>NC_135341.1:43151203-53151203 GCF_023851605.1 Tamandua tetradactyla | reverse complement strand
TCTATAGATTTATCTGCAAATGCACTGATGTATGGGATTTACTTTAAAATAAAAAAGCAAAAAAAAAACTGGAGAGAATAGATGAAATAACAATGGTCAAATTTTGATAATTATTGAAGTTGAGTGATATGGTCATGGAGATTTTTTAATTATCTCTCAACTTTTGATTTTGTTTTAATTTTTTCTGTTAAAAATAAAAAATAATCTCATTTATCCTTAGTGGCTTCTCAACAAACATTCATTTTCAACATGTGGATTTTTTTCTTTGCCTTTACTATTGAAGGAGACTTGGTTCATCTGGGAAGATCTCTGGGTGGAGCTGGTTTCAGACTTCATTAATTAATGGAGTTTGGGAGCCATTATGACTGTCACACAGTAGGAGCTGCCAGCTCCATATTAACTTTAGTGGGAGTTCTGGGACATGCACATGGCAGCTGTACACATATTTGGAAGCTCAATTGTTCGTGTGCTTCTTATTAAAAAGGATATTATTTGGCATCACAGAAAAACTATGAATGTGACCCATCTGCAATCTAATTCCTTTAGACAATCTAGTTGTCAGCTTGGTAATAGTCTAGCTGTCCCAGGTGGCTAAAATCCTTATACCTGCTCATTTAGCTCAGGAAGAAATATCCATGGTGAATTCCCTTCTAAGGATGTCACAGTTGGGGAGTCTGGTTCATGTCATCTAAGCAAAAGCAGTTTTGAAAATGTTATTGAGGGAACATTTATATGTGTAGAAGGTACTCAGTCTGAGATGAATGCGTTCTCTGTACAGAGATGGGGTGCCTCAACAATATTATTTCCCAGGAAAGTGTCAAGTGAGGGACTATCCCACCTACTAAGATACCTAGAGCCCTGATTTTATCAAATAGAATGAACTAAAGGAAGAAAGGATGAAGGGAAGGAAGGGAGAAAGGAAGGAACGGAGGAAGGAGAAATAAGAAGGAAAAAAAAGAGGAAGGAAGAAAAGGAAGGGAAGGAGAGAGGGAGGAAGAAAGGAAGGGAGTTATCTCCCATGTCAGCAGGGAGGGATGGCAGGAGGAGAAACTTCCCCATCTCTCCCTTACTAATTTTAAACTGACAGGCCAAGATACACTGAGAGCCTGCTTCTGGCCATATTCTATGTTAAGCACTGCACAGTCAATCCTTTTTAGTTCTCACTACAACCTACACTTGCAATATTTTGTCATCTTTAAAGATGAGTAATTTGAGTCCCAGAGAGACTAAATAACTGTCCCAAATCCTCCATGACCCGCTATCACCTTCCAAACACAGAATAGGTTCTGAAATGAGCCTTTTTGCAGAATCCAGATACGTATTTATGTGATTAAAAGCCGCAAAGTCAAGAGGGACTGAACCAGTGTTTTGTGTCATTCCAACAATCAAGGAAATCTTTGTCAGGTTTGACTTAATATGGTTGACTTGGTCACAGGGTATAAACACAGTCAGGTTTTAATTGGAATGATCTGTTCCATCATATCTAAGTTAAAATGTGCTGACTCTTTCAACACACATAAGGTGTATGTACTGGTATATATAAAACAACACAGAGACAAAAACTTGTTATTAGGGTTGGTTTCATTTCTTACCAGACCAACCCTAATAATAATTAAATAACATTTTGTAAAAAATACCTTTACTTTTGGCTCACCTATGTATTGTAGGAATAAAAGTAGCTTTTGAACCAGAGGAACCTGAGAATTAATTCTAGCAATATCCCTTATTGGCACTGGCACTTTAACCAATTAATATCACTGAACCTTGGCTTCATTATCTGTTAATGAAAATAATAATGCTTGTAACCATGAAGGAAGAAATGAGATTGTGTCTGACAAAGAATTTACTACCCCCTGAATGAAAATATTTTATTTCATAAATTTTGAACTTTATGTCAATCCCATGCTCTATATGCTCTCTTACCATTTTGTATAATTTAATGACCATTAACTTAATAACAAGGTTATTGCTAATGATGAAGAGATTAAGTGATGTTAATAAAATAGCATTTTATGGAATGTGTTGACTCTCATCACTGGAATGATAACAGAAGTGAGAATTATCCACAGAGCAGACTACTTTTAATGCTCCACCCTCTACTCAAATTTCAAGCATGAAGATGTGAGTTTCTGCTCTTCTCAGTCCAGTGTTCTTTCCAGAGAGCCATGCAGACAGTGGAACAGAAAGGCAGTGTGGATGACAGTTGTTTTATTGATCAACTGCATCGACATGGGTAGAGTCAGGAGGAAAAGTACTGATATAAATGTAATATTCAATATATGTCACCTTCTTTCCTGTTTTTTTTCCCACTTTTTATTGTACAGTACAACATACATACAAAGCAAAGAAAGAAAAAGCAATGGTTTTCAAAACACTCTTCAACAAGTAGTTACAGGACAGATCCCAGAGTTTGTCATGGGCTACCATATGATCCTCACAGATATTTCCTTCTAGCTGCTCCAGAATATAGGAGGCTTAGGAGGCTTAAAATTTTTTTTATAACACAATTCACTTTTTTCCGTGAAAAAATAACATATATACAAAAAAAAAAAGCAATAAATTCCAAAGCATAGCACCACAATTACTTGTAGAACATATTTTAGAGTTTGACATTGGTTACAATTCCACAATTTTAGGTTTTTATTTCCAGCTGCTCTAAGATACTGGAGACTAAAAGAGATAACAGTTTAATGATTCAGCATTGATATTCATTTGTTAAATCCTATCTTTACTGTATAACTGCACCATCACCTTTGATCTTTCCGTCCCTTTCTTTAGGGGGTGTTTGGAATATGGCAATTCTAAATTTTTCGTATTGGAAAGGTCTGTCACTAATATGGGGTAGGGAGATGGAACTATCTGATGTTTTGGAGAGGCTGGGCCCTCTAGGTTTCAGGACTTATCTGGTCCAGGGACCCATCTGGAGGTTGCAGGTTTCTGGAAAGTTAATCTAGTGCATGGAACCCTTGTGGAATCTTATATATTGTCTTGGGTGTTCTTTAGGATTGACTGGACTGGTCGTGGTTGAGGTTTGGCATGTTGTGATAGGTAGCAATGTCTAACTGAAGCTTGCATAAGAGCAACCTCCTTGCATAAGAGCAAGCCTCTCAATTCTATTTGAACTCTCTCTGCTACTGACACTTTATTAGTTACACTTCTTTCCCTGCTTTTGGTCAGGATGGAATTGTTGATCCCACAGTGCCAGGGCTGGATTCATCTCTGGGAGTTATCTCCCATGTCACCAGGGAGACTTTCATCCCCAGATGTCATGTCCCACATGGTGGGGAGGGCAATGATTTCACTTGCAGAGTTGGGCTTAGAGAGAGTGAGTCCACATCTAAGCAACAAAAGAGGTCCTCCAGAAGTAACTCTTAGAAACTGCCTATAGGCAGTTTAAGCTTCTCTGCTACCTACATAAGCTTCACAAGAGTAAGCCACAGGAACGAGGGCATGGCCTATTGATTTGGGTGTCCCTAAAGTTTGACACAGTATGAGGGGATTCCCTGGTAATGTTTAATAGTTCCATATTCTTTTTCCCACCCCTTAAGGGACTTTGCCAGTACTTTTTGATTATCTTCTTAATGTACTCCAGGATGTATCCAGGCATTACAATTATCTATACAAGACTAAAGAACCTCTTTCTTATTCTGGGCTCCCTGTGTTTCAGTTGTTCAAATGAGCTATAAAGATAGGTTGAGTTAGGTTATGCGCTACAGAAAATTTCAGTTCCACACCGAATAAAACTTTCTTCCTTTGGTCTCAGAGAGTATGTGTGGTTCTAAAATATAAACACTGTCTTCCTTACCCCTGTGTTCTAAATTACTTAACCCCAACCTGATCAGCTTTGTTCTTATCTCTAAATATCAAGTTTTTTATATATTATATAAAACAGCCTCTCAAAATCCAGAAATAATAATCACCACTCTAGACTTAATGTGTCTGCTCTAAAAGCCTACAATCTAGACCCCTGTTTTCTTATAAGCATTTTCTAAAGGTGACCATACCACTGTTGTTCTTTTGTTTCTGGCTTATTTTGCCTCACCAAATGTCCCACATGTTCGTTCATTGTTGCATATCTCACGACTTTGTTCCTTTTTGTAGCAGCACAACTTTCATTCATAAGTATACGCCATCGTTCGCCAATCTAATTCTCAGTCAGTGCATCCTTCAGCCACCTGCATTCATCATGCATTCATCGAGCATCATGTGTAGTGCCCAAAGTCCACAGTCCATTATGATTCTTGATTTTAAATAATTTCATTGTCCCTGAGAGAAAGAAAACCAATAAATGCACCCTTGCCAAATAGGAAATCTAAACCTCCTCTTAACTCTTGCTCCTCCCCCCATTATTTGCCTCTGCTGTTGTGGTGGTATTGCTAATATTTTCCTTTCGAACATAGCCCAGAGCATGTAATAGCAGTTTTCCCCCATACCCTGGACTTAAAAACTCTTTGTACAAGAATCATATCTTTGAAGTAATTCTTGCAAGAAATAATTCATATTTCTAGTGTTAATCAGTGGGACACCCAGGTCTATACAACCCCATACAATCTTGTTCATCTTCAATATGGTAATATTACTTATAGACCCACTAGAGAACCACCTTTACTCCTATCTGTTCCGCTACACTGGAGTTCAACCTCATTAGCTAATGGGTCACCTATCTCTAGTTTCTATGTATCTCTAAGTCGCCTATATTCTGTATTATAAGCCTCTGATTATACCTTTATGCTGATCATAAAAGTGGAATCATATAGTATCTATCCTTTCGTGTCTGGCTAATTTCACTCAACATTATGTCCTCAAGGCTCATCCATCTTGTCATGTGCTTCAGGATGTCATTTCATCTTGCTGCTGCATAATATTTCATTGTATGTATATACCCCATTTTGTTGTTTCCCTCTTTTGGCAATTGTGATATGAACATCAGTGTGCAAATATCTGTTTGTGTCATTGCTTTCAGCTCTTCTGGGTATATATCAAGTAGTGCTATTGCTGGGTCATAGGGAAACTCGATATTTAGTTTCCTAAGGAACTGCCAAACAGTCTTCCACAGTGGCTGCACCATTATACATTCCCACCAGCACTACATAAGTGCCCAAATTTCTCCACATCCTCTCCAACATTTATTGTTTCCTGTTTGTTTAATAGCAGTCATTCTTACAGGTGTGAGGTGGTATCTGTTTGTAGTCTTGATCTGCATTTCCATTATAGCCAGTGAAAATGAGCATCTCTTCATGTACTTTTGAGACATCTGTATTTGCTCTTCAGAAACATGCCTATTCATATCTTTAGCCTATTTTATAATTGGGTTGTTTGTTCTTTTGTTGTTGAGTTGTATGATTTCTTTGTATATACAGAAAGTCAAACCTTTGTCTGATTTGTGATTTCCAAATATTTTTCTGCCATTGAGTTGGCTGCCTCTTCACATTTTTCACAAAGTCTTTTGAGGTGCAGAGCATTTGATTTTGAAGAGTTCCCATTTACCTATTTTTTCTTTTGTTGCTTGTACTTTGGGTGTAAAGTTTAGGAAGCTACCTCCTATTACTAGATCTTGAAGATATTTCCCTACGTTTTCTTCTAGAAGCTTTATGGTCCTAGTTCTTATATTTAGGTGTTTGATCCACTTTGAGTTAATTTTTGGATAGGATGTATGATAGGGGTCTTCTTTCATTCTTTTGGCTATTGATATCCAGTTCTTCCATGCCAAATTATTGAAAAGACTATTTTGTCCCAGTTCAGAGGATTTGGTGGCCTTGTCAAAAATCAGTTGACCATAGATTTGGTGGTCTATTTCTGCACTCTTGATTTGATTTCATTGATCAATGCTTCTATCTTTGTGCCAGTACCATGCTGTTTTGACCACTGTGGCTTTATAATAGATTTTAAAGTCAGAGAGTGTTAATCCCCCCTCTTCATTCTTCTTTTTTTAAGGATGCTTTTAGCTATTCAAGGTCTCTTCCCCTTCCAGATGAATTTAGTAATTAGCTTTTCCAAGTCTTCAAAGTAGGTCTTTGGAATTTTGATTGGTACTGTTGAATCTGTAGATCAATTTGGGGAAAATTGACATCATAACTATATTTAACCTTCCTATCCAAGAGCAGGGAGTGTTTCCCCATCTATTTAGATCTCCTTTGATTTCATTTAGCAATGTTACATAGTTTTCTGTGTACAAGTCCTTTAAGTCCCTAGTTAAATTCATTCCTAAGTGCTTGATTCTTTTATTTGCTATTTGGAATGGAATTTTTTCCTTAACTGACACCTCAGCTAGGTCATTGCTTGTATATAGAAATGTTGCTGATTTTTGCACATTAATTTTATAGTCTGCCACTTCTCTGAATTAGTTTATTAGCTCAAGTAACTTTGCTGTGGATTTCTCAGGGTCTTCCTAGTATAGTATCACATCATCTGCAAATAATGAGAGTTTTACTGTTTCCTTTCCAATTTGGATGCCTTTTATTTCTTTGTCTTGCCTGATTGTTCTAGCTAGAACTTCTAGCACAATGTTGAATAATAGTGGTGGTAGTGGGCATCCTTGTCTCATTCCTGACTTTAGGGGGGAAGCTTTCAGTCTCTGTCCATTGAGTACAATGCTGGCTATTGGTTTTTCATATATTCCCTTTATCATATTGAGGTAGTTACCTTTGATTCAGATCAATATCATATTGAGGTAGTTACCTTTTATCAGAAAAGGATGCTGAATTTTGTCAAATGCTTTTCCTGCATCAATCGAGATGATGATGTGATTTTTCCCTTTTGATTTGTTAATGTGCTGTATTGCATTAATTGATTTTCTTGCATTGAACCATCCTTGCATTCCTGGTATAAACCCCACTTGGTTGTGGTGTATAATTCTTTTAATGTGTTATTGCATTTGATTTGCTAATATTTTGTTGAGAATTTTTCATCTATGTTCATTAGGGAGATTGGCCTGTAGTTTTCCTTCTTATAGCATCTTTTCCAGGTTTGGGTATTACAATGATATTAGCTTCATAAAATGAGTTAGGTAGAGTTCTTTTTTCCTCAAATTTTTGGAAAAATTTCAGCAGGATTGGTGTTGGTTCATTTTGGAATGTTTGATAAAATTCCCCTGTGAAGCCATCTGGCCCTGGGCTTTTCTTTGTAGGAAGATTTTTGATGATTGATTAAATCTCTTTACTTGTGATTGGTTTGTTGAGATCTTCTGTTTCTTCCTGTGTCAGTGTAGCTTGTTTGTGAGTTTCCAGGAATTTGTCCATTTCATCGAAGTCATCCAGTTTGTTGGCATATAGTTGGTCATAATATCCTCTCATGATTTCTTTTATTTATTTAGGGTCTGTGGTAATGCACCACTTCTCATTATTTATTTTGTTTATTTACATCCTCTCTCTTTTTTTTTTCTTTGTCAACCTTGCTAGTGGCCCTTCAATTTTATTGATTTTCTCAAAGAACCAGTTTTTTTAATTGATTCTTTCTATTGTTCTTTTGTTCTCCCATTCACTTATCTCTGCTTTAATCTTTGTTTTTTTCTCTTCTTCTATTTGCTTTGGCATTACTTTGCTGTTCTTTCTCAAGTTCCTTCAGGTGTGCTGTTAAGTCCTCAATTTTTGTTCTTTCTTGTTTTTAATATAGGCATTTAGGACAATAAATTTCCCTCTCTGCACAGCCTTTGCCACATCCCATAAGTTCTGATAAGTTGTATTCTCATTTTCATTCATTTCCAGATGCTACTGATTTCACTAGTAATTTTTTCTTTGACCCACTCGTTGTTTAAGAGTGAGTTATTTAATCTCCATATATTTGTGAATGTTCTTGTTCTTTGGGAATTATTGAGATCCAGCTTCATCCCATTTTAATCAGGGAAAGTGCTTTGAATAATTTCAGTGTATTCAAATTTTTGAAGACATGTTTCGTGCCACAGCATATGATCTATCCTGAAGAATTTTCCATGATTACTTGAGAAAAATGTGTATCCTTATGTTTTGGGATGCAATGACCTATATATGTCTATTAGATCTAATTCATTTATCAAGTTATTTAACTTCTGTATTTCCTTGTTGATCTTCTGTCTGGTTGTTCTATCTATAAAGGAAAGTGCTGTATTGAAGTCTCCTACTATTATTGTTGAAACATCTACTGCTCCCTTCAGTTTTGCCAATGTCTGTCTCATGTGCTTTGGGCTCCTTGATTGGTAGCATAAATATTTGATTGGTATATCTTCTTGGTAAATTGACTCTTTAATTAGTATATAGTGTCTTTCTTTGTATCTTATGTCTTTACATTTAAAGTCTATTTTGTCCAATATTAGTATAGCTAGTCCTGCTTTCATTTGGTTACAACTTATGTGGAAAATCTTTTTCCGTCCTTTCACTTTCAATCTATTTGTATCATTGTGACTAAAATGAGTCTCTTGTAAGCAGCATATAGCCAGATTATGTTTCTTAATCCATTCTACCAATCTGTGTCTTTTAATTGCTAAGTTTAGTTTGTTAACATTCAAAGTTATTACTGACAAGGCATTTCTTGAATACACTATCTTATCTATTTTATTTTATTTGTCAGATCTATATATACTTTTTCCTCTTTCTCTTTTTGTCCTTTAAATTACCCTAACCAGTACTCTTAAATTCTGTACCTTTCTCCAGACCTCCCTTTCCTGTCTTTTTGTTTTCAGCTGGCAGAACTCCCTTTAGTATTTCTTGTAAAGTTGGTCTCTTGTTGACAAATTCTTTCAGGACTTGTTTGTCTGTGAAAACTTTAATCTCTCCCTCAGTTTTGCAGGACAGTTTGACTGGGTACAGAATTGTTGGCTGTAAGTCTTTCTCTTTCAGGATCTTAAATATACCATACCACTGCCTATCACTTTCATGGTGCTAGTTGAGTAGTCTGAACTCAGTATTGTGTGGTTTCCCTTGTGTGTAGTAGATTGTTTTTTTCTTGCTGCTTCCAGAATTTTCTGCTTCTCTTCAACATTTGATAGTCTGATTAGTATGTGTCTTGGGGAAGGCCTATTTGGATTTATTCTGTTTGGAGTTCTTTGGACTTCTTTGACTTGTATATTTATGTCCTTTATAAGGGTTGGGAAGTTTTCCTCCATTATATCCTCAACCACTCTTCCCTAGCCCTTTACACCCCTCTTCTCCTTCTGGGACACAGTGATTTTTATATTTGTGTGCTTTGTTTTGTCTATCATTTCCCTGAGATCCAATTCAAAATTTTCCATCTTTTTTTTGCCATTTGCTGTTTTGATTCTTCAAAGTCAGTTATACTGTCCTCTATATCACTTATTCTTTCTTCTGTCTCTTCAAATTTGGTGTTGTGTGCCTCTAGTATGCTTTTTATTTGATCAACAGAGTCTTTAATCTCTGTAATATCCACTATTTTTCTATTTCTTCTTTAATTTCTCTTTATGACACAGGTTCATGTGTCAACTTGGCAAGATGGTAGTGCCCATTTGTCTGGTTGGGCAAGTGCTGGCCTGTCTGTTGTTATGAGGACATTTCGTAGAGTTAAATCATGATCACATTGGCTGCATCCACAGCTGATTGAATTTGTAATCAGTCAAGATGTGTGTCTTCTGCAGTGAGTGATGTTTAATCTAATCACTGGAAGGCTTTTAAGTAGGATTCAGAAGAGACAGTCTTTCTTCCTGCTTCGGCTGGCGAGCCTCTTCTGTGAAGTTCATCCAGACCCTACATCAGAGTCATCAGCTTCATAGCCCTGCCCTACAGATTTTGGACCCTACATTCCCATGGTTATGTGAGATACTTTTATAAACTTAAGTCTATGGATATTTTCTGCTGACTCTGTTTCTCTAAGAGAACCCTAGCTAATACAATGCCCTTCTCCTGTCTTCTTGATCTCCTTTATGCCACTTGCCATCCCACGTATTTTATTAAGTTAGTTGTATGTACATCTTTGATTAGTTGTTCCAACATCTGTGTCTCATCTGGTGTTTTAATTTGGTCATTAGGCAGGGCTATATCTGTCTGCATTGTGATATACTTAGTGATCTTCTTTTGTTTTTGTTGCATGTAAATAGCTTGATTGATTTACTTTTTAATTGATGTTTTTCAATAGTCTAAGGCCTTGTGTTTGCAGGATGGATGTGCAGCAGGGAGCAGGGTATGGGGCAGGGCACAACAGTGTGATGATTTGTTTCAGGGTAGGTATAGGTGCAGGTTGGGGATCTTATGCTTATGCTTGTGAATGTGGGTGGCCAAGCAGGATGTAGCTGTGCAGATGCACCATTCTTGGGGGCATAACCCTGGTGTGCACTGGTGTAGGGTGTAGGGCCCTTTGTGTACATGCATAGAACTGTGGCAGCAGGTTGGTGTTATGCCTTCATAGGTTGTGGGCAGATGTAATTTGGCAGCACAGGTCAGTACTTTCTCAGAGCTTGGAAGTGTGAGTGAGGGCCATGCATATGCACAGTTCTTGGACTGCTGTAAACTGAAATTCCCAGAGCTGAATTATGTGATTGAGGCTCTATGTGCATGTGCTGGTCTAGGACTGTGATAAACTGAAGTTCCCAGGGTTGAAGGATGTGATTGGGGGGATGTGTGCATGAAGGGGACTAGTGCAGAGCTGGGGGGGTTGTGGGGTGAGACTGTGTGACAGTATGGGTGAGAGGCAGGGTAACCTGGGTATGGAGGTTAGAGCCTGTAACTTTTATGCACTGGCAACTGCCTGCAGGGAACAGGGAGGGGGAGGTAGTGCTTGGGAAGGGTGTAGGAGATGTGGGTTTGGCTACTTGGGGTAGGGGTGTGGGGCAGGTCTGCATGCTGGGGGCTGGTAGGGCAGGGGTGCTTGGAGTGTGGGGAATGGATGTGGGTGTTAAAGTTTGGTTGCATGGGGTGTGGGGTGAGTTGCTGGTCACAGGGCTGCACTGGCAAGGGTACAACATTCAAGTAATGTGGCCTGGCTTACTTCCTAGTCCCCAGCACCATCTGTGTACTCCTGTCAGGTTTGGGGAGAGTCATTTTTCTGAGGGAGTTGAGATGGCAGAAAGCCTGGGTGTTGCTCTGATACTTGGAGAGGGTAGAGCCAAGAAAAAGGTGATCTCCCCAATGTCCTCCAAGATTGCAGTTCTCATCCCAGCATTTGGAGAGAGCCAGGTCACTGCATAGCCATTTGAAAAAGGTGGGACTGCTGCCTTCTAAAGCACTGAGGATAAATGACTCTCTAACTTAAAAAACAAATGGAGTTTGCCCTGAAGATTTTCAGAACTGTTTGGGTCTGATGACCACTGTGTTGCTTCCTATTTCTCCCTATGAAAATGGGAACATCTATCCTATGACTGTTCCTCCTTTGCATTTTGACAACAAATAATGTGTTCTGAATTTTACAGGTCCAGAGCCAGAGAATTTTGCCTTAGGATATACCATGCCTGTAGCTGACTTTGATGAGATTTGTACTGTTTCTGACTTTGTGTAGTATTTGTATTGTTACTTAAATGGTTTAAAGCTTTCTGATAATGTTATGGAATGAATGTAGTTTGCATTTGGAAATAACATGTCTTTTTGAGGTCCAAATTATGGAATGTGCTGGTTTGAATCTGTTGCATACCCCAGAAAAGCCAAGTTCTTTAATCCTCATTCAATATTGCTGGATAGGAGGTTTTTGATTGTTTCCATAGAGATGTGACCAACCCAGTTGTGGGTAGTAACTTTTGATTAGATAGTTTCCACAGAGATGTGTCTCCACCAGTTCAAGATGGGGTTGCTTTCTGGAGCCCTTATAGAGGGAACCATTTTGGAAAAAGCAACAGAGCCAACCAAAACTAACAGAGCCCATATAGCCAGAGACCTTTGGTGATGCTGAAGGAAAATGCCTCTGGGGAAACCCTATGAAATGAGAAGAGAATTCTAATAGATGTTGCCATGTGCCTTTCCAGCTGAGAGAGAAACCCCAATTCTCATTGACTTTCTTGAACAAAGGTATCTTATGCTTGATTCCCTTAGTTTGGACATTTTTATAGCCTTACCTTAATTTAGACATTGTCATGGCCTTAGAACTGTAAACTTGCAACTTAATAAATTCCCTTTGTAGAAACCATTCTGTTTCTGGTATATTGCATTCTGACAGCTTTTACAAACTAAACCACTTGCTCTCCTGACTAGCCCACCTTCAATACCCTTGCCTAATTCTGGATCACCACTACAATATCACTCAAAGTACACAAACAGGCACTAAAGAAAGGAGAAAGAGAAGTAGACAATAAGGGAAGGAGAATTTCCCCTTATGGCTTAGAGAAGAATTGGCTTAGAATACTCAGCCCTGCTTTCCTAATGTGTGGATAGGGTTAGTAACCACCTACAGGAATAGGCCCAGTCCTTATTCTCCAGCCTTGTGGAGCAGAGAGAGAAGTTGTATTCATGTCCATGAAAGCTGTTTTTTCTTTATACTCTGGAGGCTCCACTTTTAGAAAACATGGTCCATGTAGCATCTTTGTACATGACTCTTAGATCCTGCCTAAGAGAGAATGGGTATGGGTAGAAAATGTCTGTTAGCCTTCTAGAGGCCAATAACCAATACAGAATGTGAATCCCTGCTTAACTATAACCTGCTTTTGAGCTTTGCAATTATACTCCAACCCCAAATTATATTTCCTAATCACAAAATACTCACTTTTACTGTTTGATCTCATGATTAAGCTGAGATCTTAGAAAGTTTTCTTTATTTGTATTTCAGAGAAAAGGAATCCAAGTCTTAGCAAATGGCTGTGTGTTTTCTTCTTTTATTTAGAGAAGTTGTATGTTTATAGAAAAATCATGTAAAAAATACAACGTTCACGTATACCCCTCCATTACCCCCATTATTAACACTTTGCATTAGTGCGGTGTCTTTGTTACAGTAGATGAAAGAATATTATAATTATACTATTAACTATACTCCATAGTTTACATTAGGATGCATTCCATAAATCATCCTATATTAACACCTTGCACTAATGTAGCACATTTATTACAATTGTGCTGTTAACTATAGTCCATTGTTTCTGATAAGGTTACTAAGTTGAATAGTCTTATGTTTTGTCTTTTCAGTTGTATTCAAGTAACATCTGTATGACCTAAAATTACCCCCTTTAACTACATTCACATACATAATTCAGTGCTGTTATTACACTCACAATAATGGGCTACCATCAACATTATTCATTTCCAAAATTTTATAATCAAACAAAATAGAAAATTTGTACAAATTAAGCATTAACTCCCAATTCCCTACCTCTAACACAGCCCATAGTAACTTATATTACAGATTCTAACTCTATGAGTTTGCTTCTTCTAGTTATTTTATATCATTGGGATCATAGAATATTTGTCCTTTTGTGTCTTTAAGCTTTCATACATCCATATGTGAAACAGAACTTCTTTCCTTTTTAATGACATTGTATGTGTATACCACATTTTGTTTATCCGTTCATTGGTTGGTGGACACTTGCATTGCTTCCATCTTTTGGTAATTATGAATAATGCTGCTATGCATTTTGCTGTGCAAAGATCTGTTCATGTCCATGTTTTCAATTTTGGGGGATATATACCTAGTAGAGGAATTGCTGGGTCATATGGTAATTCTATACTTAGTTTTCTGAGTAACTGCCAAACTATCTTTCACAGCGGATGAACATTTTACAAGGCCATCAGAAATGAATGAGTATTCCTTTTTCTCCACTTTCTCTCTAACCCTTTTAATTTTATGTCTTTTTTTTTTAATAGTAGTCATTCTAGTGGGTGTGAAATGGAATCTCATTTTGGTTTTGATTTGCATTTCCCTAATTGCTAATGATGTTGAGTATCTTTTCACATGCTTTTTAGAAATTTGTTTATCATCTTTGTAGAAATGTCTATTTAAGCCTTTGCCCATTTTTAAATTGGGTTGTTTGTCTCTTTATTGTTGAGTTGTAGGATTTCTTTATATATTCTGGATATTAAACTGTTATTGAATATGAGGTTTCCAAATATTTTATCCTACTGAGTAGGTTGCCTTTATACTTTCTTGACAAAGTCCTTTGAATCACAAAAGTTTTTAATTTGGGGGAGGCCCCATTTATCTATTTTTCTTTTGTTGCTTGTACTTTGAGTGTAAAGTTTAAGCAACCCATTCCTTTCATAAGATCTTGAAGATCCTTCCCTGCATTTTCTTCTAGGAGTTTTATAGTACTAGCTCTTTTTTAAAAAAATATTTTTATTTAAGAAAACAAACAATACACTTAGAACTTCCAAAAACGGATATCTTAGTTAGCCATAGGCATATTTAAATACAATATCCATATAATCATTGTAAAACCTGTATTCACATAATAAGTTTCATAAACTAATTTGAAATTAAAGTAACAAGGAAAAAAGTCTACAAATTCAGATAGGAAAGTTCTTAAATTTTAAATATTAAACACTTAAATACCATTTGATCAGCTGCCAAACTGTGAATTTTCTCAAAATATCAAGTAGAAAATTATTACAAATATCTACATTGATATAGTAATGACCTGTGTTACTAAACATTTTCCTGATTTCAGGGAAATATGAAGATATAAATATTTTTGCAATTGACATATGAAAATCTCAACCACTTAAAATGGATATCTTAGTTTATCTACAAGCATTTTTATATAAGATATCTAAGTAACTATTGTAAAGCCTGTTTGTATATGTTTCAAAAACCAATTTGAAATTAAAGTAAGGAAGGAAAAAAAAATCTAGATACAGATCGAGTTTCTTGGATTCCAAATAATAAACACTATTTTAAATACCATTTGATTAACTGTCAAAAGTCTTATATATCTTTTGTGAGATCCATTTTGAGTTAATTTTTGTATATTGTGTGAGATAGGGGTTCTCCCTCATTCTTTTTCATGTGAATATCACAGCACTATTTCTTGAAAACTATTATTTTCCAATTAAATGGACTTGGCAGCCTTGGCAAAGCTAAATTTGCCATAGTTGTGAGGGTCTGTCTCTAAACTCTTAAATCAAATCTGTTGGTCTATCTATCTATCCTTGTTCTGGTAGCATGCTGTTTTGACTATTATAACTTTGTAATAAATTTTAAAGTCAGGAAGTGTGACTCCCTCTACTTTGTTATACATTTTCAAGATGGTTTTGGCTATTCAGGGCCCCTTACCATTCAAATAAATATGATAATTGGCCTTTCCACTTCTTCAAAGTAGGCTGGCAGAGTTTGATTGGGGTTATATTAAATCTTTACATAATTTTGGGTAGAATTGATATCTTAGCAATATTTAGTCTTCCAGTCCTTGAGCATGGAATGTCCTTTCATTTATATATATATATATATTATTTATTTCAAAAAAGTTTTGTAATATTCTTTGTTTAAGTCATTTACATCCTTGGTTAAATTTATTCCTGGTTATTTGCTTATTTTAGTTACTATTGTAAATGAAATATTTTTCTTGACTTTCTACTGCCTCAGTTTGCTTACTACTAGTGTACAGAAACACTACTGATTTTTTTGTGAGGATTTCGTATCCTGACACTTTGCTGAATTCTTTTATTAGCCCTAGTAGGTTTCTTTTCAATCTTTTGGGTCTTTGAATATATTGGATCATGTTATCTGCAAATAGTGAAGTTTTACTACTTCCTTTCCAATTTGGAAGCCCTTTATTTCTTTTTCTTGCCTAACTGCTTTGGCTAGAACTTCCTGTAAAATGTTGAATAACAGGGGTGACTGCAGTCATACTTGTCTTGTTCTAGATCTTGGATGGAAACCTGTCTGTCTTTTACCATTGGCTATGATGCTAGTAGTGTTTTTTTTTTATATATACTTTGTCATGTGAGGAAGTATTTTTTCCTATATTTTTTCCTATTCCTATATTTTTTCATGTTTTTATGAAGAAAGGATCCTGAATTTTGCCAAATGCCTTTACCGCATCAGTTTAGATGATCATGTGTTTCCCCCTCATTTTGTTTATGGTGTATTGTATTAATTAATTTTCTTATATTGAACAACCCTTGCATACCTGGGACAAAACCCATTTGATTTCAATTTGCAACTATTTAATGAGGAGTTTGGCATCTATATTCACTAAAGATATTGGTCTTTAACTTTCTTATCTTGTAGTATTGTTATCTGGATGTGGTTGAAGCATGATGCTGTACTCATTGATGAGTTTGGTAGTGTTCTCTCCTCTTCAAATATTTTTAGGAGAGTTTGAGCAGGATCAGTGTTAATTCTTCTTGGAATGTTTGATAAAATTCACCTGTGAAACTATCTGGTCCTGGCCCTTTATTCACTGGGAGTTTTTGATGACTGGTTCATTCTCTTTAGATGTAATTAGTCTGTTGAGGGCTAATATTTCTTTTCGAGTCAGTGTAGGTGGTTTTTGTGTTTCTTAAAATTTTTTCCATTTCACCTAGGTTGTCTAATTTTTTGGCATACAGTTGTTCATGGTATCCACCTGTAAAATTTTCTATTTGGTGGGGTCAATTATAATGTCCCCCTCTCTTCTCTCTTTGATCTTTATCAGCCTAGCCAAGGGTTTGCCAGTTTTTATTGATCTTTTCAAAGAACTAACTATTGGTTGTGTTAATGCTCTCTATTGTTTTTTTTTTTTAATTCTCTGTTTCATTGGTTTTTGTTTTAATCTGTGTTAGTTCTTTCCTTCTGCTTGTTTTGGATTTATTTTGCTGTTCTTTATCTAAATTCCTGCAGGTGTACAGCTAAGTCTTTGATTTTAGAACTTTCTTCTTTTGCAGTGAATTTATGGCTATAAATTTCCTTCTCATCATTGCCTTCTCTGCACCCCATAAGTTTTGATATGTTGTGTTCTCATTTTAAATTGCTCAAAATATTTACTGATTGCCCTTGTAATTTCTGCAGTGTTGTAAGTGTGTGCCAGTATTAGTTAGGGTTCTCTAGAGAAACAGAATCAACAGGAAATATTCATAAATATAAAATTATCTCACATAATCATGGGAATGTAGAGTCCAAAATCTGTAGGGCAGGCTGTGAAGCTGACAATCCCGATGGAGGGTCTGGATGAACTCCGCATGAGAGGCTCACCAGCCAAGGCAAGAAGAGAGCCTGTTTCTTCTGAATCCTCCTTAAAAGGTTTCCAGTGATTAGATTAACCATTGCAGAAGACACTCCCCTTTGCTGATTACAAATAGAATCAGATGTGGGATGCAGCTGACATGATCATGATTTGATTTTATGAAATGTCCTCATAGCAACAGACAGGCCAGCATTTGCCCAACCAAACAGATACCACCACTTGGCCAAATTGACACATGAACCTGACCATGACAGTGCCTCATGTATTTTGGGTCACTCTGGCTCAGTGCATAAATATTTATGATTAATATATTTTCTTGATGCATTGTTCATTTTATTAATACATAGTGTCCTTCTTTGTATCTTTTAATTGTTTTACATTTGAAGTTTAATTTGTTGGATATTAGTATAGCTACCCGTGCTTTTTTCTATTTGTTGTTTGCGTGAAATATCTTTTCCCAACCTTTCACTTTCAACCTAGTTTTGCCCTTGGGTCTTAAATTAGTCTCTTTTACACTGCATATAGATGGGTCCTGTTCTTTTTTTGATCCATTCTGCCAGTCTATGTCTTTTGATTGGGGATTTTAAGCCATTAAAATTCAATGTCATTACTGTAAAAGTATTACTTTCTTTTCTATTTTATCTTTTTGGATTTTATATACCATATCTATTTTTTCTATCTTTTTACCCTTACTCATAGTCTTCATTTCTACACTCTTCTTTAGACCTCTGTTCTGTGTTTTCCTATCTGCCTGTAGTGTTCCCTTTAGTATTTATTGTAGAACAATTCTCTTATTCCCAAACTCTCTCAGTGACTGTTTGTCTGAAAATATTTTAAACTCTCCTTCACTGTTGAAGGACAGTTTACCAGCTATATAATTCTTGGTTGGCAGTTTTTCTCTTTCAGTATCTTAAATGTATCATACTCCTTCCTTCTTGCTCCATAATTTCTGCTGAGAAGTCCACACATGGTCTTATTGAGCTTCCCTTGTATGTGTTGGCTTACTTTTTACTTACTGCTTTCAGATTTCTCTCTTTGTCTTTGACATTTGACAATCTATTAGTAAGTGTCATGGAGTAGGTCTATGCAAATTTATTTTGTTTGGGGTATCCTGCACTTCTTGAATCTGTAATTTTATGTCTTTGATAAGAGATGGGAAATTTTCAGTGATTATTTCCTCCATTATTCTTTCTGTCCCTTTTCCCTTCTCTTCTCATTCTGGGACACCCATAAAACATATTTGTATGCTTCATGTGGTCATTTAATTCCCTGAGACCCTGCTCATATTTTTCCATTGTTTTCCCTATCTATTCTTTTGTGTGTAGGATTTCAGATATCCTGTTCTCTTGTTCACTAATCCTTTTTTATTTTTTTTACCTCTTTAAATCTGCAGTTGTAAGTCTCCATTGTGTTTTTTTTTTTTAATCTCTTCTATTGTGCTCCTCTCCCATAAGTTCTGTGATCCATTTTTTCAAGCTTTGAGTTTTTCTTTCTGGTCACACAATGTCTTCTTTACATGCTTCATGGTTTTTGACATATCTTCTCTCAACTCTTTGATTTGCTTTTGAATTGATTTAGCATGCTTGTTTGAACATTAATTACTTTATGTATCTCTTTTGAAGTATTAGTTAGTGTGTTCATTTTTCCTCATGTTACTTGTAACTTTTTTATGGGTATCTCAGCATTTTATTTCCTTGATTATTTTATTCTGGAGATCATTTTCACTCTTTTACCTAGGGTTTTCTTGTTTGGTTTTTTTTTTTTCTATCTCTTCTTTGGTGTTCAGTTCAACTTATTCTAGATCTCTGGTATAACTTTTGTTTGACTGATCAGAGTTTTTCAGCTCCTGCTTTTTTGGTTCTTGTCCTGAGTAAATGGAATTTTTTTCTTTGAGGAGTGTCTCCCAAGATATACTCCACCCCAATCAGATTTTCCCAGATAAGACAGGCCCAGGTCTCAGAAGGAGGGTGTAATCAGTATCAAGTTTCTCTGAAGATGAGAAACAGCAGGTTGTCAGAGATTCCTGTGAGGCCTCTAGGCTCTGTGCTTTTCCTACCCTTCCCAGCAGGTGTTGTTTTTCAGTCTGCATCTTACCACCAGTGTAAAATGATGCAATGCCTTTAATTTTAGACAGACCCTGTACCTGCCAGGGGTATGGCTGAGTGAAAGGCTGTGGTAGAAGGCAGACTCAGGGCTTAGCCCCTGGGGTATGAATTCTTTGATTGAAGGCTGACACTTGAGCTTGGCCCTGCCATCCCTTTTCTTGGGGAAGATAAATCCTTTAGGGAGTTATCTCCTTCACTTGATTCCTTACTTTGTCTCCCAAACCTATCTTAATTCTACCCTTGCCTGGGTCAGGGTTAACAATTAAAATGCCTGAGACTTCCTCTAATAAGCTACTTAGAATAGCTTATAAAAAGAAACATTAAAGAAATGAAAAGAAAAGAGAAGAAAAGAAAAGAAAAAGAAATCCCTTTTCAGAGCCAGCCCCCAGCTCCCAAGGTTTGCCTCTCAAGAGCCAGAGTTGGTAGCTGGCTCTTTGTGCTCTTTTCTTGGGGCACACCCCTTACCCAGTATTCTGAGCTCAGCTGATTCCAAAAACTTTGCTTTGTTTTCATCAGCCCTGCCTCTTCTCTGTCAGAAAAGACCTCAGGCTTACTTTCCTGCTTGTTTCCAGTTTATCTGTGTTTGGAGCTAGTATTCAGCAGTCCAAATTTGTTCATTAAAGCTGCAATTGCATAATCCCAGGTAATTTGGACAGAGAATAAAAAAGTATTTGCAAAGCCCCCTTGAGGGACTGGGAAAACTGTGGAAATATTAAACATCCCCTCATAGGAAATTCCAGATATTCTTGCAAGCATTGGGGACTAGCAATTTAATAGGCTGAGCTTCTTAGGGCTTGCCCTTATGAAACTTATTCCTGCAGAGGAGAAGCTAAGCCTATTTATAATTATGCCTGAGAGTCATCCCCAGAAAACCTGTTTTGTTGCTCAGATTTGGCCTGTCTTTCAAAGCTAACTCAGCAAGTTAACCCACTGCCTCCCCTCCATCAGACCTGTCTCCAAGAGGTGTAAATCTCCATGGTAATGTGGGACGTGTTTCCCAGGCATGAGCCTGGTCTTGGTGTCATTGGATTGAGAAAGCCTTCTTGACAAAAAAGGGGACAAGAAATAGAGTTTCAGTGGCTGACATATAAATAAATAGAATAAAGTTTCAGTGGCTGAGAGGTTTCAAATAGAGTTGAGAGTTCATTCTGGAGTTTATCCTTCTGTATTATAAAGATATCTCTTTTTAGCTTTAATGGATTAGAACAGCTAGAAGGAAGTACCTGAAGTTGTTGAACTGTATTCTAGCAGCCCTAATTCTTGAAGGTGATTGTATAACTATGTAGCTTTTACAGTGTGACCATGTGATTGTGAAAACCTTATTGCTGATACTCCCCATAACCAGTGTATGGAGAGATGAGTTAAAAAAAATAAGGATAAACAATAAATAATAAGGGGTATGAGGGTATGGCATGTTTGGGGTGTACTTTTTCATTTTTATTTTTATTCTTATATGTATTTTTTGAATAATGAAAATGCTCAAAAATTGATTGTGGTGATGAATACACAACTATATGATGACGCTGTGAACACTGTTTGTACACTTTGGATAACTATAGGGTATATGAATATATCTCAATAAATTTCCATTAAAAATGTGTAATTGGAGCTTGGATGAGCTGCCTTCCCTTGCTCCCAGCAAGGAGGTTCCATCCCTTGCTCCCAGCAAAAACTGCTCCTTTTCTCCTATGGAAGTGTCTCTGACTGAGTATGCCATGCCAGTGGGTTGAAGCACCATCATCCAGAGCTTGGGATCTTTACTTACAGTACTTTACCATGATCTCAGCCCTTCCACCCATTCTAGACTGGTATACAATGTGTGTCTGGTCATGGATATCCCCTAAATAGTTGTTCTAGACAGTTCCTGGCTATTTACTAGCTGCTCTAGAAGACTAACTAAATTCCATCTCTGTGCTGTCACCTTGTCCACACCTCCTCTTATAGCATTTTTGCATTTAAAGTCTATTTTATCTGATATTAGTATAGCTACCTCAGCTGTTTTTTTTTGGTTACTCCTTCATGGAAGATCTTTTGCATCATCCTTTCAACTTATTTGCATCGTTTGGCTTAAAATGAGTGTTTTGTAAATAGTAAGACCATATTTTTTTATCCACTCTGCCAATTTGTATCTTTTGATTGGAGAATTTAACCCATTAACACCCATTGTTATTACTTTAAAAGCAGTCCTTACTTTGACCATTTTATTTTTTTGGCATTTATTTGTCAGATTATTTTTTCTCTCTTTTTATCCTTTTAATTACCCCTACTGATTATCTTAACTCTATACACTTCTCTAAGCCTCTCTCCCCTGTCTTCTTTTGTCAGCTTGCAGAACTCACTTTGGTATTTCTTGCAGGGCAGGTCTCCTGCTAATAAACCCTCTTGTTTGTGAATATTTTAAACTCTCCTTCATTTTAGAAGGACAGTTTTTCCTTTCCTTAAGTGGCCAACTTTCACTGTCCAGCAGGTTATCTCCCATCCCCAACCCTACAGAGAGGTCAAAGGGAAAGATGACACAACACACACACACACTGTATTGTTCAAAAAAACATGAAAATATAGGCCCCAAGGAGCTCAAGTATAGTGGGAAGGCAGAAAGGATGGACTAGTAAGTGGCCCCTGTCCTGGAGGTGAGGAGCCTGGTCTCAGACTCTCCCTGCAGGCTACTGGCCAAAAGCTGCCCTTCTTGCTTGCAGCCCAAGGCCAGGTACTGTCCAAGGCTCATGGGAACTCAGGCACAGAAGACTTGACTCCAGCCATTCCTGAGGAGGTGTTAACAGCTCCATGATTGGCAAGAGCAAGCAGGAGGGCTTGGGGACTCAGAGATCCCCTTCCTGCAGCTCTGGCCCAGCCACCTGCTCACCTGCCAAACTGCTTGCTCACCTGCCTGCTTCCTTCACATATACCCCAACTGAAGCTACCCTTGAGGAACATTGGAAGGAAAGAGCAAAGGAGGCCCCTGCCTAAGATACTTTCTGTCTTGGCAAGGTGGAAGGAGCAACAGAGGCTCCACTTATAACTAAGAACAAGGGTGGAACTGGAAGGATCATCAACTAAGAGAGACCCATGAGGGTAATGGAACTGGTCTAAAGACCCATCTGAGCCAAATCATTAGTCTAGCCCAAGCCCCAGCCCTACCTCTGCAGGAAAGGAGTAAAAAAGGCAGCCTGGGTAGCCCCATCTGTCTGGATCTGGGGGAGACAGCTGCCTCTTCCCTATCTATCTGGTGGGCTGGAAGTGATTGTGGAGCTGCTCAGCCTAGGTCTTTAGGCACTGGAATGCCTCCTGAATGAAGATGGTCGGGGCTTTGCACATTTCTACAGTTGATATGTTGTCTATCTGGAGCCACTCAAGCACAGGCAGGGCACTAAAGGGCTTGTGGATGAGCTCTGTGTTCTCTGCCCAAAGCAAGGGAGTAGGGTGGTTTGTTAGAAAGGATGCCATTCATTCCAACTTGCCACAGAGGAAGAATAATGGGTTGAGATGACACTCGACAATCATGTGCCTGACTCGCCACTTGAAGTAAAGAACTTCACATCTTCTCTTCTGGGAAGATGTGCACTTTGTCTCCGTGGTTGAACTTCTCCAAATGAAGTCCATCCCCTTCTGATAGACACCATCTCTTTGGCATGCTGTCACACACTGGCCCAAGCTGAGTAGGTGTGAGTGCAGCTCCTTAGTAAAGCAGATGTCTGTAGCCGCATGGGTTCAGGACATCAACTTCAATTTCCAGATGTGGCAGAGTTTCAGGATCCTCCAGAGATGATGGTCATCCATGTGGGACTAGTGGTTAGAGATGGTGTTGAGGGGCGTGGCAGTGCCTTTGTTCTTGATGAACAGTATCTCCTTGTTGTGGATGGTGATGTGATTCATGTATCTGGCCCAGAAGTGGCTATAGGTGCTCACGAGGCCCATGACAACACTACTAGTCACAGTCCAGATGAGCAGTGGCATCGAGGGAAATGGCCATTTCAGCTGGAGGGGCATTGTGCCTTGACATCGCCCCCCTACCATGTGGCCTCATGGAAGCCGGTCATCCTGTGCCACAGGCCAGACATCAGCCACCAGGTGCATCAGAATACAGGGCCCATGTAGTCTCCTGGTTCCATGCAGAGATGGGCCTGAGTATGCTCCATCGCCATCTCTGTGGTAGGAGCCACAGGCTGTGCACCCATTATACCTAATTCATTTTTTGCTCCTTCGTTTTCTCTTTCTCTTTTTCCCTCCTTCTGCAATATTTATTGTTTACTATGTACCAATATGTATTTTTGAGAATTGAAAATAAGTAGTAAGTAAATCTGACAAAATTCTTGGCCTCAAAATGTTTTCATTTTTTTTTTGGAGAGTTAGACAATAGTCAAATAAACAATGCACACACACAATAATGTCAGGCAGAACTAAGTGCAATGACAAAACACATCAGGTACAGAAACAAAAAGTGAATGAGGTAGTGCTCAGGAAAACTCACCATGACAATTCAATTAATAGGTGATTGATGAACACTAGAAGTAGGTGTTAGTGAATTTTTTATACATGAGCACTGATGTAATTTTTGTTTGTTATTTTTAAAGCAGATTACCTGTTCACTATTAAATTATTTAAAAGATTATAAAGTTATATTATTTTTGCAATTACTGAATATAAGTATTTGCTCCTAAGTTTTTAAAAAAGCAAAAGTCAGAAGAGAGATAAATAGTGCAGGGAACTTTCCCCTCGACTTCTCCTAGCACACCTTGTATGTGCTGAGATGAGAGATGTGAATCTGAAATCCTAAAATTTGGTCTCAGGTCCCATGTGCTTCTCAAAGGTTGAGCATTTCACAAGTTGTATGTTCTAAAGTTTAAGATTGCAGAGCAGTAGTGTTTTCAGGAATAACTCAGAGGTTTCTTAGAGGGAACACAAAAATTCAAGTTTGTGTTCTATAAAACAAAGTTCTATAAAAGCAAAAATTGATAAACTGGACTTCATAGAAATTTTAACACTGTTGCATTTTCAAAGACCCCCAATAACAAAATTAAAACACAAGCTACAGGCTACGAAAAAATGAAGGGTGAAATGTTACTGAGGGAGAAAAGTTGAAGGGGAGAAAAGTTGCTCAAGTTCTATAAATCAGTGTGAGACAGGACTTCTATACAATTGAATTATTGAAGAAGTGATTTCAAATGAAACTTGAAGGAAGCAGGATATGATAAGTTGAATTATGTAGGGGTTGGGGAGAAACATGCTCTTAATCTTGATCCAATTTCCGTATGTGAACCCATTGTAAATAGGACTTTTTGATGTTATTATTTTCAGTTAAGTTGTTGCCAACTGAATCAGGTTGTGCTTTAGTTCAGATTACTGAAGTCCTTTATCAGCAGAATGAAATTCAGACATAGAGGGAAAAAACCACAGGAAGAACTGTGTGATGGTTAGGTTCTAGTATCAATTTGGCTAAATGATTATGCCCAGTTGTCTGCTCAGGCAAGCACTGGCCTAACCATTGCTGCAAGGATATTTTGTGGCTGGTTGATTAAATCATCAGTCAGTTGATTGCACTGTGGTTCATTACAATTGTGATCAACTAAGTCATGTCTTCCACAACAAGATGATCCAATCAGTTAAAGGCTTTTAGGGAATAAAAGAGATTCTTTCACTGCTTCTTCAGTCAGAGATCCTCTCCTGTGGAGTTAGTCCAGACCCTTCACCGAAGTCGTTGGCTTCACAGCCTGTCCTATGGAATTTTTTTTTTTTTAACATGGGAAGGCACCGGGAATCAAACCCGGGTCCTTGGGCATGGCAGGCAAGCACTCTTACCTGCTGAGCCACCATGGCCCACCCTGTCCTATGGAATTTTGAACTCTTCTATTCTCACAGTTGCATGAGACACCTCTATAAGGCTCATATTTACAGGTCTCTCCTGTTGGTTCTGTTTCTTTAGAGAACCCTGACTAACACAAGCTGAAAGTCAGTAGGAATCTTGAAGAGAAAAGATAGGACATTGATATGTGATGGGAAAAGCCAAGGAATCCAAGCATTGCCAGGAACCCAAACCAGAGCACCATAATCTTCCAGGAGCGAGCATTGCATTGCTGATGGCTTGATTTGGAACCTCCCCAGCCTCAAAACTATGAGCCAATAAATTCCTATTCTTTAAGCCAACCTGTTGTGTGGTATTTGTCTTAGCAGCTGGGAAACTATGATAGTTTTGGTATGAAAGTGTAATTTTTCTGTTACAAATGCTTAAAATATGGAAACAGCTTTGGAGTTAAGTAATAGTTAGAGGCTAGAAGAACTGATAGAAGGAAAAGCTAGGCAAAGGCATGGGTACAGCTGAAATGGAGCATTAACATGATCCATGAAGAGGTCTGTGAGTGTCACCACAGAGTTGACCCATCTTGAGGCAAAAGGCTATACTTTGTACCTCTGCATCAACAAGTCCTTGGCTGCAGACTGTTTTCAGAGGGGAGACCTTTCCAGGTGATGCAACTCCTATAGGCAGAGAGAAATTTTCAGAAGGGTGTAGCTGTGAGTTGTTACCCCAACCTGGTAAAGGGGGTCTGGGTGAACAATACAACCAGGATAATTAGGAAAAGAAATAAATTGCCAAAATCACAGAGAGAAGAAAAAACACTTTAAACCAAAGTGAGGAAAATAAAGGATATAGGAAAACTCATGGGAATTCAAACAAAAGAAAGCGGAAGACAGGTCTTGATGAGATAAAAAATGGTGGTAAAAGCAGGAGAGGAAGAGACAAATGAAGAGTAGAGTTGGCAAAAATAAGAGGTAAGGAAAGAAATAAAGGCTTTGGAAGCCAGGTCAATATCTGCATGGCATAAACAGAGAAGGTGGAATGGCAGTCTGGAAAATAAATATGTGTGCAGTTATGGAAGGACAAAGATTCTACATTGAGCTAACATTTATTAATAGCAGTTATATGTCAACTAACTTTTTATTGTAATAATTCTATTTTAGAAAAGAGAAAATTGAGTGTCAGAAAAATTATGTAATGAATCTAAAAGAGTGATAGAGCAGGAAAGTGATGCTGGGTGCTCTTTGTATCCTGCCTCATCACCTGAGTCAATAAGAACTTATGAGCAAGATTGGGATGGCTTGTGTGATTAAAGATGGAAGGAATATGAGGATTGGAAGTGACCTGGTTCTATAGGGAGAAAGGAGACCTAATGTAAATGGGTATAAATTAGTGCAAAGGTGAAAGAGAGGCTCTAGGGGAGGGGTTCTGCATACCACTGAGGCTTCTATAGAAGAATGAACTCATCTTTAAACTTCAGTATTATTATATTGGTATTTGCATCTTGGAAACAAAGCTCTTTATATGATCTAGATTTGGAAGTTTGACCACAATTTCTAAATACTTCTTATATGCTAGTCTTCTTTAAATATCAAAACAATAACAACCACACAAAATATGGTTTAACACACTTCTTGTGATTGACTTAAGAATGTCCATTAGTACTCAAAGCTGCTCTGTGATT
Source organism: Tamandua tetradactyla (assembly GCF_023851605.1). Lineage (NCBI taxonomy): Eukaryota > Metazoa > Chordata > Mammalia > Pilosa > Myrmecophagidae > Tamandua > Tamandua tetradactyla. The sequence continues at coordinate 53,124,627 of NC_135341.1, read as the reverse complement.
GCTATGATGATTTCTGCTCTGAAAGCTTCTTTTTCAGTTTCCTTGAAGTTCTGTCCTTGAGGCTCCATCAGAGTTTGCTCTCAAGCTCAGAATAAATGTTCTTCTAAGTGCAAGTAGGAGATGTTCTGGGAACGCTGCTTTACTTATTGACAATCCAGAACTGGTCATTTCCCAAGGTGAATCATTCTGTACAAAAAATAGTTCTGTGTGATATTTTATGAGTATTTTTGTGGGATGGGCTGGGAGAAGCATCTTATGGTTAAATAAACTTGGGAGAAAAATAATTAAGCTAGCTTAATATCTAGTGCAGGGAGAAGAGGTAGGTCAAGATGGTGGCTTAGTGAGGTGTGGAATTTAGTTAATCATATCGAGCAGCTAGTAAATAGCCAGAAACAGTATAAATCAACTGCTGGGGCTATATCAATGACCAGACACACAGCGTACACTAGTCTGGACAAGTTGTGCCGGCTGAGACCCCACACAGAACTGTAAGTCCCCCAAGCTGTGGAGGCCAATGCCCCTCCACCATGGGCATGGCAGGCTGGTTCCTGGGGGGAGAAGAAAGAGACTTTACTAGCAACAAAGGCTTAGCTCAACCAAGCTCCAATTGCAGAATTAATTAACAAATTTTGACTACTGAAAATAGGCCTCCAGCACAGATAAACCTAGAATAAGCACTAAAGGTACTAGGAGTTTTTGCCCGAGCAAAAAGGGGGCAGGGCTGACAGGATAAACAAAACAGAGCCTTTTTTGAGAGCACAAAATACTGCAAAAGGGCTGAACACCAAAAAAAGGGAGCACATAGAGCCTGGAGATACATACAGCCATGTACCAATGTAAGCTCTTGATTGACAAACCTGAGGAGTGGGGTCCCACTCTGAAAAAGCTTTTTTTTTTAATTTTTATTTTTTTTACCTTGTGTCTGATGCTCCTTTTTGCTAGGGTATGGACAGATGAGTAAAAAATATGGATAGAAAATAAACAAATAATGGGGGGAACAAAGGCTAAAATAAATTGGGTAGATGGAAATACTAGTGGTCAATGAGAGGGAGGGGTGAGGGTTATGGTGTGTATGAGATTTTTCTTTTTTATTCCTTTTTCTGGAGTGATGCAAATGTTAAAAAAAAATGATCATGGTGATGGAAACACAACTATGTGATGATATTGTGAGCCATTGATTATACACCATGTATGGAACATTTGTATGTTTAGAATGTTTGAATGTTTATGTGTTGTTTTATCAATAAAAATATTTTAAAAAAGGACTTTTATTTGTGTGTGTGCTTTTCTTCTACTCCTTAACAGCTCATTAGATAGAACTGGAAGCCTTCTCCGGTTCCAGCAGTATCCCAGGCAAGGGCAGAATTAAGCTTGCCCGAAAGACAAAGTAACTAGTCAGGTGAAAGGACTTAATACCCTAAAGGCTATATTTTTCCCAGGAGAAAGGTGGGGCCCAGCTCAAGTCAAATTCCCCTTTCAAGGAATTCAGACCCCAGGGACTGGAAAACTGAAGCAATTAATGCTAACCACCAACCTCACCTCCATCTCAACCACACCCCTGGCAGGGCGAGTCTGCTGAAATTAAAGGCACCACATCACTTTGTGCTGGTAGGAAGCCAGGGGCAGACAAGCGCCACGTGCTGGGCAGGATAGAAGAAGCACAGAGTCTAGAGGCTTCATAGGAAAGTCTGAGAACCTGCTTAGTCTCATCCTCAGGGAAAACTAATACTGGCTATTCTCTCCTTCTGAAACATGGACCAGTCAGATCTGGGAAAATCTGACAAGGGTCTATAATATCTGAGGAGACCCTCCTCAAAAATTAAATTAAATTCAATTAAAAAGGCCCCATTTGGACAGGAAAAGAAAAAGAAAAGCAAAAACCTCTATGCAAGAGGTCTAGAATAATTTGAACTGAATGTTCAAGAACAGATAGAAAACAAGCCATCCAGCAAGAAAATCCTAGGTAAAAGAGTGAAAACAACCTCCAGAATAAACTGATTAAGGAAATCAAATGCCTAGACACAGCAAAAAATAATGAGTCATACTAGGAAAATTGAAGATATGGCCCAGTTGAAGGTACAAACAACAATTCAAATGAGATACAGGATCCATATCTCACACATTTTACAAAATTTAACTCAAAATGGAGCAAAGACATAAACATTAGAGCTAAGAACATAGAACTTTTAGAAAAAAAATATAGGGAAATATCTTTTAAAACTTGTAATAGGAGGCAAAGTTTCCTAGATCTTATACCCAAAGCATGAGCATTGAAGAAAGAAATAGATAAATGGGAACTTCTCAAAATTAAACACTTTTGTGCATCAAAGGACTTTGTCAAGAAAGTAAAAAGACAGCCTACACAATGGGAGACAATATTTGGAAGCCACATATGAAATAAGACTTTAGTATCCATAATATATAAATAAATTCTTCAACTCAACAACAAAAAGACAAACAACCCAATTAAAAAGTGGGCAAAAGGGCTATGCAATGGTGGCTCAGTGGCAGAATTTTTGCCTGCCATGCTGGAGACCCAGGTTTGGTTCCCGGAGCCTGCCCAAGCCAGAAAAAAAAAAAAAAATGCGCAAAAACCATGAACAGACACTTCTCAGAAGAGGGACTATGAATGGCTAAAAGGCACATGTGAAGATGTTCAACTTCGCTGGCTATTTGGGAAACACAAATCAAAATCATGATGAGATATCATGTGATTCCTACTACAATGGCCATTATAAAAAAAAAAAACAGAAAATGACAAGTGCTGGAAGAGGATGTGGAGAAAGAGGCACATTTATCCATTGTTGGAGGGAATGTAAAATGGTACAACCACTCTGGAAGGCAGTTTGTCAGTTCCTGAGGCAGCTAAGTATAGAATTATCATATGGTCCAGCAATCCCATTACTAGATGTATATTCAGAGGACTTGAGGGAAAGGACACAGATGGACATTTGCACACCAATGTTTATAGCAGCATTATTTATGATTGCCAAGATATGTAAACAGCCCAAATATACATCAACAGATGGAATGCTACACAGCCGTAAGACAGAATAAAGTCAAGACACATGTAACAACATGGATGAAACTTGAGGACATTGTACTCAGTGAAATTAGCCAGAAACAAAAGGATAAATACTTTGGTCTCACTAATATGAACTAACATTAAGGAGTGAACTTGGAGAATTGAAGTTAAGAACACAGGTTATCAGGAGATAGAAATAGAGTAGAGATTGGGCAATTGGTGCTGAAGGAATACAGATTGTGCAACAGGACTGATTGTAAAAATTCAGAAATAAAAATTCAGAAATCATAGTACTGATTGTAGCACAGTAATATAAGTACTGAATGAAACAGAATGTGAGTATGATAGTGGAAGAATGACTGGGGGATGTATGAAACCAGAAAGAAAGAGAGAGGATAAAGACTGAGAAGGTATAACTTAGGAATGACTAGAGTGGACAGTGGTGGTGATTAAGTGTACAAATAAAAAATATTTTTTCATGAGGGAGAACAAATCAATGTCAATATTCCAGGGTGTTGAAATTAGTATATGGGAAAAAGTACTATTAATGCAAGTTAGGGCCCGTAGTCAACAGTAACATTGTAGTATGCTTCCACTGAGTGTAACAAATGCATTATGCCAAAACTAAATGTCAACAGGCTGGAGGCATGGGGAAGGGGCATGGATTCTTTGTGGAAGGAAAGAAAATATCTTTCAGATAGATTATGGTGGCAAAGGTATGTTTATATACTTAGGCTGGATTGTGTGATGTGTAAATAAAACTTTTAAAAATAAACAGAAATAAGTGCTAGAGAAAATGCAGAGAAAGAGATGTACCTATTCGCTGTCGGTAGGGAAATGAGAGCCACTTGGAGGGCAGTGTGGTGTTTCCACAGGAGGTTGGGGGTGGGGTTGCCATGTGATCCTGAAACCCCATTGCTCAGCATATTACTGGAGGAACTGAGTGTGGGGACATGAATGGACATTTACACACTGGTGTCTACGGTGGCAGTGTTGGCAATCTAAAATGGATGGAGGAAGCCTAAGGATACAATGACTGAGGAATGGAATGGGGAACTATTGTGTATACATACAATGGACTACTGGGGGCCGCAAGAAGGAATGAATTTATGAGGCTTACAACTAAGTGCATGAATCTTAAGGACTGTTTGTTGAATGGAATGTCAGGAGCAAAAAGACAAATATTATCATTCCCCAATCATATGGACTAACTATAATACAAAAACTCAGTGAACTGAAGTTGAGGGCCTATTGTAAAGGGTCCTAGATTGTAAACTCTTACAGCAGCCACATATGTTCAGGAGTTGTAACTGTCATTTCTAAATTCTGAGATACTGAGCTGTTTGTTTATAAACTGGTCATTCCCAGAAATTTCAGATATTTATGTGATACCTGAGACTCAGAATTAGAACTCTGGAGTTACGAAAGCCCACATACCCCATACAGGAGCTGTTTAAAATGTTGAAAAAGGGATCTGACTCTGAGTAGAGATATGAATGATGCTGATCTGGATAGGACTAAGGTAAATCAGGAAACAGGGTAAACGCTGATATTGTCCATATTTTAAAACTTCAACTTCTGTGTGAGACCAAAGGGAGAGATGTTTATTGGGTACAAAATTTATATTTTGGGTAGTGCATTTCCTAATTTAATTTGTATGGTCAGTTTAGTTGAACACCATAATTACATGGCATCTTGATTAGGGTGTGAGATTTTGTTGGTTTGACCAGGTTAGTCTGATGCCCTGATATATCCCACACTATGTCCTGATATATCCCAGACTAATTTGGGCAGTGAATAAAGAAGTATTTGCAAGACCCCCTGTGGGGCATTGGGGAGAAAGGAGGAAATATTTAATTTCTCCATTTGGAGAAGTTCTAATATTCTCACAAACATTGGAGACAACCACATCAATAGGCCAGCCCCTTAATCTTGGGATTCACACCTATGAAACTTATTCCTGCAAAGGATAGGCTAAGCCTACTTAAAATTAGGCCTAAGAGACACCCCCAGAGAAACTCTTGTTGGTTAGGTGTGGCTTCTCTCTCTAAGTGAACACGGCAAATGAAGTCACTGCCATCCCTCACTACATGGAGCATGATTCCCAGGGGTGTAAATCTTCCTGGTAACATAGGACAGAACTCCGGGGATGAGCCAGGACTTGGCATCAAGGGAGTGAGAAAGCCTTCTTTACTAAAAGGGGGAAGAAAGAAATGAAACAAAATAAAGTTTCAGTGGCTGAGGGATTTCAAACAGTGTCCAGAGGTTTTCCTGGAGGTTATTCTTATGCATTATATAGATATCTCTTCTTAGTTTATGATGCATTGGAGTGGTTGGAGGGAAGTATCTGAAACTGTTGAGCTGTGTCCCAGTAGCCTTGATTCTTGAGGATGATTAAAGATATAACTTTTACAGTGTGACTGTGCGATTGTAAAAACCTTGTGTCTTTTGCTCCTTTTATCCAGAGTATGGATGGATGAGTACAAAAATATGGATAAAAATTATATAAATAATAGGTGGGACAAAGTGTAAAATAACTTGGGTAGATGGAAATACTAGTGGTTAATGAGAGGGAGGGGTAAGGGATATGATATGTCTGAGTTTTTTCTTTTTGTTTCTTTTTCTGGAGTGATGCAAATGTTCAAAAAACCATCACGGTGATGAATACACAACTATGTGATGATATTTGAGCCATTGAATGTATATCAGGTATGGAATGTTTGTGTGTTAAGATTTATCAATAAAAATATTTAAAAAAATACAGTGGGTAAATCTGGGGCACAGGGTTTCCCAAATATATTTGAAAACAACCCTTTTCTCAAGGTTCTGCACAGGAATAATTCTCTGTTAAATCACTACCCTGAAGAACACTACTAGGAGATTACTGCTGGACTCTCTACTCTTATGTTTAGAGCTTTGATTCTTTCTCAAATGAAAATTTCACTTGGAGAGAGCAGTACATTTAGCTGTCATCAGTCATTTTCACCACTTGAGTGAATATGTTAATAAAGTGTTTTAGAGGAGGTGTTACCCAGGGGTGTAAGCGTCCCAAAGGCTAAGGGATGGGTGGTCTTGGGTAGCCAGGAAAGGAGACCAACTCACACCTGCTCTACCTGCTCATGTCCTTCAGAACGGAAAAAGCCGTTGAGTTGTAAGCATCTCAATTCAATTTTTAGATAAAATCAAACAGAACAAAGGCAGTATATTGACACTCTCTTTCTCTCCTTTAAAATCAGACTAAAACGAAGACATTGGGGAGGTTAACAGCCTCTCTACTTTAGTCATTTGTCAGATGCAGTAGTTAGGGCGGAGGCCCATGCAGTTGAGTTAATTGGGAAATCTTAATGGCAAGGAAACCCAAACATCGATGACAATGAAAAGATCTCATTTGTTTCAGAGGCTAAATTCAAATGGTGGGACCATAAATGAAGGACAGGATGGTAATGCTTCTGAAAATTATTACAGGGTAGAACAGTAGTCTCTAAAGTGGAAAGATTTGAGCACTACAAGGCCATCTATTAATGAGCAAAAAGAAAGTCATAGAAGTTCTATTTAAAATCCTTGTCATCTAAAACACATAAGAAAGACTTTAATCCTTTCTAATATATATTTAATGAGAAGATTGAGCAAGGTGCCCTTTTCAGGCTTTAAGCCAGATATAATACCCAAGCCCTCCTGAAGGGAAGTGGGAGTCCCCTCACATTCATTTGCTCTCAGCATGAGCAATACTAAGTGGATTCTTAGCTAATATTTAGTTTTAACCAAACCAACACTCATAAAATAGACAAATGCAAAGGGAAGTATGAAATGGAGAGACTACTAATAATACAGTCAACAGTTAAAAAATGGTGAGACGCTGTCTTCTAGCATGAGCACCTCTTTTTTTTTTAAACAAGTATTATATTATTTTTTAAAAACCTATGCACATTTGAAAAGTGATCTAAAACAATTGGAACTTTATACTGTGTATGGAGGTTTATTGTTATAGGGGTGAAAAACCAGAAAAATTTTGAAATCACTGGTTAGGACAGAAAGAACATTGGATTTGGAGTTATGCCAGAGTTTGCACCAGGCTTTATTAGATGGATAACCTGGCACATTAAAGGGCTTCTGTGCATCTTAGTTTTCTCATCTGTAAAATGAAGGCCATAATCTCAGGGATTAAAGGAAACATTTTAAAGCATATAGTTTGGTTCATGGCATAATCGTGTGCAAAAAAAATTATATTCTGTTGTTCTGCTCTCTAACCAGTCTTATTTTGAACTTTATGAGAAGTTAGTTTCTCTACTCAAGCATTAGGTGGGCAGTGTAAAATAAATCCCAGGAAAATATTTGTAATATTTAAAATTTTTTTTCTCATTTCATTTGTAACCAGAATAAAGGCTAATAGTCACCATGAAATGTATCCTTTAGACTGGAGTCAGGTGTAAGGAAAAGGGCTAATAAAATTGTATCTTTGAAGTCATTTGTAGTTAACTGGTGGGAATTTGCCTTGCTTGCCATTTTTTAAATCAATACTAATACGTATATAACATTTCACCTGTGGAAAGAGACTGTTTCAAATCTGGGCGTCATCATGTCTTCGGTTAGGTTTTCTAGAACCAGAGCCTGACAAGGATTCACGTACCTATTATTTACTGAGGTTATCTACAGAAAAAGAGTCATTACAAAGGGAATTAAGCAGGAAAGGGACAAACGAAGATCTTAAGGTCTAAACTTGACCTGTTCCAAGGGAAAGGGCAGGGCCATAAACAGTACCACCGATGTGTTCATCCTCGAGGCAACAGACGGACATTTTGTACCAATGAGTCAATCATTGTTCAATGGCTGCCCCTGTGGAAGGAGGGGAGCTCCCTGGTAAGGTGTCTCCTATTAGCCTTGGAGCATGCCTTAGAGAAGGGGGCAGCTGAGAGCCTTAGCAACTTTGCAATGGAGGGATGGGTGCCCAGGCCTGGCAGGGTACACCATGAGGTGGATACATTCAGTTTTCTAGGCAACCTTCTTACTGTCTACTAACATGGACCAGCAACATCATGTTAGTTCCTTGTCTGCCAATTAGAGGTGTTCTTTCTATAGCTCAGAGCAGGGCTGTCCAATAGAAATATAACATGTGTAAACATAAAATTACATATGTAATCTAAAATTTTCTAGTGGCCACATTTATAAAAGTAAAAGAGACAGGTGAGTTGATTTTAATATCATTTCATTTAACCCAGTATATCCAAAACATTATTAATATGTAATATTTAATATAGAACATTGTAAGTGAGAGATTTTGCATTCTTCTTTTTATCTACCAGTTCTTTGTAATTCATTGATTTTACATGTGATTAATAGCTAATGTATTGGACAGAACTGGCCCCCAAGTTATGACTTCAAAAGGGTCACCTTGTCAGATCCTAGTCCAACAAAAAACCCTAATTTTACTCTTCACATGTGGCGAACAGTGGGAAAGTAGGGTTAAATTTTATGAGAAGTGGAGAAGTGTTTAACTTTGGAATTGGGTTCACCTGGATTTAAATTGGACTCTGTCATTTACTGTTCTTGACTAGTTTATTTAACCCCAATTTATTTGAATCCAAGTTTCCTCAACTGGGAAATGGGATAATGTTTACATTGCAGGGTTGAGGATTGGAGACCATGTGCTGTAAATGCCCAGCACACATTTAGCCTGGAAGAGGTGCTCAGTAAATGCAGAGGTTATTCCTGCCTTATGATGCTAATGGAGTGTGAGTCTCAGGGGAGAAGAGATGTCAATGGGTCTGATTTTTCCCTCTTCCCTCTGTCTTATCCATTTCTCCTTTCTCTCCTCTTCTTTTCTCTCATTATTGCATTTTGCATTTTCTTTTATTTCACGTTCCTACTGTGCATCTTTTGATTCACAAATTTGAATGAAACACTGTTGAAGGTATTATTTTCAGGCTCCTTTTTGTTTGTTTGTTTTGGCATGGGCAGGCATTGAAAATCGAACCTGGGTCTCCCGCATGGCAGGTGAGAACTCTGCCACTGCTACACCATTACCCAAACTAAATGGTTTCCTTTTAGATAAAGATTTTCAAAAATGTTAAAGCTTCCTTGGAGTTCTACCCTAGCTATCATCTTCCTTTACAGATGAAGTCATTTGAGTATTTCTCTCCTCTCTTCCTCCTTCCTTCCCTTTCTTCCTTCCCCTTTCCTTTCGCCCCTCTCTCTTTCTTTATCTACTAGCTCTCCACAGTAAGCTCATAGTTCTCACTCTGAAATTCCTTTTGTATTTTTATGTTCAGTGTTATTTTGGCAGTTCAGAATCATTTGCGCCATAGGTAAACAAAGAGAAGGTTGGCAACACTTGCACATTATGCTAAAGCAAGCCTTGTGAGTATTAGGAAAAACAAACAAAAACAACTCAGCATGAAAGATCGGTCCTGTGATTGATCTAGTAGGAAAGATGATTCTGTCATGCTGTTTTTCTGCACTATGTCATACATTGTCACTGTCCAACAAATGACATTGTGATTGTGTAATCACTATAATATCATTAATAATGTAGCCGACTATAAGCTCAGCCTTCTTTCATTTACTAACACTGAAAGAGGCCTGAAACATTTCCGATTTAGATCAGACATCCTTTTAAGTTGGTTTATTCACTACGTGATTAAGCTCTCTGAGGAAAAGCAGCAGCCAAATCTCTGAGTTGTGTGATCTGTAGCTGCCCCATATAAATAGACCATCATATAGATTGTGAATGTATTCACAGCTCACACAGAATCTGAAACAGAACAGCTTTTTTCAATATATCCAAAACCAAACCTGGGCTTTCTCATGAAAATTATGGCAATCCATATTTCAATAGAAATAGCGTGCTGAATCGATTCTAGAAGTCATGAGTCCCATTATACTGAGCAACACTTGATAGACAACTTCTCCAACTCTGAACATGACATGGTCAAAGTAAGATTTGGCTTATGCTAATTAGGGTGGCTGGGTTCAGCTAAGTCTAACATCTGGAGCCTTGTGTAGGAGGGCAGAAAATCATGCTTAGACAAGGAAAGAGCTAGTTAATGATCATATTTAAAGGTCATACATTTACTTTTCGAATAACCTGATGGCATTTATCCTAAGTCATTTAAGAAATGTTATAAAATGTCAAGTAGAATTGTCAGATGGAGGGTTTGGATCTTAAGATTTGTCTGTAGAGGACTGTGACTCTATACTGATATTGATAATAAAATTAGAAGTAAATATTTTGGCTACAATAGGAGTTGCAGGTTGGTACCAGCATTTTGACAGCTTAGTTTTATGGAATACTTCATTTCTTTGAGGAAACCCAGAAATCCCTACACTGATTTGTTAGTAGAAAGGGAAAATGTGATCTAGGATGGGGGGCACAGAATGGGCCTCTAAGATTGCATAACTAAAGGATGACCCAGATACCAGGTAAGGGTGAATTTGGGCTAAAAATTGTTGCTGCATTCACCTGCTTAATATCTGGCGTGTTTATTAAATAAAAATATGACTTTTTATGCATGGTAAATTAGTTATTTTACTTAATAGAAAAACTTCCTTAAATCCTAGTGATTGTGAAGTGTGTTAAAAAAAATTCAAGAGGAAGATCAAGGTTGTGAAGGGAAAAACAAATGACCATATCGCCAGTGGGAAAACACTGTTATGGTGGGCCGAACACAACAGAAGATAGAACAAAATAGCAGATAAGCAAATGGTAAGTATATTTTTGTGGCTATTCACCATTAATTCATCATCTTTTGGTGGTATCACCCTGATGAGCCTAGGGGAAATATCTCTTCCCCAATTGCATATGGTCTGATTGGACTGACAATCAAGGGTCATTACACTGTATTTCTCTGGAAAAGGAGCAGGCCCATGGCCCAAGCCAGCTCTTTCGGTCTTTCCATCCTGAATTTCTGAGTCCTGAATGGAAAGATGCAGTGGTAGAAAAATCACCTGGAACTGATTAATTTTGAGGTGTATGTTTTAAAGAGACCATCCATCTCTTTCTGCTTACTGGAGCCCCAGTTCCTATTCTTTTCTGAAACCAGTTTTCTAGTTGACTAAGAGTTACCCATTGTCATTCCAATAAATTACATTTTTGTGTAAGTGCCTTAGATCTCAAGGGATGGTATAACAAAGCACCACAGACTATTTGGATTAAATAATAGGAATTTATTATCTCACAGTTTTGGAAGCTAGAACTCCAAAATCAAGGTGTTAGGAGGGCCATGCTTTCTCTGATGTCTTTAGCATTCTGGTGGGGCTTGCTGGCAATTTGTAACTCAATCCCTGCTTCTGTCACATGGCTGTCTCTCTCCTCATCTGTCTCCCACTGACTATGTCCAAATTTCCTCTGCTTTCAAGGACTCCAATCATATAGGGTTGAGACCCCCTCTAATCCAGTTTGACCTCATCTTTAATAAGACTTTCAGACACTGTTTACAAATTAGTTCATATCCATTGGACTAGGGGCCAGGATTTAAATGTGTCTTTTGGGGAACATGACTCAATCCATAATAATAAGTTAGCTAGAGTTATTTTATTAGCTTATCATAGGAGTAGGACAACTATGGTCCATGGGCCAAGTGTGGCTGGCTGTCTATTTTTGTCACTGAGATTTTATTGTAACATCCTCTTTTATGTATGTATTGTCTATGACTGCTTTGTACTTTCTCTAGTTGTGACAGAAATCACATGAACCACAGGCCTAAAATATTTACTTTTTAGCCCTTTAAGAAAAAGTTTGCTGACCCCTAGCTTATCAAATGTCTGAGATTGAGGCCTCTCAGTAGCAGACTCTGAGACAAGGATTTGACTGCAAGCATTTCATTTTGAGGTGATCTCAAGAAGAGGAGTAGGGAAATAAGAGGAAGCCCTTTTTTTTTTTGATATGGGCAGACTCCAGGAATCGAACCCGGGTCTCCAGTATGGCAGGCAAGAATTCTGCCACTGAGCCACCATTGCAACCCCCTGGAGCAGGGAAATAAGACAGAGGAGGTTAAGAGGTTGACAAAGTCTGGTTGCCAAGCAGGTTCCTGCTGTGGGCAGCGAGCTCAATGCAATTGTGGAACACTGGACATTGTCAAACATGCTTTAGAATTTTCCCAACCCATGAGGAAAACTTGAGGGAGCCAGGATATTTATAGATTGACTCCTGAGGTCTGTTTGCAGGGTCACTGACTTTCCTGTATTTCTGGCTTCCCTGTAAATGAGAAGAATGTGTTCAAGCATCCAGGGAAAATTCAGAAGCAGAGTCCCTAGTGCTACCAGAAACACCATTGTCTCACTGGTGGCTGAAAACAACTTTTATTTACTTGAAGTTTTCTCTCCTTGGAATTTAACTCTGAGTACATGGGTGCTGAGACAGAAAGCAAGCCTAAGAATAAACATTGGGTTTTCTAGCCAAGTCAGTACCTGCCTCCTGCAACAAAAATCATCAGTAGGGGCCAAGCTTGTGGGCTATAACTTCAATTTCCTCAGGATGAGTTTTTCATACAGGATTCCTGAATTGCTCCTGTCCTACTATCTCCCTCTGATACACCCTAAAATGTCAGTATTCTGGGGGCTCAAATGGAATGTTCTCTTCAGTGCAAAGTGAATAGTCGGCAAGGGATAGATTATAACCTAGACCATTTACTCAATGGCTCAAGCCTTTTTAATTTTCTACTTGCTGTACTTCATTTTTACTTGGAGCTGCATGCCCAAATCTCAAATGCTAGGCATGAAGCATACATAATGAACTCAGTGTTCCTTATTTTAAATCTATTTGGGTCAGTAAACTGAAAGTTCCTTATCCCTGTCCTCAACTCTGGCACTCAGAGTCCATGTCCTTATAAAGAAAAATTATTGATCCTGATTGTTTTCTGTATTGTTTTGACTCAGCAAGGAAAAAAAAAATATTCCCAAGAAGATAACAGTTTTGATATATCTCTGCAGTGGGTAAAAAAGATGAAATGCAGTAGGTGCAAAGGAAGACAAACCAGCTGTACATGAGTGAAACAGGGTTGCTCATGCTAAAGTAGGATGTACAATGTGGGTACAGAGCTTGAAAGATGAATAGGAGTTTGTCAAGCAGAACAGGCTGTGTGTGTGTGCACATGGATGCTTGTGTATACATATGTAAGTGTGTGAACATGCTGTGTTTTACTTCTCTATGCCTAAATCTCATCTCTAACATGGGATTTTTTACAATTCACAAGTTGGTTATTCATAATATGTGTAAAAAGGCCTTTTGCAATTGATAAAGTATTAAAAAGTTCATTTAATGATGAAAGTAGTACAATGAAAGCTTTGTCATTAGCATTTTATGAAGTCAAATCTATAATAGCCAACATTACTTAAGGGTACTTCTGTTCTGAGTACTTCATATGCATTATTCAATTTAATCTTTATAATATTCCTTTGAAATGGGTACTAATATTATTCCTGTTTCACAGATGTGGAAACAGAGGCACAGAAAGGCTGAATCATTTCGCCCTTCTGGTAAGTGGTGGAGCCAGGGTTCAAATTTGGCAGTTTGACCCCAGAGTCTGCAGTCTTAACCATGATGCCATGTTGCCAGTCTGTGTATTCTCATTTCTAGTGCTGTCTGACAAAAGCATTCTAGCTACTGTGTAATAAGCATTCACTGATCACTTACCATGGTCCTGGAATTTTAAGTACTGCATCTGTTGCACTGAATAAAATAGAAAAAGTTTCTCTTTTCAAGGAGTTGACATCCTAATGGAGGATACAGACAGTGAGGAACAAATAACATGTCAGGTTGTGAGAGAGTCTAAGGAGGAAAAAGCAAAAGCATGGCAAGGGGCACAGAGTGAGAGTGTGATTTTGGCTAGAGTGAATAGAGAGAGTGTCTCCCATAATGCGATAATGAAAGACAATGAAAGGTTAAGAAATTTTGTCTCTCTGAAGGAAGAGCATTCCAGGCAGAGGAATGGATGCAAAGGCCTGAGATGGTAGAATGTTAGTGTTCAAGGAATTGAATGAAGGGTAACGTTGAGAGAAGTAGGTAAGCAGAGAGGACAGGAGATGAAATCAAAGATATAGCAGGGGCAAGATCATGTATGGCTTTGTAGAACGTGGTTAGAATTTTTTCTTTTCTTCTAAGTGGTATGGGAAGCACAGCATGACTTTGAGTGGAGGAGCTACATGACCTGTTTGTGTTTTAAAGGATCAGTCTGGCTAGTAGTTGGAGAAAGACTACATCTGAGACGGAAAAAAAGAGGAGAACCGAGAGTGGTACTGTGGAGACAAAATGTAGAGTGTGAGAAGGAGGAGATATAACTGATCAGCAATGCTAAATATTGCAGATGAGGTAATAAAACACAATGTCTGAGAGTCACAGTCGAAACTTGACAACATTGAGGTCACCAGTGGCCTTGTTAAGAGAAGTTTTGTAGAGAGGATAGGAGGAGAGGTTGAGTGACAGCAAAACTTTGGAAGACTTCTGCTGTAAAAAAGAGAATTGGTCAGTGTTGGTTATTGTATCATGCACCCCCAAAAAAGTCAAACTCTTAATCTTAATCTACATTCCAGTGGGTGTGAGCCCATTTGTAAATAGGACCTTTTGATGATATTATTAGTTAAGGTGTGGCAAAATTGAATCAGAGTGGGTCTTAATTCATATTACTGGAACCCTTATAAATAGAGGAAACTTGGATGCAGTCACAGAAGCAAGAAAATGTAGAAACCAGAAGTCAGAGAAAGTGACAGGAGGAGAACAAGGATTTTGCCGTGGATTGGAGGCAGAGATAAAAATTAAGGAATCCCAAGGACTGTGGCAAGCCATCATCAAAATGCTACAGACTCTGAAAGAAAGTATGGCCTTTATGACTCTTGATTTAAGACTTCTGGCCTCTAAAACCATGAGCCAATAAATTCTTGTGTGGTATTTGTCACAGTAGTGCTAGCAAAGTAAGACAGTAAGTAAAGAGTGTTGTGAGATAGAGGGAGGCATTTTTTTTAAAGTTGGGCAATATTATTTAATTTATATTAATGCTGATGAGACATATCCAGTGATGGGGAATTAGGTACGGTAAGAAAGAGGGATCCCTAATATTGTAGTAGAGAAGATAGATAATGCTAAAGTTGGTTCTTTGAGAGGGAATGGAATCTAGAGTAAAACTAGAGGGTTTGTCTTAGATTAAAATACATTTTTTCTCCTATAAAAAGAGAAAAGAAGAAGAGATTTTATATATATATATATATATATATATATAGCAGGGAGGGAGGTTGATGTAGACTGGCACACATGGTGGTGGGACCAAGTATTCTGCTTGCCTCTATATCACAATGAAATAATCAACTAGGTCATTGTCTGAGATCAGGGGAAGTGAATGAGGTATGGGAAGCTTGTGAAAAAAAAGGAGTTAAATGGAATTTTAAGAGGATGGAAGATTAAATTGTACATGAAAATATAGTAGGATTTGGGGCAGCACAAATGGCCCCTTGATTTTCATGAGACCAGTCAGTACCCATTGTGAGAGTTTTCTTTGGCTATATTAAATAACTTGATGCAGCCCCAGGGTAGTAAAATAATTATATTTAACTAGAGAGAGTTCCTTTTTTAAAATCATATGAATATTATGGAATGAGATATGAGCAATGTAATTGAAAGCATATACAAAGGAACAATTATAATCACCAATAATATTTCAGAAATGGAACAGAAAATTTCAGCTTTATGACTCTGGGTGACCCTTATTGGAAAACTGTTATTTACTGTTATTAATGTTATTGTTTAACGTGTGGGCATTTGTTGGGTTATGGGAAATGCCAAGAAGCCTCTTTCTCAAAAAATCCTGTTGGTTAAGCCAGCCATTCTGTGTTTTTTTAATAACAGACCTGGCAAACTAAGACAGTAGCTATGTACTATTTCAGAATTTAAATCAACACTTAGAGCAGAGTTTCTCAACAGCAACGCTATTGATGTGCTGGACCAGACAATTGTTTGTTGTGCAGTTCTTTACATTATAGGATACTCAGCAGCATCACTGGCCTCTGTGACAACCAGAAATATCTCCAGGTATTGCCAAATGTCTTCTATCGAGCAAAAATCACCCCATTTTCAGAATCATTGACTTAGGGGATGATGATGAGAGACTTTTAATTTCTGAAGGCATTCACCAGATTTCGCAGGCTCTAGAAGCAAACAAATTATCAACAGCAAAATAATAGAAAAAGCTACCAACATATTTGACAATGCAAACCTCATTAAAATAAGTGTAATTTTTGTAATAACCTCTCATGGCAATTGTTTTCCTGGAAATAACAGTAATTATGATGCATATTTCACATACACTTGTCAAAAATATTTCTATTTTACTTATACCTACCCCTGCATACCATCTGGATTTGCTGGAAATCTCAGCCATAGGAAAAGTAGTGTAGCTTCAATTTTGGAATAATATCAAGTCCATCCCAGGACAGTGGTGGCTAGGGCCTGAAATAGTAAATGTGATCTCATGTTGTTTGTCTGCATACCTGGTGCTGGATGCCCTGTGTTTTTCATGCCTCTGAAAAATCTTATTTCCTTGTATTTCTGTTGTCTGATAAGGAGGAGATTAAATGTGGATGAGGAAGAAGCTAAACTCTATGGAGTTAATTAACACTGAATTTGAAACTCACCTAGATAAGTAATCCTACCCACCTTATTTCACCTGGGCTGCCCTCTAATTGCCTTGCCAGCACTTGTAATTTCCTCATTTAATTGAAGTTTGAGTCAATTCTTTGAGATGTTCTAGCAGGAAAATATTGCCAGGTAAAGCTGAAAGAGATCATCAGGTTCAACCTTACAAAGTATCATTGAAATAAAAATCTGGTATGTCTTGGAGCACTAACTTTCTGATATTTTTTAATGGGGAATGTAAAGAATTGATAGCTGTGAGATCTGAGTCAGAAACGCCTTTACTAATGACCTCTTAAGGTTTCCCTGGCCTAGCCCCTCAGCAGCATCTCCTTTGCCTTACCCATGCCAAATTCCTTAAATGTTTTGGAACACGTTGTGCCTCTTCTCACATGCCTTTTCTCATGTTGGGGGTGTTTCTTCTCAGAACATCCTTTCCCCTTGCCTCCCTGGTTAATTTTGCTCATCATCCAGAAAACTTCCAGTATGTTCTCCTTGATGAAGCACCCCTGGCTACCCTATGTAGTTGCCTCTTCCTCTTGGCAAGATATCACACTGTCTTGGAGTTATTTCCCTTTCTGTCTCTAATACTGGATTGTGAACTCGTTGAAGGGGGCACAGTGTTTTGTTTCTCTTTGTATTTATGTCTAGTATTCTATCTTCAAATGGTAGTATTCATTAGTAACAAACTGTATTTCTCCAGATAGAGGGCAGGTTTAAGTGGATCCAGTGGCGAAGAGCAGGCAAAAGCCTCTATACACATCTCCAATATCTTCTATAAAAAATGGTATTGCCATAACCCTCTAACTCAGCCACTGTATGATGAAATTGTTGACTAACTTAACCAGCAGTTTCCACACATACAGCATCAAAAATTCAATCAGTTCCACCGTTTATCCCATTCAGCAGATTTGACTCTGTACTTAGGTTTCTGCCATTCATTTCCGCTGCTCATGGTTGCTGGTGAACACAGAGGAGGGCAGGGAAAATGAGGCAGGGGCATATACTTAACTTGAGGGGGATATAAAAGGTGAAATTTTACTTTTTCTGCTATTTAATATTTTTAGCAATGCTGTGAGAATTTTTATAAGTGCTGGATGGGTGGAAATGACATGCCTCACTTTTACTCAACTTGCGCGTGCTTTGTAAATACCCGCCCAAGTTCCTCTTGATTCATTCTGGCCACTGTTTTTCAACCCCAGGTTCAGGTACAATTCAGACAGCTATGAAAGAAAACTGCTACTAATAAAGCCAGCCTTGGGCCAGTGACCTTCACCACAGCATGAACCAGCAGGTGTGGAAAACCCGCCACAAGAAATGTGTTGGGGGCGGTGTGACAGTGGCTCAGTGGCATAATTTTCGCCTGCCATGCCAGAGACCTGGGTTAGATTCCCAGTGCCTGTCTTGTGTTGGGGAGGACAGATCAGAAAAAGGAGAGGACCAGGGATGCAGTCAGGGTGGGACATTTCATCCACAAATCTAGAGTGCTTTCAGCCTCTGTGTTCCTCGGCCAGGTAGATGGGGAGAAAGTCACAAAAGCATCCGAAGGATAACATAGCACCCTCCCCACTTCTAGCTCCATCAGTGGCCATTTCCAGTGTTCCCAGCATATTGCTTAGCTTTTTTCTATAAACAAGCTCTGTGAATCATCTGTGACTTGAGGCAGCAGGAGCAGAAAAAGTTTTCAGAGGGAGAACTGCTGATAAAAAGAACTTCTGAGCTTTGTAGGGCTTTATGCTTATGCAATTTGTGTGTGTTGTGTATGTAGATTTCTTAAAAAAACATTTTAAATACCAAATTAGGTATAAAATGAATATTTACTTTTAATGATAAAGGAAATCACAAATTATAACTATAAAAGTGTGGAAAAGTACCACAAACATAAAAAACAGAAAATAAAAATTTTATTGATTTCCTGCCAATTTTTATTAAAAATAATTTTATTAATTTTCATTACATATCTGTGTATCTATATAGCTATACATTTAATTATCAATATGGCTAATTCTGTAAAATTATACAAAACCATTCTGAGAGTAAGGGATACATAATTACAGATAGATGCATTAAAATTTTGCTACACTATATTTAGATACTTAATTATGTGATTGAATAACTCTCCCCCTACGTCCATTGACATATTGTTAAAAATGTACAGAACCCTTTCACTGGAACTCTTGTTTCCTCAAGTGGTATTGCTGTATTTGTGTGCCTTTTGCTTGGTGCCACAGTCCTTTGTCTGAAGGGTCAGATTTGCTAAGATCAAATTTGATACACTGGGATGCACAAAGCTTGCAACTTAGCACACTGATGTACCCATTGTCTGTAGTGCTACTATGAATTTGCCTTTTACACACATGGAGATTTGGTTTGATACTTTCTAGTTTGCATGATTCTTATCAATTAGGGGTGTGTTAATAATTGTTTAGGCTGCATTATCAAGTGTATTCCTAAAAGGAGACGTTTTTTATTTTGACTTGGGATTGATTAGAACTAAATCCACTTCTTATAAATTTGCATATTTTATGATAGGAAGAAGTTTCCACAGGATGGCTTCTGATTCCATACATTTCAAACCTTATTTTTCCTCTGAAACCTATATATTTTTGGTGCCAAGAGCTTTGGGACATGTTTGTATTAAGCTTGTACCTCAGGCCCTGTACCGCTGTTTCATGAGGCCAGGTGAATTGGCACTGTGGGTGGTTAGAATATTCCTGAAAATCATTGCCTCCTGTATGAAAAGGAACTGCCAATCCCATAAATATATCCCAATAAACCCTAATGAAATACTTCCCTTGCTCAACTTCCTCCTTAGCTGATCTCAAAATAACCTGTGTCCACTTCAGGCCACTGCACACAAGAAAGCAGAGACAGAAGTATTAACCAATTGTAACTAAAAGTTCTTATTCTTGAAAATTTTGCAAAATCTTATGATACTGTGAACACATTGCTATGTTTCATTCCAGGGTTTGAGGAGAATACTGTATAAGTGAGGGTTTCTGAAGTTTGTTTCGTTACTGTCACTGTAAACCTTACTTGGGCCTGAACTAAAAGTCTGGATTATTGGACTGGCTGGCCATAGCTTTTGGAGAATGTTCATTCATTCTTCAATTCATTCACTCACTCCTTTATTCACTCATTTCATTGTCTAATATTTATAGACTGTAATACAGTACACACTGGTGTTTGCTAAATAAAGGGACAGAGAGACAAAAATAGACAAAAGCCTAAAGCAAAGTCCATAGAATCCATCCTCTTCTCTAGCTCCTCTGCCTTGATTTTATTTGTAAGAAACAAAGGGGATTATTTGTTGTCTTCACTCTGGTTTCACAACTATTTTCAAAGAGACCACAAAGAAGAGGATCCTTTCCAACTCACCTAGTTGATTTTATTTGAGAATTTCAGAAAACGTACACTCAATATTGTCCTCTGCAGTGGCTTCCGTTTGAAAGCCCATCTCACTACCCCTACTACTAAGAGAATCAGAAGTTCTGATACACTGAGAAGATGCAGGTACTTTGATAAAGAAATAGAACCTTGGGCTCATTTGAGGATCTTCAAGTAAAGATACCTAATCACATATGATGCTTCCATTCTACGCTTTCATATCACAGTGACTGAGACTTTTTTGGAATTCATTCCAGTTTTGTAGGCATTTAGTCGTCTCAGCAATATACTTATTTCCTTTTCTCTAATGACCCTGGGATAGTCACTTACTTTGGTGATTTTTTGTGGTGGTACGTTTGCCAAGCAAGAGGCTATGGATAATGATAACTTCCTTTCCATTCAGAGCTGGATGATTGAGCTTAGGGCATTGTGAAAAAAGATGCAGAACAGGGCTTTTTGTTCAGAGTGCTTCACAGTGGTTATGTGAGGACCTAAAAACTGCATGTTGAAATCCCATCAAAACTCTTAGTGAATCTTCTCATTTTTAATCTCTTGTTGGAAATTCAAAATTAATTATCTGGGGAGATTGTTGGAAGATGGCACAGAAGAAAGCTCCAGGAATCATTTCCTATACCAAAACACTGTTAAGCGAGCAAGAACTGTCTGAATCAACTATTTCAAAACTCCAGTCTAATAGGACAGTGTATGGCAATCAGGAAAGACGGGAAGGAAGAGGCTAGTGAATAACAGTAAATACTAGTAAATTGCACTTTCAGTAAGGTGGTTACTGACATCAATCCCCATTCTTGTGGCAAGCAACAGTGCAGTATGGCCCCTGGTATAGCTTGCTGGTGCCAGAGAGGGACATACAAATCTATTTCCCCAAGATTTGGGGTGGGCGCAGGTATGATGGCTGATCACTGCTTTTGCTTAGCTATTTCATACTGCTGGTCATGAGGGTGGCCTTTGTTCCAACCCAGCCCAGAAAAATGCAGCAGAGAAGACTTAACAATTATATTCTTTCTTAGAGCTGTGGAGGACAGTTGAAGGGATAGCTGCCTAGGTTGGGCAGGAGCAGAGTACAAGAAAGTACATCTGGGAAGATGTGGAAGAAGTTCCTGGCACCCTTCCTGACCCATCCCTTATCCCTTTCCCAGGGCACTTTGAAGCAGGCTGAATTTCTCTTTGTGAATCTTTGGTTTTATTTCAGCCAGGAAAGATTGATTTGGGAAACTCTTTTCTGGTTGCTCTACCCCCCATCCCAGAATTTGCCCTTCAGAAAAAAGCAGTTTGAGACAATAAAAGCAGTATAAGAAATAACTGAGGCAGGAACAAAGTATTGAGTTCTGCTTTGAAACATCCTGGTGACGGAGAAGCTCTGTTTCCTGGAAAGTAGAGGGGGTATTCAAATTTCTGTGAACTGGGAAACGCCTAAGGCCACTAGCAAGCACAAAGCCAGGACAACACACAGGCATTCACCTTGCGAGGACCTTCTTGTCGTACCACCAACTGGTTACAGCTCAAGCAACAGACTCTGCTAAATCCCAGAGTTAACATTTAAAAATATTAAAATATTTAGTACATAATAAAAGATGACTAAACAAACAAAGAAATAGGAAATGATGGCCTAGCCAAAGGAAAGGAACAAAATTCAAAATTCATCAGTGAAGAAGACCAGACTGTGGGCATACCAGACAAATATTTTTAAAAAACCATCTTCAGTATGCTCAGGGAGATGAAGAAGAATGCAGGGAAAGAACCAAAGTTTATGAGGAAAACAATGAATGGACAATATAACAGTCTTAATCAAGAGATGAAAATTTTGAAAAGGAACTAGATAGTTACGAGAGTGTAAAACCACAAAAACTGAAATGAAAAATATTTAGGAGGGTTTTGACAGCAGATTAGAGCTGGCAGAAGCAAGTATCAGTGAAATTGAAAACAAGACAATTGAAATGAATCAGGCTGAGTAACCGAAAGAAAAACAATTACAAAAAGTTAAAATAGCCTGAGAGACCTTGGGACGCCATTAAGCATACCAGTGTTTGCATTATGGGAATCCCAGAAGGAGAAGAAAAAGAGAAAGGGACAGAAAGACAATTCAAGGAAATAATGCCAGAAAACTCCCCAAATGTAGGCATAAATATTACATCCAAGAAGCCTATAGCATGCCAATCAGAATAAATTTGGAGAAAAATATTCCCCATCACATACTGGTCAAATTGTTGCATGCAAAGGACAAGGAGAGAGTTCTGAAAGCTGCAAGAGAAAAGCAATGTGTTATATACAAAGCAATCCCAATTAGATTAAGTCCAGTTTCTCATCAGAGACCATGGAAACAAGAAGGCAGTGCATTGAAATTCTTAAAGAGCTGAAAGAATTTTGCATCCAGCAAGACTTTCTTTCAAAAAATGAAGGAGAAATTAAGACATTACTAGATAAACAAAAGCTGAGTGAGTTCATCACCACCAGACCCAGACTATAAGTAATACTAAAGGGAGTTCTTCAGACTTAAGGGAAAGAATACTAGATAGTCATACAAAGTGGCATAAAGAAATAATGCCCTCAGTAAAAGTAACCATTTGGATAATTATGAATAGTATACTATTGTACTGTATTTCTCGTATGTAACTCCACTTCTTACTTCCTTAAAATGCAAATGAATAAAAAGTAATGAAAAATATTTGGTTTTGAACATGCAATGTAGAAAAATATCATTTGTAACAAGTACAAAAAAGGTGGGGGTTTGGGTGGGTAAAGTGTGTATGTATGCTATTCAAGTCAGGTTGTTATCAAATCAAATATGATTGTTACATATTTAGGACATTACATTTTAACCTCATAGTAACCACAAGGAAAGTATATGAAAATATATCCAAGTAGAAATGAGAAGGGACTGAATATGGTACACTATAAAAAATCAAATACATATGAAAGTAGACACTAACAGAATGATTGAGGGACAAAAAAAAAATTAGAAGAATTACAAAGACCAAATAGCAAAATGGCAAAAAGTTCTGCATTATCATTAGTTTATTTAAAAGCAAATGGATTAAATCCTCCAGTCAAAAGACAGAAACTGGAAGAATTGATAAAAATAATATAGCTCCACTATATGCTGTTCATAAGAGACACACCTTAAATTCAAAGATGCAAGTAGGTTGAAAGTGAAGGATGGAAAAATGTACCATACAAGTAGTAAACCAAAGAGAGCTGTGGTAACTATACTGATATCTGATATAGACTTTAAGAAAAAGCAGTTACAAGAGACAAATATGGTCATTATGAGCATATAAATGGGTCATTTCAACAAGAAGACATAATATTTTTTAAATATGTATTCACCTAATAGCAAAGTTCAAAAGTATGAAGCAAATATTGACAGATTTGAAGGGAGAAATTGATGATTCTACATTAATAGTAGGGACTTTAGAACACCACTTTTAATAATGGATAGAATATCTAGATAGAAGATCAATAACGAAATAGAAGACTTGAACAATCCTCTAAACAAATTAAACCTAAGAGACATATGTGGAATACTTTACCTAACAACAACAGAATACACATGCTTCTCAAGTGCACATGGATCATACCCCAGGATAGACCATATCTGAGGTCATGAAACAATTTCAGTATTCAAAAATATTGATATCATACAATGTATCTTCTCTGACTACAATGGAATGAAGGTAGAAATCAATAACAGAGGGATAAATGGGAAATACACAAATATGTGGAATTTAAAAAATGTACACTTAAACAACCAGTGTGTTAAAGAGAAAATCACAAGCAAAATTAGGAAATATCTTGAGGTAAATGAAAATGAAAATACAAAATAACACTTATAGGATGCAGCAAAAGCAGTGCTGAAAGGAAATCTTATAGCTCTAAATGCTTACATTAAAAAAGATGAAAGATTTCAAATCAGAGACCTAACCTCAAAATTGGAATAATTAGAAAAAGGAAAACAAACTAAATTAAAAGCAAGCAGAACAAAGGAAATAACAATAAAAGTGAATATACATGAAATATATAGATAAAAAACAATAGAGAATATACAAAACACAAAATATTGAGAAACCTATGGCTAGAATGACAAAGAAAAAATAAGAGAAGGGATCTGTTCTAGTTTGCTAGCTGCCAGAATGCAATACACCAGAAATGGAATGGCTTTTAAAAAGGGGAGTTTCACAATTCTAAGGCCAAGAAAATGTCCCAATTAGAGCAAGTCTATAGAAATTTCCCAGCAAAGGCATCCAGGGAAAGATACCTTGGTTTAGTTCAAGAAGGCCGATGAAGTTCAGGGTCTCTCTATCAAGTGAGAAGGCACATGGCAAACACAGTCAGGGTTTTTCTCTCAGCTGGAAAGGCACATGGCGAACATGGCATCATCTGCTAGCTTTCTCTCCTGGCTTCTTGTTTCATGAAGCTCCCCAGGAGGCATTTTCCTTCTTCATCTCCAAAGGTCGCTGGCTAGTGAGCTCTCTGCTTCTTGTGGCTATGTCATTCTTCTCTGGCTCTTTCTGAATCTCTTTCCTTCTCCAAAATGTTTCTTCTTTTATAGGACTCCAGAAACTTATCAAGACCCACCCAAATGGGTGGAGATGTGTCGTCACCTAATCCAGTTTAACAACCACTCTTCATTAAATCATATCTTCAGGGAGATGATCTGCTTACAGCTTCAAACATACAGTATTGAATAGGGATTATTCTGCCTTTATGAAATGGGATTTAGATTAAAACATGGCTTTTCTCGGGGACATACATCCTTTCAAACTAGCACAGGACCCACATAACTAAAATCAGAAATGAAAAGGGGTCATTACTACTGGTATCACAGAAATAAACAGGACTATAAGAGGATACCATGAACAAATGCATTATAACAAATTAGATGACACAGAAGAAATGGACAAATTCCTAGAAACATAAATACTACCTAGATTGCCTCAAGAAGAAATAGATTTCAACAAAACAATACCTTGTAAAGAGATTGAACCAGTCATCAAAACCCTCTAAATTAAGAAAAACTCAGGACCAGAAGGCTTCATAAGGGAATTTTACTGGAAATTCCAAGGAGAATTGATACCAATCCTGCTCAAGTCTTCCAAAACAATTGTAGAAGATAGAATACTCCCTAACTCATTGTATGAGATCATCACCCTCATACCAAAGTTTAAGAAAGTAAAATTACACACTGTGCTGCTTTTGAAAGGATTTATATACCCTATAAAAGCCATGTTTTAATCCTAATCAATCTTGTGAATAATTAGGTTTCTTCTAATCCTTATTCAGTACTATAGGTGTTTAGTACTACAGTACTACAGACAACCTTGATTAGGTTATCTCCACAGAGATGTGACTCAATTAACTGTGGGTGCTAAACTTGATTAGATGGAGACTGTCTCCACCCATTCTACATGGGTCTTGATTAGTTTGCTGGGATCCTAGAAAAGAGGAGACATTTCAGAGAGAGTTCCTTTTGAGAATTAGAGAGAGCCGCAGAACCACAACAAAAGGCCGAGAGAACCACAAAGTCCACGAGCCAGCATCCTTTGGAGATGAAGAAAGGGAATGCTCCTGGGGGAGTTTCATGAAGCAAGAGGCCTGGAGAGGAAGCTAGTGGACATTGCCATGTTTGCTATGTGCCCTTCTATTTGAGAGAGAAATGCTGAATATCATCAGCCTTCTGCAACCAAGGTATCCTTCCCTGGATGCCTTAGCTTGGATATTTTTATATACTTGCTTTAATTGGAACATTTTCTCAGCCTTAGAAATATAAACTAGCAACTTAATACATTTCCCCTTTTAAAAGCCATTCCATTTCTGGTATATTGCATTCTGGCAGCTAGAAAACTAGAACACACACCAATGTCTTCTATGAATATAGATGCAAATACTTCACCAAAAATACTAGCAAACTGAATCCAATGGCACATCAAAAGAATTATAAACCATGCTCAAATTGAATTTATCCCAGGTATACACAGGTGGTTCAACATAAGAAAATCAATCAATGTATTACACCACATTAACAGAATGAAGGGATAACAAACATATGATGCCAATTGATGCAGAAAAGGCAGTTGAGAAAATGTTTCCATACCAGAAATGGAATGGCCTTTAAAAGGGGGAATGTATTAATGTGTTTTCTTGATAAAAACACTTAGAAAAGTAGAAATAGAAGGAAAATTTCTCAATATGACAAAAGGCATATGTGAAAACACACAACTAACATCATACCTAGCATGATGTTAGACTGAATGATGAAAGACTGAAAGCTTTCTCTCTATGATCAGGAACAAGACAAGGATGCCCACTGTCACTGCTGTTATTCAACATAATACCAGGAGTTCTATCCAGAGTGGTTAGGCAAGTAAAAGAAATAAAAGGCATCAAAATTGGAAAGGAAGGAGTGAAATATTACCTGTCTGAAGATGACATGATCTTATATACAGAAAATTCTGAAAAATCCACGACAATCTTCTAGAGTTAATAAATGAATCCATCAAAGGGGCAGGGTTCAAGTTCAACACCTCAAAATCAATAGTATGTATATGTGCTAATAATGAACAGTTGGAAGAAGAAATCAAGAAAACGTTTTCATTTTCAATAGCAACCAAAAAAAAAAAAATTCAAATAGCAAGGAATAAATCTAACCAGTGTTGTTAAGGTCTTGTACTTAGGAAAACTACCAAGCATTGCTAAAATAAATGAAAGAAGATCTAAGGTAATGAAAGGACATTCCTTAGTGATGGATTGAAAGACTAAATATTATTAAGATGTTAATTTCATCCTCAGAAATTTACAGATTCATTGCAATTCCAATAAAAATTACAACTTTCTTTGCAGAAATGGAAATGCCAGTATCAAATTTATATGAAATAGTAAGGGGCTCTGAATAGCCAAAGCCATCCTGTAGAAGAACAAAGTTGGAAGACTCGCATGTCCTGATCACAAAACATATTACAAATTCACAGTAATCAAAAGAGTACAAGGACAGACATATAGTCCAATTGAATCAAAATGAGAGCTCATGAATTGATCCTCACATTTATGGCCAACTGATTTTTAACAGAAGAACAAATATAACTCAATTGGAGAAGAATAGTCCCTTCAGCAAATGGTACTGGTAGAACTAGACCTCTATTTACAAAAGAATGAAGTTGTATCCCTATATCACACCATACACAAAAATGAATGCCAAATGTATCAAAGAACTAAATATGAGAGTCAGAAATAGAAAACTCCTAGAAGGAGTAGGATAGTATAGGGTAGTATCTTCAGGATGTTGTGTTAGGCAATGGTTTCTTAGACTTTACACCCCAAGTACAAGCAAAAAAAGAAAAAATAAATAAATAAGACTTTATCAAAATAAAAAAAAATGTGCCTCAAAGGTTTTTATCATGAAAGTAAAATGGCAACCTACACAATGGGAGAAAATATTGAGAAATCACATATCTGATAAGGATTTAATATCCAAAATATTAAAAAAGAAATCCTTCAGCTCAACAACCAAAAGACAAACAGCCCAATTAAAAAATGGGAAAAGCACTTTAATGGACATTTCCCCAAAGAAGATATAAAAGTGGACATAAAGCACATTAGAAAATACTCAAGATCATTAGCCATTTGGAAAATGCAAATCAAAACCACAATGCACCTGCCCATGCCAAAAAAAAACAAAAACAAAAACAAAAAACAAAAAAAAACACAATGCATTTCTATATCACACTAGCTAGAATGGCTATTAGTAAAAAAATGGAAAATCACAAGTGTTGTAAAAGATGTGGTGAAATGGGAATATTCATTCTTTGCTAGAAGGAATGTAAAATGGTGCAGCCACTATTGAAGACAATTTGGCTATTCTTCAGAAAGTTAAGCATAGAATTAGCATATATGACAATCCCATTTCTATGTATATACCCAAAATAATTGAGAGCAGGGACTCAAACAGTTATTTTCACACTGATGTTCTTGGTAGCATTATTCACAATTTCTAAAAGATGGAAGCAACCCAAGTGTCCCTCAACTGATAAATAGTTAAACAAAATGTGATACATACATACAGTGGAATATTATTCATCCATAAAGAGAAATGAAGTTCTGATACATGCAATAACATGGATGAATATTAAGGACATTATGTTGCAGAAAATATGGGACAAAGGGAAAATACTACATATTTCATTGATATGAAAGAATTAGAATGAGGAAACTCCTAGATTCAGAATATAGAATTTAGGTTACTAGGGGCAGGGTGGATTTAGGGAATAGAGAGGTAGGCCTTTAAAGGCACAGAATTTCTATTAGGATGATTGAAAAGTCTTGGCGATGGATGGTATTGGTGGTAGCATAACATTGTAAGTGTAATTCACAGCTGTTAATGCATATTTCATTGTAGTTAAAAAAGGAAATTTTAGGTTGTATTTATATTACTAGAATATAAAATTGGGAAAAAAAATCATGGAACTGTGCTACACAAATAGCCCTAAGTTAAGTATTGACTGTGGTTAATTGTATAATTATATAAATTTGCTTTCACCAGTTGTAAATAATGTACCATATCAGTGCAAGTTGTTAATAGGGTGAAAAAAAAAGGTTAATTAAAAAAGATTCATTATTTGATGAAAAGGAAGATTTGTACAAATTGGTAAAATTCTTCAGCCTATGTCCTTGATTTCGGCACTAACCCAACCACAACTGAAATTGTTCATGTCAGAGATATAGAAAGAGCATGCCATTATTTACCATTTTATATTCTTTATTGTATAGAAAATCACTTTTAATGTTTCAGTTAGAGTTGGTTGTATAATATGCGGTCCATATTGTGCCAAAGGTAGGGATATTAATTTTCATTTAGGTTGATTCTGAAAACTGCTATGCACACACAGTGACATCTCATCTTTCCTGATAATGATGTTGATATGTCTCTGGAATACCCATATGCTCAGCATTTGCTGTTTCAAACTTGCTCTTCATTAATTATATCTATACAAAGTTACTAAAAATTAATTTCTACAGAGAATTTTAATTTGAGTTCAGAAAGGGGTGGAATTTACATGTAGATAAGGAAATAGATTCAAAGAGATAGAATTTGTACAACCAGGAAGTGTTAGAGCTATAAAATGATCCCTGTAAATCTATTACCAAAGTCTGCTTGGAGTTCCATTGATAGCACATAGCCTCCCAGCCCAGAACTGATGACTAGACGCAGTTGTCCTGATCTTTGTATGGAGATAAACATATATAGATTTTGCAAGTTATTACTTCATGAGTAAAAGTGTGATTTTACTTGTTTCCATATTTAATCATGGAATATCAAAGAGAATTTCCTTTTTAAAAATTGTAAATACCTCAAGAGCTACATTTCAAGTGTCTTAAATTATGAACTTTTTTCTTAGAATCCATGCCATTTTGGGAAGTAAAAATAAGAAGGGATTCAGGTAAAGACTATGCAACAAAGATCCCAATGTCTTTCTCTTTTACAATTCTCCACTTGTAAGTATGAATTTTATGTGATTGCAAACATTTTTTTGATAAAGAGTAACATAATAAATATTTTAAGCTTTATGGTTACATATGGTCTCCATTTCCCCTCCCCTTCTTCTTTCCTATTTATTTTTCCTCTTTCCTTCCTCCTGCTTCCTCTTCCTCTCTTCTTCCTTCTTATACTTCACTATTCTTTAAAAATTTAAAAAACATTCATAGCTCTTGGTCTGTACAGAGGCTGTTGGCTGGTTTTCACCCACAGGTTCGCTGAGTCGTGCATTATTCCATCTGTTTCTTGTAGCCCCTTGACTTTAATAGGCTACAATTTCTAGACACAGGTGAAGAAACGGAGGAAAAGGGATAAAAACCAATAAAGATTGAGAACCAACCCTGTGTTCAATAGAGCTAAACTCTTTACATGGTTCTCCTTTATTTTTCAGAACGACTTTGCAATGTAGGTACTTTCTCCCCTTTAGAAATGAAGAAAAGGGGACTGAGAGAAATTAAATTGTTAAACTTCCTACAGTTTTAGCAACTTCATGAATGTTCATTTTGCCCTATGAAGACTCTGAATCCAGCTCTACTGACTGGACTTCTCAGAGGAAATTCTGCATAGCTAATATCTGAAGGAAGAATAGGGTTTTCTTAGGTTGATAGGTTTCTAGGCAAGTACAACCACTCTAGGGTGTGTTGAGCATGGTACATTTAAGGAAGTGAGAGAACACCAGTGGACTGGAGCAGAGACAAAAAATGGGAAACTAGGCACAAGATGAAATGGGAGAGGAATTGAACCAGACCATGGTAGGTCTTACTGATGGCACCAAGTGTCTAGGTATTATACTAAAAGCAACAGTTGGCCATTTACATATTTTGAGCATTGGTTCAATGTGAATAAATTTGCAATTTGAAACGTTTTCTCTTGTTATAAAGTGGATAACAGATGGAAAGTGCAAGAGCAATCATGGTGAGATCAAGAGGCAATTATGACCATCTATGTAAGAGATAATTAGAGTTTGGACCAGGTTTCTGGTGGTGAGATAGAGAGATGTAGGTACCTCTTGGAGTTACTTATTTGAAGGTGAAACTCACAGGACTTGGTTAGGGATGGGTTGGATATGGGAACTAAAGGACAGGGAGGTATTGTGGATGACTCCATTTTCTGATTTGGATACCTGAGAGGAATATATAATCTCTGGGAGGACACACATGAAACTACTATTAGTAGTTGCTCCTGGAGAAAGAGAGGGGAGCTGGTTAAATAGCATCAGAGGAGAAAGAAAGATTTACTTCTCTTCACCATTGTCTATTCTACAGTTTTGTACTAGAGTTCTTTTCACAGTGTACTGATATAGATTAAAATCTCTTGAAGTATATTAAACACTTAAAATGCATAAAGTTGCCTGCTCCTCCATCTTTTTTTTCCTCTTCTTTTTCCTTCTCCTTTGCTCTTCTTACAGTGGTTAGGAGAACTTGCTAGACAGTAGGAAGCCTGAGCCCATTTGGTTGACATTGGGCCAATTACTTAATCTAAGTCCCAGAGTTTTATCAGAAAAATGGAAATTGTAATAGTAGATAACTCATAGCCTTGTAATAAGAGTTAAATAAATTAATGCGTACAAACCATTTATAGCTCATCAAACCACCTCCCTACTCATCATCTTTCTCCTTCCCTTCTCTTTTTCCTTCTTCCTCATGCTTCTCCTCCTCCTTTTCCTCCTATATAAACAGTTTCTCAGGTACAGTTTCTAGTTTTATTTTTTTTACTTACACCAGAAGCCTTGAAATCCTCCAGGGAAGGTTGTACTTCAGTAATTTTTCCCAAGGGGTGAATTTTCTCAATACTGCTTCTCTCATAAGTGCTTATTGCCCATATGTGTGTAGTGTAATATGGCTAAGTGCTTGCTTGCTCAAGAGAATAAACTCCTTTATGAAATAACTCTTAGGACCTGGACATAGTGCTCTGGGCAGAGTCCCTCTTGACTGTTATCTCCCCAATTTAAAAAATCTACAGCACCTCTAACATCACTCTGATTTAGTAAGACTACACAGCAAACATGTATAAAGTTGCTGTATTCTCATTTAATTGAGAACAAAATTGCTTAAGACTTTTGTTTTGTTCTTAGACATTTGGTCGTGGTGTTAGTGGTATGGCACACATGTATAAAACAAGACAAGAGTCCTTGACTGAGGGACTCTAAATCCTGACATGCAGGACTGTTTGTGAAATCTTCACTATAAACTTCCCAGGAAGAACTCAAGCTACTAGACCACCATGCCCCTCTCAGGAGCAGCCACGTCTGATCTCCCTCAGTGACACAGGCAGACAGAAGGACAAGCAGACGGGAATGTTCACACACAAACAAGGACACTGGGGAAGTTGGCAAGCTCATCATCCCTCTCCTGCAGCTATTGCTGCTGTCTTTAACACATCCATTGGATCAAGCTTGAGTTTTTCTTTGATCCCTCCTGATAGCCTGCAATTGTTTATTTGGCTTATGATTCTTTTGCCTCCAAGGTAAATCTTCATATAATATGGATCAATAACCTACAGGATCCTTAATTAAAGCTGTAGGATAAAATTGATACTGGAAACTAAATTTTTCCATTGTGGGGAAGAGAATGAAATGCCATTTCTTATGGAGGCTTTTCATTGCCTCACACTGTCACCTCTGAAGTTTGGTGAGACACTGGGTATCTGCTGCTAGTTTTGGGGATACATTGGAAGACAGGTGAAGAAAAATGTGACCTTGTGGCTTCTTAGATGCTTAAGCATATCCCTAGAGATATCAATATCTAGTGCATTGGAGGGTGTTCATAAAAAGTTTGAATGTTTACATGAGCTGTAGCAAAAACATACATCTGGGTTTAAGATCCTGTTCAGGTTCAGAAAGACACAATTTTAGGGGCACCTGGGAGCATAACTTACAAGGATTTTTATTTCACTAATTTAACTATCTTGAGCAATTTTTAAATAAGTCCTTTGAATGAGCTCTTTATCCTCAGTGCTGGTGATGGGAGCTGTCCCCTATGTCTGTTACTGAAATAGCTACAATGAAAATCATTGAGCCATCAAGCTCCTAAGACTCCAAGCTGATGATCAAGAATTGAGGGTCACTAGGGAAGCCATAACAACTACTGACAGGAATTACAGTTAGAAATTGCTATCATTATTGGAACCTGCTGGTATAGCAGTCTTAAAGTCTGCTTCCACTGCTCAATAGCTCTTTAACTAGCAAATTATTTTGTTTCTATTAACCATTATTTGCCTGTCTGTAGAACTGGGTTAATATGAATATTAATATGAATATTCTTTGCACAGCTTTTGGAATATTTTGTATGATTAGCAGATACTAATTCCCTCCCCAGGCGTTTGGCTATCTGCGCTTAATATTCCTGGATAGTGTTGCTTTTGCTGATGCCGATGGAGGATCAGCCTGATAAGAGCACTTGATTGCCTATAGAATAATGTCCAGCTATTTCTTCTATTTTTCCATACCTGAGGTTATTCAGGCTATCATTTAGGGGAAGATAATAGTAGACAGTCTTTCAGGATATTCCATAGTGTAGGAAGAAAATGACAAACATATTGCTGAGAACCTGATGGAATTAGTAACCCAGAATCCCAGGATGTGGTGATAGCAGTGTCAGAAAGGAAGTGATGAAAAAACTAGACCCACAAGCAAGAGGGTAGAAATGTGTGTGATCAAGGGTTAAGATTTTATGCACCTTGAATTTTTTTATTATTTAGGTTTAGCTAAATATTTACGTTTGCCAATCAAAGATAAAAGAGATTTTGAAATGATATTATGGGGCATGTTTTAAATCTATGTATTTATCTGAGTTCTCAGGGTTTTTAACACTAAAATATTGAAACACTTTGTTCTTACTCTCTGCTATAATATGATAGTTGATGCATCATTCCGAAAAGGCCAAAATAAAAATAATTGTAAAAGAACACAGAATCTCTTGATGTGAGGTTCAGATTGGGAAAGACAGAGGTGTCAAGTCCTTTGAGAAATTCATTAAGGTCTAGAATATTTATTACAGAATTTAAATGTGCTTAAGCACATATATAAATGTAAACCCCATTTCTTCCCCTTGTACAACTTTGCTGTATTTTACGATCTTCTAAAGACACAGATGGAGAAATCTTTCATAATGTAAGTGCCCATCCATGACTGAAGTAAGGTTACAGTTTGATCTAATTTAAAACTTTATCATTTCCATGGAATCTTTGGCAAAACAGCACTTATTTCTGATGATAATGATAATGTGAAAGAAGGATTCACATTAATGTGATGTATATGTTGTAGTTACAGGCATATGAAGAAAGCTTCTCAATTGTGGTGTGTGTATGTGTGTATGTGTGAGTGTGTGTGTGTGTGTGTGTGTGTGTGTGTGTGTGTGTGTGTACATAGAACATAATGAAATAAGCACCAAACTAAGAAGCAGAATTCTGGAACTGTGGTCCAAGGTTTTACTTATTAACTGTGACTTTGGGCAAGTCAATTTTTAACTAAGATTCTTTACCTACAAATTTGTGTCAAGAAAACCCCCCTGCTTATAACACAGAGTTAATGTAAAGATGAAATAAGAATGCTCTTTTGATGTTATAAATATCATACAAATTATTTTCAGTAATAGTACATTTGTACATGCCAAAAATGTAAAACTGCATTAGTCTTTGAACACAATACCTAACGTCAAATACACACCTGACCTAAACTCTGCAGCTCAGAGATAGCATTTCGCTGACAGTTTTCCAATCCCCTAGTCTAACTATGATTATCAGATCTAGGAATATCCTTAGCCATAGCAACAGAACCAAAGCCAGTGCGATTCAGAATATACACTTATATCCAGACTGCTTTCATCCTCATGAATATATAAAACTTTTCCCATGGCCACAGACCAGCCACCATCCCTTCTTGTGCCTGGAGTATCCAGGGTAAGTCATGTCCCCAGGTATAATCAGAGTCAAGATTGTCAACCACATAAAGAAAAACAGGTGATTGGCCATACAGACACTTTCCTGTATCTAACTGTTTCCAAACTTGTTCATTGCTTTGGTCCATCTGCTCTCAAAGATACCCATTTAATGAAGCTTTAAATAAACATAACTCCAGGGAAATAAATGAATCACATGCCAGAAGAAAGCATTGAGGTCTGACCTTATTTGCAGACTTTCAAATTAAAATGAGAAAATGGTATTTCTTTCCATTAAGGAAAAAATGATTACCAGCTAATTAGGATAGAAAAGAATATAATAAATTTGGATAGAATAGAACTTGTCCCTAACCCTGACCCTCTTTGTGGCCATAAACAAGTCACTTATGCACTCTTGAGCCTCAATTTCTTCACCTCTAAACAGAGATATAAATTCCTGTATGATATTCTCCATGCCGGATGAGCAATCGAGAAATTATTTTGGCCCCTTGTTCATCATCTCTAAAAAGAGGTATTACCTGTGGAAATTTCTAAGACTCCTTTGAACTTTAGCTTTAGTAAGTTTATGAAGAGCATAGAATTGTACCAGGTCTTAGCGATAACTAACTCAGTCTTCACTTGAGAGTTGAGAGAAAAGTTATAATTCCATCAAATGAATTCCCTGATTACTTATCATGTCTTTATAACTTTAATATGGATCCTGTAGTAGGTGGAGCAGTGTAGTCGATGAGAAATAGGAGACTTTACTGGAATCCAAGTGATATGGCATGACCCTTTGGATAAAGAATTTGGAGCAGCTGGCTCTTGGCGACTGTGTGAGTTTTTTGAATATGCAGTGTCCATATTGGGTGCCGTGCTATAGGCAGGCTCGGAGACCCTGAGAGGAAGCATAACCAGATTGGGAATTGATCTGAAAGTAATGGACCTTTAGTCTCATCATGTACTTTCAAAGAGTTTGCAGAGTCAATAGGTGATGGGGGAAATTAAAAATTTAGGGAGAAATTAAAACTTGAGTACAGAATTTGGAAAGAATGATGACCTTAGGGATCAGTAGCAATATTTTCAGAATCCCAGAGCAGAAAGAGCTGTTTCTATTGAATTCAAGTAATTTAAACACATAACACACAAGAGGGAGAAAATTTTGTATACATGTACACATACTCCTCTCCAATTACTGTCTTCCTTCTATTTAGAAAGGAATTCAATTTCCAGATGTTAAACTGGCCTGCCATGTAGTGACATCAAGAGTGGAGATAAAGGTGAGGGTCTACAAACTGTCATTACTGGTAATTTGCCAAAGGCATGAAGGGTGCCTGCTCTAGCAGGACCTGAGCTTGTTTCCATCTGAGATGACTTAACACAAGTCTTGCGTGGGCCTACTTTGTGAACTAGGGAAACCTGGCATATATTTGGGTTGTTCAAAAGAGTAAATGAACACAGACCTCTTCTCCATCTTCTTCTTCCTTTCATTCATTTATTTGTTTCGCAAACATTTAGTTGGCATCCATGGTGGAAAATTCTCTGTTTTGAAAATACTGGGAAGATATTGAATGAGTAAGACAGGGTCTCTTCCCTCCACGAGATTGTAGTGTAGTTGTTGGGGGGGGCAGGGGGAGGTGACGAATGACAATAAATAATTTAATTGATGATTCAACATGGAATTAAATAAGTAGAGGAAAATGCACCATACTCTAGAAGTGGAGAGAAAGATAATGGAAAAGTAGAATGCTATTCTTTGGGCATTTATTCTGTGCCTTGTACCATGTCAGATATTTTATTCATATTATGTCTTTCAGAGTCATAAACAACCCTGAAAGGGAGATAAAGTAGTCATTATCTTACAATCGAGTAATTGAGGCTCAGAGGTTTAAGGAACTTGTCCAAAGTGATGGATTGAAGCATGATTCAGAGCTGAATTTCTGAGTTCCCCAAGGGCAGGCAAATGCCTTCTGTCCAGGGGTTGCCCACACATGCATTTTCCAGTACCTGCATGGAAGCAGTAGTTGATCTGATATTTGATTTCAGTGAGTTGTATTAAGTCAAAGGGTTTATAGATTTCAGTTATTGTAGGTCAGCAGTCTTGAGTACTTTGATTCAACCCTAAATTATTTGAGATCCTACCTCAACATGGTGCTGAAAACACTGTGAAGATGTGACTGGTAAAAGATGATTGATTATTTGGCTTCAGATTCCTGTCCTCCCTAAATAGGTTATCATTTCCACTTGTCAATCAGACTGTCAGAAAAATCTGGGGTGACAGGTGCTGGGAAAAAGTCAATATTTGTTTTCTGGATGATCTGGGCTCAGTATTTGATCTCAGTAGGCGTTTACTTCTCAGCTAGGTTCCAGGATATACCTCGATATTCTTCCTTTATTCTCTACTTGGTGCACACAGTGAATATGCATCAGGGAGAATTTTTACTTCCTGTTTTTGTAGCATTTTAGAAGCACATCTTTTTGGCTGCTTCCTAATTTATACTGTGTTCTTTCTGACACCTCTGTCTGGTTAACACACTAATGTTTTTTCCAACCTTGAGTTTCCAGTTTTGGATTCTCTTGACAAAAACTTAAGTATTATTTTCAACGTTGAAATTATTGGTTTAAAATATGGAAGGAAAATATTTCTCTTTCCCAGAATGTGTTTTCAAACCTGTGAAAAGCTGTGGAAAGTGAGGGGTAAGAAAGGGCCTGGTGGTTATCCTCTTTCTCTATTTTGCTGCAGTGCAGTCTGCTCATTTGTCCTGGCTAAAGATGCCTGATGAGTATTCAAATCACCTTTTATTCCTTTCTCTACATTTAGAAGAGGTAGTCATTCACTCATCAAACATATAGTAGGCAGCCTACTATGTCCCAGGTGTTAAGTGTTAAGCAGGAATAAAATTGAATACTCTGTAAAGAACCCAGTAAAGAACTAAAATCAGTGGAATCCATGGAAACATGTGCCAGTAGAGAAGCAAATTAGAGAAATAATAACTCTTGTGATTTACTGAGTGATCACCAGGTGTGTTATCTAGTCCTAACTTTCCCATTTTGTGAAGTATAGACTTGTATATCTAAAAATTTGCTCAGCATCTCTGCTTGGATGTGTGAGAAAACTCTGAACTTGCTATTGAAAACATCACTCTGAATTCCCCTTTACACCCCCTAACATGATTCTTTCCTGTATTCCTCACTTCAGTAAGTGATATCTTCAGTTACCTACTTGCTCAAGTTAAAAATCTGGGAGTCATGTTGCTGATTCAACTTTTTCTCATGCCCATATACCCAGACTTAATCTTTCCACTAAATCCAGCACCTTACACCTTAATTCAAGACATCATTATTTGTCTTACCAGTATTATTACCACAGCATGCTAAAACACTATAGTATCTTTATTCTTGCCACCCTAAAATTCATTGTCTGGCTTCTAGAGAGATCTCTTATACTCCCCATTATACTTAGAAAAAGACCAAAAGTCTTTAACATAACAAAGTTCTACATGCTCTGGCCTCTGGCTTCCTCTTAAACTTCATCTGCTTTCATTCTTCCTTTCTTTTACCATCCTTTATCCATATTGACTTTTCTTTTGAACCTCAAACACACTGAGCTTATTCCTTTTCCAGGGTCTTTGCAGTCCCTGTTCTTTTTTTTTTTCATGCATGTCTTTATTTTATTACTCATCTACCTATACACTGGATAAAGGGGTGCCAGTTTACAATCACACAGTCAGAAGGTGAAGGTTATATAGTTATACAATCATTATTAATGATTAAGGCATTCCCTGTTCTTTTTGCATGGAAAGCTTTTCGGCCATATTTTTACATCGCTGCCTCTCTCATCACTCCAAGTCTGATCTAAAGCACCTCCTCTGAAAAGTCTTCCTTGACTGCCCAAACTAGACTGTCGTCTTCCTGCCCTCATCACTCCTCTATTTCCTTACAATATGAACATGTTTATCTATTTGCATGTTTATTTTCTTTCTCCTCTGTCAGAATGTAAATGTCTTAAGGGATGGAGCAGTGTCATGTTTGTTTAGTGCTGACATCCCTTACTTAGAACACCAGCTAGCATATAGTAAGTGGTCAATAAATATTCTACTGATAAGCTGTACAGACTGTTGATAAGCTGTATAGACTTATATTTGATCTTATATTCATGTCACTTAATTTCAACAGTAATTACTTTTATTAAGCATCTGAAATATGCCATGCACTGTGCTAAGATCTTCATATACCTCATCTTATTTAATGCTCATGAAAAGTTTAAGATAGGTTTATTATTTATATTTTATAGAATTGAGTTATGGTCTAGGAGAGAAGTTTGTGTAACTCATTTAAGGTGTCTCAGCTCTTGGAGAAGCCTGAATTAAAAGCCCAATCTGAATTCAAAGTCACCTCTCCTTGCTGCCCTGCTGAGCCAGAAGAATACTAGCAAGGAGAGATGGATCCTTCTGACCATTTTGTGATGGGTATAAGAGGGGAAAAGAGAGTTTAAGGCATAGCATATGCCATTTGTGAGATGATACTTGATCCAAGTCTTGAAGGGACAATAGAATTTGATTAGGAAATAATCTCCAAATAAATAGGAAAATGTAACCTATAATCAAGGGAAAAGTCAATCTATAGAAACAGACTTAGATGTGAACTAGGTATTGGAGTTAGCAAACAGGAACTTTAAAATAACAATGATAACTATATTAAATAATTTATAGGAAAAGAAAGAAATAAGGTGTGAAGACATTGGGAATTTAAGAAGATAAATGAAAGCTGTAAAAATGTACAAAATAGCAAATTTAGAATTAAAAAAATAGGGTGGGGTTAATAGATTAGGTACATTAGAAGAAAAGATCAGTGAAATTGAAGACATGTCAAAAGAAATAATACAAATTCAAGCACAGACAGAAAACTTAAGAAAAAGGGCATCCATGTCTTGGGATAAAGAATCAAGTATTCTGTAAATGTTTTGGAGGATAAAGGAGTATGTATGGGGCAGAAAAATATTTGATGGCATATTGGCCAAAATTTTTCCAAATTTGATAAAAAAAAAAAGAAGTCAGGAGCAATCCACAGCACCAGGTTGCTCAGAAAATCTCAAGTTGGGTAATTTCAAAGAAAAGCACGCTAAGGCACATATTATTCAAAATGTTAAAAAATAAAAAAATAAAGAGAAAATCCTAAAAGCAATCAGAAGAAAAGAAACATTGCATGTAGGGGAAAATGATGAATTACAGCTGATGTATTATTTTTATTATCATTATCGTTATCATTATTATTGTTGTTATTGCTGTGAAACATATTACCACAAACTTAGAAGCTTAAAATGACAGTCATTAATTATCTCATATCTCTGTAGATCATACATTTGGCACAGCATGGCTGGCTTCTTTGCTTGGACTGAAACCACTGTGCTGGCCAGCTCCATTGCCATCTGAAACCCAATATTCTCTTCCAAGCTCATTCTTGTTATTGGTGTTATTGGAAGAATTGAATGTCTTGTAGTTGTAGGACTGATGTCTTTCTTTCATCACCTGCTATCAGCTGGGGGCTGCTCTCAACTTCTGGAGGCCTGCATTTCTCCTCATGAGGCCTCCTTCATCTTTAAGTCAGCAATAGCATGTTGAATTCTTCTCATGCTTCAAATTTCTCTGACCCCTCCCCTCCCCTCACTATTAGCTTGAGAGAGCTCTCTGCTTTAAGCAGTCTCACCTGATTGTGTTAGGCTCAGTTGATTATCACTGTATCTAAAGATCAACTGATTTAGGGCTTTTATTACATCTGCAAGCCCCCCTCACAGCAGTACTCACATTAGTGTTTTATAGAATAAGAAGGAGATGGAAACCTTAGGTAGATGAGATTTTAGGATTTCTGCCTACCACAGATTGCTTCTCATCATAAACAATGCAGGTCAGAAGAAAATGGAACAACACACAATAGCTTTGTTTATAATAGTCCAAAACTAGACACAACTCAGAAAGAGAATAGACAAACAAATATGGGGTATCTATTCAATATATTACTCAAAAAAACCTGAATATCAAAAAAATCTAGGGTATTATCAGGGAAGTAAATGGATGAGGTAGAATGAAGAATAAGATTATTGGATGACAGGCCATCAAGGAACTGAATTGGCCTCCAAGAAATAAATGACTCACCAAGAAATATGACATGAGTAGTGGTAGAGAGAGTTATAGTGAGCTAGGAGCTCAAGAATTTGGTACTTGTGCAAGTTTGAAAGTATTATGTATTGCAGAAAAGCCATATTTTAAAACTGATTTAATCTTGTGGGGGCAGATATTTCTTTTAATCCTGATTCAACATTGTAGGTGGAAACTTGATTAGATTATCTCCATGAAGATGTGGCATGCCCAATTATGGGTGTGACTTTTGATTAGATGGAGATGTGACTCCACCCATTCCAGATGAATCTTGATTAGTTTACTGGACTCCTTTAAGAGAGGAAGTTTGGAGAGAGTCAGAAAGAGCAGAGCTGACAGAAACTTCAGAGCCCACAGTGTTGATAGAGCCCATACAACCAGAGACCTTTGGATATGCAGAAGGAAAATGCCCCCAGTGAAGTCTTATGAAATGAGGAGAGAAAGCTAACAGACATCACCATGTGCCCTCCTAGCTGAGAGAGAAACCCTGAACTTCATTGGCCCTTTCTTTGGAGATACTGCATCTTTTTCTGGATGCCTTAATTTGGACACTTTTCATGGCCTTAGAACTGTAAACTTGCAATTTAATCAATTCCCTTTTTAAAAGCTGTTCTGTTCCTGTTGTATTGCATTCTGGAAGCTTATAAACTAAAACAGTACTTGAGTCTGTAGATGACTGCAATAAAAGAGAATAGTTGGTACTATAGTATGATAGCAAAAGAATCTCCTTTCATTGCTGACCCAGATTTGAATACTGGGTCTCTGGACTTGGTCATACTAGACAGCTCTGTTTGAAAAGCATTAGGGCCTGCTAACCTGCAACTAAATTATACATTGCTGCTCTCCACTCACATAATATATTTTCTTGGGAGAAAAATATAATTGCGACAAAGCTTCCTAGTTTGAAAAGGCAAGGATGAGAACAAAAATCAGTGGGGGGCGGGCCGCGGTGGCTCAGCGGGCAAGAGTGCTTGCCTGCCATGCCGGAGGACCCCGGTTCGATTCCCGGCCCCAGCCCATGTAAAAAACAAACAAACAAACAAAAAAACTAATAAAAATAAAAAAATAACCTTTCTGCTCCCTCCCTTCTTTCTCACTTACTCCCTCTCTCTCTTTAAAAAAAAAAAAAAAATCAGTGGGAAGTGCCCAGAATAGTGAAGACTCATTGCTTGGTATTAGACTGATATCCTTGTCTTCCTTTCTTTGGTTCCAGTTCTGTTTTCTGGGAGGATATTCCTCATCCATTAACTTCCATGACCACATCTGCAAGGGGACAAGGAAATACTTTGCATATTGAGCAATCCAAAATAATATTTTGGCGGGTGGGGGAAAGAAAACTCTTAAAAAGTTGGTTGCATTACCGTTTAACCAAAGCTAAGGAAACCATTGAACTACCATCTTTGAGTCAGATTGGGTATTTTCTCTGCCCATTCCCCTAGCCTTCAGCTCAATGATCTGCATTTTGGCCTTTATCTTGGCAAAATTCAAAACAAAGGACACATTGGAGATGTACCCTTAATCTTCCTCTGCCTCCCAGATTGTGGCAGGTACCTATTCCATATAATGGGAGTAATTGTTCCTTTTCTCAAATTCTGCCTGCATAATAGGATAAAGTGTGAGGGCTTTGGGTATTTGGACTCTTAGTCACAATGTTACATTTGTTTATTCTTCCATATCTCTGCAGTCAGTATTCCTACATTTGGGCAGAGAATCCACCTTTTCCAATTTTACTGGGCTTTAAATTATTAGAATCATGGCCATCTTAGATTGTAATCACCAGGCCTCAAGAGTCTCTCATAGAAAAGCAGCATTTTCTCCCTTGTTGTTTCAGAGAAACCAATTTTAGCTCAAAATCTCATGATGTTGGAGCTCTTCAAAGTCTTCAAAAAATAGTTATCACATTTCAACATTCCAAATTTTTCTTACCAAGTTCCCTGAGGCCTTCCTTAGCAGGCACTGGGACTTGAGTCCTGAGATCTAACAGAAGAAAATTTAACCAGCTGTTTCACTAAGTCACTTCAAAGGTCACCAGCTTCTCACACTGGACTGTATGGTCTCACTGCCCACATTCCCTCTGAGATTTGGTCTTCACTTATCATTCACTCCTCCTCTCACATTAGTGAGAAGAGGTCTGAATCTGAACCCGAATTTAAAAGTACAAGATGTGCTATTCCATAATGGATTCTGTGATACTGAAAGCCCATCAAGATCTCTGTCACCAGCTGTGCAGGTCTCTTTTAGACCTTTTTCACTTGCCTTCTGGACACATCAGTGGGCATAAACAACTTCTTTCCCTCCACAGCTACAAGGCTTGCTATCACCTGTAGATATAGTTTCTTACTGCTGTGGGGCATGGTCTATCCTTCCCTCAAATCCCACCTATATCTCAGTCCTGCCTAGTCTGCCCTCCCAGTTTCCTCTCTCTGGCTTCCTCAAACATGACAGAGGTTACCTAAGATTGCTCTTCCTCTGACCCTCCCCTTTTTCCATTCTCCATTCTGCCTACTACAGCCAAGCTCGCCTTCCCAAAGCAAGGTTTATTTCGTGAAACCTCTGTTCAAGGGTTCAATCAAACACCATCTCTCTGTTTATACTAGGTGCTCAATATTATAGTTACAATCTCATTCTCCTCATTTCCATTCTTCATGGGACAGTTTCCTCTTTCTCTGGGTAACCATGAGTGTTTCCTAATGCTGCTCTGTCTCATGCCCCATTCTCAGCTTACCTGAATTCCCACCATTCAGACCTTTCCAAAAGTTTCTTACCCATCAAGGCCTATTACAAGCCACTCACCTCTTGGATAATTCCTGTATAGGAAAGTTTTTTTCTTCTTTAACCTCTGATTGTTTCACATTTTCAACCCCAGTTCCACCAATAAAGAACATAAGTTCAGGGGCATTTGATTAAAACATTTATATTTAAAAAAATTCTAACCAAACATGCAGTTGGAAAAAAAGAAATTTCAGAAATAAAGTTGGAGTGGGAACTTTGGCTGAATTACTTAAAA
Organism: Tamandua tetradactyla; assembly: GCF_023851605.1. Taxonomy (NCBI): domain Eukaryota; kingdom Metazoa; phylum Chordata; class Mammalia; order Pilosa; family Myrmecophagidae; genus Tamandua; species Tamandua tetradactyla. The sequence goes on along the minus strand of NC_135341.1, from coordinate 53,081,020 downwards.
TATCTTATAAAACTCTATTTGTGCCAATAGGAAAATATTATGTTTCCCAGAAAAGCCATGGTTTAATCCTGATCCAATCTTGTGGAATCAACCATTTCTTTTAATCCTAGTTCAATATTGTAGGTTGGAAACTTTTGATTAGATTATCTCCATGGAGGTGTGGCATGCCCAATTCTGGTGTGACCATTTGATTAGAGGGAGATTTGACTCCACCCATTCCGGATGGGTCTTGATTAGTTTACTGGAATCCTTTAAAAGAGGAAAGATTTTGGAGAAACCTCAGAAATGAAACAGACTAGAGAAATGACAGAAGCCTCAGAGCTGACAGAAACTTAACAACAGGGCTCACAGATGAAGACACATGGAGAATAAAGACACAGATGTTTGGAGATGGTTGGAGCCCAGCAGATGTTGCCATGAGATGTTAAGCAAGCCAGAATCCAGAGAGAGACATGGGAAACCAAGAGATGAAAGCCAGCCCCAGAGAAGCAAAGTGAGGAACCCCACAGGAACAGAGGCTGAAAGCAACGGAGCCCAAGAGCAAGAGACTAGTCACATAATCTCCCAGCTAACAGAGCTGTTCCTGACTCATTGGCCTTTCTTGACTTAAGGTGGCTTTCCCTGGATACCTTAGTTTGGACATTTTCATAGGCTTAGAACTGTAAATTTGTAACTTATTAAATTCCCCCTTTAAAAAGCTGTTTGAATTCTGGTATATTGCATTCTGGCAACTTACAAACTAACATACTACCTTACAGATAAAAATAGGATCCTTTCCTTGCCCTCCAATGCTGAATCCTTCAGTTACCTTCCTCTTATTTCTGTTTTGTTTATCTCAGCAGAATTATAAAAGTCACACATGAGAAGAAACCCCCAGAATGGATTTTTATTTTAGCAAATCCTCATGAGGACCTTACTGGTTCCAAATCAATAAAAAGACCAGCAGGAAGTGTATTAGGGATACATATATATATATACAGAAGTGTTATGAGAAGCTAAATAATGAGATACTGAACTTATGCTAGCCCACTTACTTTCTCAAGGAAAGTAAGACCTTAGCATTGATTGTTATTAGGTGTGATTGTCTCCTTACAAAATAATCAAAGTTATTTAATCAGTGATCTGTTTTTCTTTTGACAATTCCATCTGCTGCCATTCATACCTAGTGAGGTTCAACAAGTTAATAGGGTGGAAAGTTGATGCTTTTAGTTTCTTGAATCTCCTGACTTCAGAGTTTCTTTGGATCTCATTCTTTTCTGCTTATTTAGTTATATAACCATACCTACACTGCAATCCCAGCAGTGTAAGCACTAAAAGGCTGCAAAGAAATTTGGCTTGAGAAAGAAAAATATATCTTATGGTTTAGTGGTTCACGCAGAGATGGGTGAGCCTAGCAGAGACCCACGAATCACTCATTGACGAGTTAAACTCAATCTGGCAGTAAAAGATGGTGATTAAGGGGAATGAACTCCATGTAAAACTATCTAACTAATACCTTTAAAATTGCTGCATATTTATGTAGTAACTAATGCATGAATACTGCAAGTTTCAGGGGCAGATTCAAGGACTAGGACACAAGAGAGCTTGGTTTCCACCTGGGTGCTGACCCTTCCTTGTTGTGTGATTCTAAATAAATTTCTTAACTTCTCAGAGCCTCCAATTTTTCACTTTTAATAGTGATTCATAATTCTTAATGGAATTAAGTAGGTGCTGGCTGTGCAGTAAGATCTGTAGATGCACGGTATCATTATTCATCAATGAACTTCTCAACCCAGAGCCCAACCTTTGTGGACTTATGCCTGAATAGACAGAATAAAGGAGAGCTTTTTCTTTTGGTGACCCAGTTCATGTTATATGAAACTAGGAAAATCCATCAATTTCTGCTCCCTGAAACATAGCTTCAAAGGGACATTACAAAACCATATAAATCCTACAACAACTTTGTCATTAATCAACAGAGTTGTACTAAAGGGGAATGCAAATTAGAAAGAGAAAAATAAGCTTACATTTGTTGGTAAGGATTCTAAACACTGGACTAGGTGTTTTACATATACTATCTCAAATAACCTTTATAACTAACTGCCTAGAGATTTACATTTTCATCCCCTTTTAATCACTTTATGGATCAGAGAAATAAATTAATTTGCCCAAAGCCACATAGTTAAAACTTGGCATATGCAGAAAGTTACCCAAGTTTTGTCCAATTAAAAACAAAATTATTTTCTTTTAACTAAACCACACTGCCAATACCTTCAAGAAACTTAGTATTAGACTAGTAGTAAAGTAGAACTCACAAATAGTTCATATTTGGTAAGAGTAACTATACTTTAAATGATAAAATGTCCATGATATACACTATCAATATCATAGATAAGAGAAAAAGAAACACATATCAAAGTTTATGCAAAAAAAGCAAGTATCTGGTAATTATGGCTCAAACTGAGTTTTCTGAAAAAATGCAGATATTGAAAGCAAACATCTTTTGGGCATAAAGTTGCCAGGCAATACCAAGTGTATTGGTAAAACTATTCAGTCAATAGTCAGAATGTTTCCAACAGGAATATTTGATATAATATAGTAAATGACTCAGCAATTATATAGATCAAATTGTGTGTCAGGAAACAAATCGCAGTCAAAGAGAAGGTATTACTGGTTCTTTCCAAACAAGGATGTTAGCCTTTTCTACTTGTGACCAGAGATGTTACTATACAACTAACATGTCCTAGTGTTTCTTTTTAATCAAGACACATAGTAGACAAAATGATTGGGCCATGTATTCACATAGTAATGGTATTTCTGTCTTCATAGGATAAATTCACATCAAGCGTAGCAACCTCCTCTCCCCCCTTTCCCAATATCACAGGACTGCTGGGTGAAAAATTAAGATGAGAGTGTTTGTGTATAAATAATTTCTTACTCCTTGTTCTAGTTTGCTAGCTGCCAGAATGCAATATACCAGAAACAGAATGGCTTTTTAAAAAGGGGAATTAAATGAGTTGCTAGTTTACAGTTCTAAGGCTGAGAAAATGTCCCAGTTAAAGCAAGTCTATAGAAATGTCCAATCTAAGGCATCCAGGGAAAGATACCTTGGTTCAAGAAGACCGATAAAGTTCAGGGTCTCTCTCTCTCATCCGAGAAGGCACATGGTGAACCCAGTCATGGTTTCTCTCTCAGCTGGAAGGGCACATGGCGAGCAAGGCATCATCTGCTAGCTTCTTCTCCTGGCTTCCTGTTTCATGAAGCTCCCCGGGAGATGTTTTCCTTCTTCATCCCCAAAGGTCACTGGCTGGTGGACTCTGCTTCGTGGTGCTGCAGCATTCTCTGCTCTTTCGGAATCTCTCATTCTACAAAATATTTCCTCTTTTATAGGACTCCAATAAACCAATCAAGATCCACCCAAATTGGTGGAAACATGTTGTCCCCTAATCCAGTTAACAACCATTCTTGACTAAATCACATCATTCAGGGAGATGATCTGACTACAGTTTCAAACCTATAGTATTGAATAGAGATTATTCTACCTTTATGAAATGGGATTTATTTTAAAATGGCTTTTCTTAGGGGGCATACTTCCTTTCAAACCAGCACACTCCTTTATGACAAAATAACTCAAACCAATTAAGTATAGGGTGAAGTCTAAAATAATGGTTTAAAAAGAGTCTTAATACTTGGAAGAGACAGTGAATAATATAAATATAATTATATAATAATAATCAATATTCCAAAATCAAATAATAAAACTCAAAATCAAATAATAAAATTGTAAGAGGAGTATTCAGGAAAGAAACTGTGTGTTAAATACTTTCTTTCGCCTCGGTGAACTAAATAGGTACTAGTTTATTCTTTGTATAGATGTTAGAGAATTATAGATTCAATTATATTTTATAAAGCTTAAAGGCAGTGAGGTACTAGAGCTGGATTGCACCAACTTTTGAAGGCCAATTTCCTGCATCTATTCCCAATTCTATATTCAGTGTCATTATGTTGGTAGTTTGAAATGGACCATAATGTTAATGTTTGCACCATCAAATTGGCAAATGCTACACATCAGGTCTTTTTATTTTTCAGAGAATTGGTATTTAAACATAGCAGTGTTAAAACCTATCATTAGTAGAAGTATACCTTACTAATCACTAGAAAAAAATAGTTGAAAACAACACAAACCTTATGGTAAAAGGCACAGATGGAAGGGTAAAGTAAGGATACATGGAAAATTGAGAGAATAAATCAGGGTGATAGCAGTAAAGCAAAGCATGTTCATTATAATGTGAGTTGAAAGAAGAGGGGAAGAGTGAGTGTTCCAAGTAGAGGGGAGGGCATCTAAAAATGTCACGAGGCAGAGACTGAGGTACATTTGAGATACTGAAAGCAGCTTGGTGTTGATATGGACAAGCGTTTAGAGCAAGTCTAATTTGTAAATGGTCAGATTAAAATGCTTTCTATGTCACACTGAGGAGTTCAGATTTCAAACTAAAGGCAAATAGAAGGTTCTGAATGCTTTAGGCAGGGGAGATCAATAATCGGTTTTCCATTAAAAGAAGATTTCCTTGACTTCAGAATGAAAAATAGAATCAAAGCTGAGGAATATGAGACACTGTAGGCAAGGACTCACCCAGGCTGTGTAAATTCCAGGAAAAGTCATGATGGGCACCTCAACTAGGAGAATACATTTTGAATCAGATATAGTGATTCCATAAAGGGACTCATGGCATGGGGGTAGTTAAGGATGATGCCAGTTTATGTTTGGTAACCTAGTGATGGTAGTGGTGTTAAAAAGGGGAGAAGTGGATTGTGGTGGGCTTTGGATATGTAGGCCATGATCTGCCTTTGATAGCCAATGGGTATGTCCAGAAAAGAGAAAAATGTATAGGTCTCTAACTTAAGTGGGAAAATTTGGGCAGGATATGGAATTTGAAAGTCATCAGCACAGAGATGGTAGAAAGGTTTGGACTGGAGATAGAGTTTTGGAAGTAATCAGCCTAGAAAGAATATGTAGATAGTTATGGAATTGGATGAGGTTTCCTAGAAACCCGAGAGTAAGAACAGAAACATGTATAGGACAAAACTCCGCAAAACATCAAAGTTTAAAAGTTAGGTAGGGGAGAGACTTCTACCAAAATGTCTCAGTATATTCAACATCTAGCGCACTGCTCTGCTCAGAGTAGATACTCAAATATCTGAGAAAGGAATGAATAAAAAAGAATGATTATGGGAAAGAAATTCTCAAAGAAGAATGGAGTCAAAATATAAATCAATCAGAGGTAGTTTTACTATGCAACTAATAAAGCAGAAGTTTCAGGGCCTCTTACTTCTCAGGCCTCTTCCAAGACCTCTCCCTAAATTTGTATTCATAATTATATTACCTTTTCTTAAAGAGGGGCTGCCAAACTGTTAAAGCTTCACCTGGTTCCAATCCTGTGGAAAATTAAAAGAAAAACTGTCAAATGAAGTAAATGTAGATACTTTTCAATGATAAAATATATAATCCACAATTAGGATATAACCTCATGGATCTTTATATGGAATTACTAAACTTCAAAAAAATCATAAAGTTCAACCTACAGGAAATCAAACAAATAGAAACCCCAGAGCAGTAGCTGAATTCCCCTATGAGACCAGGAATGATAAAATAGAGACACACAAAAATAAGGAAAGCAGTGGAAGATGTGAATAATATAAATAGTTAGGTTAATATAATGGAGATAGAGTAAAACTCCCACAAATTCTAGAATTAGAAATAGTTCGAACTCTTCTCTCTGACCATGAGACAATACAATTTGAAATTAGTTTAGAAATAAAAACAAGTGAAATATTTTAAAATTGTAAAAATTTCAAAAAAATTTTACTTCAAAGGAGATGAAAATGGATATTTTAGTACACTCAAGCTTATAATAATAACAATAGTGATGATAATACTACTATTTATTAAAAGTCATCTAAAATGGCTAAATACATTAATAAACAGGAAAAATTTAAATGTACAAGCATCTATATAAAAAATTTGACAAAAGAAGAGCAAGTAATCTGAGAAAAAGCCTGAGTAAATTTAAATAATCAATGAATGCAGAGATGGAATTCTCAGAAAATACAAAACCAGTAAAAAAACCCAAGGGCTTGCTCCTTGGGCAGCCAAATGAAACAAAATAATCAAGCAGATAAAAAAGGGCGGGGATGGATGAAGAAAAAAGTGTACATACACGAAAGTACAGTTAAAAATCAGAAATAACAAATAATATGGAGCATATCATGAGAACTTTAAAATAATATTTTTAAAATGCTCTTCAAATAAATTTGAATAGGTAGATGAAATAAATGATGTTTTAGGAAAATACAAATTACAAAAATTAAACCTAGAAGATATGGAAGGCTTCTGTAAGGGCAAAGAAACAATGTATTGAGAAAGTTATAAGACCTCGCCTTCAAAGCAGTGCCAGGCACAGATGGTTTCTAGAGTGAATTCTTTCAACCATCAAGGAACAGAAACTTCAATACTATTTAAATTGTTCTCAGGCAGAGAGAAGAAAGGAAAGCTTCCAAATTATGTTTCAAAAGCCAGTGTAGGGCAGGCCACAGTGGCTCAGCAGGTAGAGCTCTCGCCCGCCATGCGGGAAACTCGGGTTCAAAACCCCTGCCCATGGAAAAAAAAAAGCCAATGTAACAGTGATTCCAAAGCCCTATGAGAAGAGCACTACAGAAAATAAAACTTGAGAGCAAATCTTGGTCATATAAGAAATGAGTCTCTACGTAACATGGAGGAATCCTGAGTTACTTTAGTTCAATTTCTTATAAAGTCTAGAGATCAGGCACCTACAGTTACCATTCACATGAAAGAATATATATATATATATATATATATATATATACACACACACATTTTTCTTCTATTCATCTATAGATATAAATATTTATTTTAATTATGTATTTTATAACTAAATGTAATTTAATTTTTCTTTAAGACTTGCATTTTAACAAAAAACACAACATCAACAATACTAATAATAAAATTCTAAAGTCATTTAGCACATATTTGTTGCTGGTCCCTATGTTACATTCCTTTACAAGGATTATCTCTAGATAAGAGCTATTACCATTATTTTCCCTTAAATATAAAGAATCAGAGTCTCAGAAAGGATAATTCACAGAGAATGAACAGCTAGATTTTAAATCAAAGCACGGTACTCCAGAGATTTCTTATATTTTAAATTGGTAAAATTACTATCACTTGGCACTCTGAAGGAAGTTATGCATTGTGCAGACCCCAGGAGCTGAGAAAATACTTTTCTGTAGGATCTTGGGGTGACATTAATGATCCCATGTAATAAGTATATCTGCAGTAACTGAGTAGTAGAAAATCAGGGCTGATTAAGGGCAAAATAGTCAACTAAAACTACAAGCGTGGAAACCTGAAGAGGACGAGTTGAGATGAGAAGGTGGTGAGGGAAAGAGACAATGACATTCATGCCATTAGTGGAAAAGGAAAATAGTGTGTAGCTCCTCGGCCAGAGGATGCTTTACTAAGGCCAATGAATCCATGGGCCAACTGGACAAACTTTTGGATACTTATAAATATAGATGTGTGTGAAGATAATGTCTGCAGCTTTCAAAAAATTCACAAAAGGAGTTATGCATCATCAAAAAGTTACATATCCATGCTATAGTTGGGAGTAAGATACTAGAAGTGTATGGTGGGTATAAGAAACAAAAAATGTGGCCTTGATGGCTGCTTATGTCTAGGCTGTGCCAGCTGGGAAGAAAGTGCATCATGCTCTGTCCTCCTTTCATTCTCTGATGTCTGGCAGCACTCCTACCTCTGGACTTTGCCTTCCTGCATTCTCTTGTCTATTCTTTGTGTAGGACAGTAGGGGAAGGGGATATGCTTTCTGTGACTATTTAAACCTAGATTCCTATGCTGGAGTGTGAGTATGTGTGTGTGTGTGTGTGTATGAGTGTGTATTTGTACATGTTTTTGTCAGGGGCATATACCAAGGACCTGGATTGGAAAAGTGTTCAGGAAGCTCCCCAGCTTGGGTCTGGCTCTGAGAACCAAAGCAAAAGTCAAATTAAGAACAAGTAACAGAAGCAGGAGATGTGCATCTGCTTTCCATCAGGTGGGAAGAGTCAGCTGTCCTAGTCTGGATGGAAACAGTTGAGAGAAAGGACCAGTGTGCTCTTCTTTTTTCCACAGATTTACTATAACAGAGCCTCTCATTTTGACTTGTGTCTTGCCAGTACTAATTACTCAGTGCTACCGTGATCTGACTCAGTACTTTTATATGGAGTTGGCATCATTTGACATTAAAAGAGAAAAGCTCAAAAACTCGTATTTCCCTCTGACAAAAATTCTGATAAAAAATTAAAGTGTGGCTGAATGCTCACAAGAGTTACTTTGTAGGGTGGGTTATCAGGTAGAAAATTATCTGTTACTGAAGAAAATTTTATTTTCAAACATCCCCAGTGTGAGTCTTAATGGGCACAGCCAGAAGATGAGTGATATATTACTAATTCGGCGGAAATTAATCATTGGGTGGGTGGGTGGGTATGCAGTATCTTTATCTTAACCATGACCATATTCTACTTGAACATAATGGTACTGTGAGCAGGAGCAAGAGTAGTGTAAAAAGCAACAGGAGAAAAGAATCCAAGAAAAATTAAATTGCCTGCAGTATGAGAATGAATTTTAAAACCAAAAGAATTACTTATTGGTGTTGTCCCAAAGGCCTCTTAAAAAGTAACTCTGATTTGCTGTCTCTGTTTCCTGTATTGGCTGCCAGACAAAAATTTAAAAATGGGCCCATGAAACTAGTGAGACTGAGATAGACATAAAATATGCTCAGAGGCTCCAGCTTTTAAGTGCCTTTCCACTTAATTATCTTTAGTTGCCAGCTACAGAAGGATGGAGAGTGGGATTATGCAGGGCCAGTATGAAACACTTTCAGAATATCTCAAGTCTAAGCAGTCTGCTCTACGCATGCTGATGGTTACCCCCCTGCACTGCATTTCTTCTTCTGACTGGGCTTAAATTAAGATTCTGGTATTTAGGTTGCTAGAATAAAGGAACAATCTGGAGAAGGTCCATCCATGTAATCCATCCAGTAGTATTCTCAGTGACTTTTGGTGAACCCTTGGTTGGACATAGTTTTGGGAGTAGGAAGGAGGAATAAAATCTATCCTTCCTTCTCTGCCACAGTCCAGCTCTTACATGGTGATATAACTCTTTGCCCCTTTGCCGATGTAACACACTGATTCATATGCATTAAGTATTCAGTGCATATGTACTACATGTTTTGCAACAATAATGCTGTCAAACAGCCATAAGCCACGGTAATGTAGAAGAATAGGTGATTATTGTGTTTTGAATCAGCTAGAGGACAGTTATGTTACTTCTCATCTTGGCTGGGCTCACTCAAGAGTCTGCAGATTGGTTGGCTGGCTGCTGGCTCATCTAAAATGACCTTGGTTGGGCCTCCTGGGATGACTTCAGTCTGCTCTTGTGTCTTTTATCCTGCAGTGGGCTAGGCTGGGCATGGTTTTTGACATGAGATGATTGATGGCAGAGATTCAAGAAAGCAGACAAACACACAAAGTTTCTTGAGACCTAGGCCCAGAACTGGGACACTAGCACTTCTACCATTTTCTCTTGGCCAAAGCATGGCCTAGGACTAGCAGTCCAAATCTAAAGGATAGAAAAATAGGCTCTTTAGTGAGAAGAGCTACACATGCATATGGAAAAGAAAAAAAGACCTGGGAAAGGAGTAAAAAATTGCAGTCATCACTGCAATCTACCACATGTTCTATGTGACTGTATGAGATGTTCTGACTCCAGCCTCTTTCCTTTTCTACTATGCAATAAATATGCTACCACCAGCCCATCCTTGTTAGAGAGAAAGGATAACTTTGACATCACTGTGTCATTTTCATTTGTTTCCTGGCCCTAATGTCTTTGTGGAAAGTAGGAATAGTGTCAGTGAATGTAGGAGGGGGTATTTCATTAAATAAACCTTGTAACCTGGACTTTAAGCAGTGTGGCACTGAAACCCACAGAGGATGCTGTTGGTGCCCCATTCAGATCCCCTTTATTGATCTGGTGAACCCATTCCCCAGCTGCTGTGAGTGTTGGCTGTTAGTGACTCACAGCTATCTCCTCCTCCAGAAAACTGACTTCAGCAAACAAAAGCTGTCTTCCCCCAGAGGCTATGCACCCTGTCCCCAGCAATCGTATAGCCAATGACTGAAATTGGATTATAGAAGATGGACCCCCACCCCCCCCAACCCCAAGAAGAACTAGCTTTGTGGTGCATCTTGTGCTCCAGAGCTTCTCATGTGGTCTGGCTGAAGCTAGCTTTAGTTGAAACTGCATCCTTGTTCAGCAGCTTCTCCTGCTCCATCTTGTTCCCCTTTCTCCCATATGCAACTTAATCCCTGTCTCAGTCTCTATTTATAGGAACCCAGACTAAGATAACCATCTAACAAAACATATAATCAAAGGAGGGAAAGACATTCTCCTCTTCTTCAGCAATGACCAACTTGCAGTTCTGATTCTAGGATAGCTCTGGTACAGAAGAAGTAGTTTCTAGCTAAGGGAAAGCAGTGCCAGCTGGCTGTACAGGTGATGGCTGGCTGAGCAGTGGAGATGAGTGAAATTTATCGAGTTTCAAGCTCCCCTGTGAGGCAATCCAGAAGCTTTCAGACATAACTGGCTGAAATTGGAGAAGGGAGAGCAGAAGGTCTTATGTAAACACGAGAGAAAATAAACCAGGATTATTAATGTTGATATGAGTTCATCTGTACTCTAAAACCAATAAGTATAAAACTTGGGTTATATTTTCTTCCTAAGTAAGCCCAGTGACTTTGTTGTACAACTACTAGATCAAAGTATGTTTCTGTATATGAGGTCTAAGAATAAAGGTACCTAGTACCTAATATTTCAAAAGCTACTCCCTGTCACCAAGCCTCCACAGAGGTCCCAGCAAACCCTGGTGCAATTAACAGCATTAAGTCTGCTATTAAGGAGCACTTAAACTTAATATTCCCCATCAATCTTCTAACTAGCATCCTGCCTCCAGTCTTTATCTTCTAATCCAGTCTCCAAACCTTGGCCAGATTGATCTTGTGAAAAATTGTTAACTTGTTACTGCTGTGATTAAATTCTTCCCTCCTCTTTGAGTACAAGTTAAAATTCAAACCTACTAGCATGGCATAAAAGGCCTCTTCTGACATGGGCTCCAATTCCTTTCCAGTCTGTCCTCTTCCTGATTTCTGTTGGGTCTAGACTGAGCTATGGCCTGTTTGCTGGTCATATCAGGAATCTCACTCTGCTGGGCTTTCACACATGGTTTTCCTAGACTTGATGTGTCCTTTACATTTTGTCACTGGTAAACTTTTAATCATCTTTCAGGATTCACTTCCACCCACACGTCTTTGTGGAGTGTCTTCTGACCATATTAATGCCATTTCTGCCTCAGGATATAATATACACATTACATTCATGCTGGGCACACAGAACACACTGAACCTATATCTCATATAGGAATTATTTGATGGATAAATTAATTTGAATGCCTAACTCTTCTAGAAAACATGCCTAAACTCTGAAAGCAAGTACCCTAGATGAACAAGCAAGAATTACATAAAATGGTTCAAGTACAGAAAGCAAAACACATTCACTTTTTCATTCATTCATTAAAACCAAATATTATTACTTTAGCTACCCACTTCCCACCTAATATGCTTCCTTGATGTTGCTTACAATATGAAGTGTGAATTGCAGAATTCAGGAAAATTTTGTCATCTCTTTATGGTGTCAACAACATGGAGATAGACAATGTGTCATATCAAATCCAGCTCAAAGGAGTAAACCAGGCCCCTTTGCTTTCCTAATTTATATATCTTGTTCTCTTCTCAATTTAGAGCAAATATTTCTCTATTACAATGCACATTAATTTTAAAAAAGTTAAAGTTTTGAGCAAGAGATTAGATGTGGGAAGCTTAATTGGTTTCTCTTTATGGTTCTGAAATAGTCTCTGTGTGTTTTTGTGTCCTCTTGTGATATACAGCCCATGTTAACTGATATTATACTATTATCTTCAAAAGAATATAGAGCTTTAAATTTTTAACACGAAGGTTACTTTCCAGTTTAACACAAAGGAAACTCTTTGATGTCCAGTATCATATCACCAAAATTGGATGACCACCAAAGGAACACAAACCTCATAATAACTGAAAGAGGGGGAAGTATCAAACTATTTCAGTGTTTTCTAGTTTTATAGAGCATAAGAATCACATGTGCCTAAGTTTTAATGACTCAGCAAATTTTGATTATGTAAGAATGAGTGTGCTTAAGGAATGGGCATTTTAAACAAATGCCCAGATGATTCTTTTAGAGGAGGAACTTTGACCACAACTCTAGGCACTCACAGCTCTCGCTATTCTTTAGTCATAAAAATTGTAAAAGCTCTGAGGTGGAAAGGAATATAGATTATCATCCTTACATGGGCAGTGTAGGATTAGATATGGTCAGTTCCGTGGTCAATCATTTTATTCTCTCCCATGCATAGAACATTGATTCACTTACCCCTCTCTGATTTAATTCAGCTGGTATGGTAGTTAAGTTCAAGCATCAACTTGGCCAGGTTGTTGTCTGTTTTCTGTTGCTGTGGACTTGTGCCATTAGCATGTAAACTCATCTATGGTTGATTACATCTGCAGTTGACTAAGGGGAGTGCCGTCCATAATGAGTGATGCTTAATTTAATTAGCTGGAGGCTTAAAAGAGAGAGGTCAGAAGCGTGCTTAATGCAGCACAGCTTGAGCAGTTCAGCATACCTTATCTCAGTGCTCACAGCTCATCCCAGAAGATTGGAGATACAGAAAGGTATCACCCTGGGGAAAGCTGTTGGAACCCAGAAGCCAGGAGAACATCAGCACACGTTGCCCTCTGCCTTCCCGTCTAAGGGAGAACCTCAGATGAAAGATAGCTGCCTTTCCTCTGAAGAATCGTAAGTTTTTAACTAAATTAATCCCCTTTTATTAAAAGTCAATCCATCTCTGGTGTGTTGCATTCTGGCAGATTTGGTAGACTGAAGCAGCTGGTAAAATTCAACTCTGTTTACTCCACAATCCTATCCACGCAGCAGAATGTGGCAGAGAAAAACTCAAACTGACAGCCATATGCTGATCAATCTTTCTTCTGGTCTGACCATTACTATGGCTTTCATCAAGCTAAGACTCCCAATGAAGACAATTCGAAACATGGACAACATGAATGAAAGGTACATATAATGGTTTGAAGGCAATGTATTGAAACCAACAGAGGCAGGACTTGAAGGGCTATAATCACTGAGAGAAGGAAAGCAAAGGAGCTGAGTGTTGCACTCACTCTGGCTTTTTCACTAAGGGCATTTTCCAGTTTGTTATGTGAAGAAATAGAGCCCAGGAAGAAAGAGGCAGCCATGCTGCATTGAGAATGCAGATGGTGGAGCGCAGACTTTCAAGATTGTGGGAACTTGAAAGATGAGATCCCAGAGAGAAACTTTTTATTTTTCCTTCTCAAAATAATCCCCTTGACTTTATCCTAAGCAGCAGCCATAAATGTTCATATCTTGGATCTTCCTTCAAGAAACAAGTTGCTGAGGAGTGCATTTAGTTGACAACTTACAGCTTCAATACCTTCAGGATCTTCTTTAGCTTCCGAGGGAGGCTATGTTCTTCCCCAGCTGACAATTGCCAGTGACTGAGCATGGCAGGGTTACTAGGGCCTAGCCGTTTCTATACAATACCCACTCTGAAATTCTCTTATTAATTGTTTTGCTGTTTTTTGCCTCTTTATTATTGGGATCAATGAATGACTCATGTTAAGTCAGTCTTTTAGAAATCCTGATTAAACTATGAAAGCAAATATCCCAAATGAAATATTCACAAGTTGTCATGTACAGGGAGGGGTGCTGCATGAGGGTAGGTACACAAGAGTCTTTGGTTCTCTTATGTATCTAGTGTCTGGTATATAGTAGGGGCTCAATAAATATTTATTGAATGAATGAAAACCTTTAACCTAAAAACTCTAAGTGACCAATAATAGATGAATATGACCAAGGGAATCTGACCAAATACTCTGCCCCTTGCACTTGAGCCATGGTCTTATTCACTCCATTTATCCTCTTCACCTCCTGTTCAACTTCCTCTGCAGGCAACATCTGTTTTCTCTCTAGCTCTTTCAAATGTGATTTCTAAATGTATCATCAGTTTGGCACTAAACCTTCTGGAGGCTTCTAAATAAAGTAATGTGGGATTTTTAGCTGTATTTTTCTCCATAACTGCCAAATACATGTTTTTCAGAAGCAAAACTACCATTAATGAGAGTGTAGCAGATATCTTTATTCTGGGTTGATATCGCACACTTTTTAAAATTCGGAGGACTTGAACATAATTTTAAAATAGTACAAAAACAGCAATAATAATATCTCTTGATTTTTAGGGCCTAAGCAAGGATTGAATGAGTCAACATTTGGAAGTCTGAAGCCCATTTCTTGGAACACAGCAGGGTTTTTATATATGTTAATGTTCCTTCCTTCTTTCCCACTGGTGTAGAGAAGGGGAGAAACTTCCCTCCCTCCTACCCCCTTACCTCATACTTTTCTCAGGGAAGCTTTCTCAGGATAATAATTTATTTCATTGGGCATGTCCTTCCCTTTGGTAGAGTTTCTATAGTTGCGTGAGTGCTTTACACTTGTCACTGGTAAATAGATTTTCCCTGTATTCTACCCTTGGAGGAAGCTTTAGACCTCCTATGATTTTCACCGTTTTCTCCTTTCTTTGAACTTAGTATTACAAACTTTGGGGGTAGAAAGATTAAACGAAATGTCTTCCAGGACTTTCCAGTCTAGGGTAGGAAAAAAGACACACAGACAGACACATAAAACGTTATAAAGATCATAGAAGAACTGAAAAAAATGCAATAAGACCCTAGGGGATTAAAAAAATATGAGATTTTGTCTGGGAAAATCATGGAAGACTCAGAGAAAGATTTCTTTGAGCCATAGTTTGAAGGGTAAGTGGTAATTTGCAAAGGTAATTGAGGATAGGAGTGTTGTGGTGGGGAGAGAAACATAAGGACAAAGTCTTGTTGTTGTGAACAGCCTGGTAAATTAGGAAACCTGCAGACAAATCAATGTAGCTATAATTTAGGTATTATGTAGCGTGGCAGGGACAGGTCACAAAGGCCCTGGAATGCCTTGAGGTCTTTTTGACTTTTACCTCTTAACACTGGGAGCCATTGATAAAGGAGTCTCTAAACTATTGCTTTTGCCAGGGATTTTCATCCTTGATTATTTATTTATATATTTTACTTCCTTGAAAACATGCCATAAATATATAAGTACCTATTTATGGTGTATAGTAAGGGCAATGACAAAAAGATCTGAAAGATCAGGGGACAAAGGCAGAATAATAAGAGAATATAGATGTTGAAAAAGCAATGTATTTGGCAAAAAGACTTCACAGCACAGAAAAAGAGAAAAACTCAGAGCTTCATGGGTTATTCCTTTCTAACAAAGGACAACTATATCTACTTCATTGGAAGATGCATACTTCACTAGGTTTGAGCTCAAAAAACATCACTCTTTTTTAGGTCTTTGCATAAGTGTTATTGAATAATGGTGAAAGGCATTGTATTTGAACACTTTTTTTTTTACAGATAACAGTTTTATGTGTTAAGTCATTTTATGTTCAGTCTCTCAGTGAAAGCTGAAGAATATTAGACTGTCATTTTGTAATGTCAAAACCCAGAGGACTGGGATTATAAGACACATTTGGAAGACAGAGCCATGTCTTTTCTTTCTTCCATATTTCTCAAGGTGTTTAGAACAGAGATGAAGACAGTAGATTCTTTAAGACAGACATGCTCATATGACTGTAATATGACAAAAACCAATTTTGAATTTGGGTTTGGTTTCCAGAGTTATTTTTCAGGATAAAAGGTTCATTTGTTCTGCTTATAGAACATTCTCTGAGTTGAAAACTATAAACTGAAGGAAAAAACAATTATGAGCAAATAATTGCCCAGATGCCTGCTGAGACTTCTCAGTAGACATGGATTTGATAATTGATGAATTGTCTGTCACTAGTAATTTCAGGATTCACATGTAAGACTTAGAAAAAAGTTGGATAGAAAGATCCCTTCTCTGAAGAAAGACCACTGACATCTGGGGCTCCTCTGTCACATGGGAAGAAGGCACATGGCCGGTGTCTGCTGACCCTTCTGTTCCTGGTTTCATTGCTTTCGGGTTTTGGCTCTTTCAGCTTCTGTGGGTGTTTCTCTCTGAGCTCTCTCTGGTTTTTCTGTCTCTTATCCTCTCTGCAAAGTATTAAGACCTATCTTGAATTGGGTGGGTCACATCTCAATTAATACAAGCTAATCAAAAGGTCCTGTCTAGAATAGGATCTTTGTAACAACCTAATCAAAAGGTCTTTGTACCCACAAGAATAGATTAAAAGAACATGGCCTTCTCTGGGGTATATAACAGCTCCAAAGTACCACAGATACCTATCCCCCTCATTCGGGAGACTAAGAAGCCAAGTAGAACCACAGACTCAAAGTTTGTTGGAGTCAGGAGCTTTTATAGCCCTCATACCCTAAATAAGTAGTTTTGAATTATTGAAAATTAGTTCTTTTATTTCTGAGCATTTATACTATAAAAGTAAATTATGGTGGGGGAAAATATGAATCCCCATTGTACCAGTCTGAAACTGTTGTGTACCCCAGAAAAACCATGTTCTTTAATTCTTATTCAATATTGTTGGGTGGGATCTTTTTGATTAAGTTGTTTCCATGGAAATGTGACCTACTCAATCATGAGTGGGACCTTTCGATTAGGTGGTTTCCATGGAGATGTCTCCATCCATCCAAGGTGGGTCACTTACTGGAGCCCTTTAAGAGGGAACCATTTTGGGCATAACTGACATAAGCAGAGACAGAGATGAAGAAGGAAAATGCCCCCCAGGGAAGCTGCCTGAAATGAATAACCAAAGACACTAGTAGACGTCATTCACATGCTAGCAGAGGTGTTCCGGACCCACTGGCCTTTCTTGAGTCAAGGAATCTTTCCATGGATGTCTTACTTTGTACATTTTTGTAGCCTTAGAACTGTAAACTTCCAACTTAATAAATTACCTTTTTAAAAGCCATTCCATTTCTGGTATATTGCATTTGGACAGCTTTAACGAACTAAAACACGTATCTTTAACTAGCATTGGCAAAGCATTGTTCTCAAAGTGTAAATAGTTTCACTTAACACTTATAATTGCCCTAATGCATAGAGATTATTACTTTTCCTTTTACAAATGAAGAAAGTGAGGTACAGAGGCATGAAGTGATCTTGATCCATTTCCCAAAACCTAAAGCTTCTGCATCTGAGTCATTTGTTCATTTTATTAGGCCATAGCTGTTTTCCTTTAATATACTTCCTGGTTTTGAAGATTTCTATTAGATATCTTGAAATAGGGATCTTGGCTCTCTGGAATGAGATCATATGTGAGTCAGGAACCAGGAAATGGACCTTAGGACTTCTTTTTTTTTTTTACATGGACAGGCACCGGGAAACGAACCCGGGTCCTCTGGCATGGCAGGCAAGCATCCTTGCCTGCTGAGCCACCGTGGCCCGCCCCCTTAGGACTTCTTAACATCTTTTCATTTCCTTAAGCTGCTTAGCTCTTTAGTATAATTTAGCAGTGTCCCTGGCATTGGCTTAACTTTGACAATGGCATCAAAGTGAAGGTAGTTTTCTTAGTTTGCCAGGGCTCTTGTAACAAATTGCCACAGGCTAGTTGGTCTAGACAACAGAAATTTATTGTCGTCTAGCCTGGAGGCTAGAGGTCTGAAATCAATGCGTTGGTAAGGCCTTGCTTCCTCTTAAGGGAAGAATCTATCCCATGCCTTTCCCCTGGTTTCTGGAGGGTGGCCAGAGAATCCATGGTGTTCCCTGCCTTGTGGCAGCATAACTTGGTCTCTGTCTCTATCACATGACCATGTCTCTCTCTATCTGTCTCTGTCTGTGTTCAAATTTCTCCTATTTACAAGGATAACAGTCATATTGGATTAGGGTCCACCTTAATCCAGTTTGCCTCATCTTATCCAATAGCATCTTCAAAGATTCTCTTAACAAGAAAAATTCACATTCACAAGACTTGAACATTTCTTTTGAGAAACACAATTCAATTCATAACATGGTATATCTAACTTTGTTGTGCATGGTGAATGTCTCTAGTAGCTGCCTGGCCTCCTATTTTGTTCTTATATTTTCCCTGGAGGAAATGAATAACTCATTTTAGAGAAACTGGACTCTAACCCAAAGTGACCCTGAAGTCTGAGCTGCATATTAATCTTTATCAATGATAGAAAAACACTTTGTTCTTAAAAGTTCACTTACTGCTTCTTCTTGTCCTTGAAGACATCCTATTTGAAGCAGCAGGGAACAGAGGAAATCTAACATAGTTTGTCCTTTGGATTTCTACCAGTCCAATTTTCTATTACTTTCTTAAAATAAGTATTGCTGAGAAGGACCATGAAAGACCCCTGATTTTGTTACTCCATCAAAAGTTATAATATGTAGGAAAAGTATATGCCATGACAGCTGAACCATTAAGGTGTACTGACTAGAAGTCACTTAGTTTGCTGTTATTGAACATCGCAATCATCAACATCCACAAAATCCTGGACAAAAAACACTGTAAATATGAATTTTTCGTAATGGAAAAGGAATCATCTCTTTTTCCTCCTCCTATTCCTCTTCTTTTGTGTTTGGTCTCTCCCTTTCTCTCACACATAAGCACACCCGTTTCCATCTCTATATCTTAGTCTGCTATTAGTCTTACACAAGTGTATTTGCTTGAATAAAAGTTCAAACAGATGTTGGCTTCCATATTGTGAAGCATTAATAAAAAAGAACAAATAATTTATAGCTAGGGCAAATCTACTTTGCTCCAACACTGACAGCCATTGAAAATGTATATTCCTTTTGGGATTTGAGACATATTTTTTTTTATCTAGATGCTCAACAGAATTTAACTTGAAGTTAGCTTCAAATTCTCCTATTGGGAATCTCTAATTGTTCTCAGAAATAAAATCAGTGAATATTTCCATTTCAAATATTTGAAAAGCCTTTCTCAAAAAAAGTATGTTCATATTTGGCTTGCAAATTTTAATGCTTGTCTATTAGCATCTGCTTCATCAGAGGCAAAACGTAGTTACAAATGGTTTCTGGTTATAATCATTAGGAATTATCACTAATCTTGGGCCAGGAAATAATCATGTTCTAGGGTGTTCCTGATGGATAAAATTGCTGCTTAATGAGAAACAGATACCATGACTTGATTGCCCTTGAAATTGTCTCAGAATGGGCATACTAAGAAAACACACACACACACACACACACACACACACACACACACACTTCTTACGTGCCTGCCTATTCTTTGTAGCCTTCCAGCTCAGCCTGCTAAGGTCTTGAACTCTTCTTTACCTAGCAGATGGAGCTTTGCAGTCTTTCAGTTGGTGACACCAGAATTAGTTATGCAGCTCTAGTCCACTGCCTCCTTAAGTGTGAGGTTAGCATCTGGTGCCCAGCCAGCAGTAACATCCCCTGACACAAACTTTTAGATCTGTAAGTAAAGGCTAGATTTCAGCCTCCGTTTACTCCAATTTCCCCACTAAGCCTGGAGCCTTGTTGGAGAAACAATTAATTTATTGTATGCCAGTATTATGACTAGCTCATTCTAGAATCTTCTATTGCAGACCCATAATCTGTCCTATATTCTTGACTGAGGCTCAGTCCTCTCAATCAAAGCTCTACCTAGCCCTGGCTTCCCATAGTTTATGTTGACTAGGTTCTATCATGCCATCCTGTATCTTTATCCCTACCTCTGTTGACATTCCAATCCTTACTCCAGTCTCCAGCCTCATCCCTATCCCCATTCTTTATCCCCTTCCCATCTTCATCTTCAACTCTTCCACCCACTGATCTACTCTACAATCTTCATCTCCATCTACCAATACCCGTTGTAGGCTTCTGTGTGTCCCTCACCCCACCCTCTGCTCAGGTCTTGTCATAGGACTCCTCAGTGCGCTAATTTATTCCAAAATTCCAAACCAAACAGTTTAGCATTCACTAACTGACAGGTACCAACTGATAGATACAAAGTAACATTTAAACTGATTGAGCAATACATAATCAGAATGCCTGTAAGGTTTCTTCCAGCTTCCTTAGTTACACTTCCCTGTCCCAACCCTTGGCCCTTTCCTGTACCCTCTATGTCCTCTCACTTGTACCTCTTTCTTAACTTTGTGTTCAGATATATAAAATATAAATTCCTATGTTTTTCCTTCTTCTAAGACCCAAACTCTCTGCTTGACTTACATTTTCACTGCTCTTTGCCCAAACCTGAGGTTGCAAAAGAAACACACTTCTTGTCAATCATGGTCTCTGTTCCAGGAATTTGGCTTATGTGGACTTGAAAAAGAATTTGGGACAAACTTGAGATCTCTTTCTAAAATCAAGGATTTGGGGATTGCTTTCAGGTCAAGAATATCTTATCAAATATATTTATTTATAGGTGTGTACTTTACACATCTGCTAACTGTGCTGTAATATACCAGTTACAATTTACTATTAATAATAAAGCATCAGCTGTGTAGAAAGTCCACCAAAAAAGTATAATGAATTTTGGTGTAATAGAATCTGCTCAAGATAGAACATTGATATTAGCTGACAGAGAAAGAGATAAAGAGAACTATTAAGAAAGTCATTTATTAGATCATAAATCTAACCCAAATGAGGCCTTTGAGTCCCACCCCAGTGCCTCAGATATCCTAATTTCAGAAATGCAAATGTTATAGGATTAAAGCAAAATGAAATATTGAGAGAAGATTAAGCAGAACCTGATGCACTATTAATCTCAACTTTCCTCTGAGAGTCATGTTTCAAGAGGAGGTGGAAAGGAACTCCCCAAAGGAAATGCTTATGGCTGGGAGCCTATTCAGTAGGAGCAAACAAGCCTTGCCTCCTCTGTAGATGTTATGAAAGGGAGACTCCTATCTCTGCTCTCTCTGACTCACAGGAAACATTGACTTGCCACAGCCAGAATATATCAATGTTGTTTATAATCACCGCTCCCACCACACTACTGATACCACACAGCACCTGTAAATTGAACTTAGAAACCATAAGACAAATTATGCAATTTGTGAGGTGCCCAGAAAACAACTGCTGTAGAAAGTTAACATTAATAACAGCCTCATTATGTTTAGCTTATTCAAGCCACATGGAATCTTGAGTTTCTTACCAATTTATTATATTCTTTATTCTGAAGATTATTTAAACTTACTGGAAGAAAGTAGGCTTTATAAATAGCTAAAGTATCAAATAAAAACTTGAAAAGAATGGCACTGTACAGAATCCCATGATGTATACAAATACTTCATGTCAATAAAGAATCATCAATATTTGTCAAATCTGCACTGAAATTTCCAACGACGAAAAATACAAATTCTAGCTGTCTAATTTCAAGTCATCACAGCTTGTTTAAATTCAACCCTTTGACATGAAACAACTTGAAATTTATTGAACACTTTAAAGCTGGCAGTTTAGACTTGTCAGATACATGTAGAGCGCAATTGGGCTGAGAAAATCTGTCATAAACAAGGGTTATAATCAACCAAATTTTCTTCCTTGAGCCTTCTAATCAGGTTCCTATTCAATGCACTGTTTGATTCCTGACATTACTGAGATTCATAAGGCTCCAAATTTGTGCCACAGTAGGATCAATTTTTTTCCCAATATGACCTAGAATAGACTTATTTGTAGAACTTAATAAAGTTCCCTAGAAAAGTCAGAGATTTCAATCATTATTTGCCTCCTTGACTATGAAAATACTCCAGATAGGTGAAAATAATTACAGTGTTAAAAATATTCAGAATTTTCATTTATTGTTCTAAAGTTCAAGACTTACTAGGTGTTGTGATTCCATCCTCCACCTCTATTTCTTGATCTTGTAGGTTCCTGGCTTCCTCCTGACCTCTTGTTCATCCTTTAGAATATGAATCTTTGGAAATAGTACTTCTATTTTTGTTCAGTTCAACAAACCTCTTCTTAATACTTACTCTGTACCAGACCTTGAGTTAGGTCCTAAAGATACAGAAATGAACAATCCTCACCATCATGAAACTCATACTGTCATAACAGCTGAAATAATAGGGTCCAGCATCAAGAAGATTCCAGGAGAGAGGGAAGTAAAGATGGCAGATAGTGTATTTCTCCTAATCTCTGGTGTGACATTGGTGATCATTCCACCCTATTACTTATTTAGGTTATGAAAGTATCTCTTTCCTGAGGAGGGTGGCAGGTGGTTTCTACAGATAATTATATAGTCCCAAATGTCATTCTGCCTAGACAAGTCCTCCTTTCTTTTCATCTTCCTAATGTCTTAGTTTGACAGGGTTGCTCTAAAAAGGTACCACAGACTGGTTGGCTTAAAGAACAGAAATTTATTATCTCATGTTTCTGGAGGCTAAAAGTCCAAAATCAATGTGTCAGCAAGGCCATGCTTTCTCTTTTAAGAGAATCCATTCCATGCCTTTTGCCTGGCTTCTGGTGTGTGGCTGGCAATCCATGATATTCCTTGGCTTGTGGCATAATTCAGTCCTGGCCTCTATCACATGGCCATCACTCTCTGTCTTACTGTGTCCAGATTTACTATCTTATAAGGATACAAGCCATTAAAAGACCACCTAATCCAGTTGGTCTCATCTTTAATAATATCTTAAAAGTTCCCATTTACAAATATGTTCACATTCAAAGAATTGGTGATTACAGCTTGAACATGTGACTATAGGGTACACGATTCAGTCCTTAACACTAGTACAGGGCTGTGTCTACTGAAAGCTATTTTACTAATGGAAATCCAGGGATTTCTTATGGTAGATTTTTCCACTGATACAAGTACCTTGGAAATCTAAAGTGTCTAAAGTGCCTGATGTTCCAAAAATGTTCTAAGCTGTTGATTTGCAAATGGCCTTAACTATCACCTTTCTCCTGTGCTTAGAATAAAAAAAATGACATAACTGCTGACTAGAAGATTATAAAGTAGTACCTTATTAGAATTACAGAAAAGACCTGATACACTAAAATTTTCATGGTAGAGATTTACTGAAAGTCTTCAGAATTTCAGGAGATTATTGGCCAAATTTTCTCATTGAGAATTTTATCTTATGAACAAATGAAAGACACAGAATTCAATCATTTGTCTCAAGAATTAAACTTGTCAGAGAGAGTGAAAAAGCCCCAAGAGAATGAATAGCTATTAACGAAATGGAACCTGGTCCTGGCATAGGGGCAATGATCTAACTCATTTCTAAAGTGATGAGAGAGCTCTGACATTGGCAACCCATTCTAGACTTCCAAGATGCTACGAGAAATCTCAATTCATGGCACCTTGTGCATGGTAAGGGCTACCAGGGCTCCAATATAGCTTGAGGACCTAACACTTTCCCCATATAATCATGAGGACTAGGACCTAAATTATTTGCTGAAGCCCTGGCAACCAAAATCAATTTTCTGTACACTTCTACCTCTCTCTCTCATTTATTCTGACTCTGTCTCATATAATTTAAACTTAATGTTCTATACTTTACTACTGAATCTAAAAGAGAAATAATTATAGTCAATGTTAAATTAAAGAGGGGCAGTTAGCATGGGCTTCAAAACTGGAGAGATTTTGTTTTGCATCTTAATTCTGTTGCTTAAAAACTGGCCAAATGACTAAAACTCTTATCAATTTCAGTTTTATATAGCAAATAAGGATGAAGATTCTGATTATATGGACATTATGGGTATTAAAATAGATAATGATATGAAATGCCTGGTTTTTTGCTTAGTACATGGCAACATCCAACAAATATTAGATAGAAAAATACAACTGAATTTTGGCCCAGATTTTGGTATTTAGTAATCTAAAAGCACATAGATTACTGGACTTCTCGTCCATCCCTCTGGGCTTTTGGTTCTCTTTGGAGTTCTTCTCTCTTAAACATTGACACTTTGGGGGGGGGGGGGTTGGGGGGGGGGTTGCATGGTCCAGGAATCGAACCAAGGTCTCCTGCATGTAAGGTGAGCATTGTACCTCTGAATCACCCGTGCACCCAGACATTGACACTTTTGAAGTTCATTCTTAGTTTCCTTCCATCCAAACTTTTATTGTGCATATTTTCAAAAATAGGGAAATGTGCTGGTTTGAAACTGTTATGTACACCCAGAAAAGCCATGTTCTTCTAATCCAGTCTTGTAAGGGCAGACCTATTGTTGGTTGGGACCTTTTAATTATGTTGTTTCCATGGACAAGTGACTTCACTCAGGGCTGAGAGAAGCCAAACAGCAATACCCTGGGTGCTAAGCAAAGACTCACAGAAATAGTCAGAATCTTGAGAGAGCCAAAATTCAGAGTTTTCCCTGAAGAAACTAAGGGAGGTCCTACAGATGCTTACAGAGAAAGCCACTGGAATTAGAAGCTGAAAGCAATAATCCAGGGGCAAGGACCTCAGACACCAGCCATATGCCTTTCCAGTTGACAGAGGTGTCTTGGATGCTGGCTGCCTTTCTTCCGAGAAAGTATTCTCTTGTTGGGTGCCTTAATTTGTACATTTTTCACAGCCTTAGAATTATAACTTGTAACTTAATAAATCTTCTATGTAAAAGTCAATCCATTTTTGGTATATTGTATTCTGGCAGCATTAGCAAACCAAAACAGGAAAAGTTGAAAAAGTAAACAATGACTATTTGTCTATCTCTTTCTAAATTCAATAATTAATTACTATTCTGCATATTTGCTTTAACTCTTTGTTTACTTATGTTTTTGCCTAAGCATTTGACAATTGAAAATACCAGGAGGCCTAACCCTAAATACTTCCACATGCATTTTCTAAGAACAAGGATATTCTATTTTAGTATTTCAGTTATCACTTGCAAGAATATTAACGTTAATTTACACCATTACTTAATATTCAATTCATATTCAACATGTTTCAATTGTCCTAAAATGTCTTTTATAGGTCTGTTTCTTTATTCTTTGATGTGGCATCCAATCAAGGTGCATACATTGCGTTTGGCTGTATCTCTTTTTCCCTTTCTTCTAGAGCTACTCTTTCCACTTTTCCTCATGGCACTGATTTAAAAGTCTATACAAGTGTTCTTGAATAATGCCCCAACTTCTGGATTTTTCTGTTTTAAACTCATTCCTCTGACCCAATACCATATTCCCTAATCACTGACCCAAAAGCCTTTGATAATTAAGATATGCAGTGAAATAATTTTACCAAATTAAAAAACAAACAAACTAGATTGGATAAAAGTGGCTCAGGATTATCTATGTAATAATTAGAGCAGATAGATCAGGAAATAAATTGTCACCTTGGCCTCCTTGCCAGTCTAGCCCTCTGCTTTTGACCTTTGCCTACCTGACAAAGGACTTCTAGGCATAATAGGACTGTGAGCATGGACAGTAGAGTCCAGCTTGATCATTTAACTTGGGGTAGTTGAGGTGGTGGGATGTATCAAGTTTGTGTGGTCTTTATGAAACAAAAGCTGGCTTATAACTTTGGAATCATCACATGTGGGTCAGAATCCATGGCCATTGTTGACTTTTTTATGTGGACTTGGCATGATTCCTTATACATTTGTCTCACTTTTATGTAAAATGGGGATAATAACAGCCATTCTTGAGGTTTTTATCAATATTTAATGAGATAATAAACATATACAAACAGATAATAGAGTGTGAGCATTAATTACATTTGCTGTGTTGTGAGCTATAACCACTATCTATAACCAAAATGTTTGCTCATCTGAAACAGAAACTCTGTACCCATTAAACAATAATTCTTCCTTATTCTCATTTCCCCTTATCTGTTTGGGTTCTTGTTTTCAATTATTTGTATTCTCTTATCTGGTGATTTGGAACTGTATGTACCTCAGAAAAAACACATTCTTAAACTTAATCCATTCCTGTAGATGTGAATACATCTTAAGTAGGACTTTTGTTGATGAGGTTACTTCAGTTATGTCCCACTTCAACCAGGATAGGTCTTAATTCTATTACTGGAGTACTTTATAAGCAGAATGGAATCCAGACAAATAAAAAGTCAAAGGAAGCAAGAAACTGAAATTTATGGAAACTGGAAGAGAATGGAGAGGCTAGGAGAGGCCGCTATGTGTGTTGCCTAGTGACAGAAGCACTGAGGATCAAGAATCACTGGCACCCAGCCCAGAAGACCAGTCTTTGGGAAGAAAATGTTGCTTTGATGAAGTCTTAAACTGGACTTACCATTAATTTCAGTACCATGACTAATAATTTCCAATTGTTTAAGTCAACTGATTGCATGGTATTTGCTTGGGTGGCTCCGGAAAGTAAAACAGATTTTGGTACCAGGAAAGTGGGTTACTGCTGTTGAAAATATCAAAGAACATGGAAACAGCTTTGGAATTGGGTAATGGGCAGAGGCTGGAAGAAGTGTGAGGGATCAAAAATGAATGAGAGCTGTGGAGAAAGTTTATATCATCTTTGAGAATATATGATTTGTCATGAATAGAAGGTTGATGGAAACATAAATGTTAAATGGTAGTTCCAGTGATGTCTTAGAAGGAAATGAAAAATATGTTTTTGAAAATTGGGGGGGAAGGCAATTCTTATGTTTAAATGGCAGAAAACTTGGCAAAATGCTTTTTGATGTTGGATGGAAGGCAGATTTTGAAAGCAATGAACTTGAGTATTTAGCTGAGCAGATTTCTAAGCTGATTTAATTGTGGTAGGTACAGTCTGATTTCTCCTTGCAGCTTTTAATAAAATGTGAGAGGAAAGGGTTAAGATGAGAGCTCAACTCCTGGGCACAAAGAAACCAGAAATTGATGATTTGGAAAGTTCTGAGCTGATCCAGATGGTGTGCTGTGTGATTAGGGCCAGAAGGGGCTATATGATAGACCCCTCTGAGTTTTTGGAAAATAAGTCTCTGGAAAATAGAGTTCCATGTGAGGGATTAAATGAACATGGAACCAGTCAGCCATTTCAATGGAAGTCAGGATTGGAAATGCATTTATGCATGAAAGATCTGTGGAAAGTTGTATTCTCTGATAGTTTGGACCCCTTTGAACTATATGCAAAGCCAACAAGTTTACTGAAAAATTTGTATGAGCAGAACCACTGCCATCCTGGACCAAAAGGGACAGAGAACAGACAAAATAAAGGAAAAATGACTTCAAGGCAAAACCATGGAAGATGAGGTTTATACTGAAGTTATCTCCTCAGGATATGAGAGAGTGGGCCCACCAATGTATGTGGAAAGGGCAGATACATGCAGGCTCTTTAAGGGGTACCTTCCATTCCATTGTTTAGGAAGAGTGCTACTACTGTAATACTTGGAGATGGGGCCTGTGTGCCAACATTCCTGGAGAGCCTGACCACCACCCCACTGCTCAGAGAAGATTGGGACCTGTGTTCTGGAATTTGTGGCAAGGCTGACTGCCACCTGATGTCCAGAGAAGGTGGGGCCTTTACCCGAAGGTTTGGGGAGAGCATAACCACTTCATAAGCATTTGGATCGAGTGCCACTCCTTCTCCATCAGTCCTGGAGGACAAAACATCAATCCACATATAACTTTCAGACCTTGAAAACCAATGGATTTTGCCCTGATGGGTTCCAGAATAGTTTGGGACCCATGACTCATGTTCTTCTACAAAATTTTCTCTTCTGGAATGGGAATATTTATACTATGTCTGTCCCTCCCTTGTATATTAAAAGCAGATAACTTGTTCTCTAGGTTTCAAGGGTCCATAGACAAAGGAATTATGCCTCAGGACAGACCATACCCATAACCAATTTAGATAAGACTTCATACTTAGCATTGTTTCTGAAATTACTTAAGGCTTTTGGGATGTTGTGATAAAGTGAATTTGTTTTGCGTAAAGAAATAACATGTCTTTTGAAGATTTGCAGGATGTAATGTAGTAGTCTGGAGGTGTATGTACCCCAGGAAAAAAAAAACATGTTTTTAAACTTAATCAGTTCCTGTGGGTGTGAATTCATTGCAAGCAGGACCTTTACATGATGTCTAGTGTTCTTTCATTTCAGCCTAAAAGATTCCTTTTAGCATTTCTTTAAGTGTAGGTCTACTGATAACAAACTCCCTTAGTTTTTTTTTTTTTTAATCTTGGGATGTCTTAATAACTTCTTGATTCTTGAAGGATAGTTTTACTGTATATAGAATTCTTTGTTGTTGTTTTTTTCTTTCTGTACTTTAAATATGTTATCCTACTGCCTTGGCCTCAAGAGTTTTTGATGAGAAATTAGCTGTTAATTTTTTTTGGGGGGGAGGGACATGGTCTGGGAATTGAACCCAGGTCTCCCACATGGAAGGTGAACATTCTACCACTGAACCACCCATGCACCCTTAGATAAATTTCCAAGTAAATTTTTTTGGGGGAGTGTGCATTGTCCAGGAATCGAACTTGGGTCTCCCACATGGAAGACGAGCATTCTACCACTGAACCACCATGCACCCTTAGCTGTTAATCTTATTGATGATTTTTTTGTATATGATGAGTCACTTCTCCCTTGCCCCTTTCAAGAGTCTCTCTTTGTCTTTTGATAATTTGACTATAATGTGTCTTGGTGTGGCTCTCTTTGAGCTTATCCTTGCTTTGAGTTTGTTGGCATTCTTGGATATATATTCATAACTTTAATCATATTTGGGAAGTTTTGGGCCATTATTTATTAAAATATTGTTTCTCCCTCTTTTTTTCTCTCTTCTCCTGCTAGAACTCCTACAATATGTATGTTGGTCTGCTTTATAGTGTCCCTTAGGCTCTATTCTCTTTTCTTCACTTTTTTATTTTTAGGTTCCTTAGACGTGATGATTTCTACTGTCCTGTCTCCAAATTCACTGATTCTTCTGCCTACTCAAATTGGTTGTTGGACTCCTCTAGTGAATTTTTAAGTTCTGTTATTGTATGGTGGTACAGCTTCAGAATTCCTGTTTGTTTCTTTTTTATGATTTCTTGTCTTTATTGATATTCTCACTTTGTTCATATAACATTTTCTTGGTTTCCTTTAATTCTAAATATTTTCATTCATCTTTTTGAGCATATTTAATACAGTTGATTTAAAGCCTTTGTCTAGTAATTCCAGTATCTTTCTCAGGGATGGTTTATGTCATTTAATATTTTTTCTCTAATAGGCCATACTTTCCTGTTTCCTAATATTCTTTGTGCTTTTTAATTGAAGATTGGGCATTCAAATATTAGGTTGTGGACCCTCTTGAAAACAAATTCTTCCTTTTTCCAGGCTTGTTGTTCCTGATTGATGACACTCATCTGATGCTTTGACTGATATTTACTTGATTGCTAGGAACTTAAAACAAACAAACAAAAAATACTCCTTCCAATCTTATGGAATGGCTCTGTTCTGGGACACTGTTTTAACACTATGCCAGATTATTTACATTTCTGCCTCCAGCTTCATTTTCTGCTTGTACTGAGCCTACCAATCAACCACGGTGAAAATTTAGTCTTCTCAGGTCTTTTCTGAGTATGCATCCCTTCCTGGCAATGCACATAGCTTTCTAAATTTCCTGGTATATATGAACAGTTTGAATACTGTAATTTCTCTGAATACACTCAGGTATCAGTCAGGAGAACTAAGTTCTACTTCAACTCAAGGACTCACTGATTTATTTTAATATCCTGTGAATTGCTTGTCTCCCCATTCTTCTAAGGAATATATAAAGTTAAAAAAAAGTCTCTTCCCTGAGATAAGAAACTGGATTAATAAATTTGATTTGTAACCTTATTGTACATTTTAGGATCCAATGTAAATTCAGTGAAAAATAAGCTTCTTTAAAGTAATTTAGAGATTAATTACTTTAAAGATGCATGAAGTTTCCAATACAAAAAGAGAAATGTAAACCCCTTTGAGTTATACAGAGAAGAATAAATATCATTTTAGCCTAATCATTGTCATTTTTCATCTACCAATACCCTGGTCATTTCTTGATTGCCTTTTTCTCCCTACCCACATAAGATCATGTGATCCTTTTAAGTTTAGCAGAGACAAAAGAGGCTTAAGGATTGTTTCAGTTTGCTAGCTGCTGGAATGCAATATACCAAAAATGGTGTGGCTTTTAAAAAGGGGAATTTAATGAGTTGGTAGTTTATAGTTCTAAGGCTGAGAAAATGTTCCAGTTAAAACAAGTCTATAGAAATGTCCAATCAAAGGCATCCAGGGGAAGATAGCTTGGTTCAAGAAGGCCAATGAAGTTCTGGGTTTCTTTCTCAAGTGGAAGTGTTCATGGTGAACACAGAGTTTCCCTCTCATCTGAAAAGGCACATGGTGAACACGGTCAGGGTTCCTCTCTCATCTGGAAGGGCACATGGCGAACACAGCGTTATCTGCTAGCTTCTTCTCCTAGCTTCCTGTTTCATGAAGCTCCCCGGGAGGCATTTTCCTTCTTCATCTCCAAAGGTTGCAGGCTGGTGGACTCTGCTTCTCACGGCTATGTTGTTCTGCTCTGTTCTTTCTGAATCTCTTTCATTCTTCAAAATGTTTCCTCTTTTATAGGACTTCAGAAACTAATCAAGACCCACCTGAATGGGTGGAGACATGCCTCTACCTAATCCAGTTTAACAACCACTCTTGATTAAAGCACATCTCCAGGGAGATGATCTAATTACAGATTCAAACATACAATACTGAATAGGGATTAGAAGAAACAGCTGCCATTACAAAATGGCATTAGGATTAACACATGGCTTTTCTAGGGTACATACCTCATTTCAAACCAGCGCAAGGATAGATATAACAGAAATCCCTGCACTTCATGGGGATTATGAGTGGAATTAACATGACTATTTAAAATGAAGCCATAGCTCACGATTTGGGAATGACAAGTTTACTTTACTCAACAAAATTCTGAACACTGTTTAGGTTGTTATTAATCACAACTAATTCACTACTGAGGTTGAGAAAACTCATTTGCAGCCCGCAAACTATTGGGTTTTAGAGTATCACAGTAGTCTTTTTAAAAAGCAATGTCTGAACATGGCAAAGAGCATAGATTTTTAAAGCTTTCTAAAATGAAATATCAAATTATCAATCTCTACTACTTCACCCCATTTCTATACCTTAGATGTAAGCATCATTTAATAATTTTCTTTTTTTTATTTTTTTAGTGGTTACCATAATTATAGATGTTTTTATTTCTGCTCATATTTCTTGAGAGTTACAAACTTTAGAGAGCACCAATCTACTCCCTGAAATGAAAGATCAAGAGGTTAAGAGCATTTTTATTATATTGTATTTCATCTTCCTGCCTACCTACTTTAATTTTCTGAATTATATTATTTAAGTTCTTCTAGTAATATATATAACTAGAAATGATATATAGTTACAGTTGAATTTCTGTACTTATCAACTTTAGAGAATATCTTTAAAGGGAGAATAACTTAGTTCATTAATAATTCCTTTTCTTTCTTTTCATCCTTTCAACTACTAACTTTTGTTGTTGTTGTTATAATGTAACTTTCATACTGTCAAGATTTATAACATTTATATCATTCTCCCTTATCTCTAATATTGTTGTCTGAGTTTTGTATATAGGTAGATTGTCATTGAAATTCCTAGAAAGTGACTATTACTCATTTTGAAATAAGTAAAGTGATTGGTCCCCAAATAGAAGAATTGTAATTATAGATCATTAAATTCTGCTGCCTCTATGCCCAAAATATCTGAATTTCAAGACCCAATTGATTCTGCTTGATAGATTGATTTTTTTAGTTTTCTTCATGCTTTCTAGATCCTATTCAGTTGTACTGTTTCTTGTGTCTCACATTATCTTTTTTCTTTTACATGCTTGGGATACCTCCTTGAAGGTTCTAATTTTTAATATGGGTCATCTGATTTCTTTGTATTATGAGATCTTGAATACTCAAAAAGCATGTTGCCCAATACTTGTTTAATAGTTTGGTTGGGTATCTATTCCAAGGTTTGAAAACCAGAAATTTGAAGAAAAAGAAGATTATTGCATTATCTTTTAGCATCCATTTCTGCTTATGAGAAATTTCATGTTAATTTTATTTTCCCCCAAACTATGGAAGCTTTTATAATATTCTTTTTACTCTAGGACTTCTTAAACTCACTGTTTCAATGTGCAGATTTTTCTTCCTCATTAATTTTGCTAGGCATTTGAATAAGTCTGAAACTGTATTGATTTTTTCAGTTCAAGGAAACTGTCCTCTTCATCTTTGTCTTTGTCATTGTCTTCATCTTTTTAAATCAGTATCATTATTGTTATTATTATCTTACTTAGCTTTCATTCTCTCTATTCTCTATTTCTGAAATGCCCATTAGGTGAACATTTGACTGTCTGTGTTAAATATTTTCAGTTTGTGGCATGCCAGTGGAATGCTCATGGTTATGTAAGCCAATTCCTATAATAAATCTCATAATATCCTGTCAGCTCTGTTTTTTCTGGAGAATTCTGTCTAAATCACAGGGTGAAATTGAACTGGGTGCTGGATTCCTTTCCTAGATCCCTCCTACCCTGTCTGCATCTGTTTGTCTCAGTTACAGGCCAGAGTAACCAGGATCTCTCATCTTTGTCCCACACATTTATGACTTTTGCCCAGTCCTTGACTCCCATATGAGGCCTTTAATCTACCTGTGTTCACTGGAGGGATCCTCAGTGTATTAGACAGGGTTCTCCAAAAAAGCAGAATTGACGATATTAAGAAATTTATTATAGGAATTGGCTCACGTGACCATGAGTATTCCATTGGGTAGGCCTCAAACTGAAAACCTCTGTATGGTGATTCTGAAATATAGAATGTTGGAATTCTGTAGGGCAGGCCATAGGCTGAAAATTCTGCTAAAGATCATCAACTTATATTCCACAGGAGAAGCTGACTGGCTAAAGTGGAGGCAGAAATTCTCCTTTCTGATTTTTGAAATCCTCAGTTCTTGTTTTTAAGACCGCCATATAAGTAGATGAGAAGATTCCTCACTTAGGTGAGAGCAATAGCCTTAGTTGATTGTAGATGTAATCAAATTTAGATCCAATACACTGATTGTAGATGCTAATATATATATATGAAATACCCTTTCAATAAAAATCAAGCTTGTGCTTGCTTGATCAAACAACTGGATACCATAACCTATCCAAATCAGCACATGAACTTAACCATCACACTCAGGTTTTCAGATTGCCTTAAGGGGGAAGGAAGCATCTCTGGGCACTCAGTTAACAAGCATCTCCTATGTGCCAGGCATTCTGAAAGTCATACTTGAAAAAACCTCATCTGCATCTCTCATTAGCACCTTTGGTTCTCAAGCAGGGGCTTCCATCAGGGAAGAATGCTGTTATTGCCTTTCATGAACCATTAAGAGAAGGAAAGGTAAATAATTGAAAAATTAGTGGTCATGATGACTATAAACTATTATAAGCAGGTTCAGAGACTTCTCTTTTTAAGTTTCTTACTCCTGACTATTGTTCAAATTATCAAAATGGGGTCTTCCCTGATATTGATTTAATTCTTCAGAGAAATGAAAAGACATTTAAAGGGCAAGCCAGCTTCATAAAATGACATTAAAAGGTTTTAAAGTAGTGTTTTGCTTCTAAAGGGTGTTTGCAAATGTCAGAGGTAACATATTGATTGTAGTCCTAACAGGCTGTTTAGCTGCCTTTGGCTTAACTATTACTATTGACTTGTGCTCATGATATAGAAAAATATCTCAGTCACCCTAGTTTGTTTACGTAAACTTTCCCAACCTATTGAATTTTATTCACTTACAAATAAAAGGTAACATCAAGTCTGTGATGCTTGTAATTATTGTAAATTTAACTTCTCATATAAATTGCTTAGAGCTATAATCTTGAAAATGACTGACTATAGGAGTTAATTAGTTCACAAGCTTCTTAGATGTTGTTCTACAGGCTCCTGGAAAATGTTGGAAGTTTGTTGCCTCATCTGAGAATATGATTCTGAATGTCTTCACAAATGAATTGACTAGAAAACAGATACATAAATCCCTTTAAATCAAGATGGGGGATGAATATATTCTAACGTGTTAGCTGGGCTCAGGTCACCATGATGAAAATATCTCTGATACTATTTGCTGATACTTAACAATTATTTGTGGGAGCTAAGAACCTTGTGCAGAAAGTTGATATCATCATCAGTGTCATGAACACAATCTTGGACATGTCCCTTAATTTCTCTGAACTCATTTTTTCACTTTTTGAATAATAGAGACCATAATAACCTCTCTGGCTATAGAGTTATACTAAAATTCCAAGGAGATAAGAATGATGCCCTTGTGTATTTTGATTTACAGTGTGAAAAGATCTTTCAGTAATTGGTGAGGTTGAAATAAATGTCTTCCCATCTAGTCTTCAAGACCATCCAGTATCTAGATGTGGGATGTGTTAATGGGATTTAATCTAGACTGGCAGCAAGTATGAGTTTTAAATCATGTCTTTGCTCCCATATGTCTATATATATCAGCGCATGTCAACTCTACTAGTAGATATGGCTATAATCCAACACAGCTTGACAAAACACCAAAGCCATAATGTATCAACAGAGCAAAAATATTAGCAAGTAATGGATATGATTTTGCCTTATTATTTTAAAAGTTTTATGTAGTATAATAAGACCATTATCTTTTTTTTAAGGACGAGGGGGTAGAAAATTTAGCATGTATCACCGAAGAACTAGATCACTCTCCTAAGTAGCCACAATACCATTAGCACGCCCAAGAAATTTTAAATTCACACAATAATATTATCTAGTCTCTAGAGCCCAATTCAGATTTCCTCAGTCTTTTAAAAATGTTCTTTACAGATGTTGTTGCTCTCTTATGTGGCCAAATATCACCTATTGCATATGATGATGTCTTTTAATCAAGTCTCCTTTAATATATAGTATAGTTCTTCTGCTATTTATTTTTTTTTTATTCGAGTTGTGGGTTTACAGAGAAATCATACATAAAATACAGAATTTCCATATACCACCCTATTATAAACACCTTGCATCGGTGTGGTCATTTGTTATAATTGATGAAAGCACATTTTTATAATTGTACCATTAACTATGATCTATGGCTAAACTTAAGGTTCAGTGTGTTGTGCAATTCCATGGATTTTTAAAAACTTGGTTCTACTTACATATATACAACCTAAAATTTCCCCTTTTAAACTACATTTAAATATATAATTCAGTGCTATTAAGTATATTCACAATGTTGTGTTACCATCACCAACATCCATTACCAAGACATTTCCGTTGTTCTATATAAAACTCTATACTTAAAGCCTTAAGTCTCTGTTCCCTAAACCCACTCTATTCCTTAGTAACCTATATTATAGATTCTGACTCTTTGAGTTTCTTTTTTCTAATTATTTCAAATAAGTGAAATCATAATATTTGTCCTTTTCTGTCTGACTTATTTCACTCAACTTGATGTCTTCAAGGTTCATCCATGTTGGCACGTGTCAGGACTTTATCCCTTTATACATTTGGCTAATATTCCATTGTAGATACAGCACATTTTGTTTATCCATTCATTGATTCATGGACACTTATGTTCCTTCCATCTTATGACCATTGTGATAAGCCTCTATCAACAATGGTATACAAATATCTCTTTGAGTCCCTATTTTCAATCCTTTTGGGTATATATTAAAAGTGGTATTTCTGGGTCATGTGGGAATTTTATACTAAACTTTCTGAGACTTGTCAGACTGTCTTCCACAGTGGCTATACCATTTTATATTTACACCAGCAATGAATGAATCTTCCTCTTTGTCCACATCTTCTCTAACACTCATTATTTTTTTCATTTTTTAATAGTAACTGTAATAGTTTAAAGCTGTATGCACCCCAGAAAGATCATGTACTTAAAGTAAACCATTCCTCTGGGTGTTAACTATTGTGGGTAGGAACTTTTGATTAGGTTATTTCAGTTGAGGCATGCCCCAGGTGTGTCTTAATCCTTTTACTGGAGTCCTTAATAAGAGATGAAATTCAGAGAAAAACACAGAAGCTGAGAAAGAAGGGTACATATAGGGGCTGAGAAAGAAAGCCACAGATGAAGAAGCCACGAGTTTAAGTAACAAAAC
This sequence comes from Tamandua tetradactyla, assembly GCF_023851605.1. NCBI lineage: Eukaryota > Metazoa > Chordata > Mammalia > Pilosa > Myrmecophagidae > Tamandua > Tamandua tetradactyla. The sequence goes on along the minus strand of NC_135341.1, from coordinate 53,044,818 downwards.
CTGGAGAGAAGGACCAGCAGTCGCTGATCACATGCCTTGCCGTGTGAAAGAGGAGTCCCAAATCACCTGTACTGGTCTTCGAGAAGCAGTCACCTTTTTATGCCTTGATTTGAACATTTTCACAGCCTCAGAACTTTAAGCTTGCAAACAAATAAATCCCCATTGTTAAAAGCCAGCATATTTTTGTTATATTGCATTTCAGCAACTTAAACAAACTAAAAGAGTAGCCATTCTAGTGGGTGTAAAATGGCATCTCATTTTAGTTATGAGCTGAATTTTACTAATGATTAATGCTGTTGAGTATCTTTTAATTTATTTAGGTGTCCTTTGGTTTCTTTTAGTAATGTTTTGTGGTTTTCTGTCTACAACTCCTTTACATCCTTTGGTAGATTTATTCCTAATATTTTATTGTTTTCTTTATTTGCTCCTCAGACTGCTCATTTCTAGTGTATAGAAACTCTACTGATTGATCTTATACCCTGCTCCTTTGCTGAATTCATCTGTCAGCTCTCAGAGTTTGTTGTAGATTTTTCAGGATTTTCTGTATATAAAATCATGTCATCTGCCAATAGGGAAGATTTTACTTCTTCCTTTCCAAGTCAGATGACTTTTATTTCTTTTTCTTGCTTAATTGCTCTGACTACAACTTCCTTCCGCTGTTGAATAACAGCGATGACAGTGGGCATCCCTGTCTTGTTCCTGATCTTAGAAAGATTTTGCTCTTTTACCATTAAGTATGATGTTAGCTGTAGGTTTTTCATATATGCCCTTTATCATGTTGAGGAAGCTTCCTTCTATTCTAATTTTCTAAGTGATTTTTTTTCATTAAGGAGTGTCTGTTTTGTCAAATGCATTTTCTGCATCAATTGAGATGAGTGTGTATGTTTTTTTCCCTTTATCCTATTAATTTCCTCTATTACATGAGTTGATTTCTTTAATTTGAACCACCATTGTATACCTGGTATTACAAGGGTAATTAATCTTTCTAAATCTTACTTGATTATAGTGTATAATTCTTTAAATGTGCTATTCCATTCAGTTTGTTAGTATTTTGTTTAGGATTTTTGCATTTATATTTATAAGAGATAGTGGCCTGTAATTTTCTTTTCTTGTGGTATCCCTTTCTGGCTCTGATTATGAGGTTGATGTCAGCCTCACAGAATGAAATAGGGAGTGTTCTCTCTTCAGATTTTTTTTGAAGAGTTTGAATAGGATCAACGTTAATTCCCCTTCAAATATTTGATAAAATTGCCCTGTGAAGCACTGGTTTTGTACTTTTCTTTTCTGGGACGTTTTTTATTACTGATTCAATCTCTTTAGTAATTGATTTGTTGAGCTCTTTCATTTATTCTTGAATTAGTATTGGTAATTGGCATGTTTCTAGGATTTTATCCATTTCATCTAGGTTATCTAATTTGTTGGCATCTGGTTGTTCATAATATCCTTGTACAGTTCTTAATTTCAGTGGGGTTGGTAGTAATGTCCCCCTTTTCATTTCTGATTTTATTCTTTTGTGGCCTCTATCTTTTTTCTTTGTTAGTCTAGCTAAAGTTTTGTCAATTTTATTCCTCTTTCCAAAGAACCACCTTTCTTTTTATTCTGTTTATTGTTTTTTAAATATTTCGTTTATCTCTGCTTTTATCTTTGTTCATTTCTTCTATTTAATTTGGGGTTAGCTTGCTCTTTTTTTTTCCAGTTCTTTCAGGTTTGAGATTAGATCTCTGATTTGAAGTCTTTCTTCTCTCTCTCTCTTTTTTTTTTTTTGAAAGCATGGTCTGGGAATTGAACTTGGGTCTCCTGCATGGAAGGTGAGCATTCTACCACTCAACCACCTGTGCACTCTCTTCTTTTTTAATATAAGCATTTAGAGCTATAAATTTCCCTCAGCACTACCTTTTCTGCATTATATGTTTAGATATGTTGTATTTTCATTTTCATTCACCTCAAGATATTTACTAATTTCCCTTGTGATTTCTTCTTTAATACATAAGTTGTTTAAGAAATGCTGTTTAATTTCCACATATTTTTGAATTTTCCATATCTTCTATGTTATTTACTTTTAGTTTCATTCCATTAGAGTCAGGGAAGCTACATTGTATAGTTTCAATATTTTTTTAATTTAATGAGACTTGTTCTGTGACATAAGATATAGTCTATCTTGGAGAATAAGCCATGTGCAATCAAGAATATGTGTATTATGCTGTTTTTAGGTGAAGTGTTCTATATATGTCTGCTAGATATAGTTGGTTTAGAGTATCATTCAGATCTTCTATTTTCTTATTGATAGTCTGTCTAGATGTTGTATCCATTATTTAAAGTGGTGTATTAAGGCCTCCTACTATTAATGTAGAACCATCAATTTGTCCCTTCAAATCTGTCAGTATTTCTTTCATATATTTTGGGTCTCTGTTTTTAGGTGCACATATATTTATAATTGTTATGTCTTTAGTGTATAATGACTGTCTTTATTCTTCATATCCAGTTTTGACTTAAAGCCTATTTTATCTGATTTTAGTATAGCTAGCCTGGCTCTCTTTTGGTTACTACTCGCATGTTAAATTTTCTTCTATCTTTTCACTTTCAACCTATTTATGTTTTTGAATTTTAGGTGAATCTTTTGCAGATGGCTTATAGTTTATTCAGTCTGCCAATCTCTGTATTTTGGGTGGAGAGTTTAATCCATTTACATTTAAAGTCACTACTGATAATGAAATCAATTTCTTTGGTCATTTTTCTATTTAGTCTTTGTTTCTATAATACATTTTTTGCTCCTCAATTTTCCCATTAATGCCTGCTTTCATATTTATTTATTTATTGTACCATATTGAGTTCCTTCTCATTTCTTTCTGGCTATATTGCCCATGTACCTTCTTTGTCATTACCATGGGGTTAAAATTTAACACCCTAAATATATGGCAATACTATTTATTTTGATACCAACGTCCCTTCAATAGCATGCACATGCATTGTCCTGATACCTTTCTATTCGCTTACTATTTTTTTTTACTTTTTGCAAATTGTATCTTTCTACATTGTATGTATACAATAATAGATTTATCATTATTTTTATACATTTTCATTTTAGCATCTATAAAATTTAGTAAGTGGAGTTGCATACCAAAGAATACAATACGATGATGCTGGCATTTATAATTACCTGAAGGTTTTCCTTTGCCACAGATCTTTATTTCTTTACACTGCTTTGAACAACTTCTAGTGTCCTTTCCTTTCAGTCTGAAAACCTCCCTTTAGCTTTGCTTGTAAGGCAGATTTAGTGTTGATGAAATCTATCAGCTTTTATTTATCTGAGAATATCTTACTTTCTCCCTCCATTTTTTTTTTTTTTTTTTTGGCATGGGCAGACTCTGGAAATCGAACCTGGGCCTCCAGCATGGCAGGTGAGAATTCTGCAACTTGAGCCACCATTGCTCACCCTCTCCCTCATTTTTGAAAGAAAATATCCCAGATATAAAATTCTTAGTTGGGAATTGTTTTCTTTCAGCACTTTAAAGTACTTCAACCTACTGCCTTTTTGTTTTCATGGTTTCTGATGAGAAATTGACACTTGATCTAATTGATAATCCCTTATACAAAATGTGTGTTTTTTACCTGCCATTTTTTCTTGTTTTGACACTGACCTTTTGAAATACTTGGATCATTTCTAGAATGCGCCACAGTCTGGACTTGTCTCTTTTGTTCCATGATGATTCATTCAGGTTAAACATTAATTGTAAGAATATGGCATAGATGATGTCATATATTTTTAATTACATCCCATCAGGAGGTACCTAGTTTCAATCTGTTGGGTTGCTAGTGATGCTCGTTTAATCAACTAGCAAGTTTATTTCCACCAGATCTCTCCATATTAAAGTTTGTTATTATAATTTTTAATTAAGAGGTAATTTGTGTGGCTATTTTGAGACAGTGTAACTATCCTATTTCCGAAGAGTTTTTAGCCAGTTATGGTTTTTCTTTGTTGTTCCTATTTGTGATCACTGCCTGAATTAAAATCACATTCTAGCTGTAAAATGTTGATTTTGTAACTCTATCTTTCCTTCCTTGAGTAGCACTCAAGGAATCTTTTGACTTTTTCCCCTAATGTGTTATAACATCCTCATGCTAAAATTGTACAAAATTTTCCAGGAGAGCACTGTCATTTATTTGTCTCCTGTGTCCTGGTAATTCTTCCATGCTTTGTAATGCAAGATGTTAGAGGATCACCTTGTATTTTCCCTGTCCTAGACCAGGAATCATTTATTTTTCCAAGGAACTCTAGTTCCCCTTGGATAGAAACAGTATTTAGGAACCAATATCTGGGACCTAGTTGTGCTCATTGCTATAGGAGTTCTTTGATTCTAGGAGTCAGCAATTTGTGATCTATGGGCTTTATCCTGCCTATGGCCTGTATTTGTATAGCACATGAGCTAAGAATGGTTAAAAAAAAAAGTTATAGTATAACAAGCAAATAAATAAAGGAACAAAGATAAAATGAAGAAGAATATGCAACAGAGTCCATAATTGCCTTTAAAGCCTGAAGCATTTACTATGTGTTTCTCTACAGAAATAAAGTATGTCAATTACCTGTTCTAAGCTTTTTCAGGTACAGAGCTAGGAAATATTTTTGAGTTGAAAAAGATGTTTCTAATTCACATGTAATATCACAGGGTTTTCCCAGTCTTCCCATTCCATTTATTTAATTCCCTTCTCTCAGAGAAAGCCATATTGCCAATAATACAATATACATACTTATTTGCTCTTTCCTATAATACACACAATACACTTTCAGAAATACTACATAAATACCTTTACTAACAACAACTAATTCAAGTTCGCTATTTCTTTGTGAAATGTGTAATTTTATTCTTAGAAATATCTCATTAGGACTGTACAGTCAGGATACTATGTTCAAAAGTTATTAAATTAATTCTTTTTCCTCTGTGAGGTTATTTTTATCAACACGTTATATGCTAGGTGCATTTGTTTCACTTTTTGTATTCAATTTCAGGCTATCCCTTTTGCATACTCTTTAATTAATTTTAGTGTTGAATATATAAACTATTTACATGATTCAAAAGTTAAAATATCAACTATGACACATTCTTGCCACCTTATTCCCAGACATCCCCATAGATAACTATTTTCACTAGATTTTAGTTTATCCCTCCTGTGTTTACTTTTGTAAAAAAAAAAAGAAAGAAAAGAAAAAATACTATGCTGGTATGAATCTGTTCTGTACTCCAGAAAAGACCATGTTCTTTTGATCTGTTCTTGTGGAGACGGACCTATTGTTGGGTGGGATCTTTTGATTAGTTTGTTTTCGTGGAGATTGACCCAATCCATTCAAGGTGGCTCTTAACCCCCTTGCTGGAGTCCTTTATGCAAGGATAAAAGATAGATGAAACTCAGAGAGCTCAGAGAAGCTGAGAGAGAAATGGCCAGAGATATTTGGAGACAGTTGTTAAAATCAGACCCAGGAGAGAAGGACCAGGAGAAGTTGTCATGTGCAGTCCTGTGTCAGAGGAACCCAAGATGCCAGCAGCCTTTTTTCAGAGTCAAGGTATCTTCCTCTTGATACTTTAACTTGGACATTTTCATGGCCTTAGAATTATAAATTTGTGACCTAATAAACCCCATTGAAAAAGCCAGCCCATTTCTGGTATATTGCATTCTGGTGGCTTTAGCAAACCATAACAGATATATATATATATAAATATATATGTGTGTGTGTGTGTGTTTATATATATATATTTATGTGTTCTGTATTTTAGTATATAGTCATATATATTTCTGTATTTTTATCAAATTAATTTGTAGATATATAATCATTTATATAGTCTCAAATATTTATTTACTTTGCTTATTTCATTTTCATCCTGACACAAGGTATAGCCTGCTAAATGTGTACCCCTTTGTGCTTTTCATTTTTTATTTTACAAAATACTGTGAACATGAATGTATAATGTTTATAAAGATATTTCTCATTCTTTGTATGACTGCATAAAAACCCATTAGTGTGGATGTATTATGATTTATTCAATCATTCTCCTATGGATTTGTTTTTAATTTTTCTAATATTTTACCATTTAATTCATTAATGAATAATGAATGCCATAATACATAATGTGGAAAATGCTATTTCTTTATAGCATATGTTGTTTCTTATTTGTGATGGTGAAACATCAGTGTAAAATTCCCAGATCTGGGATGCTTGTGTAAAAGGGTAAATGAATGTGTAATTTTGGCAGATATTGCCAATTTCACCTCCATAGGAATTCCAGTTTTCACTTCCACCAGCAATGTATGAATGTACCTGTTTTCCTATAGCCTCACCAACAGAGTGAGTTATGCTCATCAAACACTTGGATTTTTGCCATTTGATAGGTGAGAAAGATATCAAAACATAATTTTAATTTATTATAGCTGAAGTTGAGCAATTTTTCATATGTTTAAGAGCAATTTGTATTTATTTGTTGTGTATTCAGTTTCTGTTTCTTATTCATTTCTCAAGCAGATTTTAGGCAAAATACTTATATCTTAATTAATGGCATCTATGTGAAGAATCTTAGTTAAATCTGGCTTCTAGGACTAAAATAAACATGTGTTTTAGTTACTTATGAGTACCATAGCTCAGATGAAGACCAAACTCTTTCCCTATAAAAAAGAAATAATTCCCCTGGCAGAGATTGCTTTGGCTCTGAGCCGCTCTTCTGAGACACAAAGATATTGTGCTGGTTTGAAATGCTGTATGTACCCTAGAAAAGCCACGTTTTAATCCTAATCCTATTTTGCAAAGGCAGCCTTTTCTTCTAATCCCTATTCAGTACTGTATGTTTGAAATTTTAATTATATCTCCCTGGAGATGTAACTCAATCAAGGGTGGTTGTTAAACTGGATTAGGGAGAGACATTTCTCCACCCATTCAGGTGGGTCTTGATTAGTTTACCAGAATCCTATTAAGGAGGAAACATTTGGAGAATGAGAGAGATGCAGAGAGAGTAGAGAAGAATGACAGAGCCACAAGAAAGCCACAACAGAGAATGCCACAGAACCACAAAGCAGAGAGTCCACCAGCCAGCAACTTTTAGAGATGAAGAAAGAAAATGTCTCCCAAGGAGCTGGAGAGGAAGCCTGCAGATGATGCCATGCTCACCATGTGCCCTTCCAGCTGAGAGAAAAACCCTGACCATGTTCACCGTGTACCTTCCACATGAGAGAGAAACCCTGAACTTCATCAGCCTTCTTGAATCAAGGTATCTTTCCTTGAATGCCTTAGATTGGACATTTCTATAGACTTGTTTTAATTGGGACATTTTCTCAGCTTTAGACTATAAACTAGCAACTTATAAAATTCCCCTTTTAAAAGACCATCCTGTTTCTGGTATATTGCATTCCAGCAGCTAGCAAACTAGAACAGACATATAAATCAAAGACAATGCAATTGACAGTTTGTGAACTGGATATGTCACTGCAGAGTGGAGCCCTTTAGATAATTCAGAATGAGAACGATCTCATAATATGTAAAAAATGGGTGACTAAAATTAGTTCCAAGGAATATCAAAGCCTCCATCTGTACCCCTTCTGAGTTAAGCCAAAGATCTTGGGTCCTTTGAGAAGGTTTGGCAGCTCCCCATTCCTACCAGAGATCCTCAAAGGTCAAGGGTACTTGATTCCAGAAAGGCTTTCACATTTTCCACCCTCTCAGAGCCTTATTATTCTCAACTCGATGTCCAGTTTTTGCTTTTGTGTCCCCATCACTTTAAAACCACTGATGAAGTGTGGTGGTGGTTGTAGAAATCAAATCTAAGTGAAACAATGCATATCAAAATCCCCATCATAAGACCTTATGCTGAGTGAGATTAGCCAGAAACAAAAGGACAAATACTGTATGGTCTCAAACTGATATGAACTGACATTAGCAAATGAACTTGGAGGATTTCAGTTGGTAACAGAGACCATCAGGAGATAGAAATAGGGTAGATATTGGGTAATTGAAGCTGAAGGGATACACATTGTGCAACAGGACTAATTGTAAAAATTCAGAAATGGATAGCACAATACTACCTAACTGTGATACAATAATTAGAACACTGAATGAAGCTGAATGTGAGAATGAATGATAGAGGGAGGAGGCCTGGGGGCACAAATGAAATTAGAAGGAAAGATAGATGATAAAGACTGAAATGGTATAATCTAGGAATGCCTAAAAGTGTATAATGATAGTAACTAAATGTGCAAATTTAAAAATCTTTTTGCATGAAGAAGAACAAAGGGATGTCAATAATGCAGGGTGTTGAAAATAGATGGTAATTAATATTTTAAAACTTTAACTTATATGTGAGACTAAAGGAGAAAGTTTATTTGGTACAAAATTTATATTTTGACTAGTGCATTTCCTAATATAACTTATGTGGACAGCTTAATTGAACACTATAGTGCTTGGAACCTTGAGTAGGGCATGAGATCTTGTAGGTTTGTCCAGAGTGATGCCCCAATAAATACCACAGTGATTTGAACAGTGAATAAAAAAAGTATTTGCAAAGTCCCCTTGGGGGAATCGTGAGAAAGGAGGAAAATTCAACTTCCCCAAGTGGAGAATTCTTGATATTCTCACAAGCAGTGGGGACAACCGAAGCAATAGGCTGAGCCCCCAATTTTGGGATTTGTTCATATGAAACTTAACCCTACAAAGGATAGGCTAAACCTACTTAAAATTAGGCTTAAGAGTCACCCCCAAGAGAAACACTTCTGTAGCTCAGATGTGGCCTCTCTCTCAGCCAACATGACAAACTCACTGCCCTCCCCCTCTCTATGTGAGACATGACTCCTAGGGGTATGGACCTTCCTGGCAAAGAAATCCTAGAATGAGCTGGAACTCAGCATCAAGGGGTTGAGAAAACCTTCTCGACCAAAAGGGGAAAGAGAGAAATGAGGCAAAATAAAGTGTCAATGGTTGAGAGATTCCAAACAGAGTCTAGAGATTATCCTAGAGGTTATTCTTACGCATTGAATAGATATTACCTGTTTAGTTGAGGTGTGATGGAGAGGCTGGAGGGAACTGCCTGAAAATGTAGAGCTGTGCTCCAGTAGAGATGTTTCTTGAAGATGATTATATAATGATACAGCTTTTGCAATGTAACTGTGTGATTGTGAAAATCTTGTGTCTGATGCTCGTTTTATCTACCTTATCGACAGATGAATAAAACATATGGATTAAAAATAAATAAGTAAATAATAGGGGGAACAAATGTTAAAATAAATTTAGCAGATTGGAAGAAAAAATCCCTATCATATAGCCTGGTCTGTGTAGGCATGTGTGTTGAATGAAGAAATGGTTGGCTAAAAATCAGGTTACTGGTGAATTTATATAGACAAGTTAATAGCAGAAATTGAATTTGCATGAGTAAAGTACCATATATAGGTGTGTAGGTTAATCCACTAAATGTTCACCACTGGTATCATCATGTCCTCTCCCATATAAAGTTTAATCAGGGAGTGGAAAGCTGAAGGAAGGTAGTGACTTACTTAGGTCTCCCACCTCAGACATTGAGAATATAACTTCACTTGGATTATTTATACTCATTGGGGTGATAGAAAGGTAAGCATATAAGAAAGACCTCCAAAAACAGACAGCTTGATTTTTTAAGAGATAAAGAAGACTTATCCCTTACTCTTCCCCAAAATTTCCTCACTTTTAAAGTATAAATGGAGTCATGGTCAGTAATGTAAAATAGAATACCAATACATAAATCCTGAGAGATGGTTTTATCCCAGTATTAGTAAGGAAATGATTGTTCAAGAGATTAAATGTCATGCAAAATTCATGTAACAATGTGAAATTTGAACCCATAGTTGTCTGACACTAAGCCAGTGCTCTTTGAAAATAGTAACGAATGCCTCCCACACTGTTTTGCTGTGAGTATTTACAAGGAAAATTAGGAAGTTCTCATTACCCACTGATGGTCTATCTTAAAATAAACAAAGTGAGAAAATTCAATAAACTCCAACTCCAACAAGTTATTTGTCTCTAATTTTACAGTGCCTACAATAAAACAACAATGGCAACAACAAAAGTGACTGCTGTCATCACTTCCCATTGGAGTGAGTGCTCCACATTTGTGAGATGATGAAATATGATGATTATTCAAGGAGTGCTTTTTTTAAATACACAAATTGCCTGCCAGCTTGTGATAAAAATGAGCCGTTAGCCCTTAACTGTGTACACATGAAATCTGGGTCCATAATTGTTTTGGTTTGTTAAATCTGCTGGAATGCAATATATAAGAAATGGAACAGTGTTTTAAAAGAGAATTTACAAGTTTACTATTCTAAGGTCATAAAAACGTCCACACTTAGGTATCCAGGAAAGATACTGTGCCCCAAGAAAGGCCCATGTCTCTCACATGGGAAGAGACATGGCTGGCATATGCTGGTCCTTGCTCCCAGTTCTGTTGTTACCAGCTTCTGATGCTGGTGGTTTCCTCTCTAAGTGTCTGTGGGCCTTCACTTAGCCCCTCTAGGACACAACTCTGGGTTCTCGCTTGCTTAGTATCTTATGGGAAGGCACATGGCAATATCTGCCGGACTCTTAAGTCTCCTGGGGCTTCTGCATTTCCAGATATCTGTGTCTGCATCTGCATCTCTCTGTCGGCACTTCAAGCATCTCCAAATGTTTGCATCTCTGTCTACTCTGAAGCAACTGTCCTTCCTCCAAAATATCTCCCCTTTTAAAGGACTCCAGGAAATAAATCAAGGCCCATCTGGAATGGGCGGGAGTCACATCTCCATCTAACCAAAAGCCCATATCCACAATCAGTGTGTCACATCTCCATGGAGTAATATAATCAAATGGCCATACTCACAACTGAGTAGACCGATCTCTATGGAAATAATCTAATCAAAAGTTTCTGTCCTACAATATTGACTCAGGACTAAAGACATGGCTTTTCTGGGATATACAACACTTTCAAACAAGCATAATAATGTTCCTAGTAACAAAAGGCCCTTTTTAAAAAGTGTTTTTTTGTGTACTATTTTCCTAGTTAAGGAATCGGAATTCTCTAAGACTCAGCAACTCTACCAATCTCTTGGAACTCTCTTATACTACTCTAGCTTCATTTTTGAGATATAACATACATGCGGAAAACTGTATAAATCATAACAGTAAATTTCCACAAAGTGTAAATAAAATTTTTTTTTCAGTTATAAATACCAGCCAGATCAAGAGAAAGAACATTAGAATTAACCCTAGGTCTCCTAACCTTTATGGCCCTTCATCCTTACTAAAGTGAACCACAATCTGATGTCTATTATCGTATATTGGTTTTACCTTTTGCTGAACTTTATGTAGTTGAAATTATGGGGAATATAATCTCTTATGTTTTGCTCTTTTTTTATTCAATATTATATTTGTGTAATTACATTGGGTTCCCTTATAGTAATATACCACAGCAAATTTGTCCATTAAAATGTTGATAAGTATATGGCTTGTTTTAATTTTGGATTATCCTGAATAAACCTGCTATAATCATATACATGTTGTTTGGTACACTTATCTTCACTTTTTAAAAATACGTATCTGGGCATATGTACTGGTTTGAAAGGATGCATGTACCCTAGAAAAACCATGTTTTAATCCTAATCCCATTTTGTAAAGGCGGCCATTTCTTCTAATCCCTGTTCGGTACTGTATGTCTGAAACTTTAATTAGATCATCTCCCTGGAGGTGTGACGCAATCAAGAGTGGTTATTAAGCTGGATTAGGTGGAGACATGTCTCCACCCATTCTAGGTGGATCTTGATTACTTTACTGGAATCCTATAAAAAGAGGAAACATTTTGGAGAAAGAAGGAGATTCAAAGAGAGCAGAGAAGAATGACAGTGCCACGAGAAAGTCACAACAGAGAACACCACAGAACCAAGAAGCAGAGGGTCCACCACAAATGACTTTTGAAAATGAGGAAAGAAAATGTCTCCCAGGAAGCTGGAAAAAAGCTAGCAGATGATGCTATGTTTACCATGTGCCCTTCTAGCTAATAGAGAAACCCTGACCATGTTTGCCATGCACCTTTCCACTTAAGAGAGAAACCCTGAACTTCATCAAACTTCTTGATCAAGGTATCTTTCCCTGGATGACTTAGATTGGATTTTTCTACAGACTTTCTTTAATTGGGACATTTTGTTGGCCTTAGAAACTAGCAATTTATTAAATTCACCTTTTTAAAAGCCATTCTGTTTCTGTATATTGCATTCCAACAGTTAGCAAACTAGAACAGCATGGAATTGCTGGGTCATAGGACATACATATGTTCAGCTTTAGTAGATACTTCCAAATAATTTTCCAAGTGTTTTCATCATTTTATACACTAGCCAGGAGTTTAAGAGTGTGCCAGTTGCTTGACATTTTCATTGACACTTGATGTTTTCGTTCCTTTAATTAATTTATCTAAACAAGTCTTAACATTTCTAGTTGAGTTGTAGAGTCTCACTATGGTTTTAGTTTTCATTTCTCTGGTGACTAAAGAGGCTGAATACTTTGTTATACCTATTGCATTCTTTAAGATATTCTTCATTTGTGGTGTGCTCACTCAAGACTTTTGCCCAGTTTTTATTATTTTATTGTCTTTTTTATGATCATTTATAGGAGTTATTATTATTGCCTGGCTAGGCTCTTTGGGCTGATATATTCATTTTCCTCCCTGCATTGCCAAGTTACCTCTTAGGTAAATCAATTGAACATATAGTTATGATCTGTTTCTGAACTTTCTTTTATGTTCTCTTTAGCTTATTGTCTAACCATATGCTAAAGATATCTTAATTATTGGAACTTTACAAGAAGACATTATCTATGGTAGTGTAAAATAAACATTCTAAATTTAGAATGTTACTTACCTCCAAAATTGTCTTGGCTGTTCTAGGCTTATTGTATTTCCATGTAAATTTTAGAATCAGCATGTAAATTACTCTTTATTAATTTTTAATTAGAGAATTTATAGGTTTAAAGGAAGATCATGTAAAGAATACAGTATTACTACATACCCCCTATTTTTGACAGTTTGCATTAATGTATTTTTATTACAGTTGAGAGAATATTCAAATTGTACTATTAACTATAGTCCATTTTCATTAGATGTATTTTTTCCATATGACACTCTATTATAAGTATCTTGTAATAGTATGGTACATTTGTTATAGTTCATGAAAGAACATTTTATACTATTAACTGTAGTCTATCATTTACAAAAAGGTTCATTGTGTTATGCAGTCCTGTTTTTATCTTATGATTTTTATTCTAGTTACCTAGACCTAAAATGACCTAAAATTTCCCCTTTTAACTACATTCAATGTATAACTTAGTGCTTTTAATTACACTAGCAATAATGTGCTATCATCACCACCATCTATTTCTAAAACTTTACAATCAACCTATTAGAAATTCTGCAAAAATTAAGCATTAACTCCCTGTTCTCTAACCCTTAATACCCTATGTTCTAAATTCTAACTGTATGAGTTTCCTTATTTTATTTATTTCAAATCAGTGAGATCATACAACATTTATCCTTTTGTGTCTGACTTATTTCAATAGGCATACTGTCCTCAAAGTTCATCCATATTGTCACATGCATTAGGATTTCATTCCATTTTATGCCTGAATAATATTCTGTTGTATGTAAACAACACATTTTCTTTTTCATGCTCCAGTTGATGGACACTTGAGTTGCTTCCATCTTTTTAGCAATTGTGAATAATGCCACCATGGATATTGATGTGCAAATATCTGTTTGAGACCCTGCTTTCAATTCTTTTGGTTATAAATATAGTTGTGGGATTGCTGGGTCATATGGGAATTCTATACTTAACTTTCTGTGGAACTGCCAACCTGTCTTCCACAGTGGCTGCACCAATTTACACTCCCACTAGCAATGAATGAGTATTCCTACTTCTCCTCTTCCTCTCCAACACTTGCAGATTTCTGGTTTTTTTTATAGTAGCCATTCTAGTGGTAGTGAAGTGATATCACGTTGTAGATTTGATTTGCCATTCCCTAACAGCCAGTAATCTTGAGTATCTTTTCATGTGCCTTTTAGCAATTTATATATCCTCCTTGGAGAAATATCTGTTCAAGTCTTTTGCCCATTTTGTAATAGGATGCTTTGTCTTTTTGTGGTTGAGTTGTATATTCTTTATATATAAGTTGTATATTCTGGATATTAGACCCTTTTCATATATGTGGTTTCCAAATATTTTCTCATAGTGAGTATGTTGTCTTTTTGCTTTTATGATCAAGTCCTTTGATGCACAAAAGATTTATTTTTTTCTTTTGTTGCTTGTGCTTTGGGTATAAAGTCTAAGAAACTGTTGCCTAACACAAGGTCCAAAGATGATTCATACATTTTCTTCTAGGAGTTTAATAGTCCTGGTTCTTATATTTAGCTCTTTGATTCATTTTGAGTTGATTTTTGTATATGATGTGAAAGAGGGACTTCCTTTATTATTTTGCATATGCATATCCAGTTCTCCTAGCACCATTCATTGAAGGGGCTATTCTTTGCCAATTGATTGGACTTGGTAGCCTTAACAAAAATCAGTTGCCCATAATTAGACAAAATTTGGCATCCTTTCCTGATGAAAACACTTCAAATACAGAAATGGAAGGACACTTCCTCAATACAATAAAGGAAATATCTGAAAAAACCACAGCTAATATCATACTCAGAGAAAAACTGACAGCATTTCCTCTAACTTCAGGAACAAGGCAAGGATGCCCATTGTCACCATTCCTATACAACATTGTGCTTGAAGTTCTAGCTAGAGCAATAAGGCAAGGAAAAAAAAAACATTTAAATTGGAAAGGAAGAAGTAAAACTTTCACTGTTGGAAGATTACATGATCCTTTGTATAAAATCCTGAAGAACTGCAGTAAAGCTAGTAGAGATGATAACATGCAAGCAAGTATACAGCAAAGTGGCAGGATACAAGATCAACATGCAAAAATCATTTGTGTTTCTATACAAATGCAATGAGCAGTCTGAGGAGAATAAAAGAAAAAAAACTTCCCTTTACAATAGCAACCAAAAGAATAAAATATTTAGGAATAAATTTAACCAAAGACACAAAAGACCTATAAACAGAAAACTACAAAACTTTGCTAAAAGAAACCAAAGAAGACCTAAATAAATGGAAGGACATACTGTATTCATGGATTGGAAGATTAAATATAGTTAAGATGTCATTTCTACTGAAATTTATAGATTCAATGCAATACCAATTTAAATCCTGACAACTTACTTTGCAGATATAGAAAAATCAATAATCAAATTTATCTGGAAGGGCAGGGTGTCAAGAATCATTAGAAATACTGTGAGAATGAAAAATGAAGTGGGAGATCTCAAACTACCTGACTTTAAAGCATATTACAAAGCTACAGTGGTCAAAACAGCATGGTACTGGCATAAAATGGGTGTGCTGAAAATTGGAATCAAATTGAGTGTTCAGTTGTGGACCCTCACATTTATGTTCAATTGATCTTTGATAATGCTGTCAAGTTGACTCAACTGGAACAGAGCAGCCTCTACAATAAATGGCCCTTGGAGAACTGTATAGCCATATCCAAAACAATGAAAGGAACCCTAAACTCACACCTTACACAAAAAATTAACTCAAAATGGATCAAAGACCTAAACATTAGAATTAAGACTGTAAAACTTTTACAAGAAAATGTAGGGAAATATCTTATAGATCTTGTGATAGGAGGTGGTTTCATAGACCTTATACCTAAAGCATGAGCAATAAAAGAAGAAATAGATAAATGGGATATCTTCCAAATTATATACATTCCTGTGAAGAAGGACTTTCAGGACAGCAAAAAAGACAGCTTACACAATGGGAAAAAGTAGTTGGAAATCACATATCATATAAGGGTTTAATATCTAGAATATATAAAGAGATCCAACAACTCAATAACAAAAAGACAACCCAGTTAAAAAAAAATGGGCAAAAAACATGGATAGACAAATTTCTGAAAAAGAAATACAAATGGCTCAAAGGCATATGAAGAGATACTCAACTTCTCTGACTGTTAGGGACATGCAAATCAAAACCACAATGAGATATTATCGCACACTTAATAGAATATTTAATCAACAAAACAGAAAATAAGTGTTGGAAAGGATGTGGAAGAATAAGACATACTTGTTCACTGTTGGTTGGAATGTAAATTGGTGCAGCAGCTCTGGATGGCAGTTTGATGGTTCCTCAGGAAGCTAAGTATAGAATTGCAGTATGATCTAGCAATCTCATTATTAGGCATATATTTGGAGGAGCTAAAGAGACACGAATGGACATTTGCACACCAATGTTTATAGTGGCATTGTTTGTGATTATCAAGAACTGGAAATATCCCAAATGTCCAACAACAGATGAGTGGTTAAACTATGGAATACACATACAATGGGGTAGATGCAGCTGTAAGACAAAATAAAGTCATGAAACTTGTAAACTGGATGAAATTTGAGGACAATATGCTGAGTGAAATTAGCCAGAAACAAAAAGACAAATAGTATATAGTCTCACCAATATAGACAAACATTAATGGGTGAAATTTGAGAGTTCAAGTGAAGAACACAGGTTTTCAGGGAATAGAAAGAGGATAGAGATTGGGCATTTGATGCTGAAGGAGTACAGAATGTTCACTGGGAGTGATTGTAAAGATTTAGAAATGGATAGCACAATGCTTTATGATAGTAGCACAATATCATAAGTAGACTGAATGAAGCTGAATATGAGTATGATTGAGAAAGGAGGGCTGGAGGCCTATATGGCATCAGAATGAAATACAGAGGATAAAGACTAGGATGGTATACTTTAGTGATACCTAAAGTGAACAATGTTGGTGATTAAATGTATAAATATAAGAATGTATTTACCTATGGGAGAACAAACAAATGTTAACATTTTAAGGTGTTGAAAATAGAATGGTATATGGAGAAAAATACAATCAGTGCAAACTAGGGTCTACAGTTAACAGTAACATTGTAACACTCTTCCATTGAATGTAACAATGGCAATATGCCAAAGCTAAGCATCAAAAAGTGGGGTGTCTGGGGTAGAGGTATAAGATTCTTTGTGGATGAATTAGAAATTTCTCATATAGATTGTAGTAGCGAAGGTACTGCTATGTTTAATGTACTGGGAACCATGAGTTTTTACTTAGGTTGGATTGTATGATGTGTGAATAAAGCTATTTAATAATGAACAAAGAGATACACGTGCTGGAGAAAATGTGGAGAGAGATGTACCTAGTCATTTTTGGTAGGGGAATAATCTGTGCAGACCCTCTGGAGGGCAGTGTGTGGCTCCACTGGAGGCTACTGGTGGGGTTACTGTATGACCCTGCAACCCCATAGTTTTCTCAGCCTTAGAACTGTAAACTAGCAACTTATTAAATTCCCCTTGTTAAAATCCATTCTGTTTCTGGTATATTGCATTCCGGCAGCTAGCAAACTAGAACAGTGTGAAAACTGAGTGAGTTCTACAGTTGTGAAAGTCAGTATTACCCCATACAACAATGGTTACAAACTCTGAAAAAGTGATCAGACTTCAATTCGAGATATGAATGAAGCTGCTCTAGGTAGAATTAAGGTAAATCAGACTAAAGAATAAAGGATGATATTGGCGGGCCGCGGTGGCTCAGCGGGCAAAGTGCTTGCCTGCTATGCCGGAGGACCTCGGTTCGATTCCCGGCCCCAGCCCATGTAACAAAAAACGGAAAAACGGAATACAATAAAACAAGAAAATGTTTAAAGATGTTTCCCTTCCTTCCTTCTATCCTTCCTTCCTTCTCTCTGTCTTTCCTTTAAAAAAAAAAAAAAAAAAAAAAAGAATAAAGGATGATATTGAATGTATTTTAAAACTTCAACTTCTGTGGGACAAAGGAAGAGATGTTTATTTGGTGAAAAATTTACATTTTTGGTAGCACACTATCTAATCTAACTTGTATGGTCACCTTATTTGAACACCACAATTACATGGAACCTTGAATAGAAAATAGAATCTTGTTGGCTTGTATAGATTGATGTGATGCCTCAATACATCCCAAAGTAATCTGGGCAGATCAAAAAGTATTTGCAGAGTTCCCTTGATGGACTGACTAGTGTAAAAGGTGAAAATGTCAAACTTCCTCACTTAGGGAAGATCTGGTTTTCTCTCAAACTTTAGGAACTACCAAATTGATGGGCCAGACCTTCGATCTTGGGGCTTGTCCTTATGAAACTTATTGTGCTGGCTTGAAATAATGTGTGTACCCTAGAAAAGCCATTTTTTAATCCTAATCCCATTTTGTAAAGGCAGCTGTTTCTTCTAATCCCTATTCAGCATTGTATGCCAGAAACTGTAATTAGATCATCTCCCTGGAGATGTGATTTAATCAAGAGTAGTTGTTAAGCTGGATTAAGTGGAGATGTGTCTCCACCCATTTGGGTGGGTCTTGATTAATTTACTGGACTCCTATAAAAGAGGAAATATTTTGGAGAAAGTGGGAGATTTGGAGAGAACAGAATGACATAGCCACCAGAAGTTTACAGTTTCTTGGCCTTAGGTGTATTGGTTTGGCTAGAAGGTATATTTTATTTTATTTTATTTTGTGTGTATTGGTGTAGCTAGAAGGATTTACAGTTCTAAGGCCAAGAAAATGTCCCTATTACAACAAGTCTATAGAAATGTCCAATCTAAGTGAGTGCAGGTGAACTCACTGCCTTCCTCCCTATAAGGAACATGACTCCTAGAGGTGTAAATCTCCTTGGCAATGTGGGACATGACCCCCAGGGATGGGGATGAGCCTGGTCCTGGTATTGTAGGGTTGTGAAAGTTTCTGGACCATAAGGGAAATGAGAAATGAAACAAAATAAAGTTTCAGTGGCTGAGAGATTTCAAATAGAGTCAGCAGTTCATTCTGGAGATTACTCTGATGCAGTATATAGATATCCCTTGCCAGTTTTAGGTGTATTGGTGTAGCTAGAAGGAAATACCTTAAACTACTGAAGTGTAACCCAGTAGCTCTGATTCTTGAAGATAAGTGTTTAACCACATAGCTTTTATGGTGTAATGGTGTGATTGTGAAAATCTTATGACTGACACTCCCTTTATCCCTGTATGGACTGTTGAGTGGGAAAATTAAGACAATAAATAAATAAATAAAAGGGGGGCAAGGGCTTATGGGAGGTTTTGGGTGTTCATTTTTACTTTTATTTTTATGTTTATTCTTACTTTAATTTTTTTTGAATAATGAAAATGTTCAGAAATCTATTGTGATGATGAATGCATAGCTATAAGATGATGCTGTGAAAAATTGATTGTACACTCTGGATGATTACATGGTGTTTTAGTTTGTAAACTGCCAAAATGTGATATACCAGAACTGGAATGACTTTTAAAAAGGAGAATTTAATAAGTTACAAGTTTATGGTTCTAAGGCCATGAAAATGTCTAAATTAAGGCATTGAGCGAAAGATAACTCCAAAGAAAGTTCCCGTGAAATTTGTGGTTTCTCTCTTAGCTGGGAAGGCACATGAGACATCTGATAGCTTTCTCTCCTTAATTCACAGGTCTTCCCTGGAGAAGTTTTCTTTCTGCTCCAGAGTTCTCTGTTGGTTCTGAAGCTTTTTCCAAAATAGTTCCCTTTTAAAGGGCTCCCATGAGCAACCCTACCTTGAATGGTAGAGACACATCTCCATGGAGCCATCTAATCAAAAGTTATCACCCTTGATTGGGTGGGTCACATCTCATTGGAAATAATTTTAAAGAACCCATCTAGCAATACTGAATGAGGATCAAATGGCATGGATTTTCTGGGGTATATAATAGCTTGAAACTGGCACACATGGTATGTGAATAAATAATATACCTCAATAAAATTGCCAAAAGAAATAAACTGGCCATAGATGTGAGGATTTATTTTTGAACTCTCGGTTCAATTCCATTGGTATATTTATCTATCCTTGTGCTAGTACCATGCTGTTTTGACCATTATAATTGTGTAATATGCTTTAAAGTTGGCAAGTGGGAGTCCTCTAATTTTCTTCTTTTTCGAGATTTTTTTTTGACTATCTGGCCCTTACCCTTCTTTGTAGATTTGATAACTGGGTTTTCATGTCTGCTAATAGCTGTTGGAATTTTATTGTGATTGTGTTGAATCTATAAACCATTTTGCATAATTTTGAAATCTTAATATTTAGTCTTCCAAACCATGAACATAGAATGCCTCTCCAGTTATTTAGATCTTACTTGATTTCTTTTAGCAATGCTTTGTGGTTTTTTTGTGTGCAAGCCCTTTACATCTTGGTTAGATTTATTACTAGGTATTCAATTCTTTTAATTGCTATTACAAATGAAATTTTCTCTTGAATTCCCTCAGTGCTCATTACTAATGTTTAGAACTACTAATGAAATTTGTGCATTGATCTTGTACCCCTTCATTTTGCTGAATTCATTTATTCGCTCTAGTAGCTTTGTTAGAGATTTTTTGGGACTTTTTCTATATGGGATCATATCATGTGCAAATAATGAGTTTCCTACTTCTTTTCCAATTTGAATGTCCTTTATTTCTCTTTATTGCCTAACTGCTTTGTCTAGAACTTCTAGTATAATGTTGAATAACAGTGGTGACAATAGGCATCCTTGTCTTGTTCCAGATATTAGAGGAAAAACTTTCAGTTTTTCACCATTGAGTATGATATTACCGGTGGATTTTTTCATATATACCCTTTATCATGTTGAGGAAGTTTCATTATATTCTTATTTTCTAAGTGCTTTTATCATGAAAATCAAATGCCTTTTCTGTGCCAATTGAGATGATCATGTGTATTTTCCCTTCCTTTTGTTAATGTGGTGTATTGAATTGTATTAATTGGTTTTCTTTTGTTAAACCACGCTTGCATACCTGGGATAGAACACACTTGATTTTGGGGTATAATTATTTTAATGTGCTGTTGAAGATTTCCTCATCTATATTCATAAGAGAAATTGGTCTGTATTTTTCTTTTCTTGTTGTATCTTTTTCAGGCTCTGGTGTTAGGGTGATATTGGACACACAGAATGAATTAGGTGGTATTCCCTCCTATTAAATTTTGGAAGAGCTGAGCAGTATTGGTATAATTTTTCCTGGAATAATTGGTAGAATTTACCTGAAGTCATCTGGTCCTGGTCTTTTCTTTATTGGGCAATGTCTCAGTTTGCTAAGTTGCTCAAAGCAGATACCATGAAATGAGCTAGCTTTAACTGTGGAAATTTATTAGCTTTCAAGCTTACAATTTTGAAACCATGAAAATGTCCAAATCTAGGCATCATCAGGATGATGGTTTTGTCCTGAAAAATGGTTGCTGGTGATCCTGGATTCCTCTATCACATGGCAAGTCACATGATAAGTCACATGGTAGTATCTGCTGGTCTCTCCCTTCTCTTCCAGGTTTCATTTCTTTCAGCTTCTTTCTTCAGTGGCTTGATTTCTTTGTCTGAATTTCATTCTTTTATAAAAGACTCCAATAAAAGGATTAAGATGAATCCTGGGCCATGCCTTAACTGAAGTTACCTTATCAAACCTTATCAAAAGATCCTACTTACAATGGGTCCACACCCACAGAAATGGATTAACTTTAAGAACATGATTTTCTGGGTTATGTACAGTTCCAAACCACCACAGGAGGTTTTCATGACTGATTCAATCTCTTTATTCATAATTGGCCTGTTCAGATATTATATTTCTCAGAGAGTTAGTGTAGGCTTTTCTTGTATTTCTAGAATTTGTCCATTTGATTTAGGTTGTCTAATTTGTTGTCATATAGTTGTTCATAGTATCTCATATTATCCTCTTTATTTTTGTGTGGTCAAAGGTAATGGCCCACCTCTCATTTCTCATTTTATTATTTTCATCTTCTCTCCTTTTTTCTTCATCAGTCTAGCTAAGGGTTTGTCAATTTTATTGATCTTTTGAAAGAACCAAATTTTGGTATTGTAAATATTCTCTATTACTTTTTAAAAATTCTCCATTTCATTTATTTCTGCTCTAATGTTTGTAATTTCTTTCCTTTTGCTTGTTTTGTGTTTTCTTTGTTGTTCTTTTTGTAGTTACTCAAAGTAAGCAGATAGGTCTTTGGCTTTAGCTTTTCTTTTTTAATGTGAGCATTTAGTGCTATAAATTTCCCTTTCGGCACTGCCTTCAAGTTTTGATATGTTGTGTTCTCATTTTTATTTTCTCAAGAATTTGCTGATTTCCCTTGGATATCTCCTTTGACACACTGTTTAAAATTTTGTTATTTAACGTCCACGTATTTGTAGATTTTCCAGTTCTCTACCTGTTATTGATTTCCAGCTTCATTCCATCATGGTCAGAGAAGATGCTTTGCATAATTTCAATCTTTTAAAATTTGTTGAGACTTGTTTTGTTACCCAACGTGTGATCTGTCCTGGAGAATGATACATGTGCACTTGAGAAAAATGTTTATTTTGCTGTTTGGTGATACAGTTTCCTATGTATGTCTGTTAGATCATTTATCATATTCAAATTCTCTTTCTTATTGATATTCTCTCTAGATGTTCTATCTACTGATTGATAAGAGTGGTGTATTGGAGTCTAGAAGTCTAGAAGTCTACTTCTCCTTTCACTTTTTCCAGTGTTTGTCTCGTATATTTTTGGGGTTCTGTGTTTAAGTACATAAATATTTATGATGGTTATTTCTTCTTGGTGGATTAACCTTTTGTTACTATATGAAGTCCTTTATTTTCTTCTATAACAGTTTTTGACTTAAAGTCTGTTTTGTCCATGATTAGTATAGCTATCTAACCTTTCTCTTGGTTACTGTTTGCATGGAATGTCTCTTTCCAAGTTTTCAATTTCAAACTCTTTGTGTCTCTGTGTTTAAGGTGAGTCTCTTGTAAATAGCATCTAGTTGGATCATGTACTTTTATCCATTCTGCCAATTTGTATGTTTTTATTGGAAGTTTAATCCATTAGCATTTAGTGTTATTACTTTAAATACAGGACTTATTTCAGCCATTATGCCTTTGATTTTTGTATGTCATCTTTTTTGTGTCTTTTCCGTTATTGCAACCTCATTTTCTGTATTGTTGATATTTTGTGATGTATCTGACCCTTTTCTCATTTCTATTTCTGTATATTTTTAAAATACTTTGTGGTTATCCTGGAGTTTATACTACACAGCCTACATCTATATTCTACTAATTTGAAAAAGTACAAGCTTGACTTCAATAGTGTGCACATTTTCTGCTCCCAGATCCCTCTGTTTCCCCATTTTTATGTTTTGTTTGTTCCACTTTACCTCTTTATATTATGTATGTCCATTGTCATGAAATATACCTTTTTCTTGTTCAACTGTGTTCTGACTCTTATGGAAATTAAACAGTTGTATATTGAGGAAAGAGTACTACTGGGTTTTGAATTTATGCTTTCAGTTACCCCTACTGAGATTCTTCATTTCTTCACACTACTTCCAAGCCACTTTCCCCTGTCTTTCTCTTTCAACCTGTAGAAGTCCCTTTAATAATTCTGTAGGGCAGGTCTTTTGTCGATGAAGTCCCTCAGTTTCTGTTTATCTGTGAATATTTTAAACTCGCCCTCATTTTTGTAGGATGGTTTTACTGGATAAAGAATTTTTGGCTGGCAATTTTTCTCTTTCAATGCATTAAATATACAGCACCAATGCTTTCTCTCCTCCATGTTTTCTGATGAGAAATTGGTACTTAATCTTATTGAGGATCCCTTGTATGTAATGAATCACTTTTCTCTTACTGCTTTTTGAATTCATTCTTCAGTTTTGGTATTTCACACTTTGATTAGTACATGCCTCAGAGTAAATCTGTTAGGATCTATTCTGCTTATTCTATTATGCATTTCTTCAGTTGTCTTGCTTCTAGTTTGCTGACTTTTTCACATCTCTTTGTTCACATATGCTATTTTATGCTTCTAGTGTATTTTTGTTTTTATTTCTTTTATTTTTCCTTTCATCCCCATAATCTGTTATGTTTCTTTTTATATTTTCAAATTCTTCTTTATGCTCACACAGTGACTTAATTTCCTTTAACTGTACATTTATATTTTCCTTCATCTTCTTGACTTGATTTAGGAAATTTGTTTGAACTTATTTGATTGGTTGTTCCGAATTCTGTATCTCTGAATTTTTAATCTGTTCCCTTGACTGAGCTATATCTTCCTGTTTATTAGTATAGCTTGTAATGTTTTGCTCATGTCTGGGCATCTGATAATCTCGGTGTGTTAACTCTGAAGGTCAGTTCCTCCCTCTTGTCTGGTGTTTTATTGTTGATTGGCTTTGTATTAAGTCTCTTCTTTGATGCGTGGTCTTACTTATTCTGGATGCATGACATAGTCTGTGTTTAACTGTTCAAATTTTCTCAGCTCTTCCTAATCTTATTCTAGCCCTGGATATGCAGTACAACTTTTTAAGATTGTACTTTTAGTGCAGTTATTCCACCTCTGAAGAAATTTACTTTCTTCTGTTCTCTTCCTTCCCCAGGAATCTTGATCTGTTGTTTGTTTTTGTAAAAATGATCTCCCCAGCTCCTGTGATTTGTTTTAATTATTTCCCTCATTGTATGTCCCCTTTCCCTTACACTTTTCAGATCTGAGGCCCATTATGTTTTATAGAATTTGGTTTAACCTCACCCCCACATTTTTTTTCTGAGGCTCTTCTGCCTTTGGTTTCTTCCCATTAGGGTACCCTATTGCACAAGATTGAATAAATCCAGAAAGGTAGGTCGTTCCTGAAAAGTCTGTGCTGCATTTAACTGGTCCACCATAAATATGGAAATGAGTGTGCACCTCTTGCCAATATTTCTACATAATCTCATTCTCACTTTTACCCCCCGGGTCTCTTTTGTATGTAGCATGCCTTAGCAGATTGTGTTCCACCTGGGGTCTCTGTGGACTTGGGTCCCTGTGCCTAGATATGCATGGGTTCTAAGTCATGACTGATTGGATCTATAGTCTGCCTCTGTGACTGGCGGGACTCATGTTGCTGTCTCTGCATGATTCCCAAGTTGCCCAAGTCTGAGTAAAGAGGAGTGAACTGGACTGTCATCTCTAGGATGGAAATTTCCTACCTGATCGTGGAGATTCTTTTACTTTTTCTTAAATTCAGCATTTGTGGAGTCCTTCTCCAGTATCTATCATCTCTTTCATGTATTCATGGATCCATTTATCCTCAGGATGTAAATTTAAACAAACATACACACATGCTACAATTTTTATTGGGATTGCATTGACTCTATAGTTCAATTTGTGGAGAATTTATACTGTTACAATAATTCACCTTTGTTCTAATTTGCTGGCTGCCAGAATGCAATATACCAGAAATGAAATTGTTATGAAAAAGGGGAATTTAATAAATTGCTAGTTTACAGTTCTAAAGCCAAGAAAATGTCCCAATTAAAGCAAGGCTATAAAAATGTCCAAATTAAGGCACCAAGAAAAGGTTACCTTCACTCAAGAAAGGCTGATGTGTACAGCATTTCTCTCTCAACTAGGAAGGCACATGGTAACATTGCAACAGTCTGCTAGCTTTCTCTCCAGGCTTTTTGTTTTATGAAGCTTCCCTGGGGTGGGGAGGTGGAAGGGATGGGGGCAGCATTCTCCTTCTTCATCTCCAAAGGTCACTGGCTGGTCAACTCTGTGGTTCTCTCAGCCTTGTGGCTCTGCTTGGCTCTGCTGTAGCTTTCTCATGGCTCTAAAAAGGGACTCTCTCCAAAATATTTCCTCCTGTAAAGGATTCCAGTAAGCAACCTCACCTTCAATGGTTGTAGACACACCTCCATGGATGTCATCAGATGAAAAGTTACCAACCACAATTGGGTGGATCACATCTCCATGAGAACAATCAAAATCTCCCTGCCAGAAATATTGAATGAGGATTAAAGAACATGGCTTTTCTGAGGTCTGCCACAGATTCAAACTGGCACAACCTTGCTTTCTGTGATATAGCACAACTCTCTATTTTTTAGGTTTTTAAATTATCATAGAAGTATTTTTAATTTTCTGAATACAGATATTGTGTATTTTAAAATAAGATTTATTATTAGACATTTATTTCTGATATTATTACAAATAGTATTTTGAAATATTCCTCCTTTTCAATTCTTCACATTGGTAAAAAATACTTTTCATGCAGTGTAGGATGTCACAGCTTTATTGAGTGATTCATGAATTGGGCAGCATCCCATTCAGAAAGTAGTAGGGATCTCTGCCAAAGGCAGAAAGGGAAATTCATATAAGGTGAACATGGAAGCAAGTGAGGAAATGTTCTGATTGGCTGATGTTAATTTTCCATTTTATGTAAGGAGGTCTTACAAAGTGGGGTGAAGTTGTATATTGATTATTATTGTAAGTTAGTGTATTTTGGTAGGCTATCTCTACTGGACTGAATCTAGTTTTTCACCAGATATTGCTTATCAGCAAACCTGTAGGTAGTGTTTCAATTTCCTACAAATGCTTTTGTAGAATGGGGTTTTCTCCTGGCATCATGGCAGGCAGCCATTTTGTTTCATTTAAGAATACATATTATTTTGTATACATGTATGTTTTGTACATATATTCTTTATGTGTATTTATACATGTTCCTTTTTTTGCCTATACTTTTGGTTAGGACCTCCAGGATAATTTTATTATTTTTTTTTTTATTAAAGAAGTTAGTAAATCTCTTCTGGCTTTTTCAAATTCTTTTCCTATCACTAAAGGGGAATTTCGAAGGGAAATACTGAAAATAATTTTAGGCTCATAGCAATGTGGTGACTTCTCCTTGACTCTCTCAAATCTTGACTTTTTCTCCACTCCCTTCAATAGACTTTAAAATCTAGATCCCCTAATTGGAAGTTTAGAGCTGGAACCAAATTCCAGCATTTTATTTAATGGAGAATTATACATCTT
Source organism: Tamandua tetradactyla (assembly GCF_023851605.1). Classification (NCBI taxonomy): domain Eukaryota; kingdom Metazoa; phylum Chordata; class Mammalia; order Pilosa; family Myrmecophagidae; genus Tamandua; species Tamandua tetradactyla. The sequence goes on along the minus strand of NC_135341.1, from coordinate 53,017,874 downwards.
TCTAGTATAAATGCACTATTATATTATATATCATGGCAATTCAGAAAAGAATAAAGAATTTTCCTATTTTCAAGAAAGTTATTATCCAACAGAGGTGTCAGAGACATAAGGAAATGCATATACATACAAAATGGTATTGAAAGCAGAGATCAAAAGGATTGAGTCACTCTGTTGGGAACCATTTTTGGAACACATAATTTTTACAATTATATTCTTTGTGTGCTGGACAGTAATTGCTGTGTAACTCAACAGATGTCATGGGTTAACAGCATAAATGCTGTGGGTTCTAATCCCAAATCTCCCCAAAATCAATTCTGTATTCATGCACAAAACTGGTCTAGTACAATCACATACTATTAGGCCTGGAAGGGTCCTAAAACTTAGTTTAGTTTAATTTACTCTTTGAAGTCCAGAGTAGCCAAATGATTATGGAAGATCACACAGGTAGCAGGACCAGAACAGGAACCAGAATTTGAGGCTTAGCCTTCCTATATCTTATTGGCTAAATATATCAAGCATGTAGGTACAATGATTTTGCAAATGCCCAAGGAAAAAGCACATATCTGGAATGAAGCTTCATTTCTTGGCAGAATACAAATTGTTCCAACTCAGCTCTTGAAAGGGTTAGGCCTTTGCAGCCCCAAGACCAAAGAACATGTCTGGCACAGAGTTAGATGTAAATTTTATTAGGATGTATGAATAGGAGAAGATCTTTCCCAGTGATCGCAGAGTGGAAAATGGAAGTTAGTACTCCATAAAGAGGGATGGTTGGTCATGCAAGGGACAGTTGTAAGGGTTCAGGACAAAGACATTCCATAGGGTATGAGAACAGAGTTTCAGTAGGGTCTCATGATACAAGGGTTTGGAGATTTGTTATCAAAAGTGATAAGGGGAAAGGAGTTTTAGTAAGTGATTTGTGATATTATCTGTACATTCTTTTGTCCTTGAGGAGGGTAGTTGACCTTTATCTTCTCTCCCAGTCATGCAGGCTGCTGCAAGCAGTAACATATCCTCATTATGGAAGGAGAGTCTTGGCCCTGGGTCCCCACAATCCACCCCCATGCAGCAGACTACATTGACCATAGGACAGACATTTCATCTATATTCCACAACAACAGTATAAGAGATAACAGAACACTAGGAGTGTCCCACACAGAGATAACAACCCTACAAAGAGATGCTGCTATGGCCAAGAAAGGGAATTAAACCATTTAGATAAGGGGTCTACTGACAATTGATCAATATATATACATGTGCTTTACGTATGATTTTAAGCCTGTGTAACATTGTGTGAATGATCAGGAATATATCCGTAGCACTGCATATTAATTAAGGCACAGGTGCCGCCCATGCTACAGTGAGGATATCTAGATCATTCTTTTTGTAAAACTGCTTTTCTAAGCTGTGTGGTTATTTCATCTAGCAAGAATATAGATATGTTGGAATCATTAAGTACTTGGGTAATTGGCTTAAACTGACATGTGTTTTTCAGTAACTATTGCAGCTCTTTTGGTGCAAAAATGGCTAAAAGATAATACCACCAGAGTACATTTTAATCTATGTCTAGCATTAACCATTTCCCATTTACTATGAGTATGAGGTAAAGAGTCATATAACATAGCAGGGACATAGGGCTGTCCTCATGTACAATGTCCTATTCAGTCATAAGTTAAAAAGAACCAACCATATTTCCTCACTAGTCCATAGCCACCCCTTAGGGGAAAGATATGCCCCATGTTGGTTGGAGATATTTTGCCAGTCAAAAGCTATTGTTTTGTAGTTTAACAGCAAAATTATTCATATCAGGTTTTAGACAGTAGCTGACTGAGAAATCAGAGAAACTGAGTCCGAGTTTAAAATTTTATTGTCCTGGGGTGAGGTTCCCAGGTCCGGGTGCTCAGGGTGTGGGCTGGGGAAGTCGTGGTCCCCTAGGAGCAGCAGGGTTAGATATAGACTAGCTAGTGGGAGGTGCTAACGATGCCTACGGGGCCTCCTGTGGTAGGTTAGGAGTTTCGCTGGCTTTAGGGCCAGGGGCATAACTACGGGCCTTGACTGGGGGACATAAGTACAGGCCGTGTGCAGTGGGGGTCCTTTGTTTGTCAGAGCAGGTCCTCATTGGCTGAGTTTGAACAGCTGTTTGCCTGGATGTTCACGGGTTTTAGTTCCGGTGGGGGCCTTCCAGCCAGAGGCTACCGGGCCAGGCCTTACATTCCAGCCTTTTTGATATAATAGGGAGTTGTAGTCTTCCTGGCTACTTCCTGCGGAGTGGGGGCGTCGTTGGGTAGCTGGCCGGTGCTTCAACTGGAAGTGGGGCATAGGGGTGTAGCAGCATCTGATTGACTGTCACCCGAGAGAGTTCCTTGAGACGCTCTTGTAGGAACCTTAAAAGAAAAGGAGCGAGCACTAACAGTAGGCAGATAACTAAAAATGGGGTGAGTATTGGGGTTAGCCACATCAGGACAGGGGAGTTCCACTAGGAGGATGATCGGACAACAGTCTGCTTTTCTTTAAGGTCTTTTTGCAGTTTCGTCAGGATGTTGAGGTTCTCCTCTACTAAGCCACTTTCGTTGATGTAGTAACAGCATTGTTCCTACAGAAATAAACAAGTGCTGCCTTTTTCGGCTGTTAAAAGGTCAAGTGCTCTTTTGTGGGGTTACCTGCTCCAAGGAGGTGATTTGCCTGTGAAGGGAGGTGAGGGACGCCTTTGAGGCACTGATGGCTGCATACAGTTTGTCCTCAAGGCCTGCCATGGCCGTCAAGCTATGGCCTAATGCGCCCCCTCCTACACCTGTGGCAGCAGCTGCAGAAGCAAGAGACAATCCTACAAGTACAGGTAGAAAAATCACCCGCCTGCTACGAGGATCAGGAAGAAGAGACAACAGCTCAGCTTCCCCATAGAGGTTTAGCTGGGGAACTAGAGTTGCTGGGATGCAGGGTAGGGGAGAGGAGGAGTTTATGGTTTTTGTAAGGGTCCCGCTGCACCAGAAGAAGTATGTTTCCTTATGGAGTGTCTTTTCCACCGTGATAGTTGTGTTACATGTGAAGTTTGATTATGCTGCAGTATAACAAATGCTGAAGCTAGAAAGGTGGCTTTTGAGCAGAGGGACTGAAAGGAGTGAAATTGCTGATCATGCCCATTCTGCGTGCTGGTTATTAAGGGCGTCTGGTAATGGGGCAGCTGCCCAGAGAGGCTTTTCAAGGGAGGCGCAAATGAAGCAGGTAGAGGCATTAAAAATGTGAGTGGTATTGAGTGCACTTGTAATTAAGTGCAAAAAGTTTTTCCAGGTGAAGGGTTTTTGGGGTTTTGTAGATTGCCAGATTTATTGGACATGGGTTTCGCCTTGCTGGATTATATCTTTGATTTTCAGCAGAGTGTTTACTGGCTCAACGGTTATAGGGCAATAGCTTCGGACTATGAGCCATTTTCCCTGTGGGTGAGACCACCTGAGATCTTTATAGACCACTGCCGCTTCGCCCTTTTCCCATCTGGGATTCCATGGGTCTGCTATTCTTAATTCCAGGGATTGGTTGGGGTGGCGGGTTAGTGAGCAATCCGGGTTTGGCAGCAGTACGGGTCCCCCATAATACTGGCTATCTCGGTAGCATCTGTTACCTGCCCAGGGTATGGTTCTTCTGCAGGAATAGTAAGGGTACCCTCCATATGTTTCCGGCCACCTGCGGCAGTAGCCATGTTGCTGCTTATAAAGGAAGCATAGCGCAGGTGCGTTTTTTGTTCCGGGATTGAGGTGGCTTTTACCCTGATCAATGATAATGGAAATAGGCTTTTGACACCTTTCTACTGGACAAGTAGCTTGGGCAATAATTTGAGAGTGTTCTGCGGATCCTGCAACCCAAATTTCTTTTATGATGAATTTCCAGGCATATACCTGCGTGTCGGTTCGGTGGGGCTTAGGGATGGTGAGGAGGAGAAGAGTGAGGAGAAGAATTGTGTGGGAGCCAATGATGGCGTGTGAGATGAATTCAGGTGGGGGATAGTGCGGTGGCGTTCCACTGGTCTGATGAGGTTGGTGGGCAAACTTAAAACGAGACAGATGGATCCACGTGCTATGTCCCAAGAGTTTTGCTGCCGTAGGGGTGGTTAATAAGACTATATATGGGCCTGACCACCTAGGTTGTAAAGACTGTGGCTTTAGTTCACAGAGTAGGATGCTGTCACCTGGCCGTAAAGCTTTGCTGGGCAGACGTGTAGAATTACCTGTTATAACCAGTAGGGCTTGGTCCACATGCTCCCGGAGCAGTTCCCTTAGTAGGGAGAGATAAGGTAGGTACATTGCCAGGGGAGGTGGATTAGTAAGGACGTTGGGGAGAAGAAACGGCCTACCATACAGGAGTTCAAGTGGGCTGAGGCCTGTGGGCTCCCGCAGGGCAGCACCACAGGCCAGCACGAATGCGAGTTAGCACCAAGGGAAGAAGTTCGGGCCAGGAAAGTTTTATCTCAACTGCTAGTTTGGTTAGGTGGGTTTTGATGATCCCATGTGCCCGCTCTACCTTTCCTGATGATTGTGGGTGGTAGGGGATGTGAAGCTTCCACACGATTCCCAGCGACCATGTTACATGCTGAATGATGCAAGAGATGAAAGCTGGCCCGTTGTCGGACTAGATGGTACACCAAACCATGGAATAATTTCCTGGAGTAGAAGGGAAGCGGCTGTTTCTGCAGTTTCCTGCGGCAGTGGGGAAGGCTTCAATCCAACCTGAGAAGGTATCCACAAAGGTTAAGAGGTAGCGGAATTTTTTGTGAGTGGGCATGTGGGTGACCCTGTAACTGGTGAGTGGGTAGCCCTGGTCGCAGGGCACCTTGGGATGTAGTTTTAGAGCAGGTAAGACAGGTCTTGTGTGCCCTCCTAATAACCTGTATTAAAAGGGGGGAGGAAAAGAGCGAATAGAGAAAGCAGTGAAGTGCCTTTGGCCTGATGTTCAGGGACTGTGAATTTCAGTAATGAGAGGTAGTAGTTGGAGCTGAGGGATAGCAATCTTTCCCTGGAGGAGGATCCACCCTTCCTGTGATATAGTGCCTCCCTTTTTTTTTAATAGGTTTTCTTTTTCAGATTCAGTGTAGTGTGGTTGTGTTTTTGTTTGTAGGAAGAGTATAGGAGAAGGTTGGGAGGGTGAGATAGTAAGAGACTTGGCTATTGCATCAGCTTTAGCATTTCCCCTTGATACTGGTGAGGTTTGTGCCTGATGTCCTCGGCAATGAATAATTGCCACTGCTATTGGGAATTGCAGCACTGTGAGCAAATCTGAGATTTGGCTAGCATTTATTATGGGAGATCCTCTTGTGGTGAGAAAGCCTCGTTCTTTCCAAATAGCTGAATGACAGTGTGCAATAAGGAAAGCATATCTCGAGTCTATGTAAATGTTTACCCTTTTCCCTTTTGAGAGGGTAAGGGCATGGGTGAGTGCAGTCAGTTCTGCTTTCTGTGAGGTATATCCTATGGGGAATTTTCTGGCCTCTATTATTGCAGAGTCCATAACAATAGCGTAGGCAGCTATTCGTTGTCCCTTGGCTGTGATGTTGGCACTGCCGTCTATATACAAGGTAAGGTCCGGATGGGGCAGAAGCTGATCTGAAATATGTGTGTATGGTTTGACTAGGCTGTCTAACACTTCTACACAGGAGTGAATATGAGGGGATGCCATAGGCAGGTCCAGGAAGACGGTAGTCAGGTTAAGTCGTGGTGAGGTTAAAAGGCTGATGGCTGGGTGTTCTATGAAGAGGAGATGAAATGTTTGAATGCGTGAGGGTCCTAGGTGTTCTAAGGATTTGTGTGTAAGCAGATCGGGTAGCCAATGAGATGAGAAGACAGAGATTGGTGGGCCAAGGGTGAGTTTAAGTGCCTCTTTGGTAAGGTCTGCAGCCGCCGCAAGTGCGCCTAGACACAGTTGTCATCCCCTAACCGTGGCGTCTAGTTGTTTGGACAAGTAGGCTACAGGTTGGTGCTTTGGTCCTAGGGGCTATGCTAAGACCCCAATATCTATTCCCTGTTTTTCGGTTGTAAACAGGTGAAAGGGGCTTTGGGGGTTCGGTAGAGACAGCGGTGGAGCCATCGTTAATGCCGCAATCAGAGAGCTGAATGCTTTCCGGACAATAGTTGGTTGAGAGAGCGGCCCGGTCGGCGTCTCCCTTGCTGCGGCATAAAGGGGCTTGGCTAGAAGTGCAAAGTTGGGGATCCGTTGATGGAAGAATCCCATGAATCCAAGGAAGGATAGGATTTCATTAGCCGTGGTGGGTGGTTGCAGAGTCATAATGGCTTCACAACGGTTGACAGTATTTTGCTTGGTGGTAGGAGTTATTGTTAGCCCTAGGTAAGAGACTGAGGCTTGGTTTATTTGGGCTTTGGCAGGAGAAACCCGATACCCTTTTTCGCCTAAAAAGTTTAGGAGGGTAGCTGTTTGTTGCTGAGAGTGGGATAGGGAGGGGCTGCAAAGGAGGAGGTCATCCACATATTGCAAGAGAGCACTTGGTTGAAGTTTGCAGCTGAGTAAATCAGATGTAAGAGCCTGCCCAAAAATATGGGGGCCGTCCCTGAATCCCTGGGGGAGGACTGTCCAAGTGAGTTGCTGGGACAGGTTGGTGTGGAGATCTGTCCAAGTAAATGCAAACAGAAAAAATGAGTCCGGGTGTAACGGAATGGTGATGAAGGCATCCTTGAGGCCTAGGACCATAAAGTGAGTAGTTTGGGGAGGAATCTGTGACAGTAGGGTGTAGGGATTAGGAACGATGGGGTGGATGGGGACCACAGCTGTGTTAATGAGGCAGAGGTCTTGGACTAGACGGTAGTCCCCATTTGGTGTCTTTACCGGTAAAATGGGGGTGTTGCATGGAGAGTTGAATGGAATAAGAATTTGCACTCCAATAGGCAGTCAATGATAAGTTTTAGTCCTAACCGGTGAGCTTTGGAGATTGGGAGCTGGGGCCATGATGGAAAACAGGAAGACTGTTTGAGTTTAATAATAACTGGAGCATGATATGTGGCCACTATAGGTTTTGAAGTGTTCCAGACCTCAGGGTCAACTATGTCTGGTGGGAGCAGCAGAGATAGACCCTTTTCTGGGATGAGGGCTGCTAAGAGTCCCGCCCCTGGGGAGGGGAAAGGAGGGACAAATTGGACTGAGGCTCCCAATTTTTGGAGAATGTCTTGCCCTAGTAACAGAGTTGGGCATGAGGGCAAAAAGAAGAAGAAGTGAGAAAAGGGGGTTTGATCGAGGCTGCACGACAGCGGCGGCGTTTGCCACAGTTGGCAGGGTTTGCCATCAGTACCAACCACTGAGACCTGGGAGGGGTTGCTAAAACCGGAATGAGAAGGCAAAACTGAATAGGTGGCCCCTGTGTCCACCAAAAAGGAAATGGACTTACCCGCCACCTGTAGCATTACCCTGGGCTCAATGAGGGTGATAGGAGTTGCTGAATCTGGGCTGCATCAGTCGTTCATCAGGCCGAGGATTCCAGCGCTGGTGCCTCATCCAGTTGGCTAGCTGGCACTCTGCACTGAGGTGCCAAGGGTGAACCAGTTTTCCAGTTTGGGCAGTCACTGCGCCAGTGCCCATGCCGCTTGCACTCTGGGCACAGCTTGGTGGGTGGCCTGGGGTGTGGACACTGGTGGGACCAGTGTCCCTCCTGGCCACACTTAAAGCATGCTCCTGGCGGAGTGTTTTTAGCCGCTTTTGGTGGATCCCTTCTTCCTGGTTGCTGAAGCTTTGCCAGCCTCAGTGCTGCTACTAGGGCCTGGGCTTGTAAATTTATTTTTTGGTGGAGGTGGGCCTGCTGGGTGACTTCGGCTGTGTCCTCCCGCCTATTAAAGATTTTAAAGGCTGTGGTCACCAGGTCATGGATAGGGGTTTGAGGGCCATCCTTGGCCTTTTTTAATTTCTTTTTAATGTCTGGGGCAGACTGAGTTATAAAGTGGGTGGCTAGGACCGTAGCTCTGGCTCGAGATTCGGGGTCTAGCCTAGTGTGCTGAATCAGAGCTTCAGTAAGATGATTTAGAAAAACTGCGGGGTTTTCTGAAGCTTCTTGGGTAACCTCCCAGAGTTTATCATAATTAACAACTTTTTAGGCTGCCTTTTCTAATCCTGCTAATATACACTCAACCATTTGGTCCCAGTGCTTGTGGCCGGCCCCTCCCACCTGATTGTCCCAGTTAGGCTCTTCCATGGGAACTGCGGTCTTACCAACTGCATGTTGGGATTGGACAGGTGTAATTGATCTGCATGCACACGGGAGGCAGCTATGATACGACTGCACTCATCGGGGGTGAGAGTAGAGGACAGGATTACATAAACATCATGCCAGGTAAGGTCGTAAACCTGGGTTAAATGACAGAACTCTTTAATATACACTGTAGGATTTGCAGAGTAGGACCCCAGGCATTTTTCAATAGCTGCCAGATCAGAGAGAGAGAAAGGAATATGAGCGCGGACCACGCCCTCAGTTCCTGAAACTTCACAAAGGGGACAGAGAACTGCAGAAGATGACACTGGGACAGAAGGTGGCGCTGGAGGGCCATGTGATAGAGGACAAAGGGGTGTGGAAGATGGCATTGGAAGGTCATGTGATAGAGGACAAAGGGGTGTGGAAGATAGCACCGGAGGGCCACGTGATTGAGACAAAGGGGGTGCTTGGACCACGCTTTCGGCTTCCACGACTTTATGTGAGGAATTAAGGAGCACAGAGGGTGGCGCCAGAGCAGAAGACAGCACTGGAGGGTCATGTGATTGGGTGTGCGAGCTGACTGGAGAGGCGAGAGGTTCCAGGACGTAGGGAGGGGGAGGGAGGTTAGTAGGAGGGGCTGGCAGAGAGGCAAGCTCTTCTGGCTCGTTGGAGAAAGCAGAAGCTGCGGATGAGGGAGGAGTAAGGGAAGGAACAGGTGAGGGTTTCTTTGCTACAAGGAGAACTTGAGCGGTATTGCAAGTAGCACATAAATCGGGCGGGGATCTTAGATGCCAGAAAGCCTGGACATATGGGACCTCCAACCATTTGCTGGTCTGTTGGCAGAAAGTATCCAGATCAGAGAGGACCTTGAAATCTGAGGTGCCTACAGGTGGCCAGGCTGACCCGTTCAGGAGAAGGTATTGGGGCCAGACTATAGTAGACAGAAAGATAAGCTGTTTCGTTTTTATGGATATGTCCAATTTAGCCAGATTGCGGACTAAATATCCAAGCAGGGTTTTTGGGTCCATGTGAGACTCCTGGTTGCCCATAATTTAAGTCAAGTCCGGAAATAGTCAGACCAAGTCGCAGCATCCCGAGGCATGGCCAGACTATTGGAACTGGTTCCTACTGGGGGACTGGCAAGGAGGAGTGAGAGTGAGGACGTCTCCATACCCCACGTCCCTGGAAATGGAAGAAAACTGAGAGGCCCTCCAGGCATCCCCGGAGGGTGACTCAGTCAGAGAGGGGCTCCTGACGTGGCCACAATTACGGACAGGTCCCTCTGGATGGCAGGGACAAGACCAAGGTATGGGCAAGGGATGACTCACCGACTTGGAAGGCACAGGTCAGTAAAAGTCTGCTCGGAGAAAAGACTAGCCGATGAGCTGCGGAGGGGCCCCAGTTCCGTCTGGCAAGGAGGAGTCTGTTCCCCTGGGAGGGGTCGTGAACCTCCTCCCAGGTTTTGGCACCAAAATGTCAGGTTTTAGGTGGTAGCCGACTGAGAAATCAGAGAAACTGAGTCTGAGTTTAAAATTTTATTGTCCCGGGGAGAGGTTCCCGGGTCTGGGTGCTCAGGGTGCAGGCCAGGGAAGTCGCGCCCCCCTAGGAGTGGCAGGGTTAGATATAGGCTAGCTAGTGGGGGGTGCTGACGATGCCTATGGGGCCTCCTGTGGTAGGTTAGGAGTTTTGCATGCTTTAGGGCCGGGGGCATAGCTACAGGCCTTGGCTGGGGGGCATAACTACAGGCCGTGTGCAGTGGGCATAGCTACCAGCTGTGTGCAATGGGAATCCTTTGTTTGTCAGGGCAGGTCCTGATTGGCTGAGTTTGAACAGCTGTATGCCTGGATGTTCGTGGGTTTTAGTTTGGGTGGGGGCCTTCCAACCAGAGGCTACCGGGCCAGGCCTTACAATTCAATTTTAGTCACCCACATCATGAATTCAATTAAGTTGTTCTATAAAGACAGGGGCAACATGGTTTACTGTTACAACTTCTGCCATCAGGCACCCTAAACCATCATATACAGCATCCCCAATACAGGTTGTAAATTGTTCACCTGTTCCTATACAGAGGAGAAGATTAAGTCCTGGTCTCATTATAGGACAGTAGTTGGATTTCAGTCTTAAATGAGAAGGTTCTTTTTCAAGTTTTCCAATGCACTGAATTCTGCCAGGCCAATAGGTTATTTTACACAGACCAATTTGCAGTTTTCAAGAAATCCTGGTAGTGCCCGAACATGGCAAGGTGTGCAAACATAGGGTTCAATTGTAGGCATGAGTAACTGCTGATGTCCACTGTAGGGAGGAGTTTACTAGGGTGCTATGGGTGAAAAGAAAGATGTTTATGGGGAAAAATAAGGGATAATTCCTGCTGATCTAACAATATACATGATAGAGTTCCATTGGTTGATAATAAGGTACCAGACAGAGAAACATTATGGGGTTGTTTTAAATACCAGCTATTCTCCCCCTACAAATCTTAAGAGTCCTCTACCATTATAACAATTGTTAATCTGGGCATAAGAAGGGTCCATATAGCCATACATAAGGTTCCTGTGGTAATAGGAGGCCGAAGATTGGTGATAAAGATTTTAACAGGCTTTTCTGTATAAATTGAGGCTTTATTACAATATTGTGGGTGACTTCTATTCCCCAAGGACTAAGCAACATGGCTGCATCAGCCAGCACCAAGGCCAATTGGCCTGTTTTCTCCATTTTGTGTGGTCTGAAGCACAGGCAACAACAAATGATCATTTTCTCCTTTCAATTGCAAAACAGTGGGCTCTTTGACTTGTATCCTTAGGGCCTGCATTGACCCAACTATCAGCATTTAAATTGGGGCAGGTAGAGCAGCCTGCAGTGTTGTATTCAAGTGAGTTATGGTCTGATAGAGTTTCTTAGTCCACTGCTGCAAGGACCTCTTACCATCTTTTAATGGTTCCTTTAACAAACCATTCATCCTTTCAATAAGGCCCACAACTGTGGGATTATAGGGCAGTGGAATTTTCACATGATGTTTTAATTCTGACCCAGGATTGGGCTATCTGCTCAATGAAGGGGGTCCCCCATCACAATCTGTATGTGCAAGCATTGTATACAGAGCACTCACTTTCTCCAAAACATTGGAGAGTGGCCCACTGGCTAGCCTTCTCCATCAGGAAAGCTAGTATCAGTCCTTTAGCCATGTCCATAGCAATAAAAGCATACTTCACCCCCTCCAAAAGTGGAAAGGGACCAATATAATCCACTCACACCCAGGTCATTGTGATTTGTGACTGCCGATGTGTCCCATCTGCTGTGGCAGCTTATGTGGTTGATGCAGGGAGTGTGAAGGGTATGCTTTAGTGATGTCCACTAGCTGCTGGCATGTGATTAGCAGCTGGAACTGCTGGGCCAGATATCACAAGTTTGGTGTCTATTTTTCCAAGGAAGCCTTTACACTTCTTCCCTGATTTTCATTGTGCTGCTCTGAACCCATGTGCGTGCATCTGCTTTCACATTCCCAGGTATCCGTTGTGTGTGTAGGTAGAGACATGATAGACAGCTACCTTTCATCATTAGTAGGTGTCCCAGTTGTCTTTCTACAATTTTTGTCCTCAGAAGGGGCAACCTATTGTTCCGGCTTCTAGATTACCATCCAGGTCATGAGCCTTGTAAACAGCCCAGCTGTCAGCACAGATCATTAGCATATCTCCTGATTCATGCATTATTATCTTCCATACTGCTCTTAACTCAGACCATTGACTGTTTTTCACAGAGCCAGTCTTCCACCATATTGTATCAGTACAGGGTTGTACTGCCACACCTGAACATATGTGTGGCTGCCCACTAGTGAATCATCAGTGTACCAAACACATGTAGGAATGGTAGCTATACTTTCTTTAGTGGGCATTTCAACAACTATTCCAAGTATGGTGACTTTAGCTGTTGAATCTTCTATATAGATTTAATTAGGACACAAGTTCAAGAATCTCATGGATTTCTGAACTCAGAGGGCTGGTATTGGAAAATGCCACACTGTGGCAGGTAGGCTTTCCATTTGTTTAGTGTGCTCAGTTGGACACCATGAGAGCATGGCTTAGAAGCTGTGTTGGTCATCCATCCCTGAATAGGGATGGCCATTTACAAGGTAACTGGACATCTTTGCATCAGTCCCTCCACTTGCAATAAGGCATTATATGCAGCACACAATTGCTTTTCCAGGAGGCTGTATCTCAGTTCTGCCCCTTTCCATAATTGTGACCAAAAGCCAAGGGGCATTCCTTTATAATGTTTCTTCTGCCACAGATCCCACCCAAAGTGAGTGTCAGTGCTGGCTATATCCAAAACACAGAACAGTTCTAGATGCTCCCCCTGCCCCCTGGCCCAGTGCTTATGCCTATGCTATCGCCCTTTTTGCCTTTTCAGAAACAGCCTGTTGGGAGGTATCCCATTCCCAGGGATGCACTTTCCTAATAAAAACATAGAAAGGCTTTAACATTTGGACTAAGTGAGGAACAAAAGGTTTCCAATACTCCAACAACCTCAAGAATGCCATTAGCTGTTTTGGTGTTTGCAATATGGGGAAACATCGCACCTTATCAATTACAGCAGAAGGTATAGTTTTGTCCTACCTGACCACACAACACCCAAGAATTTGACAGAGCAGTGAGGACTTTGCAACTGGTCATGATTGACTGCCCATCCCTAACTCTCAAGGTGAGATAGCAGCAAGCCTGAGGCTTGTTTTAATTCTGATAGAAAGTTACTGGTTAACATGACATCATCAATATTGTGAAATAACTTTACATCTGTGGGACTTTTTTCCACTTTCTAAATCCTTTGGCAAGAGACAGTGGTATTCTTTTCTCCTTGAGTAAGTTGGTTGACCTTTAACTTCTGACCCAGTCATGTAGGTGGCTACATATAATAATTTATACTCACTATGGAGAGGGATCCTAGGCCCTGGGTCTCCACACTGACTAATGTAGAATATAATTGCAAATCTTTGTACCTTAAAGTTAGTTCTGAATTGGAAAAGAAATTAAAGTAAAATGTTTCTTCCAATTCAAGTAAAGATAAAACCATTTTTCAGATTCTAATATGGTAAGCACTTTTGTAGTTTCCCCATTGTCAAATTTGTCTCTCTTCAATCCTTTCTCTATTCCAGTCACTGTGACCTACATTAAAAAAAATTCTACATTTTAGTGAACCATTACCACATACACACACAATTTATATGCTGAAATAAATTTTCACACATACAAAAAACATTTAGGTTTACTATGTGTTCTCCAGTTTCATATAGTCTATTCTATTCTATTGTATTCATTCTATTTCATTTAAAAATTAATACTGGTCAAGACCTACTATATTGATCTAATGAAAAATCATAGGTTGAGGTCTATCATTTGCAAAACATTGCTCTACATATTAGTTATCTTTTTCAAAAGTCAATGAATTGATCATATTAGCCCTGGATTAACCCTTCTGTTTCTTCTCCAAATGCTTCCTACTTATCATACACACTATGAAGTCAGAATCTTTCAGCACACAAAGCTTTACGTGATATGGTTCCATGTCCCAGAAGTCCTTAGATGTACCATTTCTTCTGGCCCTTCTCAACTGTTTGATAAAGTTTCCCATACAACCCCTTTCTTTTGGCCAATTTCAATATAACCTTCAGTGTTTGGTTTATGCCACCTCCCTTGGGACATCTCCCAAACCATCCAGATTGATTTTGGTTTTCTTTTGCTATGAGTTTATCACTCAGTACTGAAACATAAAATGATGACCACTCATTGAACAAACAGTACATGTCAGGAATATGTTATTGTGGAACTCTATGATATCAATACTGAAGGAATCACAAATGAATAGATGAGGAAACAGAAATTTGGAAAATTTATGCAGCTTACTCAGGTAATGCCGTCGATGAGCTGCAGATCATGGGTTGAACCAAAACAATCTGATCCCAGAACTCTTGCTTTTAAATATAAAGTTGAGGAGCAAAACTACCCTTGTCTCATCTAGTAATTCCATCCAACTCACAGTTTAAATTTCTCTCTTTAGGCATCTTGGTCTCTGATCAGATATCTCAGGATTTTTCCTGTGCTTTCTGAGTTCCACATCATCTCTCTGTTCTTCTCCAGCATGTTGTCTGCATATGTAGAAGCTGCATGGCCTAAGCAACTTCAGATGTATGTGGTGTCTGTTGCCAAAGCACTCACTGCTCTTCACCTTAAAGAGACTTGTCTAGATTGTTCTCTGAATTGTGGTTGCTAAATCACAGCTTGTTCCATTACTGGGTATTCTACTGGCATTTGTTACTGAGGGCTTTGTGTGCTGTAGCTGTAATTTTTTTCTCTGTTAAACTCCTCACCACAGTTCTCTTCAGTTCTACAAAAGCCTTTAATCTTAGTAGTGTCTTCCACCTTGTTCTGGCCTCACTTCTATGGCCAGATTATCTCACCCTTGCCATGAGAGAACAAACTGGCTTTTGGCCATGTTACCATCTGCATTATCAGGGGTCACACAGGAACTCCTCAGGGTCTCCAGGTCACATGATGCCAAGGGAGGCTCAGAGATATAATGAGGTCTTTTTCTGTCTGACCACTTTATCAATTTATTATTTTTCCTTTTCTATTTAGTGGCATTTGAATCCTATCTAAGAAATCTTTGCCTAACTCTTTGTTTCTTCATAGAAGTTTAATAATTTCAGGATTTATATTAGGATTTATGATATATTCCCTTATTCTCCACCCCATAATTCTTCAAGTTAGGAAGGCCTGGTTTAGGGCTTCCTACTTCCTCTAAAATATGTCCTTCTTTCTGCCCTAAGGATAGAGTAAATCTCTATGATCTTGTCCTTGAAGGTGGTCCCTGAATATGTTTATAAAAGAAATAAAGGAACTTAGAAATTCCTTTTTCACACATTAAAATCTGGTTTTCTTATTTATTTTCTTACTATAAACTCCAATGCCAGTTTTGGATAATAAGGTAGTGGATTGAGTAGTGTGCCACCAAGTTCATGTCCACCAAGAACCTCACAATGTGACCTTATTTGTATTTTTGGATCAGTCATCAGAAGCTCCCCCAAAAGAAAAGTCCCTGACCAGATGACTTCACATGTGAATTCTACTAAGCATTCAAGAAAGCATTAGTACCAAAGCTGCTCAAACTCTCCAAAAAATTGTAGAGGAGGGAATGTTTCCTAATTCATTCTATGAAACCAAGATCAACCTAATATCAAAGCCAGACACATATGCTACAAGAAAATGAAATTATAGACAAATCTCTTTAGTGAATATAGATGCAAAAATCCTTAACAAAATATCTGCAAATTGAATCCAGCAGCATATTAAGGGAGTTATACACTATGACCAAGTGGATTTTACTCCAGGTATGCAAGAATGATTCAACACAGGAAGATCAACTAATGCAATACACCACATCAATAAATCAAGGCAGAAAGACCACATGCTCATCTTGACTGATGCAGAAAAGGCATTTAAAAAATTCAGCATCCTTTCTTGATTAAAACAATTTAAAGGATAGGAATAGAAGGAAACTTTCTCTACATGATAAAAGGAATATATGAAAGCCCACAGCTAACATCATACTCAATGGGAAAAGACTGAAAGCTTTCCCTCTGAGATCGGGAACAAGGCAATCATGCCCACTGTCACCATAAACATTGTGCTGGAAGTTCTAGCTAGAACAATTAGGCAATAAAAGAAATAAAAGGCATCGGAATTGGGAAGGAAGAAATAAAACTTTCATTGTTGGAAGATTATATGATTCTATATGAAGAAAATCCCAAAAAATCTACAGCAAAGCTATTAGAGCTAATAAATGAGTACAACAAAGTGTCAGGATGCAAGATCAACATGCAAAAATGAGCAATCTGAGGAGGAAATCAAGAAAAAATTTCACTTATAGTAGCAGTCAAAAGAATCAAATATTTAGAAATAAATTTAACCAAGGACATAAAAAACCTATACACTGAAAGCTACAAAACATTGTTAGAAGAAATCAGGGAAGACCTAAATAAATGGAAGGATATATCATGTTCATAGATTGGAAGACCAAGTATAGTTAGGTTGTCAGTTCTACTCAAATTGATTTATACATTCAATGTAATACCAATTAAAATCCCAGCAACTTACTTTGCAGTATTAGAAAAACCAACATTCAAACTTATTTGGAAGGACAGGATTTCTCAAATAGCTAAAAATATCTTGAGAAAGAAAAGTGAAGCAGGATGTCTTGTACTACCTGAACTGAAAGTGTATTGCAAAGCCACAGAGGTCAAAATAAGATGGTACTGGCATGAAGATAGATATACTGACCAGTGGAATTGAGTTGAGTGTTCAGAAACAGACCTTCTTATCTATGGACAATTGATCTTTGATAAGGTGGTAAAGTTGGCTCACCTGGGACAGAGCAGCCCCCTCAACAAATGGTGTTTGGAAAACTGGATATCCCTATCCAAAATAATGAAAGAGGACCCCATTCTTAGAACTTAAACAAAAATTAACTCAAACTGTATCAAAAACCTAAACATTAGATCTAAGACCATAAAACTTTTAGAAGAAAATGTAAGGAAATATCTTAAAGGTCTTGTGGTAGGTGGTAGTTTCTTAGACCTTAACCCAAAGTACAAGCAGTGAAAGAAGTAATAGATAAAAGGGATCGCCTCAAAATTGTATGCTTTTTCATATCAAAGGACTTTGTCAGGAAAATAAAAATGCAGCCTACATAATGGGAGACAATATTTGGAAGCCACCTATCAGATGAGGGTTTAATATCCCAAATACATAAAGAGATCCTACAATTCAACAACAAAAAGATAAACAGCCCAATTAAATAATGGGCAAAAAGCATGGACAGATTCTTCTCTGAAGGGGAAATACAAATGGCTAAAAAGCATATGAAAAGATGCTAACTTCACTAGCTATTAGGAAAATGCAAATTAAAACCACATTGAGATATCACCTAACACCTACTTGAATGACCATTATAAAAAACAAACAGAAGACTGCAAGTGCTTGAGAGGATGTAGAGAAAGAGGCACACTTACTCATTGTTGGTGGCAATGTAGAATGGTTCAGCAGTTCTGGAAGGCAGTTTGGTGGTTCCTCAGGAAGCTAAGTATAGAATTGCCATATGATACAGCAGTCCCATTATTAGGCATATATTTGGATGAACCAAAGGCAGGGATATGAATGGACATTTCACACTGATGTTTATATGGCGTTATTTATGATTGCCAAGAGATGGAAACTGCCCAAATGTTTTTCAGTGGATGAGTGGATAAACAATCTGTGATATATACATATGATAGAATATTATACAGATGTAAGATGGAATAAAGTCATGATGCATGTGACAACATGGATCAACCTTGAGGACATTATATTGAGTGAAGTAAGCCGTAAACAAAGGACAAATATTGTATGGTCTCACTAATGTGAACTAACTGTAATGAGCAAAGTCTGAGAGTCAAAGTTGAGAGCACAGGTTACTAGGAGATAGGAAGAGGGATGAAATTGGGCATTTGATGCTGAAGGAATACAGAATACTCAACAGGATTGATTGTAAAGATTCTTAAGTGGATAGCACAGTTCTTAAATGGAAACCACCTCCTACCTCAAGACCTTAAAGATATTTCCCTACATTTTCTTCTAAAAGTTTTATGAAATATCTGGTGACTGATAAGTATAATGAACAGAGCTGAGTGTGAATATGGTTGAAAGAGGAAAGCTAGGAAAAGAAAGATAGAGCATAAAAACTGAAACTATATAATTTATCAAAACCTAGAGTGGAAAATGATGATGATTAAACATACAAATATAAGAAAGTTTTTACCTGTGGGAGAAGAAATGAATGGTACCATTGCAAGTTGTTAAAATGGGATGGTATATGGAACAAATACAAGTAATGCAATCTAGGGTCTACTGTTGATAGTAACATTATAATATTATTTCATTAATTTTAAAAAGGGCAATATACCAAGTATGTACCTTGTACATATATTTTAATCCTTAACATCCCATGAACAATATATTTTTATTATTTTCACCAAATAAAAATTAAGCCTCATTTATTAATTCATTACATTGGTCATTCATTAACCACCTAGTATGTGCCAGACCTGTAGGATAAAAGGTTGATAAGAAACTGTTTCTTATCTCAATAAATTTACAGTTGTGAGGTGCCCTACAACATAACTGTACATCAGTAAAATACTGTGCTGAGAGCTGTGATAGGTACATCATAGGCTGTTATTGGGGATTTCTGCAGGAGAGTGTGGCTAAGTTGAGCATTAAATAAGAAGTATGAAGTTCACTGAGGGTCTCCCCACATACGTTTGGGTTGCTTATTCCTCCTGGTCCTGTTATTGATCAGCAATTTAATTCCAGGAGTAGATATTCATGGGGTGCTTGACATTGGTCAAAAGAAGAGCCTTAGAGTACAGGAACCAGGAAGAAGACAATAAGAGAAACTCGCTTTGTTGGGGGAGCAATGGAGATACCCCTTTTGGAAGTGAATGTTATGTAAATACATTTTATTATCAAAATGAGTCCAAGACAGATGCTATGAATCATGTGCTAAAACTCTTTAGGGCAGGAAATATTGTGTTTTTGTTTTTAATTTTTCTTTTATTTTTTTATGTTACATATGTAACAAATGTCCCAAACCTTTGGGAGATTTTGAGTCAGTGAGGGAATAATGACTATAATGCAAGATGTTTTTCTCTGTGCATAGATTAAATCTATGAAATTCAAATCAGAATGAAATTTATTTCTGCTTCTCTAGAATCATGACAACAGAATTTCCCCATGGTTGAAATATTTAAAGAGAACAATAAGAGGGAATTTAATTCCCAGGCTCCTGCTTAGCCACCACTGTATTAGTTAAGAACTATTTTTGTGTCATTGTGCAGATCCCCAGTGGGAAGGAGGAGAAACTTCTTAATTAGATTTCAGTGGTCCTTGTTTGGCAAGGTACATTGTTCAGTAATATCTGGTGACTGATTGGCTAAAGCATTTGTTCTAGTCTGTGCCTCTTCTATATTACTCTGCTGAGGTGTGGTTCTCTTGTAATTTGGCAGTTTCCTCTGACAACAGGTTAAGCTAGTCTTCCCCTGTCATATGAGGGACCTGTTAGATATCAAGGGATGAGACAAAATTAATTCAACAGGTTGAAGAGAACCCTGGGGGAGGAGAAGCCTGCTCCACATGGATATGCTAATTTAGATTTCAGTGCATGATTATCATTCTGCAGTTCAGGAATAATTGAATTTACATATCCCCAATGTTTAAGAATTGATTTCCTAAATGAGGAAATCTGGGACATAATGACCATGTGCCCATGCCTCACCACTTATTACTTCAGGATCCATAGGAAACTGCAGAAAGTAAATTACTTAGTCCCCTTGGATAGATGGAATTTTCATGTTATCTTAGGAAAGCTATGGACATTTTTCCTCTAATCAAATTGAATTATTCTCTGTTCTAAATACAGGCTTGGTAGTGCCTTAGAGGCTGCTAGGAGGGTAAATAATTAGCTATCCTACTGCCTAGAGAAATAGTTTAGAGGATTTTAGAGACTCCACACAAATGGACTGGGATATTATGCATAATTAGTTTTAGTTAGACTCTAATTTATGTAATTTAATATAATTATTGAGAAAAGTAAACTGGACAGTTAGGAGCAAGGAATCAAGAGCCAATGTAAAGAAGGGACCTGAAAGTTCTACTAAAGAGATAATGACAATTGGATATGATTGGATTTATAGCTGCCTTTCAACACTGTATATACAGAGTTGCCCCATATCTATCCCACTGGCTCAGTTGTGTCTTATCATTCATAAAACTTCATATTCATCAAAATCAAAGCCCTCTGAGTCAAGGTAAATAATCATATAATGTCATCATACTTATCCAGCTTTTCCAAATATGACTAAATTTAATTTGAAATCTGTTTCTTTGAATGCCTTGGCCAGCAGCTGGAAACAATTAAAACAGAGCTCTGAAGTAAGAAGCTTTTATGCTGTGGAAGACATACTTGGAAGGGACAGAAGTTTTAGAGGGATATATGCTTGAGTTCTCTCTTAAGTTTGGTTCGGCAGGCAAACAGTAATATAAGGAAACTTGATAAGGCATATTATGGGCCACTGTAGGACATTTCAGTCCATTGGCTATTTCTGGTGGATTTCAGACATTTTAGGGAAGTTGAGTCACAGGCCTCTGTGTTATGAGGGCCATGAAAATAGGTTGTGAATGCAATTAGAGATGATAATGACTGAGAGTGATAGAATACTTCATTAAATCATAAGTTAACAGAAAACGGCCCTTTGTAACTAGTTCATTGTGAAGTAGCTAAAGTTGAGTAGAGAACTAAGAGAGTTCAATAATTGATATTTCAATTGAGCTTGAGTCACATCAGCATCAGCAGTAGCATCTGTCCTTTTCTTCTGTGAGATACAAGAAGAAATGGTTTAAGGGTCCTTACTAAGAGAGCTATGTCATCTGTCCAATAGGCTGATTCAGTAGGACTCTGAGGCATTCTCTTTTTCAATGATTTCAAACACTATGAGTTTAAAGTTGATCAAGTTGTCAGGAATATAGCCTGACAAAGAACTAAAAGTCTCAGTAAAGGTAGGAAGGGATAGAGAGCTTGAATCAATGTCCAGTATCCCAGAATATCAGATAAGGAGAGTGAAATCTGAGTAGGAAGAAGGCTAAAGTGCAATCAAATGGTCTGTGAAAGAAACTAGAAAATTAGACCCAGATTTATTGACTATTCCATTGACTAGAAACATTAAAGAGAGGCACTCCTGACAAAATTTTCACAAACAGCCCCACATGAAGATGTTTTCTTTTTGTTAGTCTTCCTCAGTGCTTTTCAAGCTTAGTGTTAAAATGAGGTGAGAAGAGTGATGTAAGCTGTTACTAAAAACTTTTGTTGATTCTACGATCTCTTTACAAGTTATCTCCACCTTTTTCTTTGCTCTCCTTCATAAAATAATATTCTGAAAAAATATCTTCAACTGATATTCTAATTAAACAATGATTCTATTCACTCTTAAGCCCAACCCTTTCAATCATACTTCTTTCAATTTGGTTTTTCTCTCATTTCTCCACTGAAACTGCACTCATTAAGGTCACCAGTGTGCTCTGTTTCCAAACCCAAAGGACACTTCTTTGTCATTTTCCTACTTAAAAATTTCATTTTTATTTATTTATTTAATACAATTGGCCACTACTTTGTTGAAGCACTTTCCTTTCTCAGAATACAGGTCACAGTTTGTGCTCATTTGAGATCCACTCCTTCCTATTAACGTTGAAATGTAAGAGCCCCGAAGCTTTCTGTGAAATCTCTTTCCAGGTGATTTGATTCATTTCATGAATGTATATACCATCTGTAAATTGTTGGTACCTAAATATAGGACAGACCTTATCAGTTTCAGACTCATATTCAATTTTCTAGTTGGCATCCCCAATAAAACATTTTTAACAGCTCAGACTTAACATACACAAATTTTAATTCTTATTTACTCTCCCAAACCTTTTCTGTGAAATTTAAAGACCCCCTTCTCTCAGTAGATGATGCCAACATCCATCTTTTTTTCAAGCTAAAATCCTAGGAGTCATCCCAAACTACTTCCATTTCTTATCCAATCCATTGGTCAGTCACCATCATATTTCAACTGACACAGCCAACCAAATGAACATCCTCCTTTTCTAAAATTAATTGACCAGAAGCAGTCAGTAACATGGAACCTTATAAAAATACAATGCATATTGTGTATTCCCACTATTATCCCTAGTGATCCACTAGGAAAATTTTTGCTTCAAGTCCCTGTGATCTTGTACTCTGTGGTCTAGAGGTCTTAGTTCTAAAGAGAGGGATGCTTTCACAGGAAGGAAGAATAATTATTCCACTGAACTGGAAGTTGTAACTGCCACTCAGTCACTTTGGCCTCTTCATGTCTCTAAATCAAAAGGCAAAAAAGGGATTTTCCATACTAGTTGAGGTGGTAGTTCCTGATTACCAAGGAAAATTGGGCTGCTACTCTATAATGGATGTAATGAAGAATTTGTCTGGATACAGGAGATACCTTAAATAGTGTGCCTAGAACTATCATGCCCTGTGATTAAACATGATGATAAACTACAACTCAAGTCAGGTAGCACTATTAATGACCTAGGCTCTTGAGGAATGAATGTTTGTATCACCTCACCAGGAAACAAGCCATGATCAGCTTAGGTGCTTGCTGATAGCAAGGGGAATATGGAATGGGTTATAGAAGAAGGTGGTTATAAATGCCAACTTTGATCATGTGACCAGTTGCAGAAATGAGGACTATAATTGTTATGAATATTTTTTTATTTTGTTATGAATATGTTTGTATATACATATTTGATATGAATCTCAAATATCTTTGTTTTCTTCCCTCTCTTATCCCCTTCTGTATTAGTTAGGGTTCTCTAGGAAACAGAACCAACAGAATATATCTGTAAATATGAGATTTTATAAAAGAAGAGGTTCTCTCTTCTAACTTCTTTAAAGCCTCTAACACATTAGATTAATGCATATTGTGTATTCCCACTATTATCCCTAGTGAGCCACCAATTAATATGTATCCATAGACAATTTATTTGAATCCTGTGAGTCTTGGTTTGATGATACATAAAATGATTCTATTTGGAATGAAATTTGTGAAAATGTCATTGCATTTAATATGTCAAAACAACTTCATTTGTTTCTGGCATAAAGTGTAGCTCAATCAATATTCATTTCCTTCACTTTCTTCTTCTGACATGACTGGAGACTTTCTCCTTACCTGTCCATACTACACATCATTTGAGGACAGTCCAGGCAGTTTGATGCATGAAGGAGTGGGAGAAAGGTGATAAAAGGCAGGGAATGGAGTTTTACTTTATCTTGTCTTAAACTCATGTCTGTACATCCATATGCCTGGCCCCAAGCATTTCAGATGGATCAAGAATCAGTAACAATAATAGTGATGCATAAAGGCATGGTATCCCAAACTTCTGATGAAGCTAATATTGCATCCATTTTTGAAATGAGGAAAATAAAGATCTGAGAGTTTTAATAATTTGCAGAAATCACATAAAACTAGGTAAATGGCAGATGTAAGGTTGGAATCTATCTCTGTCCATCTCTAAAGCTTAGGCTCTCCCATTTTAATTTCCTGCCTTTACTAAAATAATGAGGCTACAGACTAAAGCTCTACAATTTTTCACCAAAAACTTTTAGAATTTGTGAGCCTCTTAATTTGCTGGCAAAATGGTGGTCCTAGAATAGGCTACATTTCTGAAAAGTCTTCCTCAGATCTGGATTTATCTAAAAGGAGGAGCATCTCAGCATTCAACATTTGCTACAACCATGTACTAATTAATTCTCACCACACTTCTATGAATAGCTAAGTTGAAACATTCCTATTTTATGCAGAAACAAAATTTAAGTGACTTTCCTAAGTCTGTATAATGTTCTTGATTTACAATAAAGACATCCTATATGTGCAATATTATATCGGTTTATAGCATTCTTTGTCCCACCAGAAATTCTGTCAGAGAGTCTCACTGATGATCTTAATATTGAAAGTTAAAATAATACCTATCCTTTGCAGGAGAGGAAAATAAGCTAGAAAATATAAGTACTTCTAAGGGAAAGTGTTAGTCTTAGGCAAAACATTAAAACCCAGAATTTCTGGTTCAAGTCAATGCTCTTAAGTCCCCCCACTTTACCACTTATGCTAATATTTGATTTGGTGATTCACAAACTTTTCTCATATATTAACTGATTTTATCTTCATAGTAATCATGTGAGTAAATGACATAATTATCCCCATTTAGATACGAAGATACTAAAGCTTTGGGAGGTTAAGTAACTTGTCCAAGGTCAAATGGGAATATATTTACTCTAAACTTCAGATCCTAACCATTAGTCCACTAAGATGGGACAACTTATATGTTTACATGGTCAAAGATTTACCAGCCATGTTTTAGAAATTAGTCAGCTATTTCTCTGAACTCCCCGGGATAGCAGATTGCAAAATAACCACAGTCGTTCACCCATATCCTTTACCTTGTGACTTTGCAGTTTTTCCCATCAAGACATGGAATCTATTTCTCTTTCTTTTGAGTTTGGGCTGACTCTGTGTACCAGAATGCAGCAAATGGTATTGTAATAGTTCTAAACCTTCATGCTTTTGATAACTCTCTTGAAACACTTCCTAGTTACTGTGAGAACAAGACTGGGCTACTCTGCTAAAGGATCGGAAATTTTAGCATTTGTGACATTCAAAGGCAGTTAGTGACCAACCAGCTTCACAGTTTACTGTGAATGCATGATTGAGCCCAGCCAAGATCAGAAAAACCACCCAGATGAACCCAATCCAAATTGCTGATTTACAGAATTGTTAAGTTAAGGATTATTTTTAAGCCACTAAATTTTGGAATGGTTTGTTATATACAGCAAAAGTTAACTGACTCACCAGGGCATTGCACATTCTCTCTTGGTTTTCTTGGCAACCCTATGTCTGATTTTTCTTCCATCCTTCACTATGATCACTGAAGGATTCCTGTTCTTTCAGAGATATCCATTAAAATTCTGTAATATTTCAAATATGTGCCCAAGGATCTCATTGAAAACAATTTCATAGCAGAGGAAAGTCCCTTTTCTGCTTCTCTTTTTCTATTTTGAAACTTTGCTCAGCCAAAACTAGGGAGTCCACTACCCCAATTGATTTGTCAACAACATCAAATTGCAGGGGTAAAGGGTTTCCCTAAAAGCAGAGAGGCCATGGAAGAAGGAAACAATGCCCTAACTGTTGCAGAAGAAAATCTTTGGAACTGATATTATGTAAATTAATATCTACTTACCCTTTACGGATCACTACTTAAAATAGTAGATAGATGATAGATGATTAGTTAGAAAGTAAGTAGATAGATAAAGTAGTATAACTCCAGGTGTAGTAGATTGCATTTTATTTGCATTAGAATCATGTAGATATGCAATCATTGGTATTCTTATTTAGTAAACTAATTTAGATTTTTGAGCAACAGCAAATCACAATGTCTGAATGTTATGTGGTAAAAGCCTTAGCAGTGCATTTACATTTTTCATTTGTTTCTCTAAAAGTAGAAAGTAAAATCAATGAAATCATGTGACTATATCCTTTACTTAATAATGAGTCTAGCATTAAGTCATTCCTGAGTTGGGTAAGAACATTCACAAATGAAGGCAAATTTCCTATGAGTTCATTTGAAAAAATAAGATATATCTGATTTAGCTATATTATTTATTAACTTAGTTGTTTATTCATTCATTTATTTATTAAATAAACATTTATTGTACCTTTCACTCTCTACTGAATACTGGAAAAATAAAGAGAAGTAAGACATTGTACCTAATAACAAGTCACTTACACAGTGGTAGGAGATACCATATAATATATGGTAAGTCCAAAGAGAAATAACCAAATATCATTTTATAGGAGTGTTCTAGTTTGCTAGTTGCTGGAATGTAATATACCAGAAACAGAATGGCTTTTCAAAAGGGGAATTTAATAAGTTGCTAGTTTACAGTTCTAAGGCTGAGAAAATGTCCCAATTAAAACAAGTCTATACAGATGTCCAATCTAAGGCATCCAGGGAAAGATACCCTAGTTCAAGAAGGCTGATGAAGTACAGGGTTTCTCTCTCAAGTGAGAAGGCACATGGCGAACACAGTCAGTGCTTCTCTCTCAGCTGGAAGGGCACATGACAAGCACAGCATCATCTGCCAGCTTTCTCTCCTGGCTTCCGGTTTCATAAAGCTCCCCAGGAGGCGTTTTCCTTCTTCATCTCCAAAGGTCATTGGCTCATGGACTCTCTGCTTCATGGTACTGCAGTATTCTCTGCCCTCTCTGAATCTCTCATTCTCCAAAATGTTTCCTCTTTTATAGGACTTCAGAAACTAGTTAAGACCCACCCAAATGGGTAGAGACTCGCCTCTACCTAATCCAGTTTAACAACCACTGTTGATTAAATCACATCTCCAGGGAGATGATCTAATAACAGTTTCAAACATACAATATTGAATAGGGATTAGAAGAAATGGCTGCCTTTACAAAATGGGTTTAGGATTAAAACATGGCTTTTCTAGGGTACATACATTTAAAACCAGCACAAGGAGCAAGAGATTATTTTGTCTGGTGAAAAACAGAAAACTTTCTAGGGGAAGTAATGTTTTAACTGGGTCATGAAGGAGGGTAAAGTCCTCCAAGACTGAAACCTCATATATGACTTTAATACCTTCCTTTCTAGGCAGAAATATTTACCCATTTGATTTACTTCAAATCAACTGGCACATACTAATTTCTTCTTTTTTTTTCTATTAAAGAAATCATAGGTTTTCAGAACAATCATACTTAAATACAGGATTCCCTTACACCGCCCCACACCAACACTTTGCATTGGTGTGGAATATTTGTTATAATGGATGATAGCACTTTTTAAATATTGTACTTTATTTTTTAACAGAACTTACCTTTGTTACAATTGATGAAAGAGTGTTAAAATAGTATTATTAACTATCACTCATAGTTTACATTAGGTGTATTTCTCCCCATATACCACCCTATTATTAACACCCTGTATTAGTGTCATACATTTGCTATAATCCGTAAAAGAACAGTCTCATACTTGTATTATTAACTAAGTCCATCATCTATAATAGGGTTCACTGTGCTATACAGCCTTATGTTTCATCTTTTAAATTTTTACTCTAGTAGCATATATTTCATAAAGTTTCCTCCTTTAACTACCTTCACCTATATAATTCAGTTCTGTTGATTATATTCCGAATATTGTTCTCCCATCACCACCATCCAATTCCAAACATTTACAGTCAACCCAAACAGAAATTCTGTACGAATCAAGCATCAGTTTTCCATTCTCCAAACCCACTCTATCCCCTAGTACATTACAATCTAGATTCTAAACTCTATAAATTTGCTTATTATATTAAGTTCATATCAGTGAGATAATATATTTGTCCTTTTGTGTCTGGCTCATTTCACTAAGCATAATGTCATCAAAGTTCATCCAAGCTGCTCATGTATCAGGACTTCATTCTTTTTGAGGTGGAATAATATTCTAACATATGTATATACCAAATTTTCTTTATCCATTCATTGACTGATGAACATTTGGGTTGCTTCCATCTTTTGGTGATTGTGAATAATGCTGCTATGAACATCGGTGTGAAAATATCTTCTTGAGTCACTGCTTTAAATTCTTTTGGTTATAAACCCAGTAGAGGGATTGCTGGGTCATATGGTAATTCTGTTTTTAGCTTTCTGAGGAACTTCAAACTGTCTTCACAGCAGCTGCACCATTTTACATTCCCATGAGCAATGAATGAATGTTCCTATTTTTCCACTTCCCTGAAAACTTGTAGATTTTTTTTAAATAGTAGTCATTCTAGTAGTCATAAAATTATATCTCATTGTGGATTTGATTTACATTTCCCAACAGCCAGTGATATTAAGGTTCTTTTCATGTGCCTTTTAGCCACTTACATATCCTCTTTGGAGAAAATATCTACTTAAGTCTTTTGCACATATTTTAATTGGGTTGTTTGTCTTTTTATTGATGAGTTGTAGAGTTTTTTTATATACTCTAGATATTAAACCTTTGTTGTATATGTTGCTTCCAATTCTTTTCTTCCAGTGAGTAGATTGTTTTTTCACTTTATTGAAGAAATCCTTTGAGGCACAGAGGTTTTTAATTTTGAGGAGGCCTCACTTATACAGTTTTTTCTTTTGTTGCTTATGCTTTAGGTATAAAGTCTAAGATACCATTGCCTAATGTAAGATCCTCTCCCACATTTTCTTCTAGGAGTTTAATAGTTCTAGTTCTTATAATTTACATCTTTGATCTGTTTTGAGTTAATTTTTGCATATGGTGTGAGATAGGGACCCTCTTTCAATCTTTTGCATATTGGTTTCCAGTTCTTTCACCGCCATTTGTTGAAGAGACTATTCTTTCCCAATTGAGTGGACTTGGAAGTCTTGTCAAAAATCAATTGGCCATAGATGTGAGGGTCTATTTCTGAACTCTCAATTTGATCCCATTGGTCGATATAGCTATCCTTGTGCCTGTACTATGCTGTTTTGACCACTGTAGCTGTGTAATATGCTTTAAAGTTGGGAAATGTAAGTTCTCCAGCTTTGTTCTTCTTTTTTCAAGATGATTTTGACTATACTAGCCCCTTATCCTTCCAAGTATATCTGATAATTGGTGTTTCCATGCTGCTAATAGGCTGTTGGAATTTTGATTGGTATTGTATTGAATCTATAAATGTTCTGGGGTAGTATTTACATCTTAATGCTATTTACTTTTCCAATCCATGAACACAAAATGCCCCTTCATTTATTTAGGTCTTCTTTGATTATCTTGGCAATGTTTTTAGCCTTCTGTGTAAAAGTCCTTTACATCCTAAGTTAGATTTATTCTACATATTTGATTCTTGTAGTTGCTATTGTGAATAGATTTTTTTCTCTTGATTTCTTCTCAGATTGCTCTTTATTAATATATAGAAGCACTACTGATTTTTCCTTGTTGATCTTGTACCCTGCCACTTTGCTGAATTCGTTTATTAGCTCTAGTAGTTTTGTTACAGATGTTTTTGGATTTTTTCTATATAAGAGCATGTCATCTGCAGAGAGTGAAGGTTCTAATTCTTCCTTTCCAATTTGGATGCCTTTCATTTCTTCATTTATTTTCTTTCTTTCATATCTCTCTCTCTCTCTCTCTCTCTCTCTCTCTTTTTCGCCTAAATACTCTGTCTAGAACTTCCAGTACAATGTTAAATAACAGTGATGGCAGTGGGCATCCTTATCTTCTTCCAGATTATATTAACTTGTTGATTTGCTAGAATACCATATACCAGAAATGAAACAACTTTTAAAAAGGAAATTTAATTAGTTCCAAGTTTACAATTCTAAGGCCAAAAGTATGTCCTAACTAAAGCATCCAGGAAAGATACCTTGCCTCAAGGAAGGATGATTGTGGAAGACATGTGGCTGGTATCTACTGGCTCTTCTTCCTGGTTCCATTGCTTCCAGCTTCTGATGCCAGTGGTTTCCTCTCTAAGTGTCTATGGGTGTGCATTTAGCTGCTCTGGGACAAAACTCTTCTCTTAGCTTCTTAGTTTCATCTCTTAGCTTAGCATCTGCTGGGGCTGGAGACTTCTTCTTTTCAGATTCTGGATATTTCTGTGAGTCCTTGCTTAGCTCCCAGGCTATTTCTGTCTCAATCTCCAAATGTCTTCAACAGCTCTGAAGTTTCTGTTGGCTCTTTCCATAATGTTTCCTCTTTTAAAGGACTCCAGTAAGCTAATCAAGACCCACCTGGAATGGGTGGAGTCACATCTACATCTATCAGAAGTTCATACTCACTATTAGGCATGCTACATGTCCATGGAGATAATCTCATTAAAAGCTTCCCCCCTACAATATTGAATTGAGACTAAAATAAATGATTGTTCTCACAAAATTGGGTCAGGATTAAAACATGGCTTTTCTGGGGTACATAATATATTCAAACTGGTACACAGATGTTAGAGGAACAGCTTTTGATCTTTCACCATTGACTATGATGTTAACTGTGGGTTTTTCACTTATACCTGTTATGTTGAGGAAGATTCCTTCTATTCCTATTTTTCTAAGTACTTTTATCATGAAGTATGCTGGATTTTGTCAAAGGTTCTTTCTACTTCAGTGGAGATGACCATGTATTTTCCCTTTGGTTTGTTCATGTGGTACATTGCATTATTTTATTTTCTTATGTTGAACCCCCTTACATACCTGGGTTAAAATCTACTTGATTATGATATATAATTATTTTAATTTGTTGCTGGATTTGATTTGCAAGTTTTTTCTTAGGATTTTTGAATCTGGATTCATAAGATAAATTGATCTGTAATTTTCTTTTCTTGTGGTGTTTTTGTCTGGCTTTGGTATTAGGATGATTTTGGCCTCATAAAATAAGTTAGGTGGTGTTCCCTTCTGTTCATATTTTTGGAAGAGTTTTAGTAGGATTGTCATTAATTCTTGGGATGTTTGGTAGAATTTCCCTATGAAGCACTTGGTCCTGGGCTTTTTTTCTGTTGGGAGGTTTTTGATGACTAATTCAATCTCATTACTTGTAATTTATCTGTAGAGGTCTTCTATTTCTTCTAGAGTCAGTGTAAGTTATATGTATATTTCTAGAAATTTGTCTATTTTATCTAAATTGTCTACTTTGCTGGCATAAGTTGTTCATAGAATCCTTGTATGAGTGTGTTTATTTCTCTGTGGTCAATAGTAATATCCCCACCGCCCATTTCTTATTTTATTTATGTCAGTTGAGCTAAGGTGTTGTCAATTTTATTAATCTTTTCAAAGAACCAACTTTCAGTTTCGTTATTGCTCTCTATTGTTTTTTATTCTCAATTTCATTTATTTCTGCTCTAATCTTTGTTTTTTCTTTCCTCTTGCTTGTTTTGGGTTTACTTTTCTGTTCTTTATCTAGTTCCTCCAGGTGTGCAGTTAGGTCTCTGATTTTACCTTTTCTTTTTTAGTGTAAGCATTTACGGCTATAAATTTCCCCCTCAGAACTGTCTTTGCAGTGTCCTATAAGGTTTGAAATGTTGTGCTATCATTTTTGTTCATCTGAAGATATTTATTGATTTACCTTGAAATTTCTTCTCTGACCCACTGGTTCTTTAAGAGTATGTTATTAGCTTCCATATCTTTGTGGATTTTGTAGTTTTCCATCTCTTATGGATTTCCACTTTCTTTTTCATGGGCAGAGAAAATGCATTTTATAACTTCAATCTTTTAAAATTTATTGATACTTTTTTTGTGACCCAACAGAAGGTCTATCCTGGAGAATGATCCATGGGCAACTGAGAAGAATGAGTATCCGTTTTGGGGAACATTACTCTATATATGTTTTTTAGGTCTAGTTCATTTTATCATATTACTCAAGTTCTCTGTTTCCTGATTGATATTCTTTCTAGATATTATATCTAATGATGAAAGTGGTCTATTCATGGCTCCAACTATTATTTTAGAGGTATTTTGCTAGCATTTTTCTCATGTATTTTGGACACCATGGTTAAATGCATAAATATTTATGATGGTTATTTCTCCTTGATGGATTGCACCTTTAATTAACATATACTGGCCTTCTTTGTATCTTGTAACAGCTTTTGACTTAAAGTATATTTTGTCTGATATTAATACGGCCACCCCAGATCTTTTTCAGTTACTGTTTGCATGGAATATCTTTTTCCAACATTTCACTTTCAAGCTGTTCATGTCTTTAGATCTAAGGTGAGTCTCTTTTAGACAACATACAGTTATATTATGCTTTTTTATCCATTCTGCCAATCTGTGTCTTTTGATTGGGAATTTTAATGCATTAGCATTCAATGTTATTATTATCAATCAGTACTTACTTCGGCCATTTTTCCCTTTGGTTTTTGTATTTGCCTCTCTTTTCCTTTATTGCAACCTCCTTTTCTAAATACTTGATCTTTTTTTTTTTTTTTTGATGTGTCTGATCTCTTTCTCATTTCTCTCTGTATATTTTTAGAATACTCTCTTTGTGTTACCCTGTAGTTTGTATTTCATAACTTACCTCTAAAGCATACTAATTTGAAAAGTTACCAACTTAGTTTCAATATCATACGTATTCTCTGAATCTTCATATTACTCCAAGTTACTCTCTCCTGTCTTTTCCTTTCAACCTGCAAAACTCACTTTAGTAATCCTTGTAGGGCAGACCTTTCACTGACATGCTTTTACAGTTTCTGTTTATCTGTGAATATTTTAAACTCTCCCTCATAACTGAGGGGCAGTTTTGGAGATAAAGTATTTCTGAATGGCAACTTTATTCTTTCAGTACCTTAAATATGTCATACCACTGCCTTCTCTCCTCCATGGTTTCTGGTCAGAAATTGGAACTTAGTCTTTCTAAGGATATCTTTTATGTGGTGAATCACTTTTCTCTTGTACCTTTCAAAATTTTCTCTTTCTCTTTGACATTTGGCATTCTGATTAGTGTGTGTCTCCAAGTAGGTCAATTAGAATTTATTTTGTTTGGAGTATGTTGCATATTGGTGTATATTTATGTTATGTATATTTATGTGTACATTTATGTCTTTTAGAAGAGTTAGAAAACTTTTGACCATTATTTCCTTGACAATTCTGTCTTCCATTTTTCCCTTCTTGTCTCCTTCTGGGAAACCCATGACACATATGTTTGTGTGATTCTTACTGTCACTCAAAACCCTGAGATATTGATCATGTTTTTCTATTCTTTTCTCTACTGTTCTTGTGAGTGTATTAATTTGATTGCTCTGTCTTGTAGTTCACTAACTCTCTTCTGCCTGCTCAAATCTGCTGTGTATGCCTCTAGTGTATTTTTAATCTCTATTATTGTGCCTTTCATATCCATAGTTTCTGTTATGTTCTTATTATACTTTCAAATTCTTCTTAATGTTCACAAATTGTCTTAAAATCTTTAGCTTTGTGTCCGTATTCCTTCATATTCTTGAATTGATTTGGGAGGTTTGTTTGAACTTATTTGATTAGTTGTTTCTAATTCTGTGTTTCTCCTGAATTTTTGTATTTGTTTCTTTTATTTTGCCATATCTTCCTGTTTATTATTTTGGCTTGTAATTTTTTGCTGACATCTGGGTTTCTGATAATCTTGATGCTGTAACTCTGAAGGTCAGTTTTTCCCTCTTCATTAGTGTTTTATTGTTGGTTGGCTTTGTATTAAGGTTCCTCCTTGATGCTTGAGACAACTTTTTCTGGATCTATAGAGCTGTTCAGATTTTCTGAGCTCTTCCTTATCTGATTCTTGCCCTGGATATGGAGTACAATTTTTAAGATTGCACTTTTTGTACAATTGTTTTACATCCAGTGGAAAGTGCACCTTCCTCTGTTCCTTCTCTAGGAATCTTTTTTTTTTTTTTTTTTTGTATAGGATTTTTTTGTACAGGATTTTCTCCCTAGCTCCTATGATTTGTTTAAATTCTCTCCTTCACTCAGTGCCCCCCTTTCTTTATACTTTTCAGTTCTGGGGCCTTCAGTCTTATAGAAATTCAGTTTAAGCCCCCCCCCCCCTTTTTAAAATGTATTTTTCTCTTCAAGTTTCCTCCACCTTTAGTTTCTTCTCTGTTAGTGTAACCTGCCTCAGGGAGATAGATGGTATCAATGCAATAATGTGGGTCACTCCAGAAATATCTGGTTTTTCCTTTAGTGATTCCCCTGATCATAAGTGGCTTGAGTGTTTGCAGCATTTGCCCACTATTTTATAGCTGTTTTTCTCTCTCTTCTTTATTTCATCACCTGGGGGCCCTTTTGTATGTAGCTCTCCTCAGTAGTTAGTGTTCTGAGAGTGCTTTCAGTGTACTTGGGTCCCTGTGCCTGAATATACTTGAGGTTGTAACTTACTGCTGTGATTTCCTCCATTGTCTGTGTCCCTGGTGGGAGAGACTCAGGCTGCTGCCTCTGGAGAACTCCAAGCTGCACAGGACCAAGTAGGGTGTGTGTGTGTGTGGAATGGACCAGCCATTCTGGGATGAAAGTTTCCGACCTGATAGTTCTCTTTTTCAACTCAGCATTTATAGAGTCCTTCTGTAGTTTCTACCCTCCTTCAGAGTTCTAAGCAAGTGAAATTTGTCCTTATATTTGCTAAATCTCTTTGGGGAGGTTTTTTTCAGGGGATGTCCTGTATCGCCATGTTGATGATATCATCCTTTGATCTACTGCTTATAGGGCTATATCACATTAGTTTCAATAACCTATTTATATTCTGGATATTCTTAAATGTGAACAACTCAGGTACAAGAATTTTGTTTTATTCTATTTTTTTATCCTTACCTTTTAATCCCTGGCATATCATAGCTATTTAGCAAACGTTTGCTGAATGTAGAAGAATTAATGATTTTAAAGGATAAGAAAGGACCTGGAAGTGTAAAAGAGTACATTCTAGAGGAGACAGGGGTTTGAAGTAGGAAAGAATAATGTGATATCAGACAGTAATGAAGAGTCCTCTTTGACTGGAAGATTCAGGCAGACAATAAATGCCCAGGAACTAGAAAACAGAGTAAAATCAAACTATTACATTTACTCAGTGAAAGGGTTTATGTTGGGGATATAATAACTAGCTCCAGCTAGTATGGATGGGCAGCTACTAAATACTTCTAAACAGGTTGCCATTTCATGGGTTCTTGGCTATTAAAAAAATAGTCAGAAGTCATATTTGGTAAATTAAGCAGAAAAGAACACTGTTCAAAGGATTAATGAAAATTATGGTACAACTACACTTAAGAAAGTATCAAAGGAGGCAAAGCACAGATAATAAGACACTGCCTCTGGCACCATCACCACTGTATTCTTGGGTCTTCTACTGCTGCTGACTCCTTGTTACCATACCACTAACACTAACATCCCTGCAGATTATTTGCTACCACACTGGAATTTCAGCTCTGCAAAGGCCTCCATGTGTGATTTCTAACTGACTCTGCACCTCTGTCTTCTTCTATCAATATTCAATGTCCATTATGTGAATGTCTAACTGGATATACTCACATTACATACTCACGCAATAGCTGCTAAGATATAGTGTGTGAAATGTCTTCAAATTTAAGATTCTAGTACCTGCCGAATAGATTAAGTCTTGCTATGCTGGGCAGCCACCCTTCTCCACAAAGAAAATAAACACTGTCTTTTACAATTCACTCCTTTGTCTCAACATTTACATATATCCTCCTTTTAACACATACCCTTAAAAAAAGTCCTCCCACTTAATATAAAAGTATGACCAAGATAGGAAAACTTAAGTTTCTGCATCTATTTGCAAGTTGAGGTTTTCTAGGGGAATGCACTTTTTTTTTTCATGGGCAGGCACCGGGAATCGAACCTGGATCTCCAGCATGGCAGACGAGAATTCTGCGTGCTAAGCCGCCATTGCACCGCCCCACATTTTATTTTTATTACAATCTTTTTTCTGTATTTTAACTTGTAGACTAAATTCTTTGATTAATCACAACCCAGAATACCTTTTATAAAGTGATGGAGAAGAGAGAGAGGAAATTAAAGAGAAATAATTAAAATTTAATGTAAAATATATGCATGTCACAGTAAAAAGAAGAATATGTATAAAAAACTGAAATCTTTGTTCTTATAATTAGACAAAAGGCCATCTTAGGTATGTATAATATTTTTCTTTTATTTCTTTTTTCATATTCTCTTTTGCTTTGGTCAGAAAACTGGGTGGTCACAGTTCTGAACATTATAGCAGAAAGATAGAGGCCCCCCCATAGAGTATCCTGCACAATATCCATACTTATCCCTGTTCTCTTTGTTAACCCTATTTCCCCTTGGTACTCATCCTCACTTACCTCAGGCAACTTATTCTTCATGTTTTGCCTATTCCCCTAGTATCAAAGAGTCTGAATGTTCAGGTGGAAGACTCAGCTTTGAAATTAATGAAGTCATTTCTCTGTTCCCTGGTGCAAGCTAAACCAGCAGAACTCCAGTGTTGTAGTTGTGCAAAGATAAAATAATATCATATTAGATGTAATATTGTGAATTGCCATTTCTTCTTGAACTTCTGATTCATGGACTTGTTTATTCTGGATTTATGAAAAAAATCACCATATGTTTATCTCTAGTTCAGAGCACAAAACACATCCTTTAGGACAGTATCTTCAATTTGCGAGGTGTTATTTCCTGGATGGTACTGTCACTGGGTTGGTCATTTCACCCTTCTATGAATCAACCTACTTCAAGGAGAAGAGGTTCATAACAAAAATTAAATTCCATGAGAATTTGTTCTTTTTAAAATTCATTTCAGGAGAACTTTTTTGATTGGAAGCATCATTGTGATTGGTACTATAATAATATAAGATTTTTGAGCGATGCTAGTAGAGGCATGCTTAACAGATAAAGAGAATTTGAGTCTAGAATAGGTGTCATTTACAATGAGGACAACTTTCTGTCCCTTCCAGGATCAAAGGGACCCAATATAACCAACTGGTCATTATAAGA
This sequence comes from Tamandua tetradactyla, assembly GCF_023851605.1. Taxonomy (NCBI): domain Eukaryota; kingdom Metazoa; phylum Chordata; class Mammalia; order Pilosa; family Myrmecophagidae; genus Tamandua; species Tamandua tetradactyla. Next base: position 52,981,593 of record NC_135341.1, on the reverse strand, counting down.
CTAGCTGAGAGCATATTTGGGGCTTCTGGTTGGTTACTGCTGTTAGTGCATTAGACAGTCAACAAAGTTGGTATCCACATGAGCATTGGCAACTTTCTGAGCCTAGGTACAATCACTATCTCTGCTACTCTGACCACATCTTTAAAATCTCACTGGGGTTCTTGGGAAAGGAGTCAATTGACAAACTCACTGCAGGCCATCTTTTAATTAAGAGCCTCTTCTTCAATATGACCGTTTTTTTTTTTCCTTTTGGTGCATGGACCAGGAATAGAATCTGGGTCTCCTGCATGACTGGCAAATTTTCTACCACTGAACCATCCATGCACCCCAAATATCATCATAAGGTCCATTTACAAGATGTATCAGCATATCTTTTTCTCAAATATCCTTATCTGTAGTCTTCTGATCCTGCTCTTTCCAAGAACATGACCCATATGATTTACCCATTAGCCACTACTTATCGATCTTTGTGGATTATTACTTTAGGATATCTCTCCTTTCAATCCAAGTGGAAAAAGAGTTGCAACACTTAAATTTCAACCTACTCGGAACATTTCCTTTTCCTAAACTCTTTCACGTCCTGTCAACCCCTGAATGAGTTTATGAGGCTATAGCATCTGGTGCTAACATATCATGCAGAACTTTTCATAATTTGATATTTTCCCTCCTAAGTCAAGTAGTTATAGATGAGTTTCTTAACCACAGCACTATTGATATTTTGGACTCAATAAATCTTTGTTGTGAAGGAATTGTTTCTGTACATTGTAGGTTTTTTTTTTTTTTTTTTGGCACGGGCACACACCGGGAATGGAACCCGGGTCTCCGGCATGGCAGGTGAAAACTCTGCCTGCTGAGCCACCATGACCCACCCTCATTGTAGGATTTTTAACAGCCTCCCTGACTTCTATACACAAGATGCTGTAGAAACTCCACCCTAAGTTGGGGCAAACCAAATTGTCTCCAGATATTGCCAGATATTTCCTTAAGAGGCAAGGGAACCACTGAGTTATAGGTAGGGTAAGGTGACAGTGCATAATGGTTTGGCTAGGACAGTCCCATTTTAGGCCTTTTGTCCAGGCTTATGTTTTAAGCTCAAAAATGTTCCTCTTTGTGTGATAAATTTTAGTTGCTTGAGTTGTAAGGGATGCCCTATGAGGTCAAAAGTGTGGGTTGATGGAAAAATAGTTATGTGCCAAGAGAAGAAATGCTCTGTGTGTGAGTCATCTGCTCATGCAACTTTCTTCTCACCAATAAATCTGCCCCCACAAGATTGGAATAAACGAATATGGGCTTTTCTTGTGTACGTAACAGGTTCAAACCAGCACACCTAGTAAATAGGATGGAAAAACAGATCTAAATATGGTATATATTGCCTATAAAAGTCCAAAAGGCATTGTTGCCTCTCTTTGGTAATAGGGGATGCAAGGTGCAGTAATCTGTTTTACACTTAAGAAACTATATATCAACATTGCTAGGTACCCCTAAGTTGCAAGCATACTTTATTTATAAAGAATTAATCTCCTAATATTTTCATGCAAGTATTTCCAAAGCATTTGCTGTATTTGCTACTTTCAGCTGCCTAGTCCCACCTGCACGGTGAACCAGCATATCTTTTGGAATGGTGAGAAGATAAGTTCCCTGCAAACTAAATTATGAAACAGATACAGAACATTAGGACAAGTGTAAATCTGAAAGGCAAGTTGTGTGACTGTTTCTGTCAGGAGAAAGGAATGGTTTCTGGTGCCTCTTCTTCCTGGGATAGAGGAGAAATTGGTTAGATCAATAGCAGCATATTGGCTGTTGTAGGTTATGTTACTTTCTCAGTAGGTAGACCATATCTAGCAACCCAGCTGTAAATGGAATCATTACCTGATTAAACATATAACCATTAATTGCCATTCTTAAGAAGTTATCCATTTCTATACTATTGAAATTGAAGAGTTTAGTGACAAAATGAGAAAAATTAATACTCTTATTTAACTTGATTTTGATGGTGGCACATCCTGAGGGATGCCATTGTATTTTTGGTTTAGTGTATTCTTATAGAAATAGGGTTCTAGAATCCTTCATTTGCTCTCCTATCAAAATAAACCTTATTCTGAGGGTCAGATAACAATGTGGTGATTATATCAGTTGCTGAATATTTAGTCCAAATACATTGGCAACTGAGAAAAGATACATGATATGGTTTTAAGAACTGCATGGGACTACTATTGTCAAGTTATAATCTGCTCACTATTTGACCTCTATATACTTGACCTAGATCTAATACTTGACCTTCACTATTTCATGTGGATCACAATGATTTTAGGTCCATAGAGATTGGTTTTGATTTAAATTCAACCTCCCACTACCTCTCAAATGTCTGGGTAAATCTCTACTCAGTGTCCATTTACTCTGGTAAATGCCCACTAGCCCTTTGGGGAATACTAGGAGGGAGATTCATGGTAATTATCTGTGATGTTATTGCAGAATCCTCCTTTAAGGGTACCCAACCTTCACTTTGTTCATAGAAGCTGGAGTCTGGAGCTAACTCAGATGTTAAGGGCTCCTAACATAGTGACTCAGGTGATGACTCTGCATGGCACATATTTTGGGGGTTAAAAATCTTAAGAAGAATCTTAGTGGGCTGTCCATCTGTTTCTGTCCCATAAAACCCCATTATCGGGTGGTGCAAAGGTGGCTCAGTGGCAGAATTCTCGCCTGTCATGCCAAAGATCCAGGTTCGATTCTCGGTGCCTGTCCATGTTAAAAAAAAAAAAAAAACAAATTATCAATGGCCTTAGCCAAGTATTCCCAAGGGTCAGAGTATTGTGAACATCACTTCACCCTACTACTGTTTAATTTAACCATGTCCACCTTTCCTCTAGCAATTATTCCCTGCTAAAAGGCTATGCCATTCTAGAATCCTCCAGCCATATTGAAAATCAAGTAGGAAATTTCAAATTCAGCATCTCTTACCTATAATCTTTGAGTATATTCTTTAGTGATACTGGTTCTCTCCTCTCCAGTTAATTTTTCAAGTACTTGCTGAAGAGTGTCTTCTGGCCTGTTGTAGGATTTTGTAGGTTTCAGTTTGGGGTAAGTAGACTGCATAAATTAACTCACTCCCAAATTCCTACCTACCAAGTCTTTTATGATATTTAAATTTTATTTTTTATTAAAGCTATACCCATAAAATTTTAAATATCCAGATAGTACTATAAAGATTATGACAAAAACTAACTCTTCTTTGCCATTCTCTCCTTACTCTTTATTCTTGCTCTTGCAGGCTTGGGAAGGAAGTAATGGAGTGAAGGCACTATCATGTACCCCTATAAAAACATACTGCTTAGCAAGCCACTGTAGGGCATTTGCTCTTGAAGAGAAGTCAATACTGCTAGAAGAACCACAGACTACATACACTGCTGGGCTCTAATGACCATGGATAATTGCTACCTTGACATTAGACTTTCAACCAGATATAAACTAGTCTAGACTAATCTCCAACTGATGTTGTATTTTTAAAGGTGAAAACATTAGATAGCCTGGATTTAGTTATTATGTCCACACTTAACATGCTTGGGGATAGTGAAGGGGATGTCTGCATTTTCTTGAATTTATAACAACATGAATGGGGTTATTCAAAGAACATTGTAGTTATTCAAAGAAAGGTGACTGGCAGGGGCAGGTCTAGGTTAGTGGCCATGGACTGGCCACATGGGATTTGAACAGATTATTGGCATGTATCACCTCTGCTCTTACCAAATAATCTAGACTTCCTTCTCCCAGCTAAATCCAGGGAAGGCAAACTGCATATGCATTGGCTTTGCTTCCTGGCTCCTATCATACTCACCACTGAGGCATATAAAGAAACAGAAACAGCCTTAGAGAGACTAAGGGGTTATTTGGCTTTAAACATTTTTTATTTTCTAATTAAATTAGAGTAAAAACAGTAGTTAAAATATACCCTTGGCTGTTGTCATGAAAATCACAATAACAGATTAACCAAAAATAGCCCATTTGCTGTGGTTTCCAAGGATACAGCCACAGTTAGAATTGTCATCCACCAGTCAAGTCTCCCCTGACCCTCCACCCCCTGCCAGAGGACATTAAAACAAGACAATGGAAGGGGAAGGGCTAGAGGACAAGTTTTTCTTACTAAATAAATGTTAGGAGAAAAATGAAAAGCTTTGAAGCAGATTGTGTTAATTCTTTTCAGATCAGTTTAAAGAAAATGGCTGAACTGACCGGATCGCTCAGAATTTGCTTAATTGAAAACAAAACAGGGCTGTGGTGTTTCTGTTTTAAAGTTAGAATAGCCACATCTTCCAACTCACCAAACCATAGGATCCTAAGCCTTCCCTAATTGGTTACGGCTTTCATTTATTGAGTGCTCTGCCAACATTCTCTTATTTAATCCTTATAACAACCTTTTGAGAGTTGTCTGTTAGGCATTTCATATTTTGGTATACTAAACATCCATTCCACTTTTCTTGGGAATACACTCTGACTTCCATTTAGAAAATTATCTTTTCCCCATCTGATCCCATGAAATTTAACATTAAATATGATGCCCCAATCATGGTGGAAATATGAACCCAACCAGATCATTCAGAGAGTTGCTCCACAGATAGATACATCTCGAGCTGAGCTTTAACAATACTAAAAATGTTGAAACTTGTGGAAGTCCTGGAAGAGGCAACAGTTTTCCTGCGAATGCCCACAGAATGGCCTTGATTCCTATGCCCTTTTGTCAATTCTAAAGGACATTGACATCCTTCTTACAAGGTTATTGTCCGAGTGTCATTATTCTTATTTTTAATTTGAGAAAACTGCAGCTCCACTAAATGAAATCTCCTGTCTGAGGCTAGTCAGCGAATGATGGAGCCTGGACAGGTTCACATCTGCTTCCTCCCTCCTCCCACATTAGTTCCTTTCATGTGAATAAACAAGTTACCTCTCTGGCTATACCATAGCCTAGTGCTTTCTTTCCAATGGTGGAATCAAGAGGTGATTCCTGTGGAGAAAATCTCATTGTTCACACTTCCCCTTTTAGGATATATTGAGCCTTTTCACAAAGCTACTGATTTTCCTTTGTCTATTCTTTCCAAACTGAGTGTGTGCGTGCGTGTGTGTGTGTGAGTGAGTGTAGGGGGTGACAATGTTTGTCATGAGTAGGAGCTGATATTTTTTCAGAATGTGTGTGTCTTTCTTTTTCCTTTTTTTTTTTTTCCTTTTACAAAGCATCAGGAAAGAGAAAGAAACAGGAATACTTAAAATGAAGAATATAGGAAAGAGCATGGGCTTTAGAGCCAGGCAGAGTTAGATTAAAATTCTAGCTCCATTTTATTTCTAACTTGCTGATGGGGGAAATAACTTTCCCTTCACCGGAAGTTTAGAGTCCTTGTGATTTTCTGTTGCCAATTTAGAAATCCAGGAGGATAGCTGTTTTGGAGGGAGGCAGCTCAACTGTCTTACTGCTGCATCTGCTTTGGCATTGCAGAGCTCCCTGGGGTTATTCCTGCCTTTCCAAATGCTCTCTGCTAGTTGGAAGAAGTCAAGTTCCAAAGTGTAGCCACTTCCCTGTGTTTGTAGACCTGTGTCAGGTGGGCTATGAGCATAGACAGTGAATATTCTTAAATGCTTTGTGCCAGGTGAACCTTGGCACTAAGAGTAGAAGTTCCAAAGTATTATGGTGTTGCCTCTAACCACTGACCCTGTGGTTCCCACTATGCTGAGCCACGAGATTTACCCTGGTCTCTGTGGGGATTCTTTCATGCTCCCTTTGGGCACTGTTCTCCTCCACAGTGGGTGAATGGCAGCCTGGTAGGACATTCCCCCCTTCTTCTTTTCTTGCAAGTACCCGTGTTTCCTGAAGTTCATTTATGTTTCACATGAGTAGATAGCACCTCCACTACTCCTATAGCAATATATAATATATTGGATTTAGTTTAGAGAGGTTTGGGAACCGTGAGTTAAATATTTGGGTTTAGTCTCTCGCATTGATCGTATGCTTCCTAAGCCATTGTTCTTTTGTTGTTTTTGTTTATTTCTCGAATTAGGCAAATGGCTTAAAAGATACAAATTTATTCTCTTAGAATTCTGGAGATCAGAAGTCCAGAATGAGCCTTATGGGGCTAAAATTAAGGTGTTAAAAGGGCTAGTTCCTTCTGGGAGCTCTAGGGGAGAATCTGTGTCATTGACATTACCAGTTTCCTCAGACCACCTGCAATCTTTGATTTGTGGTTTCTTCCTTCATCTTCAAAGCCAGCAGAAGAGCATTTTCTCTCTCCTCTAATTTCTACTTCTATCCTTATATCCTCTCTGAAATAGCTCAGTTTCCTCCCTTAAATAAGGACCCTGGTGATTTCTTATAGCCCACCCAGATGAACCAGGACATCGTCCCCATCTGGACATCCTCAATCATGTCTGAAAAGTCTCTTGGCCATATAATCTAACATTCACAGGTTTCAGGAAGTGGACATCTTTGGGGGAGCTTTATTCAGCCTACCACAGCATTTTACCTGTAGCATTATAATGTTCCTTCTCTGATAAATTTACTGTGTATCTACCCAAATTTTACCTTGTTTGATATTAAGATACTGCTCCTACTTTCTTTTATGGTGTATATATGCTTGTGATAACTTGCTCACCTTTTAATTTTTATCTTTTCTGAATCATTTGAGTGTGTCTCTTGTAAACAGCATATAGAATTGTGGTTTGTTTTGTGATTCAATCTGAAAATTTATTTTAATAACTTATTTACATCTTTGACTATGTAAGTATAAAGTTATTCTGTGTCATGTGTTTTCTTCTTCTGGTTTAGAAATGTGCATATGAATTTTATTCTGTTACCTTTTTTCTTAATTGTACAGATGAATATATATAGTGCTTACTACCAGTCTTCTTTGCTGTGGATTGTCAAATCATCAAGCAAATTCCTCAAAAAGGAATGTAGAAATATTTCCTGAGACTTTACAAAGCCAAATTGTTTGTAGCCATTACTTGGTTCACACTCTTTCCTTTATTAACCTTACATGTTGCTCTAGTTTCTTCTTAACGTCTAATGTTAACCTCATTTTATTTCCTTGAGAGTGGCTTGATCTTCCTTCTGGATGACCAAAGTATTCTATATCTTTCAAGTTTAATACTTTTATTTGAGTTATTTTTGCATGGACTGCTTTGGGTATGTCGGTTTTCTTTAGACTATAGTGTGATCTTGCAATATGTGGACTATAATCTCCTTTTATTTCAGGTATTTAATTTTTAAAATATTTGCTCAGATTTTTTTAGCAAATATTTTAAAAATTGTTCAGATTTTTTTGAATATTTTAAAAATTGTCCAGATTTTTTTCCCTCAGGGATCCCAGTGATGTGTTTTGCCTACTTCATATATCAACACCTTTCCCTTAAAGCACTTTCCTCTTTCTTCATTTCTTATCTCTATGCTACTTGTATTTTAGTGCGCTTTTTTATCACTTTATTTTGTCCCATGTGCTCTTTTAATGTAGTTTTCAATTTTAATTTTTTTCTCTTGCTTCCATTTTTTTCCTAAATTTTTTAAAAATCAGTTTCCATTTTTACCTCCTACTTTTGAGTGAGCAATACCTCTTATTATCTGGCCATCTCTTTTTAAAATTTTTATATTTGTTTTGTGGTCTTCCTTCATAACTGAAATTGTTCTTAAAGTTTTGTTATTGTGATTGTTGTTTTTCTTGTTGAAATATTGGGTTATGATTTATCTTTGCTTTTTTTAAGACTTATATTTGAAGTCGTTGGATTTTCCTTGCCTAGCTCATAAGAGAAGTATCCTATATAAGTAGAGAAGACTAAAAGTATCTGTCTTGGTTCTTTAACCATAAAATTGCCCCCTTGCCTTTTTTTTTTTTTTTTGCCTTTTAATTGATAGCTTCCTTAATGTATGGCACCTTCTGATTTAAATCCTAAACTGGTTTAGGAAGATGTCTACTACCAGTCCTCATTTTTCAAGTTCCTTTTGCCAGCTATTACCACAAAGGGAAGCTCCCACTGACTTCCAGAGTTCTTCTCTCTCTTTTAGAAGGTGGTTATTGCTGAGAACTATCACTTCTTGACTGACGTTGGAACTTCCCATGGCTCTCTTTCTCCATCTCCCCAAATACTCATGCTCTGTTCCTTCTCATCCAACTCACAGCAGTTCTCAGCCAGGCTTTGGTCCTCTCCTTTAGGAGGGGAATATTGCTTATTGATGTGTGGAAACTGTCACCACTTACAATGATTTATTTCCACATCTAGTCAAACTTTATAGGTCCTATTTTGGATGTGCTGTCTTAGGTGCTTTTAAAACTTACTGACATAAGCTTGCAAGAATTCTCTGACTCTTAGCTTCTCTAACAGTGTAGTTGGAGAAGAACCAGGAAATTGAAATACAAGGTGCTATAATGCTAATTTTTTAATACCTCTTCTCCAAATAGCACCTTGAACTTTCATTATAGTCAGTCCACTGGTCAATTAATATTAAAGCTATTTTATGCATGCTTGAAACAATTAAGGGAAAGATTAGTTACTCTCAGGAACAAATCTTAACATTTGCTTGCATGGCTTAACCCAATGGGAGTTCGTTTCTTCTCATCTGAAGTCCAGTTGGCATGAATGAGTGCTGGGGTTGGGGAGCTTGGCTTCACATGGTTGTTCAGGGGGCTAGGTTGATAAAGCCTCTAGCATGTTTTACACATGGATTCCAAGATCTCCCTAGGCCTTGATATCCAGCTGACAAATGTGTTAAGGAAGAAGGGCTAGAGGTTTGCACAGGAGATTTCATGGAGTAAGTCTGTAAATATAATACCTGTTCTCACTCATTTATACTGGTCACATCTAATAGCAGGTGAGATTGAGAAAAAAGGAATACTGCTCTACTCCCAGGAAGAAAAGGAAGCAGATGGTAAAGAGCAATCTTGGCCACAACATGTCTCTCTCTCATCTGTTTCTTAGCTCCTTCAAGGCAGCACCAGTTTACGTATATGTTTATCCCCCACTTGTCCTAGCATAGAACCTGGGACATAATAGAGACTCAAAGAATATTTGTGCAGTTTAATAGAATGAATTTTTGTTCTCTTGATGTTAATTATTTAAATATGGGAAATGCTTTTCTGCCTGGAACTTGCAGTGGACAGGGTTAAACTAGTTCAAAGAAAAGATGCAGATTGACAAAGTGAACCTAATACCAAGTGTTAGTGAGGATGCAGAGCAACTGGAAGTCTCCTGCATTTTCAGAAGGCAAAATGGAGTAGCCAAACTGATAGTTTCTTATAAAGTAAATTTATTTAATGTATGACCCAATAATCCTACTCTACGTTATTTACCCTAGAGAAATAAAAGCTTATGTTTGTATAAAACTTATACATGAATGATTATAACAGTGTTATCCATAATTGCTAAAACTGAAAACAGTGCAGATTTCCTTCAATAAGTGAATGTGTAAAGAAAGTGTGTTGCATCTATACAATGGGATACTGCTCAGCAATAAAAAAGAATGAAATACTGATGCAGAAACCTCAAATGCTTTATGCTAAGTTAAAGAAACTACATTCAAAAGGTTGCATGCTGTAGAGTTCCACTTATAAGACATCTGAAAAAGACAAAACTAGAGGTTTAGAGAAAAAGAAAATCAGTGGTTGTGAGAGATTGGGGTGGAGGGAGGGTATGACTTCCAAGAGGTGCCATGTGGGAATTTTTTGCAATGAGGAAACTATCCTGTATTGATTGTGGTGGTGATCACAGAACTCTATAGATATATTAAAAACTCACAATACCACACAACAGCAGCAAAAATGAACTTTACTTTGTATAAGTTCATAAAATATTTTATGCATTTAAAAAGGGAGGTTATCTTCTTTATAAAAGAGTAATATCACAATCCATCAGATGTCAGAACAGTCTCACAACAAGATCAGTTGTCCATCACTTCCAGAGTGATGGGGGTCTCCAGCTGCTTTTAGCTCCCTTCAGATGTAGTCAAGCCCCACAAATGTGAGTATTAGAAAAATATAGATGTATTTTTGACAGAGAAGAAACCTCCCAAAATGCCCATGGCCTTCCCTTCTGACTATAAACACAAGTTCCAGAGGGTGATGGTTTTTACTGAGAGGTCAATTACATTTAAATAATAGAGACCATCTTATAATGTACCCCAAGCATGGCATAATCAGAGAATATCTGAGAAGTAGTAAGAATAGCTCAATATTTAGTAGCTGCTGGCAAGAGAGTGTAGAGGCTGTTAAACCTAGCTTTCCAGTCCTGATGGGGCCCATTAGTTGTGTTACTGGAGATTGGTATAATTTATGTTCAGTCTAAAAGTTAACATGTACATTATTGCTCTTGGATTTCAATCCTTTCTCATTAGAGGCATTGATAGTGATTAAAAATTCTTCACCAAATATCAGTTCTTGTTGCCATAGAATAATTCTTGGCTCCCCTAACGGCAATCAGAGAGTCCAAGACAATCATTCAGATAAACTGGAATCATTTGGAATGGAAATCTGACAGGAAAGCCAGGTTGACTGAGATGTAAAAGTAAGCTGTTGCCACCATCATATTCTGTCCCACCCCCAACCCCAACAAAGGCAGTGGCTACAAACAGAAATAGCAACTCTCCCTTAGACTGCCCAGTTCAGGGCCTATTTCCATGGAGCCATAACTGTATCCTCCCTTTTTTGTGATCAGTCCCAGAAGAGGAAACCAGATAAGCCAGTGCTGCAGATGGTGACTTCAGTACACTGGCTCTCCGCTAGCCTGGGAGTATGGCACAACCTACACTACCAGTGAGGCTGAATAGACCTCTTCCCTAATTGAGTGCTCTAGACAGTTGCCCTTCTCTTTCAGAGATGTCTGGTTTTCATCCATTTAGTGATTGGAGTTCTGCCCTACTATACAGCCTTCTGTCTCATTTTTCTGCCTTGATATCACCAATCCCATGTAACCTAATCTCAGAGCCATTTTCTGCTTTTATCTAACAAGACTTTTTCATAGGCTTTCCCATCCTGTGTCAGATATAATTTGTATTTCTCGGGAAATAGCAACTTATCTGGATTTCTGTGAAATAAGCTCATTTGGAACTAAGTAGAAGTGTCTGGTATAAGTAACGTGTTGTTTGGGACAACTTGAACAATCCCTAAACATATTATTTTGAGGATCAAGAGGAATAGAGGAAGAAATCTGAGTCTAGCACTGAACTCAGAAGAGTCCCATATGCATCTTCATTTATGTAAGGGTGGCAATGAAGAGGGCATAGCCAGGGAATTCAGAGTCCCTCAGAAGAGGAATTTCAGCTTCTCTTCTGTCATTATATCTGGGAAAGTATCAGATCCCTTACTTAGGCTGATGCACCCATCCCCTTGCTGTGCAACTGTTGGCTGCTAAAGACTTAGAGCTGCTCCTTTCTCTAGAGAATTGCCCTTGGCTGTTAGTCAGCTAGCTTACTGTTGGAGGTTATGTGCTGCCCATCTCTCTATGCCCCTTAAAACATAGGGGCAGCCAGTGACCAATGATTAAGTGATATGGAGGAGAAAATTTCAAGCCAACTTTCCTCAAGTGGGGATGACTGTCTTGTGTGATTCATGCTACAGAACCCCTTGTAGATTAGACTTTATCTGAAACCACAAACTTGTTCAGCTCTTTCCCCAACCAGTTCTTCTTCCCTCTCTCTCTAATAGGGTTGTCCCAAAAAGGATCATAACATTAAATCTTGTGTGCTTGACTCTTTTTCTTGGGCTCTGCTTTTAAGGAGCCTGACCAAACCACCAACTTCTTAGAGCTATTGGCAGCTATCATTTCTAATTATGATACTCACCTATTTTCTTATGGCATGGTTTGAATACTTCCTTATTCCTGAAGGTGATCTGTCAGTTGTGGTCTATTTGACTGTCTCATTTGGGTCAGATCTAGTCAACTGAAGTATCATCTGAATCAGACTAACCCAGACTCATGCATAAGGTAATCTACAGTGATCACACAAAATAGTCCAGGAAGGTGTGAAGAAGATACTCTTCATTATCTAGAGCAAGAAATAATGAGAGATAAAATAAGTCTTTATTGATAAACTCAGAATAGTTACATTGCAACTTGGAGTTGTTCTGGAATGTGTCCATTCTGAAAGAACAAGAGTCCAGAGTGATGCCCAGTGGTTCTTTATCAGTGAAGAGGATGCATAGTCCTTACAGATAGAATCATTTCAGAGTTTAGTTTACATAAGGAATAGCAAAGTGATAGCAAGATGATATTGTTTTAGGTTATTTATTGTGGTCCTATCAGATCTCCATAAATCATTACTGATCCTTCAAGCTAGGCAGAACTTCCTTATTAGATTTTTATTGATCTCCCTCCTTTTCTTTCTGCTGACCAAAAAAAAAAAAGGAATGAAAAGTGCTCTTCCTCTTCCTTTGTATCTTCGTTGTTGTATTTTAAGCCCTTCCTAAAATATTATTTGTGTCCTGTATCCCCACACTTGCCTGTGTCTGGACTTTCCTGAATATGTTGTACTGACAAGTATTCAAAAACCATTTTGCTAACTATAACTTAAAAGGTCATTGCATTCCAGGACCAGGCACCCCTCCCCCCCAAAAAAAAAGTAATTGTGGAGCCTAATTACTAAGTCATATATGTCTGTAAGAAACATCAGTTAGAAGAAAATTCACATGCCAATCATCATACTGCCTTTCCTATTAGAAGGCAGGGGTAGTGATAGAAAACCCCAGGGTTTAAAAGCACCAATAAAATATACCAAAGGTCCTATCTGGTAGGAGGCCAGCCCGCTCTGGAGGTAGAATATGTATAAGGATGGGCAAAGGAGGCAGAAATTTAGAGCCTGGCAGAATAGCAAGTGGGAAGTGAAGAGCCCTCAGCCAAGCATTACTGCAGTGTCCAAAACCCAAGAATTAAAAATGAACAGATTGTTTCAGACATTGTTTTGATGACTGCTAGCATGTAGTCAATGGTCTTTTCTAGACTACTTTTACCATCCACCCTTCAAAGGCAAGAATACTGTGGACTAGTGTATATGTGTTTGTGCTTGTCAACTCATCACAATCCTTTGGAAAGAAATATTTCCTTTTCCACTTTCAAGAGGGATTAGTTCAATCCTGTGGGCCTGCAGAAGATCAACAGAAATAGGAGAGATGTACATACAACAAAACAATTACAGTAGAGCATTATTAAGCACACGTTCCCATTACAGAAACAGAGATGCTTAATTAAAAAAAAAATTCTTTCTGGAGTAGAGGTGGCTCAAGAATCACCTTGGTGATTATGGAACTTCACAGGTAAGTGTGAGCTGAAGAACTTTTAGTTCTTGCTTTGTGGTTGAAGCCATTGGACTGACTGGGTCCAGCAGCAGGATGGTATCATTATTCATTCTCAAGCTTCAGTGTGCAAAAGAATCACTAGGCACTTGTTAAGCATGCAGATTTCTGCTAAATTCCCCAGGCCTAACTCTGGGTGTATTATATACAACTCAGGAATCTGCACGTTTTGAATGAACCAAGATAATTCCTACGCAGGAGATGTCAAATGCCACATCTTTTAAAATGCTGCTGCAGAGTGAGAAGAGGATTGGGTCACCCTCTTCTAGAGGATGCTAGAATCTTAGATCCTAGCATTGATTGACTGGTGGGAGAAAGAGGACAGTATCAGATACCTCTGGGGCCCTGATTCCCATCCTCTTACCCCCAATTATGATTTCAACTTTGCCCTAGGAGACAGTGTCCTATGGGCTCTGATGCATTTCCTGTGACAGCATTTCATCTTCAGCATCTGCCATTTTTCTTCTACTTTATGTCTCAGGTTTGGCAGGAGCCCAGTAGTCAAGTGTGCATGCACAGCCTAGAAAAGCAGAGGAGTTAGTGACTCCAGGGGGAGCTCTTAACAAATTTGTAATGGGAAGGAAGCTTATGGTTAAATGCTTCTCTGGTCAACCCTCAAGTAGACAATTCTGAGAGACATTCAATATGTTCTTTAGAGATGCTGCAGATACAATCAAGCCCCAGTGTTAAGCTCAGTGGAGACCTCAGTACTATACTGCTATATTAGGGTTTTCCCCTTCCCTCAGTTTCTCTGGTCTATCACTCCTACATCCTGGGATAACCAAATAAAATATCTAACCCAAAATCCCTGTTTTTGGCTTTGCTTTTGAAGGGACCCTAATTTAAGATAGTTGAGGTTAGATGTGGCCCTAGAAATCAGATACTCACAATGGAATTGAGTCCAGTTGACCACAACAGTGACTTAAAAAATGCATTTTTTATTGTCTTTTCCTTCTTCCTTCACTCTCTCTTTTCCTGAATACTCTTTCCTGGATCTCTTCCTGAGTAAACTCTGGGCACAAGTTCTTGCTCAGGTCTGCCTTTGTGGGGAAACCTAGAGCAGATAGGAATTGAGCAGAAGTGGTAAGAGAGGTAGGAAGAGAAATAGGAGAGAATGATTTTACAGAAGCCTAAGGATGGACAATTTCAAGAAGGAGGTATTGATCAATAGTGTCAAAAGTTGAGAGATCAAGTAAGATGAAAATGGGAAAGAACGCAATTTAGCAAATGGGAAGTTACAGGCAACTTTGGAATAGAACTGTCAGTGTAATGAAAAAGGTAGATTTTTCTTCTGTGGTTGCACAGAAGGATGAAATTTCACCCTATCCCTTTTGTCTCCCAAATTTATATCACACTTAATTTTTTAATACAAAATATATGGCACTTCCTTTGAAGTAGCCCAGTGCACTTCTCTGACCTTATCCTATACTCCCTCTCTACTCTTTTCATTATCCATGATTCTCTAATTGTTTGGTTCCTCTAACTTTATTCAGTTGACAATAGCTCACTTCCTTTCTCATCAAAATTGATTTTCTCACTTGTCTTTGAGCAAGTGAATCATCTTTCTCATAAAGTCTTATTGTTAAGATCTTATTTCTAGATTCTGGGGTTTGCTGTACATGTTAGTGAGTATTAGAGAAAAATGCTTTGTTATGAAATTTGGTATCAATTAATGAGGATAGGGAAACTCATGATGTTCATTAAAGGAAAGGACCTAGAAATGGTTTACCAAGTGATAGTAAAAATTATCCTGAATGAGCAAGAAAATGGTAATATAGATTTTATTTCAATCATTCAATTGATGTATTTTTTTCTTCATAGAGTTCCACACATTTTTTGTTAAAGTTGTATCCATAAGTCCCTATAATACACCATCGTTTTTTTTTTCTTTAAGTTTACACCATCCTTTTTGTGTACATGTTTAATATTATTGGCAATATGGGTAACTATTCTGATTTTTGCAAATGGTTTTGTTCAGGAAACAATAATTTAGTGTTGAAAATTTTCTAGATGGTCTAAGAATTTGAAGTATAAGAATTTCTGAAAGGACCTCATGGTTGTGGTCTCTGAAATTAAGATAGTATTTAACCTTAGGGAATTGGGTTCTTGTACCAGAAGGGGTTTTTGAGGGGGGCTTCTGGTGACCTGTTCCTTAACCTTGGTGTTGACTGCACAGGTATATTTGATTTTTGAAAATTCAGTCAGCTTTATGCTTATGCTTACATACATTTGTGGATATTATACTTTAATGAAAAGTTAACAATTTAAACACAAAAATGAAGCCAAAAAATTCTTAGATGTGAACATAGAAGAATTATTTTATAATACCAGGTTAAAAATATCCTTTTTAATTATGACCTATAAATCAGAAGTCAAAAGAGAAATGAAAGATTAAATTGATTGCCAAAAATAAAAACTGCTAAGGAAGTGAAAAAAGATAAATGTCAAATTAGGCAACATACTTGCAATGCACATTACAGACAAAATAGGCTAATATCCTGATATATTAAGAACTTTTAGAAATCAATAAGTAAAACAACAATTATCCAACCGAAAAATGGGAACAGGATTTGAAGAAATATGTCATGTTTGTTAGGAAAAAAAAATAAAAATGGCTCTTAAATATATGAAAAGATGCTCAGCCTCTGTCATGAGAAGATAAGTGCAAATGAAAACTACAAGAAGTTATCATTCTTTTTTACTTATTATACTGGAAATATAAAAAAAATGATATATTGTATTGATAAAGTATGGGAAACAGATATCCCATACATTGCTTATAGGAGTATAAATTACTACAGTTTCCATGAAAATTTTGTTGGCATTATCTATTGAAATTAAAACTGAATGTATCCAATGAGATACATTTTAAGTCTAAGAATTTAGCTTACTTTATACACGTGCCAAATGACTTACGTACAGGCTGTGATGTTAAGCAGTGATTTTAATAGTAAAATACTTTAAATGGGTGAATTTATATTTGCCAATATGTGTACACTTATCTCTTGAGGTATACACACAATCTATGGAGAGTCAAGGTTGGAAGTAGATAGCTAAAACATGAGGTGAAGGACAAGAGTTTTCTCTATCTACTTTAAAATTTTGTTGAAAATTACTCATTGGGAAAATTAATTAAATGGAAAAGTAAAACTAAAACATAAAGCCTACAAACTGAAGTTCAACACAAATTATATTAAGTAGCAGATAATCTGGAAAATGTGTTCACAATATATGAGAAATCTTACTAATTCTATAAAAAAGTGGCAATTGCTATAATGATAGAAAAATATCATATCATCAAATAATGTTGGTTCATAGTCAGAGTTTGGGAAAATGTTTGTTTTCTTGTATATGCTTTTTGGTCTGTGAACTGCCACATGTCCTGATGGACAATTTGCCTATAGATATTAGCATATTACGTAATTCCACCTGCTGTAATTTATCCCTAGAGTGTAATTAGAAATCCACTGAATGTTTTATGAACAATACTATTACTTAAATTGTTATTTTTAATAGCAGAATATGAGTATTGAAATAATCTCTAGGGAACTGGGAAAACTTAAAAAGCATTCATATGATGAAATACAATGTGAATCATTGAATATAGACCATTTAAAAGTGTTGAGAATATGCTACACTGTAAAATTAAATGATTAAGCAAGATAGAAAACGTTATAGTATTTTATAGTCACAATTTGATAGCACTTTGTAGAGAAAAGGTTGAAAGGAAATATTTCTAATTGGTAAGATGTTAAGCAATTTATTTTCCTTATTTTTAGTATTTTCAAAATGTTATATATTGAACATGCATTATTTTATAATCAGAGAAAAGAACGAGCAACAAATAATGTGAAATACTTCAGTGTCTAATATAACAGTCATCTGATGCTGTTCTGTGCTGTTTCCTTGTGGGTAATATATGAAGTATTTTAGACAGATAGCTTTATTCAGCTTTGAAGTGTCCCTAGTGATGGTGATTCTCAGAGAGAAATGCTTAAAGATTTTTTTTCAAAAAACCCTTTTTGTCTTCTATCCAGTGGAGCACTTAGATTGATTTTTGGCCCAATTTCTGAGATCATAAAAGGAGACTCCCTGGTCTTTGATTTCCTTAGTATCCTAACATGCAGTTGGTAGAAAAGACTTGTCCTAGGCATAGAGTCAAGGTTTTGAAGCTTAGAATAATATTGATTGTGCTGATCCCACTCCTGCATTCAATGTCCCTTCTCCGAACTGAGCATGAGAGGGATGTTTAATGATCTCTCCCATGTGTAAAAATTGCTTCCATCCCTCTGAAACTTCTCCATGATCTTCCAGAAGATTCCCTGGTCTGAATTTGCAGAAAAGTGCCATAGAATTCAGACAGAAAATGGATTGTATTGTTGGACTAAAGCAGGAAAGGAAGTTTTCTTCTTCAATAGAAGAAGCAAAAACTTTGGTGTTAGAGAGGTCTGCGTTTGAATTCCAACTCTGTGTCTTGTACAATATTCAATCCCACTCAGCATCTCTGAGCCTCAGTTTCTTCATATGTTAAAGATAGAGCATCAATATCTACCATCCTGGGTTAGAGAATTATATACGGAAATGTACAGTAAAGAACTTCACACTCTCTGCTTTATGAAAACCTATTCTGTGCCAGGCACTGATCTAGAGAGAATTACACGTTTTCTCATTTTATACTCAATTCTTGAGTATTTTCCCTAGCACCTGGCATGAATCTCAGAAATTCTTAGTTCTTTTAAGCTAAAGGCACCAATTTGGTTTAAAAAATTGGTCTGTATTTATGCAGGTATAAATCAATAAATTGAACTTCTTCAAAATTTAAAACTTGTGTTCTATGAAAGACCATATTAAGAAAATGAAAACGTACATATGGAAGAAAGTATTGCAAATCACTTATCTGACAAGGGATTTATATCAAAATATATGAAGAACTCCAAAAACTCAGCAATAAGAAAAATAAACAATTAAAAAAAATGAATAAGAAGGATGCACAGGTAGTTCAGTGGTTAGAATGCCCATCTTCCATGCAGCAGACCTGGGTTTGATTCCTGGACCATGTACCCCCACTATCAAAAAAAAATAAGGGACTTGAACACTTTAGACTTTTCACTAAAGAGGATGACAAGAAGACAAAAGAGAAAATGAAAAAAAAAAGTTCAACATCAATAGCCATTAGGGAAGTGCAAGTTAAATTCACAGTGATATACTGCTAAACACCCATTAAATGGCAAAAAAAAAAAAAAAAAAAAAAAACTGACAATACCAAGTTTGGTTAAAGATGCAAAGCAATTGAACTTTGCAGAGCACTGATGACAATGAAAAATGGTACAGCTACTACAGAAAATAGTTTGAATTTTCTTAGAAGGTTAAATATAGACTTACATAGTATCCATCAATTTCACTCCTGGGTACTTACCTTACTTTCTTAGGTAAGAAATTTAGATTATTGATTCAGGGCCGTTCTTCATTTAAAAAAATATTTTTATTGACAAATCTTCACACACATACATTCCGTACATGGTGTAAAATCAATAGGAATCTTATCACATAGTTGTGTACCCATCACCATGAACATTTGCATCACTCCAGAAAAAGAAATAGAAAGAAAAAAGAAAAAACTCATACATACCATACCCCTTACCACTCCCTCTCATTGACCACTAGTATTTCCATCTACCCAATTTATTTTACCCTTTATCCCCCCATTATTTATTTATTTTTTATCCATACCTTTTTATTCATCTGTCCATACCCTGAAGCATCAGACACAAGGTTTTCACAATCACACAGTCACATTGTATAAGCTATAACATTATACAATCATCTTCAAGAATCAAGGCTACTGGAATACAGTTCAACAGTTCTAGGTACTTCCCTCCAGCCACTCCAATACACCATAAAATAAAAAGGGATATCTATATGATACATAAAAATAACCTCCAGGATAACCTCTCAACTTTATTTGAAATCTCTCAGCCACTGAGACTTTATTTTGTCTCATTTCTCTCTTCCCCCTTTTGGTCAAGAAGGCTTTTTCAGTCCTTTGATGCTGGGTCCTAGCTCATCCCAGGAGTTCTATCCCACATTGCCAGGGAGATTTTCATCCTTGGGAGTCATGTTACACATAGCCAGAAGGGCAGTGACTTCACCTGCTAAATTGGCTTAGCGAGAGAGGCCACATCTGAACAACAAAAGAGATTCTCTGAGCATGACTCTTAGGTCTAATTTTAAGTAGGCTTAGCCTATCCTTTGCAAGAAAAGTTTCATAGGGGTGAACCCTAAAATCGAGAGCTTGGCCTATTGATTTGTTTGTCTCCACTGCTTGTGAGAATATCAGAAATTCTCCAAATAGGGAAGTTGAATGTTTTCTTTCTCACCAGTCCTCCAAGGAGACTTTGCAAATACTTCTTTATTCATTGCCCACATTTCTCTGGGATATATTGGGGTATCACACTAACCTGAACAAACCAACAAAATCTCTTACCCTATTCAGGGTTCCATGTATTTATGCTGTTCAACTGAACTGACCATACTAATTAAAATAGGTAATGTACTACCCAAAATATAAATTTTGCACCAAATAAACATCTCTCCCTTTGGTCTCACACAGAAGTTGAAGTTTTATAAAACGGATGATATAATCCTTTACCCTGTATTCTGCTGGATCTTAGTCCAATCCAGATCCGCTCCCTTCATATCTCTGATCCCTTTTTCAAATTTTTAAACAGTTTTTGTATTGGGTACTTCTGACTTTTGTAGCTTCAGAGTGCTAACTCTGAGTCTCAGGTATCACATAAATATCTGAACTTTCTGGGAAAGACCAGGTTATATACAAACAGCTCAGTATCTCAGAATTTAGAAATAACAATTACAATTGAATATATGTGACTGCTATAAGAGTTTACAATCTAGGACCTTTTACGATAGGTCCCCACCTGATAACCCATGCTTTCAACTTCGGTTCACTGAGTTTTTATATTACAGTTAGTTCATATGATTGAGGGATATTTGTCTTTTTGTCCTAACATTTCATTCAACATATAGTCCTTAAAGTTCATACACCTAGTTACATGCTTTACAAGTTCATTCTCTCTTGCAACCACTGAGTAGTCCATTTTTATGTATACATCCTAGATCCTTCTTCCATTCCTTGGTTGTTGTACCCTTAGACCACCTCCACATATTGTGAATAACAAACACTGCCACCATAAATACCAATTTCTTAATTTTTGATATAAGAATTTTAATAATATAAATTTCCCTTTAAGGACTATCTTAGTTGCATACCACAAATTTTGATATATGGTATTTTCATTTTCATTGTGGCAACAATATTTTCTATTTTTTTCAAGTTTTCCCCTTTGACACATGGTTTATTTAAAAGCAGGTTGTTTAATTTCCAAGTATTTGAAGAATGTTCTGTTATCTTCCTGTTATTAATTTCTAGTTTAAATCCATTTGGTAATAGAACAAATTCTGTTATGCTTTCAAACCTTTTAAATTTTTAAGAGTTTGTTTTATGAACCAGGGTATGGTCTATTTTGGTGAAGGTTCAAATGCATTTGAAAAAAAATTGTTTTCTATCATTGTTGAATGGAGTGTTCCATAAATATTAAAGTAGATCTAATTGTTTGACAGTTTGTTCAGTTCTTTTACACCCTTGCTTACTTTTTGTTTACCAGTTGTATTGATTTGTCTTCCCCTACTAAGGGAGTAGCATTGAAATCTCCAAATATAATTGTGGATTTTTCTAATTCTCCTTTCAGTTCTGTCATGTATTTTGAAGCTCTCTTAGGTACATCCACATTTAAGATTGTACTATCTTCTTGGTGAATTGATGCTTTCATCTTTATGTAATATCCTTCCTTATCACTGGTAAATGTTTCATCCTCTGAAGTTTCTTTACCTATACACAGCCAGCTGCTTTCTTTCTTTTGATTTTTGCATGATATATGGTTTCCCACTTTTTTACCCTAGCTTACTTGTATATTTGAAGATAGATTCTCACAGGCAAATATACTTGGAATATGTCATTTAAAAATAAGTTCTGGGTGGGCCACGGTGCTAAGTAGGCAGAGTTCTTGCCTGCCATGCTGGAGACCCAGATTTGATTCCTGGTACCTGCCCATGCCAAAAATAAATAATAAATAGGTTCTGACAATCACAGTCTTTAATTGTTGTGTTTAGACCATTTAAATTTAATGTATTTATTGATATGTTTGTATTTAGACCTAGCTTTTTATTTTATTTTTCTGTTTGCTATTTCTAATTTTCATGCCTCTACTTCCCCTTTCCTGCTTTCTTTTGGGTTACTTGAGCACTTCTTACTTTTTATTATTCCATTTTAATTTATGTATTGAGTTTTTATCCATACGGCTTTTGTTTGGTTTTATTTTGTTAGTGTTTATTCTAAGGAGTATGATAAACATATTAACTTTACATAGCCTACTTAGAATCATTATTTTATCATTTCAAGTAGAATATAGAAATCTCACTGCAATATAGTTCCTTC
Organism: Tamandua tetradactyla; assembly: GCF_023851605.1. Classification (NCBI taxonomy): domain Eukaryota; kingdom Metazoa; phylum Chordata; class Mammalia; order Pilosa; family Myrmecophagidae; genus Tamandua; species Tamandua tetradactyla. Next base: position 52,959,765 of record NC_135341.1, on the reverse strand, counting down.
ACCTTCTAGTCTTTAGTTTGAGGTTTCTCTTGTATTCTACCTGTACTGAAGACCTCATCAGACAATTTTATAGTTTTTGTTCTCAACTGTTAAGCATATTTTAAAGAACTTCAGAAGAAACTAGACTATAATTGTATTTAGCCAGGTATTTACCATTTGAATATCTCTTCTTTCATTCTTAATGTTCCTAGATTCCTTCTGATGTCATTTTCCTTCTGTTTGAAGGAATTCCTTTGGCCATTCTTTTGAGAGTAGGTATATACCAATGAATTCTTTTGGTTTTCCTTCATCCAAGAATGTATTTATTTCACTTTTATTCCTAAAGATATTTTTCCTGGATAACAATTTTGGATTGACAGTTCATTTCTTTTTGTACTTTCAACATGTTATTTCACGTTTTTTTCTGAACCCATGGTTTTAAATGAGAACTTTGCAGTCATTTGAATGATTTGTCCCTAAAAATAGTACATCATCTTTTTCTGGCATGTTCCTAAAGTTTTTCTTTGTTTTAAACTTTCAGCAGTTTGATTATAATGTGTCTTGGTTTGGGTTTCTTTGCATTTTTCCTATTTAAGTTTTCTGAATATCTTGAATTTGTCAGTTTGTTTCTTTCCAAAATTTGGGAGTTTTCAGCCACTATTTCTTCAAATACTTTTTTTTCTGCATTGCACACTTTATTTTCTCCTTCTGAAACAACCATGACTTGACTGTTTGATCTTTGGTATTGTCTCACCTATCTACCAGACTCTTCTAAGTTTTTCCATTTTTATTTCTCTCAGTTCGTACTGGATAATGTCTTTTCATCTATCCTCAACTTCAGTGACTGATTCCTCTGTCATTTTTATTCTGTTATTGGGGCCATTCAGTGAGATTTTTACTTAAAAATCTATTGGATTTTTTTCAATTCTAAAATTTCCATTTCATTCAGCTTCATATATCTTATTTTTTATCAGATTTTTCTATCTAGACATTTTTATAATAGCTGCTTCAATGTCTTTGTTGATAATTTCAATATATTTGTCATTTTCTTATTGGCATTTAATGATTGTCCTTACCCACATGAGTTGAGATATTTTTCTGTTTTTTTCCTAGAATAAATAATTTTGAATTGTATTTGAGACTTTTTGAATGTTACATCATGAAATTCTCATATAGTTTAAATCTCATGGAGATGTTTTTGTTTTTTTCTTAGCCTGGTTAAGTTCCAGCCACAAGTTCTGAGCAGCCTTCTTTGGGTGTGATTGAAATATTAGTTCCCATTTCAAAGTCTTTGTAGAGTTGTCTGGATCTGTCCCATTTCTTTGCCATCAAATGCAAGTCTAAAGACTAGCCAATGGCTTTTCTCTTCATTCAGTTGTCAGTGTTTTTGGTGTGCTGTTTAGAATCAGATACACATATGTGCATCTTGAGAGCGAGCTCAGCAGTTCTTTAACAACTTCATTGTGTTATTTTCCTAAGTCCTTGACTCTCTGTGCTCCTCTCTGTGATGTCTGGCCTCTGAGGGCTCTCCTTTCCAGTTTTTTCAGCCAGAAAGCTAGAGCTATACTTGGCCTGCTTTGTTGTGAATTTCCCGTGACACCACCTGTTTCCATGAAGAAATGGGAAGACGGAAAGGGTGGAAAAAAGTAACAGTAGTGTGGCTCACCCTTTGGGACCAAGCTCCTTATATTTTTGAGGTCATTTCCTCTCCCTCAGAGTGTAGATGCCTGCAGTCTCCCATTTCTACTGGAATCACTGTACCACAGCCACCATGGTCTATTTGCGTGGGCATTGGGTACTCCATTAAAGTATAATGGAGGATTTCCTCTGTTCTCTCTGAGTCTTAGAATTCATTTTGCTTCTCTTTAAGCCAACATTAGGGGCCTCTCTTGGAGTTCTATCTACACTGATGTCTAGTTCTGTGTTTAGGGCTACACTAAATCCAGGTCAAGGAATATTAAAAGGAGGAAAAGGGTGAATTCACAGTTAGTTCAGTGGTACTTTGAAAGATGGTCTTTCTCCTCAGTTTGGCTTCTATTCTTAACTTTCAAGAATCATTAAATAGATTCTCCATGTACTCTGTCTAGGTAGAGTGTCATTGTTCCATCTTACCTAGAATTGGAATGAAACTCAACTATTTTGAGTCCAGAATTTTTGTCCTATTTTTTTCCCATTGTGCCATGATGCTTCTTTCAAAGTTTGCCATGACCAAAGCTTTTCTTCCTTATTTTTAAAGTGAAACTCACTCAATCCTTGAGTGTTCTAAATCTTGAATGGTGAATTTCCCAGGATTTGTCAAGTTTTTTTTTTTTTATGACACTAGCTTTTGAAATCCCTGGGATAAAAACTCTTCAGGATCCCTCTGCTTCTTTACCTAGTATGTCATAAAAAGTCTAAAGTCTCTCCAAACCACAAACACAGAAACAAGCTAGAGAAGAAAATGGAAAATCAACTTACATACATCCTACTCCAACACAACCCCAACATAACCTTTGGTAAAAATAACTGAAGAACACACAATTTGGTTTATCTTGAAGTTTTGGTCATAACAAAGCTGTTATTTTCTTATGACTTGTGGCATATTGGGGAAAAAAATGACTGAACTTCTTCATCCTTTCTTATATCTATGCCCTTTTTCAGTAATGTTATAACTCCTGCCCATAACAGATGGAGACTATTTGCCCACTGTTTAAATCTAGGCAGGCTGGGACTTGTTTTGCCCAATATAATGCAATAGATGTGATGCTGTGCCATTTCTAACTCTAGACCAAGAAACCTTACATGTTTCTGTTCACTTCCGTGGAACTCTGCTGAGGTATCATGCTAACAAGCTCAAGGTAGCCTGCAGGAGGATGAATGATCAGAGATGAGCCATCCCATCTGAGCCCTGCCTCTAGCACACTCAGTAGTGGATGACAAACACATAAGTAGGGCTAATTTAGGTCAGCTGAGCCAGGTACAGAACAGCAGTATTACCCATCCAATCCATAGACTTAAGAGCATTAATTTACATGTTGTATGACACCAATACATTTGTGTTTGAGGATCCTTTCAGATGCAACTAAATCTAGCTGGAATGTGAGATGATAACGTAATTCACGAGACAATAACTTAATTGTCTATTAATGAGAGAAAGAGAGAAATGGAGAGAGCAGAAGATCTTTAACTAAGCTGCACTTAGAAACCCTGCTCTGCAGTCCTAATCAAATGAACGGTAGGCAGTTCCAGCACTTTTATGAGCTTGCCAGTAACCATTAGCACAGCTCTAGGAAGTTGACAGATTTAAATGCACTTTATGGGCCACATCTTGCCACATGATGCCATCTTTGACATCAGGATGCCAGAGTATATAGATTCCCATTGTCAGCAGATATTTTCCTTCAAGAATAAAGGAGAATAACATACAGAATGACTGTTGATATGAGGGAGTAAATGAAACCTGCATTTGAGGTTGTGCAGACTGTGCCTTCATCTCACATTTTGTATTCTCAGCTCTAATTAGCTCTTTTGGAGCAGATTGTTTGCAGTGAATTCCAGAAGACTGAGTATGATTTACTCAAGGCAAACAGGGTTCAGTGGTTAACCTTTTGGCCTTTAATGAGACAACATCTTAAGGATGAATAACAGTAAAGAAGGAAACTTGTCAATAAGAATCAAGACTCTGCCAGAATCCAATTTTATACCAAAAACAAGTCTCTAGAGAAAAATAACTTGTTTGGCATAACGTGATAGTGTGGGAAGTGCTATAAAAGTGTCTCAACCCAGTTTGGGGCTGATAACTCGATTTTGAGATGTCTAAAATTGAGAGGTAAATATAAAGCAAACAATTTTCCTATTTCTGCTCCAGAAGGTAGTGAATAATTGGTTGCAACCAAAAGGTTTCTGACTTCATGGAAATGCGGGACATTTTGCTAGAAATGAGTTTTTAATAGTGCCTTAGACATGAATTATGCCATTAAGAAAATGGTATCATTGCAGAGAGGGGTAGAAACTTACTCAGGCACTTTTGCATCTGGTGGGAGGATGCTTTGCTGTAGGTGAGATTACAGCCAATTCCACCCCATCCCCTCCCCCAACGTTTATACTCTTCAAGTGAGTTTTTACACTGAATAACTCATACTTTTCTGAGTACGTTTTTCATGCTGCACTTCCTTATTGTTGACCGTGATGTGCTTTATCACCAGACTACCTTTTCTGATTTCATGGTTTGGCAAGTTTGTGCTCATTTTTAAAGTCCAAATTGCATCATCTTCTTACCAAAGGAGAATGAATCCTTTTCTTCCTCTGTGTTTCACAGGTGCATTTCACATCTGGGTTTGCCTCTAGCTACTTAGAGGTAACAACTGAGTTATTCTCCCTTTATCTCTAGCTCCAAGGTCAGAGCTATGTGAAATAAATTATGTAGAAGACTAACATTTGCACCATCTAAAAAAAATCTCAGAATTTATTATTTTCCCCGATGAATACAAAGAGAATATGCTGACACTCACTAACAAAGAGTAATGTAACTGTATTTCTTTGCTTTGAATTTTTGGAACTTGCTTCAACCCATAAATTCAGTGAAAGTCATGCTGTGCCAGTTTCAAGCCTAGGCATCAAGAGGACTTGCATTCTTCTGCTTGTTTTCTTAGAACCCTACCCAGATCTTACTTGAACTAGCTTGAGCTCGCTCACTGGAAAATGAGAAACCACATAGAGCAAAGGAGAGCCACCTCAGACGAAACCATCTTTGTCCAGCCAGATGACCTAGCAACTGACCAGAGAGGCACAAGTAAATACACATGAGACCAGAAAAACCATCCAACTGAGTCAGCCCAAACTGAATTGTAACCAAACAAGTGATTGTTATTTTTAGCCATTATGTATTGAGATGCTTTCTACTCAGGAAAAAATTGTCTGTTACAAATAGTCAAAGGCACAAATATTGGTCTGGTCCTAAATTAGATGGGCCTTAAAGATTTTTCTCCTTGACCTTCGGGCTGTTCATGCATCTTCTCTGCTTCTGGTATTTCTCAATTTCTTCCTCTTTCCTTTGTTTCCCAGAGAATATTTAGTCACTTAAATCCCTTTTCTTCTTCTCCACTCCCCAATGCTCACCATATCTCCTTAGCTTTTATCTTGCCTTCTTCACTATGTTTGAAATTGTGCACGTTTTCTCCATTTATTGTCACTGAAGGCTTCCAATTTATTAGAATATAGCAGAGGGGTGCAGGAAAATTGCCTATAATGAACCAATAACTACAAGACTGCTTTTTCCACTGCCAATTATTTGATGCTAAAAAAACAGAACAACAATAACAGAATTCTCCATTCTTGGCTTTTACGTGCCTTGCAACTGTTATTCTGGCTTCATTTGTATATCTTGCCCCAGGAGGAATTTGGGGAATATGTCTTATTCTAGGAAGGAGATAAAGGAAAAGATAAATAAAATACCTACCAGCTACGCTCCACCCCCAGTAGAATTAGGTGGGAGTGGTATTACTTATCTGTCTTCTTTGCTACCGTCATTTCCCACTAATAAGTTAGGAAGAGATTGTGATGGATGAGCAAACTTTCCTCTAAAAGCTATGATTTGCCACATAGGAGGAATGTCCAGCAGTAGATTGGCATGTTTAAAATCCTAGAGATCAATTGAAAAGGGTAAAATCTGTTTTGTTTAACCACAAATGTTTTAAATTTTGATATTGTCAATTTGTCCTCTGAGAAGTCTGTATTGATTTAGATTCCAAAGTATGAATATTAATTTCCTCACCCCATAGAAAGCACTGCACTATTTGTATTCTTTTTTTAAATTATTGCCAATCCAGGAGGTCAAAATATTATCTCATTGTTTTCGTTTGAGTTTCCCTGATAATTTGTAAGGTTTTCTCTCTTCTTACGTTCTTAGGCCTTTTGCCAGGGGTTAGGTTTTTGTTTCTCATTGATTTATATAATTTCTTCAGATATTTTTTATATTTGTTATATATGTTGTGATTATTTTCTCCCCACCTAGAAAATTTATTTTCACATTATTTATGGTATTTGTTTGTGTTTATTTTCATTCTTAGTTAATTTATTCAACACACATTTATACAGTGCCAGCTTCTGCACTAGATAGAGAGATATATAAGTAAATCAAATGCACATGGTCCCTCTTCTCAACAGTATACTTCAGTATCCTGTTGTAGTTCTCAAACTTGGTTCCCATTGAACCACCTCAGGAGCTGTTCTAGTTTGCTAGCTGCCGGAATGCGATATACCAGAAACAGAATGACTTTTAAAAGGGGAAATTTAATAAGTTACTAGTTTACAGTTCTAAGGTCGAGAAAATGTCCCAATAAAAACAAGTCTATAGAAATGTCCAATTTAAGGCATCTGGAGAAAGATACCTTGGTTCAAGAAGGCCTACAATGTTCAACGTTTCTCTCTCAGCTGGAAGGGCACATGGCAAACATGGTGGCATCTGCTGGCTTTCTCGTGGCTCTTACCAAAAAAAGGGACTCTCTCCAAAATGTTTCCTCTTTTAAAGGATTCCAGTAAGCAACTAACCTTCAGTGGGTGGAGACACGCCTCCATGGAAATCATCCAATCAAAAGTTACCACCCACAATTGGGCGGGTCACATCTTCATGGAAACAATCAAAATGCTCTCACCCAGCAATATTCAATGAGGATTAGAGGGCATGGCTTTTCTGTGTCCACCACAGATTCAGACCAGCACAGGAGCTCTAATTGACTTCATTTATTTATCTAGGCTGGGGCCTGATTGCCTGCTTTTCTTTTTTATGTTTATGATATCTAAGTAATTTAAGAATATCTCCCCCTATGGCTTTTGGGTTTTGTTCCATGCTTAATGGAGCCTTTCCTATAAATATTTTCTATTTTAATTCTAATTTCTTGTGTATTAGCTTATTATTATTATTATTTTTATTTTTAGTGTTGATTCCCTAAGGTTGCATTCTTGATTTCCTTCAAATGTATGATGGATTTTGGTTTCTGTCTCAGAATTACTTCTGGGGTTACATTTTTGTTTCCCTAGCACAGAGTGCTTCTGACTATAGGTAGACGGTATGAGATATGCCCCCCTGTATGATGTACTAATGGTATTTGGATGGAGCATGTTCTGTTTCTGGTGGATGTTACTACCCATCTGGCCATTCCTCAGCTTCTTCCACACAAGTATGAACATTCACTGCTCAAAAGTTTCTGTCAGCAAAGAAGAAAAGATCAGCTAGCATAAGTTTAGTTTGACCCCAAATCCCTCTATCTTGGTAGTTGTCCTCAGCATCCCCTTTAGTTTCTTCTTTCATCTCTGATTTGTAGAACTCCCAGAAGAGTTTCTCCTTTCTGCAGATGTCCTTTCCTTTGTGCTCTTTGATCTGTGGTCTTCTCTGTCAATCTGTTCTTTCTGCTTTTTTGTTTTCACAGATTCCACCACAAGTTTCATTCACCAAAGACACTTTGCTTGGTTATTGCTAATGTTATAATTTCATTATCACAAATACAATTTTTATACCTTCCCTAGGAAAGAAAGAGATAAAGATATGTTCTCAGCCTGATGTCCTTGTCTAAATTACTATGTATATTTTAATCTTACCACCCATTTTTTAAAATACATTTTATTGTGAAATATAATATATATGTACAAAAGTATGAAAAAAATATGAAAATATTATGTTTCATATAATATATATGAAATATAATATATATGTGTATATATATATATATATATACACACAAAGAAAAGGCAATAATTTTCAAAGTATACTTCAACAACTAATTACAGAACAGAGTTCAGAGGTTGTCATAGGTTACCATTCCACTATTTCAGATTTTTCCTTCTAGCTGCCCCAAAACACTGGCCACTAGAAGAAATATCAATACAGTGATTCAGCAGTCATACTTGTTTGTTAAATCCTATTTTCTCTGTTATAACTCCTCCTTCTCCTTTGATCCTTCTTCCAATCTGTAGGGATCTTTAGGCAATACCTTTCTAACTTTTTCATGTTGAGAAGGGGTAGTGACACTAAAGGATAGGGAGATGTATTAGTTGATAATCTTGGAGAGGCTGGTCCCTCTGGGTTTCAGGATTTTTCTGGCCTAGGAATTCTTTGGAAATTATAAATTCCAGGAAAGCAAACTTAGTGTGAGAAACTTTTATAGAGTCTTAATTTTTGAGCCCTACATGTTCTTAAAAGTTAACAGGAGTGATATTTGTTAGGGTTTAGCAAACCATGGCAGTTAGCACTATCTAACTGAAGTTTGCATAAAAGTAGCCTCTAGAATAGCCTCTTGACTCTATTTTATCACTCTTAGCCACTGATGTCTTATTTTATTGTACTTCTTTTTCCCCTTGCAGTCAGGAAGGTGTTGTGGGTCCCATGGCGCCAGGGCTAAACTAATCCCCAGGAGTCATGCTCCATGTTGTCAGGAAGATTTTTACCCCTGAAAGTAATGTCCCACAAAGAGAGGAAGGTAATGATTTTCCTTGCAGAGTTGGGCTTTGAGAGAGAGAGAGGGGCCACATCTGAGAAACAAAAGAGGTTTCCTGGAAGCAACTCTTAGGCCCTATTATAGGTAGTTGTAACTTCTTGACTACAGAAATCAGTTTAATAAGGATAAGCCTTAAAATCAAGTGCTTGGTCTATATTCTTTTGAGTCCCCAATGGTTGAAAGGGTACCCAGGGTTTCTCAGATGGGAAAGTTTAATAGTTCTATTTTTTTTGTCCTTTGAAACTAAAGGCACTCTACCAATGCTTTTTAATTATCAGCCTTCTATAGTCTGAGATGTGTCCTGGTAATACATTAAACTATACAGATTCAGAAGGCCTCTTTGCCATTCTGTACTCCAAGAGTTTGAGTGGTTTAAATGAGCTATCCAGAGAGGTTGTTTTAGATTCTGTGTTATAGAAAACTTAGATTCTAGACATAATAAACCTCTATGCCTTTGGTCTCATATAGTAGGTGAAGGTCTAGAGTACATAAACTATCTTCTTTCACCCTGTATTCTGATTTACCTAAGTCCCAGCCAGATTAGCTTCATTTTTATCTCTAAATTGAGACCTGATCTCTTTTTCAGTTAATATGACTGTTATTGTATATAGCTATGCTAACTTTCAGGTCTGCAGAACTCTATTTCTGGGTTGGGTCTTAGGTGTCACAGAGTTACTCACAGTTCCAGGGAAATATAAGCTGATGTGCGTACAGCTCAGTGTCTCAGAATCAAGAAATACACTTAAAATTTCACGGTAAGTGTAGCTAGATCTTGAAGATGTTTCCTTGTATTTTCTCCTAGAAGTTTTATGCTACAGTCTTTTATATTTAGTTCTTTGATCCATTTTGAATTAATTTTTTGTATATGGTATAAGGTAGGAGTCCTCTTTCATTCTTTTAGCTATTAATATTCAATTATCCCATGCCCATTTATTGAAAAGATTATTCTGTCCCAGTTTGATGGATTTGGGGGCCTGGTCGAAGATCAATTGTCCATAGATTTGGTGATCTATCTTTGCACTCTTGATTTGATTCCATTGGTTGATACTTCTGTCTCTGTGCCCATACCATGCTGTTTTGATTGCACTGGTTTTATAGTAAATTTTTAAAGTCAGAAAGTGTTAGTACTCCCACTAAGAGTACTTTTTCTTTTTTAGTATATCTTTACCTATTCAGGGTGCCTTTACCTTCCAATAAATTTGATAACTAACTTTTTCAAGTCTTTAAAGTACACTGTTGGGATTTTTATTGGCATTGCATTGAATCTGTAGATCAATTTGTGTAGAATTGACATCTTAATGATATTCAACCTTTCTATCCATGGCCATGGTATGTCTTTTCATATATTTAGGTCATTTAAAATTTCTTTTAGCAATGTTTTATAGGGTCTTTTTGTGTGTACAAGTCCTTGACATCCCTGGTTAGGCTTATTACTAGATACCTGATTCTTTTGGTTGCTATTTTGAATGGAATTTTTTCCTTAATTATCTCCGCAGATGGGTCATTACCTGTGTATAGGAATATTACTGATTTTTGTGCATTAATTTTGTATCCCGCCACTTTGCTGAATTTGTTTTTAGCTGACGTAACTTTGTTGCAGTATTCTCAAGGATCATGTCATCTGCAAATAATTAAAGTTTTACTTCTTCCTTTCTTATTTGAGTGTATTTTCTTTCTCCTGTCTAATTGTTCCAGCTAGGACTTCTGGTATAATGTTGAATAATAATGGCAACAATGGACATGCTTATTTCATTCTCGATCTTAGAGGGAGTGTTTCAGTCCCTCACCATTAAATATGATGCTGGCTATAGATTTTTTTTGTATATCCCCTTTATGATATTGAAGAAATTTCCTTCAATTGCTACCTTTTGAATTGTTTTTATCAGGAAATAATGCTGAATTTTATTGAATGCTTTTTCAGCATCAATCGAGATAATCATGTGATTTTTTTCCCTTTCAATTTGTTAATGTGCTATATTACATTAGTTTATTTTTTGTGTTGAACCACCTTGTATTCCCTGTGAAAACCCCACTTGGTTGTGATGTATAATTCTTCTAATGTGTTGTTCGATTTGATTTGCTAGTATGTTGAGAATTTTCACATCTATATTCATTAGGGAAATTGGTTTATAGTTTTCCTTTCTTGTAGCATCTTAATCAAGTTTTGGTATTATAGTGATGTTAGCTTCATAAAAAGAATTAGGTAGTTTTCTTTTTTTCCTCAAAATTTTTGAAAAGTTTGAGCAGGATTGGTGTTAATTCTTTTTGGAATATTTGAAAAAATTTCCCTGTGAAACTATTTGTTTGGTCCCAGGCTTTTCTTTCTTGGAAGATTTTTGATGACTGAAAATCTTTACTTGTAATTGGTTTGTTGAGATCATCTATTTCTTCTTAAGACCATATAGGTAGTTCATGCGTTTCTAGGAATATGTCCATTTCATCTAAGTTGTCTAGTTTGCTGGCATGTTGTTGTTTATAATATTTTCTTATGATTTTTAAAATTTCTTCAGGATCCATGGTAGCGACTTCAGCCTCATTTCTGAATTTGTCTATACATGTCCTCTCTCTCTTTTTCTTTGTCAGTCTAGCTAGGGGTCCATCAATTTTACTGATTTTCTCAAAGAACCAACTTTTGATTTTGTTGATTCTTTGTACTGTTTTTTGTACTCTAACTCATTTACTTCTGCTTTAATCTTGGTTATTTCTCTTCTTCTGTTTACTTTGGTTTTAGTTTATTGTTCTTTCTATAATTCCTTCAGTTGAGTAGCTAAATGCTTGATTTTTCCTCATTCTTGTTTTTTTAGTATAAGCATTTAGGGCAATGAATTTCACTCTGAGCCCTGCCTTTGCCATCTCTCATAAGTTCTGGTAAATTGTATTGTCATTGTCATTTGTCTAAAGATATTTACTGATTTCTCTAGCAATTTATTTAAGAGTGTTGTTTAATCTCCATATATCTGTGAACACTCTGGCTACTTGGTGATTATTAATTCCAGTTTCATTCCATTATGGTCAGAGAAAGTTCTTGGGGTAATTTAAACCTTATTAAATTTATAAACTTATTTTGTGTCACAGCATATGATCTATCCTGGAGAAGGATCCATGTGCACTAGAGAAGAATGTATATCCTGCTGTTTTGGGATGTAATGATCCATATATGTCTATTAGGTCTAATTCATTTATCACATTGTTTAAGTTTTCTATTTCTGTGTTGATCCTCTGTCTGGTTGTTCTTTCTATAAAAGACAGTGGCATATTGAAGTCTCCCACTATTATTGTTGAAATGTCTATAGCTCCCTTCAGTTTTGCCAGTATTTGCCTCATGTAATTTGGAGCTTTTTGATTAGGAGCATAAATATTTATGATTGTTATTTTGCCTTGATGAAATGTCCCGTTTACTAATATGTAGTGCCCTTGTTTGTCTTTTATGATGTCTTTAATTTAAAGTCTATTTTATCTGATAGTAGTATCTTGCTTTCTTTTGGTTACAAATTGCATAGAACATCTTTTTCTATCCTTTCACTTTCAATCTATTTATGACCTTGGGTCTATGATACATGTCTTGTAAACAGCATATAGATGGATTATATTTTTAATCCATTCTACCAATCTGTATCTATTAATTGGTAAATTTAGTCCATTAACCTTAGAAGCTATTACTGTAAAAGCAGTTCTTGAACCTATCATCTTATCTTTTAGCTTTTATTTGTCAGTTCTAGATATTATTTTCCATCTCTCTCTTTTTATTCTTTAAATTACCCTTAATGGTATTCTTCAAATCTGTTCCATCCTCCAGACATCCTTCTCTTACTGCCAGGACTTCTATCATGGTCAGGTTCATGTGTCAACTTGGCCAAATGGTGGTACCTGTTTGTCTGGTTGGGCAAGTACTGGCCTGTCTGTTACTATGAAGACATCTAATAGAAGTAAATCATGATTGTGTTGGCTACATCCACAGCTGATTCCATGTGTAATCAGCCAAGATGTGTGTCTTCTGCAATGAGTGATGCTTAATCTAATTACTGGAAGCCTTTTAAGGAGAATTCAGAAGAGACAGGCTGTTTTCCTGCTTTAGCCAGTGAGCCTCTCCTGTGGAGTTCATCCAGACCCTCCATCAGAATCATCAGCTTCACAGCCTGCACTACAGATTTTGGACTCTACATTCCCGTGGTTACATGAGACACTTTTATTAATTTTATATTTACAAATATTTCCTGTTGATTCTGTTTCTCTAGAGGACCCTAACTAATACAACTTGATACCAGGAATGGGGTAATGTTCTCCAGGAAGCTGTGTATGCACTGAATCAGTGTCCACTGTATGGTTCTGTTTCTCCCATAGCCAGGATCAGTGGGTCCAGGAACCAAGGGGTGGACATGTGGTAGCTGGGTTCAGGTGTCAACTTGGCCAGGTGAAGGTGCCTACTTCTGTTGCTGTGGACATGAGCCAATGGTATGTGAACCTCATCTGTCACTGATTACATCTGCAGTTGGCTAGGAGGCATGTCTGCTGCAATGAATGATGCTTGATTTAATTGGATGGATGTTTAAATGAGAAAGCTCAACGTAGCACAGTCCAAGCAGCTCAGCATACCTCATCTCAGCACTCATAGCTCAGCCCAGGCCTTTGGAGATGTAATCATCCCAGGGAAAGTTGTTGGAACCCAGAGGCCTGGAGAGAAGGCCAGCAGAGATTGTCCTGTGCCTTCCCACATAAGAACCTCAGTTGAAAGTTAGCTGCATTTCCTCTGAAGAACTATACATTAACTAAATAAATCCCCTTTTATTAAAAGCTAATCCATCTCTGGTGTGTTGTATTCCAGAAGCTAGCAAACTAGAACAACTCCCTTTAGTATTTCTTGTAGGGAAGGTCACTTGTCTATTTCTCTTGGTCTTCTTTTTATCTTTGAAGCTTTTAATCTCTCCCTCAATTTTGAAGGGCAACTTGCCTGGATAAAGTATTCTTGGCTGGAAGCCTTTCATCTTCGGAATGCTTAATATATCACACCACTGTCTTGCCTCCTGTAGTGCCTGTTGAACTCAGACTGAACTCAGTCTTGTTTTTTGCTTGTATGTAGTATGTTGCTTTCAGGTCTTTCTCCTTTTCTTCAACATCTGACAGTTTAAATAGTATGTGTCTTTGAGTAGGCCTATAAGGACTCATTCTATTTGGGGTTCATTGGAGCTCTTTGATTTGCATATTTATGTCTTTTATAAGGGTTGGAAAGTTTTCCCCAATCATATCTTCAGCTAACCTTCCCAGCCCTTTATTCTTCTCTTCTTTTTCTGAGACACCAATGATTTTTATATTTCTGCACCATTTGTTGTCCATCATTTCCCTAAAATCCAGTTCCATTTTTTCCATCTTTCTTGCCATTTGTTCTTTTGTGTGCTCTAGTTCAATTTTTTCTGTCTTTTACCTCACTTACTTTTTCCATTAGCTTCTTTGAATCTGCTATTGTGCATCTCTAGCATGTTACTAATCTGGTCTACTGTATTTTTCATCACTGTGAGATCTGCCATTTTTCTATTTAATGTTTTGAATTCTTTATGCTCTTCTAGTGTCTTCTTAATATTCTTTATTTCTTTATAAATATCCTTGAGTAGTTGTTCCTTTTTCTTCAGTGTTTTGATTTGGTTGTTTGGCTGGGTAATTTCTACTTGGATCCTCATGTGCTTTGTGATTTTCTGTTGTGTTTTGGGCACTTGATTATCTTCACAAGGTTATTTGGAAAGTCGGTTTCCTTCACTTGTCTAAAGTTTTGTATTTACTTGGTTTTATATTGAAGATTACCTTTTGCATTTGGTTTGTCAGTAGTTTCCCACCCAAATGAAGCTTGGATCTCATGTAGGGGGTACAATTCTACTTGAGGGTTTATTAAAAACTTGGCAGGTGTGCATGAGTACATCAGTGGCAGAGTGCCCAGTTGCTGCATGGGAGATCCTGGCTTGATTCCCAGCTCATGCACCCCTCAAAAATAAATAATAGAATAAAATAAATATGAAAAAGCACACCTCACCAGGAGTAGGACAAAAAGTCAGAAGGAGATACCTGAAGTTATACTGGGACTGAACTCAGACTTGTGCTCACAGAAGGGAGAGAAAATTTTAAAAATACAAAATAAAAAATAAAAAATCAGTAAAATATATATATAAATGAAAATAAAAATACAAATAATAAAATGTTAAAATTAAAAAATCTAGGTAGATAGGGAGTTTGCCAGACTGTACTTACTGCTTCTTCCCAGCAGGTGGTATTTCTGGGCAGCTCCTTTCCTTAGGCCTTCCCCTCCCTGACTACAGCAGCATTCTGGGAAGATGGTGTGTGCACAGAAGGGGGGCTGGTCTCGGTGCATGAGATAGGGCAACTAATGGCAGCACCTGGGAAGAGTAGCCAATCTGCAGTGTCTGGCAGATCCACCACTTACCATGCTCAATGGGATAGCCCCTCAAGGCACCTGGCCAGGTGACTACCCTCACTTCTCAGGGATGTGGGATTTCACAGTGGGTGGGCAGGTATGCTGCTTCAAAGCCATTCAGGGAGTTTTCCCCATCCAGCAGGGATAGGCTGGAGCAGAGGGATGGCCAGTTCCCTCAGATCCACACTTCCCCACATACCACCATCCAACCCTAGTGAGAGTCTCAGTTGATCAGACCCACCCTGCTTTCCCCATCCTGATCCCCCCACCTCTTTTTTCCCTAAGAAAAACTAAAGACCCTCTTTGATCACTCACCCCCTGGGACTGCATTCCCAGTCATTCTCTCTCTATTCCCTATTTTGTCCCACAGAGCAGGGGTGAAGTCAATCCACCCTACCCTGCCATCTTCCTGGAAGTCCTTAACACTCATTTTTACAATAGGATTTGGGATTCCTTAGTAAGATTACATTTAATAAAATATGATAAAACATTCAGGAGGGAATGAGAAGAGGAGAATAAGTACAAATGTTAAAGAGATTAGATTGGAACTTGTAGGAATTCAGACTCTTGCCAGGCTTGGGGCTTTGTCCTGATATGAATAGAAGAGCCAAGGGTCTCCTGCAAAGCTGAACTCTGATTCACCCAGTGGTAAATTTTCTATATACATTTTTTTAAAAAGTCATTAGCACCTTGGGAGTAGTAAGGTGTTGAGATAAAGTTTCTATAAGAGTATAAATCTCCCAAGAGAATGGAAATATAGTAATTCTCACGGTGTTCAGAACTTCATTCTACGAGGATGCAATCATTGCCATCTGGGCACCTCAGAAAGGGCCTTGGGAGTCCTGGGAAACTATATTTCCAACTGGGAATGCGTCTTCACATTGGTGTGTTTCCATATCCTTTGCTGGTAAATGTAACCATCACCTTAACTCTGTCTGCTGGCATCTTTCAGTATTCCCATGACTGTTTCATAATGACAGTACCTTAACCATTTGCTGTAAAATCCATTCTTCTTTGCAGTAGATGAGCTGAAAATATGGCTCTCATTTTCCCAATATTCAGAATGATCAGTCCCATGAGTGACAATATTTGTAAGATATAAATAAACTGGTTATTCAGGGTTTGGGTTTTCCTGGGAAAAAAAAAGCAAAAACAAAGAACATTTGATATTGAAGAGACTGGTTCCAACCTTGCAGATATCCTATGCAGCAACCAAGGTACAGACACCCTGATGTTTTCTTCTACCTTAATCCTACATTACCTGACCTCTGGGCATTTAAAGCAGCAGCATACTTTTTATTCTATGTTAATAGTTCTCTATTTTGTCTCCACATTGGATTATTGCTTTATGAGGGATGTGAATGTACCAAACCTTCTTCAAAGTATTCTGGGCAGTTCTATGATGGTATGCCAGTCCTTATAAAGTGATGAAACAGCTGCTTCACAGTACCCTTTTAGTAAAGCAAGATAAAATGCAACCCTCAGCTAAGGAATTAAAGGGTCTTTTAATCAAGAATTATCCATTTTAATTTTAGGCCTTCTGTTATCCCCTGAATGGCCTCCTGGGAATTCAATTATTCTTTTATTTATTCATCTATACAAGAGTGTGAAGGAGATGCTGATTTCCCATTTAAAAAGGAAAAATTAGAAGCTAAATACAACTTTTGAATAGGAAATAATTCAGGCATAATTCTTGACAAATTCATGTTCTTCTAACTATAGCTTACCTCTTCAAGTCTCAGTCTACTTTCAAGTATGTCTCAGTGTTTTCAAGACTCAGTAGTTTTATGATTTATCATTTTTTTCCAAGTTCTAATCCACATCATATCCCTGAGTTACTTTTGAGCAAATGTCTTTTCTGTTCTGTGCTTCAATAAATCCCACCACAGAATTGGGTTTACAACAGAAACTGTTTGAAAGAAAAAATGAATTCAAAACTTCAATTAAGTTTCCTCAGGTAAAAACAAGTTTTTTCTCTCCCTAAAGAAGCTTGTTGAGCATGTATCCACTCTTAAGGCAAGAAAGCTTGAACTTGAAAATAATTGACCAAACTATGACATGAGGAACTGCCTGGGCCTCAGTGGGAAATCAATTGAGGACTATTGTGATGCTGTGATATGCTTAGTTCTCCTGGGAGGATGGAAGGTACTTTCTGAATTATGGTTGGAGATCAGTTTTCTCTTTATCTCCTCCAGTGCCCATCCTCAGGAGTAGTAGCATTGCTTCTGTCTTTCTCTAAGCAGAATTTATTACTGCTACTTCAACATTCACCCAGAACTTTGTATATTCCTTACTTTAGTCTTACCAAGATGCAAGAAGATGCAGCAGACAGTATGTAATTTGGAGAAAGAGATGTAGCTTTAAGTCCTGACTCTCACACTAATTTACCATGTAACTTAAGACAAATTATTTTCTAAGCTTTATCAGTATATAAAGCATAGTAATACCTGACTCTTAGCCTTTATGTAAGAGTTAAATGTGCCACTGAATGTAAAGCTCCCAGGAAGTGTCTGCCACATGGTAGGCACTCACTCAATAGCAGGGTGACATTTCGAAGTAGGAAGGGAGAGAGAAGTTGGGTCATAACCTCCCAATATGTAGCTTGGAAAATATGAACTCTACTAGATAAGGATCTGTTGCTGTACCAGGCACAATCAAACACATGAAATGGCACAACTTCATGCAAAAATCCTTGAAAATTCTAAGCAACAGAAAGAAGAGTGTAAGAATACCCAAGGCTCAATGTGGATTGACAGTGCTCCTAATTATATCCTCACCCCATAAGCAATACAAAGGGAAAAGTGAGTGGGTGGAACAAATCTTGCAAAACCTTGCCCATATGCTCCAAGTAAGAAAGAAGTAGATCAAAGTTAGAAGGAAGTCAAGGAGGCCAATTATCATCACTATCATGGTTCTAGAAATGTTTACATAGCACAGTTACATAAAAGTAAAAAACTAGAATTATAAAAGTGAAAATGGAAAACACTAAATTATTGTTAATGTGGAGATGATGTGATTGTATACCATTAAAATGCAGGAGAATTGTCTGAAAAACTATTAGAAATAAAAAGAGAATTCAGAAAATTCCCTGGTTGCAAAATTTATATCAAAACCATTAGTTTTCTTATATACTAACAATAAAACAGAAAATTTAATGAAGAAAACTTCCCATTTACAATACTAAGAAAAGCAGAACAACAAAAACAATACAATAGTCTAGGAAGAAATGCTTCAAGAAATATTCAGGGCTTATATGAAGGAAATATAAAAACTCTTCTGAGGGTTATAAAAAAAAGACTTTGAAAAACAGTCATAACTTATTCTAAGATAGGAAGACTCAATACCATAAAGATGTCGTCTTCCTAAACTAATCTATGAAGGTTGTGCATCCAAATTTGAATACCAGTGAGATGCTTTGGGTAATTTGAATACCAGTGAGATGCTTTGCGAAAACCTTTATGAAATTATATATTTTGAGGAACAGAGGTACAATATTGCAATGATGATTCTGAATAATAAGAAAAGAAACAGATAGGACCAGTGGAACAAAATCCAAAATCTAGAAAACAATCCATCTAGATACTTACAAATATATTATATGTGGTAAAAATGGCATTTTATTCAGTGGGAAAAGATGGATTAGTCCAGAAAATGGTGTGAAAATTGAGTAGACATTTGTGGAAAGAATAAAGTTGGCTTCTTTATTCTTTGTATCATAATGAATTTTAGATCTATCAGTTGTGTAAACTTAAAAAAAAATAAAACTTAGAAATACTACAAGGAAAATTTCTGCAGCAAAAACTTCACTGCATTTGTAAAGGAAAGATTGACAAAAGTGGCTATCTAAAAATTATAAACTAGAGCATGGTATTGTGAAAAATAAAAATAAACTGCACAAAATAGTTACAATATGAGCAATGGTCTTGCAAAAATAATAACTAAACAATTACTCCACTTATAAAATGAGCAATCTTTTCACCAAAAAATAAAGACAAATTAGTAAAGACTAAAAATGCCTAGCCTCATTATAATTAAATGAATGAATATTAACATAAAATAGCATTAGCACCCATCTAATTGGAAATAGTGAATGTAATTGACAATAATTAAGTCTAGCAAAGTTTTTAGAATATGGGCACTCATTTGATTGAAGTCTAAATTGATGCACTTCTGGCAAGCAATTTTGCAGCATCTAACACAATTTTAAATGCACTCTCTTTCACCTAACAGTTCTGTTACCAGAAAGTTACCCTAGGATCATTCTTGAAAATACCATACCATGATATGAAGTAGATTTTTAATAGTCAAAAAAAAAAAACAGCATCTGTGGGGCATGAGTTAAATAAAACATGATACACACAGCTTTATAAAGTATATTACAAATGTATCTGCTGTTATAACCAAGTGATAAAAACCAGGGGCATAACAATTGCATAGGCTGCTCCTTTTGTTTAGATAAATTTTATATTTAACTATATGTGTGTACATTTATGAGTATGTGTGTATATGTGTGTGTATATCCTTTTACTTGCATTTTTTTTGTTTTTTGTTTTTTTTCACATGGGCAGGCACCGGGAATCAAACCCGGGTCCTCTGGCATGGCAGGCAAGCATTCTTGCCTGCTGAGCCACCGTGGCCCGCCCTTACTTGCATATTTTAAATGTAAGAAGATTTTTTAAAATGTGGTGCTGTTTATGCTTTTAAAGAATTACCGAGGATTAGAGGAATGACAAATTTGTTTTTTTTTAAACATTGTGCTTTATTTATTTTGTTTTATAATTTTCTATTAGGGATAATGGAATTCTGGGACTTTTCTTTTGAATTCTTTCTGAATTACAACATATATAAAACCTATATAATAGCTATCACTCTTGTTCTCTGAAATGCAATATATATCTCCTTCACATATGTATATGCATCTGGAGGGCAGCATAGGGTTGGGTCCTAGCACAGTTCATGGGATGACATTTAGTATGTACTCAATAGGTATTTGATGAAAATTGAGAGTTCAAATAGATTGTCTGCCCTACACATTTTTTATACAAATATTTAAAGCAGCTTTATTCAGAATAGTCAAATAACTATGAATAATCCAGTTATCCTTATGAGAAGTGTTTGGGTTATTTTCCTTAAGGAGATAAAGAATCGGTGAGATATGGAGAAAATAAATTAACAGAAAGTGGAATCTGTTGCATAGAGGGCCCATATGCTCCCATCTGTCCCTGGAGAGACAATCTTCTTTTGAGCTCCAGGTGAAAGGATTAAGGTATATAGAGAGCAAAATGGAGGCTCTAGTTTATGATCTTTTCAATTTTATCATCTTCTTCTTCTCCAGTTCTCCAATGTGTTCTTGACTAAAGCACAGGAATTGTAGAGTGCTATATGCTTGTAAAGTTTCTGGAATCAAGCATAAATACAGAGCTGAGAGCTGGCGCATACAGAGAGAAGGTCAAGGTAAAAGTCTAAAGTACTATATGAGTTTTCTTTTTTTTTCATCTGGGTAAATTGTTTCTGTTAAGCACCACTGGATGGATCCTTATGCTCAGAGGGTAATGGTTAATTGGCAGGTAACCCGGGGCTTAACACATTGTAGGCATTCATGCATGAATGAATCCTCTAAGGCAGGAGAAATATTCATTAGATTTGGGTATTTTTTAAAACATAATCTTTTAAAGCAGTCTGTCTAGCTTGGTTGCCTCTAGGACTGAACAGTAGGGCCTGTTTTTTATTAAATGGGCTCATGAAGCAGACATTCATAGTTTGTCACAGATGACTAAAATAAATGTCTGCCTTAATAAAAAGAGAAATTATTTATATGGCTAAAAATAATCTAGAAGCTAGAAAATTATTTCCTGATGAAGAAAGACCTTATGAATTATTGTCAATTTGAAGTGTCTTTACTGTATAACCTCCTTCTTGCTCTATGAGAGAGCAAGAGAGTAAAAAGAATATGATATATTTAATGGCATGGACTTATCTACTGGACTGACAAATGGTATATTCTAAAATATACATCCTTGGATTTTGAAGGTAATGCAAATTAAAAGAAACCATGGTTTGAACTTTTGGTAAAGCAATGTAGCCATAAAAGGGCAATACAGATATGCAGAGTTTTAAAAATAAAATTGTCCACTCACTTGGTCTCAGATATCCAATTATACGTCTACTGTCTCCAAGGCCAGGACCAACTTAACCCTTGAAGACTCTCCATACTCTTGACCATCAATGCAAACAAATATGTATTGGGAATGAAATCTCATCAACAAAACAACTACCTTTTACAAGTGCCTATGAGGTATAAGGAATTGTGTTAGATATTTCATGGAGATACCAAAAAAGCAAGTTAAGATGGGGATTTGTCATTGCAAGAAACTTACAGTCTCATTGCAGAGTCAATTCACTTGACTTCTTTCTAATAGAATCAACTAGCAGTTGCCAGGGGGAAAGAAGTACTTATGTGGGAATGTGAGATTATCTTGTGGGATGCAGTGAGAAAATATTAAGCTTCTATTGATATTTATTTTTTATCTCATTAAAAAATTTCTATTTTTATGTTTTTTTTAATGTATGTTGTATATTAGTACACTAGTATATTCTGGTAATTTATAAATAAGCATGATTTGGGGGGATGTCCTGATTTTTTGGGTGGGGTGTGGTTTTGCTGATAAAGGTGCATATTCAAATAATTTTGGAGACTGGGTAATTTTGGAGAGTGAACTGGTACCATGTCTTATGCATTATGTTATTTTGTTTTTGTTTTTCTAATCACTTAGTGCAGGATATGGGCAATGTAGTCCTCTAGTAGATGTACATAAAGGTTCTTGAGGCTTGTTTCCAGAGTTATAAGATAAACTACTAAAATTTGGCACTTGCCATAAAATTCCATCTGGTAATAGAATTATGTGCAAAGCAAAACAAAGATATCCCACTTGCCATTTAAGCGAGCAACTGGTATCACTTACCTCCCAGACTAATGTTCGATGTTAGCTGCATGGCAGTTTTCAAACTTGTAGGAAGCTGCTAGTCAGTAGATGATGTTTTGCTGTGGCTTTTGTGATCTTAATGCCAAATAACTGATACTGAGTACAAATGTTATTAAAAATACATATTTTCTACAGAAGAGATTATCAGTACAAATGCTCTACTTCCCGTCCATTATATTTCTTTAAAGAAATGCCATTAAGAGTAACTTCCTTGCTGGGAAATACTGTATAACATATGCAAAACCATTATCAGCAATGTAAAAGGAAAATTCACCTTATTCTAATTTGAAATAATTTTTAAAACTTGTATGTTTCCACCTCTCTGCATAATTTAATCAATGTACCTCTAGTTTCATCTCTCTGGATGTTAGTGTCCACCTCTATAAAATGTAAAACTGAGATGAACTTAAGTTTCAATTTAGAAAATTGGTTCAGATATTTTGGCAACATTTTGATTGGCTGTTACAACATCTAGCTACTAAAATTTTAATTGAAAACAATGTCTTTTTACCAGATTTTGAAGCTCTTCAGTGTTTGTAGAGCAATAATACCATCTTCCAGGTCCAGGAATCATTTGGCCAACAAATATTTTTATTTCCTTTAATATTTCTTCATAAATCAATTATTTCTCAATAAGTAATTCTTATTTTCCTTGAACCCTAATTACTTCATCAAAATCATTCTGGAATGCATGTAAAACAGGAATTCATGTTGACTGTGAATATGTGCCCTCATTGGAAATATGCATATTTGGTGATATCCTTAGACCTGAAAAATCATAAACTTGTGCCTTTGGCTAGATGCTTGGAGAATATTTTAATTCATTTAATTTAATTCATACATCGCATATATTTCTGAAATGCTCCAAGCACTTTTTTGTCCTTGAGACTTATTGGCCTATAATTTTTTTTCAGTGATTAAAGCATTGAAAGACACTGGTTTATTTGAATCAGTTGTGAAGTTCATCATAATTGACCATTCATAAAGCACTTTATAATAAAATAAATGAGATTCTAGGTTATCCGTGTGATAGAGTCACCCTCTCTTACATATCTCGCCAATTGCTTTCTTGAGCGGGAGAAAAATGGATGGAATTACAGCTGTGACTGGGAGTTTCAGATAAATCAGAGAACCCCCAACAGAAAGACATTGGTTTTGTCTATGAACATGATTTCTAAATGTGTTTCCTGAGTGTATGAGTGGAGAGGATGGAGGATTGAGAATTAATGCCTTTTATGATATTGTAAGAAATGATCATGCTCAGGTTTTTGTTACTGGTATTGCCAAAATAGCTTCCTAACTGGCCTCCCTGCTGCCATTTTCCCCATTCCATGCTTTTCTCCACATAACAACCAGGGTGATCTTTAAAAATGTAAATCAGTTAAGCCACTTTCTTGTTAAAAATATCCAGGAACTCACCATGAAAATAGAATCTACACTTTTTACTATGGTCTATAGATTCTTCATGATTGGACTCCTACTTTTCTCTCAGACTTTGGCTCTACAGGTTTCCTCCTTGCTCATTGCCTATGCTCCAACTTTGAACATATCTTCACAGATGCTGTTAACACACTGCTAATATCCCCTGCCTCTTACCATTTACGTACAAGCCAGCTGGATTTCTTACTACTAGCATATGCCTTTCTTTGCCTGATACACATGAATTTCTGGCCACCAGAGGCTACTAAGTCTGAAAACGGGGCTGTTCAGAAGTTCTATATTTATAACACCCTTGGAAACAACTCTCAGTCATGCAGTTGGTATATAAACACCCCTAGCTCCCTCACTCTTTAATTAGGATGTGTGTGTGTTCTATACTCCCTCCCAGAGTTCCCTAGCAGGACAAAGTTCCTGTTGTCCACTGCAGTAACATGCTGAATAATGAAACTTTTATCCCTGTCTTTCCCTCCCTTGTATCACCTCTTATATTAATCAAAGTATCACATCACACTATGGACAGACCACAGTGCCCTCTTCACAACTGGAAGGATAGTCATAAGGGAATTGATTCCACAAAACTCAGAACTAATTCTGAGAATTCATATTTAAGGATA
Source organism: Tamandua tetradactyla (assembly GCF_023851605.1). Classification (NCBI taxonomy): domain Eukaryota; kingdom Metazoa; phylum Chordata; class Mammalia; order Pilosa; family Myrmecophagidae; genus Tamandua; species Tamandua tetradactyla. The sequence continues at coordinate 52,935,860 of NC_135341.1, read as the reverse complement.
TATTCCTCTAAAATTACTCTTGGTACGAATATCTGTATCAGTCAATATTCTCCAGAGAAACAGATCCAATAAGATCTCTCCTTCACCTTTATCTTTCTCCCAGTATGTGCATATGATTTATTTTAAGGAATTGGTTTATGCAGTTGTGGGGTCAGGCAAGTCTGAAATCCATAGAGCAGGCCAACAGCCTATAAACTCAGATGAGATCTTAGGCTGCAATCTTGAGGTAGAATTTCTTCTTTGGGAAATTTCAGTACTTGCTCTTAGAGCCTTAAACTGATTGGATGAGCCCCATCCAAATGATGAAGTGTAATCTCCTTTACTTAAAGTCAAATGATTATAGAGGTTAACCAAATCTAAAAATATACATTTTCAGCGACACATAGATTAATGTTGGATTAACTAACTGGGTATATAGTCTAGCCAAATTGAAACATAATTCTAGCCATAACGACCCCCCCCCCCAACATACGCACGCTGTTTATGTTTCTTGAGATCAACTCCCATGTAAAATATTTATACTTAATCCTTTTTGCAGGGTCTTCTACATGGATCCAGACAAGTCATATACTAAGTTAGTTTCTACACAAGTTATTCTTTCTGCCCAAAGGTAACTGTCTTCTTCATGTCACTCTAATTCATAATTCATTCAAAGTAATAGTAGTAACAATGTATTGGGTTGTTATAGCATATGGATAAGTGAAATGAGTGTTAGCTGTTAAAAGGGGTGTGAGAGAGGAATTGGAATAGTATGTAATCTGGTGCTGGCACTACCTGTGAAGCAGTATATTGTGAGAATGGCCTTATATTAGTGGACTTACATTAGTTGTAAATGCATATTGCAAAATCTAAGGAAACACTAAAAACACTTTAAAAAGAAGAATAACTGACAGACTGAAAGAAAGTGAAATGTAATCATATAAAATAATTAGCAATCAAGAATGCAGACAAAGAGGGAATGATAAAACTAAGAGATGAAGAATGAGTGTAACAAAGAGATAACAGTTACAAACATGGTAGATATTAATCCAACTTTAACAATTATCAGTAAATGTGAGTGGTCTAAATACAGCAATTAAGAGACACAGACAGTGGATAAGAAACAAGACCTCACTGAATGTTGTTTACAAGAAATAGTGTAAAGATACAGATTGGTTAGAGGTAAAGGGATGGAGAGAGATATACCATGATAAGGCTATTCAAGATAAATATGAATAGTGATATTAATTTCAGACAAAACAAACTTCAGAATAAGATAAATTATGTGGGATAAAGAGGAGCATTACACAGTGATTCTCTGGGGAGACATAATCCTTAACATCTGTACACCTAACTATAAGGCATCAAATACATAAGGCCCAAACTGATAGTATTGAAAGGAGAAATAGACAAATCCACTGTTTTGGTTGGGGATTTCAGCTCCTCTTTTGAAAATATTGATAGATCCTGCAGGCATAAATTCAATAAGAAATAGTTGAACTGAACAATATCATAAATCAATTGAATCAAATTGAATAATTTATCCAACAACAGCTCAGTACACATTCTTCTCCAGCTTTAAAACATACCTTACCAAATTTAAAAGAATAGAAATCATACAGAATATGTTTCAAGAACACAAGTGAATTAAACCTAGAAATAAATAACTGAAAGATACCTGGACAATCCCCATTCCCCAATTGAAGATTAAAGAATACAATTCTAATATATGAGTCAAAGAAAATGACCAAACAGATTTTTTAATTGAACTAAATGAAAATGAAAATGCAGCTTAACAAAATTTGTGGAATTCAGTCAAAGCAAGGCTTAGAGGGTAATACATATACCTCATGATATATGAATACATATATTAGAAAAGAAAGATCTGAAATCAGTAAGTTAAGCTTCCATCTTAGGAAGCTTGAGAAAGAAGCACAGTTTGTACTGAAAGCAAGAAGAAGAAAATAAATAATACAAATGAGAGTTTAACATCAATTAAATTGGAAGAAATAAAGCAATAGAGAAAGTCAATAAAGCTGGTTCTTTGAAATGGTCCAAAAATTAATAAATCTCAGAAATAAAAAAGGACAGGAGTTGATCCCATGGTCATTAAGTGATAACAATAGGATTATAAGGGAATTTTATTAACAACTCTATGGCCGTAAAGTTAGTAGTTTAGACAAAGTGAACAAATTCTTTGAAAGACATAAACTACTGAAATGCATGTAAGGAGAAATAGATTATCTGAATAGACCCTATATCTATTAAAGAAATAATTAACAACCTTCCAAAGCAGAAAGCACCAGGCTCAGATGAGTTCATGGTAAGTTCTGCCAACTGTTTAAAAATGAAATGATACTCATTCTCTACAACTCCTTTCAGAAAATAAAAGCAGAGGAAAACACTTTCTAGCTGATTCTATAAGGAGAGCATTATCCTAATACCAAATCATATGTAAATATTATAAAAAAGGAAACTACAGACTAATATCTCTAATAAATATTTATGCAAATATACTCAACAAAATAGTCATAAATTGAATCAAAGAATGTATAAAAGTAGCTACATACTACAACAAAATTGGCTTTATTCCAGCTATATAAGGCTGATTAAACATTCAAAATCAAATCAATTCATGTAATCCAACAGATCACAAGAGTAAAGAAGGAAAAATCATATGATCAAATAAATTGATGCAGCAAAAGCATATGAAACCTTCAACACCCACTGATGATAAAAACTCTCAACAAACTAGGAATACAGGGGGATCTTCCTCAACTTGATAAATTACAGTTACAAACAACCTGCACTTAACATATATTTAGTGTTGAGAATATAGATCTGAGTTTCTAAGATCCAGAGCAAGGCAAAGATGTTCTCTTTTACTACTCCTATTCAACATTATATAGGATATCCTAGATATGCAATAAGACAAGAACCTGAAATTAAAGGTTTACAGATGAGGAAGGAAAAAATAAAATTGCCTTTGTCTTGCAGATAATATAATTGTCTGTGTAGAAATTCCAAACAATCAACAAAACAGATCAAAACCTCTACTGGAAATAATAAGAAATTATCCATGCCAAGACACATAATAGTCAAATTTCTGGAAGTTAACAATTAAGAAAAATCTTAAGAGTATCCAGAGAAAAATGATACATTGCCATAAGGGAAATACAATTCAAACGAAACTATGGGGGTAAGAAGGAAGTGGCGCAATATTTTTCAATTGTAGAAGAAAGGAAATGCCAGCCCAGAATTCAATATCAGTGAAAATGCATTTCAGGAATAAAGGAGAATTAACGATATTTTCATATAAAGGAAAGCTAAGAGAATTTGTTGCCAGCAGATCTCCTCTAGAAGAATGTCTAAACATTTTGAGAAATGTTTTATTTAAAAAATCACTTATATGTAGGCTGAAACCAAAGGGATGGAAAAAAGATATACCATGTCAGTGTTAAACAAAAGAAAGCAGAGAGACTATACTTTCTATACCATTCCACTATATTAAGTAGGCTTCAGAGAAAAGAAAATTACCAGGGTTAGAGAAGAATATCACATAATTATAAAAGATTCAAGTTACCAAGAGAGCATAGCCATCCTGAAGTGTATGTGCCATTAACAGAGCTACCAAATATGTGAAGTCAAAACTGATAAACTGGAAGGAGAAATCAGCAAATCCACAATTATAATTGGAGACTTCAATACATGTCTTTCAACAATTAATAGAACAACTAGGCAGAAAATTATCTAGGATACAAAAGAACTCAATACCACTGTAAGCCAAAGTATCTAGTTAATATTTATAACACTTGATGAAACAACAGCAAAATAAACATTATTTTTAAGTACCCATGGAACAACCTGGGCCATATAATAAAGATCAAAACATGAAAAGAATGAAATAATACAAAGTATGCTCTCTGATCACAATGGAATCAAACTAGAAATAAATAATAGATAACAGAAAAATCTCCAAACACTTTAAGACAAAACAATCCACTTCTAAAAATGCATTGCCATGGAGGAACCAAAATAGAGTCAATGAAATGGGAAAAAATACAGTAACCTGCATGAAAGTGAAAATACAATATACCAAAGTTTTTGAGACATAGCTACATTAGTTCTGAGAGGGAAATTTATAGCATTAAATGGTTGTATTAATGCCTGTGTTAGTCATAGTTCTCCAGGGAAACAGAACTGAAAGAAGACATGTATATTATAAAAATATTATGAGATTTATTATAGGAATTGGCTAACACAACTGTGGGGATGGGCAAATCTGAATTCTATAGGAGAGGCTGGAAGCTGGAAACCCTGATGAAAGAGAATCTGGCACTGAAGTAGAAATGTAGTTCTTCCTTCTGACAGCTGAAATCAACAGTCCTAACCTTAAGGCCTTCAACTATTGGTCAAGATTTCCCTCATTGCTGCAGCAATCTCCTTAGCTGATTGTAGGTATAATCAGCCATAGATGAAATCGACTGAGTGATGATTTAAATCCATGAAATACCCTCACGGTAACAATCAGGGCAATGCATGCTTGACCAAATACTGGAAACCATAACCTAGCTAAGTTGACATGATTTTAGCCATCATAGTGCTTTATATTAGGAATTAATGAAAGTCTCAAATCAATAATTAAGTTCCAACTTCAAGAAACTAGAATAAATCAATAAACACAAAGCAAGCAGAAGGAAGGAAATAATAAATGTAAGAGCAGAAGGCAATGAAATTGAAAACACCAGAACAGTAGAGAAAACCAATGAAGCCAAGAGCTGGCTCTTTTAAAAAGATGGACAAACAATCAGTAATTCTGACAAAGAAAAAGGAGGACACACAAATTACTAATATCAGGAATGAAACACTGGATGTTGCTATAAATCCTGCAGACATCAAAAGAATTTTGATGCAGACATCAAAAGAATTTTGACAGAATATTAAGGACAAATCTACATGCATACTTCTGGCAATTCAGGCAAAATGGATCATTTTTTCAAAATGAACAAACCATTATAACTCACCTAGTATGAAATACCTGTTTTAAGAGCCCTGTATTAGTAATGCAATTATAAAACTCCAAAAAAAATGTATCTATAGCCTCAGATGTCTTAACTGAAGAATTCTACCAACCTTTTAACAATTATCAATTCTGCATAATCACTTCGAGAAAATAGAAGTCAGTGTTACCTTGATATGAAAACCAAGAAGAGTTACAAAACAAGAAAACCACAGACCAATATTCATTGCTGATATAGATGCAAAAATTGTTTTAAAAAACTAAAACTGAATTAAGCAATATATAAAAGCATTATGTGTTATGGTGAACTGTTTTTGTTTTTCTTATTTTTTAGGGATACAAGGCTGCTTCAGTTAAAAAATAAGTAAATGTAATCCACAAGATTAAGAGGCTAAAGAATAAAAGTAATTCGATTGTATCAATTTCTGCAGAAGAAATTGTAAACATAATTTACTACCCATTCATAATAAAAATTCTTAGAAAACTAACAATAGAAGAAAGCTTCCTCAACTTCATAAAGAACCTCTATGCAAAACCCACAGCTAACATACTGAAAGTTGAAGGACAAAATGTGTTCCCCTTAAGACTGGGAACCAGGCTGTCCAACTCTCACCACTGGCATTCAACATAATATTGAGTTCTAACCAATGCAATAAGGCAATAAATAAATAAATAAATAAATAAATAAATAAATAAATAAATAAATAAATAAAAAGGCATACAGATTGGAAATAAATAAAACTGTCTCTATGTGCAGATGCATGATGCTCTACCTAAAAATTCCCAGGTAATCTATTGAAAGATTACTAATCTTTCAATAAAGATTACTATATACTTGTGATGAACAATGGAAACCAAAATTAAAAATACCATTTCTAATCTCTTAAAAAATGACATAGTGGGTTTAAGTCTATCAAAACATGCACAGGTCATGGGTGCAAAAAATCTATGAGAGGCTGAGAAAGAAATAAAGAATATCTACATAAATGGAGAGCAATACTGTGCTCATGACTGGGAAATTCAACATAATAAAGATGTCAGTTCTCAAATGAATATAAGGGTTTAAGATGATTCCTTTCAAAATCTGAGAATTTTTTAAAAATATAAATAAGATTATTCTAAAACATACATGGAAATTCAAAGGAACAAGAATGGCTAAAACAATTCTGAAAGAAGAAGAATGTGGGAGAAATTACTCTTATTTCAAAATTTATTATATAGCTACAGAATCAGGACTGTGTAGTACTGATGGGATAATAGAAATGTAGATCAATGGATCAGAACAGAGAACCCAGAAATAGCCCCACACAATTGTGGGCAACTGATTTTGACAACATTTCAAAAGCAAATCAATGAAGGAAGGATACTTCTTTCAACGAATGGTGATGGAATAATTAGACATCCACAGTCAAAAAGTTTAAACCTTAACCTAAACGTCACCAATGGATAACAAGACAAATATAAAACTTACACTATAAAACTTTTAGAAGATAACATAGGAGAAAATCTTCAGGGTTTAGGCCATGGTGAAAAGTTCTTATACATAACACTAAAAGCATGACCCACAGGAGAAAAAGTGGTTAAGTTGGACATCATTAGATTAAAATATTTTGGGGCCGAAATGGTGAAGATTTGGGATATTTCAGAAAACTTTAAAAAATAAATAGATGGGAATGCTAAAAATTAAAAAAGGAATTGAATTCTTTTACTGTCAGCAAGTTGGCTTTGGTTAGCGGAAAAGCTTTCAGTCTTTCTCCATTGAGTTAGCTATGGGTTTCTCAAATATTCCTTTTATCATGTTGGGGAAGTTCCCTTTTATTCCTATCCTTTAAAGTGTTTCAATGAATAAAGGATGAAGAATTTTGTTAAATGCCTTTCCTGCATCAATTTAGATGACCATGTATTTTCTCCCTCGTTTTATTAATTTGATGTGTTACATTAGCTAACCTTCTTGTGTGGACCCAGCCTTGCATACCTGGAATAAATCCCACTTGGTCATGGTGTTTAATTCTTTTAATGTGCTGCTGGATTTAATTTGTGAGTATTGTCTTTGATGATTTTTTCATCTATATTAATTAAACAGATTGGTTTGTAATTTCATTTTTTATCTTTGTCTGACTTTGGTATTAGGGTTATGTTGGCTTTATAGAATGAGTTAGGTAGCTTTCCCTCCTCTTCAATTTTTTTTGAAGAGTTTGATCAGGATTGGTACTAATTCTTTCCTGTGCTTGGTAGAATTTGCATGTGAAGCCATCTGGTCCTGGCCTTTTCTTTTTTGGGAGCTTCTTAATGACTGATTCAGTCTCTTTCCTTGTGATTGTTTTTTTTGAAGTTATCTATTTATTCTTGAATCAATGTTAGTTGTTCATGTTATTCTAGAAAGCTGTCCATTTCTTCTATGTCATCTAATTTATTAGCATATAGTTTGTACTGGTTTAAAAGGATGTATGTCTCCTAGAAAAGCCATATTTTAATCAAAATCCCATTTCACAAATTTAGAATAATCCCTATTCAATACTGTATGTTTGAAACTGTAATCAGATCATCTCCCTGGATGATGTGATTTAGTCAAGAGTGGTTGTTAAACTGGATTAGGTGATGACATGTCTCCCCCCATTTGAATGGGTCTTGACTGGTTTATTGGAGTCCTATAAAAGAGGAAACATTTTGGAGAATAGGAGATCCAAAGAGAACAGAGAAGAATGACAGTCACGAGAAGCAGAGTTCAGCAGCCAGCAACTTTTGGAGATGAAGAAGGAAAATGCCTCCTGGGGAGCTTCATGAAACAGGAAGCCAGGAGAAGAAGCTAGCAGATGAAGCCGTGTTCACCATGTGCCCTTCCAGATGAGAGAGGAACCCTGATTGTGTTCACCATATGCCCGTCCAGCTGAGAGAGAAACTCTGACTGTGTTTGCCATGGGTCTTCTCAGCTGAGAGAGAAACCCTGAACTTCATCGGCCTTCTTGAACCAAGATATCCCTGGATGCCTTTGGTTGGACATTTCTATAGACTTGTTTTAATTGGGACATTTTCTTGGCCTTAGAACTGTAAAATAGAAACTTATTAAATTCCCCTTTTTTAAAGCCATTCCATTCCTGGTATATTGCATTCTGGCAGCTAGCAAACTAGAACATAGTTATTCATATAATCCTCTCATTTTCTCTTGTATTTCTTTGGGGTCTGTAGTTATATCCCCATCCCATTTCTGATTTTATTTATTTGTATACTTTCTCTTTTTCTTTGTCAGCCTGGATAAGAGGCCATCAATTTTATTGATTTTCTCAAAGAACCAACTTTGGTTTTGTGGATTTTCTCTATTTTCATGTTCTCAATTTCATGCATTTCTGTTCTAATCTTTGTTTTTTCTTTCCTTCTATTTGTTTTGGTGTTAGTTTGTTGCTCTTTTTCTAGTTTCTTCAGGTGTACAGTTGATTCCTTGATTTTTGCCCTTTCTTCTTTTTTAATATAGGCATTAAGGTAAATAAATTTCCCTCTCAGCACCACCTTTGCTGCATCCCATTAGTTTGATATGTTGTGTTTTCATTTTCATTTGTTTTGAGATATTTACTGATTTATTTTGTAATTTCTTCTTTGACCACTGGTTGTTTAAGAGCCTCTGTATAGTTATGAATTTTCTGGTCTTCTACCTGTTAATTGATTTTCACCTTCATTCCATTGTGATCAAGAAAATGTTTTGTATAATTTCAACCTTTTAAAATTTATTGAGACTTGCCCTGTGACCCAACATGTGGTCTATTCTAGAGAATTACCTATGAATACTTGAGAAAAATGTGTATCCTGCTGTTATGTAGTGTAATGTTCTGTAAATATCTGTTAAGTCTTGCTCATTTATCACATTTTTACAAAATCTGTGTTTGCTCATTGATCCTCTGTCTAGATATTCTATGCATTAATGTGAGTGGCATATTGAAGTCTCCAACTATTATTATAGACATGTCAACTTTTCCCCTCAGTGTTGTCAGTGTGTATCTCATGTATTTTGGGACACTCTGGCTCAGTGCATAAATATTTATGATTATTATGTCTTCTTGATGAATTTTTCCTTTTATTACTACATAGTGTCCTTCTTTTCCTCTTTTAATTGTCTTACATTTGAAGTCTAATTTGTTGAATATTAGTATAACTTCCCTCACTCTTTTCTGATGGTTATTTCCGTGAAATATCTTTTTCCAGTCTTTCACTTTCAATCTATTTTTGTCCTTGTGTTTAAAGTGGGTTTCTTGTACATAGCATATAGATAAATCCTGTTTTTTTAATCCATTCTACAAGTCTATGCTCTTTTTTATTGAGGAGCTTTATCCATTAACATTTAATGTTATTACTGTAAAGGCAGTGCTTTATCCTACCATTATGTGTTTTGGATTTTGTATGTCATATCTTATTTTTTCTCTTTTTAACCTTACTGATAGTATTCTTTTCTACACTCTTCTCCAGACCTGTCTCTCCTGTCTTTCCCTACCTGCCTGTGGTGCTCCCTTTAGTATTTCTTCTTGAGCAGGTCTCTTATTCAAAAACTCTCTCGGTGACTCTTTGAAAGTATTTTAAGCTCTTATTTTTGAAGGACAGTTTTGCCACCTATAAAATTATGGGTTGGCAGTTTTGCTCTTTCAGTATCTTAAATATATCATATCCCACTGCCTTCTCACTTCTATGGTTTTTGTGGAGAAATCCACACATACTCTTATCAAGCTTCCCTTATATGTGATAGATGACTTTTCTCTTGCTGCTTTCAGAATTTTCTCTTTGTCTTTGACAGTTGACAATCTGATTAGTACATGTCTTGGACTAGGTCTATGTAGATATTTTCTGTTTGGGGTACAGTGTACTTCTTACATCTGTAATTTTATATCTTTCATAAGAGATGGGAAATTTTCAGTGATAATTTCCTCCATTATTCTTTCTGTTCCTTTTCCCTTCTTTTCTTCTTCTGAGACATCCATGACATGTGTATTTATGCATTTGATGTTGTCATTTAATTCCTTGAGACCTTGTTCATATATTTCCATTCTTTTCCATATCTCTTCTTTTATTTTAGAATTTCAGATGTCCTGCTATCTAGTTCACTAATCCTTTCTTCTGTCTCTTTAAATTTGCTCTTTTAAGTCTCTATTGTGTTTTCCATCTTTTCTATCATGCCTTTCATTCTCATAAGTTCTGCCATTTGTTTTTCAAGCTTTCAATGTTCTTCTTTATCGTCAGCTAATGTCTTTTATATCCTTCATCTCTTTTACCATAGCTTCCCTTAACTTATTGATTTTATATTTGACTTGATTTACCATGTTTGATTGAACATTAATTAGTTGTTTCAACTCCTGAATTTCATTTGAAGTGTTAGTTTGATCTTTTGAATAGGCCATATCTTTGTTTTTCTTAGTATGACTCATGATTTTTTGTTGGTGTCTCAACATCTGGTTTCCTTGATTAGTTCATTCTGGACATCATTTTCGCTCCTTTACCTAGAATTTTCTTATTGATTGGCTTTGTTCTCTATCAGTTTATTTTGCTTTTCAGTTCAACTTATTCTAGACCTCTAGCATTGCTCTTGTTTAGCAAATTAGAATTTCTCAGCTCTTGTTTTTCTGCTTCTTGCCCTGCCTATATGGTACTTTTTTTTTTGAGGAGGCTCCCCAGATATGATTGACCCCAATCAGATTTTCCCAGACAAGGCAGGCCTAGGTCTCAGGAGGAAGATATAATCAATATCAAGTTTCACTGAGGATGAGACCCAGCAGGTTGTCTGACCTTCCTGTGGAGCCGCTAAACTCTGTGGTTTTCCTATCCTGCCCTGTGCTGCTTGTCATTCCACAGCTCTCTCCTGTAAAAACTGTATGGTGCTTTTAATTCACAGCCTTACAGGGGTATGGTTTAGACAGAGAATGAGGTGGAAGGCAAGCTTAAGCTGTTTCTGATTCTGAGCCCCTGGGGTCTGAATTCTCTGAAGGAGGGCTGCCATGTGAGCTGGAACCTGCCTCCTTTTCTTGAGGAAGATACATCTTTTAGGGAATGATTTCCTTCACTGGACTTGTTAATTTGTCTTTCAGACCTATATTAACTTTGCCCTTGCCTGTGTCAGCATTTACAATTTAAAATGCCCAAGGCTTTCTCTAATGAGCTACTTAAAATACTTTTTTAAAAGAAGGAAAAAAGTAGAGAAAAATCAAATTCCTTTTCAGAGCCAATCCCCATCCTCTAAGTTTCACCAGTCAAGAGCCATAGTTGGTACCTGACCCCTATAAAGGGTCACAGCCCTTTCCAGTATTCTGAGATGTGCCAACTCCAGACATCTCTGGTTTGGGGCTTTTTTTTCATTCATTAGCTCCTTCTTCTCTGCCAGGAAAGAGAAACCTCAGGGTTACGTCCCTGCTTTTTCTGGGTTTATCTGTGTTTGTAGCTTGTATTCAGCAGTCCAAATTTGTTAATTAACTGTGCATTTTGCAAAAGAAAACAACTTCCTCTCAAGTAAATATCAGTCAATAAAAACTATTTAAAGGAATGTCATTTCATGCTGATTGAATGTTTGCTGAGCAATGCTTTAAATTCCATGATGTTTCTTTTCTTTTTTTCCCTACTTTAAAAATACTTATTTTATAAGTTAGAAACAAAAGAGCAAATATTTTATAATCCCATGTCGAAAATACTTATAAGAAAACTGGGGCCTAGATTGTAAGCTCTTATAAAAGTCACATTTAGTCTGGAGTGGCAATTGCTATTTCTGGATTTTATATAAAATCTATTATTTAGAGATAAAAATGAAGCGAGTTGGGTCGGGATGAAGATAATTCAGAATACATGATTAAGGAAGACATTGCCTGTATTTTAGAATGTCACCTACTCTTTGATACCAAAGGAAGAAAGTTTTATTATGTCCAGAACCTAAATTTTCTGTAGCACATAATCTAACTCAACCCATCTGGATAGAGCACTTAAACATTCCAAACACAGGGAGCCCAGAATAAGAATGAGAGCCTTTAATCCTGTATAGCTTAATGGATTGCCTGGATACATCCCAGAGTATATTAAGCAGATAATAAAAAAAGTATTGGCAAAGTCCCTTGAGGGATGGGAGAAAAATTATGGACCTATTAAAATTTATCACTGGGGAAACCCTGGATACAGTGCCAAACATCAGGGACACCCAAATCAATAGGCCAGACACTTGATCTTGAGGCTTGCTCTTGTGAAGCTTATATATGTGGTGGAGAAGTTTAGCCTACCTGTGGGTATGCCTAAGAGTCACCTCTTGAGGATCTTGATGACCTTTTTTGTTGTTCAGATGTGGCCCCCCTCTCTCTAAGCTCAACTCTGCAAGTGAAACCATTGCCCTCCCCTATACTGAGACACGACATTCAGGGATGAGGGTCTCCCTGGCAGTGTGGGAGAGTGCTCCCAGGAATAAGCCTGGCCCTCACACCATGGGATCAACAGTGCCATCCTGACAAAAAGGGGGAAGGGAGGTGTGACAAGTAGAGTGTCAGTGGCTGAGAGAGTTCAAATAGAGTCAAGAAGCTACACTGGCGATCACTCTTATGCATGCTTCAGTTGGACATTGCCACCTATCATGGCTTGCAAAGCCCCAACCAGGGTTGCTCCTGTCAGTCTTGAAGAATGTCTAGGGTATTATGTAGGGATCTGTGGAGTCTCCATGCACTTGGGTAACTTTTCAAGACCTGCAACCTCCAGATAAGTTTCTGAACCAGTTGGGTCCTGAAATGCAGAAGGGCCAGCTTTTCCAGAATATCAACTTTTTCCATCCTCAATCCCATATTATCAATGGCTCCTTCCAACATGAAAAAGTGAGAATGGGCACAGCCCAATACCCCTGGGGAGTGGGAGAAAGATCAGGTGTGATGGTGGAGTTGTGTAGAGAGGGTTAGGTTTAATGGATGAAAGTGTGAGTGCTGAATCATTATGCTGATGTTTTTTGACCTCCAGTGCCCTAGAGCACCTAGAAATAAGAACCTAGAATTGTGGAATTGTGGCCCATACTGGACTCTGAAATCTGCTCTGCAGCTTGTTGTTGTGATATACTTTGGAATTTATTGCTCTCATGTATATGTTATTTAAAGAGAGGGAGGAGTATAACAGAGAGGATATGATTGACAGATGAGTATGACTGCTGAATCATTATATTGATGTTTCTGTTGGTCTCTGTTATCTTGGAGCAACTAGAGAAGAAAATGAATAGTTATGGAACTATAACTCATACCAAGCTTTGAGATCTGTTCTATGACTGCTTGTTGAAGTGTATTTGGAGATTTGTTGCTTTTTTGTGTATATGTTATATTTCACAATAAAAAAAAATGTTAAAAAAATAAAAATACTCTGTTTTTAATGTCCTCTTTAGATACTCTAGTGAGGACTCAGAAAAACAGAGATGTAAGACAATTCCGTCCATCTTCTAGGTTCCTTTGAAATTTGGTTCCCAGGTAGTTGTTTATCTCAGGGTTAGCATATTAACTTTGAATATGTGACCCTAGCTTTCATCTAGATGATGATTAAACTAAAGTATGATAAAGAGAAAAAGAAGTTGTACTCCAGGAAGGGATTTGAAAGTTTCTTCCTGTGCTGGTATGCTTTGCCTGCTCCAGTGCTCATTTTCTTTTTCTATCTATAGGCCACCTGAGCAAAGCATGATTTGGTAAGCGAGCCTGAAGGCTGATGTTTAGAGAAGGAAACTAAAAGCTCATAATCTTATAAGAAGTGATTATTCACTTGGGAGTTCTTCATACTAATTGCTTCCTTCTCACTTGTATCCTTAAGAAGACTTCTCAGGCCCTTAAAAAAGATCTGAGGTGTAACTCTAAATGGACTCCTTAGATGCCCATAAGTAGCTGCATAATTATTTATTTCTGTTTAGCAAAGCATTAAAATTATAGTGACCTAATAACTATTTATTTAGTTTTTGATTCTGTAAGTTGGCAGTTAGGACTGGGCTGATCTGGGTGGTTCTTATAGTCTTGACTGGGCAAATCTACTCTCTGCTAGCCTTGCTTATAGATCTGTGATCAACTAGCAGATTTGCTGATTTATTGGCATATCAGCTGAGATGTTGGGATGATTGGCACCACTTTTCATGGGTTCTCTCATCTTTCAAGTGATTAGTCTAGGCGTGTTCCTATTGTGGGCATAGAGTTCTAATTGTAGAAAGAGGGCAACCCACAATACTCAAGAATTTTTCAAGTTTCTCCTTGTATCAAAGTTGCTACAGCAACTTAGTTTGTTAGCCAAACTAAGTCACATGTCTGGAGTCAATACTGGTAGTGGTAGGGGGATACTAAAAGACATGAAGGCATTGGCATGGAAGGCAGGAAAAAAATAGAGCCATTATAGTAAACAATCAATGAAGGATGCTTTAATACATGAACTTTCAGGGAGAAGACCGAAAACAGAGTAATTTTGTTCATATTTGAGTGGAAGCTAAAGCTATATCCCAATTCAAAAAGAGAAGTCCAATTTAAAGAAGAATCACAGGAACATTAGAGGGAAATTGAGTTCATACAGAGATAATGTGATATGCCAGATTCTATCATATTAGAATCTCAAGCAACATTTATTAAATTCTGAATCTGAATTTAGTCACAAGAGGCAAATGATAAGAAGACATTGATATTAGATACTGAATTTTAAATAAAATATGAAATTGCAATTTGCATTTTAAAGTTCATTATAATTTACTAGGCTATTACAGTTTATTTTAACAGCAAAATTGGGATGTAATCATAACATTATTATTATTATTATTCCTGCCTTCATAAGAGGAAACTGAGATTCAGAATATTATTATCAAACACCCATGTAATCATGCCCAGGTTAAGAGACAGCATATTTTTCGCACCCTCAAAGCCCTCTGAATGCTGTTCATCATTATAGCTTTCTCATCTAAGTTGTCTCATTCCCAGCTGGCAAATGCCCACTGAAGAAAGTCAGAGCCCATAATCTAAACTGGAGTAGGAACTCAGATGACTTCACGATATTTTTGCTCTATTTTTTAAGTTTTCTGCATTAGGAGAGGCAGTCCAAATCATTTAGTACTCTGTTATCAGAAGTGGAACACACACAGTTTTCTTCTTTTCCCTTCCCTTCCCCTCTTCTCCTCCTACCCCCTCCTCCTCTTCTCCTTCATTATCTTTAACTTTCTTTCCAGGCTAATATATGAGCCTAAAGATGGCGGAGATCTTTATTGTGTTCACTGACGTATCCCAAGCACTTACTTAGAAAAGTACCTGGCATGGAGTAGATGCTAAATAAATATTTGCTGAATGAATGAATGGTTTTTCACAAGAGTGAGTCAGAACTATTAGCTCCCGAAATTATTTAATGTTCTGGGCATGTAATTAATTCATCTGTTCAAGCAGTTTTTGCTTATGAAAATTTCATCGCAAAATATATTTCTTCTTCTTGGTATTTGTTCACGTTTCACAGTGATACTGATGATCAGGGTGTCTCTGATACCTGTTCTGCTAGGGCTGGAACAAGAACACAAGTTTTAATCTATGACAGGGCTTTCTATCCCATGGAGAAGAGAAAATTGATATTCAGAGAGCTGTAGTAAAGTATCTGTTCTTAAAGGAACTCATATGTCCTGATTTCTGTGAACCTCCTTATACAGTAAAAATCAATCAGAATTTGAAAAGTTATGGTTGTTGAAATAATTTTAAAAGACTTTTCCTTCCAGTCTGATCTTCAACATTGCAGAAAATTCCAAATGTAAAGTTAATCAAGCATATCCATAATTTTCATATTCCACTTTCAATCTGTGAACCACCGAGAGAGGGGTTATTAGGATGAAAAACAGAAGGGTTTAGAACTCATGGAGTTCTCATGGACTGGGCACCAATGAGTGAACCTGTGATAAGTTTGTGGGACTGAAAAGAGAGAGTGTTTCTTATTAGAGTTCCCACCCAAATTAAATTAATAGGGTCTGCAAAATTGGAAATTTATTCATAATAGACTGCTGAAGTTTTATGGAAGTACTGTATGAAAAGCTGACTTATTTCAGCACTATTCATAACCCACCAAAATATTAGACACCTTCTACATTTCTCCCTGGAATCTACAAGAAAAGAAAATGAGTTGCAGACCTATTAAGGAGTTTTCCATTGCAGTTCCAGGGGAAGAAAAATGGATATGTGGCAGTATAAAAAGTAACTTGACAATTTCAGTACACTCAGAGTTTCTCTTTGCTTGAATGACTGGTTGACACTCAATGGCCCAAAACACCCTGTAAGAAGGGAGATAACCAAGTTTCAGCTGGAGGAAGGGCATGAAGGAGAGATTGTAGAGTAATGTGTTTTCCAAACTGAGGCAAACATATCACAAGCCAGCTGGATAATAGGCACAATTTAAACAATAAAGTACTTCATACAGTGGGACTAAAACAAAGGTCAAAGTAGGCAAGGTGGGAGAAGAGGAGAGAAAATGGCAGCTGAGCAGTCCATAGAAAAGATTTGAGAAATTGTAAGATTTGTTCTCACAAGGAATCCAAATGATTTCTCCTGGGAAATGAAAACCATACATTGAATAAATTTTAAATTTTGCTTTGGTCAGCAGAAAGCTCAGGGTCAAAGCTAAAGGTAACCTATTATAAACCATATAGTACCTATGATTTGCATACCTGTGTTTATTTCTTCCTTCTATTTACCTTATCTAATGTTTTCCTAATTTTTTTTTTAAATTTACGAACACCCCATATCCATTCAACTAATACTTTCCCTTCTCTCCTCTCCATATTCCTCAATGTCCTCTAATCTATTTTCTGTCTGTGAGTTTGCTCTTTCTAGTATCTCTTATAAATGAATGTCCCACTTTTTATGCAAGTATATTGTTTTCTGCAATCTGTAGATCACCTCAAAATTTTTTATTTAATTGTGTCATACATAAACAAGCACTTAATCAGACTAAATCAGACTAAATTGGACAATGGGGACAGTTCAAAAATAAAATCAACAGAAGACAACCTAAAGAGCAAGTAGAGGGACTACCATGGGGTTAACTCATGTCATTGAAAAAGTATGAATATAATGGTGCTACTTTTATATAGTAGTAAATAATTTAAAACAAAAGGAAAATGTGTTCAGAGATACATGCATATATTATATAATTCTAAAGAGTTTCATAAACATGTTGAATACCAACATTATAATAGATCTTATCTCTTATGGGGAATATGGGAATGCATTCTGGAAGGGGCACAGAAAGCTTCCATCACAGCTTCAATTTTTAAAAAACTATTTTATTGAGAAATCTTCACACACATACCATCCACACATCGCACACTCTCAATGGCTCACAATACCATCACACAACTGTGCATTTATTACCATGACCATTTCCAGAACATCTGCATTACTCCAGAAAAAGAAATGAAAAGAAAAAATAACCTCATACATCCCATACTCCTTTCCCCCACCGACCACTAGCATTTCAATCTACCTAATTGATTTCACCCCATTCCCCCACTATTTATTAATTCTTCATCCATATTTGTTTTACTCACCTTTCCATTCTCTGGACAAAAAGAACATCAGACACAAGGTTTCCATACTTACACAGTCACATTGTAAATGCTATATCATTACCCAATCATCCTCAAGAATCAAGGCTACTGGAACACAGCTCAACAGTCTCAGGCACTTCCCTCCAGTCACTCCAGCATACCACAAACTAAAAACGGACTCCATACAGTGCACAAGAACAACCACCAGGACAACCTCTCAACTCTACCTGAAATCCCCCAGCTACTGAGACTTTATTTTGTTTCATTTCTCCCTTTCCCACCTCCCACTGTGGTCAGGAAGGCTCTCTCAATCCCACAGTGCCAGGCTCCAGCCCTTCCCAGGAGTTATGTCCCACACTTCCAGGGACATCCACAACCCTGGGGACATGTCCCATATAGAGGGGAGGGCAATGAGTCCACCCACTGAGCTGGCCCAGACAGAGGTCACATCTGAGCAACAAAAGAGGTTCTCTAGGGATGATTCTCAGGCACAACCATAAGCAGGCTTAGCTTATTCTTTGCAGGAACAAACTTCACAGGGGTAAACCCCAAGATGAATGACCTAGCCCACTGATTTGGTCATCCCCATTGCTTAGGAGATCACCAGAAACTCCCCAAGTGGGGAAGTTGAATAAATCCTCCCTTCTCCCCAGTTCCCCAAGGGAACGTTGCAAATACTTCTTTATTCACTGCCCAGATTACTCTGGGATATATTGGGGCATTACACTAACCTAGACAAATCAACATCTCACATTCTGTTAAGATTCCCTGTACCTATGGTGTTCAACTAAACTGACCATACAAGTTAAATTAGGTAATGTGCTACACAAAATATAAATTTTGTATCAAATAAACATTTCTCCCTTTGGTCTCACATAGAAGTTGAAGTTTTAAAAAAAAAATGGACCATATCATTCTTTACTCTGTATTATGTTTTACCTTAGTCCTATCCAGATTAGCTTCCTTCACATGTCTAGTCAGTCTGATCCCATTTTCAACTTTTTAAACAGTTCCTGTATGACTTTCATAATTTCAGAGCTCTGAGTCTCAGGGTCACATAAATACCTGAAGTTTCTGGGAATGATGAGGTTATCTACGAACAGCTCAGTATCTTGAATTTAGAAATAACAGCTACAACTCCTGAATATATATGACTGTTATAAGAGCTTACAATCTAGGATCCATTACATTAGCCCCCAACCTGATAACCCATACTCTCAACTTCAATTCACCAAGTTTTTATATTATAGTTAGTCCATATGAGTGAAGCATGATAATATTTACCTTTTTTTTTCTTCTGACATTTCATTCAACATATAGTCCTTAAGTTTCATTGACCTAGCTGCATGTCTCACAACATTATTCCTTCTTGGGTCACTCAGCAGTCTGTTGTATGTACACACCACAGTTCTCCCTTCTTTCTCTCAGTCAACCACAAACACCAGCCTGCAAATGTCCATTCTTATCCCCAAACTCAGTTCCTTCAGCTAAATACTGAGCAACAGAGTTTCAGGATCATATGCCAACCCCACCCCAGCCTCCTGTGGAACCATCACACTGCCTTTCAGAGGGGCTATACCTCTCAGCTTCCCTACCAATAATGAATAGGTACATCTCTTTCTCCACGTTTTTTCTAGCACTTGTTTCTCTCTGTTCATTTTTCAAGTTTTATTTGCACATCATACAACCTAACCTTTGTAAAGAGACATGCCTTTGCTAATGGTTTAGTTCTTGAGCTATATAGTAGGTACATGAGTGTTCACTATGCTATTCTAATACTCTGAGGGTTTTTCTTTTTTTGTTTTTTCAGAGTGAGTTAAGAATCTATGGTTCTTTTGCAAATGGCTATCCAATTTTATTTCAATTAACATTTATTTAATAACACTAGTTTGCAGCAAATCCTGCAGTGTACCTTAAATTTCCATATGCATTTGAGTCTATTCTTGAACTCTTGATACAACTCCATTGATCTGATTGTTCTGATCCTACCCTCAACGTCTTTGTTCCCTTGGCTTCAGACTCCCCTTCATTATTTAGTTCTATGATTTGTGACTGATTAACCATTTTTTACCCAGAATCTCTTGGATATTTTAGAGTGCCTATTTTACCACATGAACTTTAATACCTTGTGTTATTTCAAAAATATATTCCTGTAGGTATTTCAACTGGTTTGTCTCAGAATATATAGATTAATTTATAAAGAATTTGTATATGTCAAATATTAATCATTCCTATGCAAAATATGCTTTACCATTTGTCTTTTCATATGTTCTTCAGTAAGGTCTTCCTATAGATAACAGGATATTTCTTGTTATGTCTATTTCTAGGGATTATATTCTTTTTGGATATTATTATTAATTAGGCTATTATTAATTAGGTTTCTCTTTTATTATACTTTCTATCTGGCTATTTTTTAGGAAAGTTTTTTTTTTTAATTTTGACATATTAACTGTATACAAACTTTCTTACAGATTTTTTTACTGTTCCATTAATTTCATAGTTAATTCTTTTAGATTTTCCAAGTATGTAGCCATTTTATCCACAAACAGTGATGATTTTATGTCTCACTTTTTATTTTAATACTTCTCGCTTCTTTATTTTATACAACTGCCAAGCCACCATTTCCAGGGCATTTTTAAATGCAGGGGAATACAGGCATCTTTATCTTGTTCCTGACATTACTAAGGATGCACACAATTTTTTTTCAATAAGAAAAATATAAAACATAAAATATTCTATGAAAGTGATGTTGGCCTTTTTTTGTATTTTGAAATTATTTTGCTGCTTCTTGGCTGAATTTTTTTTTTTTCTTTTCAGGAATGAAAAAAAACCTGATTTATTCCTAACAATCCATTATTTCGGAATATTTAGAGAAGATATTTTTTCTTAATGAGAGAAGACTGATCATATTTTTGGCTCCAGTGAAGATCTCAGAAAAGGAGCTATTAAAATTAAAAAGGAAATAATGGATGGAATAATTTTCCAAAGAAGAGTAGACTGGAAAGGTTTATTTCAAGACCTCAAGTTACTTGCAAAGGAGAGAAGGGATCTAGACAAGGGAGGAAAAGTGAGAGCAGACATTAATAAGATTTTACATATATGGGTGGGAATAAGATGAAGTTTCTGCTTGACAGACTCCATTCTCTGTGCTGAACAGGGGGTGAAACCATTTACTGAGAGGTTGAATTCACTAGAGGATCTTAAAAAAAGGAGTGGAAATTTGAAAAGTCTCTTTGAAATGGGAAGGGATATGAAAGAGAGAAAGAGACGGGTGGAGAGAGAGAAAGAAATGGTGAAGATAGGGATACCAATGGTAATAGTATAGTTGAAAAGATTTATTGTGGGTATTTATTGCACAGGAAACAAGATGACCCCAACTCCCATTTAACTTACTCTCTACTGAGAGAAAGATGACTTGGCTATAATACAGTCCAAGATGTGATAAATGTTGTAAGAGACATGCACACAGTGCTTTGGGAACGTAATTCAGGGGGAATCAGCGTTTTGCTTATGGAGGGATCAGAGATTGATAGGGGATCATGGTTAGAATTTAAGGTGATTTTGGCACATAGATGGGTAGGAAAGGACAGGCAACAAAAAACATAAAAAAAAAACCCTAAAAGTATAGTATATTAGATGGTGTTTAGAAGTGCTAAACAGACGAAAGGATAACGAAGGGAAGTAGGGGGTTGCAGTTGGTGGGTTGGTGTGGGTGCATCACTCAATAAATCATTCATGTCAAGTGAACAAAGTACTAAAAAAATTTTGACTCTCATGCCAATGCAGGCACCTCATCTTGCTCTCAGAATCAACTAGAATTATAGATATGTTTAATTTATTATAAAGAACACCACAAGGTACTATATGAGTTACCGGAAACCATTTTTGAAGTGTAAACAAATATGCATTGAATGACTGTAACCTTCTACAAGGGGAGAACCCATATGCACAACTATGGGACTGTTTGCACTCAGAGTCACAGACTATTAAAGATGGAAAGAATGTTACCCAGGACCTGATTCAGGCTTTTCATTTTAGAGTAGTTTGTGGGGTTAAGTAGCTTGCTCATGATAGTTAGTGGCAGAGCTGATGCTTGAGTTCAGATTGGCTGCCTCCTAGTTGTATTCTTCTTCCAGTAAACCAAATTTTCATTTTACCTTCAGCAGACCCCAGACCCCAGGCCCCAGACCCCAGAGTAGGGGCATGACCTTGAGGAAGTAGGACTGGATGGAGAGTTCAAGGGACAATACTAAGAGCTTACTTTATATCAGGCACAATTCCAAGATTTCCACATATATCTTCTTATTTAGTCCTCATAAAAACCACTTAAAGAAGATTTTACTTTTTAACATTTTTTATTATTATTATTTATTTATTTATTTTGTATGCTGTATGATGGGGGTCACATTTCATTCTTTTTCCATGTGAGTATCCCATTATTGCAGCATCATGTGTTGTTTAGTTTTTCATTTGTTTGCTGGCTTGTTTGTTTGTTTGGAAAGTTCATGGGTTGGGCATTGAACTGGGTCTCCTGCGTGGCAGGTGAAAATTCTACCAGTGAACTACCCTTGCACCCCCCATTTAAAGAAGATTTCGTGATTCTATATTTCCTTCTGATTTTTTCAAGAATTAAAATATTACATAAATAAATTGATGACTCCTGTGTTCTCCTTCTCAATTCAATTTCCCTCCTTTTACAGAGATAGCTAGCATCTTGAAACTATTTCTTTAGCTCTTACATAATTTTATATTACAACTTATAAGTATACTTGAAAAGCAATAAATATCATTCATTTAGGTTCAACTTAGCAAATGTTAGGAAAAACCTTTGTGTTTTGGAATGTGATTATATTGAGATATTATATTTAAAAGCATGCCTTTTCATTCATTAAAATGATATATTTGTCCCTTAATTCAGGTTTGCTCTTATGATATTTTGTAATTATTTCTAAATGTGTATTAATTTTACCCTAAATATATAAACTGCAATTCAGTTTTTCACACACAAAATATTTTTTTGTAAAAAGAAATATATAAAAAAATCCAACTTTATTATATATTTCAAAGTGACCCCCGAGGACATCATGTCAATTGATACTTCCTCTATCAATATATGAGTTCTCAATTTTATGAAATTTGGCCAGTCCATCATATTTAAAACAAATTTCAATCTGAGACTTGTGAATTAGAAATTAAATGTTATTTCATATTCTATTTTCTGGTCACAGAAGGTGAACATATTTTCATGTGTACTGGTGATTTGGTTTTTGTCTTCTGTGAATTGCATGCTCATATCCATTGTCCATGTTAAAAATGAAATTTTAAACTATTTTTCTTATTGACTTTTAGAAATTATTCATACATTTATATTTACATGTTCTGGATTATAATAATCCCTAAACCCCATTGATCTTCATTTCAGGTAATTTCTGAACATTTTAGATATATGAATACAATAATTGCCTTAATAACCCTTTGAAGTAGGTGCTACAGTTATCTCCATTTTAAAGATGAGAAAACTGAGGAACTGAAGAGTTCAGTTTTTTTCTCAAAACCACCAAGCTCTAAATAACACATTCATAATTTTAAACAGTCTATGAATGGGAGAACATAACCACAACAAAAGACTTTGTGTTTTATCTGAATAGCAAATACATGTCACTGTCTGTGACTTTTCATTTCACTTGTTTTATGATGTTTTCATACTATTTAAAGATTTTACTTTAATTTGAATTAATTGTATTAATAATTGCTTAATTTTGTTAATGAATTTTACATGACATAAATCTCATAAAGATATTGTCCTATTTTGCCTTCTAAAAGTTTTAAACTTTTTAAGGATGGGATTAAATTTCCTTTGGATTTACTTCTATGTGCGGTGTGAAATAGCAATTTTATTTTACTTTTTTTTCACATGGATATAAAATTATTTTATCACACTATACAGAACAGCTTATTCTTTCTCCATAATTTATAATATCATAACTCTAATGTCTACCTAGTTGCCCTGGATATGATTCTGGGCTCTCTATCCTGTTCTACTAATTAGTTTATTTATTCCTATATTGATGTAACTCTGGATTTTAACTATAGATCTATGATATGTTTTTATAGCTGGAACAATATATCCCCCCACTCTTCTTCAAAATTATCTTGTTTATCCTTGGCCCTTCTTTTTATGAAATTTAGGTTGAACTTAGCAAGTATTAGGAAAAACCTTTGTGTTTTGGAATGTAATTATATTGAGATATTATATTTAAAAGCATGTCTTTTCATTCATTAAAATGATATATTTGTCCTTTAATTCATGTTTGCTCTTATGATATTTTGTAATTATTTCTAAATGATTTTTCACACACAGGAATATATTCCAACATTGACCCACTGGTCAAAGATTCCCATACATTTGACTTCAACCCCATTAACTAGTCTGCACATATTTGGTAACCGTTTCCTCTTCTCTAGCTTTTGTCTATCTCTAGGTCCCCTATATTCTACATTTTAAGACTCTGAATTTACATTTTCCAGGGGGTTCATATTAGTGAAGTCATATAGTATCTGTCCTTTTGAGTCTAGTTTATTTTGCTCCGCATTATGTCCTCAAGTTTCATCCATGCTGTCATATGCTTTAGAACTTCATTCCTTCTTACTGCTGAATAATATGCCATCATATGTATATACCACATTTTGTTTATCCACTCATCTATTGATGGACCCTTGGATTATTTCCAACTTTTGGCAATTGTGAATAATGCTGCCATAAAACCAGGTATGCAAATGTCAGTTTGTGACATTGCTTTCAGCTCTTCTGGCTTCATGTAAGTCACGGTATTGTTGGGTTGTAGGGCAATTATATTTAGTTTTCTAAGGAATCGCCAAACAGTTTTCCAAAGCAATTGTTCCATTATATATTCCCACCAGCAGTGAATAAGTGTTTCGATTTGTCTACTTTCTCTCCAACAGTTGTAACTTCCTGTTTGTTTAAGGCAGCCATTCTTGTAGGTGTGAGATGATATCTCATTGTGGTTTTGATTTACATTTCCCTTATAGCTAATGAAGGTGAACATCTTTTCATGTGCTTTTTAGCCATTTCTATATCCTCTTTGGAAAAATGTCTATTTACATCTTTTGCCCATTTTATAATTGGTTTCTTTGTTATTTTGTTGTTGAATTGTATGATTTCTTTATATATATTGGGTATCAAACCCTTATTAGATATATGGTCTCCAAATATTTTCTCCCATTGAGTTGGCTGCCTCTTCACCTTTTTGATAAAGTTCTTTGAGGCACAGAAGTATTGACTTTGAGATGTTCTCACTTATCTATTTTTAATTCTATTGCTTATGCTTTGAGTATAAGGTCTAAGAAGCTACCTCCTGTTACTAGGTCTTGAAGATATTTCCCTATATTTTCTTCTAGGACTTTTATGGTATTGGCTTTTATATTTTGATGTTTGATCCACTTTGAGTTAATTTTTGTATAGGGTGTGAGGTAGGGGTCCCCTTTCATTCCTTTCACTATGGATATCCAGTTCTCTCAAGCCAATTTTTGAAAAGACTAATGTGTCCCAGTTCAATGGATCTGGGGGCCTTGTTGAAGATCAGTTGACCAAAATCTGGTGCTTTATTTGCAAACTCTCAATTTGATTCCGTTGATCACTATTTCTATCTTTGTGCCAAAACCATGATATTTTCACCACTGTGGTCAGGAAGGGTAAGCCCTCCCACTTCATTCCTCTTTTTAAGGATGCTTTTAGCTATTTGAGGTCCCTTTCCTTTCCAAATAAATTGATAACTCGCCTTTTCAAGTCTTCAATGTAGGTTGTTGGAATTTTTTTTTTCTTTTATTAATTAAAAAAAGAATTAACAAAACAATTAGAAATCATTTCAATGTACATGTACAATCAGTAATTCTTAATAACATCACATAGTTGCATATTCATCATTTCTTAGTACATTTGCATCGATTTAGAAAAAGAAATAAAAAGACAACAGAATAAGAATTAAAACAATAATAGAAAGAAAAAAAAACAAAAAAAACAAAAACAAAAAACCTATACCTCACATGCAGCTTCATTCAGTGTTTTAACATAATTGCATTACAATTGGGTAGTATTGTGCTGTCCATTTCTGAGTTTTTATATCCAGTCCCGTTGTACAGTCTGTATCCCTTCATCTCCAATTATCCCTTCTCTTTTTTTTTTTTTTAATTAACAGAAAAAAAGAAATTAACCCAACATTTAGAGATCATACCATTCTACACATGCAATCATTAATTCTTAACATCATCACATAGCTGCATGATCATCATTTGTTAGTGCATTTGCATTGGTTTAGAAGAACTAGCAACATAACCGAAAAAGATATAGAATGTTAATATAGAGAAAAAAATAAAAGTAATAATAGTAAAATCAAAACAAAACAACACAAAACAAAACAAAAACCTATAGCTCAGATGCAGCTTCATTCAGTGTTTTAACATGATTACTTTACAATTAGGTATTATTGTGCTGTCCATTTTTGAGTTTTTGTATCTAGTCCTGTTGCACAGTCTGTATCCCTTCAGCTTCAATTACCCATTGTCTTACCCTGTTTCTAACTCCTGCTGAACTCTGTTACCAATGACATATTTCAAGTTTATTCTCGAATGTCCGTTCACATCAGTGGGACCATACAGTATTTGTCCTTTAGTTTTTGGCTGGATTCACTCAGCATAATATTCTCTAGGTCCATCCATGTTATTACATGCTTCATAAGTTTATCTTGTCTTAAAGCTGCATAATATTCCATCGTATGTATATACCACAGTTTGTTTAGCCACTCTTCTGTTGATGGAGATTTTGGCTGTTTCCATCTCTTTGCAATTGTAAATAATGCTGCTATAAACATTGGTGTGCAAATGTCCGTTTGTGTCTTTGCCCTTAAGTCCTTTGAGTAGATACCTAGCAATGGTATTGCTGGGTCGTATGGCAATTCTATATTCAGCTTTTTGAGGAACCGCCAAACTGCCTTCCACAGTGGTTGCACCCTTTGACATTCCCACCAACAGTGGATAAGTGTGCCTCTTTCTCCGCATCCTCTCCAGCACTTGTCATTTTCTGTTTTGTTGATAATGGCCATTCTGGTGGGTGTGAGATGATATCTCATTGTGGTTTTGATTTGCATTTCTCTAATGGCCAGGGACATTGAGCATCTCTTCATGTGCCTCTTGGCCATCCGTATTTCCTCTTCTGAGAGGTGTCTGTTCAAGTCTTTTTCCCATTTTGTAATTGGGTTGGCTGTCTTTTTGTTGTTGAGATGAACAATCTCTTTATAAATTCTGGATACTAGACCTTTATCTGATATATCATTTCCAAATATTGTCTCCCATTGTGAAGGCTGTCTTTCTACTTTCTTGATGAAGTTCTTTGATGCACAAAAGTGTTTAATTTTGAGGAGTTCCCATTTATTTATTTCCTTCTTCAGTGCTCTTGCTTTAGGTTTAAGGTCCATAAAACCGCCTCCAGTTGTAAGATCCATAAGATATCTCCCTACATTTTCCTCTAACTGTTTTATGGTCTTAGACCTAATGTTTAGATCTTTGATCCATTTTGAGTTAACTTTTGTATAGGGTGTGAGAGATGGGTCTTCTTTCATTCTTTTGCATATGGATATCCAGTTCTCTAGGCACCATTTATTGAAGAGACTGTTCTGTCCCAGGTGAGTTGGCTTGGCTGCCTTATCAAAGATCAAATGTCCATAGATGAGAGGGTCTATATCTGAGCACTCTATTCGATTCCATTGGTCGATATATCTATCTTTATGCCAATACCATGCTATTTTGACCACTGTGGCTTCATAATATGCCTTAAAGTCAGGCAGCGCGAGACCTCCAGCTTCGTTTTTTTTCCTCAAGATGTTTTTAGCAATTCGGGGTACCCTGCCCTTCCAGATAAATTTGCTTATTGGTTTTTCTATTTCTGAAAAATAAGTTGTTGGGATTTTGATTGGTATTGCATTGAATCTGTAAATCAATTTAGGTAGGATTGACATCTTAACTATATTTAGTCTTCCAATCCATGAACACGGTATGCCCTTCCATCTATTTAGGTCTTCTGTGATTTCTTTTAGCAGTTTTTTGTAGTTTTCTTTATATAGGTTTTTTTGTCTCTTTAGTTAAATTTATTCCTAGGTATTTTATTCTTTTAGTTGCAATTGTGAATGGGACTCGTTTCTTGATTTCCCCCTCAGCTTGTTCATTACTAGTGTATAGAAATGCTACAGATTTTTGAATGTTGATCTTGTAACCTGCTACTTTGCTGTACTCATTTATTAGCTCTAGTAGTTTTGTTGTGGATTTTTCCGGGTTTTCGACGTATAGTATCATATCGTCTGCAAACAGTGATAGTTTTACTTCTTCCTTTCCAATTTTGATGCCTTGTATTTCTTTTTCTTGTCTAATTGCTCTGGCTAGAACCTCCAACACAATGTTGAATAATAGTGGTGATAGTGGACATCCTTGTCTTGTTCCTGATCTTAGGGGGAAAGTGGTTGTTGGAATTTGTATTGGTATTGCATGGAATCTATAGATCAATTTGGGTGGAATTAATATCTTAACAACATTTAACCTTCCTATCCATGGACACAGAATGTCTTTCCACCTATTTATGTCTTTTTTAATTTACTTTAGCAATGTTTTATAGTTTTCTGGTTACAGGTCCTTTACATCCTTCATTAAGTTTACTCTTAAATACTTGATTCTTTTAGTTTTTACTGTGAGTATAATTTTTTTCTTAATTGTCTCCTCAGTTAGATCATTATTTGTGTATAGAAAAACTACCAATTTTTGCACATTAACCTTGTATCCCACCACTTTAATGACTGTATTAGCGCAAGTAGCTTTGTTAAACAGTTCTCAGTATTTTTCAAGTACAGGATTGTGTCATCTGCAAATAATGAAAGTTTTATTACTTCCTTTCCAATTTGGATACCTTTTATTTCTTTTTCTTGCCTGACTGCTCTAGCCAGAACTTCTAGCACAATGATGGTGACATGGGCATCCTTGTTTCATTCCAGATCTTGGGGAAATGCTCTCAGTTTCTCATCATTGATATGATGCTGGCTGTGAGTTTTTCATATAAGTCCCTTTATCATATTGAGGAACTTTCCTTTGATTTTGAAGGAATTTATTCAGAAAAGGATGCTGAATTTTGTTGAATGCTTTTTCAGCATCAATCTCAAGATAATCATGTGATTTTTCCCTTTCAACTTGATAATATGTTATGTTACATTCTTGCTTTGACCCACTGTTTTTTTAAGAGTGCGTTATTTAATCTCAATATATTTGTGAAAGTTCTGGTTCTTTGGTGGTTACTGATTTTCAGCTTCATTGCATTGTGGTTATAAAATGTGCTCTGAATAATTGCAATCTTTTTGAGATTTATTAAGACCTGTTTGTACCCCAGAATATGTTTTTTTTTTTTTGTTTTGTTTTTTTTTTGTTTTGTTTTTTAAGAGAGAGGGAGGAAGGGAAGGAAAGACAGAGAAGGAAGGAAGGATAGAAGGAAGGAAGGGAAACATCTTTAAACATTTTCTTGTTTTATTATATTTTGTTTGTTTGTTTGTTTTTTTTTTTACATGGGCTAGGGCCGGGAATCGAACCGGGGTCCTCCGGCATGGCAGGCAAGCACTCTTGCCCGCTGAGCCACCGCGGCCCGCCCCCCCAGAATATGTTTTAACCTGCAGAATGTTCCATGAGCACTAGAGAAGAAAGTATTTCCTAGTGTTTTATTGTGTAGTGATCTGTATATGTCTGTCAGATCTAAGTAATTTATTATATTGTTTAGAATTTCTATTTCCTTACTGATCCTCTGCCTGGTTGTTCTATCTATAGAAGAGAGTGGTGTATTATAGTCTTCCACTCCTATGGTTGAAACATCTATTGCTCCCTTAAATTTTGCCAATGTTTGCCTCATGTACTTTGGAGCTCCTTGATTGTGTGCATAAATATTTAAGATTGCTATTGCTTCTTGGCAAAGTGTCCCTTTTATTAATATTTAGTGTCCTTCCTTGTCTCTTATAACATCTTTGCATTTAAAATCTATTTTGTCTGAAAATAATATAGCTACCCCTGCTTTCTTTTGATTACATCTTGTCTGGAATTTCTTTTTCCATCCTTTCACTTTCAATTGATTTGTTTCTTTGGGTCTAAGATGAATCTCTTGTAAACATTATATAGATGGATCATATTTTTAAATACATTCTACCAGTCTGTATCTTTTAATTGATTACTTTAGTCCATTAACATTTAAAGTTATTACTGTAAAAGCAGTTTTTGAATCTACCATCTTATCCTTTGGTTTTTATTTACTAGATCTATCTCTCTATATATTTTTTCTTTCACTTTTTATCCTTTAAGTTGCCCTTAATAATACTCTTTAAGTAGCTACAATGCGGAAACAACCCAAATGCCCATTATCTGATGAAAATATAAATAAAATTTTACGTAGCTGTGCTGGTTTGAAAGGATGTATGTCCCCTAGAAAAGCCATGTTTTAATCTAAATCCCATTTCATAAAGGCAGAATAATCCCTATTCAATTCTCTATGTTTGAAACTGTAATCAGATCATCTCCCTGGAGATGTGACTTAATCAAGAGTTGTTGTTAAGCTGGATTAGGTGATGACATATCTCCACCCATTTGGGCAGATCTTGATAAGTTTCTGGAGTCCTATAAAAGAGGAAACGTTTTGGAGAATGAAAGAGATTCCGAGAGAGCAGAGAATGCTGCAGCACCACAAAGCAGAGAGTCCATGAGCCAGCGAACTTTGGAGATGAAGAAAGGAAACACCTCTTGGGAGCTTCATGAAACTGGAAGCCAGGAGAGGAGAAGCTAGCAGATGATGCCATGCTCGCCATGTATCCTTTCAGATGAGGGAGGAACCCTGACTGTGTTCACCATGTGCCTTTCCAGATGAGAGAAAAACCTTCTCCAAGCATTGGGGCTGCACCAGGGCTCTCTGCCATCTCTGAGGCACACGCTCAACCCCACCATGTTGTGACAGCTAGGCTCTCCCCAAACCTGAAGGAATGTGCTTCAAACTCTCCAAGGCCTGAGGTGGCATGACTCTTCCACTTCAACGAGGTGGAAGGCTCATCCTCTGCCTTTGGGACAGACTCACCCTCTCCACAGGTTTGGGTGGGCTCGCTCTCCTGGCCTGAGGCTTCTTGACTTCAGACCCTGGCCTCCACGGTTTTGCCTCTGAAGTTATTTTTCCTCTAATGTGTCCTTTCTCTGAACCTCCCAGTCCAGACAGGCAACAGCTCTGTTTATACAGGTCCCACAGCACTCATGTTGGCTTTCTATGCCGTAGCCTTGGATCATGCCCATCAGACATAAGGAGTTTCCACAAATCCTTCTTGAATAACTCCATCTCCAACCCTGTCTTTCTCTGAAATGGCTGATGGATTCTGCATTTGGCCAGATCTTCATGTGGGGCACTATTCTCTGGGGTCTTCCCTCCTGGAATTTTCCAGAATATCAATTTCTAGTTTCTTTGTACGCAGGAGTTCAGTTCTCAGCATATCTCTTTCCTGTCGCATTTCACTATAAGTTGTGAGGAGAAACCAGGCTGCACCTTCGACATTTAATTTGGAGATCTCTACTGCTAAATATCCAAGTTCATGGCTTTTAAAATCTGCCTTCCAGCCAAAGCCACTAGTCAATTTTGCCAGATTATCTGCCATTTTAAAACAAGGCCTATAATAACACATGCATCATTTCTGTCTAAGGCCTTATAAGAAGTGTCTTTAGAGTCCACATTTCTGCCAACAGTCTCTTCAAAGCATTCTAGGACTTCTCTATCAAGCTTCTCACAACTCTTCCAGAAGCTTCCCCTTATCCATTTAAAAAGCTGTTCCGACATGTTTGGTATTTGCAAATTGCAGCAGCAACACCCCACTCTCAAATCTGTTCTAGTTTGCTAGCTTCTAGAATGCAATATACCAGAAACAGAATGGCTTTTAAAAAAGGGAATTTAATAAGTTGATAGTTTAAAGTTCTAAGGCTGAGAAAATGTCCCAATTAGAACAGATGTATAGAAATGTCCTATCAAAGGCATCCAAGAAAAGATACCTTGGTTCAAGAAGGCCGATGAAGTTCATGGTTTCTCTCTCAAGTGAGAAGGCAAATGGCGAGCACAGGCAGGGCTTCTCTCTCAGCTGGAAGGGCACGTGGTGAACACAGCATCATCTGCTAGCTTTCTTTCCTGGCTTCCGGTTTCATGAAGCATTCTGGGAGGCATTTTCCTTCTTCATCTCCAAAGGTTGCTGGCTCGTGGACTCTCTGCTTCATGGTGCTGCAGCATTCTCTACTCTCTCTGAATCTCTAGCTTTCTCCAAAATGTTTCCTCTTTTATAGGACTTCAGAAACTAATCACCACCCTCCCCCTCTCTGTGTGGGACATGACTCCCAGGGGTGTGGACCTTCCTGGCAACATGGGACAGAGATCCTGGAATGAGCTGAGACTCAGCATCAAGGGACTGAGAAAAACCCTAGAATGAGCTGAGAATTAACATCAAGGGATTGAAAGAACCTTCTCGACCAAAGAGGGAAGAGTGAAATGAGACAAAGTGTCAATGGCTGAGAGATTCCAAACAGAGTCAAGAGGTTATCCTGGAAGTTATTCTTACACATTAAGTAGATATCACCTTGTTGTTCAAGATGTAGTGGAGAGGCTGGAGGGAACTGCCTGAAAATGGAGAGCTGTGTTCCAGTAGCCATGTCTCTTGATGATGATTGAACAATGATATAGCTTTCACAATGTGACTCTGTGAATGTGAAAACCTTGTGTCTGATGCTCCTTTTATCTACCATATCAACAAAAGAGTAGAACATATGGAATAAAAATAAATACTAGGGGGAATAAATGTTAAAATAAATTTAGTTTAAAATGCTAGTGGTAAATGAAAGTGAGGGGTAAGGGCTGTGGTATGTATAATTTTTTTATTATCATTTTATTTCTTTTTCTAAATCGATGCAAATGTTCTAAGAAATGATGAATATACAACTATGTGATGATATTAAGAATTACTGATTATATATGTAGAATGGAATGATATCTTATTGTTTTGTTTGTTGTTAATTTTTTTAATTAATAAAAAAAAAGAAACTAATCAAGACCCACCCAAGTGGGTGGAGACATGCCTCTACCTAATCCAGTTTAACAACCACTCTTGATTAAATCACATCTCTAGGGAGATGATCTCATTACAGTTTCAAACATACAATACTGAATAGGGATTAGAAGAAACAGCTGCCTTTACAAAATGGGATTAGGATTAAAACATGGCTTTTCTAGGGTACATACATCATTGCAAACCAGCACAGTATATAAATTTAGCACAAGAATTGCTACCTAGTACATAAATTTAGTTTTACCCAAAGAAAATGAATTTTCTAATATTTTGTTTTGTACTCCTCACTATAGTTACAAGTGAAGCTTGCTTCTTCCTAACAAAGAATTACTGTTCAATTCATAGCCATTGTCAATCACTGAATTCCCATTAATCCAAAGAATATCCCTGTTTTTCCTCCTTCAAGGCCTGACAACTACTGTTTGGAGCTTGTATTGGAGGTATTGAGTAAAACTATGAATGTCATGGAGAAGGCTTATCATCTGCATGTAACTTTACTGAAAGGTAAAGGAAACAGATTATTGTTCCTGGTTAAGAGGTTTTACATTAAAGGCATGTATAAGGAATAGAGCTCTTCTGAAAATAATTGCTTTTATTTTTATTTACTTGTTTTTAGTCAGAGAAGCAAAATGTGATATTTGCAAGGAAATGGAAAACAGGTTATAAGGAATGCATATTCATTACACTATTGATTTTATACCTATATCCTTGTACATTGTCACATTGCCTCACTATTTTAATACCATTAATGTTTGAATCCCAGCATTATGTCACTGTGAAGGTTTGGATTCTATATTTACAAATATAAGCTTTTTTATGAGACTCAAGCCTTACTACTGAATTTTCATTACATAATTGAGTTGGAATTAATTCCATCAACAATATAATTCTTACATCAAGCCCAACAAATCAAGCCTTTTGATTAAAAAAAAAATCTTAGTAAGGCTGTTTTCTTTGGGGTTTATCTTTCTACATGTATTTTAAAAACCAGAATTTTCACCTGCCATGCCAGAGACCTGGGTTCGATTCCTGGTGCCTGCCCATGCAAAATAAAACAAAAACCAAACAAACAAACAAAAACAAATTTGATTTAGAATATGATCTCAAGTACTTTTCAAATTTTACCAGTTGCCCATGGGCATTTCTTTTATGGATATTGCATAAAGCAAGTTGAATTCTCCTGTATCAAATTTTTAGATATAAATCTTCCTAAGAAAGTTAGATTCAACATCCATTTTAGTTAAGTGTTAATGAGTGAAGTATTAGATGTTGTCAGTTTCACTTTTCTGAATTATTTATAATATATAATTTCCCTCTTGGCTCCGTTAACAATTTTCAGACTTACTCGCAAGAGTTGTTTTGGCCAGCTTTTGTTTTTTTAACCAAATTTTGTTTAGTTTTTGCTTTTCATAAAGTTTTTTTAACTTTTGCATCAATTATTTGACTAAATGTCTGAAATGTTACATTTCTTTATTTACTAACCTATGTAAAGCATCATAAGCAATTTCCTTTAAGAAGTCCAATATTACTATAATGCTCAAGAATGGACAAGTCAAAATGGCATGGTTTATAGTAGATCAATTTCAATAGTGGCCCTGATTGTTTATTTCTTATGTCCATAATCTTTGAAATGTTATTTGCTGCTCCTAACGTCAGGTGGTAGAATCTCTTTCCCTACCCCTTGAATCTGGCCTGATCTTTTAACTTGCATTGAAAAAAAGAATGGGGCAGAAATAATGGTGTGCCAATTCCAAGCCTCATACTCTTGGGACACTTACAGTCATCATGTGAACAAGTGAAGACTAGCCTGCTGGAGGAGACACTGGAGACCTGTCATCACGTCACCCTGTTAGTAGCCAGCCAATCACTAGATATGTGGGTGAAGTCATCCTAGACCAGCAGCCCCAGCTGCCTACCTGGTGACCACAAACATATGAATGAGCCCAGCTAAGATCAGCTAAACCTGCTTAGAGCAAAAGAAACACCCAGCTGATTCATGATCTCAATAAATCCCTGTTCTTTTAAGTCACTAAGTTTGGAATAGTTTATTACCAAACAACAGCTAAATGATAGAGGGCTTGAACCATCTATTTTATAAGCATGGACAGCTGAATTACTTGCTCTGAGAACTAGCCTAGTTAAGTCACATTTTCAATGACAAATACATGTTACAATTCAAGAGAAAAACATCATCCTGCATTTCAAGATCATCCTGGTTGAATTCTCATTGTCAATAAAATCTCAAAAAATACTTAAATACTAATATAGTTTTATTTAATTGTATTAATGCATATAAGGAACCAATGAACACCTGCAAATATTGTCATTCTTGCACTAATTATTTTCATTTTAAAATAAGTAAACTTTGCTGGTTTCAAAAATATCACATGTTCATTAAAGGATAAAAATGGGGAAAAAATTGTAAAGAAGAATGTTTTTTAAAAGTGCCTATAATCCCATCAACCCAGAAAGACTTGTTTGACATTTTAGCTGATGTAGCATTTTCTTAAATAGTTTTCCAAATTCAGGCAGTGCTGCAGATAGAAATATACTCTATATGAAAATGAGAAAGCTTCTGAATATGGTCTAAAATATTGCTGTGTTTACACATACTCATACATGCACAAAATTACTTTATTGCATTGGTTTCTTGTAGGCTATGTTTTTTTGGGGGGGGGTGTTTTTTTAGCAATTAAATGAGAATTGGAAGCAGCAATAAAAAATAAGAGTTGTATAATTTTCTGACTGCTTGTATTTGAGTACCAAATACAATTTTCTAAATTTTTCTTGAGTAAATGTATTTAGTGGCTGAGACTAATAGCTCCCATGTAATCAAAATGCTTGTAATTTTGTCAGAAGCCGACCCAAAGGTAGTATAGTACGATAACACTATCAACAATCTTGTCTAATATTTATTAAGTACTTACCATATGCAGGTCCTGTACCAAAGTCTGTACATTTGTTATTTGCTTTTTTCCCTCTAGATAATATTCTGTGATAGGTAATATTACCTTTATCTTCTAGATATGGAAAATAGAGCTTATGTATGTTGAAATTTGTCAAAGTCATATTGTTAGTTAATATTGGAGCAGAGATTTGATCCAGAATAACCCATTGCTGTGGTGATTCTGTTAGTCATTCTGTTACAAGGCTTCCAAAGTCCTGAGATTCCAAAAGGTATAATTCTTGAACTTTGAGTGATCCTGTAGAACAAAGAATGTGGGATTGATGCAAAATATCCCTCATCAATCTTAGGAAGGAAGATCTCCAGCTGTGTGTCTAATGCATCAATTAAATATATTTTATCATAATCACAGACCTAAAATTATGTCTTCCTATAAAATATCATGTTTTGATGCTACCTTTTAATAATAATAGGTGAATTCATATCTATAGCTTAAGACATAGCATGAAGTTGTTGAAATGACACTGCATATGGAGTCACACAGGTTTGGCACAGCATGCAGTAGTAGAAATAATACTGGATATGGAGTCACACAAATTTGGGGTTAATTTTTAATTCCCACCAGTACAATGAGATTTGAACTTGTGTTTTTGTTAACACTCATAGAGATTGGAGCACTCACATAGATGGACCCACCTCTCAGAAAACCAGATGTCAAATCTTAGGCACAGAACTGTCTAAATCAGAGGTCACGAACTAGTTTTACCATTAAACATTGAGTCAAATGGTGTTAAACAATAACAACAAAAATAAATAAGTAGAAAGAAAAAAGAAAAATATAATTTATTGCACACACTTGAAAATTGGTGATTTAAAGAAAAACATCTACATGCCCAGATTTTCCTGAAAAGCAGACTACCAAGCAACAAAAGCATATATCCTACTTAGAAAAAAATAGGCTAGAGAAGAGACCATCGCCACCCCACAAGACAGGGCATATGGTACCTATTTTGCCTATTCCCCTCTATTTTTTCTGTTTATCATCTCCCAGGCACTAAGATTAAATATCACATGTTCTGTATTGCCATGCTTGTGCTGATGTGTGTTTGTGCATATGTGCATGTCTGTAACACTGCTCCTGTTTTAAGCAGTTACATTAATGCTTGGATAATCTAGGGTTCAAGGTTTGAGAATGTGGTCTAAATTCATATTGAGAAAGGAATGAGTTACTTAACTGTCTCATAATTAGCACTGCACTTTCTCCTTTCCTCTGAATTATTGATTCTCATTATTATTTAGAGAGGTGACTAAACTTGTTTTTCTGATCCCTTCCCCTCACCCCAGGACCTGCTAGAAAAAGATTCACACATTTCTATTTATATATTGGTCCCTGGTTTCACAAGAGAAAAAAAATGTCCATTCTAAGGAAGTTTTAATGCAAAATATAATGATGTTATTTTCTTTTCTAACTGATCTTGTCAATATTACAAACATATTCCATTCCATTGGAATATGGGGAATACTGTAATTTTAGTCCAATTCAATTTTAGTCTGAGGGATAGTTCAAACATGTTATTTATCCTTTCAAAAGTAAAATCCTTCACACATTTCCTCCCCAAGGTGTGGCAGCTGGGTGAATAGATGAGAGATGTTGAGGAAAGGTATCTGCAAATTTTATTTTGGCTCTTCTGATCTCATCAGTAGTGTTTGTTCCCTGTCTTCCTGATGTTCTAGGGATTGGTCCTTGCTAAGTGCCTTCACACAGTGCGGTGTGTTGTGGTTGGCTTGTACTAGCTTGAGAAAGCCAGTTGTGTGCGTCTCTTCTCAGCTCCAGTTTTGTGATATCACTTTGGTAGCTTTAATGAGCATAGTCAGAGTATTTATACCATGAAAACTGTCAAATGCTACAAATCAGGTTTTTATCTCCCGAAGATCTGTTTGTTAAATATCTAGGAACACATTGCTGTCTGCAGATGACAAAAGTGGAATTCTCACCTTTGTATGGTCTTCTGCCACACTGACTGTGGGTTTGCTTTGGCCAATTGGGCATTAATAAGTATGATATAAAACAACAGATTTCTGAAGACTCCTCCACAATGGGTATTGCCCTCTTGGAGGGTTCCTTTCAGAACCTTCATGCTGTGAGGAAGCCTAAGTCATGTGGAGAAGACATAGAGAAGAGAATCGAGGAATACATTTGGGAGCTAACATGAGGTCTCAGACATGACCCCAATGTAACAATCCCTACGAATCCCAGGCTATTCAAGGCACCTCAGCAGAGGTTTCAGATGCTGTGGAATAGAGATAAGATGTCCCTACTACACTCTTCCTGAATTCCTAACTCACAGAATTGTAAGTAAATAAAATAGCTGTTGTTTAAGCCACCAGAGTTTAGTATGTTTTCTTACACAGTGATAAACAACTTTAAAGGAAAAGAAACACAGTTTCTCAGTTTGCTCAAAATCTAGAGGCTCCCTCTACCTGACTTAGCCCCACTTCGGGTCATGCTACAGATGCCTCAGAGTATTTTCCGTAGCTTCCATTTGATAAGAGATACCTCCCTTTGTCTGGTTTATTAGCACTTATTTCTTTAGTCAGACCATGTTCAACAGAATCAAAACCATCTCAGAGAAGCTAAACTTGGGCCTTTTGATATCTGATCACTCTTTCTTTCAGGTTTCTTTTTGGCTTCCAACCCAGGTTAGGTGGGAAAAGACTATCAGGCAATCTGTTTTCTGCATCCCAAAGGCATTTTGGGTCAGAAGTTTTCTGCCTAAGGTATCTCTATCTTTCATAATATCCCACTCAATTTCTGAGCTAAGATTTGAAAAACACCATTTAATGACAAAGCACATGAGAAGAGATGAGGAAATCTGTTTTTACAAATAAAATGAATTTAGTACAGTAGATTCAGGCATTTTAGAATCCAATTGAATCTAGTCATCTGAATTATTGTGTTAGTTATATTAAGAGATGTTTTCTACAGTATTTGCATTTTAAATCAAAAGGTAGTTAGTTGATTGTCTGCAGACTTGATGTTTGAATGAATAATTCAGTAACCAAACAGTTGGGTCCATTATCGTACCTTGACCCTATGAATCACATTTTAATTAGTTCCATGGGTAAAATCATTTTAGACATGAGATTGATGGTGTTATTTCAAATCTAACATTATGAATCAGAAATATTAGACATGAATCCTATATTGTGAAAATAGAAATGTAGTCATAGTTTTCCCCCTCTTTTGATTCATGATTTACAGTATACTAAAATAGAAAACTTTAGAAAAAACAGGAAAAGGAATAGGTTTGTTAAAGAGAACTTGGAGAGTCTTAGAAGCTTTAGAAACACTTGTATTTTCCTGTTTTTCCCCTGTTTTTACTTTAGACTTTTGGGTGGGGATTTACTGATATTTTACTGTGGCTTCAATTTGCATTTCCCTGTTTTCCTGTTGACTAATAAGGTTGAGCATATATTTGTATGTTTATTGGCTATTTGGATATCCTTTTTTGTGGATCGTCTTTTCAAACAGTTGATCACTGCTCCCCACCCCCTATTTGTTACCTTCATTTTGAACGCATTTATAGGAATTCTTTATACATTTTATATGAGTCCTTTGTCAGATAGATGTACTGTAAATGTTTTCTTTTACTCCGTGGCTTACCTTTTTCCTCTCTTCATAGTATCTCTGTCATATAAATTGCACTATATTAATCTTAATACAATAAAATGTATCACTTTTATGGTTTGTGAATCTTTGTTCTATTTAAAAAATCTTTGACTGTCCCAAAGACATGAAGATGTTCTCATATGCTAAAGGAGATATGAGAAGATCTTTATTTATCTTTCTCATTTAGATCTGCAATCCATCTTGAATTGCTTTTGTTTACGGTGTGATTTAGGATCAAGATGTATTTTCCCCACAATAATATCCATTTAATACAGCATCATTTATTGAAAAGGCCATACTTGCCTCACTTTACTGAACTTTTACCATTATCATAAATCAATTGACCTTGCAGTGTGGCTCCCTGCATCTATTCTATTGTGATATCCAGTTGTTTCTTGTTACACCAATACTGCATTTTCATATTTACTATAACTGTATAATGGATTTTGATATCTGGTAGTATGCTTCATTGTTTTTGAAATTTCTATCTTTTTAAGTAACAATGCTGAATATTTTTTCAGATATGGGTAACTGAACACTTTCCCTATTGAGTTGTTTATTCATTTCATTGGTCAAAATTTTTCTATTTATGGTATTAGTATATTTCTTATTGCTTTGGAACAACTTTTGATTTAATAGGGGAATTATTCTTTTGGTTGCCATACATATTGCAAACATTATTCATGATTTATGGTTTTTCTTTTCTTTTTGCTTATAGTATTTTGACATACAGAAGTCTCTGATTTTGGTATAGGCAGGTATCTCTATATTTCTCTCTATGGTCTTTGGCTTTTATATTTGGAATAGCCTTTTCTACTATGAAATGTGGCCATAAATCTTGTGTAGGTTTTTGTAGCTTCTTTGTTGACATTTAAATTTTAATCTATCTGGTAATCATGTGCATTTGATGCATGATAATGTTTAACATAGTGAATCTTGAGGTGGACAATGTCCTTGATGGACTATACAAATATAAAAGTTCTTTCTTAACTAAAACAAATGTACCTATTGCAAACTATGATCTACGTAATGTAGAAGACTAAATTCAGTTTTGTTTTCCAAATAGGTAAACACTTAATACTATAATAATTCCTTCCCTTTGTTATTTGACCATAATTGGATTCCACATTACAGACACGCATGGTTATCGGTTTCTGGGCTTTGAATTTTGATCTATATAGGTACTTCCATGTTTCTATATCAATTATATACTGATTTTTGTGATTGGAGACTTATGGTATGGTTAAATTTTAGTATTTTAACTCTACCATCTTTATTTTCTTGTTCAAATATTTCCTAAAAATTTATTTTTCAAAGTGTATTTCAGAGAATGAAAGAGGCCCCCATCTCACACCCTATATAACAATGAACTAAAAATAGATCAAAAACCTAAATATAAGATCTAGTACAATAAAACTCCTTGAAGAAAATATAGAGAAACATCTTCAAGATTTAGTGTTAGTTTTTAAGACTTTACACCCAAAGCACAAACAATGAAAAATAAAAGTAGATAAATAGGAACTCCTCAAAATCCAATATTACAGTGCTTCAAAGGACTTTGTCAAGAGGATGAAATGACAACTGAGTTAATGGGAGAACTATTTAAAAACCACATATCTGATAAGGGTTTAATATCCAGAATATATAAATAAGTCATACAACTCAACAATGAAAAGACAACCCAATTAAAAAAAACATGGGCAAAAGACATAGACATTTTCAAAAGAGGAAGTACAGATGGCTAAAAAGCACATGAAAAGATGCTCAGCTTCACTAGCTATTAGGGAAACACGAATCAAGACCACAATGTGATATCATCTCATGCCTACTAAAATGGCTATTATTAAACAAACAGGCAACTGTGTTGGAGAGGATGTGGGGAAATTGGAATGCTTATTCACTCCTGGTGGGAATTTAAAATGGTACAGCCACTGTGGAGGACAGTTGGTGTTTCCTCAGGAAGCTAAGTAAAGAGCCGCCTTATAACCAAAGAATCCCACTACTTGGGATATACCCTTTATCCAGGATATCAGTTTCAAGTCTTTAATTAGAATTTTAATGCACTTATTAAGGAAAGAAGGATAATGCATCATTAAAAAAAAGAGTGAAAGAAAAGGAGGAATAGTTTGGGGAAAATGACAAAAGGCATGAATTTCCAGGATCCTGAATACTGTAATGGCAGAGAACAGAAGCAACTGCTCATGTGAACTGAAACAGGAACCAAACAACTAGATCAAGGGTTTTTTTTTTAACATGGGCAGGCACCAGGAATCGAACCTGGGTCCTCTGGCATGGCAGGCAAGCGTTCTTACCTGCTGAGCCACTGTGGCCCACCCTAGGGTTTTTAAAACTTCAACATGCATATGAATGTTGTGGAGGATTTTATTAAAGTTAAATTATAATTCACTAGGTCTGTGATGGGACCTGATATATTACACTGCTCCCAAGTTCCTGCATGATGATAATGCTGCTAGTGTGCAAATTGCATTTTAAGCTGTAAGAACTTGAGTATCTGTGCCTTCCTACTTTTCTCTACTTCTGGGCATTCCCTGGTGTTGACTTATTTCTGACATATAGTTCACTCTCGTGAATTCACTTCTTTGCATCTTCCTGGTAGACTCTTCTTTTGCACTTGCAACTTCTCTGCATTTGTCCTAGACTTAATTGCTTGAACAACAAGTGGCAGATGCTCATCTTTCCTGAACCAGGTGAAGCTCTTTTGTCAATCAGGTCTGCTCCAGTACTTGAGCATGTTTGAGACCATAGCCCAGCCCTTTCCCCAGCACCATTCCATGGTACCAGCCTTCTTCAATAGAACCAGAGATTGCCTTCTGCTTGATTCCAGTAATATTGCATCAGACTTAATGGAGAGCACGACATCTAATTCAGGATTAAAAATTTTAAAAAGATTACTTTTTTTAAATATAGGAGAAAAACTTCAAGGTTTTGGGAAAATGAAAAATGTGACTGTGTGATTGTGAAAAACTTGTGTCTGATGCTCCTTTTATCTACCTTGTCAACAGATGAGTAGAACATATGGAATAAAAATAAATAATAGGGGGAACAAATGTTAAAGTAAATTTAGTTTCAAATGCTAATGAAAGTGATGGGTAAGGAATATGGTATGTATAATCTTTTTTTTCTGTTTTTATTTCTTTTTCTGTTGTCTTTTTATTTCTTTTTCTGAATTGATGCAAATGTTCTAAGAAATAATGAATATGCAACTAAGTGATGATATTGTGAATTACTGATTATATATGTTAATGTTTTAGTTCATTTGTTAAATTTTTTAAATTAATAAATAAATTTTTAAAAAAGAAAAATGTTAGATATTCCAGTAGAAATAAACAATATCAATATGCATTTAGTACTAACCATCCTAACTTTCATGTTATAATTAAGATCATTATTGTATAAGCTTTCTCTAACATGCTGGTGATCTGTCATTAAAACTTGTTTAAAAACATTCACTGTATTAATGTGCATTTAGGCAAAGAAATAGAGGTTTTATTGTATTTAAGTAAGCATAAAGTTGTTGATGTGATAATCAACTACTTTCATATTTGCTGAAGAATAAAATAAAAATAATAACTATAATATTTTAATATACTGATTATTGTTTAATTTTTTGTATGAAGCAGAATTAATTTTGGTACCAAATTACTTAGTCAGAGATAATATTTATTTGACCATTAAACAATTCAAGTACCAAAGCATCTAGTTCGGTAAGATTGTTTTCATATTAATGTGGGCAAATATGTGGGTTTGAGATTAAGAGGCCAAATGAGGTCGTGGCTGAGTAGAATAAACTGGAGAAGTTTTTTTGAGTCGATCACTATCTCCAATCAGAATTAGAACCAGGGGACCAGAAGAGAGAAGTACTACCAACTTAATGTC
This sequence comes from Tamandua tetradactyla, assembly GCF_023851605.1. NCBI lineage: Eukaryota > Metazoa > Chordata > Mammalia > Pilosa > Myrmecophagidae > Tamandua > Tamandua tetradactyla. The sequence goes on along the minus strand of NC_135341.1, from coordinate 52,892,699 downwards.
ATCTGAGTTAAAAAATATAGAGCAATCACTGTTAGAATTAGTTAAAAGATAACTAATGAAAGAACACAGTCATTCTCCCAACTTGCCTCCTCTGAATCATTTCATGAAAACACAGTGAGTAGATGGACTTCAAATTTGAGGGTTAGGTTGAATGGATGAGCATTTCTTTCTGACTATGTAGTCCTTCCTGGCCTAAGTTCAGAAGCCCAGCTCAACATGCCCTTTGGGTGGCAGTGGAGTTGCTGCTGATGTATTCATCTCACATGAATGCCTAACACTATGTCTTCCAGTCTACTTCATCAGCAGAAAGTTCTGCTGGGGAGTCTGTTCCTCTCTTATGGTCAGGATCAGCTACATAATTTGCAGGGTCAATTGCAAAATGAAAATGTAGGGCCCTTTGTTCAAATATCATTAAGAATTTCTAGATTGTGGCCAGCAGAGCATTAGTCCAGGTGTTAAACCCTCTGAGCTCAGGGCGACTGCACAGGCCACATGTCCGTGAAGCCGGCCCTGTTTCTGTATACTGTTCTTTGTTCAAACTATATTAAATAGACTTAATAATCAGCAAAGTAACTTCAAAATGGTTGAGTTAGTTTGTTATTGCTTTTTTGGTATTACTGACTAATTCCTGATTTCTCTAATGGGAATGGAGAAAATGCTGCAGAAGGCGTTTCCCAAGACCATGCATGAATCTCTAAACAGGTTCTTCTCCTGAAGCAAACGCTTTCCAAACAAATTGCCAAACTTCAAGATTTTTTCATTGTATCCGTGTGGGCATTTTTTCACCTTTCATGATATTTGTTATACAAATTGTTCCATTTTTATCGGTACTCTGGGGACCTTTAGATAGCTTGGCCTTGAGACCTCATAAATAAACACTGATGAGGGAAGATTTTCAGTAATTTTTCTCTTATTACTTTCAAAAGGATCCTGCTCCTTCGACATAGAGATTGAGGTTGCTTTTCCCAGCCTTTTTAAAAAATATACACATTGAGCTCAGAACATTATTTGCTTCTAAATGGCACCATTCAATGTTATGTGCCTGTGCCCCTCCAATTTTTACGGCATATTAATTTGGAGTAGACAAGAGGTGGCTCTGTGAGTCTTGACTTCCTGCCAGTGCAATCATATGTGAGCCGTGGGAATGGAAAGCAAATGTTACTTTCAAAACCCTGATGAGGAATGTATTGCTTATAACTTATTTTAAAAGTGAGTTGTGTTTCAGTCAAATGATTACAAATGTATTTAGTGGAGACAGTGTCTGAAAGGGCATCTAGTTTGCATGTGTGTGATCCCTCCTGGCCCATGTACAATGCAGTTTCAAAATTTCATGTTTCAACATCCCCATTTTCCATATTTTATTAATGTTAGAAAAAATCATTCTTTCATTTAGAAGCAACTGTTGTGAAAATTTGGGTGCAAAACCAAAAGGAGATAGAAAAAAAAAATGCTAAGGGGTATATTCTTAAACATCTTGTATTTACTATCCACCAAGCTGGAGGCAGAGGGCCTACAGTATCCACTGCTGTTATACAACTTTGTCAGATTAGAAACTTTGTCCTTGGGCTACACTAGCCCTCATCCTCCTGCCCCATAATTTATTGGAATTTAACTACCATTTATTCCCTCAATTCTCATCTTAAATATGCACCTTTGCCAAAAAATGTAATTATGGAGGATGTCTTCTGAATTCCCATATTACTTACTAATACGTTTCTTTAACTGTTGTTCATCTTGCAATGATCATTTTACTTATTTGGTTATGTACCTCACAAAAATATATCCATTTGAACTTGAAACTCTTTTAGGGCCAGAATTATGTTCTATTTGTCTTAGCATACACAGTACCTCTTTTGGTATCTGCACAGAGGCACTTTCTAATATATGTTTGAATAAAGAAACAAATCAAGGAATCATTCTCCAATTAGAATTTCTAGAGATATTTCAAATAATATGACCTCCTTAAAACACATACTGGAATACAATAGGGTATGTTCAGCTTCAATAGTTTAGAGAGGCCATTATGTCATAGGCTAGCTCAATTGCTATGGGATCTACTATACCCAATGCTTATGCTGAAAAGGCCATAGCTGGAAAAACTCCCAAAACTAGCTTTCCAGAGGCTAAGTAATTTATATATGCTTCATCGATGTTTACATAATAAGCTGTTGTTATCTGATGAAAACTGACCTCATGTCAAGCAATTCAGCCTGCCAAGCAAAGTCTCTGTCAGTCAAGGTCTCATGTCCCCACCCCACTCCCAAAGATTTATAGGATGCTAGTGGTTCCTGATAGTATCCGTTCTTCCCCCTTCCCCTCTCCCCTTTCTCTCTCTCTGCCTCTGTCTCTTTCTCTTGCTCTCAAAAAATTCTCATTACACTGTCAAAGGAAACAATTAGGTTTCATCCAGCAGAGTGGTTTTGCTATGCTTGTCAATTATGTTAGGAGTAGGGCATCAACATGAATCAACCCCCATTCCTTCTTTATTATGTGTGTGATATACAATTAAATTTTGTGTTTTTTTTCTTTGCTTCAATTGCATAAATGCTTAGGCTTGTATAGGACTTCCATCCATAAATTAAGATGTTTTCCTTTTTAATTCTGTTCCAAATAAGAGTTGGTTCTAAATCTTGGACAAGGGAGACATTGTGAATAGGATTATGGGATATTGGATGTTTTTGCCTATCTGATATCTCTTTCCCTCAATTCAAGAATGAAGTGAGAGTCCATCAGAAATTCCTGAGTTTTATAGAGCACCTGTTTCAGGCACTGTGGTAGTCTCTTTAAATATGGTAAATTATTTAATCTATTTAATACAAACATGGCAAGTGGAACATGATTATCTCAATTCTCATAAAGGGAGTCACTTTGGAGGAGACTTCTAGGAAGATGGTAGAATGAGATGGGCAAATCTCATTCCTTCACCATTCAACAACTAGAAAATAGGCAGAAAAGGATCCAAGCAGCAGTTCTAGAGTCCAGGTGATCAGAAGGACCTCTGCATTATATAAGGAAGACACAGATGGAAAGTGGAGAAATTAAGACTGAGAAATTGGGGTGAATGTTCTCAATTGCAAACATCTCTAAGGGCCGCCATGCAGTGGCTGGCTGTATCAGACAGCTGAAAGTGGCACACACCTGTTTCAGAGAGATGGGGGAAGTAGTCCTCTCAGTTCCACAGCCTAGCAAATCCTGTGCTGGAAACTGGGAGCCAGTAGACTCCTTTTATTTGCATACAGAGACCCTGCTTTGGAGTCCAGTGCCAACCTCCTTAACCACCCCCACCAATCACTGAGGCAGGCTATGGAAGCCCTCTCAGGAAGAGAGAGGGACACAGAATAGAACCAATCTGACAATAGACCGATGAGAGAGAGAGACTCTGGGTCCCACTGCCTTGATCCCTTATACACAGAGGCTCAGGGCAATCATTGCATACACAAGCATTGAAGTGGGGCGGGGGCGGGGGGGAGAGGGGAGGCCAAGCAGCTGCACTACAATGCCTGGAGCCCTTTCCCCACCCTTGAGAGGTCTTGCTGGCTGGTGAAAACATGGTCTCCATGCTGGCTGCTATCTGGTGAAGTCAGTTTCCGCACAGTAGTTTGGGAATCACCAGACCCATCACACCTACAAACCAGTCTTCTCTGTGGTACACAGTACCCATCCCCCACCCCAGAGTCTGCAGTTTCCAGCACAACTGGGAGTCTGTGGCCTTGACTGGATTTTTACCTGATCTGGAACCTGCCCAGTGGGGTAATGGGGAAGAGGTGGCCCAAGAGTACCATCCGCTGGCCAGATAGAGAAAGTGCAAACTGGTAAACTTCTCTGCCTGGCTTCCAACAGACTTCAGAAGAGGCTTGCACCCCCAGAGTTAGGCCTTGGCCTTGGTGTGGCTGGGAATTACTGACAAACCAAGTTCCAAAGGAGACCTTTAATGCAAAACAAAATGTTAGATGAGTGAGGGAAACCAACTTTTAAAATAACCTTATTGGGATAATCAAATGCCAAGAAACCAGCAAAAAAATCACAAACCATATAAAGAAGAAAAAAGATATGATCAAGCCAAATTATCAAATTAAAAAGCAAGAGACACAGAATTGGGAACAAGTAATCCATGATGTTCAAACAAATCTCCTAAATCACTTCAATGACCTGACTAAAAAGATAAGATATCAAGAGGAACACAAAGAAGAATTTGAAAGAATAAACAGAAAACCAGCAGATCTTACAGAAATGAAAGATACTGTAGATGAAATAAAAAATACACTAGAGACTAGAGACACACATCCACAGATTTGAAGAGGCAGAAGAAAGAATTAGTTAACTAGAGGAAAGAGAAAATGAATTTGATGCAGAAAAGATCAAATGGTAAAAAAGATGGAAAATTTTAATTGGATCTCGGGGAAATGATGGACAACACAATGTCCACAAATATAAGACTCATTGGTATCCCAGAAGGAGAAAAGAAGAGTAAAGGGCTGGGAAGATTATTTGAGAAAATAATTGGAGAAAACTTCCCAACCCTTACAAGAGACATAACTATGCAAATCAAATAAGCCCAATGCACTCTAAATAGAATAAATCCAAATAGACCCATTCCAAGACACTAAAATCAGATTATCACATGCTGAAGAGAAGAAAGGAGTCCTGAGAGCAGCAAGAGAAAAGCAATTCCCCATATACAAAGGAAGCCACATAAGACTAAGCATGAACTACTCGTTATGCATTGTAGAGGTGAGAAGGCAGTGATAGGATATATTTAAGATTCTGAAAGAGGAAAGTTTCCAGCCAAGAATTATTAATCCAGCAAAGCTGCTCTTCAAAAGTGAGATAGAGTTTAAAATTTTCACAGATAAACAAATGCTAAGAGAATTTGTTAACAAGAGACCTGCCCTGCAAGAAATATTAAAGGGAGTTCTGTCAGCTGAAAAAGAGAAAGAACAGGAGAGAGACACTTGGAGGAGGGTATAAAAATGATGATTACCAGTAAGGGTAAGTAAAAAGTATAAAAAGAGAAAAAAAAATAGTAGACCTTACAAAAGCCAAAGAATAAAATGGATGAAGTAAGGACAGCTTTCACAGTAATGATATTGAATGCTAATGGATTAAGCCCCGCAATAAAAAGATAGATTGGCTGACTGGATAAAAAAAATATGATCAATCTATATGCTGTTTATAAGAAACTCACTTTAAACCCAAAGATATAAATAGGTGGACAAATATATTCCACGCAAGCGATAACAAAACAAAAACAAAAGCAAAAAAAACAGGAGTAGTGATACTAATATCAAGTAAAGTAGACTTTAAATGCAAACATGCTACAAGAGACAAGGAAGGACACTATATATATATTAATAAAGGGATAATCCACTAAAAAGAAACAATACTAATAAAAGGGATAATCCACTAATAAGAAGAAATAACAATCATAAATGTTCATGTACCCAATCAAGGTGCTCCAAGGTACATGCAGCAAACACTGCCATAGCTGAGGCGAGCAACAGACATTTCTACATTAAGAGTGGAAGACTTCAACACACCACTTTCCTTAATAGATAGATCAACTAGACAGTGGATCAACAAGGAAATAGTGAATCTAAATAATATGATGAATGAATTAGATCTAACAGATATATAGAGATCATTGTATCCCCAAAACAGCAGGATACACAATCTTCTCAAGTGCCGATGGAGCATTCTCCAGGACAGATAATGTGCTGGGCACAAAGTAAGTCTTAATAATTTTAAAAGGGAATAATTCTGAGGGATAGTGTGTACATAGTCACTCAATTAGAGCTTAGATTAAAGTCTATCTAGCTCCAGAGTCATGCATCCCTTTCAATTCAAATACTATATATAAACATATATTTGCTGGAAGGTACATTGAGGTGTTACAGATTGGTGCAGAATTTTAGCTTTCTGATGAATATTTTTCATAAAAATCAGGAGTTGAAATGAACAGTGGTCATAAATTCACCACTCTTTTGTATCAGACCATGGGCTAAACCCTTTATATACATTAGTGCTTATTCTCTTCAGAATAAATGATATGTGTTATTATCTGTACTTATGGATTCATATATCTCTCTTATGGCCTCAGAGAGTTAAGCAACTTCCTTGGCCACAGATATTTATGTGGCAAAGCTAGGAGTCAAATTAGGTCTCTGATTTCAGAGCCACATCCTTAACTACAACTCTCTTCTGCATCACACGCTCAGACTCCAGTGCAAGGCCAGCTCCTCAGGATTTATCAGGTGTTCAAGTTCTGTGAATGGAACTGAGGTGGGACTGGGACTAGCAATTAAGCTTGGGCAGGATGTCTCTCTACTGTGCATGCAAAATGGCAAGAGCCTCAGATATGGACTCTATGTAGGGTGTATCCCATGATAAAGAGAAGCCCTATACCATCTGTGCTCATTTTTTGTGCATGAGTGTGAATCAGAGAGCTTGTTTCCACAGAGGTATGCAACCTTTGACGCCACAAGGCCATGCTGCTTCTTGAAGGCTGAGAAATCCATTTTGTAGTTCTGGGTGGTCATCAGAAATCCCAAAATATAGTCCTTGTCCTCATTCTTTCATTTGGAGAAAAATTTGGGCTTCATTCCAGGAACACAGGATCATTGTCCATTTCTCTTTTGATTGTTTGCTTTACAGAGTTTCATCCACATTTTGCAATGCTACATCAATACTTCTTTCCTTATTCTGTAAGCCACCAGCAATCATTATAGAGCACTTAGCAAGGGCAGGTTCTTCTTACTACTAAATTCTTATTATCCATGTTTAGGTTTTCTTGGATGCCCCCACCACCACCACCATTCTCTTCTTCAAGTATCATTTCAGGGCTTTGTGGTCATTTTGGTTTCTTTTTTCTAAATCTAAGCCTTGGAATAGGACTGTCCAATAAGGTAACTGCTAGCCATGTGAAATTATTTACATTTAAATTAATTAAAATTACATAACATTAAAGTTATGTTCCACATTTCATAAGCAATAGAAATCTGTGATTAGTGGCTAATGTGCTGGACAGTACAAATGTAGAATATTTTCATCATTGTAGAAAGTTCTGTTGGAGAGCACTGCTTTCATTTCCTGGAGAAGATATCCCTTAAAGAATGTTGTGGTACATTATATTAATGTTCAGAATATCCCTTGCCTTTCCACTGTATGTCTTTCCATGGGGTGCCCCCTATACAGTACCACTCCCTCCAAAAGAACTAGACATATTCACTCCATTGTCATCAAGCTTGGCTATATAACTTGCTTTGGCCAATGAACCACAAGCATAAATGATGGGTGTAACTTTCAAGAATAAGCTTTAGTAGCCAGTCTGTACTTCACCATGATACTGTTTTCCTCTGCCCTTAAACTAGCAATGTTTGAAATTAGGGCTGCTCTTGGGTCCTGCAATGATAGCAACATGGAACAGAGCTGACCAAATCCATAAGAGATATTTACTATGGAGGAAAAATAAATTTTTATTTTTGTAATTCATTATTTTATTATCATTTACTATCACTTCATAACTCAACTTAATCTAACTGATGCAAATATAGTTTCTCTTTCAATTTTCTAGATGAAAACAAATGATTTTCAGTAGTGATATTCTGCCCGTGGCTCGGCTAGTAGCTAATGTAATAGGAACAGACCATACAGATGAGATTGCTGGCAATCAGGTTCATACATGATCCAGAGAACAAGAATTTTGGCCCTGAGTGAAATGAGTAAGCTGTCTAACAGGGAAAGAAGTGGTAGTTTTTGGAGTTCAATCTATTATCAAATGCCAGAACCTGAGTGATTTTTATCCTTAGGTTGTGAATGGCCCTCAAATGAAAAGTCTGTGCAAAAGGATGTGCTTTCTGCAGTTAAGTGACTCTTTTCATTAATTCTAATAACCTCTCTGGAGTCTGCATGGGAGAGGTTTTCTTTCTTTTCATAAACTAGTGTATTTTTCCCCTTCCATTCCAATGTCACCTCTATATTTTGCAGTTATATTAACAGAGTAATAATAAATATTAAGGCCATAAGGGATTGAGGAGTTGGGGATAAATAAGGTAATAAGTAAACTATTGTCCAACCTGAATGGAGATGTGGGAGCTCATGTTCTCAACTTTATATTTTATTTTTATTTCTATAACTGGATCCTAGTTTTGACTGAAAAGAAAGGAATTTGGGAGTCATCATTTATTTGCAGATTTACAAAGGAACATAATTTGGCAGAGATAAGTGTGTAGGCTCCCTGATTCCTTGCTACTAATTTGGTGAGTAATGTAACGTCCAAATGCTATAGACAAGTTGGAAACTCACATTTGAATATCGTGTGTGTTTTGGTCTGTAGGATTTTGAAATAATTAATGATACATCTCATTAAATTGAAGTTTGGAGCTAAAATATCTGAAAGAAAGGGGAATTATCCCATGTGATTGACAGAGCACTGGCCCAAGGATAAGATGTCCTGACACTAATACTATCAGCATTTGAGGGGTAATATCTTAATGTATATGGCCTCTACTTTACTATCTATAAAAATAATACCTTACCTAGATGAGATCAGTGGCTCTAATTTTTGGTTGAGTCTTAACAAAATCATCTACATTACTGTTAAAATGCATTGATCTTATGCCTAGGTTTATTTTTAAAGAAACTATAAAAGTTTATTTATATACTATATTAAGGTTTCTATAAACTATTGAAATAAAAGTAATATTAATCTGAATTAATTTGTTTAAGTTAATGTCCAAATTGTAATCCCCAAGGAAATAACTAATTAGGTTTAAACATATAATGAAAAAAAAAAGCAATGGAATTAAAATGGGACTCCAGAAAATATGTATTTAACCCAAAAGAAAGCAACAAAAGAGGAATGAAGGAACAAAGACATAAGACTAAAAGGAAACATATAGCAAAATGGTAGATATAAATCCTACCTTATAACTAATTGTGTTAAATATAAATGGATAGAAAATTCTGTCAAAAGATAGAGATTGCAAGATTGATATAAAAACATTATCCAAACATATGCTGCCTTTAAGAGACATACTTTATAATCAAAGACATGAATAAGTTGAAAGGAAAAGGGTGTAAAAAATATATACCCATGTGAAGACCAATCAAAAGAGAGCTGGAGTAATTGTAGTAATATGAGGTTAAATTGGTTTTAAACAAAACTATTATTAGAAACAAGGATATTTATAATGATAAAATGGTCCACCCATAAGGAAGTCATGGCACTTACAATCACATGTCCTTAACAACAGAACCCCAAATCATGAAGCAAAAATTGACAAAACTGAAGGAGGAAAAAAGACAAGTTAACAATAATTTCATAACTTTGAAACCATACGTTCAATAATGAATAGAACCACCAGAAATAAGATTAACAAGGAAATGGAATATTTGAACAATACTATAAACCAAGTAGTCCTAACATAAATCCATAAAATAACCACCCAGCCATAGTAGAATATACATTCACTTGTGTGAGGGAAGTTGAAATCAGCGGCTTATTTTTCTCAAGTGTACATGGAGCATTCTGCAGGATAAACTGTGCTAGACCACAGAGGAAGCCTCAATAATTTTTTTTTTAAATTGAAAGGATCATATAAAATATTCTATCTGATCAAAATAGAATTAAATAAAAAATGAATAACATAAATTTGGGAAATTTGCAAATATGCCAGTATTAGCAGCACATATTACTTACAACACACTCCTAAATAACCAATGGGTCACAGAAGAAATCATAAAGGAAACTAGAAAATGCTCATGAAAAAAAAAATGAGCATGCAACACACAAAAACATAGAAGTTTCATATAATATAGTGGTGCTTAGGTGGAAATTTACAAATATAAATGACTATGGGAAAAAGTAGAGAAAGCGCAAATAATAACCAACTTTCCACATTATAAATCTAGCAAAAGAAGAGCAAACTAATACTAAAACAAGCATAAAAGAATAAATAATAAATATTAAGCCAAAATAAATGAAATGGAAAACATAATGCAATAGGGAAAATCAATAAACCAAAAATTGATTGATTAAAAAGAACAAAAAGCTGATAAAACTTTAATTAGACTGAACAAGAAAAAATAGAAGACTAAATCACTAAAATCAGGAATGAGAGGACGTTACAACTGGCCTAACAGATATAAAGAGTATTGAGATGGAATGCTATGAGCAACTGTGTGCCAACAAGTCAGATAACGTAGATGAAATGGAAAATTTTCTAGAAATGTAAAACTGCCAACACTGACCCTAGAAGAAATTTTAAATCTGAATACATTTGTAACAAGTAAATATATTGGATTAGTAATTTAAAACTTTCTTACAAAGAATAGCCCAAGCACGAATGGCTTCATTGGTGAATTTTACCATTCAATAAAAGAAAATATAGCACCAATCTTTCTCAAAATTTTCTAAAATTAGTCATACACACTTTGCTAATAATCCATGCAGATTATGGATCTAAATATAAAAGGCAAGATAATAAAGCTTTTGCAAGTTAATAAAGAAAAATATTATATTGACTTTATGATTGGAAAAGCATTCACCATAGAAGTGGTGGGCATATTTGACTTTACTAGAAAAGATAAAAAAACAATTTATGACTGACATAAGACACCCATTACACAGGAAGAAAAGGTACTTGCTACATGTATAAGTAACTACAAAATATCTACTCTTAGTAATTTAAAATTAATTTCAATGAATAAATTATTAAAGACAATCTGATGGTAAAAGGATATAAAGTCCAGAAACTTCAGAAAAAGGTGAATTCAAATCTCCAATAAACAAACAAAAGTTACTTAACTTCATTTATAATGAGGAAAATTAAAGATGAAACCATATAGCCACTCATTCTTCCACTAGACAGTCTAAAATGTAAGATTCCACAGTACCAAGTAGTGATATTTTGAAGCAAGTAAGATTTTTATAAACTACTGTTGGTGGTAAAAATTGTTAAAATTACTTTGGAAAACTCTTTGATATTGTTTAGTAAAAGTCAAGCTTGCATTCCTTATGGCACAATAACTCAACTCCAGCACATGCACACACACAAACACATAATCAGAAATGTGTGATTATATCACACAGGTTATATGTACAAAAATGTTTGTTAGCAGGATGGTTTATATAACCATGTAACTGTTGCCAAAAAACAATTAAATGGAAGAATACTTAATTGTATATTTGTAGAATGGATCACCAGATTCCAACAAAAACAAATGAACAATAGTTAGAGACCTCATAATTTATCATCTAGAACTGGACACTTTTGAGGATACTTTAATAATTAGACTTGGACAAAGGCAAAAACAGACAGGCAAATGGGAAGTATGTTCACCATTATGTAGTTGTACCCAGGGACATGGATGGATCTTAGAAATGGAATGTTAAGTGAAAGAAGCAAGAAAGAAAAGAATATCTACTATTTTATTCCAAAGGCATAAGATTAAAAACAGAGAAAAGCAAATGATAGTGCTTGTGGATATATACTTAGTATTCTTAAAAATGCAAGAAAGTGATAACTATAAAAGTCTAGATGGTGGTTACTTGTGGTATGGGATAGATGGTAATGACTGAGAAGAGGCACATGGGGGATTTCTGGTGTCTTGACAAGGTTCTAAATCACATCGTTAGTGTTTTCTTTTTTAACTGGTTCAATTTATGTATTCTTTACAAAAATTTTGAAGCTATGCATATGTATTGTATGTACTTTCCCATGTTATGCTATTTTTCTCAGTTATAAAGTTTAAAGATATATACACCTATGATTTGAGTAGGCATAGATGAGCAGCTGCACTTTTCAAACCTTTCCTAAGGTTTTTGCCTAAGCTATCCTGGTAGGAGTCCCCTGATTTAGATGATTACTATAGGGCTTTATACCTCCAATGTTAAATGATTATCCACTTCACTGTCTTTGTTTTACAGATGAGATATCTGAGGTGCTTAGAAGTTAAGTAACTTATGGAAGGTCATGGGGACAGTTACAGAATAGGAAACATCACCAGTATGTGTGGCTGCTAATTGAGTAATCTGAACATAGATGACCAGACAAGGAACATATTGCATATATTACTTTTCATAGTCCACAGGCACCTTACTCATATCTAGTATTGTACTCTGAGACTGAACAAAATTGATGAAGGAGAGATATCCACTGACATTTGAAAACCTCTTATTTTAGTTTGCAAATGCTGCCAGACTGCAATATACCAGAAACAGCATTTAAAAAGGGAATTTATTAAGTTGCAAGTTTACGGATCTAAGGCCATGAAAATGTTCAAATTAAGGCAATGAGCAAAAGATAACTTAACCCCAAAGAAAGGGGCCAGTGAAGTTCAAGTTTTTTTCTCTCAGCTGGAAGGGTACATAGCAACATCTGCTAGCTTTCTTTCCTCATTTCATAAGGCTTTCCCAGGGGTATTTTCTTTCTGTTCCAAGGGTCTCTGGCTGCATGGGCTCTGTTGGTTCTGGTGACTCTAAAGTTTCTTCCAAAATGGTTCCTTCTTAAAAGGCTCTAGTAAGCAACCCCACCTTGAATAGGTAGAGACATATCTCCATGGAAACCATCTTATCAAAGTTACCACCCACAATTGGGTCAGTCACATCTCCACGGAAACAATAAAGAAGATACCACCCAAGTTTTGGGAAGATGACAGAATAGGGTAGATTGAGTTCAACCCTGCTCCAAGGAGCAGCTAGAGAAGGGATGGGAGAGCAACTGAGATGGTGATTCCAGGGCATAAGTGACCTGGGAGAGTCTTCTGCACCACATAGGGCAGCCCTGGTTGCAAAATCTGAGGAACTGAGAAGCAGAGAACTGGAGACCATTCAACCTAACATGGAAGCCATGTGCCTTCAGGAGGGCACAAACAGAGAGTCAGGGTCTAGGAAGTAGGCCAAACCATGTTCCTTGAACATACACTCCTCACCAATGCAGACCCATGACCCATGACTCACCCCACACTCCATGCACCTGAAACCCATCACCTTCCCCCACCCTGCACTACAAATGCCCCTGCCCTACCAACCCCTTGCACACATATCTGCCCCAGAACCGCACTCCAAATGCACAAATGCCTGCTTCAGCCCAACCCACCTCTCCTGAAAAACTGCAGTCTCACTCTGCCTCTCCTGAGCCCTACCTCCCAGTCCCTGCCCCCTGCAGGCAGTTGACAGTACATAAAGGCTGTGGACACTTACCTCCATATCAGTGACAATTGCCCTCAGCCCATACAGTCATGCAAACAAAGCTTGCTCCCCCAGTTCTGCACACTTGTACAACATTTTATGGCCTTCCCAGTTCTGTGCATGCGCATGGCCCCCAGTTATGCCCCCCAGCTTTGGGCAAGGACTGACATACGCAGCCAGGCCACATCTGCCCACAGCCCATGCAGGCACAATGCTGACCCACTGCCTGGAGCTCTGAGCAACCACACAAAGGGCCATGTACCCTAGAGCAACTGTCACCAGGGCCCATCCCCCAGACACATGCACCCCTCAGTCATATCCTCCCCACTACTGGGCGCCCACACTCAAAGGCACCAGCATAACATCTCCAATCTGTGCCTATACCTGTGCTACAACACTTCACCACACTATTGTGCCTTGCTCCTCAGCCTGCATCATGCTCCACATCCATCCTGCAAATACAAGGCTTTAGGCTCCCGAAGAAAATCAACTTCCAAAGTAAACCAATCAAGATACTTATATGCTGCAAAGACAGCAGAAGATCACTAAGTTTATCATGATGCAGACAGATATAGCCCAGCCTAACAACCAAATTAAAACATTAGAGGAGACACAGACACTGGAACAACTAATCAAAGATGTTCATAAAACTCTACTAAATAAAATAAATGGGATGGCTAATGACATAAAGGAGATCAAGAAGATACTAGAAGAGCATAAATAGGAATTTGAAACAATAAATAGAAAAACAGCAGATATCACAGAGATTAAAGATGCTATAGACCAAATAAAAATCATACTAGAGACACACACAGCAGATTTGAAGAGGCAGAAGAAAGAATAAACAAACTAGAGGACAGGACAACTGATTCCCAACACTCAAAACAACAAATGGCAAAAAAGATGGAAACATTTCAATTGGATCTAAGGGAAATGATGGACAAAACAAATCACACAGATATAGAATCATTGGTGTCCCAGAAGGAGAAGAGAAAAGTTCCAGGAAGATTAGTTGAGGATATAATGGGGGAAAACTTCCCAACCCTTATAAAGGACATAAATATGCAAATCAATGTAGCTCAACAAACTCTACATGGAATAAATCCAAATAGGCCTTCCCTAAGACATATACTAATCATTCTGTCAAATGTTGAAGAGAAGCAGAAAATCCTGAAAGCCACAAAAGAAAAACAACTTACTACATATAAGGTTAGCCATGTAAGACTGAATTCAGACTACTCAGCTGGCATTATGGAGGCGAGAAGGCAGTAGTGTGATATATTTAAGATCCTGAAAGAGAAAGACTTCCAGCCAAGAATTCTATACCCAGACAAATTGTCCTTCAAGACTGAGGGAGAGATTAAAATTGTCACAGACAAACAAATACTGAAAGACTTTGTCAACAAGACACCAGTATACTTTAGTATTTAGTAGACATACTAAAGGGAGTTCGGCCAGCTGGGGGGAAAAACAAACAGGAGAGGGAGGTCTGGAGGAGGGCACAGAATTAAAGAGTACCCATAAGGGTAACTTAAAGGATAAAAAGAGAAAGAGGGAAAAGAATATATATATCTGACAAATAAAATCCAAAAGAGAAGATGGTGGACTCAAGAAATGCCTTTTCAGTAATAACTTTGAATGCTAACAGACTAAACTTACCAGTTAAGAGATACAGATTGGCAGAATGGATTAAGAAATATAATCCAGCTAAATACCACTTATGAGTGACTCATTTTAGACACAAGGCTACAAATAGATAAAAATAAAAGGGTGAAAAAAATGTTCCATGCAAGTTGTAACCAAAAGAAAGCAGGAGTAGCTAAACTAATATTGGACAAAATAGACTTTAAATGTACAGACATCATAAGAGACAAAGAAGGACATTATATATTAATAGAAGGGGCAATTCATGAAGAAGAAATAACAATCATAAATGTTTATGCTTCAATCAAGGAGCTCCAAAGTACATGAGACAGACACTGGCAAAACTGAAAGGAGTGATAGATGTTTCAACAATAATAGGAGACTTCAATACACCACTCTCTTCTATAGATAGAACAAACAGACAGAAGATCAACAAGAAAATAGAGAAGTTAAACAACGTGATAAATGAAGCAGACATATATATGCCATTATACTCCCAAAACACCAGGATATACATTCTTCTCTAGTGCTCATGGAACATTCTCCAGGATAGATAGTATGCTGGTGCACAAAAAAGGTCTTGATAAATTTAAAAATATTGGAAATATTCAAACCACTTTCTCTGATCACAATGGAATGAAGCTGGATATCAATAACCACCAAAGAATAAGAACTTTGACAAATATATGGCAATTAAATAACATACTCTTAGACAACCAGAGGGTCAAAGAAGAAATTGTTAGAGTAACCAGTAACTATCTGGAGATGAATGAAAATGAGAATACGACACATCAGAACGTTGGGATGCAGAAAAGGCTGTTCTGAGAGGGCAATGTATTGCTCTAAATGCCTATATTTAAATGCCTATATTAAAGAAAAAACAAGAAAGAGCAAAAATCGAGGGCTTAACTGCTCACCTGGAGGAACTTGAGAAAGAACAGCAAACTAACTGCAAAGCAAAGAGAAGAAGAGAAATAACAAAGATTAAAGCAGAGTTAAATGAATGGGAGAGCAAAAGAACAATAGAAAGAATCAATAAAACCAAAAGTTGGGTCTTTGAGAAATATCAGTAAAATTGATGGAGCACTAGCAAGACTGACAAAGAAGAAAAGAGAGAGGCTGCAAATAATGAGAAGGGTAGTGTTACCACAGACCCTGAAGAAATAAGAGAAATCATAAGGCAATATTATGAATAACTACATGCCAAAATACTAGATAACTTTAATGACATGGACAAATTCCTGGAAACACACAAACAAGCTATACTGACTCAGGAAGAAGTAGAAGATCTCAACAAACTAATCACAAATAAAGAGATTCAATCAGTCACCAAAAATCTTCCTACAAAGAAAAGCCAGATGGCTTCACAGGGGAAATTTATCAAACATTCCAAAACAAACTAATACCAATCCTGCTCAAATTTTTCCAGAAATTAAGGAAGAAGGAACACTCCCTAACTCATTTTATGGAGCTAAAAACATTTTAATACCAAAACCGGGTAAAGATGCTATAAGAAAGGAAAACTAAAGGCCAGTCTCCCTAATGAACGTTGATGCAAAATTCTCAATGAAATACTAGCAAATTTAATCCAACAGCACATTAAAAGAATTATACACCACAACCAAGTGGGGTTTATACCAGGAATGCAAGGATGGTTCAACACAAGAAAATCAATTAATGTAATATAGCACATTAAAAAATTGAAAGGGAAAAAATCACATTATCTTCTCAATTGATACTGAAAAAGCATTCAATAAAATTCAACATAGTTTTCTGATAAAAACATTTCAAAAGATAGGATTCAAAGGTAACTTCCTCATTATGATAAAGGACATATCTAAAAAACCAATAGCCAGCATCATACTCAGTGGAGAGAGACTGAAAGCTTTTCCCCTAAGATTAGGAATGAAACAAGGATGCCCTGTGTCATCACTATTATTCAAGATTGTACTAGAAGTTCTAGCTAATGCAATCAGGCAGGACAAAGAAATAAAAGGCATCCAAATTGGAAAGGAAGAAGTAAAACTTTCATTATTTGCAGATGACATGATACTATACTTGGAAGAGCCTGAGAAATCTACAGAAAAATTACTTGAGCTAATAATAAACAAATTCAGCAAGTTGGTGGGATATAAAATTAATGCAAACATCAGTAACATTTCTATACATAAGCAATGACCTAACAGGAGTCGGTTAAGGAAGAAATTCCATTCAAAATAGCAACTAAAAGAATTAAGTACTTAGAAATTAACTTAACTAGGAACGTAAAGGACTTGTATGCAGAAAACTACATAACATTGCTAAAAGAAATCAAAGGAGATCCAAATAGGTGGAAAGGCATTCCCTGTTCATGGATAGGAAGGTTAAATATAATTAAGATGTCAATTCTACCCAAATTGATCTACAGACTCAATGCAGTACCAATCAAAATTCCAACAACCTACTTTGAAGACTTGGAAAAACTAGTTGCCAAATTTATCTGGAAAGGAAAGAGATCCAGAATAGCCATAAGCATCCTAAAAAAGAATGAAGTGGGAGGATTAACACTTTCTGACTTTAAAAATTATTATAAAGCCACAGTGCTCAAAACAGCATGGTACTAGCACAAAGATAGGAGTATTGCCCATGGAATTGAATTGAGAGGGCAGAAAAGATGACCAATCTGTGAGCAACTGATTTTTGACAAGGCCCCCAATCCACTGAACTGTGACAAAATAGTCTTTTCAATAAATGAGCATGGGAGAACTGGATATCAATTGCCAAAAGAATTAAAGAGGACACTTACCTTACATCCTATATAAAAATTAACTCAAAGTGGATCAAACACCTAAATATAAGAACTAGCAACATAAAGCTTCTAGAATGAAATGTAGGAAATCATCTTTAAGACCTAGTAATATGAGGTAGTTTCCTAAACTTTACACCCAAAGCACAAGCAACAAGAAAAAAAAAATAGATAAATGGGAACTCCTTAAAATCAAATGCTTCTGCACCTCAAAAGACTTGGTCAAATAGGTGAAGAGGCAGCCAACTCAATGGGAAAAAATGTTTGGAAATCACACATCAGATGAAGTTTTGATATTATGGCTACATAAAGAAATCATAAAACCAACAACAAAAGAACAGACAGCCCAATTATAAAATGGGCTAAAAGATATGAATAGGCATTTTTCTGAAGAGCAAATACAGATGACTCAAAAGCACATGAAGAGGATAGTGTGACAATGGGTCAGTGGTGAATTCTCGCCTGCCATGCAAAAGACCTGGGTTCGATTTCTGGTGCCTGACCATGCCAAAAAAAAAAAAAAAAAGCACATGAAGAGATGCTCATTTTCATTAGCTAAAAGGAAAATGCAATTCAAGACCACAGTGAGATACCACTCCACACCTGAAAAATAGCTGCTGTTAAACAAACAGGAAACTATAAATGTTGGAGAGGATGTGAAATTAGGACATTTATGCACTGCTGGTGGGAATGTCTAATGGTGCAGCCACTACGGAAGATTGTTGGTGGTTCCTTAGGAAACTAAATATCGAGTTGCCCTATGTGCTGGTTTGAAAGGATGTGTGCACCCTAGAAAAAGCCATGTTCTAATCCTAATCCCATTTTGTAAAGGCAGCCATTTCTTCTAATCCCTATTCAGTATTGTATGTTTGAAACTGTAATTAGATCATCTCCCTGAAGAAGTGATTTAATCAAGAGTGGTTAAGCTGGATTACGTGGAAGTGTGTCTCCACCCATTTGGATGGGTCTTGATTAGTTTACTGGAATCCTATAAAAGAGGAAATATTTTGGAGAAAGCTGTAGATTTCTGAGAGAGCAGAGAATGACATAGCCATGAGAAGCAGAGAGTCTACCAGCCAGCGACCTTTGGAGATGAAGAAGGAAAATGCCTCACAGGGAGCTTCATGAAACAGGAAGCCAGGAGAGAAAGTGAGTAGATGATGCTATGTTTACCATGTGCCTTTTCAGATGAGAGAGAAACCCTGACTATGTTTGCCATGTGCCTTCTCACTTGAGAGAGAAACCCTGAACTTCACTGGCCTTCTTGAACCAAGGTATCTTTCCCTGGATGCCTTTGATTGGACATTTCTATAGACTTATTTTAATTGGGACATTTTTTGGCCTTAGAACTGTAAACTAGCAACTTATTAAATTCCCCTTTTGAAAAGCCATTCCGTTTCTGGTATAGTGCATTCCGGCAGCTAGCAAACAAGAACACCCTATGACCCAGTAATAGCACTACTGGATATATATACAAACGAGCTGAGAGCAGTGACACAAACAGACATTTGCACACCGATGTTCATAGCATTATTCACAATGCCAAAAGACAGAAACAATCCATGCCCATCAACAGATGAGTGATTAACAAAATGTAGTATATACATATGACGGAGTATTATTTAGCAGTAAGATGAAATAATGTCCTGAAGCATATGACAAGATGGATGAGCCTTGAGGACATAATGCTGAGTGAAATAAACCAGACACAAAAGAATAGATGCTATATGATTCCACTTTTATGAGCATGATAAAGATAGAATCAGAGGCTTATAATACAGAGTAATGGGTCTTAGTGATACATAGAAGCTGGAGATGGGTGAATGGTTAGCTAATGAGATTGAACTCAATTGTAAGGGAATAGATAGAAGTGAAGATGGTTCTCTAGAGGGTCTCTAAGTAATATTGCCATATTGAAGGTGAACAAGATTGAAAGGGGTTGTATAGACCTATGTGTCCCACTGATTAACACTAGAAATATAAATAGAAATATAAAAGTTAGATATAAAATATAAACTTCAAAGGTATGATTCATGTACAAAGAGTTGAAGTCTAGGGTACAGGAGGAAAACTCTTATTGCAGGCCATGAGCTATGTTTAACAGGAAAACATCAGCAATACCACAGAAACAGCAGGGGTAAAATGTGGGGGGAGGGACAAGTGTTAAGGGGAGGTTTAGGTTTCTTGTTTGGTGAGGGTGTATTTATTGGTTATCTTTCTCTTGGGAACAATGAAATGGTCTAAAATTGAGTGTTGATGGACTATGGACTTTGGGCATTATACAAGATGCCTAATGAATGTATTTGGCTGAAATATACACTGACTGAGAGGTAGATAGGCAAATGATGTTATATACACATGATCAAATATTGTGCTGCTCCAAGAAGGAATGAAGTCGCAAGGCATGCAATGATGTGAATGAACCTGTGGAACATTTGGTGAGACAAAATAAGCCAGAAATGAAAGAACAGTTACTGAATGGTCTCCTTTAGAAAATGCTTATAAGAAAACAGGGGTCTAGATTGTAAGCTCTAATAGCATATACATTTAGTCCAGTGTGGTAATTATTACTTCTGGATTTTGAGAGGTTGCTTTATATATCTATAACCTGTTGTTTAGAGATAAGAATGAAGCCAATCAGGTTGGGATTAAGGTAATTCAGAACACAGGGATCAGTAAGACATTGTCTATATTTTAGAACCACACTACTCTTTGAGACCAAAGGAAGAAAGGTTTATTTTGTCTAGAACCTAAATTTTCTGTAGCACATAATCTAACTCAACCTGTCTAGATAATTTATTTGAAAAATTGAAACACAGGAGATCCAGAAAAACAATGAGGGCCTTTAATCCTGTATAGTTTATGGTAATGCTTGGATACATCCTAGAATACATTAAGCCGATAATCAAAAAGTATTGGCAAAATCCCTTGAGGGATGGGAGAAAAAATATGGAACTATTAAACTCTACCATCAGGAAATCCCCTGATACTGTGTCAAACATTAGAGACATCCAAATCAATAGGCCAAGCCCTTGATCTTGAGGCTTACTCTTGTGAAGCTTATGTAGGTAGCAGAGAAGCTTAGCCTACCTATAAGTATGCCAAAGAGTTACTTCTGGAGGACCTCTGTTGTTGCTCAGATGTGGCCTCACTCTCTCTAAACCCAACTCTGTAAGTGAAATCATTGCCCTCCCCTCTATGTAGGATATGACATCCAGGGGTGAATGTCTCCCTGGTGACATGGGAGATGACTCCCAGGGATGAGTACACCCCTAGCACTGTGGAATCAATAATTTCATCCTGGGTGGGCCGCGGTGGCTCAGCGGGCAAAGTGCTTGCCTGCTATGCCGGAGGACCTCGGTTCGATTCCCGGCCCCAGCCCATGTAACAAAAACGGAGAAACAGAATACAAGAAAATGTTTCCCTTTCTTCCTTCCTTCCTTCCTTCTATCCTTCCTTCCTTCTCTCTGTCTTTAAAAAAAAAAAAAAAAAAAAAAAAAAAAAAAAAATAATTTCATCCTGACCAAAAGGGGGAAAAGAAATGTAATAAAGTATCAGTGGCTGAGAGAATTCAAATTGAGTTGAGAGGCTACTCTGGAGGTCACTCTGACACAAGCTTCAGTTAGACATTGCAACCTATCATAACTTGCCAAACCCCAACCAAAACCATTCTGCCAACCCTAAAGAACACCTAGGGCAATATATAAGTTTCTACAAGGTTCTACACACTAGGGTAACTTTCCAGTAACCCACAACCTCCAGATGGGTCCCTGGACTAGATAAGTCCAGAAACCTAGAGGGGCCAGCCTCTCTAGAACATCAGCTAGTTCTATTTCCCTACCCCATATTATTGTCAGCCCCTTCCAACATGAAAAAGTTATAATGGCCATAGCCCAAATACCCCTAAAGAGTGGGATGGAAAGATCAAAGGTGACGGTGGAGTTAAACAGAGGAGGTAGGGTTTGACAAATGAATATGATTACTGAATCATTCAATTGATATTTCTTTTAGTCCTAAAAGAAATCTTGGAGCAGCTAAATGTAAAAACCTAAAATTGTGGAATTGTAACCCATATCAAACTCTGAAATCTATTCTACAACTAATTGTTGTATTGAAATTTATTGCTTTTTTTATATATGTTATTTTTCACAAAATAGAAAAATAAAGTCGATTGTGATGATAAAAAATATATATTTATTCCTTCTAGCCTCCTATATTCTGGAGCAGTTAGAAGAAAAAATCTTAGAGGATAGTATGGCAGCCCAAGACGAACTCTGGGATCTGTCCTGTAACTACTTGTTGAAGAGTGCTTTCAAAAATATTGCTTTTTTCCTTTCTTTGCTTTGTATATATGTTATATTATACAATAAAAAGAGTTAAAAAAATAAAAGATCTCACCCAGCAATACTGAATGAGGATTCAATGACATAACTCTTCTTGGATACATAATAGCTTCAAATCGGCACACCTCTCCAATTTAATATATATGCACACACACATACACATATATATACATGCACATATGTAATTGACTTGAGTAATCAGCTCAGACCCTAGAGTGTGTTCATTTAGAAGAATTTCTACCAGTTTATTTTTCACTACTTTGTATTGAATGTTAGCTGTAAGAACCAGACACCAAATGTTTTGCTAAGTCAGAGGTAGAGGGGAAGAGAGTATGTTCAAGAGAGCTACTTATAGTTAGCAATTAAATGAGGGAAGAAAGAGAGAGAAAAGCAACAAAAGACTTAATCATGGTTAAAAAGGGCATTAGACTATTCATGCCTAAAATAAATTATTTTGGATTAGAGCCATGACTATAATGAAGCTACTTTCATTTGGGATTTGGGAGAAAGGTGTTTAGAATTTCATTTTTTTTTCCAAAGGAAGGTAAGTGGACCTAGTGATCACTATGTTGTACAACAAACTTGTTTCATCAACCTGCGTAATAACTGAGGAATGGATTGAACACCTCACATCACTTCTTTTCTCGCCGTGTTCTCATGGCATTAATGAGACAGCATGCAGAATTTGAGGGGAACATTTATTCCTGTGCCTGTACTTCTGGGCTTATCCTTTTGATCCTCTTAATATCACCCAGTACACTATAAGGAATTCAAATTAGAAGCAAAGCAAATTGAATTCCTTCTGTGACCTTTTAAATAATGAAGTGTCCCCACATTCTATGCCTCAGTCTTTTCAGTCCAAGAAAAATGCTGTCCTCTTTTTGCACTCATCCATCTACTACAATTCTACAGAAAATCTTTAAGGAACATTTTCTCGTGTCTCCAAATTAAAGGTTCACATTCCTTCTTGGAACATTTCTTGGCACACTGAGGATATGCTATTAAGTAATATTTCTTTCATATTTGTGACATAAACATTTCCCTTCTTCATTCTATATTATATAAAAGAGAAATATATAAAATACATGTATTATATAAAAGAAAATTTTACTTTATGATGGAAACCAAATTTAGCTTGGAAAGAAAACTAGGATTTTGGTGGTTTATTCATATTCTTCTTTCTTTTGTTAGCGGTACATGACATCTGATTCAGCCAGCCTGATCTCCTCTGGTTCCCTACATTTATCATGTGACCCTTATAGCCTTTTCTTTTCATCACCACTCCCTCAGTAATCATAATTAATACTATATCAGTGTCTACCATATGGCAGGCAGTTTATAGATATTATTTCTAATCTTCTCTAGGATCTTGCCATTTGAACATTATTTAACAGGTGAAAACATGGTGACTCAGAAACAGTAGCAACTTGGTTGAAGTAATGAAGTAAAGTAAGGAGTAACTAGACCAACTTTTAGACTCTTCCACCACTCCTTATTTAATGGTATATTCACCTCTCTCTCTGAATAACTCAGCTTCCAACCTGAAAATTGTGCAATTGAAATATCCTTTCTCTGAAATTTTCCTTCATTTATCTATTTTTCAATTGCTAACTGGTCCTTTGAACTCTTCTTTACTTTCCACAGGATTTTTTTTTCTATGTACCCTGAACTAGATTGAAAACAGTTAAGACAGGTGTCTGAGGTTGGGTTTTTTTAGAAGAGAGATGAAATGTGTTTGTTGCTTTTAATTTGGGTAAAATCCATATTGTTTATGTGAATGTAATTAACAGTGCTGATTTATGTATCTGAATGTTACTAGAACAATTTTTAAAAACAATATAGGACTGTATAATCCAAACAATTATAAGGATATCCTTTCATGTATTATAACACAATTGCCACACCAACGCAAGGTGTTAATAATAGGGAGTGGTATGGGGAAACTCTGTATGATTTTTCTGTAAATCTGAAACTTCTCTAGTAGAAACAATAGCTATCTTAAAGTGAAAAATTCAGTGGTACTGGGTACGTTCACAATGTTCTGCGATCATCATCTCTATCTAGTAACAAACATTTTCATCACCCCAAAGGGAACCCAGTAACTGTTAGATAGTTATTCTCCATTCTCCCATCACTCCAAGTCCTGGTGAATACCAAGTTGCCTTCTGTCTTTGTGGAGTTACCTATTTTGGATATTTCATATAAATGGAATCATATACTATGACCTTTGTTTCTGGCTGAAATGGAATTTTGTGTGCACATGTTTTATTAATGAGTAGTCTTAGGAGATAGATCTGCAAAGGTGTGAGGAAGGCAGAAATGGCAAAGGGAGAAGCTGAACAAGTCAGACCATATATGCAATTTTGAGGGGCTATTGTATAGCAGAAACTTATTTATGTTTCTGCTCTCCAGACTGTGCCTAATGGAGCCTGAATTCTCATAGGAGATTAGACAAGTTACATGAATACAATGGGGTGACCAATTCCACAGGAGTAGTATGCTCATGGTTCTGTGGGAAGTCTGGAATAGTTCCAGCATTTGTAGAGAAGACAGTGCCATTAAGGTATTTATCCCTGAACTAAATCTTGGAGAATGGGTAGGAATATGTTGAAAAATATCCCTAAAACATTACTGGGAACAAGTTGGTGCACAATACATTTGATGTTTCTCAGTCTTTGTATCTCCAGCACTTGTTCATTACCATATACTCCAGTTTTTCAATAAATATGGTTTGCATGGTACTTACTTGGCACATAAAAAGTAGTCAATAAATGTGGAATAGAAATGGAATTGGAATTGACATAAGATTATAATATCAATAAGCAATCCAACACATTCCTTCAGTGTGGAATGAGTGGGGGTATACAATATGGGGGTTAGTAGGAATCTGAAAAAAAGGTGTTCCTTTCTCTTTCCTTGATGCCTGATGTTCTAAGAAATGCTTGATGCAGTAAATACTTTCTAATTCTGCTAGTTTCTAATTCCTTTTTTTTTTCTTTTTTTTTTTTTTTTTTTTATTAACGGAAAGAAAAAAAAAGAAATTAACACAACGTTTAGAAATCATACCATTCTACATATGCACTCAGTAATTCTTAACATCATCACATAGTTGCATGATCATTGTTTCTTAGTACATTTGCATCAGTTTAGAGGAACTAGCAACACAACAGAAAAAGATATAAAATGTTAATATAAAGAAAAGAAATAAAAGTAGTAGTAATAGTAAAAAACAACAACAACAAACAAACCAACAAGCAAACAAAAACAAAAAAAAAAAACCCTATAGCTCAGATGCAGCTTCATTCAGTATTTTAACATGATTACTTTACAATTAGGTATTATTGTGCTGTCCATTTTTGAGTTTTTGTATCTAGTCCTGTTGCACAATCTGTATCCCTTCAGCTTCAATTACCCATTGTCTTACCCTGTTTCTAACTCCTGCTGAACTCTGTTACCAATGACATATTTCAAGTTTATTCTCGAATGTCCATTCACAACAGTGGGACCATACAGTATTTGTCCTTTAGTTTTTGGCTGGATTCACTCAGCATAATATTCTCTAGGTCCATCCATGTTATTACATGGTTCACAAGTTTATCTTGTCTTAAAGCTGCATAATATTCCATCGTATGTATATACCACAGTTTGTTTAGCCACTCTTCTGTTGATGGAGATTTTGGCTGTTTCCATCTCTTTGCAATTGTAAATAACGCTGCTATAAACATTGGTGTGCAAATGTCCGTTTGTGTCTTTGCCCTTAAGTCCTTTGAGTAGATACCTAGCAGTGGTATTGCTGGGTCGTATGGCAATTCTATATTCAGCTTTTTGAGGAACCGCCAAACTGCCTTCCACAGTGGTTGCACCCTTTGACATTCCCACCAACAGTGAATAAGTGTGCCTCTTTCTCCGCATCCTCTCCAGCACTTGTCATTTTCTGTTTTGTTGATAATGGCCATTCTGGTGGGTGTGAGATGATATCTCATTGTGGTTTTGATTTGCATTTCTCTAATGGCCAGGGACATTGAGCATCTCTTCATGTGCCTCTTGGCCATCCGTAATTCTTCTTCTGGTAGGTGTCTGTTTAAGTCTTTTTCCCATTTTGTAATTGGGTTGGCTGTCTTTTTGTTGTTGAGTTGAATAATCTCTTTATAAATTCTGGATACTAGACCTTTATCTGATATGTCGTTTCCAAATATTGTCTCCCACTGTGTAGGCTGTCTTTCTACTTTCTTGATGAAGTTCTCTGATGCACAAAAGTGTTTAATTTTGAGGAGCTCCCATTTATTTATTTCCTTCTTCAGTGTTCTTGCTTTAGGTTTAAGGTCCATAAAACCACCTCCAGTTGTAAGATCCATAAGATATCTCCCAACATTTTCCTCTATCTGTTTTATGGTCTTAGACCTAATGTTTAGATCTTTGATCCATTTTGAGTTAACTTTTGTATAGGGTGTGAGAGATGGGTCTTTTTTCATTCTTTTGCATATGGATATCCAGTTCTCTAGGCACCATTTATTGAAGAGACTGCTCTGTCCCAGGTGAGTTGGCTTGACTGCCTTATCAAAGATCAAATGTCCATAGATGAGAGGGTCTATATCTGAGCACTCTATTCGATTCCATTGGTCGATATATCTATCTTTATGCCAATACCATGCTGTTTTGACCACTGTGGCTTCATAGTATGCCTTAAAGTCAGGCAGCGCGAGACCTCCAGCTTCGTTTTTTTTCCTCAAGATGTTTTTAGCAATTCGGGGCACCCTGCCCTTCCAGATAAATTTGCTTATTGGTTTTTCTATTTCTGAAAAATAAGTTGTTGGGATTTTGATTGGTATTGCATTGAATCTGTAAATCAATTTAGGTAGGATTGACATCTTAACTATATTTAGTCTTCCAATCCATGAACACGGTATGCCCTTCCATCTATTTAGGTCTTCTGTGATTTCTTTTAACAGTTTTTTGTAGTTTTCTTTATATAGGTTTTTTGTCTCTTTGGTTAAATTTATTCCTAGGTATTTTATTCTTTTAGTTGCGATTGTAAATGGGATTCGTTTCTTGATTTCCGCCTCAGCTTGTTCATTACTAGTGTATAGAAAAGCTACAGATTTTTGAATGTTGATCTTGTAGCCTGCTACTTTGCTGTACTCATTTATTAGCTCTATTAATTTTGTTGTGGATTTTTCTGGGTTTTCTACATATAGTATCATATCGTCTGCAAACAGTGATAGTTTTACTTCTTCCTTTCCTATTTTGATGCCTTGTATTTCTTTTTCTTGCCTAATTGCTCTGGCTAGAACTTCCAACACAATGTTGAATAATAGTGGTGATAGTGGACATCCTTGTCTTGTTCCTGATCTTAGGGGGAAAGTTTTCAATTTTTCCCCATTGAGGATGATATTAGCTGTGGGTTTTTCATATATTCCCTCTATCATTTTAAGGAAGTTCCCTTGTATTCCTATCTTTTGAAGTGTTTTCAGCAGGAAAGGATGTTGAATCTTGTCAAATGCCTTCTCTGCATCAATTGAGATGATCATGTGATTTTTCTGCTTTGATTTGTTGATATGGTGTATTACATTAATTGATTTTCTTATGTTGAACCATCCTTGCATACCTGGGATGAATCCTACTTGGTCATGATGTATAATTCTTTTAATGTGTTGTTGGATACGATTTGCTAGAATTTTATTGAGGATTTTTGCATCTGTATTCATTAGAGAGATTGGTCTGTAGTTTTCTTTTTTTGTAATATCTTTGCCTGGTTTTGGTATGAGGGTGATGTTGGCTTCATAGAATGAATTAGGTAGTTTTCCCTCCACTTCGATTATGTTGAAGAGTTTGAGGAGAGTAGGTACTAATTCTTTCTGGAATGTTTGATAGAATTCACATGTGAAGCCGTCTGGTCCTGGGCTTTTCTTTTTAGGGAGCTTTTGAATAACTAATTCAATCTCTTTACTTGTGATTGGTTTGTTGAGGTCGTCTATTTCTTCTTGAGTCAAAGTTGGTTGTTCATGTCTTTCCAGGAACCTGTCCATTTCTTCTAAATTGTTGTATTTATTAGCGTAAAGTTGTTCATAGTATCCTGTTATTACCTCCTTTATTTCTGTGAGGTCAGTAGTTATGTCTCCTCTTTCATTTCTAATCTTATTTATTTGCATCCTCTCTCTTCTTCTTTTTGTCAATCTTGCTAAGGGCCCATCAATCTTTCTAATTCCTTTTAAAAACAATTTAGCAACTATTTTGTGCCCAATACTATGGGAATATATACATATAAAAAAAGCATTTTTTTTTATTCTAGGGCACTTAGCCCTTTTAAATGAGTTAGATTTTAATGAAGTAGATCACAAGATAGTATATAGTTAAGCTATACAAGCAAATAAATTTGAGTAGATATGAGAGTAGAAATGGTATGTTGTGCCGGTTTGAATCTGTCATGGACCTCAGAAAAACTATGTCCTTTAATCCTCATTCAATATTTCTGTATGGGGGCTTTTGATTGTTCCCATGGAGATGTGGCCTACACAATTGTGGGTGGTAACTTTTGATTAAATGGTTTCCATGGAGCTGTGTCCCCACACATTCAAGATGAGATTGCTTACTGGAGCCCTTTAAAGTGAACCATTTTGGAAAAAGCTTCAGAGCGCACACAGCCAGAGACCTTTGAAGATGAAGAAGGTAAATGTCCCCTGGGGAGCTTCAAGAAATAAGAAGCCTGGAGAGAAAGCTAGCAGATGTCACCATGTTCACCATGTGCCTTTCCAGTTGTGAGAGAAACCCTGAAAAACATCAGCCTTCTTGAATCATGGTATCTTTACCTGGAGCCTTAGATTGGACATTTCTATAGGCTTGCTTTAATTTGGACATTTTCACATCCTTAGAACATGTAAACCTGCAACTTAATAAATTCCCCTTTTTAAAAGCCATTCTGTTTCTTGTATATTGCATTCTGGCAGCCTGCAAACTAGAACATATGTCAATTCCGGATACAAGAATATTCTTACCTTACTTTAAGAATGTCCTTCATGCTGGAAAATAATGGTAGTTATGAATAGAGGAGATAAATAGGATCAAATTTTGAAGGCCCTTAAAATGCCAAGAATGGGAAAGAGGAGTTTTGTCCTTCAAGCAATTTTATCTTTCAGGTAAGCAATAATGATTTCTAATTCAGGTGGGGTGATAGCAACAATATTTAAGTGATGCCCTGGAGAGTTTTAGCTGGCAACTTGTGTATGTTTGACTAACTCAAGATAAAAAGAATTCAGGGAGACAAGTTAACAGGATAATATCATCATCCAAAAACTGGTGATGATAGCCATATTAGTATGGTTAGCAAAGAAAATTAAGCAACATATGCAGAAAGGATATTTCAAAGAAAATATTTTGTTATGGGAGAATAAGAAAGAAGCATGAGCCAAAAAGCTGCTGAGCTAACACTAAAGAAATTATTTACCTCTCAATGATTTCAATCTATTACTGAATGTATCATTTTTGTCTTCATTTTGAATAGCCAATGTAGATACAACATTTGGCAATTTGTTTTTTAGTTAATGGATTCCACTGGGGACAGAGGAGAGTTGAATCACAATCTACTGAGTTGAAATTGTCGAAGGGCAATGGGTAGGACCAGGTAATCAATTTGATATGAGCTGAGGAAGGGAGAAAAGAGCAAAATGATGCAGAGGAGATTGGCTAGATGCTTCCCAGACAAATTCCTCTTCCTTTATACAGAGTTAATCTGTTTCTTAACTCTTTTACTCCTGAATGGGGACACATGAAAAGTTCTTGTCAATGGAATGTAAACAGAAATGATCAGTGGCCAAGGGAAATGAAAGAGGGTATGCTTTCTCTATATGCTCTTTCTTATCTCCCAATTTATTGGCTGGATGATGCCAAGATGACCTCAGAGCCACATTTAGAAAATGACAAATCCAATAGCTAAAAGTTGTTCACATCCCAGAAAGACTGCAGGGAGCAGAGACCTCACCGTGAATGAGCACTATACAGGTGCATGTGTTTGGGTGAGGGAGAAGGTATTAAGACTTTAAGATTTTGGAGTTGTTTCTTTTAAAATAGCTACAGTTACACTGACAAATACAACTGTTATACAAGTTTATGGCTTGAGAATATAGGTGGATGAGTACATTTTTCACCAAACTCTGTAACACACTGAGAAATTTATTTTTATGGTCCAAGATGACTTTAGACATTATTTTGATATCTCTGTAGTTTATTAGGGAGATGCCAAGTGAGAGTTTGGATGTGATTCTGAGTGCAGAGGAAAAGATTAGGCTAGAAAGACTGACTTGCATTTATTAGCATAGATCAAAATTGAAGGTATGGGAGCAAATGAGAACACCAAAGAGCTTTCATGCTATGAGAAGAGAAATTGTCCTAGGAGTAATACCTGAGGAAAATGAACATGGAAGAAACAGAAGAAGGAAAAAGAACCTGCAAAGGACACAGACAGGCAGCAGCAAAACGAAACAAAAAAAACAGAAGAATGGGGTGTCTCATAAGTTAGGGGGGGAATAGAGCTGTACAAGAGAGAGAACAGCCAACAGAATCAATTTTTGCAGAAATGTCAAAAACTTACAGACTGAAATCAGTCCATTACATTTTATGACTAGTAGGTTATGCATGTCATGACCATATGTTTGTCCAAGGTAGTCCCAGTAAAATCTTAATTACTTTTGGCCTTTTTCACTCTTTCTCACACTTTTGTCCCAGTTTGGGTGATAAGTTATATGGGCACCTTAATCAAAGAATTCTTAGTAAGAATAGCTCTACTGGTGAGGAAATGAGTTTGCTATAACTTGAGATGTTAACAGGTGAGAAAGTGAGGAGGAAGAATTTTTGTATATGATAAACTGAAAAGAAAGAGTTGAGATGGTTGAGGAATCAATGGAAGTATTTTTGGTTTGCTTGTTTTCATTTTCAAATGAGGAGAAACCTGAACATCTTTTGTGCTGAAGGACAAAAAATACTGTATATAAGGAGAAATGTAGATTCTGTTAATATATAATAAAAGAGAGTTCTTGGATTAGATCCGAAAGAGGCAAGATGGAGTAAGTATCAGTTCTTCTCCTCTATTGGCCTTCTTTTAGTTGTCTTTAGTAGAACCTTCACATATAGTTTTAATTATTACCTAAGGTTAAGAGTTCTTTGAGAAGGATTAGGATTAGGAATCAGGTCTTCTCTATCTGTGCCCTCTGATATGCCCATCATGGCACATCATAGCATGCCCTTTAATGTGCCCATTTTGCTACTCAGGGTCACATGCACTGCTTGTATTAGACTGTATCTTCAAAGATCCTGTTAAGATGAAGCCAAACTGAATCAGGGTGGCCCTCCTGAATGGCTCCTCCTGAAAAATGAGAAGTACATTGTAGCAAAGGCAACTGCATTTGTGGTCCCTACAAGGGATTTGTGTCTTCTACAGCTTCTAGATATTTTGTCATTATTTTTACATGTTAATCCTTGATCAAATCATGGGATATGATGCTAACTCATTTTATTTAATACTTAAGTTTATAAACAGGAGGCTTGTTAAGCAATACATCTTTTTTCTCTCTTGGGGATCTTCATCATTGTTCAGGCTTTGGCCATTGGGGTATATTGAATAATTTCCCACACAAAGGCATATTCCAGTCCTCTCACTGGTCCTGTGGGTGTGAATGCATTTGTAAATCTTCCAAGATCCTGTAAAGATGAAGCCAAGCTGAATCAGGATGGAACTCAGTCTGGTATGAGTGAAATCTTTATAAGTAAAGGAAATTTGAACATGGGTACACAAGCCACAGAAGGAAATAAAGAGACAGAGGCAGACATAGATTTCCAGCAAGCTGTCACCAAAATGCCAATGACTTCAGAGAAGTCATGGCCTGCTGACATCTTGATTTTTAACTATTAGCCTCCAAACTGTGAGCCAAAAAATTCCTGCTGTTTAAGTCAACTAGTTTGTGGTATTTTGTTATGGCAGTTTTGGCAAAATAAAGCAGCCATAAATTAATGCCCTCAAAAGTATAAATCTGCGCAATTTACAATGTAGAAGTAAATAACCATTATCCACATTCTACTGCTAAATAATCAGTGTTAGCTGTACTACATATGTGGAAGAGGTCATAATTAAAACAGTAAGATAAAGTCAGACCAACCACAATTAGGATTCTTATCTACTGAGAAGAATGAGGAAATGAAACCTTCAATATCATTGAATCATGGATCCCTAATTGGATGTTTGTTTAGCAGAAAAACTTTACTGCCACAAGAACCATTTTTTAATTAAAGAAATCCTATTATGAAAAAAAAGAAACAACTTTTAAAACAAAGTAGTGTTGCTTCTTTTTTTTTTAAGTTTGAAAAAGTAAGGCTGCTTGTACTGGTGACAGTCTTACAGGCAAAGCAGCACAAGCTCAGTGGTTCATACATACTAACAAGCCAGGAGACTTAGCTGGAAAGTTGAAGTAGAAATTTTATTATAATAAAGAACTTACCACCATTGAAGTTCTGCTCCATTAGTGTTAATATTTGGCCCCCTTCTTCAGAGGGATTTTAGTTGTAACGTGATTTTCCCAAAGTAGTAACATTCTATATAAATGATCATGTTTCTTTTCCACTATGAGACTGCATATTAAAAATGTTTTAGTTTAAGAACCACATGATTTATCTACTTCAGCTATCAAGAAATACTTGTCCTGGACTTTACTGACTGCTTTTTCCCCCTGAGTCTTGAGAAATTCAGGTCTTGGTGAAGAGCCATTTATAATTTCTTCATGGCAATGCATGAAACTTGGAGATATGAGGTATAGCCCTAGTGAGACTAACATTAAATAACATTAGGAAGGAAGGAAAATATCTTTAAGTGGCCAGTAATACCAAAGTTAACGTAGTGGGGGGATCAGGCGTGACTTTTCAGAGATAAGTAGTAGACTAGGGAAGCGTAGAGAAAGTGGAGAAAACCCACATCAGTAGGGCTAGAGGTAAGATCTAGAGAAGGGAGCATGACCATGTTCAATGTGAGGACGGTGGAGCTTCGTTTTTAATGTCAGGCTTTATTGTGGTGGTAGCAACCTTATGAATCCGTTTCTGAACTTAACTAGGTTTAATTTATCTCTTCCACAAACGCCAACTTGTTGTTTCATCAACATTGTCTTTCCCAAACTTGTCCATTTCATTGAATCAGTCTACTCAGATTCCCAAACAAGAACCCTGAGAATCATTCATAATTCCTTTCCTCCTTTCTCTTTTATAGCCAATCAATAACCAATTCATATAGAGTCCATGTATTTCTTACTTTTCCTTATTGCCACCATGCTAATCTACGCCCTATCATCTTCTAACAAGATTTCTGTAACTATTTCTTCACATTCCCTCCAGTCCTCTATAAAACATGTTCTACACAATAACTATTTCCCACATAGTAGCCAAATAGATTTTTGAAAAATGCAAATCCAATCATGTGGTCTCCCTTCTTAAATCCCTTCAGTTGTTTCCCATTTTCTTTACTGTTTTCCAGCATCCTTAACTGCATGACCTCCAACTACCTCTCTCACTGATCTGGTGCTTTCTGTACCAAAGTTCATCTAGTTCTAGACCCTAAATATCCCTATTTGTTTTGTATCTCTCTGGGACATTTTCTCCTTCCCTTTGCAATCTCTTCCTGCAGCCAAATTGTATTCACCTTCTTGCCTCAACTTAAATGCTACATCCATAGGGGAAGTTTTTTCTGATACCTCAAGTTGGGTAAGAACTTCCTGTTTTGTATTCTTATAACACTCTGTCTGTAGTATCCATTACAGTGTAACTTATTGTGTTTGTTATTCGTGTAATAATTAGTTTACCACTTCTCTTCCTGTTAGATTATAAAATCCATAAAGGCTATGCAATGTAGGATTCTCCAGCATATACAACACTGCCTGGGACTTGGTAGTCCACTCATTATTAAAAGAGTAAATTAATGAATGTTTGGCTAATGATTTAATCCCAACAAAGTTTTTGTGATCTTGAAATTATTTAGTATGACAAGAATCACTTTGACAAGAGTTCAAGTTTAATATTCTTCATATTAAAAAAAAATCCCTTCTTTTATTCTTTCATGGCGGATTTCATTTTTTATTGTGGTAACATATATACAGCATAACATTTTCTGTTTTATCTACTTTCAAGTATACAATCCAATAGCACCAATGACATTCACAGTGCTTTGCTGCCATCATCAACATCTATTTCCAAAACCTTTTCAACACCCCAAACAAAAACTCTGTTACCATTAAGCAATAATTCTTCATTCCTCCTGCATTCCTCCCACCTCACCCCCATCCCCAGTAATCTATAATCTACTTTCTGCCTCTATGAACTGCATAGTCTAGGTATTTCATATACGTGCAATCATTATTTGCCCTTTTGTGTCTGGCTTATTTCCATGGTAGACTCCTTAGTTTGTCAAGCTGCTATGATTGGCTTAGCAAGTGACTGGCTTAAACAATGGGGATATATTGTCTTACAGTTTTGTAGGTTAGAAGGCCAACATGAAGGTATAAGCAAGTATCCTTTCAATCAGAGTCTATAGCATTCGGGTGGTGACTTGCTGCAATCCTTGGGGTACCTTGATTTGCATCTCTGCCTCTGTCACATGGTGATCTGTCTCATTTTTTGGATTCTACTAGCTTCTGGCTTCTACTGATTGACAGCATCTGAATTCCCTGTGCTTATAATCACTCTAGTCATATGGATTACGGCCCACCTGATTCAATTTGGTCTCATCCAAATAGGATCTTTGAAAATCCTTTTCACAAATACGTTCGCACCCACAGGAACAGGGGGGTTAGAATTGAACATGTCTTTGTATTCCACTGTCTGCCCTTTCGATCCCCAAAATACATGTTCTTCCACATGCAAAATACATTCACCTCATTCCAATATCTCAAAAACTTTAGGCCATTTCAGTAACAACCCTAAGTCCAAAGTCTCATCAAAATCACTTACAGGTATGGTCTGTCATGGGACGAAATTCCTCTCTGTCTGTGGACCTGCGAAACTGGAAAATGAGTTACCTGCTTACAAAATACAGTGGTGTGACAGGCATAGGATAGACAACTTCTTAACTTCTTGGAATGAAATCACATATATTTTCATGTCATAAACAGCTTCTTGATTGTGTGTTCACCAATGGGTGTGTGAGACTAATGGTGGTTTTGCTGGATTGTCCCAGCGTTCTCCCTGGATATGAAGAGACTTTAGAACTGAAAGGCTCACAGGGCAGCTCTTCAAGCTTCATCTCTTTCCAGAGATTAAATTACAATTCCCAAACCACAGAGGACAGTTAGTTAAAGGCAGGACTCTCAACTTCTAGCCCAGTGACTTTTTCTATGGCAGTATCCTGACCTTCTTGGTACTATCTGAAAAGATGTGGCTAGATCCAGATGTTGTAGATGCATGGTATACTAATCCTTGAAGAAAAAGGCACACCAACTGATAACAGCTTTAGGAACCATGGCACAGTGTTAAATATTTTAGCCAGTTGCCCTGTTAAAATGGGTGAAAAAGGTGGGCTTGAAACCCAGGACAATCTAAGCAGGTATTCTGGCTTGGATGAATTTCTTTCTATATTCTTTCTCTCTTTTTGGAACTCAGGTACACAAGATTGTTTGTCTTAGTTCGTAACACATTCATCTAGTCAAGACCCCTCTTTGTGTTTATTTTATTTCACTTTGGTTTGTCAGCTTCATTTTTGATCCCTCTTTCTCTGCATAAATATCTCTCTATATCTACATGTTTCCTTATAGACCTCTGAGAATATTTCTCTAGAATCTATGTCCAGGTGTGGGATGGCTGGGATTAGTACATATTAAAGTCATTCGGTTCTTCCAGAATTAGCTCAGAATTATGTTGCTGTATTAGCTTACGTTACCACTAACAGTACTTAAGGGTTCTTGCTCAGATCTTTGTCAGATCTTAACATTATCTACCTTACTCATCTTTACTAACCTGATAGGTTTCATTTTATATAATATCTCTATTATATCTACTGTTTCTTTTCCTATTAAGCATAATTTACATACCATATAAGGTGTTTAAATGTATAACGCAAAGAGTTTTAACATAAGAATAAACCTGTGTGACCATCACCCCAGTCAAGATACAGAGCATTTCATCATGACAGAAATTTCCCTTGAACCTATCTCCCATTTGTGGTTTTATTAAGTTTTCAAGATTTTTAATGTTTCTGTATTTTTTCATTTGCTGCTTAAGTATCTCCTTATGGTTAATTTTTATTGCAAATAGTATATTTTCTGGTTTATTTTTATTGGTGTAGGGAAATATTTATTTTTGGTAAGTTGATCTTGTATCTGGCAATGTTAATGAACTCTTCTATTAGTTTTGACAATGTGTTTATTCTTTTGCAGTTTCTTTGTAGGAGTTCAAATTATTGGCTACTAATGAGAGTTTTATCATTTTCTTTTCACATTTTATACCTCTTCTTCCACATGCTCAATTTTGTTGCATTGACTTAGACATTTAATACTATGTTAAACAGCAGCAGTGTGTGAGGTCACCCTTATTTTGTAATCTTATGTGAGAAAGCATCTAACATTTTTCCACTGAGCATGTTGCTTGATGTAGATTTAGGGCTTTTAATCATTATTGTTATAAATATTCATTTATATTACTAGCTCTCTGTTTTTAAATCATAAATGAGTCTTAGATTTTAATGATTGCCTTTCACCTGGTAAATCATCTTTGTAACCATAAAATGAACCCTACCTGATCAAGATGGATTGTATGCTTAATCCATCGTTAGTTCAGTGAATTGATATTCTATTTAGGATTTTACATTTATGTTCACAGGTAATTAAAATGGTTCTCTCAACTTTCTCTCTCTCTATATATATATATATATAATTTTTTGTAATATTCTTATCTGTTTTGGAATCAAGATGTTACTGGTTTCTTAAAATTATTTGAATAGTTTCTGTATCTTTTTAATACTTTATATTATATTAGACAGTTTATCTATTCTTGAAAATTACTTAAATTCTACTGTACAGCCATCTAGGTCAGGGTTTGGGGAAGTAGAAGTTTGTTGATTATTGTTTCAATTTCCTTAATGATTATTGTTCCTGCTTAAAATTTCCAGTTATTCTTGCACCAATTTTGATATTTTACCTGTATTTTTCAGAATTTTTTTTCTTTTTATCCAGAGTACCAAATTTTTAGAGTATAGTTTTTTGTATATATCATTAACTTAATAAGATTTATGTTGTTGTTCTTATGCTCCTTTTTTCTTTTTTTAGCCTCTACTCCCTCCTTATCAGTTCTACATAGGAGTAGCTTTGGTTTGGATAACTTTCTCTACTCTTTTTTTAGTTTGATCTCTACTTCATTGATTTTTCTCCCTTAGTAGTATCCTGTCCTTCCAATTGACTTTTTTAATTTGGTTTGTAAAGAGAATACAATAAAAGGGTTAAGCAGGAAATTAAAAACTGCACAAGATCTTTGCAGAGTATGTAACCAAAAAACTACTTAGTACTTTTGATTTTAAATGACCTCTAAAATTTAATATGAAAAAGGCAAACAGTCCACTTAAAGCATGGGCAGTGTTAACAACGTAAAAGAGCACTCATGAATGTATAGAAGTATGATATTTCTATACCATTTTGTATGGAAGTTTGTTAATAAATATAGTCATCATGATTTCTAACAGTCATCATGATTTCTCATTATCCAGTAGAGTTGAGCCCTGAGTATATCAAAATTGGAAAAACAATATAGCAAAGGACACTTTTCTTCTTCTCCTTCGGCTTCTGAGGAGGTCACTTTGGAAAAATGAAAAAGTCATCAAAAGTCTAACAGTTCTTCAAGAAGTAATCAGGTTGGAGAAGAACTGAAGGGCAGATAGAATGTTGTGAATTGCCAGTCTACGAAGATTGCCCAGACACCTGTTATGACCATAGAACAGCAAGTTCAGATGCTTGTTCCTGGAACATGGTGCTAAAAATATGAAAGTGAATATGCCGTGGCCAGTGGACATGCAGAAAGATGAATAGGGGCGGATGTTTAAGGTAGATCAGGGTTTCCAGAAAGGTAGCCTGGCCACCATTGTAAATGTATTTTGCAAATTCGCAAGACTGCTTCAGATGCCATTCTTTAAGACACTCTACTTGAAGAAATGTATCATAATTAGAACTCTTAAAAGGGGATGTCTCCTCAATAGGTTTAAGTATGTAGGCAGTGAAATTTCCCTAGCTGGAAACACTTGACTTTGTGACAAAACGAGAACCGAATGTCTTTTTTTGTCTTTTTGGTCTTCTTTGACATTCCTTTTTCCTAGTACACATATGTGTTTCCATCAGCATTTCTATGTCGGTTTTGAGGTTTATAATTAGGTCTCTTGCTGTGTATGTAGGGATTTGGGGGAAAGCTGGTGGCTAATTTGCTTTGGAATATGTGATAGACAAGAATCCATTCTTTGAGATTCATACTGAACAGGAAAATTTTTATAACTCTAAAATTCTGCAGCAAAGAGACATGTATTTCAGAATGAATCAGCAATTCACAAGCTTATTTTTTCTATAGAAGAATTTAAGCAAGGTTAGCACTCTATTGGACACTTTGACAAAGATTGCTCTAAATTATAATCCATGTTCTGGAGACTCTGTGAGTGCCCAAGAAATATTAATCATATTTTAGAAATCTATGTTTAGATTGTTACAGCCTGCAGTAATCTCATTTGCTCTGTGCTTCAACTGAGAATATGGGAAGGTGGAAAAGGAATTGGTGTTATGATAACTCCCCGGACCATTGGAAGCATGTGGAACTTGGGAAAGATGAGGATGGATTGGCCCATTTTTTGTGATGCTAAAGGAGCAGCATGAATTTCACAGGAAGAAAGTCCCAACTGCCCTTTCTGAAGAAGAGGTTTGTGATCCTATCAGGCTCCTTGGCATGGGACTGGTTTGGATAAGATTAGTGCAATGTTATTTTCTCTGTTGGAATAATGGATTGAATTGATGACAAGATGTCTACTGTAAATAGTAGGAAGTCCATTGCATTTTATTTTTAATGATATATGTTGTTATTGGATGTGCAGATAACAACATAGAGAACAGACTGAACAACATAAATTAAATTCAAAACAGACAATGGAATGAAAAATTATTTCTTGACCTAGTATAGCCTGTGACCATACAGTAAATACAGAAGACATGCCCCGATTCATTGCACATGTGTTTGAATCAAAATCAAAGTAATATTCATGCAGATTTGAGGACACATCTTATTGGTCACAGGTGCAAATACAAGATGGATCTGAGAATCAGTTTAACGTAGATGTACACATTTTATAATAATTTGCTTGTGTTTTTCTCTCCCAGAGGATAGCTTAATCCTGGCTAGCTACCAGTATAGATTATTAGGAAAAACAACCTACTACAGTGAAGGGTTAGCTTCATGTTCCAAATTCTATTGTGAGTGCAAAGCTCTTCTATTCTCTCTGTCCACAACCCCTGAAGGATACTTGTCAGTAAAACTAAAGGCATTGGGTACTATGAACCATGCTTCATAAGCAAGATACCTATGTAGTTGCATAGGGCCCTGATCATAGAAATGTCCTATACTTGGTTTAATGATCTGCTGTTAAAATTTTGAAATTCTTAATAATGTTTGAATAAGGGTTTCTGCATTTTCATTTTGCACTGGACCCTCTGCAAATATGTACCTAATCCTGTCCATAGTATGATAAGTACATTTTCCTGTGTGCCAGGGGTGGAGGGTAATGTGGGGGTTGAAGTGTGGGGAGAGGGTGCAGAATTAGAAGCTCTTAGGTCTGCTTTTTAGATACCCTTTATTGAACATCAGACTTTGGGAATGCTCATATACCCTTGAATCTGGGAAGATAAAAGAGGTCAAGGGCCCTTCCCTTTTATAGGAAAATCCAGTAGGAAAGGAAAAGAAGTTCAGGTAAGACAAACGAGGCTTACAATTCATTGGAAAATGAGGAGTGACACTTTTTTTGGAGATGATGAATTGAGACTTTCTTGAATCCTCCTTGGACCAGCTAAGTCCCTGAGCATACATAAGAAGACAGTGAAATTAGCCTAATTTAGTGTTATTGAGTCTTTAGACCCAAACTCCAAATCAGATCTCTACCATCTAGAATAGTACAAGTGGCAAGCTGTGCTTAATGACTTCCCTCCCCAAAACTCAGCTATAGCCTTAAAGTACACTACTTAAAGGACCTAAACCTATTCCTTAGCAACAAGAGAAAAGTTGTCATACAGTTTTACCTATAACTCACTCAAGAATGTGACCCCAATGGTATTTTGAATCTTGACCAATGAGATTAGCACTCTGGAGGCAAAATAATTAGGTAACTTGGGGGAAGAAAGGGAGAATATTCTTGAATTTTACCCTTGAAGGCCGGAAGCATTCTCTGCAAATATATGTAATTTTTGAAAGCACCAGTTGTTACCAATAATAAAAGTTTTATGAGTGACGCATTTCTTTTCTCTCTCCACTCTAATAGCTGTAATCCAGAAGTTGGAGCAAGTTTTCCCCAAGGGGTAAAACTGTTAGGATCACCAAACAAGAATGTTCACTGTGAAATGCAGTGAACTCAAGCAATTTACAGCCTTCATTCTTCCTTTCCATAAATGGTACTTCATTGCTCCTCCACAGGATAGGGGGAAGTGGGTTTATTGCATTCATTTTAAGAAATATTCCTTCACCTCTTTTGTGGGCCTCCCTACAATTTCAGTTATATTTCATCTTCTTAGAAGTTTGCTAAATGTAGCTTCAAGCGGCTCACTCTGGTAGGTGTGCTTGGGCCATTATCATCCATTTTTCAATAAAGCTGTGGGCGAAAGTGTCATTGATTCTTTTTCACCAGGAGAGAATATTAGCTTTTTATCCTCATCATATTATCTCTCTGCTTGACTGATAAAACTGTCATGCTAAAGGAAAGGTCAGGACTTATTGAGTGGGTGTTCATTTAATTCATTTCTCACCCCCCCTTCCAACAAATATATTGGGAATGAAACAGAAAATTTGTGTTTATGCGATGAAAATAGAAGGGAGAGATAAATGGATGAAGCCTTCATGGATTAATGACTTCATTTTGCTGTCTAAAAATATGTGCAAGCTTTAAAGGATCTTCACTTATAACTTACAGTTTCCCCTTATTTCATTTTCTTATTCCGATAG
The DNA here is from genome assembly GCF_023851605.1 of Tamandua tetradactyla. Lineage (NCBI taxonomy): Eukaryota > Metazoa > Chordata > Mammalia > Pilosa > Myrmecophagidae > Tamandua > Tamandua tetradactyla. The sequence continues at coordinate 52,851,547 of NC_135341.1, read as the reverse complement.
GAGGAACTTTCAAATGAAATTTTTCTGGATAATAAGGCTTCTTTCATGGGTTAAAAATTCTTGGCTTTGGGAGGGGGAGAGAGAATGGGAGAGGACAGATGGTTGGCATGGCAGGAAAAAGATGATACCACTCTTATTATTCAGTGTATTAAATGAAGTCATAATTGGTGTGTTACTTCTAATTATATTTTATTTCCCAGGTCACATTGATTAATGCTGTGATGAGGGACTACTGATGAGAAAGATCAAAACGAAAGATTTGTTAGACCACAGGTGGGTAATTCAGAGGAAACCAAACAATAAGCATGGGTAATAAAACTAATGGGCCAGCTCCAGGTGCCTTTTCACTTCCCACTCCAATTTGGGGGATTTTATATTGCCCTATATCATTCAGATGGTCTATGAGGTTGGTAGTTTAGGATTTTTTTTTCTGTACCCTGCTTCTATTCTCTAAGTCTAGAACAGCAATCTCACCAATCTCCTGTAAGAAAGCTTGATTTTAATCAATGAGATCTAGTTCAAATCCCCAATTTTCCATTTAATAGTTATATGTCATTAGGGATAATGGTTAGCTTCTCTGCATCTGGCTTTTCTCATGAAGAGAGGGGGGCTGTGCGTGGAGATGATTATACTATAAAGTTTCGTTTTGTTTCAGAAGCCAGAAATTTAGGAGGCATCCTTGACTCCATCCTGTCATAAAGCCTTCATACCCAATTGGTCAGCATTTCCAAGTTGTATTCCCTAAATATCTTTTGAGTCTGTGAACTGCATATTTTTTTATGCCATTACCTTACACCAGGACCTTGCCATGTCTTTCTTGGATGATTAAAATAACCTTCTAGTTGGTTTCCCTTCCTCGAGTCTTCCACCCCTTTCCAATTCATTTTTCATTCATTCAAGATCTTTTCAGTTTCTCATCTGATTCGATTCCCAGCCCTGCAATGTAACTATAAAACAATTCCTCCCTAACTCCAGTAAAATATAAAGGCTTTTCAAGGCATGTAAACTTTTCCACAATCTGATTATTGCCCACAACTTTAATTTTTCCTTTATTTCTCTCTGGCAATTAACCTTGCTGAGCCAAGTATTTCATTCCTTTACATGCTTGTTCCTAGCCCTACATGTCACTCTGCAGGGAATTTCTTCACTCTGCTGCTTAATACCTATTCAATTTTTTAAAACTCAACTTAAATATATCCTCTTCTTAATTCTCCCTCCTTTTGACTCATCTTTATAATTTTAACATACCACTATTATATTTGTCACCCAATATTGAATTTGATTTGTATGTCCCCTGTTCTAGAGTATGTTACCCTATATGGCAGATTCCATATAATCTTTGTACTCTGTGTCCAGAACAGTGCCTGGCTCAGGGCATGAATGAGTTAATTAATGAACTCATAATCATTTGGTAAGACCAACTTACATAAGCCTTCAGGATCTTGGTCCACATTAGGTGCTCAATAAATCTTATTCTTCTCTTCTTCCTTCCAGTCTCTCTTTTCATCAAGTCAATGTTGTAGTAAAAATATACAAAATGTAGTGGAAAAGTCTGAAAAACATGTTTGAGAAAGGCTTGCTACAGAGAAACTGAGTAAAAGATAATTTCTATGGCAAGCAACAGCACCTAGATCCAGGGAAGCCAGCCAAAGTAAAGTGAATGATACCAAGGGAATTCATTTAGATTAACTTTTCATTGGTATGAATCTTGTTAGGAGAAAATCCTTCTCCCAACCTCTACCCCCTGTATTTTACCAAGCTCCTGGAAGTTTATTGAAAGTGACTTTCTGTTAACTGCTTTCCCTTTCTGGGATAATTTTCTCCCTTTCTTCAGCCAGCTGCCTCCAATTTGAAATATGTATTAAATTTCCTTCCTCTGAAAAATTCCCGTCTTTTCTCCCCTGAGGCTGCTATAACAAAGTAACATAATCTTGGTAGCTTAAAACAACAGAAATGTATGTTTTCATGGTTCTGGAAGCTAGAAATCCAAAATCAAGATGTCATCAGGTCCATGTTCCATCTAAAAACTTAAGGTAGAATCCTTCCTTCTAGCTTCTGGTGTTTTTCAGCAATTCTTGAATTCCTTGGTCTTTCATGTATTACTCTAACTTTTCCTTCCCCTTTCTTCAGATGGCCTTCTCCCCCTCTGTCTGTCTCTATGTCCAGATTTCCTCTTCTTATAAGTACACAAATCATGTTGGATTAAGGGTCAGCTTTACCGCAGTATGGCTTCATTTAACTTAATTCTATCTACAATGACCCTATTTCCAAATAAGGTCCCATTCTGAGATACTGAGGTTTATGACTTCAACATATCTTTTTCAGGGTGCAAAATTTAACCCCTGTCACCCCCCAAAACACCAAGACTAACCAAAACAGGGTTAGTCTTGTCTGTGCTCTCATGACCACTGTGTTTTCTACTTCCTAAACTGTCTTGTAACCATGATTATACATTCTTCTTTGCCATTTGACTGTGAGTTCCTTGAAGGCAGGGTCAATGGTTCTTTGATCACTATGTTCCAGTGCCTGTACAATGTAGGCACTCAATAAATATTTGAATGAATGAGTGAACCAATGAATACATAATTGAAAGAGGGCTTTGCTCTTTAGGCTATTGGAGACAAAAGCTCTAAGTGCCAGTAATGCTCAGCCTCACCTCTTCTCATCCAAGAAACATGGAAGATGTAAAAGGATCTATCCGAAGGGCTCAGAAATGTAAGTACACACCGAGCAACCTTGATACTCAGGCAAACATTTACACTGCCCTTTTCTTTGGGGCCTGTTGTGAGAAACCTGCAGAAATTATGGGAAAGTTAAACAGCTCTTGGTTGGCACTTAACTTTTCTCTCTTTCAAACCTGCAAGTTGTAACTATTTGTTGCCCTTATGAGGGCCAGAGTTCACCTCTCTGCTAGCCACTAATCCCCCGCACGCCCCTAATCTTGCCTTTCTGCTTGCATTTTTAGAATGCCATAACACTTAGGAAAGCTTTTCTGATTAAAAGGTTTAAAACGAGTCAAGATGGCAGGTTAAAAATAACTGAAATGCCCTTGCTGTCCCAGTTATTAAACGAATGGTATGGCAGTTAAACCTCCAGGCACTGCCTCAGGCAGACTGAGTCCAGCACCTCATCATTATCCTCTGAGAAATTCTCAGGTTGGCTGAATCTGCAACCATTAGCTAGAGTGGACCTGTCATTTAAACAAGAAAAGTCGACCAAGTCAAGTTCTTCATTACGGGGAAAATTTTTAGGGCTATAAGAAATCACGGCCTCTTTAATTTGTAAAAGAATAATAGGGGAACATTTTAGCACTTCCCTATCTGCCCTCTACTTGTGCCACTTGCAATCTAGATTAGGCACCTCTCCATGTATTCTGAAAATACATCTGTGTCCTCTATATCATACCTCTCGTTGCTATGGAAGTACCACAGAATGGTAGCTAGGAAGGCAGCCTCTGGAGTCAAACTTCCCAAGGGGGGATGCCAGTCTTGCCACTTAAGAGCTGTAGAATCTTGGGCAAGTTTCTTTACCACTCTGTACTTTGGTTTACTTTGAAAGTAGAGATGAATGTAGTCAAAACTCATGGAATTATTGTACAAAAACTAAAAGAGATCATATATATATACATACATAGATATATAGATCCTTCCAATGTGCCTAGGATGCACGTGTTAACTGTTGTAATTACTCTAATGTTGTTTTTTATATTTATATAAAAATTTATTTATATTTATAGTTATTATCACCTTTTCTTCCATTTGTATAACTGCATTTCCTATTTGAAAAGACTTAGTCTTTCAACTCTGAATTTCTAGGAGATAATTCAGGCTTTGGTCTTGGTAGAAACAGAATAAATGAATGTTTTAAGACCTAATTCAACAGCTCCATTTTAGAAGGAAGCAACCGAGGCCACAGATCAGGCATGGTTGGTATCCAAAATTACAACCCAGCTTCTCTGGTCCTGAAATGCTTCTCTAGGTATCACAAGATTACTTTGTGAAAGGAGAATAGAGGGATGACGTTAGCTTCAAACTTTGGGAATTTGCCAGTGATGGTATTTGAGAAAAGAGAACCTGTAAGTCAGACCTATGTAGCATGTTATCTAATTCTACTATATAGTCAAATTTTCCAGAGATTTCTGAGGTATCAAATTAAAATTTCTCTAATTAAATAGTTTCTTTTGGAGATTTATAATTATATAGATATATGTATACACATATATAACATGGAAAGTCAAATATCAGAATTATCAATTAATTAACACTAGATAATAAATGAAAGTGTCTGAACTGATGCATCTCATTGAATTTCTAATTCGTATCACCATTAGTACAAGTTATCAATTATTGAATATCTACTATGTGTCACATATTGTGCTAGATAATTTATATTCTTAATTTTATTTATCCCTAATAAACATTCTCATTTCATATATGGTAGACCTAAAATTGACAGAATTTATATTTCCAAGATCACGTAAATATAAAACAGCAGAGATGAGCACCATGGCTCATTTGCAGATCACTCACTGTTGCATCCAATAAAAGGCGTATGGTATAACCATGTTGGCAGTCTGTAGAGGATCTGGACTTTTGTACACCAAAAGAAATAATATTGGCAATAATCATAATAATCAGATGCAATCAAATGAGATTCAGTTGTCATGTTAGATTACTCATTTTTCAAATGGACTTTTGGGATTTTGCTTCTAGAAAAGAGAGAATAACAGGGACTCCACCACTATCCCACCTGAAGCAATCAAAAGAGAAAATATTTATATGTTTTCAAGACACTGAACATTAGGCAATGGAAGACAATGAATTGTGAAAGTCAGGGTTGAATCTATTAACAAACTAGGAAAAGAAGAGAACTTCCTGAAGTTGATAACAGGCATTTATGGAAAAATGTACAGCAAACATAATATTTAATGATGAAGGAGTGAATTGTTTCCCCCTAAGATCAGAAATAACACAAGACTGTCTTCTCTTGACACTTATATTCAACATTGTACTGAAAGTTTTAGCAAGTGCAATAGGACAAGAAAAAGGAATAAAAGATATTCAAATGGAAAAATAAGAACAAAACTATTTTATTTGTATATAATATGATCTCTATGTAGAAAATCCAGTGGAATCTTCAGAATAGCTGCTAGAACTCATAAGTTAGTCAGATTACAAGATTCAAGATAAATTTAAAGACTTAATTGTATTTTTAGACACTAGCATTGAATACTCAGAAATTGAAATAAAAGAACAATACCATTTGCAGCAGCATAAAAAATATGAAATACTTAAGGATTAGTCTGACAAAAGATGTGGCATATTAGTGTGACAAAAGACATACACCGAAAACTACAAAACATTGCTGAAAATAAAATAGAAGGCCTAAAAAAAATGGAGATCTGTATCATGCTCATGGAATTGAAAACATATGTTGTTAAGGTGTTTATTTTCCCCAAATTGATCCTAGATTCAGGACAATCTAGTAAAAACCCCAGCAGGCTCTTTTCTTTGTTTGGTAGAAAGTAACTAACCAATTCTAAAGCTTTTATGGAAAGCAAATGGCTTAGTATAACTGAAACCACTTGGAAAACATAATACAGAATTGGATGACAAACACTACCATATCTCAAGATTTATATTAAAGATATAGGAATCAAGACAGAGTGAAATGTGCATCAAGGAGGGCAAATTAATCAATGAAAAAGTATAGAGAGTACAGAAATACATCCACAAATATGTGGACAACAGATTTTAGGCAAAGATGTAAAGAAAATTTAGTGGATAATGGATTGTTTTCTTTTCAACAAATGTTGCTGAAGCAACTGGATATCCATAGCAAAAAAAAATGAATTTCTATCCATACCCTGCAACATGTGCAAAAATTAACTCAAAATGAATCAAAAGCCAAAATAGTAAACCTATAAATTCAAAACTTTGAGAAGAAAATATAGGAGAAAATCTGGGAAACCTTGACTTAGGCAAATATTTGTTAGCAACACCAAAAAAAAACTATCCACAAGTGAAAATCTTTACCAATTTAGCAGATAACATTAAATAGGAATACTGTTTGTAAAATACTGCTATGAGAATAGAAGGAAAAGTCACAGACATGGAGAAAATGTATGCACTGCATAAATTTCATTATGGACTTGTATTCAGATTTCATAAAAAATTTTTCAAAAGTCAGTAATATGAACATAACCCATAAAAAATGAGCAAAAGATTTGAATAGACTTTTCTCTCCAAAAACAAACTGATATCAGATAATATGAAAAGATATTCAACATATTTATCCATATAGTAAATAACAAACTAAAATCACAATTAGATCCCACTACACAGCTGCTAGAATAACTAAAATACAGAGAGATTGATCATACCAGGTATTGGTGAGGATGTAGAGGAATTGGCACTTCCATGTACTGCTGAAGGGAATGCAAGTAAAATGGTCCAACCATTTTGGAAAACAGCTTAATCATTTCTTAAAAGGTTAAACATACACCTTCCATATAATCCAGCAATCTCACTCTTAGGTATTTAAATAAAAGGAAAAAAAAATTAATGCCATTTAAAAGACATGTATGGGAATGTTCACAGCAGCTTTATTTGTAATGGCCTAACCCCCATGTCCATCAACAGACGAATGGATAAACGAACTCTTGTATATCCTGTCAATAGAATACTCCTCAACAATAACCAAGTGAACTTTTAATATATACAATAGCATAGATGAATCTGAAAATAATTATGCTGAGTGAAAGAAACCAGAAAACAAAAAAGTACGTATTGTATGATTCCATATTAAAATCTAGAAAATGCAAACAACTCTATAGTGGCAGAAAGGAAATAATGACTGCTGAGCAGGTAAGGGGTGGGCCATAAAAGCGTGTGAGTAGGATTGCAAAGAGGCACAAGGAAACTTGTGGGGATTATAAATATGTCACTGTTATGATTGTGTTAAGCATTTATGGTTGTATACATGTATCAAAATTTATCAAATCATATACTTTAAATAAAATGCATTCATTTCATTGTATATCAATTGTATCCTAAAAAACTGTCTAAAACAGCATTTGATTCTTAGCCATATGTCTGTGGAGACAGTCTTGAGCACTACTCAAAAACAAACTTGCTGTACCATAGGCTGTTCAGGCACAGGAGTGTTTGGCAGAAAGGTTTCATATAGTGATGAAGAGCTAGGATACTAAGTTCCCCTGCTCTAATTGCATGACTTAGTTTGGTTGCTTTTTTCTCCCTTATTTGCAACTTTTTACCTGGGATAGGAGTATTTCTGGTTGCTGGCTCAAGAATGGTTTTCTAGGGCCTGCAGGTGATCCAAGAAGTAGTGAGCTCAGGAGATTCTGTCCAAACATGCACTCCTTTTTATCCTGGAGATCCTTGGTTCCCTTAGGGAGTGAAACACAAATTTGACTGCAGTCAGGGGATGGACTGTTGGGGGAGTCTGTGACTCTTAAATACACATACACAACACAGTTTTCCTTCTTCCAGGATTGTGACCTGACTTCAAATGCCTAGAAACTTTCATTCTATAGCCACCAAAGCTAGAGAAACATAGCCTTGTTTTCACACATAGAAAGAAAGGTCACTTTGAAGTGATTTCCAACATTTTCCATCTCTGAGATGGCCACCCCTTGAACTTTTCAGTGGTATTGAGGCTTGGGGGTGGGGGGTCCAGTAAAGACACCAGTGTTGTAGACCTGAGAACACAGTTAATTGAGAAATGTAGGGGATTCAGTGAGCTTGAGATCAGAAATGACATTTTATCACGTCCACAGAGGATGATATGATTTAGTTCTAGTGGGATGGTTTTAACTGAGATGGAACTAAGCACCTTGGTATAAGCTAAAAATCACTGTGGACTTTTTGTATTCATGTTAGAACCCCTCTTCATAGTGATGTGATACAACTACAACTAACAAATTCAACTTCCAGCAGGCTTTACTTCAGTGTTCTTGGGAATATAGAATTGGGAGTTCATAGCATGCCATACAAGAAAACCTCTGCATATCTTTCTTGTCCACTCTCGTCCCAGAGTTCTGCAATTTAAAGCAGCTGTTCAACTCTTTTCATGAACTCTCCATCTTTTTTCTCTTCCTCTGCCTCTTGCCCTATTCCTACCTGTTTCTCTTGTCACCTTTATATGATTCCCTTAAAAAACTCCATGGCTGTTCTTTGTTCAACAACTGTATAGGTCTACCATCTACCCTACTCCTTCATCCCTAGAAAAACAGAAAAATTGAAGTATGCAAACACTTAATCTCCAATATTCCCCCTCCAATTTCTTGACAGTAATGAATGTGCCTGTCTCAAGGAGCCTCGCCTGGCCACTTTCAAAATTTGCAAATCCCCAAACCCTGACATGCACTTTTCCCACTCCCCAATCTAATTTTCTTCTTAGTGCATACCATCTTTCTCCCCACAACTAGAAATGTAATCTTCAAGAAGGCAGGGATTTTTGTCTGTTTGTTTCATTGCTGGGTCTCCAAAGTCTGGAACTGAACCTAGCTGAACTGAACATCATAAATATTCAGTAAATATTTGTGGAATTAATGAACACAATTCTTGCTGGGAGGCATTCTCTTTGGTTATTTTGCCTTCAAAGGAAATCACTCTGGATGCCAGTGACCCCCATAATTCTCTAGGTGGGACCACACACTTTGCTTTCTTCAGCTATCTTATGACTTCTGTTTGCTTTTGAGAGTGATGGCCAACAGCAGAAAGATAGTCTTGATTATTTTGAGATCTGACATCATTGTCCCAGTAAAACATGATCAGCCTCCTCTTGAAGGTTGCACATCCTGCAAGGGACAATGAACCAGACTCAATGAGATTCTTGGCTCTATGGAAACCTGAAGATTTAGCATCAGGAATCACAACTCAGAACTAGAAGTAAGACTGAATGTTATTTGAGAGATTACCTATCTGTGTTTAAAATTTGACTCTGCCACTTGCGTACTATAACTCATTTGACCAAATCTCTAACCATTTTGAACTTTAATTTTTCATCTTTAAAATATGTATCGGACTTCCTGGAAGATGGCGGCTTAGTAAGACGCGTGGATCTTAGTTTCTTCTCCAGGTCAGCTACTAGGGGAGTAGAAACGATACAGAAAGCGCCCAAAGCCACAACAGAGATAAAAAAGACAGCGTACCCCATCCTGGAATGGCTGGCTGGCTGAGAGAAGCAGCTCGGGTGAGATCGCCGAGGCGCGCGGGCCTTACCGGGCGGGGCGGGAAGCGGCCGGAGTTACTCCCTTCCCCCTTCCCGGGCCGGCTGGGAGAATTGGAGAGGCGGTCCCCTGAAACCAAGGCGGCTGGCGCCCACACCACACGCAGCACCCCGGACCAACTGAGAGAATTGGATCGGAAATCCCCAGCCCGCGGAGAACGGTGACGGGTGGGGGAGGCCCCGTCCAAACCCGTGACTCCCGGGGAACGTGCACTCTCCCAGGCGGGCCGCTGCCGCTGGCGCCCTCCCGCCAGGCTTGTCGCCCCGGGCCGACTAGGAAATTCGGACGGGCTCTTTCCCGGGCTGCGGCGACCAGCAACCCTCCCTGCGTTCGGACCCCGGGCCGGCTCAAGCCGCTTCGGCTAGCGAACCCCCCGGACAGCAAGAGTTTTCCAAAGTTTAAGGTCCCACAGCACCTTTTACTGGTGGGACCCACAGACAAACGTGTGCCACGAGCGCCACCTACTGGGCAGGATAAGAAAAACAGAACCCAGAGATTTCACAGAAAAATCTTCCAAACTTTTGGATCCAATACCCAGGGAAATCTGTCTAAATGCGCAGACGCCAACAGAAGATAACGGATCACGCTCAAATAATCAAAAATATGGCCCAGTCAAAGGAACAAACCAATAGTTCAAATGAGATACAGGAGCTGAGACAACTAATGCTAAATATACGAACAGAAATGGAAAACCTCTTCAAAAACGAAATCGATAAATTGTGGGAGGACATGAAGAAGACATGGGCTGAACATAAAGAAGAAATAGAAAAACTGAAAAAACAAATCACAGAACTTATGGAAGTGAAGGACAAAGTAGAAAAGATAGAAAAAACAATGGATACCTACAATGATAGATTCAAAGAGACAGAAGATAGAATTAGTGATTTGGAGGATGAAACATCTGAATTCCAAAAACAAACAGAAACTATCGGGAAAAGAATGGAAACATTTGAACAGGGTATCAGGGAACTCAAGGACAATATGAACCGCACAAATATACGTGTTGTGGGTGTCCCAGAAGGAGAAGAGAAGGGAAAAGGAGGAGAAAAACTAATGGAAGAAATTTTCACTGAAAATTTCCCAACTCTTATGAAAGACCTAAAATTACAGATCCAAGAAGTGCAGCGCACCCCAAAGAGATTAGACCCAAATAGGCGTTCTCCAAGACACTTACTAGTTAGAATGTCAGAGGTCAAAGAGAAAGAGAAGATCTTGAAAGCAGCAAGAGAAAAACAATCCATCACATACAAGGGAAACCCAATAAGACTATGCGTAGATTTCTCAGCAGAAACCATGGAGGCTAGAAGACAGTGGGATGATATATTTAAATTACTAAAAGAGAAAAACTGCCAACCAAGACTCCTATATCCAGCAAAATTGTCCTTCAAAAATGAGGGAGAAATTAAAACATTCTCAGACAAAAAGTCACTGAGAGAATTTGTGACCAAGAGACCAGCTCTGCAAGAAATACTAAAGGGAGCACTAGAGTCAGAACCGAAAAGACAGAAGAGAGAGGTATGGAGAAGAGTGTAGAAAGAAGGAAAGTCAGATGTGATATATATAATACAAAAGGCAAAATGGCAGAGGAAAATATTATCCAAACAGTAATAACACTAAATGTTAATGGACTGAATTCCCCAATCAAAAGACATAGATTGGCAGAATGGATTAAAAAACAGGATCCTTCTATATGCTGTCTACAGGAATCACATCTTAGACCCAAAGATAAACATAGGTTGAAAGTGAAAGGTTGGGAAAAGATATTTCATGCAAATAACAACCAGAAAATAGCAGGAGTGGCTATACTAATATCCAACAAGTTAGACTTCAAATGTAAAACAGTTAAAAGAGACAAAGAAGGACACTATATACTAATAAAAGGAACAGTTAAACAAGAAGACATAACAATCATAAATATTTATGCACCAAACCAGAATGCGCCAAAATACGTGAGGAATACACTGCAAACAATGAAAAGGGAAATAGACACAAATACCATAATAGTTGGAGACTTCAATTCCCCACTCTCATCAATGGACAGAACATCTAGACAGAGGATCAATAAAGAAATAGAGAATCTGAATATTACTATAAAGGAGCTAGACTTAACAGACATTTATAGGACATTACATCCCACAACAGCAGGATACACCTTTTTCTCAAGTGCTCATGGATCATTCTCAAAGATAGACCATATGCTGGGTCACAAAGCAAGTCTTAACAAATTTAAAAGATTGAAATCATACACAACACTTTCTCGGATCATAAAGGAAAGAAGTTGGAAATCAGTAATAGGTGGAATGCCAGAAAATTCACAAATACGTGGAGGCTCAACAACACACTCTTAAACAACGAGTGGGTCAAAGAAGAAATTGCAAGAGAAATTAGTAAATACCTCGAGGCAAATGAAAATGAAAACACAACATATCAAAACTTATGGGATGCAGCAAAGGCAGTGCTAAGAGGGAAATTTATTGCCCTAAATGCCTATATGAGAAAAGAAGAAAAGGCAAAAATGCAGGAATTAACTGTTCAATTGGAAGAACTGGAGAAAGAACAGCAAACTAATCCCAAAGCAAGCAAAAGGAAAGAAATAACAAAGATCAGAGCAGAAATAAATGAAATTGAAAATATGAAAACAGTAGAGAAAATCAATAAGACCAGAAGTTGGTTCTATGAGAAAATCAATAAGATTGATGGGCCCCTATCAAGATTGACAAAAAGAAGAAGAGAGAGGATGCAAATAAATAAAATCAGAAATGAAAGAGGAGACATAACTACTGACCTCACAGAAATAAAGGAGGTAATAACAGGATACTATGAACAACTTTATGCTAATAAATACAACAATTTAGAGGAAATGGACGGGTTCCTGGAAAGACATGAACAACCAACTTTGACTCAAGAAGACATAGATGACCTCAACAAACCAATCACAAGTAAAGAAATTGAATTAGTCATTCAAAAGCTTCCTAAAAAGAAAAGTCCAGGACCAGATGGCTTCACATGTGAATTCTACCAAACGTTCCAGAAAGAATTAGTACCAATTCTCCTCAAACTCTTCAAAAAAATCGAAGTGGAGGGAAAACTGCCTAATTCATTCTATGAAGCCAACATCACCCTCATACCAAAACCAGGCAAAGATATTACAAAAAAAGAAAACTACAGACCAATCTCTCTAATGAATACAGATGCAAAAATCCTCAATAAAATTCTAGCAAATCATATCCAACAACACATTAAAAGAATTATACATCATGACCAAGTAGGATTCATCCCAGGTATGCAAGGATGGTTCAACATAAGAAAATCAATTAATGTAATACACCATATCAACAAATCAAAGCAGAAAAATCACATGATCATCTCAATTGATGCAGAGAAGGCATCCGACAAGATTCAACATCCTTTCCTGTTGAAAACACTTCAAAAGATAGGAATACAAGGGAACTTCCTTAAAATGATAGAGGGAATATATGAAAAACCCACAGCTAATATCATCCTCAATGGGGAAAAATTGAAAACTTTCCCCCTAAGATCAGGAACAAGACAAGGATGTCCACCATCACCACTGTTATTCAACATTGTGTTGGAGGTTCTAGCCAGAGCAATTAGACAAGAAAAAGAAATACAAGGCATCAAAATTGGAAAGGAAGAAGTAAAACTATCACTGTTTGCAGACGATATGATACTATACGTCGAAAACCCGGAAAAATCCACAACAAAACTACTAGAGCTAATAAATGAGTACAGCAAAGTAGCAGGTTACAAGATCAACATTCAAAAATCTGTAGCATTTCTATACACTAGTAATGAACAAGCTGAGGGGGAAATCAAGAAACGAATCCCATTTACAATTGCAACTAAAATAAAATACCTAGGAATAAATTTAACTAAAGAGACAAAAAACCTATATAAAGAAAACTACAAAAAACTGCTAAAAGAAATCACAGAAAACCTAAATAGATGGAAGGGCATACCGTGTTCATGGATTGGAAGACTAAATATAGTTAAGATGTCAATCCTACCTAAATTGATTTACAGATTCAATGCAATACCAATCAAAATCCCAACAACTTATTTTTCAGAAATAGAAAAACCAATAAGCAAATTTATCTGGAAGGGCAGGGTGCCCCGAATTGCTAAAAACATCTTGAGGAAAAAAAACGAAGCTGGAGGTCTCGCGCTGCCTGACTTTAAGGCATATTATGAAGCCACAGTGGTCAAAACAGCATGGTATTGGCATAAAGATAGATATATCGACCAATGGAATCAAATAGAGTGCTCAGATATAGACCCTCTCATCTATGGACATTTGATCTTTGATAAGGCAGTCAAGCCAACTCACCTGGGACAGAGCAGTCTCTTCAATAAATGGTGCCTAGAGAACTGGATATCCATGTGCAAAAGAATGAAAGAAGACCCATCTCTCACACCCTATACAAAAGTTAACTCAAAATGGATCAAAGATCTAAACATTAGGTCTAAGACCATAAAACAGTTAGAGGAAAATGTTGGGAGATATCTTATGAATCTTACAATTGGAGGCGGTTTTATGGACCTTACACCTAAAGCAAGAGCACTGAAGAAGGAAATAAATAAATGGGAACTCCTCAAAATTAAACACTTTTGTGCATCAAAGAACTTCATCAAGAAAGTAGAAAGACAGTCTACACAATGGGAGACAATATTTGGAAATGATATATCAGATAAAGGTCTAGTATCCAGAATTTATAAAGAGATTGTTCATCTCAACAACAAAAAGACAGCCAACCCAATTACAAAATGGGAAAAAGACTTGAACAGACACCTATCAGAAGAGGAAATACAAATGGCCAAAAGGCACATGAAGAGATGCTCAATGTCCCTGGCCATTAGAGAAATGCAAATCAAAACCACAATGAGATATCATCTCACACCCACCAGAATGGCCATTATCAACAAAACAGAAAATGACAAGTGCTGGAGAGGATGCGGAGAAAGAGGCACACTTATCCACTGTTGGTGGGAATGTCAAATGGTGCAACCACTGTGGAAGGCAGTTTGGCGGTTCCTCAAAAAGCTGAATATAGAATTGCCATACGACCCAGCAATACCATTGCTGGAAATATACTCAAAGGACTTAAGGGCAAAGACACAAACGGACATTTGCACACCAATGTTTATAGCAGCGTTATTTACAATTGCAAAGAGATGGAAACAGCCGAAATCTCCATCAACAGAAGAGTGGCTAAACAAACTGTGGTATATACATACGATGGAATACTATGCAGCTTTAAGACAGGATAAACTTATGAAGCATGTAATAACATGGATGGACCTAGAGAACATTATGCTGAGTGAGTCTAGCCAAAAACTAAAGGACAAATACTGTATGGTCCCACTGATGTGAACAGACATTCAAGAATAAATTTGTAATATGTCCTTGATAACAGAGTCCAGCAGGAGGTAGAAACAGGGTAAGATAATGGCCAATTGGAGTTGAAGGGATACAGACGGTGTAACAGGACTAGATACAAAAACTCAAAAATGGACAGCACAATAATACCTAATTGTAAAGAAATCATGTTAAAACACTGAATGAAGCTGCATCTGAGCTATAGGTTTTTGTTTTGTTTTGTTTTGTTTTGATTTTACTATTGTTACTTTTATTTTTTTCTCTATAATAACATTCTATATCTTTTTCGGTTATGTTGCTAGTTCTTCTAAACCAATGCATATGTACTAAGAAATGATGATCATGCATCTATGTGATGATGTTAAGAGTTAATGATTGCATATGTAGAATGGTATGATCTCTAAATGTTGGGTTAATTTCTTTTTTTCCATTAATTAAAAAAAAAAAAAAGAGAAGGGGTAATTGGAGCTGAAGGGATACAGACTGTACAACGGGACTGGATATAAAAACTCAGAAATGGACAGCACAATACTACCCAATTGTAATGCAATTATGTTAAAACACTGAATGAAGCTGCATGTGAGGTATAGGTTTTTTGTTTTTGTTTTTGTTTTTTTTTTTCTTTTTCTTTCTATTATTGTTTTAATTCTTATTCTGTTGTCTTTTTATTTCTTTTTCTAAATCGATGCAAATGTACTAAGAAATGATGAATATGCAACTATGTGATGTTATTAAGAATTACTGATTGTACATGTAGAATGGAATGATTTCTAATTGTTTTGTTAATTCTTTTTTTAATTAATAAAAAAATGCAAAAAAAAATATGTATCAATCATGTTGCACAGAGATGTCATGAAAGTTAAGTTAGATAACGTATGTAAATACCATCTCAAGACAGAGCACATGGTAGGAATTCAATCGGTTGTCCAAATGCACAAATAAATGTGAAAGAAGAAAGAGACCTGCATGTTAAGTATGTGGAAGTTACAGAGGGGAGGGGAATTAGGACATGATATAAAAAGTAATGTTGTGACAATTAGAAGTTTGCAGAAATGGAACTGGTTCTCTTTTAATGTAGTGAGGGACCTCTGTAGAGAAGCTGGATGAACATGTATCTGGAAAAGTAAAGGGGCAAGATGTGTACTGGATATTGGTGACACTTTTGTGCTGTCCAGGTCCTCTGAGAAACAGGTGCCAAGACGGGTTTAAGCATGTAAGAAATTTATTAGGGAAATGCCTGTGAAATGTATGTCTGATCTTGCATTGAGGAAAGAGGGAAGGAAAAAATAAAAGAAGGAATGAAGAGAGGTATAGGAAGGGAGGGAAGGAAAGAGGGACGATGTAAGTGTCTTAGACTGTGTTGCAGTTCTAAAGAAAGTCCAGTAAGGCTGTAGAAGTGCACTTGAGCCAGTTTCTGACAGAGGAATCCTGCATCTCCCAGGAAAGGGCCTGCCTTAGCATTCCTCCTGTGCTCAGTCATTGATGGGGAGCAACTGCGGGAAGGGTGGCTTTAGTGCAAACACAGTAGTGAATTTCAGAGAGCAGCTGCTGAGAAGCTCCTTCCCACAGCTGCCAAACACAGATTTTTCTTTTCTGCCATCAATCCTCATAAGCTCATGATGCCAAAGAAAGGTCAAACACTGTCAATATCTGATTGTTATACTCTGTGACTTTCTTCTGGAAGAAGTTTAAGTTTCCTGAACTGTTTTCTGCCATATTGATTGCTCCTAGGTTCTGGCTTGTGGAATTAAAAAGGAAAAGGAAAAACCCAAGTAAAATTTCACAGGAACAGAATGTGCCCCCACAGACCCTTGTGGAAAGACTTTCTAAAACAAGATATAAACCATTCATCCTTGCAAATGACCTTCCTCAGAGGCTATACAGAGAGGAGGAAAAGGCCGACTCAGTATTGTGATAACTGTGTCTTTCTCCTACAGTGGTCTTGGGCAGCTGGGAGTCCATCACTTGGCATTTTTCATCATTTTTGAGGAGAAGACCTGGATTCAATGATCAATATTCTTAGAAGGCTTGGCTAACCTTAATCCATGCCACAAAGGCTATTGATCTGTAATTGGAATTGTTGTTTTGGATTGCATTGTCCTCTAGCACCAGTGAATTCCAGAGGAAGGAGAAGAAAATCCTAATTTTTATATTTGGTGTGCACTGACAAAAATGGATGGCGATTGAGAGATTGCTTCCTCTCAAGGCAAGTCCTCAGTTAAATTAAACTAATGTATAAAATAAACTGATCATCATGTCTCTCCCAGATACTGTCCTCAGTGCTGACAAAACAGAAATGAATAAGACAGAGGCTGTGCATTCAGGGCACTTAAAAGATTCTACATAGAAAGCCTTCTGTTGTCATTTGTGCCAACTGCTCTCATTCTTTAAGGTATGACCCTCTCCATTCCATTCACAGTCCTTACTCTGTCTTCAGGTCTCTATATGCACTTCAGGGTCCATCCATACCTCCTTTCCACTTCCAACATGGCACAAAGGAAAAAGCATACACTCTGGAACCAGAGAGAGCTGGAGTCACATCCCAATGTCCTCTGGCAAGTTATTAAATTTCTGTGGTCCTCAGTGTCCCTCTATGAGAACAAGGACTAAAAGCCCTATTTTTGTGAGATGTTCTAAAGATTAAAAATGATTTATGCAAAGCATCTGTCACAGCTCTTGGCACATTTCAGGAAGCCAGTTATTATTGTAAATACTTTTCTTTTTATAAAATGCCAACCCCCTTCTAAAACTCTGAGTTTGAAATATGTAGTATAAGTGGCTCTTCAACTTTCCTTAAATCATGGCTACTTTAGTAAACTCTATGAACAGATCTGACTGTTCATTCAGACAACAGAAACAGTCAAATTTTTGGTTGTTTATCTCCCTTGTGTTATAACAGTCCAAGTAAAACCTTACAATGGCAATTTTCCTTGTGTTGCTGAGTTTATCTTCTAATTGACTTATTATTGCATGTATTTCAATTCTTGTTTCCCTCAACTATTTTTGTATCATTTGACATTTTATGCAGGACTCCTTCTTTCTTAGAACATTCTTTCCCTGCTTATCTGACCTTGAGCATCTTTCAGAATTCCTCTTGAAGTGTGTCTCCTGTGCTTATCCTTGAAATATCTGGGACTCATGAGATACTGGCAGTCTCCTTCTTTGTTTATCTTATGGGAACTCTCATCAGGTACCATGGTGCAAAAGACTACTTATATACTGATAACTGCAAAATATGTTTCTTCACTTGAGCCCTCTCCGTTGAGCTCCTTGTGTATATATTCTTTAATTTATCAAGGATCCCAACTAGATGACCTTGACTTTGCCTTGTTTTAGAAGTAATTCCTGAGTGCCTTTATTTGGGATTGTTCTTATAACATGACCATAGCTTATGTTTGATTTGGAAAGTAATGACCTAGGCCATTTTTCACTATCAGATTTCATAAGAAGCTCAAATTACCTTATCCCTACTTCTTTTCCAGTAATTTCATTCATATGGTCACTCCAGTGAGCCTCCAGTACTCTCTGTCATTCCTATCCACCCAAACAAAACATCCACAAGTCATGACTCACACCTCTTCATTCTGAGCACACCACTGTGGCCTCAGTTTCATCCTGTGCACTTCTTTCCTCTTTAATGCAAAGCCATATTAAATAATTTACCTACATCTCCCTGTTTGTCACTACCACAACCCGAATTTTTTCTAGTGCTACTAACATAATGAACTTTCCAAATATAAATCTGATTATGCTGCTAATTTGTTTGACAATATTCATTGGTTTCCCTGGGCCCCCAGGAGATAAGCCCAGGCATTCTTGAATTTTCTTATGAAAATTTCCTGATCTGGTCCTTGCCATCTGCTTCCCAGTTCAGGCAGCCACCAGTCTCAAGGTCACAGAGATGGCTCTTTTCCCCTGTGTACACTTGGTCCAGACATGTCCATTAGACTGGAGGCATCTCATTGGATATATGAAAGTTTTGATGAAAAGATACATGAATGGGAAAGATGGATGATGGAATTTATACTTGGGGACAGTCTTAGAGTAGATCTGCAAAGGGAATAGAAAAAAGAAAGAAAAATGATTGAAAATCAGAAGATCATAAAGGAAAAGGAAGAAAAAAGAAAAGCACTTATAAAAGTTAGAAGGATAAAAGAAAATTAGAGAGTAAGAAAAAAATACCTACATTTATGTCCCAGGTCTGTAGGATCTTTGACTGCAGCCATCCTATGGTGGGCACACAGGCATTTGTTACATTCCTACTGTGTTTGTATAAGGGCTGGCAGCAGGCAGATGTCAGTACCTGCTGCAGTGTCTGCTAGCAGTTGTAGCAGAGGCTTTCTTAGCAAGTGAACTTGTTAAGGTAAAGGTAAACCTTAGAACTTGTACCGCTTGTTATTACACTGCATTAGTTTCTTTGCAGTAATTTACACTGGAAAATTAAAAAGAGGAAAGGGTGTGTTCTGCTGGTGGCTGGCTTACAAAAATAGCTCCAAGAAGATTCAAGCAAACTGCTGCTCTGTAGGTCACAGTAGGCTCTGAACAGAGTATAATTTTTTTTCTTATCATCTCAAAAATCCTTTTGATCCCTGAAAATAAAGTGAAAGCAGTGAAATAGATTGGGTCACAATTGCTAAATATGTGTTAATCCCTTGGACATTTTGACATTCTATCAGATTCTATAAAACATTGTCAAAGTGTACTTCTGAGAAAGAAGGATAATATACCATCCAGACTTCCAAGCTGATGATGTGCTACTGGCTGGAAAAATAATTTCACCCTCCTTAAAGTGTATTTCTGGTAGTTTTGCATTCACATTTGAAATAGCGAGGGTGATGTAGCTAACCATATAGGATTTGATGCAGTTTCAATTATTATCAGCATCAAAAATCCAATTAACAATGTAAACTGAAAATTTTCTAATTAGTAAAATTCACACAATATAATCTCCTCTCACAGAAAAGTATATTTCCTTAGAAATTACCAGCAAGAAAGTATCTATTACCCATTTAGTGGCTTTATTTATGCTTTAGTTTTGAAAAATTATTCAGCTGTACATCATCTTTTACCACAAACAAGGCAAAGTAAAGAAATAAGTGAGGACTTTGAATACAAAGGAAGACAATGACTTGTTTCTTTCACAATGTACATGCACACAAGTACACATATGCTCACACACAGAGGCACACATTTCATATTAAACTCTAATTTGTGGAAGGTCAGAAGTATTTCTAAACTGCACTTTATTAAATAATGTGTATACTATTCCCTTATCCCGTCACACTGGCAAAAATTGTAAAAATAATCATAACCTGTGTTGATAGAGCAAAGAAAATGGGCATGCTTACATAGACTCAGTGAAAATGTCAAATCTGTATTGTTTTTCTAGATTAGTAAATTGGTGTTATATACCCAACGTCTTTTTTTTCCCATCCCTAGGAAGATATGAAACTATGAAAATTATACCTTCATGGGTTTGCATTTATTTTAATGCGAGGAAGATGATTCTTATCTGCTTCCTCTCCTGGTGAACCTGGAAGGAAAGTTAAAACTGCACACCTTTGGAAGGAAGAACAAAAGAGAGTACGGGGTGGCAGGGTGGGAGGTGGGGAGGGCATTGGTTCTTGAGCACAGGGTGAGAAAACTCCTCTAGTTTTCTTGGTATAATGGTATTGATTCTGTCTTCAGAATTAATCCCTTTGATTATGAATATGTAGCTAATCAAAAGCCTGGAACTCTCAGAATTGGATCCCAGTATTTCCTACAATTTCATGTAGCCATCTTTATATACATATCCAATCAAAGTCTCCTCTATGGCCCAAAACCTGGGTCAAAAACTCCTTGGCAGGCATTTCCTCTTCCTCTCATTAAAAAGTCACACTAAGGAATACAGTGAATGAGAAAGAAAGCTTCTAAGCCTTGTTATCAAAATGACTCCTCTGTTTTACATTGTTGTACTGTAACTAAATTCAGATGGAATTCCTTCCAGCTCCCTCTCTTAGGAGCACCACACCCCAGCCTTGATGGCTATCTTCAGTACTTTCTCAACAGTATGAAAAGAGGAAAATCTTCATGGATTTTCATGAAGTTGATGACACCTATATTCAGCTGGAATTCATTTTAGTAGCAGGGTGAAAAAACAAAGAGATCAGTGAAGCTGTTTAAGTTATGGCATACCTTTTCACACACACACACACACACACACACAAACATTTTGTCTAAACTCAGATAACTGAAATCATTTTCCAAATGACTATAGATATATTAATTAAGCCCCAGCATTCTTTTGTGATTTTTCCCTTAGACTTTCACTTATTCTTTTCTTATATTTTGTCCAATTTCTCTCTCCATCTCT
Source organism: Tamandua tetradactyla (assembly GCF_023851605.1). Taxonomy (NCBI): domain Eukaryota; kingdom Metazoa; phylum Chordata; class Mammalia; order Pilosa; family Myrmecophagidae; genus Tamandua; species Tamandua tetradactyla. The sequence continues at coordinate 52,830,541 of NC_135341.1, read as the reverse complement.
CTCTCTCTCACCTCCATCTCTCTTTTATTCTTATCTCATTTTTATGTTTTTTTCTTTTAACATGCTCAGTCTATGCCATATAGAATATTGTTTGGAATTTCTATTCTAGAGCATTTTTAAAAGTTGCTTGCAAACAATGAACTTGTCCTCAGAGTAATTGTATGGAAGGATTATATCGTCACATTTCCCAGGGAGTAAAATTATTGTATCCATTGGCTTTTCATTCACAATTTCTTACTGAGTTTTACTAACTTTATAGGAGCTTGCCTATTTCCCAACACTCTTGTCAACACACTTTAAAAATATTTTTCAATATAATAGATTTTTCAAATAAAGTAATTTCAGTTGTACACACAGATATGCCTAAATAATGGTTAAAACAATATGAAAGTTTATTTTTCTTTCTAATATAAGAAATTTGGAAATAGACAGTCGACTATATGTTATGTGCCCAGCTCCTAGTCTTCTTTTCCACAGTTCCAGCACCTACTTCCATACTTATGATACAGAGTTATGGTCTAAAAAAGGCCATTAACCCTCCAGCCATCACCTCTGCATTGCAGGTTGGAAGAAGGAAAAGCATAAAGTCTGAAAAGAGCCCCTTCTAGCTGATTCAATTATGTTTTAGGAGAACCTGCAGAGATTCCATGCTAAACTACTTGCATCTCATTGGCAGGAACACTGCACATATAAACTTAGTTGCAAACAATATTGGGAATGAATTTTTTTTTTTTCATGATGGCAATAAGCACAACTAAAAAGCAGGATTGTGTTGGTAGAGAGGCGGAGAGAATAGATATTAGGGTAGGCAGCTGAGCAGACTCCATCACAATAGCAAAAATAGTATGTTATTATAGTGTATTACTTAGTGATGCTTTGATTAAGCATCTTTTCATGTTTGGTAAAAATTTGAAGTTCTTTTCATGTTTGGTGAACATTTGAAGTTCTTTTGTGTATTCTCAGTCATGTCTTTGCTATGTATTCTTTTGGAAAGGGACATGAGATATGCGAGTGAAAAGAATTTGACAGCAAGAGATACTTAAACTGGATAAGAAAGGTGAATGCCTGGAAACAGGACTGATGACAAGCATTGCATTAATTTAAATATAGAACAAAGATTAAAGCTCTTTGGGAATATGGTTACAGAAAGTGAATATTAGAAACTCTGACAATACAAAAGCAAAGATGACAAAAGCAAAACCTGGAGGTGGGTTTTATGAGAGGAACTTTGTAAAGGAAGTTGTGAGAAAGGATGTGGGAAGTTATCACTTTCTAAATAGGCAGCCAATAGATTCTGCCTAATTTGGATATGTCTACCATGGATAAAACAAAGTTATTGAGTACATAAGTAGTAGAAATAATAAGAATATGCTAACAACAACAATAAACATGAAAAGTTAGGTGGAGGAGGGGAGATGATAAGAGATGTAATGTTCTCATTTTTTAACATGTGTCTTAGTACGGTTTCCTTGTATGTTGTGCAAAAAATGATAAAAAGAGTTAAGAATGTTTTAAAGAGTAAACTTAACTACTTGAAAACCCACAAGGAGACTGTGGGTCTTTTAAAATATAAAAAGGAAATCACACACAAACACACACACTTCACATATCCTAAAATATACATACATATATTTATATGTATATTCACATAACAAAATACAGAAAACATTAAAAAGGAGGAAAAGTATATAAGAAGACACTAGAGAGACTAATTATATTTGTTTAATGTAAAAACAATATGAATTTTAACCTATTAAAGGACAAAAGGCTCAGACTGAATGAAAAAAAGCAATGCCTGGTATGTCATCCATGCAAAAGACATATCTAAAACAATGTGACTCAAAAAGGTTAAATATAAAAAGATGAGCAAGTGCCTACAGTAACACAGCAGCAAAACTTAGTGAGAGATTAATTGACAAAAACCTAAGAGTAGGAGGAGACTTCACACATCCCTTTTGATGATACTTTCACAATCATTTTAACTAGCATCTTTGAAACTTGACAAAGAGAACAACAGTAATAGAAAAATATAGACCAACTTTATTATGGAAATTAAGATAATTTTGAAATTATATATAAGAAAATAGAATACAGTGTATCTTTAAAATAATATGCACCATGATGCGAATGGTGCATTTCAATGTGTGGTTGATTCACTGTTAGGATAATGCAGTAAATGTAGTAGGTTATCTTGTTCAAGATGTCATCCAATTTCCTTAGAATGAATGTATCTATACTGAAGAGGCTGGAAGCTAAAAATCTACATATTATGCACTCCTCCTAGGGAAAGAGACAGACAGGATTAAAACGTTTGATGTGGATTTGGCAGATGACCAAAAATCATGAAGGTGGCTTCCTTGTCTCCAGATCTCAGCTTAAATTAAGGTGATTTCCTCCAGTTATCTGGAGTGCTGCCAGTCCTGTGATTCCAAGATCATAGCTAAATTGGTGTAAAACTAGAGTCAGTTGTGAGTACAGGAATTTCCTGATTCTCTAGCTTCCTGGTATGGCAAAGATAGCAGGTGCCCTGGCAGATCAGTTTTGTCCTGGGAGGATCTAGAGGGCCGGTCTAGAGCCTAACTCCTGGTTTTGAATACTTTTCTGCTTAAAATCTTGATACTGGTTTCTATTATCCACACGAGCACCCTGAGTGATGAGGATACCGATAAATAGGAATCACTATGTTAGTGTGTCATAAGAGAAAAGAACATATTGTCATCTCCATAAATGCTAAAAATAAAAATTATTAAAAAATCATGTAAACAAAAATCAGCTAAAGAAAATAAATGTAAATTATACACAGTGATCACGCATATAAAATGTTTTTGTATGCATTTAATAAATAATGGGCAGGATTTATATGAAGAAAACTTAAAAATTCTGATGAAATAAACATATACATGCATACAAGATTTAAGTAAATAAAAAATCATTGCACTTGCAGAAGACATTGTTATTTATTAATTTATTCCATAAATGTTCTCCCAAGTTTTTCAGTGGTTTGGTGGTTTATAGCTGTATTTTGTTAACTTTGATACCTTTGTTGGGATTCTTATACCAAAATAACTTCCAGTTAGATAAAACCTTAACCAAAAACAAAAAACAAAAATTAAAAATATTGAAATCAAGCATGACTATATTTACATATCATCTTGAAGTAAACAAAGCATTGAAAGTAGAATTCAGAATTTATGAACTGTAAGCTAGATTGATAATAATTGTGATGACATAAAAACTTGAACCTTTCACGTTAAAAACATCACAAACTAAATCAAAACACTAATGAGAAACTGGAGATTAAATATATGCAAAATATGTTTGCTAATATTCCATAAAAGTGCTATGAAAAGCTAGTACAGTAAATAAATGAGAAAGCATCTTGAATGCTTTACAAATAATTAAATACAAATAATAAAGAAACGAACAAAAATATGCTAAAACATTTCTAATTAAAGGCATTTAATGAAAGCAAACATGAGATAAATTTTTTCATCTATTTAACTTGCAAAAATTTAAAGTTTGATAATATCAGTACTGGGAATATGTGTAAATTTTCACTTCCTTTCTGAGGAAAATAAAAATGCAGGTATCCCTGAGTTCAGGCATTCCAATCTTTTGATTTGTATCTGGAAAAGTTGGCCTAATTTTGAGCTAGAATGCACACCACTGCTTTATTTATGATAACAAATAGCTGAAGACAAGCAAGGTATTTCTCACTAAATGAAGTCCAAATAAAATATATTACAAAATCTAAATAAATGTTGTAATAGATAATTTCATAACCATTAAAATAAATGAAGAGAATGGGCGGGCCGCGGTGGCTCAGCGGGCAAAGTGCTTGCCTGCTATGCCGGAGGACCTCGGTTCGATTCCCGGCCCCAGCCCATGTAACAAAAACGGAGAAACAGAATACAATAAAAACAAGAAAATGTTTAAAAATGTTTCCCTTTCTTCCTTCCTTCCTTCCTTCTCTCTGTCTTTCCTTAAAAAAAAAAAATAAATAAATAAATAAATGAAGAGAATCAATGTATACTGTTAAAGATCTCTAATATTTATTATTAATTTCAATAAACAAGGGTCAGTTAAGCATGTACACTTGCTTATATAGAAAATCAAGGATCTTATACAGAAAATCCAGGAGTACCTATATATTCACGAACATGTATGCACTATTATTATATGCACAAAAAATTGTCATGAAGGAATTACAAGAACCTGTGACCTTGGAAATACTTTACTTCATTTTTTCCACTACATTTGAATTTCCAAACTTATCCCCAAAATGTTTATTATTTAAAAAATAGATCCACATAGATTATGCAAAATGCATTGTTGCGGCGTGGGGCTTTGCCTTGCCCCCACCGCACTGGGGTCTCGTCCTCAGGTGTGGGTTGGCTGGAGAGTGGCGTCAGCCAAAACCACGGGGCTCGAAGGTCTGGAGGGCGCCCGAGCACAATAAACCGAGAGCAAAGAAATACTTGCAGCACTTTATTGCAGGGGTAGCTCGCGGAGCCTAGCTGGCTGGCAAGGCTTACAGGCTAGGCTCCCAAGACGGGAAAGCACAGGGTATATATAGGGTTGGTGAAGGGGCGGTAACATAGGCGGGGAAACTTTGACGGACGGCTAGTATGGAGTATGTGGATTGGTTAAGGGGGTGTGTACATGGTCCAATGAAATGGCTTGAAGATGTTGCTAGGCAGAGAGCAAGAGGACGAAGGTTGGGCCAATCGGAGAGTGAAAAGACAGTGGTGCGATGTGAGGTCAGCAGTTGCTAGGTGGAGGGTTAGATTAGCAGGGCTTGCAAGATCAAGAGATGTTTGGACATGTCAGGGTATGTCGAGGCAAATAAGAGGAGACGGTTTTTGAATATATGCAGCAATGCATAGTTTAAAGAACCTACAGGGTACAAAGTTTCACAAGTATATAACCTTTCTGGAATATGGCCATGGAACAATTTCTCATGAATTCTTTTAATTCAGGCCTCAATGATGTGAACCATTTTGGGCAGATACCACCACTCTATATACAAAGCTTTGGAGACTCTGAGATGTCACCAGGACTTTGCTACTGTCACATACAAGGTGGCAGAAGGAGGAAGAATTTCAAAATATACGTTTTACTCCCATACTGTGCTCCTTCCACAAATCTCTCTCATCCTCTTAAACATAGCAAAACATACACATTTCCTTGAAACATTTCAAATGTTAAAAGTTATCATAATTCCAAGTACAGATGAAAGCTCAATCTTTCTTCAAGAATAAAAATGGAAGAAAATATGCCAAGATGACACTGCATCAATATAAGAGAATAATCCATTATTGCAGCATGTGTGGGTGTGTAATACCTCATTAATGACTTGCTATGACTATGCTTAAGTGCCAGAAGATGAACTTGACATTTTGCTACTGATACAACTGTAATGGAAGATCTTATATTGTGGCCTATTATAGCTTCCTTAAGGTTTGAAGAGCTTCATTTTCCTGAAATGGAAATAGAGATTGATCCTAGTCAGAATGGAGAAGTCAACAGCCTTCAGACCTTTATATTCTGCTCTTTTTCTTCCCTCTGCAAGGACTCTTCCCTCCCTCTTCTTTGCTCATGCTGTGCCACTTTTCCCATCAATTCTCTCCATTCCTGTTTCTTCAGGGTCTTTGAAAGGAGAGGTAGCTTAACAGGGCCCAATCATAGTAAATTTAGGAGCTCCTTTAAATGGGATTAAACATTTTAATTTGAACCCATATCAGAACTCTTTAGTTGGTGTTATTTATATTTCAAAATGTTCTCTCAGAGCCCATTACAAGTAGTTCAGGAAAGATATAAGACAGAGTGGGAAGAAGGATTTGTTTGAAACTGGTATGAAGTCATCCAAGTGGGCTGAGTGCTTTAGACCTGCAGACTGCTTTTGTCTAAGGAGTCATCACCTCCATTTCTATCCCTGAAGGCTCAGCATGGATGTGGGAGGATAAAACTACAAACATAGTCTTTGGCTTAAAGACTATGGCCTGGGATGGAAACTAGTCATTTCTTGCCCTAGTTTCCTTGGTTCCTCTCCATTCCATGTTCCTCTTCCAAGAGGCCTGCCCCTCACCTGGCAAGAGCAGCAAGAGGAATCAGAAACTTCTCTCTGAAAACACCATCTCAGGGCCTTCCTAACATAAGACTTTTTATTACTACGCACTTACTGGGAAACAAACAAGCAATGCTTCCTGGAGTGCTGCTCACTTCTCATTCTGACTCATCAATTTGGCATTAAGAGCCTCTCTAGTTAGGATTCTGTCTGTCCTTCTACACCCCTGTCCCTCCAATTTCTTATCCCTATCCTCTGCCCTCAAACACCACACAGATTCACCTAGGACCTCAGTGCAAAGCAATGCCTTCTATCCTCATGTAACTCACATATTCCTCAGGACACCTTCCTTTTGCTACACAAATAAATTGCCTTAAACTAATTCTATAGATTGAAATTATGAGTTAACAGCCACCATGAAACTAGCACTTAATGGAGATATGTAATCTCTCCACTTGGGATACTCCAATCCAATTTCTCTGTAGTAGTTCACAAAGTGTTTATCATTGTCGACCTTGTCCCATGGTAACCTGCATAAACATCTTTTCTCCTATAGCATACTACAACTTCCTTCAAGGCAGATCTCTATTTGATTTATATTTGAGTCACTCCCCAGGCCCTTGTACAGGACTAAAAAAATGTTTGTTCATTAGAAGTGAATGCTAGGAAATGCAGTTGCTCCTTGTGTTTATTGAGGGCCACTTCATAGACTTCTTCATTCAGAAAGTAGATTTATAAAGACTCAGAATTTTTGGAATTTTCTTAATTTCAAAAGTAATTTACATTGTTAGATTATTTTTCTAGAATTTTAGTTCTAAAATATGGTGACATTAGTGCATTACATTTTTCTATATGTGACACATATACTCAACATGGGAGTATCTTTTCTGCTCTGAAGTCACATCAAAATAAGTGGCCTAAACTGTTCTTGGATTGTGATTGCTCCAACACACACACACTTCTAAAAATATTTAATTGAGATAAGCATATATACCACATAAAATTTCCCATTTCAACTACCTTCCTTTGTACAATGCTGTGGTATTAATTACATTCACAATATTGTGCATAGAGACAGAGTGTAGAACACACACGATTTTGATGTCAGTGCTATATCATCAGTGAAAAAAACTCAGAAATAAATCCAACCTTTCACTTGAATAGCTCAAAGCACCTTTGCTGCCATTATTTTCTCATCGCCAGCTCTGTAGTTCTTTCTTTAATGCATGCCCCAAGGACCTGAGGGACAAAGCTCTCCAACTCCTGGCATACCCACAATTCTTAAAACCAATAAGAGAAACAAGGAACAAGATGACTAGAGTTAATAATAATTTCATTTAAAGGTTTTCTCAAGTCAAACATCTGAACATCTAGAGAATTTAAGATTGGATGGAGAGAGTTATTTTTACCAATGTCTGAAAACTCTGAACCTAAGGAGACTAAACCTTTCCCACAAAATCAATTTCTTAAAATCAAATATCTTCTGCTAAATATAGAACTAAATGCATTTAAGTGTTCATTTTTTCTCTCCCAAATCCTCTTCCTTTCTCCCTCTTTTTGTTCAGCTCCTCTTATACCCATCATACCCAACTGCAGCTGTTTACTGGACTGCAGCACTGAAGAAGAACACTTTTTAAAGCAGTTTGGGGCTTGGCACAGAGGGAAGGGGCCAACTAATTCTTCAGAAAGATTCTAATTAGGTAGACTGGATTTGAGAAGCTAGAGTTTTTTTCAGGACACCTGGCTCACCCTCTGTATAATGGAAGGGTGGCCTTTTGCTGACAGCTGAGGCATCAGGACATGGGTGTCACTTCTCATCTGGATTAAATGTTGCCTCCAGCAAGACATCTCAGCTGAACAGGAACTACTTCATTCTCAAGCATTTGGATATTCACCTGAGCTTCCTTTTAACTCAGAAAAACTGTAATTTTACAGAAAGAGAGAGCACAGAACAAGAATGAGAGTAAGATGGAGATGTCAGGTCAGGAACAGAAAAAATCTCCTAAAAAATCAGAACTACCAATCACAAGCTAGACTGTTTAGTTGAGGTATAGTGACATCTTCATTTTTTGCCAAATTCAGGAAGAAAGATGATGAAAGGGTCCATCAGAGAACAATAAGGCTTTCTAGAGTAATTTACATGTTTAAATCCTCAGTCTTTCACCTATAAAATGGTGTATACTAAAACCATTTGTTTATATATTTGATAAATATTCATTGGAAATTCATTGTGCTAGGAATGGTAATACAATGATTAACAGAAGAGGAAAAGTCCCTGTCCTCACGGAGCTTGCATAATAGTGAGGAAATAGTAAATAAGCAAATGAATAATCAAATATATCAACTGTCATGTAATAACAAGTGCTGCAAGAATACAGAAAGTAGTATTGGAAATGCTGCCAATGCTGTGGAATTACTATGAAAATTAAATGAGATAGTGATGATGAAATTTATTAAGCAATTACTGGGTCCCTAACACTGTGCAACGCATTATGTATTAAATAAACTTCATGTCAATGAAAATTATTATACTCTTTTTATAGACACTGTAACTGAGACTTTGAGCAGCTGTGTAATTTGTCAAGTAAATCTAGCCAGTTAACTAATTAGGTCTTGGGCAGGCCTGAAAATTTGCATCTTTTACCAATTCCTACGTGATGCTGTTGCTGCTGGGTCTGCGGACCTCATTTTGAGAACCACTGCTTCAGCATGCTTCTCAGATACCTAGGAGATACAGGTTGAAAGAAAGCCCAAAAGTCAGCTAGCTGTTGAGGATTTCTAAAGGATGGTGAGGTGGCTCTAGGGTCAATGTGTATGGAACCAACTTGTGCTTTTGAGAGAGGCTAGATGGAGTATAGAAGAAAGGAAGGCTGGTCTAAATTGAAGACAGCCAATTAAAAGACTCTCATTATAGTTCAGGGTAGACATGGGTAGAGTTTGAATCAGGACATTATTGAAAGGGAAGAACAGGAAGAGATTATTTGGAAGAATTCTGGAGTTAGATTCAGAGGATTTGGGATTGTATGTTAGGGATGAAGGTGAGAAGGAAAGAGATGAATCATGAGTTTCTAGTTTGGGCACAAGGGTGAATGGATGTATCATTCTGATTGCAAAACACAGTAAGGACATCCTAAGAAGGCTAGGGCAGCGTCATAGGCAGCCTGTGTGCCTAAGCAAGGAACCAATGGGAATGACACCCAGGGGCCTAAAGAGATCCAAGGCCTAACAATTGAAAATGGTTGTACCAAAACTTTGACCATAGAGGAAAGTTAGGAAAGAGGGGTTTACAAAATGGGATTGGCTTTATTTTCAAATGATATAGTCTCTGTAAGGATTTTTTTTGGCATGGACAGTCTCCGGGAACCTTCCGTGAGGATTTTGAGAAAGACTATGGAACTTAAGTAAATAAGTAATTGCAAGATTTGGGATGGCTATCAAAGAAAATTAAGGGGATAACTACTTCAGGAGCAGCTAGTAATTCACGAAGATAAAATAACAGAGTCATGAACAAATCAGAAGTACACACACACATACATGTACATACATATGTATCTATGAACTAGAAACAGGGAGGAAGAAAGGAAATTCGAGTTCTGTAAACAGACTTTTTAGATTATATCTTAGTTAAGGTGAAATAGTAGATATATACACATATACATAAATAGATGAGAGACAGAAAAAATATGTTAAAGACATAAAGCAGCAGTCATGGGTATGTTTATTTTCTTATATAAACCTTGATTTCCTCAATTTTTTTACCATCAACATGTTATACTTTTAAAACTTGAAATTTTTATTTAAATGTTAAAAAAAACCCACTTGTTTTATAAAATAGAAGGAAGGAGTACAATAGAATTCTATGGAGAACAGATTAGTATTTGGTTTTCTGGTTCTGCTCTCTCAGGATCCCAAGACAGGTCTTGGCTGCTCCACAAAGAACAGTCTAGCCCTCTCTCTGCCAAATGATTGGCAGGCTGGAGCCCCTGAAAGTTGGACTCCTCACAGGCAATTTGATCCATTCTCATTGGGATGCCTAGGGCAAGGAGGAAACAGAGTAACAAAGGACTGGAACCAATTCAAAATATCAAGAAAAATTTCTGGTTACTGTGGCAGAAATGATGAAGCCATAGTTCACCACACCTGCAATCCCTGGGAGTCCAGATCACATGGGGGTGCTCTGGTAAAAATCCCTTCAGGGCTCTGGGCCACTTCATTCCCCAGGACTCAGAGAGACCAGGCAACAAATGGTCCAAGTCAATACCGATGGATACCTATAATAAAAGCAGAAAATCAAAACAAGAATCAGAATCCTTCCCTGCCCTGCTTCTTGCCAAGAAGTAAAATCACTCTGATTTTAAGCTCTATTCTTTATTTGAGGCCAGGCTTTCATGGGAAAGGAAACAAGAAGAAAGAAAAAAAGGCAGATTTTGCTTCCACCTCTCACTGATCCATAGCATTTCATTCCTCATTGCTTGTCTGTTCAGATTCCTTGGCTTTGTAAGAAGCTATTTGACCTTAGAAATGTGAACATAGGTATTCAAAGATGTACAAAATACTGGCCCTGTGATCCGTGCCCTCTGCCTTCCTCCTCCTTGTCTAGGAGGGACATCGCTTGGGGACTATGGCTTACTGTCACCTACAAACATATGCATATGGATCCTCTCCTTTCCTCTCGCTCTTCCATATTCTCTTCAAAATGTCTCTCAGAGTATTTTTAAATATTATTTGTCTGCATTGGATAGTTCTCTCTTAGTTCAGTATGGACATCACCTTTAACCTCTGTTTAAACTCTTTTTAATGTCCTGAAGAACATGCAATGGCCCACTTGGCTCATAATAGGTGTGAAGAGACTGTGACCATACAACAATAGGAAACAGAGGTGGAAACTTTCTTGTCTGCTGCTCTACAAACATGGTATCCTTCTAAACCCTGTTAGAACTTAGGCTCTGCTTTTTGATCCCAGCAGTTTCTCTATCATTGCACAGTCCTGAAGGTGAGAAGGACTGGCTACTGGAATGAAGAGAGAGTTTGTAGCTGTAGCCTTTGGTGGTAGAGGAACACTGCTCCTCCCAAATCACAGAGTGGCAGGAAAACAGCCAGGGGAATAAGTTCCTCAACCTCCCCCTCCTCCATCTAATCTCCAATCAGAGTTCCCCATTGGCCTAAACTGGAATCTGGAGGGATTTCACTGCTGATTTGTTCCTTTATATAGTAGAGTACAAAGATATATCTATCTATATAATTTATTTTATGTGAATATGACTGTGCATATTTTTTATTCTGTGGTTTGCTTTTTCCTTGTCTATTTGTCTCTTTACTGGAAGAAAATCTCCAAGTTTGACATTTTTTTTTCTCTCATGCAGTTGATAAAATTTACTAGTGAAATCATCTGTTCCAGGTTCTTTTTATGGGAAGCTTTTTTTGTTTTATCACAGATTAACTTTCTTTACTTTTAATAGGACTATTGCCTATTTTTAAATTTATTTTTGTATTAATTTTAGTTGCATTTTTCAGGAATTAATTCATGTCATATAGTTCTTTCCTCAATTTTTCTCTACCTTCTTCAATATATGGTGCCTTTTAATAATACCTGTTTTATTATACTTGTGCTCTTAATTCTAAACTCTCTGTCATTTCTAGGAATGGCAGAGATTTTATTTATTTTCTTTCTGATTAGGAGTTATTTATATCCTATTCTTTTAGCAGAACTAATTTTTGATTGAATGATGTGCATTTTGAATTTTATATTTGGTGGGGGCTGGATTTTGTTGTATTCCTTTAAATGGTGTTGGACTTTGTTCTGGAATGCAGTTACATACAATTAGTTTATTCCCTCCCATGACTGCTTTCAAACTTTTTTAGGGAGTCGCTCATCTTTAGCTTAGGGACAATATAGCCCCCGCTACGAAGGCAATAACCTTCTGAAGACATTATCCACTTTAAAGTTTCATATCACTTTAACTGGCAAGAGTGCAAACAAGTCACAGACTTTAAGCCCTTGCCTTAGTATTTGCGTAGTTTTCTCACATACATTGCAGATTCTCAGCCAATGACTTAAGGGGAAACCTCTGTAGGTCTCTCGAAGTCTTTTTCCATGCCATTTTTCTCCTCTTTTTTACTCTACTCTATAAATTCTGGCTGTATGTACCCTGAACTCTGATCTATATCTTTTCAATTCAATGCAGTGACCAGGATATGATGACCTCATGGCCACCAGGAAACCTCAAGGCTGTAAACCGGGGCAATTGTAAAAGTCATTTAATTTATTATTTTTTTTCTTTCAGGAATCACAGGCTTTAGCTGCCATTGCCTACTGACTAAAAATTATAGTTTCATTCAATGAGTGTCTCTATTCTAATGATTTAAAGCAGGAACATAAATCCAGTCCCTGTTACTCCAGCATGGCTGAAAGTAGAAGTCACAATAATTACCTTTCCAGCAAAAGGATCCAATTAAGAATTATGTTTTACCTGATTATCATGTCTCTATAGTCTCCTTCAAAATAGAACAATTCCTCAGTCTTTCTTTGACTTTGCTACCTTGATATTTTTGAAGATGTAAGCCAGTCATTTGTAAAATGTTTCTCAGTTCGGGGTTGTCTACCGCTTCCTCATAATTTAGTGCAGTTTTGGCTAGGACATTACAGAAGTGATGCTCTGTTATTGTACTCTCTCTTGTGATCACAGCATCAATTTACTCATTACTGGTAGTGTAAACGTGATCACTTGTTGAAGGTAGACAGCAAAATTTCTCCATTATGAAGTTTCTTCTCTTCCCTTTATAATTGATAATTATTTAGTGAGGAGGTGCTTTGCATCTATATAAACATTTTCTTCCTCATTCTAATATCACCTACTACTTTTAGCATCTATTGATGCCTCTTAAATGAATTTGTTATATCTATGATGGCTAATAATTGTTGATTTTATAATTCCATCTTTCCTTTCACATTTATAAGAAAGAACTTTCTCTTCTCCCCATTTATTTATTTATATCACTGCAGATTCATGGATGCTTATTTAATAGATAGATTATCATCTATTACTTTCATTATTTATTTTGATACTCAGATCCTCCAGGATTTGGCCAGTGCCCTTTGAGCCAACTCCTGTGGTCTTTTGAGATGTCTCCATTTACTTTCTATCTATTGTTAGGTACAAGATGGTTCAAACTCCTCTTGTACTTTCTCTACTTCCGTCTTGAAATCAGTAATTTCTCCAAGCAGCATCCCAAGAGATTCCTTTTAGCATAAAGTGATATTTATATACATAATTACATAATACATATACATAAATTACATATAATCATGTTTTAAATATTATGTAACTATGTATATGTGTGTGTATACAATATGTATATTTATTTCTATATCCTCCTCATCATTTATTTCATTTCATAATATGGATATACTATACATTTTATCTATTTGTAGTTATAAATCCTCATCATCTACTATATTCCATTTCATAGCATGGATATAGCATACATATGTACTATTTCCTATATTAATCGATATCCCTATGTATATTAAAAACTTCAAGTTCACACAACTGACACTCCATCTTATCCCAAAACCGCAGTGGTCATTATATCTTCCCACTTTCCCATAGTTTTACCTCCCTTCTCTGATTGTGAGAATCCTGGCTTTCATTGTCTTCAATACATTTACTTATTTGCTCATTCCCTTTGTATATCATAAATCTCCTAACCTGCTGAACTCCAGCCCCTCTTAGAGCCTCATAGCCCTGACCCTTACAGGGCCATCAGTCCACTTAAACAAATTCCTTGCACAAACCCATGGAGCTACCAGACTGCCTTGCTACCCTGTTCCATTTCCATCCTGGGTACAGCTGTGAAAAAAGGAAGGCAAGCAATCTAGTAATAATAATAACACAACAACTATAACCATATATATAAATATATAATAATTATTATTCCTATTTTGGATTTTGAATTTGTATACATTTCCTCAAACATGTCAACCATTGTTTAACATCAACTTTTAATTTTAGAATAGTTTTATATTTACAAAAAAAGTTACAGAAATCATACAGAGAGTTCATGGGTACTCCTTATCCAGTATTCCCTATTGTTACGTTCTAACATTACTGTGGTTCATTTATCACAACTGAGAAACCAACCAAGATACATTACTGTTAACTAAACTCCACACTTCATTCAGCTATCGCCAGGTTTACCCCAAATGTCCTTTTTCTGTTCCAGTATCCTATCTGGGATACCATATTACATCTAGCCATGCTTGGGCTCCTCTAGTTTATGACCATTTTGAAAACCTTGACAGTTTTGGAGAGTACCAGCTATGTCTTTTTTTGAGTGTCCCTCAGTTTGGGTTTGTCTGATATTTTCCTTACGGTTAAACTGAGATTATGGTTTTTTAGAAGGAAGATCCAGAGGTGCATTACCATTCTCATCACATCCTAACAAATTTGCATCCTATCAATCTGACTTATCATTGATGATGTTAATGTAAATTTTCTTTGATTTTATGTTGATTTGTGGGGTTTTTTGTGCATTTTGTTTGTTTCTTTTTGTGTTTTGTAATTTTATATTGAAAGTGCATTTTCAACAGGATTTTATCTGTGGAAATCATTTGGCACTTGGCATGTAAAATACCACGAATGCTCCACTTCGCATTCTCTCAGCCTAAACTTCTTGTTTCCTTTGCCACTGTGGTCACTGGCTCTCCCTGGGCTCCTGGTGACTTGGTATAGGGACACTCCAGCCTGGTCGTGTGCTCACACTCTGTGCCTCTTGACTCTTACCTATGGATTTCTCTTTTGATGCCAGGTTTGAAACATCACAAACCTAGCTCAGCAAACACTGGAACTTTGGGAGAGTTAATGCCTAACAGGGCAAACTACTGGCAGTTGAAATACAGGAGCTAGGAGATAGAGCCACCTCTTTGATTCTCCTGGAAAGACTGCTGAGATGCTGCTGTTTGGTTACTTGGAGCCTAAGAGTAACCAATCATACTTGGTGTTGGCCTGCTCAACGTTATCTTCATTTTGGTTCTCTCTCTTCCCAACTTTACTCCCGGTGTTTGTCACTCTTGTTTCCTAGTAAAATAGTAGCACATAAATCCTTTGCCTCAGACTCTGCTTTCTATGAATCCCAGCTAAAACAATTACATCTGTCTAATTTTATTGAGATATTACCAGCCTTTGAACATCTTTTATTGAAATGTATCAGTTTGTCCAATGTCAGGACGATGCAGGCATTATAAATTTCAAAGTTAAGCCTTATGAACAAACTATTATGTTTATGAATTCTTAGATCTTATTTTTCCTTTCCCTTGTTCAGAACTTAGTGGCAAAATAGGCATTTTTATTTCCTTTACCTCCGAGGAGCCATTAAAAAAGAACCTACTTTATTTTATTACAGAAGTTGAAGCACTTTCAGCATTTCCAATTTATATGGGGCTCTTAATATAAGCCCAAGTCCTGTCCTCCTAACCATATATGGCTGTTATAACCCTAACCCTCAGTTGTTGAGACTTAACTTACCTCCAAAGTGCTTAAACTTTTGTGTCTGCACGTGTCTGATATCAGTTTCTTCACTTTGGGTCCCTGGATATTTCCCTTACATTCTTCAGAACCCTTCTGTGTGTTAAAATCATGTTTATTATGTTTCATCAAATTTTTATGAGTTTTTTTGTTGTCGTTGTTAGGACTTTCATGATATAATGTATTCCATATACCCAAGAATAGAAACTTGTAATATTTGCAATTCTGGCAAGTTTGGTGATCTGGTTTATAAATGCATAGCAACTTGGAAGCAGCAATTCGAGAAGGTAATTTACTTAAAGGAAACACATGCCTGCCCTGAGAAAGAACAGGGAAAGAGAGAAGGCAGGAAAAATGGATATAGACCAAAAAAAGAACAAATTGCAGTCTGTCAATAGTATAGGGACAATCAACTCTACATACTTCAGTGAGCCTGAGGGTCATCCATATCCTAGACCTAAATTATAATTAATGTTAATAATGCTGATGTTGAGTCATCAAGGAAATGCATTTTAATATTTACCACATTGAAAATGAGAGCAATATAAAAAATATTCTTAAAAGCACTAAATAATTTTAAATGTTATTTTACTTAAAAAAAAAGAATAAGATAAAAATAATCATAGCTACCACTTCTAATAGGTGTCAAATCCTGTGCTCTGCATTTTATCTAATTATTTCCTTAGCCTTAATTCTCACAATAAATCTGCAAAATAAGTATTATTATCATTGCTTTATAATACGCACATTAAAATCATACAATTAGTGTGGCCAAAACAGAATTACAATTTCTCTGCTCTTTCTATTTTACCCCATTTGTCCTTTTTCATCCAGGAAAATCTTTTCTTTAGGAGACAGGTTATTAGAATGTCCCAGAAAGCCGATGCATTATCACACTTCTTTGCCCAGGAGACTCCCTGACAATTTAGGAAGAGGTAGCACGTCCTCTGTGTCTTTCCTTCGACCCTGTTTATGACCCCCTCTCTAGCAAGTTCCCAGGATGGTCATCTCTAACTATCTGGAAGAGCCTGTGATGGAGGTATTTTGGCACAACTTGCCAAACTGGTGGCATGGAACCAGCAGGGAAATGAAGAAGGGGGTCTAGGTAGTGAGTCAAAAATGACAAAAATGTCAACAAACAGGAGGGACAAGTTTTCAAATATGATAATTCTGTCTGGGCAGTTGACAAAGAACAAATGCTCCCTGGCTCCCCATGGAAATGATAATTCTAAAAACTGGACTGGGGAGCTTCAGATAATTATTTAGTCCTATTAAATATTTATGAGTTCCAGTGTGCTACATACATTTTAAAAGACAGTTGACAACTGCAGCATATATCATCTTGTTCCTTCTGCAAGCTAAAAATAGCCTCTCTTTTTAACGTAAAAACAATACTTTCAGATTGGTGTCCATGAAATAGAAGACTGTAAAATACTAATTTACAAGCATAATGGTAAAGAATGTTGTAAGAAATTATTCTTGTAAACTTTCAGATGAATAATCTGGTCTGTCACTTCAGCCTGCAAGAGAGATTATAAAGGCCAGTCATCATTAGCGGCCAGGACAGGGGACTAGATTTGAGGGCCTGAGGTTAAACCTTCCAGTCTCTACTCATGGGGCACAGGAAGTTTAAGGAATGAGGCCAGTCACAGCCCCAAGGACAATTCAGAAACAAGTACAAAGCTTGGGATCAAAGAGCCAAAACATTGGCAGGAGCAGGTCAGAAAGAACAGAGAAAATGGGCTGCCAAAAAGCAAGTTTGGGGCCACTCTTTCAAGTAGACTTATGTTTTTTGCTCCTGCTCCAGGGTCAGATGCAGGTAAGCAGATGAATGTTTTACTGACTTAATGAGATAATAGATCACCACCTACCCCTTTCTGTGTCTGTGTTAGTGCCCTGCCTGGATCTACCTTACCAGCAGCTGTGTCTATTCCCAGATACTCTCAGTATTGGCTGACAGCATCTCACAGCTGCCTCTTTCTCCAGAGGATTGCCCTTGGCCTAACAGAAGCTGCCATGATTGACAGAACTTACCTTGAGTCAGAATTTGATCAATGATTCACTAACACAAGGTACAAAATTCCAACCCCTTGCCCCAGTGTGGGACCACCCCTGCGGTGTAATTCATAATCCAGAGCTACCTGCAGAGGAGGGCTTTCAGTTTGTCTTCAGCTGAGACAACATCCTTTCTTAGCTTCTTCCGCTGTTCCAATCTACAACTTTTCATGTTTCACCTAAGAGCACTCCTCAATAAATCACTTGAATGAAAATCCCCATCTCAGGCTCTGCTTCAAGAGAATCCAACCTAAGCCAGAAGGATAAGGGGACCCTTGTTCTGCTATCCAAGGGAGGAAACTGAATCTCTTAAAAAAGGAAGTGGCATCTGTAACATTATACAAGGGGCAGTCAGTGTCTTTAATGTTGGCACAGGGATGATTGGGTCACTCAGAATATTATAGGAACTCAGTGAATTTAGTGTTCTTCCTCCTTCGAATGTCTTCTCCTAAACACTCTACTCATGCTTTGGGGATCAGTCCTCACATTACGCTTTTGGAGAATATATCCTGCCTGTCCTGCCTCTCCTTCCCAGCCCTGGGTTGATGCAATTCCTCCTTCACTCAGGTGATTTGCATCAAAAAATAAAAAGGTATGTTATTGACATATCATAATGTATATCATCAGGTCAGCTCTAACTTTTATTAAATGCCCCATGAATGCCATAGCTTGCTTCAGCTGGGAGGATGAGACAGGGCAATGTTCTACTGCTGAGGTCCTGCTTCTAAGGGTGATGGTCTCTGTTCCATCTCCTCTTATTACTCAGGAAGTCAGACCCCACCACCTATTTGATACTTTCTGAGTATGGCCACAGATCCAACAGTCATTGTTTTCTCTTTGTCTGGAAGTGATCTCTTCAGGAGAAATTGTCTCATAAGTGGTTTAATTATAGAAGAGCACAGGAACAATTATAGGTGGTTCCCCTGACATGACTGAAGAGTAGAAGTGGATCAGGCCACCCTCAGGAATTCTCACCCTCTTTACTGAATTCCATGCTAAGTCATAGCTGATAAACAAGAATGTTAGCCCACCGTAGAGCTGATATTAAAACTCTTAAGGTGCCAGGTTGCCTTGGAAACTCCCCATGGAGAAATTGTCAGACCTGGAGAGGCCTGAGTCATAGGGAGATTCACTGCACCTGGGCCAACTGGGCTGACTGCTGAGGGGGAGCTAGCCTCTGCAGATTCCAGAGGAGAGAGCTTTGCAGCTCCAGTGAACAAACTGTGTTTTCCTTGAGCACCTGAGAGACTCTGCACATATTAGGAAACACATGTACACAAAGGCATAGGCATACTCAAAACCATAGGAACTCTGCCTGGAGATCTGGAGTGAAACCCCTGGGCCTGCTCTATTAAATAGTTTAGGACTCCCACCCCCACCCCAAGGAACCTGGCTCCAAGAAGCTTCCATTGACCCACAGGGAGGAGGTCCTGAACCCATAGCTACTCTTCTCACACCTAAGCCTGGAGCCTGGGACTAAAAGGCCCCTGTCCCAAGATAGAGCTAAAGAGTTTTTAGTACATGTCGACAGTCCAGTGGAGGAACCAAAGGTGATGTGAGGCCCCAGGAAAACCCTGGAATGCCTTCTCAGACTGAGGGTAATGCCTGTTAGTAGATGGGCACAGACAAACCTGTGAAAGGCCTGCACACTCGTGGAGAGGTTAGCCCAAGCATGATGAAATGGCCAGAGTCAGCCTCAGCTGGTTCATGATTCAGAAAGAGTGCTCCTGCAAAAAACTGGGAGAAGAGAAAGAAGGTTGTGATAAGTATATGCAAAAGAGCCAAGGAGAAAATCCCTCGTGTGCTCTGCAAGCAATAAAAAGTGTCTATCTTTAGTTCAGTCAGAAAGGGTAGAATATCTTCAGAGTATAATGCTATCTTGCTTTCAGGACCACAATTCTTAGTCTGAGACCCCTGAGGTACAGTTCTGTGAACTGAAGCAGCAGTGGAGAGATTAGGACTTTTCAAGGCCTATGGGTCTGGTAGAGAATCTCAAAGGTGATGGTGCCCCATTCTGCCCTGGGACCAGCACACAGGGCCAAGATCATTCCCTAGTTTGGTGAGCCTTTTTCCAAATCTGGGCCTCAGTCTGCCCTCAGGTGATAAAAGAAGCACTCCAACATCAGGGGAAGAATGTTGGATTTAGAGACAGAAGACTCAGTGTGAATCCCATGTATTTAATAAGACCATGTATTAATTGTCAGGTTTTAAGCAAGTAACTTTAGCCTGTTCCCTCATCTGAGTAAAGGGTACAATTATGCCCATGTTTCAGGGTTATTGTGAAAAATACATGAGATCATTTATGGAAATATGCTTAGCATTCAATGCTAAAATAATTGCAACAGTTTAATGAGCATTTATTATCTGCTAAATTCTCCATTAAGCTAAGTAGTGGTGATAGAGAGATGAACATGACAAGTTCCTTCCTTCAGATGACTCACAATCCTGTCTGGGAGAGATGGCTAAGACACGTCTGCAGGTAATTGGAACGCAGGTAGATTAAGACATATTCTACAATATTTAAAACCTTGTAAGAAAAATCCCAAATATGCCTTGAGCAGTGAGGCCCCACTCTATTCTTCTTCATATCAATGGCATTAACACAGAGTTTCGTTGGTCACTTGTTGAAAGAAAGAATTAATGAATGCAAGAATGAATGAATGGATTGTATTCTGCTTTGTTGCATATGTCTTCATGTTTTCTTTATTAGATTGCGAGCCCATAGAGGGTAGGAATTCGTATGTGCATGTAACACTGAAGACAAAAATGTTTGACAAATTTTGTTGTTGTTGAATAAAGCTCTGTATGAAGTCATTAATTTAGACTGAATAGATAAATTAGTGAAGACAAAGATGCTTTTGAAATGGGAGTTGAAGTAATCTGCACTGTATAAGGTCAACATAATTAACATTAACATGTAAGCAAAAATGTAAAGGGTGTTAAAGTTCTTACCACATACAAGAACCAGTCTGGGTTGAGGAGCCACTTTCTGCCAAGCCCTGCACTTTACATTTTCATATTGTTTTATTCTTACAGCAGTTTTACAAAGTTCAAATTATTGTTCCTTTTTTTCATAGATAGGGAAACTGAGTCCTGGAGAGGTTAAGAGACTTATTCCAATTTATACAATTAGTTGCTTAGAGAATTGGGGTTAAACTCAGGTCCAAAACTGGCCCTCTCCTTTCTCCAGAGACATGTGGCTTATATAGTGTTAGAGTTAGAACTAGATTCAGGTTTCTTGATTCCCAGAACAGAAATACTTCTTACATCACACTTATTTTGTTTTTCCATCAACACTAAAGCAAGTAATTTTAGTTTCAAAATCCAAATAAAATCTTTGGGAACCTGCTAATAAGAGCAAATATTTTTCTTCCAAAGCATCATAAGAGATTTTTCATAAACCAAACTAGAGTTATTTTATTGTAGCCTAATGTCAATGCTCAGATTCCTAACACATTTTTTTGTCCTTTATGATCTAAGAACAGACCTTCTGATGCCTATATGGGTTCACAACCTAGTTCCTTCTTACAAGAGAGAAGACAATAACTTTGCATTTGAAAAGCCAACTCACTGGTTTGGGAAAAGGTGATTTCTCATATCAGATAGTAGGAAAAGCTGAATAGTGGAATAAACACCCCAGCTCCTCCTTGGAAGCTGAGGAGCTTTTCTGATGAGACTGTTATAGCTCCTAATCTCCTTCTGCCTCAAATTGCTCCTGAAGGAAGAAAGGTTATGAATTCAAAACAAACCATGGGCATTTTCACAGGTAGTTCAGTGGTAGAATTCCTTTTCTTTTTCTTTTTATCTTTGATTTGTTTTATTTTAGTTGCTGAAATTATGGAAGAGCTTGGAAAAAATCAACAAAGGGCTAACAGTGCCAGTATAAATAATTCAGGTGAAAAATGAATGATTTAGTAACCAAGGCTCCAGGAGTTAAAAAGAGAATAGAATTCACTCCAGGTTCCGTTGTTGAGAAAATCAGAATTGATCCATTTAAGGTGTTTTCTAGACATAGAAAAATGGGTCCAATATTCATGGTATATGAAATGTATGAGCAAAACGAATATATAAATTAAGGTTGAATGTTGGTAACTCAGGTTAAGTGGCAGAATTCTTACTTGCCATGTGGGAGATCCAGGTTCAATTTACTCCAAAACAAGAAACATTCAACAAATGGTGTGGTGCTGTGATAACAGGATATTCACGTGGAAAAAGTGAATATCCACTTTTTCCACCACACAGCATACAAAACAAAAACACAAAGCACAGTTGTGGCTGATTTCTACTTGGAGTTGCCCAGGTTGACTGAATGGTCAGTGTTGTTTACCCCAAACAAGCACTTAGCTAATGTGTCCTTGATGGCCCCACCCATTCCAGCGAGTTGCTCTGGGGAAAGAAAAGAGGTGGTGGTATGATTAAAGCAGGAATAAGAATGACTTTTAAAGCTGATAAGAACTGCTCAGCCAAACCAAAGTTGGCTGAACACTTTTACACTAAGGATTGACATTCAAGTAGTATCTATTGCTTATGTTACTTAAGAAAAATAAATAGTGCTCCATGTTGTCTTGTCAAATCAAATGCACAGTAGGAAGCATAATCCATTTTCCTCTCTGCAAGTTCATACTTCTAAATCAAGCCATTTGGAGAAATTGTTTAGCTTAGCTCAGGGCGACTTCATCAATTGCTGATTCTAAGCCCCAATGCCAACATTTATTAAGTTCCCACTCTGGGCCAAAAACTGCAAATATGAGGAGAGAGATAACTCATTTCTTGGGAGTCTTGCAACCTAACTGGAAACATTTTTATTATGTACACATAAATAGCATTTTATATTTATTCATTCACTCAAAGAATGTTTATTAAGCACCTAATATTCTAGGAGGCAGGGATCAGCACTGTACCTAAAATAGGCAGTTGCTACTTAAATTCTAGTGAAGGAAGGCTGATCATAAACAAATTAATAAGTAAAATACTATGACAGAAGCTGGTAAGTGCTATGAAGAAGAATAAAACAGAAAAAGGGGGATATGGGTCACAAAGATTGGGATGGGGTGATATTTTATATAAAGTTCAGAGAAGACCTCTCTATTATAAGACATTTGAGAAATCTGAAGGAAAAGAGAAAGTCTTACGTACATGAGGGAAAAGGCCTTTTAGGCAGAGAAAACCAGTGCCCTGGCATGAGGGGAGTGCGTGCTTGGAAAAGTCAAGGACCAGCAAGGAGGTTGGTATGGCTGGAAAGGGGTGAACAATGAGGAGGAAGGAAGAAGAGGAGGTCACAGAGGCAGGGTGGCCAGACCAAATCAGGCCTTGCAGCATAACTAATGAGTTGGCTCTGCTCTGAATACTTTGGAAAGCATCGGAGAGTTTCAACAAAAAAAGCAATGCGATCTGGTTTAATTCTGAAAAAGATTACTCTAGATCCTTTTGAAGAATAAAGTGTGAGGGTGGGTGGCATAAGGAGGGAAATCGGAAAAAAAAAAATCTGTTACACTAACCCAAAAGGAGAGGAAGGAGGCTAACACCAGGGTGATAAGAGAAGAAGCTAGAATTTGGATGTATTTGAAAGGTAGAGGCAACAAAGTTTGTTGATAGTTTTGCTATAGGTTTTGAGAGAAGAGGAATTGAGAATGACTCAAATGTTGGCAGCCTGAACAAATGGAAGAATAGAATTGCCTTTTATTGATCTGGAGAAAATAGGGTAGCAAGTTTGGGGGGATGAAATCATGGGTTTGGTTATTGAACCAAATTTATAGTATCTCTATTAGTCTGTAGTTCAGAGGAGAGTGCTGTGCTATAGATGTACATTTAGGAGACATTGACACAAAGGTGTTTTGTTTTATCACTGAGAGATTAGATCATTCAAGCAGTGAGTTAGCAAAGTGGAGAGCAGGTAGTGGCCCAAGTACCTTGACGTTGCAAAATTTAAAAATCAGGACCACAAGAAATAAGTAGCAAAGGAGATGGGGCCAGGGTCAGAGCCAGGAGAGAAGGCAAGAACATGGAATTCAAATAAAGAAAATGTTTCACTTTAGGAGGGAATGACCAAGAGTTGTGTGCCATGCATGCCCCCAAACCTCAACTTTCATGTATTCCACAGGCATAGAGGCAAGAGTTATTCTTAAGGTTGAGATGAAATTGGAGAAATCTGATTTAGGTTGTGTCTATAATGGTGGTGGTGGAGAAGAAGGCATTCTATACAAAAGAATATTAACAAATGCTGGAAAATTTGCATATGCATTAACTAATTTAAATATATAGTCTTTTAAATAAACTGTGATGTAGGCATTATTAATTGTTCCCTTTTATAGATGAGAAAACCCAGGCATAGAGAAAAATAATAATTTACTGATATAATACAGCTGTATGTGTTGGGCAATATGGCACCAGAGTGCATCTTCTTAATGCCTTTTTTAAACTGTACTTTTCATAAATAAATAGACGGAGTTAGGAAGGGGTTTAATGGGTAGGATAATGAATGGATAGACCAGTTTGAATAGAGTAGAGGATTTTTTTTTTTTTTTGCAAGAGAAAGTCAAGTTCAAAAGCAAAATTAGGTCCATATATAGTGAGGGTGGATCTTGACAATCAGACATGTTCAGACTTTAATTTCTAGATGATGGGGAGTCATTCATGTTTATAAATGTTAAAATTTTGAGTAACTATTTCCCCATTTTCTAAAATACATGTGACAATTTTAAAACCACAGATTGATAGAAATCTTGACATTGATACATTCTTTGAAAACAAAAGAAGATAGAAATTTTGACTAGGCATTTAAGTTAGTTCTTTAACATCACACAGCTATCTGCAGCTAATTGGCAGGAGTAGAAACCAAGTTCTCTGCTATTTAACCCCACAATTACCAGCAGACCTTGACAGTAAGGCAATAACTAACCAAAACTAGCAGATATATATCGTGTATCAGGTCTATTTTTCCTTTTTTATTTCATTTTAATTTAGACTTTATTGTATTGTGAAATATTTTAACATAAAGTTCATAGAATAACTTAACATTAGATCCACTTTCAGTGTTCAGCTTTAGGCCTAAAATCTTAGGAATACAGGCAGTCCAAGGAAAGTTCCCTGTAAAATGTTTAATAGGCATGGCAGACTTAGCTTGCAAACATCTGGCCAGATTCCAATGGACATTCTTTCAGTTTTGTTGGAGGGAATGAACATCTTCCTGGGGCAGTCCATAACCAATGGCTGATGGGTGTGGGGTATAAATACTGCAGCTACCTCACCCTGGCTAGTACAATTAGTTTTCCCATGCAGTTAAGTTCCTGTTGCTTTCTATGGTGGCTGATTTACTAATGCATCCATTATGGGCTGTCTTCCTTTTTCCCTATTTCACTATCATCGTTACCTTCATTTTCCAAATGAACTTTTTGCACTTGAATTGTGGTGTTGGCATTTGCTTTTGAGGAATCTAATACACTACATATAAAGATATGTATCTACATATCATCTCTGGTGCCCTTATTTATAAATAGAAGTTCTGTTTCTGCTGATGATTGCAGCATTGACCTGCATAGTGGTGGAGATTGAGCCAGCTCTAATTTTTAATTTGCATTTCCTGTCACCCAGAAGATGAATGTGGGTCTTGCTTTCTTCCACATACCTTTAGAAAAAGTCACTGATTTGCGTTCCTTTGTCATCTCATTTCAGCAGCAAGGACTAAGGTCAATGGGCCTGATGGGGGCACAGCTATTGTCAGCAAGGGGCATTGATGCAATTTCACTTTCCTCTTTATTCAATAGGAGAGCACACTAGAATTGGCAAGGTAGCACTCCAGTTTTCATTTAAATTAAAGAGCATTTGTGTCTCTGGCAGAGGTTTTACAGACACTCCTTGAGAGTAGGCCAGGCAAGAGGATCCCTGATTTTCTGTGTTCCTCTCCTTTCTGTTATTTTTCATAAACAGACCCTAATAACATTACCAAATATCACTATAAAAGAAAAAGCCTCATTGAGAGAAGGGGATGAGCAGGTCCCCAAGATGTGAATTACTTGAAGAGATTTTAGAACAGTGTTTATATCTCTAATGGTTGGAGATGGTTGCTTGAAGAGATTTTAGGAACAGTATTTTCATCTCTAATGGTAGGTGACAGTCATGCACCCAACTGAAGACAGAAAGTCTGAGGAAGGAAACTCATGTAACAGAGAAATCAGGATTTAATGGATGGTTTTGATTATGGAATCATTATATAGATATTCTTTTTTGCTTTTTGGTATATTGGAATAGGCAAAGGGAAATTCCTAAAATCTCTGAATTGTAACCCAGCTACCTTGATTTCTGATAATGATTGTACAGCCCCTATCTCCT
Source organism: Tamandua tetradactyla (assembly GCF_023851605.1). Lineage (NCBI taxonomy): Eukaryota > Metazoa > Chordata > Mammalia > Pilosa > Myrmecophagidae > Tamandua > Tamandua tetradactyla. The sequence goes on along the minus strand of NC_135341.1, from coordinate 52,804,567 downwards.
GCCCTTGTGACTGCAAATCCTTGTGACTAACCTTCATTTGTACTGAGTTATCCAGTTTTTCAACTTTAGAAGTCTTGTGATCACAAAAGAAAGCCCCTTATGTTTATTAACGAAGGGTCTTAGATCAGCCCAGAACTAACCCACCCCAAGTCCAAAATAATCTTGATAACTGAGACTGGATCTAACTAAATGGGCCCACCTAACATGTGCAGTAGCTTAGACTTTAGCCTACAAATCACCTATACCTCATAACATCATTTTCTTACACACATTTTGTGACTAAGCATGTAATCAATCTGTGCCTGATCAGTGATTAGATCACCTCTAATTACATCATCTGGGGATACTGCGTTCATTATCCTAAACCCTGCCCATCTTTTCTCTAATAAAACTATCAGAATTACTGCAGTTTGGGGAGACAGATTTTGGGCCCCTAGGCCATCTGCTCTCCTACTGTGCACCTAGTAATAAACTCTCTCTGTTTGAAACCCTACTGTCTCAAGAATTGGTTATTAAGCATGTCAGTAAAAGAATCCATGGCCTTTGTTTAGTAACACTCATGTCTCTTAAGTACCTACTATATATCATGCACAGCTTGGGATCTTTCATACACATTATCATATATAATCAGCCCTTAAAATTTACTGATGAACAAAACAGGGCTCAGACAGGTTAAATGACTTGCTCAAAGCAACGTGTTATTTGGCAATGGAGCCAATATCTAAACTGAGGCGCTGATTTCAAAGCCATGCTTTATAGCAACATCATTCTTGCTGGAAAGTAGAAAGTAAAGAGAAGAAATGCCCCAGCATGATTTTTTTTTCCTGCTTTCTGGGAAGTGAAGAGATGCTGAGACAAAGTAACAAGAGACTTAGGGTCAAATGAGAAGGGATGGAATATTTTCACCTATCTCAGACTCAGGATACATTTAGAAGAAATGAGTGTCCTGAAAACTAGTTCCAATTAAAGGACACACCAGAGGCTATCTCTTTTACATGGAGCTGAGTGTGACACAGGCTAGAGGAAGCCTGTGAGCAGAGTCTAAAGAGGATGATACTTTGAGAACCTGCATGATATTAGATTCTTTTCCAGGACAGTATGTTTTTATCACCCTCAGGGCATGCAGGTCCTTTCCTGTTGTCCTAGGTATGCAGCCCAGAAGGAGGCTGACCTCAAAAACTGGGAAACTGGGGACTCTTCTCTGCCAGTATTAGACAGATTTTGTTGCATAAGAAACCTGTGGTAGTTAAATTCAGGTGTCAACTTGGCTAGGTGAGTGTGCCTCGTCCTGTTGCTGTGGACATGAGCCAGTGGCATGTGAACTTCATCAGATGTTATTGATTACATCTGCGGTCGGCTGGGAGGCGTGCCTCCTGCAGTGAATGATGTTTGATTTGACTGGCTGCTGCTTAAATGAGAGAGCTCAACATAGCACAGCCCAAGCAGCTCAGCATACTTCATCTCAGCACTTGCAGCTCAGACCAGGCCTTTGGAGGTGCAGAAAGGAATCACCCTGGGGAAAGATGTTAGAACCCAGAGGCCTGGAGAGAAGGCTAGCAGAGATCGTCCTGTGCTTTCCCGTGTAAGAAAGAACCTCAGTTGAAAGTTAGCTGTTTTCCTCTGAAGAACTATACATCAACTAAATAAATTCCCTTTTATTGAAAGCCAATCCATCTCTGGTATGGTGCATTCCAGCAACTAGCAAACTAGAACAAAACCATTCCCAGAATCAGTGAGCAACAATTTATTTAGTTCAAAATTCTGTGGATCTGTTGGATCATTATTCTGGACTGGGCTCATTTGACTAATCTTTTTCAGGCATTTATAATCATTTGGCAGGTTAGCTAGTGGATGCATATGCATATCTAGCATAGCCTCACTCACATGTCTGGTGATTGGCCAGCTCTTGGCCAGGTCAAGAGTGGTGACTGTACCTTGTGTCCTTATTCAGCAGGTTAGCCCTATTTTATTCCTGTGATGGTGGAGACAAGGTACCAGGAGCAACAAAAGAGGGAAAACCCAATGGATAAGTATTTTTTTTAAAGTTAAACTTTTTATTTTGAAATAATGATAGATTCACATGCAATTATAAAAAATATCAGAGAGCTTTGATATACCTTTGCTAGTTTCCCCGAATAGTAACATCTTCCAAAACAACAATACAACAAGGGTATTGCCATTGATACAGTTAAGACTCAGAAAAATTTCATCACCACAAGGTAAATCATGTTGCCCATTCATAACCATGCCACTTCTTCCCCACCCCCAGCCCCACCCCTTATTTAACCTGTGGCAACCACTAATCTATTCTTCATGTACATAACCTTGTCATTTTAAGAATGTTGTGTATCGATCATGCAGTGTGCAACCTTCATTAGAGATTACAGGTTTCTGTGTGTATCAAGAGTTGTTTCCTTTTTATTGCTGGATAGTATTCCATAGTATTGATGTGTAAGAGTTTGTTTAACCATTTATCCATTGAAGGACATCTGAGTTATTTCCAGCTTTTTGGCCATTAAAAAGAAGGCTGCTGTAACCATTTCCATACCCCTCCCCCAACATTATTGAGTGAATATAAGTTTACTTTGGGATAAATGCTCCAGGAATGCAATTGCTGGGTCTAATGGTATTTTCATGTTTTGCTTTTTCTCTTTTTTAAGAAGATACCAAACTGTTTCCCAGAATGGGAAATGAATATATGGTATGTGAATATATTATATATCTCAATATATAATTTCAATCACCAGTGTATAAGTGATCCAGTTTCTCTACATTTTTTAAAGCATTTAGTGTCTGATGTGTAGCAATATGTTATCAGGGTATTAATTTAAATTCTCCTAAGGGTTAATGATGTTGAACATATTTCCATGTACTTATTTGCCATTGATATATCCTCTTCAGTGAAATGTCACCTCAAGCCTTATGTAAAAATTCTAACTGAATTTTTTTGTTTTGTTTTTGTTTTTGCTGTTTGATTTTGAGAATTCTTGTTTTGTTCTAGATGCTATTTAAAATGCAATTTTATTGAGGTATATAATATATTCACATACCATATATTCATACAAATTGTACAATCAGTGCTTCACAGCATCATCAAATAGTTGTGCATTCATCACAATATTTTTTTAACATTTTCATTATTCCAAAAAAAGTAAGAATAAAAGTAAAAATCAAAGTAGAAAAGAACACCCAAAACATCCCATACCCACTCTCACCCCTATTTACTTATTTATTGTCTTTTTTTTTTCTCACTCATCTGTCCCTGTCCGTACACTGGATAAAGGGAGCATTAGTCACAAGGTTTTCAGAATTACATGGTCATACCTTAAAAGCTCCATAGTTATTCAGTCATCTTCAAGCATCGATGCTATTGGATTACAGTTCAATAATTTCAATTTTTCCCTGTAGCTACTCTAATACCGTCCAAACTGAAAAGGGGTATCTATATACTGTATAAAAATAATCTCCAGAATGATCCCTAGACTCTTTTTTGAAATCTATTGCTAAACTTTATTTTGTTTCATTTCTTTTTTCTCTTTTGGTCAAGATATTTTTCTCAATCCCATGATGATAGGGCCAGGCTCAATCCTGGGGGTCATGTCTCATGTTGCCAGGGAGTCATGTCCCATACAGGGGGTAGGCAGTGAGTTCACCGGCTTAGCTTAGAGAGACCACATCTGAGAAACAAAAGGGATTCTCTGGATGTGCCTGTTAGGCATAATTATAAGTGGGCTTACCTTCTCCTCTGCAGGAATAGGTTTCATAAGGGCAAGCCCAAGATCAAGGGTCTGGCCCATTAAATTGGCAGTCCCCAATGCTTATCAGAATATCAGGTTGTCCTCATGTGGGGAAGTTTTATATTTCTACCTTTTTCTCTAGTCCCTCAAGGAGACTCTTTAAATCTTCTGCCCAGATTACTTTCAGATCTATCTGGGCATCACACCAACCTGTACAAACCAGCAAGATCTCACTTCCTATTCAAGATTCCATATAATTATGGTGTTTGAATAATCTGACCATAAAAGTTAAATTAGATAGAAAATACAAATTTTTCAGCAAATAGACATCTCTTTCTTTGCTCACACACAAAAGTTGAAATTTTAAAATACAGTCAATCAGATATTCTCTTTTAATGAATGTTTACTCACAGTCTGAGGCTAATCTTTTCATCCTATTCAGAGTGTCCTTCAAAAAACAAAAGTTTTAATTTTGATTTTGATGAAGTCCAATTTATCTAATTTTATCTCTATCATGGATTGTGCTTTTGATGTCATGTTGGTGTCTTCACCAAGGGCTAGAGCTGAAGACTGTCTCCTATATTTTCTGCTATATGTTTTATGTTTAAATAGTTTATCCATTTTGGGATACTTTTTTGTCAGTCATGAGGTTTCAGTCGAGGTTTATGCTTTCTCCCGATGGATACCCATTTGCTCCAACACCATTTTGTTAAAGAAGCTGTTCTTCCTATACACTGAATTGCTTTTGCATCTTTGTGGAAAAATCCTTGCCCATACAGGTGAGGGCTATTTCTGGGTTCTGTGTTTTTTTCCATTGATCTATGGGCCTATTTCTTTGTCAAGATCACATAAGCCTTGATTACCATAGATATGTAATAAGCTTGGAGGTAATGTAGACTGATTCCTCCAATTTTATTCTTCTTTTTCAGAATTGTCCTAGGTAGTTTAATTCTTTTGCCTCTCTATAAATTTTAGAATAATGTTTTTTTGTATCTGGAAAAAAATCTTCCCGGGATTTTGGTTAGAATAGTGCTATAACTGTATGGCAATTTTTAAGAAATGACATCTTTACTTTCTTGAGTATTCTAATCTATGAACATTGTATGTCTGATTCTCCACTTATTTAGATTTTCTTTGATTTCTTTTATCAGCATTTTGAATTTTTCAGCATACAAATCTTGGTGATTTTTTGTTAGGTTTACACTGAAGTAATTCACTTTTGAGGAATTATAAATGGCATTATATTTTTTATCTCAGAGTCACTGTGTTCATTACTAGTATATAGAAGTACAATTTATTTCTATATGTCTAGCATATGTCCTGTGACCTTCCTAAACTCACTTAGTAGTTCAGGCAGATTTTTCTGTATGTGTATATTTTTGTAGATTCCTTGGGACTTTCTATAGCTATGTCATCTGGAAATATGGGCAGTTTTATTTCTTTTTCTTGCATTATTACACTGGCTAAAATTCCAGACTTTTCCTGTGTTAAGTAAGAATGATAAAAGTAAACATCTTTCCCTGCTCCTGATTTAAGGAGGAAAACAGTCAATCTTTTACCATTAAATGTAATGTAAGCTGTGAATTTTTTTTTTTACTGTTCATTATCAAGTTGAGGGTGCTCCCTCTATTCTATTTTACTGAGCGCTTCTATTAACTGAATAGAATTCATATTCAGTTCTACTGAATTTGAATTTTTGGCAAATGTTTTTACTGCACCAATTTCTATGATATGTGATTTTACTTTTTAGCCTGCAAATATGGCAGCTTACATTAAATGATTTTTGAATATTGGAATAAACTTGCATAATGCTTTATAAATATCTCTGAATTCTGTTTTCTAGTATTTGGTTAATGTTTTTATACCTATATTCATGAGGGATATTGGTCTATAGTTTCCTTTGTACTTTATTTGTTTAGTTTTAATAGGGTAATAATAGCTTCATAAAATGAATTGGGAAGCATTCCCTGCTCCTCTATTTTCTGGAAAAAATCAGGTAGCATTAATCTTAATTCTTTATTAAAATGTTTAGTAAAATTATCTGATGAAATATGTGGTTCTATGTACTTATTTTTTATTACAAATCCAAGCTCTTTAATAGTTACTAAAGTTTTCAAATTATCTGTCTCATACTACATCAGCAGTGGCAGTTTTTGCTTTTGAGAAAGTGGGGTCACCTAAGTTGTCAGATTTAGGTGAGAATACTATGTCGAGTATTCTGTTAACAACTCTTTGATGTCTGCAACATCTGTAATGATAGCCCCTGCTTCATTCTTGATATTGTTAAGTTGGATCTTATCTCTTTTTGTCAGTCTTAGCAGAGGTTTGTCTATTTATTGATCTTTTCAGAGAATCAGCTCTTTTATACCTTGATTTTTTCCATTGTTTTTGTTTCCAATTCTATTGATTTCTGCATTTTCATAATTTCCTTTCTTCTGCTTACTTTGAGTTTATTTGCTATTCTTTTCCTAGATTTCTGAGTTAGGAGCTTAGATCATTGACTTAAAACTTTTCCTCATTTCTAACATATGCATTTAATGCTATGAATTTTGCTCTTGGAACTGCATTATCTGTGTCCCCCCAAATTTGATATGCTGCATTTTAATTTCCATTTCTATCTATGCATTTTTCCCTTGATACTTCTTCCTTGCTCCATGTATTATTTAGAAATGTGGTTTTTAGCTTCTAAGTGTTTGGAGATTTTCCTTTAATATTTCCATTATTGATTTTTACTTTTATTTTATTGTGGTTGGAGAATACAGTGAGTGATTTTTTTTAACTTTATTGAAGATTGTTCCATGGACCAGGATACCTTGGTATATGTTCCATGGGCACTTGTAAAGAAGGTTTATTCTGCTGATACTGAGTGGGGTATTCTATGAATGTACACTAAATCCTCTTGGTTGATGTGTTTAGTTCTACTATATCCTTACTGATTTTCTGTCTAGTTGTTCTGTAAATTGTTGTGAGAGGGATATTGGAGTCTTCAACTATAAAATGGTTTTGTCTATATCTGTTTTTCATTCTATTAGATTTTACTTCACATTTTGCACCTCTCCATTTTGGTGTTTACACATTTAGTATTGCTATGTATTATTGGTGAATCAACCATTTTATTAGTATATAATGTCCTCTCTTTGCCTTGTAAATTTCTTTTGTATTAAAGTCTATTTTTCTTGATATTAACAGAACCACTCTTGTCTTCTTTTGATTAATGTTCAAGATATATTTTTCTCAACCTTTAAAGTTACATTCAACCAGCCTATATTGTTATATTTGAAATGAGTTTTCTTAACTGCATGTCATGTTTTTATTCCATTCTGCCAATGTCTATCTTCTAATTGATGCCTTTCTTACATTTAATGTAATTATTGATGTGTGCTTAGATCTGTCATTTTATTTATTTATTTTCTGTTTTTTTCCCTTTCCTTCTGATGGGTTTACCATAGATTGGAATATATGCCCCAGAAAAAAAAAATCATGTTCTTATCCTTAATCTCACTGCTGTGGGTGTGAACCAATTGTAAATAGTACCTTTTGGAGATGTTATTTTTAGGTAATATGTGGTCAGCTGAATTAGGATGGGTTTATATGGAGAAGGCAAAAAGGAGAAGCCAGAAGCTGGAAGTCAGCAGAATCCAGAAGACAAAGGAGGAAATATCACCATGTGCAGGAAAGCCAAGGAACCCAAGGATTATTGGCTAGCCAGAATACTGTCAAGACCAGGAAGTAGCAAGCCTTCTAGCTTCAGAAATCATAAGCCAGTAAATTCCTATTAATCCAATACATGTGTTGTTTGCCATAGCAGTGGTGAGACTACAACAGGGTTGCAAGAACATTTTTAGCATTATATTTTTATTTACCTATAATGTTTCTGAATGTGTCTTTTTAAATATATTTTTTAGTGTTTTCTTTAGGTATAACATTATGTAACATAATTTATGACAGTCTACTAATGTCATCATTTTACCAGTTTGAGTGACTCATAGAAATCTTATTTCACTTTATATCCCTCACTAATTCTTTACTGGGATGGACAGAATGGTGTCACAGTTTTTTCTGTGGTGTTTGGCTAAGAAGAGAACAATTATTTTTCTAAATATTTTGTGTCTTACTGGGCTCTCCCTTTCCTTCTCTTTTGGCTACATAGAGCTGGCTTTTGTTGAGGCTTCTTTTTTTTGTACTCATTGGTCTTTATGGTTTACCAACTCCCATATATGGGTTCCATATATCATGTCCAAGTATGCGATATATGCAGCAAAAAGAAAATCCAAGAAATTCATCACTATATCATTTCCTTCAGTCTAGGTTCCTAACCTGACTTCTTCCTCCCACATTCCAGAGTCTTTCTTATAATTGCTTTATCTAAACATCCTGGTTTTTACTAGTACTTGTTGGAAAGAATAAGAGCCAACTATATCTATTCTACTTTCCTGTAAGTAGTAGTCTCACAAGCATTTTTTTTAAATTTCTATTTATTTCAGGTTTGTTATTTTCTTATTGCTCATGGCTAGTCACAAGGCCAATCCTAAGTGGTGGAAAATAGGCTCCACCACTTGTTAATAGAATCTTCAAAGTCACACTGCAAACTGTGTGCCATTTTTATAACCTATTAATACTTCTCTGATGGACACTGGGCAAGATGAGGAGAAAGGTATTGTGGAGCAGAGAAGAGAGACACAGAAAAAGAGGTTGAAATGGCTGTTGTGTTGATCAAAACAAAGGAGAAACTATACTTATATCAATGAAATGAACACAAATATCAGGAATGATATCCTAATTCAGTAAAAGCTGCAATATTACATTAACCAGGTAATAAAATGTTTGTAGTAATCAATTCAAGATGTTGAAGTATCAGAATGAATAAATAAATGTTATGTGGATGACGAGAAGAATATAAACATGAGGAAATGGTATTATCAAGGCACTTCTCATGGCTTTTCAGTTTCTTATTTTCTAGCTTGTTGAAAATGTTTCACTATTTCTCATATTGAAAAAAAGCTGGACTAGAAATTAATTTCACGTACTTATACGAATGACTTCTGATTTTTTTTTAAGTTTCTTAAATTGTTTTTCCCCCCACTTGTGGAATGTCCAAGTGCTCCCACACTATGTCTTGTCAGTGTCTGGGATTAGAGATAAAGTTTGAGATCCCTTGCAAGCTTCTTCCTTCAAACAAACCTAAAACTCGAGTTTCTGCTTCCTGTTGTATCGTCCATTTTCCAATATACTGTTGTGCTGGTTTGAAGCTGTTATGTATGCCAGAAAAGACCATGCTCTTTTAATCCATTCCTGTGGGTGTAGACCAATCATGGATTGGCCTTTTGATTAGGTTGTTTCAATTGAGAGGTGATCTATCCCATTCAAGGTGGGTCTTAATCCTTTACAGAGTCCTTTCTGAGAAGATAAAATGCAGAAAGAACAGAGAGAGCTTAAAGAGAAATACCAGGATAGAAAGCTTAGAGAGAAACAACCCAGAGATGCTAAGAGAGGACTTACAGAAGTTTAGGGAGGAGTCCCTTGGAACCAAGAGCTGAAGGCAATGACTCCCAGGAGAAAAAGTCCACCAGATGCCAGTCATTTGCCTTCCCATATAACAAAGGTATCCCCGACACCAGCAGCCTTTCTTTAGAGTCCAGGTATCACCCTCCTGATGCCTCAATTGAGACATTTTTATGGGCTAAAAACTGTAAATTCTAAATTAATATATCCCCATTATTAAAAGCCAGTCCATTTCTCATATATTGCATTCTGGCAACTGTAGCAAGCCAAAACAACCATTCCAGGTTCAGTATGTAGCAAAAGCTTCCTAGAAGCTAGGGAAGCTCACTCAAAGTCAGGTGTGACCCACCTCATCACCATGAGGTAGACTGGGCAGTCATGCCAACAGGCATCTCTGCACTAAGAACATACCAAGTGATCTTACAATGCTGCCAACTTCATTCTGCCTCTGTGTTTCAAACTACCATACATTGAGTGCATTCTCTGTGTTGGATACTGTGCAATGTATTCTATGTATCTTATCTCATTTACCTACTTCTATGTAAGTATTGTTATCACTTTACAGAGATGAAAACTGAGGCTCAGAAAAGTTAATGATTAATTAGCAGGAGGCCATACTACTAGTAAGTAACAGAACTAGGAATCAAACTCAGTTCTCTATAGTGCAAAGGCCTGGACACTTTACCAGAATGCCATGTTATTTCCCTACATAAAACTTAAATGGCAATAACAGTGTGGCCAGGTTCCTTGGAATAGAGGAATTGATTCCACAGCTTTTGGAACTTAGCATTAAAGTGAAATTTGAGACATTGAAGGTGGACTTCAAAATATGAAGAGGCTGCAAAGGCTCTGTATTTTTATAAGGATGCTCAAACATGGCATTTTGTGATATAGATTTAAAAGAAATTCAAGGTGAGAAATATTTGATGGTGTTTTCAAAAGATAATCTTAAATACCTCCAAATGCAACAGTACTTTCTTATTAAATTAATTCATGCTATCTAAAGCTCTGAGGTACTAGACTAAAACAACCTGTATAAATAAAAATGCTCTTTCTTATTTCTCTCAACCACCTTACCTCTCCTGCTTAGATAAGTAATAGAGCAGATACATTTGTCTGCAGCATCTTAAGTAGCAAATTAACATTTGTCAACAATGTTTGGAATTAATATCTGTATAGGGTGTCTGAAGTTTAGACTTGCTTTTTTGAAGGTAGAAATCACAGCTCCTTATTCTGTTGTTATGAGGACATTAAAATTGTGAGAAAGAAAATAATTACACCAACAAAGCACAAATTGATGCAGACTGATTGCCATCATCAGAAGCCATCTATGTGTCTGCACATTTGTGGGATTTGAAAATTGCCTCTTTTCCCAAAACCCCCTTGACGATGGAAATCCTATTGCATATGATGCTTTGGAAAAAGGAAGAAGAGAAAATAAACTTCTGAGACTTAGGAGATGAAACAGAACCTAGATATCATGTTTATTTATTTATTACTTTATTCATTGTTATGTTCAGTCATAATTAGGCAGCATGGCATAGTGGATAGAATGGATGTTGGATTCATGCAGACAATGTTTTGTATTAAACTCTTCTGCTTCCTGCTTATGTTGCTCTCCTCTGAGCTTCAGTTTCAACATCTGCAAAATGGGTTTTCTTACTGAATTGATTCTTTCCTTATGCTTAGATTTTGTATGGTATATCTTTTCTTGTCCTTTTATTTTCAACCTGTATAAGTCTTTATGTTTAAAGTGTACCTCTCTTAAGCAGCATATAGTTGGGTCTTGTTTTGTATCCATTCTGAATATCACTGCATTTTAATTTGTTTCTATTTATTTATATTTAATAATGATTATATGGTTGAAGTTAAATCTGCCACCTTGTTCTTTGTATTCTATTTATCCACTCTTTTTTTCCCCCCACTGGTCCTTTCCTGTCTCCCTTGGAGTATTTCTCTTCAATATCCATTCTATCTCTGCTCCTAGAGATAGTCAAAATAATTTATTTTTTTGACATCCTTAGCTCATTGGCTGAAAGTCAACTTATAATAGCTATTTCTTAATCATGAATTACTCCCATAATATAATGAATTAATTACTACTGCTGAAACTAGGTAGATGTAACACCCTTTTTGCCCGGAAGGAGACTTAGAGTATAAGATAAATAGGTAGACTAATACACAATGATGTGTCAAAATGGTGGTGTATACAAGTATGTTCAATGAAGTATTTAAACATGGTAAGTAGGCTATGGAGAAAAAGGATGAGAAAGGAGTTTTCAAAAAAGCTATTGAAAAGAAGCACAGTTCAGTTTTAAATGTTCACATATAAATAGAGAATGGTCATGTTAGCGAACTCTGGATTACTACAACAGAGTTGAAATACAACATACCTGTGCACATTTGGAAGAGATGGGATGTAAAAGTGGGCACACTCGAGATGGTCAGGTATTCTAACGTACTTCTGGGGCATCTGAACCTCATTTTAGTGATGCTGAGGAGTCACTGAAGGATTTAAAATTAATTTGAATGATATGGTACCATGTATATTTATAAAAATTACTCTGGTAGTTATGTAAAGATTGTTGATTGGAGGAAGAGAAGCTGTGGGGTAGAGGCCACACTCCATTTTGAAGATAAAGAAAATGAGACTCAGAGAACTGATGTAATTTATTCAAGTCACACGTTATTAAGAGGAGAGCATGGCACAGATCACCCTCATTCCTAATGTATTTTTAAAAACGATTTCTTTACCCAGTAATTTTTAAAATTGCATTTTATATATTCATATAAAAAATGCTTTTGATGATATTGAAGATAATAATGTAATATGGTTGTTTCATAATAAGATACACTGATATTTGCAGCCAAAACTATGCTAACCTGAGTGTGAGAGATGTCTTAATATTTGTATCTACATAATTCCTGAAGGGAAAAGAAAAAAATGATGAAGTCATTTGAGTTATTGACTAGCTGGCTTAAGAGGACAGACTTTCTGTTCCAAACTTATAAAAAATACATTTTTAATCTGTTCCCTGAATAGATTTTATACACATTGTGTCAGCCAAGTCATTTTGGCTGTGTTCTCACCCTGTCCATCTTAAGCCAGATGTATGTACTGGAGACTGTATTTGATTGACAGATATAAAAATTTAAATATAAACACTTTATTAATACTGGAGGAGTGTCTTAATAAAAGAACATGATGGAGACAGACATACAAGGTAGATGTGCTGATTTTAAAGACAAACACATTGTAATAATGTGACACAGCAACAAATCAAATGGAATGCTGTATAGAAGAGTCCCAAAGATATTTTACTTATACTATTTGAATCCACAGCTTCCTGTAGACAAGCAGTACTAACACTAAAAGATCATTTGAAGACTTGGTGTCTTCTTGCACCTTATAGGACTTTAACTTAGACTCCAAATTCTCTATTAGGTTGTCTTTTTCCAACCTGGGATAACTCCAGGAGGGCACTTTGTCCTATAACCATGGCTGCACCTTGACCCTGGACTCATGTATATGAGCCATTATTCCTGGATGAGTTTATGGTCAAGAAAAGCAGTTAGATGATTAATTAATACTAGTAGCTGATTTATTAAGCACTAATCAGAAAAAAAGTACTGTACTAAATGTTTTATGTATATTAATTACAACCAAATGGCATGGGTAATATATTATCTTTATTTTATGGGTGGAGAAACTTCAGCTTCAGTAGTCCGTGCATTTGTGTAAACAGCAGATTTGAATACAAGCATACACCATAGATTTTAAGTTTTTAAACTCCAAGAATACAGTAAATATTATTCCCCATGACTGTATAAATATTTCAAAATGTAAAACCTTCTGATAGGTGATGGAAAATGACTCTTTTTTCTTTTCTTTTTTTTTTTTTTGCCAGTACAAAATTACCTTTAATTCATTTTTTTAAAAGATTTTTATTTTGACTAATCTTCACATACATGCAACCATATATAGTTTACATTCAATGGCTCACAATATCATCATTGTGTATTCATCACCATGATCATTTTTAGAACATTTGTATAACTCCAGGAAAAGAAATAAAAAGCAAAAAGAAAAGCTTATACATCTCATATCCTTTATCTCTCCTTCTCATTGACCACTAGTATTTTAATCTACCCAATTTATTTTACCCCATATCTCCCCTATTATCTATTTAATTTTACTCAAATGTATATATATATATATATATATATATATATTTACTCATTGGTCCACACTCTGGATAAAAGAAGCATCAGACATGAGGTTTTCACAATCACACAGTCACACTGTACAAACTATAACATTAATCTTCAAGCATCAAGGGTAGTGGAACATAGTTCAACAGTTTCAGGTACTTCCCTCCAGACATTTCAATGCACCATAAACTAAAAAGGGATATCTACATAATGCATAAGAGTAATGTCCAGGATAAACTCTTGACTCTGTTGGAAATCTCTCAACCACTGAAACTTTATTTTGGGTCTCATTTATCTCTTCCCCCTTTTGGTCAAGAAGGCTTTCCCAATCCCATGATGCTGGGTCCCAGTTCATCCCAGGAGTTCTGTCTGATGTTGCCAGGGAGACTTACACCCCTGGGAGTCATGTCCCATGTAGGGGGAGAGGGCAGTGAGTTCACCTGCTGAGTTGGCTTATAGAGAGAGGCCACGTCTGAGCAACAAAAGAGGTTTTATGGGTGTGACTCTTTAGCCTAATTTTAAGTAGGCTTAGCCTATCCTTTGCAGGAATAAGTTGCATAAGGCTGGACCTCAAGATCAAGGGCTCAGTCTATTGATTTGGTTGTCCCTACTGCTTGCAAGAACATCAGGAATTCTTCAAATGGGGAAGTTGAATATTTCCTCCTTTTTCCCCTGTCCCTGCAAGGAGACTTAGAAAATTCTCCTTTATTCACTGCCCAAATTACTCTGAAATATATCAGGGCTTCATGCTTACATGGACAAACTAACAAGATCTCATTCCCTATTCAAGATTCAAATGTACTTATGGTGTTCAACTAAACTGACCATACAAGTTAAATTAGGTGATGTGCTACCCAAAATATAAATGTTGCACTAAATAAACATCTGTCCCTTTGGTCTCACACAGAAGTTGTGGTTTTAAAATATGGACAATATCATCCTTTACCCTGTATTCTGATCTACCTTTGTCCTATCTAGATCAGCTTCATTCATATCTCTAGTCAAAGTCTGATCCCTTTTGCAATGTTTTAAATAGTTCCTATGGGGTAGTTCTGACTCTCATAACTTCAGAGCTCTAATGTGTCATTAGTATTTATATAACTAATGAGTTTTAGGTGTCACAAAAATACCCCAAGTTTCTGGGAATGACTAGATTTTAGCCACACAGATTGGTATCTCAGAATTTAGAAATAACAGTTACAACTCCTGAATATATGTGACTGCTGTAAGAGCTTACAATTTAGAAGCATTCACATATAGGCCTAGTATGACTTGTTATTTTTTGCTGGTGTCTGGGCATTTGATTTCCTTAGTTAGTTTATTCTGGAGGTTGTTTTCACTCTTTAACCAATAGTTTTCTTGCTGGATGGCTTGGTTCCCTACCTGTTCTTTGACATTCAGTTCAACTTATTCTAGACCTCTAGTATAGGTTCAATTAAACCAATCAAAATTTTTCAGTTCTTGCTTTTATGTTTCTTGCCCTGCCTATATGGAGTCTTTTTTTCTTTTGAGGATGGTCTCCTCAAATATTATAGACCCCAGTCAGATTTTCCCAGACTAGACAGGTCCACATCTCAGGAGGAGAGAGTAGCTAGCATCAGTTTTCCTTGAGGGTGAGACCTAGCAGGTTTTCAGACTTTCCTGTGAAGTTTCTAGACTCTGTGCTTTTCCTATCCTGCCCAGCATCTGGCACTTGTTGGCCCATGGCTTCCCACCAGCTTAAAGTGCTGTGGTACCTTTAATTTCAGCAGATTGTCCCTGGGGAGTGTGGTTGAGATGGAGGTGAAGTAGTAGGATGGCTTTGATTGCTTCTGCTTTCCAGCACCTGGACCTGAATTCCTTGAAGGAGGGATTCCACTTGAGCTTGGCCCTGTCCCTGTTTCTTGGGGAAGATACACTCTTTAGGGAATTAATCCCCTTCACCTGACTAGTTACTTTGACTCTCAGACAAGTTGTAATTACACTCTTGCTTGGGGCAGTGCTGAAACCTGAGCATGCTTGCAGTTCTATCTAATGAGCACCTCAAGAAGTTAGAAAAAAAAAAGAAACCTTTTCAGAGTCAGACCCCAGCTCCTTGGGTTTGTCAGTCAAGAGCTTGAGTTGGTTTTTGGCTCTATATATCTCCAGGCTCTGTGTGCCCCCTTTTTTGGGGGTCTAGGCCTTTTCTTTTTCCAGTATTTTGTGCTGTGCAACTCAAAAAGCTTCTGTTTTTTTTGTTTTTGTTTTTGTTTTCCATCAGCCCCACCTATTTCTGCTGCGGCAAAAACTCCTTGTTTCTTTAGTGCTTATTTCAGATTTATCTGTGCTGGTGGCCTGTTTTCAGTAGTCAGAACTTGTTAATTAATTCCACAACTGAAGGTTGGTTGAGCCAAGCCCTGGCTACTACTAAAGTCTGTTTCCTTGCCTATCAGGGAACCAGCCTGCCATGACCATGGGGGAGGTACATCAGCTTCTGTGGCTGGGGGACTTATAGTTCTGTTGGGATCTCAGCTGTTCCACCCATCCAGATTGGTGTATGCTGTGTGTCCAGTCACTGATGTTCCCCTAGCAATTGTAATATACTGTTCCTGGCTATTTACTACTAGCTGCTCTGGAGGACAAACTAAACTCCATACCTCACTATGCTACCATCTTGCCACACCTTAGAAAATAATTTTCTAATGGTAACCATCTTCCATAGCTGCACATAATGTTCTTTCATAAAAATAAATTTAATTTTATCTCCCTAGAAATGCTGTGAAATAGGTTTCATTCCCATTTCATAGATACAGCAATAGAAAGATCAAGAAGCCAAGTGATGTTTTTCAAGATTATTCATGAAAGAAGCAATATTGGCCCTTGGCATAAGTTAGCCATGCATTCAAATCCAGGATCAAATCCAGGATTTAATTTACAAGGAAGTAAATTAAATTCAATAAGCTGAATTTTTATTATCTGTAAAATAAATTCTTCTTTATACAACTATTTTACTCAATACAGGGTCTGCCTCTTGTCAGCTATACAATATATATTTGTTCTTTCATTAATCCAAATAACAGAAACCTTTGATGTTGTCTAATTTGTAGGAGTAGAGAAAAAAATATAAAAATTATCCTCAGATCTAAGGATTTTAATTCAAGAAATCACAAGCAAGGACTGTCTTATCATGTACATTCTAAAGAAGATGTCATAATCTGAGAAAAGCAAGTGCATGAAAAGATGAAAAGAAACACACACCTCTTAACTTCTTATTTTATCTTGAGTAGTTCAACTTAGTCCAGTTGTAGGTCTCTTTAGTCAAAAAACTATTGAGGAAGGAGGTTTCTGTTTTGAGGAAGATGGAGTAGACATACTTTTCCCTATCCTTTGGGCTAAGGATAACTATATATATATACATATATATATTATATATATATTTTTTATATATATATAAAACAAATCTTGGATATATATGTATAAACAAACATAGAAAGTCTCTGAATGATGGTATAGAGAAACAAGCAGATAAGCTACAGAATTCATGATATGAGAAGTAATAAGTACCTAGGGTATTCTTTGGACTCATATGTCCCATATTTAGAATGAAGAAGCCCTCAAACAGGAAATGCCAATAGGCAGAGACAAGTCCCCAATAAAAGCCTGTTCTCTGTAACCAAAGGACCGGGAAAGAAGCATTTTAGGAAGACAGGAAACTTTTAGTCAATTCCTATTCTATTCCAAACAGATACCACAGAAAACACTGTGGTCCCACCCCCACCCAGGCCAACAGAGACTGAGTGAGACTGAGCCTAGAATTCCAACTCAACTCTCCTGCTGGGTTGGTGTCAGAGAAGGCCAAGTAGGCCTTTTAATGCCTGTGGACTGTAATGACAGCCACTGAATCCCAGAAGGGTGGATTCTATACCCATCCAACAGAAATGAGGCACTCTTCCCATCCCCACTGGTGTGGTGTCAGAGGAGACTTGGTAAGGGGTCAGGATTTTCACTAAGGGATTTTCATCTTTTAGTGTCAAAGAGACCAACCCACCACTATGTCAGTGAAGACCGTGTAGAAAGCTGAACTCCCATCCCAGTTTGAGTTAGTATTTAAAGTTTGTTTTGACACCAGGAGAACTTGTCCCAGTTGTTTCTTTCATGGTGCCTCTTTCATGAACTGAGTGGCCTAGATCTC
Source organism: Tamandua tetradactyla (assembly GCF_023851605.1). NCBI lineage: Eukaryota > Metazoa > Chordata > Mammalia > Pilosa > Myrmecophagidae > Tamandua > Tamandua tetradactyla. The sequence continues at coordinate 52,786,966 of NC_135341.1, read as the reverse complement.
CAATGAATCTGTCAATCTCATCCCAACTGCCTTTCAAAAAAACTCCACTCTTTTTGAGAAGTTCCCTAGACTTGAACTTTTCCACCTTCTAATTCCGAATGAAGTCTATTCTTTTGAGAATGTATTTAGAGCCTTCTATTCTATGGCCTGCATCTCACTTCAGGCAAAATTTCTGAGCCATCACTGTGGTCCTGTGGGTTGGGACAATGGAATGCTTCTCTCCAAGTGATACTCCAGTTTTAGCAACTGAGTGCTCAGTTGGTTGGGGCAGGAGATGGTACAAGAGCCCTAGAGCTCCTCCGACCCTAAATCTGGACAGAGGTGATTGGGTCCCCAATATTTTTCCAAGGTAGAGAAGCATGAGTTGGGCCGGGAAAGAGAAGGAAGACTCCACCTATTAACCATACTCATCTGTACCTTAATCTCAACAGCAGTTAGCTGGGGACAGGATGAGCTATGATGCCATCCTGCCCCTTCACCTTCTAGGAAGATAGCCCTATAACTAGAATCTGGAGGGAGAGAGCTTATATCAAAACTGCAAGCTTATAGGTTAATAAATTCCCATTGTTAAAAGCCAATCCATTAGCATTTCTATTGTGTTGAACTGAGAGTGGGAAAGGAGGGCATGGATCTTTATTCAAATACTACAGGCTCTCATGGTTCTTAACTGAGTTTTAGTAGATTTTCTTGAATAAATGTTTCTTCATCAGCTGTATACCCTCATGACTATTTCTAGAGACTTTAAATGATTGTTTTAAAAATAATTTTCACCACTTTCTCTAGAGATCAGGTTAGCAGAACTCCTCATGCTGTCATTCTGGAAGTGAAACCCATCTCTATATTTCTTAAAGTTGCATGTGAATCTACAATTATTTCAAAGTAAAATGTTAAGACACAAAACAAATGACTGAAATTGTGCCCAAGATGGGTATTTTTGTGTAAAGGATTTTGGGGGATTCTAGGAAAGTGAGGGAAAGCAAAGGGGCAAGTGAAGAAGTTGAGCAAGGATGTAGTCTCAGTCAGAAACTAGCTTTATTCTGATCCCATAAGAACTCTTGAACAGGATTTTCACCATAGATTTGGCTCCATCTTGAGACCTGTCAGGATGTCTCCAGAGAGGGACTAATCTCTTCAGCAAGGTGGCAGTTACAAGGGGCGTTACATGGAAAAAGGGCCAGCTGTGAGCAATTAGGAACCAATACTGACAATAGGTGGGGTGGGTGGGTGCATTGGTCAGGTAAAGGAGATGAGTGTCACACTGTGATGGTTTGAAGCTGCATGAACGCCCCCAAAAAGCATGTTCTTAAAGCTAATTTATTTATTTCGGTGTAAACCTATTGCAAATACGACCTTGTAATTAGGCTACTTAAGTTAAGGTTGACCCAAAGTAGGTTTTAATTCTCTTACTGGAGTCCTTTCAAATAGGATAAATATTGAGAGAAGGAGAGAGATAAGGAAAGAGATAGATAGATAGATAGATAGATAGATAGATAGATAGATAGAGAGAGAGAGAGAGAGAGAGAGAGAGAGAGAGAGAGAGAGAGAGAGTGAGAGAGACTTATAGAAGTGAGAAGCTGAAAGTAATGAAAGCCAGAAGAGAAGGTAGAGACCAGTAGATGCCACCATGTGCCTTGCAACATGACAGCGGATCCAGGATTGCTGATAGCCAGTCTTTGGGCAAAAAGCATTGCCTGATGATGCCTTGATTTTGATACTTTTCTCAGCCTCAAAACTGTAAGCTTATAGGTTAATAAATTCCCATTGTTAAAGGCCAATCCATTAGCATCTATTACTTCTAAACATTCATTCATTCTGTTATTCATTTTTAGGAGCAAACACTGTTCTATAGGCTCTAAATATCAAGATAAATGAGACCCAATCTCTGCCTTCTATAACTCATGAAAGTGATAGAAATGATAAATTGTTATAGCAAATAGGCCAAGCCATGTGAATGGAATAATCACTTTTGTCCTACTCATATAAAACAGTAGAGCTAACTTGGCATTTCTAAGGTTGTCCTTCCCCAGCTGAGGGAACAAGTCCATGGCACTGAAGTAACTTGTTCAACATTTCAAATATTGGTTCTTACACACTAATTTAACAAAGAGATATTGAATACCTTGCTAGGTATTAATGCTATGAAGAGAAGCTCCGGTCCTGCCCTTAAGGAGATGATCAAACTCTGGGGAACATTGAGGAATAAATAAGTCAGTGATTGCAGACAGTCAGGGAAGTGTAACAATAAAGGTCAATCCAGAAAACAATGGATGCCCAAGGGAGGCATTGCTTCTTAGATGAGAATTTCCCCATATTATTTTTCTTAATTCAGGCTCTTTTCCTTCACTATAAATAAAAACACTAGAGGGAAAAGGTACTCTAGGAATTCCCTAGAGTTTACCTTGAATTATAATTATGTTAAATACATCAGCCATCACATTATGCACTGTAGAGTAAACTCACTATTAAAATTCACCATGGTTATAAATAAAAACAGTGTTGTCTTTGCTTTCATGAATTTAACTATGCCTTCTGAAATAAATGTAATTACTTTTATTGGCACACTTAGAATGGGCAACCTTGTGAAAAATATTCCTAAGTGTTAAAAGAGAGACAGCAGGGAAAATAAACTAAGAGGAAGAATGTGCAGGGTATTATTTTAACAATTGAAGAATGATTTTATGCTTACTGGCAAATCATTATGAAGGCATGTTCTGCAAATCTTTCTTCATAGGCTTTTAATCATATTACCAATACATCTGAATCCTTCCTATTTTAGTTTGGAAGCTGCTGGAATGCAATACACCAGAAATGGAATGACTTTTAAAAAGGAGAATTTATGAAGTTGCAAGTTTACAGTTCTAAGGCCATGAAAATGTCCAAAGTAAGGCATCCAGGAAGAGATACCTTGATTCAAGAAAGGCCAATGGCAATAGCATTATTTGGTATATACCCAGAAGAGCTGAAAGCAGTGACACAAACAGACATTTACACACCGATGTTCATAGCAGCATTACTTACAATCACCAAAAGATGGAAGCAATCCAAGTGCCCATCGACAGATGAGTGGATTAATAAAATGTAATATATACACACAATAGAGTATTATGCAGCAGTAAGACAAAATGACATCCTGAAGCATATGACAAGATGGATAAGCCTTGAGGACATAATGCTGAGTGAAATAAGCCAGAACACAAAAGGACAGATACTGTATGATTCCACTTGTATGACCATGGTGAAGGTAAAATCAGATGCTTATAATACAGAATATAGACTTAGAGATACATGGAAGCTAGAGATGGGTGAACAGTTAGCTAATGAGGTTGAACTCAAATGTAAGGGAATAGATAGTAGTGAAGGCAGTTCACTAGTGGGTCTATAAGTGATATTATTGTATTGAAGGTGAACATGATTGAACTGGATTTTATAGACCCATGTGTGCCACTAATTATAACTACAAATATAAATAATTTCTTGCATGAATGACTTCAAAGGTATGAATCTTGTACAAAGAGTGTATAAGTTCAGGGTATAGGGGGGAACTGCTATTGCATGTTATGGCTCTGTTTAACAGGAAAATCCAATACCTGGGGTAAATAATGAGGGAAGGGACAAGAGTTAAGAGGATGTTTCGATTTTCTATTTGGTGAGGGCTTTATATTGGTTATCTTTTCCTTGGGAACAATGAAATTACCTAAAATTGAGAGTATTGGTGGACTATTGATTTTGGGCATTATACGTGACACCTAATGAATGGAAGTGACTGAAGGATGCACTGACTGGGAAGTTGATTGGCAAACAATGATGTGCACATATGATCAAATATTGTGCTGCTACCAAAAGGAACAAAGTTGTAAGGCATGAAACATTGTGAATGAAACTGTGGAACATTTGGTAAGGCAAAAATAAGCCAGAAACAAAAGAGCACTTGTACGGTTTCCTTTAGGAAATGCTTATAAGAAAACAGGGGCCTAGATCGTAAGCTCTTATAGCAGTCACATTTAGTCCAGAATGGAAATTACTAGTTTTGTATTTTGAGAGACTGTTTTATATATGTATAATCTGGTATTTAGAAATAAGAATGAAGCCAAGTGGGTTGGGATTAAGGTAATTCAGAATACAGGGGTAAGGAAGACATTGCCTATATTTTAGAACCTCATCTACTCTTTGAGTCCAAAGAAAGAAAGGTTTATTTTGTCCAGAACCTAAATTTTCTGTAGCATATAATCTAACTCAAACTGTCTAGATAGATCATTTAAACAGTTCAAACACAGAGAGCCCGGAATAAGAATGAGGGCCTTTAATTCTCTATAACTTAATGTTATGCATGGATACATCCCAGAGTATATTAAGCAGATAATCAAAAAGTATTGGCCAAGTATAATATGGGAGAAAAAATATGTAACTATTAAACTTTACCATCAGGGAAACTCCTGATAGGTGTCAAACATTAAGGACACCCAAATCAAGAGGCCAAGCCCTTGATCTTGAGGCCTGCTCTTATGAAGCTTATTTTTGTAGTGGAGAAGATTAGCCTACCTATAGGCATGCCTAAGAGTTAACTTCTGGAGAACCTCCTTTGTTGCTCAGATGTGGCCTCACTGTCTCTAAGCCCAAAACTACAAGTGAAATCATTGCCCTCCTGCCTACATGGAACATGACATCCAGGGGTGAAAGTCTCCCTGGTGGCTTGAGAGATGGCTCCCAGGGATGAGTCTGGCCCTGGCACCATGGGATCAACAATGCCATCCTGACTAAAATAGGGGAAAGAAGTATAACAAATAAGGTATCAGTGGCTGAGAGAGTTCAAATAGAGTCAAGAGGCTACTCTGGAGGTCACTCTTACACAAGTTTCAGTTAGACATTGCTACCTATCATGACTTGCTACACCCCAACCAAAACCATCCCAGCCAATCCTAAAGAATACCTAGGGCAATATATAAGATTCTACAAAGGTTCCATGCACTAGGGTAACTTTCCAGACACCTACAACCTCCAGATGGGTCCCTGGACCAGATAAGTCCTGAAACCTAGAGAGGCCAGCCTTTCCAGAGCATTGCCTCGTTCCATCCTCCTATCCCATATTATCAATAGCCCTTTCTAACATGAAAAAGTTAGAATGGACATAGCCCAAATACCCCTAAAGAGTGGGAGAAAGATGAAAGGTGATGGTAGAGTTATACAGAGAAGGTCGGATTTAACAAATGAGTCTGGGTGCTGAGTCATTGTATTGATATTTCTTTTAGTCTCCAGTATCTTAGAGCAGCTAGATGTGAAAATCTAAAATTGTGGAATTATAACCTATACCAAGCTTTGAAATCTGTTCCACACCTAATTGTTGCAGTGTGCTTTGAAATTTATTACTTTTTTGTATATATGTTATTTTTTCACAAAAAAGAAAAAAAGTTGATTGTAATTATATTCCTTCTACCTTCCAATGTTCTGGAGAGCTAGAAAATAAAATCTGAGATAATGGAGTGGTAGTCCATGACAAACTCTGGGATCTGTCTTGTATTTACTTGCTGAAGAGTGCTTTGAAAATTATTGCTTTTTTCTTTCTTTGCCTTATATATACATATATATGTTATATTTATAATAATAATAATAATAATAAAGAATGGCTAGTGGTCCAGAATACCTCTGCCAACTGGAAAGGCACATAGCAACCAATCTAGGAAAAACCTAGATTTTCCTCTTTATTTCATAAGGCTTCCCTAGGGGCATTTTCCTTCTGCAATTCCAGAGTTCTCTGGCTGTGTGGGCTCTGTTGGTTCTCAAGCTTTTTCCAAAATGGTTCCCTCTTAAAGGGCTCCCATAAGCAACCCCACCTTGAATGGGTAGAGACACGTCTCCATGGAAGCCATCAAATCAAAAATTACCAGCTACAATTGGGTGGGTCACATCTCCATGGAAACCGTCAAAAAGATCCCACCCAGCAATATTGAATGAGGATTAAAGAAAATGGTTTTTCTGGGGGTACATGGCAGTTTCAAACCAACACACTTCCTGTGTTATTTCTCTATCAATTTGAATCAGAGGAAAATGTTATAAAGATGTACATAAATTCAGTAGAAAATAAGAAAAAATCTTCATGCCATACATTTTTTTCCCATTTAGTATAAATGGGAAATTGCATATTTACAATTTATAGGATATTTTAAATATTCCATTTGTTGTTTTCTGGTTTTAAAAATACTATTTGATCATCTAGGAAATTTGTAAGATATAATGTATACAGATTATAGTCTGGTGTATTTCCCTATAATATGGGTTTAGTCATATAACTTGCTTATGCCAGCAGAAGGAGCTTGGAGTTCACTGTGCCAGTTTTAATCTTATGCTTTAAGGAGTCTTGTGTATTTCCAATGACCTTCTGATATTTCTACCATTTCTATGATTAAGACATGCATGTTCTAACCCACTAGTCCCAGGAGGAAGATAAGTAAGATGTGTTGTCCCAGCTGAGCTGCCCCACTTGGACCCTCCAACATCAACTAAAATGCCTGCTGACCTTCAGATACATGAATGAACCGAGCCGAAATTAGCAGAAACATTTAATGACTCCAAACCAAGTCAGCCAACCCCTAGCCAAACTAGGAAGGATGAGCTCAATAAATGTTTATTGTTGTATGACACTGAAGTGTTACAGTTGCTTGCTATGCCATATCAATTTGATAGTAGAAAACTGATACATGGTCAGATACTATAATCTTTAACAGTATATTTTGTTGCATGGTAAAGAAAAATTTTTGTTTCCTAATTATGAAAACTTTTATAAATATGCTATGAACACTTGAAAACAATACTTAATTTTCATAGTATATATGAAGCCTATATTCAATATATTTGGAGTCTGTGGCAAGATTATAAATATCACACTGCATACCAAAGATATAAATATTTGAAAGCTATGAATCAAGCTCACAAATTGTTTTAGTTATCTTTCACTGCATAACAAATCATCTCACAACTTGTTTAAATACCTTAGAAGAAATTCCCATTATTCTGTGGTTTTGGTGGAGCAAACCTGGTGGTACTTTTGTTGGCCTCCTTGGAGGTCTCTCACATGGTAATCAGATGGCAGCTGGGGCTGTAGCATTCAAGATGACTTTTTGCTGCTTCTCCATGTGGCCTCTCTCTCAATATGGCAACCTTCTCCAGCAGGATAGCCTAGATTTATTGAAGGTGGCTCAGGGATCCAGGAAACAGGATGTAGAAGTTGCCAGCCCTCTCAAGGCCCATGCTTGTGATGCCCAAAATGTTATTTCCATCACCAGATTCTATTGCTCAACCATAATGTCAGCCCAAAATCAAGAAGTGGGGGAATCAGCTCTACTTGGTTGTGAGAGGTGGCCTGCATGGATGCGAGAAAGGAAGGGTTAGAATTGTCCATGGAGACTATTTACCACACAACCTGGAACAATAAGTAACAAACAAAAAAGCAATATATTCTTTTCGTTTTTGTTGATAAACATAACTTATAAGTACTCCAGAGGGCCAAATTTAGATTTAGAATTCTTGGAATATTGTAGTTCTACCAGAACATGTGGTACAGGGAGAGCTGCCTCTACTCTTAGTCACCAGTCCAACCTTTTTCTCTTCTTATTCACAGCTCAGTCCTGCAATACCTAGGGAACTTGCTAAATCATGGGTAGATACGCCAGGGCCTGTATCCTATCTCTATCTATACCCCCTATGAACACCCACTTAGTAGTCAAATCTTAAAAATAAATTTGAGTTTGCCATGTTAGGGTCTGTTATCTGGATGATAATCTAAGGAACAGACCCACACAGGTCCTGGAATTGGGCTTGGGTCGATTTGAGGTGAGAATTCCTTGGTCCTGTGTATGCAAAGTATTGTTTAGAAGGGGAGCATATCTCCTTGATCTCATAGACTCCATGTTTTAGGGACAGGCATGGCTGAAAGAATTATCTTCTTAAAGAGTTCTCTAAATCATGGCACCCAAAGCAGGACTTTGCTTTCCCACATCCAAGGGCAGTAGTGGTACATGTAACTTGATATCTCTATTAGTTTTCTAATTATATTATGAATACTCAATATAGCAGATTTGTCAAAAATGAGATTTGCATTAAAATTTCTCATTTCCTCTCTGTTTCCTCTCAATACTACCTTGACTTCTTGTTTTGAAAATATATTCTAATTCTATGATACTTATATCTAATGCTCATAGCCATTTTAATTATAACTGGAATAAAAAAACTTCCTTCCCTCCATGGGTTCAGTTTGGAAAAAGTTTTATCACCACATTTTCTTTTCCACTTACAAAAGTCATCTAAGGAGTACATGCACTTAGCTACATCTAAGAAGGCATTCTAAAATCAGTTAAAAATAAAAAAGAACCCTGTAATTTCTTTTCTTGCTAAATGGTATAAGTGAATTGAACATGGGCGTTTATTTCTAGTCTTTTCTGAAACCTCACAAAATGATGCAAAAGGATAAAATAAAATAGAAACAGTTCACAGCAAAGAACATAGGAGAAGAAATGAGCACTGTAAAATTCTCGAAGATAGAAAGCAAACAGATAAGTGATAACTGATTTAACAGACATGGGAAAGCTGAAAATTAAGTTATCAGTGTGAGAAGCCTAGAAGTCAGTTGGTTTGTACCATAGGACCTCCCCCTACCACATGCACACACAAATTGGAGTATCAAGGAAATGCAAATGTAGGGGAACAGGTGGGGCTAACAAGAAGAATACTTATTGCAAGTCTCTATAAGAAACAGGCACCCCTAGATCCTTTCCCTGCACAGCTAGGCAAACATCTAACCCTCACACCAACAGAAAGCAGGGAATTTTGAAGCAGAGGGACTCTGGAATTGGGGGATCCAATAAAAAGTTAGATATAAAGTATAGCATGAAATTATGGGAATTAAATAAAAGTCAAAAAGTGCTTCTTACAGGGGATTTTTTTCTAGAGAAACTAAGCCCACTGGAAAAAAGCATACAGTTACAAAAAGACATGAAGTCTTCTCCCAGAATGGAGGAGTCAAATCTCCATCCAGTGAAGCCACTGGGGGAAAGCCAAGTTCTCATACATGGTGGTCAAGGACATTCTTTAATATATAAACACTAAAGATCACCACACAGTTGAGGAAAGCCCTTATTCTCACAGACCAGACACACAATGGAAAAGAGAACTGAGAGGAAATAGAGATAATGCAGAAAGTAGGAGGAAGCTTAAAAATATTATAATAAATATCTTCAAAGAAAATGTAAAGGCCATTGGACTCATGAAATGAAAATAGAAACCAAAGAAGAAACATTCAGATTAACGAAAAGAAATTTATGAACTCTTTGGAAATTAAAATTGAATGTGTGATAGCAGAAATTGGAAAGATTGGAAGAGAAAAGTTGAACAAAACTCTAAAAAAACTAAAACTTAAAAAATGGACGATAAGAGAAAATGATTTTGAAAATTAGAGGATGGTCCAGGGAGATTAACATCTGAGGAAAATAAAAAGGTTTTAGAAAAGAGAGAACAAAAAAGTAATTCAAGAAAATATCCCTGAAAAAAAAAATCCCTGAATTAAAGAACAAGTCTTCAGGTTGAAAGTAAATTTTGCCTAACAAATGAATAAAAGTCACATATTTAACCAACGTCATCACACATTTCCAGAGCACTGAGAACAGATAGAAGATATCAAAACCCCTACAGAGAAAATAAAATAGTATTATACATAGAACTAGCATCCAAATTATCTGAAATTACTCAACAGCAGTACTGGGAGCTATGGGTTCCAGAACTTTGAGTGAAAAAATTATATCCCACCTATTTCTGTAGCCATTTAAACTCTGTGTTAGAAAGAACACCATACCTGAAAGAGAATAAGCGCTCACCAGATTGTGGAGAATAAAAGAATTTATTCACAATCTTACAAGACGGGTACCCGACCGAAAAATAGTGGCTGGCGCACCAAACAATAGAATGTCACAGGTATTTATATCAAGCTTGGCACTCAGGCGCTTCCCCTGTTTCTCCATTGATTGGATACTCCAGAAGTTACAGCCTATCTGGATAGCCTAACTAATTCAAATTTCCCACAGAAGATTCCTGCTTTTGATTACACTTTGCATTTCAATGACCTCGCCAATACTTATTTAAACTTTGTTTCTACCTAATTCACTCCAATTCTAGGCATATATCAGAGGCACTCTCCGTCTCTGCCTGCAAGACCAGTTTGAGCTGTTCTGTAGCCCTTTCTTGCACAATCCTGTGTGAAAGCTAAACTTAGTTTTCTTACACTCTGGATCATGTAAGAAGAAAAAAAATATTATTTTTATACAAGCAAGTTCTCAAAACATGCTTCTCTCCTATCCCTTTTTCAGTAAGCTAAAATTATGTGTGTCATCAAAATTAGGGACTGTCAAGATCAAGGAAGACATGAAGTTCAATTAATAGGGCCACAGTTCTCGACAAAAGAGAAAGACATCCTTGGTATGTTGGCAAAGAGAGTTTCGAAGTCAACAGCAGTGCAATAGGGCTGGAAAGATTAAGAAACATGGAAATAGGGAATTTTCATACTCTGTGGTGGGGGTAGGGATGTGGTTCTGGACAACAGTCTACCTGTACTTTCACATTTCATGGATATGCAATCAATGACCCAGCCCCTCAGCTTTGGGTATATATTTCCATGTTATTCTCACAGAGAACTCTCAGGGAGACATAGATGAGGCTGGTGCATGCTGTGTATGCTGGAAGTGTATCTAGACGTCCATCTCTGCAACACTTATAGCAGTTAGTAGTTAGGTATTAGCTGAAATTACAGAGATGTCTAGATTTTAAAACAGAATGTTAAAGGGAAAAATAGTAAGAAAAATATGAGATATATAAGCCAATATCATTTATAGAAATCAAAAACATACAAATAAAAGAATAAGCATCAAACACATTAGAACAGACCAGTAAGAGGAGGAGAGAAGAAGAATTGCGGAAATAAAGGAAATATCAATGAGTAAGTTAAATCAGAGAAGGATCATGTCTAACCCACACCTTGTCTGACCCCCACCTCCCTAAACCCTGGGTAAAAGCTCTGCACTGCCTGCCCAATGCCTGGGCCCTGTGTAGAACTCAGCTCATTGGACTGAGCTTCGTCCTGAGTCTTTCATCATACCTGTGCAGGGAAGAGAGGGAAAGCCACTTCTTCTCATTCTCTAGGAAAGCTATGGCACTATTTCCCAGATAATTGAGGGGATTTTAATGAATGAAACTATTGATAGAATTGGGAAGGTCAAGCTTTCATCTCTGTAATACAATTATATAATTCAATAGCTTCAAAAATTGTAAGTGGAAAATGACATTTCAGAGCAGCACATATGTAAAATTTTAGTTTGCTAATGTACAAAATGAAAATAGTTTCTGCTTCTAGGGTTGTTAGCAAATTAAAATGAGATTATATAAATAAAATGCTCACCACGATACCTGGCTTAAGGTACAGAACTCAAAAACTAGTAGTTACTTAAATGATTGGCTCCAAGAATTTGTTTTAAAGATGGTTATTTGGAATTCTAAACACATTTTGCCAAATAAGCCACATTAAAAATGGAGATGGTTAGATATCTAGGCTAGATCTAAAAGACAATTTGATCCTTAAATGAATTGAAGTATAAAAGTATAGTTCCTAACTACCACTATCATTAATTGGCTAATATTTAGTAAGAGGCTACTATAGGTAACTGCACAATCTCCACTAAGAAGATGTGTTCAGAGCTCCAAACAGGAATTCCAGAGATGGTTCCTTGAACCAGCTTATATGAGTTGTTCAAAATGTGGTCTGAAGCCTTTGCGATGTTTGTTCCTAATCAATGATGAGATAAGAACAATAATTGAGAGTAAGCATTTAGAAATTTTCAGGGATTTGACAGAGTCATTTTATGTCAGTTAAATACAATAATAATTTAAATTGGGGCTTGTATTATTTTATTTTTTGAGAATTTATTTATATCATTTTATAAAAGTTTTGGCCTATGAAAGATTGGAGAAAAATAATCCCACATAGACCAGAGAAAGTTTTGAGAAGCCCAGATCTAAAGTAAGCCCCTACTCCTATCACTGTACTAGATGATACTTTTATTTTCTTTTCGCATTATCTGGAATGATCATGTTTTGAATTTTTATCTTGCCTCTCTCCTTCTATTAGAGTGTAATCTTAGGAAGGGGCTTGGATCTTGTCTGCCTTATTTGCCAGCATTTGGAACAGTGTCCCACATATAACTAGATATTAAATAAATTTTAATTGAATGAATAAATGGGTCAAATATTGGTTGTTGTTACTTTCAGAGTGACAACATTTATCAGACAAGAGGCAGAGATCAACAAAGTTCTGCAGAGGTGTGGCTTCTCACAGAGGTAAGTAAGTACTACCGGTTCAAGGCTCCCTTTTCCAGAACAAGGGTTCAAATCTGATACCCCAGAAATCCTTTGGAATTTTCTGAATAATCAACTTTTTTGAACAACACAGATCTACTGTCAGACCAATTACCAGGCTTTTCAAACCAAAGATTGCTAATAGACTCTGTATTAACCTATTTGAGTTAAATGCCCCATGTGCTCAGTGGTAGTAAACTCTATTTCTTTAAAAAATGTCTCACTTCTTTTCAGACCATTTTCTAATCCAGACGAACCTCCCTTGTCCTATTAGTATGAATTACATATTTTTCACTGTCATAGTTAAAAGAGAGTAAGTTAATTTAGATCCTTGGATGACTAAAGCTGGAAGGATATTTTTAGTGCCTCTAATGACCGAATCTTATGGTTTGCTGCAAAGACAGTATTAGAAGCTGCTGAAGTTCAAAAGGGGTGATGAACAGGCATATGTTGTAAGAGCTGGGGTTCAGGGTGAGGCAAGAGAGGATGATGGGGAAATGCTTTCCAATTATATAATAGCGTATACCATATACCAAACCTGTCCTTACAGGAGGTTAGAAATGCTACAACTAAAGCAGTCTCATAATAGACAATTTGATGATAGTAACTAAGAAAACACAAAAGGCATCTAATCTACCACCTACTGATAAAGCCTTCTGAGGTAGATCAATTTAGCATGGTTGTTGTTAGGAAATTGCACTTGTTTGATGTTCCACAAACAGATCATGTAGTTTCCTAGGAAACATCCTTTTTCACTTAAATCTAATTCTCCCACATTGCAGGATCTGATGAGTCACTCAGCCTGAATTTTCTCTCACTTTCCTTTACCCATTAAAAAAGACCCACCAGCTGGAAATCTACTAAATGAAATGAATTTATTAGCTCTTTTCACCTTGTTCTTCACTTAACTCTTGTGTTTTTTCCTTGAAATTCTAACGGCTTCTCCAATGTGAAGGGCCAGAAATAATTAACGAGCTAGCCGTGTGATGTAGGCAAGTGTTGAGCACTGACTTCTCTCAATTTCTTGGTTATTAAAATGTATTTCAGTTTACAGCTCTAAATGAAAGATATTACATGCACAGAGACGTTTATTTCTTGTAACCTGTAGTGGAATTTGCTGTCAGTTTCATTTAATTTCAGCTGAAACGGGGGTAGAAGAGACTGACAGTAAAGACACAAAAATACCAAAGGAAGTGGGGAGGGAAACAAAGAGGCACTTAAAACCAAGAGAATTTATGCAAATATTTTAATTCCTTTCTGAACCAATTAATAGAAATATTGCCATAGGAAATCTAGAACGCGAAGATAACCAATACATAATTTTAATCTGTTTGAAGAGCAGATTGATGACATATTTTTTAAAAAGGTAAAGCAGCATTCTCACCCCTCTAAATATGCTGAGACCACAGTTAACGAAGCTTGCGCATTCTAAACATAGGAGTCACTATGGTAACTTGGGAGGAGGCACAGGCATGGATGACAGAAGGAAGTCTGCTGGGATTTTAGTGTGAATAAAGAAGTCTCAAAACAACAACAAAATCACTGACTCTGCTCAGAGGGCAGCAGGGAACACCACTTGAGGAAGGGCCTAGAATGCTGGCTGTGGACCCTCCCTTGGCTGGTCCATACTCTGAGATGGCCACATTCTTCTCCATCCTTTTTGCCACACCCAGTAAGCCCTTACCATGTGCCAGGACAGTGTTAATTACTCTCTTTAAGCTATCTCATTTGAGATGAGATATGGCATGATTACTCCCATTTTACAGATGAGGAAATTGAGATTCAGAGTTGCTAAATGTATTGCCCAACGTCACACAGCTAAGGACAGTTTTAGAACTTGTTCTCAGCTCTAACGTCTATGATCTTTATCGCTATTCTACATTCTTTCCAGGCAAGTGCATTTGTTTTCTTCAGGTTGGGAGAGTACTGTAGACGCTATGAAAAAGCCTGTAGTGTAGCCTTCAAACCACTAAATTGACACAAGCAACTCTAAATACATCCCAAAACAGGATGAGTATCAGCAGTGTGCCTCACGCAAAAGCAAGATCAGTCTGTCAGTAACTGAACTTTTTACATGAAATCATCTGGAACAGAGTGGACACTCAGAGACTCATCAACAGAGCTTCATGTAATCCCCAGAAAATATTTTCGCTATAAGGAGATGTGAAGTAGAGACAACCCATTTTCAAACCACCTGCGATGCTGGAGATTCCTTATGCTGTCTGCTGCATCAACATGTAGAAAAGGAGCTATTAGGGGACAAATTTCACTGGGCATCTAGGAGTAAGGCTACCTTTGGTGAGAACCATAACAATTAACAAGCACAAGCACTCACTTATATTGGCTTCTCATTTCAGTCTTCTCAGTAAACATCGATCTGATGAATGGGCTCCGTTTATAAAACCCCTTTTGAAAACTAGTTGCTTAGTGCCAAGGAAATGCAAACATTAGCTTTTAGAGCAAAACCTCATTGACATGACTATGAAGTACAACTGATCTAGGTGTTTTAGTTTCCTAGGCTGCTTAAAACAGATACCATGAAATGGGTTGGCCTTAAACAATAGGAATTTATTTGCTTATGGTCAGAGTCCAGAGAAATGTCTAAATCAAGGCAATGTCATCACGATGCTTTCTCCCTGAAGTCCAGCTGCCAGTGTCCTTGGCAGCTCTGCCACATGAAAAGGCACCTGACAGCATCTGCTGGTCTCTCCTTTCTCCTATTTTGAGTTTTACTGCTTTAAGCTTCGTGTTCCCAAAACTCTCATATGAGAGAGAGAGACAGAGACAGAGAGAGACAGAGAGAAAGAGACAGATAACAGCCCAGGCATGTTCTGTACAAGGTGTGCAGAGGCCCGAAAGCCCAAATGGAAATACACAATGCTTCTTAAGGCTAGGCACTGAACTGACACACTGCTACTTTCATTGCCTTCTCTTGGCCAAAGTCACATGGATGAACCCAAAGGATGTATGCCACCCCCACCCTCCATCCTCCAAGGGAGACAGGAAAGTGAGAAATGATGTGGATAAATAGAAAATGAAGAACTGGGATGCATGTTACAATCTACCAAAGATAGTACAGAATATTTAAAATTTTACTTCTGGCATTAATGGTGTGAAATTGGATGGTTTATTTTAAAATCTGAGGATTACTTACTTCTTTTGTTAAACTGGATTATTCCTATTGTGAATCATTGTGAAAAAGTCCCAGTGTGAAAATGAAAATGTAGCTGACCCACAGCTTCACAAATCCCTCTATGCACTTTGCACAACTCCCACACTCACCTACCTGATTCCTCTCAGCATTCCTATCTAAGTGATGTTTTCTTCTGATATTCAAGAGGGTTTCCATTTGAGCTTGGAAGACCCAATTTCCTGATTCTCCATTCTCTGTTTTTGCCTCATTGTAGGCCTTTGTATGCTACCATAACAATTAAGACTATAAAAGCAAATTATTTTGCATAAGGCACAGATGTTGTTTCTTTCACTTGAGAACCTAAATACTTATTGCCCTACTTTTAAGATCCATTTCCCAAGAAACATTGAATGCATAGAACAATAAGGAGCAGCAAATACTATTATTAATATCTAAAGACATTAAATTCTATATAATATTAAAATGTTTCAGACTCTCAGGAGAATTCTGAATATAAATGTTCACTTAAATTACCTTTAAATTACAGTATTACAAGAGGAGAAGGAATCAGATTTTGGTCAGCAAATATTACATAACAGCTGCTTCCAGAGTACTGTTGTCTGTCCCATTTCATTGAGATGTTTGAATTTTCAAAGGTAGGAAGAAATGTTGTCTTGGGTATAAGACTGCTTTTACCTTCAGGCTTAGAACTGCTTGCCTCCTTGCCTTTGGGGACAGTCATTGTATAGGTCGCTGAGTCTTAAACTCCCATAGCAATGTCCCAAGTCCTTCTGGAATCTGTCAATGAAAGCTTCTGTCATGGGAGATACTCAAAAGTTTAAGTTAGAAAGATAAGAAACTCAGTGCATCTTCTGAGAAACTTA
Organism: Tamandua tetradactyla; assembly: GCF_023851605.1. Taxonomy (NCBI): domain Eukaryota; kingdom Metazoa; phylum Chordata; class Mammalia; order Pilosa; family Myrmecophagidae; genus Tamandua; species Tamandua tetradactyla. The sequence continues at coordinate 52,770,562 of NC_135341.1, read as the reverse complement.
CCTAGGGCATCCTGGGTTTGAGAGAACTGTTTTTCTAAGGTTTAGGTGTGTGAATATGCTCAGATGAGCTTCCAGTTTGTGGCTGACTCTGGATGTGATGAAGTAAGGACAGTAACAGAGTGCAAAGAGTGGGGCCCACAGAGCTATTGAAGCATGTGTTCAGGACCTCAGGAAAGTAGAGTAGCCAGTATCCAGGTGCCCCAAATACTGGTGGGTAGAGTACCATAATGGAAAATAGGAATAGTGTATGTGTAGATTCACTGAGACATGTGGTAAAAACACAGACTCAAACTGGGTTACAACACTGGGACCTGGCTCAAAAACTAGCCCCAAACACAGTTATTCCATCTGATATACAAGGTAAAAAGAATTAACTGTGTTATCATACTGATGCTGCCTGCTTTGATGCTGAACTGAACTGCCTTGACCCCAACCATATCACAAACTCATTGGTTACAAACAGCTGTGCACATGTGACTTTTTCTCCTTCATCCATCTCTACTTCTGATAAAGAAATATTAGCACCAACAAGTCCAAGTACTGAGAGGTGATTTGTGGGTCTATTTCCTATCTGAGCTCTGCACATATCAGGCAAGGTCTCAGCACAAACAGAAAGCTGGATTTCAAAAAGAATCTAATTAAGTGGCTTGTATAGAGATAAGGTCAGGGAATCATAAGAGATGCTGAAGCTGTTACCACCTATAGGAGTGAAGGAGTAAGGAGAGGAGAGGAAACCTGGTGAGACCTGAAGCTGAGAAATTGAGACCACCTGACATAAATACTGTTCTAGGCAAGCACAGTTCCTGCCAGAATTGAGACAGTGAGACACAGAGTGAGCTTGGAAGTAAATGCCTTGATCTCTCTCTCTGTTCCCAGTGGCCAAACCCTATGAAAACTTAGAAAACTCTGGAGATGTAAGGGATTGGTCCCTGGGGACAGAGCCTAGCAGGGAAGGTGGAAAATGGATATAAGGGAGACAAATGAAGAATGATGTCAAAAGCTGGGATATGATTAAGACCTTTGAAAACCATTTGGCCTATCTGTTCTGACATCCTTTCTGCAAATGAGTAACTCATTTCCTGTAACTCTTTCCAATTTATCAGTGTTGAGGGTTTAGATAGGCTATAGTGAGATGAACTGCATTGCCCCAAAAGATATGTTCAAGTCCTAATCCCCGGAACTTGCAAACGTAGCCTTATTTGGAAATAGGAACTTTTACATGTGTAATCAAGTTAAGATGAGGGCATCTTGGATTAGGGTGGACCCTAAAGTCAATGCTGGTGTCTTTATAACAGAAAGGAAACTGAGATTTGTATACAAAGATACAGGACACATAGAGAAGAAGGCTATGCAAAAACAAGCACAGATTTGAGTGATGCAGCTACAAGTCCAAGAATGCCAAAGGATTGATGGAAACCGCCAGAAGTTGGAAGAGGCAAGGTAGGAGTCTCCCCTACAGCCTTCATAGGAAGCAGGATGCTGCTGACATCTTGATTTCAGACTTCTGCTTCTAGACCTGTGAAAGAATTCATTTCTGTTTGAAACCACCCAGTTTGTGGTAATTTGTTATGGCAGCCCTAGGAAACTAAAAGTAGCAATAATACACAACTATATCCATATCTTTTGAATGATTTCTTAGCATAGGGTCTTAGAGATTAATTGTATGCATTGTTAAACATATGGCAACAAAACAAAAACCCCATGTGTACTGACAGGTCTCCATTTCTCTGAGAAAGAAGATCAAAGCCTGAGGGAGTCCAAACCTGTCCATATCCCAAGAGTGCAAACACAGTGAGGTCTGAGGCAAACATCATGACCAAGGTTACGGGACTCTCTGCCTACTAACACAGCTGGGTACTTCTATTAAACCTCTTAAATGCCATGGGACCAATTACATTCCCAAACATTTATGGTTTCCAGCTACTGTACTAGGTGCTATGGAAGGAATTAGTGGCAAATAAGATATCACAGAATTAGAAACCTCAATCTGTTCAGAAACTTGCCTAAAAGTGACTGCAGTCAGAATACTACTGGTGTGTTGCTGCTATTTTGTCTATTTTTTAATAGTGTCAAAGCTAGGATTTGCTTCAGTAATCCTCTCCCTTCTAAATTTTATAGCCTTCTTTTATATAATTTTAGCTCTTTCTCTTTCCCCATCACTTCCTACTCTTAACTCTTCCACCTTCCCTCAGATAGTGAGGGCTGGGGCTTTTAAGCGCAGCACTGCCCAGCTAGAGAATCATTCAAAAGGATGGGTTTGACCTCCTAACATAGAGTATTTGATATATCCTTTTTGCTGTAGGAGGCCCTGGTCCTCTGTTTAAAACCCTGTATGCCTAATTAACAAGCATCTCTATGTATCTGGCTCAGAAACAGGAAATTACACACATAATCTCCTTTAATTTGTTCCTATACATGGAACTTCTTTATTTGCATACATCAGCCCTTTGCTTATATTGCTACTGCCACCAAAATGATTAATGTCATGAAACTAACAAAAACAGATCATCCTCAATTCTAACTTGATAGCATTCAGTTTCGGTCTGCTCAGGTCTATATTGTTCTCATTTGTTTTAAAAAAACACAACACTGAATAAAAATAAAAATGACTAAATAGAGGGAAAGCCCTTGAAAAGGAAAAAGAGGACATCACATAGCAGGTGCTAGACTAATTTTGCAGAAGCTGAATAAAGACAAATAACAATGATAGTGGCAGCTGCTGGGGAAGACATAGACACACACTCATTGGCATCACCCAGCCCTCACCTACCCCACACCCTGTCTTCTATCTTGTAGTGATGTTTCATTCTGCTCCCATTCTACAACCTGGGATAGATGTTAAGTCTAATGAAAAGGCTTGGCCAGACCTTAAATGCATAAACAGGAAACAAGTAGCACCACTGGTAATCAAGGCAGGAGTTCTCAGTCACAGGGCCTCCACCCTCAGGGTAGATAAATAACACGCTCAGCATAGATTTGTCTCTCTTCTCTGATGCAAAGTGGGACAAGCAGAGCTGCCAACTTCTGGTGCTGAAACGAGCACTTTTGGGCCTCCCCAGCAGATTGGCCACTATGGGATCTCTTCCCCTGCTCTTTTGGACCCTTGTACTGTGTAAGTAATACAGTGGTCATTTTCTGAAACTTACCGTTGTGATTGAGCCTATGCTCGCATGACATAATGTGCAGCAACTTGTTCCACAATGGCATGTAAAGAACAGAGCTCAATGTTCAGAATCTGTCCCCCTCCATTACTCTTTTTTTTTTTTTTTTTTTTTTTAAGGAAGGAAAGAAAGACAGAGAAGGAAGGAAGGGAGGAAGAAAGGGAAACATTTTCTTATTTTTTATTATATTTTGTTTGTTTGTTTGTTTTTTACATGGGCTGGGGCCGGGAATCGAACCGGGGTCCTCCGGCATGGCAGGCAAGCACTCTTGCCCGCTAAGCCACCGCGGCCCGCCCCCTCCATTACTCTTTAATAAGTTCTGATGGGACTGTATTCCCTTTTCCTTCTGCCATGGGGCATTTCATTGCGAAACACCTCTTTTTTTTCCTTTCTGCCACTGTTAATTTTTTTCCAATTTTAAACAACCTTGGCTTTGCAGAGTGTCTTGGTTTGGAATGATCTCAACCCAGAGAAACAGGTGTTTAAAGATAATCCATGGGGCGGGCCGCGGTGGCTCAGCGGGCAAGAGTGCTTGCCTGCCGTGCCGGAGGACCCCGGTTCGATTCCCGGCCCCAGCCCATGTAAAAAACAAACAAACAAACAAAATATAATAAAACAAGAAAATGTTTAAAAATGTTTCCCTTTCTTCCATCCTTCCTTCCTTCTCTGTCTTTCCTTCCCTTCCTCCCTCTCTCTTTAAAAAAAAAAAAAAAAAAGATAATCCATTCACATGGGTGTGGACCCATTGTAAGTAGGTCCTTTTGATGAAGTTACTTCAGTTCAAGTGCAGTCCACCTCAATCAGGATGGGTCTTAATCCTGTTACTGGAGTGCCCTTTATAAAAGAATGGAATTGAGACAAAGAGAGAAAGCCACAGACAGAGCAGCCAGAAATTGAACATTGACAGAACTCAGAAAAGAAGGGAGAGACCAAGAGATACCACTATGTACTTTGGCATTGACAAACTAAGAATGGAGGATTGCCGGCAGCCAGCCCCAGAATATCACAGGCTTCAGGGAGAAAGTGTTGCTTTGATGACATCTTGATTTGGACTTTCTTTTAGCCTCAAAACCATATGCTAAAATTCCCATTTATTATTTGCTTGAGCAGCCTAGAAATCCAAAACAGGGAAAATTTTCTCGGTAACTCTGGGAAAAGCTGCATGTGATTACAGAACCAAAGAATTTTAGAGTTGGGAGTCAGTTTGAAAATTGGCTAGTTCATCTTCTTCATCTGGCTTATTGGGAACCCACAGTCTGGCAACAAAGTTCAATGGAAATTTCTATTTGATGGGATTTTTCTTTATCTGCATTGTCCAGTATGGTAGCTATTAATCACTCATAGCTACTATATACTTGACATGTGGTTAGTATTAATAAGAAACTGAATATTTAGTTTTATTTAATTTGGATTAGTTTTAATTTAAATTCAAGCAGCTACATGTGGATTGAGGCTACAGTATCAGTCAGTTCAGGTATAGAAATTTCTTGTGACTTGCTCAATGACCCACAGATTTTAAGTGAAAGAACTCACCTAACTGCTCAGAACTATTGACTCAGTTCAGGGATCTTTACTGTTTTTCAAATACTAGAATAAACCAACTGACTAGGCACAAAACATGTAATTAAGACTACAGAAGAGAAGTGTCAGCTGCCTCAGCAATGACAAAGCAAAATGGGAGCTTCCAGGAACTGGAGAATAGTGCACTAAGATTGTCATCTTATCATGTGGTTATTGCAGATATGATGTCCAAATTGATGAAAAGAAAAAGAAGCTTCGGTGCATTTAAAAAAAAATGTTATAAGGACAGCTAAAATAGAAGCTACAATATTTATAGAACTATAAAAACTCAGAGTGGGGGGACAATGAAGATAAGATGCAGTTGCTATAAGAATGCTAAATTTATCTTGAGCAGGAAGTTAGTAGCTAATGCCGTAAAATGAACAGATTACAAAAGAACAACATAAGCATAAATAGCCACAAAAAGATCTAAAAGCAGAAGAGGTTAAAGCTGTTTTCTCTATAGAGTGGGTCAATGAGTAAATGGAAATAGATAGGCCCACAGGGAATTAGTGCTTTTCTGCAATTTTTTATTTTTGGCCATTTGAGTTTTTAAATATTTTTTTAAATAAATAAAAACAATTTCTATGAGCCTCATGGGTTTGAAATTAAGACAGAAATTGAACTTAGAAAAAAAAAGTTTTTAATGATGGTGTGCTCTGAAACAACATTTAGACACAATTAAGTCCATCACTGCTTTTCCCCATGTATTTAGCCAGACATATAAAAATATTTACCCAGATAAACATTTATACTTGACTAATATATAAAGCCAATGATTTTGTCTGGCAATCTTAGGCTCTGGCTGCATTAAGTTAGCTCTTCTAAATAATTATTAAATGCAGTCAAAAATAAGAAGAGTCAGGCTGGTTATTACACAAATACAAACACAGTTCATCACATATTCCAGTTAAGAACAACAAAGCATAAATGTAGATCTGGTCCTGCCTATTGAAACACCCCAGAGCAGAGTACTGTGTTCACTGTCCATCTGGGCTACTTGTCACATGTGATTGAATGGGCTAGAGCCTGGGAAGACCTTGTTTATCAGAGTCAGGGGAGATAGGACAGAGATGCCCAGGCCATGGCAATTAAAGTCCATACTTGATACTTGATGATCATGGACATCTTGCCAAAAAAAGAAAACAAAACAACAAAAAGCTGGGCAGTTGTCCTACCATAGAGCTGTAGTATAGACACCAAAAGTTAGCCTCAGAGTATGGCAAATCCATATCCTAGCAAGCCCTTGCCAGCTAAACACAAGTTTCATGGGCTGAGGAAATAACTGAAAACTGGCTAGTGAACACAGAAAGCCTTGCCCAGTACAATCAAACTGGTAAATCCATCCTTGTCCTGCAGAAGCTCCTTCTCTGAATTGACCTTTAAGAAGGAATAGGTGGGATACAAAGGGGGTATGGTATAACTTGCCTCTCTTGCTATCCTACCTACCATCTGATAAAGGACAGGTGGGATTCTCTGAATAATGTTGAAGTTATTCTTATATACTCTTGTACTTAGTTTCAGCATCTTCATTTTCAAACCTAATTTCTCTAAAATTTCATCCTGAATCATTTTGTGTTCTTGAATATGATCCATACATTAAATCTTTTGAAAAGGCATTGTACCTCTGAGGTCTAAAATGGTATAAAGTCCTTTCCATTCAGGTCCTACCCAGGGCCAAAGAAATATCTCTTACTAGAAATAAATTCTAGAAACAGGAAAGTTGCTAGTTCTTTGTCTTCTAGACCTGGAAGCAAAAAATGTTCTATCCCCACAATTTTGTCATTCTTACCTAACATTGACTGCTGGCTTTTCATCTCATCAAACCAGTGTGCAATTTACCCACTGGACATTTTACCCACTGGATATTTCCCACTGGGTCTCTTGCATCAGATTATTTATCACATGTCAAGTATTCCCAAGGGACCCTAAGCAATAATATTAGTAAAGATGAGTTGGGGATCTGGTCCTACTTCTCACTCTCTTCAATTTTTGAAGATACTTTCTACCAAATATGCATCTTCCTTTAGGGACCCGATTGCTTTTATGTAGGCTGATTACACTTGCATGATATCAAGAACTTCCTGAAGTAGCCTTCTGACTTCAAAACTGATGACAAAAAAAAAAACAAAAAAGAACTCATGCATCTCTAATGTGGATATGTGTTCCCTGCTCACAGACCTAACTACAAAGGGTAGATCCAGTGCCTGCTCCCTTTGTTTATTCTCCAAACTTCTGATTAGGCTAATTTGTCCCTCTTGATTGATTTTCCTCCAATCCCTTTATGTGTGGGTGTTTGTCTCTGGATCCCACTACCCACAGGAGATATCAGCACCACACAGCATGCATTGTTGGTTCATGTAACATAATGTATGAGTGTAATCACTTTTGTGCCCTCTTGAGGGTATCCTTCACCTCTAATCCCAGTACCTGTATGTTTATGCCATATTGATTGCATCTGTTGACCACTAAAGAGGTTTCCTTCATTCCCTAGGAAGCAGCATAGGACAAGAGCTCAGTCAGTCTGACAGCTATGTGCTGCTGCTGCTGAAAATGCCTGTGACAATGGGGTAATCATGGGGACAGCCAATCTAAGGTTTCTTATTAACTCTCAATCTCAGGCTTTATATTAACTCCCAATCTGTTTAATACAGTTTTCAATGCTCTGTGTGGTTTGATTAACTTCTGGCATTCTGACTTTAGTGATTGTTAGGAAAAATGGCACACACCAGGACATGGAGACTGATGATTGATTGCAGGCAGGAAGTTTATTGAGAAGCTCTCTCAGCAGAGGGGATCTGAAGACTAGATTTCATCCTACCTCTGAGAGGGCCATACAGCATTATATACACTGTATTATGTGGGGCAAGGAGGGGTTAGTATAGCTTAGGGGTTGTTTTATAATTGGTGGGTATTCTAGTTTGCTAGCTGCTGGAATGCAATATACCAGAAACGGAATGGCTTTTAAAAGGGGAATTTAATGAGTTGCTAGTTTACAGTTCTAAGGCCGAGAAAATGTCCCAATTAAAACAAGGTTATAGAAATGTCCAATCAAAGGCATCCAGGGAAAGATACCTTGGTTCAAGAAGGCCGATGAAGTTTAAGGTTTCTCTCTCAAGTGAGAAGGCACATGGCGAACACAGTCAGGGCTTCTCTCTCTGCTGGAAGGGCACATGGCGAATACGGCATCATCTACTAGCTTTCTCTCCTGGTTTCTGGTTTCATGAAGCTCCCCGGGAGGCATTTTCCTTCTTCATCTCCAAAGGTCACTGGCTGGTGGAACTCTCTGCTTCGAGGTGCTGCACCATTCTCTGCTCTCTCCGAATCTCTCATTCTCCAAAATATTTCCTCTTTTATAGGACTCCAATAAACCAATCAAGACCCACCCAAATTGGTGGAGACATGTCGTCCCCTAATCCAGTTTAACAATCATTCTTGACTAAATCACATCATCCAGGGAGATGATCTCATTACAGTTTCAAACATACAGTATTGAATAGAGATTATTCTACCTTTATGAAATGGGATTTACATTAAAACATGGCTTTTCTTAGGGGGCATACTTCCTTTCAAACCAGCACAGTGGGGAATTAGGGTAAGAAGCAACATTTTTGGATAGGTAGTGGGACTTGGTTACAGCATGAGGTTTAAGGGCCGATAAGGAACTGTTAGGGTTCTTTACTGTCCTTGGGAAGAATTAGTTTGTTGCATTCTAGGTAGGCTATAGATTGCTTGATCAGTCACATAGCCCATGGATGGGGATTGTTGTTAGGGGGAGATAAGCCACAGCTGGTTAGTCATTGCCAACCTTGTGAGAGGGAATCTCTAATAGTGATCTGTTCATTTGGAGGTCAGTGTGGCCTAGCAGCAAAGCAATCTGACAGTCTAATATCTTTCTTCCCACCTGAGGTGTCCCCTGAGATGAAGCTGGAGAAAGTTCAATATTCAATTGTTTTTATAATTGTTGACATGTTGAAGAACTGCAAGGTAGATCTTCAAAATCAAGCTAGAGAGACTTCCAGCTGGCTAGTTGTCAACAGAGTAATTCGAAGGTTGTCACAGATGCATGGTACAATGGACACTTAGCTCTATCCTGGTTAAAGAGAAATACCAGGGAGGGAGGAGTGATTTCTTAAACCTTTAGATAGGGATGAAGCAGATGAGGGCAAGTGGTAGAAAAAGATGGGCAGAGAGAAGTGAGGATTGCATATTTTTATACATGAAGACTTTTCTAACTGCTAAAATGGGGCATATGGAGAGAATTAAAAAGAAATTTTTCTATTGAATCTATCTCTGATGTTAATTATGATTTAAAATCTTCATCTTCATCAATGAAGGTGGCATAAGATGTGGATGGATTTGAAAGAGCACATGCAGTTTAGGAGGTTCTATAGAAAGGTTTTCAAGCAAGGGATAATAGTATTTGACACTAATAAATTATGAGGATTGATTAGATAACACCTAAGACTAAAAGAAATTCTAATAAAATTATTCTATTCTATTCTATTCTATTTCTCAGTGTTAAAGTGGATCTAGACAGGACAATCATGTAATGCATCATCCAAATGGGGATGCTTTTGATATCCTCCAAAATCAGAATGAAATATTACTTTGTAAAAGAACTGACTCTGAAAGACTATAGAAGAAAGTGGAATTCAAAAGGGATTCAGTAGGGCGGTGCAATGGTGGCTCAGTAGCAGAATTCTCGCTTTCCGTGCCGGAGACCTGGGTTTGATTCCTGGTGCTTGCCCATGCAAAAAAAAGGGGGGGGGGGGAGGCGGATTCAGGATTCAGTTAAGTTTCCCTGTGGAATTTGGGAATAAAAATTTTACTGCTAATAAAGAACAGTTTATTTGCATATATATTTGTACATTCTCATCTCCAACCCTAACAGTCTTGGGAACTTTGCCTGGAGTTGCCATTCAAGGAACTCCTTTGCTAAGAATCCCCCTTATCCATTCCTCTCTCCTATCCACAGAATCAGGGGTCCTTTCTTAGGACTACAACAACACCAGTGCAAACCTGTATCGCATTAATTAGTGCATTATTTTATAATTGTTTGTTTTCTTGCCTCTGTCCTCCAGTAGATTGAGGGAAGAACCTAAGCTTTTCACTTCTGTTGCCCTAGGTCTTGGGCAGCAGGGCTGAGACTAAAAAGAAGCAAGTGAGGACCTAGCATGACTTAAGGAAGCTCTCACACTTGGGGTTGTGCAAGTACATGATCAGTACTTGCACGAATCTGAGAGGGAGTGCCTCCTTAAATTTCAAGGCTCAACCTTGACCAGGCTTTGATAAGTTTAGTACTTTGCACATTAAGTCTAGAGAAGTTAGGAACATGGAGAAGTACTAAGCTTTCTGAAAGCTAAAGTACTGAGACCTTCTGGAGTTTAAATAGGTGCTGTTATATACAAACATTAGGGCTTTGAGCAAATCATCATCTTTCAAAAACCAGGAGTGTAAACAATGTAGCAGCCTTACTGGATTTTTATCAGGGTTAGAGAAAAGAACCTGGTATATGGTAGGTGCTCAGGAAATGACAGATATTTGTCAATGATTGAAATATACATAGTGTAATATTTATAACATAGTTTGAATATATTGCATATTTATGCACATATGGCTAGAAAAAACTCAGGTAATAAATACCTCAGTTTGGGTGGAGAGAGGAGTTCAGTGCTATTTTGAAAATGACCCCCAATTTTGGCCACTTCTTTGAATAATATCCTAAATAATCCTGCAGAATAGACTAGTTGATCTGGGAACTTGACTGTCTCTTGAGGCTTCTGCAACTTCTTGCTTTGAACAAGGCTAAAAATAACCCAAGTACCTTCCTTCCCTGGGGGATGATAGTGCTACAGACTTCACAGGGAAAGTCTGGAGATGCAGGGGACTGTGTGTACAAGCATTAATTAGAAAGTTTCTGGAACTTTCCAACATTTCAAAGAAAAGTTAGTTTTGGCTGTCTTGCAAGTTTTAGGTTGCTGCTCTTTTTAGGTTGGTTCAGTGACAGTAGCAGAAATGTTCTGATGTAAGACAGAAATTTTTGCTAACATTATTAGGAGCCATATTAAGGAGAGCCCTAAATAAGGTACATGGAAGCAGCAGTGGACAGAGGATAAGTTATGTCATCAAGCATTAGCTTTTGCTTGATAATATTAAGGGACTGAGGGTGATGGGGAGCCATTAACTTCAGACCTTTGTCTCCCATACCAGAGGTAACAACGGTGAAATCGAACAGAAGAGAAATCACAAATGATGTGTTGTGTGAGCTATGAAAAAGAGTCACTGTGTTTGTGGCAGAGGCAAACATAGCCATTTTCTCCAGGGACGACCTGCTATTCTCATGCTGTCAGTCAGTGTAAAATAGGATCCTGATCAGGCATCTTATGACAGCAAGAAGCTTTCCCTTGGGCCCCCTTCAGGGGTTGCAGTGGGTCTTTGCCAGGCAATGCTAGGAGGCTGACACTGCTTAAACTGAGCCTAAATATATAGAAAGAGATTACTGTGAGTGTAGGCAACATAACCATACTCTTCACTTCTTTCATTATAACAGAATTTCTTTGGAATCTTCCATTTCATTCCTTCCTTCCTGGACTATGAAGGACCAACGTACTTTGGGACAAGTATAGTAAGTCCATAGACCACTGCATCCTAGATGCTCAAAAGCAAGGTTGTCAAACGTTGTGTTCTCTTTACTCTTTTTTATGATTTTAGTGTATTTCCTTTAATAGATAGCTAAGAGAGCATTTAAGGTAACATTTGCATTGTGGAATTTGTTCATAGAATATATGCTGCAGCACTGACCTCTTGAAAATTACTTTCCATATGAAAAAATTTATAACCAGTAGAAGATGTCTTAACATTTGCTTCTAGTTCCTTCTTTTATCACTGTTTCTTTTTATTGCATAAAGTAGACCCCATATGTAGCTAAGCTTCTAGGCTAAAATAGCTGCATATATTCTAACCAGTTGCTGAGGACTAGCGTGGGGTAGGTACTGGGCTGTGGCCACTGTGAACCTGATTAGCCTGGGTTGCTAAATTGAAGCTCTAGTTAAGGTAAAGAATGAGGAAAAGCCAGCGGAGGTCAGATTGTAAAAAAAAAAAAAAAGATTTTGCTTGAGCACTTATAAAATGCCAGGCATCTTGCTATACTTTTTACATATTTTCATAGATAATCTTCATAAGTTCTCGAGGTAAGTACAATTATAAACTCCATTTATAGATAAAGAACTGAAGGACACAGAAGTTAAACACGTTATCCAAGATAACAACTACTGACTCAGCCAGGAATTGAGTCTAATTCTGATTAAACTGTCCAAGTATTTATTTATTTTTAATCAAATTATTTAAGTATGTATTTATTAAAATCAAATGACACTAAAGGACCTAATGTGAAAAATCTCTCCCATTCCTCTGCTTTCCAGAGGGAATGATTTTCAACTCTTTCTGATTTTTTTTCTTATAATTCCATGTTTTTTCTAAATATTATGATTGTGTTGGTCTATTTTCTGTATCAAGTTGAGACCTAGTATGGCATTTCTATAGAAATAATGTCTTCTGCCAAGTTGGAGTGATTCCTTCATATTTTTATCTGATTAAAATTGTTTCTTGGAATTAGTATTTATCTAAATACTCCATTTACTTATTTAGATGTATACCTCTTACAAATTTTCTTGCCAAATATTCTAATAGCCCTATCAAACAGTGAAAAATTTCAGATGATATAAGTTATATCACTGTCCCCAGAGATCATTCTCTTCTTGCTCCAAAGAAAAAGTCTAATTTCCTTTGGTCTTGCCCTGTAACTATCTTCTTAAGACTTCTCTTCACCATGATTCCTGTGGTGGATCTTGTTTCCTGCATTTGTCTCTTTTTCTTTGAATGAGTACTCTTCATTTTTGGTAGTCCATATCCTTCAGCAATTTCTTGAAAAGCAATTTTGTTATTTTAAGTTTTCCTTATTTTACACTTACATCTGATGAGTAGTTTGGCTGAGTCTAGAATTCTAAAGTGAAAATTAGAATCTTGGACAAAGTGCTTCATTCTCTTTTAGTTTCCTAGCTGCTAAAGGTGAAAGGCCATTTCTCAGTGATGTCCTCCTCTTCAGAGACCTTACTTGTAGTTTTCTTCACTCTGTTAACTCTAGTACCAATCCTCTGCTTGCTTTCCACCTTCAAAAAAATTGTTAAAAATCTCTTGTCCACAGTTGCCTTTTCTCCTGTTCTCTCTGACCTTCTCAGGATACCATATTAAATTTCTTTACTATTATCTGATCAGACTTTACTGCAGAGAAAAAAGATGAACATGCAGTTCTTCCATCATGGTTAAGAAGAATCCTTACTGTTTCTTGTCTGTTAAAATGCACTCTTTTCCCTATACCCTATGTTTTTACAACTTGTATGTTTTCCCCCTAAATACAGTGTTTTACATTCTTTGACCCTTTACAGGTTAAAGGTGAACATTTCCAGAAGCACTGCCTCATTTTATTCATGTCAAAACCTTTGGCATAAGGCATAGATATAACATTCAGAATTGAAAGATGGGAAAACTTTAATCTGTCTAAGTTCAATTAACATGCCCAACATACAGAACAGTTTTTCAAACATGTCCATTATAGAATTTTGCCTCCCTTCACCTCCATCTTTCAGGTCTAATTTGGAACAACTTTGTGAAATAAATAAATAAGGGAGAGAAGAGAGGGAACATGGAGATGGATCTCAAACATTTAGTTTAGAAATATCTTATTTCAGAATAAATTGAGTTTTCAAAATTAGGTTGGGGGTGTTTTGAGGAGTTGACACACAATCACTATCCCAGTAAACAATTGAAATGTGACTGAAATACTATCACCTAGATACAGTTATGATGTCTGTAGAAATGTTTAGGGAAACAAACAACATGCTGGATGCTGGATGTGAAAAGTCAAAAAAAAAGGGGGAGAAAGACTTTTCCTTCTTCCATCAACATTAGGCAGGGCTGTTGTATGATTTGAACTAAATTGACAGACACATCTACAAAACTTCCTCCACCTTTGGATGTGATTTAATGGTACCAATGTATATTTACTACAGCATGGTTCTCACTAAATAATAGCCTGGCAATTAGACTTAGAAATTCTGCTAGCAACATGATCCTCTCTCTGCTAGGACCTTCTCTGATCTCAGACACCCTGCTGCAAATACACAGATAGCTCATATTCTGTGAATGGAGGAATGAGAATTGGGTTCTTGGCCTTCTGTAGCACAGTCTATCAGTGAGCCTTCTTGTGGATTTGAAGGAGGCCCATATTGCTTTCCTGGAGGCAGAGAACAACAATTGGCTTGCTGTCATCTACTCCTCAATTCCTCCAATTGGATGCCAGGCTCTGTCAGCTGAGGTCTCACTGAGATACCAGATGATACTGTCTCTCTCTGAGGAGAGGACTTGCTGGGCTAGACAACTAAGTGCATAGGGTAAGCAGCCCTCAGATACCTTTTTCTACAGTTCCTGAACATCCTCTCAGTCTCATTGGTTCTGAAGTATTTGAATGATTCCTTACGTACAGAGTCAAAGAACATTCCTGAACATCCTGACTATTCAGCTAGCCAGTCAGTCAACTGTTTACTCTCTTCATGACCCTGCTTAAATACCATTGTTAAAACAGAACAAACAAAGCACAACTTCTCAAATCCAGAAAGATGTAGTCTCTTCTCTTCTTACTTTCTTATGTACTATTTGTATCTCTGTTTGGTTCGCGTGCCTTATGAGAGTGACAATGGTGTTGATGATGACAATGTTACTAGGGCAACATCTGCTACAAGACAGTTCTCTGCTTGAACCATCTTTCTGCTCTCTACATGGTTAATTACTTAACCATCTCAGCTTCCTTATCTGTAAAATGGATACAATAGTAGTGTCTTACCATGTTATAATGACTGTGTTATAATGAAAGATTAAAAATGAGAATGAAAAAATTGCCAACACTTAGATTGTTTTTGTTTCTTTATCTCACTTTTGCATTATTTACAAATTGCTTATTAATTTAGGTTATACTTTTTTCTTTAAATGTAGTATTACATATGGTGTGAGAATCTACCTTTATACAAAATCTATATCTGACCCTAGAATTCTTAACAAAGTATACATATTCTTCCTTTTAGGAGTTATACTCCCAAATGGAAATTTTGACCATTTCACCACTAGTAGATTATTTTCTGTTATGAACCCAAGATTCTCTCTTTTGATCTAGTATGTATGTCACTATCAGGATCAGTTTTGGCTATAGGTTGTGGATGGTGATAGTAGGACCATGCTGGAGTCATCCAAGCTCATGATTTACATCCTCACCAGCCAGGAATAAGCCTCCTGGGAATAATGGTTCCATTTCCTGACTCCTAGACCCCAGTGTTATGCCCTGAGGGAAGAAGGCTGAATTGCTGCTGTGTGTCACCAACACCAAAGAGGAGCCCCATCCACTTATACCATACCTGCCTCTTCTCTTGCAACAACTTTATAGCTGTTATGGTGATTTGATAGGTGCTATCCCTTGCAATCCTCACTACTGTATGGGTTGCTTACTCATTTTACTGATGGGAATATTTAGGCTCAGAGGCTTATGGGATTAACTCAGGAGTCATCCAGCAAAGGCAAGCGTACATCTCAGGTCTTCTGACTCCAAAGCTGGTGTGTAGTATCAGTGTACTCCACATTGCCTTAGTGGTGTATACTTTTGGCATCTGTCCCCATCTTCTCATACTAATCCCACAGGAACCCAAAGAACCTTACAAGACACTAGAGGGGTGTGAATCACTCTCCTTGGAGCAGGGAGACAAGAACAAGGTTTTGTTTCAGACAGTCTTCCTGGAGGTATACCTGTTCAACTCCACCCCAGGGACATATTTTCAGAAATGCAGGGGAGAAATACAGTTTGAAAAAACTCCCTTTGTGATTTTATATACCACTCCGGGGGCATATCTCCCTCTACTCAATGCTTTAGGCCTTTTAGGAGAACCTGTTCCCACACTTCTTTAAAAGCCAAGTCCTTTGAGAAAATAATGTGCTGCTGTGATATAGATTTATATCGATTCTTCTAACAAATTGTGGACAAGAGTCATTCATCTGTTGAATGGTTGAGAGTTAATGGGTATTTTTACGTTTGACCGAACAGTACCTTCTAACCATTGAATTCTATTTGTCTGTTATTTTCTCCTCATCTCTTTAGGAATGTCATTTCCTGTTGACTCAGGCTGTTTGCCACTTTTAGAAACATGAATATATTCTCCCAATGATACAAAGAAGTGCAGTGTCCAGGAAGAGAGTTTGATATGAAACTGTGTGGAAGAAAACCCAGGTCCAGCTGGGAGTAGTAGAATTAGAAAGAAGGCCAAAAATAAGCTTGCAGCAAAGGCACAGAGCCAGCAAAGCAAGACCGAAGTCCTTAAGTCCTTCAAGAAGTCAGGGGATGTGTGAATTTCTGCATGTACCTGTATGTGTTGATGTCTGGAAGGGCCATCCTGGGTCAGGATTTGAAGTGACAGCTGGTGTTTTAAGCCTGTGTCCATGGGCACAGCAAGGGGGTGAAGCATGGCTGAGTTGGCCAGGGAGTGATTAATGACCTGAAGCACAGACTATCCTTATAAAGATTGTTGGGGGATCACCCAACTGGTGTTCTGGATTGTCTCTGGCTATGGGTTTCACAGCCTAAGTAAATCTGCCAAGCCCCATGGACATTTGGTGACTAGGTTTCTCAGAGATGCTTTATCCATTTTGCTTACAGGTAGCCTTGGTGAGATTTTGTGCATGAGGAATCACAGGGCTGCATTCTAAACATGGCGACTTTTACATGACCAATAAATATACCTGCTTGTCTGGAGCCAAAATTGGTCTCAGTGGATGTAACTGAAGTTGGGTTTTTCCTTTTGATGTTTTCATTGCCTGTTCTTGAAGCACAGTCAGTCTTATAGGTTGTTTTGTTCTATATGGTTTTAGTTGTGGGTAACATTGAGCCCTTTAAGGGAAGAAAAATGAGAAGTAACTCATTTTGAATTTTGCTGCATAAATGAGAGCTGCAGCTTTGGGAATGTGTTAAGCAGTAATAACAGAAACAACTTCTTTCCTAAAAAGACACTGTCTGGAACAACAACAAAGCGATTTTAATGGAAACCTGGGGTGACTTTTAGAAAGTACTAAGGGAATTTTAAGAAAAGTTTTGCTACCTACAGCTTGAATGAACAGTAAAAGGCAAAACCTTGCATTTGCTCATTCCCCAAAATGAGTCTGTTCTTAACTGGGCTGTGCATGAAGATGCCTCTGTAGCTGCACTTGTGCCTGTGCACCCACTCCTTCTCTGACCCATTTACTTATCGACTCTGACAGGAATGCTTCCAGCACACTTGGGTGGCATTTCCCAACGAACTTTGTTTGAGTGTAAAAAGAAGAGCTGAAATTTGCTTTTTTATGAATCTGACACACCTTACTTTTCCCCTAGAGAAACCCCTTTTCCCTTTGCTGCCTCATTCCCCACTAGTAATAAGGGGATGTGGTAACTGATTGTCTTAGAACTTCACCCTAGATTAAGACTTTTCCTGGGACCTTTAGCAAAAACACCCTAAATACTGAGAGGCAGAGCTGTATCCCACTACTTTGGCTCAAGGAGTGAAGAAGGAAGCTAACTACAGATCCTTGTGGAAATTCTTCTCTGGGGACTGGTTTCTTCTTTCTCTCTCCTAAATCTAGGTGCTGAGATAGCTTTGTTTACTTATATTGATTAATTTATTAACTTTTTACAGTATGATCTATCTTTCCTCTAGGTGATTGGAAAACTGCATCCGTTATTTTCATTGACCTTTCTAGAACTTCGCCTTATTGTTTCTTCTGTAAGACAAACTATATTATTTTTTCTCAGGAATGTTTATATTTTGAATTTTTCTATTAAAAACAGCCACTATTGGATATAGTAGTCATATTTTCAAGTGAGCCCTAGCAAACAGGCAGAGAGAAAGAGAGGGCATCGTTCTAATTGAAGGGGTTCAGATATTTTGGAACTCCTAAGGATTCCTCAAAGAGTCTGTGATTGCACCGGCTGGATTGCCACTCGACGGTATTGCCAACTCCTAGATGTCAGCATGGTCCCAAAGACCAGGACTAGAAGGATTTTTTAGAGGGTTGGAAGCTCCGAGTTAGATATAATGGGCATTATCATAGGAAAACATTGTTTTCCTAACATTGTTAGGTACACTGTTCAACAGGCAAGGATGACCTTTTTCAAGGTCCTGCTAGTAAAGGAGAAAGTGATTGGAGCTCAACTCTGAGGAAGGCAGTGGGTTAATTCAGTTTCATAGTCAGAACAGGGGACAATGGAAATTACTGGCAGGCTATCTGGTGGAGGCAAGAAAGAGGAACTGAGGGACAAGTAGGATATTAGAATTGCTAGTGGCCAAAGTTTTCATTGTTTTCTGAAGTCAGAGTTTATTTTTCTCTGCATTTAGACAGCTGCTAGGTTAGTTTCAAGGCAGTCAGGGTTGGGGTGGGGGAGCAAAGAGGTGAGAAAGCTTTGTTGAGTAAAAAGCAGTCTTGGTCAAGGAGAGGGGAAATAAATACCACTGATAGCCTTTGTTATGCAGGAGGATGAGAAATTCTCGCCTATCTTGTGGACTTCAACTCCTTCAAAGGCAGTGCTTCTCAAATTGCAAAGTGCACACCTATTACTGGATATATTTTAAAAATGTGGATTCTGATTCAGATTGTAGGTGATGCTTACACTGTTGACCCAGGGGCCTTGCAGAACTCTGAAGCTACACTATCAAATATGGTAGCCACTAGCCACATGTAGCTTTAGAGCACTTAAAATGTGGCTAGTGGAATAGCAATGATCTGTAAGTGTAAATACACACTGGATTTCAGAGACTTATTACAAAAAAATAATAAAAGAATGTAAAATTTCTCATGAATAATTTTATATTATTACATGTTGACAGGCACATTATTATAATTGTTTGGATATGATAAATTACTACAAGTAATTTCACTTGCTTTCTTTCCATTTTTTTTGATGCAGCCACTAGAAAATTTAAACTATATATGGCTCATATTATATTGGACAGTGCTGTTCTAATGCTCATCTGTCTATATCTCATTATATAGCCCTTAGCATATTCTACACCAGTGAGTGGTTCTAAACTTTGCTGTGCCTCAGAGTGACTTAGTTGGCTTGGTGAAACAAAGATTGCTGGGCTACTCCCAGAGTGTGATTGAGTAGGTCTGTGGTAGTTGCCCCACATCACTATCTCTCACAAGTGTCCAGGTGGTGGTGATGCTGATGTTCCTGGTGCATGAACCACCCTTGGTATAGCAAGGCCCTAAAGTGTTTTCCCTTCTATGTCATTGGCTATCCAATAGGACTCAGCATGTGCTGTCCCTCTGTTTCACAGTGTAGTCCATGAATGCATCTTCTACCTTCCCTCTTATTTGCATCCACATTCTTTCACCCTGTGACATTGTAAAGCCCTTGAGGGAAAAGTTGTACCTGTTCATCTTGGTATCTCCAAAGCATCTAGTTCATAATTGGCTCATTAAATTAAAATGAATTGCATTTAATGGGATGAATTATCTTACTTCCTTTTTAGTGCCTTACTATAAAGCTCTGACAAGTATAAAATGTTCAAACAGGAATGAAAGAAAACAGGGATTAGTCAATCTGTTGATCAATCTATTGATTTACTAATTATAGAATAAATTACATTGATTTTTGCATCTGTTCCTTTTCATCAACTTAACTCAACATATATTTTTTAGCACTTGAGGTGCTGATGATGATTAAAGCAATGAGTTAGCCCAGTTTCAGGTGATATGTGATCTGTGGATAGCTAATTGGAATACCAGGTAAACACCATCAAGTATACTGAGAAAGTTACAGCTAAGGTGTCAGGTGGTATGGGACACCAAAGGAAGAAGACCAGTTAGGCTCAAAAATGTTTTGATGAAGGCCTTGTTACTCAAAGTATCCTCCCTGGGCCAGCAGCATCATCAGTACCACTTGGGATCTTGTTACAAATGCAGAATCGCGGGCATTGCACCTGAATTTATAGGTCCGAATCTACATTTTAACAAGATTCCCAGATGATTTGTAAGTAAATTAAAGTTTGAGAAATAACGAATTGCAAGACCAGGGTAGACGCATGTATCATGTAAGCCTGAGATTAATTGTGTGGGCTCCTTTCCTGCCTCAACTAAGGGAAGTCTGGGACACGTCAGATGGCAGAATTGAGGCAGATGCCAGCACACAGATGGAAATATATTTCCTTTGGATAAGCAGACCACAGCAGAGTTATGCCAACCTGTAACAGCCTTGTTCACAACGGGACAAATCCCTTAAAAATTTGTGACTAGGGGAAGTAAAAGATAGAGAGACTTTCAACATGCCAGGGAGGCTGTGGCTATCAACCAGCAGGATACTGCTGTTCCTTGACAGCATGAAAGAAAGCCCAGCTTCACCAGCCTACCTGTCTGGGAGCCACCTGTCACATATGAGTGGGAAGCAGGTTTACTGGCAGGTATTGGGCAAAATTGCCTTACCTCTCTCCAAGATCCGGGGTAGGAGTGGAGATTAGACAAGTGAAGTGTGGAACTAAGTAGCAGGGGAGGATGCCACCATGTGAACTTCTACCCTTGTGTGTCTTCTTCGTAAAGAATGGGACACATGGGGCAATTTCAGTAGGTTGGAACCCTTGTTATGTTGAAATGCAGCAGGGATGATGACGCTAACGACTTTAACATGTAAAGCTCCATATACAATATTTAAGTGTTGGTGGTTGGGAGAGAAATCCATTAGAAGTAACATATCCTTTCTAAGCTATTGGTTGTAATCACCCTGGGACCCTCTACTCAGTGAGTGGGGATGACAGATCCCAGTCCAAAGAGACATTATTTGTTATAAATATATCCTTTCAGCAATTACAAATGGGATCAAATATGCTTCCCTTCATTAAATCCTCTGATGCTTTAATATCTGTATTTCCCTTTCGTTCAATCACTTCATTCAATATTTATACACTGAGCAGCAGTGTCTGTAATAACTTGTAGCTGTGGAAATAAACATGGATAGGGAAAATCCTTGATCTGAAGGTTATATTATTGTCCAGTGAAAGCAACAGGATGTTAACAGTCAGCCTGAGGATGGAAATAAGCATACTGCTTAGTGCTTAGTGTGAACATAGCAGTGACAGAAAGTGAAGGTGATTAAGCTGAATTTGTTAACAATTTGCATGTCTTATTAAGTGCCTTGCACTGTGCTAAGTTTTATACATACTTCAACTCATTTTTTTAACCACAGCTCTAAGAAGTAGATATTATTAATATTCCTGTTTTTTAAGACAAGAAAAATGCACAGAAAGGTTATTGCCCAAAAGTCATGCAGTTGGAGTGGTGAGATAGAAAAACTTCAAAACTAAGGGGAACCTATCATGCTGGAGACCCGGGTTCAATTTCTGGTGCCTGCCCATGCAAAAAACAAAAAAAAACTAAGGGGAAAAAAATTGGGATGGGACAGGGGAGGAGATACTCAAGCCTTCAAAAATAAAACAAAATGAATAAAATTACATTAAAGAATTAGCACTCATTCAAAGCCTACTGTTACCAGGAAATGTACTTGATTTTTGGAGGTATGGAGATGCATAAAACAGTATTTCCTTTCTTGGGAATTCCATGTCAGTAAGACAAATAAATATGCATAGGGAAATATTGTAGTAAACTGTATTAAGTTTGCCAATGCAAATATATGCAAAGTACTGAAGGAGGGAGGTGAAGAAGGGAGTGATTAACTCTGTTTGGGTGTGGTTAGGAGGTGATACATTAGCTGAGTTTTGACAAATTAATTGGAATTTGCCAGCAAACCAGGGTAAAGGAGTTTTGGGCAGAAGAAACAATAGATAAAAAGGACAAGGGCATTCAAGAGCAAGGTGAGGGAGGTTTGCTTTAAACAGTTCCATTGAGAATTTACACTCTATCAGAAGCTGGAACAGATGGTTCAAGGGGTAAAATGATGAGGGAATGGAGTCTTTAGAGTCTACAAGGAAGGGGGTTATCTCTCTGCTTTATATCTGGCAAGAGTACAATGGCAGAAGTCTACTTAGAGGCCACACATGGAACACAAATGTTCATCCTTTCAACTTTCTGACCCCAATAAAACAGCAATAAAATATTATGAAATGATAAACACATAGAGGAAAAGGGAGAATAGGAGAGAGTTTTAGTGAACATAGGACTATAACAATAATTTGAAGATGGAATATATCTTGAAGAGTGGTACCTGATTATGTACCATGGAAAAAGATACAATCTATTGGTCCTGCAGTAGGAAAACAGGGAACCCAGAAAGCAAGGGGCCCCAACCCAGGAAAGGTGTAATGATGAGAAACTTCCAATGAGTCTAAAAGAAATGTCTTAATTGGGCATCATATGGCAGATACTTACTGAAATATTACATGATTTTTTCCACACTATACATTAAATGCCATAATAGGTTATGTAAGATTTCTTCAAGGTCGCACAAATTGCTAGGAGCTAAAGCTTTTAAAACAAAACAAATTTCCAGCAAGAAAAAAGGAACTGATCTGCTTTGTAATAAATGAGAACTATGCTTATGTCATCATTTAGGCCACCAGGAAGTTCAGAACTAAATTTGAAGACCAACTCTAGCAATGGATAAAAATGTGAGATGGCATATCCATGGTGAATATATTTGCTTTAGTCGTCGACATTCTTAAAAATAAGACCTGGTTTTAATTTTTATGCATAGTTTATTCCCATATTATGATGTTTAATATTGTGGAACACAAGGTGGCATAAAATAAACATAAGAAAGTGGGTTATTTCATTGTTGAGGCTATATTATTGAGAAGAAGACTTTATCAAAGTTGTTTAATTATAATGGTTATATATGATTTTAGAATGTTAGAAACATGGCAAAATACATAAGGTAGGTACAATCAGAAGAAAAAAAATTAAAATGGAAATAGATAATGTGCTTTAATGATGCACAAAAGCAGGCAACATACAATTTATCACTAATACAACTGATAGAAATATTCATTTTGATCTATGTGCTTTGGAAAGCTTATTTATAAACATTAACTCACTTAATCACATAATCACATGTTCATTTATTCAGCAACTATTCATTGAGCTCCTATAATGGGTCCATCACTAAATGTTAGATACATGAGACAATAAGCCAACATAATTGCCTTACATTGCAGGAAAACAATTGATATATAAGTATACAAATAAGGATTAATAGTAGTCAAAAATACATGACAGTAGAAAGAAAATACGCAGGGTTAGCTATTGCTATTTAACAAGTCACAGTAAAAATTAGTAGCTTAAAACAATTTATTTAGCTGACAATTTTCAAGTTTGGAAATTTGTGCTGGACTCAGGCAGTTCTGCTAATCTCTGCCAGGTTTAACTGCTCTTGGTCAGATCTGCAGACAGCTAATGGATTGGTTGATTTAGTGCTGACAAGTTTAAGATGGCTCAGCTGTGAAGGTTCATCTCTGTTCAACGTAGTATCAAATCTTCCAGCAGACTAGCTGGGGCTTGTTCATTTAACAATTGTGCAGAGTTCTGAAAAGGCTGAAAGTGTGCAAGGCCTCTTGAGGTCCAGGTTTGAAACAGAATAAGCTCCAAGCCCTAATGGAAGGAGCTTCTAAGGATGGAGGCCCTTTTTGCCATCTAATACGATAGTGACAGAATACTCAGAACTGAGCACTGAGACATTGCAATGTTTGAAGCTTGGTTGCAGTAGGAGCTGGAAGAAAAGATGGAGAAGGGCCAGTCAGTAGAGAGGAGAGAAAATAGGAGAATTTAATGTCACAGGAGTCTCCAAAGGAGAGCCAGAGATAAAAGAATCAAAACAAATAACTCAGATTCAAGGATCACAGGTAAGGAGTCCAAAATGAATGACACCTTTAAAACCCATAAAATACAAAATATTATAAAGTATAAAATATTGGAAAATTATCCCAGGGTATATAAAAATTGCCAGTATGTAAAAACTCATTGGTCTTTCTGGTCTTTTTGTTTTTGGCCAAATCACCTGTTTCCAAACTATGAATTAATTATGTTCTTATATTTTCTACTGCTTATCAAAAAGGAAGTCTTATGGGAATTTAAGGGAGGGGAGATTCGCTTCAGAGAATCCAGAGTTATGCCATAGAGTAGAAGGCTTTTGAACAGTAAATCCAGGAGGGGAAAAAAACATATTTAGTTTGATTGCTTGCCTATGGATTTAACTCAGAGTATCAGGGCTTTAAAATGTTAGTCTGCATCCAAAAGTTGCAATCTGCCTTTTCCTTTAAAATCTATTATTTATTTATATATGTATAGATACAGATATATAGGTGTATATATATTTATATATATGTGTGTGTGCTTATATATCCCTTTAATTTGCATCTAATTCATTTTGGAAAAATGTAAAGTTACTTTATTTCAACCTTCTACTAGTTTATTGTTTTTACTTTCCATCATAATCTATTGGGAATGGGGAGACCCATTGCACATTGCATCTCAGAGTTTGATTACCAGTATTTCTCAAAGATTACAAGTGAGCCAGGAATGGTGTTCGATATTCAGTATTATGATACATATCTCTGTGATCCAAAGGAGAAAGGAATGTTTCAATTTAACATAAATGGAAGGACGCTAATCCTGCCTGATTCCTCAGATAAACAGAGACTGCTTTCTAGGAGCAAATTTTGAAACGGAATTGGGAAGCTAACATACACACCTGAGTCAGACTCACACCCATGCTTCAGTGATTTAGCCATAATGGAGTTCCTGTTTCTCAATTTGGCCTGTTCACATACAAGATGGAGTCCATTTGTTGTGAAAAGTTTGTGTCAGAAAGGATGAAACAAACATACAGCACTAAACTGAGTGGCCCCAAACAGCTCCTCCTTCCATCTAACAAATAAAGATATATAGCAGTCGTTTATATATAGTTCATCTCATATTACAACTGAAACAGTGATAGTAGCTCTGTTTCTTTGGTAATTTATTTCTATGATATGATGGCAGAATAAATCAAAGCTTCCTATTTAAGAATAATATTATCAACTTTCATGAAGAGTATACTGAGGTTATCCCTTATTTGAATAAACAGATAATCGGGTAATTCAGCTTTCCCAAAGTGGTCTTTATATTTTTTTTAGTTGTATGCCCCATGGATAAAGTTACTAAAGTCAAATAAAGCCTAAGAAACCCTGCATAGTACACATAGTAAAAGCATAGTAAAAGTTCTGAGAGATTCCTTATTAAAGAAGCTTGTCAAATATTATGTAATCCAGAATTATCTATATTTGAACATGGAACGCCATTATTTCCATACATTATCATTTGATGCTCCCTAATTTTGGGAAATTTTGAGCTCTAATTTTTCTACTTTTCCTGAATAAAATACCAGCCTATCTGCAGAGGCTCCAAGTCACAGAAGATCGTCTAGATATGTATACACACCCCAAGCAGGAGTAGCTTTTGGATCAACCTGGTCCTAAACAATTCTAGAAGAAAACCACAAAAAACCAAAAGCTCAATTCAAAGAAAGCTCACTGGGATCCTGTTGATACAGAGTGAGGCAAGATCATGTTTTAAAATCCTAAGAGATGCTCCCCTAACTTCCTTGGGCCTCAAAGTCTCCCCATTTGCAAAATGGGGTGAATCTAATACTTAGTTAATAGGGTTATGGTGAGGATTTGACTATGAGAAGAATACATGGCATATTACAAGCACTCAGTAAATATCAGCTATTATTTAGAAAAAGAAAGAAATGGTGTTGTCACAGTCAAGGTTTTATTTGGGTTAGAGGAATAGATATATTGATATCTGCTTTTATTGTTTCTTAGACTTATTGAAAATGAGAGCTGGGTAGGAGCTTAAGATCATCTAACTAATCCCCCTTATCTTATATATAAGGGAAATTGAGGCCTAGAATTGACTGGCCTGGAGGCATTTTAGGTCTAATATACTTTGTCTCCCACTCTTGGGACTGTATGAATTTAGATGACTGGGAGGAAATTCTTATGCATAAAATTAATATGGTCCTTTTTGAGCACATATAAGCTTTCTTCACTAATTCTTATAATATCTTGAATACTCTTAAATATACTTTGGCAAAAATTTCTACCCTATTTCTGAGTTTATTGGTAATGCTTTCAGCATTTTGTCATTTTGCTTTAACTGGCTGTCAATTTGAATTGAATATCCCTCCTTGTTATAAGAGAGACTGGTTCTAGTCTCAGTGTCAGACTTTTTATTGGGACTGGATACTAAAGGTTTTAGCCTAATAGACTGGATTGTATGGATTTGTCCTCCATAACTGTTTGCTCTTTATTTTCTTTCTTTTTCCGTCAAATTCCAGTAACTATGCCTGTTTGTGTGCTATTCCAGTGGCACGGTTTTCTCCAATTTCAACTCTACTGTTCTGTAGCTGCAGCCTCATTTTAAATTCAGCTCTTACATTTTTCTTTTCCACGTACATACTTCTGATGACAGTTTATTTTTAACTATCTGCCTCAGCTTTATAAATACATGAATCTTTTCTCTTTAACAAACTTTTTGAAAACAACATTAAAAAGTCCTAAATGCTTTTTCCCTTCTTTTTTTCTGTAACTCTTTAGTTTATTTTTTCTATTCATTCCTAAAGCTTTGTGTATCAGAGAAAATGACCTTCACTTTTTCTAGTTCTTGGAATTTATTGAAATATTCCTGTGGTCTCATATAAAATTGATTTATGTTCGTGTTTTAAGAAAATATCAAAACAATTTTTGTACAATGCTTATAGAGATTGCTATTTAACCATTAATAATTATTATTGGTTAGCGTCTTACAGAAATCTTTGTATTTACTTTATTCTTTAAATTTTGAAAGGCTGATATCTTTAAGTTTAAAAGCACTCCGATGATTATGAATGTGTCCATTTCTCTCATATTTCTATTTTTGTCTTGTATGTTTTTTCAGACGCTGGGATGGGATATTGACTGGTAATTAGCCTACCAATTACCATGCATTTTACTTTTTATCAAGATAAACAACCACTCCTTTTATCAAGGTAAACAATCACTCTTGTTTCATTTAATATATTTACTATAAATTTATCTCTGGTATTAATATTGAAACTACTTTCTTATCTAAATATTTTCCAAATCTTTAATTTCTTTCAACTTTTGTAAAGGGGATTTATTCAGTTGCAGGTTTACAGTTCTAAGGCCAAAAATATGTCCTAACTAAGGAATCCAGAGAAAGATATCTTGGCTCAAGGAAGGGGTGATCTGGAGAGTCACATGGCTGGCATCTGCTGGTCCCTGGCTCCTGTGCTCCGTTGCTTTCAGCCTCTGTTCCTGTGGGGGTCCCTCACTTTGCTTCTACAGGGTTGGCTTTCATCTCTTGGCTTCCCTTGGCTCTTTCCAGGTTCTGGCTTGCTTAACATCTCATGGCTAGGTGATGTCTGCTGGACTCCAAGCATCTCCAAACATCCATGTCTCTGTTAGCTCCGAAGCAACTTTTCACCAAGCATCTATATCGACTCTGCCTGTCAGCTCTGCTCTCCAATTCTTTAATTCTAAGCTTTAAAATTCAAATGTGTCCCTCTTTTCAATGAAATTTTATTGCGATATATTCACGTACTATACAATCCTTCAAAAGTTTACAATCAGTGGCTCACAGTATCATCATAAATGTGTTCTTTTGAAGAAGAACATAGAAGAATTTACCTGATAATGTGAGGAATCTTTTGCTACTAACTGGTGACTGGTGGCATACATTTTATCTTTAAACCCATAGGCTCTTGTAGATGTCCACTGATTCCCTTTTGCAAATTAGGCCTGATAAGTTTCATTTCTTAGTAAGGTATATAATAGTCTAAGGACTTCAGTAGCAAGAAAATTATCCTCTCCATTTTATTAAGGTTTGTCTATCAAAAATGTAGCTTGTCAGAAATGCGTTGCTATAAATATAAAGAATTAATGTATCTAATTGTTTATTAAATGTGCTAGGAACTATTGGGTAGACAGGTGAAAAAAAAAGTGTGCAATACATTTCTGAAAATTTCTCCTGTGTGACTTTGGGAGAAGTCTGTGATCCATCTGAGATTAAGTTACCTCATCTATAAAATGCATCCATTTTGTTTGTCTTAGCTATGAAATCCCCCTTTCCATCCAGAAGTTTTATAACTCTGTAACTCTAAAAATCACACATCCAAGTACTCAATTAGGATACAAGTATTTGGGAGAATATACATAAACTCTCAGATAGCTTTGAATTCAGTGTGGTTTATGGACTAAAAGGCAATGAAGGCTCTGAATAAACAACCATATGCTGTTGAACAACCTTTCCCTTGGTTGGGTTTTTAAATAAATACTAAAGCCCAACATGATATGTCCAGTGTTTAAAGACATTTCTTTTAGAGAAAAGTATATTTCTAGCCTTTATCCAGTGGCTCATGCTTTGATCCATTCAGTCACTCAATATTTAATGAGAAGCTTCTCTAAGTAAAACTCCAAACTGGGTGCTATATGGTGATACAAAAATGAATGGACATCACATCAGTCCCAATGACTTGATCCTTGTGTCTATGGTTTGATCACTCTGAGAGCAAAAAATATGGTCATTCATTTTGGCCCTAAAGTAAGATGTACTAGTAACAGTAGAAAATAAATAGTACTTGATCTATTTGACAAGGGAATCCTTTTGTTTATTTATTTATTATTTATTTATTTATTTTGCATGGGCAGGCACCAGGAATCAAACCCAGGTTTCCAGCATGGCAGGTGAGAGCCTCCATTGCCCGCCCCCTTTTATTTATTTTTATTTGTTTATTTGGTAGAACAAATTGATGGACAAATGTTTCTGGGAAAGATCTTTAGTATGTGTTTGGTTACAGCATAAGTGGAGGTAGAGATGGATTGAGCAGCCTGCCTAATATCCTGGTCAATTGCTTAACACTTTTTTTTTTTTAAGTGATTTTATTGAGATATAGTCACATACCATACAAACCATTCAAAGGGTACAATCAATGGCTTTTAGTATAATCACAGGGTTGTACATTCATCAAGACAATAAATTTTAGAACATCATAATTATTCTAAAAAGAAAACCCCATACCTCTTAGCAGTTACCTCTCAATTTCTCTACCCTTCCCTAGCCCTACATGACCACTACTTTTAATTCTGTCTCTGTAGATTTATTTATATTTATATTTTATATAAATGGAATCATGTAATATGCAGTACCTTGTGTCTGCTTTCTTTCACTTAGAATAATGTTTTTTTAAATTATTGTGATGTGATATATATATTTAATTAGAAAAGTTGTAGGTTTGCATAAAAGTCATGTAGAAAAAAGGCAACATTCTCATAAACTGCCTCTATTGTTGAAACTACATTGGTGTCAATACTTTGTTACAATTGATAAAATAATATTAAAATATTACTTCTGGCTTATTTCAGTCAACATGATGTCTTCAAGGCTCATCCATGTTGTTGTACACATCAGGCCTTCATTTCTTCTTACTGCTGAATAATATTCCTTCATATATATGAAACACATTTTGTTTATTCATCAGTTGATGGACACTTGAGTTGTTTCCATCTTATGGCAACTGTGAATAATGTTGCTTTGAACATCAGTGTGAAAATATCTGTTTGCATCCCTGCTTTCAGGTTTTCTGGGTATATGCCTAGTAGTGGGATTGCCAGACCATATGGCAATTCTATACTTAGCTTCCTGAGGAACTGCCAAACTGTCTTCCACAACAGCTGCACCATTTTACATTCCCACCGGCAGTGGATGAGTGCTCCTATTTCTTCACATTCTTTCCAACACTTGTAGTTTTCTCTGTTTTTGATAGTGGCCATTCTGGTAGGTGTGAAATGATATTTCATTGTGGTTTTGATTTTCATTTCCCTGATAGGTAATGAAGCTGAGCATCTCTTCATGTGCTTCTTTTGACCTGGGCAGGCACCGGGAATCAAACCCGGGTCTCTGGCATGGCAGGTAAGAACTCTGCCACTGCGCCACCATTGCCCGCCCTCTTCATGGGCTTTCTAGCTATTTCTTTTTCCTCTTACAAAAATGTCTACTTAAGTCTTTTGCCCATTTTCATGATTGGGTTGTTTGTCTTTTTCATGTTGAGTTGTAGTATTTATTTATATTTTCTAGATATTAAATCCTTATCGAATATGCAGTTTCCAAATATATTCTCCCTTTGTGTGTACTGCCTTTTCACTTTCTTGATAAAGTCCTTCGAGACACAAAAGTTTTTCATTTTGAGAAGGCCCCATTTATCTATTTTTCTTTTGTTGCTTGTGCTTTGGGTGTAGAGTCTAAGAAACCATTGCCTACTACAGGATGTTGAAGATGCTTCCCTACTCCTAGATTTTCTTCTAGGAGTTTTATGGTCCTGACTTTTATATTTAAGTCTTTGATCCATTTAAAAAGTGTGAGATAGGGGTCCTCTTTCATTCTCTTGGATATGGATATCCAGTTTTCCCAGCACTATTTCTTGAAGAGACTATTCAGTCCCAGTTGAGTAGACTTGGTAGCCTTGTCAAATATCAATTGGCCAGAGATGTAAGAGTCCATACTGAACCCTCAGTCCAATTCCACTGATCTATATGGCAGTCTTTGTTCCAGTACTACGCTGTTTTGATTACTGTGGCTTCGTAATAATTTTTTTTAAGGGGTAAGGAACTTTTTTTAAATTTCTGCATGTTCTTAGAATGACATCAAAATAATAACAACAATTCAGAACGATGTATAATGTTATCTTTGGAATCCCTAAGATTATCATACTATTTTTAATAACAGTGTTTCATATTTTTATTTTTCTATGACATTTCTATCCAAAATTTATACTTCTTTCCTTAAATAAGTAAGAAACATCTGTCCAAATATGTAGAAAAATGATTATTTTTGAGGTAGAAATACATTCAGTATTTTTCTTGATTGACACCTGACTAGTTTTTAAAATTAGAAACGTGCCATTTTCTTATGTTAGTTTTTATCTTCAATGACATAGGCAAGATCCAAAATCAAATTAGCTGTCTCTACAGTTACCTGTAGGTTCCTAAGCTCAGCAGTAAAACTGTCCAAATTCTGGTTGATGACCTAGTGAGCAGCTTCTTATAGAATGCAGTTTTGTGGGGCAAAATGATAATGATTGCTTCTTCATAAAGACCAGTTTAATTCTTGCTGGTTGCTGTATAATACACAGCCAGATCTTGAAAGAAGATCTGACCACTTAACAACAGAGGGAGAATTTGACTGCACTGACCACAAGTATCATTCTTCAAGTCAATGAAAATTTGCTCTCCATTATGTTCTAAAGTGCCAGCAAGAGATCTAGAGACTGTAAAATGTTTCCATAAGTTGAAACTCTGTTTGAGTACATCCACCATCTATAAGAATACTTTCTGACTGGTCAGGAATCTTGTGTCTGTTATATGTGACCAAACAAGTTTCAGTACAGCCACCTCCCCCAAAAACTGATGGTTGAGTTTCAGCTCATCCCAGGCAGTGTCTTTTCTTTTGTGGAGGAACAAACTGTGTATAGTCATTTCATTAGGAACAAGATGAAAAAAATATTTGGAGCCAAATTTTGAAAAGCACAAATCTTTCACACATCTGTAACTACTGGGAGAGACTGAATTCAGAGAACCAGTAAGCTGTGTTCCTGTCATTTTCTTCAAGGCTCCCATCAGTGCCACTCTGTCTGTGACAGTAACACGATGTGTGCTGAGAATGTATTTCAAAGATGGGCGTATAAATTTTGGGCACATAATGTGATCTATGGGGGTCACTAATCAGCCACCCTCTTACGTTATACAACTGGTCCAGGACTACATTTTCAAGAGAAACTTCACAACTGACCATCACAGTTCCTTCTTCAGTGTCAGAGAGGCCTCCAGACAATGAGGCACAAAACAAGCACCATCTTGAATGCACTTGATTTATTTATAGGTAACATCGTCCTCAATTAAACTTCTGAAACTTCGATGAATATTCCAAGTATACATAGTGTAGTCTATAACGCTTTGAACTTTTAAAGGTACACTTATACTCTTTCCTAAAATGATGTGCTCTTCAGCCATTTCTGGAACTATAGGCAAAAAGGCTTTCAGAATCAAAGCACCAGTGCGATCTACTTCCTTTCTTATGAGCGTACAGGCAAGTTTACTCATTAATATACTGTGCACCAAACAAAGTAGGATGTGAGTAACATTAAAGTTGACTGGGACTCAACAGCCACAGACCTCAAACTTAAGATACTTGGTGCAGAGGCTACAAAGATGCTTATTTAAACTAATGATAGTGGCGAGTGACAAGCCTATTCTCTGAACATTTTCAATCAGGTTGCAACAAAGAACAGCTGTGAATAAGCTACACCCACTGAAGCTTGACACGTGATTCAGGATGGAAGCTGTCAAGACTTTTAATATGGGATGGGTGACTGAAAGGTCAAGATACCCCAGCCACTGGCTGAGAGAAGCAGCTCGGGTGAGATCGCCGAGGCGCGCGGGCCTTACCGGGCGGGGTGGCAAGCGGCCGGAGTTACTCCCTTCCCCCTTCCCGGGCCGGCTGGGAGAATTGGAGAGGTGGTCCCCTGAAACCAAGGCGACTGGCGCCCACACCACGCGCAGCCCCCGGACCAACTGAGAGAATTGGATCGGAAACCCCCAGGCCGCGGAGAACGATGACCCCGTGACTCCCGGGGAACGTGCACTCTCTTGGGCGGGCCGCTGCCGCTGGCGCCCTCCCGCCACGCTTGTTGCCCAGGGCCGACTAGGAAATTCGGACGGGCTCTTTCCCTGGCTGCGGCGACCAGCAACCCTCCCTGCGTTCGGACCCCGGGCCGGCTCAAGCCGCTTCGGCTAGCGAACCCCCAGGACGGCGAGAGTTTTCCAAAGTTTAAGGTCCCACAGCACCTTTTACTGGTGGGACCCGCAGACAAACGTGTGCCACGAGTGCCACCTACTGGGCAGGATAAGAAAAACAGAACCCAGAGATTTCACAGAAAAATATTACAACCTTGCTGGGTCCAACACCAAGAGAAATCTGAATAAATGCCCAGACGCCAGCAGCAGAAGATAACTGTCCACGCTCAAAAGATTGAGAATATGGCTCAGTCAAAGGAACAAACCAATAGCTCAAATGAGACACAAGAGCTGAGACAATTAATGCTGAATATACGAACAGAAATGGAAAACCTCTTCAAAAATGAAATCGATAAATTGAGGGAGGACATGAAGAGGACATGGGCTGAACATAAAGAAGAAATAGAAAAACTGAAAAAACAAATCGCAGAACTTATGGAAGTGAAGGATAAAGTAGCAAACATAGAAAAAATAATGGATAGCTATAATGATAGATTTAAAGAGACAGAAGATAGAATTAGTGATTTGGAGGATGGAACATCTGAATTCCAAAAAGAAACAGAAACTATAGGGAAAAGAATGGAAAAATTTGAACAGGGTATCAGGGAACTCAAGGACAATATGAACCGCACAAATATACGTGTCGTGGGTGTCCCAGAAGGAGAAGAGAAGGGAAAAGGAGGAGAAAAACTAATGGAAGAAATTATCACTGAAAATTTCCCAACTCTTATGAAAGACCTAAAATTACAGATCCAAGAAGTGCAGCGCACCCCAAAGAGATTAGACCCAAATAGGCGTTCTCCAAGACACTTACTAGTTAGAATGTCAGAGGTCAAAGAGAAAGAGAGGATCTTGAAAGCAGCAAGAGAAAAACAATCCATCACATACAAGGGAAACCCAATAAGACTATGTGTAGATTTCTCAGCAGAAACCATGGAGGCTAGAAGACAGTGGGATGATATATTTAAATTACTAAAAGAGAAAAACTGCCAACCAAGACTCCTATATCCAGCAAAATTATCCTTCAAAAATGAGGGAGAAATTAAAACATTCTCAGACAAAAAGTCACTGAAAGAATTTGTGACCAAGAGACCAGCTCTGCAAGAAATACTAAAGGGAGCACTAGAGTCAGATACAAAAAGACAGAAGAGAGAGATATGGAAAAGAGTGTAGAAAGAAGGAAAATCAGATATGATATATATAATACAAAAGGCAAAATGTTAGAGGAAAATATTATCCAAACAGTAATAACACTAAATGTCAATGGACTGAGTTCCCCAATCAAAAGACATAGATTGGCAGAATGGATTAAAAAACAGGATCCTTCTATATGCTGTCTACAGGAAACACATCTTAGACCCAAAGATAAACATAGGTTGAAAGTGAAAGGTTGGGAAAAGATATTTCATGCAAATAACAACCAGAAAAGAGCAGGAGTGGCTATACTAATATCCAACAAATTAGACTTCAAATGTAAAACAGTTAAAAGAGACAAAGAAGGACACTATATACTAATAAAAGGAACAATTAAACAAGAAGACATAACAATCATAAATATTTACGCACCGAATCAGAATGCCCCAAAATACGTGAGGAATATACTGCAAACACTGAAAAGGGAAATAGACTCATATACCATAATAGTTGGAGACTTCAACTCACCACTCTCATCAAGGGACAGAACATCTAGACAGAGGATCAACAAAGAAATAGAGAATCTGAATATTACTATAAATGAACTAGACTTAATAGACATTTATAGGACATTACATCCCACAACAGCAGGATACATCTTTTTCTCAAGTGCTCATGGATCATTCTCAAAGATAGACCATATGCTGGGTCACAAAGCAAGTCTTAACAAATTTAAAAAGATTGAAATCTTACACAACACTTTCTCGGACCATAAAGGAATGATGTTGGAAATCAATAATAGGCAGAGTGCCAGAAAATTCACAAATACGTGGAGGCTCAACAACACACTCCTAAACAACGACTGGGTCAAAGAAGAAATTGCTAGAGAAATTAGCAAATACCTCGAGGCGAATGAAAATGAAAACACAACATATCAAAACTTATGGGACGCAGCAAAGGCAGTGCTAAGAGGGAAATTTATTGCTCTAAATGCCTATATCAGAAAAGAAGAAAAGGCAAAAATTCAGGAATTAACTATCCATTTGGAAGAACTGGAGAAATAACAGCAAGCTAACCCCAAAGCAAGCAAAAGGAAAGAAATAACAAAGATTAGAGCACAAATAAATGAAATTGAAAACATGAAAACAATAGAGAAAATCAATAAGACCAAAAGTTGGTTCTATGA
Organism: Tamandua tetradactyla; assembly: GCF_023851605.1. Classification (NCBI taxonomy): domain Eukaryota; kingdom Metazoa; phylum Chordata; class Mammalia; order Pilosa; family Myrmecophagidae; genus Tamandua; species Tamandua tetradactyla. The sequence continues at coordinate 52,735,616 of NC_135341.1, read as the reverse complement.
GAAAATCAATAAGATTGATGGGCCCTTAGCAAGATTGACAAAAAGAAGAAGAGAGAGGATGCAAATAAATAAGATCAGAAATGGAAGAGGAGACATAACTACTGACCTCACAGAAATAAAGGAGGTAATAACAGGATACTATGAACAACTTTACGCTAATAAATACAACAATTTAGAGGAAATGGACGGGTTCCTGGAAAGACATGAACAACCAACTTTGACTCAAGAAGACATAGATGACCTCAACAAACCAATCACAAGTAAAGAAATTGAATTAGTCATTCAAAAGCTTCCTAAAAAGAAAAGTCCAGGACCAGATGGCTTCACATGTGAATTCTACCAAACGTTCCAGAAAGAATTAGTACCAATTCTCTTCAAACTCTTCAAAAAAATCGAAGTGGAGGGAAAACTACCTAATTCATTCTATGAAGCCAACATCACCCTCATACCAAAACCAGGCAAAGATATTACAAAAAAAGAAAACTACAGACCAATCTCTCTAATGAATACAGATGCAAAAATCCTCAATAAAATTCTAGCAAATCGTATCCAACAACACATTAAAAGAATTATACATCATGACCAAGTAGGATTCATCCCAGGTATGCAAGGATGGTTCAACATAAGAAAATCAATTAATGTAATACACCATATCAACAAATCAAAGCAGAAAAATCACATGATCATCTCAATTGATGCAGAGAAGGCATTCGACAAGATTCAACATCCTTTCCTGTTGAAAACACTTCAAAAGATAGGAATACAAGGGAACTTCCTTAAAATGATAGAGGGAATATATGAAAAACCCACAGCTAATATCATCCTCAATGGGGAAAAATTGAAAACTTTCCCCCTAAGATCAGGAACAAGACAAGGATGTCCACTATCACCACTATTATTCAACCTTGTGTTGGAGGTTCTAGCCAGAGCAATTAGACAAGAAAAAGAAATACAAGGCATCAGAATTGGAAAGGAAGAAGTAAAACTATCACTGTTTGCAGACGATATGATACTATACGTCGAAAACCCGGAAAAATCCACAACAAAACTACTAGAGCTAATAAATGAGTACAGCAAAGTAGCAGGTTACAAGATCAACATTCAAAAATCTGTAGCATTTCTATACACTAGTAATGAACAAGCTGAGGGGGAAATCAAGAAACATACCCATTTACAATTGCAACTAAAAGAATAAAATACCTAGGAATAAATTTAACTAAAGAGACAAAAGACCTATACAAAGAAAACTACAAAAAACTGCTAAAAGAAATCACAGAAGACCTAAATAGATGGAAGGGCATACCGTGTTCATGGATTAGAAGACTAAATATAGTTAAGATGTCAATCCTACCTAAATTGATTTACAGATTCAATGCAATACCAATCAAAATCCCAACAACTTATTTTTCAGAAATAGAAAAACCAATAAGCAAATTTATCTGGAAGGGCAGGGTGCCCCGAATTGCTAAAAACATCTTGAGGAAAAAAAACAAAGCTGGAGGTCTCGCGCTGCCTGACTTTAAGGCATATTATGAAGCCACAGTGGTCAAAACAGCATGGTATTGGCATAAAGATAGATATATCGACCAATGGAATCGAATAGAGTGCTCAGATATAGACCCTCTCATCTATGGACATTTGATCTTTGATAAGGCAGTCAAGCCAACTCACCTGGGACAGAGCAGTCTCTTCAATAAATGGTGCCTAGAGAACTGGATATCCATATGCAAAAGAATGAAAGAAGACCCATCTCTCACACCCTATACAAAAGTTAACCCAAAATGGATCAAAGATCTAAACATTAGGTCTAAGACCATAAAACAGTTAGAGGAAAATGTTGGGAGATATCTTATGGATCTTACAACTGGAGGCGGTTTTATGGACTTAAACCTAAAGCAAGAGCACTGAAGAAGGAAATAAATAAATGGGAACTCCTCAAAATTAAACACTTTTGTGCATCAAAGAACTTCATCAAGAAAGTAGAAAGACAGCCTTCACAATGGGAGACAATATTTGGAAATGATATATCAGATAAAGGTCTAGTATTCAGAATTTATAAAGAGATTGTTCATCTCAACAACAAAAAGACAGCCAACCCAATTACAAAATGGGAAAAAGACTTGAACAGACACCTCTCAGAAGAGGAAATACGGATGGCCAAGAGGCACATGAAGAGATGCTCAATGTCCCTGGCCATTAGAGAAATGCAAATCAAAACCACAATGAGATATCATCTCACACCCACCAGAATGGCCATTATCAACAAAACAGAAAATGACAAGTGCTGGAGAGGATGCGGAGAAAGAGGCACACTTATCCACTGTTGGTGGGAATGTCAAAGGGTGCAACCACTGTGGAAGGCAGTTTGGCGGTTCCTCAAAAAGCTGAATATAGAATTGCCATACGACCCAGCAATACCATTGCTAGGTATCTACTCAAAGGACTTAAGGGCAAAGACACAAACGGACATTTGCACACCAATGTTTATAGCAGCATTATTTACAATTGCAAAGAGATGGAAACAGCCAAAATCTCCATCAACAGAAGAGTGGCTAAACAAACTGTGGTATATACATACGATGGAATATTATGCAGCTTTAAGACAAGATAAACTTATGAACCATGTAATAACATGGATGGACCTAGAGAATATTATGCTGAGTGAATCCAGCCAAAAACTAAAGGACAAATACTGTATGGTCCCACTGATATGAACGGACATTCGAGAATAAACTTGAAATATGTCATTGGTAACAGAGTTCAGCAGGAGTTAGAAACAGGGTAAGACAATGGGTAATTGAAGCTGAAGGGATACAGACTGTGCAACAGGACTAGATACAAAAACTCAAAAATGGACAGCACAATAATACCTAATTGTAAAGTAATCATGTTAAAACACTGAAGGAAGCTGCATCTGAGCTATAGGTTTTTGTTTTGTTTTGTTTTGTTTTGTTTTGATTTTACTATTATTACTTTTATTTTTTTCTCTATATTAACATTCTATATCTTTTTCGGTTATGTTGCTAGTTCTTCTAAACCAATGCAAATGTACTAAGAAATGATGATCATGCATCTATGTGATGATGTTAAGAATTAATGATTGCATGTGTAGAATGGTATGATCTCTAAATGTTGGGTTAATTTCTTTTTTTCCGTTAATTAAAAAAAAAAAAAAAAAAGAGAAGGGATAATTGGAGATGAAGGGATACAGACTGTACAACGGGACTGGATATAAAAACTCAGAAATGGACAGCACAATACTACCCAATTGTAATGCAATTATGTTAAAACACTGAATGAAGCTGCATGTGAGGTATAGGTTTTTTGTTTTTGTTTTTTTTGTTTTTTTTTTCTTTCTATTATTGTTTTAATTCTTATTCTGTTGTCTTTTTATTTCTTTTTCTAAATTGATGCAAATGTACTAAGAAATGATGAATATGCAACTATGTGATGTTATTAAGAATTACTGATTGTACATGTAGATTGGAATGATTTCTAATTGTTTTGTTAATTCTTTTTTTAATTAATAAAAAAAAAAATTAAAAAAAAAATGTAACCTGACTGACAGAAAAATATGTCTGCCAATGATATATAATAAATACAAATTGTGAATGTTTCAGACATAAAAATTCCTTTCTGGAACTCAAGCCTCTTAATAAACAGAAGTATTATAAAAAAAAAAAAAAAAAAAAAGATACCCCAGCCACAAGACTTTTTTTTTACAATTTCACAATTTTAGGTTTTTACTTCTAGCTGCTCTAAAATACTGGTGACTTAAAGAGATATCAATTTAATGATTCAGCATTCACATTCATTTGTTAAATCCCATCTTCTCTATATAATGCCACCATCACCTTTGATCTTTCCATCACTCTCTTTAGGGGTGCTTGGGCTATGGCAAGTTAAAAGTTTTCATAATGGAAGGGTCTGTCACTAATATGGGGTAGGGAGATGGAACAATCTGATGTTCTGAAGAGACTGGGCTAGGTTTCAGGACTTATCTGGACCAGGGACCCATCTTGAGGTTGTAGGATTCTGGAATGTTACTCTAGTGCATGGAACCCATGTGGAATCTTATATATTGCCCTAGGTGTTCTTTAGGATTGGCTGGAATGGTCCTGGTTGGGGGTTGGCGGGTTATGATAGGTAGCAAAGTCTAACTGAAGCTTGTGTAAGAGTGACCTCCAGAGTAGCCTCTTGGCTCAATTTGAACTCTCTCTGCCACTGGTACTTTATTAATTACACTTCTTTTCCCCCTTTTGGTCAGGATGGAGTTGTTGAACCATGGGATCAACAATGCCAGTTCTTTTTAATCCAACTGATTTTCATCTCTTCTTTTAATACCAAGGTCAAATTCAAAGTTGCTTCTTCCTGAAGATGACAAGCTGGCTATTTCCCATGTATTTAGCTCTTCTGAGGACTTGCAAGTACCAGACTATCTGGCTCAAAAATGTTGTCCTTGGTAGGTATTTGGAAAACAGGACCACTTTTGATTCTGTGCCACTCCAAATGTTTGAACCCAACTAAAGTTATCATAACCACCAGAACTGCGTAGCCTTTCCAGAAGTTCTAAAAGCTCACACTTCAGTATCAGTGCACCTGTCCACCAGTGCCTTACCTCCTGAGGCTAGCACCGACCATAGGCCTCAGAAGCCAAGTGGTACTCCACAGCCCCACTTTGTAATAAGTTTTAAGACCAGGAAGTATGAATCCTCCAACTTCATTGTTACTTTTCAAAATGGTTTTGGCTATTTGGCGTCCCTTACCTTCCATATAAGTTTGATGATTGGCTTTTTCATTTCCACAAAGAAAGCTTTTAGAATTTTAATGGGAATTGTGTCAAGTATATAAATGACTTTGGGTGGAACTGACATCTTAACAATATTTAGTCTTCCAATCATAAACATGAAATGTCCGTCTATTTTTTCAGGTCTTCTTTGATTTCTTTTAGCAATGTTTGCAGTTTTCTGTGTAGAAGTCCTTTACATCTTTGGTTAGATTTATTCCTAGATATTTGGTTCTTTTATTATCTATTTTAAACACATTTTTTTCCCCTTGATTTCATCTTCAGATTCTTCATTACTAGTATATAGAAACACAACTGATTTTTGGGTCTTGATTTGGTACCCCACCACTTTCTGAATTCATTTATTAGCTATAATGGTGTTGCGGATATTTCAGGATTTTCTGTATATAGGATCATGTCATTTGCAAATAGGGGACATTTTGCTTCTTCCTTTCTAATTTGAATGCCTTTTATTTCTTTTTCTTGCAAAATTGGTCTGGCAGGAACTTCTAATACAATATTGAATAGCAGTGGTGACAATGGGCATTCTTGCCTTGTTCCTTATCTTACAGGGAAAGCTTTCCATCTTTCACCATTAAGTATAATGTTAGCTGTGGGTTTTGTTTTACTTCTCATATATGCCCTTTATCGTGCTGTGGAAGTCTCCTTCTATGACCAGTGTTCTGAGTGTTTTTATTAAGAAGAGGTGCTTGATTTTGCCCAGTGCTTTGTCTGCGTCAATTGATATGATCTTGTTTATTTTTTTTTCCATTCTCTTAATGTGGTGTATTATATTAATAGATTTCTTATGTTGAACTAACTTTACATACCAAGAATAAATCCCATTTTATCATGGTGTATAAAATAATTCTTTTAGTGGGCCACAGTGGCTCAGCAGGCAGGAATGCTTGCCTGCGATGCCAGAGGACCCGGGTTTGATTCCCGGTGCCTGCCCATGTAAAAAAAATAAATAAATAATTCTTTTAATGTGCAGTTGGATTTAGTTTGCAAGTATTTTGTTGAAGATTTTTACATCTCTATTCATAAGGGATACTTGTTTGTAATTTTCTTTTCTTATGGTATATTTATCTGGCTTTGATTTGAGTGTGATGTTGGGCCTCATAGAATGAATTAGGGAGTGCTCCTTCTTCTTCTCCATTTTGGAAATGTTTCAACTTTTTGGAAATGTTTGTGTAGAGTTGTTATAAATCTTCTAGAAATGTTTGGTAAATTCTCCTGTGATGATAACTGTTCCTGGGCTTCTCTTTTTGGGGAGGTTTTTGATTACTGATTCAATCTTTTATTAATTATTGATTCATTGTGAACTTCTGTTTATTCTTGATTCAGTGTAGGTGAATTTCTAGGAAACTATCCAAAAATCTAGGTTATTTAATTGTTGGCCTAAAGTTGCACAAAATATCTTCTAGCAGTCCTTTTTATTTCTGTGGGCTCATTTGTAATGACCCCCATTTCATTTCTGTTATTTGTATCTTCTCTTTATTTTTCTAGCTAAAGGTTTGTCAATTTTACTGATCTTTTCAAGGAAGCAACTTTTAGTTTTGTTTATTCTCTCTATATTTTTTAATTCTCTATTTTACTTATCTGTGTATTAATTCTCTTCCTTTGGCTTCCTTTAGATTTAGTTTGTTCTTTTTCTTGTTCCTCCAGTTTGGAGGTTAGGTCTCTAATTTGAAATCTTTCTTCTTTTTAAATGTAAGCATTCAGAGCTGTAATTTTCCCTCTCAATACTGCCGTGGTGCATCTCATAAGTATTAGTGCATTGTGTTTTTGTTTTCATTCACCCCAAGATATTTCCTAGTTCTGCTTGTGATTTCCTCTTTAACCCATTGGTTGCTTTACAGAGATTTGTTTTATGATCTAAGGTATGGTCTTTCCTTTAGAATGATTCATTTGCAGTCAAGAATAATGTCACATATGTTGCTATTGTGTGAAATGTTACATACACATCTGTTAGGTTTGGTTGATTTAGAGTATCTTTCCAATATTCTATTTCCTTATTGATATTCTGTTTAGATCTTCTAGCTATTATTGAAATGGTATTTTAAAGTCTCCTACTACCTATGTAGACTGTCTAATTTTCCCTTCAAATCTGTCAATATTTGTTTCATATATTTTGAGTCTCTCCTGTTAGGTGTGTGTGTGTGTATATATTTGTGCATAAATATATATATTTTTTTAATATAAAAATATTTTTATATATTTTTAAATATATGTATTTATTATATCTTCTAGTTTAATTGACCCCTTGATCAGTACACACTGATTGTCTTTATCCCTTGTAACAGTTTTGACTAAGAGTCTATTTTATCTAATATTAGTAGTGCTACCCTAGTTCTCTCTCTCTCTTTTTTTTTTTGCATGGGCAGGCACCAGGAAACGAACTCGGGTCTCTGGCATGGCAGGCGAGAGCTCTGCCTGATGAGCCACCATGGCCCACCCTCTAGTTCTCTTTTGAATAATACTTGTATGGTACATTTTTTTCCACTCCTTCACTTTCAACTTACTCATGTCTTTGAAATTATGGTGAGTCTTGTAAACAGAATATTGTTGTATGCTTTTACACCCATTCTACTCATCTCTGCCTTTTGACTGGGCAGTTTAGAGTCAGTACTTAATAATGCAGAACTTTCTTCTGCCCTTTTGCTCTTGATCTTTGTAGTAGGCCTTATACCATTTTCTCTCTCAGTTCTTCCATTAAAGACTACTTCATATTTATTTGTTTATTTTTTTAATTGTAACATATTGAGTCCCTTCTTTCTGGATATATTTTTCATATTTTTTTATTGTTACCATAGCGATAAAATTTAACATCTTAAACATATAGCAATTATATATGATGCCAACTTGACTTCAACAGCATGCACACACTGCTCTTAAGTCTCTCCACCTTCTTCTTTTTTTTGTATACTTGTTACAAATTATATCTTGTCCAAAGCCATAGATTTATCATTGCCTTTCATGCATTTGCATTTAACTCCTATAAAAAGTAAGAAATGGAGTTCCATGCTAAAAATACAATATAGTAGTACTTGGATTTATAATTACCCATATGACTACCTTTACTGGAGGTCTTTATTTTTTTTATGCCATTTCAAACCATTGGCTAGTGTCCTTCCTTTCAGTCTGAGGAATTCCCTTTAGCATTGTTTGTAAAGCATATCCAGTAATAATGAATTCCTTCAGCTTTTGTTTATATATGTCAATGTCTTAATCTCTCCCTCATTTTTTAAAGAGATTCTCACTGCAATTCAAATTCCTGGTTGGCAATAGTTTACCCTCAGCATTGGAAGTATTTTAACTCACTGTCTTCTTGACTCCATGGTTTCTGGTGAGAAATAGTCACTTAATCTAATTGGGTTTCCCTTGTACAAAACGTGTTGTTTTTCTCTTTCACTTTCAGAACTCTCTCCTAGTCCTCTGCATTAGACAGTTTGACCAGAATGTGGTGATGGAGCAAGTTTCTCATCAACTTTATCCTGTTTGGTGTTCTTTGAGCTTCTAATATGTGCATATTCGTATCTGTTGCTGTGTTTGGAAAATTTTCTGGAGTTATTTCTTTTAATATTCCTTCTTCCACTTTCTGTCTTTCTTCTCCTTTTAGGACTCTTATAAATATTAATATGCTTTATGGTGTCCCACATTTCTCTTAGGCTATTTTTGCTTTTTGAATTCTTTTTTCATTTTGCTTCTCAGTCTTACTTCTTTCAATTGTCCTGTCTTCATGTTCACTGATTCTTTCTCCTGCCAGCTCCAATCTGATAGGGAAACACTCCTGGGAATTTTTCATTTCAGTTACTATGGTCTTAACTCCAATAGTTCTGTTTAGTTCCATTTTAAAATTTCTATATCTTGATTGAGATTCTCATATTGTTCATTCATTGTTTTCCTGATATCCTGTAGTTATTCCTACATATTTTCCTTTACCTCTTTTAGCATTTTCATGCTTTACTTTTTTAAAGTCTTGGTCTGGTATATCCACAGTCTGCTTTCCTTCTTTGGTGTTTTCTGGATTTTTATCTTCTTCCTTTGAATGAACCACCATTTCCTGTTTCTTTGCTTTGTCCTACAGTCTTTTGTTATACACTGAACATTTTAATATTTTAAAACATTAATGCTAGGGTTTTTTTCCCCGAGATGTCTGTTTATTAAGTTTGCATCCAGCTAGTGATATTACAGAAATTTTCTTGCGTGTCAAGAGGTAATAAAACCAAGGAAACCTAAGCAAAATCCATTTTCACTTTCATTGGCTTTGCTAAGGCTGGTGCTCTTCTTCAGCATTCAACCCTCCTGTCAAGGTCAGCCCAAGGCCAATGGAAGTCACAGGGTCTTCTCTGTCTTTTCTGGGGCTGTGTCTTGTCCTGCACCTATGCTTGCTATTGGTCTTAGGAATTCCCCTTTTTACAGGAATTTGAATGGCCCCTCAACTCCCCAAGAAACAAAACCTCTCTTGGGTGTTTCTCTGCAGGACTTAAAGCAGGTAAGATTTTGTCCAGGCTTCCCTACTCATTTGTTTCTTATTTTGCTTTTCCTGTCTCAACTTTCGTTTACATGGAATTCTGGGGGGAGGGGGGCATGTCTGAGAGAGAGTTGTTTCTCAAGTCCCTCTTTCTCAGACAAAACAAGGCCCAGAACCCACAAAAGGAACAGTGCTGGCTCCAAATTGCCCTGGGAGGGGTTGAGGGAGAGACCAGAAAGCCCATCAGAAGTTTCCCCCAGGGGTCCCTAAAGCTGTTATTTCTTATTTCATTATCTGCCAAACAAATATAACCCTTCAACTGTCTTCCACAGCTCTGGGGAAGCATTCTGCTTTTGTCTGGGTGAGTTGGAACAATGTGCCCACAGAGCAGGGCCCCCGGCAATCTGAAGTTGCTAATCAAAAGCAGTGATCAGTGCTCAGACTGTGTAGCTCCTCATTTTGGGGTACTGGGTTTTTATGTCTCACTGTAACACCAGCAAGCTGTGCCAGTACCTTACTGCTTCTTGCTGTACTTTTGGATGAGGAGCGAAAGTTGCTGGTCTGTGGAAAGTTTAACTCAGTGGTATTTACTGCAATTTACTAGCCTCTTCCTCCCACTGTTCCTTGGATGTTGTACAATGTTCTATTAAACTTTGCAGCTTCAAAATAGTTGATTCTGTATTCCTGCCTATTTGATAGTTGTTCTTGTAGAGGTACTGATTCTTCATGCAGGCAAAAATTCTGCCACTGAGCCACCGTCACACTGCCCAAGGAACTGAGTCTTGGAGCTTCCTACTCTGTCATCTTCCCACAGCTGCCCTTTTATTTGTTTTTACTGTTTTTTTTGCCTTATATTTTCATTTTCTTATTCAAATTCCTCAGTATTGTGCTTGTTTAAAAAACTGTATTATTTTCAGTAATAAGGCTTTTGATTTTATATATCAAATCTTTTTCTTTTTTGCTTATTGTTTCTTCTATTTTAATCAATTTTTCACATTATTTGTTTCATTTAAGACCAGCTCCTTATACTTAAAATGTTGTTCATTTTAATAACATTTTGTAAAAATACAAACATTTTGTATAAATACAGACGTGAACAAATAAGATAATAAAAATTGTTGTAGCCAATTACATAAAATCTGCAAATAATTAACTTTTAAAAATGAAAATAATGTCTTTAAATATCTATAGTGTCAAATAATTTTGTTTGTATCATTTTCATTTTTGAATTTGAAATTCCTGTTCACTATGGATTTTCATGATTTTTTTTCCCAACTGACTTCCCTCATTTCCTATTTAGCCTGAAGTCTTAGTGAGTTTTTGTTTATTTGCTTTGGGTTTTTTGACTTGATTATTTTATGTTTTACTGTCTCTGGTAAGAGTTGGAGGTGGCTGGGGCAAATCTTCCCTTAGACTGAAACATTCTGTCTCCATGCTTGGGCGCTTCTGCTCTCATTCACACCACCTATTTCCATATTGGAATTCATAAGGAGTATTTTTCAGGGTTTTTTAAAAAAAATTACGTATCTTCACATGGTTCTTTTTGGAAAGGAAATCTATTCACTGTATGAAATTATATGCACTTATACAAGACAAAGCCCTCTGGATTTCCGTATACCTTGAAGTCTTTCCTTGCTACCCGTTTTCTTGACTTTGATGTATTAACCTAATGCTAAAATTTCTGCAATTCATTTAATTTTAGTTGTTTTAAATTTTAAACCAATAGCTGTTAGGCTATATTTTACTTTACTTGGTTGCACCTTCCAGGGTTTTAATTTTTCTCCCTTTTTTCCTATTATTTCATTTTTTTAATGTATTTTTTTTTATCACTCCAGTATGGAACAATGTCTGGCTTTTAAATTATGCACAAATAAAATTCTTCAACATCAAGCTAATTTCTGAATTTTACACATATCTCAGATGCTTTACTTTAAGTCTGATTTTTATTCCGATCATTCTTTTTAAAATGTGATTGAATTGGACAGCACGTTGGAAGGGGGCCCCTCAGAGACTTAATCTATGTTGCTGGAAACTCTCCTATACGGTAACTAGGTCCCTATATTTTGTTCTTCAAACGTCCTACTCTCACGGGCATTATGCAAGTCTCAATAATTGTTTTAAGCATTACACAATAGTGGTTTAGAGTTATCATAAACAGTTCAATTTTGAGATAAACACCTGCTGACTCTGTTTTTATCCCACTCACCCTTTAACGCTGTATTTAGGAGTCTCAGTTTCCATGCTCTTTCCTCTGCCCTAATCCTCCCCAACTATCCAAGATTAGTGTCACTCTTCACGTAATGCAGCACACCTTTTAAAACCTCTTTAGTCTTGACTGCAAAGTAATATATTATTAGTTCTCAAAAGCTAAAAAAATAAAAAGTATGATGCAGAAAAAAAAAGGCAAATATTTTGCCAGTTCTCTCTTTCTGGGTTTGCCACGTACTCAGAATCTGCACATTTGCAAAAGAAGGATGTACTTTTTCTCTAAAGAATGTTTTGACGATTAATGAGATACAGACTCTAAATATACTTACTCTAGGGCCTGGTACAGATAACTGTATTGTTGCTACTGTTTGACTTGAAATCTAAAGAACAATTTAGTGTCACTGTCCAACATGGTTATTTTTTAAAGACATCTTTTCTTCCTTAAAAAGTAGTAAAATAATGTCACAAGAAAACTAGTAAATAGAGAATGATAAAAAAAATTAGCTACCTATTATGTCTGCCACAACATATATATTTTAGAGTATTTATATCCTAGTGTTATTCTTTTTTATCACACAATATTTCATTTTCTATCTTGGTAATCATTCCATACACACAATATGCTAAATATTGCTTTTTTTGTTTGCTATTTTCCGTATTGTTTCATAGCCATGAAATTCTAAACTCCACAGGAAATTTCAATCAGAAAAATATAATTACTTTTTGAAAAATTGCATTATTTTTGAAATTTTTAAAATTTCTTTAAAACAAATACAGTTGCAAAAATTATACCTATGCATCTATTAAAACTCAGTTTATTGATCTATACTATGTATGGGTGGCTGTTACACTATACTCTTGCCGTAGAACTTTTCTTTTTTTATTTTATCTTTTCAGCATAAAGCAATTACAAAATTATCTGGTGTTCAAGATGTACCACGTTTAAAATGTCTTTCAGCAAGAATAAATGCAGTATACCAAAAGATAGCTAGTACAAAGCCCTGATACATCAACAGCTGCATTGTATGTGGAAATGATGGATTTTAACGGGAAATAAATTACTCATCTGCCTGGATCCCTGAAAAATATTAACCAAGCAAAAAATAGGTACTGAAAACACAGTAACTTTTTCAGCATGTTTTGCTTTTCTTGACTAGGATTTTGAGAAATTTGTTGAACAAAGAAATTTCTATTTCTCCACCCATCCTTGTTAACCACCATCCTTGGAAGGAATTTTTCATTTAAAGTCCATGGACTATATTGAGGGGTCACTGATGGACATCAGGAATTCCATATATTCCCTGCAATTGTGTGTCAAATGCAGGTGTTTTTCACTGTATTAGGTTACTTGGTTGTTATGCAAATTGCCACAAACTTGGTGGCTTAAAACAATAAAAATGTATTTGCTTACAGTTCAGGGGGCCAGACTTCAGAAATCTGTAACATTGGGCCAAAATCAAGGTGTTGGAGCACGATGCCCACTCTGGGTACTCTAGATGATTATCTGTCTCTTGCCTCTTCCAGCTTCTGGTGGCTGCCAGCGTTCTTATGTTTACAGACATTGGATACAGCCCCAATACCAGTCTCTGTGATTATAGTGCCTTCTCTTCTGAATGTGTCAAATGTTCCTCTGACTTCCTCTTAAAAGCGTACATGTGATTGCCTTTTGGGTCCACCTGTATCATCCAGAACAATCGGCTCATCTCAAGATCCTTAACTTAATGACATATGGATTTTTCTGGGGGGAGGGGCACTATTCAGCCTTCATAGGTACATTCATCTTGGGAGTGGGGCTTCATTTTCTCTGAATTGCTAAGCCAGCACTGTAGTAGAGGAGTTCTAAGATTCCGTCCAACTGTAAAAGGTTTGGTCTTTGGTTATCTGCTGGCTTACCCCTTTGTTTGGAAGCATGTTCTTGTCCCTTCCATTCCCCTCTAAAACAGCTAAAATTGGCTGGGATTCATAAAAAGGAATCTGAGTATGGAAATTGCCGACTTCTTTGAGCATTTGGGAAGGATGACCCAGAAATTTTTGGATTGGGTTGCAGGGGCAAACAACAACAGCGACAGAAGCAGCAAGCTCCAATCCCAGTGGCAGAATATCCAGGCCATGCACTCTTGTCACCTCCTCCCTCAGACTGAGAAAGTAACCCTTTTGGAGAGGATCCTGACTTCTGAAGAGGAAAGAAAGGTGTGTACCTATTCCAACATTCCATTTCCTCCTTTGCATACACGAAGAAGCCTTAACACATTCTACCACCCAGGGAATTGGGCCCAAACCAATGAAATCGTAAATATTCCACACTTACTTCCCTCAAGTTTTTTTCTTAAACATAATCTCTCTGCATTGTAGTTACAATCCTTAAGAATTCTTTCATGCCTTTTCCATTTCATAATTCTGAAAATGTTTAAATTGCAAGGATAATCACAGCAGGAAATTTTCTAAAACTCAGAGAAGCTAGGCTATATGCCTGGCATATACAATCAGATTCAAGGATCATTAATTTTTATTTCATTGCCTAAAATTTCCAAAACTCTGTGAAAGGAAACTGACATGTGCATGCCGGTGATGTGCCAGGCACTGAACCAAGAGGATTACTTACATTATTTCATTTAATCCTCACAGCAAATTAAAGAGATTGCTATTTTCAACCTTACTGTATTTACGGGAAAGCAAACCCAAATATACTAGGTAATTTGCTTGAGACTTCAAAGTTAGTATATGGGAAAACTGAGATTTGTATCCAAGCTTATTTGACACGATAGTCTTTACTCTTTCCAAACTTTACGTTTTCTTTGCAGGCACTCAAGATCCTTTTGAAGATCACAGGCCAACAATAGGATATGCTTCATGGGGGGTAATCCTGACAGAGAAGGAGGCTGTTATGCTAGTTTCAGGCAAGGCTGGAAGGATATTGCTGAGCATAAAGCTGTCTTGATCAGTCCAGTGTGGGGGGAGCAGGAGAGCAGAAGCAATCGGCTTGAAGGTCTACACAACAAGGTTTTCACTACCTGATTGGAGACCCTTGAGTTTTGCAAATGATTAATCTGAGAGAATCATATCACTAATGTTTGGGTCATGTTATTCTCTTGGCAAAATGAATCTATTAGATACATTGTTATTACTGCAAATCTGGATGCGGCAGCAATTTCATTTATCTCAAACATCCCTCTGAATTGAAACTCATACACTCTTAATGATTCTCCCATAAACTGGTTTATAGGTGATTTCAGCTGTGGGTGCATCAACTAGGATACAGAGCTTTAATGAACACTGATATGCCAAAGCCTCCATTACACCAGGCAAATGAGGCACTTTGTCTAAGACAGTTCCTGAGAGTGTGCAGTATAATGAGCTCTGCATTATATAAAACTGAGGATGTATTTCCTGTTTGGAAAACAACTATTTCAGAGTTGAATGACTGACCATGATAGCTTTTATGGTGTTCATATAATATGACAAGCTTTCAAAACAGCCTGGCACCAGACTCAATTTTGTCAATGCTACATTAAGGTCCCACGCTCTTATTTGGATGTTGGGGAAATAAAAGAGATACAGATCACTGGGAACTATTGTTTTGTTTTGTTTTTTTTTTTTTTACTTAGGTTGGATTGTATGATATGTGAATAGTGAATAAAACTGTTTAAAAATGAACTGAGAGATACAAATGCTGAAGAAAATGTGGAGAGAGAGATGGCCACACATCTTCAATCAGAACTTATATACAAATATGAGCACACATACTTTGAGTGCATATAATTTAGAACTAAAATCCCCATGGTTAGATAAAAACACCAGAATATGAGGAAAATATGCAGAGGAATCTCAGCCTGAACAGTGTGGTAGTCCTAGTAATACACTGATTATGGTTTCTTTGCTCTCTTATATTCTTTGGATATGGTTATAGTGTTTGTAGGTTTGGTGGTGAAGAACTGAATAACTGGTGCTGGATAGAGGAGACTTATTTTTTATTATGACAGCTTGCTATTTTTATAACATGGTGATTGAGTTGAACACAATTAAAGTACAATGACTTATTTGTCCTTTTTCCTGGATGAGTGAACAGATGATTAAATATTGATGTCAGCATCCTTGAATATCTCCAAGCGAGCAGCTTTTGGCTACTGCTTTTGTTTGAAATGCTGTGTTTGGTTGTGTCCAGAAGCTTTGAATGGCTGCTTGGCTTCCTTCCCCTTTCTTCCATGGAGCTCTCACCATTCCAACATGACAGATTTGGCAAAATACTAGTAAGGTTGAGTCCTGCTTGCCTCCACGCCATTGTCTTTGTATGAATCAAATGTTTTTGTTTGTTTTAAACAGTTTTTAGCTGATGCTCATGAACAGCAATGTCCTTAGAACTGTGCTGCTAACTTAAGAAAATCCTGTCTAAGAAGGTGCATTTCTTCACCAGAGCTGTGTCATACCAACCTTTGGGCCTCTGCTGGAAAAGCAGAATCATGTCTCCAATAATGCCTTTTAAATTGTAACTTCTAATATTACATACATAGGGCCATACTGTATCATAACTCTGTGAATATAAAATATCTTGTACCTGATACATAGCAGTGATCATACATACTGTATCAGACCTTTCATTAATGATGTTATCTAGAATGTTTTCTTCCCAGATGATGATTGAGAAGTTAATAAAAATGTTGCCAGGTACCAGAACAGTAACAGGATTTGCTATTTTCTGGGATTTTTGTTTTTTACTTTTTTTTAATGGAATGTGTTGGGTATCGCTATCCTTTTCTTAGGATGACTGTAGAACCTGGAAAAGCTGTTCCTGCTATTGATGCTGAGCATGCTGCTGTTGGGTCTTATTATATAAATAAATAAATAAATTTGTGTGTGTATATATGTACGTAATACATATATATTATATACATAATTTGAATTTTTGGAAACTTTAGCTGTGCTGCAAACTTTGGAAAAAGTTTCCCAGTTGTACCATGTTGTGTTGGCATTGTACAGAAATCAGCAGCCATATTGGTCTAGAAACCTTAAATTTAATTTTTTTTCCATTTATATGGGGTGATGCACTATATTAAATATGTAAGGTCTTATCTACATGGGCTTGATTACAGATACTATTAAAGTATTCTCTAAATAATGAAAAAAAATGAGATACAGATCAAATTCTTTCCCTCCCTCCCCCCTTTCTTCCTTCATTCCTTTTTGTTAACAAATATATTCCTGTTAGGATAGTGTGGAAACAAAATTGTCTGGCTCAAGAGTCAGCACCCTTTTTCTGTAAATAGTTAAGGTTTTGTGGAGCCTACACTCTCTGTCACAATAATTCTGCTGTTGTAGCATGAAAGCAGCCATAGGCAATATTTGAATGAATAAGCAAGATTGTGTTCCAATAAAACTTTATTTGTGGACACTGGAATTTGAATTTCATATAACTTTAAGACGTTGAGAAATTTCCTTCTTTGAGTTTTTAAGAACTCTTTTAAAATGTAAAAGCCATCTTAACTCACAGGCCATAAAAAGCAGGCAGCAGATGAGGCTGTTGGCGCAATCCTTCACCAGTGTGTGAGGCTCTCGCCAAAGACCAGACTCTGGCATCTCCCTGGCTCCAAATTCTGATAAATTCCTTTCTCAGAAAATGTCTTCCCAATATCTAGCGCATACTTAAAATTCCCAGACTTAGCTGTTCATTCCCTTATTATCTAGAACTTTGTTGATGTTTAAGACTAAACTCGAATGATTATTCTTTCATGTAATCTATTCTTAACCTCAATCAGATTTGCAAAACTTAAAGGGAGTAAAAAAGCCCTCCATAAACGAGACAAATAATGTCTTAATGCAATATTTAAAAAATGAAAATAAATGCAAAAATTCCTTGATGAAAAAAACATCAAAATTTTAAATAAAGATAGGATCCCTATTATGTGGAAGGTAATAATATCGTCATTTAAGGATCATTGAAGACATCACAAGACAGGCTAACAAACTTTACGCTGCAGGACCTCTCACTTGCATAGGCCCTGTAAAGCAATTTTAATTTAAAATTGGTTTATCTTTTTAAAAATTCTATAAATCCCAGGCCCAAGAAAATCTGGATTCACACCTGTCACAATATTTCTCTTCTTAAAGTATGTTTAATATCAGATACTAGCAAGGAAAAGAACAGATCTTAAAGCAAGAAATGACACACTTTTTTCTTTCAACTGAACTTAAAATAACATAAAGCACATGAGATATAAAGGAAGGAAGACATTTATTCATAAACCTAACATCATAATGGAAAATATATTTATTTATCCCAATCACCTCACAATCTGTATGCATGTATGTTTAAAATGTTCTTTATATGGTTGCTGCCATAGCTTGATTACATTTTAGCTTTCAGTGTGATCTCTCTGAGTGAAATGGCTGGAATTAGATCTGGAACACAAGAGGTGGAGTTGTCTTTATGTAAGAATAGGGGCACTTCTCTCATTTTAATAATGAATGACAAATGTATCTAACGTTTACTAAGAACTCACTGTGTGACAGCGATTGCTCTAAGCACTTTGACAATGTTAACTCACTTAATCCCCAAAGTACTTTGAGAGGTAGGTTCTGACACTGTCTTCAATTTAATGAGGGCAAAATAAAGGTGCCGAATACTTGAGCCACATGTCTCTGCTCACACAGCTATTGAGTAGAGGAGCCAGGGCTTTAAGTCAAGCCGTCCTACTGTAGAAAATATGCCTTCAACTGCCATGACAAACTGCCCTCTCTAACTGAAGAGAAGACACTTTATCAGGGTAAAGATGAGGAAGATTCACAGATTTAGCAGTGGAAAAAGACTTAGATTTTTTTAATAATGAATGATAAAAGGTCAATAATTGAGAGTACATTGGGGAAAAGAAAAGATATAAAATAATCATCTTGAAGAAAGAAAAAGTTCATCTATTAGGAAAACTGTAAGATTTGGGGGTATTGTTAAGTGGTAGTTGGAGATTTGTAGATGGAAATACAAAAAGAGAACAGTCAGCACAATTTTGGGATTTCCCCTAAAAACCTTCAGTTCCTTAGGTGTCTATTCATTTACTCTAGGCAGGTGTTTGAGTTTTATTCATGATTGGTTGTTGCCTGGTGAGTGTGTGAGAGTGGAAACAAGGCAGGCGGATTAAGAGTGTGTGTAAGGTAAAGTGCCAGATATGGTTCTGACCTATGGACTCTACACCAGGCAAAGAGAAAGGTGAAGCCATGGTGGAATGATGAATAATTCCACGAGGATAAAGAGCCCTTGGGGTAGGGAGCTGGATTAAGTGAGCTGACAAGACCAAAGGAAGCAATCTGAAATAATAATTCTAGAATTTAAGGCTTTGAAAAAGGTGATGTTATTAGTGATGACAATATCAAGGTTTGGACCATTAACGTGTGGGACCTAAGGACGAATGAAGAAAAACATTGCTTTTGAGGATAACTGATAAGGCAATGCTTTTGCAGTGACCAAGAACAGCCAAGAGTAATGACAGAGAGTGAGATAGTGAATGAGTTCCTAATGCCATCACAGGATTGAAGGGAAGTGGTCAGAGCATCATGCCTGATAATGGTATAGTTTGGCTGTTGGAATGACTTGGGCTTTAAAGGATATGAAGCCTTGAAGGAAGAAGGTAGAATATGTTCTAGCATAGAGCTTGACAACCCCCTAAATCCTGCCTGCCCCCTGTTTTCACAGTAAGGTTTTATTGAAATACAATGAAGCCCATCCAATTGCATATTGTTTATGGTTGCATTGGAACTACAACAGCTGCAGCAAACCATTTCTCTTGGAAAACTGAAATGCTTACTATTTGTTTATTTCAGACAATGTTTGTGACCTCTGATCAAAAGTTACTATTAGGAAGCCCAACTGCACCTTTAAGCTCCAATATATATATATCATGTAGAAGGGGAAAAATACTTCCACTTGAGAGATTTGCAGTGGAAGAAGCCTCCAAAGAGTGCCACTAAGGTTTTGATAGTGCCAGGTGGTATAGAGAAAATTCAGAACAGAGGCTGTGGATTGTACCAATTTGAACTTTCCCTACATAACAGAACCTGAAGATAAAGATTACTGGCATAGTTTCTGCCATCTACCAGTGTCATCTGTAATCCAGAATTTTTTCTAGCTTTCTGCTTTGCTATCCTTGGCAGGTTGAGTTTTGGTCTATAGGCATTTGAATTCATGGTCTCCATATTAAAACAACATTCAGATCCAGGAAGCTGCACATGGGCTTAGGGTGGAAGGAAACTGACCTTTTTCCAAATGGCTTTTCATCTGTGAAGTAAATCTCCCCGCATCTCCTAGAAGACCTCCCTTAGTAAGTCAATAGTTAGAACTGTGTCAAATGAACATGAATGACAAAGAATGACAAGAAATCAAGTTTCCTCTACAGTTGAAGGGGAATGCCATGACTGACAGACTAGTTATGATTCATTGTTGCCCTGAACAAAACTGACATTTAATAGCAAGGGAAAAAATGGAAATGGGAATGGAATAAGCAAATCTATGCATACTACAAACTTTAGAGGAGTTTGTTGTTCCCTTACCCTGTGACTTTCAGAAAACACATCAGAAGTGTTGAACAAAATAGAGAATAGAAAAGGACAAGAGAAGTAGTCAGATCATTGTGTGTATGAAGCTTTATAGGGTTTATAATCTGGATAATGATTGATGTCGTGGGTAGTTTGGATTGGTGATGGTGTTAACTAAAATATTGAGGTGCGAGATATGATGGGATTGGACCAATTAGCTTTTTGGATGATGCAGATAATCAATCTAATTTACAGCCTAAAGCAATGCTACTCAAAGAGTGGGCTTGTTCGTTAACAGTCCACAGTGAGATAGTTGCAGAGAGTGAGCATTAATATTTAGAAACTTTTATAGCAATTTAACATTGTTGCATATTTTGATTGTATTCTACAAAAGTAAAATACTGATTGATCTGTACACATTCAGAAGGGGAAAAAAGCAAAACAATTGGTTCTTCACCACAGAAGTTTGAAGAGACTGGCTTATTGACTGGTCAGCTCCCACTTATCCTTAATATTCCAGTTTGAGGATCACTTTCTTCTGGCTCCATAGAAAGGTAAGCTGGGTGGGCCACAGTGGCTCAGCAGGTAGAGTTCTTGCCTGCCATGCTAGAGAACCGGGTTCGATTCCTGTTGCCTGCCCATGCCAAAAAAAAAAAAAAAAAAAACTAAAAGAAAGGTAAGCTACCCTCATAATGAGTCCCCTTACTCTGTATGTGATTATTTGATTACAGAAATTAAGGCAATTCAGTTTGTCAGTTAATTAAAATGTTAAACACAGAATTACCACGTGACGCAGCAATTCCACTCCTAAGTATGTATCCCAAAGAACTGAAAGCAGATATTCAAACAAACACTTGTGCGTACATGTTCACAACAGTATTATTGACCATAGCCAAACTGGAAATAAACTAAATGTCCATCAGTTAATGAATGGATAAATAAATTGTAGTATATCCATACAATGGAATATTATTCAACCATAAAAATGAATGATGTTCTGATGCTTGCTGTAACATGGGTGAACATTGTAAACATTATGCTAAATGAAAGGAAAGATTGATAGTTGATAGGAGTGGGGCTGGGGGTACAGAGAAAGGAGAGTAGCTGCTTAATGATAGAGGATTTCCTTTGGGGTGGTGAAAATGTTTTGGAACTAAATAGAGGTGGTGGTCGCCCAACATCATAAATGTATTAAATTGCACTGAATTATTCATTTAAAATATTAATTTTATGTTTGTGAATTTCATCTCA
The DNA here is from genome assembly GCF_023851605.1 of Tamandua tetradactyla. Classification (NCBI taxonomy): domain Eukaryota; kingdom Metazoa; phylum Chordata; class Mammalia; order Pilosa; family Myrmecophagidae; genus Tamandua; species Tamandua tetradactyla. The sequence goes on along the minus strand of NC_135341.1, from coordinate 52,714,377 downwards.
ATTAAAAAAGACTTCATTTTTCCTTTATCTAGACCCTTTACATGTGACTTTATAGCTCCTCCAATCAAGGAATTGTTACCAGACAAAGGCCATGGATTCCTTTGCCCGAAGTGCTAAATACCAATTCCTGAGACACCAGGGTTTCAAAGAGCGAGTTTATTACTAGGCATGTAGTAGAAGAGCAGATGGCCTAGCAGCCCAAAATGGGTCCCCCAGTTTAGGGGGTTCAAGGTTTTTAAGGATTTTAGCAAGAGAAGATGAGGTCATTTCGGATAGTAAATTCAAATTAGAAAAGAAAAGTGTTAGTAAGTTCAAAGTGGAAAGGAAAACATTGTTAGAAACATTGTTAACATAAGTTGAAAGGAAGGGAGGAAGAGCTATCCTTCAATAGCAGAGCCTAGCAGATATGGTTTACAACTGTAAGGGGCTGAGGCTAGTTAATGACTGACTTCATTAGCTTAGGACCCACAAGAAAATGACCAGATAAAGGGCATAACAGCTGTTACAGTCACAAAGGCACAGGATAAGAGATAAGGGTTTTTAAAATTCTTTCAGATATCCAGACAGCTTAATTATAGTTTAGGGTTTCCAGTTAAACTCCTCTGTCTCCTCCAATATCCCCAAAAAGCAAAAGGAACATCTATATGATGATTCAGTAATCAAAATTATCCCTTAAATCCTGATTTCTTGATTACAAGATGAAGTCTATCTCTCTATCCAATCTATTTGGGTGGACCTTGTGGCTTGATTTGCCAATTAATTGTAGCAAAAAATGGCATTGGGCCATGTGCTGGTTTGATTATCTTGTGTACCCCAGAAAAGCCATGTCCTTTTTTTTTTTTTTTAATTTTTTTTTATTTATAATTATTACTTTTTAACATGGACCAGCACTGGGAATCGAACCCGGGTCTCCAGCATAGTAGGTGAGAACTCTGCCACTCAGCCACCATGGCCTGCCCAAAGCCATGTCCTTTAATCCTCATTGAATATTGCTGGAAGATAGCTTTTTGATTGTGCCTTTGGAGAGGTGACCCACCCAATTGTGGGTAGTAATTTTTGATTAGATAGTTTCCATTGGGATGTGTCTCTACCATTCAAGGTGGGGTTGCTTACTGGAGCCCTTTAAGAGGGAACCATTTTGGGAAAAGCTACAGAGCCCAGGCAGCCAGAGAACTTTGGAGATGAGGAAGGAAAATGCCCCTGGGGGAGTTTCATAAAACCAGAAATTGGGAGAGAAAGCTAGCAAACTTTGCCATGTGCCTTTCTAGTTCAGAGAGGAACCCCGAATATGGTTGGCTTTTCTTGAGTGAAGGTAACCTCTTATTGGTGTCTTAATTTGGGTATTTTCATAGCCTTGCCTTAATCTGGACATTTTCATGGCCTTAGAACTGTAAACTTTCAACTTAATAAATTCCCCTCTTAAAAAGTCATTGTGTTGGGTGGTGCGACAGTGGCTCAGTGGCAGAATTTTTGCCTGCCATGCTGGAAACCTGAATTCAATTCCCAGAGCCTGCCCAGGCAAAAAAAAAAAGAGGAAAAAGCCTTTGTGTTTCTGGTGTATCTCATTCCATCAGCTTACAAACTAAAACAGGCTAGTTTCAACTTGGAACGCAAGAGGACTTGCTTGTTTTCCTTCTTTCTCTTGAAGCATTCCTCCACCATGTAAACAGCCTTGTTAGTCAACTAGAGGAGGAGAGACACATGGCCCCACTACTTCTCTTATCTGAGGTCAGCTTAGCCTGGCCCAGAGCAGATGTGCCAAGCTGATCTGTTCATGGTGGTATACCACTGAGCTTTTGTTTCAATGAATAACTGATACCCTCTACTTCCCTTACCATGGCAGAGATCACTTTTTTTAAACTGTATTATTTTGTCTTAATGACACTAATTCCTTGAAAAAAAAAATAGATTTTGTCTGTCTTGTTCATTTTTGCATCCCTAGAACCTAGTGCAGTGTGTGACAGGTGTTAAGCATTTAATAAATCTAAGTTGAAGGAATGAATTAGCGAATATCTATGCATATTTTTAAAATGAAATTTGAATCCCACTAAAATTGTTAATATGAATTGCATTTTAGAAGCCAAATTATCATTGAATTATGATTTTTACTTTGTATAGCTTCTTTTCAATATATTTTAAAACATATATATTATTAGGTATTTAAAATTATTAAGAAAAGGGTGATTTTAAATTGATTTCTATGCTTACTATTAATTCTAATTCTCTTAGTTTTATGTATACCTTAATTGCTTAGCTTAAATTTGAGCATATATAACATGTCTTTGAGTGCTTGGATTTTTTTAATATATTTGTTTTGCCTCCTCAATAAAGAGCACTTGGCTAGGTGTAATTTCTTCAAGTATAGCTTCTTTCTCTCAAAATTCTCTCTCTTTTTCTACATTGTCATTTTATATGAAACGAAGAGGGCTAAATCTAAACTAATTTTATTCCCATAGATAAAACCTAGGAATCTGTATGAATTTAAAATTACACTTGCAATTCAAAAAAAAAAAAAAGGTCTGTTTTTTCTCTTTGTTTTTGTTAAATTTACCAAAGGTTCCATTTGTTCCATTCAATTCCCACTCTGCACATTGCATATATTATATCTTTTACATGCTTTTTATTTATTAGGTTTTTTCTTTGCATTTTGAAGAAATCCTCTGATTTGAATTGCACATCTGTGGCTTAATTTTTCCATGTAAAATTGTTTAGTTAGAGATTCCAAGGCACCAGTGTGAATTTTAATTCTTGTACATGTGGGTTTAGCTTCATGGCTATAATTCTTTATTTCAATTAGCCTCCTTAATTTCTTATCCTATTGTGCATATCATATTGCTGTTTATTTCTCTTAGCCTGTTTTATTTTGCTTTTGTATTTTTGTGTCTCTCAGTGCCTTTATTTATTATATTTGTCTATCTATATCTACCTATCTATCTTTCTATCTATCTGTCTGTCTATCTATCCTAACTACTAACCTACCTACCTAACCTATTTACCTATTCAATTCTAAAATGGATTTTCATTTTCTTTTTAAATTTTCTACTCAGTACAGGAAAGAAGATTAAGATACATTATTCTAGTATACAAGTTACAGTTTCCAATTCCAATTTCCATATCTTCTTTGGCCTAAACTATATTTCCTTTTTTTTTCCTGTTTAAAAGAAAAATCCATCTATTCACACCTGATGTTTCCAATATGCAGCTATGCATATTGACCATGGTTCTCCCATGTTCTATATGGACTCTGGTCAAAAGTCTATTCTCTGATCTATAGCTTGGAGAGTGTTACTGTGCACAGTTCTAGCCAAGTCCCAGTGTCTAGCAGGTCCCTTTTAGTAAGGTGCTAGACACTTGAAGAATTATTTACTATCATTCTAATGTTACCTGAACTTTCAACTAGTGGAATAAACTTTTTAAAGTCATGCATTGTCTATGGGGATTTTCCAGTCTCCAGATAATTGTAAAATATTTTGTTTCTGGACATTATCCCTCCAAGAATTTAACAAGCTGCTTTAAGTTCTCTAAACAGGAATATTCTGTGAATATTCCTTGAATATTCCCTAATTCAAGGTCCTGGAAATGCTACCCTTCATTTTCCTAGAAGTTTGAGAGTTCTAGCTGTTTTATTAAGATCTTTGATCCATTTCAAGTTGATTTTTGAACATATATATATATATGGAACAATCATGAATAAAATACAGGATTCTCATATACCACCTCACCATCAATACCTTGCACTAGTGTGGAACATCTGTTGCAATTTATGAAAAATTGTAATATTAAAGTCTGTGGTTTAACTCAGGGTTAACTATTTGTATTGTATAACTCCACAAATTTTACCATATATACTATCTCATATTTCCCCTTATAATCACATTCAAATATATATTTCAGTGCTGTTAATTGCATTCACAGTGTTGTGCTACCCTCAGCATAACCCATTACAAAAAAATTTCCATCATTCCAAATAGGAACCCTGTACATTTTAAGTCTTAACTTACCATTCACTATCCCCATTCCATCCCGTGCTACCCTACATTCTAGATTCTGATTCTATGAGTTTACTTATTCTAATTGTTTCAGATCAGTGAGATCATACAATATTAGTCCTTTTGCGTCTGACATTTCACACAACATGATGTCTTCAAGATTCATCCATGTTGTTGCATGTATGAGAATTTCATTCCTTTTTATGGCTGAATACTATTCCTTTGTATGTATAGGCCATATTTGGTTTATTCGTATATCAGTTGTTGGAAACTTCAGTTGTTTCCATCTTTTGGCAATTGTGAATAATGCTGCTATAAACAGTTGATATGCAAATATCTGTTCAAGACTCTGCTTTCAATTCTATTGTATTCTAGGTGTATTGGGTATACACCTAGTATTGAAATTTCCAGCTCATATAGTAGTTCTGTACTTAGCTTTCTTTAAAACCACCAGCTCTCTTCCAGAGTGGCTGCCCCATTTTACTTTGCCACCAGCAATGAATGAGTGTTTTATTTCTCTGAATCCTTTCTAACATTGATTTCCTTTTTTTTTTAAATCATAGCCGTTCTAATGGATGTGAAATGATATCTCATTATGGTTTTGATTTGCATTTTCCTGATAGCTAATGATGTTGAACATGTTTTCATGTGCTATTCGGCCATTTCTTTATCTTCTTTGGAGAGATGTTTGCACAAGTCTTTTGCCCATGTTTTAATTGGGTTGTTTGTTTTTGCAGTTAGGTTGAAGGATTTCTTTATATATTCGGGATTTTAAAACGTTATCAGATGTGAGGTTTCCAAATATGTATCCCATTGTGTAGATTGACATTTTACTTTCATGATAAAGTCATTTGAGGAGTAAAAGTTTTTACTTTTTACAGGTCCTGTTTTTCTATTTTTTTTTTTTCTTTTCTGCCTGAGCTTTGGGTCTAAAGTCCAAGAAACCATTCCCTAATTCAAAGTCCTGGAAATGCTACCCTATATTTTCCTAGGAGTTTGAGATTTCTAGCTATTTTATTAAGATCTTTGATCTGTTTTGAGTTTATTTTTGTATATGGTATGAGGTAGTGGTCCTCCTCTTTTTCTTTTTTTTTTTTTTCAAATGGTGATCCAGTTTTCCTAGCACCATTTGTTGAAGAGACTATTCTTTTCCAATTATGTGGTCTTTGCCCCCTTTTCTAAAATCAGTTGGCCATAAATATAAGGGTTGATTTCTGAGTTCTCAATTCTATTCCATTGGTCTCTGTGTCTGTCTTTGTGCCAGTATCATGTTTTTGAATACTGAGGCATTCTACTAAGTTTTAAGATCGTGAAGAGTACTCCAACTTCATCCTTTTTCAAGGTGACTTTAGTTGTTTGGGGCCCTTTACCCTTCATATAAATTTAATGATTGGCTTTTCCATTTCTGCAAGAAGGTTGTTGGAATTTTGAATGGGATTGTATTGAATTAGTATTGACATCTTAGCAATATATAATTTTCCAACCCATGAACATGGAATAGTTTCCATTTATATCTAGAGTTCTTTAGATTCTATTTGCAGTGCTTTGTGGTTTTCCATGTACAAGTCGTTTACATCCTTGGTTAGATTTATTCCTATATATTTGTTTCTTTTTTTTTTTTTTTTTTTTTTTTTTTTTTAGGAAAGACAGAGAGAAGGAAGGAAGGAAGGAAGAAAGGGAAACATTTTTAAACATTTTCTTGTTTTTATTGTATTCTGTTTCTCCGTTTTTGTTACATGGGCTGGGGCCGGGAATCGAACCGAGGTCCTCCGGCATAGCAGGCAAGCACTTTGCCCGCTGAGCCACCGCGGCCCGCCCATATATTTGTTTCTTTTAGTTGCTATTGTGAATGGAATTTTTTCTTTATTTCTTCTTCTGATTGTTCATTGCTTTATATAGCAACACTACTGATTTTGAGGTGTTGATCTTGTACCCCACTACTTTGTAGAAATCATTTATTATCTCTAGGAGCTTTGGTGTGGATTTTCAGGATTTTCTTTATATGCAATCATATCATCTGCAAATAGGGAAAGTTTTACTTCTTCCTTTCCAATTTGGATACTTTTATTTCTGTTTTCTTGCCTAATTGCTCTGGCAAGAACTTCCAGTACAATGTTAAATAGCAGAGGTAACAGTGGGCGTCCTTTTCCTGTTCCTGATCTCAGAGGAGAAGCTTTCAGTCTCTCACCATTGAGTAGGATGTTAGCTTTGGGCTTCTCAAGTATGTTCATTATCATGTTGATGTAATTTCCTTCTATTCCTCATGTTCTATTCCTGATGTTCTTGACATGTAGTTATCAAGAAAAGGTGCTGTATTTTGTCTAATGTATTTTTTTGCATTAATTAAGGTGACCATGTGTTTTTTTTTCTTCATTCTGTTAGTGCAGTATATAATTTAATCAATTTTCTTATGTTGCAACAACCTTGGATACCAGATGTAAATCTCATTTAATCATGGCATATAATTCTTTTAAGATACTGTTGGATTTGGTTTGTTAGTATTTTATTGAAGATTTTTGCATCTATAATCATAAGAAATTTGGGTTTGTAGTTTTTTTTTATGGATCTTTATCATATTTTGTTATGAGGGTGATATCAATTTTGATATTTTAAAATAACCAACTTTTTGTTTTTTTATTTCTTTCTATTTTTTTTTGTTGTTGTTGTTGTTGATGTCTATTTCATTCCTCTCCACTCATTTCTTTGATAGTTCCTTCCTTCTGCTCACTGGCGTTTAGTTTGCTCTTCTTTTTCTTATTCTTCCAGTTTTGAGGTTAGTTCTCTGATTTGAAGTCTTTCTTCTTTTTTAATTTAAGCATTTTTAAAGGTATAAGTTTCCTCTCAGTAATGCCTTTGCTGCATTCCATAAGTTTTAATATGTTGTATTTTCACATTCATTTGCCCCAAATATTTCCTAATTTTGCTTGTGATTTCCTGGTTAACCCATTGTATGTTTAAGAGTATGTTGTTTAATTTAAACATATTTGTGAATTTTTTATTACTCCCCCTGTTATTTATTTCTAGCTTCATTCTGTTGTGGTCAAAGGATATACATTATATGATTTCAATATTTTTGAATTTATTGAGACTTGTTTTGTAATCCTACATATGGTCTATCCTGGAAAATGATCTATATGCACTTGAGAAGAATGTGAATTCTTTCTAGTTGGGTACAGTGTTCTATATATGTATGCTAGGTCTAGTTAAATTAGTGCATGATTTAAGTCTTGTACTTCCTTATTGATCTTCAAACTGGATTTTCTAACCATTATTGAGAGTGGTGTGTTAAAATCTCCTACTATCAATGTAGAACTGACAATTCTTCCTTCATTTGCTTTATATATTTTGGGGCTCTGCTGTATATGACTATTTATAATTGTTCCATTTCTTTGTTGAATTGTCCCCTTTATCATTATATAATGACCATCTTTGCTCCTTGTAACTGTTTCATTTTTTTTTTTTTTTACTTAATGTCTATTTTATCTGATATTAGTATAGCCACCCCAGCTCTGCTTTGATTTCTACGTGCATGGTATATACTTTTTCCCATTCTTTCACCCTCAACAAACTTGATCTTTGAATTTTTAAGGTGATTCTCTTGCAGACAATATATAGTTGGGTCATGTATTTTTATCCATTCTGACCATCTCTGTCTTTTGAATGGAGCATTTAATCCATTTCCACTTAACGTCACTAATGATAATACAGGACTTTCTTCTGCCATTTTGCTTCAACTTTTTTCTGTCATATCTGTTTTGTCCTTCACTTCTCAGAAAGCCTACTTTTATATTTATTTGCATTTTTGCATTGTGCAAAATTGACTACCTTCTCTCTTCCAACTGAATATACTTTTTATCTGTTTAAGGATTAAAATTTAACATTCTAAATATATAAAACTCATATTTGGTTTGATACCAGCTTAACTTCAGTAGTGAGCCCATATATTTTCTCATATCTCTCTATCACTGCATAATTTTTGTACTTATTATACTTTGTATCTTTGTACATTCTATATGCAAGAACTAGATTTCTTTTTTTCCCCATGGGCAGGCACCAGAAATCAAACCCGGGTCTCTGGCATGACAGGTGAGAATTCTACCACTGAGTCACCATCACACTGCCCCCAAAAACCTAGATTTATCATTACTTTTTAATGCATTTGCATTTTAGCCCCTGTAGGAAGTGAATTACATACCAAACTATACATTACAATAATACTGGCATTTATAATTACCCAAATATTACCTTTACTGCAGATCTTCACTTCTTTACTCTGCTTTGAACCACTCTCTAGTGTCCTTTCTTTTCAGTCTGAAGAACTTCCTTTAGAATTGCTTGCTGGGTAGGCTTAGTGCTGATGGGTGTCTCAGCTTTTTTTTTTTTTTTTCAATCTGGGAATGTCTTAATCTCTCACTCATTTGTTTTTTAAAGAAAGTCTCACTGGATATAAAATCTTGGTTGGCAGTTGTTTTCTTTCAGCACCTTAAGTATTTTAACCCACTGCCTTCTTGCCTCCATGGTTTCTGATGAGAAATTAGCACACCATCTAATTAGAACTCCCTTAAAGGTGACACTTTGCTTTCTCTTGCAGCTTTCAGTACTCTCTCCTTTTCCTTTGCATTTGATAATATCATCAATGTATGATGGGGTTGTATTTTTCTTCATGTTTATCCTGTTTGATGTTCCCTGAGCTTCTCAGATGTACAGATTCTCACTTTTTACTAAATTTAGGAAGTTTTCTGGTTCTTTTTTTTTTTTTTTTTTTAACTATTCCTTCTGCCCTTTCTCTCTTTCTTCTCCTTCTGGGACATCCATAATGTGTATACTGTTGCACTTGATGGTCTCTCATTCATAGCTGTCTGCTCCTCAACCTGACTCATTTTAAGTGTCTTGTTTTCTAGTTCACTGATTCTTTCTTCTGCCAGCTCTGGTCTGCTCTTAAATTTCTCTTTGGTATTTTTCATTTCAGTTATAGTGGTCTTCAACTGCAGCAGTTCTGTATGGTTCCTTTTAAAAAAATCTAGCTCTTTGTTTAAACTCCCATATTTTTCATTCATTGTTTTCCTGATATGCTTAAGTTCTTTCTCTGAACTTTCCTTCATTTCCTTAAGCATTTTTAAGAGAATTTTTTAAAAAAGGATTTATTCTGTATGTGCTATTTCTCATCTTCTTCATTGACATTTTCTGCATTTTTATCCTCTTCCTTTAAATGGGTCACCATTTCCTGTTTCTTTGTTTGTCTTGTACTCTTCTATTGCACACTGTACATTTTCTGTTTCTTGATTTTGTAACCAGCGGATGATAAGACAGAGATTTTCTTGAGCTTCTGCCCTCACATCAGGAAGGTCTTCCCAAGGCAAGTGCAGGGTGAAGGTTTTTCTCTGTTCTTCTGGGCCCCCATCCTGTCCTATGCTTTGGCTTGTTAGGTGTTTTGGAGATTCCCTGTTTGCTGGAGTTTGGTTGTCTGCTCTGATTCTCAGGAGACTTTACTCCCTCTACTGGATATTTGACATTAGCAGACCTTTTTCTAGACAGTCTGCCTCTGCAGTTTTTTACACTTCTTTTATTGTCTCACTCTGCATTTGCCTGGAGGGCAAATTCTGGGAGGAGGTTTACCCCAGAGAGAACTTCTACTAATCAGTCTTTCCAAGCCCAAACTAGGCCAGGGGCCCACAAAGGGACACAGACTAGCCCAAATTTCCTGAAGGAATGCATTGTGAAGGGCACCAAGAGCTTCTCTGATGGTTCCCCAAAACTGAGTTTTCATGGCCTGCCCAGCAAATGCCACACTCTACCTAATGGTCCCCCATAGCTCTGAGGAAGTGCTTTGTCTTAAAACCTCCACCTTCCCCATGTGCCAGTTTGAAAAGATGTATGTACCCTAGAACAGCCATGTTTTAATCCTAATCCCATTTTGCAAAATCAGCCATTTCTTCTAATCCCTATTCAGTACTGTATATTGGAAACTTTAACTAGAATATCTCCATGGAGATCTGACTCACTCAAGAGTGGGTGTTAAATTGGTTTAGGTGGAGAAGTATCTCCACCCATTCCAGGTGGGTCTAAATTACTTTATTGGAATCCTATAAAAGAAGAAACATTTTGGAGAAAGCTGGAGAATCTAAGAGAGCAAAGAATGCCTCAGCACCATGAAGCAGAGAGCCCATGAGCCAGCCACTTTTGGAGATGAAGAAGGAAGACATCTCTGGGGGAGCTGGAGAGGAAGATAGCAGAAGATGCCATGTTCACCATGTGCCCTTCCAGCCAAGAAAGAAATTCTGGCCATGTTCGCCAAGTGCCCTTTCACTTGAGAGAGAAATTCTGAACTTCACTGACCTTCTTGAATCAAGGTATCTTTCCCTAGATGCCTAAGACTGGACATTTCTGTAGACTTGCTTTAATTGGGATATTTCCATGACCTAAAAACTGTCAACTTGTAACTTATTAAATTCCCCTTTTAAAAAGCCATTCCATTTCTAGTATACTGCATTCTGGTAGCTAGGAAACTAGAAAACCCTACCTCTATATGGGGAGGGTTGACTCAATGGTCATTATCACCTTAGTCAATGCAGGGTTGAAACAGTGACTGACCTCACAGCTAGGACCCAATGATGGGAACCTACTAATCAAAAGACAGAATCAGCGATCTGCGTGCCCACCCCTGTTCTTGAAAAGAGGAAATTTACGTTCCTTTTAATCATCAGTCACCAGCTAGGAACTGGACCCAGAGAAGCCTACCAGGAGAGTGGGGAATGAGTTCTGGTAGCTACCAAGCAGAGAGAGCAATTTTTTTTACCGTATTCTATTTATCTGTCTCTTCCTCCTGTTCTTACCTGAATGTTGTACAATGTTCTTCTGGCCTCTGGACCTTCAAAATGGTTGTTTCAGACAATTTCTGCCTATTTAATAATTGTTTGGGTGGAAGGATTGTGTGCTCAAATTCCCTACTCTGCCAAGTTCTCTTAAAGTCCCTTAATTTGCTATTTTTTTCACAGTAGTTGTTGCTGAATTCAGGTGTGTAGGTGGGTTAAAATGGTAGGAGCATTTTCTCTGCCTCCAAATTAATATCCATGCCAAATTTCTCCCTTTGGTACAGACTGAGCAAGGGAGTTCTTAGGGAGAAATGGTAAAATAAATATATATTTTTTTGTGGATGTTGTAGTGCACATTTCAGATGCCCCCTTCAGGACAGAGTCACATGCTTGCCAGCTGCTGGGAGTGTTGACTGCTAATGGCTTCAAGTTCCTCACCATGGATTATCCACTTCCAAAGTTGATAAAATGACTATTCAGTATGGGGATTCAAAGGCCTTGCTCCCTGTTGGGGCCCACTCTGAGGAATCATCTAAGCTTCATAACTGATAACTAGATCACAATTGAACTTCTTGTTCTGTCTAACCTGGTTTCCCTCAGTCCCTTGCAGGTGCTCCTAATAAAGCTCCTTTATGCAAAATTTTCATCAGAGAAACATTGCTTTGGTATGTTTTCCTACTTTCTTTCAGCTGGTAGAGTTTGTTTTATTTCTGGAGCCAAAGGGATGTTTAGACCACAATTTTTCCTCAATCCAGTTCTATCATTGTTATCATTAGTGAAATTTGCTCCTAAATTTGACAGTAGGAGATCTTCTGATTTTAGTTTTCCTTCTTGTGAATTTTACATTGCTTATGCACCCTCCTGGTATATTAGTGGGATGCCAGGTGAGTCAGCTTCAGGTACCACTAGCTTGTTGTCCTTTTATCCTCATCAGTTCCCTCATCTATCTTCAACTGGTACAAAACATGTGGGGACCCATAGTATTTTAACAAAATGGAAGTGTCAAAAAATTCCAGCCAGATGCAATTTCAGTCCTTACCCTCTGCCCTCCTAATCTGCCCACAGAATTTCAGAATGTGTACTGAACCAAATGCTTCCCTGTTTATTTCCTATAGATTGTTCTGTACTTTAGTGCAGGCAGGAAGAGGACTAGTACAAATCTGAAACTTAGGTTCTAGCCTATTCCATACACACTAGGCCTTTCTGAGGGAGGTGGAGCCCAGAAAAGTCAGTTTTTCCAGAACATTTTTAATAAGTGTGCCAAAAGAATCAAGCATTAAAGGCAGACTTGAAGGAGAAAAGGGCAGATGAATTGAAAATCCAGTGCCATGGAACATGAGTAAATAAAGTTTGCAGGTGTTGTCAATAAAATAAAGACCTGGGTTCAAATTCTAACTGCATTTAGTAGTTATATAATTTGGGGTAATTTGCCTAAACTTCATAATCCTTTATTTCATCATCCATAATAGGATAATAATACTTATATAATTGGGTCATTGTGAGGATTGAATTATATAAAGTAAAGCCTTCACAACAGCACAGCATATTATTTGTTTTTAATAAGTTTATGAGGAAAGAGAATGATGTTCAAGGTCAAAGCTGTGGGTATAGTCTGAGCAAATCCCTTTATTCTTCCTAGTCTCATTAAGCTCATACTTATAAATTGGGAGCTGGGGATCAATCAGTTTGTAACCACCTAGGGCATTCCCAGTTATAGGTTTCTACAAATATATAATAACTCAGATGTGCTTAAAGCTCCACTTAGCAGAGGAGACTAAAAATCTAAAAAGCCAAGTCATTTGTCCACTCTCACAAAAGTAGAAAGTAGCAAAAATAAAGTTGGAAATTAAAACTTTGGGCTTCAAGTTCTCTACAATTTGCCTTGCTTAAGATATATGGCATATTAAATTTTTACCAAGTGAGTGCATGTATTTTTGGATCTGGCAGGTCCATTTATTCTTTTGGTTTCAGAGACTTTCTGTCTGCATGGAAGACTTACAGACAATGAGCAGAGAATCTTCTTGAAATAGGTAAACCTTCTTTCTTCTTTATCCAAAAGCATACCGTTAAAATAAAGAGGTCATACTATGATTTTGATCTTGCAGTGTGTCCGTTACTCAATTTGCTTGGTCAGACAGAGTTCTAAGCAACTTGCCTAATTATGTTGTGCCCTGGGGATGACAGTACAAATATTCAGAGAATTTGAAAAATAAAGCAACCCACTTGGATGTTCTCTTTTACCACTATGCTAAGCACTTCTAAATATAGATTTAGGCATAGATATAGATGTAAGTGTAGCTATATAGTTATAGATATACAGATATAGGGATAGAAATAGAGATTAAATATAGATAAAGATATAGATATGGATAGATAATAGATTCATAAAGATATTAATTGGAAAGAATTGACTTACTTGATTTTGGAGGCTGGCTAGGCAAGTCCAAAATTCACAGGGAGGCCACCAACCAGGGCAGACTGGAACACTAGGTTATGAATGAAGCTGCTGGCCAGAGAAGGACTTTCTTCTTCTTCAGGAAAGCTACAGCTTTGTGATTAAGGCCTTTTAATTTTTAAATCAAGCCCACCCAGATTTTCTAAAATCACTTACTTTGATCACATCTACAAAATACTTTCACAGCAACATCTAGATTGGGGTTTGAATGAATAACTGGGTACTTTAGCTTAGTCAAGTTGACACACAAAATTGATTGTCATAATCTACCCCTTGCCTACTTGGCATCTATACACATCTCCTTAAACCCTGCTCAATTTCCAGTAAAGATAATAACAACATCATGCTTCCACCTGTATGATATAGCTATCCCACATGTTGATCCTTCTTCAGGCATAGGGGCAAAGTCCTTTGATGATATTCACTCTTCTCTTATGATCTGGTAACTTAGACATTGTGATATAAAGTGAACTATTATTAATACATCTTATATTAAATGATCAGAGGATGGAAGGTAAGAAACAAAAATATTTGGTTAACATAATGCAAACATTACCATAAAAATTAGAAAAAATGACTCATAACTATTCTAGTCCTTGTTTCTGTGCCTGATCATATGGTCATGGTTGTTATTTATAATTACCTTCTTCCACTTACTATTCCATATTACCTTTACCCTCAGAAAAAACCTAGTAGGTTGCAATTTTTTTTGGCCCAGTGACATGACCCAAATCTTCATTCCTGAAGGTTTACTATTGTTGTGGGTAGAGATAATTCTAGTGGTTTTCACTTTCTTTTTCCTACCCTAATAGTCCTGACTCCATAGGTTAGGGAACATAATGTGGGGCTCCTGCCACTTGCTAAGTATGTCTGTTCTAATTATGTATTCCAGACTTGGGGGAATAACCACAGGATGGGTTTAAGGACCCACTGGGCCCACAATGAGATGGTTTTGAGCTAAAACTCCATTGATATTGTGACCTCCATGAGCCCCTGCTCTGATTGGTAAACCATAGTGATGTTTTGCATCTTTAGGAATTAATCTGTTTGGAGACAGTGTCCAATGATCTCTAAAAAGTCTGATTATTCCCCTGCCCCAAAGTGTAGTCACCCTGCCAAATGGCCTTAGGACCCTTTGGGAAAGGCTGGGAGAGATTTATAATATAAATTCCTTTGTGTTTGCTGGGGTCTTTCTTCCTCAAGCAGACCTAGCCTCCTCTTCATGAAGGGGTTCTGGGTATGTAAACTGGCTCAAGTTAGGGAAGTGATTTGAGAGGTCACCATGATTATTCAACTGAGACTTCTGTTCACTAGACCCAGAGCTCTTTTGCTTACACAGATCGAGAAAGAATTTAGTAGATTGTCTGTCTTTTCATTTTATGGCAGCACAATGAGCAACTAGTCAATACTATAGGCCCCTGTGACTGATAGTACTCTAATTACTGCCTTTGTCTTCACTATTCATGTCTACTCTTAAGCTTATATGGAACAAAATGTGAAAATAAATATAAATGAATCAATATTATACAAATAAAATATTCTAAGTAGGTTGGATTAAAATTAGATATTAAACTAAAATAAAAAAATGAAGACAAAACTCTCTTATGCTTCTGTATACTTCTAAATAATATGCGGGTCAAAGAAGAAATCATATTGGATTTTCAAAACCTTTTAGAGAAGAATCACAATGAAAGAAATATACATCAAACATGTAAACAGTTTTATGGAACTTTGTAACCCTAAATGCAAATACAAGGGAAAAAGAAGAAAAATAATAAATTGATGAGCTAAATCACTAACTCAAGAAGTTTGAAAGTGAACAACAGAATAAAACCAAACAAAGTAGATAGATGAAAAATAAAGATAAAGGGCAAAGATTAGTAAGATAGAACATATAAAAACTGATAAGATAAAGAAAATCAAAAGCTGTATTATTAATTATTTTCTTAAAAAATAATAAACTGGAAAAAATAGGTAAAAATGTCACTTATATGTCTAATATGGCTGTTTGGAATATGAGTGTCTGTTATATTGCTTTTTCATATTTTTATGTTTGAAATGTTTTAAACTAAATTTTTTACATGAAGAAAATGGAGATAGCATAAACACTTTCACCTGTTCTTCTTTCTTCCTTTTCAAGATACTCAAGAACTTGAAAAACAAAACAGGAAGCATCAAATATATTATCCTCAATGAAAGGAGTGTTTCTGTTTGAGGTTAGAAAGAATTACATGAGGCATGAGAGTGAGGAGATCTAACAGAATAGTCTATTTTACAGCAGCTCTCTTTTTATAATGAAAAAAGCAACATTTTAATACCTCTGTCATTCTATTCCTCTTTGTCTCTGTTGAGGAGAATAAAAGAAATTTTTGCTTTGGCAGATGGTATTGTGTTTATTGTCAATTGCGTTTTGAACTGGTTTTATGACTAATTATTCATTCTATTAGGAGGTGGTATACCTTTCTGTCAGTTTGCCCTCAGCCTCTTGACCCCAAATTGGAGGATTTAAAATAAGGAAAATTCAGCTATTAGCCTAGTTCACTTTTTTTGACTTTAATTCTAAATGTTCTCTACTAGAAGTTTGGCAAATGTAAGATAATTCATTCTACAGGCCAGCAGTTCTTGCTAATCAAATCTGAAGTTGATTATATCCATTCAGGAACAAACCTGAAGTGAATGTTTACAATGTGTCAGACTTTGCTAAAGAATTTGCCAAGTGTTTCTTTCATTAACATTTGACACAAGGAGACTAAACTGATCAGATTTTCCTTTGGCTAGAACAGAAACAGTATTTTCTTCTGAAAAATTTTGATCCACATCTGTCTTCCTCTCTCCCTCCTTCTCTCTCTTCCTTCCTTCCTTCTCTGCAGGCCGTTCAAAATACCCATGACCTAAATGACAGCATTTAACACTGAGAAAAAACTGGATATGAAGTTCCATATCAAGTACTGCCCAGACGATAAATCTAATCACTAAAGTATTATAAGATCCTTGTTATAGTGCAGTCTCACTCATTTTAATGAATATTTACACATTGTTTTATGGTTTGAAAAAGTTTTCCACATATTTTATCATTTAAATTCAAAGAACTATGTGAGGCTGATAGATCAGCTTTACAAATAAAAACATTGATTTTTCATGATATAAAATGTGTTTATGTAGCTATCAATGGTGGAAACAGGACTCAAGCCCTGGGGCTGCAGTCCCTGCCCTCTGGCTTATCTGAGGTGCACAGGCGTTTCACACAAGGGGACCCGGTGGCACAGGGAGGAAACAGTGTTCCTTGGAGGTTTCTGCCATGTCGTTGGTGATTTCTTCAGGTAAAACTTCCTGCTAAATATTTTAGGATTTTTAACTTCTTTCTACTTTTTTTTTAATGCTACAAAATTGTATAATAGCATACATTTTTAAACTCTCTAATTCCACTGCCCTTGTAAACATGTAAAAATATTCTTAAGTACACGTACATGATAAGACCATTCAAACAGAACATGACTGCATGAAATGGAGAAGTCTTGGTCTTCATATCGATTGTTCTTTTCCTCTAATTTAATCACAATCAGCAGTTTTGGTGAAATTTCTCGCGCGCGCGCTTTCTCCCTCTCTCTCTCCCTCTCTCTCTCTCTCTCTGTCTCTTTTGCTTTCTGCCTCTAAATACATGTCTTGTTTCTATCAAGTGGGTTTGTATTGTGTGTGGGTGTGTGGTTAGTGAGTTCATTTCTTATATTGTCTACATAAAAAGATCATGAGCTGCATATACTTTGTTGCCTTACCTTTTTCACTCCAAATCTCTTAAAGATCTTTCCAGATCAGAAAGATCATGAGATCAGTATCAAATTACAACTGTGGTTTAGCTTGCAGTAGTCAACAGCATAATCCTCCTTATCCTTGTCAGCAGCAGCATCTGATGTTGTCTCTAAGATCCTGGGCAATTGCAGTCGCGTTTGAATTCTTTCTGAGACTCCCCTCTGGGGAGCACCACAGAGTTCTCCCCAACATTGCCCCTGCTGCATCCTTGGTGCAGTATCTTTGTTGAGTCATCCAGGTTTGCTTATATATTCTGGGAGGAATGCCCCCCCATCCCCTCCATTGTGGCTCGCTCCATTTTCCAATAGGTGGGAGGATCCTAGGTGGGCTTTTCTGGTGGAGCAACTGTTCTCAGGCATGGTCAAAGGCTTAGAGAAAGGCAGTGCAGTATAAAGTCAAGGGGATGAGGCCAGAATCATATTGGTGTCATGTACAATGAGGTTAGAATCTTGGGGCAGGAAGTGCAGGAAAACACCAAGTTAAAAATAAAACTGCTTCATGAGCTTAAATTTACAAATTCTAATTTGCAGGTGTCTTTTGTTTTGTTTTTGTTTGTTTTTTTAAGTGTGCTCACACTCATCTTACAAAGGCTGGAGCAATCCTTTATTTAGAAGGAACTTGAGATGTACCCTTTTTACTAGCATATGAGATGTACCCCTGGAGTTTTAGGGAGAAACCTGGATGCATAAGCAACTCATGCAAGCTGGAAGTTTATCTTAATGTGTGAGCAGTTGCCATGCTACTTCTTACTTTTTCCGTATTTTTTACATGAAATGATATTTAAATATACTTTAAAAATACTACAGATAAAATTGGTACTCCCAAAAGAAAGGAAAATAGGCTATGTGTTTCCTGTACTTCATATGGCCCTCCTTTGGCACTACCCCATCTGTAACACGAGGCCCCATACCTCCTAGCGTGTGGTTCAGAAGCCTGATAGAGGAACTACGGAAGGCTGGGAAGACACGAGCAAGGTCTTTCTTCTGTACAGAAAGCCATTTTGCCGGCATCTTATTTAAAAAATGACAAAATAGATCACACTATTTCTTAATTCTTGCAAGCAACAGTTCTTCAAAATTTTCCATCCTTCTGAGTACCCCTTCAGTACAGCAGTCACAAAGAGCTTGAATTGAAACAACAGCCCCCTGAGACAAAACACTGCTTGAGAGGGATGGAATGAAGGGAGCTAAAACACAGAAAAATTATCTGAAGCCCTAAAGCTGTTGCTACATGACTCCATCCGCTTCTAAGCACAGACTTGGACAGGCAGCTATTTCTGTCATTTGAACAAGAGCCAGAAAGTAAGCCTGCTTCAAGTGGGCTAATGCCATTCATCTGGCTTTGAAATTTTGGATGTACAGTGGCCTTTTTGTTGATGTGCTGGTGGGTATGCACAGGATTTAATGTGCTCAGAGGGATTGGAATGATGCACTCAAGCAAAGCGAGGCACACTCTTTTTCATTGTCTACCCTTCACACAGTCTCTTTATCCTAGAAATGCAATGCTGCATATGGTCCTTGCAGAAAAATAGTCACAGTCTGCTGTGTGTTCTCATCTATTTCAGCTCCAGCCAGCTTATGAAAACTGGGTCTGCTTCTTTGCAGAACTAACAATGATGATAATTTAGCATTTTTTTAAATTAGATACATCTGAAAATAGACACATTCTCATAGTGTTATGAGGAAAAGGTATATGGTTCTTTGTGGTGGTCATGGGTTGTACAATTCTCTCCACAAACTTCATGTGGGTTAGGATTTGTGGTTAGAACTAAGTAGGTTATATAGAGTTCTCATTCATGCTAAGAAGACCTCTGATTGTTCCTGGTACTTCAGTTTGGAGGATGCATGGGGGTTGGGCAACTTGAGATTTCCAAAGAAGTTACAAGATCTCATCACAGCATTCACCCACCATCCATTCATCCATCCAACCACCCATCCATTTATCCACTTATGCATCCGTTCATTTATGTCTTCATATTAAATAGTTTATGTCTGCCAGGTAAAAATTGCTCATTTTTTCTCACATAATCTAAGTAAACTTTCAGGCCGATTCTTGCCTTCAAAAACCATCAGGCATGAAAACTTGTTATATTTCTGAATTCAGATTGAAGAGAGTAGTTTTTCAAAAAAGGAAAACTAAAAACAGTGAAATCACTGAAAATTGGCAGAACTAGATTTTAAAAATGATTCAAAAATGGTATCATAAAATGTGTTTGCAATGAAAAGTAAAAAACAGCAAAATGACCATTATAAAACTAGATTTAAAAGGAATTATTTCTGAAATTGTTTATGCATGTACCATTCAGTTAATGTTGGTTGCCAAACTAGGCTTCCTCGAAACCGATGTTCTGCTAACTAGACTGAGGTCATCCATTAAAATTGTAACTGTCATGTTTTTCCAACCAAGGGAATTATTTATCAGTGCACAGGGAGATTAAGCCTAAAGTTAGGGACAAGTAGTTGGAAACTTTGGTGCAAAATGATTTAATGTTGTTTTATCTAGTAATAAAAGTAAATGGGGAGTGGGCAGTACGCTGGTGGCTCAGTGGCAGAATTCTCGCCTGCCATGCCAGGGATCCGGGTTTGATTTTGGGAACCTGCCCATGTAAAATAAAGGTAAACGGGGAGTGGGCCATCGTGGCTCAGCAGGCAGAGCCATGCTGGAGACCCAGGTTCGATTCCCGGTTCTTGCCCATGAAAAAAGAAAAAAGAAAAAGTAAATGGGATTTGGCATTTTATAATTTCATTTTTCTAATAATTCATTCATATCAGATTTTATTAAAGTATTAGTTCATAATGGATGAGGGGAAGCAAAGTAACAATAACAACAACAAAAACTGTACTTCACCATTTTAGTTTGAAAAACATTGCTCTAGCACCCTCTTTCGTAATCTGTAGTTTGAAGAAACAAAAGCGAATTTTCCAAACCTCCCCACATCTACAGCATATTCTCATACTTGCTTAGCATATTCATTTATTTCAGTGTGAGGCCAAAGGTGAGAGTGCCTCCTCTAACATGACCTTAAATTTAATACCATTAAGTTAACAAAAGCTTTTTAAATTTTCTTGTTTAATTTTTCATGATTGCATGTGAAGAGAGAATAGATAATTATTTAAAAAAATAATTTATCCTGACAAAGAATAACTGACCCTTGGATTGGCATTGTGCTGTGGTCTTTGAGTCATAAAGATGATGATAGGTTTAATAAAAAAGTACTTTCTGGTGCCTGCCCATGCAGGAAAAAAAAAAGTACTTTCTACCACTCCTGAGAGGATAACGTCTTTGATGACATTTATGGCATACTGTCTCAGTTGTGATGCCGAAGCGGGAGCTATTTGGTTTAAACTGCAGAAAAACCTGCCCTTAGCTGCCTGCCTCTCTGATGGGCTGGTTCTGCTGGAGGCTGAGCCACCCACCTACAAGCAGAGGTGTCTGAGCGCCTGTCAGAGCTTTTATCACCATCGGGCTGAGAGCCTGAGTCCCTAGGGAAGTTTTGGGGTTTTTGAACCAGAGTTTCCTGTTGGTCTATTATGAGTAACATCTCCTCAAGGTCGTTATTAAAATTATACAAAGTTATCTCACAAATAAGGTCATGGCCATGTATAATGATCAAGCTTCTGCCTGAATTTGGGGTGTTTCAGCCAATGAAGTCAGGGTTTTTCTAATAAGGACATTAGTGAGAGTGGTGCTTGTAGGAAATTCAGGTCTGAGGATGCTGAAGCCCCTGTTTGAAATACTCTTTATATCCAGCCCAACCCTCTCTTCCTGGTATCCTGTACAGATCTTGGAAGGAGAAGGACCCTCTAAAATTCAAGATCAGCTCAAGGGAGGGTGGGACAACACAAAAGTCAGCAGAGAGGATCAAGCAGAGAATGGTACTGGCACTATACTGTTGTCCACGCCTGAGTGAAGCAACTGCTGCTTTCTCTTGATTTGCTGATTGCATATAAAACCATGTGCTACTTGTGTGTTCCATGCTAATTGATCTGAGGATGAACAAAAGATAAATACATGTGAGTAAGAATGTGAATATATGGGCACACATGAGATGTGAAGACCAATTAATGTACCTGGGTTTACAAGCCACATATAGAACCCTGGCCCATTTTCTGCATGGCTCTGCTGCATAGAAAGACTAGTCCATCTTTGTAGATAGGCTTGGTGCTGATGATCCAAATTAAAACCCCAGAAGACTGCCCTTGGTCCTCACCCAGGTCATTGACTATGAAGGACCAAAAATAAATTAGAGAATTGGTCTGTAGGGCTTTTTCTAGGTGTGTGGCTGCTAAGGAGAGTAGGGTTTGAAACTCTGGTGATTGAACACATTTTCTGTCTGAAGCTTCCACCTGAACAAAACATTAAGAATGATTCCAAGTATCCTCATGGTAAGGATCCTCCCTCTCATTGGTGAAGTCCCATTTCCATGTCTAAGTTGTTAGTCCTTTCCCAGCTGGGCTTTTAAGAAACCAAAAAAAAAAAAAAAAAAAAAAAAAAGTACCATAATTAGTATCTCTTTGGGAGAAAATTATCAATTTATAAAAATTTCAGACCTTTTCTTAAGTACTGTTAATACTCATTATTTGTGGATTACAGATTTGCAAATTCTCATGCTCACAAACATATATTTGTAACTCTGAAATTAAAACTTACAGCATGTTTGAGGTCATTCACAGATGTGCACAGAGTGACAAAAAAAATTTGAGTCATCCATTGCATATGTTCCCAGCTGATATCAAACAAAACAATGCACTGTCTTCTTGTTTCAGCTCATACTCTAAACAAGTATTCCTTGCATGGCATATTCAGTATCAGGTTTTTCACATTTTTGTGCTTGCTGTTGGTGATTTTGCTGCTTACAATGGCCCCCAAGCATAGCGCTGAAGTGCTGTCTAGTGTTCCTAAGTACAAAAAGCTGTGAAATTCCTCACCCAGAAAACGCATGTGTTAGATAAGCTGTGTTTAGATGTGAGTTGTAGTGCTGTTGGCCATGACTGTAATATTAATGAATCACCAATACATGTTAAATTGTTTCAGCATAGTTAACAACACATTTTAATTTGTTCATTAGAAAAAGATGAGAGACTTTTTTATAGGTCGAAATGATAAGAATGGAAAGCCCTGTGTTGAGCTAATGGAAGACAATTAAAGGAAAAGGAAACAGAAAAAAATTACAATTTAGCTACTTGCATTTAAGGAACAGAAGGGAGATGATTATATCTAAAATAAGGTAAATGGAGAATGGTAGAGATGAAGTCAGTCACATCAGACAGAGCTATTTAGTCTGGAGTTAGTCTGTGAGTACTTGCTAGCTATTGGAGGGTTTTATGGAGGCAAGTGGTATATGATGTGTGGTGGTTTAGAGTTATGTACTCCAGTAAAACATGTTCTTAAACTTAATCCATGCTTGTGGTTGTGAACTCTTGTAAATAAGACCTTTTGATGAAGTTACTTCAGTTAAGGTAGGGCCCAGCTCAATCAGGATGGGTCTTTGTTTTTGTTTGCTAAAGTTGCTGAAATTGCAATCTACCAAATGCAATCGACTGGCTTTTAACCATGAGGATTTATTAGCTTTCAAGTTTGCGGCCATGAAAATGTCCAAATCAAGGCATCAACTGGATGATACTTTTTTAATGAAGAAAGGCTGCTGGAAATCTGGGACTCCTTTGTCACATGGGAAGGCACATGGTAGCATCTTCCAATACTCCTCTCCCAGGTTCTGTTGCTTTAAGCTTCTGGCTGCCCCACCTGTAGCTTTCTTTCAGAGCTTCTGTGTGAGTCCTTCTCACCAACTTCTGAGACTTTTTTCTCTCAGTTTCATGCTTTTATAAAGGTTACAAGTAAAAGGATTAAGACCCACCTGGGACATCCCTCAACTGAAAGAGCCCAAAGGTCCCACTCACAATAGGTCCTACTCACAGATGTGGATTCATTTTAAGAAAATGATCTTTTTTGGGGTACTTAAAACCTCCTAACCATCACAGTCTTAATCCAATTACCAAAGACCTTATAGAGAATGTCACCAAGAGAAAGAAAGCAACAGGAAAAGAAGCTGAAAGTCAATTGCACCTAGAAGAGAATGTAGAGGACATTCATGCATTTCCATGTGACAGAACAGCCAAGGACTCAGGATCACTGGCAGCCAGTCCCAGAACTCTACCATCTTCTGGGAGACAGCAATGCCTTGATAATGCCTTGGTTTTGGACTTCTCCTAGGTTCAAAACTGTGAGCCAAGAACTTCCTGTTATTTAAGCCAACCTATTGCATAGCCCTTGCTTTGGCAACGACCAAACTAAAACAATATGATTAGTATTGTTTCATATTTTTTTATTAGAAAACTGGATAGAGGGGGGCAAGTAGGAAAGAAGAGTCATTCCATTACATGCACTTCACTTTTCCTTGACATCTGCTTTGTATAAGCACATTCCCTGAAGGATCCACTAGTGATAGACAAATTTCCTTTTCTCAAGAAAATTCCAGTCTTTCTAGGGAAGATAGAAAATACACAAATTATAGTTGTTTGGATTTGAGAAATGGAGCCCAAAGTGGTTTGGTAAAAATACAGAAATATTTGTCAATAAAGATGAGCTGTTTAATCAGATGGGTAATTTCTCCAACCACCTTCTCTTGAAACTATGGGATATCAATTCCTTAAAATGGCCCTGCTATTCCTTTCTAGCTTTTTTTGGAATGTGAAAAAAAGTATGTGCTAGCACTTAGTTGAGATAGCAGCTTTGATTTTTAAAATATAATTTTATTGAGAGATCTTCACAGGCCATACAATCCATCCAAACTATCCAATCAGTGGTTCACAATATCATCACATAGTTTTGTATCCATCACCATGCTCGTTTTTAGAATATTTTCATTATTCCAGAAAATAAAAAAGAAAAAATCATACACCCCTTACTCCTTAACCCTCCCTCCTATTGACCATTGGCATTGCAGTCTACCCAATGTTAAGTCTTACCATAGAGGTAGGATAACTAAGACAGTGTAGTATTGACATTTTCTATATATATAATCAGTGAAACAAAACAAAAAAATTCAGAAGTAAATCCATATACACTTGACATAATTAAATTATTTCATAGCCACAAACTCCTGTATTTAATCTGAAAACATGGAATACTTTGAAATCTGCTTTCTATGAGAAAGAATTTATGTCTACAAGTAGTTTACTATTTACAACCCATCCATAGTCTGGGAATGAACATATGGAATTCTTTATTTGTCTGGTTCCAGACTAGATGGATTTTTCTGTAAAGTGTCTTCTTTGTCAGGGAAGTAAGAGCCACCTATATGAAGTATCCAACACCTTGGCAGAAAGTAGGACATGGTTTTTGTGTGGCATGACTCTAGAAGTAGGAAAAATGCTTTTAATAGAAGGGAAGTATAACCTAAATTATATTAAAGATGTCAAGTTTGGTGAAGTATGATCTAATGAAGGTCATTGTAATAAGTAGGCTGACTGAAGAAAGACAATAGTGAGTTATCAGTATTTTTCTTTTGTCAGCTCAATGGCAAAATGTTTTCTTTTTTTTTTTAAATAGAAAAGGAATGAGTGGGATGTCAATATAAAACGTAGAATTTCCTCCTTTGGGATGGTGGTGGGGAAAAAGAGTCTTGAAGTTGACATCTGATGTTCCAGAGAGATCCAATTTATTTGATCTTCTATAAAAGATAAGTTTGGCATCAATAGTCAAGGAGAAATTACTTTTTCAGTAAATGTTATCAGACCACCTCATGTTTATGATGTGGCATGAGGGTCTAATAGGGATGGAAATACTTAGATTGTGTGCTAACTGCATTGATCTACTATGTATCAGAAACCATGTGTTTTCTATATTATCTCTCTGAATTCTACCCAGATCCTTATGCATGTGACTTGCACAATTTTAATAGGAGACAATGATAGTCTAGCTATTGTTTTTTTGTTGTTGTTTTTTAGAGAATTAAGTGCCCAGGAAGAAAAATCTGCTAATAAATAAATTTTTATTGGGCATAAATTCTTAGTGAGACAGGAAGAATGGGGATTCATGAAGCATAAAGAACATAAGGAGTCTTGACAGAGTTTTCAGTTTTGAAGGTGAGCAAAGTACCTGTTCATGCCCTTGACTGAACTCAATGCTCAATCTGCAAAACTAACAGGAAAATTGGTAGAAGATTCCTGAGTGAAAGGTTTTGTATCCAAATGTGTTGGAAACTGCTTTTCAGGTCGGGGTTGAAACATCAGGCACCCCTATTAAGAGCCAGCATATCAGAGAGGAAGTATTTTAGGTTTTAGATTAGTACTTCCTCTGCCTCCACCCACATACACATTTCCCTAGAGGAGCTGTTGTTAATCCTGGCAGTATAGCAAAACAGCTAATGAGAACCAGTCCAGCACTGACTAGCTGAGGCAGCCAGAAGTCCAAATGACACTGGTATAGTAGTGATTAGAGGTGAGAGCAAGAGAGACAGAGACAGAGAGAAAGGTGTGAGAGTTTGCTAAAATAGAGAGTAGCCCAGTTGTACCTGAATGATTGTTAGGTGTCTGAGATATTCTATCTTCCATCCTGCAGGAGAAGTGGTAGATAAAGTTCTGCCAGTGTCCCTGGCTGATCACTTCCAACTGTATCCAAGAGTAGCCACATCCATTTTCCTAGTCCACTATATCAATAACATTATTTCCTGTAAGGGCTATGACAACAGAAAGATTGGAAAGGATAGCTCTGCCCTTCTCCTTCTGTTTTGGGGAGAGGTATAAGTATTGATAATATTAAGATATTTATATAGTAAAAGAAAAAGTATGGCTCTTAAATAATTTGTGGAGAATGACAATAAAATCAATCTTGACAATAGTAGGAAGAAAAGAATCACCTCAAAAAATTATTGTGAGCGAAAAAATTTTTTAAAAAAGTATCCAATATACATTTGAATTTAACAGTTATAATAAATGTGGATATAAATGAAATTAACTCAGTGATCAAAGGATATAGATCTCAGATTGGCTATTAAAGGATTCCATAAATTCATGTCCATGAGACAAATATTTAAAGCAAAAGTACAGAAAGGTTTGAAAATAAAGAAGAGAAAAAAAATTACACCGTGAAAAATTAGTCTGCATAATTTTGGTTAGCAATTTTAACATGAAACAAAATAGATTTTAAGAAGAACATTTTTGAGGGACAAAGAGACATATTGTTAAAGGGAATAAAAGGGCACTAGCAGATGCTGGTCCTTTAAAAATATCAATAGGTTGTACACACCTCTGGAGACACGAAGCAAAGCAGAAGAGAAAAAAGAAGGCAAATGAACTAAACACAGAATGAAAAGGGGGGAGTGCAGGACTTTGAAAAATTGTGTAATATCTTATGAATAATTATAAGCTAATACATTTAAAATCTAGATAAAATACTTCTGGAAAAAATAAAATGCCCAAACTAGTGATAAAAAAGTAGATGATTTTAACAAAATTTTAAATATTAACAAAATTGGAGATTATCATTTCCCCCCTCCACATACATGTGTAAATGATTCATATTCAGAAGACTTTATATGTTATATTTCCCCCTTAGCAAACATTCAAGGAATAGCTAATCCCTGTCTTCTGGAAGAGGAAAGAAAATTCCATTCTTATTTTGTGGGCCTACATATAACAAAGATTCCAAAAGTGGATAAGGGAATCATAAGCAGAGGTAATTTCACATATGAGCACAAAGTCAAAAATGCTAACTGAAATGTGCAACAATTGAAAATTTGTTACACGGTTATATTTTAATGTAAACAGAGTTTATCCCAAGAATGCAAGGAATGATTTAACAATAGACAACATATTAGTATAATTTACTACATAATGTACTGAAAGAAAACATTTTTTAAATGTGAAAACTTCAATAAACTCAGGGGAAAAAAACATTTCTGGTGGCATTTAGGGTGAAAACCAAGTTCTTAAGAGACAAAACACAAATCATAAGATGAAAAACATGCATTTTTTATTGTGTTCGAATTTTCTGTTCAATAAAGCATGCCATATTAAAGACAATAGAATGGGTCTCATTACTTGCAATGTTAAAAATCATGTAGAAACTATGGATTAATATATAGAGAATATTCAAGGAAATATTGAAAATTATTATGAAAAATGTGGGACACAAGCACACATACAAAAGTACTAGACAACTTAGAGAGAAGGAATCTTGAATGGAAAGTAAGCATTTAAAGACCTGCTCTCTGTTACTATTAATCAGAGATAATAATTAAACAACAAAATATTTCAAATTGACAAATATTAAAAATAAAAATATTTAGTCATTACAAATATTGATAGGGTAACGTTGGAACTTTTAATGGCTTCTGATATTAGTCTTTTAGTGACTGAGAGTGTTTAGCAGCATCAGGACTCATTTCTCCCTTACCTGAAAGTTCACTTATACAAACTCAAACATCGGTCCTTTTTGGAACATGTCTGAGGATTTTTCTCAATGTACCACTTGTGGTAGTATGGGAATTGGAGGCTGCTTAAGGGAATGGGAATATAAAATAAGCTAGATGTAGCTACAGAACACCATGCAGCAGTCAAAAAAATAAATTAAGCAAACGTACACACTGTAATTACAATAGATTTTAAAAGTATATTTTAGAGTATGAGTTTAGGCATGAATTAGTGCAAGATTTTAAATACAACGTTTACAAGGACTTAAAGCACACACATTTTCAAAACAACACTATATGTTTTTCAAAGACACATTCATAGCTAAGCATTTATGACAAGCACCTACGACATAAGTTAGAGGGAATAAGAGAAGCCTTGGGATGGAGAGAAAAAAATGCAATAAAACAAGAAAGGAGATGGTTAGTGGCAAAACCAGCAAATATCGACTGCAGGAGACATGGTACGGGGAAGGTCATTGATGGTATGTCTGCTTTGAGTCACATCCATTCCAGAACAAATTAAATCCTGCTTGGCCTTTACCTGCTAAAATAAATAGGAACTCTAATCTCAATCATTTTTTAAGGTGTCATTACTGTTCCTGTTAATTTGAGCAGAACTCTATATGCTTCTGTGACCCAACAAAGTTTACAGAGGTTCCCTGGACTTTAACGTGCCTTAGTTGCAGATGCTCTTTAGCTTGTCACCTTTCTTTCGAAGAGCTAGACTTTATTTTTGCTTGACACTACTGTTTTCTTGGGTGGGTTGTAACACAACCTACTTTCTGTGATCCTCCTCACTATTGTCAGTAATCCTTTTCTTAGCAGTTACCAACAGCCCCCTCCTTTTGAGGTCATGAGGCGATTGTTAGGTTTTTCCATGGAGTTAGGCACTGGTCCATGGTCCATTCTCCCCATCAGCTTCTATAGCTTCCCCTTCCAGGGTGGCTCAGGGCAAATAAAATTGAAACTGACCCCTGGGGTTGTCAAGAACCTGAACCATGGAACCAAAATGCCCAACTCCCCTTCTAGTGAGAAAAGGGTGGAACGAAAGAAGGGGAAAATATCACCATTTTATACAGGCATCTCTTATAGCTGTGAAACAAGGCACAAATTAAGGTCTTCCTGCAGCAGCCAAGCACAGATGTAACCATCCATTACCATCCTATACCATTTATTATGTTAAAATAAGCTGCGCCAGTTTGCAAAGGGATCTATGTACAAAATTTCACAAATATACTTGTTCTGGATTATTTTTTTCCTGGACTATATCATAAAACACTGTTTGGGGCACTCCAATTGGGGAAATTGGAAACTTCTAAACTGCTTGGAAGTTTTACCTCATTAGAGGTTGCTATATGATGGCTAACTTCAACGCAGAGTCTGAACTACGCAAATTATTTGATGGTTCAGGACTCATGCAAGGCCAAAACAGAGCTGTTCTTTCTGGTGGCATTCCCAAATGGTATATCTTCAATAGTGAAACATTTATATCATCCTGTTTTTCCAGATACAGAGGAAGAAATTGATTCTGCCACATCACTAACTAGGAATCAATAGTATTTGATCTTACACAATTCACTGGTGATTTGTTCAATTACCTCTTACAGAAGAGTGCTTTTTGTTCTGTAGGATATAGAATCATTTTATGTTAAGTACAATTCAGGGATAGGAACTGAGGTTTCCTTACCAGAGAAAGTGATTTTGCCTTATTATTTTTTACAGTAATATTAAGTGATGAGATCCCAATAATTGTCAATAATAAGTTAATATAAAAGAGCTTTTAGCTTAAACTTAGAATTTTCTTTATAAAGGTACAGGTTTTTAATTGTCAGGTTCTTTACATCTATATTAGATATGAACTAAGCAACACATCTGAAGAAAAGCAAGGTCAAGATGGATGCAAATCCTTTTTTACTTGACTTAATGGTAATAATGGCTTATAACTGCATAGAATATTATTTGGCATAAAACATACTTTTATAGAATTCTACACTGGAGTAAAACATGAAATTAATTGCAAGCAGAAATATATAAAAAGATTTATGAAGATGTAAAGGCATTCAGGAACCATTCAGAACATTCAAAACTTTTCCTGGAAATTCAGGAAATTCAGAAATTCAGACATGCTGTAGACCTATTTTTCTCAGTTCAGGTTGTCTTTTTGCTGAGAGGCTGGAAATTAACATCTACTGAATTACTTTGGTGGGGGATGGATAAAACAACAATATAAAAACAGAGGAAACCCCCCATAAAATATGAACAAATGTGGTACCTTGAAAAATCATGGGTTTTTTTTGAGACATGCACAAAATTGGGCAGAGAAGCATTATATGTAAATAGCAAAAACAAGAAACTACCCTAATACCTTACCACTTGTGTAAAGGGTAAATAAACTATGCTATATCCATGTACTGCAATCTCATACAGCAATGAAAACAAAGGAACTATAGATATATATAGCAACATCAGCAAACTTCCCAGATACAATATTAGGTAAAATAAGTCAACAGAATTGAGAACATTTTGTATGTATGCAGGTATGTGAGTATATGTTTGTATTCCATTTATACAAATTTACATATAATCAGGCAGATAAATTCTGGTATTAGAAGTCAACATATTTTACTTCGGAGAAAAGGAACAGGCCATGATTTAGGGTACAGGATAGAGGGTGTCTTCTGGAATGTTAGCAATGTTCTTTCATTTGAACTGGATTGTGCTAAGAAGGTGTGTTTTTGTATTGTGATAATCCATGCTGTTGCACAACTATTTTGGATACTTTCTGTATAGGTGTTAAATATTTTTAAAGATTTTAACACTCTTCAAAAAATAAAAAGAAAACAGGGAATTGGGGGTAGTTCATCCTGATTAGGTTTGTGGCCTTGGACTAAGTATTTCACTCTTGGAATCTTGGTTTTCTCATTTGTAAAATAGCGTTAGATATAACTATCTGGAATTTTGTCATAAAGATTTAATTAAATTACATACAACGAAATACCTTTTGCTTAAAGAAGAGCCTTCACAATAAAACGAAAATAAATTAATCAACCATTTTAACTTTTAACATCCTATTTAATGAGAGGGTACTGATAGCCATAAGAAGAAACAATGTATCTCTTAGGTAAGAAAATAAAAGTAGTTCTGCCCTTTGAAAAGTCCATAGGTTCTAAGCCAACTGAGCTGACATAACAAATCCAATACACACTTGTTAATTGCTGGGTTTATTTCATTATTTCCAATTTGCCAAGCATTAGTCAATCAGAAGGCACAAACAGGGGGCCTGGTTACAAAAATGAACAGCTTAAGAAGTCCTGGCTAAAAATAAAAAAATTCAATTTGATTCATAGACCAACGTTGATCTGCCAGTTTGATTAATAGATTTACATTGATCTATCAAAGATTAATAGATTTACATTGTCCATGAATTCATTCAGCTCAAACTCCTGACTCCCATAATTGTTTTTGCATGTTTACATTCTGAGACAATTATTCTGATTAATGATGGTTGCAAACAAATATTTATCAACCGCTGGTTTTGTGCTGAACCAAAGTTCTGGTTTGGTTTGGAGACATAACCAATTGTTAATGCATATCTGAAGAGTTAAATTCAATAAATCTTCTAGTCCAATCATACAAACTTTTTGTAGTCTTCTAATTGAATAAAACTTTAAAGTTGATGTGTTTGGGGCTTCACATGTATTTTTAAAAGTCACTCAATATGTCTGTGTGGAAGGTAGCCCAAAATATTATCATCCCATTTCACAAAGAATTTAACTGACTTACAAATATATATGTTCTTAAAATATGATGACGCTGGGACTAGAACCAAAGTCTCCTTATTTTAAATTCAAAATCAACTCGGTTAATATTTACTCATAAAAATAAAGATAGCTAAAAAAATGCAAGATGAAAAGTTAAGAAAATTAAAGGCTTTATTTATTTTTCCATTTATTAATTAATTTTCATTTTTAAATGAAGCAAGGCATAGTGTTAACACATATGGCAAATTGGAATAACCTTTTAGCCTTAACAAGTCTAGTTATAGTCTTAAAACTTTGTCTTGTTTGGAGTAGACAGCACAGGAAATAAATCAAACTTAATCTGTTTTGTTTAAACATTAGCTGAAAACATTTCTGTTTTTAAATTTCTATAAGGGTCTTAGAATTATTGGAATAAAAATGTATGATTCCCTCCATACTTACACACTCACGTGCACAGACACAATTATATCCAAAGGACCAGGTAGCTCTAGCTAGTCAAGATGCTTAGGAATGAAGAAATCCCATTAGCAGCTCATACTTATACTTTCTACATTTTACTGATTTATACAATATTATTACAAAGGTTTATGATACAGTCCTTAAGCTATGGGAATCAGGCTTCAGGGGTTAAATCCTTAACTCTGTCTCTTACTAGCTGTGGGACTGTGGACAATTAACATACCCTCTCATAGCTTAAATTGTCATATCTGTATGCTAGGAATTATAATAATGTCCACCTCATAGATTAATTGTGAAGATTAACTGAGATAATGGGTGTAAAATATTAGGTCAGAAATCTTGCAAATCAAGTCCAGTTATTAATTTTGAGTAAGTTTAAACTCTCAGATGAACGGGGTCAGGCCAAATATTCTTTAAGCTTTATATTTTGAGATAAATTTAGACTTGTAAAGAATTTCCGAAAACAGTGCAGAAAATTCTCATAAACCCTGTACTCAGCTTTCCCTAATGTTGACATCTTGCATAAACATAGTATAATTATCAGAACTAAGAAGTTGACATTGGATTATTATTAACTAGACTATAATATTTGTTTCACTTTACCAAGTTGCCTGTCTATTCTAGGGTCAAATCCAGGATCCCACATTGTTCTTAGTTACGTTTTCCTAATCTCATTCAAATCGTGACAATTTATCCGTCTTTGATTGTTTTTCATGACCTTGATAGATTTGAAGAACACTGGGTCAGTTATTTTATAGAATGTCCCTCAGTTTGGGACTGTCATGAGTATACTGAGGTTATGGCTTATTAATACTAGAATACCAGATGTGATATGCCCATCTCAGGGCACAATATGAGTGGAATCAATTATGTTGATGTATCTTATTGCTGGTGATGCTAACCTTGATCGTTTGGCTAAGATGGGATCTGCCAGCTTCCTCCACTATAAAGTTCCTGTTTTATACATATGTAATTAATAAATGTTAGAGGAGGGGTACATTGAAACAACAAATGTCCACTTTCTCATATTTCATCCACTTAATTTTAGTATTCATTGATGGATCTTGACTGCAGCAATTGTTGTGGTGTTCAAATGCTGATTCTCTATGTCCCTCATTCCTGATATATTTATTAATGGAAATTCTGCCATAATGATGAACTGTCCCTTATTTATTTATTTATTTATTTAAATAGTATGAACTTACGGATGTTTACTTTAGTCCTTTGGTTATAATGTAATGCTACCTTTTTTTTTTCTCAAATTATTCCAGGTTTGACCATTAAGAATTTCAGATTGAATTTACAGGAGTGCCTTTTTTTTTAAATTTACAGGACAATTACAAAAGTATTCATAACCCACACAGAGAACTCTAACATATCCCTAGCACCCAAGATATTCAGATCCACCAATTTTTTTTTTTTTTTTTGTATTCTGTATGGAGGGATCACATTTCGTTCTTTTTCCATGTGAGTATCCTGTTTTTGCAGCACCATTTGTTGAATTTTTTATTTCTTTGTTTGTTTTTATTGGTTTCTTTTGTTTGTTTATTTTGGGAAGTGCAGGGGCCAGGAATCTAACCTGGGTCTCCTACATGGCAAGTGAGAATTCTATCACTGAACTACCCTTGGACCCCCTACCAATTTTAACATTGTCACATTTGTGGTATCTTTCTTTCTCTCTCTCTCTCTCTTTCTTCTTTCCTCCTTCCTTTCCCTTCCTTTCCTTTCCATCTACTATCTATCCATCCATCTATTTATCAATCCATTTTCTGACCACTTGAGTATAGATTGTATGCATCATACTCTTTGAACACCATACTGCCAAATACATTTCCTAAGAACTTGGATATACACTTATGTAACCACCTTAAGTGCAGTTATCAATTCAAGGAGCTAAACATTGATATAAAGTTTATAGTCTATATTCTAATATTTTCATACATCCAAATACATAGTTCCCTTTGAACATTTTCTCTTCCCTTGCTAAATTCCATCTAGGATCATGCATTGCCATTATCTCTATAGCTGCCTTTTTTTTTTAATTGTGGAAATATATATACAACATCAACTTCTCCATCTCAACTATTCCAAGCATACCATTCTATGGGATTAATCACATTTACAATATTGCAGTACCCTTACCACCTTCTCTTACTAAAACTTTTCCAATAGTTACAGCAGCTCATTGTGGCTTTAAATAGCATTTTACTGATGACTAATGATTTTGAACATCTTTTCATATGCTTATTTGCCATCCATATACAGTCAATCCTCATTATTTATGAATTATGTATTTGCAGCACTTTCACGGTCATCTACAGTCATTTGTAGACATGCTCAGAATAAAGAAAAATTCCCAGCTGAGTTGAACAAGGGATCTCTATTTTCTTGTTTCGGCATTCATACTGTAAGCAGTATTTAAATGTTGCTGTAAAATATTCTAAAGTCAATGATACTGTTTCTAAATGGAGTTAAATGGGAGCCATTCCTAATAGGCTGTTGAAACAAAGAACTCCCTGGGGAATTATTGTACTCACATTTAAGGGGGAAGCAAAAGATATAAGGTATCTTTAAACAGAAAGACTGTTCTAGTTTGCTAGCTGCCAGAATGCAATATACCAGAAATAAAATGACTTTTAAAAAGGAGAATTTAATAAGTTGCTTGCTTACAGTTCTAAGGCCAAGAAAGTGTCCCAATTAAAACAAGTCTATAGAAATGTCCAATCAAAGGCATCCAGAGAAAGATACCTTGGTTCAAGAAGGCCAAAGAAGTTCATGTTTCTCTTTCAGCTGGAAGGACACATGGAGAACATGGTGGCATCTGCTGTCTTTCTCATGGCTCTACAAAAAGGGGTTCTTTCCAAAATGTCTTTTAAAGGATTCCAGTAAGCAACTCTACCTTCAATGGGTGGAGATACATCTCCATGGAAATCATCTAATCAAAAGTTACCACCCACAATTGGGTGGGTCACATCTCCATGGGAACAATCAAAATGCTCCCAGCAATACTGAATGAGGATTAATGGACATGGTTTTTCTGGGATCCACCACAGATTCAAACCAGCACGAAGTCCATAAAACAAAATTATGTATTGATTAGCTGACAAAATGTTGCCACTGGAAGATTCTGGAAAACCTTCTCTTAGGGCAATGGTTCAATATTCACTAATTCAGTGTTTGCAGTGTCTTTCGTGGAAAAAAAACCACTACAAATAATGAGAATCTACTGTATTTCTTTCATGGAGTGTTTGGTTATATCTTCTGTCCATTGTTTAAATATTAAACTATATAATTCTGAGATAATTGTATATTCATATGCATTTGTATGAAATAATGCTGGGAAAACCCATATGCTTTTACCTTTCAAGGGTAGCATCTTGCAAAAGTATAGTACACTAGAATATTGGTGTTGATATATTCAAAATATAGTGCATTCCCATCATTGTAAGAATCCTTTATGGTGTATTTTTAGCCATATCCATAACCCTCCCACCATTATCAAATGTCCCTCTCTGTCTCCAATAGTTTGCTTAGAGACTACTTTATCTGATAATTTAGCCACTCTATTTTCTTTCTTTTTCTTGACTATTTTAAAGGTATATGCATTTATTTCAAAATGTCATTTACAATGTCCATCACATCTCCCTCCCCACTTTACACCCCATCATTTCCTCCATCACCATGGAATTGTTTTAGCTTAATTGCATCTTGGAGTTATGCTATTGCCCTTCATTGGAATAAATGAAATTAAATATCACTACAAAAATGTGATAAAAAATAACACCCTCTCACAGAGTCTTTCAGGAGAAATTTCTCTCTGCTTTGTTATTACTGGAAGCTGTTCAATGACAAAGCAATTGGTTTGATTTAACTTATGTTAGAAATATTGTAAAAGGTATACTTGATCCAGTTTCACTTTCTATACTGGATTTGAAAAAATTTACAGCCCATTTTATACCCCATTTGCAAGAGCATAGGTCTCTGAGATACAGGATGATTAACCCTCTCTTTTGATTCCATTAATTCTGTCCACGCTTGTTTCTCCCTTTCTTTTTCTCTTTTTTACAGTTGGAAATTTTTTAATTAGAGAAGCTGTAGGTTTACAGAAAAATTATGTTAAAAATATAGCATTCTGTATAACCCATTCCCCTATTATTAACATGTTGCATTAGTATAATACCTTTCAGCTTTCTATTTTTTTTTTTTTTTTTTTTTTTACATGGGCAGGCACTGGGAATTCAACCTGAGTCTCTAGCATGGCTGGCAAGAATTCCACCACTGAGTCACCATCACACCACCCTCACCTTTCTTTTGATCAGTGTTTTATGACACTTCTTTCTCCATCCTTTTACTTTCAAGTGGATCCTATAATGATATTTGAAGTGGATTTCTTATCGAAAGCATAAAATTGGATCATAATTTTTTAATCCACCTTGCCAATCTCTGCCTTTTAATTGGGGTATTTAGACCATGTGCATTTGAAATAATTATTTTTATATTAGGGCTTAATCTTCTGCTTTATTTTTATTTGTTTGATCCATTATTATGTTTTTCTGTTTTCTTTTCCTGCTTTCCATAAGTTGTATGATCAATTCTTAAATTCCATTTCAGTTATGGTATTTTGAGTGTTTTCTTTGTATAAACTTTTTAGTAGTTTATGTATGTATTGCATTATATACAAAACATGACAGTCTACTGGTGCCAGAGTTTTACCAGTTTGAGTAAAGTGTAGAAATCTTGCTTCCCCCATTAAAATATACTCCCTCTTTAAAAATATAATTGTCTTGAATATTTCCTCTTTCTATATATTTAAAATCACATCAGTGTCAACAATTTAGAATACTTAAGAGTAAAAGGAAAATGTATTGTTTTTACCTCAAATTTTTCTCTTTCCATCATTCTTTATTCTTTTCTGATGAGAAAAGATCTACTCTTCTATCAATTCCTTTCTATTTAAGATAACTTCTTTTAGTCATTCTTTTAGTACTGGTCTGCTGGCAACAAATCATCGTTATTTTCCTTCATCTGAGAATCTCTTTGTTTCCCTGTAATTTCTAAAAGATACTTTCACTGATATAGAATTCTGGATTGACAGTTCTTTTCTCTCAGGACTTGAAAAATGTGCCATTTCCTTCTGGCTTCCATGGTTTCAGATAAGAAATCAGCTGCCACTTGAATTATGTTTTTCCTGTATTTAAACTGTCATTTCTCTCCAACTGCTTTCAAGATATTTACTTTGTCTTTTACTTTCAGAAGTTTGACTATGAGTTTTCTTAGTGTGGGTTTAGGGGGATTTATCCTGTCTGGGGAACATTCAACTTCTTGATTCTGTAAATTTCATTCTTTTGGCAAATTTGGGTAATTTTCAAGTATTGTCTTTAGCACTTTTTTAGCTTCACTATCTAAGATTCTGATGACATGAATGTTAGATCTTTTGTTATAATCTCACAGATCCATAGGACTCTTTTCATTTTCTTTTTCCTCTATCTTCTCTCTCCTGTTTAGACTGGGTAGCTTTATTTTTCCAGTTCCCTTAAAACTTTTTCATTATTGTCCCTTTTAATTTCTTCATTTTTTCTTCTTAAATCCACTTTTTCTGATATTTATTTCATCGTTATATATTTGTACTTGTAAGTGTTGCACTGATATCTCTTCCATCCATTTAATTTTAACCTTTCTTTATATTTCTAGTTAAATTTATTTCTCATAAATAACATAGAGTTGGAGCTGATATTTTATTGAACACGCCAGTATCTAAGATAATCTAAAATAATTACTGACATGTTTGAATTAATACCTGTTATCTTACTAGCCATTTTTAAATTTTTTCTATTTGACCATCTTTGCTTCTGTCTCTCTATCCTCTGTCTCTCATTTTTTTCTTTTGCTTCCTCCATCACCTCTTATATTAATTGAGCACTCTAAATGATTGCATTTTTACCTTTTGTTTTGACTTATTATTTGTACTTTTTATTGATACTTTCTTGATTTTCTATAGAGTTTACAATATCCATCTTTAATTAGTTAGAGCCTACCTTCAACTAATATTATACTGCTTAAGATATTGTATAAAGAACTTACATGGTATATTCTTCTCATCTTCTGTGCTATTGTCATGAATCTCACTTTTTCATATGCTATAAATATATAATACATTGATACTATTTTAGACATTGAATTGCTAAGAGAAATTCAAAACAAGAAAAATATAATTATATTTCTCTTTATTTATTTCATTTCCAGATTTCTTCAACTTTTGTGTAGATTAATTTTTTGCTTCATATCATATTCCTCCTGTCTGAAGAATTTCTTTAACTTTTTTTTGTAGTAGGTCCACTGGCAATTAATTCCTTAAGTTTGTGTTTGAGAAAAATCTTAATTTATGCCTCAGCTTCAAAAGATATTTTCACTGGATATATAGTTCTAGGTTAAAAGTGTTATTTTCTTTCCTTTTAACAACTTAAGGATGTTATCCATTGTATTCCGGCTTGCATAGGTTCTGATTAGATGCCTGCTATAATTCATATCTGTGTCCCTTTTTATGTAGTGTGACGTTATTTTTGGCTGCTTTCAAGATAATGATTTTGTCTTTATCTTTTGTTTTTAGGAGTTGTGTGTTTTGGTGTGTATGTGTGTGTTATTTGTCCTGCTTGGATTTCTCTGCATTTCATGTCTTGGATCTCTATTTCAGCATCTTCCATATATGTTTAAATGTTTTTCTACTTGTAAAATATAACATATATACAAATTTCCAAGTACATTTTAACCAGTAGTTATAGAACAGATTTTAAAGTTTTATATGGGTTACAGTTCCATGATTTTTTTCATTTTTTTTTTCCTTCTAGCTGCTGCAAGCCACTGGAGATAAAAAAAAATCAATATTATGATTTGGCTGCATACTCATTTGTTAAATCCTATTTTCTCTGTTATACTCCTCCTCTTTTTTCCTTTTTTTGTGAAAAGTAATATTTATACAAAAAAGCAATACATTTCAAATTACATCACAACAATTAATTGTAGAACAGATTTCAGATTTATGTATGGGTTACAATTCTACAATTTAGATTTTTACTTCTAGCTGCTCTAAGGTAGTGGAGCCTAAAAGAAATATCAAAATGATGATTCAGCATGCATGCTTATTTGTTAAAGCCTACCTTCTCTGTATAACTCCACCATTACCTCTGATCTTTCTCCCACTCCTTTTTTTTTTACATGGGCAAGCACTGGGAATCGAACCTGGGTCTCTGGTATGGCAGGCCAGAACTCTGCCAGCTGAGCCACCGTGGCCCACCCTCTCCCACTCTTTAGGAGTATTTGGGCTATGCCCATTCTAACTTTTTCATGTTGGAAGGGGCAGCTGATAATATGAGACAGGAGAATGGAACTAGTTGATGTTTTGGAAAGGCTGGCCACTCTGCATTTCAGGACTCATCTAGAGGTTGTAGGTTTCTGGAAAGTTACCCTAGTGCATGGAACCTTTGTATAATCTTACATAATGTCCTAAGTATTCTTCAGGCTTGGTAGGAATGGTTTTCATTGGGGTTTGACAAGTTATGATAGGCAGCAATGCTTAACTGAAGCTTGCATAAGAGTGACTTCCAGAGTAGTCTCTCGACTCTATTTGAACTCTCTCAGCCACTGTTACCTTATTTGTTTCACTTCTTTTCCCCCTTTTTGGTCAGGATGACATTGTTGATCCCACAGTGCCAAGGCCAGGCTCATCCCTGGAAGTCATCTCCTGCCCTGCCAGGGGGATTTTCATCCTTGGATGTCATGTCCCATGTAGGGGGGAGGGCAATGGCCAATTGCAGAGTTGGGCTTAGAGAGAGTAAGGCCACATCTGAACAACAAAAGAGGTTTTCCCAGGGATAACTCTGCATACCTATAAGGTAGGCTAAGCTTTTTTGCAACATGCATAAGCTTCACAAGAGATAGCCTCAAGATAAAGGGTTTGGCCTATTGATATGAGTGTTCCTAATGTTTGACACAGTATCTGGGATTTCTCTAGTGGCAAAGTTTAATATTTCTTTTTTTTTTTTTCTCCTATTCCTCAAGGGATTTTGCCAATCCTTTTTGATTATCTGATTAACATATTCTGGGATGTATCCAAGCATTACTTTAAACTGTACAGGATTAAAGGCACTAATTCTTATTCTGGGCTCCCTTTGTTTGAGTTGTTTAAATGATCTATCCAGACAAGTTCAGTTAGATTATGTGCTACAAAAAAATTAGGTTCTGGACAAAATAAATCTTTCTTCCTTTGGTCTCAAACAGTCAATGATGTTCTAAAATCCAGACAATATCTTCCTTACCCCTATATTCTGAATTACCTTAATTTTGACATGGTCAGCTTCATTCTTATCTCTAAATACCAGATTACACATAAATAAAATGGCCCCTCAAAATTCAGAAATAACAATTACTGTTCCAGACTAAATGTGACTGCTATAAGAACTTACAATCTAGGCCCCAGTTTTCTTATAAGTATTTTCTGAATGAGATTGTACAATCTTTGCTGTTTTGTTTCAAGTCTATTTTGCCTCACCAAATGCCCTGTATGTTCGTTCACATCATTGCATGCCTCACAAATGCATTCCTTTTTATACAGCACAATGTTTGATCATATATATACACCATTATTCACCAATCTACTTCCCAGTCAGTGCTTCTTTCAGCCACCTCCATCTGCTGGGACTCATGTATAATGTCCAAAGGCAACAGTCCATCAGCACTCTCAATTTTATATAATTTTCTTGTTCCCAAGAGAAAGATAACCAATAACCACAACCTCACCAAATACAAAATCCAAACCCCCCACCCAACTCTTGTCCCTCCCCCATTATGTACCTCTGGTATTATTGTGATACTGTTGATGTTTTCCTGTTAGACATAGCCCTTAGCATGTAATGACATTTTCCCCCTATATCCTGAAATTATATACTCTTTGTACAAGATTCATACCTTTGCAGTAGTTCATGCAAGAACTTTTTTATATTTGTAGTGTTAATGAATGGGACACATGAGTCTATACAACCCCTTTCAATCATGTTCACCTTCAATATGGTAATATTACTTATAGACCTACTCATGAACTGCCTTCACATGTATCTTATAATTAATTTCAACCTCATTAACGAACTGTTCAGCCATCTCAAGATTCTGTGTATATCTAGGGCCTCTATATTCTGTATTTTCATACATTTTTTTAACAATAGTAGGACATTTTTTCATATTTTTTCTTCATTTTTTTCTTCTCTATTTCTGAATTTCCAGTTCACCAATGTTAGATTATTTAGCCCCACAGAACTTGAATTCTCTGTTCTGACTTTTTCACTAACTTTCGTTCTTTTAATTTCAACTTGGGAAATTTCTAGTAACTTAACTTAATGTTCACTGAATTATTCTTCAATCATGTTGAGTTTTCTGATTAATTAACTTAAAGAATTTTTTTATCATTGCTACTGTGTTTTTCACCATGCCATGGAATCTTTTTCTTTTGATTTCCTTTTCCCCAGCTGTTTAAAAATGTAAAAATTTTCTCAGTTTATAGGCTATCTAAAAACATGCAGTCATCTGGATTTGACCCATGATCCATAATTTGCTGGATTATGGAAAAATAATTTTTCCTTCTGGAAAAAAAATCCTTTTGGATTTTTTTTTTTTGTATGCCTCCTGATTTTTTGTTGCATGCCAGAAATCTTATAGCAAATAGTAAAGACTGAGATAGTTTTGGGGTCTAAAAATGGGCACACTTTTCCTTGTGTTAGGAAGTTAAGATGAAATTTCAAGTACTCTATTAGGAGTGATTGTTGTTATGTTTTCCCACAGTCCAGCACCTGCTCTAAGTTTCTCTAGTGATAACTTGTGTTTATTGTGGGAGTTGGTTTGCTAGATACTTTTTCTCAATGTTGGCTCCAATCTCAGCTTTAGATCTTTCCTTTTCTGTTCCTCAAACAGCAGCTCTTTCTAAACTCTTTCTTCTCTCCTCACTCTGAACCAACTGAATGTTGCTCTTCAACAATTAGGTATTTAAGGGCTGTTTTCTGTTGTCCTAAAACAGCCTTGGTCTTGAAAAGACGTTGTGTCCTTACATTGAAAGTGTGGCTTTCTTGGTATTCCTACTCATCCTCCAACTGTGTTCTGTACACATTTTTTTACCCTCTCCCAGGGATGTGTTCTCATTGGTACCCTATGGGTACCAGGATATGTTGCCCTTCCTTCCATAGATAAAGATTTTTTTTATAAGAGAGATAAAGGAGAGAGATTTAGAGGGAATTTTGCATCCCTCCTTCAGTGACTACTTGTCCTCTGCCCTAGATCAGCACCTCTATTCAATATGAGACAATTTATTAATACCTTTTATTATTTTTCTGTAAGCATCCAATATTAAGATACATAAAAAAAAATCTTGCAAGGGGGTTCAGACCCTCCAATTGCCATGGCCAACAAGGGCTTCCACCAACTTTTGCCGTTGCACTCTTGGTCTCCAAAATTTCACCAATCACCTACCCTAGTTCAACTCTTCCTACCAGTGTCTGATTTCATCAGCCCCTAGTAAGCCAACTCTTCCCCTTAACCTCCTCTTGCAGAAACTACTCTCTCCCTAGTGTGTGATTCTCTTGTGAGTAATTTCTTTCATTGTTTTAAGAAAATTATAAACCTAAAACTTCCTCCAGCTTTCCCATTGTTGTTATGAAAGTGAGAATGATGTTATCAGCTCTCTACAGATCTGAGTATAAACTAGAAATCCCCAACACGATTTTGGTTTTATTAGAGAAGTTGTGGATTCACAAAGCAATCATACATAAAATTCAGAATTCCATGTACCACCCCACCACCAACACCCTGAATTGCTGTGGACATTTATTACCATTGATGATAGCATGCTTTTATAATTGTACTAGTAATCAAAGTCCATGGTTTAACTTAAGGTCACTGTTTGTGAAGTGTAGATCAATGAATTTTTTTTTAATTTGTCTTCTGTTACCATATATGCAATCTAACATTTCACTCTTTTAGTCATATTCATATATATATATATATATATTCAATGCATTAATTGTATTCACAATATTATGCTACCATCATCACCATCCATATCAAAATATTTCCATCATCTAAATAGGAACCCATACATTTTAATAAATAACTTCCCATCCCCTATTCCACCCTATCCCTGATAACCTATATTCTAGATTTGACTCTATGAGTTTGCTTATTCTAATTGTTTCAAATCAGTGAGATCATACAATATTTATCCTTTTATTTCTGGCTTATTTCAATCAACAGAATGTCTTTAAGGTTCATCCATGTTGTCACATGTATCAGGACTTTGCTCCTTTTATGGCAGAATAGTATTCCATTGTATGTATATATAACACTTTATTTATCCATTCATTAGTTGATGGACATTTGAGTTGCTTCCATCTATTGGCAATTGTGAGTAAGCTGCTATGGACATCAATGTGCAAATATCTGTTTGAGTCCCTACTTTGAATTCTTTGGGGTATATACTGAGTAGTGGGATTGCTGGGTCTAATGGTAGTTCTTTACTTAGTTTTCTGAGGAACTACCAAATTGTCTTCCATAGGGCTGCACCAGTAATGAATAAGTGTTCTTATTTCTCCACATCCTCTTCAACCCTTGTTAACTTTTCCATTTTTTAATAGCAGCCATTTTAAAAGATTTTAAATGCTGTCTCATTGTGGTTTTGATTTGCATTTCCCTGATGGCTAATGATGTTGACTGTCTTTTTATATGCTATCCTGACCATTTCTTATCATCTTTGGTGAGAAATCTCTTCAAGCCTTTTACCCATTTCAAAATTAAATTGTATGTTTTTTGTTATTAAATTGAAGGATTTCTTTATATATTCTGGATATTAGTCTGCTATCAGATGTTTGGTTTCCAAATATTCTCTTCTATTCTGTGGGTTTTTATTTTACTTCCATGGAAAAGCCCTTTGAGGAGCAATGCTTTTAAATTTAGATGAGTTCCTATTTATATATTTTTTCTTTTGTTATTTGTGCTTTTGGTGTAAAGTCTAAGAAACCCACTGCCTACCACAAGGTCCTGAAGGTTTTTCCATCTGTTTTGTTTTAAAAAGGTATTTGATAGTTCTAGGTGTTATATTAAGGCCTTTGGCCTATTTTGAGCTAATTTTTGTTTATGGTATGAGGTAGGGATCCTCCTTACATTTTTCTTTGCAAATGGAGGTCCAGTTTTCCTAAGACCATTTGTTGAAAAGGCTATTGCTTTCCAATTAAGTGGTCTTTACTATCTTGTCAAAGATCAGTTTGGTCATAAATATGAGGATTTATTTCTGAGCTCTCAATTCTATTCCAATGTTCTATATGTCTGTCCTTGTGCTAGTACCATGCTGTTTTGATTACTGTGGAATTGTACTAAGTTTTAAGATTGTGAAGTATGAGCCCTCCAACTTCATTCTTCTTTTGCAAGATGGCTTTAATTCTTCTTAAATCCATAAATATTTGATTATTGATTCTTCCATTTTTGTAAAGAAAGTTGTTAGAATTTTTATTGAGATTGCATTGAATTTATAAATTGTTTTGGG
The DNA here is from genome assembly GCF_023851605.1 of Tamandua tetradactyla. Classification (NCBI taxonomy): domain Eukaryota; kingdom Metazoa; phylum Chordata; class Mammalia; order Pilosa; family Myrmecophagidae; genus Tamandua; species Tamandua tetradactyla. The sequence goes on along the minus strand of NC_135341.1, from coordinate 52,670,106 downwards.
AAGTATTGACATTTTTACAATATTTAATCTTCCTGTCCATGAGCATGGAATGTTCTTCCATTTATTTAAATCTTCTTTGATTTCTTTTAGCAATGTTTTGTAGTTTTCTGTGTGCAAGTCCTTTACATATATAGTGTTCTATATATGTCTGTTAGGTCAAGTTGCTTTAGACCTTTTTCTTTTCATGTTCTTCCTTACTGATCTTCTGAATAGAAGTTCTATCTATTATTGAGAGTGGTATATTATAGTCTCCTACTATGAATGTAGAACCCTCAATTTCTTCCCTCAAACCTGTCAGTATTTTGCTACTCCCATGGTATGTGCATTTATATTTATAATTGTTCCATCTTTATTTTGAATTGTCCCCTTCATCAATATATAATGACTATCTTTGTCTCTCATAACTACTTCCTTTCTTTTTTTTTTACATGGGCAGGCACCAGGAAATGAACTCAGGTCTCCAGCATGGCAGGCAGACCTCTGCCAGTGAGCCACTGTGGCCCACCTCCAATATGCTTTTAATTTTAACTTTCCAATAAGATTTGAGAAGTGAGTGATTCCAAATTAACTTAATTATAATCATTTTGGCTTATCTGGTGTTCTAGTTTGCTAGCTGCTGGAATGCGATATACCAGAAATGGAATGGCTTTTGAAAGGGGGAATTTAATAAGTTGCTAGTTTACAGTTCTAAGACTATGAAAATTTCCCAACTAAAGCAAGTCTATAAAATGTCCAAATTAAGGCACCAACAAGAGCTTACTTTCACTCAAGAAAGGCCAATGAAGTTTAGGATTCCTCTCCCAACTGGAAAGACACATGGCAAACATGGTGATGTCTGCTAGCTTTCTCTCCATGCTTCTGGTTTCATGAAGCTCCCCCGGGGGCATTTTCCTTCTTCACCTCCAAAGGTGAAGGTCTCTGACTGCATGGACTCTTCTGGTTCTCTTCACTCTTTTAGGGACTCTCTCCAAAAATGCTTCCTCTTTTAAAGGATTCCAGTAAACTAATCAAGACCCATCTGTAGTGGGTGGAGTCACATCTCCCTCTAATTACTACCTGTAATTGGGTGAGTCACATCTGCGTGGAGATAATCTAATCAAGTTTCCAACATAGTGTTGGGTAGGGATTAAAAGAAATAAGGTTGGATCAGGATTTAACTGTGGCTTTTCTATGGCACATCATCCTTTCAAACCAGTACACCTGATGTTTCAGTTTGCTAATAGTGCCAGAATTAATAGACCAGAAATGGATTCACTTTTACAAAGGAAATTTATTGTGTTACAAATTAATAGTATAAGGCCATGAAAACTTCCAAATTAAGGCATCCACAAGAGATCTCTTCACTCAAAAAAGGCTGATAGTGTCTGGGGTACACATTGGATGGTACATGGTGATGTCTGCTATTCTCTCCCAGCTTCTGGTTTCAAAAAACTCTCTCAGCTTCTGGCATCTCCTGGGGCATTTCCTTCTGGATCTCCAAATGTCTGTGTCTGTGTCAGCTCTGAGCTCTCTCTCAAAAAGGGCTGTAGGAAATTATAAAGACACACCTTGAATAGACAGGGTCACATCTCTATAGAAACAACCTAATCAAAATGTCCCCACCCAATGATAGATCTGCCCCCCAAGATTAGATTAAAAGAACATAACTTTTCTGGGATATACAGCAGTTTCAAACCAGCATACCTGCTATAAGAAAAGTTTATGGTAACGTATAGATTTTATGTCAGCCTTTGTGAGTTATGTCAGCTTCTCTACCAAGGCATCTCCTTTTTAAGGGGAGACAGCTGGCAGGGTCTTCCTTTCAGGGAGAAAGGTTTCTTCAAGCATCTATTAGATCCCACTTTATCAGTGGCATTCTTTAAAATAGTACACAATCTTCATTCTGAAACACTGTGAGTATCAGGCTAACATTCAAATTATTAAAAGCTAGAATGCTCCAATAGTTGTTCACTCCTTTGGCTCACAATCCTATAATAGGAGTACATAACAAGAATATAGACTCACACAAGAGAGGAGAACACTACTATAAGGACTGAGCAGTGTCTAGCGTATATTGAGCATCTGTGGAATGGTAGATAGAAGTACTATCAGGATGACATTTGTCTTTGCCCAATATCTCCTCTATTTGATGGTAAATTCCTGACAAAAGGACTGTACCCTCATTGTTTTTGCATCCAAAATAGCAAGCACAAAGCTTTGTACATAGACAGCATTTGATAAATATTGATTAACTGCATGAACAAACCAATAATGAATGTTGTGCTCAATTAAGTTTGTCTCCTTGACTCAACCAAAACTGCAGGAAGACAGAGATCAGACATCTTATTCCAATAAATATTGATTATTGAAGATATTTTCTTTTGATATATTTCCTCCACTTTCATATCTTGCAATTAGCCAAAAATGGCTGCTCCAGTGTTTGACCCTGGATAGAATTCTAAATATATCATCAACTAAAGAATACAACTCTCATTTGGGTTTGTTTGCAATTAGAAGGCTCTATTTCTTGAATACTGTGTTATTTCTGCAGACAAAGTTACTTGATGTGAACGGATATGTTTAAGGGCCTTAGGATAGCTCATCCAAAAAGGAAAAACTGGACAAATCTAGAAAGGTCAGAATTCCCAGGGAGATGTAATTTATAGGTGTCATGTAAACAGCTCTACATTGTCATTAAATAAAGTTTTGACAGTAGTCAGTTCTACTTAACTGAGTTTGTCCAACAATACAAGTTGAAAAGCTCATAGGAACAATTGATACCCAACTCATTGTCAACTGATATTAGGAAAGTTGAAGATCTTAGCATTTATTTTATGAATTTATAGCCTAGTGGAAAGAATAAGGAATATACCCTTGAAATTATATTACAGGGAAAGTTCCGTAGGGCACAAATAAGCAAAAGTTCTAATTGTATCTAAAATGCCCAAATGTCTCAAATTCTGAGAGCCGGAGAGTAAATTTATTTCCTTAATGAATTAGGCAATAGATATTTTATTATTAAGGGGATATAGTATGAAGGATAAATAAATGTCAGAAAGAAAGATGTCCCATCTCAAGAGTATTTGGGACAGATAAAGTGTAACTCTTTCTTATCAAGTGATTACTCTATGGCAGATTCTCTTTCATATCCTTTGCAATTTTTTCACCATTTATTTCTCACACCAGCTCTGTAAACTGTAGCACGTATCATCCCCATTTTAGAGATGAAGAAACCGAAGTATGGGGAAATTAAGCAAGCTGGCAATATCAGAGACAGGGTTTGTACCAGACAATCTGAATCTAGGGCCCATCCTCTTAGCCACAGGAGTAGAAGCTGGTACTAGCCAGACCGGGTGGTTGGTGGGGAATAACAAGAAACAGAAACCTGTAATTGACAATCTCATGGTAATTGGCTCCTGGCGTAAGGGCTGGAGATGGGGGGCAGGGCATAGAATTTCTGTAAAGCTCATGAAGATTGGAGAGTGCAAACAAACCCCAAAATAACATTTTTTGAGCAACGGCCAGAATCATAACAATTCAGAGGTGGGAGGTAGGAGGATTCCCCTAAGATCATCTAGCCCAATAAATGCAGAAATCCAAGCTTTGAGTGGGGAAGGTATTATCTAAGGTCTTATCTACTATGGAGTATACAGATGAAGCTAGATCCTAACTAAACCCTCGTTTGACTCTTTAAAGCCTTGAATTCAGGTGTATTTATGGGCTAGGAAATGACAGATGATTGAAAACCGGGAATACCAAAAACCCTTTACAATTAGGCATAAGGTTGGTTATCCTACAGGGATAGGTGGGCAGATCTGTGGCTACTTTGTGTCAAGTTCAGGCCCTACTTCAGTCTGTTTACTTTTCTTAAGCATCTATGGAAGTGCAGTGACCTTACTTTAGAGTGCAGGTAGAAAACTACAAACCATTTAACCCAGGATGATGTACCTTTTTCCAATTTCCCAAGAACATTTTAATTTACAAAGTAATGGGGCAGGTTTGTCTGGTGTGAGTTGTAGCAGCTGACTAGGACTGTAGGACAGTGGAGTTGTTTATTGTGTTATATACTTCACTGCATGTCAGGTCCTTTGGGGGTGGGGTGGGGGCGAGAGCTTACATGGCTCTTTTTATTGAATCCTCACACATATAGTGTTCTCTCCATTTTACAGATGAATAATGTCAAAAGTTAGTTCACTTGCTAGAGATTATACCACTAGAGAAAAAAGACCAAGATTAAAAGCAAGGCATCTAATGTGCTATCTTTCAAATAAGAATACAGGAGATATATGTGTGTGTGTGTGTGTGTGTGTGTGTGTGTGTGTGTGTATTTGCTTATTTTTGCAAATATAAACTCAGAAAGTTTAAACAAGAAGCTAATGAAAGTAGTTACATATAGGGGCGGTGGGCAATGAGATATCTACTTCCTTTTTAATATCTTCAAATTTGATTCACATACATGTTTTATATATTTTTTTAAAGTTTAATTGAAAAGGGAAAAGCAAACTCCATACTTGAATATTCCAGTAAATATTATGGCAAGTTTGATAATGTATTCAGACTGAGAAAATAATTAATTCAAGTAACTTTTAAAAAGCTACTCTGAGTACATCCTTAGGAAGTGGATTTATTTATAATTATGTCGGTGTTGACAACAGAAAATAAGAAAAAACACTTTCAATGGTATATGGCCTAATGGAAAAGCTCTTGAACAGATATCTTATATCTATTCTTTCCTAGCTATGTACGTTAGGCAAAGCATGGTTAAATTCTTGCATTGAAACTGGAAAGGTTTGAGAGAAGCCATTAATAAGTGAGCATACAACTTTCAGTATAGGGTATTTGTGGCCTGTGGGTCATAAATAGGTGTAATGAGATATATGAGGGACACACAATGCTATATTATTTGGTAGAAAAGTTATAAGAAATTAGAGAAAAATCTTTATTTGGAAGAGAAATCTTTATATTTTAGATTCTTGACACAATCTCAATTTTTCTTCTGTAAGTAGGGAGAAGAAACAAAGAATGGGTAGGCTCAATTCTGCCCCCTCGAGGGCCTTTTTGGCTATCACAGTGATTAAGAGCTTATTTTTATGACTTTCATTTCAGGAAAAGAATTTATAAACACTGGATCCTAAATTCAGTGCTCAAAGATCACTTTGTCAAAGGGGTCTCTTGATCACAGCATTTAAAATTGTAAATTCTTCTTCCATCCGTTTTACCTTTTTTTCCTTCCTTTCTGTCACACACACCACCTTGAGATGAATTATAGTATTTATTTGTATGACTGTTGTCTGTTCCTTACTAGAATGTGAGCTTCACAAGGGCAAGTGTATTGAGTGGCAAAGAAGAGGCTTGTGGTGAGGATTAAATAATGCATGCAAAGGCCTCACAATTGACCAGGGGCATTGCTCAACTAAATCTAAGACTTGAGCTCATGCATAGCTAATTAGTATTTAGTAGGTTTTAAACTTTGTCATAAACTCTGATCAGATGTAAACCTTTTAAAAAATAAAACTAATTACACCATTTGGGAATAAATTAGGCATAAAAATTCAGACATCACGACAGTGTACTAGAAACCGCAAGCGATGTCATTAACATCAGATTTTATCAAATTTTATGTTCATTTGGTACTATCCCTTACTAACTATTTCTACTAAAAGCCTTTGGAAGTAACCAGTAGCTAATTAAAGAACCTGGGTTAGGATTTCAAAGATATATTTACTCTGGAATCACACAGCTGAAAGTGAAAATGCAATTTGGAAATACATTGCACAGTGAATTACCTGAATAGCTAAGTAAGATCATTAACAAAGAAGAAAGTTATTTGGAAACTTAAATGAATAGAATCAGATATTTACCCTGTTTTCATTTTTGGAACACATACATATGTCAGATCTCTTTTGACTATAAAGGTGCATAATTTTATGCACCACTTTAAATATTCCTTAAAATCTGCAAAGCGAAATTATCTTGAATTTTGTATTTGTTATATATCATAGCACCTCATTACTGCATACCTGGCATTCTGACAGAAGCCAAAGAAAATTAGCCCTGTAGTTTAGCAATGCTTGCATTTAAGAGGACACACTGAAGATTCTTTTTACCAGCTTGATTCTCCTTGCTTTCCAAAGGAAAAACAATGCAATCTATTTGTGGCCCCATACACTCGTGAAATATTGCAATAGAAGAATCCCCTGCTCCTTGCAGAACAGGCCTGGGACTACTGTATTTCTGTGAAGAAACAAATACAAAATGTATTTGTTTACTAAAATATTTTTATGAAGAGCTAATTCCTCCATAGAACCAGGTCCTGAAGAAAGTTCTTGATTCATTCGCTTTGATAAAATTGTCTTAATTTATCTCGTGCCCAAGAGTTTGCAGCAAGCCCCATATTTTATGACCAATTTGCAGCTGTTTGATTCAAATACTGCTGAGCTTGGTAGTTTTTTCCCTTATCAACCTTTCCCCATTTTTTAAATCTGTCAAATTGAAACCAATCAAGAAGATGTAAATAATTACTGGCTGTTATATTTATTTAAGCTGAATCTTTCATTAGTAATGAGACCATATGCCTGGAATTTCACACATTTTCCATTTTCATGACTGAACCATTAGAGAACTTAATTTGGAACTATATAATGAACTCCAGTGAAGATGAGAAATCCTTGATAATGTATGGATAATACCTAGTCTATGCAAAGTTTCGCAGACATGGAGCCTGCCAACTTCAATCCTAGGAACAAGTTTGGTTTTTCCTAGTTGGGGAGCTTTAGGGAAGAGTTTATTGAAATAAAAAAGGAGACATGACTGTTTTTGTGAAATGAGGCTTTATCTTAAATTTTAAAATACTATACAATGCTGTGTTTCTTCTCCCTCCTTTTTTCCTTCTTCCCCCTTCTCTTTCTCTTTCCCCTCTTCATCTTCCCTCTCCTTCTTTCTATGCTTGTCATTGTATTATCTTGTGTTTTAGTTTGCTAGCTGACAGAATGCAATACACCAGAAATGAAATGGCCTTTAAAAAGGAGAATTTCGTAAGTTGCAAGTTTACAGTTCTAAGGCTGTGAAAATGTCCAAATTAAGACAAGCCTATAAAAATGTCCAATTAAGGCATCCAAGGAAAGCTACCTTGGTTCAAGGCCGATGATGTTCAGGGGTTTCTCTCTCAGCTAGAAAGGCACATGGTGACCTCAGCTTTCTCTCCAGGAATCTTCATTGGCTCCCCCTGGGATGTTTTCTTTCTTCATCTCCAATTGTCTCTGGCTGTGTGGGCTCTGTTGGTTCTAAAATTTTTTCCAAATGGTTCCCTCTTAAAGGACTGCAGTAAACATCACCTGCTTGAATGGGTAGAGATACATCTCCATGGAAACCGTCTAATCAAAAGTTACCACACACAATTGGGTGGGTCACATCTCCATGGAAGCAATCAGAAAGATCCCACTCTACAATATTGAATGAGGATTAAAGGACATGGCTTTTCTGGGGTACATAATAGCTACAAACTGGCACATCTTGTCCTCTTATTATCCATCACTCTTTATTTAAGTCAAAATGTCAGAATGAACTGCTCGTTCAAGCACAAACTTGCATACCACATTGTTCTAGGTTCTATAGACAGAGCAGTAAACGATCATGCAGCTCCAGTAGGGGAGTACATGATAAACATGATTTGTCAGGTGACATTTGCTTTGAATGTTATGTGAAACTTGTTAGGATGATGAGATGCAAACACAGATAGTCAGCCAAACAAGAATGCCTGAAAGGACAGCTTTTTTAGATAAAAGCCCCGGGTGGGGAGAGGGAACCAAAAGGGTAGAAGAAGGGCCCACTGGGATTACTTAACCTAGACTCCTTCGAGGATCTGTGGAGGAAGCAGGAGAAGAAGCACATGTAGGTCCCTGGCTCTTGCCTTTCTTGTAACCCAGGGCTGAGGGGTAGGGCTTTCTTGTGCATACTGGGAATTGGAAGTTTCAAGCTATATGGTAGAAAAAGCAGAAACTGCAAGGGCCTTTTGGAGAAGCTTAGGGCAGCTTCATATCAATGCAAGCTATATGGAGATATGGACCTTGCTAGCAAATTATGTGATTGGAAAGGGCAAGGGACTGTGCTGGTTTGTAACTGTCATATCCCCAGAAAAGCCATGTTCTTTTATTTATTTATTTTATTTTATTTTTTAAAATGCCAAAAAACACATAACAAATGCAAACATTCCTATTTTGATCATTCCATTCTACATATATAATCAATAATTCACAATATCATTACATATTTGCATATTCATCATCATAGTCATTTCTTGGAACATTTGCATCTATTCAGAAAAAGAAATAAAATGAAAACAGAAAAAAATTTTATACATTCCATACCCCTTACCCCTCCCTTTCACTGATCACTAGCATTTCAAGTTAATTTTAACATTTGTTCCCCCTATTATTTATTTTTATTCCATATGTTCTACTCGTCTGTTGACAAGGTAGATAAAAGGAGCATCAGACACAAGGTTTTCACAATCACACAGTCACATTGTGAAAGCTATATCATTATTCAATCATCATCAAGAAACATGGCTACTGGAACACAGCTCTACATTTTCAGGCAGTTCCCTCCAGCCTCTCCATTACATCTTGAATTACAAGGTGATATCTACTTAATGCATAAGAATAACCTCCAGGATAACCTCTCAACTCGGTTTGGAATCTCTCAGCCATTGACACTTTGACTCTTTGCCCTTTTGATTGAGAAGGATTTTTCAATCCCTTGATGCTGAGTCTCAGCTCATTCTAGGGTTTTTCTCAGTCCCGTGATGCTGATTCTTAGCTCATTCTAGGATTTCCATCCCACATTGCCAGGAAGGTCCACACCCCTTGGAGTCATGTCCCATGTAGACAGGGGGAGGGTGGTGAGTTTGCTTGTTGTGTTGATTGGAGAGAGAGTCCACATCTGAGCAACAAAAGAGGCTCTTTTGGGGGTGACTCTTAGGCCTAATTTTAAGTAGGCTTGACCTAACCTTTGTGGGGTTAAGTTTCGTATGAACAAACCCCAAGGCTGGTGGCTCAGCCTATAGCTTTGGTTGTCCACACTGCTTGTGAGAATTTCAAGAATTCAATTTGGGGAAGCTGAATTTCCCCCCCCTTCTCACCATTCCCTGAAGGGGACTCTTATGGAACAGGCCTATAATGGGATCTTTTGATTAGGTTGATTCCATGGAGATGTGACCCACCCAACTGTGGGTGGGACTTTTGATTAGATGGATATGTGACCTCATTCATTCAAGGTGGATCTTAATCCTTTTACTAGAGTCCTTTATGAAGAGACTAAATGGCAGAATACACAGAGAGAGCTCAGAGCCAACACAGAGGGCAGAGAGATAAAATCAAGTAACAGATGTTTGGAGATGCCTTGAGACAGACAAAAGCTCAGATAGGAGGCCACTGGAAGAGCAAGATATGGAGAGAGTAAATTATGTGGGGTGATGCCATTTTGAAATAGGTAGAAAGGAAAGGCCTCTCTCATAGGGAAGCATTTGCAGTCATGGATAAATGTAAAAGTAAGCCATGTAAGGGAAAGGTATTTTGGCAGAGGGATCAGAACATGCAAAGGCACTGAGGTAGAAGCTTACTTTTCATGTTTCAAGGAGAACAAGGAGGTGACAGTAGATGAAGCAATATAAGCAAGGGGCAACTTGGTAGAAAACAGGGTAAAAAAGTTGGTGTTTTAGTTTGCTAAAGCTGACAAAATGCAATAGAACAGAAATGGGTTGGCTTTTACAATGAGAATTTATTACTTACAAGTTTACAATTCTGAGGTGTGAAAATGTCCAAATCAAAGCATCCGCAGGTAATCTGGCAATCCCTCTGTCAGATGGCCAGGCACATCATGGCACAGTCTGCTGGTCTCTCCCTTCTCTCCTAGGGTTTTTGCTTCCAGCTTCTGGCTTCAGTGGCTTCCTTTCTGATTCTGTGGTTTTTCTCTATTTAATGTGTATCCTCTCTTAGATTCTCTCTGAGCCTCTCTAGCTTTTACCTAGTAAAAGTGTCTTTTATCTTCTTATAAAAGACTCCAGTAAGTGGATTAAGACCCACCCTGAATGAGGTGGGTCACATCTCAATTTAAGTAGAGATCCTCCTCACAAAAGGACCACACCCAGAGGAAGGGATTGGTTTTAAGAACATGACCTTTTCTGGGGCACATACAGCCTCAGACCATCACAGTTAGCAAGGAACAATGTGATGTAGGGCCTTGTAGGCCAAGATAAAAAAGTTGAGATCTTATTCTAGGGAAGATAGGGATCATTGGAGGATTTGAAAACAGGGGTGCTCTGACCTGGAGCACTCAATCTATTTTGTGGAGAAAAGATTGCAAAGGGCAAGGGTGGAAGTGATTGTAAACAAAAGATCAGGTGACAGGTTCTGGAGGCAGTGGGAGAGATAGTGACAAGTGAACAGATTCTTAATATATTTTGGAGGCAGTGCTGACAGGATTTGCTGCAAGACTGTAGGGTGGGACATGAAAGCAAGAGTGGTCAACTTACATTCATGCCTACTAAATTATAGGTATTTGTGCTAGTGTATCTATCTTCGAAAAATATGTGCTATTGTTTATAAATCTATGCTTAAATTTTTACATTACTGATGTGCAGTAGATTGTGTTTATTTTTGTATTTCTTCTTTTGTTTTGACACCAGGTTTTTAAGAATTCATGTTGTTGCTTTATCGGCTTGTATTTCATTGCCTCTGACTGTTGGAGAGCATTTCATACAGCTAATCAGCCTGTTAAGCATATCCACTCTCCTGTTGCTTTCCCATCACAGCTAACAACACTGTGAGATGTTTCCTTTTATATGCTTCCTTGTAGTCCCTATGGCAATTTCTCCAGAGACTATGACCAGTGATTGTTTATGTGTAAGTATTTTTCAGCATATTCAAATGAATTATATGTAAAAACAATAATTCCAAATTTATGAAGGAAAATGATGCATGGCCAATTGTTGGATGATAAACAAGTAAGTAAGCTTATGTTTTGTTGTTGAATTAGGGACCATTTAGAAGATCATAGAATATTTCACTACTCAGCTTTGAAAATTAAGAAATGAAAAATAAGAGTTCTACATAGGAAATAAAATGAATGTAAGCATTTCATTTATGAGAGTAAAAAAAAAAAAAGGAGAATCACAGAGTGACAGTCATTCTAAGTTCCAGAAAAATTTTTTCATGACTTGACTCTGTTAAGTTCAGTATTTGCACTCCACTGGAAAGATTATTAACTCCAGATTAGTGATTGTCACTTTCACACCCAATGCTCTTCCAGCTCCACATGGTAAACTACCAGTAGCTCTTCATACACCTTCTGATATACATTTCTTAGTTATATAAGAACTCTTAGAATAATCCTAATAAAAACATTTATGTGAGTACCCCTTGAATAATCCTAATAACTCTTTTTTTTTTGTCTTGGGCAGGCTCCGGGAATCAAATCCAGGTCTCTGGCATGGCAGGTGAGAATTCTGCCACTGAGCCACTGTTATCTCATCTCCTAATAACTTTTTGTGTTTAAATTATTGTATTTATCAGGGTTCCTTAGGGAAACAGAATCAACAGGAGACATCTGTAAGTATGAGATTTTTAAAAAGTGTCTCATGCAACTGTGGGGATGCACAAGTCCAGATTCTTTAGGGCAGGCCGCAAGCTGACAGCTCCAATGAAGGTCTTCAATGAATCCTCTAGGAGAGGCTGGTTGGCTGAAGCAGAGAGAGATCATCTCTTCTGACTTCCCCTTTAAAGCCTTCAGTTTATTAGATTAAACTTCACTAATTGCGGAAGACATTCCCCTTGGCCAACTGCAGATGTAATCAGGCATAGATGCAATCAATATGCTGAGGATTTGATAAACCTGCCTTCTGGTTTATTAACTAGCCACAAAATATCCTTGTAGTTGCAGTTAGGTCAGTGCTTGCTTGATGAGATGACTGGGAGGCATCACCTTGCCAAGTTGACACATGAACCCAACCATAGCAATTATATATATATAGTGTTATTCCAATTGACCCACCCAGCTATTTTGAAGAGCTATATGGTAGCATGAACAAAACTGAAAAATATGTGCGATAACCCTGCAATTATTTTTCTAAAAATCTAACAAAGATAATTTTTGCACATATGCAGAAGGTTAAATGTGCAAGGATATCATTGCAGCATTCCACATAATTGCCAACAATGTTCAAAACAATCTGAATGTATTGTTACTAAGGGGAAAGCTAGATAAATGATGATATACTCATTTTATGTGGCATGCTATGGCTCGGTCTCAAAGAAAGAGTTTCATCAAGATCTTCATACATGAAAACAGCTTTATATTTATTTTTTCGGCACAAAAATAAGTTACTAAATGAAATGTAACCTATGATACCATGTTAATTCTTCACACTCAGCATGATTCTGTGTGGCTCAGAATCTCTTGCTGTGCTCCTAAAGTAAAGAAAGAATTGAACCTTCTTAGAGGTTTTTCTATGTGTGTGTTTTTCCCACAGAGAGAGCAGGTAGCAGACCACTCCCCTGCAACCACAATCTTATTGACAATCCTGGACTCCCCTTCAGTAATAGGCCAAAAGAATGCAAAGCTTGAGATCCTGGAGAGTCACTGGACTAATTGGCCAAGAAAACTAATTTAACTGGCCACATCAACCCCCACCCATCTATGCTAGTTATGCAGGTTTTTAAGAAAAAATGAGATGATGGATGTTGATGATGAAGATGATGAGGCAGCCAAATACAAATGCAGATGATCCAGCAAAGTGAGGTTCCATCAGGGAAAGCCTGAAGGAGGGCAAAGTCTTTAGTCAATGATACTATACTTTTTCAGATCTCTCCAGCCAGAGGAAGAAATGCATCATTAACATTCAAACACACCATTCCATCAGGATTCTGATTTAATGTCTTTAATTTCTTAATTTAATTTCCTATGTCTTTACCTTAATATCTTTAATTATGATTTAATGTCTTTCTGCTAAGCCTGTGGTTAATACAGTGCAAAATGTTTTTTTTTCAAACAGAATGAAATATAGAATAAAAATTCTAAATTTATTTTCTTTTAATGAAGTACTGGCTGGTTTCAGCTGAACAGTTAGCTGCTACCAAATTAGCTGTGTTGTTGCAAAATGACAAACAAGAGAACACATAGGACACGATCTATAGCCAGAGCCCCTGGGTTTAAGATCTGGCTCTGTTATTTACTAGTGGCATGACCTTAGGCCAATTTCTTAATCTCTCTCTCTCTCTTTTTTTTTTTTTTTTTTTGCATGGGCAGGCACCAGGAGTCAAACCCGGGTCTCCGGCATGGCATGGGGTAGTGAAATGAAACTGTCTGATGTTCTGGAGAGGCTGGACTAGGTTTCAGGACTTATCTGGACCAGGGACCCATCTGGAGGTTGTAGGTTTCTGGAAAGTTACTCTAGTGCATGGAACCATTGTGGAATCTTATATATTGCCCCAGGTGTTCTTTAGGATTGGCTGAAATGGTCCTGGTTGGAGGTTGGCAGGTTATGATAGGTAGCAAGGTCTACCTGAAGCTTGTAAAAGAGCAACCTCTAGAGTAGCCTCTCAACTATTTGAACTCTCTCTGCCACTGATACTTTATTAATTACACTTCTTTTCCCCCTTTTGGTCAGGATGGAATTGTTGATTCCACAGTGCCAGGTCTGGATTCATCCCTGGGAGTCATCTCCTATGTCACCAGGGAGACTTTCATCCCTGGATATCATGTTCCATGTAGCGGGGAGGGCAATGATTTCACTTGAAGACTTGGGCTTAGAGAAACTGAGACCACATCTGAGCAACAACAGAGGTCCTCCAGAAGTAACTCTTAGGCATGCCCGTATGTAGTCTAAGCTTCTCTACTACCTGCGTAAGCTTTACAAGAGTAAGCCTCATGATCAAGGGCATGGCCTATTGATTTGGGTGTCCCTAAAGTTTGACACAGTATCAGTGGATGTCCTGATGGTAAGATTTAATAGTTCCATATTCTTTCTCCCCTCCCTCAGGGGACTTTGTCAATACTTTTTGATTATCTGCTTAATGTACTCTAGGATGTTTCCAGGCATTACAATAATCTATATAGGATTAAAGAACTTCTTTCTTATTCTATGCTCCCTGTGTTTCAGTTGTTTAAATGAGCTATACCAACAGGTTGAATTAGATTATGCACTACAGAAAATTTCAGTTCCAGATCAAATAAACCTTTCCTCCATTGGTCTCAAAGAATATGTGTGGTTCCAAAATATAGACACTGTCTTCCTTACCCCTGTGTTCTGAATTACTTTAAACCCAACTGTTCGGCTTTGTTCTTATCTCTAAATATCAGGTTATATATATAAAACAGGCTCTCAAAATCCAGAAATAAAAATCACCACTACAGACTTAATGTGTCTGCTCTAAAAGTTTACAATCTAAATGCTTACCCTGTTTTCTTATAAGCATTTTCTAAAGGTGACCATACCATTGCTGTTCTTTTGTTTCTGGCTTATTTTGTCTCACCAAATGTCCCACATGTCCATTTATTGTTGCATGCCTCACAACTTTGTTCCTTTTTGTAGCAGCACAACCTGCGTTCATAAGTATACACCATCATTCGCCAATCTACTTCTCAGTCAGTGCATCCTTCAGTCACCCGCATCCATCGGGCATCATATATAGTGCAGAAAGTTCACAGTCCATCAACATTCTCAATTTTAGAGAAAGAAAACCAATAAACACACCCTCGTGAAATAGGATATCTAAACCTCCTCTTAATTCTTGTCCCTCACTCCATTATTTACCTCTGCTGTTGCTTGGTAGTACTGATAGTTTCCTTTTGAACATAGCTCATAGCTTGCAATAGCACTTTTCCCCTTGTACCCTGGACTTGTAACACTCTTTATACAAGAATCATATCGTTGAAGTAATTCTTGCATAAACTAATTCATATTTCTAGTGTGAATCAGTAGGACACTTAGATCTATACAACTCCTTTCAATCTTGCTCATCTTCAACATAGGAATATTACTTCTATACACACTAGAGAATCACCTTTGCTCCTATCTATTCTCTTACATTGGAGTTCAACCTCATTAGCTAAAGGTTCACCCATCACTAGTTTCTATGTACCTCTAAGTCCCCTATATTCTGTGTTGTAGGCCTCTGATTATACCTTTATGCTGGTCATAAAAGTAGAATCATACAGTATCTATCCTTTTGTGTCTGGCTAATTTCACTCAGTATTATGTCCTCAAGGCTCATCCATCTTGTCATGTGCTTCAGGATGTCATTTTGTCTTATTGCTGCATAATATTCCATCATATGTATATACCACGTTTTGTTGATCCACTTGTCTCTTGATGGGTATTTGGTTTGTTTCCATTTTTTGGCAATTATGAATAATACTTCTGTGAACATTGGTGTCAAATGTCTGTTTGTGTCATTGCTTTCAGCTTTTCTGGGGATATATACCAAGTAGTGCTATTGCTGGGTCATAAAGCAACTCAATATTTAGTTCCCTCAGGAACTGCCAAACAGTCTTCCATAGTGGCTGCACCATTATACATTCCCACCAGCAGTACGTAAGTGTCCCAGTTTCTCCACAACCTCTCCAACATTTATAGTTTCCTGTTTGTTTAATAGCAGCCATTCTTATAGATGTGAGGTGGTTTCTTATTGTAGTTGTGATCTGCATTTCCCTTATAGCCAATAAAAATAAGCATCTCTTCATGTGTTTTTGAGCAATCTATATTTGCTCTTCAGAAACATGCCTATTCATGTCTTTAGCCCATTTTATAATTGGGTTGTTCTTTTGTTGTTGAGTTGTATGATTTCTTTGTATATGCAGGAAATCAAATCTTCATCTGATGTGATTTCCAAATATTTTCTCCCATTGAATTGGCTGTCTCTTCACCTTTTTCACAAAGTCTTTTGAGGTACAGAAGCATTTGATTTTGAGGAGTCCCCATTTATCTATTTTTTCTTTTGTTGCTTGTACTTTGGGTGTAAAGTTTAGGAAGCTACCTCCTATTACTATGTCTTGAAGATGTTTCCATACATTTTCTTCTAGAAGTTTTATGGTGCTAGTTCTTATATTTAGGTGTTTGATCCACTTTGAGTTAATTTTTGTGTAGGATGTAAGATGGGGTCCTCTTTTATTCTCTTGGCTATTGATATCCAGTTCCTCCGTGCCCACTTGTTGAAAAGACTATTTTGTCCCAGTTCAGAGGATTAGGGGGCCTTGTCAAAAATCAGTTGACCATAGATTTGATGGTCTATTTCTTCACTCTCCATTCGATTCCTTTGGTCAATGCTTCTGTCATTTTGTCAGTACCATGCTGTCTTAACGACTGTGGCTTTATAATAGGTTTTAAAGTCAGAGAGTGTTAATCCTCCTACTTTGTTCTTCTTTTTAAGGATATTCAGTGTCTCTTTCCCTTCCAGATGAATTTGGTAGTTAGCTTTTCCAAATCTTCAAAGTAGGTTGTTGGAATTTTTTTCTCTTTTTTTTTTTAAATTTAATTATATATATTTTAAATACCAAAAAAACACAAAGCAAATGCAAACATTCCTATTTTGATCATTCCATTCTACATATATAATCAATAATTCACAATATCATCACATAGTTGCATATTCATCATCATAGTCATTTCTTGGAACATTTGCATCTATTCAGAAAAAGAAATAAAATGAAAACAGAAAAAAAATTTATACATTCCATACCCCTTACCCCTTCCTTTCACTGATCACTAGCATTTCAAGTTAATTTTAACATTTGCTCCCCCTATTATTTATTTTTATTCCATATGTTCTACTCGTCTGTTGACAAGGTAGATAAAAGGAGCATCAGACACAAGGTTTTCACAATCACACAGTCACATTGTGAAAGCTATGTCATTATTCAATCATCATCAAGAAACATGGCTACTGGAACACAGCTCTACATTTTCAGGCAGTTCCCTCCAGCCCCTCCATTACATCTTGAATAACAAGGTGATATCTACTTAATGCATAAGAATAACCTCCAGGATAACCTCTCAACTGTTTGGAATCTCTCAGCCATTGACACTTTGTCTCATTTCACTCTTCACCCTTTTGGTAGAGAAGGTTTCCTCAATCCCTTGATGCTGAGTCTCAGTTCATTCTAGGATTTCTGTCCCACATTGCCAGGAAGGTCTGCACCCCTAGGAGTCATGTCCCACATAGACAGGGGGAGGGTGGTGAGTTTGCTTGTTGTGTTGGTTGGAGAGAGAGGCCACATCTGAGCAACAAAGCAGCTCTCTTGGGGGTGACTCTGAGGCCTAATTTTAAGTAGGCTTGACCTATCCTTGGTGGGGTTAAGTTTCATATGAACAAACCCCAAGGCTGGTGGCTCAGCCTATAGCTTTGGTTGTCCACACTGCTTATGAGAATATTAAGAATTCAACTTGGGGAAGTTGAATTTCTCCCCGTTCTCACCATTTCCCGAAGGGGACTTTCCAAATACTTTTCCGCTCACTGATCGAATCACTCTGGGATTCATCAGGGCATCACTCTGGACAAACCAACAAAATCTCATGTCCTAACCAAGGTTCCAAGTACTTATGGTGTTCAATCAAGCTATCTACATAAATTATATTAGGAAATGCACTGGTCAAAATATAAATTTTGTACCAAATAAACATTTTTTTGCTTTAGTCTCACACATAAGTTGAAATTTTAAAATATTAATTGCCATCTATTTTCAGCACCCTGCAGTAATGACATTTCTTTGTTCTTCCTCATGCAAAAATATTTTAAAAATTTGTATGTTTAGTCACTATTATTATGCACTCTAGGCATTCCTAGATTATACCATCTCAATCTTTATCGTCAATCTTTCTTTCTGATTTCATTTATGCCCCCAGCCCTCCTCCCTCTATCATTCTCACATTCAGGAATTTTGATTGGCACTGTGTTGAATCTCTAGATCAATTTGGGGAGAATTGACATCTTTATATTCAGCCTTCCTGTCCATGAGCAGGGAATATCTTTCCACCTATTTAGATCTCCTTTGATTTCTTTTAGCAATCTTAAATAGTTTTCTCTGTACTTGTCCTTTGCATCCCCAGTTAATTTCATTCCAAAGTATTTGATTCTTTTTGTTGCTATTTTGAATGGATTTTTTTCCTTAATTGACTCCTCAGCTAAGTCATTACTTGTGTATAGAAATGTTACTGATTTTTGCACATTAATTTTTTTTTATTGCAAACTTATTATTTTTTTATTAATTAAAAAAAGAATTAACAAAACAATTAGAAATCATTCCAATCTACATGTACAATCAGTAATTCTTAATAACATCACATAGTTGCATATTCATCATTTCTTAGTACATTTGCATCGATTTAGAAAAATAAATAAAAAGACAACAGAATAAGAATTAAAACAATAATAGAAAGAAAAAAAAAACAAAAAACCTATACCTCACATACAGCTTCATTCAGTGTTTTAACATAATTGCATTACAATTGGGTAGTATTTGCTGTCCATTTCTGAGTTTTTATATCCAGTCCCGTTGTACAGTCTGTATCCCTTCAGCTCCAATTACCCGTTCTCTTTTTTTTTTCTTAATTAATGGAAAAAAAGAAATTAACCCAACATGTAGAGATCATACCATTCTACATATGCAATCAGTAATTCTTAACATCATCACATAGATGCATGATCATCATTTCTTAGCACATTTGCATTGGTTTAGAAGAACTAGCAACATAACCGAAAAAGATATAGAATGTTAATATAGAGAAAAAAATAAAAGTAATAATAGTAAAATCAAAACAAAACAAAACAAAACAAAACAAAACAAAAACCTATAGCTCAGATGCAGCTTCATTCAGTGTTTTAACCTGATTACTTTACAATTAGGTATTATTGCGCTGTCCATTTTTGAGTTTTTGTATCTAGTCCTGTTACACCGTCTGTACCCCTTCAACTCCAATTGGCCGTTATCTTACCCTGTTTCTACCTCCTGCTGGACTCTGTTACCAATGACATATTCCAAATTTATTCTCGAATGTCTGTTCACATCAGTGGGACCATACAGTATTTGTACTTTAGTTTTTGGCTAGACTCACTCAGCATAATGTTCTCTAGGTCCATCCATGTTATTACATGCTTCATAAGTTTATCCTGTCTTAAAGCTGCATAGTATTCCATCGTATGTATATACCACAGTTTGTTTAGCCACTCTTCTGTTGATGGAGATTTCGGCTGTTTCCATCTCTTTGCAATTGTAAATAACGCTGCTATAAACATTGGTGTGCAAATGTCCGTTTGTGTCTTTGCCCTTAAGTCCTTTGAGTATATTCCCAGCAATGGTATTGCTGGGTCGTATGGCAATTCTATATTCAGCTTTTTGAGGAACCGCCAAATTGCCTTCCACAGTGGTTGCACCATTTGACATTCCCACCAACAGTGGATAAGTGTGCCTCTTTCTCCGCATCCTCTCCAGCACTTGTCATTTTCTGTTTTGTTGATAATGGCCATTCTGGTGGGTGTGAGATGATATCTCATTGTGGTTTTGATTTGCATTTCTCTAATGGCCAGGGACATTGAGCATCTCTTCATGTGCCTTTTGGCCATTTGTATTTCCTCTTCTGATAGGTGTCTGTTCAAGTCTTTTTCCCATTTTGTAATTGGGTTGGCTGTTTTTTTGTTGTTGAGATGAACAATCTCTTTATAAATTCTGGATACTAGACCTTTATCTGATATATCATTTCCAAATATTGTCTCCCATTGTGAAGGCTGTCTTTCTACTTTCTTGATGAAGTTCTTTGATGCACAAAAGTGTTTAATTTTGAGGAGTTCCCATTTATTTATGTCCTTCTTCAGTGCTCTTGCTTTAGGTTTAAGGTCCATAAAACCGCCTCCACTTGTAAGATCCATAAGATATCTCCCAACATTTTCCTCTAACTGTTTTATGGTCTTAGACCTAATGTTTAGATCTTTGATCCATTTTGAGTTAACTTTTGTATAGGGTGTGAGAGATGGGTCTTCTTTCATTCTTTTGCATATGGATATCCAGTTCTCTAGGCACCATTTATTGAAGAGACTGCTCTGTCCCAGGTGAGTTGGCTTGACTGCCTTATCAAAGATCAAATGTCCATAGATGAGAGGGTCTATATCTGAGCACTCTATTCAATTCCATTGGTCGATATATCTATCTTTATGCCAATACCATGCTGTTTTGACCACTGTGGCTTCATAATATGCCTTAAAGTCAGGCAGCGCGAGACCTCCAGCTTCGTTTTTTTTTCCTCAAGATGTTTTTAGCAATTTGGGGCACCCTGCCCTTCCAGATAAATTTGCTTATTGTTTTTTCTATTTCTGAAAAATAAGTTGTTGGGATTTTGATTGGTATTGCATTGAATCTGTAAATCAATTTAGGTAGGATTGACATCTTAACTATATTTAGTCTTCCAATCCATGAACACGGTATGCCCTTCCATCTATTTAGGTCTTCTGTGATTTCTTTTAGCAGTTTTTTGTAGTTTTCTTTATATAGGTTTTTTGTCTCTTTAGTTAAATTTATTCCTAGGTATTTTATTCTTTTAGTTGCAATTGTAAATGGGATTCGTTTCTTGATTTCCCCCTCAGCTTGTTCATTACTAGTGTATAGAAATGCTACAGATTTTTGAATGTTGATCTTGTAACCTGCTACTTTGCTGTACTCATTTATTAGCTCTAGTAGTTTTGTTGTGGATTTTTCCGGGTTTTCGACGTATAGTATCATATCGTCTGCAAACAGTGATAGTTTTACTTCTTCCTTTCCAATTTTGATGCCTTGTATTTCTTTTTCTTGCCTAATTGCTCTGGCTAGAACCTCCAACACAATGTTGAATAATAGTGGTGATAGTGGACATCCTTGTCTTGTTCCTGATCTTAGGGGGAAAGTTTTCAATTTTTCCTCATTGAGGATGATATTAGCTGTGGGTTTTTCATATATTCCCTCTATCATTTTAAGGAAGTTCCCTTGTATTCCTATCTTTTGAAGTGTTTTCAACAGGAAAGGATGTTGAATCTTGTCGAATGCCTTCTCTGCATCAATTGAGATGATCATGTGATTTTTCTGCTTTGATTTGTTGATATGGTGTATTACATTAATTGATTTTCTTATGTTGAACCATCCTTGCATACCTGGGATGAATCCTACTTGGTCATGATGTATAATTCTTTTAATGTGTTGTTGGATACGATTTGCTAGAATTTTATTGAGGATTTTTGCATCTGTATTCATCAGAGAGATTGGTCTGTAGTTTTCTTTTTTTGTAATATCTTTGCCTGGTTTTGGTATGAGGGTGATGTTGGCTTCATAGAATGAATTAGGTAGTTTTCCCTCCACTTCGATTTTTTTGAAGAGTTTGAGGAGAATTGGTACTAATTCTTTCTGGAACGTTTGGTAGAATTCACATGTGAAGCCATCTGGTCCTGGACTTTTCTTTTTAGGAAGCTTTTGAATGACTAATTCAATTTCTTTACTTGTGATTGGTTTGCTGAGGTCATTTATGTCTTCTTGAGTCAAAGTTGGTTGTTCATGTCTTTCCAGGAACCCGTCCATTTCCTCTAAATTGTTGTATTTATTAGCGTAAAGTTGTTCATCGTATCCTGTTATTACCTCCTTTATTTCTGTGAGGTCAGTAGTTATGTCTCCTCTTCCATTTCTGATCTTATTTATTTGCATCCTCTCTCTTCTTCTTTTTGTCAATCTTGATAGGGGCCCATCAATCTTATTGATTTTCTCATAGAACCAACTTCTGGTCTTATTGATTTTCTCTACTGTTTTCATATTTTCAATTTCATTTATTTCTGCTCTGATCTTTGTTATTTCTTTCCTTTTGCTTGATTTGGGATTAGTGTGCTGTTCTTTCTCCAGTTCTTCCAATTGAACAGTTAATTCCTGCATTTTTGCCTTTTCTTCTTTTCTGATATAGGCATTTAGGGCAATAAATTTCCCTCTTAGCACTGCCTTTGCTGCATCCCATAAGTTTTGATATGTTGTGTTTTCATTTTCATTTGCCTCGAGGTATTTACTAATTTCTCTTGCAATTTCTTCTTTGACCCACTCATTGTTTAAGAGTGTGTTGTTGAGCCTCCAGGTATTTGTGAATTTTCTGGCATTCCGCCTATTATTGATTTCCAACTTCATTCCTTTATGATCCGAGAAAGTGTTGTGTATGATTTCAATCTTTTTAAATTTGTTAAGACTTGCTTTGTGACCCAGCATATGGTCTATCTTTGAGAATGATCCATGAGCACTTGAGAAAAAGGTGTATCCTGCTGTTGTGGGATGTAATGTCCTATAAATGTCTGTTAAGTCTAGCTCCTTTATAGTAATATTCAGATTCTCTATTTCTTTATTGATCCTCTGTCTAGATGTTCTGTCCATTGATGAGAGTGGGGAATTGAAGTCTCCAACTATTATGGTATTTGTGTCTATTTCCCTTTTCAGTGTTTGCAGTGTATTCCTCACATATTTTGGGGCATTCTGGTTCGGTGCATAAATATTTATGATTGTTATGTCTTCTTATTTAATTGTTCCTTTTATTAGTAGATAGTGTCCTTCTTTGTCTCTTTTAACTGTTTTACATTTGAAGTCTAACTTGTTGGATATTAGTATAGCCACTCCTGCTATTTTCTGGCTGTTATTTGCATGAAATATCTTTTCCCAACCTTTCACTCTCAACCTATGTTTATCTTTGGGTCTAAGATGTGTTTCCTGTAGACAGCATATAGAAGGATCCTGTTTTTTAATCCATTCTGCCAATCTATGTCTTTTGATTGGGGAATTCAGTCCATTAACATTTAGTGTTATTACTGTTTGGATAATATTTTCCTCTGCCATTTTGCCTTTTGTATTATATATATCATATCTGACTTTCCGTCTTTCTACACTCTTCTCCATACCTCTCTCTTCTGTCTTTTCGGTTCTGACTCTAGTGTTCCCTTTAGTATTTCTTGCAGAGCTGGTCTCTTGGTCACAAATTCTCTCAGTGACTTTTTGTCTGAGAATGTTTTAATTTCTCCCTCATTTTTGAAGGACAATTTTGCTGGATATAGGAGTCTTGGTTGGCAGTTTTTCTCTTTTAGTAATTTAAATATATCATCCCACTGTCTTCTAGCCTCCATGGTTTCTGCTGAGAAATCTACACATAGTCTTATTGGGTTTCCCCTGTATGTGATGGATTGTTTTTCTCTTGCTGCTTTCAAGATCCTCTCTTTCTCTTTGACCTCTGACATTCTAACTAGTAAGTGTCTTGGAGAACGCCTATGTGGGTCTAATCTCTTTGGGGTGCGCTGCACTTCTTGGATCTGTAATTTTAGGTCTTTCATAAGAGTTGGGAAATTTTCAGTGAAAATTTCTTCCATTAGTTTTTCTCCTCCTTTTCCCTTCTCTTCTCCTTCTGGGACACCCACAACACGTATATTTGTGCGGTTCATATTGTCCTTGAGTTCCCTGATACCCTGTTCAAATTTTTCCATTCTTTTCCCGATAGTTTCTGTTTCTTTTTGGAATTCAGATGTTCCATCCTCCAAATCACTAATTCTATCTTCTGTCTCTTTGAATCTATCATTGTAGGTATCCATTGTTTTTTCTATCTTTTCTACTTTGTCCTTCACTTCCATAAGTTCTGTGAGTTGTTTTTTCAGTTTTTCTATTTCTTCTTTATGTTCAGCCCATGTCTTCTTCATGTCCTCCCTCAATTTATCGATTTTGTTTTTGAAGAGGTTTTCCATTTCTGTTCGTATATTCAGCATTAGTTGTCTCAGCTCCTGTATCTCATTTGAACTATTGGTTTGTTCCTTTGACTGGGCCATATTTTCAATTATTTGAGCGTGATCCGTTATCTTCTGTTGGCATCTGCGCATTTAAACAGATTTCCCTGGGTATTGGATCCAAAAGTTTGGAAGATTTTTCTGTGAAATCTCTGGGTTCTGTTTTTCTTATCCTGCCCAGTAGGTGGCGCTCGTGGCACACGTTTGTCTGCGGGTCCCACCAGTAAAAGGTGCTGTGGGACCTTAAACTTTGGAAAACTCTCGCAGTCCGGGGGGTTTCACTAGCCGAAGCGCCTTGAGCCGGCCCGGGGTCCGAACGCAGGGAGGGTTGCTGGTCGCCGCAGCCCGGGAAAGAGCCCGTCCGAATTTCCTAGTCGGCCCTGGGCGACAAGCGTGGCGGGAGGGCGCCAGCGGCAGCGGCCCGCCCGAGAGAGTGCACGTTCCCCGGGAGTCACGGGTTTGGAAGGGGCCTCCCCCACCCGTCACCGTTCTCCGCGGCCTGGGGATTTCCGATCCAATTCTCTCAGTTGGTCCGGGGGCTGCGCGTGGTGTGGGCACCAGCCGCCTTGGTTTCAGGGTACTGCCTCTCCAATTCTCCCAGCCGGCCCAGGAAGGGGGAAGGGAGTAACTCCGGCTGCTTGCCACCCTGCCCGGTGAGGCCCGCGCGCCTCAGCGATCTCACCCGAGCTGCTTCTCTCAGCCAGCCAGCCATTCCAGGATGGGGTATGCTGTCTTTTTTATCTCTGTTGTGGCTTTGGGCGCTTTCTGTATCGTTTCTACTCCCCTAGTAGCTGTCCTGGAGAAGAAACTAAGATCTGCGTGTCTTACTAAGCCGCCATCTTCCAGGAAGTCCTGCACATTAATTTTATATTCCAACACCTTGCTGAAATTGTTTATTAGCTCAAGCAACTTTACTGTAGATTTCTCAGGATCTTCCTAGTATAGTATCATAATATCTGCAAATAGTGAGAATTTTACTTCTTTCTTTCCAATCTGGATGCCTTTTATTTCATTCTCCTGCCTGATTGCTCTAGCTAGAACTTCTAGCACAATATTGAATAATAATGGTGACAGTGGGCATCTTTGTCCTGTACCTGATCTGAGGGGGAAGATTTTCAGTCTCTCTCCATTGAGTATGATGCTGGCTATCGGTTTTTCATATATTCCCTTTATCATATTGAGGTAGTTACCTTTGATTCCTGTCTTTTGGAGTGTTTTTATCA
Organism: Tamandua tetradactyla; assembly: GCF_023851605.1. Taxonomy (NCBI): domain Eukaryota; kingdom Metazoa; phylum Chordata; class Mammalia; order Pilosa; family Myrmecophagidae; genus Tamandua; species Tamandua tetradactyla. Next base: position 52,645,100 of record NC_135341.1, on the reverse strand, counting down.
GAAAAGGATGCTGAATTTTGTCAAATGCTTTCTCAGCATCGATTGAGATGATCATGTGATTTTTTTCCCTTTTGATTTGTTAATGTGCTGTATTACATTAATTCATTTTCTTGTGTTAAACCGTCTTTGCATTCCTGGTATAAACCCCACTTGGTCTTGGTGTACAATACTTTTAATGTGTTGTAGGATTCGATTTGCTAATATTTTACTGAGAATTTTTGCATCTGTGTTCATTAAGGAGATTGGCCTGTAGTTTTCCTTTCTTATAGCATCTTTTCTGGGTTTTGGTATTAAAGTGATATTAGCTTCATAAAATGAGTTAGGTAGAGTTCCTTTTTCCTCATTTTTTTTTTTTTTTGAAAAGTTTGAGCAGGATTGGTGTTAATTCTTTATGGAATGTTTGATAAAATTCCCCTGTGAAGCCATCTGGCCCTGGGCTTTTCTTTATAGGAGGATTGTTGATGATGATTGAATCACTTTAGCTGTGATTGGTTTGTTGAGATCTTCTATTTCTTCCTGAGTTAGTGTAGCTTGTTTGTGTGTCTCCAAGAATTTGTCCATTTCATCTAAGTTGTCTAGTTTGTTGGCATATAGTTGTTCATAGTATCCTCTTATTATTTCTTTTATTTCTTCAGGGTCTGTGGTATCACACTCCTTCTCATTTCTGATTTTGTTTATTTGCATCCTCTCTTTTTTTCTTTGTCAGTCTTGCTAGTGGCCCATTGATTTTATTGACTTTCTCAAAGAACTAACTTTTGGTTTTATTGATTTTTTCTATCATTCCTTTTTTCTCCCATTCATTTAATTCTGCTTTAATCTTTGTTATTTCTCATTTCCATTTGCTTTGGGGTTAGTTTGCTGTACTTTCTCAAATTCTTCCAGGTGTGCTATTAAGTCCTCGATTTTTGCTCTTTCTTGTTTCTTAATATAGGCATTTAGGGCAATAAATTTCCCTCTCAGCACGACCTTTCCCATAAGTTCTGATAAATTGTATTCTCATTTTCATTCATCTCCAGATAGCTACTGATTTCTCTAGCAATTTCTTCTTTGACCCACTGGTTGTTTAAGAGTGTGTTATTTAATCACCATATGCATGTGAATGTTCTCATTCTTTGTTGGTTATTGAGATCCAGCTTCATCCCATTGTGATCAGAGAAAGTGCTTTGAATAATTTTAATATTTTTATATTTATAAAGACCTGTTTTGTGCCCCAGCATATGATCTATCCTGGAGAATGTTCCATCAGCACTAGAGAAGAATGCATAACCTCGTGCTTTGGGGTGCAATGACCTATATATGTCTATTAGGTCTAATTCATTTATAATGTTACTTAACTTCTCTATTTTCTTGTTGATCTTCTGTCTTGTTGTTCTATCTATACAGGAGAGTGGTATATTGAAGTCTATTATTATTGTTTAAACATTTATCACTCCCTTCAGTTTTCAATGTACTTTGGAGCTTCTTGATTGGGAGCATAAACATTTATGATTGTTTTATCTTCTTGGTGAAGTGACCTTTAATTAGTATATAGTGTCCTTCTTTGTCTCTTATAATGTCTTTACATTTAAAGTCTATCTTGTCTGATATTAATACAGCTACTCCTGCTTTCTTTTTGTTACAGCTTGCGTGGAAAATCTTTTTCTGTTGTTTCAGTTTCAACCTATTTGTATCATTGTGTCTAAAATGGGTCTCTTGTAAACAGCATATAGATGGATTATGTTTCTTGATCCATTCTGCCAATCTGTGTCTTTTAATTGGAAAGTTTATTCCATTAGCATTCAAAGTTATTACTAAAAATACATTTTTTTGATTCCACCATCTTATCTTTTTTATTTTAGTTGTCAGATCTGTATATTCAGTTCCCTCTTTCTCTTTGTATTCTTTAAATTACCCTTAGTGATACTCTTCAAATCTGTGCCTTTCTCCAGACCTCCCTTTCCTGTCTTTTTTTTTTTTAGCTGGCAGAATTCCTTTTAGTATTTCTTGTAGGGCCAGTCTCTTGTTGACAAATTCTTTCAGGACGTCTGTGAAAATTCCAATCTCTCCCTCAATTTTGAAGGACAATTTGGTTGGGTACAGAATTCTTAGCTGGAACTCTTTCTCTTTCATGATTTTGAAGATATCATACTGCTGCCTTCTCACTTCCAGGGTGCTAGTTTGGTAGTTAGAACTCAGTCTTATTTGTTTTCCCTTGTATGTAGTAGATTGCCACTTTCAGTATTTTCTGCTTCTCTTTAACATTTCACAGACAGATTAGTATGTACCTAGGGGAAGGCCTGTTTGGTTTTATTCTGTTTGCAGTTCTTTGGGCTTCTTTGACCTGTATATTCATGTCCTTTATGAAGGTTGGGAAGTTTTTCCCCATTATAGCCTCAACTACTCTTCCTGGCCCTTTACTCCTCTCTTCTCCTTCTGGGACATCAATCATTCTTTAATTGCATGCTTTGTTTTGTCTATCATTTCCCTGAGTTTCCATTCAATTTTTTCCATCTCTTTTGCCATTTGTTGTTTTGAGTCTTTGAAGTCAATTATCCTGTCCTCTATATCACTTATTCTTTCTTCTGCCTCTTCAAATATGGAGTTGTGTGCCTCTAGGATGCTTTTTATTTGGTCAACAGAGTCTTAATCTCTGTGATATCAACTATTTTTCTATTTATTCTTTCAAATTCCTCTTTATGCTCTTCTACTGTCTTCCTGATCTCCTTTAAGTCATTTCCTCTCCCACTTATTTTATTAAGCAGAGTTGAATGAACATCTTTGATTAGTTGTTCCAGCATCTGTGTCTCCTCTGGTGTTTAACTTGGTAATTAGTCAGGGCTATATCTGTCTGCGTTGTGATATGCCTAGTGAACTTCTGCTGTCTTCATCACATGTAAATATCTTGATTGAATTACTTTGGAAGTTGATTTCTTTCAGTAGTCTAAGCCCTTGTTGTCCCGACCCGCAGGACAGTCAACGGGGTCCGCCACCTGCTGAGGGAAGAATGGCTATGGGACAGAGAGATGCAAGAAGGACAGCAAGACAGGATTCTGATCAAGCTGCAAATTTTATTAAGCAAGCCGGGTGTATATATACCAACTTGGGGAGGGAAGTGGGGTATGTGGAGCATTATGATAGGAGGGAGTTTGCGCCGGTGGGAAGGGTTGGTTAGATGATTGGTGGGGAGTTCGCGCCGGCGGGAAGGTCCTGGCAGGAACCTATTTCCGTGAAGAACCTTGTTGTCCTATGTAGGTGCCATTGCATCAGCCGGGGTGGCCATGTTGGCTCAATCGCCATCTTAGGTTAGCCTCTGGTCCCCAACACCTTGTGTTTATGGGATGATTGTATAGCAGGGAGCAGGGCATGGGAATACTGTGGGTCAATGAGAGGGAGGGACAAGGGGCTTGGGATGTATGAATTCTTTTTTTTTTTCTTTTTATTTATTGTTCTGGAGTGATGCAGATGATCTAAAAATGATCATGGTGAAGAATACACAACTAGATTATGATATTATGAGCCACTGATTGTATAATACAATTGGACAGTACATGTCTGGATATTTCTCAATAAAAATATTTAAAAAGAAATATAAGACACTCAGAAGGCACCTCCAAATCTTAATCTTGTCTACAAATTCTACAGAATTTCATAAACATTATTTTTTTCTTTCTGATTCTCTATTCTAGTTTGCTATCTGACAGAATGAGATATACCAGAAAAAGAATGGCTTTAAAAATGGGAGATTTATTAAATTGCAAGTTTACCATTCCAAAGCTGTGAAAGTGTCCCAATTAAAGCAAGTCTATAAAAATGTCCCATCTAAGGCATCCAGGAAAAAATATCTTGGTTCAAGAAGGCCAATGACAATCAGGATTTCTTGCTCAACTGGAAAGACATGTGGCAAACATGACTACATCTGCTCACTTTCTCTTCAGGCTTCTCGTCTTCATGTGTTTCCCTTCTTCATCTCCAAAGGTCCCTGGCTGCAGAGTATCTTGTGGTTCTCATCACTCTCAAGCTTTTTCCAAAATGGCTCCCTCTTTTAATGGATTTCAGTAAACTAATCAAGACCCACCTGGAATGGATGGAGTCACATCTCCCTCTAATCAAAGGTTAATATCCACAACTGGATAAGTCACATGTCTATGGAGATAATCTTATCAAGTTTTCAACCTACAATACTGGATAGAGATTAAAAGAAACAACTGCCTCCACAAGACAGATCAGGATTAAAAGGTGGCTTTTCTAGGGTACATAGTCCTTTCAAACTGGCACACCCACTTTAAAAATTTTTTTTAAAACAAACATAAAAGGGCAAAAAAAGAAAGACAAAAGACAAAGAAAAGAGTGTGCAAGGGTAGTTCAGTGGTAGAATTTCCGCCTGCCATATGGGAGACCCAGGTTCAATTCCCAGTGCATGCACTTCCTAAAGCAAACAAACAAACAAAGAAAGAAAGGAAAAAATTTCAACAAATTGTGCTGCAATAACAGGATGCTGACATGGAAAAAGAATGAAATGTGACCCCCACCATACAGCATACAAAAAAAAAAAAAACTATTAAAAAAAAAAACGACAAAGAAAAGTAGCTGTCAAAGTCACAAACTTCTTTTTCCAAAAACTATGAGAAACCACAAGCTGCTGGGTGAAGACATGAAATCATCAAGTCAAGTTGTCTCAAAATTGTCTACATTTCACTCAATGACATTAGTCTCTGAGGTATCAATTCCAGTGGGAAACCAGGAATAATCCCTTTGAAGTCACCACTCTGTGTTTCTGTATATCTGTTCCTATTGCTGGAAAATCTACAATATGATTTTCCCTTTTTTTTTTTTTTAGAGATCTTTCTCAAACCAAAGAGTCTGATATGGGACAATGGCTTTTAAAATAAACTATTGCCTTAAAAGGGCTTGTTTAAGGGATTTTTAACTGTATCATTCAAATTATTCATGCTAGTGCTGGCTCAAATTTAAGATAAGTTAACCAGATCTCCATAAATTCTGCCAGTTACAAGGCTTTCTTTGAAGATCCTCATAAAATTCTAGTAGCCACAAGACAAATGATGTGAATTTATGAATGTTTACAAGAACACAGCATTAAAAGAAATTTAGAAATACTTGCTGGAAAAATTCTACTAGTCCTTCGTATAAGAAGATATTTAAAATTTTTTAGTTCTACCTTCTCATCAACCTTTCTTGAACATTCAATATGCCCTGAAATAATGTGTATTAGGAATGCAAAGATAAAGGAGGTGAAATCTCTTCTGTACAGGTACTCATAATAAAGTGTGTGACTTGAAGGTATTATTGGAAAATGCTAATTATTCGTGCTTTTTTCAAATAATCCAAACAATTAAGTATTGCTATAACTCAATAAAAATGAATGAGAGAAGAATTGTAGAATATAGTTTTGATAGGGTTCCCTAATCACCATGAAAACCCCCTGATAAAGTATCATGGTTTCAGATTCACGTTTCCAGACATTGTCCATCAGAATATCAGGATATTTACTTCTATACTGGTCAGCCAGGGATTTCTTTATTATTGAACATATTACTATCTTTAGTTCAGTACAGGAATTTGCAAATGATGAGTATATTGATTTGAACTGAAATATAAATGAAGTATTTTCAGCCTTCTAATAGCAAAGTATGCAGACTTAGAGTTATTATAGTGCATATATCAAGATGGAATAACAAACACTTTTCATTGAAGTATGCTGAGATGTCTAGCCAAGAATGTCTCTTTCCTGGTCACTGCCCAATCTTTGCTTATTCTGGCTCATTGATCTTGTCTCAGGCTAGATTTCCTGGAAGCTAAGTTGAGATAGAGATTTTGGTTGACCTGATTTATTGAAAGACTGTTCTCAGTAGAAGAGAGAGTGAGAGACTCAGGATGAGAAGGGGAGAAACTTCCTGGAGACTAGATTTGCCAGATCCAATGAGTCTGTGGAGCATGAATTGTACCACAGAGTTGGCCCTCCTTGGTACTCCTGGATCACTCACTCTTTGGTCACGGACTACCCTTTGCAGAGGTTGTGGGGAATAAGCTGCTGGGTGAGGCAGCTTCCATTGATTGAGGGCACTTTTTATAGGAAAAGAGTCAGCTTTGAGTCATAGAAGTGTGAAAATGGGTACCCCAGCCTGGTAAACAGGATATAGGCAGATCATCAACACTATTGACTAAAGATCTATCACCTACATCAGTCATTCCAACATAGCAAGCCTGATCACAGCAGGCCGAAGTTGGAACTTCTTCATGTCTACTATGCAAAGCTGTACAAAGCAAACACAGAAGATAACTTTCACTGCCCTAAAATGACTGAGAAATGTTACAACTGCTATAGCAGATGTGTACATGGATCCTTCTGTTTAAATCCAGTCAAAGAAAAAATGTTCTCTCAGCCAACTGCTTCTAGGAAAACTCTTTTCTATAATTCAAACACCATTTCCTTTGTAACTCTTTCACACCTTTCACACTGAAAATTCCTTCCTAGATTTTAGTAACTTGAACTAAAAGATTTCCCCTTGCCAAATTATAGTAATAGAGGATATATACTGAATACTTACAAGATTCTGGGCCTTACTCTGAGCAATATATATATCTGTTACTCATTTTACCTTCAGTTTAGCATTCAAGTTGGTGATTTAATTATCATCTCCAGTTTTCAGGTGAAGAAACTGAGGCATGGGGATATTAATAAACTTTCTGAAAGACAAAAAGCTAGTATGTTTTGTAGCAATAGTTTGAACCCAAAACAGTGCTTCTAAAACTTCAATACACAGATGAATATTCTGGGAAGCTTATTAAAATGCAGTCTGATTCAGTAGTTCTAGGGCAGACTCTGAGATTTTTCATGTCTAACAAATTCCCAACTCATGCTGCTGCTTCTGATTCAAGGATCACACTTTGATGAGCAGGAGTCCTGGAACACAATACTACACTGCTTTCCAAAAATGCTTTCTTTGGAGATGTGTCCTGATGATTCTACATTTAATTATTTCATGCTTACTATAAACATGGAATTGAATTCCATTTCATACTTGCTCACATTCATCATAGTATGATGCTGTGAGTATTTGCCTTAATTCAAAAATTGTTCTTATTCTAACCCTAAATTTCAGGCTAAACAAAAGTAGTTGAACATCTTCATTAACAGGCTGAACTAATGCATTTTTGACTGCTCTTAGATCTACCTTGTTGAGTCAGACCTCCATTCTCCAAAGAATGTCTAATCTGCAATCTCAAGCATGAAAAATGGCTCCTTCTCTTGTTGCTCTTTCTGTCTCATTCTTTCCAAACTGCAAAGAAAGTACAGGGCCACAGTGGCTCAGCAGGCAAGAATGCTTGCCTGCCATGCCAGAGGACCCGGGTTCATTTCCTGGTGCCTGCCCATGTGAAAAAAGAAAGTACAAGTGCCCTATTTATATTCACACTATATACACATATTGAGTATTATGTATAAAACCTCCAACGGGGGTAATTACTTATGAGAGGTGACCACATATACACAGCAATTAATTCAACAACTCAAGTGCCTATATATGTGTCAGTGCTAGACTTTGGAGATTTGATAGTGAATGAGAAGACAAAGTCTAAGGATGTCTAAGGATGAAGCCAGACTTATATTTGAAAGTATATGAACCTTATATGCCACTTACAAAGTCAAAGGAAAGAAGTCCTTTCTACAGTCTCACTACACAGATTTAGTCCTGGTCAGTTTTGTGCTACTGTCATTATCCTGGATTCTAGAGCTGCCATAGTTATCAACTTTATCAAAAACTAAGAGAACCCTGTTGTTTTGGTTTGCTAAAGCTACCAGAAATACAGTATACCACAAATGGAATGGCTTTTAAAAAGAGAATTTTTTAAGTTACAAATTTACAATTCTAAGGCCATGAAAATGTCTAAAGGTACCAACAAGAGGTTAGCTTCACACAAGAAAGAATTTGTTAGAAATGAAAAATCTCAGATTCTGCTCTGTCAAATGAAAAGGCACCTAGCTGGCAACTACTGCTCTCTTCTCCTGGGCTCTGTTACTTTCAACTTCTGTTTCCTCTGGGGGAGGGTTCCTTACAGGAAATCTCCAAGGCTGGGTTTGGCTCTTGGCTTTCCTTGGCTCTTTCCAGGTTCTGGCTTGCTTGGCATCTCATGGGAAGGCACATGGCAAAGTCTGCTGCACCCTGCATCTCCAAATGTCAGGGTTTTGTGTTGGCTCAGCACTCTCTCCAAAATGTTTCACCTTTTAAAGGACCCCAGTAAACTAATCAAGGCACACCTTAAATGGACAGAGTCACAGTTCCATTCTAATCAAAGGTCATACCCACAATTGAGTGGACTCAATTTAATCAAAAGATTCTGTCCTAAACAACAATAAATGAAGATTAAGAGAATATGGCTTTTTTGGAGTGCATAATATTTTCAAACCAGCACCCCTGTTCTTCTAGTAATAAATATGTGTGGTAAGTGTGGGATAGTTTTAGAGGCTTGGGCTTGGTCTCTGAAGCTTTGAATTGAAGCCATACACTGATGGGCTGTGCTACTTACGGCAGCTCCATCTTGTCTGTGCTCTGAATGGCCCACACAGCAACCAGGCTCCCAGGTGTCAACAAACAACCCACTCACATCTTTGAAAATTATTCATATGTAAGTGAGGTTTTTCTCCAGGGCTGATGTAGTGGCATTTCATTCATTTTCTAATTTAACACTTTTTTTGTTCATTCTTTCCAGTGGGAGCTATAGAGATACTGATTCAGCAGCAATTAAACATCCTTAATACTGACATTATCTTTCCTTAAGTAGCCACTTCAGTCATGAAGAAAACATTAAACCAGAATTTAATTTTCCAAGGGTATAGGTAGGCTTCCAATTTTTCTGATTCTGAGTTTGTCAATTGGAACAAGAGCCCTTTGTTTGCCCTAAAAGGCTCTTCAGATTGAATTTAGAATTCGTAGGAATTCTGAAGACATTTCTGTCTTTAGATCATAATATTTGTAAAAAAAATTCTATCTAACAGTAAAGCAGTACATGCAGGAAAGAAACCATGTCTTTGCAATCCATTAACACTGTGTCAGGTCAGTGTAGATTAGGCAAGCAGGTGGCCAATTGATCAGCAGTGGCTCTTCAGGTCTCACCTTCTCTGGCCAGCCTCATGAATAGCTAGCTAATCCTGGGCTCACCAATCAAAACTTTCTACAGGATGCTCTGGAGACATAGCCATTCAATTGTTCCTGTTTTACTTGTGCCTAAGACTCCATTCCAATTATTTTTTCACACTGCTCCAAAATTTGTCTTCTTTCTCAAAATGCATAATGGTTACACTTCAACCTGTATTATTACTGCTAGGATCCACTTTACAAAGACTGTAGCAATTTGGGAACCTGGGATACTCTGTGAGAGAAATATAGACAGGTGTGATTTTATTCTGTGTGATTTTATTCTGTGGCATGGACCCATCTGTCTCCCCCAACTCATTCTTTCCCTCTGATCTCACTGCCAATACCCCAGGCACATGGACCTTTTTTCACCCTACAACTCACCAAGATGTTGTTCACATTAGAGCCGTGGTAGATGCTGATCCCTGTGCTTGTAAACATTCGCTCTTTCAGCCTCCCCACACCTGCCTTATTCTTGTCATACAGATTTCAGGTTAAGTATCATCTTAGTGACACTCTCTCAACTTCCAGTGAAAAGTCACCACCTACTTATTCCTTTTTAAGATGAGTTAATCTGATTTTTTAAGTAAAGTAACTTTTAATTTTACTTGTATGTTATGATATCCATGCTAAAGACATTCAAAAGCAACTTTCATTTCAGATCCAATGTCTGCTCTAGCTTTCTTATGGAATAATTTCAGTATAAGCCTAAAACAAAGGCTTCCCAGCGTTGATCAGTGAAGCTCTAACATATTTTATCTTGAATGTTTTGATTGAATAAGACAGAAGTTTCTCCTAACCTCTGCCACCCCCTAAGAAAGCCTGAATCCTCAAAGACAAGCATTCTGTGCTCAAAAAAAAGCTTCATTTTTTATAGCCATGATTTTTATTTTTAAAAGCTTATGTTCTAATAGGGACCCAAGGTGCCAGGTAAATGGCACCTAAAAAACTTTAGATGAACTATTTTGGTGAGTAGGAAAATCCCTGCTTGGGTCCCTAAAAAATATTCCTGTCCCTAGGTTGGTTTAAAACTACTAAGTATATCTCAGGGTGTTATCCAAAACATACTTTTGAGTGCATCATGAAAGTTTCTAAAGAATTTCCATCATGTACTTCAGTACGATTTAGCAAGCACTCATTACATACACGAAGTCCTTTAGGAAGATGCACAGAGGAAGAGCACATGGTCCTTGTCCTCCAGGAGCTGACAGTATAGTACAGGAGGTAGATAATAGATTTATGATTGAGGACACTGAACACATTGGGGACACATATGAGTTCTAACCAGAGAGCCAAAGGGAGGACAAAGAAGATATGAATCCCAGATGGAGGCATCTGGCGGGCACCAGGCAGTTTATCACATAGTTTATTTTGGGAATGAGATTTAAAATAGATGTCAATCATCTGCCAGTGTTGACGGAGTTGTCAGTCTCTAACTCAGCATTTCAGATACTCATAGCTTCTGATGAGCTCAGCATTTTTTAACATTAGACTAAAAATGTCGTCAGGCAGGTAGTAATGGCTGGCAACCAGAGATAGTCTTGTGGTTCCACTGTCAGAGAGGAGGGGAAATTTGAGGGCCTTCAGGCCTTCCTAAGAACCTAATAATCCAGTACACTTATGCTCAAAGAGCTGTTTAGCATTGCAATCTATAAAGCAATGCCTTTATCTTTTTCAAACAATTTGGACAAAGTAGCCCTTATCCAAATTTAGTTTACTCTCTCTCCACATTCTACTCTTTCTTAGGTTCCAAAATCCCAAAGTGTTGTTAATAACTCTGTTACTAAACTCATATGGCAGCTATAGCATAGAATCTTTACTCAAGTTAAATATGAAAAATTATTCTTACATGAGTAGCACATATTAATTATAATTCTTCATAGAAATTTTTGAGTACAGGTCCTTTCACCAAGTGGGTTTCGTGCCTGCATTTCCTAAGTTCACTGTATGTCATGAGCTTAGGATTCAATAAAACAGACTACTCTGAGTTGAGGTTACCGCAGATCTCTTACCTTTCTAATTAGATGTCTTCCTTATGTGTACGTCTCCCAGTAAAATTTGATGTTCAAAAGTTCATGAAGTGGTGGTACCCAAAGATGGTATCAATGGTTCACCTTGTGTGTACCTATGGAGAAGATGACTTAGAAGTAGTTAAACCACAGTTGATTTGATGTCTGGAAAAATAATTCAAATTGCATGATTTTCAATGGAAAATTCATCAAATAAATCTACTATTTATAATAACAAGCTAATACTATTTATAATAACAAGCTAATTTGTTACTCTTTTCCACATTTTAGATGCTTATAACACAAATTTAGTAGGTATTTAAAACAAAGCTATCTTGATGTAGTTTCCGTAGGTCCTTTTGAATTTTATTGATTGTTACAAAATATTTTTCATTACCATTTCTAATCTTCCCTAAGGATATATGCTGTCAATATCTTGTAGGAGTACAGTGAGCCAAGGTCTGTTCTCTATATTACCAAAAAATATTTAGGATTATGTGTACCACATCTTCTATGGAGAGAAGTAAGCTGTCCTTTTCGAAGAGCATTTTCTTCATCTCTACTTTGTTAAAACTTAAGAGTTTTGATTTGAGATGTTTCTGGGGAATGTCAGACATCTGTATTCTACAAGCATAATTGATTTGGTTGATTCCAAACAGCTTTGTTTGTAACAATTGCAAACCTATAATGCCCAGGATTATCCTCACTGGAGGCATAAATTATTTGTTTCTTTTTCAATCCTTCCTTCATCGTCAAACTTCCATTTCCTTTCTGCTGAAGAAGACCATTTAGAATTTTCTTTATTACAAGTCTGGAGGTCATAAATTCTTTCAGGTTTTGTTTATCTGAATGTCTTTATTTTACCTAATTATTGAAGGATATTTTTCCTAAAAGGAGTGTTAGGTTGGCAATTATTTTCTTGCCACATTTTATAGATATCATTCCATTTTCTTCTGCTTTTCACTAATACTTCTGAGATGTCAGATGCTAGAATAATTAGACTAATTGTGGCACCTTTGAAGTAATTGGCTCCCCAACCTTGTCCACGCTGTTTTAAGATTTTTCTTTTTGACCTTTTGTTTACAGCAATTTTAATATGTTGTGTCTATATGTAGATTTCCTTTCACCTTTCCATCGTGCTATTTTTAGAGCTTTTTGATTTTTCTCCTTTCTTTTTGGGACTCAGTTTCATGTGCTTTAATGGTTTATATTGTATACTCTATGTCTCTTACCATTTTTTTTTTGTTTTGTTTTCTGTCCTTTTTGTCTCCATCTTTTATTCTGTATATTTTTCTGAAAACTATCTTCTCATCTCCTTAATTTTCTTTCACTTGTGCCCAATCTGCTATTAAACCGTTCAACAAGTTATATGTTCTTTAATTATATTTTTCAGTTCTGGAGTTTTCACTTGATTCTTTTTTTTTTTTTTTTGTATGCTGTATGGTGGGGTCACATTTCATTATTTTTCCATATAAGTATCCCATTATTGCAGCAACATTTGTTGAATTTCTGTTTGTTTGGTTGGCTTTTTGTTTGATTGTTTTTGGGGAAGTGCATGGACTGGAAATTGAATCTGGGGTCTCCTGCATATCAGGCAAGAATTCTACCACTGACCTATCCTTGCACCTCCCATCTGATTCTTTTTTATAACTTATATTCCTCTGCTGAAATTCTAAACCTTATTTTTTATCTCCTTGAACATGGAGATTTTTCTTTTAAAGTTTATGTTTGGCAACTCCAATATCTGTCCACTCTATGCATCTGCTCTATTTCGTGTTAATTCTGCCTTTTAATCTTTAATCACCACTCTAAAGTCAGTGGTGCTAACAAGAATGAACCAGTTTGCTATGGGGAGCTTCACTAGAGATATAGGTTCTAATATGTCTCCCATTTCCTGCTTGTGAGCTATATGCATCTGAGGTCGACCAATAGAACTTAAGATATTCCAAGCATATAGAGTCAATAAATCAAGAAGAGGAAAGGTGAAAAGATATTTAATATTGCAAATGTAAGATTATCAATGGGTAGTTTGGTTAATACACTACGAAATGAAGAAAGACTAGATTTAGCTAATCTGGAAGAAGGATGGGGGGAAATACTAACCAGAACAACGTTGAGCACAAGCCCCTGTTTCATTGGAGGCCAACTATGGCTTTCCCAACTGTGGTTAAAACCACACTCAAAGTAACAGAGCATAAGGCCCTCGACAATCTCTTCCTAGTCTACTTTAATACCTCTGATCTACAAATGGACCCAAGATGGCTTATTTTTTCCTAACCTTGCCTTAAGGAAACTTGCCATGACAAATTTAAACTACATTCTTTGATTCCTCCAAATTTTGTTCATACTGTTCCTTTATTTTTTTTCCTTCAAGGTCCAGCTCCTTTGACATATCGATGGAGGCTTCCTCTACTAACCCAGGCAGAATTAGCCACCACTCTGTTCTAACAGCACTTGACTCAAACTACTGATAAAATACTTATCTTGAAAAATTGGTATTGGTTTCATAACGTCCACTTTTGTCCCCTTGCTAGCAGTTGGTATTTTTATGCCTGTAAAATATCTAACACCCAGTAGAACTAAAAAGAATTGAATGTTAATTCAATTGATATTTTATTTTTTTAAGAAAAAAATATAACATTATGGAAGAAAGATTATTTGTATTGAAGTAAATAACATTTAATACAATAGTTATACCTGTGTATATGCATATATAATAAAAGTTGCAGTAGTCTATATAAATGATTTCCACATGAGAAGTTAAGCAATTCCAAAGAAGAAATGAAATTTGCAGTCAGTCATAAAATTATTCAATCCTGGAGCTAGATGGGGACCTTAGAGACTGCATAAACTAAGCTCCATGTCTTTCAAGAAAGAGAGGCAAAATGACATATCATCTCATGCATGCTCATGATTTTAATTACCAATGGAATGTTGACAATTATAGAAAGAGTTTGGCTTTAGCAATAGCCTCTCTTCTCTTTATCTAGATCCTTGGTAAAAGGGTTCAGGATGTCTCAGAAACACTTCCAATTCAAATATTCTAAAACTGAACTCATTATCTACTCTTATCTAAAAAAGTATTGACCTCTCATACTTCACCATAGCAATCATTACCCCAATGCATTCATATCCTCAACCCAAACACCTCTGACTGAATGATCTTTTTTTGTCACATTTAATTGATTATAAACTCTTGCCAAAAAATTAGCTGCAAGTATTTCTCAAGTTTATTTTTTTCTCAATCTCTTACTCAACTTTGGTTTACATGCATATATCCTTCTTTACCATATGTTAACGTAATTAATTCTTAATGGTATTTCTCCATTCAAAACTGTTTCCATCCATTTTCACACATTTCAGTAAGAATGAGAATGATCATTTTGTGCCTCCACTTTTCAGAATAAGTGGCAAATCTTTAGCATGATTTTTGATGGTATTGTTGTACCTACCATTATATTGAGACCCTTTTCTTATCTTCATGCACATGTTATCCTCATGGCATCCTGACCTACTAGTAGTAGTACTTTTTAAAACAGGCTATGCCAACTCAAATACCCATGTCTTCACACATGCTCTTCATCTGTCTTGCCCATGACACTACAACCTAGTAAATTCATATGTAGCTTTAAGATCATATCTTTGATGTCACCTCCTTTAGGAGCCCCATAGTATGTACTTTGCTACACTGCATCATGTCCTCCATACCCACCTCTGATCTTTGCCATTGCTGTGGTGGGTGATTCCTTGTGAGTTCAGACTGCAGATAACAATATTCTACCTACAACATTGCCCATTTTCTGCATCAGGGCTGTCTATGGTGTTATGGGAGCTTGCTTTCTGTTCTTCTGTGAGCATGCACAACCGAGGAAAAGGGGGTGGGAATTAATGCTGGGAGAAACCCTCAATCAATGGGGTTTAGGAGCTGGTGGATAAATGTTCGATCCTTAGAAGGACAACACTGGTAGGAATTTTAAGTGTTCTGGTGAAATCAAGCTCCTGCTGCCCAGCAACCTTGATAACAGACATATTTTAACTTTTTCTGCTTCTTTAGCTCATTCTTCCTCCCTCAAATGCTATCAATCATTTCACTAATAAACCACCTAATGCTAGTTTCTGCTTTCCAGGGAGCATTTTTATGGCACTGTAGTGGTTTGGAAATGTATGTACCCTAGAAAATCATGTTCTTAAAGCTAATCTATTTCTGTGGGTATAAACCTATTGTAAGTAGGATGTTTTTTTGTTGAGGCTACTTAAGGTGTAGACCCATTTCATTGAGGGTGGATCTTAATGAGAGAGAGAGAGATAGACAGACAGACAGACACCCAACAGAGGTGACCCAGCAGAAGGGAGAGACAAGCAGATGCCAATGTGTGCCTTGCCATGTGGCAGAGAAGACCAGGATTGCTGACAGCTAGTCTTCAGGAAGAAAGCATTGTCTTAATGATGTCTTGATTTGAACATTTTCACGGACTCAATACTGTAAACTTGTAAGTTAATACATTCCTATTGTGAGTTAACAAATTCTCATTGTTAAAGCCCACCCATTTATGGTATCTGCTTTTGGTAGCTTAGCAGATGAAAACAGACACCATCCTCAAAATATTTTTAATTGCTTTCTACTATACAGTTTGTATATGTTCATAATTATACATTGTTCCTTTATATTATTTTAGTATTGTTGTATGCATTTTTTTCTTACTATATTGTAAGTTCAAAGGAAGTTTTTGAGTTTTAGTCATAATAATTCTAAGCCATTTAGCCTAATACATATCACATAATAGGTTCTCAATAAATATTCATGCAATTAAACTAGACAGGGAATGAGGAAGATGTGCCTTGAGCTGTCTTCTGACTTCAAGACCATGGCTTCTTCCATTGCGTTGTGTTACCTCCTTGGAAGACAAAGGCTTTTGCAACAGCTTAGAAAGAGCATTTGGCTCTCAGTACCTAGAGGTATACCATTCAAATTTGTAAATCATCTAGGTAATTTTGTTCCTCTTACCTCACTTTGACATGCTTGCCATTTGGGCATTTTATAGCAGTGAGAGAAGACATGTTTTAGTGTGTATTACATTTTTATCACAAGGTCATTGGTTGAAATCTCAGCCCTCACACCATGAGCTTGGCGATCTTGTGTATGTGGTTAGTTTTCTTATTAGCAAAGTTACATAATGGCAGTTACCTCCTAGGGTTATTGAAAAAATAAGGAAAAGAGCTTATGTAAAGCATGTGGCCTACCAAATACGCTCAATAAATGTTTGTTTTCCTTTTTATTATTTTGTGGCTATAGTCTGATTTGGTCTGAAATATATTAGAAACTCTGAACTAAATTTGATTTGGGAAGATGTTTGAATAACCACTGGAAGCAGAATATCAAAATATATGGCTTTCAATTATTCATTCTGTTTCATCTCCTACATTGCTTTAGGTATTCAGAAATCATCCACATTGCCAAATACACACTAAGGTGGTAAATTGAGAGTGAGAAACAGTTATCCTCAAACAGTATGACCCAGTCAACAATGCTGTCTGATGTAGCTTCAGAATGAGATGTTTGGTTTGGTGTCATATATTGGAAATAACACTGGAATGATATTTTAAAAATGGAAAGTTTTCTCCCAACACTGCTATTATCTGAATTTGGACAAGTCACCCATGTTTTGGGGGCTAAATACTTCATCTGTATAAAAATGATAATCAAGTAAATGATAGTTTGAGGATCTTAGTTAACTCAAATATTTAAAAACTCTGTTCCTTTGATGTTTTCTCAAATATGAACAACCATATGGGCCATAAACTGATGATTAATTTCTAGATGACTAGAACTATAAGGTAAGATTAAAGCTATAATGGATAATTTTCTCCCTTTTGACAATTCTAAGGTATTTTAGCTTGCAGGGAACACTGTCTTAGCATTATCCTTTCTTCTACATGCAATCATTGATCTAAACTGAATTAAGAAGTCAGTGATACTAAGAAATACAATGTTCTTCAGGGAAAAGATGCTTACTGAATCAATTTTGAATATGATTAGAAAGAAATTCCTTAAATGTAATTAAGATGAAAGTACTTTGTGTATAGCATTCTGCAACAGCTTTATTTGCTACATTTTCTAATTTAAAATGGAAAACATGTTAAAAATGAAATGAATAGACCATAATACATGCTCTACGACAGTTAGAATGATGGATGGGCTCCAAGAAGAAATAACCAATGCCCACAATAGGCTTGTGGTAAATAATAGGGTGAGTCCTTGGCTTTTTGTAGCAAATAGAGGCAAAGTGTTTAATGACCCCCTCTTACAAATGAGTAATTTCCACTATGTCAGTATTCCTTTGTTTTCTTTTCTTTATATTATTCCATTCACTTTGGTTCCTAGTTTTATAATTAGAAGTCCTTGAATATAGGCAGAGGGGAGAGAGAAAAATCCTAAAAGAGAATAATTTTGTAAAGGAAAGACTTGCCTTTCAGGAAATTATCATTCTTTGCCGCAGGTGATAAAAGTATTTTGATTGAGTGTTGATGGATTAGTCTGAATGTAATGAATGATATTTCTTTCTTTTTAAATAATGTAGCTTTTTAGAATCTTAAATATAGCTTTTTATGTCCTTAAGTCAACCAAGTACCATTTTAGTATGCTCTGCGGCATACTAAAAATAATATATATATATGCTAGATAATAGATAAAGCAAGAGCGCTGATGAGCCAGCCTTGAACCAGAGAAGGAGACCTGGATGAAGGGCTTAGCCTGAAGTTGTGTGGCCGCTGTGCCAAAAGCTGTGTTCAAATAAACTTGGTTATTTTGGACTTTTGGTGGTATACAAAGGAGGCCCAGCCTAGGAAAAAAAGAGTTAGGAAATTTTGAATCAGAATCAATATTCAAGTTATTTGGAAATAATGTCATAGTTTTGAGTGTTTTAATTATCTGCAGCTCTCTCCTCTGCACCAAAGTGAAAGAGGAGAATATATCTTCATGGGGATGTACTGATTATTAAATTATTTTCTCTCAGTTTAAATCCACCTTTCTATACTCAGCTTTGTGTTGCCAAGGCTAGGAATTCAAAAACTGCATTTCCCTTTTGGAAGCTAGTTTTATGTCAGATTCTGTCAACATGGGTGCTGGGGAAAGATTGGAGGTCTAGAGGATAATCATCATGCTGTTTCCTGCAGGCTTCCTTGTTCCCTGTGCTGGTTTAAAATGATGTATGTCCCCTCGAAAAGCCATGTTTTAATCAAAATCCCATTTCATAAAGGTAGACTAATCCCTATTCAATACTGTATGTTTGAAACTGTAATCAGATTATCTCCCTGGAGATGTGATTTAATCAAGAGTGATTATTAAACTGGATTAGGTAGAAGCATGTCTCCACCCATTTGGGTGGTTCTTGATTAGTTTCTGAAGTCCTACAAAAGAGGAAACATTTTGGAGAATGAAGGAGATTCAGAGAGAGCACAGCAGAATGACACAGTCACAAGAAGCAGAGTCCACAAGCCAGAGACTTTTGGAGATGAAGAAGGAAAATGCCTCCCGGGGAGCTTGATGAGACAGGAAACCAGGAGAAGAAGCTAGCAGATGAGAGAGGAACCGTGACCATGTTCACTATGTGCCTTTCCAGATGAGAGAGAAACTCTGGCTGTGTTTGCCATGTGCCTTCTCAGATGAGAGAGAAACCCTGAACTACATCGGCCTTCTTGAACCAAGGTATCTTTCCCTGGATGCCTTTGATTGGACATTTCTACAGACTTGTTCTAATTGGGACATTTTCTCAGCCTTAGAACTGTAAACTAGTAACTTATTAAATTCCCCTTTTTAAAAGCCATTCTGTTTCTGGTATATTGCATTCCAGCAGCTAGCAAATTAGAACATTCCCTTAGCCCAAAGGCTGGTTGTTGCTTCATACTGTTGCTATACGTGGCATCCCAATGTCTCTTTTTGTCTTTCCAGTTCCCCAAGATATTTGAAAACAATTTCCTCTATTAAATTATTTCTGTCAAAATAACTGGTGCTGTTTCTGTTCCATAACAAAATACTGATGGATACAAGAAGAAAAAAATGACAAAGATCTAGGCAAGACAGCAGGATTCAATGAGCAGATCAGCATTCAAGGTAGATTTCCAGAACATACAACTTTGACATGCTAGGCTTGAAAAAATGTGATAAAAGATGGGTTCTCTAGGCATTGCCAACCTTGATAGCCTTAGGAAGTATAAGACATGAAATGAGATCACCTAAGCTCCAGCCAAACACTGGGTTTTTTGTAGCTCCTATTCTCTTAAAGGAGTCCTGATATTATTTCCCCTCTCTTCAGACTTGAATAGGTCTATGGAAGGAAAAATCTGTTGGTGTCAGACATAGTCTTTAGGAATACTGTGTATCTCATTTGATAATTCTTGAAAATTGCAAGACCTCATCTTGCCTTCCACATGAAATCAGGTATGTCTCTATATGCTTTTCTTATTGTGATACGAAGGATGTTTGCAGGTTTCCACATTGACAGAAGAGAGCACAACCAATTCCCCCCACCACACATACACATACTTACACATCACATATCATTTCTATCTGATAGACAATATATATCAGGACTAAAATCCACTGCATTGCATAGAAAGCCATTATTAAATATATCTAAATATATGAGATTTATCTTATAAGTGGTGCTGAATATTGAAATATAATATATACTTTTGTATGTTCAGGGATATTTTGTATTGTATCAGTCAAGATCCTAAAGGGAATCAAATAGAAGATTCAGACTGGGTGATTTATCAAAAATGTAACAAAAGGACCATTCATAAAGTTGTGGTTAGAATTTATGTGAAATAGTAAGAAATGGGGTAGGAGTCATTAAGGAAATATGGGACAATACTTGAGAGCAAATGGGGATACAAACCTCTTAGACCCTATATCTCCTGTGCATAGCCATAATGTATTCATCTTCTTTCTAAGAGGGTCAAAACCAGCATAAATTAATGAATTGTTGGTGAATCCACTGTGCTCTACCTGTCCCACCTGTCAGTACCAATGCATGGAGGTAATACTGAACTGGTTCACAGCAGAGTTCATTCTCCTGGCACTTATAAATGACTTGGGATGCCGGGATGCTAATGATTGTGCAGCCTTCTGTTTCAATTCTATTTCCTGCCCCATTTTAACAGTAAAGAGGGTTGCATCTCCCTGGAAAGGTTAGGTTATTTGGGATACAATTTAGCACCATCCTCACATGTCTAGGTGCCTAAATTGTACACTTGGAGACAAGTGTACAATTATCTGGGAACCATTTCTTTCCTTCTCAGCAATATTTAGAGTAAGGTGCTGTTCTAAGCAGTAGGGAAAATATGTATTTTCCAAAGTATCAAAGTGTAGCAAAGATGGGATGGGGAGCTCATTGAATAAAGTTATAGGAGAGCATTATCTTCTACATAATTATGCACAGAGCTTCCCCTAAACTCCCCTTGGTGGTAAATAATTTTGAGTGCTGACTAAATGCCAAGTACTCTGCTTTAAAGATAATTTATTGTGTTTGGAAAAAGATCCCATACCTCTGATCTAAAAAGACTGATAACAAAATGGCAATTTTAGGCCTCGAAGATGCAAAGGGATTTCTAGGAAAGGAGCAGATTAACTGACAAAGACCAGGATTTCCCTTCTACCTCTGCTTTGGCCACCCCCTTCACTGCTACCGTAGTTACCTTTGTGGCCTCATTTAAACCACACATTTTCAATCTGCCAGTGTTTATTGCAAGCACTGTGCCTTTTACAGTGTCCAGCAGGGTTTCAGATTAGAGACCAGCCTTTGAAATGTCTCAGTTCTATCACTTCCCAACCATTGACCTGTAGCAAACTCTCTTCACTTCTCCAATATTTATCCTCACTAGAGAGTGTGGTATTTCACAAAAAACTGTTGTGGGAAGAACCAAATGCAATGAGATATGGCAAAGCCCTTCCAAAACAATAAATTCCAAAATTGTCAGACATTGCTAAGATTACTGTTCCTCTTGTATGGAATATAGAAGCACAAAATAGGTGACAGAGAGTCTCTTCCCTCAAAACAATAAATTCCAAAATTGTCAGACATTGCTAAGATACTGTTCCTCTTGTATGGAATATAGAAGCACAAAATAGGTGACAGAGAGTCTCTTCCCTCAAAGGGCTTAGAAAATAGTATAAAGAGACTGAATAATTCAATGCATAACGTGGCCAGGGCTACAAGGAAGCTGTAATAACATTGAGAAGAGATCTTTTACCATTGAGAAGACCATGAACAAAATAACATTCAGTCTAGATCTTAAGAATGGATAAGGAGAGTGAAAAGAATAATCCCAAAAGGGACAATTAAGAAAACAGATGAAGGGATTTGGGGATGAATAGAATAGTGGTCCACCAGTGGAAGCCTGAAGCCTGGTTAGGGAATGATGAGAATATTAGTAATCTGACTATGTTGTACATGAAAGGAAACAGTTTAAAGTTGGCTGAAGCTAAAATCAGGCATGCAAAATGCATTTCCGAGAGATTTCTGCTGTTTAGTGTCAGAACTTTGTAATATGTATTTCACATTCTCTGAGTCACCATGACGAAACCGGGAATGACAAACAATATACTCAGGCCCAAGAGCCCAGCCATTCCCTGGTACCTTTCCCTAAAGTTCCTTTCCTCAGTGATCACTGCAATGTAGTATCAATAAGTTGAGCATATGGTTCATCCAAAGTGAATATGTTATAAAACTCATTTCCATTGCCTTTACTCTGATCTCAATATCATGGAAATCACTTTGTGGGAAATAATGGAGTAGTGTTCAAGTGTTAATGGAAATCTTGAACATGTCTACCAATGGAGAGAGCTATTCTGAATTTTGGGAAGACATCACTGAAATGCAACATCCCAATGAACATGTGAACACCGTAATGACATCAGTGAGTAGGTCTCAGAGCTCTGTTTGGCAGCATTCATTTCCATACTCACTTCTTCTCTAAACCTATAGAGCAATAGTTTCCTTAAGTAATTAATGAAATGTCACCTTCATCACTATTGCCACTTTGATAAAAGAGTAAATCATCTTATCATGAGTTTGATGGCAATTTCTGCAAATTCTAGCATCTCCAGTTTCCCCTATTATACCGTGGAGTTTCTGCAAGTGAGATGTATTTAAAATTTTCCCCCATTCAAAATACAAAATAATTCTGACAATTAAATTGATTGCTTATCAGTTTCATATCAACACAGGGCTTTAAGCTTCTTATGTGTTCTCTTTCTTTTTTATATAATGCACTTTAATTCTACAGATAGCTGTTTGTACTCTTTTAGATAGTCAAGAAGAATTTTTGGCACTTCTATAAGACCAGACAAACCTGTCTTTAAGTTTGTTTGCCTCCTTTCTGTTTATTTTCCTTTTTGGTTCCATCTGTGAAAGGGATTTAGCTTTTTCATGCTCACCTCCATGTATATTATTCAATAGTTATTATTTAAAAAGAAAATTCTTCCTTTGGCTACATTTACAAATTTAAAATATATATTTATAATCTCTACTTTTTTAGTTTCTATTTTTTTAATAAATTCCTCAACAACAATCCTTTATTGAAGTTGAGGATATCATCCCTTCCTTCAGGGATGACATTCAAAATATTTAATAATCAGTAGTTCATGGTGACCTATCAGAAAAGATGCCAGCATTTATGACCTACTCACTACCTAACAACCATCATTCCCAGTTCCCTACAACTGTCTTTTGCCTCTTCCACAATTGGCCTTCTATCATCTACACTATTAGTTTTCATTATCAAAATTTATATTTGGTTATCTACCATCTATTGTCCCTAATTTGACCATAGTTCAACTCTAAATTTGAAAATCAACAAATGACCATTTACATAAAATTGTGTCTGTTTAAATATCACTTAATTCAGAGTCAGGGTATAATGTAGGATCATATTTTCCTCCTTTTTTTCTACTAAAAGCACTTATTCTCCTGATCCAAGATGTACTTGTTATTATTTAGATCTTCTGTATGGTTGTCAGCCTTTTCTCCTAGGTGGGATCCACCATATAATCATTCCCAGCTTTTATATCTTGTTTTACTTCTTGGATTTGCTTGAGTATTTCCTCAAGTAATGTGGGACAGGATATGTGCATTTTCTGAATTATTGCATATTTGAATCTTTTAATTCTGTTTTTAATTTTTAATTTTCCTAGTTATAGAATCTTTGGCTCAAAATCATCTGAAGTCTTTGTTGCCTCCAATATTGGAAAGAAGTATGATGTAGGTAAAATGCTATCATTTTTACGTGACTTAATTTCTTCTTTCTCTCCATTTCTGGAAATACTTAGAACGTTGACATTTTCTTTAGTGTTCTTAAATTTAACTGTGATTTATATAAGTGTAGGTTTATCACTGGTAGATAGGTTATTTCATTTCGATGACCTGCATCATTCTTCAGCTTTTAGGATATTATAATCTATTACTTATTATTTACTTCATAATTATCATCCATGTTCTCTAGTTTTTCTGACCTTCTACTTCTCTAATTTTTACAGCAATAATGGCATTTTAATTTATAAGGTAGTACTCTTGTTTTCTTCTTCTTCTTCTCCTTTTCCTTATTCTCTTCTTCCTCCCTCTCCTGCTTTTTCTCCCCCCTTCTTCTTTTATACCATATTGACCCTGTGATATAGATATAATAACTTCTTAAATCTGTTAATTTGTTAGTTATCATTTTTCTTAGGGCTCTTTTAACTGAATTGTCTGTTTCCTCTGGATTCAGATTATTTTTTTACCTTTGTCATTTCTTTCATACTTCTTGTTTTCCCCATATGTGTTTGATGTTTCTTATTGTACATTTATACAAAATACATTAAAAATTTAGCTGGGGGGGGGGTGGTGCGACGGTGGCTCAGTGGCAGAATTCTTGCCTGCCATGCCTGAGACCTGGGTTTGATTCCCGGTGCCTGCCCATCTTAAAAAAAAAAAAAAAAAAAAAAATTAGTTGGAGTGGTTTCCTTTGCTCCTATCTAAGTGAGGAAAAAAGCACTCCAAGAGTCCTTTCTATCACTGAATGAAATATTTGACTGGGATTTCTGGATGTGTGGGTAGAGTATGTTGACATTCAATTTTGGCATAGGGCGAGAAGACAGGAAGCATCTTTTTAATCTATATTCACTCTAAGTGTCAAAATTAGAGGGAGAATTTCAGGGATACCAGAATTAAAGGGACAATTGCACGATATCAGATTCATTTGATGCTTTAGCTTGACTCAAAAAAACATGAACAGTCTTCCATTTTAAACATTTCATGTGGAGGTAAAAACTATGCTGCCTCAGTTTTGTGCAAATGGAGGAGGGATATATTGCTCTATATACTTACTTTAAGTTAAATAATCTTTCAGCCTATTTCTCATTCCAACTCCCCATAATACCTCCCATGCCGGGCCAGAGACATTCATGCTTCCTGATGCACATGTTTTTTACTTCTTTTGCAGCTTCCTCATAGATGCATACATTTGTCAGTCAACTTTCTTCCATTCTTTCTCTATATGTCCCAGAAATGTGTTGAACTGTCTCATCTATTGCTAACCCTAATTCTCTTTGCAGTGTTGGTTTATCTGGTTTGAGAACTATAAACCTTTATTTCAGTTGAATCTGAATGTGAACAAGAGGTGAATATAAACGGGCCCTATCCTCCATCTTATATCTAAAGTTTTTAATTTTATTTAAATAAATCCCCATAAATTTTAACTGCCATTGATTTTTGCTCCCATGTTTTATTCATTCAGTGAAAAGGAATTTGAGGACATCCCCTTTAATTTTGCAATATTGTCACAATGTTTTGAGCTAAATAAATTGCAGCTATTTTTTCCAGAAATTACAGATAGAATTTATTCTCTGTGCAAGTTCTCTGTGCAAGAAAAATATGTGAAGGCAGTGCATGGAATAAACTGCAGCTTCAGATATGTCTTCAAATTTGAGATTCACCTCTTCCTTGCTATTTGACCTTATAAAGTCACTGAACTTCTCTCAGCCTCCAATTTCCTCATTTGCCAAATGAGGATAATAATGCCTATCTCACAGACTTATTGTAAAGATTCAAATAGATAATACATATACTGTAGCACATAAATTACCAGGAACCCAGGGAAATTTTAAAGAGGGTATTTTAATTAAGGTCATAGAGTCAGATGACTTTTGCGGTAAAATTGATGATCTAAAGTGGGAATGTGACCCTAACCATATGTACTCATTTTGTTAATTTAAGAAAATAGAGGACTAGAGAAGTTAAATCAACCTTTCTCTTATACCACACACACGTGTGGATGATGGAAGAAGAAACAATTACCTAAGAAGTCTGAGAAGAGTTCCCATTTGTGATAGCAGCATTTGAAATGATTTTTTAAAAGAGGAATTTTGTAGTTCAAGAAGGGAAGACCCAGCTACATAGTTGTAATGACATTGTGGTCTTCTCCCCCCAACCCCCGCCCCCCACACACACAGATGCTCATGCCTTGAAAACTGTGACTATGCTACATTCCATGGCAAAGAGGACTTTGCAGACATAATTAAAGCAAAGTACCTTAAAATACGGAGATTAGCCCAGATCATCCAGGTGGGCCAAATCTAATCCTGTGAGCCCATTAAAGCAGAGAACTTCCCTGGCTGGAATCACAGAGGCAGCAGAAAAGAATCAGAGATATTCAAAGCACACGGAGGATTCAACAAGCTCTTGCTGACTTAAAAATGGAGGAGGTCAAGGACTTCCATTTTACAAGCACGAGGAACTGAATACTGCAAACAACCTGATTAAGTTTGGAAGCGTATTCTTTCTGAAAGCCTCCAGGAAGAAATGCAGCCCTACTAGCACCTTGATTTTCATCTTGTGAGATGCTAAGCAGAACGCCAAGCTGAGTCTGCCAGGACTTTGAACCTACAGAATTGTGAGTTAATAAATAGATGTTGTTTTAAGCTGAAAAATTGCTGGTAATTTGTCATATGGCAATAAAAATCTAATACAACAAGAACAGGAAAATGTTCAGGTTCTGGATCTATGGAGGAATCAACTCTAGGTCAGGTAGAGCAGTGGGGAGTAGAAACAATTTCAAATAACAAGATATATTTATTTTGGGATTTTTTGATAATTATTTTGTTGACAATGGAAAACTGATGAAGAATTTAAAAGAGAAGAGTGAAAGAAATCTCTGTTGGCTATGAATCAGAAAGCTGTGTGCTTTTCCAGAATAATATTTTTGGATATTGCATGGATATGGAGAGGTGATATTTAGGGATGTGGGGAGTAGGGAAAAGATAAGAAAGCTGTAAAATTTCTAACTTGGCCAAAGCAGATAATGAAGTGGTTGAGCAGGATAGAAAATACACAGAGGTACTGCTCTTTGCCTCTCTTTGTGGTAAATTATAACTAAATATCTACCAGTACTCTGGGCCTCAGTTAGGCCTATGAATGCTAATAATAGCAATGCCTAATCCTTAGGATTATAGGAACAATTAAATGAGGGAATACAGTTGCATCTTTTAGAATTATTGTGATAATTAGATGAAATGGTGCATATAAATCTGTAACAAAATGCTGGTATGTAGAGATCAGTAAATTGAAATAGGATATAATTATCTTTATTTCAATAATTTCTATAGCTAATTAGTGGCAAAGCTGAAATAGAACTTTCTCTCCTGATATGTTATCACATCTTTCTCCTACATGTGGTTTCCTCTCTCTAGAAAAGGACCCATTAACGGTACAAGCTGACAAATTTTATTAACACAGATTTCACAGTTACTAGAGTTATCTCATGAAGTCTGCAAGTACTTTTCTTACTGAAAATCTAGAATATTGGCTAAAAAGTGGTGGTAAATTCTTCTTCAGAAGGATGTAACTCAGTAATACTAAGCTGAGGAACTTGCTTTTATGAAATTCTACTCTTCTCCATTCATAGGCAAATTTGCATCATATATCATAGACTTGATTAAAATATTTTTTGCCAAATATCCATTGCTAATGAACTGTTTTCAGGTTCAAATGGTAGAGCTGTTACCAATAGAGAACCTAGACTTAGAACCCCAGCCAGGGTGTGGGAGAGGAAGCAGATTCACAAAGGCAGAGTATTAAACATCTGTTTTCTGAAAAGAAAACATCTGCAATGTGGACCTTGAGCTATATATTCAAAATATTTCCAAGTCATTGTTGAGATATTTTAAACAATTAAATGATTTTCAAGATGCTAGTCACGAATTTCATGTCTTAAAATATGAATGTGGAAGAGGAAATACCACTCATTTTAAGATAAAGAGATAATTCGGGAATGAGTGGTGTACTAATCCCTTGGTTATTGGTGCTATAAAAGTGCCAAGAGAATGCACAGAGTTTTATAAATGTAAACCTTCTTTACATGCTTTTAAAAATTTCCCAGGGCTATAAAGATTTCTAAAATAATATATTCAATTTTCGGTCCCATTTGCTTGTCTATTTTTATGGGATTTATTTATTCATAACCTAACTTGCTCAAAAATAATTCAGCTTGTCTTATAAAGTTGCATATCTTAAAGCAGAATAAAATACATAGAGAAAAAAGTGAAGAAGTTTTAAATAAAAGTGGAAAAGGCAGAAAGTAGAGCAGGCCAGCTGAGAGAGAAAAGCAAACACCTCCAAGCTCATATACTTACTCAAGTTACCATAGATTTGAACCTAAGCTTTGCTCATTGAAAGCATAGCTCTTCAGTTGTTCTGAGGCCACAGAAAAGGTTTTATTTTGACTATCATGGAAAGAACACTGAGCAGTATTATGAACTGGTTCTTTTGATCTTCCTGAATGTGGATAGTTGTGATAGCAATACACGTTTCAATGAGAGTGACT
Organism: Tamandua tetradactyla; assembly: GCF_023851605.1. Lineage (NCBI taxonomy): Eukaryota > Metazoa > Chordata > Mammalia > Pilosa > Myrmecophagidae > Tamandua > Tamandua tetradactyla. Next base: position 52,617,106 of record NC_135341.1, on the reverse strand, counting down.
TCTTTAAGGGTCCAATATATGACCCAAGTGTTTATTTTAAAAGAATTTGAAGAATAATTGGGGTGTGCATCTTAGTTTGCCAGGGCTGCTATGACAAATGCAATTGACTGTGTGGCTTAAACAACAGGAATTTGTGGTCTCACAGTTTTGGAGTCTAGAAGTTGAAATTCAATGGGTCAGCAATATCATACTTTTTCCAGAGTCTACAGCATTCTAGTGATAGCTTGCCAGAAACCTGTAATTCAATCTCTATTTCTGTTATGTGGCAAACTGTATTTTTCTCTGACCTCCTCTCTCTTACTAGTGTTTCCAAACTTTCCCTGCTTGTAAGGACCCATATTGGAGTAAGGCCCATCCTGTTTCAGTCTCACCATAATAGGATCTTTGAAGATCCTATTTACAGATAAGTTCACATCTGCAGGATTGGGGGTTAGGACTTCAACATGTCTTTGGAGGAAACATGATTCAACCCACAGCAGGTGAATGTCTACAGGTTCATTCTCCATAAAATCTATTTGTCTTAGATGAGGTTTTATACAGGTCTTAAGTAGTGAGAAGTTCAATATTATGCTTCCTGGAAGGCAGTTAACTCTGTGCTTGCTTTAAATCATATGAGCCAGGGAGACAGGTAAACTGCTCCTGGTAAATAAAAAAATCTGTGACATAATCACATTATTAAATCCACCATTCTCTTTCTATTTATTATAAACCAATTCATTTATTTAAAAATATTTATTGAGGCTTTTTTATACCCAAGGAAGTTTATGCTGAAGGTCACAATGATTATAAAATAAGGCACAATCTTGCAATAACGAGATAATCACATGGAGAAAGAATGAAATATGACCCCCACCATACAGCATACAAAAAAAAAAAAAAGACACAATCCAGTCTAGGACTTCAAAAATTGACAGTCCTGGGTGGAACTGTACATGGAATTCGTTGTAGATGGTGAAACCGAGAACAAAATGAGAAAAATGGATACATTGCTTTTCTAAGTTCAAGGAGAGTGAAAAGGAACAGATTCGATTTATATAGATGTAATCAAAAGTTGATGATACCTTTAAGTTCTATTAGATTGTCCATGAAGTCTCTTCTTAATGAAACAGTCATAAAAAGATGTCAGTGAATAAAATGTTGGGGAGAAGCAGAATTTGATATGCTCACAGCTTATCATCATCCTCTCTTTAACCAATGGGGAAAGGAGAAACAGACTTAGAATATAGCTGTCCTTAAACTTCACTTCTCCCATGAAACCTGACTGCAATCTTCTGAAAGGCCAATGGTTTAGTGGAAATTGCAGGAGACCCAAATACTCACTCTGCCTGTTATATAATATTGGGCAAGTACTTGTCTTCTCTAGTCCCCCATTCTCTTCTCTAATGTAGGGGTAAATATGACCATCAATAGAATTTTCATGGGACTTCAAAGAGTATATGTTATATTGGACTCATGATATTAACTGCCTTCTTAGCTCTTGGGTATATTTAAATTTTTTTTTGTTGTTGAATTGGGCTTTTGTAAGTGTTCTTATTAAAAACATTGCCCCCAAAGTACATTCAAACATTATAGGAAGTGAAACAACATGATTTGGCAGGAGGAAGGAAAGGGAAATTGAGAATATGAAAAAAAAATCAATAATGTTTATTACATAAAATTTTATATATATATATATCATAATATGGTTAGACTTCCCTTTTAATTTATTTATAATGAATATGTAACTTTGTTGACACATTAAAATTTCAGATATTCCTCATAACTTCTGTCTTAAGGAATACAGACCAATATTAATCTTTCTGCTGGAAATGTAGTTTAAGCATGGGTGTTTGATGTGAAAGGTTAATCCCATGAGTCAGCAACTGGGTTAAAGAGAAGGAGGTGACTCCATCTTTTGTAACCTGCAGACCAGAAACCTTAATAAGTCATTTGATGAAATCTATAATATGCCTCTTCAATCTAACATCTCCCAGCTCCAGATGCAAGAATACATAACCTCTTCCCCCAACATACAAAGATGGCATAACCTAAATGTGCTCATCATAATTTGGAATATAGACATCATTTAAAGATAAGGCAACTGAAACGTGGCAGTTATTTTCAGGAATTTAATAACAGATCTTTTGGGGATCATGTATATTGCAGTAAAAAATATATATACCCTCAACTTTGCCTCTCAAAATTGCATTACAGAATCTAAGAGTGTTGCTTACATATATTAATATGTCAGGGCAACTCCGAGGAGGGTTGCAAGAATCCACAGAGCTTGGGCTAATGGCACATCTTACAATACAGAAGTGCAACAGATCCCCGTTTCTTGTGAAGGAGGAGAACGTGTGGAACAGGTTGTAGAGGCTCACAGAACGTGCTTTGTCTTCTCTGGAAATCTTAGTCCCTTACAACAATCATAAAATGTTTTTGCAAATACATTTAACTTCCAAAAGGTGATGATGTTATTGCCATCCTGGCATTTGTTGAAAAGATTTTAATAGGTATTCAAATTATCCAACTTTTATGCCTCTAACAAAGAAAAGCAACCTCCAGCGTGATATATGTTAAATGTGCTGTAACTATTTTAAACTAGCAGCTTTGCCTTTCTCCACATTTCAATACCTAATGTATAGTCCTTGGATTAAAGCCATTGTGCCTTTCCCATCATAATAGGGAGTAAATTTAACTCCTTCCCAAGCCATCCTTTAACCTGCCACAACCACACAATTTTACCTCCTCTTCCCCCAAATAATAGAAAGACCACCTATATCTCTCCTATTTGTCTGTAATACAGGACACATTGGATTTAATTTATGCAAAACCTGTCATCTCAACAGCACTGATCTTCTAACCCTTTTGTTGGCCTACCCATCCAAAGCATTTTGAAGTACTATATATCTTCTCTCATATATTAGAGTTTACAGCTAACATTTTTATTATAAATCTAAACATTGTTTAGTTGTATTTTCTTCTAATTTATGGACATTAAGTTTTTAAATATAAAATTGCTACATCATGTTTTCAATGTTTTCATTGATTTCTGAATACAAATTCCATGTAATAAGAAAGCATTCTCAAGAAATTCCTTTATAAGAGGACCTGTGAATAGTAAAGTTTATGCAGTATGGAATGTATGAAATTTTCTTAATTTTACTTTCGTATTGATTAGTAGTTTGTATTTTTTTACTTCCATTTTTAAACAGATTTTTATTCAGAACTTTGATAGTATTGCACTATATAGTTTTTAAATCTGATCTCAATGATTCTTTCTTGAATGTTTCTTTTTTCCTTACTCCATGGATATTTAAAAGTTTTTTGCTTGGTCTTTTAAACAATGGTGAAAATCCTACTTTATTATTTTCGTCCTTGATCTTATACCAGACGAAAATAGTGAGTTCTCTGCCCCATGCACTCAAATTACCAATTTCTGAGACACCAGGGCTTCAAAGAGAGAAAGAGTTTATTGTTGGGTGCAAAACAGAAAATCAGATGGCCTTTCAACCCAAAAGTCTGTCTCCCCAAGTCTAAGGAGTTCAAGGATTTTATGGATTCAAATAAGAGGAGATGGGGTTTTACCATTTCAGTAACAGGCATAAGCAGAAACAAGGGAGATGGAATTTTGCTGGAACTAAGCCACTATAAGAAAAAGTTGATGGTTAGTTCTGAGCAGACTCGAATTTCTTCATTAACATTAGGGGATTACCTTTGTGATAATGAGACTCTAAAGCTGGAAAAAAAAAAAAAAACCAAGGATAAAGGGGGTACAAGTGACAAGTTTTTTGCAATCACAAGTTCACAAGATAAAAGCTGTATCAATAACACAAACATTTTCAAAGATCAAAGCAACTGGATTACAGTTCAGCAATTTCAGGCATTTCTTTTCAGCTATTCTAGTATACTGGAAAGTAAAAAGAAATATTTATATATTGTTTCAGTCATCATGATCATTTATTAAATCCTAAGCTCACGGTTACAGCTCTGTTTTATCTTTTGGAAACTTCTAGTAGACCAATGTTGGAAACTCCCAAATATACCTTCCATGTCTCTAAACATTGTCTGGTAACACTTTCATATATGTGTTTCTTTTAGACTGTGATCAGTGTTCTAGCTCATTAATTCATTAATTCATTCTTTAGCTAGTTTTTTTTTTTTTGCCTTTAAGCCCACCCTTACGATTTTTTTTTTTGTATTTTAACAGTTTCTTTTTCAATGATGCAATATTCTTCACTATCTCTGGGGATATGCAGTAAGCTGATTTTTAATTATTGTTTGTTCTATCAACAATTTCTTATGGTATTATTTCCTCTGTTTGCTCTGATACTCATTTTCATAGTCTCGGTGTTCAGAAAATATTTTATAATTACCAGTTGTTTGCTTGTCTTTGCGTCTTAGAATTCCTAATCCTTTCTTCAGATGCTAATTCTGATTACAATAACTTGTCCTTGGAGGCTAAGGTGAAGCTGAGGCTATTGGGGATAGGAGGCTATGTGGAACTTTGCCCAGCCTCTCCAATTTTGAGACAAATACCTTGTTTTAGTTGGAGCACACAGGTCCCTACAGCCTGCAGGTAAGCGCAAGTGGGAAAGTGGGCTGGTCAAATAGGCCACGTCCTCTGCATGCTGCTTTACCCAGGGGACTGCCCAGGTTCCCTCTTTTCTCCTTGAATCCTCTCACATTCCATGATTGGAGATTCTTTGGAACCAGCCATGCTTCTCTTGACAGCAGTTTCCTGCACAAATTATATTTTATGTCTTTAGGAATTTCCTCAGCATGTCAGGCCCATTTTTTTTGTACTCCTTGTTGATCAGCATTATAGCAGATTTAAACTTTTCTGAAATATCCTTCCTGTCATTCCTCATGATTTTGTGTGGAAGTTAGGATCTGCTCTCTTGATCCAATTTCAGCTTTATCCTCTGAAGAAACCCTCATGTCAAATTAAAATGCAATTATTTTCTTATCTTGATAATACCCTGTAACTTTTCTAATGCAATTTCAGAGGAATGATACAAGCAAATGGGTATTAAATCTCCTAAAACAGCCATGAACTAAGGGGAATAGTGTTGCATATGTCAAGGATTTAACACTGATACATTTTGTGCCATCTAGAACTCCACCAGGAAGAATCATCCTCCCTCGATGAGTTTCTTGGGACCAGCCATTTCAATTATGCTGTTTGTATTACCAAGCCCGTTTGTACTAGCACATGCTTAGCGGGCCTGCATGATAAAATAACGGATGGGTTAAATGATAGAAATGAATCTTTCAGTCTAGATGAAGCCTTTGTGTGTGTTTATTCACACCCAGACCTAGACACACACATACATTCCTCTAAGAACAGATGCATACATATATTCATCCATTCCAGGAGGCTTTTTCTGGTCCCTCTCGGTGGGAGAGGTGGCTTTCCATTGTGCTCCCGAGCACTCTATTCTTCTGTATTTTCTGGCTCATGTCACTTTGTATTGTGACTCTTTTTGTTTGACCTTCCTCATCCCCTCATCTCTGAGCTCTTTGAGGACAAGAGTGGTGGATATCCTACTCATCTTTATCTTTCAAAGATGGTTTGTAATGGTCTGTCACACAGCATTATGGGCACAATAAATACATTTTTGAGGATTGAGACACATATAGGTACAGACTAGGTATTCATATATAATGCCAACTACATAGAAAAACAATGGGATTTTATAGTAAATACTTCTGTCTTGCTTAAGTTACATATGTATACTCAAAAACTTTTTGCTTCTAGGTATAATCGGTACATATTTACACAAATATATCTCCTGGGCCTCACATAAAGGACACATACTTACGTTACCCAGTGTGGGTGATCCTAATTTATTTGTAATACATATTTTACAGTCTCTTTCTTTGTCTCTCTCTCTGTCTCTCTCTGTCTCTGTCTCGACACATGTATTGGTTTGTACATATATTTGTACATACACACACAGAATACTTATAGTAAGTGCAAAACAAAAGAGATTAGGTACGCTCTTGAAATGACTCAAAAAATATGCCTTTATGATATTGGCTAACTGATCTCCAAAAGTTCAAAAATTTTTGCATCTATTTTTAGAAGAGTTGGGAAACAAATGAGGAGAACTGAAAAAAAAAAAAAATGGGAAAGGGCCATGGCCACCCTCACAAGATGGCAAAGAGGAAAAGTTGGCTATGTACATTTGGAGTTTGAGAATACATACTTCAAGCAAACAAGTCTAGAACAATTTGTACTGAGTTTACATCTATGATAATTCCTGATTGTGACTCACATCATCTCAGAAAGGCTCAGTGATTCTGAAAATGGGTGAAAGTGAATTGACTTCAGCCTAAATATTGATGCCTTTAAGGGTTGCTTCTCTAGTGTTGGGTTCAACTGTCTTGCTAAGAAATATAAATGAGCCCTCTATTTGTAGATAAAAACACCCAGTGATTTTTCCCAAAGCTTTCCAGAGGTTTTGACATTTATGATGATTGTCTACTCCAAAACAGAACAGACCAGAAAGCTAAATTGCCTTTGTCCTTTAACAATGAGATGCCTAAAACCTACTAAAGAGCTGGAGGGCAGTGCATAATACAACCATATTCTTATGCCAAAAGGGCTATAGAAATCACAACAGCTTGCAACACAAAACAAACAGAACCTTGAAAATAAAGCAGTTCCCTTAATGCCTCAATTTCGTGTATCTCTTACAGATCTTAGAGCAAAGTGTGTATGTGTGGAGAAGGATTTAGAAACCAAGTACCTATTATGCACTAGGCACCATGCACTTATTAATTCAGTTAATTCTCAACAATGCCAGCATGGCAAGTTTTTGTTGTTATTGTTAGTTTAATATTAAACTAATGCATATTCACTGTAAAAAAAAAATCAGAAAAAATTAGCTAGGAATAGTAAATAAAATCTACCAGCATCCAAATACCCCAAAATGTAAAATAGCAACCATTTATTTTACTATGTGCAAGGCATTATCTCCATGATGTGCACAGAAAAAACTCATTTAACCTGAACATTTACTCAAGAAGGTATAGAGTACCATCATCCCCACTTTACAGAAGAAACCTTGGCAAGTAGAGCCTTGCCAACTTTCCCAAGAATATTATGCTTGGCATGTGGCAAATTTGGGCTTTTACCTGAAAATTTTGGCTCCCAAAACCATGTCCTTAACCACATCTCTGCACTACTTCCCTGGAAGCATAACTTTAGCATAAAATATGACCATATTACAGTGGTATTTATTTTTAAAATGGAAAATTTAACTATTCACTAAGATGCATGGTATTTTTTCTTTACCTCTATCCTATTTCAACCACTTCTTCTCTGACCATTTTTAATTCTCACTTTTTCTTATTTTCATTCCCATGTTGGTTCTCCTGATTTCCTTGAATGCACCTTATTATGTTATCATGCAAAAAAACTCTTCCATGGGCAACTTGCAATTTCTGACAAGATTTTGTCTTTTTCTTCTATTTCTTGCTTGGAGTCAATTCTCCTTTCATTTCTTCCTGCCTTTTCACCCATTTCTGTCTTTTAGTTTTTATATTTCTGATTATACAATTATCTGATATTCCTAAATGCTTGTTTGAGGATATTTAATTCCATTTTTCTTTTTTTTTTTTTCCTTGGCCAGTCACCGGGAATCGAACCAGGGTCTCCAGCATGGCAGATAAAAACTCTGCCTGCTGAGTTACCATGGCCGCCCACTTACTTCCATTTTGAATGTTGTGTTAGTTTTCTTCGTCTATGTTTTTTAGAGGGAATGTTCATAAGCTGATTTGGATTTTTGTTTTTATCTGTTTCATTTGTATAGTAGTTTTAATGTTTTAATAGATAAAGCCTATTTGTACCTCCACATACAGGTGGACAGTGCTGGCAGTTTGAGAGAGTTTACAAGATTTCTGGTTTAAGGTACAACCTTTAGTGAAGTAGAATAATGGTTCATTTATTCAATTTTGTAAGGGGAATCCTGGGAACAGAGTGTGTGTGTCTTTTGATTTTTTTTGTTGTTGTTGTTATATGCATGTTTTGAGTAGGCATTCCTAAGATAGAAATGATAGCATTCCTGAGAAGAAATGATAGCTTCAACTAGAATAATTTAAATGCACATATATTATGGATCTGCTTATTAAAATGACTCATCTCTTCCTGATTAAAGGCTTGGAAGAATCCTGGTTTGTATAAAATTTGTCCCTAGTCAATTGTCATTACAGTAGTTGCAAAAATTAATAAGCAATATTTCAAAAAAAATTCTTAACTCATTATTTACATATATATTTATTTTGAAGAATTTTCAATTTGAAGTGATCTTTAATAAATATGCTTTTATTGGTAACTTCATGTGAGATAAAAATCAAGTATTGCTACAATAATTTGCTATTTTGGATATTTATGATTGTATATAACAATTCTCTCACTGTAAATATAAGATAACGATCCTACATTTTAAATTAAAGCATTCTGAGCCCTATTTGTCTTCTGGGGGAAAACTGACATATATCATATGTCTTCTGGCTGAGAAATTCTCCTTTCTGGAAGACTAAATAACCTTTAATATTTTGGCATTTCCATCCAGCTAGTTTTACCTTATGATCTAATTATGATCTAATTAGCATTTGGTATTTGATATCTCCAGTGACTAACAAGACCATGTAAATTAAAGCATTTCAGAATCCAAACGTCTTGTTAGAGAATTCTATTAAAATGTGGAGATACAGTGGCTTCTTCCATTCCTCACAGTTTACCTTCAGGTTTATTGGTTAATGTTTAATTCTCCAATGAAAACTTAATGATCTTAGAATGTCATCTATTACAAAGTCCCAGGTTGCTCTTGGCTGTGTCTCATCTCTTAACTGAATTCTCTAAGACTTTGAGAATTGGGGAATTTCAACTTCAATTAATGGGAAATTTTTTGAAAACCTGAAGATAATATCTAACAATAAATCCCTTCCTTAAAAATAGTATATGCTTTAAAAATCACCATTTACAGAAAATGAAAATATTTCATACAAATTGTGATAGTTACTTGAAATTAATCATATGTAGGATTATTTTCACTGAACATTTCACGATGTGTATGCATGTGCACAGATGTGTATGCATGTGCACAGATGTACATACACACACATTGTAAAGATTGACTAAAATTTAATTGTTTACATTTTACTCTTAGGCAAAAGAAAGTACATAGAATTAAAAATATTGGTACAAAATCCTGTTATAGCAAAGCATACTTAGGAAGATAAATCAGGCATATTTTAACTAATGTACTAGGTTTTTGCATATTTAGTTATACTTTGTAATCTAATACATACACATGCAAAATAAGTAAGTAGTCATCATGAGCAGATTTTAGAGATCATGTCAGGTCTATTAGAATTAGTTTAGCCCATAAATGTGCACAGGAATGATCTATTTACACCTATTATTCCACAACTTCTCCATTTGAACCACGCCCAACTATCTTCAATCAGTACCCTAAAATAGCACAACTATTAAATACATATGGCAAATAGAACCATGCTAGGGTTTCATGATGGAAAGGGAAGGGATTTAAAAAATAAAATCTATTATCATCAATTAACTCGATTGGGATAAAATGAAGAGATAAGCAGTTAAGACATAAATAGGTGTTAAAGAATTCAGTAGGGCAAACTTTCCTTCCAGAAAGATTACAAACAAAAGATGTAGCTCCAGCTGCTTTAGCTATGAAAGCATTGCTTTGTGGAGTAGAAAGAGTGCAATAAAAAATTCTGAAGGCATTTTTAGGGAATACTAGTTAAAAAGTTATTTTCTTTTTTGCTGCTCAAGGACAAATAAAGGACACCTTGGGAATTGAACAGTGACCTAATCAAGGATTCTTACATAACAAGGTAAATGTAACTATCAGCTTTTGAAGTGATATATTCAGTGATAAATGTGATCAGAAATATCTCAATCCATAGAAATTGTTTGTGAAAATTCTTATCCTCCCTTGGTCAAAACTGCCTTTAGTTTTTTGATTGTTCGTTTGTTTCTGCAATTAACACAACAGCAGTAAAGGAAGGGAAATTTGTGTTCATTTAGAACTGACTTTGGCCAGCCTAAAACAAAGACCAGCATTATACTCAGAGGGATCAGAAAATGTCACTGAATAATGGCAAAAACTACAGAGGACAAGACTAGACTGAAACACGTTCTTTATGAACTCTGAGCTAAGCATTTCACAGCATACCAGAGAGAAGGGATTAATAATTAGTGCTATAACCATTCTATACTTATATCTCTGGTATTTATAATTGTCTATGCATTTATTTTGAAATGAGCTATGATATTATCTTAAATATAATATAAATTATATATTACATTAAATATGTGTGATATTTATTTACTCATTATTCATCTTGTTTCATTTATCAAATAATGTTTTGTGTCTTGGTAAAATAAAAAAGACTAAATCACAACTACAAACATGGGCTCTGAAGTATAATATACCTGCACTGAAATTCCATCTCTACCACTTACCAGCATTGTAATTTGGAGTATTATCTTTTCTTCCTTGTGCATCAATTTCTTCATCTGTAAAGTGGAAATAATGATTCTACCTGCATTTTGTGTTGTTGCAATGAATAAAGATGACAAGCCACAGGATATACTTGTCAGTTGCCTGGTTTGAGTAAGCTCTTATTATATGTTACTTATTATTGTTAGCATCATGAGTTGTCTTCTTGTAATTTCCAGATTTAATAAAAATTGGGAAGGCACCTAAGACATATGATCCTATTAGCATTATTAGGCAAAAAAATAAATGATTTAGCTATCCTTAATGTAAAAAGGTATAATATTACTTTCAGAATTTCCACCTGGTTTACCACCTGTGAAAAGTCATAAAAACAATAAAATATTTCCAAGCAGACATATAGAAGGACCAAATGAAAAAGCGAATAAGGTGTTGGGAGATTCAATTATGAGAAAGAATACTTCCAGTTTGAAGAAGAAAAAAAAAAACGGAGAATTTATTGGGGGTATAGCATTTGAACAGGGTCTTTAAGGAGAAGTAGAATTTAGATCCATGGAGACAGGTAAAGAACAATCAGGCAACAAACAGCAAAGGTCACACAATTGCAAAATGTCAGAGATTCAGAGATGAATCCCTAATAAGGGTCTTTCAATTTACCTGGAGTGAGTGAAGGAGATCTGTAGCATATGTTCATTGAATGACAAATCTGGAGTACATCATGGGGATTCTTGACAATAGGCTGGCCCCACTCTGTCATTCATGCAAACCTATTCTCTTATATAGTAACAGAACTGTTAATTTCCTACAGAGCTGCCCAGTGAAAGACTACATATCCTCATTTTTCTTTGGATTAGTGGTGCTCATGGCCTAAGTTCCATCCAGCAAGACAGAAGTAGATAGAATATGGATAGCTTCTGGGTTATACCCCTCAAAGGAAAGTAAGTGTTCTGACCCTCCTGTTTTCCTTATTCCTGATGGCTTGAATGCAAGGATGGCCATCTCATGAAATGGAGGTAATATGTTTAGGAAAATAGAGCAATCTTGTTTTTAAAGATTACAGAGTCACTATACTGGCTATAACCACCAACCTAAACTTTCATGTATAAGAAAAATAAACTTCCATCCTGATTAAACTATTATTTTATAAATCTCGGTTAAAGCAGGAAACAAAATCATGCATCTCAATGAACACGTTTTGCACTAGAGAACTTCAAAGAAGTGCTCATCATCAATGAAAATTTAGACAATGAATGACAATAATAGTAGTACCTCAATTGTAGTTAGTATCCAAAATGTTCAAAATATTACAATTCATTCACAAAAAATTTCATGTAAGTAGTAAATTGTGAGTACTAAATATTGCAAATCTTTACCATATCTGGATCACCTCATTTTCTGGGCAGATGGCAACATTATCCTCTCCTCCTGCCTCAAAAGTAGGTATGGCCATGTGATCTACATTGACTGATTAAATATGAATAACAGCATTACTGTTGAGAGCTGAGGCATTTAAAAGGTTCTGTCTCTATGTCCTCTTTCCTGGTCTCCATCACCATCAGCATTCCAAATAGTAGAGTCTCTGTCAGCCTGATCCTGGAGTGTTAAGGGTCCTCTCCTATTCCTATCCTAAGCAAGGAATAATAAACATATCATGTGAGTTAGAAATAATTCTTCATTACCAAAGCCACTGATATTTGGGGGTTATCAGTGGCCTTAGAATAAACGAGTACTTCCTGACTTATACAATGGGAGAATTCAGATTACACTGTCGGTGGAATAGTGAGGACACTGTTTTTCACTGTTTTTGCCAACAATCTTTTGTTTTCTCCCTGCACTGGATTCTTGCCTTCATCCTACAGATGAAAGGAATAAGGTCAGGATTTCCTTTTTTTTTTTTTAACCTGCAATCAGAGGGAAAATATTGAAGCCAGAGCTTGTTTCCTGAATGAAATCCCAGTGCGCATCCAAACAGATATTTTGCTTGTTTTGCGTGAAAGCAAAATGCTGTTTTCAACCACTGCATCATACTTATATGAATACTAAGGAGAGATATGTAGAGAATTAAGGTAACTTTTCATAAGGCAGAAATTTCTAAACTGTATTTAGGAACACATTTTTTATTCCATTTGGAAATATAATCTTCTAATTAATTAAGGTTTTCTCCTGCTTATAAACCAGTGTCTAAAACCAGTAACATTTAGAGTTAATGCAGTCAAGTTATGAAAACAGTTTTTTTTCCATTTTGTCCAAGAAACTACTCATTCAAACTGAAAATGGCCAAATCTAAAATGAATGTGATGCGACAAGCTTGATTAAAACAATAGACTGTTTTTTTCTTTTTCTTCTTTTGATGTCATCTTATTTTGTTGGGCAAAAAAATAATATAAACTATCAGCCAAAATGATGCTACACAGGTGTTGTTATTGCAGTTAAAGCTCTGTGGCTTTTAAGCTAGTTGCTATGGTAACATGATCATTTATAGACTATAATCCCATTAGGAGAAACTCGTGATAAAGTAAACTCATTATAACAGAACTTATATTGTTTCACTTCCGGTTGTATCTGTTTTGAGGCAAATTACATTAGTAGAGCTATTAAATAACAAACACATAAGAATGTCACACTTAGTCATGAAGTATTTTTGGAAGGAGGAAATGGGATTTGGAAAATTGCTACAGATAAATTTTTTAAATGTTAGCAAAATTTTGCAAACAAATGTGAATTAGTCAATTTGGGAGGACTATAACCTAAATTAGTAAAATGTATAACATTTCAGTCCTTCCTCCTAGAACATGCTCTTAAGGTAACATCTTTGGATCTTTAGGCCAACAGACTAATTATACACATGAGAAAAATCCAGAAAGATCCTGGACTAGGACTGGATTTGACTGACCAAAATTTTTTAAATGACACTCTTTTACTCCTAAATTTCGTCTGTCCTTTCACTTCATTTGAGATTATTTCATTGCTTTACAGTATTCTAAACATTTTTGACTTTTTTTTTTTAATTTTCAGGAATGCTGTTTTCATTAAGTAAAAAAGAGATAAATCCCTCTCCCTATTTTGGCCTGCCCCTCCTAAACATGAACATTTATACACAAGAAGATAGAAGAAATCAGCTACCTGGTTATGAGGGTCTATGCTGATGAAATTTAGTGAATTAAAGACTTGCTAGGTTGACCTCTCACTTCCAGGAAGATGGAGTAGATGTATTTTTCCCTGTTTCTCCCATTAACCCTGGGTATTATATATAAAATAAATATAAGAAAATTCTGGAAAGTGTAGAGAAGAAGACAGACTTGTCAAGGGTCTTGGGACCAAGGAATGACAAATGGAAACTTCCCTGTGTATATTTGAATGCGTATGTATATACACATAATACACACACACACACACACACACACACACATTGGCCTTGAGGCTTATGGTGATTTGAAACAGTATGTACCACGGAAAAACACGTTCTTAAATCTAGTCCATTCCTGTGTGTGCAAGCCTATTGTAAGTAGGACTGTTTGATAAAGTTACTTCAGTTAAGATGTGGCCCAGCCCAATCAGGATTGATTGGGCTCTTAATCCTATTACCTGAGTCCTTTATAAGTGGAATGAAATGCAAACACAGGGCTGGCCACACCCAGCCCCAGAATGCCACAGTCTTTGGGAGGAAAGCATCACCTTGATGACTTAATTTAGATTCAAATTAAAACTAAAACAAGGATGCAGAAGCCTGCAACCTGGAAAGACCAATGGGTATAGGTCAAAACAGCCACAGGAGAAGCCAATATCTCTAGCCATGGAGCCAAAAAGTGGGGATGCTAATATCTTAGTTTACCAGGCTTCCATGTTAAATACCACCCAATGGGTTGGCTTAAACAACAGGAATTTATTGGATCTTAGTTTTGAGTCTAAAGAAACCCAGCATCAAGGCATTGGCAAGGCAATGTTTTCTCCCCAAAGTCTGTGCCATTCTGGTCCTGGCTGATGGTGAATTTTGAGTTCCTTTTGGCTCGTATCCCTGCCTCACATCACATAGAAAAAACCCTCTTCTTTCAGTTTTATGTTCCATTTACTTCTAGCTTCCAGATTATATAAAAACAGCTACTTAAGTATATATTATCTAAAGAAACTCATTCCAAATATAGTGATGTATATTGTCTGAAAGTAAGAGTATGAAAAAAGTCATAATATACTATCATTAATCAAAAGAAAGCAGGAGTGACTGTATCATTAGCAGATGACATAAATTTCAGAGCAAATAAAGTTACCAAGGACAGAGAAGGACATTATTTAATGATAAAACTGTTATTACACTGAGAAAGCATAGCAATCCCAAATGTGCATGACCAAACAATGGAGCTGCAAAATATGTGAAGCAATAACTAATAGAACTGAAGGGAAAAATACACACAATAACATTAGAATTGGAGACTTCAACACCTCTCTCTCTTAATTGATAGGGCTTGACAGATAATCAGCATTGCTTCCAAAGGACTAAATAACAGTATAAACTAATAGGGTATAATTGATATCAATAGAACACTCCACCCATTAACAGCAGAATGCTCATTCTTTTCATGTGCCCATGGAATATATCCCTAATAGGCCAGACTCTGTTCACTAAAGAAACTTTAACAGATTCAAAGGAACAGAACTCATTCAGAATTCACATCAGAAGTCAAATACAGAAAGATAACAGGAAAATTTCCAAACACTAGAAAACTAAAAATATATACTTTTAACCCAATCTATAAGTCAAAGAGGGAGTCCCAGAAGAAAGAAAATATTTATTCAACTGGATTAAAATGAAAATATACATCAAAATTTGTAGGACATGGCTGATGTAGTGTCAAAAGGGATATTTATAGCTACATCATAAATGCTTTTATCACAAAAAGGAAAAATCTCAAATCAATAAACTAACTCCCACCTTAAGAATGTAGAAAGAGGAGAGCAAATTAAAACCAAAGTAAGCAGGAATAAGAAAGTAATAAATATGACAGCAGAAATCAATGAAATTCAAAAATAGACAATAGAGAAAATCAATGGAAAGAAAATTGGTCCTTTGAAAAGATGAATAAATTGATAATCCTCCAGCAAAACTAAGAAAGAAAAAAGATATGAAACAAATTACCAATATCTGATATGAAACAGGATATCACTATAGACATTGAAGACATCAAAAGAGTATTAATGGAATACAACAAGAAACTCTACACACATAAGTTTGGCAACTTTGATAATAAGGAACAAATCCTCAAAAAACAAACAACCATAACTCATCTATTATGAAATGGATAATTCGAACAGTTCTGTAACTGTTCAGGATATTGGATGCATAATTTAAAAATTCCTGAGAAAGGATTCTTCAAGCTGAGATGGTTCACTGGAGAGTACTACTCAACATTTTAAAAAGAATTAGCACCAACTCTACATGTTCTCATCAAGAAAATTAAAGAGCAGGGAACACAGAAAATTTCCCAATTATTTTTTTGTAATTAACTTTACTGTGATAACAAAACCAGGTAAGAAAAAAATACAAAAAAAAGAGAGAAAATTACAAACCAATATACCTCATAAATATAGATGCTGAAATCCTTAACTGAATATTAGCAAATAGAATTGAGTAATATATGGAATGAATGATACACCAGTGGAATTTATTCCAAGAATGGAAGACCTGTTCAATTTTTGAAAATCACACAATATAATCTATCATATTAATAGTTTAAAGAAGAAAAATCACATGAGCACATCAATCAATGCAGAGAAAACATTTGGGAAAAGTCAACATTTATTCATGATTAAACTCTTAGGAAAATAGGAATAGAGGTAGACTTCCTCAACTTAATAAAAATATCTATAAAAATGTATAGCAGGCGGTGCAATGGTGGCTCAGTGGCAGAATTCTTGCCTGCCATGCCAGAGACCTGGGTTCGATTCCCAGAGCATCTCCATGTGAAAAAAATAATAAAATAAAATTTTAAAAATGTATAGCAACCATACTTAATGGGGAAAAATTGAATTCCCCATAAGATCAAGAAAAGGGCAAGGACGTCTGCTCTCTCACCACCTTATTCAATATGGAACTGGAAGTTCTAGCCAATGCAGTAGTGCAAGGCAGGAAATAAAAGTCATTCAGGTCAGAAAGGAAGAAATAAACTGTTCTTATTTGCAGATGACTTGATTTTCTGTTTAGAAAATACCAAGGAAAAAAATTCTCCTAGAGCTGATTAATGAGTTCATCAAGGTCTGAGATACCAGATTAACATGCAGAATTAATTGTTGTCTTTATATACTAACAATGAACATATGGACATGAAAATTAAAAGCATGATAACATTTATGATTTCTTAAAAATTAAATACTTGGGTACACATATAGCAAAACATGTACATGGCTTATCTGTTTCAAACTACAAAATACTGATGGAAGTAATAAAATACATATAAATAAATGAAAAGACATGCTTTTTTCATGGATTGGAAGCATCACCCTGGAAAAGATATAAATTCCCTGCAAATTGATGCACAATTTTAATGCAATTCCCATCAAAATCTGAGCATATTTTATAAATATGGACATGTTTATATAAAGTTTATATGGAAAATAAAAGTAACTAGAATCACCAAAGCAATTTTGAAAAAAACAATACAGTGGGAAGAATTAGTCTACCTGACATCAAGTCTTATCACATAGTTTCAATAATCAAGACTGCATAGTGTTTATGGACAGATAGGGACACAGATTAATGGAATAGAATAGAAAATGCAGAAATATCCCCATGCCAGGCTAACTGACCTTTGAAGAAGGGGAAAAGCAATTCAATGGAGGAATGAAAGTCTCTCCAACAAATGATGCTGGTGCAATTGGACAACCGTAGGGAAAATAAAAAAAAAAAAAATCCTAGACAACAACAAAAACATCCAGACTTAAACCTCACACTTTTCTATAATATTTAACTCAAAAAGGAACATGGCGTTAAGTGTAAAATATTTAAACCATAAATTTTTTTGAAAGAAGCCAAAGCAAAAATCTTTGATATCTAGGGATATTCAAAGAATTCTTAAATGACATTGAAATACCACCCATCAAAGGAAAAATCGATACAGGGGAAAAAAGAAGAAAACAAAAAACCTGCAAGAGAACCCATTAAGAAGATGAAAAGGCAAGTTACAGATGGGAAGAAAATACTTGGAAAGCACATTTCTGACCAAGGTGTAGCATCTAGAGTATATAAAGGACCCTCAAAACTCAAAATTAAAAAATCAATAAAACTGGAAAATAGGCAAAAACATAAATAGGCATTTCACTGAATAGAATATACCAAAGCTAAATGAGCAACTCAGACCTCAGAGATTTTCAACATCACTAGCTATTAGGGAAACGCAAATTAAGTTCATGATGAGATATCACTGCACACCCATTAGAACTGCTAAAATGCTGTCGGAGATGCAGAGAAACTGGATTGCTGATGCATTGCTGGGTTAGTGTAAAATGGTACAGCCATTCTGGAAAACAACTTAACAATTTCGTAATAAATGACACATTCACCTACTGCAGGTTGCTGCAACTGCACTTCTGGGTATTTACTCCAGAGATATGAAAACTTATTTTTATACAAACAAAAACAAACTGTACATGAAGTTTTTAATTTGTTTTATTCAACCCATAATAGCCCCAAACTAGAAACAACCCAGATGCCTTTCAATAGGTGAATAGTAAAACAAACTGTGGTATATCCACACCATAAAATACTACTCATCAATAAAAAAGGAACAAATTCTTTATACACACAACATCCAGGGTGAATCTCTAGAGAACTAGCTGTCATGAAATCTTATCAGGCTGTCATTTGTAAGCTGGCTCTGTCTAGCTCAAGGAATATATCTATAAAATATAATAGGACCCACTCAGAGATTATATAGAGAATAATTGTGTCATTAATCAATCCATTAATTCAGTCAACAAATAATTACTTGCCTATCATAAGCTCTTATTAGAATGCAAGTATATTTTACATGAAAAAATCAATCCCCCAAAAGTTATATACAGTAGGATTTCATCTATATAACATTCCATTTGAAATGACAAACTTATAGAAATGGAGATCAGATTAGGGTTACCAGGGGCTAAGAAGGGGTGGAAACATGTGAGTATGATTACCAAAGGACAATCAGAGGGATCCTTGTAGTGATGGAATTTTCTAAATTTTGAATATTTTGGTTGTGATCATTGTGATATTGTGCTATAGATTTACAAGATATTAACATTGGGGAAACTGAGAAAAGGATACATGGGATCTCTCTGTATTATTTCTTACAACTGCATGTGACTCTACAGTTATCTCCAAAAAATTTTTAATTGCAAATATCGGGGTTCAGTCTGCTTTTTAATCCTGGGACAGGGATTTATTTGTAACTTTATGAATAGTAAACATATATATTCCATCTGCATTTAATATAAGCTAAGAAAGCCTAACATTTTCAGCCTTGTTCTCAAAAGTATCTTTGTATTCTAACATATTGCTTGTGATAGGCAAATGGTATTTTTTGACTGACTGAATTAATGGATTGATTAATGACAACAATTCTTCTCTATATAACCTTTGAGTGGGTCCTGTTATTATATAGATGAATCCCTTGAGCTAGACAGAGGAGGCTTAATCCATCTTCCAAACGACAGCCCTATAGGATTTTATGACAGCTATAATACTCCTTCCTTCTCTCCAATATTGTCTCTCTTAACTCTTGGTTCTTTAGCAATTCTCTATATGCAAGAGATTTTTTTTCACATCACTCGCAAATCCAGTTACCTTCCTTTGAAGGGGACTTCAATTTGTCAATATCACAAATAATACAAAACTCTAACTAGGTATCATAGGTAATATGCAATGTTACAACAGAGTGCAGGATTAGACTGCAGCCTTCTTTTTACATTTAAAAAATATACATTAATATTTAAATTGCTAATTGCACAGGGGGAACTCTTTTATAAAAGCTAAAGTTGACCATAATCTAAGAATTCAGAAACTCACTTTGACATTAAAAATGAAAATGATAATCATGTGATTATAAATTTAAGTAGCAAAATCTCTAAACATTCTTAATGACTTCTTGTTTATTCTTTCAGAATATAAAATATGCATATCCTACACATACTGTGTATGTTATATATACTTATATATAGGTCATTTAAATCATACACATATTTATATTATATTTTCACACTCACATTGTACACAACAGAACAACTTGGGAAAACTAGTAGAAGTAAACACCAATAATTCAAGGGAAAGTACATATATTAATACCTAGCATATATTGAATTTCTTTAAGTGCTATGTGCTTTTATGTTTTTAAAAAAATTTTCTCAACAGCTGTGAGAAGTTTCAATTAAGATATTCAGATGAGTACATTGATACCAAAAGAAATCAAATAACTTGCTCATGTACTCATAATTTTAAAAAAATGAATAATTTGCTCATCACTATTCAGTATTTATGATGTCTATCACTTCTAATAAGTTGAGAAAATATTATATAAGGTTAAATTACATGATATAGAACATGTTTTAAAATGAAAAACAGGCAAGCTAGTTAATAGGTTTTTCAACAATGTGCAAAAGTTTTGGAGGAAATTCACAAATATTTAATGTCTAACTCAAGTTGAAGGATTACAAGTATTTTTATTTTCTTCTCCATGTTTACCTGTAGTTTCTGTGAATATAAGACAAAAGCTGAGTTCTTTCAAAAGTCCAAAAAAATGATGATTTGCACAAAACTTTATATATAAGATTTTAAAATTCACCATTATATGTAATAATGAAGCTCAAAAAACATTTCAAATGCACAATAAAATGGGAATTGTTCTATATATTTCATATTAAAGACTACTAAGTACTATTTGAAAGAATTTAAAAGAAATATTACAGACTGAAAATCTTTAAAAATAAAATAAAATTTTAAAAGGTCAAAAAATATTTCAACTAGCTTTCCTGGCAAGTTGTTTTAGTTATTGTTTTGATATAATACAAATATAGAGTAGAATACAAATACAAATATATAGTATAATGTTAATATACGTATCATAATATATATATATATATACCTGTGGATTCATGTCTTTGGATAATGATAGCATGGATAATTTTGTTTCCTCCTATGCAATTTGCTATTTTCTATTATTGTTTATATTTGTTTCTTTCATACATTTGTATTATTTGGCTAATCAGGAAAGCATTCATACCTATAAACTAATTTCTCTGGTTATAAAGCATATTAATGGAAAATGTTTTTATAGAAATGAAATAATATACTCTAAAGTCTAATGCTTTCCTGTAAGCATTATTTTCGGTGTTTTATTTTTTATCTGAAAAATATCTGAGTCCCACAAAATGATACTAATCACAATGCTTTTATATACTTCACAATATTCTTTTTTCATAAATATTTCAGAATTAGAGGAGCAATATACTTTTTGACTTATAAAGATGCAAAACTTCAATGTTTAATCATATACTATCTCATATGTAATAAATAACTTTTAACTTTAAATTTTTCACATTGGAAATTTTCTCATTGCCCTCTCTTAACTTCTCCAACATAGATATAAAATATTATCTATCCCACTGTTTGAGAGCTTTGCTATGAACTTTTTTTTTGTAATAGAATGTCTGTATTACTTTCTTCCACACAAAATTCCTTGAGAATTTGGATGCTCATTAAGACTGAAGCAGAAAATGAATATGCTCTGCTTCTGAGCAAACATGGCATATGTTTGCAGAGGGAATCTTTCTTTATATGAAAGACATACATTTACCTCCTTCATCTAGGCTTCTGAAATAACCAAAAACAAATGGTCCCCAAATAATATCACACAAATCCTGCAGGTAAATACATGACTAAGCAAACTTTCCAAAAGATAATCATCTATTAGCAGATACTGATCTCCCACTGTACTGGAGTAGATTATTTGCTTAATTACCATCCTACCTGAAAGACAAATGCTTTGCCTTCCATGCAAACCTCTCAAATCTACTCTAACTGCTAATTCCCATTTTTAATCTCAAAGCTCTTTTCTGAAATGAGACAATGAAACAGCCTTATGAAGATTTCCTAGACTATCATCCACTGGAAATCCAATGTGGGTAATAACATAAATGGAAAATAAAATTATTATTTATGAAAGATTCAACTAATTTAATAGAATTTAGATATGGTAAATACCTAAAGAGAGAGATACTATAATAGGGCAAATTTTTCAATTCCAGAGGATAATACTGGAAGCTACCCAGTGGCCTGGAGGATATTTTTCCTTCTTATATCTTTATAGGTGAGAATAGAGAATTTTCTATACTTTCTAATCTTGGATCTATCATGGATATTTTATGCTTGCATTGAGGTGGTCATCTTATCTTGGTGTGGGCGATGAAGCAATGTTCTTCAAAGCAATTTTCTATACCAATATAATTTAAGTAGCAATTTATACTACTCATAGCCTCATATACACACTCATACTTGGAGATTCATAATACATATTACCAGATATTTGTAAGTTCAAGAGTTCCTGTAGTAAGGAACTTATTAAGTTATTAACTTACTTTGACCTCATGTTCCTAAGCTCATTTAGACATACACCCTGTGTGGTATAATATACTTTATGTCCCATGGAAATAATATACTTTGGAGCACAATTTGGAGACTATTATATTTTTGAGATTATATAAAAGTTTTGGTAATGAATGGTGGTGATGGTAGCATAACATAGTGCGTATGAAAAACAGCAGTGAATCATGCATTTGCATGTGGTTAAAAGGGGACATTTCAGGCTATATGTGTAGTACCAGAATAAAAATTTTAAAAACCCATGAAACTGCTGAACAAAACAGTGAATCCATGGATTATAGTTAATGCTACAGTATAGTACAATTATAAAAAATTGCTTTAATCAATTATAACAAGTGTTCCACACCAACGCAAGGTGTTGTTAAAAGGGTAGTATATGAAAACCCTGTATTTTATCCATAATTGTTCTGTAACCCTCAAATTCTCTAACTAGAAATAAAAAGAGTAGTGATTTTATAATCAGGAATACAGTCCTTAGAAAGCTTCTATTAAAAACTGAATACAGTACTTGCAAACATCATATGAATCTTGGTCCATTGTATAATGTATAAAGCCTCTGTTAGGCTAAGAGCCAAACACTACTTTTTCTAGAATAGCTTCACCTAAATTCTTACATAAAAACAAATTGCTTGTTGCTCTTGAAAGCAGTTTGGTGTTTCCTCAGGAAGCAAAGTATAGAATTGCCATATGATCCAGCAATCTCACTACTAGTTATATACTCAGAAGAACTGAAAGCCCAGACAGAAGAGGACTTTGGCACACTGATGTTTATAGTGCCATTGTTTATGATTGCCAAGAGATGGAAACAGCCCGAGTCCATCAGCAGATGAGTGGATAAACAAACTTTGGGATATACATATGATGGAATATTACACAGCGGTGAGGTGTAATAAAGTCATGATACACACAAGAACATGGATGAAGCTTGGAGACATTATGTTGAGTGAAATAAGCCAGAAGCAAAAGTACAAATACTGTATGGTCTCACTAATATGAGCTAATTATAATAAGCAAACACTCAGAGTTGAAGTTGGGAACACAGGTTATCAGGAGAGAGAAAGTGGGTAGAGATTGGGTATTTAATGCTGAAGGAGTACAGAATGTTTAACAAGATTGATTATGAAGATTCAGAAATAGGTAGCACAATACTGTGAAGTGGTAGCACAGTATTGTAAATATAAGGAACAAAGTTGAGTGAGCATATGATTGAAAGAGGAGGCCTAGGGGCATGTATGACACCAGAAGGAAAGATAGAAGATAAAAGTTGGGACTGTATAACTTAGCAAAACCTAGAGTGGAATGATAGCAATTAAATATACATATAAAAACGTTTTTACATGAGAAAGAACAAATGAATATCACCACCACAAGGTGTTAAAAATGGGATGGTATATGGAAAAACATGATTAATGCTAAGTAGGGTCTATGGTTAACGTAACATGGAAGTGACTTTTTATTAATTGTAACAAAGGCAACATACCAAGCTAAATGTCCGTAAGAGGGGGATACAAGGGAAGGAGATGGGATTCTTGATGCTGTTTTCTTTTTCTTTCTCTCTCTTATTTTCCTCTTCTTCTTCTTTATTTGTTTAAGAAATGGAAATGTTCTCACAAAGATTGTGGTGGTGAATGCATAATTATGTGATTATACCAGAAGCCATTGATTATACACTGAGAATGGATCGTATGATGTGTGAATAAAACTGTTTAAAAAAATAAACAGAAATATATAAGTGCTGTAGAAGATGTGGAGAGAAATATATAATTATTAACTTTTTGTAGGGGAATAGAATGATGTAGTCCCTCTGGAAGGCAGTGTGGAGGTTACACAGGAGGCTAAGCATAGGGTTGCAAAATCATTTGGCAACCCTGTTAGTAGATATATACCGGGAAGAACTGAAAGCAGGGACATGAATAGACATTTGCGCAATGGTGTTTATGGTGTCATTATTCATCCTTTGCAATGGATGGAGAAGGTCTAAAGGTACATGACTGATGAATGGAAGGATGAACTGTTATGTATACATACAATGGAGTATTGAGTAGCTGCAGAAAGGAATGAAGTTAAGTGACATACAACGAAGTGAGTGGTCCTTGAAGACATTATGTTGAGTGAGATAAGCCAGAAATAAGACAAATATTATATGGTCTCACTGATATAAACTAACTATAAAGAACAAACTCTGAGAATTAAATTTGAGAGAATAGGTTATCAGGGGATAGAAAGTGAGTGGAGATTGAGCTATCAATGATAAAAGAGCATGGGATGTTCAATAAGGCTCATTGTAAAGGTTCCTAGATTATAGATCCTGCAGCATGTCTATTCCTGAGTTTTAACTGTTATTTCTAAAATCTGAGATGCTGTGCTCTTTGTGTATGACCTGGTGGTTTCCTGGAACTTTGAATATCTGAGTGACAACCGAGACTCAGAATAAGAGTTTTACTACTCTGAAAGTCAGCACTACTCTATACAGCAACTGTTAAAGATGCTGAAAAAGAGATCAGACTTCAACCAGAGATATTAATGAAATGGATCTGGTTAGAAGTAAGGTACATCAGAATATAGGGCAAAGGATGATATTGTCTTTATTTCAAAATTTCAACTTCTATGTGAGACCAAAGGAAGAAATGTTTATATTGCCCAAAATCTAATTTTTCTGTAGCACACAATTTCATTCAACTTGTCTGGTCAGTTTATCTAAACTGCATAATGACAACCATAATTATTATGGAATCTAGAATGGGAAATGAGATCTTGTTATTTTATGTAGGCTAATGTAATACCCTGGTACATTCCAGAGAATGTTAGACAGAAAATTAGAAAATATTTGCAAAGTCCCTTTCAGGGACTTGAAAAATATATGGAACTTTTAATCTTCCACATCTGAGGAATTCCTGATATTCTGTCAAGCATTAGGGACCCCCAATTCAATAATCCAAGTCCTGGATCATGAGGTTTGCTCTTATGAAACTTATCTCTGCAATATCAAAGTTAAGCCTACCTAAAACCATGCCTAAGAGTCACCCTCAAAGAACTTCTTTTATTGCTCAAATGTGGCCTCTCTCTCTAAGTCAACTCTGTAAATAAAATCACTACCCTCCCCTATACATGGGACATGACTCCCAGAGGTGACAGTCTCCCTGCCATTGTGGGACATGACTCCCAGGGATCAACCTGGCCCTGGTTTCATGGGATTGACAATGCCTTCTTGACCAAAAATGGGAAAATAAATGGAACAAAATAAAGTTTTAGTGGCTAAAAGATTTCAAATAGAGTTGTGAGGTCATTTAGAAGAGTACCCTTATGAAACGTTCAGTCAGATGTTGTAAATTGCCACCATATGCCAAGCCCCAGTCAACAGTATTGTTGAAAACCCTAAAAAAATACCCTGGGCTCTATCAAGTCTCAATAAATGTTTTACCTAGTAAGTTTTTTTTTATTTTTTGAAACTTAAGCTCCCTGGATTGTTCCTATGCCCTGAAACCCAGAGGTACCGGTCTCCCCAAGAACATCAATTAATTTCATTCCTCTACCCTATCAAGTCAACAACTCTTTCCAGCATGGAGAAGTTAAGATGGTCATTTCCCAGGGTTTTAGTTTGCTAATCCTGCCAGAATATTGCCAGAATACAATACAGCAGAAGCAGAAATGGACAGGCTTTTATAAAGGGGATTTATTTAGTTACAAATTACTGATTTGGGAAGGCCCATGATGATGTCTGTTGGGCTTCTCTCCCAGCTTCTGGGTTCAAACAGCTTTCCCCAAGGTGGTCCCTTTCTGCATCTTCAAATATCTGGGTCTGAGCCCGTTCTAAGCTCTGAGCTGTATTGTGCTGGGCTGTGCTAAGCTCTACTGAGCTGTTTCTCACTCTTCTGACGCATTGCAGAAGGCACTTCCCTTAGCTGACTGCAGATGTAATCAGCCATAGATGAAGTTCACACACTGATGATTTAAGTCCACAGCAACAGAACAACTGGTCACCATCACCTGGCCAAATCAACATCTGAATGTAACTACTACATACAGCTATCCCTGAAGATTGAGAGAATGATTAAATGAGAGGGAGGAGGTATAAAGGAGAAATTCAGACTTAACAAATGATTTGGACTACTGACTACTCATTATATAGATATTTATTTTTAGTTTCTAGTGTATTAGAATAGCTAGAATGAAATACTGGAAATTGTTGAGCTAATCCAGTAACCCTGATCTTTGATAATGATTGTAAAGCTATATAACAACTCAGAAAAAGTCAATTGCCCATGGTTTTTATTCCATTCCACTGATCTACATATCTATCGCTGATAATAGTACACAATCTTAGTTAATATACCATAATTGTAAGTCCTTAAATTGGGTAGAATGCAATACTAGAGTCATTGGCGGGGGGGTGCAGTAGGAATAAGGGGTTTTCTTTCTTTTTTCTTATTTCTTTTTCTGGAGTAATGCAAATATTCTAAGATTAATCATGGTGATGAATGCACAATCATGTAATGATACTGTGACTCATTGATTATATACTTTAGATGAATTGTATGTTGCATGAATACACCTCAATAAAATTACATGGGAAAAACATGCTAAAAAAACAAATTGCTTGGTAACATTTGTGTGTATATATACCGTCTGCTTGACAATCTACCCATTTAAGGGGATATGCCTAAAGTGTATCCTTCCCATGCCTTCAACTTCCAAAGCACACTCCCTAATAGAAAGCCTATGACAAGGTAGAAAAAATAACAGACATGGATTCAGATATTAGGTTCAAGTCCTGTTTAATAAGCCTTGTGATCTTGAAAGCATCTATGTACCTTTTGTCTCTTCATCTGAAAGCTGGGGAAAATAGTGCTTAACTCAGAAGATTTAAGTTTAAAGGGCAAGATATTAAAAAATCACTACAGCACTTGCAATTATAATGAAAGTGAGTTCTATGATACTTATATTCCTAAGGAAGCTACATTAGTTCTAAAAGCTATTTGAACTGAAAGAATAGGAGGTTCAAATTTCCTATCAACTCCTAACAACATTTAATTATATATGGGTATAAAATTGAGATTTATGACAGCAATTACTTTGAGGGTATCAGGGAAGCAAGAAAGAAACTCAGAGTACTGAAGAACTTCATACCTTTAGGTTTGTAACTATCTCATCGGCAAGGTAACATTTGAACTTACAACAAAAACCATTGCCTTTTCACTAATGGAAGATGGGTAGTAGTGCTCAAAAGCCATGATGAGTAGATGGATTCAGAAGGTGAGTGAACATCCTTTTTGCATCTTCATTATACTGTTTTAACAGTGAAATGCCACCTTAAACCCAAGGAGAGGAAAAGAGCAAGGGGTATTACAGGGCAATCAAACCCTGCTGCATTGATTTCATTATCTCTAAACAGAAAAAGAAATGTGAAGCTTGACGATATAGCACTGTTTGATTTTTAACTTCCTCGCAAAATAAGAAAGGAGTGGATTCTGTGGGATTTGCATAATTCTATGGAATTTCCAGGTTTTAAAAATCTTTGCACTGATAAGATTTCCTAAATTCTCTTATAGGCATGAACACTGGAGGTTTCAGAGCTTGATCAGATGAAGCTTTATATCGCCATTCTTATCCTTCTGATGTGCCTTCCTTTACCACATTGAACTTGATCATCTTTCTTATGCTTTTCTAGTATCCATGAAAGATTTTCTAATAATCATTTATTCTGAATAAATATCTCTTTTAGCTATTGAGGCTTACCTGTCTTGTGCTCATAAATCTTATGGTTTTTCATTTTTATACCAATGAGGTTTAAAAATTAAAGGAAAGGAAATTAGTGATTTAGAAGACTACAGTATTTAGACTTATATATTCATTAGATTTTCTTTAAATCCTACTTGATGCAGTCCTTGCAAATTTTGTCAATGAGGGAAATGAGGCACAGAGAAGGTAATTATCATATTCAGGAATCTATCATCAATTAGAAGCAGACCTGGGATTTCAATACAGAATTCTAGCCCTTAAATCCAGCATTTTCTCTGTCATCACAATGCATTGGCAGAAGCTCAGCTGGTTGACCTACTCATTTCTCTAGAGCTAGTCAGAAAATCACAGTCAGACTCATTTTGGACCTTTGGTTCAGTGATGACATGTTAGTGACAGTTCCTGGGCAGGCTTTCTTCCTTCCTCAGGGTTCTTTGGTTATATGGTGGTTTCACCTAACATTCAATTGATAAATTTGTTTACATATTTCAATCATGTCTTTAGATAGGAACAATCATTTATTCTAATCTCTATACTCAGTCTATATATTCTCTAACCCGTGATTGACAATTTAAAACCAAATTAAAGGGTGGTGTGATGGTGGTTCAGTGACAGAATTCTTGCCTGCCATGCGGGAGACCTGGGTTCAATTCCCAGTGCCTGTGTATGCAAAAAACAAGCAAACAACCAAAAAAACCACAAATTAAACACTCTTACTATTCAGAAAGTTCTATATTGGTACTTCCAAACGAGCCCCTGTTTATATTTAAGTTTGAAATATGCATTTTAAGTTGCTTATCCAGATTTCCAATTTCATATGGAAAACTAAGAACATTCATTTTTCTCACTTCCTTCCTGAAGTGCATGAAAAATGGCATTAATGGAGGAATAAGAATATATATTTTAAAACAACGAGAATGGGAGGAGTTTTAGCAGGTAAAATATCGTCATGTTTCTTGAATAAAGAAGGAGTATGGATTAGTACTGGTGGATAAATCAGAGTGGAAGGAGGTAGAATTTAGAACCTATACTGTCTGGAGGAATGAAATAGAAGGGAACCCTATTTTTTAATACTTTTGAGATCCTTGAAGTTGGGAGTTTAATAAAGGAGAGGACAGTAGGGTAGTATTCAGTACGATTGAGAAATTATAAATATCTGAGTGAGTTAGGGTTTGTGTGTATCATTGGCTCTGCTTTAAAGTGTAAATCAAGTAACTAACCTCTAAAGAATTTGAACTTCCTGTCTGGGAGGAGCTAGGATCCCCAGAGTGGAGTTTGACATATATAAAATGCATACACGAATGGAAATCTGAAAATCAAAACTTAATTCAAAGTAAAATTAATAATGGACCAGGAAACACATGCAATCTACCTGTAGCAGTCAGAGTAGTTCCAAAAATATGAATGGATTAATACTTGAGGAAAACTAGCAACATAAGAGATGACCAAGAAAAGCAACTATCCTGATGGAAATGGAGGCATTTCAGGGAAGACGCTAACCTTCAAAGAAACCTAATTAGATTCTTCTGTGGAATTTAAGATGCATAATAATGAAAAAAAGAAAAAGAAAAAAAAAAGATTGGCATGAGAAAAAATAAATCAGAGAAGAAAAAGCCAGGTTATAGAAATTAAAAGTGTGATTTCTAAAAGGTAATAGAAGAATTCATAGGAAAATTGATGAATACACTCAGAATATAGAAAAAATATTAGAAAAATTAGAACATTGGGACTCTAGGGAGGTCATTTTTTAATCTACTGGCTTGTCCAACATGAAGCATAGAAAATGGAAAACATGAAAGACAAAAGGGAAATAGAATAGATGAAACTTCCTTGTTGTTGAGGAAAAATTAGTCTTCCTATGCAAGAAAAATAATCTAGGAGTGTTAAGTTACAGGAAAAAATGGCTACATATCCCACATATTTTTACAAAATGTCAAAATACCGTTTACAAAAAGAGGACTATTTATAATATTTAAGGTGGAGCATAAAGAAAGAAAAACTGACATTACCTACCAAGGCAATAAAATACAATAGTATATGATATTTCATTACTAATGCTAAACACTAGTGAACAACGTGCAATGCCTTCAAACTTAAAAAAAAAAACCTACCCAGAATTCTGTACTTGGCTAAGCCAAACTAGTAACGAAGAATAAAGTCTTCTTGCAAACACAAGAAGACAGATATTTTGCTCAAGATGCAAATGGAAGAATATGTATTTAGCTTTCTACAGGGTAAAAAAAAAAAAAAAAAAAGGAGAAAATTAGGAGGATGTTGGATCCAGGAAACCGTAGAGTCTACATTATGAGAAGGGTGAAAAAAAATCTAAAGGTCAATGCTTATTATCCTTTAACAGCTAACATGATTAAGAGGATGTGATGATATTAGTGAAATGGTGAAGAACACAAATGATTCTCAAAAAGTACAAATGCAGTTAGAAACTCTATTAAAAATGCTGAATCAGAGAATTATGACTCAATGATGAAAACCAAAATATGTGATGATTTTAAGCAAGTGATAAAATGGAGAAAGGATACACTGGACTTTAATACTTCGATATATTTTTCCCACAGAACACTGTCCCTGTGAGAGTATTACTTCTCTTTTTCTACAAATCCAGTGTATTACAGTAAATGTATTTATACAATACAATGGAAACACTACTAACTGATTTTTCAATTTTTAAAATCAATTTTGAGACAAACATTGAAGCTTAATTCTGAATTTTAGGACAGGCAACTAATGTTGTGAGCTTTGCCATCGTGGAAATAATGGTATTATTTCCTGAAAAATCTAGGAATTAGAAGAAAGAAAAGAAATGAATGAGTTTATGGATGCTAAATTACATAATTTTTGTAGTGGGGGACTCAATTACACTGTCCAAAAGGTAATAGATTAAAAACAAATAAATATGACCAAAAGAAGTATAAAAATAAAAATACATCGAAACATGGAGAGTAGTTGAGGGGAGCAAAACAGGCCCAAGGAAGTGAGAAAAACCCTTCTGTTATAGCAGGGAGGAAATAAGTGGATTTTGAATTTGAATTTGATGTATCAAGAAATGGAGTGATAAACATTTGTCAAAAATTGCAGGAAGAACAAAAGAAGAAATGACAAAAATTACCTCCAAGAGTGGCTAAAAATCAAAGACTTTTTATTTCATGCTCATTTTTGCTTGCTGAACATTTTATTTCCAAATACAAGTTTAACTTTAATAAACCTGTATTTATACAGATTTATGTCATTTGAGGTAAACATCTTTTTATATCCCTTTTCTTCTCCTTAGGTGAAATATTTTCCTAATTACCGAGTAGTCTCAATAGCTGCTTTGGGTTTGCTGTTTTGTTTGGTTTCATTTTAGCCATCCTGCATAGATTTATCAACCTTTGCATGGGACTGAACCGTATCAACTGAAGCTTCTTGCCCCTGCTGAGTGAACTGCTGTTTTCCAATTTTGCTCAGAAATTCTAGGGCATGTGGCATTGCAAGGTATCAGCAAATCTAGCAGAATCACTCTTAGTTTTGCTGGGATTCAGGAAGATACCCCAGGGCAAAGGGAAGTGTTTGTGTACTTTATCAGAAATAGGGGGTCAAAAGCTAACAATCACTGGATAATAATAGAAAACCTAAATTACCACAAGATGAATCAGAATGTAACAGGCACAATTTACAAAACAATTAGAGTTATAGCTATAATTTATTGAGCCCCTGCACTGTCAGTTAAGTAATAGATGCCGTATTTATGTAACAGACATAACACACACCCCAACCCCACCACACACGCACACACATGCACACACACACACTTTGCCACCACCACATCACCACCGCCAGCATCACATTTAAGCTTTACAAACACTGTAATAATATTCTGATGTTTGCATTTTACACACAAAAAAATCTGAAACTGAGAGAGAAGAGGTAACGTCCTCCAAGCACACAGCTAGTGATTTCCAGGACTACCCGAATTAGGAGCATATGAAAGAAGCGGGGTATGAAAAAACTAAGGAGAAATAATGCTATCACCTTCAAAATCTTCACAAAAACCTGGGAACCTCACTGGAATAGTTCTTTCTTCACCCTCTACATTCAATCAACAAGTCATGTTGGTTCTGTCTCCAAAGTGTGGTTTGGATCTTGCTGCTTCTTGCCTCTTCATTGCCAATACATTATGAAAGCTACCATTGCTTCCCTCCCTGGCTATAGCAACCACCACCTCCCTTGTTTTCCTGCTTCTACTCTTGCCTCCTCTCACATTCATTCTATAAAGAATAATCAGAATTAACTTTGTATTATGAAAATCAGATCAAAATCACACCTATGTTTAAAACAGTTCAAGGCTTTCTTTCTGCACTTAGAATAAACATTTATACGTTATCTTGATTTACAAAGCTTTGTGTGATTAGTCACATATGTGCCAGCCTCTCCCTTGTCACTCTGATCCATCCACACCAGCCTTCAAAATTATCTCCCTATCCTTCTATGAGGTTTTCATAGTTGTGAATTTCAACGTGAAACAGGAAGCACCAGAGAAATGTAACCTGTGTTGGAGATTCCAGGGCACAAAGGAGTTGGCTGATCTTTCTGTAACTATGGAGAGCTCATTTGAACACCTGGAACATGACAGTACATTCTCACCCCAGCCTATTTTCCAAAAAGTTCTGTTCAGTAAAAAGTATAGAATCCTCCATAGCAAAAATCAATATTTCTGATAATTTATTGTGGTTGCAGGTTCAAATCTTTCCATATCCCCATGTTTTACGTACCTGCCAATATGGCACAATGTCCATCCAAAAGGTAGCTTTAGAGAACTTCTAGAAGTGTGTTGTGTTCTTATTTCTAGATATTTTCCAGTTGCAACTGTTGTACTCGGAAACTAAAATTGAGTGTATCCAATTCACATTTTAATATCAAACAAGTCCTCCAATAATCTGGCTCATGGACTGCAAGGGAAATGGAAATTCAGACTTCCAAAAATATCCTTCCAAAAGTTGAATTTTAAACAAAACTCACATGTTCTTGATTCCTTTATGACAATAAATAGTGACAGTAAATTGTCCTTAATTAATCTTTGGAAAACCTTTTGATTTGGCTTACTCTTCCAGTATATCTGAATGTGACGTCTACCAAAGGAGGATTTTAAAATTATTTTCCTGCTACTGTTTCTCTCACTTCCTATCTGTAATTATGAATATTAAGATGATGTTAACAAATGTGATTGTTTTAATGGTTTCAATTTTGAAAGTTACCTGATTTCCAAAGACCAAATTTAAATTATTCCTTAAAAATCTGCAAATTGCAACCAGTTCAGGGAGATGTATTGGTCTTGCATAATGTCTATCTTTTTCAAATCATTTCTCAAATTCACTTATTTATACGGCACTCACAAAATTTGTTTCCCAGAGGATGTTTAAATACACAAATATTTGAGAACTACTTCGATCCCATAAATGAATGTGAATTCTCATCTCCAAATGAGCCCAGATCCCAGTGTTCAGAATCAAGTGACCCCTTAATCTCAAATCAGTAGATGAACTTTTTCCCCCAACCCATTCTGGATTTAAAGGTTATCTGTCACAGAATAATTTGATTATTTTAATTTCTATGTAAGAAAAAAATTGACTGCATTGAGGAAAATAAATCAAAGGTAATAAAAATCAGATTGCCAAGTCCTCCAAACCCTGGAAATAAAAAAGAAAAAAAAAAATCAAATCCGAATGATAAAAATGGTGCTTTATTATATTAATTTGAATTTTTTGCTGCTGATTTTGAACCTATTTATCTTTATTGGCTGTTTGTGTCTCTTTTTCATAAAATTGCAAAATTTGTTCAAAATCCTTTTCATTTTTCTATCTTTATTTTCTACTTTTAAAATTAAGTTTTAAGTCCATACACTTCCCAAAAAACAAACAAAGATCCAGCAAAAATCCTTCAACAGGATACTAACATGGAAAAATAATGAAATGTGACCCCACCATACAGAATACAAAATAAATAAATAAAAGTTTTAAGAACTTTCTGCAGATTTAGAATATTACTTGCTTACATTCCACTGTCCATATAATTCCCCCAGGTTTTGCTTGTCACTTGAATTGATGTTGTTTATGAATACTTAACATCCTTAAACATGACAGAGTCATGTCTATCCACATGTTGCTTAATGTTTTCAGCTTGAGTCACTTGCTTAGCAAATCCTCAGTGAAAAATGTGACAGATAGCTCTCAATTTCCCTCTCCTGATTCCCATGATCACCCTTGGTACCATCAGTATCTATGTGGAAAATTCCTCATATTTTTATCTTTATCCACCCAACCCAATAACCATACCTTTGTCCTTTTACTCACTTAAAAGGTGATCTTCCTCAGCTACTGTGATATAAGCTTCTACTTCACAGCCACTAGATTTCAATTTCCCACTCACTCCCAATACCGACTCTCCAGTACACAGATGACTGCAGATCCTTCACCACCTATTTCTTTTGATCTACCACATCTTTTGCTAATAAGCTTACAATGGATGGTCTATCACTTCACTATTTTGTGCCAAAGTCCTCCCATCCTGCCCTGTTTTCTTACTGTTACAATGGCCTGAAAAAAAATTTTAACTCTAGATGAATACAGCTGTCCATATTTTATTGGACTTTACCCAAGAGGCTGAGTAACTTGAAGAGAATCTAATAAGGATACAAATTGGTAATATGATGGATCATCAGATTAGAATTTCTGCAACATTCTCCCATTACACTTGCAAACTTACTAAGGTTCTACACCCATATCTTATCTTCCCAAAGAGTCACCTTGAAGATTTATTGCATTATATCTAAAGCTAATTTTTTAATTTATGTTTTGACCCTAAACCTTCAGGTGTCCCCCAAGAATCACACTCTTCTTTCTATATTTGTTACAACTTGCCTCTGTTTGCCATCCCCTTTTCTTTAGGTATTTCATGTGGTCAAATGCTTGTGTACTTTTTATATGAAAATTACATATTTAGTAAGTAATTATTTAGGATTGTGAGCTAGAAACTTTTCCAAACACAGTGATTCACTAGAGTGCAAGACATAGACACACTCTCAATTTATATTCCAGTAGGAAGAAACTGTTAATAAACAAACTTATAAATGCCAAAATGTATATGACAAGGCATTGATTAGTGCTATGAGGGAAAATAAAGGTGAATAAAGGGAAAGAGATGATGGAGGTACACTTCTAGGTAGAATGAAGGGATGTTCTCTAAAAAGGTGATTTTTTTTTTTTTTAGGAGAGATTTGAATGAAATGAAGGCATAAGCCCTGTAAAAAGGAAGAACATTCCAGCCAAAGCAACCAATCAGTGTAATGTCCCTCAGGGAATACTCTTGGAATGTTTGAGGAACAGTACACTGAAAACACAAATGTGAGAAAATGATACTCATTGGAAGGATTTGGGTGTGGTTCCATGTGTGATGGGAAACCATCAGAATTGGAGCAAGCCAGGGAAATGATGTATTTTATGTTTTAACATGTTACTGGTTTACTCTATGGGGAAGAGACAGTAGAGGGGAAGGACAAAGAATGAGTAGAAGTCAGTTAAGGAAGTCATGCAAAAGTCCTGGGGAACATTTGTGGTGGCTTATTCTGAGTTACTTTGTGGTAGAGGCAGTAATGGTAGGTCAGATTCAGGATGTATTTTGAAAGGATAGCACATAGATTTACAGTGAGCGTGAGAAAAAGAGAGGAATATAATGTGATTCTAAGCATTTTGGACAGAGTGATGGGGTGAATGTTAATGCTTTTCACTAAGATGGGGTAAATCTGGGAAAGAACAAACATGAGGAAGAAAGTCAAGAGGTTGACGTTGGGTATGCTATGTTTAAAATGTGTACTTGTTTCATCCAATAAGAAAAACTTAATAGACAGTGTGTATGTGAATCTGCAGCTAAGGGCAGAGATCAAGGCTGGAGATACAGACGAGGGAATTGTTATCATATAGGTCAGAGCCACTTAAAGTGCGGTTCTTGCCCAATGTATGAACTTTTGTTGGTATGCAACCTGAGAAGTGCCAAAATCGAGAGTGTGATTATGTTATTGGGTGTCACTAAGTTCATATGGCAAGTCACATTTGGTGTTTCTTTCTTTTGTTTTTTTTTTTTTTTTTTTTTTTTGGTGCTTATTTTACAAAAGATATCAGTTTGTGATAGATAGGAAAGAAACAACAAAATCATTCATCACAGAGTTGAAGAAGCATGATATCAATGCTGTTTCACTCTATGGTGCATTCTGTGATTATTTGGGGATTACATATAGTTAGAAAAAAGTAGAAAACCAAGGACTGAGTCATGAGGCATTCCAAATTTTAGAGATTAGGTTGAGGAGGATGGACAACCTGAAAATGGGAAAGGAATAGCCCATGAAATAGAAGGATAATAAGAGAAGCCAAACTGAGAAAATGTTTCAAGATGAAGAGAAGGCACGACCAAGCATGTCAAATACAGTTGAAGGACTGAATAAGCTGAAGACTAAAAATAGAGCTTCCTCAGCTTCAAATTTCTATACTGATAGCTATAAAAATTGAGTTATGTACCCTCCCAAAATAAGATGTTCTTAGCCTTAGCATTACCCCAATTCATGTGGGTTTGAATCTAAATAGAATCTTTTGAAAATGCTATTTTTAGTTAGAGTGTGGTCCAACTGAAACAGAATGGATCTTGATCCTATAACTGGAAGCCTTATAGAGAGAAAGCCAGGATAGGAGCCAGAAGCAGAAAGTAGGTCGGAACCTGGAAGAGAAAGGAGGGGACATTGCTTATGGGACTGGAAGGCCAAGAACCAAAGGATTGCTGGCAGCCAGAATGCTACTGACCCAGGATGAGAAAAAGCCTTCCAGCTTCTGAAACCATAAACCAATAAATTCCTATTGGTAAGTCAATCCATTGTGTACCAGAAGCTCGGACACTAAGACAGTGGCTATGTTCCTGACCCTCTATGGAACGGACCCTCCAAAATGTGTCTCCTGTCTGGTGTCACTTGCACCAATAGAATGATGCCAAGTTTGGTAAAGCAATGCAGCACTTTATTCTTTGGCCAAAGAATGGGGAAGGGTGGACTAGTGCCCAAAAGACAGCTTTTCCCCAGAAGGAG
This sequence comes from Tamandua tetradactyla, assembly GCF_023851605.1. Lineage (NCBI taxonomy): Eukaryota > Metazoa > Chordata > Mammalia > Pilosa > Myrmecophagidae > Tamandua > Tamandua tetradactyla. The sequence goes on along the minus strand of NC_135341.1, from coordinate 52,580,142 downwards.
GTGAGTGAGATTCTTGTGGGGACTTGATGGGCCATGGCTTGGATATGTGTAAGTGGTTTCACTCAATATTTTTGCACTTTCCATCTTTGGTTGGAATTCCTGCACTTTTCATCTGCACATGATGTTCAGTCCTGGATGTCTGGGCTGTTCTTGTAGCTATTGGCTTCCTGCACTTAAGTTCCTAAAAGCAGTTTCTGAAAGCAAGCATAACTCAGACAAAGGTTAAGTGGAATGGTTTCCTGCACTTAGTTTCTGAGAGCAAGCATAGTTCAGACAAAGGCTGGCTAGAAATTTTTATATGTGCTAATCCAAGGGTGACACTTCACACAGGTAGCTGCTCTGTCAATATCTATACATATAATAACAAAGACTGCTTTTTTTTTTTCCTCTTGTGTAGGCTGCCAGCCTTATTCCTCCATGTCCTTTACCCATTCCTTCCCTGGTAATGACTAACTTGAAACCAATTTTTCAGTTCTGGAACTGCAGAAACAAACAGGTGGGACTGCACGAAAAGAAAATAAAAAGGAAAATGACAACTTCAGATCCCTAACTATTCTATATGTCGAACTCACCCATGACTTTCCTCTTCCCTTTCCCTCTCGCCCCTTTTTCCCAATTGCCTGAGAGACCCTAAGTAAGCAGTTCCTTGTCTCCTTCCTCCTCTCTCAAACCTTACAGACTCCAGGTGGCCTAATTATCAAAACGGAAAATATTTAGAACCTGGTGGTCCTAATGACAACCTTGGTAAAACTCTCACCCATCTCTGTGGAACCAAACCATCCTAAGTGCAACCTCAGTAACTCACTCAGCCACTCCAGTGATCAACCCTCCTTACTATCATCCAGTGGCTTTTCCTCCACCCCACTCCAGCCCTTAAAAAGCTGACTGTCTTTTGTGTCCACAGAGTTGAATTCTACTCTCTCCCCTGCCAGAGCAGACCCATAAATAAAGTCACCCTTGATTGTTTAACACTGGTATTGGGTTTTTCTTTGACAGTATTTATATCTATGTCTATATACCTCTCATGGGCTTTTTCACTCTCACTTTACATCAACTCTCACATTAATCGCTTAATTACTCACTTTTCTTTTATGATCCTACTCTCCATGGAAAGAGTAAAGCTAGAATTTTTTTCTAAAACTCAGTATCAATCAATCAATCATTTCTCTAACACTTTTAAAACCAGAAAAAAAATCTTTCTGGTTAACTAATAAAAATGCCGTAGGTGATATAAATGCTAAAAATATCCTTTCATTGCTGTGGAATACTTCCTTTCCAGCCTCTGACATTTCCTGACTGTAAGCTGTGAGGGCACCTCCCCTGCCCTGCACATCTGTGTCTAAGAGTCCCATGCCAGCACCCTGGCAGTGGAAGTCATGGTAAGGCAGCATCACCTGCAATCCTGGTGGTTCGCATTGATTATGGCCAAACTCAGGGTCAGAAAACAGCTCTGCAGGAAACGTAAAGGTTCTAGATTTATTGGCTTGGCTCCATTTTTTTTTTTGATGTCCAAACAAAATCCATTCCCCCTTGCCGTCTCTTCCGCTGTGTGCTATCCATATCTCCCATAAAATTCTTGGCAGCTGAATTTTGTGAGCTGCTTCTCTCATGTATAGATATAATTTTTATTTATATGATAATTAGATCTTTTTCAACTTCTGATGACTACTTACTTTTCATGGAGGCATTTCTCTTTGTAATATCATAATCTAGTTGTGCTTTTGGTCAATCTCACATTTCCTGTTTATCATCATTAAATTACTCTATTCAGGCTCTTTCTCCATGTAACTCCTGATTCTCCATAAAAACTTGGGGATCTGCATGTGTTCCTCTAAATTTACTTGCTATGTGTGTTAGATTTCCACTCATACAAATTCATTTCATCATTTAATATGATAGATTTTCCTTTTGATAATTATCACCTAACATCAAGAAAAAGAAGTATCAAATCTATCTTAGGTATAATCGTAACTACAGTACACTACCTGGCTTGGTGCTAGCACCAAATTTAAATTTTTCTTCTAGTAACTGCATTTTTCCCATTTAAATAGAAAACCAATGCAGAGTTTAATTTGTTCTCAATCTTGGATTTAACTTATTATTTTTTCCAAAATGGTAAACCAGATTTCCTCGCCTCAATTAGTAAACATAGAAAACTTACCAAGGAGGTGAGATGCCACCTTTAATTTAATAGTAATGTTAAAGACATCTGAGCTTCTTTTGAGTATTAGTATTCCTTCTTATTCATACCTTTTTCCTATCAAATTCTGGCATGATGCACTTTAAATTTATTAAGTTTAATATAAAACTGATATGAAAAGTTAATCTTTATTTTCTTTTATGTTAGAAATGAGTCATATAAATTCCTTTGAATTTCTCATTTATTGTTGGGTACCAGAGTTTATAGTTTTTTTGTGAATATGAATAAGATTAATTTTCCTATTTTTCTCTTATAGAGAATTGCTGATGTACTTTTTATTTATGGGATAATTAGTATTTTATGAAATCTTTTATTTGACTATATTTTCATTTAACTTATTTTATAATTTTTAAAAAATGAGTTTAATTCTATTTAAAACTTTTTAATTTAATCGCTTTTATATTTTAAGTGAAAAAATAGAACATTAACATAAATCTATTGTATATTTATATATTATTCTTATGTTTTTCAATAGGCTGACTTAGAAATCCTTGTCAATATTTTGTGTTTTTTTTTCCTTTATTCCATACTGAGATCTCTTAATTTTTCTACAGTAAAAATGGGAAATCTGGCCTTTTTCCTTAATTTAATGGGAATTTTCTACATGTTAATGATCACATAAGATATTGTTAGTTTGCAATTTATATAAAGGAAATATTTGCATATTTAATTGTACAAAAATATTTTTTCATCTAGTAGAACTTTTTTCCTCTGTTATTGATGTTGAGAGTTACATTAATAGATTTCTTAGTGTTGATCCTCCCAATCTTCTTGAAATAACTTCTACTTAATTATGTTATATCTTAATTTAATATTCTGTTGATTCTACTTACTACTCTCTATTTGATTTGTATATGTATATTTAGCATGTGTTATTCCCCTTTACCTGGGAAAACAAAAAAGTAGTGCACTTCAACTTTCTCGAAATAATTCCTTCTAAACAATCATTATCCATAATTTTATGAATCCCAATTAATCAACAGCCCAAAGCGTTGAAGCATTTATTAGAAAAATTCATGAATTGGTGGCAGTTTTGCTCTTTTAAAAGGCTCATTTGAGATAATTGAAAGGAAAATAAATCTAAGGCATAAGATTATCTATCTCTGTTGGTTCTTTAAGCTCAACCCTTGCACTGTTGTTGGTTATTAGGAAACAGCAGACTTTAATCATATTCTCTTGGCTTCCTAAAGATTTAATGGCCTTTTGTCACCATTTTGACATAAGAAATATCCATTTGACATGAATCAGCAGTTATATGAAAAAATAACAGTTAAAATAAAGAAAAATATCCATGTGAAACTGTATATGTATCTTCTAATTTTGTAACTGAAGTCGTTTTACATTTTATTGAAAAAAGAATAATGATATTTTTCCAGAACCGAGTATCATGAAACACTTTAATTCTCAAGATACGCTTGTGGTAGTTAGATTCAGTTGTCAACTTGGCCAAGTGAAGACAACTAGTTTTGTTGCTGTGGACATGAGCCAATGGTATGTGAATCTCATCTGTTGCTGATTACATCTGTAGTCAGCCAGGAGGCATGCCTGCTGCAATGAATGACGTTTGAGTTAATTGGCTGGTGCTTAAATGAGAGAGCTCAATGTAGCACAACCCAAGCAGCTGGGCATACCTCATCTCAGCACTCAGCTCAGCCCAGGCCTTTGGAGATGCAGAAAAGAATCACCCTGGAGAAAGTTGTTGGAACCCAGAGGCCTGGAGAGAAGGCTAGCAGAGATCGTCCTGAGCCTTCCCACGTAAGAAAGAACCTCAGATGAAATTTAGCTGCCTTTCCTCTGAAGAACTAACAAAATAAATCCCCTTTTATTGGAAAGCCAATCCATCTCTGGTGTGTTGCATTCTGGCAGCTAGCAAAGTAGAACAACGCTGAAATTTTTTAAAGCATAATTGATATTTTTTTCCTTATTTGTAAGAATTGCAGGCCTGTATTCAATGCTGATGTCCAATAATTTTCATAAGTGCTTGTCAGTAAATATCATAGAACTCTTTTTAGCATAGCATTACTCCATTTTATATACTCTGTTTTACTTTTTGAAAGTAAATAAAAATATCTCCAGGGGCATGGGTTTGTAACAAATACAGCTAGATTACTAGCAATTAAATGGATTCCCAATACTCAAAAAACAATCATCAGGTATGGATATTAGTAAGGAGCTACTGTGCATTCCATAATGTTTGGCATATTATGGGAGAGCTTGTAAGTAACATGAGACATCTGTCTTGCCATCAAAGAGCTTCAAATTACCAAAATGCGGTAAGAAGCATAATTTAGTGTAAGTTATGTGACACAATCTCTAAATGGTGAAGTAATTTGAAGAAAGGAGAGACAAGTAAGGTCTGGATTTGTCAAGGAAATTTCCATACAGAAGGGAAGAATTTAGGTGGGTCATGAAGAAAATAACATAGAATTGGGGTAGAAGATATTCATAGTAGCTGAAACAACGTAAGAAAAACGAAGTCTACACACTGTTTGAGGAGCAGTGCAGACAGGAATGTGAATATTTGTATTTGAGTCAATGTCTAGTGATACGAAGGACTAGACCTTCCTCATGGCACTGCCTTTGATAGACAGTATGCTATGTAGTTCTGCTTCAATTGATGGTTCTAAAAACTTACTGTACATCAGGATGCGAGGGTGGTTCAGTGGAAGAATTTTCACCTGCCATGCAGGAGACCAGGGTTAGATTCCCAGCTCATGCACTTCCTCCAAACAAACCAAGAAACCAACAAAAGCAAACAAACAAACAAAAATTCAACAAATAATGGGATACACATATGGAAAAAGAATGAAATGTGACCCGGCCATGCAGCGTATACACCCAAAAAATGTTTGCCATACATCAAAGACCTTCATCAAGCCATCGTTATACAATTCAAGATTCAGAATGCAAACTAACTTTAGTTTTAGGGTTAAACATATCTTTTTTTTTTTTAATGGGAATTAAGTTTAAGAAGCCTGGATTACCTCGGATAATATTTATGTTCTTTTTGTCCTGCCAATATTTTTTAGCATTCAGTAGGAAATGTGTTCTGTATCCTGTCCATATAAGGTATGAGGTAATGGGACGCTAGAAACTTAATGTAGAAAAGGGCATGGTGCAAAGATGTAGAGAGAACCAACATCAGCTGAATTTGAAATGGCTCCCAGAGAAGCTTCGGAGTACGTTTGGTTTTGTTTGTGACTGCACTTATATCCTTTCACCATATCTGACCTCCCTCTATTGTCCCATTCTCCATGACTGATACCAAATAGCATAGAATCGTTTGAAAAAAAGAATGTCTTTTTTTTCATAATCAAACATTAATCCTCAAATTACATCATTTTTTTCCTGTGTTGGTTCCATAAGGAATACCCTAATGAACTCATAATAGACTGTCATTATCACATCAGCAGAAAGTGAAGTGCCTTCAGTAGGATAAACTATTACATTACAATTAAGTAAGTCCAGTGGGCTCATTGGCACAACCACAAAATTATACCCAAATGTCTGATTATGAAAATCATAGATGGGGTACCATAATAATACTTCTTTGTTTCTAGTAAGGAGGGTTGGCTCAAAAAAACAAAAAAAATATGGCTTTCATATGCAAACTTTTCTTCTTATGATTCAAAAAATGTTCTCCCACCAAGTGGGAAACAAACAATTTGGGGTCCTTACTATGCATCAAGCATTCATCACTTAGAATAAAAACATTAGAAATAGTGCTTTTCCTGAAAGAGAGAAGCTTATAGTGATGGCAAATGAGTGAATGTTGACTATTCCCTCTCTGTATCGGGTTAGAAGTATACCCTGGGTCCTACCAGATCCTATAGAATCTACAAGGGTTATCAAGTAGAGCATGGGGAAGGCTCTCTAGAGAAAGTAATGGTTGGACTCAGTATCTGACATAATCAGGTAAAATATGTATATCGGTGATGTTTGTATGTCAAGAGTGATTGATGCATTGGACCTTAATATCTTACAGTTAGAGCAAGTAAGCATGCTGAAGTTACAAAGCTGAGAGAAGACATGGCAAAACAGGCAGAGAGCAAGGACTTCATTGTGTAGAGTATCAGTGGCATCAGGGAAAGGAGGCCTGGGATAACCAACCACGGGCGTTGGTGCAGACACGTAGTTGCTCATCTTAGGAAGGAGACTCTATTTTGTAGGCCAGGGAAGCCATTGAAGGATTTTAAGCAGCAGAATGACATAATCAGATTTTTCTTTTAAAAAGTAGATTTACAGTCCCTTTTAGGCAGAATCTGTCCTTATTAATTTGAAAATTGATGCTCAACCCCCCAATTCTAAAGGATCTCCTTGCAGGAATGTTATCTTCTTTGCTGGTGGTTCAAACAATCTTACAGATATTCTGACCTAATTTTTGTTCAACATCACCGTGATTTGACTACTTCGCTATGTTTCTATGCCTTCAGACTCATGACTCTGGCTGTGCTTTCCACCAAACATATGAAATACTGTGGCATTTAAAATAGAACAGTGTTTTTGAACTTGAGATAAAATATTCACCCGACTTCCAAACCTAATGCTTTCACATAATAGCCAAATTGCTTAGAATTCAAGATTAAAAGGAAAAATCAAGCAACTTCTTTTCAAAATCTGTGAAGAGGCACAGTTAATGACATATCTCTAATACCTGTGCTTTGTGGAAACATAGTATTACAGCCTCGCACTTTACCGATTTGACAATTTACAAAATATCTTTCAATAGGAAGGAAAGCAACCAGATTCCTCTGCCCTTGCTCTCTCTGTACTGTAAGTAAAATAACTTTAGTTTCTTATATAAGGAGAAAGCTCGGAGATGTCTCTGCTGCTCTCTGCTTTCATGGAGAAAATAACAATAAACATCGAAAAGATCTTTCGTATTCAGCTCATTTTGCTATTTGTATCAGTCAAGTTTTTAAGATACGAAACGTGAATATGGTTTTCTTTGTTGAGGGCTGGTATTTTTCTTTTTCCAAGACAGATATTGAGCAATGTTGTTTCTCTTCTAAAATCTTTATTCATTGTCTAGCATCTTCTATGTTCAGCACTTTCTATTTCACTCTGTTTTGGTTGATTTGAATGCAACCCTCCACATCAAATTGCACTTAAGAATTCTTATCCCCCTTGGGGAAATGGGGCTGGTCTATTGCTGAGCCTCAAGCTGTTTGGACATCTGAGCTGTTTTGCTTCTACACTAGTTCGACAGTAACCAGTTTTTGTAAGCATAATATTTCTTACATAAAGGTAACAGCTAAAGTTTTAGAATGTTTATTATGAGTCAGGTCTGCTCTAATATCTTTATGTATACTAACTGGTAAGGGTGTATACGTAAAGGTGCTATTTTAATTATCTGCATTACAGAGGAGAAAACTGAGGTGCAAAAAGTTGTCACTTGCCCAGCTTCATGTAGTATGAATGGAGGTATCATGTTTACACCCAGAAAGCTGGCTCTAGAGTCTGTGCTCTTATACTGAAAAGTGACCCTATTGTCACCTTCTTACTCTCAAATATGTCATCCATCTGTATAAAGAGGATATAGATTCACATTTCCATGACACTGTGAGGTGGGTAATATTGCTGATGTGATCCCCATTCTGCTGATGAGAAATCTGATTCTTCCAGTCATGTGAATCAAATACCCAGGATTTGGAGTCTAACTGGGTGCAGTGCTCTCTTTGAGTTCAACATCTACCATCAGAATATCATTACTTCACCTAAGAGGGTAATTTATGTCAGATTAAAAACAAACAAACAACAATCAACAACAAACTATAAAATGTTGTTATACATCTAATATATTTATACATGCTCATATTCTTTTCAATATAATCCCTGGTTAAAAAACAAAACAAAACAAAACAAAATCCAAGCCTACTATAAGCTATGCATTGAGCAGGTTTTTAAAAAATAAATTTTGGAAGCAAATATGGTTTTCACCTCTCTACACTTTTTCTTCTTTTTTTTTTGGCATGGGCAGGCTCCACAAATCGAACCCGGGTCTCCAGCTCTGGAGATGAGAATTCTTTCCACTGAGCCACCACTGCACCTTCTCTACACATTTTACTCACAGCAATTATGCACAGGCTTTTAACTCAAGATTCTCTATAAACTCCTTGATCTACATAGAAGGAGTGATGTTTCTAGACCTAAGAAATGAGACTGTTTACTTCTCCATTCAGTGATTATTCCTGGTAAGCCCCTTTCATGCATGGCACTTTTCTAGTTGTTGGGGGTACAATAATGAAAGAAAAATAACACAAATATACTTACTGTCATTGGAGCTTATATTCTAAGAAGTGAGGGGGCAATGACAGACAATAAACAAGAAAAGCAAGAGTCATACTAGGCCAGATAGTGGTTAAAGTGCTGAGGAGGAAAATAAAAATTAGAAAGAGAGTTTAGAGAGGATGAGAGAGGGTACAATTTTAAATATGTTGGTCAGTGTATATATCATTAAGAAAGCGACATTAAGCAAAGATCAAAAGGAAGCGAAGAAGAGAGATAAAGAGGTATCTGGAGGACGAGCATTTTGGAAAGATGGGACAGGACATGTGGGAGCATGGTGGGAGGTGGGGCATGTCTGTGAATAGCAACCAGGCTGGGTGACTGAAACAGTGAACAAAGGCAAGGGTAAAAGGGAGTGAGATGGAAACTGGCTGGAAAATATGGAGCACAGAAGCTATATGATTTAATTTAATTGTTAAAAGAATCATTCTCACTGCAAACTGAAAAATGCTGTCCAAGAGCAAGGGTAGTCTTTAGGGTAGAGCGATTTCAAAATCCAGGTGAGAGGTAATGGTGACTTACATCAGGTAGAGGCAGTGGAGGTGGTCAGAGGTTCATTTCTGTATCTATTTTGTGCAGCAAATAGGATTTGTTGATGGACAGCATTAACAAATTCTCACTAGAGACAAATGGAGTAAGGAAGAGGCCACCTTTTTGGACTTAGCAGGTGAAAGAAAGGCGAAGAGAATTGGAAGAGCATGTTTAGAAAGGAATACCAGAAATTGACTTTTGGCCAACAAATAAATAAACCATTTGATGAATATATGAACCAGATGAGTTCACTTTTAAACACAAAGAGCATCCTAGAATGGTAAGATAATTTTCTAGAAGGTAACATGAAAGTTAGTCATTGATGAAGATAGGTAATATCTGATATTGTACTCTGTGGTAGAGATTTTGAGACTAATTATGAAAATATTTTGGTGTTTATTGGCCTTATTTGTTAATATGCATTCTTCTCCCTTACAAAACTCCAGAAGTTGTCCTTTTTGCTTTATTAAACTAGTTATATGGTTTGTGGTAAGAAATAGAAAAATTGTGGCCTGATTTTTCAATGAGGCGAAAACTGTTCTTTAGTTGTGTCTGTATAAATTTAAACAGATTAGAGCTAAGGAGGAAGTTAACTTGTTTTGAATGCTTTTATCTTTCCCAGAGTGATAACTCAGGAACCATATGTCTTCTTATCTAATTCTTGGAAATTTCACAAGAAATGGGTTAAATTAAATCACTTTTGTTTGATTTGGAAATAGGAATAATTTATATTTAATCTTAGGCAGGCACATATACTTATGCATGAAATCAACACTAATATTTTATAGTTACATTTTCCTACATATATACATATATATTTAGTTTGCAAGGAAATTTCCTATATATTTTCTGAGGTCATCTTTTCAATAACATTTTTTGGGTTGCAGGACAGTTATTATCATTTCCCTTTTATATAGGTGAAAACTGACTTTCAGATAAAGAGACTTGTCCAAAGTCATCGATTAAATGATTTGCAGAATCAAGAATTGAACCCCAGTATTTAAGTTGTTAATTTATTCCTACCACAACCAGTTATCTTCCTGATATATAAATTACATAATCTCTAATTCTGTTTTTTATTGCAGTCCTATGAATTTATTTTTCTCTTTTCTTTGCTCAATATTTAAAACATATTTGATGAGCTCATTGTGTCGATTTCTTCTGTCCTAGTGGCCATAATGCTACCAATGGATTTTTATATGAGATTTGAAAATTATGGAATTTGAAGTATTGGATATTCTTTTGTCCCCCAAATAAATTTTTCCCTAACCCGTATCAAAACTTCATATACTAACCCTTCAAATTCAGATTTAAACTCTGCAGGATTTAGTTTATTTTGACAACATTCTGAATTTTCAATACCACATAAGATACACAAATGATAATAAGGAAGTTGTAATTCTCTATTCATCACATCTTAGAATCATTAAATATCATCTAACCCTTCTGTTTACAGACAATTTCTGCCACCAATTTGTGTATCAGTTAGGTCCCCTTTAGCTTCATGATTCAATGTCCTACGAACTCCTATTAATATCCCTTGCCTTTGGCTAGTGCTGTGGAAAGGCCAAAGAGCTGTGAAAATATGGCAGTGAGACTGTAACTGCTTAGCTTATTTCTGTGCTCAGACAAACTCTTAGGGGAGCAAACACTCAGTACCATAATTTTAGGGATGTCATCCATATGCAGTAACTCACCAAGGCTTTAAAAAATTTCATGTGCTTTTTCATGCAACGAGCTTTTCATCTTATTAATAAACTTTGTGTCTTTTGTTGCCAGGGCTGTTCAAAAGACATATTTTTTTTTGTAAGATAAGTAGAAGCACTGGGCATGGGAAATCGTTCTGTTATGATAATGAAAGATGTACTGCGCTGGGGAAGGCGGGCCATAGCCAAGTGTAATAGAACATATTGGGGTTTTAATACTCAGTATTACTGAGAAGAGATAATAAGGTCACTGTGGACCATTCAGGCAAGGTTCAACCATTGGGTAATGAACACAGAAGTCTCTTCTTTTCTTTCTTCCCTGAAATTTGTCACCTAGGTATTTTTAGCTCGCCAAGAGTGAGTGTCTCTGCTCTCTGAGCTAGTGGCTCACACTCTATACTGCGGAAAATGCTATTTATTATTGATACAGCTATGCATATTCTATGGAATATAAAAGACTCTAAATTTTCTTCTGGCGCCTTTGGCACAATGGAGAAGATAACTTTTTAGAAGGAAAACATTGCCTCATCTATAATAAATTAATAACAACTCAATATGTGGTTTTTAAAGGTAACTAAATGTATTCTAGCTAATTTCAAAGGGATTTTAGGCTATATGCAAATGTGCAGCTCTAAAAATTTCATTTTAGGGATTAGCATTTTGATGCTTTCTCCCCTCGGGTTATGCTTGCCCTACCTAGAGTCTTTATATTCCTTCTGAAATTGTGTACATGAGCAGACAGGAAATAATTATTAACTCTCATTTGTAAAGTGTGTTATAGTTTACAATCTTGTGTTTTATAATTTACCTCAATTTTCTCTCGCTATCTGCAGGGAAATATTATAGGATGGTTTATTATTAACCCCGTGTTCCAGATGAGAAAACTGAGTCTTGGGAAAGTTGTGTGCATCAGGTACTTCATGCATTGCTATGCCTAAAACTGAATCTTCATTTATGTCCCAGACTCTGAGTTCTTTATTTTTATTTTTTGGCTCCAGCTTCTGTCTATTTCCTCTCTGTCTAGATGGATATTTCATTCAACCCATCTGTTTCTTAAGCTTGCCTTCTTAACTTTGCTGTAGATCTATTTCTGCATCTTCCGGCTGCACTTAACTCCTGGAACCTCATTCCTATGCTTGGTCTTCAAAGTGAGTGAGACAGAAAATCAGATATAAGCCAAGTAAAGAAGAAATATTTCTCTGTCTAGATATGTTGCTTGTCTCTATCCTCAGAGCCATATTAAGAGAAACTGGAACTACAATATGGCTATGCCTCTCTCTGTAGGGCAAAATAGAGATCACAAAGTCTTGGGCTTCTCATCTACTAGAAGAGATCTAGCATCTGGCACCTACTAGACGGTTAATATTGGCAAATCATATTAACCACTCCAGATCTCATCCTCCTGATAGAATATATTGATGATAATATGAGGAGCAAATGGTCTGTGAAAGTATTTTTTTTTTCAGCTTTGTAAAACTCTAAGGATATATCAGCTACAATAATTATCATTACTGTAGACCTCCTTAGAGCAATCAGTGGCAACTACTTATTACTAATGAAAACATATTTAAAACAGCAATGAATATGTGCTGTCTGGCAGGTATGAACCTTCAACAGCAAATTTAAATATGTGAGAAATTTAATGTGTCTTAGTTTTCTTTAAAACATTTCAGTTTGAATCTTTCCATCAGTTGGGTAGGATATTTAATCTTTGCCATTACTGGTCCTCTTACTCCAAGATTACATGCAGATACCAAAGTCTTAAGATATGATCAAATATTGGAGTGGTCCCTTTTATACCACTGGCGAGCAGGTTCAGTGGTTGTGCTATTTGATGCCATGCTTGTGACAAAATTCTTTAAGACACCTAGAATCCAAGTACATTGGGTCTAGATGTCCTAAATCTGTGGCATTCATCCCTTAGAATGCCTTAAGCTCTTAAACACCCCCCAGAGTGGTGCCCAAGTCCTAGGCTAACTGCTGGCCTAACAATCTCCAAAACATCCAAGCTATTTGCAACCAGAGTTAAAGTTCTGTCCCTCTTCAGTCCTTGCCAATGCACTACCTTTAACCCATCTCTGTCTAGAACACCATCACCTCTTCAATGAATGCTGGGGCTTTGGATCAGCCTCTGGTTTTGATTTGTGAAGTCTGCTGAAGCAAGGAAATGAAAAGAACCTGACTTCATTCTTGTTGTGTTGGAAATGGAAAGTATAGGGAAAATGAAAATAAATTTATATGTCAGTAGCTATAGATATAATTAACAATTGGAGTTTATAGAAACATGAAACGAGTTTGCCTGCTTGCCATCTTAATTCATAGAGAGGTGCCAACCAAGAAACTGACTTGATGCTGAGTTCCCTGGTTATTATAGCAGGTTTTCTTCCCTTTTATGGTGTAAAGAGGAGACCAGCATCATATTCAATGAGTTCAGCAGGTGGATGAGAAAGTTTAGTGTAGGAGAGAGACAAAGTGGGAGAGAAGAAGAGAATGAAATGTATCACTAAGCACATATGGAAAATTAATTACAAAAAATTGGTTTATTGTGTGGGCCACGGTGGCTCAACAGGCAGAGTTCTCGCCTGCCATGTCAGGGACCTGGGTTCAATTCCTGGTGCCTGCCCATGCAAAAAAAAAAAAAAAAAAAATGGTTTATTGATCTTCAAATAAGAGATGACTGAAGAATAATTTCTTGTAGAAAAGCTCTGTTGTATAATTAAAATCTTCCAGGGAAATAATGAATAATAAAGATTAAATGTCAGGAAAAAAAGCTATGTGCATCTAAGACATAGCAAATTTGAAATGTTCTAAAATACACAGTTTTTACTGTTTTGCTTCTGACTATAAAAAATATATAAACTTGTAGAAAAATATGGAAAAATATAAAAAAGAAAATCAACATTACTCAATCTTTTATACAAAGGTGTATATAATGTGTATAGTAAAAATGGCTTCATCAATAAAATTTATATATGTAGATCACTCCATACTTTGAAAATTATTTAAATGGGTTGTTTTAAAGGTTCATAACATTCTCTTCTATAAACATATTATATGGCATTTAATTATCCCCTCTTTATTAGAGATTTAAATTGTTTCCATTTCTTTGATGCTACAAAATACACTGAATTGAACATCTATATGTGTAAGTTTTTTCCTCATTTCTAATTATTGAATTATAAAGATTCCTGGAAATTCAATTATTGACTTGAACAGATGAACACATTTATCTAAATGGTGAGAGCTTCTTTTCATTGGATTTCTGTATCAAGTCTGTCATTTTTTTATTTCAAACTTTTCTTCCTCTTGGTATCCTTCCTCATTTTTCTGTCATATATTCTGAAATGTGTTCTTCAGAAAGTATGTGCTGGCAGTAAATGTTCTGAGTTCCTGAATGCCTGAATCATCTGATTTTGTCCTCACTGTTGGACTGAGTATATGGGTGGGTAAAGAACTCTAGGTTCAAAAATAATTTTTTAGCAGATGACCTTGATGCCTGGATATCTAGCATCACTTTTGCTGATGAGAAAACTAGTACCAGGGTAATCCCTGTTGTACTTTAGATGTCTTTATTTTGATGATGCTTCTTCTTTTTCATCTGATTCTTCTCCTTTTTAACTCTGTAAACTTCTCCTTGATCTTCCAAATTTCATTGTTCTTAAAAATGTTTAAAATATTCATTTCTTTAGCTCAAAGAAATTTTTATCATTTATTTGATAATGTTGTCTCCTCTTTTACTGTATTTTTCTTTTTCAAGAACTCCTGACAGCCACATTTTTGAAACTCTGGATTAATATTCTGTTTTTTCATATTTTTCATCTCTACCTTTTTGCTTTATATTCTGGGATAGTTTCTAAACTTCATCTTCCAAAATTTTCCATTTTTTAAAAAATTTCCACAATCAAATTTTAATTTCAATTTTTGTTTTTATCTTCTGTTAAACATCCCATTCTTGTTTCTTAATTTATGGATGTAACATCTTCTTTAGTTTCTAATCTAGCTGTATAATCTAGTGTCAACTCATAAAGTAATGAATGTTAGCCTTCCACTCTCTCTTTAAACCCATTTTGCAACTTACCACCTTTTTCTTTTGAACCTTGGATAAAGTCTAGGTCACATCTGAAAATTTTCTCCTCAGTTCAGAATTATTAGAAATCTGGTTACTATTTGTTACAAAAACATTCAATAATTGTTATATTCAATCCAGAATAGTAATACAAATTTCAAAATACATTCAAATTAATACTTCCCCTCTCCTCCAGATTGTCCCTATTTTGACAATGGCCTATTCCAGTGGGAAGATGGGAATTATCTAGTTTCTGCTCTTTGAGTGACCTAGAACTAATGCTATTCTTATCCTAACACTTGGCTGCATTTGGCTCCTTTGTGGTTGAAGCAGGGAAGGCCAGAGAGATAAAGGGCAGCAACTCTCCTTAGTGGTTGATACTCTTCTGGGATATTATCAATATGGTTACGGGTCCTCTGGATTGTCAGGCATTTAAAGCTTAATTATTTTGTCATGGGATACTGGTAGGTACTTCAGAGGATTGCTTTTGTGGGGCATCTCTCGACTGCCGTTTCTTCTGTGCATGCAACTATTTCTCTGGCTGGTCAGTTATGGGTTGTTTGGCCATGAGGCATCAGGTCATAGACCTTCAGTTTCACTCTGTGGAAGTCACTTCACTCCTCTGAACTGGCTCTTCTCAATAGGCCTCTGACAACTCCATGGCCATTTCACCAAAGGCTAATATCTGATCCAAGGCACACGCTCATGCATTCTTTATGCCCTCTAAATGTCAAAACATGTAGAGAAGCTGCATTACAGTAATGGGATCTTTTTTTTTTTTTTAATGAAAAAAAAAGACTGATTCCTTTGAAGCTGTCTGTTATAGCTTTGGATGCAGGGTTTATTCTCCAGGTTTACAAGCCAGACACAAGTCCACTGTGTACCTATTTCCTGGAGCCACATATGAATTTCTTACTGGTTCTCACCACAATTTATTGCCCATGATTGCCATGAGGAACATGCACCAAACTTCTTCCTTACATGGGTTTGTTTAGTGGCTGAAGCCAAAGAAGACAAACAATTACCTAAAGAAAATCCTTTCTAACATACAACTCTATCCATGAATACCTGTGATAAAAATAGAAGCTAAAAATTGGAAAACTACAAACACCATTTTTGATAGAATTTCATGCTGATTTTACACTTTATATTGGAATGTGCATTAACTACTTATAGTCTTTAGAACTCAACAAATATGAGGTGGAAAAGTCCCATTTTACTACTCTGTTGTACAACTGGAGTTTGTTGTTGTTGTGTCAGTTCAGTTCAACCCACCGAATTTATTTCTATTTCCTTGGGATTCAGTCTTGTTGTTTGTCTCTCTCATGCATGCTGCAGTATTTCTTTTTTTTTTCAATTGACTGGTGAAACTTGATGCCATTTCATATTTAAGAGTAAGTGAGTACACAATTTCAAAGGAAGTCAGTATACCTGGGCAGGGCTTCTTGTTTGGCAGGTTTAACTTTTGTGTTTGTAGGTGAGAAATCTATTATGCCTGGAATTCCTTCACCCTAATTTGCTCAATCAAGGTTCTGAATACTAAAGCTCATTCCACCTGTTGCCTCTCAAGCTAAATGGTAAATGGAATCCCTTGAGCTGTGAGCTTAATGTTAACCTGGGTCCAAGACAGTTCCACTTTGGGCCTTCTGTCTTTAGGTGTAGGCAGAACCAGTACTAATTAAAAGAACTAATTGTGCAGGTTGGAAGAACAGTCTCGCTCACCACCCTTGTACAGACCCTAGCCTGTTTCTGGGCTCACTCCTACCCTCCATTTGGGAGATTAAACCTGATGGAAAAAAAAAACTGTTTCTTCTAATTCTTCTAAGAGAATTAGAAGAGTTCTATTCTGGAGGGAAAATATCTATACCAGCTGTCCTAATATATCACAGAAATATATTTAGAAAATGTCTCTATTATTTGTTTCTTTCTTGCCTGTGAATAAATGTCTGCTGCTTTTATTTATGTGCCGGGACATTTAGCTGAGGCAAGTATATACTGCTCCATAAACAGACCTTCAGTGAATTCTTCTGGTTTTGGTCACACTCCTTCCCTCCTTCTTTCATGCCTGTAATCTTTGTTCCTAACAGAATGCTCGTGTACACTTAAAGAGTGCCTATCCCTGTCTTCCAATAGGCCTGAAGCTGAGAGTCTTCATGTAGAAATTGATCCCTGTCTGTATTTGAGACTCAGTCTTAGTTTATGGGGAGCAAAGTTGCAATGAAAGTCAGATTATAGAGACAAATGGATCCTAAAGGGGGAAAAAAAATCAGTATGAATGTTTCAGTAACCTGGGAGGCTGCTGTAGACTTAAACATGAAAGTTTGTTGAAAATATTCTTGTTGGAATTATACTTAGAAATATTTCTTCTCCATTGCCACCCCCTCTATTCTAGCCAGGTTTGTCGGTTAACACTGTTCTATTATTTTTCTTACAGAAATATATTTAAACCCCTCATACCTCCTAAGTCCTATAATTTATCTTTTTGAGGAATCATGTCATTTGTAGTATTTATCTACTCTCATTTAAATAGAATATGAACAGAGAATGGTGATAAACAAATGTGCATGTTCTGCCATCTTAAACTAGAAGTCCTTCCTTTCAAAGGATATATTATAGCTGAATTGTTGGGAACTTTGGTGGAAATAATTTCATTTTTACCATTGATTTATCTGGGAAAAGCGTGTCGCTTACCCTTTCACAAATTCCTTTGTAGTTATTACATAATTCCCGGGCTAAAGGGTAGTCAAGCCCAGGCTCCTACTATCAATGGAATCACTGAATTGTCAACAGTATTAAGCAATGCAAAGTCTGTGCAACCACAAATGGTGACCCTATTATTTCAGAAAGATCAGTCTATTTAGAACCCAGAGTGGCTCTCTTAGAGAGTGTAACCCAGGTTAAAATGCTGGTTTATATGCAAAGTCATGTTCCTTTGGATTATCTAATGAAGAATTTTGCAAATTAGTTTTTCTTTTCTACTTCCTCTATAGTCATTGATACACAGCTGAATTACCTGTTCTAAGTAATTTCACTAATGGTGAGGCTCTTTAGCCAGAATTTCTTGTCCTATTCTTTAGGTGTTTGGGATGTTTAGATTTTCTTTCTGCTATTCTTTACCTGCTTCTTATATATATATGCATTTTCTCTATATGGTTTTCTCTTAATAATTGTAGAATTTTCAGTTAATCTTTTTCTTTCTTAGATTCTTTTCTTAAATTAAGATATATTTTTTGCATAAAATATTTGACCTAAGTTTCCTAAACATATTAACTTGTTTTGTATGTATTTTCCTCTCTGGGTGTATATCATATGTTTTCTTTTTTTGAGGTGAAATTCAGATAACATAAAATTAACCATTTTAAGGTATATAGTTCATTGGCACTTAGTGTATGTGAGTGTTATGCAACCACCAATGCTATTTAGTTTCAAAACGTTTTCATCTACTCAAAAGAAAACCCCACAGCCTTTAAGAAGTCACTTCTTATTTCCCCTCCTCCCAGCCTCTGGCAACCACCAATCTGCTTTCTATCTCTCCTGGCTTTACCCTTTCTCAATGCTTGTTATAAATGGAATCATTACAGTAAATGATGCTGTATGTCTGGCTTCTTTCACTAGAATGCAATTTTTGAGGTTCATCCATATTGAAGCATATATCAGAACTAAATTCCTTTTAATGGCTGAGTAATATTCCATTATAAATATATTAATAGATCATTAGTCATTCATCCTTCAATGTACATTTGGTTGTGTCCTCTTTTTGGTATAGTGAATAGTGTCATTTTGAACATTCATGCACAGGTATTTGCTTTAATACCTGCTTTTCAATTCTTTCAGGATATATACCTTGGAATGGAATTGCTGGATCATATGATAATTCTATGCTTACCTCTTTGAGGAACCACCAAACTGTTTTCCACAATGGCTGCACCATTTTATGCTCCCACCAACAATGGACCTTTCTCCATATGCTCACCAATACTTGCTATTTTCCTTTTTTAAATTGTGGCCATCCACAATTTTTGTGGATGTGAATAGGTATCTCATTATGGTTATGATCTATATTCCCTTAATAACTCTGAGCATCTTTGCATGTGCTTGTTGGCCATTGGCATATCTTCTTTGGAGAAAAGTCAATTCAATGTCCATTTTTAAGTGGGTTGTTTGTATTTTTGTTGTTGAGTTGTAAGAGTTCTTTATATATTCTAGATGCTAGACTTTTATCATATATGATTTGCAAGTATTTTCTCCTATTCCTTTGTTGCCTTTTCACTTTCTTGATAATTTGCACAGAAGATTTCAATTTTGATGAACTCCAAGTTATCTATTTTATCTTTTGTTGTTCTATGATGTACTTTATGTACCATAATTTAATTTGTTTCCTTGTACCACATTCCCATATTTTGAAATAAAGGACTTAGGGATCTTGCATATTTCCTTTTTTTAAAGGAAGTTTTCCATTTTTTTTAAAACACAATGATAACATTTATTTATTTTTTTTCCCTAATTATCTTTCCCACTTATATGTTCTTCCTTTTTGTCTTTTAGTTTTTGCCATTACGCTCATGTTGTGTTTAGCTAATCAAGTTCCATTTTAACTACTTAAAAGAATCACTTTCTTCATAGTACTTTTTTATTTTTTTATTTTTTGCATGGGCAGGCACCAGGAATCGAACATGGGTCTCTGGCATGGCAGGCAATAATTCTGCCACTGAGCCACTGTCACACCACCCTCCCTCATAGTATTTTAAGATTTGTGTTTCAGAATATTTGTGGTTCAAAACAGAGTCAACACAAGGTCCTAGTTTGTGTTGTCTTCACAATTTTTCTTTGTCCCCTTGCCTTTATAACTTGAAGTGCCTTTCTTGAATTCTGAATAAGGGAGATGGGGAAGGTGAGGAAAAAGGAAAGTGGAGAGGAAATTAAATCACCCATCTATTTCCTTAATGACTTAAACTAATATATCCTAAAGCACTGAATATAGACAGTGTCCTTTGAATCTAAATTTAATTTTTAAAATATGTTAGGGTAGCTAATTAGTTTGGAAGGGCAAAAGGCAGTGTGGAGCTATTATAGTCTAGAATGGGCTTTTGAGCATGAACTGCCTTTGAAACCTGACTCTGCTCCTTAGGAGCTGTGTGCCCTAGCAGACTTTTTCTTAACCTTTCTGGCCTTCAGTTTTCTCAGCTGTGGCATTTTATAAGACCCAATAAAGTAATAGCTGTGAAACTCTGCATGTGGTAGATGTTCTCCAAATGGTAATTCCATTTTACTCTTCTGTGATTCTTATTGCATAGCCAAAAGTCAACTTTTGATAGTCATAACTGTGTTGAGGTCAGAAATATTTATTAGATTTTTCTAACATTCGGCCATAGAGCTTTTAAATACAAATGTTAACTCTCTGCAAACTATAGAGAAGCATAGGGTAATAGATTAAACAGCATTTTTATATGGTACAGTTTCATAAATTGCCTGGATCTTCTCAAAGCTATTTCCACCCCTCCTCCATTATTTGATCAAAAACTTAGCAGCTTTTCTCTGCTCTAAGACAAAAAAAGGAAAGAAAACACTTAGATCTCACATTAATGTATATGAAATGAGGAAAATAAGCACAGGGAGGCAAGAGCTATCAGTCTGGGGGAATTAAAGGTGTCTGGTGTCATAAAATATTAAATAGTGGTTTAATCAGCAGTGAGATATGTAAGCAAGCGTAATTAGAAATACATATTATTATTTGACTTTAAAGTACAAAAAGAAAAATTAAAGCAATCTTACAGGATATGTAATCAGTGAGGAATAATATGTTGGAAAATGAGTCTGATGTTGTAATTGGTATGTGCAATTAAAATTAATTAATTTTGGTTAGCATACATGCATGCAAATATGGAATCAACAAATTTTAAATATTAAAGTCATAATTATAGTGACACTGGTAGTGTTGTTCTCAAGAAATAAGAGACTTCTCTGTGACATGTAGTCACCCTCAGCCATAATGTTTCTGATGAAATCAGGGAGGCAGTCTGTCTACGAGATGGACAATTGTGATCATGTGAAGTGTGCCCACTCCTACATTTATTTTAATTAAAATTCACAGTGATGCTTTGCCAGTGTCAAATTTTCTTTCCTATCATATTTTAAATGAAAAAGAGACTTGATTTTCATTAACATATCATTGCAGTTACTCTAATATTAACGTTCACCTTTATAAGATTCATTAACAACAATTTTGTGGTGAAAGGACCCAGGAGGCAGATGGAAAATTGGGAGGCTATCTTAGTGATTTTATTATTTATTTTACAAAAGACTGAAACAGGAGTAAAATATAAAGTAATAGTGAAGTCATCCAAATTAGGAGACAGAGAGAGAGAGAGAGAGAGATGCACTGTCAGACTCAGGATTTATATTGGTAGATTCCAATGAAGTTGTCAAATCGGCTAAGCACCAAGGTACCAGGGTGTGAACAAAACCGTGATATGTGTAATAAAATTTGGACCTATAATTTGAAACTGAACTCAGATCTGTAGATAGCATAAGAAAAAGATGAACTGATCTATTCTTAGACCTTAACATAGGTGGCTACATTATTAACCTTACCCCAGCAACCATTAGACAAAAAAGGCAATCTGCAGTTCCTAGGCCATTTATCTTACTTCCAGCATCCACTACACATTTGCCTTTGATGATAGTCTACTTGTTGGAGGATTCCACCTCCTCAAATCTGCTTATCTTTTTTCAGATTTGATTTTCTATCTCTGGTCCACTGGTAAAACTTGGCACATGTAGCTAATGTCTCACTACTTCTCTCATGTATTATGAAAAACTGGGCAGCCATATTTGGAGGAAGATGCTTCTCTCGCAAAGATAACTGAAGACATACTCCATCAATTTACAATGCCTCTCCTCATAGCAGATTATAGGATACATACTGGAAAATATAAGAGGGAACATGGGCAAGGGGAAGGAATTCAAGAAGGGCCAATGGGATTGGTGTGCTCTTCTTAAACACCAGTCTGTTTTCTAATCTTCAATAATAAATTGATGGCAACCAAAAAGCATCAACTCAATTCCATATCAGCTTAGATATAAGTTATTTAGAACTAACTCTGGGTCATTGACCTTCCTTTGACCTGTGAGCTGGTGCCCAACACCATTTTAAAAAACAAAAACAATTGACCTTTTATCCTGCCCTACCCAAGAACCTATTATTTTCTTAGACCATCACCCTTTCCTGCTCAGATGGGAGTAACTTTTTTTTCAAACGTGTACTGAGTTTGTGCTGGACTTTCTCTTGCAGCATATTTTTACCAATCCAATTGCCCCCTGGCTCAGTCTCACTTCATTCAGGTCTCTTTGAAGCTTGATCTGGCTCTTCCCCATCAAGGCTAGTGTTGTAGCCTCAGCATTTTCCCTTGCTTCAACTAAAGGATCTCTGTTCAGAAACCCTGAATTCCTAGAATTCTTTTTTTCATTAATCTAGAGAGGGAAAGGATTTGGGCCTCATGATTTTAAGAAAAACAATAACAAATATTGGAACAGTTTCCTGACTTCACTCACTGTGAAGAAAGGGATAGAAATTAAATGTTTCTTCAGACAGAGAGACTCTCTTCTTGGAATTTCACTTTTTTGACATATTGATTATGTAAATATAGTACAGGCTGGCGCTCACTACTCTAAACTATGCGCTAGAATGGCCTTTTGATTTTTCAGAGGTTTTACAATCCTGCCCTTTCCTCTGGCCAGATAATGGTAATAGAATAGGGAATAAGTTTTGTGGTGGGCATGTGTTTGTGTTGGTATTCCAATACCTTTGCAGGTGGAGGGAAACTATACAACTATACCCCAATAATATCTATTCTATCAATATAAAGGAAGTCTTAAGTCTAAAGGAATCTACGTTGGTTCATAAGGCATATTTATTGAATACCATTTGATAAACATTTCTGTGCATATTTTTAATACAAATAATTCCAAAATGTATTGAAAAGTTGAAAGAATAGTGTACTGGTTTGGAAGGATTTATATACCCTAGAAAAGCTGTGTTTTAACCTTAATCAATCTTGTGGGAGTAAGCATTTCTTTTAATCCCTATTCAGTAATGTAGGTTGGAAACTTGATCAGGCTACCTCCACCCAATCGCCCAATTGTGGGTATTAACCTTTTGAATAGAGTGACATGTGACTCCACCCATTCCAGGTGGGTCTTGATTAGTTTACTGGAATCCTTTAAAAGGGAAAGTGTTTTGGAAAAGTTTTGAGATTCTGAGAGAGCAGAGAATGACAAGAGTAGCAGAGATAGTCCACCAGCCAGCGACCTTTGACGAAGGAGAATGTCCCTGGGGGAGCTTCATGAAGCAAGAGGCCTGGAGAGGAAGCTAGAAGGCATCACCATATTTGCCATGTGCCTTTCCAGTTGAGAGAAACCTTGAACTTCATCAGCCTTTCTTGAGTGAAGGTTACCTCTTTTTTGGTGCCTTAATTTGGACGATTTTATAGACTTGCTTTAACCGGGATATTTTCTCAGCCTTAGAACTGTAAACTAGCAACATTAAATTCTCCTTTTTAAAAGCCATTCCATTTCTGGTATATTGCATTCTGGCAGCTAGCAAACTAAAACAAATAGTATAAGGAATTCCTGGATCTTTTTACACAAATTCAGTAATTACATATAATTTGTAACATTTGCTTTATAATTTATTGTTATTTGTCTCAGTTCCTCTCTATTTCCATCTTTCTCTATTTTTACCTTTTGCTATCTATCTATCTATCTACCATCTATCTCATATTTATAAATGCTTAAGCAGATATATATATGTATTTCTAAAACATCTAAGCATAATTTACTCTTTATCTGTACATACTCCATCATTTGTTATCCAAAAATTAGGACATTTTCTACATAACCAGCATATAAGTTAGAAATAGCAAGAAATTTTTGCTGATAACAAAAGGATTACCCATTCAAATGTCATCACATTTTACTAAAAGTGACCTTTATAGTTAATTTTTCTTTATGATCATTTTATGAGATTTTAATACTTCTGATTCAGAAACTTCAAAATAAGCTTTGTAATAAAATGTTGGTGTACCTCAAATTGAGCCCATATGTTCTTTTCATATAGACACAGAATAATGAAACAATGAGCCGCAATGCAACATAAAAAGAGGTGCAAAGTTTCTTAAACGTACAATTACACAAAAATATATAAGTGCAATTATCTAATGTGTTTTGCTTTAGATTGGTAAAGTTTCCCAAGTTTCCTCCAAGTTCCCAGCATATGCACAAACTTTTATTTTGAAATAATTTTAGTTAAACAGAAATTGCAAACTTAGTACAGAAAGCTTCTCCCAGCTTTCCTGTTAACATTGTACCTACCTACAGTACAATTATCAAAACTAAGAAATTAACACTCGTACAATACCAGTAACTAAACTACAGACTTTCCTCAAATATCATCAGTTATTCATCATCTCTTTTCTATTTCAGCATCCCATCCCAGGATCCCACATGCCATTTACTTGTTATATCTCAGTCTTCTCCAGTTCATGATTCCCTAGTGTTTCCTAGCCATTCATGACCTTGACATTTTTGGAAAATAATGATGGGTTATTCTACAAAACATCATGCAAATTTGATAGTCTATATTTCTTATGATTAGATTGAAACTATGCATTTGGACAAGGATATCACAGATGTGATGTGGTGTCCTTAGTGTATCATAACATGGGTACAAGAACCTATATCTTACTATTGGTGATGTTAACTTGGATCAACTGGTCAAGGTGACATATGACCGGTTGTCCACTGCAAACTTCCTATTTTTCCATTTACAATTGATCATTTCTTGAGAAGATAGTTTGAAACTATGAAAACATCTTGCTTATACTCAGAATTTCATATTCTAATTTTAACATCTATTGATGCTTCTTGAAATAATTATTAATGTGTTGTTCCAATGGTGATTTTTATATTCCCTCATTTCTTCATTTATTAATTGGATATTTTTTTCAGTAAAGAAAAGTTTTCTCTTCTCCATTTATTTATGTAATTAATTATTTACTTTTATCTTTATGGAATCTTGTCCGTATTACTTATACTATTAGTTAAAATCCAATAGCCTTGTTATTTGATTTATTGCAAAACCTCTTCCATCTTGATCCTCTGGGAGGGCCTTCAAGTTGGCGCTTGTGCACTTTCATTTCCATTCTTTGTTGAGAATCTTCTTACTTTCTGGCAACATAGGATGCTCTAGATTCATCTTGTATTTTTGCTTTGCACACCCTGGAATCGCGTTTTTCCAAAGAACCCAGTTTCTTTAATTGAAAAATGGTATTTATAAAGCAAGACCTGGGGAGTGGGTATACTCATTGTTGCTGGGTCGTTGTTTCTAGGTCTTCTCATCAGATAAAGTTGGAAAAAAAGATATATGTTTGTAAATTTATGCATATACACACATACTTATTTCCATGAGTCTGTACATGTATATAAATACATAAACACACTCATATTTTTTTAATAAATTCATTTAGCAGCTCCAGTTTCAAACCAGTATCTCAGGGTTCATTCTGTCTTTTCACAGTTCCTCATTTATAATTTTGCAACTAAGTGAAATGAACCTAAACTAGAAACTACCACAACTCATCCTATATGAAATATATAAGTCGAATAGCCATATAACTATTAAAAATTGATTTCAAAATTTAAAACTTCCTGAGATGAATGTTTCAATGGAGAACTTCTACCAAACATTTAAAAGAATTTACACCAATTTTACCATTCTTTTTCTCAAAAAATAGTATAGGAGGGATTACTTCTCAAATCACTAAATGGAACCAATATTACCCTGATGCCAAAAACAGACAGAAAAAAAAATAGAAAAATGAAAATTACAAACAAATATCCTTCATGTTTATGGATGCAGAAATTTTTAATAAAATATTGACAAATAGAATTTCAGCAATATTTAAAATGATTATATACCTTAACAAATGGGGTTTATGCCAAGGATGTAAGGTTGGTTCAAAGTTTATAGTCTACCATATTATTAGACTGACAAAGAAAAGTCCCATGATTACATCAATTGATGCAGAGAAAATATTTGTCAAAATTGAACATCCTGGGTGGGCCATGGTGGCTCAGCAGGCAGAGTTCTCACCTGCCATGCCAGAGACCTGGTTTCATTTCCCAGTGCCTATCCATGAAAAAAAAAAAAAAATTGAACATCTTTTCACATTAAAAATAGTAGGAAACTGAGAATGCATGAGACTTTTTCAGTTTGTTAAAGAACATCTTCCCAAAACCTACAGCTAATTTCATACTTAATGATGAAACATTTAATGCTTTCCTATTAAGATCTGGAACTAGGCAAGCATGTTCACTCTCAGCATTGATATTCTCCAGAGTACTGAAAGTTCTAGCCAGAGCAATAAAGCAAGAAAAGGAAATAAGAGCCATATAAATAAAAAAGCAAAAAACAAAGCTATCTTATTGAAGATGACATTGCTGTCCTTGCAAAAAGTCCTAAGAAATTTACAAAAAAACCTCTAGAACTAATAATTGACTTATAGGCTCACAGGATACGAGCCTAATATATTAAAAAATTGTATTTATATATACTAGCAATGAACACATGAAAACAAATTGAAAATACAATGTCACTTATAATTGCTCAAGATATATAACTCTTATGTGTTAACAGGAGCTCCAGTTAAATGGAAAAACACAGTAATTATAGATTGGAAGACCCAACATAGTAAAGATGTCAATTCCCCATAAATGGATGTATATACTTAACACAATTATTATCAAATCCCAGCAAAGTTTTTGGAGATATAAACAAGATTACTCTAAAATTTAATTGAAAAGGCAAAGAAATAAGAATAGCTAAAATTATGAAAAACAAGAATTTGGAACAACTCTAACCTACTACAAGACTTATTAAGGGGTTAAAGTAATCATAATTGTGTGGTCAGAGGGACAGACATATAAACCAATGGAACAGAAGAGAGAAAACAGAAATGCACAAGTATGGCCAACCAATATCTTAAAATAGCTTTTTTTTTTTCCTTTTTTTTGTATGCTGTATGGAAGGGCCATATTTCTTATTTTTCCATGGGAGTATCCCATTACTGCAGCACTATTTGTTGAATTTTTTGTATCGCTTGTTTTGCTTGTTTGCTTGTTTTTGGGGAATTGCATAGCAGGTGAGATATCTACCACTGAACTACCGTTGCACCCCTAAAATAGCCTTATAGATTTGCCTATTCTAGACATTTTATATAAACGAAATAAGATAGTATGTGTTCTTTTGTTACTGGCTTCTTTCACTTAGCATAAATTTTCGAGATTCAGCCATGTAGCATGCATCTGTGTTTCATTCCTTTTTATGGAATGATTAGATTGAGGCTATGCATTTGGACAAGAATATTACAGATGTGATGTTTTGTCCTCAATGTATCATGGATATACTACATTTTCCATTCCATTTCATGGATATACTATATTTTGATTATCCATCAGATTATGGATGTTTAGGTTGTATGGCTAATTGTTTTTTGACACAAATGGAGAGCAATTCAATTGAAAAAGAATAGCATCTAGTATCTTCAGCAAATAGTGTTAGAGGAATTAGCTATCCATAACAAAAAAAGTAAACCTCATTCCAAACCTCATAACTGAAATAAAAATTAATTTCAACCACATACTTAAATACAAAATACAGAACTCTAAAGCTTTTAAATCAGGACCCAGGATTGGATGAAGAGTTCCTAGAGATGACACAAAAAGCACAAGCCACAAAATTTTAAAAAATGATGAACTTCAAAATTAAAACTTTTGCTCTGCAAAAGACCCATTTAAGAAACTAAAAAAGATAAGCTACAGACTAGGAGAAATATTTACAAACCACATATCTGTCAAAGGACTCATGTCTTAAAATATATGAACTCTAAAGACTTAACATTAAATAAAAGCAGACCATCAAATTAGAAAAGGGCAAATGATAGCGAGGAACATGTTAATGAATAGGATACACAGTTGAAAAATAAGCACATGGACTAGTTGAACTTCACTATCCATTAGGGAAATGCAAATGAAGGCTACAATGAGATATTGCTGTATACATTTTATCATAACTAAAATTAAAAATAGTGACAATACCAAATGCAGGTAAGTATGTGGAGAAAATGGATCTTGGATCTCTCATACATTGTTGGTGGAAATGTAAAATTGCACAACCATTCTTTAAAATATTGGTAATTTCTGGTAAAATTAGGCATACACTTATAAGACAACCCCACCATTGTACCTCTAGTTATTTAGTCTAGAGAAATGAAAACTTTTGCCCATGCAAAGACTTGAGTACTATTTTTCCTAGCAGTTTTAATTGTAATAGCCCCAAACTGGAAACAACCATAATGTCCCTCAATAGGTGAATGGTTAAATAGACATTTTTAGAATCATACCATTGAGTCACTACTCTGCAATAAAATGAGGACCCTATGTGATATACAGAACTACTTGGATGGATATTAGTGGCATTATAAATGAAAAAAAATGAAAAGATCATGCAATGTATTGTACCATTTATATATCATGTTTAGACTGACGACATTGTAGAAATGGAAAATAGATTAGTGGTACTGGGAATGATCATAGAGGTAGGAGGGGGAGTGGCTGTGACTTTAAAGGAGAGCAAGAGAGACCTTTGTGATGATGGAATAGTCTGTATCCAGACTGTGATGTGGGTTACATGATTGACACATGATATAATGACACAGAACAAACAACACACACACACATTGTGCCGATGTCAAATTCCTGGTTTTGATATTGTATTATAATTTTGTGTGATCTAACTATTGGGGGAAACTGAGTGGAGGATATATGGGGACATTGCTGTACTATCTTTGTAGATTCCTGTTAATCTCTAATTTTTTTAAATGAAAGCTAAAATAACTATATTTTTGTAAAACATAACACAAAATAAGTGCATAACACATAAATTAACAGTGTAATGAATAAGTACTAACTACATACTCATGTAATCATCACCCTAGTAATAAGACATTTAAAAAGGTGGCCAAATAACATCAGCCTTTCTCCCTAAGAGTAATTATTATTCTGCTATCATGATAAATAATTCACTCCTCTTCAAAGTTATTTTACTCTAGAAAATAAAAAAGTAGTCACCTGTTAGGCTTACTAGGAAAAGGATCTATTGTGGTAGGTAAAAATCATTTATTATTATATCATTTTACATTACTTGCAAGGATTGCATGCTTGCATTTTTTTCTCATGAGCAAATGCCAAAGGTTTTTTTTGATCACCAAAAGAGAAAAAGGAAAAGATCTGGTCTCCTAGTGCTTTTGTGCTAAGGTCATTAATTGTGTTTAGACCAGGGGTTTGCAAATATTTTCTGTAAAAGATTAGATTGTGAATAATTTCGGTTTTGTGGGCCGTACCATCTTTGTCACAGTTACTCAAGTCTGCCATGGTAGCATGAATACAGTAATACTGAATATAAAGGAATAGGCATGACTCTGTTCCAGTAAAACTTTACTTACAAAAGCCAGCATCAGAGTAGCTTTGGTCCTCAGACCATTGTTCGCCAACTCTTGCTATAGACAATTGCTTCCTATACTCTCTATAGGCAATGAAAATGAAATATAAAGTTGATTTATACCGTGCATGCACAATCAAAATTACCAAAAAATATTTTTGTAATTGACTTTTTTTTTTTTAAGTTTTTTTTTACATGGGCAGGCACCGGGAGCCGAACCCGGGTCCTCTGGCATCGCAGGCAAGCATTCCTGCCTGCTGAGCCACTGTGGCCTGCCCCCAAAAAATATTTTTAAAACCATTGATATTATTTCCCTAAATGAATTTTTCTATGGATAAAAACTCATCATGACCATGATTCAGCATGAACTATTTCAGGTGGTCTCTGAATCTATGTTTCAATTTTGTGCATTCTCTATCTAGTTGTCCTGATTTCTTTTCCCAGGTGTGATAAGAAATATTATTAATAAAAATAAAATTCCTTTGAGGCACATGATATTACGTAAGGGAGATAACTTCTATATGGAGGTTTTATAAAGCCTCTAGTGCTGTTTTTTAATCATTTCTATCATGACAGAAAGTTTCTAATGGCCAGTTTTGGCAATTTTATTCTGAGGCCAGGATCATGAATCATCCAAGTTGCTGTTGTTTAGGGTTCCCTTGCAGTACCTATAACAGAAATCTTCCCAAACCACCAATGTTTCTGGACTGCTAAAGAGTGACATTCTCTACTTTCTGTAAAGCTGAGACTCTTACTCATAAAGCAGACCCCAGATGACTCTGCTAGGAGGGCTTTGCAGTTATTGTAGTTATTGTTTCCAACATATGACATACAGTCTTTAAACATTATGTCCACTTTCAAATATTTCATATATGCATGACCATGGTTACAAATAAGATTAAGTTAACATCAACTACATAATGTCCTACATAGCTTATATACAAAATAAAAGCATATGCTTTGGGAGTAATCTTTTCTACCAGGCAAGAAATAAATAATCAAGCTAATCATTTTCTTTCATTTTGATTTTTTTTTCAAATTAACATCTAAATTTACAGCGCTGTGAAACACTGAGGCTGAAATCAGTTGGGCCTAGCGCAGTGAACCAACTTACGTTCCTTGAGAGAGACTGATGACCCTTTTGGACCTATTAGAAGCTCTAGCGAATTATTAAAGAGTCACATAATTATCATTTTGCTTTATTTCCAATTTATGCTGTACCCCATCCCTAAGCAGTATAAGTTTTATGTTTGAGTGTATTTGAAATTTATGCAAATGGCACCTCCCACATGTACTCATGTGTCTCGTTCTTCTATTCAATCTTGTGTTTATAAGTTTCATCCATGTTGGTGCTTAAGCTTCAGCAATTTTTATTTCATTTCCTTGCCGTATTGTATTCCATTGTGCAGATGTAACAATATATTTCCCATTGTATTGATGATCAAGTTTGGAGTACTTTTGTAAGTAAATTTTTACATATGTCTGTATTAGTGATGTACTGCTGTGTAGAAATGATCACAATTAGCAGCCTAAAATAGCACACATTTATTACCTCACAGTTTCTGTGAATTAGGAATGCAGGCAAGCAGCCTTAGCTGGCTCCTCTACTGAATGGTTAACAAAGCTGCAACCAAAGTATCAGCCAGGTGTCTAGCCTCATCTGAAGGCTACACTAGAGGAGGATCACCTTCCAAGTTCATGTGGTTGTAGGCAGATTTCAGTTCCTTATGGGCTGGGGACTGAGAGAGCTTTAGTTTCTTTGCCAGATGTCGTTTGGAGGCCTCCCTGCATTCCTTGGCCACATGCCTTCTCCAACGCGGCATCCTGCTTCCTTAAAGCATCCCAGCCAAAAAGGAGGGAGGAAGGGAGAGAGAGAGAGAGAGGGAGTGAGATGAGGTAGAGGGAGAGGGACACTAGCAAAACGTGAGTCACAATCTTTGGTGATCTAGTCATTGAAGTGACATCTTACCCACCTTTGGCATAATCTTTTGATTAGAAGGAAGCCACAAAGCCAGCCCACACTCAAGAGGTGGAAATTATACATGAGTTTGTATAACAAGTAACAGGAGATGGGATTCATGGAGTTTTCTTAGAGACTATTTAGAACAACATATTATAACTATTTTTTTTTTTAATAAATGGAATCTCACTTTACAAATGGTCTCTGCAAGATAATGCCTGAATAATAGCATTTCTGCAATAGGAAGTTTGCTTAATACTGAAAATAAATCATCTCTAATCCTCTTAACAATCCTACAAGAATTATTATCCTCCTTTTACAATTTAAAGAAATATGTCTCAGCAGGGTTAAATAATTTGCTTATGGAAATTCTAGTATGTGGGAGAAAACATACTGCATGCCTTAAAATAAATGTTGTCAGCATGCTGTTTAAGTAAAATAATAATAAGCACTGGTAATAATAGAAAATAAATATTCCTGTTGCTCATCTTAATTGTGATGGTTACCCATCGTATCTCTACCAAACTTAATGTGCAATCAACTAACTTTTCTCTAGATTTAGCACTATACATATTTGCAAGAAGAAAAAGTAACAGTGAAAACCTCAGGAGCTGGACTTCGTATTGCCATATATGAGCTACTTTTATGACCTTTTGATTCTTTGAAATATCAATCTGGAACCTATAATTTAATAACATATGGGTATTCCCAGTCAAGGTCAGTGCAATTTTATAATTTACTGCAAAGAGTAATGCCCCTAGTTCTGTGTTACGTCAGGTCACTTGGGGTACAGGTAGTATTGGCAATAAATCCAATAAAAAATTTCAACAGAAAAGTATCCGACTGTGTTTTAAAGTTAGATTAGAGAGGAAATAAATCTCTTTTGGCTTATTTGTCTTTGTGTTTGTTCTCTGTTTAAGTGGTAGGTTCTTTTTTTCATATAGTCATTCTCTAAAAGATGTCATGGAAAAATCTGGAGTTTGATTTTTCAAATCCAGATATAAATTTGAAGTCACATATGACATTATAGACCTTAATTGCTGATTGAAGGTCACAAAAGATTCAATTACATAGTTTTAACTATGTATATATAGTTAAATATATATCTGGAACTTCCTTCCAGATCTCAAAATATCTTCTTTGAACAAGTTTAATTATCTCTTAGCTATTCTGAGTTCATTCTCCTATTCCCCAAGTAATTTATTCACTTATCTAGTGAATATTTATTAAGCATCCAGGAATTTGTTTCAAGAAATCTTTCTAAAATGCGTAGTTCTTCTCTTCATGGCTCACTTCTCTGCCTGGTTCTTTATTAACTTCTGGATATAGTTCAAAGATTGGGATAGAGGCTCCAAGCATATTTGTCGACCTCATCTGCTACTGCAAACATAAAATCCAAACATACCAAACCGCTTGTCCTACCTCAACCATTCTATTTTGTTTCATTTTTCCATGATTTTCACTACCATTTTCTTCTTTCTTACCCTGCCACAAGCCAATTTTTTTTTTGGGGGGGGGTCTTTCAAAGCTCAAAAAAAAAATTATCTATTTTCTAATTCCTTTCCTTTTTGGTTTCCATAACATTTTAAAATACATTTAAATTATTCTATCTTTATCCACTTTTGTTACACAAATAGTCATATTCCCACCACAAAAATTAAAATAGTATGCATCAACCAGAATGATTTACTTGGGGGACTCACTAATGACACGGAATTTCTAAGAATTCACCTGGGCCCCAACCCAATTTTTATTGCACCTGGTTTGTAACAATAGTGCAATTTCCTTTTGTTGAATGATATTATTCACCTCTGCCTTCTATACTTCTCAAATAAACAACACAAGAAGACCAAATTTTCCTGCAAATATTCTCAGCTTCCAATTTTTGAGGACCACAGATACGTTCGATGGAAATGTTCCTCTCTTAGGAACTAGAAATACTGAATTAAGTTCTTGGTTTTAGGGACAAGAAGCAAAAATTCTGTTAAGTGAATTATTAGGTGAATTAGGTCATTGCTATCTCAACCCTAAATTCCTGGATTTGTGTTTTGACTATGAGGAGATACCATCATATATTAGTCATTGGCCCAAGAATATCCCATATCTTTAAATGACCTTACATGATTGTATCTCCAAGTTGGTCCTGTAACTTCTTTTAGCAGACCATTTCACCATTGTAGTAATCCAGTTGCCTTTGGGTGACGGGGCCCATGATAGACCAATGAATACCACAGGGCTTGAGCCTGTGGCCTACCCTCAGTGAAAAATAAAGTCCTTGGCGATAGGTACTGATATGTGCAATACCATGACTGATAATGTCATTCTGGCAGTCTCAGGATGACAGAAATTTGTAGGCAAGGGAGGGAAATTGCATTCAGGCTATGCATCTATTTCTATAAAGACAGATTGCTACTCTTCCAAAGGTGGAGGATTCCAATGTAATCGACCTATCACTAGGGGACTAGCTGATTTCCCCATCCATTAAATGAATGGATGGTGCACCATCAGGGCTTGGATTTGACCTCTTTTATTGACCTTTTGGGTACTCAGCAGATGTACCAGCTGGAACAGCCAAGGTTAGGGAGATTTCATGTTGTTGAACCCACACAGAACCTTCATGGCTGCCAAATGGCTGCTTGTTTATGAGTGTATTGAACAAATGCTGGGATAGTTTGGAGAGAGGCTTACTTACAGCCCCATGATTAATCCTCTTTGCAACCTGATTGTTAAGAGCCTGAACCACAATGAATGCAACCTAGAAACAGGACAGGCATCTTTGTATTCTGTTTCCATTCTGAGAGGGACATCCACATGCCTTTTCCCTAGGCTTTCTAGCCTCCATTTTCAAATCTTGTTAAGTGTCAAGGGGACAAATCAGGTTTCTCTCTGTCAACTCAGGATTTCTCTGAATCTATAAATCAAGTAACATCTTATTAGGCTGCCCATCTAGTTTGTTTCTATTTGAAAAATTAGTCACTGACATACCCCCCTGAAAGTCAAAACACTCTGGTTGCTATTCTGTCCCAGTAGCTTATTGCAGTAATTGTACCCATCTGGTCTAGAATGATTAAGTGCCACCATGTGGCATATTATTGTTCTCACTGAAATAGGAAGTCCAGATCTGCAAAATGGGAGACCAAATTCCCTCTTGAAGTAAAGCAACTATTATAGAAATTTATAAGGATGATAATGTTCCCCTCATCAAAGCATTTTTTTAATGCCTTGATGAAGGGAGTTTCCTCTGAACCATCGCCTCCTCCACTGGGATAGGATCTATTCCAACCTTCCCAAATTCCTGTGTTTTCAAATTCCTTTATCTACCATATGCTGGAGAAGTTATGGCATCTTAATCTTATCGAATTTAGTCCATTAGTGAATTTAAACCTCAATAAACTGAGAAAATTACCTGGACTAACAGAATGAATCATGAATCCTTTATTTTGACCTTAATGGTCTAACATCCTTAGAATCTCATTTCCACCAAGATTCCCCAGGTTCATCCAAGAGCTTAATTTAATTATCCCCTTGCTACATGTGGAAATACAAGTTTCCTTGTGGGCTTAGAGGAAATGGAGGGTGAGGCATTTGGACCCAGAGGTGAAACAGCATCTCTTTATAAAGTACCTGCTTTGGTCATTGAAGTTTCTTTATAAAATGGAAAACTGGTTTTCTTCTATGGTGAGGAGGGGCTGCTACTTCTAGCAATGGAGATTCAGGAGGATTTTCAGTTCATGATTCTCAGTTTCATGAATGTGTGTTGAATTGCCCCCATCTTAAATAGCAAGGTCCCATTCATTCTCAACCAATACACTAATTTTAACGTAAGACCCTTGACAAAGAGAGAAAGAGAGAGACAGAGAGGCTGAAGTTCAATTGCTAATTAATGGCATTGAATGATCGTGTAAAATATATTACTGTCAATAAAATCAGTCCATAGGAAAAAGTACAAAATGGTATTTTATATTAAAATTAAAGACAGAAATAAAATCATGAAGGGAAGCCCTTTTTGAAAATGGCAGATAGAATTAGAAGTAAGTTGTTATATTATTAGAATAATTATCTTTTCATAAATTGCACATTCTATGTCCCTTATCTATTTTTATTTCCAAAAGAAATCTTTCTGTTGTTTATAAATGTGTATTTGTTTTTATATCCATGTTTACAGACAAGTCTTCACCTCTGTCATTTGTTGAAGGCTTATGATGATTTCTACAATTCACACATATGTGAAGTCCATTCTGTCACCATTTTACTTTTTGACTTTTGGGTTCTGCATGTTGAAATATCTTTCTACCACCAAATTACACATATATTATCCCATAAAATATTTTAATACTAATATAAACATTTATAAAGTATTACTGTTATTGATACCAGCTCCTTAAATTTACTATATATATATATATATATATATATATATATATATATATAACGTATGACTTCCGCATATTTTCCACAATAATTTGAAACACTGCCTGTGGCATAACTTAAACTCCTAAAATTAATAAGTCTATTTCTGGACTCCATTGTGTACTATTAATTTAATTTTTTTCATTAATATTATGCTATTAATTACTATACCACTATAGTATGTTTTCAAATCTGAGAAGTCTACTCCATCTCTCATCGTTTCACCATTTTAAAGGTATACTTTACCTTGTCACTTAGAAAACTTGGCAGAATGTGTTTTTGACTGGCTAATAGTTTATTGAGACTTTGCATGAAATTGCATTGAATATTTACATTTGTTTTGGGGGTAATTAGTAGATATGTGTGTTGTATGTATGTATCTATACATCTATATCTACATCTACATCTTATTTACCTATGTCTATATTTATATCTATATCTATATCTGGTAGTGACTCTTAGCATTCAGAAATATGGTATGTCTCTCCATCTCTTCCTTTTTTAGTTTTTCTTTATGACCTTCACTAAAGAGTTGTACTTTTGACCATAGTTTTTCCACATTTAAACTTACTCTTAGGTTATTTCCGAGTTGCTAAGTTCCACTTTAACAGTGAGTGGCCCATTTGTCCAATTGAATTTTCCTATATACCTGATGTGGTAGATTAATTAATGTCTTCCACAAAGATATATTCAAATCCTTACCTGTTCCTTGCATAAAAGAGGCAAACTGAATCAGGGTGGATGTTAACCTTCTATGACTAGACTCCTCATGAACAAAGGAAATTTGGACCTGGAAATACAAGCCGCAGGAGGAGACGGAGATAGATGTGATAGAAGCAGAGATTGATTGCCAGCAAGTCGCCATCAAAACATTGCAGACTTTGGAGAAGCCATGATGTGCTGATACCTTGATTTGGAATCATTAGCCTCTAAACTGAGAGCTCATAAATTGCTGATGCTTAAGCCTGGCATCCTGTGGTTTTTTCTCACAGCAGCCCTAGCAAACTAAGACAGCTGGTGTCCAAGAAAGCTATTGATCTGTGTGTGTTGTTCTTTTTTTTCTTCTACCTACGTCATTGAACTTTTAGATTTTCTAGGGAGAAAATCACATTAGTTTAAATAAGTTCTTCTTTTCCCTCCAATATTAATATGCTATTTATTTGTCTACTTTTTCATTGATCATGTACTCCATTGTAATGTAAAAAAGTAATTGTGTTAAAAATCTTATTTCCTTCTTGATCTGATTTTCGTAAGAAAATATAAAATATTTTCTCATTAAAATTTTGTTTCATTAGCTAACTGGTAGAAAATCTTTATGATTTTAAGGAGGATAGAAGATTTCCTTTTATATATAGCTAATGTAATGTATTTTGGGTGAAGATGTTGAAAGTTTTTATCTTATGGAATCAAAGTATTATCTTTGTATTTGCTGAAATTAAGCTTCCTTTTAATTCCTATAACTAAAACTGCTTCATGAAATAATTCTTTAATACCAGATAGATTTGTTGGCTAGAGATCTATTTAGATTTTTGATTCTATGTTTATGCATGTATCTTGCTTATATATTTGTGTTTTTGAGCTACCTATATAACCATTTGGCATCAGGTTATGGTAGACTTGTAAAATAATTAGGAACTGGTTTTTTTCCAGCATATTCTATGATATGGGATGCTTTATAAATCCAGGCATGGATTTGTGGGCTAATGCATAACATGTGTACTATATGCTACTCATCATGTTGAAATTCCACATGAACTAATTTAATTATTTTTAAAGAAATCTTTTGATTTTATCACAACCTCCAACATTACAATCATGGAAAATGAAGAACAGAGAGGATCTGTCACTTATATCTGATATTGTTGCTGGTTCATGGATTAGAAACAAGGAAACCTAGTTTTAGATAACTGTCTCAAGTGATCTTGGTTCCCATTTATAACTATCCAAAAAAGTTCCCTTTTAAAAGCACGAAATATCCACTTATAGTCTGTGAGACTGAAGGTACTATTTAAAGAATAGTAATTAAATGGTTGCTCATGCATCACCAATTTGTGTAAGAAAAGGGATACTAACACTAACTCTGAAAGCCCCTGGGTGGGCCTCTTTTATCGCCTCCCATCCCAGCTCAAGAGATAATTACATTAATCAATCCTATGCTTTTCTCGACAGTTTTACCTCTTTTATTTATTCTTAAATATTTGTCTATTTTTTGCATAATTTGGCTTTTATATTGATGGACTCATTCAGTATCTACTCCTCTGTCATTTACTTTTTGTAGTTATTCCTTTGTTGTATTTAGAGATGATTGTATTGTTTTTTCTCCTATTTTCAATGCTGCTCAGGAATTAATTATTGGTTATGTCACAATTTATTTATTCATTCTTCGGTTGATAACCATTTGTGTTGTTAACAATTCTTTGCCATCACAAACAATACTGTTTTGAATATTCTCATTCATTGCCTGGTGCACATATACAGACCTTGTCTAGCATTTATAGTTAGGAGGCTTAACGCTGGGTTATTGAATATGAACTTGGCCACATTTTCTAAATAATGCCAAACTATTTTCCAGAGTTGCTCTATCTGAATACAACATCATAGCAGTGCTTAAAAGATTGTACTGTTTCTTGCCAACACTGACTTTTTCAGAACTTGAACAATCAAAAGACTTGTGAACATTTAAATTTTAAAAACTGTAGCCAGTATATTGCATATAAAACTGCATCACGTAGGGACTTTAATTTGTATATCCCTGATGATCTTGAGTCTCTTTCCCTGTGTAACTTGGCCATTCTGTTTTTGACTGTTGTCCATTTTTCTCTTCAAATAACTCATCAGCCTATTTTATTGCTATTATAGTCAGTATTTATATTCTGAACATCAATCCTTTGTGTTTTTTTGTTTACAAAATTTTAACTTGATTATAGTCACCTTATTTGCTCATCTACATATATGTTATTATTATTATTGCAATTATTTCCTGGATATTGTATATAAAGGGGCCATAGAAACTGAAGTCTATGTCATTTCCCTATAGAGAGTGCACACCCTTTCCACTGTTAGGCATACGGTACAGGTTGATCATCTCAATCCAATACAAACTGAGATTTATTGGGCTGGGTGGCAGCTTTATTTATTCAGTTCACCTTTGGTCACAAATATTTTGGGGGCAAGATATCCGTCTAGTATCTCTGATGAGATTGCAGATTTCCCCTGCCTTTCCAGCCCAGCTCCTCAGCTTCCTTTGCAGCCTTCCTTTACCTTCCTTCTGCTCAGCAGAAGTCCTTTGGAGAAAAACCAGAGGAGAGATTGGTGGTACTTTGAGGGTCCCCTGAATTCACATCCCAAATGTCTATCAAAATCTCAGCTGTTTTCTCTCTTCCCTGCAAGGTTTCTTTGCCTATCTGCTCAGTAATGGTTATGTTTAAGGCTTTCTTTACCATTTTATCAATTCACCAATCCCATTGCCTCATCTAGATTATGAACACAATACATATTTGGATTAATGGACTGAGGAAATAAAGGGAAGCTATAGAGTCACACTGCATCATAGTCTCATTCCTAATCTGTAGGGTTGAGTTTTAAATTCCATCTAATCATGATTCTCTTCAAGTGTATAGTAAAAAATCCATTTTTATCTAGGATGATATAAAGAATTCTAAGCTGCCAGTCACTGCAGCTTTCTGAGAGTCCTTAAATGATCCTGGCAAAAAGTCTGTAACTAAGTAAGGGAGTGGTGGTGAGAAACTAAGTGCCTGTGCTGCCTGTTTGGTGTGGGGGAGGGGTGGCTTTGCACCTCAAAATCCAGCAACACAAGCAGAAACTCTGTCCACTGTCCTTCCTTCCTCCTATTTTTATTCTACATGAGACAGGACTTTCCATAATTTCACATTGGTAGGCTCAGTAGCTCTACACATTTAAGGCCTGTACACCAATAAAACATTTTTATGCAGGAATGATTGCACTGAAACAAATGTGTGTGTATGTGTGTCTGTGTGTGTGTGTATTTGCCAAAACGTGGTGGAAATTTATAATATTTTATTGTTCAGGTTGCAAAATGTGACCCTTTATTAAGAAGTCTTAGGGTTATATGCAATAAAATTGCATTAATTGGACTATGTAAAGCACCCAAAACAAGTGACAGCTACACAACTATACAGAACCTCATGAAAACAGCAGAAAAGAAATAGCACTTGTTTACTGCAACCCCCAGGGACAACTGGATTTTAAAATGTTTTATTCCTGCCTGGAAAAAAAATAGTATACACAAATCCACACACAGACATATACTGCACTGGTGTTCTGCATTGAGAAAATGCAGGAACTCATTCAACTCACAAAAGCCATGGAGTTAGAAGTGTGTCTAGAGTGCTTTTATTCCAACAATTTTGATCTGGGGCCCTCATTAGTATTTCCTAAGGAGATTGAAAAAAACACAACCACAGAGACACTTATCCAGAAGGTAGGTTTGACTGGATTGGCAGGGGGCTGGTTATTTGTTCTTATATTTATATTTTAAAAGTTTGTGAGATGATTATAATGTAAACTCATGTGAAACATTAATGGTAATTCAAACCCTCATTTTTTGGATGAGACAATGGACTCTCATAGATAGCATTGTCATGCGTTGCCCCAGGTTGTAGGACGATTATATTATGCTGACATTCTGTAAGAAGTGCTCCCGGAAGATGAGCATAATAATGTGCTTTCTCATGTGTTTCTATTACAGTTATGCATATATGGCATACCTTGAAAAAAGTACATCTCATTAGGTGCTTCAAATAGAATTTAATATTTGGAAGTGGTTGCCTAGTATTGGAAAGTTGAAGAAGATTTTTTTTTAAAGGAGCATTGAGATAACTCTGAAGTAATAATTTGCAAGAGAAGAAGGGAGGAAGAGGTGAGCTGCCACACATAGAAACTCAGAAGAGGCTCTCTATAGAATTGGTGTTCATGACTCTCAGGGATGGCCTTATCTAGCTGTTAATGGTATAAGACCATGATGTACCCTACAGTTGATGTTCAGACCAGGGACCGTTGTCTTGTCGCTGCTAGTTCCTCAAAGAGGATGTGATAAAGTTGGTTCTGAGTGTGTCCAAGTCGGCTAGAGGCTGAAGCCAAGTGCTCCTGCTGGAGACAGCACCAACTCATACAAGGAGGAAGTTTCGTCTCTTCTCAGATTCCATTTTCCCTGTAGTGGTTCCTATAGACTGAAGCCAAACTGACAGCCTTTACCTCAACTCTGATGAGATTTTAGGAATTCTGTTCTTTTGATGCCAGGATTCAACTTCATCTGTAATTCTGACGAGAATACTTCGTCTGTTCCCGGACTCCAGCCACCTACCTCAAGGAGATGGCTATTAACTGAGCACTTTATAATGGCTTGTTTTATCTATCAATGAGAATGCAGCACATCAGCCTACTACTTATGGCTTACAGGAAGGGAAGTGCACAACACTGCCTTAGTCATGCTATTTCTTTGCCATGGTCTTTCAATCTATGCAAAATACGGTAAACCCACAAAAATGCTAAAAACATAATTTTCAACTCACCACAGCTTTAGCATACTTGTCCACCTTTCATAAATGTATATATTTTGGACTAGAGATGAAAACAGTCTTGCAATATGCAGCAGTAACTCAATATAGTAAAATAATTTTACAGGAAAATAGATTTTTTTACTCATCCAACTGAATAAACAAAAATGCAACAGTAGTACTTTTAATTTTGTTGCTAGTATGCTTTTTCTTTTTTCATGGGCAGGCACTGGGAATCGAACCCAGGTCTCCAGCATGGCAGGCAAGAACTCTGCCTACTGAGCCAACGTGGCCCACCCTGCTAGTATGCTTTTTATTTTATTTTTAAGCAACAACAAAATACTCATATTTAGTTTATTTTCTCTAATTTTACATATAATATTTATATTTTAAATTACACAAACTTAGGGTATGAAAACCATTAGACAGGAAGTGATCATCAGAAATTTCCCTTTCCTGATGTAGCTACCATTAATATTTTCATGCCTGTCCCCTAGGGTATCTCTTTATGCGATGAAACTTGTATTTTATGAATGTGGAATTGGAGGATACTTTTTTAATGCATTCATTTTTCTGGGGGTGATTAACCTTCATCTTCCACCCACAACTTCTTCCAGTAATTAATGTTAACAAACTGGTATATATCCAAACAGAGGTTTTTCCATGTTCATATTGCCATATTCAGACATGTACAGGGGCTCCCTCATTGTTCAAGATTGTATTATTAATACTTTTTAAAATCTACAGCTAGTGTAGAACCACACCACAATTTATTCTACCATTTCAAAAATCATATTATATCTTTTTTTTTCTATTACATTCAATAAACATACTTTATGAGTATTCTTACTCATGCATGTTTTGATTTTAAGGGATAGATTTTCCTGGGTGGGATTCTTAAATTGACAGATAGGTACATTGTTCATTTTAATAGATATTGCCAGGTAGCTTTCCCAAATGTCTATATCAATTTTTCCCCCCAACAGTGTATAAGAGAACACATTTTCCCCACCACTTTCAATAAGGGATGCTATCATTCTTAATTTATGTGGATCTATGGGTTTAAGTTAAATCTCTTCATTGCCTTAATTTTCATTTCCTTTTCTGCTAGTTAGGCTGAACATTTATAGAAGGGTTTCCTATTTGGATTTTTTTTTGTAATTTGGATATTCATATTCTTTGTTCTTTCATTAATTTTTTATCATTTTAACCCCAAGTTGTTAGAACACATTCTGTTACAGATGTTATGTTCTGTGTTTCAAGTATTTTTATCAATCTAATGTTTGTCTATTGAAGTTGTCTACCTATTTAATAGTTGTCTTTGGCTGTCTTTCTATCTATCTATCAATCATCTATAAAATATAGCTCTCTCTATATCTATCTATTAAGAGGGAAAAAAGGAAAGAGAAATACGTTTATGATTTTTTTATATAGCTCCTGTTCTTCCTGTCCTGGTTAAAATTCCCTTAAACCTTCCATTGTATGTGAACGTTCAAGTTTTATTCCAAAGTTTTATTTTAGACATTTAAGATTTCAAAGTTGTGTTCTTTTTCTCTTTGAGATATGTGTAAAACATGTTTTCAGTTAGAATTTTTTCCTGTGAGCATCATTATTAGTAAGACATCGTTCATCCACTGAATAAAAAAATCCATTTTTATGCCATGTTAAATCAAATTCCTCTTACACCTAAAGAGAACCTACTGATTAATAATGAAGGCTCTGAAGTCAGAAAGACCTGTGTTCAAATCCTGCTTTATTGTGGTAGGCTGAATAATAATCCCCAAATATGCCCACATATAATCCTGATTAATGTGGACTAAATATTCCTTAATCCTTAAGGATTGCTTAATTTGAGAAAATGAGTCTTTGCAGATGTGGTTGTTCAGGATCTTGATGGGAGAGATAATTCCAGATTGCCTAGGTGGGGCCAGTGTGATTACAACAGTTCTTGTAAAAGGGACACAGGAGGAGTCAAAGTCACAGACAAAGGTGATGTGATGATAAAAGTGGATTGGAGTGATATGCTTTGAAGATGGAGGAAAAGGCCACAAGTCAAGGAACATTGTCTCCCAGTAGAAGCTGTAAAGGCAAGGAAATCAATTCTCCTCTGAGAACCTCCAGAAGCCTGCCAACACATTGACTTTAGTGAAACTGATTCCAGACTTCTGACCTCTGGAACTGTAAGAATGTAAATTTGTGTTGTTTTAAGCCATTCAGTTTG
Source organism: Tamandua tetradactyla (assembly GCF_023851605.1). Lineage (NCBI taxonomy): Eukaryota > Metazoa > Chordata > Mammalia > Pilosa > Myrmecophagidae > Tamandua > Tamandua tetradactyla. The sequence continues at coordinate 52,536,669 of NC_135341.1, read as the reverse complement.
TTGTAATTTTTTACAGCAGCTATAGGAAACTAATACATCTGACAGTCCTGTGGGTTGAATTACTTACTACACTGAACTCTTCACTTTTGCCATTGGCACACTGGGGGAAATCATAGCAGATGCATTTTGTATTTTGTGTGTGAATTAAATGAACAAAAACTTATGAAGCACCAACCCTAGTAACAGCAACAGCTAAAATAATGTAAAAAATAATGCATAATTTTATTAACACAAATCAACAAGGAAAGAAAAAAACTAAATATTTTCATAGAAACATAAGATAATACTTGAATAAAGACCTATAGCATGTTTCTGGAGGCAAGAACTCAATATTGAGATATGTAAATTTAATGTAGATTCCATGCAATCTCTACACCATAGTTTTGGGAACTTGACAAAATGATTCTAAGTTTCATCTGGCTTCTGACTTAAGAATTAGATGATGCACCATGTTTTCTCATCTTCCCACCCTACTCCTAATTCAGTGATAGTACGGCTGTAAAAATAGACTAAGGACATAGCAATAATACTAACTTGAAGAGGAATATGGACCAAAGCAGTGACTGCAATCAATACATGGAGAATGGAAATTAGAGAAATCCTGATTCAAGATGGCCTATTGCAACATCCCCTATCCTGTTCCAAAGCTTAAAAAAATTCGGTGTCTGAAAGAAAAAGTATAGCCATATTAGACCAGAAACTATAGGAAACTGTGAAGGATTGAAAACAGACAGGAAAGGATACTGCAGGAAACAACAGCGTAAATTTTACGCAGGAAGAAATCACAACTGAATTGCCACTCCAAACCTGAAATAGTTCAAGAAAGACATGGTTAATAGGTTGACTCATATACACAGTAAGGCAGTAAGGCAAGGAAATATCTGTAATTTCCCTTGAATTTAGCCTGAATAATGTATCAGCTCCGACAGAAACAGATTCAGGTATTCTATGGTGTTGTAAGACCTGTCTTCATGGATCTCTTGTGTTTTTGCATATCTTGTTTTCAGAGGCAATGATGACCTTTGTTCTGGATTATCTTTCCAAGGATATTTGTATAGCAAACAGTCATGAACGATAGAGATCATTCCCCCTTATGTAGCAGAGAGCAGATTTATTTGCTGTCTAGTATAATAAAGATAACGTCTGCCTCCAGGGCAAAGGTTGGGCAGGATTGCTTGCAGCCCATCATAAAACATTGGGGTCTCCTGATCTCAGGGTTTCTCAGCTGTGATGCAAACTCACTGCATGTGCAGTATTCATTCTGTGTCACATGTACAGTGTGAGAAACCAGAGCGAAATAAAGTTCAGGCTGCCTACCATTCTGTGTGCAGTAAGGTTTAAATTTACTTCTGATCCAGGAATTTTGAGCTTATCATGTAGAAATTTCCACAGATTTACTATTAATGTGAAAGACACTTTTTTTCCCTTGAACCAATAATTAACATTTTAGCAATTTTTTTGGAAGTGTTTATTCTATTCAATAAGGTACTAAACATAAATAAATGAATACATAAATAGAATAAATGAATTTTAAAACTTATGAGTATACATGTCTGTTTCCTCTTATTTTTTTAATACTTTCTGATTCCTATTGATATTTATGTACTATTTTAAAATAATTTTATAAAAATATTACCAACCATGGACATAATTTCTTACAGTATTGCTTCTTTCAAATACTTGTTATGAGCTACCAGGAAATACTCTCCTTCTAAAGCTCTGTGAAATCTGTTGTAAGGTTATTGTCCTAGAATAAAGGTATTTATAGGAACTAGATGCTTGTATTTCTTTCTAAATCCATGACCTTGGTCAAGTTATTTATTTAATCACTGTAGTTTCCTGCCTAATTTCTGAGTATAATATTATTTTACCAGATTGTTAAAAGTTTCTCAAAGGAAGCATCCTACAGTACCTGGCACATTGCACTCAAGAGAATAGTAATACCTTGTCATACTTTCCCTTCTTACCAAAGTTATATTTGACCGGGAGATAATTGCCACCTCTTAAAAACCACATGGTCAGGGCATTGGGTCATGTTTTAATTTTAATCAAAATTTGATAACTTGAAGTTTCTTTTCTTCCACACAACCATATGTATAGTTCGGTCAGCCCAAAATCTGAACAGAAAGAAAGTGGGTACTACAGCATTTATTACCACAAGGAACTCAAAATATGAAGTTGAAAGTAACCATTCTCTGCAATCATCAAAACTAACATACAAATCAATATGCCATTTCAATACTCCTCTAAAATGAAAATTGTTAAGAGGCATTCAGATATTCCAAATTTATTGCAACATCAGCAATGACAATTGGTCACTAAATCTCAGTCAGCAAATGGTCAGCTGGATGCTTACTTTAAAAAGACACATTTTGGCTCCACAACGTAAATCCACAAGGAATCCTCTCTTATATTGAGTTTGTTTTGCAGAAGGCCTTTATTTTCACCCTGTCTGAAGCTTTGGGAAGCAGGTCTCACTTGGCAAGCCAAGTTGTTAACTCAGTAAAAGGCAGGATATCAGCACTTCTCTATATGCTTGAAGGTTGAGGAAAGTGGAGGTAACTCTCTCAAGGTTTGACTTTTCTGTTTGCCTTCGATAATCCTTGAAAAGTTCAGATGCTTACATAGGACTGATCTGTGGGACCTCTTGGGACTCCAAGATTTCTCTAGAAATTATTTTTGGCAAAATGTTTGATATTTTCTTCTTTCTCAATACAAATAACACGCAAAAAAATTTTGTTTTCTTCTCCTTTTCCTCCTCATCCTGATAATACCTCCTAGAATAAAAATCACCAAAGTATTTTTACCTCTCCTACTTCCAGCACCTACCCAAGCTAGAATGGGCTCATTTTGGTGGCCTGTCACATGTGACTGTGATGAGCTGTTGGGTTAGTTGGCCACTGGATGATCTAGGTTGGCCTCACTCACATGTGTGGATCTGAGAAGCCGTTAGTCTTGATGACTCAGTTCACCCCATGGGGTCTCTTATCTCTTATATTCTAGCAGATTAGCTCACCCTCATTTATTTGGTGTTTTCAGATAAGACCAAGAGAAAAAAATCCTCCAAATTACCAAGCACATTTCAAGTATCTGTCACATGGTCTAGCATAGTCAGTGTGTGAGGGGATCATACAAGGAGGTAATTGCAGTGTGGTAAATGAATTATGGGCCCTTGCTGTAATAATCTGTTACATAACCTCTTTGCCTTATTTCATAGATTAAAATCTAAATTTCTCCATAATTTCTCAGACACCATTTCATAATATTCTTCCTTGACTTCTTCCTTTCACCTCTGTCCTAGTTTAATTTGATCAGTTCCTTTGTAACTGCAGAAAACTTTGTATTTCCTTTATACGAATGTGTCTACTTGTGTGTCTTCCTCATTAGATTCTGAGCTCTTTGAGGTAAAGTATCTCAATTTAGTACACAATTAGCATACCATCAAGAGAATGAATGAGTGTATTAACAAATGAAGAGTGAATTGGTAAACAATTTTCCCAGAGGGATTTATGCATGCTGAAAGGGCAAAATATGCTATCATTACAATTTGTAGAGCTACAATGCTAAGACCCATCTAATATAAGGCAATATTTTCCAGTCTCTGTTCTAAACAACAAGGTTTTATAATCTGCTAATAGATGCTCTTTGAAAATACGTGCCTGTGTCCAAATAAGGTATTAAGGATGTAGCACTGAAAATCAGATAAAAGCCCTACTCTCATGGAGATGGTATTATAACAAAGTTGATAGACTTAACCAATTTTTGAGGGTTATAATTGCTATATATTTAATCAAACAAGGTAAAATGATAAAAATCAATTGCTAGGGGCTCTGATGGGAGAGCAAATTTAAAAAGATGGTCAGGAAATGTGTGTCTGCAGAGGTGATATTGGTCTTGCAATCTAAACACATGGCTAGCCATACAAAAATGTAGAGAAAGAGATTCCAGGAGTAAAATTGGTTGAAAGAAGACTAGTATTGCTGGAATCTAGTTATGGAAGGGCAACATTCAGGGAATGAGATCAGAAATGTAAGGTGAAGCACAATCATATACTGAAGTTATTCTCAGTGTGTGGTTCTTGGGTTAACTGTATCAGCCTCCTCTGGGAACTTAGCCGTGCAAATACTCTGGCCAATCCTAGACCTACTGAATCAGAAACCCTGGTAGTGGGATCCAGAAATGTATGTTTCAACAGGCTTTCCAGGGAATTCTGACAGGGCTCCAGTTTGAGAACCACCAACGGTCTTGAAGACCATTTTAAAGATATTTATTTTATCTAAAATACACTGAAAAGCCATTTAATCACTGAATAGTTTTAAGGAGGAAAATGGTAAATTCCGGTTTGCATTTTTAAATGATGACGGGAGATTAATTCCAATACTACTGCCGTCATCCAGGCATGAGAAGATACAGGTAAAAAGGACTGATAGAGAATAGTAGGCAGATATGGGGAATAGTTGGGGCTTAAACAAAATGAGTTGCCTTTTAAATGAAGGACTTAGAGGTTCTATGTCCCCCAAATGGATGACGAATCTCTAAAAGAATATAATATGAAGAATTCAATTTTTATTTGATCTTGGGGTCTTTTATATCATTAGAAATTTATAGGAAATCTTCCAGAATGCTAGCCTCCATGAAAATGAGATATAGTCTGAAAATCTCTGCATTATAAGTAAGAAAGAAAGAAGCTAAACACTGTCTATTTAGTTAGATCACAATTATATAACTTACATTTAAAAAGAAACGTCTCTTTTCAAAAATACCCAGTAGCTAGAACCAGGCAAACAGAGTGGTTTTATAGTAAAATACCCACTTCAGTGTATAGGTAGGAGCAATTTGCTTTTGAAAGAATTTCTCCACATTCAGTTTTGACAGCTGATCAAATGATATCTAAGTTAATGTTTAGAATTTAAGAACTTGGTTATCTGAATTTGTAGATTTTTTCCTTGTTGCCTTAATTTAAAATTGGTTTATGAAACTTACTGCACAAACACAGGCTTCACAGTGATTGTAGGGATACTTCATTTGAATATGCCTATGATTAAGCTAACTAAGATATGCATTTTGGTGATTCTAAGTGTATTGTTTGTTTTCTTAAATAAAAAATAATTAAAACAAAAAAAGAATTTCTCTAGGAGAATTAGTCTTTTTAAGTCATTTTATTAATCTCTACCAAAAAAGGCCATTTTAAAACATTTAAGAGTATTATCATCAGATTAAAAAAGAATTGTATTTACTTCTATAATTTAATTAATAATTTATTTATCAAGTCCCTTTAAACAAAATAGAAGGAAGTATTTGGTCCAAGACATTTTAATTTAGTAAAATATGATTTTGAAGCCCTTTACTGTGTGAATTTTCAATATTTATTACATTTCTTAGCAAGATCAAGTAATTTAGTGCTTTTCTTTCAGGATAACTAGAATTAACACTTGGAATTCTTACTTTTATTACTAAAAATATCCAACAACAAGGTGCATTAGATTCTTTCATTCTGGAAGCACAAAAGGTCTAGAATTCATGCCTTTTTTGTTATTGTTTTATTTAATGTGTGCATATCCAGTGTTCCAAAATTATCCAGACAGTACTAAAGTAGAACTCAGACAAATGGTGTAATTTTTGCTTAATACACGAGTCACTCTCTGTACTGGATCTCACACTCCATATTTGCAAGATAGAAGTAGTAGATAAAATGATTTCTTGGGTCATTTCCAACTCCAACATGGTGATATTTGTAAGAATGTATATATTTGTCAAAATTCCAGTGTTCCCTTACAGATGGGATCAAGGCAGATTTATTATAGTCAAGAAACTGATTTTGTAAACCCTCTGTAGACTATTTTAATTTTTTCTATTTCCATTTACTTGTCCAAAATTAGATAATAAAATGTTCTCTTAAAAGTTATATGTATCCACATGATCAAAAATGCTAACATATCACCCTAACACTGCTTGGTCACTCTGCCAACTTGAATCTATCCAAGTCCCAGGTTTCCTCACCTCCAATCAACTGATAATAGGTTTGTGATAAATCTAAGAAACTTGGAGTGCATCAAGCACTTCAGACACTAAATATATTCTTTGTGACTTTCATAATCACTGACAATACTTATCTCTTTTAGATAGAACACTATTTAAATGGTTCCATAGATCTTGAAAGAAGTTGAAAAATTTTCCATAAACACCACATAACTATTTACTTTACAGGATCTGATTCTTCATTATTTTTAAAGATAGATTATCAGCTGTCCTAAAATTCAAGAAGGCTTTCAAATTTATCTTCTTTTATGAGACAAGTAAATTATGCACATGATCATGTTATTGGAAAAATTAAGTCCTATGACACACAATATAATTTAAATGAATAGATAAGTCAGTCAGTCCATCAATCAATCACAGAAATCTAAATTCCAAATTTTAATTGTCAGTGGTTTGGACTATGACAGAAGTTTTGATTATTAGGTCATGCATAATATCAAACAAGGTTTGACAACTCTGGATACCTACAGCAGGGGGTACATGAAGTCTCTCTATGGGACCTATAAGCTTCTGGCCTACAATGAGAGATTTAGGGTCAATGAAAAGAGTTCTGGATTATATCTAGATCTGACTCCAATGCGTCACACAAACCATGGACTTTTTCCTTCTATGGAAAAGTAAAGGGATTTGAGATCCCCACAACACATTAAAAAATGAAAAAGAAGAAGAAGAAAGAAAAAAGAAAAAAATAGTTAAGGTCTGAAGTTGATTTTTGCCTTTTTTCCTTTTTTTCCTACAGCCTGAGTTGTTTCTCCCTATAAATCCAACAGCAGCAAGATTGGTTTCAAAGTAGTCAGGATGAGGGAGGGAATGGGTAGTGGGTGCATGGAGTAAGGCTGGTAGCCTTGTTAAGAGAAGGAGAACAGTCTTTATCAATCCTGTTTCTCTCCTTTCCCAAAATAAGGCCAGAGTATTCTGCTTGTAAAGTTACCTAATGATTATGATTATTTTTATAATTATTATATTATTTTTATAATTATTATTATACTCATTTTCAAATATGGAAACAGTAGCCTGAGATTTTAAGTGATAAGGTCACAACTGTGGCAAAATTGGAATTCATTTTGTCAAACAACAACAACAACAACCACAACCACAAAGAAAACTGCTCTGGAAAATTTAAAACGGGCAAGGATGGCTTCATTCAGAGGTTGCTATAAGAAGGAAAGAGAAAGTAAACCTCAGTTCAGGGGAAACGAAGGACAGACAACTTTTTAAATGGCTACGAGTGGGTCAGAGGAAATGCCTTGGGAGGTCATGAGGGGCAGTTGGTGCTGGGATGGATGATTGATTTACTCAAGTGGCATTTAGGAAGGTTTGGTTACATGGAGATGGGTGTGGGACTTACTAAAGTTGTGACTTCGTGTGGAGTGTTTTCTATTGTGGTAATTAGACTGCCTGGAGTTTATAAGGGCTGGGAAAGAGGAGGAAGGAGGTAAAGAACTACCCATGTAGGGTCTCTCAGGTGCCTGGATAACCACAGTGAGAGGAAGAGGGGTGAGGAAGGTCAGGGGCAAGTTTTATATATGGAATAGGTAGGATCTGAAGTTGTCTTTCATGTTTTTTCCCTGTGGCCTGTGTTCTTTCTATAATCCACAGCGGCAAAATTGGTTTCAAGGTAGTCAGGATGAGGAGGGAACAGGATGTGGGGATAAGAAGTAAGGCTGGACACTTTGCTAAGAGAAAGAAAACAGCCTTTGTCAATTCCTGCTCCTCTCCTTTTCCAACTCTCTTTCCCCATCTGTTTGCCTTCCTAATTGAACCATGCTGATTTGACCCTTAATTTCCTCATACATAAAATGGGTTGATAACACCTGTCACATATTATTATCGGGGAGAGCAAATGGAATAGCAAACAGGAAATTTTTGAAAATAATAAAGTGCTACACAAATGCAAAGTAGTAACCTCTGGGCATTGCTTCTTTATAGTCCTCAATCATAGTTGTTCCTTATTCTCTTCTTTCCGTTTTAGCCTAAAGTCTCCAATAGGGCAGGCTCACTTTTGAAACTGATGAGACTCTAATATAAGCCCAGTGTGTCCATTTTGGAGACAGGAAAATAATTTTCCAGTAGCTGTTCTACTGGAAATGCTCTTTGGCAATATTTAAGGATGTTACAGTTTTTGGTCACAAACCTCCATGAGCAGCTTTGGTGGAGGCTCCATCATCTTCTGTGCCTTAATGATTAATTATCTGCCAGTTCTTAAAATAAAAGCTTTACTTCATTGACTTTCATTAACTTTATTAGCAGGATGTATTTCGAAGATCATGACCTTCACAGATGAGAAGAGAAATCCATGTTTTTGGTTTATTCTGTTTTCACTTTGACATGGAGTGACTATAAGGTAGCCTTACAAAGGATATTCATGGTAAAAAAGGACTCTCTCTTCATCAAGTTATGGTGCCAGGGATATCTATAAGTGAGGGTGCTCGGGTGCAATTTTTGTGACTCTGAAATGCCCCAAAGCTTTTCCTGCTGTGTAGTACCTACTGATCACAGATCACATGATGGCTGGTATTTTGGAGTCTCTAATCTGGTAGAACTGCCCGAAGATTCTGATGAACAGTATTAGCAGAGCAATACTCTATATGCTCCAAAATTGGCTGGAATTCATCTTTTCAAAATGACACTGAATATAATTTAGAAGTGTCAGAATCATAAAGTACATGCTCTCATGAAAGTTTATTACAGAAAAAGATATGTCCAGCCTTTGGCAGAATGCCTGCGGCATCATCATTTTGCTTAACTTGTATGAAAGCATTCTTTTAAATCTGTGAACAACTTTAGTTATTGAGGTCTTTTCTGATATCTACACTTTTATTTTGTCAACAATTTCATCTTTCCTCCATTCAGCAGATTTTATTTTTGTCTTTTGTGAATTTTCTTTTGAAAATGCTGAGCTATTATCAAAGTTCAGTAAACAGAACTCTTCCATGAAGAATACCTGTTTGAAGCAGGGCCTTAGGCTTTCAGACAGGACAATGAGACAAAATCCATTAATTACCACTGTTCCCTACTGAATAAGGTGAACTTTGACCTAGCACACTTGTGGAAAAGCTATCAGCATCACAAGCTTCTCTCCCTGTTTTGGGTATTTGACCCCAGGGAATGACACCGAGGGTAGAGGTATTTTTTTTTTTCTTCCTTTGCTTATATTTAGATGGCAATTTAAAAGTATATTAGAGAAAGATTTGATACTCCAGAGCAGTTGCTTTCCTAGAAGAGCTCTTAAAAGCACTTCAGATTGTTAACAATTATAATTGTACCTTCATTCTTGTATACCTGAGATAATAGCACTGTTACTACAATGATATCCTTTTAGTTGAGCTTGGTGCACACAAAAACGTATGAGGTTAAACTGGGAATTTAAAACAGGAATTGTTAATTTTTGCACTGAAATCCTCATAAAAATATGGAGCATATATAGTATAAGAATTTGTCTTCACAGCGTAGAAAGATTTAAGAATCAACTGCAAAGAGGGCTGAATGTTCATAATTAATTGTTTGATGATGCAGTTAACAGTAAAACTAAAATTTTAGAGAAAATATTCAAATAATTCAAACATACGTAGTGCTTTTGGTAACTTATCTGAGATAGGTCTCTCGATTCCTCTTTACAAAGATGTTTCTTTACTTGAGATATATGTATTAAAGAAAGATTTAAGTTTAGGTTTCCTTAATTCAAAACCTATGCTTGTCTTGGTATAAATAAAGAATTAAACACACGCACGCAAGTTTGCAATTAGCTGCTCCTCTGACAATGACTTCAATTTAAAGAGTGGTTGTAGTGGGTATTTACTGTTTGATTTTCAACTCCTCCCATACTCTGCACCATACTCATGCATGCACATACTCACATGCATACATGCTCCATTTGAATTTCCTCACATTTCCACTGCAATCATTGCACCTACCTTCATGCCTACAGTTTTATTGTACAGAGGTGGATTTATTACCAAAGATAGTCAGAAATCATCTCCAGATATCCCAGATTTGAGCCAGGCTAGAGAGGCTCTTCTTTGCTGGTGATTAAGTCTGAAGCATGAGCATAATAACTTTCATTTACCCTTATCTTCATCATTTGGAAGGAAGAATTCTGAGATATTTAAGCGGGTCTGCAGAGGTGAGCAATAAGTACTAAGATCCTCCCAGCATTCAAGCAGGCCCAGCTCAGGAACTGATTTGCCTGTAATTATTTAAAAATTCACAGTATTTTTCCAGCATTTCTATTTATTATAACCCAAAGAGACCCAGTTAAGCCAGTTAAAAAAAAAAACAGCTTATTTCAGAATGGAGGGAGAATTTATTTTGGTTTCTGATGGATCTGAATTTAAGTACAAATCAATACCTTGATTGGTCACCTGTCCTTGGGCAAGTTACCGGTCTTTCTGAACCTCAGATTTAACTTTAATTAAAGAAAAAATGAGAATAGTAGTCAGTTTACTCTAAAGACAAACCTATGAAAATGCATGCATTTTGAAAGGTTGGTTCCCGTTCCCTTCCTTATCTAAGTATTTTTAAATAAATTGGAGCAAAATCTAAAACAACTCCAACAACAAAAAAGACATTTGCAGTAGAGGACAAATGGAATTGATAATTTTGCATTTATATCTGGTTGATTTTAAATGATGGAGTAATTTTTGTTATATGTGGACAAGCATCTATTAGTATGCTCCCAAAGATAACATTATTGTTTACTTAAAATGAAATGTCACTGGATGCAAGTTCCAATAAAAGATTGAAAATACTATATTTAGATAAACAGAATTCTATGTAATGATTTGCTAAATGAGCCAGCAATCAAGAAAGGAAGAAACTGTCCCAGAAAAAAATTAATAGCTATCATATTTCAAAAATGGAAAATTCCAAGGTGATAGTGAATGGTCACGGTTGAAAATGTTTTTCCTTTTTTTCCTCAGTGCATTCTAGTTTTCAGGCTTGTGCAGCAATCTCTCAGATTAAGATTTTTCTGCTAATAATGACTTGCATTTCACTTAATCTCTCTGTGCCTCCTTGTCCGTTCTCCACAGAACACAGGTAGAAATAGTAGAGGCAGGGGATGGTGAGATTAAGAAGCCAGTGTGAGGTGAGATTAATGAGTTGGTGTGGTGACTTCATTACCAGACAGGGCTATGTGGAAGATGGGGGAAAAGCTCCAGCAGACACATGGCTTGAAGGCACAAGAGGCTTGAGTCTGATGGGAAATAGAGTGCTAGAACTGGAACAAACACGCTGGATTTTATGACAAAAAAAATCTTTGTTTGAGATAGCAGGATCCTCAGCTATGGGTATCATAGAGAACAGGAACTTTACCAAACTAGTGGCTCCTGTACACTGTGTCGTAATGACAATTACAGATATATGAGCTTACCTTGACTCTCTTCATTTTACCGTATATGAAATCCTTTCTCATGCATGACCTCAGTTCAGCCTCCAGCAGTCCTCGGTAGTAGACCAAAGAGGTATCAAGCCTCAGTTATTTCAGGGGCCTGCATGCTTTGCCCACAGTCTCACCAGTGAGTGCTGGAGCAGATCCTTGAAGGCTGGCATACTAGATCCATCCAATTTTTTTTTTTTTTTTTTTTTTTTTTTTTTTTTTAAAGGAAAGACAGAGAGAAGGAAGGAAGGATAGAAGGAAGGAAGAGAGGAAGAAAGGGAAACATCTTTTAAACATTTTCCTGTTTTACCGCATTTCGTTTCTCCGTTTTCGTTACATGGGCTGGGGCCGGGAATCGAACCGAGGTCCTCCGGCATAGCAGGCAAGCACTTTGCCCGCTGAGCCACCGCGGCCCGCCCCGATCCATCCAATTTTGTTATCACTTTTCCATGCTCCAAGCCAGTCAATCCCCTAAACCCTAAGCCATGTAAAATAAAATGTCCCAGAAAAGAGTCACATTCTTTCTTCACTATGTCTTTCTCAATTTCCTTTTTTCTTCCTTTCCTCCTTCCTTGCTATTTATGTTCTTTCTTCCCCTCATCCGTCTTCCTTTATTGTGCTTTCCTCTACGTTGAGGCATTTATATGTTCAATGTATTTTCACAGACATAGCACCACTGGTTCTTACAGCAGTTCTGTAAGGAAAGAACACAGTTCATCTTCATCCCCATTTCACTGCTGAGAAGCTGATATGCAGAAGTGACCCATGACCAAGCCGCAGTGTCATGATCAGCGTCACATGCAGATGTGTGAGGGCAGGCAGGGCCTTAGTACCTTTCTCTGCTTTAGCATCTTAAAAGAAATAAACAAACAAATAAACAGGTTGCACAGCCAGAAAGCAGATTGAACATGTGTTCAAATTCATCCTTAGAAACATCAATCATCAATCTACCTATTCCATCAACAAATGTCATTCTGGACCCTTGAAGCACAAAGGTAACAAGGTCCCACAATCTCTGCCATTAAATTCACAACATGCTATGTAAGATGCACTTTGGTGGATATTATGGGGGGAAAATAATGATGACTGAGCCCCTTCTCTTAGGTAGTGTTTTCCCCGAGGAGGAGATACATAGATGCACCCATAAATGGAGAGAACATTAAAACTGAAAACATAGGATATGATGTCAAAGGACTTGGACTTTGGCATTATATAGTATGCTAGTTTGAAACTGTTCTGTACCCCAGAAAAGCCATGTTCTTTCTCCTCCTCCAATCTTGGGGGGGGGCGGGTAGACCTATTGTTTAAGGTAGAACCTTTGATTACATTGTTTCCTTGGAGATATAACTCACCCAATTGTGGGCGTGACCTTTTGATTAGATGGAGATGTGATTCTGCCTATTCAAGGTGGGTCTTGATTTGTTTATTGGGGTCCTTAAAAGTGTTCACAGGGAGAGAAGCAGGTCAGAGCCAACATGACACAAACATTTGGAATCGCTTGGAGAAAGGTTAGATGCAGACATTTGGAAATGCAGAAGCCCCAGGAGATGCCAGTCACTGAGAGAGCCAAATAGCTAGATGGGAACCAGATCCCAGCAGACACTGCCATGTGCTTTTCCATAAAATGCTAAGCTAAGAGATGAAACCCAGAGTTTTGCCCCAGAGCAGCTATGTCAGGACCCACAGATGCTTAGAAAGGAAATCACTGAAATCAGAAGCTAAAGGCAAAGGAACCCAGAACAAGGACCAACAGACGCCAGCCACATGTCTTCCCATGTGACAGACATTAGTCTTTCTTTGGAGTCAGGGTTTATGTTTCTCTGAATGCCTTAGTTTGGACATTTTTATGGCCTTGGAACTGTAAATTTGTAACTTAATAATTACCTTTATAGAAGTTCCATTTATAATATTTTGTACTCTAGCAGCTTTAGCAAACTAAAACATATAACTATATAACTTAAGGTAAGTTCTGTTTGACATTTTAGGCAAAGGAAAAAATATGTTGGGGGTGGGAGTTAGGTGAGATATATTTTGGTCAACAACCAAAGTAAGTTCTGTAGAAATCTCTAGCTCTTCCACTGTTTTTTAAACTCTACCAGTTTGCTCATCTTTTCTTTTTTGTCTTCTAGTTTTCTTTAATTTTTAAAATTGTGATTCTGGTAAACTGTTTCCTGAAAGTTATTAAATGGTAATTTCCCTTCTAATGAATACTATTTAACTTCCCTTTACTTATTTTCTCTATCTTTTAATGCATCAACTTATAATTATTTAATCAATATGAAAGGGACTTAGACCTTTTGTAGAAGGCTACTAAGTTACTTTTATTTGCTATTTTGAAATGAATTTGGCATCTGGATTTAATGTAGTCTTAATTCAGATTCCCTAGAAACAGAGCCAGGGTCAGGGATTCAGATTCATAATGATTGGTTGAGGGGGTTCTTCTACCAAAAAAAAAAAAAAAAATCCAATAGGGAAGAAGGAAGTAAGAAAATTGTGATAGAAAAGTTTAAGGGTCTGAGTGAGGATGGAGGTGGGTAAAGTCTAGCCCAGTGCTTCTGAAAGTGCGGTCCCCAGACTGGCAACTTCAGCTTTACCTAGGAACTTGGTAAAAATGCAAATTATCTGATTTAGATTGGACCCATTCCACAGGGGGGTCTCCAAGATAAAAGAGAATAGTCTTTTTCGAGCCCAAGGGCCTGAATTATTTTGTCTATGAATCAATCATTGCTTATAGCTTCTTGGCAGCTGCTGCTACTGGAGACAGTTCTCCAGAAAAGGGGAGCAACTATGAGATTTTAGCAGGATTCTTCAGAACAATCAGAAGATGAGTGCCGTGCTCTGATAAAGGGGATCTGGGTACAGGATGTACTGTATAATAGTACATGTAGTAGATGTATTGTATAATAGTACAACAGCATGTACTATTATACAAAATGTCATATGGCATTTTGAATTACATGGCCTTGGTGCTGGCCAGTACTTTTATGAGTTATCCCAATGTACAAAAGTAACATCACTTTTAAGATGTACTCATTTACCATCTATTAGTATGGTAAATTCTCATGTACCATAACATGGGAATTCTTATGTATGATAACATTCATCGTTTTGAAGTGTATAATTCAGTCTCTTAGCATATTCACAAAGTAGTAGAACCATCACCACTATCTAAATTCAGGACATTTTCATCATCCCCCCCCAAAATACCAAACCCTTTAGCAGACACTCCACATTTCTCCCCAATCCCTCCATACAAACAACCAGTAATTTCTGTCTCTATGGATTAAACTATTCTGGACATTTCACATGTATGGAATTATGTTTTTAAGATCCATCCATGGTTGTAGTATACATCAATACTTCATTTTTATGGCTGAAACATATTTCCTCATACGGATATGCCACATTTTTTTTATCCATTCTCAGGTGATGGGAATTGGCAATGTTTTCACTATGGGACAATTATAAATAATGCTGCTACGGGCATTTATGTACAAGTTTTTCTGTATTTCTATGTCTTTGAAGTTCTTGGGTATATAACTAGGGGAAAAACTGCTAAGTGATATGACAAATTTACAGTTAGCATTTTGAGGAACTGACCACCAAACTGTTTCCTCAAGAGACTGTACCAGTTTACATTTCCACCAGCAATATATAAGGTTACAATTTCTCCATTTGCTCACCAAAATTTTTATTTAACAAACCTATTTAATAATAGCTATTATAGCAGTCCTAGTGAGTATGAAGTACTGCTTCATTGTGATTTTGATGATTTACATTTCCCTAATGACTAATGATGCTGAGCAAATTTTCATGTGCTTTTTATCCATTTGTATTTCTTCTATACAGAAATGTCTATTCAAATATTTGTCCATTTTTAATTGGGTTATTTGTATTTATATTACGTGTTCTAATAGCTCTACATTTATTCTAGATACAGGTCCTTAGCAAATACATGATTTGCAAAAATCTTCTTCCAATCTATGGTTTTTCTTTTTACTTTCTTCATGGTGTCCTTTAAAGCACAAATGTTTTTAGTTTATTTTAATGAATTCCAATTTAACTTATGCAGCTTACATTTTTGATGTCATCTATATGAAGTTATTGCCTAATCCAAAGTCACGAAAATTTACACCTGTGTTTTCTTCTAAGAGCTTTATAGTTTTACATCATATGTTTAGGTCTTGATCTACTTTGAGTTAATTTTTGTATATGCTTTGCAGAAATGGTTCTAATTCATTCTTTTGAATGTGGATATTTAGTTGTCTCAGCATCATTTATTGGGAAGACTATTCATTCCCCACTAAATTGTCTTGGCATCCTTACTGAAAATCAATTGGCCAGCCATAAAATGTATGGATTTCTTTCTGGACTCTCAATTCTTATTCCACTGATCTCCATGACTACCCTTAAACCAATACTACACTTTATTGATTATTGTAGCTTTATAGCAAGTTTATAAGTTTGAAATTGTTAGTCCTCCAAGTTTGTCTACTTTCTCAAGATTGTTTTGGCTATTTTGTGTTTTGTACTTTCACATGAATTTTAGAATCTGCTTGACAATTTCTGAAAAAAAATTAAGACAATTGAAATTTTGGTAGGGAAGCTATAGGTTAATTTGGGAATGCTCCCATTTTAACAGTATGTCTATGAACACAGGATATCATTCCATTTATTTAGTTCTTTGTTTTCTTTCAACAATATTTTCTCATTTCAAATGTTAAAGGCTTGTACTATTGTTGCTAATTTATTCCTAAGTATTTTATTGTTTTTGATACTACTGTAAAATCTATTGTTTTCTTATTTTCATTTTCAAATTGTTCATTCCTCTGCTAATTATATTTTAAAATCTACCCTTGATAGGTACTGTGAACTTTCCTGTGTGCTCATTCAAAACCCCTGCAGCTATATTCTTGTTGAAAGAGAGGTTTAGAAAGACTTTGATTTCTTTCCTCCACTTCAACTCTGTCTTCTTGTCTGGTTGCACCATCTCTTGTGTTTTATATCTGAAATCTTCCTTTTTCATAACTCCTATTGGTAACTGATTTATAGGATAAACTGACATGATTACCATTTCTCCTAAATTAGTTTTCCAGATGACTCCCTAAGATGCATCAATCACAGCTTGAAGACCAGTCTCATCCTATTGCTGCATCCAACCCCACTTTCAGCTCTTTTGCTTTTGAGCACTTTGTTTCAGGAGGGGTAATTGGGAAATAAAAATTTTGTCTTTCCCTCAAATGCATACTCTAACATTACAATGTATTACTATTGCAAAGGGGAAAAGTGGGAAAAACATCTGAATATCACCATCAGGAATTTGTAAAATTAATCATGCATTGAAAAAAATAACATATTACATAGTAAAATAATATTTTATTAAACTACCAAAAGACTTTCAAAAATGGTCCTCAGATATTCAGTGAAATAATCATTATGATCTCTGGGATCTCAGTTAAATGGATTATACAAAAAAACCCTGAAACATTATAGATGAGAATGTTAAACATACTTGTCACTGACTGAAAGGATTTTGGATTTATTATTTTCCTTATATTTGTATACTAAAATATAATTTATAAATTTTGTTGTTAGATCACTTCATTAACCTAGTACCTATCACTACCCCGCACAGAATATGGGAACAGATACATTTTTATATTAAATTTACCTAAATAATTTCTGTAAAGCAAACTGTGAAATCTGCCAGCTGTAATATTCTCAAATTATTTTTATATTACTCTTGGTGCTAATGAGTACTCAAGGAAATGGATATGTATGACACATGATTTGGGATATATGCCACAAAACCAATGCAATTCACACTTCCACACAAAACTTATTGAAAATAAAAAATTAATTATCTTGCAGAAGCTTCTTCAGACCCACTACATTGACAAGTTAAATGAGACCAAATGACTGAGGGAAATGCCGACTAAGAGAATAGAAATTTATTGTTATTATTATTATTTTAATTAGAAAAGTTGTAGGCTTGCAGAAAAGTCATGTAATAAATGAATATTCCTATATACCCTCCTATTGTTGACACTGCATTAATATGGTAACTTTATTACAATTGCTGAAAGAATATTAAAATAGTGCCATTAACAATAGTCCATAGTTTACATTAGGTTTATTTTTTTCCCTCTTATTAACACCTGGTATTAGTGTTGTATTTGTTTTAATTCAGGAAAAAATTGTTCTTATACTTGTATAATTTACCCCAGTCCATCGTCCACAAAAGGATTCATTGTTTTATGGTCCCATGTTTTATTTTTTAACTTTCATTCTAGTAATATACATGACACAAAACTTCCCCTTTCAACCTCATTCACCTACATAATTCAGCATCATTTATTATACTCATAATAATGTGCTACCATCACCACTGTCCATTTCCAAATATTTATAATCAACCTAAAAAAATACTGTAAAAATCAAGTATCAGCTGTCCATTTTCCACCCCATCTATCAGCTAGTCAGCTATATTCTATATTTGAATTCTATGTTTTGTTTATTACAATGAATTCAAATCGGTGAGATTATATGTACCCTTTTGTGCCTGGCTTATTTCACTCAGTGTAATGTTCTCAAGTTTCATCCATGTTGTTTGTGCATCAGGACTTCATTCCTTTTTATAGCTGAATAATATTCCATTGTATGAATGATCACATTTTGTTTATCCATTCATCAATTGATGGACATTTGGGTTGCTTTCATCTTTTGGCAATTATGAATAACGTCACTGTGAGTATAGGTGTACAGATGTCTGAGTATCTATTTTCAATATGCCTAATACTAAGCTTGTCGGGTCATATGGTGTGGTAGTTAGGTTCAGGTGTCAACTTGTCTAGGTGAAGGTGCCTAGTTCTATTGTTGTGGACATGAGCCAATGGCATGTGAACCTCATCTGTTGCTGATTACATCTGCAGTCAGCCAGTAGGCGTGCCTGCTGCAATGAATGCTGTTTGATTTAATTGGCTGGTGCTTAAATGAGAGAGCTCAACGTAGCACAGCCCAAGCAGCTCAGTAAACCTCATCTTAGTACTCACAGCTAAGCCCAGGCCTTTGGAGATGTGGAAAGGAATCACCCAGAGGAAAGTTGTTGGAACCCAGAGGCCTGGAGAGAAGGCCAGCAGAGATCGTCCTGAGCCTTCCCACGTAAGAAGGAACCTCAGCTGAAAGTTAGCTGCCTTTCCTCTGAAGAACTATGTTAACTAAATAAATCCCCTTTTATTGAAAGCCAGTCTGACTCTGGTGTGTTGCATTCCAGCAGCTAGCAAACTAGGACATATGGTAATTCTATATTTAGCTTCCTGAGGAACTACCAAGCTATTTTCCAAAGAAGATATAACATTTTACGTGCCCACCAGCAATGATGAGTATTCCCCTTTTTCTACATCCTTTCCAAAACTTGTAAATTTCTGTTTTTTTTTAATAATAGCCATTCCTTGGGTGTGAAATCATGTCATTGTGGTTTTGATTTACATTTCATCCAGAACTGCTGATTTTGAGCATCTTTTCATATGCTTTTTTATCCATTTATGTATGATCTTTGGAAAAAATGCCCTTTAATTTTTTGCCCATTTCTAATTGGGTTGTTTATCTTTTTATTTTTGAGTTGGGAATTGCTTTATATATTCTGGATTTTAAACCCTTATTAGAAATGTGGTATGCAAGTTTGAAACTATTATATACCCCAGAAAAGCCGTATCTTTTAATCCTCCTTCAGTATTGCTGGGTGGGATCTTTTTTATTGTTTCCATGGAGATGTGACTCACCCAATTATGGGTGGTAACATTTGATCAAATGGTTTCCATGGAGATGTGTCCCCATCCATTGAAGGTGTGCTTCCTTACTGGAGCCCTTTAAGAGGGAACCATTTTGGAAAAAGCTTCAGAGCCACCAGAGCCAATAGAGCCCATACAGCCAGAGATTGTTGGAGATGAAGAAAGAAAATGCCAACAGGGAAGCTAGTGAAAGCCAGAAGAGAAAGCTAGCAGACATCACCATGTGCCTTTCCACCTGAGAGAGAAACCCTGAACATTATCAGCCTTCTTGAGCCAAGATCTTTTTTCCTGGCTGCCTTATTTTGGACATTTTTATACTTTTGCCTTAATTTGAACATTGTCACAGCCTTAGAACTGCAAATTTGCAGCTTAATAAATTCCCCCTTTTAAAAAGGGGAATTTGTATTGCATTCTGGCAGCTTGTGCAAACTAGAACATGTGGTTTCCAAATATTTTCTCACATTGGTTGTCTTTTCACTTTCATAACAAACTCATTTAATGCTCAAAACTTTTTAATTTTTTTTAAATTTTGAAGCGGTCCCATCTATCTCTTTTTTCTTTCCTTGCTTGTGTTTTGAGTGTAAAGTCTAAGAAACCACGCCCTAACACAAAGTCCTGGAGATGCTTCCCTACATTTTCTTCTGGGAGTTTTATGGTCATGGATCGTATGTTTAGGTCTTCAATCCATTTTAAGTTAATTTTTGAATATGGTACAAGATAGTGTCTTCCATCATTATCCATATTTGTTGAAGAAACTATTTTTCCCAAATGAATGGGCTTGGTAAACTTGTCAAAAATCAATTGGTCATAAAGTGTGCAAGTCTACTTCTGAACGCTCAATTAGATTGCATTGGTCAATATATCTATTGCCAGTATCATACTGCTTTCACCGTGATGTTTTCATTTACTGTAGGTCTGTAATATGCCTTAAAGTCAGAAGGTATGAGTCTTCTAACATTAGTCATCTTTTTCTAGATGCTTCTGGAACCCTTACACCTCCAAATGAATTTGATTATTGTTTTTTCCATTTCTGAAAAGAAGACTGTTGGAATTTTGATTGGGATTACATTGAATCTATAAATCAACTTGAGGAGAATTGACATCTTAACAATATTTAGTCTTCCAGTCCATGAAAATCGAATACCCTTGCATTTATTTAGGTCTTCTTTTAAAATGCTTTATAGTTTTCTGTGTATGAATACTTTACATCCTTGGTTAAATTTTTTTTCCTATATGTTTTATTCTTTTAGTTGCTATCATAAATGGAATTTTTTCTTGCTTTCCTCCTCTGCTTGTTCATTAGTAGTGTATAGAAACTAATTATTTTTGTGTTTTGATCTTGAGCCCTGCCACTTTGCTAAATTTATTTACTAGCTCTAGTAGCTTTGATGTTGATTTTTTGGATTTTCTATATATAGGTTCATGTCATCTTCAAATAGCGAAAGTCTTTCCAATTTGGATGCCTTTCATTTCTTTTACTTGACTTTTGTTGGCTAGAACTTTCAGTACAATGTTGAATAACAGTGGTGACTGTGGGCATCCTTGTCTTGTTCCAAATCCTAGAGTAAGAGTTTTCAGTCATTCACCATTGAGTATGATGTTAGTTGTGGGTTTTTCATACATTCCCATTAACGTTTTGAAGAAACTTTCTTCTATTCCTATTTTTATAAGTGTTTTTATCAAGAAAGGATTCTGAATTTTGTCAAATGTCCTTTCTGCATCAATTAAGATGATCATGTGTTTTTTTTTTCACTTCATTTTGTTGAGGTGATGTATTATATTAACTGATTTTCTTATTTTGAACCACCTTTGTATACCTGGGATAACACCTACTTTATGGTGCATAATTCTTTTGAGGTGCTGTTTGATTTGATTTACTAGTATTTTGTTGAGGATTTTTGCATCTATATTCATAAGAGAAATTGGTCTGTAATTTTCTTTTCTTGTAGTATCTTTATCTGACTTTGGGATTAGGGTGATTTTGGTCTCATAGAATGAGTTAGGCAGTGTTCCCTCCACTTCAATTTTTTGGAAGAGTTTAAGCAGAACTGGTATTAATTCTTCTTGGAATGCATGTTAGGATGCAGCTGTGAAGCCATCTGTTCCTGGGCTAATCTTTATTGGGAGGTTTTTGATGACTGATTCAATCTCTTTGCTTATAATTAGTTTGTTGAGATCTTCTGTTTCTCTAGAGTCAATGTCAATTGTTCATGTGTTTCTCGAAATTTGTCCATTGTGTCTAAATTGCCATCTAATTTCATCTAATTTGTTGGCATATAATTGTTCATGGTATCCTCTTATGATCCTATTTATCTCTGGGGGTCAGCAGTAATATCCCTCATCTCATTTTTATTTTATTTGTTTGCATTTTCTTTCTATTTTTCTCTGTCATTTTAACTAACTGTTTGTCACTTTTATTGATCTTTTAAGAATGAACTTTTGGTTTTCTTAATTCTCTCTATTTTTTAAATTCTAAAGTTCATTTATTTCTTGTTCTAATCTTTGTTATTTGTTTCCTTCGTCATGCTTTGGGATTAGTTTGCTGCTTATTTTCTAGTTTCTCTCCATGTGTAATTAGGTCTTTGAATTCAGTTCTTTCTTCTTTTATTTTAATGTAAACATTTAGGACTACAAATTTCCCTCAGCTCTGTCTTTGCTGCATCTCGTGAGTTTTGATATGTTATGTTCCAATTTTCATTCATCTCAAAATATTTGCTGATTTCCCCTGCAATTTCTTCTTTGAACCATTTGACTTAATTGGCTGGTGCTTAAATGTGAGAGCACAATGCAGCACAGCCCAAGCAGCTTGGCATACCTCATCTCAGCACTCACAGCTCAGTACAAAGAAATTAAATTCCATGTATTTTTTGGATTGTCCAGTTCTCTGCCTGTCATAGATTTCCAGCTTCATTCTAATTTGGTCAGAAAAGATACTTGTATGATTTCAAGCTTACTAAATTTATTGACACTTGTCTTATGATCCAGCATGTAGTCTATCCTAAAGAATAATCACTGTGCCCTTGAGACGAATGTATATCCTGCTGTTTTGGGGTTCAATGTTCTATGTTGACTGTTAAGTCTAGTCCATTTATCATATTATTCAAGTCCTCTGTTTCCTTATTCATCTCTGTGTAGTGTTCTATCTCTTAATGAGAGTGATGTATTAAAGTCTCTATTATGGTAGAACTATATATTTCTCCCTTCTTTTTGCCAGTATTTGCCTCATGTATTTTGGTGCAGTGTGTTTAGGTGCATAAATATTTATGATTCTTATTTTTTCCTAGTTAATATTAATAAAATTTTACTAATATATAGCGTCCTCTATGTCTCTTATAACTGCTTTTGACTTAAAGCATATTTTGTCTGTCTGGTATTAGTATGGCAGTCAAAAGAGCAGTTCTTTTTGGTTACCATTTGCATGGAATATCTTTTTTATTCCTTTCACTTTCAACCAGTTATGTCTTGGTTCTTAAGTGAGTCTCTTTTAAAAACATATAGTTGGATCATGTTTATTTCATCCAATCTGTCACCCTGTGCCTTTTGATTGGGGAGATAAACACATTAACATTCAGTGTTATTACTTTAGTGGCAGTAATTAAGCCACTTTATCTTTTGGCCTTTATATGTCATATCATTTTTTTCTCTCTATTTTCCTTTATTGCAAACTCCTTTTCAGTATAGTTATCCTTTTTGATGTATATGACTGATCCCTTTCTCATTTCTGTTTGTGTATTTTTTAAAATACTTTGTGGTTATCCCAGGGTTTATGTTACACAACCTACATTTATAACCTACTCATTCGGAAAGGTATCAACTTAGCTCTAATAGCATATGGTAGTTAGATTCAGTTGTCAATTTGGCCAGGTGAAAGCACCTAGTTCTGTTGCTGTGACCATGAGCCAATGGTACGTGAGCTTCATCTGTTGCTCATTGCATCTGCAGTCAGCTAGGAGGTGTGCCTGCTGCAATGAATGATGTTTGACTTAATTGGCTGGTGCTTAAATGAGAGAGTGCAATGTAGCACAGTCCAAGCAGCTTGGCATACCTCATCTCAGCACTAGCAGCTCAGTCCAGGCCTTTGGAGATGCAGAAAGAAGTCACCCTGGGGACAGTTGTTGGAACCCATAGGCCTGGAGAGAAGACTTGCAGAGATTGTCTGAGCCTTCCCACGTAAGAAAGAACCTCAGATGAAAGTTAGCTGCCTTTCCTCTTAAGAACTGATGAAATAAATCACCTTTTATTAAAAGCCAATCCATCTCTGAGAAACAGGCACACTTATCCACTGTTGGTGGGAATGTCAAAGGGTGCAACCACTGTGGAAGGCAGTTTGGCGGTTCCTCAAAAAGCTGAATATAGAATTGCCATACGACCCAGCAATACCATTGCTAGGTATCTACTCAAAGGACTTAAGGGCAAAGACACAAACGGACATTTGCACACCAATGTTTATAGCAGCGTTATTTACAATTGCAAAGAGATGGAAACAGCCAAAATCTCCATCAACAGAAGAGTGGCTAAACAAACTGTGGTATATACATACGATGGAATATTATGCAGCTTTAAGACAAGATAAACTTATGAACCATGTAATAACATGGATGGACCTAGAGAATATTATGCTGAGTGAATCCAGCCAAAAACTAAAGGACAAATACTGTATGGTCCCACTGATGTGAACGGACATTCGAGAATAAACTTGAAATATGTCATTGGTAACAGAGTTCAGCAGGAGTTAGAAACAGGGTAAGACAATGGGTAATTGAAGCTGAAGGGATACAGACTGTGCAACAGGACTAGATACAAAAACTCAAAAATGGACAGCACAATAATACCTAATTGTAAAGTAATCATGTTAAAACACTGAATGAAGCTGCATCTGAGCTATAGGTTTTTGTTTTGTTTTGTTTTGTTTTGATTTTACTATTATTACTTTTATTTTTTTCTCTATATTAACATTCTATATCTTTTTCGGTTATGTTGCTAGTTCTTCTAAACCAATGCAAATGTACTAAGAAATGATGATCATGCATCTATGTGATGATGTTAAGAATTAATGATTGCATGTGTAGAATGGTATGATCTCTAAATGTTGGGTTAATTTCTTTTTTTCCGTTAATTAAAAAATAAAAAAAAAAAGAGAAGGGATAATTGGAGATGAAGGGATACAGACTGTACAACGGGACTGGATATAAAAACTCAGAAATGGACAGCACAATACTACCCAATTGTAATGCAATTATGTTAAAACACTGAATGAAGCTGCATGTGAGGTATAGGTTTTTTGTTTTTGTTTTTTTTGTTTTTTTTTCTTTCTATTATTGTTTTAATTCTTATTCTGTTGTCTTTTTATTTCTTTTTCTAAATCGATGCAAATGTACTAAGAAATGATGAATATGCAACTATGTGATGTTATTAAGAATTACTGATTGTACATGTAGATTGGAATGATTTCTAATTGTTTTGTTAATTCTTTTTTTAATTAATAAAAAAAAAAGTGAAAAAAAAAATCTTTAAAAATCACCTGTTTTTCTATATAGGCATTGAATAACTGGAAGTTGAAATAAAAACAATACTTAGAAATGTGATAATTTTAGGGATAGACTTAATAATATACACACTCAAAAAAAAAAAAAAAAAAAAAAAAAAAGCCAATCCATCTCTGGTGTGTTGCATTCTGGCAGCTAGTAAACTAGAATTGTAGCACACACAATTTCTGCTCCCATACCCCTCTGTTTCCTATGTTTATGTGTTTTTTTCCGAATTTACCACTTTATATTTCGCATGTCTGTTATCAGGCAATATGCCTTTACTTGTTCAATTTATCCTGATTCTTCTATGAATAAAAGAGCAGAGTTACATTTTGGAGATACAGTACTATTGGGTTTTGCATTTACCCTTTTAGTTATCCTTACAGATGATCTTCATATCTTCTCACTACTCCAAGCCACTCTCTCCTCTCTTTTCCTTTTTTTCCCCTCTTTTCCTTTTAACTTGCAATAATTCTTGAAGAGCAGATGTCTTGTTAATGATCTCTCTTAGTTTCTGATTTTCTGTGAATATTTTAAACTCTCCCTCTTTTTTTCTTTTGCCTGGGTAGGCACCAGGAATCGAACCTGAGTCTCCAGCATGGCAGGAGAGAACTTTGCCTGCTGAGCCACTGTGACCCACCTTCTCACTCATTTCTGAAGATCAGTTTTGCTTGACAAATAATTTTTGGCTGGCAGTTTTTCTCTTGCAATATCTAAATCTATCATACCACTGCCTTCCCACTTCCATGGTTCAAAACTTAGTCTTTTTTGAGGATCCCTTGTATCTGATGAAGGGAACACATACAAGGGTTTTCTCTTGCTGATTTCGGAATTTTCTCTTCATCTTTGGTATTTGACATTCTGATTAGTATGTGCCTCAGAGTAGGTCTATTATTTTTTATTCTGTTTGGAGCAGTTTGAGCTCCTTGGACATGTGTATATATATGTCTATCATAAGAGTTGGGAAGTTCTCAGCGTTATTTCCTCAAGATTTTTTTTGCCCCTTTTCCCTTCTCTTCTTCTGGACACATGGTATGTATGTTAGGGCATGCCATGCTGACACTCGAATCCCTAAGACTGCTCATTTTTTCTACTCTTTTCTCTATCTTTTCTTCTGACTCTATGATTTCTATTGTCCTATCTTCTAGTTTACTAATTCTTCTATTTCTTCAAATCTGCTGTTTCAGGACTCTAGTGTATTTTCAGTTGCTACTATTGTGCCTTTTATCCCCATAATTTGTTTCTTTTTATACTTTCAAATTCTTCTTTATACTCACGAATTGTCTTCTTAATACCTTTTATTTCTTAATGCATATTTTCTTTCATCTCCTTTTACTGGTTTAGGATTTTTGTTTGAACATCTTTGATTAGTTGCTCCAACTTCTGATTTTCCTCTCAAGTTTTAATTTGTTTCCTTGACTGAGTCATACCTGCTTGTTACTATAGTTTGCAATATTTTGCTGATGTGTAGAAATCTGATTATTTTAATGAGTTAACTCTGAATTTCCATTTCTTCCTCTTTCTAGGGTTTTATTGTTGATTGGCTTTGTGTTAAGGCTCTTCTTTGGTGTGTTGGTCTAACTTATTCTAGACCTTTAGAATAGCCTGTGTTTAAATGTTCAGACTTTCTCAGCTTGTTTGCATCTGGTTCTTGTCTGGACATACAGTACAGTTTTTAGACTGTATTTTATATGCAATTGTTTGACCTCCAGGAGAGTGCTTCTTTTTCTCTGTTCTTTCTCCAGGAATATTGATCTGTTCATTTTGTTTTTGTGAAGAATTTTCTCTCCAGCTCCTATCATTTGTTTAAATTCTCTCCTTTACTCAGTGCCCCATTTTCTTTACACTCTTCAGTTCCAGGAAACTTCCTGTCTTATAGCAGCTCAACTTAACCCCTTCCTCCTTTTCTGTGAAGTTTTCTGCCTCAATTTCTTCCTCTTTAGAGTATCCCATCCTTGGGAGCCAGATGGGCTCAGACCAGAAAGGTGAGTCATTTCCAAAAACTCCATTTGCCTTTAGGTAGTACAGCCAACTGAAACTGGATTGAGTGATGTCCCAACAGTTCTTGCCAGTCTTTCTATCATGGTCTCTGTCTGCCAGTCTGTCCTCTTTACTTCTAGGGAAACTTTTACATGCAGCACTCCTCAGCAACTTGTGTTCCTCCCTGGATCTCTGCAGTCTTTGGTCCCTGTGCATGGATTTGTGTGGCATTCTAACTCTCTGCTGTGAATCACTCTATAGTCTCTGTCTGTGGTGGGAGGGACCTGGGCTATACTGCCTCTATGTGACTCCTAAGCTGCATGGAACCAAGTAAGTGGGTGAGAAATGGGAATCTACTGATAGTCCAGGATGAAATTCTCCTATTAGAGACTTTTTGTTTCTTTGATTCAGCATTTGTGGAGTCCTTCGCCAGTTTCTACCACCCTCTAGAGTTCTAAGTAGATGGAATTTGTCCTTTAATTCACTAAATTTATGGGGAGGCTTTTTTAGGGAATGTCTTGTGTCATCTTGTTGATCAGAGTTTAATTGAAGGTGAAGTCACTGTTTCAAGAAAAAGCCAGTGGCAATGAAGAAGTCAAGGAAGATTATTAATCATTTTTTGTGTGTGTACAAAATGATACAATCAAGGATTAGATGACTGTAAATGGGCAAATTCATAGGAGATAAAAATTTCTAGAAAAAATTTATTTTCTAGGAAACCATAAATCTTGACAGTGAGTTCCAAAGTATACTTCTCTTACCATAATATCCTCATTTTATTCTGACATGATATTTTGTTCGTCCTCCTTCCCTCACACACACACACACACACATCTACTTCTCTTCACTTTGATATAGGTCATGATCACCACCTGGAAAATGTCATAGCTAAATCCATAGAATACAGGGCAATTTCTCTGGGGTTTCCTACAAATATTATTGAAGAACTTATCAATACCACTCAGCTAGTATCCAATCTGAAATTTGAACCCACCGTGTTCTGAACCACTGGCTAGAGATCTCCATGAACTAGGATAGTACTTCATTGCTTTCACAGTATTTAGAACAAGATATTCATTAAAATGTATATAGAAAGTTATCATTGGGTAGGCCACAGTGGCACAGCAGGCAGAGTTCTCGCCTGCCATGCTGGAGACCTGGGTTCAATTCCCAGTGTCTGCCCATACAAAAAAAAAAAAAGGTTATCATGGATCACACATTATGCTACACTTTGACACCTAGGTTGAACTTGTATGCTGAAATCTTCAAGAGCTTTATCCTACCCAGTTCTCTTACCTACTGTGGGACCTAAGACAACTCATTGCCTTTCTATGAGTCTCTTTCTCTCTTTTTTATTTAATGTCTGATTTCTAACATAATAAAATTTACCCTTTTTATGTACAGTTCTATGAGTTTGACAAATGTAAACAGATATGGGATCATCACTGCATTGAAGATATAGAACATTCAGTTACACACCCAACCTCAATTTTCAAGTGCCCTTTGTAGTCAACCATATCCCCTATTCTCAAACTCTGCACTCACTGAACTGCTTTCTGTCTCTATGGTTTTGCCTTTGAAAGAAACTAATATCAATGGTATTATACAGAATCATCCTGCTTTTACTCTTTTGTGTCTGGCTTCTTTCACTTGGCATAATGCTTTTAAGAATCATTCATGTTGTATGATGTATTAGTAGTGTGTTTCTCTTTATTACTGGATACTATTCCATTGTATGGTGATGCCACAATTTGCTTGTCTATTCTCTGGCTGAGGAGCTCTTGGGTTATTTCTAATTTTTTGGGTAAAAGACACTATAAACATTCATGTGTGGGTTTTTCTGTGAATGTAGATTTACATTTCAATTAGGCAAATATTCAGAGTAAGATTGTTGGATCCTATGGAAAGTATATATTTAACTTTATAAGAAATTGATGAACTGTTACCCAAAATAGTTGGTAATATGTAAGAGTTCTCAGCAGTGCTTAAAATGGTAGGGTTATGTTTTTCTTTTTCTTTTAGCCAGTTAATAGGTATGTAGAGATGCCTCATTCTGTTTTCATTTAAATTTCCCTGATTACTAGTGGTGTTGAATATCTCTTTCTGTGCTTATTTGTTATCCATATGTCTGCTTGCATAAAGTGTTTTTTACATATATTTTGCCCATTTTTGTTGGGTTTTTGTTTTCGTGTTACTAAATTTTGAAAGTTCTTTAAATGTAATAAATAAGTACTTTGTGAATATTTTCTCCCATCTGTGGCTTGCTGTTTTCTTTTTCCTCATTCTCTTAACAGTATCTTTCAAAGAGCAGAGGTTTTTACTTTTGCTAAAGTTCAGTGTATCAATTTTTCTTTCATATGCCTTGCTTTTGTGTTATATATAAGAAACTATTGTTTGACCCAAGGTTCAAATTTTTCTCCTATGTTTTCTTCTAAAAGTTACATCGTTTTAGACTTAACATTTAGTTTTATGATGCATTTTGAATTAATTTTTGTGTAAGGAGTGAGATATGGATTGATGTTCATTTATTTGGCATATGGGTATCAATTATTCCCAGCACTGTTTGTTAAAAAGGTTTTCTCTGTATTTGGAATTGCCTTTGAAAAGTAACTGATCATTTATGTGGCTCTGTCCCTTGATTCTCTATTCTTTTCCATTGATCTATACATGTCCAGCATTTTTAATGGAATAAGTATAATAGAAAAGGGAAAAGGAGGGAAAGCAATGAAAGGGAGAGAAGGAAAGGGAACAAAAAAGAAAGAAAGGGAAATAGTCAAAAGAAGAGAAGAAGAGAAAGCCATATAAGCATGTAACACTCTTGGTAAGGGCAAATATTGTTATAGAAATGGTTTATTCTTTTAAATGCACATGTGTGTGTATATGTGTATGTAGGTCTAGGTATGGGAATGTGTGTGTGTGTAGGTGTATATGTATTTGTTTGTTTGGACATCATGGATACTTCTAAGGTTGAAATCACAAAAATCTGGAAGTATCGAATTGGATGCCTCTTTCTGCCTTTCATTAAGGTCCTACTTATCTGAGTCTTATGGGTTTATTCTGGCTCTTTTCTCTCATCTGCAAATATATACAATATGTTGCATGGAAGGCAAAAAAGTGGATGTTATAATATTTATAATAGTTTCCAAAGCTTTGAGACTATAGAAATGGGTGATGCATTCAATTAGGACAGCATCCTTATTTAGAAAACCCTACCCATATTTTGACTGTAATCCCATAGGAAAGTAACTTCATCTCTTTTATTTGTTTTCTGAATATAGTTTTGGTTTTTTTCCAATTCTACTTTTGTTGTCTGCGATGACCCATAATAGTGGCAGTATCTGCTGCTTTTCCCCCAACATTTGTTCTCCCTTTCTAATACCTGACTTTATGACTAGGCATATTCCCACTCAGAAAATACATATTTCTAGCAGCCCTTGCAGCTATGTCTGGCAAAGTGATTATGTTCTTACCAATGGAATATAAGAAGTATCACATGGCAATTTCATAGCACTTGTTTTTTTCTTTTATTTTCCTTGAAGGAATTGCTGACATGCACATTTTACCCTACTGCATTATTATTATTATTATTATTTTTGGTAATCTTTGCTGGTGTCTAGAAGGCACCACAAACTTGAATATTTGAAGCTGAAGTCCCCACCCACCAGGGCTGAAAGGAGTCTAGGTTGCTATGAATATTGTAGAATGAAGCTGTCATTTCAGCTGTAGACAGCATAACACACTCTTCATTTAGGTAAAGAAAACTAAACTTGGATTTTGTTTAATCCTCTGTTAATTTAGTTTTTTCTATTACTTACAGTGGCACAGCCATCATTCTTTTGATATTACTCCTAATTTCCTCACATCATTCTATCTGATTCCATTGTCTCATTGTCTTTTTAAATCACATGAACATATTGCTACTGGTTTAGACCAACACAACCTAGAGTTATTCTTGATTCTACTCCTCTATCACTCCTCATCCAATCCATCAACAATTCCTTTTGTTCTACTTTTTGAAGTATTTAGGTAAGTCATATTCTTCTCATCATTTGTCCCTGGTCCAAGATATCATCATCTCTCCTAAGAATTGTTACTATTGCTGCACAAGTGTTTGCATCTATCCTTGCCTCCTTCCTTCAGTTCTCATCAGAACAACTAGAGGAAGACTATTTAAAATAAATTATTTCATCCTCTGCTCAAACCCTGCTGATGGCTCCAATGTCATTCAGATTAAAATCCAAGTCTTTGTGATATCCTTCAAAGTCCCACATTTTCTGGTCCCAAGGAATTGGTCTCATTGTTTGCTCCTCTATTCTCTGTTATTATTAGCTTTTTAGCCACCCTGGACTCCAAGCTTTTTTCTATATCAGATAACCTCTGCCTCCACATACCCTTATGGTTCACACTCAATTCCTTTATTCAGTTCTCTGATGAAATGTAACTTCCTCTGAGATGAGATTTTTTGCACTTATCTAAAATATTACTTTTTCCATTACTTCCTGTCTCCTATCTGTTGTTTCATATTCTTCAAGCACTTAACCTTACAAATATTAAGCTTTTTTTTTTTTTATTCATCTCTTGGCTCTCTTCCCTCATGGGATTTATCATTCAGAGATGTATCTCCAGCACTTACAACAATGCTACCCATATGATGTTCATTCAAGAGACTTTTGTTAAATGAATAAAAAAATGAATGAGAAGCAGGAGATGGGACATGTACTTTCAAATCATGGCTATAGGCTTTCTATCTATAAAGTCTTAGATAACTTAGCTATGATCTTACTTTCTGCCTCTCTCAAATGGGCAAAATACTATTTACCTGAGGATGTTTGGTGTAAGGATTAAATGGAATTTTATTAGTTATAAAAAAATACAGCACAAAGCCCTTCACATAAATGGATCCAATAACATTTTGAGAAATCACTGAATGTTGAAAAAGATTGCATATAGAGGGTTCTATGATCTTGAAGGAAAATACCTGATAAGATTTTCCAGGCAAATGACATGAGAAAATTCAGATAATCTCCAAGCATTAAGGGGAATTTACAGTGCCTTGATTTAGTTCTTCAAAGCTGTAAACATCCCTCATTAAGAAATATGCGTGTTTAATGACTTGTAAAATGAATAGTATTTATTATAAATCTGCAACATTTGGCTGGAGACCTGGGAGCCATTGTGGCTTTTGACTAACCCCCTAAGAACCATCTTGGTAGAGACAGACTGGCACTTTCCACAGAGTACTTTGTCCCATAGGAACTACTGCTACTATTTCTAACATGTAGACAGGGCCCTTTTGCTGCTTGGCTCATGTGGAACATGTCTTCCTTGTGAGTACAGTCAAACCAGACCTGAGTTTCCTTTCCACCATGATGATGCTGATACACATGGAAGCCTTCCATTTATCCCTGTAATTTATCGCAGTCTTCAGCTCCTCTGATGGACTCCTCTCTCACCTTCTTGGCCAAACTCTTTTGTCTTCCTGTCCTATGTCCCTAATTCTACTCTGTTCCTCCATCCCTAGACTTTCCATTGTACCCAAAGTAACCCACTTTTCCTCCTTCACATCTTGAGATTTTCCTTCTCCTTCTGGCATTTATATATATTTTATATATTTCGATTTATTTATTTATTCATTTATTTTCCTAATGATGATATTTGTCCCCTGAAGTCATCTCAAAGGTTGTACCTCTCATGTTCTCATACTTCATATAACTTGGGTTCTGGAGGTAAGGTAAATTGGAATTTCTTAAACTTTTAAATCAGGCCTGTCCAATAGGACTTTCTGCAATGACGGAAGTATTCTGTATCTATGCGGATCAATATGGTAGTCACTGGCTACATGTGACTATTGAGTACTTGAAATATATCTAGTGTGTCTGAGGAACTAGTTTTTTATTTTAATTTAATTAATTAAAAGTAAATAGCTCTATGTGACTAGTAACTACGATATGAGACATCACAATTCTAGACTCTTCTTTTACCATCAAGTAAAAGGATACTTATGATTCCAGAGATGCCATTCTCTTCCCCTGACCTCTGATCTCATCAGTTCAGTTCTTTGTCTTCTGGTTTACTCTCTTGAATTCCACTCCAAGCCCAACAATTAACTCTGGATAACTTCAACTTAAATGCATGAAACATCTGTTCAACCCTTGATGACTTCAATCCTTAATGTCCTTAAATTTAGTATAACTTACTCTGCCCCATAGGATACCCATACCTTAAATATTAAATAGAATCCTGCCACTTTCTGACTACTCTGCTACATACTTGAGAGGAAAAAGACTAGATAATGTCCCTCTGTGCCTCTTAGATGTTTCATCTGGTAGAACATCTTCCCTGGTGCTTCAATTCAGCACTCATTAAGTACTTTTCCCAACTACACAGTGCCACCCACCTTTTCTACAGCATTATAGCACTTCACACTCTTCCTACATAATGTGCTATAAGTTTTAACAGCAGTTACTATAACCACCTCTTGATTTCTCTATCTTCCCATTAGAAAATGTGGGGACAAACTGTCTTTCTTGTTTACATACTACTACTACTACTCAACACTTCAGATGGTGCTACTAGGCACGTAGAAACCTCTCAAAAAATGAATGAATAAAGGAGAGAATGAATGAAAGGACTCATTTATCAGTTCATTGGATACATCACAAACCTTCATAAGCAGATCCTTCAAAGGGCTTATGGACAATGAGTTGGGGAGAAAAAGAGGGCTGCTGCAATCAGGTCTCCTTATAGTCACAGGGAATCTAGCTGGATCATAGATACATTTGGGAATCTCTTTCTAATGAGGGTTTGCATTTCTAACAGATTGAGTACACCTAGCAGAGCAATTTGTAGGCAATAATTAGTAATTTTATCACAGGTTTGGAGCTACTGGTGTAAAGTTTTACAACTTTCACTAGATAGAGCTCATGCTTTTGTATTTTCTTTTTTTTTTGATAAATTTTTTTGCATGTGTTGTTTGCTTGGTTAGTTATTTTTGAATTAACAAATATTGCTGCTCAAAGGGATTATCTTTGTTTAATCAAGCACAGTGAAAAAAAGTCTCATTCCTGCAGGGAATTAGCTGTGACTGCTGCATACAAAACCCATGTTTCAGATGTTAGTTGTAATATCCGTCATCTAGTCTGTCTACTTTGAAAACTTGTACAATATTATTTTTTTTCTCTGAAAGAAGGAAACTACATACCTCCTTAGAATCTTGGGTTTTGTGGGAATGAGGCAGTTCTTCTGATGTCATCTCTCCTTCCTTGTGTTTTATGGGTGCTTATTCACAATGTGTTTTGAATTATAAGGAGATCTGAGTTTAAAATATTTTAATATAGGAACCTTCTATATATTCTTAAGAGAAAAATGAAGTCTTGGAAAGTTAAAGGGTTTGTTAAGAAATTTTGAAAACTACTTGTCTTTTTAAAAACTTCATTGTTTTATTTTTCATCAAATTAGTCTGAACCCCATTTTTTTGAGCTACCACCTTTATCAAACAATAAAAATAACTAATCATATACTAGCTTGGTATTTGAGTGTTTCTCCTGCACAAATCTTTATATTAAATGCTTTATGTTACTTATATAATTTAAAATTCATGGAAACACAAATGTTCATATTAATATAACCATTTTGCAAATGGGGAAGCTGAGGCAGAGATTATAACTTTTACCAATAATAGAAAATAGTACCTCTTGGTTGTGAATCCATTCAGTTTTATTCCAGAGTCCATATTGTTAATGAATGAACAATTTTGCCTTTCTACTAAATTCTTCTATATTTTTGGGCATGAGTCTTACATATTCTTTACCTCAGTGTAAACACTGAATTGTTTTAATACTGTAAATTTTTAGACTATAAAGCTATAGAACATCTGGTAGGGCAAGACTTCCTCATTTATTAGTAATTTATTGTATGTTATGCAGATATTCATTCAGAATCAGATCAACCTCCATGAATGTTCTAATAAGATTCTGATTAAGATTATATTGAATTTATGAATTTGGGGGGCAGAAAATGCATTTGTATATAATTTTTTTTTTTTTTTTTTGCATGGGCAGGCACCGAGAATTAAACCTGTGTCTCTGGCATGTCAGGCAAGAACGCTGCCACTGAGCTACCATGGCATGCCCATTTGTATATAATTTTGAAATGTCATATATAGCAGTATTGTGTCTCTTTATTAAGACACTTATTATGCTTTTTTGTAAATTGTTATATTCTTCATTTTACCTAGATCATCAGGTTTATGAATGCTATATTTCAAAGGATTTCGTACTGTTTTGACTATTTGAATCATATCATTTTTCTATTAATTAAAATTGTTATATTTTCAGATATATTATTGATAGAATCTAGGATGCTGATTTTTTTACTTTCAATTTTGAAATAATTTTAGATTTAATAAAATATGAAAAATACCCAAGTGCTATCCCATATACCTTTCATCAGACTTCTCTAATTGTTAACATCTCACATATCCATGGCACAATAATCAAAATTAGGAAACTAACATTGGTCCAGTATTATTTACATTTCAAAAGCTTTTAAAGTAACTTTTCTGTTCCAAGATTGTTTATCACATGTAATTGTTTCCTTTCATCAGTGGCATGTCCTCAGTGTTTCATTGTCTTCCATGCTTTGAC
This sequence comes from Tamandua tetradactyla, assembly GCF_023851605.1. Classification (NCBI taxonomy): domain Eukaryota; kingdom Metazoa; phylum Chordata; class Mammalia; order Pilosa; family Myrmecophagidae; genus Tamandua; species Tamandua tetradactyla. Next base: position 52,501,310 of record NC_135341.1, on the reverse strand, counting down.
ACATTTGAAGCGTACTATTTTGCAGAATATTCCTAAATTGGGACTTGCCTCATGTTTTCTCATGATTAGATCGAAATCTTGTCTTTTGGTCAAGAATACCACAGAAGTCATGCACCCTTCTGATTGGACTACGTAATGTCAATATGTGTGCTAACTGCTGATTTTACCTTAAGCACTTGGTTACAGTGGTATTTGCTGGGTTTCTCCACTATGCAATTAATAAAATATCTTGGGGAATATACTTTTAGACAGTGTAAGTATCCTGTTTCTCCTCAAACTTTTGCCCACTAATTTTAGCATCTGTCTTTATAATTTTGCCTGTAGCAATTACTGTGGAGATCTCCTAGTAATTTTTTATTCTGTCATTCTTTCTACATTTGAAATTCTGTAAAGAAGAGCTGTCCCGTCTCCTCCCATTTATAATCCAAGAAAAATTATATGGATTTTAATAACCTAAGTCATATAGCTAGGGAACAGCAAAACCTGGTGTGGATGACTCCTTCTTATTCCAAAATCCATGCCCTCTGACCATATTTCTGTGCCTGTGATAGGAGGAGACAAGTAACACCTGCTTATCTCAAAATGTTGAACACTTGAGGCTCTGTTCTTTCTAAACCATTGTGTTTACCCCTTCTGCAGCTGCCTGAAAACTCCACTAGGGAGCCCTGATACTATACTCACCATGTCCAAGTTCTTATAGTTTAGTCCCTGAGAAAAACAAGATTCAAATCCAGGGATGTCTTGCTTTACATGAGCATACTGTTGAGATGTTAAATTATTATTATTTATTTATTTGCATGGTCTGGCACTGGGAATCAAACCTGGGAGATGTTAAATTTTAAAAACATTTCTATATTAGTATGCATAAAAGCATCAAAAAATATATTTTTTTGTATAGATTTTGGTCAGTGGACCCTTTCAAGTAAGTACTTGGAAGAAATAAGAATAATGCAACCTTTGCTTAAGGATGGATCACTTTCATCTGTGGCTGTATATGATCTTAATAATTTCAAAATAATAGTAGTGTAAAAGTAGATCAGTGGTAAGTCACTATGAGAAAGCTGTTTATTATTTTCGGAACCTAAAATAGTTATATGTTCTGACAAATGTGACTTTATTGTAGGGGCAGTATTTGAATTTGGAGCTGCCCGGAGTGTAGAGCTCCATAGAAATTTCACAAAAGTGGCTTCACATGGGAAGAAATGATTCAATTTTATAACTTCCCAAATCTGGTAGAAATGAAAAATTCCAATAAACTCCAATAGCAGCCTGAAATTTAGAGAACGAATGACCTGGATTTAAATTCCAGATTTGCCACAGATTTTACAAGTGACTAAATATTTTTGATCTTTTGTTTCTTCAAAATTAAAATAGTTTTGATAATACTACCCATGAGGGTAGTCGGAAGCATTAAGTCAAGTCCCGTAGGCAAAGCTATTAATATGCTGCCTTGACAGAAGAACTATTCTAGTAATGATGGAAGTAGCTACTGGTTTGAACATCATCATCATGAACATCACTGTTATTAACATTACTAAGATTAATTACAGCCTCCCATCTTTTTGTCTCTTGTCTGGATTTTTGTTCCTTCTTTGTGAAATAGGTTTAACAGATCTGGTGCAGCTATACTCAAAGGTACATGTAAGTGCTTTGCTAAGACCTGAATTTGGTATCTTTGATGCTGGCAGCAATTGAAGAAAGGACAAGAACCCACTTCACTCAGCAATGCTTTATAACACAGTATGAGAGAGGACAATTCCTGCCTTCCCCTTTCCCCTCTGACAGTTTTATTATTACAGCTTTCATCTCAACAGGCAGAATAAATTCAACCTTCACAAGAAGTGCTCCAGATAGGCTGGCAAGTATTGCACTGATTTCTGACACAGGAAACAATGTTATTATGAATGTAATATCATCATGTTTATTTTGTTCCTTAGAAAATCAGCTACAATACTGAATCTAAAGCGGTGTGGTAGAAATCTTAATCATCTAATAACTATATTAATGTAAAGCAATCTCTCTTTCTTTTCTCCAGCTCTTGTTCTCTCTCTGTCATATAAACATTCAAGTTATGAATAAAGCGTGAACAGTGTTCTTCACATTAGTGAACATGTGGCTTTGAGATGAGATTAAAAAATAGAATGGTGTCTGCATCAAATATTCAGTATAAACTTTCTTATTCTACATTTAATATTTTTAAATTTAATACCTTTTCATAATATGTAATACATTTTTGCATTTAATACTCTACACGAAGGAAAATGTTACAATAGTTAAAATCATCCTAACCCCTGCCTAATTTTCTCAGATCCTTAATTTAGTTCTTGAGATACAATCCTAGAATTAATGTTGCTGATTGTAAGAATATGCACTATTGAGACAGCTATAACTTCGTGGTTGCATGATTAATCCATGAGATCTTGGCTGAGTCTTCCTGGGTTCATACCCTGCCTTCTTTATTTACCAACTGTGTGACCTGGGCAGATTACTGAAATTCTCTGTGCTCCATTCTTTTAACCGATATTTATTGAGCCTCAACTCTGATTGGACACCATTCTAAATTCCGGAGATACAGCATTCAGCAAAGAGATAAAAGTCTGTATCCCAATGATGCTTGCATATTAGTAGGAGGAGATCAGCAAATCAAATAAAAATATATAACAGATGGTGATAATTACTATGGAGAAAAATAAAGTATAGAAAGGAGAAAACTGGTGAACAGGGGTGTTGTGATTTTCAATATAGGTGACAAGGAAGGCCTCACCATAAAGGTGAAGTTTGTGCAAAGGGTTGGAAGAAGCAGGTCATGCTGAAGTCAGAGGGAAAATAGTTACAAGCAGAACTATAAGCACAAAAGCCCCAAAGCAGGGGTATGTTTCGATGATCTGAGGTTAAAGAAAAAAGAAGGGGGCTATGTGAGAGAGGGATACTAGTAGATGATGTCAGAAGGTGATGAGGTGGGGTGGAAATCCCATAAATATTGTGAATACCTGAGCTTTTATTCTGAGGGAAATGGAAAAGTTTCAGAAGAGTTTAGGGCTCAGGATTGATGGAGTCTGAATTAGATTTGAAAAACTAATTAGTCACTTTGACTAATGTGTGGAAAAAGATTTTAAGCCAAAGAGGAAATAGGGATGTTTGAATAAGACATGATTGGATGTGGTGAGAGGTGGTGGAAGCATAGATAAAGTTTGAAGATAAATTAATAGAATTTCCTGACAAAATGGAAGTGAGCAGTGAAAGAAAGAGGAAAAAAACCGACGAGAACAATTGCTGGATAATATGGTAAGACTTACTACGAAAATGTTAAACTATGTTCTAAAGTAGCTGTACCATTTGCAATCCTACAACAAAAATGAGCACTTTTGTTGTTTTACATCCTCACCAGAAATTGGTATCTTCAGTTGTCTTTCTTTTAAAGCCATTTCATTAGATGTGTAGAGAAAGCTCATTTTTATTTTTATTTCATAATGAAAAATTATATTTTAGGATCTTTTCATTCACATATTTTTTGCCTATCTTTTTGATGAAGTCCTTGTTTAGATATTTTTTATTGTGTTAGGTTTAATTTGCTTTCTTTGTCATATGCCCTAAGATAGAAACTAAGGTTATTAATTTTAGATATTTATTTTTTCTATTATATGCATTTACTTTTTTTTTACATGGGCAGGCACCGTGCATTTACTTTTATAAATTCTCTTCACAGCACTATTTTAGATGCATCCCACAAGTTTTAAATTGTATTTTCATTTTTATTTGGCTCAAAATATTTCTTTTAATTTATCTTAAGACTTCTTCTTTGATCCATGAGTTATTTAGAATTGTGTGGTTTAATTTCCAAATATTTGGAAAATTTCCAGTTCTCTGTTATTTATTTATATCTATGGTAATACCACTGTCTGAGCACATAGTCTATGTAATTTCCATTTTTTAAATGTGTTAAGGTGTGTTTCTGGCCCAGAATGTGATCTTTCTTCATGGATGCTAGCCCAAGGAGATGTGTATTCTGTTGTTGTATGAGTATTCTATAAAAGTCAGTAGATTGACTTCATTGATAGTGCTGCTGAGGCCACTTACATCCTTATGGATGTTCTACTTGCTTCATTTACCACTTGCTGATGGAGGGATGTTGAAGTCTCTACCTATGATAGTGATTCCTCCATTTCTCCTTTCAGCTCTGTTTCATCTAATGTATTTTGAACACTGTTGGCAGGTGCAGTCACAATTAAGATTATTCTGTCTTCTTGGAGAATTGACCCCTTTATCATTATGTAATGTCCCTCTTCATCCCTGACACTTTCTTTGCTCTGAAGTTGATTTTGTCTGAAATTAATGTGACTACTAGAGCTTTATTTTCATGAGTGTTAGCACTTATCGCTTTCTCCATCTATTTATTTATTTTTATTAGAGACATTTTAGGTTTACAGAAAAATCATGAAGCAAGTACAGAGTTCCCATGAGCCTCTCCCCCAAAAGACAGTTTTACCTATTATTAACACTTTGAGCAAATTTGTGGTAAATTTTTAAAACAGATGAAACAATATTATCATAACTGTATAATTAGCTGTTGTCCATAGTATTTACATTAGGTTTCATTGCTTGTATTATATAGTTCTATGTTGTTGTTCTTTTAAGTTTTATTCTATTAACATATATATGACATAGACTTTCTTCTTTTAACTACATAAATATATGTAATGTGGTGGTGTAAATGGCATTCACTATGTCATGTTACCATCACAACCATTAATTGCTAAAACTTTTCCTTCACCCCAAACAGAAGCTGCACCAATTAAGCATTAACTCCCCATTCTTTGCCCCACCCCAACCCTATACTCTAGTTTTAGTTATTTCGTATTAGTGAGATCATATACTATTTGTCCTTTTGTGTTTGGCTTATTTTACTCAGTGTGTTATCTTCAGGATCCATCCATATCGTCGATGCATCAGAATAGCATTCCTTTTTTACAGCTGAATAATATCCACCTGTATGCATATCACCTTTGTTTGTCCATTCATCAATAGATGAGCACTTGGATTGATGGACACTTGGATTGCTTCAAACTTTTGGCAATTGTGATTAATGCTGCTATGAAAATTGGTTTGCAAATATCTGTTCAAGGTCCTACTTTCAATTCCTTGGAGTATGTACCTAGAGGTAGAATTGCCTGACTGTATGGTAATTCTATTATGAATTTTCTAAGGAAACGCCAAACTGTCTTCCGTGGCAACTGCACAATTTTCCATTCCAACCAACAGTGAATGAGTGTTCCTCTTTCTCTACATCCTCCCAACACCTATTCTTTTTTTTCTTTTTTCAATAGTAGCCATTCAGGTGAGTGTGAATGGTGTCATATGATGGTTTTGATTTGTATTTACCTAGTAGCTAATGATGTTGAGCATCTTTTCATGTACTTTTGGCCATTTGTATAGCTTTAGAAAAATGTCTATTCAAGTCTTTTGCCCATTTTGTAATTGGGTGGTTTGGTTTTTTTGTTACTGACTTGTAGGATTTCTTCTTCTATCCTGGATCTTAAACCCTTATCATATATGTGATTTCCAAATATTTTTCCATAATGTAGATTGCTTTTTTTACTTTCATCATGAAGTCCTGTGATGATTAAAATTATTTAATTTTGATGAAGTCCCTTTTATCTATTTGTTTCTTTTGTTGCTTATGCTTTGGATTTAAAATCTAAGAAACCGTTACCTAACACAAGTTCCTGAAGATGCTTTCTTTAGAAGTTTTTTTTATATTTGGCTCTTATATTTAAGTCTTTGATCAATTTTGAGTTAATTTTTATAATTTGTGTGAGTTAGGGATCCACCTTCCTTCTTTTGCATATGGAGAGTCAATTTTCTCAGTATCATTTGTGGAAGAGACTATTCTTTCCTTTTCCCATTTAGTGGACTTGGTGTCTGTGCCAGTTTGAAGCTATTATGTACCCCAGAGAAGCCATGTCCTTTTTTCCTAATCTAATCTTGTGGGGGCAGTGATGTTTCCTTTAATCCTGATTCAGTGTTGTGGGGTTGAAGCTGATTGGATTGGTTTGTTTCCATGGAGATGTGGCATCACCAATTGTGGGTGTGGCCTTTTGATTAGATGGAGATGTGACTCTGCCTATTATAGGTAGGTCTTGATTAGTTTGCTGAGTCTTTTAAATGGGGAAACATTTTGGAGAAACCTCAGATGCAGACCCTTGGATAACAACTGCTTCAGTGTCAACACAGATGGTAGAGACATTTGGAGATGCAGAAAGAAAATGCCCTCAGGGAAACTACTTGAAACCCAAAAGCCAAAGCACCAGCAGATGCCAGCCATGTGCCTTCCCAACTGATAGAAGTGTTCTGGACCCATCAGCTTTTATTAAGTCAAGGTACATTTCCCAGGATGCCTTAGTTTGGACCTTTTTTATGACCTTAGAATTATAAACATGTAACTTAATTAATTCTCTTTGTAAAAGCCATTCCATTTCTGGCATATTGTCATTCTGACAGCATTTAACAAATGAATACAGCACCCTTGTCAAAAATCAATTAGACCTAAATGCAAGGGATTATTTGTAAGCTCTTAATTCAATTTCATTGGTCTATATGTTTGTCCTTGTGCCAAGACTATGCTGTTTTGATTATTGTAACATTTTATCAATAAGTAAAGCATTTTAGTAAGTTTTAAAATCAGGAAGTGTGAGTCCTTCAACTTCCTTTGCCTTTTTCAAGATGGATTTAGTTATTCAGGGCCCCTTACCCTTCCATATACATTTCATATTGGCTTTTTCATTTCTGCACAGAAGGTTGTTGGAATATTGATTGGGATTGCATTGGATCTGTAAATCACTTGAGGTAAAAATGATAACAATATTTAGTATTCCAATTCATGGGCATGGAATGTCCTTCCATTTATTTAGGTCTTCTTTGACTTCATTTAGTAATGCTTTGAATATTTCCATGTATAAGTCCGTTACATTCTTGGTTACATTTATCCCTAGATATTTGATTCTTTTAGTTGTTCTTATAAATGGAAATTTTCTTGATTTCCTCCTCAGATTATTCATTGTATAAGAACACTACTGATTTTTACATATTGATCTTCTAACTTCACATTTTTCAGAGTTTGTTTATTAGCTCTATTAGCTTTGCTGTGTGATTTTCTATATATAGGATTTTATCATCTAGAAATAGGAAAGTTTTATTTCTTTTCCAATTTGGATGCCTTTTATTTCTTTCATTCTTTTTTTTTTTTTTGTCTAATTGGTCAGTTTTGAACTTCCAGTACAATGTTGAATAACAGTAGTAATTGAGGGTATCCTTGTCTTATTTCTGATCTTGAGGGAAAGTTTTCAGTCTTTCACAATTGAGTATGATGCTAGCAGTGGATTTTTCATATATTTCTTTTATCATATTGAAGTTTTCATCTAGTCCTTTTTTTTCTAATTTTGTTTTATCAAGAAGGTACGTTTTTAATCAACTGTTTTTATCAGGAAGGAGATTTTGTCAGATGCTTTTCTACATCAGTTAAGGTGATTGTGTATTTTTCCTTCATTCTATGATATGGTGTATTGCATTAATTGAATTTCTTATGTTGAATCACCCTTGCATACTTGCAATAAATCCCACTTGGTCCTGTGGTATAATTCTTATAATGTGCTATTGAAATTAGTTTGATAGTATTTTGTTGGTGAGTTTTGCATCTATATTCATACAAGATATTGGTCTGTAATTTTCCTTTGGTGGAAGCTTTATCTGTTTTAGAATGATGTTGCCTACATAGAATAAGTTAAAAAGTGTTCCCCCTTCAATGTTGTAGAAAAGTTTGAGCAGAATTAGTGTTAATTCTTGGAATGTTTGGTAAAATTAACCAGTGAAGTCATCTGATTCTATAATTTTCATTGTTTTGAGGTTTTTGATTACTGAGTCAATATCTTCATTTGTCATTGATCTGTGGAGAGCTTCTAGTTGTTCTTGAGTCAGTGCAGGTAGATTTTGTGTTTCTGGGAGTTTATCCATTTCATCTAGATGTACAGCTTTTCAAAGTGTCCTTTTATAATCACTTTTACTTCTGTGGGGTTGATAGAAATAGCCCTTCTTTAATTTTTAATTTTAGATATTGTGCCCTCTCTTTTCATTTTGTCATTTTAACTAAAAGTTTGTCAATGTTACTGGTATTTTCAGAAAGCCAATTTTTAGTTTTGTTGACTTTTTCCTTTTGTAATTCTGTATTTCATTAGTCTCCCCTCTAATATTTGCTATTTCCTTCTCTCTGCTTGTTTTGGTTTTTGATTGCTATTCTTTTCCTAGATACTATAATTGTGAGGTTAGGTCTCCGATTTGAGATCTCTCTTATTTTTAATGTCTTCATTTTGAGCTATAAACTTCCCACTCAGCCCTACCTTTGCTACATCCCATAGGGTTTTGTATGTTCAGTTTCTATTTACATTTGCCTCAAGATATATCCTAATTTCCTTTGTGATTTATTCTTTGACCTTTTGTTATTCAAGAGTTCAGCATTGAATTTCCACATATTTGTGAATTTCCTAGTTGTCCCTTTCATTGCTTTCTTGCTTCATTCCATTGTAGACAGAAATTACATTGTATAATTTAAATATTTTTATTAAAATTTTATTGAGACTTGTTTATTATATGGTCTATCCTGGAAAGTGATACATAGTACAGTAAGGAACAATATGTATTATTCTACTGTTGAGTGAATTGGTATATACTTATTTTAGGGTGTTGTTCAAGTCTTCTATTTCCTTATTGAGCTTTTGTCTAGATATTCTGTCCATTATTGAGTGTACTGAAATCTCCTACTACTTAGGTAGAAGTGTCCATTTCTCCCTTCCAATCTGCCAATGTTTGTTTCATATATCTTAGGGTCCTGTTATTAGGTAAATATATATTTATAATTTTTATGTCTTCTTTTTGAAGTGATCTCTTTCTACATAAGTAGTCTTCTTAACCGTCATGACTGTTTTTGGCCAAAACCTATTTTATCTGATATTAATATACTGCCCCAGCTCTCTTTTGGTTATTATTTGCATGGTATACTTTTTCTATCCTTTCACTTTCAACTTACTTAGGTCTTTGAAATCAAGGTATCTTGCAAAAGCATATATTTGGGTCATGCTTTTAAAATCCAATCTGCCAATTTCTGTCTTGTGACTGGATAGTTTAATCTATTTACATTTAAAATAACTGTTGATAATGCAGTACATTCTTCTGGCATTGTGTTATTTGATATTTGTAAGTTTGATACATTTTATGACCCTTAATATTTCCATTATATCTACTTTCATATTTATTTTATTCTTTTATTGTACCATTTTGAGTCCCTACTTATTATTTCTACATATATTTCTTATATATTTTCTTTGTGGTTACCCTGAGGCTTGACAATATCATCTTAAATATTTAGCAATCACTTTGGATGTGATACCAACATAACTTTAATAGTATACATATACAGTGTTCCTAGAAACCTCCATCGCCCCACTGTTTTGTAGTATTTCTCACAAGTTTTATCTTCATACATTATATGTCCCAAACTATAGATTTATACTTATTTTTCATGCATTTTTAGGCCTTGAAGTAGTAAAATATAGAGTTACACATGTAAAAAAAAATACAGTATTACAGGCATTTATAATTACTCTTATGGTCATCTTTACTGGAAGTCTTTATTTCTTTATGCTACCTTGAACCACTGTCTATTGTTCTTTCCTATATATCTGAACTCCATTTAGCATTGCCTGTAGGGTAGATCTAATGGTGACAAACTCCCTAAGCTTTTGATTATCTGGGAAAGTCTTAATCTCTGTTTTGTTTTTTGAAAGACTATCTTGCTAGATAAAAATTACTTTGTTGGTAGTTTTTTAATTTTAACACTTTAAATATGTTGTCCTATTGCTTTCTTGCCTTCATGTTTTTCTAAAGAGATATCAGACCTGTTCATATTGGTTCTTCCTTTATCTAATGCATTGCTTTTCTCCTGTAGCCTTCTGAACTTTCTCCTTGTCCTTGGCACTTGACAGATTAAGTACTATGTGTCTTGGTGAAGTTTTCTTTGAGCTTATCTTTTTTGGGATTGTTTGGGTTTTTAAATGTGCACATTCATGTGTTTTGTTACATTTTGGAACTTTTCTGCTATTATTTCTTTGAATATTCCTTCTGTTTTCTCCTTCATCTCCTTCTGGGATTTCCATAATGTATATATTGGTATGCTTCATTATGTCCCACAGGTCTCTTAGGTTCTGTTCAGTTCTTTTTTTTTTTTCATTCTTTTTTTTTCTGCTTCCTAGCCTAAATCATTTCAGTTTCCTTGTCTTTGAGTTCACCAGTTATTTCTTCTTCCATATCCAATCTGCTGTTGAAAGCTTCTAAGGGAATTTTTCATTTCAGTTATTGTGGCGTTCAACCTCAGTAGTTCTGTTTGGGTTCATTTTAAAATTTCTATCTCTTTATTGAGATTCTCATATTGTTTATACATTTATTTTTCTGATATCTGTTAGTTCTTTCTCTGTGTTTTCCTTATTCTCCTTGAGCATATTAAGGGTCTTTTTTTTTTTTTTTTTCTAATTCTTTGACCAGTATCTCCAAACTCTGGTCTTTTTCATCAGTGTCTTTTGGATTTTTGTCTTATTCCTTTGGTTGGGCCATCATTTACTATTTCTTTGTTCGTCTTGTAATGTTTTGTTGCACACTGTACATTTTAATATTTAATATTAACTCTGAGATTTAGCTCCTGAGCTGAATGTTCCTTATATTTTGTTTCCAGGTAGTGACATGACACAGATTTCCTTGAGTGCCAGAAGCTAACAGAAACAAACAAAGCAACACAAAATCCTTTCATATTCTTATCTAATTGGCTGTGTATCAGTTGGTGTTCTCCTTCAGGGTTTAGCACTCCAATCAAGACAATCACCCTGAGGTGAATGTCAAGTACAGGGTTCTATTTGTCTTTTTTAGGGCTTGTGCTTGCTTATGGCCTTAGGGATTATCTTGTTAATATGATTCCAAGTGCCTGCTCTGCTTCCAATGAAATACACTTTCTCTTCTCCCAGGTGCTATATGTTATAACTTGAAACAGGTAATCTTTTCTCTGGGCTACTTTAATGTAATTGTTTTTTACACTGAGTTATATGTCCATAGGCATATTCTGTCTACAGGGCATATTCTCAGAGGGTAAGTCATAGATTTTCCTGGTTCAGTCTTTCTGCCTGCCACCGAGGAGATTGACACTGATATACAGACACCCAATATGTATATAAGGGTTAATCTTTTCCCTAAAGAACAGGGCAAGAGACCCACAATGGGAGTGCAGGCTGGCTCTACACAGCATGTGGGATGTTTTGGAGGAGAGGCCAGCAAGGGTACCACAGGCATCTCCTACCATTTTAATAGTGTATTTTCTTGATTTAGCACTCAATCAATTACTGTTATCCTTTTACCCTTCTAGGGGTCTAAAGAAGATAGCTTTTCCAATTTTAGCTAATTATTCAATGGTTCTGAGATGACTCAATGAATCCATGTCCAGCCACACTGTCTTTAGGAAAGGTTTGTTAATAAACTCTATTTAACAAAGAGTGGTTCCTGTAAACCCTTATGTTGCTCTCCATTCTTTTGGATTCATTTCCCAGAAGTTCAGGGAGGTCCTAATCTCAGAGCACAGTATCTGGATCATCTGAGAATTAGCCAAATCATCAATTGTTGGTTCCTTGATGCTTTAGAGCTCTGTCCTTAGTATATCCTTCCTCTCTCATTTCACTATGAGCAGCAAGAAAAAATCAGGCAATACCTTTCATACTTAGCATGGAAATCTCCTCAGCTAAATATCCAAATTCATTGCTTACAAGTTCTACTTTACATCTAACATCAGAGTACAATTTCATCAGTTTCTCAGCTACTTTATAACAAAGATTTCTTTTCCTCTAGTTTCCAATAACACATTCATTATTTCCTTCAAAAGCCTCACTGGAAGTACCCTTAATATCCATATTTCTATCAACATTCAGCTTGTGATGAATTATGTATCCTCTAAGATTGTATAAATTATCTCTACATTTCTCCCTAATTTCTGGGCCCTCATCAAAATGCCTTTAATATCCATGTCTTTACTGGCAATCTCTTCAAAGCAATCTGTCTTCACTATCAAGCTCCTCAGAAGTCTTCTGGCCTATATCCAAATACAATTCCAAAACCACTTGCACTTTTTTTTTTAAGTGTTTATAATAGCAGCACCCTGTTCTCAGTACCCAAATCTTTATTAGTCAGGATCCTCTAGAGAAACAGAAATGATGGGATATCTCTGTCTCTATTTCTCTCTGTCTGTCTGTCTGTGTGTCTGTCTATCTATGAGAGAGATTTATTAAGGGAATAGATTTATACAACCATGGGGATTGGCCCAAATCCCATAGGATAGGCTACAAACTGAAAATTCCAATGAATGAGAAGTTGAATTCCCCAAGAAAAGCTTTTTGGGTGAAATAGAGACTTAAATCCTTATTTCTCACTTCTGAAATCATTCAGTTCTGGCCTTTAAGACCTCCAATGAATTGGATGTGGAGACTCCCCCTATTGTGTAGAGCTATCCCCTTTGTTGATTGTAGACATAATTAACCATAGATGCTATTAACTGATTACAGATGCATATCCATGTACAAAGTACCCTCGTTGAAACAGTCAGGCCAGTTCTTGCTAGATCAAATCAACAGGACAATATAACCTAACAAAGTTGTCATATAAACTTAAATATCACATAGACTGTATTAAAATTAATAACTCATATTCATGAAAGATATCACCCAAAAAGTGAAAAGTAAGTCTCAGCCTAAGATAAAATGCAGCAAAATACATTTCTGTTTTTTACAATTGCCTTCCGCTGTAAACATTAATCACTTCATATGTCCCTTAATATCTACTTTCATATTTAGAAGGGCATTGCATCTATATTATTTACAAATTTGATGAGCAAGTCATTTTTAATCAATGTTATACTGATGGTATATTGTTTATGATATATATTTATAAAATACCTAGCTCTAAAAAAAAGGAAATAGTGTAGTTATTCAATTTATTAAAAACACTATGAAAGAACCCACTGGATTTTTAAATTTACATTTTGTTATCTTTTATTTAAAATATTTATGGATCATTATTCTCAATTACAAAAGCAACTCATTGCTATTAGTGTAAGTTTTTTAAAAATGATTTTCGTTTCTTTAAAAAATTGTGGTTCTGTGTTCTTTAAGTATAGTTGGTTTAATGCTTCCATGATATGCTACATTTAGATGGTTTCCATGGAGACAATTTCTGCTTAAGATTAGGTGAGAATGTAAGTTAAATTTAAATGAGCTGAAGGAGTGGAAATTTCATAAAACTAATGGAAACTGTATCTATGTAGATAATCTGTTTTAAATCCCCAAGTAGGTGAGATCTTTTTAAACTGTATTTTCTTTTCCTTTCTGTACTATTTTATGCCTATGCTCTCATCTAACTCCTCCCTTCATCTGTCTCTTTTTTCTCTTTTATCACATCCAATTTCCTTCCCCATTTTCCCCTTAACTTTATCTTCTCCTTCCTTCATCTAATTCTTAATGAAAAAATATATATTTTTGGAATAGATTATACTAAATGACTAGAAAATAATTTTACTTTTCTCTCATTGATACTCTTGTCCTGATTATTTTGTCATGTATTGGGTTTTTACAGTAAATGAAAATACAGAAGACCATTGAGATTATTTTCTTTAGAGTGGAGGTTGCTTCTCTCTTACCTAACCTAGAAAGAGAGGCTTCAGGAGATCTCCCTGGAAAGCATGATATGTGTGCATTGGAGTTTGTGGCAAACAATAGAGTCAAATTCACTAGAGTTATTTAAGTGATGGAGTTATTTAAGTGATGGAGTAAGTTGGCAGAAAAAGTCTGTGCCAGCAGAGGTGATGTCTTCCATTTGAGAAAGAATTCAATTGCACCAATGGGAAAAGAAAAGTGCAAGTCACCTAAGGAGTGGAGTTGAAGCAAGAAAATTGAGAAAATGACATGGGGCAAAATAAAGCTGTGGGCAGTAGAACTTCAGCAGACATGAAGGTGAAACTAGGGGTTGAAGCCTTAGCCATGAGAGAACAACCAAAGAATTTTCATATTACAGAATTTCCAGGTCTGGGGAAGGGAATCTTCTAAGAATCCATAATTTCACCCCATAAGTGACAAAATCAACTCTAATAATGTGCCTCAAGACAGTACTAGTCAAATTACAAAGGTGTCATGGTCAGTTTCATGTGTCATCTTGGCCAGGTGGTGGTACCTGTTTGTCTGGTTGGGCAAGTACTGGCTTGTCTTCTGCTGTAAGGACATTTCATTTAATTAAATCATGATCGCGTCAGCTACATCTACAGCTGATTCCATTTGTAATCAGCCAAGAGGAGTGTCTTCTTTAATGAGTCATGCTTAACTTAATCAGTGGAAGCCTTTTAAGGAGGATTCAGAAGAGACAGGTTCTCTTCCTGCTTTGGCCAATGAACCTCTCCTGTAGAGTTCAACCAGACCCTCCCTTGGAATCACCAGCTTCACAGCTTGCCCTACAGATTTTGAACTCTGTTCCCATGGTTACATGAGACACTTCTATAAATTTTGTATTTACGAATATTTCCTGTTGATTCTGTTTCTCTAGAGAACCCTAATTAATACAACTTAGTACCAGGAGGGGTTCTTAAGAAACAGAATCTTAAAAATGGGTTTTTATGACTGGTTTTCTAAACTGACTGGGCCCAAAGGCACTAAGGACTCTGATTCCATAACCAGAATGACATCACCAATCCATGGAGTTAGTTGGCAAAAGAGATAGTCAAAATATTACCATTTGATTCTTCAAATGCTTCACTTGTACAAAGCCAGGCTCTGGAAGATAATGTTTTTGACACCTTTACAGAGTTTTGTGGAAGTACTAAGTATAGAGATGTTGGCTGGTTGTTGTTAGATGTACTTTATACATTAATGAGTGAAAGGGATGGGTTTAAGGCTTCAAATGAGAAGCTCAAATGCCATCTGACAGATGTAAACGTTTCCGTGAGTGTCCTGAAGGAAAATCTTATTTCCTGTAGCTGTAGACTTGAGATCTCTGAAAATCAGATTCACAATCTTATTCTTAGAGTAGCAACTTTACAACATAAACTGAAATCTCAATCTTGCATGGTGTCTGCCGTTAAAGTGAGGGCATTGACTGGAAAGGAGTGGGACCCTGAAGAATGGGATGGTGACATATGGATTGATAATGATGTCGGTGGAGAGGTTGAAACCCTAGGTCATGCTGAGTCTTCTCTAGATAACCCTATAATAGTCTGCCCTGAGGACATAGCTGCCCACCTCCAGTCTGCCTTGAGGAGTTGGCCACCCAACTTCCACCTGAAAGGATTAGCCCTAGAGTTATTAATCCTGTTTCACCAGATGAAACTGCAAATAAATGCCCTGAAGCAAATGGCTTGGAAGATACTTCTAATTCTTTGCATGACCCACCCCCACCACCCCTCATTTCTTCCAGACCTATAACTAGACTAAAGTCCCAACAAACCCCTGAAGGTGAGGTACAAAGTATCACACATGAGGAGGTATGTTATACTCCAAAAGAACTGTGTGAGTTTTCCAATTTATATAGACAGAATTCAGGGGAATATATGTGGCAATGGATTTTAAGGGTGTGAGATAATGGTGGGAGGAATATAAGACTTGATCAGATTGAATTCATCGATATGGTTCTACTAAGCAGAGATTCTGCATTTAATGTTATAGCTTGAGGGGTTAGGAAAGGCATTGACAGTTTGTTTGGATGGTTGACTGAAACATGGATCAAAAGGTGGCTGACATTACCTGAGGTTGAAATGCCAGAACTGCCCTGGTATAATGTAGATGAGGGGATCCAGTAGCTTAGAGAGGTTGGAATGTTAGAGTGGATTTATCATGCAAAGCCAGCTATACACCCCAGGTATGTCCAGAGGATGCACCTTTTACCAGAACTGTGAAAAATAAATTTGTGAGACTACCGTCATCATCCCTGAAGAGCTCTGTAGTTGCACTTTTCTGTTGGTCAGATACTACTGTGGGAACTGCTGTCACTGAGCTGGAATCCTTAAACACAATGGGGATGATCAGATCTCAAGTTGGCAGAAGCCAGGTGGCAGCACTTAATCACCAAAGACAGGGTGGACATGGCTAGTATAATAGATAGCAAACTCAAAGCTGGAGTCAAAATAATCTGACTTGCAGAAATTTGCAGCATTGGCTAGTAGATCATGGGGTACCTAGAAGTACAACAGATGAGTAGCCTACTAAATTCTTTTTTGAGCTGTATAAACAAAAGAGCTCTAGGTCAAGTGAACAAAAGTCTAACTTGAATTATAAAAACACAGAGTCACAGCCCCTTAATCAATTTCCAGACTTGAGACAGCTTATAAACCCGAAACCCCTTGAATAAATGGGAGGCCAGGTCCTTTTGTGGGAAAACCCCATTACACTGCCATAAATCTATACTGTTAGTTTTCCTCCAAGCCTTCTCCAAGGAGCCTTTTACCAGGGTTACTGTGCATTGGGGAAAAGAAAATGATGAGCTATTTAAAGGATTAAATTATTAGACACTGGTTCAGAAGTGACAGTAATTCCAGGGGACCCAAAACATCACTCTGATCTACCAGTCAGAGTGGGGGCTTATGAAAATCAGGTGATTAATGGAGTTTTAGCTCCGGTCCATCTCACAGTGGGTTCAATGGGGCCCCAGACCCATTCTGTAGTTATTTACCCAGTTCCAGAATGCATAATTGAAATAGACATACTGAGCAACTGGCAGAGTCCCCACATTGGCTTTCTACCTCATGGAATGAGGGCTATTATGGTGGTAAAAGACAAGTGGAATCCACTAGAACTGCCCCTACTTAGCAAAATAGTAAATTAGAAGAAATACTGGATTCCTGGAGGGATTGTAGAGATTACTGCCACTTTTTAGGACCTGAAGGATGCAGAGGTAGTGATTCCCACCACATCCCCATTCAACTCTCCTATTTGGCAGACAACAGATGGGTCTTGGAGAATGACAATAGATTATCATAAGCTCAACCAAGTGGTAACTCCAATTGCAGCTGCTGTTCTGGATGTGGTATCATTGCTTGAGCAAATCAATACATCCCGTGGTACCTGGTATGCAGCTATTGATCTGGCAAATGCTTTTTTCTCAATAGCTGTTAGTAAGGACCACCAGATATAGTTTGCTTTCAGCTGGTAAGGTCAGCAATATACTTTAACTGTCCTACCTTAGGGGTGTATCAGCTCTCCAGTCCTATGTCATAATCTTTTCTACAGGAAACTTGATCATTTCTCCCTCCCATAAGATATCACACTGGTCCATTATATTGATGATATCATGTTGATTGGACCTGGTGAGCAAGAAGTAGCAACTACTCTAGACTTACTGGTAAGGCATTTGTGTGTCAGATGATAGGAGATAAATCCAACAAAAGTACAGGGGACTTCCACCTCAGTGAAATTTCTAGGTGTCCAGTGGTGTGTGGTATGTTGAGATATCCCTTCTACAGTGAAGGATAAGTTGCTGCATCTGGTCCCTCCAACAACCAAAAAAGAGGCACAATGCCTAGTTCGTCTCTTTGGATTTTGGCAACAACATATTCCTCATTTAAGTATGCTATTCCATCCCATTTATAGAGTGACCAGAAAAGCTCCTAATTTTGAGTGGGCACCTGAACAAGAGGAGGCTCTGTGACAGGTCCAGGCTGCTGTACAAGCTGCTCTTCCAGTTGGACCATATGATCCAGCAGATCCAATCGTGCTGGAATTGTCAGTGGCAAATAAAGATGTTCTTTGGAGCCTTTGGCAGGCCCCCATAGTAGAATCACAATGCAGACCATTAGGATTTTGGAGCAAAGCCTTACAATCTGCTGCAGATAACTATTCTACTTTTGAGAAACAGCTTTTGGCCTGCTACTGGGCCTTAGTAGGACCAAACGCTTAGCCTTGGGCCACCAAGTTACCATGAGACCTGAGTTGCCTATCATGAGCTGGCTGTTGTCTGATCCACCAAGTCATAAAGTTGGGCGTGTGCAGCAGCATTCTATTATAAAATGGAAATGGTATATATGAGGTAGGGCCAGAGCAGGTTCTGAAGGTACAAGTAAGGTACATGAGGAAATGGCCCAAATGCCCATGGTCTCCACTCCTACCATATTACCTTCTCTTTCCCAGACCAGAGCTACGGCCTCTTGGGGAATTCCTTATGGTGAATTGATTGAAGAAGAGAAAACTTGGGCCTGGTTTACAGATGGTCCAGCACAATATGCAGGTACCACCTGAAAGTGGACAGCTGCAGCACTACAACCCCTTTCTGGGGTGTCCTTGAAGGACAGTGGTGAGGGGAAATCCTCTCAGTGGGCAGAACTTTGAGCAATGCACCTGGTTTTTATTTTGCTTGGAAGAAGAACTGCTCAGAGGTGCATTTGCATACTGACTCATGGGCTGTTGCTAATGGTTTGGCTGGATGGTCAGGGACTTGGAAGGACAATAATTGGAAAATTGGTGACAAAGAGGTCTGGGGAAGAGATATGTGGATAAACCTTTATTGTATTGGGTACAAACATGAAGATATTTGTGACCCATGTGAATGTACACCAGAGAGTGACTTCAGCAGAGTAAGGTTTTAATAATCAAGTGGATAAAATGACACATTCTGTGGATACCAGTCAGCCTCTTTCCCCAACAACTCCTGTCATTGACCAATGGGCTCATGAACAAAGTGGCCATGGTGGTAAAGATAGAAGTTATGCATGGGCTCAGCAACATGGTCTTCTACACACCAAGGCTCACCTAAGGTGACCAGCTGGCTACATGGTGCAGGTTGATTACGTTAGGCCACTCTCTTCATGGAAGGGGCAGTGATTTGGTCTAACTGGAGTAGGCACATACTCTGGATATGGGTTTGCTTCCCCTGCATGCAATACTTCTGCCAAAACTACCATCTGTGGGCTTACAAAGTGCCTTATCCATCATCATGGTATTCTACAGCATTGCTTCTGATCAGAGAACTCACTTCACAGCAAATGAAGTGTGGAATTGGGCACATACTCATGGAATCCTCTGTTCTTACCATGTTCCCCTACATCCAGAAGCAGCTAGATTGATAAAACAGTGGAATGGCCTATTGAAAACTCAATTACAGTGCCAACTAGGTGGCAATACCTTGAAGAGCTGGGATAATGTTCTCCAGGAAGTTGTGTATGCTATAAATCAGCATCCACTGTGTGCTGCTGTTTCCCCCATAGCCAGGATCCATGGGTCCAGGAACCAAGGGGTGGAAATGGGAGTGGCACCACTCACTATTACCCCTAGTGATCAACTTGGAAAATTTTTGCATCCTGTCCCTGTGACCCTGAGCTCTGCTGGTCTACAGGTTTTGGTTCCAAAAAGGGGAGTGTTTCCGCCAGGAAAAACAGCAATGAATCCATTGAACTGGAATCTAAGACTGCCTCCTGGTCACTTTGGGCTACTCGTGCCCATGGATCAACAAGCCAAGAAGGGGATTACATTACTGGCTGGGGTGACTGACCCTGCCTATCAGGGGGAAATAGGACTGCAACTACACAATGGAAGTAAAGAAGAGTTTTTCTGGAATATAGGAGATCCCCTAGGACATTTTTTAGTACTGCCATGCCCTGTGATTAAAATCAATGGAAAACTGCAACAACCCAATCCAGGCAGGCCTACCAATAGCTCTGAAACTTCAGGAATGATGGTTTGGTTGACTCCATTGGGCAAAAACCCATGGCCAGTTGAAGTGCTTGTTGAGGGTAAAAGTAACATAGAATGGGTAGTGGAAGAAGACAGTGTTAAATATGAACTACAACCACATGGTCAGTTACAGAAACAAGGACTGTAATGCTGTTTTGTTCATATTATACTAGTTAAGTTGTAAGATATCAAGTTTAAGAATGAACATTACCAAAAGACTTGCACCCTATTCTGGAGAGATTTAATTTGTTTCCAGTTATATGCAGGACAGTTGAGTATTGTTAGGTGAGGAAAAAAAAATATCTTCTATTGTTTTCTATGTAGAAATTAGGTATGGTTTAAGGTGATGAATATAGCTGCCAAATTGACAAAGGGTGACCTATCATGGTCAGGTTCATGTGTCAACTTGGCCAAGCGGTGGCACCTGTTTGTCTAGTTGGGCAAGTGTGGCCTGTCTTTTGCTATGAGGACATTTCATAGAATTAAATCAAGATCATGTTGGCTACATCCACAGCTGATTCCATCTGTAAACAGCCAAGGGGAGTGTCTTCTTTAATGAGTTATACATAGTTGAATCAGTGGAAGCCTTTTAAGGAGTATTCAGAAGAGACAGATTTTCTTCCTGCTTCAACCTGTGAGCCTCTCCTGTGGAGTTCATCCAGACCCTCCATCAGAATCATCAACTTCACAGCCTGCCCTACAGATTTTGGACTCTATGTTCCCACAGTTACGTGAGACTCTTTTAAAAATTTTGCATTTACAAATATTTCCTTTTGATTCTGTTTCTCTAGAGAACCCTAACTAATACAAAAGGGGACTAGCTAAGTATGCCTTTTTCTTTCTTTCTTTTTTTTTTTACTTTTTTTTATTACTACTCCCTTCTTAGTTCAACATTGAAGGGATTAGTAACTGAGAATGAGTTAAAAACTTGGAGGAAGCCGAGAAAATAGTTTAAAAATAAAATTTGCCCCCTATTCTCAACAGGCTCCCTACCTTCAGTGTTTTTGAGCTACTTGAAAAGAGAAGATTCAGTTTTAAGTACTTCATAAGGCTGGGCATATAAAATGTTAAGTTGAGATTATTTTCTTGGATAAAAAAGGGATCAATGATCTTTAAAAATTATCTAAGAGTAATCAAAAGGTTGATGTTTCTTGCTCGAGTAGTCACTCAGGGATAAAGAAAGATCTAACCCTAGAGCTAAGGTCAGAAGGAATCTTTCTGGAGGTTTGAATGCAGTGAGAAGCTAGAGAAGTTTGATGATGCTATCCTACTTATCTTATTATTTTAATTCACCAAGTCAATAAATAACATTTCATTTTAAACCATGAAGCATTTAGCCATCTCTAGCAAGCTGTTTATTGGCTATTTCAGAATTTAGTGGTTTATTTATTTAGCTCTTAAATTTGGGGTGCCAGTGATTGCCTAGCATGATTATTTTTAACATCTCTTAAAATTTATTTATAGTAAAAGTTTTAACTCTGCAGAATGTGAAAGAGCATGTGCTACTAAAAGGATAATTATCCTAATCTACTATTTCCACAAATATGAGTTTGCAGATAATATTTCTTTTAAGCGTTAATTTACTAACACAGCACACATATCATTTAATCAGTAGATTCACAATGTTACTAGTATACTGACAAAGTGAAATGCGATATTTGCACAAATTCTGAATAGAACAACTAGCACAAATTAGAAAGGCCACATTTCCAGAATAATACTTCCAACTCATGTATTCATTATAAAAGAATAAGTATCCTTCATAAATAATCAGTAAATCTTCAGAAGTTATATAATGATGTCAATACACATCGGTTTTCCAGAATATATTCAAGTGAATAAAGCAACGTTTAGCTTAACAAAGCAGCAAGAAATCTCCTCAACTACAGTTAGTGTATTATCTTGGTGTTTATAAAGATCCTACAGCCATGACAAAATTTAATTTATTTTAGATAGGAAGGAAAAATAAAACTAAAAACCTTATGTGTACTAGATGTGCAATGTGCAAGTAGTGTAGATCTTTCCTATATAAGCCCTTTGAGTTTTAAAATAGTTCTCTAAGAGGAGCTATTATTAGTCTCCTTTGACAAATAAAGAATAATTGATTGCAATGAATTCTTCAAGTTCCATTTTGCTTGATATCTCTACAGTTCTGAGGATGTTGACTTCTAGCTCCTTAAAACTTTTCCTTCCTTGGTTTAACACTTCTTTCTCCTGGTAACCTTATCCCTTACAGTTTTCCTTTTCCTTTTCATTATCAGGTTCCTCTCAAGTGTGTTGTTGAAAGCTTCCCCTGGAAACTGGGAACATCTGTGATCACTACTTCTACTATTATTATACCATTGATCCTATACAATGCAATATGGCCAGAAAAAATATAAAATACATAATAATTGAGAATGAATATATATTTTTTATTATTTTCTGGTCACATGATTGTGAAGATAGGAAATACAATAGAACCAACAAATTATCAGAGTAAATAAACAACTGTAGCAAGGTTACTATATACAACTTATTATAAAATTAATTATAATTCTATCAGCAACAAAGAAATATGAAATGTAAAAAAAGTCATTAGAAAACATCAAATAATAAGGAAACAAGCCTAATAAAAGTTGTACAAGCCCTCTTTCTGGAAAAATACAATACTTATAAGAAAAATTTTAAAACATCTAATTAGATAGAAGACTGTACTATGTTCATGGATTGGACAAATCAATATTATCATGAAGCAATTCTCAAATTGATATGTAGATTTAACTTAATAAAACATCAGTTAACGTACTGGCAGGGATTTACTGGAAATTAACAAATTGCTTCTAAGATGCAAAATGAAATGGAAAAGGGCAAGAATAACCAAGGCAAACTTGAAAAATTAGAACAAATTTGGAGGACTTACACTACAGCCTATCACTAATCAAATTAAAGTAGTAGACTTTGCACCTTTGTCCAGCTAATCCCGCTCAAATTCCTGATATAAACACAAATTCTAACCTTTTCTGGACCTCCACTTAATTTCAAGTGCCATAACCATATGTCTTCCTTTGAGGCATTGAACACACTTCTTATGCTTTCACTTATTACTTGTGATATTTATGCTATAAATATTTCAAATGTATAGAAAATATTGTAGTAGGAATGCCATAACCCATTAACCAGACATTACTCTATAGAGTGACTTGAAGACAATGAGCTTTGGTAGTGGTATGTGTGGGATTTTCCAAGTATCATGGGAAGCAAAACTTATGTTCCTGGCTTTTGAAAAACAAAATAATAGAGTGGCAGAATATATTAATTTTAATATCAACATTGTACTATAATCATCATTTATATATAATCATGTTTGTATGTGCAATCATATATATACATTTGTTACATAGTTTATTGGTATATTATATATAATCACATATTACAACTATATGTATATATGTATGTGTGTATGGGTAAATGTTTATATACATATATATATATATACATATATATATATATATAGTGCATATGTACATGAGTGTGTATGTGTGTATGTAGGTATTCTGTATATGGTCAGAGAAAAATTTCCAATCTACCCTTTCTACCCCCATTCTCACTCAATATTTTTATTATCTTTCTTACTGAGACAAAGACTATTGAACATGCCTTTTCATCTTTTTTTCTATCTCCTGCTATGTAACGTTAGAGACTAATTTTTGTATACTCCTTGTACTGAATAGTATAAAAAATTATAAAAAGAAATGGGGAAATTTGTATTCTTTAAATATCTAATTTGTGTTAGATTCTTCACAAAGACTTATTATATTCTCACAAACCTATATTAGCATATTGATTTATATTTTATTGATGGGGAAATTGTTGCCTAAAGAATTTAGTATCTTGTCCATGCTCAGAGCTCTCATAAGCATGAGAGTTATGATTTGAGGCTACAATTGTTTGCTTCCTAAGTTTGGTCCAGTGCCTCATGATGTGTTGTCGTTGGTAGAATCATAGAGGTGTTTTGGCTGTGAAGGTGGTGACTCAATTTACTATAAATATTACAGAAAATTTGACTGAAGTTGGAAATTGGGGATACCAGCTCTAATAAAAAGAGAAACGTGGTCTGAGGGCCAGGGATCCATCAGAAGAAGAAAAGTGTTTTGGGGAATGGGGCTGAGATGAGATCTCAGGAGGGAAACAAGGGAAGCTCTGCCACATTTTTTTTTCCTGCTCTTCTTTCCACCCTTCCACATATGCATTGGTATCTTGTCCCATCAGTTATTATTTCTTTCTTTATCTCCCTGTGGTTCCTCTCTTTCAGCAAAGTACTTTCATCCTCAACTTAAAAAAATAAATACTTCCCTTGTTAATGATATCTTCTTATTTCCTATCTATTTTTATTTATTTCACTTTCAAATATTTCAGGATGGAAAGTCCTCTTGTGTACTCCTCAAACACTCAGAATTTAAGTTTACATTGTATTCTTTTTGCTGAAGCTTCTTAGGAAAGACATCCAGAGCGTAATGTTCACTAAATCAAATTTCTTTTTTAATCCCCATCAAGACTTCAACAAAGCCTTATATTAACCCCTCTGATTTTCTATGCAAAGATTTATTTCTTGAGTTTCTGTTTCTCTTTTGAGATATGGCATCTCTTTTGCCCTAATTGTACTGTCTTCTTCTTAGGCATTATTTGTTCTTCTCTTCCTTGGAATATGAGTATTTTCTCATCCCCTGACACTAGCTTTCTTCTCCTCTCTTACATATTCACTATACAGAAGTTCATTCAACTCCATTGGATCTCATTGCTTCTGTTCTCTTGATAAGTGATTACTTCCCTCAGATGAATCCACATTTATGGTCAATTAAGTGATACATAATGAACTGATTGATTTTTTCTCTCAATGCTTAATCCAAACCTGCAAACTTGACTGCAGGTCCCACTCTCTAGTTCCTCAGTTACAGTGTGTATTAGCTAGGGTTCTCTAGAGAAACAGAATCATCAGGAGATATCCATGGATATAAAATTTTAAAAAGTGTCTCACCTAACCACAGGAATGTAGAGTCCAAGTTCTATAGGGCGTGCTGTGAAGCTGACAACTCCAATGAAGGGTCTGGATGAACTCCACAGGAGAGGCTTGGTGGCTGAAGCAGTAAGAGAGAGACTGTCTCTTCTGAATCCTCCTTAAAAGTCTTCCAATGATTAGACTAAGTGGCACTCATTGCAGAAGGCACTCCCCTTAGCTGATTACAAATGCAATCAGCTGTGGATGCCACCAACATAATCATGATTTAAGTCAATGAAATGTCCTCATAGCACAAACAGGCCTGCACTTGCCTGATCAGATGACCTGGCACCACTACCTGGCCAACTTGACACATGAACCTGACAGTAACAGTCCACCCCTTGTAAACTTGATAGCTATATGCATCACCTAAACCATACTTAATCTCTAAATAGAAAACAATAACAGACACATTTTTCCCTCACCTAACAATACTCAACTGTCCTGTGTACAACTGGAAATGCATTAAATCTCCCCAGAATAGGGTGCAAATCCTTGGGTAATATTCACTCTTAAACTTGATATCTTTCAGCTTAAACACTATAACATAAACAAAACAGCATTACAGTCCTCACTTCTGTAACTGATCATGTGGTTGTAGTTCATATTTATCACTACCTTCTTCCATTACCCAGTCCATGCTCCCTTTATCCTCAACAAGGACTTCAGCTGCCTGTCATTCTTTGCATGATGGGGTAACCCAAACCATTCCTGAAGTTTGAGAGCCATTGTTAGTACTGCCTGGATTGGGTTGTTGTAGTTTACCATTGACTTAATCACAGGGCATGGTAATGATAAAAGACGCCTGAGGGGATCTCCTATATTCCAGGAAAACATTTCTTTACAGCCATTTTGTAGTTGCAGTGCTATTTCCCCCTGATAGTCAGGGTCAATTACCTCAGCCAGTAAAGTAATCCCATTCTTGGCTTGTTGATCCAAGGGCAGATTGGCCCAAAGTGACCAGGTAGCAATCTTAAATTCCAGTTCAATGGAATCATTGTTGTTTCTCCTGGCAGAAGCACTCCCCCTTTTGGAACTAAAACCTGTAGACCAGCAGAGCTCAGGGTCACACAGACAGGAAGCAAAAATTTTCCTAGTGGATCACTAGGGGTAATAATGAGTGGTGCCACTCCCATTTTCAACCCTTGTTTCCTGGACCCATGGATTTTGTCTATGGGAGGAAGGGCACCATAGAGTGGATGCTGATTCAGAGCATACATAACCTACTGGAGAACATCACCCCAGTCCTGCAAAATACTGGCACCTAGTTGGCACCATAATTGAGTTTTCAAAAGTCCATTTCACCATTATATCAATCCACTTGCGTCTGGATTATGGGGAACATGGTAAGACCAAAGAATTCCATAAGCATGTACCCATTCATGCATTTCTTTTGCTGTGAAGTGGGTTCCTTGATCAGAAGCAATGCTCTGTGGAATATAAATGGATAAGGCACTCTGTAAGTCCATGGATGATAGTTTTGGCAGAAGCACTGCATGCAGGGAAAGCAAACCCATATCAGAATATAAATCTCTTCCAGTTAGAACAAAGTGCTACCCCTTCCATGATAGTAGTGGTCCAATGTAATTAACCTGCCACTATGTAGCTGACTGATCATCTTGGGGAATGGTGCCATATCAGGGGCTGAGTGTGGGTCTCTCCTGCTGGCAGATTGGGTACTCAGCATTGGCTACAGCCAGGTCAGCCTTGGTGAGTGGAAGTCCATGTTGCTGAGCCTATGCATAACCTCCAATACTACCACCATGACCACTTTGTTCATAAGCCCATTGGGCAATAACAGGAGTTGTTGGGCAAAGAGGCTGACTGGTATCCACAGAATGTGTCATTTTATCCACTTGATTATTAAAACCTTCCTCTGCTGAAGTCACCCTCTGGTGCACATTCACGTGGGACACAAATATTTTCATGTTTGTAGCCCATTCAGAAATGCCTATCCACATACCTCTTCCCCAGACCTCTTTGTCACCAATTTTCCAATTATTGTCCTTCCAAGTCTCTGACCATCCAGCCAAACCATTAGCAACAGCCCATGAGTCAGTACGCAAATGCACTTCTTGTCAGTCCTCCTTTCAAGTAAAATAAAAAGCAGGTGCACTGCTCAAAGTTCTGCCCACTGGGAGGATTTCCCCTCACCACTGTCCTTCAAGGACACCCCAGAAAGGGGTTGTAGTGCTGCAGCTGTCCACTTTTGGGTGGTACCTGCATATCATGCTGAACCATCTGTAAATCAGGCCCAAGTTTTCTCTTCCTAAGTCAATTCACCATAAGGAACTCCTCAAGAGGCCATAGCTCTGGTCTGGGAAAGAGAAGGCAATGTGGCAGGAGTAGAGACCACGGGCATTTGGGCCACTTCCTTATGTAACTACTTGTGCCTTCAGAACCTGCTCTGGCCCTATCTCATATATACCATCTCCATTTTAAGATATAGTGCTCCTGCACACACCCAACTTTATGGCTTGGTGGATCAGACAACAGTCAGCTCATGATAGGCAACTTAGGTTTCATGGTAACTAGGTGGTCCATGGTTAAGTTTTCAGTCTCTACTAAGGCCCAGTAGCCCACTAAAAACTGTTTCTCAAAAAGAGAGTGGTTATCTGCACCAGATGTTAAGGCTTTGCTCCAGAATTCTAAGGGTCTGCATTATGATTCTCCTATAGGGGCCTGCCAAAGGCTCCAGACAGCATCTCATTTGCCACTGACACTTCCAGCACCATTGGATCTGCTGAATCCTATGGTTCAAGTAGCAGAGCAGCCTGGACCTGTCTCAGAGCCTCCTCTTGTTCAGGTCCCCACACAAAATTAGATGCTTTACTTTTCACTCAATAAATGGGCCACAGTAGCACACCCAAATGAAGAATATGTTGTCACCAAAATCAAAAGAGACCAACTAGGCATTGTGCCTCTTTTTTGGTCATAGTAGGGGCCAGATGTAGCAACTTATTCTTCACCTTAGAAGGGATATCTCAACATGCCCCACTCCACTGGACACCTAGAAATTTCACTGAAGTGGAAGGCCCCTCTAATTTTGTTAGATTTATCTCCCATCATCTGACACACAAATGCCTTACCAATAAGTCTAGAGTAGTTGTTCCCTCTTGCTCACTAGGTCCGATTAACATGATATCATCAGTGTGATGTATTGTGGGAGGGAGTAATGATCAAGGCCCCTGTAGAAAAGATTATGACATAGGGCTGAAGAGTTGATATACCCCTTAGGTAAGATAGTGAAAGCATATTGCTGACCTTGCTAGTTGAAAACAAACTGTTTCTGGTGGTCCTTACTAACAGCTATTGAGAAAAAAATGCTTGCCAGATCAGTAGCTGTAAACCAGGTACCAGGGGATGTATTGATTTGCTCAAGCAATGATACCAAATGTGGAAAAGCAGCTGCAATTGAGTTGCCACCTGGTTGAGCTTATGATTATCCACTGTCATCGTCCAAGACCCATCTGTTTTCTGCACAGGCCAAATAGGAGAGTTGAATGGGGATGTGGTGGGAATCACCACCCCTGCATCCTTCAAGTCCTTAACAGTGGCTGTAATCTATGCAGTCCCTCCAGGAATATGGTATTGCTTCTTATTTACTATTTTTCTAGGTAGGGACAATTCTAATGGCTTCCACTTGGCCTTTCCTGTCATAATAGCCCTCACTCCATGAAGTAGAGAGCCAATGTGAGGATTCTGCCAGTTGCTCAGTATGTCTATTCCAATTATGCATTCTGAAATTAGGGAAATAGCTACAGAATGAGTCCAGGGCCCCACTGGACCCACTGTGAGACAAGCCTGGGTGAAAACACCATCTATCACTTGACCTTCATAAGCCCCCACTCTGTCTGGTGGATCAGAGTGACGTTTTGGATCCCCAGAATTAATGTCACTTCTGAACCAACATCTAATAATCCCCCCAAATATTTGATCATTTCCTTTGCCCCAGTACACAGTTACCCTGGTAAAAGGCCACTGGTCTCCTTGGGGAAGGCTTGGTGGAAGATTAGCAGTATAAATCTGTGGCAGTGTAACTGGGTCCTCCCCCAAAGGGATCTGGTGTCCACCTCACTCAAGGGGTCTGGGTCTGTAAATTGTCTCAATTCTGGGAATTGATTAAGGGGCTGTGACTCTCTGTTTTTGTTCAAGTTAGACTTCTGTTAATTTGACCTAGAACTCTTTTGCTTATATACCTCAAATAAGAATTTAGTACCACAAGTCTATGTGAGTCAGTTTATTTTGAGTCCTGATTTGAGTCTGCTGTCCATTATGACAGCCATGTCCACCTTGTCTTTTGTAATTAAGTGCTACCACCTGGCTCCTGCCAACTCGAGATCCAACTGTCCCCACTGTGTTTAAGGATTCTAGCTTGGTGACAGCAGTTCCCATGGTAATGTCTGAGCTACAGAGAAGGACAACTACAGAGCTCTTCAGGGATGATGGAGCAGTATCACAAATTTATTTCTCAAAGTTCTGGTAAAAGGTACATCTTCTGGACATTCCTGGGATGTATGAACAAGCTTTCCATGATAAATCCACTCTAACATTTCAATCTCTCTAAGCCTCTGGATCCCCTCATTTGCATTATACCAGGGCAGTCCTGGCATTTCAATCTAAGGTAATGTTGGCTACCTCAGGCAATTTTGATCCATGTTTCAGCCATCCATCCAAATAAACTGTTAATGCCTTTCCTAACCCCTTGAGCCAGAATCTCTGCTTAGTGAGCCCATATCAGTAAATTTAGCCTGATTCAGCTTTGTATTCCTCCCACCATTATCCCACACCCTTAAAATCCATTGCTACACATTTTCCCCTGATTTCTGTCTATATAAATTGGACATGCAATTCTTTTGGAGTGTAACATGCCTCCTCATGGGTGGCACTTTGTACCTCACCTTTGTGGCCTATTGGATTTAGTCTAGTTATAGGTCAGGAAGAAATGAGAGGTGGTAAGGGTGGTCATAAAAAGAATTAGAAGTATCTTCCAAGCCAATTGCTTCAGGGTATTCACTTGCGGTTTTGTCTGGTGAAACAGGATTATTAATCCTAGGGTTAATCCCCTCTGGTAGAGGTTGGGTGGCCAACTCCTCAGGGTAGGCTGGAGGTGGGGTAGTTATGTCCTCAGGGAAGACTATTACCTGGTTATCTAGAAAAGACTCAGCATGACCTAGGGATTCCACTTCTCCAATGACATCATTATCAATCCAAATGTCACCATCCCATTTTTCAGGGTCCCACTTCTTTCCAATCAATGCCCTCACTTTAACAGCAGACAGCATGTAAGACTGAGATTTCAGTTTACATTGTAAAGTTTCTACTCTAACAATAAGATTCTGAGTCTGATTTTCAGCGATCTCAAGTCTGTGGCAACAAGAAATAAGATTTTCCTTCAGGACACTCATAGAAACATTTACATCTGTCATACAGCATGTAAGCTTCTTATTTGAAGTCTTCAGCTCATCCCTTTCCTTCATTAATGTATACAGCATATCTAACAACAACCAGTCAACATAACCTCCTATTTCTACAAAACTCCAGACAGGTGCCCAAAACATTATCACCCAGAGCCTGGCTCAATACAAGAAAAGCATTAGAAGAATCTAATTGTGATATTTTGACTACCTCTTTTGCCAACTCACCCCATGGAATGGCAGTGTCATTTTGATTACGGGAAACAGTGTCCTTACTACTTTTGAGTCCAGTCAGAGTAGAAAGCCAATTGTAAAAACCCATTTTTAAGATTCTGTTTCTTAAGACCCCACTCCTGGTACCAAGCTGTATTAGCTAGGGTTCTCTAGAGAAACAGAATCAGAAGGAGATACCCATAGATATAAAATTTATAAAAATGTCTCACCTAACCATGGGAATTTAGAGTCCAAAGTCTGTAGGGCTGGCCACAAGCTGGTAACTCTGTTGAAGGTCCTCAACAAACTCAGGAGAGGCTGGCTGGGCAACCATGGAAATGTAAGGGTCCAAGGTCTGTAGAGCAGGTTGTGAACCTGATGGCTCTGATGAAGGGTCTGGATGAATTCCACAGGAGAGGCTTACCAGTTGAAGCAGGAAGAGAGACTGTCTCTTCTGAATCCCCCTTAAAATCCTTCCAGTGATTAGATTAAGCATCACTCATTGCAGAAGATACCCTCCTTAGCTGATTACAAATGTAATCAGCTGTAGATGCCACCAATATAATCATGATTTAAGTTCATGAAATGTCCTTATAGCAACAGACAGGCCAGTGCTTGCTTGACCAGATGACCAGGCACTGCCACCTGGCCAAGTTGACACATAAGCCTGACCATGACACAGTGGATATTGTCACCTTGTATGTCTCTCAGAACAATCAAGTTAAACAAAACCTGAATAAGACTTATCTTCCTATCCCCTAAAACTTCTCTCAACATCTATTTTTGTTAATGGAAAGAATTACCCTTGTCAACCAGGTTTGATACTTCAGATTATTTCTGTTCTTTTGCCCTTGCTTAATGTTTCTACTTTGACTTAGGAAGTATACATGGATACATTTATTTCTGAGCCACCAATCTCTTACTTGAGGTGCAATGGTGTACAAAAATTGAGAGCCAGGAGTTGGGTATTGATTGCCTGCTCTAGGATCTCTGCTCTACCACTTTCTAACATAAAGTATTTAGTCTAGACAGTGAAGATAATAAAATTTCATAGGATGGCTGAAAAATTAACTAAAAATTAAGTGGTATGTCTAAAGCACTCGGTAGAACTCAATAAATGTTTAGCTTTTATTTTTGGTAGGGTAATTTTTATTAGTTCTCACTTAGGTTTTTCCATTGTCCTCATAAATAAACTTCTAACTCGGACTCTCACCTACACCAATTTATCTCATGTGTCTTTTAGAGAGAAACAATTATTCCCAACTTCAAGTCTCTGGAAACTTCTTTCACCTGTCAATCACACTAGTCTACCCCAGCACAGGTGGTATTACTTAACTGATCGATAAACATACAAATAAATTCATCTTGCTGCACTCAGGTCAATCACTCCTCTTTTTTGAAACAAATTGGCAACTGAAAAAGGTTCACTAGACTGGGCATGTAAGCCTGGTTCTGAAGTTCAATTAGCAGGCCCTTTGGACTTTCACACTGAGTTCTAATATGGTAATAATAACCCTATCTCAGTCAACATCTGCCATTCTATCATTTGTTTTTGAAAAGCCAGGAAGATGAGTTCTGTTTCCCATGACACTCAGAGAATCCCACACATAGCACTGCCAAAACTCATTTTTATCAAGTCACTCTAAAGAAAAATAAAACCTTCATTTATTTAGTAATTTATTTAACTAATATGAGCTAAGGTGGAGGATTGGGGTGATTGGATGGAGTAGCAGCAGTTGGGAAAAACAAATGAGTAAAACCATTCTCTCCAGTACTTCAAAGGTTTGAAGTTATGTTTCTGTAATGCTGAACTTTTTCATACTAGACAAATCAGCTAGATGCAGAATTTCATCTTACACATTTTTTTTGTGTCTACTGCATTTAGTTTTTACAGCTTCTATCAAGTTTATCACATGCTTCCCTCTATTACAATTGTATGACTACTCATTGTCATTATCCAACAGGGAGAAAATTTCTTGATCAGTGCCAATGTATTTCAAACACTATATCAACACCATTTCAAAAGAGAATACCAAAAAATTTTGATGAATGAGCTAATTTACAGTGATAGAAATAGCATTATCCTTTTAATCAAACAGATAAGAATTTAATATCAGCTTCAACCTTCACTAAGCCGTTTTCTTTCTCATATATAAAACTGGAATAATAATACCAAACAGAACTGATGTGAAAACTAAATAAAATAATGGGTGTGAACATATAAATCTAACTACCTGGTGAATGGCAGATGGTGAATGCATGTTAATGTAGTCACACATTGCCTATTACTGGGTAAATATGCTTCACTTGTGACACTGTTTTCCTTCCTTAAGAAATACAGGATTCCATTGATTTTTGTTACCTATTTCTCTAAGTTGCCTAGAATAAATACTTGGGAAATCTACTTTGATAGTGACACCATGTTTTCTCTCTAGTGTCTACTTTGTACCAATTAATTTCTATGATATGCACAATTTGTTTCTTTATAATTGTCCTTTATCAAATAATTCAGGGTGGCTGACAAAGACCCAAATGACTATAATGAAAACTGCCTTAGGAGGCATGTCCCTGCATATCATTAATGACCTTTAGGGAGGCAGTGGGGGATGTGAATGTGTTCTCAAATCTAACAAGATGACATTATTTAGATTTTTGTTTCAGTTGCTTAGTTACCAGTCTCTCTAAATCTTTTCATTTTGCTCATGAGAGTAAAGGAAAAAATGTCCACAGTTTTCCATTTTTCTGAAAAATACCACCCACACATACAGACTGAAGGAAGAAATCTCTCTTGTTAGAGAAAGCATGTCTGGGGGAGGGAGATTAGTAGTAGTTGGAGGGATGACAGCATCTTGGTGAAATTCCAGAAAAGGAGATGCTGATAACTATAAAGCATGTTGGAAGAGAGATAAAGCAAAACCAAAGCAGGCATTAAACAACAAGTCAATATGGATTGGAATCCTAATGCTCTTGCAAACAAAGCTTAAGTCCATCCATTAAAAATAAAAGAGATAACTTCTATTTGGGGCATTTGACTTTGTGAGTGACCATTTATTTGATGTTTGTTCAGTTTTGTTTTCAGTCATTGACTTATCTAGAAAATAAACAAGGAGATTTCTGTCTTCAGAGCATCAGTTAAGTTGTGTTCTGTCTGTGGACACTGTGAAGGATTTGACTAATGTTTCTGGTTTCAATTTTATCCCTCTAAACCTAAGATTGAAATTAAGGAAACAGATTTTAAATTCAAAATGTAGGAGAGAGAATAATTATCAGAAAAGAGGAAAAAGAGAGAGCACAAGATATACTGGGAGAGGCTTGAAGATAAAATACAAAGTTTAATAGACCAATGCAATGATAAGAGCTAGCTTGACCAGATGGCCTGGATTTGACATATTTCTACCTACTAGCTTATGACCTGGGATCAGTTCCTTTCAACTTTATGTATCAATTTTTTTATCCATGAAATAGAATGATCATATTCATCTCATATTTTGTTAAGTAGATTAAATATTCTAGTATATGCTAAATATATATTAGAAATTATTAGCTATTCTAGGAGAAGCCAATTAAATAAGGAGTCCATAATAAAGACTAAGGCATTTAACAGCACAATACATTGATACATTTATTAATGTTGTAGGAAAGAAAACATTTCCCCCATGATGTTCTCACAACAAGATAGATGGATAGAACTAGAATAGTCTAACTCCCAAACAATAACTGGAAAAGAAAGAGGATTTGGGCCATGAAACAAAAGGAAATGAAGGGGTGGGCCACAGTGGCTCTGCAGGCAGAGTTCTCTCCTGCCATGCCGGATACCCAGGTTTGATTCCTGGGGAAAAAAAAGGAAAAGAAGTCCTGGGAATCAGAAAATTACAGTTATATATCTGATTATCTCAGAATAACTTTCTGACTTTAACCATCACATGATTTAACAACCATGAGTATTGTCCTGCTCTCTGTAAAATTTAGGATATGGACATTTTCTCTAAATATTTTCCATCTCTAGTATTCTTGTCAGATCACACACATATTCAGTGGCATATTCTTTGAGTAAAGTGAACTTGGAATTCATTTTCCATTATCTATTGCAGTTTATTTATCCATTTATTTATTTATGTTTCAGGCATGATTTAAGATGCTGAGGACTTAACAGAGGACAAGGCAGATGAGGTTCATGGTTTTATGTAACTCACATTCTAGGAAGAGTTTTGAGTCTTCTTCACATCAGTTTCTTAAATCCCCCATAATTCTTGCTAACTTTGGAGTGCATTTCATATATAGTGACTTTCTTTGCTTTATCGTTTTCAACCATTGATTTTTGTTTCCTAGGTTGCTCAAGCAAATACCATGAAATGAGTTGGCCTAAACAACAGGAATTTATTAGCTCACAGTTTTGAGGATAATAGAAAGTCCAAATCA
This sequence comes from Tamandua tetradactyla, assembly GCF_023851605.1. Lineage (NCBI taxonomy): Eukaryota > Metazoa > Chordata > Mammalia > Pilosa > Myrmecophagidae > Tamandua > Tamandua tetradactyla. The sequence continues at coordinate 52,466,445 of NC_135341.1, read as the reverse complement.
AGGTGTTATCAAGGCTATGCTTTCTCCCCAAAGACTGTGGCATTCTGGGACTGGCTGCTGGTTATCCTTGGTCCTTAATTTGTCACATAACAAAGCACATGGTGGTGTCTTCTGGTCTCTTTTCTTCTGGGTTCTGTTGATATTCAGCTTCTGTCTGCTACCCCTGTGGCTTTCTCTGTATACATCTGAATTTCATTCTACTTAAAAAGGATTCTAGTAATAGGGTTAAGACCCATCCTGATTGAGGTGAGCCACACCTTAACTGAAGTAACCTCATCAAAAATGTCACACTTAAAATGGAATAGGTTAACATATTCCCAGAGGAGTAGGTTAAGTTTAAGAACATGTTTTTCTGGCGTACATACTGCTCCAAACTGTCACACCATTATTCTGGTGCCTCTGGAAAAGGAACCTAATTGAAATGATGTGGTTTTGTAAATTTGACCTTCACCATTGATTCATGCTTATTGTGTGCTAAGATCCAAATAAAGTGATTTCTTAGGTTTAAGAAAGGCCACTTATTTCTACCAGTACACATTTTTCCTTCTCTCTTTAGTAAAGAAACTACTACATTTTTGGCTGGGTACAAGGGCCCCAAAGTTAATAGAGGATATATACCTTGCAAAGTATTGGCCAATGGGAAGTGAACTAGATGATATATGCCACTTCAGGATCATGATCTTAAAAGAAAAGGATATGAGCTATCTTTTCCCATTACTTCTTGCTGGTTTGAGAGAACAAGAGTCATTTTGAACTGGAGAACTGCATGTTGAACTGGAAAAGAAAGCCATGTGTTGAATATGTCAGAATTGCTCTCAAAAGAGATAAATAAATTTCTATCATACTTAAGTCACTGTATTTTGAGTTCCCCTTGTTATGGTAGCTTTGTCCGTATTGTACAAATCGCATTAATAACATCAAACATGGTAAAAAACAAACCAAAAAACAATAGTCATTTTAGAAATTTAAGCTTCTGATTCCTGTGACTCTTCCAGTCACACTTTTAACCTAGATTATCTGGAAAATTATCTAAGGTTCCTTTGTTTTTCCTCACTATAATCCCAATATAAAGCCAAACTAGAGTTCCATGGGGTCTGAAAATGGGAAAGGTATGACCTATGCCCATTTATTCAATCTGCCAAATAATCGTGCCAGATTCCAGACTCTGTTGTACTTCCTAAGAGCCCAACAGGAAGAAAATAGACAACATCCTTGTTCTCATGAAGTTGAATTGAACTTGGTCAAACACAACTTTTAAAGGTAAGTTTAACTGCACATGTTTGTCATACCACATAGTTCATGTTACTACTCTAACATTTCCTATAGCATGAAAAGATTCTGAAAACATCTATCTAGTCATTCCTCTGATAAAAATTCAAATCTCTTACAGAGTTTCTATAGTCTTAGATTCAACTAAGATGAAAATACGTTTCCTGGTTTTATTTATTTACTCAAACTATTAAAAGTAAAAGGAAATATCTGTAATAATATGATGGTTATTACGCCATTAAAATATGATAAGAATCTTCGAAATTATTCTTTGAGTCCTTAAAATGTCTGATTTTATTTAGTAAAGAACTAAAGCTAAGATAGAAATGATAATTTCCTGAGTAGACTTAAAGAAACTTATACTTAAAACTAAGGTTTCCAGTCAGACAATATGTGTTTTTACTTCCATGTGCACTGTAATTTTCATTAATTGAAGAATTTCCTTCAACTTTTAACTCTCTTGATCTTTAGGGATGTCAATCCTTCTTGAAACAAAAGTGGGTTATAATTTTGCTTATCACCTAATCCTGACTTGGAGAGAGTCTTCCCTCATGTTTTTAACAATTGTTTATTAAGAGCCTATGTGCCAGAAATTGGTTTGGGGGTTATTGGTTAGGTTCATGGTGATAATTTCTATGGAAAGAGTGTGAAGCCTTGCTTGGAGCAATAAGATTTGTTAGCTCATTAAATGTAGGGCATGAGAAAGAAGAGTCAAGAATAGATCCTAGATTTTGGGATTGTGCATCTAAAAGGATGAAGTTATCATTAGCTGAGATAAGCGAGACTGTATAAGTAGCAGAAATGAGTTGGGATATCAGAAGCTAGACAAGCAAATTGAGATGGTAAGTTGGAGATATTTGTGAATTTAAGGGGAGAACCCATATCTCTATATAAAAATTTGTCTAGCAATATCACCTAATGTGTTAGTTAGATTCAGTTGTCAACTTGGCCAGGTGAGCATACCTCGTCTTGTTGCTGCGGACATAAGCCAACGGTATGTGAACCTCATCTGTTGCCAATTACATCTGCAGTCAGCTAGGAGGCGTGTCTGCTGCAATGAGTGATGTTTGACTTAATTGGCTGGTGCTTAAATGAGAGATTGCAACGTAGCACTGCTAAGCAGCTCGGCATTCCTCATCTCAGCACTTGAAGCTCAGCCCAGGCCTTTGGAGATACAGAAAGAAGTCACCCCAGGGAAAGTTGTTGGAACCCAGGGGCCTGGAGAGAAGACCAGCAGAGACCACCCTGTGCCTTCCACATAAGAAAGAACCTCAGTGGAAAGTTAGCTGCCTTTCCTCTGAAGAACCAACAAAATAAATCCCCTTTTATTAAAAGCCAATCCGTCTCTGGTGTGTTGCATTCCGGCAGCTAGCAAACTAGAACACCTAATTTTTAAGTCTTCATGTAATCATGAAGGAAGTAAGGGTAGTTGGAAAAGATGTGATGTTTATGGAGTAAGCTGGAACATTCCAGCATTCAGGAGTTAGGGAGATGTAGAGGAACCAGCAAAGGAGACTGAGAGCAAGTGGAATAAAAAGCAGAGGTTGTGGTATTCTGGAAGCTAAGTGATAAAAGGTGAGAGGAAGTGTGGGGAAATATTAACATTGGACAATAATCAATGCGTTTTGCAACATGGAATTCACTAGTGATCTTGACAGGAAAAATTTTAATGGAGTTGTGGCAGTTGAAGTAGATTGACAAAGAATGGAAGAAATGAAATGGAAGGTAAACATGATAGACAACTCTTTCAAGGGATTAGTTATAAAGGGAAGGAGAGAAGTGAAGCCATGTTTGGAGGATGAATTAACTAAAGAGAGTTCTGTACTTCGTATGTTTCATGGCTTGTTCAGTTGGAGAAATGAGCATGTTTTAATGCTTATAGGAATTATCCAGTAGTGAGAAAAACCATACTGCCAGACCTAGTGACAATTAAAGAAACTAGCCATTGATAGGAGCATGAACAGCTCATCCCTGGTAATTGGAAGGAAGGAGGAACCCATGGACCTCCTAGGTGGTTGAGTTTATATGGTAGGAGCTGGTGGATATGTTCCCCTGATTATTTCTATTCTTTCAGTGAAATATAAACAAGAGCTAGTGATGTTTTGATTTGCTTGTTTTGTTTTGTTCTTGGTGAGTGTGGGGGCAGCAGAGGTTGGTTTTAAATATAGTCAGTCCAGAAGAAAAAATCTTCCATTAAGTAAAATGAGATATTTGAGATGTGACTGATTACTTTCCAAGGGAGTATCTGTAATTGTCTAAACATGTTCTCTGATTCCTGTATTATTATATTGGGTGAGGGAGCCCATGTAGCTTTGGATAAATTCCTAAGACTGCAGATGGCTGGAAATATGAGGCAAAAAAGAGTGAAGAGTGTTCAAGCTCAGTAATGGCTTTACCAATATATATATATATATGTTATCACCTTTGCAGAGATGAGAGAGGAAAATAGCCAGCCACACACAGCACTTAAGAACAATGAACAAGTTTGAGACTTTCCAGAACAATTTCTCAATGAATAACAGCTTCATTCAATTTGTCAGGGATGAGCGCTCATCTATCTCAGATGATATAAGATCACACAGTGATTTCCAGACAGAGAAACATTTGCATTTAGACAATATATGTGAGGCACACTTTCTAGGTAAATGACCTAAAATCTATTCTGTAATTATGACAAATAGGACACAGCAGCACCACTTTTGAACTCATGTCAGCACTCTGTATCTCCACCGGAGACAAGATTCAAGAAATCATTCATCATCACAGTTGTATTAGCCACCATTAGCCTGAATTATTTTAACATTAACTGTTATCTCATAATATTTTCAACAAAATTTACTTTAAAAAGCTCAGAGAGTAAACTGTCTTTTTTTTTCAATTTATGCATTGTGTGGGGAAGTGGATAAATATCTAAATGGACACAAATTAAAGTATTATCATAGCCTCAGGATTGATTGTGGTTGGTTGATTTGTAATAGAAGAGGTTAAAGAAGAGAACTATTTCATTTTGTGTGTGTGTAACACTCATATGTATGTATACATGAAATACAAATTCCAATATATAAAGTAAGCTCAATCAACATAAATGTGGATGCAAGAGTCAAACCCAATTACTGAAGACTAGCTTTTTCAATCAAAGATAAAATTAATTCTGTTCCAAAATAAGGGTGTTTTCTTTTGCCCTGTTATCATCCTTCTTACTTGGTGTTTCAGTTTGCTACAGCTGCTGATATTCAATATACTAGAATTGGATTGGCTTTTGCAAAGAGGATTCAATAGTTTATAAATTTACAACTCAAAGGCTGTGAAAATGTCCAAATTAAGCCATCAACATGAAGATACCTTCACTCTAGAAAGGCCAATCACTTCTGGGATTTCTCCATCACATGGGAAGGCACTTGACAATATCTGCTGATCCTTTGTTCCTGGCTTCCATTGCTCTCAACTCCTAATTCCAGTGGTCCTTCAAGCATCTGTGTCTGCCTGTTCTCTGTATTGGCTCTGAGATCCCTGTACACTTTCTAGGTAAATGACCTAAAATCTATTCTGTAATTATGACAAATAGGACATAGCAGCATCACATGTCAAACTCATATCAGCACTCTGTATCTCCACCAAAGACAAGATTTATACTCTTCATAGAGGGTTTCAGTAAAAGGATTAAGAACCACCTTGAATGGGTGGGGTCACGTCTCCATTGATCAAAAGGTCCCACACACAATTGGGCAAGTCATATCTCCATGGAAACAACTTAATCAAAAGGGCTCACCCAAATAAGTTTGTTCCCACAAGATTGGATTAGGATTGAAAGAACATGGCTTTTCTGGGGTGCATAGCACTTTTAAACCAGCACAAACTGGGTAGGGAATAAATGTCAGTTGATTGGTGAAAACACTTCCTGGTTGCTAAGAAACCTTTAGTGAGGTAGGAGTTCCTAGATGTTACACATATCCACTTGGTGCCTCTTACTACACTGGAAATCAAGCAAGAGAACTACAAAACCTAAAAGTTTGCAGAGGCCTTATGGAACCACCCATCTGTCCCAGCAATCAGCAATATTTTTTGTAGAAAGAGCTATAGAAAAAGTATTGTCCAAGATATATGGACTCTACTGCAACTACTCAACTCCACTATTTGAGCTTAAAAGCAGACATACATATCTTACGCATTTTATTTCAATTATTTTTCCCTTTGCCATGACTAAGAACACTAGGACAAGTTGCTGCTGAATAGCCCCAGGAGTTTTCAGAGAGATTGAGACCTCAGCCAAGGGCTGGGGCCATGAGGGTGCTTAATTCAGTTGCAGGAAAGAATTCAAGGACTAGTCAGTGTGTACAGCCAAACGGACCAAAAAGCTCAATACCAGAGAACCCCTGGAGTTCTCTCCTGGATGCTGTATAGCCCTGTGAATTTTGGGCTGGATGCCTGAGGGCTCCAGAAGTTTTAGGCTGGATGCTGCAGAGCTCGAGAAATTCTCTACTGGAAGCTGGAGGGCCCTAGGAGTTCTTGGAGAAATAAATAGCTTAACCAAAGGCTGGCACTATAAGGGTTCTTAACTCAGCTGCAAGGAAAGAACTCAAAGACTAGTCATTGTATACAGCCAAAGAATCCAAAGATTATTTAATGTGCACAGCTCAAAACTTTAATATATAATGAAAGTACACTGTGAAAGGGGGTGAGCACAAGTGTTATCCAAGGGAGGAAAAGCCCTCTGAGTTTGGGATCCTTGCATTTTACAGACTTGGAGGGACACTTTCTCTTCTGGCTATGCTAGTATGAAATTGATGAGCTACACTTTTCATTTGTCCTTTTCAGATGCCAACCTGGGTGAGGGCTAGGTGTGTGGGGCAGGGGAATAGGTGTGTGCACATCAAAATGAACTTTTGTTATGGATCTTAGGGTCACTTCTCTTGCCATTCTTCCCTGTTAACCTGCCTCTTACCTACTCAAGTTCTTGTGAGGATCATAAGAATTCTTGTAGTGGTTAATTTAATTAATGAATGCAAAGAGCTTAGAATAGTGTCAAGCATACATAACAAGCATTCAATAATGTTGGACGTTATTATTATAAATGACTTAAATAGTCATTTCTTCAAAAAAAGATATACAAATGGCCAATAAACCAATAAGTGCAGGAAAAGATGGCCAATATAACTGCTCATTAGAGAAATGCACATCAAAACCATGATGAGATATAACTTCACACCCACTAGAATGGCCATTAAAAGGAAAATAACAAGTGTTGGTGAGGATGTGAAATAATTTCAACCCTCATGCTTTGCTAGTGGGAATGTAAAAATGGTGTAGCTGTTGTGGAAAACAGTTTGGCAATTCTTCAAAAAGTTAAACATAGAATTACCATATGACATGACAATTCTATTCCTAAGTATATACCCAAAAGAATTGAAAGCAGAGATTCAAAGCAGAGACTTGTACACCAGCATTCATAGCGGCATTATTCACAGTAGCCAAAAGATGGAAGCAACCCAAGTGTTCATCATCCAATGAAAGGATAAATAAAGTGTGGTATATACATATATGGAATATTATTTAGCCTTAAAAAGGAATGAAGTTCTGGCACGTGCTACAATATGGGTGCACCTTGAAAACATTATGTTACATGAAATAAGCCAAGCAAAAAAGACAAATACTGTATGATTCCACTTATATGAAATATACAGAATAAGAAAATTCATAGAGACAAAGTAGATTAGAGGCTACCAGGGGCTGGGGAAAGGAGGAGGGGGACTTATTGCTTCATGGGTACAGAGTTTCTATTTTGGTTGATGAACATGTTTTTGTAATGGATTGTGGTGATAGTAGCACAACATTTTAAAAGTAATTAATGTCACTGAATTGTACACTTAAAAATGGTTAAAATAGTAAAGTTTAAATTATCACAATAAAAAAGAGAAAAAAATGTTAAACAAAGAAATGAAAAGGGAGACAAAGATATTAACTTATATGTGGTTTCACTGTCCCTCTTTCTCTAAAGAGTTTCAGAGAAAATGACTATTTGAAAAAACATATCCATAAATAATATAGAAAATGATGTCAAGAGTACTTTCTTATAACATACAAAGTATGATTACTGATATAAGGCATACACATAAAAAAAGAGCACTAAGATATTATTAAGGTAAGTGAAGATACTAGTCATTTTTGTCTTGATTTCAATTTCATCCAGAATATTCTCAACATTTCATCTTTAAGTATCATGTTAGCTGTTGGCAAATCTAAGAAATGTTCCTTAAATTCCTAATATGTTAAAAAGTTTTAAAGATTTTCTTTAAAACCACAAATGTGTGACAGATGCTACAGAATCTACTAACATGACCCAATTTTTTATCCTTTATATAGTTTCTGGAATACCTTAGTAAACTTTCTAAAGTTAATCTTAAACAACAGGTGAGAGGAAGTGGGGCAAGATGGCAGCATAATGGGGTGTGGAATTTAGTTCATCCTCCAGAGCAGCTAGTAAATAACCAGAAATTGTAAGGAACACCTGCTGTAGGAACATCAGTGACTGGACACACAGTGTATACCAATCTGGAAGGGGTGGAACAGCTGAGGTCCCACACAGAACCCTTAAGTCTCACAAGCCATGGAGGCCAGCACCCCTCCCAAATGGGCACAGCAGGACAGTTCCCCAAGGGGAAAGGAAACAGACTTTACTAGTAGCAAGGGCTTAGCTCAACCACGCATCAATTGCAGAATTAATTAACAAATTCTAGCTACTGAAAATAGGGCCCCAACATGCATAAACCTGGAATAAACATGAAAAGAACCAGGAGTTTTTGCCCTGGCAGTGAGGGGGTGGGGCTGACAGAAAAAAAAAAAAGAAGCTTTTTGAGTTGGACAGCACAAAAGACTTGAAAAACACTGGACCCCAAGAAAAGGGGGCATATTGAGTCTGGGGATAAATAGAGCCATGTACCAACTCAAGCTCTTGAATGGTGAACCAGGAGAGGAGGGAACTGGCTCTCTGAAAAGGCTTTTATTTTTATTTTTATTTTTATTTTTTACCTCTTAACAACTAGTTAGATTGAATGGCAAGCACTCTCAGTCCCCAGCTCTGCCCCAGGCCAGGGTGGAACTAAGGTACGTGTGAGAGACAAAGTAGTCAGGTGAAGGAGTTAATTCCCTAAAGGGTGTATCTTTCCCCAGAACAGGGGAGCAGGGCCAGCTCAAATGGAGGACTTCCTTCAGGGAATTCAGGCCCCAGGGTCTGTAAAACAGAAGCAATCAAAGCCTGCCTGCTACTGCAGCCTTTCTCTCAACCATGTCCCTGGCAGGGAGAGTCTAATGAATTTAAAGGCACACTGGTGAAGAGCTGCTAGCAGAAAGGTTCCACATGCTGGGAAGGATAGGAAAATCAAAGACTAGATCCCTCATAGGAAAGTCTGACAACCTGCTGGGCCCCACCCTCAGAGAAAACTAATGATGGTTGCTCTGTCCTCCTGAGATGTGGGTCTGTCTGGTCTGGGAAAATCTAACTGGGGTTGATAATATCTGAGAAGACCCTCCTTCAAAGAAAGATCCCATATAGGCAGAGCAACAAACAGAAAAACAAGAACTGAAAAATTCTGATAAGTTAAACAAAACATATGCTAGAGGTCTAGAACAAGTTGAACTGAATATCAAAGAACAGATAAAGAACAAAGTGATCCAACAAGAATACCCTAGGCAACAGAGGGAAAATAAACTCCAGAATAAACTAAGGAAATCAAATGCTTAAATGACAACAGAAAATAACAAGTCATACTAGGAAAAGGGAAGATATGGACCAGTCAAAGGAACAAACTAACATTCCAAAAGAGATATGAGAGTTGAAACAACTAATTCAGGATTTCTAACAGACCTGCAAAATCTCATCAAAAGTCAAATCAATGAGTTGAGGAAGGAAGTAAAGAAGACATTGAGTGAATATAAAGAAGAACTTGAAAGTTTGGAAAAATAAACAACAGAAGTTATGGCAATGAAAGGCACAATAGAAGATATTTTTTTTAAATGGAAACCTACAACAATAGACTTGAAGAGGCAAAAGAAAGGATTAGTGAACTAGAGGACTAAACATCTGAAATCTGACACACAAAAGAAAATATAGGGAAAAGAATATGAAAATATGAACAGAATCTCAGGAAATGAATGACAATATGAAGTGCATGAATATATGTGTTGTGGGTAACCCAGAAGGAGAAGAAACGGGAAAGAGAGGAGAAAGACTATAGGAAGAAATAATCACTGAAAATTTCCCATCTCTTATGAAAGGCACAAAATTATAGCTCCAAGAAGTACAGAGTACCTCAAAAAGAATAGATGCAAACATATATCCTCCAAGACACTTAGTAATCAGATTGTCAAATGTTAAAGACAAAGAGAATTTTGAGAGCAGCAAGAGAAAAGCAATCCATCACATATAAGGGAGGCTTGATAGGATTATGTGTGTATATCTCAGCAGAAAACATGGAGGTGAGAAGGCAGTGTTGTGATATATTAAGATTCTAAAAGAGAAAACTGTCAACTTAGAATTCTGTACCCAGCAAAATGTCCTTCAAAAACAAGAGGGAGATTAAAATATTTTGAGAGAATTTGTGACTAAGAGACAAGAAATAAAGGGAACACTAAAGGCAGATAGGAAAAGACAGAGGAGAGAGGAATGGAGAAGAGTGCAGAAATAAAGACTATCAGTAAAGGCAAAAAGAGAAAAAAAATTAGATATGACATAGAAAATCCAAAGAGAAAATGGTAGAAGAAAGTACTGCCTTTATAGTAATAACATTAAATGTTAATGGATTAAACACCCCAATGAGAAGACAGAGACTGGCAAAATGGATTGAAAAACATGACCTGTCTCTATGCTATCTACAGAAGACTAGCTGTAGACCCAAGGACAAAAATAGATTGAAAGTGAAAGGTTGGGAAAAAAAATTTCATGCAAACAGAAACCAGAAAAAAACAGAAGTAGCTATACTAATATCTGACAAATTAGACTTCAAATGTAAAACAATTATAAGAGACAAAAAAAAGGACACTCTGTATTAATAGAAGGAACAATTCAACTAGAAGATATAACAATCATAAATATGTATGCACCAAGCCAGAATGCTCCAAAATACATGAGGAAAACACTGAGAACACTGAAGGGAGAAGTAGTTGGAGACGTCAATTCTCCACTGTCATCAATGGATGGAACATCTAGACAGAGGCTCGATAAAGAAACAAAGATTTTGAATAATATGATAAATGAACTTGACTTAATGGACATTTACAGAGCAGTACACCCCACAACAGCAGGATACACATTTTTTCTCAAATGCACATGGATCATTCTCAAGGATAGATAATATACTGGGTCACAAAGCAAGCCCTAATAAATTTTAAAAGATTGAAATAATACAAAACATTTTCATAATGGAATGAAGTTGGAAATCAGTAACAGGCAGAGGGCCAGAAAATTCACAAATAAATGGAGGTTAAACAACAATCTCTTAAACAATCAGTGTATCTAGGAAAAAATTACAAGAGAAATTAGTAAATATCTCAAGTCAAATGAAGATGAAAGCACAACATATCAAAATTTATGGGATGCAGCAAAGGCAGTGCTAAGAGGGAAACTTACTGACTTAAATGCCTATGTTCCAAAAAGAAGAAAGAGCAAAATTAAGGAATTAATTGTTCACATGGAAGAACAAGAGAAAGAAAAGCAAACTAATCTGAAAACAAACAAAAGAAAAGAAATAACAAATATTAGAGCAGAAATAAATGAAATTGGAAACATGAAAACAATCAAGAAAATCAACAAAAGCAGAAGATGGTACTTGAGAAAATCAATAAAACCAAAGGGCCCTAGGTTGACGGAGAGAGAGAGGATGCAAATAAATCAAATCAGAAGTGAAAGAGGAGACATAAGCACTGACCCCACAGAAATAAAGTGGGTAATGAGAGGATACTATGAACAACTATATACTAATAAACTAGACAATGTAGATGAAATGGACAACTTCCTAGAAAGGCATGAACAGCCAACATTGACATGAGAAGGAATAGATGACCTCAGCAAACAAATCAGAAGTGAAGAGAATGAATCAGTCATCAAGAAGCTTTCAAAAAAATAAAAGTTCAGGACCAGATGGCTTCACATGTGAATTCTACCATGTATTCAAGAAAGAATTAGCACTGATCCTGTTCAAATGCTTCAAAAAAAAAATTGAAGAGGAGGAAAAGCTACCTAATTCATTCTAAGAAGCCAACATCACTCTAATACCAAAGCCAGACAAAGAAACTACAAGGGAAGAAAAATACATACCAGTTTCTTTAATGAATATACATACAAAAATCCTCAACAAAATACTTGTAAATCAAATCCGGCGGCACATTAAAAGAATTACATGCCATGACCAAATGAGATTTATTCCAGCTGGCAAGACTGGCTCAACATAAGAAAATAAATTAATGTAATATACCGTATCAATAAAACAAAGCAGAAAACCCACATGGTCATCTCAATTGATGCAGAAAAGGCATTTGAGAACTTTCAACATGCCTTTCTTGATGAAAACACTTCAAAGGATAGGAATGAAGGGAAGTTACTCAATCTGATACAGGGAATATAAGAAAAACCCACAGCTAACATCTTCCTCAATGGGGAAAGACTGAAAGCTTTCCTCCTAAAATTGGGAAAAAGCAAGGATGTCCACTGTCACTATTGTTATTTAAAATTGTGCTGGAAGTTCCAGCCATAGCAATTAGTCTAAAAAAGAAATAAAATGCATCCAGATTGGAAAGGAAGAAGTAAAACTCTCACTGTTTGCCGATGACATAATCCCATATGTCAAAAATCCTGAGAAATCTACAGCAAAGCTACTAGAACTGATACATGAGTACAGCAAAGTGGCAGAGTAGAAGATCAACACTCAAAAATCAGTAGTGTTTCTATACACTAGTGATGAGCAATCTGAGAAAGAAATCAAGAAAACAGTTTCATTTACAATAGCAACCAAAAGAGTAAAATATTTAAGAATAAATTTGACTGAGGATATAAAAGACCTATGCACACAAAAGTACAAGAAATTGCTATTAGAAATCTTGGAAGACCTAAATAATTGAAAGGCACACTGTACTCATAGATTGGAAGACTAAATATTGTTAGAATGTCAGTTCTACCCAAATTGATGTATAGACTCAATGCAATATCAATTAAAATCCCAATAACTTAATTGCAGAAATAGAAAAATCAATAACTGAAATTTATTTGGAAGGTCATGGTGTCTGGAATAGCTAAAAAAATCTTGAGATAAAAAAAATGAAGTGGGAGGTCTCACACTACCTGAATTTGAAGCTTATTATGAAGCTACAGTGGTAAACAACATGGTACTTGCATAAAGATAGATATACTGACCAGAGGAATCAAATTGAGTATTCAGGAATAGACCCCTCTCATCTATGGACATTTGATCTTTGATAAGAAGTCAAGTCAAACCACGTGGGACAGAGCAGCCACTTCAATAAATGTTTCTTGGAGAACTGAGTATCCATATGCAAAAAATGAAAAAGAATCAATATCTGACACCCTATATAAAAATTAACTCAAAATGGATAATTGACCTAAACATTAGAGCTTAGATAATAAAACATTTAGAAGAAAATGTAGGGAAATATAAATCTTGTGATAGGAGATGGTTTCGAAGACATTAAACCCAAAGTATGAGTATTGAAAAATGAAATACATAAATGGGAACTCCTCATAATTAAACACTTTTGTGCATTAAAGAACTTTGTCAGGAAAGTAAAAAGGCAGTCTATGTAATGAGAGACAATATTTGGGAAACAAATATCAGATAACGGTTTAGTATCCAGAATATATAAAGAGATTCTTCAACTCAACAACAAAAAGACAAACAAAAATAGGCAAAGGACATGAACAGAAACTTTTCAGAAGAGGAAATACAAGTGGCTAAAAGGAACATGTAAAAATGCTCAACTTCACTGGCTATTAGGGAAATGCACATTAAAACCACAATGAGATATCATCTAACACCCACTAGACTGGCCATTATAAAAAATAAAAAAAAGGAGAAAATGACAAGTGCTGGAAAAGATATGAAGAAAGAGGCAAACTTTTCCACTGTTGGTGGGAATGTGAAATGGTATAACTGCTCTGGAAGGCAGTATGGCAGTTCCTTAGGAAGCTGAGTATAGAATTGCCATATGACTCAGAAATCTCATTACTATAGTAATGAGAGAAACTGAAGATAACAACACAGATGGACATTTGCACACTGATGTTTATAACAGCATTATTTATGATTGCCAAGAAATGGAAACAGCTCAAATGTCCATGAATAAATGAGTGGCTAAACAAAGTGCGGTATATGCACATGATGGAATACTATGCAGCGGTAAGTCAGAATAAAGTTATGAAGTATGTAGCAACGTGAATGAACCTTGAGGACATTATGCTGAGTGAAATTAGAAACAAAAGGACAAATACTGTATGGTCTCATCAGTGTGAACTAATATTAATGAATGAAATTTGAGAATTAAAGTTAAAAACAGATTATCAGGAAACAGAAGGGAGGGCTAAAATTGGGCATGTGGTGCTGAAGGAACACAGATTATGCAACAAGACTGATTGTAAATATTCAGAAATGGATAGCACAATACTGCCTGATGGTGGCACATTATATAAGTACATTGAGTGAAGCTGAATGTGAGTATGGTTGAGGGAGAAGGGCTGGTGGCATGTATGACACCAGAAGGAAAGATAGAGAATAAAGACTGAGATGGTATAACTTAGGAATGCCTAGAGTGGACAATGATGGTGATTAAATGTACAAATATAAAAATATTTTTTCATGAGGGAGAACAAATGAATGTCAACATTTCAAGGTGTTTTAAATGGATGGTATGCAGGAAAAAGTATAATCAATGCAAGCTAGAGTCTATAGTTAACAGTAACATTATAAAACACTTCAACTGAATGTAGCTAAGGCATTATGCCAAAATATGTCAACAAACAAGGGGTATGGATTCTTTGTGAAAGAAAAGGAAATGTCTTCATATAGATCATGGTGGTGAAGGCAAGTCTATTTTCTCAGGTTGTATTCTATGATGTACAAATAAAACTGTTCAAAAATGAACAGACTCAATGGCAGAGTTCCCGCCTGCCATGCCATAGATACAGGTTCGATTCCCAGTGCCTGCTATGCAAAAACAAACAAACAAACAAAAAACTGTTGGTAGAAAAACTGAGAGGTGCAGCCCCTCTGGAGGGCAGTGTGGTGGTTCCACAGGAGTCTAGGGGTAGGGTTGCCATAGAATCCTGCAACTCTGTTGCTGGAGGAACTAAGTGTGGGCATACAAATGGACATTTGCACAATGGTGTTTCTGGCAGTGTTCATGATTCACAATGGATGGAGGTGGCCTAAGGGTCCGACTGAGGGAAGGAAAGGGGAATGTGGTATATACATACAATGGACTACTGAGTACCCCCAAGAAAGAATGAAGTTTTGAGGCATGCAACTCGGTGAATGAATCTTAAGGACAGCATGTTGAATGAAATAGCAGAAACAAAAAGACAAATATCATCATGCCACATAAATATGGACTAAGTACTTCATAAAGTACATATACTTTATGAAATGAAGTCAAAAGCATGGATTATCATGTTGGGGCTTATTGTAAAGCATTCTAGGTTGTAAGCTCTTACAGCAGTCACATGTATTCCAGAGTTGTAACTATTATTTCTAAATTCTGAGATACTGAGCTGTTTGCATAAACCTGGTCATTCCCAGAAACTTTGGATATTTATGTGACACCATATACTCAGAGTGAGAGCTCTGAATACATGAAAGTCAGCATTACCCTGTACAGGAACTGTTTAAAAAGTTGAAAAAGTGTTCAGACTTCAATCACTTGAAGATCACTTTATGAATGAAGCTGATCTGTACAGTACTAAGGTAAATCAGAATATAGGTGCAAAGGATGATATGGCCCATATTTTAAAACTTCAACCTCTGTGTGAGACCAAAAGGAGAAATGATTGTTTAGGGCAAAATTTATATTTTTCATGGTGCATTTCATAATTTAACTTGTATGGTCAGTTTTGTTGAACACCATAATTACACTGAATCTTAAATAGGGTGTGAGACCTTGTTGGTTTATGCAGGTTAATGTGATACGCTGATATATTCCAGAGTAATTTGGGCAGTGAATGAAAAAGTATCTGCAAAGTCTCCTTGGAGGACTGGGGAGAAAAGAGGAAGTATTCAACTTCCCCATTTGGGGAATTCCTGCTATTCTCACAAGGAGTGGAGACAACCAAATGAATAGGCTGAGCCCTCAATCTTGGGGTTCTCGCCTATGAAACTTACTCCTGCAAAGGATAGGTTGAGCCTATTTAAAATTATGCCCGAGTTACCCCCAGAGGACCTCTTTTGTTGCTCAGATGTGGCCTCTCTCTCTAAGCCAACTTGTTAGGTGAACTCACTGCCTTCCCCTCTACACAGGACATGACTGTCAGTGGTTTAAATCTCCCTGGCAATGTGGGACTGAACTCCTGTGATTTGCTGAGGCCCAGCACCCTGGGATTGAGAAAGTCTTCTTTACCAGAAGGGGAAATGAGACCAAATAAAGTTTCAGTGGCTGAGAAATTTCAATCAGAGTTGAGAGGTTATCCTGTAGGTTATTCTTATACATTATATAGATATCCCTTTATAGTTGGTGATGTATTGGAGTGGCTGGTGTGAAATACCTGAAATTCTTGAGCTGTGTTCTAGAAGCCTTGATTTTTGAAGACAATTGTATAATGATATAGCTTTTACAATATGACTATATGATTATGAAAACCTTGTGTCTGATGCTGCTTTTATTCATGGTATGGACAGATGAGTAAAATATAAGGACAAAGATAAATAAAGAATAGGGGAGAGTAAAGGGTAAAAAATTGGTTAGGTTTGAAATACTGGTAGTCAATGAGAGGGAGGGGTAAGAGGTATGGGATGTGTGAGATTTTTCTTTTTCTTTCTTTTTCTGGAGTGATGCCAATGTCCTAAAAATGATCATTGTGATGAATAAACACTATGTGATGATATTGTGAGTCATTGACATAAACCACATATAGGCTGTATGTGTGTAAAGGTTTCTCAATAAAAACATTAAAAAAAAAAAAACAGGTACAGACACTATGTAAATGAATGGGCATATCTGTGTTCCAATACAGCTTTATTCACAAAGCAGACAGAGAGTGGGAGTTGCAATTTTCAGACCCCTGCTCTATCCTTTGGCACAGTTCCTCTCTTAAAAACAAAAAGTTATGGTTTATGGTTTTTCATTTCAGGAATAAACACCAGACAAAGAAATGAAAATGTTTGGAAATACAGAGGTGCTTTAAGCTTGACATAATTATGAGTTTAGAGAGTAAATTATTAAAAATATACCCTTACGATAATCTCAAGAATCAAGTTAGTGTTTGCAAAAAATCTGGGTTCTTTAAGAGCACCAGAATGCAATGTATATCAAGGTGGCGGAGGGGGTTATTAAATGCTGAGCATACCTCTGTCCCTCTCTGGGACTCACACTTACCTGGATATTTCTCATGAGCCTCAGGAGAGAAAGCACAAAACCTTAATTTTCCAGTAGACTTAGAGTTTCCTGGGGCAAACAAGGTCTAAGGGAGAAAGTACCAGTTTTTCCAGCACTTTTTTGTTCTTTATATTTTTACAGTAGAGAAAGAGAAGTTCAGAATACAAGCATTTCTGCTATAATGCTATATATATGTTCCAGAAAAATATCTGCAATATAATACACTAAAAATAACAAGGCTTATGGGGAAAAATAATGTAGGGGGGGAAACATGAAAAATGTGGAATATTGTAAACATGACACTGTCAAAAATATGAAAAATCAGAACAAACACAAGAGAAACACTTGCGTAGTCAAATCTCCACTGTGATCAATATCATTATCACAAACATTTCAGCAAGCTAATTCTCTGCAGCTTTAAAACTGGGGCTTCTGTTTCTTCCTTCAAAATGAGGCTCTGAAGGTCATTTGCTTATAATAGAGGAAAAAGCACTTCAAGGTTAAAAATACAATTTAGAGTGTGTAGATGTCTTCATATTCAAATAGTTTAATTCAGAAGAAAATGTCTTTGTAGCTTCTTTAACTATATTCCCAAATTCCCTTTAGAACTATAACTTAACAAGATAGAAAGTGTGCCAATTTTTCAGACCATTAAAGCAAAACAAAACAAAACAAAACAAAGACCTGTGTTAATTTTCTTTTGCTGGATAACAAATTTTCACAATTTTATTGACTAGTGGGAAAGGGGACAGGCTTTTCTTGTCTGACTCATTTGGAATTCCAATTATTACAAGGATGGGTATAGATGTGTGCACCAGGGAGGTATTCGGCAGGATGTAAGTTTATATAATGGGAAAAAGGGTGAGAAAAATTTAAATATAATGTATCAATTTTCAAAATGACTACATTCTTAATATAAAGCTGTGGGGATTAAGGAAACAGATCAATATCTCATATTAATCCCTGAATTTAGGCAATCATGTTAATCAATAATCTAGGATATATCATCTGTTCCATTAGCCCTCCTCCATCAATTCTCCCTTGTATGTGGTTTCCTATATAGCTGATGCTTATTTTTAATTAAATCCTGAATATCTGTATTCTAAAGAGCAATTTCCTTTATATTGGTGGTGATTCTTGGTATATTTGGATTCCAGGTTATACCCAGTCTTAACGTGTTATTTGATCTTATCTGATTACTATGCTATGCTTTCTTTTTATTTGGTTTGTTCATTTTTTTTTCCAGTCTCTATTTTTTTTTGCTGTTTAAAGGTTTACCACTATTCAATTATCATTTCTCTTAGGGTAATTTTTATTTGTTATTAAGATCTTTTTCCTCTGTATTTTATATATAGTTGTAGATTTATTATTATTTATCCTTTTGAGAGTCATTGTATCTTGAGATATTCAACATATCTTGAGATTCATATTCCTGGATATAAAATTCCTGCAATTATTTTTTTTTTAAATCTCTTTGATTATTGTTGTTCTGTTAACTCTTCTTTCTATACTTTAAGTCTCTTAACCTTTGCTCTGTACTTCTTTCCTCTCTCCCCTCTATATTCTAGCTTTCAATTTCTCTCCTAAAGGAATTACATTTAATTTTTTTAAATCTGCCTCTTCCCTTTTGTCATGTTGTCTTTTCATTTCTTTGATTTTCTATTCTTTCTTTTATTTCTTCAATCATTTAAACAAAAGTTTGGTTACATTCTCACTCAGATGTCTGAATCAGGGTTGACTATTTTAGGAGAAAATGCCCAATCATTTTCAATTCAAGGGCAGAGATATAAAAGGGAAGCTTGCTTGGTCCTCCTGTGCTAGTAGGTTCTCCTGTGCTGGTAGGTTGGCATTCCTCTAGCCCTTTATAGGTCCCAACTTTTTGCAAGGGTCTCAGTTCCAACAGCACAAGGCCTAGATTCTTGTCCATACCTGGTGTGTTTATAAGCTGCCGGAATGTGATGTACCAGAAATGGAATGGCTTTTATAAAGGGAATTTAATATATTACAAGTTCAGGATTATAAGCCAATGGAAATGTACGAACTGAGGCATCCAGGGAAAGATACTTTAATTCAAGAAAGGCTGATGCATCTGGAAAACCTCCATTTGCTGGGAAGGCACACTGGCCCCTTGCTCCTGGGCTCTGTTGTTTTCAGCCTCTGCTGCTGCAGAGACTCCTCATTTTGCTTTTGCAGGGCTGGCTTTCATCTCTGTTTCTGTTGGCTCTCTCCAGGTTCTGGCATGCTTAACATCTCATGGCGATGTCTGCTGGGCTCCAGGCATCTCCAAACATCTGTGTCTCAGTTCTCCAAATGTTGGCATCTGTGTCCTCTCTGCTCTGAAGTTTCTGTCAGCTCTCTTTCTGTCATATCTGGCTCTCTCTGAAATGTTTCCTCTTTTAAAGGATTCCAGTAAACTAATCAAGACCCACCTGAAATGGGTGGAGTCACATCTCCATCTAATCAAACGTCACACCCACAATTAGGTGTGTTGCATCTTAGTGGAGATAGTTTAATCAAAAGATTCCAATCTGCAGTATTGAGTCAAGATTAAAAGGAAAGGCTGTTCCCACAAGATTGGATCAGGATTAAAACTTGGTTTATCTGGGGTACATAATACTTTCAAACCCACACACATGGGCTCTGAAATCCAAACCTAAATTAGACATGACCTGAGTGCTTTTCTCTGCCTCCTGTCCAGCATGTAGGGCAGTACTTAGAGACACTTATTTCTCTGGTATTTAGGTTTCTTCTTATTTTAGTACTTAGTGATTTACTTTTCATTTTGAGTGCTCTTTTAGCCTTTTAAAATATATTTTTTTGTTATTTTGTATCCTGCATTCCTAGGTATTTGTAGCTAGAGAATTTTCAGATTCTCATAGTGGGAAACTGTTTTTGTTGTTGTTGTTGTTACTTTCCTACTTAAATCATGCCAAATTAAAATTATATTTCAGATTGCTATATTATCAGCAATTCCTGGGGTGTAGTTCCTCTCATGTCATCTACTGACTCTTAAATATTAGTGTGTTCTTCAAGTGCTTTGCAACTTTCTGAGAGTCTCCTTCAGATCTAATTTGAGATTCTCACACTGGAATGTGGGAGTGTTTCTAAGGCTTAGTTTTTTGTTTTCTTCTTCTATAGAATATATATTTTATTAGTCAGGACTGATTTTGGGTAAATTTCTTGGCTCAGATTATTCCCACTTTTAGTAATCAGATTAGCATTCCACACCCAATTTCAGCTCAGGCTTCATGTTTTCTAGCCCTGGTCTAAGGAAAGAGTGTTTTCTAGTCACCTTAAAATCTATTGCTTTTGTTTTAGTTGCTGCTGTTATTGTTGTTGTTGTTGTGTTCTTGAGTTACTGTGTAATACTTTCTCAGTGATGTGCCATCCTAGAACCAAGGTATATATCTGTACCATTAATCTGTAGTACTTTTGGCTTCATTTTCCAGTTATTGCTATCACTTAGAAGCCCACATTCTATGCAGGCAGACCAGAATTTTCCTTTTTTGCCTCTGAGATGAACTGTGTATCTTGTAAATAATCCTTGTTATATTTTTTTCTGACATTTATATGTGCAGAGGCTTCCTGTTTAGTTCAGTTTACATACTGACCGGAAGTCAGGAAGAACTGAGTGAGGATAAAAGAATATAAGGAACTGCACAGGACACTCCTGTTGTTTCAAGTAGACTATTATTAGTGACAGCTCATCCATCATGCAACAAAAATTCTATAAGAACAAGTGAACAAATGACAATAAAATTCCTATGTATATCACATTATTAAAGATATCAGAAAGCTATAGATGCAAAGAGGACTAGAAAATTAAAATTCCAGTCAAGGAAAAACTCTTCCTTGGTGAACTGAGATAAACAATTGTTTGTCCAATCTGGGGATGGGTAGAAGATGCACAGCCTAAAAAGAGAAACTAGTAGAGTCTTGAAAGTTACATGGGCTGGCTGGTAGGTTGGAATCTAGAGGATGCTTGGTTTCCTTCAACAAATGTTTTATGGGAACACAGGCAGCATGGGAGACCTGGAATAGAAACACAGAGTGATGCCCCTTTCTTAGTTTCCCAGTGTAAGACATAAAATCCATAAAATCCCAGTAGAGGGAGGGATCTAAACAAACATATCACAGGTAGTTTCCTGGAGAGATTTAAAGCCAGATGTGAACTGGGATAATATAAATCTGAAAATTAACCTCCAACTAATTCAGTTCTAAATTTGGTGGAAGTGAGCAGAAACAAATCCTACCCACTAGCAGAGGAAAGGGCAAAAACTCTTTGGGGGGGAATTATGCAGACTATTTTGTATGGCCACAGGGGGGGAAAAAAAAACTAAAACTCAGTAACAAGAAGTAAGTTTGGAGAGTGAAAAACACATTTCTAAAGAGCCTATAGATCAAAGAAGGATTTGTAAGAAATTCTTTTGAATTTTGAGTGAGAGATTTTTTTTTAAAAATAGACTATGTATTTAAACATGAGTTTCTGTCTATCAATGCATATATTAAAGAGAAGAAAAAGGGAAAGCAGTAATCAAAGCCCATCTCAAAGCAGCTAGAAAAACAAGTCCAAATTGAAACTCAAAAATAGAAGAAAAGAAATAAGAAAGATAAGAGTAGAAATAAGTTGGAACACAGACACACAATAGAGAAAATCAACATGTTAAAACTAATTTATGCTTCCTAAAAAATTAATAAAATTAGTAAACACCTGGAAAAACTGATCAAGAAAAAAGGAGATGATGCAAATTGCTAATATCTGTAATGAAAAGGTTGTTGTGGTAGTTAGATTCACTTGTCAACTTGGCCAGGTGAACGTACCTAGTTCTGTTGCTGTGGACTTGAGCCAATGGTATGTGAACCTCATCTATTGCTAATTACATCTGCAGTAGGCTAAGAGGCATGCCTGCTGCAATGAATGACGTTTGATTCAATTGGCTGGTGCTTAAACGAGAGAGCGCAACATAGCACAGCCGAAGCAGCTCAGCATACTGCATCTCAGCACTTGCAGCTCAGCCCAGGCCTTTAGAAATGCAGAAAGAAGTCACCCCAGGGAAAGTTATTGGAACCCAGAGGCCTGGAGAGAAGGCCAGCAGAGACCATCCTGTGCCTTGCCTTCTCACATAAGAAAGAACCTCAGTGGAAAGTTAGCTGCCTTTCCTCTGAAGAACTAACAAAATAAATCCCCTTTTATTAAAAGCCAATCCATCTCTGGTGTGTTGCATTCTGGCAGCTAGCAAACTAGAACAGTAATCATTATACCATATGTCTCACAGACTTGAGAGCAGCAGTTTCAGGGAAGATGGCAGAGTAGGGAGCTGTGGTAGTCAATCCTCCTCCAAAAACAGCTAGCAGACATGTAGAAACTGTCTTAACAGCTATTCTGGGACTCCCGAAGCTAAGAGAACTTCCATACAACATCCAAGGAAGAGGGAGTCAAAGGGGCTGAGATACTGTGGGGTAAAGTGCTCAGTGGTGACTGCTGGCACCCAACCCCACTCTCAGGGCTAGCCACCTTGGATTTGGCACCTGGATAGCTGTGGTGAATGGAAAGAGATGTGAAAAGCTCTCTTCTCCAAGAAGGTGGATGGGGGTGGAGTGAGGTCATGGTCAAGTACTAATCATTGCTTTTGATCAGCAAATTGCAATTACTAGGTCCTGGCTTTTAGCATTGTTTCAACCCTGTCCCCAATGGGAGCAAAAGCAGTAGAGTTTCAAAGGCATAGGGCTTCCATTGGTTTGCAGCTTAGGACTGTGGGGAAAAGTTTGCTGAAGTGTGCTATCTACTGGGTAGGCTAGGAAAGCACAGCTTCAGGAAGCCATTATGATGGCTTTTTGATGAAATATCTAACCATCTCTTTAGGGCTCTTTGGAATGGGTCTGTGCACCCTCTGTGGGCTCTTGGCCCTGTTTCAGCTGGAAAATACTGACTTGGGAAAGTCCTCTCTGGGATGACTATCCTTCCAGAATTTTCTCTCCGGGCAAAAGCAGCTAGAAGCAATGAAAGGAATGTAATAATAATAATAATAACAATAATAATAAAGCAAACAAACAATAAAACTATACAGGCAAAACAAAAAACACACACAGAGAACAGATCAAAATTCCTGGAGAAGAAATAAGAATAACAGAAAAGTCTGATCAGTTAAACAGAGGCAATTCTAAAAATCTAGACTAAGTTGGACCAAGTCTTAAAGAAGAGTTTTAACACAAAGCAAATCAACAATTAAACCCTAGGCAAGAGAGAGAAACTGACCTTCTGAGTAAACTCATCAAGATAATCAGATGCGTAGACATCAGCAAAAAATTACAAGCCATGCTAAGAAAGAGGAATATATGGCCCAAAGGAAAAAAATTAAAGCTTCAGAGGAGAAATGGAATTTGAAACAACTAATCAAATTGTCCAAAAAAAAATCTCCAATCATTTCAAGGAGATGAAGGAAAATATGGACAAAAAGATAAAGGGTATTAAAAAGATACTGGGTGAGCATAAATAAGAATTTGGAAATATGTAAAGAAATGTAACAGAACTTATGAGAATGAAAAGCACAATATGAGAGATTAAAAACACACCTGAGTTATATCACAGTAGATTTGAATAGGCAGAAAAAAGAGTCAGTCAAATATGATATAAAACAATCAAAATCTTATGAAGAACCCACTAGAGAAAAGAATGGAAAAATTAAGCACAGTATCAGAGACTTGAGTGACAGCATGAGAATGGACAAACATATGTATCATGGTGCCCCAGAGGGGAGGAGAAAAGTAAAGGCACAGAAATAATATTTAAGGAAATAATGACTAACAAGTTTTCAACTCTTAAAAGATATAGGTATACATATCCAAGAAGTGCCAAATACTCCAAATACAATAGAATCCTGATAGACTTACTTCATGACATATACTAATCAGAATGTTGACTACCAAAGATAAAAAAATAATCCTGGAAGCAGCAAATGAAAAGCAATTCACCACATACAAGGGGATAGCATTAAGATTGAGCTCTGATTTCTCATCAGAAATAATGGAGGCAAGAAGGCAGTGCTATGATATATTTAAGGTACTGAAAGAGAAAAGCTTCCAGCCAGGAATTATTTATCCAGCAAAACTGTCCTTCAAAAATGAGGGAGCATTTAAAATATTCATAAATAAACAGAGACTGAGAGAGTATGTCAACAAGAGACCTGCCTTATGAGAAATACTAAAGGGAATTCTGCAGGCATAAAGGAAAAGACAGGAGAGAGAGGTTTGGAGGATACTATAGAAATGAATATTATCAACAAAGGTAACTAAAAGGGTAAAAAGAGAGACGAAAAAAAAGATATACATATAGAAACCGAGGATAAAATGCTTGAAGTATGTATTTCCTTTACAGTAATAACATTGAATGTTAATGGATTGAACTCTCCAATAAAAAGACACAGAATGACAAAATGGACTTTAAAAAGTGTGATCCATCTATATGCTATATACAAGAAACTTAACTTAGATATAAATACACAAATAGGTTGAAATTGGAAGGTTGGAAAAAGATACTCCATGCAAAGAGTAACCAAAATAGAGTTGAGGTAGCTATATTAACATTGGACAAAATAAACTTTAAATGTAAACCTGTTATAAGAAACAAAGAGACTATAAAAGGGGCAATCCTCCAAGAAGAAACAACAATCATAAATATTTATGCACCTAGCCACGGTGCCCAAAAATACATGAAACAAACCCTGGCAAAACAAAAGGGAGAAATCAAAGTCTCTACAATAATAGTTGAAGGACTTCAATACACCACCCTCATCAGTAAGTAGAACATCTAGACAGAGGATCAGTAAGGAAATAGAGAACTTGAATGACATTATAAATGAATTAACCTAACAAGCCTATACAGAACACTGAATCCTGAAACCACAGGATAAACATTCTTCACAGGTTCTCATGGATCATTCTCCAGGATAAACCAAATGTTGGATCAAAAAACAAGTCTTCTCAATAAATTTTTAAAAAAATGGAAATTCTACTGAGATTTTGTCTTACCATAATGGAATGAACCTGGAAAGCACTGGCAGAGAACTGGAAAATTCACAAATATGTGGAGATGTAATAATACACTCTTAAACAATGAAACTGGAGAGAAAACAGTAACTATCTCAAGATGAATGAAAATGAAAGCAGGACATACCAAAACTTATGGAATGCAAGGGTGATTCAAGGAAAGAAAATCAATTAATGTAATACACCACATTAACAAATCTAAGGGAAAAATCACATGGTCATCTCAGTTGATGCAGAAAAGACATTTGACAAAATCCAGCATCCTTTCTCAATAAGAACACTTTGAAAGATAGGGATAGCAGGAAACTTTCTCAATATGATAAAAAGCATGTATAAAACACCCATGGCTAATATCATGCTCAATGGTGAGAACTGAAAGCTTTTCCTCTAAGATCTGAAGCAATACAAGGATGCTGACTGTCACCACTGTTATTCAACATTGTGTTAGAGTTCTACCTAGAGAAGTTAGGAAAGAAAGAGAAATAAAAGGCTTCCAAATTGGATAGAAGTAAAACCTTAAAAAACTGCAATACAGCAATTAGAGCTAGCAAGCAAGTTCAGAAGGGTGGCATGATACAATACCAACATGAAAAAATCAGTAGTGTTTTTATGCACTACTAATGAGCAAGCAGAGGAGGAAATCAAGACAAAGTCAGTTTTCAGTAACAACTAAAAGAATGAAATATCTAGGAATGAATTTAACCAAGGATGTAAAGAATTTGTACACAAAAACTACA
The DNA here is from genome assembly GCF_023851605.1 of Tamandua tetradactyla. Lineage (NCBI taxonomy): Eukaryota > Metazoa > Chordata > Mammalia > Pilosa > Myrmecophagidae > Tamandua > Tamandua tetradactyla. The sequence goes on along the minus strand of NC_135341.1, from coordinate 52,440,808 downwards.
AAACATTGTTTAAGGAAGTCAAAGAAGACCTAAATAAATGGAAGGATATTCTGTTTCATGGATTGGAAGACTAAATATAATTAAGATGTCAATTCTACTCAACTTGATTTACAGATTTAACACAATCCCAATCAAAATTCCAACAGCCTTTGCAGAGACAGAAAAGTCAATTATCACATTTATATGGAAGGGTAAGATTCCTAACAGCCAGAAACATCTTGAAAAAGAAGAACGATGTTGGAAGAGTCACACATCCTAACTTTAAAGCATATCAGAAAGCTACAGTCATCAAAACAGCATGATACTGGCATAGAGATAGATATATTGACCAATGGATTTAATTGAGAGTTCACAAATAGACCCTCTCATCTATGGATAATTGATATTCAACAAGGCTGCCGCATCAGTTCACCAGGGATAGAGTAGTCCTTTCAACAAATGATGCTGGGAGAACTGGATCTTTCATTCTATGCAAAAGAATGAAAGAGGAACCCTATCTCAAATTTTATACAGACATTGACTCAAAATAGATCAAAGACCTAAATATAAGAGCCAGGAACATCAAATTCCTAAAAGAAAATGTAAGGAAACTTCTTCAAGATCTTGGGGTAGGTATTGGTTTCTTAGACTTCGTACCCAAAGCACAGGGAATGAAAGAAAGAATAGATACATGAGATTTTCTCAAAAGTAAAAACTTTTGTGCTTCAAAGGACCTTCTCAAGAAAGTGATAAGACACCCTATTACAATCGGAGAAAATATTTGGAAACCACATATCTGATAAGGTTTTAAGATCTAGAATATATAAAGAAATCCTATAGCTCAACAACAAAAAGGCAAATAACCCAATTTAAAAATGGGCAAACTGCTTGAAGAGACATTTTTCTAATGAAGAAACACAAATCACTAAAAAGCATGTGTATAGAATTTCCAAGGATAGACTCTCCATATGATCCAGCAGTCCCATTACTAGGTACATGCCAAGAAGACCTGAAAACAGAAACTCAAACCGACACTTGCATACCTATGTTCATAGTGGCATTATTCACAATTTCCTAAAGATTGAAACAACCCAAGTATCCATCAACATACAGATGGTTAACAAAATATAGTATATACGTAGGATGGAATATTATTCAACTGTAAGAAGGAATGAAGCCCTGATGCATGTGATATGATACTTACTCGTAAAGCATTGACTGTATTCTTTGATCATTTGGATGTGGAGTAAGACTAGACTGCCTGGTATTAACCTTTCTATTCTACATTCTATTTATCCTAATCATTGAAATAAGACAAAAAATAATTTAAAACTTTAGATTAGGAAAAGAAACAAACATAACTTGTTAGCAGATTGCTTATTCAATACATAGCACATCTAAGATAATCTATAATTTAATTATTAAAATCCATATGTGAATTTAGCAGAATGCCTGGGAACAATGCAGAATGAATTATATTTCTATACACTAGCAATAAATAATTGGACAATAAAATAAAAATAAATACCCTGAATCTACTTTCATTACATATGGATTAAGACCTCTATGAAGTACTCTCCCGCATTGTACTATCATAAAACCTGGCCATCGTATCAAAAGCAACTACCTGAAGGTATGGGAGAGTGAATAGAAGTAGACACACTCTAATGGGGTATACACAATTGGCTTAAAGGAAAAGCATTTCCTATCTGTAAGTGGTAAGTCTTGAATAGTGTAACAAGGGCTAGCTCTTTCCTCAGGCCAGAGGACAGTTTTAGAATCCTTGAGAAAAACTGGTCAAAGGGAAATCCTGATAGCATCAGAAATATAGACAGTACTAAAAATAGATGTTTGGAACTCAGAAGAAATAACTATCAGAGACTAGGTGTGAAAAAAGACCTTGAAAAGGACAGAAATGGAATCCAAGGTTCAATTGTGAGCTCCCAAAGCATTTAATGTTAACAGGGCTGAGGAGTAGAAACAGGCTGAGCCCAAGGTCAGGTTATTCCTGCAGTGGTTTCCCCAGGGGCCCTCTCATCTAAGGTCTCCTTTGTGGCCTAAGCAGTAGGTGCTTATAGGAGAGACAGAAGCATCAGTACGGCCCTTAGGATTCAGAGTTCAGAATGAGGGGAGTGCCTTGGTGGTGTACCTTGGTAGCTAAAACCCTTCTAGCATTTCCAATCCTATGTATTTACCCAAGAGAAGTGAAAATCTATGTCTACAGAAAGACAAAAATTTTCATAGCTGCTTTGTTCATGTCAAAAATCAGAGAAGGACAAAATGCCATCTTTAGGAGAATAGTGAAACAAATGATGGAACATTCATTTAATGGAATGCTACTAAGCAGTAATAGTAAATGCAATTCTGATTCATGCAACCACATAAATGACTCTAATAAACACTGTGTTGAGTTATAGAAGCCAGATACAAAAGCCTACACTGTATATAATTTCATTTCTATGAAGTGCCCAAAACAGACAATACTATTCTATGGTATGAAAATCATAGCACTGCTTGCCTTTCAGGTAGGAGATGACTGGAAGAAGCATGAGGGAACTTTATAGAATGGTGGAAATTGTTATATCTATTGATTGGATGTTGGTTACAGAAGTGTATGCATTTCTCAAAATACATTGAACTTTACACTTAAAAACCATATATTTTGTTATATGTAAATTAAGCTCCAATTTAAAAAATGAATACCTTCCCAGTGTAATGCCTCACACCCTTTGAATTTCAGCTTCATTCTGATGGAGTTGTAAATCACACAGTGTGAACTTTTATCTCCGCATAGTACTTTTGTTGATCCAAACTTCATTGGCCCTTATACCATAGGATTCTCACAGCAACCAGGCAAGCTTGTCCATTTCAGTTCATTTTATTTTATGAGCATTCACTTATCGCTTCACATTGCCAGCAGTGAGCTCAATGAGATATTTTTTTTTGTCATCAGTGTAGGAAAGGGGACAGGAGGAGAGCTAACGAGATGGATACTTTAACAATAGGAAAAAGCATTCCAACCCTGTTTGTGTTTTTAATTGTATGTGCTATTTAGTGTGGAGAGGACCAACCCTGGCATCTGAAATGAGATCTATCGTGACCTCCACTGAGTAATAGCTCTATGACTTTTACCATCAGAGGCTGTTTTCTCATTTGTGTAATAAAAATATCATCACCTACTTTAGAAAGTCAATTTTAGAATTAGTTGTGAAAATGCATACATATCATTTGCACAGTGCCTGGCACACAACAAGTTCTCTAGAAATGTGCTAACATCTAATTCCACCTCCCTGTTCTGTTATAGTGGAATCACATAAAAAGTGCCATGGTATCACATGTAAGGGAGCAATGACTTCTGCCAAATGGTGCTGGGAATATTTCCAAGGGGAATGAGCTCTAAGATGAGTTGGAGAATGAAAAAGAACATACCAGAAGTGCTTAGCAATGGGGGTAAGATGAAGGCAAGGCAAAAGAAGATTATTTTCCCCAGATCAATGGGATGAAAGTGTGGGATAAGTGTGGAAAGTTGTACATTCCCATTTTGCAGGCTAACCGACTGAGGCTTTGGAGGGTAAGTGACAGGGACAAAACACCACAGTGTCTATGGGGCAGAGGTACGGAGTGATCGCAGACCTTCTAACTCTATATAGTGAATATTGGAAGCCTGAATTTCTTTTAAAGTTTCCATGGATAGAAACCGTTATCATTCATGGCCCAGGACCCCATGATATTCCAATTGTGAAGTTATACCATTTCAGCCAGGACAAGGGGTCCTCGCTCTGCATTCTCTCACAGATCCTGCTAACTTTGCCTCTGTGACACTGTGAGGCTCTGAGCAGGAACTGTGTTTAATTCAATATCCAGGAAGACAAAAATATTCATGATCAGAATAAAACGTGTTATCTAAGTAAAAATGCATTCAGTTGTAGAAGTAATAAATCCTGTGTGTGTTTGAACCATAAGCATCCTGAACATGTTTTATAAAGAGCAAACCTTTTTTTTTTTAATGACTAGCTGAGACTCTTCAGAAAACCAAGGTTATTTCCAAATAGTTTTTAGGGAAAAGAGTGTAGAGTTTCTGATGCATTTAGAGAGGCAAGGAATGAAAAATAAGTGTCAGCATCAAATATTCATTGGGATATGAAATGCAAAGATTTCTTTTGCAGCAGAATAATATTGTAATTCCCCTCCTGTGAATACTCAAAATATAAAAATCTGCACCAATTCCAAGAAAAGCTCCTTTATAATAAATAGTTGATGCCCTGGGCTTGCCTTCATAAGGGCACGTAATGGTAGTACTTCAGTTTTTATCCCTCTTTGCTGCCATAAAAGTATATTTCAAAACCATTTTTGGACTGAAACTTTCAAAGGCACTGAACATCTTGATGCAAATATATTTGCAAATTATCCCAGTAATAATTAAATCCCAAGCACAAGGTGCAGAAAATATTTGTAAAAGTTTTCTGCAAGTTTATTTCTCAGCTTCCACGTACATACATAGATGAAAACAGCAGCTATAATTATACTCAATGGAATATTAAAAGTCAGTTATTCTTTGCATTTTTCAAACCTGTCCCTTAAAAGATTGTCTACACATATTAAGACAGTTTGGTGCATGTTTGTATATGTGCATGCGTGTGTGAGTGTGCATGTGCTGTGTGTTAGAGGATGGAATCCTTAGCTGGTTCGCTGTCTATGACTGACTTTATGTTCTCACATTTTCCTTGTCATTTCTTTCCCCCTTTCTTCTACAATTTGGTATGTGTATCCTACAATATTTAGAAATAAATTATATTTTAAAAATATACTTTTATCTTCATTATATTTTAATATTATATTTCAGAGGCGTGATGTATCTTAGTATTATATTTATATGTAAAGTTGGGTTTCTCCTGTAGTAGACCCTATTGATGCCCTCCTCTATCCCTTTTACTGGCCAAGTGCACCTGTCCCCATTTATTGTGTGTGTTGGCTGCTGATGGTTCATAGTACAGTTGCTTCCTTTTTTTTAAAGAATTGCCCTCAAATGAATGGAGCCACCTCAACTGGAGGTCATGACCCCTGCTCCCCCATAAGGCCAATGGTTAACTCCTATAGGTGTACTAAAAGCTGGCCCCTCTGCCTAAAGACGGGGGAGATCTTATGATACAATTTTTGCTCCACCCCTGCCTGGATTAAGCCAAAGCTAGCCTTAATCTGGGACAACCTTGCTCAGTCCTTTCCCTGTTTCCATCCTGCTTGCCTCTTTCCCCTACGGAATTTTTCTGAGGAGCAGCCTCTCAATAAATCACTTGTACCCAAATACCTGCCTCTAGCTCTGTTTCGAGAGAACTCTCTAAAACGTAATCATCCCATACTACCATTTCTATGTACACATGTGCTTTGAGACTTATTCTGGGGCCCCCAAGACTTCATTAAAGACTTAATTTAGTTTTTATTTAATCCTCACAAAAATTCCATGTGGTAGGCAATATTTCTTTGTGTCCTTGTATCTTCATGTCTTTTGAGATGGAGAAGACAGATACCTGGTAACTAATGTAATGGTTTTATTGGTTTGCATGTGATTTAATGCATCCATTCCCTCAGGAAATATTTATTGAGTGTCACTTGTGTGCTGAACATTTTTCAAGTTGCTAAGGGTGAAGTCCTGAGCAAGATCCATTCCCTGCCCTCATGGAGCAACTGGTGCCATGGGGGGGACCACAATGGAGCAAATAGGCACACAAATGAATCAACAGTAAATGTGTTCCTTGAGGGAGTCAATTTGCAGAGCTCTATGAAAATATAAAATAGATATCCTAAGCAAGCTAGAGAGATCAGGAAAGTATACTAAGAGGCCGTGGCATTTCATCAAAAATTGATGAAGAAGGGGGAAAAATTCAAGGAAAAGGACTATATAAAATACCTAAGACTAACACAAGTTCAAGCAACATGAAAAAGAAGGAAAATGGCATAAATGGATATTACAAAGTAAGCAGGATAATCATTCAGGGCCTATGCCAAATGTTGGTTTTTTGAGGAAAAAAGTATTCTTAAATAGTTGTAAGCATGGATGTAAATGCCTCATTTACCTGATGTTGCATAACAAACTGTCCCCAAATATACAGGCTTGAAAACAGCAGCAAGTTTTTTTCCTTCTCATGATATTTGGGGGTCAGAAATTCAGGCATAGCTCAGTGGGAAAAGTTCCTGGAGTCTTCTGGACTCATCCATGTGGTTGAACTCAGTTGGCACCTGGGCCTTGGTGCTGTTTGTCGGTTGGGAAACTTTGGTTCTCCTCCATGTCTTCTTCTCCTCTTCAACTGGTTACTTATCTTCCAAGGACACTCTTCCACACAACTTCTCCCTTGATCATGGTGGCTTGGACTTGTGTTTGTGAAGGTCACGAACTTGAGAAAAGTTAAAGCAGAAAGTGCCAGCCCTTTTAAGGGCTGAATCACTTTTGTCATACTCTATTGATCAAAACAAGTCACAAGGCAGCTCAAACTGAAGGGAAGGGGAAATAATTCCACCTTTTGATGGGGCGTTCATCATGCATGAATCGGGATAGATAGTAGGACTTGTTGGCAGTCACTTTTGCAGAATTTACCACATGACATAGTAATAATTAAAAAGTCTGTTTTTAAATGTTTATTTTAGCTGCCTGTGAAGAATGACTGGGAGGGAGCAGGAGAGCAGCTATGAAAAATAGCAGTATAATCCACCTGAGAGATAACGATGGTTTTGTTTAGTGTGGTAGGAGAGATGCAATGATGATCATAAAGACATTTAGGAAGTAGGCTCAATAAGACTTGGGAAAAATTGGAAAGCAGTTAGTAAAAAGCTGAAAGTACATTTGAAAGATACATAATATTGAAATAAGCATTTTCTATAAAAAATATTTATCTCATGGACCCCTGATATAAATGAATTTTTGGAAGGCTGGATTTATATTTATATCTATATTTTATACTCCAGTCCCAGAGGAAATTTTTAGTCAGGTGGGAAGGTAAATTAGCATAACTTTAAAAGGAAAATTTGAGAATACCAATCAAAAATTAAAATGCCAGGCAGGCCACGATGACACAGCAGGCAGACTTCTTGCCTGCCATGCTGGAGACCTGGGTTTATTTCCCAGTGCCTGCCCGTGCAAGGAAAAAAAAAATTAAAATACCTACATTTTGACCCAGAGATTTTACTTTAAGTCATCTGTCCCAGACAAACTCCCCCAGGTGTACATAGAGCAGAATAAAGAAAGATGTTTGTTAGAGCGGTCTATATAGTAGGAAACCCACTAGATGTACTTCAATACAGGATGGAATAAATAAATCATGTTTTTCTCATATGATGGAATATTCTGCAACCTTGCATAGGAAATAGATTATGTGAATGGAACTTCTAACATTTTAAATTAATACATTGTAGAAAAGTGTGCAGTATTCACTTGCACTTATGATAAAATATGACTTATATCTATATTTACATACCCAATGTATTTTACTAGATGCTCATAAGGATATGATAAAAGAAGATAATAAAACTAAAGGAGGGATTTTAATTTCTGCCTTATATATTTTTTTGATTGCTAGAATTTTTAAAACTTATTGTTCTAGTTTGCAAGCTGCCAGAATGCAACACACCAGAGATGGATTGGCTTTTAATAAAAGGGGATTTATTTTGTTAGTTCTTCAGAGGAAAGGCAGCTAACTTTCCACTGAGGTTCTTTCTTACATGGGAAGGCTCAGGGTAATCTCTGCTGGCCTTCTCTCCAGGCCTCTGGGTTCCAACAACTTTCTCTGGGGTGATTGCTTTCTGCATCTCCAAAGGCCTGAGCTGAGCTGCAAGTGCTGAGATGAGGTATGCCAAGCTGCTTGGGCTGTGATATGTTGTGCTCTCTCATTTAAGCACCAGCCAATTAAGTCAAACATCACTCATTGCAGCAGGCATACCTCCTAGCCGACTGCAGATGTTATCAGCAACAGATGAGGTCCAGGTACCATTGGCTCATGTCCACAGCAGCAGAACCAGGTGCCTTCACCTGGCCAAGCTGACAACTGAATCTAAGTACGACACTTATGAAAACAGTGCTTTATAAATTTGAAAACAATAAATAAGGAGGAAAATGTCGTGTTTAAGCTTTTAAATTTGAAGTAAAATTATTTTGTGAAATATCTGAAGCATCCTGACTCATACCTTGGACACAATAATTACCCTTGGTCCAAAATTTATTTTTTCTGGCCCTTTCATAATGTTGACCAAATCCCATATTACTCATTGCAAGTTTATTTCCTGTGCATATAATAAGGAATGTTGGAGCAAAGTTGGATGATATATCTGCCTTTACGAATTGGTTTGGGAAGCTAATACTCAGATCTGGAGTTTCCTAGTTCACTTCTATTTCAAATTAATGAGATTATGAACCTGATAATTACTTTCATTCAGTTCTTTCTTCACCATTACTTAGAGCTAATTTAAAGTTATGAATTACTCTTTCACTTCATTCTGAGGCAGAAAGAAAGGTGTACTCCAGAATTTATAAAAAAAAAACACTTGAAATCATCCTTCCAAATACATTTCAATTTATTGAGAAATGTTTTTGTGAAATTATAATCGTTCCCACCTGCTTTGTGAAAATGGCGAGGTCCCCTATTAATTATGTGGAATATTTTACACGTTATTCAGTGTCAAGTCTACTACAATCCTATCTGTATGGATTGAGGTATATAGTGGTTGGGTGGGGAACAAATTGTTTAGATGTATTTTTATAAAAGATCTGTAAATCTTTGAGTAAAATGTAACCCAGAAAACATATCCCCTGGAAAACATATTAAGATTTTGTAATTTGATATATTGCATAATCAATAGCTCTAGCAAGGGGAACATATGTAGTTATGCCATGAACTTTGGTCAGTAATGCTGAGTCTAGGCATCAGACACTTATTATAAGGCTATTTATTACTGAGTTGTTGATTAGATTGCCATTTCACAGATGTTTTCACTGAGTTCTGCTTTATTGGACTCTTTGAATCAATAATTTTCCTGTGGTTGAGGAGTATGCATTGCACCCATCACCTCAACAAGGTTTTTTTGTTTGTTTTTTTGTTTTTGAGAACTCAGTATATTTCCAGGTTTAGCTTGTTCCACGCTATGAGATCAAAGAAAAAAATGGCAGGCATGCTCCCTATCCTTTAAGGTAGGAGAATTAACAAATAACAAAAGTAGGCTTTGATCAAATGTTGAACTGTGACTATATTTTTAGAAGTCTAGTAAGAAACAACTGATTTGAATTATTGAATTCTTTATGCCAACATTCTCCAAAGTAATTGTGCTGGTTTGAAAGGATGCATGTACCCTAGAAAAGCCATATTTTAATCCTAATCCCATTTTGTAAAGGCAGCCGCTTCTTCTAATCCCTATTCAGCATTGTATGTTTGAAACTGTAATTAGATCATCTCCCTGGAGATGAAATTTAATCAAGAGTAGTTGTTAAACTGGATTAGCTGGAGGCATGTCTCCACCCATTTGGGTGGGTCTTGATTAACTTCTGAAGTCTTATAAAAGAGGAAACATTTTGGAGAATGAGAGTTTCGGGGAGAGCAGAGAATGCTGCAGCACCATGAAGCAGAGTTCACAAGCCAGCAACCTATGGAGATGAAGAAGGAAAATGCCTCCCCGAAAGCTTCATGAAACCGGAAACCAGGAGTGAAAGCTAGCAGATGATGCCGTGTTCACCATGTGCCCTTCCAACTGAAAGAGAAGCCCTGACTCTCTTCGCCATGTGCCTTCTCACGTGAGAAAGAAACCCTGAACTTCATCAGCCTTCTTGAACCAAGGTATCTTTCCCTGGATGGATACCTTTGATTGAACATTTCTATAGACTTGTTTTAATTGGGACATTTTCTCGGCCTTAGAACTATAAACTAGCAACTTATTAAATTCCCCTTTTTAAAAGCCATTCTGTTTCTGGTATATTGGATTCCAGCAACTAGCAAACTAGAACAGTAACTTTTAGGTTTTATGAAAAACTAAATGTAAAGGAAATTTCCAGAAGTAAGGTGACTCTGACAAGCACCAGATTAAGAAAATGAAATACCATAAAAGAGATTTTTTATTACAGAAATATACATTGCCTAAATATTAATATGCCTGGTGTAATCCAAGAAAGGATTTTGCAGCATTTGCCAAACCCTGTAAATTTAGAAATCTGTTTCCACAGAGAATCACTTGGAAACAGAATTTGGGAATCAGCTCTATAATCATAAATAAATAGATAAAGAAAAATAAATTGGAACCTGAACAGGTTTAAATAATTCTACCTTATTAAAACTTTTGAATTAAGGCTTGTTATAAAAAAGACAAAAAATAAATAAGTGTATATATAAAATAAAGCCACAAAAAATTGTATCTTCATCTGAAAGTAATCCATCATGTATTATTCAATGGCCACCTAAAAATTACATATTATAAATTTACTCTGAAATTTTGTTTCATGAAAAACATCACTCCTTGCTTGGTTGCTTCATTGCCTCTTTCAAAAGAAAATTAAGCTTCTCTCTTTACCCTGGCTTCCAGAGAATTTAGGACTACATTTAGTATTCAATTACATTAACTAAATTTGCTTAGGAGGTAACAGCCTTGACTTTTACAATGTGGTTTAGATTTTTTCACATGTGTGCATACATGCAGGCCACATTTGCTATATGCTTTCATACTCTAAGCCTTTTGAATCCTTTTTACCCCCAGTGAGGATTAAATTATTAATAATTTAAGTCCAATGAATCTGAAATTTTGCCTCTATAGTCATGACACCATTATTTTAGTCATGATGGTATTTAATATTTGCGAGACGTTTTGAGAGCAGAAGCAGTATTTCATAGAACTATTACAGGGAACACACTTTGGGAGTTCCAGCTTTAGAAATATCTGTCTTCATATAGGGGAATGTAACTTGTTTGTGGTCAAAGGAGGAAATGCAACCACTACAATGCTTTCTCTTGTGGGGTCTTTCACGCTGAATGACAAGTGAAAAGAGGCAACTAAATTTGTTCCTTAGTTATTTCAGGAACTAAGAAGTAATGCAGAAGAGCCATCCAAGAGGTCCAATGCTGCATGTTTGAAATACAGGCTCAGGAAGAATATTCTGACACACAGTGAGGGAAAGTGAAAAGACAGGGAAAGCTACCAAATTCAAAATTTGCTCAGTCATGCCATTGGCAAAGATATTTGAACCTACTCCACCATCAGACACAGAATCAAGTACCTGAACCACCTCAGGTCCCCTCTTCCGACAGCTGCCTCTATCCACAGGGACTGGGGCCAGCCACAGCCCTCTGGTTAAAAGCTTCAAGGTTAGGGTAATCAAAAGTATCAACTTATACAGACATAGATCAATTATCAACTGTTAATTATTTTATCACCTCTCTCACTCACATAATTGTCTCATTTGGTTATTCTCCCAAAGTCCTTTCTGTTTTACACAGAGCATTTGCCAGCAATTCATTTGAGAATAATATCTACCTGGATGAATGAGGTTTTCAGTTTGCATTTCCTGTTAATTGGTTTATTTTTTATTTTGCTTGTTAAAGCAATTTATTTTTAAAAAGTATTTGGAGACCTCCAGTTCTAATTGAAAACATATATTTACCTTTTATCGTTCTAAACTACCCATTGAAATGCCAATAACATAGAACAAAGGATGGCAAGGAGGAAGCCATCAGAGAAGCAAGGATTCCTCACTCTTCTTTTTTTTATTTTGGTGGTCCTGAGGAGTCTAAATGTGAATGGAGAAAAGGGGAAGAAACAGAACAGAAATAGTTGTAGCTCAAAGTACTCAGAGTATATTCAATGGAAGGCTGAAAAAGATTTAATAATTGATCATTGAAATGGAGTGCACAGATCTGTTCCCCTTAATATGTGCAATAGACTAGTTAAAAAGAGAACATTTAAAAGAAGGCAAAAAAGTTTGCATTTTGGCTGTATGGGTTAATATTGCTCTACCTGCTCCTGTACCCCCTATTTCTCATTGTTCAGCATTAGTGTTTGAGGCCAGGTTGACATATGAACTTTCAGATTGGGAGGTGGAGCTCCAGAGTAAGAACTTTTTATATTTTGGCATTCATAAGAAAAGAAACTGATTAAATAAAAAAAAAAGATTCACTGGTTTTAAGGAAAATTGAAGAAATATTAGAGAACATAAGAATAGATGAAACTTTCTAATTTGAATTCTCAAAAAATTAGAGAATATATTTTAGTCATTGTTTTAGGTTGTTAAAGTTGCTGACATGCAATATGCCAGAAATGAGGTTTGCTTTTACAGTATGAATTTATTAACTCACAGCTTTGCAGTTCTGAGGCTGTGCAATGCCCAAATCAAGACATCAACAGGTGATGCTTATTCCCCAAAGACCAGCTACTGGCAATGTGGGACTTCTCTGTCACACACCAAGGCACGTGACTGGCGTCTGCCGGTCATTTTCTTCCAGATTTCATTGCTTTCAGCCTCTGATTGCTTCTCTCTCAGCTTCTCTCTGTGCTTTTTCTATGCTTCTGTGTCCTTCTCACTCATATAGGACTCCAGTAAGGAGATTAAACCCATCCTGTGTACACCTCAACTGAAATAATCCAATCAAATGTCCCATCCACAATAGGCCCACACCAGAGGAACAGATTAGCTTTAAGGACATGATCTTTTTTGCTGTTCATTCAGCTTCAACCTACCAAAGTCATTAAACAAAAATAGCTTAGTATGAAAAGGAAATAATTGTAGAATGATAACAAGACAAAGGTATCAAAAGTAAAGACTCAATAGACCAATATCTCTTATGAATATAGATACAAAGGTCTTAAAATTCTAGTAATCTATGTTCAGGAACATGTAAAAAGGATGTTACATATGACCAAGTGGGATTTAACACAAGAATAAAATGTTGTTGTAATATCTGAATATAAATTAATTTAGTACATCACATCAAGAGAATAAAGGAGATTAGATCCAGAAAAAAGCATTGGACAAAAATCAAATGCCCTTTCATAATGAAACTGCTCAACAAATTGAAAATAGAAGGTAACTTCCTCAACCTATAAAGGGCTTCTATGACACCCCACAATTAGATCATACTTAATGGCATAAGCCACAATGCTCTCCTCTGAAGATCAGTAACAAGACAAGCATGTATACTCTTTGTAACTTCTATTTAGGATTGTAAAACAAGTTCTAGCAAGAGCAAATAGTTAAGAAAAAGAAAGAAAAGCCATTTAGATTTAAAGTGAAGAAGTAAAACTATCTCTATTTGCAGATGTCACAATCTTGTATATTAGAAACTGTAAGGAATCACTAAAATCCATTAGAACTAATAAAGAAGTTTAGTAAGATCTCAAGATACAAGATTAATATACAAAAATCAGTTATATCTCTATATACTATCAATGAGCAACTTGAAAATTAAATAAGAAAATAATTCATTTACAAAAGTACCACAAAGAACAAAATATTTTGATATAAATTTAACCAAAAAGTGCAAAACTTATACATTGAAATCTACAAAACATTGTTGAACAGAATACAAGAAAATCTAATCAAATGGATAGACATCTCATGTTCGTTGTTCAGAAGATTAAATATTGCTGAAATGGAAATAGTCCCCAATTGATCTACAAATTTAACAATCACGTTCAAAAACCTTAGCTGGATTCTAAAATTTATATAGAAATGGAGGGGATCCAAAATAATCATCTTGAATAAGAGTAACAATGTTGAAGGACTCACACTTCCTGATTTCAAAATTTATCTAGAAGATACAGTGATTAAAACAGTGTAGTTAGAATCAGGATAGAGATATGGGTAAATGATGTAGAACTGAGAGTCCAGAAAATACACACACACACACACATTTAGGGTGTTTGAGTTATGAACCCCTAGAAAACAATATTTTCTTAATCTTAATTCCATTACTGGGTTTAAGCCCACTTAGAAATAGGATAATCTGAAGATATTATTTTTAATTAAGCTGTGCCTAATTAATTAAGGCAGGCCATATCCCATATTACTGAAGCCTTATAAAGAGAACCCAGAGATCACAGAAGCCAGAAAGGAGAGGTCATTGTCTTATAATGGGAGGCAAAGATAAAAGCCAAGTAACCCCAACAGTTACCAGCAGTCAGCACTAGAATGCCACAGACTCTGGAAGAAAGTAAACCTTGCCAATTTCTCACATTCAGACTTCTTCTAGTCCCCAAACTGTGGACTAATAAATGCTTGCTTTTTAAACCATCCCATTCTGTGGTATTTGTCATAGTAGCCTTGCAAACTAACAGTGGCAAATTGAGTTTTATTAAGGGTGTCAAGAAAATTCAATGGGGAAAGAATAGTCTTTTCAACAAATGATGGTGGGACAATCATAAATTCATATGCAAAAGATTGAAATTGGACCTTTACTTTACTCCACTCATAAATCTTAACTCATAAAGTATTGCAGACCTAAGTGTAAGAGTTAAAACTATAAAACACTTAGATGATAACATAGGAGTAATTCTTTGTGACCCTGAGTTAGGTTTTTATAGACGCTTCTAAAGACACAACAATAAAAAATAGATGAACTGGACTTCAATATTAAAAACTTCTTGGTGCAAATGATATCATCAATAAATGAAGAAAAAAAAACCAAGAGAAAAAGGAAAAGAAAAATATTTGCAAACCATATCTGCCAGTTTGAAAGGATGTATGTACCCTAGAAAAGCCATGTTTTAATCCAAATCCCATTTTGTAAAGGCAGACGTTTCTTCTAGTCCTTATTTGGTATTGTATGTTTGAAACTTTAATTAGATTATCTTCCTGACGATGTGATTTAATCAAGAGTGGTTGTTAAACTGGATTAGGTGGAGACATGTCTCCACCCATTCTAGGTAGGTCTTAATTACTTTACTGGAACCCCATAAAAGAAGAAACATTTTGGAGAAAGCTAGAGATTCTGAGAGAGCAGAGAATGACATAGCCATGAGAAGCAGAGAGTCCATCAGCCAGCAACCTTTGGAGATGAAGAAGGAAAACGCCTCCCAGGATGCTTCATGAAACAGGAAGCCAGGAGAGAAAGCTAGCAGATGACGCCATGTTCACCATGTGCACTTCCAGATGACAGAGAGAAACCGTGACCATGTTTGCCATGTGCTTTCTCACTTGAGAGAGAAACCCTGATCTTCATTGGCCTTCTTGAACCAAGGTATCATTCCCTGGATGCCTTAGATTGGATATTTATATAGACTTCTCTTATTTGGGACATTTTCTTGGTCTTAGAACTGTAAACTTGCAACTTATTAAATTCTCTTTTTTAAAAACCATTCCATTTCTGCTACATTGCATTCTGGCAGCTAGCAAACTAGAACACCAAATATCTGATAAGGGACATGTATTCAGAAAATATAAATACTCTTCCAACCCAGTGATAAAAAAAAACACATATAACCCAATTAAAAATGGAAAAAAATGTTCTAACAGACATTCATATGCAAATGGCCCCATAAACCCATGGAAAGAGGCTCAACATTATTAGTTATTAAGGAAATGTAAATCAAAACCACAATGAGGTACCGCTTCACATACACTAGAATGGCTATAATAAAAATAGAGAGAAAGAGACAATAACAAGCGTAGTCCAGAATATGGAAATATTGGAATCATCATACATTGCCAGTGAGGTTGTAAAGTGATGTAGTCACTGTGGAAAATATTTGGGTAATTCTTCAACAATTAAACATGGAATTAGTTTTAATTTTATTTAATTAATTTAAACAAAATTAAACACAGAATACCATATGACCCAGCAATTCCATATCTAGGTATATACCCAAAAGAAATGAAAATATATTCACACAAAAATTTGGACGTAAATATTCAAGGCAGCATTGTCCGTAATAGCCCAAAAGTAGAAATAATCCAAAATTCCAATAGCTGACAAATCGATAAATAAACAATGTGTCTTATCCATGCAATGGAATCTTCTCTGGCAATTAAAAGGAATAACTGATACAAGGTACAATATGAATGTTCCTTGAGAACATTATGGTAAGTAAGGGAACCCAATAAACAAAGACCATATATTGTTCAAGTCTATTATATGAAATGTCCAGAATAAGCAAAACTATAGATAACTGAAAATAGATTAGTGGTATGTAGGATGGGAGAAGGAGTTGGAAAAAAAACGAGCAGTGAATGTTAATGCTAATGGATACCGAGTTCCTTTTCACAAAAGTGGAAATTTTCAAAAATTGGATTGTGATGTTTGCATAACGCTGTAAATATGCTAAGAAACTTTGAATTATGTCTTTAAGTAGGTAAATTGCATGGCATGTTTTGTATTGCAGTAAAGAGGCTTAAAAAAAAGAAAAACTCAAACTGAAAACCAATGACCTAACTATCCAACTTAGAGATGATGGAAAGAATACAAGGAAACATTAACGATAAAAGAAGAAAGAATTTGAAAAAAAAGGAAAAAGAGATGATCAAGTAAAGAAAAACCTAAACCTTTGACAAATATCAAGCTGGAGTACACAATTTTAAAAATTTGTAAAATGATATAAATAAAAGTTATGAATAAAAAGAAATAAATATTATGCTGAGTGAATCTAGCCAAAAACTAAAAGACAAATACTGTATGGTCCCACTGATGTGAACCGACATTCGAGAATAAACTTGGAATATGTCATTGGTAACAGAGACCATCAGGAGTTAGAAACAGGGTAAGATAATGGGTAATTGGAGCTGACGGGATACAGACTGTGCAACAGGACTAGATACAAAAACTCAAAAATGGACAGCACAATACTACCTAATCGTAATGTAATTATGTTAAAACACTGAATGAAGCTGCCTCTGAGCTATAGTTTTGTTTGTTTGTTTGTTTGTGTTTTTTGTTTTTTCTTTTTTATATATTTTTTATTTTTATTATTATTTTTATTTTTTCTCTATATTATCATTCTATATCTTTTTATGTTGTTTTGCTAGTTCTTTTCCTAAATCGATGCAAATGTACTAAGAAATGATGATCATACATCTATGTGATGATATTAAGAATTACTGATTGCATATGTAGAATGGAATGATTTCTAAATGTTGTGTTAGTTAATTTTTTTTAATTAATAAAAAAAAGAAATAAAGATACGAACAAAATAGAATTTAATTTTCAATGCCATAGAAATTCTTAAAATTTCCCTAAGCCTCTGGATAACTTCATTGGAATATGTTTAAACTTAGATGAAATAGACAATTACTTAGAAATATATGGATTAATAAAGTGTCCTCAAGAAAAAAGAGGCAATGCAATTTTCATTAACAAATGAAAAAAAACAAAACTTCTGTTTCTTGGCAGGATAAGTGTGCTGGTTTCAAATGATGTATGTACCCTAGAAGAGCCATATTTTAATCCTAATCCCATTTTATAAAGGCAGCCGCTTCTTCTAATCCCTGTTCAGTATTGAATTAGATCATCTCCCCAGAGGTGTGATTTAATCAAGAGTGGTTGTTAAACTGCATTAGCTGGAGGCAGTGTCTCCACTCATTTGGGTGGGTCTTGATTAGTTTCTGAAGTCCTATAAAAGAGGAAACATTTTGGAGAGAGAGCAGAGAATGACATAGCCACAAGAAGCAGAGAATATACCAGCCAGCGACCTTTGGAGATGAAGAAGGAAAATGCCTCCCAGAGAGCTTCATGAAACAGGAAACCAAGAGAGAAAGCTAGCAGATGATGCTGTGTTCACCATGCGCCCTTCCAGCTGAGAAAGATGCCCTGACTATGTTCACCATGTGCTCTTCCAGATGAGAGAGAACCCTGAATTTCATCTGCTTCTTGAACCAAGGTGTCTTTCGCTGGATACCTTTGATTGGACATTTCTATAGACTTGCTTTAATTGGGACATTATCTCTGCCTTAGAACTGTAAACTAGCAATTTATTAAATTCCCTTTTTAAAAGCCGTTCATTTCTGGTATATTACATTCCAGCAGCTAGCAAACTAGAACAATAAGGCTTTGTGAACAGAAGTACTTCTATTGCAACAACTAGCAAAATTTGGGTAAATTATAAACAAAGCAAGTTTTAAAAATATCAAAGAACTTTGGAAGTAAAAATGTTCCAGAGAGCAGAGAATTTTTTGTGGGTGAACCAAAGGATAGCCACCAGTTACTTTGGTAAAGGGATTTGCAGATCTCAGGTTCAGAATGAAGGTTAGGCTTTGCCATAGTATACAGTCTCTTCATTGTAAAAGATGAATCAGCAAAGGTTTGGCCATCTCATAGAGCTGGAGAAACAATTTGTAAAATTGAGGGGCCCAAAGCTTGTCAAGTTTTCTCCAGTGACGTCTGCTGAGTTATGGGGCATCCTAGGGGTCTGTCAGACTAGGCTGGAAGTATCTCCAAGACAACAGAATCTTCCTTAGTCTCACAGTGTTAAGGGAAAAAGTGTTTGCCCAAGGAAAGTCTTGACTCAAGCAAACATCATGGTTCAGGTTAAGTTCCTTAGGAATTCTTATAAAAGTGATTTTTCTTTTGGTAGGAATGGGTTATTCTCAGAAGACGGGAAATGAGGGAAGCCAGATGAGGTAAGAGAACCAGCTAAGAAGCTAGGTTTTTGGCTGTGTCTGCTTCAGTTTGATCCTATGGGAGCTTTGAAGCATTAATTGGACCACAGGGTTTTCTCATCTTGAGGCAAGGAGTCTCCTTTTTGTACACTCCTATCAATCATTCATTGGTTGCTGGCTACTTTTGGGGGGAATGGAGGGGAACATCCTTCCTGGTTACCATTCCAAGGGTAATTCTTTGAGGCTGGAAAGCTGCTTTGTTTTAGCAAAACAACATAACAGCTAAGGGATGGCTATACTGCTCTTGTGAAGGGGGTGTAAAAAGCGCATTGTAGCATCCAGTAAAGACGGTAATCACTTTTTCTCTGTGTGCTTTTCTTTGGGTTACAATGAGAACATATTCTCTGTATAAAAGCTTTGTTTCCTTCCTTCCAAGCAATAGGTAACCTTGGGGAAGCACTCACATTTTCAATGCATTTTCTAACTATCAATCACTGTAAAAAAAAAGATTCAAAGGATTATTATGAAGATAACAGCCTCTAAAGTAGAGGCAGGGTTTATGTTATAGGCTATTTCTCTTGACTCCTACAAAATTACACATGACGTACTTTAAGGTAATAAATTAATCACAAACGAACTCAGTTTTCAGCACATGATGAGCTATAACATTTGAATTATATGAGAAAGTTGACCAGGTATGTTTTACTCCTCTTGGTTTTTAATAATATTATAGCTTTAGTGACAGAAAGTAACAACTGAATTGATTGTTTAAAGGTCACATATTTGTATAAACATGTAGAACTGTTTTAGTCCCCCTTTCATCCAATAATTTCATGACGGATTAATTATGTGTTAAGTTCCTGCTATGTAGCTAGCATTTTTCTACACATTCCCCTATCTCTAATGTCCCCAAATGGTTCACACCAAAATTCTTAGTAGAAGGACTATTGGACTAGGTAAATGTTCTAATTCTAATACTAATTCTACAGTGCTCTTCATACAATAGAAATTGTGATGTGTTCAAATGAACATAATAACAAATGTAATTAACACTGTCTTGATTGCAACGGATGCACTGATAAATAACTGGAAGTTCAAAGGTAGTGAATTTACAGGGTGCATCAGTGCATCAACCATGTCATTGATAATCTGGTTTCTTTTGTCTCTCATCTCTCCCCAATCTTTCAGACGAAAGTATTTCTCCTAGAAATGTAGGCCCTGACCTCTGCCAACAATCCTAGATAGCAAATATCTGTCATTCCAAAGTTCCCAATAATTCTTGCTACAGCTATTATTGGCCTAAACTATATTCATATTCTGAGTTGGCTCCTGAGATTAAATAAATGCCATGTGCTGACTGTAAAATTAATACAGGAAAAATTTGTCCTGGAAAGCAAGAATGCTAACAAAGACTACCTGGGCTACGTCACAAGGACACAAGACCTGATTTGAAAATCTCTCACCAGTCAAAACATGAGATAATTTTAAGCATGAAAAAGAACACTGAGGCTTCCATTTCCAGAACAAGATGACAAAGAAATGCTTTTCCCTTTTTCTTCCCTCTAAAAATAGCTAAATGTCCTAGAAAGAACTGAAAAAAAGGAATCAGAGCTGGAAAGGAGAAGCTGAACTGGCTATGGATCTCAGGGTTGTGTTTTGTCTACCACATTTTGCTATATGGAGCTCCAGATGTGCCTGCAATCTGAAAATGCCAGCATGCATAGACAAGACCACAAAAAAAGAAAACAAAAATATACTTTCTCTGGCCAAAAGAGTAGAAAAGGAAAGCCCAGTGGTAATCTTAGGGGGGAGATCCACCAGCTGGGCTGACGGATCCCTATGCAGCAGCAGCTCTGAAGCCCAGCAAGTGTCCCAACCCCTGCTGCATAATTGGGACACTGGCAGGTGCACTGATACACCAGCAGCACCAGACAGCAAAGCTGAGCTTCTACTTACCCTCTATTCAGTGGCGTAAGAAGACCTAAACCCAATGGCTTCTGCCAACTCCCCCACCTCACCAGTGACATTAGAAAATGGCCCAGAGACACTAGGTACCCTATATAAATTCCTACTTTCCCTGTGGGCAGAACTAGCAGGGGTTGAGAGCTCCAGCAGCAAAAGAAGGCACAGAATAGTATTGCAAGGGCTCTGAAAATAAACTGTGACTGGAGCTAAAGCTCATAAAATAGCTTGGAGCCTACACACTAAATCTAAACAGAGGACTGCCTGTTAAAAATGATTTAGATAGGATCAATAAATACCTAATAAAATAATTAAAATATCCAGGATACACTAGAAAATCATTTGTCAACTAAGAACCAGGAAAAAAAAAAACAATTTGAAAGAGAAAAGTTAGTCAACTGAGGGCAAAATTGATATGAATCAGATATCAAAGTTAATAGACAAGAATTTTAAGGCAACCATCCTAAAAATGCTTCAACAGGCAATTTTTAATTTTCTAAAGCCAAATTTAAAGTAGAAAATAACAGCAAAGAAATAGAATATATAAAGAAGAACGAAAATAAAAAATTCAATAAAATTTACAATTGCTCCAAAGACAATGAAATACTTAGATATACATCTAATATAATACATATGATTTATATGATGAATATTTTCTGTCATACTTCATGCATTTTATGTTCACTATATGAAATCTTTGTTACTCTAAGTTTACAGATATTTTCACCTATGTTTTAGTTTATGTTTCATATTTAGATATAATGTGAAGTAAGGATAAATGTTCATTTTTTACCATGTAGGAGAATCCAGTGATTTAGCATCAATAGTTGAAGAGACTTTTCTTTCTTTATTGAATTCCCTTAACACCGTTGTTGAAATTCAGTTGATATGTAGGTGTGCATTCTGTTTCATTGACCTTTTATCTATTCTTTTGCCAGCACCAAACTCTTGATTACTGTAGATTTTTAAAAGATAGTATAATTTCTCCAACTTTGTTTCTCCTCCAAATTGCTTTGTAAGTCCTAGACGGAGAAGAGACAGACAAAGAACAAGAAAAAAAATTGAAGAAATCATAGCAGAAAATTTCCCAAATCTAATGAAAGATATGTATTTACAAATTCAAGATGGTCAACGAATGGCAAGCAGAATGGACTCAAATAGATCTAATCCAAGACAGATGATGCTCAGACTGTCCCATGGCAAAGACAAAGACTGAATCTTAAACGTGTATATATAAAAGTGACCTGTCACATATAAAGGATCTTTGATCAGATTAACATATGGTTTCTCAAGAGAAACCATGAGGGCCAGAAGGCAGTAGGAGAATATATTTAAAGCACTGAAAGGTAACAAGAACTGTAACACAAGAATGATACACAAGACAAAGTTGTCCTTCAGGAATGAGGGAAATTAAGGCATTTACAGATAAACAAAAACTGAGGCTTGCCTTATAGAAAATGCTAAAGGGAGTTCTCCATATTGAAAGAAAGGACACTAGATAGTATCATGATGCTGGATAAAGAACTAAATATCTCCAGTGTAAGTAACAATTTCAGTAAATATATACAACAGTATTATCGAATTTTTAATTTGCAATGCTTATAGGCCTGAAAATTCAAATGCATATAAAGCAAGCATAAATCTTTGTTAAAAGGGTAAGTGATTCAAAATGGCTCATTATAAAAGATCATCCAAACAAAAAGGGAGGCAGTAATAGAAGAAAGGTTTAAAACTTACAAAAATTAATTAACAAAATGGCACAACTAAATCTTGTCTTAGCAGTAATTTCCCTAAGCGTAATGGATTAAGTACTCCAATCAAAAGGCAGAAAAGGAGAATGGATAAAGAAACATGAATCAGTTATATGTTGTTTATAAGAGACTCATCTTAGATCCATAGATACAAATAAGTTGAAAGTGAAAGGAAGAAAAAATATCTCATGTAAATAGTAATAAAAAGATAGTAGAAATGGTTATATTAATATCAAAAAATAAACTTAAAATAAAAATTGTTACATGAGCCAAAGAGGGACATTATATACTGAAAAAAGGTTCGATTCAACAAGAAGAATTAACAATTATAAATGTATATTAATTTAACAGCAGCACACCAAAATATATGAAGCAAGCTTTGATAGAAATTAAAGGGAGAAATAGATGGTTCTACAGTAAAAGTTGGAGATTGCAATACAAAACTTCCAATACTGGATAGGACATCTAAACTGAAGAAAAGTAAGGAAATAGAGGATCTGAACAACCCTATAAACCAGTAGATCTAACCAACATATATAGAACACTTCATTCGAGAATGGAATACATTTTCCTTTCAATTGCACACAGACCATTCTCTGGAATAGACCACATGTTAGGGCTCAAGAAAAGACTTAATAAATTTAAAGTTGAAATCATAAAAATATGACCACACAGTGGAATGAGGTTAGAAATCAATAACAGAAGGAAAACTGGAAAAGATGTGAATATATGGAAATCAAGCATCATACTCTTAAACAACCAATGGGTTAAAGAAGAAATTAGAAAATACCAAGAGACAAATCAAAACAAAGATATAATATGCCAACCTTATGGGATGAAGCAAAGGCAATGCTCAGAGGGAAACTTATAGCAATGGATGCCAATATTATTATATATTGTATGAATAATATGTCAAGGGCTATAACTGAAAAATTAGAAAGCATTCAAGAAGAGTTGAGTAATGTAGTAGAGACATGACATGTTGAGAAAGAATGAAAAGGAATTTCTAGAAAATAAAAACACAGTAACATGTTATGAGGAATGCCTTTGATGGGTTCATAAGTAAGCTTAAGAAAGAATCTGTGAAGTTGAACTTCCAAAAACTTCAAGACAGTATCAAAAGGTATAATATCCATGTGCTGTGAGTGCCAGAGAAGAAGAGAAAAATAAGTAGAAGAAATATTTGTAGGAAAAATGGCTGAAAACTTCCTAATATTTATGACAAAAAGTAAAACATAGATTTGGGAAGCTCAGAGGACAGAAGGCCAGATAAATGGAGGTAGAGGGAGAGGGTGGGGAGGAGGAAGCAAATAGATAAAAACCCACCTGCTATATCATAGTTAAGTTGCAGAAATCCAGAGAGAAAAATAAAATCTTGAAAGAAGCCAGAAGAAAAATATCACCTTAGCTATGGAATAATAAGGATAAGAATTTCTAGTAGACTTCTTAAGAGAAACCATGTAAGCAAGTAGAAAGTGGAGAAGAATCTTTAAAGTGTTGAAAGAAAAATCCCCCCAATCTAGAATTCTATATGCAATGAAATTATGCTTCAAAATTGATGAAGAAATAAAGTCTTTGCCAGTAAAACTCAAATTGAGGGAATTTATACCACTAGATCTGCCCTACAAGAAATGCTACAAAAAAATTGTTAGAAGTAAAATGATAGAAGTCAGAAACTTGGACTTCAAGAAAGGAAGAGTGCCAAGGAAGAAATAAATGAACTTTCAATGAAAGATTTACTTTTCTTATTTTTAATAGGTATAAAAGATAACTTTGTAAGTGAAATGAATGACAGCAATGTTACAAGTGATGAGAAGGAGTAATTGAGATTATTCTGTCATAAGGCAGCTGAATTGAAGGTGGAATGGCAAAGTGTCTTTTGAACTGGACTTAGATTATTTAATAAATGTATATCTCAAACTCTAGGGCAACCACTAAAATATTTTTAAAAAGAAGAGTAAATGATATGCTAAAATGGACTTCATATAAAATGCTCAACTAAACAAGAAAAGGCATTAAAAATGACATAAAAAATATCCAGAAACAAAATGCAATGAATAGATAGTTACAAAGATGGTATATATTAATTCAATTACATTATTAATCAATTTAAATGTAAATGGCCTAAATACCCTGTTTCAGTCTCCTAGGATCCTCAAAACAATACTATAAAATGGGTTTGGCTTAAACTATGGGAATTCATTCATTTAAAGATGGAGTTCAGGAAAATGTCCAAATCAAGCCATTATCAAGGTGATGTTTTCTTCCCGAAGACCAGCTGTTGAAAATCCTTGGCTCCTCTCTTTCTCCATTCCACTTATACAGGAATCCAGTAACAGTGATTAAGTCCCATCCTGAATTAGGTGGGCCATGCGTTAACTGAAGTAGGATCTCAAAAGATCCTATTTACAATGGGTTTGCTCCCACAGGAATGTATTAAATTTAAGAACATGTTTTTCTGGGGTGCATAAGGCATCAAACCACCACACACCCCAATTAAAGAACTTGTCAGAGTGGTACGAAAACATGACCCACCCAACATAAACTGTCTGTAAGGAACCCACTCTAAATATAAAGTCCCAGGTTAAAAGCAAAGGAGTGGAGAAAAATATGCCATTCTCACTCTAAAAGAAAGCTGGAGTAGGTATATAACTTCCAGACAAGACTTCAGAAAAAAGGGAAGGATATGAGGGATAAAGAGGGAAGATGCATAATGATAAAGGGGCCAGTTCTATAAAAGACATAAAAATCCTTAATATGCATTATCCTAACAACAGAGCATTGAAATACATGAGGCAAAGCCAGATTGAACTGAAAGAAGGAATAGACAAATCCAGTATTAGAGTTGGACACTTTAACACTCTTCTTTCAGTAATTGATAGATCAAGCAGGCAGAAAATCAGTAAGGATATAGATGACCTGAACAGCCCTATCAATCACCTTGATCTAATTGACATTTAAAGGACCTTTCATCCAACAACAGCATAATGTACATTATTTTCAAGCTCACATGCAACATTCACCAAGATAAACCACATTATTGGCCATGAAACACATCTTAACAAATGTAAAAGAATAGAAAGCATACAAATTACATTTTCAGATCACAAAGGAATTAACTAGCAATCTATAAAAGAAACATAGCTGGGAGATCCCCAAATATTTGGAGATTAAGTAACACACTTTTAAATAACATGTGATAAAGAAGAAGCCTCAGGAAAAATATAAAAAGTACTTTGAAGTAAATGAAATTGGAAATACACCTTGCAGAATATGTATTTGCTATATGCCAGAGGGCCAGTACAGTAAAAGCTTATTTGGGCATTAAATTTTGTATCCATTTCTTAGAAACATAATCGACCTGGGTTGGCTTTTTTTAATGCATTTTTATTGAGATATATTATATATTCACTTACCATATAAACATCCAAATTTTATGATCAGTGATTCACAGTATCATCCTATATCTGTGCATTCATCATCACAGTAGATTTTTGAACATTTTCATTACTCCAAAAACAAAAAAAAGTAAAAGTAAAAAAGAATAACTGGGTTAGCTTTTTATGTGGAATATTTTTTCTGACATTCATCTGGTAAATTTAACTTTTTTTCATTTATATATTAAGATTACTGAGAGTCATGTCACATGTAGTGGGGAAGGCAATGAGTTCACCAGCTGAGTTGGCTTAGCAAGAGAGGCCACATCTGAGCAGCAAAAGAGGTTCTCTGGGGGTGGCATAATTTTAAGCAAGCTCAGCCTATCCTTTGCAGGAATAAGTTTCATAGGAGCAAACCTCAAGATTGAGGACTCAGCCTATTGATTTGGTTGTCCCAACTGCTTACAAGATATCAGGAACTTTCCCAAATGGACTTTCCCAGTCCCCCAAGGGGACTTTGCAAATACTTCTTTATTCACTGCCCAGATTATTCTGGGATATATCGGGCATCACACTAACCTGGGAAAACCAACAAGATCTTATGCCCTGTTCAAGATTTCATGTACTTATGCTATTCAACTAAACTGACCATACAAGTTAAATTATGTAATGTGCTACCCAAAATATAAATTTTGCACCAACCAAACATCTCTCCCTTTGGTTTACACAGAAGGTGAAGTTTTAAAATATGGAACATATCATCCTTTACCTTGTATTCTGATTTACCTTAGTCCTGTCCAGAACAACTTCCTTCATATCTCTAGTAGAAGCCTGATCACTTTCAACTTTTTAAACAGTTCCTATATGGGGTAGTGCTGACTTTCGTAGCTTCAGAGCTCTAACTCTGAGTCTCAGGTGTCACATAAATACCTGAAGTTTCTGGGAATGACCAGGTTATATACAAACAGCTCAGTATCTCAGAATTTAGAGATAACAGTTACAACTCCTGAATGTATGTGACTGCTGCACTCACTTATAATCTAGGACTCTTAACAATAAGCTCCAACTTGATAACCATGCTCTCGACCTCAGTTCACCAAGTTTTTATATTAGGGTTAGTCTATATGAGTGAGGCATGATAGCATTTGTCTTTTTGTTTCTATTATTTCATTCAACATGCAGTCCTTAGTTTTCATTCACCTAGTTGCATGCCTCACAACTTCATTCCTTCATGCGGTCATATATACCATATGAGAAGTTCCCCCTTCTCTTCCTCAGCTGTTATACTCTTAGGTCACTTCCATCCATTGCAAATCATGAACACTGCCATCATAAACACCAATGTACAAATATCCTTTCCTGTCCCCACCTCCAGGTTTAAACTGAGCAACAGGGTTGCAGGATCATATGGCAACCCCACAACTAGTCTCCTGTGGAACCACCTCACTGCCCTCCAAGGGACTGCACCTCTCATTTTCCCTACTGACAGTGAATAGGTATATCTTTTTCTCTGTATTTACTCTAGCACTTATTTCTCTCTGTTCTTTTAAACAGTTTTATTCGCACATCATACAATCCAACCTATTTAAATAGACATGCCTTCACCACCATAATCTATATGAAGACGTTTCCTTTTCTTCCACAAAGAATCCATACCCCTCCACTCACCTGTTGACATTTAGTTTTGGCATAATGCCTTTGTTACAGTCAGTGGAAACATATTACAATATTACTGTTGACTGTAGACTGTAGCTGGCATTGATTGTACTTTTTCCTGTATACCAGCTGTTCTAGTTTGTTAGCTGCTGGAATGCAATACACCAGAAATGGAATGGCTTTTTAAAAGGGGAATTTAATAAGTTGCTAGTTTACAGTTCTAAGGTTGTGAAATAGTCCAAATTAAAATAAGTCTATAGCATTGTCCAATCTAAGGCATCCAGGGAAAGATACTTTGGTTCAAGAAGGCCAATGATGTTCAATGTTTCTCTCTCAGCTGGAAGGGGACATGGTGAACATGGCAGCATCTGCTAGCTTTCTCTTCATGCCTCTCACTTCATGAAGCTCCCCAAGACGCATTTTCCTTCCTCATCTTCAAAGGTCGTGGGCTGGTGACTCTGTGGTTCTCTCATCCTTCTGTTGTAGTTCTGCAACTCTCTCCTCATTCTCAAAAGACATTCTCTCCAAAAATGTCTCCCCTTTTATAGGATCCCAGTAACCTAATTAAGACTCATGTAGAATGGGTGGAGACATGTCTCTGTCTAATCAAGTTTAATACCCACAATTGATTGAGTCACATCTCTGTGGATATAACCTAATCAAGTTTCGAACCTATAGTACTGAATAGGGATTAGAAGAAACCATTGCTCCCACAAAATTGATTAGAATTAAAACCTCGCTTTTCTAGGGTATATAAATCCTTTCCAACCAACACACCATCCATTTTCAAAATGTGGTAATGTTAACATTCACTTGTTCTTCCTCATGCAAAATCATTTTGTGTTTGTACATTTAATTACCATCATTGTCCATTCTAGGCATTCTTAAGTTGTACCATCTCAGTCTCTATCCATTATCATTTATTTTGGTTTCATACATGGCTCCAGCCCTTCTCCCTCAGTCATACTCAGATTCATCTTCTTTCAGTGTACTTATATTATTATGCTACCATCAGGTAGCATTGTGCTATCCACTTCTGAATTTTACATTCAATCCTGCAACACAATGTGTATTCCTTAAATACCATATGGCCAACCTCTATGCTATTTTTATGTCCTGAAAACCTGTGTTCTTAACTTCAACTCTCAAAGTTCACTCATTACTGTTAATTCATATTAGAAAGACCATACAGTATTTTTTCCTTTTGTTTCTTCCTAATTTCACTGAGCTTAATGTCCTCAAGGTTCATACATTTCCCTAATAGCCAGTAAAGTTGAGCATCTTTTCATGTGCCTTTTATCTGTTTATATTTCCTCTTCTGAAAGTGTCTGTTCATGTCTTTTGGCTGTTTTTTAATTAGATTGTTTGTCTTTTGTTATGGAGTTAAATAATCTTTTTATATGTGTTGGATACTAAACCTTATCTGATATGCAATTTCCAAATGTTGTAACCCATTGCATAGGCTACATTTGAATTTCTTGACAAAGTTCTTTGATGCACAAAAGTGTTTAATTTTGAGGAGATCCCATCTCTATTTTTTTTTATCTGTGTTTATGCTTCAGTGTAAAGTCTAGGAAATTGCCTCCAAATACAAGATTTACAAGGTATTTCCCTATATATTCTTCTAAATGTTTTATGGTCTTAACTCTGATGTCTGGGACTTGGATCCATATTGAATTAATTTTTGTATAGGATATGAGATATTAATATTTTTTCATTCTTTTGCATATGGATATTCAGTTCTCCAAACACCAGTTATTAAAGAGACAGCTCTGTCCCAGGTGGGTTGGCTTGACTGCCTTATTAAAGATCAATTGTCCATGTATGAGGGGGTCTATTTCTGAACATTCTATTTGATTCCATTGGTCAGTATATCTATTGATTCTATTATGCCAGTACCATGCTGTTTTGACCACTGTAGTTTTGTAATATGCTTTAAAGTCAGGTTCTGTGAGACTTCCTACTTCATTTTTCTTTCTTAAGATATTTTTAGCTATTTGAGGCACTCTGCCCTTCTAAATAAATTTGGTAATTGGTTTTTCCATTCCTACAAAGCCAGTTGTTGGGATTGCAATTGTATTACATTGAATCTATAAAACAATTTGGATAGAATTGACATCTTAACTATGTTTAGTCTTCCAATCCATGAACATGGTATGCACTTCCATTTACTAGGTCCTCCATGATTTATTTGAACAATTTCTTGTAGTTTTCTTTGTATGCATCTTTTGTATTGTGAGTTGACCTTATTCCTCAATATTTGATTATTTTCATTGCTATGGTAAGTGGAATTTTTTTTCATTATTTCCTCCTCAGATTGCTCACCACTAGTGTATAGAAACACTACTACTAATTTTGCATATTGATCTTGTACCCTACCACTATGCTGTATTCATTTATTAGGTCTAGTAGTTTTGCTATAGATTTTTCAGGAGCTTTGATATATAGTATCATGTCATCTGCAAACAGTGAGAGTTTTACTTCTTCCTTTCCAGTTTGGATGCCTTTTCCTTCCTTCCTTCCTTCCTTCCTTCCTTCCTTCCTTCCTTCCTTCCTTCCTTCCTTCCTTCCTTCCTTCCTTCCTTCCTTCCTTCCTTCCTTCCTTCCTTCCTTCCTTCCTTCCTTCCTTCCTTCCTTCCTTCCTTCCTTTCCTTCCTTCCTTCCTTCCTTCCTTCCTTCCTTCCTTCCTTCCTTCCTTCCTTCCTTCCTTCCTTCCTTCCTTCCTTCCTTCCTTCCTTCCTTCCTTCCTTCCTTCCTTCCTTCCTTCCTTCCTTCCTTCCTTCCTTCCTTCCTTCCTTCCTTCCTTCCTTCCTTCCTTCCTTCCTTCCTTCCTTCCTTCCTTCCTTCCTTCCTTCCTTCCTTCCTTCCTTCCTTCCTTCCTTCCTTCCTTCCTTCCTTTCTTTTTTATTTTTATTTTTTTATTTTTTATTATTATTGTTATTTATTTATTTTGTCTAATTACTATGGCTAGAACTTCCAGCACAATGTTGAATAGCAATGGTGACAGTGGACATTCTTGTCTTGTTCCTGATGTTAGTGGGAAAGCTTTCAGTCTTTCCACATTGAGGATGATGACAACTGTGGGTTTTCATATAATCCCTTTATCATGTTGAGGAAGTTCTCTTCTAATCCTGTCCTTTGAAGTGTTTTCATCAAGAAAGGATGTTGAATTTTGTCAAATGCCTTTTCTGCATTAATCGAGATGATCATGTGGTGTTTTTCCACTTTGATTTGTTGATAAGGTATACTACGTTAATTGATTTTCTTATGTTGAACCAGCCTTACATGCGTGGAATAAATCCCGTTTGATCATGGTGTATAATATGCTGCTGAATTCTATTTGCAAGTATTTTTTTTTGAGAATTTTTCCATCTATATTCATTAGAGAGATTGGTCCATAATTTTCTTTTATTGTAGTTTCTTTTTTGGCTTTGGTATTAGGGTGATGTTGGCTTCATAGAATGAGTTAGGTAGCTTTCCCACCTATTCAATTCTTTTTTTTTTTAAAGGATTCATTAATATTGAGAGCTACCTTTTTCCTGGAAAAAAAGTATTTTGCTATATGAATTGTAAAAATAGTTTCACCTATTGAACATTTGCCTTATTAGTTTCCTTATGGTATTTCCCAACATGCATAATTTTCTATACTTTTATTAATATGTTTGCACTATTAAGGTCAATTTTTACTGCCTGGGTTCATGAGGAATTCAACCATGATTTTTTCTTGTTCTGTATGTCTTCATATTCTGTCATGTAGAATTCTTTTTCATTTGGACTACATATTTTTATAAGATGTGTAGAATAAATCTTTTTTTTCATTTTGATGGGATTATCCAGTTCCCAAACACTGAGTGTTTTGTTAGCCTCCATGCAGTATCATTGTTTTTAAACCTTCTGTGCATTTTGGTATATTTCTGAATTTTTACCTGTGCTGGTCCCTCAAGCTCATCTTAAACCAACATGCCTTACAGGCCTAGTCTCCTCTTGTGCTTATATTTCTGGGTTTTCTGGCTATTTTTATTTGTTTAATCTTTGTTAAGAATTAGCAGTGCTTTTCTTAGTTAAAAAAATTGATGCTATTTATAACAGAATCAAATTAAATTTATAATTAACATAAAATAGTTGACATATTTATAACATTGAGATTTTGGAGCTAGAAAAATGTGGTTTTCTATTTGTTTATATTTACTTTCAGATAGTTCAGGAATGTTTTATAGTTTTCCTCATGTTGACTGTACAGGTTTTTCTGTTAGGTTTATGCCTAGGTATGAGGTGATATTCTATCCTATCCGATCTGATCTATTCAATTCTTTTGAAGAGTTTGAGCAGGACTGGCATTAATTCTTTCTTGAATCCTTCATAAAATTCACTTATGAAGGCATCTAATCCTGTACTTTTCTTTTTTGGGGAGCTTCTTGATGATTGATTCAATCTCTTTACTTGTGATTGGTTTGCTGAAGTCCTCTATTTCTTCTCAAATCAATGTGTTTGTTCATGCCTTTCTAGGAAGTTATCCATTTCATATACATTGTCTAGAGTATTAGCATATAGTGGCTCATAATATCTTCTCATTACCTCCTTTATATCTGTGGGGTCAGTGGTTTTGTCTCCTCTTCCATTTCTGGTTTTATTTATTTTGCATCCTCTCTCTCTTTTTTTTGTCAACCTAGCTAAAGAGCCATTGATTCTATTGATTTTTTTCAAAGAATGAACTTCTGTATTTGTTGATTTTCTTGATTGTTTTCATGTTCTCAATTTCATTTATTTCTGCTCTTAATTTCATTATTTATTTCTTTTTGTTTGCTTTTTTTTTTTTTATACATGGGCAGGCACCGGGAATCGAACCCAGGTCCTCTGGCATTCCAGGCAAGTGTTCTTGCCTGCTGAGCCACTATGGCCCACCCCTTTTGTTTGCTTTTTGGTTAGTTTGCTTTTCTTTCTCTGGTTCTTCCAAGTGAACAGTTAATTCCTCAATTTCTGCTCTTCTTTTTTGATATAGAAATTTAAGGCAATAAATTGCCCTCTCGCCCTGCCTTTCCTGCATCCCATAAATTTTGATATGTTGTGCTTTCATTTTCATTTGCCTCAAGGTATTTACTACTTTCTCTTATAATTTCTTCCTTGACTCAATGGTTGTTTAGGAGTGTGTTGTTTAACCTACATTTATTTGTGAATTTTCTCGCCTTCTGTCTGTTATTGATTTCCAACTTCATTCTATTATGATTTAAGAAAGTGTTTTGTATGACTTAAATTCTTTTAAATTTGTTGAGACTGCTTTGTGACCCAACATATGGTCTATCCTTGAGAATGATCCATGAACACTTGGGAAAAATGTGTATTCTACTGTTATGGGGTGTATTGTACTGCAAATATGTGTGAAGTCTAGTGCATTTATATTATTATTCAAAATCTCTGTCTCATTATTGATTCTCTGGCTTGATGTTCTATCTATTGATGAGAGTGTGGAATTGAAGCCTCCAACTATTATGGTAGAGCTGTCTACTTATCCCTTCAATGTTATCAGTGTTTGCTGCATGTATTTTGTAACACTCTACAGCAATGTATAAATATTTATGATTGTTATGTCTTCTTGTTGAATTGATCCTTTTACATAGTGTCCTTCTTTGTTTCTTTTAATTTTTTACATTTGATTTCCAATTTTTCTGATTTTAGTATAGCCACTCCTGCTCTTTTCTGATTGTTGTTTGCATTAATTTCTTTTCCCAACCTTTCACTTTCAATGTATTTTTGTCCTAGGGTCTAAAGTGTCCTCTGTACACTTCCAAGCCAGAGTGCTCCAAAATACATGAGGCAAACACTGACAACATATAAATGGGTCCTTTTTAAAAAATCCATTCTGCCAATCTATGTCTTTTGATTGTGGAGTTTAATCCACTAACATTCAATGATATTACTGTAAAGATGGTACTTTCTTCTACCATTTTGTCTTTTGGATTTTATGTGTCATATCTACTTTTTTTTCTCTTTTTTACTGATAGTTTTTATTTCTTCACTCTTCTCCATACCTCTCTCTCCTGCCTTTTCCTATCTGCCTGTAGTGCTCCCATTCATATTTCTTGCAGAGCCAGTCTCTTGCCTTGAGATATTTACTGATTTCTCTTATAATTTCTCCATTGACCCACTAGTTGTTTAAGGGTGTGTTGTTGAGCCTCCACATATTTGTGAATTTTCTGGTGTTCTGCCTATTATTGATTTCCAACTTCATTCTTTTATGATCTGAGGAAGTGTTGTGTATGATTTCAATCTTTTTAAATTTGTTTAGACTTGCTTTGTGACCCAGCGTATGGTCTATCTTTGAGAACAATCCATGAGCACTTGAGGAAAAGATGTATCCTGCTATTGTGGGGTGTAATGTCCTGTAAGTGTCTGTTAAGTCTAGCTCATTTATTGTAATATTCAAATTCTCTGTTTCTTTGTTGATCCTCTGTCTAGATGTTCTGTCCATTGATGAGAGTGGGGAATTGAAGTCTCCAATTATTATGGTAGATGTGTCTATTTCCCTTTTCAGTGTTTGCAGTGTTTGCCTCATATATTTTGGAGCATTCTGGTTCAGTGGATAAATATTTATGATTGTTATGTCTTCATGTTGAATTCTTCCTTTTATTGTACATAGTATCCTTCTTTGTCTCTTTTAACTGTTTTACATTTGAAGTCTAATTTGTTGCATATTAGTATAGCTACTCCTGCTCTTTTCTGGTTGTTATTTGCATGAAATATCTTTTCCCAACTTTTCACTTTCAACCTATGTTTATCTTTGGGTCTAAGATGTGTTTCCTGTAGACAGCATATAGAAGGATCCTGTTTTCTAATCCATTCTGCCAGTCTATGTCTTTTGATTGGGGAGTTCAATCCATTAACATTTAGTGTCATTACTGTATGGGTAGTACTTTCTTCTACCATTTCGCCTTTTGTATTTTATATGTTATACCTAATTTTCCTTCTTTCTACACTCTTCTCCACACCTCTTTTTGTGTGTGTGTGTTTTCATATCTGTCTCTAGTGCTCCCTTTAGTATTTCTTGCAGAGCTGGTCTCTTGGTCACAAATTCTCTCAGTGACTTTTTGTCTGAAAATGTTTTAATTTCTCCCTCATTTTTGAAGGACAATTTTGCTGGGTATAGAATTCTTGGTTGGCAGTTTTTCTCTTTTAGCAATTTAAATATATCATCCCACTGTCTTCTTGCCTCCATGGTTTCTGCTGAGAAATCTACACATAGTCTTATTAGGTTTCCCTTTTATGTGATGGATTGCTTTTCTCTTGCTGCTTTCGAGATCCTCTCCTTCTCTTTTCCCTCTGACATTCTGACTAGTAAGTGTCTTGGAGAACGTCTATTTGGATCTATTCTCTTTGGGGTATGCTGCACTTCTTGGATCTGTAATTTTAGGTCTTTCATAAGAGTTGGGAAATTTTCAGTGATAATTTCTTCCATTAGTTTTTCTCCTCCTTTTCCCTCTCTTCTTCTTCTGGGACATCCACAACACATATATTTGTGCGCTTCATATTATCATTCAGTTCCCTGAGTCCCTACTCATATTTTTCCATTTTTTTCCCTATAGTTTCTGTTTCTTGTCGGATTTCAGATGCTTCATCCTCCAGTTCACTAATCCTAACTTCTGTCTCTTGAAATCTACCATTGTAGGTTTCCATTGTTTTTTCATCTCTTCTACTGTATCTTTCATCCCCATAAGTTCCATGATTTGTTTTTTCAGACTTTCCATTTCTTCTTTTTGTTCATTCCTTGCCTTCTTCATGTCCTCCCTCAATTCATTGATTTGCTTTTTGATGAGGTTTTCCATATCTGTTTGTATATTCTGAATTAATTGTTTCAGCTCTTCTATCTCATTTGAACTATTGGTTTGTTCCTTTGACTGGGCCATATCTTCAATTTTCCTGGCGTGATTTGTTATTTTTTGCTGGCATCTAGACATTTAATTACCTTAATTAGTTTATTCTGGAGATTGCTTTCACTTATCTTACCTAGGGTTTTCTTGCTAGATGAATTTGTTGTCTATCTGTTCTTTGAACTTCAGTTCAGCTTTTTCTGGACCTCTAGCTTAGGTTTGTTCAACAGAGGATAAATTTTCAGTTCTTGTTTTCTTGTATCTTGCCCTGCTTGTGTGGTGCCTTCTCCTTCCCCACCCTTAGGAGGGTCTACGTAGGTATTATAGAATCCAGCCGGGTTTTCCCAGACTAAACTGGCCTCCTATCAGGAGGAAGGAGTCACCTGCATCAGTTTTTCCTGAGGGTGAAACCCAGCAGGTTAAAAGACTTTCCTGTGAAGTCTCTGGGCTCTGTTTTTCTTATCCTGCCCAGTATGTGGTGCTTGTCTGCCTGAGGGTCCCACCAGCAAAAGATATTGTGACACCTTTAAGTTTGGGAGACTCTCCTTGCTGGGGGTGTGGTGGAGACAGAGGAGAGGTTGTAGGCTGGTTTTAATGGCTTCAAATTGTGAAGCCCTGGGGTCTGAATTCCTTGAGGGAGGGATTCCACCTGAGTTGGGCTTCACCCCTCCCCTGGGGAAGGCACAGGTAGGAGATAGCCCTGAAAGCAGTCTGTTTCTGCCTATGCCTGGGGCAGTTGCAGCCCAAGAAGTCCTGCCGCTGAATCCAGAGGCTGCCAAGTCTCTGTAGAGACACAGCCACTAAAACCTCCATTTCCCCCCCTTTCCTCTTTTTCCATGAGCCCAATGAGTGACCTCCGCCTTGACCAGGTTTAGAGTCTCTTTCCTTTCCCTCTGGGAATCCACCTGTGTGGGAGGGGCACCAGGCGCCGGCCACTGCAGCTTGGGGAACTCACGGTTCTGGGGAGGCTCGCAGCCAGTCCAGCTAGTCCAGACTGGGGTACGCTGTGTGTCTGGTTACTGACATGGCTCCGGCAGCTGTTCTGTACTGTTTCTGGTTATTTAGTAGTTGTTCTGGAGGATGAACTAAAATGTGCACATTGCTAAGCCACCATCTTGGCTCCTCTCACAGAGCCAGTCTCTTAGTCACAGATTCTCTCAGTGATTGCTTGTCTGAAAATATTTTATTCCTCCCTCATGTTTGAAGGACATTTTTTCTGCATATGGAATTCTTGGTTGACGGTTCTTCTCTTTTAGAATATTAAATATATCATTCCACTGCCATCTTGCCTCCATGGTTTCTGCTGAGAAATTCACACATAGTCTTATTGAGCTTCCTTGGAATGTGATAGGTTGCTTTTCTCTTGCTGTGTTCAAAGTTCTTTCTGTCTTTGACATTTGACAATCTAATTAGTAAGTGTCTTGGAGTATGTCTATTTGGAGCTATTCTGTTTGGATCACTGTGCATTTCTTGGATCTGTAATTTTATGTCTTTCATAAAAGATGGGAAATTTCCTCGATTAGTCTTTCTTCTCCTTTTCCCTTCTCGTCTCCTTCTGGGACACCCACAGCATGTATATTTGTGCACTTCATATTGTCATTCAATTTCCTTGACCCTGCTCGTATTTTTCCATGCTTTTGCCTATATTTTCTTTGATGTGTCAAATTTTAGATATCCAGTCCTCTAGTTCACTAATCCTTTCTTCTCCTTCTTCAAATCTACTGTTGTAGGTTTCCATTGTTTTTCAGCTCTTTTATTATGCCTTTTAGTCCCATAAGTTCTGTGATTTGTTTTTTCAAACTTTTGAGTTCTTCTTTCTGTCTGCCTAATGTCTTCTTTATATCCTCCATCTTTTGCCATACCTTCCCTCAACTCATTGATTTAACTTTTGATGAGATTTTCCATGTATGTTCAACCATCCTCTATCAATTTTTCCATTCCTGCATCTCATCTGAATTGTTGGTTTGTTCCTTTGACTGGGTTGTATCTTCAGTTTTCCTAGTATGACTCATTATCTTTTGTTAGCATCTAGACATTTAATTGCTTTAATTTGTTTATTCTGAAGGTTGTTTTCACTCTTTTACCTAGGATTTTCTTGCTAGCTGGCTTTCTTCTCTATCTGTTCCTGACATTCTGTTCAATTTATTCTAGATAAATTGATTGTGTTTAATGGATCAGAATTTTTCAGTTCTCATTTTTCTTTTTCATGCTTTGCCTATATGGAGCCTTTTTTTTTTTTTTTTAGTAGGGTCTCCTCAGATATTGTAGACCCAACTCAAATTTTCCCAGACCAGGCCAGTCTATGTTCCAGGAGGAAAGAGTAGCCAACATCAATTTCCCTGAGAGTAAGACCTCGCATATTGTCAGACTTTCCTATGAAGCCTCTAGACTCTGTACTTTCCCTATCCTGCCCAGTATCTAGTGCTTGTCTGCCTTCAGTTTCCCATCAGCTTAAAGTGATGTGGCCTTTAGTTTCAGCACACTGCCCCTGCCAGTGGTGCAGTTGAGACAAAGTGAGATGGTAGGATGGTGTGCCAGTTTGAATCTGTGGTGGACCCTAGAAAAGCATGTCCTTTAATTCTCATTCAATATTGCTGAGTGGGAGCATTTTGATTGCTTCCATGGAGATGTGACCCACCCAATTGTGGGTGGTAACTTTTGATTAGATGACTTTCATGGAGGTGTGTCTCCACCCATTGAAAGCGGAGTTGCTTGCTAGAATCCTTTAAAAGGGGAAACATTTTGGAGAGAGTCCTTTTGATAGAGCCACAAGAAAGCCAGCAGATGCTGCCATGTTCGCCATGTGCCCTACCAGCTGAGAGAGAAATGTTGAATGTCATCAGCCTTCTTGAACTAAGGTATCTTTCCCTGGATGCCTTAAATTGGACATTTCTATAGACTTATTTTAATTGGGACATTTTCTCAGACTTAAAACTGTCAACTAGCAACTTATTAAATTCCCCTTTTTAAAAGCCATTTTGTTTCTGGTATGTTGCATTCCAGCAGCTAGCAAACTAGAACAGATGGCTTTAATTGGGTCTGTTTTCCAATCCCTGGGGTTTGAATTCCTGGAAGAAGGGATTCCACTTGAGCTGGGCCTTGCCCCCTTTTTCTTGTGGAAGATACATTCTTTAGGGAATTAACTCTTTTCACCTGACTAGTTACTTTGTCTCTCAGACAAGCTTAATTCTATCCTTGCCTGGGGCAGTGCTGGAGCCTGAGAGTGCTTCCAGTTCTATATAATGAGCTGTTAAGGAATGAAAAAAAAAAAAAAAAAAAAAAGCAAAAAAGCCTTTTCAAACCTGGACCTCCACTCCTCAGGCTTGTCGACCAAGTGCTTGAGTTGGTACTGTGGCTTTACGTATATCCAGGGTCTATGTGTCCCTTTTCTTGGAATCAGCCCATTTCCAGTATTTTGTGCTGTCCAAATCAAGAAGCCTCAGTTTCTTATTCTAGTTTTCATCAGCCCCACCCCTTCTCTGTCAGAGCAAAAACTCCTGGTTCCTTTAGTGCTTATTACAGGTTCATCTGTACTAGGGGTCTGTTTTCAGTAGTCAGAATTTGCTAATTAATTCCACAAGTGGAGCTTAGTTGTGCTAAGCCCTGGCTACCACTAAAGTCTGTTTCCTTTCCCCTTGGAGAACCAGCCTGCCATGTGCATGGGGTACAGGTGCCAGCCTCTGCAGCTTGGGGAACTTACTATTCTCTGTGGAATCTCAGACATTCCACCTGGTCCAGACTGGTGTACGCTGTGTGTCCAGTCACTCATGCTCCCCAAGCGGTTGTTCTGTACCCTTCTTGGCTATTATTTACTAGTCTTGTGGAGAATGAACTAAATTCCACACCTCACTATGCTGTCATCTTGCCATGCCTCCTTATTCAGCTTTTTTTGAGATTCTAATAAGGTAATGGAGCACAGAGCATATATCATGTCACACCAGCCACAGGATCTGAAACAAGACCCCAGAATCACACATCAATATTTCTGCACTGAATTCATGTGACTATTGACACTAAGTGGAAAAAATAGACTTCAAATACTCTCACTCATTAGTTCGGGACACATTTGGATACCAACTTAGTTTTTACTTCAACTTAAGTGAAACATTTTAAGAAATCATTTTATATATTGTGTAATATCAGATTAGAGTTTGTACATCTGAATCTTCTTCTGTTGCATCATCATGGACCTATAAACAAAACAAAGAAACACTAGTGTTTTGTTTGGCTCTCCCACATCCATTTTCTATTTTACAGTTTAGCAATAGTTTCACTCTATTTTGAAATTAAACTCTCCAATGCAGTAATCTCTATTTTATAATAATATGTCACCTATATTCAGCAATATATTGTCTTTTATTTCTTTCTATTGTTTCTTCTATCCCACACCATTCTTGTGTAATCTCTTTCTGTGCTCTGGAAAATGTTTTAATATTTCTTCAGTTAGTCTATGATTGATAAATATTCTTAGTCTTTTTAAGTTTGGCCATGTTTTTGTTATCTCACCTACATTTTAGAAAGACAGTTTAGTTGTGCATAGAATTCTAGGTTTACACTTACTTCCTCTAAATGTTTTACAGACTTTAAAGACAGCATTACATTATATTAGGTCCCCATTATTGCTGACGTCTTTTAGTTCATGATCTTTCTTTTAAAGGAAAGCTTTTTTCTTTTTTCCCTCTCATAACATTTTAATACTTCTCCTATCTATTGAAGTCATTTGTTTGTGTTTTTTATTTGAATGAGTGTGCTTTCTGTTTCTAGATTTCTATTTATTTCTTAGAATATGTCTATACACTTTTTTCTTGCTTTTGGTTATCTTTATATACTTTATCCTTTTAAACACTCTTATCTTGAAGTCTCTTTCACGTTGTGCTATTGTTTCAAGTGCTGGAAAAACTAATCCTTGTGATTGGAGGGACTGTAGTCTCCTCTTTCTTGGTAGCATCTCCAGGTATTCTTTGGACGCCTGATAGGTTGTCTCAATGGACTCATCCATTAGTCCAACCTGTGCTTCCCTTTTATTATTCCTATATTAATTCTGCCACTCTGAGCAGAGTTAGCTTATATTATCCCCACCATCGATGATATCCAGCAACACAACCATTACTCTTTTGCTATGACCATCACCATCACTGCAGATAGAGCAACTCCAGCGATCCCATTTGAGGATACTAATCATGAAAGCAGAAACAAGCAGTTCCCTATGGTAGCAATTACTTTTCAGATTTCCATTATCATAGCTGCTGGAACAAACTAGCCATGAAAATGCTTTCTTCACTGAGATATTCTCTATTATGTGGAAACCATAAAGTTTTTTGGGCCTCTTAATATAACATTTAAGGAGTTAAATTTTCAATTTCACAAAGGTGTTTTCTTGTTTATCTCCAAGAAGCTTATACGGAATTCCTTGAGAGTCCCTTAGTCTTGATGATTTCAGGTTAATCTTCTGTATTCAATCCAAGACTATTACTATCTTTTGGAACTTTAACTCATTTCATTGATAAATTTGGCTCTTGTGCATGTTTTTTAGGGACTATGGAGAACTCTTAGTAATTAGGCATCTGTGGGACCCACCTCAAAACCCTAATCTGGAAATGTGCTTGACTATTTCAGAACAATTTTTTTACTTGATTAAAATTCTTACCTCAGGAGGCTCTTCAGCCTCCATTGGGATATAAATAAGGGTTACTTTCACAAATCTCCATACAGCAGAAGTATTCAAATAGAACTTACACATGGGTAAAAGACACATATTGTCTCCTGTATTTGGCTTAAAACAGGTCATTGCAGCACTGTAGTTAAATGCAATGATTAAGATAAATATTACCTCCTGTCAGATGTGCTCAGAATACAAAGGACTCGCATCCATTTTAGGAGATGCTGTACATCTGTCAATAGGGTTTAATGTTATCACTGCATCTTGTTTTGTTTGGTAGCTACCTCAAAAAATTGAATCATTAAACATATGATTGGCTAAAATCTCAAAATAATTCATTTGTGAAATGTTTTACTACTGCTCTACCACATAGTCCACAGTTGTTTTCAGGGAATCAAATTAAAATAAAAAGTTATGAGAGAAAAATTTTACAAAATTTATGCTATCTTGGTTCAATTGTTAATTTAGTTCCACACTTTATTTTTTGCTTTTATTAGCTTTACTATTGAAATTTATAAAATGAGATGAGTAATATAGCTTTCTATTAATAGACAGAGCTGTGTTACAGATTGTACTTTCATTCAGACAGGCTTCAAAACCAACAGCATAAATAAATGTGTCTAATAGTTTTGAATGGAATGGAAATGGTCCTATGATTATCCAGAATGTGAAAAGGACAGATTGGATATTTCAACTAAAGTGTTAAGAAGGGAGGAAACTTGATGGCATTATAGCTAATAATAATGAATTTACTCATTTAGTCAAGAAACATTTATTGTCTACTATTTGACAGCTCCTGTTCTAGACGCTGATGAAGCAGCAGAGAGCAAAATAGGTAAGAATCTTTTTTTTTCCCTGGAGCTCATTTTCTAATATAGAAAGAAAAGAGAAAAAAGTAATTTGTAAAATAAGTAGATTCCGATAAATGATTGGTAATTTGGAGAAAAATAAAGCAAGGAAAGGTAAGAAATTGTCAAAGATGGGTGTGATTTCACATCCGGTGTTCAGGACAAGTCCTCACTGAGCAAGTCATATTTGAGTAGAG
Organism: Tamandua tetradactyla; assembly: GCF_023851605.1. Taxonomy (NCBI): domain Eukaryota; kingdom Metazoa; phylum Chordata; class Mammalia; order Pilosa; family Myrmecophagidae; genus Tamandua; species Tamandua tetradactyla. The sequence continues at coordinate 52,398,973 of NC_135341.1, read as the reverse complement.
ACACCTGTGAGCAAGGGGACCAGGCCATGGGTCTCTGAGGAGGAGCAGCATTGCAGGCAGAAGGAATAGTAAGTAGTACAAAGGTAATGACTTGCTTGTATGTTTCATGACCACTGGGAGAATGTTGTGGCGACTGGGGAGTGAATGAAGGGGACCACCTAATTAACTGTTAAACCAGAGAGGTGTATATTCAGTGTCATGGAGATCTTTATAACATGCATATATTATCATAGTATAAATGCTTCTGATTAAAAGGATGAAAATGAAAATTCTGTCTTTTTTACTATGGAAATCATGATGACCTAACCCTATCTTAACTTCACTAGTCTATTTTCTCCTTCCTTCCTTCATCAAACTCTATCTAATCTTATTGAATTCTTGCTGTTCTCCATGTTTTCCATGTTCTCTGTAGTCCACAAAATTTTCTCAAAGAACTCCCTTTGCTTCTACAGTTTTCCTACTCTTTTTTTTGTTGGTTCCTTGAAATCAAGGGCTTTGTCTTATTTATAGATATTTCTCCTATCTCTAGACCAAGGCATGGCACAAATATTTGTGGATAAATTAAAATTCATTTGGTCTTGAAATGACATTTATCATGATAATTTTAACACTGAAAATAAGGATAAACTTGCTGTGCTGGTTTGAAAGGATGTATGTACCCTAGAAAAGCCATGTTTTAATCAAAATCCCATTTCATAAAGGCAGAATAATCCCTATTCAATACTGTATGTTTGAAACTATAATTAGGTCCTCTCCCTGGACATGTGATTTAATCAAGAGTGGTTGTTAAACTGGATTAGGTGACAACATGTCTCCACCCATTTGGGTGGGTCTTGGTAAATTTTATAGGAGTCCTATAAAAGAGGAAACATTTTAGAGAATGAAAGAGAATCAGAGAGAGCAGAGCAGAACGACATAGCCACAAGAAGCAGAAACCAGCCAGCAACCTTTGGAGATGAAGAAAGAAAACACTTCTGTGCAGCTTCATAAAACAGGAAGCCAGGAGAAGGAGATGGCAGATGATGCTGTGTTCGCCATGTGCCCTTCCAGATGAGAGAGAAGCCCTGACTGTGTTTGCCATGTGCCTTCTCACTTGAGAGAGAAACCCTGAACTTCATCGGCTGTCTTGAACCAAGGTATCTTTCCCTGGATGTCTTAGATTGGACAGTTCTATAGACTTGTTTTAATTGGGACATTTTCTCGGCCTTGGAACTGTAAACTAGCAACTGATTAAATTCCCCTTTTTAAAAGCCATTTTGTCTCTGGTATATTGCATTTCAACAGCTAGCAAACTAGAACACTTGCTTTGCAATGAAATTTCCTTCTCTGAAAATGGGAGCAATATGATATTAAAAATGACTTTTGAGATTGTTTCACTAAATCAGAAAAAAATAATACACAAAAAGGAGAAATGTAACCACTGAGAAAAACTTCAGACACATCAAAGAAATCAATGTCAGTTTCTGCTGGTATAAATAGTTTCATTCTTCCCCACTTTTATTTTGGAGTGAAAAATTCTACTTATAAAAGGAGTACAGGCCATTGATTAACTTCTAACATGATAACAACATTACTTATGTGTTCGAAACATGTCCTATGTTTCACTGAGCACTCGCACTTCCAAATTGCTCACACTAGTCTTTGTTTGATGTACTTGTATTTTTCATTTCCATGGATAAGATCCTCAAAAAAATGGTGTCAAAAGAAAAATGAAGTAGCTCTGATACTTTAATATTCCTATTAGTAAATTAAAATGGTTCATGTAAAACTAACCCTCTTATAATGGACATTGCTTTTCCCAATTTCAGCATTTTCAGGTACTGTTACGTAGTCTTTTTGGTGAACACTGATATATGATATTCTAATAATGACAGCCAGAAGAGCTTTTGTTGGTCGAAATATATATTATACTTTCACTTTCACATGTGTAGTTATCTTAGACAAAAGTGAAATTAACTCCAAAATATCTCTCCTAGAATTAATTATTAAAAGTCCATCAGTAGCTTATTGTCAGGATATGGTGATTACAAACTAAAAGTATTACCTAGCATTCACAAATGTATAGTTTCTGAACAAAACACACTGACAATGTAAATAAATATCTCAATGTAAAGTGGTATGAGTAATGCCATATATTTTTTATTACTGTAATCAAATAGGAATGCCTTAATATGATTCACTTTGCATATAAATAAACTTTTCTGTTTTTGAAGTATACAAGCACGCTGAGTCAGGTTCTATGTCAATCTCCTTCTCATCCTCTCTCTTGGGTAGAGAGAGGCTATGATTTTCCCCCAATTCAGTTCAAAGCAATCTGTGGATTCTCTGAAGTTTGGGAGCAGTCTTCCCCATATATTCCATGAGGGTAAACCACTGGATAAGTATATATTGATCATCTATAGTATGCCAGGTTCAGTAATGATCATAGCTCAAAGGGGAGAAAAGCAGATGACTACCATCAAGAGTTCAACATCTACCTCAAAGTTTTCTTTCTTGCATGTCCAGTTATTTTAGTCTATAACTGAAACTAGAGAGTAGAGGGTAAGATATCAAAGTGACATTTACATGGAATCCCGAGCTGTTGCTGGAAGTAAAATTATGCATCCAAATAAGTCCTCTGTTGAAGGACACAAAATTTACCTGGATATTAAGTTCCATTATTGTATGTTAATAATGTCTTCCCCATGCCTTAACTCTTGGGTGACCACACATGGGAAAATCCTGGCTTGCATGCTATTTGGGTACAATTAATAATAACATCATTTGCTCTCAAAAATGCCCTGTTTATATGATAAAATGCATGGTCACTCTATCCCAGAGGTCACCCTGACTATTTACGTATACATCATTTTAATGATTATCACATGACATTGGAGTGCATTTCTTTTCTTTCTCCTTCTGTCAGTGACAATTTCATCTTTATACTTTTCACATGTTCAGTGAGTATTTGCTAAATGAATATGTGAATCAGTAACAAAGAACCAGTTATTTCCTTAGTTTGGTGACATGGAAAGAGTCTGGAATTCTAATACGGGAGAGGATTGTCTTAGACATTAGGGGAGCTGGCTGGAAAGCACAGTAGTTCAAAGGGGAGAAAAACAGATGACTACCATGATTCTCCAGAAGAAGTATTTATTAGCTAAATAGATTCTAATTCAGGCAAACAAAGCATCCCTTGGATGTTTTGAGTTAAGCTAAGCTAGTTATAATTAATGATCAGTCCATAGCCATTCATCTATCTCTTTTCAAAAATAGGTGATTTCACCATCAAGTTCAGGGCAAGAAGCTTGTTAAACAGAGTTTATCTGGGATGGAGATGTGGAGGAAGGCAGAAAACCATCCATCACTTAAAGCTATTTTAGGAAAGTTAAATCCTCACTCGCAAGTATGTGCTTCATCAGCATTACTGCATACTTTTCTTAACATTTTTAGCTTCAAAACTCTTCTTTTAATTGAAACATAAGATGTATTTATTGCTGACACATGCTAAAAATCTTGCTTATACAGTACAGAGGTCTCTCCAAAGTCAATAGTCACATGCTATTTGTGTTCATAATTAGTGCAAATACTCTATGAAAAATGCAAGAGGTGGTTCCTAGGTGAAGAAACCTTTCAGTTTCAATTTATTATTTTTTTATTGACCTGAATAATCCATGAGAACTGATGGTTTGGGCTTGTCTTGAAGATTCCTTTAATAAGAACATTCTCCAGGTGCATTTAACAAAATAATAATTTGGAGGTAAAAGTTTAGTAAGTACAAAAAGTATTTGGTGGTAGAGTAACAGCAATGATAATATATTCTCCATGTCTGGAAATGGAGTTCTGAAATAGAGCCAAGTGGTAGCATGCATGTCCTGACATCAGAATTCATGCTGTTTATATTGTAGATGCTACAGAGTAGAGAAAACTAATTTCAAAATGTGTAATTGAATATAAAGCCTTTTTAAAAAATTGTCTTAACATATTCCGCAGCAGAGCATTGAGGTATCGACTTCAAATCACCTATAGGGTGTTAAAAAATTACAATTCAGCTGTTGTATTGTAGGCATTATCAGAAACCTATATATTTGTAGTTACATGCAATGCCCTCGCTTCACCTTCCTGTATACTTTATGTACCTCAATTCTATCCTTATAATGAACTCTGTGCCTCTATCTTAGCATTCTATACTGATTATCCATTTACTTCCAGACTGAACTACTAAACAATGGAATTACTTAGATTCCATTGTAAACTAAGTTCATTCCTGCATTGATATCTGTATTCCTTACATCTGGAATATTATCTGACATACTGAAAGAGCTTAGTAAATAATCGATGAATGACTAAAATCTTGGACAAACTATAATAAGCTTGTTTCCTTATCTACAGAATGGAGATAATAATAGTATCTAACCCATTTTGCATTTGTGGAACAAATGCCTCATGAAAAAATGTTTAGCTCTGTGTCTAAAATACAGTAAATATATCAGAGTAATGAGTTACATTTTTAAAATAATCTAATATGCCTTTCTTTTTTATACATTCTTGTATATGATACTCCATGGGTTCAGTCAAAAATATCCTCTGGAAGGATTATTAGCAGGAATGCAAATAGAAAACACAGTTGATCAATTAATTCAAAAAAATTTTAATTGACAGTGATAGTGAATTTGCATACAGGTCAAGACTAAATATGTGAATTAACTCCCTATATGTTACCAATATCAGTTAGAGGGGGATACTGATATACAATCAGGGTCAACTCTATGCCAGTCATGCCACTATTTGATTTACAAGCACGATTGCAATTAATCATCAAAATAGGCTCAGATATTAGAATTATTATCTTCATTTCACAGATGAGAGATGAAGTTAAATGTAGTAGATGGATCAATATCTGAAATTCAGTTCTCTCAAAATGTTTTAAAGGGATTCAGCAGACTGAAATAGAAGAAATAGAAGTGCTTCAAGTAGGGGAAACAACTCACAGAGTCCACTGTGAACTACAAATTTCATTTGTGAGTTGCCTTTCCTAGTTCCTGTTCTTTATAATCTTTAAATCAAAGCACAAAAGAGTTAGATAGGACTTCTTTAAATTATTTGATTTAACTCCTTGACCTCATTCATGTCAATTTTCACATATTCAGTGAAATTTGTTCTCTGACTTTTCTTCAAATGTCTTCCATTTCCTCGTAAACAAAGTTCTTGGAATTTCTTACTCGGCAGCTCAATATGGACAATCAATATTATAGCTACCACTTGCTTAGTACTTTTACTTAGTAGCCATTTATCCAAGTGCCAATCCTGTAAGGTTGTCATTGTACTTATTTTACAAATAAATAAACTGAAGCCTGAAGACATTAAGTGGTTTACCCCAGGTCAAAATTTAAGAGGGAACAGCAGCCTCTTTTCTTTGACTCTAAAATCTCCTTCCATTATATTATGATTCATTCTAGCTTGATAAATCCAACAAATAATAGTAAAAATTCAAACAAAACAGCCAGCCAAAGAGGAACAGGAGACTGGAACAACTTGTTCTAAAGTGTGAGGAAGGACTCAAAGGTTGATGGGGATTTATCAAATGACAGAAGAGTTTGAGACAACTCCTGCTTATCTCTCATTTCACCTCAGATAATCATTGCTTTTTATCACTGCTTTATAAAATGAATGGCTTCTAACCTCAAAAACTTGCTCTCACCTATCTTTTTAAAAATTTCTTTATTGTGAAAGATATCTACAGAAAAAAAGAAAGAAAAAGCAATAACTTTCAAAGTAAATTTTAGCAAGTGGTTACAGAACAGATTTCAGAGTTTGTTACAGGTTACCATTCCACTATTTCAGATATTTCCTTCTAGCTGTTCAAATACACTGGAGGGTAAAAGAAATATCAATATAGTGATTCAGCAGTCATGCTCATATGTGGAATCTTATTGTCTCTGTTATAACTCCTTCTTTTCCTTTGATCCTTCTCCCACTCTATAGGGGTCTTTGGGCTATGCCCATCCGAACTTTTTCATGTTGAAAAGGAGTATTGACAATAAAGGATAGGGGGATGTAATTAGGTGATAGTCTTGGAGAAGATGGCTCCTCTGGGTTTCAGAATTTATCTGACCTAGGAACCCTAGTAGGTTATAGGTTTCAAGAAAGCAAAGTTAGTGCATGAAACTTTCACAGAGTCTCAATTAAAGTGCTAGATGTTCTTAAGAGTTAACAGGAATGACATTAATTAAGCAATTAGCAATAACTAGCTGAAGCTTGCATAAGAGTAGCCCCCAGGGCAGGCCACAGTGGCTCAGCAGGCAGAATTCTTGACTGCCATGCCAGAGACCCAGGTCCAATTCCTGGTACCTTCCCATGCCAAAAAAAAAAGCAGCCCCCAATATAGCCTCTCAATGCTATTTGTACTGTCTTAGCCACTGAAGCCCTATTTTTTTTTAACTTCTTTGCCTCCTTTTGGTCACAAAGGCATTGTCAATCCCTGGTGCCAAGGTCAGAGTAATCCCTGAGAGTCATGTCCCATGTTGTCAAGGCAATTTTTACCCCTGAGTGTCAGGTCCCATGTAGGGGGGAGGGTATTGGTTCTCTTTGCGTAGTAGGGCTTATACAGAAAAAGACCACATCTGTGCAACAGAAGAGGTTTCCTGGAAGCAACTCTTAGGCCTCATTATAGGTGGTCTTAGCTTCTCCACTCCAGAAATAGGTTTCATAAAGGCAGGCCTCAAAATGAAGGGCTTGGCCTATTTTCTTGGGAGTCTCTAATGTTTAAGAGGGTATCAGAGTTTTCCCAGATGGGAAAGTTTAATAGTTCCATATTTTTTCTTCAGTCCCTTAGGGGAGTCTACCAATACTTTTCAACTATCAGCCAGCCATAGTATGGGATGTATCCAGGTATTACATTAAGCTATACAAAATTATAAGGCTTCATTCCCACACTGAGCTCCATGTGTTTGGGCTGTTTAAATGAGCTTTATAAACATGTTGGTTTCGATTGGGTGTTACAGAAAATTTAGGTTCTACATGCAATAAACCTTTCTACTTTTGATCTCATTCAGTAAGTGAAGCTCTAGAGTACATACACTATCATCTTTTATCCTGTATTCTGATTTGCCTTAGTCTCAGTCAGATTGACTTCATTTTTATCCCTAATTGAAGCCTGATTTCTTTTCGAGTTATTTAACCGACTTTCAGAGCTACAGAACTCCAGCTCTGAGTCTTAGGTGTCACAAAGGTACTCAAAGTTTCAGAGAAATACCAGCTTATATACATGTAAATCAGTGTCTCAGAGTTTTGAAATATACTTACAACTTCAGACTTCTTACAAAGTATTTTCTGAAAGATGCCATAGCATATTTGTTTTTTTTTGTTTGTGGCTTATTTTGCACAATATATTGTCCCCAAGGTTCATTCAGTTTGCTGCATGCCTTACAACATCATTCCTTTTTCTTGCCATACAATATTCCATCATATATATATATATATATATATATATATATATATATATATATATCATGGTTTGCCTTTTGGCTTCTCAGTTACTGTATTTTTCAGCCCCCTCTATCCATTGATCATAATGGATAATGTCCAAAATAAACAAACCATGTCTTACAGTGTCCTCATTTGGCTTTATCATCATCAGCAATCTCAATTTTAGACAATTTTCACTGGTACAACGTGGCAAAGACCCAATAAACACAGCCTCTCTATATATCAAATGTAAACGTCCCTTAATCTCTCATCCCATCCCCAATTGTTTACCCCTGGCATTGCTGTAGTAATGATATTATTTTCCTGTTAACTATAACCCATAGCATGCTATTTTAGTCTTCCCCCTAACTGCTCTATTATTGACTCTTGTGTAAGATCATATCTTCAAAGTAGCTCATGCAAGAACTTATTTATAATTGTAGAGTTAATTGGTAGGATACATGGCACTATGCATCCCCTTTCAATCATATTCACCTTCAATATGGTAATCCCCACTAATTTGCTACTGTCACTTCTACCCATTTCCTTAAATTTAAGTTCACCTCATTGGGTAATCTTTCCCCAATCTCTAGTTTCTGTATACCTCTAAGTCACCTATATTCTACAGTTTAAACTGCTGAAATTACCTTTACCAGAGTCATAATAGTAAAATTGTACAGTATCTCTCCCTTTGTGTCTCACTTATTTCACTTAGCCTTATGTCCTCAAGTTTCATGCATGTTGTCATATGCTTTGGGACCTCATTCTGTCTTAGTGCTACATAATATTCCACTATATGTATATATCACATTGTTTATCCACTCATCTGTTGATGGGTACTTGGATTGCTTCCATCTTTAGGTACCCATGAATAGTGCTGCTGTGAACATCTGTGCACAAATATCTATTTGTGTCACTGCTGTCAGTTCTTTCCGGTAAATACTGAGAATTGGTATTGCTGGGTCATAGGTAAACTCAATATTTAGTTTTCTGAGGAATTGCCAAACTGATTTCCACAGCAACTGCATGATTGTACATTCCCACCAACACTGAATAAGTGTTTCAAATTCTCAACATCTTCTCCAACATTTATAGTTTTCTGTTTGTTAAATAACAGCCACTATTGTAGGGGTGTGGTGATATCTTATTGTAGTCTTGATTTGCATTTCCCTTGTAGCTGATGAAGATGAGCATCTCCTCATGTTCTTTTCAGTCATTTACATTTGCTCTTCAGAAAAGTGTTTATTCATATACTTTGCTCATTTTATAATTGGATTGTTTGTTCTTTTGTTGATGAGTTGTTTAATTTCTTTCTGTACACAAGAAATCAATCTTTATCTGATATGTGGTTTCCAAATACTTTCTCCCATTGAGTTGGCTACCTCTACATCTTTTTAACATAGTCCTCTGAAGCACAGAAGCTTTTGATTTTTTTTTTTTTTTTTTTGGCATGGACAGGCTCCTGGAATTGAACCTGCCATTGTTCAATTCTGCCATTGAGCCACCATTGCCTGACCAGAAGCTTTTGATTTTAATGAGTTCCCATTCATTTTTTTCTTTCCTTTCTTGTGCTTTACATGTAAAGTTTAAGATGTAACCTCCTATTACTAGGTCTTGAAGATGTTTCCCTATATTTTCTTCTAGGAGTTTTATAGTACAGGCTCTTATATTTAGTTCTTTGATTCATTTTGAATTAATTTTTATATAGGATGTAAGGTAAGGGTCTTTTTTCATTCTTTTGTCAGTTGATAGCCAGTTCTCCCATGCCCATTTGTTGAAAAAACTATTTACGATTTCCACAAATCTTTCTATTTGTGGAAGATCAATTGGCCATAGTTTTGCTGGTCTATCTCTGCATCCTCAGTTTGACTCCATTGGTCAATATTTCTGTCTTTGCTCCAGTACCATGCTGTTTTGAATATTGTGGCTTTATAGTGAGCTTTAAAAGTCAGGAAAGGTTAGTCTTCCCACTTTACTCTTCAGTTTTAGGATGTATTTAGCTATTCAGAGTCTCTTTCCCTTCCAAATAGATTTGATAACAAACTTTTCCAAATCCTCAAAGTAAGTTGTTGGAATTTTTATTGGTATTGCATTGAACCTGTAGAATAATTTGGGTAGAATTGACATTGTAACAATATTCAACCTTCCTATCCAATAGCATGGAATGTCTTTCCATCCATTTATGTCATTTAAAAAATTTATTTTAGCAGTGTTTTGTAGTTTTCTATATTCTTGACATCCCTGGTTAAGCTTGTTTCTAGATACTTGATTCTTTGGGTTGCTATTTTGAATGGAAGTTTTTCCTTAATTGTCTCCTCAGTTAAGACATTACTTGTGTATAGAATCATTACTGAGTTTTGTATATTAATTTTGTACCCCACCACTTTGCTGAATTTGTTTATTAGCTCAAGTAGCACTGCTGTAGATCTCTTAGGCTTTTCCAACTATAGGATCATGTCGTTTGCAAATAATGAAAGTTTTTCCTTTTTGTTCCCAATTTGGGTACCTTTTCTTTCTTTATCCTACCTCATAACTCTAGCTAGAACTTCTTACACAGTGTTGAATAATTGTGGTGACGATGGGTATCCTTGTTGCATTCCTGATCTGAGGGGGAAATGTTTTCAATCTCACCATCACCTTTGATCTTTCCATCCCATTGTTTAGGGGCATTTGGGCTATGACCATTCTGTCAATAATATGGGGTGGGGAAATGGAACTAGCTGATGTTCAGGAGAGGCTGGGACCTCTAGGTTTCAAGACTTATCTGGTCTAGGGACCTATCTGGAGGTTGTAGGTTTCTGGAAAGTTACCCTACTGCATGGAACCTTTGTAGAATCTTTTATGTTGCCCTATGTGTTCTTTAGGTTTGCAGGAATGGTTCTGGCTGGGGTTTGGCAAGTTATGATAGGTAGCAATGTCTAACTGAAACTTTCATAAGAATGACCTCCAGAGTAGCATTTTGACTCTATTTGAACACTCTCAGTCATGGATATTTTATTAGTAACACTTCTTTTCCCCCTTTTGGTCAGGATGGAATTACTGATACCACAGTGCCAGGGCCAGACTCATCCCTGGGACTTATCTCCCACACTACCAGGGAGACTTTCACCCCAGGTGTCATGTCCCACATAGTGGGGAGTGCAATGATTTCACTTATAAAGTTGGGCTTAGAGAGAGTGAGGCCACATCTGAGTAAAAAAAGATATCCTCCAAGAAGTAACTCTCAGGTAACCTACAGAAACTCCACAAGAGTAAGCCTCAAGATAAAGGACTTGGCCTATTGATTTGGGTGTCTCTAATGTTTGACAGAGTATCCAGGGTTTCCCTGGTGGTAAAGTTTAATAGTCCCATATTTTCTCTCCCAACCCTTAAGGGACTTTGCCAATACTTTTTTATTATCTGCTTCATATATTCTAGCATGTATGTAGCCAATATTTAAGCTATACAGGATAACCCTCATTCTCATTCCCTGTGTTTCGATTGCTTAAATGAACCATCCAGACAGGCTGAGTTAAATTATGTGCTACTGAAAATTTAGGTTTCAGACAAAATAAACCTTTCTTCCTTTGGTCTCAAAAAGTAGGTGTGGTTCTAAAATATAGGCAATGTCTTCCTTACCCCTGTGTTCTGAATTACCTTAATCCCTACCCCATCAATTTCATTCTTGTCTCTAATACCAGGCTATACACATATAATTCAAAATCTAGAAATAATAATTATCACTCTGGACTAAATGTGTCTGCTATAAGAGCTTACAGTCTAGGCCCCTGTTTTCTTATAAGCATTTTCAAAAGGAGACCATACAATAATTGTTCATTCTTTCTTGGTTTATTTTGCCCCACCAAATGTCCCAAAGGTTCGTTCACATTGTTGCATGCCTCTGGCCTTCATTCCTTTTTGTAGCAACACAATATTCAATCATATGTATACACCATGGTTTGACAATCTGCTTCTCAGTCAGTGCATCCTTCATTCAGTCAGTGGCACCTGCATTCATAAGACATTGTGTATAATGCCCAAACTCCATAATCCATCAACACGCTCAATTTTAGATAGTTTCATTGTTTCCAAGAGAAAGATAACCAATACACCCTCACCAAATAGTAAATCTAAACCTCCTCTTAACTCCTGTCCCTCCCCCCATCATTTACCCCTCCTATTGCTGTGGTACTACTGATGTTTTCCTGCTAAACCTAGTCCATAGCATGCAATAGCAGTTTTTCCCCATACCCTGGACTTAAACACTCTTTGTACATGAATCATACCTTTGACATAGTTCCTGCAAGTACTTATTTATATTTCAAGTGTTAATCAGTGAGGCACATAGGTCTATACAACCCCTTTCAATCATGTTCACCTTCAATATGGTAATATTACTTATAGACCCACTAAAGAACCACCTTCAATTCTATTTATTCCCTTACCTCATTAGTTAGCCGTTCACCCATCTCTAGCTTCTATATATCTCTAAGTCTCCTACATTATCTACTATCAGCCTCTGATTTTACCTTTACCATGGTCATAAAAGTAGAGTTATACAATATCTATCCTTTTTGTCTGGCTTCTTTCACTCAGCATTATGTCCTCAAGGTTCATCCATCTTGTCATGTGCTTCAGGACATCATTTCATCTTACTGCTGCATAATATTCCATCATATGTTTATAGCACATTTTGTTAATACACTCATCTGTTGATGGGCATTTGGATTGTTTCCATCTTTGGTGATTGTGAATAATGCTGCTTCTTTGGTGATTATTGATATCCAGCTTCATTCCATTGTGTTTGGAGACAGTGCTTTGAATAATTTTAATGTTTCAAAATTTATAAAGGCTTGTTTTGTGCCCCATCATATGATCTTTCCTGGAGAATGTTCTATGAGCACTAGAGAGGAATGTAATACCAGTGGTTTGGGGTGTAATGACCTATATATGTCTGTTAGGTATAATTCATTTATCAAGTTGTTTAACTTCTCTATTTCATTGTTGATCTTCTGTCTGGTTGTTCCATCTATAGAGAAGAATGGTTCATTGAGGTCTTCTACTATCATTGTTGAAACTTCTATTGCTCCCTTCAGTTTTGCCAGTGTCTGTCTCATATACTTTGGAGCTTCCTGATTGGGAGCATAAACATTTATGATTGTTTTTTCTTCTTGATTAATTGTCCCTTTTATTAATATATAGTGTCCTTCTTTGTCTCCTATGATGTCTTTACATTTAAAGTCTATTTTGTCTGATATTAGTATAGCTACTCCTGCTTTCTTTTGCTTACAACTTGCATGTAACATCTTTTTCAACCTTTCACTTTCAATCTATTTGTATTCTTGTGCTAAGATAAGTCTCTTATAAGCAGTATATAGCTGGATTATGTTTCTTAATCCATTCTGCCAATCTGTATCTTTCAATTGGTAAGTTTAGTCTGTTGACATTCAAAGTTATTACTAAAAAGGTGTTTCTTGAATCCACCATCTTATCCTTTGGATTTTATTTGTCAGATCCATATATTCTTTTCCCTCTTTCTCTTTTTATCTTTAAGTTACCCTTCCTGGTACACTCCAATTTTGTGCCCTTCTCCAGAACCTCCCTCTCCTGTCTTTTTTTTTTTTTTCAACTGGCAGAACTCCCTTTAGTATTTCTTATAGGGCCAGTCTCTTGTTGACAAATTCTTTCAGGATTTGTTTGTCTGTGAAAATTTTAATCTATCCCTCAGTTTTGAAGGACAATTTGGCTGGGTACAGAATTCTTGGCTGGAAGTCTTTCCCATTCAGGATCTTAAATATTTCATACCACTACCTTCTCACCTCCATACAGCCAATTGAGTAATCCAAACTCAGTCTCATATGGTTCCCCTTTTGTATGTAGTAGATTGTTTTTCTCTTGCCACTTTCAGGATTTTCTGCTTCTCTTTAACATTTGACAGATTGATTAGTATGTGTCTTGGAGAAGGCCTATTTGGATTCATTCTATTTAGAGTTTATCTTCTTTGACTTGCATATTTATGTCCTTTATAAGGGTTAGGAAGTTTTTCCCCATTATATCCTCAACTAATCTTTCTAGCCCTTTTCTCTTCTCTTCTCCTCTGGGACACCAGTGATTTTTATATTTGTGTATTTTGTTTCGTCCATCATTTCCCTGAGATACAATTCAAAAATTTTCATCATTTTTGTCATTTGCTATTTTGAATGTTCAAAATCAGTTGTCCTGTTCTCTAGTTTTCTTATTTTTTCTTCTGCTTCTTCAAATCTGCTGTTGTGTGTCTCTAGTATGTTTTTTATTTGGTTTGCAGCATCTTTAATCTCTGTGATATCTATTATTTTCTATTTAGTCTTTCAAATCCCTCTTTATACTCTTCTAGTATCTTCTTGATCTCCTTCATGTCATTAGCTATCCCATTTATTTTACTTAGTAGAGTTATATGCGCTGCAATGCATTACCACACTGTTGTGTCCGGCCCCGTGCCTTGCACCTTGCTCCACCTCCATCCCACAAATACAAGGGTTTAGGCTACTGAAGGAAATCAACTTCCAATGTAAACCAATCAAGATATTTACATGTCACAAAGCACCAGAAGATCACTAAGCATGTCATGATACAGAGAGATATAGTCCAGCCTAATGACCAAATTAAAACACTAGAGGAGGCATAGATGTTGAAACAACTAATCAAAGATGTTCATATAACCTGGTATTTGTCCCAGCATATGATCTATCTTGGAGAATATTCCATTAGCATTGGAGAAGAACATATCTCCTGGTGTTTTGGGGTATAATGATCTACATATGTCTATTAAGTCTAATTCATTTAGCACATTGTTTAAGTTTTCTATTTCCTTGTTCATCCTCTTTCTGGTTTTTCTATCTATAGTGGAAAATGGTGCATTTAAATCTCCACTATTATTTTTTGAAACATCTGTAGCTCCAATCAGTTTTGCCAATGTTTGTCTCATGTATTTTGGAGCTTCTTAGTTGGAAGCATTAACATTTATGGATGTTATTTTTTCTTGATGAGTGTCCCTTTTGTTAATATGTAGGATCCTTCTTTCTTACAATTTCTTTGCACATAAAATCTATTTTATCTGACATTAATATAGCTACTCCTGCTTTCTTTGGGTTATAACTTGAATTGAATATATCTTTCCATCCTTTCATTTTCAATCTATTTAGGTCCTTGGGTCTAAGATTTATCTCTTGTAAACAAGATACAGATAGGATAAAATTTTTTAACCCATTCTTCCAAACTGTATTTTTTTTTTTTTAACATGGGCAGGCACCAAGAATCGAACCCGGGTCCTCTGGCATGGTAAACTGTATTTTTTAATTTATGAGTTTCATCTCTAAATGTTCAACATTACTACTGTGAAAGCAGATCTTGAATCTACCAACTTATCCTTTAGTTATTACCTGTCAGATCTACATACCCTTTTCCCTCTCTCTTTTTATCCTTTAAATTACCCTTATTGGTATTCTTCAATTCAGTACCCTCCTCCATACCTCCTTCTCCTCTCTTTCTTTAAGGGGGTGCCTGATCCCCTTAAAGTGGGTCTTTCAAGTGGGTCTCCCACTTGAAAGGCAAGCATTCTACCACTGAACCACCTGTACACCCTCCTCTCTCTCCCTCTTTTTTTTTTTTTTCAGCTGACAGGATTCCCTTTACTATTTCTTGTAGGACTGGTCTCTTATTGACAAATTATCTCAGCTTTTGGTTATCTTAGAAGATTTTAATCTCTTCCTCAATTTTGAAGGACAGCTTGGCTGGATAAGGAATTCTTGGCTGGAAATCTTTCTCATTCAGGAACCTAAAATCTATCATTCCATTGCCTTCTTGCCCCCATGGTACCTGCTGGGTAGCCTAAACTAAGTCTTGTGTGTTTTCCCCTGAATGTTTTAAATAGCTTTTCTCTTGCTGCTTTCAAAACTTTCTGCTTCTCTTCAACATTTGACAGTCTTATTAGTATGTGTCCTTCTTTCCTAGATTCTGATTTCAGATGTCTCTCTCATCTCTCAGGAGTCCCTCTTGCTTCTCCCCAGGGTTTTTTTTTTTTTTTTTTTTTTTTTCCTCTCTCTTCTAAAACTGTTTGGCTCTCTCTCTTAAAAGGCTTCAGGAAAGGATTACCTTACCTCCCACCTTAATGTGTGGCACATCTCCATGGAAACAACCTAATCAAAAGTACCCTCCCCCCTACACATAGTAGATCTGCATTCACAAATTTGGATTAAAAAAGAATGGCTTTTCTGGGATACATAACAGTTTTAAACCAGGACATGGCTCCAGGCCTTATTTAGTTTGGTGCTGCAAAACTCCAATCTCTGCTCTGTTTCCACTTCACCTCCTGCTTTGTATTTCTCCTCTTCTGTCTTGTCTTCTCTTCTTCTTCTAGGGATCACTTGTCATTGGATTCAGTTTCCAATCAGTTAATCCAGGACGAACTTGAGATCATTCACATAATTATCTTCAAAGATCCTTTTTTCGACTTCCGGAGAAGATGGCGGCTTAGTAAGATGCGCGGATCTTAGTTTCTTCTCCAGGACAGCTACTAGGGGAGTAGAAACGATACAGAACAGCTCACAAAGCCACAACACAGAAAAAAAAGACAGCGTACCCCATCCTGGAATGGCTGGCTGGCTGAGAGAAGCCGCTCAGGTGAGATCACCGAGGCGCGCGGGCTTCACCGGGCGGGGCAGCAAGCGGCCGGAGTCACTCCCTTCCCCCTTCCCGGGCCGGCTGGGAGAATTGGAGAGGCGGTCCCCTGAAACCGCGGCGGCTGGCGCCCACACCACGCGCGGCCCCCTGGACCAACTGAGAGAATTGGATCGGAAATCCCCAGGCCGCGGAGAACGGTGACGGGTGGGGGAGGCCCCTTCCAAACCCGTGACTCCCCGGGAACGTGCACTCTCCCAGGCGGGCAGCTGCCGCTGGCGCCCTCCCGCCACGTTTGTCACCTCGGGCCGACTAGGAAATTCGGACGGGCGCTTTCCCGGGCTGCGGCGGCCAGCAACCCTCCCCGCGTTCGGACCCCGGGCTGGCTCGCACTCTTCCAAGCCGCTTCGGCTAGCGAACATCCCGGACGGCGAGCGTTTTCCAAAGTTAAAGGTCCCACAGCACCTTTTACTGGTGGGACCTGCAGACAAATGTGTGCCATGAGCGCCACCTACTGGGCAGGATAAGAAAAACAGAACCCAGAGATTTCACAGAAAAATCTTACAAACTTTTGGATCCAATACCCAGGGAAATCTGTCTAAATGCGCAGACGCCAACAGAAGATAACGGATCACGCTCAAATAATTGAAAACATGGCCCAGTCAAAGGAACAAACCAATAGTTCAAATGAGATACAGGAGCTGAGACAACTAATGCTGAATATACGAAAAGAAATGGAAAATCTCTTCAAAAACGAAATCGATAAATTGAGGGAGGACATGAAGAAGACATGGGCTGAACAAAAAGAAGAAATAGAAAAGCTGAAAAAACAAATCACAGAACTTACGGAAGTGAAGGATAAAGTAGAAAAGATAGAAAAAACAATGGATACCTACAATGATAGATTCAAAGAGACAGAAGATAGAATTAGTGATTTGGAGGATGGAACATCTGAATTCCAAAAACAAACAGAAACTATCGGGAAAAGAATGGAAAAATTTGAACAGAGTATCAGGGAACTCAAGGACAATATGAAGTGCACAAATATACGTGTTGTGGGTGTCCCAGAAGGAGAAGAGAAGGGAAAAGGAGGAGAAAAACTAATGGAAGAAATTATCACTGAAAATTTCCCAACTCTTATGAAAGACCTAAAATTACAGATCCAAGAAGTGTAGCGCACCCCAAAGAGATTAGACCCAAATAGGCATTCTCCAAGACACTTACTAGTTAGAATGTCAGAGGTCAAAGAGAAAGAGAGGATCTTGAAAGCAGCAAGAGAAAAACAATACATCACATACAAGGGAAACCCAATAAGACTATGTGTAGATTTCTCAGCAGAAACCATGGAGGCTAGAAGACAGTGGGATGATATATTTAAATTACTAAAAGAGAAAAACTGTCAACCAAGACTCCTATATCCAGCAAAATTGTCCTTCAAAAATGAGGGAGAAATTAAAACATTCTCAGACAAAAAGTCACTGAGAGAATTTGTGACCAAGAGAGCATCTCTGCAAGAAATACTAAAGGGAGCACTAGAGTCAGAACCGAAAAGACAGAAGAGAGAGGTATGGAGAAGAGTGTAGAAAGAAGGAAAGTCAGATATGATATATATAATACAAAAGGCAAAATGGTAGAGGAAAATATTATCCAAACAGTAATAACACTAAATGTTAATGGACTGAATTCCCCACTCAAAAGACATAGAATGGCAGAATGGATTAAAAGACAGGATCCTCCTATATGTTGTCTACAGGAAACACATCTTAGACCCAAAGATAAACATAGGTTGAAAGTGAAAGGTTGGGAAAAGATATTTCATGCAAATAACAACCAGAAAATAGCAGGAGTGGCTATACTAATATCCAACAAGTTAGACTTCAAATGTAAAACCGTTAAAAGAGACAAAGAAGGACACTATATACTAATAAAAGGAACAATTAAACAAGAAGACATAACAATCATAAATATTTACGCACCGAACCAGAATGCCCCAAAATACATGAGGAATACACTGCAAACACTGAAAAGGGAAATAGACACAAATACCATAATAGTTGGAGACTTCAATTCCCCACTCTCATCAATGGACAGAACATCTAGACAGAGGAGCAATAAAGAAATAGAGAATCTGAATATTACTATAAAGGAGCTAGACTTAACAGACATTTATAGGACATTACATCCCACAACAGCAGGATACACCTTTTTCTCAAGTGCTCATGGATCATTCTCAAAGATAGACCATATGCTGGGTCACAAAGCAAGTCTTAACAAATTTAAAAAGACTGAAATCATACACAACACTTTCTCGGATCATAAAGGAATGAAGTTGGAAATCAATAATAGGCGGAGTGCCAGAAAATTCACAAATACATGGAGGCTCAACAACACACTCTTAAACAACGAGTGGGTCAAAGAAGAAATTGCAAGAGAAATTAGTAAATACCTCGAGGCAAATGAAAATGAAAACACAACATATCAAAACTTATGGGATGCAGCAAAGGCAGTGCTAAGAGGGAAATTTATTGCCCTAAATGCCTAGATCAGAAAAGAAGAAAAGGCAAAAATGCAGGAATTAACTGTTCACTTGGAAGAACTGGAGAAAGAACAGCAAACTAATCCCAAAGCAAGCAAAAGGAAAGAAATAACAAAGATCAGAGCAGAAATAAATGAAATTGAAAGCATGAAAACAATAGAGAAAATCAATAAGACCAGAAGTTGGTTCTATGAGAGAATCAATAAGATTGATGGGCCCTTATGAAGATTGACAAAAAGAAGAAGAGAGAGGATGCAAATAAATAAGATCAGAAATGGAAGAGGAGACATAACTACTGACCTCACAGAAATAAAGGAGGTAATAACAGGATACTATGAACAACTTTACGCTAATAAATACAACAATTTAGAGGAAATGGACGGGTGTCTGGAAAGACATGAACAACCAACTTTGACTCAAGAAGACATAGATGACCTCAACAAACCAATCACAAGTAAAGAAATTGAATTAGTCATTCAAAAGCTTCCTAGAAAGAAAAGTCCAGGACCAGATGGCTTCACATGTGAATTCTACCAAACGTTCCAGAAAGAATTAGTACCAATTCTCCTCAAACTCTTCAAAAAAATCAAATTGGAGGGAAAACTACCTAATTCATTCTATGAAGCCAACATCACCCTCATACCAAAACCAGGCAAAGATATTACAAAAAAAGAAAACTACAGACCAATCTCTCTAATGAATACAGATGCAAAAATCCTCAATAAAATTCTAGCAAATCATATCCAACAACACATTAAAAGAATTATACATCATGACCAAGTAGGATTCATCCCAGGTATACAAGGATGGTTCAACATAAGAAAATCAATTAATGTAATACACCATATCAACAAATCAAAACAGAAAAATCACATGATCATCTCAATTGATGCAGAGAAGGCATTTGACAAGATTCAACATCCTTTCCTGTTGAAAACACTTCAAAAGATAGGAATACAAGGGAACTTCCTTAAAATGATAGAGGGAATATATGAAAAACCCACAGCTAATATCATCCTCAATGGGGAAAAATTGAAAACTTTCCCCCTAAGATCAGGAACAAGACAAGGATGTCCACTATCACCACTATTATTCAACATTGTGTTGGAGGTTCTAGCCAGAGCAATTAGACAAGAAAAAGAAATACAAGGCATCAAAATTGGAAAGGAAGAAGTAAAACTATCACTGTTTGCAGACGATATGATACTATACATCGAAAACCCGGAAAAATCCACAACAAAACTACTAGAGCTAATAAATGAGTACAGCAAAGTAGCAGGTTACAAGATCAACATTCAAAAATCTGTAACATTTCTATACACTAGTAATGAACAAGCTGAGGGGGAAATCAAGAAACGAATCCCATTTACAATTGCAATTAAAAGAATAAAATACCTAGGAATAAATTTAACTAAAGAGACAAAAAACCTATATAAAGAAAACTACAAAAAACTGTTAAAAGAAATCACAGAAGACCTAAATAGATGGAAGGGCATACCGTGTTCATGGATTGGAGGACTAAATATAGTTAAGATGTCAATCCTACCTAAATTGATTTACAGATTCAATGCAATACCAATCAAAATCCCAACAACTTATTTTTCAGAAATAGAAAAACCAATAAGCAAATTTATCTGGAAGGGCAGGGTGCCCCGAATTGCTAAAAACATCTTGAGGAAAAAAAACGAAGCTGGAGGTCTCGCGCTGCATGACTTTAAGGCATATTATGAAGCCACAGTGGTCAAAACAGCATGGTATTGGCATAAAGGTAGATATATCGACCAATGGAATCGAATAGAGTGCTCAGATATAGACCCTCTCATCTATGGACATTTGATCTTTGATAAGGCAGTCAAGCCAACTCACCTGGGACAGAACAGTCTCTTCAATCAATGGTGCCTAGAGAACTGGATATCCATATGCAAAAGAATGAAAGAAGACCCATCTCTCACACCCTATACAAAAGTTAACACAAAATGGATCAAAGATCTAAACATTAGGTCTAAGACCATAAAACAGTTAGAGGAAAATGTTGGGAGATATCTTATGAATCTTACAACTGGAGGCAGTTTTATGGACCTTAAACCTAAAGCAAGAACACTGAAGAAGGAAATAAATAAATGGGAGCTCCTCAAAATCAATCACTTTTGTGCATCAAAGAACTTCATCAAGAAAGTAGAAAGACAGCGTACACAATGGGAGACAATATTTGGAAATGATATATCAGATAAAGGTCTAGTATCCAGAATTTATAAAGAGATTGTTCATCTCAACAACAAAAAGACAGCCAACCCAATTACAAAATGGGAAAAAGACTTGAACAGACACCTATCAGAAGAGGAAATACAAATGGCCAAAAGGCACATGAAGAGATGCTCAATGTCCCTGGCCATTAGAGAAATGCAAATCAAAACCACAATGAGATATCATCTCACACCCACCAGAATGGCCATTATCAACAAAACAGAAAATGACAAGTGCTGGAGAGGATGCGGAGAAAGAGGCACACTTATCCACTGTTGGTGGGAATGTCAAAGGGTGCAACCACTGTGGAAGGCAGTTTGGCTGTTCCTCAAAAAGCTGAATATAGAATTGCCATACGACCCAGCAATACCATTGCTAGGTATCTACTCAAAGGACTTAAGGGCAAAGACACAAACGGACATTTGCACACCAATGTTTGTAGCAGCGTTATTTACAATTGCAAAGAGATGGAAACAGCCAAAATCTCCATCAACAGAAGAGTGGCTAAACAAACTGTGGTATATACATACGATGGAATACTATGCAGCTTTAAGACAGGATAAACTTATGAAGCATGTAATAACATGGATGGACCTAGAGAACATTATGCTGAGTGAGTCTAGCCAAAAACTAAAGGACAAATACTATATGGTCCCACTGATGTGAACAGACATTCGAGAATAAATTTGGAATATGTCATTGGTAACAGAGTCCAGCAGGAGGTAGAAACAGGGTAAGATAATGGGCAGTTGGAGTTGAAGGGATACAGACGGTGTAACAGGACTAGATACAAAAACTCAAAAATGGACAGCACAATAATACCTAATTGTAAAGTAATCATGTTAAAACACTGAATGAAGCTGCATCTGAGCTATAGGTTTTTGTTTTGTTTTTTTTTGTTTTGTTTTGATTTTACTATTATTACTTTTATTTTTTTCTCTATATTAACATTCTATATCTTTTTCGATTATGTTGCTAGTTCTTCTAAACCGATGCAAATGTACTAAGAAATGATGATCATGTATCTATGTGAGGATGTTAAGAATTACTGGTTGCATATGTAGAATGGTATGATTTCTAAATGTTGGGTTAATTTCTTTTTTTCTGTTAATTAAAAAAAAAAAAGAGAAGGGGTAATTGGAGCTGAAGGGATACAGACTGTACAACGGGACTGGATATAAAAACTCAGAAATGGACAGCACAATACTACCCAATTGTAATGCAATTATGTTAAAACACTGAATGAAGCTGCATGTGAGGTATAGGTTTTTTTGTTTTTTTTTTTTCTTTTTTTCTTTCTATTATTGTTTTAATCCTTATTCTGTTGTCTTTTTATTTCTTTTTCTAAATCGATGCAAATGTACTAAGAAATGATGAATATGCAACTATGTGATGTTATTAAGAATTACTGATTGTACATGTAGAATGGAATGATTTCTAATTGTTTTGTTAATTCTTTTTTTAATTAATAATAAAAAAAAAAAGATCCTTTTTTCCAAGTAAGCTCACGGTCACAGGCACCAGGAATTAATACATCTTTTGGGGGGCCAAAATTCAACCCACTGCACAGGTGCTCAATAAATTATGATAGAGTGACAAGGTCCTATAAGAAAGGGAAAAAGATGATGGGTTCTGGGTGATTTAGAACAATCATATATATTAAGTATTACAAGGGCAAATGATTAGATTTATTTAGGTTATATGAGAGCAGTTTTAATATGAAATTATTTTTAAAATTCTGTTATACGTGTGTTAACATATACTTTGTGATGACAAAGAAAAAGAAAGCATTTTTCAATTTATCTGTAGAAAAGACAGACGAAGTTTTTTAATGACTACTCAAAGTATTGTGAAAAAAGAAGAATCTCAGAAATCCTTAGGGACTTACTGTGGAGTAATTCAGTGTCCCATATGGAATGAGTTTTCCATAGGCAGTTGGAATCTTGTTTTGGCTAAATGTCTGCAAAGAATTGTGAAGATATCCATTAATCTGGACTGCACACATTGTTCTATATTTGCATGGTATGTAAAAGCATGATTCCTGAATACATGTTAGATAATCAAGTCAGAAAACTTTTTTCTGAATTGTAAATTCATGCATATGAAATGTTTTTAAATTATAGGAAAAATTTAATAACACAGAGCTATGTAAATGCCCAATCACCTTCAGTATAAAATACTAAATTACACAGTTGACACTATATTGGAAAATTTGAGGCCTATAATATTAACTTTGAGCCCATATCACTCTTATAGGATAAAACACCTCAAAGGGTATACAGGTTTGCTATTACCCAGAGCAGTGGTTCTCAGTTGGGATGTGGTTCTGCTTCCCCCAGGAGTCATTTAGCAATGTCTGAAGACATTTTGATGATCACAACTTGGTGGGTCTACTACCAGCATCTATGGGGACAGGGCAGAGTTCCTTCTAAACATCCTATACTACACGGGACAGCCCCTGTCCTCCCCTCCACCCTAATGGTAAAGAATTAACCACCCCATATTGATATGCCAATTTAAGAAACCCTATCCTAGAAATTCTGAATTTCCCCTGAGGTGGTCTGGAGACATCTGAATAATTAATAGATTCTCCAAGCTCTTCGTAGAAGCAGGACAAAACATTCCTTACCTCTGGAGAGATACTTAAGGATTTCCTTTTCTCAGTAATAGCTCACGCATAAACAGACAGAATGCATAGATTTCAATGCTTACTAGATTTATATCTAAGAAAATGCCCTGTTAGTATCTACATCCAAACCCATAAAGCAAGAGCTTCCATTTTCACACAAGGGGTAATAAAAAGGATTACAAAAACTCAAAAAAGAAAAGGGGTAGACAGTTTGTGACTATTAATTTAAAAAATTTAAAAAGAGTCATGATATTTTTGATAATTCTTTGTTGGTCTATTTACTTATTTTCATCTCCAATCCCAACTTTTTATACTGTGCTCTATACTGCTGGAATTTGTTTGCTGACTTCATGTTAATTTCTTCCAATAGGAAGCTCTGATGAGAGATCAGAATATAGTAACTAAAAAAAAACAAAATCACACAAACAGAAAATACTGCTTCTGACAACCAATTGCAGTTGCTAGCAATTCTAGGAGTATGCTGGGGAGGAGAGATCTTGGGCTCTAGCTACCCAAAAAGAGGCAGAACTTTTCTAATGGAGCCTTAAAAATATATATATTCAGTTGCACAGCAACAAGTGCAGATTTTTGGTCTCTAACCTAGTTTCATCAGTTCTTCTATATCCAAGAATTAACCCTTCCTCTGATATTCATTTTTGTGGCCCAACCCTTCCAGCACCAAACCTTGTATTAAATTCCTTCTGTTTGAGACATGTTGAGAATATGTTTCTATATACTTAATCTAACTGATGTAATTACAGTTACTACCTTGGGGAAATCATTAAGATCTTGAGAAGGAGGCTTTAATTTCTTTCATGTAATATAGAGAGAATTTATACATATCTGATATTTATTATGATTCATGATTATACTCAATATTATCAACTCAGTATTGTCTCAGTGTGCCGCCCAGGTAATTAAGTTAATAGAAGCTTTCTAACACTTTATTTCTCCCTCTGTGATGAAAATCTTTGTCTGTTTTAGATTTTTCAAATACCTTATAGGAAAATTACTTCTGTTAACTTCTACAGCATTGTTGGTCAAGAAACAAACTTTCTGAGCAAAATAATCCATAATTTCACTTGATTATTTTGGAAAACAAAGAAATGCTTACTTTTGTTTTTTGATCAGGCTCCTTGTTAATAAACCAAAAGCACTCCTAGTAGATACAGAATTGTATTGTAACAGCAGCATCTTTTTAAAGCCACGTTTGTGCAGTCCTAGGTTTCTCCCTGAAAGAATTGTGCCCCGTAAAGAGCATCAAGTTAAGAAACTTAGATTTCCTTGTATTCTTTAACAGCTATCTTTCATACTTGGGAAAAAATCAAAAGATCTCTCTCTCTTTTTCTAACATACACACACACACATCCTTACCTCACTGTACACAAGCTTTCTTGTATTTAATTAATTGTTTCAGTTTTATTTACATCAAAATATATATTCAGAGTTCATTCTCAATAAGATAGGATCTAGGTAGGAGAAGCACCTAAGATGGAAATTTTGTAGTAATCTTTCCATTAAAAGGATCAGATCCTTGCCCATATTGTCTTAGAAATAAAGCTTATATGACAGCAAAAAAGAAAAAAAAATCGTTTCTTTTCAGTCTAATAGACTTAGGAAAAGCAATAATCCTTTGCTAATTTCTTCCATCAGAGCAAGCATATGTTGCAAAGAATCACATTTAGAACAAAAGTAAGCTACTTTAAGTGCCAAGAAATCATTCAAAGAGTGGTTCACTTTCTGAATATGTCAGATTCTCAAGGTTCAAACAAAGGGCCTTTTTTCCCCTGAGTTACATGAATTCTTTCTAAAAAAGAATATAAATTCTTGAAGGATCCCAACCTTGCTGTTCCAGATTTAGGATAACATTGGCTTCTTCCTTCCTGGACTCAAGTTGTTTGCAAGTTGCAATCTAAGTCAAGGCAATTTGTATTGTAAAAAACAGTTTTTAAAAGGAAAAGTATATTTGGTTAAAATGATAGAAGCATCTTACAGTGTATCGGTTAACTTTCACTGCAAATCAAACTACCCCAAAACATAACATCTTGATCCAATTAGAGTTATTTTTTGTCTATGGTGTGAGATAAGGGTCTAACTTCATGTGGATAGCCAGGTGCCCCATCATCATTTGTTAAAGAGATTAGCTTTGGTTTGCTAGAGCTACCAGAATCCATTATACCATAAATGGATTGTCTTTTACAAGGGGGATTTATTAAGTTACAAATTACAATTCTAAGGCCATGGAAATGTCCGAACTAAGGTATCAGCAAGAGAATATCATCACTGAAGAAAAGCTGATGGGGTCTGGGGTTCCTCTGTCACATGACACACGGGAAGGCAAATGGCAATATCTGCTGGGTTGGTTTCAAAATAGCTCTCTCAGAACTTGTGAGTCCTTCTAGATTCTCCTGGGGCATTTTATTTCTCTTCTAGCTTCTCTTGGCTCTGAGCACTCCCAAAACTGCCTCTCTCTTAAAGCAGATTAAGAGCCACCTTGAATGTGTGGGATCGCATCTCCATGTAAATAATCTAATCAGAAGTTCTCACCCAACAGTGGGTTTCCTCCCACAAAATTGGATTAAAAGAACATAGGCTTTTCTGGGTACACAACAGATTCCAACCAGTACAAGACCATTCTTACTCCAATTAATGTACTTGGCACTCTTATTGAAAATCAACTGGCCATAGATGTATGCGTTTATTTCTAAATTCTCAATTCTATTCCACTGGTCTATATGTGTGGCTTCATGCCATTGCAACACTGTTATTTTTTTGAATTAAAGAAGTTTTAGGTTTATAGAAAAATCATACCGAATACACAGAGTTCTTATATAACCCCCCCACACACGTGTTTCCCTTATTATTAACACTTTGCACTTGTGTGATATCTTTGTTTCACTTGATGAAACAATATTATTCTTATCCTACTAACCACAGTCCATAGTTTACATAAGGGTACGCTATGTTATACATCTGTATGTTTTTAAAAATTTTCTATTCAAATTTTTATTCTTAAATGAAACTTTTGATTACTGAGGCTTCATAATAAGGTTTGAAATTGGGAACTTTGGACCTCCAATTTTGTTTGTTTTTTTCAATATTGATTTGGTACTTTGGGGTCCCTTGTGATTCCGTATGAATTTGAGGATTGATTTTGCATTTGCCTAAAAGGCTGCTAGGATTTTGAGGGGGGTTGTGTTGAATCTGTAGATTGCTTTCAGTAGTATAGTCATTTTAACAATATAAAGTCTTCTTATCTATGGGTTGTTTGCAGTCTTCAGTATACAAGTCCTTCACCCCCTTTATTAAATGTATTTATATTCATTCTTTTAGATGTTATTGTGGTTGGAATTTTTTCAATCTATTCATTATTGGTTTTCGCTGGTGTGTAGAAAACACAACTGATCTTTCTACATTAATCTTGTGGCCTTCTACTTTGCTGAATTCATTTATTAGTTCCACAAATTTTCTTATGGAGTACCTGGAATTTTCTATATAAAGGATCATGTCATCTGTAAATAGAAATGTCCAGTTTGGAAGTCTTTTATTTCCTTATCTTTGCCTGATAGTTCTAACTAAACTTATAGCTCAATGTTGAATAACAGTAGTGAAAGGCAGCATACTTGTCTTGTTCCCGACCTCAGGGGGAAGGCTTTTAGTCTCTTACTACTGAGTTACAGTTTTTTATACTTATCCTTTATCATGTTGAAGACCTAAGCATAAGAGCTAAAAACATAAAACTTAGAAACTGTAGGGGGGAACCTTCATAACCTTGGAAAGATATGAATAACCAAAGAAAAAATAGATAAAATGGACTCCATCCAAATTTAAAAAAAAATTTGTTGTACATCAAAGGACATCACCAAGAAAGTGAAAGCACAATTTAGAGAATGGTAGAAAATAATTACAAATAATATATCTGATAAGGGTTTACCATCCAGAATATATAAAGGAGTGCTAAAACACAAAGAAAAAAGACAAATAACCCAATTAAAAACTGGGCAAAGGACTTGAATAGATATATCTCCAATGAAAATATACAAATGGCCAATATGGACATGAAAAAATGCTCAGCATCACTGGTCATCAGAAAATGCAAATCAAAGCCACAATGAGATATAATTTCATATCCAATAGGACGATTACTATAAAAAAATAGAAAAGGACAGATGTTGGCAAGGATTGTTGGTGGGAATGCAAAGTGGTATACATTTATACCACAGACACATTGTGGAGATCTGTTTGCCATTTCCTCAGAAAGTTTAGCATGGACTCACCATAAGACCTGGCAATCCTAGTTCTTGGTATACACCCCAAAAATTGAAAATGGAGACTTGAACAAATATTTTTGCATCAATGTTCATAGCAGCATTATTCACAATTGCCGAAAGATGGAACCAACCTGGTGTCCATCAATAGATGAATGGATAAAATGTGGTCTATACACAAAATAGAATACTAATTCAGCCATGCAAAGGAATGAAGTTCTGATTAATATTACCACATGGATGAACCTTGAAGACATCATGTTGGGTGAAATAAACCACACACAAAAACACAAATATTCTATGGTGTCACTTACATGAAATACCTAGGATAACCAAATTCATAGGGACAAAAAGCAGATTACAGATTACCAGGGACCAGGGGGTGAGTGGAATGAGGTATTATTGCTCAATGGACACAGAGTTTCTATTTGAGATGATCAAAAGGTTTGGGTAACAAAAATTGGTGATAGAAGCACAATATTGTGAATGTAATTCACACCACTGAATTGTATGCTTAAAAAAGGTTAAAATGGGAAATTTTAAGTTGTATATGCATGTGGTAGTTAGATTCAGGTGTCAACTTGACTAGGTGAAGGTACCTAGTTCTATTGCTGTGGACATGAGCCAATGGCATGTGAACTTCATCTGTTGCTGATTACATCTGCAGTCGGCTAGGAGGTGTGCCTGCTGCAATGGATGATGTTTAATTTAACAGGCTGGTGCTTAAATAAGAGAGTTCAACGTAGCACAGTCCAAGTAGCTCAGTAAACCTCATCTGAGCACTTGCAGCTCAGCCCAGGCCTTTGGAGATGCAGAAAGGAATCACCCTGGGGGATTACATTTTTCAAGGGTTAAAAAAACAAACAAGCAAATAAGAATATGAGACAGAGATAGCATATGTTTCAAAAAGCCTCAGTTATTTACTGTCTTGCCCTTTACAGAAAAAAATGTGCTGCCTTCTGATTTAGACCATGTCTTTGTTGAGGTATACTGTGTTCAGCAGGGTGGTTCTTTTGGCCTCAGCTAGGTACCTTAAAGCATCTGCAGTTAGCTACCTGCCAAGTAAGTGACTGGGCTTCTGGG
This sequence comes from Tamandua tetradactyla, assembly GCF_023851605.1. Lineage (NCBI taxonomy): Eukaryota > Metazoa > Chordata > Mammalia > Pilosa > Myrmecophagidae > Tamandua > Tamandua tetradactyla. Next base: position 52,370,133 of record NC_135341.1, on the reverse strand, counting down.
AATTAGTGACTGTTGGCTGAGAAGGTACGAGTGACTTGGCCACATGCCTCTTATCAACCAGTAGGCTAACCCAGACTTGTTCACATGGTGGTTGATGCCTCCAAGAGGAAGTAGAGAGGTACAGAAGGCCTCTTGATGCCTGTACTTGGAACAGTCACAGTGTCACTTCCTCCACATTCTACTAGCCAAAGTTAAGTCACAAGGCCAGCCCACGTTGAATGGGTGGGGTAACAGGCTCCCTCTCTTCTTAGGAGGAAAGAGATAAGGGCAATTTTATAGCCATTTTTGCAAACTATCAAACACAAAGACCAAGGATTTCAAGGGCAGTGGAGCTTCACTGGACCTGTATTGGAGATCTGCAAGTTACTTACACAGCTACCTCCACCCTCAGGCTATCTTGCTTTCTGATTCATTCTTTTTGCTCTCTCGATTTCCCTGCTTAAATCACTTGGTCCTTTATCTCTGAGGGGCTTTCCATGCCTCCCTCACTCTTACCTCTGTAATGCAGCTTTTTCTGCTTCTCATTACATGGATGCCAAACATGTCTATCCAGGTTGGGACACCATAACCCTAATGGACCTTTGAGGGAATTAACAAAAGTAACTTTTTTTCAGGCAGGCACAGTGAATCATGGGCTAGACTTCAGACCAGATGCCCTTGCACAGGGTAAAACCAGCAAACTCATTGTCTGGAGCCCTATTCCAGCCTAGCCTTGCCCTGATCTGTTCTATTGGATTATCAACTAAGACTGGCTCCAAAGAGAAAATCCTATTGTGTTCTTTATTTTAGGTAACTATTCATAGTCCAGTTAACTGGAGTTCACAGGGTAGCAAGCAACATCCCATGTCCCATTATTCATCTTGCAATAAGGCATGAACAGAAACTCTGAGAAACAGGATGCATCAGACTTTATAAAAAGGAATGTAGAAAGGAAATGATTAGTGAAGAAAGGTGTGGACTCATGAGTATATTTTGTGAGGGATATATAAAAAGGTGTGAGCTTTATTTTGTATTTGCCTAGAGATTGATTAGGTTAAATGACACAAGAACACATGTCTATCTCTGTTGTATATTATATAAAGATAGCACATATCATGCCTAGTTAGTAATAAGCCAAAATAAAGAAAAATATTTTGCTTCCCTAATGTTTTCTCCACTAATGGGCACCCGGATGCGGGTACACGGATTGGTAAATGGGGTACTTTCAAAACACATACCTTTACACCAATATCTGGATGGCTATTATATCTGGGGACTTCAAGAAACACAAAATCAATAGAATATTACTGAAAACATCACTTGCAGTGAAAAACTATGTAAAATTTTCTAGACAGGATACTTAGGCATAATTGTATATAATTCAAATATATTCTAACTTCGATTATGCATTTTCAATAATGAAAGCATTTAATTAGGCATGGGTTAGAAATAAATTCTGTATGACCAATATAGTTATTCATTCAAATTCTAGTATACTGCTCTGAATGGCCTATGCTCTGTTTATCTAGAATTGAATTCCAGACCTTACACTGCCACCAAAGGAAATATGACCTCACTTCTCTTGGCCTCAATTTCCACAAGCATTAATTCAAGACATTTGATTAGATCATCTCCAAGTTTCTTACCTGGAAAAATTTTCTGATTTTCTGAATATGAATGTAGATCTGATAAACTTTGCAATAAACAAGCTATGGGATGAGTTGCAGGTCATCCATTCCAGTTTGTTCACCAGCATTGATTTAAATTGGCTCATCTGGCATGATGAAAGAGCACATGAATTTTTATTCCTGTGTGTCACAAGTTGTATTACTGAAAATGCCATCTCAAGAACCATTTCATTTGTTCTATAACTATTCATAAGGAAATATTCCAGGTAATATAATATATACACAGGTGATGTAGCTAGAGAAAACTGACTGAGAAATCATTAGCCATGTTTTATATTATAGAAAAAAATGCTACTAGAATAGTGACATACCAAAGTGCTATTAAAACACAGATGAAGAAACGTTATCATCTGGAGAATTAAGTGAGACCTCCTCAGCGTTGGGAAGGTAGCTTTGAGCGGAGCCTTAAAATGTGTGGTGAGGTTCCACAGGTGCAATAGATAGACAGTGCATTCTAGGTTCAGAGAACAATAAAGAAAAAGCATGGAGTTTTAAATTAAAAGATGATAATAGAAAAGTTGAATGTTAGATTCGTAGAGTTAGATTGGAAAAGATTTAGAGACAATTGTTTTTATTTCTTACTTCCCTCACTCCTTCCTACATTCCTTCCCTCCCTCCATCTCTTCCTTCCTTCCTTCTTTCTGTTTCCTTTTTAACAGTAAGAGAAATTGGTTTCTGAAAGGGCAAAAAATGTTTCAAAAAACACTGCCTCTAAAATAAAGATGGACAGAGTCAGATTATGAAGCATCTTGATTTCTACAGCAAACAGTTTAGTTTTTACTGCTACAAAAACCAAAGGAGTGACACCTTTGGTTTGTGGTTTACGAAGACAATTCCAACAGTAGTAGGAAGAACTCGATTAGAGTTGGAAAGATTAGTGAGAACATGCTGATAATTTTCTGAACAAGAAATGAGGAATATCATTGGAAAAAAAAAGGGAGAAGTTGGATATCAAAACAATGAAGAAAGTTGCTCAAGTGCCAACTGGTCCCATAAATGGGACCTGAAAAACTTTACTGCAACAATCCATCCTCCAACAGGTTCAGTTTTCTGTGCAACTCGGCAATGGTATAGTGATGATGATTTGTAACACCATGAGAATGTAGAAATTTGAATGTGTTTTCTCCTCAATTCTTATTTATGGTAGGGAAGTGTCTCAACAGGGAAGTTGATCTTTTTTTAAATGTCATCTTAAACATTGTAGATTTCTTCTTGTACTATTGGCAGACTGTTGGCTAGGTGAAAAGGACCTGAAACTGTTGTTCTTTATTTTATGTTGTTCTACTATAACATTTATATTAAATACCCATCTCTAGCATCCATCTTAGGAGGTTATTGAACTCTTCTCTATCATTTCTCCCTTCTGTCAAACTTACCAACCTTCCCACTTCTACTATCATCACCATCAACCCAGGCATTTTCTATCTTCTCTTAAACTTTATTTCATAAAACAATAAAGTATCAAAAGAAGTATCAAGAAAAAAATAGAAGCCATTGAATCATACGCCTAGATTAAAAAGAACTGGTGACTATGCTAATTGCTCAGCTAAGTCCTACATCATTTTATAGGCTATCTAGCATGTTACCCACAAGTGATTCCCCCAAATATGTTTTCTATCCGTCAATAGCTAGTACCATGCTTCTAAGCTTCTGTTTTCTAATTTGGATGAATGGGTGAATTTGGCTGAAGGGAGGCATTGTCAGAGCTGATTTATGTTGTTGTCAATCCAAACTGCTTAGCTCTGCAGCTGAAATTATCCTTACATGTCTATTGTTCAGAGTTCAGAAAAACACCTTCTGTTCTTTTGTTCAGCCACAGCAAGGATACAGATTTCCTGTGCTGTTGTTGTTCTTTTCCCTATGCATCAAGCTTTCCTACAATATTGGATGCCTTTACTGCAGAGGTTTTGGAAAACTTTCAGAAAATTCTGAAAAAGAAGAAAGAGAAACTTTATAAGTGGACAGAAGTAACCGGAGAAGATTTAGAATTTATGAAACCCTAAATAGCTACCAACCATTTTTATTTTCATTGAATGAATACAAACACTAATGGGAGTAGCCCATTCTCTTTCTTCATTATAGTAAAAGCCATTGAAACTGTAGCTCTCCTTTTATAGACAAGTCAAAAAGAGTATCAAGTCAGCAATATACATAAGATGTGTCCAATGATTATCATTTGAGTAAGCCCTGAATGATTTATCCAAATGTAAAAAAAAAATGCTTTTCTATACATAATTTTTTTCTGTATCAATCAGAATCCAAATTGGAAACAAAACCCACATCCAAATTAGAATTATTTGAGCAAGGTTTATTTTTAAATGGATTGTAAAAGGCAAAACAAAAGGAAAAGTGCAGCGATCTTACTATCCCTAGCTCTGAATGAATGAAATGTAATTGGAATCTAGAAATTTTTTAGAGCACTCTGTAGAGGAGTCACCTTGAAAGAAATAGTGATTGTTGGCCACAGGATAAAACTAGCTCAAAGCAACATTTCAGTGAGGGAGCAAGAGAAGTATATCACCACCTACTCACCTCCCTTCCTCGCATCTCCTGCTGGGACTCCATAATGGCCAAACTTTGGGCAAACACTGGGAACTAGTAAAACAAGGAATCCATTGATGCTGCTATAATGATTATGAGTCAGTCTCCAAGAGAGAAACAGGATGGAGTAGGTTTGGGATGAAACTGGAGATACCAACAAAGCATATGTGATACATTATTTGTTGTTATTACCATTATATATTTTCTCTTTGAAGTCAGCTTCCTTTAAGGCTAACATCTCAGCCTATCAGTTGGTCATCGAATTTTGTTCAGGGTCAAACATTGAGGCAGGTCCCTTTTTGCCATCTTTAAACTGAGGCTTGATGTGGCCCAGGGCTTGACCTGTGACAGGATGCATCACCAAACTTTTGCCTGGAAAGGCAGAAAAAGCCCTCTCCCTACCCCATCTTTAGCTTTGTTCATACTTACACAGGGTACTTTTTGAGCATATGCTAGCACCTTAGGAATTGTGATATGACCTTAACAATATTCTCTGCCGGCTTTTCTCATGGAGGTTGCATGCTGAGGGAGCTCACTAAGTCTTCATTTTTAGAAGAACTTCGTGGGAACTACCCTATCAGATCTCTCACCTCAAGTGGCCCCAGATAAACACAAGAGCCATTCTCTGATTAAAATTTCTTTTCATACCTCTTTGACAGTGTGTGTACTTGGATATTGGCATGTGCATACATTCCAGAAAGGGTATTATCTTGACTAGACCAAGACCTAGCAGACACTTGGGCTTGAGATTTTTATTCCCTACCATTTCAGCTTCACATTTTAGTTGGTATATCCTCTTTCCATGTTTTCCAAAGATGCAAGTGATACTAAGATTAGGGATTTACTGAGTGAGATATTTTATGCTTTACTCACCAGATAGATTTTTTGCATCTTTCTCAGCCTATGCAATAATTATTCTAGAATAATGTTAGCGTTTGTTTATGCAGTAGTAAGGCTAAAGACTGTCCAAAAGAGTATTGCATGTGACTATGGAAATGTTATGAAAAAACTTGGAATAATTGTGAATCAAAATAGAGACAACAAAAATCATCATTATTTTTATTGTACTCCCCAAGTCTCATTACTTCTCTCAATGAGGCCATAGGGTAGGCAATTTTATCCCTACATCAGGGATGAAAACACTGAGATTAAGAAGTCAAGTGATTTGTCTTGGATAATACAGTGCAGTGTAGATACCCAGGCCTTCTGCCTCATGTTTCCTGTTCTTGGTCCTGTGTCTCTGTGCACTCTTTGTGTCTGGGGAAGCTGCTGTCACTAGGTGGTCTCTAGCGTATGGTACTGTTTATAGAACTTAATATTTTCTTTTAAGCATTTTTCAGATGTTGCTTAGATATCCTGTTTTCCCCCGAACAGCCAGCTCAAATTGCAAAAATTGAATAATTTATAAGAGGCAACAAGAGTCAGAACAATGGCAACTGGGTTGTATGGAGTTATAATAATAGCTGCTGCACTGGAATGATTTATCTTTAGCCTCAACGTTATTCAGAATTCATATTACACTGGAATTAAACTTCTCAGAGTAGGCTTAGATGAATCTAGCAAGAGCTCTGCAATTCACACATTAGACATCAGGTCAGCCTTAGGAGTTCTTTCCATCTCTGCTGAGAGAGAGGAGGAAGGAGAATGAAAGAGAGAGAGAGAGAGAGAAAATCGTAACTTAAACCCTTTGGAAATATCAGTATGTACATTTACCTGGAGATGCAGAATATAATTTAAGGATGGTTTTGTCTTTCCATTTTGTAATATGAATCCAACTGAAAAATTCGTGGACTTTCCCTTTTTGAAGTCAGATGTAAAAGTTTTTTTTTTTTTTAAATCAATGAAATCATTTTTTCAAACTTTCTTCCCACTTTTGTGCTAACAAACAAGAAACAATTTTAGCAATGAATTAATTACTGTAATAACACCTCTCATAATCACATTCTTTCAAGAACAAGGGTCTTTTTCCTTCTATTGAAGAATGGCCAATCAAAACACAGAGATGATGGTCCTAAAAACTCCTTACTCTCCCTTTTGATTTATGTGTTTATTTATCTATCTATCTATCTATGTATCTATCTATCTATCTATTTATTTGTTTATTTATTGCACGGGCAGGCACCAGCAATCGAGCCTGGGTCTCCCGCATGGCAGGCAAGAATTCTGCCTGCTGAGCCACCATTGCGGGGCCCATGCTCTCCCTTTTAGTGATTATTTAAATGATTATTTAAAATAGCTAAAGAGAAAACCTAAGGAGAAACAATCAGAGGAGGAATTAATTACTCTATTAACTTTGCTCTTACTCAGTTCCATTGACCACAGTTCTGGAAGGGACCCTCTAGAAGTCATTGTTTCATATTTCTCCCACCTGTCAGAGATGGTTCACAATCATAGGGACAGATGAGTTGGCTCTGAATGATTTTGCCCCACTATTTATGTTTTTTTCTTGCTTTCTCTCTCTTTCATGATTTTTTTCCTGCATAACCTGGGCTATAATTACCTAAGGAATGAATAAAGTGCCTAGATGTATCCAGGACCTTCTCCAGTATTTTAAAGCTTAATTCATTATGTCAAAAATACTTCATTAAATCTAGAACTTATTTTTGGAAGCACAGCTTATCTTCAAATGTCTGTTCCATTTTGAAGATGAAAGCTGCAATACTGCAAGATAGATAATGATAGCATTCAGAAAACACTCCAGGGAGTAAAAAATAAAATAAAAAAGACATGTTGGGAATATGGCCTCATTCCTACTCCTGACAATACTTTACATCTTGAACAATACCTTTTATTGTTGTGATTCTGTTTGGTTCCTTGTGTGTTTATTACCTTTCAAATATTTTAAGAGAAATAAAAGTAAATTATTGTTAAAAATAAAATTGATCATATATGCATATATTTAATCTAATGCACAATATTCTTTTGAAGGAAATAGTAAGACCAGTAAAAGACAGTCTAGTTTCAGAGGTGTTTTTGGGAAAAACTCCTCTTAACCTTGTGCTATAAAATGGATGACTATTGCAAATAGCCTTACATTCATTTTCTGATACTTTATCCTTCTCATTCTTCAGATGTCCAGACTCTGAGAGTTAAAAACCGAGCAGATTTAGGTTGCATTATTATGGCATTTAGGGCCATAATAATCTGATTTTGATGAGTTCTGAGGCAGAAACCAGCAGCTAATGGTTAAAGGGCACCATGTAGAGAGTAGCTCCTGTGGAAGTAAATTCAAAGGTTTACATTTTTCAGATGTCAACCTAGAAATATGTTTTAAAATGTGTAAAGATCTCATGCATTGCCCTCTATATCATTTGCCCTTGTGTGTAGTTCTTCTCGTGGGCTAATAATCAATATTGGAATATCTTCAGCATTGAAGAGAACAGGTGTCATTATGTTCTAGTCACCATCTAAGCTCTAGGAGGAAGATCTTCACGTTTTTTTAAAAAGGAAACAGATGGGAGTTGTGGTTTCCATTTGTATGTGTGTTTAGGATGGGTTTCCATTTGTATATAGGTTTAAGTTGATTTGATATGAAACCTATTCCCCAGATACTGAAAGCAATTATACTGGCTTTTGTAATAAAGAAATAAAACACTCCCAAAAGTAATGGCTTAAAACATCTTCTTATTTAGCTCATAGTTCTATGAGTTTATCGGGTATTATTAAATGAATTGTGCCCCCAAAAAGATATTTTCAAGTCCTATTACTATGACCCCATTTGGAAATAAGATCTTTGAAGATATTATTAGTTAAAATGATGTCCAACTGGATTAGCATGGACCCTTAATCCAATTGACTGGTATCCTTATTATTTTTTTTAATTTTTTATTAATCAAAAAAAATTACAAGAAACAAACAGGGTATCCTTATTTGTTTAGAGGAAATTGGACACAGTCAATAAGAGGGAACAGAGAAAGAGAGAGATGGCCAAATGACAGAGGCAGAGATTGATTTATGCTGCCAATAAACAAAAAATGTCATGGATTGCCAGTAACCCTCTGGAAGCCAGGGAGAGGCATGGAATGGAATCTCACCTTGAAGAGAAGCATGACCCTGCTGAACCTTTATTTCTGACTTCTCATATTCCATATTCCAGACCTATGAGACAATAAATTTTTGTTGGTGAAGTCAACTTACCTGTGGTACTTTGTTACTACAACCTCTGAAAACTAAGATAATGGGTGTTTCTCCTCATACATCTGTGATCAGTTGATGAACTGGCTAATGGTTCAGTGATATAAAACAGCCTCATTCACAGTCTGGCTATGGGAAGTCTGGTTGGTCTATGGGAGCCTCAGTAGGCTAATAGTTCCAGAGTTCCAAAGACTAGAAAAGGAGAGTAAGAGCCAATGTACAATTACTTTTCAAGGCTTAGGTTACATCACATTCGCTAATGTCCCATTGGCCTAAGCAAGTTACATGGTCAACAGAGAGTCAAAATATGAAAAATAGTTTCTATCTCTTCATGGAAGGACCTGCACATCCCACTGCAGGGAAGAATGGCTACATATGGGGAGAACATGTGGCTGTGTTTTGTAGTCCACTTCTGCTGCCCTAGAAATGTGGCCCCTGATCTATGATCCATTAATAGGAAAACCTAGCTTATGGCTCAAGTATGACACTAAGGAGTATGTTCTTTAAAAAAAAAAACACATACAAAAGACATTTTTAGATCAACTGATGAAAAATCAGCTGGAACTGACACTTTAGGCTCTTGGATTGACAGACCAGAACCATAGCCTTGAGCCTAGTACGAACTGAAACTTAGGTTTCATTTGGGCTTTTGTCCTTTGACTGAACAAATACATTAAAAACTTTCATAATAATGCAATTGACATAAAGTCATTAGAAATTAGATTTAACCAGAAAAAGTTTCCTAAGGTCATGCTCTGTGTCTATTTAATTTTTTATCTTCTTACAGAATTCTCAATTTCATGGCAAGGTATTAGTATTGCATGGCATTTACCAACTTGTATTGCTGCACAGGAATATTAAGGGAAAATGAAACCCCTATAATTTTTATATATGCTTGTTCTGGTGGTCTTTTTCTCAATAAGACCTAAACTTTGTTCTTTTGAATAAGTACATTATTAGATCAACTAACAAAATTGGACTATAGGTGGTAAATTAGACAAAAGCACTATATCAAAGTAACTTTATGAATACATCAACTCTACTGGTGGTATACAGGAGAATTCTTAGTGAATACTTAGGGAATACTATTCCTAAGATATACTCATTGAAGTATTTGGGATAAAGTGTCACATACATACAACTTCTACTCAAATTGTTCATTAAAAAAACATGTAAGAACACATACATATTGGAAATGGGATAAAATATTAACCATAGGAAAATATGAGTACAAAGTAGACAGGTGTTCTTTCTACTATTTTTATTTCTACAACTTTCTAATATTTGAAATTACTTCAAAATATACAACTTAACATTAAAAATTTTTTTCCAAAGTTGAATAGCAAGCAACTCATGTAAACACTAATTTCTCCTTTTTTTCCTCTCTAACATTACACAGTTGCGATCCTGTTCTTGGGAGGGAGGTGACTTTGCCTAATGTGGAAAGGTTTTGATCAGGTCAGCTTCAATTTGGAAAGGCCATGCTCTTAAGATTTTTTACTCATGCAGAGGGTCTAAGTGGGCAGGCAATCTGTCTGACAGGCTGCACCAGATGTCCCAACTATGAAAATGATCTACTACCCAGTGCTCACACTCTTTCAAAGGAAGGCTAATGGGAGAGAAAAGCAGGTAAATGAAATGCCAAGGAGAATGGCAATGAAGCCTGAGAACTGTATTCCAGTCTGCTTTGTAAACAGGAAGATGGATAGAAAGTAGAAGTATTATGCTCAATGGCCCTCACTGAACATAAAAAATATTTTTTCTATATTAATAAATGACATTATATATATCCATACATTCCTTTTATCACAGTCAACACAGTTATGCAGTCACAAATTCAACGATCAATAAGAAAAACAGTCCACATCTTAAATGTCTTTTATTCAGTAACCAGTTTGTCAAGGAAGATCAACTTGGTGGGGTTTAAAGGTGAAATGGCTTTATTTTTTCCAATCACAATTTTGTCGACTCTCACATTGCTATTCATTAATGATAACATGTGAATCCTACAATTTTCCATTCACTTGAAGTTATTAAAATGTGGGCCATATTAAAGCTTTAAAATCAAATCTATTCACTGACAGTTATTAAAATTTGGTCCATTAAAAATTTCAAAATCAAACTCAATTTAAACTTCATTTCCCCACCATGTACTACATAACCTCCATGCTATCACCGATGCTGCCGGTGCAGGCTTGAACTGAATTGCTGACTATTGGAATGAGAGACTTAGGAGATTTCTAGCTCTGACCTCTTCTAGTCTAGCTCCTTCCAAGAGCTGAATTAGGTAGAGGGAGAGACATAGGGAAATTTCTTCTTATTTAAAGAGGCAAGGATTTAATTTTTTCTTTATGGACTATACCTGTCGCTTGGCTGACACCGACTGGCCTTTGTTGTTCTCGAGACGACAGACTTATAAATCCTGACTGTTTCATGTGACACGTGTTTTAAGTTTTTACATTGTGGGGTACTAGTTTTCTCTTAATTTAGTTCTTTCTGATCCTGAGTTGGAGAACTAAGGATCTATTAGCTTATGTGAGATTATTGGATGTTATGCAAAGATTTTATGCATTGCCAATTCTGTATATTGACAAAGATTTTTCAAGACATTATTTTGCCTAAAACATGGAAAGAGAAATTGTGGTATCTGGAATGCAGTGAATATGAACATGCATGGAGTTGATGTATTTCTGGGAGACAATACCTAAACGTATAAATATGTTGGGGCCAAATGGCTCAAGTTCAGCTACTACTTGACTCCTGAGGAACTCATATATTTTTTCTCATATATTCAGCCCATTTGCCTGCTCACAGTAATTCTCTTCTCTCCTCAGATTATCCGAGAGAAGATTTATTTGCCCCTTGCCCATATAGATGTCCAACTAAGCAATGAAAAGCCAGCCCCTTCTACATCTCACAGCCCCCTCTATTCTCTTGTTGTCACCTTTCATTTTGTTTCAGGAGGTAAAAGCCACCCTATCCCTGCTGACCATAAACCTTGAAAGATTTCAAATCCACTGACCTGGAGGCCTACCTCCCATTTACAGAGCTATACTAATGTAGATGGTGATGGATGCCTTTTGCATTTAAATTATCAAATTTAAATTTTAAAATTATCAAAATTGTTGGCATAGTGTTTATAGGACTCCTTTATTATCCCTTTGATTCCATGGGGTTAACTAGAATTAGTGATAACTAATTTCTAATATCATTAATTTGTGCCTTCTCTCATTTTTTCTTGGTTAGCCTGGCTTGTCAATTTTACTGCTCTTTTCAAAAATCCAACTTTTACTTTTATTGATTTTCTTTATTGTTTTCTTATTTTCAATTTCACAGGTTCCTGCTCTAATTTTTATTATTTCTTTCTTCTATTTAATTTAGGCTTAAGTTTTTCTTTCTCTAGTGTTCTAAGGTAGATATTTTGATAATAGCTTTTAAATATTTCTAAACTTCTAATGTATGCATTTGATGCTGTAAATGTCCTCTTAAGCAATTTTACTGCATACTACAAATTTTGATAATTTGTATTTTTATTTTTATTTCGTTCAAAATATTTTTAAATTTCTCTTGTGACATTTTTGACTCCTGTTTCATTTAGAAGTATGTTGTTTAATCTCCAAATAAATATATTTCATTTTCAAACAATCTTTCTGTTATTGATTTCTAATGTAATTATACTATGGCCTAAGAACATATTTTTGTATCATATATATTACTTTAAATTGGATAAGATATAGTGCAGAATGTAGTATGCACTTGATGAATGATCCATCTGAGCTTGAGAAAAATGCATATTCTACTGTTGTTGGAATGAGTATTCTATAATTGGTGTATTTTCACCTTTCACATATAAGGTGTTTATTGTTATAGCTTTATGAATATGTACCGTGTTTGTAGCTGTATTCTATCCATTGACTTTGTTCTTTTATTTTCTTCCAATTTTCCTCTATAGTTTTAATTAAACATTTTATTTGATCCAATTTTCTTACTGATATTAAAATATCAATCATATTTCTTTAAGAAAATAGTGGTTTTCCTGGAGTTGACAAATACATTTATTATTAATCTAAATCCACTTTCAAATAAACTAAACTATTTCACATGTAGAGTAAGTTTAACAGAGTATTCCTAATCCCTCATACCTGTACCTCACAGAATTGCTGTCATTCATTTCACTTTTCCTTAAGCTATAATCATACAATGCACTTTTGCTATTTTTATTTGAATGAACACTTATCTATTACATCAGGAAACAAAATAAAACATTTTTCTACCTTCATTTATTCTTTCTCGTGTATTTTTCTTTTCTCTTTATGGTTATGAGTCTCTGAACTATATAATTTACCTTCTCGCTGAAGAAACCTTTCACTGTTTTTTTGCAGGGCAAGTCTGCTAATGATAAATATCCCTAGTTTTTGTTTGCTTGAGAAAGTCTTTATTTCTACTTCATTTTCAAAGTATAATTTTACTGGATATAGACTTTCGGTTGGGTGGTTTTTTTCTTTCAATTTTTAAACTATTTCAATCTACTGTCTTCCTTCTTATATGGCTTCTGACTAAAATTTCACTATAATTTTTATACTGCTTCCTAATGTAAGGTGTTTTATTCCCTTTGGTGTTATAACTAAAATATTTTATTTCCTATAAATTCTTTAAAGATTTTCTCCTTGTGTTTGGTTTTCAGTCATTTGAATATGATATGCCTAGGTGCAAACTTTTTGTTATTTATCATACTTGGTTTTCTCAGTATTTTGGATGTGGGGTTCAGTGTGTGACACTAATTTTGGAAAGTTGTGGCCGTAATTACTTCAAATATTTCTTCTTCTCTATTCTTTCATTTTTCTCCTTCTAGTTTTCTAAGTACATACATGGTAATCTTTTGAAATGGTGGCACAGTTCTTGTATATTCTGTTCTTCTTTTTAGTCATTTTTCCCTTTGCACTTCAGATTATACTGATATATCTTCAAGTTCACTTATTCTTTCCTTAACTTTAGCAAGTCTATTGTCGAACCCATCAAAGGCATTCTTCATTCCTCTGTGTTTAATTTCTACAATTTCCTTTTGATTCATTCTTAGCGTTTCCTTCTGTCTCCTTACATTATCCATCTGTTTCTGTGTATTGTCTACTTTTTCCATTAGAGCTTTTACCAAAAAAATGCACCACAATACAGCTGGCATTTATAATTATGCAAATGGTTACCTTTACTGCAGGTCTTTATATATTTTCATGCTGCTTTGAACCACTATTTAGCATCCTTTCCTTTCAGTCTGAAGAACTCTATTTAGCATTGCTTGTAGGACAGGTCTAGTGATAATGAACTCCCTCAGTTTTGTTTATCTGAGAATTTCTTGATTTCTCCCTCATATTTGAAAAATAGTCTGGCTGTATATAAAATTATTGACTGGCAGTTGTTTTCTTTCAGCACTTTAAATATTTCAACCTATTGCCTTGCCTCCACAGTTTCTGATGAGAAATGAGAACTCAATCTAATTTGCATTCCCTTTTACATAACACATGGCTTTTCTCTTAACAGCTTTCAGAACTTCTACTTGTCCTTTGCATTTGATAGTGTAACCAATACATGCTGGAGTATACTTTTCTTCATATTTATCCTGTTTGGTGTTCTCTCTGCTTTTTGAATGTGTATATTCATGTCTTTTGCTAAGTTATGGAAGCTCTCTGTCATTATTTCTTTAACTATTCCTTCCGCCTCTTTCTTTCTTTCTTCTCCTTCTTGGACTCCTATAATATGTATATCAGTATACTTGATGGTGTCCCAGAGGTGTCTTAGGCTATTTTCACTTTTAATGACTCTTCTTCCTTTCTATTCCTCAGTCTGACTCATTTCAATTGTCTTGTCTTCAAGTTCACTGATGCTTCTACCAGCTCTAATCTGTTCTTGAAACTCTCTTAGGAAATTTTCATTTCAGTTAGTGGGGTCTTCATCTCCAGTAATTCTGATGGTTTCCCTATTTAAATTTTTATCTCTTTCCTAAGATTCTCATATTTTTCATTCATAGTGTTCCTAATATCCTTTAGTTTTTTCTGTGTATTTTCCTTTATCTTCTTCTGCATTTTTAAGATCATTGCTTTAAAGCTTGGTCTGATATGTCCACATTCTGGTCTCCTTCATTAGTGTCTTCTGGATATTTGTCCTCTTCCTTTGGATTAACCATCATTTCCTGTTTCTTTGTCTTACATTCTTTCCTTGCACACCATATATTTTAATATTTAAAATGTTAACAGTGGGATTTACTCTGAGATTTGTCTGCGTCTTGGTTTTGCAACCAGCTGGTAAAAAGACAGAGGTTTTTTTTGAACTTCAGGTCTCCTATCAGGAAAGTTTGCCCAAGGCAAAATAATGTGCAAAATTTTCCCTGTCTTTTGGGGCTCTGCCTTGTTCTGGGTTTTTGCTTGTTAATTGTTTTGGCGTTCTCCTTTGGAGACAGACCTCCCTCTCTGGGTATTTGAAACTCTACAGTTTCTTAGAATCCTTTCATTGTCTCAAGCTGCTTTTGCCTTGACAAGAAGGGGCATAAGGGAAGGTTTTACCCAAATCATTCTTTACCTGCTGAAACAGGGCCAGGAACCCATGACGGGAGTGCAGACTAGCTCGAAAGTTCCCTGGGGAGGAGACCAGGAATGGCACCAAGTGCTCCTTAAACAATGCCCCAAAGCTGAGCTTTCCTGGGCTTCCCAGCAAATTCAGCCCTTCAATTAACTCTTTCCCACAGCCTTAAGGAAATGCAACATCCTTGAGTCCCCACTACTGACACCCCTATCTGGGACAGGATGAAACAATGGCTGCCACTGCCTTTGCCTGGGGCAGGTTGCCACAGATTGAAACCATGGATGCCCTCAGAGCTGGGACCCCAGAATTCAAATTTGTTAACAAAAGCTGTGATCAGTCATTAGCTGTGACCACCCCTGGTCTTGGAGAAGAAGGTTTTTATGTCCTTTTTTGTTACCAGCAAGTGAGCCAGGGGCTGGACCCCATGGCAGCTTGCCAAGAGAGCGGAGGATGGGAGTCAGTCATCGCCATGTGGGGAGAACATTTTACTTTTCTTGTCTGTAATTTATCAGCCTCTTCCTTCCTCTCTTCCCAGGATGGTGCACAGTATTTTTCTGGCCTCTGGAGATTCTAAATAGTTGTGTTAGGCAGTTCCTGCCTACTTACAATTGCTTTAGTGGAAGGAGCTCACTACTCTGCCATCTTCCCAAATCCTTCATTAGAGCTCTTAATGTATTAAATCATAGTTTTGTTTGTTTGTTTGTTTGTTTATATGCTATATGGCAGGGGCCACATTTCATTCATTTTCCACATGAATATCCCATTATTGCAGTACCATTTGTTGAATTTTTGTTTGTTTGTCTTTTCTTTGTTTGCTTGCTTGTTTGTTTTTCAGAAAGTGCATGGGTCAGGAGTTGAACTAGGTCTCCTGCATGGCAGGCAAGAACATGGTTATTTTTAATTGCCTGTTTGGTAATTCCAAATCCATGTCACATCTGAATCTATTACTGATACTTTCTTCATCACTTCAGACTACTTTTTCTCACTTTTTTAGCATGCTTTGTAATATTTTGTTATATATCTGACATGATATACTGCATAATAGAAACAAAGATAATTAGGTTTTAGTGTGAGATTTTATGTTATTCTAAGAGTAGCTGAGTTTAATGTTTAATGTTTCCTATATATGGGGTACTAGTGACTTTGTTTTTGTCTCTCTTGTTGTGTTGGCATTTCCCTAAACTCCTTCTAAAATAGAATCCGAATATTGCAGATCATTCATCCATTATTCACTGTTATTATACAGGAGCCCTATTCATGGGATAACAAGGAATAGGGAAGGGGAAGTACCCTGTAGTGTTATGATTAAATCTCAGTTCAGTGGATCTGTGGCTCTGGACTATGACTTTCAGTAGGTGTTTTTTAGTTCTATTTTTTCCTCTTGGAAGAGACCGGATAATTAGAAAATAATACCTGAATAACCATTTTAAAAGCTGCATAAAAAGATCCACTAAAAAACACAATAGATGTATCAAAATGTAATTCTAAAAAATGTCCAGGCAACCCACAGAAAGGCTGGGGAAAAAATAGAAATAAAAACAGAAAGAACAAGCAGAATATACCTAGCATAATATACTTAAAAAGCTGTATAAATAGATCCACTCAAAAACACAATAGATAAATCAAAGGGGAATTCTAAAAAGTGTCTAGGCAACTCACAGGAAGGCAGGGGCAAAAATAGAAATAAAAACAGAAAATAAAAATAAATAAAATGACAGATTTAAATCCTCATACACCAATAATTACATTAAATTACCGGAATACACAATTAATTGAAAAAGATTAGAAGAATAGATAAAGCAAAACAAAGCATGACCCTACAGGATAAGTACAGGAAATTCACTTAAATATAACAATATAGACAGCTTTAAAGTAAAAGGATGGAAAAAATGTGTGCATGCAAACATCAATCCAGAGAATCAGGAGTGTCTATTTTATTTGGAGATAAAAAAGAATTTATAGCAAAGAAAATTATCACAGACAAAGAAGGATATTACATATTGATTAAAATATCTATCACAGGGTGGGGTGCAATGGCTCAGCAGGCAGAGTTCTTACTTGCCACACTGGAGACCTTGGTTTGATTCCCAGTGCCTGCCCATGAAAAAAAAAAAAGGAAAAAAAAAAAAAAAAAAATATATATATATATATATATATATATATATATATATAACAAGGAAGTCATAGAAATACTAAATGCAGATGCATGAAATAACAAAGCTGCAATTTATTTGCAGCAAACAAACAAAAACAACAATAACAAAGAAACTCAATATAATTGAATGGATAAATAGGTAAAGCAGCCACAGAAAATGAAAATTTCAACATCTCTCTCCCAACCATTGATAAACCAATTAGAGAGAAATACAGCAAAGATACAGAAGAACTCAATAACATCATCAACCAACAGGGTCTGATTTACATTTAGAAAATATTCCATCAAAAATATTGTAATAAGCTGTCTTTTAGCATGCAGAGGGTATATATATCCCCAGATAAACCATATCCTGGACCATAAAACAAACCCCCAAATATCTAAATGACGGAAATCATAGAGTGTGTAATCTGTGACCACAATGGAATCAAATTAAAACTCTAAACTCTATAACAGAAAGGGAACAGGCAAATCTAAAAACAGTTGGAAACTAAACAAGGAGCTTAATAATAAACAGCAAAATTAAATAATACCTAAGTCAAAGAGGAAGTCTTGAGGGAAATCAAATCATATATTGAACTAAATGAAAACGGAAATACAACTTATCAAAATTTGTGGGATGTATCTAGCAACAGTGCTGAGAGACAAATAACAGCCTGAAATATTTACATTAGAAAAGAGGAAATGTCTCAAATCAATAACCTGAGCTCCCACCTCAGGGAACTAGAAGAGCAAAATTAACACAAATTAAGCAAAAAAAAAAAAACAAGGAAATAATAAAGATAAGAGCAAAAACCAATGACAAACAATGCAACAAAAAGCTGGGTCTATAAAAAAAGACCCATATAATCAACGAATGTCTAGCAAAGCTGACATACACACAAAAAAAAAGAGGGAGAGAGAGAGATAATATAGAGAAGACACAAATTACTAATATCAGGAGTGAGCCAGAGGATAGCATTACAGTCTCTGAAGACTTCAAAAGGATAATAAGAATCTACTATGAATAAGTCTAAAAGCAAATTTTACAACTTACATGAAATGGACCAAATCCTCAAAAAAACACATACTACCACAACTCATAAAATATGCAGCAGATAATTTGAATAGTCCTACAAATATTGAGGAAATATAATTAATAATATAAAATCTCATGGAAAAGAAATATCTAGCTCAAGATGGTTCTACTGGAGAATTCTATCAAATGTTTATAAAAGAATTAATACCAATAATACATAATCTCTTCCAGAAAATAGAAAAGAAGGGAATATCTCCCAACATATTGTATGAGGCCATTATTACCCTTATACCAAAACCACATGAAAGCAACACAAAAAATAAATAAATACAACTACATGCCAATATCCCTCATGAATATAGACATAAAAATTCTTAACAAATTATTAGCAAACAAAAGTCAGCTATATATATATATATATATATATATATATATATATATATATATATATATAAACAATTATATACTGTGACTCAATGGAATTTATTCCAGGAATGCAAGACTTGTCCACTATCAAAAATCAATATAATCCACCATATTAATAGATTAAAAAAAAATCACATGAACATCGTAATTGATGCAGAAAAAGCATTTCACAAAATTCCACACACAGTCATGATAAAAAGTCTCAGGAAAGTAGGAATAGAAAGAAACTTCCTCAACTTGATAAAGAATACCTACAAATAACCTATAGCTTAATAGCATACTTAATGATGAAAGACTGAATGTTTCCTCCTAAGAACTGGGAACAAGGCAAGAATATCTCTCTCACCACTGCTATTCAACATCATACTGGAAGGCTTAGCCAATGCAATACAACAAGAAAAGGAAATAAGAGGTACACAAGGTTTGAAAAGAAGAAATAATTTTTTCTCTATTTTCAGATAAGATAATGATTTCCACAGAAAATCCAAAGGAATATAATAAGAAAAGCCTTCTATATCTAATAGCTGAATTCAGCAACGTCTCTGGATATAAGATCAATATGCAAAAATCAACTGTATTTCTATATACTAATGATGAATACATGGAAACTAAAATTTAAATACAATATCAGCAACTATTACTCAAATGATGAAACATTTAGGTGTACACCTAACAAAGTAAATACAGTATGTGGATGTTGAAAATTTAGTTCTGTTGTATGACATAATATTTTATTTTACTGTTCATGTCTGTCTTTCCCAGAAGATTAACATTCTTAAGTAGGTCACTTTTAAACATCTTTTTATGTCAGTATTCAGTGTTCTAATTTTTTAATGCTATAAATGTTTCACAAGGCAAATCATAAGAAGATGAAATAAGGATTGACAAATATGTACTTACAGTTTGGATGTTTAATTCAGTAGTTAAACACCTTTTAATCATGAAGGAAGACTTGTTTCAGGCAGTAGAAGGTAACATTGTACGGCCGCTGTCTTTTAGAAGGTTCATATGCATCATGATTGGATTCTACAAATTGCTTTATTGCTCTCTCCGTGACACTTCTACATTCTCTGGAAGAAGAAAAAAAACAGAAGAGAGAAATAACATAATGAATAAGGGAAAGAAACAAAATATTTTAATATGTAGGGAGCCTGTGGGAAGAAAAAGGGAAGGAACTTGTTCAGATACAGAGATGTGTGGGCTGTCTCACTACTTGCCTTCTGAAAAGAGCTACCTGCTCATCCTCAGGACAAAGAGCAGTTGGCTAATTAGTGGCCTTAAACCCTGTATTAGTTTGGGTTCTCTAGAGAAAAAGAATCAACAGGGAACACTTGCAAATATAAAATTTATAAAAGTGTCTCAAGTGATCGCGGGAATGCAGAGTCCAAAATCCGCAGGGCAGGCTGTGAAGCCGATGACTCCAATGGAGGGTATGGACAAACTCTACAGGAGAGGCTTGCCAGCCGAGGAAGGAACAGAGCCTGTGTCTTCTGAATCCTCATTAAAAGGCTTCCCGTGATTAGATTAAGCGTCACGCATTGCAGAAGACACTCCCCTTTGGCTGATTACAAATGGAATCAGCTGTGGATGCAGCTGACGTGATCATGATATAATTCTATGAAATGTCCTCATTGCAACAGGCAGGCCAGCACTTGCCCAACCAGACAAATAGGTAACTTGGCCAAGACGACACATGAACCTGACCATGACAAACTCCTTTAAGGAAATTTTTCCAATAGCTGTGAACTTTGTTTCAGTTCAAGTTCTTAATCTTTCCCTCTCCTGTGGATTCAGTTTTTACTGCATTTTATGGTGATTTGTGTAATCTCACCTTCTAATTCATGATTCTTAGTAGCAGAAGTGTGGCATTAAACATCATTATAACCTTCACAGCAAAACACTTTGTTCATAGTAAGTACCTAAAATTATTTGAGGAAAGAAAGAACAAGTTTGTAATGTCTGTGTGCAAAGCACCATATTATATCCTGATAACACATTAATGAACAAAATAGGCATTTAAGTGTAGAAGACAAGCATCAAAACAAATAATCATAGTAAATGGAAAGTTAGAAAGTATAACTGATACTAAGGGAAAGTTTTGATTAAAATGATATAACTGGGGTAAGAGTGGTGACCATGGCCAGTGCCAGAAAAGGCATTTCTGAAGAAGTAATATTTAAATAGAAATTTGTATTGAGGAGATAGACTGGTTAAAAAGCAAGCAAACAAACAACAAAAATGGCATTCTAGCAAGAAGAGTATTAAGCATAATTAGGCATTCTTTCCCTTTCCCTGTCACTCTCACTTTCTCTCTCATTCTCTCTGCCCCTCCAGTTTTCCTCAGTGTAATACATTAGATAATGTCTATTCCAAGAAAATAAACTGGTTCACTAGGAGTGAATTACATCTTCTACTTATATAAAATCTAGAAATTTCTACTCACAGGGAAGATTAATTTATTTTCTTTTAGTAAAAAAAAAATTTCTTTGTACACAAGCTTGGGAAACTTAAATAAATAGCCAAGTGACTATAATGTAAAAACCACTGAAGTGTCTACCTTAGTTTAATGACATTTTGTCTTCAGTAGGTGATAGCTAACTTTTACTGCCCTAAGCTACAACCTAAATATTTGTTTGTTATTTTGAGAGGGTCATTTTTCTTATTTGGCAATTTTGAAGTAATTGCATTAAAAATTTCAGATTTGTTCAAAGTAGAGATATAGTTCATGAACATATAATTCTACAATGTATATGTAAACACATTTACTGTGACTGGATTTTATATGATTTAAAATTAGTTATCAGTGGATACAATGTACATTGTCATTCTTTCTATATCCTTGATCTCATCAGAGCCTGTTTCTCTGCTTAAGATAACATTTTTAATGGCTTTATCATTAAGAAAAAGAAAATTTGTTGAGACCCTAATCAATCTCATACCTGTAATAGTCATACCTGCTATTATTATTAGCCATTAATGTTCCAAATAATTTGATAACACAGAGAAGACACAGCTTTCTCACAATTGATGTATGGCCAAGTAGAATTAATACATCATAAAAATTAGAAAGTTTGAGAGAATTTTGATGAGTGGCAATTGTTATAGTCTCTACTTCTTTTTGTTTTCTTTTTAATTTAGGAAATTATCTAGACCAGACTTTCACAGTGTTTGCTTTCCTAGTAATTGTAATAAAGTCCATAGCTAAATATCCTCACAGAAACATGAGTTTGTATTAACCATCTGTTATTCCTTTAATTATGGTTTCCTGTGATGAGTATGAAAGCATAGAGATAAAAGTGGGTAGGGTGGGGAGCCCTAGACCAGAAACATATACACACATTGGTCTGAGAAAACACTTCCATCAGACAACTGTGCGTTCCATTTTCCAGAATCCACCATAATTACAATTATGCAGGATGAAAAGCGTTTTTTAAATAGCTGGTCTTCATTTGCTACTACATTTTAATAGATGATGGATTTCATTGGTGTTTAGTTTGGGAACATTTTAAAGGTACTTCACTCACACAGGCAGATTATGGAAAAAAGAGGAGAGTGGTTTCAAGATACTGATGTGCTTGGGGCCCAATATTTAATTCAGTTCCACCCCTTCCTCCCTAAGCAACCAATATTTAATTCATTTCTACCACATTCCATGAGAAAGGAAAGCACATGAATTTCTCCTCCTGTTCAGAGCTGCAAGAAATGGACACAGAGGTAAAGCAATTAGTTAAGTCCGGAAAATCCCAGACATCGCCACAATCTTTCCACTTTCGAACAGAGGGCTTAGAAAAGCACAGGAGGGCCCTTACTTTGAAGATACCCTATTTCCCATGGCAAGAATAGGAAAATAACTAATATCGAAATCAGGGCTCTCCTCAGCATGCTCTGGCTATGAAGGGAAGGTAAAAATTTGAGTCAGGCATTTTGAGTTTTCATTACATTTTTTCTTCTTTAGGAATCACCTTCTTAGGCAAAAAATTGTGGTGAAAAGAGAATTGGATGAAAATAATATGTCCATATCCTTCCTGAAAAATTTGCAAGGTGCTGGGAAAGTTATTAATAGTCTTTGGGTCTTGGATTTATCAGTAATGAAAAGCTACCACTCTGAGTATCAAAGCTTCAAAAATAATCTGCTCTTTTCTCTAACTTCTTTTAAGATTGTTTCCTTGTCTTTGGTACCTGCAGTTTCATTTAATGGGTTTAGTTGCTGCCTTCTTTTTATAGGATCCTATTTGGGATTTGCTGGCTTTTTTGAATATTTCTTTGGATGTTTTCATCTGTTTTGAAAAAAGTCTTTTCCTTTTGTTCTTCAGTTATTGCCTCAGTCATATTCTTTCATGTTTTTCCTACAGAAATCCTTATAAGATATATTCAACTGTTTCTCTCATTGCTGTCCTGTTTATGTCTTATTTCTCTATCTATTTTCATTCCATTTAATTTCTTTTTTAATATAATTTGCATGCCATACAATTCACCAATTTAACATGTAAAATTCCATTTGTTTAGTATATTCTCAGAATTGTGCAACCATCACCACAATCAATTTTAGAATACTTTTATCACCCCAAAAAGAAACCCCATACCCAGAAGTCAAATTTCATTACCCCCAACATACCACCCCTTCCACCCTAAGCAACCACTAATCTAATTTCTAACTCTATAGATTTCCCTATCCTGGTTACTTAATATAAATAGACTCATATGATTTTAGGTCTTTAGTGACCACCTATGTTCACTTAGCATAATGTTTTCAAGGTCCATCCATGTTGTAATATATACTAGAATTTCATTCCTTTTCATTGCTGAATAATATTCTACTATATGGATCTACCACATTTTCTTTATCTATTCATCAGTTTGATAGGCATTTCACTTTTTAGCTATTATGGATAATACTTACAGCAGCATTTAACTTTTTAGCAGAAAATTTTTGTGTGGACATGTGATTTAATTTCTCTTGGGTATACGCTTAGGAGTGGATCTTCTAGGTCATATGGTAAATCTGTTCTGTTGCTTGTGGAACTGCCAGATTATTTTCTTTCCCATCAGCAGTGTAAGAAGGTTCCAATTTCTCCGTATCCTCTCCAACACTTCTTATTGTCTGCTTTTTTAGGTATAGTCATCTTAATAAATGCAAACTGGTTTTGATTTGCATATTCATGATGGATAATAATAAACATTTATTCAAATATTTATTGTCTTTTGTATATATTCATGAAGAAATGTCTAAGAAAGTCATTTCTCAATTTCCTTTTGGATGATTTGTCCTTTTATTATTGAGTTGTGTTTTTATCTTCTAGATACAAGTTCATTATCACTATATGATTTGTAAATATTTTCTCTCAATTCTGTGGGTTATCTTTTCACTTTATTTAAGATGGTGTATTATCTAAAAGGGCTTTGCCTAATCCAAGGTCATTAAGATTCACTCATATTTTTTATGAGTTTTGTATATTTGCTCTTACATTTAAATTTATGATATATTTTGAGTTATTTCTTTGTGTAAGGTGTGAGGAAAGGATCCAACTTCCTGTATTGTATATGGGTATTCTACAATTTATGAAAATACTTATTTCCCCAATGCATTGTCTTGGCTCTCCTTTTGAAACTCAGTTGACCATAAATGTAAAGGTATATTTCTGGACTCTAATTTATTCCATTGATCTATATGTCTATTTTTATGCCAGTACCTCCAGTCTGGATTACTGTAGCTTTGTAGTAATTGTTGAAATCAGAAATGGGAGTTCTCCAACATTTTTCTACATTAAAAAAGTTTTTATTTAGCGATTCTGTATCTCTCACATTTCCATCTGAATTTTAGAATCGGCTTGTCAATTTATGTAAAAATAAAAGTGAAGTTTTAATCGGGATTGTGTTGAATTTGTAGATCAATTTGAGAAGTATTCATCTTATCAACATTAAGTCTTCTGAACTATGAGCTTGGGATAACTTTCCATTTTTTGCATTTTCTTTAATTTCTTTCAGCAGTGGTTAGTAGTAATCAAAGTATAAATTTTGTACTTCTCTTGTTAAATTTGTTCCCAAGTTTTTTTTTTTTCAGTTTTATTAGAAAAGTTGTGAGTTTACAGAACAATCATGTATAAAAGACAGGATTCCCGTATACCACCCTATTATTAACCACTTGCATTAGTGTGGAACATTTGTTACAATTGATGATAGCACATTTTCATATTTGTACTGTTAACTATAGTCCATGATTTAACATAGGGTTTACTGTTAGTGTAGTTTTGTCCCATGGGTTTTTATTTTTTATTTTTATTTTTCTGTATGTTGTATGGCAGGGATCACATTTCAGTTTTTTCCCATGTGAGTATCCAGCTATTGCAGTACCATTTGTTGAATTTTTGTTTGTTTGTTTTGTGACGTGCACAGGCTGGGAATTGAACCCAGATCCCCCTCATGGCAGGTGAGAATTCTACCACTGAACTACCTATGTACCCTCCGTTCCATGGATTTTTAAAAATTTTTTATTCTGTTACCACATACAATCTAACATTTCTCTTTTTAATCACAT
Organism: Tamandua tetradactyla; assembly: GCF_023851605.1. Lineage (NCBI taxonomy): Eukaryota > Metazoa > Chordata > Mammalia > Pilosa > Myrmecophagidae > Tamandua > Tamandua tetradactyla. Next base: position 52,345,084 of record NC_135341.1, on the reverse strand, counting down.
CCGGATATGTATTTCAGTATTGTTAATTACATTCACAATATTTTGCTACCATCACTATTATCCATTATGAAAATATTTCCAAGGCTTAAAATGTATATGGTTCTTATTTGGAATGATTTTATCCTTTTTGATGGTATTTTACATGGAATTGTTTTGCTAATTCTGTTTTCATATTGTTCATTGCTAGTATGTAGGTATATTGTTGTCTTGTATCTTGTAAGACTCCTAAACTTATTTATGACTTACAATAGATTTTTAGTAGACTCTTTAGGATTTCCTATATACAAGGTCACATCATCTTTCTGAAAATCAAGATAATTTTACTGCTTGATTTAGTTTTGGTATTTGTATCTTTCTAGGAACTTTTCCTTTTAGATTAATTATCTAATTTCTTGGGATATTTGTCTTAGTATTGCCTTATAATCCTTTTTATTTCTGTTAGATAAGCAGTAATTTCTCCCTCTTTCATACCTTATTTTAGTAATTTGAGAATACTCTTTTTTCTTGGTCAGTCTAGTTAAATGTCATTTTTGTTGGTCTTTCCATAGAAACAACCTTCAATTTTGTTGATTTTTTTTACGTTTTAAAAATTCTTTATTTCATTAGTTTCCATTCCAATCTTTATCATTTCTGTCTTTCTTCTTGCTTTAGGTTTACTTTGTTTCTCTTTCCTCAGTGTCTTATGGTAGAAGGCTAAGCTATTGACTTGAGTTCTTTCCTCTGTTTTGATATAGGCATTTAGAGAAGTAAATTTCCCTCTAAGCCCCACTTTAGCTGCATTCCCATAAGTTTAGATATATTGTTTAATTTAATTTATATTCAAATTGCTTTCTGGTGTTGCTTGATTTTGGACTGATATAATTCCATTTATATTTCTTATAGGGTGGGTCTGTTGGCAAGAAATTCTGGTTTTTATCCTGGAGGGTCTTTATTTTGTCTTCACTTATCTTTTTAACATCTTACATTAATATAGGATATTTATAACAATTAATGAACCAATATTATACATTATTATTAAGTAAAGTCTATACTTTTAATTCAGATTTACTTAGCTTTTATTCTAGTGTTCTTTTCCACTCCAGGAAACCATCAGGATATCAGATTGCATTTAGTTTTCATGTCTCCTTAGGCTCTTTTTGACTGTGACAGTCTCTCATACTTTCCTTGTTTATGATGACTTTGACAATTTTGAAGAGTACTGGTCAGGCATATTGTTGATGTCCCTCTATTGCAATTTATATGATGCTTTTCTCATAATGATACCAAGGTTTTGCATTTTGCTTCATTTTTGACACATAGTTTTACCGGATATAAGATTCAGGCTTGACAGTTTTCTTACTTTTTCCACCACTTTGAATAAGTTATATTATTGCCTTCTGGCCTCCCTTGTTTCTGGTGAGCGGTCAGCTTTTAATCTTTTTGATATTCCCTTTTATGTGTTAAATTCTTTTTCCCTTGTTTATTTTTTTTAAGCAGGGGAAAATCTTTTTCAAGATTTTCTCTGTCTCTCAACATTTTTTTTTTCTTTTTCAGCCATTTTTTGATTTACAGTTTGTGTTCAATGCAAATCAATTCCATAACATGAGAAGGTACTATGAATCAAAGCATAAATACACAAACACAATACACAATCCAAAACAAGATGTATAGCATTCATACATGAAGCAAAAAGGAGTGTTCATTCACACACACAGTAGCTTGAGATCTCTTGAATCTGGTTTTCCCTTGTGGGCATCTAAAGAAAAAAAAGGTGGAAACAAATGACTGGCTATCAAGACTTCTGTAGCCATAAGTATCAGTGTGTGACCATGCGAACAAAAAACTTCATGGAAGTATTTATTTTTAAAAAGGTTTCTGTGCATTTAGGTAGTTGTAAAAGATTTACTTTCCCGAATCAAGCCAATTTTAGGCTTATGACCATGTTCTAACTATCTAAAAAGATTAACTGATACAGAAAGTGTTCCAAATGTGGCTATTCTGATTCAGAGATAAAAAAAAAAAAGTATTTACAGAAAGATTATAAAAGTTTTTGTGAATTTAATGCAGGATAGGTTCCAGTCTTCACTTCCCAACTACTGGATTTACATTATTTTTGCTCTTTCACATTTGCCTTTTAAATTTCAAGACCTATCAATTTTACTTTCAAACAGATCATTTATTAAATTGCAAAAAGTATTCAACATATGCAGAAACAAAAAAAGCAGAATTTTGAAATTGGTTGAGGTCAATGCATTTTTACTCTTTGAAATCAGTTTAGCTAAATGAATCTGGTGCTGTTGTTGGATGGGAATGTGATAGGAAATGTCTACTATTCGATTTTATAAGTGAATAAGCAAGATTTATTCATTATGCTTACATTGGGTGGTAGATTCCAATACATCATTGCCTGACACATGTCCGTTACTACTTAAAAAGTCAAATACAATGTCAAATCCCAACCTCGGAAATAAGAATTGAGTTCCCAAGAGAACAATGATAGCTTAACAATGTAAAACTTTTATCTAGAATTTATCAGCATTAAATTCGTATTGGTGAAACAATACATGGAGAATGTACAGTAACACCTGGAGGTTCCTTTTAATGTACACATAAATAGAATCATGGGAGTTTTTGTATTACCTAATCTTTTAATGACCCTATGTGTTTAATGTACCAAATGAAAACTGAATCTCCATCCTCACCGCATTGTTTCTTCTTGGATAAGAGAAAATCTATTTGTTTTTCAAGGTAAAGTTTTAAGTGTCCACATTTCTTAGGTCACATTCAAGGAAGTCATCTCTTCACTTTGGAGGTTGTCTCTTCATCTTCTACATGAAATTTCAGCAGACTTAATATTGGCATTCATCATCTAGTCAAGTCCTTCACACGTTCTTCAAACCAGTCAAATTTGGGATTCTCAATACTTACTGCCTCAATAAGGTGTGGAACCGGTAGATTCAATGAAGATGTGTTCGCCTCACCACACTGGACTTCAGATGCCATTTGGATTTGGGTTCAGAAGATGGGGAAGCATAGACGTTTCTTGATCTGAGTCTCTTAACAGTAAGAGATGTAAAAGAGAGAGAGAGTGAGACCAGGAGGAGGCTGGCTGTAGACTGCAGGACACTGCCGCTTCCTGGACTGGTGGCATTAGCTGGACTTGGGGCAGCCAAGGTACTCTGGGAGGAGTTACTTGAATGTCCTATGGCCATTGTGTGATTTGAATAAATCTGCATGGGTAAGAGCAGAGCCAGGAGCAGCAGCCCCAGTCCAACCCTGGCCACCGTTGCTTTTCCCGTGTCTGCTCCGTAGGCGCGCTGCGAGTCTGGCTGGACACTGGGTGCGTGGAGAACCACTCGCTAGGGGCAGGCGCAGGCAAGGTGACTGTCTTTCAACATTTTTACCATGAAGGGTTTAGATATGGAACCCTTTCTTATATCTTACTTGGCATTCACTGTACTTCTTTGATGTGTAGATTGATTTTTTTTCATACAATATGGTACGTTTTCAGCCATTATTTCTTGAATATTATGTCTGCTCTTTCTTATTAAATCTTCTGGTATTCCAAATCACAGATGGCTGTGTAATTAATGGGGTCACATGTGAGTTGTGGTCATTCATCTCCATTTATGTTTCTCTCCATTCCTCAGATTGTATAATCTCTTTTGATCAATCTTTAAGTTCACTGATTCTTCTGCCAGTTTTAATCTATTTTGAGCCCTCTAGTGATTTTTTTCATTTTAGCTGTTTTTTTTCATCTCTTCATTAAAATTCTATTTGCTGAAATATTATAATCACATCTCTCTTTAATTCTTTTTTTTTTGGTAGGGGGTGCATGGTCTGGGAATTGAACCTGGTCTCTTGCATGGAAGGCAAGCATTCTATCATGGAACCACCCGGGCACCCCTCTTTAATTTTTAAATTTGGTTTCCTTTAGTTCTTTGAGAAAATGTATAATACCTGCTTTCAATTTTTTTTTTTAAGGTGTACTTCTGGGCCCTTTCTCAGGCACTTCCTGTTGCCAGCTTTTTTACCCTGTGTATGGGTCATACTTCCCTGTTTCTTTTAATGTATTAGGATTTTTTTTTCTTGAAAACTGGGCATTTTAGATAATATATTATAGTGCTCTGGATAGCTTCTGCAGCACAGAGCTGGAGAGAGACCACTGTCTTTTGGCCACACCCACCTGAGGTATAGTTTCTGTCAGGATGAACTGAGACAGCGGTAGGGAGGGGCTTAAGTGCTATAGACTCACTGTTCTTAATGATATCTAGTAGATTTTCTTGGTTAAATATTCTTTATTTGCTCATTATGATAGTTTTCAGAGGTTTTTAATCATTGTGTTTTTGTTTTAGAATTTTCACCGATTATGGTTGCTCAGCTGGAGAATGGATCCATGAGTTCTCCACAATGCCATTCCAGAAGCGGATCTTGCTTCATTTCTTATTACTCATTTTTCAATGCTTTAATTTTTTTTTGTATGCTGTATGGTGGGGTCACATTTCATTATTTTTCCATGCTAGTATCCTGTTATTGCAGCACCATTTGTTGAATTTTTGTTTTGCTTGTTTGTTTGTCTGGGAAGTGCATGGACTGAGAATCGAACCCCAATGTCCCACATGGCAGACGAGAATTCTACCACTGAACTATCCTTGCACCCTGTACTGGTTTGAAAGGAAGTATGCCCCCTAAAAAGCCATGTTTTGATCAAAATCCCATTTCATAAAGGTGGAGTAGTCCCTATTCAATACTGTATATTTGAAATTGTAATCAGATCATCTCCCTGGATGATATGAATTAATCAAGAGTGACTGTTAAACTGGATTAGGTGATGGCATGTCTCCACCCATTTGGGTGGGTCTTGATTGGTTTATTGGAGTCCTATAAAAGAGGAAACATTTTGGAGAATGAGAGATTCAGAGAGAGCAGAGTCCACCAGCCAGGGACCTTTGGAGATAAAGAAGGGAAAACGCCTCCTGGGGAGCTTCATGAAACTGGAAGCTTCATGAAACTGCTAGAGAAAGCTAGCAGATGACGCTGTGTTCCCCATGTGCCCTTCCAACTGAGAGAGAAGCCCTGACTGTGTTTGCCATGTGCCTTCTTACTCGTGAGAGAAACCCTGAACTTCATCGGCCTTCTTGAACCAAGGTATCTTTCCCTGGATGGATGCCTTAGATTGAACATTTGTATAGACTTGTTGTAATTGGGACATTTTCTCAGCCTTAGAACTGTAAACTAGCAACTCATTTAATTCCCCTTTTTAAAAGCCATTCCGTTTCCGGTATATTGCATTCCGGCAGCTAGCAAACTGGAACACACCCCCTCAATGCTTTAAATTTTAATTTCAATTGCCATGACATTCATTTCTAGAAATTCTCTAACTCATTTACAAACATCTACAGGTTTTCTTTTAGTTCCTAATACCTGCATTTATTTCCTAGTTTGTTTCTAACTTCTATAAACTTGTTCATTATAGTTGTTTTTTAATCTCTCTTGTAATTTTTTTTTTTTTTTTTTTTTTTTTTTTTTTTAAAGAGAGAGGGAGGAAGGGAAGGAAAGAAAGACAGAGAAGGAAGGAAGGATGGAAGGAAGGAAGGGAGGAAGAAAGGGAAACATCTTTAAACATTTTCTTGTTTTATTATATTTTGTTTGTTTGTTTGTTTTTTTTTTTTACATGGGCTGGGGCCGGGAATTGAACCGGGGTCCTCCGGCATGGCAGGCAAGCACTCTTGCCCGCTGAGCCACCGCGGCCCGCCCCTCTCTTGTAATTTTATATCTGTTTCTTCCATAGGTTTTTTTTCTGCTGGCTTCTTTTCATGGTACATATTTTCTTATGAATTTGCTTAATTTTAATGAGAGCCACTGACTTTCTTGAAACATGTTTTTGGACATCTTGAGGCCTAGGGTGGAATTGTGTTTCTCCAGAAAAGTTTGTATTATTTTGTGTAAGGTACCTAAGGAAGTACGCAAGGATATATCTCAAGAGCCCTTTTGATTACATTAAGTCACTACTTGAAGCTTTTTAGGATGATCTCCTCTAGTGGGATGAAAAACACCAGCACTACCCCAAAGAATCCATGTACAATCGCAATAACCTGCAAATATGTTACCGTTCCTGATAAAAGGGATTTTGCAAATGTGATTAAATTAAGGCTCTTGAAATGGGAGACTATCTTGATTTATCTAGGTTGGCCTAATATAGTCACATGGTCCTTATAAGAGAGAGGCAGGAGGGCCAGAGTCATAAGAAGAAGACATGAGGATGGAAGCAGAGATCAGAGAAAAGAAGAAATACTATGCTTCTGGCTTTGCAGGTTGAACCAAGGAATATAAGTGGCCTCTAGAATCTGGGAAAGGGATGGAAATAGATTCTCCTTAGCATCCTCCAGAAGGAATGCAGTCCTGAAGATCCATTATAGATTTCTAAACTCCAGAATTATGGAGTAAATTTATATTTTTAAGAAAATAAATTTGTGGTAATTCATTACAGGACCAAAAGGGATCTAATGCACCCACCCCACCCCACCCAAGTCATTTTTACTGCAAATACGAGTGATGGCCAATTTTCTCTCCACCTTACTCTGCTTCTCACTGAGGCAATTCTTCAGTCTTTTGGAGATTGTGAATAAAGAGTGGAGAGACTATTGAATTGTGGTTCACTCTGACTCTAAGAATGTAACTTCTGGAGTTTTTTAGCTTTGGGAGGAAGTGTCTTCTATTAGATCCCTCACTTTGTGTAGGCTCTCGCACTTGACTTCTCTTCCCTGTACTTACCGAGGCTTTCTAAAGCATATTCCGTTGGTCTGGCAGCTGTCTTTAAGAGAAGCACTTTTAGAATTCTCTTTATTTCTTACATTTATGCATTGACCGTCTATCTTGTGAGGCTTTTTATGCTTTTATTAAGATATATATATGTATTAATTTTATTTTAAATTTGTTCTACTACTTTTGTAATTGTTTCATCTGGAATGTTGGTGTGAATAAGCTAGCCTAACATATCAAATCTGATAACTAATCTTATTGATTTATTTTTTCCTCTTTTTCTAGCTTTTTTAAATCAAAATTTAAAAATCCTTTATTGAAATGAATATTGGATCTACTGTATCTGTATTCTGTCTCCTACCATTTTAAAATGTATATATTTCATATTTTTATTAATTTCTGTTTAATTTTAAAGCAATACATTTTCAATTTACTAATTTGTTTTTTAGCTAAGCATATTCTATATTTTTTAAATATTCAGCTTTATATTTTAACATATTATATATTTTTAAAAAAATATTTGCTGTTTAACCTGCATGTCCTACTATAAAAAAAAAAAACATTTGAAACAATATGATATTATCTTCAATCTACATATTTATTCAAATGTCCTGTTCTCCTTGTCACCCAATGCTGTGCCTTTGGTTGTAAATCCTTTTTTTCATTAAGTTTGTTATCTCTCCTTTCCATAGGGATGACTTTCCTAAAGTTCTTGGTTATTCTCATTGGATACTCATCGTGGAGTTTTGGATTATCAATATGTCTGCTCACAATATCTATTCACATAATCAGCCTTTGGGAGTAGTAAGCCATTCTGCTGATCTGGTGCTGAAGGCATGGAGGTGGAGGGGGCATGCCAATATGTGGGATTTCTTGCTGTCTCTCAATTGCATATTTATGCACCTAGTTTACCAAGTACTTAGAAAACTGATCCAAGTACTCCCATCCACTGCTCATTCTTACTGGTAGAACACTTATCTCTATACTATGCTCTATACTAAGGGAGCAAGAGGTGGGTTAGGTAGGGTCTAACTCACCTGGTTATTCTTAGGGGGACCCAGATTAAAAACTCTGTAAATGACTTCTGGTTCCCCTCCTACTCTACTTTTTTAAGAAGAAAGCTCACACTTGAATGCAATTAATGCATTCCATCTTATTTCCATATTTATAGGAATTTCTTCAATTTCTGAAACATAGAGAAATCTGCATTTTGATTTCCACAAATGGTAATGCATCAGTATCTTTTAATCGTTTTTTGAGAATGAAAGTGAGTTATAATTTGTGTTTAGTCCAGTATCTTGATATCAATATACGACATATTAAAATCAGTATATTAAAAGGAATACATGTAAAATTTAGTTTTACAAATCAATAAGTCAAGGCAAATTATCAACAAATCATGTTGGGACAATCAGCTAGCTGAAAAATTGGAAAACTGTCAGATCATCATGTTTGAGATGCTTCTTTAATCATAAAACAGAAAAAAATAATAGATCTCATAATGTAAAAATAAATATTTTATGTAAAAAAATCATAAAGACTTCCAAATTGCACAGAATTAGGAAAATAAAATTAGATCTCATGTTTACTTGTTGGAAATATGTCATGAGACAAGAGAACACAACAAATGCTACAAATGCTATCAAATTGGAGAATAATTATTATCTATAGAAGACAGAGTTGAATATAGTGATATTGTATATCAGTGTCAACTGATAAAAACATTTGAAATAATAAAAGTAGTTTAGCACAAGGTTAATATTAATGTTAAAAAAATACTTTCTTGTATAAACATACCATCAAGTAAAAAGAACCCATTTGACCTAGCATCAAAATCTAAAATACCCAGTAAAAATTCAAAAGAAATGTGTAGAGACTATATGAAGAAAACTTTAGTTTATTTGAGAGAAATAAAAGGATAATAGGGAAAACTAAAACATACATATTTTGGACAAAGTAGATTATAAACATGTCATTTCTTCTGAAAGTAAAATCTTCCACAAATTAAAAACAATCATCATTATAATGCCCACAGAATGAAGAGGGAGTTGAGAAAGGAGTCTGAAAAAGATTCCTAAAGATTATCCAAAATAATACAAAATCCTACAAAGTATGATTAATGGGGGAAGTCTAATTATACAAAATATTGAGAAGTTAATGGTTTTTAACTCAACTAAAACAGATTCATGGTCTGGACAAGTGGGTCTAACAATAGATACCAGTCTACATGAGAACTTAGAGCATGCATTCCAAATAAAACTGGGAAGGAAATATATTCAATTGATGATGTTGCATCAGGGGCTATTACTTTGGGAGAAGAAAATAATGCTGGATAATTTTATGAAAACCAGATACAGATGACTCCAACTTTTTAAATTAAAAACTCAAATAAGCAGAAATTGTTGAGTAGCTGTACTAAATAGTGTACAATATCTTTAATATTATTCAGACTTTTATGTATTCAAACATGTGGTGAAACCGAGGAGCGATAAAAATATTTAGCTACCTTGGAGTATACATGATAAAAACATTCTTCCTGATAAAAATAACCCCACAATCAAAGTCAAATACAAATGAAAAAAATACAACACATGCAACAGATAATAATCTAATGTTTTAATATACAATGACTCTTACAAATCATGTAAGTCTGAACTTATCAATGTAAAATGAGGAAATTTTATGATAGGCAATCCACTGGGTAAATATCAATAACACATAAGGAAAATTTTTCAGCTTGATTAAAACCTCAAGAATGGTCAGAAAAATATAAATTTTAAATATATAGTTTTTCAATGGCAAACATATTTAAAATTATAATTATTGTCCAGTGTGGCAAAATATAGGGAAAGGAGCACTTTTATGTATGTATAGCAAGGTTATAAATTTGAGCAAGCTTTGTGCATGGCAATTTATTATTGCACATGAGCAACCTTAAAAAAAAACTGCACTCAAATTGAACTACCAATTTCACTTTAATTTATCCAAAGGTCAGAAGCATTTGTGCTCTTTATTGAACAACATTTATGGAACACTTTCCACATAAAATAGGAAGCTCTTGATATCCTAATTTTCAGATGTGAAAATTGAGACTCAGAAGAGAAAAATATACTTATCAAGGTTGCACAGGTAGTTATATCCAGAGCATGGTTAACACAGACTCTCTTAATTTCAAAATGCCTGATTTTAACTATTCTGCTATGCTGCCAGCATGTGGCATGCACTAGTAAATAGCCATGGTTATATGAGGTATTCTGGTATGTTTAACTCTATAAATAAAGCATGTTTGTGAAATAAGCCAGCCTAATTGGAAGGAACATAATGGATTAGTTTCAGGATTCTATAGTCCCTTGAAAAGCCAAAAGAGGACTTTATAACTAACGAAAACCCTCTATGGTTCGTAAAGTAGATGAATGACAGGGTTAGGGTCTGTGTGTATGTTAGGAAGAGTTGGTTAACTTGGTGAGAACTCTCTAGAAGGATTTGATGAATAACAAACTGGATTGAGGAGAAATGTTAAGAATGAAGCGTATAACCTAAAGTATTTTAATGGTTTTTGGAACAAAGACAAGAGGGAAAGTCTGTGAGGGCTTTCACAGTTTGAGAGCAGACTTAATAATACGTTGATTTTCACAATAGAGGGGCCAAAATATTAAGAGAAGAATTGACAGTGTTATTCATATCAGGAGTAAAGCTTTCTGGAACATTCCTGAGTTTGTCCCTTAGTCAAGCAGCGATACTGAAGACAGAGAACAACTTCCTCCTCAGGATCTACACTCAACCAACAGTATAAGAGTAGGAAATCTTTATGGGTTTCTAATATTTTATTGAAGAAATCATGATGATTAGAGCAATGTGAAACAAAATGAAACTTTCATTGAATTAGCCATTTAAACTTGTGCTATGTTAGCATCATGCTGAATTATTACTCATCCTTGCTATTATAACATTTAACCGGGAGCTACATTGTTATGCCATACTAGTGTAAAGGAAACCCTAATGGATATGATGTACAATACTATTATGAGAGATACTCACTGATGTCAGCACATACAATCTTTTCTATAAAATTATTTGGGATTTTACCATAAGTATCATCACCAACGTGGGGATGAGGGGGAGAGCAAAATTGAGAATGTGTGTAGTTGAATATTGTTTAAAGGATTTTAATGGGAGAACTAAATTATTTTTCTCAGATTTTCTTGGGAAATATTCAAGATGTATTTTGAAATTTGGAGCAGCTATTTATCTATTGATGTTCTTATTCATTTTCTTATTTGCAAATAAATGCAAGATCTTTAAATTCTAGTATAAAGTTTGTTAATCAATTGTTCTTAAACTCTGGATATTCCTAAATGTGTGGGATAGTCTTACTCTAAATAAGGAGATTAGAGTAAGCCAACCGGATTTAGTGAACTAGTGATAGGGAACTTTTTGGTTCTGCAGCAAATTGCCACTTGGTTGCTTTCATTGTAGATGCATTGGAAATTAGTATGTTGACATTGGGTATCTGCTGATGCTGGGAAAAATGGTGCAGGTCTAATGATGAAGATACACAATGTTTTCCTTCTTTGTTGATCATTTAGTTTTGTGATTTAAATGAAGGAGTTAGAATAATTAAAGAAATATTTAAAGGAAATTAAAATCTCTTAATGTTTCAGTATTCAACTTTCTCACTCCAACCCCAATATTGTCTCCTTTATTGTCCTTCAACTAGCGCCGAAGAACGCTATTCCCATTCCTTTAAATTCTTTTCCAGTAGTATTAGCAGTAGTAATAGTACTTGCAGTAAACACAGAAGATTAGGAAAGCTTCCTTCCCCTTCCAGCACATTTTGGATAATGTCATGATTATTGGAATTTTGTAAGAAAAAAAAACTTTATCACATTTATTTCATGTACAAGTGGTAAGATATCAAGACACTTTAAGTGTTCTCTTCACTATGCTTTGAAATGACCACATATGTAACTAATTGGTTGTCAATGTTCACATTTTAGTGGCATATTAAAATATATAATTTTCATTAATGTCAGTTTTTGGGTCAAATAGGCTAGAAGTTAATTTTTTTTTCAATATATTCTCATGATTAGGCCTTTTCATTAAAGGGAACTATCAAAAAATTTAAGGATCTATCTATCCACTACTTCTATTGAAATATATCTCTTTTTCTTAATGAATTGCTACTTTGTATGTGATCTGAGCATTTTTGGAGGAAATACAGTTTTTTGTCTATGTAAAAGTGATTTCTACTTCCATTGTTTTGGAAGCTTTTCTGTATAATATATTTTTATCTGAATCATCTCTTACTTAATAAATTAATTAAAGATGACAAAAGAAACTACCCATTCTAAGTCCAAATCAAAGTTTGCAATTTCTTGCTTTTTATTGGAATGTCTCAAAGCAACTTTTCAAACTGCTGTTAAAATGGGGAATTCTAAGTAAGCTTCCCCTGAGATGGATCCCAGCAATGTCCAGGGCTACTTCAGCACCAACACAAAACATGGGGAAGTGTGAACAGAGACATAAGTCTTAGTCAATTGCAATTAAAATATCTTACTTTTGAAAATTTTACAAAAACTCTTATATTAGTCAGGGTTCTCCAGAGAAACTAAACCAACAGGCTATTTATATAAATACTAAGAGATTTATATATAGGGATCGGCTCACGTCACTCTCAGGATTTGCAAATCTGAATTCCTTAGGGCAAGTTTCAAGTTGAGATCTCTGATGAAGGTTTTGATGACTTTCCCAGAAGGTGGCTGGCTGAGGTAGAGACAGATATTCTCCCTTCTCTAGCAAGTCTCATTGACTTCTAGTCTCTCACTGCTCTCCATTGCTTCTTAGCTCCAATTTCCTTTGTTTCTAAGGGCTTTGACCACACTGGATTAAGGTCCACCCTCACTCAGTTTGGGAACACTTTAATAACATCTTCAAAGGTCCTAATTACAAATGGGTTCTCACACAGAGGACCAGATATTGGGACCCGAACATGCCTTTTATGGGGGACATAATTCCATCCCTCATAACTTTGTGACCACACATGTAAATGCACTGAAAATGCCCTTACAAGGATGTTAAAAGGGATTCATGCAAGCTAGGAGTCTCAACACATAAGTTCTTCAGCATCCAGAAATTATCCTTCTCCTTTCATGTGACATAATCTCTGTAGTTTGAAGTAGAGGAGACACTGATTGATTTGGTTTAAAGAAAGTTAGCACACTTTACTGACCTCATCAAAATTTTATGCGTAATAGATGATTATGTAGGTGAATACATGATTAGGTAAGACCATGAGTTTTTGAAAGAAAGAGTACAAAGGATTGAATAAGCACGAGAGAGAAAATATGAGAAGGTATAAGAAAACAAGAGTTCTGGTGCATATGCGCAACATATTTTGTGAAAGTGTGAGAATGTGATTGACAGAATGCAATAATTCTGCTGTGCATGAGACTGCAAGTGTATAAGAATGCGAATGAATAAGGATATGTATGTACAAAATATGCTGAGTATGGCAGAGAGTCACTTTGGAATGCATTAAGGTCAAGGGAAACGATAAGTAAGAAAAAATAACAGACAACCCAAAACCTCCCATGGTTGCTTTGATTTCAGCACTTCTCTGCCTATCTCCATGACAACTCACAACGCATAACAGACAGCCAGGACATTATCAGGAGAGATGAGAAAGCAGGCTACCAAAGCAAACATTTTCTCCCATTTGAATATGTATTTTTCAGAGTTTACACCTTATTTCCTTCTTTCAAGATCTTTGCTTTTCCTTCACTTATTTTATTTTCCATGAATATGTGGTTCTTTTTTATTTTAGTACAGGCACTCTCAATACCTTGTCACTAAGAATATCTAAATTCAATACAACATTTTATAAACATTTACTACATACTATGTGTGGTATACAATTTGAAATTTTGTACCCCAGAAAAGCTATGTTCTTTTAATCCTAATCCAATCTTGTGGGGGACAGCCCTGTTCTTTTAGTCTTGATCCAATATTCTAAGGTGGTGCCTCCTGATTAGGTTGTTTCCATGGAGATGCGACACACCTATTTGTGGGTGTGAGCTTTTGATTAGATGGAGATGAGACTCTGCCTTTTCAAGGCAGGTCTTGATTAATTTATTGAGGTTCTTAAAAGAACCAACACAGAAACATTTTAGAGAAAGCTGAGACACAGACATTTGTTGAGGCCGAGGAAAATGCCAGAAGGAACCACAGGATCTTGCGAGAGCCATTTGAAACAAGAAGATGGGAGAGGAGTCCAGCAGATGTTGTCATGTGCCTTCCCATGAGATGATAAGCGAGCCAGAACCTAGACTTTTGCCCTGGGGAAGGTAAGTGAGGGCTCATAGATGCTTAAAGAAGAAGCCACTGGAATCAGAAGCACAAAGCAACAAACCAGGAGGAGCAATTCCCTCAGATGCCAACCACGTTCCTTCCTAGCTGACAGAGAAATCCTGGATGCCGTTCAGCCTTTCTTCAGAGCCAAGGTTTCTTTCTCTGCATGCCTTAATCTGGACACTTTTAAGGCCTTAGAATTATAAACTTGAAACTTAATAAATCCCCTTTATAAAAGCCAATCATTTCTGGTATACTGCATTCCAGCAACTTTAGCAAACTAGAACATACAAATGAATTTTTAGTTTGTCTTATCTCTATTGTTAACACTATCTTTTCAAACTCTTATTAGAAAAATATTTTTAACATATCAGGCATTAAATGTGTAACAGTTTTCTTTGGCTGCATAACAAATTACCACAGATTTAATGAATTAAAACAAATACCTTCTTATTAGCATGCAATCTTATGGGTCATAATCCAGTTAGGCTTTCTGGGCTCTCTACTTAGTTTTTCTCAAAGCCAAAGTCAAGATTTCAGCTGGACTGGGCTCTTTGATGGAGGCTCTGGTGAAGAACTCACTTCCAAACTCACTCAGGTTATAACTAAATTCAGTTTTGTGTGGCTATAAGATTAAGACTCCTGTTTCCATGCTGGCTGTCAGCTGGGGACTTCTCAGAACCTTAAGACATCCTGCACCTCTTCTCACTTGGCCTCCTCATCTCCAAACCAGCAATAGAACATCAAGTCCTCACAGTTAGAATCTCTCTGTTTTCCGCCTTCAGTGCTTATTTAAAAGATTCACATGCTTAAATCATATGACTCAAATAATCTCCCTATCCTAAAGTTAACTAAGCTATATAGCATAATATAATTATAATATACTCATTGGAGTAATGTCTCATCATATTTCCAGGTTCTATGGATTAGGGAGGGATATATTTGGGGGACCATTTTTGGCAATTCTATCCACCACCATTCAATGCCATACTCATATTTAGATGAAAATTGGCACTATATTCTTCACCAAAATACAAAGTAGAAGCAGACATTGGGGAAGAACCTCACTTTTTATTTTGTATCCCTTTGGTTCATTGAGCGCTCAGTTCCTTCTCAGGTTTTCTCTTTAAGTTTCTCTAACCAACAAAAATTTTATATTTACATGCCTCTGCTAAATTGCTAAGAATTCCCTGGTCCAAGTGTCTATTACTGACCTCATGTTTCAAACTCAATTCATTCATTTCTTCCGCTATGAGGGAGCTCTTAATGTTCCCATTTGATTCAAAAGATATTGGTGGTTCCTTCTTCATGCCTTCTCTTTATGTCCTAAAAACTTTCACCCTGAATGATTACTACAATTGTTTGCTCACATTCTATCTCTTCTATGAAATTAAAAACTCTAGGCATGCATTTGTATGTGACTACAACACGTAGCACAACACTTAACACATGGACATTTGATATATATTTGTTGCATGAATGAAAAGTTGGAAAAGATTGCATCTAGTTCAGATGATTTTATGGAGGGTTAAGTCCAACTGCCTGCATGAATAGAGGAACGTCAAGAAGACAGAATCTTGCTTAATCATGCTATAATGCAGACATTTCTTTATACCTTTATAATATTCTTTTATTGCTTGGTCTCATGAATAACAATGAAATATCTCTCTATTCATCTTTTGCATCTATACATGTCTCTTTTTTCTTTAAAATGACCACTTAAATATTATCCATATTACTCTTGTTTTAAATTTTTGCAATTAAATGGTTGATCATGCACCCTGATTACAAAGGCAAATTGAAGGAGAATTGTTATTAAATAGAAATGGTATATTATTACCTATAATGAAAAAACTCAACAGACTGAATAATGGGACTTCAATGGGCTGAGAAAACAGTAGGTAGATAAAACCAGAGTTTTGAATTGTAGCACATAGTAAACTTTTCCATAGTTGAAAATATTTTTTTTCCTGGCTGCACCTGATAAGTTCTTAGTTTGTCCTCATTTTGACTTTGAATCTCTGTGTGTGGTGGTTTTCAGAAATTAGCTTTTATGTGATCAAATCACTCCTTTTTGATTCTGGATTCAAAGCTTTTGTAATTATCTTCAGAGCACTGTTTTTAAAAAAGTATAAATGCATCTTTAATGTATGGAGATTGAGAGACCAGCAGCCAAGTGAAACTCTGCAGCACAAGGAAAGAGTGTGCAGGAGGTCAGTGGAATTATCGAAAAAGAATAGAAATTAGATCATGTCAGAAAGGGGTGAAAGAATCAGACTCATCTTAAGAAAGGAGCTGGTAAAGAGAAATTTAATAATGCATCCCTTTATTTGTGGAGGCAGAATGTCAGATACTTATAAGAATCGAGACAATTTGAAACCTGGCAATACCTACTGCCTACTTACCCACCTATCAACTCATGAGAAATCCAATTATTAGGTATTTCATAAATTCCTATTGCATACTTGACGTTTGCTGGGTATTAGCAGAAATGTACAGCAGTTCCCATATTATATTTATGAATATCCGTGCCTGAAAAGTAAGAGGCATGCACAAAGTAATTTTAATTAAGAGGGTCTTTAAGACCTATTATTTTTAAAAATTGAAGAATTAGAATCTCTTCTAATTATGCTGCATAGTGTGAAAACCAATGGGTCTCTTGGAGAAGAAATTTTGAAACAATCGTGTTTCATATTTGATCTATTCTTTTAGATTTTAAAAAATGTACCTCTTTGCAGTAAGCCCTTTGGCACGTACTCATTTCCAAGGAAAATAAAACAGTTATATTACTAATTAGACTTCACCTTATCACTTCAGGAAAAACCTGACAATGTGCCCCTTGTTACAACAAACTAATGAATGCCTCCCCACGTTACATGATATGATCAGTGATGGATCATTATAGCCTTGTTGTCTTGTTCCATAAATGTCAAGAAATTAAAGGTGAGAACTTAAGCTTCACATTTTTTTGTAGATGGGCTTTAAATAGTTCATTGTGGTCAGATTATTTTAAGATGCTAGCAATAGTTTTTTCATATACCAAAATGTCTAGTAGAAAAAAATCCTAAAAATCCTGTTAGAAAACTTCTATTCATTCTTGTTTGTATTATGTCAAAATTCTGTTTCATTGATTTTTTTTTAATGAAATAGTCCACTAAAAGGCTGAGCCCAATGTTTAGAGTTGTGCAGACCAAAATGACAATCTTTGTATTTTTCAAACAATCTATGGTGAGTTAACTGTGTGAACCACACAATACAATAATCTGCCCCAACATACATGCACACACACACACACATACACAAGCAGGCACAGTTGTTTGAAGATGTATAAGACCGTCAGAAAATCTGCTAGGAGAAACTTGTTTGACTTAGTTTAGCTTAGCATTTTCAAAGTTTTGTAGACAAAGTTTAAAATAATCTCTCAAGGAGTAAATTCTTGTAGAAATATTGTTCCTTAAAACATATTATGGAAAAACTGGTTCACATTACAGTTGCAAAATATTTGTGACTCATTCAACTACCCACAGAAAGTATTGATGGCTTATTATAATCGATTTCTATAATTACTTGAAAACTCCGTATAGTCTTTTCACCAATTTGAGTCTTTTACTGACATAAAAATCTCTCTCCTATTCTAGTGCCCTAATTATTCCTTCCAGAACTCACTAGGAAGTTAGAGATGGACTAAGTGACTTAGGGGATTAAAAGTTTTTCTTCATCCAGAAAATGAACTTGACTAACATATTTTTAAGATATTTTGGGCCTTTTTATTTGTGGTCTTATTGGCCTAATTCTATGACTGACAGATTAAAGACAAAGGGAAGTCTCATTTTTCTATATGCTTTACCTCCCTCAAGGAACAATTATGTCAGTATTCAGCTTCCTCAAAGAAACACCATAGGCTAAAGAAAATGGAGTAAGCAAAACCACTGGTGAAAATAACAGCCACAGTAGAAGAAAAAAAGGCAGATATTTTTTAATATCTACTATGTGAAATACATTCTTCTGAACACTTTACGTGATTATTTCACTTAAACATTCTAACAGTCTTTATTGTGGCTGGACATTTATAATTCCCATATTACAAATGAAACTGAATCTCAAAAATTCATGTCAACTACTCTGTGGTTCATACTTAGAAATGAAAGGGTTTGGATGCAAACCCAGATCAGGTTCATTTTGGTTCCATTTTCTTATACTGGGATTAGCATAGAAACAACCAATTTTAACTTGAATGAGAAGAAGGGAAAGGAAAAAATGACATTTTAGAAGAATGAAAGATACAAGGTCTTCCACACAGGTATCCATGCTAACTCCTCAGGTAAAACCACTGTAAACATAAAAGCCATATGACTTAGGAAATATTCTCAGAAAGCCAAAATTGCTAAGACAGTTGTTGACTTATAAACACCTGAAATATACTCAATTAGAATAGAAGAGCTTATTTTATTTAACTGTAATCTATTATAAAATTCATCCTTTGCATTAGGAAACGACACGTGTCACAATGTCACAGGGGAATAAAAATGGTGTCATAGCTTTCACTGAATTCCAGAGAAGTCTGGATGGCTAATATGAGATTGAGTCTGTAATGGTGGGGGTGGAGGGTGAGCTACAGAAATTTAATGTATGAACAAGTGGAAAATGCCCAAGTAAAGAATTTTTTTAAGGTATTTGGATAGTCTTTCTTTATTGCAGTTCAAAGATGTTTACACTGTGTTCCTGAGGAAGACAATTAAAGCTTTCTTTTTCTTTAAGAAATTAGCTACAAATTTTCTCTGAAGAAGGAAAATTTTAAAATTCAGCAATTAATAATAAAAAATAAAAGAGCAATTATTTCAGGGATGATGAGGACCTAGGGAGAGAATTTTTCCAATGAGCTCTCCTTCTCATTGCCAAGGAAGACATAATGAGAGTCATGACAGAGCATGACAAAAGGGTTAAAGTAAATGAGAAGAACTTTTCTAAAACCCAGAGGGAAAAGAAAGCCACAAGAAAATAAGTCTGCTAATGAATAAGGAAGGGTGTGAAATTAATGATGACTCTAAAACGGCTGAGTTATTGAACTCATTTTTTAAATCTGCCTTTAACAAGAGAAATGAAGCAAAGAAATATAGACAATTAGGGAGTAATGAAGATGTTGCAAAAATTGCTCTTGCCAATACGAAGATAAGGGAATTCCTTACTTGGCATTCATTGGAAGACCCAAATTGCCCTGGGTTATTTAAGGGATTGACCAGCATATTTACTGATTCACAAATATTAAAAACTGAAAGAACGTTAGCACATAAGGAAATATAGAAGCAACGGACTCTTGAAAAGAAGGTAATGGAAACTTCTTCACAGAGAGGTGTGAATATCAATCGAATATAGCATTTGTTACCCTTCAAAAAATATTGAGTGGGAAATAAGCAGAAAACTTTCAATAAGAGTAAACCAGGCCACATGAATTTATAGCTTTTCTATCACAAATCCCCACAATAAATTGAAAGGAAACTAGCAAAAGTTAAATATTTGGGTGGCAGGAGCACTCTAATTTGCTGAATCACCCAGTTATACATGCACAATTAATCAGAGTGACTCAAAGAACAGTGATTTAATCATGGTTTCAGAAATAGGGTAAAGATTATCTTGAGTGGTGAAACTCAAAAGGCAAATCATACAAGTGAAAAATGGGCTAGTATTGGTTCTGTTTTTGTTTACAGTCTTTATTATTCATGATAAGCAAAATGGTTAATGAATAGTTAAAAATATTTTAAAGTGGTACCAGTCTTTGAAGTAAGAGAAAACTTACAAAATCCAAAAAGAAGCACAGTTATCACAGCACTTAGACCATAAAGTTCTAAGTGGATAATAATGCTAAAAAAAAAAAAGAAGAAGTATTTTCAGGAATTCGAGGGTCTTACTCTGATAGCCTGAGAATTTATGTAACATGTTGCAATTCAAATGAGACAGATTCCAACAGTGACAGTGGCAACGACGAAAGAAATCACTGCTCTTTTTCCTTGCTCTCAATTACCCTAAAATATTCTCAGTGTTGGAAAGAGTATTAGGTTTCTTTTCTCACTTAATCAATAAGCAGTATGAGAAATCTTGTTGACCAAAAACTTGAGATTCACAGCACTGGTGTGAGAACAAAATAGCAGGAATGGATACATAAAAGCCTGAAGTCGACTAAGAAAACATTCAAAAATCAGACAACCACGAGAACTTTGGTTCTGGGCTCCAGGCTGCTTCAAGGGAATTTAAAGGAAGTACTCAAATTAGAAAGTTGTAAGACTAGGGGAAGGAAATGGAGATGAAAAGCTTCTGTAACTATTTCTGTAACTAGAAATACTTCCTCTGTGTTAATGACAACTCCACCCAATCACACACTTGCAACAGGAGACACTGCATCCATTATCACTACCTCTTACATAACCCCTCCAGGGCAGGCATTGTTATATCAGCCTCACAAATAAGGAGACTGGCAGTCACTGTCTTTAAGTAATATTCCCAGTGTCACACAACATGGAGTGGTGAGGCTGGACAACTAACCCAAGTGACAGGCTCCCAGCTCTTTGCTTGTGTTCCACCACTGCTTGACACCAAGACAGACCGAAAGAAAAGAATATTCTGCTTCTCTCTCTGTACGACCCATGGCTTCTTCATTCTGGCATCGCCCTCCATTGAAAGGGACTGAAATGGGCTCTTGTCAGAGTTTGTGATCTCAATTTTGAAACAGCTCAAAGGGATTGCTAGAAATGAAGATGTTTCAGTTTCCTGAAAGGTCTGTGTCATGTTGGTTCAGTGGTCACAATTCTTGTGATTGTCCTTGACTACCTGCCCTTGAGTTTGGAATTTGCAGCAGTTATGTGGAACAGAGCCACTGCCTGTAACTACCATGGCAGGAAAGTTTCCGTCTCTGTGTTATACAGCTATATTTTCCCTGAATGAAAATATAGGGAAGTTTTTGCTTTGCATCATGGCCTGTCAGGTCTGTGTATACACTACAATACTCAGGCTTCTCATCTTGGCAGCCTATGATTCCAAATTCTTAATTCAAGGTTTTGGGGGTTCAGACCAGATGTCTAATTACTCAGGGTATTTGTTGATAGAGACTTAGATAGCATTCGGCTCCCTGGAAGTTCAGTGTTTTCCTGATCATGGCTTTAAAAGAGAATATCACATTAATTAACCAAGTAATTAATTCACCCATTCATTCACTCATTTATTTTCTTAATCATTCAGAGAGTCACTCCTCATACATGTACTGAGCTCCTACAATGTAATGGGCACTGAATCTGGCAAGAGGGACAAAACACAAAGGCAACTTATCATGAGTAACCTCATCGACTGACTGGTGAATCCTCTAAATGAAGAGGCACATCACAAAGGTTTCCCAATATGTGAACAAAACACTAAAGATTACAGATGACTTACCTATTATATAAATTAAACTCTAGATTTTCCTTTCATAATGTAATTTTGACTTCCATGGATTTTAATATGCTTTGCTAAATGTGAAAGCAATTGAGTTATTGAGAGAAGATAAGGAGTGGTCTATAACCACGACTATTCCCTTGGAAGTATATTGGATAAGTAAACCTGGCATGTTAAAAAATGAGTTGAAAACACTGGTTATTGGGAATAAGCACTTATATGAATGACACCACAGTGACCCACACTATGAGACCACAAAGTATATTGGGAAAAATTTCCTACAGAAGATGAAATTTGAAGTGGTCCGTGAGTGAGGTATAGGAAAAAAATCAACTGGTATTGTAGATACAAGCAGAGGTTTTGTCTGAATGGAGCATTTGTGGTTAAAGCACTGTAATGAACTAAGTTGGAAAGGGTATCTGAAGGCTTTTTCAAACCATGCTAAGAATATTTTAGACTACATGAAATAGCCAGAGAAAAGCCCTCATAAAAACATAAGCTATAGGAAGATATCACCCTTTCCAAAACTTTTCATCTACAATTATTATGAGCTAGACTATATGGGACACAATGGCTTCTGGGTTCACTGTGAGTCAACTCTCAGGTTAGATAGGGTTATTCCCAGACCCTAGATCTGCTCTCCTTCAAGAGACTATTGCGTTCAGTCCATGATTATGTCCCTCCCTATCTCTAGCATTCACTGACTAAAGTGAAACCCATCCACCCCCAGGCCTTCCATTCTCAAGAGACACCAGCGAACTAAACCCCACACTCAGCCTTTGATCCCTCTTCCAACTCCCAAATACTTTTATGTACTGCCCCTAAAAACTCTCTTAGATTCTTAAACTCTTCTCTGAGTGTTCCCCTACCTCATTGCATCTTTGTATTAACTGAAACATGGCTATTCCTCAGTGCATCTTCTCCTGAAACCGTCTAGATCTGCAAAACTCACCTATCTCAGAGGAAGCCTGGACTTTTTAATGTAGCCCAGATTTCAAACTAGACAAAAGATGTCTCAGTTTTTAACCATGTTATATTTAGTCCTGGTGAAATCAGCAAAGTCAGTGGGGGAACAACCTCTTTTGAATGAAAGGGTCTAGAAATTGGGAAATCCAATATTTTATAAGAACAATAATAAACAGACTCAAATCATAATTATTAGTTATTGGTGCTCTTCTTTTCCATACTTTAGGTTTGCAACAGTCCTAGTTTGTTTCCAAAGAGTTCCGGTATAAATACTGAGCCTCCTTGTATAGCCATAGTGAATTCCCTTCAATTTCTTGTTGTATCAAGCTGAGTTATTCCTTCTGTTTGAAACATCTTTCTTACCCAACACTTTTACTCACCTAACTCACTTTTTAGATCACAGATAAGATGTCTTTTGTTCATGACAGTCTGACCTGATTTCCCAAGTTAGGTGCCTCTACTTCCTAGTATCACATGCAGTCTATACTTACCCTCATTTTAGTACACAACATGATGTACTACCACTACCATTGCTTGTTCAGTTCTTCTTGAGTCACAATACCTGAAATAGTGCCGTTATTTAATGCTTTGACTAAATTAGGAAAGCAAATAAATGTTTGAACAGATAAATGGATAGTTCAGTGAATTGATAGATATGTATTATTTGTTACAGGCTTTTTCAGGGTGGGTTATACCACAGAGATAATGCAAGAGAGTGGGTATGTATAAAAAGACAGAAATCCGGAAAATTTAATCCATAACCAAGGGAAATATAGTAAAATGACAAGCTATACATTCTTTCATTCATTCATCAGATATTTATTGAATGGTTGGTTGTTCTGTAGAAAATCAACTTTAGGGCCTCTCACCTTTCTCACCTCTATCTTTATGAGAGTGTCTGCATGTCCTTTCACATGTGATCTCAATAAATTTTCTGTCTGCTTACTCCATGCCATGCTTTGCCCTTGAATTATTTCTCATGGCATGGTCAAGAACCTGGAAACTAAAATCCAGTAACATATTCTGGTGAGCCAGCCAGGAGACACTTCTTTCTTCTGTCTGGACTGATAAGTCATGGCAATTGACCAGGAAACTTGGCTGTGTGCTTCCACTTTTTCTTTTTTCTTGGCTCTCTCCTCCTGTTCTCAATCGGTCCACCCCACCCCCACCCCTCTCCTCTCCTCAAAATCCAGTTCTCCCAGGACATAGACTTAGTTCACCCTGAGCCACCAGCTCCTTCCTCAGAGGTGGCAGGGCCCCATCTCCATGCCGTGTAGAACCAAGGAGGCTCAGAGTAGTGGGTGGTCCTTTGGGACCTGACTGGGGGCTCCTCCCCAGGTTGAGCAGCAGTCCAATGGGAGCTGAACTGAGTCTCTTTCTCTCTCTTTTCTTCCCCTCTGTGGATTCAGACACTTCCTCCTGCTGAGTCTGTCCATTTTTCACCTCCTCCACCGAGATCCTCTCCATTGTCTCCAGAGAATTTCCTTTCTCCTCTTTCTGGCTTTCAATGCCTTCTGCAACATTCCATCTTTTAAAACACAGGATTCTGGGCTAACGATTCTCCTACCAAACAAAGTGATATCTTTGACATTCTACAGTCACCTCTGGTTTTGGCCCAAAGGAATTGGATACTTTTCAAAGGCAGTATCTCCCACTGAAAGCCACAAATGAGGTTTCTATGGTAAGCAAAATCCCTAGCTATCCTGATTGGAGTGAACTGAACCTGTGGGAACTGGTAACACCTCTTTCCCCATTCATCCTGAAAAGAGCACACAGGTCCTCTGTCTCTCAACTCACTTGTGGCATCACACTTATGAATGGCTTCTCACATTTTTTCTCTCCAGGTCTTTCCATCTCTTCATCCACTACTACTTCTGAAGTCCCAGCATGTTCTGCTATTAGCCATCTTGAAGGTGTCGCCCAGTGCAGGAAGAAACCATAAGCTTGGAAAATAGGCTGTTAGGTGTGCGTTCAGTTTGTTGAAAAAGATCTGCACTGTAAGGAACAGAAGAAGCCTTGTTCCTGGCCTGCCCTACAATATGTCCATACCTAGACCCCTCTGACTGGCTGAAAAGCATAGTAAGCCATGCTCTTAAAGGGAGCCCAATTACCCAGCCACATGGTTTTCCCTCTAGCTTGATCATGGCAATAACAAGGCTGCTCCTTAAAATTTCTTTGTGGCAGATCCTTTCCGTTCTCTTAAGCAGTAAGTTAAAAGCACAGATGCACAGGAAGATGAGTGGGCCAGCTCAGCAGCTTCAGGAGTGCTAATGGGACATCTGTGTCCTGAGTCTTTGAGGACCCTGTGGATGCCTGGTGATAGAGAATCTGATCAAATGGGCCCAAGGGATCAGTGCTGGGAAGAGCAGGCTGGCAACCTGGGACACCAGGTGCTGATTGGGAAATCTGCCTTTTTCTTCTCTCTGTGCCTTACAAATGGGTGGTGCTTCCTGTATGCTGGCTGATAGTCCAGTGGGATACCTGCTACAAAATTGGAATGATCTTTCCACCACAGAATAAAAAAGGGAAAACTTATTTTCTACTCTAATACTGCTTGACCACATTATCACCTAGAGAATGGACAACATTGGTCCATGAATAGGACAGTCAGCTATAACCCTATCTTTTATCACTTTTGTAAGGGGGAGGGAAAGTGGCAAGAAATTCCTTACATACAGCTTTTATGGCACAGTATAAGGACAAACTTATGAAAGGCTCTTGCAAATTTTGTTATGCCCAGGAGAACTTCAAAATCTTTTTCCTTCTGACTCTTCTTCATGAAAGGAGGAAAATATTTTAAATAATCCTCTTTTAAATAGCTTTCCACCTGTCCCCCCGCCCTCCACCCTGAATCTTCATTTAGTCTCCATTAAAACCCATTGCGGCTGAATATAAACTTTCTGTTCTAAATTATGGTCAATATAAGCTAAAAGATGGGGAGGTATAGCCCTCCAGTAGGACTCTCAATTACAATACTATCCTTCAGTCTATAAAAGACAGGAAAGGGGTAAAAAATTCCCTATGCCCAGATATTTATAGCTCTCTATCAAGACAAAGACCTAAAAAAAAGACTTATGTTATGGCCACGTCTCAATTTCTATTAGAAAAAAAAATTTTTCTTAATTATCCCCTTAGAAAACTTGTTTACAAAAAGACATGAGAAAATGTATTACCAAGCCAGTTAATTATAATAAGCTAAGGGAGATCACTCAGGAGAAAGAGGAAAACCAGCTCTATTCCACAGGAGGCTAGTGGAAGCTCAAAGGTTACTAATGTAAGCCTGAATTCCTGGGAAGGTCAAATTTTGCAGGGCACCCATTCATCAGCCAGTCTGCACCTAATATTCAGAGAAAGCTGCAAAAGCTCTCTCTGGGCCCAGGGAGAAGGCAAAGAGAGGCAAGCAAAAGACCAGAGAACAGGCTCTGCTTATTGCCATCGCTGTTAACAGTGCCCTGCTCGAAGTCACCCAAATCATGGCTCCACGCCTCAAGGGCCTTGTAACACTCTGTCAGAGGGCCACTGGCAAAGAGGGTGCCAGAAATATCCAGACAACCCTTGACCTCAGGACCCACTAAGGTCTTGCCCCAGGTGCCACCAACACAGGCTTAGGGCCCAGGAATTGCATGTCTCCTGCAAGGGGTGGGGGGGTGGGGTGGGGGGGGGAGCAGGAAAGCCCTTTGAGCCCTGATCTGGCAAGTGAAGAGGACCGAGGCCATGCAGGCTCTGCTGACTTCACAGGGGACCAACTTAAAGGAGCTCCAGGTCAAACTCCATGTGACAGGTAAAATCATGAGTTTCTTCATTAACACTGGAGCCGTTCTGTCCTAAACTGCCACTCTGAGGCTACTGCTACTCAAACTTGCCTAATTTCGGGAGATGATGGTAAAACCAAAACCAAAACCTTCACTACCCTTCTCCTTTGTAAGCTTGGAGACATTCGTGTCCCATCATTTTCTTATTGTCCCTGAATGCTCCACCTGCTTCCAGGGAAGGATCTTCTTCACTCCTTAGAGGCCACTTTAAAGCTAGTAAGTCCAGCTAGTGTTTACCCCTTATTTGCCATGACGCCCTTCTAGGTTGAGGCATTTTAGCATCCCAAAGAAAATCCTTAAGGAAACAAATCCATCTGTATAAATTAAAGGCATCCCAGGGTTAGCCTAGAAATAATCCCTAACTGCATTCAAATTTTCAGTCCTAAATCTTAAAAACTCATTTTCATATCTTTTTTCACTCTAACCTCAGTACCTATTTTCTTTTGAATAGCAAAAAACTAACAGTAAGATTCCTTCCCAGTTCACTTAGACATTGTTGCCTCAAAGCGCCATATCTTTAAAAGTGCCTTCGCAGCAGAATTTACTGGTCGCCAATTGCCTCAAAGTACAGTCTTGCAATATGTTAACTTTGTAAACTAACATATTTCTAACATGAAGATAAATTTTGTTTGTTGTAGTCATTGCTAACTGAATGAATATAGAAAATTGCAGAAAGTTTAAGAAAGTTATTTTGTAATCAATTGCTAACTACAGGACCTGGATAAATGTGGAAAGTTATGCAAAATGCAAGAAGATTTTATTTATAGTCACTGCTAACTGCAATAAGTTATCAAAACTTTGTAAAAATGAATCCTCTCTGTCATAGTCAATGCTGCTCTCTGTTAAACTGCTCTTAATGAAAATTTATAAAAAAAAATTTCCTTAACCATCTGAGTACTCTGTCTAAAAGATTAAAAAAAAAAATAGTAGCAAAACAATATCCTGGTTAATGTTGATGTTAACCTTCTCATCCTTTATTTCAGAACAATTCTTCTCACTCTTAAAGGAAAACTGTTACAAAAGATTTATTCTCCCACCTTTTAAAAATGAAGTGCAAAAATAGTTTAACATTTTATATAAAAAGTGTTTTAAAAGTATTAAAAGATTTTCTATCCTTCTGTTAGGTAAATTTACATGGGTAAAATATTATTCATACATTTTTAAATTATTTAAAATTTCTAAAGACTTAGCGATGTTGTATCCTAGTACTTATTTGTATATGTGCTGGTTTGAAAGGATGCATGGACCCTAGAAAAGTCATGTTTTAATCTAAATTCCATTTCATAAAGGCGGAATAATCCCTATTCAATACTGTATGTTTGAAACTATAATCAGATCATCTCCCTGGAGGTGTGATTTAATCAAGAGTGGTTATTAAACTGGATCAGGTGATGACTGACATGTTTCCACCCATTTGGGTGGGTCTTGATAAGTTTCTGGAGTCCTATAAAAGGGGAAGCATTTTGAAGAATGAAAGAGATTTGGAGAGAGTAGAGAATGCTGCAGCACCACGAAGCAGAGTCCACAAGCTAGAGACCTTTGGAGATGAAGAAGGAAAACGCCTCCTGGGGAGCTTTATGAAACAGGAAGCCAGGAGAGAAGGCTAGCAGATGATGCCATGCTCACCATGTGCCCTTCTAGCTGAGAGAGAAACCATGACTGTGTTTACCATGTGCCTTCTCACTTGAGAGAGAAACCCTGAACTTCATCGACCTTCTTGAGCCAAGGTATCCTTCCCTGGATGCCTTTGATTGGACATTTCTATAGATTTATTTTAATTGGGACATTTTCTTAGCCTTAGAACTGTAAACGAGCAACTTACTAAATTCCCCTTTTAAAAGCCATTCCGTTTCTGGTATATTGCATTCCGGCAGCTAGCAAATAGAACAGTATAACAACAAAACTCACTTGTCAGTTACACTATTTTACTCTAAAGCTTCTCTAAAAGTACAGGTGGTCAGTTATAAGTTAGAACTTCATCTTCAACAAAAAGAACTTTAAAGAAAAAAAAAGACACTTGAGATTCAGAATTAGAGTTCTGCAGTTCTGAAAGTCAGCATCACCCTATACAGCAACTATTCAAGAAGCTGAAAAAGAGATCAGACTTGAATTAGAGAAATGTATATAATGGACCTGGTTAGGACTACAGGAAATCAAAATATAGGCTAAAGGATATTATCTACATTTTAAAACTTCAACCTCTGTGAGATGCCAAAGGAAAGATTATTTGGACCAAAATTTAAATTTTGTGTAGAATACTTTCTAATATAACCTGTCTGATCAGTTTATTTAAACAACCTAATTACATGGAACTAGAAAGTGAATGAGATCTTGTTATTCTGTACAGGGTAATGCAATACCTGTATAGTTTCCTGAGTATTTTGGGCAGAATATTAAAAGTATTTGGAAAGTTCCTTTGTGGGACTGGGGAAAAATGTGGATCTATTTAATTTCCCCCCTTGGGGAAATCCTGATATTCTCTCAGGTATTAAGCACTCCCAATTTAATAATCTAAACCCTCAATCTGGAAGCTTGCCCTTATGAAACTTATTTCTGCAATGATGAAGCTAAACCTGCATGTAATTATGCCCAAGAGCTGCCCAGAGAGCCTCTTTTGTTGCTCTGATGTTGCCTCTCTCTCTAAGCCACTCTGCAAATAAACTCAATAATCTCCCCCCCTACATGGCACATGACTCCCAGAGCTGTAAGTCTCCCTAGCAACATGAGACATGACTCCCAGGGATGAGTCTGTCCCTGGCATCATGGGATTGAGAATGACCAAAAAGGGGAAATGAAATGGAATAACAT
The DNA here is from genome assembly GCF_023851605.1 of Tamandua tetradactyla. Classification (NCBI taxonomy): domain Eukaryota; kingdom Metazoa; phylum Chordata; class Mammalia; order Pilosa; family Myrmecophagidae; genus Tamandua; species Tamandua tetradactyla. Next base: position 52,315,988 of record NC_135341.1, on the reverse strand, counting down.
GAAGTTTCAGTGGCGAAGAAATTTCAAATAGAGTCAAGATGTCATTCTGGAGGTTACTCTTATGTATGCTTTAGTCATATATTGCAAATTGCCACAGTAGATCATGCCCCAACCAACAGTATTTCTGAAAACCCTAAAGAGGGCCTTGGGCTCTATCTAAGCCTCTATAAAGGTTTTTCTTAGTAAGTTTTTTTTCTCACAAACTTAAGTCCTCCAAATTGATCATAGGCCAGATAAATCCTGAAAACCAGGGGTACCAATCTCTCCAAAAACAACAACAGGTTCATTCCTCTACCCCTAGATGTTCAGCACCCTTTGCCAGCACAAAGATGTTAAAATGGACATTGCCCAGATATCCCAGAAGATCGGGAGACAGGTCAAATGAGAGGAAAGAGATGTAACTGTGAAATTAGGTTTTAACAAATGCCTGTGACTGCTAACTCATTATATAGATATTTATTCTAGAGTCTAGTGTTTTAGAATAGCCAGAAGGATATACCTGAAGTTGTTGAACTGTAAGCTGATAGCTCTGACCTTTGACCACAATTGTATAGCAATATGGAAAAAAATAAGTTGCTTGTGTTTGTGTGGTTGTACTCCAGGATGCTTTCTTTTGTTTCATTGATATATATATGTATATATATATATATATATATATACACACACACACATATATATATATATGTATGTCAATACTATACTGTTTTAGGTAACCTACCTCTATTGTAAATCTTAAAATTGGGTAGATTGCAATACTAGTGGTCAATAACAGGGACGGGTGATGAGTTTGCAATGTTTGGGGTTTTCTTTGTTTTCCTGGAGAGATGCAAATGTTCTAAAAATGATCATGGTGATGAATACACAACTATATGATGATACTGTGAACCGCTGATTGTATACTTTGGATGAAATGTATGGTGGGTGAAGATATCTCAATAAAAACACATAAACAAGAAAAAAAGAAGAAACAAGGCAAATATACAAACTATGTTCTACTTTGTTAATTAACCTAATTAACAAGTAAGTGTGTAAAGCTAAAACAGGACAAAACTTCTACTGTAGATTGTCAAATATTTTTATTTCTAAAAGTAGCTTCATTAACCAAAAAACAAAGAAAGCAAAGTATGTTATAATCAGCCAAACTAGACTGAAGCCAAAGCCCTGCCCCAGGGACTTGAGCTCAAAAAGCAAAACTAATTGCCCTCACCTGTGCTCTAAAACTAAAAAAAAAAAAACCTATGCCTTCCTAGTTCTACATGCTCACACAGCAGTGTACAAAACCTGAGACTTTCTCTCAATTAAGCACCATTAAAAACTATTCACTATCTGAAATGCCATGCTCTTACCAACAGAAAAATAGTGATAATTCATTGTCCTGTCCATCAGAAAATAATGTTAACATCTATTAAGGGAATAACAGGGCTGATAAGGTAGCCAAAGCTGCAGCCTGATCAACTAAGCCCTTTCTAAGCCTTATTTCCGCACTCCTGAACTCGGCACATGTCCCCTCTTATTCCTCAAATGAGCAGGAACAAGCTGCCCAGCTGAAGGATGGCTGTTCCTATTCCTCTTCTCCAGTTTTACTTGGCTAATGCCTCTCCTTGACCGCTCACTTCTGTCCTCCTTTTGCTATTATTTGGCCCTTGCATTTTTTAACTTCTCACCAAGTTTATTTCTTTCTTTCACACAAACCAATGCTGATGAAAAGATTTTCAGCCATTCTAACCATTCTTCCAGACACCTCCCCTCTCAACTTAAGTAAGATAGCCAGAAAGTTCTATCCTCCATCAAGTAGGACCTCTATGTTCTGACAAACAGGAGTCAGATACAGAAAAGAGAGGGGGGATTTGAGGCAGGCTAGAACAGGGAGAGAAAAAAACTTTGAAGTAATCCTTAAGCAAGGATGGTTAATAAAGGTCAGGAGGGCCCATGGCATGTGGACAGACAAACTGCCTGGGGGCTACCAACTTACAGGAAATCCTCAGCAGCAGCCAACTCATCTGGAGCCAAATGACCCCCACCTAATTGAGTCATCTACAGAGAAGGGTAAAGCCAGCCAACCCTCCCAAACACACTATCTACCACCAGGCACCACCCTGGAGAGAAGGGAGGGAATGAGAGTCCCAGACAAGGAAGGAGAAGGGGGTGTAATAAAGCTAATCTATAAAAGCAAATGGTCCCTGGACCATGCACCCCCCCCCCCAAAAAAAATCAAATGGCCCCACATTGCCTATGGCCTCTCACCTTTCTCAACTGTCATTCAAGAGTGCCTGCATGTCCTTTCACATGTGTTCTCAACAATTGTCTATCTACTTGAAAAACTCAGCTTTAACTTTTTATGTATTCAAACATTTATTGGTTGCCTACCTGTTATGTAACAAGATGTCCTTGTGGCTCTGAGTCAATAATTTTGTTTTTCATATATTTCAAAGGCAATAATGAGCTAACCCCCTAAAAAATTGCCTCTTTAAATACAGCACATACATTTAAAAACTTCCTAAATATTTTTCTCTCCTCTAGCTTTCAAAGGGATTAATAAACAAGGAAAGAATTGTCAGACTAGAAACAATTTGCACTTTTCATGGAAAATTAACCTGCATATGCATATATAAAGTAGGTGATTGCAAACAAATAGGAAAATTATCAGCTCTTCTCTCTATGTGGAGATTCTTTTGGTAATATGGTGATCAGGTTTCAAATCAGGTATAGGTCTAGAAGTAAGGCAAAGATCTGTTGATATATAGAATATTGTATAAGCAGCACTGTTCTAGTTTGCTAGCTGCGGGAATACAACACACCAGAGACGGACTGGCTTTTAATAAAAGAGGAGTTATTTTGTTAGTTCTTCAGAGGAAAGGCAGCTAACTTTCCACTGAGGTTCTTTCTTATGTGGGAAGACACAGGATGGTCTCTGCTGGCCTTCTCTCCAGGTCTCTGGGTTCCAACAACTTTCCCCGGGGTGATTTCTTTCTGCACCTTCAAAGGCCTGGGCTGAGCTGCAGGTGCTGAGATGAGGTATGCTGAGCTGCTTGGGCTGTGCTATGTTGTGGTCTCTCATTTAAGCACCAGCCAATTGAGTCAAACATCCTTCATTGCAGCAGACATGCCTCCTAGCCGACTGCCAATGTAATCAGCAACAGATGAGGTTCACGTACCATTGGCTCATAGCCACAGCAACAGAACTAGGTGCCTTTCACCTGGCCAAGCTGACAACTGAATCTAACTACCACATGTCCACCCTTGTCAACTTGGCAACTTCACGCATCACCTTAAACAATATTAAGGTGATCTTCTGGCTGTGGATCTGTGAATCTCAAAACAAGTTATCTGATGCCAATATGCAAAGGAGGACAGTCACAGAATCCATAGGGAGAAACTGGAAGGAAAACCTGCAGGGCAAACACCATTGGATTTCAAAGTCTGAAAGTCATTTATCCTTCAGCTTTAGAAAGTGGCAGCCCCACCCTTTCCAAGGGCCTATGCAGTGGCCCACCTCTTTTCCAATCAACCTCAGGGAACATTTAGGAGAACACCTTTTACTCGGCTCCACTCTCTCCAGGCATCAGGGTCACCCCTGGGCTCTCTGCCATTTCTGGGGCACATGCTCAACCCCTCCATGTGGTGGCAGCCAGGCTCTCACCAGTCCCCAAGAAGCATGCTCTACCTTCGCCAAGGCCTGAGACTGCATGACTCTTCCACTGCAACAAGGTGGGAGGCTCATCCTCACCCTTCAGGGTAAACTCACCCTCTCCATGCATATGGGTGGATCCACTCTTCTGGCCGAGGTTTCTTGGCTTCAGACCCAAACTTCCATGCAAACTCCAATTTGTCCCTTTTGTGTCCTCCTTTGCCAAGATTGGCAGTGGTTTCTTTACACCAACAGTCTCTTCAAGCCCTCCAGGACTTCTCCATCATTCTCTTCACGGTTCCTCCAAAATCTTCCCCTTAGTCATCCAAAACACCATTCCAACATATCTGGTATTTGCAAACCGCAGCAGCACCCCACTCTCCGGTACCAAATCTGTTCTAGTTTGCTAGCTGCCAGAATGCAACATACCAGAAACGGAAGGGCTTTTAAAAGGGGGAATTTAATGAGTTTCTAATTTACAGTTCTGAGGCTGAGAAAATGTCCCAATTAAAACAAGTCTATAGAAATGTCCAATCAAAGGCATCCAGGAAAAGATACCTTGATTCAAGAAGGCCAATGAAGTTCACGTTTCTCTCTCAAGTGAGAAGGCACATGGCGAACACAGTCAGGGCTTCTCTCTCAGCCAGAAGGGCACATGGCGAACCCGGCATCACCTGCTAGCTTTCATTCCTGGTGTCCGGTTTCATGAAGCTCCCCGGGAGGCTTTTTCCTTCTTCATCTCCAAAGGTCGCTGGCTGGTGGACTCTCCACTTCGTGGTGCTGCAGCATTCTCTGCTCTCTGAATCTCTCATTCTCCAAAATGTTTCCTCTTTTGTAGGATTCCAGAAACTTATCAAGACCCAACCAAATGGGTGGAGACATGTTGTCACCTAATCCAGTTTAACAACCGCTCTTGACTAAATCACATCATCCAGGGAGATGATGTGATTACAGTTTCAAACATACAGTATTGAATAGGGATTATTCTACCTTTATGACATGAAATTTGGATTAAAACATAGCTTTTCTAGGGGGCATACTTCCTTTCAAACCAGCACAAGCACTGTACACTAAAAACTACTTCAAGAGTTAAATTATTTTGTTTTGGGCAAAGATAAAAAAATTCAAAAAGAGGGCTGGCAACAGTGGCTCAGTGGCAAAGTTCTCACCTGCCGTGCTGGAGACCTGGACTCAATTCCCAATACTTGCCCATACCAAAAAAAAAAAAAAAAAAAAAAATCAAGTAGAAACTGGATGTGTGCAAAAAGTAATACTTATTTTAAATAAGTATTTAAACTAAATTTCTGGATATCTAATCAAACAAAAAAAAGTCAAATGGTTTTACACTATCTCAAGGTTTCCAGATAGAAGAGGATCCAGTAACCAGTGTTTTCATTTGCTAATGCTGCTAGAATGCAATATACCAGAAATAGAATGGCTTTTATAAAGGGTATTATTAAATTACAAGTTTACAGTTCTAAGGCTCAAGAAAGGCCAGTGGAGTCTAGAACACCTGTGTCAGCAGGGAAGGAATGTGGCTGACATCTGTTGGTCCTTTGGCTTCTGGTTTCAAACAGCTCCCTGAGGAGCATTTTCTTTCTGCATCATCAAACATTTCTGTGTGTTGGCTTTGCTTTTTTCAAAATGGTTCCCTCTTAAAAGGCTCCAGTAAGCAGATTAATACCCACCTTGAATGGGCAGAGACACATCTCCATGGAAACAACTTAATCTAAAAGATCCTACCCACAATTGTGTGGGTCACATCTCCATGGAAACAACCAAATCAAAGGCCCAACCCTAAACAATAGGTCTGCCCCCACAAGACTGCATTAGTAAAAAGAACATGGCTTTTCTAGGGCACACAATAGTTTCAAAATAGCACACCGAGGATACTGCAACTTACTCTTTATAAATCCCTTGCTTTGTGGGCACTAGCTCTGTTACTTTCCCTGAGTTTAGAATTGGTTCAATGCCTGTCCACAAATGACTTATTAATAAGCCCTACTATATTTAGCAAGGTGTGGAATCAAGCAATTTTTCCTCCAAAGAAACATGCAAATATCTTAGAGAATTGATGAGTGTCTTTATCAAAATATAGAGACAAAAAATAGAGGAACAAAAATAGAGACAAATAAAGGATACATGTGAAATGATTATTATAGGTATTGAGACCTGTAGCCTGTAGCCTGAGGTAGTTTTGTATTATCACTAATTAAAAATTAGATATGAACCTCCATTCCAACTAGAACTAATATCCAATTTTGTTTCCAGGTACAGCCCCTCATAAGATCCCTCTGACTATAGATTGGGGTGCAGCTATTAAATCTTCCCTGTATTTGGCTTATTTCATGAGAAACATGTTTTATGTTACTTCCACTTTTAGTATCTCTTCTGAGTTTCTAGAACAATGTAGAGAAAACAAAACCTAGCTTGGATTTTAAAAATTATTGATACCAATATGTCTGATGGTACAATGTGATCAGAATCTAGAATATTTGTAACTTTCCTCAAAAGAGTGCAACTGAGTAGGACAAAAGTAAAATACTCCATGCAATATTTCACAGTCCTGTCCTAGTGCATCTCCCTCCCACCACCATAACAACACATATTCCATGACAAGCACCAGGAATATTATTAGAATGTATGAGAAAAATCAGCCTTCCTTTGTGACCTTTATGCTCAATTTGCTTGATGTTTGTCTTTGGAAGTCTCACATTCTTTTTATTGAGAGTTTGGAGCTGCTAAGATCATTATGTACCTACTTATTCAAAGGTAATATTATCCATATGGATCTGTGGTTACCAACATTTTGATATGATGCATATTATTGCCTTCCCTTATATACAGGCTCAAGTAGAGACAAAAAGCAAAATAAAATTTAAAAAAATCTTACAATATCTGAAACACTTAATGCAAAAATATAGATATTTATCAAATGGTTTTTTTCTCTGTAAAGCTATGCAACATATGAGAGAACTTGATAGTACTTAATGCATGAAGGAGAAGTAAACACAAAGGTAGGTTTCACTTTAGACCTCATTTCCATAGTTATACTTCTCACCCAAATTTGATGAAATGTTTAAGCTTCTAATCTGGCATCATGTTTTTCCTACATGACTACTAAAATCTCTGCTGTATACTGAGCAGTAATGTTACAGCAGCTTCTCTAACTATTCCTAGTAGTCAACCTGGTCTTGCCCTGTGGCCACCCTTGTCTTCTATGTGTCCTTAACTTTGTCTAAACTGCTGATTTTGTTTGTCAGTGATGCTTAGCTTCCTCACCTCTGATTTCTTGGTAAATATGGGCCAGGACTCCTTAGGCTCCCCAGAAAATACCTCCAATCCCTGGACCTGCAATGGATCATTTAACTTCTTTTGAAAGTCCAAAGCAAACTCCTTGTTTTTGTTTTTCTTTGGTCCCTTTCAGTATTTTTCAAAGCTAGGAAGTCGTTGCTTCATTGAGATTAAGATAATCCTAAAAGAAAGTTGTTTGAAGTTATTTAGTCCAACCTCCTTATTTTATATGAGAAGAGAACAGTTTTGGAAAATGGAGTGAGTTGTCTCTATGCCACTAGACTGCTGGCTATTTCAGGGCAGAGGCAATGATTTATATTTCTCATTATTCATCATAGGCCCTCAAAGATGTTTGAGGAGGTATTCAAGCAAGACATGAAGGAAGGGAAATAAGAGGGAAGGAAGTAAGAAGAAAAATGGAAGATATGACAAGCGATAGATTTTAGCTCCATGAAAAAAAATTTTTTTCACAGTACACTTTCCAAGGTACTGAGCTGTCCCAATTCAAAGATGTCATTCTTTTTGAATTGATTGGTTGATGCATTCATAGATTTGTTTCTTCATAGCCTCAACATCTATACCTTCAATAAATTGGATAATACCTACCCTGCCTCAGGTATGTTTCAGGCATTGGAGCTACAGAAGCGATGAAAACAGGGACCTTTCCACATGGATCATAATGCCATGGGTGGAAAACAAACAAGCAAACATCAGGAGCATGTATGGCATATCAGTGGGTGATAAATCCTATAAAGAAAAATAAAGCATCAATAGGGGTTGGAGGGTTCTGGGGAGTTTTCTCTCCTTTTGTATGCATGATGTAAGGAGGATCAGGAAAATGCTTACTTAAAAGGATACAATTAAGTAGATTTCTGGATACTGAAAGGGAAGGGAGTTGTGAGTTATGTGAATATCTAGGGAAAAGTAATCTGGTCAGAAGAAATCAGGAACACATGACTTTAGAGGAAAGAGTTCTAGAAATGTGTGACAAACAGCACGGAGGCTTGTGTGGTAGGAATAGAGAGAGCGAGGGGAAGAATGGAGGTGAGAGCTAGACCATGTAGGAAATGCTTTTGTGAAGATTTGATGGTTGGAGCTGAGTCACGTGAGAACCTATTGAAGGGTTTTTGATCATAGATCATAGAAATGAAATGATAGAATTTATCATGTAAAAATTGTTCTTAATCCTGTGAGGAGAACAGAATGCAAGGAATCAAGACAGAAGCAAGGAAACCATTTGGGAAGGTTGCAAGGATGACTGAAATGCTTTTGGCATGGAAATTAGAAAAGTGAAATAACTAATTACTGATATAGGAAGAACTGCAAAGTAGAAGTCTAGGGGATGAAATTAGGAGTTCAGTTTTTGTATTGGTTAAATCAGCATTCCCTATACAACATCTGCATCAGATATCTATTATTTAACAAACTACCACAAAATTCTGTGGCTTATTTGGTCATAAATCCCTATTTCTGGGGGGTGCGAGGGTAGTTCAATGATAGAATTCTCGCCTGCCATGTGGGAGACCTGGGTTCAATTCTGGGCCCATGCCTTCCCAAACAAACAAACAAGCAAACGAAAAACCAATCAAACAGCAATTCAACAAATGGTGCTGCAATAACGGGATGCTCACATGGAAAAAGAATGAACTGTGACCCTCACCATACAGCATACAAAAAATAAATAAATAAATAAAAATAAAGCCTAACAGGTTCAAAAAAATCTCTGTGTCTGTAATTTAATCATGCCTCAGCTGGGTGTTCTGCTGACCTCACCTGGGGTCACTCACCACAGTAGGGTGGGAGAGTCATTGGGGGCTGGTTGAGCTAGAAGTTCTCAGATGGAATGGGCCATCTCTCCTCCACATTGTCTCTGCCTCCAATAGTCTATCCCAGTTCTTTGCACTTCCCACAATATTACTTCCACTTCATTTATTTGGTCAAATCAAGTTATAAGGAGAGCCCAGACTGAAGGGGATGAAGAGTCAATCTCTTGATGGGATCATCAACATTACATTGCAAAGGGTTTTGCAAAGGTGGGGAGGAATTGGTTCGTTGATTTGTTTGTTTTGGCAGTCCATCATACCATGAAAGTGAAGTTAGTGAGAACTATTCAGCTGCATGCACCTGAAGTTCAGGGTGCTGGAAAGTGAGTATAGACTACTCTTTGAAGTAGAGAATCTTTCCAAAGTATAAGCCCAGACATTGTCCAAAAATTAGAGAACAGCAAGATAAGGAGTAAATAGAAAAGTACATTAGAAGGATCTATCAGTGAAATAGGAGGAGACCTATGCTACTCTCCAAGGGCTGCTATGACAAAGTACCACACTCTGAATGTGTTAAGACAACAGAAGTTTATTCTCTCACAATTCTGGAAATGAGAAGTCTGAAACTAAGGTGTCAGCTAGGTTAGTTTTGCCCGGAGATCGTGAGGAAGAATCTGTTCTGTGACTCTGTCTTTGCTTCTGATGGTTGCCAGCTACCCTGGAGTTTCTTGGCTCATATACATCACTTCAACCCCTGCCTCCCTCATTACATGGCTGTCATTCTGGTGTTTCTCTATGTCTTTGTGTCCAAATTTATTCTTCTTATAAAGATACCAGCTTTTGAGTTAGGTCCCTCTCTAATCTAGAATAACCTCATCTTAACTTGATTACATCTGCAAAGACCTTATTCAAATAAGATCACATTCACAGATTCTTGGGAGATTCACTTTGGTCCACAACAAGACCGAGGATATACTTATGGCCAAAAACTTAACGTTCTTGTTGAAACAGAACAAATATGACTGTGCATTTGTTGTTCATGTAGTAGATAGTAACTGTTATGAAGCTAAATATGTTTGATGTTATTGGACCAGTTTATAATGGTGATTGTTTTCTCTCTAGCCTTAGGCTAAGAGACGGGCAGTGGCTTATATGAATATCAAAATTCTTATTCTATTAAGCTCATTAAAAGATCTGAACTTCCATTAATATCCAGGGGAACTAGGCCAGAAATTCTCTGCAATGCTAATGGAGCTATGAATTTGAATTTTCATTGAAGTAATAAGGCCATGTGTTTTAAAAACGGGTAAAACTCAGTGGTGAGGGCAAATGAAAGACAATCACTTTGTAACCAAGTTAAAAGGAGTACTATTTATTTAGCATTTTCCTATACATAAAATCATTCTAGGTCCTAAAAGCTATGCTAAATTGAATGAAACACATGATCTTGTTTGTCAAACAGATTTCAATTTCAATAAGACAGCATAGATGAGATAACACATTTCATAAAATGCTAAAGGGAAGGGAAAGGATCATTTTCACACATATATATGCAAAGGTTGGAAAAGTGTACTTAACAATTTAATGCAGGAGAAAAGCCATAGAAAAGAAAAGGGTAAGTATCAGGGAGCCAGAGCAAAATCCCTACTGACTAGTAGTTTTCACAAACAAATCTCTTAGTCAAGAAAAAGCCCCAGCTGACATTTATCATTTTTAGGATGCAACAAGCAGCAGTCTAAGTACATCCGTGTATTAATTTACTTAGTCTTCATGACAACAATAAGGAGGAAAAGAGTTTGTGTCCCGCACCATATCCACTTGGTCCTTCTGTTTCCTGTGTGCACTGTCAGCTGCCACAAACACATGCTATGGGGTCTCTCTATATTCCCCTGTTCGTGACTGTCCTTGAAGCCTGGGAAGTCATTCGGAAATGCTGGTGCTCTGCTTCCTTTGGAGGGATCATTTTCAGGTGCAATTCCCACAGAGATGAGCCTTAGTTGCCCACCACAGAAATTAACTCAGGGATTCACCTTTCCTTGCCTTTTCTTTCTTCACTGTTTCTTTATCGTATCTTTCTCCCTCTGCTTTCTGTGATTACCTCAGGTCTTAGTTTTCCAGGGCTGCTGTGACTAATGATATACACTGATTGGCTTAAGCAATAGGACTTTATTGTATCATGGTTTTGGAAGCTAGAAGCCCAAAATCGTCTTGAAACAAAGACTGCAATGCTTTCTCCTGAAGGCTGTAGCATTCTGGTGCTGACTTGCAGCAATCACTGGAGTTCCTCGGCTTGCATCACTGCCTCTGTCACATGGCAGTCTGCTTCATTCTCAGCTGCTTCTACTCCAATGTCCAATTTCCTTTGCTTATAAGGACTCCAGTAATACGGAATAAGGCCCACCTTGATCCAATTTAGCCTCATGTAAACAAGGTCTTTAGAAATCCTAGTCACAAATGAGTCCACACCTTAACTAAAAGTAACCCTTTAAACGTCTTATTTACAAGTGGGTTCACACTTACAGAATCAGGTTAATACTGAAGCATATCTTTTGTGGGGGCATGATCTAATCTCCCACACCTCCCTTATAGATTAACTGCACTCAAATCCATGACTCAGGCACTGTTGGTGGAGAACCCTAATTAAGACAAGAAGAAATTGTTCCATGCTTTAGCAGATTAAAAACAAAAATGAGGAAACATTTATAAACTTGATCAGAGTCACTTGTACATATGATTTGAATCCACACTGACCCCTGATCTTCCAGCATGAAGCAATGTTGAACCTCTCATTAACTCTTTCATTATTTGTTATCGATAAAATGATATTCAGGGCAGTGCAATAGTAGCTCAGTGGCAGAGTTCTCACCTGCCATGCCAGAGACCTGGATTTGATTTCCAGTGTCCATCCATGCAAAAAATAAAAATAAAAAAATTGATAGCCCCAACTATGGAATTCTATGATTGTAAATGATGATTTCTTAAGGATAAAAGGAATAAAGAAGCATTCTAGATAAGAATTTAGCACCTAGGAAACTGAAGATTCTTGGGCGGAAATATCCTTACATTTCCCTGCTAATATCAAAATGAATTACAAAAGGAATGTCTTAATATTTTAATCTGAATGCTTTATTGCAAGAGATGATGTAGTGAATATATATATTTAAGATTTCCAAAAACAAAATTCTCTGTGTTCTTTGCCTATCGGTTATGGTCTTGCCTCCTAGATAAATGGATACTTAGTATGCCAACTATAGCCTACATTTGTATAGTGTTTTGTTGTTCAGATTGCCTCAACATATGTTATTTCATTTAACTGTGCAATGACTTTATGAAGCACATAGAATCATTTTACAGATGAGGCAACTTCATTTCAGTGATTGCAACTTGTCTAAGCTAACATACTTGGCATATGGCAGAGGGCCAGGCATTGAGTCCATGTTTTCCTGTAAATCCAAGGGCAAAGGGTCATCTACTGCACCCTAGCCAACTATGCTGTCGTCAGCTGTAACCAATGCTAAGCTCCTGAGTGGGCCATGTGGAAAAGACTGAGCTAAAGTGAATTTAGGGTGGTGCAACAGTAGCTCAATGGCAAAAATTCTTGCCTGCCAAGCTAGAGACCTGGGTTCAATTCCCGGAGCCTGCCCATGCCAAAAACAGAGTGAATTTGTAGATAGCTGCTTTCCATCAATTGTCAACTTTTGATGTCAATATTTAAGAAGCCAGTGTGGACAAATAAAGAAGATTGACTCTAATAGAAGTTACAGAAAAGAAACATAGTGGATTTTAGTATTAAGTACTCAAATTTTAGACCCTGACAGAAATAGGTAATCATTCTACTCCTCCATTGATTATTCCTACCACCTATATTTCTTCAACCTTTTGATCCTCAGTTTACTTAGCTTAAGAGTTGGGTTTATAAGCTGTATCCCATAAGTTGAAGTGAAATTACCTTTTTGGAGTCAGATCACAAATGGCTAATTACCAGCAACTGTTATTACATTTTACTAACTTCAAGCTATGGGCATTTGAAAAGGGGGAGATAAGAAGTTTTGTTAAAGTTTTGCTCTTTCTTAAAAAGAGGGAAAACCTTTTAAAATTGGCCTTTTCTATTGAAGAATCCAAGATTTCTATGTTCTTCATCTCGTCACCCCACCTAAGGAGTCATAAATCCTTTACATTTGTGTGACATTTTCATACAGTCATGACCTGTCAACAATACCTGGCTTTTCTATCGAATTGGCAATATCCTGATCTGTTGTCCCCTTCTTCTGTAAGTTGTTGTTTCTTAATGAGAATTTTCAATATTTCATTAACACACCTCTGGCTTCTCAATAACTCCTTTCTCCTCTACTATCCACCTACATCCAACCCTTTTCCCCACCAAAAATATGCAAGGAAATTTATATTATTTCCAAATCATCAACACTTTCCACCGATTTGTTGCTGGTAGTCTTTTCAGTTTTTGGTTTTGTTTTGTATTAAGTTTACAGGGAGAGGAGGATCTTTAAATCTGGCTTAACTTTGCCACCTTAAACTGCCTGATCAAGGTGGAGATAAACAAGGAGCAATATTTCAACCTTGCATCTAAAGGAAACATAAATCTTGCCCTTTTTTTCTCATTTTAATCAGAAGTTCTTAATTTTCTCCCATTGATGTAAAAATCATTTATGCTTGCACTGCAACCAACATAAATCATTTATACACAAAAGAATAGTAAGCAACCTCTAATCAATATAACTTCCTTCTATGAGACACGGTGAAAATGAAAGAATACAATTTATCACTGATCAGAAGCTTTGCAAATATATTGCAAGGTCCTCCTATCTTCCTAGCACTTACTTTGTTCCAGCCACCCTGACCTTCTTCATGATTTTAAGACAAGTCAAAGTCCTTCCTCCCTCAAAACTACACATTTTGTCCCTGCTATGCCGACTGCACCTTAACACTTGTAGACTCCTTTTCATCACTCTGGACCTCAGCTCATTGTTTTCTCCTCCAAGAGGTCTTTCCTCATACCTAGTACAATGGTGTTGCCTCCTGACAGTCATTTTCTATCATTTTACCTACTTTATTTTCTTCAGAGAACAAATCACTTCCTGAAATTATCTTATGACTTTTTATTTGTTTGCTTATTTATTGCCACCACTCTCCCTTCTCCCAACATTGAAATGGATATCCCATGACTGCAGAGTCTTATTTTTTTTATTTCCTCTCTGCCTCCTCAGTGCCTAAAGCTGCCTGGTCAATTACACCTGCTCAGAAAATATTTGTTGAATGAATTCAAGGTGACAATTATCAGTTAGGAATTTAGAGACTTTATCTAGGGCCAGACAGTAAATATTTTGGCCCTCAGTCCATATGGCCTTTACTGTAACTACTCAGCTCTACCATTGCAGTGTGAAAGAAGCCATAGACACTACAAAAAATAAACAAACTGACTATGATTTAAAAAATATATTTATAAAAAAAGGAATGGGCAAGTCTGGCTCATGGGTCATAGTTTGCTTATCCATGGGATCAATCATCTGTTCTCCACTTTGGTGTCAGATCATACTTAAATGCTGATTCAGATGCAAGAATTGGCCTAAAATATATTTAATAATATAAAGTGCTAAAGATAAAATTGGATTTAATATAAAAATATAGATATAATAAAGATAAAAAGTAAGAGAAGATTCCAGATCTTCTATGTAGCATTGTGAAGTTAAGGACTACTCTACACACTACCGTCACTTCTGACACCCATCGTTAAATTCAGGGGTCCCCTAGACCCTACTCAGTTTCAATAATTCACTAAAAGTGCTTGTAGAATTTACTGAGAGCTGTTTTACTTACAGTTATGGTTTATTACAGTGAAAGAATACAGATTAAAATCAGCCAAGGAAAGAGACACGTGGTACAGAGTTCAAAAATATTTCAAACACAGAGCAGTCATCCTTTTCCTGTGGAGTTATGGACACCATTTCTTTCCCAGAATTGAAGTGTGACAATACACATGGACTACTGTCAGCCAGAGAAGTTCACCCAAGTCTTGGTGACTCTGAGATATAGTAATGAATAGCCACCCTACACATTCTCAAAGACTGCACCATAAATCACATTGTTAGACTTTCTGGCATGACTTGAAGCCCCAGATAAACAAAGATACTTTTATCAGTGTGTTAGTTTTCAAGCGGCCAGAATGTTCTATACCAGAACTGGAATGGTTATTAAAAAGAAAAATTTAATAAGCTGCAAGTTTATAGCTCTAAGGAAGTGAAAGTGTTCAAATTAAGGCACCTGCAAGAGGTGGGTCAGGAACACTTCTGTTAGCTGGGTTGTCATGTGACTGGCATCTGCTGGTCTCCTGTTCCTGGGCTCTGTTGCTTTCAGCCTCAGTTCCTGTGGTGGGTCCTCACTTTACTTCTACAGGGCTGGCTTTACATCTCTTTGCTTCCCTTATCTCTCTCCAGATTCTGGCTTGCTTAATATCTCATGGCAATGTCTGCTGGGCTCCAAGCATCTCCAAACATCTGTGTCTCTATTCTCTGAAGCAACTGTTCTCTAAGCATCTACATCTCCTGTCGCTATGAACTCTAAGGCATCTGTCATTTCTCCACAATTTTTCCTCTTTAAAAATGTCTAGTAATCTACTCTAGATTAGATTACTAATCTAGATCTAATCTAGATCTCCATCTAATCAAAAGCCACACCCGAGATTGGGCACATTGCATCTCTATGGAGATAATCTAATCAAAAATTTCCAACATACATTATTGAATAAGGATTAGAAGAAATGACTGCTACCACAAGAATGGATCAGGATTAAGACATGGCTCTTCTGGGGTACATAATACTTTTTTGCAAACCAGCACAATTAGGATGGACATTCCAAGGGTGCAGTGATCTCTTCCCAGAAGTTGTGGGCAAAGGCCAGATCTCTCTTTGGGCAAGGTTACATTTTTTACTACACAAGTATTATGACTTTTGTTCACTCAAAAGCTTCAATGGAAAAAGGAATATTGGCACTAAAAATAATGGATGCTGGTGGAAGAAAATATGTGGACTCATCTTTATGGTACAATAGTGGTTCTCACCTTGAGAATGCTTTAGAATCACCTGTTGGTTCCCAATCCCAGAGCTACTGATCTAATGGGTCAGGGTTGAGGCCTGAGAAATTGCATTTCTACCCAGCTACAGTGAGGCTGATTGTTATGGATTTAATTGTGTCCCCCCGAAAGATAGAGTCAAGTCCTAATCCTCTTTACCTGAATGTGGTTCTATTTGAAAATAGGATCTTTGAAGATGTTATTAGTTAAAATGGGGCCACACCATATTAGGGTATTCCCTAATCCAGTGTGACTGGTGTCTATGCTGGTTTGAAAGGATATATGTACCCTTGAAAAGCCATGTTTTAGTCAAAATCCCATTTCATAAAGGCAGAATAATCCCTATTCAATACTGTATGTAATTAGATCATCTCCCTGGAGATATAACCCAATCAAGAGTGGTTGTTAAACTGGATTAGGGGAGATGTGTCTTCACCCATTTGGGTGGGTCTTGATTGGTTTACCGGAGTCCTATAAAAGAGGAAACATTTTGGAGAATGAGAGATTCAGAAAGAGCAGAGAAGAATGACATAGCCATGAGAACCAGAGAAAACCAGCCAGCAACCTTTGGAGATGAAGAAGAAAAATGCCTCCTGGGAAGCTTCATGAAAGAGGAAGCCAGGAGAGAAAGCTAGCGGATGACACTGTGCTCGCCATATGCCCTTCCAGCTGAGAAAGAAACCGTGACTGTGTTCACCATGTGCCTTCTGACTTGAGAGAGAAACCCTGAACTTCATCAGCCTTCTTAAACCAAGGTATCTTTCCCTGGATGCCTTTGATTGGACATTTCTATAGACTTGTTTTAATTGGGACATTTTCTCAGCCTTAGAACTGTAAATGAACAACTTACTAAATTCTCTTTTTAAAAGCCATTCCGTTTCTGGTATATTGCATTCTGGCAGCTAGCAGACTAGAACAGTGTCCTTATAAAGGGAGGAAAATTGCACACAAACAGGAGGACACAGGGAGAAGATGGCCATGTGACAGAAGCAGAGCTTGAGGCCTGCCATGGATTGCTGGCAAGCCTTAGCCCGGGCTTTACAATCTGCAGAGGAAGAATGGTTCTGCTGATGCCTTGATTTCAGACTTCTAGCCTCCAGTCTGTGAATCAATACATTTCTGTTTGTTTAAGCAATCCAGTTTATGGTTCTTTGATATGCTAGCCCCAGCAAACTAAGACACTGATGCTAATGGGGTAGAGGCTGGAAAAAAGAGAAGAGAGTTGAATCTTAAAATATGGTTGATGTGATATGCATGAAAAGTAAGGGACTGCGTGATGGTAGAGGCTGTGGAAATGGTAAGGACCTAAAGGAGAAGGAAATGTTCAGAAGAGGATCACAAATAGGGAATAGAGATCAATTGGCTGTAAAGATAAAGGAAAATTAGGAACCTTATAGCTATAATGTTGTTATCTGGGGGATATAGATAGATGACCAATTCTTCAAGTGATATAAAAAAATCAGAGGAGAAGCTTGGAAGGGAAAAAACCTGATGTGAATATAGTGTTTTTGCGGTGCCTATATCCATTGGACTAGACTGTCCATGAGGCTTTTGGAAATACAAGTGGAGATTAAGAGGAACATCTAGGATCAAGTTACACTTCGGCAATAATTAATATTGGGTGGCTGTTGAAGTTCTGGAAAATCAATGAAATAGCCCTTGGATGATGTGTAGAATAAGAAGAGAAGAAAGCCTTGGAAATTTTAAACCATGCCAGGCTAACTGCATTTCTTTTTTTGATAGATTTACTACACTGATGTTCAAGGAAATTCAGTTGTCATGTATACTTGATTGAGCAGGGCATTTAGTAACATATTTCCTGATATGATAGTGGACAAAATAAGCTAATCACTTTGACAAGGTGTGGGATTAGTTCCTGTTTTTATGAACGTAGATAAATGATGTTGACACCAGAGCAGATCATTCCCAGAGGAGGGTGTCTAAAAGCAGGCTGGGGCTGTCTTCCTTCAGCTGAGTCAAACAGATACAGCAAATGGATAAATACCTGTTTTGGTTTAAAATTGGAGTGAATGTTTTGAATGACAGAATATGTATGATAAAATGTAGTGAAAGGTTAAATCTTAAATCCTAATAGCATTTTTTAAAAAAGAAGTCAAACTCTTATTTTTAAGGAAAATAAAAGAAGACAGGAAAGGAGAAAGAAATAACAGATGGAGTAGAAAGATAACAAACACCAAGATGGGAGCCATAAATACAAACTTTTATGTAATTACTAAGTGCAAATGGGCCAAACACTCTAAGTAAAAGACAGAGAACTTCAAAAAAGATTTGAGGAAAAAAAACAAAGTTCAACTCTGTGCTTTCAACAAGCTGAGTTTAAAATAAAAGGATAGAAAAAGATATGGCATCACACTGTAACAATAGGAAAAAAAAACAAAACAGAGTAGACATCATGGTAAGGCTTACTGTCAGAATATTCTTTAGTGATAAAACAGCACTTCATCAAGAAGTTATAACAATATTAAATGGCAGTGTACCTAGTAAGAGAGCTTCAATATACATTATGGCAAAAATTATTGGAATCTTACAGAGAAACAGAAAAATCCACAAGCTTAATGATTTTAATTCCCCCTTACAAAAATCAGTAGAACAATGGACAAGCAATTCAGTAAGCAGAGAGTAGACTTCACACAATTAAGTAGGTAGTAGACACAACTAGCTTGTACTAATTGACCTTTAAACAACCCTACACTGAACAATGGCAGAACACATTTTTTTAAAGTGAACATGGAATGTTCTCCAAGCTAGACTACATGCAGTGTCATAAAACAAGTATCAATAAAATTAAATTGTTGAAATTAAAAAGCTTATTGTCTGATCAAGTGTTACTAAATTAGAAATTTATAATAATGAGATAAATAGAACATTTTCAAATACTCAGTAATTAAGCAACACTTCTCTAAATAATCTATGCAAGAGAGGCTATATTACAATATAAATTACAAAACACTTAAAACTACATGATAATAAAAACAAATCCAAATAAATGAGACATAGCTAATGCAGCTCTTAGACAGAAATTCATAGATTTCAATGCATGCATTAGAAAAAAAGAAAGGTTCAAATCAATGAATTAAGTCTTGTCCTTAATCACCTTAGACTAACAGGAAAAAATCGCATTCAAACTAAGTAAAAGGAAAGGAAGTAATAACGTAAAGGGAGAAAATTAACAATATAGAAAACAGATAAATGATATAAAATATCAATGTCTTAGTTTCACAACTTCTTTACCACTTAATGATTGGCTTCACAACAAGAATTTATTGGCTCATGATTTCAGAGGCTAACAGGCTGGCTTCCCCCCAGGGTGGTAATCTTCTGGCTGACCAGCAATCCTTCTTTGCTTTCCTTTCATATGGTGATGACCTTACCTTTCACTTCCAGGTTACACCGACTTCTGGATTCTGGCTCCTCCCCTGGAATTTCTCTTCATAAGTCTCAGTAATAGTACTAAGACCCACCCTCGTTCAGTTGGGCCACACCTTAATTAGAGCAGCACCTTCAAGAGATTATAATAGCAAAGGGTTCACACTCGCAAGAATGTGGATTAAGATTAAAAACATGTCTTTTTCTGGGGTGCATAAATCAATCTGTCACAATTAGCAAAGCAAAAATTTAGTTATTTGGAAAGACTAGTAAAAACAAAGTAACAACTAGCTGGTGAAAGCATGGCAGCTTTTGTCTAGGATGTACCACCATACAACCAGGTAAGAAGAATTCAGTAAAAATTTCTGCTAACTATGAACTAGGGTGAACATATAGAGCCACTGTGAGCTGCTGACAAAAACTGCATCCCTTTGCAGGTTCTTCTCTGCAGATGTTCACCCAGTGTTAACAAAACAGATTCTGGGTGATGGAGAGAAAAAAGAAAGCCTCACTCAGAGAATTTAGGAGGAGAAGGCCTGGGTAACAAAGTGGTTATTGCTGTGGGAAAGACAGGAAACCCTGCCTCGATTTTTTTCTCTTAAGGAGCAAAAACCATAAGCTGCTGGAAAAAAGAGCAGCAAATCCTTTCACCCTCCACAGGACTCTTCTGCGTCTATTACGTTATTTAACTCAGAGGTGGGTTATTCGGGTGTATGCCATCTTTGGGGCCTGTTCAGCTTTTGTACCCCACTTCATATTGAGCTCTAAGTTAAAACTTGCTAAAAGTTAACTGATTTTTTAGATGAGGCTACTTTTCTTTGGTGACTTAATTTCCTAAAAGCGTTAATATCATTCTGATTTATTCAATTCTAGTTAGTTTCACTTGAGTAAATACACCAAAAGCTCTTTGAAACTATTATGCACCACCAAAAAGCCATGTTCTTTTTATCCAGTCTTGAGGGGAAAGATCTATTGTTGGGTGGGACCTTTCCATTAGGTTGTTTCCATGGAGAAGTGACCCCATGCATTCAAGATAAGTCTTGATCTGCTTGCTGCAGTCCTTTAAAAGAGCCCAGAGATGGTGCGATGGTGGCGCAGTGGCAGAATGTTTGCCTGCCATGCCGAAGACCCAGGTTTGATTCCTGCCCATGCGAAAAAGAAAAAAAAAAGACTCCCAAGAGTTTAGAAAAGCTAACAAAGAAAGCGTTACAGCAGAAGCCAGAAGGACCCACAGGAACTGAGAGAGTCATTTTGAAACAATGCAGGAGAGAAGGGCGAACAGACATTGCCATGCCCTTTCCCATGTGATGGAGGAACCCAGAAGCAATTGGCCTTTCTTCAGTGAAGATATCCTCGTTTTGATGATTTAATTTTGACATTTCCATGGCCTTAGAATTGTAAATTGTAACTTAATAAATCCCTTTGTAAAAGACAATCCATTTCTGGTATATTGCATTCTGACAGCTTTAGCAAGCCAAAATGTTGCCGCATGTGAGGATTTAAACAAATATGGAACCAGTCAGTCATTTCAGAAAAAGCCAGGATTGGAAATGCAGAAAGGATTTATGGAAAGTCCTATTGTCTGACAGTTGTGACCCCTGTATACTGTATGCCAAGCCAACAAATTTTTTGAAAGATCTGTATGAACAGAACCACTGCCAGTCTGGACAGAAAGGGACAAATGGAAGGAAAAATGGCTTCAAAGGCAGAGCCATGGAAGCTAAGGCCTGGAGCCAAGAAATCTTGGGCTAGGAGAATTGACCCTCCCATACATTCGGAGAGGGTGAGTTTGCCCTGGAGGCAGAGGGTGTGCCTTACACCTGTTGCTTGGGAAGAATGGTCGCCATCCTAGGCCTCAGAGAGGCTGGAGCACATTCCCCAGAGATGGGAGAGAGACTGGCCAACACCCCACTGTTCTGAAGGGGTTGAATGTGTGCCCCAGACATGGCAGAGTCGGGGTGCCACCCAGATGCTTGAGATGGTGGGACTGAGAACAAGGTGATCACCCAGTGCTCCTCACCCATTGTTTGGCAGAAAGCAGGGCTGCTGTTAGCCCTTGGAGAGGGTGGGACTGCTGCTCTCTCAAGCCCTGAGGTAAAAACTCTGTAATTGATTCTTAGACTTTAAAATCTAGTGGAGTTTGCCTTGCAGGTTTCTGGAACTGTTTGGGAACCTTGACATCTGTTTTTTTCCAATTTCACCCTGTGGAAATGGGAATGTTTATCCTATGACTGTCCCTCCTTTGTGTATTGAAAGCGGATAACTTGTTCTGAGTTCCACATGTCCACAGTCTCAGAAGAATTTTGCCCTAGGATGGACCATACTTGTAGCTGATTTTGATAGAGTTTGTATTGTTTTTCATTTGGTATTGTATTTTTTTATTGTTACTGAAATGCTTTAAGGCTTTTGTGATATTGTGATGGAATGAATGTATTTTGTATATGGAAAGAGCATATCATTTTCAGGTCCAGAGGGTGGAATGTGCTGGTTTGAAACTATTCTGTACCTCAGAAAAACCATTTTCTTTTAATCCAGTCTTGTGGGGGCAGACCTATTATTGGGTAGCTTTGATTAGGTTGTTTGCATGGAGATATCACCCTGACCATTCAAAGTGGGACTTAATCCCCTTACTGGAATCCTTTAGGAGGAGATATTTGAAGAGAGAAAATTTTCCAAGAGAAGCCAGAAAGCTGAGAGAGCCATTTTGAAACCAACTCAGGAGAGAAGGGCCAGCAGACATAGCCATGTGCTATCCGATATGACAGATGTACCCCAGATATCATCAGCTTTTTCAGTGAAGGTATCCTTTTGTTGATGACTTAGCGCAGACATTTCCATGGCCTTAGGATTGTAAGTTGTAGCTTAATAAATCCCCTATGTAAAAGACAATCCATTTCTGTTATATTGCATTCTAGTATCTTTAGCAAACTGAAACACTACCTCATGTAGCACCTATTATGAAGAGATGAGGCCCAAGTAGGGCACATTCCAAATCTGATCACTTTATTTAAGTATGAAATATCATTACGTTTTTGTTAATTTAACAGTTTTTTAAATTCTATCTTCTGCTGTTTAAGGTCCAGAAGCTGTCAATTTTTCTAATCCTGCAAATCCTAAATATCTTATCACCTTTATCCTTATATTTCTGCTTCTAAACAGGTTGGCTCATCTCTTTCCTATGTGTTGCCAAATAGGGCCATTGTTATTTTAGGCAAGAGATATACAAAATTCTTTGCTTTTTAATTGCATAGACCAAGATTTATCCAACTGGTTATGTGTGTTTCCTTATTGTCTTCCATTCAATCACTGGGTCAGTGCTGCATATACATTTTTAATTTTTTACAATGCCATGGCTGCATATCAATTTGCATCAAATGAATGGCATCAAGATCTATATATTAAGTAATGCTGGCTGCTGTAACAAACAACACTGAATCTCAGAATCAGGAGATTCTGCTCTACAGAGAAATTCTGGAACCAGGTACCTGCCATGTTGTGGCTATACAGTATAGGTAATATGTGGCTTCAGTATCACCCTGGTATAATTTGTCTGGCATATCGGAGTGAAAAGTGTGGGGGTAAAAAAGGAAGTACACCCAATCTTAATTGTCTGGGTCCAAAAATGACATATATTTCCACTAATGTTATATTAGTGAGAACTGATCATAATGGCATTTTATATAACAGAACAGTCTGAAAAACAGAAAGCACACTAGTTATTCTAACAGAAAATTTAATGTGATATTGGTTAATGGGTACTAAAGGACTGAACAGACGTTAAAATGAGAAGCATCTTCCTCCCCTGGTATGGAGGAAACAAAGGGAAAAGTTTGGAGTTAGTTATCAAAATTTAGTACTTGGAGCAGTGGGTTTATATTTATCGGACTTAGACTGCTGAGGAGAGTGTGTTTCCTGACTTATGGTGATATCTCTGAGGAGGCATATTCCAGAGGGCTGAAAGAAGCTGAAAAATGGATCCACTGCTATTTGAACTATTGCTACCAGGTTGAAGAGCTATTGCTTCTGTGTTCCTCACAGGAACCCCAAGCTCTACAAGAAGGAGCTAATTTCTTCTTCCTCTCCTAGTGGCCCTACTGATACAAGGTAACAGCAAGCCAGCTTAAAAGGAGAAGTATAACTGTAAGTTCCCAGCCTCAGCATCAGAGATGACTTTAGAGGGTGGGTGAGTTTTGAGTTGAAACACAATATTTTAATAAGTAGCACAATGTTTTCTGACCTGTTACTTATACAGCTCACCCTAGGTTTGGTAACTGAGAACAAATAATAGTAACTAACATTATTACAGAACACTGCAACTTAATTGTAATTTACTGATCAGTGTTCCACCAAATGAAGTGCCTTGAGTCTTGATATACCATGCTACTTGGTATCATAACCAGAACTGTATTTACACTTGCCTTGACCTTACCAGAATGTTCATTTCCCACACCCTATCCACAAGTACAAGGGATAAATTTCTGTACAGAAATATAGGATCCATTGAGGACCCTGATTATGTTTGCCAATTTCCCCAGTGATAACTGTTGGTTTGGAAAACCAAACATGTGGTTAATCATTTCATTCAAAGTACCATCTTCTGCTGTTTGAATTGGATGCTGCTCAGCTCAAGAGCTGGTTTAGTCCAAATGCAAATATCTATCCTTGAATACTGTTGTTGCTTGAAGAAGTTCCATGTTCCAAATAACTGTATTTTTCAGGTACTAACAAATAGATTCTTTCTGCTTAATAGTTTTCCAACTTATTTATTGTTGTTAAACTACTCACATAAAACAATTTCTTAAGTCACATGTTTTGTGGGTCAGGAGTTTGGACAAGGTACAGAAGGGCAATTCTGCTCTTTGTGGTGTCACCTGGGGTCATTCAGTGCTGTTTCACTGGCAGCTGGAGTTGTCTGGAGGGTCTAAGATGGCTTCATTCATATACCTGTTGCCTTCGAGGTTGTTCTCAGGTGGCCCCTTTCTTTCCATGTGTGTAGTCTTAGGGCTTTTCAATAGTATCAGTAGTATCTGTCAAACAAGGTATTAGAACATTGTACATTAAGTTCTCAGAAACCAAGACAGGAACTATCGGTTCTCTTAACAACTAGACTCATAACCGGCATAGAACCACTACAGCTGAAAGCAAAGCAAATGAAATATTCTCTGTATTGCTTATGCCTTTTCATAGGAGATAATTTTCTAAAGGAAGCCTCTTACCACATACCTAAGCATGCCAACAAAATTAATCAGAATAGCATATGCTGTTGAGAGGACTAATGAGGGTTCCTTGAGCAAGTCAGCATGCTCAGCAACAGAAATCAAATGGAAACTAAGCTTGGGAGCATGAAGTCCTGCTTTCCTAATAATTTCATTTCAAGCCATATGAAATATAAGAAGCATTGCCCAATGTGCTCATAAAATCATTCAAATGGGGTCTAAAATTATATCGTAATTTGGAAACTGGGAAACTGAGTCCAGCCTAATGTGAAACTCCACATGGGTGCAATCCAGGGGAAAGGCTGTTCCATTCAGCCATATGTTTAGACTTGGTGTCTTTCCCTCAACTATGCAGACAGTCTAGAATTTTTAAACAACAATATGTTCAGTATATAATTTTGGTTGCAAAGTCTTAAGGCTTTTACCTTGTATTTGAAATTTATCCACCATCCATCCTTTAACTTGCAACACTCTTAACTTGCTCCATGTCTCAGCTCACTAAACCTTCCTGTTTATATCCCCATTCTTCTTTTAAGAAGCTTATTATTATCATTATTATTACTTACTTTAGTAAGAGGTGGGAGAGAAGCATTCATTATGCAAAATGTGATATATAAATGTATGTGGAGTGCTTCTAAAACTAGAATGTCTGCCAAGTTCTCTAGCAGCTTTACCAGTGTATAATTAAGTACTCATTTAAACTATAGTTTATGTTTGTGTGAAGGGAGAGTGTGGAACTCAGAAATAGAAGTTGTTGTGGGGCTTTTTCCCCTCTATATTTTTAAACCATAAGTTAGATTTTGTTTTGACAGTTATGAGTTTTAAAGTAACAAAAATGGATTCAGTTGTAAAATATGGTTGCTTAGATGACCAGAGAAACTCACTTGATCCAGGGGCCTAAAAAGTCCTTCGTAAACTATAAGAGAGTATGAAATAAGAAAACCTTCAGAGGTTGGAAGTGGTGAGAAAAAGAAAATTCAGAACAGTACTGAGAACTGATTTTGGCAAGTTTCCTGGAGCATCTTATTTTCTTTGGTTGCCTAAAGCTGAATTTTTAAGTCTGTGATTTTGTGGTATACTGGAGATAAAGCTTGTAGCCCATGCAATGCAGGTGTGTATACATGACTCTGATATTAGGTTGGAGTTTATTAAAGCCAACAACAGGTATGAACTGGAGGAAATATAAAATACAGGGATATGAACAAGGCAGCTATGTGGTTTGTTCTCAGTTTCAGGTGGAGGAAAAGAAATAGTAGTTGTGTAAACGTGTATGTGAGTATGTAGATATATGAATGTGTGCATATATATGTGTGTATATATGTCACAATCAATTTAATAGAGTTGCTAAACAAAAGCCTGATTTTATATAAATAAAGCACAACATTGAAATACCTGTGTGAGTAAAAATATCTGAAAAACAAGATCATTCGACACATTGGTTAAATTCTCCCAAGCCAAGAGGAGAAGAGGATTAAAATATTCTCAGAAGAACCCAAATTTAACTCCAGATTTCAAAGAATTTTCACAGATGAGGTTTCAAGAAGGGTGATTTCACAGTAACAGCAACAAAAGAGTAAATTAAATGTAACCAACTTTCAAGAAAATAAATTACTCAGAATGCAGAATTTCAGGGAAAAAATAACATGTGATCAGATACATTAAGACAACAGTCCAGGATTTCTCAGATAAAGAATATTTCATTTAAACCTAGAATAACCTTTTAAAAATTGCATCAAAAGTATGAATAGGGAATGAGTAACTATCAGATTAGCAGATAGATTTGTAAAATAATAGAAACCTGATGAAAATTACATATATATATTATTTTAACGTTTAATTTTAAGTTTTATACATAATATATACATAATTGTAGACTCAATGAACAATTGCATATTAGAACCGTAAAAGACAAAACTAGCAAAGTGATGATATATCTGATAATGGAACAGGCAGTAAAGAAGTATAAACAGATGGAAAAATATACAAAAATGTTAGATGACATTTTTTAAACTTTTTTTGTATAATAATAACATACATACAAAGCAAAGAAAGAAAAAAGTAATAGTTTTCAGAGAACTCTTCAACAAGTAGTTACAGGAAAGATCCCAGAGTTTGTCATGGGGTACCATACCATCATCTCAGATTTTTCCTGCTGGCTGCTCCAGAATATAGGAGGCTAGAAGGCACAAATATGTTTTATCCTCACAATTGACTTTTTTTTCTTTTTGTGGAAAATAACATATACAAAAAAACAATAAATTTCAAAGCACAGCACCACAATTAGTTGTAGAATGTATTTCAGAATTTGGCATGGTTTACAATTCCACAATTTATGTCTTTACTTCTAGTTGCTCTAAGGTACTGGAGACTAAAGGAGATATCAATTTAATGATTCAGCAATCATATTCATTTGTTCAATCTTATCTTCTCTGTATAACTCTACTATCACCTTTGATTTTTCTATCTCTCTTTTTAGGGGTGTTTGGGCTATGACCATTCTAACTTTTTCATGTTGGAAGGGTCTGTCACTAATATGCGGTAGGGAGATGGAACTATGTGAATATTCTGGAGAGGCTGGACCCTCTAGGTTTCAGGACTTATCTGGTCCAGGAACCCATCTGGAAAGTTACTCTAGTGCATGGAACCCTTGTGGAATTTTATATATTGTCCTAAGTATTCTTTAGGATTGGCTGGAATGGTCCTGGTTGGGGTTTGGCAGTTTATGAGAGGTAGCAATGTCTGACTAAGGTTTGTGTAAGAGTGACCTCCAGAGTAACCTCTCAACTCTATCTGAACTCTCTCTGCCACTGATACTTTATTTGTTACACTGCTTTTCCCCCTTTTGGTCAAGATGGAATTATTGATCCCATAATCCCTGTGATTCATCTCTTAGGGGGCATTTAAAGGTCTAAAATAGGACTAAATGGAGTACCAAAGAGAAAAATCCCAAAGGGGGGGGGAATTAATATTTGGAAAGAAAATTACTGAGATTTTCCTAAATTTAGGAAGGAAGCAAATAATCAGATTTAGTATGATCTGAAGTACCTGAACCCCAAAATATACCCAGAAAGATCGATGTATAGATATAGATAGACAAAAATACAATAATAAAAATGTATACCAATGTATCATAATTTAAGTGCAAAGCAAAGAGAAACCATGACATAATAAATGTTTGTAGTTTAAGCCAACACATTTATAGTGATATTTGTCATAGCAGCTCTAATACATTAAAACATTCTGCCATTATGTTTCTAGCTCAGGTCCCCAGTGTTCTCATTCATGTTGTTTTAAAATAATGAAAATACTTCTGGGGAAGACAAAAATTGCATTTAATGCAAAGCCCCTCTTATGCAGATTCTTATTTCCCAAGAATCACAAGACCAGAAGAGGTTATACTCTGCCTTTTCAAAGTTCTTAGCCTAAATCCCTAGATTCCTAAGCAGCACAGACCAGTAAATGTCCCATGGGAAAAAGTGACCATGATTTGTGACCCTCAAATTTCCAATTTGCCATGCACTTGCACCAGTACTGTTCAATGATTTGCGCATTTCTTTTACCGCAAGTATTCATTTTCTGTCTGAAGAATGATCATCAGTTTGCACTCAGAAACAGAAACTCCTCCTAGTGAAAATAAAAAAGTTTGAATTTTTTTGCTCCCCTCAGGAAGGTTCTCTCCTCTGTGGAATTTTAGTTTGTAATCTCCATTACTTCCAAAGCTACAAGATGCCTTTACATTATGAATTTTATAATCTATTTAATGTCTGCCATCTAATTGTTGCATTACCAATTAGACTTTTATATCCTGCTGGAATTCTTGCATTTCGCTGATGACTAATGACAATATTTGCTGGCAATTTGGATATCCTCTTTCCTTTGTCTTGCCCATTTTTTCATTGATTTTTATTTCATTTTTTACTGATTAAGAGAGAGACTGAATATGATTACTCATCATTTGTATAAGTTGCAAATATTTCTCCTTGTCTAAGGTTTGACGTTTACTCAATTGATAAACAAGTTTCTAATTATAATTTAATTCAAATTCATAAATAGTTTTCTTCATAGTAAGTGACATTTGAGTATAGTAGAAAAATATTTTCCTATCCCAAGCTCATGATTATATTCTTGGATGTTAACTCCTGAAGCTTTATTTTACTTTTCACTTTTAGAGTTTAAAAAATTCAACAGAATATGATTTTTATATGGGGTACTGAACAAATTTAATTTAATTATTTTTCTATGTAAATATTCAAATAATATAACACAATTTTTTGAAAAGACTGTCTTTTCATACCATTCTACTTGCTAATTGTTACACAAATCAAAAGTCCATGTAAGTGTCTCTGTTACAAAACTATTCTGTCCTATTTGTTGATTTGCCTACCCTTCATCAAATAGCATGCTCTCTTAAACATTCCAAATTTATGTCATAATACATGATATATAAGTCTTCCAGACTAGTTTATTTTGAAGATTGTGATAGCATTCTTAGTCAAGCTTATTCTTGCTTGTTTATGTGTGTTAGAGTATAATTTATTTACAATACCAGTAAATATGTAACTTCATGACATTGCTCAGATGTATAATATCACTATAAGCTTGTCAATTTACACAAAAATGCCTGCTAGGATTTTAATTGTTTTTTTTGTGGTAGATTGACTGCTTCTCTGTTGGTTCCAATTAATAATCTTCCTATGTACTATAACTCACCAAGAACTACTTACTTTTACTAAGAGGTGGAATATAATGGCTCGTTTTTAACACCTCTACTGAAATATAGTTTATATACAATAAACTTGATGTATCAAATGTATACCCTTTGACAAGTTTTACCATATACATACACCCATGAAACCATCACTGCTATCACAATGATGAATATATCCATTGTCCCCAAAGGTTTCATTGTACCTTTCTATCTTCCCAGCATAAATAATGAAGCATATATACTAGATTTGAGCATATACACTAGCTTTATGCATATGCATATATAAAGTAGGTGATTGCAAACAAACAGGGAAATTATCAGCTCTTCTCTCTATGTGGAGATACTTTTGGTAATATGGTGATCAGGTTTCAAATCAGGTATAGGTCTAGAAGTAAGGAAAAGATCTGTTGATATACAAAATATTATATAAGCAGCACTATACACTAAAAACTACTTCAAGAGTTAAATTATTTTGTTTTGGGCAAGAGCTAAAAAATGCAGTCTATTTCTCCTTTCCTTGTATCTGGCTTGGCCTTGTAACTTGCATCACCAACAAAACGTAGCAGAAGTGATGCTGTGCCAGTTCCAAGCCTAGGTAGGCCTCAAGGGGCCTTGTGCGCTTCTACACTGTCTCCTGAGCCTTTCCCATGCCATGAAAACACTGCCAGACTAACCTACTGGAGGGACATAAGAGAAGACCAAGGGGCTCCAGCTGAAAGTCAGCCAACTCCCAGAAGCAGAGCTACCTCACTGACTGTAGACAATAAAATAAGTGTCTTCTAGGCCCATAAGCCAACCCATAGAATCATAAGTTAACTAGGTGACTGCTATTTCATGTTGCTACATTTTAGGATATGTTTTTACACAGCATTATTTTGGCAATAGATAAATGATATAGGTTTACGTTGAATCAACTGATGAATTTGAGGATAATTGACATCTTTATAATATTGAATCTTCTAATTCATGATCATAGATTACCCTCCCATTAATTTAAACTTTAATTTCTCACAGTGAAATAATGTATGTGCATGTGTGTGCACGTGTGTGTGAAGAGATCTTACATACCTCCTATTAGGTTTACTTTTAGATATTTGGTTATTTTTATGCCAGATTTGATCATAAATTTTTAGTTGTTACAGGATAATTATTTAAATATAAAAATTTAATTGGTATTTGTGCATTGACATTGTATTCTATGAAATGGCTAAATTCACTTATCTATCCTAACAATATAGCTAAAGATTTTTATTTTCTATGTATAAAATATGTTTGCAATTAAGAACACGTTTTCCTTCTTTATTTCCAATCCATATATCTTTTTCATTTTATTTTATTTTTGCATGGGTAGAACAAGGAGAATCAAACCCAGGTCTCCAGCATGGCAGGCGAGAACTCTGCCTGCTAAGCCACTGTGGCCCACCCTCCAATCCATACATTTTTTAAGTATCCTTCTTACCTCATTATACTGGCAAGGATTTCCAGTCCAGTAATTAACATTTTTTATTCTTGGTTTTCTTTTCAAATTGCTGATAGATTTTTGTGCCTATGAGATAATCAAATTATTTTGCTTCTATGTCTATGAGAGAAGTTGGGCTACACATCTCAACTAGTGTTTTCTAGTGTTCTGTATTATATTAATTTCTGCTCTTATATTATTTTCTTCATTGTGTTTATTTTCATTTGATGTTCTATTTCTAATTTCTTTAGATAATTGAGTTTTAAACATCTTTCTCTTATAATATAGGCATTTAAAGCTATATATTTCCCTGTACCACATCTTTAGGTTTTTCCAAATTTTCCATTTATAATATATTTTTGTAAGTAAGTTCAATGTTCAAAATATTGTAGAATATCCACTGTTAGGTAATCATCAATTTATTATTTAAAATTATATTGCTTAATTTCCAATTTGT
Organism: Tamandua tetradactyla; assembly: GCF_023851605.1. NCBI lineage: Eukaryota > Metazoa > Chordata > Mammalia > Pilosa > Myrmecophagidae > Tamandua > Tamandua tetradactyla. The sequence goes on along the minus strand of NC_135341.1, from coordinate 52,284,988 downwards.
CAATTTCATATTTTTCTATTTTCTATCAATTTCTACTTGAGTAACATTTTCATGAAGGAATATCTCAGTATGATTTCAATCATTAGAAATTTGTTGAAACTTGCTTTTTGGTATAGCATATTGTTAATTTTTGTAAGTATTTTATGTGCACTTGAAAAATGTATACTCTGCAGTCGTTGGGTATGGTGATTTGTATGTCAATTATATAATTAATTATATTAATTATAATATATATAATGATCTAAAGCTAGTGTATATGCTCAAATCTAGTATACATGCTTCATTATTTATGCTGGGAAGATAACAAAGTACAATGAAACCTTTGGGGACAATGGATATACTCATCATTGTGATAGTAGTGATGGTTTCACGGGTGTATATATATGGCAAAACTTATCAAAGGGTATACATTTGATACATCAAGTTTATTGTATATAAACTATATCTCAGTAGAGGTGTTAAAAATGAGTCATTATATTCTACCTCTTTGTAAAAGTAGAGGTACATAATTGTCTCAATAAATGTAGAAGAAATCATTTGACATATTTCAACATTGGTTCATGAAATAAGAAGATTTTTGTGAAAGCTAGATAGAAGTTTTCATATTCTATGGTAGAAAATAGGGTGTCTACAAAACCAAACAACAAGAAAACAAAAAACACAAAACTCTTTGGCTACCATGATGTGTAGTGGTGAAATATTCAGAATAGATTAAGACCATTTTAAGGTTACTTGCTATGACTACATTTTTCAGCACAGTACTATTAAACCTAAATACTGTTAATCTATACACAAAGTAGTGGTTTACTAAATATTGCTGGATTAATAAATAAATGCATAAGTAGACAACCTAAGAATTCTTCTATCTTTTAGCATACATTCTCAACTCTGGTTCTATATGCACCAATGTCCTAAATCAACCATATGTATAATTAATTAATCTGTATTTTATGCATCTAGATTGATAGCAGTTATGTACCATTTGGGGATAGTTTAGAAAATGGTCACTTATAATTTTCTGTTTTTGAGACTCAGATAAGGAACTCTGTTGAGTTCTTATAGAGGTCATGATTTAAGATTCTGTTGACCAATTTTTGCAGATTTCTAAGTACTGTATGTCTGATTATAAGAGAAATTGTTATTTTGAGTCTTTTCTTCAAAAGATAAATTTTTAAAAGCATTTTCTTGATAGGAGCAGAACATTGTGTGCTGACACTTTAAAGTGAATAAAATAGCCATCTGCAAGTTCATTAAATGCTATTAACTATAAATCAAGTGATGGGCCTCAAGCATATTTATAAATGTTTCCTATAATGAGTGATTCTCTCTTGTTCTGAATCCCATTCACCTGATCAAAGTGCCTTGGAATTTTTCCACTGACCTCTGTAAGTTTTGTCAGCAAGAGAAAAACTTTGTAAATCATTGCTCAGATGCAACAATCATTATGTGTTATTTTTCAATTTAGTTTTGGTATAAATTAACTTATTTCTGTACAAGTAGCATTAAGGCTAATAACTCTAAAAAGGATTAAGATTAGGAAGCAATGCTGTCAGTGACAGAGCTCATTAAGGGCCTTTATCACTACAATCTGATGAACTACATCTAGGATAATTGACCTAATTATAATACATCTGTTTCTTTAGCCAGGTATTCTTTGCTTCAGTCTCTGCTGATTACTTATGAGTCTCAGTTTGGCCAATTAAATTTCTCTTTCCACTCTATCCATTTCTCAAATTGATATAGATAGCTCAGATGTGCCTTGCTGTCAGTGTGCCTCTGCTGTGGATAGTTAAGAACTGCATTAGGAGACGAGAAATAGACAAAAAGAGACAGCTTTTTCCTAGAGCACAGGCTATAAAATAAGATCTAGAGCAAATCATAATTCTTTCAAGTTTTCCACCTATTTCTTTTAAATGGAGTTGCTAAAGTTTATTTAAGGCCTAACAATACCATAGACCCCTGATATATTCTGTTTCATTCCCAGAAAACACTTTCAAATATGCTACTTTCACAAGTAACAAAGCACCAACCAAATTTGTTTTAGAAAACAACTAAAATAATTAAATTATTAGGTGGTGTGATGGTGGCTCAGCAGGCAGAGTTCTCGCCTGCCATGCTGGAGACCCGGGTTCAATTCCTGGTGCCTGCCCATGCCAAAAAAAAAATTAAATTATTTAACACAAGAGATGGAGCGTTCCGTGTTTGGAAAGGTGACTAATGGATATCCTAATTACTGTACTAGGAGCCCTTCAGTTTCTACTCTACCATCCTTAGGATATTGGTTTTGGGATTTTTCCTTTAATGAATTGTGTCTATAGGCTCTTAATTGTTTTAAAATGGCCTCCACAGCTTCAGGCATCAGAACCGCAATCCAAGGCCAGAAATAGAGGCTACAGCAGTGAAAGTAAATCATCACATGATTCTTTCCTCTATTATCAGAAAAGAAAAATATTCCCAGAAGAACTTTCCTTACATCTCATTTGCCAAGAATGGATACGTGCACACCTAGATAAAATGGAGATTGGAAGAATTCCTGTATTTTTCATTGTATGAGAGCCACAGGAAAATGTGATTGGAAATGACTTTTGAGTATTCAACTATAAGTGTATATAACAGAGAGAAAGTCCTTTATGTAGTGAGCTGGCATCACCATAGAACTTTGCTTCACCCTATTCCTCCTGAGTGTAGAGTAGAAATTTCCTGGAGGGCAACTTTGCCTTTCAGTTCTTGAAGATGCATCATCATTTCTACCTGGGTTCTTACTGTGTTTACTGACCATACTGAACACATTATAATGACAATGTCAAGCAATTTATTGTCCAGAATAAAAACATTTGAGAGTGGGAAGGAGAACTATTAATAATTATTCCTGGACAAATGAAAGACCAGGAATGTACCAAGCAATCTGGTACATATGGTCACCTTATTTTTAATTGCCCTATTTACATCTCAGAGTCATAGTATCACTAATTTGTCACTCTTGATTTCATCAACAAACCAGGTAAAAATGATGGGGTAATAAAACCTGAAACCCAATGAAGCATAAAAGCAACTGCTGCCAACTGGAACCAACAAACAGAGATTTATATATACAACTTTTCTGTTTCTCATTGCATTGCCAGCATCCTGTGATTCACAGGACAGGTTTCCTAACCTTTCACAGTAGGAGAGTATTAAATTTACAAAGTTGTTAAAGTAAGAAATAGAGATTTCACTCTATTATTTAAAAATGAAAAGGTGACCAGTAATAAACTAAAATACAGAAGACATACATTTCAAGTGACTAAAAGGGGAAGCAAAAGGAAAGAAAGCATGGACAATATAGCACATTTAACAAATACAGCAAAAGTTAGACTACAAAGGAAATAGCAAAATGAAGTCTAATAACAATAAATATAAACTGGAAAAATTGGCAAAGCCAATGTGAAAAAGATTACTATGAAAAGTTATTCTTTGTATTATAAAAGAGATACATGCAAAAGAAAATGACACACTATTATTGTAAATAATAAGTATTGGCAAAAACACACAAGACAAATGCAAACAAATATTAAGCAGAGGTCCTGGAATTAGCATCATTTGAGAGTTTAATTAAAGGCCAAATTCATAGTGTAAGGCAAATGTAGTATGCCTTATAATTAAAAAGTATGTAATCTACAGAAAAATGTAACAGTTATGGATCTTTTATAGACCAAATCATTTGGCATCAAAAATATGCATTCAGAACTGGATATAATTAAGGGAAAAGTAAAAGCTAAATAACTCTTTCAGACAACAGAAGTTGAAAAAAATATGTAAGAATAGAGAGAATTTGATTAATGATACTTCAAACAAAATATATATTATTTTAAAGTATGTGGTTTCCAAATGACTATATATTAAGCCACAAAAGTATCACTACAAATTCCAAGTGTAAGATACATAATCTTCTTGAAAATTAGTAGCAAAAATAATAACAAATAAACTAGAGCAAACTCATGCAATTAAAAAATATCTTTCTTGAAAAACTTATTATAAAATAACTGAAATTTCATAATCAATTTTTAATGTAAGTGATATATATCCAGACTCACAAAGGAAACCTAAAGCCAACCTAAGAGGAAATTTATTATCTCAAACATCTATATAACTGAGAAAGCAAGAAAGAAAATTTGGAAAATAGTAACTTCACATTTTTAATGTACAAAAAAAAAAATGCCTAGGAGAAAGGAATTAATATCTATAAAAGAAAATGTTGTTTAATTTGTAAACAAAATAATAACAAAAATATTCCTTAAAGCACAATTAATTATAGGAAAACAGAGCAATAAGATAGGTCACTAGATCAATAAAAAAGATAAATCAGTTTAGAAAATGAGAACTGAAAAGGCAGAAATAATCATAGATAGAAGGAAATGGAAAGAAGTATCAGGAAGTATTCTTCACAGTCATGCAAATAAATTTGAAAATCTGTATAAAATAAATGATTTCTCAAAAAAACATCAATGACAGAAATGACTTAAGAAGAAAAAGAAAATGCAATCAGATCCCCATGATTACAGAATATATTCAAGAAGTTATGAAACAAGACCAGGACAAGTGATTTCACATTTGAATTCTTTACAGTCTTCAAAGAGCAGTTACTTTGAGTACAATCCAAGCATGGCATAGAGAAAGAAAGCTTTAAAAATTTTTATAGAAAACCAACAAAGAGCAAATAACAAAATGTGTAAAAGATGGAATGGGAAACTATTGATTTATTGTCTAATATGGTAGCCACATATGACTATTTACAAAAGAATAGATTTTTAAGATTCACATCTTCAGTTGCATAAGAACATTGAAACTGCTTAATAGTCACATGTAGTTAGTGGTATCATGTCATATAGTACAGCTATAGAACACAGCAGACTGCACAAGCAGTGAGTTGTTTCCTTCCTAAACACATCACCCAGTTAAGGCAACAGAACAGCCTCTTTTGGCACAATCTGGTACATCTACTTACTTCTGGGACCACAGACAGGGAGACACCATGATTTATGTTCCTGTAGAGCTTCAAGAAAAGATAAACAATCCATGCCACCACACACTTTCAAATACATTATACTTCCTTGTTGCATAATAGCTTTCTAAAACTGATAGATATTGCACCAGTCTTAAAGAGGATGTTCTAGTTTGCTAGCTGCCAGAATGCAATATACAATAAATGGAATGGCTTTTAAAAGGGGCATTTAATGAGTTGCTAGCTTATAGTTCTAAGGCTGAGAAAATGTCTCAATTAAAACAAGTCTATAGAAAAGTCCAATCAAAGACATCCAGGGAAAGATACCTTGGTTTAAGAAGGCTGATGAAGTTCAGGGTTTGTCTCTCAAGTGGAAGGGCATGTGGCAAATACAGTCAGAGTTTCTCTCTCATCTGGAAAGGCACATGGTGAATACAGTAAGGGTTCCTCTCTCATCTGGAAGGACACGTGGTGAACATGGTATCATCTGCTAGCTTCTTCTCCTGGCTTCCTGCTTCATGAAGCTCCCTGGGAAGCATTTTCCTTCTTCATCTCCAAAGGTCGCTGGCTTGTAGGATCTCTGCTCCTCCTGGCTATGTCATTCTGCTCTGCTCTCTCTGAATCTCCAAAATGTTTCCTTTTTTATAGGACTCCAGAAACTTATCAAGACCCACCCAAATGGGTGGAGACATGTCTGTCACTTTATCCAGCTTAACAACCACTCGATTAAATCACATCTCCAGGGAGATGATCTGATTACAGTTTCAAACATACAGTATTGAATGGGGATTATTCTGCCTTTATGAAATGGAATTTAGATTAAAATATGGCTTTTCTAGGGCACATACATCCTTTCAAACCAGCACAGAGGCGGAAACTAAGACTCAGAGATTAGTGACTTTCTAAAATTCACTCTGCCAATAAACATCTATCTGAGTCTTAAATCCTGCCCTTCTGAATCCAGGCCTGCTGTACTCTTCCTGACATATCACTGAGTGCTACTCAAAGCAGGTACTTTGGCATTCTCTGAATGCTTAGACCTCTTGGTATAAAGCTATGTCAATGTAACTGAAAGCTAATTAGTTATCCAGTGAACCTGTGGACTTTTAAGTGCTTTCAAGTATTCACCATAAAGATTTTCAGCAATTAATATTGGCATTTGGTATTTGCCAAGCCTGATAAACATTATAACATGTAATTCAGAAAACAGAGAGAGTGAGAACAAGAGCAAAAAGGAGACATACTGCTTTGGTTAAAATAATAGTATAAACTAGATTACAAAACATGATTTTGATCCAGTTTTATATACAGATACAAATAAATGGTTTATTAAGAAAAATAAAATATTCTTTTTGAAATTGTCTAGCACAGTCATTGAAACATAGTAGGTACTAAATAAATGTTTGTAGTTGTGCCCTGCTGGTAAATTTTAAAAAGCTGGAGTGGCATTTTTTGCCTTCAAATAAGAAATCCTCTGATTCCCTTGGAAACCAGATATCTGAAGGTAAGGCCCAAGAAGCATCAAGGAGCAGACATAACAGCAATTTAATATTTATCCCTCTAGTGCTGCTTTTTCATTTTTGTTATGCAGGATTCAGTGATGGTGGGATATTTGGGTTGATTCCAGAATGATAGCAAACTAGCAGTAAAATAATTTCATTGCGATTTACTGCTGTTCATCTTGATAAGCAACATCCATGCCCAAAGTACATAAATTTGATGCTAGGAAGGTGGGAAGATGACCTCACAGTAACAAACTCAATTAATGCCTTTTTTTTTTTTTTCCATTCTCAGTATTAACATTGTCACAAATGCAGTGTGAAAACAGGAAACACTGTTAGGAAACAGTGAAGGCCCATGAGGGTAATCGACTATTTTCTATGAAACTAACCCGATAATTCGAGTGAGAAAAGGGAAAGTAAGAAAAGGGACTTTGATTGGATTATTTCCATGGAGAGACGGCATGCCCAATTATGAGTATGACCTTTTGATTAGATGGAAATGGGACTCTGCCCGTTCAAGGTAGGTTTTGATTAGTTTACTGGAGTCCTTCAAAAGGGGAAACATTCTGGAGGAAGCACAGATGCTTGGAGAGCAGTTGTTTCAGATCTGACAAAGAGTCCGTTGTTTGGAGATGCAGAAAGAAAATGCCCCGGGGAAAACTGTTTGAAACCAGGAGCCAAAGGACCAACAGATGTCAGCCAAGTGCCTTCCCATGTGACAAAGGTGTTCTGGACTCTATTGGCCTTTCTTGAGTCAAGCTAACTTTCTCTGGATGCCTTAGTTGAACATTTTTACGGCCTTTTAACTGTAAACTTATAACAATTTTAATAACAACAAAAACATTTCCTTTTTCAAATCGGTTCCATTTCTGGTATATTGCATTCTGGCAGCATTTAGCAAACTAATTCAATGAACCTACAGGAAATAAAGAACTTCAAAGAGGGGATAAAATTAAGAAAGCAGGTTTAATTACTTCGCAGTATTTTTTTTTAATTGAAAATAGATATCTGCTAAGTGTCAGGCATTATACTTAGGCAATGGGAATTCAAAGATAGTTATCAAAGATATTTATCAAATTCAAAGATTCAAAGATAGTTATCAAAGCCCAAATCCTCAAAAGTCCAATAAGGAATAAAGATACAGATTAACAATTATGTTAGGGAAAAATGAAATTCCTAGAAAAGGCATGTGTCTGTGTATAAGCACCTTTTGGTTTTTTTCTTTTTTTTTTTTTACATGGGCAGGCACTGGGAATCGAACCCGGGTCCTCTGGCATGCTCTGGCATGGCAGGCAAGCATTCTTGCCTGCTGAGCCACCGTGGCCCACCCAAGCACTTTTGTTTTTAACTTCATTCCATTTGCTATTTACACCAATGCTGTGAGATAGCAATTTAGTAATATTAGATTTATCATTTCCATCTTGTAATTCAAATGAGGAAACTGTGGCTTTAGAGGTTTAGTGATTAGACCATGGTTAAAATATTGTCAGACAAGGATCCATAATTCCTGGCTGTGCATCTGAGATTTGCATTCAAGTAATAATGGTCTTCCAAAAAAAGAAATAGATTTTCACCTTCTTATTACAATGGTGCAGATTTAAAACAAGACCCTGTGATCATAGAAAACTAAAAAAAAAAAAAAAAATCAATCACATCACTAAATGATTCAGTAAATTATCTGGAAGTGCTCTCTTGCTGATGGCATTTATCTGCACTGTCCACATTGTTTACTGATTGGACGAGCCATTTTGGCTTGGTCTTGACACAGACTTATGACCTAGCACACATGATCTGCCCAGATTGCCTTGTTGGTACTGACACAATTTCCTGAAATGAAAACTATCAGACAAAGGGAGCAAGGACAGTACATTTCATGCAGACAGTTAGTAAATGATAAAATTAGGCTTTGGTCCAGTCGTATTTCCATTTTTATTATGTACAGAGGAGAGAAGGAAGGTAGAAAGACAATGAAAGAGACAATCAAGAGAACTTTGCAACCCTTTTCAGCTCTACAGTTCCCTTGGAGAGAAGTTCAGAATTGTGCCATATTGCTCTCTCCTCCTGTGATTTTGGATAGTATTTATGACTTAAAGAGTCATGTGATAGTAAGCTACCAAAAGTTCTCAGAATTAATTATCTCTGAATAAATTTAAGTGCTTACTGCATGTTAGGCCCTTATACTCACTGAAAACATTACAATATAGGCCTATATTTTCAGATATGGAATCTGAGATTCAGGGAAATTACATAAAACTTGTGCATGACCAAACTCCAATTAATGGTAGAGGAGGTGATCTTTTACATATGAGCACTTCTTATAGTACTAATCAGTAAAGGTTCTAAATGCTTGGGGATGATGGTTATGGAAAAGGGTCACTAGGATGAAACTTGACAATAAAAAGGCAGTAGCTACGTAAAGCAGTGAAAAAGGAACAATTTAGAGTTATGAAGCAGTGCATGAGTTTGAAGGTAAGGATGTTGGGATTAGATGGTGACATTTGTTTGTATTCCTAAACCAAAGGGTTTAGGGTGTAAATGATCATGCAAAGCGATCTAGTTCACTATTCTTTTCATACTTGAATTTTCCCTTCAAGGTCTTCATTCATTTGTCATCCTGCTAAGTAAGTGCTTTTGCTTTGGATTTTTATATTATTTGAAACTATATCCTTTACTTCCTGTGCCATACCTCACACCCTCTAAACCCATCCTTTATGTCTGCAGCAGACAGCTTGATGCAGGAGTAACTTGACATCTTGTCTCAGCTGTCCAGTGTATATATTTCTGCCCTAGGGCTTCTCAGGCACCAAAGCCAGAAATCTCCAGGAACCTCACTGGCATTCACTCACAGACAAATATGAAAAAAATGTGAGACATGTTCTGCACGACTCCTCTAAGGAACAGCAGGGTGGCACCTCAGTGGCCTAGAATTGTGAGCTGCTTGATAATTCACCCTTGTCTTGACGTTCCCTCTTTTACACACTCACAGTTGTCACTCCCCCATTCCTGTTCCCTGGGATTCCTAACTGCACATGTCTTTTCCTCAGGCTCTAGTTTCTGAGAAGCCCACGCTAAGACAGGGTATTTATGGGTCAGCATGAAGAGTAATCTTTGCCTATCCTAACCTGATAGACTTGTGGGGTAGCCTCAAGTCTTTCTGTCAACATTTCCTTGTATCTAATTAATTTCAATGTAGGTAACACTTGACACAGTCTTTGGTTCCATAAAAGACATTGACAGTGTCTAATCAATGGATGGATGTGTGACCAGACAAGTGGAATAAATGTGGTCAAGATGAATATGCCTTGAATGAAAGTGATCTCTCAGGCTACATAAAAGAACCCTGAGTATTGTCTTCCACAGGTATCTACAGGCAAAGTGAGAAGCATGAAAGGGCATATGGCATATTGCAGTTCTCATCATGATACCTTATTACTCCAGTAACCTAACAGTAGAACAAAATGAGTTCATCTCTATTGTTGATCATAAGAATGATGTTTTATCAATGTTCTATGTTCACATTTTGTACGCACATTTTTACAAAATGGATTAAAAAACTGTAGTAATAAAATCCAGAGATATTACTCATGCTAGATACACAAACTGACTCAGGAAATAAATAATGTAAATATTAGGAAATTCTATGAAGTAAGGTAGAATCCTTGGGGTACTAATGTATACCTATTTGTTTTCACCTGAGGAAAACAATTTCTAATATTGAATCCACATGCCTGTGTTACCCCTCAGTAGGGTTAGTAGACCTGGGGTAGTGTATTGAAAAGATCTCTGATGTTGACACTTGGAAATATTCCTCAGATGCAATCACCACTTACTGTTGGGTTGGACATCTACCGACTAGAAAGCAAGCAAAAAAGGGTTAGTTTAAGACCTTGGATCCAATTTGAATAGACAAAATTCACTGGAATTTGGGTCAAAATACTTGGATTTCAGTAGCTTAGTAGTTGTCTTTCTTGGACAATTCACAGACTACCCAACTGATAAAAATAATTCAAGAATTATCTTCATAAAGATAATTCTTTCCCACCTTCCATGCAGGAGACCCCGGTTTGATTCCTGGATCATGTACCACCCTCTTTCAAAAAAGAGATAACTCTTAGCCTTCCTGTCTTATAGGATTGATGATGGTATCTGATGAATAAATGTGTGATAACTTTAACTGGACAATGTCATATGCATTTTAAGTGTTATTGTTTATGTAAGTCCCTCCACATCAGGCACTATGCCTGAGGCTTTCATTTACCAGGACACTAGCAGCAGACTACAGTAGAAGTGAAGCTTTTTCAACTGAGTCCTCAGAAGATTAAGAAAATAATTCAAAGACTGAAAAGACTGATCTACAGGGCAAGATTAAAGGAGGACATTTCAGTCCTTCTTCATTGTGTTAGGCAATGCCTAATGGAGGGTCAGAACTGCAAAGACATATTTCAAAGGGGCAAACAGCAAAGGTGGAGAAGAATTATTTTAGCTGAGACAAAAAACAAACAAACAAACAAATAAGAACATCGAAAATGAAATGAAAAACTATCTGGACACCAGGAAATGATCAAAGTTCTCTTATTTGGGACTTTTCAAGCCAACATAAAAAAGGCTAAATTTTCCATCTTTCCTCCATTTTATCATTTATGTGGCCTCCAAAGACTAACTTGCATTCCCTGATATCACTGTTTTCCCTCCTGTATTGCACAGACATTCATTCTGAATCAGTAACTTATCTTTTTAATTCAAACTATCATGGGAGAAAAATCATCACAAAATATATTGTTTTTTCCAAGGCACCGAATTCTATTTCACTTGCTCTTTTTTTTTTCTTGCCCACCATGAACTTCTCATTTCATAGTTTCCTTGGGGAATGCTTCAGTGAGTATACCAGTGGAACTAATTAAAAAGATCAAATTGAATAGAATTTAAACTTACTGACAGGGGAGATAACTTTACCTCCAGTAGTGTTGGGTAGATGTGACAAGACCGAGAGAGATCCTGAAAACTAAACTACTTCAACTACTCTGTACATTCTGGAAAGGCAGAAAGCTGTTTTTATTTAACCTGAGAGAAGATAGTAACCCAGCGTAATACGTGGTAACTTTTTAATACAGTAGGGGCGCATATCAGTATAACTGGAAAACAAATTTGACTTGCAGGTGGGAAGAAAGAACATCAAATTCTTCTGTTTCAGAAAATGACAGGCCCATTTTCTTTCAGATTCAGTAAAGAATTGGCATTTTACTAGAACCAGCCAGAGTTATATTTGATGTTTTTCAAAGTATAAGCCATAAAGCAAAATTGTGACATTGGCTCAGTTTGGCTTCAGCAGTACTTTCGACACATTCTAAATTCATCTTGGGTTCTATTTCTCTCTTTTCATGTATCTGGGACTTACTTGGATTCCTAATTAGGCCTGATCTTCCTGGGTGGGGTCCGCTGATAATAAATGATGGTGAGGGTCTGACTTTACAGTTTGCAGCATTCCTTCATGTAATTAATTTTTTCAGCAACCCTAGGAATTTGGATTCTTAATCCAGAGGGTCCTGCTCCCCATCATACCAAAATCCTCATGTTCTGATTCTTTTGGTCCTGGCATCTTCACTGTCATCAAAATGAGCTATGCTGTGATTCCTTTCATCTGGGAACCATCATCTGCTTGTCCTGGAGGATGGAAGGATTTAATCTCTAATTACAGCTTTGCCAGTCACAAGTTGTGACGTGTCGAGTCAGTTACCCCACTTTCTTTGATTTTTGTGCTTCTTTATCTAATAAGAATATATGATCTCAAACTTTCTGTCCCATGATTCTAAAGCAAGGTTTCTCAATTTCTACACTATTGACATTTAGACTGGATAATTATTTGTTGGGGTAGGAGTGGAGGATGTCCTGTGCATAGTAGGGTGTTTAGCAGGCCTCTACACAGTAGGTGCCAGGAGCAACCCCCTTCCCCTCAGTTGTTACAGCTAAAAATATCTCCAGTTCAGAACTATTGTTCTATTCCAATATCAAGGAAACTGTTTCCTCTTACAAAATGCTGATGTGTATTTCATGCCACTGCCTTCAGAAAATTCCTTAAGCATAAACTGTCCTAAAATATTAATCCCATATATTGTAGATTCAAATAACCTAGAGAAAATGCGATGTCCCCATTACCATTCCTGCAACATAGTAGGCACTTTCTGTCTTCTTGCTTACCTGTTCAAATGGCGCCTCTGCACCACCAGCAAATTGACCTTGGGGTCAGGCAATTTGGGAGCTGCTAGGTTCAGTTATGGTCTGTTTTCTTGTGGTTTTTGGTAGGCCTGCTTCAGTATCAGTGTTTGTGACTTCTGCCTGTGCTCCCCTCCTCCCACTTCACTGCCACTTGCTCCCCCACCTGTAAAATTTTCACAGTTTCCTTTTTGTGGCTGCAACCCTGTGAGAACTGGTAACTGTTGAGGGAGGTCATACCAGGAAAGAACTGTTTCTCCACCTGGACTGCCATTCTCTCCCAGTGCCTACACTTCTGCCCTGTGTCAGTTGAAGAACCTTTATGAAAAATAAGCAGGGCCTGTGCAGTATGATGCAATGAACTCAACATTTGAAGACTCATATTTTCATGTCTTATATTATTAAGTTAAGGCTATATGATGCCAAGATTAAAAAGCATGCATAACCATCAATTCATAAATTTCCCATTAATGACCACATATCATTTGGGAATGAGTGGGTGGATGCTGAAGAGATATAAGAAAAAATTTTATGTTCCCTTCTTCACGGTGCCAATCCTTCAGACTTTTAAATAATCATTCATTCCTTTCCAGAACCTTGTTAGAGAGATTGTTTCATTTGCATTGTCATGGAAAATTGTACCATAAATATAGTTGGGAAACCTGATGTCCACAAGTTTATTCATCGTGACACTCAAGATACAAGGTGTTCCAGACAAAAGTAATTTCTGCCCACTTAGCGGTCTGGTAAGTTGTGTGACCTTTGACCTGAAGCAAGTCCACAATCCTCTAACACCTCTAATTCCACTGGTAAATAATAATGAGAGGAGTTATTGTGATTAGTAAGCACATCAGTGTCTCTGTTCATGACCTGGGTTCTAATTAGCAAGGATTACTAGTTTTAACATTTAATAATAGATTCATAGTCTGCGTGCATAATGGAGCCTGTCCAAAGGCAAGACTCATGGGGCAGAGCTTTTGCTTCATCTGTCTGGGGTTCAGCCCAGACAGGGTTCTGAGGCTGCTCACTGCAGACACCAAGGAAGACACCTGACTGGATCCTCAGTCTGAACGAACAGACTAAAAATCTGGAATCTAGCCATCCATGTCTGTTTTTAATTCTACAGTCCTGGGTGCTGATTACTGACCTCAAGGAAGATACAGTCTAATGAGAGATGTAGACTAAACATGGAACACATTCAGGAAGAAAATACAGTAAAAAATCCTGCTGAATGTATGTACACACGAAGGTCCAATTCATCACCAGATTGATAAAGCACATGAGGACTGAAAATTGTTGTCACAAAGAAGACACCACTGCAGATTTACTTTTAATTCCATCAAATGGCTCAATCCTTAACATCCAACTGAAGGATTTCCCATCTAATATGAAGGGTCTCCCACTGTGAGAATTGCTTTGAACACGGTCCCCTGGTTGCTTTTAATTAGCTTTTAATAACAACAGGAGTTTAATAGAAGGCAGCAATGGGCCTTCTATTTTTCATGTTTTTAGCAATATTATTTTGAGGTCACTGTTCCATTTGCTTATCACATACTTAAGGCTGTGTTACAGTAATCTATGGAAATGTCAGTTTACTTCCAGACTAGGTTATCTGACATTCTTGTACTTATCTTTCGTTCAACAAACATTTAGGTATGCCGAGGGCTTAGTACTACACTAGGCACTGAGAGAAAACAAGAGATATAAAAATATATCAGATATTATCCCTACTAGATGGGAGCCCTCCTGGCAAAGGAGATGGATGCATAAACAACATTCTCAAAAGTGAGGGGATAAATGCTCCCACTGAATTTTTACAAAGTGCTAAGAGAGTAGAGATAATAAAGTAATTCTAACTGAGAAAGAAGTAGATAAGTAACATTTAAATAAGGACTGTGGATTTACAGGGTGGAAAGCAGGAAAAGGGCATTAAGCCAAAGGGACAATCTAGAGCAAAGTCTTTGCTTACCTGGGGAGAGGTGAGGGAGGGGAGGGGAGTACTAATGTTAATAAAGCAACACATCTCTACTCTTGGGCTCTTCAATTTAACATCTTGATGGTTAGTGTATTTTTTAAATATTTTTAAAGGTGCACTCGACATGCCAAGAAATGCACTCATTTAAAATGTACAACTAAAGAATTTTTGTATGCTCAAAGTGTTGTACGACCATCACCAAAATCTAAATTTAAAACATTTTCATCAACCGCCTATAGAAACATCCTACCCATTAGCAGTAACTCATATTCCATGCCCCACCCCAGTCCTAGGACAACCACTTGTCAACTTTTTGTCTAGATTTACCTACTCCAGACATTTCTTGTGTATGGAATCAGCATGTGGTCTCTTGTGATTGGCTTATTTAACCAAATGTTTTCGAGATTCATCAGTGTTGTATCAGTACTTCATCCCTTTATTGCTGAATAACAATCCATTCACAGTTAATTTTATGATTTTTTCTATATGTCACTTAGCTATGTGTTTTCTGTAAGGACCATGTCTTATTTGTTCCTCTGTTTCTCCTTTACTGATTTCCTTTTATTCATGGAAATTTTCCAGTGTTAACATTTTAATACCTTTATGATTTTGTATATTTTAGAGTTATTTTCCTCATGATTGCTCTGGAGCTTACACTATACTTTTTCTTTTTTTTTTTTCTCATGGGCAGACACCGGGAATAAAACCTGGGTCTCTGATATGGCAGGCGAGAACTCTGCCACTGAGACTCCACGGCCCACCCATACTATACATTTTAATTTATCAAAATCCACTTCAGATTTTTATTAATTCCAGTGAAAGATAGAAGATTTACTCCTAGTTAGCATCCTTCTTTACCCACTATTTTTGTGCTACAGTTGTTACGCATATTTTGTCTATATATGTTACAACCCCCAAAATTCATAGTAGTAACTTTTCCTTTATATAATATTGTCTATTAAGGAAGTTGAGAGAAGAAGGAAAGTAAGTAAATATTTATTTACCATTTTTGGTTTTCCTCATTTCTTTCTTTAGCTCAAATTATCATTGGGTATCATTTTCTCACTCTACAGAGCTTTGCTCCTGCTGGCCTCCTTTTTGTTGTTATTTCAAATATATAAATTTTCTGTATGTTATAGGTCCAACAATCCAATTATATATATATTGCTTTATGCAATTACTTTTTAGATCAGTTAATAGAAGAAAGAAGAATAAATATGCAATTAAACTCTCTTTTATAATCTAAAAAATTGTCTCTATTGGCACTCTTTGTTTTTTGTTCTGTGGATTTTTTCTGTGCTTGCCATTAGCCTGGAGATCTGCCTTTAGTATTTCCTATAAAATAGGGCCTGGCCACAATTCTTTCAGATTTTGTTTTCCTGGGAATGTCTTTATTTCGCATTCCTTTTTGAAATAATTTTGTTGGATGTAAGATCTTGTTTGACAGGTTTTTTTATCTTCAGCACTTTAAGTATGTCATTCCAAGGGATGCCTATTTGCCTCCATAGATTCTGATGAGAAGTCAGCTGTCAATCTTACTGGGATTCCCTTGTGTATTTGGTCATGTTTCTCACACAAGTGCTTTCAAGCCCCTATTTTATTATCTACATCTGTGCAGTTTCCATAACATGGAGTTCCAGCAGGAAATATGGGAAGAGAATGGGTTGAGGTTCAAATACCACAGACTCCTGGTGTTCTTACAAAGATTTAGTAGATTTTCTTGAATACATGTTTTTACAATTTCTGTGTGATTTTAGAATAATTTTTTAGAAACTTTAAATAACTGGTTTTTTATGATTATTGTTTTCTACAGTCAAATTGTTGTTTTGCTGGGGTGATGTCTGATTAGCTCCTCACTCCTTTATTCCCAAAGTTTCACCTCTCAGCTGGTTGTTTCTAATATGATAGTCAAGTAAAATTTTTTTGCTTAATTGTTATTTTTTTTTCAATTCTTAATTCCTTAATCATCTCACCCCTTCTGCCTTCACTGAGGGCATGTGTAACATGCTTTTGAATTTGGTAAATGTCCATTCTTGATTCTTCCTATCTTAGCCCTATTGCTTTGAACCTTTCCATATCTCCTTTACCTGTTACTCAGATATTTGTTTCTCCAGTTCCTCCTCATCTTTATTAATCTTCTTTCTGGTTCCCCAATATACCCATAAAGGTAAGTTGTGATAATTTTGATGTGTTAGATGCTGTCACTATTTACAATGCATCATGTACCCTGTTAAAGAAACCCAGAGCTAATTGATACTGTTTTATCCAGATGGGTTATAACTATGGGCTTCAAATCCTAGAGGGGGAAGACATCTCCCTAATTCCACATCATTTATCTTGACCTTTGAATTCATAATTAGTTTTTAAGTTTGCTAAATTTCTTATAAAAGAAAATTGTTTTCAGTAATTTTCTTTGGATACAATTTTAAGACAAGTAGTTTTAGAAAACATTTGCTGGTTAGGCTTGTAGTTTAAAATTTACATCAGCTAAGTACTTTCTTCAGATTAAAATTTAAAAACAATGTTCACATAATAACTAACCTTCACAAATATTCCTCAAGAATTTTCATCACAATAGCTTTGTGAAGTATATATTATGCAATTTCTCTGATAAGGAAATTGAAATAGAGATCATTGTCAAGTTTTGCATTTCTAGAAGTGGCAAAAGTCTTCCTGAAGTTTCTCTCCTTGAAGACTGTACTCTCAATAACTATGATAACTGGTTGCATGTGTCAATTTGGCTAGGTTATACTGTTAGGTTGTTTGGCCAAGCAAGCACTGGCTTGATTGCTTCTGTAAGAGTATTTTTAGATAACGTTGCATCTATAATCAGCTGCTTGCATCTATGGCTGATGCATCTACAATCAACCAAGGAGACTACTCTTAGCAATTTGGGGATTCTCATTCCAATCAGCCGCAGGTCTAAAATGTCAGAACTGAAGATTTCAAAAGTGAAAAAAAAAAAAAAAAAAGAGAAAACTCTGATTCTACTTCAGTTAACCAGCTTCCCCTGGGGAATTTAGCTTCACCTTTATAGGATTTTTCCAGCTTGCAACATGCCCTATGGAATTCAAACTTGCCAGACTCCACAATCATATAATCCAATTTGTATAATAAATCTCATTCTCTCTCTCTCTCTCTCTCTCTCTCTCTCTCTCTCTCTCTCTCTCTCTCTCTCTCTCTCTCTCTCTCTATCTCTATCTCTCTTTCTCTCTCTCTTGATATGTTGTCTTTGGAAAACCTTGACAAATACAAAATATATATATTCTTAAAGTAATTATTATAAATGGACCTTATCTTGACCTTGGCAAAGAAATACATTAACCTGTTTCCAAAGAGGCTGAAAATCTACCCATAGGTCTATGAAAAGTAGTTATTTTGGAAAACACATTACCATCCTTTCTGGGATGAATTATGTCCCCCAAGCAGATACATTAGAGAGTTCAGTAGGACTCTTCCCTCCAAAGATCTGTGAATATAATATTATTTGGAAATAAGGTCTTTGTAGATGTAACTAGTTAAGATGAGATGCACCTTAATCTAATATGATTGGAGTTTTTATAATTAGAGGAAAAATTGGACATAAAGACACAGACACACAGGAAGAATGCCATGTGAAGATGAAGGCAGAGATTGGAGTGATGCATCAACAAGCCAAGGAATCCCTAGGATGGCCTCCTACCATCAGAGGCTAAGAGATGGGCATGGACTAGATTCTTTCCTGGAGACTCAGAAGGAGCATGACCTGCCTACACCTTGATTTTGAAATTCTAGCATCCAGGACTGTGAGAGAATACATTTTTGTGGTTTTAAGCCACTTGATTTTTATTCATTTTTTCATAGCAGCCCTAAGAAACTAATAAATCTTCTAAGTCCACAATTAAAGAATTAATTAATTCAACAATTTTTTTATCATGAAGCACTATCTTTCTTCTCCTCATTTTCCTAAGTCTTTACCTTCTTCCCCTGGTAATTTTCACACCTCACTTATGACTCACACTCAAAGAGACAGTTGTTCTGCTCAGTAGTTGTACCTCCTCATATTCACCCTCATGATACTAATCACTTGACATTAGATTTGCTGTTTATTGTTCCAATGCCTCAGCTGAAATGTGAGCTCTGCTAATACAATCTCTTGAGATTAGCCTTGGCACATTTTAGGCATTCAATACAAATTTGTTCAATGAACCACAGATAAAAATATCCCCTCCAGGACTTCCAGTCCAAGATGGCAGCTTAGTAAGGTATGGAATTTAATTCTTCCTCCAGAGCAGCTGGTAAATAGCCAGGAACACCACAGAACAACTGCTGGGGCCACATCAGTGACTGAACACACAGCATACACCAATCCGGACAAGCTGGACCAGCTGCCACCCTACCCAGAATGGTGAGTCCCCCAAGCCATGAGGGTGGGTACCCCTCCCCCACGGGTTGGTTCCCAACAGGGAAAGGAAAGAGACTTTAGTAACAACAAGGGGCTGAGCTCAACCATGCCTCAACTGTGGAATTAATTTACAAATTCTGACTACTAAAGATAGACCCCAAGCTCAGTTGAACCTTAAGTAAAAGCTGAGGTTGCTGGTTTTTGCCCTGGCACAGAAGGTGCAGGGCTGACTGAAAAAGAAAAAAAAAAAAGAAGTTTTTTTTGGATCAGACAGCACAAAATACTTGATAGGATCTGGGCCCTGAAGGGAAGTAGGGGCCACATAGGACCTGGAGATGCATAGAGCAATGTACCAACTTATGCTCTTGATTGGCAAACCAGAGGTTCAGAGGTCCTGCTCTGAAAAGGATTTTTTTCTTTTCTTTTCTTTTTCTGTGGCTGTGTTTCTATGGCTTGACTACTCTTTGAATACAACTGCAAGGCTTCTCAGGCTCCAACTGTCCCAGGCAAGGGCAGAATTAAGCTTGTCTGAGAGACAAAGAGGTTGGTCAGGTGAAAGGAATCAATTCCCTGGAGGCTGTGTCTTCCCCAGAAGAGGGGTGGGGCCCAACTCAGGTGGATTCCTTCCCTCAAGGAATTCACACACCAGGGTCTTGAAGACTGAAGCAATTAAAGCCAAATTACAACCTCTCCTCTGTCTAAATCATGCCCCCAGCAGGGAGAGTCTGCTGAAATTAAATGAAACCATTAATAAAATATCCCATAGTCAGACGAGTGCCACATACTGAGTAGGATAGGAAAAACACAGAATCTAGAGGTTTCATAGGAAAGCCTTTTAATGCTTTAAAAGCATCTGTTGGGTCTCACTCTCAGGGAAAACTGATGCAGGTGACTATTTCCTCCTGAGAGGAGGCCAGTCTGGCCTGGGAAAATCTGACTGGGCTCTATAATACCTAAGTAGATCCTCCTAAGGAAAAAAAAAAAGGCACTATACAGGCAGGACAAGAAACAAGAAAGCAAGAACTGAAAAATTGTGATCTGTTAAACAAAACCTGTGCTGGAGGTCTAGAATAAGCTGAACTGAATGTCAAAGAACAGATAGACAACAAAGTCATCCAGCAAGAAAATCCTAGGTAAAAAAGTGAAAACAGTCTCCATAATAAACTAATTAAGAAAATTAAATGTTTAGATGACAGCAAAAAATAACAAATCATCTAGGAAAATTGAAGATATGTTCTCATCAAAGGAACAAACCAACAATTCAAATAAGATACAGGAGTTAAAACAATTAATTCAGGATGCTCAAACAAACATGGAAAATCTCATCAAAAATCCAATGAATGAATTAAGGGAGAATATAAAGAAGGCAAGGGATGAACAAAAAGAAGACATCAAAAGTCTGAAAAAACAAATCACAGAACTTATGGGAATGAAAAACACAGTAGAAGAGATGAGAAAAACAATGGAAACCTACAATGTTAGATTTCAAGAGGCAGAAGATAGGATTAGTGAACTAGAGGGTGGAACATTTGAAATCTGACAAGCAAAGGAAAATATATGGAAAAGAATGGGAAAATATGAGCAGGGACTCAGGGAATTAAATGTCAACATGAAGCACTTGAATATATGACTACATGGGTGTCCCAGAAGGAGAAGAGAAGGGGAAAGGAGGAGAAAAACTAATGGAGGAAATTATCATTGAAAATTTCCCAACTCATATGAAAGACTTAAAATTACAGATCCAAGAAACACAGTGTACCCCAAACAGAATAGATCCAAATAGATGTACTCTAAGACACTTACTAATCAGAATGTCAGATGTCAGAGAGAAAGAGAGAATTTTGAAAGCAGCAAGAGAAAAGCAATCCATCACATAAAATGGAAGCCCGGTAAGACTATATGTAGATTTCTCAACAGAAACTATGGAGGCAAGAAAACAATGATGATATATTTAAGATACTAAAAGAGGAAAGACTGCCCACTAAGAATTCTCTATCCAGCAAAATTATTCTTCAAAAATGAGGGGGAAAATAAAACATTTTCAGGCAAAAAATCACTGAGGGAATTTGTGACCAAGAGACCAGCTCTCTAAGAAATACAAAATGGAGCACTGGAGACAGAGAGAAAAAGACCAGAGAGAGAGGTGTGGAGAAAAGTGTAGAAGTGATGACTATCAGTAAAAGTAAAAAGAAGAAAAATTAGGCATGACAAGTAAAATCCAAAAGACAAAATGGTAGAAGAAAGTGCTTCCTTTACAGTAATAACATTAAATGTTAAAGGATTAAACACTCCAATCAAAAGACTTAGATTGGAAGAATGGATTTAAAAACAGACCCATCTATATGCCATCTATAGGAGATGCATTTTAGACTCAAGGATAAACATAGGTTGAAAGTAAAAGGTTGGGAAAAGATATTTCACACAAACAACAATCAGAAAAAAGCAAGAGTAGCTATACTAATATCCAACAAATTAGACTTCAAATGTAAAACAATTAGAAAAGACAAAGAAGGACAGTATGTATTAATAAAAGGAACAATTCAACAAGAAGATACAACAATCATAAGTATTTATGCATTGAGCCAGAGTGCTCCGAAATATGAGGTAAACACTGAAAAGAGAAATAGATGCATCTACCATAATTGTTGGAGACTTCAATTACCCACTCTCATCAATGGACAGAGCATCTAGACAGAGGATCAATAAAGAAACAGAATTTGAATAATACAATAAATGAGCTAGATGTAGCAGACATTTATAGAACATTACACCACACAAAAAGCAAGATACACCTTTTTCTCAAGTGCTCATGGATCATTCTCAAGGATAGACCATATGCTGGGTCAAAAAGAAGTCTCAATAAGTTTAAAAAGATTGAAATCATATGAAATACTTCCCCAAATCACAAAGGAATGAAGTTGAAAATCAATACTAGGCAGAGACCAGAAAATTCACAAATACATAGAGGCTCAACAACACACTCTTAAACAACCAGTGGGTCAAGGAAGAAATTACAAGAGAAATCAGTAAATATCCTAAGGCAATTGAAAATGACAACATACCAAAATTTATGGGATGCAGCAAAGGTAGTTTTAAAAGGGAAATTTATTGCCTTAAAGGCCTATATCAGAAAAGAAAAAGGAGCATAAAATCAAGGAATTAACTCTTCCCTTGGAAGAACTAGAGAAAGAACAGCAAACTAACCCCAAATCTAGCAAAAAGAAAGAAATAATGAAGATTAGAATGGAAATAAATGAAATTGAGAACATGAAAACTATCAAGAAAATCAACAAAATCAGAAGTTGATTCTATGAGAAAATCAATAATATTGATGGATCCTTAGTAAGATTGACAAAAAGAAAAAGAGAGAGGATGCAAATAAATAATATCAGAAATGGAAAAGGAGACATAACCACTGACCCCATAGAAACAAAAGAGGTAATGAGAGGGTACTATGAGCAACTTTATGCTAATAAATTAGACAATGTAGATGAAATGGACAACTTCCTAGAAAGACCTGAACAGCCAACATTGACTTGAGAAGAAATAGATGACCTCAACAACCAATCAAAAGTAAAGAAATTGAATTAGTCATTAAGAAACTCCAAAAAAGAAAAGTCCAGGACCAGATGGCTTCATGTATGAATTTTACCAACCATTCAAGAAATAATTAGTACCAATCCTGCTCAAACTCTTCAAAAAAATTGAAGAGGAGAAAAGGTTACCTAATTCATTCTATGAAGCCAACATTACCCTCATACCAAAGTCAGACAAAGATACTACAAGAAAAGAAAATTACAGACCAATCTCTCTAATGAATGTACATACAAAAATCCTCAACAAAATTCTTGCAAATTGAATCCAGCAGCATATTAAAAGAATTATACACCATGACCAAGTAAGATTCATTCCAAGTATACAAGGATGGTTCAACATCAGGAAATCAATTAATGTAATACACCATATTCACAAATCAAAGCAGAAAAACCACATGATCATCTCAATTGATACAGAAAAGGCATTGACAAAATTCAACATCCTTTCTTGTTTAAAACACTTCAAAGGATAGGAATAGAAGGGAACTTCCTCAACATGATAAAGGGAATATATGAAAAACCCACAGCTAACACCATCCTCAATGGGGAGAAACTGAAAACCTCCCCCCTAAGATCAAAAACAAGACAACTATCACCATTGTTATTCAACATTGTGTTGGAAGTTCTAGCCAGAGCAATTAGACAAGAAAAAGAAATGCAAGGCATCCAAATTGGAAATGAAGAAGTAAAACTCTCACTATTTGATGATGTAATGATACTATATGTCAAAAACATAAAAAATCCACAACAAAACTACTAGAGCTAATAAATGAGTACTGCAAAGTGGCAGGTTACAAGATCAACACTCAAATATCTGTAGTATTTCTATACACGAGTAATGAGCCATCTGAGGGGGAAACCAAGAAAAAATTCCATTTATAATTGCAACCAAAAGAATAAAATATTTAGGAATAAATTTAACTAAGGATACAAAAGACCTATACAAAGAAAACTACAAGAAATTGCTAAAACAAATCACAGAAGACCTCTAGGTAAATGGAAGGGCTTACCACATTCATGGATTGGAAGACTAAATACAATTAAGATGTCAATTCTACCTAAATTAATTTATAGGTTCAATGCAATACTAATTAAAATTTCCAAAACTTACTTTTCAGAAATAAAAAAATGAATAACCAAACTTATTTGGAAGGGCAGGGTGCCCTGTATAGCTAAAAATATCCTGAGAAATAAAAATGAGGTCAGAGGTCTCACACTACCTGATTTTAAGGCGTATTATGAAGCTACAGTGGTCAAAACAGCATGGTACTGGCATAAAGATAGATATACTGACCAATGGAATTGAAACGAGTGTTCAGATATAGACCCTCTCATCTATGGACAATTGATCTTTGATAAGGCAGTAAAGCCAACTCACCTGGGACAGAACAGTCTCTTTAATAAATGGTCTTGGAGAACTGAATATCCACATGCAAAAGAATGAAAGAGGATCCATATCTCATACCCTATACAAAAATTAGCTCAAGATGGATCAAAGACCTAAACATTAGATCTAAGACCATAAAACTTTTAGAAGAAAATGTAGGGAAATATCTTACAAATCTTATAATAGAAGGTGGGTTCCTAGATCTTACACCCAAAGCATGAGCATTGAAGAAAGAGATAAATGGGAACTCCTTAAAATTAAACACTTCTGTGCATCAAAGAAATTTGTCAATAAAGTAAAAAGACAGCCTACACAATAGGAGTCAATATTTGGAAACAATATATCAGATAATGATCTAGTATCCAGAATATATAAAAACTGTTCAACTCAATACAAAAAGCCAAGCAACCCAATTACAAAATGGGCAAAAGACATGAACAGACACTTATCAGAAGAGAAAATACAAATGGCTAAAAGGCACATGAAAAGATGCTCAACTTCCCTGACTATTAGGAAAGTGCAAATCAGAACCACAATGAGGGATGGGCCACAGTGGCTCAGCAGGCAATGTTCTTGCCTGCCATACCAGAGACCTGGGTTCAATTCCTGGTGCCTGCCCATGTAAAAATAAAAACGAACAAAAAAACCCACAATGAGATGTCTTCTCACACTCTCCAGAGTGGCTGTTATCAATAAAATAGAAATTTATCCCCACAAAGAATAGATTAAGCCTACTTAAAATTAGGCCTAAAAGTCATCCCCAGAGAACCTCTTTTGTTACTCAGATGTGGCCTATCTCTCTCTCAGCCAATATGGCAAGCAAACTCACCACTCTCCCTGTCTCTATGTGGGACATGACTCCCAGAGGTGTAAACCTCCCTGGTGATGTGGGTCAGAAATCCTAGAATGAGCTGGGACTCAGCATCAAGAAATTGAGAAAATCTTTTTGACTGAAAGGAGGAAGAGTGACATGATACAAAGCAATGTGTCAGTGGCTGAGAGTTGAGAGGTTATCCTGATGTATTATATAGATTTCCCTTTTTAGATTAAGGTGTGTTAAGCTAGTGGAAAGTGCCTGAAACTGTAGACCTGTGTTCCAGTAGCCATGTTGCTTGAAGATCATTGTATAATGATACAGCTTTCGGAAAATTTATCAGCTTTACTCTGTGATCATGAAAACCTTGTGTCTGATGCTCCTTTTATCTACAGTATGGACAGATGAGTAAAACATATGGATTAAAAATAAATAAATAAAAGGGAGAGCAAATATTAAATTAGAAAAAAATATAGAGAGAGAGTAGATGGAAATACTAGTGGCCAATGAGAGGGAGGAGTAAAGGGTATGGTACGTATGCATTTTTTCTTTTTTCTTTTTCTTTACTTTTTTTTTTACATAGGTAGGCACTGGGAATCAAACCCAGGTTTCTGGCATGGCAGGTGAGGACTCTGGCTACTGATCTTTTTTCTTTTTATTTCTTTTTCTGGAGTGATGCAAATGTTCTAAAAAATGACCATGTTGATGAATATACAACTATGTGATGATATTGTGATCCACTGATTGTACACCGTGTATGGAATGTTTGTATGTTAAGCATGTATGTGCTTGTATGTCATTGTATCAATAAAAATTTAAAAAATCCCCTCCCATTATTAACTCCTGAAGAAAATTGCAGATCAGTTATATTTTTCATCATGTGTAGAAACACTTGCAATTTGTTCTCCTTTCTCCCTATTTTTCTTTTTAAATTTCTCCTTACAGTAACATGTTTGTTTGTTTTTAATATGAGTAGTGAAATCATTTGGCTTTCCTTTGTTAAGTGGCCCTTTAGCTTGTTGAAGAATGAAAGTATTAAAGAACTTGCTTGGACTATCCAGCTCTGTGGACAGGATCACTTAGACTATGAACCTAAATTTTTAATGATAAATGTGGGACCTTTCCTCTCTTGTGCTTAACATATATCCCTTTGATTTTACTTTTAGAATTTGACTCTGTAAAAAGTTGTATTTCCTTTGCTCCTATTCAGTGACACTCATTAATCCAACATACATTTATGAGTTGAAATAAAGTGAAAGGTATTTTGCATGGTGATACTAGTGATAAAAAGGCAAATAGGGCATGCACATGTTCTCTAAGACTTTATTTTCACTCTGAAACCAGAGAAGCGTAAACCACATACACATGGAAAGCAGTTACAAGCTTCCTAAAACACATTCTCCTGTAAAACTAGCCCTGTGTTCCAAAATTAAGATCTCTGGGTCCTGTTTCCATATGTAGTGCATGATAGGAAAAAATATATATGATTCTTAGATCAAGCAGATCTATCCTGAAGATATCACAACCTCATGAAAGGTGAGCAAAAGTCACTTCATATTGAAAGGTCTCAGATAAGAAGAATAACAAGAGAAGTTACTATGTTTTGAAGAGTGGAGAATGGTGGAACCTTCTTTTGTTTTGTTTTGGCCATAAATTTTATATATTTTCCTTTGGATAGACAACTTCATTTCCTTGATCAGATAGTGTAAGGAACACTTCAAAGATAAGAATAACCTTTGCATGCTCATGGTAAAAAATATAGAAATCTGTGTGTCACTTCCTGTGGTAGAATTCTGTATTTCACACTAAACTACTATACTCTTTATTGCTTTAATGCACCTAGGTTTTCATTGAGCTTTCAACCTAAATATTATTTGAACATGGATAAATTTAAACCACTGCTAGACTTCAGTTCAGCTCATTTCTATAGTGTCAGCTCACCTCTCCGTCTCTTCTGGAATCATCTACCCACTCACCTGTGCAGAAGCGTTTCCCAGATTCATTTGCATGTTTCATAGGCAGTCTTCTTCTGCATGCTTTCAAAACATTAAAACCATTAAATGCCATTTCTTCAATATATACAGTAATACTTGAGAGGTTTTAAGCTGAAATGTCCATTAAACAAATGGCATCTTTCAAAGTTAAAATCAAAACAAAACTAAGTTTGATTTAGTTATCAGTTTAGCATTTAAATTTATATATAGTTCTGCTTTTCAGAGATCAGAACCCTATTTTCTTCTTGTTTTTACCTCTTTCCAATCACAAAATAGTTCTCAAGTTTGATTTTCCTTTTCTACATTTGAAGTCATAGTCCTTCAGTTGAGCTTCATCGTTTGGCTGGAATTCCAAATGTGCAAGAGGGTTTCTTTTCTACGACACAGGAATTATCAATTTATCCTACTCTCTTGTATTACAGTTTCAGCATTGAACTTCTTATTTCTTTATACTCATAAATTCATATTCACTTCCATTAAGATAATAGCCCAATATGTTTTGTTGTTGTTATTGTAACTTCTAACTTAATAAATCCTCTTTATAAAATTCAACTCATTTCTAGTATATTGCATTCTGTCAGCATAGGCAAACTGAAACACGTTTGGAATCAGAGAAGTGGGTTGCTGTAATTTGCAAATACAAGAATGGAAGAATCGTGAGAAACTTGATATAAAAAGCCTCGATTGCTTTGAAGAGACTGTTGGTAGAAATATGGATTCTAAAGATACTTCTGATGAGGGCCTAGATAGAGATGATGAATGTGTCATCACCAACTGAAAGAAAGGCAACTTTTGTTTTAAAGTGGCAGAGAATTTGGCATAATTGAGTCCTGGTGCTGAATGGAAGTGAGAATTTGAAAGTGATGAGCTTGAATGTCTAGCTGAGGGAATTTCCAAAATAAATGGTGGAAATGCTGCTTAGCTTCCCCTTGCAGCTGATAATAAAATGCAACAAGAAAGGATAAGCTAAGAACTGAACTCTTGGGTATAAAGAAAGCAGGAACTGATAGTATGGAAAATCCCGGGCTTCCAAAAAGTGAGACCCCAGAGAATACTGCCCTGCATGAAGATTTAACCAAACATGGAATCAGTCAGCCATGTCAACACAAGCTAGGATTCAAGGTGGAGTTATCCAGAAAGGATTTGAGGGAAGTCCTTTACTATGATGGTTTTGACCCCTGTATGCTGCAGGGAAAATCAATAAATTTTTTGTGAGATCTGTATGAATGGACCACTGGCAGTCCGGATTGAAAGGGATAGAAAAGAGACAGAATTATGGAAAAATGACTTCAAAGGCAAAACCATGGAAACTAAGGTCTGGAGCCAGGAAACCTCAGACTAGGAGAGTGGACCCACCCATACATGTGGAAAGGGTGAGTTTGCCCCAGAGGCAGAGGGTAGATGGAAAAGTGTTGACACCTTAGGCCTCAGAGAGGTTGGAGCACATCCCCTGGGGATTAGGAAAAGCCTGGCCACCACCCCAGTGTTCTGAAGGGGTTGGATGTGTGCCCTGGAGATTGGCAGAGAGTCTGGGTGTCACACAGATGCTTGAGGAGGGTAGGGCTGAGAATAAGGTGGTCTCCCCAGTGCTTCCCAATGTTGCCACCCTCATCCCAGTGTTTGGAGAGAACAGGGCTGCTGTGTAAGCCCTTGGAAAAGGTGGGACTGCCACTCTTTCAAGCCCCGAGGATAAAACATCATTCTATAAATGACTTTTAGACTTTAAAATCTAATGGAGTGTGCCCTGTAGGTTTTTGCAAGTGTTTGGATCTGGTATCCCGTGTTTTCCTTTCAATTTCTCCCTATGGTGATGGGAATATTTATCCTATGACTGTCCCTCCTTAGTAGATTGGAAGCAGATAAGTTGTTCTAAGTTTCACAAGTCCAGAGCCAGAGGAGAATTCTGCCTTAGGACAGAATAGCAATACATATTGTTCATACATAGGACAGACCATGCCTGTAGCTGATTTGATGAGATTTTGTACTGTTTTTTACTTGGTGTTGTATTTTTATTGTTATTAAAATAGTTTAAGGGTTTTGTGATATTTTGACAGACTGAATGTATATGGAAAGAACATATCTTTCTGGGGTGCAGAGGCTGCAATGTGCTAGTTTGAAGCAGTTCTGTACCCTTGAAAAACTATGCTCTTTTAATCCAATCTTATGGGTACAGACTTATGGGTTGTATCTTTTGATTAGGTTGTTCTCGTGGACATGTGACTCTACCATTCAAGGATAATCTGCTTACTGGATTCCTTTAACAGAGGGATATTTTGGAGAGGATACAGACATTTGAAGATGCAGAAGAAAAATGCCCCAGGAGATGGCAGAAGTTGAAAGAGCCATTTAAAACCAGAATTCAGGAGTTAAGGACAACAGATGTCTTCCTCTGTGACAGAGAAATCCAGAAGTCTGCTGCCTTTCCTCTTTTTGGTACATTAATTTGGATATATTCATGGTTTTAGAATTGAAACTTGTAACTTAGTAAATCCCCTTTATAAAAGCCAATTCACTTCTGGTATACTGCATTCCAGCAGCATTAGCAAATCAAGGCAATATGTATTGCTACAACATACCATAACCTATAATTTAAATAGAAAAATAATTTCATAAAGGACTGTAGCTCATATTTGTGTTAAGTCAAATTCTACCTCCATCAAAGTCAAACATAACTGATAAAAATACTGCCAAAGTATATTTCAAAAAAACTACCTAAGGGGTAAGACTGATGCTTGAAAGTTACTTTCTTTCATTTCTTCCCCTGCTCTTCTCGTGTTTCCCCATGTTGCTCAGGATTTTCCACAGAAATAATCAACTCTCATACTGCATACAGTGCCTAAATTAGTGGATTTCATTAGGCTATTGCTATATTCAAACTCAACCCCAGGTGGCAAGGCAGCTTTTGAAGTGAGAAAGAGGAGGTACACAGGTCTAATGGGGGATCCCTGATGCTTGAATTCATTATAGAAAACAGCAAATAATGATTGCAACTTATTCTGTTAATCCTTAATTCTTCTCTTAAATGAAACATGTCAGCAAAGAGCTATTTTTGAAAGAAATATCTGCAGACTGGTGATCAATATGTTAAAGGAATCCTTCATTTTAAGCATTTGAGAATGCTGAGTGATTCCTTTTCTTGCCTTGTGAAGCATGGGTAATATATAGAATGCTGATGAAAAACCCTGCCAATCTGGTACCTCCAGATGGTTAGGAGATGGGAATTTATAAATTAGATTGTTACCTTTTCCAAATGCATGATACATTTCCTGGGTCATTTTTCTCCTTATAATATGCCTCATTATATGAAAAGTTTTAAAGACAGTTGGCTAAAATTTTGGATAAGCTTGTACCAGGTATCCTGAAATGACTTGAGTCAGCTTTCCTATGAATCTGATTTAAACTTGGGGATTTTCTCAGGCCCTTGAACAGTCCAGTTCTCTGAATCTTTCAGGCATTAAATAACATATGTTCATACTCTTAGGAATAGTTGGGGAATAGCAGATTCACTTGGGAATATTAATCTTCCCAAGCAATGTCACTGAGTTAAACCAAGTCTACTTTTTCCTAAATGGAATTTAAGAGGTTTTGTTGACAATGATGTTGAAGCAAGTTTTAAATTTTCAAATAAAGGAAATGTAGTGCAGCCACAGTATATAATCACATCCCCATCATTGTTCTACTACCAAATAACCAAGTGATACAAATTAATTTGAAGGTGATATAAAATGATGTTTCTATTTGTAGCTTAACATACCATGTGCCCTCAAACACTAGGAGAAAAATGAAAGTGAAATAGTTTTTCAATAAATATTACAGCTATTAAGTGTCATCGTTCTCCATAATATAGAATGTGGAAGAACTGACCATCACACATTATACTAAATTATATGAGAGCTTTCTTCTAAATCTAGTCCCAGAATGGCTGCATTCCATTTTCAAAAGAGTTCATTCAAATAATTAATGAGCATATTAGTCCTCTTATATTAATAATCCTGCCAAACTCACAATGATTAATTAGGGAAAGTATAAGCAAAATCATCAGGCATGGTGGAACATCTTGGGGTGAGTAACAGAGGGAAGAAATTGCCAACCTAAGGTTGAAGGGGCAAGGGTGGAAGAGAGGGAAAGGAGTTACCGGAACACATAGAGAGAGCTGTAGCTTCTGTAAAGCAGTGCTACCTGGCAGGATGTGTGCCCTGTAAGAAGAAAGTAACATGCTGCCAATCCATGGCCTGTGAGGGAGAAACCCTGGGGAATGAACACCCAAAGTGCTGATTCTCCCTCATTCTGATTATCTGCTTGTGCTTATCATAGTCCAATACACCCTAAAGGCAGAGGATAAGAAAGTACTAGGCCAGTCTCCCAGCAGGGTAGATAACTGGTGTATAGTGCATCTGGCGGGGCAAACGGGATAGTCCAGGCTCTGACACTAGAGGATTCATAATCCCCCAATTGGGCTGGCACCATCTTTCACTGCATTGTCCTAAAAGCAAATTTTGTCCAACTTCCATGTTCCTATTTATAAGAATTTCATTTACAAGAATGCAAAGGTGACCTCTTCTCTCCAGGCCACATATTATGGAAGCAAAATTAGGGTTACATTAACAGCTGCAAAACAGATTTTCTACAACTCTTCTTTCACCCACCTGAAAATTCATTCTACATTGTCTCCTTTTCCATTGAATATTCTCCTATTTTATGTTTCAAGGTACATACAAGCCAGGACTAGGCTGAGGTGAGTAAGGCATTCAAGTCAGTTTCAAAATGTAAAGGGGTAGCAAAAACTCAACAATCAAGATAAATAATATCTTAATGAAATATATTTAATTATCAAAAATAATCCAAACTATCCATAACGAACAAAATATCAAACTTGTAAATAAAGATAGGTTCAAGCCTGCCCTTACATGAACCTGCCTCACTTGCCTTACCTAAATCCTGGGCCAAAGGTATAAGCATTTATGTTCATATTTTCCCCAAACTACATTATTATAGCAAACATTTATTTTAAGTAAAACAGGAAGGAATGAAAACAAAGTTGTGAAATAAATGATAGATGGTGGCTCATAAAATTTTTAAGGAAAAATAGTATTAGATTATAGACTCATGCAATAGAAGTAAGTTTTATGAGCTCAAGAAATGCTTAAAGCTTAAATGGCAACTGTAAAGTAAAAAAAAATCAACAAATGTAAAACTGTCAAATGCAAAATGCAGAAGTCAACAAATGTAAAGAGCAGGAGAAATCTGACATAAAGGACTACGTGCCAATTATTTAGGTATTTTACTAAATTATTTAAACTTAATTTAAGTTAATTTTTATTTAAATGTGTTTTTATAGATATAGGACTTTTATTTGGTTAAAAATCAAACAACAGAGAAGAGCATATGATGAAAAAGTAATTAATAAAAACAAGTGATGAGAGAGAAGGACCAATATGAACAAATAGAACAACTAATGCTGCATGAAACAGGAATAATTCAAGGAACAAAATCTTCATTTGGTTGATTCTAGGAGACAGAAGGCAAGGACAGGGTGCAATGGAAAGTAGTAAACAGAAAATAAGAAAAATATCTTAGAAATTAATATTTTAATTGCCTAAATTATTTTAAATATTTAACATGTAGGCTGGGTAGATACAATTTTATTGCTGAAGATTAAATTTTTTATCTGGAAGATAAATTCAGTCACATCTGCCCGAGTCCAGATAAGAAAGGCAAGAAGTACTTGTCTCACAAAAGAGTGAGAGCTGTTCTGAAATGAAGAAAGAATTTAATTGAGGTGACCTATTGAGTATAAATTAAGATTCATGAAATATTGTCAGATGTAGACACATTGAAATTTTGTAATCTCAAAAATAAAGAGAAATTCTAAAAACTCCCAAGGAGCAACAGGAAGTTGTTCATAAAGAAAATAATATAAAGACAGACAATTTGTATCTCAGCAACTCTGGATACAGAAGAGAATGGAAAAAGTCTTCAACTTCTGAGGAGAGAAATACTTTAAACCTAGAATTCCATCCTCAATAAATACAAGGGGAACATAATGGTGTTTTATCCTTGAAAGAGATTAGAATGCTCATTGTCTAAGAACATTTTATGAACATTCTCATCAGGATGTTACTTCAGTAAAACTTTTTTAAAATTAGCACAAGGAATGGTATGAGCTAACATAAATGACAGTTGAAATGATAAAGAATAGCAAAACTAAAAAGAAAAGTGCAATAATCTAACACACTGGGTTCACGTTAATAACTTCAAAAATTTAAAGAACATAAAGCTACATCTTTTTCTACATGGTTTCAATCAACTACGTTATTTCATTGTTTTATAAATTATATACATATTCGTAATCATAATAGTATGAATTAGTTTTCAATTTTGAAAGTCAAGATAGGCAAAGCAAAATAATTCAATATTATTTAACAGAACTGAATATATATGCTTTAAATCTTGTCAATGTAAAGCAAAATATTTACAATAACTGGAAGAAGGAGGAGAAGTGTAAGAAATGATAATATTCTTATTCCCTTCTCTTTAATAGCAGGGGATTAATAGGTACTTTCAAAGCTTGATAAATCAAGAAATAGGAATTAAAGTTTAGCATATAATCTTTAAAATGGCAATTTCTGTGAAAATGAAAAGTAAATATCCAATAATATTTGGGGTTGGGAATAAGTTGGAGAAAGTAGGAAGCCTGGAGGTAACGTATGAATGTATTTCCTAAAGCTGGAAGATGATAAAGCTTGTCTAGAAAAGAAAAATCAGGAATTGGAGGCATTGCATTAAGTTAACATGGTAACCAAAAAAAAGATCAATATCTAAACACATTTTTACAGTGCTTTTTCTCTAGGGAATGGGGCTAAAGGAACGACTTTACTATTATTATAATCCTTTCTCTGCCATTTGTATTTTAATTGTGAAAATGTGTTATTTTTATAACTATAACATCAAAATTAATTAACACAAATATTATTCCAGAATAATGCTTGACATCCTCAGGGATTATTTCATACATAAATCATAGAAATACTTCTCTTTCTTAAGAAGATATATATTCTACTTATACTTCATTAGTCTAGGAACATTCAATAATAATGTTTATTCTTAGCCATATGATGTTTTGTAAAGATAGGTGTTATAATATTGAATGAGACCCATGGAAATGATTTCCATTTATCCCAACTGTCCATCCTTTGAGTTTAACACAGTCATGAGAAATTTAGCTTGATGCCATGAAAGTTAAAAGTAAAACAAATTAAAAAATGAGGCTAATCATCCTAACATTAAAGCACCATATTCAAATCAGCAGAAAGTTAGTTTCCAAAAGGTAGGGATTTGAAAGTCAGGGAAAATATGGGGCGTGAAGTTTTGAGAAGATCCAATGCATCTCTGGGTGTGATCTGCGAATGCTTTTCTTCCATATAGCTGGGTTGCTAAACAAGTCTGCAGACTCAAGAACCAAGGTCAACATTCATCCCTGGGTTAAACTTAAAAAGTTGTTTTATTAATAAGGCAAGTCAAGAGGTTATAATCTTCAGCATACGCCCTCCAGCAGTTGCAAAACCTGTATGGCATTTAAATTTTAAAACCCGCCAATGAAAAGCTGTCAACTTCCAGTGCTTCTAAACCAAGCAACAAAAACATGCCAATTTTCCTTCTCTAAACTAGACAATGAAAATCCACCACCTCTTTTCCCTATTTCCCACCAGCCATCCTATATAACCTGTATCCCTTCCCCTGATCAGGGCTGTCGCCGTTTTAGACTTCAACCTGCCTGCGCATAACCTGGCAAGAAAGCTCCTGTGATCAACTTATGGTCTCTTCTCCTCCCTCCTAGTCAAATAACCTCCCAAAGTCTATTTAACATAATGTCAGCAAATGCACCCATTGAAAAGCAAGCTGAGTAATGTGGTTGAAGAATTACAGATTATTATAATTGTGAGAACTTTGAAGAGTTATGAGCAATCCTCGGGCCACAAACTTCAATGGTTAGCAGGTACCCAAACTGTGTGAACAGGCCTGTGGTAAGACCTCAGAATGGAGTGGCCCATAGACTAGCCAACCCAAATGCCATGAGGGAAGAATAATGATAATTCAATCCCTCACTGTACATGACAAAACTGATGTCAAAAGATGGGTGATTACAATGCACATATTAGTGCATTTTCTTATTTCCTGGCTTTCTCCTCTGGACACTTGTTCAATGAGAGAATAAAGGATTTATGTGTGTCTCTGTCAGACAATTCATTCCAAGTTGTTCTTTTGAAACATTATAAATACTATGTCAAAAATTAAGAAATTCAAATGATCTCTATAGTTGCATACTGTCCGCAGTTTAGAGAATGAGGAAGTCCACTAAGCCAAGTCTATGAAAACATCTTTCTGAGAAGAGGGAACTTGTTTTGTCTTTTTAATGATATAAGAAATTAATTTCTCTTAGCAAAAAATGTACACTGCAGATAAGGCCTGAAGTACACATTGATATGAAATTGTAAAAAAAGCCAAACTACTTCTTTGTAACAAATTACTGCTAAAGAACACACACTCTTCTACCTAAGAGATAGGATTGAATTCATTAGATGGTTAATACAGAAATGGGATCACATAATTTTGAATACTGTGCTGGTTTGAAGCTATTATGTACCCCATAAAAGCCATATCCTTTAATCCTCATTCAGTATTGCTAGGTAGGATCTTATTTATTGTTTCCATGGAGATATGACCCACCCAATTATAAGTGGTAACTTTTGATTAGATGTTTTCCATGGAGATGTGCTTAGCCATTCAAGATATGGTTGCTTACTGGAGCCCTTTAAGAAGGAACCATTTTGGAAAAAAGCTACAAAGCCACCAGAACTGACAAAGGAAACAGAATGGACTGAGCCCCAGAAAAGCCATTGAAGAGACCTGGAGAGAGAGCTAGCAGATATTGCCATGTCCCTTGCCAGCTGCAAGAGAAACCCTGAACATCATCAGCCTTCTAGAACCAAGGTATTTTTCCCTGGATGTCTTAATTTGGACATTTTTATAGCTTTGCCTTAATTTGGACATTTTCACAGTCTTAGAACTGTCAACTTGTAACTTAGTAAATTTGCCATTTTAAAAACCATTCCATTTCATATATATTGCATTCTGGAAGCTTGCAAACTAGATCAGATACCATTTACACAACATATACAAACGCTTCTTAGAAATAAATGGACCTAAATTAATAAAAGAAATGAAGGAAAAAATGATAATATTGTAAAGTTTTATATGTATACATACACACATATGAGACAGATGATATGGGACATAGATTATATTGAATATTTGAGAAACATGTTTCTTCATTTTTTAAAAAATTTTTTGGTGGACTAGTGAGATAAGGTGGTCAAACAGAAAACATTTTAAGCAAAACAAAAAAGAAATCCGTAATGGGTTGCCAAGAAACTAGTTCATTAAAGAAGTAGAGAGTGAACCTTTGGTGCAAAACTTATCAAACAGTGCAAACCCAGCATCTTTTGCCCAAAAGTTTTTAACATTAAACTAAGTCTAAATGTTCTAATTAACTATGCAGTGAAAAATAAATCTATCACATTTAAAAACCACTGAATTAGTAGAGACAAAGATTATCAACTTTCAGAAGAAAAATCAACCAAACATTTTCAGAAAAAAATGGAAAATTGGTCATACATAGTAATGTGAACAGGAGTGATATTTACACTGCATTGGGGGTAGGGATAACTTGGGTTCCAAGAAAGACTGTCTTCTGTAAACAGGGTGCAGAATATTCAAAGCTTTGCATTGCAAATTATCTGGCTTCCTTCCTCAAATTGCTAGCTAGATTAACAACACTCAGCTATTTCAGTCAATTTAAGGTACACTGGATTTAAACAATGTAAGGTCAGTTAAATTATACAGAAAATTTTAAAAAATTATAAGCAGAGATTATACTTTCTTTTCAAAAGGACATTCACTCTGAATAATCCTATTAGCAACTATAGTATTTTAAACAGTTAAGGAGGGGAAAAAATAAAGAAGAAATTATCTCCATCAATGTAGAAAAGGTATTATGTTAACATATTAATGTAATAAACTATGTTTTTTTTGTTTTTGCATGGGCAGGCACCAGGAATTGAACCTGGGTCTCTGGCATGGCAGGTGAGAAATCTGCCTGCTGAACCACCGTGACCCACCCAAATAAACATATGTTTTATGCCAAGAGACACCATCATATGTTTTATTGTTTTGTTTTGTTTTTTTAGGTACGTGGTCTGGGAATCAAACCTGGGTCTCCTATACGGAAGGTGAGCACTCCAACACTGAACCAACCCATGCACCCATCACCATGCTTTTGATGCAGAATGTAAGTACTATCATTAAATACAGAATATCTTATCATCATTGACATTGAAAATGTTTTGGGGCTGTATTTAATGCAATTATATGAGAAAAAACTCAAGCTCTGTTAGAATTTAAGCTCCATGAGGGTCACAGTTTGTCTGTAATTCAAAACATACTTATATTGAATTAATTACCAAAGCATATACATTAAAAAGAAAAAAGGCAATGTTATCTATATGTGTACATTATTATGATCATTTATTTAAATACCCCAGAGAAGCAATTGAAAGACAATTAGATTGAACAGGGGAATGCAATATGTTAGCAGGTTATAAAGATATAAATAATTAACAAGAATCATTTAGATTTTATATAAAGTCTATTTTAAGACTCTCAAGACAAATAAATGAATGCTTGAATAAATGGTATGAAAGACCTAATTTGGAACTAAACAATATTTATACTGTAAAAGTAGCAGTTAATACTAAATTAGTCGATGAATTTCATTTTTAAGTATTAAAGCTGATTATAAATTAATTATGAAAGCACAATAAGTGAGAGTACCAAGAAAGAGGGCATATCTTACCAGGCATTAATATGTATATGATTTTATACTAGTTAGAAAAGTGTTAATATTTCAGGAATAGATATACACTCCTTAAAACAGAAAATAAAGCACAGAAATAGACTCAAATTAATGTGGAGATAAAATATGAAATGAGATTTGCAATTCGAATCAGTGAAAAAAAGGAATTATTTAATTAATTAGAAAATGGAGAACAATTAAAGCCAAACTTATCTCATGTCTTGCTCCAGATAATATCTTATAAACAAAGCATGCAAATAAAGAAAATACGTGAAATCTAAGGCATAACAAAATGAGAAATTTTTAAAGATGACTACATAATTTTTTTAAATATATAACGTAGTAAATCTACAGTCAAAAGCCAGATGATAAACTGAGAAAACAGCAGTTTCAACACATATGCTAACTAGGGTTAATTCTAGTTTCAGATTTCTATTCATACATGATCATATCCCTTCACCTTAATAAAGAAAGAAAGAAAATCTGATCTAGAAAAAAAACAGACAAAAGAACTCAGGGAAAAAAGGAATCTTTGTAAATTTAAAAATATAATTTAAGTATATTCATAATGAAATTTTTATTAAAATAACAATGAGATGTCACTTTTTGCGAACTACATTGGCAAAATAAAAATGTTGAAGTGCTGGTAAGCATGTGGAAAGCTAAACCTGTCATCAGTTTTTGGAGAGTATAGATTTTGCTTTGAAATTGGGCAGTGTTTATCAAAATCTAAAATTTATAGTCCCTTTGACCCCAAACTTCACGTCTAGAAATCTTTCTGAGAGCACATGCCCTGTGAGAAAGGCTGTATCTTATTCAGGAAAAAGGACCCTCCTGATTTAAAACAATCCAGTTTAATTTTATCTTTTAGTACAATAATAATCTAGGACTTGTCTAAGCAAACCAAGACTGCTCTACAAAGTTATTGTACATATGCTTTGAAAATGTTGATTTTGGCAAGGAGGGTATTTGGTATTTTCTTATTGTCAATGGTCTCAGCAAATTCACTCAACTTTAAAAGCTATTCTCATTAAACATCAAGGGCTCAGGGACTGTCCTAGATATTATATTGCTTCTAATCCTTCCATTTATTCACATTTATTCATCAAGATAGATATTTTTATCTATATATTAAAGATAAATGAACTTGCTTTTCATGAGTGGAAGAGAATTTGGGGTCCCAAAGTAAAAGAGAGATGATAAGATAATGCAGTGACATATTTTGTATAAGAAGGGAGTGGAGAGAATTTGCATTTCTTTTATAACTGATGTCTATTTCTGAGCCTGGAGAGAAAAACTCAGTATCGCCTTATGTTAATCTCTAGGTCAATGCAATTACTTTCACCCTGAGAAAAATTACTTTCTTTAAATTATATAACTTAACACCAGAAGCTAGAAGTCAGTAGAAGTTAAATTTAAATTAGCAAAAATATATTCTTAATCATCCTACAGTATAAAGAAAGATAAGCTTGGAGGCTGGTTACACTAAAGTTAGAGAGAAGAAAACCTTCTAGACTATAAGGTTTGCTGAATGCAATGGAATTTTTATGTGAAGGAGACTGGATAATTCCTATTTATGAAAGTTTAAATACCTGTTAAGATACTTACAGCTGAAAGTATCTGAAAACCAAATAGATACTGGCTTAAAGAAATGGGATTTTTATTGCCTTATGACAAAAAAGAAAAAAAATGGGGTGGCAGATTAGTTCCAGTACTGGTTATAGATTGGTTCAGTGATATCAGAGCCCCTGGTCAGCTTCTCTAAGGCGTCCCTCCAAGATTGTTAGATGGCTCCCAGCTAGTAAGCATCATAGCCTCAAAAAGGAAGGGACAATTTTAGGTATGTCTTTCTTCCTAATTCCTAAGAATAATGACAACTTCCCAGAACCCCTCATAATATTTCGTTTTAACTCCTTGGCCAGGACTGAATTTCACACTCACATCAAAACTAATCACTGACCAAGGAACTGGAATTCCTTCGATTTCCAGTTAATCAAAGATTTAAAAATTACCTAAGATTTTTCACTTTCACTGTCCCTTGAAATTATCACCAAAAAACATGAACAACTGAGGGTTGAATGTGGGTAACCACTTAGAATATAAATGAGTGGTCTTTGAGAGTAGCTCACTTTAATGAATATTCAATGTATGGGATTGCCGATAAGCCTACAAAGCATATAAGGCAAAACTTGAGCAACCAATCAGTGTTTTCAAAACTGCACTTGAATCACAATATATTTCGTGTAATGCAAAAGAGCAAGGAATGACTCCTCAGTGTTTATTTAGGATAAGTTCCATACTTCTCATACAATTTCTTACTTCCCATACAATTTCGTATTCAAAATTACCAGAATTGATGCATTTCTGACCTTATTTGGCTCATTAGCTCTTGTAACTACACATATTATAAATATTTTTGAAATTATTTAACCAGTTTTTGCAAACCTTATTTCTTTATTAATGGAATTGACCCCTTCAGCACACCCCCCAAATTAATCATAGATAAATACAACAATAAAATCTCATAACTGAGGTGACCCCACATCCTGGTCTATAAATCTCTCATTTAAATAATTAATAAAATATTATTAATCAGTCTTTTAATTAACTTCTTTTTCAAATATAGTTTTCAGTTCAGGTGCTTCCACAATCTCAGTCAATTTCAAAACCTCAGACCTGAAGAAGACAAATAATTTTACAAAAAAAAAATGTGGACTTATTTTATTTCTACTGATTGAAATATATTAGTTTTTAGAGGAAATGTCTTTTGGTTCCAAATTATGTATATTGTGCAGCCTTTGTATGTATTTTCCAAGTGATTTAAATGAATTTGAATCAGCTCATTAGATTCCATACTGGTGCTGAACATAATGACTCATTCCTAAATTAATATTGTCTACCCTGAACTATTCCTGTCTAAATCACTTTAATCACTAGAAAGATTCATACTTTTCAAAAGGAAGACCACATTCAAATGAATTCCACAACAGTTCATTAGGTAATGATGTCATTTATGTTCCTGGGTCAGCAAATACCTTCCTGCTCAGCTTTGAAAATGGACTGACTATGAGCAGATAAACAGGTACTTTGTATGCATTTGACATTCATACATGCACAGAAGGGAGACATTATGTTGGAATGAAATGTTTCAATTTGGGACATTGCTATTTCTTAGATTCAGCCTCATTTTTTTCTTTTCTTAGCTCAGCAGCTTTATTGGACACATGTTCCTGTCTTTCAGAAGCAGTTGAAGTGTTAAATGCTTTGTCACATCTCCTTGACACCAGGCCGTTAAAAAGGAGATTCTAACTGGAGTTTAGCTGGAGCACACTAAAAAGCTTATGTTTAGAAAGAACATCATGCTTGGTGCTAAAATTTGGTGATACTGACGTGAAGGCTACTGCAGGAAGACCCTCAAAATAAACAGACATAATCAAAGAATAGCATGTAAATAACTTAAGATTTTTCACTTTCACTGTCCCTTGAAATTACCACTAAAAAATATGACAAACTGAGGGCTGAATCTGGGTAGCCACTTAGAATATAAATGAGTGGCCTTTAAGAGTCAATTTGCCTGGATGATTCCTAAATATTCATCCAGGAATAAATGATCAACTGGTTCATGAATCACAAGGAGAAGTGTCCTCTGCCCTCTTCTGGGAGATTGTCCCTCAGGTGAGACCCAAAAAGGCTAGTAACTTGTCTTAGCTCAGTGTCAGAAGGAAGACAAGAACTTGAGCTGTGTTTCTAATTATTAATTCATTCATTAACTAATTAATTTATTCATTTAAGAATATTTATTTAGGTAAATAGCTATCTTTATTGGGTTCTTGTCATATGCTAGATATGATACTAGACTTTTTAAGATAATATATCTAATTTAATCTTTATAACAGTTATATGAAGTGAGAATTTTGACCTTGTAGATATACATTGTTTAAAAATGTCAAACCATCTTACGAGTCTCTAGAATGAGTAATGGATAGAAATAGAATTCAAATCCGGTTTTGTTTGAAATTAAACCCATTTTTATTCCTCTATTTCCTACTGGCTCCCTCTATGCTAAGATCAGGATAGGTAGAAAGGAAAGGTAAAAAAGCACAGGAAACCATTACTTTTATTCAAGAGGGTGACCCAATGTTCTAGTCATTTATTTTTGAAATAAATGATTTCAAAATACAGTGGCATAAAACAGCCTTATTAAGCTCATGGAATCTGTTTCAAAGAATGTGGATGAGACACACTGGAGACCAGAGGAGCCTGCTCCAAGATCTCCATGCCTCTATGGCTGGGGGTTAGGAACATTTAGAGGTGTCGACCTTACTCATTTGATGATTGATGCTGGCAATGAGCAGGGACCTCAACTGGAGTAAGGGGCTGGGACATTCACGTTGTCTCTCTGTGTGACTGGAATTCCTTGCAGCTCAGTGGCTACATTCAAAGAGTGAGTGTCCCAGGAGAACCAGGCAGAAG
Organism: Tamandua tetradactyla; assembly: GCF_023851605.1. Classification (NCBI taxonomy): domain Eukaryota; kingdom Metazoa; phylum Chordata; class Mammalia; order Pilosa; family Myrmecophagidae; genus Tamandua; species Tamandua tetradactyla. The sequence goes on along the minus strand of NC_135341.1, from coordinate 52,242,760 downwards.
CTGAATCACCTTTTTATTGCTTAGCTTGCAAGTAAAACAGTTTCACTTCTCCTCGGGTCACATCCTGTTTAAATTCGAAAGGATGGAACATAGACATACTTCTCTGTGGGAGGAGGGTCAAAGCCACATTGAAGACTCCAGGGCCAGGTGCTATTATTACAGCTGGGCCAGGTGCTATTATTACAGGTGGGCCAGGTACTTATTATTACAGCTGTCTTCAGTAAATGAAATCTGCCACACCATGCCATGTACAGAAATCCTAGATGAGAGAGCATAAGTAGATAGCCAAAGGCTACAGGTATTTCCATAGGCCTAATGATGCAATGTCCCGAGTTAAAGTTCTAGAATGGAATCAAAGCAGCGTGTTTAAACTGTAGTGCTGCTGATTTGGTGGCTATTTTTTTAATGTGATCTTTTTCTCTTGATTAAGTATTTTTTCTTTATTATGTACACCCTATGCACAGACAAAAATATTTCAAGCAATCCTGGGTCTCCTTAGGCAAATGAACTGTCAAGCTTTTTTTTTTTTTTTTTCTTTTATCAAATGGAAGAAAATGTTAGAGGAAAGACTCACAAGTTGAAAATGCCCATATGAACATGTGAAAGCGAGAACCGTATTTCAGTACTCAGGGCATTAAAAGCCTAAAGAAATCTATTGTGCTAAGAACTTGCCACATGAAAATTTTGATTATTGTTTACAAACAACAAAGTTTACAATTAGATTAAGATCTGAAACACAGAACTATTTCTGTAGTGTGACTATAATTAATGATTAATGCATTTTCTCGTCCTTTAGGGGGAATTAAAATGAAGAAATCTCTTTCTAACCTGCCATACCTCCAAAGTTATGCAGGCTACATTTGCTATCCAGAACAAGAGTGACGATACACAAATATCTATTGTGGCCAGGGAAATTATCTCCACAAATAAAATTCCAGATAAAAGGCAACAGCATTCTGTAGTAAAGGAGTGTGCCAAGAAGGGAAGAATGTAGACCTGATCTGTGTGTGTGTGTGTGTGTGTGTGTGTGTGAGAGAGAGAGAGAGAGAGAGAGAGAGAGAGAGAGAATGATAGAGAGAGAATATGATAGGTAGAAAGAGAGAGAGTGTGTGTGTGTATATGTGATAGAGAGAGACAGAGAAATCACCTGAAGGGGTGAGAATTCTGCCAAAATAGTGCACACTCTTGTTCAAAGAGTCCATTCATCTTTAGACAATGTGTCTCATGGGAATATGACTCTAATGTTCCCTGATGTCTTAAAAGTTTTAAAGGAGCTGGAAATAAAGATTTTAAGTAAAAATAATTCTACCTATACAATCTTGTGGACAAATTCACTTTCCATAAAATATTTAGTGGGCCCAAAAAAAACATTTGATGCCAAAACACGCGAATAACAGAAAACCTAAGATGATTTTCAGTTTCAATCCTTGGGTCACTGGGCTTATTATATTGTCTTCATGATAAAATTAGTAATCATTATTTTTAACTACTGGGAAAATATGACAATTTTGGTTTGGTTTTGTTTTCACACCAGTAGAGAATACTGTCTTCATTTTTTCATTATTTGTTAAATATATTTTAAAATGTTTCTTCCTGCCTATATCTTCATTTCTTAAATTCATTTCTATCTTTGTAGGTTAAGAATGAGTGTTTTAGTGTTCATTAGTCTCTAAGACTTACCAGCTGTGAGACCTTAAGCAGACTACTTAACCTCTGCCTTTGTTTCCTCATCTAAAAATATTAATAAGCATAATACTTGCATCTTTAAATTGTTGAGCAGATTCAGTATTAGCACATACAAAGCAGATGGCAGTGTGCCTGCCAAATATTAAGCAGTTTAAAAATATCAACTATTATTTCTGTGAAAAACCTACTTGGTATTAATTACCTTTTGATCAATAGATTTGTTCTTTTCTAATATTTTATGTATTATTTTTGTCTTCACATTCTTAAAGCAGCCTGACTTATAGTTGAGTTCTGTACTGAGTTTGGTGAATTCTCTTAGTCACAAAGAATCAACTGGAAAGGCAGTAGACCATGTTTTATCTGTATTTTTGTTCTTTTCAAGTAGAAGGAGGCAAGAAAGGCAGGCAAAGAGTAAGGCAGAAAATGGATTCATGACTGATTTCTGAGGGTGACTTGGTTGGTCACAGACATTTTTATTGCAATGTCTATTTTAAACAAACATCCACAACTAGATAGGGCATATGCACAGCTTCAATCCAACATTTCCAGTCAAAGCTACTAATAAAAGTTAGTGTGTCCGGTAGGGTGCAAGGATGGTCCAGTGGTAGAATCTTGCCTCCATGTGGGAGACCCGAGTTCGATTCCTGGTCCATGCACTTCCCCGAAAACAAACAAGCAAAACAAATAAAAATTCAACAAATGTCGCTGCAGTAATGGAATACTCACATGGAAAAAAATGAAATGTGACCTTGCCATAGAGCATATAAAAAAAAGTTGATGTGTCTAAGAGAAGGATGCAAGCAAAAGAGAGCTATCATAACTACCCCTTGCCCTTTAAAATCAGAAAATTTCTGCTGAGTGGGTAGTGCATATGCTGTTCAATATAAAAGACTCCTGGGGGATGCAAGGGGAGTTCAGTGGTAGAATTCTTGCCTGCCATGGAGGAGACTCGGGTTCAATTCCCGGTCTATGTACTTCCCCCAAAACAAACAAACAGACAAAAATGCAACAGATGGTGCTGCACTAATGGATGCTCACAAGGAAAAATGATAAAATGTGATCCTGCCATACAGCATACAAAAAGAAAAAAAAAAAAAGCTCTTGAGGAGATTAGAATTCATGGTCAAAATCCCACAAATTTCGTTCACAGACATCGCAAATGCTCTGAAGAAGATGAATAAGAATAGGCAGCAATATTTGGCTGCAGTAAAATCCCAGAGATCCAGCCAGTCAACTAAGCTTCTTGATACATTCTTATTTTGATGAAAACTCTTACTCTGAAAATTAAAATATCTCTTAGCAAAAAATAGATCTATTTCTTAGTCAAATTAGGATAAGGGAAACTGGAAGAAGACATTGACAAAATATTTAAGCAAGACAAAAAAAAAAAAACCACTGAGTAGAGCCCCTTAAAAGAGAGAAATATATAATAAATATGGACCAACAAATCATTCTTGATTAATGAAAACCATGATGTGGGTGGAAAAACAAGGAAAACTAAAGGAAAGGGATGATTAAAACATAAAGAGACAGTTATTTGAAAATATTGATGGAAGAAAAGAAAATGGAAATGAGGAAGATGAAGAAGGATCAGAAAACGAGGACAAATGAAATTTCTAATAGAAATCCAATGTCTTTTACATTTTATATGTTTTCTCCAATCTTGCATTACAAGGGGCAGCCTTTTTTCATTCTTTTGCTTTTGTCTTTTACTCAATTATACCACTCTTTGAGGTATCCATTCTTTCTGATTAGTACTATAATTCATAATTTATTTTAGAGAGAAACAATCTTAAACTGAATATAGTGGAAAAACAATGCTTATTACTTTATCTTCCAAGTCTAAGTCTGACATTTTATATCTCAAAAAAAATTCCATATGGAATACCTCAGTTGCTCTGTTGTTTAAAAAAAAAAAAAAAAAAGCTTTTTCTCTCTTCCCTTTTCCCTGATCTTCAGAGTTCTAGACCTTTGTAAAGTAAGATCTATAATCAAATTTTACCTCTTTAAATAAAAGTTTCAGGATTTATATCATCTTTGACTGAATGTGGGCAGTTAGCATTTCCCAGCATAGTTGTCTTTGTTTCCCACATTTTAAGAGAAAACAAGAACTTGGATTAAAATATTTGCATGTTAACATATTGGCAAAAATGGATTCTCCTTAAGAATATTTAATTGCGATGTCTATCAGACACCTTTGTAGTTTACGCATTTAAAGCATAGGCATACCACCATATGCTAGGGAAGCACTAAATAATTAGTTATGATGAGATTATTGGTGCATTCATAATTACCACGCTCATTAAAATTTAATTACATTTTATTTAAAAATTTTTCTTTTCAGTTTCTTGAGAAGAAGGAAAAATATATCCTGTTTCAAACGTTTTAAGTGCTCAAGTTACTTTGTCACATCAAATGCTTTTTTTCAATATTGGAGCATTTCATTTCCAGACAAGTTGTAGCACATTGCGGAAGGTTCATTTAGCTGCCAAAGGAAGTTCAAAAGCATAATAGAATATAACATAATATAATATAATATAATTATTATATTCCTATAATAAATTCATTATTTTTAATAAAAATAATGGAATAATTATGGAAGCCATGTTCATGAAATGGAGGGAAAAAATAAGGAAAGAGAAGAAATGATGTGAAATTTCTACCAAATATTGGAACCAATTAAAAAAACAATCAAATGGACATTTTAGAATAAAAGTTATCCGGCATTAAGAACTTCAATGGATGGGTTTAACAGCATATTGGACACAAAGGATTCAAAACTGGAAATATGAAACATACAAAACTGATGCATAGGGAGAAAAAAAGCAGGAGAAAATGCAAGATACAAGTAGTCCACATTAAATAAGTCTAAAAGATATATAAATGGAATCTCACTGAGGCAGCTGAGAAAGAATGTGGCAGTAGAAATGTTTGAAGTAATAATAACTGGGAACTTTCCAAAATTGATAAAATGAATCAATCCAGGTTCAGAAAGATCAGTGGATCACAAGCAGGATATAGGTACATTACACTGCAGGAAAGCAAAGACAAGAAAAAATGTTAATAGCAGCCAATTAAGAAAGGCATATTATTTTCAAAGGCACAACAATAAGACCAGAACTGACCTTAAAAATAATGGTAACCAGAAAATGGTGGAATGGCATTTTCAAAGAGCTAAAAGAATACGGACTACCAACTTAAAATTCTAAATCCAGTGGAAATATCTTTTTATAATTTATGAATAAAAGAAAGAAATAGTTTTAACGAGAAAGAAAACCTTAGTGTATATTTTAGTATATCTGTTAGAGAATAAAGGAGGCTGAAAAGCCTATGTTTATGCATTCATCTTAAGAAATTGGAAAAAAGGCAGCAATTCAACTCTCAAATATATGTAGACAATGTATGAAAACATTAATAACATTCATCGGTTACTACAAACATGATCAAAGGAGAAGAGAAAAAAAAATCAACATTTGGAACACAAAGCAGAGTCATCACTCAGAAGCTTTAAGATATCAAAATGAATATTATTAATAATTTAATGCCAATTAATTTGTCAAATTGGATAAAATGGACATTTTTCTGGAAAAAAATCAATGACCTAAGCTGACAGAAGAAAATGAAAATGTTGTAATCTCATATCTGTCCAAAAACTTGAATCTGTTAATAGAAACAATCCCAGAAAGAACACCTCTGACCCATGAGGCCCCATTGGTGAGTTCTTCCAAATATTGAAGGAAGAAATAATATCAATTATAAGCAAACTCATCCAGAGAGCTGAAAAAAGAAGGAACACTTCCCAATTATTTTATAAGATCCAGGTACACCTAACAACAAAACTTAAAAGGACCTTAAATAGAAGGAAAATTACAACTTTCTTTCAGTCACAATAAATGCAAGAATCCTAAATCCAATACTAGAAAATGAAATCCAGCAACATATAAAAAGGATAATATATCACGAAAAGCATGACTTATTCCAGGAATATAAGGTCGATTTAACATTTGGAAAAACACGTACATATGTTCACCAAAAGACGTGCACATGAATATTCATAGCAGCAGTGATCTTAGAGCCAACCTGGAAACTACCCGAAGGCCTATCAACAGCCGAATAGATAAACCATTGTTTGTTCATTCAATACCATACTATATAGCAAAGAGAAGGGACAAGAGACAGCTACTCACAAACACTGTACTGAGGGAAACAAGCCAGACAGAAGTACCTATTTAAAATGTCATTTGCATAAAGTGTAAAAATAGGCAGAAGTAATGCATGGTGTTAAAAATCTGAATAAGGATGGTTTCTTTGGGGTATGAGAGAGATCATGATTAGAAGGAAGCACGACGGGGGCTTCTTTTCATGGTACAAGAGGGTGTTCCATTTGTGACATGTACCAAGTTGAACACTTATGCTATGTGTGTGTTTTCTCTATATGTATTTAATACCAAATTCAGGAGCACATTTTTCTTAATTGGATAGCTGCTTCATGAGATAATGCCTCATTTAAGCATTGTGTGCCTAAAAAAAAAAGGCTGGCATTTATTCCCTTCTGCCACCACCACTACCCATTGTGTTTATTTTTTTGTTTGCAAAAAAATTTGAAGTGTTGGACACTGCATTCATGATTCATTTACTTAATCTAATACTGCCATTGCCTTTCATAAATGATTATAGGTTTACATTTTCTGCAGGTAGAATTATTCACTACAGGTTTAAACAGAAGATATCCATTGATCAAAAGGAAGAAAATAAAAGATTTGGCTGGGAAAGAAAAAACCCTCTCTAACAAACCCACTAGAGATGCAGTTTAACTCTGAATACCATCATTTACAGAATCAATCTTATAATTTTCTCTTTTGGCATATTTTCAAAGTTTTCAAAATATAGCTGGTTCTATAATTTAAGTCCCACAGCTGTGGTGCTGAGCTAATTTTCTAATTTCTTAGTAGGAGAGTCAATCTGCATAATCAGTTTCTGAAACAATGGTGTATATTTCTCCCATTAAATATCTGCTGTAAGGGGAGACTTCTTTGATCTGTGATTTATGAGGGAGAAAGTCAATGAAGATAAATACAATCAGTGAAAATCAACACATATTTAGGATCATCTAAAGTGTGCTGAGTCCAAGCACTAGAGATCTGGTAATTAAAATGTTAGTAGCAGCTACCAATTTGTAAACAAATCAATTATAGCATAGAGTGATACTTGAAGCCGATAATATAAGTACAAAAAATGGAGGTAGAGAACAGGCAAAGCTTTAAACGCTTGTGGTATGGGGTGGGGAGTTAGGGTCAGTGAGGCAATGCATTAAATAAACATTCCTTAGATAGATGGAAATAAGAAAAGTCATCCCTAAGAGAAAAAGCATTTTCCAAAATATTGTGTTTCATGGAAATGTAAAAAGATAGTATTGACCAATGAAATGAAGTGTTGGGGGCAGCTCGTCAGAACGTGTCAGGTTTGATGTCTCATCTGTAGGCAAAGCGTCTTCAGGCAGGGATTTCAAGGGTAGAACTATGAGTAGATTTGCCTTTTGTTGAAAAACAGAGGAGCCAAAGAGAGGAGTGGTAGTGGATTAACAGAGAACATCTGAAATGAAATTCATAGTAGGGTTAAATTTCAGGAACCATTTGGACACTGGGTTCTCAGCCATATTCAGCTTTTGTACGTACACATGTTTGTTTGTTATTTCTATTTTCTTTAGTTATCTACAAATTAAGGAGTTCAAGCTTCAAATCTGGGAGCAAAAATATCTGGAAATCCTTCCAGGAGACTTCTACTCTTCATAAGCAAAACATTATTAATCACTTGAGGCTTTTGTGCACAGTTGTAGACATTATAAGTTTGCATTTCTAAGTGCCTCATTATATTGACTCTCACTTTTTTTTTTATCTCACAAAGAAGGAAGAAATATTCATATGCCTTGTGTTCTAGTTTGCTAGCTGCTGGAATGCAATATACCAGAAACGGAATGGCTTTTAACAAGGGGAATTTAATGAGTTGCTAGTTTACAGTTCTAAGGCCGAGAATTAAAACAAGTCTATAGAAAAGTCCAATCAAAGGCATCCAGGGAAAGATACCTTGGTTCAAGAAGGCCGATGAAGTTCAGGGTTTCTCTCTCATCTGGAAAGGCACATGGCGAATGCAGTCAGGGCTTCTCTCTCGGCTGGAAGGCCACATGGCAGACACGGCGTCATCTGCTAACTTACTCTCCTGGCTTCTGGTTTCATAAAGCTCCCCGGGAGGCATTTCCCTTCTTCATCTCCAAAGGTCGCTGGCTGGTGGACTCTGCTTCATGGTGCTGCAGCATTCTCTGCTCTCTCCGAGTCTCTCTCTCCCTGAGTCTCCAAAATATTTCCTCTTTTATAGGACTCCAGTAAACCAATCAAGACCCACTCAAATGGGTGGAGACATGTCATCCCCTAATCCAGTTTAACAACCGTTCTTAACTAAATCTCATCAACCAGGGAGATGATCCCATCACAGTCCCAAATACACAACATTGAATAGAGACTATTCTACCTTTAAGAAATGGGATCCATATTAAAACATGGCTTTTCTTAGGGGGCATACTTCCTTTCAAACCAGCACATTCCACCCTCTGGCCCCTAAAAAAAAGACATGTTTTTCCCATATACAAATATATTAACTTCATAACAATATCAGAAACCTTAAACCTTTCAGTAGCAATACAATGAAGTACAAAATTAGAGACAGTATAAAATATCATCAAGTCAGTTACAGGCATGGTCTGTCCTAAGGCAAAATTCTCTCCATTTGCTCTGGACCTTTAAAAACTCATGACAAGTTATTTGCTGCCAACATACAAAGAAGGAACATTCACAGGATACATAGACACATTTCCATAGGGAGGAAGGAACACAGGGGTCACTGGACCCATACAGTTTCGAAAACCCGCAGGGCAAAATCCATTAGATTTCAAAGTCTGAGAGTCATTTATCCTCAGGGCTTTAGAAAGTGGCAGTCCCACCCTTTCCAAATGCCTACGCCTGCCTCTCTCTGAATGCAACCTTGGGCGATATTGGGGAGACCACCTTTCTCTTGGCTCCACCCTCTCCAAGCATTGGGGCCGCATCCGGGCTCTCTGCCATCTCCGGGGCACACGCTCAACCCCTCCATGTGGTGGCAGCCAGGCTCTCCCCCAACCCCAAGAAATGTGCTTCACCCTCTCCAAGGCCTGAGGCGGCATGACTCTTCCACTGCAATGAGGTGGAAGGCCCATTCTCTGCCTTTGGGGCAAACTTACCCTCTCCATGGGCTTGGGTGTGTCCGCTCTCTTGGCCTGAGGCTTCTTGACTTCAGACCTCAGCCTCCACGGTTTTGCCTCTGAAGTTATTTTTCCTCCAATGTGTCCCTTCTCTGAACCCCTCAGTCCAGACTGGCAGCGGCTCTGTTTATACAGGTCCCACAGCACTCTCGTTGGCTTTCTATGCAGTAGCCTTGGATCATGCCCATCAGACATAAGGAGTTTCCACAAATCTTTCCTGGATAACTCCATGTCCGATCCTGACTTTCTCTGAAATGGCTGGTTGGTTCCACATTTGGTTAAATCCACACTATACTCTGTAGTCTCCCTTTCTGTAGGCCCAGAATTTTCCAGGACCTCAACTTCTGGTTTCTTTTTACTCAAGAGTTCAGTTTTCAGCTTATCTCTTTCCTGTCGCATTTCACTATAAGCTGTGAGGAGAAACCAGGCTGCACTTTCGACACTTAATTTGGAAATCTCTTCTGCTAAATATCCAAGTTCATGGCTTTTAAAATCTGCCTTCCAGCCAAAGCCACTAGTCAATTTTGCCAGATTATCTGCCATTTTAAAACAAGGGTCGCCTACCTTCCAGTCTCTAATAACACGTGCCTTATTTCTGTCTAAGTCCTCATCAGAGGTATCTTTAGAGTCCACATTTCTCCCAACAGTCTCTCCAAAGCATTCTAGGCCTTCTCTATCAAGCTTCTCACAACTCTTCCAGAATCTTCCCCTTATCCAATTAAAAAGCCGTTCCAACATGTTTGGTATTTGCAAACTGCAGCAGTAGCACCCCACTCTCCGGTACCAAAATCTGTTCTAGTTCAGGGTTTCTCTCTGATCTGGAAAGGCACATGGCGAATGCAGTCAGGGCTTCTCTCTCGGCTGGAAGGCCACATGGCAGACACGGCGTCATCTGCTAACTTACTCTCCTGGCTTCTGGTTTCATAAAGCTCCCCGGGAGGCATTTCCCTTCTTCATCTCCAAAGGTCGCTGGCTGGTGGACTCTGCTTCATGGTGCTGCAGCATTCTCTGCTCTCTCCGAGTCTCTCTCTCCCTGAGTCTCCAAAATATTTCCTCTTTTATAGGACTCCAGTAAACCAATCAAGACCCACTCAAATGGGTGGAGACATGTCATCCCCTAATCCAGTTTAACAACCGTTCTTAACTAAATCTCATCAACCAGGGAGATGATCCCATCACAGTCCCAAATACACAACATTGAATAGAGACTATTCTACCTTTAAGAAATGGGATCCATATTAAAACATGGCTTTTCTTAGGGGGCATACTTCCTTTCAAACCAGCACACCTTGCAAGGCACTAACCATTACTTTCTTGGGTTATCATTCCTCTCCACTGGGAGGATAAGGTAACTTTTCAAAATAATATGTACAGTTATGGTTTTGGCTCTTCTTACTAGCAATTTTAATGCACTGTTATAACACCCAGTAAACCATAAATAAAAGAAACTTGCTGCATTTTAAGGAAGGAGAGCTGTAATGAATATAATTTATAAAAATATCGGTTGGACTTCCATCTTGGACTATGAGCTCAGTATCCCTAAGCACCCAGCAAATGACTGGTCACCTTGTAGGGGGTTGATACGTATTTATTGAACTTAATTGACTGGATGCAGCTGTATTTTTACATATCAGAAGACCTTCTTGTCCATCCTAACTAGAAAGACTCTAATGTTGTTAACTTTTTCCACCAGATGGCCAAGAGCTTGTCTTAGCTAGTCTTATTCTAATGTCTATGTCATTTATTCTCTCTCTCTGCACTGAAGTTTTCAAGGCTTAGACACTGATTTACTAAACTTCATAGGGAGCAATTTTGTCCCAGTAAAGTAGAATATCTTGTTGTGATGTGAAAATCAGAATTTCATGCCTGAACATCCAAGCCTTGGGGTAGGTCTCTGGTTTTTCTGGCCTTAAGGTTTGCCATATAAAACAGGCCATATGTCATTCCAACTTCTGAACTTTTTATTACATAGGGATTTCTGTGGAGGGTAATGTAGTTGTTAGTAAGATCCTTTGAGATTCTGTAATGAAAACGCTGACATGTGGAGCTGTATTGTTTTCTTAATTCAGAGAGTAAAGGGCTACTTTTCAAATAATACCCAAAAAGATGCAAAGAGGAAATTTCTAGAGAATGATAGGAATAAGGCACACTTTAACCCTTATTTTTATTCTCCCCCTTGTGTAGGCAGTAGTAAATACAAGTGCTAACAATAAAAAAAAAAACTTTCTTAAAAATTATTGTTTTTGCAAATCAAGAATCATGTCTAGATAATTAAACAGTCATCAGAAAGTTGGACTTGGTAAACACTAAAGATTGAAGTCAAATTCTTATGGTCCATTTTGCATTTTTCCCCTCAAACTTAAAAATGCTTTATTTTTCTAATTTCTGTTGAAGGCTTTTTTATACCTTCTTTTCATATCATTCTTGATATATTAATTTAATTGCCTCAAATAATAGAACAGTGTTGCATATGCAAATAGCATTTTAATATTGGGCTGTGATGTAGTTTACATCCTTTGTTGAAAAAAATATCCATTATGAGCTAACTACAACAGAGATTAGATAAATTAGTGTTAGTTCCAAATGTTAAAATCAAGGCTTTAGGTGGGCCATTGTGGCTAAGTGGCAGAGTTCTCATCTGCCATGCCAGAGACCCGGGTTCGATTCCTGATGCCTGCCTTTGTAAGAAAGAAAAAAAAAATCAAGGTTTTATTAATACTTTCTGAATTAAATATTGGTAGGCCTACTAAATATTCATTGCTTTTAGATGCTTGATATATCTAGAAATCCTTTGCTTTGTCTCCCTTTACTCTCCTGCTTTGCTATATTTATTTTCATTGACGATGGAGTATTGGTTGGTTGCCTACTCCTTACGCTGCTCTGCAGGATCGGATGTTACATTTCTCTTTTAAAATGCAAGGACATTGAAAACACAGGAAAAGAAATCTGAGTATCGGCTCTACCCCAGTCGCAAACTAGGTAGCTGGGTTATATTCTAGAATTGTTGTCTGTTCTCAAATATTGTTGAGCTGCAATTTGCCAAGGAGATAAGCCACTGGCTACACTGCTGATTTTTATTCACCAAGTGGATTGTTGCCTTATTATCCCAAATGCCTGATTAATTACACATCGTCTGTTGTGCCTAAAAGACGATGTTTGTGCCATGTTTGCACCATGGGCAAAATTGAAAATATTTTCAGTGGTGACACAGTGATGATGATGATGATGATGATGATGGTGATGATGATGATGATGACGTGAAATTGAGCTTATGTTATAAAAAGAGTACCTGGCAAGAAATAAATACTGTTACCAAATGCTTTTAGAAAATAGGCATACACCAAAAGATTTCACATTTAGTAATGGATAATTGACCATGGGTCTGGTGGAGAAATTGCAATGTAATTTATGTAATGTATATAATGTATATACAAATATAACTGTATGTCCTTTTGATTTTGACAGCAGATGTTAAATTTTTAAGTACCCTCCAGATGCCTGTAAAGTGCATGACTTCAGAAATGAATGTAGTGAGGTCCTCTTTGCTTAGATATCCCGTCATGATAGCTTTCATCTGCCATCAACAAAATGGGCCTATAGATGAAAAGAGGCAGCATCTGGAAGCCCATTGAAAATGCGTTTTTGGACCTTGGATAAGCTGCCTATTTGGAAGAGTTGCTGCCAAGATCTCTTCCCACTATCAAGCTGTCAGAGCATTTTGTAGCTTGCTTAGAGTCATGCATTTATGGATAGGTCTGCCTGTGCATTTGTATGATGAGATCACAGGCCTCACTGTAACTTGAGTAAGAAATCTGGAAAACAGTTATGCTTTGCTTGGTGTTAAATATATATTAGAGGTTAGGGAATTTAAAAATTTTTGAAAAAAGAAAAGAGGGAACAAGGAAAGAAGGTAAGAAGGATGATATTGCAATGTTGAGTATCAGACTTTTCCGGCTAAAATAAATCTGGATATCATTCTAAACAGCATTACCTAATAGAAATAAAATGCAAGGCACATATGTAATTAAAACTTTTCTAGTAGTTACATTTTAGAAACCTAAAAAGAAATGGGTGAAATTAATTTTAACGATGTACTTTACTTAATCCAGATATTGAAAATATTATTTTAACATGTAATCAATAGAACTTTTCATGAGATATGTTACATTATTTTTTTGTACTGTCTTTGAAATCCCATGCATGGTTTATAATTGCAGCAGATCTCAATTCATACTAATTGCATTTCAAGTGCTTCATTAACACATGTGACTAGTGGCTACTCTTTTGAACAGTGTAGCTCTAATACTCTATACAAAATCAGGCTGAAGTTAGTTTCCAGCTGAGACCACATCATTGCTTTGCTATAACCCCTGTCCTATGCTGCTCTTCCCACTCCCCTTTTCCCCAAATACATCACCTCCGCAAGAATCCTCATCTAAAGATTTACTTCTATGGAAATTGACCTAAATCAACATTTGATGAAAATTAACACTTCTCACCTAATATTGAATCAGAGGTGTCTTATTGCTACCACCTCACTCTAGCTATATTTTCTGTCTTCTTTATCCACAATGGCCACTCATCTCCTTCTTTGTTCCACTTGTTTTTGGTGAGTATACATTGTACATAAACTTCCAAAGTCAAAAATAGTCACCACTTCATATCCATTGAAAAAGAGATACCCCACCACTTGGTTCGATAACAAGCTACAAAAACTCTCCAGATTTGGGTTTTGCTTTCCAATCTGGGAACTAACCTGTGCTTAAGGTATTCGCCATGCTTCTGTCTCTGGGGTGGACTTCTGTTCTTAATTTCTCCTAATGTTATCCCAGGGTCAGTGAGAACATCCAATATCAGTGATAAATGAAATTAGGTGAAATGAAATCAGGTGAAAAGCAGAAATACTTTTCAAAAGAAAAAGTCAAAAAACAGAGATTTTGGTGATTCCCTGTAAGACATTTTGAATATTTCCTTTACTTTTTAACATTCCTCATTCAAATTTCATTGAGAGAGACAATAAGCACTTGGCACCTCTCATCTTCTCAGAGCAAATTAAAGACCTTTGCAAGAGTTCTCCTTTTTATGTAGCCCAAGCAATGTGATGGATGGGCTAGCAGTTGCTAACTGTTCCCAAGATGGCAAAAAATTGGCTAATATGGAAAAATATTATGCATCCTCAGACAACACTGACTCTGGGATAGCATTAAAACTGTCTGTGAAGTAGCTCTGCATTTTTATTCTATTGTATGTTTTGAGATTTTGTTGTTTGATTTTTGGGGTTTTTTTGTTTGTTTGTTTTGAAGCTTGGGCAGAAGCAAGGAATTCTGCTGAATAGCAGATGTGTTAATTAAGTTCAGGTGTCAATTTGGCCAAATTATGGTGTCCAGTTGGTCAAGTAAACTCTGGCCTGATTGTTATTGTGAGCATATTTCGTGCATTTAAATAATCAGTAAGTTGACTGCATCTATGGCTGATTACATCTACAATCAGCTGAGGAGATTGCCTTCAACAATGAGAGAAGAAGTTTCATTCAATCAGCTTGAAGGCTGCGCTGGTTTGAATCTGTTATGGATCTCAGAAAAGCCTGTGTTCTTTTAATCTATCCCTGTCGGTATGGAAGCAGTATAGGTGAGGCCTTTTGATTGGGTTGTTTCCATGGAGAAAGGACCCAGTTCATTCAAGATGGGTCTTAATCACCTTGTTGGAGCATTCTATAAAAGGATAAAAGACAGATGAAACTGAGAATGTTCAGAGAAGCTGAGAGAGAGAGAGAGAGAGAGAGAGAGAAATGCCCAGAAACATTTGGAGACAGCCATTAAAACCTGAACCAGGAGAAAAAGATTAACAAAAGGCACTATGTACCTTCCCATGTAACAGAGGAACTGCTGATGACAGCAGCCTTTCCTCAGAGAAGGTATCTTCTTGATACCTTGATTTGAACATTCTCATGGCATTAGAATTATACATTTGTAACCAACAAAACCCCATTGAAAAATTCTTCCATTTCTGGTATATTGCATTCTGACAACTTTAGCAAACCAAAACCGGTTTTGGCACCAGAGAAGTTAGGTGCTGTGATTTGCAAATATCAAAAATGCTGGAACAGCCTTTTTGAATGGAAAAGGGGAAGATTTTGGAAGAATTGTGAGATGCTTGATAGGAAAAGTCTAGATTGCTTTGAAGAGACTACTGGTAGAAATATGGACTCTAAAAACACTTCTGATGAAGACTTGGACAGAAATGATGAATGTGTCTTTGCCAACTAGAAGAGTTGCAACCCTTGCTTTAAAGTGACAGAGAATTTGGCATAGTTAAGTCCTAATGCTGAATGGAAGGGAAAATTTGAAGGTGATGAGCTTGGATATCTAGCTGAGGGATTTTCCAAGCTAAATGTAGAAAATGCAGCCTGGTTTCTCTTTGCACATATAGTAAAATGTGAGAGGAAAGGGGCAAGCTGAGAATTGAACTCTTGGTTAAAAAGAAACCAGAAACTGATGGCTTGGAAAATTCTGAGTTTCTGGAAAGTGAGTCCCCAGAGAATAGAGCCCCATGTGAGAATTTAACTAGTTAGCCATGTCAGCACAAGTCAGGATTGGAAAAGGAGTTATCTAGAAAGGGTTTGTGGAAGTTCTATTGTCTAATGGTTGTGACTGCTGTGTGATGCATGTTAAACTGACAAGTGTTTTACAAGATCTATATGAATGGAACTACTGCTGGCCTAGACTAACAGGGACAGAAAAGGGACTGATTGATGGAAAAATGTCTTCAAAGACAGAACCATGGAAGCAAATGTCTGGAGCTATGACACCTCAGGTCAGGAGAGTGGACCCACCCATGCATGTGGAAAGGGTGAGTTTGCCTTGGAGTCTGCATAGGGCAGACTTTCTTCCCCATTGTTCATGAAGAGTGTTGCCACCTCAGGGCTCTCAGATGTCTAGGGAATTGAGGACAGATTGATTATCTCATTGTTCAGGAGGAGTGTTGATGCCCTAGGCCTCAGAGAGGGTAGAATACATTCCCTGGGGATTGGGGAGAGCCTCCCATGACCCCACTCTTCAGAAAGGGGTGAGCCTATGCCCAAGAGATGGCAGAGAGTCCAAGTGACACCCAGATGCTTGAAGAGGGTAGAACAGAGAACAAGGTGGTCTCCCCAATGCTTGGAGATGTTAGACCCCTCACCCCAGTGTTTGGAGAGAACAGGGCTGCTGTGTAAGCCCTTGGAAATGGTGGGACTGCCACTCTCTCAAGTCCTGTGAATAAAACGTCTTTCTGTAGGTGACTCTTATGCTTTGAACTCTAACAGAGTTTGCCCTGCACATTTTTGGAACTCTTTGGGATCTATGACCCCTATTCTCCTTTCAATTTCTCCCTATGGCAACAGGAGATGTGTAGTAGTTAGATTCAGTAGTCAACTTGGCCAGGTGAAGGCACCTAGTTCTGTTGCTGTGGACTTCAGCCAATAGTACATGAACCTCATCTGTTGCTGATTACATCTGCACTCGGCTAGGAGGCTGGCCTGCTGCAATGAATGATGTTTGACTTAATTGGCTGGTGCTTAAGTGAGAGAGCTCAAGGGAGCACAGCCTAAGCAGCTCGGCATTCCTCATCTCAGCACTTGCAGCTCAGCCCAGGCCTTTGGAGGTGCAGAAAGGAATCACCCCAGGGAAAGTTGTTGGAACCCAGAGGCCTGGAGAGAAGGCCAGCAGAGACCATCCTGTGCCTTCTCACGTAAGAAAGAACCTCAGTTGAAAGTTAGCTGCCTTTCCTCTGAAGAACTAACAAAATAAATTCCCTTTTATTAAAAGCCAATCCATCTCTGGTGTGTTGCATCCCAGCAGCTAGCAAACTAGAACAGGATGTTTATCCTATGACTGTCCTTCCTCTGTATATTGGAAGCAGATAACTTGTTCTAAGTTTCATAGGTTCACAGCCAGAGAAGAATTTTGCCTTAGAACAAACCAGGCCTATAATTGGACTTTGTGTTTATTTATTGTTACTGAAATAATTTGAGCTTTTGTGATATTGTGATAGAATGAGCGTATTTTGGATATGGGAAGAATATGTCTTCTTGGGGTCCAGAGTATGGAGTGTGCTGGTTTGAATCTGTTATGTACCCCAGAAAAGCCTATGTTCTTTTAATCTTTAGCCAACAAAAGCCTTAAAAGAAGAAGTGATTATTTCAGCAGTCAGAAGAGAGAATTTCCAATGTAGTTGATCCAGCCAGCTTCTCTTCGTTAATTCATCAAAAACCTTCACTGGAGTTCCTAGTATGTGAGCTGGAATTTGGACTTCCCTATCCTCACAACACATGAGACAATTCTTATAAAAAATCTGATAATATTTACAGATGTCTCCTGTTGGTTCTGTTTTCCTAGAGAACTCTAAGTAATGCAGCTTTGGTCCTGGGATTGTTCTTAAGAAACAAAATCTTAAGAATGGAGATTTCTGAATTGCTTCTGGGGTTTTTGGAATTGGTTCTCTAATCTGATTAGATTCAAAGAAACCAATGACTCTGTTTCCAATGATCGCTTTGGCACTGATAGTCCATAGTGTGAGCTGGCAATAGAGATACACAGAATATCACCAGTAGATACAGCTACTCAAATGCTTATAAGAGGCAAGCCTCTGGGTGAGAGTGTTTTGACACCTTAACAGAGTTTTGTCGAGTTAAAGGGTGTAATGATGTTGGCTGTTTGTTCATAAATATGCTGGATACAGTTATAAAAGAAAGGGATGATATCAAGGAACTTACAAGTTAAGTGCCACATAAAGGACGTGAAATTTTCTTTATGTGCTCTGAAAGGAGACCTCATTTTATGTAGCTGCAGACTTGAGATTTCTGAAAACCAGACCCAGATCTCATTGTGTGAATGGCTAGATTATGATGTAAACTAGATTCCCAACCTTGAAGTGTATCTGCTGCTAGGATGAAGGCATTGATTGAATATATATGGGATCTTAAAAATTGGAATATGACCATATGGGTTGATAGTGATGGTGCTGGGTATGTCAAAACCCTTGCTTCTACTCAGTCTTTGCCAGATAAACAAGTAATGATCTGCCTTGAGGAAACTGCCATCCAACTTCCAGTCTTCCCTTTTGAGAAGCCAGCCATCCAATCTCCAACTGGAAAGACTAAACCTACTGTGCCTGATAAACCTACAACCACTTCCCCTGAGAAAACAGCCCTCATACCTCTGTCTGAAGAGATTAATTCTGTTTCACCAGATGAAACTTCAATGGAATACCCTGAGATAGTTGACTTGCAAAACACTTCTAATTCTTCTTATGACTCACTCCTACTACCCTTCTTTTCTTCCAGACCTGTCATTAGACTGAAGTTCCTATAGACACCAGAAGGTGAGCACAAAGTGTGACCCATAAGAATATGCATCATACTCTGCACAGATTGCCTGAGTTTTCTTTTATATGGTCAGAAATCAGGGGAATATTGTTGGAATGGATATTGAATATATGGATAATTATGGAAGAAATATAAAGTTGGATTAGGCTGAATTTATCAATATGGGCCCACTAAGCAGAAATTTTGGATTCACTGTTGTAGCTTGTGGAGTTAGAAAGGGCATTAACAGTTTGTTCAGGTGTTTGACTGAAACATGGACCTAAAAGTGGTTTACATTGCCTGAAGTTGAAATGCCAGAACTGCCTTTGTATAATGTAGATAAGAGAAATCAAAGGCTCAGAGAGATTGGGATGTTAAAATGGATTTAACATGTAAAAATTGCTCACCCACCCCAGGAATATCCAGAGGACACACTGTTCACCAGGACTATGAGGAGTAAATTTATGAGAATAACTTCACCATCCCTGAAAATCTCTGTGGTCACTATTCTTTCTAGGGCAGATATTACTGTAGAAATTGCTGTCACTGGACGTGGATCCTTAAACACAGTAGGGATGACTGGATTTTGGGTTGGCAGAAGCCAAGTGTCAGTGATTAATTGCCAAAGACAAGGCAGGTATGGCTACCATAATGGACAACAAATTGAAAGCAGCAATCAAAATTGTCTTACCTGCCATGTGATAAAGTCAGGTGTACATAGCAGCACTCTATCATAGGATGCAGGTAGTATATAGAAGATAGGATTCAAGCAGGTCCTGAAGGTAAGAATAAGTTACATGAGGAAATAGCCAAATAACAATGCCCCTACTCCTGCCACATGACCTTCCCTGTCCCAGCTCACAGCTACGGGCTCTTGGGGAGTTTCTTACAGTCAGTTGACTGAGGAAGAGAAAACTCAGGTCTGCTTTACAGATAGTTCTGCATGATATACATGTACTATCTGAACATCCCTAAAAGACATTTCTGGGACATCCCTAAAGGACATTGGTGAAAGGAAATCCTCACAGCAGGAAGAACTTTACGCAATTCATCTCCCCTTGCCCATCTGGCTTGGAAGGAGAAATGGTCAGAGGTACATCTGTATACTGACTCATTGGCTGTAGCCAATGATTTCACTGGTTGGCCAGGGACTTGAAAGGAACATGACTGAAAAATTAATGACAAAGAGGTCTGGGGGAAAGGTATGTGGATAGACTTTTCTGAGTGGGCAAAAACACGAAAGTATTTGTGTCCCACATGAATGCTCACCACAGAGCAACTTCAGCATAGGAAGTTATTAATAATCAAGTGGATAAAATGATCCATTCTGTGGATACCAGTCAGCCTCTTTTCCTAGCCACTCTTGCCATTGCCTAATAGGCTCATGAACATGAAGCTGGTGATGGTGGTAGGAATGGAAGATATGCATGGGCTCAGCAACATGAACTTCCATTCACCAAGGCAGACCTGCTGCTACAGTCACTGATGAGTGTCCAATCTGTCATCAGCAGAGATCCATACTCAGTCCTCAGTATGGCACCATTCCCGGAGGTGATAATATTTACATATAGCTACTGTCAGTTCTGTTTCCCTAGAGAATCCTGACTAGTACAGTTTTTAATGAGAATATTAATTGCATTTAAAATCAGTTCATCAAAGGTTAACGTAGAGAGGAAAGAAATTTTCCAACAATAATTCCAATATATTATGAAGTAAACTCTAAATAGATCTGCAGGTTTTGCCAATCTACCCTCATTTATGGTGGTTCTAACCAAGTAACTTCCTCTTATGCAATTTCTTAGACTTGCCCACAATGGGAAGAAAGAAGCTAGGTGAAATCAAATTTTGTGCTTGTTGTTTTACCAGTGAGGACAATTGATTAAAATAAAGAAGAAAATACAAAAATAGACAAATAGTAATTTAAAGCAAAGCAAATTAAGTGAGAGGTAAAATATAATTAAGGATGAGTATTGGACTTGGATTTGGGAGATTTGAATTTCAGTCATAATATATGAAGTTGGTCTAAACCCTGGCTTTTCCAGAGCCCCAGATTTCATTTTTAAATGGTTATTAAGCTTGCCATCATTACTATGGTTCTAGGTTCCAAGTCATCTTGAATAAAGTACAGATATTGTGCTGCTTATTTTACCCTGACTGGAAACATTTTCCTGGGTCAATGGAAAAAGTTTTGAGATAGATAAATCCAAGTTTAAATTCAACAACTACCACTTAACTTTACGACCTTGAGCAAAGTACTTGCTCATCTGAAAAACAGAAATAATAATACCTACTTCCCAGAGATTTTGCTGATGTCCTTGAACAAAATCTGGAACAAAATAACCCTGAAAAAATCTTTCCTTTCTTTTCAGTTACTGGGGGTAAGCCATTTCTCTGACACATCTCCCCTGTGTATGAGAAAAATAACCCTCCACAGGAAACTGGCTTCTCCCTTAGTCTGTGCAAAGCAGTGTGGGTAAAAGAGGGGAAACTAGGCTTCAGTCCACACCTGGGAACCAACTTCTGATGCTCCAGGGGAAGCCGTACCTTATAAAAGATTACCCCAGAAGGCTAACGAACTCAAGGGCACCAGGTGGCTGCTTAGGTAAATACATAGAGAACTAAAAAAGAAACATTTCTTAAGATTCAGCCTATAACAAAAGAGACCTAGAGAAATAATGTAGAACACTACAGGGCAGGAGTGGGAGAGAAAAGGAAAACCTGACGTATGGATCTGTCTGCCTCTACAGCAGGAATCCTGGCAGCTTTCTCATGTAGGATCAGGACAAAAGTGACTTTCAGCAAGGTTGGCGTTTTGATCCATTGGCACAGGAAAGGATTTGGGACTTTTCCACATCGAAATTGCAAAAAAGATGCTGCTTTACATTTCTCTTACTAGAAAATAAAGTCACTGGCCTCACACTCCATCTTCCATTGCATCATTTTAGTAGATAAGAAGCACACCAGATTGTGATGGTTATAATTTTTTTGCATGATTTGTGTAGATAAATGAAGATATTTCATGTGCCAAATTATTATATGTACAATATTTCCTGTTTAATGTGTCCATGCACATAATTTTTGACTTGTGCAATCTGCATATGCATATTGTCTCATTAGCTTAATACTATGCTATTTGGAAAGACTGATTCCTAAATAAATTATGGGAATACAATTACCCTGATGAGGTCTGGTTTACATTATCAGAAAAGTTTCTAAATGTGTTTACATTCTGGTTTGTATAAATTAATCATTCAAACAAGAATTAAGGTTTTAGCTTTCTAAAGGTTGTACTGCTCCTTAAATAGTTTTTTTTTCTCATTTATTGTGTATATCACAGATTTCTCTATTAACTGTATGTTGTGTTTAGACTGCTAATGTACTGCCAGAAAAGGAAAAATTAAGCCAGGGAAGCTTATTATTTAGCAAAATTACTTCAAGTCTGAATGAGTTAAATATTTTGTTTGTTTGTTTTTTTAAATCAAATTTTTACCAAGCATATAAATATTGGATATAATTTCATACTATTGGATGAAATTTATTTATTATAACCACTCTAGTTTTAGATGCATGAGTCTTAGTGAAGACATTTTATATATGGTATAAACTACTTGAGGAATAAGTCAATGAGGGCTAACAGATACTTTATTATCTATCATCCCATATAATTAATATAATTCATGTATTTATTCATTGAAGAGAACACTTACTGATCACGTGCTATATGCCAGGCATAGTGCCAAAAGCCTAGAGTAGTGATAATGATTTCACAGCCCCTACCCTCCAGGCACCTCCAGACTAGTAAAACAGACAGGTAAATGTGCTTTTGCCATTGACTGCTATAAGGCTCAGAACTGAGGGGCAAACCCCTCCAAACAAGTAACTGTACCCTCATTCTTAAATTACTATGCCTTGCTCCCCCACGGAATACTAGCAGATATTTGGGTTTTAACACCTTTTTATTTAAAGATGTGAATATGCTGTATTCTCATCAGTATTTGCATTTTGTATAGTTTGTGCCCTACACAGCATTGTTTCTAATCTGTAAAAACACTAAATAGATTCCAAAGAAGGAAAAAAAGGGGAGTGAGGGACAGAGGCAAGGAAACAAAATGCTTCTACTGTGTGTTTGAGCGTGCAGACCTTGGTGTAAGAAATTTCTATGGTTGAATTTCCTGTTGTCAATTTTTGATTGTGTGACTTTGAAGAAAGAGCATTTAACCTTTCTAAGCCTCATTTCCTTATTCACTATGAGGAAGAAG
Source organism: Tamandua tetradactyla (assembly GCF_023851605.1). Classification (NCBI taxonomy): domain Eukaryota; kingdom Metazoa; phylum Chordata; class Mammalia; order Pilosa; family Myrmecophagidae; genus Tamandua; species Tamandua tetradactyla. The sequence continues at coordinate 52,220,181 of NC_135341.1, read as the reverse complement.
ATAGCTATGCCATAGGGCTGCAGTAAGGATTGGAGAAAATGTTATATGCACGAATAATGGCATAGTGTATAATATTGGTGCAAAAAATATTAGACAATATATTATTTATGGGACTCTGAGCAGTTTGCAATATGAAAAGGAGCTCCCAAGAGGGAGTGGAAAGGAGAAACTTATGTAGGGCAAAAACAAAAGGGAATGAGGAAATGTCCTGATTGGCTGATGCTACATTTCCATTTTACATGGGAGGTCTTTACAAAGTGGGGAACAGATACACATTCATTAGTTATAGAATGTTTGTCCATTCTGATAATCTACTACTTCTGGACCAAAGCTGGTTTATCACCAGGTGCTGTTCATCTACAATCCTTTAGAGTGAGTTCTACTCTTCCATTTTCTTCAAAAGTCCCTGCAGGTAAATTTTTCATCTAAAGAATCTTTCTTGGAAAAAGATTTCCTCTGGGCAGTACCAATGCTGGCAGCCATTTTATTTTATTTATCATTGGGAAACAATAGATGTAGCAGGCCAACATAGGAAATGTACAATTGAGTGTATGTACCATCATTTGGCTGCTTACTCATAAAATTGAGCCAGGATTCTAATCTCCCTCCCTTTGAAAAGCCTCCTTGGTCATATCCATCTGTCCAAATCATACCGAAATAGTAAGACTCAGCTTTAGTTCTATTGCCTCATGTATGACATCCATTTGTTACCCTAGCCTTCCTTGAGTTCCTCTTCTCTGCACAGCCCAAAGTCAGGAGCACGTCATTTGTAAGGTAAATAAATTCATGCTTGGGAGTTTAGGTGATGAGCTTAACAGAGGAAATGGGAACTAAAGGCCTGACCCTCACTTACTAACAGAGGAATGTCATTAGCATCTTTGAGCCCTCGTTCTATCATCTGTGAAATAAAGGTAGAAAACCTTGTTTTTTATGAACCCTCAGTTGTCTAGTGCAGGTTTGGGCCCATAGCCTGAACTCAACAAATTCTGGTTTCTACTTCTTTCTACTTTTGTGCTCCCGATCCCCATACCCTATAACATCTCACAGAGTGCTGAGCATACAGTGGGCATCCAACAGGTAGTACTTAGTTGAAATGAGCTTGAGCTTTCCCTAAAACCCTTTTCTTCATAGCCAAGGACTACATCTCTTAAGCCGTAAATATACAGTCTGAAAAAAAAAAATCACTCTATTGTTCACAAATAAGAATAAACTTTTAGCACAGAATGTCTGAAAACACTTAAAACCCCATATCCTAATAACTACTGGTGATAACAATGGAATAACATTAATGTAAAAGTCAGAAACACTTCCTGCTGAAAGGGTATACCAAGGCCAGAGCTTGCCTTGTATTGTGAAATATGTCTAGAGGTCAGAATTGTATCCACATAGAAGCAGCGATAATTTTTCAAATAAATTATATTTCTTTTTGCTCACATCCTAGTACCTACATTTTCAGTGATATTGTGTTATTTCCTTCACCATAGTTTTGGCAGTGTCCTTTCCAAAGGAGGAAGTGTGAACTGAAGAGGTCTGGATTAATCCTTGTTTTTCTCTAGCAAAGATAATGGATCCCTCTAGGCTCTTATGTTATCATTACAGATTCTCTTGTGGAGATACAGGAGCATTTGAATGAGTAACTCATTTTTGGAATTGTGAAACTATATTTTGGCAAGCTGACCTTTATAGAAGCCCTTTAAGGTTTAGTGGTCTCTTTCACACTTCCAAACTGCCAACTCTATGTCTTAAAATTGCCATAGAAAATTCTAAAAGCAAAGTTTAATACATAAAATGCACAAGCAATAAACAGCATATTGTGATTGAAAGCTTATCACTGAACAATGCGCTCATCCTGAATAAATAGTCATCAAAAGTTACAAGAGTGTTGTAGGATGTATATAACCACCTTTGGAGATTGCTAACAGAGTTCATGGTTTTACTTCAGGGATAAAAACATCCATTCTTAATTTTCCTGTCTAGCTCTACCTACCCCAAGCCTCCCATAATCATTCCTCCTTGAAGACTAGTCAAGAAATAGACCAAGTTCTGTGACCTCTTTTCTTTTGTACCTACTGGCATTTCTAACTTGTATATCCTCACTTCATTTGGATCAGCTGTTGTGTGTAGCAAAATATATATATGACTACAGGAAAAACAATGATATATCTCTTCTTTACATATACAAAATTAAATTAATTATAGTTCTTGGTTCTTTTTTTTTTTTCTTTTTTTTAATTTTTTTATTAATCAAAAAAAGAAAAGAAATTAATACAACATTTACAAATCATTCCATTCTACACATGTACTCAGTAATTCTTAGTATCATCACATAGATGTATGATCATCATTTCTTAGTACATTTGCATCGATTTAGGAAAAGAACTAGCAAAACAGCAGAAAAAGATATAGAATGTTAATATAGAGAAGAGAATTAAGATAATAATACTAATAATATATACATATAAAAAAGGAAAAAGAAAAAAACAAAAACAAAAGATACAAACAAACAAACAAACAAACAAAAAACTATTTTTCAGGTGCAGCTTCATTCAGTGTTCCAACATAGTTACATTACACTTAGATATTATTGTGTTGTCCATTTTTGAGTTTTTGTATCTAGTCCTGTTGCACAGTCTGTATCCCTTCAGCTCCAATTACCCATTATCTTACCCTGTTTCTAACTCCTGCTGGTCTCTGTTACCAATGATATATTCCAAGCTGATTCTCGAATGTCGGTTCACATCAGTGGGACCATACAGTATTTGTCCTTTAGTTTTTGGCTAGACTCACTCAGCATAATGTTCTCTAGGTCCATCCATGTTATTACATGCTTCATAAGTTTAGTCTGTCTTAAAGCTGCATAATATTCCATCGTAGGTATACGCCACAGTTTGTTTAGCCACTCGTCTGTTGATGGACATTTTGGCTGTTTCCATCTCTTTGCAATTGTAGATAATGCTGCTGTAAACACTGGTGTGCAATTTTCCGTCTGTGTCTTTGCCCTTAAGTCCTTTGAGTAGATACCTAGCAGTGGTATTGCTGGGTCGTAATCCATTCTGCCATTCTATGTCTTTTGATTGGGAAATTCAGTCCATTAACTTTTAGTGTTATTACTGTTTGGATAATATTTTCTTCTAACATTTTGGCTTTTGTATTATATATATCATATCTGATTTTCCTTCTTTCTACACTTTACTCCATACCTCTCTCTTATGTCTTTTCGTATCTGACTCTAGTGCTCCCTTTAGTATTTCTTGCAGAGTTGGTCTCTTGGTCACAAATTCTCTCAGTGACTTTTTGTCTATAAATGTTTTAATTTCTCCTTCATTTTTGAAGGACAATTTTGCTGGATATAGAAGTCTTGGTTGGCAGTTTTTCTCTTTTAGTAATTTAAATATATCATCCCACTGTCTTCTAGCTTCCATGGTTTCTGCTGAGAAATCTACACATAGTCTTATTGGGTTTCCCTTGTATGTGACAGATTGTTTTTCTCTTGCTGCTTTCAAGATCCTCTCTTTCTCTTTGACCTCTGACATTCTAACTAGTAAGTGTCTTGGAGAACGCCTATTTGGGTCTATTCTCTTTGGGGTGCGCTGCACTTCTTGGATCTGTAAATTTAGGTCTTTCATAAGAGTTGGGAAATTTTCAGTGATAATTTCTTCCATTAGTTTTTCTCCTCCTTTTCCTTTCTCTTCTCCTTCTGGGACACCCACAACACGTATATTTGTGCGCTTCATATTGTCATTCAGTTCCCTGATCCCCTGCTCAAGTTTTTCCATTCTTTTCCCTATAGTTTCTGTTTCTTTTTGGAATTCAGTTGTTCCATCCTCCAGTTCACTAATTGTAGCTTCTGTCTCTTTAGATCTACCATTGTAGGTATCCATTGTTTTTTCCATTTTTTCTTCTTTGTCCTTCACTCCCATAAGTTCTGTGATTTGTTTTTTCAGATTTTCTATTTCTTCTTTTTGTTCAGCCCATGTCTTCTTCATGTCCTCCCTCAATTTATTGATTTGGTTTTTGAAGAGTTTTTCCATTTCTGTTCGTATATTCAGCATTAGTTGTCTCAGCTCCTGTATCTCATTTGAACTATTGGTTTGTTCCTTTGAATGGGCCATATCTTCAATTTTCCAAGTGTCATCCATTATTTTCTGCTGGTGTCTGGGCATTTGATGAGATTTCCCTGGGTGTGGGACCCGGCTGGTTGAAAGGTTTTTCTGTGAAATCTCTGGGCTCTGTTTTTCTTTTCCTGCCCAGTAGGTGGCGCTCGTGGCGCTTGTCTGTCTGCAGGGCCCACCAGTAAAAGATGCTGTGTCTCCTTTAACTTGCCAATCCGAATCTCACAGTCGGCCCGGGAAACCGCGTGTGGGTGAGGGGTCGCCGGCCGCCGCGGCTTGGGGGAGTGCCGGTCCAAATTGCCCAGCTGGCCCGAGACGCCAAGCGTGGCGGAGGGCCCCGCTATCCAACGTTCCCAGTCAGACTGGGGAGCCACGTGCGTGGAGGGGACCCCAGTCGCCAGCCGCCCCGGCCGGGAAAACACGTGCCCCTCGGGTATCTCACCGCAGCGGATTCTCCCTGCCCGTTCAGCTGTTCCAGAATGGGGTACGCTGTCTTTTTGGTCTCTGTCGTGGCTCCGGGAGCTGTTTCGTATTGTTTCTGTTTCTTTAGTTGCTTTTCTGGAGGAGGAACTAAGACCCGCGCGTCTTACTAAGCCGCCATCTTCTCTGGAAGTTCCTTCAGATATTCAAGTACAGCTGCTGCCAGCGACTCTGGGCATCCAGTTCCTCGAACTCCAGCTCGACCGTGATGGACATGGCGGCAGGTGCGAGGACAGCTTTGGCGGGTGGAGCGGCTCATGCCCCACGCGGGCCGGGAACGCTGGCTACAGCAATTGTTAAAGAAGAGTTTTAAAGTCTTGAAGGCTGGCGTCCTCCCAGGGTTGCTAGCTCTCTGGCTGGCCGGCAATCCTCTCGTTCTTAAGCCTCATTTTTAGGAGAGAAAACAAAACTTTCCCAGGGCACAAACATCCTATCGCATTTCTATATCTAGGCTTGTGCTTTATGTTCCAATTAATTAATCAAATACCAGAATTGCCAGGATTCATATATTCTAATTATTTCGGTTTTCTATAATGGATTGTATTGTATCTCCCCAAAAGACATGTTCAGGTCCTAACCCATGGCTCTGTAAAAATGACCTTATATGAAAATAGGGTCTTTTGAAGATATTATTATTTAAATGAGGCCCAACTGGATCAGGTGGTCCCTAATCCAATATGACTGATGTCCTCATAAGAATGGAGAAATGGACACATATAGATAGAGAAAAGGAAGACGGCCATGAAGTAGAGAGTCAGAGATTAAGTTATACTGCCAAGAGACAAGGAACATCAAGTTCTCTGGCTGCCATTAGAAGCCAGGAGACGGGCATAGAGCAGGTATTTCCTTACATACTTCAGAGAAGACATGGTCCTTCAGATAGTGTGATTTCAGTGTACTATCCTTCAGGCCTGTTATTTTTAACTGCTCAATTTGTGATACTTTGTTAGGTCTACCCTAACAATTTGAGACAGGGGTGAATAGATATTGAGGCTCTACCGCATTACCAATTTTCAATACCGTGATGCTTATTTTCCCCTGCAAATAAGGCCAGAAGATAACTCAAATAAATTTGTTACAATTTGTTACAATTTTTAAAATCCAAAGTCCAGATCCAAGAATATTGTGTAGTCTTGTAGGCCCAGTTACTAATCGTGAGGAAAAAAGCAAAGGCTTCATTTGAGTATCCCACTTACTAATTATGTGATATTGATCAATTAATTGCTCGTCTGGAAATCTCTGCCTTTGTGCTCATTATAAAGGGTTTGGGTGAGAAATTACATTCCCTAAGGGCTTTTATTTTTTCATTTTTTGTGTGGTTTACATCTTTATCTATGTTAAATTGGAAATTCCAAAGCACATATGCTGCTATGAAAATGTGCATTAGGATAAATATGAAGAAGATAAGAAAATGTTTCTAGGATGGGACTGTTGAGGTGATTCAGAAGTTCATATTCTCTACCTTTAATTTCAGTTTTCATTTGGTTTCCATTTACTCTCCTAAAAATGATCTTAAAAGCTCTGTATCATTTGGCCATTGTTCATCTGCAGAACGTTCCCAAAGAACTTTCTGGAATGGTAAAAATATTTTAAATCTACACTATCTAATAGAGTAGCTACCAGCCAAACATGGCTATTGAGCGTTAGATATATGACTAATGTAGGCAAGCAACTGACTTTTTATATTTTAATTTATATTATTTCAAATTTAAAGAGTCATATAGAGCTAGTGACCACCACATTAGACAGCCCAGTCTCAGCTCCCACCTTACCTCTCTTCATAAACTTCACTTCAGCTATAATCAACTATGATTAGCTCCAACTATTGCCAGGCAATTTCATTTCTAAGGTGTATGTCATAATCTTTCCCTAGCCTGCAAACCCTTCCCTTCTTATGCACCTGATGAATTTACTCATCTTTGAAACCTAATTGTCACTGTCCGATTATTCTATGGAACCTTCATCACTCCTTACTTTGAAACTCTATGGTAGTGTTCCTTACTGTTATACCATTTATAATAATTTTAAGGAAAACTATTGTGTTACTGTCCACTGTTACTTGTCTCAATATATTCACAAATTAACTTAGCTCTTAACAGTGGATTCATTACAGCAGTATAATTTTCACAGGATTTATTGATATTGTGAGAAAAGAAATGTCAGGATTTGATTGTGGATTTGGGACCATACCATATGGGAATCTATGAGGACTATGGAAATAACTCTGCTAAATTAATTTATAATAACAACTTCATCTAAGTTTGATTATTAATGCATAAGAAAAACAGAGGGAAATTGAATGTTGGCTTTTCAACAAAATAAAGATATCATTTCTGGAGAAGAGGCATCAAACAGACCATTAATAAGAAATATTGTGCAAAAATATTCAATGAGTATTACCCCAATAATGCTAGGCTGTTTCTACCCAATAGAGAACTAATTGATGTCCCAACTGGTGCTGGGATACTGTGCAAAGATTGCAACCCAAAGCATTAGTTTGAATACAGTTTGGTGGGTTAATTGGTATACTGCAAACAGGAAAATTTGGCTCTTATTTCATCCTTAAGATTTATAGGATCACTGACCTTGGGAAAGTTACTTAGCTATTCTGAAGTTCTCCTGGTTATATATTTACTGAACTTACATAGAATCAAATGAGCTAACACAGGAAAAATGTGTTTTGTAAACTATATAATAAAAATGTTTCCATTATTATTATTCCCTCTTTGATTTTTCAGTAAACAGTTTCTGAAAAACTGCTTTGTCTGCCATGTGCTAAATGTAAGCATCTACCATCACTTCCAGTAAGTTAAATGTAGTAGACACATGAACAAAGATTTACTTTCATGGAACAGCTCTACAAAGTTCCCTAATACTCATGTTTTAAAATAATTTAGCACTTTTAGGGTCTAGCAACCTAAAGGACAAATCACTTTCATAGAGAAGTTGCAGAACCTTTTAATACTGCTCAATAAACACACTAAAAATGATGCCTGCACTCTCTCTTTACACCTAAATAAAAACTCCAAACCATACCTGACCATATCACATTCTTCCTTTCCCAAATATATTGACTCTGTCCCTTCTTCTCAGTCATCGCTGTAACTCATCTCACACCCCAATTACAAGTTTCTTAGTGGATTTTCTTCATCCCAGCCTTTCTTCTTCTGATCCACCTTTCCTGCATCTCCGTGGTGGAATGGACTTTCTAAAATTCAAATATGTCATCATTTCCCTCCACAAACACTTCCATCAGTTTATAAGGCCCATAGATAAAACCCAAGTTTTTTTAATGACTTATATGATCCTTTATGTCACTTCTAACTCTACTCCCTGCCTCTCAACCAGCCAGACCAACCTGTCCAAATATTGCAGTTTCCCCAAGGATCTCTTAATTCTCTATGTGCTTATACATTCTACTCCTTCTTAAAGCACATGACTACTATTTTGATTGATGGGCTTTCATCTTCAAGATTTTAATGGACATGACCTTTCATTAAGTCTCCTCAAAACAGGACTAATCTATCAATCTGATAAGTTCTCTTTAATATGCTCTCAGTTCATAATTTTGAGTACCTTCTAGGAGTCTGTGCAGACACAAGAGCCCCTTGAATCCTCAACATGCAGTGGACTTTAGGTATGATAACAAGAAATAGAACACTTCCTTTGGGAGAAAAGGTACTAATGGGAACCCTCAAATTACCCCTCTACTGTCTAATCATAATTTAATTTACACCATTAGCAGGATTCTAGTGAGACACCAAATGATTTCTTTACCAATATTGAACAAGGACAACTGGAGAATTGGTCCAGGATGATGATTCTGCTATTTTTTACTCATGCAAAGTACAGGATAAAGAAGTAGACAGCATCATTCCTGAGAGGTGGTATCAGGAATTCCAATTAAAAAAGTAATATGCTACATTTCACCAAAAGTTTTCTCCACCACTTTTCAAGTGGGATCAATGAAATAAGTACAGGTCTGGAGTTTTATATCAAACTCTATTTGAGTTAAGACTATACAAAATAAAAAAAAAAAAAAGAATTGAATTTTTTTTTTTGCAGAGCATAGAAAGCCTACACTTCATTTCAAAGGCTTGTAACTTAAAAAATGTTTCAATATTTCAGTCAAAGTTTTTTAAAAGTCATTTTTCTTCCAGCTAGAGATTTTACAAGAAAACTTTTAAATGCGGGAAAAAAAGAAAAAGAAAAAGCTTTTAACAGCAAGTTAATAGGGTGCCCTAAATGGAATCTGAAATGGAAGCATTCACCCCTTCATGTGACTCTCCATGGAACTTCAAAAAGAAAGTCTTCAGTGAATACAGGAATGAAGGTGGTCTGCAGTCGTCATCAGCTGGAGATTGTGACTTCATCTCTTAATGCATTTTATCTACAGCTAAAGCAATTGCCTATGGTATTTAGACCATTTAAGCACCAACAGTCATTGACTAGAATATAAATATGCATCTCTGAGGACCTTGTACTCAGCTTGATGTGAGAACAGTCTTGTTGAGTTGTCATTTTTCATCTTAAAGAAAATGTGCTCATAAGGACATAAGATATTAAGAGGCACATTCTTGTTCTTTTACAAAAGAAGCTGAGACTGTGACATTTCCATTCTCTTTCCAATCTTTGTCATGAAGGTGAGAGCTCCAAATGTGATTACTGGTTATGTAAATGCCAATCATGGTCTCTTACATTTATAAAACTGGATGTTGATGGATTATCCACTAGTTGTGTGAAGACTCTATCTCTGAACTTGGTATGGGGTGTCACTGAATATTATTTCAGCCCGAGACATAAAATACTATTATCTACATTATTTAATATCCTGTTCTGTGGTTTTAACTTGGCTTCAGCTCCATTCATAGTTGAGTAGTTTTGTAGAAGAATGCAAAATACTAACTTTTGAAACTTGATACATTTTCCAGTCGGAGTGGTATTTAACAGCATTTCATTCACATCCAAGTCTCTAGTGTTACTGGAAAAAGGCTGTGGATTCATGCGAGACATGCTCAATAACCAATTCCTGAGACACCGGGGTTTCAAAGAGAGGAAGAGTTTATTACTAGGTGCATAGTAGGAGAGCAGATGGCCTAGCAAAATCTGTCTCCCTGAACTACAGTAATTCTGATAGTTCTATTAGAGAAAAAGAAGGGCAGAGTTTAGGATAATGAACACAGATGATGTAATTCGAGGTGACTTATTTATTGAGCATGGGCAGATTGATTACATGCTTAGTCATAGAATGTGACTAAGGAAATGGCAGAGAGTTATAGGTGACTTGTAGGTTAAAGTCAAAGCTACTGTGCATGTCAGGTGGGCCCACTTAAGTTAAATCCCCAGTCTCGGTCATCAAGATAATTTTGGACTTGAGGTGGGTTAGTCCCAGGAGGACCCAAGGCCCTTCATTAACAAATTTGAGGGAATATGTTAGTGATTACAAGACTCTAAAGTTGAAAAACTGGATAATTAGGTACAGATGAAGGTTAGTTACAAGGTTTTTACAATCATGGGCAGAAGATAAGGGCTATAAAACCATTATCAGAGATCAAGGTAGCTGGATTACAATTCAGAGATTTCAGGTATTTCCCTGTCTACTCCAATATGCCAGAAAGCAAAATAAAAAGAGTACTTATATAGTGAATCAGTAATCAAAATCATCCCTTAAATCCTGATTTCTTGGTTACATCTATTAAGGAGCATGTCAAGCTATCATTTACTCTAACCCTGTCATCATCTAATTTCCTTCTAAACAAAAAAAGCAATGACAAGGACAAAAGCTAAGTTGGGATCTCAGGACCAGGAAACTTCTATTGAACAGGAACAGCAAGGGATAGAGGCTCAGTGAGATACATCTTAGGATAAAGGAAAGCTAGTTCCCTTGACTCAAAGTCAAGTGTATCTAAGAATTCAGAAAAGTATAAAGAACAGAGAGTGATCAAGGGAAACTAATGTAAACCATCATTAAAAAAAATATTTTTATTGAGAAATACCCACACATGTACAGTCCAAACATATTATACAATCAGTGGCTCATAATATTACCATATAGTTATGCATTCTTCACCATGATTACTTTTAGGACATGTGCATCACTCCAGAAAAAGACATGAAACAAAATAACTCATACATCCCATACCCCTTACCCCTCCCTCTCATTGACCCATAGTATTTCAATCTACTCAAATTTTTACCTTTTATCTCCCCTTATTATTTATTTATTTTTTACCCTTATTTTTCTTTTACTTATCTCTCCATACCTGGATAAAAGAAACATCAGACACGAGGTTTTCCCAATCACACGGTCACATTGTAAAAGTTATATACTTATACATTCTTCAATAATCAAGGCTAATGGAGCACAGTTAACAGTTTCAGGTACTACCCTCTAGCCACTCCAATACACCATAAACTAAGAACGGATATCTATATAATGCATAAGAATAACCTCCAGGATAACCTCCTGACTGTGTTTGAAACCTCTCAGCCACTGAGAATTTATTTTGTCTCATTTCTCTCTTCCCCCTTTTGATTAAGGAGCCTTTTTCATTCTGATTATGCCGGGTGCTGGCTCACTGCCAGGAGTCATGTCCCACCCAAACAGTGAGAGGGCAGTGAGTTCACGTGTCAAGTTGGCTTAGAGAGAGTGGCCACATCTGAGCAACAAAAGAAGCTCTCCAGGGTGTCTCTTAGGCATATTTACTAGTAAGCATAGCCTATCCTTTGCAGGAATAAGCTTCTCCATAGGAGTGAGCTCCAAGATTAGGGGCTCACCTTATTGAATTGGTTGTGACCACTTCTTATGAGAATATCAGGAATTCCCCAGATGGGGAAGTTGAATATTTTCCCGCTTTCTCCTCAGTCCACCAAGGGGACTTTGAAAATACTTTTTTATCCTCTGCCAAAATTACTCTGAAACCCATAATTTTTATTGATGTCAATGGAATGGTACAGGTGACCATGATATGTGGTATTATCAGACAAGGCACTAGGATGGGTCACACATGACTCCCTCATTTAAACAATTGCTTAGAGAAGAAACAGCCATACTGAGGTTCTTGAAGGACAAAGAGAGGTCGAGATATGTACAAGATATCCTGCATCAGTAAGTTCAGTGCTCAAGCCATAGAAAGCAATTTCCCTAAGGTAGTCTTTAAAAGTGAGCTTCACACACTGCAGAGCTTGAATTTCCTCTTTACTATTTACCATCAGTGTGAACTTGGGGAAGCTATTTTTGCTTCTTTTTAACATCATTTGCCTCAGTTTTCTCATTTGCAAAATGAGAATAATACTAATACTTACCTCACAGTGCTGCTGCACATATTAAATGAGTTTATATATACACATATATATATACATATATATAATGTACTTATAGCACTATGATTATTGATCATATTTCCCAGGACTTGCTAGGGTAAGGAAAAAGCAGCTGTGTTCTAATAGCCACATGAGGTGACAAGAGATTGGAATCTTCCCAAATGCATATCTAGTTCTCTCCACCTGTCTATTCTGTCCCACTGTGTGTTACTGCAGGAAAGAAAGTGGTGTTTAAAGCAAAATGAAATCTAGTCATGTGGTGTTAATGCCCCCAAAACATTCAAGTTGAGGAGGCCTATAAATAAAAACAAAACAGATTTCACAATGAAGATTTTAAAAATCAGATGTGACTTGAAACTACTGAAAACTGCACACAGCTTGAACCTACATCAACATTTGAGGGGATCAAAATGAATAATCCTTCTCCTTATCTTCCTAACAGTGGAATGGGCATGCCCCCTTCAGGGAAAATAATATTAACTCAGGTAAAAGCTGTTATTTGTGTTTAAATACAAAGTCTGGAATACAACAAAAAAATATGAGATGTATAAAAAGGCTAGGAAATATAATGCAGTCAAATGATGAAATACACAATAGATGCAGAGTACAGATCCAACTAAAAATAAGTATGATAAATTTAAGAAAGAAATTATAGGGAAAAGGGGGAAATGGATAAAATGATGCATAATTTGAGGAAAGAAAAGGAAACATTGAAAAACAAATACATAGGCCTTTCACAACTGAAAATTGGAATATCTGATATTAAGAATTTGTTGGTTGTATATAATAGAGAAAGGCAAGCAAAAATCAATGAGTTCAGAAAGAGATCAATACAAACTATGCAAACTGAAGATAGATTAGGAAATAAATGAAGAAGGAAAAGAAAAAAAAAATATGAGAGAATTATTCTAATGGTCAAATATATGCTAACTGGATTCCAAGAAGAGAGGAAATAGATAATGAAGCAGATGAAATTTTTAAAGAGACTATAGCTTTGACTTTCAAAAATTAGTTAAAGGTATTGACCCACATATATGAAAGCTTAGTGAACTCTAATCCCAAAAAGAAAATCACATTTAAGAACATCACAATCAAAGTGATGAAAACCAAAGGTAAAAGGAAATTCTGAAAAGCAAACAAATTTAAAAATAAGTTTATATGCAGAGGTATACCAGTAAGAAAATCAACTGATTTCCCATCAGAAACAATAGAAACAAGTCAATGAATTGACATTTTTTTAAATAACGAAAGAAATACACTGCCAAATTAGAGTTCCATACCCAACAAAAATATATTTCAAAAAGGCAACAATATCAGGAATAAATAGGTACATCTATACAGTTCCTATGGACATGAAAATAATAAGACAAGCATATTGGAAAACTCTTAGACCAATAAATTTTACAATTTAGCTGAAACAGATAAATTCCTCAAAAGACTCAAATTACCATAACTGGCAAAAGAAGAGAAAATCTGAATATATATTTATCTATTAAAGAAATGGAATTGGTAGTTAAAAACATTCCCACAAAGCAATGTAAGTAGAGATGATTCAATAAATGAATTAAGTCAAAGATTGTAGAAAACAATACCAAACCCACAAAAACTCTTTTAGAAATTAGAGAAAGAAAGAATAACTCTCAACTCATTTTATGAAATCAGCATTAATCTGTTACCAAAGGCACCCCCCCTTCCTGCAAAATACATTACAGAGGAAGAAAACTACTCATCAATATGACTTTTGACCATAAATTTAACAGTCTTTTCAAACATTGAACAAATAAATTTTAGCAACATATAAATAGGACAATACATCATGGCCATGTAAAGTTTATCTCAGGAATGCAAGGTTGGTTTAACTTAATAAATTCATCAATACAACTCATTATATATACAGAGTAAAGGAGAAAATGTAAGGGTTTATTAACAGATAATGATAAATCATCAAAAAGCTCAAAATCCATACATGGCAAAAGCTCATCACGGGCGTTACCACCATTGAATTGTATACTTGAAAGAGGCTAAAATAGGAGATTTTATGTTGCATATATGTTAGCAAAATAAAAATTTTAAAACTAAATTAACAAAATTAATTAGCATAAAAAAGAAACTCAGGAGTAATCAGATATAGAAGGGAACTTCCTTGAGATGACAAAGGACATCTAGGGGAAAGGTAAAGCTAAGATCATTCTTACTGGTGAAAGATTTCAGAGAATCGTTGAGAGAATTAAAAAGAAGTGATATATCTAAAATAGTTTGAACAATGCCTGATGCAAAGTGAACTCTGGAAAAAGCTATTAGCCAAATCAAGGAACATCAAATATTTACCATAGGGGAATTGATAAGTAAATCAAGTATATTCTGATATTGTCATATTGGGAAAATAAAAAGCAATAATAAAAGTAGACTAAATCTGTGGGAAACCACAAAAAAAGTAAACTCCCAATTAGTTCAAAAATTTATAGGCTGTTGAGCACTGGAGGCTGTCAATATTGATTGACAAGAGTAAAATAGGTACATCTCTTTCCATCTCCTATTTTGCGGACTTCATGTTGGTAGCTATCATCATCCATGTGGGCTGTTTTCAAGCATGGAAATCAGAAAATGCTGCAATAATAATTCTCACCCCTGCAGAGATGGTTGTTTGAAAACTCACCACCACACCACCAATTTACAGTTTTGTTTAAAAAAAGGGAAAACTCCAAACCGAAGACTCAGTAGAGAAAACAGCACTCACAAGTTTTCCTTAATTAGGAAAGGGTCAAAGTAAATTTTGCTTAGGCCAGTGATATAACTTCAAATTTGAATTATAAAGTAAGAACAGGGATTTAAAGATAAATGTTCATATTTTAAACCTGATATTATATCTCTTTGCTTTAGCAAAATTTGTGAGGCATAATAACTAGGAAGAATATAGCAGAAGACCAAATCTTATTAATCCAAATGCATTAGGCAAGAGTAAATATGGAACTCCGGAATTTAATCCATTTCATTTGTTTTGAATTTTCATCTTTGTATCTCTTCTCTTAACACACTATGAAAAATAAGGAATTAAAGCTAAAATGAAGAGAAGACTAAGCTGCAGACAGTCTCCTTCTTCTGTCACTGTTTCCCACATATGTGGAAGTGAAAATTTGAAAATTAGTTCCGTCATGGTTCTTTGTATTCCCTATTCAGTAGGAGAGAAATTGATATAGTACAAATAAACTTCCTCTGGTGCGTTCCTTAGTTCCCTCCCTTGGCTTTATTTCTAGGACTTCCATTTACAAATACTTCTCTTTGTTTGTCTCTTGCATTTTTGTCATTTTTAGAGTATTTTAGACAGATTTATTAACCAGAGGAAAAAAAGAAATTAATTGACACATAACTCACTTAACATGCTGGATTTAGCTTCAGACATGAGAAAATCATGCAACTCACTGACATTATTACTAAGGAGTGCACCCTGCTGAGCAAGAAATTCCCCCACTCACCTCAGTCCCCCAACAGAGTTCTTTTTCCAAACTCCAATTTCATTGACAAAAAGATCTAGGCAGCTAGATTATGAAAAAAGAAAATAAAACTATGAAAATGATTTGCCTGCATTCGTGATTTTCTTCCTTCTTAAAATGGCAGCATAATATATAGAAAGTTAATGGACTCTGGGTTTAGAAAAAGCCAGGGCTTCAATCATAGCACTTGCCACTTGCTAACTACAAATCCATTAATATCTCTAAACATCAGTTTTCCCTCCTATAAAATGCCCTTGACACGTAGAAAATGCTAAGTGAACCTGACTCTGTATTGTTGCATTTGTTGTTACAAGCTATTGCTTCAGGAAAAAAAAAAAAGTTTGTCATTGTAAAGATTCACATATTTTCAGCAATGTTAGGCCTCCATCACAGGCAAATTACATGTTTTGGACGTTTTTGGAATTCGGAGGAGCTGATTGATGAATTGCATTTGCTGTAATCATTTTACAACTTTGGTGGCATAATAATCTCTTGGGATGTCTATTAAAAATGCAAGTACTCCTTATTAAAAACACAAAGCTTTTGATTCATTAGGTCTTAGATGGGACCTGAGCATCTGCATTGTAAGAAGCGGTCTTGTGATACTCGTGCAAGTGAAACCAGGAAAATATTTTGGGAAATACTGATTAGTTTTCATAATGAACCATGCGCTTTCCATTTGTTAGCTCATTAAATTGTCACAGTAAGCCTAGAGGGTACAACTTGTAAAAATCAAGGTGAAAGATTTTTAGAGTCATTAAAATACATCCACAGTAGAATGTGAGTCTCTAGCCATTGCTTAACCTGCTCACAGTAGGTCTGTACAGAGCAGTATAAGACCTGCCAGTCTCTCATCAAATTGTTCGCTCTATTCTGGGATCTGCCTGAGCCCTTTTATCCTCTAGGCTATCAGGGATGGATCTCCTTGGGGGTAATGAAGCCCAGGGCTGATCTCACGGGCAAACAGCCTATGCAGTCATATAGGGTCATTTTCTTCAAAGGACTTTGTGGTCGGTGTCATGATTTTCTGTTATGGCCTTGAAAGTATCAATAATTTTTTAATAAGGGGTCTTACAATTTCATTTAGCCCTAGGCCTACCTTCACATTTTATAGCTGATCCTGCTGAAACATCTTGATCATATTAAGAACTTAAATCACACCCAAAGCACAAGCTATTAAAAAAAATAGACAAACAGGGATTCCTCAGAATCAAAGGTTTCTGTTCCTCAAAGGAGTTTCTCAAAAAGGTGAAAAGGTAGCCAACTCACTAGGAGAAAATACTTGGTAACTGTGTATCAGATAAAGGTTCGATATCATGGGCCTATAAAATAATTGTACAACTTGACAACAAAAAACAAACAACCCAGTTATAAAACGGGCAAAAGATATGAACAGACATTTTTCCAAAGAGCAAATGTAAATGGCTAAAAGACACTTGAAGAGATGCCCATCTTCATTAGCTATCAGGGAAATGCAAATTGAAACTACAATGAGGTATCA
The DNA here is from genome assembly GCF_023851605.1 of Tamandua tetradactyla. Taxonomy (NCBI): domain Eukaryota; kingdom Metazoa; phylum Chordata; class Mammalia; order Pilosa; family Myrmecophagidae; genus Tamandua; species Tamandua tetradactyla. Next base: position 52,203,274 of record NC_135341.1, on the reverse strand, counting down.
TCTCACACCTATAGGAATGGCTGCTACTAAACAAACAGGAAACTACAAATGTTCAAGAGGATGTGGAGAAATTAGAACATTTATTTACTGCTGGTGAGAATGTATAATGGTGCAGCTGCTGTGGAAGACAGCTTAGGGATTCCTTAGAAAACTAGGCATCGAGTTGCCTTATGATGTGGCAATACCAATATTAGGTATATAGCCAGAAGAACTGAAAGCAGTGACATGAAAAGATATTTGTAAACTGATGTTCACAGCAGCACTATTCATAATTGCTCAAAGATGGAAATTATCCAAATACCCATCAACAGATGAATGGATAAACAAAATGTGGCATATACACAAGATGGAATATTATGCAGCAGTCAAATGAAATGGTCCTGAAGCATATGACAACATGGATGAACCTGGAGTATATAGTCCTGAATGAAATAAACCGGACACAAAAGGGTAGAAACTGTATGATTTCACTGTTATGACTCTGGTAAAGAGAGCAAACTCCAATTCATAGAGCCCAGGAAGAAAATTTGTGCTCATATATAACAAAGAACTAAATGTTATATCTCTGCAGCTAGACTACGCAAATAACTTCATAAGCTATGGCTTCCATATGTTTCACATTTTTAATGACCATTCAGAATAAAGAGTTTATTCAAAAAAAAAAGGAAAAAACGCAGGCTCGGGAATGTATAAAAATCCAGATAACTAACATAATCAGTGGTAAAAAAATACTGAGCACTTTCCCCCTAAGATCAGGAACCAAATAAATATGCCTGCTTTTCCCTACTTTTCTTGTTCCAGATGAAAAAAAGAAAAAGAGATAAAAGGCAACCAAAGTAGAAAAGAAGAGGTAAAACTGTCTCTATTCACAGAAGAGACAATTTTCTATATAGAAAATAACAAAGAACACACATACACAAACTAAAAACTTAAATCATTCTCATGTTGCAAATAAAACAACAAGAGCTCAGATATGTCATTCACCCACAATCACACAGGTGAAAATTAACAGACCCAGTATTTGAACCGAGGTTGGTGATTTGCTAAAGGCCCCATCCACACTCCATGACACCCTTACTTGGCAAGGAATGACAGACGTCAGAGGGAAAAAGACTGCATCCAGGTGAGGCCTGCAAGCAGCAGTAGAACTAAAAAGCCTCAACTAAGTGCGCAGGCAAGAATATTCTTGAAATCACAGTAACTTGCCTGGGAGAAACAAAACTAGCAGCACCATGCCCTCTTTTCTGATTTAATCCTTCTCAAATCCTTCCTGCTGTAGTTTGAAGCCCATTTCCCTGTGCTGCTGCCTCAGCAGGGATAAAGATATCAGATCATATTCCTTCCTTTGCAACCTTTTTAAAAATTAAAAATATTAATTGTTTTTCACTTCCTTCTCCTTTGGATTAAAGCCGAAAAGTTTCTATTACTCCTTTTTATCTGGTGCATTTTCCTTCTGAGCTGCAAATCTTGCCAAGGGGAAAAACCATCGTTCTCTCTTTTCTTCATCTTCAGTGGCATTTCCCTGGGGTATATTTAAAGTGCAGTTGAAAAAAGAAGACAGAGGAAATTTTAAAGAAGGGAAAAGAAATGCAAAGGGATTAATAATTGTTTTAGTTTTTGTCTATGATCTGTATCTGGAACAAAAGCATTTGGATTTGTTTCATTTACAAATAAACTGAACAAACTCAGTAACACCTTTAACTTCCAAGCACTAAATAGCTGTCACTACAAACCAAAACTACAGGACAGATCTTACAGATAAAACAAATGGCTAACACATATGAGGCAGTGTGGTAAGGAAATGTTCACAAGAAATGTTCAGTCAGGTAAACCTGGATTCAGTTACCAGATTAAGCATTTGAGAATTGTATCACCTTGGGAAAAAAATGGAGCTTCTATCAGTTTCAGTTTCTTAACTCCTGTAATGGTGATTATATTGGGCATATCAGAGGATAAATTCTAATTTTAAATAAAAATTGATTGGAGACAGATAGTAGAATGTTAATTTCCCTTTCTGTATAAATCCCTCAGATCCAAGGCCGGCTTCCGTTGTGAGGGCAGGTGAAAGGAGAAATGGAAAATGAAGGAAGCTGCAAAAATTGAGAACAAACCAAGTTAGGTGGGAAAACCAGGAAGGGGAATTCGCACTGGTCACCAAAGAGGATGAGGTTAAACAGAGAGGTGAAAATCTGGATGAGCACAGCTGGGTAGGGTCTAACAGCCCCTATCTGTTAAATTAAAGACCCAGGATGGGGCAGGTTCCAGGCTCACTTGACCCCCCTGTCTGTTGCTGATGTCTTAGAGACTTCTGCCAGTCATTCATAGTTTTATGTGGTTTTTTTTTTTTTAATTACCCAGGAAATGTTTGTGGGAGAAATGGAGAAATCTAAGGGAGAGTAGGACAGCTATGACATCTGGTCCCATTCTTTCTATAGACATTCTCCATGATAGTTTTTCTCAAAGTGGATGTTGCAAGCATCAGAATCCCATGGACAGAGAATCTGGTTGAAACTGATTATGAGTTTTAACAAGTGAATGTCAACATCGCAAGGTGTTGAAAAATGGATGGTATACAGGAAAAGGTACAATCAATGCAAGCCAGGGTCTACAGTCAACAGTAACACTGTAATATGTTTCCACTGAATGCAACAAAGGTATTATACCAAAACTAAATGTCAACAAGTGCGGGGGCATGGGGTAGGGGCATGGATTCTTTGCGGAAGAAAAGGAAATGTCTTCATATAGATTGTGGTGGCAAAGGCATGTTATTTATTTAGATTGGATTTATGATGCGTGAAAAAAATTGCTTAAAAATGAATAGAGAGAAACAAGTGCTAGAGAAAATGTGGATAAAGAGATGTACCTATTCACTGTTGGTAGGGAGGCTGAGAAGTGCAGCCCCTCTGGAGGGCAGTGTGGTGGTTCCATTAGAGATTAAGGGTGGGGTTACTATATGATCCTGCAACCCTATACCTAAAGGAACTGAGAATGGGGACATGCATGGACATTTGCACACTGGTATTTATGGCAGCAGTGTTTGACATTCACAAGGGTGGAGGTGGCCTAAGAGTACAACAGCTGAGCAATGGAAGGGAGGGCTGTGGTGTTTACATACAACTGACTACTGAGCAGCTGCAAGAAGGAATGAAGTTGTGAGGCATATAGCTAAGTAAATGAACCTTAAGGGCAGTATGTTGAATGAAATGTCAGAAAGTCAGAAATAATAAGACAAATATTATCATGCCTCACTCATATGGACTAACTACAATATACAAATTCAGAGAATTGAAGTTGAGAGTATGGGTTATCTGGTTGGGGCAAGCTCTTAAAGTAGTTACACATATTTAGGAGCTGTAACTGATATTTCTAAATTCGGACATACTGAACTATTTGTATATAACCTGGGTGTTCCCTGAAACTTCGGGTATTTATGTGACACCTGAAACTCAGAATTAGAGCACTGAAGCTATGAAAGTCAGCATTACCCCATTTAGCAACTGTTAAAAAATAGCTGAATAGTCATTAGAGTTAGTCTAGAGGTATAAATGAAGCTGATCTGGATAGGACTAAGGTAAATCAGAACACTGGGTAAAAGATGACATGGCCCATATTTTCAAACTTCTACTTCTGTGCAAGACCAAAGGGAGAGATATTTATTCGGGGCAAAATTTATATTTTGAGTAGCTCATTATCTAATTTAATTTGTATGGTCAGTTTACTTGAATACCATAATTACTTGGAATCTGGAATAGGCATGAGATCTTTCTGGTTTGTACAGGTTAATACAATGCCCTGATATATCGCAGGGTAATTTGGGTAGAGGATAAAAAAATATTTGCAATGTCCCCTTGGAGGACAGGGGAGAAAGGAGGAAATATTGAACTTCCCCATCTGTGGAATTCCTGATATGCTCGCAAGAAATGGGGACAACTAATTCCATAAGCTGAGCCCTCAATCTTGGGGTTTGCCCCTATGAACTTTATTCCTGCAAAGGAGAGGTTATGCCTACTTTTAATTATGTCTAAGAGTCACCCCTGGAGAGCCTCTTTTGTAGCTCAGATGTGGCCTCTTTCTCTAAGCCAGTTTGGCAGGTGAACTCACTGCCCTCCCCCTTATGAGGGACATGATTCCCAGAGGTATAAATCTCCCTTGCAACATGAGACCTGACTCCTGGGGTTGAGCAGGGCCTAATGTCGACCAAAAGGGGGAAGAGAGAAATGAGACAAAAAAATGTCTCAGTGGCTGAGAGATTTCAAGCAGAGTCGAGAGATTATCCTGGAGGTTATTCTTATGCATTATATAGATATCCCTTTTTAGTTTATGGTGTATTGGAGTGGCTGGAGGGAAGTACCTGACACTGTTGAACTGTGTTCCAGTAGCCTTGATTCTTGAAGAATACTATATAACTATCTGGCTTTTATAATGTGACCATGTGATTGTGAAAACCTTGTGTCTGATGCACTTTTTATCCAGGGTATGGATTAGATGAGTAAAAAAACCATAAGGATAAAAACTAAAATAAAAATAGATAAAGGGTAAAATTGGGTAGATTGAAATACTGTGGGTCAATGAGAAGAAGGTGTAAGGGGTATAGGATGTATAAGTTCTTTTTTCTTTCTTTTTATTTCTTTTTCTGGAGTGATGCACATATTCTAAAAATGATCATGGTGAAGAATACCCAACTATGTGATGATATTGTGAGCCACTGACTGCATGATATGGTTGGACTATATGTGTGTGGATATTTCTCAATAAAAATATTTTTCAAAAAAGAAAAGAAATGATTATGAGGGCCCACTTTCAGTTTCCAATTCAGGAGTTCTCATGTGGGGCCTGAGAATGAGCATTTTTCACAAGTTCCCAGGTGACACTACTGATGCTGTTGGTCCAGGGACCACACTTTGGGAATCACTATGGAAGAGATTTGTTTAACAGCAATTACAGTCGTTAGGGCAGCATGATTTTATATTGAAGATTATTTCTCATCTTCAAGTTTCCTGTTTTCAGTGTCCATCCCCAGATGCCATCAAATGGCCATCAGAATTTATTGAACAATGCCAGTCTCCAAAAATGCAATTCTAAACGTGGTATTAATCTTACAAATTTGAAATCTTTCATTTTATGTCTTAGATACTTGATTTTGTCCTCATGTCAAAGACCTATTTCATTTTTATTTCAGCCACAGTTGCTTAGGAAAAAGGTGGTAACACCTTCATGTGGGAGTATAACCTTTTAAACACCATTACAAGACACAATTGTGCCTCTGAAAGGTGCATTAAGAAGACAGCTGTGGAGGAGTCATTTTAAGGAAATCTCCAACCCTACAATTTAAAGGCCATTTTAACCACCTCCTGTGTCCCAAAGACCTTAAACTTTCTTTCTTATAGACAATAGAATGTCTCCTGGATTTTCTTTTGGTTATCTAAGATTCTGACACACCAACACATGAACCTCTGCTTTTTTCTTATTTTCTACACCATGAAGCTGTGCTCAAAGTTAGTTCCAGACAATCTGTTGATATATATGAGCTTGGTAAGAGAAACATAACCATCTCCCTCAAACTTTAGCATTCGTGCAGCATTAAGGATAAAGTTAAAAGGACAGATCTGAAACAAGAAATGATACTTCAGTAAAGAATTACTCTAAAGACTTAATTATTCCACTTTAATATTGGCATGAGAAGAGATATGTAAATGTAAGGAGTCCAAAATAGAAAGATCCACTAATAAATTGCAATGATCTATATGATAAAGTTGACACTTAAAATCACTGGGGTCAGAATATACATTTGATCAAATGTGTTAGAACCATTTATTAAAGTCTTTGGAAAAGATATAAGATCTCTTCCCAACAGGAACACTAGACATCTTTTATGTCAGCAGTAATATTCTTTTTTCCATTCATTGTTTTATTCACTTTTACAGAATCACAGATTACTTTATCATCATAAAAATGATTATGGATGAAACAAAAAAGAAGGAAAGAAAAAAGAAAGGGAAGGAGAGAATGATAGGAGACGAAAACCAGGAGGGAATGGATGGATGGAAGGAAAAGGAAAGAAATTTCTGGAGAGATTACAAAATAGTAAAAGAGTATGAGGGTGATTACCATTTTCTAGCTACATGCTTTAATCTAAGACAGTGACTAGAGAATTAGAGAAGAGGGGAAAGACGGAAGTAGAACTTGTTGGTTATTTAGGGAGGAAGAAATTAGGGATAACTGAGGTTTCTCACTTTCTTTCTCTTTTGTTTTTCCTCCCTGATTTTAGGAGCAGAAAAGGCCAGACTTTAAGTTCTCATATCCAAAATAAAATTTTGTATTCAAGAATTTCTAGGAATTTAATATTTTAAAAATCCACTTATTTCTAATAATTTACATCTGTGATAGACAATCATCTCTATTGTCTATCCCAAGGTTTTGTCTGGGACTAGGAAATATGCAAATAAATATCTACATACATATAAATACACATATAATTGTTTTTGCCACCTTATATGACACCCAGTACAAGCAGAAGTAATTTGAATTAGAAATACAGCTACTCTCTAGAACGAAGCATCCATAAATCCCCAGCACCCACGTCCTTGCTCTCCTCCTTGGTTTGGTTTTCAGACGCTCATTGACTTCTACAGTTGTCTTGACTTTAAATGTCCTGCTTTCATAGATATTATTTTCTCAGATCAGATGCCTGGAATTACAGTTATTGGTAACCATGAGGCTGGGTTTCCTGGGACCAGCCTCCAATTTGGTGGCATCCTATTGAAATGCCAATCAAAGTTCCAAGCAGCAGGGGAAGAAGGCTTCCCCAGGGCATTTATATTCTGAAATGTAAATTATGGTTTGCCTTGATTCCAACTGCAATCTTTAAGATGTCCTCCTCCTTTTGTTCAGAAGACATTTCAGTGCAGCTGGGAATGCTATTTCCAACTAACAGACAAATCTGCATGTAAAGAAAGTACAACTGTTAACATTCTGAGAGTTAAATTTGGAGCTTTTCACATAGGCCACAGTCAGCTTTGCAGTATCTTGAAACAATCACAGTTTGGGTGGAATATGATGGATTCAGAATGGGGTAAAAATTTACTATGAATTTTGCTCATTAGAGCTTAGGAAACATGAACAAGCCTATTTGAGTTTTTTTAACCATCATAATTAAAGACCATGTTACAAACACAAACAGATAATCTATTTTGTAAATCAAATACTGTGTTTGTTTGCCTCTGAGAAATGTTATAAATAATGAGGAAGGATGGATCTCTTTCTGAGAAAAATCAAAGTTGCTAATATTCACTCACTCATTCCCCTATTTACTCCCTTTTTTTTTTTTTTTTAATCTTTTCCCAACTATGATAGTAGATTGTACGGTTAGCTTCAGTTCTTTAGCCCTCCCTGTAGATGCACCTTTTGCCATGTGCTTTTGTGTTCTCTTCCATTATAGTTGGAATGTATTTCCCCACTGCTTGGCTTTGACTAAGACCTGATACAAAGACTTGAATTTGGTGGCGTGTTTGAAAATGTTTAACAGTTATTTTTACTTTATTAAGCAACATAAAGGACAGAGGATGACATAGTTTGTAGAATTTGCTGATTTCTTTCTTTTTTTTTATAAAGTACTTTATAAAAAGTGGTATTTATAAGTACTCCCACCACCACTAATTTCAAGCTACCAATGAGACATTGGTGAACACTGGGTTCAGAAAATGTGCACATTAACACTGTTTCATATTATTTCCACTGCACAGATATCATAGATGTAAGTTACCTCAAGGTCACAGATAATAGAAAAACATAAAACATAATTAGAAAGGGATGTTTTGAATATGTATTACATTTGTTCTTAATCTATTTAATTGTGCCTTTACATAACTTCATTTTCAATAATGACTACTTGACAATTGATTCACAAAATGCTAAAAATTTAACAATCAGCTCTTGCAAGCTACTATCCATTGGCTATAGCCTACTCCTGCATGAAATATACTTTCAGGTTGGCTGTACTCTCCTGCAGCTCTCTACCATTCCCTAAGAAGAACATACCCTGGCCAACCCACTGGTCCAAAGAAGATGAAGATGCAAGGAGCAGAAACCACCCAACTAAATCATAGACCTAAAGCTTGAAGCATAGCCACCCAGCTAATCCCTGCCTAGTTCAGTGGAGCCGCAGCTGTCATAGATAGATGGGAATGAATGATTGCTGTTTTAAGATATTGAATTTGGGAATAATTTGTCACATAGCATTAATGTAGTAATATATGATTGATATAACAAATTCTTCTTAAGAGGTAAAAAAAAAGTCACATCTTTTTTTATTACTACAGGGCATTATTATTATCATCAGTAGCAGCAGCAGCATTATTTTTTTTATCAGAGAATGATGCTGTAGAAAAGGATGATTTGCCTTTTAATTGTCTGTGGAATTTAATCTATAATGATATAAAAGGCATATTCTGTATCACCACATAATTTTATAACCAAGTATTACCATATAATTTTAGTGCATGCATTTGATTGGTTATTTATGATCATTTTGACACCTAAAGAGTATCCATGGTAACAGGACCTAACTTTTAATATAACGGCAAGCAAACCTGACTGACATTACGAGGGCATGTTTTAATACCAACTTGACCAAAGTCACCCCAGGCCTGTGAACTTATTAAATTACCAATAATAAAGATATATATCTCTCTGCAATGATAATTCACAGTTAAAAAGAAAACTCATTTTAGATTTCCATAGAATGAGACTTTAGTGTTTAAGTTCTTTAATAAAGAGAGGCTTACTTTGACATCATAAAAATGACAATGTAACAGAGCCAGGTAGTAATTTGATTGCAATCGTCAAATAAAAACTGGATATAAGGAAGATTTAATATACAGTAATCTATTTGCAAATTGTAGAGGTCGTGGCATGTAAAGAAGTTGAGGCACGTGGAACAAATGAAAATTACCCAAAGGTTTGTAAAAAAGGAAAAAAGAGAGAAGTTGACCCATCATATAGGACATTATTGGTATGCTAACCCCAAAAGCACATGAACAAAACAAGTAATTTCATATTCACATTGTAATTTAAAAATGTGTTCCAGAAAAATATCACCTCTCACATTAAATTAATATTGTTATTTTAAGCTTTCCTGATTTTTAAATTTTGTTTAGTATAGTTTTATTTTGGATTATAGTTTGTATAATCTATGAGTATTAAGCATTTGTGCATAGCTTTATATTTTTTATATTTATTATATTACAATGAAAATATATATGAGTTTTCTTTTCCTTCAGGAAGTTCATGCAGAATGTCAGGCTGAGATAACTGGTGTAGCAGGGGGATCATTAAAATAGATGCTGGAGTGGGGACAACCAAAGCAATAGGCTAAGCCCCCAATCTTGGGGTTTGTTCGTATGAAATGTAACCTCTCACAGGATAGGCTATGCCTACTTAAAATTAGGCCTAAGAGTCAACCCCAAGAGAACCTCTTTTGTTGCTCAGATGTGGCCTCTTTCTCTCTCTCAGCCAATATGACAAGCAAACTCACTGCCCTCCCCCTCTCTAAGTGGGACATAACTCCCAGGGGTGTGGACCTTCCTGGCAACATGGGACAGAAATCCTAGAATTAGCTGGAACTCTGTACCAGGGGATTGAGAAAACCTTCTCAATCGAAAGTGGGAAGAGAGAAATGAGACAAAATAATAGTGTCAATGGCTGAGAGATTGAAAACAGAGTCGAGAGGTTATCCTGGAGGTTATTCTTATACATTAAATAGATGTCATCTTTTTAGTTAAGGCTTAACAGAGAGGCTGGAGGGAACTGACTGAAAACGTAGAGATGTGTTCCAGTAGCCATGTTTCTTGAAGATGATTGTATAATGATACAGCTTTCACAATGTGACTGTGTGATTGTTAAAACCTTGTATCTGATGCTTCTTTTATCTACCTTATGGATAGATGAATAAAACATACAGATTAAAAATAAATAAATAATAGGGGGAACAAATGTTAAAATAAATTTAATGGATTTAAATGCTAGTGATCAATGAAAGGGAGGGGTAAGGGGTATGGGATGTATGAACTTTTTTTTTCTGTTTCTTTCCATTTCTTTTTCTGAATTCATGCAAATGTTCTAAGAAATGATCATGATGATGAATATACTACTATGTGATAAAAAAGAACGTTCATATTGTATGTTGATTGGTTTTATTAAGAAAAATTAATTTTTTTAAAAATAGATGCTGGTCTTCTTTCCTAACTGTACTATTACATAGTTGTGTGCCCACTAAAATGTGCAAAAACCTTTCTGAATCTGGGTAATTTCACTTAGTAAAATTGAGAAGTGAAGCAGAAGTTGGTTTTTCAAAGTCCCCTCACACTATGCCCCTGTTTGTGTTTTCCTACTAATAATATATTGTCCCTCAAAATAAAGAAGCATAAATCCTTCACGGTCCCATACTATAAAGTCATATTAAGAGAAACATGTTAAATTTACTAAATTAATATATAACTTATCTATATCCATCTATAAAAAGATCAATATATTAAGTTTATATTAAATTTGTCTGATTGGCAAAGATAAAAAGTTCAAAAATGCCAAGTTCAGCATCAGTTATGCAGAAATCATTCTTTTTTAATGTTTCTAGGAATACAAACCAGTGCAACCTTTCTGAATAGGAATTTTTCATGCATTGGAGTTTTAGCGATCCATATTATTTGATATAGCCATTCCATTTAAAGATTTTGTTTTTGCTATTTGTTTTGGCAATGGAACCCTGTTTTAAAATTGCAACTTACAGAGAAGTCCATTGCAAAATAAACAAAGCCTGAGATATTTTGGTTTATAGTGGGAAAAGGGGAATGGGAGTCCAATACTCTTGGTGTCTTCCATGTTTCCTTTTTCAATCTCAGTGATAACTTCATGTAAGCATAAAACTCTGCAAAACTCTGTTAGAAAACTACAGGCATGCCTCATTTTATTGCACTTTGGTTTATTGCACTTTGCAGATACTGCACTTTTTACAAATTGAAGGTTTGTGGCAACCCTACATCAAGCAGGTTTGTTGGTGCCATTTTTCCAACACCATGTCTTTGTGTCTCCATCTGATTTGTTAATTCTTCTAATATTTTAAACTTTTTATGATTATTAAATCTTTTATGGTGATCTGTGATTGGTGATGTTTTACATTACTATTGTAATTTTTTGGGGGGTGCCATGAACCACACCTATATAAAATAGCGAACTTAATACATAAATGTGTGTGTTCTGACTGCTCCACTGACTGGCAGTACCACATCTTCTAGGCCTCCCTATCCCCTGAAATACAACAATATTGACATTAGGCCAATTAATAACCCTACAATGTCCTGTAAATGTTCAAGTGAAAGGAAGGGATTTCATGAGGCTATAGCTGTCATAAATAGTTATGTCTCTGATGGATCTTGGGAAAGTAAATTGAGGCCCTTCCAGAAAGGATTCACCATTCTAGATGCCAATAAGAACATTTGTGATTATGGGAGGAGGTCAAAACATCAACATTAACAGGAGTTTGGAAGAAGTGGATTCCAACCCTCACAGATGTCTTTGAGGGGTTCAAAACGCCAGTGGAGGAAGTAACTGCAAATCTGGGAGCAATAGCCAAAGAACTAGAATGAGAGGTAGAACCTGAGGATGTGACTAAATTGCTACCATCTCATGATGAAACTTGAATGAATGAGGGATTACTTCTTATAAATGAACAAAGAAAATGGTTTCTTAAAATGGAATCTACTCCAGGTGAAGATGTTGTGCGCATTGGTGAAATGCCAACAGAGCATTTAGAATATTCGTTGATAAACAGCGACAGGGTTTGAGAGGATGACTCTAATTGTGAAAGATGTTCTGCTCTGGGTAACATGCTTTCAAACAGCATCACATATCACAGAGGAATCTTGAACAAAAGGAAGAGTCAATGTGGCAAACTTCATTGCCATTTTATTTTAAGAAATACCCAACCCAACCTTCAGCAACCAACACCCTCATCAAATAGCAGCCACTAACATGGAGGTAAGAACTTGCTGAAAGCTCAGATGATGGCTTAGCATTTTTTAGCAATAAAGTGTTTTTAATCAAGTTTTGTGCATTGTTTTTCAGACATAATGCTGTTGCACACTTAATAGGCTATAGTACGTAGTGTAAACATAACTTTTGCATGCATTGGGAAACCACACTTTATTGCAGTGGTCTGGAACTGAGACCGCAATATCTCTGAGGTAAGTATGTACTGCACTACATGTCTTCAGAATGCTTTCCAGTTCTAAAGGCTTGTGTCTCAATAAAACCATTTGCCTTGTGGGACCCCCTAAAAAGTATCCATCACAGGACAAGTCACTCACAGAAGAGTGAGTCAACTTCATATACTTTACAGGCTCTGACTCATGCTTTAATTCATTTTTTGATTGCTTGCATTTTTTCCTTTTTCAGATGATAATTTAATTTTATAAATGTTTATTAATGGTTATTAAATAACTAAATCAAGAAAAGTACATATGCCTCAGTAACAAAACTATGTTGGTAGACGAGAATAAATGTAGTAATTAAGATTAGGGGCTCTACTTTCAGAGTGCACAGGTTTAAAGTGTGGCTCTGCAGTCTTCAGCATTACTTAATCTCTCTCAGCCCCATTTTCCTTATCCCATAAAAAGAGAGTGCTAAGGGGAAAGTGTGGGATTGTATATATGGTAACAGAATGATTTTTTTAAACAATCCATAGACCTGCGCTGCACAGAGAGTGAACCCTACCTTAAACCATGGACTTTCATCATAGTACAATTGTTAAAATGTGCTGTCATCGATTGTGGCAGATATTCCACACCAATGCAAGGTGTTGTTGAAGGGGTGATATGTATGGGAGTCCTGCATTTTATGCATGATTTTTCTGTAAATCCACAATTCTCTAATAAAGGGGGAAAATGGCGGGGGGGGGAGGGGAGTTACTAATACTTGTTATATTTCAGTCACCAAGGCCCCAAAATTGGTAGCTCCTTTTCACTAATCTCTTTCTTTCACAAACTACCCCAATCCGGCAGCAAATCCTGTTGCCTCTACTTTCAAAATCCATCTGGAATATTTATACCACTTCCCCCTTCCACTGCTGCCCCTTGATCTATGGCATCAGGAACTCTCACCTGCAGTATCGCGGCAGCCTCCTCCCTAGGCACACACTTGTTCTCTCCTGTTTACCTCTAATGACCCTGTTAGCATGTAACTCAGATCAGGTCACGCCTCTGCTCAGAACCTGGAGATGCCTTCCCCTGTCATTCAGAATCCAGAGACAAATCTCCTCAAGGGCCGCCAGGGCCTCCTGGATCTTTCTCACCTTGATTATCACCTTCACTCTCTCCACTGGCCTTTCTCTCCAACCCATCTCTTATTTCTTTCCCTTTTCTGGAGAATGTAGGCCACACTTCAGACACATGAAGCTCCTTTGCTGCTTTTCACACCCCAGAGCTTTTGTTTATGCTCTTCCCACTGCTTTGGGTCTACTTTCCACACCCATCCTTGCCATTGACTCCCTTACCTTCTCCTGGCCTCAGCAGCCTTCTTCTCAGGGAGGCATTCTCTGACCATCCGACTTAAAATTGAACACCACTCCACAAACTTTCTATCCCTTTTCTCTCATTATTTTTTGCCAATATGCTAAAATACTAAGTGTGTGTATATATATATATACATATAATATATATATATGTATTATCTAATATATATGTATTATCTTAACACATGTTTATGGTCCATTTCCTCTCACAACAATAGAAGCCCCGTGTAGGTGATGATGGGAATTAGTTCACTACCGTATTCTCAGCACCTGGAACAGTGACTCACTCAATAGTCACCCTTGCTTATGAAAGTGAGAGTAGATGATATCATCCATGTGAAAGTTCTCTTCATATAGAAAGCCTTCAACAAATGTCTGTGATAATAACAGTGTTCTCATTTGTATTGAAGATCGAATGAAGATGATAATGTGTCTAAGGGGGGAAGGAAGACTTAAAACTTAAGAGAGAGGAATACTTTAAAGTGTGCTAAATAAATCTCTAACAGGCCCGATGGTTTCTCAAAGCTATTTAGAGGCTTTGGACTCAGTATAAAATAACAAATTTCAAATTTGCTCAGATCTCTTTCCGTTTAAATTTTCAAGAGAAAGTAAATAAGTGACAGATGAAACGAATGTGGTGAAAGTCTTATATTCGTGGGTACTTCTCCTTATGTTCAAACTCAATAAAGAGTTGACTTGTCCCTAGAGCCTTTCGCCAACAAATAAACCACATCTTATTTCTAGTTCCCTTTGCTACCAGGCTCACGTACTGTATTTATTCCAAACTCTTTGGTCTTTCTTCTTCAAGGGTCTCTCCCCCAATGAACTCACAGCTGACTTATTTTCAGCTATCATCAGTGCTGAGATTATATTTCCCTGTATCTGATTTTCCTAAATTCTCTTTATTTCTACAGTTTTATATCTCTTGCTGTCTCAAAAATATCTCTGTATCTAAATGTCATAGCTGTACTGAGAATGTGACACTCTCACCAACATGTTTGCCAGTAACTCAAGTGATGTCACTGTCTTCACTCTTCCTGATTTCCATTACCTTGAATGCTTTCCCAAAGAACTTACTTTTTAAAATTTATCTTGCAGTTGCTCTTGGTTCCTTTCTTCCTTTTTTCTACCTTTACTTTTACTTGCAATAGAATATATTAAACTAGATTTTTCACTGTTTTCTTAATATATATCATTAACATATATATATATACACGTTAATATGCACCATTACTATTATTTTCTTATGTTTAAAAATATTGAGAATACATACCCAATATACCTTAACTATCACTCAAGGTGAGGAAAAAACAAAACAAAACAAAAACTACTAGAAAAAATTAGAAGCCCTATGAGCAATCCTCTGCATGACAGGCTAGAACTCTACCTGTTGAGCCACCGTGGCCTGCCCTCCCATGCATGACTTTTGTTCATATTTATGTTTTCTTAAATACTAAATAGTATTCTTTTCATACTTTTACATTCTATTTACATGGAATCATGCTCCTTTGTTCTCAGCCTTCTGCTTGTGAGATTCATCCATGGTGATATGTGTCGTCTTAGTTCATTCATTTTCACAGATCTATAGTATTCCATTTGTTCATATGGTTTTCAATAGATTCTTATCTTTTCTACTTGCTCCTAGTCTCTCTTGTGTCTAATCTACCTGACAGATGCATAATCAGTTTTTTTTTTAATTACTTCCTTTGTCAATTTCCTGCCCTACTCAAGAACAGTAACTTTCCACTGCCTATAATATCAACACTAACTTTCCTACAGCTAACATTTAAGATAATTTTACACATTTATTTTCCAATACCAACATTTTCCCCAGTATTATCTCTAGATCTCGGTAAAGCCTATCCTATATCCAGCCCCCTATATGGCATCTTCAATTCTAAATATGCCACAGGAAACTAGCCACTGGAATAATTTCTCTTCTCCATCTCCCCTTTATCCGTTTTCTTCTGTTATTTCAAAGCTGAACTCAAAAATCTTGTTCTTTATGAATTTTACTGTCCTTCTAATTTAATCTCTTACTTCTTTACTTTCCTGCCTCTGCCAACATGTTTTTCACTGGAATGGTTGGGTCACATTTACAATATAAATATTTTTCCATGAATATGTTGGAAAATATCCATTCTATTCAATAAGTATCTATGAAATATCCATTCAGAGTGAAAGATGGAGAGAGAATAAAACAGAACCCCTGTCCTTGGAAACTCAGATTATTATCTATCCATAAAGAAACAAGGATAACTCAACATGGTAAGTACCATGACCAGATTTTACATAAGGAATTGCAAAAGCACAAGTCATGGGTTCTTTCATTGACTTTGGGAAAGGGACAGAGCAAGCCTTTTTTGGAGCAAATTATAGACCTGCAATGAGTTTTAAAAGATAAGCAAACAGTTAAGAAGATGAAAAAGGAAGGAAATGGACATCATATTAAGCAGAGGGAAGAATATGAACAAAATCTCATGAACTACAAACCACATCACATACATATAACATGTAAAGGGGTTAGAAAGATTTTAAGCTTGAGAGTAAGGCAGTGATAAAATGGTACTTCCTTCATAAGAGTGTGTGGGAATTAATGAATTAATGTACGTAAAGTGCTTAGAAGATTGCCTGACACTCAGTAAGTACTCTATAACAAGAGTACTTGTTATACTCTTATTATTTGGCTAACAATAGCCAAATAATAAGAAACCTGAGTCCCAGACTGCAAACCTTGGATTATGAAGAGTGTTCAAGAATCTTGAACAGCTTCTCTTTTTTAACATTCTGAAGGTATGAAGGGTGTGACATAGGAGGCTGGTAAACTATTGAGTAGGATGTTGCAGTTTCCACTAAAAGATGACAAAAGGTGAGGCAGTAATCATAGCAGTGGAGATGAGGAGGGCATGAACTCAACAGCTACCTAAGCTATTAAACAGCTATTGAATGTAGTAATTGAGAGAAAGGCAGGCTAAAACCCAAAGTGGTAGATTAGATGGCTGGCTAAAAGGTGCCATACAGAAGCTGCAATGGGGAGATTCTTAAGACAGTGAAGATATTTCCTGTGCACTCCTTCCTAAACCATTAATAAATGTTTCTCAACATGGAGACTATGAAGCAATGTTCTCTAATGAGCTGTGTAATGACATATGGTATTAATGGACCATGTTGTTAAAAGGGATTATAGCAGTGTGCACCCGGAAGAACAAGCATGGTTTTTGGTACTTAAAGAAAATGCAGGTGTTAATTTTCAAAAACATGGTGGCTTTGTGGCAGAGTTCTCGCCTGCCATACCCAAGACCTGGGTTCGATTCCTGGTGCCTGCCCAGGCCAAAAACAAAACAAAACAAAAAATGCATGCTCTGACAGTGACTTCTGGATTGAGACTGAAAGCCGTTTGTTCTGTGATTGAGGGCATTTCGTCTCTAGAGTATATTAATTGTGGCTGTCAGCGTCATGTTCTTTAATTGTTTTGTGAGATGAATATATACTTTATAATGGCAATTTCACAAGTAGACTTTATGATACAATGGGGAATTTATCACTTCAGCTTCTTAATGGAGACCAAGGCCTAACTAGCCTTGTTCATGAACCATAATTCAACATTTCAGCATTTCTTTGTCTTCTTCTATACTTACCATTTGCCAAACAGTGTTCCAGAAAGTGGGGAAGCAATCAGACAAAACATATACTTGGATTAAGCTACCATTAAGCCAGAAAGAATGTGCAATCACAGTAGAGAAGGATCTGAATGTGGGCTGAAGAATGCATGAGACATTGGAAGAGTCTACTAAAGGGATGAAGTTTAATCCAGGGAACAATGGGGAAATATTGCAGGGTTTAAAACATGGAGGTGAAACTATTTGAGGTGCATGTTAGAAGAATCCCTCTAACTACAATGTAGAGAATGGATTGAAGAAAACCAGTATGAAGGGTGTGGGGGAATACAATACATAGCTGTTGGATTACATAATCAAAACAGAATTAGTACCTTAACTAAAGCAGCAATGTAGAAAATAGAGAAGAGGAATGATGGCCAAAGGAGTTTTGGGACAGAGTAGGACATGAAAAGAAAGGCCTATTGATCAAGGGGTCAAGACGTATGATTTTCATCTAGCATCAATTACTTAAACAGACATCATCCAGACAATATGACATGGTAGGTAGAAACAGACTCTGCCTGAATTTGAATCCTGGTCTAGTCACTTATTTAGCTGGAAGTCCTTGTGCAGTTCACTTTACCTCCCCTAGTACTTAACCCATTAAGTTATCATAAAGATTTAGTGAGGCAAAATATAAAAATGTCTAAAATCGTGGTGGAATCTTATATTCCAACATCCAGTTATACAGGTTCTGAAAACATCATGATACAGCTGAGAGCTTTCCAGATGATGTACACCTAGGACTTCTTGAATTTGGATGATGCTGGCCTTCCAGAAGGAGAGAATGGCACCTAGGGAAAGGCTGGCACTTTTCATGGCTCTAAACACCCCATCCTTACTCCCACTCAACAGAACTTCTGCCTCCTTTTTAATTAAGACCTTCCTCATAATCATTCAGAGAAGTCCCTCATGTTCAATCTGTGACTCATAGACCGACCATTTGAATGGTACAAACATTTCCTCTGCAGGAAGGAGCAGATGCTCTGGTGAAAAACAAGCAGGGGGTGAATAAAACAGGGAGTAGCATAAATGTAAAGGAAGTTTGGGGCTAAAGAATTTGCAAGTTCTCATAGACAAGTCCGTTTGAACAAGCCTCTTCTTTTCACGGCACAATAACCATTGGAGACCTTTGTCTCTAAAGAAAATAAAACCAGCCAAAGTTGCATCAGTCACCAGCCCTGGAGTGTTGATCTACTTTTGGAAGCTATGCAAGACAGAAAAGACTTCTCTCCAGGTAGTAATAAAAGAGTTATCAACTTGCTCTGGTAGTCCTCTGGGACCAACCCCCTCCAAAAAAAAATCTATGTCTGGCACCTAGGTACTTTCCTGAGTGAGTTGTCATGGCAACAGGATGTAGCAACTGTTTTCAGGATTCTAAGGCTTTGGCAATTCTCATGAGCTTCTCTGCCTCAGCTTCTATGTATGCACAGACATATGGATACCAGAACCGGTGCCAGAATTGAGGAGTAGGATTTGAAATTCATGCCAGGATTCCTCTGGGTTACACAGGACCTCAGCCGACCCCACAGAGTTTAGCTTGCTCTGCACCATGGCTGAGAGCGTGACCCATCTGGTTCCATCACCTGCTGGGGCTCAGTTGCTCCAGCTGTAAAATAAGGGGATTGAAGTCTGCATGCACAAAGGTTAATGTCAGCTCCAGAATGTTTTGAATATCAGTAGCTTTATGGAATTTAATTCCAGAGTTTTTCATGGTTAATCTTGATTTTCAAATTAATCACTTTGAATGCAATTGAGAGATAAAAATGTCATCTCAATTAGACGTGTTTTTAATATAACTATTTACTTTTGGTCAAGGACTGCATTGTTCTTCAAATAAAGTATTAAGCTTATTATATATAAAATACATATTTTAAAAGACAATATAGTGTCTATATGAGTGTATGTGTTTGTGTGTATGCACTCACAGAAACTTGAATATAAGGGAATACATATGACTAGCTCTATTGTAAAAAACAAAGCAAATACTAAAATAAGGTTTCTGAGAGAGTAAAGAGAAAAGTTACCCTTTCAATATTCATATATTTTCATTTATTCATTCATTTGATCTACGACTATATGGTGCACAATACTATATTAAATACATATGCATGTGCCTATATATACGTGTGTGTATGTGTGTATATGTGCCTGCAAGCCTCCAACTTCAGTTCATATGCTATTCCTCATATAATTCAGAAAAGCTGCAATTCTTATGAGTTCAGTGATTACTTCTGACTTGCACACCATTTTATCCTTAGCACTTAGGGCAGCACTTGGACAAACTATATTAATAACTATTTGGAGAAGTGAATGAATGAATGAATGAGTGAATGAACAGGTGATATAGAGTGAGCTTAGTTGAGTTTCTTTACATCTGTTAAAATGTGTTTCTTGAGAAAGAACAATCCACGGGTTGCAATTACCTGTTGCTATGTAACAAATAAGCCTAAAATGCAGTGGCAAGAAAAACAATCATTTTAAATATTTTGCTCAAAGCCTCTGTAAGTCAGGGATTCAAGAAGCCACCATGTAAGAGGCTCTCTTCTGGTCTGTGGTGCTTGGAGCCTCAGTAAGGATGACTCATGTGGGCTGAAAGATCTGGGCCTAAGAGATCTACTTCCAAAATGACTTCTTCATTCCTAATGCCTTGAGGGGAATGCTGAAAGGCTGGGCTCATCTGGGAATATTGACTAAGTTCCTGCATGGGGCTTGAGCTTTTTTCAGCATGATGGCTGGCTTTGGAGAGGCAGCATCTGGTGAATGGACTTTCCAAGAGAGACAAATGCTGTAAGGCTTCTTTTGACCTAGCCTCAGAAGATGCAGTGTCACTTCTGCCGCATTTTATTGACTGTAAGCAAGTCTCCATAACTAGTCCATATTTGAGAGAAGGGGAATCAGACCTCATTTTCTGAGGCGACATATGTCAAAGAATGTCTAGCTATTTTTTGAAAGGGAGAGGAATTGACAGCTCATGTAGTCGTGCTGGGACAAATCACCAGAGGCTGCAGAGAGGATAGCAAAGTGTGAAGGGCTCTGTTTAAATGATTGATGCCAGCTTGATTTCTGCTTCTTTGTACTCGGTCTGCCTTCTCTCTGAAAGGTTTAGAGCTTTCTGTGTGTCTTTCATGTTCTCAGGTTTCACTATAGTATGTTGAAACTCACGTTTTTCTTTTTCAGTCCTGCTTGGCACTGTATGAGCCACTTCAAACTTAGGTTTTTCATCTTTCTTTAATTACGGGAAATTTAACTTCATAATTTCATCAGTAATGAAACTTCATCCTTTTTACTCTTTCTGGAACATTATTATCCAGTATTTGGCACTTCTACTTCAATTCTCCCTAGCTTTCCTTCAAAACCTTCTATCTTTTCATTATGTCCTACAGCTTTCAGGAAACTTATTTCATGTTATCTTTCACCTTCTTAATTCATGTTTCAACCATGCTTTTCCTGGTATTATTAATAATCTGTTGAACATTTTATCTGCAAAGTATTTGACACCAAAATATTTCTACTTGGTTCTAACTTAATACTCCTTTTACTGGCTTTGTACTCCTAATATCTTCAGCTTGTTATGTGCAGTTGTTACACTTATTTAAATAGTCATCCACTTGACTACTTCATTTTGTAATGTGCTTGTAGCCTTTGCATGTCTTATTATATTGTCCTGGCATGCCCATTGTATGATAATCTAGAATGTCACAGCCCAAAGGTCTGGCCTTGGCTTATTTCCCTCCTGTGGGCCTGGGATGAGACTGAGATGCCACAGAATGACCTTGGACTGCTCCTCTTCAGTGCCAACTCTTCCGGTCAGGAATTCACTTGTAAGTTTTTAGAAAGAAAAGGTGGGTTATTTTTTCCATAGCTGTAATCTATTAGTCAGCTATGGGATTTGGAGAAAGGAGTTACTACCCAAGAAATGTTTTCAACAGCTCTTCACCCTAGCAGTTCTTTTGTGCTGCTTTCATATACCTCATCCAACATGAACAGCCCGGCCATTGAAATTTTGTGGAAAACGTCAGGAAGTAGTTGCTCAAAAAAGCCTTGCTTCTTAACTCAGGTTTCTCAAATACCTCAAGTCCCAGCCCACTCCACCATACACACATACCCCAGGGCATGATAATGGCCTCACATTTCCCCAAGGGTCTCTCATTTTTTTTCCCCTAATTTTCCCAGGATTGATTTGGGGGGAGGAGGGAGCAGCCCATACCTATTAGGAATGGAAAGATCCTACTGTATATTTTTCTAATTAAATATGTTTCCCCAAAGTCATCCACATAAGAAAGGAATAACAAAAATACCACTTTTGCCCAAATGCTCCCATCATGGCAGTCTCAAATGTTATGTCCCATAGGACATGTTCAAATGAAGCTTTGATTGGAATTTCATTCCAGCTATAGCAGTGATGATTATACTTATCATTATCATTATCTTATTACTCTTGCTGTTATTATGTTATAAATGTTATAATCATCAATTCTTATGTATCATAATCTGTAATAATCACCTTAAATATAAAATCATTTGAAATCTAGGAACTTTTGGGTAGGCTCCTTACATAGGTCATATGCAAAGCTTGAAAGTTCACTTGTCTAAAAGGGCATGAAACATAAAAGACATAAAATAAGGAATGTAACTTTTTCTTCCAGTCTCTTAAATGACTCAAATAGAGACTTCTGGTATCTTCTTGTCTCACTCTCTTAGCTCTTGATCTTCCCACATTCTCCATACTCCTTTCCTTCTCTTACACTTAAAAATATATATTGGCTTAACTTATTTGCCAAATTCTCCCCATTTTCTTCCTGAGTCTTAGGTCTAACATTTTCCCACTTATTGTGCATAGCAAAAGGTTCCTCTGGCAGGGATGGACTCTACAAAAAGGGTCTGAGATGGGAAGTTGGGTAAGCAAAAAAAAAATATCTCTTTGTTAGGCATAGGTAAGTGGGAACATCTCTGAACGCTTCCTTATTAATATGTATTTTTTCTATCATATAACACAGGATCTTATTTAGTTCTCTCAACAACATTATGGGGTAAAACACTATGGGGTAATTATTATAACTGTATTTTTCATGTGAGAACAGCAAGTTATAGAGAATCAAATTGTTCACCTAAGGTCACAGTAGACTCTCTCGAAAGTGCAATAGTCAGGATTTATAGCCAGGGCATCTGATGCTTTGACTCTTCCACTAAATTGCCATGCTTCTTGGCAAGGAATTCCATTAAGGTACATTTATAAAAAGAACAAAGCCGAGACCCTCAAATGAACTCTCAACTTCATCTGAGAGCTTTTATAAAGATAAATACTAGATTTCAGGTAACCTGTCTGAGCACCCTAATTTTTATTCTATTTTTTTAAATATATCTATTCCCAGAAAGCTGCATACCTGGGGTCACCACTTCAAGTTTAGTCTACATAATTTAATAATCATGTTATTGGAGTAACAGCTATTAACAACTCATTAGTAATCATTTGGGCAAGGCTAGATCAACTCTTGTGCTAAAGCTTTTATCATGGAATTTTAAATTATTATATTAATAAATAATAAACTACCTACCAGAAATATTCATTCTAAAAGACTGTACTTTAAATTTGCTGGCATAACTTATTAAATATAATTAAGTTGCCAACTGCAGCAGCATTTCTCAGACTCCTGCCATCTACATGAATTTATTGCCAACTCAGGCAACCCAGCATTCATCATCTGAAACCAGGATTAGATTTCCAGTTTCCATTAAATCTAGTGAGGTCTATCGACTCATTCAAGAGGAACCATTGGAAAATAATGACAGTCACTGTACCTGCAGAAATATTGAGTTGGTGAACTGAAGAACCAAAGGAAAAAAAAAGAACAGGGCTGCTGAGATAGGATGTTTCATTTGTATCTGTAGACCAAATTCCTAACAGCCAAAGGAAGCAAAAATTCAGACAATTTGCTTAGAGAATATTTTAGCTGCCTTCTCATCCAATTCCAGACAGTGTTCATTAGAAGTAAACCAGGTACATTTTAAAAAGTGAAAGTCAAGAAGAATTACTTTGGTAAATTGTTCCCCTTAATTCAAATGTTCAGAATCAATAAATCTGTGAAATCTTCAGGTCCAAATAAGTAGGTTCTTTTTTTTTTCTGCAATATTCCAGTTCAAAACTTTTTGACTGACTGATACTCCACAAACAACTAATGCATGAATTAAAGAGGGAATGACCTTTGAATTTCTGCAGTGTTTTTGCAGCTTACAAGGTGTATTTCCTTACATTATTGAACTGATAAGGAATGGTAGGAATTAATGATATTAGTCCTTTACAAATGAAGAAGTCCAGACACACACAAAATTTGCTGGTGGTGGGGAACAGGCCTTTGAAACAAATCAGATCTAGCTCTACCCGATGCTAAATTTCAATTTGGGCATTGGTCTCCAAATTCTATCTCCTCATAATAAAATGGTAGTAAAATACCTAATTCCGGAGTAATTGTGAAGTTAAAGAATCATGTGCAAGGAAATAACAGATACCCAATAAACCTTCCATCCTCTCTACCCCACCCGCTCTCTTTGCTTTGGGAAATGTTGGCCTTTGACCTTGCTTTAAGACAATCGGAAAGACGCTTCTTGGTAAATTTTGTTCAGTAACTATTTTTACTATTAGGTAATGTCTTAAAATTTTATAAACACGAAAACCATGAAGTAGTCTGATGAAAGTTGTTCATTAATTTACCTTTTGTACATGATCTTTCCCTGTTGGATGCACAATCCTATTCCATCCCACAGTGCCATGCTGAGCCATATTGGAGCCTGAGGAAAAAGAAAAATTCAGAATGCTGATCTTGTTTTTATTTGCAATTTTGATTTTTGGTTTGCTATGGATTTTTACATTGATTTTTATTTTAAAAAGTAAGTATTGCATTAAAATACCATTTACCTTGATTACTGAGTGTTGTGATACCTTTCTAACTTTCCTTGCCAGCTCACATTCTCCTTTCATATGTCCAATTTAGTTATTATTCATCTGGTGTAAATTCAGTCTAAATCTCCCTTAAGTAGAGTGCCCCAGGTGACAGCTGTAGGGGCTGAGTCCAGCATTATTCAACTGGTATGAGAACAAGACATATTTATAGTTGGATTTATAGATGATCATTGCATTCATTACCTTGCTGGCAAAAAATATAAAGCCTGGGTTTAAGACTGATAAAAGAGTCATTTGGGCAGATTTCAAATGAGAAACTAAAATTTACTCAGTAGGTCAAAAATGTGGACAGTGAATAGTTTCATTTAATCCTTCCCAAAATGTATTCCACCCAGGAAATTAACAGTAATTAATATTTATTGCCTGGTGCTACTCCTAGTTCTTTCCTTAGGTTTATTTGTTTCAGTGACCTGATGAGATGGTCACTATTTTTAGACTTGCTGAAGGTCACTCCACCAGGCCTTGAGCTCTAGCAGACTCCAGAATCTGTCCTCTAACCACTATAATCTATGGTTATCAAAATATTAAGGAAAACCAGCTATAGGAAAATTCAAGCAAGTATTATTTATACAGAATCTTGGCTGATAGGCACTATGTGTGATATGCACATTAAAGTGTGTGCATGGGTTTGGGGAACTGCTGTTGGAAGGTGGAAAGTTCCAAGGTTGAGATGTTTGGGGAGACATATTGCAAGGAAGGATAAACAGAGTTCTTAATTGCAAACCTTATCAGAGTCTTTAATAGGCCAAGGTGAACAGTGAATTTCCAAAGGAGCTGTTAGGAGTATACAGTTTTCCAAAGGTATTTGGCCAGGCACATCCCTTTGTGATGGAACATCCTTTTTTGGTTGCATTCAATTTTGCCCTGGTATTTTAGTGGTTAACAGTAGCTGACAGAATGGCAGCCAGGAAATCACTACCAACAGTAGATATGAAAGTGCCATCACAATGTAGATCCCGACTTGGTTCTGGGCTGTCACACCAATCTCAGTTTCAGTGCAGATGCTTAACAAAGTGTGGCCATGCATACTAGCCCCAAGAGAGACCAGGCATGATGGAGGGCTGGCGAGGTATCCAGCTGAAATAGTAAGTGATGACTCAGAAAAGCATACAGTCTCATTGGGGTTTCTTAATGGGTACTGGCCACCCTGAGGAAAGGGTAAGGAGAGATTTAATGGAGCCTGCTGAGTCTGTTACTGTGTAAATCCCATCTCTGGGGAAGTGACTGGCACAATAATATCATATGTCAGTGCTGCAGACATTTGGCAGATGTGGCATATTTCCCAATGTGTGAGCTCTGAGCGAAATTCTGAATGCGGGAGTGTGGGAGTATGTGCGGATGGGTGTGATGCATGCATATGCCATTTTAATTCCACTGTCCACAAGGCATGAGCAGTTTAAAAGATAAAATTTGACATGCGATTTGTGCGTGCTGATAGAGATACTTTGGTTTTACAAAGATTAGGTGTCAGTAGCATTTTTTGAGCAAACACCCTACACATGCACACTCTCTCACACAAAGGTAAAAAAAAAAAAATCAAATTGCCCAAGGCACCCAAGGGAGAGAAGTGTTATTACTCTGCTTCCAAAGCAGTTGTCAGATATCTGGTAATATCTCACACGAGAGCCTTGCCTTTTATGTGACAAGGACTCTTAAAAGCTTGATAGCTTGTTCTAGGGAAAAAAAAAGGAAAGAAAGAAAATGGATAGATGGAGTTTATTTGGAGTTAAAGTTGAACTCAAAAGAGAAGCAGAAGATTCACATTAATATGCATTATTGTATTCTTATTATGCATTTTTATCCTGTGTTTGTCAGGTCAGTGGCTGAATAACACCCAAAATAGAGTTGTCCTTATAGCAGGTGCCCAGAGTATTGAGTTGATGTGAATTGAATAAAACCTAAGCAAATCAATTCCATGAGTGTCTTCTGTCCAAAACTGGCAGATTGATCCTGGATAAAGTTGATCCTGGATAAAGGAGAAATAGTGTGAGCCCCACAGTGGTACATGAAGCAAGGGCGGAATGAGATCTATGTCCTGGGCCAAGTTTCTAGCAAGCAACAGACATCTCAGTGTTTAAGTCCAGAAAAAAAGTAAGATCAGAAGCAAAGTTTCAGAGACAGATTTGACAAAGAAAGGAATTTGGAAGTTGGAGCCTGAAGAAAATTCCAGAAGCCCTGTGCTCAGGGAAAGCCTTGTTGGAGGCGGGGGTTACTAGGCGGGGGAAAAATTATGAGAGTTGGGTCACTTTGGCCAGGAATGGGTAAAAAGGGTGCCCCTGAGGCAGAATGAGCAGCTCTGGGTGTAGACCATTGTGGACCACCACAAGACTCACCACAAGAATGGCTGGACAGGTGAACTCAGGACAGGTGAACCCAGGACAGGTGAACTCAGGCCAGGTGAACTCAGGACAGGTGAACTCAGGACAGGTGAACTCAGGCCAAGGAATGGTTCGGGGCTCTGATACTGAAGATCTTCCCCTCTCTCACTGCAGATAAAGCACAAAATCATAAAATGGGTGGATATGAGCGAAGAAAAACACACACGCACAATAAATAACAAGATTTTCACATAAATAAGTGGTAGATTATCAGCTTCTTTATGTTTACATTCAGAAGTGGGAATTCCCTTGCCTGTTAAAAGTGGCAAGTTCTATCCTCTCATACCAAGAAAATCACAGAACCAAATGTCGGGCATGATGTCAAGAGGATAAGTCCTCCCACCTCAGGGCTATATGACGTGGGCCCCAAGACAATGATGAGAGTGATAGTCTGTGTTTAAAATTCTTCATCCCTGCACAACCCTGGGCGAACTACTACTTAACCTTCTGGACCCTCTATTTTCCTCACTTGTAAAATGGTTAAGATCAATTGCTAGTATTGGTCCAAGTACTTCACATAAACTCACCCATTTTAAGCCCACCATCCTCTTATAGGTCAGAATGCTATAAGCATCTCCATTTTAAAGACGAGGAATTGAGTACAGAGAAGAAAAAGGCCTGAGCCAACTCACATTATTACTAAATGTACAGTGATAGAATTTGAATGTAGGCCATCTAGTTTCTAAGCATATTTATTCAAACTGAAAGCTGTGCTTTCTCTCAGGGAAATAATTCTTCTGTCCTAAGAATATGAATATGAATATGATATAGGCGACATATGAAATAGACACACAATAAGACCACGCACTTGGGCATTTCCTCCTTAGCTTGCCCAATGCTTACCACCCAACCTTATCCTAGATCATGGGCAGGAGTGAAGGAAACTCTAGGTATAGGAAGGTTTTAACTTCCCAGGTGATTCTAACATGACTCTGTGTTTAAAAACTGAGAAACTTTGTCTTCCATAAACCCATTCCATGGTTTTGTAACAGTCTCAGGAGATTCATTCCTGACTTCTGATCTAATTCAACCTCGAAAACTATAAGGCATTTTCCCCTTGTTCTACTAAGAAATCTGTGTTACAACATTCATAGCTGTTTATGATTATGTCAAACACGTCAGCACTGTTTGGTATAAAAGTTTTTGGATCTCTAAAGGCTCTATTTTCTTCCACCTTTGACTTGTACAAACACTGTATAGTTTTATTAATGGAGCTCTCTTTGACAGCAATACTTTCTGTTTCTTGGGTTACTGACTACTATTTCTAAAAATTAGGCCTGAATGCAATGCGTTGCTGCATTTTGATACATTAATTTCTGGCTGAACTGGATTTATGCATTCTGTCTCTGCATTTTCCTCCTCTTTGCATTCCTGGGTTTCTCTATAGAGAGTGTCAGTATTAGTTGAGATCCAAGCAGTAATTTTAAGAGTATGAAAAATGTCAGCCCATTCAAAGTCCCCACAGATTATGTGGGTTTGATGTTTGGGTTGGCTTTCCTTTCATGATCAAAGATGAGACATATAACTGCCATAAGTCTTTACAGAGCTATGTGAGCCATCTCAAAGCAATTTAGTTCAGTGAGAAATGAGAGAAATAAGGTAAGATGCATTTATCTATGGAGAACTTAAAGATTCATGTTTTATCTGAATAATATTGAAAAGTCTTAGTACTGTGGCATTTAAAAAGTTTAGGGAAATTACTAACCCCTGCCTCCAAGGGACTATAAACTCATGGGATTGACTTCAGGGGATCCCTGAAGGCCCTAAAGTGATCTGCAAAATTTTGTAGTCACATTTTGTGGGAAAGGTATTCATAGCTTTTTTTCCCTTCAGATTCTCCAAATGACCTGTGATATAAATATTTAAGGATACAGAACTAGAGAAAATATATGTGAACTAAGTGTTTATGTCTGTACCCAAAGGAAATCTGACCTACATCCATCTTGTTATAATCACTAAAATGTTGTTGAGTGTCTAAGATGTGCCAAGCATAGTGCAGGGTGCTAAGGATGGGATAGAACTTTGAATTCCTTCAGTTAAGGCCTGAACTTAAAGAGGGAGTTGTCGGGACAGCTCTACATTGACTCCTTCCTTTGTTTACATCTCATGTTTACCACCTACTCCAGCCTCTTTGCTTTCTTGCCAATACAGTGGATTCTCCAACTTTCACCTACCACTCATCTTTCCTAGACCTCACTAAGGCTAAAGAAGTGTGGGATGGCTCTTGAAATGTGTCTGAAGTATGGGAAAAATCTAAGACCTCTTATAGCACAATAAAATATAGGAGTAATAATAAAGCATGTTAATCTGCACAATGCAAAATGTTGGGTTGCATTTTTACAGTTACTGTATTATTTCAGACCTCTGTAAAGGCTCTTGCATTTCTCCATTGTCTTATTTCAAAACTACCTCCTCCATGCAGATATTTTCTGTTTCTGATCCTACTTTATCTTGAAGAACTTGTACCCAAAGAGTTGAATTTTTAAGTTGTAAATAAAGAAGATAGGACAATGGTGGAAGTCTTGATAAGTGTGACATTCTTTGGTTGATTGAAGAGGTTGACCATAAGATGAAGGCTCTATTGATTATTTAGGAAGCAAAAGGATATGTGCATTATACAAGTCCTGGAGAAAATGCAGAGAGAAGGATGTACCAATTCAATGTTGGTAGGTGAGTAGAATGGTAAGCTCATCTGGAGGACAAAGTGGTGGATTCACAGGAAGCTGAGTATAGGGTTACCATTTGATCCTGCAACCCCATTATTAAGTGTATACTTGAAAGCACTGAAAGCAGGAATTCAAATGAACATTTGCATACTGGTGTTTATGGTGGCAGTATTCATGATTTACAATGGATGGAGGTGGCCTAAAGGTACATAGACTGATAAACAGAAGTGAGGGGGGACTGTGGTGTAGGCCTACAATGGACTATTGAGCAGCTGCAAGAAAGAATGAAGTTGTGAGGCACGCAAGTAGGGAAATAGATGTTGAGTACTATATGTGGAGTGAAGCAAGCCAGAAACAAAAGAAAACATTATAATACCTCACTAATATGGACTAACTATAATGTGCAAACTCTGAGAATTGAATCCAAGAGCATAGGTTGTAAAGGTAAGGGCTATTGTTAAGATTCTTAGATTGTAAGCTCTTACAGCATTCACATCTATTTCTGAGATGTAACAGCTATTTCTAAATTCTGAGATGCTGAGCTCTTTGTGTTGCTCTCTGGAACTTCAAGTATCTGTGTGACACCTGAGACTCACAGCTACAGTTCTGCAGCTATGAATGTCAGTATTATCCCACTCAGCAACTGTTACAAAAGGTGAAAAAGAGATCAGATTTCAATAAGAGATATAAATGAAGCATATCTGGTTAGGACTAAGGTAAATCAGAATACAGGGTAAAGGATAATACTGACTATTTTAAAACTTCAATGACTCTATGAGAACAAAGGAAGAGATGTTTATTTGGTACAAAATTTTATATTTTATAAAATTTTGCACACAATCTACTTTAACTGGTGTGGTCAGTTTATTCAAACACCATTATTACATGCAACCTTGAATAAAGATTGAGATCTTGTTGGTTTGTACAGGTTAGTGTGATACCCTGATACATCCCAGAGTAATTTGGGCAGAGAATAAAAAAAAATTTGAAAAGTCCCCTTGAGGGAATGAGTGGAAATGTGGAAATATTTAACTTCCTTACCTGAAGATTCCTGATATTCTTGCAAGTATTGGGAACTACCAATTTAATAGGTTGAGCCCTTGATCTTAGGGCTTGCCCTTACGAAACATATTCCTGTAAAGTTTAAGGTGAGCTTATTATAATTAAGAGCCACCCCCAGAGAATTTCTGTTGTTACTCAGAAATGGCCTCTCTCTTTAACCAACTTCGCAGGTAAAGCCACTGCCTTCCCCTCTATGTGGGACATGACTTCCAAGGATGTAAATCTCCCTGGCAACAGGGGTTGTGACTCACAGAGTGAACCTGGATTTGGCATTGTGGGACTGAGACAGACTTCTTGACAAAAAGAGGGAAGAGAAATGACACAAAACAAAATTTCAGTGACTTAAAGATTTCAAATAGAGTTGAGAGGCCATTTTAGAAATTATTCTTGTGCATTATATAGATATCCCTTTTTAATTTTTAGTATATTAGAATAGCTAGAAGGGAATATCAGAAACTGTTCAACTGTATTCCAGTAACCTTGCTTCTTGAAGATGATTGTATAACTGTACAGCTTGTATACTATATAGAGTGTATAAATATTCAGCTTTTACAGTGTGCCCATGTGATTGTGAAAACCTTGTGGCTGATTCTCCCTTTATTCAGTATATGAACAGATGAGTAAAAAAATAAAGACAAGGTAAACAATAGGGGTATAAGAGGTATGGGATATTTTGAGTGTTCTTTTTATTTTTCTTTTTCTGTTTTTGAGTAATGAAAATGCTCAAAAATTGATTTGATGACAAATGCACAACTATATGATAATACTGTGAACTACTGATTGTACACCTTGAATGATTATATGGTATGTGAATATATCTCAATAAAATTGCTTTTAAAGAAAAGGATACGTGCATTTGATAGGCAGAAGCCATTCCAAAATTTCCACCATTCTCTGGAGTATGTGTGACTTAGAATATACTTGGACTGAAATAAAGAACAGATAAATCCTTTCCTAGAAATCTGTAAGTGCCTGATTACCTAATAGCTAAACTGTTTGTAGAAATTGTACTACCCTGTCCTTTCTTGATAAAAAATTCAATAACCAACTCTTAAGGTTAAAATGTGGGACTCAGTGAACATATTATTTATGGACTGGACAATTGATTTAAATAGTACATTTGCCAAAGTTGAAGAAGCAGGGACAGTAAATGGATGTTATGGGAAGAGCGGTATCAGAGAACCTAAGTTAAAGATAGTTATAACAGCTATCAGTTGAATTTTGTGAGAGAGAAGATGAGCAAAATGAATCATGAAGATATTGAACAAATAACTAGTCCTGATTCATAGTGTATTGGAGGAGATGACTTAAAGGATAAAATTCAATTCCGTCCATTATGATGAAACTATAAATTTAGCTCTGAGAGTGAAGCTAATTACAATGGAAATTTCGTATTATTAAACCACTTTTTCCTAAATATTTTTCTATGTAATTTGCTCAAATATATTTTAAATAAAGTGATGACTTGTGTTTAAAATTCCACAGCTCATGGGAGATATGGCTGCTTCTGATCTCAAGTATGATATTGCCTCAATTTTCCTACTTCTGTACCCTGCTCAAATCCTCAGCTTGGGCATTTGCAAAGAATTTATTTTGATATGCTAGCATTTGTCTAAAGTGAGAGATCATGCTTTCCAAAGCATTACTTTATTCACTTAATATTTTCTAAACTGTATTAAGGAAAGTTAGCTCTACAAAAGCTAGAACACTGGATTATATAAAATGTCCATATTAGACTCAAAATTCCATAATCAATCATTTTAACCAAGAATATGATTGAAAAGTTTCCTTGTGCAATATAATATTTTAGCAATGTTTGCTGGGATAGGAAGTATGGTCTGGGAAAATTTTGTTTCATTAATGTAGAATCTCTGGGGTTCCTATCACTATTTAGGTCATTGCTAGGCAGAACATGATGGACAGATATATTTTCTTAATATTAAGACTTGGAAAACTCAAATAATCTTTCTTATGATTCCATTTTTGGCATATAAATCTTCAGTGACTCTCACCCTACAAATATACTGGATATAGAGGTCCCAGAAAATTGCTATTGAGTCCAAGAGATTGCAACTCCCCCTAGGAAGGAGCTCAATGGGACTAAGATTACCTGTTTATTATTTACCTAGATAGTTCCGTAATCCCAGTCTTCTATACTTGACCTTCCTGGCCAAGAAAGGACTCTGAAATTCTCAGGATCTACCTTAAACCAACAGAGCATTATAAGTTAAAATTGCTGAAAGCCATCCTAAAACTGAGCTATATCTCACTAGACAAGGACATGGTTCTCCAAAATCTACCATTAATTTAACCAGGCTTCCTCTATAGTGTATATAGCCAGAAATACCATTGTATTTTAATGTTATGGGTAAAATTTTGATTTGATCTCAGTAAGATTTTTAAATAGAGACCCTGGAATCTCTTTACCAGTTATCCATGTACCTCTTCCTATACAAGATTCTCAAGAAAGCCTTAGATAAGACTGTGCTTCAGAGTTCCACATTTTCAAATGCTGGAAAGGTACCCGAGTCTCCAATGCAGATCACTGAATAAAGGCTGAATTAGTGACTTAGATGTTAAGATGTAAGATGAGCTGGAGCCTAAACATAGCCATATGTTTCTGTTCTCTTCTTCACTCTCCACATCACTCCCACCCCTCAAAAAAGAAAAATAAGCAAATAAGCAAGAAAACAAAAAAAGAAACAAACAAAAAAAAACACTGAATCTAAATTTAGAGGAAAGGATTCTCAGATATGCCTCTGTCATGGTTAGGTTCTAGTGTCAACTTGACCAAGTGATTATGCCCAGTTTTCTGGTCAAGCAAGCACTGACCTGAGCATTGCTACAAGGATATTTTGTGGTTGGTTGATGAACCAGAAGGTTGGTGAATTAAATCACCAGTCAGTTCATTGCATCTGTAGCTGATTACATCTGCAATCAACTAAGGCATATTTCCCCACAATGACATAATCCAATCAGTTGAAGGCTTTTAAGGAAGAAGAAAGAATCTTCCACTGCTTCTTCAGTTAGCAAGCTTCTCCTGTGGTGTTCATCGAGACCATTCATTGGAGCTATCAGCTTCACAGCCTACCCTGTGGATTTTGGACTTCCCTTCCCACTCTTGTGTGAGACACTTTTATAATTTTTTACAGATCTCTTGTGTTGGTTCTGTTACTCAAGAGAACCCTGACTAATACACCTTCAAAGAAAGAAAGTCTCTTGAAACACAGTAGCACCTGAGCTTGCACTGCCACAAATACCACAGTGAGTGGAAAAGTGAGACAAGAAGATGGATACCTTTCTCAAAGAGGGTATATTCTGCCAAAATCTGCAGCATGAAACTTAATAGAGGAAAGAACATGAGTTCTTCTCTTTAAGGCATGGCAATCCCACCCAATAGGGGCACATAAGTAATGAAAGCTCTAATGAAAAAATTGGCAACTATCCCTGCTTTGGTAAGAGAACTAAAGCAGGCCTGATTGATATATGAAGAGAAAGAAAATTAACTACAAAAATTTCCTCTTCTTTTCTTCTTTTAGTCCACTTAGCTCAACTCTCAAGCCTGTAGTCAAACAGAAGATTTTCAAGAAGGTCTGCTTCTACCATCATGAGATGTTTATCCAGTTTATATCACTTTTGTATATCCCCTGTTGTCTTATGTGGTTAAATATAGAACAACCTTGACAACATAGCCCAGATGAAATATGAAACGTGGAGGAGCATCAGACTCCTTTGCATACACATTAAAGACAAAAAGGCAAGCATTACTCTCAAGTGTTTCAGCTAGATAAATCAAGGTGTTTCCGAATAAAGAAAGGGAAATAAGCTAATCCATGTCCTGTATGTGATAAGTATTCATGAATAATAGGTTGAAAACCTTGGCCAAAGGAGATTAGAGGAGTTTTTGGGATTATCTTCTGTCTGGTTAATAGAAAACCTGCTCTGTACATACCCAGGGTTGTTTTTGTGTTCAAATATGCCATTTCCATAAGTGCTGCCATCTCCAAGTAAAATTCTACTCCACAGATTAATGTATGGGACATTGAACGATAGTTAGCTTTTAACCATATTTTCAAACCTGCTCTTATTCTCACAACCAAGTGCAGCTAACAGCAGCACATTTGCTCTAATTTTTCTTCACTACTTCATTTTTCTTCCAAAAGTAGCAACTTTTTTTTTTGCCACTGCCAATCCTGAAAGATTGAAAATAACACATATTTAAATATTTTTCTGTTGCTCCTTTCCTTCCTTCATTTTTTAGACCTCCTTCCATCCTTCAATTATTTGTTTTCTCCAATTCAACATGTCTTTACTCCTATAAACCATATCCCTTTATTCATGTCCTTCACATATATTAAAGAATGAAAGGTGAGGGGGTGGGGATGGAGGAGGCAATTGATATGAAAATAAAATGGATGTTCTTCCCAAAAGCTTGAGGACATATTTCTTCCTCTGTTTTTATTTTTTCCTGACTTTCATAACATTTATTTTCATTCCCTCCTGGACACTTATCAGTAAGGCTGAATAGCAAGTCATGCTAAAACTTAGTGACTTAAAGCAATAATGATCTATTAGGCTCACAATTATATGTGTTGACAAGTTGCACTGGGCTCAACTAGGAACTTTTATGGATTTGGCCTTTATAGGTTGATCTCAACTGGGCTCACTCATTTGTCTGGAGTTAACTGCCAGAACGACTGGGGGCTATCTGATCAAAGCCCAGATGGATTGGTGTCACGTGGTGTGTCATTCTTCTACAGGCTACTCCAGGCTCACTCACATGGCAGCTGGGGCAGAATATCCCAAGGGTAGAAGGAAAGGTGCAAGGACTCTTGACACCCAGCCTTAAAACTCATAAAATGTCCCTATAGTTGCATGCTATTGAAGTCAAAGAGTAGAAAAGGTAAGGGGAAACATGGATTCTTGATGAATAGGATAAACAATTGCAACTATTTTTGCAATCCACCACTGAAAATGATAGAGGTAGAACAGTGTAGCTCTTAATTTTGAGTTTGGTGTTGGAACATCTGGGTCAAATCCCATCTTCACAAATTGCTAATTATGTACAGGTTCTTTACTTCTCTGTTGTCTCATTCCCACATTAAAACACAGGGATTATAACGTTGTCTAAGACCTAGGATTGTTGAAGATTAAATGAACCATTTCATGAGTTTAGCACAATGCTGGTGCTTAGTAAGAACATGTATTTCAGCTATTATCATCCTTTCATCATTATTGTTTTATAGTTAGGGCTTTGGGCATGGCTTTTCTTTTGTATATATAATGGGTAATCTGTAAATTTTAGCATCTACTCTTGGGTCAAGGTCTTGTGAATTCCATTGAGTCACACAGCCACTTTTGTCTTGAAGACATACTATTCTTAGGTTTATTAACCATATGCATACTCGATTCTGGGATGTCAAATATGACTACTACCTTCTTGACTCCATAACAGATGTTGTTGATTGATCCTAGCACTTTTTTCAGATTTCTTGGACAGGGCTCCAGAAAGTTACTGTTAGTCAACCAAAGGTAGTACAAGCGAAAGATCATATTTGCCTCCCCAGCTAGAATTTTTAAAACTTGCATTATGTTCACCTCTACCTTTGCTTTCAAATTCATTGGTTTTTATTGACTCCAAATTAAGTAAAGATAATCTAAACTAGTGGTTTTTAAACTTTCTGGTCTCAGACCCATTTTCACTTTAAGAAATTATATAGGACGCCAAAGGCTCTTGTTTATGTGGATTATTTTATTGACATTTATCATATAAGCATTTAAATCAGAAAAAAATAAAAAATATTTACTTACAAGTTCATTCAAGATAGCCATGATAAACATGTTATATATATATATATATATATATACCTATTATTTATTACTTGTACTATGTATTTATGGGAAAAAGCTATATTTTCCCAAACAAAAATTTAATGAAAAGAGTAGTATTATTTTACTTTTTTTTGCAAATATCTTTAAAATCTGGCATAACAAAGAAGAACTGCATTCTCTTATTTGTTTATACCCTCAACTTTTAAATGATATGTTGTTTTGGTTAAAGTATATGAAGAAAATCCAGCTTCACAGGTTTATACTATAGGAAAAGAAAGGACCTCATGGATTCCTTGGAGTAATCTGTGTAATCCCAGGATTTTACAATTTGGGTATGGTTTATCTAAACAGTCTACCCTCTGGGCAAGCAACTAGAGAGAGTTCCAGTAATAATATAGAGGACAGGATAAGACAGGGGATATTTTCAGATAGAGACATGGCCAGCCCTCAGATTGCAGAAGCTATCATGGACATTTGTGAGGTCACCTTTCAGATGTCTTCATCTCCTGAAAACCAGCCATGCAACTACCACAAGGCTCTCCCCACACTAGCTATGGCTGCTGGGGTGAGAAGCTGGTATCTGAGTTGAACTGAGCTAAAAAAAAAAAAAAAAAAGTCTTTCTTAGGGATTATTTTAACTGGAATGGAGAGAGTCCACTTTTCCACTGACAGAATTTACATGATACCAAAATTGCTAGCAGGCTTTCCCACACATATGGAAAATATCAGTTTGCTCTGTGTGAAGATGATGCAGCATATAGGGACAGAATGAAGCTGAGTTAACAGATCCATAGAGAGTTCTCATATAACTCAACACCCTAGACCCAGAAGATAAGATAAAAAATTTTATTATTATAGTAAAGAGAGGAGGAGACTCGAAGGCAAGAAAGGCTTTGGCATGAAGAGTAACAATTAGTATATCTAAAGAGGAAAAATAAATTTCAAAAACAAAGACCCTTTGGAGAGGATCAGGAGTCAACAAGAAAAGTCAGATGGAATAGGAGAAGTAGCTTAGCTTATAGGCTAAAGAATGTACAGGATACCTATTAGGAGAAAGTGAGAAATATCAGAACTCTGGACCCCACCACCACCACCACTCATTCTCACTGAGCCTAGGCTGAGGAACAGCAAATAAATAAAGGTTAGTAAATTTTGAGAAGATTCAGAAACCAATTTGCAGAGAAGTGAGTTTTGTCAAGTCACTTTAAACTCCCTGAATCTGATTACTCATTTGTTAAATGGGAGTAATAAAATAGGGCTGCTAAATTAAGACCTAGACAGAGACAGAAGGAAATTATGGTGGAATTTGTGGGAAATAGAGTAGGAACTTAATTTGACTGTCCCTGAAGTATAAAATTTTCAGATTAAAAGATGCTTCCAAGTGTCTCAATGTCATGAATGTGGCAGACAAAACAGTTGTGGGTAGGTAGATCTTCACTGCTTTAGCAAACATTTTGTTCCCCCATGTAGCCACGATTCAAGGGACTCATAGATTGTCTTGAGTTTCTTCCCTTAGATGAGGAGGAAAACCACTTCTAAATTTCTACTTGCCCTTTCTGACTTGCGATTAACATGATGGACCTGAAAAAATTAAGGGACCCTTTCAATAAGGCTACATCTAAATCACAATCATACAATAATCTATAGTGCACCATGTGTTGACACACAGACTAGTCTATATTCTTCATAGCAGCCCTCAGAGGGAGAATGTTATTGTCTACATTTTATCAATGAACCTTTGAAAGGGAAGTGCCATTCCAAGGTCATGCCATAAGTCACTGGCAGAACCAATACTCTTTCTCACATTCTGGCCTCCATCCCCAGTTAACATTGTTTGGGGGCAACATGATAACTTGATAAGCCTATAGATATCATTGCTTTGATTGCTAAAGTATGAGATGGTGCCTTAGAGAAATATTTTCAATACAAATGCTCCTTATGATAAATTTTGGTAAATGTCCTCTTTGGAAATTATTAACCTTTAACTAATTTTTTATTTTCTTGTGTTAATTTATCCTATGTAGCATTTAATTATTTTATGCACTAAGTTAGTATATGTGAATAAAGTAATTACTAAATCAATAATAAATAATACTTAGAATATTATCTTGTTCAGTCCTATGATGAAACTGTTGGCTTTTATTCCTAAAGATTCTGGAATACTAAGATTCTTTAGAATGCAATGATGTGAATGATTGTTACGCTTATTATCACCATCTTTGAGCTTCTACATAGCACTTTAGAGTTGCAAATACCTGATGTCATACATTATTTTGCACAGCAATCCAAGAGTTAAGTCAGTATGATCTGCAGTTCACAGTTAGAGAACCCGGAGTGTGCCAAATGTCAAAAAGACCCAGTAATACAATGTTAACCCTCACACCCTTTTAACACACACTTGAAGAAATGTAGGTGTTACAATGACACAAAAACACCGAATTACCTCCATTTTAATTACTATATATAGACATAACATAAAAGAGCCTAGGGGAATTTAAAAACATCAAATCCCAAATGAAGATTTATTCATTTATTCAATGAGCCAGGCTTAGAGTTAGGTTCTAAGGATACAAAACATGCGTAAGAACATATGTATGGAGCTCCTTTTAGAACATGTTAAAGGGAAAGAGAGAGATTGATCAAACAATCAAGCAGGTAAATAAATACAAAATTGCAACTAGTATGTTATGGGGATTTTATATAATAAGAGAAGGCTGCTTAAGAATATAGCGCAAGTTGGGGTATGAAGTTCCCTTAGAAATGAAGTAACTGGAGAAAGAGGAGCCTCACAGGCTGAAGGAAGAGCACAGCTGGAGTCCAGACCATGGGGAGGAGCATGCAGTGTGGCTGGAAGACAAAGCGAGGCTGGAAGTGTGGTGATAGATGAGGCTCCAGAGAAAGGCATATGGACCTGAGATCTCTGGAAATGATTTTTGGCTTTATCTTAAAAGCAAATGAAGTGTTTTAATTGAAGGTGGATGCAGATTATTAGTCATCTATGTATTTTGAAAATATCCTCTGTTTTCAGAGTGAAAAAGAATTTAAAGAGAGCAAAGTATATGAGGGAGTCCCTGTGCTAGTAACTAGGTCAAAGGGAGTATAGGTGGAGCTGGAGGAAAGTGGAGACATTCAAGAGAAAGAATTAGGGGAAAAAATGAAAGAACATGGATGGCATTGAATTATAAGGGTGAGGGAAAGGGAGAAGGAAGAATAACCACTAGGTTTTTGGCTTTTCACAGTATAGGTATGGTGGTAGGGATAGGGAGAATTGGAGGAACTTCTGGAATTCCCTTTGAGGGGGAGCAGGAAGAAGATATGAGTTTGAAGTGCTCAGGCATTTTAGAGAATATGTGAGGTGGTCATTTGGGTATATGGGTCTAGAGCTCAAAAGAGATGCCTGAGCAGGAGCTATAAAACATGAAATCATCTGAACAAAGGAGTTCATGACCATGCATTCTATGCTCAATTACTATGATCCAAAGACATTCAGGGTTTAGTTAACTTGATTTTATTCATTCATCCATTCATTCAGCAAGTGTTTATTATCTACCTACTATGTAGGTATATAGCATATGGTAAGTATATACTATATAGGTATATAGTAAGAGTAGTGAATTGAAGACATAGGTTCTTCTTTTGTGGACTTATTTTACAAGTAAATGGGATAATAAGTTTAAAAACAGGTTTTATAAGTTGCATGAAGAAAAATAAAGCATTGTAGGGAGGATATAGAGTGTCTGATATCCTCCTGTTTGGCTTTGGCAGGAACATACATTGTATTCTGTGTGATGACGTCCACTGACTTGTACAATACAGCCCCAGTGGCATAAGGAAAGGCTATTTTAGGGGATGTGGTAATGGAACACAAAGGTATGAGAAAATGAAAGGAGAGAACTAAAAATAGCTGTAGGAGAAGATCATTCCGGGTGGAAGGAGTAATGAACGCAAAGTTCTATAGTAAACATGTGCTTGTTATTTTCAATGAAATTATAAAAAGTGTAGAGAGAGGTGGGCAGGGGGAGGTGAA
This sequence comes from Tamandua tetradactyla, assembly GCF_023851605.1. Classification (NCBI taxonomy): domain Eukaryota; kingdom Metazoa; phylum Chordata; class Mammalia; order Pilosa; family Myrmecophagidae; genus Tamandua; species Tamandua tetradactyla. The sequence goes on along the minus strand of NC_135341.1, from coordinate 52,163,128 downwards.
ATATCTTACAGAGCTCTGAAGTCCTTGGAAGGACTTCAGCATCTCCTCTGATTGAGAAGGTTCTCTGACTTACATGGTATCAGGAACACTCTGACCGCTGACTTGAAAATAGTCTGGTGGGACAGAGGGGAAAATGGTTGAGCCACCAGCATCTCAGATAGCCCAATGGGGAGACAATGAGACAGATGGGAAATGTTTGCTTGTTCCAAAATGATAACTGTAAAGATGACATCAATCAGTTAGATTCTTGAAACATTCAAATGGTCGAACCAGCAAGATTTGTTGATGAATTGGAGTTGTTGTTATAAAATCTGTATCCTCTTGTACCAATGAAGAAAGGACATATATTTTAATGATTTTGTGTGCAAGAAATGGGTGAAATACTTGTATATAGACATGGAGCCTGGAGTCTAAAATCATGTGTTTGCATCCTGACTACATTAGATATGCAAGCCTGGGAAAACTGTTCCATTCTTTGGTTTTATAGTTTTGTCATGAGGATTAAATGAGGTGATGTACATGTGATGCCTGTATGGTGTCTAATGCACTTGACACATGATAGTCCCTAAAATTCCAGGCTCTGACCCAGTCCTAGACTGGCACAATGTTTGATTGGTTAAGTGATTGGAACTTGAACTAAAATGTACCACATGACTCCATGTACCTACACAGTTGTTTCTATTTCTTCACGGTAGTTGAAGCAGTAAGATGCAAAACATAGAAACTGACTTGCCATGCTTTTTGGCCATGGGTTGAAAACCAGACTATAGCAAGGGAACTCAATAACTCAATATACCAGAAAGAAATAAAAGTGAAATATTGAGAGAAGCGCCATTTCTGCTTGTTTCTGAGCCTCAGCCACTTATATGCTTTTCCGGAATCGGTCTCCAGTAAAATTTCCCTTTGACTTAAAGAGGATTTAAATTGTTTATTACTACTGTTTATGATAATAGTGATGATGATTTGCACCCTAGGAAGTCCTAAGGAATAAACTTACTGCTTTAAAGATTCTGCATTTTATCCTGCAGGCAGTGAGCACACACTGAAATGTTTTATTCAGTGAGTTGAAATAGATAGGTTTGTTATTATATATCTACTTCATTGGAACGATTGTTCTTGTAAATGTATGAGTGATGGATTTGAAAGGAGCAAGGCTGGATCAGAGAGAACTTTTTCAAGACTATTGTAGTACTGTAGGTAAGAGACGATGAAGGCCTTAATGGCATTGAATGTTCACACAAAAAAAGAGAGGAAAAATTCAAAATAAACCTAGATGGTAAAGTTTTCAGGATTCTGCCATCATTTAGCTTGTTGAATATCAGGAAGAACACTAAGAAAGAATAATGTGAATTTTGCATGACAAAGGTTATAGCCACAATGTCAGTTTAGACAGACTATACAAGAAATACAGACAGAATGAAAAAAGAAGAATTTGGTTTGGAGCAGGCCTGAGATACTGATGGGACACCTCCATGGTCATTTCTGGTGGCCAGCTTTGGGATGGGAGGGCAAAGATCATTCTAGAGATGAAGATGTGGAGATCATCTGCATATCATTCATGACGAAGTTCATGAAGAATGAAAATAATTGTCTCAGGTGTTTCTGCAGAGAAGCACCAGCAGTGAGAATACATATAGATGGAGGGAGGGAAGGAGGGGGTGGAGAGAGAGAGAGAGCATTTCAAGGAATTGGTTCCCATTATTGTGGGGACTAGCAAGTCCGAAATTGGGTGAAGAAATAGAACACAAACTCGTAGTTTTAAACATTCAGAGTAAAGGTCCTTTAAAATGTCAGTCCTCTCCCCAGAGTCAGTGTGGGAAAGTTGCTTATAAGAGATGAGACACAAACCTTATACAAAATAATTTATGATTCAAAGGGAAAGCTAGTTAGCTGGAAACTCTCAAGCAGGAGTAGATGAAACAGGCTTGAAGCAGAGTTCTTTCTTCCTCAGGGAAACCTCAGTTTTGCTTTTAAGGTCTTCCACCCGTTTGGATGAGGCCCATCCATATCATTAAGAATAATCTCTTTTACTTGAAGTTACCTGATAATCGATGTCAATCACATCTACAAAATGCCTTCACAGACACACCTAGATTCATGCTTGATTGAATAAATGGTACTCTGGCTTAGGCGTGTTGACACACACAACTAACATCATAAGACTAGTGGGGACTGCATCATTGAAGGGACAGAAATGAGAAGCAGCATGCCACTAAGAGGCAAAGAAGCAAAGAGATCTAGGGAACATTTTAAACAGAAAAGATTGTTAAGGAGGAAATCATCAACTTTAAAATTCAGCAGAAAGATACCCTAAGGAAAGAATAAAAATAATATTTTAGAGTGTCTGGAATTAGCTCTGTAGATAATTTTAATTGGGTGAAAAATAGAACACGAACTTCTAGTTTTAAACATTCAGAAAAAAGTTCTTCTAAAATGTCAGTCCTCTCCCCTGATCTTTATTTGGAGCCTCCAGTGTGAGAAAGATGTTTATAAAAGGTGAGGCACAAGCCTTATACAACATAACTTATGATTCAAAGCCCTTTCTGCTTTCTCCTCATGTTTAGACTTAGTCTTATGTTTAGAGAGAGCAGAAGGGAGAGAGAGGGATGTTGTGTAAGGACATGCTTTAAATGCTGAAGCAGTTTCAAGGCAGTTCCTTATCTGGGTCACTGCAGTCCTGGGTCTGGAACTCAGATTTGCTGGTCAGGAAATCCGATGCTGTCAGGGTGCTAGAACTGATTCCAAGGAAGTGACTTTCTTAATTGAACTCCCAAATGTAACTTTAAGAGTCTGACAAGCCAGCATCTACAAACCAGGAAATAATTTAATTTCCACAGGAGTTATGGCTTTAAATTGACCCCATTTTTCATGTCCATCAACTTAGCACCTCTCTAGGGTAATGAGAAGTTATATTAGACCAGAAGGCATCTGGTAAGCATGAGATACAAAGGGCAAAGTTAGTAGAAAGGTTTTATGCATAAATCATTCAATCCCTGGAAAAATCAACTGAAATGTTCCTGCATCACATCCGAATCTCTTTACAGAATGCAGAATGTTCTTGGTCTAATTCAGTGGGCACCCCTTAAACAGACTCCCATGGACACTGATTACTTCACTTTATTCATCTTTCTTTGAGTGCCATTCAAACAGAATTCTTTATGTGTATTAAACATCAATTCATAAAATAAAATGAACAGTATAAGTAAGTTTGGGTTTCAGACTGGCCAGCATCTACTCTTGGGTCAAGTGACCTTGAGCAAGTTAACTTCATTCACTTCCTTGGTCTGCTTCAACAGATGTGGAAAGCAATCCTTATCCTTCAGGTATACTGTGAGGTTAAAGAAGACAGCACACCTAATCCTACATCTGGTACAAATAGTTACCCAATAAGACATAGAGGTTCTCATCACTGTAGATTTTGTCCTCCTCTCTCTCTCACTCTCTCTCTCTCAATTAAGCTGGATATAGTTTTCATATGACCTTTCAAACCATTATACATCCAAGCTTCCAGTGATCACATACTGATTCTCGCAGACGATAGGAAGTGCCTCTAAGAATTGCATCTGCTCGAATGTTATTTCCACGGTTTTTAAGCACACATCAACTGTTTTGAACTTAATCAAGATAAAAATGTGAATTGACATCATGTTAATTGCTGGCTGAGCATTTCTTAATTACATATTTTTAAATCCTAGCAAGTATAAAAATGTGGAGGGCTTCTAGAAATTCTACAAGAATTTCTAACAAAATTAAGAAAACTAAAATAGACCGTAAATCTTCTATAATCACAGTGAGGGTCAGATAATCATAAACACAGAAAAGTACGACCAAAAATGAGAAAAGTAATGAAACAATATAGACACAATCAAAGAATCAAAGAGAAATGCCAGATACAAATAGTCAACAAATTATAATCAACATGGAAATGGAAATGTATCACAGCTGTGGTCTATATAATGCTAGATATTGGGGCATGAATTAATAGCAGCAAATAACATGCTAAATGTTGCCATGATGTAAGATTTTCATTCAAATCACTGACTGTCTGATATTTGGTCTACTCTGAGACACAAAGTTTGCATATAAAACAAAATCAATAGAAGAGTTCAATTTAGCAAAAGGCACTGAGATTAATTTATCACCAGTATCTAGTCCCAGGAAACTATGTGTTAATCTCACAGGAATTTAATCATTATATTCAGTAAATGCAGTATTTAAGAAAAATGAAATTGTTAAATGCCGTCACAATTGAAATGTACAAACAAATTAGGGATATTAGTATGTAGTTTGCTTAAGTGATGGTAGAACTATGTATTTTAAGATGGAAAGGGCCAACTGTTCTTCCTGTTGTCATTGGGTTTTTTTATTAATATTATTATTATCATGGATAAAGGACAACTCTGGTCTAATTATTAAAATTGATTATAACTGTGACAACTTCATTCATTTCTTTATAATTGGCTTAATTATAGCTTGTAGCAACAGTTTTCACCTTCTTGTGATTTTTGCCCTGAGCATTTTGACTAAGCCAGGCATTGTCATATCTTTTCTGTTATAAATTTTGAGACTCTTCCTGAGGATAGGTCACTTTTAGTAGAATATTAATTTAATTCAAATTTCACGTGGGTTTGACTTGCTTAACAGTCTGGAGTTGAAATTATTTTTATATATGTATTTAAAACATTCCGCATTCAACAAAATATTTAAAATATGGTTATAACAGAACCAAATTGGACAAAATGTTACACTGAAAAATATAATATATGCTGGCAAATATAGATAACCTAAAAATAGAATTTTGGGGGAGCATATGAGCAGGGTGAGGCTGAGATGTAGAACATGGGGTCCTTTGCTAAAACTGAGCTTCTCGTTTTACTTTGAGCAAAAATAAAAATGTGGATAGTTTAGTTTCATTGTCCTTAAAGGGGGGAAATGCACTTATATTCAAGGAATATGCATTTATATATATTTAGCCATTCCTCCTAAGAAGCAGCTCTTTTGTGGAAACTATTTAAGAATATCCTTATGTTCATGTTTTGTAATATGAGGGTAAGGGATAGCTTTACCTTGAGAAGAGAACTCAGTGAATATAAAATCCCACATTGCATTTCAAAGCACTACAGGATGTTTCCACTAGGTTTTCCCAGTTTTACACCTGATACTATTCTTTGTAGAAGTTTGAAAGTTCAGGCATTTATGTGTTACATCTGTGTGCAAAGTGAATCTTGAGTTTCTTTAATGGGACTTGCTAGCTTGTTCTGTATTTATTCCATCCTTGCATAACTGAAAAGTAGTGGAACAGATTGTGCTCAGATTGGGCTGAAGCAATTACCAAACCTATAGATGGGAGCTAGTCATGGTCCCAGAAGATAATTTTGGGAAAGCCATGATGGCATATAAATTCAGGGTTATTAAAAGTTTTTGTTGACAACTTCACCAGCATAGCACTTTCTAGTACAGATTTTCTCATAAAGGTCTGCAGGGTCACTTCAGAAATTAGAAGGCACATTTTACATCCTGCATTAATTTTGATTTTAGCATAGTCTCCTGGCTTAATGTTCATTAAAAATTACAACAGCAATTATAATACTCAATAACAAATTTTGGCTTAGCACTGAACGTTGTAGGGTACTTTCACAATTATATTTTCCAGTAGATCCTCGTGACCCTATGTGAACATGAATTGGTTTTTCCTCCTTTTTACATAAAAGGAAACAGACTCATAAAAATAATGAAATTTCCCAAGATCACTTAACTCATATGAAGTAGAGCAAGCTTTTAATCCAGTTCTTCATTCATTCAACAATTATATCATGAAAACCTGTGCGCAGGTAGGTGGTGGCAAGGGAGATACAATGATGAACAAGACTAGCAGTGTTTCCTTACTCAGAAATGTACAATCAACTGGAAGAGATGCACCAAAAAGTGAGAATAAAAATCACAAATAATTATACTATTACAAACCATAATGAATGTTCTCAAGGATAAGCTCAGGACACTCAGAGGGGAAACGTGAGGACCTGACTGAGTTTGGGTGACCTCTCTGAGGAAGATGCAATTATACTAAGACCAGAAGTTAGCAGGTTTCTGACCCCACAGCTCACTTTTAACATACTCTTAACTATCTTTCAAAGATGTAATGAAAATAACAAAAAACTTCAGTATGAAAAAAACAAAGCCCTCACCTTGAACCTTATTTAAATAACAAAAAATAACTTCTAAAAAATTAAATAACTTCTTTGTTAATGTTTCTAAAACCCTTCAAACTGAGGATTCATGATTTCATTTCTTAGTCTGCACATGCAGCTATGTAGTCAAAATGCACTTCACCTTTAACTATAGCCACGCTATTAGGCGGGGATATAATTTCACAGCCTTCTACAGGAAGCACTCTGAATTAAACCAGATCTGATAGATTTCCTTCTGAAGTCTATGCAACACTTTGCCTAGTCTCCTTCTGAGGCTCTTATACCTGTCTTGGGCTGTAGTTAGTCCTGCTAAATTAGGCTATTCACAAAGGCTGAGACCATGGTATTTCCACCTTTGCATTCTCAAAGATGTGCTGCTTCCACATTTGCTATTGAACTGGTCAATGGAGATCTATAAGAGTATGTAAAAATGTACACACATAAGAAGGAACATGGTGTAGCATCTAGTGGAAGGCTGTGGAGTCTGACTGATCTGGATTCAAATCTTTGCTCCACCATGCCTGGTCTTGCTTACTTACATTTCTCTGAGCCCTGGATTTCCCATCTGTAAAATAGATTCCTTAGAAGCCTGTTGAGCTGCTGTGGATAGAAAACAGTCTACATGAAAATGAGATGGATTGATTCAACTGCTCACAAGATAGTAACTACTATTTAAGTTCTATCATTCTCCTTCTATTATGATTTAACACCTATATAGCAGATGGTCAAGAAAAATGGGGGGTGGGGTTGAATCTGAATATTAGAGTCCTTAACAGATTGATGTTTATGATATTTCAAAATGTACTAAATGATTAAGGTGCTAAGACATCAAGACCTGTTAAGCAAATGACCAGATAGGAATCATATTTCACTATAAACAAGAATTAGTATAACACTGCTGTCAAAACATAATTTATCAAAAGCTGTGTTTTCCTAAAGTTCTAAGACTACTGTTTGATACGTCTCAGAATAATTACAACATGGTAGGACCGTGTAAGACCAAAATCACTTGAAATCTCTCTATATGTTTAATCAACTCTCCTTGGTTCCTGTAAAGACATCCTTAATACCCTTGTTACCTGATCACCTTCCTTCTTGCTTGCAAGGGATAAGAGCAAACAAACACACAATGCCAATGCCTGAGTCTTTTTGTAACCCACAAAGAGAAAGGGTGGGTGGCCGGCAAGATGAGAAGAGAGAGAAATGTTGAGTTCATGCTGTTAAACCAAATCAGTCCTAAGAGTTGCCTCATTGCACAGGGAGAAATCAGTAAAACCAAGCTATGCATGTGTGTGTGTGTGTGTGTGTGTGTGCGTGTGTGTATGCATGTGTGTGTATCCACCTTATCTCATGCTTCAAACTCAAGGAAACTAGCATGAGAAAGAAAGACCAAAAACAGACAGCATTTTTTTTTTTCTGTAGCCCATCATTTCCCCCTTAATACTAGCTGCATTTGCCCTTGGAGAGAAAAACAACACTACAGCCTTACAATTTCCCACTAACTTCTAGTTGTTGATACAGTGTATTTGCTTAAATACTGCCTGTCCTGAATTTAGTAGACAGTGGTCTATTATTAGCATCATTATTATTTTCAGTCTCTCCTCTTGTCTCTTGAGGTAACTACTCTCTGGGATCATATTCAAGTAGATAGGAGAGCAGTTGCTTCCAGAAACCCGGCTATTCTTGGCAGTTTTAATTGTCACACACTGATGGACCACGACACAGAGCTCTCTTAGTGGCGTGTTTTGATTTATGCATGTCATATACCAGGGTCCCCCAAGCGGTTTTCGCCACTGTGTCCCACTTGGTGCTGAGCTGATTATTCCAGGGGAAACATGGAACTACCTTTCCTATGTTCAGCCTCAGGATCTGTGGCTCTCATCCACATGGCCGATGTGCAAAATCTGTCCATCAGTCTGTTGGAGGATAATATTTTTATTCTTCTGTCAGCACCAGCAATTGAGAAGAAAGGTGCATTTCTAAATGCTGATTGCTTGTGAGTAGGAGATGATAAGAAAAAGACTTCAAGATTGGGGACAAACTGCTTGAAGTGCATTTGTTGCCCATAGGATCCTAGAGATTTGAAACAAATGCACCTGACTCATGCTCTCCTTCCTTATAGTGGCCATGGAAACCTCAGTGCCGTTTTTTCTCTGTGTGTACATTGCAGGAAATTTCTGTTAGAAATGGTCAGAAGAAGAGAGCCTTTTTTTTTTTATTTTAAAAGCAAAATGTTGATGTTGGCCTGACATTGGGTTTAATGAAGCTAGAAAATGACAATAAAATAGAAAGTAATTGTCCTCAGACACTGTAGTCACAATGCTTCAAGCCAGGAGTGGTCTGGGTTGCACACACTTTTTGAAACCGAAGTGGAATGAACACAGAGCACTTTGTGACTCCTCAAAGATTCACTGCTGGGTCTGTGTGTGTCTGTTTTGTGCATGTGTGCTCTCGTAGTTGAGACATGCACTGCCTTTCTCCCGAAATGTCTTTCCTTCCATTCCTCCTTCACTCTCATCTCGGCATATCTATTAAGGCCAAACTAAAACATCACTTACTCTACACAGTTAACCTGGTCCTCTGCAGCTGGAAGCAATCATTTCTTTCTCTGAATTTATGGAACATTTCATCTGAGCTGATTCTAAGGACTTTTTTTTCTCGTGTTAATTTTATAAGTGAGCATAGTCACTCATTCCTCACTGGAACAGAAGTATCATAACATCTATATTTGACACATTTTTGGCCCTCAGAAAGAGGAAGGGTGGATGGTGAATGTAAATATAAATGAACATAAAACATTAATGAATATCATAATGCAAATTTAAACTGTAATGTTTGTAGTATAGTAATAAAGACCAATACACCAATACCAGATTCAAATTCTCAAGACTTTTCTAATTTCCCAAAGACACTGCGTGGGTTATTCAAGAATCAACAGTGATGAATAATAGGCTTCAGTGGAGGAATATGTGTTTCCCTCATCAAATTCTGTCAGATAAATCATCCCAGCTGGCATTTTATATCCCCTAAGATAACTTGGTGTGACACACACCAATGTACCAAGACCCCGAAAAGCAGCATCTTAACTTCCAGCTAAGGGAATTCTAGAAACAAATAAGCTAATGATCCCACACAAAAGCCCATAGAGAAAAAGACTTCTTAATTCTTGTCAAAATAGCTATGGCTTCTTTAATGTAGACTTTAAATATTTTGATAAAGTATATTCTAATTTATTCAACCAGCTCTTATTGATAAGTTTTCTGGAAACTGTGCGTGGTTACCAAAGAGACAAACAAAAAGGCATTTTTGCCACTGGTAAAACAATGTATTGTGGAATACCTAGACATATACATATGCATCATTTAATGCTTTATTGTGGCTCAAGCTATCACTGTTTTTGCAAGTCACCAAAGTCTTAGCTAATGGTGAATTTTATTTCAACTTTAGTTCCAGCATTTTTTAGTTGCTGCCTCCAATTCCCAACTTTGTTCACTTATTTGCTTATTTGTTTATTGCTGCTTAATTCATTTAAAGATACTAGCAGTAGATTGTGACAACTCATGTAGCGTATGTGGTGACATTTGAACATGTTATATTGTGCTCATGCTATGATAAGACTTCTAGTACATTTTCCTTTGCGATGGACATTTTTGTTTCCTGGAATTCAGTGTTGGAAACTAGTTTAAAGTCCCTTGTTCCAATTCTCTCTCTGATGGATATATGCCCTTTTCAGGAAGCAGGTACACACTGATTGGCATGTACATATCAACAACCTGTGCCAGGAGCTCACTAGATTTCCATGTAATAAATTGTAAATTCCTTTTCTGGACAGCTTTCACTTTATAGAGTAGTGTGCTTGCTTATTTGGTTGCCTGTGTTTGTTGATTTTTTTTTTGTCTACTTGACTTTTAATATTGAAATTCAATTGACCTAATTTCGGTAACGGGCTTTTTGTTTATCTATTTACCGTTAATCTCTCAGAAGTTCAGTCTATGGTCTTAAAATGTAGAAGTACCTGATTTTCACAATAGAACCCATAGCTTTAGTCATGTTATTACCATGTGCATTCTGACTCTTGGTTTACACCTAAACTTCCCACTTATTAAATATGATTCCTTGAAATAATTCCTTAAGTTCACTAAGCCTCAGCTTCCTCATCTGCAAAATGTGGTCAGTGCTATCACCCTTGTGTTTTTCACAGGTTTGTTGTGATGGTCAAAGGACATAATGCTTATAGGAGCACTTTGTAAGCTACCTATGTGCATAGCCATATGAAATACGAGCTGATGTGCATTGAAAAATATTACCCTAAAATAAGGTTGCTAAGTGGTTATGTGGCTCTGGAAGAAAGGAAGGATTTCAGACCCATAATTCTTCTGAATACAAATGCTCAGAGTAATATTTGGATATCAGCATTAGTCTGCTCAGTGTGGCCCTTTTAAATGCTTCAGAAACATTTCAGCAGGGCAAGCTCAAGAAAGGATGCCTTGGGGGGTCTCATCCTAGGCTTGCTTTCTCTTTGGCTGTTCGACATTCCTTTTCTGTTTCATTTGGCTCCATTTCTTGTCCTCTATTTCCATGAATTCTGGAATAATTTCCAGGCTATGGCTTTGCATCTCTTCAGAATGTAAAATCGCATATACCAATAGCATGTAAGAGGCACCAACCCCAAGCCCCCAAAACCTGCACTTTGGCAAATTTCCAGATCTGTCACTGAGGTGGATATAATCAGACACAATAAGAAGCCATATAATAGAGACCTGAGGGAGCTTCTCCTTGTTGCTGTCTCGGGCACACCATGGAGGGCTCATGTTTATGTTAGAAAACATTTCCCCCCTCCCCTTGTTCATTTGAGGGTGGAGTTAACAATGGATCCATCTCCTGATCTGACATTGATGAGAATATATCTGTCATGTAATTGAGGAGGTTGTGGCATCAGGAGACCTAAGTCATTGACCTATAACCTTCCATTTCGTGTGCAGTGAACACAGAAGAAATCACATTATTTATTGCACTGACTAAAGAAGAGCAGGATGTTTAGGATTTGCTGGTGTAGGGGTTTTCATTTAATTAAATCTGAGTTTATATCTGCCCAAGGGACCGTGCTGATAAAGGGATGGTGCCGAAAAAGCTTTCTCGGTATTTAAGTCCCCCAGTAACTGTTTCCTGATATAATTAAAGTCTGTCCATTGATTTCAGTTCTCAGGGAAGGTTATTGTTTTTGAGCCCAAGCTGTCATTGTTACTTCATATTTATGGAGCAGCTTTATTAGTCCTGTGACCTTGGGCAAGTCACTTAACCCCTCTGACCTTTGGTATAAAACCAGAGTTATTAATGCCTACTGAGCAAAGCTGTTGAAAGGCTCACAGGAGATGATGAATGTCAAAAAGCCTCACTACCTAGGAAGCAGTCCATGGGCATGAAGATTGCTCCTTGTTACAAGGCCACTAGGTGGAACATAGGCCAGGCTGCGTGTTTCGGGTGCACTATGTAGGGGGTGGGTTCTGGGGTGGGGTATGTTAACCCTACTCTCCAAATGAAGATTCAGGTTCAGAAAAATTAGGTAAATGATCTAATATCACAGAGCTGGTATACTGCAAAACTGAGATTTCCCTCTGGCCCTTTCAAAACCCCTAACACATTGGATCTACCAATGCCAAAATCCTGACACCAAAGCTTGGCTTCATAAGGAAATCTCATCCTGATTTCCAGTATGTTGCAAGAAATCTGATATTCAAAAGAGCAAATAAAAGACTCTTTCAAAAATATTTCAAAACTGGCCTAGGACAGAGAGTGTTCACTTTGGATGAGAACCAGTGGCTCTAACTAAATTCTAATTAAATAGAGTCAAATCAAAGGTAATTTATACTCAAAATTCATCACTTTCTGTTTTTTTTTTTATATTTTATCATTATCTATGTTTGTGAGCATATTGTATTTGTATAGTAGAACTATATGGTATGTTACTGCATATATAGCAGAAGGGATGGCATATCACTTCCAATATTAGTTTACAAAAGGCTGAAGATTCATCTTCAAATCTTTCCCTCTACCTCTTGGATCATTTGCTCTAGAGGAGTGAGCTGCTCTGTCTTCAGCTCCTTCAAGCAGCCTATGAGAGGCTCCCATGATAAGGAACTAATATCTCCAGCTATATCCAGAGAGAAACCAAGGTCTGCCAATAACTACGTGGGTTTTGAAGCCTTCAGATGACTGCAGTCCTGGTTGACATCTTCACTACAATCTCATGAGAGACCTGGAGCTAGAAGTACCCAGCTAAGCTGCTTCCAGCAATAGATAATAAATACAGTAACAAAGCATCTAAACTATCTTTAATTCGCTAAGTAATTTTATAGGTCAGGAAATCACTTTTTTCCCCAAAATTTGTGAAATTATAACCCAAAATTATAACCCGTTAGTATGAGCACTTACCCTTTTTTTTTTTTTTTTTTGCGCTAGCTTTTAGGTTCAGACAAGGGCAATTAACTCTGTTCTCTGAACCTTTTTAATTTTAGAGAGAGGCTTAATATCTCAAGTGTGAATTTAAATCTGAAATAGCATAGCCTGCTTCAATTTTTCTTTTCTTATTAAGCAAATCATCAATATAAAAAAAAATAAACCAGGGTTATCCAAGAAGATGTCTGGAAGGTCTGTACAGGATATGATAGTTTCCTAACAGGTAAAAATTTTATGACCATCCTTTTAGTAAGGGAAAAAAGTGTTACAGCAGTGCATGGTGATGTGTGAAGAGTAGGAGGCAAGGCAACTGCCCAAGAAGCTTTGAGTGTTTCTTGCTAATGAAAGGATCTGCACAGCATGACATCCAATTAAGTTTAGTGGGGACTCAAGAACAAAATCATCTGAAACTTCCACACGTTTGCTATTATTGTTATAACTCCTAGACAAGGTGGATAGTCCTTGACTACTACAGCTAAGCAATAGGCCTCTGCTGTTTCCCATGCAACTGAATCGATGCCCTTAGTAGCTTCCAAGATCCTTCATAAATTAAAAAGCAATAGGATCTGCAAATCTAGAATCCTTCAAGCATTTTTGTATAGACATAAAAAAGTGTTATGTAGACATTTTGTATAGACATAAAAAGGTTATTTTTGTTTAGACAGTTATTCTACCAGTCCTCATGCTTAAACATGATTATACTTTTAACTCAAAAAGCGTATAATCTTTAAAGAGTGTCTATATTAACATGTTTTATTTATGTATAATTAACCAGAAGCATTAACTCTCTTTTTGATTCATCTGATTTCCATACCCCTCCCCTTTAGTTTGGTAAATAAAAACAGTCTCATACAGTCTTGAGTTAATTGAAATTTGGAGAATTCCAGATAAGCCTAATTATTCCTATTGTCTTTTTTTTTTTTTTTTAAGTAGAGTGGAGCAGCAATCTTTGTGCTGGATAATGACAATTTTAGGAAACCAAAACATACTATAGGTATAACAGACATGTTAACAACGTTTTTATTATTAATTAAAGGCCTAAATTTGAGAAAGGCAAATTAAGAACAGTTGTCAAAGGGGATGAGATTAAGTTTTAAATATTTAAAGACAAGAAGCATTTATAAGAAACTTTGTGAAAACACACATAATAAACAATAGTGGTTATTAGGAACTGAACTTTTTTCAAGTACAGAATATTTTTAAATGACATTAGAATATAAAAGCACGGAGAATTAACAAACTATTTTGGGGCCAAAGAAGAAACTTTGTAAATCTGGGCAAACAGTAACTTTATCATTATACAGGAGACAAAAAAATCCAAATTTCCACTACTTTTGTATTCTAATGTACTCTTTTTAAACATTAGTCACATAATGATTATCAGAAAAAGATTTATTATATGCCCTTATATATGTTTTTAGGCATAAACATATAAGCATACAAACAGGTAATAAAGTTTTAACTAAAATTTTTAATATAAATATCAGTGTGTTAATAAAAAAATGTATATCATATTAAATTGATCATCTTAATAAACAGCAATACATTTATAAATAAACAGCAAATCATATCCATTGTCTTGTATAGATATTCATATTTCTCTGTAATTATCATACCAGTATAGACAACCATTTATACACTAATTATTTTTCTGTAACCCAAATCTGTTTTCTCTAGATACAAGGGAATACTGGATGACAATAACACTTCAGCTTTTATATAAAATACCACTTATTTTTTAAAAATTTTAACAATTTTTAGGTAGCAACAATAAACATTTAAATAATATCATTCAAAGGCATGTGCACATCTTTACAAATTATAGCTATTTCAGAAATATAAGTAAATTAACATTATGTTTATTGACTAGTGTTTAATGTCTTTTACTTAGAAATTGTTCAGGCATCCAAAGATTATTTAGAGTTCACTCAATCATTTGTCTAAGGTCTTAAAGTTAAATTTCTAGAAATTAGAATTGTAGCTTGCACATTAAATCCTTATGATTTGGAGCATTATAAAAGTTTCATGGAAATAAACCCTTCCTAAAGGCGTATGAGTATTCCAACTACATGACTCTCCCCAGCCTTGTGTGACCTCAGAAATTACTGTTCAGGTTTTAACTTCCCAGTGATTGTGCTGTGCTATGCCTCCCACAGCCTCACTCTGACCACGAGCAACCTAAGACCAATTTTTGCATGCATTTTCATGACTCTTTCTTTCTGCTTCTCATTATTGTAGTAACTCTGCCCCCCATATCTCACCTGCTAGACTGTCCCAAACTGACTGCTGTTTGTTCTGACTAGTCCCTTCTGTTCAGACTCTACCTTCACACATGGGCACTCCATATAGGGGACTCTTGCATGATCACCAACCATTTCGATATTTTCCAGTTCCTCACCTTTGTTGTTAAATCATGAAATGAAAATTTGGCTGCAAAGAGCATATTTGCTTGTGCTTTTTGCTTGTTTGTTTTTTCCTGAGAGAAAAGTCTCAGAAGTTGAATTCCTAGATCCAAGAGAATGAATACTTTCCAATGACTCTTGATATGGTAAATGTTCCCTAATAAGTCACTGGGAATCTTGCTACTTACGGGAGTGGTAGAAGTTGTATCCTCTCAGCATCAGTTGTATCCATGGGACATTTTAGCATAAGATTCTGTCCCCAAGCATATGCAGGGTCCATCTTATTTGGACTTGTATTTGCTCCATTCATGTCCTGAATGCCTGTAGAGATACCCAGGACAACAGAAGCCATTGTAGTTTCATATATATGAGTCGTTTATACATATATGGTTTTAATTATAAATGCTGACATGTACTTTATTCCACAGTAACATTAGGTCTGGACTCCACTAGAACTCACCGTATTTGTGTCACTTGAAAATAAAAGAAACCATCAGCAATTCCATGGGATAACTGCTTGCTCTCGGTTTTGCACACCAAAGTTTCCGATATCAGGGTCCAATCTGAAAGATATACACATTTTTCAAATGCAGTCAAGGTTGCCAAATGATATTGAATCCATCTTTCCTGACTCAAAGGACTAGGCTAGAAGCATTGCCAAAATCCCCGAATAAGGAAGTTCTTGAGTCATTAGTTATTTTGTGATCTTTTTGCAGATGAAATTAAAATAGCCTAGGTGGAGTTAACTGAAATAAGTCCAGAATCCCCTGGTCTTTCTCCCTTAATCTATTTTTTCTTTCTTTTTTTTTTAACAGTTATAATTTTAGGTAGTGGTAAGGAATGATTCCTACATAAAACCTTTTCTCTCTCTTATTTTTAGGAAGTGAGATTTTCTTAAGGCAATCTTTTGAGGGTGTGGGAAATTACTGTGGGGCAGAATTCAAACCTAGCAGAAATATTCTTCTTAACACATATTTATGTATATGAGTTATTTCAGCCTTTCAGATGGGTAGTTGTAAAACTGTTTTCTAGGCAAAGCTTCTTTCTTCTAACATACAGACTGCTTCCTTCAGATTGGAAGTGTGGAAAAATTTATTCAGCCTACCTCTTCTGCTTTAAATAACTAAACTAAATCTGGGAAGGTCTTCCCTCAACCTCTGCACCTTTCCACCCTTGAAAAGACGAGATTTCTGTCTGGCATTCTGGGATAAGCTCCTCACCTTTAGAAGTGTAATTTACTAGCTCTTTCTGACCTCTACCATCACAGATGTCCATTCGAAAGTTCATCTCCCTGTTTCTCTGTTCAGTTTCAGCTACTTTGGCCACCCACTCCTCATCTTGTGGTTCATATTTTCAGCTTTCTCCATGTTTCACGAAATGCACTTTTACATGTTTGTTTCTGATTCTCCATATTATTTTGAGACAATGTCTTCAAAGAAAAGGGGCAAATGCTGATTTTATGCCATTAATTTCAAAATAAATGCCCAATCATTTGGTTTAAGTATCTTGTGTAAAGTACACACTATTGCATTTTTAATCTATACAGGCTCTTTGCTTTGACTGTTGAATGAATTTTTTTAAAGATTCCTTAATATTGAAATTTACTTCTTACATTTTTATTCTTTTCTAGTTTCCTTTACTAGTTTCCATGAGATGTATCTAATTTTTGTCTTTTTGTTTTGTAATTTTATATTGATTTTTTTTTCTATTCTAACAGGCTGAAATTCCTCTTTTAGTGGATTCTTCAATAGAAGCACAAGGAAACTTTGTGCCCTGAAGGGTTTTCATGTGTTTTTGAATATTGCTTTTTTGCCACCGTTCTTGAAGGACAGTTTGGTTGAAGATAAACATCATTGGTCACATATTCCATCCTTGCAGACACTTGAAACATTGCTCTATTTCTCCTAATTTTAAAAGTTGTCATGAAAATTTTTGCGTCTAGTATGATATTTTTCCTTTATAATTTTCTTGAGTTTTTCTGACTTCAGATACTTGATAAGACACATTTTAATGTTTACTTCTTCTTATTAGTTTTTAGGCCTATTTATCATCTATCTATCTATCTGTCTCCCAAATAATATTAATACCTTCACTTGCTGTCACTTCCCTGGGATCTCTCAGACCCGGTCTTGCTAAATTGGCACTGTCTGGACTAATAATTCCATATTGCTAGGTATATATACATTTTTATTTTTGGTCTTTGAAATTTTAGGTAACAGTGAACTGTGCTAAATATTTTTTCATTGTTATTTCCTAAACCTAATTGTATCAACTGGGGCTTATGTTCCTCACTGGAATATTTCCTCCAAGAGTATTATTAATGATTTGTCTGTGTGTGTGTCTGTGTGTGTATTATAGGGGCCGAGGCATTTTTTGCCTGAGAATATCTTTTGATCATCCTCAAATTCAAATGTTGCTTTAGTTAAATATACAAACATACACCTAAGTTTCTTTTCTTTTATATAAAGACTTTATGTAAAGTCCTTGTATGAACTTTATATGACCTGGTTCTTGATAAATTTCAGTTAATGAAATTTGTGCCTCTTTCCATGTATTTTTTTCTCTCAAGGATCTGTATAAATTTACTTTTATCTTCAATGTTCTAAAATGCATTTATGATATATCTAGATGGAGGATTTATCACTGTATATTTTGTATCGTTATTCTTCAACACATATCTTAGCTCACTCATTTGACTATTTGCACCTTGAATACATGGACGGCACAGGAATCATTTTAATGTCCTTATTATCCAGTAAAATGACTCAATAAATATTTGTTAGTGAATGAATGAGAAATGGTCTGCAAGTCATGGCTGGTAATGCTACATATTTCCTTGATCTGAGAAACCTAAAATAATTCACCAACCATTTCTTATGTCTAGCATTATGTTTCTACTTTTCTGAGAGAGAAACAGTGACATTCAAGAAAATGCCAACAAAACCCACACAAACTGCTGGAAAGGATCTTCAGGTCCAAGAATACGGTAAACTAACTTAAAACTGCCAATTTCCACACAAAATCCTAAATCTGGGGATGCCAAAGAAGGAAGAAAGAGCCCGTTGGATCCTAGACACTGATATAAAAATTATAATGAACTGCTAGATTCTAGAGACAAATGAGGCTTAGGATGTAGCCTAGTGCCAAAGAGGACCAACCACCAGAGTTGAGGTAAGCTACAGGAATGATTTCTTATTGTGCCTTTTTCTCCCCTCTCACTGAGTAGGATTAATTACTGCACAGTTCATTTCCATTGTGATGCAAAAAAGCAGTAAGACCAGCAAGTGGTGGTGCAATTATGAAGTTTTGGAACCAGACTAAGGAGGAAAATAGATAACAATAAGTATTATAATATAGGCTGGGTCCTGTAAATTTTTACTTTTATCTGTCCAATTTAGCATTCGGTGAACCTTAGAACCTCATCCTGCTTTCATCCTGGGAAATTCTCAGCCATTATTCATTTAACTATTTGAATCTTATTTCTTCCATTTATTTCTCTTTTTCTCTTCACCAGGACTTCTCGCATAAAAATGTTAGCAGTTGTAATTCTTAGAGTTTCTGATTTTCAGAAAAGCAGAAATCCTACACATATTTTTTATCTCATGCCGGTTTAGTCCATTCTGCCAAGCTAGGAGAGAGAAGTGGTCATTTAGGAACTGATCACTAAAATTTTCATAGAAGCATACATTGATGAAGTGTCTTTTTATCATACAGAAAAGAGAAGGTTGACTTCAATTCAATAAACATTGAGGACACAATAAGCCAGCTACTGAGTTAAAACCCAAAAGGTATTATATATATGTAAGATATGGTCTCTGATCTCACAGAGTTTATAATCTTCTTTGAAAGACAGTCAAACTAAGAGAAATGGGCTCTAAATGTTCAAACAATGATAGTATGAAAGTACTAAGGAATAAGCCACTAATTCTAACCTGTGGGTTCTTGAATAGCTTTCAGTGAAGATGG
Source organism: Tamandua tetradactyla (assembly GCF_023851605.1). Classification (NCBI taxonomy): domain Eukaryota; kingdom Metazoa; phylum Chordata; class Mammalia; order Pilosa; family Myrmecophagidae; genus Tamandua; species Tamandua tetradactyla. The sequence continues at coordinate 52,144,116 of NC_135341.1, read as the reverse complement.
CATTTTATCTGGTCCTTCTAAGATGATAGAAGTTTTAATAGAGGATGAGAGATGAACTCTAAGCTGATGGAGCAGCATGACCTAAGGCCGAGTCAGAAATTGGCATAGTATGGTTAGCAATTGTCCTATGTGGAGTGTAGTCTATTCTGAATTGAGTCAGAGAGAAACCTTCCCTGACCACTCTCTATATTCCTCATGTTTCAACAGTATATAGAACAATACTTGGCCTTCAAGAAATATTTGTTGAATGAATGAAAGCACAAATGAAAAGTTTTTTTGGAACCAGATAATGCCAAAACTTAAATTTGATGTTAAAAAGGTTAAGCCTTATTCTGCAAAACTTGTTGCAGATTATCAGATGTTTGATTCATACCTCGCGTATTTGTGAGATCATTCCAACAGAATTGTGATCGGCAGATGGGTTGGTGAGATATTAGAAGGAGGGTGGTGGGAAAGAAGCCTGATTGAAGAGTTTAAGCAAGACCAGAGAGTTCTGAAGTATTGTAGCAGTAGAGATGAGGGAAAGAAAAGGAACTGAAGTTAAAATTAGAGGACTTGGTGATTGGTCGGCAAATGCAAAGGAGAACTCTAAGATGATACTGAAATGTCTAGGATAGTATAGATCAGTGGTGAAGAGTATGGGCTTTGAAATCAGACTACTTGAGTTTAAATCCAGATTTCATCACTTATGAAGTATAGAACCTTAAATAAGTAACTTAAACTCTACAATACAATCTCTTCATCTTTAAAATGGGCTTTATGATGCCACCTACTTCCTAGAGTTTTATAAAGTTTATATACCTAAAGTATTTACAACAGTATATGTTCCTATAAAGCTCAGTTACTTGGAGGAAATGGTCCTACTAGCATAGAATTCTGGAATTCTGTTCATTCTAGCTTCTGTTGTAAGAGAGTCTCAGTAGGTAGAAGCAATTACCAGCTTTAATGTTTTTCGTACTAGAAAAAATAAACAGAGGTATTCATTAGTTGCAACTCCTCATTATCTGTGTTGCCATAAAATTATTTTCAGCATAACTTTTTATATTCATGAAGTAGTTTCCAAATGAGCCAGATTTCTATTCCAAATGCCTGAAGGATAAATTTTATCTATTCGTGGAATTTGCATCTAGTTTTTTTTTTTTTTTGAAAGTCTTCTGTTACCAGAACTCATTTATAGAGCAAAATAAAATTCTAAGATTTATTAAAAGGTGGAGATCATGTAAGGTGAAAAAAAATGTGAGAAAAGACATTCAGTATAAAAATAAGTGTACCTTTCAATCAAAACACAACAAGTAGGAAAGATTAAAAATCAACAAGAAAATAGCAGATAGATACATAGAAACATAGAATGATACAGCAAATGTGGCAAGCTTAGTGGTGTATCTGGTTATCTGGAGGGATAGTAGGTTGGAGTTCTGTGTATGGGGTTGAATTATATTTGTAACTGCCCTGTACGTTTTAAATAATTTAGAATAAAAAGTTAAAAAAAAAAAACAGAACTAAATATATATATATATGTTGAATTTGGCTTGAATAATTCCACTATGACATTAAATCTTACATCAAATGCTAGTTCTAGATAACCTTCTCTGAATACCTCTTTTTTTGGAGTGTCTCAGGTACACTCAGTAAATATATTTCTGGCCAAAAAATTCTGATGTTGGAGATGTTGTAAGCAAATTTCATGAGTAGACAAGAAGTTCTTTTGTTTGGCTAGAGTTTAGTTTGTCTGTATGTGTGTTCTTTTCTGCTCAAGTTCCAGCCAATAAATCTGGTTGCAAGACCAGCATATACAGATTTCAATAAACAGGGAGAAATGTGGGAGGCAAAATGACAAATGCATCCCAGTCACTCCTGGAGAGATAGTCTTCAAAATTATCCTTCTGGCACATGTTTTCCTGCTGAAGTCCAGTCTATTTCAAGAAGACAGACACATGCTCCCTATTGGAAGAGCTACACTTAGGAAACAGATGCAGAGAAAACTTTGCAAGCATATACTAGGAAATGGTAGAATCCCTGAAAGATGGAGAGGTTTCAGATATGTGGGGGACAGGACCTGCCAGCCATGGCCATGAGCCCAAACAGATTAAATGATCAGTACCAGGCACAATCTATACAACTTAAAAGGTAACCATGACCAGGGACAGCACTGTCAGCAGTGGGGACTTAAATGATGAGAAATGTAATCAGTGATATTTTAGCCATGTAGATGCTTCAAAGACAGGAGATACATAAGTCCTGTTCCTAAGAGCAAGTACCAATGAGAAAGTGCTGCCTCAAAATGGGAGTCCACATCTTGACAGCACAAGGAAAATGTGTGAAAGGGAGAGGTACAGGACACAAATGTCACATCCTGAAGCCAAAAGTATTGTTGAAGAGAGAGTAGGTCCCTATCCTAGAAAAATGGGACTCTGGTTTGAGAGTCCCCAGTTTTATTTGGTAGGAAGCAAATAAAAACAGTTGAAATAAATACAGGAACTAATACTCAACAATGACCCTTATTTCTACCAAGGAGGTACAGTCATTTAAGTGACCCACTTGTGAATGATGTATGCAAAGCTAACACATATATAAATAATTATTAAGTTAGGCACATGGGTTCAAGAATGTAAACAAATGTGTACATTCATACTTATTTTCATCTCTTCCCCTATCACCCTCTTCTCCCAATAGTTGCCAGGGTAACATAATCTAGATGAAGACCATTATAGCTAGCAAGTGTGTAGGAAGGAGTATTCAATTTGTAGTACAGGTTTGGGTTATGCCTTTCAAGACCAGATTAGAGAAAAATATTTTATGAAGAGTCATGCATTGCAACCTCTTTTCCCATTCTCCCATAATTCAGTTTCCATCCTTCATTATCACAATAGGTATTTTTTTTTTATCAAGAGGCATACAAGGCAGCATTTAATGTTTACTTTAGGAGATCTTTTTGGAGGATGCTGGCCTCTTTTGGTGAGAGTAGGGACTCTCTATAAAATAATATTTAAATATTTTCCAATAGATCTATGACTCTCAACATCTTAATCCAGGGAAAATCCACCATAAGAGCACCCGATGAAGAATTACAGCACTAACTGATAGTATGCTAATCACAGAAGAAACTCTAAAAACTTACAAGTAAAAATGAAATGCTGTGTTCTAGTTTGAAGGCTGACAGAATGTGATACATCTGAAATGGAGCAGCTTTGAAAAGGGGGAATTTATTAAGTTGGAAGTTTACAGTTATAAGGTTGTGAAAATATCCAAATTAAGGCAAGGTTATGAAAATGTTCAATCTAAAGCATCCAAGGATAGGTACCTTGGTTCAAGAAGGCTGATGAACTTTCAGGGTTTCTCTCTCAGTTGGAAAGGGACAAGGCAAGATCTGCTAGCTTTCTTTGTCAACAGCTTCCCCGGGGCTCTGACTGTTTCGTTGGCTCTGTCAGTTCTGGTGGGTCTTGTGGCTCTGGTGGCTCTAAACCTTTTCCCAAAATGGTTCTCTCTTAAAGGGCTCCAGTAAGCAACCCCACCTTGAATGGGTGGAGGCACATCTCCATTTAAACAATCTTATCAAAAGTCACCCCCAACAATTGGGTGGATGGATAGCTCCATGGAAACAATCATAAAGACCCATGCAGTAATAGTAAATGAGGATTAATGGACATGACTTTTCTGGGATACACAACAGACTCAAAACAGCACAGCCTATGATGCAAAATGATACATTTAATCATAGGTAAGGAATTAAAAGTTGCTTATGAAAGTGTTATCCATTACAAAAATATCCTTTGCTGAATGTTAAAAGAAGAAAGACACAAATCAAACAGGTGTCCTGTTTTAGGATATCCCTGAGACATACCAGGAAACCTTCAGAATCATGAACCAGGGAAACCAATGGGAAAGTTAGCCAGACATAGATCATGTTGAATGTGTGTTGTCTGCAGACTCTGCCCTTTAAACAGGGTGAGCTCATCCCGAATTTACCTGAAATCCTTTTTTAAGTCTCCTAAACTTTGAGATAAGCAACCCCTTCCAGGGATAGCAGGAATACTAAAATCCCAAGTCTCAGTATGGTATCAGCTTGCCTGGGTCAGGAACAGCTATAATTAGACACAAAATGGGAACTATTCCCTTTCTGGTTCAGACAGGTAGGTCCTTCACCAGTACCAACTTCTATTACTGCGTTCCTCCCCTCACATTCACCTCTTCTTGGTGATCTCTACTCATTCCATGGCTATAAGTGCTGACTGATATATGTTTCTACAGACAATAGTCTATACATGTATATGATAAGGGTAGCTTTATAGGCATATGAGACAGTGTGGCTAAGTGGATTTGATGAAATGAAAGTAAACACAAGGTTTATAAGCAAGATGTGAAGCCAGAGAGCCCACTTAGGTACAGAGTGTACCCCTCCCTGCTGAGCCAGAAAGCCCACTTGACCGAGAAGCCGAGTGTGGCTCAGACTTCACCTTCTTGTTCCCATCACTGCCTTGGAAATTGCCTGTGTACTCCCTGTGAAAACACAATTTAAAAGATGCCATTTGACTGTCCTCAGAAAGACACCATTAGTTAATTAAACTGTAGCCATTTAAGCACCTGTAACAAGTAATGCGAATTTCAATTCTACTGATAAAAGGATATTATTTATAATGAGCCTCCCCACCAAGTGAGCACTGAATGTGGAAGGCTAACCATTAAAGTGTGACTCAGAGCATAAAGTCTGAAGCTGCACATGCAGAGGGAACCAGGATTAGGAGAAAGCATGAGCGCTGAGGAGCCCAGTCTGCTGTCAGACTAGTAGCTCCATAAAGAATAATCGTCTCTGTTTGTTGGAAAAGGAATGGGGTGGGGATGGAGGGTAAAGAGCGCATTTTTTTTTCAAAATTAATTTGGGATTTGAAGGAGGATCTGATGGGTTTTTAATATTGTTAGAAAGTTCTGAACTTTTCATCTGGGAAATACCAGATGAAATACCGGAAATGGCTAGGATTAGTGCTCCTTGGTCTTTCATGCCTTTTATAGACCAATCTCTTTCCCTCTGACATCAAAAACCAGCTTTGAATTTCATGTCTTCATATACCAGCTCTCTTTCCTCATAAAAACCAACTACCAACACTCAAAATGTTGACCTTCTTCACAGACAATTTTAGCTTCTGAATTACAGTCACTTTCAATTATACTACCTCTGCCATGATCCTTGGTGATGTCAGTGTTCAAATAAGTTTCCAATCTATTGGATTCTCAGTTACTTGACCAACTCTCCTACAATAAAATTGTCTTCTATTCTAACAGCCTGGCCATTCCCATTGACCAAAATCCTTCACAATCTCAAATTGAACCTCCTGTATTTTCAGTTCACTAAATTTAGGACTCAATAGCAAATATCCCTCAGTTCTTACAGGGACTCATAGACCATTAATTAATGATCATAATTTCTTTTCTTTTTTTTGACCCTTACCTTCTCTTACTTTCAAATGTTTCTTTACATAGTTTATATTTCAAAGTCAATTTCACATCATCAGTTACTTTTTCTTCTTCTAAGTTTATTATAATTTAGGAAAACAATAAATCTGTTGAAATGTAAATTTGTATCTACTATCTACACCACCAAATCTCATAGCTATATATGGTAGGATAAAAAACCCACACTGGTGCTAACTGATCTCACTTCAAATCAATAACTTGATAACTTGTAATCTCAAGTGGATCTGTCCTGCAGTCCTGCAGCCAAATCTATCTCTCGAATCTTTGCTTTTTTCCATTCTCTGAAACATCTTCTTCCCCATCCTGACTCTCAAATGGTGCCCTTGTGTGGTAGTTAAGTTCAGGTGTCAACTTGACCAGTTGAAGGTGCCTCGTTCCATTGCTGTGAACTTAAATTACGAACATGTGAAACTCATCTATGGCTGATTACAACTGCAGTTGGCTAAGGGGACAGCCTTCTGCAACGAATGATGTTTAATTTAATTAGCTGGAGTATAAGAGAGAGGTCAGAAGAGAAAACAGCACAGCCCAAGCAGCTCAGCACACCTCATCTCAGCACTTGCAGCTCAGCACAGACATTTGGAGTTGCAGAAAGGAATCACCTGGGGGAAGCTGTTGGAATCCAGAAGCCAGGAGAGAAGGCCAGCAGACATCACCCTGTGCCTTCCCATGTAACAGGGAACCTCAGATGAAAGTTTACTGCCTTTCCTCTGAAGAACTATAAATTTTTAACCAAATAAATCTCCTTTTATTAAAAGCTTATCCATCTCTGGTGTGTTACATTCTGAGAGTTTTGGCAGACTAAAACACCTTTGCCTACCTATGTCTGGCCTCTAAATCTGCATCCTCAGTTATTACTGTGGATATATCAGTTGCATTCCTCATTAAGGTCAAAACTTTGTGCAACAGAATGTGCTTCCTTCCTTTCTTTCCTGAGAAATTTCTCAGGAACCTCATTCTAGCATGTCTCTGCTCTCTACCTTGAATAATCAAACATTCCCTTTTTACGACTTCATTCCAATCAGCAAGTAAACATGCCATTTTTTCCCTTTTATATAATTAAAAAACAAAACAAAACACATCTCTTGACCCTGTTTTCCTAATTTTAACTTTCGTTAATATCTGCCTCATTTCTCTGCAATGTTTTGTGATAAAATTCCCCGGGTATTCTAAACTTTCCATCTCCAATAATTCCCTTTTCTTATCTCTTGCATTCTCTCAAATCAGTCTTTTGTTTCATCACTCCAATGAAATTGTTTTCTCAGGATACCAATGGACATCCACATTGCTAAGTCCCATGATTAGTTCTCAATCTTCATAGTTCAGTAGAATAAGTGACCATGTGTCCTAGTTTGCCAAGACAATCACTGTTTATACCTGTTGCCCTACTGAAGTATTAAGTCACAAATAGTCATCCTATCTATCAGCAGAATTTGAAAAACAAGAACTCTCTTCTTCTGGAAAGACATTTTTCTCCACTAGGAGAAATTTTCAAAAAGTACTTTTCATATGTTTTTATTAAGGATTAGCTCAGAACAAGCTTGCTCTGTACTCACTCCTGAATTTCTCTTAACCAGGGAAAAACAAAACAGAAAATTATAGAACTTTTCCCATTTTTTTTAGTCATTAATTTTCTATGTTGATAGAAATAGTTGAAATAAATAGTTATATTTATTTCTAAGTGCAGCTGTAACCAAGTACCACAAACTGAATGGCTTAAAACATCAGAAGTTTCTTATCTCACAGTTCTGAAATCCAGCAGGGCCATGTTCCATCTGAAACACGTAGAGGAGAGGAGTCTTTCCTTGCCTCTTCTAGCTTCTGGTATTTGCAAGCAATCTTTAGAATTATTTGGCTTCTAGACACATTACTCCAATCTGTGCCTCCTCTGTCTTCACATGGTCTTCTCCCTGGTGACTCCTTGTGTCCACATTTCCTCTTCCTCTAAGGACACCAGTCATATCGTATTGCATTAGGATCAGTCTTTACCTGGTTTGGCCTCATCTTAACCAATCACATCTTCACAAACCCTCTTTCCAAATAAAGTTATATTTAAAGATCTAAAGGGTAGGGCTTGATTATAACTTTTTGGGGAGAACATGATTCAACTCATAACACCAGGTCATTCAAGAAAAGAGCTCTATCAGTTCCTAGTCTCCTCCTGTCCCACCACAGAAGCTTATAGACCATCCAAGACAGATTACAGGTATCTTTCCTTTCACCCTTGCTTTCTAGTCCTTCTCTTTTGTGTAGCCCTTACTTCCAACCTCAAAGACACCCCATGTCTCCCATTAACAAAATAAATTTCTCCATTCACCTCAAAATACTGAGAGCTGGAGGGACATAAGGTATATAGTTGCTATATAAAATATAGAACATTCAGTTACTAGTTAAATTTGAAACTCACATGAACAATAAATACATATCTTTAGTATACGTATGTTCCATGCAATATTGAGGACATACTTATATTAAATAGGTATCCATTATTTATTTGAAATTTAAAATTTACTGGTGTCCTGTATTTTTATTTGCTAAATCTGGCATCCTTAAGAAAGAATTACTAGCTCACATGAATAGTGCCTTATCCAAAGCTTAGTCAGTCAAAAGACCTTTGTTACACATATTTTCCATCTATACACATCGTGAAGATTGCAGGTAATCAAAACTATTGTTAGTTTAGAGAATGAAGCAAAGTGGCCTGAGTTTGGTGCAAAAAGAACTGGGCAAAACACTGAAGTACTGGGAGGTTCATGAAAGAAACTGATAATCAAATTGATGTTTCAAAAAAATGATTTTGATGGTAATGTTGTAGACCTTAAATCCACAAAAAAAAATGAAGATAAAGAAAAAGCCTTATAAAATCATTAGAAACTTTACAAATGCAAAGAAATGAAATAAGTAAAGATATTGAAAATGATGTAATTGTGAGGAAAGAAGAAAAAGAATTCAATAATAAAGACATCTGAAAAGAAAAAAAAGCACCCCTTCAGACACACACTTGCACACAACGATTTAAATGAAGTGGATTTGTGAAAGCCATCTGCTGTGGTTAACAATACTTCCCACACTTGTTTAAAATAATTCCATGTAACTTAATATCTTGTGGGACAGATGTATTCATAAACATTATTGGAGGAAGTACCAGATTCCAGTGGTCACTGAGAAGCTCTGTGATCTTGGGCAGTCATTTACTATCTCTGGGCCTCAGTCATTTTATTTTAAAAGTAATGCAGCAATGCTCTGAGCTTGCCTCTGTTCTAGGTATAGGGGATGTTCCAGTGAATGGAAAAGTTTCTGCATTTATGGAGCTTAGAGCCTTAATAGGGAGGAAGGAAATAAATCAGTACACAGACTTTAAGCCAGATGATGGTAAGTGATAGAAAAATAATCAAGGAAAAGTCTGCAGTGATGGTGTAAGGAAAAAAAAATTGAAACAGAGACACTGATAAACTGGGATAGATAGGCAAATGCACTCAAGGTAGAGGGAATAGTAAGTGCAAAGGTCCTGAGGTAGAAGCATGCTTAGCAGTGTGCCAGAGACAGCAGAAGCCAATATGATCAGAGCATGGTTACAATAGGAAGAAGGTAACTGAACACCAGTGAAGCTTTCAGGGAAAAGTGAAGTCTTCTGGATTGAAACCTAAATATTATGGGGAGTCTTTAGGTGTATGGAAGAGCAGAACATCTGGGTTTCTAGACCAAGAATAAACCATAGAGGCCAAAAAGTAACTATTTGGGAGGTTTTGGTGAAATCCAGGTAAGAAGTAATGGTGGATTGATAAAGATGGCCATAGTATAGATTGCCACAAATGGTCCAATTATGGATGTATTTCCTGCTAGATTTGATGTAAGCTCTGAGACAAAACGAAGAGGCACAGTTGACTCGCTCTAAGGTTTTAGTCTGAATAACTGTTCAATTTACTAAAATGGAGAAAGTTGAAGAAAGTTCTGATTTAGAAATTTGCTCTGGAGTGCTTTTTCTGCATACAAGTGGAGCGTGAAGTAGATAATGATAAGCAGTTCTGGGGAGAAATCAGACCTTGTAATATTAGTTAGGAGCCATCAGCAAATGACCCTCTCATGACTGGAAAAGACAGACATTAGAAAGCCCCTAATCCCCCCGTCCAGCTGATGCATTTTAAATTTGTTATTCCACAAGTTTCCTCCCAATTTTTTTTCTTGAAAACTCCATAATATCAGAAACTCTTGAAAGACAATCCTGTTTTAGAACTGGATTGGTAGTTTGATGTTGCCTTCTACATTTTATTGAGTCAAATTTGATTCCTTGAAATATTTATTCATTGGTCACTGTTGAGGCTTAAGAAAGCACACAGAAAGTCCACATAAGAGACTTTAGAATAGACAAAGACGGTAATTACTTCTGATGTAAAACTTCTTTGTTTTGCGTTATACATTCTCTCTTCTAAGTGACTCTCCAGTCTGTAATTGGTTTTCTAGACCCCTCCACTGCTTTATCCTTTCCCTTCTAGATATGCTGATATGTTAATGATAATACACCTTTCTTGTAAGGCATAGATCTCAACATGAAACTGCAACCGCTTCCATCATTTATTCTGAGCTGAAAGTAGAAGGAACATCCAAGCATTTTCCATGGCACTGTAATCCTATATCTTCCCATGAAGGACAGGCCTACAATATTTAAAATAAAATAATGTTTTCAGTGAACACGATAGATTTTCTTTTCTCTCAAGATGTTGTCAGTGGGGAATGAAATTCTTTAGGCTACTTATAACTGGGATCAGTTGGGAAAAATGATTCAGATCAATCTAATTTTAATAAGGAATTTTTTTCCAAATCTACCAAACTAACTTAAATCTCTACCTATTTTTTACAAGATTAATACAATGAAAGTTCCACTGTGAAAAAAAAGTTAATACAACATTCATGGACAATTAAAGGATAAAAAAGTAGGATCTCGTGTGCAGAAGCAACAATGGGAAGTTACTTGGCATGATTGTATTTAACTGTCTGAATTAAAAACAACTCAGTGTGGTTCTCTTAAAAGTATTTCTTGTCGTGTAAGGAAGAGATTATACAGTAGATGCTTGTTGTTTGACATCAGTAAAATGCCTGCTAAAGGGTGGTAAGGTATAACCAAGAAAATTGGTTTAATTGACTTGCAAAAGGACACCATAGCAAGGATTGAAAAGTAGCTAAATCTTGAGAAACACAGCAACTACAGCCTCTCTATGTGTCAAGTCCCAGTGCATAGTTACCTTCCTACTGGGGATGTTTTCATCATTGCAATCTGCCAATTGCAATGGTAAAGAAGTGCCAGATTCAAACTGGTACTCAGATGAGATATCTTTCTGATAAAATAGCACCACAAATTATTTGACACTCTTCCCATGAAGAGGTAGTATCTGTTCTATGCCCCTTCTCCTTGAACATGGGCAGGCTGTGTGACTGTTTTGACCAAAGGAAGACAACGAAAGTCATCCATGGATAGTTCCCTGGTCCAGGACTAAAATCTTCCATTTCTTGTCACATGGAACATGTACTTGGTTGCTCCCTCTAGGATCTCAGCTATCTGACTGTGAGAAACTCAAACCACATGGTGTGGTAATCAACAGGCTAACTGAGCTAACAGCAAGAATCAACTGCCAGCCTAGTGGGAAAACCAGCCAGCCCAATGGAGCTTTCACATGACTGCAACCTCCATCTGAAAATAAATGCATAATAGATCTCAAGCAAGACCCCATCCATCTAAGCCCTGCAACCCATAGAACCACAAGAGATTATAATAAGTTTGAAGGTATGGAGTGATTGCTACATAGGATAGATAATGACAACCTGTTTAAACAGTGGCAAAGATGGCATATAAAACATTGAAACATAAGACTTCAGCAAAAAAGTGGATACTTAGATACATTTTGGAATGCATTTGAAGATGTTGTTATGGATTGGATCAAGTCCCCCATGAAGACATGTCCAGTCCTAACCCCTGACCCTATAGATATGAACTTATTTGTAAATAGAATCTTTGAAGATGTTATTAGTAAAGATGAGGTCAGACTGAATCAGGGTGGGCCTTAATCCAATCAGAATGTTGTTCTTGTAAGCAGAGGAAATTTGGGCACACATTTCAAGTAGGTGATAGAAGGAAGTAGACAGATGGCCATGTGATTGGAGGTAGAGATTGAGTTATGGAAGGCTGGCAAGCCACCACCAGCATGCTACAGATTTCAGAAAAAGCATAGCCCTGCTTTGATATTGAATTTCTAGGCTCCAAAGCTGTGAGATAGCAAATTTCTTTTGTTAAGGCCTATTACAGCAGCCCTGACAGACTAAGACAGATGCAGTATACAGGATGTAGAGAAAATGCCTACCAACAAATGTAACCCCTTCCCCTCAAAAATTCTTTCAAAATCTTACTTTTAAAAGTTGCTCTTTGAAGCCAGAGAAAGAAGAAGGAAGTTTTTCTGTATCTACTCTGTATACTGTAGTCTAATTTAATATTTAAATCAGATTCAAATATTTGGTTATATTTTAATAATATCTAATGGGGCTAATAGGACTTTAATTTTGTTGTTACATTGATGTTAGATGACATTATTATACAGATGGTAGGTTATACTTTTTATAACTATACTAAATTTAGACTATATTTAATGCTATAAGCAAATGTTCTAAAACAAGTCAAAATTTGCTCTGTGAAAATACGATGTTCACCATTTCAAAGAATAAGTATGGCACCTGTGAACTAGTAGCCAGCACAGAAATGAATACAGTTTTTAAGCACGTAGTAAGCACCTGAGAACTACTTATCAATCAACTGATTGATGGCCTGACCTATATAGAGAGGTTCCTTGTTGTGAAGACAAACAAATTTGTACATCTCTGGTTATACCCTGCATGCAAAGAAATGCTTCAGGCCACAAGGCAAACACATTTATACAAATCAACACCCAGAGAATGCTCTAAATCTTTCCATCATCAATCTTTATCTAACTCCCTGATAATTTATGTCATAGTATTAAACGTCCCATCACAGACTGGCTCTGGATTTTAGGCATGGTAATTGATTCAAGACTGCCTCCAATTCTTTCAGAAGAGACAGAAATGGGGATATTTATGTTAACTTTTTATTTTTCAAAACCCACAGCAAATATACATAGGAATTAAATGCTGACAATAAGCACATTCTAATGTTTTAAGAGTTAATTTAGATTTCCTTTTGGCAAAATCTTCTGAATAAAAAAATAATTGGGAAAAGCAACCAGACACCTCAAATAGTGTGAAATTTCAAATTGCCACCTCCATTAAAAAAAAAGTTCTCTCTTTTTCTCTCTCCATTCTAAAACTGTGATCAGCTAACACAATCCATCACTGACTCCTACTGGGACTCACGCCAACACTGCAAATTACCACCTTATCAAGACTCCTTAGCCTCTTTCTACGTGTGCTTCTTTGCTTAAAAATGATCTTGAAAGAAAGAGTGGGCTTGTAAGGAAAGTGAGCCTGTGTGAGAAGGATGAGGAGGGTAGTAATGTGAGAAAGTCAGAAAGATGATACTTTCCTGGCATTCTGTTAGCAGGAAAATATGCCCTAGATGAGTTTAGCAATCTACTCTTTTTACTTAGTTCCCAGGACATTAACCAGAACTTCTCAGTTCTGCTTACAGAAATAAGGTACCAGAATAGCATCAAAACCACCCTGTGGCCCAGTGAATCAGTGACCTACTCCTCAGAAGACAAAAGTTTGACATTCCTGAGGATCAGCTAAGAAAAGCTTCATGAAGACCCTTCACCTAAGAGCTTACATGTCAATATCTAAACCTAATCACTGAAGCTGGAACATGAAGACATGCTTGAGATGACACAGGATGAGACATTTGCCCATGCCCTTCTCACAAAGATCCATCATTGCTGACCTGACAAGAATGAATCGGGTGGACATTACCTAGCTATTGCCCCCGACCCCTTTCCATTTACCTGTTAAAACTCTCACCTGCATCCCCACTTTGAGCTGGTTTGGGGAAGGTTCCTCCAGTTCCTTGCAAAGTGCACTTGCAATAAATCACCTTCACACTGAGAGAGATGTTTTCCCTTTGTAGCACTGGGTCAAGTGGGCCCTTCTATGGAATCAGCTGTGCTTGCAGTAACCCTTCCCTGACTTTTGTAAGTGTGGAGGATTATTTAAAATTTCCACCAGAATACGGGGATTCAAATTAAATTGGGATCAGAAAAAGAGAGAATTTCTCCTGATATTTCTTTTATACCAAAATATATTTGAATTAAGTGGAAAATAAAGCAGAAAAATGTTCCTTCTTCCTGTCAGTCTTTTTTTTTTTTCTCAGATGCTTTTTTTAGCCACTGCTTGTACTGAAACTTGGAATGCACTCCGTGTGTTGTGTGTGTGTATCTATGAAAGTATTCTTTGAGGAACTTCAATACTGAAGTTTCAAAGTATATGGCAAGGTTGCAGAAGGATACCTCACTGAGAGACTCTTGGCAGCAGGCTTTGTTCACACATTACCTATTAGACGCTGAACATGACTGTTTTGGAATGTTTCCCTAACTCTCAGCTGGATGCCATATCACAGTGATTATCAACCTATCTGAAGCAAAAATGAATCTGAAAAATGGAACATGATACAGAGATCCACTGAATTTCAAGGTTAAAGAAATATTTCTCAATACATCCAGATATAAAAGGCAAAGCACAAACTTCTGGCCCAAAAATGCCACTGGTGGATTTTATCAAATATTTAAGTCATCAGTCTCATACAATCTTACCTAAGGAAGAGAAAAAAGGAAATCCTGACCTGTTCATTTTATGGGGCCAACATAAATTTGATATCAAAATTCTAGTACACTGCAAGAAGAGAAAATGATAGGCAATTTCTCTCATGAGCAGGAATGTAAAAACTCTTTTAAAAATAGCAAATTTAAATTAGAACTATGTAAAATAGATAACAGAATTTATTCTAGATTGCATTATTAAGAAAAATGTACCTACATATATGGAAAGCTATATTGTGTTCGTAGAACATATATTTTTTAAGATGGAGCAATCTCCCCAATATCCTTTATGCATTCATTGTAACAATAATCAAAATATCAGCTGGTTGTTCTTTTTTCTTTTTTCTTTTTTTGAGAAGGCGACTGAATTTTTCTAAAGTTACGTAAGACTGAGAGAAGCCAAAAGAGTCAAGAAAATCTTAAAGATGAAACCAAAATTTATGCATGGCGCTACCTAAAATCAATTCACTATTAAATCTACAGTGCTATATTAAGTTATGAACAGCCAAATAGACCAATGGAACAAAATATAAATGTGAGAAATAGAATTATACATATATGCAACAGTATTCAGAGGCAAGAAAAAGACCCCTACATATATGGTCATTTGGTTGATGATAAAGGTGTCATCGATGTTAAATCAAGTCTTTTTTTTTTTTAATGAAAGTTGCTGTATCTAGCATATAAACATGGAAAAAATGCAGTCATAACCACTACCTCATACCATAAAGAAAAATCAATATCAGATGGATTTAGATTATATAAATGTGGAAAGTAAAACAGAAAACTTTTAGGTGATACTATAGAAAAATTTCTTCACAAACTTGAGGTGAGCAAGGGTTACTTAATCAGAACACATAAAAGACACTTATTATAAAGGACAAGTGATAAATTGCTCTACGATGAAATTCTAAATTTTAAGCCAATGGTAAAAGATACAGCTGGCTCTGCTCCTGAAGGTGGGTGAGGTTCAAACTGGCAAGTTTTGATACTTTCGGGGCGCCAGAAGTATTCTCCATCTGGATTGCCTTCTTGGTTGCAAAGGTCAGTGGCCTCAAGGACAGAGAGAACTTGGTCCACTCGTTCAGCTCCCCTGAATAAACGGAGAGACCAGCAGGCCACTCGGGAACACCTACGTGAACTAGTGCCATCAGTCTCCCTTCAGAGGTCTTCAGGACTCTTCAGGGCCAGTCTGATACTTTGTGGTTGGTCTCCAAGCTCTGATTCAGACCAAAACTCAACCTCCAAACCCAACCTGCTTGCCAGTTGCAGGAGCCGCTCAACTCAGGAGAGGCACTCATTTCAGAGTGAGAGAAGAAGGATAAAGAGCACAATCTTCCAAGCTCCTTGCAGGTTTAGAAGGTGAAAAGTCGGAGGAGTCAGAAAGGCCCTGACTTTCTGGAACAGGCTTAGCATTTCACTTCAACTAGCCCTGTGATGGAATGTGTGTCCTTGAAACTTCCCAAAAGACAGGCTCCTATGGCAAGCCCTCAGTGTAACTTTCTGCTGTTCCAGGACTGGGAGCCACAGATGAGATGCCTCTTGCCTCTTCAGTCAGTTTTGCCAGCCCTGCCAGGCACCTCTCTCTGCATCCTTAACCCTCCTCCCCACAACTCCACTTCAACACAGTGTGCTTAGAAACCTTGAAGTGCACTAAATTTAAGGGAATCTCTAGGTATAAACCACACAGAAAAGCAATGATAATACTTTTATTCACATCATATTTTCTTTTTTAGAAAACACTTTCACATGCATTAGTTCATGTACATAATGCATCCCCCAAAGCAAAAATATATTAACTCAGATTCGTAAAATTTGACTGTCTTTCAAGCTGCCTATTCCATCTTGTTCTTTTCATGGTTGCTGGTTGGTTAATAAAAGGGAACAAGTAAAACAGCTCTACCTCTACTGTAACCCAGTTTCTGGGCCTTATTCTCCAAAACGTGTATAGATCTCACCCCAGTTTCATTGTTCTGACCCACTTACTCCTTGCACTGAACTCTGAGCCTGTGCCCTCTATGCCTTCATTCGTCCTCTACTGGATGTCTTTTCCTTCCAGCTCCCTGCAGTCTGAGAATGGACTTTATTTCTCTCAATTCTCTTTGTAGTAGAAGCACGAGACTCTTTATGCCTTTACCAGTTTCCAAGGCAAATTATGTACAGCCACTCATATCCTGGGTCTGGAATACAAGTGAATTGTTCACACAGACTCTTCATCCTTTTCCAACTACAGCAATCATATTAGCTATTTATTACTTCTTATGTGACAGGCATGGTGTTCAGTACTTTACACCCATTATTTAATCTTTACAACAAACATAAGGTAGCTACTACTATTATGTCAATTTACAAATGAGGAAATTGAGGTAGAATTTAAGCAAGAAATTCTTTAAGCAAGACTTTAAGCATCTTTTATCAAGATGACCCAGCCGACTCCAGAGCCCTGAGTTACCTGTTTTCAGAATGTCTTCACTCCTTTTTCTTCTGACAGCTTTATAACACCATAAATTTAATTAAATTCATCTTCAGAGACGTACCATTTTTGCTTCAGAATCCCAAGTTTCTTCTTAATTCCTACTTCAGCACCAATAATCAGCAATCTTTCTAAGGGATCTCAGAGAATTGCCTCTCCCAAATATTCATCCTGAGCTCCACCCTGCCCCCTCCCCCCTGAAAATATTAGCATATTCACAAACCAGTGCATTCATAGTACTCTCGTTCTAGGCTGGATGGAGTAAGCCATGTTTCCATTACAATTGGGAGAAAGAAATATTCCTTACAATCTTGCGGCTTTCCACACAGGACTTGCAGGTATATATCACTCTGCCTTTGCCCTGAAGCAGAGGTTCTCAGTTCTGGTTGCACAATAAAGTCAGCTGGGAGATTGCATAAAGTATGAATACCTGGGCTCCACCCCAGAGGAACTGAAACAGAATTTGGGGGCATGGGACCTAGGTACAATTATTTGGTTTTAGCATCAAGTGATTCTAATGAAAACCATTGCCTGAATTTCTTTTTGCCAGTCCATACCATTACCATTTTCCAGAGCGGGTTCAGAAATAATTTTCTCCAGTCACTGCATGGAGCACCTAGCAGAGTATTTGCCAAAGAGATGAGAGCTTACTCTATGTAGATCCTCATTAGCTCTTGCCCAGTGAAAGATTAATTTAATGTTTCTCCTCTGTGCAAGTATCTTCCATTCACCCCATATCACTGAATCTTAGTTTGCCAGGAATGCTATGACAAATGAAAAAAAACATTCTAAATTTTTATCCATCAAAACATTTCATTAAGTGAAAAAAGGCAAAATACAATGTGTGATGATGATTACCAGCTTGTGGGGATTCAGATTGCGTAGTTTAACTATGAGGCCATGAAATCACAGTTCTTAGCATAAAGGGTTTTTCAAATGGTAATTCCAAATCTTGCTGAAGTGATGGTTAGAGATTGCAAACTTCACATCTATTAATTTTTTTAAACTATTTTAATTGTATAACATAACATATATCCAAAGCAAAGAAAGAAAAAAGCAACAGTTTTTAAAGCACTCTTCAAGAAGTAGTTACAAGACAGATTCCAGAGTTTGTCATGGGTACCCTACCATCATCTCAGATTTTTCCTTCTAGCTGCTCCAGAACATTGGAGGCTACAAGGAATAAATATTTTTTTTATCATCACAATCACCTTTTTTTTGGTGAAAAATAACATATATATAAAAAAGCAATAAATTTCAAAGCACAGCACAGCAATTAGTTGTAGTACAGATTTCAGAGTTTCATATGGATTACAATTCCACAAATTTAAGTTTTTAGTAGTAGATTTTTATAATGAAATGTTTGGACAAAAAATTGAAACTATATGAGAAAAATCAACAGTAAAAACAAACTTCTGTCCAGCCCAATTCCACTAGTAAAAACAAATACATTGATTTGGTATGCATTTTCATTCACCTTTAACATGAATTTGTATACATGACTTGTGAATATATATAAAATGAGATGATAATGTAATTGCATCTTTAATTTTCCTTTCTAAATAACAGTATAGAGAATAATAAACTTCATTCCATACCAATAAATAGCTTTTTGCTGTGTCAAGTCTTAAAGCTCTTAATAGTACATTATGTCTTTTAATGTATTTCTCTTATGCAGAATTAATTAGGTAAAATTTTAGTAATAAATGTTTAGGTTAAAGAGCATACAAATTTTTAGGCTTCTGTTACATTTCATTATATCACCTTCCACAAAATTTGCACTGATTTGTAATCAAAACGTGTGTGAGGTAACTTCCCTACACTTTTTCTAGCACTAGTTATTAATAAATAGTTATATCTTTGCCAATCAAAAACAATATGGAATTTTGCTGTTCTTTGAAGTTTTACTCCTTGAATTAGAAAATGTCGTAAGTTTAATGGTTCTTTTTAGTTAATTATGCATGCAAATCCTTCCACCATTTTTCCTACTACACTCCAGTTTTTTTAAAATAAATATATAATGTGTGTGTATGTGCATGATTATAAATGTATAGTCTCTGTCTGAATTTTACCTTTCTTGTTAAATACACCTTTCATTTTATCACTTGCCATTTAGTTCTGCTTATATACATTTTACATTACAAAATATGCTAGGTTTTAGGTAATAAAATCTGTAATATTCCTGCAAAAGGTAGCTGTGCTTACTTATAATTATGCCTACGAGTCACCCCCAGAGAACCTTTTTCATTTTGCAGATACGGCCTCTGTCTTCTCTAAGCCAAGTCAGAAAAAAGCAGGTAAACTCACTGTCCTCCCCTCCACCCACACGTGGGACATGATGCCCAGGAATGTAAATCTCCCTGGCAACATGGGACAGAATTCCTGGGATGAGCCATGGCCTAACATCATGGGATTGAGAAAGCCTTCTTGATCAAAAGACAGAAAAGAGACCAAATAAAGTCTCAGTGGCTGAGAGATTTCAAACAGAATTGAGATGTTATCCTGGAGGTTATTCTTAGGCATTATATAGATATCCCTTTTTAGTTTATGGTGTATTGGAGTGGCTAGAAGGAAGTACCTGAAGCTGTTGAGCTGTGTTCTAGTAGCCTTGAATCTTTTTTTTTTTACATGGGCAGGCACTGGGAACCGAACCTGGGTCCTCGGGCATGGCAGGCAAGGCATTCTTACCTGCTGAGCCACCGTGGCCCATAGCCTTGAATCTTGAAGATGATTGTATAACTATATAGCTTTTACAACGTGACCATGTGATTGTGAAACCTTGTGTCTGAGGCACCTTTTATCCAGGGTATGGACAGATAAGTAAAAAGACAAGGATAAAAATAAAGAAATAGGGGGATAAACGGTAAAAAAAATGGGTAGGTTAAGGGTAATGGGTATAGGATGAATGAGTTTTTTCTTTTTATTTCTTTCTCTGGAGTGATGCAAATGTTCTAAAAATGATCATGGTGATGAATGCACAACCATGTGCTGATATTGTGAGTCACTGATTGTACACTATGGATGGACTATGTGTGTGTGTGAAGACTTCTCAATAAAAATATTTTAAAAATCTACCAGCATTTTATATTATAGTTTCTGAGTCTAATGTCATAGCATGAAATACATTCAGCAACCTAAAATTGTCTCGCCTTTCAGTATTTAAAAAATTCATTTTATTACAATTGATATTAATCCATCTGTACTTAATTTGGTGTTAGACAGAATTCTAACATACTGCTCCAACTTGTCCAATCACAATTTATTGAATTAATTATTTTACCTGCTGCTTGAAATTCCAATTGTATTATGCAATAAGTTCTTATAAGTTCTTGTACCTATTTCTCAACTACACAGTCATTTTCATAGCTCTGCTTGTCTTTAACTACACTGAATTTTGTCCTCATTTCTCTTTAGTGTTCTTCATATTTTTTTCTTATGGATGAGCTATAGAATAATTTTGTCAAGTTCCTCATCAGACTCCAATTAGATTTTAAGTAGAATCAATTTGAATAGAATTAGCATACATACAGAATTGAATCTATGCATCTAAAGATGTTATAAGCATGAGTTTCTGTGTAAAAGCTATTTCTATCGATCCAATAATCAGTCGTAGTTAAATTATACAGTTTTTTTTAAAATGATTCAAGTAGAATTATAATTTTATTTTCTATTGTTATAATGATTAGGACCTTTATCATCCAATTTCCATCCAATTTTCTTACAAGCTCTTGAAGTTTATGTATCATTTTTTTAAACAGTTCTCAATGAATTATCTTATTGATTCCAATAGTTTTAAGTTTATTTTCTGTAGTTTTTAAAGAAATATTATTAGTAGTAATGACTTATTTATTGTGCATTTATTATATGCTAGGCTTTGTCTAGACATTTGACATTTATTCAATTAAAATTATAATAATTTATTCCTCTTATTATGTAATCTTTCTGATTGCAATGATCTTGGCAAAAAGAGCTAGGTCAATGACAAATCACGATGCTGATAGTCTATTTTTATTATTGACTTCATTGGAAATACATTGATTATTTTACTAGTATGTTAAATATCAACTATTAATTTGAGATAGAATGTAGAGGTTATATGCTACTTTTATGATACTGAGAATTTTTATAGGATGTGTATGTGTTTTGGTTTGTTAAATCTGCTGAAATGCAATATACCAGAAATGGACTGGCTTTTAACAATGAGGATTTATTAGGTTACAAGTTACAATTCTAAGTCCATGAAAAATGTCCAAATTAAGGTATCAAGAAGAAGATAACTTCTCTGAGGAAAGGCTGATGCACATGGCAACTAGGCATGTCTCTCTACTGGGCTCTGTTTCAATGGCTTTCTCTCAACTCCTGTGGGTCCTTGCTTGTTTCTCCTGGGGCATTTCTCTTTCTCCTAACTCGGTGACTCTGGGCTCTCTCCTTTTATCCTGTCATGAAAGACTCCAGTAAAGGATTAAGACTCACCCTGAATTCGGTGGGTCATGTCTCCATGGAAACAAACTAATCGTAAGTTTGCACCCATAATAAGTCTGCCCCACGAGAATGGATTAAGAGAGCATGGACTTTTCCAGGGTACATAACAGATTCAAACCAGCACAATATGTTATAAAAAAAATTATAAGAAATATTTTATATATAATCAAATGTGTTTTCAGCTTTTTTAGCATCTACTGTAAGGATCACATTTTTCCCTGTAACATATCAATAGGCTGCAGTCCTATTAATATATCAGTTTTATGAGGTTATATAAAAATTTAAATACTGCATTAATATTTTATTCTTAAAATTAATAAAAATGTTTTAATAAGTGCTATTAATTCCTAGGTTAAATAGTTTCCTGCTTTTACTGGTTTTTCCTTCTGTGTATCTTATCTACATATAGAACCATATGTATATATAGTTGTTGTTTATATCGATGACATTACAAATAAAAAGCAAAATCCTTTTTCTAATGGAATTTTATTCCCAAGAAATTTTACCCTCATCAGAATTAATTGGAAAGCATTATGACATTGTATTTGTTTCAGAACATATATATAGCACAAAAATTATCTGATATAATTTACTCATAAAACATGTTTATAGGATCTTTTAAAGAGTAATTATTAAGAATTTTTGGACATTTACAACTAATTTAATTGTCATTGCTCTATTCAGGTATATACATTTTATTGAGCCAGATTTGTTAATTCATAGTTTCATAAATGTTTAGGCTCCATTCAGATTTGTGGTTATATCACCTTTGTAATTGTTAATATAGTTTATTCTATTTCTTGATTTTCCCATGAAAAATTTCAACTGAAAGCTGTGTCCTTCATTAAGTTTTCTGAAGAATAAGCTGCTAAGTTTAGTTATCAGTTCTACTATTGTTCTGTTTTGAACTTAATTTCTACTTTTGTCTGTATTCATTCTTTTTACTTACTTCTTTTAGAATTATTGTATGTTCTTGCTTATTGGGTGAATAGTTGATAAATATATATTTGCCTTTCTTCAGTAATAAGCTCATATGAAACTATGATTTCTCAGGAAGCATAATATTTGCTCAAGCACTTCTTTCGATGTATAGTGTTGTAATTAACTTTTTACACTTAAGAAACATGGTTTGATGTTTTCTTTCCAACTCTAACTTAACTTTCTTAGGAGTTTGTGAATTTGTGGGTGTTTAGGGATATGTAATGATAGGCTAGGCTAGGCAGTGTTAACAAATAAATCTTGACTTCTCAGCCTCTTAAAACAGCTGAGCTTTATTTATTTCTCCCCATCTCATTCTAGTTAGCTTTCTCTTCCTGTCTGCTCTCCTGCAAAGGTGACTCAGGAATCTGATCTGCTTCCATGTTGCAAATCTATTATCACAGAGTCCCTCCTTCTCAGCTTCAAATGCCAAGAATGAAAATAAACAGATTTTTTTCTCTCTATGTTCCCACAGACAGGAACTCAGTTACATGGTTCCAATCTGACAACATGGGAGGACACAAAATGGAGTCTTCCTCTTGTGCCCAGGAAAGAGAAATATTTAGCATTTCTATGTCACAGAATACATGTTCATTTTCCAATCATTTCATTAATTTATCCCTTCCTATTAATTTTGCAACTTATTGAATTGTGGCTGGAAAACAGACTGAAAAATTAAAATTTATTGAGCTTTTCTTGAACTGGATTTAATTAATTTTAGTAAATGATCCATAAATATTTAAAAGTATGTAAATTATTTCAAGGATAGAAAGTTTGATATATATCTGTTAATCAAGCACATTAATTTTATTCTGAAAATCTCCTACATATCTCTGAAATATTGTATAATATTTCTTCCTAGCATTTTATGTTGTAATTTCTCCTCATATTCATATAGGTTGTTTTATTTTAACTAAAGTCTATAACTTATTCAGATTCCTTAGTTCTTACCTATTGTCCTTTTCCTGTTCCAGGATCCAGTCTATGAAACCACATTACATCTAACTGTAGTCTCCTTAGGCTACTCGTATCGTGGCAGTTTCTCAGACTTTCTTGGTTTTTGTTGACCTTGACAATTTGGAAGGGTATTTTGTAGAATGTACCTCAATTATTATTTGTGTAATTTTTCCACAAAATTTGACTGAGTTATGGGTTCTGGAGTGGAAGAGAGGAAAAGTGCATTTCTCATCATTACTTTACAAGGGTACTCTAACAGTTTGAAGACATTATGTACCCCAGAAAAGCCGTGTTTTAATCCTGGTCCAATCTTGTAGGTGTAACCATTTCTTTCAACTTTATTCAATATAGTAGGATGGAAATTTTTTATTAGATTATCTCCATGGAGATGAGGCATGCCAATTGTGGGTGTGACCTTTGGTAAGATGGAGATATGACTCCACATTCACTGGAGTCCTTTAAAAGAGGAAACCTTTTGGAGAGCTCAGAGCAGAGTAGATGCAGACACTTGGAGGATAGTTGCTTCAGAGATCACAGATCTGATGCAAAACCCAGACATTTGGAGATGCAAGGCCTAGTAGATACCCCCATCTGTCTTCCTATGAGATGCTGAGCAGGCCAGAACCCTGAATTGTGTCCTGAAGAAGCTAAGTGAAGGCCCACAGGCACCAAATGAGGAACCCTCACAGGTAATAGAAGCTAAAAGCAATGGAACCAGAGAGCAGGGGCCCATTAAATGCCAGCTACATGCCTTCTCAGCTAACAGAGGTGTTCCAGATCCATCCGCCTTCCATGAATTATGGTATCTTTACATGGATGCCTTAGTTTGGACATTTTTATAGACTTGGAACTGTAAACTTGCAACTAATTAGACTCCCTTTTTAAAAGCTGTTCCATTTCTGGCATATTGCTTTCTGGCAGCTTAACAAACTAATGTAGGTACATACTATCAATGTGATTTATCTTTATTTATTTATTTAACTTTGATGATCTAGGATAGTGTTTGTTGAGTTGCCCCACTGTAGTTACTCTTTTTTGCTGTTTCCATAGTTAATTTTTTTAAAAGGATATCACTATGCTCAGTGGAGACTTAAGCTCATTTCCTTGAGGGTGGAGAGCCTATGTAAATTATCTCTCTACACAGAATATTTATTTCTTTTCACTTATTTATTTATGTATTCAACTGTTTATAGCAATATATACTCATGGGTGTTTACTTTATATTTTTTGATGCTTAAATGTTTATAGCTTTGGCTATTGAGAGCTCTTTCAGTTGGCTCTTATTTCCTTTTGACATATGTCCATAAGTGTGTTTGTGTGTATTTCATAGTACAGTGACTATGTACCATTTATTTGGCATTTAATCTTACAGATACACTCATTTCCAAAGTTAATTGTCAGCACATTTCTCTCCACCCCCTTCAGTTTGATAATGTTACACATTTGTAATACAATTAGAGTATTTTGTAACATTCTGCATTCCATCCTGGGATCCCAGGACATTCTAAATGATTTTTTCAGTTTATATACATTAGTATTCATTCCTTGTGTAGTAAAGATCTATGAGCTTTAACAAAGGAATATTGTCATATGTCTGCCATAATGATATCATACAGAATAGTTTACCATCCTGTGAAATTCCCTGTTCTTCCTTTATTCAGCCCTCCCCATGAAACCCTGGAAACACTGATCAGCTTACCATCTCTATAGATTTACTTGATTCAAAATGTCATATCATTGCAATCTGAAAACTTTTGTATCCTTTTCACATTGGCTTCTTCACTTGGCAAGAAGTTTTTAAGATGCACTCATGTTTTTCATGGCTTGATAACTCATTTCTTTTCAATGTTGGATAATATTCCATAGAGTAGATGTACCATAGTTTGTTTACCCCTTCACTTGTTGAAGGATATCTTCGTAGCTTCCGGTTTTGGGCAATTGTGAAAAAAGTGTCTAGAAATATTTGCATGCAATTTTTGTGTAGACATAAGTTTTCAAATCAACTGGATGAATACCTAACTGTATGATTTGTTGTATCATATGTTAAGGCTATGTTTAGTTTTGTAAGAAACTGCCAAACTGTTTTCCAAAGTGGTTGTACCATTTTGCATTCTCTTCATCAATGAATGAGAGTCCCAAAGTTCATGTTGCTCCACATCGCTGCCAGCCATTGGTATTGTCAGTTCTGTTTTGTTTTTTCTTTTTGGATTTTGATCCTTCCAATTGGTTCTGCAATGGTATGGAAATGTTTGATTTATAATTCCCTCATGTCAAATTGAGTGTCTTTTCATATGTCGCATATCCTATACGTCATAGTATCAGTTAATCTGCCCATTCTCTATTAATAGAGTTGTTTTATCTCTTACTGTTGGGTATTGAGTTCTTTGAATATTTTTTATTAAATTATTTATCAGCTATGTGTTTTGCTAATATTTTTAATTGTGACTTGTCTTTTCATTCTCTCAACACTCTGCTTCAAAGAACATTAGTTTTAATTTTTAAAAATCCGTCTTATCAATTTTTTTCTTTTATGGGTCATGGTTTTGGTTGCATATAAAAACTCATTACCAAGTCCAATGAGGCCTAGATTTCTACTATGTTTTCTTCTAAAAGTTTTGTAGTTTTGCAGTTTACTTTTAAGACTAGCATCTATTTTGAGTTAATTTCTATGAAGATGTAAGTTTTCTGTCTTGATTTCTTTTTTTTACATGTGGCATACAACTGATCATTATCATTTGTTGAAGAGACTATTATTTCTCCATTGAGTTGTCGTGCTCCTTTGTCAAAGATCAGTTGACTATATTTGGGTGGGTCTAGTTCTGGGCTACCTTTTCTGTCCCATTGATCTATGTGCCCATTCTTTTGCTAGTACCGTGCTCTCTTAATTATTGCTTTATAATAAGACTTGAAGTCAGGTAGTATGAGTTTTCAAGCTTTGTTCTTCTGCTTCAGTAGAAACGCCTACTAATCTAAGTCTTTTGGCTAACCATATAAGCTTCAGAATTAATTTGTTGATATCTATTAATAAATTTTCTGGAATTTTGTTGGCGATAACATTGAATGTATAGATAAAGTTGGAAAGAATTAATATCTTAACCATATTGTCTTCTATGACATAAACACAGAATACCCCTCCATTTATTTAGATATTTGATTTCCTTTATTGTATAATTATCATATAGATACTATGCATATTTTACATATTCATATTTATGTATTTCATTTTAAGTGATTTATAAATGTTATTGATTTTTACTATCAGATTCTAGTTAATCGCTGCTAGTACATTAGAAAACACAATTTTTCTACCTTAACTTATTTCTGTGACTTTACATAGTCACACAATAGTTTCAGGGGTTTACTGTTGATTTTTTGTGATTTTCAGTATAAACAATCGTTTCATTAGCAAATAAAGGCAATTTTATTTCTTCTTTTCCAATCTGTATGCCTTTACTTAATTTTCTAGTCTGATGATACTATACAGGGTTTCCAGTATGATGTTGAATAGGAATTGTCACAAGGTCATCCTTTCCTTGTTCTCAATCTTAGGGGGTAGGTGTCCAGTTTCTTATATTAAGTATGATATTGCCTACTGTATTTGATAGAGATTCTTTGTCAAGTTGTGGATTCCTAGTTCACCGAGAATTTTGAATCATGTATGGATGTTGGATTTTATCGACTGTTTTTTCTGCATAAATCAATATGCTTATATGATTTTCTTCTTCTTTAGCCTATTGATAGGTTTGAATTTAATGATTGATTTTTGAACATTGAATCAACCTTATATGCTTGGAATAAATCCAACTTAGTCAAGTTCCATATTTTTTACTTATTGGTGGATTTTGTTTGCTAATATTTTGTTAAGGGTTTTTGCATCCATGCCCATGACAGATATTGGATGATAAGTATCTTTTCTTATAATGAGTTTATATGAGTTTGGTTTTAAAATAATCCTAGCCTAATAGATTGAGTTAGTAAATGTTGTCTCTGCTTCTATTTCTGGGTCTTGTTTTTTGTTGTTGTTGTTGTTTTTGGGGAAATTACTGATAATAGGTACCATTTCTTCTTAAAATATTTAGTAGAATCTGCCAGTTACACCATGACCTGGGCAGGATATTTTTTGAAGGTTATTATTATTGATTCGATTCCATTAATAGATATAGGTCTGTTTAGAATACCTATTTCTCTTTGAGTTAGCTTTGGTAGTTCATTTCTCCCAAGGAATGAGTCCATTTCAGATATGGAGACACAGAGTTATTTGTAATTGTGCTGGTTTGGAAGCATTATATACCCCAGAAAAGCCATTTTTTAATCCTGACCCAATCTTGTGGGAGCAGCCATTTCTTTTAATTCTGATTCAATACTGTTAGTTGGAAAGTTTTTATTAGATTATCTCCATGGAAATATGACATGCCCAATAGTGACTGTGGCCTTTGATTAGATGGAGATATGATTCCACCCATTTCAGGTGAGTCTTTATTAGTTTACTGGAGTTCTTTAAAAGAGGAAATATTTTGGAGAGAAACTTCAGAACTGACAGAAACAACAGAACCAACAGAAACTTCAGAGCAGAGCTGACACAGATGTCAACACTTGGAGAACAGAGACATGAATGTTTGGAGATGCTTGAAGTCCAATAGATGTTGTCATGAGATGTTAAACAAGCCAGAACCTGAATAGAGCCAAGGTCAGACAAGAGATGAAAGCCAGCCCCAGAGAAGCAAAGTGAGAAACCCCCACAGGAACAGATGTCAAACTCAATGGAGTCCAGGAGCAAGGGACCAGAAGATGCAAGTCATATGACTTACCATGCCTGACAGAGGCCCATCAGCCTTCCTTGAGTTAAGGTATCTTTTCCTGGATGCCTTATTTTGGACCATTTTATAGGTTTAGAAACTTGTAACTTATTAAGTTCTTCTTTTTAAAAGCCTTTCCAGTTCTGGTGTATTGCATCCCAGCAGTTAGCAAACTAAACATGGCAGTATTCATTTGTTATCTTTTTAATATTCATGAAATTAGTAGTGATGACCACTCTTTCATTTCTAATATTAATAATTTGTGTCTTCCCTTTTTCTTGGTTATTCTAGAAGTTTATTAATTTCTTTGATTATTTTCAAAGAATTAGGTTTAGATTTCATGGATTTTTTCTATTTTTCTCCAGTTTTCAATTTCATTTTTTCCTGATTTAATTTTCATTATATATTTTCTTATGCTTACTTAGGCTTAAATTTCTCTTTTTTCTCTAGTTTCATAAGTTGAAAACTTGGGTTATTGATTTTAGATCTTTCTTTCTAACATAATTACTTAATGCTATTATGTTCCCTCAAAGTACTCCAGTCACTATGCCCTAAAAACTTTGATAAAAAGTATTTTTATTCCCACTTAGTTTACATTATATTTTCATTTCCCCTGAGATATTTTCTTTAACCCATGTGTAATTTTTAAGTGTGTTGCTTAATTTCTAAATATAGGATAATCCAGTCAGCATTCTGTTATTTATTTCTAGTTTAATTCCATTATTTTCTGAGAATATACTTTGTATGACATATATTTTCTTAAATTTGTTAAAGATTTATGTCCAAGAATGTGGCCTATCTTGGTGAATGTTCTATGTAAGCTTGATAAGAATACGTATTTTGCTATTGTAGAATGGAATGTTATATGCATGTCAGTTGGATCAATCTGATTAACAGTGCTGTTCAGCTCTACTGTATCCTTACTGATTTTCTGTCTACTTTACCTACAAATTAATGAAGAGAGATGGTAAAGTGTCCAACTGTAACAGTGGATTGTCTATTTTTTGCCTCACACTTTTTGAAATTTGTTAGATACAAATCTTAATATACATTAAGAATTGGTGTGTATTTTTGAGAAAGGATCCCTTTACTGTTATTTAATGAGTTCTCATTATATCTGACTATTTTCCTTGTTCTGAACTTTGCTTTGTCTAGAATAAATATAGGTACTCCAGTTTTCTGTTGATTAATGTTAGCATGGTATATCTATCACTGCACTTTTAGCTTAAGTCCTTCTATTTAAAGAGGGTCTCCTGTTATTTTTTTTTTATCTACTCTGACAATTCCTATATTTTAATTGCTGTAATAAGGCCATTCATATTTAAAGTGATTATTGATGCAGTTAGATTAATATTTACCATGTCTGTAACAGTTTTCTCTTTGTGGCGTTTGTTTATTGTTTCTTCCCTCCTCTAATTCTGGCTTACTTTGTTTTAATTGAGCATTTTATATGATTCCATTGTATCTTCTCTCTTAACATATTAAATGTACTTCTTTTTAAAAAAATTGTGGTTCCCCTTGAGTTTCCAATTTACCTTTTTAACCTAATCTAATTCAGTCCTCAAACAACATTATATCACTTCACATATAGTAAAGGTATTTTATAACAGAATATTTCCAATTTCTTCCTCCCAATCCAGTATGACATTGTTATCATTCATTCCACTTATTCATGTGTTATAATTACTTAATATGGTGTTAATATTATTTCTTTAAACAGTTATCTTTTAATAAAATTTATTCTCTCACACCCTTTTTTTTAGGTATATCTGAGTTTCTGAATTGCATCATTTTACTTCTCATTGAAGAACGTCTGTTAAATTTTTTTGCAGGACTGCTCTGCTGACAAATTTCCCTCATTTTGTGTTCATCTGAAATGATTTTACTTCTTCACTTAGGGAGGATAATTTCGTGGGATATAGAGTTTTAGTTTGGTGTTAATTTTTCTTTTGATCCTCTACTTTCTCAGGTAGATTTTGCCCCATTCTTTTCTGATTTACATGTTTCTGACAATAAATTTGCTGTAATTCTTATTCTTATTCCTATATAGATAAGGTCCATTTTTCTTCTTTTTTTCATGAGAAAGCCCCTCCCAACAGTCATTAAAAAAATTGACAAAATTAGTCACCTGAAATCAGAATTAAATGTGCCACAAAAATTTGTTAATGAGTTTTAATAGAATCTGAGATTTTAACAATATCCAGCTATAAAATGAACTAGATTCTGGAACAAAGAAAAAAATAATTTTTAGATGGAGAGATTGTAAAAATTATTATTTCAGTAATAACAATTGAGTTAGAAAATTTTGTAAAATATTTATAAGAAAATGTTAAAGATCTTCAGTTATACATCAAACAATTGTCAATAGAATAGAATGCCTTTCTAAGAATAGCAAAAAACAACTGATTCAAAATTTTTTAAATTACACATATTTTTCTTTATCTTTAGATGAGTCGTGCATGAGACACTGCTCAATTAAGATTTTACATATTGTTTTTCAAAAGACTTCCACATTTATGAGAAATAATGTCATTCATAGCATAAAGTATTGAACTTGGGGCCTATGTATTATTGGACCTTTTATTTCTGTTGAGGAGGAATTTCAACTAGATATGCAAAAGCTAATTTCTATCAAGACAGTGTTCCAGCTATGTTAGATAAAAAAATCTGGATTTATTGTAATTTTTAACAAAAGGTGAATAGTTTCCTTATTGTTTTGTTCCACTACATGATATATATTGAAAATACTGGTGCTCAATTTTCTAGAATTAATTGCATGAAAAATATCATAGATATAGTTGTTAAAGTTGTTCACTATAAACACTCCAATGCTATGACACATCAGCAGTTTATATAAATGCTGGTAGAAGTAGAAGACAATGATCTTGTGTTCTTTGCCAAAATTTGTTATATAAGTAATGAAAGAGATTTAAAAATACACTGTATTGCTAATTCTAAGTCAAGATTTTCCTAAACAAAGGAATTCTTGTCAAATATTCAGTAATCAAAGACAAAGAAATGGTTGTGTGATTTATGTTTTCTCACTGATATTACATTGCATATAAATGAGCTAAATTTGAAAATCTAAAAAGGGAATAGATTATTTGTGATGTAGCTAGACAAGTATATAAATTTATATTAAAGTTGAACCTTTTTCTAATGCAAGAATAATGATTTTAAACATCTTCTAACATGAATCAAAATGGGTAAAATTTTAATTGTAATTGACAGTGTTACATAAATTGGCTAAAAAACCATGCAAAAAATTTTTAAATGTTTTATTGATATTGACAAATTTACTTGTTTTTCAGTTTATGGAATATCCCTATGGTTTAATGTTAATAAAACTGAATTTTTTATATATGTTGGTGAATTTGTTTAACTTATACAGTTTTGAAACTAATGCCTTGGTTTCAAAGTCAAGTCAAATGTTCTAAAAACAATGAATTTATTTGACCAGTGTGGATGGAAAAACTAAAGGAAAATACCTTTTTGTACCAAATTCAATTTAGTACAGGTATATTTGGGATAACTATGTTTGTAAATCTACTCTTTCAACTGAAAATTTTATGAACTCCAAATATAGGTCACTACTTCCAATGAAAATTTGATATCTAAATTGAGATATACTAAAATGCACATTGGATTTTGAAGACTTGGTACAAAAATGTAAACTATAAATAATTTTAAAGACTGATTAATGCTGAAATTAGAATATTTTGGGTAAACTGGGTTATATAATATATTGTAACACAATGACTACTAAAAAGGTTTAAATTGCATATGTGTATGACATTATATTTGTTTTGGAAAGCACCAGTTTAAAACAAGAAATGAAGTTTATACCAAACAGATGGCAGTGGAAAGCAGCAAAGTGGAGAGCTAGCAAATACATGAGTGGTAAAATCTATACTATGTGTTGATGGAATGGATGATGGGAGGAAAAGGAGGGGAGGAAAAGCAGGACCCACTACCTGGTCCCTGACTTGAGCATCCTGGTTAGACAGTGGGCAATTACTTGAGATATGTCAACTATGAGAAGAATAAATTTAGTGGTTAAAGAATTCAGTAGTTCAGTTTAGAGCATGTTAAATTAGGGCTTTCTAATGCAGATGATGTAGTACTTAGTTGTAAGTTTGAGCGTGTATCACAGTGAAAAGATCCACTTTGATGCCACCTAAATGATAGTTAAAGTGATAAGATTAAATCAAGCCATGAAGACAGAAATTTTACAGAATGAAAAGAGGAAAACAATGGAAGAAAACATTTAAGTTTGACGATGTAGGGGATGATGTATAGAAGACATTTTGGGGAAAAAACAAGTGAGAAAGGTGTCAGGCATCCAAGACTGGGGAGTATTTTAGGAAAGGGGAGTAGGTGATATATAGCAAACGCTGTCAAAATATCATATATATAATGTGGACAGAAAATGACCTGTTGCCTTTGGCCACAACATTATTGGTGACTTTTCCAAAAGCTGTTTCAGTGGCAAAATTGAAGAGAAGACAAATTGGAGTTGATTTAAAAGTAAATCGAAGGAGAAAAATGAAGACAGTGTGCATTAAACAACACATTTCAGAAGTTGGTTTGCCCATGTGCAAAAATAGCATCAGTAATTTTGAGGGGCCAAGAGAGAGTTTTTCAAGAAAGGATCTAGTAGTTGATGTATTCAAGCTGATGGGATTCAGCCATAAAGAGGGGCATTTTATTTGAGCAGGAAATTCAAAGAGGTAATGTCATCAAGAAGTTAAAAAAAAGCATCTGTCTTCAGCGTAATTGAAAGCATTCACCTTTGAGATGCATAGTAATCTTCAGAGGAATAGGAGGAAACAAGGAGAAGTTCACTGCTCAAACTGAAACAGTTAAAAATGGATCAAGTGACGATATGAAAACCCTATCTAACAACCTCTGTCACCCTATAGAATATAACACAAAGCTGCCAGTTAGAATTGGGTGTGAAAGGAAAGAAGACTTGACCAAGGAAAAGTAGAATGAAATAAAATTGATTAAGTAGAATTCTAAATCTCCTAAAAAAACAATTAGGAAGTCCGCTCAGCAATGTGTATTTATTTTGTTGTTATTGTTTTTCTTTTTCTGATTTGCAATCAAACATCTATCTTCTTATTGGGTTGACTGAAAAAGCCAAAACAATGTTATAAAAGATCTTTATCTTCCTTTTATAGTGACCTTCTCTGACATTAGCATAGCTAATCTAGATTTCCTTTTTGTGTGTTTATGTAGTATAATTTTTTTAACTTTTCCAACTTTTTACATCCTTATATGTAAGATGTGTCTCTTATAAACAACAATAAATCTCTTGTTTTTTAAGTCAGTCTAACTTTTAAAATAGATAGAGCACTTACATTTCATGTAAAAATTAATACATTTGAATTTATTTCTACATTTTACAAGTTACTTTCCTGTTTAATCATCCATGCTATATTCCCTTTTTATTACTTATTGCCCTGTGTTAAAAAGTAATTTTAAATAATATTGCTTCTATTTTTCCATTTTTCTGTTAAGCTCATCTTTTGCATTCTTTATTTCATGTTAAAGTATTTTCCAAAATTATAATTTCCATTTAAGTCATCTTACAGAATTAGTACTCTGGTGAAATTTCCCATCTTATCTATTTTCTTGAGCATATTAATCACAACTGTTATTAAACCTGTTTCTGATAATTCTAACACCTAGATCATACACACTCCTATTGTACTATTTTCATTCTTTACTCTCATGATGCTATTTTTATATGCATCATATTTTTTATTGAATACTGAATATTCTGAATGAAAAAACTTTGAAGGTTCTAAATGATAGTGTCAACTTCCGGGAAGAATTCACCCAGTTCACTGGAAGTCAGCTAGAAGCAGGGCAAATCACCTGCATCAGGGTCTGAAATCAATAAAGCCTGGTTTGGGCGGGCCGCGGTGGCTCAGCGGGCAAGAGTGCTTGCCTGCCGTGCCGGAGGACCCCGGTTCGATTCCCGGCCCTAGCCCATGTAAAAAACAAACAAACAAACAAAATATAATAAAACAAGAAAATGTTTAAAAATGTTTCCCTTTCTTCCTCCCTTCCTTCCTTCCATCCTCCCTTCCTTCTCTGTCTTTCCTTAAAAAAAAAAAAAAAAAAAAAAAAAATAAAGCCTGGTTTGCAGTATGAATAAAGCCAGTCTACCTCTGGTTCAAATATATTCTGAATCCACCAAGGATCCCACTGAGAACAGGGAAGTTTATTGAGATCCTGTGATAGTTTGAAGCTGTTATATACCCCAGAAAATGTCACGTCCTTTTAATCTATTCCCATTGTAGGTGGGACCTTTTTTATTAAGTTGTGTCCTTATGTCAGTTAAAGCCTGTCCCAGGGTGGGTCTTATTCTCTTACTGGAGTCCTTTTTTAGAAGATAAAAGACAAGAAAAGCAAAAAGCTGAGAGACAAGGACACACCTGTAGAAGCTGAGCAGGGAAGCCACTGAAGCTGGAAGCAAGGAAACCCAGGAGAGAAGGGCCAGCAAACCTTGTTATGTGCCTGACCATGCAGCCTTTCCTCAGGAAGAAGGCATTGTCCTGGTGATGCCTTAATTTGAACGTTTTCATGGCTTTTCAAGTGTCACTTGTAAGCTAATAAATCTGCATTGTTGCAAGCCAGTCCTTTTCTGATCTATTGCATTTTCCTCAGCTTTTGCAAACCAAAACAGATCGCTTCTCCTTGGCAGGTCTTGAACTCCATTTTTGGTATTTCCAGCACCCTGAGAATGCTGAAATTCTTTTCTGTTTTTCAGCCATCGTTGCAATAGCTTTTCGGCCTCTCATCCTGGGAAGCTTAAATATCAGCAAATATCAGTGGAATAAATCCACAAGTGTTGGACTCACTTCTCAGTACTTCCCTTTTTTTCTGGGATGTTGGACTCTCAAATCCTGGATCACTTGGCGGCTCAGAACTGCGATTTTTACTTCCCAGTCATGTGGGAGTGGCTGAAAGTTCTTCTGGTTTTTCTGACTATTGGCAGCAGCCCTCAAATCGACTGCTCAACCTCCCTCCCTGTGGTAAGTAAGAATGGGCAAAGTCCACGCAGGAAAAAGAAATGCAGAAATTTGGCCTTAGCTTACTGAGCTGTCTTCCTTTCTGTATTCTGTCCCCTTGAGTCCAAGGTGCCCCAGCATCTCTCTGATGCATTCAAAGAGGCATTGGTCAACTACATGTACTACATCATTGTCAGAGGCAGAAGTCCACTAATTTATGGATTGTGAAAACAATCTTTCTGATAATGTATTATTGTTCCTGCAACTCCTACCTGCATTTTTGTGTGAAAATTCTACCATTTTCCCTGTTTATATTTTCATATATTTTTAGTCTTCATATTTTTAGCACCTCTGTGTCTCCTTGTTTTAGGCATACCTCTTATACATGCAAGGTGTTTGGACTTTTTAACCAAATATGAGGGTCTTCGCTTTAATCTGAAATGATACTCAAATTCAAATATTGTAATACCCAATAGGCAGGATTTTATTTCCTGTATTTTACTTTTTTGCATTATTTTTAATACCTCCTTCTTATGAAATCCCTACATTGTTCCTATTGCTCAATTTACTTATGTTCTTTTTTTTATTGATATATATATATATATATTTGTATGCTGTATAATGGGGGTCACATTATAATCTTTTTCCATGTAAGTATCCCCTTATTGCAGCACCATTTGCAAGGATCAAACCTGGCAGACAGGAATTCTACTACTGAGCTACCCTTACACCCCCTCTATTGAATGATAAGTCATTAATATTGCTTTATTTTAGTATCAGTCACTTTTTTTTTTTTTTAACATGGGCAGGCACCAGGAATCGAACCCGGGTCCTCAGGCATGGCAGGCAAGCACTATTACCTGCTGAGCCACCGTGGCCTGCCCAGTATCAGTCACTTTTAATATAGAAATAAAAAATCTTATGTACCTATATTTGGGAGATTGAACTTAAGTGTGCCACAAAAGATGTATTCAGCTTTTAATCCACATGTGGGAACCCACTTGTAAATAGGATCATTGAAGGTGTTATTATTAATTAATATGTGGTCAAACTGAATGAGGGTGGGCCTTAATCTAATGTGACTAAAGTTCTTAAAAGCAAGGAAATTGAATATGGTAGTAGAAACCAGAAGTCAGCAGAAACCTGAGGAGCAGACAAGAAGAGAGATATTTCACAATGTGGTGGAGATTCGCCTGAATGGTACAAAGCTCCAGGACAAAGCAAGCCTTGCTAATGCCTTGATGTTGGACTTTCAGCCTCTGAAACTGTGAGCCTATAAATTCTTATTGTTTAAGTCAACCAGTGTGTGGTATTTGTCATAGCAGCCCTGGCAAACTAAGGCATTATATATTTCCAAAATGTTGAGGAGTCACTGATCATTTAAAATTATAATTTTTCGCAATATACCTCCCTATGACAATTTCTCACTTCTATTGTAAGAATGTTAGATTTCACGGCAGATTATTAATTTCTCATTTTTGCCTCATATATGTTCTCTTTCAAAATTGTTTCTCATCTGTATATTGGCTCGTACATGATAAACAATTGGTAAGGAACGAATCCTATTTTTATAGGTTTTATTTTCTACAGCACTCCCCACCCCATGCTATGTCTTCCCCATTCATGATATCTTTGTCTTAATTTAATTTTACTTGCTTCTATATTTCTCTAGGTAACACTTTCAGGTAGAACAAGAAAGGTACATTATCTGAATTCCTGGATATCTATGAACGATTATTTTCCTCCTTGACATAAAACCCATAACTTATTTGAGTATGTAATTATTTTTCCTCTCAGAGTTAACAGAAATTACTTCTTGTTTATTTTTTTTTATAGCATTCAGGGTTGCATAAAACTCTGTTTCTAACTTTTAATTTTTTTTTATTTGTTGATTATCTGGGAGTAGTCAATTTATTTTTTTGTCGCATATATGTTTTCCTGCATGGTGTTGAAGAGAAGTTTAAACTTTAAAAAATATTACCATGTGTTACACTTTTTTCCTTCGGTTTGCTTTTGGTAATTTCTATTGACAAATAGAAATTTTCTATTTGAAACATTTTCTATTATTAGAAATGTTCAGTATTATTTCTTTGAATATTTCATTTCTTCCTTTTCGCTTATATAAGTTTTCCTATTGCATGTGCACAGTGGCCCTTAAAAATTGAAATCACAACCCCTCCTCCACATACACACACACACACACACACACACACACACACACACACACAGTCTGATGAAGTGAAGCACAGAGGATCTGGAACTCCCTCTATGGCCATACAGCTGAAAAACAACATATCAAGGATATGTCTCCAAATCTCTTTTGACTCCATGCCCAATCTGATCTCTACCATGGTATCTAATTCTATTCTATTCTATTATTGTTTTAAAGCCTGTTACCTGATTAGACTATAATGCTCATCTCTTTTCTATGAGTAAAGAAATATGTTATATAATGAAGTAAAGCTCAGAAAAGCAAATAATTTGTGGCATAAAATACTGTGGGGGAATATTAAGACTGTCGCTCTCATCTTGGAGCTACTAAATATTTTTTCCAAAATGAATCTGAAAAGCAAAGTTCTCATTTCAACAGTTCAAAGGGGTACGTCTCCGGAGGGGCACTGTGGAGAACGGCAGGTCTTAGTGAATGGGGTAATATACCACCTGCAAGGAAAAAGATCACTGGTAAATTCCTCTGCATGCAACCATGCAACAGGGTTCCTAAGGCAAGGCCATGCTTTTTTAGTAAGGAGACTAAGGTGGCAAGCAGTCAGCTTATGCAAATTCCTGTGGGGACAAAAAAAAGGGGGGACATTTTAAGCTGCCTATTACTTTATTATTGCTGAAAGAAAGAAAAGAAAAGCCTAAAGGGAAAGGGGGTGGGGAGAATTAAAGATCTAATAACAGTGAGAGCTGGCTGCCCAAGTTGTGTCTCTTGCTGTGTTTGAATGATTTTTCTTTGTAGACAGCCTTGCACTGGGCTATTTTTAGCATCTCTTTAATAATTGAGCTGTAGCAATTGTGCTCAGCAGCTGGAACAGGCAGGGAAAATAGCAGCTCAAAGAAATAGTGCAGCAGGGTCATAATTTAAGTCAAGTTGTATTATGGAGCCTACC
Organism: Tamandua tetradactyla; assembly: GCF_023851605.1. Classification (NCBI taxonomy): domain Eukaryota; kingdom Metazoa; phylum Chordata; class Mammalia; order Pilosa; family Myrmecophagidae; genus Tamandua; species Tamandua tetradactyla. Next base: position 52,106,058 of record NC_135341.1, on the reverse strand, counting down.
TTTCCCAAAGGTAGAATGCTGAGGTGAACAAAATAAATAAAGAAGGAAAGAAACAAAAGGAATTGATGGAAGGTTTTGTTTTTTTGTTTTATCATTTTTTATTTTTTCAAACAATCCTAGAAAGGTATCCCAATGGGCAGTGTTTGTTTTTTTTTTTTAATGATGCAGAAAATGGAGAGGGAGCGTCTTGTGACTTTATGTGGCAAATAGGACCAGATAACTTAGGTTGCCAGCAGAATTGATGCTTTCCTTATTCCCAGGGCTGAAAGAAACAGAGCATTCCTGCACAGACTACGAACAACACACCGTTGTGAGTGGTATGAAGCTAAAGAATCAGAAGAGGGAACTTTTGCCATAGAGAAGGAATTGATGTTACTAGGAAGGGTAAAATCTCACATTCCTCAGTATGTTCCCATCTTAAAAGGGTGTGGGCAGAGTATGGGTGCCTTTGGATGATACAGTTGGAATGTATAAAGTCCAGTTCTCAGACCCCTCATCAACTAACTGATTCAGGCCCTCAGAGCCAGTGGTCATGGCATATATCTCGCTTTGCCAAAATTGCATTGCTGGTGCTCTTCTAGGATGAGTCTGCAGAGCTCAAAAAGAAATGGAGACTTGCCAGTTGCCCATATATTTGATCTGTAGAAACATTCAACCTGGGTAATTTAGGATTAATTAATTAATTAACAAGTAAATAAATAAAATTGTATGTCTAATTTACCTTTTGCTCCAACTAAGTGATAAAATTAACTAGACAACTGCCAAATTGCTTATGTCCCCTTTTGACCAGGCACAGATTTCTGAAGGCTGATGAGGTAAAGTTGTGACCTTTCTTCCTCCGTGTTTCAAATTCTTATCCTCCTACATTTTTCCTCTTTTTTATTTGGTTTGCTATGATACTCTTTGCCCTTCACTACTTCCATTTGTTATCCTTGATTGCCTCTTTTCCTTTGCCCTTATATTACCCCTCTGCTTTCTAGCTGGTGATTTAGATGAGAGCCTTAGGCAGTAGGAGAAAGTTTCCGGGCTGAGCTGGGTTGGTGTGATATCCCATCCAGTAGAGGTCAATATGACAAAGGACTTCCGCAAGAACCTAGATATATAAGCAGGCTATTAGCACAGTATAATGAATGTGAATGACTACCCTTGATCGCTTACAAGACAAAGACACAATATGCCCGATCAGTATCTATGCCCTTTAATTTCAAAATATGCGTGACTTCAAAACTAGTATTTAAGAGTTTTAAAATGGAAAGTCAATATAAAGAGGAAATAATTTTCACATATTCCTTAAGCATCAAGATAAATGTTAATTCATGCTTTCTTCCAAATAGAAATAAGAAAGACAGCAGGGAGAAGGTAATGTCAGTCCAGATATAGACATTTAAATCCCTTCAAATACTTCTGAATCTCCAGGAGGACAATGAAGGGGGGTTTTCAGGTGTGATAAATTTGAATGATGACCAAAAGAATCAGATTGGATTCAGAGTATATTCTGATCCATATTAGAATTATTTTTTCATAGGAATTCATTCTGCAGTAATCACAAAGTTGTACAAAGAGTAACATACAAGGTTATAAGAGCTCAAAAAATTATTGCTACAATTGATTTGCAATGGAGGAACAATTAGATGGGATTGCTTGGATGGAAAACATTTCTTAGTAGATCCTGAGAGGATGAGGCGGTATTTGTAAGATTGTCTTTTTTTCCCCACCTGTTTGTTGCCCCATACACTGAGCATGAAGGCGCTTTCCTCTCTGTCATCCTGGGAGAGATATCATGACACTTGCAGTCATTTAGCAAAGTTAAACAACTTTCAACTTCACAGACTTTCTTGAAGTTCCACTGCAGCAGCCAATTGGATCCATGAAATGGAAAATGAGATCTGATGGGCTTGGAGGGATTAGAATTTCAGAGAGGGGAACCTGGTCTTTCCAAATTACCTGACTCCAGCCACAGGTTATAGTTGTAACCTGTATCAGTTTGCTAAGGCTGCTGTAACAAAGCACCAACATCTTGGTGGCCTAAAACAACAGAAATTTACTCTTGTGGCCAGATGTCTGAAATCAATATCACTGAGCCTAAATCAAGGCATCAGCAGGGCCAAGCTACCTCCACAATCTCTGGGGAAGAATCCATTCCTTACTGTTTCAGTTTCTGTCAGCATTCCTCTATTTGTGGTCGCTTCATTCCACCTCTACCTCCGTGGTCACATAGCCTCCTCTTCTTCTGTTAAAACTTCTTTTGCCTCACTCTTATGAAGACACTTGCCATTGAAGATAGAGCCCACCCAGGAAATCCAGGATGATATCCTCACCTCATGAGCCTTAACATAATTACATCTACAAAAACCCTTTTTCCCAAAAAAGGTAACACGCACAGACAAATCTTTATGGTGGCCACTGTTTAACCCATACACTCCCTCTGTCCAATAAAATGCCCAGGGGACAAATGTCTATTCAGATACCATTGATACCTTAAATGAGATGTTTTACTTTGTTGTTGTTGTTTCTTATGTCATAATGATAAAAAGGATAACAACTAACATTTATTGAGTGATTTGCATTATACACTCTTAAGATTTATGCATTAGGTTGACCCCTATGAAATTGATATTTGTGTTTTTGACCACAAAAGCAACAATTTGTTTGCATATGTATTCATTCATTTAAAAATCACAATTATTATCCCCATCTATACCTTAGATAAAGGATCCGAGGTATAGAAATGTTAATGAACGTACCCAAGGTCAATGGTAATTGTTGGTATCATCAGTATTCAAATGCCGACAACCAAACTCCTGAACCCCTGCTATAACCCACTTCCAACTAAGCTTTCCTTCTCTCGCTGAGGGAGCTCTTCAGTTTCAATTGTTGTAAGCAAGGCATTTCTGTGGCTTACACCAGATAATAAACTGGGGACAGTCTTTGGTTCTGGATGGTGATCAGGTCATTTTGCACCTTTTCATTAATATGCATGTTATAAAGGGCAGAAAAAGAAAAGAAGAAAGAAGATGGAATGTGTGAAGAAGGGTAGAGAGAAGGAAGGAGCAAAGGGGACAAGAAGCAAACAGACATTACAAACAGGGAGATAAAAGTCAACCGAAACATGATCTAGGAAGAAATAAGATTCTTCCTCCGTGAGAAAAGGAAAGGGAACCCCCATGTGTTGAGCAGCGTTGCAATACTGGAGACTATTCTGAAGATTCCCTTTACTAATGGCTTAGTACTTAGGAAACTCATGCAGCACTGCAATTATAATCCCAAATGTATAGCTGCCTGTATGGTTAGTGACTCAGCGTGTCACTCAGATAATAGAAACTATAGAATGAAAGAATAAGAAGAAAGAAGAGGAAACGGAGGAGGAGAAGAAAGCAATGGCACCTAACATTCCAAACCACAAACAGAACAAGCATCCGACAATCGATAAGCCTGTGCTTGACCTCTGAAAGTCAACAACAGTACACACGGTGGCTTGACTCGGAGAGGAAGAAGGGAGGCCATGAGATAGCTGGCTTGGATGAAAAAGGGAAGACGGTGAAAGAAGGTAGAAAATGTGTGCACGCACTGACACACACACACAGACAAATTAAACTTCTGATAAATTATGCAACTTTAGAAGTGAAAAATGAGCAAAGGTTGAACAAGCCTGGGGAGAAATGTCCATTCAGTTCTTCACTAAATCAGCTCTAATGAAAACAATAAATCATAACTCCACAGTAGAAAACACAAAATCTTTTTTTTTTATTATTATTTTTATTTCTTATTTTTTCACATGAGCAGGCACCGGAAAACGAACCCGTGTCTCGGGCACAGCAGGCTGGAACTCTGCCACTGAGCCGCTGTGGCCTGCCCATGAAATCTTTTTGTTGTTGTTGATTTTCTTAGTTTCCAGAGTTTTACAGAGTAGCAAGAGATGAAGATAATGGATATCTGGTCCTCAGAAAGCAAACGTATTTAAGAGGAACAGCTGCAACTAGGTAGAGTAGACTGTTCTTAGAAAAAGGCAATGGGATGTCCCCAAATGTCATCTCTTTTCAGTGTCAGCTTTTGGCACAACTGTATCTCTGCTTTGCATTAAGGTGCAGTGATTTCTTTCTTAAATACTCTCTGCTCAGATAGGATAGCTGTCAAAAGAAACTGTTACTTCAGTTCTTTTGACATATGCTTTGTTTTTGTTCTCATAGGCTCTGAATTACTCTTTATTCTTCTTTTTTTGAACCGTGTTACTTGCCTTCTCCTGATTAAGATGCGATATGTATGCACTATAGAGAATTTAGAAACATGGACAATTAAAAAGAAAATACAAAACTAATACCCAAAAATGACCAATATTAATATTTGCTATATTCCTTTCAAAGTTTCTATATATTCATATATACAAATATTAGAAAATGTAATAATGCTATATGTATAGTTTTCATCCTTTCTACTTCACATTAAATATGAACTTAAATATTCTTCTCATTGTGATTTTTAAAATAACATGGTACTCCATTAAAGTATATATTGATTTATTTAGTAAAATTTTATGACAGGCTGTTTGGATGATTTTGAAATATGTAGAACCTTGCAATTATTCACCCCTTCCTTCACCTATGATAGGTACTGATACGTTATCACTCACCCTTTTCTCCTGAGAATAGGCAAACAGAGCTTTCTTAAATACAACATTCCAGACCTCCCCACTGTCAGCCAGAATGATGTGTCAGTGGAAATGTATTTCCTGTTTGTCACTCCATGTGTCTCTACTAAACTGTTGTGAAGCCATTGTCTTCTCCACCATCCATTCCTCTGTTTCTCTGCAGTGAGGTAGTATATGGTGTGTCACTATCCCCTAGCCTGCCCTAAGAATGTCCTTGTCAGCACTTCCTGCTCTACTTGTGAGAGCTGCAACATTCCGAGAAGCAAGCAAGGCTTCTCTGACCATCCTCACTCTACTTCGTAGGTTATTTTTTGCTGTTGTCCTGAGTCTTGCTCTGAATGAATATAGATAGACATGGATATAGATGACACAGATGATGATATAAATATAAATGCAGATATGGGTATGGTTATAAAATATATCATCTATATAGATGATATAGAGATAGATGTGATAAGATATAGATGAGGGGATGGAAGTAGAAGGTGATATTGAGGCAAAGGGAACAAACAGTGGTCAGGCAACTCAAAAAGCAATACTCATGAAGGAGAGGTTCAGCGGGCACATTATTTTTCATTATTTATTTCATTATTTGGTCAAGGAACACTTGTGAGAGAGACACACACCAGCATCCACCACCTGCCTCCTGGATTCTATTTCATAAAAAAAAAAAAAAAAAATGCCACTTATTTCATAAGATGCTTTTTAGATATGTTTGTGGCTGAATTTTTATTTCTCATCCAACTGAATTGGTTTCATCATTAGGAAAAGTTCTTTTCAGATTCTAGAACTAAGTTTTCTGTTACTGTTGATTTACGCTGTCATTGTAAGATTTTCATCTTTACTCACATTTTCATATGTATTGTGGGGAGAAGTTGAGAAAGACTGATTCTGGACTTGCACGTTAGACACAATTTTAAATCATGAATATGTTTTAAATATGAATTCACACCACAGTTATCTCAAGCTGTTATATGTTCACTACAATTCATAGAAGCCAGTGTGCTAACAAATTGAGGTGACTTCATAGACATAGAGGTATTTTTTAATGTCCTATTGTAGATTTTACATTTCCTACTGTAACTAATTGCATCAAACATGAAATCTAATTAAAACTTATTGTGCCATCTGTGTGCTTTGGTTAAAGAGTATGTACTATTAAACATGTGCTGAAAAGGAGGAATTGAGAGAGTTACTTAAAAAGTCCTTTCCTTCCATTCTCAAAGACTGTACAGTGGCAGAGGTAATACTCCACTAATGGTTTTACCTAGTCTTTAAAAGCTCCTCAGTGTCATAGCTAATTTTTCTGTTAGTTACAGACTGGATATTGCACCACCAAATTAACCTCTCGATTTCAGCAGCAGGGAAGGGAGAAGAAGAAAGAAGAAAAAAAATATATATATATATATATATATGCACACTGGGAGAAAAATGTTAAAGCCTTGCTGTTGCGAACACATGACAGTTTTGTGTGGATGACACCTTTTCTTTTTTCAGCTTTTTTTTAGTGCAAATGAGATGCATTTTGTTTAATTTGAGTGGTTTAAGCTTTCCTCTGTTTGCAAATGGACCAAGCTCTTAATAATTGGTATCTCTTGGTGGTACTTATGGCAAAAGTTATTGAATAGAAAAGGGGGTGACTCAAGAAAGAAGGTCATTGGAGTGAAGTCCACACATGTGAAAAAAAAGGAAAAAAGGTAAGTAACTACCATGGTTTTATTGCCACCAGCGTGTCCTGTATTTAGTTTATTCCTCCTCTAATAATCACATTTTGTACAATGAAATATTTTGGGCTTTCAGGCTTAGTCAAAAGGCTAAAATCAGTGTGCAGTCTCCTGGTCTGTTATAAAAGCTAAAAATATTAAGATGTTTCCCCTTTTAAGGTATTAGATAAAAGAAGTCCTGGGATGGAGGTCAGAAGCCTCCAGTATATTTATATACTAGCAACTGCATTCATGACTTCTAGAAGCAATAAAACCATCTCTCATTTATGCTTGCACCTGTTGTTAAGGAGAAATTGGAACAAATGGACACTTAGGAGGCTGAGGGCTCCTAAGTGGTGCTGGATACCCCATGATAGTAGATCTCTGCCACCAGAGATGCATCTACAGAGAAGCTGGGTCAGAGGTCCAGACATGGGTGGCAGAGTGCCACATTCCACCTTGGTCCTTCATTAGACTGAACTCCCAATTCCCACACAGACAGTCATCAGTTTCTAGACACTGCTCAACGAAACTGCAATAGCATAAAATCTGTTTTTCTTTTGGTTTTGAAGAAGTGTCCTTTATCACAGAAGACCCAGAAGTACACATTGGGCCCTCGGCAAATACCAATGACTGATGGAATAGCAGAGACCTTAAATCCTGGGAGAATCCAGGGCAATGCAACCCACCTTTTTTAAAAGGCGGCTGTCCCTAATATCAAACAGACTCATTGATGGTTGTGATCTTAAAAATAACCATATTTTATAGGCAAAGCAGGGATTGTGTTTGGGACACTTGAGGAAACAGTTTTACAGGCACCCAGTGATTTGCCCATGGTCATATGCCATGGAGCGGATCCAGGAATCACATCCAACTGTTACAGCAACTCTGATTCACCAGAACATACCCACACCTGACTTTATCACCTATCTTCTCTCTGAGTCTCGTCTGTCCACGCTCTGGGGTGGCAATAAACTGCAATAACTGTGAGCAGCATACAGAGGACAAGAAGTGTCATGAAGCCTAACAATCCTATGAGAAAAGAGCTATTATTTTATTCCCATTTACAAATGAGAAATAGAGGCAGGGTGAGGAAAAGTCTCCTGCTCAAAGTCACACAGTAATAAATGGTGCAGAACAGACTTGAACCCAGGAAGTCCAGTTCAGAGTCCGTATTCTTAATCACTGTGATAGGGTGTCTCTTATATGCTCATAAAGTATTTGTTTAGAAAAAGATAAATGAGTGGATGGATAAGCATTCCTACAAGGATTTAGTATGGTGTAGAACAGAAACTGCTGCTCTGAACAACTATGCTCTTTTACTTACCACTTTTCCCTCAAAGGGTTTCAGTTGACAAGGACTGTCTTTTACAAAACAAAATACTTAGTTTCCTGCATTCATCACTGATATAGGGAGACACTAATTGCGTGGGAAGGGGAGGAACTCTTGGGCAATTTAAATGTATCTTGCATAGTGCTCCTGTCCGTAATTGGGGAAAATATTCTGAATATAGTGTAGGCAAATTACTGAGGAAAAAAATCACAAATTACTTAGCAATGTCTCTCAAGCACAGGAGCAAAAATCACTCTGGTTTATCACTAATTTTAATATTTTAATCTGTCATAATGAGGAAGAGAAACTAATTTAAAAACGATCTATAGGGATTGTGTGGGATGGTTGATACTTTGTAGTACAAAAAGTAAGCGTTTATCATTTATAACTCTCATTATGTAGAAAATGTCTGGTTAATTGAAACTGGCATTTTTTTTTCAAATAACTTCTTTCTTCCTTTTCTTTTTCATATTTTATCTTAATAATACTGTAGGTATTAGACAACTTCAGTCAAGTGGATTAAATGGCCAAGTTCAAATTCAGGTGTGGATGCTCAATTGTCCTTCTTTGAAAATAATAATTTGCCTGATTATAAATTATATTAAAAATGGGAAAATGTAGAGAAATACACAGATACAAATTTAAATCTCACTATTTTAATTAATATAGGTGTATTAAGTTCTTATCCTGATTGTTTATATATTGTGATAATTTCTTCTGTTTTAAATATTCTTAAAAATATAATTTTTATGTGTGCAGAATATTTTATGGAGCAGGTAAGTCGTGCTCATTTAATCAATCCCCAACTGATCACTTAAGTTTCCTATTATAAATAAAACTATAATGAGCATTCATGAACAAGGTTTCCATCTCTCTTTGTATCTTCAGGGTATCTAAGCATTTCTAACTAATTCAATAAAATATAGATATTTTAAGAAAAGTGCCTCCAAATGTTATTGTTCACAAAGTGTATTAAAATAGAAAAACTGAGAGTACTAAGTGCTATTTCTTTTATAAGTAAAGCCATAAATCAGATTTAAATTATGAAATGTTCATCAGATTACAGTTGTCTAAATTTTATCTTCAGTGCAACAGTTGAAAGAAATCTTATTCCTCAGATTATTCTAATTTCTATTTAAAGTATTTGGAATGACAACCATATTATAATGTTTGTATGTATTATTAATGAGCCAGGTGAAAGAAGTGTATATATATGTATATATATATATATAGAGAGAGAGAGAGAGAGAGAGACATGATGGCACATTATTTTGAAAGAAATATTGTTTGCAAGTAATCACCATATGCAATTAATGCATTTTATTAAAGAACAGTGGAATTTTATGCATAGCATAAACACCATCTATTTAAACACGAATTTATAGTTGGCCACATGAAATTTGAAGGACATTTACTGTCCAAAAATAAAAAATTTTAATTTGAAAACATTCACATGTTCACCTTTTCCATAACAAATATAGTTAAAAAAATAAAGAAAACCCATATTCAGGTGAAACACTCCCACCCTTGAAAAAAGAACAACATACTTAACTTTGTTCTCAAATGTTACCTCCCACTATCCCACTTTGCTTTTTCATACTACCATTTGGTGATTAAAGTAGGTTAACCAGACCCCCTTTTTAAAGATAACTACTTCTAGGAAGTTTAAGTTTATTGTCCTCTTTAGGGCAGTCTAATAATTAAGTTTTGTTAGTATTTTTATTTTTATTTTTTTTATTGTGAAAAATAACATATATACAAAAAAAGCAATAAATTTCAAAGTGCACTGAAACAATTAGTTATAGAACAGATTTTCAGAGTTTGGTATGGGTTACAGTTCCACAATTTTAGGTTTTCCTTCTAGCTGCTCCAAACACCAGGGACCAAAAGAAATGCCAATGTAATGATTCAACAGTCATACTCATTTTTTAAATGCTGTCTTCTCTGCTATAAATCCACTTCTCCTTTGATCTTTCTCCCAATGTTTAGAGGTATTTGGGTGATGCCCATTCTAACTTTTTCGTGTTGGGAAGGATTGTTGATAATATGCAATAAGGGGATGGAATTAGTTGATGTTCTGAAGAGGATGGCCCCTCTGGGTTTCAGGACTTACCTGGCCTAGGAACTCATCTGAAGGCATCAGGTTTCTGGAATGTAATCATAGTGCATGAAACCTTTGAAGAATCTCCGAAAAAGCTCTAGGTGTTCTTCAGGGTTGGCAGCAAGGGTTTTGACAGGGTGTGGCAAACCATAATAAATAGCAATGTCTAGCTTAAGCTTGATAAGAATAACATCCTGAGTAGCCTCTCAACTATATTTGAACTCTCTCAGCCACTGATACCTTATTTGTTACAATTTTTCCCCCTTTTGGTCAGGAAGGCATTGCCAATCCCATGGTGAGAGGGCCAGACTTATCCTTGGGAGTCATGTCCCATGTTACCAGGGAGACTTTCACCCTTGGATGTCATGTCCCACATAGTGGGGATGGTAATGATTTTACTTGCAGACTTGGGCTTAGAGAGAGAGAGAGAGAGGCCACATTTGAGCAACAAAAGAGGTTCACTGGAAGTAAGTCTTAGACATATCTATAGTAGGCTTAGTCTCTTGGTTATATAGATAAACTTCACAAAATCAAGCCTCAATAATAAGGGCTTGGCCTATTGACTTGGAAGTCCCTAACATTTGAGACAGTATTCTAGTTTGCCAGCTGCTGGAATGCAACACACCAGAGATGAATTGGCTTTTAATAAAACGGGATTTATTTTGTTAGTTTTTCAGAGGAAAGACAGCTAACTTTCAACTGGGGTTCTTTCTTGCATGGGAAGGCACAGGATGATCTCTGCTCGCTTTCTCTCCAGGTCTCTGGGTTCCAACAACATTCCCCAGGGTGATTTCTTTCTGCATTTCCAAAGGCCTAGGCTGAGCTACGAGTGCTGAGATGAGGTATGCTGAGCTGCTTGGGCTGTGCTAGGTTGAGCTCTCTCATTTAAGCACCAGCCAATTAAACCAAGTATCATTCATTGCAGCAGGCATGCCTCCTAGCTGACTGCAGATGTAATCAGCAACAGATGAGGTTCACATGCCATTGGCTCATGACCACAGCAACAGAACTAGGTACCTTCACCTGGCCAACTTGACAACTGAATCTAACTACCACAGATAGTAACATGGGTTTCCCTAGTGGTAAAGTTTAATAGTTTCATATTTTTACTCTCATCCCTCAAGGGACTTTGCCATTACTTTTAAATTATCTGCTCCATATACTCTGGGATGTATCCAGGCATTACATGAAGCTATACAGAATTACAAGCCCTCATTCCTATTCGGGGCTGCTTGTGTTTGGGTTATTTACATGATTTATCTAGAATGGTTGAGTTAAATTATGAGCTACAGAAAATTTAGGTTTTAGACAAATAAACTTCTCTCCCTTTGGTCTCATAAAGTAGGTGAAATTCTAAAATACAGACAATGTAGTCCTTAGTCATGTATTCTGATTTACTTTAGTCCCAACCTGACCAGCTTCATTCTTATCTGTAATTGAAACCTGATCTCTTTGTCAATTTCTTGAACAGTTGTTGTATGTGGCAATGCTGACCTTCAGAACTGCAGAACTCCTACTATGAGCCTTAAGTAACATGTAGGTACCAAAAGTTCCAGGGAAAAACCAGGTTATCCATATATAGCACAGCCTCTCATAATCTAGAAATAACAATTACAGCCCAGACTGTAAACTGATATAGTTTATAATGATAAACTGATATAGAAGTAATGTAATGGGTAATGTCCTATGACCCAGCAATATCACTCCTTGGTGTATACCCCAAAGAGGTGAAGGCAGTGACAAAAACAGACAGTTGCACACTGATGCTCATAGCAGTATTATTCACAATTGCAGAAAGATGGAAAATATATAGAAGTATGATGTAAGCTGATATAGAAGTTTATAATGTAGGTCCCAATTTTCTTATAAATATTTTCTAAATGAGACCATAGAATATTTGCTCTTTTGTTTCTGGCTTATTTTATATCACATAACATCCCACAGGTTTGTTTACAATATTGCATATTCACAACTTTGTTCCTTTCTGCAGCAGCACAATATTTGATCATATGCATACACCACAGTTCGCCCCTTACTACTCAGTCAGTGTTTCCTTCATCCGCTTCTATTCATTGGGCATCATGTATAATGTCCAAAGCCAGCAGTCCATTTCTCACATTATCCTCACTTAGTGGTATAATCATCAACATGCTTAATTTTAGAAAACTTTCATTGTTCCCAGGAAAAAAAAATCTGATAAACCCACCTTCACCAAATAAAAATACAAACCTCCACTTAACTCTTGTCCTTTCCTACCCTACTCCCTGCTATTGCTGTGTACTGATGACATCTTCCTGTTAAACATAGCCCATGGCATGAAATAATAGTTTTCCCCCATAACCCAATATAATAAACTTTTTGTACAAGATTCATACTGTTCTAGTTTATTAAAAGCTGCTGGAATGCTATATATCAGAGCTACAATGGCTTTTTAAAAAGGGAAATGTATTAAGTTGCAAGTTTACAGCTTTAAAGCTGTGAAAATGTCCAAATTAAGGCAAGCCTATAAAAATGTCCAAATTAAGGCATCCAGAGAAAGATACTTTGGTTCAAGATGGCCAATGATGTTTGAAGTTCCTTTCTCAGCTGGAAAGACACATAGCAATATCTACTAGCTTTTCTCCAGGTTTCTTCAATGACTTCCTCAGGGCTCTGTCCATCCTGTTGACCCTATCAGCTCTGGTGGCTCTGTTGGTACTGTTGGCTCTAAAGTTTTTTCCAAAATGGATCCCTCTTAAAGGGCTCCAGTAAGCAACCCCACCTCAAATGAGTAGAGACACATCTTCAGGAAAACATCTAATCAAAAGTTACCACCCACGATTAGGTGGGTCACATTTCCATGAGAATAATAAAAAAGATTCCACCCAGTAATATTGAATGAGGATTAAAAGACTTGACTTCTCTGGGGTACACACAGATTCAAACTGGCACAGATACCTTTGAAGTAGTTCATGCAATAACTTATTTATATTTGTAGTGTTAATCCTAGTGTGGGATACATGGCTCTATATAACCTTTTTCAATCATGTTCATATTCAATATGACAATACTACTTATAGACCCACTAATGAACTGCCTTCACTTCTATCCTTACTCTAATATTTAAGTTCAACCTCATTAGCTAACTATTCCACCATCTCTAGCTTCCCTGTATCTCTATGTCCCTAATATTCTATATTATAAGCCTCTGAGTTTACCTTTACCAAGGTCATCAAAATGAATTGCACAGTATCTATCCTTTTGTATCTGGCTTATTTCACTCAGCATTAAGTCCTCAAGATTCATCCATCTTGTCATATGCACAGAACATCATTTTGTCTTACTGCCACATAAAATTCCATTGTATGTATATCTCCCCTGTTGATAGGCATTTGGATATTTTCCATCTTTCTGCAATTGTGAATAATACTGCTATGAGCATCAGTGTGCAACTCTCTGTTTTTGTCACTGCTTTCACCTCTTTGGGGTATACACCAAGGAGTGATGTTGCTGGGTCATAGGACAACTGTATTATTTAGTTTTCTAAGGAACCACGAAACTGTCTTCCATAGAAGCTGCACCAACATACATTCCCACCAGCAGTGCTTAAGTGTCCCAATTTCTCCACATCCTCTCCAACATTTGTGGTTTCCTGTTTGTTTAATAGCTGCCATTCTTATAGGTGTGAGGTAATCTCATTTTATTCTTGATCTGCATTTCCCTTTTAGCTAATGAAAATGAGCATCTCTTCATGTGCTTTTTAGCCATCTGTATTTGCTGTTTGGAAAAAATACTTCTTCCATTGAGTTGGTAGCCTCTTCACCTTTTTGACAAAGTCTTTTGAGGCACAAAAGCATTTGATTTTGAGGAGATCCTATTTATCTATTTTTTACTTGATGCTTGTGCTTTGGATATAAAGTTTAAGAAGCTACTTCCTATTAGTAAGCCTTGAAGATGTTTCCCATATTTCCTTCTAGGAGTTTTATATATTTCATATATTTAGGTATTTGATCTACTTTGAGTTAATTTTTGTATAGGGTCCTTTTTCATTTTTTAGCTATTGATATCCAATTCTTTCATGTCCATCATTTTAAAAGATTATTTTGTCCCAGTTCAGTGGGTTTGGGGGCCTTGTTGAAGATCATTTGGCCATAGATTTGGTGGTCTATTTCTAAAATATTGATTTGATTCCTTTGGTCAATACTTCTAACTTTGTGCCAGCATGATGCTATTTTGACCACTGTAGCATTACAATAAGCTTTAACATCAGGAAGTGTTAATTCTCCCACTTTGTTCTTCTTTTTTGGAGATTTTTAGCTGTTCGAGGTCTCTTTCCTTTCCAAATGAATTTGGTAACTAGTTTGTCCAAGTCTTCAAAATAGGTTGTTGGAATTTTTATTCATATTGCTTTGAATCTGTAGATTGATTTGGCTAGCATTGACATCTTAACTACATTTAACCTTATCCATGAGCAGGGAATATCTTTCTACCTATTTAAGTCTTTGATTTCTTTTAGTAACCATATGTAGTTTTCTGTTGTAGATCCTTTACATCCCTAGTTAAATTTATTCCTAAATACTTGATTCTTTTAGTTACTATTTTGAATGGAACTTTTTCCTTGTCCTCCTCAGCTAAGTCATTGGCTATAGAAACATTACTGATTTTTGCACATTAATCTTTTATCCCACCACTTTGCCGAATTTGTTTATTAGCTCAAGAAGCTTTGTCACAGATTTCTCAGAATTTTCCTACTATCATGTCATCTGCAAATAATGAAAGTTTTGCTTCTTCCTTTCTGATTTGGGTGACTTTAATTTCTTTTTCCTGATGATTGCTCTAGTGAGAACTTCAAGTACAATGTCGTATACAACAGTTGTGGCAAAGGGTGTCCTTGTCTCATTCCCAATCTTAAGAAGAAGGCTTTCAGTCTCTCACCATTAAATATGATGCTGGTTATGGATTTTTCATATATGTCCTTTATTATATTGAGGAAGTTACTTTCAATTCCCACCTTTTGAAGTGTTTTTATCAAAAAAAGGATGTAGAATTTTGTTGAATGCTTTTTCAGCATCGAGATGATTGTGTTGTTTTTCCTTTTCAATTTACTAATGTACTGTATTGCATTGATTGGTTTTCTTGTGGTGATTCCCCCTTGCATTCCTGGTATAAACCCCACTTGGTTGTGATGTTTAATTCTTTTAATGTGCCTTTGGATTCAATTAGCTAGTATTTTGTTGAGAATTTTTGCATCTATGTTCATTAGGGAGATTGCCTTCTTTTCTTATGGCATGTTTACCTAGTTCTGATATCAGAGTGATGTTAGCTTCATAAAACGAGTTAGATAGTGTTCCCTTTTCCTCAGTTTTTTGGAAGAGCTTGAGCAGGATTGGTATAAATTCTTTTTGGACTGTTTGGTAAAATTCCCCTGTGAAGCTTTTCTTTGTAGTGGATTTTTAACAACGGATTGACTCTCTATACTTATAATTGGTTTGTTGAGATCTTTTATTTCTTCTCAAGTCAGTGTCACCTGTTTGTTTGTTTCTAGTAATTTGTCCATTTCATCTAAGCTGTCTAGTTTGTTGGCAATTAGTTGTTCATAGTATTCTCTTATGATTTCTTTTATTTCTTCAGGGTCCTTGGTAATGACCCCTCTCTCATTTCTGATTTTGTATATTTGCTTCCTCTCTTATTTTATTTGTCAATTTAGCTAGGGGACTGTGCTAGTTTGTACCCTAGAAAACCCATGCTTTAATCCTAATCCCTTTTTGTAAAGGCAGCCGTTTCTTCTAATCCCTATTCAGTATTGTACATTTGAAACTGTAATTAGATCATCTCCCCAGAGATGTGATTTAATCAAGAGTGATTGTTAAACTGGATTAAGTGTAGGCATGTCTCGACCCATTCTAGGTGAGTCTTGATTAGTTTCTGAAGCTCTATAAAAGAGGAAACATTTTGGAAAGAGCAAGAGATTTGGAGAGAGCAGAGAACGCTGTAGCACCACAAAGCAGAGTTCACCAGTCAGCAACCTTTGGAGATAAAGAAGAAATACACCTCCTGGGGAGCTTCATGAAACAGGAAGCCAGGAGAGAAAGCTAACAGAAGATGCCATGTTTACCATGTGCCTTTCCAGCCAAGAGAGAAACCCTGACTCTGTCCACCATGTGCCTTCTCACTTGAGAGAGAGAGACCCTGAACTTCATTGGCCTTCTTGAACCAAGGTATCTTTCTCTGGATGCCTTTGATTGAACATTTCTGTAGACTTGTTTTAATTGGGACATTTTCTTGGCCTTAGAACTATAAATTAACAACTTATTAAATTCCCCTTTTTAAAAGCCATTTATTTTCCGGTATATTGCATTCCAACAGCTAGCAAACTAGAACAGGGACCATCTACTTTATTGCTTTTCTCAAAGAACCAACTTTTGGTTTTATTGATTCTTTTTACTGTTCTTTTTTCTCCAAGTCATTTAATTCTGCTTTAAGCTTTGTAATTTCTCTTCTTCTATTTACTTTGGGGTCAGTTTGCCACTCTTTCTCTAGTTCCTCCAGGTGAGCAGTTAAGTCTTTAATATTTCTCTTCTTTTTTAACAAAGACATTTGGGGCAATACATTTCCGTCTCAGCATTGTCTTTGCTGCAACCCATAAATTTTGATATGTTGTATTCTCATTTTCATTTGTCTCTAGGTAGTGACTGATTTCTCTAGCAATTTCTTCTTTGACGCACTGGTTGTTTAAGATTGCACTATTTAATCTCCATATATTTGTGGAAGTTCTGGTTCTTTGGTGGTTGTTGAAATCCAGCTTCCTTCCCACTGTCATTAAAGAAAGTGTTTAGAATAATTTCAATCTTTTTAAATTTATAAGGACCTGTTTTGTTCCCCTGCATATGATCTATACTGGAGAATGTTCCATGAGCACTAGAGAAGAATGATCTATCCATGTCTGTTAGTTCTAATTCAGTTATCAAGTTAAGTTCCCTATTTCTTTGTTGATACTCTATCTGGTTGTTGTATCTGTAGAAGAGAGTAGTGTACTGAACGCTCCCACTATTACTGTTGAAATGCCTATCATTCCCTTCAGTTTTGTCAATGTTTGCCTCATCTACTTTGGAGCTCCTTAATTTGGAACATAAACTTTCATGATTGCTATTTATTCTGGGTGAACTGTCCCATTATTAATATGTAGTGTCCTTCTTAAACTCTTATGACTTCTTTACATTTAAAGTTTATTTTGTCTGATATTAGTGTAGCTACTTCTGCTTTCTTTTGTTTACAGCTTGCATGGAATATCTTTATCCATCTTTTCACTTTCATTCTATTTGTATTTTAGTTCTAGGATTAGTTTCTTCTAAGCAGCATATAGATGAATCATATTTCTTAATCCATTCTGCCAATCTCTACCTTTTAATTTGTGAATTTAGTGCATTAACCTTCAAAATTGTTATTGTAATTGCATTTCTTGACTCTACCATCTTATTGGATTTTATTTATCAGATCTATATATTCCTTTCCCTCTTTCTCTTTATATCCTTTAAATTACCCTTACTGGTACTGTTCAGTACTCCTCCAGACTTCCTTCTCCTGCCTTTTTTTTTTCAGCTGACATAACCACCTTTACTATTTCTTATAGGGCCAGTCTTGTTGACAAATTCTCTCAGCCTTTGTTTGTCTGTGGAAATTTTCATCTCTCCCTCACTTTTGAAGGACTATTTGAATGGGTGCAGAATTCTTGGCTGGAAGTCTTTCTCTTTCAGGATCTTAAATATATCATACCATTGCCTTTGACTTCCATGTTGCCTGTTGAGTAGTCCCAACTCAGTCTTATGTTGTTCCCCATGTAAGTAGTAGATTGCTTTTTTCTTGCCATTTTCAGGATTTTCTGCTTTTCTTCAACATTTGACAGACTGATTAGTATGTGTCTTGGAGTAGACCTATTTAGATTTATTCTATTTGGAATTTGTTGGGCTTCTTTGATATGAGTATTTTTTGTTTTTTAATAAGGGTTGGGAAGTTATCCCCCATTATCTCCTCAACTAGTCTTCATAGTCCTTTACTTTTCTCTTCTCCTTCTGAGATACTGATGATTCTTATATTCATGTGCATTGTGTTGTCTATGATTGCCCTGAGATCTAATGCAAATTTTTTTTTTTACCATTTGTTCTTTTGTGCATTCAAAATCAATTGACCTGCCCTCTAGTTTGCTGATTTATTAGTCTGCCTCTTCAAATCTGCAATTGTGTCTCTAGTTTATTTTTGTTTGGTCTACAGTCTCTCATCTCTGTGATATCTGCTATTTTTCTATTTATTCTTTCAAATTTATCTTTATGCTCTTCTAATGTCTCTTAATCTCCTATATGTCATTAAACAATTCATTGATTTTATTTAGTAGAGTTGTAGGGACATCTTTGATTAGTTGTTACAAAGTCTGTTGTTATTATTTGGTCATTAGGCTGGGCTATATTTTTCTGCTATTTGGAAGTTGATTTCCCTTAGTAGTCTAAGGTTTTGTATTTGCAGGATGATCATGGGGAAGGACAAGGCATGGGACAGGGTGTTATACTGGTGCCCAGAAATGTGGGGTGCAGTAAGTGGGGTTGTGGGGCAGCAGTGTGGGGGCTGTGGGGACGAGCTGCAGCTCAGGCAGGCCTCAAAGCACAGAGGCAGAGAACAATGTGCAGTACACTGAGGCAGCACATCATGAAAGGTGCAGGTTTGCTGGGCACAGGGGTGTGGTGTGCAGAATGACAGGATGCAGGGAGTGGGAGTGCATGGTGGGGGCAGGCACATGGGCAGGGTATGGGGTGCACACATGGAGCAAAGGGTTCACAGGGGCTGAGGTGCAGGGGGCAGAACATAGGTATGTGTGTGCAAAGGGACCAGTGGGTAGGGGTGCTGCTTTGGTGGGTAGGGGCTGCAGGTGTGCACTTTCATGGTGCAGGACCCAGGATGTGAATGCATGTATGTGCGAGGGCTTGGTCCAGGTGCATGCATACATGGGTCACAGGGGAGACATGGCACAGGTAGGGGGCTCAAGGCACCCATGTGTGGGACACAATAGGGCACAGTGTGGTTGTGTGTGTGTGTGTGTGTGTGTGTGTGTAGGTACGGCTGGGTGGTGCAGGGGTAAGTGAATGCACAGGGAGTGTGAGGGGGCCAGGGTGGGAGGGACACACAAGCATGGGGAGAAGGGGGCATGGTGTGGATGTGTGTGTCCAGGGTGTGGTTGCTGGGGCAGGGGTGGGCATGTGCATGGTTTAGCGGGTGGTGTGGATGTACATATGGGCACCTGCAGGAGGTGTGGCACAGGGCACAGGTGCACAGGTGGTGGGGACTGGACAAGAGTGTGCATGTGTATAGGGGCCAAGGGTGCAGGGCCAGGGCAGTGATGCCCGTGTGCACAAAGCAGGAGGGCAGGGTAAAAGGGTCAGTGGGGCAGGGCATAGGTAAATGGTGTGTGGGGGGTGGGCAGGACATGATGTGCACCTGTGCAGGACTAGGGGAGAGGGGTGTGTGTGTATGGCATGCAAGGTTGTGGCTGGGATAGGGTCAGGACCGGATGTGCGCTTGTGCAGGACTGGGTGGTAGGGCATATATGCATGAAGCACCAGGGTGTGGTCTGGGACAGGGTTGCGTGTGTATGAAAGAATAGAAAAAGAAAAACATAAAATGTTAATATGTATATATTAAACATTTAGATATAATCGTATGAATTTATAAAATGTATAATATCATTGGTGAATTGGAAAATATATATAAGCCAATTACTCAGAAATGAATACAGAAAGATTTCAAATGAAAAACATTGAAAGAATTTAAGGGATATAAAGGGGAAGATAGAACAATGAAACTTGACATGCATCTAATGAGTATTCCATGATAAAAGAATAAAGAGAATGAGAGCAAAAAATATTAAAGCAAAAAAGGCATATAATTTTCTAGATTTGGCAAAATGCATGAATTCTTGCATTTACAATGCATAATGGGTCTCAAGTATAGTAACTAAAAAAAAATCCGTGTCTGGTAAGAAATGTGTAGAACACTAAAGGAAAAGAAAACTGTAAAAGCAGGAAGTAAATGAGTCAGGTTATAGGAATGCTAAAGCAAGATATCTCAAAAGCAAAAATAAAGGTTAAAAGAGCATAATTATACTTCTAAAATTAATATAATCACACTCCTAAAATTATGAGAAAAATAACCTTTATCATTTATGACATAAAATTTGTATACACAGGAAAATTATTTATTCAAGAATAAGAATCAAATAATAATGTTTTCAAACAAATCAAAGTTGACAGAGTGTACCTGTGTTTTTTCTTTTTCATATGTCATTCTCTGGCTTTTGCTATTCAAGTTAAATTCACTTGTGCACATCATTGTAAAACTCTTAAACAATATATTAGAAAATCAAATTCAACAATGTACCAAATATGCAATCTTGTAAATTTAATGTTGCATGACCACGTTCCAGCTTATTCCACAAATACAAGACAGCAATATTAGAATGCACTCAAAAATATGTGCTGAATGACATAAATCCCTTTCCCTTTATTTATACGCTGTGTAATTTAGTTATACACTGTGTAATTTCCCATATAAAAATTGTGGAACTTAAACAATATGTGAGAAAGAACCTACCATGATGCTTAGGATAAAGTAATATTTTTAATAAAAGGTATAAATTTACATGCATATATTGAACATTATCTATTGCTGCATAACATTGCTACCACAAACTTAGTTACTGAAAACATCACACATTTATTAGCTCACAAGTCCCATGGGTCAAGAGTCTTGAAACAGCTTAACTGGGTTCTCTGCTTCAGGGTCTCACAAGACTACAACCAAGGTGTTGTCGGAGGCTTCAGTCTCATCTGAAGCTCAACTGGGGAAGGATCTTTTTCCATGGTCATACTGCAAAGGGCCCGTCTCTTGCTGGCTAATGTCTGGAGACCAGCATCAGTTTCTTGCCACATAGGCCTTCCCAACATGGCCACTTGTTTCCTCAAATCCTGAGAGAAGGAGAAATGCCTAGCAACATGTATTTTAACCTTATGTAATTATCACAGAAGTGATATTCCATCACCTTTGACATATTTTATTGATTAAGTTACAGGTTACACCCACAGTCAAGGGGAAGGAATTTCACAGGGTGTGAATACTTGGAGGTGGGGATCATGGCAGCCGCCATAAAGAATGCCCACCAGAAATCTATTCCTATATTCAATAAAGTTCATAATTAAAAATAGGTGACAATAAAAGTTTTTTCCTTTTTTTTAACTTCTGTTTCTTCTATTCTCTACTCTTTCTTGTCTTTTCACTCTTCACTTGCATTTGTCCTGCTGTACAGATGGTCCTATTCATTCCTCTTAATTTGGGGTAGCTAGCATCCAAGGTGACTACTGATTATGGCTAGCTGTCCACATCACAGCACACATCAGGACTTGAGGGTCATTTTAACAGATTAATTTCTCTAAGAACTTTAGTGTGAATGATGTCTTCTAATAACTATGTGAAATAGTTAAAGAAATAGTGACATTCATATGGGGAAGAAAAAAACAACTAGGTTGGAAAAACAAGGCTCTGGAGATATATTACAAATTGCTCAGAGCCTTAACTAAAACAATGCAATACTGAAAGAACAAATGTACACATTTCACTGGCTACAACTAATTCAAGTTGGGGCCTACCAGCTTAAACATGAAATTTTCCTCTTGTGCATTAGTTTGAAGTTTCTTATTGTACATGCAGAATGAATTTTTCAAGGAAAGTGATCATTTATGTCTATTCCACTGTCCCTTGGACAAGGCTAATTTCTTTCAGACAACCAGAGCTCATTAATTTAGACTACTTCTTAGAAAGTCTAGCCAAAATATTCAGAAATAACTGTATTCATTCACTAAAGATCACATAAGCTCTTACTATATAAAAATTGTTATACTATAGATTTTGGGGCAATAACATTATAATGGATGAAGTCCCTGCACAGTTAAAAACAGTAATTCAAACTATGCCAATAAAGGGTTACTTAAAGGGTTGGAATTGACAAAGTCTGCTTTAAGAATAAAAAAATTAAAGACATGGTGTAATCTTTCCATATTAACTAGTTTCTTTCTCTTATTTTAATTGTCTTGGACTTATTGGTATTAAATGACTGACTGCTTTGACATTTTGTTAATATTAATTCAAGTAAGGGATCTTAATTCTTTTACTCCAAACCAAGTTGTTCTCTGAGAAATTCGTTTATAGCTTCCAAATTTCTTTAAGTTTCATCTCATAAGTGTAAGCTTGGCTTCAGTCAAAGGTAGGGAGAAAGCCAGGGCACCATGTTTAATAGTCAGGAGTCTGGAATGTTAGGAAATGTCTCATCCCTCTGTAACCAATATTAAGCACCTTATCAGCTCTTGAACATGTTCTCCTTTAAACAGAGGCACCCTGGGATCATCTTAGAATGCCTTCTACCTAGTGCTTAGTTGACCCGGAGAAAGGACCCAAGCATCAAGGTATTAGGCAAGGTCAGATTTATAGTTCACACAGGCAGATGCTGAAGATCATAAGATGCCAGGTAGTATTGAGAAGAATATATGGATTTTAGCAGGGAAAAGATAGTTTGCTGTGGATAATGATGAATCCTCTTTTCTTTTAATGCTTTATTCACCTAGCTGCTGAGACTTTATTTCTTAAAAAACTCTCTCCCTCCCACTTCTTACTTATATTTATTTTATGACCTTCCATTGCTTTAGAATAAAGTCTAAATTTCTCAAAATGTCCTGTTGCGTCTTGCACAATTTGTCCCATTTATATATACCTCTTCAGTTTCAACTTGTCCCCTACTCTAGCTTTTTTATTCTAGTTATTCTGTTATTTCCCTAATTCCTCAATGAAAGCAGTTCCCTTCCACCATAGTCCACCATAGTGCTTTGCATAAACACTTTCCGTTATTTGAAGCACAAGAAGATTCTTCCCTTAAGATACAATCAATCTCTTTCTCCTCACGTAGCTATCCCTCTCCTTCTCCTTACATTGGTGAACTCTACCTATTCCTTTAGATATCAATTCCAGTCTTAATTGCACAAAACAACTTCTCTGATTTTCCAAATGAGATACAATCACATTATGGTATTTTGAACACATTACATGTATCTCTTATCTCATTAATGAACATAATTGTAACTGTTTATAGTTTTTGTGAATAAATGGTTAATGTCAGTCTATTTCACTAGATGTGAGTCACAGTAGGACTATGTCAATGAGTGTGTCATCATTTCCTCAGGCATGTTACAAGTAGGGATTCAATAAATCTTTATTGAATTAATTAAGTAATGATATTGTTACTGTAATGTACTCTTCAACTGCTGTCATATAATGTGGGTAGTTACTTTGTTATGATAGAGGAGAGCAATGATTGGAATAGATGGTGCTGTACTATCTGTACTATGACAAAGGAGTCTTTTGGATGGGCTCCTGGACCATGGGGTCTTTGATTTCCATGATGAAAATTATAGCTTATCTGACTAGTCTTTGTCATCAGTTTGATGGCCAAGAACGTGATAGCAATGTGGGAGGAAATAATGGCAGAAAAGCAGGTTTATATCACTCTTTTCAAACCTAATAAAATACACCAGTTTAAATTTAAAATGTAGCAGTATAAAACCTCACACACAAACAGTTTTATTATCTGAATTAGTAAGGCAAGAAGAGCCAATCCTTAAAGAAAACAAAAGACAACAATGACTGGATGGCCTGGATGCAAAGAAGCTGAAAACCTTAACATATATATATTTTAGCAGGCCACGATGGTTCAGCAGGCAGAGTTCTGCCTGCCATGCCAGAGACCTAGGTTCGTTTCCAGGTGCCTGCCCATGCAAAAAAAATTAAACGGTCAATTGTGTACCCAAAAAATTATGTTTAAGTCCTAACTTCAGTTTCTAAGAATGTTTGTCTATTTAGAATTAAGGTCCTTGTACATGAAATTATTTAAGATGAGGTCATACTGGAGTAGGGTGGACCCTTAATCCAGTGTCTATATGAGAGAAGAGACACAGACACAAAAGAGAGAAAGCCATGTGAAGATGGAAGCAGAGATTAGAGTTATGCATCTACTAGCCAAGAAATGCCAAAATATTGCCCCCAAATACCAGAAGCTAGAAGAAGCAAAGAAGGATTCTTCCCTACATGCTCAGAGGGAACATGGTCCTTCCGATACACTTTGATTTCAGATTTCTAATCTTCAGAACTGTGAGACAATAAATTCCTGATATTTTAAACCATCCAGTTTATGGTACCTTGTTGTGGCATTCCTGGAAACTAACGCATACCTACCACCATGGATAATTAATGACATAAAGGAGGATGGGAAAAGTTCTATAGTTCTATAATTCGCCATTTTGTTTTCTGTGGTTAAGAGAAATGCAGGGGTGAGCACAGAGAAAGCTCCCTCTGAACTAATCATAAATAAAACACATACAATATGGCTTTCGAGAACCTCTCCTCCAAAGATATTAAGTATACCACACTCAAAACCCTGAAGCTTCGACATTTTTTCTGTGACATCTGTCCTGCTGTTCTCGACCACATAGGAGTGTACGTAAGAGTAGTCTTTAGACTCAAAAGTGAGGACACACACGACCCAGATGAAGTGAGGAATTAACAAGAAAAAGTCACGCAAAGTATATGTGAATAAATGGCCCATGTATTTTGTTTTACCCTAAGTATAAGTATTATAGACCACATATAATGAAAACAGTAAATAATGACATGATTAGAAATGTTTTAAAAACTTATTTTCTCGGAAATATTTTCAAATGATCTTTTGAACAACTTCTGAATTGAAAACAAAATCAAAATCCCAATCGTGTACTGCAAACTGGCAACAAGAAAAAACTCAGGATATATCCAAAGTATTTAAACTGCATGGCAAGGACATTGCATCTTAAAAACTTCCATTAATAAACAAGAAAGAGGAAAATAAATGACTGTTTTAGTCCATATCACAAAGAAAATGAACAACGCAATAAGGAAAAACAGAAGAAAACCAATAATAAAATAAACACAACCAAATCAATGGATTAGAAAATAGTAAGGTGATAAAATGTAGTTTTGATACATGAATTCAGGTACTGAAGGTTTTTAAAATCTGCTAATATCCAAGTTTTTAAGACAGATTTAAAAAGGTAAACAAGTCACAAATGAGTTTCTCTATCTTGGGAAATAGAAAGCATTTCGTAAAACCATACGCAAATTTGTAAGCTTGGGTGAAACATTTTAGGAAAAAAGAAATTTTTATAATTAACTCCGTAAGTTAATAAATTGTTTTAGAAAAAAATATTCAATGGTAATTTCTGATTATAAGTCCTTAATAAAATGGTAGGAGATAGACAATTTTGATATGAACTATTTCTCTCACATGGACACCCATATCCACATGCAAACACACAATTTCTGGAAACATTTAAAAATGCCCATTATTACTACAATAATTTATCAATATCTTGGATATACTAGTCAATGTAATTAGTTAGAGGTATAAAGTAAGGCATATAAGATATATTGAAATGGGAGATTCAAAATGATCATTATTTACAGATGTTATGAATATATGCCTGGAAAATATAGGAGGGAAAATGAAAAAGAAAAACAGAAAGGAAAGGTAAGAACCCAATAGGATGGCTTGCTTACAAAATTAGTATACAAAATCAATTTAGCTCATTTACACAAATAACAAATTAGAAGATATAATGAAAGAAAAGCTTCCATTCACATTAGTGACAAAAACAATGATGCGCCTCAGAATGTTGATAGTAATGAAATATACAGAGACCCAAACCTCTATACAAGGACATCAAAGAAGGCTTGTATAAAGCAGAACTCATACCTGATTTTAAATAAGAGGACTGAATATTACAAAGTACCAGTTCTCTGTGTCATGACACTTAGATTTCAAATGAGTTTATTAGCAGACATGTACGTACAAGTTTGTGTGTGAGAGAGAGAGTGAGGGAAAGGAGAGAGAGGCAGAATAGAGGCTGCGAAGAGGGGAGGAGGGGAAACAAATTTGGGAAATAATAGAGTAAAATTGATGTGGAGACATTAAATAAAAATGGTTGATGTTCTAGTTTGCTAGCTGCTGGAATGCAATATACCAGAAGCGGAATGGATTTTAAAAGGGGAATTTAATGAGTTGCTAGTTTACAGTTCTAAGGCCGAGAAAATGTCCCAATTAAAACAAGTCTAGAGAAATGTCCAATCTAAGGCATCCAGGGAAAGAAAACTTGGATCAGGAAGGCCAGTGAATTTCAGGGTTTCTCTCTCTCAAGTAAGAAGGCATATGGCAAACACCATCACAGTTTCTCTCTTGGATGGAAGGGCACATGGCAAGCAAGGTGTCCTCTGCTAGCTTTCTCTCCGGGCTTCCTGTTTCATGAAGCTCCCCAGGAGATGTTTTCCTTCTTCATCTCCAAAGGCCACTGGCTTGTGGGCTCTCTGCTTCTCATGACTATGTCATTCTTCTCTGCTGTCTCTGAATCTCTTATTCTCCAAAATGTTTCCTCTTTTATTGGACTCCAGAAACTTATCAAGACCGACCCAAATGAGTGGAGACATGCCTCTACCTAATCCAGTTTAACAACCACTCTTGATTAAATCACATTTCCAGGGAGATGATCTAATTACAGTTTCAAATATACAATACAGAATAGGGATTAGAAGAAATGGCTGCCTTTACAAAATGGGATGAGTATTAAAACATGGCTTTTCTAGGGGCCATACATAATTTCAAACCAGCACAGTTGACAAAACATTTTTTTAAAAATTAAATTTAGGGCAGGCCACAGTGGCTCAGCAGGCAAGAATGCTTTCCTGCCATGCCAGAGGACCCAGGTTCGTTTCCTGGTGCTTGCCCATGTTAAAAAAAAAAAAATTAAATTTAACAAGGAAGGGAGGAGCCTGTTAAATAGTAGAACATATAAAGCTTAGTTAATGGTTCTGGTATTGGAAGAGTTCAAAAATACTTATGAAATAAAGATTTCAGACTCAGCCTCAAATTTTTACAAGAATAAATACGTGATGAGGATGACGTTTCAAGAAAGAAATGTAACTGTCTATATTTGGAAGAAAATAATGCTGAACACTCCCCATTTTTTAACTAAAATAGTTGTATTGAATGTTTAAATATAATAATGTATTTAAAAGAACTCAAAGAAAACATTATTTGTGTCTTCCTTGAGAAGGCAAGGCGTTTCTAAGTTTAGCATGAAATCCAGAAAAAAAATAAATTTGATGATGTAAATACTTAAACACCTATACTAAAGACAGGTTTTTATAAAAAGACCAGTGACAAACTGAGGAAAATATTGCAAAACATATCTTAGATAAAGATCTTTCACAAATAGTAAGAGACAAAGGCAACCCATAGAACAAAATGTGAAAGAAAATGAAAAGTCATTACACTAAAAAAGTAAAAATGGCAAATGAAGATGAGAAAATACATTAAATTTTGTTAGTAATTAAATGCAAATAAATGATTAGAGACATTTTCATATGCAAATTTTCATATTTGCAATGATGAATTGCTGATTCACATTTAAATAAGCTAGTTGAAAAAGGAAATTTCAAGGCGATATTTTAATATGAAGTTACTGTTAGATTGTAACAAAGAGTTAATTTTATTACTTTTGCAATGATGAATTGCTGATTCACATTTAAATAAGCCAGTTGAAAAAGGAAATTTCAAGGCGATATTTTAATGTGAAGTTACTGTTAGATTGTAACAAAGAGTTGATTTTATTACTTTTCACAATAATATTATGGTTGCATAAAGAAGTGTCCTGTGTTTTATAAAGACAAACTGAAATTCTGAGGATGGCGTGACATGATGGCAGAACTTTATAAAATACTTTAGAAAGAAGAGATGAAGCAAAAATGGCAATATGTTAATAATTATTATATATAGGTGATTCATTATACAGTCCTCTTTGCTTTTATATGTCTGTGATGCTTTTCATGATATAAAGTAAAATAAAATGATTTACTAATATATGTTATGGGCCAGCATGTAAAGAAATGGGCAAACTTGTATAGCTGGAATCCAAACTAAAATTGGGTATCCACTGTTTAGTCCTCATCCTGGTTGATCTCTTAGCAGTTGCTGCAGGCCAGTTCTCTCACAAGGCTCTGCTTCCCTCAGCTCTGGGAACAGCAGAACATCCTCACTTCCTTGAATATTTTTTCTTGCCTTCGCATACACGTCCTCCTCTACTTGGTCATTAACAGTTGTGGTTTCTCAAACTCAGCTCTGGATGCTCCTTTTCTCTCTCTCTCTGATCTCTAGAGGAACTAAGTGTACCCATATCCCCATTTCAATTACACCTACACATGGAAAGTTTTCATCCTATGCAGTGGGATGACCTCCTGTCATGTTATAGCCCACTTGTGAAGGGATGGAGGGTTGCTAGAGTTCAGATTTCACTAGCTGTGGGATTTGGGACCACTGGAGGACTCAATCTTCTCATCTATTAAACAAGAGTAAAAATAGCAACATTACAAAGTTTGTAATTACACATACACATATCTACCTATCTATCTATCTAGAATAGTGCTTGACATATAAAGAGGTCCAATATGTGAAAGTTAATAAGCTAATATTATTCTCATATACTTATAAACCCTATTTTCATATAATTCAGTGCCTATTATATATCTCCAAACATGCCAATCTTTATAGCCAAACTTAATTCTTCGTGTTGTCCCCAAAACTTGATGTTCTTTCAATGTTCCTGCATGCCAATAAATAATGCTACTATCCCAGCTTGTTACAGGAGAGGGACATCTAGTATACACATTTCTTGTTGTTGCTATAACAAATTACCACAAACTCAGTGACTTAAACCAACACAAATTTATTAACTTGCAGTTCTGGATGTCAGGAATTCAAGATGGGTTTCACTGGGCCAAATATAAGGCATTGGCAGGGCTGTTTCCTTCTGGAGACTCTAGAGGAGATACCTGTTTCCTTGCTTTTGCAGCTTCTAGAGCCTGCCTGTATTCCTTAGTTCATGGCCCCTTCCTCCATCTTCAAAGTGAGTATATTCAAATCTTTCTCTGATTTGGACTCTTCTACCTCCCTCCTCCTCATATAAAGGACCCTTGTGCTTTTACCCAGCCCCCCTTGATATTCAACTAATTAACAACTTTAATTCTCCCTTGCCATATAAGGTAATGTATTCACAGGTTCTGGAGAGAAGACCTTGACATCTTGAGGGGAGGAACTTTATTCAGCCAACAATACTTATTCCTGATATACAATCCATCATATCCTTTAATTTTAGGTCCACTCCTTTCCAATCTGAAAAACTTAGTTTGACAGTAGCAGCTACTAACAAGTCTGCCCTAACTCTTTGTGCCCTTTTATCAATCCTTACTATCACCCAAAGTGATACTTTCCCAAGAAATCTTACCATCACATCTTGCTCCATGCCTCTTTAAATCTTTCATTTTTTCCCTGTTGCTTGCTGCTCTTAGGATACAGTCCAAAATCCTCATTATGTTCTAAGTTCATTATCAATACATATCAGAATTTACACAAAGAGCTAAAAAAAAACAAATAGAAAAGGGAGATTTTCAGTCAGGATCCTAAAGAAAACTATGGACACTCCAATTAGGGTAATTCAAAAAAATTTTATTTATAAAGTATCTAATTGCCAAGGTGTGTGCAAGGTGAGGCAAATCACAAGGAGTAGTGTATGAAGGGTGGAAGACGTTATAGGAAACCAGAAAGAAAAGTTTTACTTTGAGCAAGTTGCCTGGGAAGAAGCAGTTTCTGTAGTAGTTATCATCATGATAATGCCCATCTTGAGAAGGGATGGAGGGTTGCTAAGGTTCAGATTTCCCTAGCTGTGGGATTTGGGGCCTCTGGAGGACTCAGTCCTCTCATCTATTAAACAAGAGTAAAAATAGCAACATTACAAAGTTTCTCTTGAGAGAAACAAGCAGCTTGGAGCAACCACCTCAATAAACATGCATACTCTGACCCCACTAATCAGCATTTCCTTGCTCTCCTACCGGGTGCCCTCACTGACCAAACCAGGAAGCCAATGGGCATGGGAGTTCTGTTGCTTAGCTCATGTAGGTCACATGACAGAGCAGGACGGAGATGGGCTTGGACTTTTCAACTTTCCAAATTGGACAATTTGGGAGGGCAAATAGAAGATATCTAGCCAATGCAGCGATGAGAACATGAGAACAGGAAGGAGAGGGTTCATTCTGAAAATTAACAAAACATATGCCTGTATAAGGGGAGTGAAAGAAAGCCATGGAAAATAGCTGGATGGAAGTAGATGCTTTAGTTCATAAGCAGCTACCAAAGGCTCTTGATCAGGGAAATAAAATCATGAAACTAAGGTCTCAGGAATATTAGTTTGGCTGTTGGAGGCAGGATAAATGGGAGCAGTAGTTCAAGTCTAAGAAAAATATGTGCCCAGCCTAGTAGGTTGGCCTTAGGAGTAGAAAGCAAGTGGTTTGCACTGCTGGGATCATCTTATCCAAGTATATTGAACAACTATCAGTTTACAATATTGAGGCAAATTTTTCCCAGAAGATTTTCAAAGGTTAAGGACCTCTAAAGGTTCTGGATGCATATCGCCAGATTGCCCTTCAGAAAGATAGTAGTGATTTATACTCTTCACTATCAGGTATGAAAATGTCAGTTTCCCCATGGAGTATCATCATTCTTTTACTTTTGCAATCTGATAGGTCACTGAGAATTTCCTTTCAAGTGGCTTATAATTCCTGACAGAAACCTGTATCATAGCACTTACTATGTATTTTATCCATTTACGTGTCTGTCCTAGGTCTTTAAGTGTATTTCACTCAATGTCTCTATTATAAATCTAATTTCCTCACATTCTTTCAAATGTGGGGATGTTTGAGAATAAAACTGAAGAGACTATTTTAGAGACTAGGGTGATAAAATAGATAATATTCTTAAAATCAAATGAAAGATGTCACATAAATGCATGGATTCAGTCAACGAAAGGAGTTTATTTAAAAATAATAATCATAAATGAATAACTGATAGACTAGGAAGGAAAAAAGTGAGATTCCATGGCTTGCTTAATGGAAATTAAGTAGAGAAATATATAGCCAATGAGAGTCAGGGTATAGAATACATTCAGTATTAAAAAGGTTGGCAAGTATGGCTCCTGATTCTGATAAAAACGTGTCTCTAGAAATAGGAAGAAGCAGAGGGACTGAGTAACAAAAGGAAATGAATCCTAGTTATTTCATTCAGAATAAGCAACTGAATGAAATCCCAAGGTAGAAGAGTTATTGTTTTTAGAAACTAAAAAGGTTATTAGTTAGGAATGCTGGCATGTACCAGAGCAGAAGAGAAAAAGGAAGAGTGACAGAGAAAGCTTATGCCTGAGAATTGCATATCTGTTTCTAAACAAAACTGAGAAAACCATCAGCTCTGTTCAAGGCCAGAGGGAATGGAGGAGATAGAAGAATTTGACAAAATAATGAGGAGCTAATTAGAGAGCACAGTCATATGAGAAGCGATAAATGCCTTCCCATGTATATAGAGAAGAATAAATTGAGATATTCCCATTTAAAATTAAGATCATTTGGAATCATAGCTAGAAGATAAGCTTAATGTCATATTGTTATATGGTTACTTTTCTTATAATTAAGAGATGTGATATATTTTAGATAAATTGGTAGCATCTGGATTATTAGTCTATTCAATTAACATTTAATAGAGAATTTAATGAAACTTTTTATTAAAGTTTTTTCATAAAAAAGTGAAAATAAAAAATGAATTTATTAATGAAGACAAAATGAGATGTGTAGCTTGCAAAGACCCACAGTCTCCCTAAGATCAGAAACCTTCACTTAATAATTCCACTTATACATCATTTACACTCAGGGCAGGTTGTAAGACCCTCTATGGAGAGAGCTTATTGCAAGAGTTATATACTGTATCATAAACAGTCTGAAGGCTACACGACTAGAATATATGACCAGGACTGTCATAATCAGACATTAAGTGGTGAAGGGAGGTCCCTTATCTCTATGAATTGAGGTTGACAGAGTCTAGGTCTCTGGATCTAACTGCCCTTGCTATTGACTATTTGGACTTTGC
This sequence comes from Tamandua tetradactyla, assembly GCF_023851605.1. NCBI lineage: Eukaryota > Metazoa > Chordata > Mammalia > Pilosa > Myrmecophagidae > Tamandua > Tamandua tetradactyla. The sequence goes on along the minus strand of NC_135341.1, from coordinate 52,074,162 downwards.
TACCCTCACTCTTCACAACAGCTGCCTGATTTCTTGACCGCTCTCCTAAGTGGGAAAGGTAAGCTCACCACCCATCCCCAAGAAAAAAGGACTTTCATTCTGACAGCTGTTTATTTCAACATTAACTTCTTCTTGGTTCCCCAGTGGGCTGACCTGTGCTTCTCTGAACTTCACCTAGTCCTCATTTTGTTCAGCATCCTTATCCCTGATTAAAAAATTGTAGCTGCAGCAACCATGTACATTCAAGTTTGAACTTCCAACATAAATAAGCACAGGTACACACTCCCTTTCAAAACTTTTCTATTTCCATTAATGGATTTCCTGATTCTCTGCATGAAGCATAAACAGTGAAATCAGAAGATCTTAACAGTAGAACAAAACAAGAAGGGACATTGGAAAATACCTGGTGCCTACATAGCAAATTGATTTCATTGTGGAACAAAATTTCTTCCATTGGAAGTAGTTTTCTCAAGAGCTTAGTTGATAAAGATTATGAAGCTTCATTTGTATGCTCTGGGCAAGAGGCCCATGATTGACAAATGATGACTGGTTCAGTCATGGAACTACAGATATGGGTCTTTCATACTGCAAATGGCATCTAGCAAACTGGTCTAGTCTACTCTCCTTCCTTTTATCAGTTGAAAGGTCTAAGGTTTTTAGGGTTTGAATAATTGCCTTTCTAACACACTGCTAGTGAAAGTCACAACTGAAATGAAAAACCATTTCAGTATGAGAGAAAATTTAATTCTGAGGCAATATCATCTTTATTTCTCCCTGTTCTCTCAAATCATGTTCATGATTCCTTCATTTTCCCTTCTATACTGTTAATCTTGGCAGCACCATAGTCCAGTCTCCTTTCTTCTCAAACATAATTGCAAGCTCCTGGTAAGGGGGTTTTTTCCTTTTTCTATTTTTTTTTTTGCCTCTCACTGATTTCAGTTCCAATCAATGCTGTTCTAGGCACTAGATAAATCTCCTTAATGCACTAGTATCATAATCTGCATCTTCCACTCAAAAAATATGTATATTTCCAGTATTGAATCCTGTCCTCAACCTACATTTTAAGTTCTTGGGCAGCTTCAAACTATCATGTTGGAAAATGGATCTCCTATTGTGATACAACATTGTAACATATTTGCTAGCTATTTTGGTTTTGCCATATATCTGAATATGGCATTAAATTTTTTCTTACCAAAATCCTTCATCTGTCTTATCTGTCTAATTTTTGGTGACTACCTTTCCATCTCTTTCCGGCCACTAGCGCTTCCTCACATCTATATACATCTATACATATAAATCCAAAGTTTACTTTTATCCCACATAAATATCATCAGTGGCACAAGGATCAGCAGAAATATCTGGAAGATCAAGTTATTTGGTAAGGACTTTGGCATATAAGGACCCACAAAGAATGTTGGCTCATATCTATATAGTATATAGCAAGAAACCCAATAGATATTTTTCTAATAATGATGTTGGTATACAAAAGATTGTAGTGACTCAGTTCATCATTATTTCATTAGTTTGAAGTATATCTACATACTGATTTTCTCCTACTATAGACCCTTTAGAGTCCCTAGCCAATTCTTTTCATTACTTTTCTGAAATTGATCAATTTCATCCCTGGCTTGTTTGACAGTCAGCAAGGAAATTGAATTGCTTTTGAACAAGTAAATGGGTTCCCACACCTTTTCCTACAAGAAAGAAAATACTTATTTGTAGCACAAACACCACACATGTCTGTTTCCACAAAAATTGTTGGAAGAATTTACTCAATTGGAAAATATATTGGGACAAGAAACTATTTACAAGTCTGGAAAGTGCATTGTGGTAAAAAAATAAATCTAACAGTGTCTGTACCTGTTTAATCCTTGTATAAAGGACAGCTGTGGCACAAAAAGTTCCAGTTATTTTGTGTATATCATTGCAATAAGCCTGGGGGGGGGGGGGGGCAGTCTAGACTGGGTATATTATAATTTTTTCCCTTAAATGTGGTTTGTTTCATATTGCTCATTTTGTTTACTTTTAAGAGAAAATCCACAAAGACTAGTGGTTAGTAGAGATTTAATTCTGGGTACATGTAATCTGACAGAATACTGTGGTTTCTCAGTATCCTCAAAGGCTATATGCTAATGTCACTCTCAGCCTTTCAGAAACATTTTTTCATCACTCTCTTCCATGGGTCATTGTCATGCAGTGTTGTGTAGCCCGTTTCTCCTGAACCAGAGGTGGTTCTCTATGGTGTTGCCATTCCATCCTGTGGGTAGCTCGTGTCCTGTACATTAATTGCTAGTCTAAAGCACTTCAAGGTAATGTTTCACAGACATCTATTTCCTGGGTAATCAAGAATAAATGAGTGGGGTGGTGCAATGGTGGCTCAGTGGCAGAATTTTCACCTGCCATGCCAGAGACCCAGATTCAATTCCCAGTGCCTGCCCATGCAAAATAAATACATAAATCAGTGAAAAATAAAAATATATTATAGTAGGTTAAATTTTCATTTCTGAAATAGGCAACACATTAGAAGAAATACATTTGAAATTTTTTAAAGAAGCAAAGAGATTATTACTGAAATTATGAAACTTGCTTAAGAAATTAAAAAGCTAACTTTCTCTGCTGGGCCCTAGTAATAAGAATTTACTAGGATTCTATTCTAGAATAATGAATTCTATTTATTTGCTCAATAAGTAAGTACAGTTGGAATAAATAAACAGAATCTACTGGAAATTATAGTAGTTGCTAGATTCATGAATATCAATGTTTTTACAAAATTGTTTCATTATAGTTCACATACTTTATTTGCAAAGATGATTAGTTGCAAATAAGGTCCTCAGCCCAGATGGCTTTATGGATGAAGTCTATCAAAACTTCAAAGAACGATAGTGCCAAATGCAATATTAAACCCTAGAATGTAGAAATTACCAGCTTTCTCATTAATATTATAAACCTTGCATAACCCTAAAATGAAATCAAATAACGATAGTTCAATGAGAGAAGTGAAATCCAATCTTTCTTCTGATATTTATGTAAACTTTAATTAAAACCAGTAGTAAGAATGGGCCACTGTGGCTCAGTGGCAGAGTTCTGGCCTGCCATGCCGGAGACCCGGGTTCGATTCCTGGTGCCTATGCATGCAAAAAAAAAAAGCAAAAAGCAGTAGTAAGTCTATTTATATTTATACTATCAGCAAATAATATTTTCTGAAAGAATTTAAAAATTGCTTAATATAAGAAAATCTACTAATATAATTCATTTATTAATAAGTTTTAAAATGTTCTCATTGGTTAAAAAAAGACATTTGCTAACATTGTTGCACATTTCTGATAAAAAAACTGTTAGCAAACTGTAATAGATTTTTCCTATATTATAAAGATTATCATTCTGAACCTTGAAATATTTGAATCTTGAATCAAAAGTAAATTGGCCCTTACCAAGGCCATAATAGACATTTTTTTTTCCTGAAAGTTTTAATGGATGCCAAAATAAAGAAAAGATAAATTAATGTGATGGTAATATTAAAAAGAAAGAGGGACACTTTTACAGGTATTGCGATGGCTCATAGTAACAGCAAAGTTAAATTAAGCAGAAAATATGTAAGAATGTATCAATGGATAAACTAAATGTATAGAAGTCAACAGTCAGTACGTTAAACACTTACAAAACGTAATGAAAAATGTCCTGCTTCTCCCATACTTAAAATGGTATATAATATAAAGAAATTAGCATAAGGAAAGAATGTAAAACTGATAATAATAGCATTTCAAATCTTTAATTTTGTATATCAAATAATACTTAAATAGATTGATATCTTACCACTTATCTAGATGGTAAGAATTAATTTTTATAAAAGTATAATTTCTCCAAAATATATTATACATATAGTATAATTTACAATCACCATTTTAGCTATATGGCTGCTAAAATTTTGATTTTGTATCATTTTGATGCAATATTAAACACTTCAAAGAGTCCAATTTCAGTTAAAAAAATGTTTTGAAGTATCTGAGACAATTTTGAACCTAGATAAGAAATGAAGAAAATCCATAAAAGTTCATCAACGTATAGCTATAAAGTTATGACACTCAAAGACTGTAGCAAATAGATTGGTGTTTCAATTAGATATCATTGAAAACCTACAAACACACCTAATAATAATAATTAATACTTATTAAGCAGTAAGTATTTGGTGGAAATTTCTCTAAGTGCTTTACATGCATTGGCTTATTTGTCACTATAACCCTCAGAGGCATATCCTATTATAATCATTTTCATTAACAGAAGAGAAAAGAGGGGCACAGAAATGTTAAGTAGCACAATCTGCTTTTCTCCATAATCTGCCCAACTAAACATTATATTATACAGGCACTAAGGACATAGTACTGATTACAATACTACGTAATTGTACAAATTAATAACGTTAAATGCTATAAAGACAAATGGCCAACCTTGCTATAACAATATGGTATTCCTTATTTCATAAAAATATATTTCTAATGAATATAAGATTTAAATGTAAAGAAACATAAACATAAACTCACCAAAAATAAGCACTGATAAATATTTACATAATTTTGAATTGGAGAAGTCTTTGACTTTCTAAGCATGAAAATAATGCAGAGATTGAAGGCAAATGCATTGAGAGATTTGATTATAAGAATAATATAATTTTATATATAAAGGATGTTGATAAATCCAATAGAAAATAGCCCAGTGTTTAAGAGGTTCATCCATTGATCAACCTTTTTTTTTCCAATCAGCTTTTTAGTGGCTTGCTTTTACAAATGAATAGACAGGCAAGAGTCACCAGAGCTTTCAAGCTGCTATAAAAGAAAAAAAAAAAACAAGACAAATCAAAAAGTAATAAAGAAATTGAGAGGAAGCCAAGGAAATGCAAGGAATAAATGTAACACTTTCGATAATGGGTAATGGGATTTTGCATTCTTGAAAAAGTAAGTTGTTACAAAACAAAATCAAAGAACAGGAAAGATCTCTGGAAAAGCACAAATAAAATAAAGGCCAAAATAACAAAATCATTGGATCATAAATGTTTGGAAACTTCAATAAATAAGAAATCACCTCTCAAATAAAGATTTGTAAAAAAGGAGAAAAGAGATAAGAAAAGTAGAGAATCCATTCAGAAAGTATAATACCCAAGTAAGTGATTCCTAAATTTAAAAAGTCAGAGGAAGAAGATATGAGGATTTTTTTTAAGTATTAATAAAACAATATTTTTTAAATTGATAGAAATTAATTTCTAAATTGAAAGAAAGCATGATGTTTCAAGTGCAATAAATAAAAACAACATACAGCAAGATATGCCAGTGAGAAATTGTTGAGTATGTGTATAAAAGACAGAGTTTTAAAATTCAAGAAAGAAAAATAACAGACCACAGACAAAAGGACAAGAATTATAATGCCACCATACTGCATGGGAAAAACACTGGGTGCTAGGAAACTGGCACAATAAATGCAAAATCTGAAAGAGAATATTTTTAACTTAGAATTGTACACCCACCCAGCCAAACTATCATCTGAGTGTTAGTAGGCAATTTTTAAGTACTCAAAATGTACTTTTTAAAATAATTTCAAAAACTGATAAATGAATTTAAATAAGGCAATAGGAAAATCTACAAAAAGTAGGAATGCAATTGACAAAGGGAAAAAAATGCAGAGAGCGACTCTCTGAAAGATGTGTTCCACCGTAACAAGAAACAAAACCAAATAATAGTAATAACAATACTAATGAAAAAGGATACTTTTCAAGATAAAATTGTCCCCGAAGGACTTCAGGGTTTTGGGCCTACAGATGAACTATTCTGGGAGAGTTTTTAGGGTGAGATAGGGGCAAGAAAATGGAATTGAGAGATAATTTGGTGGTTAGACCATCTTGTAAAAATTTGGAGCCAGTTAATATAATGTCAGCAATGAAACCAACAACCAAAAATTGTTAACTGTCGCAAAATACAACTTTACAAGAAGGGAAAGCTCTTATTCTACGTGTCTTAACTGTGAAAAATATTTACAATTGAAATATTGGAAATACTGACTATTGATTTAGCAAAAAAAACTTTTGATATAACTATTTTGAAGAGTTGAGGGGAGAGAAAGTACACGAGGAATTAGAGGAGATGTAAGAGAAATGAATCCTTACTATCCAAAGTAGGAAGTCACTGGATCATACGTAACAATGAAAAAGAAGAAATAGTACCATAGGCATCTCTTTAGAAAGATGGTAAAAATATTAGTGGGAAGGGAGGGATGGAGAAGTGACTGTTTTTTTTTTTTCATTCTAAGTCTTGTAGTACTTTTCATTTTTTTTTTATTCATTAAGCTATGGTCATATAATAATGTAATAAAATACCTATCATTTTTCTTTACAGCAAATGATAGTTTGCCACAATTAAAAGATAAATATCAAGCCAAGAAAAATGCCAGCATACACAACAAAGGTGTTTAAGATCATTAATACATAGAGTGTTTATTAAATTTACAAAAGCAAAAATGGACAAAAGACCCAAAAAAAGCAATCAGGAAAGAAAAATAAACACCAAGGTACACATGAAAGTATTTGCTCTTGCAGGAGGGTGTCTAAATTGAAAGACTATTCTGAAGCATAATTTGGCGGATTTATTAAAAATATTTAAAACGTGTATATTCCTTTCAATTCTATTTCCAGAAATATATCCTAAGAAAATTATTAGTGTTGCCTATTAAATGAGAAAGGATATGGACATTGTTCCCAGCTAAAATATCATACTTGTAATCTAAAAACCTAAAACTAACCTAAACAGCCAGTATTATAAATTAGTTAATATATTAAGAAATCTTCCAAAGTATGCATGAATACATAAATATGTATAGCTGTCTGTATAAAAGACCACCAGAGTATATTATTTTTAATATCATTTTGGTCAAATTCTGAAAGCTTGTTATCCTTACTATTTCCTATCAAACTTTTATTTGCTATTGTTTTTTCTATTGAAGTGAAATTCATATAGCATAAACTTAACCATTTTAAAGTGAAGAATTCGGTGATTTACAGTATCTTCACAATGTTATGAAATCACCACCTCTATCTAGTTCCAAAATATTTCCATTTCCTCAAAAGCTAACTCCATACCCATTAAGCCACTTATTCCCCATTCCTCAATTCCTCCAGCCCCTGAAAGCCACCAACCAGCTCTCTTTCTCTAGGAATTTACATACTCTGGATAATTCATAAAAATGAAATCATGCAATATGTGATTGTATCTGGCTTATTTTCTTTAGCATAAAGTGTTTGAGGTTCGTCCACACTGTAGCACGCATCAGTACTGCTTTCCCTTTTATAGTGGTGTGATATTCTGTGATACATATAGACCATGATGTGTCTATTTATCCAATTACAAGCATTTGGGTAGTTTCCACCTTTTTGCTATTGTGAATAGTGCTGCTATGAAAAGGTGTGTATAAGTGTTCAAGTTTGTGTTTTCAATTCTTGTGGGTAGATAGCTGGGAGTGTAACTCCTGAGTCACATGATAATTTTAGGTTTAATTTTTTGAAGAACCACCAAACTGTCTTTCACAGGGTCTGAACCATTTTCTATTTGCTCCCAAAAGCTAGCACCTATAATCCCTTCCCAGGGGATTGTCATTCGGATCCTGGAGCTGATTTTTCCTGTGTCTGGAGAGCTAGAGGTGGCTGGGGATTTCATCCCGAAGGGTAGACCTTAGCAAATGACCATTGGTATGGAGTAGGGAAGCCCATATCCCTCGTCGTGGGTTGGGATAACTTTGAGGCATAATTTACACTCCTGGGTTCTCCTATGGAATCAGACCGCAGCTACTCTTCACGGAATCCTGCCTGAGATTATACCCTTGCGTGCCCTCCTTTCTTTCCCTGTCCTGCCCCCTCAGTCTCTCATATGTTTCTCCTGGGAGCAGACCCTGAACAGATCACTTGCACACAAATACTCATCTCAAGAAGTTGACCTCAGATGTGAGGGATTCACTGGTTTTATTTAATGTAAAATAAAATTTTACTTCCGCATCTCACTTCCTCAACAAGTCAAATGTATGTCTAATGGCGTAATGGCTACTGAGTTTTGAGGGAAATGGCTTCCTCTGCAGAGCTCCAACGTTAGCGAAGGCAACAAAAAGGCATTTTCAGATGTACAAGTATTAAGATAGCATCTGCTTATTAGTCTCTGAAAACTTTTCTGAAGTCATAAACCACTATTCTGTGAAATAAATTAAAAAATCAAACTCAAGAATGAGGAACTTCTAGATAAGTTAAAAAAGCAGATACGCTTTAAGAGCTGATTCTTTGTGCATTTATGCATCCCATTTTATTATGTGCCAGGCACTGTGACTTCAGCACAACTGCGAGCAAACAGACATGGGCCCTGCCCTCAGGAAGCTTAGCGTTCAGTGAAGCTTAGCGTTCAGTGAAGCTTAGCGTCAGTGAAAAAGTGTTGCCTGTAATTCTATTTATCATATAATTAAATGTTAAATTGTAATTGTCCCAGATTCTATATTAAAAGATTTTACCTTTTTAATGCAGAGATTAATATAAATTCTTAACAATTTCCTACACCTTTTAAGTGGCAGTTACTTACAGTGGGTATCTATAAAGCTGTCCAAGAACCGTAACATAATACCTTTTGATAAACAAAGAAAGATTATGCTGGCATTCAATATAATGCCATGTGAATTGTATTTCTATCCTTAGCAATCACTAGAGACTGACCTTAAAATCACCACTGCCACCCATCACCAGTTCCAATGATGTCTCTCTACCCTTGTCTTCATTATTTCACACCATTGACCATTTGAGAGACCTTTTCTCTTCAACTCTTTTGTGCTCTGCTCTTCCCTTTCTCCTCCAGTCTCTCTGGCTGCTTGTTGTCTAATTATTCCTCTTCCCCTCTGAGTATTTCCAGGGATTTCTGCTTTCCTCTCACTGCACTCTTATTTGGCAACGTTATGACTACAATTTGCACCCCCAGGGAAGTAGCCTCCCAAACTACATCCCCAATCCTCACCTCTCTCCCACATTCCCCCTGGAAGCCTGTCTGCATGGATACCCAATACAGAACTCTGAAACATGTAACTTCGGAGTACACTGTAACTGTTAAAAATATTGCCTTCTTCCATTAACATCCCCTCAAAATTCCTATTTCAATAATAGCTCCCCTCTTATGTAGTTTCATATTACTTATTTTATTGTAAATACATTTTTCTATTGTTTGTCCTTAACACTGGGTTGTATCTTATTTATATTCCTTTTGTTTAACATAGTATGTAACATATATAGTGCATGCAAATAAATGTTGAATGAGTGAATCAAATAATCAAATGTGCAGTTTCAACAGGCCATTTTCTTACTGAACATCAACATGGTTCCGTATCAACAACGAATTCTGGAGCAATCAGTTCTGTATTAGTCAAGGTTTTCCAGAGAAACTGTTTTGACAGGAGATATCTGACAGGAGCTACATATGCTTTTATGTAATATTAAGAGATTTTTAAGCAGAAATTGTCTCACAGAACCATGGAGATGGACAAGTCCAAATTCCATAGGGCAGGCCACAAGTGGGGAACTCTGATGAAGGTCTCAGTGAATTCCCCAGGAGAAGTTGGCTGGCTGAAGCAGAGATAGATATTCTTCTTTCTTACTGCTAAAACATCAGTTTTCCCTTTAAGGTCCTCAGGTGTTGGATGAGACTTCTCTCATTGCTGAAGCCAATCTCTGTAGTTGACTGTAGACGTAATTTAGTGTAATGCATAGATGCAATTTAGTGTAAATCCATGAAATGTCCACACAGTAACAATCAGGCCAGTGCTTGCGTGATCCAACAACCAGACGCCATAACTTAGCCAAGTTGTCATATGAATTTAATCATCACAAGTTCAAAAAGCATTTATGCTACACATACTGTTGGTCAGATACACAAACTCTTTGAAGGACAGAGATACAAATAAGGCCTTGCCCTTGAAGTGCTCACAGTCTAAGAAAAGCTATCAGATCTATAATGTACATCCATAATGGATTTGCTTCAAGAAGAAGATGATTTTCAGTAACAAGAAACACTAGCACTAGAAGTAAAGCTCTGTCTTAGTTTAAATCCTCAACCAAATACCCATCACATAAACGACGACTTGCAGATGCACTTTACCTTGGAGTATATGCCTGGATTTTGAATTCCAGCTTTCCCTAAATCCAGTTCAGTGGATGGTAGCGGATTGATTCTCACATCAGAAAGGACGCAAGGGTATACATACTTAACCTTTGTACCCAGTTGCTGCTGGGAAAGTAATAAGCAAGTCTTAGGAAGGAAACAGTGTTGCTTGTAATTCTGTAGTGCTTTTAATCTTGTGAAGGACAGGATATAAATCAATAAATAACGATAACATGAAGAGGCTCAACTACATTTTCTCTCCACTTAAAAACACTGGAAAGAAGTGGTTGGGTAAAATAGCGGAAAGAAGTGATTTGGTTCCAATAGCTTTCTTTCTTTAAAAGTATTAATGGGTTAATTCCTTTTTACTTCTGAAACTAAGCCATGAATTTGGGTCTGGGTTAGTTTCCTTTCAGTGAATTAGAACTACTCCTACAAAAATAAACTAAAGAGTCTGCATCAAGGACTTTTTCTCCACATTTTCTCAAATTAGAAATATCTATGTCTTAAATAACTCTGTAAAGATAATTATCTAAGAATTATAGGGACGATTGGAACCTTAGAGGCTAGTGACTCATTTCAAGTGAGGAAGAAGGACTTACCCAAAGCAATATATGTACTTTTGGGCATTATAATATTATAACTCTGGTTGAAGAACAACAAAAACAAAAACCTCTGCTAAGAACTTGACTGAATCTGGCCCACAATCAATCAGTTTTGTCCTTTTTGTATTTAAGTACCTCCTCCCCATTCCAAAGATATTTGATTCCCTTAACTTAGAATCTCAGACTTTCCCCTGATTGGTTTGATTAAACAGGTAATGAGATTTACTTTCTAGGAGCATGCATCATCTATATTGTTTAACTTTAGGTGTAAAATAATTTGCCCAAAATAATCAAATGGGAAGTGTTTAATGGATTTGTGCTCAGGATTCTTCAATATGCTTCCTTCTTCCTAGAAGAAATGTTCTGTTTTGTTTTTTTCACTTAATACCTGTATTTATCAACTGGAATTTTTTGAGAGGTAGGTGCCTGGAAAGATACTGCTGTAAGACAACTTATATTCCTGGGCATAGGATGTTGAAACTAGATCATTAGTATAAATTCTGAGAGCATAAGAACTTGGGAGAAAGGAAGGATTCATGAGCAGATTAGGTGGGATGATTTGGAATAAATAACCATAGGTGAATTCCATCAGTGACTGATGAAACCTTTGTTTAAATATTGAAAATTAAATCAGGGCAAATACAATGTGGGGGGAGGGGGAAGACACTTATTTAAAATCACAATTGGACTACTTTAAATAACAACTGTAACAGCTTCTACCACCTAAGGGAGGAGCATAATTCTCCTTCTGTTTAGCAAAACAAAATGACAAAACAAAAATGGCTATTAAAACATTCACCTTACATGGCCTCAGTCTCTCTAAGCCCAACTTTGCAAGTGAAATCATTGCCCTCTCCCCTATGTGGGACATGACATCCAGGGGTGAAAGTCTCCCTGGCAACATGGGAGATGACTCCCAGGGATGAATCCAGAACTGGCACTGTGGGGTCAACAATTCCATCCTGACCAAAAGGGGGAAAAGAAGTGTAATTAATAAAGCATCAGTAGCAGAGAGAGTTCAAATAGAGTAGAGAGGCTACTCTGGAGGTTGTTCTTATGCAAGCTTCAGGTAGAACTTGCTACCTATCATAACCTGCCAACCCCCAACCAGAGCCATTCCAGCCAATCCTAAAGAACACCTAAGGCAATATATAAGATTCCACTAGGGTTCCAGGTACTAGAGTAACTTTCCAGAAACTTACCACCTCCAGATGGGTCCCTGGTCCAGATAAGTTCTGAAACCTAGCCCATTCTCTCCAGAACATCATATAGTTCCATCTCCCTACCCCCTATTAGTGACAGACCCTTCCAATAGCAAAAATTTAGAATTTCCATAGCCCAAACAACCCCAAAGAGAGGTATGGAAAGATCAAAGGTGGTGGTGGAATTATACATAGAAGATAGGACTTAACAAATTAATATGAATGCTGAATCATTAAATTGAGATCTCTTTTAGTCTCCAGTATTTTAGAGCAGCTAGAAGTAAAAAACTAAAATTGAGAAATTGTAACCCATGTCAAAATCTGAAATATGTTCCACAACTAATTGTGGTGCTGTGCTTTGAAATTTATAACTTTTTGTATATATATTATTGTTTACAAAAAAGAAGGAAAAAAAAGTTGATTATGATGATAAAAAAGTATTTAAGCCCTCTAGCCTCCTATATTCTGAAGCAGCTAGAAGGAAAAATAAGAGTATTGTATGGTAGCCCATGAGAAACTCTGGGATCCTGTAACCACTTTTTGAAGAGTGCTTCAAAAACTATTGCTTTTTTATTTCTTTGCTTTGTGTATATGTTATACTATACCATAAAAAAAGTTAAAAAAAAAAATCACTTTAGTGCATGGTAAAAAAGAAAGGGTGTGAAACAAGTGGATTAAATTGTTCTGCATAATAAGTAAGAATTTACTTTCTAGGAGTGAAGGAAGGTCCAGTAGAATGAGGAATGTGGGGCCCCTGTGGGTTGTCAGCCAAGGAGAGTAGCACAGGGCCTCTTTAGGAAAGTAGCTGCCAAATAACCAGTTCTGAAGAGTGTGTTGTTTGTACTGCCGTATGACACCCTCACACTCACCCACAAATCTTAGTAGCAGACTGCACCAGACAGAGCCTTGGATTCTTGGGATCCTGGTAAATGAATGCTTGGGGAGCATCTGTGTTGGGAAGAAAAATAGTAAACTGGTAAGATTTCAGAAGAAAATCCTGAGGAAATCTGAGTTTCCTAGCACAGATGTGAGAGTTTCTCACCAATGACAGTGCATGTCCAAGGGACATCTGAGTTACATAGGGATTGTTAAGCTAATGCAGGTAACCATGCACCTAAAATAAATAAATAAATAATAACAATGCAAGTAGGGGTAGTTGACAATGGAAGAAACAGAACCAATGCTCTATGAATATTACTTTGATGCATAGAGTAAATTTTGAGATTGCAACCTCATCAACTAGTTTCAAAACCCCATTTTGACCAATAATGTCATCACTGTATGTTGCCATTGGACAACTTACTAACATCTCTGGATCTCAATTTCTTTATCTATAAAATAGAGGTATCAATCCTAACTTATATCTTTCTGTTTCTGAATGAATTAAATGAGGTCACATGTAATGTACTTAGATCAATGTCTTAAATGTTGAACTAAACAATAAATATCATTATTATTAAATATTTATTTCCTAAATATATTCTACTGCAGTATAGCCTTACAACATTAAATGTCATAAAGGCAGCTAAGCACTTTTGAAAGAGCAGCAAATCCAGGAGTTCAGGAGTCCAGCCCTACACTATCATGTATTCATGTGGGACTCTGAACCCAGATGTCCCTGGAGTTAAATTGCTTCATCTATGAAGCTTGAAGTTTGAATCAGTTAAGAGCATATTTCTATTCTTAACTCTCAAATTTCTAATCTCTGATTCTATATAAGTATTTCCACTACTAAGACTCACATACATTTTAATAAAATATCTTATGTACAAAGACAGTTATGTTTGTTTTTCCATCTACTTGGAAGAATTCCCAAAGTGCTGTGAAAGTAAAAAATAGAATAAGGCACTTTATGGAAATGCTTTCACTTCCATGAGACTTAGATTTCTCATCTATAAAAGTTAAAGATTGTTTCAGATAAATGGAATGACCTTTGTCCATTTGGAAGTTGACTCAACATTATGGAAATCAAAGTATGGATGGAGGAGGGAAGCAGGGGGATGTCAGGAGTCCAGAAAGCTGCCCAGCTTCAAAAGGAGCCGCAATGAGAAGTCAATGTCATTGAAGAGCACTGAAGGAGCCAGAGGCTTCTGAGAATCTGAGTAGCTTAAGGTTTCCTAACGAAAAGGGTAGTAGAGGAAAGAGAAGGGCAAGGTTGGGTGAGGCAGGAGACAATTCATTTATTTTGCCCGGGGGTAGCCAGTAGGAAAGTGATTTTCCTGGGTGGGTGAGAAAATACACATTTTCATACTTACACTTAAGTACTAAACCAGAAAAAAATATGTTGGCAATAGTGATGGAGAGAAATGGATATATTTGAGGTATCTTTGTAAGTAAAATCATCAGGACTTACCGATGTAGAAGATTGGCAGTAGGAGAAAAGGAAAAATCAAAGATGGTGCCAAGTTCCAGTTGTAAACAACTCAGTGCTTGTTGATGCCATTTAATTAGATGGGAAAGAGTAGAAAAAGAGTAAGTGTGGAAAGAAAATAGGAAGATTAACATTTCCATCTTGGGCTAGTTCATTTGATATATAGGTGTGGCGTCCAAAGGGAGATGTCAAGTAGCAGTTTGATAAATAAGTCTAGCATACAAAAGGCACATCTGAGGTAGAAATTTCCTTTTTTGTTGTAGTCCACAAACAGGTGACATTTTAAAGCCTCAGAAAAGGATGAAATCACCAAAGCAAACATAAGAGGGCTTATTATCCAACCAAAAGCCCTCCAGAATGTACAATGAAAAAGAATCTATTAAAGTGGTAAAGAAAGAGTAACCATAAAGGAGATGACTATTTTAAGAAGACTAGAGTGTTCAGCTCCATTAAATGCAGCTGAACAGGGTAGTAAGGTGAGGATAGAAAAAGATATATTGGATTTTTATACATGGAAGTTATTGTTGAGCTATCTTATAAGAGCAATTTTGTGCTGTGTTGGGGGCAAAAGCCTCATTGTAGTTTTGTGAAAATGAATTGGCTGTGACTGAGTGGACACAACAAATTCAGGAAGTAATTATTTTTCAAAAATTGGTTTTTAAGGAAAGCAAAAGTATGGCGGGGAATAATATGATCAATTTCAATTATCAGAGTTATTGAGTGTGTTTTCCTCAATGCTTGTTTCCTCATCCTAATACTAACAGTCTCTGATTCAAACTTACCAGTAATAGTGGTTTACCTAGACTCCCTGTAATGCCAATTCACTTGGAACTGATCTGGACCTAGTCCAATCTGGGTTTATACTGTCCATTCAGGAGTTCTAAGGCCCTCCTCAATTGAAGCCAGAGGCTAAGGCAACCCAGCTGGGAATATCTCATTTAATTGTGACGGTAGTTAAAAATGCCTTAGCGACTGGAATGATGGAGAACCGACATCACTAGTTTATAGAGGGGGTAAAACAAGGCTAAAGTTGAGAACAATACTTTGTATGCTTCCTGAAGGCAAATGAATATGCAGTGCTCAGCTCGAGCTATTAACAAGTCCTTCTCAGTCCAGCTCCATGCATTAAAATTTCTAAACTTCTGGATATTCTGGCTTTGGCACAGCTTCATAGATTCCAAAACCAGTTTACCTCTTGACCTGACTCAGAGACAAGAACTCTTGCCCCAAGTAGAGACCCACATACTGCCATCTCATGAGAGAGGATCTGAAAGGTAGAGATGGCTAGACAGCGCTTAGAGAGTGAAGAGTCCCCTGAACCAGTGGACTATATCTACTGGAGCATCACATTGATCTTTAGAGCACAATTTAGAACCTAAAGTGCCTCAAGAAACTATTATAATTCAGTTAATTGACTTTAGATAACATCTAAGAGTTGTATTGTTTCAAAGTACCAGCAACACTGTGTGTTGCCCTTTGCCTGTAATGTCTTTGTTTTGTTGTTATACTAAAACTACAATATAGAATGCCAACCAAAACCAGAAGAATCTGAAACTTTGCGATGGTGCTAGCTGTGAGCTGAGCAGGGTATGGTGGATGGCAGGCCTGGGAGTGGATGGACAGGGCAGGAATACTGGCAGTGGGCAATGAGCCAAGGCCAAAAGCCAGATAAGAAGATGCAAATTGTATATTTTCTCTGTTTTAGTTAGTTAAAGCTTCCAGAATGCAATTTACCAGAAATGGAACAGCTTTTAAAAGGGAATTTATTAAGCTGCAAGTTCACAATTCTAAGGTCATGAAAATGTACAAATTAAGGCACCAACAAGAGGTTATGTTTCACTCAAGAAAGACTGATGCTATCCAGAGAAATGCTGTCATCTGGGAAGGCAGCTGGCTGGTGTCTACTGAGGTCTTTGGCTTCTAAACGTCTCTATCAGCTGGATAGATACACATTGACGTTTCCTACCTTTCTCTCCTGGCTTCACATTTCATAAGACTTCAGTAAGGGTATTTTCTTTCAGTATCTCCAAAGGTCACTGGCTGTGTGGGCTTTGAAGCTTTTTAAAAAATGGACTCTTAAAGGACTCTGGTAAGCAATCCCACCTAGAATGGGTGGAGATACAGCTCCATGGAAACCACCTAATCAATAGGTCCCTCCCACAATTGAGTGGGTCACATCTCATGTGTACATGGCTTTTCTGGTGTATACAACAATTTCAAACCAGCAAATTTTGTTTTTTCCGTCACCATTATTTTCTCTTTTCTGACAATACCCTTTTGAAGAAATAACTCTTTTGCATTAGTATAGCAGACAGCCCCTGTTTGCCCAAGCTATTTCCTCTCACAGCAGGCAAGCTCCTGTTTGCCCAAGCGATCTACTCTTGTAGCAGGCAGGTCCCTCACCCCTCCTTGCAAATTTAAATTACACCTAATTTAAATTAAATTGCATCCTCTTAAAAAATTTCCAAAATTCCTCTGAGCAGTCGGAACTACACATAAACAAGATGCATACCCCCAGAATTGGGTAGAATTGCATGCAGGCAAGGTAAGACAAATTCCTGTGAAGAACCCTAACCGCTAATGCGCTTCTGTAAACCCAGCTGCATACCTTTCTTGATTTAAATTAGCCAATCGTTTTCTTACAACACCACCAGTTCATACTCTGTCTTTAACATGTCATCCTGACTGTAAAGGCTTTTGTAACCTTTTGTTTGGGGCTCAGACTTTCGAGGTGACTCAGCTGGGCCCTGTGCGCACGGATGAATAAAATCTTGCTTCCTGAAGCTCTGGTGCCTTGGTCCCAATTTCTTTGGTGTTTGTGCAACATTAGAATTGGTCTGTAAAGTCAGTAATCAAGCCTTATCTTAGCAAAACAATGAGCACATAACCATTTTGGTGGTTTCCTTCCTGGAATTTGAAACTTAAAGGAGCAAAATGTTTGAAATGACTGATTTCTCCTCTATGCCTGTGAATGTTGTCTGACCAATTGGGCCTGCGATTCTCTTTGCTACTTCTGGAGTTGCCTTACTTCCTACCTTGTTTCTCTTGACTTTGATCAATTCAGTTAAACCCTCGTATCCTTCAAGGAGATTTCATTTTGCCTAAATGCACTAGGGTCAAGTATTTGTTACAGGCAATCAAGAAGCCCTGACTGATTCAATGGACAAATTCAAAAATTAGATAAAAGATAGAAGGAAAATATAAATTCATACTCTTAAGACTGCAAGGATGTTGAAGATGAATGAGGTAGAGTGACTGAAAGATGTCAAAGAGCAAGTAAAATGCAAATCTGCCTAAGAGGTGACACAGAGAGGTTGTTGATGAATGAAAAAAATGACTAAATTTCTTTTGTTACAGACTTCTACCCTAGGGAAGTCCCCACACCCAGCTATTAAGCCTGCAAATTAAACTTTGATGGTTGATCCCATATAAAGTCATAAAAATGTTTGAAGAAATTGTTCATGTCCTGCAATCCCATTATAACGTTTATACTTGGAAGAACTGAAAGCAAGGATGTGGATGGACCTTTGCATACTGGTGTTTATAGTGGCAGTATTCATGATTTGCAGTGGATGGAGGGGGCCTAAGGGTACATCTGGACTGATGACAGGAAGCGTGAACTGTGCTATATGCATACAATGGAATATTGAGTGGTTGTGAGAAGGAATGAAGTTATGTGGCATGCAACTAGGTGAATGGACTTTGAGGACAGTATGTTGAGTGAAATAAGCCAGAAATGAAAAGAAAAGCATTATAACTCTTCACCAATATGGACTAACTACAATGTGCAAACTTGGAGAATTGAATCCAGGAGTATAGGTTATCATGGGAAGCCTTATTGTAAAGGTTCCTGGATTGTCAGCTCTTACAGCAGTCACAGCTATTACTGAGTTGTAACAGTTATTTCTAAATGCTGAGATGCTAAGCTGTTTATGTATAACCTGATTGTTCCCTAGAACTTTGGTTCTCTACGTGACAACTGAGGCTCAGAACTAGAGATCTGCAGCTCTGAAAGACAGCATTACCCCATACAGCAATTGCTAAAAAAGCTGAAAAGATCAGACTTCAATTAGAGATAAGAATGGTGCTGCTCTCGGTAAGACTAAGGTAAATCAGGCTAGAAGGTAAAAGATGTTATTGACTCTATTTCAAAACTTCTACTACTGTGTGAGACCAAAGGAAAAGATGTTTATTTTGTACAAAATTTATCTTTTCTCAAGCACAGTATCTAATTTATCGTTATGGTCAGGTTATTCAAACACCATAATTACATGGAAACTGGGAGTGAGATCTTATTGGTTTGTACAGTTTAGTGTGATGCCCCAGTACATTCCACAGTTATTTGGAAAGAGAATAAAAAAGTATTTGCAAAGCCCCCTTTAGGGACTGCTGAAAAATGTGGAAATATTAAACATCTCCACCTAGGAATTCCTGATATTCTCACAAGCATTAGTCTATTATAAGAAGATAAAACTACTTATAATTATTCCTAAGAGTCACGCCTAGAGAACCTCTGTTATTGCTCAGTTGTGGCTTCTCAAAGCCAACTTGGCAGGTGAATTCGCTGCCCTCCCCATTACGTGGGACATGACATTCAAGGGTGTAAGTCTCCCTGGCAACATTGGACAGGACACCCTGGGATGAACCTGGACCCAGCATCATGGGATTGAAAAAGATTTCTTGACCAAAAGAGGGAAGGGAAATGAAGCAAAACAAAGTTTCAGTGGCTAAGAGATTTCAAAGTGAATTGAGAGGTCATTCTGGAAGTTATTCTTATGCATTATACAGATATCCCTTCTAAGTTTTTAGCGAATTAAAACAGCTAGAAGGAAATACCTGAAACTGTTGAATTGTACTCCAGTAGTCTTGACTCTTGAAGATAATTGTATAACTATATTTTACAGTGTGACTATGTGATTGAGAAAACCTTGTGGAGGCTAATCCCTTTATCTAGTGTATGGAAAGGTGAGTAAAAAAATAAGAACAAAAATTAAATAAATAATAGTGGGTTAAGGGGCATGGGATGTTTTGGGTGTTCTTTTACTTTTTTTTTTTTTTTTTTTGCATGGGCAGGCACTAGGAACCAAACTCGGGTCTCCGGCATGGCAGGCAAGAACTCTGCCTGCTGAGCCACCATGGCCCACCTTCTTTTTCATTTTTAAATTTTTATTCTTATATGCATTTTTTTGAGTAATGAAAATTTTCAAAAATTGATTGTATTGATGAATGCATGACTATATGATGGTACTGTGAACCACTGATTGTACACTTTGGATAGTTATATGGCATGTGAATATATCTCAATAAAAATGTACTTTAAAAAAAGAAAGAGGCTGTTCATGATGGTGCAACATAAATGCCATCATGTTGACTTGTGTCTTTGAACTCAATAGAATCTCATGGGATTGTCTGTTCCAACTGCAGGTCTAGGGAAAGATAGATTGAAATGGACTGCCCAAGCTACTACAAGTAACTCTTGTTGTTTTTATCCAGACTAAAGCATATGCTTTTCCCAGGTGAAGGTACCCGCTGAAGGTCAGTAGCCGGTCTTGTGAATTGTAATTCAGGATACAGAAGGATGATAGTGCCAATACCCTGGGAGTCAAAACAACAATAACCCTTTCAGGATACAATACAGAGATTGCACATGGCATTCCTGGTCTCTCTATAGCAAAACCCACCGCTTCTCCACTCCCATAGTCCTTTATAATTGTTCCGTTTTCTGTGGCTATACTAGTTATGTATAACTATAACAGATATTGGTAGAGCTCCATACATTCGTGTGCAACAAATGCCTCCTTTTTATTTCTCTTTATCATAGTTAATCTGTTCAGAGACTCCCACCATCCAAGTGGCAGACTATATTCAATCTTAGTTATTGTGGAGTCTTTCCCTCTCCCACCATGAGATGTATAACTATATGTTGGCAGAAGAGAAAGGAATAGCTCTGCTCAGAATCCATGTGGTCTGTGTCATCTGTCCCCTTCAGTGCCCTCTTTGGCCTAAAATGCTGACCACAGACACCATACCCCAGCTACCCTACTGTCATCCTGCTATGTAGAACAGCATGTGCCAGAAGCATACCTGTCTGGTATGCTTGATCAATGTGGGAATCAATTCCCTCCTGAGCACCCAATTCTTGTAAGAAGCGCAAATTTCATGTCCAGCCACTTAACCTCCCCTACTAAAAATTTTTGCTCCATTCCCTCCCTCCACCACAGGCACTCCAATAAAATGCCTTTCAATTGACTGGTCTTTAGAATCACAATAATGACCTCTTTCTTGTAGGTGCAGGTAGTAAGAAATTAGATCTATCTTTATATGCCCAGGCCCCAGCTCCCAGACCTATTGAGTACTCAATAAACACTTGTTAAGTAGAACACCACAAAAATTCACCACGTAAAGTCTTTGCTAGTTCCTGAGAATAGCTTTTATGTGAGAAGTCATAAAAATGCATTGATGAGTAGATAGCATCCCAAAACCAACATTTTCAAGTGCTTTTCAATAATTAAATTCTGAGGTACAATTTAAAGCTTGCATAGTTTCCCTCAAATGCTCTCTAGAGACAGCCCCTGCTCACTGGGGTTCAAGGGTTTCATTTTGAGTTCATTTTCCTCTCTTCAGTTTTGGATGTTTTGGCTGAAATGAGGAGGAGGTAAGGGGGAACACAGATTAAACACGTACAGTCTGGAAAGCCACAGAGCCCTCAGTGTAGAAGGTTGAACAATAGGCTTTCCATTCAGTCTTGGCCATTTAGCATTCTAAATGAAATCAAGCAACTTGTGTCGGTATAAGAAGGAATTTGAGACTATGGTTCAAAACACAGTTTGATCAATGTGGGGCATTCAGCAAGGCTCCTATGTATTATGTACCTTATTTTTTTTCCCTCTCTCTCTCTGGATAATAGGATTTATATCTGTTGTCCCAATGAGAAAGGGTGAGGAACATCTTCAGATTTTTTGCATGCCTAACTGCACATAGACCATGCTATAACTGTAATCCAAACGGGAGTTGCCTTGTCCAAGTTAACTAGGCAAAAGTGAACCTGGAGCACCTTCTATTTCTACCCACTCAGGTGCCGAGGCCTTGTCAATTTCTTAGGGCTGCTCAGAACTAACTCACTACCCCCATCTATCACTCATTATAGGAACTCCTTTCAATCCTGAATTTCCAGAGATAATCTCTTCTTCCCCCCCCCAATAAACCTTTCTTTTCTTAGATTGTTTCCCCAGTTTCTCATTAGGCATAAATCAGCATTAGGTTATTACTATTGATTATAGGAGTGGTTACTGCTGACTACAGAATGAGAAAGTTTGCCTCCCAGGTAACAACTTCTGAATCTTTAAGAGTGATCCCATGGGGAAATTTTAGACTGTGCAGCATAGACACTAGAAAAGGCATGTGATGATTTGGCTGGATATTGGAGAGATGGTGTTAAGAAAAGTCATTATATACTCTGTATATATGGATGGTTAGCCCTAGAAAACATTTCAGTGATCTGCCCAGTGAGTAAGAAATGTTTAAAACTATATTTCGGTTTGATAAAAGGTGCTGCATAATTATGGAAAAGCAAAGGATTAAGATCTTAGTGTTTAGTTTTCAAAGGATGTGCCATTAACTTATTTGATTCTCACTAATAAAGCACCTTGTAAGTTAGATGGAACTAATATTAAGCACAATTTTATAAGGTGAGGAAACTGTAGATAATAGGGGAAGAAAGAAGAAGAAGGTCCTATTTTCACCTCCACTATTTACTAGTTGTAAAATCCTGCCTCAATCATTAATGAAGGGAACTGATGTGAAAGGGGACTAACAGTTCTTTGCCCATATCGTATGCCTTTTTTTCTGCAAAAGTAAGAGGAGTTCAGTAATACTTAATAAAAGCTTGGAATTCATGGAATAATAATTTATGCAACGTGCAATTTTGCTGAGGCATACATTTGAGATCGCTTTCTGTACTGTAGTAAGTGGCAAAACAATGAAGCAAGTAGACAACACCAGGATGCCCTTGCAATTTTCTTATTCCCTATACTTCATTGGGCATACCTTTTATACAGGGATCCTACACTGAAGCAGGAGAGCCCCAATCTTAGTGTAAATATCATTGGTATATTTCTGGTCCTGCCCAGCACATTAATCAGAAGCCCACTTACATGAAAACTAATGAAGAATAATGCTTCCTTTAATGCTGAGCCTATCATGATGAAGTATCCAAATAAAGAAAATTTGACCAGCACTTCTCAGACTTTAATGTGCATAACAATCATCTGAGGATCTTGTTATAATGCAGATTCAGTGGAAAAACTAGGCTCCACCTAAATTTGAACATTTTCAGAATCTAGGGGTGTCTCTTTATAAATGCTTTGCAAATGGTTAGTGTCAAGCTAAAACATCGTATCCTTATCGTTATTAAGATATTTAACCCAAATTCATTCAGATGTTACATGGAAAATAAATAATAAATAATCCAGCTCCTGATACATAATTCAGTGCCTTGGTTGATCTAACACCTCAGACAAAATTTCTACCTATCTGAAATTTACATTCTGGTGGGGCCAATTAAGTAATAGAAGATGTAAAGCATCAATTAAGGCCAAATGGTTTCAAAAAGAGAAGAGGCAGATAGTAAATCAGTGGTCCAGGAATGAAATTACTATTCTGTGGTGAAATTTAATCCAAGTATATGAGTACCAGTCTTACACAATTGGGGAGGTTAGTACTGTGACAGATGGATGTAGCATGAGAGCGGTTGAGCACAGGTCTCTGAAAAGAAAAGAGGGTATGGTTGAATGAAAATGCTTGTTTTGAGAAAAGAAGTTAGGTTTTACACTGATTTTCTGTTTCAAGTTGAAATTTCAAGTCATTGAATCACATAATGTTAGAGCTGGAAGGGACTTCAGTAGACCTCCTAACTCAACCCTCCACTTTAAATATATCAATATTTGCAGAAACTCACCCAAGAAAATTATTTATTAACTACCTTGAAGAGTGCTTAGCATGTATCATATGCTTAATGCTTGCAAGTCTGGCTATTTTTCAAGAAATGTTAGGCTTTGACAGGATTATGTTATCCTTAAGGTCTAATGTTGCCTATCAATTTGTTATGAAGACTACTTCTTCATGCTATGTGTGCTGGTTTGAAGCTGTAATGACCCCCAAATAGCCATCTTCTTTTAATCCATTCCTATGGATGCAGACCAATTATGAGTGGGCCCTTTTGATTAGATTGTTTCAATTGAGATATGACCCACCCAACTCAAGGCAGTCTTAATCCTTTACTGGAGTCCTTTATGAGATGAGAATAAAAGACAGAAGAAGCCCAGAGAACAGAGAGAGAAACATCCACAGAGCTTGGAAAGAAAACCCCTGGAGATGTTAAGAAAGGACCCACAGAAGCTCAGAAAAGAGGCCACTGGAACCAGAAGCTGGAAGCAATGAGACCCAGGAATGAAGGAGCAGCAGATGTCAGCCGTGTGTCTTGCTATCTGACATAGGAACACCATATGCCAGCAGGCTGTCTTCAGAGTCCAGGTATCATCTTGATGATGTCTTAATTGGAACATTTTCATGATCTTAGAACTGTAAATTTGTAAAGTAATAAATCCCCATTGCAAAAGCCAACCCATTTCTGGTGTATTACATTCTGGCAGTTTTAGCAAACCAAAACACTACGACTGCTGGTGAAGGCTCCTAGACTAGGAGCTCTGGTTGATGCTGTAGATTTGCTTGCAAGTCATTAAATTATTCAATGTATCTTTCTTGGCATTTAAAATATAATAGCTGCTTTACTTCCTTTATAAAGATGCAGTGAGGTTGACTGAAGTCACGCATGCAAAAGTGCTTTAAAGAAAACATTTTAAGTCCCTGAACTAATAGTAAACAATCCTAATGTTCTATAGATGTAAAGAATTGGATATGTTGAAGGGTTTATTGCTGAGTCAATCTTCATCACCATCAAACTTTCCCAATACTCCTTTCAGTTACACCTCCAATGGAAGTGATCCATATGATTCATCCAAAGCCATGAGATGGACAGGTTTACAATTGTGGTCCCCATAATGGCATCTCTCAGAGAAAGGAAACAACGGTACCAAGGATCTGAACCTAGGTGCCATGACTGTCCTATTGAGCATGTAGAAAGAGTCCTTATTTTTTAGTTTTGGATGAATGACTTTTTGAAATGTCAGGCTTCAAGAAAGCTCAGAATTTGCTGAAATGCACAACGTGATTTTGGGTCAGAGTGACCCCATTCTTTTTACACACTAATCATTGCAGGATTCTGAATATTTAGTGCCATGGTGAACACAGATGCATGCAACAGCAACACCTGGCTTTAGATTTACTTATACAACCAATCTGAGATTTAGTTTTCACTCTATTAATGGTAGATTTGTAAAAATGGAAGCAGAATACTAATAAATTGTATTATTTAGTTTCTTCTGCTCTGCATCTTCCACGATTATTTGAATCCCTTTCACCTTCACCAACTTTGCCTTCAAATTTTGCTGCTTTGAGAAGATACAAGACACAATATTAAACTATATGTGGGGAATCCAAGACAGCTGACTTACTTGGCAGTGATTTTGAATGACTTAATCAAGTATGACATTTTTTAGCAATGTATTGTGAAAGCTGTAATATAATATAGTGGAAAGAAAGAGGAGTTGCTCCTTAATATTTTCTGAAACCTGCATACGTAAAGTTTCACATAAATTATTCAATGTGTTGGACGGAGTTGCTGCCTGCTGGGAGAGTGGGGGATAGGCACCAGTAGCCACCATGGAGAGAGAGCAATTTATAACTCTTTAACATAATTTAACAACAGTTAAATGTTTTAAAACATAAGCTTTATATTTGCTCACACCGAAGTGCAAAGACATAGCTCAGTCCATATTGAAGATAATGTTTCATTGGGTGTACCTGGAATTTTTATTATTTATTAGGAACCGTATGTGCCTATTGAGTATCACTGAACATGCCAGAAATAAGCTCTGAGCTCTGAAGTCTTATACCACAGCTACGAATGTGGCAAGATAGAGAGATAAAGAGAAACAAAGTGGAAAAAAGGATCAAAACCCTTTTTGTTCAATGGGTCAAAATGAGTCCATTTACTGTTTGACTTTCCTATTTGTAATAAGAGTTTTTCAGGTAAAAGAATCTACTGTCTTGCCACTTGCTTTTGTTCATCAACTCAGAATATCACAGATGGATAATAAGCTGAAAATTACTTAGAAATTTTTTTTAACTTACCACATTTTTAGAAGTATTTGCCTTATATGATACTAACCGCCTGTTTTTTTTTTTTTGCATGGTTCCCTAGAGGAAAAAATGTTATTTTGCAGAAGTCACCTTTAAAGCAAAGATTCTAAGCTATTATAGTAAGAGAAGTTTATATGATACTGTGGGTCAAAAAAAAAAAAAGTGCTATCCACTGAGTTTCATTCTACATTAAAGATCTTTTCTCTGTCCTTTCTTCTATTGCCGCACTTAAGAACCATTCTGTATGTGGGACAGTTTTCTCACTAAATGTTTCACTGTGGACTCCTTAGGCTTAGCAGACTGAGAACTTTGCACTGAGGTAATTTTAATATCATGTATTTGGTTTAGTTAAAATATCTTTCTACTCAATTGCTGTGAGAGATGTACACATGTCACAATAGTCAGGGTGAAAGACCAGAAGACTTTAAGATTCAAGGAAATGCAATGGCCCAGAGGCTCTGGAAAAGACCGCAGATTAGACCTCAAGGATAGATAGTGGTTGGAAAGGAGGCAATTAAGTACTTGAAATTCTCTGTTCAAAATTCCAAATTGCACTTAAGTTTCCGGCTTTTCTGGGATCCAACTGATTTACTCTTTTTTTACTTGACAGGAGACATGAGAAATGCTGATCTTAAGGGAATTCAATAGATTCCTGAGGATTTCTAGGGAAGATGGCAGAGCAGGGAGTTTCAGGACTTGGTCCTCTGACCAAAACAGCTATTAAACAGGGAGGAACTGTCTGAAAGAACTATTTTGAAACTCCAGAGGTCAGAAAAACACTGTATAGCATTCAGGAAACAGTGGGAGGAAGAGACTGATAAATTACATTAAAGAGCAATAAATTGCTCTCTCTGCATGGTGGCTACTGGTGCCCATCCCCCACTCTCCCCGCAGATCCCTGCAGGGTCCAGTCCCTGGCTAGCTACTGCAAACAGAAAGGGACATAAAAATTCTCTTTCTCAACAACAAGGATGTGCACAGCCGAACACTGATCATGGCATGTTATTAGTGAATGTGGTTCACTGGGTCCTGGCTCCCTGGGCAACTAATGTTTCAGTATACCCCAGACAAAGGAAGAAGCAGCCATTGTTTCAACCCTGCCCCAAACAAAGGCAGTGGCAGCCATCCTTTCAACACCATCCTTGGCGGGGGTAGAGGCAGTGGGATTTAAAGACGTAGGACTTCCTCAGGGTTGCAGGGAAAAGTTAGTTGAAAGCCTGAATTTTCTGGACGGACCAGGGAAGCTCAGCTTTGGGGAGCCATCAGAGAAGTTTTGGGCACCCTTCCTGACAACCTCCACAGGACACTTTGGAGGTAGTCTGTGCCCCCCTTATGGGTCCTTGGCACTGTTTTGGATAAGGGAGACTGAATGGGGAAAGTTCTTCCTGTGGTGATTCTCCTATCAGAATTTACCCTCCAGGGAAAAACAGTGTGAGATGAAAAAAAGTATAAAAACAAGAGAGGTGGACAGTCTGGGACAAAGGCCTGCCAGTTTCAGACACCTAGGGAGAGGCAGGTGTGTCCACTGGGAAATAGGGGACAACCAAATTCCTACAAACTGGGGAACTAAAAAACAGCTAACAAGCAAAATCAAGGACAAGACAGAGGCTCAGGAAGACAAGGACATCCCTCCCCAGTGCATTCACCTTGGGCAGACGGTCCTGACAGGAGGGCTGAAGCTTAAGAAAAACTGTCTTATCCCCAGTTGGTTACAAAATTATGAATCAGAAATTCCAGGGAATAAATCCCAGACTTGATCTTTTGAAAATATTAAAGCATACAGTATGGAACAGAGTACAAGACAAACAAAGAAACAGGAAATGGTGGCCCATTCAAAGGAAAAAGAAAAAAATAAGGAAATACCAACAAAGAAGAAGAGAATGTGAATATACTAGCAATACTTTTTAAAAAATGATATTAAAAATGCTTAAGGAAATGAAAGAAAGCACAGGGAAAGAACTACAGAACATCAGGTAAATAAAGAATGAACAATATGAAAGTCTAAGTGAAGAGATAGAAATTTTTCAAAGGAAGCAATTAGATCTACTGGAGGAGAAGACCACAATTATTGTAATTTAAAATGCCCAGGAGAGTTTCAAGAACCGAATGGAGGTGGCAGAAGAAAGAATCAATGAACTTGTAAGATACCTGAAATGAGACAGGCTGAAGAACAGAGAGAAAAAAGAAATACTAAAAGTAAAAATAGCCTTAAAAAGCTGTATGGGAGTACTAGAAGGAAAAGAAAGAAAGAGAAAGGTAAAAAGAATAGTCAAAAAAATAATGATAGAAAACTTCCCAAACTTAGCAAAAGATGTGAATATGCACATCCAAGAAGTTCAAAGATCACCAAACAAGACAAACATAAAGAAAAATGCATTATATTGAATATTGATTCCAATGATCCAATGCAAAAGACAAGGAGATATTCCTGAAATCTTCAAGAGTAAAACAATATATTACATACATGGAAATCCCAATAAGACTGAGGGCTGATTTCTCATCAGAAACCATAAAGGAAAGAAGGCAGTGGGCTGAAAAACTTAAAAGTGCTGAAGGAAAGCAACTGTCAGCCAAGAACATTATATCCAGTGAGACTCTCTTTCAAAAATGGTGGAGAGACTAAGATATTCTCAGATATACAAAAGTAGAGGAAGTTCATCACCACTAGATTAGTGCTACAAACAATGCTAGAGGGAATTCTTCAGAATAAAATGAAAGGACACCATGCAATAGTTTCAAAGAAGCAGAAGGAAATGAAGACTATGGTAAAAGTAACCACTTGGGTAATTATAAATGTCAGCATGATTATGCAGTATTGTATGGTATATAATTCCACTTCCTGTTTCTTAC
The DNA here is from genome assembly GCF_023851605.1 of Tamandua tetradactyla. Classification (NCBI taxonomy): domain Eukaryota; kingdom Metazoa; phylum Chordata; class Mammalia; order Pilosa; family Myrmecophagidae; genus Tamandua; species Tamandua tetradactyla. The sequence continues at coordinate 52,045,715 of NC_135341.1, read as the reverse complement.
AGGTACTAAAGTGCAAATGAATAAAACATAATGATAAATATAGGCTTTAGGACATAAATTGATAGCAAGAAAAAAATTGGTGGGTGGGAAGGGTATAGGAAAATTATATCTGCATGCTGCTGAAGTTAAGTTAGCAGAAATCAAATATAATTGTTATATATTTAGGATATTAAATTTTAACCCCAGGGTAACCACAAAAGAAGAAAAATATATCCAGATAGAAATGAAAAGGCACTTAATATAGTACAGCACAAGAAAACAAATATATATAAAGGTAGGCTTTAACAGGAGTGACGGACAAAAATGGCATAAGGCTTACAAAGGCTAAATAACAGAATGGCAGAAGAAAAGCCTAGTAGTGATTTTTAAATGTAAATGGATTAAACTCTCCAGTCAAAAGGCAGAGATTGGCAGAATGGATAAAAATCATGACCCAGCTATATGCTGTCTGTCAGAGACTCATCTTCAGATTAAAGATGCAAGTAGGTTGATGGTGAAAGGGTGGAAAAAATATATAATAAAAGTAATAAGCAAAAGAGAGCTGGAGTGGCTATACTAATAAAAGGTAAAATAGACTTTAAGTCAAAAATGATTATGAGGGACAAAAATGGTCATTATAAACTGATAAAGGGAAAAATTTAACAAGAAGATGTAACAATTATAAATATTTATATACATTTAACAACAGAGTTCTGAAATACATGAAGCAAATATGAACAGATTTGAAGGGAGTGATGGTTCTACATTAATAGCAGGAGACTTTAACACAGCTCTCTCAATAATGTATAGTCCATGTGGACAAAAGATCAATAAGAAAGTGCAAGACTTGAATAATATCTTAAACCAACTAAACCTAACAGACGTATATTGGCATTGCACCCAAAAGAGACAGAATACATATTATTCTTGAGTGTAAATGGATCTTTCTCCAGGATAAACCAATGTTAGATCACAAAACAAGTCTCAATAAATTAAAAAGCATTTAAATCATGCAATGTGCATTTTCTGACCACAATGGAATGAAGCTAGAAATTAATAACAGAAGGAGAAATGGATAATTCACAAAAATATGTGGAAATTAAACATACTCTTAAACAACAATAGGATAAAAAGATGTTAGGAAGCATCTTGAGGCAAATGAAAATGAAAATACGATGTACAAAATCTTAAAAATGTTTTTGCATGAGGAAGAACAAAGGAATGTCAATACTGCAGGGTGCTGAAATTAAATGGTAATTAATATTTTAAAAGTTTACCTTATGTGTGAGACTAAAGCAAAAAATGTTTATTTGGTACAAAATTTATATTTTGACCAGTGCATTCCCTAATATAACTTATGTAGACAGCTTAATTGCACACCATAAGTACATGGAACCTTGAGTAGGACGTAAGACTTTGTTGATTTGTCCAGAGTGATGCCCTTATAAATCCCAGAGTAATTTGAACAGTAAATTAAAAAGTATTTGCAAAGTCCCCTTTACGGAATAATGAGAAAGGGTGAAAATTCATCTTCCCCAGGTTGAATTCTTGATATTCTCACAAGCAGTGAGGACAATCAAAGTTATAGGCTAAGCCCCCAATCTTGGGGTGTGTTCATATGAAACTTAACCCCACAAAGGATAGGTCAAAGGATACTTAAAATTAGGCCTAAAAGTCACCCCCAGGCAAACCTCTTATGTTGCTCAGATGTGGCCTCTCTCTCCAGCCAACACAACAAGCAAACTCATCACCCTCCCACTGCCTACATGGGACATGACTCCCAGGGGTGTGGACCTTCCTGGCAACATGGGACAGAAATCCTGGAATGAGCTGAGACTCAGTATCAAGGGATTGAGAAAACCCCTAGAATGAGCTGAGACTCAGCATCAGGGGATTGAGAAAAACTTCTCAACCAAAAGGGGGAAGAGTGAAATGAGACAAAATAAGCGTCAATGGCTGAGAGATTCCAAACGGAGTCGAGAGGTTATCCTGGAGGTTATTCTTACGCATTAAATAGTTATCACCTTGTTAGTCAAGATGTAGTGGAAAGACTGGAGGGAACTGCCTGAAAATGTGGAGCTGTGTTCCAGTAGCCATGTTTCTTGAAGATGATTGTATAATGATAAAGCTTTCACAATGTGACTATGTGATTGTGAAAACCTTGTGTCTGATGCTCCTTTTATCTACCTTATCAACAGATGAGTAAAACATATGGAATAAAGATAAAAATAATAGGGGGAACAAATGCTAAAATAAATTTAAAGTGAAATGCTGGTGATCAGTGAGGGAGAGGGGTGTGGGATATGGAATGTATGAATTTTTTTCTGTTTTCTTTTTATTTCTTTTTCTGAATATATGCAAATGTTCCAATAAATGATCATGATGATGAATATGCAACTATGTGATGATACTGTGAATTGATTATATATGTAGAATGGAATAATAAAAAATTACAAATGTTTGTGTTTGGTGTTTTTTTGGGTATTTAAAAAATAAATAAATAAATAAATAAATAAATAAATAAAATACAATGATGAAAACTTATAGGATATAATGAATGCAGTGCCAAGAAGGAAATTTATAGCTCTAAATGCTTACATTAAAAAAGAAGAAAGACTTCAAATCAGAAAACTCACCTTAAAACTGGAAGAACTAGAAAAAGAATAGCAAACTAAACCTAAAGTAAGCAGAGGGTAGGAAATAACAAAGATTAGAGCAGAGATAAATTAAATAGAAAGCAATAGAGAGAATTAACAAAACCAAAATTTTATTCTTTGAAAAGACCAACAAAATTAAGAAGCCATTAGCTAGACTGACAAAGAAAGTTTAAAAAAAAAGAGAGAGGATACAAATGATGAAAATCAGAAATGAAAATGGGGACATTACTACCAACCTCATTGAAATAAAAAGGCCTATAAGGGGATACTATGAACAACCGTAGGCCAATAAATTAGATAAACTAAATGAAATAGACAAATTCTTAGAAGCACACAAACTATCTACATTGGCTCAACAAGCCAATTACTAGTAAAGAGATCGAATCACTATCAAAGACCTCCCAATGAAGAAAAGCCCAAGACCAGATGCTTTCATAGGGGAATTCTACTAAAAGCTTCTAAGAAATTGTAACTCCAATTCCCAACTCTGCTCAAATTCTTCCAAAATTCCTCCAAAATATTGAAGAGGAGGGAACACTCCCCAACTCATTCTATGAAGCCAACATCATCATCATACCAAAGCCAGGTAAAGATATCATAAGAAAGGAAAAACTACAGCCCAATAATTCTTATGAATATTGATGAAAAAATCCTCAACAAAATAATAAGAAACTAAATCCAACATATTAAAGAATTGCACAACATGATCAAGTGGGATTTATCCCTATGCATGCAATGTTGGTTCAATATAAGAAAATCAATTAATGCAATATATCACATTAACAGAATAAAGGAAATACTCACAGGGTCAACTCAATCAACCCAGAAAAGGCATTTGACAAAATACAGCAACATTTTTTTATTAGAGCACTTACAACACTAGGAAGAGAAGGAGACTTCCTTAACATGATAAAGGGCATGTATGAAAAGCCCACAGCTAACATCAAACCTAATGGTGAAGGGCTGAATGCTTTCCCTCTAAGATCAGGAATAACACAAGGATGCCCATTGTCATGACTGTTTTTTCAACATTATACTGAAAGTTCTTGCCAAAACAGTTAGGCAAGACAAAAAAATAAAAGGCATCCAAATGAGAAAGGAAGAAATAAAACTTTCCCTATTTGCAGATGATATGATCCTATATACAGAGAATCCTAAAGGTCCACAACAAAGCTCTTAGAGCTAATAAACAAATTCAGCAAAATGGCAGGGTATAAGATCAATACCTAAAAATCAGACTGTTTCTAAATATGAATAAGGAACAATCAGAACACTAATTCAAGAAAATAAATTTCACTCACAATAGCAACTAAAAGAATCAAATATCTAGGAATAAATGTAACCAATGACGTAGAGAACCTATAAAGAGAAAACTACAAAGCATTGCTAAAAGAAATCAAAGAAGGTTTAAATAAATGGAACGAGATTCTGTGTTCATGGATTCAAAGACTAAATATCATTAAGATGTCAATAGTATTTGCTTTAGTTTGCTAGAATGTCCAAAATGCAATATTTCAGAAAAGGGTTGAGTTTTGCAATGGGGATTTACTAACTTACAAAATCAGATTTCTGAGGCCATGAAAAATGTCCAAATCAAAGCATCAAAGGGTAATGCTTTCTCCCCAAAGACCAGCTACCAGAGATCATCAACTCCTGTCACATGACCAGGCACACAGCAGTGTCTGCAGGCCTCTCCCTTCTCTCCCAGGTTTTGTTGCTTCAAGCTTCTATTATCAGTGACTTCCTCTCTGAGTTTCTGTGTTTCCTTCTCTCACAGCTTCTCTGGCTCTCTTAACTTCTGTTGACATTTTTTTTGTCTTTTATCTTCTCATAAAGGACTTCAGTAAGAGGATTAAGACCACTCTGAATGACCTGGGTTATTAACTTAAGTTAACTTAAGTTAATTAAGATCCTACTCACCCAAAGATCCTAGTTATAATGGGTCCACACTCATGGGAATGGATTAGCTTTAAGATCATGTTTTCTGGGATACGTGCAGGTTAAACTATCACAATATTCAAAGTAATTTATAGATTCAATGCAATCCCAATCAAAATACCAAAAACTTTTTTTGCATAAATGGAAAAGTCGATCTCCAAATTTATTTGGAAGGGTAAAGGACCCCAAATGACTAAAGCCATCTTGAAAAAGAAGAATGAAATTGGAGAACATCAAAACTGCATGGTACTGGCACAAGGACAGACATATAGAACAATGAAATAGAATTAAGAGCTCAGACATCAACCCTCACATTTATGGTTAGCTGATTTTTGACAATGTAGCAAAGATTTACTCAATTATAAAGGAATATTCTCTTCAACAAATGGTGCTAGGAAAACTGGAATTCCATTTGCAAAAAAAGGCAAGGACAATCCTTACCTCAGACCATATGATACAAAAATAAACTCAAAATGGATCAAAGACCTTAATATAAGAGCTAGACCTGTCAAGCTCTGAGAAGAAAAGTTGGGAAATCATCTTCAGGGCATTATGTTAGGCAATGTTTTCTTGGGCTTTACAGCCAAAGCACAAGCAAAAAAAAAAAAAAAATAGATAAGTGAGACCTCATCAAAATCAAACACTTTTGTTCCTCAAAGGACTTTATCATGAAAGTAAAAAGACAATCTACAAAATGGGATAATATATTTGGAAACCAAATAGCTGATAAAGGATTAACATACAGAATATATAAATAAATCTTTCAACCTTAAGTAGGAAAAGACAAACACCCCAAATTAAAAATGGGCAAAGGGTTTCAATGTCATCTGTCCACAGAAGGTAAACAAATGGTCAGAAAGCATATGAAAATATGTGCAACATCATTAGCCATTAAGGAAATACAAATCAAACCACAATGAGATAACATTTCATATCCATTAGAATGGCTGCCATTTAAAAAATGGAAAATAACAAGTGTTAGAGAGGATGCAGAGAAGTAGCAACACTCAGTCATTGCTGGTGGCAATGTAGAATGGTGCAGCCACTGTGGAAGACAATTTGTAAATTCCTCAGAAAGCTAAACACAGGGCTACCATTTGACCTGGCAATCCAACTACTAGGTATATACCCCAAAGAATTGAAAGCTGGGACTTGAACAGATATTTGCACATTGTTGTTCATGCCAGTATTATTCACAATTGCAATAAGATGAAGCAGTGCTAGGGTCTATCAACAGATGAATGAATAAATAAAATGTGGTATATACACACAATTGAATATTAGTCATCTGTAAAAAGGCATGAAGTCCTAAGAAATGCAAGAATGTGGATGAACCTTGAAGACATCATGTTGTATGAAATAAGCTAGACACAAATGGTCAAATATTGCGTGATCTCACTGATTCGAAACTATAAGAATAAGAAAATCTATAGAGTCAGAATCTAGACTATAGGTTGCCAGGGGATGGGAATAAGGTGGGGGGAACATAGAGAATGGGAAGTTAAGGTTTAAAATGCACAAGGTTCTCATCCTATATCCCTGAAGTGCCCTCACGCCCCTTTCAAATTATTTCATTCCTCCAAAGGGACTACTGGGAAGCTGGTGGAACAGGACAGGCTGAGTTGACCCCTGCTCCATGGGACAACTAGAGAAGTGACAGAAAACTGACTAGGACAGCAGTTCCAGGGTGCAAGTGACCAGAGAGGGTCTTCTACTCTACATAGGGATTTCCTGGATGGAAAACGCAGAAGAACTGAGAGAATGGGGTGAGTGTGCTCCATCATGACTCCACTGGGGTCAAGAGGTGGCACCCAAGAAAGTGCCTGCCCCGTAGCTACCTGGAAGGATCTTCCTCATCAGCTCTGCAGCCAAGAGCTCCTGTTGGGAACCCGGAATTCAGCAGACTTACTTTCCCTGCACACAGAGACCATCCAGCTAGTGCACAGAGCCTAGCACTTCACTTTCCATACTGAGGCATGGAGCCCTCGGGAGTACACAGACAGAGAGGCAGGGATGAGGATACAAGCCACACCATGCCCACACACCCACACCTCTGTGTCCCATGCCTGTGCCCCCACACTGCAACCAGAACCCCACACCCTCATGTCCCCATGCCCTGTTCCGCTCCAGGCCCCCACACCCTTTGTACTGGATGGTGGTGATGGTAGCACAACATTGTGAATGCAATTAACAACACTTAAATTTATATCTAAATATGATTAAAAGGGAAATGCTAGATTGTACATATGGTAACAAAATAAAAAAGTAAAAGAAAAAATCCATAGAACTACCCTACATAAACTGAGGACCTTAAGCTGAACCATGGATTTTATTTAATAGAACAGTTATAAAAATGTGCTACCTTCCAGGGCCCCTTGCCCTCATTTCTTGTGAGAGCTCCTGCATGTCTTCTTATATGCACACTCAATAAACTTTCTGCCTCCATATTTTAAAAAAAAATGCTTTCATCAGTTGTAACAGATGTTCCACCTCAATGGAAAAAAGGTGTTGGTGGTGGGGTGGTATATGGAAATCTTGTATTTTATACATGATTGTTCTGTAAACCCAACATTTCTCTAATAAAAGGAGAAAAAATACCTCATTACATTCCTATCACACTTTGAAACTTCCTTGTTTACAAGGCCTGTATACACACATAAACCTGTTAATCACGTAATTGCTAAGAATTATATCATAAGTATCAGGAATATTTTGGGCAATATTAATTGTACTACACATTGGAAGCCCTATGATAGGACTTGGAGTATTTTAAATAAGTATTTGCTATCATTGTTGATAGAATTTTATTGTAGTAGAATCACTATTCTCACAGTAGGTCATAATTTTTATTTTCTTCTCTATACTTCTTGTATTTTCAATGGTTTCAGCAACGTGTATTAATTTATCTTATTAGGAAAAAATATATTAAATTCTCCTTTGATTATTTATCTCCAGAAAACTTTTCTTTTTAGAGAGGTTTTCTGTGCAATTTTGCTATAAATTATTCCAGATGTCACTCCTGACTTACACAGCTAATATTATTATGGAACTGGCTCTTTAAAATCTTCTTTCTGAAGCTTTAGGTAGATTCCTTTGTTGGCTCAGAAGGTATAAATAGACTGCCATGAATCTGAAAATTCCTCTTCATAGCATGATTGATTTTATCTCTTTGATTAAATTAAAAATATTCATATTCCCAGACGTGACTTTTTTGAAACTTTTCTGGTTTATTTTTAATCATATTATTGTTCTATTAACTCTGCTAGTCTCATCATAAATGGAATCACTGAATATCACTTACATTAGCAAATTTTATATCTTGAAGGCACAGCCATAAAGCAATTTCTCGACCGCTTAAGGTAGTGGGCTGTCAGCTATCTTTACTTTTTCATATTATTGGGCCTCTCTAAGCAAAGTTATAAAGTGGGCAAACAATCATTAGTGGCCCTCTGCTTTTTCACTCAATACCAATACCATGTCTCCCTTGGTTCAGGACTCCTCTAATCAAATCATTATCCTTCAGTTTCACTCCTTCGGCAGAATCTGAAAAGCTGTATCTTACTTCCTCCAATACTGTCAAAAATTATCTGTTCAATAATCTCTGGCTAATTTGGTTCTCTTCATTCCATGGTGCCAGAGAACAAACTGGATGAATGAATTCAGGTTATGTTTAAAGAGAAAACAGCTATATCCATTTCTCTCCTTGTGAATCTATGACAACTTTATCAGTGACTATGTTGTAATATAAATGGCACACTTACTCAAAGGCACTTTATTCTAATAATGGTATTTTAGGTAGCAGAGATAAGGAAAAACATACACCAGAGGACAAATGGGAATTAAAAAACAAAATAACAAAAAATTTTGTATGCTGGCAGTGCAGTGGGGGGAGGCACATTTCATTCTTTTTCCATGTAAATATCCTGTTATCACAGAACCATTTGTCAAATGGTTTTTGTTTGTTTGTTTTGGAATGCATAGGTGGGCCGGGAATCAAACTGGTCTCCTGCGTGGAGACCACTGAACTACCCATGTACACCCTGACAAATGGGTATTTAATATTTAGGAAAAGATGGAGACTTATTGAATCTCAACTTCTTTCCCATATGGGAAGGGAGGTCCTTCATCTATCTCTGTATATTTATATCTCTAACTTCAATACAAAATTTAGAATCAAAAGACCTGGGTCCAAATCAGAATCCATTTCCGCTAGAACAGACTACATCTTTGCAATGTGAACTATGCTAATTTCATAATCCAGTCTTTTGTTGTTGTTACTAACTCACAGTAGATAATCCAAACATCTGTGAATAGATGATGGTTGTCTGTTGGATGATTTTATGCTTATAGGATTCTTTTATGCATGCATTTCTTTACACAGAAAAGTAGCACTATCTGATCAATTCCCAAATGCTTGAGAAATTCTCCAAATTACAGAAATACTAGACACAGCAACCAAAATGGAATTTGAAGATGTAAAAATAAGATGTAAAAGTGAGAAGTGACATTACTTGGTTATGAGTTAGTGGCAGAACTGTGGCTAAAACCCTCATTTAAATGCTATTTTAACTCTTCCATTCCATTTACCAAATGCAGCATTTGATAGGAAGGGTTGGAACCTTGGAGTATGTGAGAAAAACAGACTGCTGGAAGGAGCAAAGATTCTTCTGCTTAGTTCACAAAGTTGTTTCAAACATACCAGATTAGATAGTAACTCACTTCTTTTTATTGATGCTTAACTTGGAAAATATCTTGTAAGTTTAATCCTCTGAGAAAGAAAGAGGAAGGGATCAGAGAACATAAGAGAATGAGAGAAAGAAAGGCTGTAACCAGACATATATGTTCCTGGATCCAAATCCCTCTACATGATATACTCAGTATTTTAGATAATGTTAGAATATGAAATGCTGCTCCTGTGGACTCCAAAGATTTCCATTCCACTCCCTATTCCAAGCCAGATAGGCATGTTGCAGAGCAAAAAACTCCCATATCTGCATCTAGGGCCCTCTGGATACCCTCTGCAAGAGGACACACTCACATTTTGTCCTCCATGCTCCAACACCTGAGCCATCTAATATATACCCTGATACCTATGAACCCCATGCTCCATGCACCCATTCACATCCTACCTGCACACCAGCCCCTGTGCATCCACAAAGCCTCCCCACCTGCCTCCCACAGCACTCTACCTCTGTGACCCGATGCTGCACCCTACTCCTGTACTCCAAGGTCTGCCTGAGCTGTGCCATATAGATATGGCCCCATACCACGCACCTCTACAACCCCATGACCTGCACTGCAAACCTGTGCCTGTGCCTATACCTCCACTGCAACATATCACCTCAGTGTTGTGCAGCACTACGTGCCCTGCTTCCTGCTCCATATCCATTCTGCAATTACAGAGCTTTAGACTACTGAAGGAAATAAACTTCCTAAGCTAACAAAATACTTACATGCCATGAAGACAACAGAAGACCACTAAGTATATCAAGATGCAGATAGATATAGCCCAACCTAATGACCAAATTAAAACACTGGGGGAGACACAGACTTTGGAATAACTAATTAATGATATTCCCATATCTCTATTAAATAAAACAAATGGGAAGGCTGATGACATAAAGGTGATCAAGAAGTCACTAGAAGAGCATAAAGAGGAATTTGAAAGAATAAATAGAAGAATAGCAGAAATCACAGAGATTAAAGATGCTGTAGATCAAATAAAAAATATACTAGGGACACACAACAGCAGATCTGAAGGGGCAGAAGAAAGAATAAGCAAACTAGAGGACAGGACAAATTATCCTGAACACTCAAAACTGTGAGTGGTAAAAAAGATGGAAAAATTTGAACTGGATCTCAGGGAAATGATGAATAAAACAAAACACACAAATATCAGACTCACTGGTGGCCCAGAAGGAGAAGAGTAAAGGGCTAGGAAGATTAGTTGAGGATATAATGGGGGAAACTTCCCAACTCTTATAAAGGACATAAATATGCAAAACAAAGAATCCCAATGAACTTCAAATACAATAAATCTAAATAGGCCTTCCCCAAGACACATACTAATTGATCTGTCAAATGTTGAAGAGAATCAGAAAATCTTGAAAGCGGCAAGAGAAAAAGATCTACTACATACAAGGAAAACCACATAAAACTGAATTCTACTTATCAGGTACTATGGAGTCAAGAAGGCAGTGGTATGATATATTTTAGATCCTGAAAGAGAAAGATTTCCAGCCAAGAACTCTGTACCTAGCCAAATTGAACTTCAAAACTGAGGGAGAGATTACAGTTTTTCACAGATAAACAAATTCTGAAAGAATTTGTCAACAAGAGACCTGCCCTACAAGAAATACTAAAGGGAGTTCTGCCAGTTGAAAAATAAAAAAGACAAAGACAGGAGAGGGAAGTCTGGAAGAGAGCACAGAATTGAAGAGTACCAGTAAGGGTAACTTAAAGGATAAAAAGAGATAGAGGGAAAAGTATACATTCAAAAAAAGTTTATATTCAAAATTATTGCTGAAAAGGCATTTCTTGAATGTTGACAGACTAAACTTACCAATTAAAATGATAAAGATTGGCAGAATGGATTAAGAAACATAATTCAGCTATATGCTGCTTACAAAAGACTCATCTTAGACACAAAGATACAAATAGATTGAAAGTGAAAGGATGGAAAAAGATGTTTCATACAAGTTGTAACCAAGAGAAAGCAGGAGTAGCTATGATAATATTGGATAAAATGGGCTTTAAATGTAAAGACATCATAGAGGTAAAGGAACTTTTCCAAAGCACATGAGACAGACATTGGTAAAACTGAAAGGAGTGATAGATGTTTCAACAATAATAGTAAGAGACTTCAATACACCACTTTTCTTTATAGATAAAATAACCAGATTGAGGATCAACAAGGAAATAGAGTAAACATTTTGATAAATGAATCAGACCTAACAGACATATAAAGGTCATTACACCCCAAACCACTAGGATATACATTCTTCTCTAGTGCTAATGGAACATTCTCCAGGATAGATCATATGCACAAAACAGGTCTTTATAAATTTAAAAACATCAACATTATTCAAAGATCCTTTTCTGATCACAATGGAATGTGACTGGATATTAATTACCACCAAAGAATGAGAACTTTCACAAATATATGGAGATCAAATAACACACTCTTAAACAACCAATGGGTCAAAGAAGAAATTGCTTGAGAAATCAGTAGCTATCTGGAGAGGAATGAAAATGAGAATACAACATATCAGAACTTATGGGATGCAGCAAAGGCTGTGCTCAGAGGGAAACTAATTGGAGAAGAAGAAGTAAAACTTTCATTATTTGTAGATTACGTGATATACTTAGAAAATCCTGAGAAATCTACAACTAAGTTACTTGAGCTAATAAACAAATTCAGCAAGGTGGTGGGTTATAAAATTAATGTGCAAAAATCAGTAACATCTCTATACACAAGCAATGACATAACTAAGAATCAATTAAGGAAAAAATTCCATTCAAAATAGCAACTAAAAGAATGAAGTACCTACAAATGAACTTAATTAGGGATGTAAAGGACTTGTACACAGGAAACTATATAACATTGTTAAAAGAAATAAAAGAAGATCTAAATATGTGGAAAGGCATTCCTTACTCATGGATAGGTAGGTTAAACATAGTCAAGATGTCAATTCTATCCAAATTGGTCTATAGATTCAATACAGTACCAATCAAAACTCCAACAACCTACTTTGAAGATTGAGAAAGCTAGTTACCAAATTTATCTGGAAAGGAAAGAGACCCCAAATAGTTAAAAGCATTCTAAAAAACAAGAATGAAGTGGGAGGATTAACACTTTCTAATTTTAAAACTTATTTTATAAAGCCACAGTGTTCAAAACAGCATGGTGCTGGCACAAATATAGAAGTATCGACCAATGGAATCAAATTGAGAGTGCAGAAATAGATCACCAAATCTATGATCAACTGAATTTTGACAAGGCTCCAAATCCACTGAACTGGGACAAAATAGTCTTTTCAATAAATGGGCATGAAAGAATTGGATGTCAACAGCCAAAAGAATGAAAGGGGACCCTTAGCTTACACCCTGTACAAAAATTAACTCAAAGTGGATCAAACACTTAAATATAAGAAATAGAACCATAAAGCATCTAGAAGAAAATGAAGGGAAACATTTTCAAGATCTAGTAATAGAAGGTAGCTTCTTAAATTTTGCACCCAAGGCACAAGTAATAAAAGAAAAAAATAGATAAATGGAAACCCCTCAAAGTCAAATGCTTTTGCACCTCAAAAGACTTTGTCAAGGGTGCAAAGATAGTTTAGTGGTAGAATTCTCGCCTGCCATGCAGGACACCTGGGTTCAATTCCCAGTCCATGCACTTCCCCAAAAACAAACAAGCTGTCATGGTTAGGGACATATGTCAACTTGGCCAAGTGGTGGTACCTGCTTATCTGATTGGGCAAGTGCTGGCCTGTCTGTTGCAATGAGGAGATTTCATAGGATTAGGTCATGATCACGTCAGCTGCATCCACAGCTGATTCCATTTGTAATCAGCCAAAGGGGAGTGTCTTCTATAATTAGTGATGCTAAATCTAATCACAGGAAGCCTTTTAAGGAGGACTCAGAGGAGACAGGTTCCATTCCTGCTTGGGCTGGTGAGCCTCTCCTGCGGAGTTCACCCAGACCTTCCATTGGAGTGATCGGCTTCACAGCCTGCCCTGTGGATTTTGGACTCTGCATTCCCGCGGTCACGTGAGACACTTCTATAAATTTTATATTTGCAAGTGGTCCCTGTTGACTCTTTCTCTAGAGAACCCTAACTAATACACAAGCAAAAACTAAATACCACAAACAAACAAAAATTCAACAGCTGGTGCTGCAATAACAGGATACTCACATGGAAAAATAATGAAATTTGACCCCACCATACAACATACAAAAAGAAAAAAAAAAGACTTTTGTCAAAAAGGTACTGCTACTAAAAGGAACAAAGTTGTGAGGTGGACAACACTATGAATGAACTTGTGGGACATTTGGTGAGGCAAAATAAGCCAAAAACAAAAGAGTAATTATTGCATGATCTCATTTACAAAATGCTTATAAGAAAACAGCGGCCTAGATTTTAAGCTCTTGTAGCAGTCACATTTTGTCCAGAGTAGTATATTCAACCTGGTATTCAGAGATAATGAAGATGATCAGGTCAGAATTGAGGTAATTCAGAACACAGGTATAAGAAAAACATTGTCTATATTTTAGAATCTTATCTACTCTTTGAGGCCAAAGGAAAGAAGGAAGGTTTATTTTGTCTGGAACCTAAATTTTCTGTAGTACATAATCTAACTCAACTTGTCTAGATAACTCATTTAAACAATCAAAACACAGGGATCCCAGAATAAGAATGAGGGTCTCTAATCCTGTATAACTTAATGTAATGCCTGAATACATCCCAAAATATATTAAGCAGATAATAAAGAAGTATTGGCAAAGTTCCTTGATAGATGGGAGAAAAAACATGAAACTATGAAGCTTTATCACTGGGGAAACCCCTGATACTGTGTCAAACATTATGGACACCCAAATCAATTGGCCAAGCCCTTGATCTTGAGGTTTGCTTTTGTGAAGCTTATGTGCATAGCAGAAAACTTAGCCTACCTACAGGTGTGCCTAAATGTGACTTCCAGAGGACCTCTTTTGTTGCTCAGATGTGGACTCACTCTTTCTAAACCCAACTCTGCAGGTGAAATCATTGTCCTCCACCCTATGTAGGACATGACATCCAAGGGTGAAAGTCTCCCTGGCGACATGGAAGATGATGCCCAGGGATGAGTCTGGCCCTGACACCATGGGATCAACAATGCCATCTTGATCAAAAGTGGAAAAGAAGTGTAACTAATAAAGTATCAGTGGCAGAAAGAGTTCAAATAGAGTTGAGACGCTACTCTGGAGGTCATCTTATGCACACTTTAGTTAGACATTGCTATATATCATAACTTGCCAAACTTCAATGAAAACCATTCCAACCAAACCTAAAGAACACTTTGGGTGTTATGTAAGATTCTACAAAAGTTCCATGCACTAAGGTAACTTTCCAGTACCCACAACTTCCAAATGGATCCCTAGACCAGACAAATCCTGAAACCTAGAGGGCCCAGCCTCTCCAGAACATCAGCTAGTTCCATCTCCCTACCCCTTATTATTGTCAGCCCTTCCAACATGAAAATTTAGAAAGGACATAGCCCAAATAACCCTAAAGAGTGGGAGAATGATCAAAGGTGATGGTGGAGTTATACAGAGAATGTAGGGTTTAATCAACAAGTATGATTGCTGAATCATTATATTGATATTTCTTTTAGTCTCCAGTATCTTAGAATAGCTAGAAATAAAAACCTAAGATTGTGGAATTGTAACCCATACCAAACTCTGAAATCTATTCTACAACTAATTGTCATGCTGTGCATTGAAATTTATTGCTTTTTCGTATATATGTTATTTTTCACACAAAAAAGAAGAAAGTGATGATAAGATATATATATATATATATATATGTTCTGGAGCAGCTAGAAGGAAAAATCTAAGATGATGGTATGGTAGCTCATAACAGACTTTGGGATCTGTCCTGTAACTATTTGATGAAGAGTGCTTTGAAAACTATTGCTTTTTTCTTTATTAGTTTTGTATATATGTTATATTATACAATAAAAAAGTTTATATGGGTTCACATCTGTTGAACAGATCATTAGATTTCCACAGTTTCATTTCTTAAGATTTAAGTGGCTCTCAAATATTTAAATATCTCTCCTTAAAAGGCTCCTATAACCTCAGAATGCCCACCAATAACTTTCAATAATAACAAAAGAAAACAGAAATTGAAAACATAACAGATGGATGCCTGTGCTTTCAAGTGTCTCTCCCACTTCCCGCCATCTTTCTACCTTGTAGGGTGCCTGTGTCTTTTGGTCATTATAATCCTCCCACACCTGGAACACCCTTTGCATTTCTCTTCAGTGCCCCCAACTTCATACATAATCACTACCAACCTTTCTAGATTCACCTCTGCCAATGTTATTATTCATTATGAGCATCAGCCATATTGAATTGCCCCACACTCCAATTGCTTTTCCTTTCAAGTATTTGCACACACCCCTTCTCTTTTTTTCGCTTGATTATATTTATTAGCAACCCCTCTATTCCTTCTCTTTAGCTCTATATCATCCTTCTACATCCACTTTTGGGTTTCACATCTGTGTGAAAAGTCTCCCAAATGGTTCCCCACAATCCCCATCTCCTAGAATCTGCACCTTTGTTAATCCCCTCCCGCAGTGAGTCAAGGCTGTTTTGTGTGACCAATAAAGTATGACAATGCATAACTTGTGAGATCGATTATAAAAGCCAATTTAGGGCAGGTGATGATGGTGCAGTGGCAGAATTCTCACCTGTCATGCTGGAGACCTGGGTTCTAGTCCCAATGCCTGCCCATGAAAAAAAAAAAGCCAATTTACCTTATTCTTTTGGATTGCTTGCTCTGGGGAAAGAAAGACATCGTGTTGTGAAGACACTCATGAAAAATTGAAGCCTCCTGCTCAAACTTGTACTAAATTGCCAGTCAGGTGAGTGAGCTGCCTTGAAAGCCAATCCTCAAGCAGCAGTCAGGACTTCAGATGGTTGCAACCCTGGCCAACATCTAACTGAACCTCATTATGCAGTGTTAGAACTGCCCAGCCAATCTGCTCCTGAATTCCTCACCTTCAGAAGCTTAGAGAGATGGTAAATATTTACTGTTGTTTTAAGACACTAAGTTTTTGAGCAATTTGCTGCACAGTGATAAATAACTATTACAACATACTTCATGTAGCATGATTGCTGCCCTGGGGTGGCTTGGAGTCTTCTTACTGTGAGTCCATGGCTCCTATTTTCAAATATTCATACCAACCCTATTGAATCTTAGTCTGTGTTTCCTGAATTTTCTCACCTACCTTATTCACTAACTTTAAGGATTTAACAAAATGGTTGGAGCCCTATCTTGCTTCACCACTACATGTAAAAGCTCAAAGTCAAGCATCTCACTCCTCACCATGCACAAAGAGCTTCCAATTGGAAGGTCAGTGCCTCAATTTTTAATGTGAATAGGCAACCAATAAATAAAAGGCAGTTGATGAATGCCTCAAATGTGAGAGATCAAAAATGGAATGAAATCAAACCCAAAATCACAAAGGAAATAAAAGTTTGTCAGAGAAAATTAAAAATCCAGGAAGCTGAATAAAATGTCCAAAACAAGCCTTTATCATAAATATTTCAGAAAGATAAAAGAAAGAATTGCAGCTATGAAACAAGAATAAGATATTAGGGGAAGCGAGACTTCCTGGAAGATGGCGGCTTAGTAAGACGCGCGGATCTTAGTTTCTTCTCCAGGACAGCTACTAGGGGAGTAGAAATGATACAGAAAGCGCCCAAAGCCACAACAGACATAAAAAAGAAAGCGTACCCCATCCTGGAACGGCTGGCTGGCTGAGAGAAGCAGCTCGGGTGAGATCGTCGAGGCGCGCAGGCCTCACCGGGCGGGGTGGCAAGCGGCCGGAGTTACTCCCTTCCCCCTTCCCGGGCCGGCTGGGAGAATTGGAGAGGCGGGCCCCTGAAACCAAGGCAGCTGGCGCCCACACCACGCGCAGCCCCCGGACCAACTGAGAGAATTGGATCGGAAATCCCCAGGCCGCGGAGAACGGTGACGGGTGGGGGAGGCCCCTTCCAAACCCGTGACTCCCGGGGAACGTGCACTCTCTCGGGCGGGCTGCTGCCGCTGGCGCCCTCCCGCCACGCTTGTTGCCCAGGGCCGACTAGGAAATTTGGACGGGCTCTTTCCCGGGCTGCGGCGACCAGCAACCCTCCCTGCGTTCGGACCCCGGGCCGGCTGAAGCCGCTTCGGCAAGGTCCCAAAGCACCTTTTACTGGTGGAATCCGCAGACAAACGTGTGCCACGAGCGCCACCTACTGGGCAGGATAAGAAAAACAGAACCCAGAGATTTCACAGGAAAAACTTTTGGATCCAATACCCAGGGAAATCTGTCTAAATGCGCAGACGCCAACAGAAGATAACGGATCACGCTCAAATAATTGAAAATATGGCCCAGTCAAAGGAACAAACCAATAGTTCAAATGAGATACAGGAGCTGAGACAACTAATGCTAAATATACAAACAGAAATGGAAAACCTCTTCAAAAACGAAATCGATAAATTGAGGGAGGACATGAAGAAGACATGGGCTGAACATAAAGAAGAAATAGAAAAACTGAAAAAACAAATCACAGAACTTATGGAAGTGAAGGACAAAGTAGAAAAGATAGAAAAAACAATGGATACCTACAATGATAGATTCAAAGAGACAGAAGATAGAATTAGTGATTTGGAGGATGGAACATCTGAATTCCAAACACAAACAGAAACTATCGGGAAAAGAATGGAAAAATTTGAACAGGGTATCAGGGAACTCAAGGACAATATGAACCGCACAAATATACGTGTTGTGGGTGTCCCAGAAGGAGAAGAGAAGGGAAAAGGAGGAGAAAAACTAATGGAAGAAATTTTCACTGAAAATTTCCCAACTCTTATGAAAGACCTAAAATTACAGATCCAAGAAGTGCAGCATACCCCAAAGAGATTAGACCCAAATAGGCGTTCTCCAAGACACTTACTAGTTAGAATGTCAGAGGTCAAAGAGAAAGAGAGGATCTTGAAAGCAGCAAGAGAAAAACAATCCATCACATACAAGGGAAACCCAATAAGACTATGTGTAGATTTCTCAGCAGAAACCATGGAAGCTAGAAGACAGTGGGATGATATATTTAAATTACTAAAAGAGAAAAACTGCCAACCAAGACTCCTATATCCAGCAAAATTGTCCTTCAAAAATGAGGGAGAAATTAAAACATTCTCAGACAAAAAGTCACTGAGAGAATTTGTGACCAAGAGACCAGCTCTGCAAGAAATACTAAAGGGAGCACTAGAGTCAGATACGAAAAGACAGAAGAGAGAGGTATGGAGAAGAGTATAGAAAGAAGGAAAGTCAGATATGATATATATAATACAAAAGGCAAAATGCCAGAGGAAAATATTATCCAAACAGTAATAACACTAAATGTTAATGGACTGAATTCCCCAATCAAAAGACATAGATTGGCAGAATGGATTAAAAAACAGGATCCTTCTATATGCTGTCTACAGGAAATACATCTTAGACCCAAAGATAAACATAGGTTGAAAGTGAAAGGTTGGGAAAAAATATTTCATGCAAATAACAACCAGAAAATAGCAGGAGTGGCTATACTAATATCCAACAAGTTAGACTTCAAATGCAAAACAGTTAAAAGAGACAAAGAAGGACACTATATACTAATAAAAGGAACAATTAAACAAGAAGACATAACAATCATAAATATTTATGCACCGAACCAGAACACCCCAAAATACGTGAGGAATACACTGCAAACACTGAAAAGGGAAATAGACACAAATACCATAATAGTTGGAGACTTCAATTCCCCACTCTCATCAATGGACAGAACATCTAGACAGAGGATTAATAAAGAAATAGAGAATCTGAATATTACTATAAAGGAGCTAGACTTAATAGACATTTATAGGACATTACATCCCACAACAGCAGGATACACCTTTTTCTCAAGTGCTCATGGATCATTCTCAAAGATAGACCATATGCTGGGTCACAAAGCAAGTCTTAACAAATTTAAAAAGATTGAAATCATACACAACACTTTCTCGGATCATAAAGGAATGAAGTTGGAAATCAATAATAGGCGGAATGCCAGAAAATTCACAAATACCTGGAGGCTCAACAACACACTCTTAAACAATGAGTGGGTCAAAGAAGAAATTGCAAGAGAAATTAGTAAATACCTCGAGGCAAATGAAAATGAAAACACAACATATCAAAACTTATGGGATGCAGCAAAGGCAGTGCTAAGAGGGAAATTTATTGCCCTAAATGCCTATATCAGAAAAGAAGAAAAGGCAAAAATGCAGGAATTAACTGTTCAATTGGAAGAACTGGAGAAAGAACAGCAAACTAATCCCAAAGCAAGCAAAAAGAAAGAAATAACAAAGATCAGAGCAGAAATAAATGAAATTGAAAACATGAAAACAATAGAGAAAATCAATAAGACCAGAAGTTGGTTCTATGAGAAAATCAATAAGATTGATGGGCCCCTATCAAGATTGACAAAAAGAAGAAGAGAGAGGATGCAAATAAATAAGATCAGAAATGGAAGAGGAGACATAACTACTGACCTCACAGAAATAAAGGAGGTAATAACAGGATACTATGAACAACTTTATGCTAATAAATACAACAATTTAGATGAAATGGACGGGTTCCTGGAAAGACATGAACAACCAACTTTGACTCAAGAAGACATAGATGACCTCAACAAACCAATCACAAGTAAAGAAATTGAATTAGTCATTCAAAAGCTTCCTAAAAAGAAAAGTCCAGGACCAGATGGCTTCACATGTGAATTCTACCAAACGTTCCAGAAAGAATTAGCACCAATTCTCCTCAAGCTCTTCAAAAAAATCGAAGTGGAGGGAAAACTGCCTAATTCATTCTATGAAGCCAACATCACCCTCATACCAAAACCAGGCAAAGATATTACAAAAAAAGAAAACTATAGACCAATCTCTCTAATGAATACAGATGCAAAAATCCTCAATAAAATTCTAGTAAATCGTATCCAACAACACATTAAAAGAATTATACATCGTGACCAAGTAGGATTCATCCCAGGTATGCAAGGATGGTTCAACATAAGAAAATCAATTAATGTAATACACCATATCAACAAATCAAAGCAGAAAAATCACATGATCATCTCAATTGATGCAGAGAAGGCATTTGACAAGATTCAACATCCTTTCCTGCTGAAAACACTTCAAAAGATAGGAATACAAGGGAACTTCCTTAAAATGATAGAGGGAATATATGAAAAACCCACAGCTAATATCATCCTCAATGGGGAAAAATTGAAAACTTTCCCCCTAAGATCAGGAACAAGACAAGGATGTCCACTATCACCACTATTATTCAACATTGTGTTGGAAGTTCTAGCCAGAGCAATTAGACAAGAAAAAGAAATACAAGGCATCAAAATTGGAAAGGAAGAAGTAAAACTATCACTGTTTGCAGACGATATGATACTATACGTCGAAAACCCAGAAAAATCCACAACAAAACTACTAGAGCTAATAAATGAGTACAGCAAAGTAGCAGGTTACAAGATCAACATTCAAAAATCTGTAGCATTTCTATACACTAGTAATGAACAAGCTGAGGGGGAAATCAAGAAACAAATCCCATTTACAATTGCAACTAAAAGAATAAAATACCTAGGAATAAATTTAACTAAAGAGACAAAAAACCTATATAAAGAAAACTACAAAAAACTGCTAAAAGAAGACCTAAATAGATGGAAGGGCATACCGTGTTCATGGATTGGAAGACTAAATATAGTTAAGATGTCAATCCTACCTAAATTGATTTACAGATTCAATGCAATACCAATCAAAATCCCAACAACTTATTTTTCAGAAATAGAAAAACCAATAAGCAAATTTATCTGGAAGGGCAGGGTGCCCCGAATTGCTAAAAACATCTTGAGGAAAAAAAACGAAGCTGGAGGTCTCGCGCTGCCTGACTTTAAGGCATATTATGAAGCCACAGTGGTCAAAACAGCATGGTATTGGCATAAAGATAGATATATCGACCAATGGAATCGAATAGAGTGCTCAGATATAGACCCTCTCATCTATGGACATTTGATCTTTGATAAGGCAGTCAAGCCAACTCACCTGGGACAGAGCAGTCTCTTCAATAAATGGTGCCTAGAGAACTGGATATCCATATGCAAAAGAATGAAAGAAGACCCATCTCTCACACCCTATACAAAAGTTAACTCAAAATGGATCAAAGATCTAAACATTAGGTCTAAGACCATAAAACAGATAGAGGAAAATGTTGGGAGATATCTTATGGATCTTACAACTGGAGGCGGTTTTATGGACCTTAAACCTAAAGCAAGAGCACTGAAGAAGGAAATAAATAAATGGGAACTCCTCAAAATTAAACACTTTTGTGCATCAAAGAACTTCATCAAGAAAGTAGAAAGACAGCCTTCACAATGGGAGACAATATTTGGAAATGATATATCAGATAAAGGTCTAGTATCCAGAATTTATAAAGAGATTGTTCATCTCAACAACAAAAAGACAGCCAACCCAATTACAAAATGGGAAAAAGACTTGAACAGACACCTCTCAGAAGAGGAAATACAAATGGCCAAAAGGCACATGAAGAGATGCTCAATGTCCCTGGCCATTAGAGAAATGCAAATCAAAACCACAATGAGATATCATCTCACACCCACCAGAATGGCCATTATCAACAAAACAGAAAATGACAAGTGCTGGAGAGGATGCGGAGAAAGAGGCACACTTATCCACTGTTGGTGGGAATGTCAAATGGTGCAACCACTGTGGAAGGCAGTTTGGCGGTTCCTCAAAAAGCTGAATATAGAATTGCCATACGACCCAGCAATACCATTGCTGGGAATATACTCAAAGGACTTAAGGGCAAAGACACAAACGGACATTTGCACACCAATGTTTATAGCAGCATTATTTACAATTGCAAAGACGTGGAAACAGCCGAAATCTCCATCAACAGAAGAGTGGCTAAACAAACTGTGGTATATACATACGATGGAATACTATGCAGCTTTAAGACAGGATAAACTTATGAAGCATGTAATAACATGGATGGACCTAGAGAACATTATGCTGAGTGAGTCTAGCCAAAAACTAAAGGACAAATACTGTATGGTCCCACTGATGTGAACAGACATTCGAGAATAAATTTGGAATATGTCCTTGATAACAGAGTCCAGCAGGAGGTAGAAACAGGGTAAGATAATGGCCAATTGGAGTTGAAGGGATACAGACGGTGTAACAGGACTAGATACAAAAACTCAAAAATGGACAGCACAATAATACCTAATTGTAAAGTAATCATGTTAAAACACTGTATGAAGCTGCATCTGAGCTATAGGTTTTTGTTTTGTTTTGTTTTGTTTTGTTTTGATTTTACTATTATTACTTTTATTTTTTTTCTCTATATTAACATTCTATATCTTTTTCGGTTATGTTGCTAGTTCTTCTAAACCAATGCATATGTACTAAGAAATGATGATCATGCATCTATGTGATGATGTTAAGAATTAATGATTGCATATGTAGAATGGTATGATCTCTAAATGTTGGGTTAATTTCTTCTTTCCGTTAATTAAAAAAAAAAAAAAAAAGAGAAGGGATAATTGGAGCTGAAGGGATACAGACTGTACAATGGGACTGGATATAAAAACTCAGAAATGGACAGCACAATACTACCCAATTTTAATGCAATTATGTTAAAACACTGAATGAAGCTGCATGTGAGGTATAGGTTTTTTGTTTTTGTTTTTGCTGTTTTTTTTTTCTTTCTATTATTGTTTTAATTCTTATTCTGTTGTCTTTTTATTTCTTTTTCTAAATCGATGCAAATGTACTAAGAAATGATGAATATGCAACTATGTGATGTTATTAAGAATTACTGATTGTACATGTAGATTGGAATGATTTCTAATTGTTTTGTTAATTCTTTTTTTAATTAATAAAAAAATGTGTCATAAAAAAAAGAATAAGATATTATACTTAAAAATAAGGTTTGCACTTGAAGACAAGAAAGACCTCTTGAAAATTAAAAATGTGCAAATAGAAAAATTTTAAATATTTAACATAAGAATTGGAAGATCAACTCAAAGAAATCTTCCCTACCCCACATCCAGAAAAGAACAAAAATACAGAGCTGGGAAGTAGATGAGAATAAACAAGAAAATTAGAAGATCAGTGGATGTGATTCAACATCCAACACACTAACACAGAAAAAGAAAGCAAAGAGGACAGAGGGAAAGTTACC
This sequence comes from Tamandua tetradactyla, assembly GCF_023851605.1. Taxonomy (NCBI): domain Eukaryota; kingdom Metazoa; phylum Chordata; class Mammalia; order Pilosa; family Myrmecophagidae; genus Tamandua; species Tamandua tetradactyla. The sequence goes on along the minus strand of NC_135341.1, from coordinate 52,022,104 downwards.
AAAGACATAAAGTAAGAACATTCTCCAGAAATGAAAAAGGTAAGTTTATAGATTAAAACGGCCCACTGGGTATCTAAAACAATAAATACATAAAGATTCTTACCAAGACACAACATGAATATTTCAGAACATTAAAGGTAAAGAGGAAACATTAAAAAGGGGGAAAATAAGAACAGGCCAAATATAAAGAAATAGATTTTACATCAGCATCAACATCAACATTAGAAGCTAAAGGGCTTTCAAAATTCTGAGTGGGGAAGTTATTTCTAACGTTGATTCTACAGTCTGTCAAATCATTCAAGGTTTATATTGACTTTTTCTGAATGGGGGATCCTGAAATATTTACTTTTCATGCATCTCATCTTAAGAATGCACCTGAAGAGTTTCGGTACCAAAATGAGGATGATATGAGATTTGGAAATGGATAACCTCACACAAGGCAAAGCAAAGAGAAATCTTATAAGAAAGGAAAAGGAAAAACTTAGGTCAACAGCTGAACAGTAGGCCCAGAGAGCAACCCAGGATGAAGGAGTTCTCCAGAATGTGAAAAAATGAAATAGTAGTCACCTGGAAGGAGTCTAGCATATTTTAGAGTTATGTTTGAAAGTGTGGGTAGCATATATAGCTATATGGAAAATTAAGCCCAAAAAGAAAAAGACAATTACAAACTCTGGAAACTAAAACAATTGTTGAAGAAAGGACATTTAAGTATAGTGCATTATGTATTTCAACTGTGAACAATAAAGCCATTATTCTCTATCGTCAAAATAATGAATATCCTTAATATTCATTTAACCCAAATATTGTCGCCTAAGTATATAAGGAGAAAGGAACAACAGAAGTGTGTGTGTATGTGAGAAAGAGACGGAAATCCTCTTTTTCCCAGGATGGAAGCCAATATATATCTAAAATTGATAAAGCAAACATAGCAATATAATCTTATTATTTAGAAGAAAATGGTAGCTATGTTTGGGAGGGGTTTTGGTAGGCAACTATGTTTAAGGGACAAACATATTTTTTCTTAGAAGTTCTGTAGTGTTTTTCAATGTCTAAAATTATGTACATGCATTATCTTGATAAAATAAACATGAAAAGAATCTTTATAGATCCAAAAGTTGTAGGATCTCAGGACTGGAAAGGGACTTAGTCCAATCCCTAATCTGAAAATCTATTTTATCCTCTACAATTCACTATAGATACAGGAATGGCAGAGTATTCTAATTTCGTTATAGAGCCTGGCCATCACTTATGAATTTCAATAGACAGAAAAAATTTCTGGTTCCATGTTCCTCCATGAAAGCTTCATGTGCTTGCAGAATGCCAGGTGTGATTATTTTGCCTCTATCAAAAAGATAGGCAAGTGCTTCAAAATTTTCTAAAATGAATCCTGAGAGAGGACTAAAGAAATAGATGTGATAATGCTCAAGTGATAATACCCCATTTAAGCTAAGTGAAGGGACCTGGCATCAATTGGGCAACCACTGTGTGCACTAAGTATTCACAAAGATAATTTACCTCTACCTTTATAACAGCCCTGTGGAGTAGGTACTATTTTCCCCAACCCTATATGAGGAGATAGGTTCACCAAGTTCAAACATTTGATAATTGCTAATAAATGCTGAGGTCTAGCTTAAAAGTTGTACCTTCCTGCCATTGCATTCAAACTCCTAATATTCTCCCAGATTTTCATGTGAAATGATTTGAAGTTTTTAGTATTCCATTTTTTAAAATGTGTCATCATCTCCTGGTTTTGGGAAAGCTCATGTTGAAGAAAACATCAAGAAAGCATACCAGCACGATAAAAGTGGGAAAACACCTGCCCTGAGTTTTTCTGTAATTTTTCACATATACCTCTTTGCATCATGAAATGGCTCGGTGGATAATTGCTTAATCCTTGTCCCCCAGATTCACCTGAAAATGAGTTACAGACCCCTGGGGCAATCCCTGCAAGCAGAGATTTGAAAGGATAGACACAAATGAGGAAACAGGAACCCCTTGTGGTGAGAGCCAATGCACATCTTTACTGCCTCCATCTTGGATCTTCTTTGTCTTTCTCTTCTGTCTCACACTCTTTTTATTGAGTAGTTCTCAGTGCTTCTTCGTTCAAATGAACATTTAAGTCACCAAAATGAGGACACATTGAGAAGATCTCACAATTTGTTCCCTAAAGCTCTATTTTGACTTGGAATTATTGTTAAACCAGTTGTGCCTTGGATAGCTCATCTTTTTCCTGTTTCCATAAAAAAATTGCTAAATCATTTTTGCTGTATTTCCTTATTACAAAATGATAGGAAAGAGGGAGAGGGAGTTCTGAGATTTATTGGCTCAGTATGGTTTAGACAACAGACAACCAGAAATAGCTCTGATTTGTTATATTGATATTATCTATGGATTTTAAATGTGTGTGATAATTATGAGTTGAGATTGTTGTATAAAGAATACATGTGAATACATCTTTTGAATACAGTTCAAAAGGAGTTATTGGAGCTTGCCAAACAAAACTTAACATATATAATATGATTCTTCAGAACAATCTTATTAAATCTAATTAAAGGGGGGAGAATGAATTGGCATATCTTTTTATTCCATATAATAATAATAGGAGACACGTGTGTGGCCTTCATTTAAATGCTTTACATGTAGGAACTCATTGAGCCCTCACAGACATCTGTGAAGTTTCTCTTATTGTCACCATTTAAGGTTCTGCTGTTGCCATCATTTTAACAATTTAGAAAGCTAGGCATAGAGAAACAAAATTATTTTTACAGATGTATGATTTTACATACATCTAGGGGTTAATGGGTTAATGATCTAAATCTCTAGAAATCTGACTTGAACAGTCTGCAATTGCAACCACTATGGTAAATTCTTTTGCTAAACATGTAGATTTTATTGCTTTCAAACTCTGCTTTAAATTACATAAACTAACAACTAGCTCCGTTCCCCTATCACATATTATCAATACCCACTTCCAACATGAAAAAGGTTAGAATGGACATAGTCCAAATTCCCCTAAAGAGTGGAAGAATGATCAAAGGTGATGGTGGAGTTATACAGAGAAGGTAGAGTTTAACAAATGAGTTAAACACAAATGAGTATGATTGCTGAATCAGTATATTGATATTTCCTTTAGTCTCCAGTATCTTAGAGTAGCTAGAAGTAAAAACCTAAAGTGGTGAAATTGTAGCCCACTGAAATCTGTTTTACAATTAATTGTTGTGATATTATGCTTTTTTTATATATGTGTTTTTCAGAAAAAAAATTATTGTGTTGATAAATGCACAGCTATATGATGATATTATGAACCACTGATTGTATACTTTGAATGATTACATGTTATGTGAATATATAATATATATCAATAAAAAATATATAATTAAAAAAAGAACAAAGGAGAAGGTGGAATTATAAAAGAGAAGATAAGGTTTAACAAATGAGTGTGACTCCTGAATCATTATATTGACCTTTCTTTTAGTTTCCAGTGTCTTGGAGCAGCCAGAAAGAAAAACCTAAAATTGTGGAATTGTAACCCATACCAAACTCTGAAATCTGTTCTATAACTAATTGTTGTGATGTGTTTTGAAATTTATTACCTTTTTGTATATATGTTATTTTTCACAATAAAAAAAATTACATAAGGTATATGAAATGCCCAGTGCAGGTATGCACTGAACAGTTTCTTGTCTTAATCCCCAATGCAATCAATATTACCTGTATAAATTTAGAAAACTATCCAGGATCATTAAAAGGTTTAGGAATTTTTATCATAGGAAACTATAGAAAGTAAGTTGAGGAAAAAGTAACCTTCCCAAAAAAAAGATATTGTAATATCAACCAGCCTGATTATTTTTTTCTGTGCATAGGCTTCTATTCTTATTTTAATACAATGGAATATATTTTAGATCCTTTTATAAATATTTTTCTTTAAAATTTATGCACATACTTCTCTTCCTTAGTCTACGTTCAATATAAATACTAACTTCATGGCTACTTACATTATGCCATAATGATCTTTACTACATCCCTGGTATTGTATATATACGTGGTTATTAATTTTTCATAATTGATACAAACAATTCAATGAATATGCACTTCATATGCTTCTTTTTATTTTTAATTTTTTTTCTTAGGATCAATTACCTAAATTTAAATATCACAGTTGAAATGAGAAATTTGATTTCCAGAAGATTTGTGACACCTTCCCCTGATCCCACTAACTGCTTTATAAGGATCTTTATATTTGTGATTAAACCACATTATCAGTAGTTCAGTGGTAGAATTCTCATCTGCCATGCCAAAAAAAAAAAGAGAGAGAAGAAAAGAAATCGACAAATGGTCCTGCAATAAAGGGATATTCACATGGAAAAAGAATGAAATGTGACCCCACCATACAGTATATAAAAACAAAACAAAACAAAACCCAGAAACACATTAGCAGCCCAGAGAATAAAAACTCCAATTTTTGATAGGATGATAAATAACCAGTCCATATATTTAAAAAAAATAGTAGCTAAATTATGAGCCCTGACAAATCTATTATTGATTGATTGAGTGATTCATTCATTCATTCATTTGTTTTTTTAGGAGTTAATATAAGTGATCAACCCATATGTCCATGGGGGTTGGCAAATTGAAACTTCCTATGACGAACCACAAGCTGGAAACTCCAATGAAAGGATGTAAAAATCCTTAGTCTGAATTCCTCTTACCTCTGAAATGCTCAATTCTGGCTTTTAAGACCGTCAGTTCATTGGATGAGGAGACGCCCAACATTGCTGAAGTCAATCTCCTTTGTTGATTGTAGATATAATCAACTGATTATAGATACAAATCCCATCTAGGAAATAACCTCAGAGCAATAAGCAAATGTACAGTGCTTGAGCAAGCTGGAAAAAATAATCTAACCAAGTTCACACTTGAAACTAACCAACACAGTCCACCTCCTTTCAACTTGGCACCCATACACATATACTTATACCATATTTAATTTCCAAATCCAGATAGCAACAAAGTCATATATTTGCCTGATGTGAATCAGTTGCTTCAGTACATCTGAAAATGCACTAACCCTTTCCCCAAAAGAAGATGCAAATCCTTAGGTGACATTCACTCATCTCCTCAATATCGTATAACTTTAAAATCATGACGTAAAGTTAGTACAACTTATGTCATGCGAAAAGGAAATAAGAGAGGGGGAAAAAAATGAAGATATCTGCTAAATGTATATAAAACATAGTCATAACAAAATAAAGAAGAAATAGTCATAATAATTACAATCCTCATTTCTGCAGCTGGCCACATGGTCATAGCTGGTATTTATAACAACTTCCTTGCACTACCCACTCCATATTTCCTTTACCCTGAGCAAGAACCTCAACTGATTATGGTTCCTTTCCTGGTGGGAAGAACCAAACCTTCATTCTTGAGGGATCTGGACCAATACTAGCGTTGCCTGAATTGGTTTGTTGTAGTTTTACATTGATTTTAATCACAGGGCATGGTCATAATAAGACATGACCCAAAGGATCTCCTGTATTTCAGGCATACCCTTCTTTACTTCACCTATATAGTAGCAATGTTATCTTCCCTTTATAACCAGGATCAATCACTCCAGCCAGTATAGTAATTCCTTTCTATGCCTTTTGATTCAGGGATATGAGAAACACAAAGAAGCCAAGTACCTTAACTTCTAATTCAGCTGAATCATTGTGTATCCTAGTAGGAATATACCTTCCTTTGGAAACAAAACCTCAGGAAGCAAAATTTTGTTAGTGGATCACCAAGGGTAATGGTGAGGGGTGCCATTCCCATTTTCACCCCTTTGTTCCCTGATCCTTGAATCATGGCTATGGAAGAAACAGCACCAAAGATTAGACTCTGATTTTGAACACATACACCTTCCTGGAAAACACTGCCTCTGCCCTGTAGGATTTGACACCCAGATGGTGCCAAACTGAGTCTTTGAAAAGTCATTCCACCATTCCATCAATTTAGCAGCCTTGGGATTGTGGGAAACATGGTAAGACCAGTGAATTACCATGGGCATGGGCCCATTGCCACACTTCATTTGCTGTGAAGTGAGTTCCTTGATCAGAAGCAATGTTGTGTGGATAAGACATTCTGCAAGTCCAAGGATAATAATTTTGGCAGAAGCAGTGTATGCAGGGAAGGCAAATTTGTATCCAAAGTGTCTATTTCCATAAGAACAAAATGCTGCCTTTTCCATGAAGAAAGTGGTCAATTGTAATTAACCTGCTGTTAAGTAACTAGCTGATCACCTCAGAGAATGGTGCCATATTGAATAATGCATGTTGGTTTTGCTGCTGGTAAAGTGAGCACGTAGCAGTGACTGAGGCCAGGTTGGCCTTGGTGAGTGGAAATCCATGTTGCTTAACCATATATAACCTCCATCCCTATCAGAATGGCTACTTTGTTCATGAGCCCATTGGGCAATGATGACTGGCTGGGTCAACAGGCTGATTGGGTAAACAGAATGACATAAAATGTGTCATTCTACCCACTTGTTATTAAAATCTTCACCTACTAATGCTACCCTCTGGTGAGAATTCACATGGAGCACGTATATCTTCATGTTTTTGCCCATTTTTTATTTTTATTTTTATTTATTTATTTATTTATTTATTTTTATTAATTAAAAAAATTGACTAACACAACATTTAGAAATCATTCCATTCTACATATGCAATCAGTAATTCTTAATATCATCACATAGATGTATGATCATCATTTCTTAGTACATTTGCATCGATTTAGAAAAAGAAATAGCAAGACAACAGAAAAAGAAATAAAATGATAATATAGAGAAAAAATAAAAATAAAGAATACAAAAAATATACATAAAAAACAAACAAACAAAAAAAAAAAACTATAGCTCAGATGCAGCTTAATTCAGTGTTTTAACACAATTACATTACAATTAGGTAGTATTGTGCTGTCCATTTTTGAGTTTTTGTATCTAGTCCTGTTGCACAGTCTGTATCCCTTCAGCTCCAATTACCCATTATCTTACCCTGTTTCTAACTCCTGATGGTCTCTGTTACCAATGACATATTCCAAGTTTATTCTCTAATGTCAGTTCACATCAGTGGTTTTTGCCCATTTTAAAAGGCCTATCTATATACCTTTCTTCCAGACCTCCATGTCATTCCAAGCATGTTCCATCCAAGTTCCTGACCATGCAGACAAATCATTGGCTATAGCCCATGAATTGGTATGCAGACATATCTCTTGACATTTCTCCTTCCAAGAAAATGAACAACAGTGCACTGCTTGAGATTCCACCAAGTATTTCCCCCCACTGCTGTCCTTCAGGGATATCTCAGAATGGAAAATAATGCTGAGCTGTCTACTTTTGGGTGGTTTCTGAATATTATACAAAACTGTCTGTAAACCAGACTTCAGTTTTCTCTTCCTCAGTCAATTGGTCATAGGGAGTTTCTCTAGAGGCCATAGTTGTTGGCTGGGAATGAGAAGGTTATGTGGCAGGAATAAGGACAATAGGCATTCTGGATACTTCCTCATGTAACTTACTTCTACCTTCAATAGAATAGATCACTGGGATGTCTTGTTGTATGGAATGATGATCAAGGTCCTTGTGGACTATATTATGACATGGGACTAGAGAGCTGATAAACTCATGAGAGAGGAATGTTGCTGGCTTTGCCAGCTGAAAGCAAACTGCTTTCAGTTTGATATCTGTTAGTCAAGATATCAAGAAAAAAGTATTTTCCAGGTCAATAACTTCAAATCAGCTACCAGGGTACATGCTAATTTGCTCAAACAATGGTTCCACATCTGGAATGGCAACTGCCATTAGAGTCCCAAATTTTTTTAAGTTTATCATAATCTACGGTCATATTCTAAAATCTGTCTGTTTTCTGCACAGGCCTAATATGAGAGTTGAACGTAGATGTGATGGAAATCATCACCCCTGCATCCTTCAAGTCCTTAATGCTTGCATTAATCTCTCCGTTTCTCCAGGAATGCAATATTGTTTTCAGTTTACTATTTTCCTATGTAGAAGCTATGTAATAGCCTTTCTATTGGCTTCCACTTAATCTTTCCTACCATATTAACTCTCATTCCACAGAACAGGGCCAGTTGCTCAATATGGCTATTCCAATTTTGCATGTTGGAACTGTAGTAACAACCACAGAACAGGTTCTGGGACCCACTGGACTCATTGTGAGATGGAGATGTGCTAAAACTCCTTTGATTACCTAGCCTCTGTAAGTTCCTACTCTGACTGGTGGACCAGAACAACATTTTAGGTCTCCTGAAATTAGTGTTAGTTAAGAGCCTGTGTCCGGTAATCCCTGAAATATCGGATCATTTTCTTTTCCCCAAAGAACAAACAACTTGATTAAAAGGCTGTAGATCCCTTTGGGGAATTAGGGAAAAAAGTTTCATTTGTATAAACATTATAGCAGGGTCCTTCCTCCAAGGGATTCTGAGTCTGTAAGCTCTCTTAAGTCTGCAAGTTCATTGAGGGGTGTGACACACAGTTTTTGTGATTTTGGTTAGTCTTTTGCTCACTTAACTTAGAGCTTTTCCATTTATTCAGATCAAATAAGAATTTAGTAGGCTGACCATATATTTTTACTTCTAAGTACCCTATTCTCAAGTAGCCAATATCATAGGTCCTATGAGTCAGACAGTTCTGACTACGGCTTTGTTGGTTTGAAGCTATATGTACCTCAGAAAATCATGTCCTTAAATCTAATCCATCCTGTTGTTGTGAACCCATTTTAAGTAGCCTACTTCAGTTAAGGGGTGGCTTGGACCAATAAGGATGGCTCTTAATCCTATTACTAGAGTCCTTTAAAAGTGGAATAAACTTCAAACAGAGAGAGAAAGCCATAGACAGCATCCGGAAGATGAATATCAATGAAATCTGCAAGAGAAGTGAGAGACCAGGAGAAGCCACCATGTGCCTTGCCATGTGACAAGCTAAGGGTCAGGAATCACCAGTAGCCAGTCCCAGAATGCCACAGTTTTCAGAGAGAAAGCATCAACCTGATGATGCCTTAATTTGGACTTTTTCCTAGCCTCAAAATCATGAACAAATAAGTTCCAATTGTTAAACCTGACCCATTTCATAGTATCTGCTTACACAGTCCAGGAAGCCAAAATAATATCTTTGACTCTGCTGTGCATTGTGGTACCCATGACTAGCTTTTCTTTGGCAATGAAGTACCACCACTTGACTCCTCCAACCCAAGATCTGATCAACCCCATTGAATTTAAGGTTCCCAGTTCAGTGGCAGCAGTTCCCACAGTAATATCTGATATCCAGAGAAGATCATGATCACAGAGCTCTTCAAGGATGCTGGAGATTCTCTCACAAATTTATTCCTTATAGTCATGATGAAAGGTATGTCTTCTGGACACTCCCAGGGTGGGTGAGCAGTTTTTACATGATAAATTCTCTCTAACATTCCAATCTCCCTAAGCCTTTGGATATCTTCTTCTACATTATACCAAAGAGTTCTGGTACTTGACCTCCTTTTAGTGTGGGCTACCTTTTAGTCCAGGTTTCAGCCAACCATCCAAACCCACTGTTGGAGCCCTTTCTTATCCTGCAAGCTTTATCACTGAATCCAAAATCTTTGCTTATTGGGCTCATATCAGTAACTTCCACCTAATCCAACTTTATGTCCTTTTTATCATTATCCCACACCCTTACTATCTATTCCTACACTTACTGTACTGATTTATATTCTGTAGAAATTGGAAAAATCATGCACTTCTTTTGGAGTGTAGTGCACCTCATCATGGGCCACATTTTGTACCTCACCTTTCATATCCTGTTGGGACTCCAGGCCAGTTATAGGTCTGGAAGAAAAAGAGGATGATGGAGTTACTCCAGGAACTAGCAGTGCTTTGAAAGGAAACTACATCAGAGAGTAGATTCCATTACAGAGTCATCTGGCAAAACAGGATTAAATTCCTCAGACATGGGAGGAATGTTCAGCTTGCAAGCTACTGGAATGCAATATACCAGAACTGGAACGGCTTTTACAAAGGGGAATTTAATAAGTTACAAGTTTATAGTTCTAGGCAATGAAAATGTCAAAATTAAAGATAATCTATAAAAATGTCCCAATTAAGGCACCAAAAAGAGGTTACTTTCACCCAAGAAAGGCCGATGAAGTTCAGGGTTTCTCTCTCAACTGGAAAGGCACATGGCGAATATGACAATGTCTGCTAGCTCTCTTTCAAGGCTTCTTGTTTCTTGAAGTACCCCAAAGAATGTTTTTCATCTTCATCTCCAAAGTTCTCTGGCTGCATGGGCTCTTGAGGTTCTCATGGGTCTCCTGTGGCTATCTAAAAAGGGATTCTCTCTAAAATGCTTCCTCTTTTTAGGGTTCCAGCAAACTAATCAAGACCCACCTGGAATATGTGAAGTCACATCTCCATCTAATCAAAAAGTTATTACCCACAATTGGGCATATCACATCTCATGGAGATAATCTAATCAAAGGAGTCCAACCTCCATTATTAAATAGGAATTAAAAGAAATGGATGCACCCACAAAATTGAATTAGGATTAAACTGTGGCTCTTCTGGGGCACGTAATCCTTTCAAACCAGCAAAGAGACCATCACAGTTTTATCTGGCAAAGAAGATTCAACAGAATCTAGGGTTTCAATGTACCAATCATCATCATTATCAGCCTGTATATCCCCATTCCAATTTTAAGGATCCCCATCCCTCCCAATCAATGCCTAGTTTTAACAGAAGACAACCTGGAAAGTCGAAATTCAGTGTGTATTGTACTTCTGCTACTTACACCTCCTGTGTTTGGTTTTCAGAAAATTCAACCCCACAATTATAAGAGATAAAGGTTTCTTCAAGGCAAAGATAAACTTTCATGTTATTCATGTAAAAATTAAATGGAAAAATAGAAGCCTTCAGTTTATTCCCTTCCTTTCACAATTTATCTAGTATATTTAGGAACAATCAGTCAAATCATTATATTAGTTAGCTTGACAAAAATCTTCCAAGTTATCAAATAGTCACACAGAATCTTGCCTCTTATAAGCATTTGAATAGGAGTATCCAATAGTAATATTTTTCATATATTTATTGCCAATCATGCCATGGGCTATCAGTGCCCTCTTTATCATTTAAAATAGATGACTCAATAGAGTCATTAGGGCCCTTAAATCTAATCATTAAAGAACTATTGCTCAGAACCCCAGAACCAATTTAGAAATCTTATCTGTAAGATTCTGTTTCTCAAGAACAACTCCTTGTACAAAAATTTATATTATTCAAGCTTCTTTAGAGAAGCAAGATGTAGATAGATAGATTTTAGAAAAGATAGATAGATGGATCGATAGATAAAATATATATTATAGTGAATTGGTTCACATGGCCATGGGGACAAGCAAGTGCAAACTCTATGAGGCAATCCACAAGCTGAAAACTACAATAAACGATGCTGAAGTCTTTAGTCTGAATTCCTTCTCTGATTTTTAAAATGCTCAGTTCTGGCTTTTAAGACCTCTAACTGATTGGATGAGGGGACTCCCAACATTGCTGAGGACAATCTCATTTGATGATTGTAAGTACAACCAATTGATTATAAATGCAAATCCCATCTGACAAAATATGCTCAAATTAGCAAGCAGGCCAGTGCTTCACCAAACATCCAGACACCATAATGTAGTCAACTTCACAATATGAAATTAATCATCACAGAGTCTAAACTTGCTTGCTCACTGTGGTAGCTTTCTAGAGTGTCAATTTAAATAATCTGGAAAAGTATTTTTTTAGAATCCTTCTCCCTATATGCTTATGGACAAGAATTGAATATAAGAAGTGTTCATGCAAGGTTTGGAAGGTAAATTGAAGCAGCAGCTGTATTTACACTTAGAAAGTCAGTGTGGGCTCTGGCACTGTTACTGCTCTTACACTTGTTACAGATATACTGGTTTACCTTGTCCAAAGGAGATATCAACAAGATCCTCTCTCCTCCAGCCACCACCAGCTTCTCCACTCCCGCACCAGGTATGTGATTAATTATGCATCACTGAAGTTACACTTCAAGGCAGTTTAAGAGTGACATGGATTCCAGCCTGTACTTATGCATTTCAGCATATCCTTGCGTGTTTCAGCTTGTCCTTGCTTTCCCCCAGTTTGTGTTCATATCAATGGTTTAACTGGCCCACAAAATTCCTAAATATGTAACAATTGGCACTGTATCCTAATAACTTCAGACCCAATATCAGGAGAAAAAGCTAATTGCATAAGATCAAATCTCTATAACAATCCCCTCTTTTGGAGATTAAACATAGAGATGATGGAGGTACAGATATAGACAGAGATGATAGAGATAGAGACACAAATCCTAATAGTTCTGCTTCTCTGACCAAGCTCAGATTGATACACTACTTGAGAAAAGTAAATTGAATTAAGGATCTCTATCCTTGTTTGAGGTCAAATATTGATAGGAAATTCAGCAACTTGAGGTGGCTCTAATTTGGTAAAATTTATCAGATAAAATGTACTTTGCATTTCAAAAACATTTCAAAAACAGTCATTACAGGAATTGTGTTAGCAAATTCTGGAGAACTTATAAGAGTTTTACTAACATATTAGAAGTATCATTAAGAATGGCATTAACAAACTCAGGATAGTGAGTATTTTACATTCTATAAAAATCAGGCATCACTGATCTCCAGAAGAGAAGTCATCTATTTGATTGTTGAGAGATGTTTGTCCTTCCACAGTCTCTCTTAGGGAAGCTGATCTTGACAAAGTGTAAGACTGAGATGGGAGACAAATACATACTCTTCATTTTACTGAACTCAGAGAGTTTGTTTCAAAAACCACTGCACTACTGGCCCCCAAGTATAGTTCACAAGTTCCACATTCTGGACAAACAACTGTCCTGAGACTGACATCTAGGTACCTATGTCTGTCCATAGCAGGCTATAGACAAACTTCAGCAGAATGGAATTGGATGACCTGTATCCTAGTCACAGTCAACTAGAATGAATCTTTAACTTATGAATAAAACTCAGACATTCTGGTCTGGATAGAGTCAAACAAACAAAATTTAAGCCTCTTAACCTTGCAGTAAATTCCGTTCAGATCACAATTTTCTATGTACATTGTATAACCCTCCACTCCTCTTCCTGCATAGCACTTAGCATGTGTAGCATAGGGTTTTGGCATAACTAAGTGGTGTTCATTCTGATAAGATATTGCTAGGTATATAAATATTTTAGAAATCATTTTCACGCCATGATATTTATAACCTAAATTTTAGACCAAGCCAATATAATGGACTAGTCCAACTGCATAGTTTGTCTGTCCGTTTGTTCTAATTTAGCATGGGGCTATTCAGCTACTGTCTTAGTTATTCTAAAACAGTTTGCTGCTGTTTGAATATTTAGTGGAAATTTCTATGAGTATTAAGATGCTTTTTGTGGTAAAATAAATGTTTATAATCAAAAAGTTGTTAGTGTTATTTTTTTTTATAACTCCAAACCCTGCTGTGTTAACAAGGCTTCAGCGCCCTGTGTGATAGGATGTTTCAAGCGTTGACCTATTACTACTTTGTCTTTTGGCATAGGCTTAATATACATGAACACTGGAGAGATACTGCACGAAGGTGTTCTAATGAGGCTGGCCAGCACAGACACAGTGACTGCTGAGGAAGATGAATTGCCAAATAAGCTACCCAGTGCTCTGACAAGCTAGCTTGGTGTGATAATCCAGTTTAAGATCTTGCTACATTATTCATTACTTTTCTCCCACACTTATCTGTGCAGCACGCTTCTGTTTTGCGACTGCCTAAATACTCAGAGCTATGGAGATTGTTGTATTATGAAAGATAAAGCCTTTCATTAATTTTCCCATGCCTTGCAGAGAGAGCAAGGAAAAGCAATGATCTCTGGCAGGTTACTTTTACAGAGTGCTTATGCCACTGGTAAGTTCCACCAGCTATTAGAGAATTAATCATGCATAAGTAGAGTAGAGACCATAGCAGTCTTAGACTAGGTCCCTGTCAAACAGCCACAATAGTGGGTAGTAAACGAGAAGTCTCCTGAGTGCAGTCTCGTTACAAACACAAACCAGTTTCCATTATGTTAGTATGTTTGCTAATGGTCGATTGAACACATGGGCACTGGTGTCTTGCAGGCACCTATAATCCATTGCTTGTCAACAACAATATGGTTGAAAAGACAAGGGGAGTTACCACAAGAGATGCACTTAAGGAATCACAGAATGAGTGTTGGAAAAGATCACAGGATGTAACCAGTTTAAGCCCTAAAATATAGCTAAGATAATGACTATAAATGATAATGAAAAAAGCATTAAAGGAATCAAGATGTTACGCTCAAAATACTCACTTATATAAAGGAGGAATAGAGGGATATTTTAAAAAATGAGACTTAAAGAAAGCAAAAAGTAAATGACAGATGTAAATCTAACTATGTAAAAAATAGCATTAGTGGGGATGAATTAAACAATCTAATTAAAAAGCAGGGATTTTTAGACTGGATTAAAACTAATAATAAGATCCAACTATGTGCTATCTATCGAAAGCACACTTTAGATTTAAAGATACTAATAGGATGAAAATAAAAAGATGGAAAAAATATATGATGCAGATGGAAACCATAAGAAAGGTACAATAGCTATAATATCAGGAAAAATGATTTTTAAAAGTTACTGAAGAAAAAAATTATCATTTTATAATGAGAAAATGATACAGGCATACCTCATTTTATTATGCTTCACTGTGCTGCATTGTACAGATACATTGTTTTTACAATTTGAAGGTCTATGGCAACTCTGTATTGAGCAAGTCTATGGGTGCCATTTTTCCAACAGCATGTGTTCACTTCCTGACTGCCACATTTGAACGAAAGAATGTGAATTTTTTAGACATAATACTATTGCACACGACAGACTATAGTATAGTGTAAACATAGCTTTAATATGCTATGGGAAACCAAAAATTTTGTGCTACTTTCGTGAAATGCACTTTATTGCAGTGGTCTGGACCAAACATGCAATATCTCCGAGGTATGCCTTTAATACATCAGGAAGATGCAAAAATTCATATATATATACATACTTAACAACAGACTCAAAAAAATACATGGGAAAAAAAACAGAATTGAAGAGAGAAATAGACAATTCAACAAAAAATAGGTGGAGATTTCAATACCTCACTTAGAATAATGGATAGAAAAACTAGGCTGAATGATGACATATAAATAAAAGAATTAACACTGTAGACCAAATAGAACTAAGAGAAATCTGTAGAACACTTCACCCAACAATAGTAGAATGCACATTCTTCTCAAGGGTACATGGAACACTCTCCAGAAAAAAGCAAACATGTGCTAGGCAACAGACAAGTTTCAATAAATTTTAAAAGATTAAAAAATAAAAAGTTTATTCTCCAACAATTGAATGAAGTAATAACAGAAAAAAATTTGGAAAGCTCACAAATATTTAGAAATAAAGCAATATACTCCTAAATAACCATGACTCAAAGAATAAATCATAAGGGAAATAGGAAATATTTAGAGAAATGAAAATGGAGAAACAACATGCCGAAACTAATGGAATGCAGTCGAATAGTTCTTAGAGGAAAATTTATGGCCCCACACACCTGTATTGAAAACGAAGGATTGAAAATCAATAAGTTAATTTTTCCACATTAAGACAATGGAGAAATAAGAGAAAAATAAACTTAAATTAAGCAGAACAAAGAAAATAATAAAGATTAAAGATGAAATGGAAAATAGAAAAGAATAGAGAAAATCAGTGAAGCCAAGAGCTGGTTCTTTGAAAGATTCAACAAAATTTATTACCCACTGTCATGGGGTAATAAATGACAGGGACTTAGTCTAAGACTGTTAAGGTTTCTACTCTACTTACGCACAATAGAACTCAAATACTAAAGTGGGAATGAAAAAGAGGACATTATGCTGATTTTACAGAAATAAAAAGAATTGTAAGAAAAAACTATAAACAACGATATGTCAACAAATTAACCTGGATGAAATGGACAAATTTTAAAAAGACCCCAACTACTAAAACTGACTCAAGAAGAAACAGATGTCCAGGTAGATCTTTAATAAGTAAAGAGATTAAATTCCATAACATAGGTGGTCATAAATTGAGAGTGGGAGGAGAATTTGGGACACAGATGTGAAGCATGAGAAGTTATGAAATGTTTGCTGAGACAGGTGGCAAACCCAAGTAAAGGTGATAATTGTAACACCGGCTTAATGCTTCCTAAAGAACAGAGTTAATTCTGAAAACTTTGTTTTGTCCTTTCAACAAACCTAGAAGATGGATATTTTAATTGTTGTCTCCAATTTACTAAAGAGGAACTGAGATACTGAGGGATTAAGAAATTTGCTCAAAGTCACACAGCTAATTAGTGGCAGAACTAGGATTCAAACTCGTTTCAAACTCCAGAGCCTGAGCTTTAATCCATTATGCTACCAAATATTTATGAAAGTTACCTGAATTTTAAGGTCATAAATTCCTACTGAGATCATTCTGTGCAGCTGACTGTGTTTCTGCAACCTATCGTCTTGAATGATACGTGAAGAAGGTGGAGAGTGAATGGTGAATCAGGAGTGAAGTTTCAATATAGTTCTTGTGATTCTGCCTTACTCTGCTTGCAATATGTTTTGGCTTTGTAAAAGAAAATGAAGAGAAATGTCAACACTACACTTGTATTGTTAACCTTAATTCAGGAGCCCGCTATAAGTCATGTCCTGAGTGCTTAAAATTACAATGACCTGGCAAAATTATGAATTGTTCTGCCACTGCTATGTAGAATTTAATTATTCTTTATTTAGCAAACAACCTAGAAGAGCTGGGCAAAGATGCAATGGTGAGTTAATTCACTGTGTTTTACCCTTTTTCACAATTAAATTAAAGGTTTTTTGCTCATAACATTTAGTTTTATGCTCAGGATAGTTACAATTTCCTTTTAAAATCATCATCACAAAAGTAATGTTAACTACTATGCAGGTTTTGTCCTGATTTACAAGGCTTATTACTATTTGTTTGTAATGATTTGTTGTAGTTAAGATAATTTTAAAAGAGGTGAAAAACCTTAAGAATTTCACCTTACTTTTTTATCAAGATCCCATTTCAGCTTAAAACCTAGTGACTTCTAAAGCCTCAGTTTTCTATTTAATTTTAGCATACGAGCTTTCACTGGATTATAAATCTATCTGCAACACTAATAGAAAAATCAGAATCAGTTTGTGCTAATATTTTAATTTCCAAGGCTGTTCAAAGCAAATGCCATGAAATGGGTCTAGGTAAAACAATGGGAATTCATTTGCTCATGATTTTGAGGCTTTGAGAATGGGCAAAAGTACAAGTCAAGGCTAATCAAGCTGATGCTTTCTTCTCAAAGACTGGCTACCTGCAATCCTTGGCTCTTCTGTCACATGGAAAGGCACATGATGGCATCTGCTGGTCTATTATCCCTTTTCTTCTGGGTATCATTGATTTCATCTTATTGTTTCCATGACTTTCCTCATTTATCTGAATTTCATTTTCTTATAAAGGAGTCTATTATAAAGGACTCCAGTAATAGGATTAAGACTCATCCTGATTGAGGTGGGTCCCATCTTAACTGAAGTCACCTAATCAAAAGGCCCTGCTTACAATGGATTCATATCTACAGTAATGGATTAGATTTAAGACTTTGTTTTTCTGGGGTTCATACATCTTCGAGTCACTACAACTAGTATGATATCCAAATAGCCAAAATGAAATCTAGGCAATATTTTCTTAAACTAGGGATCATGTAAAGATATTTGAATTTAAGGATTAGTGTTATATGTGGTATCAGAAGATCTCCTGGTAAATGGGGATTGTTATAGTTTGCTGGCTGCCGGAATGCAACACACCACAGACGGATTGGCTTTTAATAAAATGGGATTTATTTTGTTGATTCTTCAGAGGAAAGGCAGCTAACTTTCTACTGAGGTTCTTTCTTATGTGGAAGGCACAGGATGGTCTCTGCTGGTCTTCTCTCCAGGCCCCTGGGTTCCAACAACTTTCCCCGGGGTGACTTCTTTCTGCATCTCCAAAGGCCTGGGCTGAGCTGCGAGAGTGCTGAGATGAGGAATGTCAAGCTGCTTAGGCTGTGCTACATTGCACTCTCTGATTTAAGCACCAGCCAATTAAGTCAAACGTCACTCATTGCAGCAGACATGCCTCCTAGCTGACTGCAGACGTAATTGGCAACAGATGAGGTTCACGTACCCGTTGGCTTATGTCCGCAGCAATAGGATTAGGTATGCTCCCCTGGCCAAGTTGACAACTGAATCTAACTAACACAGGGATGAATGACCATACCATGATCTTTGCCTTTCCCTGGTTCACAAGTGTAAATTTTCTACAGTAGCAAATGTAGCACTCAGGAAAACCTCAAGACCCAAACCCCAAATGCTAGAGGAAGTTAACTTTGCTTGGATATTTGATCCCAATAAAAATAGGAGGAAGCAAGCAGGGGGAAAGGCCCCAGGGACTGTAGCATCATCAAAGGAAAGCAGACTTTGATATACTAGTTTCCAAAGCCTCCTATCTGAAATTACAAGAGTTAGCAAAGCAATGTGAAGTAACAGTTATTGAGAGTTTACATTAGACCAGGCTCTGTGCTAAGAAATTTATATACAATAAATCAAAGAAGATATCATTATTCTATTCTACAGACAGTAAAACTATCTAAATCACTTATAATTTACTAAGGTGGCAGATTGCAAGGATTCAATTGCATATACCCTGACTCCAAAACGTTTCTGCTATTTTACAGGCAAACTGGGAGACTCAAATACTCATGGAGGCCAGGAGAGGATGTGAGTGACTGTTACAAGTCGGGGTAAAACAGTTTGAACTGATGGGGCCAATGGTAAAGACATGACCTCTTACATGGCCCTTAGAAATTATCAAGGCTTCCTTTTGCTTTGTCTTACTTTGCTTTGTTCTTTTGTAATTTAAAAACATCTACTGCCCAAACCAACAGTTTGCTGGTTGGCAGCTTCCCAGCCAGGAGATGAAATTCACTGGCTTTGTGAAAAATCAGACCCGGAAAACCAGTCTTTTCATTTTTATCTTCTGAGAACAAATGGATTATCTCAATTCTTCCTGCATCAGCTATTGGAAAAGGAATGTGTGGAAAGTGCCCTCAGTATGCTTTATGGAAGCATGTTCTTTCTCTCTCTCCTCTACGTATACCAGATCTCCTGGTAAATGGGGATGATCCATTTCCAGATGTGTCCTGCAATTAAAACAAACAAACAAAAAAAAACTAAAAATGCAAAACTCAAGATGTCACTTTTAGCTAGCAGGGCTTCAAACTTAAGAATTATACAGTAAAAATAAAAAAGATGATTCCTTCTATTTCCCCATTTATCAATGCATGTCCCTGGAACATCTTTTTCCTAATGAAGCTTCATTGCATGGAAGAGAATGGGCAGGGTGAGAGGCACTTGCAAGATTGCTTTTTCCTCATAAGTACAAAACAATAATCTCACTCAGTCTTCCCCAGCTATGCTTTGTGCTCACCCTCTTGTACACCTCTGTGCTGACTTTTCCTGCTTATTGCCATGTCCTCCTCCCCATAAGAGATGATAAGGAGGAATGACTGTAAATGTAGGCTTTAAAATCATGTAAACTTGTATTTGATCCTTAACTCTGCTATTAAAGGCTAATTGTTTGCAAATTATTCCATTTATGAGAATGCTGGGTTCCTTCTCTGAAAATTAAATGCAATTTGTGTTAAAGAAATAGCTGTATAATTTCTTAGTGTTTTGCTTTAAATCATAATACCATGGAGGTAGATGTATATCTTATTCATCATTTATACACACTGGTGTCCAGTGTAGTATCTTGTAGATATAAATTATTCCATAGATGCAATCAACTGACTGATGATTTAAGTTCATGAAATGTCCTCACAGTTATGATTAGGCCAGTGCTTGCTTGACCAGACAACTGAGTACCATCACCTGATCAAGTTCACACATGAACCTAACCATCACATTCACCCCTTATCAACTTTGCAGCTACACACATCACCTTAAACCATACTTAATCTCTAAATAGAACATGATAACATTCAGGGTTTCTCTCTCAACTGGAAAGGCACAAGGCAACATGGCAGCATCTGCTAGCTTTCTCTCCAGGCTTCGTTTCATGAAGTCTCTGGTTGCATAGTCTCTCATGGTTCTTGTGGTTCTCTAGCTTTTTCCAAAATGGTAATCAAAAGTTACCAGCCACAATTGGGTGGGTCACATCTCCATGAGAACAATCAAGAAGCTCCCAGCCAGCAATATTGAATGAGGATTAAAGGACATGGCTTTTCTGGGGTCCACCACAGATTCAAACCAGCACAGTACCCCATGATCTACTAGCCAACACCATAAGTTTCTGCAAATCAGATTATTTTGACTATTGCTTTAGGTTTCTGCTGTTCTTTATGATAGCCACATCCACATTTGTCTTTGGTGATAAACTGCTGCCACATGGCTTCTGACAACTCAGGCTCCAGTCATCTCCACTGTGTTTAAGGATTCCAGCTTACTGATAAGCAGTTTCCACAATAATACCTGACCTACAGAGAAGGGCAACTCAGAAGTCTTCAGGGATGATGGAGCTAATCACACACATTTATTCCTCAAAGTCCTGTTAAAAGAGTGTGTCCTATGTCATTTCTAGGGTGTGTGAGCAAGTCTTCCATGATAAATCCACTCTAACATTTCAATCTCTCTAAGTCTTTGGATCCCTTCATCTACATTATATCAGGACAGTTCTGGCATTTCAACCTCAGGTAATGTCAGCCACCTTTTGATTCATGTTCCAGCCAACCACCCAAACAAATTTTAACACCCTTTCCAATCCCTTGAGATACAATAGTGAATGCAGAATCTCTGCTTAGTGATAATTAATTCATCCTGATTCAACTTTATATTCTTTCTACCATTATCCCACACATATTCCTCTGATATCTGTCTATATAATCTGGAAAACTCATCAGTTCTCTTGGAGTATAGTGTATCTCCTCATGGGTCACACTTTGTACCTCACCTTTCATGGTCTGTTGAGACTTTAGTCCAGTTATTGGTCCTAAAGAAAAAGGGGTAGTGGGGGTGGGTCATGAAAAGTATCTTGCAAGCCAGTTGCATCAAGGTGTTCTGCCACAGTTTATCTGGTGAAACAGGATTCATCTCTCCAGACAGAAGAGTGAAGGCTGTTTCTCCAGGGGAGGTGATTACAGGTTTATCAGGTACTAAAGTGTTAAGCTCTTTAGGTGGAGGTTGGGTGGCAGATTGCTCAGGGCAGACTGAAGGTTGGGAAGCTGTTTCCTCAAGGCAGACTGGTGATTTGGTGGCTGTTTACTCAGGACAGGTTGGAGGTGGGGAGGTTGTTTCTTCAGGGAAGACTTTACAGGTTTATCCAGCAAAGGTTCAGCAAAATCCAGAGTTCCAATGTCCCTACTGCCATCATTACCAATCCATATATCCCCATTCCAATTTTCAAGGATCCCATTCTTTTCCAATCAATGTCCTAACTTTATTATCAGGCATTCTGCAAAGTTGAGAATTTAGTTTATGTTGTAAATCTGCTACTCACACAATGAGACTCTGGGTCTGTTTTTCAGAGTTCTCAATTCTGTGACTACAGGAAATAAGATTTTCTTTTAGTGCACACATAGAAACTTTTACATCATTTGTATAGCATTTAAATTGCATATTTGAAGCTTTCAGCTCATCTCTTTCTTTCATAACTGTATCTAGAGGATTTAAGAACAACCAGCCAACATCATACCTATTAATTCACAAAACTTTTTTAAGGTGTCAAAAACACTGTCACTCAGAACCTTGCCTGGTATAAGAGTATGATTAGTGGAATAACATGGTGATATTTTGTTTATGTGTATTGCCAAATCATTCCATGGACTGTCAGTGCCGTCTCAATTATTTGAAGTAGAGTCATTAATGTCTTTGAATCTAATTAGAGTAGAAACCAATTGCAAAAACCCATTTTTAAGATTTTGTTTCTCAAGAATCTCTCTTGGTACAAAAGCTATATTAGTCAGGGTTCTCTGGTGAAACAGAACAAAAAGGAGATATCTGCAAATATGAGGTTTTATAAAAGCATCTCACCTAACTGTGGGGATGTATGAGTCCAAATTCCATACAGCAGGCTGCAAACTGGCAACTTTGATAAAGGTTTTCAATGAATTCTCCAGGAGAGACTGGCTGGCTAATGTAGATATGAAAGTCCTACTTCTGACTGCTAAAGTCATCTCCTCTCCCTTAAAAGTCTTCAACTGATTGGGATAAATACAGCTATTTGGATTCTCTCATTGTGGAAGGCACTCCCCTTGGATGATTATAGGTGTAATCAGTCATAGATACAATCAACTGACTAATTAAGACCACAGAATGTCCTCACAGCTATTGTTATGCCCATGCTTTCTTGACCAGACAATTGGGCACCATCACCTAGCCAAGTTGGCATATGACCCCAACCATTACAGACCCCCAGGTAGCAAAAGCAAGTACAAATTTACTATAGAAGAACACACCTTCATCTATATCCTGATGCTAGTTCCCAAAACAAAAATTTTACAAATATAATCAGTATCCCATTGACTAGTCAACCAAACAGAAAAGAAAACAAAGCACTATGAGAAGAACCAAAGGCTCCATGAACAGACCATCAAAGACTTTAGATATTGGAGTTAACACACACATTTAATTAAATAAAAGACAACTGAAAATATCTGCAAGAATTAGGAAGCAAAAGCAAGTGAGAGATGTCATGTTATGATTGCTTTTTTAGAAAAGGCAGGAATAAAATTCAGCAAGGTGGATAATAGAAGGTTCCTGAATGTGGCAGCATTTAATCTGGCCCTTGAGGCCTAGGAAGATTTTTACTGGCACAGTTGGAATTTAAGGTGCCTTACACTTCAAAAGAGCAGCCTGAGTAAAGATGTGTGGGCTTGAGAACTGGGATTCTTAAGTGAAGACTGGTCTGGATATGAAAGAGAGGCCTTCAGGTATGATTGGGGACAGGGGGTTGAAGTCAGGTTCCACAATGACTGAACGGGCATTACTATCATCACCTTTCGTATTCCTAATCTTAAACGTTCCCTTGTTCTGAAACCCTACATGAAAGTTCTCACCTAACCTTCTTCCAGAGAACTTTTAACCTGGTTTCCACAGGGGACTAGAAGAAGGCCCTGGAGAATACTTTGAGAAGATACCACAGCCACGTATTTGTTATTCAAAATGTAACTGTCTGGTAAGAAAAGTAATAGGGTTATAGTGAGGCACTCTTTTTGCTATAGCCATCATCTCATGCAATTTCAATGTTACAGATGTTATCAGTGAAAGTGATTATGAATTGATAGTAAAAAAAAAAAAAAATAGGTCTTCTCAGGAGCAGAATTCTCTCCTGCTGTGCCAGAGAGAATTCTGGAACCTGCCCATGTATAAAAAAAGAAAGAAGAAACTAGGTCTTCTGGTTAAGATGGAAGAATTGAAACAATGAAAAGAGAAACAAAGACTTATGTCCTCATCAACAATGAAAATTTTGACAAATTCTGAAAGATAACAATGGGATAAGAATGTATGGATGGACAAACCAAAGCAGAGAGAAGCAGCCAACAGTATCATCAGGAGATGGCCGAAGATGAGAAATGCTCTTCCTCAAACAGAGATGTCAAAGTTGGAGAAGTAAGGTTCAGAGAGTGGGAATGAGAAGAATTGAAATCGAAATGCTTATTTTAAAAACTATTTATGTGACAAATGAGTAGATCACCACATCCCTCCCTTTCCTTACTCCTCTGTATAAAAAGCCAGTGACACAACTCATTCAACCTCCAGGATCAAATTGAAGAAATCCTCTCCAAAAAAATAAAATGATCAACCTGGAGAAAATTAGAGCTCCCAGTCTGAGTGTGGACTACTGGGTCTGAAAAAAATGCTACCAAATTTTATAATTTAAAACAGTGATTAGGGTGGGGTTCAGTTCAGCAGTTCTCCTGCACATGGCACCAGCTGAGATTGCTTACTTGGCTGAATTCAGCTGCCAGCTGGACTGAGCTGTAAATCTTCATTCACATACCTGGCACTTCAGCGTACCACCATGTGACCCCTCCCTCCCTTCTCTCTCTCACTTCATGATTTGTCATCGTTTAGTAATCTACCCTTAGATGCTTTACAACCTGGTATCTGTATTCTTAGGAAGAGCTTGCCTCATGGACAAGCCCCATTTGTGAGCCCTGAGCAAGTGTATGCCTACTTCAGGTTTGCTAATGTCCCATGGGCCAAAGCAAGACCCAGAGCCAAGTCCAGCATCAATTTGGGAAGAAGCTGCATAAGGATGTGAATTAGGAGGTGCGATTTATTGTAACTACCAATGTAAAATAGCCTTCCACAACTACCTAGAGAAAACATTTTGCTTGGTTTGGGAAGCGGCAATCTTTCTGCTTCTTACCCAAACCACTTACAGTGAGCTAATATTTGTAGAGTTTGGAATTAGTCCTTTCATTCAAATGAAGAAGTCATTTGGGCAAGTGAAATAAACCCATATCACATACCTGTATTTATCAGCCTAGCCCTTATCCCATGAGATAGATGAGGAGAATAAAGGACAAAGAGAAGATTAAAGATGAACTAATGGAACATACCTGACTAATGGCTAACTGTGAAATTTAAAAGGTTTTTTTAAAAATTCTAATTTCAGGTTGCCATGATAATGAAATAATCACAGAAGAAACTAGCTATTGAAAATTAAATATATAATTGGCAAAATAACAAAAGAAAACCAGTAGCAGAAAGAATTGGGGAAAGTTCTTAAACACAGAGAGCGAGGACAGAGGTGGAAAATATGTGAGAAAAGTTAATAGAAATTGAGAGTCAATGTGGGACAAAAAAGAATAGATAAGACAGAAGAGAGAAAATAATCAAGTAATAATAAAATGAATTTTTCTGAAACCTAAGAAAGACATGAAATCTTAGATTACAAAAGACCCACAAAGTCGTGAATAAAATGAATAAAAATGATCCATGCCTAAATATATCCTCATAGGATTTCATAAAACCAAGAATAAAATGACCTTATATTTTGATTCATTAGTAGTAAGATTGCTTGTGCTAGACAAAGATAGAGCAATGTTTTCAAATTCCTCAGAGGGAAATCATTTTTAATCTAAGATTCTATATGCAGCCAAATTAGAAGTGAAGTTTGAAAACAAAATAAAGACATTCAAACTTGGACTCAGAGATTTAACCTCTAATAACATTCCTGTAAAAAAATTACTTAAATGAACTCCAGCAAAACAAAGTAAAATACAAGTAGGAGACTGCACAGGCGGGAATATGAGATATCCAAAAACAGTGGAACTAAATCAGAGGCAATGAAAAGAAATCCCCTATTAGATAATAGTGTTGATTACCTGAAAAAATGAAAGCAGAAAAACTTATAATGTTGTCCAAGAGAGTAAAAGTGGGAAGAAAGAAAGGGAGGCAAATTTATAATTCTTATTTAACTCCATCAATACATATTAAATTTGTAGTAAATATGTATACTATTTTTATACTGATTTTAAAAAGAGACATTCGGGGGAAATTAGTTTTCTTAAATATAAAAAATAAATTTGTTTTAAACTTATTAAACTGTTTATCAATTGATTCTCATTTGCACTTCTAAGAGTATTTTTTGATATGTTAGTTATACTTTGGGTTTTTCACTGTTTCCTAGATTGTGCCAGAAAGTGGACTTGAATTTTAACTCTTCCTCTAATTTTTCAGTCTTTTCTTTTTCTTGACCCTCTTCCCACTCAGTTTCTTTTGATTACATGTAGAATTGCTGACATATAACTCATTCATGACTTTCTTAGTTTGCTTTTCTGATTATGCACTAATTAAGAAAATTAGCATTCACCAAAAGTGCAGCCTCCTTCAAAACAGGGGAACACAGGCGATCAACAAATCCGTTCATTTACGACCACAACAGACAATTCACATTGAAGAGGAAGAAAAAAGAAGAAAGAAAGGGAGGGAGGGAAGAAGAAAGAAGGAAGGAAGGACTGAAGGAAGGAAGGAGGGAAAGAGGAAGGAAGGAAGGGAGAAAGGAGAGAGGGAGGGAAAGAAAAGAAAGGGAGCAAAGGAGGAAGGGAGGGAGGAGAATGAGACAATGGGGTTGGGAAAACCTGAATGTAATATTTCTTATATAAAACATTTCTAAAAAGAGAACCTTTATCCAGGGGACTCTGTGTTTTGTGTGCAATATCTGATTAAATTGGATGGTACTCAACAAGCTGAGGAAAATAAGAGTGTTATGAGGTAGAATTGTGATTAAGATGACAGCAAGTCTTGAATCATGTTCTCCTTACTGTCTAGCTTTTGTTCTATTATTACACATCAGATTAAAACCCCTCACTTTCAACCATACAAATCTAGTAGGAAGGACTCCAGGATTTTATGGAAGAATCATAGAAGAAGGCATATTTATATGTATGTAACATGTCTATGATAACAGTAAAGACCCTACCCTTTTGCAGGTAAACAGCCAAGCCACATCTAGCTGACCCCTATATTTATTGGCACTTTCCTAATCATTGAAAAGATATGCCTATCTCACAACTTTGGAAAAACCAATTCACTACACATATGACAGCAGTAGACAACATGCCAATAGTCACCTTTGTGCAGAGTAGAAATCCCTGTTAAATATTTTACTTTCAGCTCTCAAAGTCTATGCCCTTTGTATTAGTTAGCTATTGCTGTATAACAAACCACTTCCAAATCTAGTGACTTAAAAAAAACAGCCTTTTGATTCTGGGCTCAGCTGGGGTCCTTCATGATCTGTGGAAACTTTCATATGAGCAGAATAACTCAGCTTCTGGGACTTGGCCAGCTATCAACTGGGTAATGAGGAGCCATGCATCTATTCCCAACCTCCAGCAGCCTAGCTGTGCTAGTCTTCATAATGGCTGGGTAGGCTTTTAAGAAAGCAAACATAAATGTGCAAAGCTTCTTTAAGGCCTGGACTTGAAACTGATACTTAGCCATGTCTGTTGCAATCTACTGTCTAAAGGAGGTCATAAGACTGGCTCAGATCAAGAATTCTACCTCTTGATGGAAGGAAGAGCAAACCATATTACAAAGCACCTTTGATTCAAGGAGCTGGAAAATTGCAACCATTTTTTATAGCAATTTACATTAACCTCTTTATTGTTTTTTTTCTGGCATTCCCTTTAGAATTCCCTTCACTATTACAAATGAAATATAAGAGAAATTACAAATTAATTGTGAATATTGGGATTTACCTGAGAAATGAAAGAAAATTTTAACATTATAAACTTACTTTTAGAATTTAGAACATTGATAAAAGATAACTTTTTAATATCTAACTAAAAATACCTATACTTAGAATGTTTTCTTTGTCATCCTCAGAGCAACCCCTAAGGCATAGCTGCTATTTTCCATTAACAAAATTAAAACTGAGCTCTTTCTGATTTTAGAGTTCACGCTGCTGTACTGCCTCCTGACTGGGTGAAAAAAATGTATTATTATCTTATTGTATAGTGTAGGAAAACAAAAATGAATTCTTAGGGTCTAATCTCCTATCTTCTCAAACTCAGTTAAGATTTATCGTACCTCAGTTCCTGTGCACATGTTATTTTCTCTGCCTGGAGCAGCCTCATTTTCTAGTTCACTTGGCCAAATCCTACTCATCCTTTAGTTTCTAAAAGATCTATCTCCTCATTAAGACATTCTCCAGAGACCACGACAAAAAAAAAGCAGACAAAAGCTTTGTACATCACGTTGTGTATTATCATATCACGTTGTCATTGCTTATTTACAGAAATTATTTTGCCACTGTATTCTGAGTTTCTTGAGAGTATAGAGATGGCCTAAACATAAACCCAGTCTCTACCACAGGGTCTGGCTCCCAGAATGTACTCAGTAATTATAGAAAAATTAATAGATGAGTGGATGAAAAGATAGCTAGATGGATGGTTGAATGGATGATGTGGTTCTACTGAGTCCTGGTTTAAACTTACTGGATTTCCATTTCTGTCTTTGGCACTAAAATTATATAACAAAAACAGTAACTAGCATTTATTGAGCATTTGTTGTGTGTTATGTGCTTTACCCAGCAAATAATTTAAATAATAGCAAAAATCCTAATGGATAAATGCTATTATTACTCATTATTTACAGATAAGGAAATATCTAGTCATAGATATTGTAAGGAACTTGTCCAGAGTCACACAGTTAGTAAGTGACAGAACAGGGCCTGAAACACTGCATACAAATTAAAATCACCTTTAATTTTTAAACACGATATCCCTCAATGATAATGTGCATTCTTCTGGTAAAAGAGTTTCTCTATACTTTTCCAATCTTTTTTTATCCCATTCAGAAACAGAGGGAGGCAGGGCAAGATGGTGGTGTAGGGGAGTGTGGAATTCAGTTAATCTTTTAGAGCAGCTAGTAAGCAGCCAAAAACTGTCTGGAACAACTGTTTGGGGGGACATCCATGACTGGATACACATTACACACAAGACCAGTGTGGAATGGATGGAAAGGCCAAGATCACACAATAGAACTGTGAGTAAAAACCCCAAATTCAGAGGCTAACACCCTACCCCACTGGCATGGCAGGCTCAGTTGGAAATAGTTCCCCATGGAAAGAGAAGCATTCTCTGCTGGGAGCAAGGGAAGGTTGCCCAGCCAAGCTCTAATTGTGGTTTTAATTAACAAATTTGGACTGCTGAATACAAGCTCCAAACACAGATAAGCTGAGAGCAGCAGGGAGGAAATTCTGAGATTTCTCCCAACAGTCAGGAAGCAAGGCTGACAGAAAAAAAAAAAAAAAAAAAAGACTTTGGAGTTGGCCCAGCTCAGAATACTGGAAAAGAGTAGTGCCCTAAGGTAATACAAAGACAGCTGCCAACTTCAGTTCTTGACAAGCAAAACTTGGGGGCTGGGACTGACTCTGAAAAGGATTAAAATCTTTTTAGACTATTCAAGTAACTCCTTAGAGAAAGCCTCAGGCTTTTTCAGTTATCAACCCTGATGCAGAAAATGGCAGAATTAAGTAGGTCTGATAGACAAAAGAAAAAGTCAAGTAAAGGAGAAGATTCCATAAAGGACTTATTTTCCTCAGGAAAAGGAGGGGTGGGACCCACTTCAAGTGGCAGTCCTCAATCAGAGGATTCAGATGCCATGTACTAAGCCTCTAGTCCACATTCTGTCTCAGCTTCTGTCTCATCCATGCCTCTGGCAGCTACAGGGTTAGCTTAGAATTAAAGGCAATACACCACTTTATGCTGGTGGAGAGCTGCAGGCTGATAAGTGCTACCTATTGGGAAGAATAGGAAAATACAGAGTCTAGAGCTTCACAGAAATCTCTAACAATCTTCTGGGTCTCATGTATAGGGAAACATGATACTAATTACACCCTCTTCCTGAGAATTGGGCCTGCCTTGTCTGGGAAAAACTGTTGATCCTATCTGGAAAGAAAACCTTTAAAAGGGGGGGACAGGGGATCTCCATTTAGGCAGGTAAATAACCAGAAAAACAAGAGCTGGAAACCTTTGAACAGTCAAATGGAAGTTATGCTAATGTCTGGGAAAAGTTGAACTGAACACACACACACACACACACACACATACACAAGACAGAGAACAAATCCAACCAACAAGAAAACCTTAGGCAAAAGAGTGAAAATAACCTCCAGGTAAAACAAAGATAAGGCCAAGCTAAAGGAACAAACTAACACTTCAAATAAGATATAATAGTTAAAACAACTAATTAAAGATGTTCAAACAATTCTTTTAAATCAAATTAAAAATGAAATCAGTGAGATGAAGGAAAATATGGCAAAAAGGACAAAGGATATAAAGAAGGCATTGGGCAATGGTAAAAAGAACTAAAAAGCTTGAAAAAGCAAGTTGCAGGTCTTATGGGAATGAAAGGCACAATGGAAGAGATGAAAAATACAATTGAGACGTACATAGCAGAGTAAAAGAGACAGAAGTAAAGATTAGTGAAATAGAAAGCAAAACATCAGAAATCCTACTACACACAAAAGAACAGATAGGGAAAAGAGAGGAAAAATAGAATAGGATCTCAATGAATTAAATGACAATATGAAGTGCATGCATATATGTGTTCTGGTTGTCCCAGAAGGATAAGAGAAGGAAAAAAGGGCAGAAAGAATAATTGAGGAAATAATCACTAAAAAATTTGTCCATCTCTTATGAAAGACATAAAATTACAGAGATTATTCTGAAAGCAGCAAGAGAAAAACAATCCATCACATACAAGGGAAGCTTGATAAGTCTATGTGGGGATTTCTCAGGAGAAACCATAGAGGCAAGAAGAAAGTGATATGATATATTTAAGATTATGAAAGAAAAAACAGCCAACCATGAATTCTGTACCCAGAAAGACTGTCCTTCAAAAATGAAGGAGAGTTTAAAATATTCTCAGACAAACAAACACTGAGAGAGTTTGTGAAAAACAAACAGGTTTACAAGAAATACTAAAGAGACCATTACAGGAAGACAGGAAAAGGCAGGAGAGAGAAGTCTGGAGAAGAGTCTAGAAATGAAGACTATCAGTAAAGGAAAAAGAGGAAAAAAACAATTTTATATGACATATAAAATCCAAAAGACAAAATATTAGAAGAAAGTACTGATTTTATAGTAATCACATTAAATGTTAATGAATTAAGCTTCCCCATCAAAAGACATAGACTGGCAGAATGGATTAAAAAAATAGAATCCATCTATATGCTGTCTACAAGAGATTCACTTTAGACTCAAAGAGAAGAATTGGAAGTGAAAGGTTGGAAAAAAATATATCACACAAACAACAACCAGGAAAGAGTGGGAGTAGTTATACTAATATCTGAAAAATTAGACTTCAAATGCAAAACAACTAAAAGAGACAAGAAGGGCACTATTTATTAATAAAAGGAACAATTCAAAGACATAAATATAAATACTTATGCATCAAGCCAAGGTGCCCCAAAATACAGGAGGCATACACTGATAACACTGAAGGGGGAAGTAGACACTTCTACAATAATAGTTAAAGACTTCAACACACCACTCTCATCAATGGATAGAACATCTAGACAGAGAATAAGGAACAGAGATTTTGAATAATATGATAAATGAACTAAGCTTTACAGATATTTACCAAACATTTCACCCTACAACACATTTTTCTCAAGTGCACATGAATCATTCTCCAAGATAGACCACATGTTGGGTCTGAAAGCAAGTTTCAATAAATTTGAAAAGATGGAAATTATACAAAACGCTTTCTCAGATAATAATGGAATGAATTTGGAAATCAATAAGAGGCATAATTGTCACAAATTCACAAATATATGGAAGCTAAACAACACAGTATTAAACAACCAGTGGGTTAGAGAAATATTGCAAGAGAAATAAATAAATATCGTGAGGCAAACAAAAGTGAAAACAGAACACATCGAAATTTATGGGATGGAGCAAAGTCAGTGATGAGAGGGAAATTTATTGCCCTACATACCTATATTAAAAAATAAGAACAAAAACTGAATAATTAACTGTTCACCTGGAGGACAGAGAGAAAGAACAGCAGACTAACGCTAAAGAAGACAAGCAGGAAGAACGAAATATTACAGCAGAAGTAAATGAAATTGAGAATATGAAAACAATAGAATCAATAAAACCAGAAATTGGTTCTTTGAGAGAATTAAGAAAATTGATGGAACCTTAGCTAGGCTGACCAAATAAGGGGGGAAAAGATGCAAATAAACAAAATCAGAAATGGGAGAGGGGACATAACTACCGAACCTGCAGAAATAAAGAGGTCTGTGAAAGGATATTATGAGCAACTATATTCTAATAAACTAGACAACATAGATGAAATGGAAATTTCCTAGAAAGGCATGAACAATCAACACTGACTTGAGAAAAAATAGATGACCTCAACAAACAAACCATAAGTAAAGCGATTGAGCCATTCATCAAAAAAATCCCTTAAAAGAAAGTCCAAGCCAAATGACTTCACAAGTGAATCTACCAAACATTCAGGAAAAAAATTGTAACAATCCTGCTCAAACTCTTCAAAAAAAATTGAAGAAGAGGGAAAGCTATCTAACTCATTTGATGAAGCCAGCATCATCTTAATATCAAAGCCGAAGAGATACCATGAGAAAAGAAAATTACAGACCAATCTCTTTAATGAATATAGATGCAAAAATCTTCAACAAAAGACTTGCAAATTGAATACAGCAGCACATTAAGAGAATTATACACCATGACTAAGTGGGGTTTATTCCAGGTAAGAAAGACTGTTTCAACATAAGAAAATCAATTAATGTAACACAACACTTCAATAAATGAAAGTGGAAATACCCAATATCATGTTGATTGATACAGAAAAGGCATTTGACAAAATTCAGCATCCTTTCTTGATAAAAGCACTTCAAAGTATAGGAGTAGAAGGGAACTTACTCAACATAATAAAGGGAATATATGAAAAATCCACAGCTAACATCATACTCAATGAAAAGACTGAACCTCCCCTCTGAAATCAGGAACAAGAATGCCCACTATCACCATTGTTATTCAACATTGTGCTGGAATTTCTAGCTGGAACAATTATACAAGAAAAAATAAAGGCATCCAAATTGGAAAAGAAGAAGTGAAACTTTCTTATATATTATGACATGATAATATATATTGAAAAATCCTGAAAAATCTATAGCAAAGATACTAGAGCTAATAAATGCGCACAATAAAGTGGTAGGATTCAAGATCAATACCCAAATATCAGTAGTGTTTGTTTACAATAGTAATGAGCAATCTGAGGAGGAAAATCAAGAAAAATAAATTCTATTTACTATAGCAACCAAAAGAATAAAATATATAGGAATAAATATAATCAAGGCCACAAAAGATCTAATCACAGAAAGCTATAAAAAATTACTAAAAGAAATCAAAGAAGACCTCAATAAATGGAAGGACATACATGTTCATGGACGGGAAGACTAAATATAATTAAGATGTCAATTCTATTCAAATTGATTTATAAATTCAAATCGATGCCAATTAAAACTCCAACAACTTACTTTGCAGAAATAGAAAAACCAATAATTAAATTTAGTTGGAAGAGGAGGGACTCCAAATCACTAAAAATATCTTGAGAAAGAGGATTGAAGTGGGAGGTCTCACATTACCTGACTTCAAAGCACATTATAAGCCTACAGTGGTCAAAAAAGCATGGGACTGGCATAAAAATAGATATACTGACCAATGGAATCAAACTGAATGCTCAGAAATAGATCCTCTCTTCTATGGACAACCAATCTTTGATAAGGTGGTCAAATCAACTCAACTGGGACTGAGCAACCTCTTCAATATGGAGTTTGGAGAACTGGATATCCATACCCAAAAGAATAAAAGAGGACCCATATTTCACATCTTATTCAGAAATTAACTCAAAATGAATTAAAGACCTAAACATTTGAATAAGGCCATAAAACATTTAGAAGAAAATATAAGGAAGCATCTTATAGATCTTGTGATAGGAGGTGGTTTTCTAGACCTTATACCTAAAGCACAAGTAATGAGAAAAGAAATAAGTAAATGGGATCTCCTCAAATTAAACACTTTTTGTGCATCAAAAGACTTTTTCAGGAAAGTGAAAAGGCAGCCTACACAATGGGAGACAATATTTGTAAAGAATATATCAGATAAGCGTTTAATATCCAGAATATATAAAGAGATTCTACAACTCAACAACAAAAAAGACAAACAATCCAATTAATAAATGGGCAAAACATATGGACAGACCTTTTCCAAAGAGGCAATGCAAGTGGCTCAAAAACATATAGATGTTCAACACCTCACTGGCTATTAAGGAAATGCAAATCAAAACCATGATGAGATATCATCTTATACCGACTAGAATAGCCATTATAAAAAAAAAACCAGATAATGACAAGTGTTGGAGAGGATGTGTACAAAGAGGCACACATTCACTGCTGTGGGAGTGTAGAATGGGGTAACTCTCTGAAAGGCAGTTTGGTGGTACATCAGGAAGCTAAGTATAGAATTGCTGTATGATGCAGCAATCCCATTACTAGGTGTATATTTGGAGGAACTGAAGGCAAAGACACAAATAGATATTTGCACACACATGTTTATAGCAGCATTTTTCATGATTGCTAAAAGCTGGAAACAGCCCAAATGTCCATCAATGGACAAGTGGCTAAACAAACTAGTATTTAAGTAAGATGGAATATACACAGCTGTAAGATAGAATAAAGTCAGGAAGCATGTAAGAACATGGATGAATCTTGAAGACAGGCTGAGTGAAGTTAGCCAGAAACAAAAGGACCAATACTCTATGGTCTCACCAATGTGAATTAACATTAAAGAGTGAAATTTGAGAGTTAAAGTTGAGAACCTATTATCAGACGATAAAAAGAGGTCAGAGATTGGGCATGTGAGGCTGAAGGCATACAGAATGTTCAAGAGGACTAATTGTAAAGATCCTGAAATACTAATTAATGGTAGCACAATATTGTAAGTATATTGAATGAATCTGAGTATGAGTTTGACTGAGGGAGAAGGGTTGGGGGTATGTATGACACCAGAAGGAAAGACAGAGAATAAGGACGGGGGTGAAATGATTTAGTAATGCCTACAGTGAACAATGATGATGACTAAATGTACAAATATAAGAATATTTTTGTGTGAGGGAGAACAAACGTTAACATTGCAAGGTTTTGAAAATGGGATGGTATTTGAGGAAAAATACAATTAATGCAAATCATGGTCTATAGTCAACAGTAACATTGTAATGTGCTTTCCTTGAATGTAGCAAAGGCAGTATTCCAAAGATAAATGTCAATTAGTAGGAAATATGGGGAAAGAGTAAGGGATTATTTGTTGAAGAAATAGAAATGTCATCCTATAGATTGTGGTGGTGAAGGCATGGCTATGTGATTATGCTGGGAACCTTTGATTTTTTTACTTAGGTTGGATTGCATGATGTTTGAATAGAAGGATACAAGTGCTGGAGAAAATGGGGAAAGAGAGATGTATCTAGCCACTGTTGGTAGGAAAGCAGAGTAGGGAGGGCAGTGTGGTGGCTCCAAAGGAGGCTAGGGTTGAGGTTGCCATATAATCCTACAAACTGGTAGTTAGATGTATACTTGGAAGAATTGAGAGCTGAAATAGAAATGAACATTTGCACACTGGTGTTTATGGTGTCAGTGTTCCTGTTTTGCAATGAAAGGAGCTAGCCTAAGGGTATATTGACTGAGAAACTGAATGGGAGAATTTTGGTGTATACATACAATGGACTATTGAGCGGATGCAAGAAGGAATGAAGTTGCAAGGCTTGCAACTCGGCAAATGAAACTTGAGGACAGTATGATGAATGAAATAAACCAAAAATGAAAAGACAAATATTGTAACACCTCAGTAATAATGGATTAACTACAATGTGTGAACTCTGAGAACTAAATTCAAGAACATAGACCCTGAAGTGAAGTCCTATTGTAAAGATTCCTAGATTGTAACCTCTTACAGCAGTCACATTTATTCCAGAGTTGTAACTATTATTTCTAAATTCTGAGATGCTGTTGTCTTTGTGTAAAGCCTGGTCATTCCATGGAACTTTGGGTATTCTTGTGACACCTGAGACACAGAACTAGAGCTCTACAGTTATGAAAATCAGCATTATCCCAAAAAGCAACTGTTAAACACTAAAAAAGTGATCAGACTTCAATTAGAGATATGAATGAAACTGATCTGGGTAGGACTAAGGTAAATCAGACTAAAGGGTAAAGGATGTATATCAACTGTATTTTAAAACTTCAAATTCTGTGTGAGACCGAAGGAAGAGATATTTTTATTTGGTGCAAAATTTATATAAAATTTATATTTATATTAACTATTATACTATCTAATCTAACTTGCATGGTCAACTTATTCAAACACTATAACTACATGGAAACTTGAATATGGAGTGAAGTTTTGTTGGCTTGTACAGGTTGGAATGATGCCCCAATATATCCCAGAGTAATCTTGGCAGAAGATTAAAAATATTTGCAGTAGCTCAGCAGGGAGAGTTCTTGCCTGCCATGCCAGACACCCGGGTTTGACTCCCTGTGCCTGCCCATGCAAAAAATAAATTAATTAATTAATAATAATAATAATAAATGTATGTATATATATACATATACACAAATTCCCTTTGAGGGACTAGGGAAAAAAGGTAGAAATATTAAACTTCCCCACCTGGGGAAGATTTGATATTCTATTAATCTTTGGGGACTTCCAATTTGATGGGTCACATCCAGTCTTGGGGTTTGCCCTTATGAAATGTATTCCTGCAAAGGAGAAGCTAAGCATACTTATGATTATGTCTAAGAGTCATCTTTAGTTGCTCAGATGTAGCCTCTCTGTCTAAGCCAATTGGCAGGTGACCTGCTTGCCCTCCCACCTAAATGGGACATGACTCCCAGGGGTATAAATCTCTTTGGCCAGGTGGGACAGGACTCCTGGATATAATGAGCCTGGTCCTGGCATTACGAGATTGAGAAAGGCTTCTTAACCAAAACAGTGAAGAGAAATGAAATAAAATAAAGTTTCAGTGGCTGAGAGATTTCAAATAAAGTCGAGAAGTTGTTCTGGAGGTTATTCTTATGCAGTATATAGACAGCCCTTTTCAAGTTTGGTGTATTTGAATAGCTAGAGGAAAATACCTGTAACTATTGCACTGTCATTCAATAGTCTTGATTCTTGAAGATGATTGAATAACTATATAGCTTTTACAGTGTGACCATGTGATTGTGTAAACATTGTGACTAATAGTCCCTTTACCCAGTGCATGAACAGATGTGTAAGAAAAAAATATATAGGTAATGAGGGGGAGGGGAATTCTGAGATATTTTGGGTGTTCTTTTTAACTTTAATTCTTATTTCTTTTCTTGGAGTAATGAAATGCTAAAAAATCAATTGTGATGACAAATGTACAGTTATATAATGACACTGTGAATCACTGATTGAAAAATTTGGATGATTACATGGTATGTGAATATATAATATATCTTAATAAAATTGCATTTATTAAAAAAAATCTTTTGGAAACAACTTGTGCTTTCCAGTGAACATGATTGAGCCTTACTTTTCAAGGTGCTCTGTGGAACCAGGGTGCAAAGTCCATGTCAAAGAGCTGACAGCATTTGAGTCTAAACTTTTGTGCTGAAAGAGTTGAAAATTGAGAAAAATACAAGACCATGGTGTGAATCTGGAGCTTTTAGTTTTGAGATTGGGAGTAGAGGGTAACCTACAATGCATCTAGTTAGCAAGAAGTTTCAGCTCCAACACATTTCATCCATACTTGCACCAGCTGCAGATTAAGGAAGCTAATATGTCCCTCTTTGGGGAGGTAAATATCTGATGAGTTAGTCATGCACATTTGGTGCCTTGTGTTTTAATTAGATCACAGCCTAGCTGAGTAACTGAATCAGGGCCAACAGCCTTGATTTGAAGCCAACAGAGAATATGAGCATTAGGAGAATGGGGAGAACATGGAAGGTATAAAGAAAACGTGAATTCATTTGCTTATTTTTTTATCAGCCACAAAGACTGTTAAGCTCTGGGCAGCAAACAGTGTGACTGCAGGAAAAGACAGGGTAAAGTGAAAATGGTCAAATAGTAGGTTATTATTTGGGTAAGACCTAGGCAGTTTCTGGTAATAAAGAAGGAAGCTTATCCCAAAAAAAGAAATTATAGTCATTATTGTTACTTTTGTTTACTATTATAATTATATGCTAAGAAAACTCGGGTTTACAAGTGACCAACTCTTTCCTGAAGAAAGATAAATGGGGAGGGTCAGAGGTGATTTCACTGATGAGTGTCACTTGCACAAGTTCCTGAAGAATGAGGAGCATTACACCAAATACCCTAAGCCACCTGTCTCTGAATAGTGAAGGGGCTGTGTGCTATGTGATATTATTTGGCAACCGTGGTTAGTGCTTTGCCTCGTGTGACAACAAAGGTACGGCTTGACATGTAAAGGGTAACACTTATTGAGTTCTAATCACAATTACCAGACATGTTTCCTTAGCCTTGGAAGTTAGTCATAATAGCCACAGGAATCAATGAGAGACAATGCTTTGCTGTAAGTCCTTCAGACGGAGCTGCTGTTATTAATTGCTCTGTAACAGTGGGTCTGACTGTGTTATAATCTTACTTCTCAAGTGATCTGGTTTTGTTGGAATTCTCTTTTTAACAGCTATTTTTTCAGAACCAAAAAACAGCACAACTATAATGGTCCTGAGAGATAACCTGTTCAGATTTTTATTATCGGAGCCCTTTCTCTCATTTAACATCATAAACAAGGAGAAGTGCTTGATTTGAGGAACCGTGATTGTCCTGATCTGTTCAACTATTGTCCAGTCCCACAGCAGCAGTGACCCCAAAGGAGTTCCAAGAACACTGTTGTCCGGTCCCACAGCTGCAGTGACACCAAAGGAGTCCCAAGAACACCCTGTCACCTGATTAAAAACAGTGAAAAATAATTGTCTAGACCAACACTTTGTTCTTACAGGCAAGGAAATTAATAATCAGAAAGGTTAACTGATTACTTAAGGTCACGCATAGCATAGCTACTGAAGATTCAGGTCCCATTCTACTCCACCATGATTTATCTCTAATTTCCCTTTAGCATTATTAATAACAGGAGTTGGGCACAAAGTCAAGGATAACATTTTGGTCACTTAGAATAAAATTAATTTAATCCCTTCATCACTTTAATGAAACAACTTGCAAAAATGAATCTCAAAACCTCAAGTATTTATTAAAAATACAGAATCCTTGACCTCATTCCAGAATTAGTGAATTAAAGTTTCCTAGGTCAAATTTCCTCCTAGAACAAGAGTTCAGAATTTTATGAGACCTTCCAGGTGATTCTGATGTAGCCAGCCAAGCAATTCCAGGATTTGCCACCGGAATTACTGTTCTAGTGAAATGACTTACAAAATTGTAGAACTTAGAACCTTATGTGCAGAAGAGTATGTGGACAGTATTTAATTTATTACAGAGTTAAATACAGAGACAAGACAACCTCAATGAAGGAAGAATTACATATAGTTCACTAATCACTCCAGTTTGGACAAGCAGAAGGTCTTTCTAGCAGACCTATCCCGCAGGCTTCTATTTAAAGTCTATACATTATCACACTACCATGAAGTCCAATGGAAGCCATCTTGACAGCCCCTTTCAGTTGTTCTTTTATACGTAATCATCTGAAGTAAAAATTTCCTTAGGAAAGACTTCAGCCTACAAAATTGAAGCTACAAAAGATCTCTCAGAAAAGCTCAATATACAGATATTTTCTAATATGACCTTTCTTTAAAAAATAATTCATTTCACAGATTTCAAAGGGATCGCAGAGGTCAACTCGTTTATCCCCATATTTTTTTACAGAGGGAACAGTGCTCTTTGACTCAGGCCTAGGGCCTAGAGCCTGAGTCAAAAGCCAGAAGAATGAGTTGATATTTTGAATAAATGATAAAATGGCACACACAATAAATGTGTGCTATAAATACGATATTTGAATTACGTATGAATGAGTAAAAACAAAAAAGGATAAAGAGGAAATTCAATTCAAGTTAGAATGCAGATTACTTGGGAACTTTGTAAATGATCACTTATGTTTTCGCTTATGTTTACTACATAACAAATTTGCACACACAGTGGTTTAAGACTAAGAGATTAATCCTCTTTAGTTCTTCACAAAAGGAGGAAAAACAGCAAGCTTAACTCTCTCTTTAAAGCACTGTGATTTTAGATAGAAATTTTTCTGCAAAGGAAGAGCAAAGAGTCAACATCCCAATGACAGTGATTCTCAGGGTTGTCTTAAAAAATACTCAATTCTTTAAGTAGACCTGTAGACATTTCAACCATAACTCATGCTTCATCACAAATTCATTTCATACACTGAAATGGAGAATTTTACAAAACCCATGGTTCTGCCTGGGTGTGCCTTTGGTGGCTTAAGGAGCTCCCTGATTCTTTTCACATTCATTATCTTGTTGTTGGAACATGAAGAGCTAGTCCTGCCTCCAGATGAGGAGAGAACTCAAGAAGCAGAGCCCTCCTCCCTGTCCTCACAGCTCCTAGATTCATCTTTTTTCTAGTCCTTGCTGGAGCAGTAAGAAAGGCAGAGGGAACACACGTACTGCTACTTCTGACAGTGAGGTAGTCTCAGGCTGCATGCTGAGCAGCAAGTGTAATTGCACAGATATGCATCACTTTAGCCATCAAATAGACCTAGATTTAAACCTTGCTTTCTCCACTGAGATCTTGCACACACTATTACTTCATCTGATCTTGTGCTGATGATTTGACATCACTGGGCCTCAGTTTTCCCATTTGTAAAGTGAGAAAGATGAGAATACTAACTCCCTCAGATTTGCTGAGTTCATCTGTACGTGGAGTAAATAAGTCCTGCATGATTGGCTTTCTCCTCAACTTCACCACAGTTTTTATGTCCAAATTTCCTTTGATAAGTATATCAGTTAGCTTTCATTGTGTTGCTGGCCACCCTGAAACAACAACCATTTCCTTAGCTCAAGATTTTGCAGGTTGGCAAGTTAGGATGGACTTAGCTGGATGATCTGTTATGGTTTTGGCTGACCATGGCCAGACTTGCTCATGCTCCTCCATCCAGTTGGTGAGTCAACTGGACCTGGCTGGAACCATGTGGTGAGCCTAAACTTGTTCCCATAGAGACAGAAGAAGTTCCAAGAGATCAGAATGAAAACTGTAAGTTCATGAAGCCCAGGCTGGGAACCAACACAATGTCTCTTCTGCCACATTCTGTTGGCTAAAACAAATCACAAATGCAGCTTAGATCCAAGAAGTTCAAAAGAAATTCCATCCCTTGATAGAAGTAGCTGAAAGAATTGGTACAGTGTTTATAATCTGCCATTTCTGGAGATTCACTCAAACTATTTGAATTGATGGAAGGATCGCTATCATG
Source organism: Tamandua tetradactyla (assembly GCF_023851605.1). NCBI lineage: Eukaryota > Metazoa > Chordata > Mammalia > Pilosa > Myrmecophagidae > Tamandua > Tamandua tetradactyla. Next base: position 51,980,987 of record NC_135341.1, on the reverse strand, counting down.
CCTGACAGCATATGTGGTTCCTAGTCACTTAGCTGTGTTATCATCATCTACAAAGCAAAGTGTTTGTACCAAATATTCCATTTTATTTTACTTTAAAATCACATCTTCTTGTGAATCATCCCCGGACCAAAAAGAGCTTGAATGCTATGCATTTTGAGAGGTTTGGGGCTTCTCTCTCTCTCCGCACCCCCCCCCCACCACCACCACCACCAACTCCTTCTGACAGGTGTCCTGGGAAATCCTTCTGTAGCAGCAATCTGGCCCTCCTTACTGATTTTGCAAATCTGATCACCCTAGTGTAGGATGATTTAACAGGGGTAATTAATCATTGTGTTTTCTGAAATTGGAAGCCAAGGCACATTAGCCTCATACCAGATAACATGTATGCAAGTGAGGGGGTTATGAAGGAGTATGTGTAATGAGAGAGGTGAGAGTCTTATAATTAAGGAGGAGCATAAATAATAATGAAAGTCATTAGTGCTACTTGGTTGAAAGAATGTCATAAATGTAATTGGAGCATTAAAGTGAAATCCATTATGACAAACATTAACACATACAAAGGAAGGGAAAATGTGGTTATCTTGGGTTTGACAGATAGTGTCAGCTTCCAGTGGGGCCCAGATGGCATTCAGGAAAATGTTATGAGCAGTTTTATTTTAATATTTTTGGTTATGTGATATTTGGGAATCGCATGACACAAACACATGAGGAATTTTCACATGCCTGGCCTTGAAGCGACTGGCAGGCAAGAGAGGTCACCAAAGGCAGCAGCAGGCTGGAGAACTTCCATCTCAGATGCACTACTTTTTTTTTTTTAGGTGTTGGAATAACTAAAGGCATATGATGCAGCCTGGCATTTTTCCTCCGTGAATTCCCTATTGAACCACACATGCAGTTTGGATGCTTTCTTTAAAAAATAGCAAAGTGTAGTGAGAGCGACAGGGATGAGAATGAGGACATTTAAACAATTATGCAGAAAATTATATGATGCTAAAATTGAACATGGACAGCCTGTTCAATGGCAGGATTCCCACTCATGCTGAGCTTTGTAAAGGGGAGGATTTTTTTTTCCTTTCTCACTGGGACTGTAATTCTGAGCATGGAATAATTCAGAATATAAAACAAAAGAAAACATTTGAATGTGTCTAGAGGTGGAGGCAAAGAGAAACAAAAAGAAGGCGGTTGTTATAAAAAGACAGATTTAAGAGGAAGAAAAAGTGGCGTGTGTGTGTGTGTGTGTGTGTGTGTGTGTGTGTGTGTGTGGTGTGCTCAAAGGGAGTGAATGTGATAAATGATAGTGGTTGCTTTGGAATAAGAAAGGTTCCTCTCTGGGCTTTCCATGCAGGGCTTGAAGATCTGAGGGGATCATGTTCCTGTCACATAAGGGTAGCACGACTCAGTCTATATATGAAAAAAGCTTAACACATGGACTGACAAATGGTAAATCCTCAATAAATGGGAGTATATTAACTATTATTACAAGTATTATCATTATTGTATGTCAAGACTGGTGGAGCAATCCGTATATTTGGGGATCTAGAATTATTCATGCATGATGGCAAAGAGGAAGGTATAAACTGACATCTATGCCAAGCCCACTGCTTGCAAAGATATTTACATAATATGGTAGGTCTTTTGAGCTACACTGTCAAGCTGCTCAGTAGATATTATTGCCTATACTCAGGGAGACAAAGGATCAGATTGTTTAATACATGTAAGGTGTTTAAAACAGTCCCTGGCATACAAAATATATTCAATAATTGTTAAGTCTTTTGATTGTCATGGCTAATCACTGGAAGAGTCCAGAGTTAAATCTCTCTCTCTTTCATTCCAATTGGACCAAACTGCACTTCACCAGGCTCATCAGAAACAATATATACTCCCACAGATGGACATTTTATAGTGAAAAGGCCATGAAGACATCTGGAATGTAATGGGAAAGTACTGAAGACTGGAACCAGAAATGTTTATGAAAACCCTGGCCATAGTTCCATATATGCATGCATTTTGTTGCAGGTATGTATACCTGATACCCAGAGTACTCTTCAAGGAAGGACTTGTTGCCCCAGCTGCTGAGGCAGCTCTCACCAGTCTCTGCGTTTAGCCCTGCTGAGAGTTGCTAGGTACAAAGTCATGGTCTTTCTGTGGTTGTCCACAACCAAGGACTGATGGCTGTGGGAGTATCAAGGTCGTCTGGATATCCCAACCCAAGCAACACAGTTCTGAGGGGTCACTATAGCTCTAGAAGTCCTCATGGGGGATTGACTGAAGCTGTCATGAGCTCTATTCCATGACTCGATGCTGCTTTTCCCTCCCTTCCACAGGAGTGGATCCCAAAGCCTCCTTGTAATAAATTTTCAGCATACTAGTAAACTCTGTCACAGAATCCATTTCCTGGGGAATCTAACCTGGGACAGTTTTAAACCTGCGAAAGATGGGAGCAGGATAGTAATTACCTCAGAGGTTTCTGAAAGGATCAAAGGGATATTATTCACCCAAGAACACAGTTCTGAGTACCTAAAAGAGTTTCAGTAAATGTTACTGGATTTAAAGCTGAGTTGATTGAGACAAAGATAATGCAAAAACATCACAACACTGGTGCAGAGCAGGGCGGCTAAGGGAACTGAAGAATTTCATTCAACATCTCCATTCCTCCCTGGGGAGGTGTCATCCAGCATTCAGAATCACCCTCAGGGAACTTACCAGGAGGCAAATGCCATTGTTTGCACACCTCTGTACCTTGCTAACTTTTCCCACAAATGTGCTCTGGTGCAGAACAAATCTGTTTTAAAATGAGCATTGAAGGCACCAGAAACAAAGAAAAAAGTGGAAGAGGCAATATTTAGGCCCAAAAAGATATGTAGAAAACAATCTTCAAAGTGTCTTGAGTTAGTCTAACTTCTAAGTTTAAATAACAGTGAGAAAGACCTGATCTAATAAAAGAGTGGGGCCATGAGGATACAGGAGAAGCTAAAGAATTACTTAGTTCTGTTTTACTTGCTTGCTTGTTTTTAAATTACATTTTCAATTATTATAAATTAAATGAGTAATGAATAAATGTTATCTCATTATAAAAAGAAATAAATATTATAACCAGGTTGCTTTCAGGGTCTAATGCTATACACATTACTTACCTAGGCTTACCCTAGAGGTTTCCCTTCAGGAATAGAAAAGGTTATTGGGCTAAGCATTATTTTCCATCAGTGGTTAATGTTTGTTTGAAAGAATTTCCTAATCTTTTCTGCATCTATTTTTTAAATTTATACCTTTTCTTTAAAATATCCACTTTTTCAAAGTTTTAAAAACTGTTGGTAGAGGGGTCTGATATTCTCTCAAACATTAGGGACTCCCAATTTAATAAGCCAAAGTCCTCGATCTTGAGACTTGTCCATATGAGTATATTTATTTGCTTAAACTAAGAAATTTTTTAGTTTAAACTAATGATTAAACTAAGCCTACTTATAATTATACCCGAGTCATCCCCAGAGAACTTCTTTTGTTGTTCAGATGTGACCTCTCTCTCTAAGCCGATTCTGTAAATAAATGCCTTATCCATGACTCCCAGAGGTGCAAATCTCCCTGGCAATGTGGAACATCACTCCAAGAAATGAACCTGGCCCTGCCATTGTGGGATCGAGAATGCCTTCTTGATCAAAAGTGGAAAAAGAAGTGAAACAAAATAAAGTTCAAGTGGATGCAAGACTTCAGATACAATTGAGAGGTCATTCTGGAGGTTACCTTTATGTAAACTTCAGTCAGATATTGCAAATTGCCAGTGTGCCAACCCCCAAACAACAGTATTCCTGAAAAGTCTAAAGAATACTCTGGACTCTGCGTACAGGGGGAAAACTACTATTGCATGCTATGGGCTATGCTCAACAGGAAAACATCAGCAATACCACAGCAACAGCAGGGGTAAATAATGGTGGGAGGGACAAGAGTTAAGGGGAGGGTTAGATTTCCTATTTGGTGAGGATGTGTTTATTGGTTATCTTTCTCCTGGGAACAATGAACTTATTCAAAATTGAGAGTGCTGATGGACTGTGGACTTTGGGCATTATACATGATGAACTGACTGAGAAGTAGATTGGCTAACAATGGAGTATACATATGATCGAATATCAAGCTGCTGCAATTAAGGAATAAAGTCACGAGGCATGCAGCAATGTGAAAGAAACTGTGGGACATTTGGTGAGGCAAAATAAGCTAGAAATGTAAGAACAATTATTGTATGATCTTCTTCAGAAAATAATTATAAGAAAGCAGGCACCTAGATCGTAAGCTCTTATAGCAAACACATTTAATCCAGAATGGTAATTATTATTTCCAGATTTTTAGAGGCTGTTTTATATATGTATAACCTGGTGTTTAGAGATAAGAATGAGACCGATCAAGTCAAGATTAAGGTAATTCAGAATACACAGGTAAAGAAGACATTGTCTATATTTTAGAACCACATCTACTCTTTGAGACCAAAGGAAGAAAGGTTTGTTTATTTTGTCTGAAACCTAAATTTTCTGTAGCACTTAATCTAACCCAACCTATCTGCATAGCTCATTTGAATAACTGAAACGCAGGGAGCCCAGAATAAGAAAGAGGGCCTTTAATTCTGTATAGCTTAAAGTAATGCCTAGATACATCCTAGAGCATATCGAGCAGATAATCAAGAAGTACTGGCAAAGTCCCTTGATGGATGGGAGAGAAAATATGAAACTATTAAACTTTATTACCAGGGAATCTCCTAATACTATGTCAAACATTAAGGACACCCAAATCAATAGGTCAACCCTTTGCTCTTGAGGTTTACTCTTGTAAATCTTATGTAAGTAGTGGAGAAACTTAGCCTACCTATAGGTATGCTTAAGAGTTACTTCTGGAGGACGTTTTTTGTTGCTCAGATGTGGTCATATTCTCTCTAAGCCCAACTCTGTTAGTGTAAACATTGTCTTCCCCTCTACATGGGACATGACATCCAGGGGTGAAAGTCTCCCTGGTGGCATGGGAGATGACTCCCAGGGATGAGTCTGGCCCTGGCACCATAGGATCAACAATTCCATTCTGACCAAAAGGGGGAAAAGAAGTATAACTAATAAAGAATCAGTGGCTGGGAGATTTCAAATACAGTCAAGAAGATACTCTGGAGGTCTCTTTTATGCAAGCTTCAATTAGACATTGCTACCTATTATAACTTGCCAAATCCCAATGAAAACCATTCCAGCTAGTCCTAAAGAACCCTTAGGGCAATATATAAGATTCTACAAAGGTTCCATTTATTAGGGTAACTTTCCAGAAACCTACAACTTCCAGATAGGTCCCTGGACCAGAAAAGTCCTACAACCTAGAGGGCCCAGCCTCTCCAGAGCATCAGCTAATTCCATCTCACTACTCCATATTATTGAAAGCCCCTTCCAATATGAAAAAGTTAGAATGGCCATAACCCAAATACCCATAAAGAGTAGGATAAAACGATCAAAGGTGATGGTGGAGTTATACAGAGAAGGTAGGGTTTAACAAATGAATATGATTGCTGAATCAGTAAATGGATATTTTTTAGTCTCCAGTATCTTCGAACAGCTAGAAGTAAAAAACCTAAAGTTGGGGATTTATAACCCATAATAAACTCTGAAATCTGTTCTACAACTAATTGTTATCCTGTACATTGAAATTTATTCCTTTTTGCACAGTTATTTTTCACAAAAAAGAAAAAAAATAGTTGATTGTGATGATACAAAAACAGATTAGTCCTTCTAGCCTCATATATTCTGGAACAGCTAGAAGGAAGAATCTGAGATGATGGTATGGCAGCCTGTGACAAACTCTGGGATCTGTCCTGTAACTACTCGATGAAGAGTGCTTTGAAGACTACTACTTTTTTCTTTCTTTACTTTGTATATATATTACATTATACAATAAAAAGGTTATATAAAAAAAGAATATCCTGGACTCTAAGACTCTATAAATGTCTTACCTAGTAAGCTTATTTTTTATATATTTATATATATATATAAAGTTTATATATACATATATTCCAGGAAGTTGTTTGTAGCATATTTTAGGACTAAGAAAAAGATTTTTTACAATGTCCTCATTATTTTCTAATAGTGTTTATTTGGATGTTCTTTCTCTTTTTCCTTAGAGAATTATCTGAATTTCAAAGTATAAGAAATTTGGAAAGAAAGTTATTTTTTTTGTAATACAAGTCAGTATATAATTTTTTAGAAACTTCTAATTTTTTGCTTAATTCTGTAGTTGTCTTTCCATCTTTTTCAGTTAAATAATTAGACAATCACTATTTAATTATTCTATCTATCTATCTATCAACCTATCTGTCTATCATTTTTAGGGCTAGGCATGGCTTTAGTTACTTTCTACTGCATTCAAAAGAAAGATCTTTATTTTAAGTGGATTTTGTTTCGCTTTATTATATTTTGACCAGTTAACTATTCTAAAGTATGCAATCTCAAGATATTTTGGACGTGTTAACCAGTAATACATTACTGATATCTGATTTGATTTCATCAGGGTTAGAAAATATATTGTCTGCATTTGGGGAGTGTAAATTAGAGGTAAATCTTATTCCCTAGTATATGATCTGTATGTGTATGAAAAAATGAATGCTTCATCTTTTGAAGGTACACAGTTTTTCAGAGAGCTATTAGATCATACTTGTTGATTGTACCATTTAACTTTTTGATATCTTTACTTCCCCCCCTTAAGTATTTGTTGTTTTACCTTAATAATTCTCCTTTCAGCTTTATATATTTTTGAGCTATTGCAACATCTCTCTTTGTATTTGGAGATTCCATCATTAGAGATGCATTTCTTTGTATCCAAATGGATTTTCAGTTTCAAAAATTTTCTATTGAAATCACAATAGCATTGGAAAAAAGTGATAATTCTAGAAGAATGGCAAACACAAGATACTTACACCATCTCTCTTCCCTCCCGGGCCTTTGCCAGACTTAGTTAATTGATCAAGGTCCTCCTTCCTGCTGAGTCCAGCTGCTACCTTGGAAAATACTGCTTGAGTGAATTCTAACAACACATCACAGTTTACCCTCCAGTTAAAACCTTATTTGCCCTCCTTGCTTAAAACATTATTAGTCAAGGTGAGAAAAGAGAATTAATCACTGTCTACCAGGTTCAAAGGGAAACATTAAATTTATATTTTATTCACCAAGCTATTATTTAAGGTAATAGACCAACACTGTTAAACATGAGGGATTTTGAGGTGTAAGTTACATATGAGACCTTCTTGAAATACCTACTTGACAAAATCCAGAAAGCCAAGAGATAAATCAAAATGAACAGGATAAAGAAGCTATGAAAAATGGAACCCATCAAAATAAGTTTAACCAACTATAGTTGCAGAACAGAATGTAAACAATTTGTTCACTCTGATGATATAAATGGAGAATGTTCCTGGGGAAAAAGAAGTTAAAGCAGCTGACCCATAATTCATTTCTCTAGTGACTATCGGGAGTATGTTGACTGGAAGAAATGTTGTTGATAGTCATACTGGTCAGGGTTCTCTAGAAAAACTGAACCAAGAGTACACGTGCACATAAATATTTAGATATTTATTTTAGAAATTGGCTTACACAGCTGTGGAGAGTGGCAAGTCCAATTTCTATAGGGCAAGCCACAAGTTGACAACTCTCCAGGAGAACCTGTAAGTTGGGATCTCTGGCGAAAGTAACATTGAATACCCCAGGAGACGCAGGCTGATTTGAATGGAAATAGAAATTCATATTTCTACTGCTAAAATCCTGAGTTTTCTCCTTGAGGACTCTAACTGATTGGATGAGAAGACTCCCTTCATTGCTGAAGGCAATCTCTTTTGTAGACTATAGAAGAAACAAAGGAGTTCTTTATTAGGATTGGGCATTATTACCTAGCCAAAATGACACATGAAGTTAACCATCACAGTTCACCCCTTGTCAACTTGGCACGCATACACATTTTTTTAAATATTTTTATTGAGATACCCTCACACACATTCATCCAAAGTTTACAGTCAATGGCTCATAGTGTCATCAATAGCTGTGTATTCATCACCATGATCATTTTTAGAACATTTGCACTACCACAAGAAAAGAAATAAAAAGGAAAAAAATTCATATATCCCATACCCATTATCCTTCCCTCTCATTGACCACTAGTATTTCAATCTACCCAAGTTTTTTTTACCCCTTATCTCCCCCCATTATTTTTTAATTTTTATCCTTATTTTTTTACTCATCTGTCTATACCTTGGATAAAAGGAGCATCAGACACAAGGTTTTCACAATCACACAGTTACATTGTAAAAGCTGTATAGTTATACAACCATCTTCAAGAGTCAAGGCTATTGGAATACAGTTCAACAGTTTCAGGTACTTCCCTCTAGCCAATCCACTACACTATAAACTAAAAAGGAATATCTATATACTGCCTAAGAATAACTCCAGGATAACCTCTTCATTCTATTTGAAATCTCTCAGCCACTGAAACTTTATTTTGTATCATTTCTCTCTTCTCCCTTTTGGTCAAATGTCAAAGGCTTTCTCAATCTCATGATGCCAGATCCCAGCTGATCCCAGCAGCTGTGTCCCATGTTGCCAGGGAGATTTATAACCTTGGGAGTCATGTTCCACACTGGGGGGAGGGCAGTGGGTTCATCTGCTGAGTTGGCTTAGAGACAGAGTTCAAATCTGAGCAACAAAAGAGGTTCTCCTGGGATGACTCTTATGCATAATTATAAGTAGGCTTAGCTTATCCTTTTTGCAGGAATAAGTTTCATAGGGGTAAGCCCCAAGACTGAAGACTCAGTCTATTGAATTCATTGTCACCACTGCTTGTGAGAATATCAGGAACTGCCAAACTGGCTTCAAATGCAGTTGCCCTTTTTTACATTCCCACCAACCATAGATAAGTGTGCCTTTTTCTCCACATCCTCACTAACACTTGTTTCCTTTTTTTTTTTTTCATAATGGCTATTCTAGTGTGTGTGAGATGATGTCCCATTGTGATTTTGACTTCCATTTCCCTAATAGCCAGTTAAGGGGAGCATCTTTTCATGTGCCTTTTAGTCATTTGTATTTCCTTTTCTGAAAAATATCTTTCCCTGTGTTTTGCCATTTATTAATTGCATTGTCTTTTTGTTGTTGAGTTACAGAATCTTTTTATATATGATGGATAATAAAGCCTTATCTGATATTTGGTTTCCAACTATTGTCTCCCATTGTGCAGGCTGCTTTTCTGTTTTCCTGAAAAAGTTATTTGATGCACAGAAGTTTTTAATTTTGAGGAAATCCCATTTATCTATTAACGTTTTAATTGTTCATGCTTTGGGTGTAAGGTCTAGGAAACCACCTACTATAATAAATTCATAAGCTGTTTTCCTACATTTTTTAAAAATGTTTTATGGTCTAACTCTAATTTTTATGTCTTTGATCCATTTTGAGTTCTTTTATGAAAAGGGTGTGAGATATAGGTCCTCTTTCATTCTTTTGGATATGGATATCCAGTTCTCCAAACACCATGTATTGAAGAGGCTTCTCTGTCCCATTGGGTTGGCTTGACTGCCTTATCAAACATAAATTGTCCATAGATGAAAGAGTCTATTTCTGAACACTGAATTCAATTCCAGTTTATTTTTACACCAGTAGCATACTGTTTTGACCAGTAGCTTTGTAACATGCTTTAAAGCAAGGGAGTGTGAGACCTCCCACTTCATTTTTTTTTCTCAAGATATTTTTAGCTATTCAGGGAACCCTGCCATTCCAAATAAATTTGGTTATTAGTTTTTCTATTTCTAGAAAGTAAGTTGTTGGGATTTTAATTGGTATTGAATTTAAATAAATTTGGATGGAATAGACATCTTAACCATATTTAGTTTTTCAATCCGTGTACACTGTAGAACTTCCATTTGTTTAGGTTTTCCATGGTTTCTTTCAGCAATTTCTTGTGGTTTTGTGTGTATAGGTCTTTTGTGTCTTTAGTTAAATTTATTCCTAAATATTTTATTCTTTTGTTGCTATTGTTACACCAAGATGATCATGTGGTTTTTTCTGCTTTGACTTAATGATATGGTGTATTACATTAATTGATTTTCTTATGTTGAACCAGCCTTGTATACCTGGAATAAATCCCACTTGGTCATGGTGCATGATTCTGCTGGATTTGATTTGCAAGTATTTTGTTGAAGATTTTTGCATTTATATTCATTAAAGACATTGATCTACAATTCCCTTTTCTTGTAGTATCTTTGTCTGGCTTTGGTATTAGAGTGATGTTGGCTTCATAGAATGAGTTAGGTAGCTTTTCCACCTTTTCAATTTTTTTTCAAGTGTTTGAACAGGATTGGTACTAATGCTTGAATGCTCCATAAAATTCACATGTGAAGCCATCTTGTCCTGAGCATTTGGCAGGGGGGAGCTTCTTAACGACTGACTCAATCTCTTTACTTGTGATTGGTTTGTTGAGGCCATCTATTTCTTCTTGAGTCAATGTTGTTTGTTCATGCCTTTCTAGGAAATTGTCTATTTCACCTATGTTGTCTAGTCTATTAGCATATATTTGCTCATAGTATCCTCTCACTCCCACCTTTATTTTTGTGGGGTGGTTATGTCCCCTCTTCCATTTCTGATTTTATTTATTTGCATCATTTCTCTTTTTCTTTTGTCAACCTAACTAAGGGTCCATCAATTTTATGGATTTTCTCAAAGAACCAACTGCTGGTTTTGTTAATTTTTTCTATTTTTTTTCATGTTCCAAATTTCATTTATTTCTGCTCAGATCTTTGTTACTTAAAAAAAAAACTCATCTGTGTCCCTTACCCTCTGTGCTATCCTTTAAGGCAGTAGTGGGACAAGGAAAGAATAATCATAATAAACAATCTTATTTGGAAAGAGAGGAGACACTTAGTAGTAACACAGATCTATAGCAATTCTAAATATCTTTATGGCAGATTTTTTTAAAAAGGCTTTTGGCCCTCTGGTGCTGGGATTTCTTTGTTTAAATCTTGATTCTGCTCTATGGAAGAAACAATTCCTTTCTTTGTTCTTGAAGTCTCTAAGTTGTGCCTTCTGGGAGAGTCTACATTTTCGTTTTCATCTTAGGCTTTTGTAGAGGGCTGTACAGCTTTCTTGTTCTGACTTACACTGGCAGAAATTTGAAAGCCAAAGAATCATTTGAAGTCTCAAGGTCTTGGTTTCTTGGTAGTAACTACCACTCAAAACTTTAGTAGTCTTCTTATATATTTGTTCCCAGTAAATTTTATGGGGTGATAACGTCACACAAAGTAGTCTCCTAAACTGAGTTCTTTACTTCCCAACTCAACCATCTCCTTTACCTCTCTATCTTTTCCATCTCTTTCTCTCTCTCTAGGCTCCTTCCAAGAGGCTACCTGCAATCCAGTCTTCCATGGTGCACATTAATGCACTGAAAAGTTCTAACAATATGATTGAACTCTTTGAATTTTACCTGCCTCATTTAAATCAAATGATCAGCTATACTGGGGGTGTTTCCATACAAATTCTCTTAATTTCATGTTAACACGCATCCAGAAGCAGCCTGCTTTTATGTCATATGAATCTCTGCTTTCTTATGTTCCTATTTGCACATCAACTACTTCTATTCAGAAATTATCTCTTTTAACTAACACTTTGCTAAAATATCCAGTAATATGCTGCACATTTAATATTATCATGTTCTCCCTCCATCATCTTTTCCTTCAGCTTTACATTTGTAAGGCATATGATCTGATTCCTAGGTTAAAGCAAATAACAGTTTTACTAAACATTTTGCCTTCTTTCCAAACTTTGATATCAGTTTTCTCACCATCTGCTGCCTGATTGCTAAGCCAGTGCCTCCTACTTCACATTTTGGTTACTGCAGTTTTCTTCTTCTGTAAAAATTTCTTTATTATTAGCCATGTTAGCACAAGACTATGATTCAGATTCTTGTGTCCAAAAAGAACTAGGTTATGCTTAACTCTACTTGTTAACTCTACTTGTTAGCTAATGAGGAAAATGAAACCCAGGAGTTTATGCCACTTCACAATTTTATCTCATTTACAATGTTATTTTTAAATGACTTACAATGTTAGAGCCAGGATTATAATTCATATCTGTTTGTTATGTAACGCTCTTTGAACTTTGTCAGGTAACTGGCTAGGAAACTGAGACAGAGATTAAGTTATAGATTTCCAGCAAGCTATCACCAGAAAGCCATAGAATTTGGAGAAAGCATGGGTCTGCTGATACCATGATTTTGAACTTCTATCCTTTAAACTATGAGACAATAAGTGCCAATCAATTTTTGGCATTTTTCATAGCAACACTGGGAAACTAAGACAATAAGTAAATATCTGAGGAACCACTGAGTTCAAAACCTTGGGTAGCAATAGAACAGACACTTTGCAAGACTGGGGAAATATTTCAATATATATATAAATTCCATTGCATTCAAACCAAGAGGAAAGATTTGACATGGCAATTAAGTTGTCTTTTATCTTCAAGTGCTTTGCTGCTCAAATCCTGGCTGCATTCTGAACAATTGTCCATCATTATCTTCAACAACACACATGAAAGATTTCAAAGTATTTGGATTCAGCCATTTTTTGTTTCTGCGCTTTAAGGCAAATGTCTTGGATAAGAATTATCCCCTGGGGCCACTCATGAGAGTGGAAGTTTAGCATTGTGACTCATGTTCTACCAGTGCTAAATCCCAGATCCTGAATAGCATTGGGGTCCATATATTGTTCAATAATATGTGTGTGTGTATGTGTGTGTGTTTTTGTGAAATTCTGGGCTTTCTAAAGCCCAGGGCTCAGAGTAGACTTCCCTTGTATCCAGGTATAAAGCTAATAAAGACCAATAAAGCCAAGTGCATATATATTTATCTCCAAATATCTATGCTCTTGCACATTTCACAAACTCAAACTCCCCTGCAGTGACCTGTTAGTACATGCGACTAGTTCTGGCCAATGGACTGTGAATAGTGGATGTGTATCACAGCATTTCAGAGCTGTATGATTCCCTTCAGCCATCCTCTCCTGCCACAGCAACCGGCAAAGATCTATGTTAATTTGGCAGCACTGCAAGATAGTAGGGTCTTTTCCATGACTCAGTGGAGAAGACTAAAAGGCCCATGACTTAGTGGAGAAGAGCCCCTTGTCTGATCATATTAGTTAGACATGCAGCAAAACCAAAAAAAAAAAAAACAATAAGCTTCTGTTAGGATAAACCAGAAATATTTTGGAAGGTTTTTTTTTCAGCCCTGGAAAAGCATAAACTTGCATTACCTAAATAAAGCAATCCATGTTTTAAAAGAGATTTCTGTATTCTAAGGTTATATGCTCTCCTAGAAAGTAAATATTTTTTAGTAACAGTCTATGCTTTATTTACTTTTGAGAATTTAATCAGACAAGAATTTAATTTTTGTTTAACATATATGGTATATATCTAGGGTTTTATTTCAACATTCTATCTGGACCAATTTTATTATGTAATAATTTATTACCCCAATAATTTGAAGCATCATTTTTATCATTCATTAAATTAGGGTTCATAAACTTTGGTTCAAAGTAAATCTGTCCTGCTGCCTGTTTTTGTAAATAAAGATTTTTGGAACATAGCTATGCTCACACGTTTACATATTGTCTGTGGCTGCTCTTATGCTGTGGCAGAATTGAGCAACTGTGACAAAGACTTACTCTCTCCTTTCCTCCCCTCTGGGATCCACTTCTTGATCCACACCTGCCTGAGAAGATTTCCTTGACCCTCAGACCTTTCCTTCTGCTGGATACAGAGGTCCTCTCCCCTGCTTCCATGAGAGACCACTTCTCTCCTTTCCCTGACTCTCATTGCTTCCTCAGACAGACCATCCTTTGTAGCACAGGATTCTGGGCTAAGGATTCTTGTTCTCTTTGCCACCCTAGAGAATCACTTCTAGTCTATGCTGATGGGAATTTAATGTTTTCCAATGGGAGTGACCCCTCCGGGCCTTGATTTTTTTTTTTTTTTCACATGGGCAGGCAGCGGGAATCAAACCCGGGTCCTCTGGCATGGCAGGCAAGCGTCCTTGCCTGCTGAGCCATCATGGCCCGCCCGGGGCCTTGATTTTTTAGTCTCTACTGAAACCCATTGCGGATTCACTTCTTATGGAACCTACTCACTTCTTAGCCCTCAAGAAACAGGACATTTGGAGGACACATGTATTCTTGGAAGTGTTGACTTGGACTCCTCTCAGATGGGGCAAACAGCTCTACCACAGGCATAGGTCTAGACATATCCTGGAAAGGAATATCCTTAGGACACCTGACAACACACCCTAGGGATGCCCAGAGACTTTACTCCCTGCATTTCCAAGAGACTGTATTAGTGGAGAGGAAGGATTCCTTAAGCATGTTGTCTTGAAATTCTTCCAGACAAGGCCTGGGAAACTCCTTGTGATGGTATGAATATTTCCTCCCTGTTTTGTTATCAGTATGTTTATATTTAGAAAGAAGCAAATATCTTGTTTTCCTCTTATCATACAACATAAGTTGTACTGTTCGAATTATATTTAAGTTACAGGGTATGAAGCTTAAGAGTGAATGTTACCTAAAGACTTGCACCCTATTCCGGAGAGCTGTAGTGCATTTCCAGTTGTACAGAAGACAGTTGAGTATTGTTAGGTGAAGAATATGTCTGTTATTGTTTTCTGTGTGGAGATTTCACATGTTTCAAAGCGATATATATTGCTGCCAAGTTGACAAGGGGCAGACTGTGATGGTTAGGTCTGGTGTCAACTTGGCCAGGTGATGTCCCCAGGTGTCTGGTCAGGCAAGCACTAGCCTGACCATTGCTGCAAGGATATTTCATGGCTTGTTGATAAACCAGAAGGCTGATATATTAAATCATCAGTCAGCTGATTGCAGCTATGACTGATAACATCTGTAATCAACTAAGGGTATGTCTCCCACAAATGAGATATTCCAATTAGCGGAAGACTATTAAGGAAGGAAAGAAACTCTTTCCCTGCTTCTTCAGCCAGCAAGCCTTTCTTGTGGAGTTTGTCCAGTCCCTTCATTGGAGCTGCCAGCTTCGCAGCCTGCCCTATGGATTTTGTACTCTTCCATTTCCATTGTTGTGAGACAGCGAGACACCTTTATAAATATCATATTTGTAGATCTCTCCTGTTGGTTCTATTTCTCTAGAGAACCCTGAATAATCCACCCCTGATAGTGTAAGTCCAGACATCTCTCAGGAAAGGTGTCCTGGGGATGCTTAATGACTTTACTCCCCCTGTCCCCAAGAGATTAGGCTGGTAGAGAGGGAAATGCACAACTCTGATGCACCTTGGGATGCCACATGGTCACACTGGTACTAGTGAGGCTCTTCTATTTTCTTTTCCAGAGAAAATGGAAAATGCCAACAGTCAATAGAAGCTAAAAGATGTGGAAGCATAACCTCCAATGGAACTCTCAATTATAATACCATCCTTCAGTTTATAAAAGACAGGGAAAATAGTCAGAAATTCCCTATGCCTAGATATTTATAGCTCTCTATCAAGACAGGGACCTAACAGTAACTTGTTGCTTGTGTTATGCCCATGTCTCAATTGTTATTAGGGGAAAAAAATCTTCTTGATGATCCTCTTTTAAATTTGTTTACTAAAAGGCATGAGAAAATGTTCCACCAAGCCAGTCAACTGTAATAAGCTAAAGGAGATCACTCAGGAAAAAGAGGAAAACCCAGCTCTGTTTTAGGTGAAGTATACTAATGTAAGCCCGGACTCCTGGGATGTCCAAATTTTTCTGGGCACCTATGTAGTCAACCAGTCTGCCCCTGATATTCAGAGAAGGCTGCAAAAGTTCTCCATGGGACTGAAAACTCCCACTAATGACCTTTTAGAAACTGCTTTTTCTGTTTTTAATAATTGGGACAAGACTGGGGAGGAGTAGAAGGCAATGTGAGGCAAGTAAAGGCCAGAGAATAAGCCCAACTTTCATTAATCACTGTTAAAAGTGCCCTGTCCCCTCAAGATCACCCATATCATGGCTCCAAGCCTAAAGGACCTTGCTTCAACTGGGGGTCAGAGGGTCATGGAGAGAGGGTACCAGAAACCTTGAAACAACCCTCAACCTCAGGACCCACCGGGGACTGGTCCCCAGTGCCACAGCCCAGGCACTGGGCTGTAGACTGCACCATCTCCTGAAGTGCAGGGGAGGCAAGAGAACCCCTAGAGACAAATCCAGTGGTGGCAAGTACAAAGGATTGAATGTACCTGAGGCCACATATGGTTCTGCTGACTACACATCTGACCATCAACCTAGAGGAGCCTTGGGTGACACCGAACATAGCAGATAAGATTATTAACATCTTAGTTAAAACTGGAGCCACTCTGTTGTGAACTGCCACTCTGGGTCTACCTTCCACTCAAACTTGCCTAATTATGGGAGTTGACAGTAAAACTAAAACTACAACCCTCATTACCCCTCTCCTCCGTAAGCTTAAAGACATTCTAGTGTTCCATCAATTTCTCATTGTCCTTGAAGTCCCACACCCCTTCTAGGGAGGAATCTTCTTCACTCCCTAGGGAGCACCTTAAGACTACTAGACTGGGCTAGTGGTTACCCCCTTACCTCTACCAAATCAAGGCCTCTCAGCATCCCAAAGGAGATCCTTAAACAAATAAATCCATCTGTATGAGATGAAGTCATCCCAGGGTGAGCCCACTGAGTAGCCCCTGCTTGCATTCAGGCTCTCAGTCCTAGATCTTAAAGATGCATTTTTTAATATATCACACTTCACCCTGACTCTCAATACCTATTTGCTTTTAAATAGCAGGAACTTTAGGTCCCACCCTGCTGACTTAGACAGTGCTGCTTTCAGTATAAATATGGGGATTATATAGTCCCCATATCTTTTAGAATGCTTAGCAGCAGACCTTAATAAGTTCTAATTACCTCCAAGCACAGTCTTGCAATATGTTAATTTTGTGAACTAACATATTTCTAATATGAAAGTGAATTTTGTTTGTTGCCACTGCTGGCTACAAGCTCTAGACGGATATAGAAAGCTGTGAAAGATTTGAGAACGTAAATTTCGTTTAATAATGTAGTTTGCTGGTTTGCTCTTAATGAAAGGCTATTAAAAAGTATTTTTTTTAACCATCTGAGTTGTCTAAAAGATAAAATTTTTATATCATGTCAGTTAAATATCCTTGTTGATATTTATGTTGACCTTATCATCTGTTATTTCAGAAGACAAATCTTACTCTTAAAGGAAAACTGTCACAAAGGATTTGTTCTCTTCCCTCATGAAAGTTAGGTGCTAAAATAGTTTAACATTATTACATTAAAAGGTGTTTTAAAGTATTACAATAATGGAAAATGATTTTCTAGCCTTCTGCTAGCTAAATTTATATGGGTGAAATGTTATTCATATATTTCAAATTTGAGTCAGTTATTGCAAACTGCCTCCATATGCCAAGCCCCAACCAACTGTGTTACTAAAAGCTCTAGAGAATACCCTAAGCTCTATCTTGCTCCTGCTCCTGTTCAGACCATGTACATAATTTCTCACCCAGTTTGTTTCTTCTAGATTAGAAGCCTTTACAGCAAAAGTTCTCCTTCCCAGAGGCTGTGCTCCTATTCACCACACTCAGCCAGCCACCCGCAATAGCATAGCCAGAGACTTCTATGCTCCTGCAAGGAGGGCCCGTGGCCCACTGACAGCTTGAAGAAGCTACAGGAAATGGACCAGCAGCTCTGATTCCCTTTAGATTAAGGGATCTAGACATCTCAGAGGAGGAAATGAAGTCAGGTTAGATTTAGGATGGTAGCTGGCTGAGCAAAAGCCAAACCCCCAAAGAGCCAGGCCTCAAGGAGAATATCTCTGAGAAGAAAAGCACTAAACAACCCCTGGGAGCCAGTGAGCATTCTACCATTAAGCATCCACAGATGAGGGAAAAGGGAATGGTAGTAAATTCATTAATAAAAATGACAAAAGGAACAAAATCTATCAAAGCAAATGGCCCCACAGTGGCCGGGGCTCTTGTCTTTCACCCCTCTTTACTTGCAAGAGTGCCACATGTCTTCTCACATGTGTATTCAATCAACTCTTATCTGCTCAAAGAAAAAGTAAAAGGTTGGAAACAAGAACCATGCTGACACTACACAAAGAAAGTTGGAAGGGCCATGTTAATTTCACACAAAATAGATTTGGAAGAAAAAGAGAATTATCAGAAATAAAGAACATCATGCCATGATAATAAAGGGGGTCAATTCATCAATAGCACACAACAATTCTGAACATTTATGTGCCAAAACTAGAGAATTATACCACATGAATCTAAAACTGATAGTCCTGCAAGGAGAAGTAGATAAATCCATAACTATAGAGAACTTTTAATACCACTCTCTCAGTAATTGATGGAACAGGTGGGCAGAAAAATAAGTATGGTAGAGGAGAACCGGACACTACTATTGACACACACTTGTGCTCACTGTCCTTTATAGAACACTGCACCCAACAGTGGTAAAGTTCATTCTATTCGTGTGCATACAGAACCAAGAGAGACCCTATTCTGGATCACAAAATAAGTCTCAATAAATGTTAATTATTTCTCTCCTTACATTCTAAAATGGCTCTGATCAAATCATTCCAATGCCTTTAGATAGAGAGATATAGAATAATGAAAAGGGGAGAATATGGAAGTGGAGGAAAGATGAGAGTAAGTTAGGGCAAGGAAAGAAATTTGGGGGAAAATCCAGGAGAAGTAATGAGGCAATTGTTTAGGAACAATGGTGGTGAGGCTGAAAGGAAATAATTTCAAGAAATATTGTTATGGATTATGTGTTCTGTTAATGAAGAAATGCAAATAAAGAACTTGAGTTATTTAGAAATCATGTAATCATTACTAGACCACATGATCACATACTTCATTGAAGTTGTACATCTAATACTCCTTTATATATGAAAACATCTTCAAAATTACTATTCTCATTCTTTTGAGCTTTTTCTCTTATTTTTTTGTTTCTTTACAAATAATAAATATTTTCATATATCTTGTGATTTTTCTCTTTTCACTGATCCTCCTCTATGCTTATCCATACCTACCTATGCTTATCATTGTCTTATTGTTTATAATGTAGTGATATGACACCACTCACCTCACCATAGCTGGAAGAGAGATTTAGAAAAATTATAACAGAGACAAAACATTGTTATGACTGACTTTGATAAATACGATTTATTACCTTGAGTTTTTCCATCTGAACAAATCAGATTTCTTTAAAAATCAAGATATCTATGCTGTAATCATTAATGGTATTAAGAATTTAAAAATACGATATTTAAAAATGTTATACTGGGAGGGCCACGGTGGTTCAGCAGGCAAAGTTCTCACCTGACATGCCAACCCAGGTTCATTTCCTGGTACCTGCCCATGTTCTAAAAAAAAAGAAATCATACTATCATGTTGGGATTTTAGGTTCAAATACTTAATAATACATATTCTTCAATAATCAATGGAAATACATTAAATATTTACTAGAAGAATAATGAATATACTTCTGTTTTGAGTTGAATTTTAGATTAAGATTTTTGAAATTACCTCCCACCTCAATCCAATTATATGTTGGCTAAAATAGAATAAATATACTTTGGGAGAGCACCCCCATGCTTTTGAGAAGTACTGGAAATATTCAAAGACTAAAATAGACAAATTACAAACTATAAATACAAATCAACAATATATACTTGTAAGCTGAAACTTAGTGGAGAGAACTGAGAGGGAAACAATAAATTAAGAGCACAGCTGAGGTTTTCCTCTAAGCAATGTCAATTTTAGCACTGGAATACGAAGAATAACTCTTAGATCCTGTGCCAGTTTAAAACTATTATGTACTGCATAAAAACATGTTTTAATCCTGATCCAATATTGTGTGCATAACCTTTTGATTAGATTAATCCATGGAGATGTGACACACCCGATTGTGGGGGCAGATTTTAATTAGATAGAGCTGTGTCTCTGCCTATTCAGAGTGGATTTTGATCAGTTTATTGAAGTCCTTTAAAAGAGGAAACATTTTGGAGGAAGCTCAGAGCCTACAGAGATATTTGGAAAACAGTTGCTTCAGAGCCAACAGAGACCCTTAGAGATACTTGGAGAGCTGACAGAGCAAGCAGATGCTTAGACAGGGATGTCTGAAGCCCAACAGATGTCACCATGTGCTGTCCCATGAGATGTTAAGCAAGTTAGAACCCAGAGTTTTGTCCCAGAAGCATTAAGTTGATTGTGATGATAAAAAATATATATTTATTCCTTCTAGCCTCCTATATTCTGGAGCAGCTAGAAGGAAAAATCTGAGATGATGGCATGATAGCCCATGACAAACTCTGGGATCTGATAACTACTTGTTGCAGAGTGCTTGAACACTATTGTTTTTTACTTTCTTTGCTTTGCATACATGTTATATTATGCAATAAAAAAAGTTAAAAAAAAAAAAGGCAACAGAGGAAAAGAAAGATAATGACTGAAAATTGGTTAAAACCAATGGAAGCAAGTATTACACAGAAAGAAGATGAATAACATAAACCAAACAGGATAAATATAAGAAATATTCACTAATGCACATTTTAGTAAACAGCAAAATTATAAAAATGTTTCTTGAGATCTTAAAAGTAGCAGAACAGAAAAGATGGATTGGTACTAAGGAAGAACAAAAGATTACTAACTGAATTCTCAAAACTAGTACTGTAAGCAAAAGAGTCTATATGGAAAAAATATGCTAAAAGTGCAGAAATTTGTCAACCTAAAAATGTTATTTTCAAAACAAGTGGATAGTTATGGGTACTTTCAGAATATACCCTCTACACACTATACACATTCACTGTAATATACACTAACACAGTCACTGAAAGATAACTTAAGGAAACACTTCAGGAATTAGAAAATAATCCAAAAGGAAGGTCTGATATACAAGAGAAAGGAAATAAAGACATTTGAAAAGATGTAGATAAATCTAAGTAATATCTACATAATAATAATATCTAATTTGTTGAGGTCAAAATGTCAAAGTTGAGAGGCATTTAGCATCTAGGAACTTTGGGGAGAATGGATTAAACTATTGATTAGCTTTAGGCATTATTAAACATCTATTATAAAAAGTCAAGAGTAATTACTAAAAATATATATAGGGTAGAATTTCTAAATCAGTAGAGGAAGGAAATGAACAAGAAATAAAATAAAAAGAAAAATATGAAATATATGAAAAGAGAAGAGGAAAGGTCATATGACAAAAACAACACAATTAGGCATGTAAAGAGTCAAAGTATACCAAAAACATATAAAAAAAATTACTACCCACAAGAAATGGTAGAATTATACAAAGATCAGAAAAATTAAATGTCAATATAGAAACCAATATCAGTGAGTTACTAGTCGATGATTAAATATTTAGCTGCCAATCAATATAGTAAGTAAAATGTTAAATGAACTCAAAAGAAAAAAATCCAAAATAATTAAGGCAAAATTTAATAAACTTACAGGGAAAAATACTGGGGAAAATCCATTACCAAGTAGGAAATTTTAACACACTTCTCTCCATTTTTGAGGTGTCAGACAGTCAAAAATGTTAAAATTAGACAAAATAGGAAATAACTGAATTAATAGAAATATAGCTAACATTTAGAATGTTAATGTTAACATAATGCTAATAAAATTTTCTCAGATATAAATGGAATATTTACAAAAACTGGTCTCTTTTTTGACCATGAAGCATGTTTCAAAAATAAATTTCAAATAATTCTGTTATAAAAAATGCTCTCTGAGAAAATCAGTTAAACCAGAAACTGAAGTGTATGGTAAAAGAAAATATTCCCACATTTGGAATTAAAAATAAAAATACACATTTAAATAATGTGCAGATTAACAAATTTATTCTTATGAAAATTATAAAGTATTTACTATAAAATGAAAATCCCATCTGTTGAGTACAGACTTTTGATTACAACTATGAAGTATAGGACATATCAGACCAAACTTATGGCTAGAAACAGGTATAAAAGTTTCATTGAAAAACTGTATGTTTGGAGCACAACCAAGGCAGCAAGGAATTAAGGGCCCGAAATCTTGAAGAAAAAGAAAATGCAAAGAGATGAGGTTATGAGCTCCATGTATTAAATATAAATCATTTCATGAAATATTAATTTAGTACCAATGGGAATGGAAAAAATTAGCCTATATCTTTTTCCTTATTTAATGTCCTTGTAGAATTTTGCTTGAAAAATTATGTAGTTGTCATACCATGGTTCAGAAAGTCTTCACTATCCTTCTATTTTCTCAGGGAATTTGTGCAAGATTGGTGTTTTTCTATCTATAGAGATTTAGAAGCATTATCCAATGAAGATTTTTCATCCTAGAACTGATCTTCTAGAAAGTTTTAACACTGTGGATTCAATTTATCAAATAGATGATGGACATTTCAG
Source organism: Tamandua tetradactyla (assembly GCF_023851605.1). Lineage (NCBI taxonomy): Eukaryota > Metazoa > Chordata > Mammalia > Pilosa > Myrmecophagidae > Tamandua > Tamandua tetradactyla. Next base: position 51,958,524 of record NC_135341.1, on the reverse strand, counting down.
ATAATCCATGTCTTCCTGGGTTAGTATCTCTAATTTCTGTTTTTCAAGGGATTTTTTTCCATTTTGTCTAAATTGACAAAATTTAATGGCATAAAGTTGTTATTGGACAAAAGCAGTGAATTCTTTTGCCCATTGCTGTTGAATGACCAATTTCTGAGACACTGGAGTTTCAAAAAGAGAAAAAGTCTATTGCTAGGTATGAAGCAGGAGATAAAATGGTCTATCAGCTCAAAATCTATCTTCCCAATCTCCACTAATTCTGATAGTTTTGAAATATCAAATGATGGGCAGATTTTATAATAATGAGCACCATTGTCCCAAATGATATAATTAAAGGTGTTCTAATTATTGAGCATGAGAAGACTGATAACATGCCGAGTCACAGGACATATGTAAAAAAATGGTAGCCTTAAAATGATGAAGGGCATGATTTTTAGTATTTATGAGGTATAGGTGACTTATAGGTTAAAGTCTAAGCTATTGTATACAACAGGCAGGTTCATTTTGTTTAGATCCAGTTTTGGTTCTAAACAAAGATCCAGTTCTAGGCCAACCCAAGACCCTTCATTAATAAATATTAGGGTCTGTCTTTTATGATCACAAGACTCTAAGGTAGAAAAACTGGATAAATGGATACAATGAAGGTTAATCATAAGGTTTTTACAATCACAACGGCATAAAATAAAGGTTATACAATCATTATCAGAGATCAAGGCAGCTGTATTGCAGTTCAAAGATTTCAGGAATTTTCCTTTGTCTATTCTAATATACTAAAAAGTAAAAAGGAATGTCTATATGATTATTCAGTAATCATAATGATCCCTTGCATCCAAACTTCTCAGTTACAGCTTCTCCTTCTCATTTGATAACTTTCTCTTATTCTTGAAGGATATCTGGATAATGACTCTTCTAACTTACTCATGGCTGAAAAGGAGCATTGTCACTAAGGGGCAGAGGGATGGAACTGGTTGGTGTCCTTGGAGAGTCCAGTATTTCTGGGTTTCATAGCTTATCTACCATTAGAACAATCCAGAGGCTTTAAGTCTGTGAAAAACAAACTTAAAAAGTAATTATTTTATAGAGACCAGGATATGTTTTAGAGTTTCCAGGACACTGTTTGCTGGGGCTTGCCAGACTGGCAGTTTGCAATATCTGGCTGAAACCTGCATAAGGTAACCTCCAGAATGACTGCTCAACTTGATTTTAAATCTTTTAGCCACTCTATTTCTTTCCCCCTTTTGACCAACCAATCCCAAGAAGCGAAGGCTAGGATGAAAGTCATGTCCCATGTTGCCGGGAGGACTTACACCCTTGGCAGTCATGTTTCCCATACAGGGGAGGTCAGATATTGACTTAGAGAGGGAGCATGTTTGAGTAACAAATGAGGTTCTCTGAGTATGACTCTTAAGCATTTGTCAAAAGTGAATTCAGGGGCGGGCCGCGGTGGCTCAGCGGGCAAGAGTGCTTGCCTGCCGTGCCGGAGGACCCCGGTTCGATTCCCGGCCCCAGCCCATGTAAAAAACAAACAAACAAACAAAATATAATAAAACAAGAAAATGTTTAAAGATGTTTCCCTTTCTTCCATCCTTCCTTCCTTCTCTGTCTTTCCTTCCCTTCCTCCCTCTCTCTTAAAAAAAAAAAAAAAAAAGTGAATTCAGCTTTGCTATTACAGAAATAAGTTTCATCAGGGCAAGCCTCAAGATTGAGGCCTTGGCTTATTAAATTGGGAGCCCTTATTTTCTTATTGCTTAAGAAAATATCAGAAGTTCCCCAGATGGGGAAGTTTAATAGTTTCACTTTTTCTCCAGTCCCTTAAGGAAGTTTGCAAATACTACCTCATCTAATGCCCAAGATACTCTGAAAAGCATCAGGATATACATTAACTTGTGCAGAATATTAAATTTTATTCTTTATTTTAGGTTCCATGGCAAATAAAGCTGAATTATGTTGTTTAAATAAACTGATCAGACAGATTAAATTATATAGTGTGCTACAGAAAATTTAAACTTTGGACAAAATAGACATCTTTTCTTTTGGTCTCACACAAAAGTAAAAGTGTCAAATGCAGACAATATTACCTGTTACCCTGCATTTTGATGTGCCATAGTTTTAACTAGATCAGTTTCAGTCACATTGCTAATTGGAGTTTGATCTCATTTTCAGTTTTTTTAACAGTCACTGCATGGAATAATGCTGAGTTTCAGAGCTAGAGAACTAACTCTGACTTTCAGTTGTCACACATAAACTTAAAATCCAGGGAACTACCAGGTTATGCAAAACGCAAAGCATTTCAGAATTAAGAGAAAACTGTTAAAGCTCAAGAGTAAATGTGACTCTGTAGGAGCTTACAATCTAAGCCCTAATTTTCTTATATACATTTTTAAATGAAGCTACTTTCGGAAATAAAAATATTTGACAGTTGTCTTATATTGACAAAACATAGTAGATGCTTTGTTCTGTTTCACCGTTACACATTTACTGGAATGATTTTAATTAACAGATAAAAATATAATTTACATATTTGTCCTGCCACTCTTTAAAGTTTCTAGATGCAGCTCTGACCTAAAGTTGACCGCATATACGTTAAGAGAAGCATTAGAGCAAAGTAGTGCAACTGACACATAAATTGGCTGTTTCTATGATTATAGCCTTTTTCTAAGAATAACTAAAACTACAACTAACAACATGGTACCATTGTTTAGCATTTTACAGATTAGTATCAAGACGTAAGATGGACAGTGAGAACATTGTCAAATCTTTAGGAATTTTAATAGAAACTTTAAATATATGAATAACATTTTACCTATGCAAATTAAGCTAACAGGATATAAAATCCCCAATAACCATTATTGCTTTTCCCAAAGACCTCCTATGCAATATGTCAAACTATTTTAGCACTTAACTTTTACAAGGAGAAAGAACAAATTCTTTGTAACAGTTTTTCCTTTAAAAGTGAGAATTGTCTTCTGAAATAAAGGATGATAAAGCCAACATAAGCATTAACAAGGATATTATTTTGATGTAAAATCTTTGCCTCCTAGACAGCGTACTCTGATGGTTAAGAAAACCTTTTTTATAACTTTTCATTAAAGGCAGACTAGCAACCTACATTATTTTAATATTTTAACAGAAAGAAAATTAAATTCATTAGTTTTGTATGAATGCACAATTTGACATAAAAGTCTATTTTTAAAAATATGAATAGGTTTATCAAATTTTTGGTCAGCATTGACTATGACAGATGGAATTCACTTTCATAACCTTTTATAACTTTCTGTATTTATTCAGGGCTTGTAGTCAGCATACAAACAAAATCCACTTTAATCAGAAAATATGATTATCTTAATATGGAAACTAACAAAAATACTACTTATCCCACCTGTAGTTTTGATTTACCCAGACCGCATACAATTAGAGATAAATTTGATGACAAATTCACAAAGCTTTTTGAACATACATACTTCCTTCAATAACAGTATTCGTGAAGGGGAGAAGAGACAGTGATACTACAAAATAATGGAAGATAGAAGAAATTTATGCTTGGGTTTGGAACTCAGTCAGATATTTATAAACTTTATACTCACAGCACACAAATGATTACTTTACAATATGCTTAAAGTTTCTTAGTCCAAACCAGCAATACTTTCAAAGGTAAGAAGAGTTCAAGTTTAAAATATAATCAGCTTTTCAGTAACTAAAGGATTTATATTTCAAAAAAAAAAAAAACCTCAAATTTTTCTTAACATTATTCCCAAGTGCTAAATAATACTTGAAATATGTTAGTTCTCAAAATTACGATATGACTTTTAAAAACTAGTTCAGAGCTCTATTTATTCAGATGCTACTTTCTTATTTAGAGGTCTTACAAATGCCATCTCTTTTATGAGGTCTCTTTAAGTTATTCTTTATATGCTTTTTAAATTCTTCCAGCATTTTATTCCTTTATTATTACTGTCATACTATGCTCTGGTACAAGTATATTTTAATTAGAATGCAAACTTTTTGAAGCTAAGAATTAGGTCTTCCCTATTCATGAAAGCATTTACTAACAAAAATATACTGACTGATTAAGAAAGCCACTACAAATTCAAATTCTTCCAAATACTGAGGTATAAATTGCAAAGTAACTAAAATGCCAGATTCATTTAAATTCAGTACTCAAGGTTATTAAAAAATCCATTTATATTTCTTACTAAACTTAATCGATTTCTTACATAGGATATTTGAAGCATTAGCAAATTTTCATTTTATTATATTATATAAATGTAATTTTGAGGCTGTATTTATAACACTAGCTAATATTATTAGTAAGCTTGTATAGATTTAGGGAGAACATACCCAAGCAGAGTAAAATTGTATTGTTCAATTAAAAAAATTCATCATGAAATTCCTTTTATTGGAAGTTAAAAAATTCTTTTTGCTTTCATAATATGCTAAAATTACAACAACCTTAAAAATACATTGACTATCAAGTTCTGGGGAATAAACTCCAATTGTTTAATTTGTCTCAAGCCTAAATCCAGAAAAAAAAAATTTTATAGCTCTCAAGGACCTTTCATTTTACCTACTGAAATTTGGTAATTAGATTTTATTCAGTTACTCCTATCCCAAGGCAATTCACATTTAATAATGATCTGAATACTAGTTACAATTGCAAAAGTATTAAGGGGAAAAAATAATTTTAACAAACATGCCTATTCTGCAACATTTTCTATGCCTACTATTTCTAAACTCCAGGCCCAGTGAAAAGAATTCTAGAGCACACTTCTGCCTAGAATACCCATGCCTAGAAGCCCTTCCCTCATGCTTCTTGAGGTGCTTAGGCCCAAAGGTAGGTGGGACAGGAAGAATTAAACCTGGCCTGTTGAACTTTGGTTTAAAAGTTTCAGATGAGGGCCATGGAATTTCAAATTTCCTACACCCTTCTTTTAACTATTTCCAATTATTAGATCTATTTCAATTAAAGCTGTGACAAGACAATTGGAAAAGGTCTTTGCCTTTTCCAGCGGCAGACCCCAGGAAGTGCCTTGGGAAATTCCAGGGGTGGTTTCTTTCTGATGTCCATGTTTGTTTATATTAATTACAAAACTAAAGTTTGAGCCCTGTGCTCAGGGTTTCTCTCTTTTTTCCTTCAGAAGTACTAATTTATATATTACTATAAAGGCATCTGTTTATTTTTAAGCAGTTAAAAAACAGCTCTTAGGAATTTTTTTGTTAATGTACCACTACCATCTGAAGATATGAGAGCATTCATTGAACAGGCAGAAAGCTAGTTACACAGAAACACAGAAATACTTTTGAGGGGAACAAATGAAGGATTGAATATACATCATCTCATCGCATTCCTGCCCCTTTGCAGAATACTTTTAACTGTTATATCCTTAACTACAGTGTTAATATCTTTCCATGGAGTCATTCTCAGACCATTTCTCTCCTGATTTTAAATCATATTCAGATAAGATTATGTTACCAACATGAAACTTTTTTTTCTCATAGATTCAGAACTAAAATCTTTCCAATTTTCAATACAGCCCAAAGGTTCCATTTTTAAAGAATTTCCATAATCAGTAACCAATTAGGAACACTTGTCCAATACAATTTTAGTAGGACACCAACTAACAAATTTAAACAGACACTTAACACTTATTATATTTAAGTAACACACCAGTTAATAACACACTAACTAACAATTAAACATTAAATGTTTAACACATCGATTAACAATCAAGTAAGAATTAAATACTCACTATACCCAGACAACATACTGGCTAGCAGTTAAATAGGCCTACTTAATTTCCTTAAACACAGTTAATAGTTGGATTACTTATTTTCCGGGAGTATACTCAACAGACAAACTCAGGGCTGGTTTTAAATGCTGTAGAGAAAAATACAGGCCAGGGCTCCAAACCCCATACAGAATGGCACCTTGAAAACAGAAGGTGTAGAGATCACCCTTGCAGGGAGCTGGTTCTGGAAGTGAGACTCTGGCCTTCAGGCCTATAGGTCTAGGGGACCCAAACCTCTGAACTGACTTCCCAATCCACTTCAGACTTGATGACCACTCACCTTGTCAGCTGTCCAGACTTGGAAATGGAAACAGTTTCTCTTTTGAAAACCAGGCCCCAAAAGAGCATGGAATGTAAGCAGAACAGAGAAAACCCAGTTGCCGAGCCTCCAGGCTAAAGAACATCTAGCAGCCACGAAAGGCTGTTTCTGCACTTTCCCGTTATACCAGGGCCTCGGAACCTCAGGCAGACAGCTTCCTTGTTTCTTAGGTCCCTTTTGCTCCATCAGAGTCACCAAACTGTTACCAGACAAAGTCAATGGACTCTTTTTCCTGTTGCATTCAAATGACCAATTCCTGAGACACTGGGCTTTCAAAGAGAGAAAAAGTTTATTGCTAGGCATGAAGCAGGAGATCAGATGACCTATTGGCCCAAAATCTCACCAAACTGGGGTAATTCTGATAGTTTTATAGTATCAAAAGATGGGCAGATTTTAGGATAATGAGTACAGTGGCCTCAGGTGATTTAATTAGAGATGATCTAATTATTGAGCATGCACAGACTGATTACATGCTTAGCCATAGAACATATGTAAGAAAATAGCAGCTTTAATATGATGGGCATGATTTTAGTATTATAATGAGGTATAGGTGACATATAGGTTAAAGTCTAAGCTACTGAGCATGTCAGGCACACCAATTTTGGTTAGATCCAATTTTGGTTATCAAGGAAACTTTGGACTTGGGGAAGGTTAGTTCCAGGCTGACCCATTAATGAATATTAGGGGCTGTGTTTAGTGACCACAAGACTCTAAAGTGAAAAAAAACGCATAACTGGGTACAAGTGAAGGTTAGTCACAAGGTTTTTACAATCACAGGGGCATAAGATAAAGGATATACAATCATTATCATTACAGTTCAAAGATTTCAGGTATTTTCCTCTGTCTACTCTAATGTACCAGAAAGTAAAAAGGAATATCTGTATAATAATTCAGTAATCATAATCATCCCTTAATCCTTCTCAGCTACAAAGTTTTGCAAAATACTCCTTTTTTCATCTTTTAATATATGCACTATAATTATAAATTCTCATCTAAGAATAACCTTAACTATATATTTCACAATATTTGTTATGTCATATTTCATTAATATCCAGTTCATGATATTTTTTAACTTCCACTGTTACTTCATTAATCCATTGGTAATTTAGAGATGTGTCATGTAATTTTCAAACATAGAAGGATTTTTATAGATAGGTTTTGTTTATATTCTCTTTTAGTTTGAGTCAACTGGTCAAAGAAAATATTCTGTATGATTCTGATTCAAAGAGATTTATTGAGACTAGCTTATGATTTTGCATTTGTGAATTTTGGTAGATGTATTGTGTGTACTTCAAATGAATGTGTATTCTTTGGTCTTAAATGCTGCTTTACTGTTTGGTTTTTCAGCCTCTTCAGAATTGGTAAATATCTATGAAAGGGAAATGGGACCATAAATAATGTACACTTCCTTATAATTTCCTTTTCTCTAGGAAATTGACCTCTCAAATCTTTTCTTAATCCTAAACTGTGCTAAATCTAAAGTCTAGTTTTATTTAGTCTGTTTAACTCCAGCCCTATTAGACTAACAAAAGCTTTTTGGTCAGCCTCTTTGTCCTAGTCTGCCTATGATTTGACAAAAAGCCTGAGAAGAAAGACAGTGAAGAATGTGGGGTTCATAACTTCAACACCTGTTTGTGATTTTTTAATTTAATTAAGAAGTTAAAAATCAAATTGAAATTCCTTAATCTGATGAAAGCTATTTAGAAGAAAACCTGTCATGCTAGCAGATGAAATATTTGAAATTTTACCCCCAAGATTGTGACTGAGATTAAAAAAAGGTAGCTGCTATTCATCACTTCTATTCAACATTGTACTATAAGTCCTGGCAAATTTAATAAAGAAAGAAAAGACGAAACAAAGGTAAAAAAGATTGGAAAATAAGAATTAAATCTGCCATTATTCTCAGGCCATCTAATGGCATATACAGGAAATTCAAAATAAAATTAGATTGATGAATTATTCTAACTATAACAGAATCCAACAAAGTGGATGAACACAATGTCAATTTCAAAATTTAGTTGTATTTCTATAAAATAACAATTAAAAAATTAAAATACTATCTAAAGAGCATCAAAATATTATGTTTCTAAGATATGAAAATCCTCTACACAAAAAACTACAAAGCACTGGTGAGAGTAATTTAAGACATAATTAAATAATTGTAGGTTTAGTCCATTGATTGAAAGATTCAACATCATAAGGGTGTCAGTTCTTCCCAAATTTCTTTCTAACTTCAATTAAAATACCAGGATAGGTGTGTATAAGTTGCCAAGCTTATTGTAAAATTTATAGAGGAATGCAAAGTGGCACAAATAGTCAAGATAATATGGAATAAAATTCTATGTGTATATATATATGCGCATGTATTTCCTCCAAAGTCAAAGTCAAAAATAGTAAGAACAACAAAGAACCCAGTAGAAAATTGAATAGAAGAAAGCTTGAACAGACTCTTCAAATATCCAAATATCCAGAGATTTTCCTAATGCCTGATAGGAAGTAATATTGTGCTCAACATCATTGGTTATAAGAGAAATGCAAACTAAAACCACAGTGTGTTAGCACTGCCCATCCAATGAAAATACTAATTTGGGAAAAAGTGAGAGTATCATTTGTAGGACACAAAGTAGAACAAACAAATCCGAATTATGTGGATGTATAATTGGTGTATCCATTTTTGAAAACTATTTGAGAACATTCTAATAAAGCTCAATATATGCATATACTTTGACCCAGGAATCAAATCCGCCACATTAGAAAAACCTAACAGACCAATTATTAATTCATAAGAGAGTAATAAAGTTAACTGGATATGATATCAACACGCAAAAAACAATTTACTTTTCTTATATTCTAGTGAATACATATATACATTTTTTTCAGGAAAACATTTACAGTAGCAAAGAGCATTATGAGGGACCTGGGAAGAGGTAGAGGGCAATCAATCAAAAGGTGTGCAAGTCCTTTACAGAGAAGAAAAAGTATTGAAAAATATTTAAAAGGAATTAAATAAATAGAACAGTATACCATGTCCATAAACAGAAAAATTGAATATTGAGAATATATCTGTACTCTCCAAATAGACTCAATTCTATTCCAGTAAATTTCCTAACAGGAATTTTGATGAAATTTTTGGTGACTCTAAATTGTACAAAGAAGATCAGATGCCCAACTGTGAAACACTCCAAAAAATAGCAATCTTGAGAAACTGTCCTACTAAATTTTTTAAATCATAATAATTAGAAGGGTTGAAATTGGCACAGTAAGGAAAGTTTTCCTAAACAATACATAAAAACTCTGATAATAAAAATAGATTGGGGTGGGCCACGGTAGCTCAGTGGCAGAGTTCTTTCTTACCTGTCATGTCGGAGACCCAGGTTAAATTTCTGGTGCCTACCCATGCAAAAAAAAAAAAAATTAATTTTATTATATTAAAATAATTTGTGAGTATAGAAGCATGCAATAAAGAAAGCATAAAATACAAATCACAAACTAGGAGAATATTTTTACACTTCAAAATGGAAAGATGATTAGTGCCTAAAATGAATATGGAACACTTAAAAAGAATGGGCAACCATGTGAATAAAAATATTCAGGAAGCAAGGAATAGCAATAGAAAATAAATATGAATTGAAATACTTAGTCTAATTAGAAAACAGTGAAATAACTATTCCAAAGAGGAATTTTTACACACAAAATTTAAAGAATAGCAAATTTTGGAAATCTAATACAAAGAAGCATGTATTGGAACTACTTAAGGTGGAAAACATTACATTATCTTTAAAAGCACATCTGTTAAATCAACTCTGAGCTAAGTATCCTTGAGAAACTCCTACACAATTAGTATGATAGGACAGCTACTAGTTTGTTCATAGAATTGTTGCCTAAAGTAGCTGAAAACCAGAAACAACCCAAATGACTAATAATAGAAAAATGGTTAATTGCACAATGGAATATTATATAGCAGGGAGAAGGAATGAACTGCAGCTATTTGTAACAACATGGATAAAAATTATAAACATAATGTTGGGTGAAAAAGAATATGTCCAAGAAACTCCCTACTGTATCTATATGCTTTTTTAGTTTTCATAAAAACCCAAGGAACAAATCCAAACAGCATATTGATTCAAAACATGCATATGGATATATATGGCTGAAAATGGATGACGTCACTAAAAATGGCATAATAAAACAAAAAGAAAAGTAGTGATTAAATTTAGTAGTGATTAAATTTAGTTGTGAAACTAGGGGATGGAAATTCTGAGAAGGTCATAGGTAGAAGTTTTGGCTTGCTAAAGCTGACAAAATGCAATATGCCAGATATGGACTGGATTTTAACAATGGGACTTATTAGCTAACAAATTTACAATTCTAAGGCTGTGAAAATGTCCAAAATAAGGCAGCCACAAGATGATACCTTCTCTGAAGAATGGTTACAGGAAAACTTGTCTGTCAGACAGCAAGGCACTAGGCGATGTCTCCTGGTCCTTCTTCTCCAGGGTTTCATTGCTTCCAGCTTCTGGCTTCAGTGGCTTCCTCTCAGCTTCTCTGGGACTTTTTCTGTAAGCTTCTCTTAATTTCATCTTTTAGCCTCTGTATGTGTTTTAAACCTCTTCTAAAGAACTCCAGTAAGAGGATTAAGACCCATGGTGAATAGGTGGGTTACATCTCAATTGAAATAACTTAATCAAAAGGTCCCACCTATGACAGGTCTACACACACAGGAATAGATTAAAAGAACATGGCTTTTGGGGGGTACACACAGACTCCAAACTATCCCAGTAGATTTCAAATGTATTGATAATCGTAAGTTAGACAGTGGATTTAGAGCTGTTTGATTATTTTGCTTTAAAATGTCATACAATGTTTCATAAATTCTTTCATATGTATCAAATACTGCTTAGTTTAAAAAATTAAAATGTAATGAAGAAGAATTCTTTTTCCATGAATCAACTTTTTAATCCCTTTACAAATGTCATACCTCATGGTTTTCTTACTAACAGATGACTGTTCTGAGATCTATAGCAAAAAATAAACAACAGGAAAATATGAATCCTCATGAGAGAAACAAAAACTTCTTAAAAAGATAATTTGATGCCATATTGGGCCTGAAGAGGTGGGACCACAACCATGTCTCTGAATTATTGTCATGAGGGACACTGGACTTAATAATTAGATAGGAAACAAAATGGGGTCACTCAGGCCTGCAAAGAGAGGTGTTTATACTGATGTCACATAAGGAGTGGGGAGACATCCATTTTTCTAAAGCTTGCGTTTCCTAATTGAAAATGTGCGGTATAGATTTCTCGTTTGCCCTTACAGAGAGAAGACGCTAACCTGGAAGAAGAGCCACCATTCACAGTTTAAATATGGATAGCAACTTTATCCTGGTAAAAATAAATTATTGAAAGACATTTTTCAGTGTATCTGAGGGAAAAAACTTCCAGAGCAATCAGTCACCTAAGATGGTACCTGGAATGAATATTGAGCAATCTGCAATAGCAATAGGAACAAGAATAATTGACAATGACTAATATTATACTAGTGAAAACGCACATCCAATTCCAGAGAAGATTGATCCAGGCCACATCACAGCAGAAGCCATGCACCGTATAACTAAGATGTCACATGCTATGGCAGCAATTCCCTTTCAGTAAGCTGCATAAAAAAGCACCTGTATACTCTACATTTTCCACAAGCTGCAGGTCATGTTCTCTTCCATTTTTAATTCACGCATTTTTGGAATATCACTTATTAGAGTGCTGTCTGGATGGACACATTAATCTCTAACAACTTTTGTCATTGGAATAATTTGGAATAATTCTTGGGACAAGTCCAACCTTCTTTAACATTTATTTTTTTCTTTTAGAGGCTCAGACCATGGAGATTGCACCCATTATATTTCTGAATTTTCAAATGGCTATCTCTCTGAAGCCTACAGGTCATGCTTCTGATTGTGTTCAATACAAGGATGCCATAATATCCTCTTTGTCAACTGATTCCTTCTTAGTGGGTGGATTTGGGCCTAAAATAGGCTTTTTCCATCTCTTGAGGGATGAAATTGTGAGTGAGGCGCATCGAGAATTTATCAGGTGCACTGCTTTTAGGCAATTGAGACTTTCAGCAATATAAAAGGTAGTTGAGGTCCCTCCTGGCTGCTGTATCTTTTTTGTGTGTCAGTTTTATGAGCAACACTAGGAGACCAATAGCCATCTGGCTGAAGAGTCATTCTCTCAATGATCTCACTGAGCTGCACTCTATTTCCATCTAAATATTTTCTGGCCTGGTTCAAAGCCCACTTAGCAGGTATATTTTTACTCATGGTGTTCTTTCCCTCTCCTGTAGATTCTGAACAAATTATAACCTTTCATTGTTTTCTTCTATCATGACCCTTTTCCTGTCATAACGAAGTGCCACTTGGGACTTCATATTTAAAAATTTACTTATGCAATGTCCTTTGTTTATTACCAATGTTATTCTATTTATGGTTCCAAATATCTTCCATCCACTCAGGATCTCTTGTTCCTGCATTGATTTTATTTTACAACCTTGCCATTTAGATTAGGAACTTCTCGTGTTCTCTAATAAGCAAGACAAGATGTTCTGAATTACTTTTAATTTCTATGACTTATGACAGAAGTTTTTCATAAAAGTGAAACAAGTAGAATTTTAAAACCTTTAGATTGAACTTCTGGAAAGTAAGAGAGGGGTTTCAGAAAGAGGAGATTCAGGGAGATGGAGCCCCAAAGTCTATCTATAAACTATCATATTCTCTGGCTGATACCTGGGCCATGCATATACTGGACAGAATACATGCAGTCCAGTTAAAGAAAAAAGAACTGATCTGGTATTTCAGCTGCTGACTAACAGATCGAGTGTGCAGTTTGAGATCAACCAAGTTAACTGGTGTTAAAACATAAATAACAACACTCTTCATTAGACCGTAATAGAACACAAAATCTCCAGGATATAACATTGGCAGGCTTCATGATCCAAAATACAATCCAAAATCACTTGGTATACAAAGTTGTAGAAAAATGGTACTTTCTTAAGAGGGAAAAAAAATATCAAGAAAGGCTGGTCTCCAGATGACCCTGTTTTGGAATTACCAGATAACAACTTTAAAGCAGTAATTATAACTAAGATGAAATGAAATAAAGGAAAATTTACAGGTAAGGAAGGAGAAGATAGGGAATCTTAGTAAATAGAAACTATCAGAAGAAGAAAATGGAAGTTTTGGAACTGAAAATTGTAATTCTTACAATTTTGGAACTGAAAATTGTAATTCTTAATATTTGTTATATTACTGGATAAAAGAAATCGTTTTTAATTAAGATAAAGGGAATTTTTTCCTAGGTGGGTTTAAGCTTAGGTAAGATATAAAATTTGCAACACTACTTTAACACACAATAGATAAAACAGCTAAAAAGCCATAAAAGAAATCTTCGAAAAGTTTTCATGTATGTAGAATGTGTGTACATGTATGTATGCAAATGTAATATATAATATATTAAATTACATTATATATTATATAACATATTACATGCATATATGCGATATGCACAACATAATATTATGCACTTGTTAAAATATCCATTGAAATGTGTGTTTTTGAGTGTGTGTGTTGTAACATATACATTATAGCCTTTACATAAGCTATATGATAGACATACTCAAATGGATGTTTTAAGGAGCACACTGGACACAGCTGAAAAGAATGATGGCAAAGCCAGAAATGAGGCTGCAAAGCTATCAAGGAAACCTACCAGTTGAAGTGTTTTTCATATATACATATAGATACAGAGATAAAGATGATAGAGATAGAGAAATAAAAATGGAGATACATACACACACATATATTCATGACATGTATTATATAATATTATATTTTCTATGTTCAATAATACATTATATCTATTTGCCTTTGGTCTGGTTACCACAGACCAACCAATGAAATAGTTGCTTTCCAGAGCAAATTATCAAAATTGCTGTGTTTTATTTTGCAAATCCAGGTTATAGTGCTATAGATTTTTTTAGAAAAAGAGTGATTTGTGAGCTTCTTGCTCCTTATTAATAAAAACTAAAAAGTAGAAAAAGATATGAAGTTCATCTTAATATAACGTACCAGCCACTTGCTGAAGTATCTTCCTCCTAATCCAAGTCCATAAAAATGACAAAATTGCAAAGGGAAACTAGAAGGGGTATCAATGATAATTAGTAATTATGGAAATGGAAAGGAAGATAGAAGAGGGAATTAGATTGAAGAAGGAACCCAAATCCTTTGCTACAAAAATAGGGAGAATATTCAAAGAGGTTTCAGTCCCAAAGGTGGTAGCTTTCTAAAAGCAGAGGTGACTGGAGGCAATTGAAAAGACGGCTGTTCGCAAAACCACAATAGATGTTCTCGGTTTGATATTGATACATCTGTTCATCCGTTCATCCTTTTTTTTCCTACAGTATGATAAAAGAAATAAAAAGGTATATTACTGTAGCTACAGGAAAGATTTTATCTTTTGAATGTGCAGATGAATAATATGCACAGCTATATACCAATACATCTGAAAATATAGATAAGTATTATTTTTTCCTGGGAAATATAAAGTTAAAATTTAGAACAGAAAGAAATAGAAAACTGGAATAGACCAGAAATTTTATTTGAAATCAAAATGCATCCTTACATTTTATCTTTTAAAAAAGACACCTTCGGGCAGTGCCATGGTGGCTCACTGGCAGAATTCTTGCCTGCCATGCCAGAGACCTGGGTTTGTTTCCCAGTGCTGCCCATGCAAAAAAAATAAATAAATAAATGAAAGGAAGAAAGGAAGGAAGGAAGGAAGGAAGGAAGGAAGGAAGGAAGGAAGAAAGAAAGACAGGAAGAAAGGAAGAAAGGAAGAAAGAAAGGAAGAAAGAAAGGAAGAAAGAAAGAAAGAAAGAAATAAAGAAAAAAGATACCAAGCTCAGATTTTCAAGACACAAATGATTCTTCTTTTTAATTCACAATTTTCTGGTACATAGAGAATGGTGGGACATCAGCACTATATGAGTCTATTACTCTGATGTTTGAAATCGATAAGGACAATCCAAGAAGGGAAAACTATAGACCAAGCTAATTGAGAATATATAGTAAGGTATTTGGGAAATCAAATCAAACAGAAATTCTAGAATAAAATTTATATATACAAACATTGAAATAATATATGAAACCAATGGGTATTATAAGAAGGATGCAAAACAAAATGAAAAGAAAAATGATGAAGATAGATATGAGGAAATCATATTAAAAAATCTATGTAGACAAAGAAACCATGTGGAGAGAAAAGCTATAGCTCATATATAATATAAGTCCTAAAAAAGAGAGTGAAGAAGAGACAATAATTGAACTATGAAATTTTCCAGAATCAAAAAGAAAGAATCCTCAGATTATTATGTCTGTCTGTCTGCCTATCTATCAAAGTTCTGAGTAAGATAAGTGAAAGCAAACTATAAAACAAATCCTGGGATTATACACATGAATTTGTATATATATATTTTTGTGGGGGAGGTTGGGTGCATGGGCCAGGAATCACACCCATGTCTTATGGCAGGCAAGCATCTACCACTGAACCACCAATGCACCCTCCACTGGGATTATATATTTTTAAAATCCAGTTGTATAGTTTTACATGAACCATACCTCAGGTTTTAAGTACATAAAAAACAAACATACATTACAGGAAATTTGAAATGAATATAATATATATTAATGAACACATGCCAACTAAAATGAAGTTCCAGTGTGTCTGTTAATGTCAGCCAAGATAGAATTTAAGATAAATATCAAGAACATGGTTAATTATTGGAAAAAGAACAATCTATCAGAAATGACATACTTTTATGATCTTGCACCTTAGTAATAAAACATAATAAATTCACGCAAAACCTGAAATGACTGCAAGAAGAAATCAACAAATCCATAAAAATAATAGAGTATGTTAACACAGTTCTCTCAGAGGCTGATGGGCCAAGAAGACAGAATTGATAGGACAATAAAAGAATTTTAACAATATTACATAAACAATATTCTCTAACAATTGTAAACTAACAGAGGTATATAGAATTTTGTAATAAATAAATAGAGGGTATTAATTATTTTCAAGAATACATGGATCATTTAATAACCCAGAAACTAAATGAGGTCTCAACAAATTCAGAAGTATTGACTAAAATGAAAAAAAATGAGATCAATGATAAAAATGAGCATCCTTCCATAAAAAGAAAAACACCAAAAACATATTTTTACACGCTAAAAAATAAAGGAGGAAAAATCTTCCCTCTATGTTATGGAAATGATTTATAATGGGAAGTGTAAAGCAGAATGAAGTGATAAAGGATGCTCTAATGATAAAGCATGCTATGGAGCTAAAATGTACTTTAAAATGTTAGGTGCTAAACTTTTCTTAAGAGGCTATAAAAATAAAAAGTAGAACACATTTAAAAATATTGGAATGAAAGATAAAACAAATATAAAATGTAGGGCTTAATGAAATAATGTAGGGATTTTTAAAGCTTTTTTTGGAGAACTTTTTTTTCTAAGATCTCTGGCAGTATTAGAAAGAACAGGTAAGAATGGTACAAGTAAACAACTTTACAAATTAATGAGTATAACTAGAAAACTAGAAATCATGAGGCTATTTCATATATATATATTACATATATAATATATATATAATATATATATAGAAAGAGAGAGAGAGAGATTTAAAATACCTGAAAAATAGGAGCAATTCTATTCATGCTTGGGAAGACAATAGCAAAAGATCCCGGTTCTCTTCCAATCTATAAATTCAATGCAATACCAATGAAAATCCCAGTACGATATTTTATGAGGTTTTGTAGGCTGCTTCTAAAATTCAAATGGAAGAAAAAAGTAAACTATAAAAAGTAGCCAGAATTGTTATTCAAAACAAGAATAAGAATAGGTTCTGGCCTGGAAGATATCAAGCCCTTATCATAAAGGATCAGTAATTAAAACAGTATGATATTGGTTAGATGAAAACAGTCCTATCACATCATTTTAGAAATTAAAAATAATTAAAATAAATGAAGGTCCAAAGATAGAAATGACCTGTTCAAATATCACAGTGATGCAGGACCAAAGCATAGGTCCTGAATTCCCATCTTGATCTCGGTCTACAACAGAACATGCAATTGTCTCACAAGCTGATAGACTTGTGGAGAGTTCCTGAATAAAGCCAGTCTAGTCTGGGCTATGGTAACCGAGTACTCCCAGTCTCATTGGCTTAAAGCACAATATATTATTTCCTGCTTAGATTCCATGTCTAACATGGATCAGTGAAGAAATGTCCACATAAACACTCCAGGGACCCAGACTGATGGAGTCTCTATCACTGTATGACCAGACTGTCTGGACATTTGATTCTGTTACTGTGTGGGAGTTGCAGAGACCTAGAAAAGTCTGTAGATTTTCATTGCCCCAGTCCAAAAGTAGCAGACATCAGTTCCCTTCACATTTCATTGGCGAGAACTTTCCGCATGGCCCTACCTGACTGCCAAAGGACTAGGGAGTGGACTTGCTGTCTGCCTAGGAAGGAAGGAAGAGCCGGATAAGAAGAAACCCTGGATTACAATTACAGGTAGTAAAGTCAGAGCAATTCAACTGTTCAGTTGATCACTCATGTCTGATTCTTTGTTTCCCATTGAGACTTCCAGTTTTTTAGCCTATTCCTGAACATCTGCGTGGGTATTCCCATCCGAGTTGCAGGATAAATTGTGATAATGTAAATCAAATGAGTGTTTCAGGCTCCTTATGGTTAAGATGATAAACAAAGGAAGAGGATCAAAGAGTGAATTGGAGGCTTGCCCACGGTTCCAGGGGATTTGCTTTATCTTTACTTGCATATCCTCAGTCCTCCAAATTGTAACTTCTTAGCCTGAAAGAGTTCACTCAGATTACTTAAATTATCAGATTACCAAATGTTTACCCTTCTTTTAGAAATGGGTGTCTGTGTCGAAGTAAAAGTCTAAGGCAAAAATATCTTTAGTAAACCCACAGAATTGTTGTTTTTCAAAAAGTTCTCTTTTTTATAAAAAACATTTTTGTCTTAATTTAATGCAATCCTTTTAAAATATACAGGGACAAATATGCTTTAAACATTTTCACTGGTACGTTTTGTTTTTAAAATATATACTTTATACCAGGGAGACAAATTGCCCTTAATTCCTTAATAAAGATTAATAATAATAATAATAAAAGATATCCTGAAACTTGTATAATGTCTCTGCATCTTGTTTGGCCATGTGTGGCAAAATGTAAAAATGTAGATACTCTTTGAATGCACAATTTGAATTTTAAGGGTTTTCCCTAAAAAGAAGATCCTCCAAACTGGAAACACACTCACCAATAGGTTTTTACTAATTTGTAACAATTTGTAGCATGCAAATATGCTGTATTTAATAGCTTTTAAACTGTCATTAATGTGTTATAATCACTGTCATGGAAAGATACCCTGTGACTTACCCTAAAAGAGTGAGAGGAGAGCAGATTAAGTATATATACTACAAGTCCAGTTGTGTATAAAGGATTGTAAAAAATATAGTTACATACTTACGCATAGGGTTTGGGGACTGTGAAGGTGATGGCAGTTTGGGTGATCATGTTTTTGGTGATTTTTATTTTGTTTCTTTTTGATTTTGCTTTCTCCCCCCTCCCTTTTTAAACAATAAACCTAAGCACATTCTACAAATGTACATGTATTTTTAAAAGAAAAAAAAAGAAACTTAATTTGGAAAGTAGATTTGGAGGAAGTGCTGTGCATTTATGCAAAATTATAAATCTGCATATTGCTTTTCTTCAGATGCTGAGTATTGGCATATAACTGGGTTTCCAGTCAGACCTATGCACTCTTTTGAAATATTGATATGATGACTTAACATGGTGACCTTTTAACTACAAATACATATGGACACACACCATTTTAAGTTACGAGGAAGAGTTTTAAAAATCCAAATGTCCTATATTTCATTAAAGATGGATGGAAGCTGTTTTATTCTAGTGACTATTTCATAGACCTTTTAATACTATGTCATGGTTGAGATGCCAAATAATTTACGCCAAGTTCTGAATAACCCGGTAACTTTTGTCTCCCTTTATGTGAAAATGGAAACAGTGTACATTGTGGAGCAAAATGCTGTATCTCAGGAACAGGAATGCAGAAAGAGAGGCAGATCAAAGGCAGCAGTTTGGCAAATGTTAGGTTATCCACTGTATCATTCCTTGTCTTTCAGAAAGCTAAAATTTACTTTCAGTTCTACCTAAATGTTTCCAATACTTCATTTCTGCTTGGAATTCTGGGGTAGGCTTTGAAAAATCAAAAACACCTTTCATGGGGTTGAGACCACTTTGCAATGAAGCCGGTCCTGGAGGGGAGTGAAAGCACATGTCAGGTAGAGTGTGTCTGCTGGACATCCTGCCTCTCTACACCTGCTCTACACACAGACCTAGTCCCTGCATCTAGCTGCTCTCCTCCCTGCCTTGCATGTCTCAGCCTTGCCACAGCCTCTGGTCCCTCAGGCCAGTGAGTGCAGAGAAGAAGGAAACACTGTGCACTGGGGGCCAGGGGGACAAAACCCCTAGAGGCTGAGGCTATGTCTGAATGATGGTATTTCTATTCTAAGAGATGCTGAAAAGATAAATGCGATTTAGCCCACAGACTTCCTTGTCTTTCGATGCTCAGGTCTTTCAGGGACAGGTTTACTAAGCCTCTCTTAGGATCTTTCTTGGTGTTTCTTCTTTGTTGTCCCTTCTCTGATTCAGATGCCTCTCCATAAAAATACTACATGCATTCATTTTGGAGGAAATTTCTTGGTTTGCATTCCCAGCATTCATTTATGCCCTGCCTGTGAGAACTCCAAGGGTTCATTGGAGATAATTTTCTTATACTATGCACAGCAGACAGAGGAACATGGCTACCCGTCAAGGGAGCTGTGCCATCAGAACATTTGGTTTCTAGTCTCCTAAGTCTTCTTTGTTTTTGATCGTGACATTTCTTCATGCTCAGATGCATACGTGATGTAACATTCTTTGTTGATGTGCTGAAATGTGTTTTAGAGTTATTTTGGCTTAGCACAAAATAGGAATGAAGACCTAAACTTTTCTGGTTGAAATGCTAACCTTTTTCTCCCCCTGCCTTTTCTGTACCATGCATGAAGCTTTAAACCCAAGCCTGGTATTTAATAGACCTGAGACTGTTTTATTGGAAACAGGGCAAATGAGAAGTCTCTCTAGGGGATCTGTGGGCCTTTATTGTGGTAGGGGAGTATGCCCTAAAGGGGAGTTCCTAGCAGCCTAATTGTTGACGAGTGATGGAAGTTCAATAGCATGGAAATTCTACTTCTCGCTTCAGCTGAAAGGTGCTTATAAAGGTAGCTGGGCTATTTTAGCAATTTGCTTTATCTTGAAAATCCAATTTGGGAGCCTCATTAAAGGGCACTAATTTAGTGTCTTATGGGAATATGTGTTTAAAGGAGCTTGTCGACTATCTTAGATGTTTGCCTGTGCATAGGTGAGCTCAACTCCCCAAGCTGGGGTTACCTGGTTACATGTATGCTCCTTCATTTAAACCAAGACACCAAATAAATCCCAAAGCACCCAGACCAAGAGAGTAATAGCACTACTCCCTCTTCCCCCACTACCACCTTCCACTCCTAAAGTTAAGGACATTTTTAGTGGATAAACACTTCTGTAAATGGCATTGTGGATTTGTCACTCAGGATTCCAAAAAGGTAGACACAGTTTTAGTGAATTTAATGGTAGTTAATAATGATGGGCCAAAGACCTTAAAGTATGGTGTTTCAAATTGTTTAAGGAAATACAAACCCTTTTTGAATGCCTAGAAGTATCACTTACTGCTCACTGCCTGCCTAATATTCCCTAGAGTATATTTCAGTCCCACATTGGGACCCAAAATTTAAAATTGAGTAGTTGAATGTTAATTATCTCTATGGCCTCAAATAAACTCAAGCTTTCTCCAGTTCCTCAATATAATATTTGGAATAAAGGTAGAAAAATTTAGCTGAAGCAAATGAGTTTTATTCTTCTATAGGGGGACTTTCTTTTTAAGTAAAACTCTAAATTAGTGAGAAATTGCAATACATTTTGCCATTTGTCTATGTATTGTCCAGATATGGCAACAGTCTCTGCTTTTTGTTTTTTTTTTTTACATAATTAGTAGAGTTTGTATTAAGAACACTCATTCAATTGTCCCTTCTCTTGCCCAATGGCTGTAATAGCTAATCCAGTTTATAAGATTGAGTTCCAATTTTTTCGGAACTATACGTTCCAGAGACCCTTAGGTGTGGCCTGTCCATAAGGGAAATAACATACATTGACCCTCTTTGATGCTGTCCCAATTGTACAAATTTGTGGCATAGCACAACCTGGCATAGCAATTTCCCCCAAAGCAGATTTTTCAGAACATGGCTTGAGATGAAGGAAATGGAAGTGAATTAGAAATATTTTTATTAATTTTTCCTTGAGTTCCATATGGCTGGAAGGAAGGAGAAAGTGCCTGAAGAAACACTTCTGGAGAGGATTGAGTGAAAATGCTGGAAAAACAGATCAAGGTAACAGACCTCAATTCTTTAAGCTTTATTTGCCTGAAACCTCATACAGCAGATTTACTCTTATTCCAGGAAGAGCTGAACCCCAAGGGAAAAAATGTCTAGTAGCCACAAAATAATCATCTATTCAAGGGCCAGTAGGTCTCTATCCTAATATTTTTCCATCGCTTTTTCTAGAAGTACATATATTATCTGTTTGAGATTTAAATCAATATCATAGCATATATGAACATGCTACAGCTATTGAAATTACATTTATTTAACAAGGTGGAAGGCACATCCTTTAATGAATCTGTTTATAATGCCGATTATTAGGGGTGGGTATCAATAAGGGAAACTAAACGGATATGGAAATTTACATAGTATGGTTTATGCTAGTTATTTGTTGTATATTCATGCAGTTACTAGTTACAGTTGGTAAAAGTTGGTTTTCTCTGTCTTCAATTTATTGTGGGATGGGACATTCATTGCACCACACCCACAGTTTTATTCAGCGTCTACATTTCAGAACCTGAAATGTTGGATACTGTCAAAATGAGCTTTGGCAATTCCATGCAGGCATGCACAACTATAATTTTGCTGCGCATTAATAACAACCTAGCAAAGAAGCCCAGCATCAAATGCCTTGCTCTCAGCTGGGGGCAGAAAGCCAGAGTGATATATCTTGGCTGATGACCTATAATGTTGGAAAAGTAGGCTCTACTTTCACTCAAGAGGAATGGGCGGTATTCCGGAAATGTATTCCTTCTCTTCTTTCTCCTCCAAGACGCCTTTTTTTTTTTTTTTGTTAGTGTGTGCCCCTAGACAATGGGGGAAGAAAAGGAATTACAGATAATAAAAATACATCTCCAAAACAAACGGGAAAAAAGCCGAGTTTTTATTCCTCCGGGTGTCAACTCTGTTCCCTGCCCCAAGCCCTACCCTGCCCGGGTTTCCTGCGACATCTCTGTAATTTTAAATCAGCGCTGGGGTGGGCAGCGGTCTGGACGGGCAGTCGCCCCCAGCGAGTACGCTTGGCACTGCTCGCGCGGACTTTCGGTCTTACTCTCAACCGCGAATCTCCGAGAGCCCTGAGGCTACGGACTCATTTGGGTAGGGTGAGGTGATATTATTGTGGGATTGTCTCTGCAGAGTTGGCCTGGTGAGTAAGCACCGGCGGAAGAGAGCGGAGCAAGGCTTCGCCTCCAAGTGTCCCCAGGAGTCAGGAGGCGGCTCCCGGCACGGTACGCGGGAGGGTTCAGGCATAGGGCTGTGGTGGGGGCGGGGGTGCGCCGGCTGGCGGGGAGCGGGAGGCGGTGTGGAGGGGCAAGGGGCAACATGCCAGTTTTCTTCTGATTAATGATGTTCACGCTGCCGCGCGTGGCTCATGCGCTTTGTTTCGAGCCTCGGGGCTGGCGAAGAGCGGCCGGGGGAATGGAACGCACAGCGCGCGCGGGGTGCACCCGGCGGGTGTTTGCGCTCCTGCTCGGGCGGCTCTGGCCGCCACCGGTGCAGAGAGGCTCGTACACCCGCAGAAGTCCAACTGCGAACACCTAAAGGGTGTGGTGGGTCATAGAACCGGAGTCTTGGGCCGAAGCAGCTGAGGAGCCACGTGCAACGTTTACGCTGGCCTCCGCCCGGGCGGGGACCGGACGGGGTCGGGGCTGCGGGGAGGAGCCGGGCACCGCCCCCGGCGGCAGTGCCAGCCGCGTGGGAGGGCACGGACACGCGGAGGGGCAGACGACGGAGGCGGGCAGGCAGGGGACGCAGGACCGTGGAACAGAGGCTGGCTGCTTTTGGATGGGACTGACAGCCTCGGACAGGTGGAAGCAGTCAGACAGCCTGAGAGAGGGAGACCGGAGCGCAGAGAGAGAGAGAGAGAGGGAGAGAGAGAGAGAGAGAGAGAGAGAGAGAGAGAGGGAGAGAGAGAGGCAAAGACAGCCCTCACGAGGGAGACCGAGAGAGGGAGATAGGGCTCTAGAGGGAGAGGGAGAGAAGTACTCGCGTGCTCCTTCCCAGACGTCCTCCTCCGTCTGAGGCAGGAGGCCCAGGGCCCGGAGTAGGAGAGGGAGTGAGATTGCGGACACAGAAGACGGGAAGAGGGACCCCGCAGTGGTCCAGGGATCGACGGACGAGAAGGGACGGACGGACCGACTCACAGACTGGCAGCCGGAGAGACGAGCAGCTACAAGAGCAGGGCACAGGAGAGCAAGAACCCCGCGCTGAGCTGCCTGGGTGACTGACAGACGGACAGACAGGAGGCTGGGGCACGCTCACGCCCAACGACCCAGCCGGGCGAAAAAGGCGGCGGCGGCGGCCTCCGAGCGCGCTCGGAGCATCACAAACAGCAGGGACAGTGGGAACGCGAGCTGCAGCCACCACCATTTCCGCAGCTGTGCCGGGAGTCCAGCGGACGCTGCAGAAAACTCGTTTTACTAGCAGTTAAATAAATCGACCAAAAACTATAATAATAATAAAATAAAAAAGCCAAACCAGAAACCAAACCAAACAAATCCAACTCAATCATTGAGAAACAATACTACTAATAAAAGCCAAAACTAAATCACATCAATCAAGGCCACCAAGACGCTGGGGGGATTTCCACTGTTCGGTCAAGGTAATTTTCAAGGTCTTCCGACGTGAACATTGTACGCCTTTTGTCGATTTCTTTTTTTCTTTCTTTCTGAGCTTTTGTGAATTGTTACTCGTTTGTATTTCTTCTTCATGTTTGTAGAAAGCTGTTGTTCATATATATTGTGTTTTTATGTATTGTCAAAGAAGGGGTGAACTCCACTTCTCCCCAAATAAGGCAGAAATGGAAAGCTAGAAGTGAATTGAAGAGAAAGTAGATGGTTTTCAGTGGAGAAATGTTGCACTGATTTATGCGGGTTTCTTGGTAGAAAGTTTAGAATGCTCTTACTTCATTGGAAAGAGGGGCAGAAAGTTATAATCCGTTTGTTGACCTTGTAGGAGTGGGGTCCTGCGTCCCAAGGAATTTCAGGAAACAAAAAAGGTCAGTATTATTTTCACACGTTTGCAGTCTGTGTTTCATTGAACCTCCAATGAAATATTTTACGTTGTGAATATGATGAAAGACCCGAGTTGAATTAGACAGGTGTTTAAAAAGTTTCTTAGGAAAAGTAATTGACTCACTTAATGTTTATGCCTAGAAATATAATGGAGTGTAGGTTGTGGCTGCCTGCAATTCAGGTTCAGTACTACATCACCTCCTCCAGATGCAGGATAAGGACAGAGTCTGAGCTTAAGAGGAAAAAGAAAGAGAGAATTGAAAGTTATGGAGATGGAAAGCTGATAAGAACAATGCGAGACTGGTAGAAACCACTTTAATGGAAAGGATTTAGACTGCAGATATTCATTTAGACTTTAGTTTTTTCTTTTTTTGATGTGTTGATGTGGCACTTCAGTCTCTCTCCAAACAAGAATGATAGTCCTGAAAATTGAAAGGTTATGCTCAAATGCTGAATAAACTGACATGATTCCCACCTCCTCCTCCTCATCCACTTTGGAGATCAAAAGTGCCCTGAGAGTTTTAAGAAAACGGAGAGATGGAGATGACAGACTATTTTTGATTTGGTCAAAGTCAGAGAACCTTTGAAACCCACTTCAAAATAAATATACCTACTCCTCTGATGCTCTGTATATGTGTTACCACAGAGCTCACATGCCTTAATAGGATTTTCGTCAATGCCATTTCATGAAAATCTGTCATTTGGAAGCTGTGGGTTCTCGGTATGCTTTGTTCAAACAGTCGAATAATCTGCTGTTTTGGCAATGATTGCTTTTGCTGCACTCCTAATGCGTATTGCATGTGAGAGATTATGTATGCACTCTTCCGTTTGTATGGGGCTTTGAAAGGTATGTATTTGTTTGTGTTCAATACTGTACTTCCTTTGTTACCACATTGTTTTACTTCTTTTTACCAACTTTAGCTAGCAAAATATTTTTTACTTTTTCTGGAGCATGAATTTAGATGTAGTCTTGGTAGAGTATATTTCCTCATCACAAAAGATACAAAAGGACAATCTATTACTGTCTTTCGCTAATTAATACAGTTATGGTTTAGATTGTTATCATATATGTGATAATTTACTCTCTCTGGACATGATTTCTTATTTTTTAGATGATTTATGTTACTTGATAAATAGCATAACTAAGTTACTCTAAATGAAAGCTGATTTAACAGAGTAACCTGTTTGGTGAAGCATGTTTAAAGAAACTTATACAGCTCCAGAAATTGACTTTCAGCTTCTTGGTGACTTAATTTCACCGCACGCTGATTTCTCTTTTACAGTATTCAGCTCAGAATGAGACAGGTTTGTGTGCCCTATTAGATTTGCAAATTGCTGATCTCCCAGTGACTTTCCCTCTTAGATCCCAGCTGAGTATGGTTTCCTTGAGAACTGTAGCATTAGCCCTGTTAGAGCATGCTCCACTGGGGAGTTCTGTGCAGTCTATTTTTAATGCTATTTAATGAAGGAGTGAGCACCTCACTCAGCAATAAAAGAAGCATGATGGAAGACAGAGCAATGTGTGGTTATGGATACTGGAGGAGGATACTTGGAAAGGTAAAGTCTGGCTTCTCAATATGATAATTTAATTAAGACCTAATATTATTGTATTAACCGGAGTCAATTGATTTTAAAAGAGATTACACATGAATAGTTTGGTATGTGTTTTCATAAAGCTCTTCAGTAATTCTTAGAAGACTCAATAATTTGAGTGCTTTAAAACTTGAGGGAGATACTAACTGGGGAATTCCTACATGCATACTATTTTTAACACAAACCATCATATTTTGGGGTGTGAGGAGTGCAGAAATAATTTCAGATTCCTGAATCTTCTTCCAGTGATGGGTTTGGAGCTTGCAGTACATTTTGGGCATAAAATAACTAATAGCCTTCTAAGAAAGTATGATCATCTGAAGCTCTGCTTTATGAATTTCTTTTCATTTTCTTTGATGAATTTGGAGTCTGGATTCAGAATTGTGGGTAACCAACTGAAACAGGAAGTTTTGGTTAAACTTGAGAGAATATTTGGCTGTTTTTTCTTCTTACTTTGAGATAATCACCACAGATTGTTTTAATGAAAGTTAAATATAAAAAATGTAGGTAGCTGAAGCAGCACTGAGAACTTTCGGAATGCTATAATGAGGGCCACAATATCTTAAAATTATGGTGCATAAAATACAAGAAATACCATCTGTCTGCAATGTTTGCATATATGCAGAATACCTGTCTTGAGGTAGAAAGTGAGAATGTTCAATCAGAAAGGTCTCTGTTGTTCATTTTCATATTAACAGCATGCTATAATGAGGTTATTTCTTTGTTCACAGGAAAGCTAATTAGGCAAAATGCTTAAGTAGTTACAAAATTAATAAACATAAGAGTGAACAGTTTATCTTAAATGGGGAAGTTAGTCATATAATTACTTTTAAATGGAGCTGTTAGGACAATATGCAAAGTTGGTCTGGATTCTGCCAGTTTTTGTGGGAAAAAAATCCACAAAAATAAGCTATGAAGGGAAATACATTGCAAGAAGTCACTGTGTTTTGTTTGTTTGTTTGTTTGTTCAACTTAGTACTTCTAGCGGGGGGAAACATTCTATACTGGCTGTAATATTTCCCTTAGTGGTCATGCCATTTGGACCAGGATTCTGATACCTTTCTCAAGCTTTTCAGGTCAGTGGGCATTCTCATCTGAATTCAGTGTGTACTTTGTCTGTGGACAAGATAATGATAAGCTGCATGAGTAGAGTGCGGAATGAGTCAGCCACTGCAAACACAATATACAACGTCGCCAGAAGTGAATATGAATTGAAAATTCTCATTAGTATGGTGAGACGGTTTGAAGTCCATAAGGTTGGCAATTGCAAACAAACCATTTATCTATAAGTTAGTTTACTTCAGATCTGCTTTGTGACAAGGTTAGAAAAGAATCTGGGGCTTAAAAGTGATGTTGATTCTGAAAGCTCTTTCTTCAAGTGGTAAGTACTGGCATTATCCTAACTGGTTGGTACCACACGGTGGTAGCATCTTTAGAAATTTGCAACGCTCTAATCACAAAATGAATTGGCTTCCTTAATAATGCATTATGCCACCTGAGAAGTTCTGAACATATTTTAAGTTAATAATGATGAACTTATAAAGCACACACTGCCTCTCTTTAGGCAGAGAATCTTGTATTTTTAGGAACTTTATGGCTTCAGAAGCTCTACATTTCTGCTGACTTTGCTTTCTCTTGTTTTCACTATAACCGTTATATTAGATACGATAAATGAGGTTCAAGCAATGATAGAAGCAAATGTTGAAAGACTGTTGAAGGTGAAAAAGAAAACTGGAAGCTATGTCTGTGACTAGATTTGTTTTTCTCTGACTGTCTTTACTTGTAAGTGTTAGTTTCTTTTAAGGTATATTGATGCTGAGTCTAATAAATTGGTTTTCTTCAGAGCCTCAGAGTCTCATGATTTAAATTAATTTTCCTCATCTTGGATTAAATGACTCTAGATATTGAATGTACTAATTACTTGTGTGTTTACATCACAGCCATTTCATTTCTATGTGGATTAAATAATAGCTGGGATATGAAGTATTTAGCATTATTTATATGATAAATACAAGATGCTTGAAAAGAATGAAGTGTTTCAGGCAGAATATCAAGTTTATATGGTCAGTTTTTAAACATTTGATAACATTGCTATCTTGTAGTCGCAGAATCCTCCGTAGTTTGTTGATATTTTTTTAAGGCCTAAAAAAGTGCATATTTAATATTTTGAATGTACCTTCCTCTAAAATTACTGGAATATAGCTATGCCCTCAAAAGCTGACAGGCAAACTAAAAAGTAAATTTCAAAAATTGTATCAGGACAATTGAAGAAATATTGTAAAAAGAACTGCAACAAAAGAATTAGCTGAAGTATACCAAATTGGCTCCGTCCTTTCAGATTGAATCCTTAGTATTATACTATCCTTCTCTTTCCTAGCTGCCAATATAGATCCTTGTATCTCCACCCCAGGAAAGTGTTATTCACTGTCTGCTTCCATAGTAGATCAATATTTTAAATTCTTCTATGCAGTTTTGCCAAGGAAATGTCTCCTGACAATTTTTATAGCCCCCCATTTCATATACATATCAATAAGACAGTTATATGAGGTATTTTATGTTTTATAATCAAGTGATACCTATTAAGATAAAATTGCCATTGTGATGTATTGAAAGGCTGAAGAATTAGTCCAAAATTGTCTAACTCGAGGCAAATATTCATAGTTATTCCTCATTTATAAATTCCTACAGTATATTTAAAGTAATGTACCTTACAACCGGTCATCTATCTTATCAATTGAAAGTCATTTCATTTTCTTTAGGTAAAGAGAGGAGAGGTCCAATTATCATTTTCCCTTTTAAAAACTGGCCTCACCACATTGTCACATTTCACACTACTTAAGGTGATATAATTCTTAAATAAGAAATCCGTTGTTTATAACACACAAATGTGAAGACTTTGTTATCAAAAATGACTTCTGCAAATAACATTGGTTTCAAGATCATTACAAATAAATTTTGGTTTTAGTTGAAAGGAAGATTTCAAGATTTTGGACAGAAGAACTATTATATCACTTTTAATTAAAATATTTTGGCAAATTTTGTAGAGGCATATTATTTGGCATATTGTGTGTAATTGTTCTGTGCAAATTGCATAGTGTAGTATATAATTTTTTACCATTTTTTTTTAATTGAGACGGATTCAAAAAGCTTACTTACCTACATAAACCCAGTCATCTCTCCCTGACACCCACACAAGCTAGGAAATAATTCCTTCGGATAGAGACATCCAAAAGAAGAACCAAATTTAGTGCTGGAATTCTAAGAATGGATACTCATTCTTTTACATTGGTGTTATCATTGATTGCTTTTTTATTAAACTCTAAATATTCAAGATAAGAATAAGGACTATTTCTAAGGAAATTGAAACCAGGTCCTCATATACTTCCCAGATTTCCTTCTAACTGTCAGGACATGATACTCAATTCAGAATATTCTAGTTCATAGAATTATACCTTAAAGGAAAGAGAAAAGTTAATGAACTTAATGCTTGTAGATATATTTGATCTAGCTAAAACAGAATCAATACCAATAATTGAGGTAAAATATTTCAACATCTTTGGAGAACAAAATGGAATATACACATCAAAATGTTTTCCATTCTCATAAGTCCAAATAAAATTTTACTTAATACGTATATCGGAAAGCTCAGCCATGAGCAAAAATTGCTCAGTATTTGGGGGTGGATTTTATTTCAGGTGACCTCACCATGGTCATAGAGACCACAAAGAGGCAAACCATGGGTCAACAGAGGGTGAAAGAAAAACAATAAAAGCACTGAAATTCAGGAACTTTACCCATAATTTTCTTTTATTTGTTCCTATGCTCAATGAGAAAATAAAAAGCTATCAAAACGATTTTTCAGCTTTTTATGCATCCTCAAAACCTCTAGAAAAAATTTCTCACATGAAGGTCTATATTTGTTGATAAGAAAATACCTATACTCTGCCTTGACATGCTTTTCTTAGTGTTTACTGTGTAATATGTGGGTGGAAATCCCAATCTTATTAGTATCTGATTTATTTAATCATCAAAGAATTATTATGCAGAAAACAAGTAGATTCCATGTGAGTTTGTGACAGATTCAAGATTTTAAAAGCAATTGCAAACTTCAAATAGCCACTGCAAGCTTCAAATGTTTGGCATTTTTAAAATAGAAGTGTTCAAAAACTCTTTTAATGGAAATGTGGCAATACTTTTCTGTTTTTAGGAAAAGAAAATTGTAGTTGATAGTCAAATGGTGATTCTTTAAGCCAACATAGCGTATAGTTATAATTAAAATTGTTATTGAATTCTGCCAAATTATTTAGTTGACAGGATTTTGTGATTATATCTATGAAACTTTTCTTTAGCTGGTTTATCAAACTTTTAAATTAGATAGTTTTATACACATATATATATTAAATTACTTAGAGATGCTGGTGTTGTAAGAATTTTTAAGAAACTACCACACAGCTGGCTTAGCACTGAAGGTGAATTTAAAAATTTTGCTGCAAATAACTAGCTGGTATTAATAATTCTTCATTGTTGACAGTTTAACTTTGATCATATTTGTGAAAATCAAAATCCTTTTCCAAACCTGAAATTTGCACATAATCACTAACATGGTTCCGGAAAGATAAAATAACATGGCATGTAATCATGTCGAATGTACGTGCTGTTGCTGTCTGCTTGCTCCTAGCATTGTTAAATCTTAACAACTGTACACCTTAATCTATAATTACTGTTATAACAATTGTCTTCACCCGGAACTATGGAGGGATATTATTTTATTCTACAAATAAGTGTAATGTCTGTATTATTTGTCAGATATGTCGTGGGAAGCTGCATACAGAGGGATATTTTGAGTTTAGTGGAGCTTCTCTTCACAAGCCATGTTAAAACTAATGGGGGTGGGTGAGTGGGAGATATACCAAAGGTATACTTGGAGATTATTTGCGAGGGAGCAGGTAACTGTGCTGCGGGTAAAGAAGGAAGGTTTATGGAGAAGCATGGGACTCGATGGGCTTCTGCGGAACGAAGGTTCTGCAGATAACTGCAGTCTCCTCGGAGAAAATTGTATAGCAACACCAGCCTGAGCTAAACAACTTACTAGTTCTGTGACCTTAGCAATTTAGCTAACTGTGCATTGCTTCAATTTCCTCCTTTACAAAGTGGGAATAAAATCTAATTTACAGGATCAAAGAAGAAACAAAGCACCTGGAACATAGCTATTGTTCACTAAGAAAGAACGCATTATCCTTTGATACATAAAATGTAAAGAAAGATTTAGTCTATCTTTTTACATAAATGAGAAAAACCTCTCTTTAGGAGAAAACGTAAAAAAAAAAATCAGAATGCATCCCTCTTCTGGCTTCCACCCATCATTTTTTTAGTTAAATTAGTGACTACTTTAACCTATTCTGTGCCTGTGAAATATCAAAGACCAAGCTAAGAAGCCAAGCTAGTCACTAATCTTCGAGGTGTGCATTGTATAAGGATCGTGATGCTTAATGAGGTCATTGCATTCTGTCAGTCTCTAAGAGAAGGAATGACCCCAATTTGGAATTATCTACAAAATGAACTTACAGGTATTATGTTGCTAAGACATTTTTAGCGTGTAATTTCTACCACCTAAAAAGAGTGGACAAAGAACGAAACCGTTGAATGGGAAGGGGTTGGAACTGATCCATGAAGGAAACCTTGAATCCTGTGCCAGTGGGCAAGAGAATCTGTAAGCAGCAGGCCTGGAGAGACAGAGGAGATGGAAAGCCTTTTTCACCTAACTCTGAGACTTTGAAAATAAGCGGAGCTTCAGGCTTTCTGAGGGATGCCCCAGAGCATACACAGAAAACTGTGGTTTCTTGTCTCCAAGCACTGAGAAAGCAGTTTGGGCACGACAGCTGATCTGGCCTCTGATTCTAAAATATCTGTATTTGTTATGCTAAAATGAGTCAGCTCTGCTCCTTTGTGCAAATGGCCTGGGAGGGTGGAGACTTCTGCCATAATTGGGGTATAATCAGTTCTTCTATCAGGAAATGGAGAATCACAAGTAGTGTTCAATAGTGGAGAAGGTGGGCTTTGCAATGCTTAGATTCATCAGATAATTGTGTGTGTGTTTAAATGTAAATTGGCTGTTATCTGTTCTTTTGGGGAGCACAAAATCAGGAAATTATCCAGTGAAACATCTCAGAGGGCACCTGAAAATAAATTGAGACTCTTGTTATTCTAATATTTGCTAGAAAGCAAACAGACAAACAAAAAAACAAGGAAAGGGTAGACAGGTTTTGTTATTATTTTTTATATTTAGCTAGAATCCAGCGTAATTCACTTGCTTTAAAACAAGAGTCATTTAGCTAACACATATCAAGCTAAAAAGTTATTTAACCCTTTAGTATATTTGCCAGTATATATTTTCAGTGTCCTTAATAGTTCTTGGCTAAGTCATTCTTTGGCAGGTATTGAATCAAATTTTGTTGAATTAGAGATTGACCTTTATGTTGATGGCATCTAATGGTGACGATTTAGAATCAGTTCTAAGTAAAGTTTAAATTGCGCTTTTTGCCTGAATTTTCAGCTTGAGTGGATTACGTATTTTATTTTTCTGAAAAAGAGAACAGACTCCCTTACATAAAGAAATAGAAATTCACTGAATTACTTTGGCCCTTACAAAGAAATTGCTTCCTCAGATACCACGGCCTCTTACACTTCACTTTGCTTAAACTGAACACATGCTTCACTTTTCCATCTATGTGGAAGGGAATTGCAATTAACACCCAGTTAGCTTGGATCATGGGAAAGGGGATAAGGCAAAGGTGAGTTCATAGACAATTTCTCGGTCATTTTTACACAAAGCCAGAGACGACTTACCTTTACTAGCCGTGTGCCCTTGGAGGATTAGCCATGATGAAGGTGACCTAGAGGTGAAGAAAGAGTTCACATTTCTAAAGGACTGGGTACAAAGGCAGCACTGGATTTGAAGATAGGGATGAGCTAGGGAAGGGAAACAGACCAGCAAGTTGGGAGCTTCTAAATGTCTACTTCCTGCCTTTAAGTAAACAGTTTTGACCAAGCTATAGGAAAGGTGCTCTTCTCTCCCTGCTACATGGAAATGGTGATGGGATTAAATGGCAAGCCAGAATTGGATTAATGTTTGATCCTTATCTGTAAAAGTAATCTAGTCCTCCAAGAAGGGATGCAGCTGAATAAGAGTGGACTGAATTTGCTTTCTTAATTTACCTATTACTCTTTAAGAAATGCTAAGTGTAAACTTCCGTTCACTCCTCCACTTTCTGAAGAAAACTAAAATCTGGTGTCTTAAAGAAATGAAGGGCACATTCTCTTTCTTCCCTAAGAGCGTGTCAGCCTTTAGAAATAGGCAGAAAGCAATAGATTCTGACACAGCTGGTGTTCTCACCAGGGAGCCAGAAAAATATGTTCTGGGCCACACTATATCAAAGCAGGGGAACTTCCATGCAAGCTGAATTGAAGAGTCAGCTAAGTTCTTGTGTGATAGTTAGCATGGCTTGCCCTTGAATCAGATAGCAATGTCATTTCTTCATTCTTATTTGTCAAATGCTTTTGGAAGATTTTCTGTGCAGGTCCCATGCTAAATATTAAGGAAAACTGGCTCTTCCAGATTTTATAGACATTTGGAAGAGAGGTATGCATTTTAACATTTTGAACAATGAATTCAATGATTGAAAGTTTAAGAAAAATCAAAATGACAGGTGAACCGCATTTTAGATGATAAAGCAATTAACTTTGAAAAATTAGAAAAATCT
Source organism: Tamandua tetradactyla (assembly GCF_023851605.1). NCBI lineage: Eukaryota > Metazoa > Chordata > Mammalia > Pilosa > Myrmecophagidae > Tamandua > Tamandua tetradactyla. The sequence continues at coordinate 51,924,443 of NC_135341.1, read as the reverse complement.
GTTTTTGCCTGTAAAGTTAATTAGGAGAATTGGTAGAGGTTATACTTTGAGGGTGAGTACTATATTCCTTCTAGAAATCAAAGTACTGATCAATTTAGGGGAAAATTTTGTTGATGGTGATAGGCCACAGACTAAGACCAGCTCTCTCCAATGGAAAACTGGAAATCGAACAATGTTTATGAAACTGGGATAAGCCATTCATATTCTCTCTTTTTATCCCGTAATATGACACATTTGCAATATTACTTACTAGGATTGCAAGCAACTGATTCAAATTGATTTGGGATTTTGAATTGTGAATACTGTGACCAGAGTTCTCTGATCATAGTAAACCAGAAATTTGTTTAGAAATAAAAAGAAGCTTTTTTTAAAGGCAAAATAGTCTTTTGAGTTTATTACGAGAGTCCAGATTGTGTGTTTGAGAAAAGAAACTGGAAAATTATGAAAAGCTCAATAGATTTTTTTTTTTTTAAATAGTGCCTGTGATTAAAGGGAAGTAGAATGATACATGATTCTGTAGGAAAATTGCAGAGGAGTAAAAGATTTAATCTGTAGCCATCTGAAAGATGATGACAATTATGATGATTTTTTTAAGTATGCAATTCTTTCCATTACTGGATATAAATAAAGCTAAAGATTTAAGTATTTGGAGGCAGAGAAGTATCTGGCTACATCACCCAGGATCTGGTTTGTGTTCAAATATTTTGCCCAGAAACACTGAAAAAGAATGTACCTTTATAAATGATCCATAACACAACCATATTAAACAAGATGATTTCTAAGATCTCTTCCATTTTATAATTTCTATGATTCAATGACATTTTGTAATATTAATTTTATATTGCATTGTTCATAAATTTTGATGATGGTGTTGGGGGACTTGGAAATAGACATTAATGATCCCCCAAAAGAGTGAATGATTAGAAGAACTTATCAAAAATAGCTGATCAAGAGGATCTGGGGCCCCAGAGACGTTCAGATCTGATTCTGCAGATTCCTTATTTAAAAAATGGGACTTTGTAAGAATTAAATATAAGGTGCTTTTCCTAGTACCTATTATTATTATTATTGGTCCTTTTTCTGGTGCTTGTAATTTCAGAGTTTGCTTTGTCTTTGTCACTGTGTTTGCTTGATTTCATAGGCCTCGCATAAATAAAATGTATCCTTAAGATCCCTCCTCATTCTGAGGAGAATATTTTCATGATGTGACAACTGTCTTGGTTCTTTTGCTTATGCATGATGGGAGATCATTTTCAGCACAACCGTGAAAATCACTTCCATACCAGTGGTCTAGTTTTGAAAGGGCATCTATGAAAAATCTCGATTCCAGGCCATTCTTTCTAGAAAACGTTCCTTGCCTAGACCCTAGGGCCTGACCTTTTCTAAGCTTCTTTGGGCAGTAGGGGCCTTGAAAAAGAGGTTTGGGCATGGTTGATTCAGAATTCCTTGTGTGCACAAAATCATATGCAGTATTTCATTATCTGTATAAAATAGTGCCTCACCTAGAATAGGATTCTTTGCTCCAGTGCTGATTTACAAAGAAAACTATTAGGATAGTGTGGTTTCGTCTTAGCACCCTTCCAGGAGCAATTTGGACTATTATCTAAGAACTAAAAATGATTTCAACTAAAATTGTGATAGCCTTATGATTTGTACACATTACAGCTGAAACCAATAGTTATATCCCACCGAAGACCATTTTTATAATCAGAGATCCACCCAACTGATCTAGCAAGAAAACTAAGCTCTAAAATCGATCGAATCACTAGAAAACATTACCACATTGTTTCGATTTATATGGGAAAATAGATTGATTTTGATGTTTTTAGAAAGAATGAGGGGTTATCACTTGTTTCATCATTTATTGATTCGCTCCTCAAGCTTAGGCAGGGATCAAATGGCACTGTTAGTTAAGGCATTTACAGCAGTGAGACAAGCTTAGATCTTCACATTTGAAGGGACTGACATATTTTACTTGAAGCTTTGGTAATCTTATCTAATATATTAAGTTGACTGAAAACCAACTGATACAAGGTATGTTGATAAATGGTTAAGAAGATCTAAAAGAAAGGAATGCGATGTTTTTCTGAAATTGTTGGGTAAGCCAGCTTGTGACCACTTGTCACAGAAATCTGTACTTATTTCTGTATTGATTAGGTCATTAGTGCCACTTGTTCTGCTCGGCAGGAATTACTTAACTTGGCTTGCTCTTTCTATACTCTGAATTGCCTTGTTTTTCTTGGCAAAAATTCATATCAATACAGATATCCAAGATTTCTGTAGCCCTAGGTGAATCATTTGCTGAAGCCGCAGGGACAGTGATAAGTGAAAACCAATATTCCCCTACTGATTCTGTGAGTTTGAATTTGGATCATTTTTTATCAAATGCTACTTGTGGGGTGGCTATTTTAATGTTTTTGCACTGGAAATGTTCTGAAATCCCCTTGTGTGAAAGGGACTTTTTGTACCTATGTGATGTCCTCGCTGACCTACCTCTTAGCTGTGATCACAGCAGTGGGATATATGAGGACTTTTGGCTGGGGGAAGAAGGAAGATGCATATTTCATCCTTGTTTTGTTTTTTTTCTTTATAAAAAACAATGATAAACCAAAGATAAGATTAAACTTCTTAACCATTCTGAATAAAATAGAGAATTGGAAGATCTCATCTAAAGATCAGCAATTAAGAATCAGGGAGTAGTGGAAGGATGTGTAGTGGAGCCGTGAAAAAAAGGACATTGAAATTAACTTTTGAAACTGGTGCAGAGGGGGCAAAAACTTGTCTGCATTCATCTCAAATCTATACTTGTGGCTACATGTATGATGCCATGGGTTACTAGCTCCTGATTGTGCTTATCCTGGAGACATGCTTTTCCTGTTGTCATGGATAGAGGAATAGGCTTGAATCCAAGGTGACCTAAGTTTGAATTCCATCTTTGCCTCTCACTCTCCTGGACAAGTTACTTAATCCTTGTAGGCTTCAATTTCCTTTCTGCAGGAGTGGGCAACAAAATTCCCCTGAAGTGTTATCATATGTAAGATAGTTGGCACATAATAGTCACTCAAGAAATGTTAGTTCTGCTTTCGCCCATAGGGACTGGCTACTTATCCATTAAAACATTGAAACCTTTAAGAATCTTAAAATAAAATCACTTGTATCTATACTTGTGTCGAAAATGCTATAAAGCTCTGATTTGAGACACAAATATATTATCTGTCCACAAATCCCTGAAAAAGAAAGAAAGAAAATATTTTTTAGAGTTGTGGGATTCTCTTGCTTTGGCTTTTACAAGAAGTTGACAATGTATGTTGCATAATTAAGTAAAACACTAAAGAAAAACATACTAAAACTGTGGTACATCAAAACCCATATCTGTACTCAATACCCAACAAGTTTGAAGTAAACTTACTGATTTGAGATACTCAACGGTTTGCTTAAATATGAGTTGATATCCAAGGATAAGTGATTAATGAAAAATGCTAATTTTTCAGAAAATAAAATCTTTAAACAAATAGATGAAGAAATAGTCTTGAAGATGCATGTTAAGTGATGAGTGGAGTTGAAAGAAAATTGCCTTCCCTTTTTTTTTTTTTTCCGTAATGGATCCATAATGTTTTTAGGCTTTTACAGGCACATTTTAAGGTATTCTTTTGTGGTTCTTTATATTAAGGCATAATACCTTGCTCTTCAGATTGTGTTTTAAGCTATCCCTTTGTCAGGTTGGGGAAAGTGCTACATGATTTGTTTATGTACTTCCTTCTGCCCCATGGGGAAGGATTAATACTAGACAGATACACTTATTTTCAGCTGGCCTGACGACATGTATTTATGAAATTTGCTGACACTGGGGATAAAATAATCAGTTTTGACCAGTATGTTTCCCCTGAAATTATCTTCTGGAAAAATTAATTTAGAGTAAGTCAGTGTGAGCTTTCTTCATAGATTATTTATTCTCAGATTGTTTTCTATTAAGCAAACCCAAAACACCTGGACGCACATGCTCATTCTTTGGCATAGACGGTGACGGTTGTTTTTGGCAGATGTACAGGATCAAAGTGGCCTTTTCATCCTTCTACCCTCAGGGAGTTAGTTTCTGAGGTAAAGGAAGTGGTGAAGTTAACAGAAGTTTCAGCCTTACTCCGAAATAAAAGTTGTGTAGTGGGTATAATAAGTCTGTTAATTTGTCAAAGGTAATGGTTTTTTTAAATATTTGGACAGATATATTTAGTTGCTACGCTTAATTTTTATTAATTAGAAATTTAAATCTTATTCTGTGACCCGAAGCAAAATAACAACCAAAATAATCTTATTTGTTTGCTCTGTTGAGCTAAACTGAAGATATGGAAAAATCTTGGAACTACTATTTATAAGAAAATCTAAGAATCTATTTGATAGCAGTATATTTGGCATTATATTCAGAGAACATATTGTTCTGAATTCTTAACCTGTCCAGTCCATCAAATGCATTAGCTATTCTCTAGCTTTACTTGGATTAAACAAGGGCCATGAAATGCAATTTTCTTGTTGTGATTTTTTTTTTTTTCTGAAGAGAGCAGAATAACAAAATAAATACATTTTGGCAGATGTACAGTAACAAAGTGACCTTTTCATCCTTTGATAAATATATGTTTATTGATATATACATTGATATATACATATATAAATTTGTGACCTCCTTGTATTGCAAAAGGAGAACTCTCCATCATTGCTAGATCATTGACAGGGTGTCCTAGGCTAGCTGCTTTTCTTCTTTCTCTTCCTTTTGAATTCATTTTGCTTATTACTAACGAACACAATCCCATTAAGGATAGGATTACTAACAGAGTCAATGAAGAGAGGAAGCTTACATTTATCCCTGTCCACGACTCATCAGCACCGGTAAATGGCAAGATAGAAATATGGGGTAGGATGATGAATTTATTGTTTCAAATGAGGACTTAGGGATTTCTGTAGGTTTTAAGTTTTGATTTTGTATCTCTACCCCAGTGACCAAAATGAACTGTTTTGTCTGTCTTATAAACATCAGTTGGTGATCTAGTGCACGTATTTTAACACAAATGAATCATCCTTTGCCTTAAAGGGATCATATCACAGAAGGAAACAAGTATGAGTTTTCTTATATTGTCTCAGGGGCTAGTCTCATACTGTGGCATGCTTTCTCCTCACTATACAGATGGAGTCGTTCCCTAAAATAGTGTTCTCAAACTTGCACATGCCTCACAATCTCCTGGAGGGTTCATCAAATGGCAGATTTCCAAGCCCCATCCCAAAGTTTCTGATTCAGTAGATCTGGGTTAGGGCCTAGTATTTGTATTTCTATCAAGTTCCCCGGTGGTACTGATGCTGTTGTTCCAGGCATCCCATTTTGAGAACAATTTACCTAAAGTATAGAACTTATTTTCACAATGCAGGATTTGCATTTTTGATGTTTCTTAATTTGAAAGATTAAAAGAACATGTTTAAATGCAAAACAAGCAAACATCAAAGCAGAATACATTTTAATTTACTGTCATTTAAAGATAATTTTTAAAGGTAGCATCTTAAAAGAAGAGACGAGGATGACAAATCTGACTAGCCAGAAAGATTTGGGAATCTCTTTTTTAGAGGATTATAGGAAGATGAAAGTTTTTTTTTCCCTAGGTTGTTTTCCAAGGGTCTCTAGTGTATCTGTGGAGATAGAATAATGATATAATGATCTCAAATCTGCAAGATTGGATGTTCTAAGGATCGAGAAAACTTTAAAATAAAAACTGTTAAGCACTAGTGGTTAAAAATATGAACATGAAAACCTGTACATGAAAGTTTATAACAGCTTTATTCATAATCTTTCCAAACTGGCAACAACCTGAGTGTCATTCAACAGGTGAATTAGATAAACAGTGGTCCATCATACAATGGAATATGCAACTTGGGTGGGGTTGCTCTCAAGATTATCATTATGAGTAAAATAAGTCAATTTCACAAGATCACATATTGTATAATCCCATTTATATAACATCTTAAAATGACAAAGCTTTGGATGGAGAAGAGATTAGTTATTTCCAGGGGCTAGGGCTGAGGGGAAGGTGTGACTATAAAGGATGGCAAGGGGATGCTTTTGGGATGACGGAATTGTTCTGTATTCTGATCGTGGTGATGGTTACATGAATTTATGCAAGTATTAAAATTCATAGAACTGTACATCTCCCCCCAAAGTGAAATTTGCTATGTGATATTTTTAATTAAAAAAAAATCAAAATAATGTCATCTCTTGGTTATACCAAGTAATGGGATTTCCACAATTATATGAAGTAAAAGTATCAGTTTATTTAAATAAATTAGCTCCATCTCAATTAAAATAGAAAGAATATATAGATCTCCTTGGGAAGGGTTCTTCATAAATGGTACTAAAATCATTTGCTACAGGCAGGGCTTCTAGGCAAAATTCAGAAGATGATGGAACTGCCTTTCTGACATAGGTCTTACCTGTGTCATCCCTGGCATCCCACTACTGTGTTCTCATTTGTCATTTTTCTTAGAGTCCTCTATAATGAATTTCAGAAACAGGTTTGCTCTTCTTATTTAGACTAGGTGTAAAAGACTGACAACCCTAGAATTGTTGGTCCTGATTTCTTCTATCTATAAGTACAAACTCTTCAGAGAAATAGCCATCCATTCACAGCTCGGAAAGCCCAGTGATAACTACCTCAGGGTCACAGAAGGAAGCCAATCTTATTTTTGAAGTAACTATAATTTTTAGAGACACTCAGTTCACTAGAAGTATCTAGAAGGTCTAGGTTTCCAGATGTGTTGGCAGTTTAATTTTAGTCAGAGCTCTAATCAGGTGATATCAATAAATATTTGCTTTTGGATGAATGTCTGTTGATTGGATGCGTATACTTCTCTCAGTGAGAGATAGTCAATACTAATATACGTACAGAACTTTCTGGGAAGTACTCTTCTAAAAACTCTACATATATTAACATGTTTAATACAACCGCTCTACGAGGTAAAGACTTATGATTTCCATTTTCAGATGTGGAAACTGAGGCACGTTTAGTTAACTTACTTAGGGTCACACAGCAGCAAATGGCAGAATCGGGTTTCAAGCCCTGGTTGAGAGTCCGAGCAGTTAACCCCCACACAACAGTTTGTCTGTTTTTATTTGTTTGTCTTTAGCTATACTTTGTCCTTTCGTGACAGAATTTTTGTTGTTGTTGCATTTTTGTTGCATTTTAGGTTCTGCGTGACCCACCAGCCCTGGTATACTGTAATTCATAAGCCCCTAACAGAGCTGACCTGCTGCACCAAATGAGTAATATGTAGGGATTCTAGTGTTTGAGCCCGGTCATGTGAGATGCCATTGGAAACTTGGCTCTGCTGCATGTGTGGGTCGAGTTACAGCAGTGGGCACGAGGGCACAGCTGAAATGTCCGGTGACACCTGAAGCACCACAGTGCCGTTGTGCAGGGGCACATATCAGCGAGCTCTACAACGCACCGTTTTCTGCTCTGTAGAAGCTTAGACCTTACAGAACCAGAAAACTGCTCTCATAATGGTCAGGCCTGAGTGCTCCCGAATCACGTTTCTCCTGGTCTGGCAAGTCTTGTTTCCCAACCACAATGGGTGAGCAGATGGAAACTTGGCTGAGGAATCTAGAGAAGCTTTCCTCTCCTTACTCTTCCTGATGACTCAGCTTATGGAACAGATGGGGGAGAACAGGAATCCAATCCAAATCTTAGAAATAGTGAGGTTTCCCTGTGCTTATTGGAAAACCAGCTCCTTCTCTTGTTGGATTCTGCTGATGTTTCCATAGAAAATATTTTCTGCAGAGATAGTGTCTTTCAACTCAGTCCTAAAAGACAGCTGTGGATTGAGGTTGCACCACCTTTGTGTCTCCTTCAACCCTCAAAGAAATCTCCAAGCCTAGATCCTAACAGTGTAGTAGAAGTGAGACCCCATGAACCTTAGAAACATCCCTTCTTCATGTGGGGTAACATTCTACCCTTGTACCAAAGGCCATGCATCCAGTTTACAGAGACGGGGTCTTTTGGAGCTAGCTAACTTCTCAGTTTTAAGATTACTACAGAATCGAGTAGTGAGTTGCTTTCTTCTATTTAGTGGGATGTCCAAGGCAAATTTCCTGATGAAAAATAATTGCATGTTTGTGGCTAGGGATAGCTAGGATGATACTGTTGTGATAAAAGATGTAGTTACGTGTTTGGTGTCTCTCTTTAATAAGCACCCATGATTGTGTGGGTGTTGTAGGAGTGTGAGTGAGATTAGTTACAATAAGGATTGAAATACTATCTGTAAAGTGTTTCTTGTGGGGTTTGGTACATAATACTTTATGTGCCAACATGGTAACTATTATATTTATATTATATGAATTAATGTATTTACGTTTAAGTTGAATTAAATAGGAGCAACTGTGGGAATTTGTATCATTACACAGATACCAACTTTATGATTTACCTGAAGAAGGTGATATGAAGTATCACTTTTCTGTGGTTATAAACAGTGCCCTCATCGTCCTTCTCCTAGTGATGTACCAGTAAGACTTGTAAGGAAATAAAGTAATTTAAATATGAGTTTAATTCCAGCATAGCCACACGGGTTAATACAGTTCTATAAAATGAAGAACTTGATGCCTACAAATAGCTGCCTTTTAAACAGGTTCTTTTCTCAACACCTTCTCTTTGGCCCCCAGGCTCTGGTGCATTAGCTGTACTTGGGCTGGGCTGAATTTCAGGAGTAAGTGCACAGATATAACTCACAGTGTGCGTGGGGAGAGAGAGAATATAGGCCAATCTTCTGCAGCTGGGAAGAGCAATTAGCCGCTTCATGAATTAGGGTCTTGTTTACACTGTGTCCAAGATAATCCTTTGTTTGTTTTAACTAAGATGCTCTATCTTGATCAGAGGCATTAATCCTCATATTTAAATGATAAGGTCTTTGAATCCTACAAACAATGTTTAGATTTCACAACAGGGATCCCATCACGGCCCTTATTTTCTCTCCCTGACTTTGGTAATCACGATATGAGCTACATATATCCCAAGGTATTTTTTAAGCAGATTTGGAATCATGATGTGCTCTATTTCAGCAACTTTTCAGTACATACCTATAATAAGAAATACTTATTATGTGCACTCCTAGTTCCCATACACACACACATGCACCCTCACACACATATACATGCCACGAACACTTCCATGCACATAGTGAAAGAAAATCTCACAAAATGAGATATAGCTTTACCATGGATAGTGTACTCTTTTAATTCTTGTCTATTCTATTTTAGTCCATTCTATTCTACTTACTCAATTCCATTCCACTCCATCCATTCTGTCCCATTCCATTCCTTCCATGTACTGTTCATTACATTTCAAAAACTCAAGTTTCATCCAATCATTTTATTTCATGACTTAACTAATTGGTCACAGCCTAAAGTTTGAGAAATATTGATCTCTAAACATTTATTTGTTGGTGAGTGCAAGGGTAGTTCAGTGGTAGAATTCTTGCCTGCCATGCGGGAGACCCGGGTTCAATTCCCAGCCCATGTACTTCTCAAACAAACAAGCAAAGAAGCAAAGAAAGAAAGAAAAATAAAACAAACACAAATTCAACAAATGGTGCTGCAATAATGGGATACTCACGTGGAAAAATAGTGATATGTGACCCCCACCATACAGCATATAAAAACAAAAAACATTTGTTTGTTATTCTGCCTTATCCCCTCCCAGTATTTGTAGAAAGGAGCACATCCTCTGTTATTATGACTTTTTGATCTTCAGGTATATGTAATCTTAATGCATTCATCAAAATATATTGTTCTTTCCACAGAGTAAATGCCAATTCATACTCCTTGAAGACACGAGTGACGTCTAGTTATTCAATATGTATTTATTGATGAGTCAAATAGATTATTTGGTAAATGTTGGGCATGAGTGATTGTTAATTTATATCCAGTTGTCCCAGAAAAGTGAGTATATCCAGTTGTCCTAGAAAAGTGACTTTTTTAATAAGGTGGTCAGTATATTCTGAGAAAATGTTTATTGATTTATGTACTTCATATAGCAAGAGCAAACAAGCATTTTTTTTTTTTAAGTATGCCTTAAAAACTGTTTAAAATGATAGTATTCAGGGCAGGCCACAGTTACTCAGCAGGCAGAGTTCTCGCCTGCCATGGCAGAGACCCGGGTTCGATTCCCAGTTCCTGCCCATATTAAAATATATTTATTTTATATAGTATTCATATAATATAGTGTTAATATTTAAACTGCTTACAAATTAATACAGATTTACTGGTTTAGGTTATTAGAACACATTCATAGAGGAGAGTTACCTGTTTAGAAATATTTATTAATTTATTATTTTTCAAACACCTTTTTGGGTGCTGAAGACCCCGAGATGAGCAAGCCATAGTCCATGTCCTTGGTGAAACATTTAGCCTAACTCTCGGATAACTTCAGGACTCTGTGAAACATGCTGAGATGGAGGTGTGTTTCCTGATAGAGGCATCAGTGTGAACACAGAGGAGGGGTTGACATTGGGGAGTAGGTGGGAAAGAGCTAAGAATTTTGTTAGGAGAGAGGTGAAGCCTCTAGCTGGTTAATCAGTAGGTGCAAAGCAGTGATACCTCACCTATTCTAAAATGACCTCAAAAAGAGGAAGCCTTAGGAGAATGGGGGTGACTGGCATGCTCGTCTAACTGTGGGGAGGAGAGAGCATCCTGATTTATACCAAAAATGCTATACTGTGCAGAGGCAGCTCACTCAAAGGACATGTGGGCACAGAATGATACCTGGGTTATAAAGATTCACGTAAGTTCTTGTAATAAAAACATCAAAGAGCTGTTGTGTGACAAGTGTCACAGGTGTGCATTGCACCATCTGCTGGCATAGGGAAAGCATGAGATGCACAGCCAAGGGCCAGATCACTGTGCTAGCCAGGATGAGCCTTCCTTCCTGGCATTCTTCTCAGGAATTTGTAGCATCTTGATTTTTTTTTCTCTTTTAGCCGGTGCCATGGATGAGGTGGTTTAATAAATAATCATGAAACGACCGCTTCTAAATTACTAAACATTCTTTCCAATGTTTGCACTTAAATGGTGCTTTTCAGTTCCTCCAGGGGGAGCCAGGGGGCTGGTCTAATCACACTTAAGAACAAAGAACAAGATGACATCTATAGATGGTCGGCCCAGTCGCCAGAGGACAGATCTCCCGGTGTGTGCTCTGGGCTCCAGCTTCTGATTCTGGTCAGACCGTTCAATATGTGAGCCAAACGAGCTCTGACTCTGGCCCCTCCTTGCGTACACACCCAGATGCGCAGCCCCATTTTAACCCTGCATCTTCATCCCTTCAAACCACTCTTCCTTTTGACTACAGCCTATGCCCTCTTTTCTGATCTCTACCATTGCACGTACAGGGCTGTCTGGGAAAGAGAGAGCCAAACTTGGCAGGTTACTCCCAACTCTTCACTGTGTGTAAGATGGTTAAGATGAGACCAACCCTTGTTCTCAAAGTTCACTTCTTGATGGGCAGTTGTCAGGCTCTAAGGGGAATTATTAACTCTTGACTAAGGGTTTTCAGTTACTGTTACTGTTTTTACTTGTGGGATGTTACGCACTTCATAGTTATTTCATTTTCTTATTGGATGAGGGAGTTTCCTTTGAATCATAAATTAGTGAAATCTAACTGTTCCCCTTGATAATTAGTGAACTTCCTGATAAGGATTCGTTTGTATTTGGCTATTTAGTATACTTACTACAAAATAGAGGAAAAAAGTCCTTGGAAAGCCAAGGCAGGTTTCAGGCAGATTGTAAATTTCTTCAAGTCCTGTATCTTATTTGCACCCCTCACAATTCATAGCAGAAAACCTTGCACCTGGTAGAAGAAACTGAGTAAATCAATTATTTATCGAATCCATGGGCATTAACAGCCTGATTACACACATGATCACACACATGGATTTTCCAGATAATTAAAACCATGTCTTTCAAGAGACCAAACAATTCACTTTGACCATTTTTTTTAAGTACAAATCTCTCAATTTGGTAAAACATCAAACACTGAATACAATTTAATATTCTCTTATTGATTCATTGTCATAGTATGAAAATACATACTGAGCCCTGCTCATGATAATGATGATTCATGCTGTTAAATCTTCACCCCCCCCCCCCCGCCAGGTGCACAAAGAGAAGCTGTGAACAATGCAACATAAAGAGGAAAAGTGGCTCTGTGAGTTCTCACAGGTCAAGTTCATAAACACTGCTCAGCCTGTAGAAACCTGATATAAGTCTTAGCTCATGTAATTGTTTAGACTGCCCCTCTTTGAGAATCTCTGAAGCATTTGAGAATTCATGCTCTGCATAGAGTATTGAAACTTGAAAATCAATAAAGAGCACATACATTTCTTATGACCAGCTATGAAATTCAATAAATCAAGAGTATTCTATTGTAATTGTCCTTTTTATATACAGCCTCTTACCCAGCAGAGTTCTTTAGGCTTGTGTGACCTTGGCCGAGTTTTTAGTCTCATCGAATCTCAGTTATTCCATCTTTGTAATGGAAGCACTGACGACTATTAGCAGTTGAGAGGAGTATGTGAGATAACATGTATAAACTGTTCAATACCTCATGTAGGCATTAAAATAGTATCATGATGTTTTGAACACTATATGTCAGGCAATGGTGTTAGCTGCTAGTGGTTTTGAAATTAAATTTAGGGATGTAAGTTTTGCATGTAGACAAACTTTAGATTTGGGCTAAGAATTGGTGAGAGTTGGAGGTAAAAAATAGGAGCAAATTTCAGGTATAGGCAAGAATTCACTACTTTGGGAGAATTGTGGGGTTTTTTCTTTCTGTTACTTATTTTTATCTCACAACTAATTATGTGGTCACTTACGAACCAGTAATTCAGAAATACTGATCTGCATACAATCGTGTGTTGGGGTACAAGTTTTAATACCTTCATAATGAAAGATTTGGAGCAGAGATGAGGCATCAGTGGTTAGAGAAGGTGATTTAGAGAATCTAACCATGTTTTTAAGCCAGGCAGTGATTCTTAGGTTCATTTTTTTATTGCCATTGCAATGTGTTTCAACCTTCCAAAGTGTCATGAGATGTTGCACATTGGGTTCTGGGAAACAGACTCTGAAATGGAGTTTCATGTGCAAGATATTTGCCTAGGAGAGTTTTTTGGGTCGACACATGTGGAAGGACACGGGTGGGGCCTGGAGTCGGCAGAGAGAAAAACTGAGCTGCTTCTCAGGGCCATGGGCCCACCGCATGTGGAGCTCTGCAGCAAAAATGACCTTCAGGTTGTCCTGCATAGGGCTGAGATGGCCAGACACTCCCAGCTCGATCAGTTATTGGGTGTGGACTACCCTAGGGGAGAGTATGACATTGAGTGACTCAGGTCTCTGTGTTGAGACAATCCCTGAAAGGACAAGTCTTTCCCTGAAGGGAGATCTGTGGTTAGCATGAGGTCTACCAGAAAGATAAAAATTAACACCAGGCACACTGTGGTGCTCTGGAACAAATATATCTGTTTGGATACATTTTACTCCAGTGTGGGATAAAAATTGTCTTTGATCGCTTCAAGGAAGAAAAGCATTAGCTGGTTGTCGGTCCATTTTTCCAAAGAAGCTGTAGTCTTGAAGAGGTTTTCAAACCTCCCACACTCTCCCTGGAAATTGTTATCAATCACCTGCAAATCAGAGTCTCTCCCACTTGAACTGAAGCCCAGTTCTGATGTATAGTATTTGCATCTGAAGGTGGTTTAATCCCGGAGAAAATTTTATACACTTAACTTTTTATCGTGGAAATTTTCAAAATATACACAAAATCATGATAATTGTGTAACAAACCCAATGGAGCATCAACATTGTGCCCTTCGTGTTCCAAAGGAATTTTTAAGAGCTTCACGCATAGCCTCTTGTGTGGCTCTGAGACAGATCCTGGACGGGTGTGCCCTCTGAGTGGGGTGAGATTTCACAATATTTGAGGTCACAAACGTTCTCTTAATAGCACTGACGTGAGTGCGGTTGAAACTGTCAGAGCTGTGATTCTGGGAAGCGACAAGCCTGCCCCCACAGATCTACAGAGCAGCGCTGCCTGGTCGTCCCTCATGTTTCCACTGTCCCTGGCTCCGCAGCTCTGCCGTGAGAACTGGGTTCAACCATGGAATGTGTGCTGATGCCACCAAGCCTGTCTCCATGATCCATGGCACCCAGGGAGGCTAGGCCGTGACTCACAGGCTAAGAAAGGTGCAGATATTCACATTTGCTTCATTTTCATAATTATGTTGTTAAACTGAAGGATCTCCAGGAAATATGGAAGTGGCCTGACCAGCCTCTCATGCACTCAGCAAATTTTCAGCCCAGTGTAACACCAGAATCAAAATTTCCGCTTAGGAGAGGAGTCACTTAGGAGAGGAGTCACTTAGGGCAGATTTTGTAGAGACCATTGAAAGCAGTGTTTGGAATCGCAGTTGACCCCTGTGGCTGGAACAGTCAAACAACTTCTGACGCACTAAAAAGTTCAAGCCCCAGGTTGTCTGCCAAACTGGTCATAGTTACACTCCTGCCCTGTTAGGCTTGCCTTCGCCAGGCTTTGTCCCGGGTGTGAACAGTCCTGGCGTGCCTAGGAGTGAATCAGCAGTCCACTTTGCCACTGTGAGTTGAGCAGAAAATTGATGGTTGTTTGGCCCAGGGAACAGGTGGCTGTGGGGGTTGCGGCGGTTGAGTTTCCTCTTTGAGGTGGGGGCTCAGCTGTTTCCTTGATCATGCGCCCCTAGTAAGTGCTTGAAGGAGGCAGGAGGCCAAGAATACAGCTGAGACTTGAGCTGCAGCCAAGTCCCAGCAGCTGCTACTCTGTTCTCTGAGCTGGAACAGACTCTAGGCTGCTATGTGGCCTGAGCTGGCATTTGGGGAGGGGCCTCAGAGGAGTGTCACTTGCACTCTCTGAGCGACTTAACCCACCTGCTGTTATTTGTGTGTGTGTGAACTAGTTTAAATGACACTTTCCCAACATTCAAATTACATGAACATTTTCTGGTCAGCGAGAAAAACAAAAGACTTTCTTCTGGGAACAATGAATTGACAAGTTTTAAAGAAATAATTTAAAATAAATAAGTAAAGCTGAGGCCACCATCCTAACTCAAAATGTGTGAGTCTAATATAAGCATGTCTTGTTTTACGTTGTTGTCTATTGATATAAGCCCAATAGCAGCATGAAAAGAATATTGCTCGAACAGCAAGATTAAGAGTTAAGACAACATCCCCTCTAATTGAGGTCCTCTTAGAATTAATCCTAGTTTTAGAGTGGTCTTTACATATATATATAAGTGATTTGGGTGATTGCCATTGCTGTTGGCTAATTTTTTTTCCTTTTTAGCATGAAAATGGGGATAATAAACCACTCAGAATATGAATGCTTGTTTTTTTTGAAGAAGTAAGAAGTTAAAGTGGAAAGTGACTGATAGAAAGCTATATGTGGACATCCTTTAAAAAAAACTCTACGGAATCAAAATGTGCATGAGATCACATGCATATCTGTGTATCTATTTCTGTGTATCAGTAGTTGCTAGATCTTTTAGGATGGCTAACGTTTTGAGTTATGTTATACAATGTAAACCTATCAGTTTTGGGGTAAGTGATTATATGAAACATTCAATGTTTAGTTATATCCTAAACTTGATAAACAAGAAAAACGTTACTTGAAGGCAACACATGAGTTCACAGAACTATCTTCCTGATGCTGATGAAAGCTATTTAATGAACCTAATTTAGTGTTTTAAAGAATTAGTACAACTTCTCCTCCCATCCAGCCTGGGTCCTTCTAGAGGGCAGGACTGTGTTCTAGTCATCTTTGTATCGCCTGCTCATAATAGGGATCCTAAAAAGTGTGTGTAGAATAAGTGAAAAGGTATTCAATTTAGCCTGTTCTCTAATGGTTTTGAAATGAAAAATAAAGGTGTGTGTTGTGGTGGTTTGAAAAATAAGCAGATTATTGTCCTTGACATGGCAGGAGTCACTGGTCTTGGCCAGCTCTCAGACCCTCAGTTCTAAAATTTCCCCTCAAATTGTTGTGACTGGAGCTAGGACCTGATTGGTAAAAGTGACAAATCTATTGTAGGGCTGCTTAGTAAAGGGAATTAATAGATAATAAATATGGAGAAATTTATATGATTACAGTATGTCACCCATGTACCTTCCCTGAATCCAAACCTAGTTAACAGAAGGGAGTCTGATTTATTTTAATGCTGTTACAGGGTCTCCCCACAAACTGCTAACTTTCCTTTGAAACCTTGTTGTTGATTCCCTATATAGAGAGAAGTGACCTTAGAAAAAAATACTCAAGTCAGTGACTTTACATAAAAATATCCTTGAATTCTTAAGATATTATAGTCCAGTCAAATTTAAATTGGCTTTGGCTTTTATTTTAATGGATCTGAGTTGTTTTGATTTTGATTATTTAATGTATTTGAGTTGTTTTGATTTTCATTATTTAATGTATTTGAGTTGTTTTGATTTTGATTATTTATTCCAAGCACAAAACATCTTTTATCAGCATTTAAATTTTTATTTAATTAGTCTTGTGATTCTTTAGGCTTCATTAAAATATTTTAAAAATCCCATTAAATTATTTGTTTTGTGTACAAGTTTTTTCTTTCAGTTTGCTGTTGACATTTATTTAAAACATGCCTTTTCATAGATGTATTTCCTTTCATCGCGCATTTGATTGTATATGCTTTTTCTTTAATTTGGCTCTATTAATTTTTTTGCTTTGTCTTTAGTTTCTTATTTACTGATTAAATGGGTAATTACATTGCAACTACAAACATGCTTCACAGTGTGATTAACACTGCAAATAGGCAATTTGAATTCATTCATTATTTTTTTGGTCGCTTCTCAATTCTTATGTTTACTTTTTCTGATTACAAAAGTAAAACAAGTTCATTTGAGAAGATTTGGAAAGACTAGACTAAGCATGCTCCCTTCATTCACATGAATCACCACTGGCAACACTTTGATGGGTCTTTATTATTTATTGACAGGCATGTGGTGAGTGCTGTACTCACTCATTTCAAAAGTGTAGCAGTTAAAGTTCAAGTCCTAGAAACAGTTTGACAGAATTTTAACTTAGGCCCAGCCCCTTCCTAGAGTGAGTTCTTGGCTGTTAAACTTAAGCTTTCTGTGCCTCAGTTTCCTCATCCCCAATGTGGGATTATTTAAGGATCAATTACTGCATAGTATTCAAAATAACATCGGTCTACAGAGTGAGTATTAGAATTATTGTAAGTTTGCCCAGTTTACATTAACATTTATTCTTTTTAAATGTACAATCTCAAATCATAGCATAGGAAAAGTATTTTATTTACTAATGTGATTTATGTAAGTGATAATGATAATGGGGATATAATTGTTAGTTTGGAAGTGTGGCCTCAGTGACTTTGCCTTATGACTAGACACCATTTACTGATTACTTGTCCAATTTAAGTATTAATTAATTAATTAGCTAATTACTTCATCAAACCAATACTGAACACCAGGCACCTAGTAGATACTTGGATACCTGTGTGGACAGTTCCTAATTTACATAATTTAGGTGAGAGATGGACAAGTAACTTACAGATTCTTCCTGCAATGTCCTTTGGAAGCTGGGCTCCATTTATAGATTTGTTCACTTATTAGTGTATTTTGGAGAGGTGTTGGTTTGAAAGAAGACAGATGGCAATGTGAGATTCCTTATAGTTAATTAAAGGGAAATATAATCTAGTCTGAAGTGGGAATTATAAATGCGTGAGAATTTTTAATAAAAATTTCCAGTAGTTTTGATATAGAATTATCCCAAAATAAAACACTTCGGAAGCAAGTGATGAATCAGACATATTGCAATATATGCACATGAGAAAAGGTGCTAAATAATATAAGGCAGGTCTTTATTTGCTGGGATTGCATAAACTAACAATTATGCCTGGACTACCCTTACAAAGTTGAACATCCCTTGCGCCACTTCCTTTCCAAGGAAAAGGACTCAGTTTCTCTGTCAGGAGATAAACAATATCCCTCAGAAAGCTTCTGCTACTTTTCATTATAAGGCATCATTTATGACTTTGTTTTTATCCATTTTCGGGGAGAAGTAGTCATTAATGTGGAAGCATTTGTTTTTGTGGAAGCATCTCTCTATTAAAAAAGAGGCTGGGGGCTGCAAGGGTAGATCAGTGGTAGTGGTACTTCCCCCCAAAGAAACAAACAAACAACAAACAAAAAAATTCAGTGGTTCTGCAATAACAGGAAACTCACATGGAAAAAGAATGAAATATAACCCCTGCCATACAGCATACAAAAAAAAAAGAAAGAGAAATACTAGTCTAAAGCCCTTTTCTGGGGGGAAAGCTGTATGTATTATTTCTTAATAAATACTTTTAGCACCTTCAGGTGGTGTATGCATGTATGTATTTATTATTATTTTGTGTGTGCATACTCCAGGAATCGAACCCGGGTCTCCCACCTGGAAGGCTAGCATTCTACCACTGAACCACTGTATGTATATATTTTAACATGTATCTAAAATGGCTAAAGACTACACTTTACATAGTCCATGATGAATATGATATCAATAGCTTATCAATAGCCTTCCAGAAAATAGGCTTTTATTCTAGTGTTTATTTCAATCTGAAAAGGCCAGTCCTAAAATTGCCTTTCAAAAATTTAGTAAAAGACCCACTGTTCCCTTCTCAAATTCAGTTGTAATGTTTTACTGTCTACCAAACGGAAGACATTTACTCCTTATTTGTATATATAACTTTTGAAAAGCAAAATATATCAAAATGTTGCTTTTAAGAGAAAAATGTTATTGGGATGTGAAATTTGCAGCAAAGCCTGGAAGACTAAATTAGAAAACACATAGAGAAAACCAGGTGATAAAATAGGCTTTGCTCAAAACTGAGCATGTTTTAAAACAAAAATTCTTCCACAATTTACCGAATGGGCTCATATAGAAATGACACGCAGTTAGGGAGTAGTTAGGGAGGCAGCGTTTCTTTCTAGTTTTGCAGTCACCTTGACATTTCGGTGAGCCCAATGAATCGCCAGTGGAGGGAAGAGCTGGTGCTTCTACTGGTGTGTTACTCTCCCCTCACACCTACTAGGGGGTTCTGAAGTTTAGAAAAGTTATGGCCTGGCCTGGAATTGGCATCTGTGGTCATGTCCAAAATCTGCAGAAGTCCACAGTGTTACCATTAGGGACCCAGTGAACCCCGAATTGAAAACAAAATCAACAGAATCTTCCAGGCATTTCAGAGACCTTCAGATCTGACCTTTTAATATTTGCAAATAGCTTACGTTCGAATTATGCACACACATGCAAACACACACTCATACATCCACATATTATAATATTAAAAATTAGGTTGCTCGCCCTGCCTTGTGAGACTAACAAGGATCATTTCTCGTTAATGTGTTTTGTCTTTGATGTCTATAGGAAATTGCCTTCTTGTCATTATGTTGCTGACTTTTGAGAGGCACCTGGATCCTTGCTGGTTCTTTATGTTCTTTATATATATTTCTTTCTTTTTTTAAGTAGAAATATATAACCATTTGAAGTGTGGGACACATGAAAGTATATGTCATGCTTTAATAAATAGAGGGAAATGCTATTCTTAGCATACTCTTTATCTGTAATGATGAACAGTCCTCTCCCTGCTGATGACTAGTAGTAATGAATGGGCTCCTCTTTTTGTCTTCATAGTTTTAAATCTATCTGCAGAAATTAAATGTTGATATGGGCTTCATCATAAATTCTTCTAAATACACTATGTTCTATTTTCACATATTTTATTAATTTTGCAGGAGGTTTCTGACAGCTGGGCCAAACTTCCTTCCTTCCTTCTCTTTGAAATTATTATTATGAGTAAAGAGAAGGTTATTATTTTTTCTTACTGTATGATTTTTCTCCAAGTTTAGGTCTTGGGATTTTTATTAGGGAAACAAAATCCAGCCAAAAAATTCCATTTCTTCTGAATGTGTCTTGCTACATTATGAAAGCGACTATTGATTTCTCCTTTCCGATCTACTTTTAGACATCTTTAAGGTATCACAAATAAGCCCATGGCAGAAAAGTTATTATCCTCATTATGTAAGATTGACAGATATTTCATTTCAGTGATATAGCAAATCATAAATTTGTATCTTTACCAGATATTCTCAACCTGACAATTTCTACATCTGTTAGCCTCTTCTACACCCACAACCAATTGCAGATGTTTAGCAACTGTGCCCAATTATGTGCCTACTCTTTGGTGGAATACCAGATTTTCAATCCCAATTCCAGCAATCAGGTTTCTTGCTTGGTTGTAGGGATGCTGCATCACATTTGATTGTTAAGGGTAAGGTACAAGAAAATAAAAATAATAGAAAATAGGATAAGATACAAATTAGAGGCATTAAGGTGAATGGGTTAGCCTCATGTCTTTATTCTTGAAATGCCCATTTGCCCTGAGTCCATCAGCAGTTTTCTTCTGTTAAAATCTCTGAAAAGTAAAAGCGCTTCAAGACTATTTTGTCTGACCATGCCACACATGTGCAAAGAATAACCCCTTTGAGACCCTTAATTTAGACATTATAGACTCTGAATAAAATGCCCCCGAATCTTCAACGTCACCCCCAGGAATCCTGAGGGATTTCTTAAATGCAACTTAGAACCTTTACCCTTGAGCCACATTCAGCCCTGAGACCCAAGACCCCACACCAGCATCTCTCCCCACCTATGGCAAGATGTGTCTCCAAATGTCATCAACAGTTCCTCCCAATTCTTTTTTTTACAATAGTTTGAGAACCTGCCTTTTCTCTCACTTCGGTAATGGGTAACTCTAACAGCATCTAAGAATTCACATGAGAATTAATGAGGCTATTACAAATTATGAAATAGTTGACTAAAGAGAGAAGTACCAAAAAAGCAAACATCCATTTCCCTCCACTCCAGTTTCTCAGGACTGAGGGGTCTGGTTGGAGAGTTTGTGCAGGGAGACCCTAGTAGGAAAGTCCATCAAAGCAAAAGACAAGCACCTGTAAAACATGACTTTAGACTTGACTACAACAAACTCTTTAACTGTTCCTTTATGCGAGAACATTTTGTAAAAGAAAGTAAGAAAGAGAGAGAAAAGAAAAAAACAGGTACGTGAAGTCAGGCTTGGTCAAGGGAAAAGACACTCTCAGTGCAGCCTTCTGAGGAAGAGTGTATAGCTGGCAGTGTGATGGCAGTTCTGATAGTGAATGGTGGTAGACGGGCGAACTAGGCAACTACAGCCCCTTTTTTTCAAATGGCCAACCCTGTGTTCCCTTTGGGTTGCTTTCTAAGCAGGGCATCGAGGGTCCAGCCAGCATTGCCACAGATGGCTGCGGAGCCGGACTGCTGCCCAAACCAAAGCAGGCACACACCAATTCGTTTGTCTCAGAGTAAGAAAGATCCTTCTGGTCGGGCCCGGGGCACAGTTGCGAAACGCAGATTCTGTTCTACCAATATGTTGTAAGGTCCCTTAAAATGTTTTCCTCCCAGCAAGGCATCCACTTCTCATTTCAGCAAACTGCTATCGATCGTGTTTCTGCTCTGTTAAGCAGTCTCGGCGGTCCTGAGATACACTGGCCTGAGGCCCTGTGTCCAGGGAACTTAGAGTCTAGTGCCAACATTTGTCACCTGGAGGATTGCTTTAGAATGCTTATATTTAAAGCATGAACCAAACACAAGCCAAACCCTTGATGGCTTAGAAATAAAGGCTTAGCGACATTGTTTTGCATGTTTGTTTTCATGTACTATACATTTGTTCTACCCAATCTCTAGGTCCTCTCCCGAAAGGCACCTCGCAGCTTTTGCTCTGCTTGGCTGCTTTCCTTGTCTCCCAGGGAAGGAGACTGTACAGCATCATATGAGACGCCTCTACCACCTTTTTCCTCAGTGATAGAGGTTCCAAACACGAACTCTTTCCCTGCACTTTTCACTCACACTCATCCTATAGTAGTTTTGTTGTTTCTTACTCTCCTGTGCTAATCAGTTAAACAGACTTTGAGAGATTTATTTGTGGGGAGGGAAAATTTCAGGGCTATACTGCTAGGCATTAGAACAAAAACCATGCTAATGTCAAAAGAATTCAATTGTTTTATATTTCAAGGGCATCATCTTACAGTAATCAGGTGATAGTAGTAGTAAGAACTTATTGAACACTTAGTTCTTCGGTAGCCAGTATGTTGATGTCAGCACAGTTTTCTTGAACGTGTTTGCAGTGGTGTAAATACGTAATTTTGTGTGTTGCAAAACATAAGGCAACATAGAGGGAGAAAAAATTATAGCAGAAAAAAATCAGACAACAAGGGCTCCGGCATTTAAGAGGGGACAGAGTGGCCACATGTGATGAAGGTGTTGTGCCATTTTGTGGTACAGACATTGCTGTGCCTGAAGAGTCTTCGTCCCAAGGGCAAGGTGGCACTTCATCCCAAGGGAAAGGTGACACTTAGGTGAGGGTCTTGTCAGAGGGAGCAACTGAATGAAGCCCCATATAACAGCTGAAAAGATAGAGTCTAGAGGAAGGGAGAAACACTCTTTCTGTATTGTTGCTTTTTCCGGTCTGGCAATTTGAGCAAGGTCTAGATGTCTGGTTGTCTAATTGTAATAGCTAATACATTCGCTGAAACCATCACTTTTTCAAAAAAGTTCAGAAAGTACTGAGAGCCAGAAGAAACTCATCTAGGTGTGCTTCACCTAGTGAGAGTGAAGCTCCCACTGTCGTTGTCTTCTATTAATGGTTATCTATTAGCTCCCTTAAGATTGCTTTTAAAATTAGCCCTACTTTAAGAAGTCTTTGAAAAAACTCTTAAGTCTAAGGTTAGCAGGGGCATATAATGTTTATGTTCAATCCTTTAGCCCTCCTGATTGCTTTTCTCTCAAATCCCTTTATCTGTTTAATTCACTAGGTAATTTGGTGGCTCCTTCAGGGCAAGCACCATGTCTTTGCTTTCTCTAGTATCCCATCCACAAGACATTTCTCACAGTAGGTACTCAATATAAATGTGCTTCACTCTTCCCTGAACGGATAGACTCACTATTACCGAGCTTGGCAAGACCAAGCCTTCTGTAGTTCTGTCTGCCCTGAAAAGATCATGGTTTTGCTCTTGGGTCCCTTCAAGGGCTGTAGGATGTTTTTTTTCTTAACCCTTGACTTGCTGGTTAGTAGCTTTAAGTTACTAGATGCCTTGGGTTTAGATGGAGGAAGCAGAAGTACAAGGAACTCACCTGGTGATCACTGATTGGAATCCAGATAAAACTTAGAGCCAGCTTTTATTCAGTGATTCAAAAAAAATCCTACTATGTGTCAGGCGTTCTCAGTACTGAGGTTTCAGTACCGGCATTAAAAAAAAAAAAACCCTGTCCTTGTGGAGCTTATATAATAGTGGAGAGGAGTGTTTTTTATTACTTGGTTCACATATTCAGCTTTGATAATGAGTGACTTGTCTGTATTACTGGGACCTGCCAGATCCAGTGATTAGAGGGCCTACCAGCCAGCTGACTTAAGCACTAAAAGACAGGAGAAGGCAGCTTGTGGTCCTCTCTACTTAGACGCTGGAAATAAATACAGGTAGTGTAATGTGAGGATAAATTGTAATAATCTACATTAAACACACAGTCCAGGGTTACCACATAGTAAGTGCTTAATAAAAGCTAGTTGTGGCTTTGGTGTTGTGGTTGTTGAATCCTTTAGAAGGGACTTGCTGTCAATATATTAATAAAAAAATGTAGCCCAGAGCTACCCTATGCAACTAGAAACTTCCTTTGTCTGTGTGTCTCCTGAAATTCCACATGCTATGCTTGGGATGGCAGCATACATCCATTTCTGTTAAATTTCTCTCCCTCTCTGTCTCCCTCCCTTTTGGGAGTAGAACCATAACTCATGCAGTCAGTTTCTCGCAGCTCTTATGCTCATAGATGTATGGACAGTATATACACATTTTACCTTTTTATTTTTAGGGACAGTTCTTTGATTCTTTTGTTCCCCTAGAAAACGTTTCCATTTTTTCTGCTGCATCCACTTGGGAATAGGGCAAAATCCTGGGTGGACAATTTAAAACTTCTATGCTGATTCATTTTGATTAGGTTTCATAATGACGAGTTTGCTAATAATAATTCTAAAAACCAATATTAGAGGCATGAAATATTCATATGCTCTGGCACCAAATACTAAGCATTGACTTAAGAGGGAATCAAAGATGTCATAGCAATGGAAACTGCTTATTTCCCCTAATTTACATATATAAAAGCCGTGATTTCTGTTGACGTTTTAAAATTCTGACAGAATAATAATTTATCAATTTTTCTTTGCTTTTATTCATTTTATCTAAGTGTCTCGATCTCTTCTTTTCTGCGAGTGACGTTTTAATTCCTCAAGCACTTAGCTCCTACCCTGGCACCTATAACTGCGTCACATTTGTTAAGTTTTATTGTTTTTGAAATGATAGATGCTTCTTTCACTTATTATAGGGGTGAAGGAGGAATGAGTTTATGTCAAATATGCTGATTAACTTTAAAATTAATATTCCCCTTATTTTTGAACTGCCTTTCCCTTTATGATGAATTTTGATATTTTGAACACTTTAACCCACAGCTGCAAATATGCATTTTGTGAAATCCTTGTTCCATTCCAGTGTATCTCCATTATAAATAACTGAAAATAAATAACGTGTGATATTCTTGGCATCCAGCTAAAGAAGACATTTTTGAATGCTGTACTTAAAAACTGAATTTAGAACACAAAAGTTCTAGCAGTTGTAAAATTTCTAATACATAAGCAATACTCCCCAGCTCTGAAATAGTTTTGCTTGCCATAGGCAATCACATTACAGTGATATTGAGACAAATGTTTAAGAAAAGTGTGTGATTCTGTGGGATTCCTGGAAGATCTAACTATTTAGAAATATTTTTGCTTTTAGTAAAATTTTATGAGAAGGTCATTATCGACAAAATCTGAGTGCTATTTGTGTTCCTGAAAATTTGTTTCAGTTACATGTGGAATGACAGGGCAACTCCTCAAGTCTGAGATCCCTGCTATTGGTTTGAAGATTAGGGAGACACTCCTTTCTAATTATTCAGTGTGCTCTGGCACCAGTATGGATTCTAATTAGACATTCTACATTAAAAAATAAATTATCTGGGGGCGAGACATGGTGGCTCAGCAGGCAGAGTTCTTTCTTGCCAGCCATGCTGGAGACCTGGGTTTGATTCGTAGTACCTGCCCAAGCAAAAAAATAAATAAAAATAAATAAATAAGTAAGGAAGTAAATTATCATGTCTTCCTGCATACCCCGGGAACACCTGATCTGGGAATCAGGCATGTATATGATTTCCCATGTGGTCTCCAAAGATATGGGTACCTTGAGTTCTAAGTATGGAAGGAGGAAATTGAGCAGATAGCTAGCAGATAATTTCATATTATTCTGATAGCTATGGCATATGGACTTTCAGGAGATTCAGAAATAAAGATGAAATATTATGGCTAGAGATAATTTATGTGTCTATATGATTTGGGGGGGTACTTAAACTAGGGAAGAACCTACAGGCCATTATCGGAAGACATGATTGTGTAGTTTCTGTACAGGTTTTGCTGACTCATGCAGGAGGGGAAACGATAAAGGCACAGTGGAGAAAAACAAAGTATGGGTCTCTATACAAAATGCTAGGAATTAATTGCTTAGGTTATGGGAACCTAATCTAGATTTCTGATAGGGCCACCACTGGGGAACACAGTGATGGCCCTAACAGAAAGAGTTCTGACCACCAGGTTAAATTCCTAGATTTTTGACCCAAGTCTGCCACTGGGGGATCTTGTCCAAGTCACTGGATTTAAAGTTGGTGACTAGACAAGCTGATTTGAAACTAATTTTCAGCTTTGTGGTTCTCTGGGCATTTGCACATTAAAAAAAAAAAAATTTGTACCTATCTAGAACTTGATGATGCCTCTTTGTATATGGTTAAATCATGCTTAGATTCAGTAGCGTGAGGTTGAAAATATCAAGTGGTTATTAGTCTGCATAGTTTACAAAGCTGAGGCCATTTAAAGTTCTGGGATTAGTCTCACCAGACACTGAAATCCAAACCAGCCTCCGTGCTTTGTTAGAGCCTTGGCTTTTTTGCTAAGGTAAAAGGAGGACCATTGGCCCTGTTCTCTGTTGGATTTAATTTGGCCATAAAATTCTCCTTGTTAGGTTTGTTTATGAAGGAAATTGAACCAGTTATGTGACAAACCTACTGATCAGCTGCTCCATTCCATCGAGCTCTCATCCAGATAATTGACAGCCTGTTGTTTGCATTGCACTAAGACTGTGTCCAGGTTAAGTTTTAGAGAAAAACTTGGGAGAATTGTTTTAGAAATGCTGTCTATTACCTTTTTGGGGTGAGGACACATTGAATGCACATGTTGATTCTAGTTGTGATGCAAGTTGAGGTTCTCTGAACATTCTATTTCCCCCAATTTTTTTATCCATGTGACAATACTGGATAAGTAAATGGTAATGTGTACCTTGCCAAAGACAAGACTGCTAAGATGATAATGATGATGATATCATTTATTCGATACCTATGCAGATCAAGTACTAAACCATCCAAGTTATATCTATGGAATTAATGTGTATATATGTGTCATCAGTATATCAGAGAAAATTTCATAAAGCAGAATGCTAGTTCCTCTGTTGCGCTGTCTGTTCTGCCTTTGATCTGTTGGTGTGCATGATGCTGATTTATTTAATTTTGACTTATATCTAGAAAGAAAAAAATAGCACATTTTTATGTGATGTTGTGTTAGTTGACCTGAATATCATGTCATGTATAGAAGAATAAACTCACGCATAGTAGATACTCAATAAAAATTTGTTATGAGAATGAAATATTGAAATATGGACATAAAGCTTTTCTACTTCAGATGTTTCTCTTGAGATCAGACCTCCCTTAAATTCATAGTTATTACGGGCTATTCTTATGACCAAAACATTGACATCAGTTCTTTCCGCTGCTGGCATTCTGAGAAATGCTGATCTACCTTATATTTATGTCCAGTTTCCTATAACAAAAAAAAAGAGAATTATGCATATGAACTGCTATATGTTTATAAACTGACTTAGATTAAAGCTTAAACAAGAATATTATGTAAAATATTTCTATCCCTAAAACTTTAGCGTGAAAATTCCTTTTCTCAAATGTCTGTCTAGGTTCTTCCTCCAAAATTGTGTTCTGATAATTTTGGCATGAATGGCTCAAGAATCTGACAGAAGGTTTTGTTTGATAAGATTTGGTCAGAGAGTTTACTTAGAAGGTAGAGTTCCTGGTTGAGTGATTTTTTTTACACATGCATTGAGGGATTAAAAATTTCCTTGGAAAATTAAATGTGTGTGACAACTTCTCTTTGACATTTTTCATCACCTTGGGAAATTTCCAAATTGCTCAAGATTTTAGTCAGTACACCCTATTCAAGCCATGCAACTTTTATTTCTGAACAAATTGAATTCCAATTACATCTTGGATTTCTTGTTTGTTTGTTTGTTTTATTCATGGTAGCCTTAATATTACAAGTTCTAAATATTTTTAAAACTTAAACAGAATAATTGTTTTGAGAATTGAATGTGTCTTTGACTTACGTGGTATTGCAGTATTTAAATACTGTTCTGGTTTGCTAGCTGCCAGAATGCAATATACCAGAAATGGAATGGCTTTTAAAAAGGGGAATTTAATGAGTTGCTAGTTTACAGTTCTAAGGCCGAGAAAATGTCCCAATTACAACAAGTCTATAGAAATGTCCAATCAAAGACATCCAGGGAAAGATACCTTGGTTCAAGAAGGCCGATGAAGTTCAGGGTTTCTCTCTCATCTGGAAAGGCACGTGGCGAACACAGTCAGGGCTTCTCTCTCAGCTGGAAGGGCACATGGCAGACACGGCAGCATCTGCTAGCTTACTCTCCTGGTTTCTGGTTTCATGAAGCTCCCCAGGAGGCGTTTTCCTTCTTCATCTCCAAAGGTTGCTGGCTCTTGGACTCTCTGTATCTCATGGCTACATCATTCTGCTCTCTCTGAATCTCTCATTCTCCAAAATATTTCCTCTTTTATAGGACTTCAGAAACTAATCAAGACCCACCCAAATGGGTGGAGACATGTCGTCCCTTAATCCAGTTTATCAACCACTCTTGACTAAATCACATCATCCAGGGAGATGATCTGATTACAGTTTCAAACATATAGTATTGAATAGGGATTATTCTACTTTTATGAAATGGGATTTATATTAAAACATGGCTTTTCTTAGGGGGCATACTTCCTTTCAAACCAGCACAAATACCTTATGGAGCGTGTTGACAAATCATGAATATCATGATTGCAAGTGGTTCACATTTGCAGGACTGGGAGCAGCCAAGAGTGGAAAGTGCCTAGGGGAAATGCTTAAATAGTTCGTATAAGTAAACCTTGATTGTGTTGTTTCATCATAAAGTATCTATGCTGATTTGGGTTAAGATTAGTCATCCTTGTGTTAATTTTTAGTATAAGTATTTGAAGAAAGTGACTAATGAAGTGACCCTCCCAACTTGCTGAGAGAATCCAATTTTAATTTTCCATTTTATATGTCCCCTGAGAACTAAATCACTGCTGACTCTGGAATTTGAATCAAATCTTGATCCTTCTTCCCCTACAGTAGCATTATTAATATATGTAACACAAATACATAGTTAAGACACGCCCATTTTGCTGGTGATGATTCAGACAGAGTATTTGGTATCTTGCATTGGGCTGTTCTCTTTTCCTCCCCCTTTGTCTCTCATTCCCACAATCGTGAATGCTACCATTTTCAACTCTAAAGTAAGCTAAAGAAATAAGAAATCACAGAAATTGAATAAGAAAATAAGAAGTCATTGTTTTCCTCATTCTCCTCACTAAAAACAGCTTTCAGCCTTGTTGATTAATTTACATAGCTTGCTTTATGAATATTTGCTTGCTTTTACTAAGTACTAACCCCAAAAGTAGGGCCTTTGAAAGAAGTACAGTGACTCATATTTTGTGCATTTGTATATGGTCTCCTCTTTCTCCCTCCAACTATAACAATGGATTTTTCAATAGAATATTGATTAAATGTTGGAGAGAAGATGTTAGTTAAAAATAGCTTTGGTTCTTTATGAAATGGGAAAAATTGGAATAAATTAAGATTAAATGGTAGTGGAAGAGCTGGCTTAATTTGGCAAACAGAAAGCTGGAGTAGGATTGGTTTGCTGGCACCGCTTTCCTAGCAAAGAGAACAATTTTAATCAGTTACAAAAATATTTGTGATCCATATGTTCCTCTCTGCTCATTCCCATATGCCCATATTCTCTTTTATCCTGGTAGATGATGACTTTATGATTCAGGCATGCAAGAATAATACCTCGCTGACTTTCGAGCTCAGTGCTATTTCAAAATGTGTCCTGGTAATTACGCACACACGTATCTACAGGCTGTTCGCGCTTTGAGTTGGTTACGTACAGTGTGAATATCAGTTTGGTCTTTTTCTTGATGGAAGGAATTTTATCATGCATCCTCCTACTGAGGCTAGAATAATGCATCTCAGGCTTCAATTTGAAAATGTCCTTGTCATTCACCTACTGGAGTTTTAAATTCCACTGTACAAATATGAGGAGCAGAAAAAGGGGTGTGCTGATCATTGATAACTTCATTCTCCTTGGGAAAAGGAAAACAGAATTCACAAAAGCATTTGATAAATATATCCAGTCCTGGAACCTGTTAAAGGACATATTAGATAATGGGCTAGTTATATAAATAGATCATTGTAAGGCATGGTATCTTCTATTTAATATTGAGTGTTGGTCACAATCACCATGGTGAATCCAGTATAATTGAAGAATTAAAATTACTGTTGATTAGTCATCAGTTTTTGTCTTAAGTGCATGTTTGCTAATCTTCCAATAGCTATGCAATTCCTAATAATAAAGGAAACATTTTAAAAGCCAAGTTTTCCACCTTGAGTGCATATGAATAAAACCCGATTTTATTGTCTGTATAAGTGATCACATTTTCAACAGTTGTTTTTCTCTTATACAACAAATGTCTTTGTAACCTAATATGATGTTAATATAGCCTCAGTAAAATCCTGTGAAGAACCAGCTGTGCTCATTTGAACTTGGGGGTGGGTGGAGGGAGCGGGGAGGGGAAGTCAGAGAGCATTTCTAACTTTCAGATTAAATCATTGGGATGCATTTAGGCATTTAGTTTTTCCACAAGCAGGTATATGATAGAAGAAGTGCATATGCCGTTGGATTTAGCAGGTGTACACCAAAGTAGAGTTGCTGTGAAAGGAGAGAGATAGCGTGATTTTGGCACATGTTATTAGGAACCCATCTCTGTTTGCATTCAAGCTGTCTTTGCCGCTGCTCCTGTAGGAGTTGTGAGAAAAAGACGGTGCACATTATAGCATGGATTGTTTTCAACAGGCTCCAAGTCTGCAAATCTGTTGAATCCCTCTGACAGTGTTTCCTTGCTGTCAAACAGAATGCCCAGCTGGTGATGGCAATCCTGATGGGGAGGGAGGGATAGTGGATAGGCTGCATTCATCATACCACAAGAATACTAGGAATTCTTCTTCCCAAAATGTAAGTGAAGAAGAAAGAGCTTTCTCAGCCATGCCATTATGAAAGTTTTCTTTTCCTTTTTTTTTACTTTTATGGATAATGCCTCATTAAATCAAAACCTTTAAATATATTTCATTAACTTTCATAAAAAAAAAAGGAGTCACAGAAACAGTATTCAGTATATCGTATTAATGTACAACTAAGACAAAAGCTTTGGTTAAAAAAAAAGGAGGCAAGACTTTTGCTCATAGGTGATCTTAATTCTCATTGAAGCAAACACACAAGCTTGTTTTTTTTAATACAAAGTGTGAGATTTCACTAAAAAAGGTTAAAATTGAAGTGAGTAATCTTCAGTGCATAATGCAATTGTTAATTTTAGCTCCTTGCGTGGGTGCCGTTCTGACTTGAACAGCCGGCTGTAGCCTTCATTAGAGAAGAAGCAGGCAGCTTGAGACAGGTGGAGCTGGATCAAGCTGTGAACGTGATTTGCTGGAAGCTGGTCATTAGTGTTAGAAATCCAGTCTTATTTATTTCATCCTTGACCCTACCATGATCATTGCAATTATTATTTACTTTTCATCTTTTTTCAGGTTGACGATGATGTGTCAAACTGTGTAAGGGAGTCGCATGGAGATGGGCATTCCGAACTGTTAATGGGGACATGGGACTCCAGTCGTCTCTGATCACTTGTGTGGATTTTCCCGGTGTAGAACGACAGAAGCCGCTAGTAAGTCTTCGAGACCTACAGCAGGAATCCTGCGCAGAAGGTAAAGGTCTTGTTGTCTGGCTGTCAGCTCATCTGTATTTCTTATTATTTATACAAATGCACCTATTTGTAGAGAACAGTTCATTGAATGTAACCAAAATAGACAGGATCCGTACCAGGGACTCAGTTAGCTTATAGTTTAGAAAATTAGAGCTCAATTTGTTCACGACGTTTAAAATCTTGTTGCAATATGTTTTTTATTGAAATGCCCTGACAAAATTGTTAGGGCAGCAGAAGTCCCCTTTCCTCCTCCTACTCAATACATGGAGAAACAAGTTGTTTGCATTGGCAAAAGGAACTTTTTTATTTAGCCAGCCATGCACATATTGAGTATCACAGAAATATGAGAAATTTGTCAGAATGCACTGGATGGAGTATCCTAAAATCCCCCCAAACCTAAAAGTATTGCTCATTAGTCACTTACATACTCAAACAACTGTGCTTTAGAAAAACTTTTTTTCTTTTAAATTCCCATAATCCTTTGCTAATTGAGCCTACTTAAGAAAAAAGATATCATTAGATAACATCTGTTCCGTCATGGTAGATTTTAGCAAATTTGCCACATTTCTGGATTTTAGATTTTCTCATGCCTCCTATACCAGTTGGAAATAAAGTTACTGAGTTTGTAAATGATAATTAAACACTTTCAAAGAAACATACCAAAACACTGATTTGTCCAATAGCAATTACTACTGCAATTATAGTCATTGCTTGGGAATTTTTGTGAGAAAACTGACTTTATAGGCTACAGTCTCTTCTTTCCTTCCTTCCTTCTCTTTCTTGCTTTCTTTTTCACATCTTACAAAATGAGGAGAAATAAATGCTAAATTATACATGAGCCTTATTTGACAGCACCTCAGAAGGAGAAGTGTCAGGTTTTTTATGGAGGTAGAGAGAAAAAAAATAATAACAGGCTTTAACTTTGAAAAGCCATTTCCAGTGTCTGTATGGTAGTCTATTGTGAGCCGGCAATAGTGGAGCTCAGTTGGATAGCTTCATTAGAGCTGCCTGCCAAACACTTCCGTAGGATCTGTGCAGAACCAGCAACTGACAAGAGCTTGGGAGACAGCTTATGCTTTTAATAATGTAGCTGTCGGTTTGAAGCCTGCAAATGTTGACCCTGAAAGGTTTATTGCCAAATATAGATTCCATATTTATACTGCATTATTACCTCTCCGATTGATTTTTGCCCCTTGTAGAGCATACTGCAGTCTTTATACCTAGGAAACTGTGTCTGTGTTTAAACTTGCAAATAATTTTGAGTGATCTTAGAAGAACTGGAGAATATCCACACCACCTCTTGACTCAGAAGTCGAGGGTCATCTGTTCAGAAGTTGGAGGAATATTCTCTTCTGCTTCCCCTGTGAATTGGGGCAGAGACTGGTGGGTGTGTGAGTTATCTCCACTTCAGATGCACTGATCCATTTTTGTGGCCAGGTGTATTCCCAAGTGTGTACGTGTGGAGGGCATGTAGGGATAGGGTGGCCACACTGCCTCCTCTGTGTGCCTTGGGTACTTGCTTTGATTTCATTTCCCTTTTGCATACAATTGGCAGGGAGCCCAGATCGTCCATTCGAATTTGAATGTATAGGGAAAATGAAATATCTCAAGAAGAATGGTAAATACTGTGCCCGCTACTGACTTTGCTTTCTGACATCTTGCCCTTCAGGGCATCAAACCTCGTTATTTTAATTTGTGTCTGGGAGAATGTCTGAGCAAGGTGACCTGAGTCAGGCGATAGTGGAGGAAGGTGGGACTGAGCGGGAGACGGCCGCTCCGGAGAACGGCGTGGTTAAATCGGAGAGTCTGGATGAGGAGGAGAAGCTGGAGCTGCAGGTGAGTCTCACACCATCGTGTGCAATTCCCTTCCTTCGCTTTTAGAGTTCGTTGAAGGTCGGTTGGTTGGTTTGTTTTCTGAACAGTTTGACTAGTGAAATGAATAGGAAACCTTTTCCCACTTATTAGTCACAGATTTTGCTGAAGGACCTGTGCCTTTAGAAATGAAACGTATCCAAAGAAAGTATTTAATTACAGAACTTGCACATAGCATCCCAGGACTAATTTTCAGACCACCCCCAAGGGGTACTGAGGGCTCCTCCCGAGGCAGCTTTAGGCTGGCTGAGTTTTAAAAATGGATTTGCTCCTCTATGGAAAAACTGAGGGTCCAACTCACAGTAGACTTAAGAAAAATCAAAGATGTGAGTTCCATCGATTTTCATAGGCAAGATGAGGTTCGATTCTTATTAACAAACAAGCTTAAGCCCTAGATTACCCTGCCAAAGAGAGACAGCGAGAGGGGGGAAGAGAGAATGGCAGGGACTGAAAGAGCATTAAGAAAAAATATGCCATGATTTACAAGAAAAAGAGTTTTCTTAGTAGAAAAACAAACTGCCCTTGTAGATAGCCTATAAGTATTGATTTTCTTTGAAGGAAACTACAAAAGCATAATTAATTCTTTTTATATGTATATAAGTCAGGTAGAGGCACCTAACAGAATGGCTAAAAGCCTCCCAGGCTAGCTTTTCTCCTCCAAATAGCTTTTTAAGGAGAGAGAACTAAAAGTTAAATGATCAGAAGTTTTTGGGTGCTGGCGAAAGAGAATACTCCCTAGTGGCTACAATGCCTAGTTGCTCTTATTGTTGATATCTCCTCACTGCATGATCCTTTATAGTTCTTTGTCTCTCTGGTGGTTATTGGTTTACTGTTTTATTATTATTATTGTTATTTCTACTGTTGTTTTGTTTTGTTTCTAACATACAGAGGCGGCTGGCGGCTCAAAACCAAGAGAGAAGAAAATCCAAGGTAGGATTCTTGAGATTCTATGTATATCTGGCATCAGGGATATAAATTGCATACTTCACATTGGAGTTAAAGGGTTTGCCAACAATTCAGATAGTTGCGTGCAGATACAGTGGTGGATTTAAGTTGTACCTGTACCCTCTGCTTTTAAGGGATCGTGTTCAAGTATATCTTTCTCTCTCTCCGTATGCTTTTTAGTTAGAGCATTTGTGGTTCGCTACAGCTGCAGATATTTCCTTCGATCTCGTTGTCAAACTTGGAGACTGGCAGTGCTTTACAAAAGAAATAGGGCCTTGTTTTGTTCTCATTTTTAATACAACTCAGAGTAAAATGGTTTAGTCTCACCATTTGCTTTCTGCCTTGAAGTAAACAGGTACTTGATATTTATTACATATTCTTCATCCTTTTAAGCATATTCTCAGTCATGTCTCCTCCAAACTTAGTTTTAGTAGAAAGAAAGTTTTTGTCATTTTTTTTTCCTCCTTACATTTTCAAGAAATGGCAGCAATTCATGCTCCATCCATTTGTTCCTAGTGTGATGGGCACGGTTTGCTGAAAGTGTTCCTTAAATTTATCCATTCACATCATCTGCCACTTTCATCTCTGTCAACCCAGAGGTGTGAAGCCATGAGCCAATGTCAGCAGCACCGGGCGGCAGACTCGGAGCTAAGTTTTAAAAATCCGATTTGGGAATTTGATGTGAACATGGAGATGTGTTCATGGTCTGAGGCTGTTTTCTGTTTGCTTTCTTTATTTTGCTTTTCCTCCCCTTTTCTTCCCCTCTCCTAGTCAGGAGCAGGAAAAGGTAAACTGACTCGCAGTCTTGCTGTCTGTGAGGAATCCTCAGCCAGGCCAGGAGGCGAGAGTCTTCAGGACCAGGTATAACCCCTGTTGTAATCGTAGTTGCATGAACGGGACCTGCCTTTGTGTGCATGAGTGTCAATTCGGCATTAAACAGTGTTTTGGGGGAGAAAAAAAATTGAAGACAAGAAACAGTTTTCTGGCTTTGTCCCCTGTTTATGAGACATTCGAAAATAGTTTTACAGTTTTCACCGAGTGTTACGTTTGCTTTTTTTCCAGACCCTCTGAAAACTGCAAATGGAAAGGAATTCAAAAGAATTTAGATTAAAGCTTAAATAAAAAGTAAGCACAGCAGTGCTGTATTTCCTCAAAGGCTCTCTCTTGATAAGGCTGAACCAAATATAGTCCTAAGTATCCTGTCTCCCTCCTTAGTGGAGATGTCTTACCTCTCAGCTCCCCAAGATACACTTGCCTATAAGAAACACGACTTTTGGCTCTTGTGAAACTTAAGAAACAGTAACTAAGGTGCATTGAACTTTGGAGGAATATTTTTAATGGCCTTTGGGGGAGATTTCTCGATAGTGCAAAAGTTCTCCAGAACTGAATTTGAGTTAATGGTGAATTTAAGTTAATAATATTAAATATATCGCTGCACATCCTTACCCTCATTTTTGTCCCTTACAGCCAGATTGTTAGGTTCTAAACATTCAGATTCTAACAAACTTCTTCCATGACAAAATGAGAAATTTTATGTCATATTTTTTCTGTTTGCCTTTCAGGCATCATATATATATATATATATATATATATATATATGCTACTGAAATTTCCCTTATTTTATCAGAGGCTCAGAGCAGTGAAGACAAAAACAAAATGAGTTATCTGATCTGAGCCCAGGGGAGGGAAAATTGATTAAGAGATTATTATTTTTTGCTTTGTTGTGCTTGTCTCTTTATACCTTAATTAAAATATTCTAAATTCTCCTCATGAATGCAGAGAGCATTGAGAGCACTTTCTTGAAAAGGACCAAAAATAAATTCCTTATAGATTTTGTCCTAAGAGGTTTTTTTTTTTTTGCTAGCCTCATTTTCTTAACCTGCCAATCATGTCC
This sequence comes from Tamandua tetradactyla, assembly GCF_023851605.1. Classification (NCBI taxonomy): domain Eukaryota; kingdom Metazoa; phylum Chordata; class Mammalia; order Pilosa; family Myrmecophagidae; genus Tamandua; species Tamandua tetradactyla. The sequence goes on along the minus strand of NC_135341.1, from coordinate 51,888,332 downwards.
TAAGGCATGGACAGGCTAGCTTTCAGTTGCCATCACTATGTTTCAAACACAAGCTTTATTTCACGTGGGCTCTGAGAAACATGTGGCTTTTCTTCAGCATTTTATTTGTGCTTCTATTTTTCATGGAGATCGAAAAGGAGGACTAATGTGAATATCACAGCTTGTATTATTAAATGTTGATTGATGGCTTGTAATGTACTGCACACGATGTATGTTAACTCTGCAGGCTGACAGACCCTAGAGAAGTAATGCCCCAGTTGTCTCCCACTCCTAATGCCAGGCAGAGGACGACAGCCTTTATAGACTGAATCTGTCTTTGTCCCATTTGGCAAGATACCAGGAGGAAATTTTTTAAGAGATCATCTGTGTCATAGGGCCTGTCCTGAACCTAAGTCTAGTTTCTCCATACAATTGGTGCAGAGAAATAAAATGCAAACGGTGCTTTGTTCCTGCTGGTTCCAAGCTCAGAAACCAAGACTAGCTTTGTAGGAGAGAATTAGAACCTGCAAGCTTCTCTTTGGACTGGCTGAGGGATGGTGGGAGCAGGGGTCTGATAGAAGATAACCCAGACACACACACACACACACTATAAGCAGGTGGTCTGTGCTACTTTCTTAGAGAATAAAGAAGCAGACCTTTGAGTTTATATGCAATGTCTTCATTAGGTACCACCGTCATTTACACAATGTGGGGAACCGAATCCCAGAGAACACTGGCAGAAGTATACAGTATATCGATTGTACTGCTTCCCCAATATTTGTATATTCACAGTATTTGGAAAACTGCCTTCATTTTCCTGTGTGGGGAAAGCTCTTGCTACCTGTATTACTTGATCTCAGACCCAAACCTGATGGTTCAGTCTGTCCTTAAGTTAAAGGAGTTTTGCTTTTCTAATGTTATACTATTTGCCTCTCAGTGTATTACTGCAACTTGAATCATTCTTTCACTGTTGTTGGATATCAACTTATCCTGTACCAATGTATTTATTAACACTTGTATTTTATTATTGAGCAAATCAATAAAAATATTAAAAAATAACAGATTGTTTTTTACCAACTCTATAGCACTTTTGTGTGTTCTTTCAACACCATAATGCATTACTATATATAGAAAAGATATTTTTCCAAGTATAGCATTTGTCAACACATTGCAACAATTTGTGCCTTTTTGTAGATGATGTCTTTTAGCTGCTGCTCTCGCATTTATAATGTATTTCCAAGCCTCTTTGATTTTAGATTCAAACTTACAGAGGCTGAATGGTTCAATTAATTTTGAAGAAACAATTAAACTCCTTTCATGGTGTGAATACCCTGAGTTTGCCCTCTTCATCAACTGTAGAATTGATTCTTCCTTGTCCTCCTCAACATCTTCTGAGTCAGAAATGTTGCAGTCGAAGCAACACATAACCCTATAAACCCGCCCAAAGTTTGAAGACTAAGAGTTTCCATCCCAAATCATTTGCAAGAGTCCCTATAAACAAATTATACTCCATTTTACATTCTTTATATATACATTCTTTAATTCTTATCCCCAGGATAAGATTATGGGTGTCAGGAAACCTGGCTAAGATAAATAGTTAGCATGAGAAAGTGTTTTATTTCATCCTCTGCATCATGTGTCTTTCCAGCCATGGTGATTTTTTATTCCAGCCAGGAGTGTCACAGTAGATCCCCTGCTTAAAGTGAAACTTGGCTTCGGAGGACTTTTGCTTTATGCTTATTAGATTGGCCAGGCTTACTGAGAACCATTAAGAATCCCAGATTGGCCATAATTGAGAAGGTACAGGCATCAGTTTGATCACATATAGAGTTTAGCATTAGTTTAGTTTTCAATGAGAGACACTATTAGTCACTGGGAATTTTTTTTTTCCTACATCATAAATTTTAATGTTGCTAGGGAAAGAAAGCTTTCCTATCAAGTGAAGTGTTACATAAGAACAGGTGGATTTAATGTTGGCTAATTTGTCAGTGTTAATCACAGCATAGATAATATAACAAAACTAAAAAAATATGATTTGACTCACTCTTCTTCAAAACAGTGAGCATACTGTTAACCACATGGCTGCTATAGGTTAGTTAATACAAAATGATCTGTTTTTAGTGCAAAACAAATATAAACATGAATCCAGCCCCAAAACTGTAAATGGTCAATCTTATAATAAGCATTGGTTTTAGAGAAGCTTACATTTCAGAAAATAGGTTATATAATTACCTTTTTAAAAAGTCAGTGCATACTGTAATCATATATTATGATGCTTTATTAGTGACATTTGTAAACAATTATAATAGTCTGAACCTAGTATTCCTGCAATCATATAGGTTGATTTTGTTAAAAATCATTGTTGATATGGTAAAGAAATAGACCTTTCATTATAAATTGGCTACTAGGGCCTTTATTTATGTCTGTTTTATCTGTAATTATGATTGGTAATATCTGTCTGTCTGTGTTTGTGCCAATTTCTTCTTACAAAAAATTATAAACAAAACTACAGAATTTTTTTAAGACATTACCGTGGCTGTAATGCAAACTTAGTGGTAGAGGAATTTTTCCTAAATGTTTAAAAATAAACCTGTAGAGAAAATAAGAATTGTGATCCTCAGGAATTACTTTAAGTTAATATTCATGAGGTAAAGTTTTAGTACTAGATGTTTCTCATGACCTCCCATTGACTTCTGAGGGTAGAATTTGCCATAAAGGGCAATTAGTTTTCTGACAGGTTTAATTTTTTACCGTTTAAGTAAGAAGGAAAAATCTTCACCTGGCTTTCATTTTCCTGTACTTAATAACCTCTATGCAAAATGGAAACCAGTCAAAGATTATTAAATTTGGCCTTAAATGATTATATTTTTTCCCCAACAGGAACCAATTCATTTACAACTTTCCAGTTTTTCCAGCCTACAAGAGGATGATAAATCTAGGAAAGATGACTCTGAAAGAGAAAAAGAAAAGGATAAAAACAAAGATAAAACCTCTGAAAAACCCAAGATCAGAATGTTATCAAAAGGTGAATGTGAAAATGTTTCCTTAACTTACTCAATTTGGGCACATAAGGAGTCGCAAAATACATTCTAGATTTCCCATGAATTTATCTCCCACCAAATTCTTTGCATAAAATTTTATATATGTGTGTATGTTTGTTTGTAAAAGATGTGAACCCAATTGTTTCTGTTCATGGTGTCATTATTTTTGTGTAGCCAGAGAGGTTTTTTTGTTTTGTTTTGTTTTTTTAGGACCCCATGTTTCTTTGAATTAGCATGTGGATATCCTGTTTCCAATGACGAAGCCACGTGAAGTGAATATAGATCTGTTCTTAACTCAGGTTTATTCGTTCAGTTAACGTGGATTGATGAGCAGTTTATATCTCAACTTTCGTGCTGATCTTAAAGACAGATAGACGATGGGCAAGTCTCAGAGATAAGAGACATGATCCCCAGAGTTGTTCAGTTGGGTGTGTTGGAATGTGTGATCAGCATTTTATCTGGCACAGATGAGTTTGGTCTCTGCACCCATAGACTGTCACACAATCTCATTTTAAAAATACGTACTTCTACTTCAATAAAATGTTTGCCAAAAAACGTCGGCTCTTCTAAAACCCTAAGCCTACAACCCAGATTTTTGAAAGTGTTGCATTACATATAACTGTACAAAACAGAACCATGTTTTTGCTAAGTTGAAATGAAGAATGCCATGAATAAACAGGCTTATGGTAGACTTAAAAAAAAATAAGTGAGAAAGAATAGAACCTCTGATCGCCTGAGGAATGACAACTGCTTCCAATATTATGCTCTATAGCCACACATCTGTTGTAATGGTTGTCTTCGTTACCGAATATCTAAAACTTGAAGTGTAAACAAGAGTGAAGAAGTTCAGATTCTTAGAATGGTTTTAGAAACTAAGTTTTCTCCAACAACAAAGGCTTGGCAGTATTTAATGGCCCTCCTGTATCTTGTTCTGGTTGATATTTATATATTCTTGTAGCAGAACTGACTTTCCTTTTTTGCATTCTCTGTTTAAAGAGAGAAGTTTCCATGGGATCTCAAACTTGTGAGCACTCTCGCTGTGGGTTGGGAATGTCATGTGAAGGGCTTGTCTCTGGGGATTTACAGTACACGATGAACTCAGCATTCTTGTCTCCTCCTGCTCCCCACCACCCCCCCTCGACTGTGCCCTTTTCCCGCCCATGTCAGTATTTGGACCTTCCTACCCTCAGAATGCGCTGAGTGCTCTCATTCCCTGAATCTAATTTTCAGTCGGATGTTATGCTGCCAGCTTGGAAATCTGTATCTTTCATACTAATAGCTGAAATTTACCTAAGCAGAGAAGAAACAGGACAGGTTGGAAAATCTCCCCTACCTGCCCTTCCTACCTTCGTTCCTTACAACTCCACCCTACTATTTATTTCAGATTGCAGTCAAGAATATACGGATTCTACAGGCATAGATTTACATGAGTTTCTGATTAACACATTAAAGAATAATTCCAGGTAAATTCTTTTAAAAATCTCTTATTTTTGGAAGGGTCAGGTAGAATATTAGAATCAAAGTCTTTAAAACAAACACTTCGAGGAAGGTGGTTGTAAAATGCAGACCTCCCCTCTTAGGTTATATACTAATCACCTATATTTTCTCTTTTTTGTTAATGGTTTGCAAGTTTATTGTTTACGGATTTAGTTGCTGGATAGTTACTGTAATGAATAGATGATAGTTTTCTGGGTCTGCTTTCCAGGTCACATAAGCAAAAAACCAACCAAACAAGCAAACAAAAAGACTAACAGTAAAACGACTGACGAAGGGGAGAAAAAATAGAAAATGAGACTAAGTGATGTTAAATAAACCAATTATGTTTCAAAACAGCTAGTTGTCCATCTACAGTCAATATTTGGGCTTGCTTTGTCGCTGTTTCCTATTAATTTAAAGTGTGCTATTTATTTCATGTGCTTTATAGGTCCATTACCTTGCACATCATAATTAACATTGACATTAAAATCATTTTGATATTATGAATGCTTACCAAATGAGGGAAAAAATAATTTTAAACAGAATGAAGTAATATGTGAATGAATAACATATATGAGAGAAGAGTTAGATATTTTGACATTTATTTTGCAGGGACAGAATGATACTCTTGAAAATGGAGCAGGAAATTATTGATTTCATTGGTGACAACAAGTATGTTAAATTGCAATGCTGGTTAATGTCTATGATGTGCCCTTAGTTTGGTACTTGGGGTTAATTGTACATTGCAGGAAGAGTCAGGGATAGATAAGACATTGCTTGTTTCCTGATTTGTTAAATGGAGATGCTATTGGAGTTAGAATTATATGGTGATAGGAATTGTTGCTTAGACCACGTGAGCTCCTGCTTGTAAATTCCTGATAAAATGTCTATAAACAGGGGGCCACTGATTAGCATAGAGTAGCTGTAACAAGAAACAACCTTTTCCATTTTTATTATAGTTTTTTAATGGGCTCCAGCTGGCTGCCGTCAGTTATGCCTGGAAATAATTGTGCTGCTTTCATTGCAAACAATGTAATGACCCATCTCCAGGTAGACATCTGCAGTCACGTATCATGTCATGTCATACGTCCTGTACCTGGCTACATTGATAAGGTACCATGGGCTAAAATAAAATACTTCCCAACAGACAATATGCTCTCTTTGGAAAGGGAAATGTGCATCGATAAAACAAGTTTCCTTATCCTAGCTTAATCAATAAATCTATAACAAGTGGAAAATTTGCTTAGAAAGGACATTGAGTGATGCCAGAGATGAAATAGGCTTATTGGTTTGGATGGAAAAGAAATAATTTTGTGTGTGTACCTGTAGAATGTATTGTGAGTCAGAAACGGAGATGCTGATTCCACTTTTACTTATATTCTGTTCCAGTAATCATTATAAAAAGTTCCCTCAGATGTCATCGTATCAGAGGATGCTTGTCCATCGGGTGGCAGCTTACTTTGGGCTGGATCACAATGTGGATCAAACAGGGAAATCTGTTATCATCAACAAGACCAACAGCACCAGAATGTAAGCCCCTTGTTGTATTTGTTCAGCATTTCCTTTTTCTCTGATGGAGTCATTTGTAAGAACCCACTATAAAATCCAAAGTAAATGACATTTAAAAACAGAAGCATTATTTATCTCTTGCTCTTAGCAGCAGTAGTGTGGCATTTATCTATTGCACAGTATCTGAGGGGCAGGAGAGTTTATAAAATCCAGGTAATAAAGTAGATGTATTTCCTTGATCCTTCTACATAGCTCCAGAAACATAATTTTCTTTTTCTATCAGTATGCTGTGCACGTACATGCAAAAAAATGGGAAATTTTACATCAAAATATAACTCAAATGGAACGTATTTTAAAATAACCATGACAAATACAGGATAATTTTCCTTTTCTTTCTCAATTTCTAGTTTTTAGACAACCGTCTTATTGTGCTTTCTAGAGTAAAGAAATCTCTGAACCTGGAGACAGAAATCCTGCCTCTTTGACTCAGTTCTACTACTTACTGGCTATATGACTTGGAGCAAGTCATTTAAAATCATCTCATTTTTTCACCTCTAAAATGAGGGTATTAAGATAGATACTATTTAGGTTCTAGGTCTAACAAAAGAGGATGGTAGGTTTTTCTTGTCCTTCAAAGAATTGTTTGCTTCCATCTTAATATCTTTCCATTGTCCCAGTGAGCCAATAGAAGCGTTATAAAAATAGTCATTTGCTTTGAAAATTTTGAGCTATCCCCCTTGAACCCAAGAATTTTTTGAGTAAGGAGCAAGCCAATTTTATAGCAAAATGCACACCTCGATGTAAAGCATCCTTTTAGAACATCTATATACTATAATTCCTTTTCCACAGTGTGTTTGGTAAGTTGTGTAAGTTGCATGGTCTTTAGGAATGCTTTATTACTGAAGGAGCTATTGTGTCAAACAGAGCAGCATGGGTAAAACAACTTTCTGCTTCCAGAGGTTGGGACAAGTGGGGATGGAGATGAGGCTCTTGATCTACTTAAGGCTCAGTCTGTGCTTAGCAAGGCCAGAGTGAAAGTCATAGTGGAGAGAGCACAAACTGGCCAATCTGGGACCCAACTTTGAGTATGATCTCAAGGACACTAAGCACTCCATTTCTTTGGGCTTCAGATTATTTATTTACCTACAAGACAGTTAGAAGTGATAATATTTAAAGGCTCTTGAAGCTCCAGAATTATTGGGTCCTGTTATATTGCCTTCTGCTGGGATGGCAAAATACATTTTAAAATTTATCAGCCTTCCACTTTATCTGATTGTTGTTGCATATCCCTCCAATTTTGAACAGGATTAAAGATCACGATCCTTTAATCTTTACATCTTCCCTTCCCCACCAAAAAAAACTTTTGTGTGTGTGTATTTTTTTTGTATGTATGTTTTCATTTTGCATTCTGATTTTTCTTATGGCTTTCAGATACTCTGATGCAGAAACATTCTGATTGCAAAATAGACAATTGACTATCTCCTTTAAATTTTCTTTCCTCCCATTTATCTCAAAGACCATATCAAGAATTGAAAAGTCCACAGAACAAGTAGACTAAGTTGAAACAGTTTGGATTGGAAGGGGTAGTGGATTTTTCCGATTTGGCAACCACAGAGCCATGAATATTAGTACACGTTTTTGAGATCTCTTTCCTTGTAGAATATTTGTTGATGAAAAAAACAATAAGCATTTTATAAATTTATAAATGAGTGATGGTTCTAAACCTGCTTTGTCTAATATGGGAGCTGCTAGCTACATATGGTTTTTAAATAAAGTTTAAAAGTTTAAAATTCAGTTTCTCAGTCATGCTAGCCACATTTCAAATATTCATACTGGACAGAGCATGTACAGACCATTTCCACCATTAAGGTGAGGTCTCCTGGTCTGCTCTACTCTAAAACCTTGTGATTCCCCCAAGTTCCCAAACACCACTAAAGCATAGAATTTCTCCATTCAGACTTTCATTTTCTGGCAAATAGTCATCATGCTATTAAACTTCCTCATTTCCAAAGATAGCTCCAGCTTTTTTTTCCCTTGCCATTTTAGACTCCACATGTTATGCCTTTATGAAGAGTGGAAAGTGAGTATATGCAAAGAATATTGTGGTTGCTATAAGATTGCCATAGCTCAATCTCTGCCTACTTCTTTGCTTTCACATACCACCCTTAAGCCCCCAATCCATGAGTCAAGTCATACTTCAACAGAAAGACAAATGACTATATGTCATGGAATTTCAAAGTATTTGCTGAAGAGTTGAGCTCAACAACATTCAGTTCACACCTGTCAAGCCCTTCTTTTCTATTCTAGTCACAATCCTGACCACTTTCTATTTGACTGGCTCTTGGGACAATGGCTGACATCTTTTAGGACCAGAAAAGAGGATGAATGAAATGTCCTTTTTCAAATATTAACAAGTCACAGTTGTCAGGACCTGAATCATGCTGGCAGTTTTGGCAAAGAAGAAATTTTGTTTGTGGGAAAGTTTGGATAACTTTAGGAAGTCTTTTGCCATGTTCTTTGAAATTGAAGTTGTAAATGGAACATTCTAATCAAATCCTAGGTTTCTTGATTTTCTTTGGTCTCTAAAAATTTTAAAAGATGCTTCATCAGTGCAATTGACTCATTATGGTTGTGGGAACCATATTTATTTGGAAGTAATTTTTCACATGGAAAAATTCCCATTTATTTAAAGGAACGAGGCTGAGATGGGAGTTCCTAAGATAGCTCCCTATGAGTTTTGTGTTTGAGAAATTACTTTTCGGTGTATACAGTTTCATGCTATGCCAATGCATATTTTGAATGAAAAATTAAAAGACAGAGAGAGATAACATAAGGATTTCAAATTGTTATTTTTTTCGGTGACATTGCATTGTTATTTGGTACTTCTCTGACATGGATGCATAAATAACTGTAACCATATTAGCTGCATAGTGGCTGGGATTTATTTCCCAGAACCTCAATCTCTGCATGATAGCCAGTTCATGTAATTATAGAATGTAGTTTGAGACTGTTAAGTTCTGCATAGAGAGAAAATGGTTTTACATCAAATCCAAAATATTTAGGTCATATAAACACATTATGTGAAGATTATAAATATGTGTGTATATATGCTAATACCACTAGTATTTTCTCCAGTATCCTCAGATACAAAGCACCTTCCCTTCCATGATGGAAAGAATGTGTCTGAGGACACACTTCTCAAGGTGATATCACTTCTTAGCTCTACTGCATTGCCTATTGTACTGGGCAAAAGCTTCATATATTTTCTTCCATTTAATCTTTAAAAAAAGACTTGCACTGTTAAGTAATTAGAGCTCCACTTCACAGAAGAAAATTAAATTTTGAGTTTATGGAGAAGCGCTGAATTGCATGGCTGGGACTGAAACCTGAGTGACTTAACAATTTCCTTAAATAATCTGACTTGCTTAAAACAAAAGCATCCAGAACATCTTGAGCAAAGTTCTCAAGAAGATTCTCTGGATTGGTTTGGAATTTCAACCCTTTTAACTCCTTTTCTATCTGTAAGAAACTTTATTGAGGAAGAAGAAATTTTTGAAGGTCAACTGACTTTATCAGTAAATAACAGAATCTTCCTACAATCTGATAGTTCTTGCTAGATTTCCTGTGCTTATTGCTGCTATAAGATATAATATTTGGGAGTGGGAGTGGTGGGTTATTCATTAAATTAAAGCCTTGTTTTATTCCATTACACTCTTCCCCCACCCATCCCCAAAAATGAAAATGCAGCATTTATCAGCATTACCATAGGAGATGAACATATTCATTGTGTTATTGCAAAATTACTGTTACAAACAATCCGATTATGCAAATCCATGGCCATATCCACAGTGTGTGCAATGGGAAATAATAAGCCAAGATGGAAAGGTCATTGAAGTAAAGTTACAGTATGTTTCACCTTTATACGGGGGGTTTTGGAGGTACTTGTATATTACCCGATGAAAGCAGAGATGTAATGATCTTGAAGTCCTGATCATGATATGCAGATAAAACTTTCTAGACTTTGGAAACATATTCCCAACAACTATAACTCATCCACATATCTATATCCAGCATCTAGACTTCAGTGTGCATATTATTCAACACCTGCAAAATAGGGTTCCCGCTGTTACGTGGCTTGCACTCTGATTATAGAGACTGCTTGAATAACTTCAGAACCTCAGTCACCTTTAAACCTGCAGACTGTAATGCAATTCTTTGTGGCACATCTTAACTATGTAACTGCCTAGGGAATGGCTGCTTGATTGAAGGCATGCTGTATCAAATACTCCACAGGAAATACAAAGCAGAACCAGTAGGGGCTCCTGTCCCACCAGATTAGTGGCTCAAATGTGCACATATTTAGATCATTTAAGAAGGTCAACAACTAGCTAAGTGAGGAGGGGAGTACTTGCAAGCTCACTCAGGTTTGGGTATAAATAATCAACTAATAATCTCTATGGTTGTTGAACACTGACTAAGAACTGGGCATGTATTCAAATTCTGATCATTTGACCTTAGATCAAAGGGTCCTCACAGCCACATTATATTGCCTGGAGGCAAACTCGGAGGGGGTGAGCTGATCTGATGCATTTATGTTTTATCAGTGGGAGGCCACATCAGATGGAAGGGAACCTTGAATGTGGGCAGCCTCAATTTTGAGAACACAAGGATTGATATGAATAATATGCTTTACAAAGTATATTATTGCAAGTACTCCCTTCCTCACTTAGCTAGCTGTTGACCTTCTTCAATGATCTAAATATGTGCACATTTGAGCCACTAATCTGGTGGGACAGGAGCCCCTACTGGTTCTGCTTTGTATTTCCTGTGGAGTATTTGATACAGCATGCCTTCAATCAAGCAGCCATTCCCCAGGCAGTTATGTGCTTAAGATGTGCCACAATGTGCCACAATGAAGTGCAATGACTTCATTGCACTAGTAGGATAAATTCAGGAGGAAAAGGTCATGAGTAGAAAGACTGAGCTGAGTGTTTCTATCACTAATACTTGTGGTTGAGATTAAATATATAGCCCAGGAGAAGGAAAACTGGGAAATAACAGTTGTTCTTAGATGGTGCCATCATCTGAGCAAAATGATGCACTTTAGAAAACTAGTAAAGGAAAGTAATTTTGCCTCTGCAGCAAGGGTAAGAACAGGTGAGTGATATGACCCGCAGCTTCCCAGAACACTCTTGCTCTGCAAATTGGGTCGTTCTTGAATACTATTCTCATAAATACATCTCATTATCTAGAACTTTGTAGTTTTTGCTGTTGGAATACTTTGCTAACTATCAGATTAGGTGGTAATGCCAAATGAGCCCCCTTGAAGAGCTAGAGTGGAGGGATAAAAGGATCTATGAGTTCTCAGTACTACAAATGATACTTATAATGCATTTGGTCTCTGTAATGCCTTTTTCTCTTTAAGATAGAGTTAAAAAATACAGACAGCGATTTTATAAAAATATTTAAAACCCTAAAGCATGTGTATCTGTTTTCACATGAGAAGTTTTGCCCTTCTCTTTTTGCCCTTCTGATCTCCATCCCCTTTTTCTCTCTTTGCTCATTTTTCCACAGGTTTTGTTGATCTTTTATTTAGTTCTTTTATTCACCTCCCTGTCTTTTTCTCCCTCCTAGAGAAAAGATAGACACTTAGGTCGGACCAGTTGGAGACTAGAAACCATTTTCCTGAACTAATGTTTTCAGAAGGGATGAGACCAACCACTGGCAAAGAAAGAGCCTGGTGTGGATCTGCATATATTTGCATATGTCAGAGTGACTTTTAAACTAGTCCCAGATAATTTTTATGTTAAAGGGCTGTCATCTCTTGAATATGTTTTCCTTTGTCTTTCACATCCACCCACAGTCATTGCCTCAGATCCCCTACTCTGAGAGTGCAGAGCAAAGAAAGGAAATACCAAATCCACTGAAGGAGAGTGGTTACAGGGCCCAGGAACTGAAAAACCAGAATAGTGGTCCTAAGGCATTGGTTTGGATCTAGGTTTACAAGTCAAGTGCCCAAGGACACACCCTGGTGATTCCTGAGCAGGGTGGACCTGGGTACTTTTCTGGGGTGCTGCGTGTTGTATCATGACTACACTACTATAGTAGTTTACTTGCAGAAAGGATGATTAACTGAGAAGCTATTTGATAAATCCAAGAACCATGAAACTTGTCCTAGCACCAAGCAAGGCTTCTATATAGGTGAAGCAGTTGAGTACAGTTAATTTTGATAAGGATCCCCAAAGTGATGTATAATTACTGGATTGCAAGACCTGCCACCTTCTCAGTGGGCAGACCTAGAGAGGAGTTGACTGAAGTACAATAAAGTCACTGAACCTGTGCTCTGCTTAATTTCCTCATGAGGCTAAGGCATAAAATGGGAATCATCTTTTTTGGATCCTTAGCCATTTTACTCTCTGCAGATGATGAAGTGAATTTATACCAAACATACACATACACACACACGCGTGCGCACCACCACCACGGACCAATAACAATAAATCCCCTTTTTTGTATCACTTTTCCTGTAGTTAAATATGTGAGCAGCCCCTCAAATTAATTGAGCAGAGTGCTGATATGGTTGCTTGCTTAATAATCCTCTGAAGACCAAACATCAATTTATTTAAGTGCCTCTTAGAAGTCTGTGAGAGGCTGGCATCCTCTCATTTGTAAGCATGATAAATTTACTCTGCACTTTCTATAGGAATGATGTTGAAAATCATCTAACTAGAAGCCAGCAATCAGATATCTATGAATCACCCTAGTCTTAGGAAAACCATGACATTTTAATTACTGAATAGATACCTAGTTCTTTAATCAAAATTCAGGCTCAGAATAAGACTTATTTCGTAACATTGGTCAAACTCCGTATAATTTTTCTCAAATATTGTATTTTGTCATATTATTCTTCTCAAATACTTCCTATTTAGAATGCTATGGGCTAAAAAATTAAATAGTTTTTATTTATTAAAGTTGGGCCATTTACAGGAGAAAAAAAACTGAATTTCATGCTGCTTGATCTTAGAAAATCAATTCACAGAAGACCCTGACTAAAATCCACTCCTCCTGCCACTCAACCATGACTCTTCTCCCAAGGTTAGGGGGAAAGGAAAGGTTAATTTTAATAGAGTCGATACTCTCAAGTAATGATAAGAGCAAAAAGAAAACAAAGCACTGTTCTTACCCACTGGTTGACTTCCAGAACCTTAAAGTTGCATTTAAATGTTTTCAGAATTAAACAGAGAAACAAGCAACTTTAATACTAAGAAGAATGGTAAACCTTTTGGATGTCAAAAAACTCCAGAACCACAGGACACACTGGATTGAAAATTGTCTTGGTATACTTAGAAATAAAGCAAAACCTAATCCCATGTTCTTAAACTGTGTCATACAACAAATAAAAAATGTTTCTTAAACGCTTGTTACCATGCTTTGTACAAAAGAAGCACGGACTATAGAACATACCCACCAGAATATTGTAGCTTATTTGAAGTGACAAGACGATTTTGATCAAGGCTATGTATGTATCTAAGTTTATAAACTGTGCTATGCCCAGTTTGGGACAGTCAGGGAGAGATCCACTGAGTAGAACTTGCCTGAGTGTACATTAGATTTGGAGGGAGCAAAGTTGCTGTGGCTTAGTTCCCGCAATCTATAGCTTTGCTTGTAGGCAACTGAATTAGGCCCAGCGCCTGCAGGCTCCCTTCATTGCTTCTCCATCAATTCCAAGACATTGGTGGTCATTTCAACACTTGTGCCTTGGAAAAGGTTTTAGGGCAAACTTGAAGGTGACAGCCTGGGTGTGTATAATGGGTAGATGTTCTTCTGGCTTTAGTTCTTGTGTCTTGCTAAACTAAAGATGTCTCGTATTGGAGAAGCCCTTAACATATTACCTTGACTTTAGAAAAGATAAAAGTAGAGCAGACAGCAGAAAGAGAAGTTGTAGTTTATTTGTTGAACGTGTTTGGTTTCTCCAGAAACATATACTTTAATGTCATGTTAGAATGCTTGGTACAAATCTTTAAGCAATACATTGGTATATAGCAAGAGAAAAGAACATCCACTTAATATGTCTTATTCAACAACCAGATTCCTTTTAGGCCCCCAGCCTTCAATCCAATTCGCTGGGATTCTCATGGAATCCCAACCTCTACTTTTACTCCCCTTGAGGTTAAATCAGGAAAATGAAGCATTTCTTTTCAAGTATAAAAAGAAATCAGAAAAAAAGATGAAAAGAAAGAAATCAGGTAACTGTATATCTTTCAGAATGCACTGATCACTCTGGATCTTTTCAGCAAATGAAATGCTGTATTTGCATGTAGGCTTAAGTGGAGTACTTTTATACATGTTAAATATATAAACAATAAACCTTTAATCCCAAGAAATCACAATCATATGGAGCAGTTTCTGAAATAACATTAAAATTGTGAATGCCTAATTTGAAAATGCTTGAATCAAATCATTATTTGAGTATTATACTAGTGATTGGATCGATCTAATCAAGGTTAACTCTCTGGTGAAAATTTTGGTTCAATGTTCACTAATATCCTCAAATTTTAGCTACTCAGTAAAAGATCAGCAGTGATAATAATAGTAGCTGATAAAAAAACATAATAATAGCTAACATTTACTGGCTGCTACACTAAGTGCCTGACACAGGGCTTTATACTTTTCTTGCATCTTGTATCTCATTTAATCCTCCCAAACGCTTTAAGGTAAGTACTGTTCTTTCCTTTTTGTTTTTTAAACAGCAAAACAAACAAAAACCTCTCCCTAGGGAGGTTTAAGTAAATTGCAATTGCAAAAAGTCACATGGTGAGCTACAGAACTGAAAAGACATAATGTGATACATGGTTTGAAAAGATGCATTTTTGTTAGACCTCCTTATCAGCATTTTGTCTGTATTAACACTATTTTAATGACTAAGCTATTGCTCTCTTAAATATAGTATGCTAGCTCACATCCATTTTATATAAACCTACTGGGTTATGCTCTGAAATGCACTGGGTTTTGTAGGGAGTGGAACTTCGAGACATTAAATATATTAGTATTACTTTCTTTTGATGTTCATGTAATATTGAAATGGAAGAATAGATAACTTAAAGAAAGGAAAGTGGCCTGGTAGTCCAGCCCATTCTTAGTCAGTTTATTGCCACTGAAAAGAAAAGCCTGGACTAAAAAAAAAAAAAATTCAAGAAATCGATACCCTGGAACTGAACAAGAAATTGTTCATTATCAATTAAATCTTGAAAGTCAAAAGTAGTGCATTCAACATGCAAAGTGTTGTGCCTTCAATCTCAATAGCAATAGAAGAGAGGATGAACAAATATATTGGAACAAACATCACATTTGTGGATTAAGATTAGCTTGTTTGTCTATGGGTTCATTTGGAAGATACCATTGAAGTTTTGAAAGTATAAGTAGCCTCAAATTGGCCCTACAGAAGGGCTCATATAGAAATTGTTTTGTAGATTCTTTGACACTTATGAGACAAAATTCAAAATGTTTTTGTAATTTCAGGAATATTGGCAAATATTTGACATTATTCTCTTTTTTGAGAATATATGTAGCATCCTATGTTATAAACATTCATATGAGACCATCCACATATGATTTAGAAAAAATGTCTTTTCTACTATATACACAACTTTTCATTTGCGGCAAGTCTCATTTAGAGGCAAACTTCCAAAAATGCACCTCTTTTGTTAAATTAAGTACTCCAACTGATGTGTATGCTGCTTTATTGTTGTCAGTACTGAGCTTAGTACAATTTAGAAACAACCACATTCATGAGTAGGGAATGTAACACTCTACGTCTTAATTGCATGTAATTTTCAATTTTTGTGTTTTTTTCTAATCCTTCTATCCCTTTCTATATCATAGCTATTTGGTCTTTTCTTTTAGAAGGAAAAGAACGATCTTCAGGATAGACTTTATTGTTTAGTTGTCTTGATTAAATGCATATATGTTTATATGCATATAGTTCAAGATGGACATAACTGTAAAGAGAGTGATATTTTAATTTGTTTATCTTTAGTTTACATATATTGGGGGATTGTTATGTAATAATCCAAGACCAGAAGAAGGGAGAGTAATTAATTCTGGTATTTTAAAAAGTAGCAGTGCAGAAGAAAGATTAAGAATTATCTCGAGAACCCAATGCATCTAAATGTCCAGTTTAGCTGATTATAATCTAGTGCAAGCATATGGGAGAAAATGTAGAAAATATTCAACATATGAGGACATTGTAATAGTTCATAATCTGATGATTGGATACAAATCACTGAAGTTGTTGAATTGCTTTCCTATCTTTCTAAAAATAGTAGCTTTATTATTTTTATTACATTTATTGTAATGATCACAAATATGTAAAATGTTAGAAATAAAAACCTTCCATTATCCTACCATCCAGAGACAATTATTGCTAATATTTTCCTACTGTTATATATTATTGCTAATGTTATTCCTAACATATATTATAGTTTCAACATAAATATTATCATAGTGTATCTCTGCTTTTATGAATTGCATTTCTATTTTAGCCAATATTATTGGATGCCATTTTATAAAGCTGCATGTTGCATGTGATGATACCTTAAACTTCTTAAATAGTTCACTGTGGATTTCCACTGTTTTGCTCTTGTGAATAAGTGTATTCATTTATTACTATTTCCTTTGGATACATTCTTAGAAATAAAATAGCTTTGTCAAGGTGGGTTAACACTTTTAATATTCTCAATATTAAAGAAATTGTTTGCCAAATTGGTTTACCTCTTAAAGTGGTCTGTCTTACAGGCCCACATTATCTTTTATTCTGCTTAATTTTGTTGCTCATAAATAGCCTTATGTTATTAAAAATGATCCAGGTGTTTCCAGTGTTAGTTTACATGTCTGTGTTTGTATATACAAGGTAAGGTAGAAATGGAGAAGAAGAAAATTAATTTATCAAAGGTGTGGAGAATCAAGACCAGGAGTTTGAAAAATAAACTAATATAAGAAGCTGGATACTTAGCATTGAAGATATGTTTGATTTGAAAGATTTAGTCTTATTTAGAAGAGAACAAAATGGAATAAAATGAGAAAATGATACTGTGAATATTATTTAAAAATCTGTGAAATATTATTAAAAAATCAGAACATGGGACTTGTTTTGCTTTTTAATAGAAGACATCAAAGTTGTAAACATTTTTTAATTGAAAATTTCAATGTGTCATGGGAGCAGTGCCACTTAGACTTTTCTAATATGTTTGACAATTAAAATATTTTTGATAGGTGTTGTACACCATCAAAATATTTCATTCTGTAGTGCACAGAGCCTCTCTTTGCTAAGGTGCTTATACATATTAATAACCACATTTTAGTTACTCAGTTTGAAATTAAAAGACTTTGCCTTGGTACCTCTCTATATTTAGTAGAGTAGAAATCTTCATTTTTATGGGGGAGGGGGAGAAATTAAACTTAACTATTTGGCAGAAAAGTAATAAATTTGATTTTCAGAACCTGCCGGTAAAGTTTAACTCTTGAAAATACTTTAAGATAAAAAAAAAAATGAAAACAATAATAATAATAATAGTGAGTGCTTGTCTAGTTGACAGGAAAAGTATTTTAACTAAAATTGGAATTGACTGAGTAAAAGACAGAGTTTAGGGCAGGCCACAGTGGCTCAGCAGGCAAGAATGCTCGCCTGCCATGCCAGAGGACCCGGGTTCGATTCCCGGTGCTTGCCCATGTAAAAAATAAAAATAAATAAATAAATAAAAAAGGCAGAGTTTAATATTCTTACACGTATTTCACTTACTGTTTCTCAATAAGTTGTGTCTAATAAGAGAACAATGAGGAGTTAATTCTAACTTATCAAACCTTTTCTTAGAGATGCCAGGAAGATCACTGAAAATGCCAGCACCACTTACCACACATGAACAATAAATTTCACAATAGTTACAAGCTAGGAATTATGGGAAATTTTATCATTGCCTTTAGAAAAAGAAACTTATTTTCCATCTGGAGGAAGCCTTAAATTTATTTTCTCTGCTTTTTGATGATGATGATATATAGAAAGCTAGAAATAATCTCTCATGGGCTAAAGTCTGCCAAGGAAAAAAAATTAGGCATGGATGATGCATCACTATGAGATAGATGGTAAAGTCTGATCATCATTAATTTAATGACTATCATGACCTTTTGCAGCTTTGGAGATTTTTTTCTTAGAGTTATATTCTCTTACATTAATACATTACAATAATTCATTACCATTTTAAATGAAGTTCCATAATACATTATTTTAGTTCCATTCATTTTATGTTTAAGAAATAATATTGGGGCATTCACGGTGGCTCAGTAGGCAAGAATGTTTGCCTGCCATGCCAGAGGACCCAGGTTTGATTCCCAATGCCTGCCCACGTAAAAAAAAAAAAAAGAAATAATATTGCTGTGGTGTTAAATTAATGGTACAAGGATTTTTAAAAGCTATAATATAATGATGCATTACTAGTAATTTTTAGTTTAATCACTTATTACTTTACAACAATACTTTAGCTGTTTATCTTCATTTGCATGAGTTTAATCTGCAAGTTGCTCTTGGCTCTAAGGTTATAGGTAGTTCTTCATAAAATCAACCTGGGAAAATCTTATAAAACTTCTTGTACTCCTTGTGAGCAAGCTTCAAGTGGTTACTTTCTGGTCATTCAATATATATTTTTAAACACATGAAGGGATTAATAATTTACACCAAGTTATATTGTCTGGAGCAAATAAAACAAGATATTTGAAAAGCAGTTATTGAGAATGCACTTTGCAAAAGTTTTATCAGAGTAAGAAACATTCTTGTTCTAAACAATATTTGCATTATTGATTAGAACATGTTCTTTTAACTACTTTTGTTATGCAATGGATAAATATTCCCCCAAATGCATCCAGTCATGAAAACAAGTAAACCAGTAAGATAAAGTGGAAAGAAATTTGAAAAATAATGTTTAAATAGTTCTCTCATAGCTGCAATGACACGTCAAACTGAGAAGTTCTAAATCTGGAAGAGGTGTGATTTCCATCTCCACTTCCCTTTCCAAGGTGTACCTTTGGATTATAAAATTCCTTTGACATGATTATTTTTGCTCAACTTAAAATGTAAGTCTGAGTTTTAAAGATTTTCCAGATGCTCTATATTTGAATTTATGCTCCTACTAACCAAATTCTTTCCTATTCTATCATTAAAACTTTTATGACTATATATCTTATTTAGGCGACTCTTTTGATCTGTTCTTGAATTATACCAGTGATTTATGAACAGCTATCCTAAATCTCCATTCATTTATACAGTATTCATTTATTCACTCAACCGACTGCTTACCATGTGCCAGCATGGTTTTAGGCAGTAGGGGTGAAGCAGTTTAAAAACAAGGTCCTTACCCGTATGGAACTTACATTCTAGCTCTGGTTAATGTGTTGAAATTTCACTTGAATGCTTTTCTTCCTAAGGAAGATTTAGTCTAAAGCAAATTCACTCTCTGCTCACAAATCAAAAAGTCTGCATTCTCAAACTGTTTCATTTCTAAGAGGACCCCAATCCAACAAGTGCAAAAAGTGCATCTGTAAGTTTAACAGCGAGCACATCATTTCATTTACTATATTTATCAGACTCCAGAGCCAGGGAATATAAGGAGAGACCTAATTAACATTGATTGAATCAACATTTGTACTCAGGTCAGTATCCTAATTTCACTCCTTATGTAAAAACTACATAGAACAGTATGTCAGTATTGGCTGAAAGTGTTGAGATGCTTTAAAAACCTTCTAGAGGTTGTTTACAGTGACCTTGAAACAGTCCAAGATAATAATACCTTATAGTATGATAAGTAATTGTACATTATGTTCCACCAATATATGTTAAATTTCTCTACTGTAAATGGCCCCTTCACTGTAAAATGCAAGTTTGCTTTATCCCTTAAGTGTTATGATTCAAAATGTCGTATTTGTACTTCCCAATTATTTATTACATTTTAAGTTTGGTAGACAACATTTAGGTTGGTTGCTAGGGTGATGGAGGCTTTTTTTTCTGTATTGGCCTCCAGCCCATGCTGTACAATATGATCAGAGAGACACAGAACCAAGCTCCTGCAAGGATGTGAAAAGGCTGTTTTAATGCCTCTGGCTTAGTGGGCAAATCCATAAACCTAGAGTCAAAAAGATCACTAAAGGGGTGGTGACCTCATTTATAAAAGAAGCCCAAAATATTTGCTCCTCCTACCTCAAAGTTTTACTGTAGGAATTAAAAAAGATAATTATATCACTTTGCAAAAATTATACAATATTCTAGAAACTGGTATTATTCCAGTTTTTTGTTCTTGTCTGCTCACCAATTTTATTATAATTTATGCACATGTATTTAAGGAAAGAATGCTTCTCATCAAGATTTGATACATACACTTAAACTATTCCTTTATTTTAAAAATGTCATTTGCTTATTTTGGAGCTACAAGTGAGATTCCTTTAATTACTGGTCACCCATATTAAACAATAGACATCATTTCCTGTGAAGTGGCTTCCTGGTTACTGAATGTATAGAGAGCCCAGTAGGGACACAAAACCCACTGGGCTTCAGAAGTAATCCATCAAGCATGACAGAGCCACTTTAATGAGAGTAATAAATTACAACTTTTTCTAAACCAGGGACAAACCTTTTAGCATTTCCTTTGGGATGAATCCAAGTCCAAGTCATTTACTGAGTTCTGTTATGTACAGTGACAATTGTAGGAAATTAACAAGGAAGTGGAGCCCTTTCCTGTAATAATACAAAATGATTAAGAAGACTTAAAAAAATCAATTGACAAA
This sequence comes from Tamandua tetradactyla, assembly GCF_023851605.1. Classification (NCBI taxonomy): domain Eukaryota; kingdom Metazoa; phylum Chordata; class Mammalia; order Pilosa; family Myrmecophagidae; genus Tamandua; species Tamandua tetradactyla. Next base: position 51,867,501 of record NC_135341.1, on the reverse strand, counting down.
TCAATAGTGTGTAACTGCTTGGAGCATTTTCTCCATGCTAATCAGTCATTAAGTTGTTTAAACTCCAGTTCCCCCAATTATTGAACTGATTTACAAGACATTGTCTAGGATGTCAGAGACTAGTGTAGCCAGATTCCAGAGCATTTTTGTCAGAGAAAGACAGAAATACTTTATAGAGGATTCTTTTTGACTCTGGATCCAGAAAACTCTTGAAAAGGAGCAACGGATGGGAAGTTGTCAGATGTTGAATTAATGTGGTACTTCCAAGTTCGAAACATGTGTCTTAGTTTGAGAATACAGAAGAGAATTTGTTTGGATTTGGGAGCAATGGAAACTAAAGAAATAAGTTTAAGAAGTCTATAAATTATATATGTGCAGGCCTTTAAAAAACGTTTCGCTTCAGCCATGTTGCACAGCATGCAGTTAATCATGACAGCAAACAAGACTCCGAATTCAAAACAACAAAAGGTGTTCTCACAACACGTGGAAAGTGATTTATTATTACCTACTTTTATATTGCCAGGGACTCTAGTATCAAGACTACTTGTAAACTTTTAAGTTGAATGCCACATTGGGGGAAAAAACAACAGTAAGAAATAATTTTAAGCAGAGGGGGGGGAAAAAAACCTTTTTATTGATATGTTTTACTTTGCTGGCAGACCAGAGCAAAGGTTTTGTGAACATTTAAAAGATGAAAAAGGTGAAGAATCCCAGAAGCGGTTTATCTTGAAGCGAGATAACTCTAGTATTGATAAAGAAGACAATCAGGTTGGTTCTCAAGTTTGAGAGTGGCTGACATTGTTGTTTTTGAAGATGGGCTGACTGATGTTTTGTCCTTCTTCTGTTGTCCCCTCCTCCCTCTGACATCCCTTCCCTGCCTCTGGTACTACTGTCCTCTCTCCCAACCTCCTTGACTCCCTTGCCTCCCCCTTTGGCATTTGATGGGTAGCAAAAAAAAAAAAAAAAAAAAAAAAAGTCCTGGTTGCTTTAGCAATGGCTCTGTGTTGGGCTGCATGGGTGGTGCTTGGCGCAGTACCTGCTGCATGACTTGGGGGGCGGGGGATGGGATGCTGCAGGCTCCGAGCTTTGGGGGAAAAGCATTGTCAGTCGCATTTCTAGATGTCTGTGTAACTATGGCAGTCGTTCCACTCCCTACAGCTTTGTCCTTCAGTTGTGCACAAATTGAGCTGGATTATCATACGGACTGATGATCAACCGGTGTAGCTGTAAAGAACAAACCTTGTTATGGTGAGGACAGGTGGATTTTGCAACTCTCCTAAAATAAGTCTTCACAGAAAAGAATCGAGTTCATGTTTTAGTCTCCCACCCCTTCTCTTTCCCATGTTTTACTGTCCACGTAAATTGTCTGCTTCGTTTTGCATGAACTGTAGCAGTACTTTATCTTTACGTGTCTTTTGCTGTGAGAAAACAGTTGCTCTAGTGTAGTCGTATTCATATACCTGCATAAGGGCAAAAAGACTTCACTAAATTTCTTCTCCAGATTGGAGGTAGGGGGTGGGATGTGGTGGATAGAGAGTGGTTAGGAAGACACTGAGTAAATGGCACGAATAAACAAACAAACAAACAAAAGATACTAGAACAGAACAATAGGGAGCCATATACATACCATTACAGTTATGCTTAGTGTCTCCAACAATCCAAAATAGATTTAATTTTAAAATGACTTTGCTTAAGAATTCTCAGAGGTAAGACAATATGCATCTCACGCAAGTTATTTTAATTATTCTCAGTGAGTCACTCTAAGTCAATATGTGCATCTCTGATGCACTTTTCCTGTTATCCTGTTCATCATTTGTATCTCATTTCCTCCCACCACTGAGCTACACTGTGGCTCATGTTAATTAGGAAACATGTGCCAGGGTCGTGTACTTAGTGGATGTTTGTTGAGTGGATGGATGAATGTGACTAGGGCGTAGCGTTCTGTCAAGAATGGCGAGAATAAGATAGAAGAGTAGTTGAAATGCAGAAAGTGGTTCGGAGGAGAGGATGAAGAGCAATCCTCATGCTGGGTTCTTTGAATGATTAATTCTGTTTTCTTGACATTGGCCCTCATCACCAAATAGGCTTTTTACATTTGGTTTAAAAGCCCTCAGTCCTGCTTTCCAGGCCAGATGCAGTTCACAAGATCAGTCAAGGAGTGAACGAAACACAAATTCGCATATAGAGAAATAGTGTCTACATCTTTCTTTCTGCCCATTTTTTCTTCACTTACTTGCACTGTTTCTCCGATTCCCGATTTCCAAAGCCATTTCTTGCCTCAGCCACCTTGAACTAGCCACTTCTTCTTTTTTCACCAGTGGTCTGCCTCCTTCTGAGGAGTCAAAACCACTCAGGTTAGCAAATGAGATGATGATCAATGATGACCCACCATCCTCCTGAATTGGCTGAACACCTGGCACACAAACAGGTGCTTTCATTTCTGAAACATCTGTGTTACTTCCATCCAGGGAGGAAGCAACCAGGTGCAGCAAACGTCTCCCATCATTGCATGTCATACAAACGCAGGGTACATGCCACCCCACCATGGCCTCGTAGGGACCAGAGGGAGTAAGGTTTTTCATGCTCCGTTTGTTTAAGTGAACATTTATTATTCTCAGCTGACAGTTGCTTAACTGCAGGCTTCCAACAGCTCAACTTGGATAACCCTCCTGATTTCTTTTTTCTGTTCAGCAAAACAGAATGCATCCATTTAGAGATGACAGACGAAGTAAATCAATTGAAGAGAGAGAAGAGGAATATCAGAGAGTGAGGGAGAGAATATTTGCACACGATGTGAGTAGTTGTTTTAATTGCCTCTTTAGTGCGGTCCTTCCATCAGCAGTAAGGCAGCTTCATTCCCCAGACAGTGAGCTGGCAGGGAGTAAGGAGGCTGAAGCCAGGGAACAAATTGAACTGCAGCAAACTGGAAGAGGACCTGGTTCAGGGAAGTGATGGAAAATTAGCCAATGATTTGGGTGTGCTCCTAGGATATGACCTGTGGGGGTGCATAGGTATAATGTTGCTCAGTGGAATAGACTTTAACTACAGAGAGAGTTTGTCAGATTGGAAAAATGCCGTCACATCCATATTAGTCAGCAGAATCCACATTGCTGTATTCTTTTAAGTACCAACATTGTGCAAAGGAAAGAATTACGGAAAAGAACGAAAAGCCTGTTGATTACACTTACTCACATACACTCATACAGAATATTTCTAGGCTTTTAACGAGTATGGACATTTTACTTTCTCAAAGTTAAACATTAATTCTCATTTTTTCTCCTGAAATTCAGATCCAATAAGGTCTGCAGGCAACCTGCCTAGTAAAAATCATAAAATAATTTATTTTGTTCAAATCACAGTAAAGAATGTGGTTGAGTATTTTGTCCTTCTGCTCACTCTGGCCAAAAGAAAATGCAACTCGAATAAATAAAAATTAAAAAAAAAGTTTAAAGCTGGGTTTAAACACAAGGACATTTAAATCATGAACTATCCCCATAATGTTTCCATTCTATGAAATCGTTTGACAACTTCCTAAAAAGCTGTGAGTTCTTGCCTGTGCAGAAGTAGAGGTGCAAGCTCTTTTCTGTAGATTCTGATGGCCAACACTTCCTGCTTTGCAAAGTCAGGTAGGGCATCTCATCTCCTGTTTTGATTTGCCCTTCTAGGTCTGACAAAGCCAACCTAGAGACTTAGACTTCAGGGCTTAGTATGGCTAAGAACTGCTATCACTACATGCTTCAGGCTGAAGCTAGTTTCCCTGATCCTCCAGCCAGTGCTGGGTCTTTGAATATGAAGCTACAGAGAAAGTTCAGATTCCTCTAGCACTGCACTTCCTCCACATATTGATTGGCTTCTATTATCCTTTCTAGATCCACTTTGCCTTTTATTGGGCTTAATAAAATCAAATTTGGCCAATTGAATAGTTCTGGCCCAGAACTCTGGAATTAGGAGACAGTGAGAGAAGAGGGAGATGAAGGTAACCATAGTTGGGTATCTGCATGCAGTTCCAGTAGATTCTGCTATGTATGTATGGGCTAGATATGTATGGGCTATTTAGCTTTTTATTATGGTCAGAATTATAGGTGATGCAAAATACAGCTCTGGCACATTATGTTTACCATGTACAAGAATGAAGTGCTGAGATGATCTGTTCCAGTCCTGACAGGGTAAGGATGCCTACAGTGGGATGGGGTGGGGGTGGGGGCGTATAGCACATTCCTGTCTGATGACCTTTATGGAGAGAAATTTGTCATTTTTGATTCTCTCTCTCTTTCTCATAAAGATATTTACCTCTCACTCTTCTTCTGGCAAGTCAGGTAACTCATGAATGAGTTTTTAGGTGGAAAAGCAAATACCAGCCACAGATAGCAATGCACAGACAACATTATGCTTTTCTTTAAAAGTTGTGCCACATTACTAGATACTCAAAAGCTAGGTGACAGAAAATAACATTATTATTGCTTGCCAGTGATGAGAATGATACCTGGACTGCTGTCCTTCACTTGCTGATTCTCATGTCTATAAAAAGATCATCATAAGGAGAAAGGGTCAACACAATTTCCCTTACACCTTGCATTTCCCTACAACCCAACTAAAGAGGTTAACTTCATGATCCTGAGGCAAGTGTCTATGGGCACGTGGTGTATTAACGTTTTAAAGATGTGAAATCAGACTAATGTGAGAAAGCTTAAATACTTTTCCACTCTATGAAATCTTTCAAAGTCCCTTCTATAAAACCTCTAACAGCCTTCTTTAAAGTACTGGGGCTTCTTCCCACTGCAGGAGTAAAGTTCTGAGCTTTGTGCAGCTCAGATACTTGTAGCTTTACTAATTTGGGTGGGACACCAGGTCTCCTGTTTGAGGCACTACTGTTCACCTGATGTCCTCAGAAAGAGGGTTTTAAACTGGCATCTTTTATCCTCCCATGTACTCTTAGAAGGGCTCATAGATTAAATGAAGCTCCTGATATCATCTGCGATGTGTTATTTTCATATGTTTTTCAAAGGAAAGAGTTCTTATTATCCATTACATTCTTACAAGTTTTCATGATCCTTAAAAGGTTAAGAGTCAGTTTCCTAAGGAGGAAAAAATGCCCAGAGCCTTTTTCCCTAGCTCATGGCTCCATTGGACACATGCAGTCATACCACGGGTGTCCTCTGTGTATAAGCTGTCTATTGTTATGCAACAGATTACCCCAAATTTAGCGGTTTAAAACAACACTCCCTAACTCACAATTTCTGGTGCTGCTCTCATGAGATGCTCTCAAAGACTCTCATGAGATTGCAGTCAAGCTGCCAATCAGGGCTGCAGTCATCTGAAGGCTTGATGAAAGGGTTTTCTGCTTCCAAACTCACATTGTTATTGCAAGCCTCAGTTCCTTGATAGCTCTAGGCTTGAGAACACAGCTCCTCCCTATGTGGGCCTCTCCATAGGCTCACCGAGTGCTTTTATATGGCACCTGGCTTCTGTTAGTGCAGGTGATCTAAAAAGAAAGAGAGAAACAGAGAGAGTCCAAGATGGAAGCCAGTCTTTCATAACGTACTCTTGGAAGTGACATACCTTCTCTTCTGTTCTATTCTGTTGTATACACACACTCATCCTGGTAAAATGTGGGAGGGACTACACAAGGGTGTGAACACCAGGTGGGCTCATTGGTGACCACCCAGTATTAACAAGATATGACTATATCCTGTATTAACACAAACTCTCAAGGACTTAACACAGCAATATGAATTTACTTGAATACATATAGTAACAAATCTTCCTTACCATCTATGTAACGATAGCACACTTTAGGGGACTGTCATCTTATGCATTTTAAGGCCCCCAGAATGATCATTATCACTGCCCAAATTGTTGAGGTATACAAGATGATCATTTAAATATGTTATGTCAATGACAAAACAAATGCAAAGAATCCAGCATAAGGAAGCTACATTACAGAAGTCTAATCTTTTTCTTGGTTGGTCTTTAATTAGCTTGTCCATAATTTAAAAACTGAGCTAATAAAGCCACCTTTTTCTGGCTATTATTATTTAATTAGTGAGGTCATTTGAATAGATTCAAGTATTGGCATAGTTAAGTAGAATTATTATTATTTTTGCTCCTCAAAGTAAAAATAGAATTCAGAAATACTTCCTGGCATTTTAACTTAGTTTAGCAAAAGTCAAATTGATTTTAATATTAGAAGTGTTCTTGAATATTTTCCAAATACATCTTGGTGTCCCACGGTGTGCGTGTGTGTACGTGTGTGTGCTTATTACATAGAAAGGGGCACAATCTGAACATGCAGATTACTTTAGTGGTTTTCTAGAAATAAAAGGTTAAGTTTTTATTTATGTAGTCTGAGATGTTTGGGTATCCTGACATAAGTCTAACTCAAAATATGTCAGAGCACACCACAATCTCAAGTGATAAATGTCTTTGTGGTATTTGAAATATGTTGACTCTTGTTTCCTTTGGCAAGGAGTTCAGCTTATTTTAGGATTAATTCCGTGCAATAATGCTAGCTTTGAGAAGGTTAGGTTGATAAAGCAACATATATGAGAGATTCATGCCTTATTTGTAACTTCAGAGGGAAATTTATATATAAATGGGAATTCAGGGAGGAGCTCATCTGTGATTTCCTCACATGTGCTGGGAGCCCTTCTCAGAGGGAACTGATGATAAGGGCATGAGGTACCTCCAGGCTTGGGGGTGGGACGTGGGGGAGAATTCTGTAACACATGAGACAAAATCATTTTTGTTCTTTAAAAAAAAAATGAGCCCTTTATATCTGAGAGTGCATGTAAGTGACAGCTTTGAATGTAGCACTTAATTACCATGACAATTTTCTTTCTCTGTTATTATAGTTTGCAAGTTATTAATACTACTTTTTAAAAAGTTTATTTTCACCAGCTACCAAATTGAAGCCTATAACCTTCTCTGCCTTATTTGTGAAAAATGGAATGATGGGGGATGGGTAGAATGAGTTTTTCAGGATCTTTATCTTTCCGATAAAGATGAGAAACATATTTTGGGAAAGGGTATCATTGTCTTCCTGGTGTCTTACTTTTTAATTCAGAGAATTTGGGCTGTAAGCTTGACTTTACCCCAAATGCTGTATAATTAATAAGTCTGAAGAGGTCAGTATGTCTTTGACCAACTCCTTCAAAGAAGGAGTTGACTCTTAGAAGTTCCTGTATCCAGTCAGGATTTTGTAAACTTAAATTGACCTCTTTTCAACTTCAAGAGCTGAGAAATAACAAAGTATTGGATTCATAATACTTTATAAATTATATTAATACCTGAGAGAACCTCACTTTCTTTCATATACCACAGCTTGACTCAAGCTGATAGTAAAACCAAACTAAAGGAAATAAAGATGACAGGATGTTTCATTTAATGTAAAGAAATCTTCATAGGAATGATTTGCATTTTTCCCTTTATATACACAAACGTCAAAGTGAAGAGCAACTTTCTGTGAAGCTTTTTCCTTAGTTGACTGGTTTTGCTATTTGTTAAATAATCTTTTTGTACACTTGTTATCCAGGATGCATGTTAAATGCATGGAGATTGAAACAGAAATAGTTCTAGAGATGCTCTTACTGAAATCCTGAGCCCACAAGGAAAAGTTACCACCAAAGCAAACCCTCTGGCTTAGTGGAAGGAAGGAATTTATCTCTGGCAAAATAGAAAAAGGAACCAATATCCTGCCTGCCTCTCTGAGAGCAGTGATTACATAGCAGTATCTTTTAATTCAAGGATCAATCATTGAAAGGTTATTATTATTTCTTTAACTTTATCTTAAAATGGACCTGTTAAACCTCTATTTATTCCTTTAACAGGTTATTCATTATTTAGAAAATCTACAATATAATGTGATACATATATATATATATATATTTATGTTTAGAAGCTTAATGCTTTGAAAATGGTTTTATATTAATTCCTAAACACCATATTGTAGGAACAGAGCATTATATTTTGTTTGGACTTCTCTTTTTCTGTTTAAGGTGAATATGATCAGCCTTACCCTAGCATAGGGTGATAATGGAATTTCATCTTTCCTACATTTTGTCTTAAACCCAAGAGAGTAGAGAGAAATGAATGCTAGGGAAATAGAAGCTAATAAGTTTTTGGCTCTTTCTGTGAAAAATTAAGAACTATTAGATGGAATTTGACAGTTTTCTAAAAATTAGCTTCATTTCTACCTCACTTCTTTTCTGTCCCTGCTTCACATAACATTAACAGTTGATGGCATTTCTTCATTTTTGAGAGTCTTGCTCCCAGTCTGTTTGTTCCATGAGAGTTGAGCATTACCAGGTAATGATTTCAGGATTGTGGCTTTACAGTTTTTCCATCCACAGCTGGATCGTGACCAGTGTGCATGCGTGGCCTTGATTTGAACCGGTTCCCTTGCTTTTGAACCCATTCCCTTGCTCTTGCTGGCAGCTGCATCTCTACAGCTTGGAGCAGAACCAGAGGAAACAGCTAGCTCAGAATCCACAGTTGCTTGTTTATCCAGCAGTTTCATTCACAACATCTCTCTCTCTTGGATGTCGATTCCGAACAGGCTAAAAGTGTTTCAAAACTGGAGATCCCTTGGTGGAAAAACACCATGTGCTGCATGAGAATTATTTACTCTTTTAACTCTAACCTATTTTTTTTCCTTTTTTACTTCCATGTTTTCTCAAAATGGTGCATATTTTTCTTAATTCTTTTCCCCTAGGAGGGGAATAGTAGTGTTAGAATCAGGCAAGGATTTGGGATCCCTCAGCATATCCAGAACGTCTGATACCATGCCTTTTTTATTTTTCAGTCAGTATGCTCCCAGGAAAACCTTTTTGTGGAAAACAGGTAAAATGAAATTTACTTTTTCTTGTTTTTAAAAGAATAAAGTCTGTCATGTGTGTTCTGTATAGTCATAGATATATACACCCCATATATAAGTGTGTGCTTGATATATGTATAAATTAATACATATATCTATGTGTATACATACATATGCACACATATACATTATTCAGCATGTCTAAAATTATTTGATTTGAAGGAAAAGTTTTCTCAGTTACTTTCAAACGTGGGTTTAAACCTTCTCCTCATGTAAGGTCTCAACTTATGTTCCTTTCCAAGGTGTAATTCCTGTTACCTTTACCAGACATTACAAAGTATAAAGGTTGGAGAAAAAAAAAAAAAGTATAAATGTTGAGCCCACACAGGAACTTGCAGTTTCATTGGCTTGTAGAGTAGGCTACTAAAAGCATTTGCACATTTGATATTCTCAGATATATATGGCTATATAAATGATTGTTTGAATACTATTGTCTAAAATTTCTCATTCTAAACAATCTGTGAGTCTTCATAAAAGTGCTAACTTTGAAAGCTTATCTAAACTGACCTGGATTTAGCAGTGTATCTGGGTAAGGGGCCAGTGGGGGAGTGGTCTTTGTCATACAGATGGGTTATAACACTTATACAAAGTCTTGAGCATAATAACAGGAATATTTTTTCAAACTTACCATATACCTTTCTTAAATGGTTCTAAACTGGCATAGATACTAAAATGCTCCATTAATTTAATTGCAGATTTTCAGGGGATATTAAGGAATTCCACATTAACTGCACTAATCACATTTAAGATGCATCAAAATGCACAACTTGAATTGGAAATATAGTATTATTTTATGTCAGGTGTTGGCTTAATGGGTTCCCCTGGAAAACTGATTAAAATAGAGACTGTTTGATTAAATGCCAGTACTTAGAAATATTTAAACTGGGCATTAAGAGATGATTGGTTTTTTAAAAATGTAATCATTCATATCAGCAGTTAGAAATCTCTAAGTAACTAAATCCCCTGACTAAGTAAACTACTTTCCATACCTTTTTTAGAAAAAAGGATAAAATTAGAAAACAAGTTCACATGAAAATTTTTTTAAAACAACCTCAATATTGACCTGGGAATCCATATAGATTCAGACGAATATTCCTATTGAAAGTCAAACTAAGAATCCATGAGCATTGACATCTTGAGGATGACTGTGAAACATTTTGAAATACTATATATTACCCCAAAAAAATTAGGTGAGCATTTACAATTTAATTTAGTGGGAAATCTTATTCCCTAGTCTCTGGCCAGTCATTTAGGGTTCTGTATAAAATGATTGCTAAGTTATGTAAGTGTCCCTTATAGGCAAATTGGATTATAAACAACAGTATGTTCATTAGTCACGTATATGCATTGCATATATGAACATTTGACGGTCTCCAAAAGCAAAAATCTAGTTGACTGGCATTCCTCCAAAAACAGATGTATTTCTTGAATACTTACTTCTGAAATGCTAATATTTCCAAGAAATTAAATTTAACTTTCACATAACTTAAGGAAAAAAGTCACAACTAATATGTTAAATTAAATTTCTATTATAGCTCCATCAGTCTCTTTTATGCTCCTCTCTTCTTCCATTCCTTTTATTTCATCTGTCCCCTTTTCCCCCATAGCTAATGTCCATGCCTTAATCCTAGGGTAGGCAAAAAATCCTACTATCGTTTGTTTATTATAGTAAAATTCAATCTCATACAAATAAAAGACAGTGTTGACCTGCAAGAAAGATATGCTGTACTAGAGCACACATCCGTTTAACGTAGGCACTTGTACGCTTAGCTTTACATCATAAAAATCATGTTTTTTCATTTCCAGTAGGCTCTTGGAAGACAGTAACATATGCAATGAGACCTATAAGAAAAGACAGCTCTTTCGGTTGGTATGGTTTACTTTTTAAAAACTGTGTTTTCAGATTATGTGGCAGAATCATTGTTAACTATAAGTGTATTAGTGCAAAACATTTCTGTTCATGAAATATCTCTTTGTGAAGCTTGTTACACAGTAGTGTGGAGGTCGTTAGATAGTGAGAGATAAGGGACTAGAAAACCAGCCTTTGGAATATAATAGGTTAGGATCTTTCCTCTGATTTACTGCTTTTCCACAAGGGCCGGCTTTGACAACATACTGATTTAACATTAACAAAATCAACTTTGGTGAATGACACCGAGTTACAGTTACTCTGGCAGGTTACAATTGTGTGTATGTTCCTAGCACTGGAAAATAAGTCAATAATAACTCTATTTGGGTAGTTGATTTTTAAGCCCAGTACTATACACATAATATTTCATGCAGTGTGTGTTTCAAATAGAAAATTTATTCCTAAAGGAAGATACAGAGTTACTTCCAATTATAATGAACTACTTAAATCGAGGTCTGTATCAGAAGAAAAGACAGGATTATAATATATTTTCTTAGGTTCTGCACTAAGCTGGACACTCTATGAAGGCAGAGGAACCATACTTATTTTCTCACTATTTTATTTACTATATCTCTGATTTACATCGTTAAGGAAAAGGGCTACAAATATGCTCTGTATCCAATATATTTTTTTAATTTTCTAATGCATTTATGACTAATAGATGTAATCTGCTGTAAGGAAGATGAAACAAACTTGTGCTCATTTAGAAGAAAGAAAATGTCAAGAAAATTAGATGGAGTGTATACTTAGAAAGTATCTTTCTGCAGTAAATCTGAATTTAGGACTTCGTCATTAGAGCAAAATTTGAGTAATATGTTTTCTTATGCTTTTGAAACCAAAATCAAAATCCTTTTTTTTTCACTTCCTTTACTTTTTTGACATTGAACCATATCTAAACCTTCCATGATTTGAAGAAATTTGTTTAGTCAAATATAGATAAAAACATGGGTTCCTTTACCCTTGAGGTCAGCTGGTTTTACGTAGACCAAATCTGTACCCTAGCCAGAAGTACCATCAACTCAGGTCAGCCATCCCAAATATAGATGGCATCTCTTAGCAGAATCAACCAACACAGAAGCTCAGAAAGATGACTTGGCAAAAAACCATCCACGCAACTGTAAAAGGAATTCAAAATGTATGTATGTTGAATCTTGGAATAGTGGTGACTGCCTCCTTTGTAGAGAGATGCTCAGCTACACTGGTATTTAAGGGAACTCTGGATTTCTCCCAGAGTACAGAGTTTATGGGGTAGATGGCATTTGAAGTGGAAATAGTGATGGGAAAAAGCAATCACCCCCATATGGATAACTCCCTTCTAATGCTACATGTTGAGGCTCAGTAGCGCCCCTCATTAAAAAAAAATATTCTAAATTACCTATAAATTAAGATTAGTGTCATATTCCAGATGCATTCACATTGTAAATAATGATGAAAACCCATCCCAAAAGACCAGGCTTTGTCAAAAATAGGTTAACATAATCAGAGTTTTATGGGAAAAGAATGATGTTGAGATTTAAAGAGAACCAATCAGGAATGGAGGCCCAACCCGGGTAACGGTTATTTTTTCTCCATTCCATCTCCCATGGCTTTCTTGAATTTCAAACAAGTTCAAGCACTAAAGTTTCCGGGTCATTAGTGGGTGTCTGGTACTTTCTCAGGACACTCTGGTTCTTCGTATGTGGTTTTTGTTCCTAAACCCACTCATTTCTGCAGTACTGAGAACAGGGAGAATTTTTATAAGAAAACATTGTTGGAGGATGACAGGGAACTGAATATTTTCATCCAGTGTTTCCCTTGAGAGTGCTTTTTGTTTTGTGAATTTCTGGTTCTATGCCTGCCCTTCATTTTACAAAATTCCTGCCACAGGTTAGCTATTTCATTTTATTATCTCTTGGATCCACTTACCTTCTTAAGTTTTCATGAAATGAAAGAAAAAGTTTAGTAGGTCAAATTAGAGCAAAGCTTAGAATTTTCTGTGTATCTACTATATTGTTTTGATGGTGAGTGTTTCCATCAGAAGTGCTTACTTCTAGGACTTCAAAGGTCCATCATTATCTTTAAAATAACTTTAAAGAAAGCTACTGCTCACATCTTTGAGATTTATATCAAGACTCTTTAAGTCACACTGCAAAACGATAGGAAATTGGATTATTTCTGTTGCCTATGATTTATGTCCCTTTTCTTATTTATAATCCATGAAAATCATAGGATATTTTAATGATGCATTATTCCCATCTGCAGAAAAAACTTTGAAAATATTAATGAAGATACTTTTTATGCAGATTGGAAACCAATGAAAATGCAAATTTCATCAACTTTCTTTACAAAGTGTGTGCAAATGTGCCCACTTCTTGGAGATACTCTGGAGTCTTCAAAATTCACTTTTGGCTACTGGGGCTCTTGCAATACATTCAAGCTCATTCTGTTTGAGTTTTGAACAAATCTGTTCTATCACCTCTGGAGCTTTTTTGTATTTCCATTGATCCCCTTGGAAAGTTCCATGTCTGTATAGTGTTTACGTTGTTGCTGTTATTATCACAAGCTTTACTTTGTGAACAAGATTAAAGAGCTTTCCTCTGCCCATGAAGGTTAAACTCACTGGGCAAAATTCTCACCATAAGTGAACAGAGTAATTTCTGTGTTTCCCGAGCTGTCTGCCAAAACCTTGGCAAATTCAGAGGCGGGGTAATATATTCAGAAATCTCTAATCATATCCCAAGGCACCTGTGTTAAATGGAGTTGATAAATTAGCTTCTTTGGGCCTGCATGCATTTTTCCATGGCCTGATTATGAAATGATGAAGGGAAAACAAAACTTTCTTTCAGTGAAGTTGTATTTAGGATCATTCAAGATCGTAATTATTCCCAACATTCATTCATAGTTGATTTGGCTAGGAGGACTCATCTTCCTCTCCTCTTCCCGAAAGAGCTTAACAATGATATTTTATAGCGTGTTTTTCCTTCACCGGCAGACAGATCATATTACATTTCCCGTTTGGTTATTCTGTTTGTAACATGTGGGTCATGTATAATGTGTTGTCTGTCTACACATCACTGAGGTATTTGTGACACTGTTTGCGAGGTATCAAGCTTAAGGGAAAGAGTCAGCAAGAAGGGTCCTGAGTAGGTGATTCTTCCAAGAAAGTCCCTACTTTGTGTCCACACCATTCATGCAATGTAACACTGTCCCTGTGCATCTCTCTGGGGGCCGTGCTTCAGGGGCAACAGAGATGGCTCAGGGAGAACGTCCGGGAGTCGACAGAGCAGCTCAGAGAATGAACTTAAGTGGTCTGACCATCAAAGGGCCTGGAGCAGCACAGATTCTGACAGCTCCAACCGCAATCTGAAACCCACCATGACCAAGACGGCCAGCTTCGGGGGCATCACGGTGCTGACCAGAGGTGACAGCACATCCAGTACCAGGAGTACCGGGAAGCTGTCCAAAGCAGGTAGCTAGTACTGAATGGGTTTGTGTCTTGTGGCATTTTCTGGATTCCTTCCAAGCCATATGGTCACAGTTCCCTCTGACTTTGACTTGACTAATAATGATTATATTAATTGCATTAATGTTTGGGAACTCAAAAGTGGGATTTAAATTCCATTCTTGTTATTTGCTAGCTGCCTACCGAGATCGGGTTATTAGCCTCTCTAATCCTCAGTTTCCTCATCTATAAAACATAAGTTATTAATAGAATATTACTCCCTCCTATGTCCGAAGACTATTGTACATTTGAATTAGATAATTTGTATAAAAATGATTACTGTGGTATCCATCACATGGCAACTATTTACTGTTAGTTGTTATTTTTTAATACTATGATTGATCTCTAAAACCTCACTCTAAGATAATTGTAATATGAACATCTTGGACTCCTGCATTGGCATGCTTTTACTATGATTCTGGGGAAATCATTTAACCTGTTTCTGCCTTAGTTTCCTCATCTAAGACATGGAAATAACAATAGTACCTATAATGCAAGATTATGGTGAGGACTGAATGAGTTCATACATCTAAAGCAATTCGCATAATGCCTGGCAAGTTACACACCCTTGAAAAACTAGTTCATCTTCATGTTTGTTATTGTCATTTAATGTTTTCGTCCTTCCTTTGCAGATGAGGAAAGTGAGCCTCAGAGAGGTTTAGAGTTCCAAATGCAAGCAGCTTTTTTGTTGTTGCTGTTACTATTTTTCTTCCAAGTGAATAGTGACGTTCTGAAGTAGGTGAACCATTATAGTCTGCCCTTCCTAGCCTTTCAGTTTCCCAAGAAACCCTTCCCATTGTTTTCAAATTATTTCCACATGTTTGTCATTAAAATACCTCATGGAATCACACATAGGTGACAGTTGACCATTTAGTAGCACTCCGAGAGTTAAAATTTATGGTTTAGGTATGTAATTGTTTTAATTTGATTTGTTTGGTTGTGTTTTTGCTTTCAGAAGACTGGAGTCCAAGACTCAACTAGGGTGGGAGTTGAGAGCTGTGAGTCAGTGACATGTCTTGGGTGCCAACTGATCCAGGTGGTGCATTCATGGGTTGGTGAATAGGGTTGTGGAGGCCAAGGTAGAATTTGGGGTGTTGAATGGAAGACACCAGTTTGAATTCAGCCATGGGCTATCCTTGACTGTGAATACTTTCCCAGCCAAGCCCCCGGCTTAGGCTAGGGGAGACTCCTTGTGATATCAGAACTGGTTGTGCTGATGGTTCAACGTAATTATAATGTTAACAAATGACTACTAAGAAATTATCTCATGTTTTCCTACATAGGCAGAAAAGTAATAGTATTTTGTTACGGCAACTTGGAAAGATTCAGGTGGGCTCATGCTTCCTTCCGGCAGTCTTTATTCACCAGTTACTGAATTCTTGAGTTCTTACTCTAATTAATTGCTCTCCTATTCAACTATTGCAGCAACTGAAGTCGAAGAAAATCCACTGTGGTGCACTTGAGCTTTTGTAAACTAAGAAAGGTTAAATTGTTTTAAATCTCCTTAAAATGCGGAAAGCAAGTACCTTAAACGGTGCACTTAAAAATTCCAGCAAGCCAAAAGAGCTCTTAAGATTTTTAAATTAATCATCATTCTCCATGCTCCAGCCCCCAATCGCTTCCAAAGCAAACCTCTTTGGGAAATATTTAAAACACTTCAAGAATACTAAAATGCCATGTTCTTTGAGAATGATTAGAAATTGTAAGTGCTTTAGACTTTTTTTCCCCCTTTTAATCTGCATCTCCATTTGAAAGCTTGTCAAGGCGCAGGCATGGAAAGGAAGGAAAAAAAATTAAAGGAGATCAAGATAGGATGTCAAAACAAACTTACAATTTCCTGAGATGGTTTTATGAAGCAAATCTGTCAGTTTTGCTGTCACGGAGCATCAGAACAGCACAAGTTTCCAATTTTTTTACCTCCTTGTTCACAGTGGAATTGCAAACTTCTTTTTTTTGACCTTTCAGCAAACAACTCTAATTGTGACATTTAAGTTACTCTTCTCCTCAAATTACATAGGTCCTTTCTTTAAATAGATAGTAATGAGACCTTTTCCATGTTGGAAGCATGTTTTCCTACATTTGGCAAAAGCGTATCACTGGAATCTGAGAGTAAAAGCACATGTTCTTCAGGCTGGGCTGAACCTTTCTCTTATTTTTCCCTAAGCACTGAGCACAGTAATCATCACCTAGCAGACACCAGCACACACCATTGAGGCAGATGCTGCCACTGATGCCATCCTTGTGAAGAGCACCTGAATGGTACTTCTGCTGCATCCTCAGCTGTTTCATGGTGATAATGGCACTGTGGTTGAGAAATAAGAGTACAACATCTATTTTTCCCATACCGTCCAAATCACTTGTTTTTACTATTTTTCCTCCCTTTTGAGCTCCAGAGTGGATGTCCTCAACATGAGCCTGCATCAGAGTCACCTGAGGCTCACGAAAACACAAAGCACAGAGTTTCTGATGCACTAGGTCTGGAGTAAGGCCTGAGGATTTGCATCCCTACCAAGTTCCCAGGTGCTGCTGCTGCTGCTGGTCTGGAGACCACACATTACGAGCAAGTGCTCTGGAGAAATGTGATCTTTTGTTTCATTTAAATAATTTTGAGTGCTCAGTACTTTGTTTCCTGAATGCAATGTTATTTTTGTGGGTGTCACCTTCCATAGCTACACCCTGGGGTATTTTTGGACCAAGTGCAGGACACCTTTTCTCTCCACCACTTCTACTTGTTTATTCCCATCACTGCGCTAATGATATTCTCTTCCTCCTTGTGATTTTGGAAATGTGTGTTTATTCTACTGAATCTTGATTCCAGAAATGTTTCCCTGATTCAGAAAAAGTACTTTTTGAGTACAGGGGTCTTACTCAACATTTACCTGCTGACTTATATTTTACACAGAAGAGTGGAAAAAAGTCACTTCCTCAAGGCAACATAGTGACAGAAGTAGAACCAAATCCAGGTGGAACTCTCCCCTTAGGCCAAGGGATCTGGTCTTAACCTTTCTCTTCTGCCCTCACCCTTCCTGTCTCCTTGTTTTCCGTTTTGTTTTGTTTTGTGATCCCTTTTCCACTTTTTCCCTATCTTGCCCTTTTTCTTTTTCCTATTCTTTTCAGTGCCCAGCTGAGCCTCTCACTCAGCTACTCAGAAGTCCTCTTCCTGCCCCTTCCATCAGCTGTTCCTTAGGGTCCATTTCCAACTTCTGAGTATCCCACTGTAAGCAAAATCTGATTTTTGTGCAGCATCTCCTAGCATTTGCCACAACCAATATCAGGGCCCCAGCCACACAGGGCCCCAGCCACACAAGGTTGTCTTGTCAAAAACACTGAAGTAAATATTTGACCTGCACCCTTAGAGAGTGGTCCTTGGAGTCTCTTGCCTGGGTTTGACTCCAACACACACTAAGTGAGCTCGGGGAATTTATTTAATACCTCTGAGAATCAGATCTCATCTTCAAAATGAGGTTGCTGTGACAATTAGATCAGATAATTCATATAGTGTGATTTGCAAAGTATCTGTCATATGGACTCATATATATATTTGCCATAGTTATTATCATTCCTCTGCAAAAAGGAAACCAGCAACACTTTTAACTCTCAGCACCCATTATCATAAAGTTCTCAAATATCGATTTCAGGTTTCAAAAAGTCTTTGTGTACGTGTTATCGTGATCACTACATCCATTTCTGATCAAGTATTTTGTAATGCTGTTTGCAGAATATTTGCAATATTGATGTTTTCAAGTTGGCCACAAGTCAACCACCTGGATAGAAAAACCAGTTACTAAATCCTGGCTGCATGCTGATTGCTAGGTCACCCTGCCCAGGTTTGCCATTATCTCTCTCATTGCAATGTTGAGAGTTTAAGCCAAATTATTTTTCCTTCCTTCCTTTGATCTGTGGAATCAAATCTTTTGCATTGTGTTACTGTTGTTCCTATTGAGGCTACTAATTTTGCAAATCAGTGATAAATGGTCATCTGCCTAAAGTCAGAATTGAATCGTTCTTTGGATCTGTCTGTGGCACTTCATTCTGTATGTTATCACTCTACACACACCATGCAATCCCCACCATGCAGTCCTCAACCATGACTTGAGCTCATATCTCAAGTCAGAGTTAGGGTATGTCTGGTTAAAGCCAGCTCTTTCTCACTGTCTAACCCCGCAGCCTGGAAATGAGCTGAAACCTTTTTTGTATGACCTCTGATGCCTGGGGGCAGGAGCTTTGTTGTATTTTTACTGTCATTGCTGTTGGTGACTCAACTGGTGCCATACAAGACTAGCACCAAATTGTATGTGACGTGTCCAAAACCAACTCTGTAGTTTGCATTGGGTCAGGATTTCAGTTTCATGGTCTCAAAACTCCACTGAGTGACAGGACCATTTTCAGTTTTCCTTTTACAACCTTTCTTTTCCTCCCCATACATTATGCAAAGCCCAATCAGCATTCAGAGCCATTTAGATGGAGCATCCTGGGTTAACCTGCAATTTTATCATTACTAATATTAATATAGTCCCGGAGAACGCTTCTGCCATCATCCCTTTTGCCTATATGTTTGAGGAGTCCACAGCCCACTCACATCCCTGTGTTTTTACTCTTTTGTGCCATCTGAAAGATGCTTGATCATTATCAGGAAGATCAGCTTCTAGGTCTACCTCTTGACCATATGAATAAGAGCTCTGAAAATATGTGAAACGCAGTACAGTATCTTAAGCACATTACCGATCATCTGTTTGTCACATAGTATGCACCAGTCCCTGTTCTTGGTTCCTTGAATCCTTTTTTTTTTAAAAATCCTGAATTTCTAAAGTCAATGTTATTTCAACGTTACACAAAAGAGAACTAATGTTGAAGGATCTGAAGTTGTCCCTGGTCAGAAAGTAAGGAGAGTAGAGTCCTGATTCGAGTTATCTCTCCCTGACTTTCAGTCCTATGCACATTTTAAAACCATGCCATTCCGTGAAAGATTTTCATTTAATTTTGAATTTTGTTCACACACACATGCTATGCCTCTGATAGAAAAGAGCCAGTTCTTCTGTCATCTGGGGGAAAATATTGTTTCTGACCATACCTCAGCAAAATTCAGCTTTATGGAAAACCAGGACTTTAGAAAACTAAAAGTTTGACCACCACATTAAAGGACCCCTTCTTAGATTGCAGTCTCTTTAATCAGTATTCCCAGCCATGTTATTCTCATCATTTCAGGCCAGTAAAGCATGTCAATTGCATTAATTACCTGGGAAGATGAGAGTTTTCAAGCACCGAATTCAGAGCCTTAGGGTGCCATTTCCAGTTTATCAACCTAGGGGCATGTGAGAAAGCTGAAAGAGAGAGGTCTCATTCTTAATCCCTCTTTTCCTAGAAAATTGACACATCTGAAAACACGTAGCAAAGATTTCAATGAAGTGTGAGCCCAAAGCGTGGGAGAGGGCATTAGTTAATCTCATCCCACAGCATACACCTCAAATTCTTTAATGATGGATTGTGTAAAAGTAAGCTTTTAGACTTAGAGCCGCACTCTCTCTCCTCCTCTCTGTGTTGAATGATTTGTTAATCTCTATCTCCGTGGCAGGTTCAGAGTCTTCCAGCAGCGCAGGCTCCTCCGGATCTCTGTCCCGCACCCATCCACCTCTCCAGAGCGCATCCTTGGTCTCGGGGGTGGCAGTCAGTTCTTCAGGCTGTGTGCCCTATCCGGAGAATGGCATGGGGGGCCAGGTTGCTCCCAGCAGCACCAGCTACATCCTCCTTCCATTTGAAGCTCCAACAGGCATCCCACCCGGAAGCATCCTCCTTAATCCGCACACAGGTCAGTTTATTCCATCTGCTTTGGCAGGGACACAAGATGAGAGGTTTGTCCTTGTGATGGATCTTTTGAATTTGCCCCTGAAACTCCTTAAAATGTGTGAACAGGAGAGCTTGGTGCATGAAATGCAGGGTAGGATCTTTGCTTAGGAAGAGTAGTTATCTATATCTACACCTGTATCTGTGTCTGCATCTTTTTCTCTGTCTCCATCTCTATCTCTATCTGTATCATCTACATCTATGTCTATTTATACCCAGAACCATTATCATACCCATTTCCATACAGATATAGATATGGATATAGTTATATAGATATAGATATGGAGATATAGATATTTCCCAGAAACTTCCACTTTTCTCTCTGTCCTTTCTTTCCTGTCCATAGTATCTGTAATGTCTTCCCATGAGCTGAGAGATTTTGTGTTTCCCAGAATAAGACCCTGGTAGGTTGCATTGTGTCTGAAGTATTTTTGCATCCAAAGATATTCTAGGAACTTGAGGTATTCATTGGGACACATAGTAGATTCTTGACTATAGAAGCTCTTTTCTCACTTTAGAGCATCACCCAACTCCTACTCGAGAGTAAAGAATTGCAGTGGGGAAAAGAATGCAAAGAACAAATTATTATGTATCTCAGGGATTTTAGGCCTAAACTAGTTTTGGTAGGGTTTGGAAAATTAGTCACTTCATGACTGTGGCTTCTTCAATAACAATTAGCCAACAGTTCTTTATTTTGAATATCTCTAAGGGATCAGTTAACATCCTCATTGATTTCAAAGGACCCAGGTCATTGAGATCCTAACTTCAGCAAATAGACTGAAGAACATCTACTTCATGGGAAAAACTTCTCAACTGGGGACAATTCTCCCAACCCCAAAGGCCATTTTGCAATGTCTAGAGACATTTTTATTTATAATGACTAAGGTGGAAGATGTGCTACTGTCATCAAGAAGGTAGAGACCTGAGATGCTATTAAACATCCTCCAGCCCAAAATGCCAGCAGTGCCAAGTTTGGGAAACACTGGTTGAGAAGGGTTGATATTGACTAATCATCTCTTAAAAGGCCTATGCTAGTGATTGGGGGAAGAAAATGAAATTGGCTCCATGTATGTCTGAAGTTTGGTTTAGATCATTCCAGAGTATTTCTTCAATTAGCTAGGCTTGAAAATGTAAAACTGGATGAGACTCTCATAAAACTGATCTGACTCAATCTTCTCACATACATAATGCTGCTAGTAATTAGGAAATCTAGATAAACGTCAGAACTATAGTAAAATAGTTACTTGAATAACTGCCACATTTTCTTGAAAACATATGGCACATTTTCAAGGCATGGTGTTTGAGTGAGCATTTTAAAATTGCCGTAAGCTTGAGGGAAAAGAAGGCATAATCATTTTATTGAAAACCATTTGAAAGCTTCAAATTAGATACTTCCAAGGAGAATATTAAATTGTTTTTTCTTTTTTGGATTATTCTACATGCTATAAAGGAAATTAAAAGAAGACCAGGACCATATTCATTACTCTGGGCACTGATCAAAGTAGTAGCTGACTCTGTTGGCTTTAATTCTTTCACTTCTAATTGAGATGGAGGGCTTGCAGACAAGAACACACACTAAGCATTCGTGGTTTTTTTTTTTTTTTTTTTTTATTAGGGCCGTGGTAGGTTTACAGAAAAATAAGCATTTGTTTTGAGTGCTGCGTTCTTAACAAAATTGCAGAGTGTTTCAAAAAAGCTCAACAGAGTATTTTTAGGTATAATGCAGGAATATTATTTGTAATGATAGCATAGTTGTGCATGTGAATGTGATTATTATCATCTATAATCTTGTTTATAGTGAAAGAGATAAAGTGCTGTGTTATGCCAAGTCCTCATTCTTATTCATTGAACTGAATCGTTTAAAACCGATATCCAAATATCTTCCTTGAAAGGGATCTCAAGTAAGGATAAGTATCTAATAATACTGTTGAACAGCTTCTCCATACCTGTTTCTGTGATTTGACAAATGCAGACATTAAAATGTCACTAAACTAGAAAGAAAGTGTACTAATATGTTTTATACTAGGGTTGAGAGGTAGACTATAAGGTGAATTATGTTTCTTCTTTTCCAGATTGTATTCAATGAGCATGTATTTATTTTTGTAATTGATTATATGCATATATACACAGGGATAGTTGTACGTATGTGTGCATGTATCTGTGGTGTGTATGTATGTGTGTGTGTGTATATTGTTCTATGTGTCTATCTCTTGTATGTCTTCTGTTACTACTGAAAATTTGTATCCTTTAGGCTGTAACTCACCTTCTTTTTCTGTCATATTGAAAATTTGTATCCTTTAGGCTGTAACTCACCTTCTTTTTCTGTCATAGCTGGAATCCCTTCCCTTCATCTTTTCTTAAATACCCTTCTTCCAGGTACATGGCAGAAATGGTTTGGTGTTAAAAACCAAGAACATATGACAACTTAGCTTCTTATATGAATTGCCCCATCTTGGGTTCATTTCCTCTTACCAGCACATTTATAAGCTCTTTGTGGGTAAGGACCAGACTTGTTATTTCCCCAGAGTGGATAACCAAGTTTAAAACTCTGTGCAGATGCTCACTAATTATATTGAATACTTATTGAAATAATATCTACTGTACATTATGCATATTAATATGGATAGTGGGATAGTGTTTTTGTTGGTTTTTCTTTTTGTCTTTTTACTAATGCCATGTATTTGAGTGTGGCTCACGTAGAAAACCATGATTGATAAATGACATGTCAAGCAAGACTAAGACAAACAATGATTTAAAAATACTAAGTTGCCTGCCAATGTTGTAGCTACCGAATGAGAGAATGAAATTTCCTTTGTCAGCCTTGACTTGTATCTTACTAAGTATGAAATATTTGGTCCACATATACAACCACAATTTTGCCTGGCCTCATACTCATCTCTCAATTGGTCAGTTTTCACAGGATAGTGTTCCCTGCTTTCTTTGCTTCAGAGGCATTTGGCTGAATGAGTGCTGCAGAGGCCGTTTTGCAAAGTTGTCCCTGGATAACATCTTCGTCTTTGCAGGGCAAATGTGAACTTTTAGGTTCGATCTTCCTAGAGCTGTCTTAGATCCAGCCTCCTTTTGGAAATTTTTAGAAGAAAGCTCATTTTTGTTGAGCTATTTTCTTTCAACTCAGCACTATCCTGAGATGCCAGCAGGCACTGGTGCTCCTCATGTACTCATTAATTCCGGGATATGTTGTTTTGCCATTTCTGCTTTACCTTTATCATGAGTGTGAATGTAAGGGAACGTTACCTGTGGGAACCTCACTTTGAGCAACCTGCTAGGACCGGTCTCTCTCAAATGCTCTTGATGGGCTTCTGTAATGCTATACTTTTTACTTTTCACAGGACTTCTATCATCTATTTATCCAGTGTGTCTATCTTTTCCTTAAATGCCTGATGAAATTTTTGTCTGCTATCTATAAACATTTCTTGGCAAGGTTTAAGCTAATCCATGCCTTCCCACAATGAATAGCTCCTTTATAATTTGAATATCACCTCCCAGACTAGGAAAAGAAAATCTCTTTTTCACAGATCCCCTTTCTCTCTTTTCAAATAAGCCTTTCAGGAATAAATACTGTACCCTTGATACTTTTCTCTTCCCTGGTTGGGAGCTCATGGTGCCCTGACTTACTTACCTCTGTCATCACACTCTTTGCTTCTGCTAACACAAATACCAGTGCCTGCTGGGAGGGCTGGTGAGGTTTTTGACATGAAAACCTCTTCTAGACTGAATAAGCCTAGGGCCAGCCAGTCTTTTCTTTTCCTTTCAAGCTTTCAGCAGCTGTCATTCAAACTAATTGCTTGTATCCAGTTGTAATTGCATCTGGATTGGTAGAAATCATAGAACATAGCGTGACTGTCCTTGCCTGACCTGAAAACCAATAGTCACTTATCCTAGTTCTCTTAGGAAACTGTTTTTGTTCTCTTTCCTGGTATCCATCTTACTTCTTTCATTGTCTTCAGTTCATTCTTTCTACTTCTCCTTGGTAAGCATAAAATCAGTGTTTCATATTTTCTGCTTTCCAAAAGAACCTGGCATCTCTCTCTGATTAATTGAACTCTTAGCACTTTTCATGTGCAATTATTTGGAAATATCTCTTTCTTCTGGTCCACAACACATAAATCATATTTCAAATGGAGAATATAAAATTTATGAAAAAGTGGGCCTGAATATTTTGAGGCTGTGTTTTTCACCCTAATTGTGACTAGTATTTCACACTCCTTAATGTTCATCGAGGTAAATTGAAAGTCATCGAGTAATATACTGAAGATCCTTTTCTTTCTTTCCATAGTGTGTGCGTGCTTGTGTGTGTGTGTGTGTGTGTGTGTGTGTGTGTGAGCACAGAGCAAAACTAACTACTGCTTATATTTTTAAAAAATTTTCCTCCTGTCTTTCTAAAATCCAAGGGAAAAAACCTGGAGAAAAGTAGGAATTAGAAGATTAAATGTGCTGATGGATTTTTGAAAATGAAGCATTTTTTCATCCTTTCCCAAATTGCTAGTTATGGAGAAAAAGTGGTTTGCAGGTTTTAAATCCAGAAGGAAGTTAGCTAAAAAAAAAAAAAAAAAAAAAAGGAAAAGATAAAGAATTTAAAACAATAAAATATAGCTAAAGTAGAATGACAGTGATAGGAAAACAAGTGCTTAGAATATGAAGAACATTAAGAAAAAAACAACTAAATTTAGACATTGTTCTGTGAATATACTTCTGTCACATTTGCTTTTCCATCACAGTACATTGTGATTGGTTATGAAACGGTTATCAGAACTTTCTCAGTTCTGGCAGGTATATTCATGAATATGCAACATTTAAGATTTCTTGCTACATACATGCAAAATATATTTGACTCAGAATTTGGTAATAATGAAGAATGCTTGCTTTCCATTACTTTCCCAATTGAGCTGAAATTAAGTCCTATCCCCATCTACCTGTAAGCATTTTGTATGGCTCCGAATCTGGCATTTTCTCCCCAGTCCTGTCTCACTTCATTTTCTTAATTGACCTCAGTTGAGCTATGAACCACATATAGTGAAATATATGATCTGCACACATCTGTAGGTCTTTCTAAAGAATGAATTATATAGCATATCGAGTCTCCCAGTAGGTTTCCTCTGCCTCCTCAGAGGTAACACTATTCTGATAGTGTTAGTAGGGTCAGTTGTGCCTCATCAGAAATGTAATATTAATAGAAATGGAGATTTTAGAGGGAGCGCTAGTTAAGGCAAAATATCAACTATGCTCTGGAGGTGGGGCTTTTCCTGGTGCTCCAGAAGTGTTCAGTCTTCTCTGTTGTCTGGGGGCCTGCACAGCTGCCACATCGCTGAGCTAGGGAGGGAGCGGGGATAGTTAAAATGCCACAAACTCTGCTGTCTTACCAAGATTCAATTGTTTCTCTTAGAGAGGTGGTTTTCAGTTTGTGTTTGGAGCTGTGGTTAATTTCCAGGGTTCTGAAATGCTGGATTTTAGTTTGTTCACCAGTGTCTTCATTGTTTCAGTGGAATAGGGAGTGCTTCACGAAATCCTACTTCCCCATTCTGGAACTTGATCCTGAACATTTGCTTCCTTTCGGACACTTGGATATTCATGAATTCATCTGTCAAAATCTGTAAAAAAAAAAAAAAAAAAGAACACTTAAATCTAAAATGCCGTATAGTTTATTTTTTATCTGAATTTTGTTGCTAGTACAACAGTAATATATGTATATGGGTACAATATTTAAACTGTGCAGAAGATATAAAATGACAAGCAAATGTCTTCCCTTCCACATCGGCCAGCAATCACATAACTTTGTTAAAGTTTATAATGTTAACATTCTGTTTTACAAGAATACTTTTCTAAATAATATTTAATTTGAGAACCAGGTTGTGTTCTGAAGGGGAGAGTTGATGCTATGTCACCCATGCTGACATTTTCAAATGAAAATATCCCAATTTTCAAGGTCAAGCAGATGCTTTTTTCTTAGATTTTGTCATTTGGTCGTAATTGCACATTGTGTTTTAGTTTTTTGTACAATGTTTTTTGCTTCCTTTGGAATTTCAAATATTCCTCTTTTTTTTTCTGTTAACAAAAATACCCATGCCTTCTTCACCATTTCCCTAATAAGATAAATTTTCTTATTCCTACTTTTGTTGAAAGTTTTAATTTACCTTCAGTTGCTTTAACATTGTCTTCTAGGGATTTCTTTTCATTGCTGTTCTGATTTTTTTTTCCTAGTGTCTCTTAATTATAGGTCTCTCTTCTTTGACCTTGTTTTCTTGTCTGTAAAGTGGAAAGAGATTACATACCTATAGAATTGTTGGAAAAGCTAAGTGCATGTGTGTAGGGGCCTGTCTTTGTGTCTGCCACCTTGGAAGTTGGTTTGCTCTCTCCTTCATTTGTTCACTTCCTCCTCTTTTCATCCCTTTCATTTGCAGCACTTCACTCTCCTCCTTTCTGTTCCTTATTCCTATGTCATACTGATTGACCCTTCCAAAAAGACAAGATGTTTATATTTTGCACCCTCATAATCTAGACGAGACTCAAATGGTACTATTTTGTAAACTATAGAATAGTATTCAAATAAAAAGCAATACTGTTAGTAGTAATAATCATAATAATAATAGTAAATTGTGCCATTATTTCACAGGTCAAAATAATGTATATTAGCTTTGCTATTACAAGATGATTCTGTAATGAGTTAATTATGTATCACCCTAAAAATCTAAATCCCTAGTACCTGAAACTGTTGAGCTGTGAATCAAGCTGGGAATCAGTTCACAGCTTGAAAACGATTGCGTAACAATATAACTTGTACATTGTGACTGTGTGATTGTGAAAACCTTGTATCTGTTGCTCTTTTACCCAGGGTATGGACAGATGAATAAAAAATATGGATAATAAATAAATAAATAATTGGGGGGAAAGGGGTAAAATAAATTGGATAAATTGAAATACTAGTGGTCAGTGAGAGGGAGGGGCAAGGGATATAGGATGTATGAGGTTTTATTTATTTATTCATTTTTTCTGGAGTGATGCAGATGTTCTAAAAATGATCATAGTGATGAATACACAACTATGTGATAATATTGTGAGTCATTGATTGTACACACTGTGTGGACTGTATGTGTGTGAAGATTTGTCAATAAAAATATTTTAAAAAAATAGCTGGTACTAAAAAACAGTGATGAAACTCTGAAAAATGAAAAATTCTTAATTCCTGTATTCTCCTGGTTGTTCTATTTGGAGAAGCTATGTTCTGTTGTATATATGCATTTTTGAAACTGTTATATTCTGAATCGGTGGCAAAGCTTAGTGGAAGCAACACAAATATATTGGTAAATAACTTGTAACCAAATGTAGATGGAGTTGTGTTAATGGAAAGCAGCCGTTATCTTTCTGTGTATGTTATCTCACCAATGGTCATGAGGCTTTAAAATATATTGCTTCATGAAGATTGCTTCTGCACTGAGTGCCACTGTACGTGGAGGCACTGAGGTCTGACAAACCTCCTAAAGTTTGTGGATTTATTTGCATTTTCTTACATTGCTATGGACCTCCATTGCTCTCTCTTTTAACCAGATGGGTCACCAACAGTACATTTTTCACGTTGCTGAAAATTCTGGTGTCCTGGATTTCCATGCCCTGCCCCTTTACTGTAGACTACTTTCTAATTATCTACCAGAGTGGCTTTTTTTGCTAAAGGAGAAATTGAGAAGCTCACCTCAACCAAACTATGATTCCATTGTAGGCCAGCCCTTTGTGAATCCCGATGGAACTCCTGCAATATATAACCCTCCCACTGGTCAGCAGCCCCTGCCAAGTGCAATGGTGGGACAGTCCCAGCAGCAGCCACAGCAGCAGCCCTCTCCGCAGCCTCAGCAGCAGGTCCAGCCACCACAGTCACAAATGACAGGCCCATTGGTCACTCAGGTAAGAAGCCAGTTGGAAGCCAGGGTAGGGGGTGGTTCCCCAAGATGAAGGCTACATGGTCCTCAGAGCCGTGGTTCATCAGGGAGAGGTATATTTTCCATTGGTGTCACCCCCATTCATTCAAGCCTCAAATAAAACCAGGCAGCCTGGAGGGCTTGATTACAGGTTGACAGGGTTTCATCTGAATCTCTTAGCTTTGGTAGAGATGAGTCCCCCATCCAATGACTTGCATGGTGAGGGTAAGATACTAAGGAAAGTGAATGAAAAGTTTACTCTTAGATCTTCATGCTGTTTTTACATATCAAAAAGGCCCTGTTTTGGAGCCTAAATTCATAATCTGCTCCTGGCCAGGTGACCAGATGACCTATCTTGGTCACCCATTCTCATCACAGACTAGTTGTTCATGTCTGAGGGTCAGTATTAAACTATCAATAGGAAGAATAGAACTGAGTTCATTCCAAGACTGGCCTGGCCATTCACATACCCCTTATAGAGATGCAAAGCTGCCCTCCTTTCCTGGGGTTACACGGGGAAGAAATCCACAGAGACCTGAAGTGTTCCAGGTAGGCTGTCAGAGTGAACTTCCTGTTCATTATTGTATTATGCATTAGTCGCTAGACAATATTTTTAGACCCAGAAAATCTAACCACCACTGACATCTTCAAAAGTACAGCCGGGGGTGCATGGGTAGTTCAGTGGTTAGAATGCCCACCTTCCATGCAGGAGACCTGGGTTTGATTCCCGAACCATGCACCCCCCTCCCCCCAAAAAAGAAAAGTACAGCAGTAACTCCATAAAGGAATCCTCTCTAGACTCTTAGCAAGCACCAGTTTGTGTTCACTTGGAGGAAATGAGCCTCCTTCAAGGCTCTGGTCTGCATGAACTTGATTTTGAGCTGGTGGCTGGTCCCATCTCTGGAGTGGATTTTACCTGGAAGACCGGTAAGGGACAGTGGGGTGCTTCAGATAAGATAACCTTCCTGTCAGATTTTAACCCCCAATGCTTACCTGTTATCTGATCAGCTTTTTCTTTCCTCCAGTCTGTCCAGGGCCTGCAGGCTTCCTCCCAGTCAGTGCAATATCCAGCCGTGTCTTTTCCTCCCCAGCATCTCCTGCCTGTGTCTCCAACGCAGCACTTCCCTGTGGTACTGTATTACATGTGTATGAAAATTCTCTGGGAGAGCATAGTCACTGGCTTTACTCCATTCTTGCACAGGGCTGGCCGACACTGGGTGGGTACACCATGCAGTGCTGAAAGCCGGGTATGTGTGAATATCTCATTCCCAAGCATTGCAGCCCATCTCTGCAAAATGATGGTTTCCTTCTGGCATCTGTTGCACATTTAGTCCCTCTTCAGTCTGGTGCCCTTTCAAGAGTTTGCCAACCAAGCAGGAATCGCATGCCCTCAGAGTTAGAAGTCAAGATTAGAGAGGTTTATGAATTTGATGTGAGAGCTTAGGAAATATCGTGAAACTATTGGGGTAGCCTTCATTACCTTATGGTCCCAATATAGGTGTTTTCCTAGTGCCCCAGTTCCAATCACTTTTATTTTCCCAATGTAATTAGTTATTTTGGGTAACAGTTTAAAGAGTGGGCAATTCCCCTAAATTTCAGGCCAGGCCAGTGCACAGGAAATGAAATTTCATCCAGCTTGCTGGTGACAGCAGTCCCAGCTCCATCTTTCTCCGCAGCAGCAGTGACTGGTAACGAGCATGGTCCTGTGGTTGCCAGTGCCAGGACCAGCTAGCTCTTCAGGACAGGAAGGACACCAAGCCCTCCTTATCTGCAAGCACCACCCTGAGGAACCCAGGCCCTCAAAGGAAAACAAGATTGATTGCTTCTGTTATGCTCTGACCCAAGAGTTCCTTCCTTTCCTTTCTTTTTTTTCCAAATTGAACTTCCTCTCCCACAACCACACGCATGTGACCTGCATCTACCTCAATGTGTCTCTCCCATTACTAAGCCGATGTTATTGATTTTGTTTATTCCTGTGGCTTGCAGAGAGAAGATGTGGCGACACAGTTCAGCCAGATAAACCTAAGTCGACAATCCTCAGGAGAGACTCCCGAGCCTCCTTCTGGTCCTGTCTATCCATCATCCCTCATGCCACCACCAACCCAACAGCCAAGCTATGTCATCGCCTCTACAGGCCAGCAACTTCCTCCAGGGGGGTTCTCAGGCTCTGGACCTCCAATCTCCCAACAAGTCCTCCAGCCCCCTCCCCCACCACAAGGATTTGTGCAACAGCCTCCACCTGCACAGGTAGGCATGCTTTCCCCCATACCTCTGACCTACAGCTGATTTGTGGGCCATTTTGACGTCTGTTTTCCATGTCAAATATTGCCAGGTCAACAACCTGAATTGTCCTGCTAGTCCACAGTGATATTCCCACTCACAGGGCCTGATCTGTGTTTCTGTTCATCAGATTATGAAAACCCTTGGGGCACAGAAAATAAGTTTAATAAAACTGATTTAGCTGCCCTTGGTAGGAATTGGGGGGCATTACATTTTCCAGGCTGTTGGTGCAGAGCCCAAAGGAAAGAGCTCCCTCTGCTGATCTGCTCACTGGGTTGACTAGGAACGCCTATAGGGAAAGGAAAGGGCTGTACCTGGGGAATTTTCAGTCCTCTTTTGTTTCTGCTCAGGAAATGTGCTCTTCCCTTTCTCTGTCAATTCGTAGGCATTTTTTCTGGAGTTAATCGGTACTCTAGGCAGGAGTTCCTCTATGAATATAAAGGAGGAAAGTAAGCCAATATCCAGTGTCCTTTCCTTCCCCCAGGGGGACACAGAGCTCATGCATGCTCTCACAGGTAGCCATTAATCATATTTAATTGACTTGAGCATGTAAGACACCACAGATCACTGATTTTTACTGTCTTCTCAAAGACTGATTATATGTTACTGCTCACCACCAAACATCTCCGCTGCTCCCCTGGGTATCTCTTGCAGAATATTGGAAGTGATTACTGTCAAGATGTAAAATGCACAGAGGCAATTTCTGGTCCATTTTCAAGGCACACATATCCAAAGCAAATTCCATTCTAATTATGAAGTATTGCATTGGATGAGCTGTTTAAAGTGCAGTGTCACCTTTGTGTCATTTGTTTCTCTGTCTTATCATCTTGAATAAATTATTTTCTTTTCAAGCCACACAAAACCCTCTACCATGAAATGATTTTCACTCAGTTGTTCATTTTATTTGGAATGATTAATAGTTCATCTTCAGTTACCTTCTCCGTGGTATCTTTTTGCTCATAGGGTTTTTGGTAGATGTGAAAAGTGATTTTAAGTTACAGGGGAAAGGTCTTCATTAATATATTAGTTATTTTATTAATAAATTAAACACTTCAAGTTTAATTATTTGGGTAAAATAGTTTAGCTCGTTTAGCCTAAATAGCATATAAGTGTTCTTACCCATTTCTGCTGACAGAAAGAAGACTTGATGATTCGAATATTTAATTGAATCTTTAAAAAAAAGTTCTTCCCTGATAAAGGAATTTCAATATTAGTACACTGTAGAAAGTAAAGACAACTCAGAACTCCTGGTGTGTCTGCGACAGAAATGTCTTTATTTGAAAATAGAAAAGGGGAAAGGGAAATGAATGAACACACTGAAGTTCATGGTTCATGATCAATATGAAAATCTATGAATTTCTTTATTAAAGAACCACAGATAAAAGTATAGGCTATAATCCATAATGACTTCTAATATAGTAAACATTTTAATACCTGGTAAGTCTATTATTAAACAGTGAAAAGAACTCAGTTGAGATTCAGCTTGTGGATATATATGGAAATCTAATATATTTGTTCAGAGAATGAATCTCTTTAATAAACTTGAGATCGATTTTGTCTGTCTTCATATGTGCTTTCTGAATGCCCACTGGAAGGGTAAAGCTAGAAACGATTGGACAAGGCAAAGAAGGATTTGGAGAAGGGAAGTGGTGAAAGTGCTCATTTTTATTACAGTTTCTTCTATCTCTTATTTAGTCCTTCCATTGCCTAATTCACCCAATTTTTTATTCTCCATGTGTTAACACAGTTGGTTAAAACTATACATTTGGTTAAAATTATACATTTTCTCTTTTGCAGCCATCCTTACTCTTTTTTCCCTTTCCTCCTTTCCTTTCTGACCTTTCACACTTATCCTTTAAAAGATTCCTCCCAGCCCAGCTCTTCCCTTCTCTCTGGGAGAGAATGAGAATGGGCCAGGTACCCATTTGCATCATATGGTAGGTGGCCATAATTCCTGAGAACTGGCTGATGCTCTACCTTAGAGAGGTGCTTAACAGAAGTGGTCATGGGAAGAAATGTGTAACTGAATGCAGATGGTTTTATTTGGGTCCTCTAGAACAGCATCTCAGAGACTAGAATAAAAAATAAAAACGATAAAAACTGAGTCCTAAAAAAGGAGGCTGTCTTTTTTCTTTCTCTTTTTTTTAACCAAGAGTGTAGTTTGTATCCAGACCATTAGAATCCATCAAGAAATTATCAAGTGTTTGAACTCCATTCCTCACCCTTGAAGATATTTTCATGTTTCATATATTGAATGCAAGAAATGAGTCAGGGTTGGGTTAACACATTCATGAGCTTACATTTAATCAAGGCACAGTCTTTTCTAAAGGAACTAAATGCTATTTTTCCTAAAGTGCATGTAAATAAATGCTGATGGATGAATTAAATAGTTGTTACTATGCTTAGTATTAGGATGTATCTGATATATAATAGTGGTAGTCATTAATAGAATGGCAATTTGCCAGAAAGTAGCTAAAACCTGTCATTACTCCAGAATTATTTGGATGTTTATTGTTATAAGCCTTACAAAGAAAGGGAGAAATTGAAAGAGCCTATCACTATAAACAATTTACACTATAAACCAGTACATCAGATTATATAAGACACTGTAATAATTTATAAACCAGTTGCCAGTTACCGACCCCTGTTTACTTTGACCTCAATTCAGTCTCTTACCCTTTAATAGCCATTGTTAGATAGTTAGAATTACAATTCATAATGATTCTATGAGTTTATAGAATCAACAAATCCACAAAGATTAATTTACCTTTTGTTCCTACTTTATCCTAAGGCAGAAAAACATGTTGCATATGTTCCCACAGCAATATTGTTATACAAAAAGTGTTTCTTATTTCACATGAGTAAATCAGAAAATAAAACATCCTTAAAATCATAGCTCCCAAATAAATACCTAGCAGCTTTAGTCTACATATGCTCTATTTGTTGACCATTGAGTCTTTTTACTTTAATGATGATAAGACAAAAGCCAGAGGCCTGAAGATGGAAAATTATTAAGAGTAATAAGAAATAGCCTTAATATAAATAATTAATATTAGGCAACATTCTTAGTTGGGATATAGTTTGAGTAACATTCCAAAAAAATAATCTCCATTGAAAAATCAGTGGATGTTTTATATATTTCGGTTACATCAAGTTGCATAAAAAGCCCAAAGGACTCAGGTCACTTTACAGTGGCCAGTTTGGTGTCACAAAATTACTGCATTTACCTTACTACATTGCTAGGGATCTCAGATGAACACAAGGCTACAACCATTCCATTACCCTAAAATGGTGCCTTCATACTACTTTTCTTTATGGTTTGTATGAGATGGTATTTCTTTTTAGGACAAGAACTTTTGTGGCTCCTCTCCTAGTGGGACACTAAATCTTTAAACACCAGTAAAAAGAATGATTTCTTCTAACTTCAGTTCCTGGTCCAGGTTCTTGCTTATATCTGATTTTATACCAAGAACAGCCACCCTTATCAAGTCATCGTTGATGAGTATCATCAAATTTTAGCCATTGTTCATCACGAATTAGATGATTTTCCTACATAAGACTCATGGAACCTCTAAAGTTGATAGAGTGCTATGGCAATAAACAACTGAAATGCCAAGCTGCATTTAATAGGTACATTGGCTTTCTGAAACATATTACTCTAGGACAGGGGTGAGTTTTTTTCCCCTTTAACTCATGCCTGATTGCTCTGCATAAGAATAAACAAATACACCTGTAACAATCCTAGCTTAGAACAGAGTTATACCTTTGAATTATGGCTGAACAGCTTATATTTCTTTATATTTAAGAGCAGTCAGTAGATGATATATTTAGCAATTTAAAGATTCAGATGAACTGGGTTACAAATGTTTGCTTTTATAAATATCTTCATTATTTACTTTCTGTGTTTGAAGTCAAGGTTATGATTAATTTATTTTAGTTTCAGAAGTAAGGTCCATTGTAGCAATCAATGAACTTAGTTATTATTTGGATATAAGTTTATGATGACTTGTATTTTTATGTCATAAAACGCTAATACCACCAATAATGGCTACGGTTTTTTGAACACTCACAATGTCTTCTCAGCACCTCCAAAAAGTAGGCACAACTGTTATTTTCTTGGCTCATGGGATATGGGCCTCATTACAAACACCCAGTGAGATTGCATCCTTGATGTGAACTCAACTGTCCAACTCTAGAATTTGTCTTTAGCTATTTTACTCTACTCTTACATTCCCATATGTGTGCTGTATCATTAACTGCTTGGTTTTTTCTTTCCCATAGAGTAAGGATATTTTCGTATTTACTAAGGCTTTCATATCCCCAAACAATGTCTAGTCTTTAACATCAGTGGACATTGTCCAGAGAACATATTTCTCAATCTCTTTTATGTCTCCTTATGATTCTCATGGCATTTTCTTTGAACCAAGAGTCTAGCATTAATTAAAGTGTTCCACTTCCAAAGCAAGAGTTTGTGTGTGCCTATTTTTCTCTGTGGAATTGTGTGAGAATCTGGTCCTGCTGATCCCCCCTTCTCTCTGTACAAGCAGCAATGCACACGGGCACATCAATATCCCAACTTATTATCCACTCACAGATAAGCATCAGTGTAAGTGGGATTAGAGGAGCTATAGACCCAAGATGTAAGCAGAGTGTTCCATCTCATTATGTTTAAATTCAACCTTACCACCAGCCTACATGTGAGAGGAACAGTCATGAGTAAACAGGAGGGCTGTGCTTCCCAGACCTCAAAGTGAGGAAGGAAGTAGAGAAGCAAAGCCCATTGGTGACCTGTAAATGCAACATGACCTTACCCCGTTTCCAAGTGAACGTGGCCTAGCCATTGTCCTGGAATCTGACCAGCCAAATAAGCAACTCTTCTCTTAATGCTTTGAAGAGAAGGGTTTGGTCTCCACTAATATTCTATGTGTTGAACCTGGGGCAGATAAGGAGGTTTTACTAGATGGGTGATAGTTGAATTGAATCTTACTGGAAATTCATGTATTTTCAATCATTAGAAAGTGATATATAGCGTATTTTAATATGCTTCCCATTGTAAATATATATATATTTGAATACTGGCTGTGTCTCAGTCACTATCCAAAGTGCTTCTATGAACCACATTTCATGATATCATTTTCTGCTTCTTTTAGGCTCAAAGTCAGCATTTTTCATGTCTCACCTGTGTTTCCATAGAAAAACAATTCAAGTGAGAAATTGAAATCAAGTGAGATATTGATATTTCAGTTGACCATAAGGAGTCATTTTGTTAATGATGCTTGATTATCTATTGTTTGATTTTAAAAGCCACAAAATTCAGTGGTTTAAAATAACAACCATTTTGTTGCTCACAAGTAGGTCAGAATTTTTAGCAGGACTGGGCAGGTTTGGCTCCTCTCTGCTCCATGTGGTGTTGTCTGGGTTGACTCAGCTGGGACCAGAAGCTCCAGGTGGCCTCACTCACATGTCTGGAACTTTGGTGTAGGCTGTTAACTGGAACGCCTCTGCCTTCCACCTGGCCTTTTACTCCAGCAGGATAACTGGTGACTAAGTTCACCTCCTGCAAAAGGGAAAGCTGTCAGGCTTCTTGAGGATTAGGCTTGCAAATATCAGATGTCCATTCCCCATTTTGCATTGGTCAAAGCAAGTCAGAGAGCCAGCTCAGATTCAAGAGCTTGGAGTAGTAACATGCACACACAGACAGGCATGGGATGAGTTTTTGGTGGTCATCTGTGCAGACATGATCATATTAAATCATAAAACGACTTAGTATATTTTAGCTATGTTAACAAATGTTACTTTACGTACAGTTCTCATTCCCTGCTTTTCTTCCTTTCTTCTACAGATGCCAGTATATTATTACCCATCTGGCCAGTACCCTACCTCAACCACACAGCAGTACCGGTCCATGGCTTCCGTTCAGTACAGTGCTCAGAGGAGTCCGCAAATGCCACAGTCGGCACAGCAAGCAGGTATTTGGACTCTCTTCTATTTTCTCCTCGAACACGGTTATTTTTGCAGGTGATTCTCTAAGTTGTCCTCTTTGAATGAGTATCCAAGCTTGGCACTTTAAATTGGCTCATTTCCCTCACTCCAAGCAGATAACCATGATTGAGTTACTTCTGTGTGGAAAAGTAAGAGGTACAAGAAGGTGAATTACGAGTCACTTTCACATCCCAGGCGTGCATGCTAAAGACGGTGTCCAAAAGTGATTTTTTCATGTTCTTGGTTTATTGTAAAGTAGAGAGCCAACCACGCCCTTGCCTTCCTAGTTCCTTTTTTTGTTGTTTTGTTTTGTTTGTTTCCTTTCCAACATGAAGAGAGTTCGTCCCCTGTTCCCAAGGCTAAAGAATCCAGCTAGGTTGTTTCTACACCGTCTTTCAAAGCATTGTCTTTAAAAGAAGGCCACTGACAATGCAGCCCGTGTCTAGGTGGAACTTTTGACTCCATGGTTCACTTTCAAGACGGCCGCAGCACAGCCTCTCGCCCAGAGCCCGGCAGCCACTGTGCAGTGGGAAGGGGGGCCGATACACTGTACGAGAGTGAGTAGCAGGTCTCACAGTGAACCGGTCTCTTTCCCTACTGTGTCACACTCCTAATGGAATGCTGTTACCCCGAGAGCAGCAGGAATCCGGCAGGGCTGAGTGACTTGGGCTAAGGAGAGGTTTGTGTCATTCCTGCTGACAGAACTGCAGGAAAAACTACTAATTGTCATGCTGAAGACCGCCTGACTGGGAGACTCTGCCTTCTGTAAGTAGGTCATGTAAAAGAGCACGTGTTCCCCACTGCTGCTCATAAATGCCTGCTCCGTGATCTGATTTCTGCACAAAATATGTGCATATACATGTATAATTATAATACACACACACACATATATATCTATAAACACATTATGTACAATTTTTAAGCTTTGACAAAAAGCATAATCCATATCATGAATTTACTTCAATAGCAGACAACCTAAGAATACTAATGCTGACATTGCTAACATTTTGTCAGTTTGAACACAGATTTAAATTCCCCTGAATTGTGGATGTCTGTATGATCTTTAGTTTATCCAGTGCCCTATTTAAAGTCTGTGGGAAAAGAATTAGGGAAATGTATAGTAGCCAACCAAACCCTGTCTTGTTTCTATGTTATGTGAGTTTGGGGCAGAATATATTTTGACCTGTGAATTGAATTTACACTTTTAAAGTAATAAGAACATAAAACAATTTCAAATTATTAAGTATTTTAAGAAAAGCATTTGGCAATATTGTCTTTGATTATTGGAAAAATGTTCTGATCTCTATTATTTTGGTGGTAACTGTGCTACCCACTTTAGTTGATGTGTTGCCTGCGTTTTTAAATCCTATTTACTTCTGTTAATGTTTATCGTGAAGAGTTTATTTACAGTCTCCTAGATATTGGCCCAGAGGTTATAGTGAAATTTTCCTTTTGGCTGTGAATGCCTTTAGAAGAACTAAGATGCAGAAATCTAATTACAATGATTTTATTTTTTTTACTTAGTTTAGTGCCATTGTGTTACATAGTTTTCTAGAGAGTTATTTCATTCTGTGTTAGAATGTAGTTCATATACAGGAATGCAGTTACAAATGTGCCAGAACTTGCTAACTCCATAAACTCTGGTTCTAGGTGAGGAGCCAAAGCTGAGTAAGTTGGATCAAAATGTTAAGAGGGTAACAGAACTAGATTTACGACAAGCCTTGGGTTCCTCACTGTCAACCTACAATGCTATATCTCCTCTCCACTAACTCCACTAAGCATCCACACAAGGGAGAATATGTATGAATGACATTTTCCATTCTTTTATAAAACATACATTGGGCTGCAAATCCCCTCCCCCAACTCAGAGAGACCTAACTGGCCCCAACTATACTCTCTGGCAACCTGTGTCTTTGACTTGTTCCATGCTCCCACATCACCATGGAAATGCCATCTCTAAGGCAAGATAATGCACTGCAGTGAGGAAGAATGCATTTTGAAGTAGTGTCATGACTCAAAATAGAAGCAAGGGCAATGTTTCAGGTATCAAGGAAGTGAGCAATAGCTAATGTGCTCTTTGGGTTGGGGAGGTGGGAAAAGGGAAATGTTACACGAACAGTATCTTCCCCAGAAGTGACATTGATATACACATGTGGACTGAAGCCTTTGAGCTCACAATTTTGTGCGCTGCAAAACCTAATATCTGACAGTAAAATCCCAATGCAATTTCCACTGCAGTGCTGAATTTACTGAGTATTCGGAAAGGCAGAGGGAGTCCCCTGACTTTAATGAGAATCACTTCTGCTTATAAAATCCAAGTGACCAGCTCACACAATGGCTGTGGGACAGTGTGTGGAGTCTCATAGTTCCATGCCTGGGGGGCCTTTGCTGAACCTACCAGTACTAACAGTGATTCTCCAAAAGACAGGGCAGAATTATTTGAGGGAACAATGCTATGTTGATAGATTATTTCATAAAGGAAAGAGCCTCTTGGATAGTGTCAAAAGCCAAACTTCCTGGAGGAACTTGAAGAGAGACCTTCTCTGCCTTAAGTTGACTTCCAACCAGGAATTGGCATGACACTGTCCCACCATGATGCCTGACTTGCTCTTTCTCCTGTCTTTAGCAGTCCTGCATCCTTTGATCTGACATTATTCTGTCTTCATCTAGTACTGATTCTAGATTGCCTCTTAGTGTCCTCAGCTACCGTAAGAGTAAGCATTAGGGTGGGGAACATTATGTCAGTTAAAGCCAACTAAGATTTTAATCTCAATTTGATTTTTAGCATTGCACTTAATTGCAAGAATAGCATCTCTTCTTTCCCCTTTATTTTTGGCAGAACTGAAATCTCTGTCAGTTACTATATATCCTAGGCTTTAAAAATATACCCAGTGGGGTGCACAGGTAGTTTAGTGGTTAGAATGCCTGCCTTCCATGTGGGAGACCCGAGTTCAATTCCTGACCATGCACCCCGCCAAAAAAAATAATAATAAGACCTGACTATACCCAGTGAATTTTTATAAAGTGAATTGAGTTTTGCACAATTTATCAAAGGGGACACTTGAATTATGATGAAGCCCAGTGGTGGGACATAAATTCTTCCTTCTGGTCATTTTGTACTCTAAACTCTCTTGATGGGTGATAAAAGATGCTAAGCCTTTATTAGTGGTGATTAAAAATAAAGGCCACTAACGTTTAAATTTTTGGAGAAACCGAATGGTAGATTTGCACAGTGATGTTTGGATTTTGTTACAAGTGTAAGAAACAATTAAAACTTTTAACATAGAAATGTCTTTAATAGAAAAAAAATGTCTATTACCAATCTAGCATTATAATGTGACCCCAAGAGTGTAGGAACAATTACCTTCAAGAGGCAATTATTGTTAGCCCCAGACTGTGAAGGACTGCAGTTCTCGGGTTTAGCTAAATGGAGTATAGTTTTTAAGTCATCCTTGCTTTGAAAGACTTGGTGGTGAGAGCGTCTTACCTAGAAGGAGATATTCTCAGCAACCAAAAATTGAAACGAAGTGATGATGAACTCACATTTTATTCTTTAAACATTTTGGGTTAATTTTAGTAGTCTGTTACCATAGTGCTTTTATTTTATACCTATGGTTATACTCTTTTTAAAAAAAATATTTTTATTGTAAAAACTTAACATGCAAACATATATTCTTGACATAAAAGTGTTCTATACATGGTGTACAATCAATGGCTCACAATATCATCACATAGTTGTATACATCACTTTAATCATTTTTGAACATTTACATCACTCCAGCAAAAGGAATTAAAAAAGAAAAAAAATCACATGTACCATACCCCTCACTCCTCCTGGTTATATTCTTGTTCAGAAATACTTTTAAGGCCACAAAAAGTGGCTTTAGCAATAATTATGTCCACTGTCAGTTAAGGGCCTCTTACTGGAAGTTTCTGTTCTAAGGTACAAGCATTGTACTGTTAAATCACCACTGCATATTTAGAGATCTTAGGGAGTTAGCATCCTGTTTTATAGTTTTGGGAAACTGTTGCTGAGAGAGGTGAAATAAGTCACTCTGGGTCCCAGTGTTTACCAAATTGGAAGTAGTTCCCAGTTTGACTTGCTTTAAGCTTGTGTGTTCAACAATGTATTGTAACAGCATAAACACTATTACCAGTTTTGTCTTTATTTACTGACAAGGATGATGATATAGAAGTTATCATTATTGAGTCTAAACCAGCATGCCCATGTTACAGAGGTGGAAAACATCTCATTGATTATTCAAGTACACAGTTTAGCTTCATGCAGAACAAATAAGGAAGCCTGGACTTTTCCTCCTGACCTAGCTTGGGGTTCCATATTACTTTGCAGAGCTGGTTCACAACAAATGGCAGAGACCCCCTGAGACATTTGTGTTTACAGCCCACATTGGAAAGGGGCTAACTAGATCATATCTTCAACTCCAAACTTTCCTTTAAGTTTGACTTAGTAAGGAATATACTTAGCTTCACTTTTGGCTTTCCAAAATTTTAGACGTATCCTAAAAGCAATAAAAATGAGCTTATAAAGTCCTGTGTGCTTTTGTAAATGGATGTGTGGGAATGAATGAATCCTGGTTTTGATATTTGAATAATACTGGCTTCATACACTGAATTGGTGTTTCCTCTTCTTCTCTTTTCTGGAAGAGATTGCTAAACCTTTAATGTTTGGCAGAATTTCCCCATGAAACTGTCCGAACCTAGAGGTTTTGGGGTCCCTTTTTATTTTTTTTTTTAATTTTAAGATAATTTGGAGTTTTTAATTAGGAATTAAATTCTTTTAGTGGTTATGGAAATATTTAGATTATCAGTTTTATCTCAGTTGAGTATTGGTGGCTTGTAGTTTTAAAGAAATTGGTTCATTTTTTCTAAGTTGTCAAATTCAAGATTGTCACATTGTTTGGAATATTCCTTTTTATCCTTTTAATGGTTGCAGGGTCTGTTTTGTATCACTTGTTTTTTTTTTTTTTTTTTTACATGGGCAGGCACCAGGAATCGAACCTGGGTCCTCTGGCATGGCAGGCAAGCGTCCTTGCCTGCTGAGCCACCGTGGCCCGCCCTATCACTTGTTTGATTGCTGAGATTGGTGATTCGTAGCATTTCTTTTTTAAAAAAATTTTTTGCAGTTTTAAATTTATTGACATTATTGATCTTTTCAAAGATCCAGTTCTTTGTTTCATTGAATTTCTCTACTGATTTACTATTTTCAATTTCATTGACTTCTGCTGTCTTTATTCTTTCCTACCTCTGCTCATTTTGGGTTTATTTTGCTCTCTTTTTTTGTACTCTCTTGAGGCGAGAAGTTAGATTATTGCTTTGAGGCCTTTTCTTGTTTTAAATGTAAGCATTTAATGTTATAAATTTTTCTGTCAGCACTGCTTTAGCTGGGTACTATATATTTTGATACAGTATATTTTCCTTTTCATTCAGGTGCATGTAATTTTTATTTCCTTTGAGCCTCCTCTTTGAAGGAAGAGGAATGGACCAGGACAAGTATATTCTTGGATGTCATGAAAATAGAACAATATGAAGATAAGCTAGCTGCAGAGCACAGCAGGAAGGAAAAAAATGAACAAACCTTAAATTAGATTAGTTTCTTATTACATCAAACCATTTCATGTGGATTCTGAAAACTGTGGAGATCCTTCTCACCTCCACTTCTTTTTAAGTTTCTTTCTTCTCTCTCCACTCCCCACTTGCAAATATCTGCTGAGTGATTCATTTTAGGTAAAAACAAAACAAAGCAGCAATCAAAAACTGACATTTTCCAAGAAAGTGTTTTATTTTTCAAATTATAGTTCAGAAAGAAACTATAAAAAGAAAATCTTAAAAATGCATCAGATTGCAAAAATCCATGCAGCTTTTGTGGGGCTTTTAGGCTTGTTATATGTTCTTCCTTCTCTACTCCTCTCAAGTCTCTTGTTTTGAGTAAATGATATTCCAACCTGCCTTGCGATACAAGAGTTGGAGTCTCTTGCAGGAGATAATAGTAGAGGTCTTAAGAATTTTCTGAGCTTCTTTGCTCACTCTTTTCAGTTATATTTAAGATATAGCTCACAGACATTCTTTTATACCCTGCTCAACAGCCGTCTTGGGACATAAATGGTAGAAATAGAAGGGAATTTTAAATCTGTTTTGCTCAGTGAGGAAACTGAGGCTGGAAGTTCAGCCTCCTGTGTGATGCAATCTCTCATCAGAACCAGAATGAAGGCGTCTGTTATTTCAGTTTTTATAGATTTAATAACAAGTGCATGATATCTGTCCTTCAGAAATTAAAAGGGCATATACTGGCAGCCTAACAAAGGAACATTCATAAGATACCATGTCTGAATATATATGAACTAAAAACACCTAACGTATGAAGGGGAGAACACATAAACAAGAATGAAAATAATATCCAGATAACCCAGAGAAGTGTCGTTGGCCGCACATCTCTCATAAGAGAGGAACTGGAGAT
Organism: Tamandua tetradactyla; assembly: GCF_023851605.1. Classification (NCBI taxonomy): domain Eukaryota; kingdom Metazoa; phylum Chordata; class Mammalia; order Pilosa; family Myrmecophagidae; genus Tamandua; species Tamandua tetradactyla. Next base: position 51,824,733 of record NC_135341.1, on the reverse strand, counting down.
TCCCCACCTATTGGCACATCTTCTTTCTCTGCCCAGGTAGAGACAGCAGAAATAAGCCTTGCAAAAGACCCCTTGCTTATTTGATTAATTAGAGAAGAATGATGGATGCAAATAAAAATGTCATTGTAAATGAAAGACATAAGAAATATGGTGAGAGAAGAGAGAACAGATCAAAGAAGGTATATCCTGTTTATTTTTTGCTTCTAATTTGCTAACTGACAATATGATAACAATATAATCCAGTAACCTGCAGGAGACACTCTGACCTTTAGAATGTAAATTGGCTCAAACTGCCACTCTAAATCTGCAGAAAATCCTTTGTGTGTAGGACGCTCTTCAGTGAAGAATTCTAGAGATGGAGGGGGTGAGCTTATGAGAAATGCAAACCTTAATATGGGCCAAAGTAAAGATTTTTTTCTTTTCTTATTTCAGCTGTGCTATTACATTATTTAGCTCTCTTTTTTAATTTCCTACTCTTTCTAGAACAAAAATTCCAAATACCTTTATTTCTATGGGGAGAACTACCTGTTCCCTCTAACCCTTGCACACACAAATTCACTCTTGGCCTCTGAAAATTCTTACACAAAGACCTTGTAAATGCTACTCCCCATTCATTAACATTGTGGAGGTATTTTTTGGGGAGGGGGAGAAGGAATTACTGTAACCAGTGCTTCTCAAACTTTAATGTACACATAAAACACCCAGGATCTTGTTAAAAATACGTATTTTGATTTAATAGTTCTGGAATAGACCCTGAGATTCTGCATTTCTAGCAAGCTCTCAGATGATGCTGAAGCTCCACCATCCTGAGAGCAATGTAATAGACATATTACATTGGTGTATTTTCAACCATGGCCAGCCCATATGTAAGATGTTGCAAAGGGAAAGAAACCTACCCAGATTCACACTTTGATTTGACATTATTTGTACTTTAGTCACAATTCTTAAATTTCATTGTCAGCATACCTGATCTTGTGAATTATGGCTGATAAGTATTTAGAACTACTATGCTAATGCTTATAAATCTGAATTTTGAGATAGAAAATAGCTATAACATGGTTCCAGAAAGTAGCATGCTGAAAGAATGAATAATATGCACATCATTTTCACCAGCATGTGCAGAGAATTGTGTGTGTGGGTGTGTGGTGTGTGTATGGGTGTACTTGTGACAGAGAGAGAGAGGGGAAGAGAGAATTCTTTTTCTCCAGAAACGGTGATTTATCTTTTCCCTATGGAAAATATGGTACCTTAGCTAAAGTTGATGTGTAAACATTTGAAAGGCTAAATGGAAAACCTTTCAACCATTAATTCAAATATAAATAAGAGCAGAACTGTAGTTAAATGTTACAAAATCAAATAGAAAAGCAGCCCAACAAACCAATCCACATCAACAAAATATATTCTTCAATCATCAAACACCTAGCGATTATGTCACAGACCCTTTGGGCCAGTTTCGAGGGTATGGTATATTTAGATGAATGTGTTCTAAGCAGTTTGGGAATTTCTACAAAGTTATAATAATAATTTCCCTATCGAAATTCGTTTCAAGTTATTAGACTTGAAAGTGTTCAGATGGTAGGGAAAGTGTTCAGATGGCCCTGAAAAATGTACCCTCAACCCCCTTTGTTCATGGCAGCTCTTTCTTTCAATCACCTTAGTTTCCTCCTGAATGCATAATGATGGGATAGACTCAGTAGCATCTCTGGCAAGAACATATAATTATCTGTGGTACAGGTATATTTGAAAATACACTAAAACCACAATTCATTTCCTGATAAGTCTGTCTAGATGTTCTATAAACATTAATTTGTTTGTGTTTAGTTTTTTTTAAGGAGCTAATATATCTGTTGTAGTAGCAAATTATTAGTATTAACAGCTCCTGGCAAGAATGGTTATTGCCTCTTTATGTTGTTCTGAAATAGAACAGCATTTTTAGTATGGGGCAAGATGTATCCTAATGAAGTCTAAAATTTGTTTAACCAGAGCAGTTGAGTAAACCTGGCAGCTGTATCTTGTATTTTTAGCTTGATTATTAAGCATTGAGTTGCAGTGTAATTAATTGAAGGGGTGTTTATCTTTAAAAGTCCTTTTTCTCTTTCTATCTGGGTATAATACGTCTAACCTTTATATTTCCCCCCTTGAAGCTGGTTAGAGATGAGGAGAGGTTGCCTCAGAACTGAAGAAAGAATTTGGAATACCAGTGTGATCAATAATAGATATTAATTTATAGACAGTAGAATTTTGCCTTTCTATCTTAAATTGCCTTTGACTAATGACTTAAAAATAGACCCATTGTCTCATTATCCTACCTATATTTTCCATATATTTTAATTCTTAAAATCTCATCAATCTATGTAATTTTAAATGTGAGGACAAAATTAATAGCCAATAGCCACTTAAAGAAACAATGCAAACTTTGTTACAGTTGACAGCTCTAAGGACATGATTCATACTTTGAACGTCCACATTATTATGTTACCAAAAGCAAAGCGTTAAGTTCTCAAAGAGTTATATTGTCTTATCTCTGTTAACAGCGGTGGAGGTCACCTAGAAAAAAATTGTGAAATACACTGGTTTGGAAATGTTGGTGGAAATGTTCATGTGTTTTTTTTAATTATTCCGTTTACAAAAATGGGAATGAGAGCTATTACCCTGAGATTTTGAGGTGTTTTAGTTTGCTGATACTGCTGGAATGCAATACACCAGAAATGGATCGGCTTTTAATAAGGGGATTTATTTACTTAAAAAATAAATTTCCTCAGAGAAAAGTCAGCTAGCATTCATTTGAGTTTCTCTGTCACATGGGAACATACACGCAAAGTCTGCTGGGCTTCCCTCCTGGTTTCTGGATTCCAGCAGCTTTCCCCAGGGCGTGTCCTTTCTGCATCTCCAAACGTCTGGGTCTGAGCTGCTCTAATCTCTGAGCTGAAGTGTGCTGGGCTGCTGAGCACTCTTCTGACTTCTCTCTTTTAAGCCTCCAGCTAATTAAATTAAATGTCACTCATTGCGGAAGGCGCTCCCCTTAGGTGAACTTCACATCCTAATGATTTAGTCCATAGCAACGCAACAACTGGGCACCATCACCTGGCCAAGTTAACACTTGAACCTAACTACTACAAAGGGTTAAAATATTGGTAGCAAAAATAAGAATCATGCTATTTTTAGGCCAAGAAACTTACATGTTTCCCAAACCATCTAGTTGGCCTGGTTCCCTCTGTCCCTTGGAAGTTATAATTAGAAGGAATTTCTTCAGCTTATTTGCAATAATTGCTTGGCACTTTGCGTTGTATTCATCTTTTAATACTGCAACATGATTTTCACCTTTTATACAGTTAAGCATTAGTAGTGTATATCCTGTGAACTTTTTCTAAGAGGAAATCATGAACACTTTTGAAAAATCTAAAGAGCCCAAACCACTTGTTCCAGAGTCAGATTTACATAATGATATAATTGAGTTAAATTTAGGGAAGAGAGGATTTTTTCTGCCATATGCAGTCTTTTCCCTATTCTCTTTTCATTTCATATTAATTTCTTACCAACAATTTCTTGTCACTTGTTACAAATCACCTAAATCTATGAATTATCCCATTTTTCATTCCCATCTTTCTTTGGATGTTCTTTTTATTAAAATTACCCATAGTTTCCTTCTCTCCCTACCTCCAAATCTGTTTTCACATTTTGTTTTCTGACATTGACTCCTGACTCTTCACAAGTCTTCCAGAACACTCTCTTTTTTTTTCCTCTCTTTATTAAACAATATTTTCCCTCCAAATTCTGGGTGCTTCTCCTATCATGTCTTAGTTATCTGCCTGTTTATCTTCATTGTCAATACGTCTATTTCATTTCTTTCCTTTCTGTACTCTCCTCCCTATTATGATATGGGACACTCCATCTTTCCAAAGGTATTCACAGTCTAACATTCAAATGATTGAGGTGAACATGTTAGATTTTCCCCACCTTCTGAATCTAGAGCTCAGAGAGTACTAGACTGTGTCTTTTCCATTTGGTATCCCTAGAGCCAGCATAAATTTGGTGCTCAGGGTTTGCCACTTCAGATAAATATTTGTAGTACTAAAAAAAGTAAATATGAATTCAGTACAATAAATTAACAACATGGCATCCTAGTTCATCACTGCCCCAGATCATCAGCATAGAACCAATGTTTTAGTTACCCTCTCCAGCTCTTTGAAATGGCATGGGCCCTCCTATCCAAATGAATGACACATGATCATTACAGTTCTGGAGCCATGTAACAAATTGCTACACCCCAGGAAGGCTGTAGGATTGAGTGCACCTGGTAGGGTCAGCATAAGTAGAAACTCAGCTACTCACATATCCTCTTTGGAGCAGATGGGAGCCCATGCTTACAGGTAGAGTCACTAACTGATTCAGTTGTTACAGTATGATGCCATGGCAGAAGCATTTTTTGCACATATGTTCATTGAAAGAGTGCGTTAGCAATGTGTGTTAGCCTTCGAATTTACTCTTTTCCAAAGCCCAGAAGCCACAACAGGTGTCCTTGCACCATTGTTAAAGCTGGGTGCTATTCACAGTTGCTGGTCAATCCTCTCTGGCTACAGTGATATTGCTGATGCCCTACAAGAATCCCTACCATTCTCTAATTGCCTGCTGACATCTTCCTGACCCCCACATCATTTTCTTGAAGACACCTGGAGATTTATTAAAGTTGCATTTTTTAATGTTTTCCCAAATACTTTTACTCTGCTGGGAGTTTTGTTGTTGTTGTTGTAGGTTTGACTAGGTTTTTTGTTTGTTTGTTTGTTTGCAGGAGTTCAGTATCAGCCATTGTAAGCTAAAACTGTTTCTAGAATATAAAATAAATAGTAGGTGGAAAAGCCAGAGTAGAGCTAAAATCATACTTTGCAGAACTCAGGGTACCACAGTGGCTCACATATTTCACAGTATTGAAAGAACACAGAATCTGCAAAGTTTGCACACTTTTTTTTTTTCCCAAGAAAAACGAATACCATAATAATCAATCTTTTCATGGATGATGTTAACCAGAGTGTGTGGTATTCCAGTACAGGGGTCAGAGGGCTTGAGTACTCTTCAGCAAATCTTGATAGAGACCTCAGTTTCCCCAAATGTGACCCATTAGATCTTTGGGGTAGTAAAGGCTTAGCTTCAGCTGACCTGAGCCTGTGGGATTGAAATGCATCACAGAGAGCCCTCCAAGAACACAAAAATTAACCAGAGAGAAAAGCTTCTGCCTAGCTGAATACTGTGGCTGGAGTTACAAGAAAGAACATATAATACAAATGGTAATTTTTGCTGTATTTTATTTTATGTATGTAACTTTTTATAAATCATGAAAACAGTCAAGAACTGATAGTGAAGGAAATTGAAAACACACACACACACACACACACACACACACACACAGACGTAAAAACTCTACCCTGATTCAAGAATGAGTTTTTATTTTTTCCTCTTCTGTTTCTGCCTTTGGGCCTATGTATATGCCAATTATATATACATACATTTATTGTATCCATAGATCATGTCACTTTCTTATTAATAGAGCTTTTTAAATTAAAAAAAAATTCCTTCTTACTTTACACATGCAAATGCTCTGATTCTTCGAGTATTTCTGTGACACAATTTTAATAGCAATAATTAATCATCCCAGCTCCTCTTGTAGGTTCAGGGAGGCCTAGGGCATTGCACTGCCTCAGTCATCGGGGGGTGACCCCAGGTGAGCCCCACACCTCCGGTGTGCCTTGTCAGGTAACAGCAAATGCAAGATGATGTTTCTCAATACGGTCTAGTTTCCTGTCAATAGAGAAGCCTGTATTGTGGGAACCAAAGCTTTCAAATCTCTCATTTTTCTTTCACCCTTAACGTCCATATTTAATAAATATTTCATAGTAAATTGTTGCTTTGCCTTTTCTTCTTCTCTTCCCAAACGGATGATTCCACATAAGTTTCAGAGTTTTTATCGTCTTCTCTCAAGTGCTTTTGTCTTTTTAATTTCCCATTGTTAGAATGACCCAATTCATAGAGCTTCACTCTTTGAGTTGGAGTCTACCTCAAGTGCCTTTATGAATGTGCCACACAAAGGAGACAGTTTCCTTGGCAACAGGAATGCGGCAAAATCCCCCACGGTAAAATCTGCTCCCTACCTCCTTCCCCAGTGCCCTTGAGCCTTGCATTTTGCCAAGCACAGAAACTACACTTGAGACACACTTGCTGCTTTTGATTGGTTTAACCATTGACTGCAGGACCCCACTACCAGCCACTTGCTCTATTTTCCTCTTAATGAAAAGAGCTGAGCTGCAGAATGGGCATTTTCTTGCTGTCATATTTAGCTGGTCTTCTCTAGATATTTTAGTAAATAATAGGCAGTTGGTTTTCGAAAATGTGTATGTGTATGCATAATTTTAAATAACTGATAACACATTTTTATTTTATTTTCATTTTATGAAATTTGCATGAAAATCAATTATTTTTAACTCTGGTAGGATGTTTAGCTATTGCTCTGGAAATTATGATATTAATCTGGCAATACCTAAGACACAAATATTAAGTACGCTTCAAAATAAAACCAGTGATTACTGAATTCAAAATGTTTTCCTTCCCTATTAAAAAATGGCAAGATAAATACAGGCATATGAATGTATAGATAGGTGAATCTACTGAAATTTAATTCTAGGGATGTCATGGATTTAAGTCCATGCAGTCATGCAGTAAGTATAGGCCTCAACTGAGGCAAATTTTAAGCCCTAAATTCTCATTCTGCCCTGGAAGATCAGAAAATCTATATTTATTGATTATCGGGGTGCTAAATGCAAACCTCTTCCTAATCCAGTTTATCCCTGTAATCTGTATTTTGTCCTTTCTTGGAACAATGGCAAACAAAGAATATGCATATTTATATAGCTGTTGATTTCCAAATGATTCTGCTGCCAGAGTTCATCAATTATTGAAGGATATTTAGTGTGCTGTAAGCTTTCTCTTCTTTTCCGGGTAATTGAGCCACCTGTTCAGTTTGGAACTTCAGGAATTTATGAGTCTGCCAATATATTTGGTGTCTGTTATTCAGGAACAAGTCTTCAGCTCAAGTACAAGAGCTTACTCAATTCATATATGCCCATTCTTTTTAAACTGAGGAGTTGATGATAGATACTAAGCACGAGAAACCAACGTGCTTTGCCAAAGCCTTCTTATAATATTTTCAACAAACGCTAGCACTTTGGATGATTTTAATGCTAGTTAGAATTAATGAGGACAGAAATAGTGATCCTGTTTTCCTTCCTATATTGAATTGCCTAATATTGTAGGAATTACATTAAACTTCAGGAATTAATGGCTTATATTAAACCTCATGTTGTGTCTGTAAACCTCACATTGCATCTCAGTAAATGTGTATTTGTAACTGGGGATTAAAAACCTAAAAAAGACACGCCAGGGTCTATTCAAGAGGCTTGTGAAAAACAGAATCAATAAAATACCAAAAAGCTTTTTTTTCCTTCTTTTTCATTGTGGTATTTGTTGGTTTTTGGTGACAGTAACTGACTGTAAATTATGTGATTTGGTCATGCCCACTCTTGGGGCATTCCCCAGGAATTCTCTTCCTGTTGAGGCTAACACTGGTGGCCCTTGGGGTCTCTGGTTGTCACAGAGACCAGCTACTTGAATTCTGTGTGCTAGCCTGGTGGTGACAGCCAGCTTCTACAATGACAGCTGCCATCTGGCTCTTTCTACTTAGATTTGTAGCCGGAGCCTCTTGGGTTTGGGGGGATGTGAAAGCCTCCAGGGAAGCCAGAACCTCTGAAATCACTCCAGATGGCTTTATTTGGGGAGCTAACAGGCATGGAAGTAGGAAGTAGAAAAATAAATCAACTGGGAGTTTGATGTCTGCTGGCCTTAAAGGAACTTCAAATGGACTCTGTTCATTTATTGAGACTATATTTTATGTGGATGAAAGCATTTGGAGACGTAGTGAAAGCAAATTGAAACTTTAAAAACTTTAAAGTTAAAGAGCCCATCATATCACTGAGTATTAGACTCTTCTTAAAGAAAGGCGGAGATGTGATATAAATTAGCTGGGGGGAAAATGCACTTCCATGGCTCCTAAATCATTGTTTCTTAAGAGATGCTCCCATTTGCATAAGGATAGGGAGAGGAAGCTTATCCAAAAAAAAAAAAAAAGCAGATATCTGAAGCCCCTGAATTACTGAGAGCTAGGCCTCACTTCTCCCCCAGGATTACTCAGTTTTGTAAGGAGGGTGCATTTCTCTAGTCTCTTTCAAAGGTTTTTTCTTCTTCTGGATGTAACTGATTCTCTTGCTCAGACAGATCAGCTTTTCCAAGTCTTAAAAATGCATTCTCAAGCAATTAATATGCCATTAATTTTTAAGAACTGCTGGCCTAAAGCTAATCTGCTTTGAGAATTTTTCTGATTTTGATTTCCTTCCCCATGTTCAAAGGAATCCAGTTGGGCAGAAATACTATGGCATTCAAATCATGTACAAATTTCCTGCCCCATGTTCAAAGGCATCTATGTTGCTAGGACTATGATCCAATACAGCAAATGTGTGGTTTATCTATGTTTAGAGGTGGTTAAGACTCGGGGACAGGTGGTCAGTCAGATGTGGGCAAGGTACATGAAAGTGACTTCTGACTAGCCTATTTTGGCATAGTAGGGAAAGTTACTTATCAAGCCTTTTGTGCTCTCATGTTTATATCTTTATGTAGTAAAAATGTTTTATTTTTACATAATTAAAAAAAGAGGGTCCATTCTCACCTTTCTTACTGATCACAGGGTCTTTCACCTGGACTGTGCCATCTCCTTCCTGTGCCTTGGTGCCCATGGAGGTGTTCCACTAAGACCATCGGCCAAGTTTGCACTTTGCTCTGTTTTGAAAGGATACATTTTAATATCCTGTGAGGGAAAGATAATCTGAGTGGAATTAAGAACCACTGAGAGTATTTGTTATTAAATGGTGGAAAGTAGAAGCTAAACTATAATAGACACTGGGAGCTAAAATATAATGGGAGTTAAATCAATAGTCTATGGACACTGGATAGATTAGTGCAACTAGTGATTTTCATGACATAAGTGAAAAAGTTTGTTCAGGGCATATCATGAGTTCTGTTTCTACAGGTTGAATTTCCAAGTGAAAATAGAACAGCAGTTTTGTAGTCAGGCATGCATTGATTCAGCAACTGTTTACTGGGCACCTACTAAGACCAGGGAGAAACGCATTGATGTCTGAAGATGCAGACTCGGTGTCATTCTCCACAGATGCATTTGCACCATCCATCCACGGATCCATTCAATCTGTTGTGATTTTACAATGTGTGTAAATAACGAAGTAAAGAGCTTTCACCAAACACAGAATCCTCAATGCCAAGGTTGAATTTTTTTTAATAACTAAACACACACACATACACATTCATGGAATATATATCATTACTCTTACACTTAAAATTTCCACTTTCCAAAAATCAGATGTTATTTCCTCACATATGTATTAATTGAAATTACAGACATATTCCTTTATAGGAGATATCCTCATTTGTGTTGGTAAAACAAAATAGAATATCTTCTTAGCACTGTTAAAATGACATTTGTGCTGTTATCAGGGAAATGCTAATATTGTTTCTTCTATATATAGGTTAAATAATACAATTACTTACTCTTCTATAATAATATAGCCACTGACATTGAATATATGTGTAGTGTGGTACTATTCAGGTTACTAGAATACTTGACCTTCAGCCTGAAACTTTCAGTTCTTTGTATAATTTTCTCAAATTATAATGCCTACTTGTTTCTGATAAATACTGGATTCACGGAGTCTAAAGGGGTGGGAAAAGAAAAAGTTCTTGGCCACTTACTAACTGTGTCAATATAGACCCCACATAACAAGTGCTCAATCGGTATTTGTTGAATAAAAAAAAAAATGACTCAGTTTCCTAAGATAATAAGAGTGTTGCAGAAGATAATACTAAGAATGTAGATTGTCCCTACTCAAAGACCAGCATGTGTTGAGGTTTTCTGTTAAGTCAATTTAATACTGTACTGAAGTCAAGAAATTTAAAACCAAATTCAGCCTTTGAAGCCAAGTGAACTGTAGGTGCAGTATATCCCATAGATTCCTCCATTTTGCTGAGTACAAGCCATTTCGCCAATGTCCATCAGTGTTTACTAATATTCAGACAGGGCAAATTTTCTGTATCCTAAATATTGCAGACTTTTGAAATAACTACTAGAGAACTGAATCAGAGATCACAAGAAAGGAAACAAGTATGGGATCAGACAGTCAGACATGGTAGAGGAAGACCCCTAGACAAAGATCTAAGACTAAATGGTTCTGTGTGTCTTTTTATGAACATGATTACACAGCTAGGGTTGAGGAAGCCTGTTAGATGTTTTCTCATGTACTTTAATGACATACCTCAGGTGCATTGAGACCACATTGGTTCCCATGAATAGTTCCCCACCTGCATCATTTCTGCCTCTCAGGATTCCTCTTCTTCCTGAGTTCCTGGTAGAAGGTGGAGTTATACATAGTTTTAGGGTGCTTTGTAAGAGAGTGAACATCTTACTGTTACTTGAAATCCTGAGAACTGTCTAGAAGTGCAGTTTGAAGACTGATAAAGTTGCTTTAAAAAGACTATGTCTGTGGCATCCACCTATGTCTCATCATCAGACTTCACAAAGGGTGAGGAACTGGGTGATGCCTCCCTCCCGCCACGCTTTTCTCCGTGCGATGACGCCACTGAAGGAAAAGAGCTATTATTTAATCCCAGGATCCACACGTTCCTTGGACAGTCCCTGAAATGATTACTCAACATTTCTATTTTTGACAATTGCAGATCCTTTAGGGGACACTGTAAAATCTAATAAATTGCACGGGAATGACTTTAGTGCAATCTTCTTAAATTTGAAAACAAAACTGACTGTAGTGGTGCTTTGAAGACTTGATAGAGGTGTCCCAATGTACCATGATAGAAACCATGCCATGAAACAGAATCATCTTCAGATTTTTCTTCACCGTCTGATAGTCTGTGAAAATATTACACAACTCTTCTGTGATAGTAAAATTTTGCCAATGGTTATTTTTTAGGCCAGATAAGATTTTCAAAGGGGTTTGAATTACAAAGGATAGCTAAAATGAGGAAAAACAAAGGATAGCTAAAATGAGACGATGCATTTAGCAAATTTGCTTTAGGGAAATTAAATGCTATTGCTTGTTCTTATCCCATAAAAGATCATGGTGGAACTTTTAACTTTTGTTGGTGAGCTAGAAATATAAGATTGATGAAAAAATAATTAGTTATAGGCCCTGTAAAATCTCTTAGACATATGTCAAGAGAAATGTTAATTATATTATTTGTAATCCTTTGATGAAAAATAGCATTTTTAGAAATGTATACTTTTAGCATCATGGCTTTGTTATTAAAAAGTGGACAGATTGCACTGGAAATGTACAAGTTATGAAGAATATAAAGTGGTACACTAACAGAATCTAGCAGTTTTTTCATTCAAGTATTTTGTTTTTCATCCCCAAGTGCTGATATATCCCTTGGCCCTCTAGATTAAGTTATATGCTTTCCTCTGTCCATCCCTATGGTGAAATAGCTGATTAAGTCACAGTGAGTGAAGGTCAGGGATTGGCCTCAGATGCCACTTCCTTTCAGGTGACTCTTTCAAGTATAGCTTCTTTATTCACAAAAGAAGTCATTTAGAGCACAGAATTACAGACCCAAAAGGGGCCCCTAAAGAATGTTTTGTGGGTTTTTTATTTGATTTCTGTTTGGAAAATATATATATATATATTGTTTTTCTAACTGGTATGGAGAGATAAATGTATGTATAGCATATATAAAATAAAATTCTTCTTTTGGATATGAAGGCTAGAATTCCATATATGTGCATAGATATAGGGTCTATGGAGGATTTTTAGTTAATTATTGAGTAATGACAAATAATTTAACACTCATCATTTCTAAAAGCTCCCCACTTCACAGGATCTGAAGTAATGCTCTGTGTTCTGTTGATTAAATATAAAGTTACAACATCAGAACTAAAATTATGAGAAATACATTATTACCTCGTTTATCTACTATTCTTGGGGGACAAGTTTTTTCGCTTAGGTGAATCTTTAAAATAAGAAAAATTTTCCTTTTAAGTAATTGAATTTAAGCTGTTGAATTTTGGGTGGAAATTTTGCAGAAATGATTTAATTCTTTCCTTCATACTTTAAGAGAGTATGTACACTGAACATAAAGTCATTTATTCTTATCCTAAATATCCTGAGGCTGCAATTCTTTAAGTTTACTTCTATCAGGATGTCAAATTCTAAACAGTATTTCCTTGCTCCATTTTTTTTTCTACTAGTGTGATTTGGATTAGGAAAGTACATGAAGCTTGTTAGAAATATGTCTGAGATTGATCCTGAATGATAGTAAGAGGTTTAGCTGAGAACAAAAAGCATGGGTTTATTGTGGAAATTCTGTTAACACAGTTAAGTGCGTCTCTTTTTTTGTCCCTTGTCCATGAATGTATTGCAAAAATGAAGCATGCGTTTAATGGATATCAATCAATGGGCCTTCTTGTCAAATGGGTGTAGTTGAGAAACAATTTTGCATTCTTCCTTGCCAAGGAATAAAGCTCAGCCATTCCAAGAAACAACAAGGGAACAGGCTAAAAAGCCCAGTGCTTTCAATGCTTATTAAATTAAAAGGAAAGTTTCCTCTTAGTGGGATTAAAAAAGAGAAATGAGAAAATGAGAAAGATAGAAAAGATAAAGAGTAGGTCCTTTTAAATACATCTGCCTCAGTAATTATTACATATAAATAATTTATGCTGTATATTTGAGTGGCTAAAAATAAGAACTCAGGAGTTAGATTACCTGGCTTCAAATCTTTGCCGTTTATAGCAGTGTAACCTAGGACAAGTTATTTAATCACTTTGTGCCTCAGTGTTCTCACCCTTGAAATGATGATAATCCTAGGCCTATCTTATCAGGGAGTAAATGCAGTAATACATGCACTGCTTCATGAAGTTGTTGGTACTTAGTAAGTGCTTGATGCATAGATACTATTGACTGACAAGTGCCGTAGGTCTGGGTACCTCATAGGGCCTGTAGAAGTGATATTCACTATTCTGAAGACTTTCTATTCCGAGGCCCCTCCATTACTTATGGGGAGAATCTCATGGCTAATGCAGCAAAAGTTTCTATTCAGTGATCTTTCATTAGGAACTGAACTTTCTGGGTTTTAAATTCTTGGTCACACAACCAGAGTCATGTTTTTGTTTTTTTTTTTTTTGAAGACAAAACAGCATTGTGGACTCTGTTCATTTGGTAAAACTTGAGCACATGGCTCTGCCAAATTCCATTCTGAAACCAGTTTGTAAACCTCCACCAATTAAAGTTGAATTGGCACAGATGCTTAAGGTAATGTTGAATGTGGAGAGGAGATGCCAATCTCTTTATTAGTATGAACAAAAGGAGCTTTGGTTATTTTTAGAAAACACTATCCCAAAATAACACAAACAGGTACTAATTTGTTTCTTCTTCCCTGCCCTGGATGCCACTGCATGTGAGGGATTATCATGGAAAACACATTCTTGCTGCAATTTGGAGCCTTGAGGCATCTAATGTGCCAGTTGCCTTCACTTGATTCTGGTTGTAATTTATCACTGGAGTGTCCTACCCTGCTCAGATGTGCCCTTTGTGGGCAGAGGCGAAGCTAATATACTTTCCAAGTGTATTTGAATTGCTTCAATAAATCACCACTGACACTGAAAGCAGTTTTATCATTTGCCAGAACAATAAGTTATCTCCATGCTTTATAGATGCAACGGTCTTCAAGACTTTTATTTGTGTAAATTGTAATGCATCATAACCCATTTCCTAAAATGAAATTAGGACACCCATTATATATATATTTTTTTTTCTTTTTTTTTAAGATGAAAGGAAATATTTCCAGGAAAACGTGTAGTCTCACCAAGAAAGGGGCACTTTTTACCCTGTTTATTTTATAGTGGCAATTTATTTATTATTACCATAATAATGGAGGCATTTAAATACTTGCAATTAGGTTTAAACTTCATTTAGCTGAAGATAACTGCTCCAGTGTCTCAGTGAAATCAGCCCAAAAAGAAGTAGGACTAAGTTCAAATCGTTCCTATTACATCTGTGATTCATGAGAAAAAATCTGATACAATGTCTTTCTCTTAAAGATTGTATAGACAGCCATTCCAATAAATCAGATGGCAGAATCAATTTTTTCCCATAGTAATCTCTGGGACCCAATTTTTTCCCTCTTTTATTTCTCAGTGACCAGGCCTGGATTCAGAAGGCACTGATTGGAACCCTTTAGACTGCTCAGAGGGAAAATGTATTACATAACAATACCCTGTATGATGTTCCTAATTAGGAAAACAATCTGATTTTAATACTTTTTCAGGACTCTATTCAGCATGATGGACAATAAATAGTGTTCTTTTTTTACTGGCATGACTGAAGACTGCTAAATATTTATAAACTAATTTGCCATCACTTCCTACATAAGAAAATAACTTTTGTTTTTAAATGACTCAGTAGTTCATTCCAAGCAGAGAAAACAACTTCTGTAAAGAAGCCAGGTTTTGTAACTAGAAACTAATTTACTTGTTTCAAAGCCAAGTGCTTTCCCATGCACATTGCAATATTTAAATTAGCTTTAATTCTTTTTACATTAATTATCAAAGGAGACTTTTATGTCCTGTCATGGAATTTCAGATATCCACATATCTCTTTAAGTTAGTAATGCTGTTATTTTTTTTATATGTAACTCCCCAATAGTCATTGTTAAGATCTTCATAAGCCCCCCTCTTCTATGTTTGATTACAGGATCTCCAAAACCACACATCCCAATTTATACCCTTAAACAAAACTCCATGCCCACCAGTTCTTAAACATCACTCAGCATTGCAATTCTCCCGTCATTCCCAATTTAGCCAAGACGCACCCCACGTGTTTCATCTTGTCACTGCTCCCACTCTTTTACACAGTTTCTGGCTCCATCTGCCATTTCTTTGCCTCTCTGATATGTAACCCAAGAAAACCCAAGCAATCTCCAAGCTGGTACCATGTCTAATATGCTGTGTGTTCTTGTATAGGCAGAGAGGACAGAGGTGGAGATGGGGAACCAGACTCTCAACTGTCTTAAGAAGATAGAACTTCACCTCTCTCCTTCCCATTTCCTCTTTTTCTCAGTCCCTCATCCCATTCTCTTTTCTCTTTGAGTTCATGGAAGGGAGCTGGTTTCCTGTTGCCTGGAGAGGATTCAGTTGGCAAACTGCTCCTAAGAATGAGTGTGAAGGCCTATCATTTTCAGAAGATTTACTCATTTTGACAAAATATGAGACATTGCCTATCACTAAGATATTAGTGATTCCTTTACCAGGAGATCACTTATTTATGGGGCCTTTTAAAATATCCGTTTAAAAGTGAGAAACCAAAAATGATATTTGGTTTATGCGGAGTTTCATTAAATTTAATATCAGTACGTCATTGAAGAAAAGGGCTCTACAGTAAAAAATAGCATGCCTTCATGGATTATTGTTTTGGAGACAATCGGCAAGATTTCTATGAGTATTCCATTCACAAATTTGCTTTTAACTGAAAATTCCATTTTAGCATGTTGAGTTTTACGTGTTTTAATTTCTTACCTAGGTATGACTCAGTCTCATTTATTATGCCTTTTTATTGAACGGCCAACTGCAACCTTTCCTAAATAATTTACATGTTACAGTATTATTGCTAAAATTATTTTATCATTTAATGGTTACAATTTATTGCCATGTTCTCAGAGTGTTCTTTAAATATTGGCATAATACTTCCTGACATCCAAGTTCCATTTGAAATGGTGGTTTATTAAAGAATTAGGAATGTTATAGAAATGAAGAAGGGCTAGAATAAGGGAAATTCTCCTTTGGGTATCAACCTGTTTATCCCAGGTAGAAGATAAAGGGAAATGTTGATTGATAATCCTTGAAGAAATTACTCTGCCTCTCTGCCCTGCTTCTCTCTCTCTCTCTTTCTCTCTTTCACTCTGTGTCTCTCTCATTATATGGCTATGTATATTTTGAGAAAGAAACCGTTAGCTCAGACTGAGAGTAAAAATCTTCCTAGCCATTCCTCAGGCTAGAATAAGGGACACAGATAAAGCCAGGAGCAAAGTTAACAGAAAACATGTTTCCTAAAGACACACTGCAGCCATAGAGTGTCATAGCAAGTCCATTATTTGAGTGACTTCTGTCTTCTCACTAAGAAATCTTGTTCTCTAAAATCATAGACCATCAGAAACTTTGCTGCTTGAAATTTTGTAAGTAAGAACAAAACTTCCCACTCTTGCCTGGAAAACCTAAGTCATTTTAACACAGAGAAGCGCCCTTGATTTACAGCCCAAGTGTTGAACTTCCAATAAGGAGGTTACAGACACAATATGATGCGTCTGTTTCAACTTTGTGGTTAAAAAGGAAGCAGAACCCTGGATCCACTCCACAACCTAGACCTGATGTCGTTTCCTTTATACAGCCTTACTTTGCTTTGAGCCTAACAAAACATTGCTTCATTTAAATATCATCTAAACTCCCTAAAGTAGCTCACTGTACTTTCCTTTGCCTTTTGTTGGTGATCTTAGGCTAATTGATATAGACAATCTCTATTTATCCATCCAGGTCTCTTTGGTGATAATCTTTGAGAAACTCTCTTTCTTTGCACCCTGGCCAAGAAAAATATACTTTTCTGTAGCCAAAGCTATATTGTCTTTGCTAAGAAAGAGAAAAACTTAATTTGATACACAAACAGAGTGTGGGAGTAGAAGCATTGCTTAGAAAAGCATATGGTGGTTTGACTTGAAAACTTCCAAAAATTTACCCCTAAGTACCAAAAAAAAAGGGTATATAGCTCTTGTGGGAGTGTGGGGGTGTGCACCCCTTTAAGACAAATTTTCAAAATTAGTTGACTCACTACTTAAATTTGCCATGTTGCCACAGGCAATAGAACCCATTGCATCACTATAATCTAACTGCAGCTACAATGCTTCTCAACCGTAGCATTTATTAGATTTTGCAAAATACTCATCTGAAAAGTATTTCCATCTTGTTGACTGGGATAAAAACCAGACCTATTTTATATGATGCCCTGTTTCACAGCATAGCTCCAAACCTGGCTTCTAAATTCTTTTACAGAAGGAAAAACTTTAGTCCCTGAGATATCTAAAATTACTCTTTTCACACATTTCTTTTCTCTTTACCTGCTTGGTCTAAGAAAGAGTAGCTTGGTTTTACCAATAGTGGTTTCCTCAAGGGTATATATTAGGAAGATTAGTAAAGTGGTTCAGCACTCAGCCGTGGGAGCCATTTGATGTTTTTACAGCCCAGGCTGCCTCTACTCTTGGAAATGTAGCCTTTTATCTCTATGATTTGGGGCCAGAGAATTCTGAAATAGCCTGTGGTCCTTTTCACCACAAACAGTATGGTGAATGTTGCTGCCTGTTTTTAGAGCACTTCCCTCCAAATGGTCTGGAGCCACACCCAGTCTTTAGAAGTAGGAATGTGTTTGATTATGAGTTTTCATTTGTGGGCAGTGACTTACTTAAGCAGTGTTTGTTGATGCTGTAAATAGTGAGCATGGTTTCTGAGCATGTAAAATGACCTACCCCCAAAAATTAAACAGAAACTGTTAAAATCATAAACAGCAGCCTACTGATTTTATAACATGCCACAATTCTTTATGCCCTAATAGATTGTTTGTGCCATTTATGTGGTTTATGCCACAGTGGGGAGCAGATGTGGGGGATCACTGCACTGCTATTAATATATATTAATTTGATCAGTGGATGTCTATTTAGTATGATAAATAGTATGAACCAATTGCCAATTAAGGGGACCCTGGATTTTCAAAGTAGAACAGGAGAATGTCATATTGGCAAAGCATTAATTTAATGCTCTCATTTTTAATCTGGGGAAATGAGGCACAGTGAGTTATACACCCTGTTTTGCCCAAAATCACAGAGCTCACATGTGCCTTACTTGTGCTCCCACAAGGAGAAAGTCATCCTTGTCTTATTTTTGTGGAGAACTGCTTTCCCTAGTCCTGGAGTCACACTTGGCCAGAATGGGAAGTCAGAAGAGTTGAGAAGTGTAGTATTTCTCATCTTGGACTTCGGATGGGTTTCCCAGACTCATGTGCAGATTGGTGTCCACTGCCTTTTTTGTCTGCTGGCCTCAAGGCTCTACTTTTTAGAAACAAGATATTTAAATAAAATATGACCAGGAGTCAGTAGATAATGCTGTTTTATCTCTTCAGCATTCTTTCAGCCATAATGCAATACATTTATTAGGCATTTACTGTGTGCAGGCATGTTTTGCATTGTGGGTATGGGGTCGGGAAAGTGAGAACAAGAAGGCAGAGTTATGTATCACAGAAGCCGTCAGTCTCTTAAGGGGCTTCCAATCAAGAAGGAGAGAAAAGTGATCTTTAAAATCAGTATGTAGTCACATGCATTAACAAAATATTTTAAAAGGCCTTTTAGATTATATTCTGTTTAGATCAAGAGTTTGTTTTTTTGTTTGTTTGTTTGCTATGTTTTTTGGATAGCTGCTTGTTTTTTCTCCCAAAACATATTGACATAAACTAACTTTGACAAACCCCATGAGAATGCAATTCACAATTAGCATGGTTTTTACTTTTTTAAGCAAACAGTTTCAGCTTTTATTAAGGCTCAATATTATCTTTTTAAGTAGCAAACATAGCTTTTCTTTGAAACCACTTAAGTTGCAAGTTTGTGTATAGCTGATTATTGTACCCAGCCAGAAATGCAGGCTTTGATGAATTTGGCCAATTAAATTTGAAATATTTGTGTGCATCTGTTGAAGCATCCAGTATCAGCTATTCTTGGAAGTAGAATGAAAAAGAAGGATATTTGAATGGGAATCATCTTTCAGAACTTAAAATTTTATGTCCAAATAATGATCATTTGCCTAATTGTCCTCAATAAAGCAATTCTCTTTTTAGAACGTTAGACTCAGAAGAAACCTTAAAAAGATCCAATTTACTCCACACCTCTGGTTTTATAGGTGGGGAAACTGAGGCCCAAGGAATTTAAGGGACTCGCTCAGAGCCATACAACCGAGTAAGACTTGTGAGCTGACATTCAGGTTGCCAAACGATTGATCAGTACCCTGGGCTCAGTAGTCAGGCATGTTTTCTGCATTCAGACGTGAGTCGTCTTCCTCCTGGGTGGGTCCCAAAGTCTCAGATTCTCTATCACATTTCCATTATGCCTTTTGCAAAGCCAACGTATTTTCTTTCTGGTCCAGTGAACTTACCTCTACAAGACATAATCCTCGTCTTTTTATATCCCACTTTATTTTGGGCAATCATCTGTGTGGTGATCACAGATTTCTTAGTGACAGATGAATTCAAAGGCTTCGGATGCCTCAAAACAGCTGCGCAGACTTTGTCATAATGCAGATTTGCGGACTGTGTCCCGGAACCCAGATCAGCTGCTTTTCCGGAATTGCACTCCTGTCACGGAGCCTGGCTTGATTAGGTTGCAATTATTTTTGCCTATAGCGAGCTGTTCCTCACAGATATTTTACTTTTTATTAATGATATAAAGAAAGATTTTGTGCTTCAAAAATGGCTTTTTTGCTTCTATCTTCAGACTGGTCATTGAATTTCTTATAATTCATAGAACCTGAAGACTGTCTTGAAAATGAGTAAAAAGCATGTCATCTTGAGGCTAAAGCATATTACTAGAGTGTAATGCCTTTTGGGTGAACCCTGTGGGTGGTGTTTCCTTAGCAGCAATTGAATTTACAACTTTAAGTCATTTTAAAAAAATAATAATCATAAGCAATGCAAGTGATTTCTTCTAAAGGAGAGACAGTGGATGGTACATCACTTCATTCTTGCCCCAACCCCAAGAGACTGATATTATCAGTTGTATCACCTTTCCCATTTTACAGATGATAGAAAAAGAGGCTTGTCAAGGGGAAATTAGTGCTTCAGGATACACAAGGAATCTGACTGCTAAGGCTGTGCCTTTACTAGAACACACAGCCTCTCATGCCTTGACAATTTGTGCGTACAAAATAAAAGAATAATCATGTTTACTTCCTCCCAAAGAAATGTTTTTACCAGTGTTAGGATGAAATGTTTTGCATGTACTGAGACACCATCAAATGTGTAATCATGGGTATTAGTCATCAAACAACAGCTCTTTCAACCCTACGTATAGCAGTTATAGTTATTTAATTTTAAGCCACTCAGCTATGCCCTCCCTCCTGATCCTGTTAATAATGCCAAGCCGCTTAGGAGTTACTGTTCGTGAGATTTCATCACGTCAGCTTTCCAAGGGCCCTCACCTGCTGAAATACCAACTTTCCCTAATTAACATTTTATTCTCCAAAGAAATAGCTATATACGCTTTTAGTAAGTTAATAATGAAACTAATTATTATGAGATGCTGTGTGTTTGGCAACATTATTTAAATGTGGACACTTGTGGCTTTGTGTCTGCTGACATCATTATGAGGGTGCAGTGCCCACGAAGCTCAGGTTTCTATCAGAAGGCTCTAATGGCTCCATTTTAATTGAAAAATTTTATAAGGCAGTTTCTGTGTCCTGCCTTTGCTGTGGGACAGTCATACTGATGGAGAGGAAAAGAAGCCTATTTGCTCCGTTAAGTATACCTGGGGAATTTAGCTGAGGCAAGATAGGGAACCTTCTAGAAAATGTACTTACCAATTTAAAGATTGGAAAAGATTTTATGACATAACAAGTGATTTCTTTTTAAACGAGGTTGTAAATATTACTAAATGAAAAACATTGTGAAGTATCTGCTATATTTATACTTTGGGACCTGCATCTCAGGAAAACTTTTCTTCTATTGTCAACTCACAAAGACCTTTCTCTAAGAAACATCCCACCTCTCCTGGTAGTCTCTCTAAAATTAGTTCTAGATGCCTGAACTTATGTAAGTGACATTAAGTTATTGTTTATCCATGCAAATGTATTCCTTTGAATACCTTTGTGTGGTTTGAAGCAGTATGTACAACATGTTTTTCTTAAATCTAGTTCATTTGGTACACATGATTGTAAATAGGAGCTTTTGATGAGGTTACTTCAGTTAGCGTGTGTCTCACCTCATTCAGGATGGGTCTTAGTCCCTCATAAGAATGAAATTCAGGCAGAGAGAGAAAGCCACAGAAGAAGCTGAAATCCATGAAAACTAAAAGAGAAGGAAGAGACCAGCAGATGACGCCATATGACTTGCCATGTGGAGCCAACAACCTTCGGTAGGAAAGCATTGCCTAGATGACGCATTGATTTGGACATTTTCCCTGCCTCAAAACAATGAGTAACTTTAAATTCCCATTGTTTAACCTGACCCATTTCCTGGTATTTGCTTTGAAAAGTCTAGGAAACTAAACAACCTCAAACCCTCCATCCCTCTCTCTCACCCCTTTTTAATACTGAGACTCTTGCTAGAGAAGTGTATTGAGAAGTGGACACTATTTGAATTGTGGTATATTTGATTATTAAAGAATAAGAATGCTGATTTTTCTGTTAGGTCAGGGGTTTTGAATTCTGGATATCAGGACTGAGTTTAAGGGAGTTCCTGAAACCCGGAAAATTTTATGCAAAATTCTATGTGTATATGCCTGAGTACAATCGTCTAGGGAAAGAGTTTAAGACATTCATCCGATTTACAAAGTGATCCGTAAATGTGGTCAGTGTCCTTTAGCAATGAATTTCTTCAATTGTGCCAATTCTTCTCTCACCCTGTTCTCCCTTTTCCTAAGATTAATGAGGATATTAGAGCTGCAATTCCAAAATCATGCATTCAAGGGTTACTGTTAAAAGCAGTAAATATGCCCATTTTTAAAATACATCAGATTTATATAACCATGCCCTCTACATAACACCCCAAAATTTCTGAAGGTGCATGCCGAGTGGGTGGCCATCAGTCAGTCACTGATTCCTTTTGACACTGATTTGAACCCAGTTAGCAGCCAAATGTTTAAATAGTTTTAATTCTAAGCTATAGATTGTTGAATTTGTATGTGTAATGGACCGTTGGTTAAAGGCAGTAAGAGAAAGGAAAATAAATTTTGCAATGTAATTTATGAGGAGCCTAAGAAGAGTAACTTTTCTCTAAGTTCACTTTAAGCACATCTTCACTGTATTCATAAAATGTAAATATATGTATGCATTTTTGTACATGTGCATAGATACGCAAGCACACACTCATGCATATATGTGTGTGAATCTGTGTTTATGTATATATACATACAGATGTATTTATGTGTATGCATGTTTCTATACATATACACACATATATATAACTGTATAATTTATCATGTGAAGAGATACACATTTGAGAATGAAAAGAGGGCTATTAATAATTGCACTAGAACTATAGGCATAAACTGGGACTCCCAATACATATATAACTCAATTTGCCCCTAGTATATAAAAAATAACAATGTTGGGAATGAGTGAGATAGATTTTAGTCTTCATTTTATGCCCTTTTGTACAATGTATATTAAATAAAAGCTCTAGTTTACAAATTAATAAATAGATAAGTAAATTACAAGTTTAAAAGAGGAAAATAGTGACATTTATATCCAATTTGGCTTGTTATTTAGAAGGCATAAAGAATATCTACAATCTGCAGTTTATTCTTTTGTGAATAAGTGCTTGCAGTGAGCAGCCTGAATCCTTTTGTCTTATCTAACCAATTAGAAACAAAACACAGAAATCATCAGAACCAGCCAGTTGATTTTTTTTAATGCAGGAATGTAACATTTCCAAATATGAAGTTAAAAAGCATTTTTGGTCTGTTTTGGTAATTTAACAAGTCTTTAACTTAGATGTACATTGTATTATTCATCTGGTCCTGAAGACCATTTCAAAAGGTATTTGTTTCACAAATTATGATGCTTTACATAATTAAATTGAAGTACGTTGAACATTGTGTCACTTGTTAAATGGAAAAAAAGTAAAATTGGTCCATATGCATTAAGAATATAAAACATTACATTGAGAGAACACTAGAATATAACCAGCAATATTTTAATTTAAAATATTCTACTATTTCTTAAAAGTCATTTGCAAAAGTCACTTGCTTGATCATCTGTTACACACAAAAAAATACAAAATGGTTAGAAATATTCATAGAGTGAGAGACCCTGTCAAACTGCATGGGATGTAGTGTCCTAGACGTTGAGAAGTTTTATAATAATAGTATAACAAGGTAGGAGGTGGGTCCTTAGTACAGCAGCTGGCCAGTGGAAAGCAGGGGGCCACTGCTTTATATATTATCTTTGATGTGATGACGGGGGCTCCATTTAATGAGTAATCAGAAAGAGATTGAAAGGAACCTCCTTGAACCCAGAATGTACTCAACCTCCTTTTGCTCTGAGATAACTTCAGACTGAAGGGGCACCCTCTTTTCCTTGAGGTCTCCTCTGAAGGAAAATAAATATGAATATAAATACATAATATATATTATAGGAATACAAGCATAAAAGAGAGGACCTGGGTGTGTTTCTTATATGGGTTGAATTAGCAGGAACAAGAGAAGGCCTCAAATTTTGCTGAGTCTTTGATGATACCCAATGGAATAGAGCCTCTAGTTGAAAAATGCAGCAGCCTGGCTGTCCCCAAGTTTGCATTCTAGGAATTAGTGTTCCACCAATGCTTTGAATCTACCATGCTCCTTGTTGGGCATCTGCTCCCCAACCTAGATCAGTTTTCCTTTTCCGCTCCCCGCTACACTGGGTGTTTCACCTACCTTCAGGTTCAGAGCCATTGCTGCTGCTGCTGCTTTGGTCACTCGAGATTAAAATTTCCATATGATCCAGGTGGGCCACAGTGGCTCAGCAGGCAGAGTTCTCACCTGCCACGCTGGAGACCCGCGTTCAGTTCCTGGTGCCTGCCCATGCAAAAAAATTCCATATGATCTAAGGGCAGAAAAATGCATTCATTGAATGATGCGTGATCATTCCCATATACATTGAATTTAATGACTGTGCTTCGGCTGGCAAAGTAATTTGGGATGCTGAATCCTGGATGTTATCAGGTAGGAGCAGTTTTAGGACTTTTCTTGTTTCATGGGTTGCAGGGCAGCTGGATGCCTTCTGGTACAGACAACACCCAGTTTGTTCTTCATTTTTCACAATTCTGGAGGGAATAAAAATGCTCCTATTTACTAGCATTGTTTGGTGGAAACCAAAGCAAAAACTGCTCTGCAATAAATGGCATGTGCTGAACAACATGTAGTCACATTGCCTGGTATCTAAGAGACTTTCACAAAAGCCCTGGGCAGTTGGAATATATTCGCCCCCATCAATAGTCAAGCAAAACAAAAAAAGGCAACTTTCCAAGTTTCACACAGCCAGTGGGGTGAGGAGTTGTTCAGCAACATGTCTATCTGATTATGGAACCTGTGATTTTTCCATTAGGAAGGAAGAAAACGTCTTAGATTTAACACCATAAAGCTTACTTAAAGCTTCATTTATAGTATTCTGTCTTACTGTTTCACCTTGCTGATATTTGTTTGAACAAATGTGGTTAAATATACTAAACTTGAGACCAATCACAGCAGAGCATTTTCTAAACCAAATGTGCTTGCAAAATGCAAGATCAGTATGCTCAATTGAAGAAATAAACTAGATACACCTTTTTTCTTTTTCAATTTCCCCTGAAATATTCTTTATCCTTTGTTATCTTGGCCATCTTGTTCTGTAGCCAGTGAAGGAGAATGTCAAATTCAACAATATGAGTAATACTGCTTGGGTTGAATCGTAATCTGGCTTTCTTTCTTCTTTTTTTTTTTGTCATACAAGATTTTAAAACAGTGGCAGCACTTAATAGTACTTCTTAAGTTATTATCAATTCCCTACAAAGGTTGCCATTTCCTCAAAATGGAAAAGCAAGCATTAGGGCAAAGAGTCAAATGTTCTGTCCTAATAGCTAATGACATATAAATTTGGGAGTTAACATTTACTTAATTGCTGAAGCAGTCATGCTAAGTGCACAGTCTGACATATTATCAGGTGTTTAAAAGGATAATTTTTGAGGAGGAAAAAAGATTTATAAAACCAAGAGACAGTACTCTACTAAAAGGATTATCCAGTTTGGTTTACAGTCTTCATTTAGGCAGATTGGTTCAGAGGTTTGAGAAATTCTCAGAGACATAGGAAAGCACCCCTTGTTATTACTGAAGGGAAAGAACAGCTGGTTATTCTCTGTTTGCCTCTCCTCCCATCACATAGCCATTCACCCTTCTCTCCATCTCTCAGGTCCCTTTGCCCCGTGGCTTCCAGGTGGGTTTTACTAAGGTAAGGAAGGCATCCACAGCTGGACATCCAAGGGCCAGGGAGAGATCAAAGTGTTTTCAGCAGAGTGTCTTCAGCCTCCCTCCCTGCCTTAGGATGCAGTTGGTCTTAACAATCCTTACTGGCTTCCAGCAGTACTGGCTCCTCCCATAACACTTTCAGGCCTAGGTGGAAAAAAGAATTCCCCACTGTTGTTAGACTCTGGGTATCACAACCTTACGTTAGTGTCTTAACTTGCATACACATTTGGAAATATTCCCTTTATTAAAAACTCTTCAGAAAGATCATTTGAGTGGAATTCCACTGCCTGCCAAGCCCTTTGAGATGATGGGGGGAGAAGGCAGCAGAAAACAAGTCCAAAAGCATACCTATGTCTGAATTCTGGCACTTCTAGTCTGTATAGCCTTAAACAATCTACTCACTTCCTTGCACTTCATTTTTGTCCTCTATAAATGTAAATGACAATAGCAACCCAATTCATAATATGCTTAGCCCAGTGAGCATGCTAAGGCATGCACAATAACTGTTACTATTAATGTGGCTGAAGAAAGGAGAATGTTTGCTTTTGCTGGCTGGGGTTACTGTGAACTAACCACTGGATGTCCTCACAGAATCTTGCCTGTTGGAAATAACTATTATCTATTTCTGAAAATTGTGATAATATCTCTTTCAAAAGAGATAGTCTGATCTCATTTTTGCAATTCATAAGCTCCTTGATCCTCCCAAACTCTTATTTTCTTTCTCCCTAAAGTCCTACTATGTGCTCTTTTGGAAAAGCTACTTGTTGCACGTCAGATGAGCTCCAGGGGTTCACATACACAGGATGTATTCTCAGAGCTCTTAATAATAATCTGAGAACAGTGGCAGAACTGGAATATGTGAGGAAAGGAAATGGCATTCTGGTTCAATTCTGAAATACATGTAGGTTGTTTTCAGTAAGGTGTAATTCCTTAGTGCCAACATTTAAGAAACATAAATAGTCCCAGCAGTCCCATCTGCCATACTTGGAGGAAGCACTCAGACATGCAGTTCTGGAGAAATGAATAACAGAAAAATGAGTTCCCCAGATTCATGAGAAATTCTGTGTATAATCCTGGGTAAGTTGCTTTCTTAGACCCCCAAACCTCAGTTTCATCCCTCAGAGTTTATTGGATCAGGAGATTCCCAGATCCATTGTTTGAGCTTGGGTCAGGTTGAATGTCTGCAGGCTTTGTGGGAACCAAGAAGACATTTAGAAAAGCAAGGAATACCGGCCATATGCCAGCTTGATGGGGAGTGGAAGGGTGAAGTCCAGATTTCTTTGTTCCCCCACCGTAAATTTTTGTTAGAGGAATTGTGGGGTTACAGAAAAATCAAGCATAAAATACAGGACACCCATATACCACCCTGTTATTAACACCTTGCATTGGTATGGTACATTTGTTACAATCGGTGAAAGCACATTTTTATAATTGTACTGTTAACTGCAGTGCATGGTTTAACTTAGAGTTCACTGTATAGTGCAGTTTCATGGATTTTTAAAAATGTTTTATCCTTACCGAATTTATAATATAAATTTCCCCTTTTATCCACATTCAATTATATGTTTCAGTGCTTTCCATTATATTCACAAATGTCATGCCACCCTACCACCATCCATCACCAAATAATTTTCATTGTTACAAATAGGATCTCCGTCCATTATTTTAAAAGTAAAAAGAACATCCCACACCCCCCATTGTTTGTTTATTTTTTGTCTTTTTTCTCTTACTTATCTGTGCTTACACAGGATACAGACAGTGTCAGTCACAAGGTTTTCACAAACACACGGACAGACCTTAAAAGCTCTATAGTTATTCGTCTTCAAAAATCAAGGCTATTGGATTACGGTTCAACAGCTTCATGTATTCCCTCTAGCTACTCCAAGACACCAAAAACTGAAAAGGGATATCTATATCCTGCATAAGAATAACCTCCAGAATGACTTCGTGACTCTATTTGAAATCCCTCAGCCACTGAAACTTTATTTTACTCCATCTCTCTTCTACCTTTCGGTGCAGAAGGTTTACTGACTACCATGTTGCCAGGGAAATTTACTCTCCTGGGAGTCAGGTCCCACACAGAGGGGAGAGCAGTGAGTTGAGTTCACCTGAAGAGTTAGCTTAGAGAGAGAGAGACCACATTTGAGCAACAAAAGAGGTTCTCTGAGGGTGGCTCTTAGGTATAATCATAACTAAGCTTAGCTTCTCTCCTGCAGGGATGCATTTTATAAGGGCAAACCCCAAGATTGAGAGAGTAGCCCATCAAATCGGCAGTCCCCAATGCTTGCAAGAATATCAGTTCTTCTCCAGGGGGTGAAGTTTAATATTTCCACATTTTCCCCCAATTCCTCATGGGGGCTTTGCAAATACTTTTTAATCTTCTGCCCAGATTATTCTGGGATGAATCAAGACATCACACCATCTTGTACAAACCAATAAGATCTCACTACCAATTCAAGGTTCCATGTAATTATGGTGTCAAATAAACTGACCATACAGCTTAAATTATATAGTGTGCTACGAAAAACATAAATTTTGCACCAAATAAACATCTCTTCCTTTGGTTTCCCATAGAAAATGAACTTTTAAAATATAGTCAATATCATCCTTTACCCTTTAGTCTGATTTCTCTTATTCCTACCCAAATCAGCTTCATTCATATCTCTAAATGAAGTCTGAACACTTTTACAGTGTTTGTAAGAGTTGCTGTATGGAGTAATGCTGACTTTTTGTAGCTGCAAAACTCTAGCTCTGAGTCTCAGATATCCTACAAATATGTGAAGTTCCAGGAAATGACCAGGTTATACACAAAAAGCTCAGCATCTCGGAATTTAGAAATAACAGCCACAAGTCCAGAATAGATGTGACTGCTGTAACAGGTTACAATCTAGGAACCTTTAAATTAGGTTTCACCTGTTAACCTGTGCTCTCAAATTCAATTCTCAGAGTTTTGGACATTATAGTTAGTCCACAAGAGTGAGGCATTTTATTTGTCTTTTCGTTTCTGGCTTGTTTCACTCAACATACTGTCCTCAAGGTTCATTCACCTTGTATGACTCACACCTTCATTCCTTCTGGCAGCCACTCAATAGTCCATTGTATGGATAGACCACAGTTCCCACTTTCATTCCTCAATTAATGTACCCTTAGGCCATCTCCACCCATTACAAATCTCCAATGCTGCCGCTGTAAACACTAGTGTGCAACAGTCCTTTTGCCTCCTGGTTCCTCCTAGTATATACCCAACTATAGGGTTTGCAAGATCATATGGCAACCCCACCCTTAGCCTCCTGTGGAGCCACCACACTGCCCTCCAGGAGTGCTAACCACTTTGCTTCCCTACCAACTTTGACTAGGTACATCTCTCCACATTTTCTCCAGATTTCTTGTTAGCTTTTTTTTTGTTTTTTTCTTGAGTCAAATGAAAGTTGAGGCAAAACCACAAGGGAGCATGACCCTGGTTAGTAAACTGCCTCAAGAAAAGCTGAGAGAGAAGTTTGCGAACATCAAGCAAATTAGTTTTAGAATACATTTTTTCCTTCCCTGTTCCCACTTTTCTGTGCCCGTTCCCATATTTCCTCCTTCTTTCCTTTTTTGAACTTATCCTTGTTCCCATCCTACCAGCAAGCTGTGGAATGAGAAGACTTCCCCTGCTCTCTTGATTTTCTGTCTGAAGGAACTTCAGTTGCCAGAAGCAATGGGGATAAGAGAGAGCAGTTGTTGTCTGGCCAGATAGTTGCTTTTTCTGCTGTGATGAAGATAAATTGTTTGCTTCTGCCGCCGTTCATACATTCCCAGGGCTTTGTTTTCCCTGTTCTGAGCACATTGCTTCTCCATCCTTTTCCTTCAGGTTTTTGTTTGCTTGCTTATTTTCTACGGTGTGCCAGTGCAGGATTCTTGTGGAATGAGTGACATAAGGCAGTTTCTCTGTCAGCATCATCAATGAATGTCCTTGAGGCATTGAATGAGGAATCCAGGATAAGGCAGAATTGCCTAAGATATGCTTCCTTTTCCAGTGGATTGCAATCCAGCTGTGAAGCAAGACTGAAATAATAGTAAAGTTTGATTCAAGACCATAGTAGATGGTGAGTGCAAAGAGTAAGCAGAAGGGCAGTCACATACAGTTCATTGCCTGATGCTCAAACATTAGTTTGTGTTTTACACAAGGGATCATAGTCATCTTAACAGAAACCCTTTCAGAAAAGAATTGTCCCCATTTTACAGATGAGGGAAATGAAGCCAGAGAGGAGAGATGGCCTCCCACAGAGGGGTGATTTGCCAGATCCCAAACGCTCTGTGAGGGGGAAAAGTAATGAATGGGTCAGAACTAGGAATTTAAGCCAAAAATGTTTGAGAACCAAGGCCTAGGGAATGAATCTCAAAATGTGGTCCCTTGACAAGTAATAGCAACTTGGGAACTTGTTAGAAGTGCAAATTCTCAAATCTAAACCCAAACACACTGAATCAGAAAATCTGAGGGTTGGGTCCCAGCAATTTGTGTTTTAACAGGCTTGTCAACGATGACTCAGAGGCAAGTTAACATGGAGAATTATGACTTACAGAAAAGAGCATCCCAGCTGGCTGGGAAAGTAGGTGATCTGGAGGCTAGATAGTGAGGCTAGGTTGAATGGCAGCCAGTGAAAATCTAAGGCTCCAGGATGCGAGTGTACAGACCCCACTGAGTATGGACGGATCGGATTTGTCTCATAATAGCTTGGAGTCCTGCCAGGGACAGAATGTGAGGTCCCTGTGGGCTCTCTTAGACCCAGTGTGTTTGCATCATCTCATGGCACTGACAACAGCAGAGGTGTCACTGGCTCTGTCTGCCTGAAGGTTTTGCGAGTTAGCTATGCCATATGTAGGAACTCCTTGTGGCTTTTATAGGAAACCTCAGCAAAAAGTAGGGTTATGACCATCTTAAAATACTCATGCTCCATTTGGGTGCTTATAAAGCACTTTTAACCAGGATGAAATGCAGAATATTAATTACTCTTGAATGCTTTGTTTTAAAAGGAAAAGTTAATGAGAAAGATCTGAATTGTTTCTCTTTCTACCTCAGGGCAGGCCATTAAAAAAGAAAAAAAAAAAAGAAAATGCTTAGTCGTGGAGGAGATAGCCTGCCCTAGAGGGTTGATTCAAGAATCTTCAGGATAGATCATTTGTCCTTCAGTTTCATTTTTCACTTTAATTATTGTGAAATCTGATTTGAAAAATCTTTGTGTGTTAACCAGCCTCCAACTCCGGCCAGCTGAAAAGATAAGTGCATTTGTATTTGTGTAAACAGGCCTGAAAACTTCTGATTGTTTTCTCAATCCAGATAAAAAACACTTTTAAAATAACAGGCTCCTACAGTGTGAGATTAAAATATTTCATATTGCTGTTACCCAAGGTTAATCGTGAGTTTGACTATTAGATGAAACAGAAAGTATCTTTCCTGTGGTGGGGTCATGGCATCATTTGGTGCTCAAAGGATTTATTTTGTGGTTGTCAACTGAGAAAAAAACAAACTAAGCTACAAGGCAACAAAGGTGTTTATTTGGAGTCTTAGAATTGCAATTCCAGGAACACAGATTCAGGGAGCAACCCAAACTGTGTCCCGTCTTGGTACTTCCAGACAAGGGTTATTAAAGACACAGAAGAAGATTCATACATTGTTTGTGACTGATGGATATTTGGGTGCTGCAAATGTCCTTCAGGTTAGATGGTTTACTAAGTTCTTTATTTAGTGGTTTGTACTGGTGTCCAGATGTGTTTAGGGCTTTGAGGAACATTGTTGCTTGGAGCTTTGCTTACTGTGGCAGTTTGTGATTTCTGGCTGAGATTGACATAAGGGTAACCTTCAGAATGACCTTCTGATGCCATTTCAAATCTCTTAGCCATAGTAACTCTATTTTGCATATGGATGAAGAGAGATTAACAGGGAATCAGAAGTCATGCTCCCAAAACTCCAATTTTAAAGAGGACTTTAGAAATTTGTAGCCATAACCTCCTTTGAATGCATTGGTCACAGGTAGAATGATGAATTTATGCCAAACTCAGTTTTGTTTTGTTTTTCACTCGAGGAGGTGTATACTACAGAATCTAGAACTAAGTCTTGAAATTTATTATAGCAGTCAGTTTTGGGTAGTAATAAAATGCAAACAAGTTGACCTTTAATTTTTTTAGCATTCTAAAATTCAAAACTGACTGTTTATATTCACCTGAGTCTTACGGAAAATGCAGAAGAATCTAGATCCTGAAAACTTTTGCCTTTGACGTTTTGATACATATGTTCAAAGAGTTTGTGTCCATAACGTAAAGGAGACTATTTTACTTTGTTCTGTTTCCTCATGCGATTTCATTTGGTTGTCTACTCCAGCAGATAATTTAAAGCATTGTATCAGTGGTTCCTGTTAATTTTTGTTGTTGTTAGTTAATTTTGAATGGAGTGTTTGTGGGTCCATGGGCTTCTCATTCATCTGTAACCAAGACTTCCTTGAGTTATTGCAGTTCCATGTGGATTGAGGAGTATTAATCATGCTTATAAAATAAATGAGAGCCTCTATCCTTCAGATTCTTGTCAGAAACTATCATCATAAGTTATCTTGGGTAGCTTTTGTTGCCTTCTCAAAGGTATATTAGAGCATTTGGTTCCTAACAAGCTTTCTGAGTTTTTCGTCTTCAACCAAGATGTCAGAAAAGAAAGACCTAGCACATTTTACTGCTGGATCAAATGAGATATAAAATAGTGAAGAGGTGACACTGAGAGCCACCTGAGGGTCCAAACAGAAAATGGACTCTGATTGCAAGTTGCAAGTATCTCTTGATATTTAATATGCTATGAATCATGACAGGTTCATAAATTCTCTTACTCGTTCCCATATTTTTTTATTTTTTTCTCTTTAATTCCTTCTCCAAAATATAAAAACCCTTACATTTATCCCGTATTAAACCAACAACAAAATCAAAACCATAGAATCCCATCAATCCGATGACCCCCTCTAATTATCTGGTTAGCTCTTTACCTCATGGTCAACTTTCTCCCTGAAATCCATTTCCTTCCTTTCCTTCCTTTCCTTCCTATCTGACTTCTTACCATCACTGGTGATACTTTTGTCAAGGTCAATAGTATTTTTTTGAACTTAGAATGTACTGTCTTTTCTTTCTGGAAGTTCTGCAGCTCTGGCCACTGTCATATTTCTCTTTCTTGAAATGCTCCCTTTGCTTTTTTTTTTTTGAATTTTCCCTCCACTCCCCCAAGGGGACTCTGCAAACACTTTTTTATTCCCTTTGCTTTTCTTTCTTTTTCCTTTGTCTTTAACTTTATCCCTTGTTCATGGTCTTAATGCCCACCTTAACTTTGAGTCCACTCCCAGAAAACTCTGAAATCAACGTTATGACTCATTCCTTTTCTGTATTGACACCACTCTCTTCTCTTTCTTTTAAATTTCCTGTCACTTCTAATTCTCCTTTTCAGGTATCATCCCCTCAGAGTAATACTTGAATGCTATTGAAATGTATATGTTTTACCTTGTATTGCCTCAGAGTCCCATCCCGGTCATGTCTCAGTATCTACCCACCCCTAAACATATGAGATACAAGAGCAATGTTCTATTGATTTCCAAAGTTATACCTCTAAGACAGACTATTCACCTGTGCCATTCTCATACCTAGGTGGTAAAGAAAAAATAGTCAATTGTTTGTGGAAGGGAGGAACAAATAATTAAGTGACAGAAATGTAATTGCTTGGCATTGATTATTCAGTAAGTGATATATTGGAGCCATTTCATTTTGGTTCACAAGAGCCAGTTGTTAAAAAATCGAAAAACTTACCAGCTGCTGATGAAACCATTTGTAGTTTGAAAATGGCCATGGTGGGAATATTTACACCATGGAAATCAGCAAGTACTACTAATCAGGGATTTTATTTTTCAGAGAACTGGTTTTCCAGCATAATAGTGATATTCATGATTATGATAGAGTTAAGTTAATGCATGCCCATGCCCATCAAACATGTGATATTTTAAATCTACCACTACAATAATGTTTGTGTGAGAATGCTGCCAGTTTGGAATTGAAGCTAGGAAGATGCCTATCGTTGACTACTTGAGAATCATGATGTATAAAGATTTCTTATGTAAAAAGGGCACACTCAACTCACTATCAATTGTACTTGCCTATGGAGTAGGTTTTCCAGTAACAGTGATAGGTGGATTTTGGCTGATTGAAACTGTGACCATAGCACTTATTTTCAAGATAGTTGGCTCAAGCTAGATTACATAAGTAACCAGGGGACAGTAACAGTAATTTGATCACCATGGTTTTGACCGCATGTCTTTTGACCTCATGATTAACCTCTTCTAGCCAGATAATCCATAGCAGTTTATCAGTAGAAATATCCACCAGGAGGAGTATTGTTATGCAGACAATTTTATAGCCATCTCCATCACTGAGTTTACCCCAACCTTATTCTGAGGAAAGAGTCCCTGAAGTGGCCTCAGCAGCAATTTGGTGCCACCTAGACTGGTTTTAAATATGCCCATAATTAATATTGCTGTTAGAGGTGCAAAAATGCCACGTTTACTTCCAAGCCACACAGCCTCATTAAGAAAGTAAAATGTTTGTAAGTTTCTCATAGAGCCTGTCTCCCTCTGGGTTGTTGAAGCTCTCTGGTTGTCAGTGCAGTACTACAGGCCAGGAAAGTTCAGAGAATTCCTTCAATAATATGACAGCCTCTTCTATTTAAAATGGAATTCAATGCTGGCTTCCCTCTGAGGCATTCATTGAAATTCCGTGCATGATCCATTCCTCTAGTCATTTAACAATGTCTCTCATGTTTGCCCTGATTTAAAAAAAAAAGAGAGAGAGAGAGAGAGAGAGCGAGAAAGAAAGAGAGAAAGAAAACCTGCTTTGTAGTTGTGATAACATGGATCAGGGTGGTATAATTGCAGTGAAGAGGCCCCGAGCTTGCAGTAATAGGATGGTTCATCTGATGTGTACTGCCATTAGAAAATGACCCATGTGTGGATGTTCTCAGGGGATGGTAAAGAGGCTTTTTAAGAATTACACTCTGTTGCAGTATGAAAGCTAATGAGCAAAAGAGCAAGTAGGAAGAAAAACTACTGCTTCTGAAAGCATGGTTCACATAGGACCTGTCACAGCCTCCCTCAAATTCATTAGGATAGAATGGTCTTCAGGTCAGCCATGTGCCCCCGCCTTACCTCCTTTCTCCTGCAGGCTCTCCATGGGTCATTCTGTACCACATTCCAAGAAATTAAAACCACCAAATAATAAACAATGAGGAAAAGAAAGAGGAGAAATGCAAAGAGGGCCAGCAGATAAAGTGAAGGTGGATATTTGCGTTAAAGAAAAGAAGTCAGCACAGGCTTCAACAGCAAAAAATAATAAGTAAATAATAAAATTTCTTGTACTCCTTTGTTGAATTTTTAGAACAATTTTATGTTACTTCTCTTCATAGATAAGAACAGGACCTGATTTTTATTTCAAGGCTTTCTTATCCTTTGCCTTAAATTTTTAAGCATATTTGAGACTAAAAAATACCTTCCTGTGGTCTCTACTGCTGTACTAATATAAGGGTCCTACTAGAGTTTTAGGCAAAGCCCACAGAGTGGCGAAAATCTTTAAAAGATTTCCACCTTGCTTTTCAAATCTGCCCCACTTGGACTACATTGTCACACCTGGGATCCATCTCCTGGGAATTGGTTTGTAACAGACAAAGTTTATGAAGACTTTTGAAATCAGATGTCTTTCTGGGTGTTCAACAATCCCCAGTTCTGGGAAGCCTCGATGCAAATGGAACTGTTAAGTGGATGGAGTTGCACACTCAGGACATCTACTTTCCAAGGCATAAGGGCGGTGGTTCCTCTTTCAGGAAACCATGGAACTATCATGAGGTCTGGTTTTTCCACCTAAGCTGGCTGTGTGTAGCACCAAAGTGCTGTAAGTGGTGAAACTAGAGAGGACCACCTGTCGTGGAGATGATGCCTAGTAGCAAAGAAGTAAAACTTGGGAACAAATCCATAGTGTTTCCAGAATCAAAAAGTGTACTGAATGATAGCAGTCTAGAAACTCTCTAAGTACAACTATCTCTAAGGAACCTTTAGGATCAGACCCTCACTCGGTGCCCTAAGCAGTTTTAAAGAATGCCTGTGTATCTTCTCCTTCTTACCTATTTTTATCTTTCATGTACTATGAATACTATTTTTGTTTCCAAAGCCCAAGTGACTTTTCTAGAGGCAACTGTTTGCTTGGTAGAGTCAAATGACTGGACTGTTCTTATATTTCATATATAAATAGGCTAGTTTTACCTTATATTTTAACTCATTTTGAGAAAACAATTTAAAATAAATATATACTCTTTTCAAAGATTGTTGAGGAGCATCATTATTTGAAATGGCTCTAGTAAATTGAAAACTATAATATCAGCTGATTGGAAACTAAAGAAACAAATGGAGTGACTAGAGTCTGTTTGCATTGTCTAGCACCCACTCCTTACTGCACCCTCTGACTGATGTTCCATTATCTGAGTAGTGAGCCTGTAAAACGCTACTGAATGCTAGGAGTTGATTTTGACAAGGCAGTCATGCTTTACTGTTGATTTTCTTCTTTCTTTCTTTGATACTAACAAGATCTTGTTCAATGACCTGTGGTACATAATTCATATCCTCTTTACTTGTTTTAAGTATTGAGAAAACAGTTAATAAATAAATGGTCATTAGATGCCTGCCACCTGGAAGGGATTAATGTTAGGGGTACAAAAGTGGGAAGAATGTATAATAAATCGTAATAACAATTTAGTGAGTAAAAGCATGGGTGCTGATGTCAGAAAACCACAACTTAAATTCTAGCTTTCCCTTATACTGCATGACCTTGACAAGTAACTATACCTCTTGTAAGTAACGGTTTTCCCTTCTGTAAAATGAATTTAAGAAAAAGCGACTGCCTTCTGGGATTGTTGTGGCAATTAGGTAAAAGCACGTAGTTCACAGCTTGACTTAGAGTAAGTAATCAACACATATAGCTAGTTCATACTGGAAAATCTTCAAGACGGTGAAAATATAAAGGAATTGATAGGAAGCCCTGAAACATAACCAGGCAGAGATGTTGGGACGTGGCAAAATGCATGAACTAAAAATATCCAGCGAAGAAAGAGACCATTCTTGGTGGAAGTGGATATTCATTTTCCCTCCCTCTATTCTCCACCAGCTATGCCTTCGTCAAGAATGGGCTGAGCTACTGTTTTTCTATTTCAAGCTCCTATACAAAGAGCAGAGTTTGAACTCAAGATCATGTGGCTTCTTCAGGAACTTTGGGAAATATTTTCATCTTGGCTCTTCCAAAAGAAGTGATTTTTTTTTTTTTATCGAGTGGATTTTTAATTTTAATGACTCGGAAAATCAAAAATACATGTGACACACTGCTTGAGTGGGTTGTAGGAGGCAGTGAGGTCTGGCTTGTTTCTGGAAAAATTTGCTCTGAAGAAATTTGTTCTTGTGACCATTCCCTTCCCCATAGTCTCTGACCTCATTGCCCAACAGCTATAGTACTGGCGGCAAAACCCTGAAAATACACTACGTCTGCCATTTCATCCCTTCCAAAAATCTTGGCTCTGTAAATAAGTATCCAAAGAAGAGTTAGAATAATGCCATTCACAACCATACCAGAGTATAATCACTAATCAATTCACGTTGTGATTTTTCATAATGACGGTACATCAAAAGAAAAACTTTCTTGATGGAATGTTAATAAATTATCCTCAAAGCCCATGTAGTATTCAATAACCACTACATTTTTAGCAGAAACCTTGTTATATTTTCAGATTTATAAGATTCAGACATTTTAAATCTTATAGTGTCTCAATCTTAGTAGAGTATATTCTTTTATTTGCTAGAAGGTACTTGTCCACTCTTAACCTTTTTACCGTCAGAAAATAAATGGCGCATATGACAAAAAAAATGAAATCAATCTTGACTGAAAACGAAACAATAAAAATGGCTAATGTCTTTACCATCTTCATAGCGAGCCTACAGGGCAGATACCATTGCTGTTTCTGTTTTGTCAGATGCATTATATCTTGCTAATCCTCAATAAATATGAAAAAGTGATCATTTCACAGCTAAGAACTGACAAGCTGGAACACATTTCTCATTTGAATAGACAAGATAAGCAGGTTGCCAACTGCACTGCCATTGCTGCCTTCGGGTGGATTGTGTTCCTGGCAGACACTGCTGGTTCATTCTTAGGTCACTGCTATCTCATTTCTGTTTGCCTATTTCTGAACCAGAGCTCAGATTCCTAAGCCACACAGCTTCCTGTCTTAAGGACCATTCTGCTACCTACCTGCCGTAAAGTATTTAAAGAAATAGGTATTCCCCAATTAAACCATTCCAGGTATACATTTCGTGCCTGGAAAGTGAATGGAGAAATGAATGGGATTCATGAATATAAATTGGGCTTTCCTTACATCCAAGCTTTCATTTTGAAATGGTAGAGTACTTGCTCCCCACATAAATCCTTATTTGCCTTAAGTGTGTTGACTGTCGAAGCAGTGCTGAGAGCCCATTGCTATGCATAACCGAATATTAAAGTGCACAAATCAGCGGGCAGAGGAGACCTGGGGAGGGAGAGCCTGCACCGCGGCTGGAGCTGTGCTCTCGGAGAAGTGGGATCGCTCTCACAGTCAACCTCCTCATCCTTTTTCTCTCCCTGAATATTGTTTGATGTTTGCTTCCTCTCACTACCAAAGCAATCCATTCTTTGAGTGTCTTTAACAGCTCTATTATTGTAAGACTTATTTTCTCCTCACCCCAGTTTTGGCCTAGAGGCTGGTGTAATTAATGAATCTCACCTCAGTTTATTTTTGAACAAGATGACTCTGTGAAAGGATGAGAGGGTAAAATAAGTAAATACATAAATAAATCTTCAGACCAAGGCCACCCACTTCTCCTCCCCCATACCCCCTCCCTGTAACGCCTCTCCCCTCTTCTCTCCTGTCTTCCTTTGTTTACCTGGTAGCTGTGTGCTTTCTGCAAAAGGTCCATTAAGACCAATTGGGTTCTCACCATATGATCAAATATGAGCCCAAAACTGAAAAGACATTTCCCTCGTTTTCAATACGTACTTTGAATCTTCAGCCAGAAATAAGGCTCTATTTTATTTACAATTACTTGAATGAGATGGCAAGTTTACATTTCTTGCCCTTTGCTATAGAACTAAACAGTAGAGAAGGCTGTTGAAGTTTTCTATGATCACACAAAGTTATTTTCTTATGTACATAAAAATTCGTGCTACAAAAAAATTTGATGTGTTTGTAATGATGTTATAATGAAATAATAAAATAGGATAGAATTGTTCAAAGCTAATGGTTATAGGGATTAGAGTGGAAGTTCTAGACAATGAGAAACAATAGAAAACAATTTTCTTTTTGCATTCAAAGTTAAAAGCAATTTCTCTCAAGTGCCCCTGAATCTGAGGCATTTCAGGAGGTAGTGATGACAGTGACTTGGCCTTAATAGCATTTCTTGTTCCCAAGTCTGATATTTTTTCTCTATTGTATAAACTTTAAGCACTTCAGACATGCAGCCCTTGGAGCCTGTGTTATTAAAGTCTTAAAATAGACTTGCCAAGCATATTAAAGGGAGTTTTTGACTGTGTACTGTGTCCAAAATGTTGCTACAGGGAGGTTACTATTCCTTATTTATATTTTTAATATATAGTGTTTTTTTAAGAATTTAAAATAACTCAGTGAGTTAATACCATGTTGAAAAAGAATTAGCTTACTGTAAACAAAAACAACAGGACACGTGAAAGGGTGACTTTTAAATTACACACTTGCTACACCCACC
Organism: Tamandua tetradactyla; assembly: GCF_023851605.1. Taxonomy (NCBI): domain Eukaryota; kingdom Metazoa; phylum Chordata; class Mammalia; order Pilosa; family Myrmecophagidae; genus Tamandua; species Tamandua tetradactyla. Next base: position 51,785,491 of record NC_135341.1, on the reverse strand, counting down.
AACTACAGGCACCCATCAGGCCCCCACGTTGGCCTCTCCCAAACTCTCTCTCTCAGGTGTTCCAAAATGACAATGGCTTCTTCAATCGTGTTTGATGACTGGCCTGGTTTCCTAACGATGAATATTAATTAATTATTTTTTTTCCCTTTTCTTTTAGTTAAAAAGATCTGATTGTTAAATGTAGCTAGGGTTTGCATTAAGACAATCTAGGGTTTTAAAGATTCTTCACTCTGAGACAGTTGTAATAAGACAGATACTCAGCATGTATTCTCAGATACTCAGCATGGTTAATAATATGCGCTGTAGGAAAGATCTTATTTTGTAGCATTAAATGAATGTTTCTTTTCTCTACCACCCTGCCATTTTCACCTAAATCATAGCTTTCTTTCTAACATTCTTACAAAGAGAACAGTTCACAGCTTTCCTTTGAGAATGCATTTTAACCCACTTACTGTAGTGGTGATAAAAATAATTTGAAAAAATGTCCACTTAAAAAAGAGAAAGAAAGCCAACCAAATGAAAAAAAGAAAAAGAAAGCCAACCAAATGACCCAGCCAGAAGGACAAAAAGCAGATAATTTCTTAAAATGTTGCATTCGGTAATACCTATTATATACATATATATGGTCATTTAGTAGAGTATTTTACCATAATGTCATGAAACACAATAAAAACATGTCATACCTTTCACTTGTTGTTGCCTTTTGTGCAAGGCAATGGGCATTGAACTATTCAAGATAGTGAGTGATTTTATTCAAAGGACATGAAAAAGTAGAATTAATTGAAATTCAATAGGCTCTGTGTGAAATGAGGTACTGCAAGCTGATGGAGAAAGTAGGAGACTGAGTCAATTTAATGAAAATACTTGATAATCTCTGGGCTTTCCAAGTATCACCAAAACCAAATTATCTAAGCACAAAGAGTATAATTTATTGTAGCCAACTGATGTCAATAGAGGCTTCTGTCCTCCTAGCCTGAAGAATTTATCATGATGCTTATTGGACTGTTCCGTACAATGATGGGAATGTCCATGAAATGTTTACAGCCTTACTATTGTCCACCCTTAAAATTCAAAAATGCATTCTTGGGAATAAGCATCTGGATAGCACAACCTGACATGGGGATTGACAGGTCTGAAGATTGTCTTGTGAACAAGTGCTCTTATCTCTTGAAACATCATTTGTGTTGTTTCTGGCACAAAGAGTTCAAAAGGTCGTTTTTCTTACCAGGTTACCAGCCAGTCTTATCTGGTCAGCAGGGATTCCAAAGCCTAATGGGAGTGCAGCAGCCGCCTCAGAGTCAGAGCGTAATGGGCAACCAACAAGGAACTCCGGTGCAAAGCGTGATGGTCTCCTACCCGACAATGTCTTCTTATCAGGTGCACATCAGCAGCTTGGAGAAGTGTGGGTTATAATGCCTCACTTCCAACCTAGAGGGAGTGGGTGTGTGGCTGTGCCAGGTGTTTGGCTGGGTGGTGGGTAATTGGCACAGCTACTGTTGATAGTTGACTTTGAATCAAGATATACTAGAAAGGCAGAAAATGGGAATGGAATGCATCTTTAGTTATTATGGCTTTCAAAGACCCTGCTAAATTTGTTTCCATGTCAACTTTCTAATCATGGAAGAAAATTCTTTCATAAAGACCTTTGGGCATTTTATAGAAATTTTGCTTATTGGTAGAAAGCTTCCATGAGAAATCCCCCCCAGGGAGACATTTTTGTATCCACAGAATTTTTGTTTTGACATAAGTTGCAGTTATAAGAGAATTTTAAATGGCATCTGAGATTCATTTGACAGGCCTTTCTGGAGTCCACAATTGCATTTTCCAAACTAAATCCAAGTTGAGTGTTCACAAAGTTTATGCACCTTTTGTGATTTATATCTTGGAATATGCTGGAAGTGGAAGTAAAGGGTTAGTGAAATGCTATCATCATTCAATTTAGTTGCACCAATTACTTCTGGCTCCAAGGAAGCCATTCCAGACCTTCTAGATACTGACTTATCTTCATTTCCATTGCATCATTGCTACTTCCAACTCCATATTAGATACTCTCTAAAGCTGCAAGCTAAGTGTAAGCTGCGGGCTCAGTGTGAATGGGGAAGGGTGAGAGGGTGAGGGTTGAAAAGAGGAGAGGTATTTTTGCTACAGAAAGCTTCAGGCCACTTGCATAAAACCAGAATGAGATCTAGGCTTTAAAACCCAGAGTGGAAGATTCAGACTGCAGTCCCCGGAAGGCAACAAGACAGAGCGGGGAAGGGAACAGACACCAGGTACCGTGCCCTGGCACTGTATATTATCTCCTAGCTGTCATTATACGGATAGCGCAGGGGATCAGAGAGGTCAAATGACTTGCCCAAGTCGCTGGTACATGACGAAGCTGGGAATGGTGGCCTGTTAAGCATAATGCAGAAATTTGCATTTTTTTTGTATCACAGTGTCTCACTGTACACTCCAAAGTAGCCCCTTCATGCAGGGTTCTCTCTTGTGTCTTCCTACAGGTGCCAATGACCCAGGGTTCTCAAGGACTGCCCCAGCAGTCATACCAACAGCCAATCATGCTACCTAACCAGGCAGGTCAAGGGTCACTCCCAGCCACTGGAATGCCTGTTTACTGTAATGTCACACCGCCGACCCCTCAGAGCAACCTTAGGCTGATCGGCACCCCCTGCCCCTCCAGCACCGTCCCTGTGATGTCAGCTAGCTGCAGGACAAATTGTACAAGTATGGGCAATGCTGGGTGGCAAGTCAAATTCTGAGACCTCTGGCTATGGTTCATTTCTTCACATCTTATTTATGGCCTTTAAGGGAAGAGGAGGAAGATGGGAAAACTGACAGAGGACTTAAGTATTCACTCAACATTCAAATGGTTGCTGCTGGTATTCTGTAAAAAACAAAGAATAATACACATTAGCTGGTTAATGGTGCATATTTCTGTCATGTCTGCTAGGTATGCCTTTATAGCTTAGCTAGTGACATGAATTCATCAAGGTAAGATTTTTTCCTACCACTGAATACCACTGTGTAGATTATAAACTCCCTAATTTGGATTAGTTTTGTACTTTGTGTTGAGTTTGTGATGCTAAAAGTATTTAAAAATTATATACTGAAATCACACTGTACCAAAGCTGTAATGGGAAAAGAAAAAAAGAATTGATGAATGGAAAGAATAATTTATATACATTATAGAGTTTTCTTTTTTAATGGATATATACTGTATTGTAGTGTTCAATCAAAATAAAACTATTTGACCTTACGGAGGAAGGTCATGTTTTTACCACCAGTTTGATTTACTCTCTCTCTCCCATGTGTTTTAATAAGTTTATTTCATACATAAGGCATGAGAAGACATTCTAGATATTTGCAACTGTCTGACATCATATTGGGAGTTGTAGGCAAACACTTAATTAGCTGTAGTTTCATGTCACAATCTGCTGGGGTCCGGGAGATAAGATAGCAGCCATTTCATTCCTTCATTGGGCTCACATCTTTTTAATGTATACATTGCTTTTAGTTTTAGGGCTTTTGAATGCATGTAATTCACCAACTAGAAAAACCTGAGTGCCATTCGTAATGCCAGCCCTATACCAAACGCTGTTCTACCTTCATTCATGTGCTACCATGGACATGGAAAACAAAATATTTTTGTTCAGAAGGAAAATAAAAAGAGACATGGTCTAATCCCAACACTAATACTAGGCAATATGATGTAAAGGGCCACTAGGTTTTTTGTTTTTTTTTTACATGGGTATGCACCAGGAATCGAACCCAGGTCCTCTGGCATGGCAGGCAAGCGTTCTTGCCTGCTAAGGCACCGTGGCCCGCCCAAGGACCACTGGTTTTGACAGTGAGTCCCAGAATAACTCAAAGGTGCTCGTATACCGGTAATTTGAAACACGGTAAAATATAGCAATAATTGAGTCACAAAGACCCAGAAAATTGGAAAGACAGTTAGAAGAAGGCTGTCTCATCCCAAAATGGTTAATCACCTGTAGATTCTGTAGATAGGATTGATTTTATGATAATCTCTGCAAAATAATAATAAAACTCTGAATAGGCACTTTAGAACTTCTGAAAGATATTTCATGGGGGGAATATTCATAACTTTGGCTTTTCTACCACAGTACAATAACTATAGTTTGCTTTTTAAACTCTCTGCCTAAAATCCATTATTACCAAAGAGAGAGAGACAGGAGAAGTCCACCTGGATAATCCCCTTTGTTTTTCACATTATAATATGCTCTATATTAGATTTTACATTTTCATGATGTTTAATTGGGAATGGAATTAAGCAACTAGTTAAAAATCCTACCCAACAGATTGCCATTTCTTAGTTTCAGATCTTTTCCTTTAAAAGGGAACTTTTACACATACTCTCATTAGCACTAACCTTGTGAAATCTGTCCCATTTTCCCCATCTCATCTACTGATTCCTTCATCATAAATAAACCCTAAACATGTGATAAAAAGATATTGCTTTTTTTTTTTAATGGAGCCATTAAGCTGATAGGCTGAGTTGCCATTTATCCAGTAGCTGTCCTGAGAAAGAGCATAATGCTTCTTCTAATGGAAGCAGAGGGTTGGCCAGTATTGATTCATTTTTGGAGTATTATATTCTCCATTTAGGCTTCTGATCTTGGCAGTGATCCCTAACTCCGGAATCCAAATATGAGTCACAACTTCTATCTTTCTTTTCGTAGACTTCTGGGAAGTATTGACCTTTTCTTTAAGAATCCCTATAATTACTGAGCTTCCTTTTCCAGGGATTTGAAAAATATACCATGCTACTGGTAAAGACAGGGCTTTTTTCTCTTTGGCCTTCTCCAAATGTGTTACCCTCTTTCATATTTAGACAATTGGCTTTTGTTTTACAAATTGATTTGGATACTGTTTCAGGCTGATCCTTTTCCCTATTTTCACTCAATATTTATACCTAGAATTATGATTCTTCAAATCTTATGTTATACATATTGTTTTTTACACTACAGTATTTGAGACGACTATGTAGAGAAATAGACACATGGTCTTATTAGTGAAGCTTTCTAGAATTTCACTTATTATCACAAGAACATTGGGTTTTTTCATGTTGATTAGTAGATTTATCAAAATCACATTTTGTAATTGCAAATTATTTAGCTTATAAGCTTATGTCAAGATATGTGAAGACAGACATGTTAATATATAGATAGGTAGAAATATGTGATAGCTAACAAGATAGACAGACAGATTTGGTTATCCCTAATATCCTCCACACCTCTATGTGAGTGTCAGAGAGACTGAAAGAGATTTATGCCTTCATTAACTTTGCAAACTTTCATTGCATATGTGATTATATCCTAATTATGCAGCACTATTCAAAGAGAGAGTGCAAATAGATTTAAAGCACTTAGATTTATACTTACAAATTTTATCATACATCTGGTTACCCTTTAATAGTTGGAACTAAGTGTTCTAATTAGGATACCAATGAATTTAAACCATCATTATTTTATTGTTTTAATACAGTACCGCCAGGGGTGGGGTTGGGTGAAGGAGTGTGTTACACAACATTATGGAAATGAGATTACGTAACTGCAAGTTTGGAGGATTTAGAATAGGGTTATAAATCATCATTAAAAATAAAAGCACAGTATATATGAACCAGAGCAGTTTCCCAAATGAGATATGAAGCACAAAGCTAATACAATTGCGGAAAAAAGAATGTAGCAGCAGAAATGGCTTCTGAGATCTACCAAACGCATATTTAGATACTGCTTCCACTTTTGCCAGCAGCTGGAGGATGATGGGATGCTTCCATATCCCAACTTCCTGTTACCTGCATCCCGTGCACTGCCGCATACGCTGTTGAACAGCACAAATGCACGTCTGCCCCTCATTTGTGCTGCGCCCCAGCTCTCACATCACAGGCAACTCGATCATTTCCTGGAAAGCAATATTATAAATTCCTGACTGTAAAAGTGGAATTCAAACAAATCCTTTGGGTTCTGTAGCTCAACTAATATCATAGAACAATATTTTCTAAAATATTTTCCATAGAGAATTCTTTCCTTGGGATATGTGCAGCTATTGATGAGAAAGACTTTTCCCAGGACAAGTATAATTAGGAAACAAGGTCAATTAAGGTTAAAAGAACATTTAAAAAGTTACCTGAATTCTGGAAAAATTTGTATTATGAATTTCCAATAGGAAGATAGAAGTACTGATTTGGCTACAATATCCTTTCTTCACAGAATATAACAAAAGGTATGTTGTGAAGAACACAGTTTTCTAAAAACATTATACTAAGAGTCTTAATATAATGTATGCAAATAAAATTATTTTATGTCTATAGAAACTTTGTTATATATAAAAATATTATCACAATCTTATTTCTAATTATGGCATATTTTGGTAACTTCTCTAGTATGCACTAGTTCCTTCATCAATGTATGGATTTGGAAGGAAATGCCATAGTGCTGAGCTTTCCGAACTTTTTTTCTTTAATTTTTGATGTTGATAGGTTTGATATGTATAACTGTATAAATGTATACATGTCTATATACTTATGTGGACACATAGGTATATAGATATAGTTGTCCCTAATGATTCTCTACCCTTCTATGTGAGTAGCAAATAGAACAGGAGTAATTTCTGCATTCATTTATTCAGCAAACTTTTAATGGATACTTACTAATTTCAAGACCTTGTACCATGCTCTATGGAGTCCCTGCTTTTAAGATGCTTATGAGTTTCAGAATAAATTATATCAGTATATAAATAGCTAAAATTATAAGAAATTAGTCACAGGTCTCATGAAAAATTAAGTAAGTACAACAGTTTAAAGAAGAAAGAGATGGCTTCTAGTTGTGGTTTTACAAAACTTTTGTACTGGACCATACCGGATAGGTGGAATTTGGGCCTGCAGATATGTCACAACCCCAGCTAAAAGAAAAAGAGAGAGAGAGAGAGAGGAAAGAAGGGAGGGATGGAGGGAGGGAGGGAAGAAGGGAGGGAGAAAGGGAGGGACCGAGGAAAAAAAAACATGAACTATACCTAAAATTGACTAATAGGGGAAATTTACAGTGGGCCTTGGCAAAACCTGGAATGCCTGGCACCGAGGGGCTTCTGAAGCTTGTTGAATACAAGGTAAAATGGCTCATAATGAAACATAGACCTTCACAAAATAGGATAGATTGAACTTGAAAATGCTTTTCATTCACAAATGGGAGATTTACACAATAACAGTTGAGGTTTGGCACTGAGCTACATCTACCATTCACATTATGGGGATGTTAGAAATGAGTTCTTTTTCTTAATTCAGTACTAGCAGTTCTACTGCCTGCATGGTGAAGCTTTAGAAAGGTGTTTTTTTTTTTCCCCCTTTTGGACATGATCACTGGGATCAGAGCGTGTGAGTGCCTACTTGTCCAGTTGCATTGATGGGTGCAGTTACTATAATCTAGCAAAGTGGAGCAAATGGAGGCTGAGCAAAGCAAATGGAGACAAATCAGTGGGAGGAGTGCCAAGTTTCCATCACAATATATTCAGAATTCGTATAAAGTATGCACTGAAATCTGATATCAATTTTTTTCCATTCCCCTTTTATTAAAAAATAATGCGAGATCCCTTAGCCAGTATGACTGAGAAAATAATTTTTTTCTGTCTTCTAATGGAAGCCACTTCTTCCACACAAGATTAGAAATCTTTTTTTTTGTTATTATTCCTGTGTTTCTCTGTCCGAAATCCTCTTTAGGAACCTGGCATTACTTTTTTCTATAATTTTTAGCTGTAATATTTGTTTTGAATGTCAGATCTTTACCACCTGCTTTCAGTTGCATTTTGCAACCTCCAGTTTTCTCTACAAAAAATAAAAATGCCACTATTTTGTGTTATCAGAGTTTCTCACTCTTTCAGCTGAATTCTCTGCTGCTATCTGCACTGAGTACACAGTGAGGGTGACAGGCATCTAATACTCTTCTCTAGAGGAAAATCATTTCCTCTTTGACGTTCTAGCAGAGAACTGATTCTTCTGCTTGGCCTGTTGATGCTTCCCCTAAGACAATATTAACCATTTCCCTGACTGTAAAATCTCAGGAAATGCTTTGTGGTCTTTATTTATTTGATTCCTTTTGCTTTGCTCCCATTTAAGTTTCCTCGGCTGACCAAACAAATACTTAAACAATGGGAGTCATCAAGGGAATGCTTTCTCCTGGAATTCTGGAGCTGGCTGTCAGTGATCCTTGGTTCACCAAGGCACATGGCAGTGTCTCCTGATCTCTTCTTTCTCTTCCAAGTTCCATTTCGGTTTCTTGCTTCCTGTGGTTTTCTTTCTCTTTGTCTGAATTTCACTCTTCTATAAAGGACACCAGTAATAGGATTAAGACTTATTCAGATTGAAATGGGTCATACCTAACTGAAGTGGCCTCATTAAAAAAGGTCCTACTTCAATTGGTTCCCACCCACAGGAATGGATTAGGTTTATGATCATGTCTTTTCTGAGGTACATACAGCTCCAAATCACCCACAAAACTGCTGTGCACCATTTTACCCACAGTGTTTGTCGGCCCACAAAGTATAGAAGGAGAGGAAGAAGGTGAGGTACTGAGCAAACTGAAGGAGACATGAGTCTGAATAGGTGTGATCCCTGAAATTTAGTTTGATGAATGACCAAGAACAAATCCAGGGATGGATGATGTAATGGCAGATGACCTGCAGGCCAAGATTGAGTTGGCTGAAAAGCATCCTGACGGAGGACAGCAACTTGGTTAATGCTCAAGGCTTCATTGCTTCACTGATTGGTATATTGGGTCTTAAAGGGGTAGTGGTAAGAGGTGAGATATAGAGAACTGGAATTAAAAATAGGTTGGTTTACGGTGGTGTGACAGTGGCTCAGCAGGCAGAATTCCCACCTGCCATGCCAGAGACCCAGGTTCATTTCCTGGTAGCCTGCCCATGCAAAAAAAAAAAGGTTGGTTTATTGTGAAGTTTAAAATCGTTTTTCTTGCTGAAAGGTCCAGAGCCTCCATAAAAATTGCCTTAGAAAACTAGTTCTGATATTTAAATATGGGCACAATTTGGGGCCATAATTTTCTCTTTGTATCTCAAAAGCTATCATTTTGTCAATAGCTTAGAGACCACCAATATTTACACTGCCATCATAAGACTCCCTGCCTTCTTGCAGTTCTAATTTTTGCATGCAGAGTTTGCAGTTGCTTCCCCTGGATCCTTGAGCAAGTCACCTCTGTTTGTGCAAACATGCTCCTTGCCTTTACATGAAAGAGCAGTTCACCTCAGCTAGTACAAGGTTCTCATTTCTAAAGAAATACGTTGTTTGCCTACCGTTCCCTTACGGAGTCATCGGAAAAAATTCTATGTAACATACTGCAGTCCCGTCCTGTCATATCAGTCCCATGAATCATTTATAAACTGAGGAACTCTCCCACCCCCCAAACAGAAAAATCACCTGTTTCAAGAAGCAGATAATCACATGTCTTTTGCAAGAATTTTTAATTTTTGGTTTAGAAGAATGAGGCCACAGTTTCAAATGAAATATTCAAGCCAATTTCATCCTTTTAAAAAGAGAGAGGAAGTTCTTAAGGTGCTTAATAGTGATGTAATTGAGAGCAATGGCCCGAGACTGAAAAAGGGACAGATTTAATTTGGACATTAAGAAAATTTCACTTGAAGCAAGGGCAATTATATAATGAAATAATTTCCTAAGGGAGAAACAGTAAGATGCCATTAATGGAGTTGTTTAAAGGAAAGTAGAAAAAAACACCTGCAACTGAATCTGCTGGAAGATCATTTTATTAGTTATTGTCTTCTTATGCCTCTATGCCATCCTCGCTGAAGATTTACTGTCTGGGGTAACTCACTTTACATCAGGGAAGAATCTGAATTGTTCCAGAGGATTAGGATGTCTATATTCTATTTTACTTTATGCAGAAATATAAAGCTCTAACAGAACCCTGGTGAAAGGGAAAAGGAGAACATGGAGGCTAGAGTTGTGGAAAATCTACACTGTGCTAGACAGTGAGCACCCTGGGATATATGTATTTTTGGAATATAAAGACATACACACACATGTATTTCATCTATTTCAGCCTTCTTCAAACAAATGATTGATTTGTTCAAATTGATGGCTGGTAATACATCTGTGTTACTGGGCCTGGGGAGGCCTGAGGCTGTTAGTCCCTCACACCACCATAGTGCTGTACCTGCAGCATAGGAGGTGAAAACGCATCCTTTACCCAATGTCAGAAGTTTGGAGATTGAATCCCAGATACCCCATCCCTACCCCAAACACACTGTTGGATTTGGGGCAAAGGTCCAAACCACAAACAACCTCCTACAGCTTCACAATCGTCATGTGTAAATGGAAATGTAAAATCCCAGCTGAGTGGTGTTCATTTATGGAGCTTAGGCCTTTTTTTTTTTAACTTTAGCACACCTCTGTGTATGAATCTAAACGAACCAAGAGGCTGACACATAGATTTGAAAGACTCCCTGAAATTCTCACTATGAAGGTATTTTCTGGAAACTTAAGCATTTTTATTGGATATTTTAAATTTTCTAAGGGTGTCTTCCCAGAAGAATCTATCACTGGAGTCTCTTTTTCTGACCTTAATTTCTCCTAACTTCTTTGGAGAAAGTGGCATGCCACACCCCCAGTCTGCCTTGATCAGTCTTCACTGTGCCAACCCCAGGCCTACTCCTTATCTATATATAGGGGCGTCCACCCTGGGGAGATTCTAATTCACAATATTTATAGCCAGTCTTGTTTAACACATTTGCGTGTAAGCTCCACACTACCCGGGTGTACATCCACTGTCGACTTACCTGCCTGTGTGACTTCAGTACATATGGAGCAATCAGGTCTTAAAAGAAGAGGACTAGAAAGTGCCTTCAGGTTTGCAGAACATACGCAGTATTTTTCCCTTATCCTCACTACCCCAAATGTGCAGGTCTCAGAGTATAGTCAAACCTCCGTTTATGTTGTGTTTTTCAGTCCAACACCAGTCCTGCAGTGGTTGATTGTGTTTCATGAAACAGAACTGGGCTTTGGATAAAGACTACATTTAATTCCTTGCTTATAGCTCCTGGGCAATTTTGGACAAGCTTTTCATTTCCGTAAGCATCCCTTCCTGTGGACACTTTCCATTTAGTTTCTTGACCCCTAATAATAATATTCCCTCTCTTCAGCTGTTGCTGATGCCTATCCCACACCTTTGTTGAAACCTCTTCTTCCTGACTCTGGGGTCCCTTAGACAAATCATTTTCACTCTTTGAATCTGTATTTACTCAACTCCCAAAGAAAGGTAAGAACCCCTCCCTAATTTAATAAGGTTAAGGGTAAAGTGAGACTTGAGAGATGAACTTCTATCCACGCATCTGTCATTGTGCTTTTCAGTATGGTGCCATGTCCCTCACTGTTATCATCAGTTGTAAAGTTTGGGAGATTCACATCCAGTAAATGGAGTGGGTGGTGGGGAAAGACATGCCAGGAGTTCATGTCTTTAGAAAGATCTACCAGTAACTCTGTTGACCAGCAAGGTTTGGACTAGATGACTTTTAAGAGTTTTGACAGATCTAAGAGACACCGACGACCTATGTAGAATATTTCTAGGTCACAATATAAAGAAACAAATCTATGTTTTTCAGGATTATGAGGATATTTAGGGTAATTCTCTAAGTATAGAAAAGGGATTTGTGAAGACCATGGGATTTGCTGTTTTAGGAGCGACATATTTCAGCTTTTTGAGAAAAATTAGAATTTAGAGGAAAATGCAAAAAACCTCCTCAGGGTTTAAAAAAAAAATTAACAAAATGACCATCCTCAGCTCTGTACTACAAAGATTAACCACATTTTGCACAGCAGAAATCTTGCTTCAAGGAATGATGCAACAAAGATCAAATGTGAATATGATCTGTCTGGATGTTTTAATTAAAGGAATTCTTAAGAGAAAGCCAGGCTTCCTCCAAGCTGCCAGCAGTGACCAGCCATTCTTTGCTAGTATATGTTTTTCTTTGGCATAGTATCCATGGAGATGAAATTCCGGGAGTTATAGAAAACAATTTTTTACCTGTTTTCTCTGAATTTGCTGCTAGTTTGAAATGAAGACTTCTTGATGGCCTTATTAAATCTATTTCCATGCTGTACAAATAAATTTTATTGTTGCCCCTAGGGATGTTTTCTTTCATTTCAGAATTCAATTTCTGTGCTTTCTGTTACTCTCAAACACACAATACTTCTATCTTTGTTGAATGGGCAGGAAACACAAATGTGATTCAGTGCTTGCTTTATGGACATAGTTCATCTTCACAGACTCTCAAATGAAACAAGTGGCTCTGCAGATAATGCTTATCAGTAAATATCTTTATAAGCAAATTACTCTCAGAAAAAAATAAATGAAATAATATGCTCTACTTTAAGAAATAGCATTCTTCTTTGTGATAGACAAAATATATGCAACTCAATATTTTCCCTTTTTTCTCCTGGCTGCTAGGAAGCTTGGAGTTAGTTGTGGCTTTTAATCACTGTTGCAGTTTTCCTTACCAAGGAGTTCTTAACCTATTTTATTCCTCCTTATTCCAAAGTTGCTCATTTTGGAATTAGGTTTACCTTTTATTTAAATACATGTGTAAATACAAATACATATTTTGTTGAGCTCAACAATATATATACATATATTTGTATATGTATATTTTTGTATATATATTATATATTTGTATATATATTTGTATATTTTATTTATTAAATGAAATAAAATTTACAAATTTTATTTTATTTAATAAATGAAATATATAAATTTAATAAATAAAATTTATTAGTTGGAAATACTTCAGTAGCTTTTCAAATCCATGTGGGGTTATGAAACAATTATTAAATTGGTCAATCCCTACTTCATGTCATACATAGAAGTCAATGATAGATGGATTGTAAATCTACTTGTAAAAGTTAAAACAATAAATCTTTTAGAATAAAACATAAAACATATCATCTCTGTTAGATGTTGCAATCCTATCATCTCTGTTAGATGTGAATTTATAGCTTTGATCATGACTGATAGATGCCACTTTCAAAACCCTTTTAGAATTTCTTAAGACCACCTAGAGTCCTGGTTCTGATGGGGACTGGATTATGATACATCTCCTGGCATAACAGGACATTCTTCAGAATATAAGATGTTCCCCTCCCTCTCTTAATTGGATCCTTTTACTTGTAAGGGCAAGCATCTTTCTCCAGTCTGAGAGTTCTATGTGAACATTGGAAGCATCCACTGCCTTCTCTCCTACATCTTGACCAGACATCATATTTTCGGCTTTAGAAGTTTGGAAACAATGGGGCCTGTATATGAGAAAGAAAAGATTTGGGGAGCTTTTGGAAATAGTTCTTCATTTACCCTGGATTGTGCAAGAGTAACAAAAAGCCTAAATACTGAGAAACCTACAAAAACACAATTCTCTTCACTCATGTTTCAGGTATCTTACAGCTTGAGTTAATTCTTCCCCACATATTGGTGTTAATATCATGGCCTGCTCAGCAATTGTGACAAAGCATGACTGAGTTTTTGTAGTCAACAATCATTCTAGAGAATCCATCTACTGTCTGGTTTCTATAGGGGCAGAATTGAAAAACGCTATGAGAGTACCAATCACCCCTGCACTTATCTCCACTAACCACCTCATCCCTGCTCAGTACTCAGTTTTATTTCTGATTTACTACCCTGTTCTGGAGTGAAGGGACTGTTTCAGAGCTTTTTTCTTGGACTTCCCTACTATGAAGGTTCTTATGTAAAGCCCAATGACCCAATGTGGCGAATACTGCAATTACCAATTTTATCAATTCAAATTTTACACTTAGTGAGTGGTGTAAGGATAGCTCCATGGTAGAATTCTCACCTGTCATGCCAGAGACCCACGTTTGATTCCCGGAGCATGCCCATGCCCCTCCCCCTCAAAAAAAATTTACATTTGGGAACTGCAGAAATGACCACTGGTTGGGCTCTGTGGACCTAGCAGGCCTATTTTGAACCAGAATTAACCAGGACTGGGTTCATCAGTAGTCTCCTAAAGCCATTTTCTAGTAGGGTAGATTTCTAATAGGGTAGAATATTTAGGTCTCCAGGTATCAATATGAACTTAGATCTGAGTCCAATAATCCTTGAAATGTTGGGGTATTCCTCTGTCTCCAGAATATAGTTGAGTAAATGACCATAAGACTATTTGAGGGAAGCCTGAGAGAATCATCACAGTATAGCATCACATGGTGTTACAAGGTCCTTCCTTCTACTGGTCACTGGATTCTGAATCTGAAAACTGGCTTATGTCTGAGAACTGAGCAAAAAGTCACAGCTTTTTATTGGAGCAGTTACTCTTGGCCTCTCCTCCTCTATTCTTGCCTGTTTTGGGTAGTAGATGATGTTTGCTTGTCTAATTTGTTCAAGAAACACCATGCTTTACTAATCGTCTCCACAACTCCCTGAAAGCCAAACCTTCTTGTCTGCCCTTCCAAGTTATCCTGTCATTGCAGTAACTGTGGCCTCTTAAGCAGAGCCATCTGAAATTATTGCTGCAAATTGATTTGGGGTCAAATAATCCCTTTGAATAAGAGCATGTCCATCTCTGTGACTGCCTCCCCTACCATTGGCCTTATCCTACAGAGGAAGCCAACCACTCAGCTTCTGAGAAGTGCTGGTGCCCCTCTCATCAGCCCATTTCAAATGGCCTTGGTGAATCATGTATCCTCTGGGCCCTCTTATGAAATATAAACCTCTGATGGGTCTTCTAACCTCATATAACATACCCTCTTAAATGAGCCTACTTCCCTCACTCACCTTTATTATTCCTTCTTTTACCGTTATCAAGAAAACTTGGGCATTTTCTATTTCCCTCAAGGCTGGCCATTTCCCTTTCCAGTATTTTAAGACTGACCATAGCAGAGTTTGTGCCAGCTTCCAGGGTTTTTGCCAGAATGTTAAATTTGAGAAAGTGCCCTCAAGTCAATGAATTTTTGCCCATCCAGTTTTATATTCTGGCTCTTGTGATCAAACACCCTTAAAATCTAATCCCTAGAGTATTCCCCTGGGTTCTGCTCATATATGGTAGCTAATTCTGGCTACTCCTTTCTTGATTAATCTCTTTCCTCCCTGTTTTAATTTCCTAGCTGCTAAAACATAAGCATACAATAGGTTGGTTTAATAGTACAAATGTATCAGCTTCCTGGTTTCAGAAGCTAGAAGGCTTGCTTCCTCCCAGGGCCAATATCTTCTGTCTGTCTAGCAATCTCTGGGGTTCTTTGGCTTTTCCATCACAAGAAAATGCATGTTGTGGCATCTTCTGTCTCTTTTGGGCTCCATTGACTTCCAGTTTCTGGCTAATCTCTACGGCTTTTCTGTCTGACTCATTCTGCTTATAAAGCATGCCAGTAATCTGGATTAAATTTGGAGGAGCTGAAGATCTAGGAACTAGGGTTCCAAATTATTAGAAATCAAACACCAAAGGACTTTGCTGCTAGAAAAATATAGGTTTCATTGAGCAAAAGCAAACATGCATGTGAAGGAGCACCAAATGGGGGTTCTGCTCAAAAAAGGCTAAGCTGTGGGAGCAGTTTATATGGTCATTTCAGGGAAGCAGGGAGTGAGGGAAAGGGGGAGTGAGGGAGAGTATGGGTTAATCAGGGTGGAGTGTCCTTGGGGAAGCAATAGTTGGTTAATTAGCAAGCTGTAGGAACAAGTTGTTTCTGTAAGATCCAGGCCATCTGGTGACTGTCAGCTGACTCTTTATAGCTGGGCTTGACTTGCTGCTACAGTTTCCCTTCTTCACGGGAGAGAAGCCTTCATCGCCACTGCAAAGCATCATTGGCATGTCAACTTAACTTAGTTGTTGTCCTTTTCTTCTTCATAGTTCTCTGGATAAAGTGAAGCTCAAGCAAATCAAGATGGTTAGTGTAGTTACTGTCCACTCTATTTTCACAAAGCTCAACTTGATTCAGTTGGGCCATAACCTAACTGAAGTAACACCTTAAAGAGATCTGATGTACAATGAGTCCACACCTACCAGTATTCAGACTAAGACTAAGAATGCATACACAATTCAATCCACCACATTCCTCTCAGGCCCAGCAATTCTCCAGCCAGATTATGCTGATATTTATCACTAATTGTTAGCCTACCAGCCAGGATAGAAAGTGGAATCACCTCCTGAGAAGGAGGAGACCTTCCCTCAGAGTCTTCTCCCCCTCAGGAAAAGCACACCTCCTTCATGAACTCTGAAGCTTCAGAGGGGCCCACAGAGCTGATATTCTCTACAAAATCCATCTAGACATCCCTGTTCCATGTTTCAGGGTCCCAGGTTTTCTCAATGAGGCCTTGACTTTAGCGTAGCAGACCTAAACTAAAGTTAAACATTAAAAGTCTCTGGAGCTTTGAGATTTTATTAGATCTTTGATTTGCTGCTGAAATCTGTACCCTTTTCCACTGAAGAAGTTAAATGCCTCTTTATGAGCTCCAAAAGAAGCCCTCTGGCTCTCATCCTTAAATCTGTAATTGTTTTTAATGGCCGTCTGTTCCTCATTATCTCTCTGCAGAGAATTGATACAATTTAGCAGTAACTGGCCAATTTCACTACATTTGTAGGTATCCTTCTCAACATATCTTTCATATATTTAAATTATCATACTTGCAGGAGCATTTCCCTCTACCTTGATGCTTTCCCTAGTCACCACCAGTGAGAGATTTAGCAATTGGACTATGTACCTAAGACACCCAGAATGGCTTCTTTGCCTACTAGACAGTGAGCCCCTGAACCCCCAATTTTTCATACAACTCATGGCACACTGATGTTAGTTCTGTTCTTCTTAGAATCAGATGCCAGGATGGGCTTACACTTTTATGGATTTAGGGGAGAACTCCTGTAGGGGAAAATGGAGAGGAAGAGAATAGCAAAACCATCAGACCATAATGCAAGTCTGATCCATGTTGGGAAGAGAGGGAAGGAAAAAAAAATGGGGTAGAAAAAGTTTTAAAATGTCATACAGTTCAAAGAATGTTTGATTAAAACAAACAGGAAGACCTAAACCAAAGTTGCTACCAGAGGAGACCCACATCTCACAGGAGCAAGCCGACCTTTATTTCTGCTGAGCTCAGTCATAATCTTCAGATAGCCCATGTTGAAGGTTGGCCTCTGTTTGGGTTTTCAGAGCACAGCAGCTGGGGTTCCTTGGTCAATCACATTCCCTAGAGTCAGAGATCTGAGAGGTATAGTCCCATAACTGCCACGCACAGGAATCCAGAGTCCTTCTATCTTCAGGATCCAACTTCATCTGTGGTCTGAAAGTCCAGTGCATTCAGCCAGTGACACATATCCCTTCTGCTCATAGATGCACTTCATTGAAATAAGGACCTGAGAAATGGATTCCTGGCTAGATGGGCACTTAGCAGCAAGGTTTTTGCAATATGGAAAAAGGAACGCAAGCTTTGGGGTAAAGTGAGTCTTTTTTGTCACTTAGAATAAACAAAGTTAAATGGAAAGATTAACACAAATGTCATAATTCAGATGGTATTGATTAAAAAGAAAGAAAAAGGGCAGGCCACGGTGGCTCAGCAGGTAAGAGTGCTTGCCTGCCATGCCCAAGGACCCGGGTTCGATTTCCGGTGCCTGCCCATGTAAAAAAAAAAAAGAAAGAAAGAAAGAAAAAATAAGCAATATTATAAAGGAAAATGAGGTCATAACTATAAATACAGTATAAATTAAAAATAAGTCAATTCTATGAACAATCACTTGCCAATAAATTTGAAAAATAGATAAAATATTTGCGAATATTTATTACCAAAATGCCTTAAATATAAATGTGAAACTATATAATAACTGATAAAATATAATTTTTAGTTAAAGATATTCTGACCCCAAAACACAAGGCCTAGAAATTTTTATAGATGGGTCCCACTAAGCAATCTTATATACATTATTCCAGAGTCCTTTTTAAAAAGTAATAAAATCTGTTAATATAATTCAGCATGTTAACAGATTAAAGGATAAAATCATCTCAAAAGATGCAGAAAAACATCTATTTAATACATTTGAACGTGCCATTGATTAAAAGCAACCAAAAGCCTCTAACTAACTCACTAAGATTAAAAGGGAAAATTTTAACTGGAAATTTTTAACAAAACTTGTTAAATTTCTAACAGAAAAAACCTATAAAAGCTCTAACAAAAATCTACAGCAAAATCTTATTTAAAGTGAAACACCCGATACATTCTTAGTTTGCTTCTACAAGAAATACCACAAACTGGTTAGATTTAACAACCAGTTATTGTTGCGCAGATGTGGGGGTTAGAAGTCAAAATTAAGATGTTGGCAGGATAATGCTTTCTCTGAACTCTGCGGTGTTCTGGTGGTTGCTTGCTGGCTTAACTCAATTTCTACCTCTATCACATGTCCTTCTGTCTCCTCTTCTCCTACTCTCCTTACTATACACTGAGTTCAGTTTTCCTGTTCATTAGGGCTCCAGCCATAACTGATTAAGGCCTGCCCTGATTCAGTTTGGCCTCATCTTAGCTAACAGAATCTTTGAAGAGCCTGTTCATAAGTAATTTCATATCTACTGGACCAGTAGTTAGGACTTGAACATGACTTTGTGGCGATCATGATTCAATCCATAACAGTCTGCCCTCTGGACCCCCAGCAAAATATATTCACTTATCCCAACAACTCAAAAGCCTTAAGCCATTTCAGTAACAATACTAAGTCCAAAATCTCATGAAAATCTATCATGGGAATGATCCATGCAAGGGCAAAAATTTCTTTACTTCTGTGACCCTGTGAAACCTAGAAAACATGTCATCTACTTTCAAAATACAGGCGGGACAGGCAGAGGATGGACATTCACATTTCAGAAGGGAAGAGTTGGAAGCAAAAAAAGGTGCATGGGTCCCAGATAAGTCCAAAACTCAGCAGGGCAAATTCTACTGGATTTCAAAGCCAGTGAGTAATCTGTGGCTTCATGCTTTGTCTTCGGAGCCTGCTAAGTGATCCTCTGTGAAGCTGGAGAACATCCAAGTGGAGGCCCCACTCTCCCTCTCTCTTAGCTTGATGAGGTCTCTTAAGCCCAGACTTTTGCATCCATGGTCCCATCCTTGGGATCATCCTTCCTTCATTTCATCCTATCTCTGTTCCTTTCAGTACAGGCTGGCAATCAGCTCTATCCTTTTCAATACAAGCTTTTAAAAATAGGGACTTGTGATAGATGCTTGTGAATATCATATTTATTCAATATCGTAATGGAGATGTAAACAAATTAAGCAGGAAGAGAAGCAATAAAGTGTTAAGATTTGAAAAGAATTAACAAAACTGTCATTTCTGCATAATAGGGTTGCTTATGTAGATGAACCAAAGGACTATAAACATAAAATATCATAACTCATATAATAAAAATCTTGCAAAGTGTAGGTTCTATCAGTTTGAATCAATTATATGACAACGCAACAGGAAAAAAGATTAGAAAATGTAAACAATAAAATGTATAAAATTTACAATACCAGCAAAACAATCTATTTTATCTATTCCAATAATATGAAAATGCTTTTCAAAGAAAAGTAGTAAAACTTTTGAAGCATATATAAAAGACAGATAAATAGAACCATGTGTCATGTTCAAGGAATATATTTCAAAGAGAACTCAATTTCATAAAGATGTCAGTTCTCTACATATTAAACTAAGAATTGAAACCAGTTCCAAAGTTTCAACGTATTTTTTAAGTAGTTCAAAAGTGTATCCTAAAATTCATATGGAATAGCAAGCAACTAAGAAAACAGAATGAATTTTGAGGAATAAGATGAAGATATTACATTATCAACCATCAAGATATTTTATAAAGTTAATGTTGGGTGGTATTACTAGATGAATAAATTAATCTATCTACAAGAATAAAATAAAAAGCCCAGAAACAGACACACCCATGTATGAAAATAATGTAATGCAGACTGTGGGAAAATGATACCTTGTTCAATAATGGGAATAAGACAATGTGTAATCTTTATGGAAAAATTAAAGTAATATTTTTATCTTACAAGATATACAGAAATAGCTTTTAGGTGGATTAAAATCTTAACCATACAAAGCAAAGCTGTAAAATGTAAAAAGAAACTCTAGAAGAATACCTTACTGTCCTCAGATTACGTGTTGATTTATCAGAAAAGATACAAAAATCACAATAGAGAATAAATATTAAGAAATTTTAATTACTATGAAATTAGAAACTCCTCTACAAAATATCACCATGACAAAGGGAAAAGAGACACTATCGACTAGATGATATTCACAACATACATGGGTGTATTATATGTCCAATGAGGATGGGAGGCAATAGAAGGTCTCATCATCCACGATTGGTGAGAGTACAAATTGGTTCAACCATTTCAGAAAAGAAAGTAACATTATCTACTAATGTAAAAAACAATCATGCCTGAGCACCCAGGAATTTCACTCCTAAAAAAAAAAAACAAAAAAAACTACAACATGCTTACAGCAATGGTTTATGAAGAAGTGTTTTTAAAAGAGAAAAACAAGGATCTAGTGAAATGCTCACAAGTAGGAGAATTATAAACTAATGTATTCATACAATGAAATATGCTGTAACAGTAGTTATGGTTAAACAAGAGCTGCATATATAAGCATGGAAAAATATCAACTGTGTAAAGTTGTGATAAACATACAAATAGCAGAAAGAGAATGACAGCATGATATGAAAAATTTTAAAACATTCAAAATAATACTATGTGTGACTTATGAATATGGATAAGTAAAGTGCAATTATGAAACATGCAATAAAATATGCATGTACATAATAACCATTAAATTCAGCCTAGTGATTAATACTGGGGGAAAGGATACAGAATGGAATGGGTATATTTCATGTGAAGTTTCACATTGATCTGAAATAAAAGCTAAGAAATAAATATAAAAACTTAATTTGACTAAAATAGATGGTTGAATACTGTTTCTCAAATATATTCTCTCTACTTCCCTGAAAATGTGACATTTTAAAATACACCACAAAGGATGTTTTTGTTGTTTGTTTCACCTCTGAGTTTGATAACTCAACAACTGAGAAATAGCCTGTATTTGTTCTTACAAACAGTATTGTTTATTAAAAGTACAACTGGCTGGAGCTTTGCTTGTTCATCCATGAGCTCTGCCAGCATTTGTCTTTCTTAGTAGAAAGACAAAGTAGCCAATTATGCTTTGCATAATCATCTGTATACTGACTGTCTATTTGGGTATATCACTCATTCAGCAGGAAAAAAAAACAGATTTAAAGCTATGTTAGGGGAAGAAAAGGACTGTGTATCTGTGTATGTGCGTCCTGTTTCACCTCAAGTTCTGGTTTATTTGCTAAGATGAGTAAAGTATTTTTCAGAACTTTTTGGGTATTTGGGTATTATTGGTAGTTTTGTGTTCATTTGCATTCAAATAATATTCCGTCTCTATTTTTATTGCTGCTGTAATAGTATTTACAAGACATTTAGTGAATATCAGCAAAACAGGTCATAGGACATGCTCCCGCACCACGCCAGTTGAATTAATGATATTTAGGGTTTTATTAAAATGTATCTGCTTCTTTAGGGTGCTTGCTACATCTAAATGTTCACTAGTAAAGCTGATTTAACAACCTTGAATCATTTCTACAAGTCCAGGCAAGTTAATAAATCTTTTGGGCTTGAGTTTCCTCATCTCAGAATGGTATTATTAAACTTAAACATTGTTTATTCCTCTCCTCCCCACAGGATTTTGAACATCATTTCAGCATTAGAAATTCATTGAATTGTAAACTCTTGTAGCTAGCAAGGCCAGAGAGAGCATTTATTGTTAGCTGAGTTTCTTCAGAGTGAATTTTCAGGCTCTGCAGTGAGTGTGTCAGGACTAAAATCCAGGCATCCTAGTTTTCATTTAGTATTTATTTACACCAGGATGACGTTACTCCTTTATTCTTCTAATTGTGGGAAAAAATAACATCATCCCCAGTCTCTACGTTTTTATGCACAGTGTTCATCTTAAATTAAAAAAAGAAAACACATGCAAAGAGAATAATCAAAAGAATATCAAATAGAAACAAACTCAATGATACTTCAGATATAGGAGTTAGTGGACAAGTTTAAAAGATTCATCATAAATAAGTTAGAGAGAATAGTTTTTTAAATGTCTGAAAGATGAAGAATTGCAATAAAAAATTCAAAATCTATTAAAAAAATCAAATGGTGTATTAGGGTTCTACAGAGAAACAGAATTGACAGTATATATATAGATTGGCTTACATGACCATGGGGACTGGCAAGTCAGCATTTCATAGGGCAGGCCACAGATGAGACACTGTGATACAGGTGAAGTTGAGTTCCCTAGGAGAAGTCAAAGGGACAAATTCTTCTTTCAGACTTCCTAAACCTTCAGTTATGGCTTTTAAGAACCCCAGTTGATTGGATGAGGGCACTTCCCTCATTGATGAGGGCAATCTTCCTTGTTGGTTATAGATGTAATCAGTGGACCATAGATGCAAATTCAACTGTGAAATATTTTCACACTTAATAATTAAGCCAGAGCCTTCTAGACCAAACATCTGTACACCATAACCTAGTTAAGTTGACCCATGAAATTAACCATCACAAATGGGCATTCTAGAATTAAAAAAAAAAAAAATACCCAAAACTGACAACTATCGGATGACTAGAAAGACATTCAGCAGAAGACTGGAATAGTGAACTCAAAGACAGATAAAATGACGTCAAAATTGAAGCATAGATGGGGAAAAAAAGCTTGTAAAGGACAGAAGAGCATAGGAAATATGTGGGACACAGGTAGTCTAACATGCATGTAATTATAATTGTCCTGGAAGAAGAGCACAGAGATATGATTTAAGGAGTAAATGATCAAGATGTTTCTTAATCTCTTAAAAATTCTTAACCCACAGATTCAGAAAGCTCAGCAAACCCTAAACAAGATTAATGCAAAGGATACCACACAATACTCTGGGCTATTTGGGCTGAACGCAGTTGGGCACTTTATTTGGTCTCAGGTGGGCTTATTCGTACATCTACAAGATTAATTAAGTCAACTGGGAATGGATCACCCAGGATGGCCTTAGCTAGGAGAGATGGTCTCTGCTCCATATGATCTCTCATTCCCCAGCAGACTTCCCTGGGCTTATTCTCATGGCAACAAGGCAGTGTTTTGAGAGAGAGAGGAGCAACACCTCTCAAAGCCCAGGCTAAAAACTGATACAGTTATCACTCCTACCTCATTCTAGTGGCTAAGTTAGAACACACCTTGATGGGACAGCTGCAAAGTAACATTGCAAAGGGTGTCGATACAGAAAGGGAACAACTGCAGATCATTTTGCAATCTATTAATGTTTTTCTTGGAAACCCAGAACTCTTTGTATACACATTACCCCTTCTAATTCATGACAATAATTTGGGATATGTTTTAGCTATCATCTCCTCTTTTATGAATGAGAAAATCAAAGAAAAAGATCAGGTAAACTGTTTTAGATTACAATGAGTAGTAGAGATGTCAACCTTTTGTAAAATGCTGTCTTCCAAATGCCTGTACAAAATCATCTATTAGAAAGTTCCACGTGAGTGATCAGATCACTGAACAAATAGGTCTTTAAGTGCTATATTTGGCCACAAAAGTATTTTCAAAGTTTTACACTCATTGTTGAAGATTTCAAGCAAAATCCAAATTTCGATCGTCTCTTGACAATCATAGGGTCTGCAATACTGAGCCCCATGTTGGTTCATTGCAGCAACTGTATTGAGAGTATTTTCCCAGTCTGCTACAGCCCCAGCATCCCCCACCCCCTTGCCCATGACCTCTTTTCCCTCGTGTGGTTACCTGGCCCTTAGAAGCATGAGTTTGGAACTCCCTGCTCTACACCAGGGCTCAGTCCTGTTGTTAATTTATTAGTATACATGTTACACAAGATAGTTACTTTAATATTTTTTTTAGTATAGAAGAATCAAACAGAACTAGTCCTTTCTCCCTCCCTGTCCTCTAGCCCAAAGAGAATTAGCAAAGCATTGGGTCCTAGAGCTAGAGATCTGTAAAGATGCCCATTCTCAACAGGGAGGTCTGGGTAAGGCTTGAGATCTGCCTTTTTAACAAGCTGTCATGTTTTGTCTTTGCTTTTCTATCCCACTTTGAACAGCATGGACTTAGAGAGTTGCAACTGCCCTTAGCTCCAGGGCAAAATTTAAGAGGCTTTGCTTTCACAACCCAAAGTTCAAGAAGACAAAGAACTGTATTGTCCCAAAGGAGGGCAGGTTGCTGTTTGGAGAGTAAGCAGGAAGAATTGTCCAGAAGAGAAAGATGATTCCTAAGACTGGAAAGAAGAAGCTGGGTGCTGTGGGTCCTGTAATTAGAAGGGGCCTTATCCATAGAAAGCTAGCCTCATAGGAGGTGAAGGGAACTCTAATGAGGTGAGTAGGGATAACCCAGGCAGAGCAAGCTTCATGGACAGGTGACCTGTGTAGTCACATAGGGCTCTATGCTTCGAAGAGCTGCACCCTTGGTCTGTTGTCACCATCTTGAAATTCTTAATACATTTTAAACATGGGCACCTACGTTTTCATTTTTCATATGTCCCACAAATTATGTAGCTGATCCTGAGAAGCAGAGAGACCTACCTACCTCAAGAGAAGCCCAATTGACAAGAAACATCCATGTTCTAGAGGAGTCTCCTGAATTGGGATAATAAGAATTTAAGAGACAATTACAATGCACTTAAATTCTAAGCCCCATCAATCCCATACCGCTACCCATTTTTGAGCACCACATAATTCTCAGTCATATTTTACAGTCCCAGATGTCAAACATGACTGAGCTTGAATTTCTCATCATCCATGCCAGGGCAGGTTCACAATTAAATGTAATTTGCTTTTGATAAAGTAAGGTAGCATTTTTTAAACTTTGTATGATGGGAGCAAAGAACATAACCGTAACACATGTTTAGAAAAACATTTCAATCTGATTACAGATTTACAGGCAGTTGAGAACAGTTAACAGTATGTAAACACCTAGCCAAAAGGACATTATGTCAGCTAAATTGATTGACTGCTAAATGGAGGGTAGCTTGTGATTGCATCTGTTCAACCAACTCTGTTGTATCCACATCATCAAAGTGGTGTTAGTATGGGCTGTGAGCCAAGAAGGGGAGAGAGCCTCGTTACAGGGACCAGGCACTCGAGTGGCGTTCATTAAAATCAGATGCTGTCAGGCATCTTGAGTGATGAACTGGAACAGGAAGCAATTGACATTTGTTCAGATCTTTCAAGGGAAGCTGGATGTGTGAACAAGAAGAGTTTGAAGACGATCTTCATTAGTGATGAAGTGATGCATCAAAGCTTGCAGGGGAGCCTCTGGAGCCCAGAGGCTCAAGAAAATACATGTGTCAAAATCAGAAGTGAAATCCATGTTGATTTTTTTTTCCTTTGACATCAATTGCCTTGCTTATGTAAAATTAATCTCACAGGGCCCATCTATCCTGTGTTGTTAGAAATTAAGACATAACTGAAAATGTCTGTATACTCTAATAGGATTGAACTGTAGTCTTTGTCCTCTGTTAATTGAACAGGTCATCTATTGCTTTGCATAAGGGGCTGTAAAAGAATACAAAGATGAAGCAGCATTGGGTGCAGCAAGCAAGATTATATTTTTCAGAGTTGTGGAGATAAAACATGGGCAAAAATGAATTAAAAAACCGTGTCATGTGAAGGATACTGTGATAAATGCTTATAATTACTGTGTATTCAGGAATCTTGTTTTTACTCAGGAAGGGTAGAGGGGACAAGAAAGAAAAAGTTGATGGAAGATGATGCAGGCTTCCTGTTGGCTTTGTATTAGCTAGAGTTCTCTAGAGAAACAGAATCAGCAGGAGATATCTGTAAATATAAAATTTATTAAAGTGTCTCATGCAACCGTGGAGATTTAAGAGTACAAGATCTGTGGGGGCAGGCCAGGAGCTGGTAGCTCCAGTGAAATTCCTCAATGAACTCTCAGGTGAGGCTGGCTGGCTGAAGCAGAAAGAGTATCTCTTCTGAATCCCCCTTAAAAGCCTTCTGGTGATTAGATTAAGCATCACTCATTGCAGAAGACACTCCCTTTAGCTGATTGCATTTGTGGATGCAGCCAACATGGTCATGATTTAAGTCCATGAATTGTCCTCACAGCAACAGACAGGCCAGCACTTGCCCAACCAGACAACCAGGTACCACCATCTGGCCAAGTTGACACATAAACCTGACCACCACAGGGTCTTAAGCGTTTAGTAGAGTTTGACTTTTCACTGTTGCTAGGGAAGGTCATTCTAAGTATAAGAAGCAACATGGACAAAGAAATGAGGCCAGGGAAGAATGGACACGTATTAAAAACTTTTTAGGAGAGATTAGTAGTCTAGTATTAAAAACTTTAGGAGAGATTAGTAGTCTAGTGTGCTGCACACATATTTGCTTGAGAGACCATGAAAGGAAGGACTGCAACAGTAAAGAAAAAATTTCCTGGGTGGTGCTGATACTTTCAATTGTTTCTGTGACTGTTTAATGTTCATTTTAGTTATTTTTGTAGGGCATTTTAAAGGTTTTAACATTCTTATGTCAGAATTGATTTCCAAAATGGAGACACTACAAAGTTCATGAATTTCTTTAAATAAAATTTTATTTTAGAACAGTTTTAGATTCAGAATTATTATGGACATAGTAGAGTGTTCCATACCCCCATAGATTCCCCCATTGTTAATACCGTAGTTTTGCCACTTGTACATTTACCACAAATGTGAACCAATATTGATACATTATCATTAACTAAAACCCACACATTACCCAAATTTCTTTGGTTTTCACCTGTCAATTTTCTATTCCAGGACTCACCAAAGAATTAGTAGGTTAATTTTTTAAATTAAATTTAGTAGTCTGTGTCTCCTTAAACTCCTCCAGAGTTGTGACAGTTTCTTAGATTTTCCATGTTTTTGATGACCTTGACAGTTTTGAGGACTGCTAACCAGATAATCTGTAGAGCGTCCCTAAATTGTGATTTGCCTGATGTATTCCTCATGATTAGATTAATGTGATGGGTTTTTGGAGGAATGCAAGGTAGTGACATTTTCATCACATCATTTCAAGAGTAAATATGATCATTATCATGCATCACTGTTTATCTTCACATTGATCACCTGGCTGAGGTAGTATTTGTCAGGTTTCTCTACTATAAATTACTATTTTCACCTCTGATTTCCATTCTTTCTCATACTCTTTGGTAAGAAGGTGCTATTGTTACCAAACAATGGGCTTGCTGCTCAACCTGCACGGATGCCAATACTGTGACACCAAGCTTTTGAGAGAAGAAAGAGTTTTATTACAAGTTTGGCTGGGAAGGAGACAGGAAACAAGCTCAAATCTGTCTCCCTGATTGGAGAATTGAGGGAGTTTTATAGGATGGGAACTAAGGGATGTGGGCATAGTGACAGGGATTTGGGTTGGCATATTCTGTTTAATTGCTATAAAATTATCCATATATGGTAAAAATGTACTCATGGATCAAATTTTCCTTGTTGAAGGACCCCTCACATTTATTTGTTTCCAGTATCTCCTCGTCCTCGTAATCTCTGGTTCCAAGGAAGGTGAATTTCTAGTGTCTCAGTGGTTATCTAAGGGACATGAATTTGTGTTTCTTGCACATGCTGCAATTTATAACCTGCAGCTAGTTTCATGGCCTGTAAAAAAAATTCAGGAAAGAAAGGTTATAAGAACAGAGGACATTCCCATAAACCAGTTTTTGGTCTGCCCACAGTTTCACTATGCACATCCCACACTTCAGGTGTAGAAAGTTATGGGCCACCTCTTTGAGGCAGAATATCTATATAAGTTATTTGTTTTCTATGTCCTTCCTCATTTTTACAATGATGTATCTATTTGTGTGAATCGTTTTGTTTTTATCTTACCTGCAGGTTGTTGAACTTTCCGGATGTGTCGATTATGTTTTTCAATAAATTGGGGGAGTTTTCTGCCATTATTTCTTTAATGGCTGAAACATATGTTACGCACTTAGTGGAACTCCACATTTCTCTAAAGCTCTCTTCATTTTTCTTTATTCCTTTTTCTCTCAGATCTTTGGATTTCACCTTCTCTATCTTGAAGTTCACTAATTCTTTTATTCTGCTAGTTCAAATCTACCACTGAGCCCATTTAGTGATTTTTTTTCAATTTCAGTTGTGAGGCAGGGTTAGAAATAAGGCAGTGGCTGGCTGAGTGAAGGTAAATCCAAAAAGTGGTCAAGCCTCAAGGAGAAAGATATCCCTAAGAATTACAGCAATAAACAGCAAGTGGCAGGCAAAGGACCCCCATTTGAGTAAATCATCTAAGGAGAAATGTGGAACCAACTGACCCCATGAGTCATCTACCATGAAGCATCCACAGATGAGGGAAAAGGGGAGGGCAGTAAAATAGTCAATAAAAATTACAAAAGGTAAAAACACCTATAAAAGCAGATTACCCCACAGTATCTGCTTACTCTACTTCTGTATGCCCTTGAATTCTTTCTCACAGCATGACCAGGAACCTAGAACCCAAATCCAGCAACAGCTGTACTTCTCAACTCCATAATTTTCATTCAGTTCTTTATGTATATGTATTCCTGTTTCTTTACGTATCTCACAGTTTGGTTTGTTTGTTTTTTGAAACTGGAATATATTGTGGCAACTCTGGGTGTTTTTATTAGTTTGCTTGTCTAATGATTGGCTGGATTATTCTAATGAAATCTAGCCCTGCCTTCCCTCCACCCCACCCTTCCCACACATGTGAAACTTCTGATGCTGCTTTTCAGGTGGCACAGCCTTAGGTATATCCACAGTCACCTTGGGATGGCAGTGGTTTGCTCTGTCCCTGCAAACACCCAGGTGTCAGATTCTACTAATTGTTGTCTGATTGCTCTATTGTTTTCAACAATACCTTGAGGCATAAATTGCCAGTCTAATCACTGTCTCCTTTGAATGAATAGTTTCTGAGGTCAGTGTTTGACATTTGTTCTTACCCCAGAAGGGTTCTCCCGAGTTGTCTCTTTCTGTTTTTCTCCAGAAAACTAGCCAGCCTAAAGTCTAGCCTCAATTCCCAATGAGTCTACCATTTGCTCCCAGTTGTCTTTCTCCACAATTTCCACGATTTTGGGAGAGCTCTTAGGCCTGAAGTTCTCCACATTCTTTTGCAAATAAACCCAGTTCCTCCGGGGTGAATTTGGATCAGTCTGCTCTAGAGCCTGCTCCTCCTACAATGCATAATATCTGAGCCACAGCTCTGGCATCAAATCTGTGACTGTTCAGATGTTTGCTTTATCTTTACAGATGGTAGTGTGTTTCTGTTTGTTTGTTCCTTTTGACATGTCTTGTGATTTTTTGTTGAAAGCCAGACATATTGCATCAGGTAACAGAAACTGGGGTATATAGACTTCTAGTGAGAGGATTTTTGCTAATCTAGCTCTAGGCATCAGAAACTTCAATTCTTCTAGCGTTCTTGTTTTTTTTCCTCCCCAATTATCTTTGCAGCTCATTTACCACTCCTCTTCCAGTTTACAGCTTCATTGCCTTCTGCTCAGCTAAGCAGATCTCAGTTATGACTCTCTGGATTCATCTCTCTCCAGGTTTGGGGGTTGCAGTTTGCTCTGTAATCTCAGTTCTCTGATTGGTCCAAGGAAAATCATTGATTTTGAGTCTTCCTGGCTTTTTTATTATTGTAAGACAGGAGTGACAGCTTCTAAACCCTTTATATATTGCAGCCAAAATTGAAAATATTTCAATTTTATATTTTATTTGCTTAGTTGAGTGCTGGCTATGTTGAGCTTGCAAGCCAGTGGGAGAGAAGTAGGAGATGAAGTTAGAGTGGCAAGCAGAAACTAGAATATTTTAGTGCTGATAAGCAATTATCAGAGACAGACTTTTAGAGATGAGTAGACAACTGTTTAATATTCTCCCAATAAGCGCTCTAATATTAGGTTGCTACATATAACAAATAATTATTTGGTACATATAGCAAATAATATCTTACATTGTGCTCAAACATTTTTCTCCCTATTCATTCTTATTATTCTCCTTATCCTTTCTTACCTTTGTAGCAGTTAAAATTAGGCTGGAAAACAAGCACTAGAAGTAAAAGTAAAAAGAAGAAATTCAGAGAATTTCTTACTTTCCAAAATGAATCAAAGTTTACAATAACCATGTATGTCTGCCTCACCAGTAGAAAACAGATTAAAATCCAAGGCAATGAGGGTCCATGCAATCTGACACTTTTCTCATTATCTTTGACTTGTACACTTTGATTTGTGTACAGATGTCTTTCTTAATTTCTTGCTATTCTTTCTGTATACCTCTCCCACTGTCCCCATGTCTCTCCCTGCCTCTGCCCTCCTTCTCCCTTCCTCTTTAAACCTAATTCTAGCCATCTCTGTCATCTAATATAATCTAATCTAATTTGATCTAATATAATTTTATACAAGTATGTTCATAGGTAAATATGTTAGCTTTGCAGTATTAGCTCACTTAGAGAAACTTTATGCCTCAGCAACATAAAATTATTTGATATTCCCTAAACTCATTCCACCTTCTCTAAACAGCCTTTATGCTATTTCCCTTCCCCTGGATTCTCTCCATCACAACCCCATCCTATAGAAAACCTATAAATCCTATAGAAGCTAGTTCAAATGATACTTTCTCTACAAATCACATCTTGAGAGTCAGATGAATTTGCCAAGGTAGTGCTGGATCTGGACTGCACTTTAGGGAAATAACTCTGGTATTGGTGTACAGAATAACTGAAAAATAAAGAAGTAAGGGGTGGGAATAGTTAAGAGGCTTGCACAAGCATGCTGCTCAGAGACCATTCTTTGTGAAAGACTATATACCATTTTTCCTAACTTGCTATTGTCTTTGCACCTTTTCCCTCATTGGATGTGGCAGTGGCACAGGCGGTCAGTAATTTTATTTCTTAATGAGAACAAATGAGTCCTGGATGTTTGAAGGAGGCTGGCTAAGTCCCTGTGCTGATGACAAAATCAGTAGCTTTGTCCTTGGAGTTGAAAGAATACTGTGTAAACAGGGCTGTGACTTACACATATTCAATTTAGGCTATTGCATTTGGACATGTGATGATTCTATCTGAAAATGGGATCAGTCAGGGAGAAAAATGGACTTTGTGAAGCTGAACAGACAAGTTGCTCATCAAAAATTGAAATTTTCATTTTATCCCTGAGTTCTTAGATGAAGCTGTCCATGTCTCTGAAGCTCTGGAGAGTTATTTTTCCTTCTTTTTTGTAAAATAAGATGTATTTAAAGATGCATTTGTGTGTGTGTGTGTGCTTACCAACCAACTACAATGATCTGGCTGTCTTCCGTGCAGAGCAAAATACATGGTGACATAGCTCTGTTGCTGCATTTATAAGCCTGTAGCCTGGCTGGCACAGTCTGCAGAAGGACAATTATCTGGATGCTCTCTCTCTCTCTCTCTCCCTCTTTCTTCCACCCTTCTCCTCTCTTCTTCTTTCTCAGTCTAAATCAGAATGAACAACTACAATGAAATATGACTTGGCAAGTTAATTGCATTTCCTGAACTAAACAAGATAATATTACTGCTCTTTGGGAACATGACTTAACTAACTTCCTATCTTTATGTTTGAAAAACTATGACTTCGGCTTCCCAGAGGTAATCTGAAATGTGCATTGTCATTAGTGTTTCTTAGGGCATAACCTTCGTTTCTGAGAAAGACCATCCTCTAACTTGTTTCCAGTTACTGAAACAGTAGTTTCTTGACATAAAAATAAAATATCATTTATTGAGCAATCATATATGACACACAATGCTCAGCACTCAATATATATTATCTAATGTAAACCTTTTAGCCATCCCCTGCAATAGCAATTTTTGTTTTGTCATTATCCTCATTTTGTCAATGAGAGACTTCAGCCTCAGAGATTATGTAGGGCATACAACTTTTAAGTATCAGATCCTGGATTCAATCCTACTTCTAAAGAGATTGTCCTCTTAATGCCCCTCCTATTCTGCCTCTCACAAATAGCAGGAGGAGAAGTTCTTACCTCAAAAAATTTATCATTTCTGGCTGGTGAGATGTTGGTGAAAACGAAACTCAATTTGGAAGCTGACCACAGCAATGATGTTTTCTGTATTAAATAAAGGAGCAAGAAGACTTGTATTGTGAAGAGGAAAAGGCACACTGAAAGTTACTAAATGGAATTCAATGAACATGTATTGATTCTTCCTAAACAGAAAATGCAGATAGGCACTAAACAAAGGGTGATGAATTGGACCCAATTTTTCCCTTCAAGCTCAGTTAGGTCAGATTGTTAAACAATGCTGTAACAGAAGTAAATAAATGCATGGGGTGATCAGGCAACATTGGATCATTTGCTAACAGTAAAGTACCAGAAAACTGTAGACTGACAATTATATGAAGTCATATGAGGGGGTATGTCAAGGCCCAAAAAAAGAGAAAAATTACACATTTCCAATAGCCTGAGAAATGGTCATTGAAGATATTATTCTTCCTATGTCAGATAATAAGGGATGGCTGTGGATTCATAGCTTCATAAAAACTGAGAAGTGCCAGTTCCTTTAACCTTAAAGGAAAGCTCCAAATAGTTCATTTCATTTGCTTCAGATCACATGACTATGTAGTAAGAGTGTCAGAACTAGACCCCAAGCACCTAGGCTACTCTTTCTGGGTTCCTTATGTCAAGGTGCTTCCTAAAGTCTCTGCTCACCCGTCAGTTATCATACAGCTTGGTGTCCTTCCAAGGCGGAGTGTCAAGAGATGGGCCTTATTCATTTTATCTTGGAGCAACTCTGAGAGAAGAGGATGATTGCATTCTGTTGTATGAGAAAGTGCTTCCAAACTGTATGTTGTATAATGAATCATGCATCCCAACCAAAAAGACATGTCCTTAATCTTAATCCAGGTTCCAGTGGGTGTGAAACTATTTATCCATAAACCACTTTGAAGAAGTTATCAGTTAAGGTATGGACTCATTATTGAATAGGGTCTAAGATCCTATTAGGTGTGGGCAAACTGAATCATGGTGGGCCTTAATCTGTAGTATTAAAGGCCTTATAAAGAGAAGCCAAGAATCAGAGAAAGTCACAAGAGTACACCAAGGACATCATGATATGAGAGAGCAGAGATGCAAGCCCAGGAACCTAAAAGATTGCAGCTAGCCAGCACCAGAATGCTACAGACTTTGGAGAGAAGCATGGCCTTGCCAATACCTAGATTTTGAGATTTCTGACCTCTAAAACTGTGAGTAAATAAAATTCACAATCCAGCCTATTGTGTGGTATTTGTCATAGCAGCCCTGGCAAACCAAGGCACATACTACGCCATTGGTCATAAAGTGTCCCTAATATTCCCTGACTAAGGAGAGGAAAATCCACCTGAGGTTCTTGTTCTTTTCATGCCTCTTACTCTCAGCCAAGAATTACTGAGATACGCCAGGCAGGTAGAAATGCCAGTAGAGTACAAAGATTAAAAGTGTGGCTGAAGCCAAACCTCATTCCATCTCTTACTTTGGCATCTTACTCAACCAAACCCCAGTTTTCCCATTCTCCAAAACAAGGCTAATAATAGGATTATATTCATAAATTTGTGGGACTATTAAGTGAATTCATATAAATAAAGTATTGAGCAGATTATATAGCAGTTGAAAACTGCTTGGTAACTGCCATCTACTGTTGTAATTATTTCTGTTGTTGTTATTAATATCAATTCAAGTGTCTGGCCCTATGCTGGATGCTGTAGTCATAAAACAGGAAGGGACCACAGCCTCATGATAAAACAAAGGCTGACTAGAATGGATGGCAGTGACCTTTTGATAGGGTGCAGTTCTCTTGCTTAACGTTGCTGATAGCTTCCATCCTGATTTGGGTTCTTCCCCACAGTAGGCTCTGAGACAATGATTTGTGGGCAAATATTTGATGTGGGATGTGATCCCAGGAAACACTGGTAAAGGAGTGGAGAAATGTGACAGCGAAGAGATGGAAACCAATAGTGGACACGTTATCAGATAGGTAACCATTATGGGAAAATGAAGCTCAGTCCAGCTGGGGACTTGGAGAGACAGCATAGAACATATTTTAGTGTGATTTCACCTAAAGCCCAAGGAATCTGGAGTATTTTTCTGCCTAGTCCACATTCTCTTGGTTGAGGGCTACATCTGATGACATTTACTCCCCAGGAATTGAACGTGCTCTACAGGCCGGGAGAAAGCCCTCAGGCAGAGTATCTCAGGTGTTGATAGGAAGCAGTCTTTGAGAGATGAAGAAATGAAGCAGAGGGGATGGTGGGTGGGTAGGAGGTGTAATGAGAGTATTACAATCTCAAATACTCATGTTCTGACTCTGATTTGTTGATGACTTTTGGGAATCCAGTGGTTGATTACAGTTCTAATAGCTAATAGTGATAATACGGGTTGGGTCAGAAGTAGGAGATAAAGAAGATTCTGGACAAGACACTTGGGTGAGATATCAGGATGCAAGAGACAGATTTCATGTAAGCCAGATTAGGAAAAACGTCTCAGGAAAAGTATCCTATTTCTGGGGACTTGGAGCATTGAGAAAGAGAAATAAGATCTACTCTGTCCAATGGTAAAGTTGTACCTGTGAACCAGGTAGAAGGATGTGTAACTGGGCTCCTGAAGATATCATCTCTATCACAAAATAGTGAGTGGAACTTTCTCTGGAGAATGTTGGATTCTTCATCGTCCTATTTTGTAGGGACTGTAACTTACCTAATACAGCTACAATGGAAAACAAATGGAAATATCCTCAATTCAGAGAAAATAAATAATGCACCATACTCACACAGGTAGTCAGGAGTATCTGACAAAGTCCATGTCCTTTTCACCCATCGTGTTTTCCCAGCTTTTGTGTAGGGCTGGCTATATTATGCACCGAGCAAAGGGCTGTTGCACATATATCCTCCATTAAGCTTACAGGGCCACCTCTGGCAGTGAGTCAAGAACATTATCCTGGTTTTATTCTGTTTCTCTGAACCATGTTTTTTTTCTGACCTTCCCTCTGCAGTCCTCCAGCCACATTAGGTCTGGGACCTAAAAACCTGAAATTGTGGACCAGACCATTTCTCCCTTTCTACTCTTAATAAATGTACCTAATTTTGCAAGTAAAACAAGGGAAAAGATATTAGGAAATGTTTTTCCCCATTCAGAAAAAGAAATAAAAGGGAATGTTTTCTGAATTCATTGGGACCAAACTGTATTTCTTAAATCTTACTGATACTTTGTTTTATCTAAATCTCTGCTCTGAATAAAGCTGTTTCTTCAAAGTAGGAGGCTACTTTTGGGCTTATTTCAATATGTTGCATTGCAGGGGAATAAATAGTTTTATGGAAACCATTGGGAAACAGGCACATTATTTTAAGCTGCATTTATTTTAAAATGCAAACTCTCGCTCAACTATCCTACTGGCAGATGAATGGTTTGAATTTCAAAAATCAGACTATGCAGTCGTGGAATTTGCTCAGCCTAAAGCAAGGATCCTTGAACACTAATGGTCTCTATTGTCACCTGAAAAATGTGTTGAAGCACTGATTTCAGGCTCTGCACAAGAGATTCAGATCAATTATTCAGGGATTGTGGTTTTGTGCATTTTACAAATTCACCAGGTGATTCTTATAAGGATGATTCTAAGAGAAATATATATTTTCCCTCCAAAAGATCTCCTTTTCTGATCATCTATCTATCAGTTAGGTGAATAATAAAATGAGTTATATTATATGGCACCTTTGAAAAATAATTTAGCCATCTGAACTAAGAAATTTGACCCTATAAATTTATTTCTGGAGAGTTATGCGCTAAAATCAATTTACAGATGGCAGAAGCCCATATGTTGCATGGGCATACTCCCCACTGTCTTCTTAAAATAGTAGAGATCTGAACAAAAATGTCTAAATATAGGGAAATGTAAAATTATACAGATTATTTAAACTCCATGAGACTCAGTGTCCCTAAAATGTAACAACAAAATAGTAATTCTGACCTTATAAATTGCTAAGATTATAATATACATGACTGCAAAATATCTACTCAGTACCTGTTAAATTGCAATGATCATGCTTCTCCCCCTATAACTGAGAAGTTAGGATTTAAGGGATGATTATGGATGTTGAATCATTATATAGATATTCCTTTTTGCTGTCTCAAGTATTGGAGGACACAGAGAGAAATACCTGAAATCTTTGAACTGTAATCCAACTGCCTTGATCTCTGATAATGATTGTACAGGCTTTATCTTCTGCCCTTGTGATTGTAAAAACCTTGTGACTGACCCTCACTTGTACTCATTTTATCCAGTTTTTTACTTTGAAGTCTTGTGATCACTAAAGACAGTCCCTAGTGTTTATTAATGAAGGTCCTTGGGTCAGCCGAGAACTAACCCACTCTAGGTCCAAGTTATCTTGAAAATTTAAGCTGGATCTAGTCAAAGTGGGTCCACCTGACATGCACAGTGGCTTAGACTTTAACCTATAAGTGAGCTCTACCTCATTATAATACCCAAACCACAGCCATTCTCGTATTAAGGCAGCCATTTATTACATATGTCCTGTGACTAAGCATGTAATCAGTCTGTGTAAGCTCAATAATTGGATCCCATCTAATTACATTTTCTGGAGCCACTGTGCTCATTATCCTAAAATCTGCCCATCTTTTGATACCATACAACTATTGAAATTACTGTAGTTCAGGGAGACAGATTTTGGGGCCAATAGGCCATCTGATCTCCTGTTTTGCATGTAGCAATGCATTCTTTTTCTCTTTGAAAGCCCAGTGTCTCAGGAATTGGTCATTGAGTGCATAGGGCAGAAAATCCATCAGTCTTTGTCTGATAACACCCCTACACTCAATGAAATCTTACAGACAATAAAAGGAGATGCATCAATGATTGAATAAAATCCAGAGATATTTGTAATACAATGCTAAGTGAAAAACCAGGGCCAATATTATAAATATGGTATCAAGCAGTTGAGAAATATATCTCATCACCTACTATGTGCCAGGGACAAGGTAAAGACTCCAGAAAACAGTGATTAGTGAAACAGACTTGGATTCTTCTCTGGTGGAACTTAAGTTTTAGTGCATGGGTCAGCAAACTTTTCCTGTAAAGAACCAGATAGTAAATATTTTAGGCTCTGTGGGAGATAAGGTCTTTGTCCCAGCTATTTAACTGCAGCTGTTGCTTAAAGCAGCCATAGGCAATATGCAAATAAATGGGTGTGGCTGCATTCCAATAAAACTTCATTTGCAAAAACAGTCAGAAGGTCAGATTTAGCCTGCAGGCTGTAGTTTGCCAGTCTCAGTCTGATCTGTTACAACTATGTAGAAAACAAAAAGCAAAACATTGTATATACTCAAAGATTGGAAAAGAAATGCTCCAAATGTTAAAATAGTAGATGAATTATGTGTATTTTTTCTTTTCTATATACTCTTGCATTTTACAAAATTCCTTGATTTAGTGTATACCCCACCTCCAAAGTGAAAATGCAAAAGAACACTTGAAAATGTTTGTGTTGTCTGAACGCTTTGAACAGTAAGGAGATTCAAGCCTGAGATTAAAATATTGACATAATATATTGACAAGACTGATACTGTTTGGGTAACGTGGGACATCAAGACTGTAGCTATGATTTTAGAATCCATTGTATACATTTGAATTTACACTTATGACTACTCTTTGTCAGACTATTTCAACTGTGTAGGATTTTCTATGTGTGTGCTTATGTATTTATGCAACTATGGCCATTTTTCTTGTTATACATGAACTCTGGAGTTTAGTTCATCAAAACCATCTAACAAGGCAGTGTAGTGTGGCTCAGTGGCAGAATTCTAGCCTGCCATGCAGGAGACCTAGGTTCGATTCTCGGTGCCTGCCTATGCAAAAAAAAACAAAAACAAGAACAAAAACAAAAATACCCAGCTACATTCAATGGGTATTTGCAATTCAACTAGAACCAAGCCAGGAGCTATGTAAGATAAAATGAGACACCACTCTCTCCATCTTAAGAGTAATTTAAAAAAGATAAAGTTTTAAAATGCTGGACAGTGATAGCAAAATGGCAGCAGTGTCAGTGTTAAACAGTTAATCAGTTGCATTTGTCTTGGCATCCCAATTCAAGTTCTCTTGGTGATATGAAGAAATTAACCTTGGATACATTCAGAGAAAAGGGATTTACAATTTGTTCAGAAGCCTACCATTTGAGATTCCTGAGAGCAATTTATTTGGAGTGAATGTGTTTGGCTGACAGTCTCCAAAGATGATTGTAAACAGTTCCTCCCATCCCTGTAAGCACATGCCACTCATATCAAGGAACAGAGGCAATTACCACTGCTCTTGAATCTGATTGGTTTTTGTGACTTTTTTTGACTAATAGAATGTGATGGAGGTAAGACGTCCAAACCTAAGCCTTCAGAGGACTTCTAAGGTTTCTTCCTTTGAACCCAGCAGTAAGGAAAGCCAAGCTAAACTATTGAATTGATTAGAGAACACATGGAGACTCTGAATGATGAATGTCCATCTTGGGTATTCTAGTCCCATCTGAG
This sequence comes from Tamandua tetradactyla, assembly GCF_023851605.1. Classification (NCBI taxonomy): domain Eukaryota; kingdom Metazoa; phylum Chordata; class Mammalia; order Pilosa; family Myrmecophagidae; genus Tamandua; species Tamandua tetradactyla. The sequence goes on along the minus strand of NC_135341.1, from coordinate 51,746,859 downwards.
CTCTCAGCTAATCGTAGCCATTTGATTGACTCTAGTTCACATCACATGGAACAGAAGAACTACCTAGCAAAGCCCTCTCCAAATTCCTGACCTACAGAATGATAACTGTTCCAGTTTGCTAGCTGTCAGAATGCAATATACCAGAAATAACATCTTTTAAAAAGGGGAATTTAGTAAGTTGCAAGTTAAAAGTTTTTAGGGCATGGAAATGTCCCAGTTTAAGCAAGTCTACAGAAATGTCCAGTCTAAGGCTTCCAGGGAAAGATACCTTGATTCAAGAAGGCCAATGAAGCTCAGAGTTTCAGAGTTTCTTTCTCAAGTAAGAGGGCACATGGCGAACATAGCCAGGATTTCTCTTGGCTGAGAGGGCACATGGTGAACACGGCATCATCTGCTAGCTTCCTCTCCAGGTCCCTGGGAGGTGTTTTCCTTCTTCATCTCCAGAATTCACTGGCTGGTGGACTCTCTGCTTTGTGGTTCTGTGGTATTCTGTCATCCTTCTCTGCTCTTTCTGAATCTCTCTTTTATAGGCTTCCAGTAAAGCAATCAAGACCCACCTAGAATGGGTGGAGACACATCTCCACCTAATCCAGTTTAACAACCACTCTTGATTGAGTCACATTTCCAGGGAGATAAACTAATTAAAGTTTGAAACATACAGTATTGAATAGGGATTAGAAGAAAAGGCTGCCTTTACAAAATGGGATTAGGATTAAAACATGGCTTTTCTAGGGTCCATACATCCTTTCAAACCAGCACAGTAACAGATAATAAATTGTGTTTGTTTTATCCTGCCAGTTTTGAAACTGTTTCTTACACAACAGTGGATAACAGATATGATATGCTTGAGTGTTAGGGGCAAGGTGTAGAAATAGAGAGAGGTAGTTAGTTGTTTAGATTACAGATAAAGAAGGTGAAGTATTGTTATTAGGAATTTAGCAGTGGAACTGCGGAAGTTAATTTGCTAAGAGCAAGCAGTAAATTGGATTTATAGGTTTGAATGCTTCTAGGCCAGAGAAAGTTGAGTGTGCTTATAGATAGGAGCCGGTCATCAAGGAATACTTGGTCATCTCCATTTCACTTTTAACTTCAAACTGTTCAAAGGATTTTCTCCACACAATTTTGTCTTAAGAATAGAAGCCTGATACAGTCAATCTCTACAGCCTCTGCTTCTGTGGATCTTAACACTGTGGTCTGGGATTCAATTTTTTCTTCTTCAGGGTAAGGTTTTCAGCAAAAATTTTATCATGTCTTTTAAAGATGACACACTACTTTTAATAAATTTTCATATTGCTTAAAGCCCTCATCCTTAAATGTTTTAAGAAACCTCTAGTACAGGCCGCCTGGCTGAGGAAATGAAAATTACATTTGGCATAGTACCCCAGCTATACAGCTTTCTTTTGGGCTTAATGAATGAAATGAACAAAGTTCTGATTCATGTCCCTGTGCTTCTTTGTACAATGCTCCTAAACATTTTAAACACTAGAAGCTGCCTCTCCCCTTCCCCTTCCTTTCTCATAACAGTAAGCATAGCCACCATAAGGGAAAATTCATATACATGCTTGAAAGCTGAAAGCAGACCTTACCTCTTGAATCCTCTCTTGCACACATACATTTTTTGTTACTGTTTTGCACATTTTGCCTCTGTTCTGTAATTCTTTGAGTGTGTAAGTGTTTCCTCTAGTAGACTATGAGCTCTGTAATGACACTCGCTTGTCTTATTTATTTTTCTAAGCCTAGCATTCACCTTGTTTCCTAGCATGAAAAATTTCTTCACAAAGTAAAAATGAATGAACAGATATCAGAATCTGTGACGTGATCTTCCATGAGTCATCTAACTTCCCAGTGCTTGAGTATTTCTCTAGCTCTAGAGGAAAAAAGGGATTGCTACTTGTTCTTGTCTATTCTATGCTGTTTGGTCAATCATTTATAAAACACTCATCAGATAAGGGATCTGGAACAATGCCAGGTGGTAACAAAATCTGAAGGCATCTAAAGAAACCTGCCAATCATTGAAAAGCATGGAATGCAGTTTTGAGCATCAGATATTCTGACAGCTGCAGAAACTTGCCTGCCTATCATACTGGGTGGCAGGGATCCTGGGGGCCCAGCTCTGGGGCCTGCTGACTTATGTTCATGGTCTCAGCTCTGCTGGCACCTGTCTGAGTGTACCTCTGGAAGCCAAACTGCTGTGTTTGGCTCTGGTATTCAGTTTCACATGTGCTCCTTATTTGCCTACAACAGTTGCAAACCTTTTATAGTTGTGAATTCTAACAATGCAGGAATTCAAGGCTGGGATCATTTAGGGCAGGCTGGAATGTGGTGGTCAATTCTCATCAAACAGCCCCACTTCAAAAAATCAGATGTTGGATGAAAAAAAATTTTTTACTGTTTAAATACATACAAATAAACAGCACGCACATAAATACAGTTGAGATGCTGGGATCTCATTTAGTTAAAGTTGCATAATTCAAATTCTGGATTATGGTTTTGTTGTTAATTATCTGTCTCAGACACCATGTCTACCTCCATTAGAATGCAAGCTTTATGGGAAGAGAACATTCTACGTGTCTTCAATGCTTAGAAGGTTTGTGGCCCATAGTGTGCTTTATATATATACATTCATCGAGTTATAGACCTTTAAGCATATTTTAAAACGTGAAAAGCTTTATTGAAAAATAGAAGTCCCCAGTCTCACTCCTTTTGGTGGGCTACATTTTCCAAACATTGCACAATATCTCCTATCCAACATGAGTTTCTTACAATGTTGACACTCCTCTCCCAGAAAGGAATAGTTTCCATTCCTTCCCATTGAGTCTGGGTGGAGTTGGGACAATGGTGTCAGCGATACTGTGTGACTTCTGAGCTTGCTCTTAGAGCCTAGACATCCATCATGAGGAAGGTCATATAACTGATGAAGAGATGCATAAGGGGACAAACTGAGACATGATCCAGAGCCCTGGTCGAGCTCCCAGCCAAGAGCCAGCATTAGCTTTTCAGTCATGTGAGTGAGTCTTACCAGATGAATCCTCCAGCCCCTACGGCACACAATTGATGGTTCAAAGAGTAGAGGTGAGTTCTCCCCATTAAACCCTGAAGATTTAAGAGCATAATAACGTTGGCTTTTCAAGTCTCAATAAGTTTTAGAAGTTTTTTGGCAGCAAATGATAACTGACACACACCTCCCACTCCCATTTCTAATTCCTGTTCTCAGAGGCAGGTATTCTAAATTCCTCTAGAAATTCTAAATTTCCTCTTCTGGAAATTGCTTCAAAATATCTAAATAGTAGGATGTCAGTACCACCTAAGGTAATATGCACACTCTCTGAGCTTCAGTGTTGCCATCTGTGAAATGGGGTAATAATAGCTTGTCACTGGTTCTTCTGAGGGTTACATGAGATAATGAGCTTTGATACCTAGAACAGTAAACAGCACAGTGTTAGTACTCAATGCATTGTAATTATGATTTTTATTATTATGAGAAAATTGCATTTTTCATGTAAATGTAGAATAATCAAGACAGTAGAGACCCATATCAGGGAAACATATGATCAAGTTTCTCTTTAGATTTAAAATTAATTTGACCTTGAGAACCGAGAGCTGTGTCAAGTTCAGTTAAGGCAGCTCATTTGTCATACATGGGTTTATATAACTATTTCTTTTTTTTATGAATGTTTCTTTTTGTTTTTAATATTTTAATTGAGAAATCTTTATACACACACATTCCATATGTGGTGTACAATCAGTGGCTCACGATATCATCACATAGTTATGTATTCATTACCATGATTGCTTTTTAGAACATTTGCACCCCTCCAGAAAAAGAAATAACAAGAAAAAAGAAAAAACTCATACATGCTGTGCTGGTTTGAAAGGATGTATGTACCCTAGGAAAGCCATGTTTTAATCAAAATCCCATTTCATAAAGGAAAGCCATGTTTTAATCAAAATCCATTTCATAAAGGCAGAATAATCCTTATTCAGTATTGTATGTTTGAAACTGTAATTAGATCATCTCCTTGGAGATGTGATTTAATCAAGAGTGGTTGTTAAACTGGATTAAGTAGAGGCATGTCTTCACCCATTTGGGTGGGTCTTGATTAGTTTCTTAAATCCTATAAAAGAGGAAACATTTTGGAGAATGAAAGAGATTCAGAGAGAGCAGAGAAGAATGACATAGCCATGAGAAGCAGAGAGCCCACAAGCCAGCGACCTTTGGAGATGAAGAAGGAAAATGCCTCACGGGGTACTTCATGAAACAGGAAACCAGGAGAGAAAGCTAACAGATGATGCCTTGCCCACCACGTGCCTTTCCAGATGAGAGAGAAACCCTCACTGTGCTTGCTGTGTGCCTTTTCACTTGAGAAAAACCCTGAACTTCATCAGCCTTCTTGAATCAAGGTATCTTTCCCTGGATGCCTGTGATTGGACATTTCTATAGATTTGTTGTAATTGGGACATTTTCTCAGTCTTAGAACTATAAACTAGCAACTTATTAAATTCCCCTTTTTAAAGGCCATTCTGTTTCTGGTATATTGCATTCCGGCAGCTAGCAAACTAGAACACATGCCATACACCTTATTCAAACCTCTCACTGACCACTAGTATTTCCATCTACCCAATTTATTTTACCCTTTGTCCCCCTTATTATTTGTTTATTTATTTATTTTAGCCATAGTTTTTTACTCATCTGTCCAAACCCTGGATAAGAAGAGCACCAGACACAAGGTTTTGATTATCACATAGTCACACTGTAAAAGTGATATCTTTATACAATCATCTTCAAGAATCAAGGCTGTTGATTCAAACACAGCTCAACACTTTCAGGTACTTCCCTCCAGCCACTCCAATACACCATAAACTAAAAAGGAATATTTATATAATGTATAAGAATAACCTCCAGGATAACCTCTCAACTCTGTTTGAAATCTCTCAGCCACTGAAATTTTATTTTGTCTCATTTCTCTCTTCCCCTTTTTGGTCAAGAAGGCTCTCCCAATCCCTTGGTGCTGGGTCCTGGCTCATCCTGGGATTTCTGCCCCACATTGCCAGGGAGATTTATACCCCTGGGAGTCATGTCCTACAAAGGAGGGAGGGCAGTGAGTTCACCTGCCAAGTTAGCTTAGCGAGAGAGGCCACATCTGAGCAACAAAAGAGGTTCTCTGGGAGTGACTCTTAGGCATAATTTTAATTAGGCTTAGCTTCTCCTTTGTAGGAGTAAGTTTCATAGGGGCAAACCCCAAGACTGAGGGCTCAGACAATTGATTTAGTTGTCCCCACTGCTTGTGAGAATATCAGAAATTCTCCAAATGAGGAAGTTGAATATTTTCTCCTTTTTCCCCAGTTCCCAAGGGGATTTTGCAAATACTTCCCTATTCACTGCATATTACCCTGGCATATATTGGGGCATCAGACCAGCCTGGACAAACCAACAAAATCTCATGCCCTATTCAAAATTCCACGTACTTATGGTGTTTGAATAAACTGACCATGCAAATTCAATTAAGAAATGCATTACCCAAAATATAAATTTTGCACCAAATAAATATCTCTCCCTTTAGTCTCAAACAGAAGCTGAAGTTTTTAAACATGGACAATATAATCCTTTACTCTATATTCTGATATACCTTAGTCCTATCCAGATCAGCTTCACTCATAACTCTATTTGAAGTCTGATCATTTTTCCAACTTTTTAAACAGTTCCTGTACGGGGTACTGCTGACTTTCATAGCTCTAGAGCCCTTACTTTGAGTCTCAGGTATCATACAAATGCCAAAAGTTTCTGGGAACAACCAGGCTATATACAAATAGCTCAGTATCTCAGAATTCAGAATTAACAGTTAAATCGCCTGAATATAATCTAGGACCCTTTACAATAGGCCCCAACCTAATAACCCATGTTCTCAACTTCAGTTCGCCAAGTTTTTATATTATAGTTAGCCCATATGATTGGGGCATAATAATATTTGTCTTTTTGTTCTTGGCATTTCATTCCACATACAGTCCTTAAGTTTCATTCACCTAATAGCATGCCTCACAACTTCATTCCTTCTTGCAGCTGCTCAGTAGTCCACTATATGTATACATCACATATATAACTATTATTTGAGATTTAAAATAGTGTAAATTAGCTGTAAACTTTGTGCTGTAGATGATGACTATTTACTTTTTTTATAGTGATCACACATGCATTTTCTTTTCCTCATCTCCCAATACGATTATAGCACAAATTTTAGCCCAATTAATATTTAGTTTTCACATTATTATAAATATTTAAATATTTTTACATCTGATCCATGCTCCCATCTTCAATCATTTTCTCTTTTCATTTTTTGAAGCGTTTTCACTGTTTCACTTAATTTTCTATGTACCAGTCATTTTTAAGTCTAAACTCTCTGCCTTAAGTTTTTCTGTGATTTTTGGCTCTGTGTTCACATCTGCAACTGAGCTATTATAAATCTTTCTGGAACTAATGGTCCTGAGCTAGGCAATTTGACAGGTGGTTTTTAATGTAGGGTGACAAAGAGCTTAACAGGCTTCTTCATGAAGATACTTCCAAATGCCTTTCTCCATAGTATTGGTCTCTTGGGCTGAGGAGTCATTTAAACTGCTCCTTGGGGTAGATAAGCATGGTGACCTAGGCAGAAAAAGAGGGCAGAGATCTTTCATCATTCACCTGTTTTCAGCTGGGGACTTCAACCATATACCCAATTATGTTTTATGACTGCAGGATCCATAATTCCACCTCTCCAGAAAGTAAATCGGACCATCCTGTGTTTTTGCAGGGAGGGACTGTAATCTGGGTTATATATATTTGGAGATGTAATGCACTGGGTCCAACCGCTCCTTACTCAAACTCTCAATCCATCTTTCTGCACCCCTTTCTCCCGCCAAATCTTGGATCCCACCTTCAGAGGCAATTGGAATCTTTGATTTCAGAGCCTTTCAGGGTTCTGTGGCATTAATCTGCTGACTCCTTCATGTCTTACCTATTGCGCAATCATGTTTTAGCTTTCTCAGATTTGCTGAGGCAGGTACCACTCCATTACTTTTTAGCTTCTAAAATTAATTGAATTAACACTTCAAATTAGCTGTTGTCTCTTCAGTAATTCTCGTATTGCATGCTTTTAGTTCTTTACAGTATTCACTGTAATTCAAATTTTAATTTCTTTACTGCCATTTTAATGGAGTTTAGGGAGGCAGTGAGATAAATTCATTTCTTTACAATGACATGCTTAACTGAGAATCCTTTTATGATTATCTCTTCAGTCCATTATTCTCAGACATTCTCAGGGATAAGAATAAGACAAGAGTAACCCAAAGTAATTGTGTGTTCTGGGAAGTACCAGTCTGTCCACCCTTGAATGGGCTCATTTGAGAGGACTGTTCCTGCTGTTTGATTAGTGAAGCACTCCCAGTCATGATGGAGATTTCTGCAACACCTACTGTAGAATCAGGCAAGGACTGTTCTCTTTTGAAATTTCACATCTTAATCAAGCTGGACCAGGGAAGCAAGGGAGAAAAGGCTCTGCTGGAGTGACTTACTATCCCCTATGGGATTTGGGGACAGGGGCCCAGGTTCTAGCCTTGCTAATATACTCAGATCAGGAAAAGCTCATTTCTCAAATTGAAGGATGGGGAAAAAAAACCCAGTAAAGTGAAAACATAATCTTCACACAGACCTTTTAAAACTATAAAGGGCAATACTCAAGCCTTGGACTCTGTCATTGTTCACTGAACCTTCTCACTGTGGTCCCAGCCCAGTCCACCCTTGTCTGGGCTTCTTCCGCCTCAGTACTGCATGCCTTTTGATTTCTAAAATGTTAACCTGCCTGGAAACTTCAGTTTTATATAGCAACTGGCTACTTCAGAATTTCTCTTCCCGCCTTCAACTCTGATGGCTGAGTGAAGATCATTTCATCCCAACCCCAGACTTTTTCATTTTGAGAAGCAATCAAGGAATATGTTCTCTCTGAATGGGTTTCTGATTTGTGGGACTTTACTGGATTTGCCCTCAAATATTATCTTCCCACCTTGTAGTCTAGAGCAACTTTTTGGAAGTAGAGATTGTATTCAAGAATAATAGAAATTGAGGCAGTTAAAATCAATCAGATTTTAGTTCGGAAATGACCCCTAAATACAGAATATATATACATATGTAAATATATATTTTTTTCTTTCAGTTCATGTACCCATTTATAGATTATATAAATCTCTATGCATTGTCTTTCTCCTAAAGAATAAAGATGTTCTTTGACTCAAAACTTCCCTAGGTTACCAAAAGTGAAGGCTCTTCTTCCACCTCTCTAGCACTGTTTGTATGAAGTCCCACAGACAAAAGCAGTGTGATTTCTATTTTGTTCACATTCTTGTAGTATTACTGTACGTTCCTACTCTACTCCCTTTAGCTAAGAAAGGATAATGACTTCCTGATGGTATATTCCTTCTATCAGAAAAACCACCTGGTTATCTTATAAATACAGGTTCTTTAAGACACAAATGACTTCTATTTAATTCTCTTTCTACCTCTTCTTTTCAAAAAAATTTTAATACTGGTGTCTGAAATAAAGTTACCCAAAGAAGATATTTAAGTCATTTAAGAGATTGAAAAAGATAGACAGACAGGAGAGTGTTAATTGCTATAGTCTTGGTGATACAAATCAAGAGTAGCTTTAAAACATGAATTTTTCCTCATCCTCTCTCCTCTTTGTTTTAGAAATTCCAAACTGATTTGTCAAGACAGATCAAAGAAGTAAGAAGTTTTCCATTAGGCTTATTGCTTTCGAGGGTGTTTTAGTTTTCTATTCTGCTTAAAGCAGGTGCCATGAAATGGGTTGGCTTTTAACAATTGGATTTATTTGCTCACAAGCTTACAGTTATGAAGGTGTGAAAATATCCAAATCAAGGCATCATCAAGCCAATGTTTTCTTCCTGGACTCCACATGGCAAGGCACATAGTGGCATCTGCTGGTCTCCCCCTTCTTTTCCTACTTTCAGCTTCTTGTTCCTGTGACTCTCTCATGCTCCTTCTGTATATTCATCCCATTTATAAAGAACTCCAGTAATAGGATTAAGACCCTTAATTGAAGTAGCTCCATCAAAACATCTTACTTCCAATGGGGCCACATCCACAGAAATGGATTATTACTATTTTTTTTTTTTGCTTGCTACATGGCGGGGATCACATTCCATTCTTTTTGCTTGTGAATGTTTTGTTATTGCAGCACCATTTGTTGAATTTTTGCTTGTTCAGTTTTTCATTTATTTGTTTGCTTGTTTGTTTGGGAAGTGCATGGGCTGGGAATTAATCCTGGTTCTCCCTCATGGTAGGTGAGAATTCTACCACTGAACTATCCTTGCATCCCCAGGATTAAATTTAAGAACATGCCTTATGGGGGTACATACAGCTTCAAACAACCACAAAGGGTGAACAAAAGACAGACAGTGAGTTTACAATGAAGAAAAATTGCCTGTTACCCCACTTCATTACATTTCATAAGGTCAATTCATGATGACTTTTACTATCCTTCTGATAAACAGAAGCTACAAAATTTCCATTTTGCCTTAATCTCTCTGAACTATATTATAGTATACTGCCCTTTGTTTTGAGAGGCAAGGATTCTTATTTTTGCCAATTCTTTCCTTCATAGCACATAATGGGATGCAGTGAGCGCTATGAGCTCAGTATCACTTAGGTCATCTTGGGCAACTCTTTTTGAACTTGACTCCTTTAAAATAGGGTAAAAGTATTCTATTTGAGAGTTAGGATAGCTTAACTTGGAAAACAGAGAATTCTTTGCCAATTTCACAGTAGTCCGCTTACTTGACATATATACACACACATTAACATGTGTGTGTGTGTATGTGTAGAAAGACAGGTAGACAGAGGGTCCGAGATAGAGAAGCAAAAGTAAAAAGATGGAAAGGAGATAAGGCTGAATATATGTGTGTGTGTGCATGTGTTTCTATGAATGTACACACACACACCCTATACATATATATATATATATATTTAACCTATGTCATAAAATCAACCATGAATACATCAAGATGACAAGAAAATATTCTTTAACATTTTTTTTTCTTTTGCCTTTATAGGAGCCTAGAGTAAAACATAGATATTTCACCCAACTACATTGCCATTTTGTTTGTTCAACCAAGCATTGCATAGAAGGTGGAATTAGGCTCATCTGAATATATTACGTGAACATTTGCCAATTTGATCTTTGTGCAGTGCAAATGTGTTTCATGAATTAATATCACCTCTTGTTCTTTTCCAGATGCTGTCAAATCCCTGTCATTCTTTTTTGTATTCAGCTATTTGATGAGGGGGAAAATACTGTAGCAGAAGATTTAATTTTGGAAATAAAAAGAAACCCTGATGGTATTGTGTGTGTGTGTTTGTGCGTGTGTGGCCATGTGTGATAGATGTTGGGAGGTATGAAATTCATCCTATTAAAAAGCACCTCATATCATTTAAAATATACATTTCTGTATGAGTATTTGCCTATTCTATGCCCTGAGAAAAAGATTTATTTAAAAGGATGCTATGATTGCAGTGAAACAAAGGATATTTTCTTGGCTGCCCCTTAATGCTTATTGAAATAAACAGGTCAGCCTTAGAGTACTTGATCAAGAGACTTTAAAAACATTTGGATTTACTCAGGAAATCTAAATCTGTGGACAATATAGGGATAATGTCAGTAAATGTTTTGTTAATTTTGATATTTCCCTTGTGAATCATAGCCAGAGGCTGCCACTTATTCTATAAACAAAAGGATAATCTATTGAGTTATTTACTTATGCGTTGTCCTCATTATTGTAGTCGGTAGAGTGCGACTACAAGAATTATCCCCCTCCACCCCAAATCCCCCCAAACTTTGTGGAAGAGATTTTTGCTCCCTACTCCAGGAAGTAGTTGATGACATGGACTGTAGGGCCCCAAGTGGTCATTGTCAGACACCCCGAACACACCGACATTTGAAGTTTTTGTTTGGGGATGCAGAGGATGGCAAGCATGGCAGGAAGATATTTTTGAGGGGTGTTGGGAATTGAATCATGTCCCCACAAAAGACATATTCAAGTCCGAATCTGAGCTTCCGGGTGTGAACCCATTTGTAAATAGGACTTTTGGGGATGTTACTAGTTAAGGTATCCCTAAACTGAATGAAGGTGAGCTTAACCCAATATAGTAAAGTCCTTATAAGCAAAGGAAACAGAGACTGAAGTGGAGAAAAGGAAGGAGACAGAAAAGGATACATGGCCCTGTGATGGAGGCAGAGACTGAACCATCAGGAGAATGTTACAGACTTCAGAGAAAGCATGGCCTGTTGATATCTTGACATTGGCCTTCTGGCCTCCAAAATTGTGAGACAATGAATTCCTGTTATTAAACCAACCTATTCTGTGGTATTTATCACAAGACAAGCCTTCTCTAAAATTGGGAAAGGGGCAAGTTTGAGGGTTTTCTGTGAGTGGAAGATATCTAACCAACTCCACTGCAGAGCTCCCTTTGAGTGGCAGAAACATTTATGGGGTGACAAGAAAGTCCTAATGATGGAGTGAGAGAGTGGTTCAAATAGAATTGGCCATGGCCCAGGGATCAGGAGTGAAAGCCCCCATGACCATAGCTGACCCAGAAGTAGCCAAAATGCTCTCCTTCAAGAGGTTATTTAGCCTAGGATATTGAGCATATCAGTGGTGTCAAGCATGGAATGAAGATGGAAGGCTCTTCTGCAGGCATTCTGGAATGCAAACAGTCCATAAACCTTAAATTTCCCAGGATAGGGGAAGAGTTTCCATAGTGCATGCCTGAGATGGAATTTGCCACCAGCTAGGCTATTTGGGGATTTCAGAACTGTGTTAAATTGAAGAACAGTGACATTTTTCACACCTGAGATTGTGGGGCAAAATTTGTAGCAGTTACAGCATTTATTTGGCACCTAGGCAAAATTATAAAATAGATGCTTTCTTTCTCTAGAGGAGCTTACAGGGTAGTGGGAGATTTACCATTAATCATATTATCGGGTAACTAATAGAACAGAGGTTCATGCAAAGAGTTATGGAATGAGCTAGAGACAGGTGGGGAAGAGAAGCCTTCTCAGGAGAGGCAACCTGAGATGGGTCTTTTAAGATAAGTAAGAACAAGAACTTTATTATTAGGAAAGAGGTATAAAGGTATTCCACTTAAGATAAAAAATATCTTTAATGTCTCTAATCAAAGACTGTGAGGACTGGGGAAAATTTAAAGTGAAAGAAGAAAGTAGAGGCCGCAGAAAAAACTAGTGAGGTTAGCTGGAGCCCAGTTGTGAGAAATCTTTTAAACCAGATGGAGGATTTGCTATTTTGAGGGCTACAGGATGCCTGTGAAATCTTTAAGCAGCATGGTCAAATTGTGAGTTGGAAAAAAGTGGTGAGCAAAGGTGACTAAGTGAGGAAAAGTAAGATTAGAGAATTGCAAATGTTCAGATAAGAACTGGCAAGGGCCTAAACTTAACAAAGTGGAAGAAATGGATGTGGGATATTCAGGAAGTAAACTCAATATGACAGATAAGTTGTAAAACTCGACTGTATTCACTGCCTTAGCCCCTAGAACCCTGGGTATTTTGTCTGGCATAGAGCAGGTCCTTTATAAATATTTTTTGCCTAAAAAGGAGTGGAAGATAACTCTTAGTTTTTCATCTTGATGACTGAAATAAGCTACACAAGAACAAGGTTGAGGCTAAAGATGATGGGTTTGATTTTTGAATGATTAAAATGGGAGAGGCTGTGAGTCATCCAGGTGGAGTGTTCCAGTATATAGTGAGATGTATGAGTCAGGAACTTGGAGTGAGGCTGGGATGGGAGAAAATTATAAGGAAGTAATTTCCCTGGAGGACAGTATACTCTGATCTGGAAAGCCAAATGTGCCCCAGTGTAGTACCTGGATTACATGCTAAAAAGAGAGCATGCTTATAGAAATATGTAGTAAACACTCACTTTCTGAAACTTGTGCATATTCAGATCTTGGTAAGTTTTCTTTTCATCAAGGATTTTTCTTAAAAGTTACTCCAAAGAAGTTTTTAAGAGACATAAACTGTCTTTTTTATTTAAAAAAATTATATAGTACTGCTAATACATAAGGAACAAAGAGCTACTAACAATGCCCAACGCTCTCTAAAGAGAGAGTCCTCTTACATGTTAAGAATCTTGTTCTGTTGAGTACCTTAAAAGATATAATTAATTTTGCAAGGTAAAGTGAATTCCTTGTTTAATATAAGGAGGATTTCAAGGAACCAAGGAATGGGGTAACATGAAAAGTTAGAGCATGCAGGGCAGAGATGGGAGGAAATACGAGAAGAGGGAACTGGAGAGAAATTAGAAAGACTTACGCTCTTTTCTGATTTATTTTCTTGTAGAAACTATGAAGAACCTGAGTCCTGTGTTTTGGTTCATAAGACAGAATGTGGAGATATCGTAGGAGGACTTAGGAATCCAGAAAGAGAGGAGACTAAGATGATCGGTGGAATTCCCAGAAGTCTTTGGGAGGTTTTAGACTTTCTCAAATAGTAGAATTGTGTCTTGTTGTGACTCAAACATTGGAAGGTCCAAGTACACAACTGAGTTACGTTTCACTAATGTAACCCCATTTATGAGCAAGATCTTTCCAACGCTTTCATTTAAAACTATATAGAGAAAATTTAGAATTAGAGGATGCTATTTTAAACCAACATTTACACCTCTATCTATAAAAACTTCTGAAACTATCTACAAAAACAAAAATTGTATTATTGGTCCTCTACATTTAGATCACTACCTTTTGGGTTTCTCCTCTGAGACCTGTGAATGCATTCCATTTTCATGGTCCTTCTGCAAAATCAGCAATGAGCAAGTTGTGTCATTTGAGAGAAATAATGAGCATGGAGAAGATCACAGAGTTTCAAGATGGAGCCAAGCAGTAATAGTTTTGGAATGCATTTATCCATTCCACATATTTTTAAATTAACTTCTCTGTCAGTCTGCGAAGTATTAGTCCCTGAAAATCAGATACTTAAACAAAACACCATCTTTGTATTATCTATGCTTTAATACTTTATGGGGAGAAAGAGATAACAAATATTAGCAAACCTGAGTGCTATAATAAAATGTCTTATCTGAAATGCAAAAAGAGCTACTTAGGATTTTAAGCCTGTATGGGATCAGAATTTAAATTTAAGATCAATTTTTGACAACTTCATAAATGCATATCCCAGTTATATAGCTGTAGTCCAGGTAAGACAGGATGACAGCCTGATGTGAGGCCGTGGCAGTGGAGATTGAGATTCAGGGACAAATCTGTAGAATCAGCAGGAATTGGTTCCTGTCAGAATTTGAGTGTGAGACAGGAGGGGTCCTCAATGGTATCCAGTTTCTGGCTAGAGTGACTATGTAGATGGTAGAGTCATCACAAATTTAGGGGAAAGGTGGTAAATAGAATTTGGGGAACTTGAAGTTGCCTGTGGAGCGTATAGGTAAAAGTTTTCAGCAGGTAGGTAGATGTTTAGGTCTGTAGGTTGGGGAGGAGAACTAGAGCTATGAGTCTGTAGGTTGTTGGCATCTGAGTGCATTCAAAGTACAATGATGATGTGAGCATTTACTGAATAAGATAACATCAAAAAATCACTAAAAGAGATAATGTGCTGAAGACAGAGACAGAGAGATGGAGAAGCCATTTTAATTGGAAAAAATAAAAGAAAACTTTAAACTGTGACAAGTAACTTTAAGTACAAGTTGGGTCTGTTTCTTGCTTTGAAATGAAGCAGATGAGAGAAATTCCACAGATAAGGGAAAGAACATTGGAAAATCAAAACCTAGAGGAAGTGCATCTCATTCTAAGTGGAGACAGTGCAGATTACCTCTATCTCAAAGCCTTTCGGAAATGAGATGAGCCAGCATAAGTAGATTTAGAAGCACATTTAATTGTTTTCATAATGAAATCCATAGAACTTAAACTGTACAAAAGCCTATTGACTTAAGGCTGGCACAGGGATAGAGGAAAGGCTGAAAATTTGTCTAAAGGAATAGGTGGGACAGATTATAAATGACTTTGAAGGCTGGTTTCAGAAGTTTGTAATTTATTTCTGCAGTTCTGCCAAGGACATTAATCTATTTTGATGACTATGAGGCTCTGTCCTGCTTTAACGGTTGCTCATTCATTCATTCACCAACAGTACTGAAAACATTGTACTTTTATGGGGAAAGTCTTACGTTCAGACTGCTGCAACTAGAGGAAACTGATTTCTGTTAAGTTTTGCTGAAGTGTCCATGCAGTTATGTTCTTTCTACTCTGGTCTGATGATTCCTACAAATACATGTTAGCTATTATAATGATGAATAATAATAATAACAGCTATAGTATAAAAGAAGTTCAAATACTAGAGTGTTAAAACACATGTTTAAAACACATGTTTAAAATCCCATGTTTAGAGTGAAAATAAACAATCCTTCTAGAATGTAACCTCTTAGCCCAAAATTGGACATCAAAATGAAGCTTCATAATAGAAAAGTAGGTGACTTTGCCAGAGTCACATGCCAGGTAAGTGACATTCAAGACTCTTAACATTTATACAAGATTGCTTTCACAAACATCACAGACTTAATTCACTTCAGAAGGAACCTGTCCAAGGGAGTGAGTAGCAGCTGAAATCCAGCCCTCACTCTTCTCGCCATGTATTTCCAAAATCCCTTTTTCTGATTCTTGCATGTGCATTGCCCACTCACCCAAGCTATACACCAATGAAGTTGGACCTCCCTGAAGGAAGGGGGTTACATTTTCAAATTCTCACAAAGATGCCTTATGGGCCAGTAATGGCCATAGTTAGTTCGGGTCCCACCTCTGGATCCTGATTCTACAGTTTCTGAATGAAGGAATATACTCACCTCTACTGCCTTTTATCTGGGATTAGTTTTTAACAAGGAGCATTCTAGGTGTGGATAAAAATTGTAAGAATTTGAGATTAAATGCTTAGAATTCTCTCAATTATTTCCAAACAGTTTTCCCTTTGGCTGTTAATAAGGTTTTCAAGGTGCAACTGAATGGATAGGACTTAGCAAAATGCCAATCAGCAAGGCAGAATGGAGCTCGTTACCGTAGATGCCATCACATTCCACCTAATTCTTATCGTTACTAACACATGAGGTCACACTGTTATGTCTACCTGTATATATACTTTCCCACTATTTGTAGGCTATAAATGAATTTGTGGCTTGGAACTTCACAGTGGGGAACTTTAAGGGCTTTATAATATGTCCTGAATGGAAATGGCTTTCATCTTACTGTAAAAAAAACAGTCTGTCTGAATTTTTGTTCTCATGGCAACACGTTCTGAGATGAAAGACTAAACCAGAATACTGCAGGACATCTGGGGGCACCAAGACAAAGGGGCCAGTGTTTGACCACTGGCCGGTGAAGAGGTAAAAATATATATAGCAAACAAATTCTTTCCATCTGATTGGATAGCTTTGCTCCCTTTACCCAGCTCTCTCTATTGGAGTTGCATATTCCTGAATTTGTCAGTGAAGCCTCTGCCCACCCACACATTGAGCATGCTCCCATCCTCTCAAGCCTGTCCTTGAGGTGTATCAAGGACACTTCTCTCACGTATTTTTTTTTCCCCTTAAATAGCCTCTGAACCTGAAGGTCCTCTCACCTTGCTGTTTCTGATGCCTAAAAGTCATGTCTATTGATACAATGGATATTCAAATGACTATTTCTAGCTTCAAAATTCTCATATTATTCACATGTGCAGTCAGTCTCATGAGTTCTCTAGGACTTGTAATGAAGACAACTAAAACCCAAGTAAATGGTGAAACTCATGATTTGGTTGTTTCAGATGGATGGGGCCTAAATGCTCTGATCTTCACAACTCCTGCTTGGGGGGTTAACAGAGGAGTTCCATTTTGATTGGTGCACTGAAAACTGTAACTAGGGCTGGAGGTGGTGATACATTTTGCCTTTGACAATGGCAGATGTTCTAGTTTGCTAGCTGCCGGAATGCAATATACCAGAAACAGGATGGCTTTTAAGAAGGGGAATTTAATAAGTTGCTAGTTTATAGTTCTAAGGCCAAGAAAATGTCCCAATTACAACAAGTCTATAGAAATGTCCAATCACAGGCATCCATCCAGGGAAAAATGCCTTGGTTCAAGAAGGCCGATGAAGTTCAGGGTTTCTCTCTCAAGTGAGAAGGCACATGGTAAACATAGTTAGGGCTTCTCTCTTAGCTGGAAGGGCATAATGGTGAACACGGCATCATCTGTTAGCTTTCTCTCCTGGTTTCCTGTTTCATGAAGCTCCCCAGGAGGCATTTTCTTTCTTCATCTCCAAAGTGCTGGCTGATGGATTCTCTGCTTCATGGTGCTGCAGCATTCTCTGCTCTCTCCGAACATCCTTCATTCTCCAAAATGTTTCCTCTTTTATAGGACTCCAGAAACTTATCAAGACCCACCCAAATGGGTGGAGACATGTCTGTCACTTTATCCAGCTTAACAACCACTCTTGATATGATTACAGTTTCAAACATACAGTATTGAAGGGGATTATTCTGCCTTTATGAAATTTGGGATTTTGATTAAAACATGGCTTTTCTAGGGTCCATACATCCTTTCAAACCAGCACAGCAGACTAGGTAAATTAGACTAATCTTGTGGCTGAAAAAATTAGAATCACTGGAAGTAAAGCCTGCTTGAAGACTTCGGATCAATAACAAGATTGTGAAAAATTACCAGAAAAATGATCTAGGGAAAAGGTGAAAATTAAGAGAGGTGCAGCCATCATTTGAGGTTGCTCTTCCTCCAGAGATTTTTGCTGAATTGAGAAGAAGCTAGGGAAAGAGACTGAGAAACTAAATGATATATTTGACAACATCATGGCTTGGGAGAGAAGGTGGAAGGGAGAAATGGATTCCAGCCTTGTCATGTGTGAAATCATCGTACTTTAGATTAGAACAGGAGTGGACAAACTTTCTCTGTAAAGGGCCAGATAGTAAATCTCTCTTGTAACCATACAACTCTGCCATTACAAAACCAGGTGGTGGGGCTATTTGCTGACCTATGGTACAAGAACCACTGAAGACTCCAATCTAAAAAGGATAAACTGGAAAAGTAGGAAGGAGTTCATATGTCTCGAAGACTACAATACAGCCTTAATTTATGTCAAATCTGAAATTAGACAAAGGTGATCACAGAGTGTAGTTATCCTGGGCACTTGCCAGAAATAAATTCAAATCATTCTGAGAGGAAGATAACCTAATGTAAGTCGTCAAAACACTTCTACAATTTAATTTTTTTTAGATAATTGTAGATTACATGCAATTATCAGAAACAATATAAGGAGATGTCTTACATTCATCACCCAGTTCCCCCCCCAGTAATATTGTGCATAACTATAGTACAAAAACACAATAAAAAATGGAAACTGATTCAAGCCACAAACCTTAATTAGATTTTGCCAGTTTTACACGCATTCATTTGTGCGTGTGTGTGTATTAGTTCTATGTAATTTTATCATGTGTCAATACATGTGACTACCACCACAGTCAAGATACAAAAAATCCCATCACAGGCTGCCTCATGCTATGCTTTTATAGGCATAACTGCCTCCCTACTACAGTCCTCCTTAACCCTTAGAAACTGCTAATATGTCCTCCAGCTCCATAATTTTCTCACTTGAGAAATATGATATAAGCGGAATTATATAGTTTGCAACCTTTTGAGACTGACTTCTTTGCTCACCAGAATGCCCTTGAGATTCATCCAAGTTGTTGCGTATATCAGTAGGCTGTTCCTTTTCATTGCTGACTAGCATTCCATGATATGGATTTATCACAATTTGCTTAAACATTTACCTGTTGAAGGACATTGGGTTGTTTATGGGCTATGGCTACTACAAATAAAGTTGCTATGAATTTTCATGTACATGTTTTTTTGAGAACATAAGGTTTTATTTCTCCAGGGTAAATGTCCAAGAGTGCAATTGTTGAGTATGCGGTAAGCCTATATTTAGTTTTGAAGAAACACACTTAGTAGGAAATTGTCACACTCTATTCCAAAATTGCTGTACCATTTTACACCACCAGCAGTGCACAAGTGACTTGGTTTGTCCAAAAGCTTGCCAGAATTTGATGTTATCACTGTTTTTTTCTTCTTTTAAATTTAGCTATGTAGATAGGTTTGTAATGATCTATCATGTGGTGGTTTGAAACTGTATATACCCCAGAAAAGCATGTTCTTAAAGTTAATCCATTCCTGAGGGTATAGACACTTTATAAGTAGGATCTATTAATGAGGCCGCTTCAGTTAAGGCATAACCCACCTCATTCTCTATGGGTCTTAATCTTCTTACTGGAGTCCTTTATAAGTGGGATGAATACAGAGAAAGAGAGAGAGAGAGAGAGTCACGGAGGCTAGAAGCTGAAAGTAAGGAAACATGGAAAAGAAAGGAGAGACCAGCAGACACTGCCACATGCCTTGCCATGTAGCAGAGTCTCTAAGGATTGCCAATGGCAAGTCTTTAGGAAGAAAGCATCACCTTGAATATGTCTTGTTAGACATTTTCTTAGCTTCAAAATGATAAGTTAATAAATTTCCATTGTTCAAGTTGACCCATTTCATGGTAATTGCTTGAAGCAGCTTAGGAAATTAAAACAAACTTACAGCTTTAATTTGCATTTTTCTAATGACTAAGATGTTGAACATCTTTTCATGGGCTTATTTGTCATCTGTGTATCCCCTTCAGTGAAATGTCTGTTTATGTCTTTTGGCCATTTTCTATTTGGAGTATTTGCTCTTTTACTGTATAGTTGTGAGGGTTTTTATTCTTGACACTAGTTCTTTGTCAGAAATGTGGTTTGCAAATATTTTCTTCCAGTCTGTAGCTTTCCTTCTCATTCTTTTCATGGGGTCTTTCACAGAGTCAAATAGTTAAATTTTGATGAGGTCCAATTTATCAATTCTTCTTTTCATGAATTACGATTTTGGTATCAAAATATCAGAACATTTAATGTAGGCCCTGAATATTTTCTCTGTTGTCCTAAAAGTTTTATATTTTGGATTTAATATGTGATACATTTTAAGTTCATTTTTGAGAAAGCATGAGATTTAGATCAAGGTTAGTTTTTTTTTTTTTTCCTATGGATGTCCAATTTCTCTAGCACTGTTTGTTGAAAAGGCTATCCTTCCTTCAATTAATTGCTTTTGTATGTTTGTCAAAAATCAGTTGAACATATTTGTGTGCCCTGTGACCCAAGTATATATCAGGGAGATGAAGTTGATAATAAAAATATATTCTTCCCATTATAATTTATGGTAGTGGGAAAATGGAGGCATATTAGAAACCCATAACCAGAGAAGAAGAAAGATAAAAATATGGTAGATAAATTGGTTTATTTAGTTTCTGTCCACATAAAGACTAATATATGGACAGAAACTAAATAAACACTATTGAGTGAAAAATGAGAGAACAAAATTAAGTCTGTAGCACAAGGGCATTTTTTTTCTCAAATTAAAAACTTACATTAGGATGAGAAAAAGCATGTTATCCAAAGATGCATGTCTACATGGGTTTATAAAATGGCTAACCTATGGGGGCAGGATCATCAGAATGACAATTGTGAGTAATGAAGGAAATTTAAATACAGAAGAGAGGAGACTTGCAGGAACCATTGATTATAGTATATTCTGTATTGAGAAAAGTGCGTAACTCAACTCTGCATTACAAAAAAAAATAATGTAAACATTAAGAAAACTTGTCTCTCTGGACTCCAAGCTGAAGCATTTTTCTTGTGATGCTAACTTTGGCAAGGAAAAAAGAAAATCCTGAGATCTGTTCAATTGAAATCTTTTCCATAGGGAGAATTTTTTGAAACTTCAACCTTACACTCTTTGTTCGACTAATGCAAAAGAGCCCATAAGAAACTCTTCTAATTGAGGAATTTGGGTCCAGGAGGCCCACTGCCCGAATCATAACCATCATTCAATTGCCAACTTGGCAGTTTCATATCAGAAGACAGATTTTTACCTAACCTTTGTTGCAATTTCTCTCAGCTACTTTGATTGATCAGATGGATTGTGGATCTGCTGGTGCTTCTGCAAGGGCTAAGCCTCAAATAAGGTTTTAATCATCACCAGCTGGCTGGAGGTCCTTTCTGACATGCAGTTCCTCCCTTCTAAGAATCAATATGGAAAGAGATTAACACAATGAAACAGTAGAATAATATTTTAGATTTTAAAATTTCAGCCCATCTTACATAACTTTCACTTCTTCCCCAAATTAACCATTTGTTCCAGTCATGCAGGGAACATGCTTTCTTCTTGTCCTTTTCAATGGAGGTTCCCCAAAAGTATCCCTCACCCTCCACCACAGTCACGCCACAACACCAGCTTCCTACTGGGTGATCTCATTCTGATCTTCATTTTAAGCCCAGTTCAAGCTTCCTGGCCTCTATAAGACCTACTTGGAAGACATAACTCTAATTTTTCTTATATTCTTCTATGATTTTTATAGTCCTTGGATGCATTCTATCATTAGCAATGAAAAATATAGTTTCCTACAAGGGTCATCTTTCCTTCTTGTGGATATCCACGGTTGGCAGATCCTTGCTCTTTTCCTTCCCCTGGGAAAGCTTGACATCGCTCCTACCATATACTTTCATGACCTCAGTACCAACAGCCATACTTACCTGACACCCCTTGTAGACAAAGCATATTAATTTAACTGACCCAGGCTGGCGTAATGTAGTTACCCACTGCAAATCATTCCTGAGCTCCAGCTACATCCTGCCACTTCCATGGTCAAGATATTAAATTGCTCCCTTTTTCACATATTACAGTTACATAGTAAATTCTCCATTTTTCCTATTTTAATTGAAATTGTGTTTCTGTATTTCATAGTACAGAGAACCTTGAATGTACATCTCCAACTAGATTCTAAGCTTGTTTACAAAGGAATGGTGCCCCACACTAATTTCTATTGGAGTTGAGGATAGAGGAATAGAGAAGCTGGATGTATCTTGATGAGCATATTACAAAACATTTTCTCTTGAAACCCTTCATGTAAGTAGATGCTTTTAGGCAGAGAATACCTGAAATGAGGAGAAAAATGATGGTTCTGCAAAGAGCAGCATTCTATATCCCTGAGACTCTGGTGGACTAGCATTCCATGATATGGATTTATCACAATTTGCTTTGTGGAGATTTAGAACTGTATATGCATGTCTCAACAAGGATACTGAGAATGTTTATAGATGATCAAAAGACAGCAAACTACAAAGCCTTCTAGGTTTTTATTGTTGTTGTTGCCAATGATATTAAATATATCTTCTACAGTATATGACAAAAAAATCAGGGAAAGATTCATGAGTCTCACAATGGTAAAATACAAAGATAAAAAAATGTTTTCTGTTCTTTTTTCACCTAACAGTTTTCCCTCCATCTCTCATCATCAAGGTTGTTTTAGATCTAAAAACATAGTACATTTTCTTAACTCACTAAAGAATGGTTTAATTATGGCTCATTTACAAATATATATTGTGAAATATATTGCATACAAAGAAAGTATACAAAACAATTTTTACATTTCAATGGATAATTGCAAAACACACACACACACACACACACACACACACACACACAGACCAATCACCACCCAAATCAAGAAATAGAATATTGCCAACACCCCAAAAATCTGTATCTTCATTCCCCCCTTACATACCCAAAGGTAAACATCAAAATATGACACTATAGCTTAAGTTTGTACGTTTGTTGAACTTTCATAAATGCAATAAGTATATGATCTTTTCTGTTCAGCTCACTTTTAGTCAATATTGTGTTCATAAGATTCATCAGTATTATAGCATGCAGTAGTAGTTCATGTATTTATGATATATAATATTCAATTTTTTACACATTCTTTTATTGATGGACATTTCCCCTTCCTTCCTTCCTTCCTTCCTTCCTTCCTTCCTTCCTTCTTTCCCTGTCTGTGTTTTGATTTTTTTTTTTTTTTGCTATTATAAACGAATGTGCTGTGAACATTTGGCACATGTTTTCTATTGAAATATTCATGAATTTCTGTTGTATTTATATCTTGGATAGGTTATACATATGTTTAACTTTATTAGATAATGCTAAACTATTTTACACCGAGTTTTAATCTGTTTTTACTCAATCCAGCAGTGTCTGAATTCTATGTGCTCCTACAACCTCACCAACACGTGTCCATTTGGTATTGACATCTTTTTAATTTAAGCCAATCTAGTATATATGTAATGTCATTTCATCTTAGTTTTAATCTGCTATTCCTGGATGCTTAATGAGGTTGGTCACACTTTATATATTGGTGGGCAATTAGATATCACTTCTTTAATAATACCAGTTCAAAATGTTTGCCCATGTTTTATTGGTTCTCTTTGCAAAATTAGCCTGTAGGAAATTTCATTCATTTTGGGTTTGAATCCTTTGTTGGATCTCTGTATTAAAGAATTCTACCCTCTGCCCAGAACCTTCCTTTTCATTTTTGAAACATCTTTTGATTAAAGATAGTTCTTAATTTTTTTATTGACAAATCTTCACACATATACAGTTCATACATGGTGTACCATCAATGGCTCACAATATCATCACATAGTTGTGTATTCATCACCATGATCATTTTTAGAACATTTGCATCACTCCAGAAAAAGAAATAAAAAGAAAAAAGAAAAAAACTCATATATCCCATATCCCTTACCTGTCCCTCTCATTGACCACTAGTATTTTAATCTACCCGTTTATTTTACCTCTTATCCCCTCTATTATTTATTTATTTTTCATCCATGATTTTTTACTCATTTGTCCATACTCTGGATAAAAGAAGCATTAGACACAAGGTTTTCATGATCACACAGTCATATTGTAAAAAGCTGTTATCATACATGATGACTGATTAGTGCAGGTGGCTGAAGGATACACGGACTGAGAGTAGATTGTCAAATGATGGTGTATACTTATGAATGAAGATTGTGCTTCTACAAAAAGCAACAAAGTCATGAGGCATGCAACGATGTGACTGAACATGTAGGACATTTGGTGAGGCAAAATAAGCCAGAAATGAAAGAACAACAATGGTATGGTCACCTTTAGAAAATGGTTATAAGAAAACAGGGTCCTAGATTGTAAGCTTTTAGAGCAGACACAGTAAGTCCAGAGTCAGTGATTATTATTTCTGGATTTTGAGAGGTTGTTTTATACATATATATGTAACCTGATATTTAGAGATAAGAATGAAGCCAATCAAGTTGGGGTTAAAGTAATTCAGAACACAGGAATAAGGAAGACAGTGTCTATATTTTAGAACCACACATGCTCTTTGAGGCAAAAGGAAGAAGGGTTTATTTGGTCTGGAACTGAAATTTTCTGTAGCACATAATCTAACCCAATCTATCTGTATAGATCATGTGAACAATTGAAACACAGGGAGCCCAGAATAAGAAAGAGGGCCTTTAATCCTATATATATTATTGTAATGCTTGGATATATCCTAGAGTATATTAAGCAGATAATCAAAAAGTATTGGCTCCCCTTGAGGGATGGGAGAAAGAATATGGAACTGTTAAACCTTACCATCAGGGAATCCCCTGATACTATGTCAAACTTTAGGGACACCCAAATCAATAGGCCATGTCCTCAATCTTGAGACTTACCCTTGTGAAGCTTATGTAGGTAATGGAGAAGCTTAGACTACCTGTAGGTATGCCTAAGAGTTACTTCTGGAGGACCTCTTTTGTTGCTCAGATGTGGCCTCAGTTTCTCTAAGCCCAACTCTGCAAGTGAAATTATTGCCCTCCCTGCTATGTGGGACATAACATCTAGGGGTGAAAGTCTCCCTGGCAACATGGGAGATGACTCCCAGGGATGAATGCAGCCTTGGCATTCCATCCTGGGATCAACAATCCCATCCTGGCCAAAAAGGGGAATAAGAAGTGTAATTAATAAAGTATCAGTGGCAGAGAGAGTTCAAATAGAGTTGAGAGGCTACTCTGGAGGTTGCTGTTAGGCAAGCCTCAGTTAGACCTTGCTATCTATCACAATCTGCCAAACCCCAACCAGGACCATTCGAGCCAATCCTAAAGAACACTTAGGGCAATATATAAGATTCCACAAGGGTTCCATGCACTGGAGTAACTTTCTAGAAGCCTACAACCTCCAGATGGGTCCCTGGTCCAGATAAGTCCTGAAACCTAAAGGGCCCAGCCTCTCCAGAACATCAGACTGTTTCATCTCCATACCCCATATTAGTGACAGACCCTTCCAATATGAAAAATTTAGAATGGCCATATCCCAAACAATCCTAAAGAGAGGGGTGGAAAGAGCAAAGGTGATGGTGGAGTTATACACAGAAGATAGGATTTAACAAATGAAAATGGTTGCTGATTCATTAAATTGATAACTCTTTTAGTCTCCAGTATCTTAGAGCAGCTAGAAGTAAAAACCTAAAATTATGGCATTGAAACCCTTGCCAAACTCTGAAATATACTCTACAACTAATTGTGGTGCTGTGCTTTGAAATTTATTGCTTTTTTGTATATATGTTATTTTTCACAAAAAAAAGAAGGAAAAAAAGCTGATTGTGATATCAAAAAATATTTAAGCCTTCTAGCCTTCTATAGTCTGGAGCAGCTAATAGGAAAAATCTGAGAGGATTATATGGTAGCCCATGACAAACTCTGGGATCTGTCCTGTAACTACTTGTTGAAAAGTGCTTTGAAAACTATTGCTTTTTATTTCTTTGCTTTGTACATATGTCATACTAAACAATAAAAAGTTTTAAAAAAAGCTATTGTCATTATACAATCATCTTCAAGAATCAAGGCTACTGGAACACAGCTCAACAATTTCAGGTACTTGCCTCCAGCCTCTCCAATACACCAGAAACTAAAATGGGATATCGATATAATGCATAAGAATAACCTCCAGGATAACCTCTCTCAGGTTTCAAATTTCTCAGCCACTGAAACTTTATTTTGTCTCATTTCTCTCTTTACCCTTTTGGTCAGGAAGGCTTTGTCAATCCTATGATGCTGGGTTATTCTGGGAGTTCTGTCCCACATTGTGGGGAAGGCAGTGAGTTCACCTGCCAAGCTGGCTTAGAGAGAGAGAGGCCACATCTGAGTAACTCGTAATTTTATGAAGATGAACTTATAAAAATTTTTTTGATCAGTACTTTTTGAGATCTGTTTAATTCATGAAAGATTTTCCTAGGTTTTATTCCATTGCAATTGGAATAGAAATGGACATCCTTGTCTCATTACTGCTGCTAGGGATAATCACCATTTCACCATTTTGTTTAATGATTTCTATAGTATTGATGTAGATGCTCTTGCTAAGATCTGGGTAATTTCCTTCTATTAGTAGTTTGCTAATTGTGCCAGTTTGAGGCTGTTATGTACCCCAGAAAAGCCAGGTTATTTTCCTTAATCCCATCTTGTGGAGGTAGACCCATTGCTTGGTGGGCTTTTTTTGATTAATTTGTTTCCATGGAGATGTGACCTACCCAGTTGTGGGTGGGACCTTTTGATTGGGTGGTTTCCATTGAGTTGCGTCTACACCTATTCAACGTGGATTACTTACTGGAGTCCTTTAAGAGGGAACCATTTTGGAAAAAGACAGAGCCAACAGGAGACCCAGACATTTGGAGATGCAGGAAGAAGATGCCTCCAGGGAAGTCTTTTGAAGTGAGAGGCCTGGAGAGAAAGCTAGCACATGTAGCCATGTGCATTCCCAGCTGACAGAGGTGTTCTGGACCCATTGCCTTTTTTCGAATCAAGATATTTGTCTCTGGATGCCTTACTTTGAACATTTTTATAGCCTTAGAACTGTAAACTTGCAGTTTAATAAATTCATTTTTTAAAAGCTAATCCATTTCTGGAATATTGCATTCCAGCAGCTCTGGCAAACTAAAGCACTAACAGTTTTTTGTTTTTTTTTTATCATGAACAAATAGAGAATGTTAATCTTTTCCTGAATTTCTGAGGGAATAAAATGTTTTTTCTTCTCTATTCTGTTAATGTTTTTATTTATATTCATTGATTTTCACATATTAAAACAATCTTAAATTCCTCAAGTAAACACCACTATATTATCAAATTCATTACCTGAACTTTTAAGATTTTTACATATATTATTTCATAAGAATCATTGACTTGTACTTTTGCTTTCTTTGTAAGATTTTCAAATAAGCCTTAAAAAATGATAACTTTTGGCTCTTTGATTTGTCATCAGTATGATTTCAATTATTTGATATTTGTTGGAACTTGCTTTATGGAACATCACATAGTAGTCAATTTTGGAATATTAAAATACACATTGTTTTCAAGTGCAGTGCTCTATTTGTATTAGTATGTATCATCTGTTAATTGTGTAGTCAATATTTCTATTTTGCTTATTATGTCTTGCTTTTTCTCTGTTTGATTTATAACCTACTAAGAGAAGTATATTAAAATATTCCATTATGATTGAGGATTTATCTGTTTCCCCTTTCAGTTCTGTTCAGAACCTTTGTCAAAGTTTATTTACTTATTTACATATGGATGCCGAATTATCCCAACAAAATTTGCTGAAAAAACCCACCCTTTGACCCCTAAATTAACCTGGCATTTTGTCAAAAATCAATTGATCATACGCATAAGTTTCTGGATTGTCTATTCTACTCCATCATCTGTCTATCCTTATGCCAATAAGCTTTGGTGTAGTGATATTGCTGTATTATTTAGCTTTAATAATATGTCTAGAAATCAACATTGTGATTCCTCCAACTTAATAAAAATGCTTTGGCTCTTCTAAGCCCTTTGTTTTTCCATGTACATTTTAATCTTTTTTTCACATGGGCAGGCACCGAAAATCAAACCTGGGTCTCTGGCATGACAGGCGAGAACTCTGCCACTGAGCCACGGTTGCCCACCCCATATACATTTTTAAATAACCTGATCAATTCTATAATAAAAAGTATGTTAGAATTTTGGGTGGGATTGTACTGACTATATAGATAGATCAATTTGGAGAGTAATGACATCTTAATATTAAATCTGATTTGTGAGCACAATTATTTATTCACTTACTTATGTCTAATTTTCCCAGCAAAGTTTGGTATAAAAATCTGGGACATATTTTCAAGTCTGTTAATGATGTTTTAAGTGGTATTTTTAAATTCAAATTCCTCATGTGTGTTTCTCCTGCAGAGAAATGCAATTTATTTTTCTATATTGACTTTGTATACTGTGACCTTGCTGAACTCACTGTGGTGGTTTGAAGCTGTATGCACCCCAGAAAAGATCATGTTCTTTTAATCACTCCTGTGAGTATAGACCTATTGTGGGTGGGACCTTTTGATTAGGTTATTTCAATTGAGATATGACTCACCTCATTCAAGGCGGGTCTTAATCCTTTTACTGTAGTCCTTTGTAAAATGATAAGAAACAGAGAAAGAGCCCTGGAGAAACTGAGAGAGGACATACAGAAAACAGAGAGGAAGCCACTGAAGCCAGAACTGAAAGCAATGAAACTAGGCAGAAGGACCAGCAGATGCTAGTTATGTGACAGAGGTATCTTGGATGCTTCCAGCCTGTCTTCAGAGTCTAGGTGTTGTCCTATTGATGCCATGAGTTGATATTTTCATGGCCTAAGAACTGTAAATTGTAAGTTAATAAATCCCCATTGTAAAAGCCAACCCATTTCTGGTATATAGTATTTCCTCAGCTCTACCAACTAAAACACTCACTCATTAATCACAATAATTTTTTTTGAGGGGAGGGTTGTATCATAAGGGTTGGGGTTGGATTGAGTCTCTTTCCATGCTCCTGAGTTATTACTCAGTGCAAGGCTCTAAGTAGTTGGGGAGGGGGCGGGTGTTTAGTTGCAAGGCTTGTGTATCTGAGCCTCAGTAGTCTGTCTTCCTCTGCATTCCTGGGTCCCCTTCCTATGGCAGCCACACTCTTCCTTATATTGGTGAGGTATTTTTACAGCTTTCCCCAGTGTTAGCAGTACTCTGCTTTGAGTTACAGGATGCCACATAAAAAGACAGCTTTTGCTTCCACCTCTTCCCAAGCAGCAGCCAAGCTTTGCCGAATATCCAAGGCAGGAGAGTCTCCTTTCCTCTCCCAGCAGCATATGCCTTTTATTTCTCCCTTCTCCACAGTAGTAGCTCAACTGTACCTGTTTAAAAGGTTTCTCCCTTCACCTCCAATGTCAATTGGCTTTTGCTTCACCTGAAAGAGGGAGCTAGGAACTGGGTAGAGTTAGAACCTGTCTCCTCCTCATCTACATGCACAGCACAGAGGTGAGCTCTCTATTTCCTGCCTGTCTGCATGGTTCCTCCTGAGCTCCTGTTACAGAAGTCCCTTGGGCCCGGGGTTCTTAGGTATTTGTAAAAAGGAAAAAAAGCCTTAAGACTTTATTAAAATTTCATTATTTTCTTCTTAACTGGTTATGTAGCTGCCACCATTCGTTCTACGCTCTGCCAAAATGATTTGTGCATCCCACCTCTCCTCAGAAGGGCTCATCACCTTTTGGGAACTCAGTTTACCTATTTACCATATGAACATAATCCTTTAATGGGGCTCCAAAATTTTAGTTATTTTGTAGATAATCTTATTTTACTTATTGGTAGGTTGGGAGCAACATTCCCTTGTGGCTTTCTATATCCTAAGTAGCAGCAAATGATAAAGCATAAATTATATCTAATAATTCCTCTTACCACTACATAAATTTTGTCTGATAGAAGCATCCAACTACTTGTGTGAACACATATTTTCATTTTTCTTGGGAAAGTTGTTAGAAGTGAAATTTCTGGTGCGTATGGTACTTCTATACACTTAAGTACCTAGCAAACTGTTTTCTGAACTGTCTGTACCACTTTACATTCCAACCAGAAAATTATGAATGTTCTAGTTTTACCATATCCATATTTGATCCTGCCTGAATTTTTTTTATTATACCCTTTCTAGCTGGTATCTAGTGATATCTGTTTATGGTTTTAATTTGCATTTCCCTAATAACTAGTGATTTTTGAGCATCTTTACATGTGCTTATTAGCCATTCACATGCATTCCTTGGTGAGTCGTCTATTCAAAACTTTCGCCCATTGTTTGTCTTATTGAGTTGTAAGAGTTTGTTATATATTCTGGATCCAAGTCTTTTATCAGATATGATGTACAGATATTTTCTCCCACTCTGAGGCTGCCTTTTCATTTTGCTAATGGCTTCTTTTTAAGTGAAAATACTTTAAAGCTTTTTTTTTTTTTCACATGGGTAGGCACTGGGAATTAAACCCGGGTCTCCAGTATGGCAGGCAAGAATTTTGCCACTGAGCCATCGTCGCACCACCCAGACTTTTCATTTTAAAGCCCAGTTTATTATTGTTTTCTTTTATTGCTCATACTTTTGGTGTTATGTCTAAGGACTCTTTGCCTACCATAAAGTCATAAATCTCATACTGATTTTATTTCTCAACAAAATGCTGAGAAAATGAAAGAATTTCTAAATAAATGGATAGCCTCTTGTATTCATGGAATGGAAGATTCAATATTATGAAGATGCCAATTCTTCCCTCACTGATGTACAGATTACACACAATCACTATTGAAATTCTGGTAGGCTATTCTGCAGACATTGTATAAAGGAGAAATGGACATTGTATGATGCAGTCTGTAGGTACAATGTTCTACACATAGTCATTACAGGAAGTTGGTTGATAGTGTCGTATAGAAATCTTCTATACACTGCCAATCTTATATCTAGATACTCTATAAGTTTTTGAAATTGAGATATTGAAATCTCCAATTCTTATTGTTGCAATGTCCATTTCTCCTTTCAGTGTTGTCATTTTTTGCTTCATTTATTTAGGGATATATAGCTATTGTTAGGTCATATACAGTTATAATTTATATCTTCCTGATGTCATTAACATTCTACACAGCTTTTCAAATCACCAGTTCCGGGATGGTATGCCCAAATTATTTAGTCCCTTTGTGGTAGGTTGAATTATGTAGCCCGATTTAGACATGTTCTTACTATTAATCTGCATTCCTGTGGGTGTGAACCCATAGTAAATAACCTGTAAAAGATGTTATTTTTAGTTGAGCTGTGGCTGAATGAGGGTGGGTCTGAATCCACACTACTGAGGCCTTATAAAAAGAAGAAACTGGAAGCCAGAAGGTGAAGGCCACGTGGTAAGAAGCCAGAAGTCGGTGGAAACCAGAAGAAAGGTGAGGACATTGTCATGTGATGCGAGGCACAGGTGCAAACCGAAGAACCCCAAGGATTACTGCAGACAGCACCAGGATGCTACAGACTCCAGGACCAAGCAAGCCTGGATGATGTCTTGATTTGGGACTCTTTTAGCCTCAAAACTATAAGCCAATAAACTCCCATTGTTTAAGCCACCCCATTATGCGGTATTTGTCAAAGCAGCCTGGCAAACTAGGACACATTAACTCATCTATTCACTTTTTTCCCTTTCTTTTACTTTGGTACTTTCTTTATCCCTATGTTTTATGTATGTCTCTTTTTTCTGTTATCGAATCTGACAGTCTATGTGTATGATATAATAGCATCTCCTTCCTGAATGAGGATTGACCTCAACCCTACCTTCCTTTCAGGCATCACTCCCCTGGAAGCATACTGAGCTTTAGCTGCAATAACCTTAAACCCTGCCCTCTCTGAGCACACCTCGCTTTGAGAAAAGAGCACCTCCCCAGATGTTTTCAAAAAATTTGCACACAAGCCTCTGGCACTCAGGCAAGTTGTCCCCCAGTCCTGTATAATCTAAACAGCAGCTATAGTTGTGGACATACTCAAATGAACTTCTTGTCATGTCTCTATCCTCACAAGGTAGCTGCAGTTCTCTATAAATGAGTCCCCCTAATAAATATTTAAGGACTGAGCAACCCAGCATTTAGTGCCTCTTTCTTCAGAATCTCAGCAAGTCCTGTTGTGGGGTAGTTTGGGGAAGTCCTGGCTAAGACTCTCCCTACCTTCTTTCAGGGTGACTCCTGTGGCTGTTCATCAAGCTGCAACACTACAATCACTTAAAGTGAGATTTTAATGCATTTTTTATTATGGTAGCCACAGCAGCATTTGCAGTTTTCTTTTTTCCTTCAAATTTTGTGCATTTCTTCTTTCTCTTCCCTCTAAGTTTTTGAGGCTTTATTTCTTTTTCATTTTCCTCCTTCTTTGTTGCTTTGAAATTTTAATTTATCTTTGCATTGTTTAGTGGTTATTTTGGATGTTTTAACATATATAACTAAAAAAAAAAATTAATCAAATCATTATCCTCACACTCCTCCAAACAATACAAGAACCTTACCAAACACTGTCCTCCTTTTTTGACTTATTTTTGGTTAAATGTGAATTAGACATTGACAATAAACATATTTTTTATATAGTTGTAACCCCGTGAATTCGATGGTAAAATATTTTTTATGCTGTCAATGTTTGTAATGTCTGCCCATAGTCTTCTTTGCTTACAATTCCTCTTGCATCTCAGAAATAACTTTGGGATTGTATTCCTTTCTTCTGAAGTCCCTTCAGTGAAGTTGCCTGGGTAAAAAATTCATTTAATGTTTGTCTGACAAATCTTTATTTTGTCCTCTTTAAACAACTTCAGGTTTCTTTTAGCACTTTTATGGCATTACTGACATATCTTCTGGGTTATTTTTTTTTCCTGCTTACTTACTCAACTGTCTTTTATTTTTAGAGAATCACTTTTTTCACTGGCTGCTGTTGAGAATTTCTTTTTAACTTTGGTTCCATTCAGTTTCACTACAATATCTAGGGATGGATTTTCTTCTCATTGTTGTGGCTGAGATTTCTTGTACTTTCTTAATATAAAGTTTTGTGATTTCAATTCCTAACCATTCTTTGCTATTCTCTTCATATATTGCCTTTCTCTCATTCTCATCATAATCGCCTTGTAAGATATGTTTGGCTCTTTGGTACTACCTTCAATGTCTCCTAACTTCTTTCATGTTTATAGTTATTAACTACTGCAGTTTGTGTATTCCCTCAGCTCCTCTGTTCAGTATATACCAAAACCTTAAGTATGTCCAAGTTGTTTTTTAATTCCTCCTCTGAGTTACTTCAACAATGATAATTTCTAGAAGTATCAGTTTTGTCAATATTTTTTGTCATTTTGATAGTATATGTTTTTCTTTACTCATGCTTTTGATTCTCCTTTTTACTTTTTTTTAGAGTTTCAAAGTATGATTTTATCAATGCACTTTAGGAAAAGTGTCATTTATATGCCACCTTAGTCTGGAAGAAATGCTGCAAATTTTAAATAATCACAGGAAAATTTTCATTAGACAAACAGCATGTGTGTATCTGTGTGTCTGTGTGTGTGTGTGTGTGTGTGTGTGTGTGTGTATCCATGTGGTAGAGGAAGGAAGGTTACTTCATTTATGTCATACTGTAAATACCAACTCACATCTTGAATTTACAAACGACACTGAGCAACAATTTTTTCTTCAAAAATGTTGTTTAAGGCAGATCTTTTAGCATTGTGTGTGTTACTAACATGGTGCAGTATACTTTTAGCAAATTTAATTGTTTTAGTTTCTCAGTGACAATAATACATGTGGTCAGGAACTGGCAACAAAATCTCTTCTAGTCCCTCTACTTGGCCACCATTTTAAAAACACACACACATATATATATATATTACTGTATCAAATAACTGTTGCTATGTTACTGTATCAGCAGAATTCACAGCTCATTAAAGCTTCAGTTTACAGTCATTCATATGAAAGATTTCTAATATGGGATGTTTATTTAGAAAGAATTGCACACTGGGATTACAGTACTCTATATCAGAAGTACAGAAGTCCTTTTTCAGTGCACTGTCTTTTATCTCTGTTCATTCATGTTTTTCTTTCAACAGTTTCCTAATTTTACTTTTGGATCATCACTTTTGTATGTTTCAGCAATTTCCTTTAGAGATATTCTCAGGTAAGGCAGGTTGATAACTATATACATAGCCATATGGGCAAAGATGATAAACAAGGTATTCTAATTCACATGTGGTTAGAGGATCAACACAATGAAAAGAAATGGCAAGATCAGAGAAGTATCTGAGAACCTTGACAGCATCCAGTATCAAAAAGTTTTGCGTAGACAACCTTCGATTAATTGGTAAAGGGATGAAAAGTTTATTTTCTAGTGGTATCCCTGGAATCTCCCACTTTTATGTTTATTATATCCATGCATCTCCCAAGTGCTGAGTCATGGTGGAGCCATGGGTACATCTGTTCATTTAAAATGCAGCCACAAATCTCTTCAAGCCTTCCTTGCTCAATATATATATCCCACTCATTCACTCACTTGGCTCTGCTTTACGTAGGACTTGAATTTTCTCCCAAAGTAAATGGGTCTTTCAGGGTCATATTTTGAAAGAAGCCATCTTAAATAGTCTATTATGATAGACGTGCAATCATCCGCTTTCATAAACCAATCACCATCTTCTAATTAATAGTCATAAACATACTGAAAAGCTTTAATCGTTTTCCAGTATAGTTAGTTTCTACCTTCTTCGGTTTCTAATCCCACAATAGGAAAGTCTTTATGTTCTTCTGAACTCATAAACAAAACTTTATTACAATGTTGGGCCTATGTAGTTTTGAGGTTATTTGGCTTTTTTCTCTAAATTTTGGTTGTGCGTTAGTCCTGTCAATTCTACCTTGCTATATGAGTGTGAATTTGCTCTGGATGTAATTTGAAAGTAACTTTTAAACCCCCTCTATTTTTGTACCTTGTCTTTGACTCCTTTACTTTCTTGTTTCTCTCCTCATTCCCTTTTCCAATTAATTCATAAAGTGGGGTTTCAGGGATCGCTGGACTCTTGCATAGCTAACCAGCTGTTCTATCTCAGACCACAGATATGATCTTCCTGGTTTGGCCAATTTTATTTACTATCTCACACTAAAGCAAACTCAGTGCCATTTCTAGTCTTTTTTTAGGGCCTTCAAATGATCAAAGCTTTCATCCAGGCTTATGGGAATAAAATCAACAGGAAAGTGACAGCAAAGGGACCCACACCTTATCTAGTTGGCAAATGATCTTGTCCTCCAGAGAAGTTTACTGGCTGTAGGTTCATAGTATCTAAAAAATAGAGACCCCAAGGAACAAAGAAAAATGAATGAGAGTTGACAGTTCATACAACTAGTAAGACAACTACAAAATGTTACTTGACATTAAAAGTGTTATAAAAGTGAGTTGCTCCTTCCTCTGAGACTGAATGTTCCAGTATACTTTTTGTGTACCAAGTGTTGTTTAAAGTATTTATCCATGAAAGTAGAACATACGTTTATTAGTACTGTGGGCCCTTATGCTCAAACCCATATCAATTTTACTAAAGTATTATAGCATTATGCCTGAATGATGAAATATTGGACACCTTGGAGAAAACAAATATGAAAACAGAATACATTGAAATTATTAGAAATTAAAACTTCATAAATCATCAATCAAATATGATTGTCAAAGCGACCAACAACTTGAAAAATGAAAAACAAAGGAAATTATGTTGATGTTTAAATTATCAGGACAAAAAAATGTTTCAAAGAAAGTCAGCCAAATACAAGATAGCTAGGAATAAAACTAACACAAGATGTAAAGCATTTGTGGATAAAATTATATAGTGTTATTGAAAAATAGTGAAGTAGACCAGACCCAAATAAAAAGAATATATGTGTTCATGGATGAAAAGACTCACATATAGATGTCAGTTCTCCCATAATTGACTCGAAGATTCAATCTAATTCCAGTAGGAAAGTGGGTAGAATGACTGATACAACTTGACAACTCAAGTCTAAAA
The DNA here is from genome assembly GCF_023851605.1 of Tamandua tetradactyla. NCBI lineage: Eukaryota > Metazoa > Chordata > Mammalia > Pilosa > Myrmecophagidae > Tamandua > Tamandua tetradactyla. The sequence goes on along the minus strand of NC_135341.1, from coordinate 51,711,002 downwards.
TTTATGTGGGAAGGCCAAAAATTGCAAATTACTGGAGGAAAATAAAGAAATGCAGAACATAAGATAAAGATTTACTAATGAGATATAGAGACTTATTTTAAAGGTTATTGCTTAAAGCAGTATGATTTTGGCTTAGGGATAAACAAGTGGAACAGAGTATAAGTCCAGTAACAGACTATGCTTGTCAAACATGGAATAGCAAATCAATGAGAAGAGGATGAATTATTTAATAAACAGTAATGCCTACATTAGTTATTTACATGGAAAATTAAATTGCAATTCCTATTTCTTGCAAAAAAATATTATTTTGGAAATATTGCTTCTATAAAATACTTAAAAGAAAATATGAAACTATATTATACTTAAGAATAGGAAAGTATTCGTAAAATGAAATACAAATATCAAACAAATCAAAGAGTCAATGAATCAAAAATGAATAAACTCCATTTCTAAAAGTCCACAATAAAGAAAATAAAAAGACATGCTACAAACTGGGAAAAATATTTGTAAACTATCAAACCAAATTAAGATTCTTATCTAGAATTGTTAAAATATCAACACGAAATAACAAAAAATCTAATTGAAAAATGGATAAATGACTTAAACTTTCCAAAGAGATAACTCAATGAATATCTGAGTGGTCCAACAGTAATAAGTATTTAATTTATAGTTATTTTATACTCAAAGCATCCTATATAAGCCAAGGAAGTTCGCTATTGAAAAACCCACATTTATTCTGGGCATCAAAGAATTCTCGCATGCAAAATTCTAGGAAAAATTAGCAGCTCACTGGGGAAAAAATTGCAAAACACACAGAAGAAAAAGGCATGTGAATTTGTCATCAGAAATAATAGATATCACAAAAGATACTAGAATTATCCAACTCAAAAATAAAATGTTTAGTTTTTGCAAAAAGAAATTCATTGGGAACCTTGAAAACATGAGCAAAGAGCATACACATGCAAACATTTACAAATGACTTCTAGAAATGAAAAATAAATAACTTAAATGAGCATCCATTGAGAGGATGCTCCTAGGACAGAAAAGATAAGCTCTAAGATGGAAGGCCAGAGATACAAGGGGGAATCAAATAAAAAAAAAGTGGTATATATGGATACACATAAACAAATATCAACTGATCAAAATAATAATTATTGCCTACTGTTTAAAAATAATAGAATACTTAATAACATGCAAAATAGCTAGGTGGGAGTAATTGCAGTATTGTTCACAAGAAGGTAAGGGAAACAATTAACTTTAGAATCCAGGTATGTATATTGTTATGTCTATGCACTCAAATAAAGAAAAGCCATATAATTTACAAAATATTTAAGAAAATTAGACTAAGAAAAATATGAAATCATCATAAAAGAAAGCAAGATAGGAGAGAAAAGGAAACCGAGTATGGTAGTTTGAAGCTCTTACGTACCCCAGAAAATCATGTTCTTAAATTCAGTCCGTTCCTGTAGGTATAGGCCTATTATTGCTGGGACCTTTAGATTAGGTTATTTTGATTGAGATGTGACCCACCTCATTCAAAGTGGGTCTTAATTCTCTTACTGGAGCCCTTTATAAGAGGATGAAACACATTCAGAAGAAAGGATGAAATTCAGAGATGCTTACAAAAAAAGCCCCAGAGAAGCTCAGACTGAGAGAGGAAGACGGTGAAGCAAGAAGGTGAAGTGAGAAAACCTGGGAGAGTAGGAGCAGCAGATGTCGCCATGTGCCTTCCCATGTGACAGGGCTGTCCTAGATGCTGGTTAGACCTGTCAATACCTTAACTGGGACATTTTGGTGGCATTAGAACTGTAAATGTGTAAGCTAATAAATTCCCATTGTTAAAAGCTAGTCCATTTCTGGTACATTGCATTCTGGCAATTTAACCAAACCAAAACACCTGGAAAAGGCAGATTTTAACAGAAAATAGGAAATATCTAGGGAAGCCTGCAGAATGTTGGCATTTTTGCAAAACACAGTAGTGATAAGAACATATTACGTATTCTGTCAGAGTCTAGGGCTCATGTGAGATGGAATTGCACAGACTCTCCTGGTGCTTCTTCCTAAAGTCAATGTTTTCGTAATGATAAGAAACACCTGAAAACAGTATCCGCCATTACAGGAAACAGGTGCAATATCTAATTCCACCAAGGGAAAAGATGTATTTTTTTTTTTTATAACCACCCACATAAGAGTTCTAATCTAATCTGTTAAAGGAAAACTAAGAAAAGGGAATTTAGCCAGTAAATCAAAAATTGCTTATGGTAAAAATGAAGACTTTTTGACTTGACTGTATGCTTTTCTTCAATGTTACAGTGACAATTTAAGTTGGATATTTGAGGATAGGAGTGGCCGAATTATAATGAGGCTATTGTTATCCAGGTACCAAGTATTTTTATTTGTTTCCCCTCATCTTTCAGGTCTGGTAGGCTATCTGAACTTTAAAATACAATTCAAAGATTGTTCAGGAGAGAAGTCACTCTTACATGGATACAATATTCTCTGGCTTCATCTGGATTTACCAATGTCATTTCACACCCCCCCCCCCCAAATAATAAACTCACCCCTCTTTTAGTGCTTTGATCATCATTTTATTTTAGAGAATATACCTAATGGGAATTTTGAGAAAAAGATGTTATTAGTTTACTCCACAAATTTCACAAAACCAAAAGGAAAACAAAAACCAAAGTACATTTATTTTCACTTATTGCCCCAGTTGCATTTAAGTTCCCCATTTATATGTTGAAGGGTGATAGAAAAGCAAGTTTTGGCCTTAATCATTAATTCATGTCACATACAGCTTAACGCCTTTTGGGGTAATGTTAGGTATTTGCAACAACTTTTGAAACAATGATTATACACATAGCATATCTAGTTTCTAGAGATTCTTTATTGGCATTTACTAATGTTCATTGTTGCACATGTTATCTTAACATTATGCCAGAATAAACTTAAAATATAACCACTTTGTTGTGTGCAAACACCAGAAAATTCTGCAAGACCCTTCATATGTATTAGGAATTCTTCAAAACATAGCATGGAGTTAGTGTCATTTTCTCTCAGTGGATGTGGCAGATTCATTCATTCACCATGTGTCCCAGAGTTGGTAGAATAACTTTCTATACTGCAGAAGCTGATAAAATAAAAGTTACATTGATCCTGGTATCCAGGAGTCTTAAGCAATTTAGTTTCTATCAGTTAGATGCACTTTCATGGACCTGAATTTGGAAATTAATTAAATAAGGCAATGGTATGTGAGGTGTCCATATTAAGGGTGCTAATTGTGCATGCACAGACTTTCCAGAAATTAACACATTTTGTTGCAGCTTCTGGAAATCTAGATCACACATAGGATGTGTTTCCAAAACCAACAGTTCTGATGAGAGCTTTCTGTTCCCCAATTTTAGCTAAGGTTATTTGCTCCTATAAAAGGGCACAGTTGTGTTAGGCTTCTTGGCATCCTGGCTGAGGCTGAGGAAGCAGTTTCTTTGATGAGCTAGCCTGTTGTGTTGATCTGGAAATCATCCTTAGAGTCTCAGCCTGAAAGCTGCTCCAGGCTTTTCCAATAATTTTGTAAGCTTTTAATTCCCTGCATTAAATGCCATATCTACTTCAACTATCAAGAGTGATTTTGTTATCTACAACCGAGCTCTGACTGATACAGTACTTGGTACAAGAAAGTTGCAGACAAGAGACCCTTAAAAGTGGCATCAAGTGTCAGGAAGTGTGACTGAAGGCACCAGTGTTGGGGCCTGAGTGACAACAGGCTCTTGGAGAATAAAGGTGGAGGGAAGCTTCATGGTGAGTTGATTCCAAGGACTGCTGCTGTTCTAGAAAGTTGTATCTTTTCTCAAGCAAATCAACCCAGCCTTGGTACCTGGTATGTAATTACTGCTCACAAAAATGCTTTCTTCTCTCTTTTCCATGCCAATAAGCAGAAAATAACAGAAATAGTATCCCTTGTAGGAATATTAGTCTACCTTTACTGTATCTTACATCAGGAATATATTAACACCCTGGTCTGAACTATTATTTTGTCTGATGAGACTTTAATTATCTTATCATCCCACAGGGCATCTCATGGGTCTCTTGAGTTACTGACATTCTTTTAGGACAAGGTGAAGAATGAAGTAGAATCTACTCTAGATGCCTCAGTAAATACATGCAGTCTTGAGAGTGCAAGATGAAACCAATGAATATTCAGAAGTCTTGCAGCTCAATACAGTTTCTGGGCTACAACAGTATGAATTGTGTTGGGATAATCCCTCCAAAATAAAAGATGCATTAATTTACTTTGCATTCCTTACCAATAAAAGATACAGTGCCTGAAGGTCTTTGGATTTTGGATCCTGGTTTAAATAAATCTATCATAAAGAAATTTAGAGGACAAGTGATGATTTTTGACTACTGACTGGATATTAGATGATACGAGAAAATTACTGCTAATTTTGTTAGGTATGATAAAGGAATTATGATATTGCTTAGAATTGACAAGCCATAATATGTGTAACTTACTTTAAAATACTTCAGCAAAAATTAGATGAAGCAAACATGACAAATTTTTAAATCAATCTTTGAATCTAGATGATAAATGTACAGAGGTTTATTATAATTACCCTATATAGTTTTATCTTTGAAATTGTTCAAATGTGTAATCAAAACATTGTATGTTGTGAGTTAAACTACAAAGTCTAAAATTCTTAAATTAAAAGAGAAAAATATTGAAGTCCTCCTCAGTTTCTTATTCTGACCATTTTTAGCTAGACTGGCTCTTGATTTCTTGTGATTCCACATGGATTCCTGGGTGAAACCGAGGCTCCTTCAGTGGTTGAAGTCAGGATTCTCTGACCAGAATGAGTTGATTTCCTGGAGGACTGCAGATATTGCAATAGCTCAACACAGTATTACCAGAACCTCCCATTTGAAGAGCCCAAAGAGAAAGCACAATACCAAGATAATCACAGGTAGCAGGCTTCACTCTCCAAACACAGTAGCAAGCCAATTCTTAGCCTATAAAGCAATTTGTCATATGCAAATTTGTTTTCACATTTCAGCACTGGGTGCTTGTCAAAGTCATAATAGATAATAAGTGGTATCTGAGGGAAAGAGAATAGGCAGAGGAAACATTTTTGGTTTCAGCCTTATCAATATCCTAATTACTAAGTCCAATTTTCTGAATGTATGACTTGTGTTTAAAATTTATTGAAAGAAATCTTCCCTTTATTTATTCAATGAACGCTTATCACCTATTAATGTATCATCCATCTGCTATTCCTCTTGAGAGGTTAATTTTGACTTTATGGAATTGATAAAGGAGAGAAGAGGGGACTCTCACCTCTTCTTTAACCTTTCTCTCCTTTCTTGAAAAGTATCAACTGGGGCTTTGCTGACTTCTTGCAAGGTCAGAAAATTGTAACTTTACTAACCCCAAGTACCAGGCTATTCTTTTCCCTTGAGTCTAATCTAATTGTCTCAGTTCCCTTCTCCTCAGAGCTCTGTGTTGGTGGCAGCACCGAGTGAAGGCCCTGTATGCTAATTTTCCACAGTCTCTCCCGACTGGCTCTCTCATTCTTATGCACAATGACAATCGCTATTGCCTTTCACTGAGGAATTTCTTAGACCTGTGAAAACTGCTTCTTAAGGAACATTTTTCCTGAGTTCTCATAGTCATTTAGCTGTATGTATATATGTATGTATGTATCTTCACCACCATGATACTCCTGAAGTTTATAAGATTTTGTATCTGGTGCCCCGAGAAGCCGAGTAAAGACAAAATATTTCATCCCATTGTTTTTTACTCATCTTTTGAAAGCCCCATCATAGAGCAGTTTTTCTTTCTGTTGCATCCATTTTCTGCATTAGTGGGCTGTCTTTCAAATATCTACATTTTCTATGCTGGTTTATTCCTTCAAGAAGAATCATTGAGTCTCTTACACTAATGCCTGCTTCTTGGTTTGATTCCCTTTTTTCTGCCAGTGCTTCTCTGACTAAAGTATATATAAATCACCTGAACATCTTGTTAAAATTCAGATTCTGACTAAGTAGGCCTGGGGCCTAGGAGTGTTCATTTCTACAAGCTCCAAGGTGAGGCTGATGCTGCAGCTCTGTGGACCCACTTTGGAGGGCAAGAACCTAATACATATATACTGGCATTAGTTTCTGGGCTCACGGGACCACTTTCCTTCCCACTGAGCTCTGTATTTGGGTTTCCTTTTTTCCATTTTTGTATAAATATAGTTCTCTAGCTTTAACTTGAGTCCCTAGAATGAGAAAAATAAATAGATTGGGAGTCTACCAAATGCATTCCCTATTCAATAAGTTGTGGCCATCTTCATCTTCTCAAGTTAGAAACTTTTATAATAAGAATGTGAGGATAAAAAACTTGATGACTCTCACTCTCTAGAGCTAAACCTTTAAAACTAGAAGGCCGTCACATACCAAATCTTCAATCTCTATGTGTTAACTTCATCCCCAAATTTAACTCCTCGTCTCTTTTAATTATCCATTTTTGAGTAACAAACTACATCCAAATTTAGTGATTTAAAACAATCACCGTATTATTTCTCAAGAACCTCTGGGTTATTGGGTCTTCACTGGATGGTTCTTCTATTGATCTTAGTCAGGGTCTCTTACAAGGTTGCAGCAGATGGTGGGTAGGTCTGAAGTATTCAAGATGATGTCACCCACATACTGGAAACTTGGCTTGGATGGTTGGAAGGCTGGGCCTCCATTTCTATGTTTCAAGGCTTCTCCATATGGTCTCTTAATGCAGTCTCTCCAGTGGAATAGCCAGGCTTCTCAAATGGCAGCTCAAGACTTCCAAAACCAAAAGTACAAAAGCAGAAGCTGTCAGTTTTTCTAAGATTTAACCTGGAACTGGAACAGCATCACTTATGCCACATTTTACTATTTAGCACAAGCCATAAACCCAGCCAGATTTAGTGTAGGAAGGAACTATGTAAAATTGCGAATATCAGGAGATTTGGTTCATTGGGGGGTCATCTTTGTTGATTAACATCTATTTTCAAATTTCTTGATTAACATATTTAATTTGGGACTTTAGGAAGATAATAAAAATCTATGTCTTCCACACTTGAATTTGAAACTGAGAGATAAAATCAAGAATTTGTCATTTGTTGATCAAAATATTTTATGTATATCTGTCAGATCAGGTCTCCTATGTTATACTGCTTCTTTAAGCACTTCTGAGTACCTCACTAAAGTATCTAGGAGCTTCTGCATCCCTCAGTGCCCACAGAGGCAATAGGGAGCTCTGTCTCACCCCAGCAATTCTTACTCTTGTAGCATCATGTTGGCCACTCGTCTGCCATATGGGCCCCTTTGAGAATCCAACTGATTATCCACTTGGCTCTATGGTACCAACTTTAAATGGATTTTCTATCATAACCTACCCTGCTCTCCATATCCTGGTTTTTATCTCAAAGCAGCAGCAGGAACAATTATGAGCCTGAACCTCTTAGTTGAAGGTTATCTAATGTCATTGCTCTCTTATAGATTTTCCCTATGTCACACTCTGAGTTCTTTCTACCTAGTGTTTATTGAATTCTTCATGGTAGAGTTAATGTATCATTCTGGGTTCTGTCAGCAAGCACAGTCACTATAAGTAGTACGGGAATAAGAGAATTATTTGAGGATCTGGCCCTTATATAAATATGGAAGAAGCTGGGGAAATGAAGCTGGATGTGGGAGTCAGAGGATTAGAGAGGAACGACTAGCCAGACTTCCTGAAGTTCTGAAATGGGTGGGGAAACCAGATCTCCCAGAAAAAAATCAAAGAGCCAGGCAAGCTGAGCTACCATGATGAAAGGGAAGCTTGTGGAAAGTTTGTCTTCCACAAAAGTTGCCTGGAAGTCTCTGTGTAGCTACTTCCTCTATAGTTCCACAGCTTAGTGTCTCACTATGGGTCTGGACCCCTTGGTCAGCAAGTCTAGCCATTGAGCTAGACATGAAGTCAAGGAGAAAGAAGAGCTGGGACCCACTAGGCACCTGTGTGTTTGTCTGTGGATGCTACTTTACTTCCACATTCCAAATCTCAGGAATGTCTCTCATTTGTTCCATAGCAACCTGACCCATCCTTAGAAAAGAATTCTGGGAAACAATTTCCAGGTTAACCAAGTTGATATACCATAACACACAATTAAGACTTTTTTAAATCTGACTGTTTAAAAATCTTGCTCTCACTTCAAAAATCATTTTGGTGGCAAAAACACTTAACATTTAAACTATTTGCATTCCTGCTATAGGAATGCATTTTTCAGGGAAAGATGAAAGAAATACATTGATTTAATAACAATTTTTTTTAAATTTTTTTTATTAATCAAAAAAAAGAAAAGAAATTAACACAACATTTAGAAATCATTCCATTCTACACATGCACTCAGTAATTCTTAGGATCATCACATAGATGTATGATCATCATTTCTTAGTACATTTGCATCGATTTAGGAAAAGAACTAGCAAAACAGCAGAAAAAGATATAGAATGTTAATATAGAGAAGAGAATTAAAATAATAATACTAATAAAAAAATATATATATATATAAAGGAAAAAGAAAAAACAAAAACAAAAGATACAAACAAACAAACAAACAAAAAAACATATTTCAGGTGCAGCTTCATTCAGTGTTCCAACATAGTTACATTACACTTAGGTATTACTGTGCTGTCCATTTTTGAGTTTTTGTATCTAGTCCTGTTGCACAGTCTGTATCCCTTCAGCTCCAATTACCCATTATCTTACCCTGTTTCTAACTCCTGCTGGTCTCTGTTACCAATGATATATTCCAAGCTGATTCTCGAATGTCGGTTCACATCAGTGGGACCATACAGTATTTGTCCTTTAGTTTTTGGTTAGACTCACCCAGCATAATGTTCTCTAGGTCCATCCATGTTATTACATGCTTCATAAGTTTAGTCTGTCTTAAAGCTGCATAATATTCCATCGTAGGTATACGCCACAGTTTGTTTAGCTACTCGTCTGTTGATGGACATTTTGGCTGTTTCCACCTCTTTGTAATTGTAGATAATGCTGCTATAAACACTGGTGTCCAAATGTCCATCTGTGCCTTTGCCCTTAAGTCCTTTGAGTAGATACCTAGCAGTGGTATTGCTGGGTCGTAATCCATTCTGCCATTCTATGTCTTTTGATTGGGAAATTCAGTCCATTAACTTTTAGTGTTATTACTGTTTGGATAATATTTTCCTCTACCATTTTGGCTTTTGTATTATATATATCATATCTGATTTTCCTTCTTTCTACACTTTACTCCATACCTCTCTCTTCTTTCTTTTCGTATCTGACTCTTAGTGCTCCCTTTAGTATTTCTTGCAGAGCTGGTCTCTTAGTCACAAATTCTCTCAGTGACTTTTTGTCTGAGAATGTTTTAAATTCCCCCTCATTTTTGAAGGACAATTTTGCTGGATATAGGAGTCTTGGTTGGCAGTTTTTCTCTTTTAGTAATTTAAATATATCATCCCACTGTCTTCTAGCTTCCATGGTTTCTGCTGAGAAATCTACACATAGTCTTATTGGGTTTCCCTTGTATGTGATGGATTGTTTTTCTCTTGCTGCTTTCAAGAGCCTCTCTTTCTCTTTGACCTCTGACATTCTAACTAGTAAGTGTCTTGGAGAACACCTATTTGGGTCTATTCTCTTTGGGGTGCGCTGCACTTCTTGGATCTGTAAATTTAGGTCTTTCATAAGAGTTGGGAAATTTTCAGTGATAATTTCTTCCATTAGTTTTTCTCCTCCTTTTCCCTTCTCTTCTCCTTCTGGGACACCCACAACACGTATATTTGTGCGCTTCATATTGTCATTCAATTCCCTGATCCCCTGCTCAAGTTTTTCCATTCTTTTCCCTATAGTTTCTGTTTCTTTTTGGAATTCAGATGTTCCATCCTCCAGTTCACTAATTGTAGCTTCTGTCTCTTTAGATCTACCATTGTAGGTATCCATTGTTTTTTCCATTTTTTCTTCTTTGTTCTTCACTCCCATAAGTTCTGTGATTTGTTTTTTCAGATTTTCTATTTCTTCTTTTTGTTCAGCCCATGTCTTCTTCATGTCCTCCCTCAATTTATTGATTTGGTTTTTGAAAAGTTTTTCCATTTCTGTTCGTATATTCAGCATTAGTTGTCTCAGCTCCTGTATCTCATTTGAACTATTGGTTTGTTCCTTTGACTGGGCCATATCTTCAATTTTCCGAGTGTCATCCATTATTTTCTGCTGGTGTCTGGGCATTTGATCAGATTTCCCTGGGTGTGGGACCCGGCTGGTTGAAAGGTTTTTCTGTGAAATCTCTGGGCTGTTTTTCTTTTCCTTCCCAGTAGTTGGCGCTCGTGGTGCTCGTCTGTCTGCGGGTCCCACCGGTAAAAGATTCTGTGGCTCCTTTAACTTGCCAATCCGAATCTCGCAGTCGGCCCGGGAAACCGCGCGTGGAGGGGGGGGTCGCCGGCCGCCGCGGCTTGGGGGAGTGCCGGTCCAAATTGCCCAGCTGGCCCGAGACGCCAAGTGTGGTGGGAGGGCCCCACTATCCAACGTTCCCAGTCAGACCGGGGAGCCACGTGCGTGGAGGGGACCCCAGTCGCCAGCCGCCCCGGCCGGGAAAACGCACGCCCCTCAGGTATCTCACTGCAGCGGATTCTCCCTGCCCGTTCAACCGTTCCAGAATGGGGTACGCTGTCTTTTTGGTCTCTGTCGTGGCTCCGGGAGCTGTTTCGTATTGTTTCTGTTTCTTTAGTTGCTTTTCTGGAGGAGGAACTAAGACCCGCGCGTCTTACTAAGCCGCCATCTTCTCCGGAAGTCTCGATTTAATAACAATTTTAAGAAGTCATCTTGAATCCCATGATAATAATCAACATTGTACTCAAGTGCTCATAAAGAATCAGGGAACTGAGTATTTAGGGAACTAGAATGAATACAGAGAAGACTTTATCTGCAAAGAATGGGGGCTCTATAAGCATATTAGACTAATTAATGACATAACTCTTCGGGATCCAGTGGAGTCCCTTTAAGACAAAACAGAAAAAAAAACATAAGTCTGAAGTTGTAGGATGAGTCAAAATAAAATTAGGATGCAGTGTTGGTTATCACTGAACAGAGTTCACTCAAGTCCCAAAGCCTGGGAGGTCTTAGAACTTTGAAAGGCAGATGTGCATATATTTTTGGTGTGTCTTAAAAGACTGGGAGCCCAATCCAAGGACTTGCATAGATCTTAATAGAGAAACAGTTTTCACTCCCTAGGAATGCCAGCACTGTTGACACCCTACTGCAGTCTGCATTTATTCCTATGAGTATGTCAGATGCTCAAGTACTCTACAAAAACTTGCTGTCAGAATCTACAGAAGGTCTTTATCCATTCTTAGGCAGAGGTTGTATTGGTAATTTTCAGCTGATGATAGTTTTCCTTGGACATCTTACTTTTCATTGGTTGATGGCTGATTGTAAGCATTAGTGTAGAAATTGCACTGAAATCCAATAGTTTTGTCTTCACTCAGTTTCCAATTAAATGCTGCATTTTTTCTTCTCTATTCTACAAATGTGATTGATTGATTGGTTTTCAAGAAATAAGGTAAATTAAACCTAGTTGACTATCTGGCATGCTTATAGCTCTAAGACAGCTGAAGAGCAGGTAGTCTAAAATCCACAGCCTTTTCAATTAATTTAGTGGACTCACTTGGATCTAATTTTGTGAAAACCTATTTAGCAGCCATCAAGTTGTCAATCAGAGTGAAAAGACAGCAAAGCAATGGGATTAAAGTAAAGCAATTATATTCACCAAACAGAGGACTTTATTTCAAGAAAAGGAACAGCAACTTCAACAGGTATTAAATTCGATCAACTAAAGTTTGTGTCTGTGTCAGTATTTTCTTTTTCTCTATAGCTTTTCTGATAAATTCTGTAGAGATGGTATTTTTCACTTTTTGACCATACAAGGCACTGTATAATTCTGCCTGTTAGCTGCAGGAGTCTACACCTCCTGATATCAAAGACGTAAAAAAGTTTTCTACCCTAAGGATCAGGCTTCTGTTTAGTTTACCCTGTGCACAGTATTTTTGAAATGCAAGTATACCTCATTCCCTGCCTATTACAACCATAATACATATTAAAACACCAAAATACATACATAATACATACCAAATATGAAAACAAACAAAATACATAATACGTATTAAAACACCAAGTCAGACCAGCATAATAGCAGGAAGAAAAAAACCAAGAAATTCAATAGCGACAATGGGCAAAGGATATGAAATAAGCAGCATTTAAATGGCTAATGAGTGTAAGGTGATTCAAAGTTAGCAGTAATCCAAGAAGTGGAAATTAGAACAAAACTGAGACTTTATTGATCTGATTGTAAGGTACACAACTGCATTCTGTTTCTAAAAATTTATTGAACTTTACACTTAAGATATGTTCACTTTTCTGAACATTTTATATTTTAATAAGAAATTAGAAGGGATTGAAAGTTAAAAGTGGTAGACTAATATTCAAAACAGGAGATGCTAAATTTTAACCTTACAGGTTGGCAAAAATTAGACAACTGAAATGATATCAAATGCTATTAGAGTTATAAGAAAATGTGGTATCTCCTACACTTCTGGTGGAAGTATAAACTGGTGCCCACATTCTGGAAAAAAATCTGACAGTATTTTGTGAAAATGAGGATGAACAAGCTATGTCCCAACAGTCGCATTCATGGAACTGTTTTAGTTTGGTAATGCTTCTGGAATACAATAGTACCAGGAATGGATTGGCTTTTATAAAAGGGATTTATTAAGTAACAAATGTACGGTTCTAAGACTATAAAAATGTCCAAACTAAAGCATCCAGAGAAAGCTACATTGACTCAAGAAAGACTGAGGGCATCTTGAACACCTCTGTCAGTGGGGAAGGCACATGGCCTTAAATAGACAGAGTCACCTCTCCACATAATCAAAAGGCCACACCCATAACTGGTTCTGTCACATCTCCATGGAAACAATCCAATCAATGTTTCTACCCTAAACGATTGGTCTTTCCCCACAAGATTGGATTAGGAAAAAGAACACGACTTTTCTGGAGTACATAACATCTCAGCACAGGGACTATACCAAGAAACTCTCACCAAGGTTCATAAGGGAACATTTATAAGATAATCAGCAAAAATAAGTCTTTTGAGTCTGATATAAAAAGTCAAATGAGATGTTACACATTTGCTGTGCTGGGGATAGTACCTTTTACATACTGTAGATTGCATAAATGTTAGCTAGTAGGGGAAATAAAAGGCAGAAGATGGGACAGTCCTGGCTGATGTAAGATGAAACTGTGAAAACATTTGAAGCTACCTCATTAAGTATTGCACCCCCAAATCCATTTTTAGGAATACATTTTCTTCTGATTCCTAGGCTTGTGGGAAGAAGAAAAAACATTCTTGGCAGAAGAGGAAGTACATGGAAATAGAGGAAGGGAGCATGAACAAATTCAGGTTCCTAAACTGTCCCTGGAGCCACAGGAAACCTCAGAGAGCTGTTCTGGGTGGTACAGGTGCTGAGGCCTAAAAAGCTAGCAGGGAAGACAAGGACTCACGAAGTCATGGGACAAGCATAATAAGTATTTCCAATTGACATGGTGAGTGGCAGAACGGTAATGAAAAAATAAGGCTTTGAAACTGGAGAGAAATCAAAGAACAATAAGACAGGCAGAAGTGAATTTATTTGAGAGCTAATAATGCTTAAGCTTCACGGTCCCTCACTTGCACAAGCCCATCACACCGGCTGCATCTCATTTTTATTCTTTTTCATAAAGATAGCTTCCCCATATTTTATAAGCCCAAGACAGAAGAGTTCCCTATTTCTAGTCTCCACTCCAGAGACATGCCTTTCTCTCTCTCTCTCTCTTTTTTTTCCGTCCTGTTTGAATTGAGAGCAAAGACATTACAGCTGCTGTGTGTCCCGCTGCATACCCATAGAGCTTCGCCAGAAAGATGATAGAGAAAATGTCACAGGGGTCAGCAGACAGTCCCATGGTTTCGTTTTCTCCCCTCCTTATCGGTACAAAATAAATGTCGTTAGGGATTACGAGAGAACGAGTTCTCAGCAGCAGCAGCCGAAGACCACTAGTCTCCACCCAGAGGCCGGCACAGGAAGAGGTTGCCTCTCCGACACGTGCAGCTTATTGCATTAATTACACAGTTCCGCTTTCTTCTGGGTGCCCAGAAATAAAATCTAAGACATGCAAAGCCTTTGAAGCGGCCGCCAATGGGTCGCTAGCCAGATTCATATTTCATATCCTGAGGATTGATTCCTTTTCTACCGGGAGTTGCACCAGGAGGCCACAGAAACCTGCCTAATTGCTGCGTTCGAGCAGAGATTTCCAGCATTCTAGAGACCCCAGAACCCTGTTTGGCCCCCTGTGGAGTCTTATTATTGCAGCCAGTTAGCTAAATAAATGTGTAATTTGTAACCGCTGGCATAAATTACCTATTTCACAGCCTGTTCCAGAGCATGAGAGAAATCAGACAAAGAGGGTTTTTAAATTTTTTATTGTTTATAATTCCATCCACAGAGTGCAAAGTGATGAAACTGCTTATGCAGCTCATTAATTAAGTGAGCTGACCCCTGAAGGGTAATGCACAGCAGCTGTAAGTGTCGAGACAATGAAGGCAAGTAGGTGTAGATGTGACCCGGTGGACTGCAGCTGGTCTTGACAACAGAATTCACTGATTGTTCAGAACCTTGCCGTGTAACTCGAAGTTCGGGACTTGGAGCAGTGAAATGGGCCCCTTTAGGAAGCTTCTTAAGAATGCAGATTCTTGGGTGCCACCCCAGGCTTGCTTGATCAGAATCTGCATTTTAAGATCCTTAAAAGATTCACGTCCACCTTGAAGTCTGAGTAGTGTGGGAGTAGGATTTAGAGGAATGAAAATTAGATGATCAAAAACTCCCCCAGGCTGAGCTCTGCAGTCCCCACAAGCAGCGTGCTGATTGACATGGGCTGTGGAATCAGACCAAAAGGGCCCCAACACCACATCGGCCCTTACCAGTTGTGTGCCCTTGGGTAAGTCGCTCAAGTGCCATGGCTTCAGTTCTCTCAACTGCAAAGTGGAAGAATGATGTCACTTTCTTCAGAGGATCATGGTAGGTGTGCCAGGCCTGGATCATGATATTGTAATAAGCCCTCAGAATTATTTTAATACTAAGTTTGAATGTAATTTTGATATTACTATGATATGACCTTATAGATATTGGTTTCCACAATTCCAGAAAATGCCACTTTCTAATGCTAGGAAGGCTCTAAATAGGCCAGCACACACATTTGCGGATCACTGAGAATTTCCTATTCCTTAAAAATCACCATGGCATGAACTTTCTGTATTTCATGGCATTAGTGCCAACTTCCAAGGTTCCCTAGACCCTCTGTTTGCCTTCACCTGGATCAGTTCTCTGTAGAAACTCATGGGATCCGCCAAAGCTGCTGACCACGTTGAATCTGAAACACTTTTATTTCCTCTTAAGGCAATGTCCTATTGATCAATTGGTCGATTAATTGCTTTACTTATAAAATCCTAGATAAAAAACTGCTTCACGGCAACCCTCTGTTTTTACTCATTGGAGAACATGACGCAGACATTTCTTGGTAATTGTAATAGCACCCTCCCCTTCCCAGCAACACACACATCAAAGGATTAACGAGCAATACGGAAGTCACTAGATGTTTAGAATCAAGAGCTGTGGGAATCATTTCAGTAGAGAGATTGAGCCACAGGCAGGGTTAAGGAATGAAATGGGGGGTGTGGGGGGGCAGGGTACGAGAGTAGGAGTAGCTGTAATGATTTTGTAATGATTTTTGAAATCAGAGTGCAGCAGTGGTGGGGGGAGGGGAGGGGAACTTTTTATTGAATTGGGGGAAGCAGTGACTTGAGCTTTCTCTTTTGCCTCCCCTGAGCCTCTCTCCACAGCAACCCCTGCTAAATTTCTATTGTTTCCATCCTTAAAATAATGCCTTTCACTGACTGTCAAAGCCTTTGTTTTGCAGATAAAGAATCAGAGGCCCAGGGAATGAAGAAAAGTTTATGGAAAAGGGCTTCTCTCCTCCTCCTCAAAACACACCATCAATCAATTTTTACCTTTTCATAGATTTGCATTCTTGACAATGCTTTATTCAATTATCATTTCATCTTTAATCTTTGCCATCATGAGATAGATAGTAAGTTTCTGAGGTTCACAGAGATGATCAAGGCCTGATAGCAGGTGACAGAGCAGAACTTTTATTTTCTAGTCTCCTGCTTTTGATATCACACAGAGTAAAACAATTAAAAACAACTGCCATTTCTCTCAGTCATTGCAGCATAAGAAGGGAAAGAGGGCAGCAGTAAATTCAACTAAAAAAATGTTTTAAATATACATACAGTAATTTGACCCTTTTTTGGCATACATTTCTATGTGTAACACAAGTACAGATTTGTGTCTTCACCAACACCATCAGGATACAGAACAGCTAATTTACTTTTAATAGGGGGTTGATGAGCCAACATCAGTGTTGGGCCTGAAGGTATGTAAGAATTAAGGATTGTGAAAACTTACTTTCTCTGGCCCCTGAAATGACCCTTTGTGTTCCTCAGCATTCTCTAGAGAAACAGAACCAACAGGAGAGCTCTGTAAATATGAAATTTATACATGTATCTCATACAGCCGTGGGAATGGGAGAGTTCAAAATCTGTAGGGCAAGCTGTGAAGCTGGCAGCTCCAATGAAGGGACTGGACAAACTCCACAAGAGAGGCTTGCTGGCTGGAGTAGAAAAGTCTCTCTTCTCCCTTAAAAGCCTTCAACTGATAGGATTATCTCATTGTGGTTGGCACGCCTTATTTGACTGCAGATGTAATCAGACTCAGATGTAATCAATTGACTGATGATTTAATACACCAACTTTCCAGCTTATCAACCAGCCACAAAATACCTTTGCAGCAATGGTCAGGCCAGTGCGTACCTGACCAGACAACTGGGCATAATCAGTCGGCCAAGTTGACACCAGAAGCTAACTATCAGTCTACCCTTTGTCAACTTGGCAGCTATACACATCACCTTGAAACACACTTCCAAATAGAACACAATAACAGACATATGTTTCTCTTAACAATAATCAACTGTCCTGTGTAACACTGGAAATGTACTACGTCTCTCCAGAATAGAGTACACATCCTTAGGTAACATTCACTCTTAAATTTCATGTCCTATGACTTAAATACTGTAACATGAACAATGCAACTTATGTCATGTGATTAGAGGAAAACAAGGTGTTTCTTATGGACTAACACAAACACACTCAGAACAAAACAGGGAGAAAATATTCAAACAATCACAGTCCTTGCTTCTGTAATCGGTCATATGGTCGTAGTTTACGTTTATCACTACCTTCATCTACTGCATAGTCTATATTCCCTTTCCCCTCAGCAAGCACTCCAGCTGGCCATGGTTCTCTGCCAAGTGGGATGACTCAGACCTTCATTCTTGAAGTTTCTGGGACATTGGTAGTCCTGCCTGGATTGGGTTGTTGCAGTTTTCCATCGATTTTATTCACAGGGCAGGGTAGTGCTAAGAGATGCTCTAGGAGATCGTCTATGTTCCAGAAAAACTCCTTTTTACCTGCATTGTACAGTTGCAGACCTATTTCTTTTTTATAGTCAGGATCAATCACCCCAGACAGAACAGTAATCCCCTTTCATGCCTATTGATTCACTGGCGTGAGAAGCTCAAAGTGGCCAGGTGGCAGTCTTAATTTCTAGTTAATGGAATCATTGTTATGTCTCTTGGAAGGACCAGCAGAATTTAAGGTTTCAGGGACAGGAAGCAAAAATTTTCCTAGTGGATCACTAGGGGTGATAGTGAGTGCTGCCACTCCCATTTCCACCCCTTGATAACTGGACCCATGAATCCTGGCTATGGGAGAAACAGCACCATATAGGGAGAGCACTTCCCTAGCCCAGCAAGGTATTGTCACCTAGTTGGCACCGTAATTGGGTCTTCAAAAGCCATTCCACCATTCTGTCAGCCCAGCTGCCTCTGGATGATGGAGAACATGGTAAGACCAGAGAATTCCATGAGCATGTGCCCATTCCCAAATTTCATTGCTATGAAGTGGGTTCCTTAATTAGAAGCAATGCTGTGTGGAATACCATGACAGTGGATAAGGCAATCTGTAAATCCATGTACGGTAGTTTTTGCAGAAGCATTTCATGCAGGGATTGCAAACCCATATCTGGAGTGTTTCTATTCCAGTTAAAAAAAATCGCTGACCCTTCTGTGATGGAAATGGTCAAATATAATCAATTTGCCACCAGGTAGCAAGCTGATCACCTTGGGGAATAGTGACATTTTGGGGACTGAGTATGGGTCTCTGCTGCTGGCAGACTGGGCCCTCAGCAGTGGCTGTAGCCAGGTTGGCCTCAGTGAGTGGAAGTCCATGTTGCTGAGTCCATGCATAATCTCCATCCCTACCATGCCCACTTTGTTCGTGAGCCCACTGGGCAATGGCAGGAGTGGCTGAGGAAAGAGGATGACTGTATCCACAGGACAGGCCATCTTATGCACTTCATTATTAAAATCTTCTTCTACTGAAGTCACCCTCTGGTGAGCATTCACATGGGACACAAATATCTTTAAGTTCTTTACCCACTGAGAAATGTCTATCCACATATCTCTTCCCCTACCTCTTTGTCACTAATTTTCAATTATGCTCCTTCCAATCCCTACCATCCAGCCAAACCATTAACAATAGCCCATGAGTCAATATACAGATGCACATCTGGCCAGTTCTCCTTCCAAGCAAAATGAACAACCAGATGCAATGCTCAAAGTTCTACCCACTGGGAGGATTCCCCCTCACCACTGTCCTTTAAGTACATCCCAGAATGGTATTGTAGTGTGGAAGCTGTCCACTTCCAGGTGGTTCCAGCTTATCGTGCAGATCTATCTGCAAACCAGGCCCAAGTTCTCTCTTCCTTGGTCATCTGACTGTAAGGAACTCCCTAAGAGGCCATAGCTCTGATCTAGGAAAGAGAAGATAATGTTGCAGGAGTAGGGGTCATGGGCATTTGGGCCACTTCCTCATGTAATTTGTGCCTTCAGGACCTGCTGGAGCACTATCTCTAATAAACCATCTCAATTTTATAATGGAGTGCTGCTGTTTACACCCAACTTTATGACTTGGTGGGTCAGACAACACCCAGTTCATGATAAACAACACCAAGTCTCATGGTAACTTGGTGGCCCATGGCTAAGCATTCAGTCACTACTATGGCCCAGCAGAAGGCTATAAAAGCTGTTTCTCATGAGAATAGTTATCTTCAGTAGATGGTAAGGCTTTGCTCCAAAATCCTAGGGGTCTGCATTGTGATATTTTGACATGCCCCACACCACTGGACAACTAGAAATTTCACTGAGGTGGAAGGCCCCTGTATTTTTGTCGGATTTATCTCCCATCCCCTAATCTGCAAGTGCCTTACCAATAAATCTAGAGTAGTCGCTACTTCTTGCTCAGTAGGTCTGATCAGCATGGTATCATCAATATAATGGACCAGTGTGATGTCTTGTGGGAGGGAGAAATGATCGATTTCCCTGTGGACAAGATTGTGACTTAGGGCTTGAGAGTTGTTACTCCCCTGAGGCTGGAAGTAAAGGTATACTGCTGGCCTTGCCAGTTGCATACAAACTGTTTCTGATGGTCCTTAATGACAACTATGGAGAAAAAATCATTCACCAGATCAATAACTGCATACCAGGTACCAGGCAAAGTGTTAACTTGCTTAAGCAATGATACCACATCTAGAACAACAGCTGTAATTGGACTCACCACCTGGTTAAGTTTATGATAATCCACTGTCATACTCAAAGTCCCATCTATTTTCTTTACAGGTCAAATAGGAGTATTAAATGGAGATGTTGTGAGAATCACCATCCTACATACTTCAGGTTCTTAAGAGTGGGACTAATCTCTGTAATCTTTCCAGGAATATGATATTGCTTCTAATTCACTATTTTGTTAGGTAGGGGCCATTCTAGTGGCTTCTACTTGAGCTTTCCTACCATAATAGCCCTAATTCCATGAGTCAGAGAACCAATGTGGGGTTTCTGCCAGTTGCTGAGTATGTCAATTCCAATTCTGCATTCTGGAACTGGGGAAATGACCACAGAATGGGAGTGGGGACACACTGGACCCACTGTGAAATGGACCTGAGCTAAAACTCCATCAATCACCTGACCTCCATAAGCCTGAACTTGGGTTGGTGGACCAGAGTGATGTTTCGGGTCTCCTGGAATTAGTGTCACTTCTGAGCCAGTGTCTATTAATACCTTAAATATCTGATACTTTCCTATTACCCAGTGCACAGTTACCCTGGTACAAGGTCATAGGCCTCCTTGGGGAAAGCTAGGAGAAAGGTTAACAGTGTAAATTTTGGGCAGTGTAAAAGGGCCCTTCCACAAGGACCAGCCCTCCCCTCATTCAAGGGGCTCTGAGTCTGTAAACTGTCTGAAGTCTAGGAATTGAATAAGGGATCATGCTCTCTGTTTTTGTAATTCAAGTTAGACTTTTCTTCACTTGACCTAGAATTCTGCTTATACAGCTTAAATAGGAATTTAGTAGACTGCCCCTCTATTCTACTTCTAAGTACCCCATGATCTACTAGCCAATGCCACAAGTCTCTGTGAGTCAGATTATTTTGACTGCTGCTCTGAGTCTGCTGTACATTATGGTGGCCATGCTCACCTTGTCTGTTGTAATTCACAGTTTGCCACATGACTTCTGCCAACTTGGGATCTGATCATCCCCACTGTGTTTAAGAATTTCAGCTCAGTGGCAGCAGTTCCCACAATAATACCTGACCTACAGAAAAGGGGATGACAGAGCTCTTCAGGAATGATGGAGTTAGTCTCATGAATTTATCTCTCAAGGTTCTGGTAAAAGATATGTCCTCTGGGCATTCTGGGATGTGTGAGAAGTTCTCCCATGATAAATCCACTCTAACATTCCCATCTCTCTAAGCCTCTGGATCCCTTTATCTACATTATACCAGGGTAGTTCTGGCATCTTGACCTTAGGTAATTGTTGGCCACTTTTTGATCCATGTTTCAGCCAACCGTCCAAAAAACTACCCTTTCTGACTCCTCAAGCTATAACATTGAATGCAGAATCTCTACTTAGTGGGCCTATATCAATAAATTCAGCTTGATCTAGCCTTATATTCCTTCCACCATTATCCCACACCCTTAATATCCATTCCTATACATATTCCCCTAATTTCTGTCCATATAGATTGGAAAACTCATGCAATTCTTTTGGTGTATAACATACCTCCTCATGGGTCACACTTTCTACCTCATCTTTTGGGGCATGTTGGGACTTTAGTTATACATTTTGAAGAAAAAAGGGGTGGTGGGTGTGCATCATGAAAAGAAATAAAAGTGTTTTTCAAGCCAGCTACCTCCGGGCATTCCATTGCAGTTTCATCTGGTGAAACAGGATTAGTCACTCCAGACAGAGGAGTAAGGGCTGTTTCCCCAGGGGAGGTGGTTACAGAGTTAGCAGGCAATGAAGGGTTAATCTTGTTGGGTGGAAATTGGATGGCAGACTCCTCTGAGAAGACTGGAGGCCAGGAAGCTGTTTCCTCAAGATAGGCTGGAGGTCGGGAAACTTTTTCCTCAGGGTAGCCTGTTACAGGTTTATCTAGCAAAGGCTCAGCTGAATCCAGGGATTCTGTCTCCCCATCACCATCATTATCAAGTCACATATCACCATTCAACCGATTGGATTATCTCATTGTGGGAGATATGCCTTAGTTGATTGCAGATTTATACAGCCACAGATGATTTATTACACCAACCTTCCAGTTTATCAACCAGCCATGAAATGTCCTTGCAGCAATTGTCAGACCAGTGCTTGCTTGACCAGACAAGTGGACATAATCATTTGGCCAAATCGACACCAGAACCTAACCATCACACTCTCCTTCTTCCCTTTTTATTATGAGTCAATTCATGAATCAGCTATTGGGTTCTAATAATCTCTAAGGAGATGATCATAACCTTGGAAGGAGATGAATGGAAGTTCTGAGCTTCTCCCTCTTGTCTAGCAATGAACTAGTCTTGCTGTTGGAAGGGCCTTCTCTGGTTGAGGGATATCAAGCATTTTCTGGTAAACTCATACAATCTGGCAGACAGTTGAGCCAGTGTAACTTTATGGACTTCCTAAAGGGGAATACTCTGTGTATCTGACAGTTGAATCCTGTTAGCAGAGGCTGTTGGTGGCCTGCCCAGATTCCCCTTACCTGCCAGAACATCCAGCCACCCAGCACCACCCCTCCATCCCCACTGTAGTGAGTGCTAACTGATAATGCCTCCCATCTCATGGCTGGCCTAATCTCTGGAGAATTGCCACTGGTAATTAATGTTAAATCTCACCCAATTACTTATTCCTGTACTAATGGTCCTGACACTAATTTAGGCTCCTTATTCTCTACAGCCAAATTTAATATCACTGCAGAAGTCAAAGGATGCACCACCTCACACAGCCATGTAGTCCAACACTCTAAGGTGACAAATTGTCATAGTAAGCTACACAGGGCCTAGCCCACTGCCACTTATATATCATATAAGGAATGATATGGAAATACATAACAGAATCCAATGACCTCCACAGCAAATGCTGATTCAAGTATAAGGATCACAGCAAAGCTCTGTGCTTGCTTCCTTCTGGTTGGGTTCTCTGCAGAAATAAATGGACTCCCCCAAAGGCGTTGCTGTCCACTTGAATCCTACACACGCCTCTTCCTTCTTAAAGCAGCTATGGCATTAGCTCATTTTTCTAGCAAGCTTTTACATTTTCAGGGGTTGCAGCTTTCAAAAGTAGGACAAAGTGGAAAATGTACTGGTCTTTGTGCAAATTATCTGCAACTCAGCAACACATAGATGTTCAACTGGACCATCTCCACATTTTGGCATCTCCAAAGAGCAGATACAGAGGGGAAACTCTGAAAGCATGACTTTTATTAGTCTAGTAGAAGACAGGCAAATCTAAAATCCTGAGTTTCTGAACTCCACAAAAATCATTACTTTGGAAGTCAGGGGGCTTCTGAGGAAGTTCTACGGGTAATGCCCTGACAGCTAGTTTGTTTTTTGGGAGGATGAGGAAGCACTGTGTTCCACGTAATGTGTTAAAGGGCTAGTACTCTCCCACCACCCACTAGGTTACTCTGTTTCTCATCCAGTTCTCTGATATTCTCTCTCACCCTTTCAGAAAATAGACAAATAAGCAAAAGCTTATAGCAATAAGAGGGAAATTGGAGCATGAGAATGAAAACTCCATGTCCCTGGGTCCAGATAAAAGAATTTTGGGGAATGATGAAAGAGGAGGACTTTTACTTTATATATTTCTCTGTGCCTCACTTTACTCCACTGTAAAATGGGTTGAATCATGTCTACTTCATAAAACAGGGAGGTAAGCTTTAAAGCAGTTCTCAAACATTACAGTGTATCAGAATCACCCAGAGATTTGTGAAAACACTGATTCTGGGCTTCACCCCGGGAGATTCTAATTTAGCTGGTCTGAGGCGGGGTTTAAGGATTTGTCGTTCCAAAGGCTCTCGGGTGCTGCCGCAGCCACTGGTCCATGGACCACAACTTGGGTTGCACTGAGGCAAAACATGATTCATAGGTTCATTACAATAATTTTTTTCTCCTTTTTCTGTTAAAAAAAAAGAAAATTATAAAACCAGGAATCTAAAATGTCCTGGTAAGGCCTTTGCCAGTAAATGCATATGAATATCTTAGTTTCCATTTCTATTTTATTTGTTAATATTAAATACATATTCTTATTGCCAAGCCCACCCCTCTCGTAAAATTCTCCATGGGGTGGTTTTAGAGGGCATGTGATGTAATAGCTAAGAAGAATAAAGTTTTTTACATTGGAACCCCGAGTTGTTACTCTGCTAACAGTGTGGCTGTAGTCAAGCCACTTAATCTTTCTATACCTCTTCTTTCCCCTCAAAATGGACATCAAATTAGTACATTATTTTAGGGTTGCTGTTTGAGTTAAATAACTTAATACATGAAAAGTGTTTATGACAGGACCTGGCATAAAGACCTATCAATCCAAGTTAGGCACAATTATTCCCAGGAAGAAGTCTTCAATTTAGGGATGCCTGTGCCTGAGAAAGTTAAAGGCATTTAATGTCCATGATTTTATATAAATCACACATGGCTTGGGCAGGTTAGGTATTGTCACATTTTTAAAGATATGGGGGAAGAGAATCTCTTGAAGTTAGAGATGGCAGAGTAAAGATTTGCTCCCCTGGCTTATCCTATTCCAAAGTCTATTTTCAGTTATTCTTTTTTTTTCCTTTGTTATCTTACCTGTAAGAAAATGCATAGTTCTTGAGTGTGGACATTGATAATCTTTCCAAAGCCTGCTCTACCTCTCCCCAGAGCACCTTCCTGAGAGCCTTAACTTTCTCTGGAACCCCCTGAAAGATTTTTTTGACAATATGGCAAAACAAATATCAGGAGGTTCACCCATATATACTTTGGTGGAAATAGAATCTGATGTATCAGTTTTTGTTAAAGGATATCATTCTCATTATAAAATGCCAAGGTGAGAAGGAAAGCCTGAAATGTGAGGGGGTGGGAACGCATTCAGACTGAGTGTTAAAATAAGGATTGAGCATAAGCACAAAGAACTTCGATTTTCACAAGAGTACTAAAGATTAACTTTACAGTTCTATTAATAGAAATATTTCCCAAAGTTTTACTGACTCAAGAAGGAAATTTAAGCATACAGGTTTCCTTCTGTCCTCCTCAGGCCACACTGAAGCAAAAGTAAAGAAATAAATAAAAAATAAACCAATAATAGCTAAGGGATTGGGGGATGCTGGAGAGACCACCAATGGGTAAGCAATTTCAAAAAAATTCTTACAGATGAGAAACAGTTGGAGTTTTAATAGGCAGAGTAACCACAGCCTGCAACATGCTGGAAGATGCCAGCAGAGGGGTTGGGAATGCATCTCCTTTAAGAATCCTAGAGGAACTCAGGACTGACAGATGGCAATATGCAGGACTGCAAACAAAGATAATGTTTATAGCTCTTTTACAGAGTACACTCTATTAGTCAGCAACTCACCTTCCCAGCCACTGCCTCTTACTGAAAATAGACTCCTTGGCATCTTGCAGAAAATAGGCTCCTTGGCATTTTGCCCAAAATTTAAAAGAAAAAATTGAATAAATAACTGTATATCTCAGAATAAACACACCTCAAATGTAGTATTTGCAGCATCATGATATCCAGCTCTATGTCTGTGCATTTTCAAATTAAGCCTGCCAGTTAGCGCTCCGTTGCTGCTCCATCCAGCACCCAATCAAACAGGAGTCTAAGCAGGACAAGCAAGCACCTTATATGCACCTAGGGTCCTGTGGCATTTGAGCAGAAAAAGTTTATAAGAGATCACATGAGGAGCATGAGCAGCAAAGTTAAAAGGGAAGAAGCAAATAGAAGACAAAAGAAAGAAATGATAGGACACTCAAATAGAAAATTCTGTCCTTGAGGAGTTAGATAAGGGCTTCAAAGGGCTACAACTCATGGATTGGATAGGCAGGTGCTCTCCAGGTGATCTGGAATTGATAATGCACTTGGCTACCTGCCAGAAGCAAACTTAAATGCAAAGCTTTATTAAAGATCAAACACCATATTTCATAAAATAATTCAAATCACCAGGAAGATATATAAAGTCTAAATTCTCAAAGAAAGATGACAAAACTAATAGAACTTGAGGGGAGATTTGACATATCCACAGGCAGGTGGAAGATTTTAACATTTTTTTCAGTCCCAATGAGATTGAGAAAGAGACCATGTTTTTCAACATCAGAAGTCTTGAAAAATAAATACAATGTATAAGGAACAGAAAAGAAGGCATCACATGATCCTTATTCACAGGTGCTATGTTTATATATTGGAAAATGTAGTAATTAATTACAAGTATAAGTTAATAAATAAAACACACACACAAAAAACAGCTTTTTCTACAAGACTGCATTAAACTATTAGAAAATAGGATTAAAAAGTTGCTTAAGGGATTGTGAGAAGACGTTAACATAGGAAGCTGCAGGAATCAGTTCCTCCACCACAACAATTATTAAACAGGCAGGAACTGTATCAATCAACTATTTCAAAACTCTGATGTCCAGTAAAACACTGTATAGCATCCAGGGAAGCGTGGAGGAGGAAAAGACTGGTAGATTACATTAAATACCAGCAATCTATTCTCTCTATGTGGGGGCCACTGTCGCCCATTGCCTACTCTCAAGGCAGTGGCCTTGGATCTTGCTGGTGCCAGACAGGGTCATACAATTCCAGTTACCCAAGATCCAGGGGGAGGGCGCACAGTCTTGTTGCTGATCACTGCTTTTGATCAGCTACTTTGAATTGTTGGAGGCATGGTTCTGAAGCCATATTCCAGCCAACTGGGACAAAGGCAACAGAGGAGACTTAAAGATCGTATACCACCTCTGAACCACTGAGGACAGTTAAAGGGCCACATTCTCTAGGCAGGGGCCAAATCAAGAAAGCACAGGTTTGGGGACAATGGAAGGAGATCCTGGAGCCTTTCCTGGCCTTTCCCTCATCCTTCCCCCAGGGCAGTTTGGAGCTAGCCAGCACTGCCTGTGTAGGTCTCTGACCTTGTTCCAGCAGGGAAAGGCTGGTGTTAGAAACTTTGCTCTCGTGTGACCCCCACCCACACCACAGAATTTGTCCCCCAGGCAAAAGCAGCTTGAAGCAATGAAAGCCGTATATGAAAATCGCAATAAAGATATATAAAATTTTAAGATGGAACCAAACAGAACTACTGGAGTTGAAGACCGCAATAACTGAAATGAAAAATGCCCAGGAGACAGATGGAAGCTGGCAGAAGAAAGAATCAGCGGACATAAAGACAGGACAATTGAAATGAGTCAGATTGTGGAGCAGAAAGAAAAAAAAAAAAACTATTAAAAAGTGAAAATAATAGCCTAAGAGACTTGTGGGGTCGTATCTAGTGTACCTATACACATGATGGGAGGTCTAGAAGGAGAAGAAAGAGAGAAAGGGGTAGAAGGAATATTCAAAGAAATAATGATAGAAAACTTCCCAAACTTAGCAGAAGATGTGACTATGCACTATCCAAGAAGCCCTGAGAACATCAAGTCCAGGATAAATTTAAACAAAAATATGCCCTTACAAATATTGATCAAACTGTCAAATGCAAAGGACTAGAAGAGAGTTCTGAAAGCTGCAAGAGAAAAGCAACAACGGAGCTTCAATTAGATTGAGAACCAGTTTCTCGTTAGAAATCACAAAGGCAAGAAAGTATTGTGTTGAAATACTCTAAGTGCTGAGAGAGCACAACTTCCAACCAAGAATTTTATATCTGGTGAGACAGTCTTTTAAAAATAAGGGAGTTATTAAGACATTCCTAGATAAACAAAATCTCAGGGAGTTCATTAGCACTATACTTGCCTTAAAAGCAATGCTAAGGGGAGTTCTTCAGACTGAAAGGAAAAGGCTAGACAGTGGTTCAAAGTGGTATGACAAAATAAGGACCTCTGGTAAAGGTAACCACTTGGGTAATTATAAATGCCAGTATTATTGTACTATATTTTTGGTATGTAACTCCACTTCATAACTTTGGCAGATGCTAAAATGGAAATACATAAAAAGTAATGATAAACTATGGTTTGGACATACAATATACAAAGATATAATTTGTAACACGTACAAAAATGGGGGGGATGGAGTGGTATAGGAACACATGTGTGTTTGAAATTAAAGCCAAGTTGGTGTCAACTCAAATATGATGGTTACATATTTAGGATGTTAAATTTTAACCCCATGGTAATCACAAGGAAAGTATATGAAAAATACTTTTTTTCTTTCTGCTCCACAATCTGATTCATTTCAATCCAGGTCGAAACGAGAAGGGACTCAATACACTTCAATACAAATAATCAAATAAATATGAAAGTAGGCATTCACAGAAGAATTGAGGGACAAAAATTAGACTTAAAAATAATTACATAGCAAAATGGCAGAAGAAAATCCTGCATTATTAGTAGTGACTTTAAATGTAAATTGATTAAACTCCCCAGTCAAAAAAAGGGCAGAGAGTGAAAGAATGAATAAAAAAGTAAGAACAATGACGTGCTGTTCAAAAGAAACTCACATTAATTCAAAGACATAAATAGGTTGAAAGTGGAAGGACTGAAAAAATATACCATGTCGATAGTAACTAAAATAGAGCTGGGGCAGCTATGCTAGTATCAGATAAAATAAACTTGAAATAAAAAATTGTTAAGAAGGAAAAAGATGGTCATTATTAACTGATACAGAGGTCTGCACCTACCAGCAGAGCTCCAAAATTTATGAAGCAAACACTGACAGATTTGAAGGAAGAAATAGACAGTTCTACATTAATAGGAAAGCATAATACACTATTTCAACATTGAATAGAATAGCTAAACAGAAGAACAATAAGGAATCAGAAGACTGAACAATACTGTAAACAACTAGACCTAACAGACCTATTTAGAACACTCCACCCAACTGCAACAGAATACGCATTCTTCTTGAATGGTATGGATCATTCTCCAGGATAGAACATATATTAGTTCACAAAACAAGTCTCAATAAATTAAAAAATATTGAAAATCATACCATGAATCTTCTCTGACCACAATGGAATGAAAATAGAAATCAATATCAAAGGAAGAAATGTAAATTCAAAAATGTGGAAATTAAACAACTTATTCTTAAACAACCAGTGGCTTACAGAAGAAATTAGTAAATATCTAGAGACAAATGAGAACAAAAAATACAGCATACCAAAACTTACAGAATGCAGTAAAGGCAGTGCTGAGAGGGAAATTTATGGCCCCTGAATGCTTATATTAAAAAAACAAGAATGAGCAAAAATTGAGGACTTAACTGCTTAACCAGATAATTTAGAGAAAGAACAGCAAACCAACCAGAAAGCAAACAAAAGAAAAGAAGTAACAAAATTTGTTAAAAATAACAAAATAAACAAACTGGAGAACAATAAAATGATAGAAAGAATTGACAAAACCGAAAGTTGGTTCTATGAGAAAATCAATAAAATTGATGAACCCTTAGCTAGATAAACAAAGAAAAAGAGAGAGTGAGGACACAAATAAAGTCAGAAATGAGAGAGGGGTCATTACCATGGATCCTGAAGAAATTTAAAAAATCATAAGAGAATACTATATGCCAGCAAACTAGACAATTTAGATGAAATGGACAAATTCCTAAAACACACAAACTACTTATAGTGACTCAAGAAGAAATACAAGATTTCAACAAATTGATGACAAGTAAAAAAATTCCATCAGTCATTAGAAATCTTCCCACAAAAAAATGCCCAGGACCAGTCAGCTTCAAAGGGGAATTTTATCAAACATTCCTAAAAGATCTAATACCAATCCTGCTCAAACTCCTCCAAAAATTTGAGGAAAAAGGAATGCTTCCTAACTCATTTTATGAAACGAGCATCACTCTAATACCAAAACCAGAAAAAGTGCTACAAGAAAGGAAAATTACAGACTAATCTTCCTAGTGAACACAGATGCAAAAATTTTCTTCAAAATTACCAGCAAATTAAATCCAATGACACAGTAAAAGAATTATACATGATGACCAAATGAGGTTTATAACAGAAATGCAAGGATGGTTTAACACAAGAAAATCGATCAACATAATATAGCATATTAACAAATTAAAAGGGAAAAATCATGCGATCATATGGATTGATGCTGAGAAAGCTTTCGGCAAAATTCTGCATCCTTTCCTGATAAAATATTTCAAAAGGTAGGAATTGAAAGAAATTTTCTCAGTATCATAAAGGGCATATAAGAAAAACCCATAGCCAGCATCATACTCAATGGTGAGAGACTGAAAGCATTCCCCTTAAGATCAGGAACAAGACAAGGAAGCCCATTGTCACAAATATTATACGAAATTGTACTAGTTTGAGTGATTAGACAGGAGAAATAAAAATAAAAGTCTTTCAATTCCAAATTGGAAAGGAAGAAGTAAAATTTTCATTATTTGCAGATGACATGATCCTATATTTCAAAAAACCCTGAGAAATCTATGACAAAGCTGATTGAGCTAATAAACAAATTTGGCAAAGTGATGGGATACAAGATTAATATACAAAAATCAATAATGGTTCTATGTACAAGCAATGATTTCTGAGGAGACAAAAATAGACCACCAAATCTATGGACATTTGATCCACTGAGCTGGACAGACTAGTCTTTTCATTAAATGGACATGGGTGAATTAGATATCAATAGTAAAAAGAATGAAAGAGGACCCATATCTTACACCCTATACAAAAATTAATTCAAAGTGAATTAAAGACTAAATGTGAGTCAGTACCATAAAACATCTAGAAGAAAATGCAGGGAAATATTTTCAAGATCTAGTAATGAGTAGTAGCTTCTTAAACTTTACACTTAAAGCACAAGCAGCAAAAGGAAAAATAGACAAATGGGAAGTCCTTAAGATCAAGAGATTCTGTGCCCAAAGAACATTGTCAAAAAGATGAAGAGGCAGCCAACTCAATGGGAGAAAATATTTGGAAACCACATATTGGATAAAGACTTAAGATCCTATGTACATAAAGAAGTTATATAATTCAACAAAAGAACAAGCAACCCAATTATAAGATGGGCAGAGGATATGAATAAACATATCTTTTCTGAAGGACAAATGCAGATGGATAAAAAGCACATGAAGAGATGCTCATTTTCATTAGTTATAAGGGAAATGCAAATCAAAACTACAATGAGATATCACTTCATACCTATAAGAATGGCTGCTATTACACAACAGAAACTACAGAGGTTGGAGAGGATGTGGAGAAATAGGAACACTTATTTACTGTTGGTGGAATGTATAGGGTGCAGCCACTGTGGAAGACAGTTTAATGGTTTCTCAGAAAACTAAGTATTCAGTTGCCTTATAACCCAGTAATACCAATACTTGGTATATACCTAGAAGAGCTGAAAGAAGTGATATGGACAGATATTTGCACACCAATGCTCAGAGTGGCACTATTCACAATTGTCAAAAGATGAAAACAATCCAAATGCCCATCAACAGAAGAGTGGATAAACCAAATGCGGTATATACATATATTGTAATACTATGCAGCAGTTTTGAAATGAGGTCAAAAGCATGTGACATGGATGAACCTTGAGGACATAATGCTGAGTGAAATAAGCCAAAAACAAAAGGATAGATACTGCATGATTCCGCTATTAAGACTCTGGTAATGATAATCTCAGAGGTTACACTCTAGAATACAGCAGACCTAGAGGCACAAGAAGCTAAAGATGGGGGAAAGGTTATACCCTAAGAGGTTGAACCTAAATGCAAAGAAGCAAATAGACGTGATTGTAACTAATTAGTGGCATTATAAGTAACATTGCCATATTGAAGGTGAATGTGATTGAAAGAGTATGTATAGTGTCAAGTATCTGACTGACTAAATCTACAATCATGAATAAGTTCTCATATGAACTATTTCAATGATTCGATAGTGGGCAAAGAGTCAATAGAAAAGGAATAGAGGGGGAAAACCAAAGATGCATGCTATGTCCAATAGATAACAGGAAGACATCAACAATACCACAGCACTACCAGGGGCAATTAATTGGGGATGGGGAGGGACAGGTAGTACGTGGTAGTTTTGATATAATAGTTGGTGACAGTGTCTGTTTGTTCTTTGTCGTTATGAACCAATGGAAATAGTCTAAACTTGAGAGTGCTGCTGATTGTACAACCACGTGAGGATACTGTGAGACATGGTTTGTTTATTTTGGACATTATCCATGATGCCCAATAGATGGAAGGAGCCTAAGGGTACAATGGCTGAGAAGCAGAATGGCAAACTGTGATACATTCATATGATGGAATATAGAGCAACTACAAAAAGGAAGGCCATCAAGGGGCACACAACAAATTGAATAAACCTTGGGGACAATGTGTTGTGCAAAATAAGCCAGAAGCAAAAGAACAAATATGCTAAGGTCTCTTTTAGAAAATAGTTAAAAGAAAAGTGGAGCCTAGATTGTAAGCTCTTATAGTAGCCATGCTTAGTCTGAAGTGAGATTCTGAGCTATATGTGTATCAACTGGTATTTCCCTGGGACTATGAGTAATTAATTCTGTGACACCTGGGACCTAGAGATGGAGTGCTACAGCCCTGAAGGTTAGCATAGCTATGCATAACAACACTTAAAGTAACTGAAGGGAATACCTAGGAATAAATTTAACCAAAGAGACAAAAAACCTCTATAAAGAAAACTACAAAAAACTGTTAAAAGAAATCACAGAAGACCTAAATAGATGGAAGGGCATACCGTGTTCATGGATTGGAAGACTAAATATAGTTAAGATGTCAATCCTACCTAAATTGATTTACAGATTCAATGCAATACCAATCAAAATCCCAACAACTTATTTTTCAGAAATAGAAAAACCAATAAGCAAATTTATCTGGAAGGGCAGGGTACCCCGAATTGCTAAAAACATCTTGAGGAAAAAAAACGAAGCTGGAGGTCTCGCACTGCCTGACTTTAAGGCATATTATGAAGCCACAGAGGTCAAAACAGCATGGTATTGGCATAAAGATAGATATATCGACCAATGGAATCGAATAGAGTGCTCAGATATAGACCCTCTCATCTATGGACATTTGATCTTTGATAAGGCAGTCAAGCCAACTCACCTGGGACAGAACAGTCTCTTCAATAAATGGTGCCTAGAGAACTGGATATCCATATGCAAAAGAATGAAAGAAGACCCATCTCTCACACCCTATACAAAAGTTAACTCAAAATGGATCAAAGATCTAAACATTAGGTCTAAGACCATAAAACAGTTAGAGGAAAATGTTGGGAGATATCTTATGGATCTTACAACTGGAGGTGGTTTTATGGACCTTAAACCTAAAGCAAGAACACTGAAGAAGGAAATAAATAAATGGGAGCTCCTCAAAATTAAACACTTTTGTGCATCAGAGAACTTCATCAAGAAAGTAGAAAGACAGCCTACACAATGGGAGACAATATTTGGAAACAACATATCAGATAAAGGTCTAGTATCCAGAATTTATAAAGAGATTATTCAACTCAACAACAAAAAGACAGCCAACCCAATTACAAAATGGGAAAAAGACTTAAACAGACACCTACCAGAAGAAGAAATACGGATGGCCAAGAGGCACATGAAGAGATGCTCAATGTCCCTGGCCATTAGAGAAATGCAAATCAAAACCACAATGAGATATCATCTCACACCCACCAGGATGGCCATTATCAACAAAACAGAAAATGACAAGTGCTGGAGAGGATGCGGAGAAAGAGGCACACTTATTCACTGTTGCTGGGAATGTCAAAGGGTGCAACCACTGTGGAAGGCAGTTTGGCGGTTCCTCAAAAAGCTGAATATAGAATTGCCATACGACCCAGCAATACCATTGCTAGGTATCTACTCAAAGGACTTGAGGGCAAAGACACAAACGGACATTTGCACACCAATGTTTATAGCAGCGTTACTTACAATTGCAAAGAGATGGAAACAGCCAAAATGTCCATCAACAGAAGAATGGCTAAACAAACTGTGGTATATACATACGATGGAATATTATGCAGCTTTAAGACAAGATAAACTTATGAACCATGTAATAACATGGATGGACTTAGAGAATATTATGCTGAGTGAATCCAGCCAAAAACTAAAGGACAAATACTGTATGGTCCCACTGATGTGAACGGACATTCGAGAATAAACTTGAAATATGTCATTGGTAACAGAGTTCAGCAGGAGTTAGAAACAGGGTAAGACAATGGGTAATTGAAGCTGAAGGGATACAGACTGTGCAACAGGACTAGATACAAAAACTCAAAAATGGACAGCACAATAATACCTAATTGTAAAGTAATCATGTTAAAATACTGAATGAAGCTGCATCTGAGCTATAGGGTTTTTTTTGTTTTTGTTTGCTTGTTGGTTTGTTTGTTGTTGTTGTTTTTTACTATTACTACTACTTTTATTTCTTTTCTTTATATTAACATTTTATATCTTTTTCTGTTGTGTTGCTAGTTCTTCTAAACCGATGCAAATGTACTAAGAAACAATGATCATGCATCTATGTGATGATGTTAAGAATTACTGAGTGCATATGTAGAATGGTATGATTTCTAAATGTTGTGTTAATTTCTTTTTTTTTCTTTCCGTTAATAAAAAAATAAAAAATAAAAAAAAATAAAAATAAAAAAAAATAAATAAAAAAAAAAATAAAGTAACTGAAGGGGAGATCAGACATCAATTAGAGTGAAAAAAATGAATTCAATCTTGTTGGGTCTAAGTAAATCAGAATACAGTGTAAAAGATGATAACATATATACTGTAGACCTTTACTTATTTGTTGGGACCAAAGGCAGAGAGGTTTATTATGTCCGGAACTTATATTTTCTGCAACACATAATCTAAATAAGCCAGTCTGGATAGTTCATTTGAATGACCCAAATTTCTGGAATCCAGAGTGGGAACGAGGCCTTTTAGTTCTGTGTAGCTTGTGTAACACCGGGATACAACTCTGATTGTGGTGGGCTGATAATTGGGAAGTATTGGTGGAATCCCTTGAAGGTCCAAAGGAAAAATATATATATATATATGAATACATATACATGTATATATGTGTATGTATGGAACTATTGAACTTTCCCATCCAGGAAGCATTGGTTACCTCTCAATCATTGGGGAGTCCTAAGAAAATGGGCCAGGCCTTTGATTTTGAGACTTGTCTTTATGAAACTTGTTTTTACAGGGGAGAATCTCAGACTGTTCATAGTGAGGCTTAGAAATTGCTTCCAGGAACTCCCTTTGTTGATCAGATGTGGCCTCTTTCCAGGCCCATCTCTGCAAGGAAAGTCATTGCCATCCCCCCTGCATCAGACATGACATTCAGAGGTGAAGGTCTCCCTGGTGGTGTGGGGCATGGCTCCCAGAGATGAGTCTAGTCCTAGCACCGTGGGATCAACAATGCCTTCTGGACCAAGGGGGGAAAGGAGGTGTAATAAAATAAGGCATCAGTGGCCGAGAGATATCAAATGGTGTCCAGAGGCTATTCTGAGGCTACTCTTATGCAAGCTTTAGTCAGATAGTGCTGATTGCCATGGTTTGCTAACGTCCCCACCAACAGCCCACTCCTGTTGACTCTCAGGAACACCTAGAGCTCAAACTGAGATGCCGTAAAGGTTTCATGCACTAACTTTGCTTTCCTGGAACCTATAATTACAGGAGGGTTCCTAGGTCAGATAAATCCTGAAGCCCAGAGGGACCAGCCTCTCCAAGATTGTCAATTAATTACATCCCCGTATCCTTTAGGGTCAACACCCCTTCTCAACATGAAAAAGTCAGAACGGGCATTGCCCAAAGATCTTTATAGGTTAGGAGAAGGATTATAAGAGAAGGAGGAGGTATAACTGAAAGAAGAGGATTTGGAAAATGAATATGACTGCTGAATCACCATATTAATATTTCTTCTAGCTTCCAATGTTTAGGAACAGCTAGAAGAAAAGATCTGAGATGGTGGAATAACAGCACATAACAAACTCTGGGATCTGTTCTGTAACTACTTGTTGAAGTGTGCTTCTTTCTTCCTTTGTTTTGTATATATGTTACATTTTACAACAAAAAAATGTTTAAAAAATTCTCCCTTCATTATACTTTCTTTCCAAATATTCTTTCTGCTAATCTTGGAGAATTTCCCTTGCATTATTTTTCTCTCACTTCTTTTCTTCTTCTGTATATCTCTGCTCCCTGGAACTGCCACTGATTTGGAATGTAAGCTTAGATTAATCTCATCAGCTGATAACAAGAATGTATTTCCTCTCCAGTTTAAGTAGCATCTTTTCCAGCTAAACTCTCTTTTTCAGTTTGTATGAATATTATAAAAGATGATTGCCTATTTTTAGCTAAAGAATATTGTCAAATGTGTTTTATTACCTTGATGTCATATTTACGTAGTGGCAGCTTTTCACTGAACATGGAAATTTAACTCAGAAGAAAATAAAAACTAAACAAGGATAGTAGAGCATTAGAAGATGAACATTTTGAGACTGCTTGACAGCAAACAGAGACAAGTAAGGTGGATATAATTTTAGTTTAGATTGTAAAATTCTGTAAATGCTTGTAGGAAATAACACCAATTAGAAGCTGAAGATAAGACTGCTGGTGGGGCCCGTTGCTGGTCAGTGAAAAACAGGCACTTTTTGTTTTGTTTTGCTTTCCCATCTGTTATCACAAGGGCACATAATGCTAAAAGCATCAAATAACTGGTGTAGCTTCCTGTGAAACACAGTCTATGCTGCAATTAGCCAAGCTCAGCTGTCCATGACAAATTTGGCCCTTGGCTTGCCCAGGTTCAGGATGCTTCTCAAACATTCTGATTCTAAAATGTGAATACCTAAATGCTCTTTATGTCATAGAAAATGAAATTGAACTGATTAACTATCCATACTGGCCCATTAGAGGGACAAAGAGACTTTAAAAAGCCTCTTTTTTTTTTTTTTTGGCTGAGTCATCATCTTCCAGAAAACAAAATAAAGCTGAAGTCATTCCACCCTTTCTTTATATACAAGCTGTCACAATGTCCTGGCAATCTTGTACATTCAAATTGCCCTCAGGTCTGATTTTGCCTATTTATTCCCATCTCCAGTGCTCCAATACAAGTGCTGCTTAGGTCCACTCTGGATTGTGCCTGCTACTACCTGCCAGCTCTCCTCTCAACCTCCAACCCAGATTGTCAGAGGGGCTTCACTGACATTGTCCTGCAGATAGCATAACACTCATATTCTTCCTTGTAGAAGGCAAAGACCTTCAGCATCAGGCTCCAACCAATCTTCCTTCTTGCCCCAGAACTTCACTTTCTTACCCCAGTTTTCCTGTATCCCCCAAGTGCTAACTTCTGATAAGCCCCTATTCCCCTGCCTTTACTCAAGCAACTTCCCCTGCCAGGAATTCTTTTTACCTTACCAAACTTATGTTCCCTCTGTTACATTCTGCTTGAAATTGTTTTCTGTAGTTGCCTTCTCCCAACGTTATTATTTATTTTTATTTTCCTTGCCCAAGGCCCTATGATATGTCCCTACTCTCTTCTCCCCTCTTATCCTGCCCCCTTTCCTCTTTCATGGCTTCTTTATTCTCTATGGAATGAGCCTTCTTCCTCTCCTAGCTCATTTGTCCCATTCATCTCTTGGGCATAAATCGTCATTATGGACAACTCTTTCCCCCATGGTCACTCCCAGATAGGTTAGGACTTCCCATCACATTATTTTATCACAAGTATCACAACTTTAATTAAATCAGTGACTGTTTGATGTTTGTCTCTGTTGCTTGACCAAACGTTTGCTGAGGTCAGGGACAGCGATGTGTTTATCAGCAAAGTACCTGGTACTTATCAGCTACTTAATATTTACTGCAAAGCATAAGATGCCTAAATATAATAATGATATAAATAAACATTTATAAGAAATAAGCAAATACCGTTAATATAAACATTATTGATCATAATAAGTATAACACAATACATTAATACCATAATTACAAACTGCCAAACCATCATCATTTTCTCCACTAAATGACTTGACCAAAAAATGTCTCCTTATGAAGAATCATAATTCAGAAAACATCAAAACTAACTACATCAAAGGCATGTTTTCATTTTTTAAGTCTCTGAATTATAAAATATTATGAAGTTTTTTTTAAGTTCATACAAATATGACACATAGATGTCCTTTGGGACTACCGTGTTTAATAGCTACAATAAGAATAATTTATATTATTTTTGCCAAGATGCTATTAAGTTGAATTATCTAGTTTATGTACAGATTCTGCTAAAGCATTTATTATGGCATATTCTAATGAGATGAAACACATCTCTGAAATGAGTGGTGCTTTCATTTTGACCAGCAATTTTAAACTGGCACAAAAAATTAGCATAAAATCAATTGTGTTTACCCCAATTGCACTGATTCTAATAAAAAAAGTATGTCAATTGGGGGTGTTTATAGTAAGCTCCTAATGCCCCATCAGCTACTTTTTAGTTAGTTATTACTATATTGTGTTGATTCAACAATTGCGGTATACCCTATATGCTTTCCCTTGAAAATATATTTATTACTTCTCCTTTTTTTAGTGTGGAAAATATTTGAAAATAGGGAAGTCTTTACTAGAATCATTACAGCTATAGGTCTTTGGCAAAGAACTCTAGGGCAAACACCAATGAAGGTCACTGAGTCCAGTCTGGATTTGAGGCAAAAGGCTGGCAGGAGTCATGGTCTCCTACCTCTCATGGAGAGGTGTTCTTGGACTCACTAGGAGCAGGTGTGGGGCTGTGGTCCAGCCAAGCAAACTGTGATTTCCCTTTTCATGGGACAAGCAGAAGCACAACCTTGCATGGGTGCCAAATACTAGGACCTGGGTATTACACAGTTTGAGATTGGGCATCTATCACTGAGGGCAGGGCTGAGAAATACTGGGCACCCAGTACACCATGTGGAGAACTTGGGAGCTCTGGTCCTGTGGGAGTGAACTGGCATTGCCCTTCCCTCTGGGAGAAGCTGCCCTCAGTCCCAGATCACTCACTGCTAGGCAACTGAGGTAAGCCTTGAAGGAACTCAGAAATTCTGACTGCCTGTCTCCATGCAACACACTCCTTGTTCATATCCTCTTATTTTTATGATGGCTGAGTTGAGATGGCTCAAAATATTTTTTTTCTTTCTTTAAGGTAACAATCATATGGTGGCCTGTAAACTTGACTTATTTACAATCAATCAGGAGACATTGCGTATAAGAGAACGGGAATGAAAAAAGGCAAAGCAACCCTTTTTGTTAATACCTGCTCACAGCTGTTACATCATCTATTCTCACAATACCCCTACAAAGTAGGTAACATTGATTTTCTTTTAAAATGAGGTAAAGGAGAATCAGCAAGATTAAATAAGTGGCCCAAGGCCTGGTCACTGGCAAAAGGCAGTCTGTTGGAATCTACATCTCATTTATTTGGGATGATTTTCTGAGACTCTCTTCAGAGCCATCATACACACAAAACCATTTGTTTTTATGACAAAGTTACAAAGTATTTGGGTCAGTGATTCAGTGTTATTTGTAGGCCCAAGAGAATGTGAGATACTTTTTTCTGCCCCATCTGATCATCCACTTGCCACCAGTGGGTTTGCTTAAATCTTAATTAAACCAACAACACAGTGGTTTCCAAGCTTTTAAAAAGCAGGGGTAGTTCAGTGGTAGAATTCTCACCTTCCATATGGGAGATCCGGGTTTGATTTCCAACCAATGCACTTCCTAAAAAAAAAAAAAAGCAAACAAAGAAATATCAAACAAACAAAAATTCAACAAATGATGCTGCAACAACAGCATACTCACATGGAAAAAGAATGAAATGTGACCCCTGCCATGCAGCATATCAAAAAAACAAAAAAGCAGTGGAATCCATTTTTAAAATAAAGTCTGAGGCAGAAGTTCAAAATATAAAAATATTAAAAAGG
Source organism: Tamandua tetradactyla (assembly GCF_023851605.1). Taxonomy (NCBI): domain Eukaryota; kingdom Metazoa; phylum Chordata; class Mammalia; order Pilosa; family Myrmecophagidae; genus Tamandua; species Tamandua tetradactyla. The sequence continues at coordinate 51,671,333 of NC_135341.1, read as the reverse complement.
AATTGCTGGGTGCATGGGTGGTTGAGTGGTAGAATGCTTGCCTTTCATGCAGGACACCCAGGTTCGATCCCCAGACCATGCAACCGCACCCCCACCTCCCACCTCTCTAAAAAAAAACGAAGAGAATTGCTCTGGGTGAATTTGGAATGGCGGCTCCAGAGTCCCACCTTCTCTCTCTCAAACACATATTGCCCTTGAACCTTTTTTGGGAACACTGGTATTGATGGAACACAGAAATTTGAAAGCCACTTCTTTAGTCAGAGAGTTGGACATAGGGATCACATGAGTGTGTCCCAGTTGTGAGTTTTCTGGTTTCCCAGAAACCTTCTTGTACAGAAGACTTGCCCTGTAGGAGATGTGACGGCAGCTCACAATCTGTTGAGCTGCTGCAGAAGCAAATGAAGGACATTTTTTTGCAAAGTTTCAACTCACAAAATGGGAGAGTCACCTCATTACACATGGATGCCTATCACTGCAACTCAATTGTATGGTGTATAAACATTTGTGTCATAAAAATTATGCTTTCTATATATCGTGTTGCGAATTGACCTAACCTCACCCTTACATAAAGTCTTATGAAATCATATGGATTTGCAATTTGAATCCATTTGTCTTCCTGATCCATTAAGAGTACATTTATCATCAAATGAGCTTAGAATGATTTGCTGCTGTTTGCTTTCAACATTGTATGTGATCAATGTGCTGACATTACTTGGAAATTTCATCATGGGCACAGACCTTAGGGGCACACTGGAGACTTGTAGGGTTCCCTGAAAAGGGATGCCATATAAGAAACAACTTGGCTGGTTTTTGTCCCAGTTTCTAGGGAAGCGATCTCTGAATGCTCTGAATTTCTCATGATAGGAGTTTTCTGTCCTTTGCTGCGGGCCCGGGACCATTCCTCATAGTTGCAGGGTGGGGCCAGCCACACATGTAGTCTTAGGGTTTTGGGGCTTTGAGCCATGCGATATCAACTCCTGTTATCCCACATCAGCTCACCTCCCCAACTCTGGGAGCAGAAGGGGCCTGAAGATTGTTTTCAGCCTTGTGGGCATGGATTCCATCTGTTATGACTATGTAATATGACTCCATATAAACCTGGGACACTTGAAGCAATAAGAAATGTGCTGGTTTGAAAGGATTTATGCACCCTAAAAAAGCCATGCTTTAATCGTAATCAATTTTGTGGGAACGACCTTTTCTCTTAAACCCTATTCAGAAGTGTATATTCAAAACTTGATTATATTATCACCACAAAGATGTGACTCACTCATTTGTGGGTATTAACTTTTAAATTCAACTTGATTTTTTTGTTTTTGTTTTTGTGGTATTAACTTTTGAATAGAGGGACATGTGACCCCACCCATTTCATATGGATCTTGATTAGTTTACTGGAATCCTTTAAAAGAGGAAACATTTTGGAGAAAGCTTCAGAATGACGAGAGAATGACAGAGTCCACCAGCCAGGAACCTGTGGAGATGAAGAAGGAGAACACTCCTGGGGAGCTTCATGAAGCAAGAGGCCTAGACAAGAAGCTAGCAGAAGTTGCCATGTTCACCATATGCCTCTCCAGCTGAGAGAGAAATCCTGAACTGCATCAGCCTTTCTTGAGTGAAGGTAACCTGTTGTTGGTGCCTTTTGATTTGGACATTTTTATAGACCTGCTATAATTGGGACATTTACCAGGCCTTAGAACTGTAAACTAGCAACTAATTAAATTTCCCTTTTTAAAAGCCATTCTGTTTCTGGTATATTGCATTCCAGCAGCTAGCAAACTAGAATAAGGAGCTTCCATAATTTAGAAAATACTTCTCTGTTTTGGGAGTGGTGATGGTGATACGTTCTGTCTCCACATGGAGAGGATATGGAAACTTTCATCTGGGACCCTCCCAGACCTTGCCCTCTGTGTACCTTCTTTGGCTTCTTCTTATGTGATCCTTTTACTATAATAAAACTATAATTATAAGTACAGAACTTTCAGTGAGTTGCATGAGACATTCTATCAAACCCAAGTAAGATTGGTGGAAACCCCCAACTTTGTAACCAGTTGGTGAGAAGAACAGTGGCCTGGACCCTAGACACACAACTGGAACCTGAAGGGCAACCTTGTAGAGGATTGCCCTTAACCAGGGGAGTATGGCCTTAGTCTAGGTGGTTAGAGTCAGAACTGAATTGGATTGAGTTTCTGTAGTATTTGCAGTTGGTGTGAGGAGTTGTTTTGGAAGGGATAGAAGTTTTGTGCTACCTTCACGGGGGACAGTAAGAGATTCAAAATAAGTCAAAAATCAAAGCAGAAATCACAATCTTTCACTAAATGTATCTTATATAACAATGTTTCTGCAAATTTACCTTATATAATAGGGTTTCTGCAAATGTGGAGTAGAAAACAAAGCTTTTTGTTTAGGCATTGATAAGGAGCACTCAAGAAATGTTTATTGTCCTTTCCCATCAATGGGTTTTACTTACTGAATTTGTCCCTGGAGCCTAAAATAGAAATAAATATTTTGCTGCTCTTTTTGTTGGAGATAAGAAATAAGAGGAGAATTTTATGATACCAATGTTGTCTTGGCTCCAACTTGATATATGATATATGGCAAAGATATTCAGCCCCTTCAGTTTGGTGGTTAATCAGATAATTGTTTCAAAGATATGACAGACACCTTTCTATGGTCCCCTTCAGCCATTCATACCCATTACAGTCTTTTTTATCTTTAAAACAAGACCAATAGCATCAACAACAACAACAAAAAAAACTTGACTTTTTGATTGGTTCCACCTAAGAACCATGCAGTTTCTCCCTTTACAGCCAAACAACAAGCCATCTGCTACTTCAATTTCCATATCACCAGCTTCTTCCAGAACTCTGAAACTTGACTTTTCTTCTAACCCTTATTTAATTCTCCCCTTCCAATCAAACAACAGCAGCACTGGGGCAGGAACTCCATTGGATGTCTTGAGATATTAGACTGTTCAAGGTTGGCCTGAATTTGGGCAGAGTTCATGAAACTATGTCAGCAGCATCAATGAATGAAGGAGGAGACTGCATATAGGAAGACAGTGTGATGGACTCATGGATTATATAGAACAGGAAAACTTGGACAAGAAGCCATGAGAAGGAAACCTGAGATACAGAGGTCAAATGTCTGTGTTCTCTAGAAAGAAAGCCATCCAAATTAATGTAAGCCAGGAGTAAGCATTGCCACAGAATTCCCTAATGGCCATGGCCTTTGAATATGGTACCATTCCCAGAGTAATCTGTGGTCCTTATAGCTCCATCAAGGTAGCTACAGTGTGTCCTCCTTTCCCATCATTGCTGGTTCAAATTAAGAATACTGTTGGGATTACAGTTGGGGCTCTTCTACTTATTTCCCAATATAGTTGGCCACAGATTAGCCATCCTTTTCTTCATAAGGACGTGAAGAAATCTCTTTAGAAATTCCTTTTCATTTCTGTAATGAGAAAAACCTCCTCAAATTTTTGAACACGAAAAGGTAAATAAGCCACTTGCGGAGAAACAGGTAACCTTTTACAAATACTATTTGGGACAACACCCATACTATTCAGCTTTTCTCTAATCCTCATCGTGAGGTAAAGGAACTATCTGGAGCTACCTTTTTCAAGGAACCTAAATGCAGGAACCTGTCTGAGCGAGCAATTGGCTGCCACAGTCCAAAAAATAAACTCTTTAGGCCAGAAGAGAAGGACAAAGCTATTACTGTCTCCATTCTACTTCCTTTTATACCTGCCTACCCAAAATGCTGCATCTCTGAAACTTCAAACTAAACTCTGGTAAACTAAATCAACTTGTCTGAATCTAGATATCCAAAAAAAGCCTACTTATATGTAGTAATTCCCAATACTAGGCAAAATCTCTCTCTCAATAAGGGTAAACAAAGAGACAAAAATCACTTGACTCCAGATTGTTGGAGTGAGGAGGGCAACAAAATTTTTCTGCCAAGGGAAAAAGCATACGGAAGCAAAAATTGGATAAATATGATATGCTTTCCTACTCCTCTTGCAGTCTCTAAATTAAACTTGAGAGTCAAAGTAAAAAATTATAGCATAGTTTGATGTGGTTCTAAATGTACATAGAGGAAATATTTCAGACGATTGTGTTATACATGGAAGACAAATTAAAGTGGAATTCCAAAAAATGTTCAAGTAACCCAAACATAGTCATGAAAAGTAAATAGAGAAATGAAAAAGAGAGAGCAAACAGAAAACAGGGAATAATAATAATATTAATATGTCAGGTTTAAGTCCTAACATATCAATTATTATATAAAATGTGAATGGTTTAAATAAACCATGTAAAAGACAGAGCTTGACAGATTTTTAAAAAATATAACTGAAGTATCTTCTACAATTAAATCACATCAAATGTAATAATATATGTGGGTTGAAAATAGCAGGATGGATAAAGCTAAATGGTGTAAATATTAATCATAGGAAAGCAAAAGTGACTTCAGAACAACCAATATTGCTAGAGACAGAGGGGAACATTGCATAATGATAAAAGGGTCAATCCACCAAGAAGCCATAGCCATCCTAAATGTCTGTATACTTAACAACAAAGCTGAAAATACGTGGAATAAAATCTGATAAAACTTAAAGGACAAATAGACAAATCCAAAATTATACTTGAAAATATCAGCATCCTTCTCTCAGCAATTAATTGAACACTTAGACAGAAAAACAGCAAGAATACAGAACTTAACACTATTAATGCACAGATCCTAATTAAAATATAAAAAACACTCTACCTAAAACAGCAGAATACACTTTCAAGGAATGTATACTATGATAGACTGTATTCTGGACCATAAAACATATGCCGATAAAGTTTTAAAAATTGAAATCATACAGAGTATGCTCTACAGGCACAATGGAATTAAACTAGAAATCAAGAAAAGAAAGACAACAGGAAAATCTCCAAATACCTGGCAACTCAGTGATGAAAAGAATGACTCTATAGGTGAATGTGTCCGTATGTAGAAAATCCTGAAAATTTTAGAATAAAGCTACTAGAGTTAATAAACAAGCCAAAGAACTGGATACAAGATCAACATGCACAAATCAGTTGTGGTTCTATACATCAGCAGTAAGCAATCTGAGGAGGAAATCAAGAAAAAACATCTTCCATTTACAATAGCAACCAAAAGAATAAAATATTTAGGAACAAATTTAACCAAGGACATAAAAGAACTATATACAGAAAATTAAAAAGCTTTGCTAAAAGAAATCAAGGTAGACCTAAATGAATGGAAGGGCATGCTGTGTTCATGGATTGGAAGACTAAATATACTTAAGATGTCAATTCTGCCCAAATTGATTTATGGATTCAATGCAATACCAATTAAAATCCCAACAACTTGCTTTACAGAAATATAAAAACAAATAATCAAATTTATTTGCAAGAGTAGGGTGCCCTAAATAGCTAAAAATATCTTGAGAAAGAAAAAAGAAGTGGAAGGTCTTACATTATCTGACCTTAAAGCATATTACAAAGTTACATGGTCAAAAACATCATGGTACTGGAATAATGTAGATTTACTGACAAGTGGAATTAAATTGAATGTTCAGAGGTGGACCCTCACATCTATGGCCAATTGATCTTTGACTAGGCAATCAAGTCAACTCAACTGGTACAGAGCAGCCTCTTCAACCAATGATACTTGGAAAACTGGATATCCATATCCAAAAGTATGAAAGAGAACCTCTATCTCAAACTTTATACAAAAAATAACTCAAAATGGATTGAAGACCTAAACATTAGAGCTAAGCAGACCATAAAACATTTAGAAGAAAATGTAGGGAAATATCTTATAGAACTTGTGATCGGCAGTGCGTTCCTAGATCTTACAGCTGAAGCATAAACAACGGAAAAAGAACTAGATAAATGGAATCTCTTCAAAACTGAACTCTTTTGTGCATCAAAGAATGAGGACAATATTTGGAAACCATATATAATATAAGGGTTTAGTATCCAGAATATATAAAGAGATCCTACAACTCAAAAACAAAAGGACAAAAAACACTATTAAAAAATGGGCAAAAGTCATGGATAGACACTTTTCCAAAGAGGAAATACAAGTGGCTCAAAAAACATGAAAAGATGTTAGGGAAATGCAAATCAAAATCCCTATGAGATACTGTCTCACACCTACTAGAATGGCTGTTATCAAAAACCCAGAAGACTACAAGTTCTGGGGAAGATATGGAGAAAGAGGCACACTATTCATTGTTGGTGGGAATATAGAATGGTGCACAACTCTAGAAGACAGTTTGGCTGTTCCTCAGGAAGCTAACTATAGGATTGTCATATGATCCAGAAATTCCAGATTGTCATATGGAATTTCTGGATCATATATTTAGAGGAACTGAAGGCAAGAACACAAACAGACATTTGCACTCTGATGTTTATAGTGGTATTATTCCTCATTACTAAGAGATGGAAACAGCTCAAATATCCATCTACAAATGAGTGACTAAACAAACTATGGTATATACATACAATGAAATATTACGCAGCTGTAAGACAGAATAAAGTCATGAAGCATGTAACAACAAGGATGAGACTTGAGGACATAATGCTGAGTGAAATCAGCCAGACACAAAGGACAAATACTGTATGGTCTCACTAATATGAACTAACATCAATGAGTGAAGTTTGAAAATTCAAATTAAGAGCATAGGTCATCAGGAGATAGAAAAGGGTAGAGATTGGACATTTGATGCTGAAATTGTAAAGAACATTTGATGGAACTGACTGTAAATATCCAGAAATGAATAGCACAATAAACTACCTGATGGTAGCACAATATTGTAAATATACTGAATGAAGCTGATTGTGAGTATGGTTGAGGGGTAGGACTGGGGCATGTTTGACATCAGAGGGAAAGATAGAGGATAAAGACTGTGATGGTATAACTTAGTGATGCCTAAAGTGAACAATGATGAATATTAAATGTACAAATATAAGAATGTTTTTGCATGAGGGAGAACAAATGAATATCAATATTGCAAAGTGTTGAAAATGGGATGGTATATAGGAAAAATATAATCCATGCATACTATGATTTATAATCAAGAGTAACATTGTAATATGTTTCCATTGAATGTAACAGGCAATACACCAAAGCTAAATGTCAGGGGATATCAGGGAGGGATGCGGGATTCCTTCCTGAGGAAATGGAAATGTCATCATATAGATTGTGGTGGTGAAAGCATGACTATGTGATTATATGGGGTACCATTGATTTTATATTTTGGTTGGATTATATGATGTGTTAACAAAACTTTTAAAATGAGCAGAGAGATACAACTGTTGGAGGAAATGTGGAGAGAGAGATGTACTTATTTAGTGTTGGTAGGGAAGTACAGTGGTGTAGCCGTTTTGGAGGGCAGGGTAGTTGCTCCAGAAGAGGCTAGGGGTGGGGTTGCTATATGATCCTGAAACCCCATAGGTAAGTATATGCTTGGAGGAACTGAGAGTAGGGACACAAAGACTCAGCTTTATGATAGCAGTGTTTACAATTTCCAATGACTGGAAGTAACCTGAGAGTACATTGACTGAGGAATGGAAGGGGGACTGGTGGTTATTTTAGTTTGTTAAAGCTGTCAGAATGCAACATACCAGAAAATAAATGGCTTTTAAAAAGGGGAATTTATTAAGTTGCAAATTTACAGTTCTAAGGCCATGAAAATGTCCAAATTAAGGTACCAACAAGAGGTTACCTTCACTCAAGAAAGGCTGATACCATCTAGAACACCTGTCAGCTGGGAATGCACATGGTGATGACTGCATGCTTTCTCTCCTGACTTCTTGAATGGATTCCCATGGGGTATTTGTTCATCTCCAAAGGCCTATGGCTGTGTGGGCTTTGTCAGCACTGAAGCTTTTTCCAAAATGGTTCCTTTTAAAGGACTCTAATAAGACACATCTCCATGGAAACCACCCAATCAAAAGTTACCACCCATAATTGGGTGGCTCACATCTCCATGGAAAGAACATAATGAAAATATCTCATTCCACAATATTGAATGAGGGTTAAAGAACATGGCTTTTCTGGGGCACACAACAGTTTCAAACAGGCACAGTGCTATATACATAGAATGGACTATTGAACGGCTGCTAGAAGGAGTGAAGTTGTGAGATATGCAACTGGATGAATGAAACTGGAGGACAGTATGTTGAATGAAATAAGCCAGAAATGAAAAGACAAATATTATTATGCCTCACTAATATGGACTAACTATAATGTGCAAACTCTGAGAATTGAATTTGGAGCATAGGTTACCAGGTGAAGGCTTATTGTAAAGCTCTTATGGCAGTCATCTATTTTAGAAAACTGCTATTTCTAAAATCTGAGATGCTGGAGCTCTTTGTGAATAATGTGGTCATTCCCTAGAATTTCAGGTAGCTTTGTGGCATCTGAGACTCAGAGCTAGAGTTCTGCAGCTAAGAAAGTCATCATTACCCCATACAGCAACTGTAATAACACTGAAAAAGTGACCAAATGCCAATTAGAGATATGAATGAAGCTGATCTGGGTAGGCCTAAGTTACATCAGACTAATGGGTAAAGGATGATATTGACTGTATTTTAAAACTTCATCTTCTGTGTGAGACCAAAGGAAGTGATGCTTATTTGGTGCAAAATTTATATTTTTGGTAGCACATTATCTAATTTCACTTGTATGTTCAGCTTATTCAAATATCAAAATTACATGGGACCTTGAATAAGGAGTAATATCTTGTTGGTTTGTACAGGATGGTGTGGTGCCCCGATATATCCCTGAGGTAACCAGGTAGAAGATTAAAAAGCATTTGCAAAGACCCCTTGAGGGACTGGGGTAAAAGGTGGAAATATTAAACTTCCCCACCTGAGGATGACCCAATATTCTCGCAATCACTGGGGACTGCCGATTTGATAGGATCTGCCCTCGATCTTGAAATTTGCCCTTATGAAACTTGTTCCTGCAAAAGTAAAGCGAAGAGTATTTTGATTAGGCCTAAGCATCTCCCCCAGAGAACATCTTTTGTTTCTCAGATGTGGCCTTTCTCTAAGCCTACTCCACAGGTGACCTCACTGCCTCCCCCCACCCCCACGTGGATATGACACCCATGGGTTTAAATCTTCCTGGTGATGTGAATTTCACAACAGGGGACAAGCCTGGCCCTGGCATTGTGGGAGTGAGAAAGCCTTCTTGACCAAAAGTAGGGAAGAGAAAGAAACAAAATAAAGTTTCAGTGGCTGAAAGGTTTCAAATGGAGTTGAGGGGTCATTCTGGTGGCTATTCTTATGCAGTATATAGATATCCCCTTTCAGTTTTTGGTGTATTGAAGTAGCTAGAAGGAAATACATGAAACTGTTGAACTATAATCCAATAGCCTTGATTCTTGAAGATGACTGAATATTACAGATGTGACCGTGTGATTGTGAAAACCTTATCAAGTGTATGTACAGATGACTAACCAAAAAAAAGACCAAAAAAATTATTATGGGGAGGGGATGTTTTGAGTGTTATTTTTCACTTTTAATTTTACTTTTATTCTTAGTTTTTTGGAGTAATGAAAATGTTCAAAAGTGTGATGATAAATGTGCAACTGAATGATAACGCTGTGAACCACTGTACAATTTGGATGATTATATGGTATATGAATATATAATATATCTCAATAAAATTGCATTTTTAAAAGAAATGAAAAAAAAAGATTCTATGGGAAAACAAGTAATAAAAAAAAAAACTGAAGACACTTGTAAATGGCAACCAGGCTCTCCTTTGATCTGTCTCCAATGCTAAAAGACAAATCAATAATCTAACATCCTACCTCAAGAAACTAGAAGAAATAAGAATAAAATAAACCCAAAGGAAGTGGGAGAAGGGAAAGATAGAAGCAGAAATCAATGAAATTGAAAACAAACAAGGAAACAAAAACAATAGAGAAAAGCAATGAAGCGAAGGCCTGGCTCTTTGAAAAGATCAGTAACGGTAACAAAGATCTGGGAGGATTGAGAAAGAAAAATAAAAGAGAAGATACAAATTACCAATCCTAGGTATGAAACAGGGAATATCACCATCAACCCTGGTGAATCAAAAGAAAAATAGGAGAATACTTTGAACAGCTCTACACATGGAAATTTGACAACTTAAATGAATTGACTAATTACTTCCAAAATTCAAACTACCACTATTCACCCAGTATGAAATAGATATATTGAATCAGCTTGTAATGATTAAGGAATTTGAATTCATAATTTAAAAATTTCCAGAAAATTTCCAAAAAGTAAGCCTCCAGGCCCACTTGGCTTCACTGGAGAATTCTCCCAAACGTTTACAGACTAACATCAATTCTACAAAATCTATTCCAGAAAACAGAAGAGAAAGGAACTAACATCCAAATTCCATTTATGAAGCTAATATTACACTGTTACCAAAAGCAAAGACAATACAAAAATTTTTAAAAAAGGAAACTACAGAGCAAGATCTTCCATGAATATAGACACAAAATTCCTTAACAAAATATTAGCGAATGAAACCTATCAAGAAGGATGGTTGTAGTAATGAAAATATCTGTACCTTGATGTTTTCATTGCCGATATCCTTGTTTTGCGCACTGTTACCATAGGGGGAATTTGGGCAAAGGGTACAGAAATCTATTATTTCTTCCAATGCATGTAAATCTACAATAATGAGTTTATTTTTAGAAATGTAATCATTGAGAAAAATGAAAATACAGGAACTTGTTTTATAGAATACATTAAAATCATTTACACCTCAATAGTAAAAAGACAACCCATTTAATAAGTGAGGAAAAGATTTGAGTAGTTATTTCAGGGAAGACATTGGAATGACTAGTAAACACATGAAAAACAAAGTTTTATTAGTCTTCAAGGACATGCAAATTAAAGCTATAATGAGATAGCACTACACTCAGTTGAAAGGACATAAACTAAAGACAGATGATTCTGAGTGTTGGAAAAAAATTAAGAAAAAGTGGAATCCTCATGCATGGAGATTCCACTCTTAGGAATCTACCCAAGAGAAACGTACATGATCTTAGCTTCATTATTCCTAAGAGCCCCAAATTAGAAACAATCTAAATGCCCAACATCTGGTAAATGGTTAAAGCAAAACTTTTTTTAAAAGTGACAAATTCTAATACATGCTACAACGTGAATAAACTTTAAAAACAATTATGCCAATTGAAAGAAGCCAGATGTCAAATAGCACACACTGTATAATGCCTTTCATATAAAATAACCAGAAAAGGTAAATTTATAGAAACAGAAAGCAGGAAAGCAGTTGCCTGGGGCAGGGATGGGGAGGATGGCTAGTTTGCAAACGGATAAGGACATTTTTTGAGGTCGTAGAAACGTTTAAGACTGGATTGTGATAATGGTTGCAGAACTCTATACATTTACTACAACTAATTGAATTGTACATTTGCAATAGATGAATTTAATAATGTGTAAAGTATACCTTAAAAAAGCTACACAGAAATCACATTACTCATTTGAAAATACAATTCAAAAGCAGGACCAAATCTGGACATCTAGATAACAGAAGATTCTGGAGAAAGTACAGTCGTAAGGTTGGGTTTATAGAGGGTTTTAAATGTACAGAAGTATTCATTTTTAAAGTATTGCAAATGTCTAGTAACATTAAAAGTATTGCAGAATAGAAATTTACATCACAGCCCTTTCTGTGATGTTGGAAATTATATCTATGATGTTTCATATTTAAGCTCCGATTTACATGTGACTTTTAAATACTTGAGGTAGGGCTAGAATTACTGAGAAACTGAGTTTTTAATTCTATTTTGTTTTAATTAATTTAAATTTAAATAGCAACTTTGGCCAGTGGTTATCATATGGGGCAGTGCAGGTCTAGATAGAGCCTATAGCTATGAGATAATTTAGTTTATGGAAAATGGTCATTTTCAAAACAAAGAGGAAGAAATGGATACTTATCTCAATCTACATATATATTTTTAAAGCTTTCAACTCAATAAAAGAAAATTAAGGCGATGTGATATTATTTTTACTCCATTAAATTAGCAAAATAAAAATATATTATCCATTATGGAGCAGATTGTGTGCTAATGGTTGGAGGAACGAGGGAACTTGCTCATTAAGGCACTGCTAATTGAACCATCAAGGAACCTTTCTTTCTGGGGAAAAATTGGCAGTGCATATCAAATAATTTAAAATTATCCTTCTAATTGACTCCGAAATTCCACTTATAGGAATTGACCCTAAGAAAACATTTTAAAAGGAGAATAAGTATGCTCGCTACTGAGTTTAAAATAATAAAACATTGATAGTAATTTAATTATTCAGGAATTGAGGACCAGTTAAATAAATCATACCATTATACTGGTGAAATTATGACATATATCATAATTTATGATATATATTAATATTTATTGAACTAAAACACATAAAAATACTCATGGGGCTGAACATAGAAGGGTTGAGAGGACACCTATTTATGGAAACTCTGGGTCACCTAGGTACAGCCTCCATACCCTGCACCCCAGGTAACAGGAACTCCTCTGTTATAAGATCACATTTGATTTGTAGGAGAAATTTGACAACAGGAGCTCTAGACAAGGCACAGAAGGCAAGAATGAGGGGCATACAGAAAACATGAATTGATTGATGAAATTCCTAGTGTTCTTTTCTCTTCTCTGCTTCTACAATAGACACCAGAATACACCCCTCTTTCCTATCTTACTACCTACAGGCCAGAGATAGGAAGAGGCTTTTTTAGTATGACAAAAAGAAATCTGTAGTTCCCGGGGCCTGCCCATGTGAAAAAAAGAAAAGATAAAAGAAATCTGTAGAGAATTTCTGTTTCTATTTGGGTTATTATAAAGGTTCGAAAATGGATGGTGATGATGGTAGCAAAACATTGCGTGTATAATTAACATCACTGAATTATAAATGTGAATGTAGTTAAAAGGGGAAATTTTAGGGCAGGCCACAGTGGCTCAGCAGGCAGAGTTCTCACCTGTCATTCCAGAGACCCAGGTTCGATTCCTGGTGCCTGCTTATGCAAAAAAAAAAAAAAAAAAAAAAAAGGTGGTGGTGGGGGATTTTAGGATGTATACATGTTATTAGAATAAAAAGTAAAAGGTAAAACATAGTACTGTACAATACAGTGAACCCTATTACGTATGATGTAGTTAATAGTACAACTATTAAAATGTTCTTTAATGAATTATAACAAATGTACCACACAAATGCAAAGTGTTAATAATAGGGTGGTATATTGGGAAAACTATACCTAATGTAAACTCTGGGCTATAGTTAACAGCCCAGTTTTAATTTTCCTCATCAATTCTAACAAAGGAACCACAATAATGTGAAGTGTTAATAATGGGGGTGGGGAGAGAGGAGTATACTTTTATGTGATTTTTCTGAGAACCTACAATTTCTCTTATGAAATTTTTTATGTGACTTTTCTGTAAACCTACAATTTCTCTCATGAAAATTTTTAAAACAAAAGTGTTAAACCATTGAAAAAGAGAAATCTGCAGAGAACATATCCCGTCATACAGATCAGTTGGCAGGCCCACAAGTGGACAAAGCCCACTGTTAATACAGACCTTAATTCTTCACTCTTAAATATGAACAGCCAGCTGAACATCACGGAAATTTTGGGGAAAAAAATTATAGACATGAAAAACAAAACAAGCCATTGAAAAGAAGTAGCTCATAAGAAAGAGTGACTGTGTAAGAAGTAGAAGTAACTTTAAAGGAAGTCTGGTTCATATCCACAGAAAGATGAGAGATGTTCCATCCACAGAAATGAATTGGCTGTTGTTCTGGTTTGAAAGGAAGTATGCCCCCTAAGAAAAGCCATGTTTTAATATAAATCCCATTTCTTAAAGGTAGAATAATCCCTATTCAATACTGTATATTTGAAACTGTAATGAGATCATCTCCCTGGTTGACGTGATTTAGTTAAGAATGGTTGTTAAACTGGATTAGGGGATGACATGTCTCCACCCAATTGGATGGGTCTTGATTGGTTTACTGGAGTCCTATAAAAGAGGAAATATTTTGGAGAATGAGAGATTCAGAGAAAGCAGAGAATGCTGCAGCACCACGAAGCAGAGAGTCCACCAGCCAGCGACCTTTGGAGATGAAGAAGGAAAACGCCTCCCGGGGAGCTTCATGAAACAGGAAGCCGGGAGACAAAGCTAGCAGATGACACCGTATTCGCCATGTGCCCTTCCAGTCGAGAGAGAAGCCCTGACTGTGTTCGCCATGTGCCATCTCACTTGAGAGAGAGAGACCCTGAACTTCATCGGCCTTCTTGAACCAAGGTATCTTTCCCTGGATGCCTTTGATTGGACATTTCTATAGACTTGTTTTAATTGGGACATTTTCTCACCCTTAGAACTGTAAACTTGCAACTTATTAAATTCCCCTTGTTGAAAGCCATTCCGTTTTTGGTATATTGCATTCCAGCAGCTAGCAAACTAGAACAGCTGTTTTGATAAAGGAAAAAGCAATAATGCAAAAGGGTTTGGGGAAGTTAAAATTATATGATTTAAGTACAAAAACAAGAGGAAGAGTAGGATGATCCACTTTAGAAAATATTCAGGGAAATAGGACGAAATATAAGAATAGAGAAATAAGAGGAGGAAAAAAGGAGAAAAAAAAAAACATAGCACTTCCTAAAATGGTCAGACTTACTACTTGCCACACCAGTTCAAACCACCATGAAAATGTACTGTTCCCTTCTATCAGATGTCTTTTCTTTGTTCTGTAACCTCTACATACACAAGCCAAAGTGATTTCTACAAAAGGGAAGCCAGAACATAGGTTAGAACTCAAATATCAACAGTGATTTTTCAACCCAGAATACAATCCAAATTCTTTACGTGGTCTACAAAGACCTCCACTATTTAGGAAGAAAAAAAAAAAAAAAGCAACTGCATGTGGAAGGTTAACAAGAATTGTACCTTGCTTTACTCCACAATGAGCTGTGTTTACACAGTCATAATAATTTAAATCCTGATACTGTTTTAATTAGCATTTTAGGGCTGGGAGCAGGGGAGAGAAATTATGGTGGAACAGGCAAACTAAATTCTCAACTTCCACAACAAGCCCTCACTAGATACTAATATTTCTAAAACAAGAAACAGCACAAAATCATTTTGTTTAGAAACATGAAGGTAATTTAAAAGATAGAGTTTCTAAGTTGGTGCTTCCGGGAGTAAGTTGGAGAATGGAAACTGCTTCTCCATATAGATCTCTGTGTAATTTTCTGTCATTATTCCGTGCAAGAGTTACTTGAAATTTTGTGTGTGTGTGTTTAAGTAATCTTTATATTATTATTTTTATTATTTCATGGTCTGTATTTATATGTATAATTTCTCTACTTCACGCCATTTGGAAGGCCTGTATATTCTCTTAATTTGCAAGATTGTTACCACCACTGCCTAAAAAATATTGTGAACGTCCTAACTCTATAGTAAAATAGCAAATTCAGAAAACTGACATGGGCACAAAGTATCTGTATCATTCTATCATTTATCACTCATTTAGATTCATATAATCAGCAATTGAGATACGGAACTATTCCACAAAAATCCTCAGCACAAAAATCTCCCTGTGTCAGGTGCACGGGTGGTTCAGTGGTAGATTGCTCGCCTTCCACGTGGAAGGCCCAGGTTGGATTCCCAGACCATGCACTCCCCAAGCAAAAACCCCCCTATGCTACCCTTTTAAAGTCACACCCCTCCCTCCCCCACCATCCCTAACCCCTGGCAACCATTAATTTGTTCTCCATCTCTATACTTCTGTCATCTCAAGGGTGTTATATAAACGTAACCATGTGGCACATAACTTTTTTGAGACTGGCTTTTTCTACTCAACATAATTCCCTTAAGGTCCACTCAAGTTGTTGCATGTATCAATAGTGTGCCCTTTTTTGTTGCTGATTAGTATTCCCTGGTATGGATTATCTTCGTTTGTTTATCCATTCATCTATGTTAGGATGCTTTTGTTGTTTCCAGTTTTGGACATTACAAATAAAGCTGCTGAAAGTACTCTTGTACAGGTTTATTTAAACATAAGCTTTCATTCTCTCGGATAAAACCCCAGAAGGGTAGTTGCTAGGCTATAGATGTTAAATGTATGTCTTGTTTTTTAAGAAACTGCCAAGTTATTTTTCAGAGTGGCTGTACTGCTCTCTTAATAACCTTTAGAACTGCCACTGTTTTGGGCTGTTTTAATAGGTGCTTAATGATATCTCATCACATCTTAACTATGGCTAGTAATGGGAAACTACTTGCTTCTTCTTAAGTGAAATCCTCTTCATGTCTTTTGCCTGTTTTTTTTTTTTTTTAATTGGACAATTTGTTTCTTTATGGATGAGTTTTGCGAGTTCTTCTTTTTTGTTTCAAATACTGGTTCTTTTTTGGATATGTGGCTTTCAAACATTTTCTCTAAGACCCTAGCTGTCTTTTCATCTTCTTAGCTGCATTTTTCACAGAGCAAAAGATTTTGATTTTTATGGAGCCCAACTTATCAACTTTTTCTTTTATGGATAATTTTTTGGTGTCGTGATTAAAATTTTTTCCCCATAGTTTCTGAACTCTCTTCTATAATTTCTCCTAATAGTTGTATAGCATTAGGTCTTATATTTAAAACCATTGTTCATTTTGAGTTAATTTTTGCAAATGGTAGAAAGTTTAAGTTGTCTCCTTTTCCTTCTTTTGGCCTATAGATATCCTATTGCTCCAGCAACACCATCCTTCTCCACTGAATTGCTTTCGCACCTTTGTCAAAAATCAGTTGGTCTTCCTCTTGTAGGTCTATTTTTGATCTTTAATAAGTTAAAATAAAATAATTCACTTGCCTTGAATGTACATCTAAGGTTAGCCTGACTATTTTTTTATGCCTATGTTCCCACAGAATTATTTCTTTATTATTAATATATATTGATTTAATCACAGTATCTCTGCATGAAGACTGCTCTGAATGAATATTTTCGGGAGAAAGATGGGTGGTTTAGGTGATTTTAAGTGAACAGATTCAGGTTTTTCTTTATTCAGCAACATTGTCTCCTATATTTTTCATTTCCAATCAGTGTGTTCTCTTTTCTAGACATAATTTATGTGAATATTTTGTTTATCTCTTTTCTCTGCCTCATATGTTCTCTGTTTTATCTATTTGAACCTTTCAATTTCATTTTGTATATTTGCTCAACTTACTCTCAAGGACCATGTAATTTTAGCAATGCCTTTTCTACTTCTCTAGTGACTTTCATTTCTGAAATGGCTTTATTATTTCTTTCATTTCTTTATTGAGTTGTGCCATTTCATTTTTTTTTAATTTTTTATTTTGAAGTAATAAAAACAGCATTCTGTAGGAGAGCTGTGTCAGCTGTCTTCTACACACAGGGCAGATTCAGGGAAAGCAAGTCCCTCAAGTCACCACCAGACAGACTGGGCCAGACATATATGCTCTTAGTATGTAGACTAGGATTTCTCTGCTCCTTCTGGAACCAGGACTAGGGAACTGCAGTGGGAGCTGAGGCCAGCCCTGCACCCAGCTAGTGAGGGACTGGAGAGGGACCAGCCAGGGCACCAGGAGAACCTATAGCTTTTAAGTGACTTTTTTCTTGACCAGGCATTCACTCTGTTACTGCAGTCCTTTATTTTCTGGAGCTTTGAGAAAGATGTTTCTGCCAGTTCTTGCTGATCATTCAAAGCTTGTGTGAGTGAACAGAGCCCTGCAGCTACTCACTCTGCTCTCTTCATGCCACTTCACTATTCAACTCCTTGATTATAATATCACCTCTTATTCCACTTGAAATATATCTTTCAGGATCTATGTTCTCTTCAATTAAAGTTAAAGATTAGAAAAATATTTGTGCATGAAATTTTCATTCATTTTCAACAGTAATTCCTTTTCTGAGGGGTATACTGGAGGTCATATTTAATGGGGTCAGGTAGCCTAGATGCTAATCTCGTCTGTCACTTCCTAGTTGTATGATTTACTTAACCTTGTTATGCAGCAAATTTTTCATTTGTAAAATAAATATAACAACAGCAGTTTCATTGTGAGAACAATGTCCCATGGGAAGATTGCCAAGGAGACTCTAAAACAAAGTCATTAAGAAATGCATTGTTTAAGGAAGCAGCAAATTCTTGAAAGCTTCTTTAGAAACTTTTCAGTGTAGGCCAGAGAGGACAATGGAAAATGAATTAATGAATTTGCGTCCATGATTTCAGTGTAATTTAGGATCCTGGAATGACAAAATTCAGGTGGTGGCGTTTAATCTTTGAAGACAAAATGGGCAAACTTACCATATTAATCTAAGAATTACAGGAGTAATCAAAGTGTTTTGAGCCATACAGATGTATATCAGTGACAAATTAACTACTAGATTCCTAGAAATGAGATGGATAGATGGTGTCTAAGATGTTTCCTCACTGTATAATTAGAAAACAAAACTCTTGATATGGAGTGCACAATCTCAACTCTAGTCACCACAATGGAAATGACTGATCTTTTTCTCTGGGTTCACAAACCTAAGCCTATTCACATACCCAAAGATCCTTGATGGAGGAGAAGCTGGTAATTTGACATACATTGATGGAGGGGAAATTATTACCTCTGCTGTGAGGCCACATATATATACTATAAAACTTCCTTCAAATCTTTTCTCAGAAAAGCCTTTTACTAATAAACAGAGTGACTGTGCACTGGGGAAAAGAAATACCCAGACCTCTGTGGGTTATTAATACAGATATTAATATTAATATTAATATTAATATTCTCTATTAAGACCCAAAAGCCACTGTGAACTATTAAATCTATTTCACTATGAATCTGGAAGATCCAAAGACTCAAAATGCATCTCATTTTCAGAAGCTAGCCTCTAGCAGAATTTTTATATTGGCCCTTTCATCAGTGGCACAAGTGTCTGTATGGTAGAAAGGGGCATGGAAATTTTGGAAGCCCATCCTATCCAATAAAAAGTGTAAATCCCACCTGCATGAGGGTATTACATCAGAGTCACTTTCAAAGAGCTTAAAGATTCAAAAGTGCTTATTCTTATATTATTCTCACTTAAATTGTCTGCTCAGTGCATGCAAAAGCCAAATGAATCTTGGAGAATGACTGTGAATTATGAGTAAACTTAAAGAAGTTAATAGCATCTGCCATTTAACATGTAGTATATTATCTAAGTAAGGCAACTACGCTCTGGGCACTGTTTGCAACTAGTGACATAGAAAATGCTATGTTCTGAAACCTGATTTGGAAGTATAAATTAGTGATTTTTTACCCTTATCTCTTGGGGATAGCAATATACAACTTCATTCTCTTAACCTTCTGATTATGTTAACTATCTTGCTTTCTGTGGAAATACAGTCCAGAGAATCATATCGAGAGTCCTAGCGACTGTCTCATTATATTGATGGCATCAAACAAATTGGACCTGGATGAGCAGGAAATAGTATGGATCTTAAGTACATAAAAACGAAAGTAATTATCTTTAAAGGCCAAATTGAGGGAAAGAACTCAGTGCATAGGCTTGGGACAGTGGTACCTGTGAGGCTTCTCAATGTATTCATTGTTACATATTTTGTTAAATTTTGAACAGTGTGAATTCATAACCAATTCCATATATAATAAAATACAAAATATTAAACAAGGTGAAATTTAACAACACTGGTTGCTTCCTCCTTTCCACCTGTGCCACACTTGACACCTGTGCAGTTGAATGAGGCTGAGATAAACACACACCTTGCTGGCTATTCTAACTTTAAAGCAATTAACACAAACCATGAATGGGTTTTAAATGCTGCCTGGCAACCATACTTTATTTCCCCTAGTTCGCTATTTTCCTAAGTGACCATTTCAATTGTTTCCCTTTCTCTTTCAATATTTCACCCCAAATTTTGTTCTCCATAAATGACCTTGCTTCCTAATTCACTGAAAACATTGGAGCAAACAGAACAACTTCTCAAGACTCTTATAACTGATTTACATATCTAATAGCACCTAGACCCATATACTCTGTCTGTTGTCATGTTACTGCAGAGTCCTTTTATATAATCCTTTCCAAAAATCTTTGCTTCCATTCCCTCTTGCTTATATAAGAATAACATTTTAGGAACCTTTCCTTCTCAAACGTTATCAGTTTTCTCTGTCTCAACCTCAATTGTTCATATTGGCATATAAACATGCTGCTATTTTGTTCTATGCTAAAAAAAAAACAAAAAAAACCCACCTTGAATTCACTTTCCTCTCAAGCTACTACCCTTTCATTTGCTTCCCTTCTCATTAAAAGTATTTCAAAGTGTTGATTATAGTCGTTGTCTCCAATTCATTTCCTTCCATTCTGTCTTACACCTATGCTAATCAGATATTTCCCCCCATTAATCCATTGAAGTCGGTCTTTTTTTTTTTTTTGAACAGCCTCCGTGTTACGAAATTCAATGCTCAAATCTCAGTCGTTATTTTATTTGACCCAGGAGTAGCAGTTTATAGTCTATCCTTCCCTCCTCCTAGAAATGAAAGCATGACTTGGCCTCCAGGTTACACTCTCATTTCTCTTCCTACTTAATTGGTTGCTTCTTCTCAGTCACTTCCTTATTTCTCCCTCTTTAAACAGATCTCTGCTGGGTAGTGCTACAGAGCTTCTCAAAGCTAAATCAAAGTCACAGCTATTTATCCTCCTTCCAACCCATGGGCTCCTCAGTACTGCCTTCGGGTCTCCTGTCCACTCGTGTTCAAAGATTTTGCTGTGTCCGATCAGAGATGTGCTACATAGATCTGGATTGTGTGGCACTGAGCGTTTTTATGCTCATAGCATTCCTCTACCCACAACAGACAATATATGTTCCCTTAGTGTGTGGGTGAGGGTGGGAGAGGAGGTGAAGAAGATGGGAATACCAAAGCACCTGCAACTGATAGACTGAAAAATAGTGATACTACCCTCAAGAGCATAAAACTTGTGAGTCTGTTTTTGACATCTCGAAAACGCAATTTGTAGCCAAAAATGTAGGGTAGTGTGATAAACGATTGAATGGCTAGAATTTGGGTTTATTTTAAAGTTTCCTATAGCTAGAACCTCCTCTGCTCAAGGAAGAGCACATGAATGTTAAGTAATATTTCTTCTTAGTGAGAGCGATTTGTTCTATCCCCAGGGGTTGCTTTGCAGGCATCCCTAATAAAAATTTATGATTTTTTCCATTTTTCATTTTTGCCTTCATTAGTTTCCTGTAGTGCTCCCTGCACCTCCTTTCACTTTATTAAAGCTCATCTGTGGAAATTGTCATGCACTAAAGAACATAAACTTTTGTTTAGCAAGCTGTGGAAATTAGGGATAAGCTGCAAAGACAACTGAGCTCATTAAGCACCAATGTCAGTACTGCTCTCTTACTCATTACTCACTCATTTCACTGATTGTTTTAACGAAATAGGAGGCACCACTTCTCCCCTTGAACATCAAATCTTTCTCTCTGGGTGTCTCAGAAGACAGAAGAGGAGGGCAGGCAGGACACAGTGGGAGTGAAAGCACTAATCATTTAGCAATTTCAGGTTCGTGTGTTAGTGCTTTCATCTCTTTCTCTTTTTCTAACATGCTTCCTCTGTAAAGCAAGCAGAAGGAGATAAGAGAAAATGTGACTGAGTCCCTCTCTAATGGGATTTTTATACTCAGCATTTGGTGGGAAGAAGTTCAAGGGATCCAAAAAGCAGCATTTACTATTTTTATTGTGTAGTGGTTTATTTCCACCATAGTGCTTTCATCATCAGCTCAGCACTGATTCTACCACTGGAACTGCTAGAAGCATCCTTGTTCTCCAAATAATGTTCCCATACATTTCATCACAAACTTTGTTAAGCTTCTTGCCATAGGCAATGTGTGGAGACTGATTTTTCAGACTCTGAGTCAACTAAGGGGGTCTGCAAGCTTCTTCCATTTACACTCGGGAAGAGATTTCAAGAAATTATCTTTATCTATATAAATGGAAAATCTACCAGTTACACACAACACATGAAAAAGCATGGATGGATTTTTACCAAGTTCAGAGGAGATGTTTGAATCGGACTTACTTAAAATACAGATTGTGTGGCATTCCCTTTGGTAGGTGGGTGACAGGGGTGGCACCTCACAGGTTTGGGCCTCTGTCCTCCAGAACAGCTGGAGATGCTGGTTTGCAGTGGAGCTGTCCCTTACTGGATGGTGCTCCAAAATGAGTAACTGCAAGTAATTGTTTTATTCTTTTTTTTTTTTTTTTTTTGTGGCATGATCACGCTCTCCCTGTTAGTGATGCTGGTTAAGATATTGAGTAACAGCATCATCATTTATATATTGGGCTCTTCTCTATGACAAGCACAATCTTAAGATATCACTTGTGCTCAGTCATTTAATCTTCAAAATAACTCTGCATGCTAGGCATTATTATTATCATCTTGCCATTTCACAAATGAGAAAAAAAAAAGTTTAAGTAAAAGGTTGTACAGCTAAATGTGGCAGCACCAGAGGTTAAAATCAGGCAACAGACTTAAAAGCTCTTACACTTACTAGGTTGACATCTGGGATGTCAAATATCAAAAACACAATATTTACTAATTTATCTCTGGTAGAAAGAGATAAGGCACAAGCCAGCAAGGCGAACAGTGGGTTGAGAATGGGAGAAACAGGGCAATTTGTCACTGAAATGAGAGAGTTTTTGAGGCTGGAGAAATTAAAAGAAACCCACCATGAAACAATTAGAGTTAGCTGGGGGCGGGGGGCGGGTAGGTAAGAACCAAAGTTTCCTCTTTAACTTTGTTGTGTTTGGGGCAGAAAATGCAAGGGAAAGGCAGCTTGAATCAGAACAAGAAACTCCATATCTTTTGGGTACAAAGTAAGGACAACAGGGAGAAGGGAATGGCTGGAATTTTTTTTTTTTTTTAATTTTACAATGCCCAGTGGTGATTGGCCCTTTGCAGAAATGATTTCATGGGAGCATCAAAATAAAACCTTAGCTATGTAGCCATGTTCCCAGGTAACTTTGGAGCGCTATTATTAAAGGAAGGTGAGTAGTCAGGGCCTTGCACACATCACTCCTGCTCACATCAGTCCCACTGAAGAACAGCTCTAATCAGTTGATCCTGGAAGCACAAGGCCTGGATTCTTAAATTTGTTGATAAGACAAAGCATAGGAAGTCTTTCTCTTATTTCCTGACCATAAGATGGATATATAATTACCCTGGAACTTTTTGAAATTTTGGAACCATTATGTAAAGATATATCATTCACCCATATCACCACCATTCAGAGGCAATCATTCCTTAGCTGACATGACTTTTATACCCTTCATCTACTGATACCTTGAGCCTGACTTTTTCATACCCTTCATCTACTGCTAACTTTAGACCCCAAGTGAACCATTGAAGACTAAGATGTTTGAAAAGAGACTGATTTACATTTAATGGAGGCTGCAAAACTTGTGCTAAAAGTATTTATGAGGGAAATCCTCTTTCCCTTCTTCCCGGGCTCTGAACAACTATATTTACTCTTGTGATGGACAATTTGATTAAAGCAGACTGCCTACACTCAGAAGTAAATCTGACTTGTTATTGGGGCAAAGGATTTTTTATTTAGCCAGTAGAGATAAGATTGAATGGTGATAATGGGAAAATGTTTCCCTCTATGGTAGCCAGAACAAGAGCTTTGGATAGTACTTCATTTGTTAGCTTTGAGTCAAATTCAACAAAGTATGGAAGGGAAAGATATTAGTTGGCAAACCACTAGCTTATCAAATCTTTTCTATTTTAGAGCTGTCACTGGATGAGGGAAGATGGTAAGTGAAAAGGTACCACTTCCCCTGTAACCAAAGGTTCTTAAGTATTGAAGTTTCTTTCTCAAGACCTTATTACAATGCGTCCCTTAAGAGCCCTTCTCTAAGGGCTCTCCTTGTTGAAACTAAAATGAGATGAAATCAGGAGAAACTATCACTAACTTTTCCATTTCATTAGTATGCAGTGTATTTGTGTTTCTGGTTGGGACTGTAACAGGGTATCTATGCACATACATCTCCTGATGCATTCACCATTCTGCAGCTATTCATTGAGCATCTTCTACTTGCTAGGAGCTATTTGAGCTGCCGAAGCGAAGGTGATAAAATTACAAAGTCTATGCCCCGTTGAGCTTACATTTTAATAATGGATATGAACAATAAATGAATGAAAAATATTTAATATAATTTGAGATAGTGCTAAGCAATTAAAAAAACATCATAGAGGGATAATGGGTGAGAGCAGAAATTTGAATGAAGGGAAGAAGTAGGCCCATGGAAGAAAAATAAACCAAAAAAAAGGAAAGAGTAAATATAAAGTCCTTCATAGGGAAGTTTGAGTGGCCTCTTAAAGAAAAAAGGAGGCTTTTGTGGTAGGAATGAGTGAGGAAGGAGATTGGTGAAAAGACTGATCCTAGGCAGAACTTTAGGGTTCAAGTAGATAGAGGCATAGATACCACGGAAAGTCATCAGCATGGTCTAATCACACTATGGTTGTCCTGCTCCTGCGGCCAGACCCCCGGATTCCTCCACAGATCACCCACAGGTCTTTGGTGATCATCACTCAAACTTCGGCCTCAACTCCTGGCCCATATTCACTATATTCTTCAGTTGTATGAATTACCTCATTTGCCAAATTCACAGGGCTCTTTCTTGTTCTCTGTCTTTGCTTGAGCAGACTCCTCTGCCTGGAATGCATTTTTCCTTTTATTAACCTGGAATTATGAACTCTTCCTATGAGAAACGTCTTTTGTATGTGTACTTTTCCCAGCTCACAGAGGTAACCACTCTTGTTTTTGCGCAATGTCCATTCGTAGCAAATTTTATAGAACGTTGGAGGAATTACACATTTTCATTACTGCTTCTCATGCCAGAAGATGAGCTCTTTACAGCCACTACATAGATCCTCGTTTTTATATTCCTTATGCTTAGCACAGGGCTACACGCATGGCAGGAAACAAATAAATAACTGTTGAATAAATGCATGAGTCTCTGAGTACCTAAATGAATGAAAGAGTGCCTGAATGAATTTTGGGTTTGTTTTATTTCAGGTCACTGATATCAAACAATCATCATAAAATGGACTTCTCTTTCATTCTCATTCAGCCAGGGAGATAATATGTTCTAAACTTTTTCTCTTTCCTCGTAGAAAACTGCAAGTAAAATGAATGTCAGGAACATTCTATGCATGGAAAATATAATAACTACTAATACACCTGTCAAGATGATGTTTAAAATAAAATGCTAACAGACCCATATAACTGAAAAGGTTTGTGGGAGTTGCTATTATAAAGCAGTTTTTAACACTGTGAAGAAAATTATCACCTACGTGAAATTTTTAGAGCAACATGATTTAGAGCTGGAAACTGTACTTGACGTTCATCAGTAAGTCATTTCAAACATTTCATACATCTGCTCATTGGTTTGCAAATCTACAGAATGGGCAGGCTCATAAATGTTCAGTGTTCAATGGAGATGGAATGAAAGATATTTCATAGTAAAGTTTTTCTTTAAATATTGCTGTTTGTTAAAAGAAAAACTACATTGAAAATAGAAGGTTAAGTATGTGAAATTAATGTCTGATTATTCTATAGGAATAATGAATACTTTTTGAGATGATTCAATGATAGAATTAAGTTGGAAGTAAGATATTTTCACAAAAGTAAAGACATGAAAAAGGAGAGACAGTCTTAGGAAATAAACTAAAGAAATTTTTCTTGCTCCACTGTTTCATGTTTAATTTAACGTGTCTTTTCTCTTTACCTCTTTGGTTACAATTGCTCTAGATGCCATTGATTCTCTTTCCCTGGTCTGGGAAGAAAGAGGACTGGTTGAGTTCCTGAAATCCAACCAGTTGAGTATGATAGAAAAAAATAACCCAGGTGAACCTATAGTAGACATTGAAATCATTAATATGACCAGAGCTGACCCAAGTGTAGAAATGGCCAGTCTGGCAATTTGGAGATGGACATCTGAATGGATTATCAAAGTGGAGGAGTTGGAAGAGACATTAACACCAGATCCACAGCCAGGAGAAGAAGCCACCAGGGGAGCAAGGAAGAGGTGTTAGGATAAAAGAGGAAAGAAGAGGAAGGAAGAGGTAAAATAGGTAATAGTTGCCTACACATGAAAATGTGTGAAAAGTCACAAGAATTCAAATGGCAATAATCATTTGTAACACAAGAGTGGAAAATACAAGAATATCCATCACTGGGGGCTTGTAAAAGAAATTGTGGCGCATCAATAAAATAGCAAAACACATTAAATATTTTGTGTGTGTGTGTATCTCTGTGTATGTTAAAGGGGAAAACACAAAGTACAGATTCTTTCCATTATGTTTTATTTAAGAGAAGAATTTGCACAATATAGGAAAGTGGGAGAAGTTTTGGAACTGAGCTAGGGTTGGAGCACGAGTGCAAAAATCATGTGTACAAGGAAGACCAAAATTTTACTGCGTACCTTTTCAATATTTAATTTTTTTACCAGACACTTATATTAGCATGAAATAAAATGACATCTCCAGCTGAGTTAAACAAGAGCAAAAAAACAAGTAAAAACTTATGAGAAATCTGAAGCCACAAGTCTGAATATTCAATCAAAACTAGAATGAACTTTATAGTATGTCTTCTGAAGCATTATTCTTTGAAGACTTGGTATTATGACCAATGGACTTAAAGCCCATATCCTTGAACCGATAGACCTTTTTCATAATGGGTTTCCTGTTCTTTTTGTTTTCGCAGAATCATCTTAGATTACTACACACTGGTCAGAGTTTGGACACTTACTTGGTACAAATTATCTATATAGTTATCTATATCCGTTTAGCCAAGGACATAGATATGCAAAGGGGTTACTTGCAAGTTTCTCCTGAATAATATTTAAAAATACATATAACTTGTGTGAATGGCTTTGAAAGTGCTGTAAGTCATGGCAAGTCAAAGGAACAGACAAGATCCCAGATGAGATAACCATTATAGCACTCACCCTCAGTCTCTTTTGTGTTAATGGTAAATTGCAGACTGAGCATGCCTGAGACTGGGCGTCATATTCCAATCCCTCAATGGTCTTGAACTGGGACATTGTGGGACTCCCAAGGCATATTGGCTTTCATACTGTACTTGCTATGATCTGGTTCACTGGTCTCTGTCTCCCAGGTCACTACAGAACACAGACGCTCCCAGGAAAATGGATTCTAATAATACAGTTTTACATATACCCTAGTAAGGCCTATACTCTTACTAAAGTTTGAAATGATTTTCTCTGGATTGTAATAGTTTCACTTCAAGGCAATAACCTAATTCTACTTTAAGAGGAGGATAAATTGTTATTAACTGATCTTAGGGAAAAAAAAAACAACAAACATTTTGAAGTATTTGGCCCACTACTAGGAAGAGAGTAAGCTTTCTCATTTCCAATTTATCATCTGAGAATAGTGAGCTATTTTGAGATAGTATAGCCTCTTCAAGTCACAGAATTAATAAATACCCAGGTTTTGAATTTAGGATGTTCTGGCTCACAACATTGGATTGTTCTTACTATTTTACTAACCTTGTAAATAAATGCTATAGCATTGCTTTCAAAGTCTGATAAATTTCCTTTCCAAAGCTTTTTGTCTTTTTCTTATTTTAGAAACTAATAAAGTCTGTCTCCTTTCTATTAACAAATAGTTTTGTAAAACAGTTGAATTTGAATTTTTATTTCAAACTTCAGCTATTATAAACAAAGCTGTAGTAAACAACCTTGTATATTCATCTTTGCACATGCATGATTATTTTTGTGTCTATCAACATTTTTGGTTGCAAGTGACAGAAACTAAATATGAGTACCTTAAGCAACAGAGAATTCATTGGAAGGCTATTTTTACCTTACGCAGACAAATGAAGCCTGAAGAGCAGGCAGTTTAGTAGGTACCAAGTGGATTCCAGAGGGCTGGGTAGCAGAAAACCCAGGCAAAGCATTTCAGCTAAACAAACTGCTGACCAAAGAGTCATTTCTATGAAAGGAATGATCTCTAATCATCCCTGCCACCCCAGTGGTATCAACTCAAGAATCCAAGTTCTGAAAACCAGCTCCTCATTAGCAGAGACTAAGCCATGTGCCTGTTGGGCAAGAAGAGGGCGCCTGTGACCAGTTTAGCTTCCATAGTGGAAAGCGGACTCGACAAGTATTTCCCAATCCCATGGGTCTTAAATTGCCTTTCAGAGACTCGGACTTAAGTGTGCTTTAAAGATAAAACCCATTTAACTTCCCATTCTCTACTATGGTATGGGTCATTTTCTCATTGACAAATGAGAGTTTTATCTATGAAATGAAAATCGGTCTTTTGCTATATAATTACCATTTTCAAAATGTTTGACATTTTATGGTACATTTCAATATGTATGCTGTACTTTTTTCTTGTGTGCACTATTTTGCCGTTCTTATAAAAGCATCTCAAAGCACACAATTACTATAAAAATAAAACAAAAAAAACCCCTCATGTTTATTTCTAATAATTTCATGCTTTTGCTTTTAAAATCTAAACATTTGCACTCACTGCCTGGGATTTATTTTAGTATAAGGAACGAGGTAGTTCTCAAGCTTTATTGATTTTTCAAAATTCATTTTTTGGTTGCCATATGCCTCAAATTTCTTAAAATGCTATTTACCATCATAAACCGAATTTATAGATGCATTTAGATCTATTTCTGCATTGCACGTAGATTTCAACTTATTTTAATTATTTCAAACATTATATGTTTTAAAATTTGATTGGACTAGTCTTACTACTTTATTCTTGTTTTTCAGACTTTTCTAGCTTTATTCCTATGTGCATTTTTCCATATTATTTCCAAATGTGGCTTGGTTGTTTCCTTAAAAAAAGTAAAGGAAAGAAAAATAAAATTTGAGTATGGGTGCATTTTACCTTTATATATTAACCTATGGAGAATTGATATCTTAACAATATTGAATCATTCAAGAAAAAGAATATGCCTCTTCATTTATTTCATAAATAGCCCCCAGTAACATTAAATAGTATTTTAGGTTTGTTTTCATTTTTGCTGGTATTTGTAATGAGCTCTTTCTTTTCATAGTATTTTCTAACTAATTTCCTGTATATGGTAAAACTGATGCTTTGTTTAATTTTTAAACAACCACAATTGTACATTCTTGTATTATTTTCAATAGTTACTGTTTGGATGGTTCTCTTGGATTTTTAAGATATGTAATCATATCATCTGCAAAGCATCGCATGAATGCACCCTTCCAAGTTCTAGACCGAATTTCTTTTCCTTGTCTGATAGTATATCTTAAAAAATCTCATTTGATTACCCATTAACTTAAAAAGAATTTTACACTTATTTCTTCCATTCTTTATTGCTGTTGTGAATACATCACAGCCATATACTTAAAGAGTAATAGTTAAAATAAATACCTGTGTACTTAACTATCAGTCAAGGAATAAGGCATAATTGACACCTTAAAAGTTTCCTATGTTTTGCTGCCTAACCACATCCCCCTCAATTTCCCCAGTGGAAACTACTTTTCTGAATTTTTAGTGTTAATCATTTTCTTCTTTTTAAGTGCATGTTTTAAAGTGTGTGTCCTTGTTTTTGAACTTCATGTAAGTGGAATCATGCTGTGTGAATTCTTATGAGACTTGCTTCTTTCATCCAAAATTATGTTTATTTCTTTAGCAATGCTGATGCTTATAAAGTTGGGTAATTCATTTTCAATGCTTTGTAAGATTCCAATATATGAGTATCCTCCAATTCATTTATCCATTTTATTGCTGTTGGATATTTGTGTTCTAGTTTTCTCCCTATTGTTAATAAAGCTTTCATGAATCCATCTTTTCATGTATGTATTGATATTTTGTGTATACTTTTACATGAAATGCTCCTTCATGCCCTTTAACCATTTTTATACAGTTGTTAGTCATTTCCTTAATGACCCATAGGTAGTCTTTTTTTTTTATATTTGGATATTAATCTTCTTAAGTTTATGCATTGAAAATATTTATCCCAATTTGTGTTTATATTTTGCTCTAGTTTATGTCCCTTCACAATACATCCTTAATTTTAATGTAGTCAAACATATTCAACTTTTTCTTTCTGTTTGCTTTTTATGGATAAACAACAAAAATACCTTTCCAGGGTGTTTTAGTTCCTGACTGTTAAAGCAGACACCCACAATGGATTGGCTTTAACAATGGGAATTTATTAGCTCAGTTTTGAGGTGAGGAGAAGTCAAAATCGAGGTATCACTAAGGCAGTGTTTTCTCCCAGAAGACTGTGGTATTCTGAGGTTGACTTGATCTTTGGCTTTTCTGTCACAAGGCAATGAATACTACAGCCTCTCCTGGCTGCTCTTCTGGGTTCCGTTGGGTTCTGTTGACTTCCAGCTTCTTTCTCTGTGGAATTAAGACTCATCATAATTGAGTTGGGTAACACCTTATTTGAATTAGCCTTATCAAAAGTTCCTATTCGGAATGTGTTAACACCCACAGGAATGGGTTAAGACAAGAACATGTTTTTCTGTACATAGATCCAAGCTCCCACACAGGGTTAAAAAGGAATAGAGGTGTGTTGACTATATGTGTTGACTAGAAATGGCAATAGTAAGCAACTTGTTCTTGTCATAATCTTTATGGGAAGCCCATCAGTGTTTTCACCAGAAAGGATGCAGAGTGCTTCAAAAGCTCTTTTACAAAAAGCACTTTATTAGGTAATGTCAGTGTCCTTCTCTCCTAATTAGCTATGCACTTTCATGTTGAATAGATTTGCCTTTTTTTCCAAAATGATTTTTCTACATCTATTGAGAAGATTGGCCATATGGATTTTCTTCTTTAATTTAATGGGGTGTGTCATATAAATCAATTTGAGAATCTTAAAATAACCATCCACTCCTGATATAAACCAATCTTGGTCTTGAATTTTCTTTTACATGCTCCAAAATTTTATATATAATTCAGAATTTTTGTATCTATATTCATGAATACATGTGTAGGGAAATTTCCCTTTCTTAAGGATTACTACTGAGGGTAACCTTGATAGACATTTGGGTTTTTCCCACTATCTAGTTATGAATAATACTTCTATGAACATCCATGTACAAGTAGTTGCGTGGACATATGTTTTAACTTATCTCAGGGATATACCTAGAAGTGGAACCACTGGATCATATGGTAACTCTATATTTAATATTTTGAAGAACTGCCCAACTGTTTTCCAAAGTGGCTGTAACATTTTGCATGCTCAACAATAATGTATGAGGCTTACAATTTCTTCATATCCTTACTAAGATTTACCATTGTCTATCTTTTTGATTATAGCAATCTTAGCACATATAAAGTGGTATCTCATTATGATCTTAATTTGCATTTCCCTGATGACTTTTCATGTTGAGCACCTTTTCACATGCTGATTGGCCATTTGTATATTTTCTTTGGAGAAATGTATATTCAGATCCTTTGCTGGTTTAAAAATTGGATTATTTGGCTTTCCACTATCAAGTTGTAAGAGTTCTTTATATAGACAAGCTCTTATCAGATATATGATTTCAAGTATTTTCTCTCATTCTGTGGGTTGTCTTTTTACATTCTTAGTGATGTCCTTTCAGCACCAATATTTTATAATTTAGTGAACTCTAATTAATCTATTTTTTCTTTTGTCACTTGTACATTTGTATGAGTATACCTAAGACAAGGTCATACTTTTATACTTTTTACTTCTATGCTTTTTTCTTGGAGTCTTAAAGTTTTAATCTTTACAGTAAAGATTATGATCCATTTCAAGCTAAATTCTGTGTATGGTGTGAGGTATACTTCATTTTTCATATGGATATTCAGTTGCCCCTGTATCATTTGTTGATATTATTATTTTGACAGGATAATGAATTCTATTTAATTATTTATAGTGTGTGTCAATATTTTAAAAATGGGACCAGTATTTTAGATTTTGTTTTCAATGTAATTTAGAAGAAATTGACTAGGACTAATGCTTAATGGATCTGATAGATTATGGATAGCTTTCTGAACTTCCTCTATAATAATGATATGTATCTCTTCTTAGACAATTTTTAGTTATTTTCATTTTTCTAGAAAATATACATTTTAATTATATTTTATAGTTTTGCATGCCAATTTCCATGTGCTAAGATTTTTTTCCATTTCCATTTACTGCATTTCAGTTTTCTAGCACTGAAATCAAAACAATATTTTTGGCAGTATTTCTATTTTGGAGAATTTATGCTAGATTTCATTTTTGTCTATTACATGGTCAAATCTTATAAATTTTCTATGGTATTTGAAAGGAAGTAGATTCTCTTCTTTCATTCTATAAAGGCTAGTAAAACACCCATTATGTCTATGTTATTAAGTATGTCATTTATGTTTTATAGTCATTTTCCCTTCTCTTTAATTGTGGTTGCCTGATTTTTAACCCATTACTTTATTTTTAACTTCTCTGGGTCATTTTCTACATATGTGTAAATATATATATGCCTT
The DNA here is from genome assembly GCF_023851605.1 of Tamandua tetradactyla. Classification (NCBI taxonomy): domain Eukaryota; kingdom Metazoa; phylum Chordata; class Mammalia; order Pilosa; family Myrmecophagidae; genus Tamandua; species Tamandua tetradactyla. Next base: position 51,638,799 of record NC_135341.1, on the reverse strand, counting down.
GTATAGAGCTTATCTGAACTATTTGATAACTATTATGGCTATCATAAGCTGCTCTGTTCCATTTATTTTATTTATGCCAGTTCTGTATATTCCATTCATTTTATTTAGGTGAATTCTAAATAATGTTTCCCTTCCCCCTTTTTAATGCTTGCCCCCATTGTTACATTGTTATTCTTGTTCTTATGTTTCCACTTATTTTAGTTGCTAGCTGCCAAAATGCAATATACCAGAAACAGAAAGGGTTTTAAAAGGAGGAATTTATTAAGTTGCAAGTTTACAGTTCTAAGGCCTTGAAAATGTCCCAATTAAAGCAAGTCTAAAATAACATCCAAGTTAAGGCACCAACAAGAGGTTACTTTCACTCACAAAAGGCCGATGAAGTTCAGGGTTTCTCTTTCAACTGGAGAGGCACATGGTAAACATGGTCCTAGCTTCCTCTCACCGCCTCTTGTTTCATGAAGCTTCCCTGGGGTCATTTTCCTTCTTCATCTCCAAAGGTCTCTGGTTGCCTGGGGTCTTGTGGTCTCCTGGTTCTGCTGCTGTCTAAAATACTTCCTCTTTTAAAGGATTCCAGTAAATTAAACAAGACTCACCTGGAATGGGTGGAGTCACAATTCCGTGGAAGCCATGTAATCAAAAGTTACCACCCACCACTCACGTCTCCATGAGAACAATCAAAAACTCCCAGCCAGCAATAATGAATGAGGATTAAAGGTCATGGCTTTTCTGGGGTCCACCACAGATTCAAACCAGCACACCACCTAAGTAACATAAAGAGGACTTCTGTCACCCTAAAAATCCCCTTTCTGTGGCTCCAGTATAGCTAATCCATCTCTACCTTCCCTAATCCATGGCAACTACCAATCTGTTTAATGTTCTTAGAGTTTTGCCTTTTCTAAAATGTCATATGAATGGAATAACACATTATGTAACCTTTGGAATTTATTTCAATTAGTAAAATGCATTTACAATTCAGTCATGTTGTTGAGTGAATCAATATATCATTCCTTTTCATTGATTAGTAGCATTCTATTGAATGGAATTTTTTTTGTTCATTCTTCTGTTGAATATCTGATATATAGAAAATATGAATAAAACTGCTATAAATACCTACATACTTTTTTTGTGTGTGTACACAACTTTTCATTTCTTTTTAGTGAATACTTAGGAATAGGATTGCTAGGTTATATGGCAGGTGGATGTTGAAATTTCCTATTTGTTCAATCTGATTTTTATAATTGATTATTTACTAATATCGCTCATATTTTAAGCATTTTAAATATGCTTATACTTTTGTTTGTGTTTTTGCTTAGGGGACATTAAAGATAGCTCCTGCCTCATGAAATGAATGTGCAAGTGGCAGTTCTCTCTCCTGCTCTCTTACTATTGCGCTTTCCCCACTTTCAAGTGGCTGCCAAGAATCTACTGCTATTCTAAAGCCACCATTTCACCCCTGTAATTCTAAAACCCTATTCACACACACTCGTGATCGTACAATTTGGTTTGCTCATGGAGTAGGGTAGAATATTCAGAAATCTTTCTTGAGTGGATGTGTTGGGAGCTGGGTGAGCTGGTAAGGAATCTCTGAGGAAAAAGATTAACACGTAAACTCAAAAAGGGGAGTTGAAGAAGTTGTAGCTTGGCATATGTAGCTCTGAAGAATGTCAGCAGCCCTGCTGTCATTTAAATTCCTGCACTCCTTTCCACCTTGCAGTTTGCATCTCTCCTGGGCATACATTATGTCAGCAGAACATCCTGACATAAATTTCCTTCACTTAAGTTCACAGTCAACGTTCAGGAAGCCTACCATTAGGAATTGCAAAAGTGAAAGTGGAAGCGGGTGTGGTGCAGAGAGGTGGGGATGGCAATCACGAACTGAAGTACAGGCATTGTTCTGATGCTGTGAAAGGTACTTTTAAGTATATTAGTGATATTTCCGTGAAAGCTACCTTAGCAATTCATGCAAAATAAACCCCAGCCATTATGTGGAAATTATGACGCAGAAGGAAAGAATATAATGATCCTTTTGTTACAAACACCTGAGCAAATCAATCAAGATTATATTGGGGTTCCCTACAAGAAATGTTAAATATTAGAATTAATGGATAATTTAAAAATATTTCTGAATATGGCAATATTATTAAATAATCTGAAAATACTTAGTCTTTCCTCCTATATACTTCTTTTTTCTCTTCCTTACACTAATAAGCCTCCCTGGGAGCTAAATACCTGTTCTCAGGTAGCCTTACTTCTAACTGATATGGGGCACCCAATCATTAAATAGTAGGGCAAAAATAAATGGTCACAGAAAATTAATAATGCTTGTGATTATTTTCTGTTCTCTAAGCATAACTCTATTCTCTTTGCATAAACCCTCTGGTAGATGCAGATTAACACACATGTTTATTCAGATATTTAAAATATTGATCACAGTTTGGCTATACTGCTAAAATAACATTGATTTGGTAGTTAGACCTTGGTTTGAATTCCAGATATAATCTATGCTGGTTATAATATCAGGCAAGTTATTTAGCTTTTCAAGGACACAGGAAAATAACATCTAAAACACCGATAAAGATTAAATGGGGCAAATATTCCCAATGGATGCCTTCATGCATTGGTATTCAGATGAGTAATAGTTCACCACCTGCACAAAATTTCTATTTTTTCTTCTCTACAATCTGTCTCCATCCCTTTAGAGAACTATAAGTGTGATAAAAAATCCATAAATATTTGAATGGATAGAAGAGGCTGATTTGATCTTTGCCTTATTGAGGTTTAAATATCCAAAGAAATTGAAAACTATCTTCACTAGTAACTTTCCAGAATAACAAAAACTCAGGTCATATCTTTAGACTCAATTCTCATTAGGATGGAATACAGCTGATAACCCCCAATTCATGTTGGAGTCAACACTTGGAGACAAGTTCCTTCATCCTGTCGTCTTCACTCCAGGGACACACAAAAAATTATCTAGATTTCCCATTGGTCACCCCATCACCTAATCTCAAACTCCTAAACGTAGAGCCTTTTCCTTTGTATTCTGCCTCTGGCAGGAGATTGGAAGAACCACCAATTGAAAGCATAATAGTTAGTTGGGGGCATTTTATACATTTTACACGCATTTTCTTACTTATTTTGTAAACCAACTCTACGATTTTGACACTCTTATTATTGTTCCTCATATTAGAGGTAAGAGCACAGGTAAGAACACTGTGACTATCTTTTTTTTAATCACATGGGAAGTTGCTGGCAGATTCAAACATTGGGCTTTCTTATTCCAATGGATGACATCATTTCACTATACTGCACACTGTCACCTTTAGGATTCGCTGTGAAGCCCTAGACTCTGATCCAAAGGGATATCTTAGGACCAAAGATAAAGGCTCACTTTCTCCTCTAACCATGACACTGATGGTACTTAAGATCTCGGAGATGAACATTATAATGACATCTTTACTTTCACCTTCTTCTTCTTATTATCGAAAGGACTCTGAATCTCTGAATCCTGGGTCTAGCAGTACTGATAACTTCTATGAAAGAAGTATGCCATTTCAGCTCTTTAGGTCCTCATTTTCCTCAGTTGAAATATGGTTGGACAATGAGATCACGCAGATGCTTTCTAGTTCTAAACAAATTTTAATTATACAATGTCAAATGAAAGTAATTTCTACCTTTTCTCTTGGCCTTATTTTGAAATGTTCTATTCATGTTTAAGACTTTTTTCTAAACTGTCAGCAAATTCATATGCATGCATTTTTTTTATTTGATCTGTGCCTAGAAATAAATATCAGTATCAAGCAAACCACAAATGAATATGTGGGAGAAATGTGATTCTTGTTTTACTGACTCAGTCAGAGCCCACCTACCCAGAAAGGCAGATAAATACTACTATAGTAACATGATAGTTGAGAAACTACACATGATAAAAATGATGAAAATTACATGACAAAGTATATAGTGAGAAAAAGAATGGTTTGAATCTATTTAATTTCCACTCTTATTCTCAAAGCTTGCAGGCTAGTATAAATCTTTCTGAGTCCAGTAATTTATATCTTTTTATTTCACTTTTATTTGGAAGGGAATTTAACATGTGATATTGTGAAATTTCAGAGGTGAGCTAACATCTATTGAATATATACCATGTGCCTGGTGCTTGTATAATTCCTGCGTTGTACAACAGAGGAGGTGGTTAAGTATCTCTAATATAGGAAAAAGTACACTGAGACTCGAAAGGTTAAAGAATTTGCTTTTATTCCATAACTAGTAAGCAGCAGATATAGAATTTGAAACTGTTTCTGTCTGGATCCAGAGGTCAAGGCCTATCCTTAACAAAACAATGACTGTGATTTTGATTTTAGGGAAAGCAAGATTATCATGGTTTTCTTTCCTAAAGTAGCATTATATCATTTTTGCGATGTAATGTTTCCTAGTTCTTGGTTTGCAGAATCATATGTAATTTTAGAGTATTTGATAATTAAAAGGCAAATCTGAAGTACTGCTTTCAAAGTGGTTGATACAATTTCCCAAGAATGGGCTTAATGTAGAGAAAATATAAAGAGCTGCATGTTGACAAAAACTGGCAATCCTCTTTGGGTGTAGTTGGAAAGGATTAGGTTACTGGCCCAATAGGTCTGATGTCCCTAGGGAGGCTTTTTGTTTGTTTTGTTTGAGCCCGGAGGTTTCCTGGTCTTTCCTTCTAAAGCTCCTAGACTAGGCTTCTAGACACAGACAAGAGAGTGGTATTTACCCTTTGGAAGCTACAATAATACAGCACAATCAACCCGCGGACAGCATGGGGCTTCCTAAGGGCTTATCACCTCCAGGGATTGCTGTAAAATCAAAATGAACAAATGCTCATTATATGGCATTTCAGGCCATGGAGGGTAGAGAGGGGAAAGGTAATGAAAACTTACTGATTTCTTCTTGTGTGCCAGGGATTGGGTGTACATACCTATATTTAATCAATGCATCAACTGTTTGAGGTGTCCTCAACTTAAAAGTGAGGAAACCTGAAAAAGCGTTGAGTGCCACAGTCACTTTTTCAAGGTGCTGTAAAAATGTGAATTTTGGCCTGTCTGTCTGTCTTGATGATCCCTTTCTGTTTCACCTCCTCCTGCACTTCCACCTTCTTCTGCCTTCTATCATTGCAAGGCAAAATCCTGCCTAATTTTATCACTGATACCAATCAAAAGTGGTGGGTTCTCTGCCCAATGCACTCAGTGACCAATTACTGAGACAAAAGGGTTTCAAAGAGAGAAAAAGTTTACTGCTAGGTGCAAAGCAGGAGATCAGATGGTCTATTGGCCTAAAAATCTGTCTTGTACTGCAATCTTGAACTGCAGTAACTCTGATGCTTTTATAGTACCAAAAGGCAGGCAGGCGTTAAGATAATGAGCACAATGGCTCGAGATGATGAGGTATGCAGGAAAATGGTGGCCTTAACATGATAACCGGCATGATGTTTTAGTATTATAATGAGATATGGGGGCACTTAGAGGTTAAAGTTTAAGCTACTGTGCCTGTCAGGAGGGCAAATTTTGGTTAGATCCAGCTCTGTCTAACAAGATAGCTTTGGATTTGGGGTAGGTTCACTAAATGTCTTTCATTAATAAACATTAGGGCTGTCATCAGTGAGCATAATGTTATAAAATTGAAAAAACAGGATAAAGGGGCACAAATGAGGATCAGTCACAAGGTTTTTACAACCACAAGATAAAGGCTATATAGTTATACATTATTATCAGAGATCTAGACAGTTGGATTACAGTTCGGTGATTTCAGGCATTTCCCTCTGGCTATTCTAATTTTTACTAAGTAAAAAGAATTATCTATATAATGATTCAGTAATCATAATCATTTCTTAAATCCTAACCTCTCAGTTACATCATCACCACTCTTTTTAAGAATAAAGATTTAATGCTTTTTTATTGGGAAAGTAGTTTAAAATTTCAATATTAAGGCTCATTGTTTAGCCTTTCTTGTTAGCGAATCCCCTCTTAAACCCATACCCAGGGCCCCTCCCAACTCTGCCTCCTTCACTTTAACTTTCTTGCCTCATTAAGAGAGCACATTAGAGTTCAAAAGGTTGTCTATACATGGAACAGGACCCATATTGCTGGGGTGTTGAGTTTCTTTTCATATCATAATTATAGGTGCTTGCTGAAGAGGGTAATTAGCATGATGGGTGCCATTTAATTTCCAGAGCCATATTCCAATCCTGATCACTTGCTCCTAGCAATGTTCTTTGACAGGAGTTTCCATCTTTCATGTTTAGAAATTGCACTATCAGGTACTTAAAAAGGACCAAATCCATGAAGGAGGAGAGTGCTAACATAGCAGGCACAAAAAAATTGAGATAATGATTATTATTACCCCACCTCTAAAATAATAGCTCCCTAATGGTTTCTTTGGTGCCAACTCTCTTGGTAGAAAGTTTTCCCTGACAAAATGACAAGCTTGCTCCCCAGTCACCGAGAGAAGGGCTGGGAATTGGTGGTATTACTGCTACCTTACCCATATCTGACATTCTCAGATGCAGCAAACATTATAGAACCTGTCATTGTTTTAAATACCAGCCAGGAGGCATGGCCATTTCCTCACAGCTATGAATAATTCATTGAATATTTCAGTTAGTGATGTCAGTAAAAAATACCAAGAAAGTTGAATAACCAAACTTGAAACAAAATCCTTACTATTGCTGAATACTTTTGTTTTGTGTTTTAAAACACGGCACCAGGCAATCTTATTTCTTAATGACTTTGTTCACTTTATTTTAGTTTAATGAATTCCAAATATCTTCTGAAAGACTGAAAAAAAGTGCTGAAGTCATTTTTATAATGTCGCCCTTCTTAAAATCTAAGTGCAGGATGAGATTTTGCTTTTCTCTCACATCCTTACTTTCATGCCTTAACAAAACTGATACTATTGGATACTGAACTAAACTACTAGGGACTGAAAGATGGATTCAAGAACCTGGGAAGAACCGATCTGAAGGCAGAGACTCTTGTTTTTCAATTTTGAAGGTGAGTACTCTGTTCTGTTAAGGAAAAAGTCCCTGACTTTGGTACTGAAGACTAGATGTATATCTTGGGAAAATCATTCTGCCTCTCTGATCCCCTACTTTCTCATTTGTAAAATGGGAATATTAACACTAGCCTTTAAGAGTATTATGTAAATGAAGTAAAAGATAAGTGAAAAAACTTTATAAACCATGAAAAAATGCACAACATTTTAAGTAATATTGTTGATCATTCATTAACTGAAATGATAAAAGGAATTGAAATCATCACCAAGGATATTTGGAAAACAAATCCATTCCCACTTTTGGTTGAAGGCCTCTTTTTATGTTATTTTATTCATAAAATGCATGAATAACTTATTTTAAAAGATTCAGAAGGACATGGAAGAAAATTTTTTTCTAATGAACCCTAAACACTCTAGTGTTGAAATACCAAACACTCTTCTCCCCAATGTAACCATTATCAATAGCTGAAAGTATATTTTCCTCCTTTTCTTTCTTTTTTTTTTTTGTGTGCTGTATGGTGGGGTCACATTTCATTCTTTTTCTATGTGAGTATCCCATTATTGTAGCATCATTTGTTGAATTTTTGTTTATTTGTGTTTTGCTTGTTTGCTTGTCTTTTGGGAAGTATATGGGTCAATAATCGAACCCAGTCTCCTGCATGGCAAGCGAGAATTCTACCACTGAACTACCCTCACACCCTTTTCTTTAAAGAATCTTGTTGGACAATGCTTGTTGTGTTTGAGACCAACCTGGATAAGTATTGTAGTTTGACCTCTGTGTGACCCCATCTTTGTTGATTCTCTTCTTGGAATAAGCCCTCCTTTTAGATATAGAGAAACAGAAATTTCTTTCAGGTGGAGGTAATGACAAATGGCAGGTTATCAACATCTACACAAAAGAGCTTGCTTTAAGCATTAGCATGTTTTCTTCCCCCAGTGAAAAGGCAATTATTCCCTTATTCATGATTCATCAATTTTGAAGTTGTCATTAATATTTAACTTTGAGGATGAAGCTGACAGGAAAGCAATGCCGAATCCTTGATGTGGGGCTTGGAAATGCTGCGTAATTTGATTGTTCTGCTCTTTTCATTAGAAAATAGAGCCAAAATTATCACTTGAGATCTGTTGGTCATACAATTCTTCTGTCGGATTTTTGAGATGTTTTTGAATTTTACATTTCTAATATTGCCTTACTATAGTTGAGATATTATGAACAAATAAAGCCACTAGTTTATTTGAGAGTTCATGTAAGTTTGTATCAGATCTTAACAGAAAATTACTATTTACATATCCTAAGGTTAATTTTTGTAACTCGTTAATAAATATAGCATGATATTTTAATAAACCTTACATAACCACAACGATGGCTATACAATGAAACCAATATTCAGTTTCCAACGAGTTAGAAAGTGAGAAATTTACACACAAGATCTTAAAAGTTTTTGTTTTTCCACTCCTTTGCATAGTTTTGAAAAACCATGTACCTCTTTGGAGATTTTAAAGTTGACAAATAAAACTTTTCATCACAAATAGTTGAAAAAGATGTAATTTCTAGCATACCATTTATACATTTCTAGCATATTATAAATTCAGAGATATAAATAAAACTCTTTAAATATATCCAATAGTATCAAAATACTTGATCCATTTATACCCACATTCATCCATTTAAAGATAGATACAAACTCTTCTTATTAGTTTTATGGCCTGCATCATTCCTTTATCTCTTTGAATTTGTGCTTATATTCCATGCAATGGAAAGTGGAAGGGCAGAGATAGTGATTGCCTTGTGTCTCAGAACAGCTCTATGGCAAATCCAGGCACAAACCCAAACAGCCTTGATTCCAGAATTGGCACTATTAACCACTCATTATTTGTATTTTGAGCTTGACTCAACTTAAAAACATGTATACAGCATTATTAATAATTTCTATCTTGTGTTGATGCTACTTCTTTCATCTGTAAACATGGAAATTTCACTAGAAGAGCATGGTACAGGAGGTCCCAGTTGGTTCCATTCCTGGGAGATGCACTACGTGTTGTAGAAGAGAAATAGAATAACATATGCCTCAGTCTTTATATTGAGTAAATATTATGATAATTGTGTGGATTTACTAGTTTGTAATATATCTGGCAAACAATAAAAGAAGCATACTTTCAGTGATCCAAATGAGAGAGAAGATGATTTTTTAAAATTGGATGTCATCACTGTCAATCATCTTTATGTTTCAAGAAGGGACGCTGGTTGCTATGACAAGGAGAAACAGCATGAAGGTGTTCAAAGAGTTCAAACATGGATGAACATTTTTGTTTTGGGTTTATTCCTCCTAAAGTAGTGTAGGGTCTCGATTTTTGCTCCTACTTTTGAGAACTTTAAGAATATGGCCTCACCAGGAAAGAGTTAGGAAATGTGTAGGGGAGAATACAAATGCAAAATCAAGGGACTTTGTTGAAAATATCTTCTGTATAATATCTGCCTCTTGAATTTCTGAGCCTGCACTTGCTGCCTTATCAAGCTAACTTTTTAACTGAGAATCTGGAAAAAAGAATATAATCTTCCTTGAACTTTGGCCAAAAATGTTCATTAATTGCCAAAAACAAGGAAACTAGAACACAGGCTAAGCCCGGTGCAGGATAGGAAACCTCTATTGTAGATTCCACCAAGTATGTGCCGAGGGAAGCTAAAATATTATTTCTGATGCCTCTTTTTCCTCAGCATTTTGCTTCTGCCTTGTTTGCCATCTTCTGTTCTTCTTCCTACATCTGTGTCTCCTTCCTTTTTTCTTATTATGTTATCTCCTCTCTTTATGATCACCTCACCAAATGATTTCCCTTCTTCTTCCTTATTCTTTTTCCTTAAATATAAACCTGCTAAGTGTGCCCAGGGTTCCCAAGAGTTGATGAAGTTTTGCTGTGATCAAGATTAAATCAAATGCTGAGCCTTATTCTGGAAGAATTGAAAACTTGATGATAGCACCTGTCCATTTTCTTTTATTTGACCCACAGAATTCATCCCAGAGTGGGGTAGGTTAGGGGCAGGTTAGGTGAGAAGGTGTCAAAATTTATTGTTCTCTTCTATGCCACCCATTTTGGATACATAGTCATATTACATCTTTATAACATAAGATCATACTGATGAAGAAACAGACTCTCTGAGTAGCTCAAGATCATGTGCGATAACCCAAATCTATCTGGTTCCAAGCAAGTACAAAGCTTTTTCCCCTACTCCTTACTGCCTCTGGGCATGTGGTGGCCCCTAAATATATCTTATTGAATTGAATACATGCCTCAAGTTGCTATTCCATGGAAAGAATATTTGCAGAAAATTTTAGCTATTCTTTAGGCTAGGCCTTTCAACACTCTGCAATGTGTCAAGACTCCAATCTTCCATAAAGTATATTCTATTGTACCATTAGCAATAGTTCAATAGTTATTTCAGTCAGAATAAACTCATTTCACTAAGTCTGAAGGCCCAAACTGCCTTTCTTTTTGTAGTCATGCATCTATTCAACACAAACTGTTTATGGGAATTAAAATGAACCTGCATTTGAATGGAGGAATTTTCTTTTATTTGCTGAGGAACTCTGCTAAACAATACCAGGCTACAGAGTAAGGATATGCATACTCATAAAGTGAAATGTCATAAAAATGACTAACATTCAAAGCTGGCAGTTTTCTCTCAGCTGCCTTGGAAAAGTAAAAATGCCTCCCTTTTCTCCACATTCAACCACGTGTCTTTCACTATGCTATAAGAGCTGTTACATTTATATTGTACTTTTGTTTATTCATTCCACCCTGGCAGCAAATATCCAGAGAAGAGTTATAACAAAATGTTTAAATGATTGATATTGTATTTCTTATCCAAAGCACAAATCAAATTATCTCCAACAGTGTTCAAATTCTTTTTCCACTGCAAACACAGGTAATAAGTTAAAATGTCAGAAATACTCTTTGGCTTAAACATTTGTTTTGAAGATTGAAGATATAACCTAGCTATATTGTTGATGGAAGTCATGCAAATTCTTTCATTTGGGATTTGCAACTACTGAGACCTACAAGGGAATACAAGAAGAAGGAAAAAAACCACAAAACAGCTTTGGGGAGTCTTCATTTTGAGCATGTTTTGTTTGCTTGATTGTTTTTTAGGATGTTTCTATTAGTATGCCTTGATCAAATTTCTGTAATCTGGAAGAAGGATCAGATAATGTACAGAGACTTGAGCTCTGAATTTAGGTTTTCTCTATGCTACTTTGTGAATGTGGGAAAAATTCAAAACCTCAGCTTCCTCATCTATACAATAGGGATGATAATGTTGCCTGACTCACGGAATTGTTGCAAGTATTAAATGCGATTATGCATGCAAACATCCTCAGCATTTTATCTAGCTTGTAGGAAGGACTTGATCGTTGGTGGCTTTGGTTTGTACACTATTATTAAATGTGAGGTTGGCTAGAGTTTAAAAAAAAGACTTTTTAGAGATGATTTCTAGTGCTCATAGCAATATACATTTGCAAAATACATGTGAACTTATTGAAAGCTCTGAAAAGTCCTGTGCTAAAGAATACCCCAGACGTGCATTTAACCCAGCATTTTTCTATGTGGTTTGGACAAAGACAGCTCTTCTGCTACCTCCCATAGCTTTGATACAAACATCTCACAGAAATTGGAATAGTGATAAAAACCCCAATTCCAAGCCGTTCCTTGTTGGTAATTTATATATGTGAAATTTGTTGTTTTAGTGATGATGTTAGATTTTTAGCCAAAGCGTGTGTTTCTTTCTTATAATAAAGTAATTCACATTTATTACTGAAGATTTGGAAAATTGAGAAAAACAAAAGAGAACAATTCACCACAGATAGGCTTATTTCCCTATGAAAGCCATTGTTAACATGAGGTGGGTTACTTTTCATATTTTTTCTACCACTTGGTATTATAATTAGTTTTACTTGTATTCATCCTGTATAAAAACCTTGTATAGGGTTTTTTTCACCTCAGATTTAAAAATACGTTATTATAAATTCTTTATAAATATTTTTTAAAAATATTCTTTTCAATTGAGTGGGCAACTATTAATATATAGTAATGCTTTTATGCTTCTAGCAAAATCTTATAAAGTAGTATTAACGTTTTAATGGATAATGCTCCCCCTCCCCTGTATTTTGAAATATTCATTTATGACAAATTCCTAGAATTGGGATTAAAGAATCAAAGTTTTACTTACTTGTTCAATAGATACTTAATGAGAACCTACCATGTGCTGGGTATGGTGCTGTCTGTGGTTGAGATTCCCGTGTATCAGGCATGGATCCCCGTCTAAGCACTATGCTAACTTGTGTTACAGGTTATAGCAATTAAATTCCAAAAGCAATTGGAGAAATATATAGAAAAAGTTAAATAAAAAATAGATATATTTATAATTATAGCTATAGAGACATACAGATACATATAGATGCATAGTCACATAGATGGCATAGATACATAGAGATGTATATATTTGTCTTGGAGGGAAAGACAGACTTATGATGATGATTAGGTGTCTCACAATCTTCCCCTTTCATCCTAATTCCTGCTTTCAGCAGGTAAACATGCCCTTTCCATTTGTCTAGAATATATGAAAATATCTATCACTAGTTGTCTAAATACACATATTTTCTGCACATCTTTCACAAAATGGAAACATCAAAAAATGCTACTTATGGGGTGGGCCATGGTGGCTCAGCAGGCAGAGTTCTCACCTGCCATGTTGGAAACCCAGGTTTGATTTCCAGTGCCAGCCCAAGCAAAAAAAATGCTACTTAAGTTGTTAATATATTTTAAATTGACTTCATCAAATTGCTTCAGTATAATCTAGCACTGGAACTAAATCTGGCTTGCCTTCAGGTCTTCAAATTCTTGGATACATTTTTTTAATTTAATTTGCACAGTAAATAGCATTCTAGCACACTGTTTCCAAATGCTTTGCTTTCTTTTTACCATGAATTCACATGAATTGGCACCATGAGGACAATCTTTCCTCTGCTATTTTTTTCATGTGTGTCTTTATTCTATTACCCATCTACCCATACACTGGTTAAAGGGAATGTCAGTCACGTGATTTTATAATCACATGACCACATAATAAAAGTTATATAGTTATGCAATCAACATCAAAGATCAAGGCTACTAGATTACAGTTCAACAATCTATATAATGAGTAAGTAGCCATAATCCTTTATTAAATCCTAATATCTCACTCACTCCTCCTTCCTTTCATATGATCATTCTCTCATTCTTCAGGGATATCTGGGCAACGACCATTTTAGCTTCTTCATGCTGAAAAGGACTTTATGGAGCAGAGGTATGGAACTGGTTGATGTTCTTGGAAAGATGGTGCCTATGGGTTTCAAGGATTATTTGGCATAGGAACAATCTGGAGGCCTTGAGTTTTTGAAAAAATAAACTCACTAAGTAAAACATTTATAGAGTCTTAGACAGAGCCCAGGGTATTCTTAATGGTTTTCAGGAATACTATTGGTTGGGGCTTGGCATATGTGGCAATTTACAATATCTGGCTGAAGCTTGCATGAGAATAACTTCCAGAATGATCTCTTGACTCCATTTGAAATCCCTTAGTCACTGAAACTTTATTTTGTTTCATTCTTTCCTCCCTTTTGTTCAAGAAGGCATCCACAATTCCATGATGCCAGGGCCATGCTCATCTCTGGGAGTCATGTCCCACATTGCCAGAGAGATTTACACCCCTTGGAGTCATGTCACACATACTGGAGGGTGGTGAGTTTATTTGCAGAGTTGGTTTAACAAAAAAGGCTCTCTGGGGTGACTCAAGCATAATTACAAGTAGGTTTAGCTTTACTATTGCAGAAATAAGTTTCATAGGGTAAGCCTCAAGATCAAGGGCTTGGCTTATTGAACTGGGAGTCCCTAAGGCTTGAGAGAATATCAGGAATTCCCTTGGTGGGGAAAGTGTAATAGTTCCACATTTTTTTCTCCAGTTCCTCAAGGGGAATTTGCAAATACTTTTTTATTTTCTGCCCAAAATATTCAAAATGTATCAAGGTATTATATTAACCTATATAGAGTAATAAGATCTTATTCCCTATACTAGGTTCCTTGTAGTTAGGTTGCTTAAACACACTGACCAGAAAGGTTCTACTGAATAGTGTCCTACAGAAAATTTAAATTGTGGACAAAATAAATATTTTTTTCTTCGGTTTCACTTAGAAGTTGGACTTTTAAAACCCAGTTAACATCATCCTTTGGCCTGCATGATGATTTACCTCAGTCCTTACCAGTTCTACTTCATTCATGCATCTGATTGTTGTCTGATCTCTTTTTCAGCTTCTTTAACAGTTGCTGTCTGAGGTAATGCTGACTCTCAGAGCTGTAGAACTCTAACTCTGAATCTCATGTGTCACACAGATACCTAATGTTCCAGGAACTTCCAGGTTTTACACAAAGAGCACAGCATCTCAGAATTTAGAAATAACAGTTAAAACTCAGGAATAAAAGTGACTGCTGTAAGATCTTAAACTCTAGGAACTTTCAAAATGAGTCTTACTGAATATTCAGTACTTCCTTAATCATCAATTGCCCAATCTCTACCCACTTCCTATCTTTTCCTCCACTATTGCCATAGAAAATTGAAGTGATTTCTCCCTTCTCAAAGTTTCCCTCAACCCAGCTGTCAGATGAGTACTCTTGAAACCCAATTCTTATCATTTCTCCCTCTCAACCAATAGGCTTTCATGATTCCTCATTTATCCCAGAAAACAATCTACTTGTCTCTCATTCAGACCATAGTCCTTTCTCATGCTTTCAAGTCTACCCTAGCTCCAGTCAAATCCGAATCCTCAGCTCATCATCTACACCCTTAACTTTTCCACTTTTATGCCTTGATTCATTCTGTCTAGCTGATCTAGAAACCTTTGTCACATCTGCATAATGATAAGAGCTATTATGTATCAATTGTCTGCTTTGCATCAAAAACTGAACAAATATTTCCAAGTATCTCATTTAATATAATCATCACAGCCCCTACTTTACATGTGGAACCACTGGCACGTATTTAAGTGACTTGTTCAAATTCATGCAACTTATTGGAGTCCTATGAGACTTCAGAGTTTTTATTCCTTCAACTTTAATAAGTTTCATATCCAAATCTGAATTGTATTCTATCTCAGATACCACCAAGTTCATGAAGTCTTCTTTAATGTTCTAATTAGAAGTAATTTCTCACTTTGCTGAATTCTTGTTAACTCTTACTCTGCATCTCTACTTACACTGTTGATTATGTTGCCTATTAATGGATTTAGACAACATGTCTTCTTTGTGTTTCATTTATGTATCTATTCAATATTTTATTAAACATGGGCCTACTAAATGACAAGTACTCTGCCAGGCATGGGGTATATAAAGCTAAACATGATTTTTGCTTTCAGGAAACATGCAATCTAGTTGCTGAGAGAAACATTAAGTAAGCTCAAGATAAATACAAAATTATAAATTTTAATTAGATCCATGAATCAGAATCACAGAATGCATTGAGTCAATAAAGAAAATCACCATTGAGGCAGTGTTCAGAGATGGCCTTGCTGAGAAAGTAAAATGTCAGCTGACACATTGAGATGAAAAGAAATTAGCTGTCTTAGTGTTCGAGCTGTTATGACAAAATACCACACAAAGGGTTGGCTTACACAATGGGAATGTATTGACTCACAGATTTGAGGTTGGGAGAAGTTCAAAATTGAGGTGTCAGCAAGGTGATGCTTTCTCCCAAAAGTGTGTTACACTCTAGTGCTGGCTGCTGCCAATCCTTGGGTTTCCTTGGCTTGTGTCCATGACTTGTGTCACATGGTGATGTATTCTCCTTTCTCTTCCAGTTCTGATGATTTCTGACTTCCTGCTTCAGGTTCCTTGGTGTGGCTTTTCAATTATAGGGCATCCAGTAATAGTTCAAATTTCTGGACTTGGAACCAGTGAAGTGGGAAAGTAGCCTGGCATCAGGGTGGAAAGGAAGCCAGAGCTAGGCCATTTAGCACTCGACAGTGCTAAAGTGCAAATGTTAAGTCCCTCAGAGGATTTAAGTCAAGGAATGCTGTGATCCAATTTCTGTTCAAATGTTTATTTATTCTTCCAGAAAACAGAAAGTGTGAATTGACATATCTATGCTTATCTGTTTTATCTTTAATGTTTTTAACTCCATGTAGCTAATATAAATTTTTGAGCACAACAGTTGTTATTTAATCCTTATTTCCTGAGACACAGTAGGAATTGATGATTCTACCTTCTGAATCTTTAATATTTTATTATCATAACCATGCTATTTTATTGTTTCATTACAATAGCTCTCTCTGGAGAGTATGTGCAAAATTGTGTACCATTTTTTTTCATTTGGTATTTCTTTAACTGCCTTTAATTAAGCTTGGACATTCTTAAATGGTTGACTTGAGATCTTGAAATAGCTACTAGCTAGAAAAGTGGCTGCTAGACCACATACTCTAGGTATTTGGTGCAACAATTGCTTTAGCAGTCCAAATGTAAAAGAGCTGCCAAGCTTTTTATTCCAAAGCTACAGATTACAGACATTTTAGGAGTGAAGTTTCGTGTTTCTTCTTGAATCAATTTGTCACCACCTCTGCTAATCCCATTTCCAAAAGGGTTTACCTTCCCCAGAGAGTGTACATCATAGGCCTTTGACCTCTGGTGAGACTCAACAAAGTTGAGTTTTTAGCAAGTCAGAAGTTGTATAGAATGTCCTTCCCCAACTGGATATCCCCTGGGGAGACTGATGCAAATTTTCAAGGCTAGGGAGGAAAATTCATTTTTACCTCCTGAGCCAGGACCAATCAGTTAGTTGTAACTCTATTGAGAAAGACTGAAGACCACATCTGACTGAGGAGCAGAGTGTGATGACTGATTAATGGTATCTGCCATGTGGCCAGAAGGAGGAGGTGGTGGTACTTAGGCACATGGTTATTATTTCTGCCAAAGTCAATTTAGAATAGTGAAGACATTGAGAAGTTTTCGAGTATTGGAAAATTTAATCAACACATAAAATAAAAGAAAGTATAAATCAAGATCTTTAAGGAATGGCAAAAAGTCACCATCAAATATATAAAAGGTAGGTGCAACTTTAGTTAATATTCAGAGTGCTAGTAAGTCAATCTTTAGAATGACTTTTATAAAAGTTTGAGTAACAAGCACAAGATATATTGAATTATTTTTTGAATAGCAATTTTTATTCAGTTTACTTACTGAATCCTTCTTTAAATTTCTGGTTAATTTTACCTTGGTTCTCTTGAATTATCACACGGAAAATCTGCAGGTAACTATAAAAAATTTCACTGTAATTTCCAAATATCTAACTATTTTTTTTCTTTTCTTATTTCATTGGCTATAACTTCTAAAACAGTAGATTAATCACGTGGATGATAGGGAAATCTTTTTTTGTACTTTTAATGAAAATTCCTTTAATATTTTACCATTGAGATCAGAGATTATTTTCCACAAGACTTTTTTCTAAAATAAATATAGAAGTTGAATATTATAAAATACTTTTTTCTGTCACCAATTAAAATGGTTCATATGATTTTTCTCCCTTGACTTAATGAAATATAGCTCTTGGTAATGCTGAAATAAAACTACTTGATCATGGTGTACTACTCACATTGCTATACTAGTTATTCACACTGATGTACCAATATTTTATTTAATATTTTTCTCACAATGATGAACGTGAGATTGGATAAATTTAATATTTCTTTAGGGGTAATTATGGTAAGACTATTGAATCAATACTATGGCTTTCTTGACAAAATTCTGCACTCTGTGATGGTCTCTGATCTGGAAACAATTTAACAGAGTGATTAAGAATTTATCTCCTTCAATCTGACATACGTGGGTTAGAAATCCAGTTACACTACTTAGTAGTGGTCTCAATTTGGTCATGGAATTCAACATATTCCTCCTCTTTAAGAAAAGTTATGATAATGGCAACTTCCTAAGATTGTGAATTTTAAACATGATAGTTCATATTAAGTACTTACTTTTGGCAAGTAAGTTCTCATGGCAAGTATTGAGCATTCAAGAGCTTTGTAAACATACACACACACCTACATACAAAGAAGATTTACTAAAAATTTTTAAAGTTTACTAAAATTTGTCACTAAAATTTGTACTAAAATTGAGAACCTAATGTCTTTTTTTAATGTAATTTTATTTAGATATATTCACACAGCATACAATCCATCCAAAGTATTTACAATTGAGGGCTCACCTAGTTGTGCAGTCATTATCACAATCAAATTTTGAAACATTTTCATTACCCAGGAAGCAAAACCAAACAAACAAAAAGAAAACACCCCAAAAATGCTGTATCCCCTGATCCCCTCATCATTGGCCCTAGTACAGGTGTGGTAATTTTTACTGTTGATGAAAGAATATTAAGGAATTACTGTTAAATATATAGTCCATAGTTTGAAGTAGCATGTTTTTTTCTCCATATACCTCTCTATTATTAACTCCTTATAATAGTTTTGTACAATTTGTTCTAATTCATGGGGGAATTTTTTTATATTTGTACTGTTAATCACAGTCATCCACTTCATGCCTTTTGAAAGCTTAGTCCTTGAAAAATTTTCCCTCCTTCCTTTACTCATATTTGTCTTTCAAGGTTCTCTGCCTCTTCTGTCATTTTTGAATAACGTATTCTCTTAGATATAAACTATTTCAATGAAATTTAAAACTTTAATTCCTTGTGTATAGCTTTTCTCTTATAATTAGCTGCTTAACCCCTTAGGAATCAATGGCTATATGTCATTTCTCTCTCCTAATAATTTTTTTTCTTCTTCAGCATTGTTAGGGTTGCCTATTTAATTAGTGTTTTCCAAAACTAGTTCTTGAGTTAAATATATCTTGCTATTTCTCCTTTTGGTTTCTTAATTTATTGATTTCTATCTTTATTGATTTCTTTCTCTTTTTCATGTTTATTTTCTGGACTACATAGGCTCTGCCTGGTTGTGACTTTATGATAGCTGGGGGAGTGGACTGGAGAGCACATTCCAGGTCCTCATCATGAGTTGATGTTTGCAATGAGGCTGTCTACAGCTTGCATCTCTAGAATAGACCCTGGATCTTTGGATCAGGGAACATATGGTAGAATACAGAATATTCTTCTGCTAAAGGTATGTGGTCTCTATTGACTCTCCTCTGAGTGTGGGATTTGGAATCAAACATGACTCAATTTGAGTCTAGGCTTTGCTACATGTTAGCTTTATAATACATTTCTTAACTTCTCTCAATCTCATTTTCCTCATCTGTGAAATGGCCACAATAACAGTGTCTTTTTATCACAAGGATTAAAGTATTAAATGAGACAATGCCAGTGGTTGTGTTTACCTCACTTGTGTATCTATACATTCGTATATACACACATACACATATGTGTGCATGCATGTATTCTTGAATTACTAGTCCAAGAACATTTCTCGAATAGGCCTTGGGAATTTCCTCCCAGTCTTAACACTCTACATGTTCCTGGGACCCAATCTTGTGAAGAGATTGACGAGCTCTCTGAACCTCTGCAGCTATTGCATGATAAAAATGATTGAAGCCTCTTGCCAACATAAAAGTGCCTTGTGCACAGTTATTAATAATACTGAGCAGTGCCCATTATAGAAAACCTGCAGTTTTTATGCTTCCATAATTTTAGTCATGCTATCATCCTCTCAAAGAAGAAGAATAGCCCCAACACAAATCCTACTAGCTCTCTATTTTCCAATAAAGAAAACCTTGCAAATGATGAAAACAATGGCATGTCCTTTTCACTAGCCTCATTCAGGGGTGAGGGAGGGACGTGGATGAGGAACATTTACCCTGCCCAACACAAATCACTACATACATGGCTGTTTCCAAGCTGATGGCAAGATCTTCCATTAATAGAGAGGGGAAGGGAAGTGCTCCCCATTCTACAGAGAACCATTTGTGAAAAGGCACTCTTTTATGATAAAAACAGCATGAAAAAATGATTTAGAAAATATAACCAACATGAATTCCCCCAAACACACTGCATATTCTTACACATGGCATTTACTACCATGACTTGTTCAGAGGGGATACTTAGAAAAATTCTTTGATGTTCTGGAAGCCTCTCCTCTTTTACAGCTCCAGCATTTTATAAGGACTCAACTTCCTATTCAGGGAGCTAGAAATTATTGTTTATCATTCTGGGTTGCTGTGTGTGAAAATGTTAAATTAAAATATTATTTGTTGAGCTTATAGCAAATACATAATATTTATATTATATATGAAATACAAGTCAGCCTCTCTATGAACTACCTTAAGTGATGATAGAAAAGCTACTGAAATAAACATTTTAATCATAATCAGAGCACTTAGAGCGTGCCCTGATAGAAAATAATCTGTAATATTAAGTAAAGCACTTGAATACAAGGATCCAGAAAGTAGAGAAAATGGATGGGAAAGGATAGATCAAGAGTTGGTACTGACAACTGATTTTTGCTTTTATCCCTAGGTCACCTTGAGGAAGAAAAGCTTCAAATAAGTCACCCTAAAAAGAAGAACATCAAAGATCACATCTCCCTTCTGATTAATCCCATCTAACTGAGTCCTCAAGTGCTGCTCAGACCTGTCCTGACATTTCTGGGGTCCCTGTCCCTCCAGCTAAAAACAAGAAAAAAAAAGCATGGGTACTTGATTTGGAAGAGGGAATGAGGGAAGAAAAATAGCTGCCTTTTCACAAGAGTAGCTTCTGCTTTTCCTCTTGATCATTAACGAGCCTTTGGGGAAAACTGTCTTTTACAAAGGACTTCAGGTAACATTATTGGAAATAGGAACCCAGTAAATTAGTGCATTTCCCCCTGATGGGGCCAATATTAGAGGTTAAATCACTGTATTGAAGTTTTCATTTTTCAAAGCACTATCAGTCCTCTGCACAGCAGCGTGAAAAGGGATGGGCAACTAGTATTTATTTGTCTGTAACTTTTCCCAAGACCATATTCCTTAAGAGCTGCTAACATGTTAAAAATGTGAGATGTCTAATAATTATAGAACTTTCTTTAAAATGGGCCTCTTATGTCGTCTGGCATGTTACTGAGGGAGTTTCTGAATTTGATACTCAAGTGTCAATCATAAAGGCTCTAGGCTTTAGCATTATAATTGTGCTTGATATACGTTTCTTTTCCAGTGATGACACATTTCCATCATCTAGAATTACTTCTCTTGTGTTCCGGTTAGACGTAATAATATTTATGTAATTTGGGTTATTTGATGCTATAGGTGTTGCACTGAGAAGATAAAGAGCAGGAAGTCCATCTGAACAAATAACCCTGAGGGCAAAGGCCACAGTGACAAGTTACATCAACTTCCAGATAAAATTCCTTCTTCCCACATCACAACATATGAAGGCAGGGAGAATTTTACACAGGAAGGGGAGAAATGGGGGCTGGGGGGGGGGGGAGTGTGAAATGTTTTAGAGGAAGAGAAAGGGGTTCCCTTTTCTTATAATAAGCCTTGTTCAGGATCTTTATGAAAAGGTAATCTGGGATCCCACACACTCTCTCTCACAGTATTGTTGGGACTGTAATATCCATGATATCTCCAGTAATTTTGGCAGCCAGACTTGTCTTTATTTAACCTACGCAAGGACTACAGAAGTGCTGGTAACAGCACCCAAGTGCAAGTTTCGCTTGTAGAATTACCCAGTGAAACCAGGGACCGCATCAGGATTTTAGCAAGCACAGCACAAACCACAGGCAACATAGAGCCTTGACGCCCCCTGTTGTTAAAAATGTGTAAATCCGGAAATGCATTCAACTGCTCTCTGGGCATCAGGTACCTCTCTTTTTACTTCTGATTGGGACAGTTACTTACTCTTTCTTGTTATTTTTACAAACATACCAGATGGCCTGGTCCATCCCACCCCTTCATTATTATTGTGGCCAAGTGCGTATCGTCATGTCAGTCATGAGGAAGGGACCGATGAGGAGGGCTTTGGCATCCACAAAGCTGCTCTGTAGAGCCCTGCTAATTGCCCTGTGGTCCAAACTTGGCATCAACAAGATTTCCTGACAGCCATCCATATGGCTTCAGCCTCGACTCCAGGCACGCTAGCTCGCAAAGGAGGGCACTGCCACCTGCTCGAGGAAGAGAGAAGAGCCCATTAATTCTGATTTACAAAGATGACACTGATTTAAGGGAGTTGGGCATGTGAGACCCCCATAGTCCATTTCTAGAAACAGGCCACTGAGGCCTCTTCCTTCATCTAGGTCCCTATCCTCTGGCCTTTGCTTGCAACCAAAGTTAGTTGCAGCCTTTAAACTCTGTTTGCTCTCTGGTTTTATCGCTGGCAGAAAACTATGTAGTTTATCAACATTATCTCATATTGGCAGATCCCAGACAGTGAAATGGTAGTTGTTGGGGCCATTAAGAGACGCCTCCACACTTTGCCTGATGCAGAATTTATAGAGTCTTGCTGCTTAAGGTCCTGGAAAGTACAGATTGTCTCATTATATGAAATGACAGCCTAGCACCTCAGAGATAGGGCAATTCCAAGTGCTCACAGGCCTCAGGTACAACGGGGCTTCTGAGGCTTGTTAAAAATGATGCTGATAGACTTTTAAGATTTTTACAGGATGCATCTTTCCTGTGCTCAATCCGTCAAGGGGAAATAGGCTTTTGTCATCCTGGAATCCTCCCGAAAGTTCTTTTCTGGGGAAACTTGTATTTGTATCTAGAGAAAGTTGATAACCTTGATCTTTGTATTTTCCTCTTTATTTTCATATTATCTTTATGTGTGTTTCTCTAAGGTTGTATTCACAGAAGTAGAACCTGAGACAAGGTTCTTGTGCACATCATTTACTGAGGAAGTGTTCTTGGGAAAAGGGAAGTAGAGGAAGTGGAATAGAACAGGGGAAGTTGTTGAGTAAGGATGTGTTCTCAGCTGGAGTCGGCTTCAGCCTGATCCTATAGGGAGCTCTGGAGCAGGAATTGTACCACAGAGTTGGTCTCACTTTGGGGTAAGAGAATCTGCCTTTTGTCCTCTCAGTCATATTTCTTCATATGGTAGAGGGATGGGCAGACCTTACCATAGTCCTCTGGCAAGGAGGGTTCAGCTTGGTCTAGAGCACTGTTTTATAAAGGCTGATCTGTGGACCAATAGAATCAGCATCACCTGGGAATTTGTTACAAATGCCAGTTCTAAGGGCTCTTCACAGACCTTTTGAATCAGAAATTCTGGGAGTGGGCCAAGAAATCCTGGGTTCAGCAAACCTTTCTGGTGCTCCTGATTCACAATAAAATTTGAGACCCACTAGTCTAGGTCAGTTGTCCCGTAAAAGGGGCAGCCCTGAGCATTCAGGAGTTATCACTCACAGTAGCTGCAGGAGGGCTCCTGGTGAAGGAGATCATTTCTTCAGTTCTCAGGAAGGTTTTGTGCAGAGAAAGAGAAATGTGGGCTTAAATCTTAAGTATGAGGAGATGTTAGTTGGGTAAGGGAGGTGGATTTCTTGGCAGGGAGAGAATCAGGCTCGAAAGTTCTAAAATTAAAAGTATTATGGTTTATTGGACGAACTAACTGAAAGGCAGTGTGGCCAGAACACTTAGAACAGTTGTGTAAGGTGAAGGTTATGAGGTAGACTGGGGTCAGAAGGGCATTTATAATGGCTAATAAAAATTACGGTTAACATTTACAGAGCATTTTCTATGTGCCAGACACTTAGATAAGCACTTCTCATGTATTATCTTAATTAGTCCTCATATAAAACGAAGATGTGGATACAGATTATGAAATTGATTCTTAGTCACTAGCTTCAGACACACAGCTCTTAAGTAATCAAGCTGAGTTTTGAGTGAAGTCTTTAGATAGAGAGTCCATACTCTTAACCAACCATATCATTCTGACTTGTAGTAGACTGAATTATATACTCCAGAGGTGGGGGGGGGGGGCATAGTCTTAATCATAATTCACTTTCTTGTAAATATGCACCCACTGTGAATAGAATCTCTTGAAGATGTTATTTTTAAGATGCTAAAGTGTGGCCAAACTGAATGGGGTTGGATCTTAATCCAATTACTGGAGGCTTTTATAAACAGAAAACTTTAAACATAGAGAAAGCCACATGGAGGAGCCATAAGCAGGAAATCAGTACAACCTGAAAGAGAAAAGAAAGGACATCACCATATAATGCAAGGCAGGGACACAAGCCAAGGAACCCTAAGGATCATCAGCAGTCAGCATGAGCATGTTACCAACTGTGGTAGTTAGATTCAGTTGTCAACTTGGCCAGGTGAAGGCACCTAGTTCTGTTGCTGTGGCCATGAACCAATGGTATGTGAACCTCATCTGTTGCTGATTACATCTGCAGTCAGCTAGGAGGCGTGTCTGCTGCAGTGAATGATGGTTGACTTAGTTGGCTGGTGCTGAAATGAGAGAGCACAACATAGCACAGCCCAAACAGCTCAGCATACCTCATCTCAGCACTCGCAGCTCAGCCCAGGCCTTTGGAGATGCAGAGAGAAATTATCCCAGGGAAAGTTGTTGGAACCCAGAGGCCTGGAGAGAAGGCCAGCAGAGACCATCCTGTGCCTTCCCACATAAGCGAGAACCTCAGATGAAAGTTAGTGGCCTTTATTCTCAAGAACTAATGAAATAAATCTGCTTTTAATAAAAGCCAATCCATCTCTGGTGTGTGTTGCATTCCAGCAGCTAGCAAACTAGAGCACCAACCTTGCAAAGAAAAGATCTTGCTGATTCGCCCAGTTTGGACTTCTCCTCGCCTCAAAACAGTAAGCCTTTAAATTCCCATTGTTTACTATTATGTGCCAAACCATTATGTGGTATCTATCATAACATCCTAGAAACTAAGACAGGCATGATGAGCATTTTTGGATTTGTGTCCTAAGAGCAGTGGGAAAAATTTTCAGGACTTAATTGGAAAAATGATATAAGCGTATTTGTATTGTATAAATAGCCTTTTGGAGAATAGATTATAGTAGGGCAGTATTGAACGCAAATTAGGAGGAAATTTTAGTATAAGAGAAATAGAAGTGGTTTGGGCTAAGGTGGTATGGCAGCCCTGAAGGATAAAAGTGGCTATGCTGAAGAGATAGTTTGGAAGTTAAATCATTAGCAT
This sequence comes from Tamandua tetradactyla, assembly GCF_023851605.1. NCBI lineage: Eukaryota > Metazoa > Chordata > Mammalia > Pilosa > Myrmecophagidae > Tamandua > Tamandua tetradactyla. Next base: position 51,613,624 of record NC_135341.1, on the reverse strand, counting down.
TTAGGAATCTGAAGTAGAGATGGAGGAGAAGTTGGAATTAAGGTCACTCTCAAAATTCTGGCTTCTACCTTGAGATGGATGGGGGTTTCATTGACTAAGAGGGGGGTCTGTAGAAGAGGATCCCATTGTATGGCAGAGACTTTGTGTTCAGATTTGGGAACACAGATGTTTGAAGTGATCTGGGACGTATGAACAAAGATTCTTTATATGTAGTTGGATAATGTCAGCCAGAGAATCTGGATTAATGGTAAAAAGGTTGGGCTTGTTACTACATAGTAAAGTATGAAGCAATATGCCACCACCTGAAGAGAAAATATGAACCAAGAACAAGGCTTTAGGGCCTTGAGGGCCTCCATCTTTTAAACATCAGAGAAGAATAAACTGGTATAGGAGATACAGACAGAGGTACTAGAGGAAAAAAAATTGAAAGAATAAAAAGGAAATTATGGTGTAAAATAAGCTAAAGGAGATTACCATAGAAGAAATGGTCAACAGTACTGTATGCAAACAGGCCTAATATGAGGACGACTAGAAGTTGTCCACTGAATTCAGTGGCATTACATTTTAGCTATTTCAGAGAAGCAATGGTTGCAGAAGCCGGATGGAGGACTAGCAGCAAAAAACATTTTATCAGTTGGCTTTTTGGACTGATTTCTCTAGAAAGAAAAAGGTGTTGCCCAGTAGCCATTAGCATAATAAGCAAAGCGTTTGTAACCTGGATTATAACAGAGGGAAAGGCCTAAATCCAGATAAATCAACAAGTGATCTGAATATGTATTAACCGGTTTAGGAAATATGGCAGAACTCACCATGGCTGTAATACTAGTCACTCCAGTAAAAGGTTCATTGTTTCCTTTGTAACATATGCAAATAAAAGCCCCATGGTTCCCTGCCTCTGGAAGTGATCAGGGCCTCTTTTCCTCACTTAGCTCTTAAGGGTCTTCTTAGTCTAATTTGCCACTAGATACTATCATTAAGCTCTGGTTAAACAAAATAGGAAATAAAGGGAAATATTCATTTCTTAGTTGGATTATTCTGAGCGTGAGCCATTTTGCTCTAAGGACTCATTGTTTTAAAGAATTGTGAAGAAAAATTCTGAACAAATTTTGAAAGGAGCTCTTTCATTGGGAAAGAGATGGATTTAGGTTAACATCTCTTGTGGAAGATCAGGGCTGTAATTTAGATAACTTGGAATCCTGTAGTAGTAAATAATCTTCCTGCATAGAATTGGATCAAAATATGTGCATTTTTGTTGCGTGCCCATAATTTACAAGGCACAAAACAGACAAGTTTGCCTTTACAATTCTGAACACATGAAACTAATTAGTGCTATAAGAGGTTAAGATATTTATGTTACAACCCAGATGATAGAAAAATGTTTTAATGAAATCCAAGATCAAGATGAGAAAATTATTGGAGAGTTAATTGGGTCATGCAGGCAGATAGCTTGGCTTTCTAATACGAACTCCCATTTTTCAGAACCTTCCTTTATATGACCATCAAACATTCAGTATTTTGGCCTGAACCTCTTATAGTATGGCAACTGGACTCTAAAAGGGAGGTGCTCCAAAAAAGGGAGCATTTCAAAAAGAAAAACCCTAATGCGAAAGCATTTATCATGCCTCTGCTTGCTTCGTGTGACCAATGCCCATTGACCAAAGCAAAGCTGAAGGACAAGTCCAAAGTCAATTAGGAGGAAACTACATGATATATGAATACTTGTGAGCATGTTTCATGAGAGCCATCAACAAAGCTATCATTACAGATCTGTGATGCAACTTGAGAGATCTTTGTGTTATTATAGAATACCTATACAATAAGGAATACCAACATTTTGTTAATTATTTACAATCGTTGCTGGATTGTCAGTCTACTAACACATCTAGCTAAGCATCATGTTAGTAAAATTTTATTTCCCCTAGAACTGCAGGTTATCATGTCACATCTTATCACAGGCAAAAGTTACTATATGCTTTTTGTCCTTGAACATCAAGGTTTGCCATCTTTGTTGCTTCCAGTATCAGCATCTTTATCATGCACCTACTGTCAAGCCAATGTTTTTATTACAGCACTGCACACACACACTCATGTATACAAGCACATATGCACACACACACGTAATCTCCTGCAGATTCAGATGAACTCCCCCTCTCCCCCTTGCAAACTATCCTCCAGGTCTTAGTTTAACAATTCAGAGCTTTGATCCATGACATCCCCCAATTAATACAAGTGCCCAGGAATGCAAAAATAACAAATAGCATTTGAATAACAAAAGAAGAGATTGTAGGACAAACACTGAAAAGTAAATGCTTTGGCCCACAAGTAACATGTGTCACTTCCACTCAAAATTCATTGGTCATAACTTGTTGCAAGGCCATATTTAAGGTCAGTGGAAGAGCAAAGCATAATCATCACATGGAATTAGAAAAGAACGTTAGTAATTTCTTCCATATCTAGTATGGAATACTATACTGCCCTTATTAGGGACTAATTATACGTATTTCAGTGATATAAATTTTAAGTAAAATATATTTAAGTTAAAAATATAACCAACAATATGATCTAATGCATTTATTAACATTTATATCTATAATGGCATAATATGGCTAATACTGAAATTGTGCACTCCAAATTGCTTACTCTTGGTTAGGGGAGTGGGGGTGTCTATAGGTGATGCAAATTTTCATAATTTGCTCTGAGTATTCTGTACTCTCTTTCTTAACAGTAAAAATGTTCATATATTAATTGTGGGGGGGGGGGAAGGAAACAGCATTATAGCATGTGAATGATAGCCCATGCTCCCAGTCCCAAGCAAACTTTTCATTGCAATTCTTGATTAAAGTCAGGATAAAAGATCACTGGAACTGTCTTCAGGTTTTCTCAGAGTTTGGCAGTTGCTAGATACCTGTAATCCTTTCTGCTTCAGTCAAATGAAGATGGTCAGGTATCAGAAGCATGCATTGGCCCCTTCTGAAGTACGGCTTCCTGCCCATCTTCTTGGGACTAAACACATGCTCAACTCCAGAGGAGATGTAAGTGGCTCAGTGACTAAGATTTTCAAGACATCCCAAACAGGGTGGGTTTGGAAGAGGAAGAGTTGTGACTTTACCTATCCATCTCTGCTTTTTGTATGAAGTGGGTTGCAGGAGAGGGTACCCTTGTTCTTTTAGGCCCTCAGTGGGTAGCCCTTCATTTCTTTCAATCTCTCCATCTCAGTAATTTTTCCAGAGTTCCTGATCTAGCCTTTATTTAAATCCTGCCCACTTTGGGTTCTCTCCTTCCCCTACTCCCTCAGGACATTCCACCCCCCTCACATGCTCATGAGGTTTCAACTCTGAATCTTTATATCTTGCAAGCTTTTACTGACTCAGTTTTTAGCCAAAGATCAATGGGTCTTCCCTCTGCTCATACATCTTTCATTCCGTAGAGGGTGGGCAGGTCTCTGGTGCCCTTTGCTTGTGATAGAAGAAGTGCTGTAGTGGGGTAAAGGTGGACAGAAGGCACATTTTTAAGTGTCAGCTTGTTTCCCTATCAACATTAACTGAGGGCCATTTCTCTTGAATTAAATAAATGCATCTCACCACATCAGGCATTAATTTAATTTTCTTTCTAATGTCATAGGGTCTAACATAACATTAACAGGACTTTGATCCTTTACTCTTCCAGATAACCTTAGCTTATTATTCTAAAAAGGGCACTCATTTCATTCCTGAGCCTGCCCTCATTGCAAAAGGCCTAAACACTGCTTGACAAAGACTATGTATGAACTATTCTGACAAAAGGGATCCATACTCAATCGATTCTGATTCTTAAGTCTCTTTGCTGATGTAGCTGAGGGAGGAACTAAGAAGGAGGCAATGATCAGTTTATTCCACTATAGGATCGGGAAAGACGCAGGGATAGAGTGGTACCATGTATAAGTATTTTGTCAGAACAACTGTAGTATTGTAACCTGAGACTCTGGGAAAGAAGATTTTCTGCAGAATGTCTTCCTCACATTATCTCAGTTGTCCTCCCATCCACTAACAAGCATTACTGTGCAATTATTTTATGCTTCAAGGTGCCATATTAAGAATTATGACAAATAAAAATAATTTGTTTCTTTTTAAGGAGCCAAAGGTCTTATTGGGGGTCACGATATATATGCTTGAAAGAATAGCCTATAAGGATCAGCTGAGAGAAGCAGATAATGCAGAGTAAAGCAACTGAAAGATGGGCAAAGGCTCTCAAAAGTGGTACAGCTGGTCTTGGAAATTGTACCGAGAAGTAGGAATCTGATTTGGCTTTTGAAGATGTTGGAGTAGAAAGGGTGTTCTTTTGTGTAAAATTGTTTTATATATTTCCTACTGGGACTTAAAGTACAATCACTCCAATGATCAGAATGGGGATGTCCAATAAACAAAAAAAAGTACAGTGAGATGTAGTGTGTGTGGCACATTCAAGCAATACAGTATAAGTTGATACAGTCTTATCTTGGAAGGTGGCAATAAGCACCAAGAAAGATACATTTACATTTAAAAATTTTCATTCTTTTTCTATTTCTGGAAATATAATACAGAAATAATATGAAATTAAATGATCCAGTCTCTGCTTATAGCGGTATTATTTGCATTAGTAATGACATAGAGACAATTAGTGCTCCTGATAACTGGGGATATTTAAGTAAATTTTGGTACAAATACTCCTCAGGAGGCTAAATCACAGATACCCTAATCTGATTTTTAACTTAAATCACCTATCTCCACTGAACTCATAATCAGTAAAAAAAAAAAAAAAAAGCCCTTTCTATGATGTAAATGAATAGTACTGAGAAGGAGTTTGTCCCTTTGACCATTTGTCTAACATTTTTCCAAAGAGTCAGTTGATTTCAAAGGATTTGCAATCTTTTTCATTTGGAACTTGGCTCATCAGGTGACAGCATTTGCTATCTTTTTGGTCCTTTATTTTCCCTGCCATTTTCTCTCATTCTGTTTCTTGTAGCTGGTTATTTGAAAGGCTCCATCTATTGGTGCATACTGCTCCAGTTTCTGTGCTAAGCACAAATGTTTAAATTGTTTGTCACAGCTTCAATCTGTCCACCTGTTGTGATCTGGGTATTCAATCTCATTGCCTGCAAGGACCAGTGTCTGATTTTCCAGCATTGAGATCCCAGCCACTTTCAAATATCAGCACAATTTCTCATGCAACTTTGTGGAACAGCAATGCATGGTAGGCCCTCCTGCCTTAATTCCACTTCTCATCTTTTTAAAATAGGTATCCTTACAAAGCTTTTTCATTCTATTGTCTGAATATATCCATCAGCCAAGAAGAATTTGTAACACTTTAGTTACTGTTTAAGGAAATAGTGATTTTTAAAAATATTTAAAATTATATAATTATTTTTATTTTGTTCTGTCATATGTCCTACTCTGAAGAGGATTTGCCTTCCTGATTGCAAATCACTGCTTGACCTGGTTTCTCTGTTTCATTCAGAGTGTAGCCCAACCCTAGACTTCTATAGAAATCTTTCCATTTGTCTTTCCCAAGTGGTAGAAATCTATGTCTTATTCGCTCACATGAGGCGCGAGGCAAAAGAATGAATAATAGACAACAGGGTGTAATTTTAGATCTGCCAGGAGTAAGAGGGCCCATGAAAGAAATGACCATCATTTTTTTTCCATCAGTAATTTATTGTGTTGAAGAATATCCTATGTTAAAAATACACCTTGCCAACCTAAGCCTATCTATAATTATAGCTAAGAGTTACTTCCAGAAAACTTCTTTTGTTGCTCAGATATGTTCTCTCTCTTTTTAAGCTCAACTCTGTAAGTAAAATCATTACCACCCCTCTGTTGGGACATGACATCCAGGAGCATTAGTCTGCCTAACAATGTCAGACATGACTCCCAGGGATAAGCCTGACCCTGGCACTGTGGGATCAACAATGCCTACCTGACCAAAATGGGGAAAAGAAATGTAATAAAATAAGGTATCAGTGGCTATGAGAGTTCAAATGGAGTCAAGAGGCTATTCTAGAGGCTACTCCTATGCAAGCTTTAGCTAGATATTGCCAATTGCCATGGTTACAAAACCTCAATGAACATCATTCCTGTTAACCCTAAAGAACACCCAAGGCTCCATCAGAGATCCTACAAAATTTGCATGCACTAAGATTATTTTTCAGAAACCTAAAACTTTCAGAAGGTTCCAGGTCATATAAGTCCTGAAACCCAGAAGTGCCAGTCTTTCCAAGAACATCAACTGGTTCCATCCCCCCTCCCATATTGTTGACACCCCTTTACAACATGAAAAAAGTTAAAAGGGGCATAACCAATATCCCTAAAGATTGGGAGAAGGATCAAAGAAGAAGGCAGAGTTGTAGGAGAAAATAAGATTTAGCAAAAGTGTATGACTACTGAATCATGTTTCTATTTCTTTTAGTCTCCAGTATCTTGGAGCAGCTAGAAGGAAAGACCTAAAATTGTGGACTGTAACCCATACCAAATTCTGAAATCTATTCTATAACTAATTGTTGTGATATGCTTTGAAATTCATTGCTTTTTTGTATATATGTTACATTTTACAATAAAAAATGTTAAAAAAATATACCTCCCCAAAAGTTAAACCATTGAAAGGAATATCATTCACTCACATTTGAATCTGAGGGCTTTTAAATCTTTTGCTAACTGTCCTGAAACTTTTCTGTTACACCAAGTTAGGAGAAGCCAGAGACAAGGATTTCTGAATATAAGACATGGCTTCTGGAGGACGAATATGTAACTCAAGGGCAGTACAAGACCATAAAACTTCCTGAGAAAGGAAATCAGGAGGTGGAGAAATGGGCCCAGCACACAGAAGAGGGCAAGTCCTGAATAATGCCAATGATGCTTGTTTATACTGTGCTTTCCTGAACATGATCTCATTCAGAACTTCCTTCGTCCTGCAAGTGAGGGATTTGTTTCACCTAAAAGAGGAAATGGAGACATGAGTCACTTCCCAAGGTCAGGTAGTCTAGCAAGTTAACTTATTAGAACACAGAGTTTTGCCTCCCAAACTTGTGTTATTTGCAATTATCTCACAATGTAAGGACTTCAGGTCTTTGTAGGAGTTGTCATAAGGACATACATCTGAGAACTTGCTGACTTGTGCTAGTCCAGTCACCCCTAGAGGCAGTCTGCTATGGGTACTGTAGAATAAATGTAATCATGAGGTTAAGAGGATACCTAGTGAGTTGTCATGATTCCAAATAAATGTTGAGAAAAAGTTTGTTGTGCAATTTAAGTGGTTACAATGCAAATTATTTTGAAGGTAAACCAACGAGTTCATTAATAGTGCATGTGATGAAATTAAATGTCCATAATTTAATGACAAAAGATAAGCTTAAGGATACTTTGTATGTTTAGAAGTCCATGTCAGATTAGACCTTCATGGATCACATTCTTTCTCCTCTGGTATTAGTACTATTTATGTTGAAACATTTGAAAAATACTGACTGCTTAGAAAGCCTCTTTTTATTAATACTGAATGGCTTATATTCATTTTTGCCAATGATTCTACAATCTACTTGGAGATAGGGGCTGAGGGAGAGATGGAGAGGTAAGTTTGCCTTCTGTACAGAAACATCCAAACAAAACAATGCTTATGCAGTATGGTTGAGTGAATTGTGTACCCCAATTTAGAAATGTTCTTAATCTTAATCCACATTCCTATGGGTATAAATCCATTGAAAATAGGAACTTTGTGTAATTATTTTAAATTAAGGTGTGGTCCAACTGAATGAGCTTCGGTCTTTATCCAGATTAGTGGAATCCTTTATAAGAAATTCAGACATAGTGAGTAAAAGCCATGGGAAGGAGACTAAAACTAGAAGTCAGTGGAACCTGGAAATCAATGGAAATTGGAAGAGGAAGGTGAAGACATGACCATATGATATGAGGCAGGGACGCAAGGCAAGGAAACCCAAGGATTGCAGGTAGCCAGCACCAAAATATTATAGACTTTGAGGAGAAAGCATCAGCTTGCTGATACCACAATTTTGGACTCCTCCTAGCCTCAACACAGTGAGCCAATAAATTCCTGTTGTGTCAGACAACCCATTGTGTAGTATTTATCACAACAGCCTGGAAAATGAAGATACATGGATTTTATGCTTCATAATACCTCCCTCTCCCCATAACTTTATGTGCTTATGTTTAACACAGATTAGCCTTCTTGCCTCTGAACTGGTTGACCTGCTGTCAGTTACAAGTAAGGCTATGGCACAGTAACAGTCTATGGTAGGTTATCCCTTGAATGGGGAGAATATATGTAGACGAGTATGAGAAGGACTTTGGTTTCAGTTTTATCTCTGAACTTGATCATGACTCTCTATAGGGTTGGAGTATATTCAAGAGGGCCCTGGAGTTTTTGAAATTGATATTAACATTCTATGGTGATATGATTTGCTATTGATCAAAGTGACCTCTTCAGCTTGGCATTCAAAACCCTTTACCTCCTTTTATCCATGTTATTTTGTTAGTATTATTTCTCATTATGCCCAGTGTTTTTTATTCTGTGGTTGCTGCCTGGTCTCTCAGGACATTAATATTTATGTATTGTCGGTGCCCATACTAAGGCTTCTGGCATGAATTAGCAACTTACATAAGCTCATCAAAAATAGATCTATTCTTTCTGTAATGAGTATCATTACCTTTGTGCTCAAAATTATAAATGTCAGCTTTAGTACAAGTGCTAAAATATTTCGGATATTTCTGACAAAATCTTAATACAAAAGTGAAACTAGTTCGTCATGTGGCAATGGTAAAAAAAGGATATGCAAATAGCCTCCTAAATAGCAAACGCACTAGGTGGATTTTTTTTTTTTACCTTATATATAAAATCATGTGCTTTTAAAAAAGTAAGTTGTTCTAAAATGGCTGAAAATGAAAAAGATGTCACATCAGTTTACGGCTCTATCTTTCCACACCCACTAGCCAGAAGTAAAGATGCTCAACTCTGTTAGTATTCTGTTCATATATTTATATTGATACCTGTAAATAACATGATTATATTGCTATTTGTGGACTTATCCATTAGATATTACCTGATTCAGTACTATAGCAGATTAGAATTTACCCACCAAGCACACCCCTCTGTACCATTTCTTCTCTCTCTATTGCAAATGTGGTTATTTCATATACTTTGGTTAAACCAGTAGTCAGTGTTTATGACTGCAAATAGTTGACCTTACTGAAATTAACTCAAAATAATCAACTCCAATTAGTGAAATATGATTGTTTTCCATATTGTAAAACAACTTTGGTTTTTTCCATGTACTTATTAATTCCTCCAGAACGACTGCATTTTCTCTCTCATCAGATGCACTAGGCAACTCATTAGTGCCTGTTATTCTTCCTAGAGACTTTTCTTTTAGAGACAACTTTCCTCCCACACTGATCTACCCTGGTTGTTCTCTAGGACTGTGAATATGTTGTCCAAGAACCCTTCTACAACTTTATCTCACAATGATCTCCAATTTCCTGGATCTTTTTTTTTCTTCCTATTTCTTGTCTTATTCCCAATTTTAGTGGAGCATATCTTCCAAACGCTTCCTAAGGTATAAGATACTTAGAAGGCAAATTGATTCTTATTGTCTAGCAATATATTATTTTAGCCTAAAATTGGAGAGTAGGTAGGCTGGATATAGAATTCTAGGGTAGAAATATCTTTTCTTCAATATTTTTGATGCATTGCTTCATTGTCTTCTATTTTCCAGAATGACTTTCACAAAGTCTGAATACTTTTCATGCCTGATCTTTTGTGTTTTATCTATGAAAATTTAAATATTTTTTTACTTAGTTTCTGATGTTCTGAAAGGTCATAATGATGTGCCTTGGAGAGAGGTTCTTTTTCTGTTTGTTGTAGTGGACAGGCAGACCATGGACTCCTTCAGTCTTGAAATATTTTATTTCTTCATAGTCTCTCCCCTCCTTACCCTGTTCTTCCTCACTAACATTTCTGGTATATTTTTGATCTCCTGGATTGTGTCTATAATTTTCTTACAATTTATTTTTCATCTTCCAGGTTTTTGACTGTTTGTTCAAGTGTCAGGAATTGTTTCAGTTTATTTTGATAATTTCTATCATTTTTGTATTCAAAATTCAGTAACCCCATAGCCCTTTTCTTTCTGGAGCACTATAAAAATTGTTTTATATATATTTTTTCATGGATGCAATATACTCTTTTATCTCTTTGACACGATTAGAGATAGTTTTGTTGCTGCTGCTGTTTTGTCTTTACTTTCTTCTCTCTGTTCACGATTCTTTTTCATGTTCTATTTGTTTAGATCTCTTTATCAGGTTGGAAGAACTCTATATTTTATATGACCCCTGGCTGTCCATGGCTGTTCATTTGTATTATGAAAGTGAGATATTAAAAAGGTGATTCAGAAGCTCTGCATGTTTGGAAGAGATTTTTATCTACTGGTGCAATTGCTGTAGAAAAATTGGGTTGGAAAGAGATTATTAGTATATGTTGGTCTCTTTTCCTTGAGAGGGTCATCTTGACATTCTTTTGGGTAAATACTTAGAAGGAGGATTGCAGGATCATATGGTAATTCTATACTTGACTTTATGAGGCACTACCAAACTGCTTTCCAAAGCAGCTGCACCATTTTCCATTCCCACCAATAATGAAGGAGTATTCCTATTTCTCCATATACTCCCCAACACTTGCTATTTTTCCCTTTTTACTAGTAGCTTTTCTACTACTATAGTGGTTTGGAATTGCATTCCCTTAAATAGCTAATATTGTTCAGCATCTTTGCATGTGTTTATTGGTAATTTGTGCATCTTCTCTGGAGAAATGTCTATTCAAGTTTTTGTCTATTTTTAAATTGAGATGTTTGCCTTTTTTATTGAGTTGTAGGATTTCTTCATATATTCTGGAAATTAAGCTTTTATTGGATATGTGGTTTCTGAATATTCTTTCCCATTTTGTAGGTTGTCTTTTGATTTTCATGATGATGTCCTTTGATGTACAAAGTTTTAGATGAAGTCTCATTTATTTATTTTTCTTTCATTGCTAGTGCTTTCGTTGTAAAGTCTAAGAAACACTGACTAACAAAAGATCCTTCAGATGTTTCCTGATGTTTTCTTCTAGAAGTTTTGGTTGTTATATTTAGGTCTTTGATTCATTGGAGGTAATTTTTGTATAGGGTATGAGGTTGAGGTCCACCTTCATTCTTTGCATATGGAAATTCAATGTTCCCAGCACCATTTGTTGAAGCTGCGTTCAATGGGTTTTTTCAGGAAAGCAGTTTGGTAGTGCTTCATAAAGTCAAGTATAGAATTACCATATGATCCTGCAATCCTCCTTCTAGGTATATACCCAAAAGAATGTCAAGATGACCCTCTCAAGGAAAAGAGACCAACATATACTAATAATCTCTTTCCAACACAATTTTTCTACAGCAATTGCACCAGTAGATAAAAATCTCTTTCAAACATGCAGAGCTTCTGAATCACCTTTTTAATATCTCACTTTCATAATACAAATGAACAAATGGTTCCCAGCACCATTATTCTTTCCCTATTGAGTGGACTCTCCACCCTTGTCAAAAAATGAATTAGCCAGAAATGTGAAGTTTGATTTCTGAACTCTCAATTCTATTCCATTGTTCTATATGCCTACCTTTGTACCAGCACCTTGCTGTTTTGATTGCTGTGGCTTTATAATAAGTTTGAAGATCAGGAAGTGTGAGTCTTCCAACTTCCTTTTCAACATGGTTTTAGCTATTTGCGGCCCTTACCCTTGCATATAAATTTGATGTATGGCTTTTCCATTTCTGAAAAGAAAGTTCTTGGAATTTTTATTTGGATTGCATTCAATCTATAAATTGCTTTGGGTAAGTATTGACATCTAGGCTATACTTAGTCTTCTAATCCATGAACACAGACTATCCTTCTAATTATTTACGTCTTTTTAAATTTCTTTGAGCAATGTTTTGTAGCATTCTGTATACAAGTTCTTTACATCCTTGATTATATTTCCTCCTACATATTTTATTATTTTAGTTACTATTGTGAATGGGCTTTTTCTCAATTTCTTCTGCTGCTTATTTATTGCTTCTGTATAGTATTACTACTGCTTTGGGGGTACTGATCTTGTATTCCACCATTAGTTCATTTATTAGCTCCAGGAGCTTTGTTGTGGATTTTTCAGAATTTTCTCTATATAGGATTATATTATTTGCAAAAAGGGAAAATTTTACTTCTTCTTTTCCAATTTGGATGCCTTTTATTTCTTACTCTCACCTGATTACTCTGGCTAGAACTTCCAGGACAATGTTGAATAACAGTGATAACAGTGGGCATCCTTGTCTTGTGGTTGATCTCAGAGGGAAATTTTCAGTCTTTCACCTCTAAGTAGGAAGTTAGATGTGGGCTTTTCATATCTGCCCTTTATCAGGTTGATGAAGTTTCCTGCCATTTCTAGTGTTGTAAGTCTTTTTAGCAAGAAAGGATGGTGTGTTTTGTCAAATGCCTTTTCTGTACCAATTGAGATGATCATGTAATTTTTTTCTTTCATTATGTTAATGTGGTATATTACATTAATTGGTTTTCTTGCATATCAGGGATTAATCCCACTTGATCATGATGTATAACTCTTTAACATGCTGTTCTTCTTTTTTATTGTTAACCTACCAAAATGTTTGTTGATTTTATTGTTCTTTTCCAGGAACCAACTTTGGGTTTTGTTGATCCTCTTTATTGTTTTTTTTGTTTGTTTTCTATTTCGTTTATCTCTGTTCTATTCATTAATTTTTTCCTTCCATCTGCTAACTTTAGGTTTAGTTTGTTCTTTTTCTAGTTCTCCTAGTTTTGATGTTAGGTCTCAATTTGAAGTCTTTTTTCTTTTTTAATGTAAGCATTTAGAACTCTAGTTACCTTCTCAGTACTGCTTTCACTGCATGCTATTAGTTTTGGTATGTTCTATTTTCATTTTCCTTAATATATTTCCCAATTTCATTTCTGATTTCCTCTTTAACTCATTGTTTGTTTAAGAATATATTGTTTAATTTCAACATATTTGTGAATTTTCTTTCTCCCTCTCAATTCATTATTGATTTCTAGCTTCATTCCATTGTAGTTGAACAGACATTGTATGATTTTTAATACTTCTAAATTTGTTGAGTTTTTTTGACCCAACATACACTCTATCCTGGAGAATGATCCATATGTACTTGAGGAGAATGTTTATACTGTCTTTGTTGAGTACAGCATTCTATCTATGTCTGTTAGGTCTAGTCGGTTTAGTGTATCATTCAAGTCCTATACTGCCTTGTTCGTCTTCTTGACTAGACGGTCTAGCCATTATTGAGAATGGTGTGTCGTTAATATAGCACCATCAATTTTTCCCATCAAATCTGTCAATATTTGCTTCACATATTTGGGGGCTTTGCTGTTTTATATATATATATATATATGTACGTATTTTAGGTAAAAAATCCAGGAACTGAACCTAGGTTTCCCACATGGAAGGTGAGTATTCTACCACTGAACCACCCATGCACCCGGTGCATGCATATATATTTACAATTATTACATCTTCCTGTGAATTGTCTCTTTCATCAATATACAATGATCACTTTTGTCTCTTGTGACTGAATTTGATTTAAAGCCTATTTTATCCTATTTACTTTAGCCCGGCTCTCTTTTGGTTTCTCCTAGCATGGTATATATTTTTCCATCCTTTCTTCACCAACCTCCTTGTATCTGTGACTTTTAAGCAAGTCTCCTGCAAACAGCATATAGTGAGGGCATGTTTTTTTACTCATTCTGCCAATCTCTTCCTTCTTATTGGAGAGTTTAATCCATTCATTTTTAAAGTCAATACTGATAACACAGGATTTTCTTCTGCCATTTAGACTTTATAAATCTTATTAAGTTTTTGTACCACATTTCCATTAAAGGGCTATGTATTAGTTAGGGTTCTCTAGAGAAACAGAATCAACAGGAAATATGCATAAATATAAAATTTATAAAAGCGTCTCATGTAACCGTGGGAACATAGAGTCCAAAATCTGTAGGGCAGGCTGTGAAGCTGACAATTCTGATGGAGGGTCTGGAAGAACTCCATAGGAGAGGTTCACCAGCTGAAGCAAGAAGAGAACCTGTCTCTTCTGAATCCTCCTTAAAAGGCTTTCAGTGATTAGATTAAGCATCACTCATTAGAGAAGACACTCCCCTTGGTGGATTACAAACGGAATCAGCTGTTGATGTAGCTGATATGATCATGATTTAATTCTATGAAATGTCCTCATAGCAAAAGAGCGGAAGCACTTGCCCAATCAGACAAAGAGGTACCAACACCTGCCCAAGTTGACACATGAACCTGACCATGACAGTTTGCCTTTATATTTATTTTCTTTCTTCTGGTGTACCATATTGAATGCCTTCTCAATCTAGATTAACTTTTCATCTGTTTTTCTTGTGGTTACCATGTGGTTAAATTTTGACATGTGCTAGAGTTCTCTAAAGAAAGAGAACCAACAAGAGAGATCTGCAAATATGAGATTTATAAAGGTGTCTCATTAACTGTGGAAATGGGAGTCTAAAATCCATGGAGCAAGCTGTGAAGCTATAAGCTGTGATGGAGGGTCTGGACAAATTCCACAGGAGAGGAAGAAGCAGTGAAGAAGCAGGAAGAAGTCACTCTTCTTCCTTAAAAGTCTTCAATTGATTGGATTTTCTCACAGTGAGAGACATACCTTGGTTGATGGCAGAAATAATCAGCACAGACGTAATCAACTGACTGATGATCTAATACATCAGCCTTCCACTTTATCAATCAGCCACAAAACATCCTTGCAGCAGAGGTCAGGTCAGTGCTTGCCTGACCAGACAACTGGGCACAATTACTTGGCCAAGTTGACACCAGAACCTAACCATCACAGTCCACTCCTTGTCAGTTTGTCAGCCATATACATCATATTGAAACATGCTTAATTTCCAAATAGAACACAACAACAGACATATTTTCCACCTAACCATACTCAACTGTCCTGCATACAACTGGAAATGCACTACATCTCTCCAGAATAGGATGAAAGTCTTTTGGTAAAATTCACTCTTAAACTTCACATCCTATGACTTAAATACTATAACATGAACAATACAACTTATATCAAATGATAAGAGGAAAACAAGCTATTTGATTATGTACAAATGCAAACATGCTCATAACAAAATAGGGAAATTTTCATTCAATCACAGTCCTCATTTCTCATTGGTCCTCATTTCACATGGTCATGTGGTCATAGTCCATATTTATCACTACCTTCTTCTACTATCCATTCCATGTCCTGTTTACCCTCAGCAAGCACTGCAGGTGTCCATGGTTCTTTGCCAGGTGAGGTGACCCAGAAGTCATTCCTGAAGTTTCTGGGCCATTGGTAGTCCTATCTGGATTGAGTTGTTGCAGTTTTCCGTTGATATTAATCACAAGGCATGATATTACTAAGAGAGAACCTAGAGGATCTGCTGTATTCCAGAAAAATTCTTTTTAACTCTATTGTGCAGTTCTATCTCCCCTTGATAGTCAGGATCAATCACCACAGACAAAAGAGTAATCCCCTTTATGCCTACTGATTCAATGGCATGAGAAGCCCAAAGTGGCCAGGTGGCATTCTTAATATCCAGTTCATTGGAATCATTGTTTTGTTTCCTCTTTTGGAACTAAGACCTGTAGACCAGCAGAGCTGAAGGTTTCAGGGACAGGAAGCAAAATTGTCCTAGTAGATCACTAGGGGTGATAGCAAGTATTGCCACTCCTATATCCACCTCTTGATTCCTGGACCCATGAATCCTGGCTATGGGAGAAACAGCACTATAGAGTGGACACTGATTCATAGCATACACAGCTTCCTGGAAAACACTGCCCCAGTAGCCATAGCCAGTTCAACCTTCACGAATGGAAATCCATGTTGCTGAGCCCATCCATAGCCTCCATCACTAACACCATGCTCACTTTATTCATGAGCTCATTGGGCAATGGCAGGAGTAGCTGAGGAAAGAGAATGACTTATATCCACATAATGGGTCATCTTATCCACTTATTAAAACCTTTTGCTGAAGTCACCCTCTGGTGAGAATTCACATGGGACACAAATATCTTCATGTTCTTTGTCCACTCAGAAAAATCTATCCAAATACCTCTTCCTCAGACCTCTTTGTCACCAATTTTTCAATCATGCTCTTTCCAAGTCCCTGACCATCCAGCCAAACCATTAGCAATAACCCATGAGTCAGTATACAAATGCACCTCTGACAAGTTTTCTCTCCAAGATAAATGAACAACCAGGTGCACTGCTGGAAGTTTTAGGTCTAGTTACAGGTTTTGAAGGAAAGACGGGTGGTGGGGATAGGTCATGAAAAGAAATAGAAGTGTCTTTCAAACCTATTACCTCAGGGCATTCCATTGCAGTTTTTTTGTGTTGAAACAGGATTAGTTGCTCCAGACAGAAGAGTGAGGGCTGTTTCCCCAAGGGAGGTGGTTACAGGGTTAGCAGGCACTGAAGGGTTAATCTCTTTAGGTGGAGGTTGGATGACAGACTCCTCTGGGGAAACTGGAGGCTGGGAAGCTGTTTCCTCTAGGCAGGATAGAGTTTGGGAAAGTCTTTCCTCAGTGCAATCCATTATAAGTCTATCTAGCAAAGGCTCAATAGATTCCAGGGATCCTATCTCACCATCATTATCAAGCCATATATTACCATCCCACATTTCAGGATCCCATTCTTTTCCAACCAAAGTCCTTACTTTAACAACAGATACCTTCAAGGTTGGGATTTTACAAGTTTGCATTGTAAATCTGCTACTCGCACAATGAAGCTTTGTGTCTGGTTTTCAGAGATCTCAAGTCTATGACCATAGGAAATAAGATTTTCTTTCAGGACACACATGGAAACATTTACATCATTTATACAGCACTTATGGTGCAAATTTGAAGCCTTAAGCTCATCCCTTTCCCTCATCAATGTATCCAGTGTATCTAACAACTGTTATACCTCTTAATTCCACAAAACTCTATAAAGTGTCAAAAACATTCTCACCCAGAGCCTTGCCTCATATAAGTGTACAATTAGCAGAATCTAATGGCGATATTTTGAGTATCTCTTGACAACTCACTCCATGGTCTGTCAATGCCATCTTGATTATTTGAAACAGAGTCATTAGTGCCACTGAGTCTAGTCAGAGTAGAAAACCAATTGTAGAAAACCATTTTCAAAATTCTGTTTCTCCAGAACTACTACCCGTACCAAGCTGGGTTAGTCAGGGTTATCTAGAGAAAGAGAACCAATGGGAATGATATGTAAATATGAGATTCATAAATGTGTCTCACCTAGTCATGGAAACGGAAGAGTCCAAAATCTGTAGAGCAGACTATGAAGTTAGCAGCTGTGATGAAGGGTCTGGGAAAACTCCACAGGGAGGCTCACTGGCTGAAGAAGCAGTGAGTCTGTCTTCTTCCTTAAAAGCTTTCCATTGGTTAGGTTTTCTCATTGCGGGAGACACACCTTAGTTGATCACAAACATAATCAGTATGGATGCAATCAACTGACTGATGATTTAATACACAGCCTTCCAGTTTATTAACCAGCCACAAAATTTCCTTGTAGTAATGGTCAGGACAGTGCTTGCTTGACCAGACAACTGGGCATAAACATTTGGCCGAGTTGACCCCAAAACTTAACCTTCACACATTCTAAATAAATAATAATCATATTTGATTTGATAACAATTTAACTTCAATAGCATGCACATATACTTTTCTTGTACCCTCTAACCCCTTAACATTTTTTGTCAAAAACTTTTTTTGTACTTATATCTTTGTACATCATATTTAAAAAAACAACTAGCTTTATCATTACTTTCCATGCATTTGCATTTCAGCAGCTGTAGGAAGTAAGAAGAGGAGGCGTTACATCTCGAACAATACAATAATAAAGGCATTTATAATTGCTTAAATGCTTACCTTTATTTCTTTATGCCACTTTCAATCATTGTCTAATGTCATTTTCTTTCTGTTGGCAAATTTTCTTTAGTTTTGCTTGTAGGGCCAGTCTACCGGTGAGGAGCACCCTCTGTTTTTGTTTATCTGATAATGTCTTAATCTCTCCACCATTTTTGAAAGAAAGTTTTGCTGAATATAAAAATCTTGGCTGTTGTTTTCCTGAAGCACTTTAAGTATTTCAACCCATTGCCTTCTTGCCTCAAGGTTTCTGAGGAGAAATTGGCATTCAATCTTTTTGGGAAGTCCTTGTATATAAAATATTGCTATTCTCTTGCAGCTTTCAGAGCTCTCTCCTTTTTTCTTTGCATTTGATAGTGTAATCAGTATATGATGGGTGTCTTTTTCTTCATGTTTCTCCCATTTGGTATTCTCTGAGCTTCTTGGATGTGCATATTCATGTGTTTTGCTAAGTTTGGGAAGTTCTTTGTCCTTATTTATTTGACTATTCCTTCTGTCCCTTTCTCTCTTTCTTCTCCTTCAGAGGTTCGCTTTAATGTGTATATTGTTGTGCTTGATGGTATCCCATAGCTGCCTTAGGCTATTTTTACTTTTACTGTTTCTTTTTTTGTTCTGTCCTCAGTCAAATTGTCTACACGTTCACTGTTTCTTTCTTCCACCACTTCCAATTTCTCTTGAAACCCTCCTGGGAATTTTTCATTTCAGTTATTGTGGTCTTCAACTCCAGTAGTCATGTTTGGTTCTTTTAAAAAATTTCTCTTTTCTTAGACTCATATTGTTCATTCATTGATTTCCTGATACCCGTTAATTCTTTCTCTACACTTTTCTTCATCTCCTTGAACATTTTTAAGATCCTTTTTAAAAAGGCTTTGTTTGGTATGTCCACATTCTTCTTTTCTTCATTGATGTTTTCTGTATTTTTAGTCTGTTCCTTTGTATGGTTCATCATTTCCTGTTTCTCTGTTTGCCTTGTACTCGTTGGACACAGTATATTTTAGTATTTTAAAATATTAACTCTGGATTTACTCCATGGATGTCTGCTTCTGGGTGTTATAACCAGCTGGTTAAGAAAAAAACATATTTTCTTAAACTTCAGCTCTCCTATGAGGAGGTTCTGCCCAAGGCTAAAGCAGTGTGGAGGGTTTCCCCTGTCTTCCTGGGCCTCCATCTTGTCCTGGAGTTTTGCTTGCTGGTTGTTTTGGAGTTCCCTTGTTTACAGGAGTTTGGTTGTACACTCTGCTCCCCAGTAGACAGGCCTATCTATATGGGTATTTGATGCTGGCAGAACTTTGTCTCAGACTGTGCCTCTAGAGTTTTTTACATTCCTCCTTGTCCCTTATGCCTGGGTTGCTTATACTTGTGGGCAAATTCTGGGATGAGGGTCACCTCGGGCAGGACTTTCCCAAGTCATTCTTTCTTAACTAAAACATGGCAGGGACACTCAAAGATGGTGCAAACTGGCTCCAAATTTCCCCAGGGAGGGGATCAAGAAGGACTCCCAAATCTCCCATGACTCTCCAAAACTGAGCTTAACTGGCCTGCTCAGCAAATGCAACCCTTTAGTTAACTGTCTCTTGTCATGCTGAGGGAGTGCAGCATCTTTAAATCTCCAAAGCCCCCACCCCTATCCAGGGAAGGTTGAAACAATGGCTGCCTCTACCTTTATCCAGGATGGCTTGAAACCATAGCTGACCTCAGAGACCAGAACCAGTGATCCAGATTTGCTAATCAAAAGCTGTGATCAGTGATTGGCTATGCCTACCACTATTCTTAGAGAAGAGGATTTTTATGACCTTTTTTGACATTAGCAGCTAGCTGGGGACTGGGCCCTGCACAACCTTCCATGACAGTGAGGGATTGGGGGCCAGTAACTGCCACACAAAGGAGAAATTTACAATTCTTTACTGTAATTTATTTGCCTCTTCCTTCCACTCTTCCTCATGCTGTACAGTGTTCTTCTGGCCTCTGGAGTTTCAAAACAGTTGTTTCAGGCAGTTCCTGCCTGTTTAATTGTTGTTTTGGTGGGAGGATTGAGTTCTGAAGCTCTCTACTTGGCTCTCTACTTCCCCATAGGCCACTCATACCTTTTTTTGCCCCTCAATTCTTCCATTAATGCCTACTTTCGTATCTAGTAGCGTTCCATTTTCAGTCCGAACTCATTTCTCTCTGTATATATTTTTTCATATTTTTATGAAAGTTACAATGGGAATTGAATTTAACATCCTAAAACTATAACAATCATGTTTAATTTTATGCCAACTTAAGTTCAATAGCATACACATGGTCTGTCTCTATACTTCTTCCCCCACCTTTTCTGTTGTACTTGTTACAAATTACATCTTTATACATTGCTTGTCCAAAACCAAAGATTTATCATCGCTTCTTAAGAATTTGAAAGTTAGAATCTATAAAGTATAAAAGTGGAATTACAAACCAAAATATACAATATAACATTACTGGCATATTATAATCACCAATTGGTTAACTTTACCAGAGGTCTTTATTTCATTTCGCTGGTTTGATCTGCCACCTTTGAGTCCTTTCCTTTCAGTCTGAAGAAACCCATTTAGCATTTCTTGGAGGACAGGTATACTCATGAGAGACTCCCTCAGCTTTAGTTTATCTGGGAATGTCTTAACCTTGCCCTCATTTTTGAAAGACAGTCTCACCAGATAGAAAATTGTTGGTGGCAATGTTTTCTTTCAAGACTTTAAATGTATCCTCCCAAAGCTTTCTTGCCTCCATAGTTTCTGATGAGAAATAAGCACTAACCATGTTGGGGTTCCCTTGTCTACACCATGTTGGTGTTTACTTGCAGCTTTTGGAACACTCTCCTTGTCCTTGGCATTTGACAGCTTGCTTATTATATGTCTGGGCTGGTTCTCTGAGTTTATCTTATTTGGGGTTCATTGGGTTTCTTCTGCTTGCTTTGGGTTTAGTTTGCTCTTTTTCTAGTTCTTCCTGTTTCAAGGTTAGGTCTCTGATTTAATGTCTTTCCTCTTCTTTTCTCTTGGGGCAGGGCACGGGGGAGGACGTGCATGGGGCATGGGCCGGGAATCAAAACCATGTTTCCTGCATGGCAGGCAAGCATTCTACCACTGAACTACTCATATACCCACTTTCTTCTTTTTTTTCATATAAGCTTTCAGATCTCTAAATTTTCCTCTCAGCACTGCCTTCAATGCATGCCATAAGTTTTGGTATGTTATATTGTCATATTTATTTACCTCAAGATATTTGCTGTTTTCACCTCTGATTTCCTTTTTAACCCATCATTGAGATTTCTGAAGGACCACATTCATGCCTTTCATTAAATTTGGGAAGTTTTTTGCCATTATTTATTCAAATATCCATTCTGCTCTTTTCTCGCTTCTCCTTCTGAAACTCCTATAATGATGATTAGTGAGTATATTTGTACATCTGATGAAATCTGTTCTAGTTTGCTAGCTGCCGGAATGCAATATACCAGAAATGGAATGGCTTTTAACAAGGGGAATTTAATAAGTTGCAAGTTTACAGTTCTAAGGCCGAGAAAATGTCCCAATTAAAACAAGTCTATAGAGATGTCCAATCAAAGGCATCTGGGGAAAGATACCTTGGTTCAAGAAGGCCGATGAAGTTCAGGGTTTCTCTCTCATCTGGAAAGGCACATGGCGAATGCAGTCAGGGCTTCTCTCTCAGCTGGAAGGGCACATGGCAGACACGACATCATCTGCTAGCTTACTCTCCTGGCTTCTGGTTTCATGAAGCTCCTCGGGAGGCATTTCCCTTCTTCATCTCCAAAGGTCGCTGGCTGGTGGACTCTCTGCTTCGTGGTACTGCAGCATTCTCTGCTCTCTCCGAATCTCTCATTCTCCAAAATGTTTCCTCTTTTATAGGACTTCAGAAACTAATCAAGACCCACTCAGATGGGTGGAGACATATCATCCCCTAATCCAGTTTAACAACCGTTCTTAACTAAATCTCATCAACCAGGGAGATGATCCCATCACAGTCCCAAATACACAGCATTGAATAGAGACTATTCTACCTTTAAGAAATGGGATTTATATTAAAACATGACTTTTCTTAGGGGGCATACTTCCTTTCAAACCAGCACAGTATCCTATAGGTTTTTTAGACTCTGTCTACTTTAAAATTTTTTTTCCTTCCTGCTCCTCAACCTGAACCATTTTGATTGTCTTATCTTTGAGTTCACGGATTCTTTCTTTTGCAAGCTCCAATCTGATGTTGAAATCCTTTAGGAATTTTTTTTCCAGCTTAGTTATTGTGCTCTTCCACACCAATATTTCTGTTTGGTTCGTTTTTAAAATTTCTATCTTTATTGAGAGTCTCATATTGTTCATTCATTCTTTTCCTGACATCATTTAATTATTTCTCTGGGTTTTCTTTTGTCTTCTTGAGCATATTGAAGTTTATTTGTTTTTTTTTAATGTTTTTGTCTGGTATCCAAAGTCTGGTCTTCTTTGTTGATGGTTTCTGGACTTTTATGCTGACCCACTGACTGAGCCATCATTTTCTTTTTCTTTGCTTTCCTTGTAATCTTTAGATGCACACTGTACATTTTAATTTTTTAAAATGTTAACTCTGGAATTGTTGCCCCAGATTGCTTTGACTTAATTATATCTTAAACCACTTTAGCTGACTGCAAACTGTCCTGCCTACAGGGCAACTTCTTGGAGGGTGAGCCAGGGAGGAGTTTCCTATTAGATCTTTCACACTGCTACTTGATAGATTGACTCTAACATAAAGATACCACAGTATGTACATAGAGAATACTTTTTTCCCTCCAGAACAGACCCTGGGACCCACAACGGGAGCGCAGGCTGACTCCACACCATACTAGAAAGGGGGTGATGGAAGGGACAGCAGGGATGATACAAGTTTTTCCTACCATTTTTTAAAGGTTCACTTTCTTCATTCAGCACTCAGTTACTGCAACCCTTTAACTGCTTTCTGAAGTTCTGAGGAAGATGGCTCTGCCTGTTTTTGCTAATTGTTCAAAGAGTCTGTGGGGGAATAACACTGTGGAGTATTTTATGCCACCATCTTTATACCATGAAAAACTGCTATGTTGATTTTTAAGAATTCTTTTGAGATGAAGTCTGGAACCAAGGTCTGATTGGAAGGAGTCCCCTTTCATAGTAGTTGGTGGAAGACAGATATTGCAGTCTTAATAATTCCTTGTGTCTTTAAATTTTGTTATTATGAGACATGACTGAAGTACTTTCAGTTGTTTTTACCCAAATTTCATTCCTGAAATCCAACAGAAAAATTAAAATTAAAATGTTGCACAAAACTTCAAAGAAATAAAGAAATTATCACAATCCCAATTCACAAGCTCTAAACCATGCCTAAAAAGATTCTGTGTAATACTCACTGAGCTGAAAACACCATCATATGTGAGTTAATGCAACAGAATCTGAGCTTGCCCCAAACCTAAGCATAGGCTAGCTTAGCTTCATTAATGAAGTATAGATGTGTACAACATATATTGTAACCACATAAAATATGTGGTATTGGCTTAGCAGCTGGATTGAGGAAACTGATATTGGAGGCTGGGAAAATAGGAGCCCATGTTATAGTAAAAATATTTCATAAATAGTAAACTTTTTTGTAAGAACTTTGTACATATATGGGTCCTGAGATGAAAACCATTGGGTACATTTGGCAAGGAATTAAAGGAAAGATATGAGCTCTGGAAAGAAATGGATAGTTTGAAAGTAGAAATGAAAGGGAATAAATAGAGTTCAGAAATTTTGGACAATGTAGAGTTAGAGTAGATGATTGCTTTTATAGTCAAATGTAAAAGATAAAATTTGAAATGTTTTATGATCCATTACAATTTGTAGTGTAAGGTATGGCCTTTGCATCTAATATTGAAATTTCTAAATGAATAACTAAGATAC
Source organism: Tamandua tetradactyla (assembly GCF_023851605.1). Taxonomy (NCBI): domain Eukaryota; kingdom Metazoa; phylum Chordata; class Mammalia; order Pilosa; family Myrmecophagidae; genus Tamandua; species Tamandua tetradactyla. Next base: position 51,589,727 of record NC_135341.1, on the reverse strand, counting down.
CACAAAGCAAAATATCAAATTAAGGGTATAGCTGTTCCAGAATAGCCAACCAGTTCCAACATAACCTCATTTAAATCTAGAGAGAGCTGAGAGCATAGAAGGCAAAGATACCCAGTTTACTTGGTAAATGTTCTCTAAAAGAACTCTGGCACATGTGAACTACCTGAAATGAAGTAGATAAAACCTTTTTAATATTTGAGAAAGACATCACAGAGCTGCTGTGAGTGTTGAATAAATTTGAATATAAATAAATGTGCATATGTGAACATAATTTTGCAACCAGGGATGCTAGTTTATTGTTAATATCAATAATACTATTTTCAAATGTCTGTACTCTTTACTTGCCTTCTGTCAATAAGAATAAAAATGCCTTAGAAGGGTGCACAGGTGGTTCAGTGGTAGAATGCTCACCTTCTATGTGGAGACGCGAGTTCAATTCCCAGACCATGCACCTCCCCCCCCCCAAAAAATGCCTTAGAAAAATACCACATATTATATGAAAACAAATACTTTCTTTACTTTTAGTTTTTCTAACCACTTTTCTTTTCCCCTTATTATTCCCCTCTCAGGAGAATATTCTGAAAAGTAAATTGAAAAATGAAATCTTTTATTTCTTAGTCTATACCTAGATAACATGAATATTACCAAGTAATTTTCCTTTTTAGCTGATTAGCTGAACAATAGGCAAGTTAACAGAATATTTTAAAAACTGCCCTTTCCAAAAGAAAGGATGATCTTGTAGGTTTGGTAGATCAAAAATTGATTTTGTTTTCATTTAAAATGTCAACTTTCAAACTTGCCTAGGGCTTCCCATAATGGGCTAGGTTCTCTTGATACTTAGTAAGTTAATAAGAAAAAAGTTAGACCCAGCTGAACATTCTGAGTTACTTATTCTTAGAAATTTAAATCAATTACAATAACCTTTTCAAGGAATGATCCAATTAAAACAGAGCTTAGTGAGGGACGATTTTCAAAATCTTAGATGAGCTGTCATGACCCCGTGGACACACAAAAAAGCAGGCTGTTCCTAGGGAATAAGCTGAGAAAGCAATATGAAAGGTCATGATATAGCAATTTTTGTAGTAGAATGAAGCACAATTGAAAATTAGAAATTAATGTTCAATGTGTTTTATGTAGGTTTGTGATGGGTGTTCTGTGGCCAGTTTGGAAAATAAGTACGTAAAGAGGTAGAGGGATGTTTTGGAATGGGCTGGTAGAGGAAGGAGAAATCAAGCCTAGGAATATAAACTCTATTGCTTAATGCAAAGAGCACAGTGGAAGGTAAAGAGCTGACCTAGAGCTAGAACAAGGATAAAATGATGAGATAAGCAGTAGGGAGTGGGACTGAGCATCTGACATTTTCATATTCAATGTGGGGTTGCTTAACACTGTGCACAGTATCTAGAAAACGTTTTTAACTGTTCAGAATTCCAAACCTCAGACTCATGATTCCATCGTGGACACAAAATAGCATCAAGCAGGGAGAGAGGGGAAAAGAAGAAAAATAACATTCATTAATATATCCTGGCAGATTAAGTGCTTTACATAATTTCCTTATTTGGATAACATTTATCGTTTTCTCTAAGTATAACAATATTATGATCCTTAAAGAACCCTAAGAAAATAAAGAGTGGAATAAAAACTACTTATTATCATGGTACCTTAGATTATAATAAACTACATAGGTTTAATAGAATTTCTGCCATATGATACACCATTTTATATACTGTCTTTTTCATCTGCCATGGTCATCATCATATTGTTAGCTATTCTGCAAAAAACTAATCTTTAAAGACGTCTCTTTGGCCCATTATCTTACAAATTATTTGGGAAATGATATCAGAATTACAATCAATCTTATGTCAAATATCTATTTTTTTTAAGATACACTACAAGAATTAAAAATATTAGAGATAATGCTAGTCTCTCTTAGTACTGTCTTATATAGAGATTTTGGGATCATTACATAAGAACCCTCACTAATTACATGGTTAAATTACTTTTTATCCATGTGGATACAGCTTGTCTTATTGTTAGATGATGATGATTTAGAAAAAACTGTAATTAGATTCAGGGCATTTGTATTTCTATGGCATAAACAACTTTGTTTAGTATTTCACACTAATTGCTTTCATGATATGAAATATTTATTCATACACAATTATAATTAAGTTTTTGAGGATAGTGGGTATGATTTTTTGCAGTAACATAAAGGGGTGATGTTTTTATGGTAGTTTTGCATGCTGCCTCAGTTACCTGCAACCCATGATAACCAACTCACATTACCATGTCATTACAGTATGGTGGATTGTGGGATTGAATAGCATTCTACCATATAATGCGAAAAGCCAAGCAGCTAAATTGGACACCTTTCCTTAAGCTAGAACAACTAAGATTAGGATGAAAAAGAATCACAGACTTCCATTGTGAGAAAATTTTTACATAAATGAGAATTCTATTGATTTAAAATATACAGATTTGAAAGTCATCATTCTTATAATAACACTGAAGGAAATGTGTTTCTAAAATTTGTTATGATATTGGTAGATGACCCAACATTTTCAGTTCTGAAAGGAAACTTAGAGATTTCATCTAAGCAAACCCTTCCTTCTACAGGAAAATACATAGAGGGCTTTAACCAACCTAATGTCCCAGTGTCAGCTGGTTTTAGATATAGGACTGGAATTCAGTTCTTTTGGTTTCCAGCACAATGCATTTTACCCCTAATTACAAAGCATCCTAATGTAATTGTAAAGACAAGGTTGATTAATTTGGCTGATATTTTATCTTTCCAGTAAGGGGAAAGTAAGAAAACAAACAAATACTACCTCTGGGATGTTTTTTTTTAAAATAGTCTTTCTTCTATTGAGTAGAAAAAGGAAACTTTTGATATTGCCTAGCAAAATCCCTTCTTCAGAATCTACTTTTCACACATAGTGGGCCTCTCTCATTTTTGTCTTGTAATAAACACATTCCCCTTCACTGTCCTCTCCTTTTAAACTTCACGTGGTAGTGGAAGGCAGAGCATCAAGGCTAAAATCAACGCAGAAGGACTTTTTAGAGCCAGTTGATCATAGCCCATTTTCAACCTATGAGTCAAAAAAGGTGCTTGTTTACAAACTTGTATTAGATCTGTACTGAGGCCATTCTAAGTAACTTATCTTACAAAGCTGAGAAAAAAATTCTGCTTTTCCTGGGGCAGAAAGTTGAATTCTCTAAGTGAAGGGGTAAAGTTATTTCAAGGAAGCCTCTAATATTGCTGGCAGCCTTCTTTATTTACTCTAGGTTAAACATGTAAAGCCTTATTCCTTTCAGGCTCCCCTCTCCAGTTATCAGTATCCACCACAAAGCAAATGGCATTCATTTCCAGGAATAGGGTGGTAAAGAGAAGACTCAAGAATCTGCATTGTAAAAGGTTCATGGACTGGCTTATTTCCTCTGATTACGCTGGTGTACAATAGCAGCTGCTCACTCCTGGAAGTGTTTTGAGAGCATACCCAAACAGAACAGGAGATGGAGCTCTTTACTAACATGAATTCAAGGTATCTCTCATTTTTTTCAGATTAACCTCATTTATCGTATTCTACAAAATGCAGAAACTCTTGGAAATCAGGGGTGCCTCAATTTTCCCTGATTATCAATTACTTATAGTGGGAAGTATCCAATTGGGGTAATTAAAGTCCTTACAGAATCATGATCGTTACTTCAAAATGATGAGAACTTGAAGTGGAATCTCTGTGCCCCAGGGCTGTGAGATATGAGGAAGCACTGGTCTAGTCCCACAATGAAGCAGATCCTAAACTACAGGGTGAGCTGCAGGCAAGGCTCATGTGGCGATGGTGGAGCCAATATGTGTGTGTGTGTGTGTGTCTGTGTATTGTGTGTGTGTATGTGTGTTTACCTTCAGCAAAGGAAGACCCTGAACCTTCTTTAACATGGACAATTAACAGTTAAAATTCTATAATATCTAGACAAATGTGGCTTTAAGATCCCTCTTTCAGCCAAATTGCCCCTTCTGCATAAAAATAACGGGACTGCCACTGGGGTTTTTACTTATTTACTTTTACTTGAGGATGACTATATACTTCCTCTTCTCCTGCTTTCCCTCCTTTTGTCTTGTCTTTTTTTCCCTTTCTTGAGAAGTTGTGGGTGTGCAGAACAATCATGCATAAAATACAGGATTCCCATGTACCACCCCACCACCCCGCATCTTGCATTGGTATGGAATATTTGTTAAAATTGATGATAGCACATTTCTACAACTATTATTATTTAAAATCCATGGTTTAACTTAGGTTTCATGGTGTAGTGTAGTTCTGTGGATTTTTTTTAGTGTTTTTTTTTTCTGCCACATATATGCAATCTAAAATTTCCCCTTTTACGCACATTCATATACGTATTTCTGTGCTGATAATTGTGTTCACAAGGTTGGCTCTCATCACAACTACTGCAATCTAAACATTTCTATCATTCCAAATAGGAACTCTGTGCATTTTAAGCTTTAACTTTCCATTCCGTATTCTCCTCATCCCTGGAGACCAATGTTCTAGGTTCCAACTGTATGAGTTTTCTTATTCTAATTGTTTCAAAAGAGCGAGAACATACAATATTTGTCTTTTTGTATTGGCTTATTTCACTGAACACGATGTCTTCTGGGTTTATTCATGGCATCACATTTATCAAGACTTCATTCCTTTTCATGGCTGAATAACACTCCATTTTATGTATATATACCATATTTGTTTATCCAGTTATAGGTTGATGGACACTTAGGTAGCTTCGATCTTTTGGCAATTGTGAATAATGCCAGCATGAACATCAGTGTGCAAATTATCTGTTCAAGTCCCTGCTTTCAATTCTTTTGAGTGTAGACCTAGTGGTGGGATGGCCAGGCCATAAGGTCTTTCTCTACTTAGCTTTCTGAAGAATAGTCAAACTGTCTTGCACAGAGGCTGCTCCATTTTACACTGTGACCAGCAACAGATGAGTGTTCCTATTTCTCTGCATCCTTGCCAACACTGCTGTTTTCCATTTTTAAAATAGCAGCCATTCTAATAGCTGTGAAATGGTATCTAATAGTGATTTTTATTTGCATTTCCCTAATGTCTAGTTATGTTGAGCATCTTTCCATGTGCTTTCTGGCCATTTGCATATTTTCTTTGGAGAAATGTCTGTTCAGATCTTTTGCCCATTTTTAAATTGGGTTGTTTGTCTTTTTGTTGTTAAACTGAAGGATTTCTTGATATATTTTGGATATTAAACCTTTATCAGAGATGTGGTTTCTAAATAATTTTTCTGATTCTGTAGGTTATTTTTTACCTTCATGATGAAATCCTTTGAGGAACAAAAGGTTTTGATTTTGATGAGGACCCATTTATTTCTCTTTTATTTTTGTTGCTTGTGCTTTGAGTACAAAGTCTAAGAAACGATTTCCTAACACAAGATCCTGAAGATACTTCCCTATGTTTTCTTTTAGTTCTAACACTTACATTTAAGTCTTCAATCACTTTTGACTTGATTTTTCATGGCGTGAGGTTGGCCCTCCTTTTTCTGGCAAATAGAGATCCAGTTTTCCCAGCACCATTTATTGAAGAGACTAGATTTTTCTTAATTGAGTAGTCTTCGCCATCTCATCAAAAAACCAGTTAATCATAAATGTGAGGGTTGATTTCTGAACTCTCAATTTGATTCCATTTTTCTATGTCTTTCCCTTCCACCAGTAGCCACCACGTGGAAAGAGTAATTTAGAGTTCTTTATTATAATTTATCAGCTTCTTCCTCCCATTCCTTCTGGGATGCTGTACAGTGTTCTTCTGGCCTCCGGGGTTTCAAAATTGTTGTTTCAGACAGTTCCTGTGTGTTTACTAGTGGGAAGACTTAGCTCTGGAGTTCCCTATTCTGCCATCTTCCCCGTAATTGATCTTACCCTCCTTTCAATATGCTCTTTTCTCTTCATTATTCTCATTATTCTCTTCATTATTTTTTATATTTTTTAATATGTGAAAATATTAAAAAATTAATATTTTAATATGTGTAAGAGTTTATAATCTTGGACCCTTACAGCAGGCCCCAAACTAATAACCCATGTTCTCGACTTCAGTTCACCAAGTTTTTACATTATAGGTAGTCCATAGGATTGAGGCATGATAACATCTGTCTGTTTGTTCCTGGCATTCATTCATTATACTCTCCTTAAGGTTCCTACACCTAGCTGCATGCCTCACAACTTCATTCCTTCTTGTGGCAGCTCAGGAGGGGAGCTCTCTGACCATGCCTGACAGCACACCACAGGTAGGCTGTCCCTCACCCTCATTTGTAGGCATGGGAAAACCCATGTTTTTCCAGCTTTGCTGTAGGTAGATTCTCTTCCATTCCTTTTCCCCTTTGCATTCTGTTCAGATGATAGAGAATAATTTTGGAAGTGAAAATCTCTCTCACTACTCAAAGGAAGGAAACAAAAGAGCAGAGTTTTAACTTTTTATGATAAAATGCTAAGGAAGAGAATATGTTTTATGCTTCTGGATATGTAAGCTTGCTAGATTTTTGCTTCTGCGTTTAGTCTACTAGGGCTATGTGAGAAGGCACCAAGGCATGAGAGGAGTTACAAGCAGTTTGGCACTGGTAGGTTAGGAGCGTGGAAGAGGATGATTCTGGAGTGCCTTCTTTGCTTGCCTCTAATCCTGTGAACTATCCAGGTTGGTGATTGGTTTGTAGACCTACTCTTAAAATTTCTTTTATTGCATGATAAGGAATGAAAAACTAGTATCCCAGTGTCTCTTTGAGTCTCCAAGATTCTTGGAGTGGTGAGGATAAGATTTGGGTTGGAGTTTTGGAGAGGCACTTGAGACTGTTAGAGCCTACATTTTCAGAAAAATATTTTGAATGTTTTCTAATTATGGTGAATTTATTATGGAAATATGATATATTTGATTTGTGACAAGCTGAAATCAGAATTTCTTGCATTGAATAACATAATGCCTTTTTAGAAATAGATAAGGTAGAGTATTTGCTATAGATATGCCTCTCATGCCATCTGCCTTAAATGAGGGTGAGGGACAGCCTACCTGTGGTGTGCTGTCAGGCATGGTCAGAGAGCTTCCCTCCTGAGCTGCCGCAAGAAGGAATGAAGTTGTGAGGCATGCAGCTAGGTGTAGGAACCTTAAGGAGAGTATAATGAATGAATGCCAGGAACAAAGAGACAAATGTTATCATGCCTCAATCATATGGACTACCTATAATGTAAAAACTTGGTGAACTGAAGTCGAGAACATGGGTTATTAGTTTGGGGCCTGCTGTAAGGGTCCAAGATTATAAACTCTTATAGCAGTCACATATTAAAAAAAAATAAAAAATAAAAAAAGGAAGATCTCTTACTGAGAACTTGGCCAGTTTGGTTTGAGCTGATGCATTTGTTGGTGCTTTTAGACAACAGAAAGGAAAACGAGATCAGTTTTTGGTTGCAATACATATAATCTATGTGAAGAAATTACAACAGCAAGTTGTCGATACAAACGGAAACTTTGTAAGGCTGTCAGTGGACTACATTTTGACAATTAGGCTTTTGACATTTTATATATTTTATGTTTAATCTCTTAGGGGTTACATTGTGTGGTTCCATGTCCCTGATAAAAGAACCGTTTGAATAAAAGTTCATTTTAGAACTTAGTAATTTAGCAAAACTTAGAACCTTTAGAATTTAGTATATTTTCTGAAGACATAACATGTTTACTTTATATAGTAAGGTAACCTATAATTATTTTCATTTACATTGCTAAGAAAACCCACTTTAATTAATCACAATGTTTATATTAGGCTGGTGTTCCAGACATTTATGCTCTATTCTTGCTTCATTCCATTTAAATTTCAACAATATTACTACAAAACAGACTTTCTAGCAGCACTGAGTTTAAGATATTAGATGCTATGCCCCTGAATAATGAGGACTGATAAACTAAATTTACTTCAAATCATTTTTCTCTGTGTTCCAAATTTCTCTACATGGAATATATATTCATTTTACAATCAAGAAAAAGCTTACTGAAAAAAATAGATGAAAGAAAATTAGAGAAGAGGTTTTTAAAGGCCACAGCTCAGGATGGTGTGAGAAAAAGAAAAATACATAAAAGTGCTGTGCTTTTAATTTTAGAAGCTGGATGATATAGCTACAGCCACCTCAGCTCTCAGTATTACAGCCACTTGTGAATTCTGCTCTTGTTTTTAATTCATGGGAAAAATTAGATTTTCATTATTCACTGTCAACTTCTCATTTTCTGTTCTGTCACTTTGCCCCCTCTGTCATCATCCTGTTTTCCTTCCACTAAATTTCTCCTAGGATTTGGAAACAAACTCTAACTGAAGTTTGGTAAAGAACTCAAAGCATTTGGGCATTCCTATTTGACATACTAACTATGACTGTGGGAAGCCATTTCATTCTGATCAAATAATGATAAAGCAATAAAACTCTTCTTGCTGTAACCTGCATTTTGAATTGCAGGATGAATCTTAGTTCTTCCTATTTATACCTAATAAAAATGAAACCTTGGGAAAACAACTTCCCTTGCCAACATTATTGTTAGACAATTAATGGTATTAGATTTTTAATGTTTCAGAGGATGGTTCTGAACTGTAGGCTTTCTTATGTACCAGATTTATTTCTCATAGATTTTTATTTTTTCCCTGTTGCTTTGCACAGATGACACATGCATACGCAAATACTTGGCTTATGTTACATATTGGGTGTTGGCAAAGTCTTTGCAGAGATGTAAAGAATCAGATAAATATTTTAAGCATTGTGGATCACATACAGTCTTTTCTTCAACTATTCAAATGTGGCAATTGCAGCATGAAAGCAACCATAGATAATAGGTACATGGCCAGATGATTTTCCAATACAAATTTATGGCATGAAATTCACATTTCATGCATCAGGAAATATTCTTTTTCTTTTGATATTTTTCAACCTCTTAAAAATGTAAATCTACATCACAAGCTGCAAAACAAAAAACAGGCAGTAGGTGGGATTTGGCTATCAAGCCATCTTTTCCTGACCCCTGCTATGAATAAAGTCAGAACACACAGAGTGATTAGCAAAAAAACAGAGATTCTGACTTGTACTACTCCCCAACCTGGTCTTCTTCAGAACTCAGAACTTCCACTGCAATCCTAAGAGACCATTGTGGTTAAAACCTTTGCTCTGTGTAGTAGATTCTCATATGGTCACAATTCTTTACTGCAACCCCTATCAGGAGGTGGAAGAAACTGGCAAGCTGATTTTGTGAAATACTTTGCCCAACAGAAGAGCAAAAGGATCACTGTTTAAACTTAGGTAGCACTTCAAGATGTTTTGTCCATTTCTACCCTTTTTCATGGAATACTGCTTTTATCTGAGCAGGACTGTATAGCTTGCTGGAGATGACAGAACTCATAGCACATAAATGAAACACTCCATCTTAAACCACCCAGCCATCGGTCAATCCAGCAACAGACCAAAGCAACCAGTGTGAGCAACCAACTAATTTCAGATAAGGTTGGCCTAGGTCAACAGAACCAGCCTACTGAGCTCTGCATGGACTACCAATTCACCAAATTCTGAGCTAAATAAATGATTATTATTTAAGCCACTAAGTCTTAGGGTAGCTTGTTATCCACCAAAAGCAAACATTCTAGCTTTTGCCTATTATGTGGAAAGTTACGTAAGAATTTAAGAATTCCTCCAGTATGTACAGAAAGGGACAAAAGAAGAATTCTGTTTATAGGTGAGGAAAAAGGAAACATTAAGAGATTAAGCAAAGGAACTAGCATTTATTAGGTTCCTACTATTTTCTAGGCTTAGTTTCAGATGCTTTATTATTCTCCTCAAACAGTTCTAGAAGGCAGATGATATCAAAGAAATGAAACATTTCCTTAAATTCAAATAGGTACCTGAAAGAATAGAATACAAACACTGTCCTACTTGTTTTCCAAGTCTGTTCTAAAACACCATGTTCTTACTAGCTGTTCTAGTTTGCTAGTTGCTGGAATGCAGTATACCAGAAACAGAATGGCTTTTAAAAAGGGGAATTGAATAAGTTGCTAGTTTATAGTTCTAAGGCCGAGAAAATGTCCCAATTAAAACAAGTCTATAGAAATGTCCAATCTAAGGCATCCAAGGAGAGATACCTTGGTTCAAGAAGGCTGATGAAGTTCAGGATTTCTGTCTCAAGTGGAAGGGCACATGGCAAACATGTCAGAGCTTCTCTCTCATCTGGAAAGGCACATGGTGAAAACTGTCAGGGTTCTTCTCTCATCTGGAAGTCAAATGGCAAAAATGGTATCATCTGCTAGTTTCTTCTCCTGGCTTCCTGTTTCATGAAACTACGCAGGAGGCATTTTCCTTTTTCATCTCTGTTCTAGTTGCTAGCTTTCTCTCCTGGCTTCCTGTTTCATGAAGCTCCCTGGGAGGCATTTTCCTTCTTCATCTCCAAAGGTCACTGGCTGGTGGACCTTCTGCTTCGTGGTGCTGCAGCATTCTCTGCTCTCTCTGAATCTCCTTCATTCTCCAAAATGTTTCCTCTTTTATAGGACTCCAGAAACTAATCAAGTCCCAACCGAGTGGGTGGAGACATGTCATCACCTAATCCAGTTTAACAACCACTCTTGATTATATCACATCTCCAGGGAAATGATCTAATCACAGTTCCAAAATACAAAGCTGAATAGGGATTAGAAGAAATGGCTGCCTTTACAAATTGGGATTAGGATTAAAACATGGTTTTTCTAGGGAACACACATCTAGGGGACAGCACAATCTCCAAAGGTTGCTGGCTGGTGGACTCTGCTTCTCGTGGCTATGTCATTCTGCTCTGCTCTGTCTGAATCTCTCATTCTCCAAAATGTTTCCTCTTTTATAGGACTTCAGAAACTAATCAAGACCCACCCAAATGGGTGGAGACACGCCTCTACCTAATCCAGTTTAGCAACCACTCTTGATTAAATCACATCTCCAGGGAGTTGATCTAATTACAGTTTCAAATATAGAATACTGAAAAGGGATTAGAAGAAATGGCTGCCTTTCTAAAATGGGATTAGGATTAAAACATGGCTTTTCTAAAGGGTACATACATCATTTCCAATCAGCACACTAGCCAACATCAAAATAGGATTTAAATTTATTATCTGGGTTTATAAAAACCTTAGGTATTGATTGTATGCATGAGTTTTATTTTGCTTAGTTTGACTTCAAAGTGATTTTAGAAAAACTTTTGTTATTCCATTAAATATAGTGAATGAATAATGTTCTCTTACATGGCTGAGAACTCACTAAAATGGTAACAAAATGATAATTTTTCAAATGTCTTAAACCGGGGAGGATGGAAATTAGTACACAAGAGAGTCCAACAAATTGATGCAAGACAAAAAGTGGGTAGCAGGTGGACTACAGTAGAGAAAGCAGAGGCAGAGAAATACATGGAGTGGGAGGCAGGGAGGTGATCGAAGTGACTTCTAGATTCCCAGACAGGTTTGAGACTTGAAAGCACTTGTTATTACAGCGGTCAGAAATGAAAATGTATCTGAAATAAAAGTTTCTTTGAAAGACTAAAGATGAGATAATTGGCACCCCAGCTGTCTCCACAGGTACAGAATCCACAGCAACCAGTTATCCACACTATCTATCATAAAAGAAAACATCAAAGAGAAATTGAGTGACCTCAGAGAAAAGACTTCAAAATTCAGACAGTTTAGGGACCCCACTATAATTGGCCATTCCCATGGTTAAACCATCCAAAGAAGCCCCCTTCTGGGTACACAGAATTCCCAAATCAGCTTTTAAAAAATTTATTCTTAAAAATGAACCAACAATCAAAATCTTGACACAATACAAATATACAGATCTTGAAATCCTGACCAAGAAGGAGACAATTTGGGAAACAGAAAATGACAAAAAAAAAAAATTAAATAAAATAATTAGTATATTGTGGTTTGAAACTGTATGCACCCCAGAAAAGCGTGTACTTCAAGTTAATCCACTCCTGAGGGTGTACACCCAAGATGAGAAGGATCTGTTGTTGAGGCTACTTCAGTTAAGGTGCGACTCACCTATTCAGAATGGGTCTTAATCCTCTTACTGGAGTCCTTTAGAGACAGGACGAATATGGAGAGACAGAGACAGAAACAAAGACAGAGCCAAAGCTGCAGAAGCAAGAAGCTGAAATCCACGAAACCAGGAAGAGAAGGGAGAGAACAGCAGGCACCACCACATGCTGGCTGACTTTGGGGAGAAAGCATCACCCGCCTTGATGATGCCTTCATTTGGACATTTTTCTTAGCCTCAAAACTGTAAGCTTGGAAACGAATAAATTCCCAGTGTTAAAGCAACACATTTCATGGTATCTGCTTTGAGCAGCCTAGTAAACAAAAACACAGTATAAAAATAGATTTGTTTGGATCCGCAAAATAGAAGAAGATATCATGGAAAAGGAAAGAGTTTTTGAAAGTTAGAAACATGGTTGCTGAAATCCAAAATTGATTGAAGGGTTGGAAGCCAAAGTCAAACAAATCTCTCCGAGATGAGAATCCACCCAGTTTCTAGCATGAGGGCATAGGGCCAAACCAGGAGTCCCACTATCCAGCAAACAGAAATTTCAAGGGAAGGGAGATAGAAAATGAAATAAAAATTGTGAGACAATTTTCTGTTTCTGAAGGATATGTCTCCTGGTTGGAGAGGCCCACTTAGTGACCAGCATAATAGAAAGATATGCCCACAACGAGCTTCATTATTTTAATATTTCAGAACAATAAAACCATCTCACAAGCCATTGGTTAGGAGAAATTAGTTATCAACAAAGGAGCAATAAAAGACACCAACATTTCCAGGCTTATCAGCAACATTATATGAAGGTTGACAATGCCATTCTAAGTTCTTGTAGGAAATAATTTATGCTAATATACATATGACTCTAATGATGGGTTAGTGATAAAATGACTTGCTTTCAAACTGCAACCAGTTGCACTATCCTTTTTTTGAATATAATGGTTATATTTGGCTAATGATATATGAGGATTTGCCTCATAAAGACAATCAATTATTCAGTCAGTATCTACAAGTATTTTTGTATTCAAACCCACTTCTAGTCTTAAGCACTTACTTGGGGTGAGTAGATGTCTTAGGTTTCTGATATTTTCTCTGTCAAGAAAGAAATAAAGCCAAAATAAAGTCCTAATCAATTTTTAATAATCTTGACTCAATGCTAGTAACCTTAGGTGGGTTGAGTTGATTGATGGGGAAGGGGGTATGATGCTGGTAGGGATTACAATCAATAAATGCATATCTTGAGAATGAATTAATACTGATAGATTGTTACAGGTGCATTCTCTCACTTAATTCTCACACTTACATATGGGAGGGAGGATGGCATTATTGTAGATGAAGAAACTGAGGTTGGAAAGGCCAGAGGTTTCAGTTTATATTCTAAAGTGAACCACTGCACCATTTTTCTTCCTCTTCAGTAACTAAAATTTGAATATGATTTCAGTGTTAATGTAGAATATCAATCATATAAGTGGCCACAATTTCCCCCTTCTATCCCTTACTCTTCAAGGCAGGAAACCCAGTCACCTGCATATATGGTTTTTGTATTTGTGCTTGCTTTACTCATTCTGGCTCATCGAATTAGAGGGCTCATGTTAAGCAAATATGCATTTAAGTCTCTATTTTCACGGTGCCTTGTAAACCTGGGTGAAGGAGCAATAGAGAAAGAATATCCATTTCCCTCTAAAAATATATACAACTGAGAATTTTTATTAAGTGAGCATTAGGATCAAAGGAGGCAAGGCCCCCAGCAAAATCATTATTTCTGCTTTATATGGTAAAAAGCGGAGAGCCCTAAGAACAAGAGGCAAAGTTGTCTAGGATTATAAAATTAGAAGGAGGCTGGGAAAACTGAGTTTATAAAATCCTTGTGACAGCTCATTGTGGACTCTATTCCATGCCCTATGTTTGATAAGGTTTTTCCATTCTTACCTGACTTATATCAACATCAATAACTATTTGGGTTATTGTGTCTGGTGGTTCTTTCCAGTGTCTGGAGTTTCTGTCTTCTGTGGATGAAAATCAGCATGCAGTACAAAACTCTTGGAGACCATCTACAGATTTCTAGAGTCTTCAACATGTGAAGGTCCCTGTTTTTGCCATGCTTCTCCAAAATTTCTAGTGTCATCAGCTTCTGTGAGTTCTGCTCTCAGCTCAGCAAGATTGCCAGGCAGGGTTTGTGTTCCTTTTTCTGCTTCGCAGCCTGATACTGCCTCTATGCAGTATACTGGCAATCACAGAGCTCGCCTCATGTGTTTATCTACTACTATGATTACAAATCTTGGTCTGCATGATCCAAGGCTCCAAAATAATTTCCATATATTTTTTCCAGTTTTATAATTGTTTTACAGTAGCAAGGCAATTTTCGTAGTGGTTATTTCTTCATGCATAGAAGCAGAAGTTGCAACTATCTAAAATTTATGCTTTTTAATCAATATCCCCTACTGCCTTTTCTGACCAAATAAAAAGTATTACTCTTATATGTGCTTTCATCATGCTCTGAGGAAATTCCAGATCCAAGCAGGAACTTCTGTTTGTTTCCTGAGCTGCAGTAGAGATATGATATTCACCTGTCTCAACTGGTAGTTTTCTTGTGAAAATGCCCACCCCTTGTTAACAAGGTCTCCTATTTTAGTGCTAATAGAGAATCATAGTAATTCAAGTAATTTAGTTATCTAATTCAATTTTATTCTTACACAAATTCATAGACCTACTCTGTTGTCCTTTGAAGCACAATGAGTTATACCTCTTACCTAATTTGTCTTAATTTTGTCTTCTTCTCTTTCATCTTACTCTCCTGAATACCATCTTATAGCCACATCAACTTATTTCAATACGTTTTTGTTCCTTCCTTCTCCTTTATAACACAAGGTATCTGGTTGATCCATCTCTCTATTACTTTTTATCTTTCCTTAAGACTAGAATGAAAATATTTGAAGAGAGAATTTGTTCTACACTTAATAAAATTTCTTGATAGTATATATGATAGTCAGAGATACTTGTCTGAAGGTAGTTACAAATTTTACCCTAAGGCTATGTGTCAAGAAAGTGTGTAAGTTTTATAATCATAAATATTGTTTCAAATTCTATATCCATCTATTATTTTTGCATTGATTTGGTAGCTAACCAGAAGTCTGTTTTCTCAGCTGTAAATGAAGCTGAGCTTTTCCAAATTCCCAAACCATAAACTCTCTGAAATATAATGAGTTGTTGTTTTAAGCTTCTAAATTTGGGGTTAGTTTCTTAGGCAGCCATAGTATAGTAAAGAAAAGCATAGACTCAATCATTCATATTTGCATTCCTAGGTTCCCCCCTTGTAAATTGGGAATAATAGTAACACTTATTTCACAAGACTTTGTAATAATTTAATGACATATTTAATGGGATATTCTAGCTGAGTGCCTGGTACATAAAAGGTGCTTCATAAATGTTAAATCTCTGTTCCTCTTCTGTATTTCTTATTGCCTAAATAAGTAATCATATTTTAAAAATCAGCCCTTACTAACTTAAACAGAAGTCTTTTGTAAAACATAGACTGTAAAAACACCAAGGTCCTTTCAGCATCTAAGGAAATACAGGCAAGAACTT
Organism: Tamandua tetradactyla; assembly: GCF_023851605.1. NCBI lineage: Eukaryota > Metazoa > Chordata > Mammalia > Pilosa > Myrmecophagidae > Tamandua > Tamandua tetradactyla. The sequence continues at coordinate 51,574,072 of NC_135341.1, read as the reverse complement.
TAAAGAATCCTTCCTCTAGTCAGTCTATTCACTAAATTTCATTATGGCCAATGGTATTATCATTAATACAAATTTCATTAGAAAATAAAAGTAAACAGTGGGACATATAAAAACTCATTAAATAGCAATTGCTAAGGGAAAGTAAATTTGATTGAAAATGCTCAAGAGTTTGACCTATGTTTACCTATGATATTTTATTCCATAATCAGTAGTAGTTTGCTGATGTGAAAAAAACGTAGTTCAGAGCCTTTATAAAGAATGTGATGAACTGAAGAGTGCTTATATCAATAATTTCAAATAATATGTTATGGAATGATTTACAAGGTGGTACATGAATATGTTTTTATAAACCTTTCCTTCTAGTGCACTGTGATGTTTATGCATGCATTCTACTTTTGCACTTAGGTTGTTCTTTTGTTCTAACTAATCTATTCCATTATTCCACTTTCAAATTACACATCTGTCTTTTTGTTCTTCATATAATGCATAATTGTTGTGAGGATTGAAAATCTTAATTTGTTTTTCCAAAGCATGATTTGCTGATGGATAAAAATAGGGGTTACAAAAAGCAGAAAATGTAAATTCAAGAGAATTTGATGATTGACTGAATGTGGGTTGTGGAATGGAAATGAAAGGGAGGCATTAATGACTCTCAGATAATTATATTGGCCTACTGATTCCATGTACTTGTTTTCTGGTGATAGTAGTTGATGATCATTTTGGTTGAGGAATAGGGGTATTTCAGAGGCTGCATGAGTTCATATAACAATTGATTTTAGGTGGGCATTTTTTCTTTTGGTGCATGGGCTGGAAATCAAACCAGGGTCTCAAACATGGGAGATGAGTACTCTACCACTGAACCACTTGTGCACCCCATGTGGGCAATTTTTAAAAGAAGCTTGGCATGTGAGATAAAGGAGAACATTTAGAAAAAGATAATAAGAAAGGCCTATGAAGTAAGAAAGATATCTACTTTTATTGAGACAATAATAATGAAATGTCAACAGGAAAAAATGCCAGCAAAAATGGAAGATATTGGGAAGAAAACTTCATGTTCTTAGGGGTTACCGACCTAAGGTCCTAGGGTATACCACCATCATCTCTCCCTTTTTACACTGGGATGGCTTTTTTGATGGCCACTTGGCTAGGCTACAGTTCCCACAGATTCAGTCAAACTAACCTGGCTGTTTCCGTGAAGAGGTTTTGCTGATGTAATTAAAATGTCTAATAGGCTAACTTTAAATAGGAGTTCCATTCTGTTGGTAATATTAGTTTCTTGTCTGCTGTGGACAACCACTTCAGCTTGTGCCTAAGTGTTCCAGTCTTCCCTTGAGCTTCCCTTTCAGATTGTTTGCCCTACTGATTTTGGACTTGCTCAGCCAGCCCTACGATCACATAAGTCAATTACTTGTAGTAAATCTCCAACTTTTAATCAAGCTCATGAATTAACAAATCTAGTGCCTTAAAAGAAATGTGAGGAAAAGGATACACAATAGGTGTTAGGTAATGAATAATGGAAAGAAACAGATATTTGAGACCTTACATGTATTTCACAAATCTAACCCAATCAGTAGGCTTCTCTTTATATTGGAGAACTAAAGCTACCTAAGACCAGAATTATGGAATCTTTCCATAATCAATTTATGAGTGATTTTATATGGCTTAAAATGTTCAGAATAGAAAAAATGAAAAATATTTAGGATTCACTAATTTATCTTTCTAACAAAATAATAATATATCTACCCAGTCAGTAGAACATGTAACTTTGTTACAAATTTTGTATTTGCATCTTCCCAACAATGTAGCTATTGAGCTGTGAGAAACACCTTATTTAATATTTAGCATTCTGCCCTCACTATTTGGTAGATAAAGTAAAGTAATATCTGCATTTCTCTATGATGGCTGGAAAGTTTAATCAATCTTAATCAAGAAGCTATAATTATTCATACCAAGTTATGAATAACTGATGATAGGATTTGCATAAAACCAAATAAATGAATCTCTAAAGAGAGAATTTCAGAAATCAGCAATTAAGTTAATTCATGGATGGATGAATAATATGTAAGAATTCTGTGGGCAGCAGAATGGTTCTGCATCTAAGAAATAGCTATTTGCTCTGGTTGAAAGTGAAGGCAGATGCACAATTATGTGAGGTATTATATTCAACAAGTCATGTACCTTCTCTGTTGTCAATGATACTTTGCCTTCTGCTGCCCAGATTTATGGGAAATGTCCTTTCTTTATTGGATCCAGATTGCCTTGACAATATGGTGCAGCTCTCTTGGGATTCTAAAGGACTGATTTTGAATGCTCCTTTATCACTTCTCATTGGTCTCCTCTCAATTTCTGAAATTGAGTCATTCTAGGAGCTTGATGCTTTAGTCCTAAGGCCCTTTTCCATAGCCTAAGCCCTGACACCAGGTAACTTGGTATACTCATTTAAAAGGATTATGAACCCTAGAAAAGCCATGTTTTAATCCTGACTGAACTCATGGAGGCAGTAATTTCTTTTAATCCCTATTTAGTACTGTAGGTTGGAAACTTGATTAAGATTACGCAGAGATGTGACATGCCTAAATGTGGGTATTTATCTTTAATGTGACTATACCCATTCCAAATGGACTTGATTAGTTTACTGGAATCCTTTAAAAGAAGAAACATTTTGGAAAAAGCTAGAGAGGCATGAGAGCCCACGCAGTCATAGACCTAATGTTATTCCTTTAAGATTAAAAAAGCATTAATACAACCCATGTAATGTACAACCCATGTATTGTGTTGTAATATAACCCATGTTTTGAAACAGACCAAATTGTTTTAATAAAAAAAAGCCCACTTTATTAAAAGACTATAATCTATTAATACTACTGGCCAAAGGTAGTAAAATTTGTACAAAAGCAAAAGAAAAAGTCAAAGATGAATGTATACTTCTTTCAATTCTTACCAGGTAAGGAGTTCTTCAAAAGAAAAGGGCAGATTTCAATATCACCTTCAACATGTAAAGGCCTTGGAAGTAGTCATTCTGTTATTGACAAAATAAAAAATCTGAACAAACTGAATATCATTTGACTTTTCTTAGACCCATCAGAGAATGGAGGTCACGGAGCAAACTCACCATGAAGTTAGGAGAGACAGGTGAATGCAGAGAAAGTCAGTTGCATACAGACAAGCAAAGCTGAGATCAGCTTACAAGTAGCAAAGCCACTGGAGCAATAAACTGGTAGGAATGTGTAAATGGTAATTTTTCATAAATTGCTGGAAGATGAGTGTAGACTAACTTGAGAGTGAGAACTATTGTTCAGTCTTGGGGGGATTCCACATTTCCCAGGAAACTTACCAGCGTCTTAGAGTAAAGACTCAAGAAAAATTTCCAGTTGTTTTTGTTAGAGCAAGAGAAAAGTAATCATTTTGAAATAATTCCCAGAGCATTTTCTATAATAAAGGTCTATACTCCAAGGAAAAAACTTTTCCGGATATTTATCCAACCTGGAGGAAGGGCAGTTATCCATATAGCCTTCCTGGCTCATCAAAGTGAAGGAAAAGTTAAGAAATGATTGTGAAGATCACAATCCAGCGAAACAGGTCCAATCCAAGGAAACAGACTGAAATTTAATCATAATAATATACAATGCTGTGCTCCCCCCACACCTTAACACCAAATCATCAGTACTCTAGTATAATAGCTGTGGGTTATAGATAAAAAGTGGTTTAAAGCACACCTCTATTTAAGAAGGAGTTACTAGGGAAATCCAGAGATCAGAGAAGATAAAATCTAGGACATTAGAGGAAACTTAAGCCTCTGACACTTACAGCTACAGAAAACATAAAACACAACCCAAATCATAGCCAGATTAACACAATACACACACAGTAAAGACTATGTCACTTCCTGTTACCAGATAAATCATGTCCATTTTTCAACAAAAATTTAGAAGGCATGCTAAAACAAAAAAGGAAACACACTTTGCAAAGTCAAAGTAAATATAAGAACTAGACTCAAATATGACACATACTTTGGATTTATCAGGTCAGGAATTTAAAAACACTATGACAATATGTTAATGTATTTAATGGAAAGAGTAGATAAAAGGCAAGAACATCTGGGGTTTTATGGCACCCATGGGCATTAAAAGGAATATCTATGTCCACAGATTTGATAGCTTACATTTTATGGGACAAGTTCTTGAAAGTCAAACTATGAGAATTCACACAAGTAGAAATAGATAATCTGACTAGACCTATATCTATTTGGGAAATTTAATCAATACCTTTCCAAAAAAGAAAGCACCAGGTCCACAATGCTTTTCTGAACTCTACCAAATTTTGAAGGAAGAAATCATGCCATTACTCTGCAATTTCTTCCAAGAAATACAAGCAGAGAGAACTTTAACTCATTTTCAGGCCAGCAGAACCCTAACACCCAAATCAGGTAAATAAATTACAAGAAAGGATAACTACAGACTAATATCCTTTGCAAAAACCCTCAATGAGACTTCTGGTCAACTAAAATGGCAGCATAATATGCTCCACAGTGCCATTCCCCCAAAGAATCTTTGAACAATTAGCAAAAACTGGCAGATCCAACTTCCTTAAAACTGGTAAACAGTTAAAGAGTGATAACTGGGTGATTGCTGAATCAAGAAAACACAGCTTAAAAATGGGAGGAGAAGCTTGTGGCATTCATGCTGGCCCCTCCCCATTCCTTTCCTAGCACAGTGTAGAATCAGCCTGAGCTTGTATTATGGATCCCTGGACCTGTTCTAGAGGGAACAGAGTAATCTATATGCACATACTGTGGTGCCTTTATATTGGTGCCAATTTATTGGGTTGAACCAAGAAACACTGGCTGACCCTTGGAGACCTTGAGTTTTAGCTTGCAGATAGCTAAAGCAGCATAAGGAAACAAGACAAAGTGGCCTGGGGCAAAGTATTACCTGCTTTACGGCATAAAAGACAGTACCAGGGGAGGGGAGAAAATCTAGGATTCAAAGGGAGTAGATGACAGTAAAAAACACTACACAATGAATTGTTGACTGAATGGAGGTCAGGGAATTCAGACTTCATAAAAAAAAGATGATAGTTTTTTTTTGTAGCGCTTTGTTGCTTTGCTCCTTACTTTTTAAAATGTGTGAATGAAATGAAAGTCTTGCAGGGTCTCATGTTACAGTTGGCATTGATTAGGAAGGAGTGGGGACTGAAAGTCAGGATGTGGGAATATCAGCAGATTTTTATAAAATGAAAGACTTTGAACTCTTAAATATTTCTGTGAGTGCTTTGCCAGTAGAAGTATTATATCCTCCTCAGTTGAGGAGGTTATTCTGTCTCTGCCTAAAGAAGCTTTTAATTGTCTTTGCTGATCTAATTGCCATCAAGGAAATTCTTATCCTCCTCATGATTTAGCCCCACCACCTCTGATTTCTTCTAGATTTCCTACTTCTATGGTAGGCCCTAAGAGGTCAGAATCAAATTGGGAATTTTGAGGCGATACAATACATACCAAAGAAAAAGAAATATTTTGTCAACTTATATTGACAGAAATCTGAGGAATATGTATGAATTTGGATCAGAAGGATGTTGCATCAAGGTAAAAGAGATATAATATTGTGTCAAGCAGAATTTGTTGGTATAGACACATTATGCAGAAATTCTGGAATCAATGTGCTACCTTGAGTAGCTGGGAGAGACTCCAACAGTTTCCCTGTGAAGAAAAAATGGGAAAGAGCTGGAGATGCCTGAAATGGCCAACAGATCTTAATGTAATTCTGACCCGTGGGGAGTAGAGAGGGAAGGATGGAAGGTTGGTTAGGAAAAGTCTTAGACTGTGATGCAATTCTTGGAAAAGTTTGGCAAAGCTGATGGGGAGCCCTTGAGCCAAAGTCATCTATTGGAAGAGTCCCATGCCTCCCAGGAATAGGCCTGTCTTCCTATCCTGGCCACACTTAGCCATTGGCTGAGAACCATCCATGGGAAGCATGCTCACCTCATGAACAAACTTATGAATTTCAGAACCCAGTAGCTGGGGCAGTAGATCTGTTACGTCCTCTGCAGCTAGAGATCTGAAAGGCCCATTTCCGTGGCTGCCACCTTTTATAATGACATAAAGGTCTTATTGTATCTCTAAGAACATATAACAGTTGTAAAAATCTATATAAAATATTTAATAAATATCCCTATATCATACAGTAAAATATCCTCACACTATATAAAGAAAAGGAAATAAGTGAATGGGAGAACATACTTCTATCACAGTAAATTCCATCACATTTTATTAACAGGTGAACTAGACAAAAAAAATCTCATTATGGATACCTATACTGAGCAGATCTATACATTTTTCTCAAGCACACAGTTAATATTTGCAAAAATTGATCATTGTGTTAGTTTGCTAATTTTGCTGGAATGCAATACACCAGAAATAGACTGGCTTTTATAAAGGGATTGATTTAGTTACAAATTTACAAATTTTCAGAGGAAATGTAGTTAGCTTCTAGCTTCCATCTAGGTTTCTCTGTCACATGGGAAGGCATACAGTGATGGTGGCTAGCCTTTCTTCCTGGTTTCTGGGTTCAAATGGCTTTCTCTGGGGCAATCCCTTTCTGCATCTCCAAGCAGCTGGGTCTGAGCTGCTGCACTCTCTTCTGACCTCTCTCTTTTAAGCCTCCAGCTAATTAAATTGAATGTCACTCATTGCAGAAGGCACTCCCCTTAGCTGACTGCAGATGAATCAGCAATAGATGAATGTTACATGCTGATGATTTACGTCCACAGCAACAGAACAACTGGGTATCATCACCTGGCCAAGTTGACACCTGAACCTGACTACTACAATCATATACTAGGTTCATAAATAAACTCACAATTTGAAAAAAATACGTATACAGACCACAGTCTCTGGCAACAATGCAACTAGGTTAGATGTTAAAAAAGAAAAACAATTTAAAACCACAAATGTTTAGAATTTTAAAACAGCTCTAAATAACTTATGGGCCAAAGAATAAATTATAAAAGGAATGCTAATGCATGACAAGGAAAAGAAAGCTTGTCATTGATTTGTAGACAAACTGATTCAGATAACTGAGAAACCCTTTCTTCTGCTTTCATCACACAGGTCTGAAGTCCTTGTTCCACACTGTCCCCTCAGGTGAGGAAGTATGGAGAGAAGTAATCCCTTCCTAGGAAGGTGTGTTGCACTTTAGTGGCAAATAGCTGACCCTGAACTCAAATCCTTGCATCTGGGTTCTAATATCACCACCACCACCCCCCAAATCTTTGAACAAGGACAGGTGACTCTAATGTCACTGGGTCTCAGTTTCCTCATTTGTAAAACAGGTTAATAATATCTATATCAATGGATTGCTATAAGGCTAAAATTAGTCTTTATATGATAGGGGATATTTAGAAAATATTTAATATGCATTATTTTCTCCCCCCAAGGTTTGAATTCTGAATATTTAAGTTATAAAAGGTGGCTAGGTCCTTATTTTTATATTCAGCTCAGCCTTGTATTGTAGACTCATCTTGGCTTTAAAAAGCTTTTGAGATTAACTTGGTGACTTAGCCAACATTTGTGCTTCTATTTCCTCAGATTTTTACTTGGTTAGGGAGAAAGGTCTCAGATTAATCATCTCTATCATCAAAAGCTATGGCTGTGCACACAGTAGAAATTTCAAACATAAATACTGAATAAATGAATGAGCAAATGGTTTCTAAAAGTGTGGTTGTAAATGGGAACTGCTGGTGGATGTGATTAAGGCTTTCCTCTACACCTGACTGAAATTCAATTTTGAAGGTTCATATTCTTTGATCTTAAGTTCTTTCACACTTGGATAGAATAGGCAAATAGAGTATATTGGGTAGTGTTCAAAAAAGTAATTCATTTTCAGTGATAGGTTGCTTGAGATCTGCTTTCAAAAGTGCCTGAAGTTAGTGAAAATGCCTATCAAGTCCACCTCTCAGCACCATCACCTTCATCTGAAACTCTTTCCATTTGATTTAGATTCCATTTTTTGCCAAGCCTTTCATACACAGGTTTAGATGAGGGTTTCTCAATGTTGGCATTACTGACTGTATTAGTTAGGGTTCTCTAGAGAAAGAGAATCAACAGGGAACACTCACAAATATAAAATTTGTAAAAGTGTCTCACATGACCATGGGAATGCAGAGTCCAAAATCCGCTGGGCAGGCTGTGAAGCCAGCGATTCCGATAGAGGGTCTGGACGAACTCCGCAGGAGAGGCTCACCAGCCAAAACGGGAAGAGCATGTCTCTTCTGATCCTCCTTAAAAGTCTTCCTGTGGTCAGATTAAGCATCACTCATTGCAGAAGACACTCCCCTTTGGCTGATTACAAATGTAATCAGCTGTGGATGTAACTGACATGGTCATGATTTAATTCTACGAAATGTCCTCATTGCAACAGACAGGCCAGCACTTGCCCAACCAGACAAACAGGTAACACCACTTGACCAAGTTGATACATGACCCTAACCATGACACCGACATTTGGGACCAGATCATTCTTTGTTTTGAGGGGCTGTCCCGTGCTTGTAGGATAATGAGTAACAGCCCTGACCTCCTCCCACAAGATAGCAGTAGAACCCCACTGACCCTAAAATGTGTCAGCCCAAACTGTCTCCAGAAAGTTCCTTCGGTTAAGAACCAATAGTTTAGAATGATCCTTGACAGAACACAGATGCGAGCCTTCTCCAAAGTTCAAGAGCAGTGGATGATGCACAATCTTGGAATCTGCTTTATCATTGAAAGTTATCCTTACTAGTTCAGTGAGGTCAGGAAACTCCCAGCCTCTATGGGCAAATCTCTCTTCTGCTTAATTCTCATTCAGAGCACTGAATCTTAAACCAAAAAAATCTCTTCACTGACTGAAGATTATGCTGGTTTCTACACAATGCATGTGTATGCACATGTGTGTGTATTTATAAGTAGATACTACAAATGTATAGTTATTTTATTATTATATAATACATAGCTTATAGACACATAAATGGTGGCAAATATCTCATAATTGTATTCTTCGCTTCTCTATAATGCTGAGTTTTTATTGCATCTTCTGTCAACAATAGAATGGTCTTCTAAAACTTTCTACTTCAATTGCAAAATTATTTCTGAAAATAATTTTGTGCCAAGTTATTCAACCCAACAATAATCCAACCATGTATAAAGTTTTCCTTTGCATTCCATCTCATTTGATAGTAGTATTACAATGTGTTATTTTTATATATTTGTTGGCATATCTCTGCTTATACTTTTAATTTCTACTGTACTGTCCCATTCTATTTTAGGTCTATTTGTTAATGCTCAACAGATAATTTGATTTTTGACCCATTAAGAATATTTGCCATCTGTTAATAGATATTAACTTATTTACATGTATTGTTATAATAGATATATTTTGTTTTATTTTGAAATCTTGTTCCCTTCAAAATTTCCCTGAATTCTGGATCTTTCAGTAGGAGGTTTATTGTGTTTGCTCTTATCATCTCTACTGTTTCAGAAGGCATATTTACTGTTTTTAATTCTACTATCAATTATTCACATTTTTCTTTTCCTAAAATTTGTCATAATTCTTTTAATTTTTACATTATGTATTTAGAGGCTATAAGTTTAGATGGACATAGATTAAATATTATATTTCTGGTGACATTTTCCATTTTATGATTATACAATGCTCCTCCAGTATAGTTAAAAGTTCTATCCTAAAAGTTTATCTACCTTTTATTCAGTAACTGTTTTCACAGTCTCTCATTTTCCATTATTTAAAAATATTTTCTGTTAAATCAAACTCATTTCAATTTATTAAGTATATTCAGAGGCTGACCTTTTAAAAATTTACAAACTACAAATATTTAACTTCTTATGGGTGAGTTTTTGCAATTTATATTTACTACAATTACTTATCCTGAAATATTTTCCCTTCCCTGTGTCCAAACCCTTTGCAATGTGACTATGCACCTTCTCACAGCAAAAGCTTACTTTAAAAGCTTACATTCCATTCTGTTAATCTAGGTTGGTCTTGTGACCTGCTGCGACCAATAAAATGTAGCAGGGGGGATGGTGGGCCAATTCCAAGCCTAAGCCCCAATAGGCCCAGAATACTTTCACTTGCTCTTTTAGAATTCTGACATTGCCATGTGACCAAGCATGAATTATCTGCTAGAGAAGGAGAGACCATAGGAGGAGAACCAAGGTGTACACCATGTGGCAATCAGTCCAGCTGCAGAATAGAGCCACCTGTCAGCCCTCCCACCCCCATCCCTTTTATGGCAGATGACTAGGGAGCTAAATCAAGACCAGGAGTAGTCACCTGAACCAAGTTTAAATTACACATCAGCAAAATCAGGAGCCAGATAATTAGCTGCTATTTTAAGCCTCTGAGATTTGGCGTGATGTTATACCGTATCTAGTTGCTACGTTAGTATATCAGCAATTATTTATAACTTGATTATTTTATGTTCCCTATTTGTCATACTTTCATCTTTGTTTCTTTTTTTGACTCATTTTTCTTCTTCTACTTGATTGCTTCATTTTGATTTATTTTTCCATGTTTTCCTTTAGTGACTTTGAAGTTGTATATTATATTTTGATTTTTTTTTTTACTGTTAAACTTTTAAAATTTCATACCTGACTTAAATCTAGTCAAAATCACAAGTTAATATGTATATTTATTGTTCTTCAATGGGAACTTTTTCTGACCCCTTCTCTTTCCATATTTTTAAGATTGTATAGTACTTTAGTTCCACCTTCTTTGTAAAGACACCGAGTTAGTTGATATCATCATCATCACTATCAGCCCAATATTTTTTAGATTTACTAACATGATGACTAATTTATTTTTTCTCCATGACTTCTTGTATTCCACTCCTTTCTGAGTACAATTTATTTCTATAATGTACATTTTCTGTTCCAGGATCCTATCTAAGTGCAACATCAGTTATTATTTCTCCTTTAGTGTCCTTCAGGTTGTTGTTTTTAATTCAGTAGGAACCTCTCTCTCTCTCTCTCTCTTTTTTGCTTTTTAAACCATTTACACTTATCGTCATTATTCAGAAGTTTTGTCTTCTATCACTCTAGATTTTGGTTCTTGCTTTGTATATTTTTGTAGTGTTTATTGTCTTCTGTTATTTTAATATGACCATTATTGTATTTACATTTATGTTTCTGATGATTCGAAAGAAATCAATCCTAGGTGTAATTCTGTTAATGGTTATATTTGTTTAAAATTCTTTATCTTCTTGATAGTTCTGTAATTATCAATATCACATAGAAACTTTCCTTAGTGCTCAGCCTGCCTTAAGTTATCTCATCATCCTGCTCCAAGTCTTTGTGGGGTTAATATGAGTTTTTTAGTACAAGTTATTTTATTTGCTTATTATTTTTGTGACATGCAATTAATGTCTCATATTTACTTTGCTTTTGGTTTTGTTCCATATTTCATATCCATTGTTAAATTCAGTAACTGTCCAATAGCAAGCTCTCGATAATCAATTTTTGATTGAAATTGTCATATTTTCAGCAGTTATTTTGACTTGAATCTTTTAAAAGTAGTTTTGATATTTACTCACAAATATTTTTCTATTGTAGTTTTTCCTAATATTAGATATCATTTTTCTTCATCTCCCAGACCACTGACATCAAGATTTGCTAATTTAAGATGAATCAGTATTATACTTTAGACAATATTACACATTTGAAAGTGCTTTCTAGCACTTTGACATCTAAAAGATAATTTGACTGAAGTTAAGTTATTCCATCTCCAATAGCCTCTTAAAAAATAGTCTATTACATTGTTTATATATCTTCTCACAATTAGTGTTGTAGAGCAGATATCTAAATGATTTCTGATTTTTTTCCTATATTGTGATGAATGTAGAAATTTTTAGAATTGTGTAATCCAAGCATTTTATCTGACTAAGTCTAGATATGAATCTCCTTTTCAGTGATTTTCCTGGTTGGTTGAATTAGTTCATACTTCATGTATCTCTTGTCAGTTGAGAATTTTTCAATTATATTTTGAATAATTTTGTCATCATTTTATACAAGTCTCCTTCAATAACTTCAGTTTTCTATAGGTCGGATGTCTTTTGGCTGTCATAGCCGCTATTTTCTGTCATTGACTCCCTTTGTCCTTTTCCTTCTCTTTCTGCAGGAGTTTCCCAGTTTTGACATGCATGTCAGTCTTTCACTTTTAACCAACGCCAATTTGCATTCTTAATTAAACCAAATCAAATTTAGAAGAAAGCTTTTACATTTTTAATTTTAAATATTTTCTCCATCTTATTTGGCTCCATTTGTATTTCAGAATAATATTTCCTCAGGCACATTGTCTTTTTGCCACCTGTTAAGAATAACTATAATAGTTTATTGCATGTTAAATCTGCTCCGAGGAATGTTTAACTGTTAAATTACATAACCCTCACAACAAGCCTAAAATGTAGGCATTGTAGTTGTCTCCGTTCTCCACATTAGAAATTTGAGGTACAGAGTGTAAGGTGACTTTCTCAGAGCAATCCAGTTTATTAGTGGAGTATCAAGGAAGACAATCGAGCCAGTCCAATTTCAGAGGCTGATTTCAATACAATAATATCGAATTTTCAGAGTCAAGAACATTTTCCTGGCTCCTATATTTAATCATTTCACTTGTCCGTGTCATCAGAACCATGAGGCATACCCATTGTTCTGCAATATTTTTTTAGATATATGTGGAATGTTTTAAAAATCAATACTTATATGACAGTTGAATTTTCAGACTTAATATTTGCAACATAGAGGGGACACACTCTGCCATTGGCTCAATTGCCTGTCTATTGGGTTAGAACATAGAGCATTAGCTAGAACCAGAGAACAAATTGATGCATACAGCTCCTAACATGAGATTCTGCTAGTAGCAAAACAAAAAAACTGGTTTTCTTTGTGGAATTGAGGAAACTTTTTCTATTCCCATTTGTTTCTCTGAACTCTGATCCAGTGAAAAATATGAGAATATTTATATCCTTTATGTCCTTTATAATCCTTTATGTCCAGCACTTCCAAGGACCTTTCTTCTCTGTTCTTACGTCCAGCATTTATCTTGTAGGAATTCCATATCTCAGGATGAAGATCAATATGTCCAAATTCCCTGACTTTAACTTCACATCTTTTCTTTTGAGATCGGCTGTCACATGATGAATATAGAAGAGAGGAAGCAGGCACAAATCAGTGGAGGTAAACAATGCTGTCGCTAACTCCAAAATTTATTCCTTTGTAAGGGATAAGGATTTTTCAGTTTTCTGATTGATAACAATCCTAAACTGTGAACAAAGGGGAGTCTTGAAGGTTTTTTCCTGTATTTTCTTGAGAAGACAATTTAATACCAAATGGTATTATTCCTTGACACTCTGGACTTACATTGTATTATTAATGTATTATTATTTATCAATTCAATACTCTCAGATATGCTACATTGTACGTTGAATCCATACCCCAGATAGAATTGAAATTTTATTGTAGTTTCACCTTACAAAATATAGGTTCTTAAAAAAATAAAGAAAATCTAGATGAGTGAAATTCTTATACTCTCACTATCCAAAGTAACCACTATGAATATGTTGGGATAAACTTTGAGTAGCTTCATAATGAATACATATGTATGAAATGAAAACAGATATGTAGATGGATAGATAATACATAATTATAAAAGTAGAATTTAAATATACCTATTTTAGAAGATGTACTCTTCTGTTTTCAATAAATTGTATATTTTTATTATCAGAATCATTTTCAATGTGTTACTTTATATGGATGTTTTAAAAATAGACTGTACGGGAGAATCAAACTTTGAGTAAACGGGAGGGCCATGACTGCATTACTCTGGCTCTCAAATTAGATTGGAAAGTGAAGATTTATATCAATTTTATGAGACAAGTTTAAGTGAAAGCATTAAAAATATTGTATGTGGCATGAACAGAAAAAGAGGCAAGGATGCACCAAGGAACTTAAAGTTGAAACATACCACAAATAGAATGGTACCACATAAAGGTCTCTGTATATTTCAAAGTACTAAAAGTCTGGCTGATGCATTGACCAGAATTATATATAGAAGGTATTTAATTCAATAAAAAGCAATGATAGCATATTAGGCACTATGGCAATAATTCTAAAACATAGTTATGCATTCACCACCACAGTCTATATGATATTTCTATTTCTTCTGCAAAAAAGAGGAAGAGAAATAAAAGAAAAATAAAAATAAATAAATAAAATAAAATTATATTAAAAGGATAAACAACAACAACAATTCCCATACCCCTCCTTTATGAATTCATACCCTCTCTTAATGAATTAATTTTGGTATATTGGCTCTGTTACATTTACAGGAAGCATATTACAATGTTAATTCAATTGTTAACAATAGACTCTAGTTTGAATTGATTGCATTTTTTCCATTCACCATCCCATTTCAACACCTTGCATGTTGAAAATGAACTACACTGCCCTTCAGAGATAGGTAGACCTCAATCAGATAGTAGGAGTTTTCCCAGAGTGTACATTCATCATCATCTACCACCCTAACTCACCTGCCCTCCCCCGCAAAGTTCTGATATGTCTCAGTTAGGGGTGCTGAGGGTGACCCTTCCCTATCCTATCCCTGGCCTTTCTGACCTCTCCCAGCCTTAACACAGAAATCATCATTCCAAGGCCTCCGCTAGTTATGGAAGAAGTCTGAAATTTGTAAGAGTGCTGGTGCTTATACAGACAAGAAGAGTGTCTCTGCACTGAGAAGTGAGATGACTCAGCCTGACCTTGAAGCCACAAGTCGCAAGGGAAGTAGATACCTGAAAGTGTTATTACAAAGCATTGCACCCAAGAGTTCCGTGTGATATGTGCTGTGAAATGATGGAGGAGGCATTCCTCATCCTTCCCTGGAGACTCCAAATGAGTTCACAGGGAAGTTATTTCCATTTGGGTGTCAAAAAGTTTGAGAATTCTTCAGACATCTTAGAGGAAGGGAAGAACATTAGAACATCATAATTGGTTAATCATCCTCCTTCCAATAAAATGACTTGAAATAATAATGGAAGCAGCAGTCATCATTGTCATCATCAAATAATAACTACTGTTAATTAAGTGCTTATTATGTGACAAATGCTCTATTCAAGGCCTTATTCTAATATTTTTTTTTGCAAAAAATTGCAATCTTTTGTTGGCCTCTTGCCAGTTTCCATCCTTCATCTTCCCTTATTCTGTGTCCCTGGAGGCTGACATGTATCGACTCCATCAAAAGGCTCCCTGGCCCTCAGATTTGCCTTTAAATCTCACCACTGATGAGTACAGAAGGGATACTGGAGGCTCCTCCCCACAGGCAACTGTGGACTACTGGGTCTCTCACTCAGAGGTCCGCTGAATGGGCTGGCTTTCTCCGTACATTCCTCATTCTGGTTCCAGACGCCACTCTCTCAGTGGCCAGTCCTTTCTAGCCCCAGGCTTTTGCATCATCCCTCCTGATTTCCCTTTACTCTGCTTTAACTTTCAAAAATAGTTCCTTTATTAAACTATTTTAAATTATCCAATCTGTGTGCCATGCAGAACCAGGTACTTGCTCATATTATTTCATTAAATCATTCCTACAAGGCAGTAATGTCGATACCATTATTCCCCTTATCTCCATTTGAATTAGGATTTCTTTGGAGAATATTTCTAAGAGTTGCTCTTTGTGTTAACTTATACTTGTCACCAGCCAAAAATAGGAGCATGATTATAACTATCATTTATTAGATGCCAAGCATGAGCAACCACTTTGTTAACTTTCTTATTATTTTAAATTTACAAAGGGAAAAACTGGCTGAGAAAGATTAAGTAACCTGTTCACAGCTACCAGCTGAGTTTGTAGAGATAGTCAAACCTTTCTCTCCCAAGTTTCAAAATCAGTGCTCTTATCCATTCCATTATCCAATGAAACTTCCATACTGAAAAAAAAAAAAAAGGAACGGCACTAGGTAAAATAATCTTTACTTGTCTTTTATGACCCATTTATTTACTCACGAGGGATGAGGGATATCTCACATAATTTTATTCGTGTTCCCCATCTTCTCCACTTAATATGTGGTTACCTCTGTGCCGCTCAGAATTTTTTTTGCTTAGCTTGTAATACAGAAAATCCTGTATCAGTTTATTATATCTAATTTTGGACTGTTAAAGCACTTTGCTTTGTCTTACTGTTTATTTATATATTTTAATGCAATTTTACTCAGATATATTCACATACCGTATATTCATCCCAAATGTACAGTCGGTGGTTCACAGTGTCATCATAGAGTTGTGCACTCAACACCACAGTCAATTCTTGAGCATTATCATTACTCAAAAAAAATGAAAATAAGAATAAAAAATAAAAGTAAAATAAGAACACCTCAAACATTCTGTACCTCTTATTCCCTGCCCATCATTATTAATTTATTTTTTTTGTCCTTATTTTTAGTCATCTGCCATTCACTGGATGAAGAGAGTGTCAGGCACAAGGTTTTCACAAGCGCACCGTCACACTGCAAAAGCTATGCAGTTATACAATCATCTCTAAGCACCAAGATGCCTGGATTACAGTTCAGCAGTTCCAGGTACTTCCTTCTGGCTATTTGAATACACTAAAAACTAAAAGGTGATACTTGTATAAGTATACCTCCATCACATTGTATAAGTATACAATTGCATAAGTATAACCTCCAGAATGACCTCTCAACTCTATTTGAAAAGTGAATTGAACTCTCTCAGCCACTGACACTTTATTTTGTTTCATTTATTTCTCCCCTTTTGTTCTAGAAGGTTTTCTCACTCCCACATTGCCAGGACCATGTTCATTCTTGGGAGTCACGTCCCACATTGCCAGGGAGATTTATACCCCTGGAAGTCATGTCCCACCTAGAGGGCAGGGCAGTGCATTTACTTGCCAAGTTGGCTTAGTGAGAGAGGCCACATCTGAGCAACAAAAGAGGTTCTCTGGGGGTGACTCTTAGGCATATTTTTAGGTAGGCTTAGCTTCTCAACAGGAATAAGTTTCATATGGGCAAGCCCCAAGATCAAGGGTTTGGCCGATCAAATTGGCAGTCCCTAATGCCTGTGAGAGCATCCAGAATTTCCCTGCTGGGGAAATTAAGTATTTCCACATTTTTCCCCAGTCCCTCAGGGGAGCTTTACAAATACTTTTTTATTCATGCCCAAATTACTTGGGGTGTATTGGGACTCCACACTAACCTGTACAAACTCACAAGATCTCATTCACTATTAAAGTTTCCATGAAATTATGGCTTCTAATAAACTGGCCATACAAACTAAATTAGTTAGTTGGCTATAGAAAATATGAATTTTGCACAGAATAAACATCTCTTCCTTTGGTCTCACACAAAAGTTTTAAAACACATTCAATATCATCCTTTCCTTAGTCCTGATCAGATCTGCTTCATTCATATCTCTAATTGAAGTCTGCTTTCTTTTCCAGCCTTTTTTTATCAGTTGCAGTATGGAGTAATGCTGACTTTCATAGCTAAAGAACTCTAGTTCTGAGTATCAAGTGTCATACTGATAAACGAAATTCCAAGGAATGGCCAAGTTATACACAATGAGCTCACCATCTCAGAATTTAGAAATAGCAGTTACAACTCAGGAGTAGATGTGACTGCTGTAGGAGCTTAAAATCTCAAAGCATGTACTATAAGTCTTCCCCTGATAACCTATTCTCTTGAATTCAATTCTCAGAGTTTGCACATTATAGTTAGTTCACATTACTGAGGCATTCTAATGCATGTCTTCTCATTTCTGGCTTATTTCACTCAACTTCTTGTCCTCAATGTCCATTCACCTAGCTGCATGCCTCACAACTTCATTCTTTTTTGCAGCTGCTCAATATTCCATTATATGTATATACCACAGTTCGCCCTTCCATTAACCAGTCTATGTACACTTAGGCCACCTCATCCATTGCAAATCATGAATACAGCCAGCATAAACACACCAGTGTGCAAATGTCCATTTGTGTCCCTGTTTTCAGCTCTTCCATATACCTATTAACAGGGTTGCAGGATCATATGGCAGCCCTATACTTAGCCTCCAGTGGAACCACCACACTGCCCTCCAGGGGGGCTGTACCATTCAACTTCCCTACCAGCAGAGAATAGATAGATCCCTCTCTCCACAATGTCTCCAGCACTGGTATCATTCTGCTTACTTTTAAAGAGTTTATTCACACACCATGCAATTCATCTAAAGTAAACCATCAATGGCTCCTGGTATAATCACATAGTTATGCATTCACCACCACAATCTATATGATATTTCTATTTCTTCTGCAAAAAAGAGGAAGAGAAATAAAAGAAGAAAAATAAAAACAAATAAATAAAATAAAATTATATTAAAAAGATAAACAATAACAACAATTCCCATTTCCCTCCTTTATGAATTCATACCCTCTCTTAATGAATTAATTTTGGTATATTGGCTCTGTTACATTTACAGGAAGCATATTACAATGTTAATTCAATAGTTAACAATAGACTCTAGTTTGAATTAATTGTATTTTTTCCATTCACCATCCCATTTCAACACCTTGCATGTTGGCATTCATTTGTTCTCCTCATGCAAAAACATTCTTATATTTGTACATTTAGTTACCATCTTTGTTCACTCTAGACACCGCTAAGTTATGCTATCTCAGTCTTTTTCCTCGATTTTTCCTTCTGGTGTTATACCTGTCCCCAGCCCTCCTTCCTCTACTATACTCACACTCAGCTTCATTCATGTACTTACAATATTGTGCTACCATGAGATAGTACTGTGCTATCCATTTCTGGATATTTACAATCGATCCTGGTGAACATTCTTTACTCCTTCAGCATCAGATGTCCAATCTCTACTCTCTATTTCTTGATAACCTGTGTTCTTAACTTTTACTCTCAAAGTGCATTCATTAATGTGAGTTTATATTAGTGAGACTATATAGTATTTGTCCTTGTGTTTCTGGCTAACTTCTCTCAGCAAACTGTCTTCAAGGTTCATCCACATTGTTACATGTTTCCTGACTTTATTCTGTCTTACAGGTAGCTGCCTAATATACCATCATATGTATATACCACAGTTTGTTTTGTCACGCAACTTTTGATAGACATTTGGGCTGTTTCCATCTCTTGGCAATTGTGAGTAATGCTGCCATAAACATTGGTGTGCAAATGTCTGTTTGTGTCCTTGCCTTTAGTTCCTCTGAATAGATACCTAGTAACAAGACTGCTGGATCATATGGCAATTCTAAATTTAGCTTCTTGATGAACTGCCAAACTGCCTTCCAGACTGTTTGCACCATTCTATATTCCCACCAACAGTGAATAAGTGTGCCTCTTTCTCCACATCCTCTCCAGCATTTGTAGTTTTCTGTTTTGTTTTTTAATAATAGCTATTCTAGTAGCTGTCAGATGATATCTTGTGGTTTTGATTTGCATTTCCCTACTAGCCAGTGAGATTGAGTGTCGTTTAATATGTTTTTCAGCCATTTGCATTTCCCCTTCTGAAAAATATCTGTTTATGTCTTTTGCTCACTTTGTACTTGGGCTGTTTGTCTTTTTGTTGTTGAGTTGTAGATTCTCTTTATATATTCTGCGTGTTAAAGTTATATCTGATACGTGATTTGCAAATATTATCTGCCATTGTGTAGGATGCCTTTTTACTTTCCTGACAATGTCCTTTGATGCCCCAAAGTGCTTAATTTTGAGGGCATCCCATTGATCTATTTCTTTTTTAATCGTTTGTGCTTTGGGTGTAATGTCTAGGAAACCACCTCCAAAAACTAGATCTATATTTCCTTACATTTTCTTCTTAAAGTTTTATGGTTTTAACTCTAACATTTAGGTTTGATCCTCTTTGAGTTATTTTTTTGTGTAGGTATGAGATATGGGTCCTCTTTCAGTCTTTTGCATCTGGGTATCCAGTTCTACAAATACCATTTATTGAAGTGGCTGCTCTGTCCCAGTTGAGTTGGCTTGACTGCCTTATCAAAGATCATTTGTCTGTAGATGAGAGGGTCTATTTCTGAACACTCCATTCAGTTCCATTGGTCAGTTTATCTGTCTTTATGACAATGCTATACTATTGAACACTGTATCTTTGTAATATGCTTTAAAATCAGGTAGTGTACCACTTCATTCCTCTTTCTCAAGATACTTTTAGCTATTTGGAGCACCCTGCCTTTCCACATAAATTTGGTTATTGGTTTCCGTATTTCTGCAATTTAAGTTGTCAGGATTTTGTTTCATTTTGCATTGAATCTATAAATCAATTTGGGTGGAATTGACATCTTAACTATGTTCAATCTTCCAATCCATGAACACAGTATATTCCTTCATTTATTTAGGACTTCTTTTAGCAATGTCTCATAGTTTTCTGTATACAGGTCTTTTGTGGCCTTGGTTAAATTTATTCCTAAATATTTAATTATTTTGGTTGGTATTGTAAGTAGAATTTTTTTATTTCCTCCTCAGATTGTTCATTGCTAGTATATGGAAACACTACTGATTTGGGGGTGTTGATCTTGTACCCTGCCACTTTGCAGTACTTGTTTATTAGGGCTAGGAGCTTTTCTGTAGATTTTTTTTTTGTATAGGATCATGTCATCTGCACATGGTGAGAGTTTTACTTCTTTCTTTCAAATTTGAATATGTTTCATTTCTTTTTCTTGCCTAATTGCTCTAGCTAGAACTTCTAGCACAATGTTGAATAATAATGGTGACAGTGGACATCCTTATCTTGTTCCTGATGTTAGAGGGAAAGCTTTCAGCGCTTTCCCATTGAATATGCTATTAGCTGTGGTTTTTCATATATTCGCTCTACCATGCTGAGGTAGTTCCCTTCTATTCTTACCCTTTGAAGTGTTTTCAAGAAGAAAGGATGCTGAATTTTGTCAAATGCTTTTTCTGGATCAATGGAGATAATCATGTATTTTTTTCCTCTTTAATTTATTGTTGTAGTGTATTACATTGATTGATTTTCTTGTGTTGAACAGGTCTTGCATACCTGATATAAAACCCATGTAATCATGGTGTATATTTCTTTTAATGTGCTGATGGATTCAATTTGCAAGTATTTTGTTGATGATTTTTGCATCTATATTCATTAGAGAGATTGGTCTGCAATTTTCTTTCCTATAGTATCTTTGCCTAGTTTTGGTATTAAGATGATGTTGGCTTCACAGAATGAGTTAGGTAGCTTTCCCTCCTCTTCAATTTTTTGAAGAGTTTGAGCAGGATAGGTACTAATTCTCTCTTAAATGTTTGGTATAATTCACATGTAAAGCCATTTGGTCCTGGATTTTTTTCTTTTTTAGGAGATTTCACCTAACTAATTCAATTTCTTTACTTGTTATTGGTTTGTTGAGTCTTTACTTCTATTTGAGTCAATGTTGGTTGTTCATCCTTTTCTAGGAAGCTGTCCATTTCATCTAGGTTGCTAGTTTATTAGTATATATCTGTTCATACTGTCCTTTCATTATCTCATTTATTTTCATTGGGTCAGTATTTATGCCCCTGTCCCATTTCTGATTTTATTTATTTGCATCCTGTCTCTCTCTCTCTCTCTCTTTTTTTTGTCAGCCTAGGTAAGGGTCAATCAATTGTATTGATTTTCTCAAAGAATCCTCTTCTGGTTTTTTTGATTCTCTCTATCATTTTCATGTTCTCAATTTCATTTATTTCTACTATAATCTTTGTTATTTCTTTCCTTCTGTTTTCTTTGGGATTAATTTGCTATTCTTTCTCTAGGTTCTCCAAGTGAACAGTTAATTCCTCTATTTTTTGCTCACTTTTCTTTTTTAATACAGGCATTTAGGGCCATAAGTTTCCCTCTCAGCACTGTCTTTGCTGCATCTCATAAGTTTTGGTATGCTGTGTTCTCATTTTCATTTGCCTCAAGATATTTACTGATTTCTCTTTAATTTCTTCCTTGACCCACAGGTTGTTTAAGGGTGTTATTTAGCCTTCATGTATTTGTGAATTTTCAGTCTTTCACCTGTTATTGATTTCCAGGTTCATTCCATTATGATTTAATAAAATATTTTGTACTATTTTGATCTTTTTAAATTTATTGAAACATGCCTTTTGACCCAACATATGGTCTATCCTGAAAAATGATATATGAACACTTGAGATAAAAGTGTATCCTACCGGGTAGGGCAACTGTGGCTCAGGGGCAGAATTCTGGCCTGCCATGCTGGAGAACCTGGTTTATTTCCCAGAGCCTGCCCATGCCAAAAGAAAAAAAAGTATATCCTACTGTTGCTTACTGTTGTTGGGTGCAGTGTCCTATAAACATTTCTTAAGTCTAGATAATTTATTTTATTATTCAGGATCTCTGTATCCTTATTGACCTTCTGTCTAGATGCTCTACCCATTGATGAGAGAGGTGCATCAAAGTCTCCAACTACTATGTAGAAGTCTTTACTTCTCCCTTCAATGTTATCAATTCTTTCTTTGTGTATTTTTTGGCACTCTGGCTTAGTGTATAGATATTTATGGTTGTTTTTTCTTCCCACTGAATTATCACTTTTATTATTAATATATACTGTCCTTCTTTGACTCTTTTTATTGCTTTACAATTGAAACCTAACTTGTCTGATATTACTATAGCCCTGCTCTTTTCTGCTTGTTGTTTGCATGAAATATCTTTCTCCAACCTTTCACTTTCAACCTGTTTTTGTCCTTGGATCTCTTGTAGACAGTATATAGTAAGAGATAGTCTCTTCTGTTTCTTTAATCCACTCTGCCAATATATATCTTTTGATTGGGGAATTAAATCCATTAACATTTAATGTTTTTACTGTAAAAGCAGTACTTTCTTCAACGATTTTTTCTTTTGGGTTCTATCTGTCATATTTTATTTTTATTTTTTACTTTGTTCTCCATTTCTATACTTTTCTTCAGAACCCTTTCTCATGTCTTTTCCTATCTGCCTGTGGCAAACCCTTAAGTATTTCTTGTAGAGTAGGTCTCTCTTGTTCATGAACTTTCTCAGTGTCTGATTATCTATAAATATTTTAAACTCTCCTTCATTTTTAAAGGGCAGTTTTTCCAGATATAGAATTCTTGGTGGTAGTTTTTCTCTTCAAGCATCTTGAATATATCATACCACTGCCTTCTTACCTCCATAGTTTCTCCTGAAAGATCTGCATTTAGTCTTATGGAGCTTCCCTTGATGTGATGGATTGCCTTTCTCTTGCTGCTTTCAAAATTCTCTCTTTGACTTTGACATTTTTCAATCTGATTAGTAAATGTCTTAGAGTAGGTCCATTTGGATCTATTCCATTTGGGGTATGCTGGGTTTCTTGGATTTGTAATTTTAGTCTTTCATATTTGGGAAATTTTCATTGATTATTTCTTCCATTATTCTTTCTGCCCCCTTTCCTTTCTCTTCTCCTTCTGTTTTTTTCTTGTTGGTTGCTTGGCTTTGTTTATCTGTTTACCTGTCTTACCAGTCTGTTATTAAATTGATCTTTCCCCCAAAACCAGATGCCTACAGTGGCTGCCTTAGGGATGAGGGTAGGCACTGGGCCCCACAGCAAGGTCTCTGTGGGTAAAACAATTCTGCTTGGTCCCAGTGGTGCTCTTAATTTTTGCCAACCCACAAGACCTTGTTTTGCTTTAGGGCACTGCTTTAACTGTTGGGTCATCTGGATTTCTCAACCAAAACAAGGGCAGGTTTCCATATGCAGGGGATCTAGATTGCTCCAGTCAGCCTGAAATATTTTCTAGATATTCTCTAAAAAAAAAAAACCCTTCAATTCCCTTACACTTTCTGTTCAGCTCAGCAGATAGCATTATTCATTAACTTAATCTTTCCCAGAGCTGTTTGCTTTTAGAGCACAGGCTGCACCTCACTACATCCCCAAAACAATATACTTTGTGTTGTTTGTTTTTGAAATGTATACAAATGGAAAAATACTCTTTGCTTGTACTCTTTCATAACTTTTTTTGGTCAACATTATGAATGCATGATGATTCATGAAATTGGATAAAAACACATTAACTTCTCTGTTTTCTTCATTGTATGTTTTTTTTTTAATTCCGTAACAGACATTTGAGTTGTTTCCATTTTTGTTCACTTAAAAAAAAAAACTGCTATGACATTCTTGTACCTGTATTTTAGTGAAAACATATATACATTTCTTTTGGTTATAAACTTAGAAATGGAATTTCTGGGTAATAGGATACGCATATGTAAACTATCATCAAACAAGTTTCCAAGCTAGAGATTTATTCTGTCACCAGCACATGTGAGTTCTAGTTTCTCCACATCTGTTATGGATTTAATCATTTCACGTACAAAGAAATGCTTAAATTCTAAACTCCATTCCATGGATGTGAACTTATTTGTAAATAGAATCTTCAAAGTTCATATTAAGATGAGGCCAAACTAAATCAGGTGTACTTAATTAACTATGACTGGAGTCATTATAAGCAAGGAAAATTTGAGAACAGTATTAAGAATGTTGGCACCTTTGACTCATTGAGACAAAAATTGAAACTTGAGTTGAGGTTGGGGAGAGCAAGGTGATTTATTAAAAGCATGAAGTAAGGAGAAGTAGAAAACCTGTCCAAGAGTCAAAGCTGGGAGAACAAAGTGATGTGTTAAAAGCAGCAAGTTAAAGAGAGAAAGAAATACATCCTAAAGAAAGATGGGCTTAGTTGTGAAGAACCAGACTGGCCCCGATTACAGTTTAGTTTAGGGTTTTCTGGGGCCAGCTAATGGTAATATTGTACACACGTTACTAGGGGACTTTGAGGGACTTTGTTTCTTGCTTTAACAGGGTGTTCTGACTACACTTTGCTCGATTTAACCATTTAACAATCTGTTAAAGGCAGATTGCTCTGAGTGAAATTTGCTTAAGTTAACCATCTGTTAAAGGTGTTTCTAACCTGCTGGAGCCTTGGAGTGGTCCCCTTTTCCCATGTGGTTGGTTTATGACTTCCTAACTACCTAACAGGAATAAGTAGGAGGCAGGACAGAAAAGACCCTGTGATAGAGGCAGAGATTGAGTTCAGGATTATCAGCAAGCCATCATCAGAATTCTTCAGATGTTGGAGAAAGATAGCTTGCTGATACCTTGATTTGGACTTCTTGCCTTCAAATTTCCAGCAATCATTAAAATAAACTCCTGTGGCTTAAGCCAATCTGTGGCATTTGTTATAGCAACTTTGGACAGCTAAGAAAACATCTTTACCAATGCTTGGTACCATCAGGCTTTGTTTTTGTTTTCTTAATTTTAGTTATCCTGGCAGGTATGTGGCAGTATCCCAATGCAGTTTTATTTTCATTTCTCTGACTACAAATAAGATTGAGAAACTTTTTGTCTATTTCTTGGCATTTATATTTCTTTTTTGTTGAATTGCCTTTTCAAGTTTTTGATCACTTTTCTATTGCATGGCTCAGCCTTCCTTTTTTTCCCTCATTGATCTGTAGAAGATCTATAGATCTATAGGATCTGATGTACTTTGTCAGTTACGTGTGTGGCAAACACCTTCTTCCTGTCTGCATCTTGTCTTTTCACCCTTTTTTATGGTATCTTTTACAGCATCTTTCATAGTATCTTTTGCTATTTATCTTTGGATAAATGATATCAAATGTAATGGAGTTGAGTTCATCATTCTTTTCATTCATGATTGGTACTGTCAGTGTCTTGTTTCTTAAAATCCTACTATACCTCAAACCACAAAGGCTTTCTTCTGCATTCTCTTGTAAAAGGCTTTTCACATATAGATCTTCCATTAACCTGGCATTGATTTTCATGTATGGAGAGAAGGAAGGAGTCTAAAATTTAAAGGCAATGAAAACTTTTTTTATCCTGCCAGAAAATAAGGGGACTTTAAAATGCAAACTCTTTTTACTTACCTCCTAAATCATAAGTTATTTTTTTCCTAGGAATTTCAGTCTATTATATATTTCTATTTATGGTTCCCCACTAGACCTTAGCACTAATGTTTGACATAGTCTACACTTATTTATATTTGTCCAAATATTTACCATTTTATTTGTTTTTAATCCTTTTGATTTTTCAGATCTTGGTTCACTTTTTTCTACTCAATATGAATTCTTCAGAATTTCATTTTGTGAGGATCTGCTAGTGCCACATTCACTCCATCTTTTTTTATTGTAAATGTCTGCATTTTTCATCCATTCAGCATTTTTTTCTGGATATAGAATTCTAGATTGTTAGTTATTTTGCTTCAGCATTTTGAAGATAACCTTTTGTCTTCTGATCTTTGTAGTTGCTTTTACGATATCAGTCACTCTTTCTCCAAAGGTCTTACTTCTCTGCCTATCAATGCATTCTCTTTTTGCTTTTTTTTTTTTTTATAGTTTCTCTAACATACAGCTAGGTTTGGATTTCTTTTTTTATTATGTCTGGAGTTCGTTATTCTTCAATACTTATTGGTCATTCTCAGTCATTTTGCCTGAAAATACAACTTTTTCTCAATTCTCAATTTCATCTACATTTGGGCTCTAATGAAATATTGTTAAATGCACTCGTATAATTCTCATCTCTTACCCTCTTGTCTAGACTTTCATCTTTTTGCTTTCTCTGTGGTGAATTCTGCATAAATTCTTATGATTTGTCTTACAATTTCCTAAATCTCACTGGCTGCGATCAACCTTTTCTATTTATATCATTTTTCTTTTTAATTTGGGATATTTTACTTTTTTTTTTTTTTTTTTTTTTTAAAGAGAGAGGGAGGAAGGGAAGGAAAGACAGAGAGAAGGAAGGAAGGAAGGGAGAAAGAAAGGGAAACATCTTTAAACATTTTCTTGTTTTATTGTATTTTGTTTGTTTGTTTGTTTTTTACATGGGCTGGGGCCGGGAATCGAACCGAGGTCCTCCGGCATAGCAGGCAAGCACTTTGCCCGCTGAGCCACTGCGGCCCGCCTGGGATATTTTACTTTTATTATGACTGAAAGTTCTGTGTGGTTCTTTTTCCAATCTGCTACCACTTTTTATTATTTTCTACTTTTGCATTTATTTTCTCATTTGTCATATATATATATATATATATATATATATACACATATATAAACTACAGTAATTTATAGTCTGTTGGGGATAGAATTTCTAAGAAAGCCTTTTCTGATATAAGATTTTCTATGTGGTTTTTGCCGTATCTTTTTCTTTTGTCTGGAATTTAGATGCAATGCTTGGGGCAACCATTTTGTGACTGTAAGAATGAAAGCCATATGATAAGAAAGGTGGTGCAGGAAGCTAAAGGATCCTTGTTGGCATCTTTAAGCCACAGCATCATGCACAGAATGATGATTTCTATACCTCTCTTTATATAAAAGTATATAAAATACACCCTTATGAGTTTAAACCACTGAAGTCAAGGTCATGTTACAAGCATGTCTGCCTTACATGTGATATCCTATGTTGCAATCCCAAAACCAGACAACATTTCAAGAAAGAAAAATAATAACCGATAGCCCTCAGGAACAAAGATGCAAATCAAAACACAACAACAATACATACACACTGAAATAGTAGGAAATAAAATACACAAATACATACAAAAAGTACATCACAGCCAAATAAGATTCATTCCAGGAATGCACGTCTGGTTAAGCATTCAAAAATCAATCAATATAATTCGTCACAGACTATTAAATAAGAAGTATGCATGATATCTCAGTATTTTAGAGAAAGAAGTAGATATGATTCAACGTTCATTCATTATAAAAACTCTCAG
Organism: Tamandua tetradactyla; assembly: GCF_023851605.1. Taxonomy (NCBI): domain Eukaryota; kingdom Metazoa; phylum Chordata; class Mammalia; order Pilosa; family Myrmecophagidae; genus Tamandua; species Tamandua tetradactyla. The sequence goes on along the minus strand of NC_135341.1, from coordinate 51,546,325 downwards.
TAAATTAAGACTACAATGAAATACCCTCATTCCAATAGCAGATTATCTACAATAAACCCACAGCTAGCATCATGATTACCGGTATGAGACTGAATGCTTTCCCCCATGATAGGCTACAAGGCAATGAAGTCCTCACCAACTACTCCCATTCAATACCATACTAGAAACCCTTGTCAATGCAATACATCTATAAATAGATGATAAATAAGTAGATGAATAAAAGATATACATGTTGGAAAGGAAGAAATAAAACTCTCTATTTTCAGGTAACATGATTACTATGTAGAAAACTCAAAAGAGTCTATGAAAACTCCTGGAACTAATAAATGAGTTTATCAGGATTGCAGGATACAAGTTTAACAGAAAATTTATCATATTCTTATACTCTAGAGATGTCAAATTGCAATTTGAAATTTTTAAAAGTGCCATTTATAATAACCTCATACAAAAAATGAAGTACTTAATTATAAATCAAACTTCGTGTGTACGGTATCTATATGCAGAAAAATATTTTTAAAAATAAAATAAATCATAAATGCTGTAAAAAAAAAAGGAGAAATATATCATGACCATGGATTGGAAGGCTCAATATTATAAAGATTTCAATCTCCCCCACTTTGATATATAGATTCAATACAATTCTGAGCAAAATTGATAAGCTGATCTAAATGAATGTACAAAGATAAAGGAACTAAAATATCCATGACAAGCCTGAAAAGGAACAAAGTTTAAGGACTTAGGCAACTCAATTTCAAGAGTTACCATAAAGTGCAGAAATCAAAACAGTGTGATAGGGAGTTCAATGGAGGAAAAATAGCCTTTTCAACAAATGGTACTAGAACGACTGGACATGCATAAGTTAAAGAAATTGAACCTCAGTGCATATTTCACACCTCATTAACTCAAAATGTTTCATAAACCTAAATCTGAAAAAAAAGAATCTAAAACTTTGAGAAGAAACAAAATTATAGGATCTTGTGCTTTGCTATGAATTTTAGATACAAAACCAAAATTACAATTTATAAGGAAAAATGGATAAATTGGACTCCACAAAAATTAAAAGCCTTTGCTCTGTGAAAGGAATTCTTATGAGAATGAAAAGACAAGCATCAAAGCTGTGAGAAGATATTTGCATGCTGGTTTGAAGCTGTTATGTACCCCAGAAAAGGCCATGTTCTTTTCATTCATTCCTGTGGGCGTGGACCTGCTATGGGTGGGACCTTTAGATTAGGCTGTTTCAATTGAGATGTGACCTGCTTCGTTCAGGGTGGGTCTTGATCCTCTTGCTGGAGCCCTTTATAAGAGGATAAAACACACAGAGAAGCTAAGAGATGAAATTAAGAGAAGCTTGCAGAGAAGAGCCTGGGAGAAGCTAAGAAAAGACCCACAGAAAACAAAGGAAGCCACTGAAAGTAACGAAATCCAAGAAAGACCAGCAGATGTCGGCCATGTGCCTTCCCACGTAACAGGTGTTCTGGATGCCGGCAACCTGTCTTCAGAGTTCAGGTATAGTTAATGCCTTGAGTTAGGACATTTTCACAGCCTAAGAACTGTAAATTGTAAGTTAATTAATCCCCATTGTAAAAGGCAACCCATTTCTGGTATATGACATTCTGACAGTTTTAGCAAACCAAAATAATTTGCAAATCAACTAGCCATACAAGCCTTGTATCCCAGAATATAGAACTCTTAAACCTCAAGAGTAACATAAAACAAAACAAGCCATTTAATACCCCAAAATGGACACTAGGTCTGTAAATTTCAAATACTGTATTTGGATGGCATATAAGTACATGATAAGATTTTCCATTTCATTAGTCATTAGGGAAATATATATTAAAATCACAATGAGATATGCTACCTTTGCTAGTTTGAAGCTGTTATGTATCCAGTAAAGACCATATATAGATGTATATATTCCCGGCATGGACAGGCACCGGGAATCAAACCTGGGTCTCTTGGCATGGCAGGAGAGAAACTATTCCTCTGAGCCACTGTTGCCCGCCCTAGACCATATTCTTTTAATTCATTCTCGTGGGGGTGAACCTATTATTGATGGGACCTTTTGATTAGGTTGTTTCAATTGAGATATGACCCACCCAATTCAAGGTAGATCTTAATCCTTTACTGGATTCTGTTATGAGGATAAAAGAGAGAAACACTCAGCCATGGTAACACCAAGAGAGCTCAGAGAGAGAGAAACACTGAGAGAGTTCAGAGAAAACACCTGGAGAGAGAGCTAATGGAGGGAGGAAATTTTCAAAGATGCTGAAAGTACCCACAGATATTCAGAAAGAAAGCCATTGGAATTAGAAACTGAAAACAACAGAACCCAGGAGCAAAGGACAAGCAGATGCCAGCCATGTGACTTCTCATGTGACAGAAGTGTCCAGATGTCAGCAGCCTTTCTTCAGATCCCAGATGTCATCCTGTTGATGCCTTAATTGGGGCATTTTCATAGCCTTTGAACTGTTAATTGTAAGTTAACAAAACCCCATTATAAAAGCCAACCATTTCTGATATACTGCATTCCAGCAGCTTTAGCAAACCACTAACTTTAGAGTGACTAAAGTAAAAAAAATACAGACAATACCAAGTTCTGGACTGGTTGGGAATAAAGTGGAACAATTCTACTTTTCTGGTGAGAATGGCACTGCCACTCTGAAAATAGCTTGGAAGTTTCTTATAAAGTTAAAAGTGTATCTACCACATGATTCAGCATGAAAACTTTTCATACAAAATCTATAAAGAAATGTCTATAATAGCTCTATTAATGTTTGCCCAAAACTCAAAACATCCCAAATGTCTTTCAATAGATGAATAAATAAGAAAACCCTGAGACACCCATAAAATGGATTATTGCTATTATTCAGCAATAAAAAGAAACAGACTATTGATGCATGTACCAGGTAGATGAATCTTGAAAGCATTATATTGAATGCAAAAAGCTAGTCTCAAAAGGTTCCTTACTGTATATTTCCATTTACATTATATTCTCAAACAGAGAAAACTATAGTGATGGAGGAATGCATGCCATTGATTTGAGGTATTAGGGATATATCAGGGTTGTGTGCATGTAAAGGTTAGCACAAGCCTACCTATAATAATGCCTAAGTGTCACTTTCAGCGAACATCTTTTGTTGTTCAGATGTGGCCTCTCTCTCTCTAAGCCCAACTCTGTAAGTAAAATTATTACCTTCCCCACTACATGGAACATGATATCCTGGGATGTAAGTCTCCCAGGCAATGTGGAACATGACTCCAAAGGATGAGCCTAGCTCTGGCATCATGGGATCAACAATACCTATCTGACCAAAAGGGGAAAAGAAATGTAACAAAATAAGGTATCAGTGGCTAAGAGTTTTCAAATAGTGTTGAGAAGCTACTTTGGAGGCTACTCTTATGCAAGCTTCAGCTAGATATTGCTAATTGCCATGTATGACAAGCCCAATCAACAGCATTCCTGTAAACTCTAAAGAATATCCAGGTCTCGATTTGAGACTCTATAAAAATCTCACTCACTAAGTTTATTTTTCAGAAAACTATAACCTCCAGATGGTTCTTAAGCAAGATGAGTCCTGAAACCCAGAAGTACCAGTCTCTCCAAAAGCATCAACCAGTTGCATCCTCTGCCCCATAATGTCAACACCCCTTTTCAACATGAAGCTAAAATGTCCATTACCCAAATATCCCTAAAGAGTGGAGAAGGATCAAAGGAGAAGGATTTGTATCAGAGAAGACAGGATTTAACAAATGAGTATGACTATTGAATCATTATATTGATATTTCTTTTTAGTTTCCAGTATCTTAGAGCAGCTAGAAGAAACACCTGAAATGGTGGAACTGTAAACCATAAAATACTTTGTTCCAAAACATTTGTTAAAAATTACTTTGAAATTTATCACCTTTTTGTATATATGTTATATTTCACAATAAAAAGTGTTTTTTTTTAAGAATGGGTAGCAAAAGGATATTGTCTAAAGTGTTGGAACAGCACAATGTTTTGATTGTGATGGTGACTACATGAATCTGTACATCTGCTAGAAAACAAAGAACTGCGTGCAAAAAAAAAAAACCAACTTAAAAAAGACATGGTACATAAAAAGCATACAGTAAATGTTTCTTTTATTATGTAATAATTCAGAATAAAGAGAAAAGGTGTTTTGGTTTGCCAAAGCTTCTGGAGTGCGTTATACCAGAAATGGATTGGCTTTTACAAAGGGGATTTATTAGCTTACAAATTTACAGTTCTAAGGCCATAAAATATCCCAGTTAATGCATCAACAGGACAATGCCTTCTCTGAGGGCCAGTTACCGCAAGCTGAGCTCCTCTGTTAGATGGCAAGACATATGGCAACATCTGCTGGTCCTTCTCTCCTGGGTTTTGATGCTTTGGCTTCTTGCTTCCATGTATGTGGCTTTCTTTCTAAACTTCTCTGGGTGTTTCTCTGAATTTCATCTCTTAGCTTCTTCTCAGCTTCTCTGAGATTTTCCTATGTGTCCATTATCCTCTTATAAATGACTCCAATAAGGGGATTAAGACCCACCTTGAATGAGGTGGGTCACGTCTCAATCGGAATAACTTAATCAAAAGATCCCACCTACAATAGGTCTGCACCCACAGGAATGGATTTTAAAAATGGCATTTTTCTGGAGTACGTAATAGCTTCAAACTACCACAGAAAGTAATCATCATTTAAACATAAAATATCGAGCATCTGTGTTGCTTCAAAAGTGGATATGTCAGGTAGAAAAATTAAGACAGATTCTGTTCTGAAAGCATCTGATAAGAAAGACAAGCATATACCCAACTTAAATGTAAAGTGAATCATGTGAAAGAAACAATATGGGGAGACAAAGGACACCATGATTAATTTTGTCGTGGAGAGAAGAGGAAGTGATGCGAGTTGCACCTTGAAGGCTGAGGTGTAAGACATTGCTTGTTTGAGTGGAGAGACAAAGGAGTCTAAGGGAGAGAAGGAGGAAATCATTCTTGACAGGAGCACATAAATAAAAGCAGAAACACCTGATGTCACAAACCAGTACATAATGGTAAGAAGTTAAATGTAACCGGAATGCAGACTATAAGAAGGGTGCTCGATTTTCTCTCAAATATTATTTGTGGTTTTGCAAAAATTAGTTACTTAGTTGTCCTGTGTTCCTGGTCATGTCTAGTTATGACAAATATTTTCTGTTGCAATTGTGGAAGTGCACCCTGTTTTATTAAATAAAATCCCATTACCCGGCATATGTTAAATGTTATGTTTTGAGAAGAATTCTGCAAAATTGTATGATTAGGAGCAAAACAATTCAGGTGTGGAAGAGTGAAGCTAATGACTCTTATCGTTTCTTCAATTAGGAAAGATATGTTTTTATTTGTTTTAAATATAGTGTTTCTACATAACATTTTGTGTTAGTTAGATTCAGTTGTCAACTTGGCCACGTGAGCATACCTAGTTTTGTTGCTGCGGACATAAGCCAATGGTACGTGAACCTCATCTGTTGCTAATTACATCTGCAGTCAGGTAGGAGGCATGTCTGCTGCAATGAGTGACATTTGACCTAATTGGCTGGTGCTTAAATGAGAGAGCACAATGTAGCACAGCCTAAGCAGCTCGGCATTCCTCATCTCAGCACTTGCAGCTCAGCCCAGGCCTTTGGAGATGCAGAAAGAAGTCACCCCGGAGAAAGTTGTTGGAACCCAGGGGCCTGGAGAGAAGGCCAGCAGAGACCATCCTGTGCCTTCCACGTAAGAAAGAGCCTCAGTGGAAAGTTAGCTGCCTTTCCTCTGAAGAACTAACAAAATAAATCCCCTTTTATTAAAAGCCAATCCGTCTCTGGTGTGTTGCATTCTGGCAGCTAGCAAACTAGAACACATTTCATTTGGGAAAAAAAATGCTGATGGAAAAGAATTTGGAAAGAAGTGATCCATATGATGCTACCACCTATTGAGGGAGATTGTGTGAAACTCTCCATTACTCCCTTGATCCTGATGAGTCAGGAAGGTAACCTCTGAGTGATTTCCCTGGTTCTGACCTAATTTTAAGGAACATTCCTCAAAAATTTTTCCTTTATGATCTTATAGGATCCTGAAAACAAAAGTACTATTATTGGAAATAATAATATTATTGGAAAAATCAGTGAAACTCGAACAAGGTCTGTAAGCTTATAATACATACCCTTAATAATATTATGCAAAGTTAGTTTTCTGGATTTAATAATTTGTTTGGTGATTATGTAAAATGGTAACATTAGGGGAAGCTGAATATATGAGAACCCTCTGCATATTTGGGCAACTGTTATGTAAGTCTAAAAATCAGTTCAAAATAAAAAGTTAAAATAAAGCAATTTATCAAACTAGATAGTAATTTGGCATATGTGATTAATGTTCCATTAAAAATGATAAAAATGTACTGACCCAGAGAAGACAGCAGGTGCTCATTAGAGGTGTGAAATCCTTATTAATAATTCAATTCCATATGTGGAAACCATGCCAGCAATAGGAAGTGGGTACAGAGACTAGTTATAGCTTTCAAAGAATTTGTGAGGGAAAGCAAATGCCTAAGACCAGAAACTTTTTCACATTTTTCCAGGAACACAAAACACAAAAACTACAGTTTGTGCGTTTTCTCCCTTCTTCCTCACTTTTCTCTACTTATCCTCCTTCTCCTCCTCCTTTGTTAATAACATTAAGTGCAGTTAAATTGAAATGATCATGAATAACATATTTTCTTTTTTATCCTTGTGAAATCTATGCCCAAAGGATTTCAGTGTAAAAATATTATCTTGCAAATATGCCCAAATGAAGCATAATGAAATTTCCCTCTGACTAATTGCAAAGCTTGGAAGGTGGGCCCTCTCTGTTGCTATATACTCCTGTCCGACCTCCCTCTTGCTTCTGTTCTCGTCCTGCTATTTCTTTGAACTGCTGCCCCTGCCTGAATTCAGAACAAAGTATACAGCAAAAATAGTCCCTGGCCCATCTCAAAAACTGGTACCAATTAAAGTTGAAGTATCCGTAACTTGTCCATGAGTCTTTAAATCAGGCACTGGACTTTCTCTACCTTCCATGCCGCTACAATGGAGACTTGAGATTTACACCAGCTCTTGCCTTCCCCTGGCATTGCTCAGGGTGCACATTTGCAAGTGATCTAGAGAAACGTGGGAAACCTATGAGCTAAGCAGAGAACTGAAGTATATTATCTGATTTAGTAACCTGAGCAAGTTTCACCTGCTCAGGCAGAGCCTGTGTACAGGCACACACACACTCATATAAAAGAGGGACCAGGAAGCCTAGTGGCTGGCTTTAGGATAGGATGGCTTACTTTCTTTCCCAAAGTCTCTATTTTAGGCTTCAAATGACAGCTGTGGGTCTACTGCCCGCCGGGGATTCTGGGCCTCTACTCATCTCACAGGGAGACCCTCCCTGCTCTTGCAGACACACAGAAATTTCGATGAATTCTGGCTCCCCTGCTTTATTGCCTGTCCTGTGAGCCATCCAAAAGAGACCCAGCTCATTTCTCTTAATCAGGAGCAACGACATTCAAAAGAATCTGATGGCACCAATTGATGAAGTAAGTCAAGAGGTAGAAGCTAATCATGAAGGATGTGCCTTGTGCCTGGTTATTTATAGAAACCTCAGAAGACAGGGAGAATACATTAACATTATTAAGCTAAATCCACCCTGTGATTCTCAGTTCTTATAAGTGGCAACTTCTCCCTTAACTGCCTGCTTCTATAACGACCCATGCTATATTTATTTTAGTTAAAATTGTGCCTTAAAAGAGAATATTTTTTCACCCCTTTTTTCCTCTTAAACAAAAAAGGTGATCTAGATTTCTATAGAAAGTCAGAGGAGGTGGGGAAAACACACATACACACACACAAACATGGGAGATAGGTCCAGAAAAGGGGACACTTTTCTTAAATAAAAGGCTTTTGTTACTTTTGAAACAATTCTATGTTAAAACTCTATAAAACAACTCAATAACAAAATCAATGTGAGGACAATAAGTGAAGAGGTAGAGACAAAGAAATGGAGACTCACCAACTTTAAGCCAGTTACTTGAGGCCACAGGGTGTCGCAGGTTACATGTTGACTGAACCCAGCTCCTTATTTAAAGTACAGGAGGCTATCCTGGTCATAGGTAATAGCAAATCCCTTTTCGAAACACAAGCCCTATAGTTAAAAAGGTCTGTATATATTCAACATTTAAATTTCCACAATGATCTCATCAATTAATCAACTGATCTGTGCAATTCACTCATCTGAATCCTGATTCAGTTGATATGTCAGGCCACCAATTTCTTTTCTTTTTATTATTTTTTTTGGCATGGGCAGGCACCGGGTCTCTGGCATGGCAGGCGAGAACTCTGCCAATGAGCCACCATGGCCCATCAGCAATTTTTAAATCTATAGCTTCCTCCTCCATCCCACCACCCCTTTTCTCCCCTTCAATGTATTTGTTGAAGAAACTAACTTGATGTCCAATAGACTGTAGAACATTTGAGATTTTACTGATTGCACTTCCGTTGTATTATGCAATACATTCGTAATTGTGCTTAAAGCTAGAGTTTTCATCAGAGTTGGGCTTGTCTGTCTGTTTTTTTCTTTTTTTGGCAAAGCTGTTGTTTTGGTGGTACTGTATATTCCCATTAGGACATATCAACAGTCCTTGTGCTAGGATCCATTATTGATTACTAAATGTTGAGACTAAATCTATTATTCTCTCTTCATGTATTAGCTGGATTACATCTATAGGAGAGAAACTTTCTTTTATCAACCTTTTGGCTACCCAGAATTATAGTTGAAAAAGTAGAAGCAGAATGAGAATGTTTCATTCTGTCTCTCCAAGGTTTTTTTTCTCTGTGAATTTTTCATGTGAGTTGTTTTTCTGGCAACTTCTATAATTGACCAATGATATGCTATTTTTCAAATATCATTATTAATTCAAGGATTTAAAAATATTTGTGTAATTAACAGTATTGCATTGTATATTTGAATGTGTTTAAAAGGAATACTTTCAAGTTGTATGTATGTTATTTGAATAAAAATTTACACCATACAACACAAATAGTGAACCCTAGTATAAACTATGGACTACAGTTAATAGTACGACTATAAAAATTGTTAATAGTACAATTATAAAAACATCCTTTCATCAATTCTAACAAATGTACCACATTAAGGCAAGGTGTCAATAATAGTTTGGTATATGAGAATACTGTAATTATGTAATTATGCATGGTTTTTCTGTAAGCCTATAACTTTCTAATAATGAAAAAAAAGTTTAAAAAAGTCTGTGTGTTTCAATCCCTTGCAGTTATATTCCTTATTGCCAATCTTTTGCCAGTGAGAGCCTCTTTATTGTGACTTCTGAGACCTTTTGAGAGTCTTTGACAGTGTTGCTGCTATCTAGTATGAAGTCAGCTATTGTCATTGCTTCTCTATAAATACATATATGAAATATAAGACCGATTCATAGTGATGTTTTCAATTATGAATCAGAAATAGACTTTGTTCACATCATAGATGCATCCCCTACCCACTTGTTTGTTGTTTTGGTATACAGATATGGAAAATATGCATTTATGTGTGTACGTATGTTTGTATAAGCATTACGATGATTCATAATGATACTTCCAATTCAAACTCAAAACTACAGCATTTTTACTTAACCTAAGTGCATAACTATGTCCTTTCTTCCATATTTTCAATCCTCATTCTCAATAACACAACCTTAATTATTAATTTGCTTCATTCCGTAATACATGCACAGCAATCTCAGAATAACAATACCAACCTTGACTATAGCAATTGATTATTAGAGATAATTTATTTGAAGTTTTATTTTTCCTTTGGGTATATCCTATGTCTAAACAGAAATGTTCAGTTAATTTTGTATTTTAAAGTTTCTCTCTTGTGGTTATGTCACCAATTAGAATCCAAATTCATTTGTTTGTTTATCTTTAATATTTATTGGCTTCTTTTTAATTTAATTTTGCTCATAATTATGCAAACATTGTACATTGTTCCAAAGTTTAAACTGCACAAAAAGGTATATACTAAAAAGTTTTGTTTTAACCACATCTCATTATCTTATTTCCATTTTTTAGTATTATATTTTATCCTTTCACATTTTATACCAGAAAAGATGCATGCGTATTTATAATCCTTTTTTTCTCAGATGATCAGTAGTGAACTGCACATTTCCTTCATCTTGATTTTATCAAATAACCTAATTATTACAGATATCCATTTTCATAGATTCATAGTATTCTACTGTGTGGATATAACATAATTTATTCAGCGAGTTCCCTAATAACAGAAATTTAGATTGGCAGACATACTTTTTACGTTTTTACTCGGTAGATATCTAGGATAAGTTCTCAGAAGTTATATTTGATTTATCATAGGGTAAACGCCCACACAATTTTACTAGATATTGCCAAATACCACCCACAGGACTTATGCCATTTTGCTATCCTACAAACAATCCATGAGAGTGTTGAGCTTTCCTTACCCCCGCCAAAGGGCTCTTTTGTCAAACTTTTGTGGCTTTTCTAATCTGATAGATGAGACATGGTATCTCAGTGGTTTTAATCTGTGTTTCTTTTATTGAAAGTGAGGGTGAACATCTGTGCCATTTGAAAGGATTATGTACCCTAGAAAAGTCGTTTTAATCCTGATCTGTCTTGTGGAGGTAGCCATGTCTTTTAATCCCTATTCAGCACTGTAGATTGGAAGGTTGATTAGATTATCAGCACGGAGATGTGAAGCACCCAACTGTGGGTATTAACCTTTGATTAGAGGGAGATGTGACTCCACTCATTCCAGGTGGGTCTTGATTAGTTTACTGGAATCCTTTAAAAGAGGGAACCATTTTGGAGAGAGTCACAAGAACCATGAGAGCCCAAACAGCCAGACACCCTTGTGGATGAAGAAGGAGTATACCTCGGGGGGAGCTTCATGAAACAAGAAGCCTGGAGAGAAAGCTAGCAGATGTCACCACGTTCACCATGTGCCTCTCCAGTTGAGAGAGAAACCTTGAACGTCATCAGCCTTCTTAAACAAAAGTATCTTTTCCAGGATGCCTTAGAGTGGACATTTATATAGCTTTAATTTGGGCATTTTCACAGGCTTAAAACTGTAAACCTTAACTTAATAAATTTCCATTTTTAATAGCCATTCCATTTCTGGTATATCACATTCCAGTAACTTGCAAACTAGAACAACATTTTTCCGTATAGTTAAGAGCTATTTTCAGTCCTTTCTGTGTGTGTGAATTGTCTTTTTATAACTCTAGCCCATTTTACTACAGGTTTGGGGATATTTTATCCCTATCTTTTGAAGCTCCTTTTATAGTAAAATAGTAATCATTGTTCTGTAATATGTCACAAACATTTTTGTCAGCTTCTTATTCATCTTTTTCCATTGCTTATGATTTTGTCTGTCAAGCAAAATTTTAATTTCATTTTTAGATAATGAAGTTTATCAATCTTTCCAACTAATGCTTTTGAATTTTGAGTCATAGTTGAGAAAGTTTTTCAGGAATTTATGTATGTGTTCATTTAATACTTTAGTGATTTATTTATTTTTAATATTTAGATATGATTCAGTTGGGAAGTCCAACTTTTTTAATGGTATTTTTATTCGATAATCCTAATAACACTTGTTAAAAGTCTATTGTTTCTTCCACTGATTGAAGATGGTTCCTTTAATTTGTACTGTGATATTATCTATGTCTTGGTATTCTGTTCTGTTCATTGTAATCTGTTTATATGTCAATGTTTTGCTATTTTACATATAGAGACTATATAAACTATTTTGATGTCTACGTTAGTCTGGGTTCTCTAGAGAAACAGAACAAACAGGAGTTGGTCTGAGGAACCAACAGAGGGTTCCTCAACACCTTCACAGCTGGGTTTAATCTTGGCTTCCCTTGACTCTCTCCATGTTCTTTCTTGCTTAGCATCTCATGAGAAGGCACATGGTGATGTCTGCTGGGCCCTGCATCTCCAAACATCTGGTTCTTGTGTCAGCTCTGTTGCTTCTGTTCTCCAGGTGACTATATCTGTGATTTCTCCAAAATGTAATTAATTAATTAATCAAGACCCAGCCTGAATGGGTGGAGTCACATCTCCAGCTAATCAAAAGGTCACACCCATAATTGGGTGTGTCACATTTCCATGAAAACAATCCAATCAAAATAGCACATCCACAGCTGGGTGTCGCATCTCCATGGAAACAGTCCAATCAAAGTTTCCCACCCCAAACAATAGGTTTGGTCCCCCAAGATTGGATCAGGATTAAACATGGTTTTTCTGGTACTTACATGGTACTTTCAAACTGGCACGTTTCACACTCTGTACCCCAAAAAAGATATGTCATTTTCATACACAAACTACATTCATTCAATCACTTTATCACAAAAGCCTTAAGCCATTTCAGTAGCAATTACCATGCAAAGTAAAAAACCATACAAAATCACATCAAAGTCAGTTACAGGCATTGTCTGTCCTAAGACAAAAAATTCTCCTCTGGCTCTGAACAAGTTATCTGCGGCCAAAATACAAAAGAGGGACAGTCATAGAATACATGTTTCCATTGCCAAAGGGAGAAATAGAAAGGTAAACAGGGGTCAATGTACCCAAACAGTTTTTGAAAATTTGAGAGGCAGACTCCATTGGATTTCAAAGTCTGAGAGTCATTCTTTCTCAGGGCTTTAGAAAGTGGCAATCCCACCCTTTCAAGGGCCTACACAGCAGCCCTGCTCTCTCCAAATGCTGAGGTGAAGGTTGCAGCATTGAGGTGCATTGAGGGGATCACATTTTTCTTGGCTTCACCCTCACCAAGCTTTGGGGTAGCAGCTGGAATCTCTGCCATCTCCAGGACACATGCTCAACTCCTCCAAAACAATGAGGTGGCAACCAGGCTTCTCCCAATCTTTGGTTTATGCGCTTTACCCTCTCCAAGGCCTAAAGCAGCAAAATTCTTCCTGAGCATCAACGTGGAAGGCCTTCCTTCTGTATTCAAGGCAAACTCACCCTCTCCAAGCACATGGGTGGGTCTGCTCTTCTGGCCAGAAGTTTCTTGACTTCAGACCTTAGCTTCCACAGTTCTGCCTTGAAGTTATTTTTTTACTACAATTTGTTCCTTTTCTGTCCCCTTTAGTCCAGACTGGCAATAGTTTTGTTTATACAAATCGCACAACATTCTTGTTGGTTTTCTATGAAGTATACTGTGATCATAACCATCAGCCAATAGGACTTTCCACAAATCATTTCTGGATAACCCCATTTCTAGGCCTGGCTTTTTGTGAAATGACTGACTGGTTCCATGTTTGGTTAAATACTCAGTGGAGCACTGTTTCCTGAGGTCTCACTTTCTGGAAGCCCAGAATTCTCCAGACCATTATTTTCTGTTTTCTTTATACTCAAGATTTCAGTTGTCAATTTTTCTCTTCCTGTTGTATTATACTATAAGCTGTAAGGAGCTGCCAGGCTGCATTTTCCACACTTAGTTTGGAAATCTCTTCAGCTAAGTACCCTGGCTCACCACTTTTAAATTCTAACTTCCATCTAACATCAGGACACTTCAGGAATCTTCCCCTTATCCATTTAAAAAGCCATTCCAACATACTTGGCATTTTCAAACTACAGCAGCACCCTGCTCTCAATACTAAGCTATATCAGTTAGGGTTCTCTAGAGAAACAGAATGAACAGGAGATGTCTATAAATGTTAGATTTATAGAAGTGTCTCATGCAACCTTGAGGATACAAAATTCATAGGGCAAGCTCCAAAACTGGCGACTCTGATGAAGGGCCTTGAAGAACTTTACAGGAAAGATTCACTGGCTGAAGAGAGAGTGAAAACTCTCTTTTCTCCCTTAAAAGTCTTCAACCAGTCGGATTAAATCTAACTGATTGTATTGTTTTGTGTGTGGGAGATGCTCCCTTAAATTGATCTTAGATGTTATCAACCACAGATGCAATCAACTGACTGATGATTTAAGAAATCAGCCTTCTGGTTTATCAGCCAGCTATGAAATATCCTTACAGTAGTTAGGCCAGTGTTTGCCTGACCAGACCACTGAGTACCATCACCTGGCCAAGCCGACACCAGAATATAACCATTACAATATCTAATAGAACAATGCTTTGTTCTTTTCTAATATTTTTGTGGCTCTTCTTGCCATTTTTTTCTTTCAAGAGAACTTCACCATCAACCTGTGTAGCTCCAGAAAATAAAATAAGTAGGATGATATTTTATAGGTATTGTATTATATTTCTAAATTAAAATATAATTTAATTTAGAAATTAAAAAAGGAATTAACCTATGTATGACCTTAGATCTTTCCATGTTTATGATTTTAAATCTTCCTAATAAAAGCACAAATACATCTTTCTACTTGTTCAAGTAGAATTTTATGCTATACATGAATATTTTATTATTTTCCATCAGGTTTTGGACATTTCTCACTAAATTTATACTTTGGCAATTTTACTATCGCAAATTCCCTCTTTCTTTCCATTGCATCTTCTTACGTGATTTTTTCCCTTGCTTTTGTATATGCTGGAAGTGTGTTTTGTGTTCATTTTAAAACTGTTACTTTACGATTTTTTTTCTTGTATTTTTTCCTTGATTCTTTAGGGTATCTCATGTGTTTTATCTTTTTTCTCTCCAACTTTTATGACTTCAGTTGCTTTATCCTTGGAAACTGCATTACTTAATGCTTGCAATATAATGTGAAATAGTAGTCAAGAAATAGGAAATTGCATATTTTCTATATCTAGTTCCTGATTTTAGGAGGAAAATGTCTAGTTTTCAGGTAAGGGGCTTTGAGGCTAAGAGTATTAGTCTTCTTTTGTGTGAAAGTGCTTAACATAAAAAGGTACTGAATTTTGGCAAATGACCTGTTGCACTTATGAAGATGATTATATAATTTTCCTTCAGGTGCTATTAATAAGGCTGATTATATTAAACCAACTTTTCATTCGTGGAATAATCTCCACTGGGTCATGCATTATTTTTAAAAATGTTGTTGTATTCATATTGCTAATCTTTTATTTAAGATTTTTGCATCATAATTCAAGAGTCCAATCAGATTACAGTTGACTACTGTGGGTGCATAACTGAATTTAAATTTATCCTCATTTTATAAAATAAATTTGACAGTACTTGTTCTATTACTCTGTTTTGGAATAGTTTAAGAAACATTGAGACTTCCAGGTCAAGATGGCAACTTAACAACATACGCATTTTAGTTCGTCCTCCAGAACTACTAAATAACCAGAAACAGTACAGAACAGCTCCCAGAGCCCCGATAGTGACCGGACACACAGCATACCCCAGTCTGGACCAGCTGGACCAGCTGTAAGCACCCCCCAGAACCGTGAGTTCCCAAAGCTGCAGCGGCCAGTGCCCCTCCCCCACAGGCTGCTTCCCAGAGGGGAAAGGAAAGGACTTTACCAGCAGCAGGGTCTGGGCACAATCAAACGCCAATTGTGGAACTAATTAACAAATTCTGACTACTAAAAATAGGCCCCCAGCTTAGGTGAACCTGATCAAAGTGGAGGTTGCTCATTTTTGCCCTGGCACCAAGGGGGCAGGACTGACAGAAAAAGGGGGAAAAAAAAGAAGGAAACAGAGGTTTTTGTGGCTGTGTATTTACAAAGGCTTGACTGCCTCTGGATACAGAGGCAGGACTCTTCAGGCTGCAACTGCCCCAGGCATAGACAGAAGTGAGCTCTTTGGGGGGCTTATCTGGAGCTTGTGCCTTCCCCAGGGGAGGGGTGAAGCCCCACCCAGGTGGAATCCCTCCATCAAGGAATTCAGACACCAGGGCTTGGTAATTTGAAGCTATTAAAACCAGCCTACAACCTCTCCTCTGTCTCCACCATGCCCCAAGCAGGGAGAGTCTGCCAAAGTTAAAGGTACCACATCATCTTATGCTGGTGGGACCTGCAGTCAGACAAGCACCACACACAGGGCAGGATAAGAAAACAGAGTCCAGAGACTTCACAGGAAAGTCTTTCAACCTGCTGGGTCTCACCCTCAGGGAAAACCGACGCAGGTGACTCTTTCCTCCTGATAGGAGGCCACTTTGGCCTGGGAAAATCTGGCTGGGGTCTATAATATCTAAGTAGACCTTCCTAAGTGTGTGTGGGGGAAAGGCACCACACAAGCAGGACAAGAAACAAGAAAACAAGAACTGAAAAATTCTCCTCTGTTAAACAAAACTTAAGCTAAAGGTCCAGATAAAGCTGAATGGAATGTCAAAGAACAGACAGATAACAAATTCATCCAGCAAGAAAACCCTAAATAAAAGAAGTGAAAGCAATCTCCAGAATAAACTAATTAAGGTAATTAAATGCCTAGATGCCAGCAAAAAATAACAAATCACACTAGGAAAATTGAAGATATGACCCAGTCAAAGGAACAAACCAACAATTCAAATGACATACAGGAGCTGAAAAATTAATTCAGAATGTACGATCAGACATGGAAAACCTCATCAAAAACCACATCAATGAATTGAGGGAGGATATAAAGAAGTCAAGGAAAGAACAAAAAGAAGAAACTGAAAGTCTGAAAAAACAAATCACGGAAGTTATGGGAATGAAAGACACAGTAGAAGAGATGAAAAAAACAATGGAAACCTACAATGGTAGATTTCGAGAGACAGAACATAGGATTTCAAAACTGGAGGACGGAACATCTGAAATCTGATAAGAAACAGAAACTATAGGAAAAAAATGGAAAAATATGAGCAGGGACTCAGGGAATTGAAAGACAATATGAAGCACATGAATATATGTGTTGTGGGTGTCCCAGAAGGAGAAGAGAAGGGAAAAGGAGGAGAAAAACTAATGGAGGAAATTATCACTGAAAATTTCCCAACTCTTATGAAAGACTTAAAATTACAGATCCAAGAAGTGCAGCGTACCCCAAAGAGAATAGATCCAAATAAACATACTCCAAGACGTTTAATAATCAGAATGTCAGAGGTCAAAGAGAAAGAGAGGATCTTGAAAGCAGCAAGAGAAAAGCAATCCATCACATACAAGGGAAGCCCATTAAGACTATGTGTAGATTTCTCAACAGAAACCGTGAAGGCAAGAAGACAGTGGGATGATATATTTAAATTATTAAAAGAGAAAAACTGCCAACCAAGAATTCTATATCCAGCAAAATTGTCCTTCCAAAATGAGGGATAAATTAAAACATTTTCAGACAAAAAATCACTGAGAGAATTTGTGACCAGAGAATTTGTGACCAAGAGACCAGCTCTGCAAGAAATACTAAAGGGAACACTAGAGACAGATACGAAGACAGAAGAGAGAGGTGTGGAGAAGAGTGTAGAAAGGAAGACTATGAGTAAAGGTAAAAAGAAGGAAAATTAGATATGACATATAAAATCCAAAAGGCAAAACAGTAGAAGAAAGTACTACCCATGCAGTAATAACACTGAATGTTAATGGATTAAACTCTTCAATCAAAGACATAGTTTTGCAGAACGGATTAAAAAACAGGACCCATATATATGCTGTCTCTACTCAAAGGACACGAGGCCAAAGACACAAATGGACATTTACACACAAAAGTTTATAGCAGCATTATTAACAATTACCAAGAGATGGAAACAGCCAAAATGTCCATTAACAGACAGTTGGCTAAACAAACTGACATTTACATAAGATAGAATATTATGCAGCTGTAAGACAAAATAAAGTTATGAAGTATGTAACAACATGAATGGACCTTGAGGACATTATGCTGAGTGTGATTAGCCAGAAACAAAAGGACAAATACTGTATGGTCTCACTGATATGAAGTGACATTAGTGAATAAACTTGGAATATTTCCTTGGTAACAGACACCATCAGGAGATAGAAATAGGGTAAGATATTGGGTAATTGGAGCTGAAGGGATACAGATTGTGCAACAGGACTGAATATAAAAACTCAGAAATGGACAGCACAATATTACCTAACTGTAAGACAATTATGTTAAAACACTGAATGAAGCTAAACATGAGAATGATAGAGGGAGGAGGGCTGGGGCATAAATGAAATCACAAAGAAAGATAGATGAAGATTGAGATGGTGTAATCTAGGAATGCCTAGAGTGTATAATGATAGTGACTAAAGTACATATTTAAAAAATGTTTTTGCATGAGGAAGAACAAAAAAAAAAAAACATTGAAATTATCTGATTTTTAAAGAGCAGTTAGATTTCTGTGGCTCTATTTAGACCTGATATTGTTTTAAGGGAGGAGTACTTTCCCTAAATATTTGTATGGATTTACAGATTTTGTGTATACATTAAATGTATAAATAAATAAGGCAGCCTAGAAAATCAACATTGCCAAAGATCTATGATGCTACCAGATTAAGGGATGGAATAGTGACATAACAGTGACAAAAAAGCTGCTGATTAATTTTGCTTTTGTGGTGATCACTCTACATAATTTGTGAGACAAAACTGATTTTTTAAAATGAACAGCTCACGTGTATGTTTCTTGCAGGTAAAGATGAATTACAAAAAAATTCAGTATTTGACATATGCTCACTTTGATGCTTTAGAGATATATGGATAAATTTATCTGTGACCAAGCATGGCAGATTGAATCATGGCTTCCACAAGGACATAGTGATGTCCTAACTCCCAGATCTGTTGGATGTAAACTCACTTGTAAATAGTATCTTTGAAAAGTCTATATAGATAAAATCAAATTGAATCAGAGTCAGCCTTAATCCATAAAACTGGAGTCCTTATAAATTTCAGTCAGTCAGTGGAGACGAAGGGAGGAGACACAAGGAAATAGATCAACACGTGATAGAAGATTGCCAGAAAACCAGAACCAGAACCCAGCAGACTCCAGGAGAGAGCATAACCTGGAGATACCTTGATGTTGGATGTCTAAAATCCAAAACTAGTGAGAAAATAAATTCCTTTTGCTTAAGCCAACTAGTTTATGGTATATGTCATAGCAGCTGTGTCAAACTAAGACACCCAGTAACAAGCAATATAAAAGTAGAATAGAAAAAAAAAAATAAAAGGGCAGGCTGCGGTGGCTCAGCAGGCAGAGTTCTGGCCTGCCATGCCGGAGACCTGGGTTTGAGTCCCAGTGCCTGCCTGCCCAGGCAAAAAAACAAAACAAAACAAAAAAGCAGGGATATAAGATAGAATTTATAGCAAGGAAACCATTCAAATTAATGTTAAACTAAATTAAGAAGTAATAATCTTAAAATAACATATATAATTGAAAGAAATTGAAGAAAGTTTTTACTTTATTTTAATAAATTCAAGAAAAAGAGTCATTTTTTATGAAATTGACATTACAAAATTTTAAAAATTGCAACAGTAACCAAGACTATATGAAGATCAGCCTAAAAAGACAGATCAGAGTTTAGGTGTGCACACACACACAAAGTTCTGGTATCCTCCTCTACTTTAAATATAAAAATGCTTAATTATGCTGTCAGAGTCTCCTTATAGCCTCCTTTAGACCTGCCCCAGTAGCCTGAGAACCCACTAGGGTGTTGCAAGCATGTGTAGGGACAGGTTGGCAGATGGTGGAAAGGGTGAAATAGCCACAGAATCGATCACAGCCCATATTTACACACCTCACCTCATTTTCTTAACATTTCCACTGTCCTTCTAGAAGTTGTCTGTCCTATAATCAAAAGCAGCCATGGCATCCCAGAGAACATTCCTCTCTAGGTGTTTCTAACATTCCTACCTCTTTCATTTGCCTCTATTTTAAAAATATTGATACATCCTGCATGGCTGTGGTTAGAAATGGATCGCTAGAGATAGCAAATGATTGTTGATAGTCCAGAGAAAGTGATAGATGCATAGACATTGATTGCTATAAAAGGGATGAGATCACTCCTCTATTCCACCCCTCCATTGTCACTGCTATAAATGTTATATTTACAGTATACAAATATGTGATTTTTTATATGAAATCCAACATGTTCTGAGTATGTGCAAAATCTTTAAGGAACATACAGGTATATATGTTACTCATGCCTCCACAAAAGAGGGCAAGAAAGTAGAATATCAAACAGTTATGATAGACCAAATGACTAATTTCTGTCAAGAATATTTATTATTTAAATTAGTGATCTTCCATGGAGACCTGTTGGGGACCAGAGGCTAACCTAAGATAGCGATTGAGCCAACATGGCCACCCCGGCTAATGCAGTGGCATCTATATAGTACAACAAGGTTCTTCACGGAAATAGGTTCCCGCCGGGACCTTCCCGCCGGCGCGAATTCCCCACCAATTATCTAACCAGTCCTCCCCGCCGGCGCGAACTCCCTCCTATCATAATGCCCTACATACCCTACTCCCTCCCCAAGCCGGTATATATACACCTGGCTTGGTTAATAAAATTTGCAGCTTGATCAGAATCCTGTCTTGCTGTCCTTCTTGCGTCTCTCTGTCCCATAGCCATTCTTCCCTCAGCAGGTGGCGGACCCCGTTGACTGTCCTGCGGGTCAGGACAGAGACCAGTTCAGAAAGCTCATAAAGTTCATAAGTGACGAAAAGTGTTCCTATCCATCATCTCTAAAGTAAAATAAGTCAAAATAAAATAAAACCAGAAACTACTAACTGAAAGTAAAAATTTTATACTGAAATAATTTGAATTTCCAGATCTAGTTGCAACCTTGGGAATGGATAGGTAAGCAATCAATCAGGTAACAGAGAAGTATCTTTCTTTTCTTTATTTATTAATTTTTGTCTGAATTTCATACATTACTCCCTAAAGACATATTATGGAAAACCATGCAAGCCTCCTACTTGAAATTTAACACTTGTAAACAGCGTCTTATTCAGAAGGTCACCATCTGCAATTAAACATCATTTTAAAAGCCCAGAGGAAATGAAATGCTAAGTGTGACATTCTTTGGCTCATGCCTCCAGTTTATTAAATTGCAGGAAATAATCATTCTCATTTTCCATTCATAGTTATTTTCCTTCTTTCCAAAGCTGCAAGTATAATATATTAGTGGTTACTTGATGATTTTTGGATCAAATTTTTCTTATCTTAGCATTTACATTTACAAATCCTGAATCTGCCTCCTTCTGGACTAAATGCACAGTGGTTTTGTAAAGGATGGAAAAGGAATTGTAAAAGGTGTATATTGAATTTATGGTGCAGAAATAATTAATTATACATATGATAAAATGTGAAATCAAACCTAGCTCACACTATATAGAAATATTAAAATCTAGATGGTAATGGTAAAATCTATAGTCTTTTTATATGCATGAAAATACATTTGTGACATCAGATTAGGGTTAATTTTATTTTAACAGGTTTATTTAAAAGCAAATATCAATTTCTGGTTCTGGCCATGGTGAATTATCAGACTACCGTCTTCCCTCCTGCTATACATAACTAAAAATATTCAAAATAGATGATACAACTCTTTGAGGCACTGGATAACAAAAACCATAGGAACCTGATCTGTAAGAAAAGGTAAACACAGGAGGTGAACTTGACATTCACCTCGTCTTTTCTCTGGAGGAACTTTCTCAACCTCAGCAGAGGGAGGTGGATTCCAAATAGAGCAAGAGTTAACTAAGTGAAGGAAACAGAGATCAGAGTTAGGAAGTAAAGCGATTAAGTGGTGGCAGGAATTAGCAAGAAAAGAAAAAGGCTAGAAAGTAGATGCACAGAGGGATAGCCTAAAAGATATGGTGGGAGTCACCTTGAGTAGTTGACCAAATACTGAACTATTCTTGTGCAAAGCAGGATTCTGTGAGGCCTGGCAAAGAAAGGATACTGGGAGTGCTGAGGCAGCTGAGCAGAGTGTGCATGACTGAAGCAGAGATTTCCAAGGGCACACAGAGCCATTAATAATGGAGTTACAAGCAGGTAGGGTGGTAGGATAGCACTTTAATACTGTAGGCACTAAGTTAAGACCAGAAAGATAACAATTTTTTTTTTGACTTGATCTGTAGAAACAATGCAATCCCAAGCAAAATCCTAACAAGTTATCTTGTGACTATAGACAAACAAAATTTAAAGTTTATATAGAAAGGCAAAAGATCCAGATTACCTAACAACAAAGTTGGAGGACTAACAATACCCAACTCCAAGACTTCCTATAAATACAGCTACCGTAAATCTGGCAGCCTAGTATCAGAGAAAAAAATAAATAGATATAAGGAATAGAGTTCCCTGAAATAGACCCATAAAGTGAAAAGATTTGACAATGGAGCAAAGGAATTCAGTGGAAAAAGGATAATCCTTTCAGTAAGTGGTGCAGAACATTTTTATGTTCATACACCCCTCCAAACTAGATACAGATCTTACACCTTACATAAAACTCAAACAAAATGGATCTTAGAAGAACAAAACCCAAAACACAGATCTGTTAAACTCTAGAAGAAAATGTAGAAGTAAACCTAAGTGAACGTGTTGTGCTGGTTTGAAAGGATTTATGTACCCTAGAAAAGCCATGTTTTTAATCCTAATCAGTCTTGTGGTAGCAATGGTTTCTTCTAATCCCTATTCAGTACTATAGGTTGGAAATTTGATTAATTATCTCCATGGAGATGTGACTTGATCACTGTGGGTATTACACTTGATTAGGTTGAGACGTGCCTCCACCCATTCTAAGTGGGTCTTGATTACTTTACTGGAATCCTATAAAAGAAGAAGTATTTTGGAGGAAGCTTCAGAACGCTGCAGAATCACAAAGCAGAGAGTCCACCAGCCAGTGATTTTTGGAGATGCAGAAAGAAAACAACTCCCAGGGAGCTTCATAAATCAAGAAGCCAGGAGAGAAAGATAACAGATTTTGCCACAAGCCCTTCCAGTCCAGAGAGAAACCCTGAATGTCATCAGCCTTCTTGAACCTAGGTATCTTTACCTGGATGCCTCAGATTGGACATTTCTATAGACTTGTTCTAATTGGGACATTTTCTTGGCCTTAGAACTGTAAATTTGCAGCTTATTAAATTCCCGTTTTTAAAAGGCGTTCTGTTTCTGGTATGTTGCATTCTGACAGCTAGCAAACTACAACACTTGGGTTTGACCATAAGTTTTTAGCTATAATCCAAAAGCATTATCTGTGAAAGAAAAATTGATAAGTTGGACTTTAGTAAAATTAAAACCTTCTGCTCTGCAAAAGATACATTTAAAGGCATGAAAAGAAAAGACACAGACTTGGAGAAAATATTTGCAAAATATATATCCAATAAAGTACTTGCATCCAAAATCATCAAGGAACTCTTAAATCTCATCAATAGAAAAACAAATAGCAAAGTTAGAAAAGGAGCAAATGATCTGAGCAAACATGTCATCAAGAGGATATAGGCAAAGAAGCCTGTGGAAGAATGTTCAACATTATTTGTCATGAGAGAATTAAAACAATGAGGTAACACTCTACATCTATTAAAATGATTAGAATCCAAAAAATACCTGGTAATGGCAAATGCTGGCAAGCATGGGGAACAGCAGTACCTCAGCCACTTTGGAAGACAGTTTGACAGTTTCTTACAAAGAAAGCTACAATATGAGTATGGCCTTACCATATGATACAGCAACTGTGATCTTAAGTATTTACAAAAAATGTAATTGGAAAGTCATGTCCACACAAAAACGTGCACATAAATGCTTATAGCAGCTTTATTTATTGTTCCAGTATGCAAGCTGCCAGAATGCCATATACCAGAAATGGAATGGCTTTTTAAAAGGGGAATTTATTAAGTTGCAAGTTTACAGTCTAAGGCTGTGAAAATTTCCCAATTAAAGCAGTCTATAAAATTGTTCAAATTAAGGCACCAACGTTAAGGTCGATAACCAAATTAAGGTTACCTTCACTCAAGAAAGGCCAATGAAGTTAAGGGTTTCTCTCTCAACTATCTGCTAGCCTTCTTGTTTCATGAAGCTTCCTCAGGGGTGTTTTCTTTCTTCATCTCTAAAAGTCTCTGGCTACATGAGCTCTCCTAGTTCTTGTGGCTCTGTACCTTTTTCCAAAAATGCTTACTCTTTTAAAGAATTCCAGTAAACAAATCAAGACCAGGTGGAATGGGTGGAGTCACATCTCCCTCTAATCAAAGGCTAATACCCACAATTAGGAGTGTCACAGCTCCGTGGAGATAATCTAATCAAGTTTCCAACCTACAGTGCTGAATAGGGATTAAAAGAAATGGCTGCTTCCACAAGATAGATCAAGATTAAAACTTGCCTTTTTTAAGCGTACATAATCCTTTCAAACGCACATTTTTGGTAATCATCTAGAAATGGAAGCAATCAAGATGTGCTTTAATAGATGAGAGTATAAACAAACTGTGGTATATCTACACAAAAGAAATATTGTGCAGCAATAAAAAGGAATGCACTACCAAGCCATAAAAAGACATGGGAAATATTAAATACATATTTCTAAGTGAAAGAAACCAGTCTGAAAAGACTACATATTGCATAATTCCAATTAGACGACAGTCTGGAAAAGGTAAATTTATAGAGACAGTAAAATGATCAGTGGTTGTCAAGAATTCACGGACAGACAAGGATGAGATAAATGAAATACAGAGTATTTTTAGAGAAGTGAAATTATTTGTATAGTGCCACAATAGTGAATACAAGACATCACACATTTGACAACACCCTTAGAACTTTACAGTGCAAAGAATGAAACTTAATGTATGCAAATTTAAAAAGCATTTAAGATGTTGGACAAATACCAGGAAATAATGCAGGTCATGACAAGAGAATTTAACTATACAACAAATATATGGAGAAATCTCATTGAAGGAAATTAAAAGAAAATGTGCTAAACAATCTTAGGAAATCAGTGGAGTCCCTAAGACCACAGGCAAAGGAACTGTATGTAAGAACTGTACTATAGTTAATAAAGTCATTTCCCATGGGAGTAGGGGTTAACAATTCTGATCATATATACATACATTCTGGAATGGAACAATTAAGAAAATGAATAGTAGTTTGTGGGAGCCAGGTTTCTTACTTTTGGAGTGGGAGTTTACAGATGAGTAAGGGGAGCAAGGTGGAAATCATTCATTTTGTAATGCATTAGAATTGGAGACATAATTATGAACGCATGTTTAGCTTAATATAGATACAGACGATTATATACAGAAATATTCATAGATATATGTACATACAAGAGGTTTATAAGCATGTACAGTTTTTGCTCTGTTAGTTGAAAGGACTTAAAAAACAATATCCCATACCAACAAGTATACCTAGTCTACAGAACTTGATTTCTAATATCATTTTCTCAGAAAAGGAACCAGTACTCCATGGAGAAATATCTGACAAAGGACTTATATCCAGAATATGCAAACAAATTCTACCTCTCAATAATAAAGTGATAATCAGCCCAAATAAAATTGCAAAAGATTCAAACAGCCATGACAAAAAAAAAGAGTATTGATGACTAAATAGCATGTGAAAAAGGTGTTCACGATCATTAGTAGTAAGGGAAATGCAAATTGAAATCACAAAGTCTTACTTCAGTATACATACTAGAATGTTAAAGGGGATGTACAGGTGCCAGAATTTTGTTGGAGGGAATATAAAGTAGTACAGTGACTTAAGGAAAGCAGTTTGGCATTTTCTTATAAATCTAAACATACACTTACTCCAACTCCAGTCCTAATGTTTACCTAAGATAAATGAAAACATATGTTCACAAAAATGCTTGTACAAGAATGTTCACAGCAGCCTTACTCATAATATCAGTTAAAAAGAGAAGAAATAAGTTGCAGTAAATTCTTACAGTGGGACACCAATCATAAATTTTTAAAAATATGATGAATCAAAACATAAACATTCACTAAGTCCACAGACATTATGTAGAACCAAAGAAACTGGAGAGAAAATAGTACATACTCTATGATTCTTCCATTATCCTATTTATAGGAAGTCCTGGACATGCAAAATTAATCTCATTGTTCTATCAGAATCATGCTTCCCTGACAGAAGTAAAGATTGGGAAGGATAAAGGTTGCTTTCAGAGTTTATATAAATGTTTTATTATCTTGAGAAAGTTATAGGTAGTACATGAGTCCTGTGCATTTTAGTATAAGAAACTAATACTGCAATAAGATAATTTAACAGTAACTATAAAAAGTAAAACATGAATAAGTCTAATTATGAAACAAATGAGCAGCAACAGAAATAACTAAATCTCTTGATGAAAGGCACCCTAAACAAGTACGTGTGCACTGAAATGTGTGGAAAGATATTTATTAAAACACTATTTGTAATAACCAAAAGAGGATGAGAGGGCAACTACCTAACATTTCTCTGTTAAGTGGATAATATCCCTATATAAAAGCACCATTTCCCCGTCCCACTGTGCATCTTACTTTCAGAATGGTTGGGAAAGAAGACACAGACTGGAAGTAGAGCATAGTTTTGCACATTTTGCTGCAGTGATGCATTTGTGTGTGTTCTTTCTTGCCTACACAGCATTCATTTTCATTCCTTGTCTCTTATTTCCTGCAAGGAATTTTCTCCTATCCCTTCATTTTATTTAGTTTTGCTGATGGAATAATTCAAGATAAACTGTCTCACTATAGAAGCTAAAGGGACCAAGTCCTCGTCCTGGTATCACCTTAGAAGTCACAACCTTGAATCCTGAAAGAATACTACAGGGACCGTAGGAAGCATCAGTGGCAAAGGGTGGCAACAGTTTGTCCAAGTAGTACCAGCTACTCACCTACCTTCCCCCAAAAAGAAAACAGAACAGTTGCTGTGCTTTCTTCTTCTTGTCTGCTTCCTGACAATCTTGAGCTCCTCCAATTCCTGAGAATGGACTGGAATCTGACTCCATCTGAGAACACTCAAGGTCTGAAAATGAGCTGGCTAGTTCTTGGCAGATAAGATAAGGAAGAAGTGACTGCTGGAATGGGTCTGCATTCCAAGATTTGGTCAGCCAAGGAAGAAGTGTTTGTTTCTCATTGAGTCTTATTGGGCCATCTGCATGATCAATGGAACCTCAACCAAAGCAAGTAGGAATTGATTCTCAGAATTTCCTGTGCCAGGAGAAGTGGAAGCATTGATCTGAAGGAGCGTACATCACTCACACCTGTTAAGATGTGACAGCTGCCTCAAGACACAGGAAAACAAATAAAAAAGTGACAGGTAAGTGCTTAGCCAGTTTTGAAGATAAAAGAAATATGTTCCATCCATCAGATGTAATGTGTGAAGATGCACATTTTCAATCCAACTCAGGTTAATTTTGGCTTTATTATCAATATGACTGATCAACTCCATATATTAAAAATAGAAATTGTAAAAATAAAATGGAGACTTGAGGATACTCTTCTCTTAGTGACAGAAGATGACAGGCATTAATGAGAACATAAGGAATATATAGAATTGTGATTATTTTTTGAGGTCCTGGTGGTTTTAAAGAGAAATCAAGAGGTTTGATGGAAATTACTTAGACTTTAAGATCAGAAAAACCTTGACTCATGTCTTATACTTGCCAGCTTTTTGGTTATTTAGCTTTTGGGGGAAAAAAGACCCAATTTCTTAACTTATAGAGTTCAAATAAAAAATGCTGAATTCATATGGTTGTGAGATGTAAATGATGGTGACTATGAGTGTTTCTGATAATGGTACACAAAATTTTCCAATATTGTTTCTCTACCCATGATTTGGAAGTGAAAATAATTCCTTCAAATATAATCCACACTCCTTTTACCTACAATAAGTTACATTGTTATATGATATTAATATAAAATTTCCCCCAAAATGTATTTGAGTTACAGAAATGAAAATGTTTTTATCCTTATAGCATTGCATCCCCATCATTTTACATGTCACATAGTAGAGTCTCAGAAACCATCTGAGGGAAGGCAAATCTTGATTATTAGAGCGAGTCATTCTACTATCAAGATACAGATTTAATTCACTGTGTTCAGGTTTTCTGAGCACTAGCATGTAACCCTGCAAGGGACATATTCAACTGCATATATGTAATCCTACTTCCTTCAAAGGTGGAATAAGTTTCTCTTTCTTTTTTGGGTTTTTGTTCATTCCAAGGTGTAATGTACACTAAAATTAAATACGTGTATACTGAATATATACACGTATTGGTGTGTTTCAAAAACACACCAGTATGAACTATTTGTCACAATTATCTTAAAAATGAACAGATTCAGGATGTAAATTGAACATCACTGGCAATTACAGTGGTCCCATTTTCATGCAGACATGTGGCAGCAAAGATGGAGGGGAATAAAAAGAAAGAGCGGTTGAAGAGGAGAACACTCCAGAAAGATTTAATAACTATTCAGATGGATATAGAAGGTGAAAATATGAGTTAAAATTCTGAAGCAACACTCCCTTGTTCCTCCCATCTTAAGCCTTAGCTAACTAACTACACAGCAGGGAACCAAGCAAATTTTCACTATTGTATAATAAATTTGCTATAAAATTAACACTGATTAATAACTTAAGTTGTTTTTTTATCTTTGGGTGTAAATAAGCTCAGAGCAAATTTAGCCTATCTTTTCTACCATTGTACAAGTTCTTATGGTATATGTCATAGATTTATGTATACTTACCTTAACATACCTTTCTGTCTGATTTCTCTCCCCTTCACTGCATCTCACCATGTATGTATACACATCTCTATATCAATCTATATAGCATGTGTCTATTCATAGAAATATAATATGTATTATATAAACACATATTATATATATTATTTATTTTATAGATATATATTCTGCTAGCTCCTACAATTATTGTTTAAAGTAGTTAAAACAATATTTACATCATGTCTTCCTTGAATTGATAGCTACTTTTCTTGGGCATACCAACCATACTTAACATACGTGATTCTTGACAAGAAATCCATAGTAAATTGCCAGGGGCAAGGTGTCATTTCCATTTCACGGGTAGAGATGCTAAAGCTTTAACCCACAACTATAGGTTCAGACTGCCTCCTTTGGAATGAGTGTTTAACGAAGAAGGGAAACTCAGGTTCAAGAATCTATCAATTTTGTTGTATAGATTTGTTTGGAGAATCTATGCTTGGAATTCTTTATGACCGTAACATATGGACAAAGGTGAGAGATGAGACTGCTTTGATAGGTTGTGTCAAGTGATGGAGTTTGAGTTTCCAATTCTTGGTATGAGAAGCCAAAAGACAATTTTGAACACAGCAATGACATTATCATTGTTTTTGCCTTAAAAAACAAATCATTCTGAAGTTAGAATGGGAAATAAATTAGAGATTGAAGTGAATGGAGAAAGAAAATCTAAGAGTCTACCACAAAAGCCAGATAAGATTTAAGCAGCGCTAGTAGTATGGTTTTGAGAAGAATATCAGATATAAAATGAATAAGACTTTATGATCCATAAACTATATAGAAGAATTAAGAAAAGAGAGAACAAGATAAGATCTTGTTTTCTGCCTTTCCTCATATTTTTAATAAGGAACAATTAGAACCAAGAAAGTTGGATTTCTCCCATCTAATGACTTTTCTCACTGTTTGAGTTAGTGTTAGCATAAAGCCCCACTGCCCAGTCATTATCTTATATTGAGCTTCAATTTGAAATTATTTGTCCACATGCATTGGCCTGGCGTAATGCATTTCTCTTTTGACTGATGTATATACATTCTGGAAAACATATCTGAGGCAAAGAGATATAAGGGGGCTATATAAAAGACTGAATCAAACCATTAATAAAACTACTTCCGTCATGTCCTCGAGCTGATCAGATAATCCATCATCTCACTCTTAAGTCAAGCTCTCTCACCCCATCACGCTCAACTGATGAAAAATATATCAGAGTGATAGTATTTTAGATCAAATACCGAGTCCTCAAGGAGTAGCCAAATGGATTCCCTTACTTAGCTGAGAAGATAATGATAATTCACATTTATTACAGAAGGGAGTTCATTACTGTTTGATCAAGGGCAATCAAAATTTTCTGGAGTATTAGAAATAAACATTTAGCTCTCCAAACCATTTGTAAGTCCAGAGAAAATATTGCTTGCCAAGGTTGAGCTTTTATTTGTCCTGGACTAAAAACATGATCTCCTTCATTCTTCCACTTAGTATCGCTTACTATATTGGGAAGTGAGAACCATGCTGGGTGTGGGGGGGAATATGTTAATGATTTTCAAGTTGCAAGTCACTACCTAACTTAATGACATTTCAAATGACATTTTTAAAAAATGAATGGAATGGAGTAGAATAGAACGAAGCAGATGGACTAGTATATAACAGAATAAATCAATCAGGTATCAAATGTATAAGGGTACTGCTTCATGAAACTTCTTGAAACTGTTTTGGAAATATAACATATTTCTGTTTTAGGAATAGAAATATGAAACTGTTTTGTATCTATCTATCTATCTATCTATCTATCTATCTATCTATCTATCTATCTATCTATATTTTGCATCCCAAGGTAAAAATAATATCTTACTGGGAATCATGTTTCAAAAATTTTAAATTTTCTGTTTCTAGAACAACTAGCTCTTGAGATCTTATTTTGCCATTGTGAGAATTTAAGGCAATAAAAAATTACCTGGTAAATGTGAAAGTATTAGGAAGTCACCTTATCATTAGTAACAGTAGAAATGATAATAATAAAGATATATAAAAGTTTGTGCATGAGGCATGTGAAGGCTATTAAACTATTTAGCACCATAGTGCATGTTAACCCTTCTTTTCTCTGGGAAGGGTTTGTGTTGTTTTTTGTTGCTTTTTGAAATAATAATAATACAGATTTTAATAATAATAACAATAATGCTCATGCTTCAATCTGTAGGTCTGCCTATGACCATGTGTGTCCAAAAGATGACATAGGTATATACACAGCCAAGGCTGAGGACACGGACATTATAAAAATGTGACAAGTGAAAACCTAGGCAGAATAGATTTCTTAATGTGACCATATCTAATGGGAAGCTTATGTGGTATTGTCTCTTGTAGGCACAGAATGCGTGATTTTAATTTTCAAGGGAGAGCCATCTACTTCAGAAATCTACATAAAATAACGCTGAGGTTCTGCAGATATTAAATTGAGACTTTTGAGGTTGATGGAAAATTTATTGAGAACACCTGAGCCCTCGCTCTGGAATAAATGCGTAGACCTTGCCATGGACAGTTACATTGCAATAAAAAGGACACGTTGTAGGTTCTGCAATGAAAGTTTTATTTCCTCACTCAGGAACTACTCATAACTCTAAAATGAGTGGTTAGGAGATTAGTCTTCTCTACAGCTGTTTACACTTGATAATGTTTGTCCTGTGCTCCTTTTGGTTCGCAGTGACATAATCTGCCTGTGACTTCATGCTGTAATATCTTAGCCTAGAGATTTTTTAGACCTTGCTTTTTGTCTCAAGATCATATACTATTGACTCTTCACTCTGAGCATGCTTGTCGTCAGACCCTTCAGGACTGCTATCTTTCTGACCCAAGATCATTTGAAGTCCTTTTGCTCATTAATCAGAAGTCTAGTGTCTTCAAATACACTTGATAGGAAGCAGCTTTCCTTTCTATGAGTCTGAACAAAAAACAAGTTTCATTCAAGTACTGGTACCTGGGTTTCATCACCCTTCTTTTTGGGTGAAGCTTTAGATAGCCAGATTGAAATAATAACCTTGACTCTTTCCATGTGCAGTATTTATGAGACTGTACAGCACATATAAATTTATATTATTTATTCAACTACTGGGAGGAATTTAGGAGATGACAGAAATCATCCTGGACATCTGGGAGAAAAAATGGGGGCAGACAGGAGATGAGAGAGAAACACAACTGGTTACAAGTTCAGGCTTTGCATTTGAACCCCTCACTTGACAGACAAATCTCATGTACCTAGAATGTCAGTGTATGTATCCACCATGCTCAAGGGGCAGGATGATATAAATGTGGATAATAATTGAGGTCTTCATTCAAGAATACATTCTAAAAGGAGAGCTGAGACAGACTACATAATTATCTATAGTGCTAGGTAGAAAATGACATACCAGTGAGCACATCTGTAAGTTGAGTGTTGGATTCTTGCCCATTGTAGCTTTTAGAGCTGACAGCTATCCCAATCAAATAGCAAAACCATTTCAGCAGTTGAAAATATAGAAGTATTTTAACTTCTTTTTTTAAATGAGATGGTTCATTTCAGTTATAAAGGAGAGCACATGAAGGGCAGGTTATTTTTTCCCCTGTTAAGCCAACTTATTAGGAAATTAATTGAAGGAAGACAGTGTGGTATTTTAAAAATACGTTTCTTTGTAGGGGACAATTCATTGCTAGAGTAGAATTATTAGTCCTTGAGGCGGCAATCGCAGGGATCCAGGTCATACCTTGTGAGTCATAGCTTCTCAGACAACAAGAACTTCCAGTAAAGAGTACTACATAAAACTCCCAGAATAATGGAGCTAGTATTTTTCACGCAGATCTCATCCTATCACCTTTGTTAGTTTCCAGGAAATGGCTGATGTGACATAAAGATAGAGAATAAAATATTGGGCAAGAAAATGAAATAGAATTGAATAGAAATTAGAGACAGACTCCCTAAAAGGCCCCACTGGGAGAAGCTCAGTGTAGTGAAAGGGAAACAGATAAAATGCAATTAGTAGCCTGAGTGTCTAAATTGTAATGTGCCTACGATGGTATGATTTTATTGCTAACAACTGAGTTTCCCTTTTGTGAAATCCTCTGACTGGTATTTAGTTTGCACTTTAAAAGCTTTCCAAAGTGTATCTAAGAAACTCCCCATACATTCTCTAGATAAGAAGGAAATAATCTTCTGGCACTAGTAGGGCATTCAGTAATATTTTAGTTAGCTGGGAGAAATAGGGTCTGGGGGTCAATTAATATATTCTGCAGACAGTGCACATATGCAAAGAAATGATTTAAGATGGACAAATGCATATACAATGAATTAGGAAGAGAAATTTTATAATCCCTACACCTTATTTTTAACAAAATGAAAAAAAAAAAGAATGGAAAGAAACATTTATTTTTCCTCCTCTTTGAAAGCATCTCTATTTAACTGTGCACATTATTAATTATTTCCATTCATTCATTCACAATATGCTTTGGTTTAAGTACTTTTATATCACTCTCAAGGCTATATCATAACATGTATGACTCAATTTAAGTACAACTTTCTTCACAATTTGTTACATGTTAGACTTTAGAATGGTAAGTCCCTGAAGTGTTGTTTGCATTTGCCAACATCCTATGCAGCAAAAATGCTTGAGGAACATTCTCTCTCAACATATATTGAAAGCCTATAATTATATGCCACAAACTGTAATAGTCGATTATTAAAACATAACCATGTAAAATACCATCCCTCAATGAGAGCTTATTCTAGAGGGCTTTTCCTTTATTTCTCATAGGTAGATACCTAGGAATAGGATTACTGGGTCTTATGATAAATTTATGTTTTACTTTGTAATAAACTGCCAATCTGTTTTTCAAAATAGCTGTACCATTTTGTATGCCTACCAACAACATATAAGTGTTCTTTTTTCACCACATCGTTGCCAATACTTGTTATTTTCATTATATCTGTTCTAGCAGGTGTGGAGTGGTTTCTCACTGTGATTTTAATTTGCATTTCTCTACTGACTAAAGATGTTGATCAACTTCTCACATGCTGATAAGCCATTGGCAATCTATTTTGCCCATTTTTTAACTAGGTTACTTGTCTTCTAATTTTCAAGTAGTAAGAGTTTTTTTTTTATAGAGTAGATATAGCTCCTTTATGAGATATATAATTTTCAAATATTTTCTCTTTGTCTCTGAATTGTATTTTTATTTTCCTAGTGTTGTCATTTGGGCACAAATATTTCAATTTTGATGAAATCCAATGTATCAGGTTTTGCTTTTATGGATCATGCTTCTGATGTTGTTTTTAAGAATTCTTTGCCTAAGCATAAAGTTTTTCTCCTATGTTTTCTTCTAAAAATTATATAGTTTAAGCTTTTGAATTTAAATTTGTGATCCAGTTTGAGTCAAGTTTTATGTATGTTAGGTTCTATATCTCACACCCTATACAAACATTAACTCAAAAATGGATCAAAAACCTAAACATTATATTTAAGGCCATAAAACTTTTAGAAGAAAATGTAGCGAAATATCTTATAAATCTTATAATAGGAGGCAGTTTCTCAGATCTTATACCCAAAGCACAAGCATTGAAGAAAGAAATAGATAAATAGGAACTCCTCAAAATTAAACACTTTTTGTGCATCAAAAACTTTGTCAAGAAAGTAAAAAGACAGCTTACACAATGGAGACAATATTTGGACATGATATGGAATCCTAGAATGAGCTGGGACTCAGCATCAAAGGATTGAGAAAACCTTCTTGACTGAAAGGGGAAAGAGAGAAATGAGACAAAATAAAGTGTCAGTGACTGACAGATCAGATAAGGGTCTAGTATCCAGAATATATAAAGAGATTTTTCAACTCAACAACAAAAAGACAAACAACCCAATTACCAAGTGGGAAAAAAACATAAACAGACACTTCTCAGAAGAGGAAAAACAAATGGCTAAAAGGCACATGAAAACTTCCCTGGCTATTAGGGAAATGCAAATCAAAACCCTGCAATATTGGCTGTTATCAACAAAACAGAAAACTCTAAGTGCTGGAGAGGATGTGGAGAAAGAGGCACACCTATCCACTGTTGGTGGGAATGTAAAATGGTACAACTGCTGTGGAAGGCAATTTGTCAGTTCCTCAGGAAGCTAAGCATAGAATTGCCATATGATCCAGCAATACCATTGCTAGGTATCTATTCATAGGACATGAGGGCAAGAACACAAACGGACATTTGCACACCAATGTTTATAGTGGCATTATTTACAATTGCCAAAAGATGAAACATCCCAAATGTCCATCAACAAATGAGTGGTTAAACAAGCTGTGGTATATGTATATGATGGAATATTATGTAGCTGTAAGATGGAATAAAGATATGAAGCATGTAGCAACATGGATGGACGTTAAGGATATTATACTGAGTGAGATTAGCTGGAAACAAAAGGACATATACTGTATGGTCTCACTGATATGAACTAACATTAATGAATGAACCTGGAGAATTTCAGTTAAGAACAGAGGCCATTAAGACATAGAAATAGGGTAGATTTTGGGTAATTGGAGCTGAAGGGATACAGATTGTAGAACAGGACTGATTGTAAAAATTCAGAAATGGATAGTGCAATACTACCTAATTGTAGCATAATAGTTAGTACAGTGAATGAAGCTGAATGTGAGAAGATAGAGGGAGGAGGGCTGGGGACACAAATGAAACCAGAAGGAAAGATAGACAATAAAGACTGAGATGGTATAATCTAGGAATGCCTAGAGTATACAATGATAGTGACGAAATGTACAAATTAAAAAATGTTTTTGCATGAGGAAGAACAAAAGAATGCAATATTGCAGGGTGTTGAAAATAGATGGTAATTCATATCTAAAAACTTTAACTTATGTGTGAGACTAAAGCAAAAAAATGTTTATTTGGTGCAAAGTTTATATTTTGACTAGTGCATTTCCTAATATAACTTATATGGAC
Organism: Tamandua tetradactyla; assembly: GCF_023851605.1. Lineage (NCBI taxonomy): Eukaryota > Metazoa > Chordata > Mammalia > Pilosa > Myrmecophagidae > Tamandua > Tamandua tetradactyla. The sequence goes on along the minus strand of NC_135341.1, from coordinate 51,510,762 downwards.
AGTTTAATTGAATATCGTAAGTACATGGAACCTTGAATAGGGCATGAGATTTTTGTCCAGAGTGATGCCCCAATAAATTCCAGAGTGATTTGAACCATGAATAAAAAAGTATTTGCGAAGTCCCCTTGGCGGTGTGGGCAGGCCACGGTGACTCAGCAGGCAGAGTTCTTGTCTGCCATGCCAGAGATCCAGGTATGATTTCCAGTGTCTGTCCATGCAAAAACAAATAAAAAAGTCCCCTTGGAGGAATGATGAGAAAGGGGGAAAATTCAACTTCCCCATTTGGAGAATCCCTTATATTCTCACAAGCCATGGAGACAACCAAATCAATAGGTCAAGCCCTCAATCTTGGGGTTTGTTCATATGAAACTTATCCCTGCAAAGGGTAGACTAAGTCTACTTAAAGTTCAGCCTAAGAGGGCAGGCCATGGTGGTTCAGCAGGCAGAGTTCTCACCTGCCATGCTGGAGATCCAGGTTCAATTCCCAATGTCTGCCCATATAAAAGAAAAAAAAGTTAGGCCTTAGATTCACCCCCAGAGAACCTCTTTTGTTGCTCAGATGTGGCCTCTCTCTCAACCAACCTGGCAAGCAAACTCACTGCCCTCCCCTTCTCTAGATGGGACGTGACTTCCAGGATAACCTCCAGGATAACCTCCCTGGCAACCTGGAACAGAAATCCTAGAATGAGCTGGGACTCAGCATCAAGGGATTGAGAAAATCTTCTTGACTGAAAGGGGAAAGAGAGAAATGAGACAAAATAAAGTGTCAGTGACTGAGAGATTTCAAACATAATACAGAGGTTATCCTGGAGGTTATTCTTATGCATTTTATAGATACCCTCTTTTTAGTTTAAGGTATATTAGAGAGGCTAGAGGGAAGTACCTGAAACTGTAGAGCTGTGTTCCAGTAGAAGATGAATGTATAATGATACAGCTTTTGCAATGTGACTGTGTGATTGTGAAAACCTTGTGTCTGATACTCCTTTTATCTATGATATTGACAGATGATAAAAAATGGATTAAAAATAAATAATGGGGGAACGAAAGTTAAAATAAATTGAGTAGATTGATGCATTAGTGGTCTTGTGAGGTTTTTTCCCTTTTTATTTCTTTTTCTGGAGTGATGCAAATGTTCTAAAACATGATTACGGTGATGAATATACTGCCATATGATGATATATTGAGCCACTGACTGTACACCATACATGGAATGTTTGCATTTTAAGAATGTTTATTTTGTATGTTGTTTTGGTTTGATAATACAAAATAAATTAAAATTTTAAAAGTTTTATGTATGCTATAAGGCAAGGGTCTAAATTTACCTTTTGCATATAGATACTCAATTGTTGCCCAGCACTATTTGTAGAAAAGGCAATTCTTTTCCCATTAAATTTTCTTGGCAACTTCATTGGAAATCAGTTAACCATAAATGTAAGGGTTTGTGTATGGACTTTAAAATATATGTTAAATTGTTCTATATGCCTGTCTTTATGCCTGTACCACACAATCTTGATTATTGTGGCTTTATAGTAAGTATTGAAATCAGGAAGTGTAAATATTTCAACTTTGTTCTTTTACAAGATCATTTTTAATATTCCGGGTCCTTTGTATTTACATATGTATTTTAGAAATCAAATTCTACCATAAAATGCCTACTGGAATTTTGATAAAGATTGTGTTTAGTCTATACACCAATTTGATGAGAATTGCCACCTTTATAATATGAATCATTCAAGCCATTAGCACAGGATGTCTTTTCATTTGCTTAGATTTACTTTACTTTTTCTCCAAGACAGTTTATAGTCTTCAGTGTATAGTTTTTGTACATCTTCAGTTGAAATTATTTAACAAACATAAAAATCAGTGCTACTATGAATTAAATTGTTTTCTTAGTTTCATTTTTGTATGATCCATTGTTATTATAAAGAAATAAAAAATTGATTTTCATATGTTAACTTTTTTCCTGAAAATTTACTGAACTCTTATTTGATCTTATTTTGATTCCTTAAGAATGTCTACATATAAGATCATGTTATATGCAAATAATAACAGAGTTACTTATGTCTTTCAAATTTGGACAATGTTGAATAGATACGATGAGATTAGACATATTCCATTTCAGTATGATGTTAGCTATGGATTTTTTATAGATGCCCTTCATTTAGTTTGAAGTTCATTTCTATTTCTTGTTTATTGAGATAATCATGTGTCTCTGTCCTTTGTTATATTACATTGTATAATATACTACAATACGTGCTGTAATATATTACATTAATTTATTTTCAAGTATAAATCGAAAGCATTCCTAGTTAAAATCCAGTTGGTCATGGTGTGTGATATTTTTATATGTAGCTGAATTCAGTTTATATTCAGTACGATGTCATATAATTGAGGGTTTTTATGACTTCATTCATGAGGAATAGTGCTCTGTAGGGTTTTTTTTTTTTGGCGTGTGTGTATATGAGATGTTTTCATCTGATTTTTCTGTCATGGCAAAAGTGACAATATAGAATAAGTTGGGAAGTGTTCCCTTCTCTTCTATTTTCTGGAAAAGTTTGTTAAGAATTGGTATTACCTTAAATGTTTTGCAGAAGTTACTAATGATGTTGTCCATATCTGGCCTCATCTTTGTGGGAATATTTTTACTTACATACTCAATTTCTATACACGTATAAGTCAGTAGTAATATCCCTTCTTTTATCCCTAAATTTAGTGATCCATACCTTCTCTACTTTTCTTAGTCCACCTAACTAAATTTTTGTTAACTTTGTTGATTTTTTCCAAATAATGAACTTAGGGTTTCCTTGATTTTCTCTATTATTTTCTGTTTCATTTAATTGATTTCTGTACTAATCTTCACTATGTACTTCCTTCTGCTTGCTTTGAGTTTATTTTTCTCTTCTTTTTTCTATATTCTTAAGGTAGAAGGTTAGATTATTGATTTAGGATTGTCTTTTCTAATATAGATATTCAAAGTACTGTGTTTAGCAGCATCCTGTACTGTGTTTTCCTTCCATGAAGTTCAAAATCATTTCTAATGACCTTTCCGATTTCTTGGTTGATTCCTTTAAAAAGCGTGCCATTCAATTTCCAAATATGTATAGATTTCACAAACGCCCTTCTATTCGTTATTTCTCATATAGTTCAGTTAAGGTTAATGAAATTACTTTGTATTATTTTGACTGCTTTAAATATATTGAGACTTGAATTATGGCCTAGTATACGGTCTTCCCTGAAGAATGTTCAAGAACACTCAGAAACAGTGTTTATAATGGTCTTTGCTTTTAAGTGTATTTAGATATCAGGTCAGGTTTGTTGATAGTATTTTCCAAGTCCTTTATATTTTTGTTGATTTTCTGTCAGTTCTGTCAATTGTTTTATAGCAGGGTATTGAGGTCTCCAAATTTTCTAGTTCAATTGTCTTTTCTTCCCTTCGTGTCTGTTATACTTTCTTCTAAGTCTTTAAACATGATATTCTTTAATTCATTGAATATATTTAGAATAGCTACTTTGGAGTCTTTCTACTGAGCCCAATGTCATGACCCTCTCAGAACTGTTTGTATTGACTCCTGTTTATTAATCTGTTTGAGACATATTTACTGTTTCTTTACATATTGTAATGTCAAAAATTGGACACTTTAAGTAAGTAATATTTTGCAGTGCTTCACAATATTGTTTCTGCTCTCCCCCAACAGAAGGTTGCTGTTTCTCTGTATTTGTTTGTTTGCTTGTTTAGTGACTTGACTAGACTAATTCTGTAGGGTGTGCCCCATGTGTGGTCACTGATGTATCTGCTCAGTTGTTTTTTATTCTTGTTTTTATTTTTGATCCTGGTGCTGAGTCAACATAACTTGATGGTCAGTCAATAATTTTCCAGAAGTTGCATTTAAAACTTTGAGCCAGTGGGTTTATACTGTTTGTCAATGGAAGAGTGTTTGGGTCAGAGAATACATTCAAAGGTATGTCAGTTTACATCTCTGCTATCTTTTACTTTCTGTGTTCACAAGGCATTCCACCTAGCCAGTGACATGGAATTAAGTGAGGCCATCTTTGGTCTCTCATCAGTGTGCACATATGTGCGACCTCCCATATTCTCTTCCCGTATAGTGCTGTTAAATTATGGCTTGTCTAATGGTCTCTTGCCTACCCCTGTCAATATCACAACCTTAGGCTACCAGCTATATTGGATTTCCCTGATTATTTACCACCAAAATCACTACTGCTTTTAACAATACCACTGAGCATGGGTTTTCTGAGCTTTGGCCCATATGAAGACATTCGAACTGCCAATTCTTATAACCTATACTTTGTGAAAGAAATGCCATAACATGGAACTGGGGGAAAGAAGGAGGAAATGGAATGTTTGGAACCCTAACGAAAATTCCACAGTGGCCCACTGTCCTTACAAAGTCTCAGTAGCTTATTCTAGAATGCATACTTCTAAATTTGTGATATTTGGAGTCCTTAAACGATAATTTTGCCCAATTTTATCATTTTTAATGTCATTTTTAAACTTATTTTATTTTATAGTATAACATATATTCAAAGCAAAGAAAGAAAAAAGCAATAGTTTCCAAAGTACTCTTCAGCAAGTAGTTACAGGACAGATCCCAGAGTTTGTCACTGGCTACCATACCATCATCTCAGATTTTTCCTTCTAACTACTCCAGAACATTGGACGCTAGAGGGAACAAATATTTTTTATCATCACAATCAACTTTTATTTTCTTTTTTTTTTATGAACAATAACATATACACAAAAAGGCAATAAATTTCAAAGCACAGCACAACAATTAGTTGTAGAGCAGAATTAAGAATTTGGTGTGGCTTTCAATTCTACAATTTTATATTTTTATTTCCAGCTGCTCTAAGATACTGCAGACTAAAAGAAATATCAATATAATGATTCAGCAATTATACTTGTTTGTTAAGCCCTACCTTCTCTGTATATTGTCTCTTTTTTTTTTTTTTTTTTTTGCATGGGCAGTCACCAGGAATCAAATCTGGGTCTCTGGCACGGCAGGCAAGAACTCTGCCTGCTGAGCCACTATGGACTGCCCCTTCACTGTATATTTTCAAATGTAATTTTATTGACATACATTCATGCACCATACAGTCCATCCAAAGTAAATAATCAATGGCTCACAGTGTCATCACATGGCTATGCATTCAACACCGTGATCAATATTAGAACATGTGCATTATACTAGAAAAAGAAATAAAAAGAAAAAAAGGAGCTTCTCCCCTCTCTTTCTCCGCCGGCCTGCCGCGCGGCGCCCACGCCCCGCAGCAGCCGACCCGCCCGCCCTCCTTCTCCCCTTTCTTTTTCCGCCGGCCCGCCGCACAGCGCCCACGCCCCGCAGCAGCCGACCCGCCTGCCCTCCTTCTCCCCTCTCTTTCTCCTCCTGCTCCGGCCGCTCTCCAACCACCACGGTGCCCTCTTCCCCCGCCTTCACCGGCTCCTCCACCACCAGCCTCTACAGCCTTGCCGCCCTCACCTTTCCTCCTCCAGAACAGCTACTGGGGGAGTGGAGATAATACAGAGCAGCTCCCGGAGCCACGAGGGAGATCAAAGGGACGGCGTACCCCATCCTGGAACGGCTGACTATCTGGGAGAACCAGCTCCGGTGAGATCACCAAGGGGCACGGGCTTTCCTGGGTGGGACGGCAAGCGACCGGAGTCCCTCCCTTCCACCTTCCCAGGCCAGCTGGTAGTCAGGCGGTCCCCTTAGGCCGCGGCGGCTGGTGCCCCCACCACACGAGGCCCCCCGGAACAATTGAGATAGTTGGGTCGGAAATCCCCAGACTGCGGAGAACAGTGACCGGGGGATCCCTTCCAAACACGTGACTCCCCCGTCAGCTGGGAATAGTGCACTCTCCCGGGCTGCGACAGCTGGTGCCCTCCCACCACGTTTGGTGCCCAGGGCCGACTAGCTAATTCGGCCGGACGCTCTCCCGTGCTGCGGCGGCCGGCGACCCTCCCCGCATTCGGAACCCCAGGCCGGCTGGCATTCTTCCAAGACGCTTCGGCTGCCGAACCTCCCCTATGGCGAGAATTTTCCAGAGTTAAAGGACCCACAGCAACTTTCACTGGTGGAACCCGTAGACAAACGTGTGCCACGAGCGCCACCTACTGGGCAGGATAAGAAAAACAGAACCCAGAGATTGCACAGAAAAATCTTTCAACCTGTGGGGTCGAACACCCAGGGAAATCTGACTAAATGCCCAGACGCCAGCAGAAGATAACAGATCACGCTCAGAAAATTGAACATATGGCCCAGTCAAATGAAGAAACCAATAGTTCAAATGAGATACAGGAGCTGAAACAACTAATGCTGAATATACGAACAGAAATGGAAAACCTCTTCAAAAACGAAATCAATAAATTGAGGGAGGACATGAAGAAGACATGGGCTGAACATAAAGAAGAAATAGAAAAACTGAAAAAACAAATCACAGAACTTATGGAAGTGAAAGATAAAGTAGAAAAGATGGAAAAAACAATGGATACCTACGACAGATTTAAAGAAACAGAAGATAGAATTAGTGATTTGGAGGATGAAACATCTGAATTCCAAAAAGAAACAGAAACTATCCGGAAAAGAATGGAAAAATTTGAACAAGGTATCAGGGAACTCAAGGACAATGTGAACCGTACAAATATACGTGTAGTGGGTATCCCAGAAGGAGAAGAGAAGGGAAAAGGAGGAGAAAAACTAATGGAAGAAATTATCACTGAAAATTTCCCAACTCTTATGAAAGACCTAAAATTACAGATCCAAGAAGTGCAGCGCACCCCAAAGAGATTAGACACAAATAGGCATTCCCCAAGACACTTACTAGTTAGAATGTCAGATGTCAAAGAGAAAGAGAGGATCTTGAAAGCAGCGAGAGAAAAACAATCCGTCACATACAAGGGAAACCCAATAAGACTATGTGTAGATTTCTCAGCAGAAACCATGGAAGCTAGAAGACAGTGGGATGATATATTTAAGTTACTAAAAGAGAAAAACTGCCAGCCAAGACTCCTATATCCAGCAAAATTGTCCTTCAAAAATGAGGGAGAAATTAAAACGTTTATAGACAAAAAGTCACTAAGAGAATTTGTGACCAAGAGACCAGCTTTGCAAGAAATACTAAAGGAAGCACTAGAGTCAGAACTGAAAAGACAGAAGAGAGAGACATGGAGAAAAGTGTAGAAAGAAGGAAAGTCAGATATGATATATATAATACAAAAGGCAAAATGGTAGAGGAAAATATTATCCAAACAGTAATAACTCTAAATATCAATGGACTGAATTCCCCAATTAAAAGACATAGACTGGCAGAATGGATTAAAAAACAGGATCCTTCTATATGCTGTCTACAGGAAACACATCTTAGACCCAAAGATAAATATAGGTTGAAAGTGAAAGGTTGGGAAAAGATATTTCATGCAAATAACAACCAGAAAAGAGCAGGAGTGGCTATACTAATATCCAACAAGTTAGACTTCAAATGTAAAACAGTTAAAAGAGACAAAGAAGGACACTATATACTATTAAAAGGAACAATTAAGCAAGAAGACATAACAATCATAAATATTTACGCACCGAACCAGAATGCCCCAAAATACGTGAGGAATACACTGCAAACACTGAAAAGGGAAATAGACACATATACCATAATAGTTGGAGACTTCAATTCCCCACTCTCATCAATGGACAGAACATCTACGCAGAGGATCAATAAAGAAATAGAGAACCTGAATATTACTATAAATGAGCTTGACTTAACAGACATTTATAGGACATTACATCCCACAACAGCAGGATACACCTTTTTTTCAAGTGCTCATGGATCATTCTCAAAGATAGACCATATGCTGGGTCACAAAGCAAGTCTTAACAAATTTAAAAATATTGAAATCATACACAACACTTTCTCGGATCATAAAGGAAAGAAGTTGGAAATTAATAATAGGCGGAGTGCCAGAAAATTCATAAATACATGGAGGCTCAACAACACACTCTTAAACAACAAGTGGGTCAAAGAAGAAATTGCAAGAGAAATTAGTAAATACCTAGAGGCAAATGAAAATGAAGACACAACATATCAAAACTTATGGGACGCAGCAAAGGCAGTGCTAAGAGGGAAATTTATTGCCCTAAATGCCTTTATCAGAAAAGAAGAAAAGGCAAAAATGCAGGAATTAACTGTCCACTTGGAAGAACTGGAGAAAGAACAGCAAACTAATCCCAAAGCAAGGAAAAGGAAAGAAATAACAAAGATTAGAGCAGAAATAAATGAAATTGAAAACATGAAAAAATAGAGAAAATCAATAAGACCAGAAGTTGGTTCTATGAGAAAATCAATAAGACCAGAAGTTGGTTCTATGAGAAAATCAACAAGATTGATGGGCCCTTAGCAAGATTGACAAAAAGAAGAAGAGAGAGGATGCAAATAAATAAGATTAGAAATGAAAGAGGAGACATAACTACTGACCTCACAGAAATAAAGGAGGTAATAACAGGATACTATGAACAACTTTACGCTAATAAATACAACAATTTAGAAGAAATGGACAGGTTCCTGGAAAGACATGAACAACCAACTTTGACTCAAGAAGAAATAGACGACCTCAACAAACCAATCACAAGTAAAGAGATTGAATTAGTTATTCAAAAGCTCCCTAAAAAGAAAAGTCCAGGACCAGACGGCTTCACATGTGAATTCTATCAAACATTCCAGAAAGAATTAGTACCTACTCTCCTCAAACTGTTCAACATAATCAAAGTGGAGGGAAAACTACCTAATTCATTCTATGAAGCCAACATCACCCTCATACCAAAACCAGGCAAAGATATTACAAAAAAAGAAAACTACAGACCAATCTCTCTAATGAATACAGATGCAAAAATTCTCAATAAAATTCTAGCAAATCGTATCCAACAACACATTAAAAGAATTATACATCATGACCAAGTAGGATTCATCCCAGGTATGCAAGGATGGTTCAACATAAGAAAATCAATTAATGTAATACACCATATCAACAAATCAAAGCAGAAAAATCACATGATCATCTCAATTGATACAGAGAAGGCATTTGACAAGATTCAGCATCCTTTCCTGCTGAAAACACTTCAAAAGATAGGAATACAAGGGAACTTCCTTAAAATGATAGAGGGAATATATGAAAAACCCACAGCTAATATCATCCTCAATGGGGAAACATTGAAAACTTTCCCCCTAAGATCAGGAACAAGACAAGGATGTCCACTATCACCACTATTATTCAACATAGTGTTGGAAGTTCTAGCCAGAGCAATTAGGCAAGAAAAAGAAATACAAGGCATCAAAATTGGAAAGGAAGAAGTAAAACTATCACTGTTTGCAGACGATATGATACTATATGTAGAAAACCCAGAAAAATCCACAACAAAATTACTAGAGCTAATAAATGAGTACAGCAAAGTAGCAGGTTACAAGATCAACATTCAAAAATCTGTAGCTTTTCTATACACTAGTAATGAACAAGCTGAGGCGGAAATCAAGAAACGAATCCCATTTACAATCGCAACTAAAAGAATAAAATACCTAGGAATAAATTTAACCAAAGAGACAAAAAACCTATATAAAGAAAACTACAAAAAACTGTTAAAAGAAATCACAGAAGACCTAAATAGATGGAAGGGCATACCGTGTTCATGGATTGGAAGACTAAATATAGTCAAGATGTCAATCCTACCTAAATTGATTTACAGATTCAATGCAATACCAATCAAAATCCCAACAACTTATTTTTCAGAAATAGAAAAACCAATAAGCAAATTTATCTGGAAGGGCAGGGTGCCCCGAATTGCTAAAAACATCTTGAGGAAAAAAAACGAAGCTGGAGGTCTCGCGCTGCCTGACTTTAAGGCATATTATGAAGCCACAGTGGTCAAAACAGCATGGTATTGGCATAAAGATAGATATATCGACCAATGGAATCGAATAGAGTGCTCAGATATAGACCCTCTCATCTATGGACATTTGATCTTTGATAAGGCAGTCAAGCAAACTCACCTGGGACAGAACAGTCTCTTCAATAAATGGTGCCTAGAGAACTGGATATCCATATGAAAAGAATGAAAGAAGACCCATCTCTCACACCCTATACAAAAGTTAACTCAAAATGGATCAAAGATCTAAACATTAGGTCTAAGACCATAAAACAGTTAGAGGAAAATGTTGGGAGATATCTTATGGATCTTACAACTGGAGGTGGTTTTATGGACCTTAAATCTAAAGCAAGAACACTGAAGAAGGAAATAAATAAATGGGAGCTCCTCAAAATTAAACACTTTTGTGCATCAAAGAACTTCATCAAGAAAGTAGAAAGACAGCCTTCACAATGGGAGACAATATTTGGAAACAACATATCAGATAAAGGTCTAGTATCCAGAATTTATAAAGAGATTGTTCAACTCAACAACAAAAAGACAGCCAACCCAATTACAAAATGGGAAAAAGACTTAAACAGACACCTACCAGAAGAAGAAATACAGATGGCCAAGAGGCACATGAAGAGATGCTCAATGTCCCTGGCCATTAGAGAAATGCAAATCAAAACCACAATGAGATATCATCTCACACCCACCAGAATGGCCATTATCAACAAAACAGAAAATGACAAATGCTGGAGAGGATGCGGAGAAAGAGGCACACTTATCCACTGTTGGTGGGAATGTCAAAGGGTGCAACCACTGTGGAAGGCAGTTTGGCGGTTCCTCAAAAAGCTGAATATAGAATTGCCATACGACCCAGCAATACCATTGCTAGGTATCTACTCAAAGGACTTAAGGGCAAAGACACAAACGGACATTTGCACACCAATGTTTATAGCAGCGTTATTTACAATTGCAAAGAGATGGAAACAGCCAAAATCTCCATCAACAGAAGAGTGGCTAAACAAACTGTGGTATATACATACGATGGAATATTATGCAGCTTTAAGACAAGATAAACTTATGAACCATGTAATAACATGGATGGACCTAGAGAATATTATGCTGAGTGAATCCAGCCAAAAACTAAAGGACAAATACTGTATGGTCCCACTGATGTGAACGGACATTCGAGAATAAACTTGAAGTATGTCATTGGTAACAGAGTTCAGCAGGAGTTAGAAACAGGGTAAGACAATGGGTAATTGAAGCTGAAGGGATACAGACTGTGCAACAGGACTAGATACAAAAACTCAAAAATGGACAGCACAATAATACCTAATTGTAAAGTAATCATGTTAAAATACTGAATGAAGCTGCATCTGAGCTATAGGGTTTTTTTTGTTTTTGTTTGCTTGTTGGTTTGTTTGTTGTTGTTTTTTACTATTATTACTACTTTTATTTCTTTTCTTTATATTAACATTTTATATCTTTTTCTGTTGTGTTGCTAGTTCCTCTAAACCAATGCAAATGTACTAAGAAACAATGATCATGCATCTATGTGATGATGTTAAGAATTACTGAGTGCATATGTAGAATGGTATGATTTCTAAATGTTGTGTTAATTTCTTTTTTTTTCCTTTCCGTTAATAAAAAAATAAAAAAAATAAAAAAAAAAAGAAAAAAAGGAAACTGCAAACATCCCATAGCTGTTATCCTCCCACTCAATGATCCCTAGTATTGCATTCTATCCCATTTAAAGACTTATAATAAAGGTAGGTTAACTAAAACAGTGTAGTATTGTCAAAGATAGACATATAAATCAGTGGAACAGAATAAAACATCCATAAGTACATCCATACAAAAACAGGCAACTAACTTTTTTTTGGTTATATAGCTATACAGTCATTATCAAAAACCAGGACTGGATTAGGATTTGAATTGTTGAGCTCAACAATTTCAAATATTTCCTTCTAGCTACTCTGATACACTGGAAACTAAAAAGAAAAATCTGTATAATGAGTCAGCAGTTACAATCATTTGTTATATCCTAATTTCTCCATTACATCTCCACTCTCTAATTTAATCATTCTCTCAACCTTCAGGGATATCTGGGCAATGATCATTTTAAATTCTTCATGCTGCAAAGGGGTGTTGACCTTATGGGGAAGTGGTATGAACCTGCTTGATGTTCTTGGAAAGACTGTTACTTCTGGGTTTCAAGGCTTATGTGGCCTAGGAACAATCTGGAGGCCTAAAGTTTATGAAAAAAATAATTTTATTAGGTAAAATATTTGTAGAAACTTAGATAAAGGTTTTCAAGGATACTGTTGGCTGAGCCTTGTCATACTGTGGTAATTTGCAATATCTGACTGAAACTTGTATAAGAGTAACCTCTAGAATGACCTACTCTATTTGAAATCTCTTAGCCACTGAAACTTAACTTTGTTCCATTTCTTTTCCTGCTTCTGGTCAAGAAGGCATCCTCAATCCCATGATGCCAGACCAGACTCATCCCTGGGAATCATGTCTCTTGATGCCAGGGAGACTTAGTCCGTGGGAGTCATGTCCCATATAGTAGGAAGGGTACTGATTTTATTTGCAGGGTTGGCTTAGAGAGAGAGGCCACATTTGAGCAACAAAAGAGGTTCTCTTCAGGTGACTCTTAGGCATGGTTATAAGCAAGCTTAACTTTGCCATTGCAGAGTTAAGTTTCAGATGGGCAAGTCTCAAGATCAAGGACTTGGCTCATTAAATTGGGAGTCCTTCATGCTTGACAGAATGTCAGAAATTTCCCAGTGGGGAAGATCAGTAGTTCCACATTTTTCTCCAGCTCTTTAAGGGGATTTTCCAAATACTTTTTATTTTCTGCCCGAAATACAATGGAATTGATTGGGGTATTATCTTAACCTGTACAAAATAACAAGATCTAATTCCCTCTTCTAGACACTGTGTAATTAGTTTGTTTAGATAAACTGACCTGACTTAAATTGGATAGTGTGCTACAGAAAATTTAGATTTTGGACAAAATAAACTTCTCTTTCTTTGGTCTCACAAATAAATTGAAGTTTTGAAAATACAGACAATATCATCCTTTACGTTAGTCCTAACTAGATACATTTCATTCATATCTCTAAGTGAAGTTTGATTTGTTTTTCAGCTTCTTCAATAGCTGCTGTATGGAGTAATGCTGATGTTCAGAGCCACAAAACTCTAACTCTGAGCCTCAGGTATCACACAGATGCCCAAAGTTCCAGGGGAATGCCAGGTTTACACAAAGAGTACAGGATCTCAGATTTTAGAAATGACAATTAAGGCTCAGGAATAGATGTGACTGTTGTAAGAGCTTATAATCTAGGAATCTTTAAAATGAGCCTTATTGAACATTCTGTGTTCCTTAATCATTGTTTGTCCAATCTTTGTGCATTTTCTATCCCATGATAACCTGTGCTCTTTGATTTAATTCTCAGAATTTGCATATTTTTATACTGTGAGATCATACAAAATTTGTCCTTTTGTTACTGGTTTATTTCATTCATCATAATGTCCTAAAGGATCATTCACCTAGTTGCATGCCACACAGCTTTATTCCTTCCTGCAGCCACTCAATATTCCATTGCATTTATAAACCTCAGTTTGCCCTTCTATTCAGCAGTCGCTGTACCCTTAGTCCTCATCCACCCATTGCAAATGGTGAATAATGCCACCATAAAAACCAGTGTGCATTTAGAACTTCACCTACTCTTTGAGAACAAAGGAAGAAAGTTCTAATTTGTCTAGAACCTAAATCTTCTAAAGCACATCATCTAACTCAACCTGTCTGGATAGATAATTTAAACAATCCAAACACTGGGAGCCCAGAATAAGAGTGAGAGCCTTTAATCCTGTATAGCTTAATGTAATGCCTGGATACATCCCAGAATATAATAAGTAGATAATTTTAAAATATTGGCAAAGTCCCTTGAGGGATGGGAAAAATTATGGAACTATTAAACTTTACCACCAGGGATATCCCAGATACTTACCAAACATTAGGGACACCCAAATCAATAGGCCAAGCCCTTGATCTTGTGGCTTGCTCTTGTGAAGTTTATGTAGGTAGTGAAGAAGCTCAGCCTGCCTGTAGGTATACCTAAGAGTCACCTCCAGAGGACCTCTTTTGTTGCTCAGATGTGGCCTTTCTATCTCCAAGCCCAGCTCTGCAAGTGAAGCCATGGCTCTCCCCCCAACATGAGGCATGACATCCAGAGATGAAAGTCTCCCTGGTGGCATGGAAGATGACTCCCAGGGATATGCCTGACCCTGTTATCATGGGATCAACAATGCCATCCTGAAAAGGGGGAAAAGAAATGTAACAAATAAGGTATCTGTGACTAAGAGAGTTCAAATCGAGTTGAGAGGCTACTCTGGAGGTCACTCTTACTCATGCTTCTGTTAGACAGCATTACCTATCATAACTTGCCAAATCCCAACCACAACTATTCCTGCCAGTCCTAAAGAATACCTCAGGCATTATATAAGATTCTACAAAGGTTCCATGCACTAGGGTAATTTTCCAGAAACCTACAACATCCGGGTGGGTCCCTGGACCAAGTAAGTCCTGAAATGCAGAGAGGCCAGCCTTTCCAGAATATCAACTAGTCCCAGCCCCCTATCCCATATTATTGACAGCCCCTTCCAACATGAAAAAGTTTAGAATGGGCATAACTCAAATACGCTTAAAGAGCAGATGAAATATCAAAGGTGATGGTGGATTTATACAGTGTAGGTAGGGTTTAACAAATGAATATGAATGTTGAATCATTATATTGATATTTCTTTTAGTCTCCAGTACCTTAGAGCAGCTAGAAACAAAAGCCTAAAATTGTGGAATTGTAGCCCATACCAAACTCTGAAATCTGTTTTATAGCTAATTGTTGTGATGTACATTGAGATTTATTGATTTTATGTATGTATGTTATTTAAAGAGAAAGTGTAAAAGAGAAGATAGGATCAAACAAATGAGTATGAATACTGAATCATGATATTGATATTTCTGTTGGTCTCCAGTGTCTTGGAGCAGACAAAAGAAAAAATGAAAAATCGTGGAACTGTAACCCATATCAAATTTTAAAATCTGTTCTATAACTACTTACTACAATGTACTTGGAAATATCTTGCTTTTTTATATATATGCTATAGTTCACAATTTAAAAATATTTTAAATAAATAGTATACAAATGTCTATTCATGTCTGTCCTTTCAGTTCTTCCATGCATATACCTAATAATGGAGTTGCAGAATCATATGCCAACCCTATACTTACCACCTACCCTCAAGAAGGGTGGCAATATTCTCCTTCCCTACCAACTGTTAATAGGTATATCTCTTCCTCCACATCTTCTCCAGCACTTATATCTTTCTGTGTATTTTTTGAGATTGATTTTTATTGAGAAATCTTCATACACATACTTTCTATACATAGTGCACAATCAATGGCTCACAATATCATTACATAGTTATATATTTATCACCATGATCACTTTTTAGAACATTTGCATCACTCCAGAAAAAGAAATAAAAAAATAAAAGAAAAAACTCATACATAATATACACCTTACCCTTCCCTCTAATTGACCACTAGTGTTTCCATCTGCCCAATTTATTTTATACTTTATCCTCAATTATTTATTTGTTTATATCCATATTTTTTACTCATCTGCCCCTACCCTGGATACAAGGAGCATCAGACACAAGGTTCTCACAATGACACAGTCACATTGTAAACATTATATCTTTATACAACCGTCTTCAAGAATCTAGGCTCCTGGAATACAGCACAAAAGTTTCAGTTACTTTCCTCTACCCACTCCAATACACCACAAACTGAAAAAGGATATCTATATAATGCATAAGAATAACCTCCAGGATACTCTCTCAACTCTGTTTGAAACCTCTCAGCCACTGAAACTTTATTTTGTCTCGTTTTTCTTTTCCCCCTTGTTCTGGTTTGCTAGCTGCTGGAATGCAATATATCAGAAATGGAACATCCTTTAAAAAAGGAAACTTATTAAGTTGCAAGTCTGCAGTTCTAAGCCCATGAAAATGTCCCAATTAAATCAAGGCTATAAAAATACCCAATCTAAGGCATCCAGGAAAAGATCCCTTGGTTTAAGAAGGCCGATGAAGTTCAGTGTTTCTCTCTCAACTGGAAAGGCACATGGGTAACATGCTAGCTTTCTCTCCAGGAATCTTCTCCATGAAGCTCCCCCAGGAGCGTTTTCTTTCTTCATCTCCAAAGGTATCTGACTGCATGGGCTCTTGTGGTTTTTGTGACTGCTCTAGTGCTCTCCCATTGTTCTGAAGCTTTCTCTAAAATGCTTCCTCTTTTAAAGGACTCCAGTAAACTAATCAAGACCCACCTGGAATAAGTGGAGTCACATCGCCCTCAAATGAAATGTTAATACCCACAACTGGGTGAGTCACATCTCCGTGGAGGCAACCTAATCAAGTTTCCAACCTACATTTTTGAATGGGGATTAAAATAAATGGTTGCTCCAACAAGATTGGATCAGTATTAAAACATGGCTTTTCTAGGGTGCACAATCCATTCAAACCAGCACTCTGGCCCCTAAAAAAGACAAGTTTTCCCATATACAAAATACATTCATTCCATAACAACATCAGAAAACCTTAAAGCATTTCAGTAACAATACAAATGCAATATGCAGTCATAAAGTTTTATCAAAGTCTGTTACAGGCATGGTCTGTTCTAAGGCAAAAGTCCCTTTGGCTCTGGACCTGTAAAACTTAGAAAAAGTTATTTGCTGCCAACATACAAAGGAGGGACATTCACAGGATAAATACCCCCATTTCTGTGGTGAGAAATTGGAAGGAGCACAGGGGTCACTGGACCCAAGCAGTTTTGAAAACCTGCAGGGGAAACTCCATTAGATTTCAAAGTCTGAGAGTCATTTATCCTCAGGGCTTTAGAAAGCAGCAGTCCCACCCTTTCCAAGGTCCTAAGCTGTGGCCAGCCTCTCTCTGAATGCAACCTTGGGGAACATTGGGAAGAGCATCTTTTTCCTGGCTCCAGCTCTCCAAGCATCAGGACTGCACCCAGGCTCTCTGGCATCTCTGGGGCACACACTCAACCCCTCAATGTTGTGGTAGCCAGGCTCTCCCCAATCCCCAAGGATTGTTCTCCACCCTCTGCAAGGCCTGAGGTGGTACAACTCTTCTACTGCCACAGGTGGAAGGCCCATCCTTTGCCTTTGGGGAAAACTTATCCCCTCCAAGTACTTGGGTGGGTCCACTCTCCTGACCTGAGAGTTCTTCACTTTAGATGTTAACTTCCATAGTTCTGTCTCTGAAGTTATTTTACCTTCACATTGTTCCTTTTCTGAGCCCCCCAGTCCGGACTGGCAGTGGCTCTGTTTATACAGGACCCGCAGCACCCTTTTCAACTTGTAGTAAGCAAGGATCATGCCCATCAGACAGCAGAATTTTCCAAAATTCTTCCTGGATAACTCCATCTCCAATCCTGACTTCCTCTGAAATGGCTGACTGGTTCATTTGGCCAAATCTAGTATACCCATTTTGGTCAGGAAGGCTTTCTCACTCTGTTGATGCTGACATCCCAGGCTTTCTATCCCAGGGAGATTTACACCCCTGGGAGTCATGTCCCATGTAGGAGGGAAGGTGGTGAGTTCACATGCTGAGTTGGCTTAGAGAGAGAGGCCACGTCTGAGCACCAAAGAGGTTCTCTAAGGTGACTCTTAAGCCTAGTTTTAAGTAGACTGAGCCTATCCTTTGCAAGAAAAAGTTTCATAGGGGTAAACCCAAGATTGAGGGCTCAGCCAATGGATTTGGTTGTCCCTACTGCTTGCAAGAGTATTAGAAATTCTCCAAATGGGGAAGTTGAATATTTCCTCCTTTCTCCCCATTCCCCCAGTGGGGCTTTGCAAATACTTGTTTATTTACTGTCCAAACAGCTCTGGGATTTATCAGGACATCACACTAACCTGGACAAACCAATAAAATCTCACTCCTTATTCAAGATTCCATGTACTTATGGTGTTCAACTAAACTGACCATAAAAGTTAAATTAGGAAATACACTACCCAAAATATAAATTTTACGCCAAATAAACATCTCTCCCTCAGAAGTTGAGGTTTTAAAATATGCCCAGTCTTCTAGCATACCTTGGTCCTATCCAGAGCAGCTTCATTCATATCTCTAGTTGAAGTCTTATTCCTTTGTCACCTTTTTAAACAGTTCTGTATGGGGTACTGGTCACTTTCGTAGCTTCAGAGCTCTAACTCTGAGTCTCAGGTGTCACATAAGTACCCAAAGTTTCTGAGAAAGACCCCACGTTATACACAAACAGCTCAATATCTCAGAATTCAGAAATAACAACTACACCTCCTGAATATATGTGACTGCTATAAGAGCTTACAATCTAGGTCCCTTTACAATAAACCCCAACCTGATAACCCATGGTCTTGACTTTAGTTCACTGAATTTTTTTCATTATAATACGTCCATATGATTTAGGAATGATTTTTTTTCCCTGAAATTTCATTCAACATACTGCTCTTTAATTTCATTCACCTGTTTGCTTGACTCACAACTTCATTCCTTCTTGAGATGCTCAGTAGCCACAAGAAGTATGTATACATCATAGTTCTCCTTTCCATTCCTCAACTGCTGTATCCTTGGGCTGCCTCTATTCATTGTGGACCAGGAACACTGCCGCCTTAAACACCAGTGTGCAAATGTCCATTTTTGTCTCCACACTCAGTTCCTCCAATATATGCCGCGCAATAGGGTTTCAGGATCATATGGCAAACACATCCCTAGCCTCCTGTGGAACCACCACACTGCCCTCCAATGGACTGCACCTCTCATATCCCTACTGACAGTGAATAGGAACGTCTCTTTCTCCACATTTTCTCCAGCACTTCTCTCTGTTCATGTTTAAACACTTTCATTCACACACCATACAATCCATCCTAAGTGTACACTCAATGGCTCCTGGTGTAATTATATAGTTATGCATCCACCACCACAGTCTGTGATAACATTTCCACTTCTTAAGAAAGAAAGAAGATGAAAGAAAAAAAAAAAAGCAGAGAAACAAGAACCCCATACCTCTCTTATTGACATTTAGCTTTGGTATATTGCCTTTATTGCAATTAATGAAAGGTCCCTTCATTGTTACTGTTAACCATAGACCCTAGTTTTCATTGATTATATATTTTTCATATACCATCCCATTCTTCTACTTAATATTTTTATTATGAAATATAACATATATACCAAAAAAGCAATAAATTTTAAAGTATACTGTAACAAGTAGTTATAGAACAGATTTAAGAGTTTGGTATGGGTAACAATTTCACAATTTTTTTCCTTCTAGCTGCTCTGGCACATTGGAGACTAAAGAAATATCAATATAACAATTCAGTGGTGATATTTATTTGTTAAACCCTGTCTTCTCTGTTATAACTCCTCCTTCTCCTTTGGCCCTTCTCCCAATCTTCAGGGGTATTTGGGCTATGCCCATTCTAAATTTTTCATGTAGGAATGGGTTATCTATAATATGGCATAGGGGGTGGAAGTAGTTGATGTTCTTAGAGAGGCTGACTCCTCTAGATTCCAGGACTTACCTGGCCTAGAAATTCATCTGGAACTTGTGCATTTCTGGAAAGTAATCCTAGTAATCCAGGACTTACCTGGCCTAGGAATTCATTTGGAACTTGTGCATTTCTGGAAAGTAATCCTAGTGTGTGAAACTTTTGTAGAATCTCGGATAAATCTCTAGATGTTCTTAAGTGTTGACAAGAAAGGTTTGAGTTGGGAAAGTTGGGAAAATCCTGGTAATTAGCAATATCTAGATAAAGCTACTGGTAGCCTCCAGAATAGGCTCTTGATGCTATTTGAACTCTCTTAGCCATTAATATCTTATTTCGTTATGTCTCTTTTCCCCTTTTTGGTCAAGAAGGCATTGTCAATCCCGCATGGTCAGGCCAGGCTAGTCCCTGAGACTCATGTCCCAGGTTGCCAGGGAGATTTTCACCTTTGCATGTCATGTCGCACATAGGGGAGGGTAATGAATTTAGTTTCAATGTTGGGCTTAGAAAGAGAGAGAGAGGCCACATCTGAGTAACAAAAGAGGTTTTCTGGAAGTAACTCTTAGGCATAACTATAGGTAGACTTAACATCTCTGCTACAGAAATAGGCTTCACAAGAGCAAGCCTCAAGATCAAGGGCTTGGCCTATTGACTTCAGAGTCCTAAATGTATGAAACATTATCAGGGGTTCCCCTGGTGGTAAAATGTAATATTCTACATATTTTCTCTCAGCCTTCAAGGAACTTTGCCAATACTTTTTAATGATCTGCTCAACTACTCTAGGGTGTATCCAGGTAGTACATTAAGCTATACAGAATTATGAGCCCTCAATCCCATTCTGGTCAATGTGTTTGGGTTGTTTAAATGAGCTATCTGGACAGGTTGAGTTAGATTATATGCTACAGAAAATACAGCTTTTGGACAACCTAAATCTCTCTTCCTTTAGTCTCCTACAGTAGGTGAAGTTCTAAAATACTAACAATGCCATCCTTACCCTGTGTTCTGATTCACTTCAGTCTTGATCTGATAGGCTTCATTCTTATCTCTAATTGAAGCTTGATCTTTTTATTGGATTCTTTAACAATTGTTGTATGTAGCACTGTTGACTTTCAGAGCTGCAGAACTGAAACTCTAAGTCTTAAGTGTCACACAATATGCCAAATTTTTAACATTTTGCAATGGTGATATTCATTTTTCTCCCTCATGTAAAAACTTTCTTATATTTGCCCAATTAATCACCATCCTTATTTACTCTAGGTTTTGCTAAGTTATACAGTCCCAGTTTTTATCCCCTATCTTTCCTTCTGGTGTCATACATGCCCCTAGTCTTCATTTTTCAACCATGCTAACACTTAGCTTTGTTTATTATAATTACAATAGTGTGCTACCATCTCATAGTGCTTTTCATTTCTGAAACTTTACACTAATTCTGTTGAACATTCTGTATGCCTTCAGCATCAAATGCCGAATCTGTACACTCTCTCTCCTGATAACCTGTGTTCTCAACTTTAACTCTCAGAGTTTGCTCATAATAGTTGGTGAAACCATACAGTATTTGTCCTTTTGTTTGTGGCCTATTTTGCTCAACATAATGTCCTCAAGGTTCAAACATATTGTGTGACTCTATTCCATCTTACAGCTGTGTAACATTCCATTGTATGTATATACCACAGTTAGTTTATGCACTCTTCCATTGATGGACATTTGGGTTGTTTCCATCTCTTGGCAATCATGAATAATGCTGCTATAAATATTGGTGTGCAAATGTACTTTTTGTCCGTGCTTTCAGTGGATAGGTCTTTATGCCCTCGGTTAAATCTAATCCAAAATATTTGATTCTATTGGCTTGATTTCCTCTTCAGATTGCTCATTTCTAGTGTATAAAAACACTACTGATTTTTGTCCATTGATCCTGTATCTTGCTACTTTGCTGTATTCATTTGTTAGCTCTCATAGCTATGCTGTAGATTTTTTGGAATTTTCTACGTATAGAATCATGTCATCTGCAAACGGATAATTTTACATTTTCCTCTCCAATTTGGAAGTGTTTTATTTATTTTTCTTGTCTAATTGCTTTAGCTAGAACTTCCAGTACAATGATGAATAACAATAGTGACAATGGGCATCCTTGTCTTATTGCTGATCTTAGAGGGAAAGCTTTCAGTCTTTCTCCATTGAGGATGATGTTAGCTGTGGGTTTTTCAAATATTCCCTTTATCATGTTGAGGAAGTTCCCTTCTCATCCTATCCTTTAATATGCTTTCATCAAGAAAGGATGTTGAATTTTGTCAAATGCCTTTTTGCACCAATAGAGATGATCATGTGGTTTTTCACCTTTGATTTATTGGTGTAGTGTTTACCTAGAATAAAACCCACTTGGTCATGGTGTATAATTCTTTTAATGTGCTGCTGGAGTTGATTTCAAGTATTTTGTGGAAGAGTTTTGCATATATATTCATTAAAGAGATCGCCTGTAGTTTTCTTTTCTTGTAGTATATTTGTCTGGCTTTGCTAGGGTGATGTTGGCTTCATAGAATTAGTTAAGTAGCGTTCCTTCTTTCTTCAATTTCTTTAAAGATTTTCAGTATGATTGGTACTAATTCTATCTTAAATATATGCCAGAATTCATAAGTGAAGCCATCTGGTCTTGGACTTTTCTTTTGGGGGAGTTTTTTGATGACTGATTCAATCTCTGTACTTGTGATTTGTTTGTTGAAGTCTTCTATTTCTTCTCAAGTTGGTTGTTCATACTTTCATAGGATGTTGTTCATTTCATCTGAGTTTTCCAGTTTGTTAACATATGGTTATTCATAATATCCTCTCACTATTTCCTTTATTTCTTCAGGGTCAATAGTTGTGTTCCCCCTCCCATTTCTGATTTTATTTATTTGCATCCTCTCTCTTTTTTACTTTGTCAGCTTAGTTAAGGGTTCAACGATTGTACTGATTTTCTCAAATAATTAACTTCTGGTTTTGTTGATTCTCTCTGTTTTTTTTTAATTCCGTGTTCTCAACTTAAGTTATTTTGGCTCTAATCTTCGTTATTTCTTTTTTTCTCCATGTTTTGGGGGTTATTTTGCTGTTCTTTCTCTAGTTCCTTCAGGTGAACAGTTAATTCCTCAATTTTTGCTCTTTCTTCTTGTTCTATTTTGTAGAGTTGCTGAAATACAATCTGTGAGAAACAGACTGGCTTTTTAATACAGAATTTATTAAGTCGCAAGTTTACAGTTCTAAGGGCATGAAACTGTCCAAATTAAGGCAAGGCTATGAAAATGTCCAAATTAAGTCACCAAGAGGTTACCTTCACTAAAGAAAGGCCAGTGACATTCCGGGTTTCTCTTCCAGCTGGAAGGGCACATGGTGAAGTCTCATAGCCTTCTCTCCAGGCTTCTTGTTTCATGAAGCTCCCCTGGGGGAGTTTTCCTTCATCTTCAAAGTTTCTGGCTGCATGGGCTCTAAAGCTTTTTCCAAAATGATTCCCTTTTAAAGGGCTCTAGTAAGCAAATCCCACCTTGAATGGGTGGAGACAAATCTTCATGGAAACTATATAATCAGAAGTTATCATCCACGATTGGATGAATCACATCTCAATAGATAATCAAAAAACTCCCACCCAGGAATACTGACTGGGGATTAAAAGACATGACTTTTCTAGAGTACACAACAGATTCAAACTGGCACACTTCTTTTTTAATAATAAGAATTTAGGGTAATAAACTTCCTGCTCAACATTGCTTTTGCTGTATCCCATGTTTAGAAATACTGTGTATTTCATTTTCATTTGCCTTTAGTTATTTACTGTTTTTTCTTGTAATTTCTTCCTTGACCCACTGATTATTTAAGAGTGCATTGTTTAGCCTCCACATATTTGTGAGTTTTCCAGGTTTCCACCTGTTATTGATTTCCAACTTCATTCCATTATGATCCAAGAATGTGTTTTGTATAATTTAGATCTTTTAAAATTTATTGAGACTGCTTTGTGCTGCAATATGTAGTCTATTCTGGGGAGTGACCCATGAGCAGTTGAGAAAAATGTATATGTTGTTGTCGTGGGGTTTAATGTTCTGTAAATATCTGTTAAGTCTAGTTCATTTATTATATTCAAAACCTCTGCTCCCTTGTTGGTCCTATGTCCAGATTTCTATCTACTGATGAGAGTGATGCTCTGAAGTCTCCAACTATTATTGTCAAGTTGTCTACTTCTCCCTTCAGTGCTGTCAGTGTTTGCCTCATGTATTTTGGGGTATAGATATTTATGACTGTTATGTCTCTTAATGGATTGTTTTTTTTATTAATATAGTGTCCTTCTTTGTCTCTTTTACTTCTTTTGCATTTGAAGTCTAATTTGTCTGATATTAGTGTAGCTACCCCTGCTCTTTTTCAGTTGTCATTTGCACCAAATATTTTTTTCCAACCTTCCACCTTCAATCAATTTTTGTTCTTAGGTCTAAAGCAAGTTGTTCTAGTTTGCTAGCTGCCAGAATGCAATATACCAGAAATGGAGTGGCTTTTAAAAAGGGGAATTTAATGAGTTGGTAGTTTACAGTTCTAAGGCCGAGAAAATGTCCCAATCAAAACAAGTTTATAGAAATGTCCAATTTAAGGCATCCGGGGAAAGATACCTTTTTCAAGAAGGCTGATGAAGTTCAGGGTTTCTCTCTCATCTGGAAAGGCACATGGCGAACACAGTCACAGTTTCTCTCTCAGTTGGAAGGGCACATGGCAAGCAAGGCATCATCTGCTACTTTCTCTCCTGGCTTCCTGTTTCATGAAGCTCCCGGGGAGGCATTTTCCTTCTTCATCTCCAGAGGTCGCTGGCTTTGTGGACTCTGCTTCGTGGTGCTGCAGCATTCTCTGCTCTCTCTGAATCTCTCATTCTCCAAAATATTTCCTCTTTATAGGACTCCAATAAACCAATCATGACCCACCTAAATGGGTGGAGACATGTCATCCTGTAATCCAGTTTAATAACCACTCTTGACTAAATCACATCATCCCAGGGAGATGATCTGATTACAGTTTCAAACATACAGTATTGAATAGAGATTATTCTACCTTTACAAAATGATATTTTGATTAAAACATGGCTTTTCTAAGGGGCATACTTCCTTTCACACCAGCACACAAGTCTCTTGTAGATAGCATATAGATGGATCCTGCTTTTATCCACTCTCTCAATCTATGTGTTTTGATTGGGGAGTTCAATCCATTAACACTTAATGTTATTACCCTAAAGACAGTACTTTCTTCAAATATTTTGTGCTTTGTATTTTATATGTCATACCTTATTTTTCCTCTTTTTACCCTATTAGTTACACTTACTGATAATCTTAATTTCTAAACTCTTCTTCAAGCCTCTCTTTCCTGTCTTTTCCTGTGTCTAGCACTCCCTTTAGTATTTCTTATGAAACAAGCCTCTTGTTCATGAACTCACTTAATGCCAGCTTATCTGTAAATATTTTGAACTCTCCCTCATTTTTAAGTACCGTTCTCCCAGATAAAGAACTCTCAATTGGAAATTTTTCTCTTTCACTATCTTAAAAATATCATACCACTGCCTTCTCACCTCCATGATTTCTGCTGAGAGATTTGCGCTTAGTCTTATGCAACTCGCCTTGTATGTGATGGATTGCTTTTCTTTTGCTGTTTTCAGAATTCTCTCTTTCTTTGACATTTGACAATCTGCTTTGTGAGTGTCTTGTAGTAGGTCTATTTAGATCTATTCTGTTTGAGGTATGTGTGCTTCTTGCTCCTGTAACTTTGTGTTTTTCAAAAGAGGTGGGAAATTTTCAGTGATATTGCCTCCATTATTCTTTCTACCACTTGTCCTTTTTCACCTATTTCTGGGACAACCACAGCACACATATATTTGTGCACTTCAGGTTGCCATTCAATTCCCTTAATGACTTATTTCATTCATATTTTTCCATTCTTTTCCCTATCTGTTCCTTTGTTTGTAGGATTATAGATGTTCCATCTTCTAGGTCATGAATATTTTCTTCTACTTCATCATATATGCCATCGTATGAGTCCCAAGTGTTTTCCAACTCTACCATTGTGACTTTCATTTGCATTTGTTCGACTATTTGTTTTTTCAAGCCTTTGAGTTCTTCTGTATTGTCACCCAGCGTTTTCTTTATATCCTTCATCTCTTTTCCCACATTTTCCTTCAACTCATTGATTTGAGTCAGAAAATCTGTGCGAACACCTTTAATTAGTTGTTTCAACTCCTATATATCAGCTGCTCTTTCTGTGTCATATCTTTGTGCTTCTTAATATGACTCATGGTCTATTGCTGGTTTCTAGGGATCTGATTTCTTGGTTAGTTTACTCTGGAGGTTGTTTTCTCTCCTTTGTCTAGGCTTTTCTTGTTGGTTGCCTTTGCACTCTACAAATACTTTGTCCCTCTTGCTGGTCAATTGCCAGAATAACTCTGTCTTACAGACTCCCACAAATTTTTTCGGAGAAAAACAGCATTCCTGTGGAGCACTCACCTATGGCAATGGAAACCATTACCTAAGCATCTTGGAAAACATAGAATCGTCTGGGTTCCATTCACTTGTGTAAGATTTTTTACTGGAACTTCAATATTTCAGAGAACCCTCACTCTCACTTTATTTAAGTGCGACACTAACGCCCCCACAAACAAACAGAAACCGAAACACTGAAGAATCCATACCAGCCCAAATCCCAACCTCCAAATCCGGTCTGAAAATCGACCCGATGCCTGACTTCAACACAAACCCACACACTGAATCTAACCCTAAACCCAACCCTAAGCCTGGACCCAACCCTACCTCCAATCCTAACCCAAAAAACCTAACCCCAACCCCAAAACCAACCCTAAACACAACTCTCAAATTTATAGCAACCCTACACCCAACACACCCCTAAACTTAACCCTAACACCAACCCTAACACCAACCCTAACCCTTACCCTAACCCTAACCCTAGCCCCAACCCTTAAAAGCAACCCTAGCCCAAACCTAACCACAACCTAGATAACAACCTTAAACCCAACCCTCAAATTTATACCAAACCTAAACCAAACTGCAGCCCTAAACTTAACCCTAATAACCCTAACCCTAACCCTAACTCTAACCCTAACCCACTCCCAAACTTCCAACCACCAACCCTGCACCAAAACCTGACCTCAACCCCAATGCCAACCCTAAACACAACCCTCGACTTTTGACCTACCCTACACCGAATCGCAGCCCTAAATGGAACTGTAACCCTAACACTAAGCCTAACCCTAACCCTAACCCAAACCTTAAACCTGGACCCAACCCTACCACAAACCCTAGCCCGAACCCTAACCCCACACCCAAAGTCAACCTTAAGTACCACCCTCAGCTATATACTGACCCTGCACCAAAATGCAGCCTGAAACGAAACCTTAACCCCAACCCTTACTCTAACCCTAACCCTAACCTTGACACTGAGCTAGCCTTCACATCAGGGTTTTCCAAAACTGAGAAATGGACCTGATCCACATGCGACCATACTTATTTTTAGGTTAAAACGGCATTGTCCAACAGATATTACCTTATTCTTGCTGAAAAAATCTGTGAACGGGTTTGCAGATCTCAGTGACATATTGACTCCATTCATTTGAATGTACATCTTGCCTGAAAACTAGCATTTTCCCAGAAAACTCAACACTTGCTCTGCAACTTGGTTACCTAATACTGTGTTGAAGCTGAGGGACTTATTGGATCCAGTCACTTCCATGCACTTTTTGGACTGCAAGGACTTTCTTCAGAGAACACTACCCTTGACCTCACCTAAACCTAACACTAGCACTCCCCGTCAATGGACAACCACCTCAAAACCAACGACCGACACAAACCTACGCCAACCTTCTCTCCAGTCTTAATCACACTCTCAACAGAATCCAGATCCTAACCCTAGCCTAAGCTGAACTCTTTCCCACAACCAACCACAAATGCTTGCCAAAACTGTACTGTGAACCCAACCCTGAGCCTAACATGAACATGAACAGAATCTATCTCAAAAACCGAGTAATACTAATATCTGCACACATTTCTAAGCATTTTTCATGGAAAACACCATGGCAAACTCAAGCTACCCACTATAATAGGAGACCAGTTTCTACATGTATTTTGAGAGCTCATTGACTTACCAGCGCCATTCACTTTTAAGCAGTTTTCTTCGGAGTAAAACAGCATTCCTGCGGAGCACTCACCTACAGCAATGGAAACCATTACCTAAGCATGTTGGAAATGGTAGAATCGTCAGGGTTCCATTCACTTGCATAATTTTTTACCAGAACTTCAATATTTCAGAGAACCTTCACTGTCACTTAATTTAAGTGTGGCACTAACGCCCCCACAAACACAAACAGAAACTGAAACACCGAAAAACCCATACCAGCACAAATCTGAACCTCCAAACCTGGTCCAAAAATCGACCTGATGCCTGACTTCAACACACTCCCACACACTATCTAACCCTAAACCTCACCCTAACCCTAGACCCAACCATACCTCCAAGCCTAACTGGAAACCTAACCCGTATTCCAACACCAACCCTAAACACAACCCTCAAATTTATACCAACCCTACATCCAACCACACCCCTAAACTTAACCCTAACTCCAACCCTAACCCTAACCCTTACCCTAAGCTTAACCCTAGCCCCATCCCTACCAACAACCCTAGGCCAAACCCTAACCACAACCCAGTTACCAACCCAAAACCCAACACTCAAATTTACACAAAACCTACACCAAACTGCAGCCCTAAATCAACCCTAATCCCAGCCCTAACCCTAAACCTAAGCCTGACCCACTCCCAAACCCTAGCCCTAACCCAACCACCAACCCTGGCCTGAAACCTGACCTCAACCCCAACGCCAACCCTAAACAAAAACATCGACTTCTGACCTACCCTACACTAATCGCAGCCCTAAATGGAACCATAACACTAACACTAAGCCTAACCCTAAACATAACCCATACATTAAACCTGGACCCACCCCTACAATGAACCCTAGACAGAAACCTAACCCCACACCCAAAGCCAACCCTAAGCACCACCCTCAGCTATATACCAACCTTGCAACCAAAAGCAGCCTGAAACGAAACCCTAGCCCCAAACTTGCTCTAACCCTACGCTAATCAAAACCCTGGTACTGTGCTAACCTTCACATCATGGGTTTCTGAAACTGAGAAATGGACCTGACCCACACGCGACCATACTTTTTTTTAGGTTAAAACACCATTGTCCAACAGATATCACCTTATTTTTGCTGAAAAAGTCTGTGAACGGGTTTGTAGAACTGAGTGACATTCTGACTCCATTCATTTGAATGCATGTCTTGCCTGAAAACTAGCATTTTCCCAGAAAACTCAACAATTGCTCTGCAAATCAGTTGCCTAATACTGTGTTGAAGCTGAGGGACTTATTGGATCAATTCGCTTCCATGCAATTATTGGATTGCAAGGAACTTTTTCAGAGAACACTACCCTTGACTTCACCTAAACCTAACACTAGCACTCCCCAACAATGGACAACCACCTCAAAAACAACGACCAATACAAACCTATGCCAAGCTTCTCACCATCTTAATCACACCCTAAACAGAATCCAGATCCTAACCCTAGCCTAAGCCGAACTCTTTCCCACAACGAACCACAAATGCTTTCCGAAACTGCACCGTGAACCCAACCCTGAGCCTAACACGAACATGAACAGACTCTGTCTCAAAAACCGAGTAATACTAATATCTGCACACATTTCCAAGCATTTTTCATGGAAAACACCACGGCAAACTCATGCTACCCACTAAAATAGCAGATCAGTTTCTACATGTGTTTTGAAAGCTCATTGACTTACCAGCGCCATTCACTTTCAAGCGGTTTTCTTCGGAGTAAAACAGTATTCCTGCGGAGCATTCACCTATGGCAATGGAAACCATTACCTAAGCATGTTTGACAAACTTAGAGTCGTCCGGGTTCCATTTACTGGCATAATATTTTTTACCGGAACTGCAATATTTCAGAGAACCCTCACTGTCACTTAATTTAAATATGATACTAGTGCCCCCACAAACACAAACAGAAACCGAAACACCAAAGAACCCATACTAGCACAAATCCCAACCTCCAAACCCGGTCCAAAAATCGACCAGAGACCTGACTTCAACCCAAATCCACACACTAAATCTAACCATAAACCTAACCCTAACCGTAGACTCATCTCTACCTCCAACTCTTACCCGAAACCTATGCCCAACACCAACCCTAAACCAAACCCTCATATTTATAGCAACCCTACACCCATCCACACACCTAAACTTAAACCTAACACTAACCCTAACCCTAACCCTTACCCTAACCCTAACCCTTCCCCAACCCTAGCAACAACCATAGCCCAACCCTAACCACAACCCAGACACGAACCCTAAACCGAACCCTCAAATTTATACCAAACCTACACCAAACTGCAGCCCTAAACTTGAGCCGAATCCCAACCCTAACTCTAACCCTAGCCCTAACCCAACCACCAACTCTGTCCTAAAACCTGGCCCCAACCCCAACGCCAACCCTGTAAGCAATCCTTGACTTTTGACCAACCCTACACCAAATTCCAGCCCTAATCGTAACCCTAACACCAACACTGATCCTAACCCTAACCTTACAGGAAATCTTAAACCTGGACCCAAGCCTACCACGAACCCTAGACTGAATCCTAACTCCTCACCCAAAGCCAACCCTAAGCACAACCCTCAGCTGCATACCGACCCTTCCCCCATATGCAACCCGAAATGTAACCCTAGCACCTACCCTTACACTAACCCTAACCCTAACCCTAACCCTAACCCTGACACTGAGCTAGCCTTTACATCATGGGTTTCTGAAACTGAGAAATGGACCTGGTCCACATGCGACCATACTTATTTTTAGGTTAAAACAGCATTTTTCAACAGATATCACCTTGTTCTTGCTGAAAAAATCTGTGAACGGGTTTGTAGAA
Source organism: Tamandua tetradactyla (assembly GCF_023851605.1). Taxonomy (NCBI): domain Eukaryota; kingdom Metazoa; phylum Chordata; class Mammalia; order Pilosa; family Myrmecophagidae; genus Tamandua; species Tamandua tetradactyla. The sequence goes on along the minus strand of NC_135341.1, from coordinate 51,480,237 downwards.
CTGAGTGACATTCTGACTCCATTCCTTTGAATGCACGTCTTGCCTGAAAACTAGCATTTTCCAAGAAAACTCAACAATTGCTCTTCAAATTGGTTATCTAATACTGTGTTGAAGCTGAGGGACTTATTGGATCCATTCACTTCATACAATTTTTGGACTGCAAGGACTTTCTTCGAAGAGCACTACCCTTGACCTCACCTAAACCTAACACTAGCACCCCCATCAATGGACAACCACCTCAAAACTCTAGGTGCTCAAAGTTGCCTGCCTTAAGGATGGGGGGTAAGCACTGGGCACACAGCTCTGGGACTCCGGTAAACTAATCAAGACCCACCTTGAATGGGCAGAGTTACAACTCCATCTGATCAAAAGGTCACACCCACTATTGGGAATGTTACATCTCTATGGAAACAATGCAATCAAGGTTTCCACCCCACAATATTGAATCAGGATTAAAGGACATGGCTTTTCAGGGGCCCCAAACACTTTCATACCAGCACACATTGTGTTTACCCAAAGAAGACTATGTTTATTCACATTTTACCACTTGTATCTAAGTACCACATACCCAGGCCACTTTTAAATTTCTCTCTTTCTGAGACTTTTCTATGTGTTCCAAAGAACTCATGTATGTAAATGTAATGCTGTATGTAAATGTAGCATTAGCAAAGCACTTCTAAAGAAAAAAGATAGAAAGAAATAGACCTGTTAAGAGACATGTTTTATCTTTACAAATATAAAAATTACCCTGTTAGCATGATTGAACCTGTGCACTCCTTTATTGGCACGATATTTTCTAACAAGAAAGGTACTGGAATCTTGAACAGTTTCATTTGCTTATTGTTTTAGTTTTTTAAGGTTGTCAGAATGCAATATACCAGAAATGGAATGGCTTTTATAAAGAGGATTTATTAAGTTGCAAGTTTCCAGTTCTAAGGCCATGAAAATGTCCAAATTAAGGCACCAACAATTAATGCTGATGCCATCTAGAACAACTCTGACAGCTGGGAAGGCACATGGTTGGCATCTACTGGGGTCTCTGACTTCTGGACACCTCTCTCAGCTGGAATGGCACATGGTGACATCTGTTAGCTTTCTCTCCTCATTTCTTAAGGCTTCCCTAGGGTTATGCATCTATTACATGTATCACTACAATCTCTGCAGTAATTGGCCTAGAACGATCTGAACTTGGTCAGTGGTTATCAGCCTCCCTAACTCTTTTACCTCTTCTTCAAATTCAGGACCAACCAAAGAAAGTCAAATATGCTCTCCAAACCAGTCACATAGGTGTCCTGTTTCTAGTTAACCCACCTCCAACTTTCCCATGCCAACAACCTCCAATCAAAACCACCTATAGCCTTCCTTTAAAATACAAACACACACACACACACACACACACACACACACACACATTACTATAAGCCTTTCCCATCCCTTTGATTTCCTTAAAATCTCTGCCAAACCCAAGAGTAATATGGGAGACTGATTCCCATGTTACAACCAGCTCTGAATAAATAAGCTTCTTTTTTGGTCTCATTGGACTAGTCTTCCTTTATTTCCACATCTCATGAACTTAGTACTAATGATTGTGTTTCTAAGGATGGTTTGGCAGATACAAGTATATAGTGTTATAAATTGGTGTCATCTTAAATGAATTGTTTTCTCCTGATGCTCTAAAGAATCATTGAAATTATCACCTGTATTTAGAAAGCAGTGAAATGATGTGGCATGGTGAGTACAACAATGAAGATTTTTAATCAACATAAGCCTCAGTTTCTTCATCTATAAAATGGGAAGCTGAGATGTACATGTGTGTGTGTGTGTGTGTGTGTGTGTGTGTGTGTGTGTGTGTAACATATTACTCAATAACTAGCAGATAGAGGTTCCCAACGAAGGGTCACTAACATATCCTTCTTCAGTTTAGCCATAAAGGAAGACCTTAGATCTGAAACATCACTTCTTTGGAGTGTTTGTTAATGATGCTCCATCCCAGAGGCAATGATTGTACTTTCATTTCATTTCCTTTCACTATTCCCACAGTCATTCTTACCCATTAAAGTTGCTCTTTAATGCTGGACTTGAGAAGTTGAAACAATTTCAAGAGCCTGGGGTCCAAATTTGAAATCTAGCCACAACTCTGTCATTATTATTATCCGGTATTCATTGTCCTAGCATCAAGGTCCTCATCTGTACAGCAAACATGTCTTATTAAATGATTTCTATCTCTCCTGGCTATCCTCTGCAATTGATCTTAAGTTATTGTATGAGGTTGTATGAAATGCCAGCTAATGAAAAGAAATATAAATCTCTACAAAAATATTTAACATTGATATCAGAGGCTTCAAACTAGGATAATATACTCCGTCTAAATATAAAAATTTCTTCAAACTAAACATCCACTTAATCCGAATATTAACATCTTTAGGATTCTAACATGCCTTTGATAAATATACAAAAACTGAAGAGATTCTTCAGAGATGTTCTGTGTGTGGGATTGCAGCTGGTGGTAGGTATAGGAAGAAAAATCTACTTGAGGATACTATGTAAACAGGTGTTTCACAGTCCCCAAACAATTCTAGGAGCCCCTGAAGTGTTCCTACTAAGATGAAGAAACCCTGTTCTATTTGATTTTTCGGATTCTCATATGTGGAATTGCTCATGAGGTTTTTTTAGTCTGTGTAATGAAACCACAGGATTTTTTGGCTCTATTGGCAGAAATGCCAGTCCATTGACCTCCACCCTGCAACAACCTGGGTATATGCTGATTTTTCAGTTAACCAACTTGCTCCTCTATAACATGTTCCTGGGATCACACATCAAATTAACTAATTAAATCCCAATCCTAGGTAAAGATAGTTAGTTCCCTAGTTGTCAGCAGGCTTATCTGAATTTTATTTTACATGTTTCAGCAAACTTCTATATTTTACAGTTCCTTGAATTTTCCTTTCTTTTTTCTTTTTACATATAACTATAGCAGCGATATCTCCCAAATTTCTGAACAGAAGTACCTTTATCCCATAGAATGCTGATGAAATATAAATTATTTCTAAAGACTTTCATGACACATCTTCTTAAATCTATTCATAATACTCTCCCTTTCTCTTTTTACAAACTTCTAATAGCACTGGAACCTTTGGTCAAGGGATTCTCTTTCCTTCAAATATGTGGCCTTTACTATATATTATACCAGGGTATATCATCATCACATCTGAGACCTCCACATCACAGAGAAAGTCCCACCTACACAAAAGCACACAAGAGGCCAGGTTCATCCTAAACTCTACGTAAACAAAAAGCCAATCAAATATCCACAGTGGCATAGGTAGTTCACATTGTAATGGTTATCAGTAAGTGTTGCTGCTTCATTAGTAGGAACAGAATCTAAAATGCATACTGAGGTTGGATACAATGCTAAGGCCTGCACATTCACTCTGGATAAGATGGCAGGAGGAAGAAATTTATTGTTCTGCTGTAATCCATGGCTTATTTTTCTAAAACAGAAGGGATCAATATCAGAGATCTGATTATTTCTCTGAATGAGCTCTTTTTCAGAAAATAAAAATTCACTTGGATTTCTTGTTAAGGTAACGCTTGGCAGAGACATGGATTTATAAATTCAGCTAATCACACAGTCCATCTGGAATTCATCCAGAAATGTGTGAAATGGTCCCTTCTGGGAAAGGACTGAGCAGTGAGTCACAAACTCACAGATGACACCAAGGAAAAAGAGAGCTTCTCCCCTTCCTTCCTTTCCTCCTGCTCATATTCCCCAAGGAGAAGGATGGTGATATTTTTCACAGATGCAAATGTGGGTAGGTTGTTCATTGAAGGGTTTGTTTCATAATTTTTTTCTGGGGAATAGAAATCTACCAGATTTCTCTAGAAATGACATTTATCTCTTTCCATTTGCTTATTATTCCTCCAAATAATTTAATGTAAATTAAATTGAAGGGGTCAGTATGCTGAAGTCAATACTGGCTACATTGATATAGTGATTTTAGATAATGAAAAGAAGCAGATAAAAAGAGGAAAAAAGAAAGATGAAGGAAAAGAAAACATAAGAAAGAATTTTTTTTAAAGGCCGACAAAAAAACAAGTCAACTTTTGGTACCTAAATAATATTAATTTCTTTCTGGCATTACTGGGTGAGATTTGTCATTACTATTATTTAATGCATATGCTTTTTTCTTGAAATATCAATTGTAATATGCTTAAACATCTGGGATTCCAACTACACAATAAGCTCTTCCCCTCTTCTCCACCAAGAAGTAAGTCCATTTGTTCTTTCATGCTACACTACAACAACGAACCGTGCTTTGAAAATCTAAAATAAATAAAATTACTCTTTCTATTCTCCAGGGATCACCTATGACCAGCAAAGGATCAAATGCTCTATGGAGTTATAAAGAAAGTCGATATGAGGATAAACAACTCCAAGAAAAGACAGAGCATCCTCATTTAAACCATCTCAATGTAATTTCTTGAGATTCTACAAAGAAAATATTTCAACTGATAGAAACACTATTAGTCTACCAAAAATAAATACATGAGGGTGGTTCAGTGGTAGAATGCTTACCTTTCATGTGGGAGACCCAGTTCAATTCCCTGACCATGCACCCTGCCCCCCAAATAATAATAAGTACACGACACCAGCCACATGAATTATGAAAGAAAAATCACTGTTTCATTTGTTCTGAATCAAACCAGTGTAAGCATCACAAATTGTCATCGAGATACTAAATGCAACTCAAGAATATGTATGAATGCCACCTCATATTGGGATCTTCCCCTTTAAAGTAAAAGTGTGCAATAATGCCCCCAGATACATGCCACAACATATTTAAGTGATCTATTTCATACTAAATCTGCTCTGAGAGGTGGTATTAATAAAAACAAAATAATAGCATAATTAATATGGATAGGTTTACCAGCTGAATGCTAAAATTTACTCACCACTGAAAGCTCAAATCGGTACTTAGCCAATCTGATTTGATGCTGTCAGCCTCTGACTCCCAAAACTCCACCACAATTCTTTCTTAAAAATTATACCTTTTGTGACCTTTATGGTAATATAACAGCCACAGAGTTATATTCAACCTCAGTGTGCATTTTAGATGCTATCTCTTAATGAAGCAGCAACAGTCATAGTTATCATGATTTGAATGGCCTCTGCTACTGAAGAGACTTGATTTGCTTTCATGATACATATAATGGGATTAAAAACAATTTAACCTGATTTTCAAAAGAAAATTTATTTTATCTGACATCAGAAGTTCATAATTATAGCTATAATAGATATTGATTTTCAAGCACTATGTTCTTGATAGTCACTGGGCTTTGCAAATATTCTCACTCAATCTTCATGGGCCAAGAACATATTTTTTTTCTCTACTAATGTAATTTTGATATAACAAATTATATTTGAAATACACAGATAGAGTACTAAGTTTTATTTTCAGAATTTCAAAATAATAGTGAAGCAGTATTTTCATTCTTTCATGCCAACCCAAATAGTCACCTGTGGAACTTTGGAAACCAATGCCGACAATACTTTGACATTAAAATTTTTCTGTATATTTATAAACAACCTGATTAATAGGCTAATCATATCTCTTAATCTAATTACAACATATTTCCTACCACTGTTTAATTAAAGGACAATGAATGTTTTCTAAGAAGTCACTTAACAAAAAGGCATCCCCTGCAGAAGGTTATATAAATTTCCATGATGAATACAATGTAAAATTATCTGTAACAGAATGTTTCATGTCCTTAAAATCTTATAATCAATATCGGATTCTAATTTTTTAGAATATTTAATAGCATAAAACCAGGGGGAGGTATCTTCAGAAAGTAAATGTATTTCACAAGAATTTAGAGGTAATACTGTAAAAAAGACTATAAAAATATAAACATTCAATTATATTTATATACAGGATAATTTATAGGGTTGATATAATAAAGAATATATGCATTCAAAATAGAGTAAAAATAATAAAGACAATACATTTTATAAGGATTTGCACTTAACTTTTCTTTCTCTGTGCTTGATAAGGGTTCCTGGAGTAGTTAAAGCAACAAAGCACATCCTATTACTTTACTCCAGAAAATAAAGGCCCACAGAAGTTAAATAACTGGCCTAAAGTAACATAATCCCTAAGTGACTGACACATCAGCTTACTTTAATAAGGGCTGAGCTTATTCTCCAGAATTTCAGAGATTTGCTGGCCTTCCAAGATGTTGAATGGCAGCTAGAATGGAACCTCACTAGATACAAGGAATTAAATTGCACCACTTTAGATGCTCTTTAACTAAATTATTAGACTAAGGCACTCTAGAGTTTTTTCAGATTTGGTTATACAGAACAGCTCAAGAAAAAAGAATGCATCTTAAAATTAAGATTTTTTTTTTTTACCATTATTCTATCCCACCTGATCCATAGCTACCCTTTTCCTACATTCAACTAACATAGGAGTCCTGGACTGGGACTTGAAACATACTGAGGAAGCAGAACAAGGAAGCAAGAATATTCAAGGATAAAGAATCAAGAATATACCAAGAGCTATTTTGGACCTAAGGGCTGAGATTGGAGCAATGGGACTATGCTGGGGCAACATTCAAGAACAAGGTAGGGCATATATTGACAATAATTAGACATAGAGGCCAAGGAATGTTTAAATAAAAAAAAGGAACAAAACCAGGTGTTTCAGTTTGCAATTACTGCCAGAATGCAATATACCAGAAATGGATTGGGTTTTACAAAAGGGTATTTATTAGGTTACAAATTTACAATTCTAAGGTCATGAAAATGTCCAAATTAAGGCATCCACAGGAAAATACCTTTACTCAAGAAAGGCCAATCATGTCCAGGATTTCTCTGTCACATGGGAAGCCACATGGTAATGTCTGCTGGCCCTTCTCTCCTGAATTGGTTTCATAATGGCTCTCTCAGTTCCTGGGGGTCCTTCTAGTTTTTCCTGACATATTCTCTTCCTCTAAGAGTCTTTTACTTAGTTCATTTCTCTATTCTCTGAGTTAGCTGTGAGCGCTCTCTAATTTTCTCCCTTCTGTTCTCTTCATAGAGGATTCCAGTAAGAAGGTACAGATCCATTTTGAATTGGGTGAGTCACATCTCCATGGAAGCAATTTAATCAAAAGTTCCCACCCACAACAGGTCTGCCTCCTCAAGAATGAATTAGAAGAACATATCTTTTCTGGGATACATAACAGTTTCAAACCAACACACTAGGTGACATAGTTAATTATTATTATTTATTAATAAATAATGAGGGTCATGATGTATTTCAATAAATTGAAGGGAGTGTGGGACAAATAATCTCAGAGCCTTGGGACGGTACTCCTACACACATAATATGACTTCATAGCTAAACTCCAATTCCAGAAGACTCTGGATGGAATAAAAAAGAACTTTAGAACTGTTTTGTACAACATGGTAGCTAGCAGTCATATGTGGCTACTTCATTTTAAATGAAATTTAATTGAAATTAAATAAAATTAAAAATTTAGTTCTACAGTCATACTAGCCACATTTCAAGTACTCCACAGCTACATGTAGTTAGTGGCTACTATACTCTATAGTGCAAATACAGAACATTTTTGTCATCACAGAAAGTTTTATTGGACAACCCTGCTTTAGAATGTTCATTGCTTGAATAAAAAGCAGAGCTACATGGCAAATTAACGAGGAGAATTATTACATTTCTTTCTTGAGTGCTGTCTGCCGTTGATTGGCACATTTTGCTATTCAGCTGTAGCCTCCTTTATCTGGTTAAATTGTTTTGAGATCCTGCAGTTTCCCTCATAGTAACAATTGCTTAGAAGAGCATATTAATTCATTCTGAAGTTTTATTTTATAACTTTTGTCTCCTTCAAGGAAATTTTCATAACTACAATTTCTTCCTAAGTTCTATTAGGAGTGCTGCACTCTTAGAGAGTCAAGCCAGGGAAGTTGGAGCTTTACCAAAATTCAAGTCAGCACAGTCCTAAGTTAAATTAATATTATCCATCAAAATTATTTCTTTATCAAAAACATAGCAAACAGCTCATGGAAGATAAAACCACCTTAGGGCTTGTTCTAGTGTGCTAGCTACCAGAATGAAATATACCAGAAACGAAATGGCTTTTAACAAGGAGAATTTAATAAGTTGCTCATTTACAGTTCCAAGGCTGAGAAAATGTCCCAATTAAAACACATCTATAGAAATGTCCAGTCAAAGGCATCCAGGGAAAGATACCTTGGTTCAAGGAGGCCGATGAAGTTCAGGGTTTCTCTCTCAAGTGAGAAGGCACGTGGTGAACACAGTCAGGGTTTCTCTCTCATCTGGAAAGGCACATGGTGAACATGGCATCATCTGCAACCTTCTTCTCCTGGCTTCCTGTTTCATGAAGCTCCCCGGGAGGCATTTTTCTTCTTCATCTCCAAAGGTCACTGGCTGGTGACTCTGCTTCTGTGACTATGTCATTCTGCTCTCTCTGAATCTCTTATTCTACAAAATGTTTCCTCTTTTATAGGACTCCAATAAACCAATCAAGACCCACCCAAATGGGTGGAGACATGTCATCACCCAATCCACTGACAGCTACTTTTGACTAAATCACATCATCCAGGGAGATGATTTGATTACAGTTTCAAACATATAGTATTGAATAGGGACTCCTCCACCTTTATGAAATGGGATTTTGATCAAAATATGGCTTTACTAGGGGGCATATTTCCTTTTAAACGAGCACAGGGTTCTACAGTTCTTTATATACAATATCCAGTATCTGATAGAAACTTGTCAAGAGTCCAATCTAAAGGGAAAAATGAGTGAAAATCAAGAAAGAATGAAAGGCAATAAAAGCAAATCCGTGCATAATAGACATGTTAGTTATCAAAACAATTTATATTGACCCACAATATATGTACAGGATAATAGAAGAAATTGTCAAAATAGATAGAAAAAAAGACAATATTACTATACAGTTGGAATCTATAAATAAGAATCAAATGTTCATTCTTGAAACCGACCACACCATGGTTTAATTGAAGGCTCAAAAAGTTCACTGCAGAACAGAAATACCAACAGAAGACAGGATTAGTAAACTAAAAGAAGACTCTTAGAAACTATTCGGAATGAGGCAGAGAGAAAAAAATTAAGAAGTTAGAGAAAAGAGTGGAGAGATGATGAAAAGAATTTTAAATATGTGTAGTTGGAATCATAGAAAAAGAGGAGTGAAAGAATAGGGGCTGGGGAAATATTTGAAGGACAATGGCTTAACATTTTCTAAAACTAAGGAAATATATTAACTCAAAGATTCAAAAAGTTTTGTGGACTCTAAGCAGATCTACATCATTATTTACGTCATAGTAAAAATGAGATAACAGTCTTGAAACAAGGATAAAGGAGAAATTGTTTAATGCATCAGAACATCAAAACACATCTTTGTAGGAGCAAGAATGTGATTTAAGGCTGACTTTTCCACAGAAATGATAGAAGGTACAAGACAATGGCATATTTAAAGTTTTGGTAAAAAAAAAATTAACACCAATCTAGATTTCTATATTGGATGAAAATCTCAAATAAAAGCCAATAAAAAATATAATTAGACAAAGAACAGAATACTGCATAAGTAATTTTTACCCAGTTGACCTACACTAAAAGAAATACCATGTAAATACACAAGCAGAAAAAGCAAACAACTGAATGAGGAAGCACAGAGACACAGGTAAAAACAGAATAACACTGTAAGATTGGAATAAATATAAGTGTATATCAATTTTAGAAGATAATAAACAGACTCAGAATATATTAAATGGTTTGAGAATTATTATATGTGACAACAATGACAAAGGCAGAAGCAGTTAAATGGAATTAAAGAATCCTGAATATCTAAGATTATTAATTAAATATTCCCTTGAAATGCTACAAAATATATTTTATTTTTGACTAAAATAAATCCAGAATGTAATTTCTGTGATATCCATTTGAAGAATAGTAAATGGGTATGAAACCAAAACATTAATCACAAGGGAAAAACAAAATTATAAAAATTGATTAACTCACAAGAATGTGTGGTAGGCTAAATAATGCCCTTTCCCCAAAATGTCCATGGCTCAATCCCTGGGACTGTGAATATGTTAGGTGACATGGCAAAGGGGAGTTAAGATTGTAGATGGAATTGAATTTGTTAATCTAATCTTGAATGGGGAGATTATTTGGGATCAATTATCTTTCCCCAGTGAAATCACAAGCATCTTTGCAATGGAAGTGGATGCAGGAGAGAGATAAGGAGACATTAGAGTGAGAAAGATTCAGCCTAATGTTGCAGGCTTTGAAAATGAGAAAAGGCACTAAGGAATGCAAGTGGCCTCTCAAAGTTGGAGAAGGCAAGGAAATGGATTCTACTTTAGAGCCTCCCGAAGGAATACAGCTCTGCAGACACCTCTTGCATCTGATGTTTGTTTAGATCTCTGCCCTCCAGAAATATAAGATAATAAATTTACATTGTTTTAGGCCATTGTGTTTGTGATAATTTGTTACAGAAACAATATAAAGCTAATACAGAAAGCATTAATAATGAGATTGAAAAATAAAAAGTGAGGGGTCAAAGAGAAAACAGTGTTTATGAAGTTCAAGTACATCACAATTGGATTAATTGTCAATGGATTGATAATCATATTAAAATACTAAGATCATCAGACTGAATTTTTATGTTGCTTTCAAGAAAACATTAATTTAGGGACATAGGAAGATTGAAAGTGAAGTGATGGAAAAAGATACACTATATCAATACTAGACAAAAAAGGTGGGGTGGTTGCACTAATATCAAAAACAATTGCTTTAAAATATTTTAAGAACTACTCAAGATAAAGAGGGAGATTTTATAATAATGTAAACGCCAATCCACCAATTTGATATTTTAATTCTAAAAGCACCCAGAAATCAATTTAATGTACATCTTTCAATAATTTATTTAAAAGCAGGGTAAAACAACTAAAAATGACAGAACTTCTGAATTACAAAACTATAAAATTTGATCAAATTGACATTTATAAAACATCACATCTTGAGAATTCATGAAAACTGACCACATTAAAAAAAATTGCAAAATTCTCAAAGTACTGAAGTAATTCATATTACACTCTCTAACAGAGAGGAATTAATCTACATATCAATAACAAAATGATAAATGGACTGTCTCCTACATATTGGAAATTAATCAATATACTTTAAAATAACCTATGGTTCCAAAAAGAAACATGGTGGAAATTAGAAAGAATTTTAAATATAATAAAAATATCAAAACTTATGGGATGAAACTGATTGCTTATGGGAAATTTATGACATTAAATTAATATATCTGAAAAAAGGATAAAAAATATATATGTATCCATTTCAGAAAATTAGGAAATTAAAGCATATTTAATACCAAGAAATTGGAAACAAGAGCATAATATGAGTTATCTGTGAGTATAACATAAGTCAATGTAATAAAAATATTTGTAAAGTTAAACTACTAGATACAACAAGGGAATTTTGTAGGGTCACTGGATCCTATTAGAACGGCTAAAATTTAAAAGACTGACCATACTAAGTTATAGAGTGTATGAGGAGAAAATGGAGCTCTCATACCCTGCTCTTGGAAATGCAAACTGTTACCACCATTAGGAAAACAGTTTGGCAGTGTTTTAATTTCCTAGTTGCCAAAGCAGATACCATGCAATGGGTTGACTTAAACAATGTAAATTTATTGGCTCAGGGTTTCAGGCTAAGAGAAGTCCAGAATCAAGGTGTCATCAAGGCTAAACTTTCTCCCAGAAAACTGTGGCATTCCAGGGCTGTCTGTTAACAAGTCTTGGTCTTCATGTTTCTATCACGTGGCAGTTCACATGGAAGCCTCTCCTGGACTCTTCCTTGTGCTCTGGTTTCCATTGATTTTCAGCTTCTGGGTGCTTCCTTTTTTGTTTTCACTCTGTCTGTCTGAATTTCATTATGCTGTTTTTTGTTTATTTTTTTTTTCATGTGCAGGCTCTGGGAATCGAACCCAGACCTCTGACATGGCAGGTGAGAATTCTGCCACTGAGCCACCACTGCCCACCCTGAATTTCATTATTTTTATAAAGGGCTCCAGTAACAAGATTAAGACTCATCCTGATTGAGTTGGGCCATACCTTAACTCAAGTAGTGTCATCAAAAGGTCCTACTTAATGGATTCACACCAAAAAAATGGATTAAGTTTAAGAATATGTTTTTCTGGAGTACATATCCCCAAACCACCACAGGCAGTTTCTTAAAAGTTAAACATTCACCCCCCATATGATCCAGTCAACTTGAAAGTACTTACCTAAGAGAAAAGAAAGCGTATGTCCACAAAAGACTCAACTGTAAATGCTCATAAGTTTACCCACAGGTTAGGTGATAAACAAATTACAGTTTTCCCATAAAGTTGGATACTATTCAGCAATAAAAAGGACAAACTGTTGACACACCCAATAAAATGGAAGTATCATTATCTCATCATAATTGAGATAAGTGAAATAACCTAGATAAAGAGTACAGATATATGATTTCATCTTTATAAAATTCTAGAAAGTGAAAACTAATCTATAGTGCCAGAAAGCAAGTGAGCACTTGCTTAGAGATAAGGAGGCAGATGGGAGAAGACAGAAAGAAGGATTTGAAAGGGTCATGGGGAAGTTTGAGGAGGAGAATGGAATACTCTCTTGATTATGGTTGTGGTTTTACATGTAAACATATGTAAAAACATCAATCTGCACACTTAAATGTTTGCAGAGTATTATATCTCAATTATACCACATTAATGCTTTTAAAAATAGAAAGACCAATAGATTCTTTCATAAAGCTTTAAAGAAGACTTCAATACATCTTTCACATAACTAAAAAATAAAGAATATCCAAATGGCCAATTAACATATGTGTCATGGTCGGGTTCATGTGTCATCTTGACCAGTTGGTGGTGCCTGGTTTTCTGATCAGGCAAGCATTGCTCTGTCTGTTGCTATGAGAATATTTCATGGACTGAAGTCATGATCATGTTAGCTGCATCCACAGCTGATTGCATTTGTAATCAGTGAAAGGGAGTGTCATCTGCAACGAGTGATGCTTAATCTAATCACCTGAAGGCTTTTAAGGAGGTTTCAGAAGAGACAGTCACTCTTCCTGCTTCAGCCAGCCAGCCCTTCCTGGGAGTCTATTGAGGACCTTCATCTGAGCTGCCACCTTGTGGCCTGCCATACAGACCTTGGATTCTACATCCCATGGTTACCTGAGACATTTTTATCAATTTTTAAATCAATTTTATCAATTTTATATTTATGGATATCTCTTCCTGATTCTGTTTCTCTAGAGAACCCTAGCTAATACAGCTTGGTACCAGAAGTGTGGTGGTTCTTAAGAAACAGAATCTTAAAAATGGGCTTTTGCAATTGGTTTTCTATTCTGACATGACTCAAAGGCACTAAGGACTCTGTTTCCAGTAATCAGAATGGCACTGCCAATCTATGGGGTGTGCTGGCAAAAGAGATAGTCAAAATATCACCATTGGATTCTTCTAATGCTTCACTTAAATGAAGCCAGCCTCTGGGGGATAATGTTTGTGGCGCCTTTACAAAGTTATGTGAATTAGGATGTATAGAGATGTTGGTTGGTTGTTGTTAGATACCCTGTATACATTGATGAGGAAAAGGGATGAGCTGAAGGCTTCAAGTGAGAAGCTTATGCACCATACAACAGATGTAAAAGCTTCTATGAGTGCCCTGAAAGAAAACCTTATTTCCTGAAGCTGCAGCATTGAGATCTCTGAAAATCAGACTCAGAGTCTCATTGTTAGAGTACATATATGCTGTTGTCAGTATATGTTGTTTAACATATATAACATGTTGTTTAACAGCTCAATCTTGCATGGTGTCTGCTGCTTAAGGGAGGGCATTGATTGCAAAGGAGTGGGACCCTGAAAAATAGGATGGTAACATACGGATTGATAATGATGGTGGTGGAGAGGTTGAAAACCTAGATCATGCTGAGTCTTTTCTAGTTAGCCCTGTAATTCTCTTCCCTGAGGATATAGCTGCCCCACCTCCAGCTTACCCTGAGGAGTTGGCCACTTAATTTCTACCTGAAGGGATTATGCCTAGAGTGATTAACCCTGTTTCACCAGATGAATCTGCAAACAAATGCCCTGAAGCATTGGTTTGGAATATACTCCTAATTCTTTTCATGACCCACCCCCACCACCCTCCATTTCTTCCAGACCTATAACTACACTAAACAGCCCCAAAAGGTGAAGTGCAAAGTGTCACCCATGAGGACGTACCTTATACTTCAAAAGAACTGCATGAATTTTCCAATTTATATAGACAGAAATCAGAGGAATATGTGTAGCACTAGATTTTAAGGCTGTGGGATAATGGTGGGAGGAATATAAAGCTGGATCAGGCTGAATTTATTGATATGGGCCCATTAAGCAGAGATTCTGCATTCAGTGTTACAGCTTGAGAGGTTAGAAAAGGCATTAACAGTTTGTTTGTATGTTTGGCTGAAACATGGATCAAAAGGTGGCCGACATTACCTGAGGTTGAAATGCCAGAACTGCTCTGGTATAATGTAGATGAAGGGATCCAACAACTTAGAGAGATTGGAATGTTAGAATGGATGTAGCATAGAAGACCTGCTTACACATCCCAGGAATGTCCAAAGTACATGTCTTCCACCACAACCTTGAGAAAAAAATTCATAGGACTAGCTCCATCATCCCTGAAGGGCTCTGTAGTCACCCTTTTCTGTAGGTCAGATATTACTGTGGTAACTGCTGCCCCTGTGCTGGAATCCCTAAACACAATGGGGATGAGCAGATGGCAAGTTGGCAGAAGCCAGGTGGTAGCACTTAATTGCCAGAGAAAAAGTGTACAGAGCTATGGTAATGGACAGCAGACTCAAAGTAAGAAGCAAAATAATCTGATTCACAGAGACTTGTGGCATTGGCTAGTAGATCATGGGGTTCCTAGAAGTACAATAGATGGGCAGTCTACAAAATTTTTGTTTGAGTTATATAAGCAAAAGAATTCTAGGTCAAGTGAACAGAAGTCTAACCTGAATTTACAAAAACAGAGAGTCACAGCCCCTTAATCAATTCCAAGACTTGAGACATTTTACAGACCCAGAGCCCCTCCCCCTTTGGGGGAGGACCCTGTTACACTGCCACAAATGTACACTGTTACTCTTTCTCCAGGCCTTCCCCAAGGAGACTGATAGCCTTTTACCAGGGTAGCTGTGCATTGGGGAAAAGTAAATGATCAGATATTTCAGGGATTATTAGACACTGGTTCAGAAATGACATTAATTCCAGGAGACCCAAAATGTCACTCTGGTCCACCAGTCAGAGTAGGGGCATATGGAGGTCAGGTGATTGATGAAGTTTTAGCTCAGGTCCTTTTCACAGTGGGTATAGTGGGTCCCCTGACCCATTCTGTAGTTATTTTCCCAGTTCTAGAATGCATAATTGGAATAGACATACTGAGCAACTGGCAGAATCACCACATTGGCTCTCTAACTCATGGAGTGATGGCTATTATGGTAGGAAAGTCCAAGTGGAAGCCATAGGACTGCCCCTATGTAGCAAAATAGTAAATCAGAAGCAATACTGGATTCTGAAGGAATTGCAGAGATTACTGTCGCTCTTAAGGATTTGAAGGATGCGTGGGTGGTGATTCCCACCACATCCAAGTTCAGCTCTCCTATTTGGCCTGTGCAGAAAACTGATGGGTTTTGGAGGATGACAGTGGCTTATCAAAACTCAACCAAGTGGTAACTCTAATTGCAATTGCTATTCTGGATGTGGTATCATTGCTTGAGCAAATCAATACATCCCCTTATACTCAGTATGCAGATATTGATCTGGCAAATGCTTTTTTCTTAATAGATGTTAGTAAGGACCACCAGAAACAGTTTGCTTTCAACTGGCAAGGTCAGCAATATACTTTCACTGTCCCACCTTAAGGGTATATCAACTCTCCAGCCCTATGCCATAATCTTATCTGCAGGGCACTTGATTACTTCTCCCTTCCACAAGATATCACACTGGTCTATTATGTTGATGCTATCATCTTGGTTAGACCTAGTGAGCAAGTACTCTAGACTTATTGGTAATGCATTTGCATGTGAGAGGATGGGAGATAAATCCAACAAAAACACAAGGACTTTCTGTCTCAGTGAAAATTCTAGGTGTCCAGTGGTGTGGGGCATGTCAAGATATCCCTTCTAAGGTGAAGGATAAGTTGTTGCAGCTGGCCCCTCCTACAATCAAAAAGAGGCACAACATCTACTTGGTTTCTTTGAATTTTGGTGACAATATATTCCTCATTTGGGTGTGCTACTCAATCCCATTTATTGAGTGACCAGAAAAACAGCCAATTTTGAGTGGGGATCTGAACAAGAGGAGGCTCTGCAACAAGTCCAGGCTGCTGTACAAGCTGTTATGCCACTTGGACCATATTATCCAGCATATCCAAAGATGCTGGAAGTGTCAGTGGGAAATAGAGATGCTGTCTGGAGCTTTGGCAGGCTCCTATAGTAGAATCACAACACAGACACTTAGGGTTTTGGAGCAAAGCCTTACCATCTGCTGCAGATAGCTACTCTCCTTTTGAGAAACAGTTTTTGGCCTGCTACTGACCTTAGTAAAGACTGAATGCTTAACCATTGGACACTAAGTTACAATGAGACCTGAGTTGCCTATTATGAGCTAGGTGTTGTCTGAACAATGAAGCCATAAAGTTGGGCATGCACAGCAGCACTCCATTATAAAATGGAAATGGCATATATGATATAGGGCCATGGCAGGTCCTGAAGGCACAAATAATTTGCATGAGGAAGTGGGCCAAATGCCCATGGTCTGCACTTCCGCCACATTACCTTCTCTTTCCCAGACCAGACCTATGGCCTCTTGAGGAGTTCCTTACAGTGACTTGTCTGAGGAAGAGAAAACTTGAGACTGGTTTACAGACAATTCTGAATGCAACTGAAGGACCACCCAAAAGGGGACAGCTGCAGAACTATCCTTTCTGGGATATCCCTGAAGAACAGTGGTGAGGGGAAATCCTCTCAGTGGGTAGAAGTTTGAGCAGTGCACCTGGTTGTTCATTTTGCTTGGAAGAACTGGCCAGAGGTGCATTTGTATACTGACTCACGGGCTGTTGCTAATGGTTTGGCTGGCTGGTCAGGGATTTGGGAAGAATGTGATTGGAAAATTGATGACAAAGATTCTTGGGAAGAGGTATGTGCATAGACCTTTCTGAGTGGGTGTGCTGGTTTGAAAGGATTTATGTACCCTAGAAAAACCATGTCTTAATCCTAATCAATCTTGTGGGACCAATGGTTTCTTCTAATTCTTATTCAGTACTATAGGTTGGAAACTTGATTAGGTTATTTACACAGAGATGTGACTCAATCAATTGTGGATATTAAACTTGATTAGATGGAGAAGTGTCTCCCCCAATTCTATGTGGGTCTTGATTAGTTTTCTGAAATCCTATAAAAGAGGAGACATTTTGGAGAGAGTCCCTTTTGAGAATGAATAGAACACTTCAGAACCACAAGAGAAGGATGAGAGAACCACAAAGTCCACCAGCTAGGAACCATTGGAGATTAAGGAAGAGAACACCCCCAGGAGCGTTTCATGAAGCAAGAGACCTGGAGAGGAAGCCAGCAGATATCGCCACATTCACCACATGCCTTTCCATTTGAGAGAGAAACCCTGAACTTTATCAGCCTTCTGGAACCAAGGTATCTTTCCCTGGATGAACCATGCCAGTTGAAGTGCTTGCTGAGGGCAAAGGGAACATGGAATGGGTAGTAGAAGAAGGTAGTGTTAAATATGAACTATGACCACCTGATCAGTTACAGAAATAAGGACTGTAACATTGTTTTGTTCATGTAATAGTATTTAAATTGTAAGATATCAAGTTGAAGAGTGAATATTACCCAAGGACTTGCACCCTATTCTGGAGAAATTTAATGCATTTCCAGTTGTATGTGGGACAGATGAATATTGTTAAATCAGGAAAAAATGTGTCTGTTATTGTTTTCTATTTAGAGATTAAGTACAGTGTAAGGTGTTGTGTATAGCTGCCAAGTTGACAAGGGTTGGACTGTCATGGTTGGGTTCATGTGTCAACTTGACCAGGTGGTGGTGCTTGGTTTTCTGGTCAGGCAAGCACTGGCCTGTCTGTTGCTATGAGGACATTTCATGGACTTAAGTCATGATCACATCAGCTGCATCTACAGCTGATTGCAATCAGATAAGGGGAGTGTCTTCTGCAATGAGTGATGCTTAATCTAATTACCAGAAAGCTTTTAAAGAGGATTCAGAAGAGATAGCCAGCCAGCCTTTCCTAAGAGTTCATTGTGGACCTTCACTGGAGTTGCCATCTTGTGGCCTATCCTACAGACCTTGGACTCTACATTCCCATGGTTATGTGGGACACTTTGGTAAATTTTATATTTACAGGCATCTCCTGCTGATTCTGTTTCTCTAGAGAACCCTAAGCAACACTATATGGAAGGGTCATTAAACTCCAGTAATCTTCAGAGTAATGCAAATTAAAACCACAAAATGATATTGCTATGTAGCCACTAACATAGCTAAAATGGAAAAGATAAAAACAAATAGCTACTATACTGCAAGAGCAGATTTTGTCTTAGTAATTCCACTACTAGAAGACTATGCAACATAAAAGAATACATATGTTCAAGAAAACATATAAATTTTATGGTAACACTAATTTTCATAGTAAAAATATGGAAACAAACCCAAATAGTTGTCAAGAATGAAATGGATGAATTGTTGTATGTTGAGAAATGTACAATGAATCAGCAAGGAGAAAGAATGAACTATATACAAGTCAGGTTATGGATCTCATAACCTGATATTGAGTGAAAGAAGCCATTGTGGAATGGCATACTTTATAGCTCAATTTATATAAAATTGAAAATAAAAACACCTAATATTGAATATTGGTTATCAGGATGAATATTGGTTATCAGGATTGGTTCTTTGTGGTGGGGAGTGACTAGGAGAAGCTACAAGAGAGTTTCTAGTTTGCTGGCAACATTCTGTCTGGATGGTGGTTGTATTTGGGCTCAATTTATAAAATTGTATCAAGTTTACATTTTTTACTGTGTGAACTTTTCTGTATATATGTTACATTTTAATAGAAAAATTTTTAAATTATGCATATGTGAAATTAGAGTGATGAAGGGAAATGTTAATCAAAATCAAAACTGACTGTAGCTCTGTATTCCTTCTATGTGCAGTGTATAATGCACACCCATACCACTTTCTCTGCATGAAAAAATATGGATGATTCAAAGCTTCTGCCACTAATATCCTCTTGCTTCAAAAAAGAACAATAAGAGCATTATTTTTTTAATGTAGTGATTAAATCTTGGGATGTGATGATGGAAAGATAAATTGCTGTCTGAAATGAACTGAGTAAATTAAAGCTTTTTGAGGGAGCCTAAGACTTGAAATTTATGGCATGTATTATTTGCTTATAGTTATTTGCTTATTTTTTTGTTTTAGTCATGGTTCTCCAAAGAAACACAATTCACAAGAGATTATATATATGTGTGTGTGTGTGTGTGTGTATATGAAATTCATTACAACAAGTTAGCTTATGCAAATGTGGACTTGAGGCTGGCAAGTCCCAACTCTGTAGGGCAGACTGCAAGCTGAAATCTCCAATAAAGGTGATATTGTAATCCTTAGTCCAAATTTCCTAGAAGTTGACTGGCTAGAAGTTCCAGCAAGAGACAATGCTAAAGTTGAGGCAGAAATTTTTCAATTCTGGATTTTAAGACATGCTGCTGATTGGATGAAGAGACATCTGCTCACCTTGCTGATGGCAATCTTTATAGATGCAATCAACTGATTGTACCTGCAATCCATTAATTAAAGATGAAAATCTCATTTAGGAAATACATTCACTGTAACTAATGAGCTAGTGTTTGACCAAACAGCTGGACACCGTAACTTGGACAAGTTGGCAAATGAAATTAATCATCACATGCCTCTACCCTTGGTTTACTTCTTTGCTACACTGACTTCAGGGGTTGGCCATACAGCTTTGAGGCAGTATGGCATTTGCCACATCCAAGCAAAAGCTTTAAATGCATGATGTGGTGGTTTGAAGCTATAACTATCCCAGAAAAGCATATTTTTAAATCTAATCCATTCCTGTGGGTGTAAACCCATTGTAAATAGGACCTTTTGATAAGGCTACTTCAGTTAAGGTTTGACCTATCTCATTCAGAATGGGTTTTAATCCTGTTACTGGAATCCTTTATAAATGGAATGCATAGAGAGAGAAACTCACAGAAGCAAAAAGGTGAATTTAAAAAAAAAAAAAAAAACCCAGAAGAGAAGGGAGAGACCAGCAGATATCACAAAGTTCCTTGCCATGTGACCAAGGAGACCAGGATTACTGGCAGTTGGTCTTCAAGAAGAAAGTATTGCCTTGATGATGGCTGGATTTGGACATTTTCCTGGACTTTAACCATAAGCAAATAAATTCTCATTGTTTAAACCCAACGCATTTCGTGGTATTTGCTTTGAGCAGCCTACAAAACTAAAACACACGTGTGACTTGGCTGGGGATTTCTTGTACTTGTCATGAGCACTGTATGTCCCAGAGAGTGGCTACTTCTTCAGCCTACATTCCAAAATGAGAAAATATGCATACTTCAGTAAACACACCACACCCAGAGTCCCCACTGAATCTCTAGCCCCAGATAATATGAATAGGAAAGTTTGAAGCCAGCAAGAGTTGGGGGAAGTTATTATGAAATATAAGGAATTCATAGGATAGTAGAAGAGGAGGAACACTCTACTCTTTTTTTGGGGGGGTGCGCATGGTTTGGAAAATTAATACTTCTACTCTTGTCTCTACTTTTAAGTGGCATGGCTTCTAAAGTGAAGCAAGAAAAATAACTGCTAACAAATATCTGTTCTATACAGCATCCAGGTGAAAACAGGGGTATTAGGATTTTTGCAAAGAAATGCTCACAGCAGAAATAGCATGAAAAATAAAGGAGGAGTCAAATAAAAATCATTATCTATTTATAGAGAATGTTCTTTTTTATAAATCAATCATAATACCATCTGGGAAGGAAATAGTTTACAGTGCTTGTAATGTTTGACCTTAACCAGACCTCCTAGCAGGCAGCCTACTACCCTAATTGGATTTACTAGCAGGGGAATATATCTAAAATTTGCTTTTAGCAATATGTACTTGGTCATTTGAATTGTTTATTATAAATAAATTTGAAATTTATGGAATTCGAGGCCATCATTGAATGGAG
This sequence comes from Tamandua tetradactyla, assembly GCF_023851605.1. Taxonomy (NCBI): domain Eukaryota; kingdom Metazoa; phylum Chordata; class Mammalia; order Pilosa; family Myrmecophagidae; genus Tamandua; species Tamandua tetradactyla. The sequence continues at coordinate 51,458,857 of NC_135341.1, read as the reverse complement.
ATTAGAAAGCCGTCACATAGATTCTTTCTGTGTGACTAAGGGAGAATAAATACTGAGAAGCCTAAACTCAGATGGTTTCCCCTGAGAACTATATTCATTGTTAGTGCTGTCTATTATTCCTAAATCAAATCTCGACCAACTGTGTAAGAAAAGGGCACTTTATGGAAGCCATGTCTGATAGTTTGGCACCTCTCCAGAGAAGAATGTTGTGTTTATGCTATTTTTTGCTTTATCCTTTGAAGTATTAGTGAAGTTCACCTTTGGAAATGATCTATGGGTCACAGGAATGTGCTTTGTGATTTAACCCCTTATGGTGATGTACCAATTGTATATATGAACTTACTGGGTTTACATTTTGGCTGGGCTATACTATGTCTTTGATAGACTGTTGGTATAGACGGGAGACAGAGCATCAGGCATTTTAACTTTTATGATAAATGAGCTATAATAAGAATCAATATAGGGTACCAAGGGAAAAAAAGAAAGTATACCTAACCCTGAATTTTTAATTTTTTAACCTCCTCATGAAGTTTGGTGCCTAATAGTTCTATTATTTAAAATTTATTTAGTTGCATTACTTTCCTTAATTTATGCACTCTCAGAAGAAAAGAATTTTGGCTATTTACTTCTCTTTATGTAGTACTAAATTCTCTAGTATATCCATCCATTTTAGTTAGGTGCTTAATAAAATATTTTATTAAAAATATGATGAGCATAAAAGTAATTTAAATATCTACTTATAAAGATTTCAGTAATTTATGTTTTCCTCCCAAATTCAGTGCATTTCGCATAAAGCAGATAGAAATAACATTTATTTATGTGCATTTTTATGCATACGACATGATCCTCCATTATTTCTTCAAACATAATCCTACCTTATGTCCTTCTGCAGAGCTTGTTTTAAAATATATAATCACCTTTAGGAACAGGAACTTTTGTTAAATGACAGTTGGTAGTTTATGACTATTGAAGAAAAAAGTTGTCTGAAAGAAGTATGAGTACTGATCTTACTTTTTTCCATTAGAGAAATGGTATGCTGTGTCTATCTATTAGTGTGAATATGCCATCTCCAAAAGTCCAGCAGTATAATTTAATATATTAAAAGAGCAAAGGTGGGACACAAAAACTCATATATATCCTGCACCAAACGATTTAATGATGGATTTAAGTACATTGCTGGTAAGTTCTTTTTGAACCTTAAATGTGAATACCTCTTCTGCAAAATGTTGGGAATTCATTTCCACTTAGGTAGAACATCGAGAGCAAGACCTTCTACCTTTGGAAAAAGTCTAAATGAAATACTGCTGCTCCTTTTCTCTTTATGACTATAGCACCTGTTCATAACCTGTGTACAAGGAGAAGCTGGTCAAAAGAGAGTTTTAAAAATAGTCTAAAATTTGGGATATGTGGAGTAGTTTTCCTAGAAATGACGCTATGACATTTGCTATTACTATAGGTTTCCCTTGGGCAGGATGTTTTTTGCTATTGTTGAGGCTCTGGAACTCAGGCAGATTTTACCAAGTACATGATGTATCCTTTAGTCATGTTTACATGCAGCAATAGTCTAAGCTTTTCTTCAGACAGGAATGAGTAAAACGCAAAGATTAATAAGAAATCTACTGGTATAAACACATGATGAAATATTTGACAAGAGAAAAGAATGAAGTACTGATATATATTAAAATATAGATGACCCTTGAAAACATTATGCTAAGTAAAAGAAGTCAGTCAAAATAGCCTTATATTGTATGATTCTATTTACATAAAATGTCCAGATTAGGCAAATCCATACAGATTAAAAAGTAGATCAGTGGTTTACCCACTGCAGGAATGAGGGAGGGGAATGGAAAGTGACTGATAATGGATCAGAGCTTTCTATATGAGATGATGAAAATGTTCTAAAATTGATAGTGCAGATGATTGAACAATTCAGTGTATATATCAAAAACTATTTAACTGTACACTTTAAGCAGGTGAATTTTATGATATATAGATTACATTTCAATAAAACTTAAAAAAAATTGAGGAATCTAGCCAGTAATTCATTTTTAAAGTATATTTAATTTTAGAAAATTCAATAGCGAATTTTAAAAGTCATTGAATATTGGAATAAAGTTTATTCACTAATAATATCCACATATGTTTCAAAACACTTAAAGAACTCTACTTCCAAAACCACAAAATGAGTTGCTATTTAAATATCAGATTAAATGCCTAATTTAACCCAGCCTTAAGGCTGGTGGTTGACTCATTAACCTGCTTCCCTCCAACACACACTCCCTCTTTGCATTCACCAATCTGGAGTATAGCTATAAACCATTCCTAAGGTGAAATTTCCCTAGAAGTATTTCTTGGGGTCAATGGTGTGTAAAGGAAACTGCAAAATAATCTCTTTTCCCAATCCATCACAGCTTCATCTTCTTTACGTGAATATGAAATATGTTCATATGGAAAAATATGCAACCCCCAAATACGGATTTAATCTAGTGCTTTATTGCAATTATATTGGATAGTAGGGGAGGGGAAGGCAGAGAATGATGGGGTGGAGGTTTAAAGAGAGCTAAATTGTCTTCCAAATTAGATATTTGTAGTATTTAAATATCAAGAAGTAGAAGAAACTCATGTTTTCTAAAAATAAAAACTTACGGAAGAAGTGGGTTTCGGGCATCTGGAATCAAGGGTTTAGAATCATGGTACTAATTCCACTGGAATTATTGGAATTTTAAAATGTGTGTGCATGTAAAACCTTGATAAAAAATAAAATTAAATTAATATAAAGATAATAAAATCCCTTTTCTGGATAAACCATGTCGTGCTTTCTTTCTTTGCTTGCCTCAGAACTTCAGCTACTTGGGGAAACTGTCAACTGGCTAGTTCAATATTGATTCAAGTTATATTATGCAATGTGTGGGTGTGGGCCTTGCAAACAATGATAATGGGTTCATACTAGCCAGAAGAACTTTTTCCCTTGTTTGGTTTGTTTGTTTGTTTGCATGAAAGTATTGACAGCTTTGGTGGGAGAAAGACAAATTTATATTCCCCCTATAAAATATGGAGTAAGTTAGCTGGCTCCTGAATTCCAGGGTATTCTTGTAGCCGCTCTTGTAATAGACAGGACGCTTGAAAGATTCACTGGCTGACCTGCTCCTTTGTTCCTTTGTGCTTACTCTCAAACAAGTCTTGGCTTCTTTCTAATATAAGCTGCTCTGGGGAGTGTACAGCATAGCTTCTGAAGCAAAATCCCTCACCGTTTTTGTTTGTGATTTACCAGAAAGAAAATGTTAAGTGCCTTGCACATACCTTCACTCTTCAAATCCACTCCCCTCCCCACCCCTCATCATTTTGTTCATCTTTATATTTAAAGTGGAAATCTCTTTTCTTCTCCAGGCAGAAAAAAGCATGTTTTATCCTCCTTGCCTTGCATGATGCTTGAACCTCTTTCTTGTCCTAACATTCTAATTGGTTTGATTCTATCACCACATATGAAATTCAGATTGCTTTCAAAGTTATTTGTCAAGTCCTGAGAAAACTACCTAAAATCATGAATTATAATTATCCCTGAATGGTAGAAATCTCAAATCATTTGATTTCCTTCTTTATCTTAATCAATACTATCCCAGTTTGTACTATAATAATTTATTTTATAATTAGAAAAGTTAAAGTTACTTTAGAAAGTATCTTCATGTAATTTCTCAATATTTTGCCTTGATCTTCAGTGCCTTATAATCTAAATAGACTTCTTAAATCTATCATACATTTTTAACTCTGAGAATTGAATCCACTTAAACTTTTGTTAGCAAGCATATCACACATAATAAGTTGCTCCTTCATGAAGGACATTCAGTTCTTTTAAAAGTTACCTAAGTATTCATGTTCAGTATTTGAAAAGATGAAATTTGTTGTGAATTGTATGGTACCCATTTTAAATGAATTTCTTCTTTTTATATGTTAATGTTTACAACATTTTTTCTCACATTACATGAATGTATCATGTTGTGCTTCATCTAATGCCTGAATTCCTTTCTTACTTTGTATATTTTTATTTATCTTTAAATTGGCTAGTGAGGAAATAATGAGAAATAGTATTTATGTATAGAAAATATAATGTATGGGAAAGTGTAAATTCAAGCCTTTAAGTCGATGTATGAAATGTGATCCACAAAACACTATCTTGAGTGCTTGACTGTTAATAACATTCACCACTGCTGACCTTCCTTCTTGAAACACTCTGTAATGGTTAGGTTCTGATGTGAACTTGATCAAATGATGATGCTCAGTTGTCTGGTTAAGCAGGTAAAAGCCTGACCATTGCTGCAAAGATATTTCATGGCTGGTTGATAAACCAGAAGGCTCATGTATTAAATCATCAGTCAGTTGATTGCATCTGTGGCTGATTATATTTACAATCCACTAAGGTACGCCTTCCACCAACAAGATAATCCAGTCAACTGCCATAAGCATGGGCATGCACAGCAGCACTCCATCATAAAATGGAACTGGTATAGTGGAGATAGGGCTTAAGCAGGTCTTGAAAGCAAAAATAATTTACATGAGGAAGTGGGCCAAAGGCCTATGGCCCCCACTATTGCCACATTACCTTCTCTTTCCCAGACCAGAGCTATGGCCTCTTGCGAGTTTCTTAGTTAGTTGACAGAGGAAAAGAAAACTTGGGCCTGGTTTATAGATGGTTCTACATGATACAGAAGGATCACCCCAAAGTAAACAGCTGTAGTACTACAACCCCTTTCTGGGAAGTCCTTAAAGGACAATGGTGAATGGAAATCCTCCCAATGAGCAGAAATTTGAGCAGTGTACCTGGTTGTTCATTTTGTTTGGAAGGAGATCTGGCAAGAGGTACATTTGTGTACTAACTCATGGGCTGTTGCTAAAGGTTTGGCTGGATGGTTATGGAGATGAAGGAGCAAGATTGGAAAATTGGTGACAAAGAGGTCTGGGGAGGAGGTATGTGGTTAAACCTTTCTGAGTGGGCAAAAAAACCATGAAGATATTTGTGTCCCATGTGAATGCTCATCAGAGGGTTACTTTAGCGGAGGATGGTTCTAATAATCAAGCAGATAAGATGACCCTTCCTGGGGATACAAGTCATCCTTTTTCTTCAGCCACTCCTGTCATTGTCCAATGGCTCATGAAAAAAGTGGGCATGGTAGTAGAGATGGAGGTTAAGCATGAACTCAGCAAGATGGACTTCCACTCACTAAGGTTGACCTGGCTATGGCCTCTGCTGAGTACCCAATCTGCCAGCAGCAGAGACCCACACTCAGTCCCTGATATGGCACCATTCCTAGAGGTGATCTGCCCACTACCTGATGACAGATTAATTGCATTGGACCACTTCCATCATGGAAGGGGCAGTGATTTGTTCTTACTGAAATAGATACATACTCTGGGTATGGGTTTGCCTTCCCTACATGCCATGGTTCCACAAAAACTACCCTCTGTGGACTTATGGAATATCTTATCTACCATCACAGTATTCCATATAGCATTGCTTCTGATCAAGGAACCCACTTCACAGCAAATGAAGTGCAGAAATGGGCACATACACATGGAATTCTCTGGTCATATCATACTCCCTATCATGCAGAGGCAGCTGGGTTGATAGAACAGTGGAATGACCTTTTGAAGACCCAGTTAAGGTACCGACTTGGTGGCAATACCTTGTAGGACTAGAGCAATATCCTCCAGTAGGCTGTGTATGCTCAGACTCAGCATCCACTATATGGTGCTGTTTCTGTCATAGCCAGCATGCATGCATCCAGGAATCAATCATATGGGAGTGGCAGCAATCACTATCACCTTTAGTGATCCACTAGGAAAATTGTTGCTTCCTGTCCTTGAAACCTTAAGCTCTGTTGGTCTACAAGTCTTTTTTTTTCCCACAGGAGGAGTGCTCCTACCAGAAAACACAAGAATGATTCCATTGAACTAGAAGTTAAGAATGCCACCTGGCCATTTTGGGTTTCTCATGTCACTGAATCAAGAGGCACAAAAGATTACTGTTCTGTCTGGGGTTATTGATTGATCTTGACTATCAAAAGGAAATAGGACTACAACTACGCAATAAAGTAAGGAAAAGTTTTCCTGGAATATAGGAGATCCCCGAAGGTGTCTCTTAGTACTACCATGGTAGTACTAAGAGAAAAAATGTTTCAAGTCAATGGAAAACTGCAACAACCCAATACAGGCAGGAATACCAAAGACTCAGAAACTTCAGGAATGAAGATTTGGGTCACCCCACCTGGCATAGAAACATGGCCAGCTGAAGTGTTTGCTGTGAGTAAAGGAAACATGGAATGGGTAGTAGAAGAAGGCAGCGATAAATATGAACTACAACCATGTGGTCAGTTACAGAAACAAAGACTGTGATTAGAGCATTTCATCCCTGTTTTGTTATGAGTATGTTTGCATTTGTACACAAGCAAATGCCTTGTTTTCCTCTTATCACATAATTTGTATTTTCATGTTATAGCATTTAAATTATAAGATATGAAATTTAAAAGTGAATGTTACCTCAATATTTGTATCTTTATATTTTCATGAAATAAGGAAAATATTTAGCAACATAGGTCATTACCATAACAATGCAGGTATTTGTGAGATCGTTCTACTTGATATTTTGAGAACATTCAGTTTGACAGCTGATCAAATGATATCAAAGTTAGTGTTTAATACTTAGAATTTAAGAGCTCTGCTATCCAAATATGCAGAGTTTTTCTTTGTTGCCTTAATTTCAATTTGGTTTACGAAACCAACTGCACAAACACAGGCATTTCAATTATATGGATACTTTATTTAAATATGCCTATGGTTAAGCTAACTAAGATATCCGTTATTGGTGGTTCTAAGTATATTACTTGTTTTCTCAAATAAAAATATGTAAAAAAATAAAATAATAAAAAATAATAATTAAAAACAGAATGAATGTTACCTAAGAACTTGTGCCCTATTCTGGAGAGATGTAGTATGTTTGCAGTTGTACAAAGGACAGTTCAGTATTGTTAGGAGAAACATATGTCTGTTGTTGTGTTCTGTTTGGAAAGTAAGCATGTTTCAAGGTGATAGGTATAGCTGCCAAGTTGACAAGGGATGGATTGTGATGGTTGGGTTCTGGTGTGAATCTGGCCAAGTGCTGATGTCCAGTTGTCTGGTCAGGTGAGCATGGCCTGACCATTGATGCAAGGATATTTTCTGGCTGGTTGATAAGCTGGAGCTGGCTGATCACCAGTCAGTTGACTGTGGCTGATAAAATCTGCTGTCAACTAAGGCATATCTCCCACAAACAAGATAATCCAATCAGTTGAAGATTTTTAAGGAAGAAGAGAAACTTTTTCATTGCTTCTTCAGCCAGTAAGCCTCTCTTGTGTAGTTTGTCCAGAGCTGCAAGCTTCACAGCCTGCTGTATGGATTTTGGACTCTTCCACTCCCATGGTTGCATGAGACACCTTTATAAATCTCATATTTACTCATCTCATCTCCTGTTGGTTCTGTTTCTCTAGGGAACCCTGACTACAATATACTCTTTTCTCTTGACTTCTTTATTTTTCTGGAACATTTTAGTCCAATATTTTAGTCTACTTTAAACTTTCTCTTATCAGCTACTAAGTGATGGGACAAGCTCTGTTCCATTATAGGACCCATTCTTCCTGCTTACCCTATCCACACAAGCTCATCCATGCTCCAGCCCTAGTTGCCATATATAGGTAACTCACACATTGGAGTTTCTGGGCCAAACTTCCTCAGTGTACAAGAGTCTCCAGGCTGCATTTGTTCCTTAGTTATTTCAAATAACCTCTTGGATATCTCAAAGGCCTCTCAAACTCAGCAAGTTCAAAAGCAAATTCATGACCTACTTCGCCTTCCCCCATTCCCAACTATTCTGCTGCTATTTAAGTCAACAGCTAACTATTAGACTTTAGATAAAGCAAAAGAAATCCTTAACGTACGCTAAATCTGTGCATGATCTGACCCACATGCACTCTCCTAGTCTCTTCTCATACTATGTTTTTCCTTGTTTGATTTGCTAAAACCTCATTGCCATATTTTAATATCTTGAATGTGTCCCCCTCTGTTATATGACTTACATAAGTTTGTTTCCTCTGCCTGGAATTTTCTTGTTTTCCATTTGCCTGTTTGTCTTTTCTCATCCTTCATCTCATTATTAATGTAAAACTCTCTTATATTATAGAGTAGTACTATTAAGTATACCTCCTCCATAGCACTTCACAGTTTACTAATTTTATTGGCCAAGGGGCCTTAATTTTGTTTGTTTTTCCTGAGTAGTATCTTTTAATATGTCATGCTTAGGAAATGATGCTTTAGAATGAATGCAACATATTATCTTAGAGAAGCCACGTGAGCAGAATATACACTGTCTCACCATTCAGTACAAGGGAAGCTAGTACTACCATTTTCAAATACCCAGAGTAAGCCTTGCTAAACCACATTTTGTGGGGCTACATTTTAAAAGCGATTGGTGCTGTACTGGGCATGGAGTCATGAAAGGTCTGGGTATGTTAGAAGAAGGATAAGGAATCCATTCTGGTTTTGATATTGGTTGGGTAAAGCAGAACAATGGGATATGCTCATGGAGAAGTAGTAAAGGTTTTTGTAAGACCAGCCAAGGAAGCGCTTGGCATTTCTCCTCTAGATAGCGGGATGCCAGTGTAGATGTCAAGTGACAATGTTTTCTAATCAGATTTAGTTTTAGGAAGTTAGATTTAGTCACTGTGTGGAAGGGAAAATGAAATTGGGGAGAAATTAGGGGCAATCAGGTGAGAGAGATGATAAAGAGCTGAAATGTTATGGTGAGAATGGGGATGAAGGCAAGACTGGATTTGAGGGAAATTTCATAAGATATAACTTCATTACTGATTGAATGTGAGAAGTGAAAGAAAAAGAAAAATGGGGTACAACTGAAACTTCCAGTCGAAAAGCTTGAGTTACTGATACTGGGGATTAAACCATGTCCCCACAAAAGTCACGTTCAGGTCCTAACCCTTGGTCTTGTGTGTGTGAATCCATTTGTCAATAGGAACTTTAAAGATGTTATTAGTTAAGTTGTACCCAAATTGAATAAAGTAGTCCTTAATCCAATTCAGCTAAATTCCTCACAGGCAAGAGAAATTGGCCATGAAAAGAGAGGCCATGGAAGCAGCCAGAAACTGGAAGTCAATGGGACACAGACGACAAAGGAGGAGTTGTCATGTGCATCATCATGTGATAGAAAAGCCAAGGACCAAGAATCTCCAGCATCCAGCCCTAGAATACCAGTTTTGGGGGAGAAAACATTGTTTTGATGACACCTCAATTTCAAGCTTCTCCTAGTCTCAAAACTATGAGCCAAAAAATTCACAGTTTTTAAGCCAAATCATTGTATGCTATTTGTTTTAGCAGCCAGGGCACTAAAACAATAAATAACTGAGTTAAATATATTAATAAAATAAGAGACAGAGCATACTGGGAAGTAAAACATAATTCATAATTGTTATAATGCAGAAAACCCTCATTAGATAAGTTCAGTAGACAAAAATGTTGGACAAATTGATCTGACTTGGTATATGGAGAACTGAGACAGAGTTTGGGTTATTTGTATATACATGGAAGTCAAAGCCATCCAAATGGATGAAATTCCATGCTCATTGATCCGTTCAGTCAGTAATCCTTTCTACAAATATGAAGCGATCTTGCTATGTGACAATAATTAGAGAGGAGTTCAATTGTGAGTAAAAAAAGCAAAGCCTGTGTCTTTATGTTGTTTATAGACTTAGAAGGAACACAAATACTTAAAATATCAGCTACAGAAATGATAGTACATGCATAATGGGCCAGACTTGGGTGGCTGTGGGGTATGAATCTGAAAAATCTTTGTGAATGAAGTAGATGGCTAAGCTCAAAATCGAAAATATATAGGAAAAGAGTATTTCACGCAGAGAACATGCTGTTAAGTGTGGAGGCAGGAGGGAATGAATATAGAGGGGTTTCCATAAGATGTCTTCTCTTCTCTGTGAAGTAAATAGCGAGGTTTTCCACTCAAAATCAGATAGGGAGAGGGTGGGTGAGAGAGTGATGTAGGAACTGAAGAAAGAGAATCAAGTTTGAAACAGTGCATCATGAAAGCATATGGGCATGTATGGCTCCTAAGCACCCAGTTGAGTGGGGAAGCATTTATTATCATATCAGTTTGCAGGGTGTGAGGTTCTAATGCAAAGAGGAGCTACAAGTGGTCCCTAAAAGACACGCTCATGGAGGTGAAAATATAGTCAGTATGAACATTTCCCATATGCAAAAGGGAGGAGAGAGTTTTGAAATATACCAATATTTTGGAATCATCAAGTGCTACAGACACTTTAAACATGGTGAAAACTGACAAGGTTTTCAGAAAGAGCTGTCTGCAACATCACGTTTTAAAGACGTCAAACAAATCCACTGACTGATTTGGGCCATAATGTGGATTGATGAATGGATAGAAGGATAGTCTGAAGAATGGACATGTGATAAAGCAAGTATAAGAAAATGCTAATGGTAGAAGTTAACTGCTTGGCATACAGATTTTCTCTGTAAAATTATTTGAACTTTGCCATACGTTTGAAAACATTATAAAGTGTGGGGGAAAAAAATAGTAGTGACCATAGCAAGAAGGTCTGTGTGAGGTAATGATAAAAAGTCAAAGTGCTATTAAGGGAATTGAGAAATTAAGGGACCCAGGATGTAGTACAGCTAAAGCAGTTTATAAATAAGTAGACTCAAGTTTTGGGAGCTGTGACAGGGTCTACATTTTGCTAAGCAAGGGGAATTGACTTATGGGGAGTAAGGCAGGGAATTTCCAGAAGAAAAATGAGTGAACTGCTCGCAATAACCTTTTTTCATTTTCTTCTTTATTTTATATCTGAATGCTTCAAATTTTAAATGTTTCTATTTTTATTGAGGTAAAATTCACATAATATGTAATGCATTATTTTAGTCATTTTAAAGACTGCAATTCAATAATTTTCAGTATATTCACAATATTGTGCAACCATCAGTACTAATTCCAGAAATTTCCATCACCCTAGAAAGAAACCTCATATCCATTAAACATTCATTCTCCTTTCCTCTATCCTCATAGAGGAAAGATTTTGCCAACAAAAAATCTATTCTCTATCTTCATGAATTTGCCTATTCTGGACATTGCATATAAATGAAATCTTAATGTGGCCCTTACTTGCTCAAATGATTCAAGTGCTGTTGTTAAAGAAAAATTCTTTCTGGAACAATCTTTACATTATTTAAGTTTTAAAATCCAAATATTCTTCGGGCTGGTGAGTAACGCTAGGAGTAACTAGCATGCATTGACTGCCATGTATACAGCATCCCACTGAACATGTCTGCATAGACCATTTTATTTTATCACTATAATATCCTCTGAGATAAGATTATCTGCATTTTCAAATAATAAATTATGAAAGGCTACAGAGTTGGCAGAAAATAAATTTTATGCTTGAGAAAAAACACTTAATATTTAAATGTTATGTATTCCATACTCTAAGACAATATAAATTGGAATTTTTTTTTTTTACTGTCTTCAAAGCATTTTCAGTTTTGATACTAATAGAAGCACAATTTGATTTGCATCCACTTTCTGTTATTCCAAGAAGGGGGAATTTTTTTTTTCTCACCAAATTTAGAACAGTCTATTAACATAGCCTCCTCTTTCTCCTTTAAAGTCAGCAGCAATTGTTAGCTTATCAGAGTTACTGTTATACTATCAATGTGTTTTATGTGTTCAAGACTATGAATTAGTAGATGACAAACATGGTCACCAGCATGATCACTTCTTTTTTCTTTCTGGGTCTGGGTGCTTGCTTTTCAGTCTACCTGGTCAGAAAATCATCCCACGTGCTGTCAACTAACCTTTCAAATTGTTAATTCTTTGAGATGTATGGAATAAGCTAGGCTGAAAGGTGCTTACTTCAGGAAGCTCTATAATCCTAAGAAACCTATTTTCTGAGACCATGAGAAATCATTTTAAAAAATTAAGAGGTTATTTCCATTTAAATTCCCCTAATAAAGTGAAACTGCTAAGAGTTCTATGGATCCCTGTTAACGTGTTTATTCATTTTGGGCTTTTATGGCTGCATTCAATGGTGATTTCAGATGAAATCTTTTTTGTGTTTGTTTTTTGGTTTGATAAAACATTCCCTTTTCTCATATCTTTCATCTTGAGCATATTATGTAGATTTTCAACCATAACTGATAACAGAATTCAACAAAGGAAATGAATTTTGAGACTTTTATATCAGTTATTCTATATGTATATATAGACCTTATGCCTTCTATTTTCTTGGCAGGGAGAAGACAAGATAATAAATAAGCTAAACTAATTTTTTCAAAGTCTAAGAAAATCTGAATCAGAAGAACAATTGAGAACATTCAGGTTCAAATTCTCAAAATATAAAGTATTTTGTTATATCTTTACAATGTCTGGTTCTTATCTAGTAATTTGTATATTTAAAGTTCAAATCAACAAAATAAGAACTGAGTAAACCCAAGAAAAAATATGTAGGGTTGTCTTGAATCATTTAGAAGTTATAAGGAAACATTGAAATGTTTTCTAAATCAGTAAATCCAACCATTACATAAAAACACACTTCTCAGAAGTGAGATCTTTCTTTTATTTCTCAATCTCCCAATCTATAAAATGTAACCGCAATAACTCTGTCTCAAATCATCTTTATAGTGCCATTAGAAAGAAAATTTTCCAATAAAATGCAGCTATCATCATTATTGTTATGGTTATTAAATTATAGACATTTTATTATTTTGGTTCCTTCATGGCCTACCACATTTCTCCCCTGCCCCCAGTAAAGAAACAAAAATAAGCTTCTCTTCCCAAGAACATTATTCATTTTGAATAATGGCAGGTCTTACCCAGGCATGCCTGGTGGTTTCTTTGCTTTTAATATTCTTGTTTACAGTTTAAGTTCTCTATTTTTGCTGATTGCATGAAACATGTAAATTTATGCTGATTTTTCCATTCACCCCAAATGGAAATCTGCCAGTTATTATCCCGACTCAGGTAAAATTCTTAGTTTTCTTTTCTTTTTTTTTTTTTAGCAGCAAAGTCTATGTTAGTTACAAGTCTACCTAATGCCCTTCATCCCCTCAGTAAATTTTCTACTTGTAGGGTGAATTTGGAGTGCTTTGAGATAAACCAATGATTGACAAAATACTTCTTGTATATATCCAGTACGTATCTTACTGACTGCTTTACCAACCAAAGAAAGAATTTTATTACTTTTTTATTTTTAAAATAATCTTTTTTGAAGTATTAGTCAACTATTTTAAGAGTACAAGTCAAGCTTCAGGAAAGCAAATTTCAGAACTGAACTTACTTTAGGGAAAAATGCAGTGCTGTGATGCATATGAGCAAGTCACTATTTTTCAGCTTTCACATTGACCACACACACAATTCAGACTAGTGACCATGTAAAGCATCAACATGTATATATATACTATCCTAAAAATATCAATTTCTAAGATCTAATTCAGTTATGTTATTTTTCTCCTTCAGAGGAAAAAAGGGGCCTTCCCTGGACTGTTAATAGGTTTTCTCATCTCCATTTTACAGATGAGGAAACTGAGATACAATGAGGTTAGGTAAGATTTTTAAAAAAGCACATTCTTGGTCAGTGACAGAGTAGATAATCAAACAATCCTGTCAATCTCCAAAGCAAAAAAATTTTTTTTAATAGGATTGCTTTCCTTTTTCTTTAATACTCTCTGGGAGGTGGGCAGTAAAATTTGACAAATGATTAACAAAACAAGGCTATCCAAGGGGGGAGGCTGGCTATGACTCCTGCTGCAAAGGGATTCATAGCTCCTTGTAGGTGTCCCTACCTAAACTTTGAATAGAAAACAGGCTTCAGATGACAAGAAAAGGGATGCTGCAGTAAAAGTGCTTGATCTGTAGGGTCTACAACTTAGGAGGGAAGTGATATGAGTATAGTACATGTGGATCCACCCAATTTCTTAAGGTCTACACAGCAAGCACCACCTGAAGCAGACCTCACAGCACAGTTCCTGCTTGAGGTTCTTGGTTTGCTCCCTCCATGCTTCTCCTAGTATACTGATTTTCCTCTAATATTCTTCTGTCTGACTTAATTTTTTATCCCCCATTTTGTGCCTTGCTTCACCAGAAGCTTTCTAAGCTTCCCTCTATTATTTTCTTACATTATTATGCTTTAGTTTCCCCTTCTGGTTTCAGCACATTACACTGGGAAAATCCCCCACCCATTCTCACCCAGATTCTGGAACCATTAATCCCAGCATTGCTCCTTGTTGGCAAAGGGGGGCAATCTCACGGGGCCATTGACGTGCACTGTACCAGACTTTGTCAACTGGTCAAAGAAGGAGCCCCACTCCCATATTCTGAATCGACCTGGCTCCTACTGACCAGGCTCCTCATTAACATTTTTGAAGTCAAGAAGGGGTCTTTCAAGTATGTAAATCTACCTTGGAAATATGATAAGCACAATCTCTGCTTGTGGCTCTAGAGGGGAGCAAACAGTGGTGAAGATGGCAATGTAGTTGTAAAGGTGGACTGTCAAGCTGAGAGTAACTTTTTGTGCCAACCATGATCTCTCTTAGAGAAGACAGAAGAAGCTCAGATACTGTTTTCCTCTCAGCCTTTGATACAGTTTGCTACCATGGAAGCGGTAACCAGCAGATACCGAATGCGTCATTTTTCTGCCCTTCCTGTTAACTCCTGTGTATTTCAGCAATGAGCAAATGAGTGCACATATTTAGGATAACAAAAGCCAGGTTTCTCAGTGTCAGAGAGGAGAGGTTATATATAACATGAGGTTATAGCTGACAGAGATCTTTCCTACCTCTGTTATTGAGAAGGCCTGTAAGCAATGATACACTATTAGCATTGAGTATAGGGTAAAATACTCATTTTATCCAGGGGCCCTTGGATAAAATGCTGAGAGCCAGGGCATGGAAAGGAAAAGATGAACCCGGGACATTTTGTTGAACTAGAGCATGCTAAAAAATGATGGGAACATACCAAAAAGGCTTAGGAGCTATCTTAAAGGGTTTTCCACTAGCCAAATCTGGAATAATTTGAGTATTAAATTAAGACAGTAATGGGTTACAAAACAATAGATAGAATAAGAATCCTTACTGATTATTAAAAACTAAAAAGGAGAAGGGACAGTTCCTCTTTTCAACCAATGAATGGTTGAAATATGAATGAAATGAATATGAATGAAAAATGGGTGGTAAAACTACTGGGTGAACATTTGATGGCAAACAAAATATTTACATACTACCAAAGTAACTCCTTACAATTACTTATAAATGACCAAAGGGAAAACTTTGCAATGGAGAAACTTGGCAATTATGACTTTAACCAAGGAATCCACGATAATGTGACCGAAGTGGGACAAACCTGCAGTGTGTACCTTCTAGTATGTTGCGCAGAGGTTACATCACTTCTGTGGCATTCCTGTAAAAAATCCATGAACCCAGTTATGAGAGAACACCAGACAAATTCACAGTAAGGGGCATTCTACAAAAATAACTTCAAAAGCTTCAAGGTCAAGGAAGACAAAGAAAGGCTCCTATAATACTCCAGATTATGGGAGATGAAAGCTACATGAGAACTAAATGAAATATATGATCCTGCATTGGATGTCAATCTAGATCACACATACACACAAAAAGCTGTAAAAGACATTACTGGTACAATTAATGAAATTTGACTATGGGTTGTGGATTAGATGCTAATGTTGTCAATATTAAATTTCCTGATTTTGATCTTTGTACTGTAGTTCTGTTAGAGAATGTCTTTATTCTTAGGTAAAATACACAGATCTGTTTAGTGGTTAAGGGAGATGATGACACCCACTTAATTTCAAATGGCTCATAAAATCAACAAAATAGAGAGTGTGCAACTGAGATAGAATGTACACAGTTTCTGGCACTATTGCAATTTCTTTGATAAATGTGATATTATACCAACTTAAATGTCAACGAACAAAAAAAAAAACCTTCACACCACCAGAAAGAGGATAGATCCCCATTAAAGAAGAAATAATTAAATGGCTTTGAAATTAGAAGAATTTGGTAAAACAGAAACAAAGTAGAAACTAACATTTCTTTATTACCAATATAATATTTGTATTGTAGTTTAGCTATGACCAAAAAGATTATTTAAAACACAAATGAAGATGAGAAAGATAGTTCTAATGTCAAAGCTCGGTCCTCAAATTTATGGCTGACAGAAAAACTGGAAGCCCATTAGAAGCACACATTTCTCAGCTTTGTGAGGGTTCCACAGTTCTGTTTAGAGATACACTAGATAAAACCAAAATGGTCTGTGGCAATAATATTTGGGAAATTATCTCTGTCTTTTGTTAATAGGTAAACTCATTTGGACACAGCTGGACGGGCTCGGGTCAGCCTGTAGATAGGTCAGCAAAGATGTGTGGGATGGGAGGTATGGTCAGCAAATCCTCTCCATAAATAAAAGCTTTAGTGCCAGAATTCTTCTCTTCATTTCTTAGGCTCTTTAAATTTTTGTAATAATTGGCTTCCTTTGTCTTATGAAGTGAAAGGGGCTAAGAGCACTGAGCCTTCTTTGTACAGACACATATAGACAATGCTTCATTTCATCCTCACAAGGATGCTGAGAACAAATTATCATCTTCTTTTACCAACAAGAAAACTAAGTTGCCAGTTAGTTCATTGACCCTCTAATAATCACACATAAAATGAATGGCAGTCCGTGTTATCCTAGAGTACCTGCTCTTTCCCCATGTTGCCTCTACCTTAAGACCTGCTACTTCTGAACAGTGAGTTCAGTTAAATCAGCCTCACTAGTACCATCTTTCTTAAAAAGAATTAGCTGGAGGGTGTTCTAGTTTGCTAGCTGCCGGAATGCAAACACACCAGAGATGGATTGGCTCTTAATAAAAGGGGATTTATTTCATTAGTTCTTCAGAGGACAGGCAGTTAACTTTCATCTGAGGTTCTTTCTTACGTGGGAAGGCACAGGATGATTTCTGCTGGCTTTCTCTCCAGTCCTCTGGGTTCCAACAACTTTCCCCAGGGTGATTCCTTTCTGCATCTCCAAAGGCCTGGGCTGAGCTGCGAGTGCTGAGATAAGGTATGCTGAGCTACTTGGGCTGTGCTACATTGAGCTGTCATTTAAACACCAGCCAATTAAATCAAACAGCATTCATTGCAGCAGGCATGCCTCCTAGCTGACCGCAGATGTAATGAGCAACAGATAAGGTTCATGTACCGTTGGCTCTCATCCACAGCAACAGAACTAGGTGCCTTCACCTGGCCAAGTTGACACCGGAATCTAACTGTCACAAAGGGTGAGTAGAAGGTGTTGGGAGCAGGGTGCGTGGGCACTGGAAAGGCTGGAAGCAGTAATTGGAGGGAACCAAACACGCAAATACAAGTTCAGTTTGTTTTTGTTTTATCAGCCATCTCAGTTTTATTACTACCCATTTTAATTTCTTAATCATCTGGTTGCTCATTCCTTTTGTTTTCATGCTCTGAAATGCTATTACAGATCTGAGAAGTAGGATGAAAATCTCTGCTCCTAGTAAGCATACATTTGGAAACTATCCAACTGGGAAATAATCCCATCATAGCAGTTATTAGGGCTGTCTCCACCGAATGGACTGGGAAGGGGGTCACTTCCAAGTTTTCTGGGTTTAGCTTTGAAAGTAGGAAACGGGGAATGTCTCTCTACATGCACAGTTAGCCCACCCCACCCACACCAAATCTACGTGTGAAGCTGTGAAAGAGAAGCTGTAAAAACACAAACTCAGGAGTTAGAAAAATCCAAGTGGTGGTTTGTTCACTCACAATTGTGTGGGAAATGACTGGGGAAACAACTTTCACTTCACTAACTTCAAGTCAGGAGGCAAGAAGTGAGAGATTAAGGATGACCCAAACTCTTCAGAAGGATAATGCCTCAGGCTCCTCTTTTGTCAAATGAGAATGGCAATATCACCCCTGCTGATGTCAAGGGTTGTTGTGGTGTTTAAATCAGATAATGGGTTTTAAAGTGCTCAGGATGCCACTAAATCTCATCAAATAGAAAGGTTTGAAAATATAAAAAGTTGTTTTATAAGCAATATTTTCTGCATTCTTCGTGAGCTACTAGATGTCCAGGAAGGGGCCCAACCTCTATAACATAAGCAACTCATGGTGGCTCTCTGAAGTATAACAACTCCCCCATTAGACTAATCCCCACAGGCAGGAACCAGATCTGACACACCCTAGGCATTCAACAAATAATAATAAATATGCCTGGACAACTGACTGGAAATGGAGGCACACATATTCCACCATAATTTTGTTGGTTCCTCAAAATCGAAGCCAATGACTATGTTTTACTTGTCTAAAATACCAGCTACTTGCATAGCATCTGGCACAGCACTACTAATGCTCAATAAATATCAAAACTTTGTTTTAATTCCCAAAATTAATTTGTCTTTAACCATTAATATGTTTCACTCAAAGAATCTTTTTGTTCCCACATAATGAATTACTTTTAAAAGATTCCTTTATTCAATTTTCCATTCCTTCTCAAAAATATATTCACTGTCTTCTCATTTTAATTATTTTCTAGTAGATGGACTGTAGAAGCTTTGTGCAAAGCACATGGACAGACATTCCCAAATTCAGCAATGGTCTAAAAATACTGATAAATGACAAAGGTCAAAGTTACAAAATATTAATATATGTTTGTGGAAATATTCCTTCACAATGAATATTGCTTTTTGAGTAGAGCAACTTTAAAGAAACTTTTTCTCCATAAAAACACTGGACTTAGAAAAAGGAGTTGAATTCATTTATATTTTCCATCTATCGTAGAAAATGGCATTGAAATTCCAAAGGAAACGTGAAATTGCAGTACTTCTAAGTGTCTGTGAATAAAATAGGTGAGGAGAGAGAGAGAGAAAATCAATTTAACACCAAGAAGAATTTTCACCTTTCCTCCCTTGAAAAACATACATGAAATGTCATGTGTTGTCATGGAAACAGTAAAATAAGAAATCTGTTTGTTAAGACCAAACACTTGAAATTAGATGTGAGGCTGTCAAATACAGGCTGTTTATATTGTCTCTTACAGTACAAAAAAAGACTGATAATGATTTGGCATGCAGCCATCCTTGTGTATATTCTAAATCTTCCCGCATTTTGTGCTTTGTGTGCCTGTAACTTCCCAAAGTTATTTTCTTTCATTTTTCTTCCTAGAACTTACAGGTGGCAGCTTGCCCAGATCTAGTATATAATGCCGTTGGATTAAAATTGTCATATTTTGGATTTTAAGTCTTTAGGTTATTTTAAAGAATTTAATACAAAGCAAGAGCCTGTCCAAATGCATATACCCATATTCACAAGCCTATTCACAAGCAATAATGGTCATGTAAAGACCATAGGGTTTAAGGAAAGATACACCCCTGAGTAGGAGTCTTGATTTTGCCATTTAGCCTCTGTGACTTTGGTCAATATACTTCGCCTCTCATATTTTACAAGGTGTACTGCCTAAAACCCAGTATAACAGACTTTGGTGTCCCACTCAGGTTCCCTCTCAGCATATCAAGACCCTGATGCAGTGGGTCACAGGGGGTCTCTCTCTCTCTTTCTCTCTTTCGTTCTAACTTAAATGAAAATAAAAAATCAAAACTCAATTCTATGCTTTAGTCAAGAGACCTACCCAAGGCAAGGTGGCCCATTAAGGTTAAGTATAATAAATATTCTTGAGAAAATCAGGGAAATGTGGTCATAGATTGAATAGTAGATCATCACTTTAATAAACTTGATAGTGGGGTTGTGGTTATATCTGAAAGTTTCCATAATATTTATAGATGAACACTGAAACAATGCATGATAAAGGTTTTTTTTTTTTTTCCTAAATACTTCTGCAAAGAAGAGAAAAGCTAAAGAAGAATAGATGAATCCAGTATGGCAAAATCTTTGCTTTTTATAGTAACAGGCAGAAAATTTATTGAGAACACATTTTAGAGTACATGAGGGCACTCTTGCAAAGACACAGGTGTGGGAGACAAGAGGCAATAGGCAATGTGGGGACATTTGCTCAAAATCTTGATAATTGTTGAATCTGGACGGTAGGTTTATAGGAATTCATTTTATCATTTTCTTTATTTGTATATACGTTTGAAATTTTCCATAATATGATTTTTAATCATCCTTTAAAGCACAAAAACAATGGATGAAATGAAAGAATTGTCAAAGAGTTAAATATGTTTACAGCTATCTGCTATCCATGGGTTCATGAGTAAAATATTTCCAACAGTCCAGACCAGTATTCAAAGGTAAGGATCAGTGCCAGAAAGCCCGTTTTCCCCCAGTTCCCGAACATCAAAGTGAGATAATTTGGAAAACATTTGCTTGGTACTGAAGAAGAATGAATAGCACAACCCACAGTGATGCTGGTGGGGTGAGTTTAAGCCAAAGGGAGCAACCTGGGATGGAAATATGATCTCGGACAAGGTATGATCAGATCTCCTTTCCACGGAGATGGCAGAACTTGGAGCTTCAGTGCTTACAGGGGAAAGGGGAGGCAACAATAGCTACATCACCCAATGGCATTATAATCTAGCTCCCCAGCCTTTAGGTCCTAAGGTTCCCAGGTTCTATATTGAGGCCAAAATGATCAAATTCCTTGAGGGCCACCATGTTATGCTGGCTTTATTTTTCTAATAAAACTTTTTTTAATAAAAATGTTTCTATTTAAAAAAATTTTGATAAAAATATTGTGAAATATAACATACAAACAAAAAAGCAATGCATTTCCAAGTACATTTTAACAAGTGGTTATAGAACAGATTTTAAATTTCGGTATGGGTTACAGTTCCACAATTTTTCGTTTTTTCTTCTAGCTGCTCCAGGATTGTTATAGAAATATCAATATAGTGATTCAGTTATGCTGGCTTTTATGTCTCTGTTTAAAGAATGTAAGTTTTACCCTTTCTTCCTTCCTTCCCTTCTGTTTTCATTCTTCCTTCTCCTCTTCTACCTCCTTCTTATTTTCCTTTCTTTTCTTTTTGTTGTTATTGTTGTTCAGCTTGACTACAGATATTAAAAAAAAACTCTTAGATTTCTATTACTCTTGTTTTTGGAACTCTTCGGTTTATTACGCCACATTTTAAGAAGGTCTGCATTGCAATTTCATAGGCAAATTATCCTAAATTTTTTCTGATGAACAGGAATTATCCTGAAGGTATTTCATGTTCTGAAATCTCATTTCATCTTGAATTGCAATGAGAAAGAGGATAGAAATATTGGACTGGGATTGAGATTCAGTGAAAATTATTTGCTAAATTTGTGACTTTGAAACCTAGTGCAAGGCAACAAAACACTTTCTTGTTTACTTTCTGGAAAAAAAACATTTCATTTTAGATGACAAATAAAAGCAAGCAGCGCTTAGGACACTACAATAAATGGAGGAAATTTTGGACATTGGTGTAATTTGCACAATTTCTAAGAAAGTAGTGGGAGTGGGACTTCTAGAGAGAGAAATTCATTTGTCTTAGGGATATATTTAAATTCTTGGAGACAGATATAGGCACATTTGGCTAAAATTTGCCCAGCATGAAATCTAGACTTTTTTTCTTTTCCCCTTTGAATCCATTATAACAAACCCTTTAGAAAGAGTTAGTAAATGGCCTAGTATGTCCTGCTTATAGGTTCTTTTCTATGCTCCTGTTTTTCTATACTCTAGAATGGCCCATTAGATGTTCAATGTCAATATGATTATTAATCTATTGATCACAATTTGAAAAATATTTTCTTAAATTTCTGGAAACTTTAAAGATTCACTTAAACTTTTTAACTTGGTCTCAAGTGCTACCTAAATATATATAGAAGCATATCATTTATTATTTTATCTTCATTATCACTCAAATTACCCTTAAACTGAACATACACGGTGTTCTTATTCATATCTAAGAAATTTTCTTTAATTATTTATTTGATTATTCCCACCTCTCTATTAATTTTCTTCTTTACTAGCTGAAATTCTACTAAATGGATTCCAGAATCTATAAATCTCTCTGCTATGTTTGTTACTTTTTTTCATATTGCCTATTTCTTTTGTCTTTGCCCCATTTAATCTTTTTTTTTTTTTTTTTTTTTTTGCATAGGCAGGAAGCAGGAATTGAACCCAGGTCTCTGGTATGGCAGGCAAGAATTCTGCCACTGAGCCACCATTACACCACCCCCCATTTGATCATTTTTGACTTGCTAATCTAAATTCATAATTTCTTTAATTGTGCCAAATACACTCTGCTTTTTTGCCCATTAACTCAACTCATATTTTTATTTGTAAGGTCTTTAATGGGTTCTTATTATTTTATGGGTGATAAATTATCTTTTATCATTCTAAGGATGTAATTATACTTACCTTAAATCTTGTGTTTGCTATAGTAATCCTGTTTATTGAAGTATAACTTATAGTTTATTATCTTTCTCACAGTTTGATATTCTCAACCACTTAGTAACTCTCTTGGTTTAATTTATTGCTGGTTTTCAGATTTCCTCATCGACCTTCTGTGAATGCTATTTTTCTTTTTTTCTGTAGACTGCTCATTTTCCACAGACAAAAATTTCCAAACCTCCTGGAAAACTTATTAGTTCATAAATCCTTGCAACCCTAAAAGTTGTTTTTTATTTCTCTATTACCCCTCCCTTACCTACACTTCCAGACTGTAACTAATTCCTTGGCTACCGTTGTCCAGGAGATTGTCAATGTTGTTATACAGGTAACATCACTGTATCGTGCAAAATAAATCATGTTTCAGTTCCAACTCCCGACATAGACAGACTTTGCATACTAAAGGACTTTACAGATGATTACCATTAATAGTAATGAAAAAGGCAGCTGCCAAAAGAAGAAAACACTTCTTGCAGAGAGAGCAGAGAAGCTGTGCAGACACCACAGAGTGGAAAAGCAGCCTCCAGTATCCATTCTCAAGGATAATAGGTGCTAGCTATAGTGAAGATTTCTACTTCTGGGCAATGTAGGATCACAGGGACCAGATTTACCTTCTTGCCTGAAATAACAACAACAAAAATGGACAAAATGCATAAAACAATGGTTTTCAAGATACAGGACATCAGGCAAAGGAGGCTAGTAACCCTTGAGAAATGGGAAACAATGTCAAAGAGCCCTACAATGACCTCAGCTCACCTCTATGACACAGAGAAGGGGACCTGAGGCTGGATTTGATGAACTGAGTCTAACAAGGCAGCTATAGTTCACAGGGCAGTGCACTGAAAAGACCAGAACTTGGCAGACTTCAGAGATCTGCAGAGAGAGAGTGAAAAGATAAGCCACAGACTGGGGGTCAATATTGCAAATATATATATATTGAAAATATAAGAAATCCTCATAACTGATTTTATATGAGAACATATAAAGACCTCACTAAATTTGACCGTAAGAAAATAAACAAAAAAACAATTAAAGCCAAAGCTGAAAACCAATTAAAAATAGGTAGAGGAATTTGAACAGAAACCACACCACAGAAGATGTACAAATAGCAAATGAGCACATGAAACGATAATTAACAATAGTCATTAGAGAAATATGAATCTAAAACCACAATGAGAAACCACTACATACCGATGAAATGGCAAGAATTTAAAAAGACAGATAATATCAAGATATGGAGGAACTAGAACTTTTGTACAACCATTTTGGAAAAGTTCAGGAGTTTCTTAAAATGATCCATGCTCTCCTTTCATGGATATTTCCCCGAGAGAATGAAGGTATTTATCCATACAAAAATGTATACACACGCTTATAGCAATTTTATCTGTAATAGCCCTGGACCAGAATCAATCTAAAGGTACGTACCTCCACAGGAGACTGGATCAACAAATTGTAGTACATCAACACAATGAAGTAATACTTACCAATAAAAAGAAAATAACTGTTGACACATAGAATAATATGAATGAACCTCAAAGCGCTTGTGTTGAATGAAAAAACCAGACCAATGGGGGAGCACAGTGTTTGATTACATTTAGTAAAAATTCCAGAAAATGCACACTAATCTGTAGTGATAGAAAAACATACCAGTGATTACCTGGGGACAGAGTGGGGGTGACAGCGTGGGGTCATGAAAAATAAATTACACAGGGGTATGATTACACTTTGGGGAGATGTTGGATATATTCATCAATATGTTAATTGTGGTGATGGTATATAAATATTTCAAAACATCAAATCGTACACTTTATATGTGACCCATTGCTTGTCAATTATACCACAATAAAATTTTGTTTTGTTTTGTTTTTTTAATTAGCGAATGTGGAAGCTGATACTGGATTTCTAGACCCAGCAAAAACATTGGCCCTGTCTGGGCAATGGATGAAAGTTTCCCCAGTCCCTTCCCACTGTAACAGCTTTCATCCCTTCCATCCTGGGCCCCTATTTTTCAACTCTTATAGAGCACTTTTTTTTTTTCTGCTAATGTAACTAGCTTACTAGCAAACAATTTCCATAACACACACTTCAGGATTAGCTTCTTCCTCCACATCTTTTTGCCACAGAGTCCTGGAGTATCTGACCCAGAGACAGGTTCTTCCCCCAAGCAGACAATAGGTGGTCTTTCTCCCCACTCCTACCTCTCCAGTTCTGGATCCTTCTGCCTATGTCTGTATTTTGGCTGTAGCCAGGGTGTGAACTATAGAAGTAGCTGGGATATAAAAAAAAAAAAAAAAAAAAAAAAAACCACGCACATATGTTAATATATTTGAGGGGACAGTAGGGAGATGACTGGTCTACTCTGATAATTGTATCTTAGAGAGAATATAGAGGTCACTGTCCCCTGGGGAGACATTTAGGCCATATTGAGAGTCCTTTTTTCTTTGAGGGCTGGTTGATGGTTAATATTGGAATATGGCTACTCCTCCCACACCGCCAACAGTTTTATCTCTTGAAGTCCAGCCATGTTCCATGGCAGTCCTCACCAACCCCTAACAACTCATGAAGAAAAAAATTTAAAAAGAACCAGATGGGAAACCTGCACATTAAGGAACTCTATAAAAGCCTGTTTTAGCAATAAAGATTCTGAAGCAAAAGCTGATGTCTCAAAAGCAGATGACTCAGGACAGTAAAGAATTCAACTGTCTAAGGCTAAGATCCAGTCTATAGTTTCAATCTCCCTACCCCATATTAGTGAGAGACCCTTCCAATATGTAAAAGTTAGAATTGCCATAGCCCAAACACCTTTAAAGAGAGGGATGGAAAGTTCAAAGGTGATGGTGGAGTTACACAGTGAAGATAGGATTTAACATATGAATATGAATGCTGAATCATTAAACTGATATCTCTTTTAGTCTCTACTATCTTAGAGCAGCTAGAAGTAAAAACCTAAAATTATGGAATTGTAACCTATGTCAAATTCTGAAATATGTTCTACAATTAATTGTGGTGCTGTACTTTGAAGTTTATTGCTTTTTTGTATGTTATTTTTCACAAAAAAAGAAGGAAAAAGTTTATTGTTTTAATAAAAAAGTATTTAATCCATCTAGCCTCCTGTATTCTGAAGCAGTTAGAAGGAAAAATCTGAGCGGATCATATGTAGCCCATGACAACTTTTGGGATCTGTCCTGTAACTACTTGCTGAAGAGTACTTTGAAAACTGTTTTTATTTCTTTGCTTTGTATATATGTTATACTATACAATAAAACAGTCCTAAAAAATGCCAAGCAGACATACCTGATAGAGCCACGTGGTCTTTTCTCCAACAAATTGATAAGAAAGTCTTAGAACTTTAGCAAGGAATTATATCCCAAAGAACAGAGTTTCTGTAACTCAACAGAATAACGTTCTATGATTGGGTTTGATTTTATTATGACCTTGGTTAATAAAAACAAAAAAGAAAAAAAAATCTTCACTTGGGTGAAAGGTAAACATACTTATAAAAGTGCTGCTATCTTTTTTATTTATTAATAACATTTATCATTTTGATTAAATGGATTGTCTGTCAGCACCCATGATCCAATCATGTAGGCAGTTCCTTTTCCCTGTGTAGTTTACCAAAAATATTTCTAAATATTTATCAATAGATTTGGGTTTTGATTGTTCAGTTGAGCATTGTTGAGGGCATGCTAATCATCTTAACTACACAAGGGACATGAATAACAAAGTAAATGACATGACCCTATCTGAAAGAAGTTAGGATTCAGTAGAATAAGAACATATTAAATTGCTACAGTGCAACTTTAGAGATGTTCTAAGGGAAAACAATATGTCCAGTACAGAGAAAAAACAAAGGAGGGGCAGGTCAAATAGGCCAAGTCCAATAAACAGAGCAAGGAAATGTCATCAGGCAGGGAGGAAAGAAATATCCAGGCAGAGGAACTTCGTCACTCAAAATATCTATAAATAAAACAGTACGAAAAGATTAGCTCAATTAATATGGCTTGAGATTTAATGTGAGAATTTCTTGCCAAAATTACATCAAATTCACTGCATATAAAGCTGCTGAAACACACTTAACTTCGTTTAGAAAATTATTTATTATCAAAGAATTATTTGATGTCTATCTATTCCAGTAGAGTGTGAACTTTTCATATAACAAAGTTGCTGAATGAATGAATGAGCAAACGAATGAACAGTTTGAGAGGCCCTGGTAATACCTAACAGTTCTCTTACGTACCACCAGGTGGCAGATATTTCATCCAAGAATGGCTGTTAATTCTGGGCAAAGTTCAGATGATGAAATGCATAATGGCTTTTGTTTTCTTGTTTCTTACTGTCTGAGTTCATTAAAATCAAAGGGATTTTGTGAGGAGAAAAATTGGGGAAGATTTTTAGCCATTTTGGCACAGAAAAAAAATAGCTGTTTATCTAATTTGTTTATGAAATTGAATTTGAAAAAAAAATACTCTTTCAGCAAGAAAAAAATAAAAGAGTATTTTACAGGCTATGTCATCTCTCTGTAGAGGTTTCTACTGCCCACTTTCTGAAATCAGTTAAAGAAGGATTACAACCACGAATGTCATTGTAGTGTTAACATATTATTTAAAGAAATAATGTATGGAGGATAAAATTCATACAACAAGGTGATGCCTTTGTATTTCTGCCACATGAAAATTAAAGATCAAGTGACCATAATAAAAGCTCCCAGTCACATATATAACACTAAAGAGGTGTCTGAAACACAACATTCCCAGACACATATAGGAAGAATTCATAAACCTTTAGTATACTTGGTGACGTTTAATTCTGGGTGTGATGCCTTAAGTGGGACAGTGAGAAAAAAGAGAAGTCATCCAAAGTAGATGATCTAGAATAGAAGCCAGGTCATATCAGAACAGCTGAGGGAGTGACAGTGCTTCAATCAAGATATGTGACATAGGAATCACTGAGCACTCACATGGAGAAGAAGCCAGATAAATATTTGCTCCAAATTGGAACAATTGAGTAACAGAGAGGCAGACTTCTGCTTTCGAAAGGAAAATTTGTTCATATTTGGAGCAGACCACCTGGGGAAACTCTGAGGTTTTCCTCAACGGACTAGTCAAGCAAAGCCTCAAGTGTAATTTTCATTCATAAATAATTAACCACTTATTATGGACCTCTTTGGTGATGGGTATAGAGCAGTAAGTAATGTACTAGAAGCATAGAAGAGGTGGTTGCCCTTATTGAGAAAAAAAGGCCCTGCCAATTAAGTGGGGAGCCACTAAGAAAGGTGTGGGGACCTAGGTTAATCTCCAGGTTGTTTAATCCAGGATCAGACTGGGATTTCAGAGTACATATTGGGCTATCTCTAGGGAAGAGCACATGCCTTAATATGGAATGGAGTATGGCATTAAATAAACACCCATGGATATTTGTATTCAGTTATGACATGCAAATATCTTGGAAGTTGTGACTTTCATTCTTACAATTAAAAATAAAATGCAACTGAAAAATAATGCCTTTTCTTGACCCCTTCATTAGAGAACCGACATTGCAGAGCAAATTGACACCTGAAAATCTTGGTGTATATATATATATACATACACACAACTGTGGGGGATTGGCAAATCCGAATTCCATAGGAAAGACTGCAAGTTGGAAGTTTTATGAAGGTGAAGTTGAGGTCCCCAGAAGAAGCACAAGAGACATAGAACTTTATAGTAAAAAGAGTGAATCTTGATGTTTGCAGTTTTTAGAAAAGCATTTAGGAGATTGAGAATTCTAGGATGGAATGCAGAATGTGACACAGCAATGTAACAGTATTAGGAATATTTGAAACAACCTCACTGAAGGGATGGAGGAGGAAGATGCTGATCTAAGTAACTTAAGACTTCAGATTAAAGGCAAAGCAAACAAATAAAACCCACAACCGAAACACTATATATAACCACTGTACTCTAGCACATAAAGTTGATTCCCGTAAAGTTTAAGTTAGCAATTCTTGAGCCTCTACATATGTTTATGTTTTCAAACAGTTAAGTAAATGAATGGCATATGGTGGGGAGCTAGGTTTCCCACCGTTGCAGTAGAAGACTACAGATAAGTAAGGGGAGAAAACTGGAATAATCCATGTGGTAATAGACAAGAGTTGGAGACATCATAACGGATCATGTTTAGTTTACTCTAGATACAAATGGTTACACATATATTTTTTATAGATTTATAGATTTTCTAGATTTTTATGGACATGTGCATATACAAAGGTTAGTTCAAACACATATATTTTCTTGCACTGTCTGCTGAGCATGCCTAGAAGAAATGACACCTGTGCTGGTTTGAAATTGTTGTGTACCCCAGAAAAGGTATGCTCTTTCATCCCGACTCAATATTATAGGGTGGAAACTTTTGATTAGATTGTTTTCATGGAGTTTTTTTTATTTTTTAATTTCTCCACTGCACAACATAACACATATACGAAGTAAGGAAAGAAAAAAGCAACAGTTCTCAAAGCACTCCCCAATAAGTAGCCACAAGACAGATCCCAGAATATGCCATGGGCCTCCATGGAGATTGACTCCCTCAATTGTGGGCACGACATATTTTTTTGACATGACATTTTGATTAGAATACTTCCATGGAAATGTGATACACTCAATTGTGGATGTGGCTTTTTGATTAGATGGAGGTATGACTCCACCCATCCAAGGTGGGTCTTGATTACTTTACTGGAGTCCTTTAAAAGGATTTTGGAGTTGCTAGAGAGCCAACAGAGATCAGACATTTGGAGACGCTTGAAGCACCAACACAGAGCGCAGATGCCTAGACAGGGACATTTGGGATACGGAGCCTAGCAGATGCCGCCATGTGCCTTCTCATGAGATGATAAGCAAGTCTCTCATGAGATGGTGAGCAAGCCAGAACCCAGAGTGCATCCCAGAGGAGCTAAGCGAAGGCCCACAGACACTTAGGAAACCACTGCATCAAAAGCTGGAAACAACGAAACTGGGAGCAAGGACCAGCAGATGCCAGCCACGTGCTGTCCCATGTGACAGACATTGACCTTTCTTGAGTCAAGGTATGTTTCTCTGCATGCCTTAGTTTGGACATTTTTATGGCCTTAGAACTAAAACTTGTAACATAAAATTTCCTTATAAAAAGCCATTCCATTTTGCATTTTGGCAGCATTAGCAAACAAAAACAACACCCAAGAATAAAAAATACACCTAGCACACGGACCTTGGTTTCTCACATCATTCTTCAAAAAAGGGAAAAGAAGCCCATGGAGAAATGGCTGATTCTAGAACTGGGGCAGGAAATATACCAGATGCCCAGAACATCTTCCAGTGCCAAAAAGTAAGGAAGTGTACCCCCAAAACTAAAAAAAAAAAACAAAAAAAAAACCCACAATAATGGTATGTCACAGAGGCACGGAAGAAAACTGGAGGAGCTCCAAAGGGTCAACACTGGAACAGTTTGAACAATAAAGTAGTATTGGATTGTAACCCAAAGTATAATGTAAATATAGATGAATTGGATATAAGTGATTGAATAAATAAATAAACAAGGAAGAATAGACTAATCTTCTGAGCAAAAATATTCCAGATTATCTCTGTAGATACCCTGTTCTGAGGGAAGTAAAACGTGACTCCCCACTCTTTGAGGGCTGCCCTTGACTTCCTTCTAAACAGTATAGCACAGAAAGCGGTGAAAGACTAGCTTTACAGCGGAGACATCTGACAATCATTTTCTCAGCCCAATGGTGAAGGTTAACATCAACATTGAAAAATCCTGTTGATAATATGTACCCTTGATACATTGTGATGAAAAAGCACTTTACCCCTATGGTTTTCCTCCAAAAAACCCATAACCCCCGTTTAATAATACAATAAAACATCAGTCGAATCCCAGCAGAGAGTCTTTTGGCAAAATCCCTGATCAATATTCCTCACAACAGTTAAAACAAAGCAAGTCTTGGAAACTGTCACAGAAGACAAGACAACAAATAAAATGGAGTATCTTGAACAGGATCCTGGAACTGAAAAAGAAAAGAAATCTGTATAATACATTGACATTAATTATTGATAATGTATCAATATTGGTTTATTAATTGCAAAAAAAATGCATCATGCTATGGTTAGATGTTAATAATAGGGAAAACTGGGTGCAGGGTATATGAGAACCCTCTGCACTTTCGTCCCAATATTTTGTAAATCTAAAACTGTTAGGATTAAAAGAATACGGCTTTTCTGGTGAACATAAATTTCAAACCAACACAACAACCAAATTGCCAAGTAGTCATGGAACCCAGCTTCACTCCAGACAATTTCATCCCTGGCTGAGCCATAATGACAAAAAGAGGTGGATCATGTATCAGATGTTCCTTCTGCTGTTTAGGGCTGAAAGGTCACACAAGAATGAAACGCAAAATAGTAAATATTATCTGCATTGACAAAAAAAGTGACGTATAAAATCTTTTCACAAATTCTCATTATTACCACATATAAGCAAATAATATGCAAATAACAGCCTACAACTGAATAAAGTACTATGCTTATCATAAATTGAGAAATCCCCCCAAGGCAGACATCATTTTTTATATGAGATGCTTCCCTTTACTCAGCAGCAATGGAATGGATTGGCAATATGGGAGCTGAGTTGTTGCATGGAACAGCATGTAGGCTGACCTAGCCCCCAAACAATCGTATCTTATCTTTCCATTCTTTTCTCCCTGTGTCCTTTCTTGTTTTTGCATGGCAAGCACCGGAAATCAAACCCGGGGTCTTCAGCACCTCATTCAAGGCAGGTCTTAATCCTTTTACTGAAGTCCTTTATAAGAGGATCAAAGACAGAAAAAGCCCAGAAAGCATAGAGAGAAAAGCTTTGGAGAAGCTAAGAGAGGACCTACAGAGGAAGCCAATGAAGACAGAAGCTGAAAACAATGGAACTTGAAGAGAAGGACCCCAGATACCAGCCATGTGACTTCCCATGTGCCAGAGGTGTCCCAGATGCCAGTGACCTTTTGATGCCTTAATTTGGACATTTTCATGGCCATAGAACTATAAATTTGTAAGCGAACAAATCCCCCTGTAAAAGCCAACCCGTTTCTGGTATACTGCATTCCAGCAGCTCTAGCAAAACCAAAAAAAAGAGACCCCCATAGTTAATCAGTGGCAGAAAAAGAGGTTTAATCATGTCTTCTGAATCTTTTCCTTGTATTCCTTTCCATAATGCTATGTTAGCATGTGTGAGAAAATGATACCTACACATAACTTGCATACAAAAAAACAACAGCTTATGAGTGTGTGTGTGTGAGTTCCAGGAAAATCCAAAATATTGGCATGTCTTCCCAATTTAAATTACATAAAACTACATCACATTGGTGTACTAGAGAATAATACACACATGTCCTTTGGGCTTGGACTAATAAAGTTCCTGAGAATGAGTTTTGTTGCTCATTAGAGTAAACCAATTTAGTTTTACAGAGGAGAATTCTGTTGTTCTGGCAGATATTTTCACACTACATATAAGTCTACTTGAACAATGATTCATAACACGTGTGTGTATGTACATATGGGAACTCCTTGTTTACCAGTTAGTGGGCTGTTCAACAATGGTGAAGTACCTCAACATTAGCTAGAACTAATGTGATGCATAGCAGAGGTGCTACAGAGAATATGCAGAGCAGCGTTAAAATCACCCGACCAGGGTAAAGTTAATTAATACTAGTCTTGAAAATGTCAAGCAATCAGCAAGAACAGTATTAGATAGGGGTCACTGGAAGTTCCTCCTGCATTCAGCATACTGAGTAGCCCATAATATTTATCATAATAATCTGTTCCAGCCTCTAATGGCTTATATATTTATGGACTATTCCAATGAAGTTTTCAGTTTAAATTTTAATTCAAATACAAATTTCCCTTGGTTGGTGAGTTTACTTGAAGCATTTGTTATGTACCAGACATTATATAGAGGTCTTCAATGTCTGATTACATTTAATGACTCAGTAAATACTTAGCAGGTTAGGAAAATGAGTCTCAGAGAGAACACATAACTAGCTCTAGGCTACACAGACGAGTTAGGTTTTGATCCCAGGCATTTTGACTACCAAATGAGTTAATCTCATACAAGGCAGGCTAAGCACCATGGAGATGTAATAATAGTAAGTACTGCAAGGGGGAGACACAAAACTTGAGGTTCAGGTCAGACATATGGAACTGAGCTGAGTCTTAAGAGAAGAAAATGGGTTCCATAGATAGGATGGCACCAGGGAAGCATTTAGGATCACTCTGACATGATCAAAATCCAAAGGAATACTGGGAATCAATATTAGTTTCTGAGCCAATATGATCAGAGAAAGAGAGGCATAGGCAGACATCAAAACTCAATGATAGATTAAGATAGGGCCTCCAAACAGGGGCAATTCCCTAGAAGATATGTTTTTGGAAAAATCATAGCATGAGGAAGAAAGTTACACCTGGAAGCAGTAACTGTTTCTTATACTTAAGACCGTAGCTTATTTGGTTAATATCCAGAACTGCAATCAAGTGGCTGCCATGTGTGGAATTTGCTCTGACCCATCCACTAGTCTCAGCATCAGGTTAAAGTACACAAGATCCTGGTCTTCACCCATATATGAAGATTCCCTGCTCTGGTGCTGGTACACAACTGACTTCAGCTTACACAGCAAAGGTTAAAATTTAGCATGTAAAATTTCAGGGAAAACTCTGAAAGTCTTCAATGAACATACAGATTTAATTACCAATGAGAAAAGTGTATACACATTTTCATCATCTCTCTCTTACCAACTCCCACCATATGTAGTCATACAATGCTGTCATGTGAGACACAGCACACACAGGATGGATGTCCACCACAGTAAGATAGCTTGCTGAGGGAATGTCACTGATACAGGGCCAAAATTAAAGCATTGGTTCATCCACATATGCTCTGAGGTAGCATGTAAGTGAGTTTGATTTCCACCTGTGTTTTCAAGGAATCTGCTGTGGCACATGTGCAGACCTTGGTCATTACCTTGTAGAAAGCTCCCAACTGTGTGTGCCTGGACAGTCTACTGAGAATTCCAAGGGTCTTAAATGGCTAGCAGATATCAGCCACCTTTTCAGAAAAGAATCCCTTAAAGGCCATGGAGCCACTTTACTTTGGCAAAAATTAATTTTTGTTTTTAATAGTTTTGTTCTAATTCGATTGATTTAAGTTAAACAATTGTTTTGTCAGGAACATTGAAAGGAGCAAAGGAAGCTAAACATGGGTTATATATGAGGGAGCCCAGTTACCTTTAAAGTCCTTTGGTACAAATTCTTGCCAAAAGCAATACTCCATATCCAATGGTACTCAGGTATTCCAGTCAGATACATTTTCTCAGGTAATGCAAATTAAGGATGAGCAAAAATAAACTAGAACACTCAGCTCAAGGTTGCATGGCACCAAATGGTATAGTGCAATTTCCTCTGCACTAACTTAATTGGGGACCAGATTTCCAGGAGAACCCTGTCACTGATAAGTCTGTTTTTCCTGTGTGGATTCAATCAGCATATATGATAGACTCACCCTGTGAATTAGTCACTTGTCTTTTGAGGCTGAAGACAGAGCAGAATAAAATTGACAAGATGCTTGCCCTCTTGCAGCTTATACTCTATTGGAGAGACAGACAATGAATATTTAAAATATTTTAATTTTACAAAACAGTAAGTTTTATTATGCAAAATAAAATGCTATTTAGGTAATAGGGAGAGCTGCTTTAGACATGTGATTGGTGGAAATATGTGTGAAGTTATATTTGCGTTGCATTAAATGGTATAAAACACTCAAGTCATGTATAAGTCTTAAGGACAGCAAGAGGTCCAATATAAGCAGAGTACAGTGACAAAGACACAGGGCTGAAGAAAGGAAAGTAGATGGGATCAGATCACGTAGGGCTTTCTAGACCCGGGCAAGGAGTTTGTGATCTAACTTTGACCATGCCCAGAAGTAACTGGAGTATTTTAAGCAGAGGAGTGATATCTTATTTCACCTATGAAAGTTCTCTCTGGTGCCATGTGGAAAATGGAATGTGAAGGAAAAAGTGAAGTGGAAAGTCCAATTAGAAGGTCATTCTCGTAAATATCAAATAATCAATAAGAGAAATATTAAATTGAGGTCACTAGGGGTTGCTGATGTGTTCAGCATACTGAATGGCCTACTATGCTATTCATAATAGTTTTTCTTTTCTGAAAACCAGATATACAATGTTTTAAATATTCGCTGAATATTCCAATAAGGTTTGCTATTGGAATGGAGCTAATCATAAATCCAAGATTGTTTCTGTTATTGTTGTTGAAGACTTCCTTCTAAATTTTCCTTTTGTTGAAAGATTTTCCACTGGCAGAAAATCAGAAGATGAATGCTGAATTCTCAACTAAACCACCACTCATCAGGTGACCCTGGGCTTATCTCGTAGCCATGTCAGGTCACAACCTTTATATCCAAGAATGAGTGGGGTCAGCATTTGTACATCTGGTTCTGAAATTGTATCATTGTTCAGATCATAGAAATAATTAGAGCTTGGCCTCTATTAGCTTTGCCATTTATTATTCAGATGGAAAATGAATTGACCACGAGCCCAGTGACCTATTGGCTGTACATTTGTGCTGATTTCAAATAATAACTCATTTCCTTTATTGCATTTAATCGGTTTTTAAAACTACATAGTTTTATTTTTTACCCTTTTCATTATAATGTGTCTCATGAGAGCAAGCATCATGCCCTTTTTTATCAAATCTGTACTACTAAAAGAGTTCTTATAACATAGTAGACATTCAATAAATACTTGTTGAATACTGGGGAATACAGCTCAACAAAAACTGTTATTTATACAACAAAGTTTTGTTTCTGTGCCATTTGTAAGTTGTTGTAAACAAGAAATTTTCATCATTCTTAACTCATAGACTCTTCAATTAAGATGTTACCCTGAAACAAAATAGGAATCACATATAAAAACCTGAATTTGGTAGAAGGAGGGGATGGAAGTCCCAGAGTTTTTCCCATCAGCCTTGGTTACCCAATTCCCTCCCCAGTAACCCTCCATAAATAGTTTAACAAATGATGGACCAGTTGACTGTCAAGATCTTTACAATTCCATGGAAGCCAGACCTAATTAAACCTTAGTTACTTGTTGGTTCCGTCCTGTGCCTACATGTAAGTCACCATTCAAAGCTCTCTGCCCACCAGCTCCAGAAAGGGGAATTCAGACTCTACTGCTGGAACAACTAAATTGGAAAATCTGCCTTTATCTGGCCAAAATCTATCCCTAATGAATCTCAGAAAATCATTTGATATTCTTTTCCACAGGAAAAACTTCCAACAGCTAGAAGTAAGTAGTGCCTCTTGACCACCCCATCCATCTACTCCTTTTGCCAAGATGGACATTCTCCAGGTATTTTTGTTTCAGTATTATTTTTCTGTCTTAGTTTCCTGAAACTTCACAATCAAAATGTTTCATCTTTTGGTCAGCAACAGTTTGACAATGCACTACGGAGAAATTGGTGCTGGATTGAAACGTAATTATGCCAACAGAGCTATCTTCTTTTTTCTGTAAGCATTAACTTTGGGACATATGTGCCCAAACTGGAATTTTCCCATGAGCTTTCTTCATTCTATTTGCTCCTACTATACTAAGATTCTTTTCTCTGCAGTAGAGACTTCAGCGCCCAGTATACTTCCTAACTTTTTATTGTGTCTGACCCAACAGCAGCATTTAGGTAGTTGTTACAGTGCAAGAAAATTTACAAGACTATAAAATGGAACAAATTTTGGGAGAGTAACAGATTCCAAAATTCTCAACCACAACAAAAATGTCCTTAGAGGAGCTGTCTCTTTCTTGACTAGAGTGACGGTTGATGCCTCTACCTTTCTCAGAGTATCTCCCACTCTCCTTATTTGCATAAATACTCTTGGTCTAACATCTATTAAAAGAGCACAGGCTTTCGAAGAAGATAAACAGGGGTTCCAATCCTGGCTCTATCATACAATCAGCTATGAATCTGGCAATAATTTCATCATCAAGGTCATAAATGCCTCATGTGTAAAAAACAGATATAAAAATATCTGTCACTTAGTCATTGCGAAGATTAACTAAGCTATGGGAGGAGAGGCTCAGGCACTTTCCTTCCCACTCCATACCAGCAAAAACCGACTCCTCTAGTGACTATCTACAGCCACTCCTATTTTATTCCCTTCATCGCACTTAATATTACCCAAAAAAGTCTCCATTTCTTCACCACTACCTAGTTTATCTCCCTGCCCTGCCCACTCCCAGACAAAAACTAGAAAGCAAGGACTTGTTCTGATTAAACATTGCATCCCCAGTGTTGAGAATAGCGCCTGACATGTAATGGGCATA
The DNA here is from genome assembly GCF_023851605.1 of Tamandua tetradactyla. Classification (NCBI taxonomy): domain Eukaryota; kingdom Metazoa; phylum Chordata; class Mammalia; order Pilosa; family Myrmecophagidae; genus Tamandua; species Tamandua tetradactyla. The sequence goes on along the minus strand of NC_135341.1, from coordinate 51,421,991 downwards.
ATAAATATTTATAAACTAACTGAATTACAATTTTATATATTTTTTCTTATAGAATAGCATTTATAATACCCTACAGAATGTTTGGCATGTGGTAAAGCACAGTAAGTATTTTTCTCCCTGATTCCCCTTTTTTGTATTCACAAGAAGATTACTTAGGATCCAGCCATTTTTTCAGTCACAACATATTAATGTATAGCAATTATTATGAAATAGAAACTGAATTGGGTACACCCAAATCCAGCCAGACTTCACTTATAACTCAGGACTTTACAGCAGAGTCCCCATTTCCATGTGTTACAGGCATGAATTGTCTTAGGTCATTCTGTCAAGAATGGATCCCATTCCTGAGTTATTTCCTTCCTTAAAACAAAGCCTCCAAATGCTTAGATATTCAGAAAAGCTTTTGCTATTCATTCAAATCAATTTCCTGAGGTGTGATGAGATTGGAAGTTAAGGAGAACCCACACGCCCACTCTTGGGTGTATTAAAGCACCCAAGAATTGCCGTTGTAGTCAACTCAAATTCTTCATTTTATATTTTTCTTCCTTTTTCATGAGGCTAAAATAACTTACATTTCAGTACCGAAAAAAAAAAAAGAATATATTCACGATTTGGAGCCATCTGTGAATAGAAGTTTACAGAATAAAGTACTTGAACAGCTTTATTAAGATTTACTTGGCATGGAATAAACTGAAAATATTTAAAGTATATAACTTAAATTTTATTTTGACATATGTATGTAGTCATGAACCATTACCATAATCAAAACAATGATGAACATATCCGTCATCCTCAAAACTTCCTCCACACTCTTTGTAATGGCGCCATCTCGACTTTCCTTACCAAAGGCGTCATGTTCCCAGGCAACCACTAACCTTCCTTCTGGTTCTATCTACTACTTTGCATTTTATCAATTTTTTATAATTGTAATTATACAGAATTTTTTTCCTGTCTCCTTGTACTCAGAATAGTTAATTTGAGATTCATCTATATTGATGTATATATCAATAGGGCATTTCATTTGATGGCTGAGCAGTAGTCCAGATAAGAATATTCCACTGTTTGCTCACTCATTCGCCCATTAATGGACCTTGCATGTCTTTCAAGTTTTGGCTATTACCACAGAGCTGCCATGGATATTTACATTCAAGTCTTTGTTTGCATAGCTATTGTTTCTCTTGGATATTGATTAAATATCCAGGAGTTAAATAAGTGGTTCCACAATAAGTGGTTGTTTAAAAAATTTTTTCCCTTGTTTAAAATTTTAAGGAACTGTTAAACTATTTTCTAAGGTAGTTTTACCATGTCTCTCCAACCAGCAACATGAGAATTTAGTTCCTCCCTATCTTCAAAAACACTACATGTAATCAATCTTTTTAATTTTAGCCATACTTATAGATGGATAGTGGCATTTCATTGTGGTTTTAGTTTGAATTTCTCTAATGACTAAAGACATTGAGCTTCTTTAGTGTGCTTATTTACAGTTTGTATAACTTGTTTGGCCATGTTTCCAAATAGTTTGTCCATTTTTAAAAACAGGTTATTTGGTTTTTTATTTAATGCATGTTCCAAACAGCAGAAATTTTACATTTTAAGTCCTATTTACCGGTTTTTCTTTTATATGCTTTTAATGCCCATATCTAAATAAAAAAATAAAGAAAACTTTATCTAACAAAGATTTAATTTTATGTTTCTTTCCCTAGAATTTTAAAGTTTTAGGTTTCACATTTTTATTATTTAACCTTTTAATAGGATGGCTTATACTGATTGATATTTGAATATTGAACCAATCGTACATGCCTGGAATAAATCCCACTTGATCATAGGATAAAACCCTTCATATTTATTGCTGAATTATATTTGTTATTTGTGGTAGTTAGGGTCAGGTGTCAACTTGGCTAGGTGAAGGTGCCTGGTTCTATATGCTGTGAACCTCATCTGTTGCTGATTACATCTGCAGTCGGCTAGGAGGGGTGCCTGCTGCAATGAATGATGTTTGATTTAATTGGCTGGTGCTCAAATGAGAGACTCAACATAGCACAGCCCAAGCAGCTCAGCATACCTCATCTCAGCACTCACAGCTCAGTCCAGGCCTTTGGAGATGCAGAAAGGAATCACCCCCGGGAAAGCTGTTGGAACCAAGAGGTCTGGAGGGAAGGCCAGCAGAGATTGCTGCCTTGTGCCTTCCTGCATAAGAAAGAACTTCAGTGGAAAGTTAGCTACCTTTCCTCTGAAGAACTATGTGTTAACTAAATAAATCCCCTTTTATTGAAAGCCAACCCATCTCTGGTGTGTTGCATTCCGGCAGCTAGCAAATTACAACATTATTATCTTGTTAAGAATTTTACAGCTATGTTCACAAGGGAAGATAATACGTGTTGAATGAAGGTTTTTGGGTAAGGGATAAAAACAATAAATATGTTTCTGTCTGGATTTATTGACATTTCACTTCTTTCAGAGTTGGTTTGTGACTTTGAACTTCCTCAAGGTGTTCAGGCAATGTAGGTAATTTTTCTGAACCTCAGGAACCTTCTGAGATACTTTCTATTTATTGGGTTTAATGCCAGAACTCTCTACAGATCTTGCCAGATTTGCCATCTACTTGCTCATTGAGGTTGCATTATCTTTCCAGGCATCCAAGGTCCAGATATTCCTAATATCACCTAAACCCAGTTATGACAAGTTAGTAGCAAATTTCAACAGCGAATTGATAAAACCTATGCAAAGGATTCCTATTCTGGGAATTCTCTTAAGCATATTATCTTTTTTGGTCGCCAAGAGGAACTCTATAAGCGTGCTTTTCTTGCAGTGATTTATTTAACTCTGATTTTAGCAGCATTCCCCTGTGCCAAGCTACGAGGAGGTAAATTGAAAGAACTTTATCTAAATCCTATTTCTATGCCCAGTTTGCTCATTTTCATTTTGCTCAGTTTGCTCAATTTTAATTTGCACCTGTAGATCTTCAAGATACAGAATTTGCATGGAGACAGAAAATTCTAGTTGGCTCTTGAATTTTGGGGACCTGTTTCATATAAATCTTTTAAAATATAGTTTCCATTGCTATCCCTGATTCAGATTTTCCAGTGTGATAGTTTATAATTCTGAACCAGACCACTTAAATGCTAGCCTGATAGGTTCCATAAATCCTTTTACGTAGTTTTGACTCACCTATAATTAATCATCATAATAAAATTGTTAAATTTCATTTATTTCTAATACCATAAATCTTTCATACTGGATAATTTATGGTACTCCTTAATTAGCAGAGTATAGCATAATTAACACATTCTAGAGACCCAGAGCATGGTTCTAGATTGAATTCTGTTATTTTTCTTACCTCCTTAAGAGCAATTCCAATGGAGGTTCAGAAAGGCTGTTCCTCACATAAGTCTTTTTCTTATGACTCTCTTACTGAGAGCCATATCAGCCTATCTTTCTTAACATGCCCTCCAGTTTTCTCTGATTTTTTGACTACCAGGTTCAAGTCAGGTCAAGTAAAATGTTAGTTTAAATGATTAGAATATACACAATATTTCAAAAGAATGAAAAAATATACTGAGTATATATAATAACCCTGTAGATTATCATTTTGCCCATTGTATAACTAGGGATCTGCTACTCCTTGTGAAGGCTAGGCCTAGTAGGCTGAATATTTCACTGCATGCCATTGGTCAAAGCCAGGGCCAGCTTCACGGCCATATGTCCTGTGCAGTAGCAAAAAGCCCCATGCTTAGGAAGGCCCTGCTTGTCTTAATTCTCTACTTTGCCATCTTGAAACTTCAAATAATCTTTGAACAAAAGAGGTCCACATTTTTATTTCACACTGAGCCCCAGAAATTATGTAGCTGGCACTGATCAAAGCAAGCCATCATAAGGCCAGTCCAGACTGGGTAGGAAGTGAACATAGATTTCACCTCCTGACAGAGGCATGTTCAGGGAGAGAGAGAACAGATGATGGCAGTCTTTGGACACTGTCCACGGTATCTCTATTTTACTAATGAGTAAACCGAGGTGGAAAGAAGTTAGGCAACTCGACCAAAATTTCATAGCTGCTCATGCAAATAACATACAGGGTATTCATGTCACAGTGGCACCCTCTCCCTACAAACTACTGTGCATAGTCCAGAGCACATGGGGATACAACAGTAATGTTGGTGGAGTTCCTGCCTTCGTGCAGTCACTGGAGTGGAGCATTACTAAAGTAAGAGTTAATTTGGACACAGTGGATTTCTTTTCAGTATCTTAGCATCCAGTTTTAATTGCCTTGGATTGGAATCTCCCTACAGATTCATCTAAAACCAGCCATTTGTTCTTCATCCCACTAGAGGCACAAGTTCATGAGCTCTCTACTTCCCAATACGCACAGAAGGACAACAGGTGAAGCGCTGGAGCCAGATAGGGGAAGATCTAAGACAAGTCAGAATAAATCATAGAATGGAAAGGTAAGGAGGAGCAAAAGATAAGTGCTGCCAATCATGAGCAGAATAAGAGATTCAGCAGTAAAAGGAAATAAGAGAGGTCTTTGAAACAGCAGGTTGAGCATCCAAGTATGAAGTCTAGGAAATGTAGCAACACTAAAAGACATGTTAGGGGACCTAAAATGTTTTGATAGGGTGAGGAATCATGAAGACAGGTATTAGAAGGACTAAAGCTATCATTGTGATAGATGACTATTTGATATTTTTTTAGCTCTATGATCTTATTTTCAAACACTGCTATGTGATTATAAAGCCATACATTACTTTGAATATCAGTGCTTGATACGTATAAGCTTTTCATAAATATTGATAATTGAATTAAGAAAGTAACATTGCAATATCTGTGAAGACTATCATTTAATATTTAATAAAACTATTGCTCTTCCATTATTCCTTTGCAAACTTTACTTGATGTAAAGATGCCATGTTAGATATAATTTAAAGTGTAGAATTAAAATGTCATTTGTCTAAAGGCATTCTTTAGTGCTTCCTATGTGCCAGACACTGTAGTTTAGATATATATTCTCATTTAATTCTCACAGGTACTCTACAGAGTAGATACTTTTATTATCTAAATTTTACAGAAGATGAAATTGATATTAGATTAATAATTTGCTGAAGTTGGCAGAGTTAATAAGTACCAGAATGATCACCTATAAAGCCTTGTTATCAATCCCACACTTTAGTTTTGTTTCAGTCTTCTATTGCTAGAAGGCAAGCAACCCCCAAATTTAGTGTCTTGGAAAATAAGAACCACTCATTTTGTTTGCTCATGACTCTGTAATTATCTGGTAGCCCAGATGTACCATCTGAGGCTGGATGGACCAAGATGGCCTTACTTAAATGCCTAAAGGCTGATGCTGGCTCCACATGCATTCTTTATCCTCAAGGAGGCTGGCCTGAGCATCTTTCCATGGCTTCTAGATCCCAAGAGCAGAAGAGCAGAAGTTCCAAAGCTCTTGGAGCTTAGATTTGTAACTCTCACAATATTGCTTTTGCCAATTGCTTTTGTTCAATGAAGATTCAAAGAAAGGGGAGTAGACTCAACCTTTAAGCAGAGGAACTGCAAAGAATTTGTAGCCATTTTTAATTTATTGCAAAATCCATTCTTGCTAGAGAAGTTTGATGACAAGTAATTATCTCAAGCAGGGCTAGAGCTTTGGATAGTTGTGCCTCTTCTTCTGATCTGGTATCCTTCTGGTTTCACACGCATAGTTGTAAAGCAGAGAATAGACTGAATTTCAGCTCCTAATTGCTCCTTCAACTGGAAGCCTTTAGTACTACACAAACTGCACAAGCACTTGCAAGAGTTTTAAATTAATGTGATTTTTCATTAGCTCAAAAAAATATGTTTTTGATTTTTGGCTATTGGGATTGGCAATTTTTATCAGTATCTCATTTTGAAATAAGTTATTTGCAAGGATTATATGAGGAAAAAGTTGCAAGAGCCTAGAATAGCAAGCACTCCATACCCTATTATGCACTTTCATTTCTAAGTATAGCCTTCCTTGAATGAAAAGGTAGTCACAAAGCCAGTAGCAGGTACAGCCTTTCTGCGCATGTATGCATATACATATTTATCCTGATGATATTATGTCTTGATTTAGCAATCTGCCTCGAAAAGCTGGAGCACAGCCATGCCACTCTTACTTTATTGTAAGCTGAAAAAATTCACTTGAGAGTAATTTACATGACAGTAATGGCTGTGGAACAAGCATCTGAATAGTTAAAATATCACCATTTGCAGAGCAGGGTACAGTTCGGCTAAAATTAGTGCCATAATTGTGTTGATGATGAAATCTGGGCTTATAAAATCTCATGAAGAATGACCAGTACTAGTGCTAGTTCCCAGTTTCCAAAAGAGGACACAAAGAAATACAGGCCATGCCCATGTTTATTCCCCTTCCACTTTTCTAGTGCACGGGCATTGTACCATCAGTGCTCAAGGTCCAGAACCAGTCTGTACCTCACTCTCTAGTTGTGAGTTCTGTTGGTAATGGATTACAGGCGTGCACAGGAAATGTTCTCCTTGAGTCTCAGAGTCAATGGATGGTCTTTGTGGAGCCACAGCTCCACAGCCAATAACACCAGTCCTCAAGTAGCTCCATCACAGTGCCAATTGAACATATTACCATTTTTTTCTATGGAGTCCATGAAATTGAAAGCTGTTGGGAAATGCTGATCTAGTGCTTTCTCATTGACATAGAAGTATAGTTTCCTGCATCTATTTTACATGATATTACAACTTAAAGCAACAAAATCTGTACATGGCCGTTGTGCTGGTTTGAAAAGAACATATACCCTAGAAAAGCCATGTTTTAATCTTGATCCATCTTGTGGAGGTAGCCATATCTTTTAATCCCTATTTAGCACTGTAGGTTGGAAATTGATTAGATTATCTCCACAGAGATGTGACACACCCAGTTATATGTGATTAACCTTGGATTAGAGGGAGATGTGACCACCCATTCCAGGTGGGTCTTGATTAATTTATTGGAATCCTTTAAAAGGGGAAACATTTTGAAGAGAGCCACAGAGCCCACACAGCCAAAGAACTTTGGAGATGAAGAAGGAAAATGTCCCCAGGGCAGCTTCACAAAACACGAAGCCTGGAGAGAACCTCGTAGATGATGCCATGTTCTCCCTGTGCCTTTCCAGTTCAGATAGAAACTCTGAGCTTCAAAAGCCTTCTTGAACTAAGTATCTTTTCCTGGTTGCCTTAGATTGGACATTTCTATAGACTTGCTTTAATTTGGACATTTTCACAGCCTTGAATTGTAAATTTGCAACTTAATAAATTCCCCTTCTTAAAAGCTGTTCTGTTTTGGGTATATCGCATTCAGCAGCTAGCAAACTAGCACAGCCATACTAAGGAAAAAATACCCAATATCCTGAAAGTATAAATTGAAACACTCACGTTTATCTTTTCTTACATCTCTACTCTCACACTCAGAAATAATAACTACTGGTACAGTCTTATATTCTGCCAAAACTTGTCTGTGTGAATATGTGTGTGTGTGTGTGTGTGTGTGTGCGTGTACACATATGGCTATACTAAATGGCTTTTAAATTTTATTCTTTAATATTTCTTAATGCCTTTCTGTACCAGGGTTATAAATCTTTCCCATTCTTGTTAACTGTTACAGAATAACCAAACCCATTGTTTAGAAGACCATAGTTCTCTAAATATTAGCTTCTCATGAATGAACATTTTCACTGTTTCCAGTTTTGCATTGTTAGTGGCAATGCTACCAGGAGCCCATGCAGTTTAGGGTTGAAGTTAAGTGTCCAGGCCCTGCATGCATCAGCTGGCCACATAATAATTCTGGTTTGCTACCTACTGACTGGGGCAAGTTACTTCACCTTTCTTCTCTTACTTTTCTCATGTGTAAAACTGAAAGGAGTAGTGCCTAGTTCATAGAGCTTTGGGCTAGATTAAATGGGATTTTTAGTGCTCAAAACAGAATTGAATGTTGTAAGTATTCAATACACTTCATCATCAAGTAAAAGTCCCCACATATTTGTAGGGTAAAATAATTCAACAATTGAAATTACCAAGTCAACTTTTCAAAGAAACTTCTAAATTCCAAATTGCTTTTGAAAATTTTATTGTGCTGGGCTTCTTCACATCTATTTTAATCATCTATTTTAATTTATCAAACTAAATTTTTGCTGAATCTGACTACTTAACTTTAATTTTACTTAATTTCTGTTATTGTAAAAATCTTTTTTATTTTTACTGCTATTGAATATATTCATATTTTTACTCATTGTTTGTCTTTCTTGTTCTGTAAACAACTATTTTATGACTTTTGCTTACTTTTGTTTTGGGTTGTTGTTAATTGCTATCATATTAATTTGAAAGATCTCTTTGTATACTAAAAATATGCCTTTAACTACATGTATTTTTTTTCAAATACACAGAAAAGTTTTTTCTCTGTTTCTCATCTTTATATATATTTTATCATTTTTTTTTTAGTTTTTAAATTGTGTGATGCATTACATTTTTTCTGTCTTCCATTGATACTCTTCTATAGGTACGTTTTATTTTTTATTTTTATTTTTTGCTCTAAGACTGTTGATCATTCTAAACCTTAGAATATTGGGGAAGGGTGTGGAGGGCAGTATGTGTTAAGGTGTGGGTACTTTAGGTGAAAGTATGCTTACTGAAGGCATCACCGATGATGTTGCATTTGAGCTGAGAACTGCAGGGTGAGAATGACCCAGCTATATACAGAGGCAGAGGGGACAGGAAATGCAAAGTCCCCAAAAGAAAAGGTCTTTTCTATATGAGCAACAGGAAAGCAGCCAATGTGTTTCAGAGCAATCTAAGTGTCTCTGGGAGAAACAGCAAATACTAGCTCTAAAGGAAGCTTCAGTCACCACAGTTTTTGCACCTGGACTATTAGAATGGCCTCTGTCACAAATGACCCACTGTAAGATATGAACTCAGGGACCTTCTAGCAGAGAGAGTGTTGTCTGAGACAAGAATAAAATTGGCTTAGCAATTAAAGTCAAAGGAAGCTTAAAGTGGAGGACATTGATTCTTCAAACTGAGAGAATATTTCTCCCAGCAAGGCAATAAGACATATGTCATACCAAATAATCCCATGAGAAATTATTTATAATGAAAAAATGAACTGCCATATACAGGAAAATTCTCCCAAACAACTTTTACAAACAGATGCTTTATGAAACTGTTTTAGTTTTCTGACTACTAAAACATATACCACACAATTTGCTGCCTTAACAACAGGAATTTATTGGCTCAAGGTTTCAGAGGCAAGAAGTTTTGTTTTCTCCAGCAGCTGATCTTTTCTTGTTGGCCAACATTCTTTGGGGTCCCTTGGCTTTTCCATAACATGGCAGTGCACATGGTGGCATTTTCTCCTTTCTCCTTTGGGTTCCATTGATTTACAGCATCTGCTGTTCCCTGTGGCCTCTCTCTCTCTCTGTTGCCTTCTTTAGAAGGTCTCCAATAGGATTCAAACCCATTCTGGGGTGGGCCACGGTGGCTCAGCAGGTAAGAATGCTCGCCTGCCTGCTCGATTCCCGGTGCCTGCCCATGTAATTAAAAAAAAAAAAAAAAATCCTGATTCAGTCAGGCCATGGCTTAACTGAAGTAGCCTCATCAAGAGATCTTATTTACAATAGGTTTGTGCCCACAGGAATGGATGAAGATTAAGCACAAATTTTTCCGGGGTGCAAAATTCCAAGCCATCATATAAATTTACTATGAATGTGCTACTAGTTGAATAACTACAAGAAATATACAAATTTTAACCTTTTCTTTATGGAAAGGGAAATGGCATTATATGGGAAGAACTACTTTGGAGTATGTAACTGTATGGATTACAAGCGTGAGAGAGTGTGGGGGGGAAATGTATGCTTGTGTGTTCTGAAGAAATCTCAGAAGAACTAGTGCAAGGACTCACAGATATGTTCTCTAGTCTCCAAGTGCCATCAGCCATGGACTCTTTCTCTGTTGTGCAAATGGGGCTGCTCATTGTGCTGGAAACCTGGAATTAATTAGATTAATTAAGATGACACCATCGTATGCAATACTTGAATTTAGCAATCTCCTAAATCAGGGTTTACCATACATGAGTTTATATGTTAAAAAACAGTATTTATTCCTTCAAAACTTTGCTGAAAAACTGACTAGACACCAACGGGGGTATGGAGAACCTTGTCCATGACTGTATTGTGAGTGGTAAATTGTATTGTTTTAAGAAAAGTTTTCATGGATTCACAGCCACAGGAACATCAGAATAGTCTTTCCAGTCCTCTCAGGCAGGGTCATCTTATCCCCTTTTGATTAAATCATTTTTGAGAAAATTGTTAGAACCATATTGAACATAGACTTGGAGCTCAGAGAGATGCACAGTCTTGATAGATTTTATTTAATCCATCATTAATAACATGGAACTTCCCTGACCCATTCTTAAATCATCATATCCTCCAGGTTCTATGATTCTCTCCATTGGACTGTGCTAATTAAACACAGATAAATTCCTGCTGTATAGTATCTACCATGTGGACCAGTCACCACCCCTTTATATGGACTTTTTCATATAATGAAAAAAATTTTGATTTTTTTTGTATTATTGCCATCATAAATCCATCCTAAGGTTATATTCAAATCATCAAAGTTGGGATTGAGTGTACTTAAATCTGTCACATACAGGCATATATGCACACACATAAACACACATGTTTAGGTAAAGTCCTGGGTGTTTCTAGAAGTGACTAATTTTATTACTTATGTTTAGATTTTACCATGTGAGTTCTCAGAGGATCAGTTTAATTCAATTATTTGGAGACACCTGTCATTTCTTGATCTAGGAACCATTTGCTTTGTGTGGAAGGCTGAGGACTTCACCACCAGCTCCCTCTTCCAGTCACAGCTGTGTGCAGACCTGTGTGAGTGCAGGTCCAGGAAAAACTTCTTTTTTTTTTTTTTTTACAGAAAGTGGCCAAAAATTAAAATTAGTTAAATGTTAATCATCATAAAGGAAGTGATACAGGGTGAGAATGAGAAAAGAGCAGAGTCAAACATTAGGATGAAGAAATGAGAGAAGTCCAGAATTAGGAAACAAGTAAGTCCGCAAGTAGAGTTTAAGAAGGAATGACCAGACAAGTTGCAGACAGAAGCTGGAACTAATGCAAGATCAAATGAGGACTGTTTTCATATCTATTTGTTTATTTTGGCTTGAGTATCAGAGGCACAGATCTGCCCAATTACGAAGGCCATGCAGAAACACACTGCGGACATTGTCCTAAAAATAATGCATTTCTCAATGTGTGTGTTCTGGTTTGCTAGCTGCTGGAATGCAGTATACCAGAAACGGAAAGGTTTTTAAAAATGGGAATTTAATAAGTTGCTAGCTTACAGTTCTAAGGCCGAGAAAATGTCCCAGTTAAAACAAGTCTATAGAAATGTCCAACCTGAGGCATCCAGGGAAAGACACCTTGGTTCAAGAAGGCTGATGAAGTTCAGGATTTCTCTCTCAAGTGTAAGGGCACATGGCAAACACAGTCAGAGTTTCTCTCTCATCTGGAAAGGCACATAGTGAACATGGTCAGGGTTCCTCTCTCATCTGGAAGGGCACATGGCAAACATGGCATCATCTGCTAGCTTCTTCTCCTGGATTCCTGTTTCATGAAGCTCCCCGGGAGGCATTTTCCTTCTTCATCTCCAGAGGTCACTGGCTGGTAAACTCTCTGCTTCTCATGGCTACATTGTTCTCTGCTCTCTCAGAAAAATCTCTCATTCTCCAAAATGTTTCCTCTTTTATAGGACTTCAGAAACAAATCAGGACCCATCCAAATGGGTGGGGGACATGCCTCCAGCTAATCCAGTTTAACAACCACTCGATTAAATCACATCTCCAGGGAGATGGTCTAATTACAGTTTCAAACATACAATACTGAATAGGGATTAGAAGAAATGGCTGCCTTTACAAAATGGGATTAAGATTAAAATTCCCTCGGATTTTTAATGAGAAGTATGTATGAGAAGTACATACATCATTTCAAACCAGCACAGTTTGTTACTACAAAAACACAATACTCATAATATTTTTATCTTGGAATAATTAACTTCTTTTTCTGAAAACAGTACTCACTCCCTCACCAGTCCTACATTGTTTTCTTGGTGCCTAGTTCTCCCAGCCTGTGCTGGTTAGAAAGGGAAAGAGGGTCCTAGCTGTGCAAAGGTAAGCCCTTGACCAGGATCTGTTCAGAAGGTACAGTGGGGTTTTTGGTATATGAGGCAAAGACTATCATAGGCTAACCTCCCTGCTCGTCTTGGAAGATATTTCCACTGTAGAATCAAATAAGATCCTCACAGGTTGAAGAACAGGAATGGAAGCTAGAAAATGAAAGTGAGGTTTATGGTCGCATTCTGGTCCTGGGTCACATCATTCCTGAGGTCATCTGCAAATTTCCAACATCTAACTATAAAAGCCCATAATTGCATTATTTTTCTTATTTCTTTGCCTGGGTTTTTCTGAAAGCAGAACCTGAGACAAAGTTTTCTCAGGTTTTTCAACTGGGAAGTAATCCCAGAGAGTAAGCCAGGAGATGAAGTAGAGAAGGAGGGAAAGAGCTTAACAAAGATGTTCACGGAGATGGCCACCACTCCAGGAGACAATCAATGCTCAGTTCTACTGGGACTCTCTAAGGCACCTTATGAAGTATATCTCCCAACTGCCCGTCCCTGAGTAGAAGGGAGGAAACATTTATTCATTGCCTCTATTCTCTCTGATCAAGGGATGACCCTTTTGGACATCAACTCCCTGGCACTCCTGATTGCACATACAAGAATCTGTCTCACATTGTAGGGTAGTCAGAGAAGCTTCAGACCTAGAAGTGAGGTGAGGCACTGTCTAAATGGACCTGGGTGAACTCATGAAGGCTCACATGAAATTGGACTGAGATAAGAATTCTGCAGTGATTAAATGGAGGTAACCAATAAAATTTATAAAAGTAGGAGAACTGGCCAGTGCAGCATTTGAGCTTAGTTATTGTCAAAAAAATCAGTGAGAGAGCTGAGCACAAGAGGTTTAATATGCATCTAGTATCGTGTGTTACTGTGTTAGCACCCTTAAAACATTTCTTGTCTACAAACTCTTAGATTAGGGAGAAAACACATTTTTGCTGCCAATCTTGGAAGAGAAAAATGGTCTAGATATTTCCTGGTGCCCAGTTACAGTCTTTGCCTACTAAGAACTAGGAATTTGAAGAAAGAAGATGTTACAAATATTGAAGAAAGTAGAAAAGTTACAAATAAATAATATGATTAATGTAAACTCTAGCATGTGGTTTTCCAGAAAGATTACCATTTATAATGCAATTAAAAGAAATTTAATTGGGAAATTAGAAGTAGGGGATGATAATCTTTATAAAACAGATTTGTCACTCTTTTCATATCTATGGATCATTTTAAAAAGTTTAGGCATGATGCCATTTTAATAACTCATGTATATTTGATATTAACTTACATTAAATTAGTTTAGCAGCTATGGTTCCAAGTCATTTGACGCAATTCTAACTGAATTCCAATCGACCCAGATTGTGGCATAAAATGCTCTAGGGTACCATTTCCCCACAAAATCCTTGAACAACTAGCAAAAACTAGAATAACCATCCTCCTCAATACTCTAGAAAACAGTAAAGGGTTTCAGTAACTGAGTCCCAAATCAAGAAAACATAGTTTTAAAAATGATAGGAGAAGCTTATGGCACACTTGCTAGCCTGTTTCATACTCCCTCGCTGGCTAGGAGTGAATCCAACTTGTGCTTTCATTGTAGGTCCCTGGCACTTTTCCAAAGGTAGCAGAATAACTCCTCTATGCATACCAGATTTCTTGTATGTTGGTACCAGTCTATCAGGTGGCCACCTAAAAAAACAGAACCAGGAAACTCATCTCTGGCTTATCCTCTGAGAACTTGCCCTGTAGCAGATGCAACTTGCAGACAACTAAAGCAGTATAAGAAACAGTTAAGTCAAAACACACAAGGGCAAAAGTTTACTAGTTTTAGGACATGCAACTGAATAACTCATAGGGAGTGGAGGGGACATTCAGATTACTAAAAATGGGGAATTCCTATAGCCATTAGCCAGCACAAGCTGAGGACAAGATTCAGGCTCAGAAAAGATGGAGAGGAGCCTATACTTCACCTTCACTTTGGGCTGATCTTCTTGATAGGAGGGCTAACTGAAGGAAGCAACATCCAATGTAGACCTCATTGGCAAAGACTGTGTAAGAGTTTTGTTTGTTTGTTTCATTTATTCATTTTTGTTAGATCCTGGAACTCAAGGAAATCTCCCTAATATCAAAGCGAAACAAATACACCACAAGAAAAGAAAATTATACACCAATATCCTCTATAAATAAGATGCAAAAACCCTCCATAAAATATTAGCAAACTGAATCTAATAGTAAATTAAATGATTGCACATCATCACAATGTGATTTATCCCAGATTTTTCAACATAAGAAAATTAATTAATGTAGTACAGCATGTTAAAAAAATAATGGAAAAATCACATGGTCATCCCAGTAAAGGCATTTATCAAAATTGAACATGCCTTCTTGATGAAAATACTTTGAAAACTAAGGATAAAAGGAAATATCCTTAGCATGATAAAGGATGTATATAGAAAACCCACAGCTAACATCATGAGTATTTTAGCTGTGGGTTTTGCCCAAAGATCATGAGCGAGGCAAGAACTTTCACCATTTTTATTCAACATTCTAGTCAGAGAAATTAGGCAAGTTAGAATTTGGCACAAGGACTGACACATAGACCTATCAATTGAATTGAGAGTACAGAAGTGAGCTTTGACAAGACCAAAAAGTTAACACAATGGGGAAAGAATAGTCTCTTCAACAAATGGAGCTGGGAAAAATGGATATGCATACACAAATAATGAAGGTGAGCCCTGTATACAAAAGTTAATTCAAAGTCATCAAAGACCTAAATATGAGAACCAAAATCATGAAATTACTAGGGAAGCATCATCAAAACCTTGTGTTAGGCAATGTTTTCTTAGACTTTACACCAAAAGCATGAGCAACAAAAGATAAAATGGATAAACAGGACTTCATCAAAATTAAAAGCTGTTGTGCATCAAAGGATTTCATGAAAGTAAAAAGACAAACAGATTGGGAGAAAATACTTGGAAACCACATATCTGATAAGGGTTTAATATCCAGAAAACTTAAAGAAATCTTACAACTTATCAGCAACAAAACAAATGACACAATTTTAAAAATTGACAAAGGACTAGAGTAGACATTTCTGCATGGAAGATATCCATACAGCCAATAAGCACATGAAAAGATTTTCAACATCATTAGTCATTAGGGAAATGCATTTCAAAACCACAATGAGTACCATTTCATACCCATGAGAATAGTTACTATTAAAAATAATGTAAAATAACAAGTGTTGGAGATAATATGGAAAAATAAAAAAGTTCATTCATCACTGGTAGAAATGTGAAATGGTGCAGCCACTTTGAAAAACATTTTGGCAATTTGTCAGAAATTTAAGTATAGAATACCATATGAGTTGGCAATCCACTTATATATTTCTAAAAGAATTGAAAGCCAGAATCAAGCAGACATTTGTACATCTATGTTGAGAGTGGGACTATTCTCAATTGCCAAAAAATCAATCAACAGATGAATAGATAAGCAAAATGTAGTATATTCATAAGTGGAATATTATTCAGCTGTAAAAAAGGGAATGAAGTTCTTATACATGAGACAATGTGGATAAAGCATGAAGTCATTAGGTTAAATGAAGGCCAGACACAAAAGACACTTACTGTATGATCTCACTATTATGAAACAATTAAAATAAACAAATTCACAGAGACAGACACTGGAATACATGTTTTCAGGGGCTAAGGTGGGGTAAGAAAGAGGACATTATTGATTAATAATAGAGTTTTTTGGGGGGGTGATTGAAAAGTTGGGTAATGGATGGTGGTGATGGTGGCATGATATTGTGAATGTAATGAACACCACTGAATTGTATATTTGAATGTGTTTAAAAGGGGAGGTTTTAGGCCACATACATGTTGCCAGAATAAAAATTAAAACAAAACATAAGACTATACAACCCAAATAGTTAACCCTAGTATAAACGATAGTTTGTAATATAATTATAATAATATTGCTTCCTTAATTATAAGAAAGTTACCACACTAATACAAAAAGGTTAATAATTGTGAAAACTGTATGTGTTTGGAGGGGAAGTATGGGAACTTTTTTCTGCATGATTTTTCAATAACTGTACAAATAAATATAAATTAAAAAAAAATCTTTCCAACCACTACTAATCTTAGTAATATCTTAAAAATGATATGAATATAGGCATTTTACATAGACTGTATATCCAAGCATATTTATATGTACAAATATAGGTGGGTGCATATGTGTGTATGTGTGAAATGTGTACAATATAAACCAAATGTCTTGACTCTTACCAGCCTTTGACACAGATCTCTTGTATCTTTGATACAAGATCATGAACATTTTTTATCTTGTTAATATCTAGGCCCTTCAGGATATCTGCTGCCAATATCTGAGAACCCCTTTCTCCAAAGGCTGCCATACAGCTTTTCAGCATATTTTACTTTTCGATGTATTTTCACTTTTCAATGTATGTCCATTCTATGACCTCTGCTTGCCAGGACCCTTGGGAAAGGGATCCTCATCTCACAGGACACTGATTATACTGGAGATACTGATGCCACCTGTGCTCTGTCTCCTGTGGAGGGAACTCTTCGACCTTATCCCAGGACTACCCATACATCATTCAGTTCTGTCCCTCAATTCTCCATGGAAACAACACATGACTTTTTTTTTTTTTTAAGTTTTTGCAAGTTCAGGGATGACAGAAAGGAAATGCAATCAAGGGAATAATTCCTTGCAAATATTTCTTTGGAGAACTTTTTTCAGTTAACATGGTAAGATCTATTTCATAAATTTCTAACTACTGCATAGTCATGGTCACGGATGTATAATAACTTAAAATTGCCACATAGAGAGCTAACTCACTCTTTTAAAAACTGCCACCTTGCTACTCAATGGCATCATCATCATTTGATTGAATTTGTCACATAATGATTGATTTCAATTTATTTCCAGATACAGATTATTTTTTCAACTTTTTTTTTATTGTATAGTATATTGTATACAATATTGCATTGTAAAGAACTCTTCAACAAATGGTTACAGGACAGATCCCAGAATTTCTCATGGACTACCATATGATCCTCTCATATTTTTCCTTCTAGCCCTCTAGAATATAGGAGGCTAGAGGATTTAAATACCTTTTTATCATCACAATCGACATTTTTTCCTTCTTCTTTTTGTGCAAAATAACGTATATACAAAAAAGGTATAAATTTCAAAGCACAGCAGCACAATTAGTTGTAGAAAATGTTTTAGACTTTGACAGGGGTTATGCTTTCACATTTTTAGGTTTTTACTTCTAGCTGCTCTAAAATACTGGAGACTAAAAGAGACATCAATTTAATGATTCATCATTCATATTCATTTGTTAAAACCTATCTTCTATGTATAATTCCACCATCACCTTTGATCTTTCCATACCTCTCTTTGGGGTTGCTTGGGTGATGGCAGTTCTAAATTTTTTATATTGTAAAGGTCTGTCACTATGTGGGGTAGGAAGATGGAACTATATGATGTTCTGGAGAGGCTGGGCTAGGTTTCGGGACTTATCTGGACCAGTGACCCATCTGGAGATGTAGGTTTCTGGAAAGCTACTCTAGTGCCTGGAACCCTTATATATATATTGGGTTACCTAGGGCAATATATAAGATTGCCGTAGGTATTCTTTAGGGATGGCTGGAATGGTCCTGGTTGGGGGTTGGCAGGTCATGACAGGTAGCAAGGTCTACCTGAAGCTTGCATAAGAACAACCTCCAGAGTAGCCTCTCAACTCTATTTGAACTCTCTCTGCCACTGATACTTTATTAATTACACTTCTTTTCCCCCTTTTGGTCAGGTTGTAATTGTTGATCCCACAATGCCAGGTCTGAATTCATCCCTGGGAGTCATCTCCCACATCACCAGAAAGATTTTCACCCCTGGATATCATGTCCCACATAGGGGGGTGGGCAATGATTTCACTTGCAGGGTTGGGCTTACAGAGACTGAGGTCACATCTGAGCAGCAACAGAGGTCCTCAAGAAGTAACTCTTCGGCATGCCTATAGGTAGTCCAAGCTTCTCCGCTACCTACATAAGCTTCACAAGAGGAAGCCATTTGATTGAGGGCACGGCCTATTCATTTGGATATCCCTAAATTTTGACACAGTATCAGGGGCTTCCCTGATGTTAAGGTTTAATAGTTCCGTATTCTTTCTCCTCTCTCTCAGGGGGCTTTACCAATACTTTTTGATTATTTCTTAATATACTCTAGGATGCGTCCAGGCATTACAATAATCTATACAAGATTAAAGGACCTCTTTCTTATTCTGTGCTTCCTGTGTTTCAACTGTTCAAATGAGCTATACAGATAGGTTGAATTGGAAAAGTTCAGTTCCAGGTCAAATAAACCTTTCTTTCATTGGTCTCAAAGAGTATGTGTGGTTCTAAAGTATAGAGACTGTCTTCCTTATGCCTATGTTCTGCATTACTTTAACCCCAAACTGTTTGGCTTCATTCTTATCTCTAAATAACATGCAACATATATTAAACAATCTCTCAAAATCCAGAAATGACAATCACCACCCAGACTTAATGTGTCTTCTCTAATTACAATCTAGGCCACTGTTTTCTTATAAGCATCTTCTAAAGGTGACCATACCGTTGTTATTTTTGTTTGTTTGTTTCTGGCTTATTTTGACTCACCAAATGTCCCACATGTTCATTAACATCGTTGCATGCCTCATGACATTGTTTCTTTTTGTAACAACACAACCTTTGTTCATATACACCATCATTCTCCTATCTATTTCTCCATCAGTGCATCCTTCAGCTACCTGCATTCATTGGGCATCATGTAGAAGGCCCAAAGTCCACAGTCCATCAACGTTCTCAATTTTAGAAAATTTCATTGTTCCCAAGAGACAGAAAACCAATAAACACACCCTCACCAAATAGGAAATCTAAACCTCCTCTTAACTCTTGTCCCTCACCCTATTACTTATCTCTGCTGTTGCTGTGGTAGTGCTGATGGTTTCCTTTTGAACATAGCTCACAGCATGCAATAGCAGTTTTCTCTCTGTACCCTGCACTTAAATACTATATACAAGAATCTTAACTTTGAAGTAATTCTTATGAGAACTCATTCATATTTCTAGTGTGAGTCAGTGGAGCATATAGATCTATACAACCCCTTTCAATCTTGTTCATTTTCAATATGGTAATATTTCTTCTAGACCCACTAGAGAATCACCTTCACGCCTATCTATTCCCTTATATTGGAGTTCAACCTCATTAGCTAATGGTTCACCCATCTTTAGCTTCTATGTATTTCTAAGTCCCCTATATTCTGTATGATAAGCCTCTGATTATACCTTTATGCTGGTCATAAAAGTGGAGTCATACAGTATCTTTCCTTTTGTGTCTAGCTAATTTTGCTGAGCATTATGTCCTCAAGGCTTATCCATCTTATCATGTGCTTCAGGATATCATTTTTTCTTACTGCTGCATAGTATTCTATCATATGTATATATCACATTTTGTTGACCCACTTTTCTGTTAATGGGCATTTGGTTTGTTTCCGTTTTTTGGCGATTATGTATAATGCTGCTATGAACGTCAGTGCACAAATGTCCATTTGTGTTGTTGCTTTCAGCTCTTCTGGGTATAAACCAAGTAGTGCTACTGCTGGGTCATAGGGCAACTAGATATTTAGTTTCCTAAGGAACCAGCAAACAGGCTGCACCATTTTACATTCCCACCAGCAGTGCATAAGTGTCCCAGTTTCTCGACAACCTCGCCAACATTTCTAGTTTCCTATTTGTTTAATAGCAGCCATTCTTATAGGTGTGAGGTGGTATCTCATTGTAGTCTTGATCTGTATTTCCCTTATAGCCAGTGAAAATGAGCATCTCTTCATGTGCTTTTGAACCATCTGTATTCGCTCTTCAGAAAAATGCCTATTCATATCTTTAGCCCATTTTATAATAAGATTGTTTGTTCTTTTGTAGTTGAGTTGTATGGGGTTTTTTTTGTATATACAGGAAATCAAACCTTTATCTGATATGTGATTTCCAAATATTTTCTCCCATTGAGTTGGCTGCCTCTTCACCTTTTTTGACAAAGTCTCCTAAGGTACAGAAGCATTTGATTTTGAGGAGTTCCCATTTATCTATTTTTTCTTTTGTTGCTTGTGCTTTGGATGTAAAGTTTAGGAAGCTACCTCCTATTACAAGGTCTTGAAGATGTTTCCCTACATTTTCTTCTAGAAGCTTTAAGGTGCTAGTTCTTATATTTAATTATTTGATCCACTTTGAGTTAATTTTCATGTAGGATATAAGATAGAGGTCCTCTTTCTTTCTCTTGGCTACTGATATTCAGTTCTTCCATGCCCACATACTGAAAAGACAATTTTGTGCCAGTTGAGAGGATTTGTGGGCCTTGTCAAAAATCAATTGACCATAGATTTGGTGGCCTATTCTACACACTTGATTTAATTCCATTGGGCAATGCTTCTGTCTTTGTGTCAGTACCATGCTGTTTTGACCACTGTGGCTTTATAATAGGTTTTAAAGTCAGGGAGTGTTAATCTTCCCACTTCATTCTCCTTTTTTAAGACAAATTATTTTTTTATATTGCAAACAATGTTGCAATGAATGTCCCCCTGTACAAATAATTCTTTGTAGAAGGTGAAGTTCTAGAGGTGTTACTGCTGTGGCAGGGTATTCTTTTGTGGGGTGGGGTTGGGTGGCTATTGTGAGTAATTTATTACTCAATTTTCATCCAGAAAGACCATACCAGGTTATTTCCCTGTTCTAGTTTGCTAGCTGCCAGAATGCAATATACCAGAAACAGAGGGGCTTTTAAAAAGAAGAATTTAATAAGTTGCTAGCTTGCAGTTCTAAGGCCAAGAAAATGTCCCAATTGAAACAACTCTATAGAAATGTCCAATCTAAGGTATCCAGGGAAAGATACTTTGATTCAAGAAGGCCAATGAGGTTCAAGGTTTCTCTCTCAAGTGGAAAGGTCCATGGCATACATGGCAGCATCTGCTAGTTTTCTCTCCAGTCCTCTTGTTTCATGAAGCTTCCTGGGAGGCAGTTTCCGTCTTCATCTCCAAAGGTCACTGGCTGGTGGACTCTCTGCTTCTCATGGCTATGCAGCGTCCTGTCATCATTCTCTGCTTTCTCAGAAGTTCCTCTTTTATAGGATTTCAGTAAACCAATCAAGAACCACATGGAATGGTTGGAGACACATCTCCATCTAATCAAGTTTAACACCCACACTTGATTGAGTCATATCTCCATGTAGATAACCTAATCAAGTTTCCAGCCTATAGTACTGAATAGAGATTAGAAGAAACCATGGCTCCCACAAGGTTGATTAGGTTTAAAACATGGCTTTTCTAGGGTACATATACCTTTTCAAATCAGCACATTCCATCCTCTGGACCCTAAAAAAGCATGTTTTCCCATATACAAAATACATTCATTCTATAACAATATCGGAGAACCTTAAGCCATTCCAGTAACATTTCAAATACAAGATTAAAACTAGTACAAAGTCTCATCAAAGTTAGTTACATGTATGAACAATCGTAAGGCAAAATTTTCTCTTTCAGCTCTGGATCTGTAGAACTCAGAACAAGTTTTTTGCTGCCAACATACAAAGGAGGAACAGTTATTGATTATATTATATAATTATATATATATATATTATATATATGTAAGCATTGATTATATTATGGCTATACAACCAAGACAAAAGCCAAGTGAGAATAAAAATGATATGATGGAATGCAAGTGTTGAACAACACAATGATGTACATAATTCCAAGTAAACAAATGTAAGAGACAAAGAAAGTTAATAAATTTGCTAATTTCCATCTTTTATTAATTTTGAATCCAAATGTATTATTTACAAGTGGTAAGTGAACTTTTTGAATTATGAGCATATTTAATAATGCAAAGATGAGTACTATTAGTCAATATTGGGTGGTAAAGGAAAGAAGGAGAGTTGATGTAAGGGATATAATTTAGTATTTTTATTATTGCAAATCCAAATTATTTTCTAAATACAACAGACATACTTAAAATATTTAGGAAATATTTTTATTTTGATTTCCCCCACCTTTTTTTTTTAAATCTGCTTCTGGTAATGACAAATTAGTTAATTCAACCAACATCCCATAAAGAAAATGTTTAAAGATGGTGAAACAACTTAAAATTATTTAGGTGTGTAAGGAGCTAGTAAGTCAGTGAGGAAGTCTAGTCTGATATACAGGAAAAGATGGGAACTTAGAGCATAATGTTGAAATTCAGTTCTGCTTCTGAACCAAGAGGGTCTGCAGATCCAGAATACACTCCACATTTGCTGAACCCTTGGGGCTTGAGGAATAATAGATCCAGGGCCTAGACATATCAAATCACTCATTAGTTTGTGATGTAACCTCTATGAACAGCATTCTAGAAGTAAAGGTGAACTGGACATGTAATAGACCTTGTGCAGGCTGTAGCTTAGTTTGGAGTCATCTGATAGAATGACTTACAATATCCTACGTCCTTATTTTAGAGAAAAATGATTCTAGATTACTACTGCCCAATCTCCTAGTGAAAAAAAACGCTCTTTTGAAGAGAGTCAAATAAAACTATACTTCAGTGTTTTTTCAAATAATCTTTCAAATACAATGTTCAGCATATTTTCTATTTATGGAATAATCTTCTCATTCTGTTTTCACGTCTATTCTAAAAGAAATTGCAATATATTCACTTTCCATTTTATAGTGAATACTAATTTAGAAACTGTAATATGCATTTCTGACTTATCAGTCTAATGTCAATTAATAGTTTTAAACTTTTACTAGACAATGAAAGAACTGCAAAACAGCTTAACCTCATTTATACCTCCCAACAGGTATTTTACTCTTGTTGTATAAATGACCAGTTACAAGATATTAATATAATTGCCTTATATAGTTGAAGCCCATTTTCACATTTTTGCTATTTTGGTTGATCTTCACTTCCTCCATCTATTGGGCTCCTTTTAGTTTATTTGTTTGTTCATTCAAACAACAAATATGAACTTTTATTTACTGGGTATTTGATAATGAATGAACAGTCTGATTTTTGCCATTATTTTTCATTTAGTTATGTAATATTTTTTTTCTGACTAAAGAATTCTAATTTGACACACACTCTCTTTGAGCACATTGAATATATCATTCTACTGTCTTGTGACTTCCTTGTTATATGTGATATCAGCTATTAGTCTAATTGCAACTGTTTAAAAGTCTTTCTTTTTGTTATTTGGCTATATCATTATGATGTGCCTGAATATGGGCATCTTTTTGTTTATGCTTCTTAGAATTTGTGTTTATAGGATAGGTAGCTTGATAGCATTCATTTGGAAACTTCTCGAATTTTAGTTCTTCAAATATTGTCTCTCTTCTCTCCTTCTGGAACTTGAACTTTTTTTTTTTTTTTTTTTTTTATTATTATAAAAGTTTTTTGTTTTTTGTTTTTTTGTTTTTTTTTATTAATTAAAAAAAGAATTAACAAAACAATTAGAAATCATTCCAATCTACATGTACAATCAGTAATTCTTAATAACATCACATAGTTGCATATTCATCATTTCTTAGTACATTTGCATCAATTTAGAAAAAGAAATAAAAAGACAACAGAATAAGAATTAAAACAATAATAGAAAGAAAAAAAAACAAAAAAAACAAAAACAAAAAACCTATACCTCACATGCAGCTTCATTCAGTGTTTTAATATAATTGCATTACAATTGGGTAGTATTGTGCTGTCCATTTCTGAGTTTTTATATCCAGTCCCGTTGTACAGTCTGTATCCCTTCATCTCCAATTATCCCTTCTCTTTTTTTTTTTTTTAATTAACGGAAAAAAAGAAATTAACCCAACATTTAGAGATCATACCATTCTACACATGCAATCATTAATTCTTAACATCATCACATAGATGCATGATCATCATTTCTTAGTACATTTGCATTGGTTTAGAAGAACTAGCAACATAACCGAAAAAGATATAGAATGTTAATATAGAGAAAAAAATAAAAGTAATAATAGTAAAATCAAAACAAAACAAAACAAAACAAAACAAAAACCTATAGCTCAGATGCAGCTTCATTCAGTGTTTTAACATGATTACTTTACAATTAGGTATTATTGTGCTGTCCATTTTTGAGTTTTTGTATCTAGTCCTGTTGCACAGTCTGTATCCCTTCAGCTTCAATTACCCATTGTCTTACCCTGTTTCTAACTCCTGCTGAACTCTGTTACCAATGACATATTTCAAGTTTATTCTCGAATGTCCGTTCACATCAGTGGGACCATACAGTATTTGTCCTTTAGTTTTTGGCTGGATTCACTCAGCATAATATTCTCTAGGTCCATCCATGTTATTACATGGTTCATAAGTTTATCTTGTCTTAAAGCTGAATCCATTCTGCCATTCTATGTCTTTTGATTGGGAAATTCAGTCCATTAACTTTTAGTGTTATTACTGTTTGGATAATATTTTCCTCTACCATTTTGGCTTTTGTATTATATATATCATATCTGATTTTCCTTCTTTCTACACTTTACTCCATACCTCTCTCTTCTGTCTTTTCGTATCTGACTCTAGTGCTCCCTTTAGTATTTCTTGCAGAGCTGGTCTCTTGGTCACAAATTCTCTCAGTGACTTTTTGTCTATAAATGTTTTAATTTCTCCTTCATTTTTGAAGGACAATTTTGCTGGATATAGGAGTCTTGGTTGGCAGTTTTTCTCTTTTAGTGATTTAAATATATCATCCCACTGTCTTCTAGCTTCCATGGTTTCTGCTGAGAAATCTACACATAGTCTTATTGGGTTTCCCTTGTATGTGACAGATTGTTTTTCTCTTGCTGCTTTCAAGATCCTCTCTTTCTCTTTGACCTCTGACATTCTAACTAGTAAATGTCTTGGAGAACGCCTATTTGGGTCTATTCTCTTTGGGGTGCGCTGCACTTCTTGGATCTGTATATTTAGGTCTTTCATAAGAGTTGGGAAATTTTCAGTGATAATTTCTTCCATTAGTTTTTCTCCTCCTTTTCCCTTCTCTTCTCCTTCTGGGACACCCACAACACGAATATTTGTGCGCTTCATATTGTCATTCAGTTCCCTGATTCCCTGCTCAAGTTTTTCCATTCTTTTCCCTATAGTTTCTGTTTCTTTTTGGAATTCAGTTGTTCCATCCTCCAGTTCACTAATTGTAGCTTCTGTCTCTTTAGATCTACCATTGTAGGTATCCATTGTTTTTTCCATTTTTTCTTCTTTGTCCTTCACTCCCACAAGTTCTGTGATTTGTTTTTTCAGATTTTCTATTTCTTCTTTTTGTTCAGCCCATATCTTCTTCATGTCCTCCCTCAATTTATTGATTTGGTTTTTGAAGAGTTTTTCCATTTCTGTTCGTATATTCAGCATTAGTTGTCTCAGCTCCTGTATCTCATTTGAACTATTGGTTTGTTCCTTTGATTGGGCCATATCTTCAATTTTCCGAGCGTCATCCATTATTTTCTGCTGGTGTCTGGGCATTTTTTTTTTTTTTTATTTTTTTTTTTTTATTTTTTTTTTTTTTATTTTTTTATTTTTTTATTTTTTTTATTTTATTTTTTTTTTTTTATGTGTCTGGGCATTTGATCAGATCTCCCTGGGTGTGGGACCCAGCTGGTTGAAAGGTTTTTCTGTGGAATCTCTGGGCTCTGTTTTTCTTTTCCTGCCCAGTAGGTGGCGCTCGTGGCGGTCGTTTGTCTGCGGGGCAGTCGGCCCGGGAAACCACGCGTGGAGGCGGGGGTCGCTGGCCGTGGCTTGGGGGAGTGCCGGTCCAAATTGCCCAGCTGGCCCGAGACGCCAAGCGTGACGGGAGGGCCCCGCTATCCAATGTTCCCAGTCAGACCGGGGAGCCACGTGCGTGGAGGGGACCCCAGACGCCAGCCACCCCAGCCGGGAAAACGTGCACCCCTCGGGTATCTCACAGCAGTGGATTCTCCCTACCCGTTCAGCCGTTCCAGAATGGGATACGTTGTCTTTTTTGGTCTCTGTCGTGACTCCGGGAGCTGTTTTGTATTGTTTCTGTTTCTTTAGTTGCTTTTCTGGAGGAGGAACTAAGACCCGCGCGTCTTACTAAGCCGCCATCTTCTCCGGAAGTCGAACTTGAACTTTTTAATGTATCAGCCTTGTTCCTGATATCCTCTATATTTTACTACCTGATTTGTATCTGATAACATTCTCCTTGTGTTTTATTTCTTAAATTCAATTATTCAATTTTTTTATCCTAGACTTTCCCTTTGGTTCTTTTTCAGGTATGTTATGCTACATTTTATAATTTCATTTTTCTTGCTGATATTTTCACACTTAGCTTTTATCTTTTTGATCTTGGTAAGTATAAATATCCCAAAACAATTAAAGATCAATATATAAATGAGAAATGAGATGTTATGTGTAAGAAACAACAAAGAAATAAACTCTAAAACATGGTCCTAGAAATCTTAGTCAATGCAATAAGGAAAGAAAAGGATATAAATGGCATAAATATCATAAAGGACAATGTTAGTTTTTGTTATTCGGAGAAGACACGATTCTAACCAAAGAAAACTTGTGAAATTTTCATAGCTCTGTGTTTTTATCATTCTGGATTATACAGAGATTTTAAAGCATAATAAAGTTATTATGAGCAGCTTTATGTTAGTACATTTGATAATTACTTGAAAAGCACACTATATAAAAACCACTGAAAGGAGTAATAGAAAAAATAAAGAACCCATAAAATGAAAATATTTAATTTAAAATAATACACTTCCTTCAAAACAATCAAACAAACAAACAAACAAACAAACTCATTGGGCCTAAATGCTCCAAAGATGAGTTCTATCAACTATCTAAGGAATAAATAACATGAATCCTACAAAAACTCACACATGAAATACATGGGGACAGAGCACCTCGCAATTCTTTGTATTTGGCATTGATACTAAAATTTGACAAAGATATTAACATAAAAAACCATGCAGATCAATATAACTCATAAACATAGATATAAAATTTAACCAAGTACTGTTCAATTGATCCAGCAGTGCATTAAAAGCATACATCTTTCTTCTAAGGTAAGCTAGGAAAGCAAAAAGAACCTAGAAAGTGTTCAAGAAGTGAGTGCATAATAAATTAATGGATTTAAGTACAAATATATCAGTAATTATATTAAATATGAGCCGCTAATTACCCCAGATTATTAAAAGTAGCTATAAGGTGTTTAGAAAAGAGACTTCTAAAATATAAGATGTAGATTGAAATTTAAGGAATTAGTAATAAATATCCACTTCTTTTCTCACAAGGAAAAGCTTAACTGAAAACCAGTGACTTTTTTTGGACCCACTGGAGAACTGAAACCACAGGGCACACTGCCCTCCTGAAATCTGGAGAGATAGGAGAATGCAGAGTCACAGCCCAAACTGAAATTATCTAGAGCAGAGACTGCTGGGACCCTAAACAGGTAAAAAAGCTTAAATGGTAACTTTGACAAATTTCTAGACAGTGCATTTGATCAGGGATGAGGATAAGAAATGCTGGGGGCTGCAGGCTTAAGGGAACCCCATATTCTGGGTTTTACAGGCAGGAATTCCATCAGGCACTCATGGTGAGGAACTGATAAAGATCTGTGGCTCTGGTCGGGATGAGAATGGTAACTATTGTGAAACACACCTACAGTATTCTTCATAACTATGGTTTACTTTCTGGGGAAAACACTTTATCTGAGCATTATCTCACATTGGGAATGAGCACATTTCCCACTCTAGTCCTCTTTATCCTTCCTGATTCACCTAAAAAGGGGTAAAAAGTTAAGAAACACTTGTGGAGGTCACAGTCCAGGGAGCCAAGACTACTAAAAAAGTAAGATTTAATCATCTACTATTAATGGAATAAGAGTAGATTACTTATGAAGCAGTTGCAAGTCACAGACTCTAGTTAAGAAGGAGTTTCTAGTCAAATGAGGAGAAAACAATAAGAATGTTAGAGAAATTTGGAGCATCTGACACCTTTAGCTACTGCAACATTAAGCAAAACCCAAGTAAAAGTTCCTATTCCCTAATAGAATATGTCCAGTTTTCAACAAAAAAAATTACAAAGAATGACAGACAGAAAATAAAAGCATATTTGAAGTGCAAAGCAAGCATCAGAACCATGTCAGATATAATACAGATTTTGGAGATATCAAACAAGGGAATTTAAAATAACTATGATTCATATGTTAAGGGCTATAATGGAAAAAATAAATAACATGCCATGACAAATAGGTGATGCAAACATATAGGTGGAAAAGTACTCTTGAAAGGATCAAAAGGAAATGCTAAAAATAATAATTTAAAAAGCTGCCACATAAATGAAGAATAGTTTTGATGGGTTCATCAATAAATTAGACACAGCCAAGGGAAGGTTCAGTGGACAGGAATTTAGATCAATAGAAACTGTTCAAACTGAAATGCAGAGACAAAAATAAAGTACTGAAGCTTAAAAGCAGAGCAGAATATCTAAGAACTGTGGGACAATTTCAAAAACTGTAACTATGTACAACTGGAGTAAGAAAGAGACATGAGGATGGATCGGAAGAAATATTTGAAGTCATGACTGAGAACTTTTCAAAATTAATGACAGATACTAAGTCAAAAATTCAGGAAGTTCAAAAAACACCAAGGGGGACAAATACCAAAAAGTCTACATATGGGAATATCATATTCAAACTGTAGAAATGAGAAACAAAGCAAAAATCTTGAAAGAAGTCAGGGGTAGAAAAAAAAAGAAAGAAACATGGATAAAAATCACAGCAAGCTTCTTATCAGAAACCATGTAAACAAGAAGAAAGTGGACTGAAATATTTAAATTATTGAAAGATGGGGAAATACTGGAATTCAATAACCGGTGAAAATCTCCCTCAAGAGTGAAAGAGAAATAAAGAATTTCTCATGTAAACAAAAAAGAGAGAGAGAGAGAGAGAGAGAATTTGGGCAAGCTATGTTAAAAGAAATTCTTTAGAGAGAAAGAAAGTTACATAGGTCAGAAATTCCAATCTATTTATAGTGTTAACGAAGGAATAAATTAAAAAAAATATTTTATTTTCTTATTCCTAATTGATACAAAGGATAACTGTTTTATCAAGTAATGATAGTAACAATGTATTTTGTGATTACAGTATATGGATGAGTGAAATGATGACATAATTTGACATTATGTTAATGATGACATTATGACAAAATTTCATAATGGATGGGAGGGAAGAATTGGGAATATTCTATTAAAAGATAACTGCACTAGGGTGGGCCACAGTGGCTCAGCAGGCAAGAATGCTTGCCTGCCATGCCAGAGGACCCGGGTTCGATTCCCGGTGCCTGCCCATGTTAAAAAAAAAAAAAAAAAAGATAACTGCACTATATGTGAGGCAGTATAGTGTTATTTGAAGGTGGACTTACGTTAGTTAAAAATGTATGTTGCAAACTTTAGGACACCCCTAAAACCTGCTAAATAAATATAATGTAATTAATAATACCTATCAAGCTACAAAAGACATGGATGAACCACAATGCTTGTTGTTAATTGAAAGAACCCAATGTGAATGGTTACAACTGTTGTATTATAATTATAAGATTTTCTACAAAAGCTACAACCATAATGATGGTACAAGTATCAGTGATTGCCAGCAGCTTGGGAGGAGGACAGCAGGTTTGAACAATTGAAGTACAGGGGATATTTTAGGATGGTGAGATTATTTGACATGCTAATGTAATGGTGGATGTGTGACACTCATGGGTCAAATCCCAAAGTACTTTATAGCACAAGGAGTAAATCAATGTATTCAAAGTAAAAAAAGAAATGTTAGGAGGCCATATGATCATAGAATGAAATGCAGAATGTGACCAAAGAATCTATTTTATAATTGTATGAAACATCACTTAAAGTGTAGAGGAAAAGGTGCCGATCTAAGTAACGTTGAGAATTAATAGAGTCTATTAAAAAAACAATCAAACACACGGTTCATAAACACTGTTTTCTAGTCAGTTAAGATTTTTTCTGGGAGTGTGGGTTAATAATTCTGATAGTTATACATTTATACTGGAATTGAACAATTAAGTAAATAGATGGCAGATGGCAGGATCCAAGTATCTCAGTGTTGTAGTGGGAGTTTGCAGAAAACAAGAAGAGGCTTGAAGAACCCATATGTTTACAGTTGGAAATAGCAGTATGAACTCATGTTTGGCTTAATATAGGTGCATAGGACTACATAGAAGTATTCGTAGATATGTGTATATACCCAGGTTAGTATAAGCACATGTATTTACTTGCTTCTCCACTGAAAGGATCTAGAGGCAATGACACCTTTGTAGCCACAAGCACACCCAGTTCCCAGACCATGGTTTCTAATACCATTCTTGAATAAAAGGACTCAGGTCTCCTTGGAGAAAGGAATGAATTTTGAAATGGGGCAGGAAATATAAAAGATGAGCCTGAACATCTTGTAGTACAGAAAGTAAAGAAGGTCTTTCTGAAAAAAAGCAAACCCATCAGGATGGCATTACCTCAAAGAGGCACAGGAGCCAACTAAAAGAACATCCAATGACCAATGCTGGAACAATTTGATCAACAAACTAAATAAAGTAGTATTGGAGTATAATCCATAGGATAAGATAAATGTCCATTATTCTATATTGATATATGTAAATAATTGAATGCATAAATAAATGGCAGGGAAGAGACAAAGAATTTGCAATAATTTATGTAGATTCTTTGCCCACAAGGAGATGGAGAATAACTCCCCACTCTGTAAATGTGGACTGTGAATGGTAACTTCTCTCCTAAGAATGCAGTATGGAAAGGGGGAAGGAAATAACTTTAGAGTGGAATGGAAAAAATGGATAAACATTTCCTCTCACCTTAGGCAAGAGGTCAGGGTCAGTGGTGATGTCATGTTGACAGCATGCACGACTGACAGGATTTGATGAAAATAACACTTTTCTTCTGGGGTCTTCCTCCCCCAAACCCATAACCCCAGTATAATCATGAGAAAAACATCAGACAAATCCCAATTAAGGACATTCTACAAAATACATGACCAGTATTCCTCAAAACTGTCGAAGTCATGAAAAACAAGGAAAGTCTGAGAAGCTGTCACAACCAAGGGGAGCCTAAGCAGCTATGGCAACTAAAGGCAATATGGTATTCTAGAAGAGATCCTGGTAGAGAGAAGGGGCATTAGGTAAAAATTAAGGAAATCTGAACATACTGTGATCTTTAGTTAATTATACTGTATCAATATTAGTTCATTAATTGTTACAAATACACCAAACTAATATAAGATGTCAATCATAGAAGATACTAGGTTTGGGGTATAGGGGAGCACTCTGCACTAACGTCAAATTTTTTTCTGTAAATGTATAGCTGTTTTAAAACAAAAAAGGTTATTTAAGAAAAACTTGAATGTACAAGCCACACACACATACACACACACAATTCAAACCTGCAAACATTAACCAAGAACAAAAAGTTTGGGGCCTATATTAATATAAGCAAAATAAACTTTAAGGAAAAGCATTACTAGAGATTAAATGGGACACATGATATAATGATTCAATTCACTAGAAAGGTACGACAACTTTAATTTTAAATTTGTATTTTTCTAATAAAATGTCTCAATACAAAGAGAAATGAAAAAATTACCAGATGTGCAGAAAGAAATAGGCAAATTCACTGTCATACTAGGAAATTAAAACACACTTCTCTCAGTGATTCATAGAAAATGTGAACCTCTCCCCCCAAATAAAAGAAAATCACTGAGGTTATAGTATACTTAAATGGCATGACATTTTGGAGAGTGATTTATTGTGGTGAGATATTTCCTAAGTACTATAGGAATGTAGCATCTCTGGCCCTAAAAACTTAATGACAGTGTTTATCTTAAGTTATTACGACAACCAAATTGCTCTATAATTTTCCGAACAACCCCTGGGATGCAGCATTGCCCCCACTCCCACACACTATGGAACCACTGAGCCATTAACCCTCCTCTTTTATATAATCACATTATCTCATGCATATTTCCATCACAGCCCTTGAAACTCATTTTTTAAATCTAGAAGTTGATGTGCTTCTCTTTCACATTGGAACATAAGTTCATTGCATATATTCAACCAAATGGCATCATAATATTATAAAATCATTTTTATAGTTATAACAGTATTAACCAACATTTATGGAGCCCTTACTCATTTAACACTGTGCTTAAATTTTCTCATCTGTAGAGGTAATAGTAATTTTATTCAGATGTTTAAGTCATATAATGTACATATAAAGTGGTTAGTAGATTATATTATTCAATCAAGCATTATTATTATTAGACAATTAACTGAAGAATTTAGCTCCCTATCATGAAGGGAGGTTGATCTTATGGAAGACTAACCCAAGCATGGTGTCATGTTGGATCCTGAGGCCCAGCGAAGCTTGAAGTAGTGATTCCACAGGACAGTCTGAGATAGCATATTCAAGAGGAAAAACATCAGGCTGAGGCATCCTCAAGCTTGTATCCAGATGGTGCTCAACGTTATATTGAGTGTAGTTGTTGGAAGAAAACTTAGAGAATAAATTCGGTAAGCTGGTAGAAAGGAGTGAGGGACATTTGGATGTAATACTTGCTGGTCTGAACACTGTCCATGAGTGGGAAGAGGGATGGCATTCCCCATGTAAACTGGGCATTCCCTGAGCTCACAGTGAGGACGAGTCCCCCTAACCATCCTGGGGGCACCAAATGTGAAATAAAACCTCAGAAAGAAAAGCAAACTCTCTGAGTCAATGGAGACCTAGGACCTCTAAGACATTTTACTTGACTAAGGCCCCCACCCATGCCTTTTAGTGGGAGGGCTAAAAGAACCAGAGGTCAGTCTGAAGACAAGCACTATGGAAGTGGAATGCTGGAGATAAAATTCTATGCTCTGATTTCACTTAAGGTCAATGACACAAAGACAAGGGACAGAATGAGGGGGACCATCCCACTTTTCTCTTTGCTGCAAAGACAATCACATGTTAACAGAGGCAACAGCTCCCTATTAACCACTCTTCTTTGTTCAAATAGGCAGATATTTAACATTAACATTAAACATTGTTTCCTCAACCCCAGACACTACATTTTGGTCTCTTTCACAGCTTCTTGTGTGTCAGTCAGAGAACCACTTAGGGTCATTATGAAGTCCAGCCATGGCATTTCTTCAAAGTGATGGGCAATATTTTCTGTGATGTTCCATCTACCAATGTGTGTGTGTGTGTATGTCTGTGTTGCAAAAGTCATTAGATCCTAAAAAGATAAATATACTCAGACTATTTAACAACAGCCTCAAATTTTCATTTATTTAATTGCTGACAACTATTAACTAGTAGAGTAAGGAACTGAATACGTATTTGTGGAAATCAAAGCCTGGGCTGATCTGTCTATCAAAAATCTTTGGTGTACTCATGTGCTTAAAGTATTATTTGTTATCATTTCGGACTTTGTTTGAATGAACCAATGGCAGAGCTTAGCATTAATGGCTTTTTTTTTTTAAACATGGGAAGGCACTAGGAATCAAACCCAGGTTTCTGGCATTGCAGGTGAGAATTCTGCCACTGAGCCACCATGGCATTACCCTATTAATGGCTTTTTTGCTTACTGCTAAATCCGAATTTCTGAACTTTGTTTCACCATCATTACAGCTGCTTGGGAGCTATCTTTGCAGCTTTATTTCCCACCTTATCTCTGCATTATATGTACCATTCATTCTATCTCCAGGTGTATTAATCTATTCCCCAGAAACATCTCATAGTTTCCATTCCATGTGGTAGTATAGCAGAGTGTTTTACAATAGAGGCTCTGAAGCCTGCCTGCCTATTTTTAAATCCCAAATCCTTTACTTTCTAGCTGTGTGATCTTGAGAATGTACAATTACTTAAACTCTGTGTCCCAGTTATATTTATTACATCCATTAAAATGGTGTAATAAAAGCTTTTCACTCATAGAGTTATTTTGAGAGTAAAATGAGTCAATATATATAGAAGTCTTAGAACAGTGCCTGGCAGGCTGTGAGTGTCTTAAAGATGTTGACCGTTCTTATTATTATTATTATTATCAGATGCTGTAATGGCCATCCCATTTGTAATGGCCACCTGTCTGAACCTTCCTACTGTCAGTGCATATACAACATGCCTCTGTTCTGCCATGCTCCTCTTATACCATCTACTAGATGGAATATGATCTTTCCTACCTTTAAATTTCCATAGTATTTAGGTTTATACTTAGCACAGAATTCATTATTTTGCAAATTACAAGGGATAAGAGGAACACTTCTGCTAAAATTATTTGAAAAAAGCATTGTATCTTTTGACATGTGTTTGAAAAGTTTAATATTATACTCTACTTTTGTTATAGTATGCAATCTTGCTAGACAGACCACCTACATTGGCATCACCTCAGCACTTTGTTAGAAATTCAGGAGCTTAGTCCTCACCTAGACCAACCACATCCAGACATGAATTTAGCAGGATCCCTAGCACACAGAATATAGAAGCATTGATGTACATCTTTGTACTCTGGCCACGATGGGTTGGACTCAGCTATGTGGTTTAAGGAAAAGCATTCATGCCCTCATCAAAACACCAGGATATTCACAAACTTCTTCTTTGTTACTTCGATATGTAACAAAGCTGAAACTTGAACCCAGGTCTCTGATTTCAAAATCTGAAGCATTAATCTATGTAATCATGAGTAAATGCCACTTTAAAAAGATTGTAACATAGAATAATGGTTATAATGTTGGAGTCAAGATGGCAGCTCAACTCCCAACTTCACTGCATATTAATTAGTGTGCATTGAAGGAGCCCATATTTACAGGAGTGTTCACGCCATAAAGGATTCAGGAAGATTTATTTCCATTGCCTTGGGCAAATGACTACTGTATATGAAACCCATTTGGGAAAATGCAGTGGCAAGAAGGCTGTAGAAAAGGGGAAGAAACTATTAACCCACCGCCTCTTTTTACTCTCTTCAAAAGTATAAATGCTGTTGACATTAAAGGTCGGACCAACTATTTATTTAAAAGTGAACCGAGGAGCAAAGAATTCTTTCAGGATATTTTGCTACAGAAAAAAAAAGTGTATTGTAGTTACCTTTTACTAAAACTTGTTAATTTTAATTTATTGTGTCCTTTTAAAGCCTTAATTTTCCTTTTGATTTTTAAAAATGCTGCTGAGCTCCCTAGACTGAAATAGTATTTGTTCCCTACATCATGTTTCTTGCTATTTTTGTTGTGCTTTTGAAGTTGGCTCTGCTAAGAGGAAGAACAAAGAAATTGCTCAAAATGAACTCCATCACTCCAGTATTCAGGAACATGAGAATGAGTCGGCAAAATACCTGGTTCTCTTCCTCTTAGACTACAACGGTTTGGTGAAACTGCTTATGGTATTGCAGGGAGTGGCCTTGGAGAAAGTTGGTCAGGGGAGGGAGGGAGGGAGGATTTCTCAGGGCAGGTCTGAGAAAAAAAAATCACATTGCATTTTAAATCAGGAAATGACCATAAGAATCATTTGGCCTATTGTCTCATTTCCCCAATGAGGAAAAGGAAACAATGAGACTTTTCCAAGGTCATGGGGCTAAATGTGACTCCCAGCACCACCTGCACAATTGCACAAAAATGAATTAGAACAATATCTGGTTGGGTTCCCCCTAGGGCTTATGATGGTCCTCTTTGAAGTTTCCCAAAAGGGATGACTGTCTTATCTTCATTCCATCACAGTCATTGCTGACATCCTATTTGTTCAAGAGTCTGAGGTCCTGAATGGAGATAAAGAAATTGGCTCACATTACCATGGAAATTGGCAAGTTCAGATTCTGCAGAACAAAGTACAAGCTGGAAATTCTAAATGAAGGTGAAATTGTATTTTTAGGATGCTGGCTGGCTGGCTAAGAAATTTTTTCTGACTACTTAGCTTTAAGACCCTCAACTTATTGGATGAGAGTTTCCTCATTGCTGAGGCAATCTCTTTTGTTGATTATAGATACAATCAGCCACAGATGCAATCAACTGATTAATGATGTAGCTCTATCTAAGAAACACCCTCACACTTAATGATGTAGCTCTATCTAGGAAATACCCTCGCAGTTAAAAATCAGGCCAGTACTTGCTTGACTAAACAACTTAATGCCATAACCTAGCCAAGTTGACGTGTGAAATTAACCATCACAGTGGTGAAGGTCAGATGCAGGAATATTCCTGGTGATGCAGCTCCCATATCAAGGCTGGAAACTTTGGGTATACCACACACACTTTCTGGGCACAGTCAGGAATGGGGTTCTGTCTGTACTGTTCACAGTTCCCAACATCAGTCCTCCTCCCAGATCTGGAAGGAATAACCCCCTTTCTCATGGCCTCTGAATATTTCCCATCATATTACTCAATCCCATACTTAGAATAAGCTTCTCCATGAGTTTAGGCTTTCACAGCTAGACAAAATGGTTAACATTCATCAGTTATTTTCTACGCTCTGAATATGACCTTAATTGGGGGAAACAAGGATCTGGCAACCACCCTGAAACAAAAGAGGAAAAACACAGGGAATAAACACACATAGCTCTCAGTTGGCATAGTTCTCTACAGCTGAAAAAGTAGAATCCAATTTATATGTCAAGAAATTATCATACCACATGGGGTAATATGCTTTTCCACTTAAACTTTACATGCAATGTTAAGCTAAAATGTTATAAATGCCAAGATTATTCAGGCTACTCAGCAGGCTTCTTCAAGTGCCTTGCGGAGGAAAAGTTTGAGAAGCCCTGAAGTTGGCCAATGCCTGCATTTTATAGGTGGAAAGAATGAGACCCAGACATATTCTCTGAAGTTGCACAGATCATTAATGGCAGATCCAGGTCAGAGTCATTGGATGGAGGCCTCAGGGCTTGTGGTGCACTTGGAGAAAACACACCATGTACTTCAGTCTAGAAAGGAGGCCGCAGACCTCAGTATGCTTCAGAACTTAAGAAACTTTTCTCAGCCCTGCTGCTTTTTATAAGACCCAAGTCCTTATAGCCACAGCAGCAAAATTCCAACAGCAGTCAGTAGATGCCAGGCATGTAAAGGATGCAATAGTTAGAACTGAATATTCATCGTTCCCTTAAATCACCAGAAGAAACCCCTTCATTCCTTAGATCCATGGTTATCTCAGTGACAACTGGAAGTCCAAGCCCCCCACCCCCAAATCATTTATTAATACTAGGACATTTTCTTTGGAAGATTCTGTACATCCATAATCTAACCCAAGTTTCCACTATTTGCCAAGCTCCCAAACATTTCCATGGTTCCTGTGGAATTCTCCATTTGGCAACAACAAAATTCTCTGTATCCTTAATCTCTTTTTTTTAGGTTCCCTTCACCTTCTAGATACCTGGCCCACCCTGAGGGAGCTA
The DNA here is from genome assembly GCF_023851605.1 of Tamandua tetradactyla. Classification (NCBI taxonomy): domain Eukaryota; kingdom Metazoa; phylum Chordata; class Mammalia; order Pilosa; family Myrmecophagidae; genus Tamandua; species Tamandua tetradactyla. The sequence continues at coordinate 51,384,309 of NC_135341.1, read as the reverse complement.
TTTCCAGGGAACCCCCCTCAAGGGGTGGCTGTTTCTCTCCTAGTACCCAAATACTACAGGGCCTAGAGGAGGGTTAGGTGTCATCCTTATCGTTTATGGCAAATTATTTCTCTTTTCTTCTCCCCAACACCTATGAGGAAAAGCTCTTTAAATGCACATGCCATCCAGACCATGCAAGTCACTACCCTTCCTTGACTCTTGGTCACTCCATCCAGGTGAAGATTTCAGAAAGTAGCCCATTCACCTCTACTACTATCACTGTTTTCAATGATTTCTGCATTCAGCTATTTTAGATGATCCATCCCTAAACCTAGTCTTTCACATCTTGATATCCCACTTCCAGTGATCTCTTCCTCCACTCGACCATAGTCATGTCTTAGTTTGGGTCCCTAGATGTAGACCATGAGTCTCAGATTCCAATGCAAGCATTGGTCAGGTGTGTGATGGTGGGAAAGTAAGACAGGAAGTGATGCTACCAATACATGCTATTAAGTCAGCTAAACACAGTGAGTGATTGGAGCTTAATTCCATGAGAAAACAGTGAGAAGTGGTGTAAAATATACTCTAAGAATTGTCCTCCTGAGAGGTGAGAAAGGCTGGGATTTTATACATCAACACTCATCAGTCATTGCTTGAGGAAAGATCCTAGAGAATGTTAGTTTCTAGCATTTCTAGTATGTTTTTGGTTTTAATTAACTATCGCTGTATGTGGCAAGCTGAATGGCCCTTTATATCACAACCCCCAGAACCTGTGAATAAGTTATGGTACATAGCAAGGGAGGAAATTAAGATTGCAGAGGAATTTAAGGTTGCTAATCAACTGGCTTCAAGATAAAGAGATTATTCTGGGTTATCTGGGTGAACTCAATGTAATCGCATGCTTTCTTTAATGGAAAAGAGGCAGGCAGAAAAGTCAGAATCAGAGAGATGGCATCATGATAAAAACTTGACTGGCCATTGCTGGTTTTGAAGATAGAAGGAAGTCATGAACCAAGAAATGAGGTTGGCCTCTAGAAGTTCAAAAGGTTGAAAAAAAATAATGGATTCCCTCTTAGAAACTTCAGAAAGAAGCATAGCCCTGCCAATACCTGATTCTAGACCAGTGAAATCCATTTCAGATTTCTCACCTCCAGAAATGTAAGATAATAAATTTGTGTTGTTATTAGTCACTAAATCTGTGGTAATTTGTTATAGTAGCAATAGGAAACTAACATACTGTATAACAAACAACCTTAAAACTTGTGAATTAAAATAGTAATCATTTATTATTTCTCATGATTCTGTTGGTTGACCAGGTTGCTCAGCTTCACCTGGTGTTTATCGCAGGCACCAGGACAACTGAAAGACCCCAAAAGCTCTCATTTGCATGGCTAGCTGTTGATGCTGACTGAGAGCTCAGTGAGGTCTGTCAACCAAGGGCTTCATGTTTCCTCCATGTGGGCCTGTTTGCATGGCTGCTTGAGCTTCCTCACATCATGACAGCTTCCAAGAAAGAGTGTTCCAAAAGCCTTATCCGTGGAAATTACACAGTATCACTTCCTTTGCATTCTATTGGTCAAAACAAGTTAAAAGACCAGGCCCAATTCCATGGGCATGCACATATGGGCAATTTTAAGTCCTCTGACACTACACAGGTCTGCAAAGGGATGAGACGGAAAAGGAAAATCCAGGAAACTGAGATCAGCAGGGGGTGCTGATCAGGAGATGCTGAAAGTGTAATGACCAGCATCATTTTCTTAAGAACTAACTGAAATTGATGTTGCTTCATTGCTTACTGTCCCTCTTCTTTAGTGCAGCAAAGACTCCATTCTGCATGTTTGTGAAATTCCTCAGCCCATCCCGTTCCCTTAATTCTCAAGGCTATGTGCCAAAACAGATTCAGAGGATCCCTCCAACAGCCCTCAGAGTGATCTTTTTCATTACTGTAATAAGATTTAGTTCGTTTCCCCTTCTTGGAATGACACTATTCTGCTTGAGAGATTTGTTACTTCTGGTGAGAATTCAGGTAAGGGAACCCTTTTTTTTTTTAGTGTCCTTGTTTGACCTTCCAAGTAAATTTTGAAACAACATTTTTTTTTTCTGTATTTTCCCTCCTATGCTAGTTTGGGAACTACATATTCTATTTCTAATATTTATACAAATTGCCAATAATATTTTCCAATGCACATTTAAATATATTTATTTTTAGCTGGATCTAAAGTTATCCAATATTTTTCTCTTCCTGTCTAATATGACAAGTCTTGTAACTTTCAATATATATTTTCACTGTATATTAACATCCTTCTTCCATTGTCTTATTGTTTGCTAGAGGTTTAGTTACCTTATTTAAAACAACATTAAAAAAAAAAACAGCTGCCATCATTTTTATAGGCTAGAATTGGGCAAACTTCTGTAAAAAAGAAAGTAGTAAATATTTTAGGCTTTTGCTGGCTATATGTCTTTCTGCCATTGTAACATGAAAGCAGCTCATAGATGGCATGGAAAATGATGGGCATGGCTGTGTTCCAATAAAACTTTCTTTGCAAAAACAGGTGATGGGATTTAGTTTGCTAATCCCTGTAACAGACAAAAGTTAATTAAATTTATTGAAATTTTAAAAGTTTCTATGATCTCCCAATTTCTAAATCCTTCCTTAATTTTCATTATTCTTTCTGGTAAAGTACATCCTTTCATGTGGTTCTGTACTTCATTACATCTTATTATTTGTATATATATGAAAATCTCTTTCTTTTGCCACACTCTTAAATTATAACTTAGCTAAGTTTATATTTCCAAGGTGATTGCTATTTCCCCTCAGCACTTTGAAATCATTACTCCGTCACCTTCTGGCATCTATTATTGCGGAGCAGAAGTCTATCAATTTAATTGTTTATTTCTTCTTAGATAATTTACTTCTTTCTAAATTAGTTCTAAAGAATCTTTCTTTTCCCTTGATGTTGTGTGTTTCATTTTTATCTTCCTGGTTGTAGATTTATTTTCTTTTCCATAATGAGTTCATGTGACCATTTCAATATGTGAGTATTTTTTAATTAAAAAGACCAATGGAAGACTAATATTATTCTTCAGGTCTGAAAAACTTAGACCTATTATCTCTTTAAATATTAATTCTTCATTCCTTATTTTTTGGAACTTACATTAATCATATGATGGAGCTTTTCAATCTATCCTCCATTTAATTTAACAACTCTTTTTATATTTTTCACTATTTTGTCACTTTGGGTTAGGGTGAAGGTTTATTTATTAGAAAAATCTTTCAATTCCTTAATTTTCTACTTGACTGTACTCAGTTTAAAATGTATTTCATCTATTGAAGTTATAATTTTTAATGATTATTATATTTTTCATAACTAAATTACCTAACAAGCTCTTTTTCATAATCTCTCCATGGTTGAATCCTTTCTACTGATATTTATATCATAATTTCTTATTCTTTTATTTAACTGAACTGTGGTAGACAGAATATTGGTCCCCCAAAGATGTTCCTGTCCTAATGCCCAGAAAGATGTTCCTGTAAATATGTTCCCTTGCATGGGAAAGGGACTTTGCAGATGTGATTAAGACTCTTGCAATGAGAAATTTTCCTGTATCATCTGGATGGGCTCTATGTAATCACAAGGTGCTTATAAGAGGGAGACAGAAAGATCAGAGTCATTACAAGGAGATATACACTGGAAGCAAAGTTCAGAGTGATGTGGTTGCTGGATTTGGGCATGGAGGAAAGAGTGCAAGTAGTCTCTAGAAGCTAGAAAAGGCAAGGAAATGAATTCTCTAGCGCATCCAGAAATTTAAAATCCTGCTGTCATCTTGATTTTAGCCTAGTGAAACTCATCCAAAATGGGTTTCTCACTTTCAAAGCTGTGAAATGATTAATTCATGTTGCTTTAAGCCACAAAGTTTGTGATCAGTTGTTACAGTAGCAATAGAAAACTAATACCACATCATAAACAAACATGTTTATAGTCTGAGTGAGAATATCCTATGAAATTAGTTTTATCTTGAATGAATTCTATTTGATTTTCAATTTTGTTAGTTGTCACCATTAGAGTTAGAATTCTTTCCATGGTTTGGAACTTGAGTTTGCAATTGCATTTTTAATGAAATGTTTTTTTTCTTTTCATCTCCCTTGCACATTCTTGTGTAATAGGTTTGAATTGTATATGTCTAACTCCAAATTGTAGGTCTAGGATCTAAAGCAGTAATTTGGCGCATCCCCCCTAGCGTGGTACTTGGGATACCATAGATCCATTCACTGAGTTACTCACGTGCTGATTCAGTTTCTAGTTTTGACATTGTGATTTCCTGCTTCCCTAGGCCAGCAAACATAGTTCAGGCAGAGTCAACGGTCTTTGTTTTTCCAATTTCATTTTTTGAGCAGAAGCATTCTACCCAAGACACCGGTTTCGAGCAGCAGGCTTGCCCTCAATCCCCTTCTCCTATCAAGGATCCTAAATCTCCACAATCCCACAGAAAACAAATTTCCAGTGTACCCATGAATTCACCCGCTTGTCAATCTTACATTTCTGTTCTCTTTTTCTGGTCAGAAATATAGATTAATCTATGTTTCTTTGATAGTCACATTTTCATATTTTATTTATTATAACCATGAAAGAGAGCAGAGATACTTCAAAGTCGAATTTACAGTGCCATCTGCATTTAACTCATTCCAATCAAGATTATAAAGTCGCTTCTACATGAGAATTTCTCTTGTCCAGGTTACCAGAAATCTCTAAATCACCCAATCCGATAGTTTTTAGTCCTAGCTGTTTCTATACATCATTTCACTGGGCTTTGTGAAACACTTCTCTCACTTGGATTCTCGAGAAAAATAAATTCTAACCCTCCCCCACCTCTACTCCAGGCAGCTCCTTTTCAAACTCTTTTGCTGAGTCCCTAAGCTCAGTCTTGGGAGCTTTTTCTGTTTTCCTTTACAGTCATTTTTTATGTGGTGCCACAACTTCAAATACCATCTGTGGGTTAAACACTCCCCAAATTCTATTTCCAGCCTTGACCTCTCTCTTGAACTCAAACAAGTATATCAAATTGTCCACTTGAGATTTCCATGTTGATTTCTAATAAAAATTTCAATTTTACCATGTCTCAAATAGAACTATTATTCTATTCATTATTTCTGTTTCTTTTTCCATAGTAATGTTGCCTTTCTCATTCCTAATTGTGTTTGTCTTCTCTTTTTTTCTTGCTCAATCTTTCCAATGGTTTTTCAGTTAACCAATTTTCAGTTTTGATAACGTCTATTTTCTTTGTTTTTTTTTTTTTATTTCACTGATGTTTCACTATTATTCTTAGCATCTTTATACTACTACTATTTTTAAGGATTTATTTGATGATTCTTGTAATAGGCAGGATGGCCCTCCAATCCCTGGAACCTGTGAATATGTTATGTGTAATGGTAAAAGGGTCTTTGCTGCTGTAATTAAAGCTACTGGCCTTAAAATAGGGAAAATATCTGGGTCTGATTACACAAGCTCTTAAATGTCAAGTACTTTCGAGAGTCTGAGAGATGTAAGGGAAGAGGAAGGCAGAGAGATTTGAAACATGAGAAGGAGTTGACCTACCATGCTGGTTTGGAGATTGAGAGGAAAATGCTTTGAAGAAGGCAATCAGCCTTAGCCAACTGAGAAAGATTTCTTCCTGTCAGTCAGCAAGGAAATAGAAACCTCATTCCTACAACCATGCAGAAGTGAATTCTAGCAACAACCTGAATGATCTTTACTGGGAATTGGATTCCTCTCCAGATCTTTCAGAAAACTTGCACTTTGATTTTGGCCTCTGGGACTTTCAGCAGAGGCTCCAACTGAGATACATGGTTCCTAAATTTCTAGCGTAGAGTTTAAGTTAAGTAAATAAATTTGCGTTGCTTTAGGCTGCTATTTGTTGTAATTTGTTACTGTAACACAGCACTGAACACAGATCCTATTCTAATATCTTATTTATTTTTAACTTCTTTATTTCTCATAATGGACAGTACTTAAGGATCTAAATTTCCCACTGAATTAAACTTGTGCTTCCCACAAGTTTAGATATGTAGAGCTTTCATTTCCTCTTTAACTAGCAGTAGGGTATATTATCTATGTTTAATTTAAAATTTTTCTGAGACTTTTGCATTTTCTGTTCTGTCAACTATTAACTTAATTGAATTGTTGTCAAACAACATCTTCCATGTTGTCCACTAAAACTTTCTCCAGTGATGGGATTGTTCTATATAGGTTCTATCCAATGTAGTACCTGCTACCCACATGTGGCTAATAAGCACTTGAAATGTGGCTTCAACTTGAATAAATTTGAATTTAAATACTCACATGTAACTGGTGGATACCATACTGGAGAACTGGAAAGATGATTTCTATTCTTTGAAATTCTTTCATGGCCTATGAAAGATTAGCTTTTTGCAGTGTTCCATGCGCTCAAGAAAATGTGTATTTCCTAATTGTTGAATACAATGCTTTATACATGTTATCACATGCAAAGATCACCTACAAAAAATATAAATTAAAAGTTAGCTACATAAGCATCTTCATAAAATTTGTAACAGTAAAATTAACAAGCATTGGCATATAAAATATCCATATTAAAATATCCTGCTTCTGTAAAAGTGTTATCCAAATTATATACAACTCCTAGAATGAAGTTTTCAAGAAAAGTGTGGCTTAAGACATTCACACATAAGAAGAAAACCTTTCTGGGTTGATGCTATTCTAATAATGCTTACAGCAGATGGTATGCCTTGCTCTATTGACCTTACATAACTGCTAAAGAGGATTTCCTGTAAAAAATGACCGATTGAATACGTTCTTATATGTTTCTTCTCCACATCCCATGAAAATGGAAGCAAAGGAACATTGAAAGACAGAAATTCACAAAATAAAAGAGGGAAAGACAGAGACAGGGAAAAACAGTAAGAAGAAAGAAAGAGAATAAGAAAGAAAAATAGAGGGTAAGCAAGAGGTATTTTCATCAGCAGACCAGAGGAGGCTTAGACCTAAGCCCCAGGTAGTGGGGCTGGGGTGTGGAACCACAAAGAACCAGGATAACTCATGGAACAGAATATACACACACACATTTAAAAATGCACACAAATTTATGGCATCAGATACTTTTGAAGTCAGGGATGCCAAGTGGAACTGGACAAAAAGAAACAAACTAGAGAATTTAGTTGAAGGCTTCATTAAAGAATAGTGAGAACTCTGGTTCTCCTCAACTTTTTACAAGGCTATGTGACTATCTTTCCCATTCTGGAAGAAGCCTGGATGTTTACTGCCCTAACATCATAAGCAAAAAAAAAAGTTTTGGACCTTGAAAATATGAGGCACAAGGAAGGTGAGGAATGATGTGCCAATCCTGAAAACAAGGAGACATAGTGAAAATTTGCCAGCTGAAACCTAAGTCCCCAGTTTCCTTTCCTTGTTCAACTCCCAAGCCCTAGAAGTTAGCTTTATACCCCACCCCCAAGTAGGAGATTAAAGGATTCTTCTCTGGGGAAACGTACCTGCTCAAGAGAAAAACAATCTACAGGATCAAGCAATTGACCTTGACTCCACAAATAAATGGGCAGGTCTCTGTCTAATCACTTTACAGTGAATTGCACCAGTTGACAAGCTCTCTACCATACTCTAGAGCCCATAACTCTACCCCAGTCCCGAACAAAAACATACGGTATATTTCCAGGCATCAGCTTAGCATAAGTTCCATATATGACTGGAAAACCAGGGATCATGGGACATTTGAGAAAACATTCAATATGGAAACCAGAGATCAAAATCAGTAAAAATAAAGGAACACAGAGGAATAAAATGCAAAGAGTAGAGGAAAAATTAAGAAGAGTTCATTAATATCCTCAGGTGAAAAAAGAAAAATATTGTTTTCATTATATTGCAAGTGGATTCCATAAAAAGAAGACCATGGAGGATGGAAAGAAATTTTAGAAATAAAAATTACAATGGTAAAAGGGAAAAATGTAATTGTTCTAGTTTGCTAGCTGCTGAATGCAACACACCATAGATGGACTGGCTTTTAATAAAGGGGATTTATTTAGTTAAAAGTGTGTAGTTCTTCAGAGGAAAGGCAACTAACTTTCAGCTGAAGTTCTTTCTTACACGGGAAGGCACAGGATAATCTCTGTTGGCCTTCTTTCCAGAACTCTGGGTTCAAACAACTTTCCCCAGGGTGATTCCTTTCTGCCTCTACAAAGGCCTGGGCTGAGCTGTGAGTGCTGAGATGAGGTATGTTGAGCTGCTTGGGCTATCCTACATTGAGCTCTCTCATTTAAGCTTTCAGCCAAATAAATCAAACATCATTCATTCCAGCAGGCACACCTCCTCACCTACTGCAGATGTAATCAGCAACAGATGAGGTTCACATGCCTTTGGCCATGTCCACAGCAATGGAACTAGGTACCTTCACCTGGCCAAGTTGACACCTGAACCTAACTACCACAGTAATAGACATCTTTAAAGATAAGTTAAGGTACCAGGAAATAAAGAAAAAGAGATTTACACTAAGAGAAACAAAAGCAAAGATGTGCCAAGTCTGCATGTCTGTTAAAAATATGACAATGGGTGTATAAATACAGTACTGTAGCAATAAACAGCATATATACACACAGAGAAAGGGCACACATAGTGAACTAAAGATCTAACTGGATAATAATTACAATAGGAAGATTATTAACTCATTTATTAATAATGGTACTGATCACATTTAAATAAGAAAAAACCAATTTTACAAGAATTTTAATTTTTCTCCAATGATCTTTAATGGATATTGTCATTTATTTAGCAATGTAGTTAACAAAAGTAGGGAGGAATAACAGAAAAGATAAATGAGCTATCAGTGAAGTAACTGCTCTAATGTGGCTTTATCATTAAAGACCACAAGCCAATGAACTGTGTGAAAGTTCGCAATTGATGCTTTTCTAGACATTAAATTTGCATGTGATATAAACATCTTATTTGTAACATGATTGTTGAAGTCTCAAGGAACCATTTGAACAACAACAATTAATACATTACTTTCTGTCATTCTGTTTTACTCATGGTATTTGTAGAAGAAAGTTTATTTCTGCCAATGTTCTTTTAAATAAGTAAGCTGCTTGTTTGCTGTATTTTCCCCCAATACAGAAAATGGTTAAAAATAATTCATCTTGAAGGTGATAATTGTGTTACAGGAACATAACCACTCTGGAATTATTTTTTTAATGCTGTCTCAATTAAATTCAAATAGTGAATGAAGGATTTTTATCAGTATGGGGCAAAAATGTTCCTACAACTACAATTTTTCACATATTATCAAATTTATTTCCTTCCAAAAATACCATCAGTTATTTCAAAGATAAGATTTTTTAAAATTCGGGGAATATTCTTGGACCAAGGTATTTTTCAGAGTCAATTCCTCATTAGCAAACATGGCAGGTACTGAGTAATGTCCTGGAGAGTGGGGAAGTCATCTGAATCATCACCGCACGAAACCACATCTGAGACCCACGGTGGAGGGTCAATGAATTCCAGTAAAATGAGTAACACTCCTGTTCCTGTAACACAGCATGGTACCATCCACTGGGGATCAGGAGGCTCATGTGAAATTTCTTATAGACTTGAATTCTACATAGATAGACCTTTAGAGCAGACAACAGCACATTGCTCATATCTAACCTCCTAGAAAACCTTTTTCCTCAAATCATTCTGTAACTTTCCATTATTGTGTCAAAAGCCTTTTATTAACATTGCGGTTTAACCTAGCATCTTTCCAGGGATGTTGTGACAACTAAACTCATTCATTCATCTATTAATTCACTAATTCAAAATATGGGTACAGAGTACTCATTCTATACCAGGCACTGTTCTAGGTACTTGGAATATGGCAGTGACCCAAACAGACTAAGTCCCCAACCTCTTAGTGTTTATATTGACATGTTTGGGAGAAGAGTACAAATGGATCCCATATTCCATATGTCTAGATACTTAAAACTTATATGTCAAGTTTAAAAAGAGCTGAATAGAATGTGTTTTATCCTTTTATCTTAAAAAAATTATGCCTTTATGACAACCAGGCTCAAATTTAGAATTCTGAAAGTTCTTAGAGTTTCCCACTAGAACTCTGCAGTCCAAGAAGGAGAGCCAACCCCCAGCCCCTGGCTCCCAATCTGCCCCACGAGGATCTTTCTATACACATGTGCACACCCCGTGAGCCTGTTCAAGCTCAGTCTTTGAGCACAGGGGTGCATTGGGAAAGGGACACACAAATGCTGGAAGAAAGCTCAGAGTCACCCAAGAAAGGAATTCCAGGGTCTCACTATTCTCCTCCCAAAGTTCAGCATTTCAGACCTTCTACTACTTCAGTGAGCCACAGGAACAGATCAATTAATAAAGGGGTGCTCTCCACCGCAGGGGAACTTTCTTAGCAGTCATGCAGACTTTGTCTTTTTCTTCCCTGCCCGTGAAACCGTCCTGTATCTGGAGTTTTCACTTGGAGCGATGTTTTTCACTGTGAATTCAATTACTTTAGTAGATAGAGTTCCATTTAAGTTATTTCTTCTTGGTGAGTTTGGATAGTTTGTGGCTTTTAGGGAATTAATGCATTCATCTAAGTTGTCAGATTTGCTTGTTTAGACTTGTTCGTAATATTTTTTAGGTTCCTTTTATTTTCTGTGGGGTCTCTAATGATATCTCTTTTCATCACTGATAATGGTAATTTGTATATTCTTTCTTTTTGCCTTGTTAGTCTGGGGAGAGGTACAATTTCACTGATCTTGCCAAAAGAAAAGACTTTTGGGTTCCTTAATTTTCTCTATTGTTATTCTGTTTTTAATTTAATTGTCTTTTGGTCTTATCTTTATTATTGTTTTCCTTCTCCATACTTTGATTTATTCTTGTTTTTCTAGATTTGTGGTAGTTAGATTCAGGTGTCAACTTGGCCAGGTGAAGGTGCCTAGTTCTATTGCTGTGGACATGCGCTAATGGCATATAAACCTCATCTGTTAATGATTACATCTGCAGTCGGCTAAGAGGCGTGCCTGCTGCAATGAATGATATTTGATTTAATTGGTTGGTGCACAAATGAGAGCGCTCAACATAGCATAGCCCAAGCAGCTCAGCATACCTCATCTCAGCACTCGCAGCTCAGTCCAGGTCTTTGGAGACGCAGAAAGAAATCACCCCAGGAAAGTTGTTGGAACCCAGATGCCTGGAAAGAAGGCCAGCAGACATCTCCCTGTGCCTTCCCACATAAGAAAGAACCTCGGTTGAAAGTTAGCTGCCTTTCCTATGAAGAACTATACATTAACTAAATAAAATCCCCTTTTAATGAAAGCCAATCTGTCTCTGGTGTGTTGCATTCTGGCAGCTAGCAAATTAGAAAAAGATTGTTGCTTAAACTTTCTTCTTTTTAACATAAACATGTAATGATAGAAATTTCCCTGTAATCACTGCTTTAGCTCAAATTTTGTATTTTTAATTTTTGCTTTCTTCAAAATATCTTCTAATTTCCCTGAAGACTCCTTCTTTGACCCATGGCTTATATACAGATGTGTTGTTTAATTCCTAAATATACAGATATTTTCCATTTAACTTTCTGTTATTTATTTCTTATTTAGTTCTAATAAAGTTAAAAAACAAAATCTGAAAGATTTCAGTCTTCGAAATTTTTTAAATTTAAGTTGCAGATGAGGTACATTTTGGTCTTGCACTTGAAAATAATGTGTATTATGCTCTTATTGTTTGGAGTGTTCTATAAATCTCAGTTCCAATTGATTCAAAGCACCATGTGGTTCAACCTCCTTGCTGATTTTCTATTAACTTGTTCTATCAATTATTTAGAGAGTAAAGTGGAAGTCAATTGTGAATCCAATTCGTCCATGTTTCTTTTCAATTCTGTCAGTTTTTGCTTCAAGTATTATGAAGCACTCTTGTTAGAGGCAAAATATTTAGAAACATTGTTTTCTTGATGATTGACCTTTTTCTCGTTAAGTAATATATTCTTTATTTCTGTCAATTTTTCTCACTATGAAGTCTCATCTGACATTAATATAGCTTCTCCATCTTTTGTATATTTAGCTTATGTGCAGTATATCTTTTTTCATCCTTTTACTTTTAATCTAACTATGTCATTATACTTGAGGAAGGTTTTTTGTAGGCAGCATAGATTTTGCAAGGGATCTTAATGTTGTGGTAACTGTTGATTTCTTATACACCAGGCACTTTCCAGGTGCTGGGGATGAGATATGAAAATTACACTTTTTTTATGGAGTTAAAAGAGATAAAATATATTTGTTAATTTGCTACATGAAATTTGTATTCTAAAGTCAACTTTAGAGTTACAATATATTGATAAAATATCTACTTGATCTGGAAGGCAAGACTGATGACCTACCCATGAAATTTCTCTTTGGGGGCATAACCAGGGCAGAGAGGCTAGCATTAGAAAAAACTTAATTCAACATTGGCAATGAGGTTTTTTCCTGTCTGAATCTGCTGGCCATGAATTTTCTGCAGAGACTGAATCCTGTCAAAAGAGCTTTGTCTCCGGTTGACTCTGATTTCATCCCATTCTAGCCATCAGTTCCTTACTATGTGTCAATTTCCATATCTACATATCTATCTATAGATATGTAGATAGATAGATATAGCAAACAAGATTCACTGTGCCCTGATTGCCTGAAGTTTGTCTTTTCTCCTCCCTTTCCCTTTCCTCTTATGAATCCTTTGTTTCTTAACTGAAACTACAACTGACCTCCTCAAATGACCTCCTTAAATAATTTCTAAGCGAATAACTAAATAGCATACAAAATAACTCTCTAAAAGGATCAGAATTATTCTTTGATAGTACCAAACACAGAGTAGAATGGTGCCGTCAGAACATTTCTAACAAAATAAAGACAAGCTGCTGACCACAAGTTATCACATTTTAGTTGGTCAATTAATGTGCTGTTTGTTTGTTTTTCTCCCACCACCCCTGAAGATGCTCCAAATAAGAAATTTGGTTTGGGGAGTTGGGGGGCGGGGGGAACTGACCTAAATTTTTTCCAATTTGTAATTTCTTTAAACTGTCAAGATTTTGTCTACTGTTATATTTTACATTTACTGCTAGGAAAGGCAGATACAGTAAAGTGGAAAAAACATGAATTTGAAATTTAAATCCTGCTGTTCCAATTATGTAACCCGAGGCAAGGTAGCAAGCCTCCCTTCCCCCATCATAAGCCTTAGTTTTCTTCTCTGTAACATAGGCATAATAATGTATAACTTCATAAAACTATTTTGAGGATAAATTGAATTAAACAATATAAACTCTTTGAGGATATGGTCAGGAGAATAAATTTTGTCCTGTATCATTGACAGGGTGCTCTCTTCTGTTAAATCAGAAACCTTGCTTGCAGACAGTTTATGTAAGTTCCTAAAAAAGATGCACGTGGATAGCTTCTATGAACTGTAATGTGCTGTACAGCTCCCAAGATTTAATGCCCCAGGGTGAGGGGAAATGATTCCATTTAGATGGAGAAAGAGCACAGCTTACATGATCACACAAAAAGAAAAGATGGGAGGAAGTCAATGGTGTGATGTTGCCATGACACCAGCCATCTCAATATCCTGTCTGGTAGGCCAAGAGAGCAGAAGAGCCATAAATGTGCATTTTTACATTAAAATGCTAAAGTGATAGAAAGGAGGCCAGGGCAGTCTTTCACTTCATTACTTAAAACTAGATCTTTGAGCATCCTATCAATAGATCTCTGGCAATAGTTCAGTGGCACTATTGCTTTTGAAAGTCTTTAAGTTTCTTTAATTATTTGAATGTTACTTTAAAAATCAATTAAGAGCCCAGTTATTGAGTCGACTATTTGAAAGCAATTATTTTTGAGTCAAATACATTTTGATTCAAAATTTTGCTAGAGAGTAGCAGATACAGATTTTGCTAGAGAGTAGCAGATACAGATTTAGCAAGAACAGTTTATAGTTAAAAATATAAAGAAAACAGAGGTTCAGAATTTTAAAGCTCAAAGATACTTAACATTCATAGTCCAGGTGTAGTCTCTACCCCTGAGCAGGTAAGTGATTTATACAATGTCACAAAAAGTGAAAGCTGGAGCACAGGTTTCCTAATAGCTATTTGAATAGTTGGTAGAAAAGACCAAACAAATAAATTAGGTTTAGAGGTTAGCCATCTCTATCTTTTCTCTTGCATACCTCATTTCCATGTCCTCATAGCTAAATACTGAAATTCTATATTTGAACGATTAGTCAGAATACTTTCATCTTTACATTGTGGGTGCATTTTAAAATGCTGACTATGATTTCATTTGAAAGCTGGTCAGTCCCATTGATTATGATGTCAGGGACTTCTATAAAGTCAAGTGTGTGGGACATCCAGGGGGCACCCTAAGTGGCCAGAGGACAGGTTCTATGGTCGTGAAGCCAGCATCATTTTCATATGGGTTGGGCAAACGACCCCACTAATACAAAAATGATGACAGTGGGATAACCACCATCCCCTGGTAGAAGTCTAACAAAAGGAACTTAATACATGTATCAATGGCCTGCCGTGTACTTGGAAGGCTCAGAGAGAAGCCTACCTACCATTTCAGGCAGAATCTTGTAGGGCATGTGCCTTTTGATGGCTCAGCAAATGTTAGGATTGGTCCTTAGTTCTGACGTTGCAAAACTTAGATCGGATCCTCAACCAGGGTATTGAGGCTCTGCAGAAATCATTCTCATCAATCAAATGGATAGTAAAAACATTTTTAAATCAAATAAAGGGTGGTGTGATGAGGGTCAGGGGCAGAGTTCTCGCCTGCCATGCCAGAGACCCGGGTTTGATTCCTGGTGCCTGCCCATGATAAATAAATAAATAAATGTTTAAAATTAGCTGAATATGCCATAAATTTTAAAAACTCGTTTAGAAGATATTAGCTTAACAAGCAGAATTCATATTTTATATTAACAAACATCTCTATATCCACTATTGAAGCTTATGAAAACATAAGCATTTTGTCATATTGGTTTTAGATCTTTGTGCATCTTTTCATGTTTTAAAAAATATTTAAACATCAGTTTGAACAAAAAAAGAAATATCTAAAGCCACGTCTCTCCATTTCTTCTCCAGCCTTCACTCCCCAGACTTAATCATTATACTGAACCTGCTATATATCATGCTCATGCCTGTTTTTGTACGTCTATAAAACAGTTCACTAATATAAGTATCATTAAACAGCTTCCCTTTCTCCCTCAACTTCAAATTTAGAGGTTTCTGCATGTTGATAAAAAAAATAATAAGTTCTTTATTTGTCAATTTGCATTAACTTTACTAGAGACAATGGGGTTATTTTCCACTTTTGTACTATTATAAACACTGCTGGAATTAATGTTCTTGTGTTTCTTTCTTGAGTACATTTCTTTCTTGTGCATAGGTGTAAGAGTTTCTTGGCATTGCACTAAGAAATGCTCCTGCTCAGTTGAAAGTTGTTCTTCAACTTTATTAAATATGCCCAACTGTCCACTATAGTAATGGTACTGATTACACTTCCAAAACATGCATTATTATTTCCCTATCAATACATGATGTGGTAGACTGAATAATGCCACCTCAAAGATGCTTATATCCTAATCCCCAGTACCATCGAATATGTTACCATAAGGGAAAGGAGATGTTACCATATGGAAAAAGGTACTTTGCGGATATGATTAAGGTGCTTGACATGGAAAGATCATCCTGAATTATTGAGTTGGGTCCAATGTAATCACAAGGATCCCTATAATAGGAAGCCCAGAGAATGAGAGTCAGAGAAGGAGACGTGGGGATGACAGTAGTGGTCAGAGAATCAGAGAGAGACTTGAAGATGCTGTGCAGCTGGTTTTGGAGATGGAGGTAAGGGCCACTAGCCAAGGAATGCAAGTGGCCTCCAGAAGCTGGACTAGCCAAAGAATCATTCTCCTCTAGAGCCTCCAGAAGGAATCAGCATTGCTGATACCTTGACTTTAGTCAAGTGAAGCTGATTTTAGACTTCTGACATCCAGAACAGTAAAATAATAGTTACATTATTTTAAGCCACTAAGTGTGTGATAAGAAATAACAGAAACAGAAATCTAATATGTTATAAGTATTTTTTGTCAAAACGAGTCATATAAAAGCATAGCTCAGGGTGTATGGGTGGTTCAGTGGTAGAATGCTTGCCTTCCATGCAAGAGACCCGGGTTCGATTCCCAACCATGCATCAAAACAAAACAAAAGCATATCTCATTATTATCTGTAGTCAATTTGCCTTCCTACTGGTGAGTTTGAGCCTCTTTTCAGTTGGATATTTATCAATTTGGTTTCTTCCTCTATAAATTGTTCAAATTGTCAGGCTGATGATCATCTTCTTAATGATTTGAAGAAATCTTCTATATCAGAGTGTCCCAAATTCAGCACTATTGACATTTTGGACCAGGTATTATTTGCTGTACAGGGCTCTATGTGCACTGAAGAAAGTTTAGCAGCATATCTTGGCCTCTGCCAGTTAGCTGACATTTACACACACACACACATGCACACTCACACACACAGTAATGTCCAAAAGTCTCCAAACATTGCAAAATGTCCCCTAGGGGACAAAATCACTCCAGTTGGGAACCACTGCTTATATTAATCTATACACGCTAGCCTGTAGTCAGTTATGGAAGTTGAAAAATGTTTTTCTAAGTCTACGGTTTGGTAGATATTTTATGTATTAAATTTCAGTGCAGCCATTTAATCAGTCATTTTAAAATTTTTCTTCCTTATTTTGTTATGAAATATTATTCTATTCCTGTGATCCTCACACTGAAACATGCATAAGATGGGTTTGTTAAAACAAGGATATCTGGACTCCACACCCACAATTTCTGATTCAACATGGCATGGGGCCCAAGAATTTGAGTTTCTAAAGAATTCCCAGAGAATGCTGATACTTCTGGTCCAGGGGCCAGACCTCAATAACATCAATAGTCACGAAGATTCTTCCTTCAGTCTTTGCAAAGTTTTTGTAATTTTGATTTCCACACTCGGGTTTTAATTCATCTAGATTTTCTTTTTGGTATGGTGTTAAGCAGATATTTAATTTTACTTTCTTTTTCTTCTTACGTATGGGCAGTTATACCTTTTCTTGATTTGTCCATGCTTTTGATTATATTGTTATGGTAGATTTTTAACAACTGTGTTATATTTTTAAATGAACTTTTAAATTTTAGAATAGTTTTAGATTTAGAGTAAAATTTTGAAGATAGTAGAGAGTCCCTTTATACCCCATTCCCCATTTCCCCAATTGTTAACTTCCTACATTAATATGGTACACTTGTTAAAATGACTGAAACAATACTGATATAATATCATTAACTAAAGTCCATACCTTATTCAGATTTCCTTAGTTTTCGCCTAATGTATTTTTTTGTTTCAGGTTCCCTTCCAAGATACCGTACGACATTTAGTTGCCATGTCTTCTTAGATCCCCTTTGGCTGTGACAGCTTCTCAGACTTTCCTTGTTTTTGAGGACCTCGACAGTTCTGAGGAGTGGTTTTCAGGAATTTTGTAGAATATCCCTCATTTGGGATTTGTCTGATGCTTTTTTCTCATGATTTGACTGGCTTTGGGGCAGAAAGAGCATATGGGCAAAGTAGCATTCTCATCACATCATATCCAGAGTGCATATTATCAACATTACATCAAGGTAGATGTTAATCTTAATTATCTGGCTTGATATGTCAGGTTCATCTACTTGAAGTCATGTTTTTAATCTCCCTACTTTCTATTTGAACTTTTGGGAAGAAAGTCACTTTGTGGGCCTCACACTTGAGAAGTCAGGGGTTAAGCTCCACTTCCTTGAGGGAGGCGTATCTACATAAATTATTTGGAATTCTTTGGCAGAAGAGCTTTTTCTCCCCTATTTATTCATTTATTTAATAATTAGTGTGAACTCATGATCTTTATTTTATATTTTGGATTATAAACTGATACTACTTTATTTTGTTGATAAAATATTTCAGCTTAGGCCATTTGGGGCTTTTCAGTAGGTTCCTGTGTTCCTTTATTACGTATACCCCATCATTTTGAGTTTTTGATTTATTTTGTTTCTTGAATACTTGCTACTTTCTGGCACTATAGGATGCTCCAGGTTCATCATGTCTTTCCTTGCTCTGATCTAGAATCAACCATTTCTCTAAGGAGCCAGGGTTCCTTTTTTATTTGAGAAAAGTATTAGAAACTCAGATCTGGGACCTGGGTATACTCATTGCTACAGGAGTGTCCTTGCTTCTGGGTGTTCTCAGAAGACAGAGCAAGGAAATATTCATGTATATGTGAACCTATGTTATAAATACTTTGGTATCTCTATCTGTATGTATATTAAGCTAATATACATACTGATGTCTCCAACTTTACTTTGATTTGCTCAAAATTCTTGAATTGGAGATTTACTGAATAAATTGTCCTTTTTCTTTTCTAACATATTATGGCTATAGACTTCATGCTGTACTTTTTTAGCTGCATCATTTTTTTTCCATTTGAGATTTGCTTTTTAATGCAATTTTATTGAGATATATATTTCATACCCTATAATCACCTAAAGTGTTCAATCAATGATTCACAGGATAATGATATAGTTGTGCATTCATCACCACACTCAATTTTTGAACATTGTCATTACTCCAAAACATGCATATGAGAATAAAAATTAAAATAAAAATGAAAAAGAATATGCAAAACATCCTATAATCCTATCCCCCTCTATTATTTATTTATTTATTTATTTATTTTTTTTTTTTTTAAAGGAAGGAAAGACAGAGAAGGAAGGAAGGATGGAAGGAAGGAAGGGAGGAAGAAAGGGAAACATCTTTAAACATTTTCTTGTTTTTATTATATTTTGTTTTTTTTGTTTTTGTTACATGGGCTGGGGCCGGGAATCGAACCGGGGTCCTCCGGCATGGCAGGCAAGCACTCTTGCCCGCTGAGCCACCGCGGCCCGCCCCTATTTATTTATTTTTGTCCTTATTTTCTTACTTATCCGATCATACACTGACTAAAGGTTATGTCAGCCACAAGGTTTTCACAATCACACAGTCACATTATAAAAGCTATATAGTCATATGATCATCTTCAAGAGTCATGGCTACTGGAATACAATTCAAAAGTTTCAGGTATTCTAGCTACTCTAATCTACTAAAAACTAAAAAGGTATATCTATATAATGCATAAAATTAACCTCCAGAATGACCTTTAATCCCTACTGGAAATCTCCCAGCCACTGAAAACTTTGCTTTATTTCTCTTCCCCCTTTTGGTCAAGAAGTCTTCCTAGCTGCATTATTTTTGGCATGAAATACTTTCATTGTCATTATTTTGTAAATATTTTCTAATATCTATTAAGATTTCTTCTTTGAACCCCAAATTATTTAGGAACAAATATACGAGTTTCCTGTTATTTCGATATGTATTATTGCATTATTTGAAAATATGATGTTTATGGTGCTGATTTTTAGTTATTTATTTACTTGCTCCATATACTACCTATTGTTAGACACAGGATTAAAATCTTGTTTTATGTATTGCATGTGTATTGATAGATATTTTTGCATTAAATATTGTACTATGAAGAGTATAGATTTGCTACCTATTGTTAGACACAGGATTAAAATCTTGTTTTATGTATTGCATGTGTATTGATAGATATTTTTGCATTAAATATTGTACTATGAAGAGTATAGATTTGCCCATTTGTCCCAGTAATTTTGCTGATTTTTGCTTTATATATTTTGAAGTTATATTGTTAAATATAAACAAGAACGTCCATGGTATTTTGAAATTTCATGGGAGTATGCATTGATGAGAGTAGCTTTGTTTTATTGTGTTGAGAGTTTTCTATACCCATTCTTTCTAGAAGTTCCTTTCTTTCAGTTCTGGGACATTTTCTTGATGTTTTTTTCTTAAATATTTTCCCCTCTATTGATTTCCTGTTCTCTGTTCCTATAAATCTTATAACTCACATGTTGGATCTTCAGTATTGATTCCCCACTTTTCATATTCTCTCTTTTTCCCTCATCCCCATCTGTTTATTTAACTCCCTCGGTTTTATTTATGGCCATTATTTCTGTAACATTGAATTCATCAGTCGATCCATACTGAACATTCTCCAATGCCATTAAAATCTCATGCTCTCTTGGGTGGGCCATGGTGGCTCAGAGGCAGAGTTCTCACCTGCCATGTCAGAGACCAGGGTTCATTTCCTGGTGCCTGGCCATGTAAAAGTAAAAAATAAAATATAAAGAAAATCCCATGCTCTCTGATCTCCAGACCTAAATGAGCCTCCCTTCTGCCTGGATCACTCTCTGATACCCCCTATCCAGCTGTATATCCTGTCTAAATCTTACCCAACTCCTGGGCCTGTTTATTGGGACTTTCATCCTGAAAATATCTGTTCTTGCTTCTTTCCCATGTCACAGGGCTACCAATGGTGTGGTGTGATAATTGTTGACTTGGGCATTCCAGACTAATAAATATATAAAAATTCAAACACAAATTGGAACAGATTATAGGCTCAAGATTTTCATTTTTCATGTGAGAAATTTTCTCAGATGCCGAGCAGAGAGTGGTAATCTTCCTTCTCTTCTCCTTGCTTGATATTCTTTCCTTTCACTAAGAATATAGCACCCCAAGGGCCTGAGCTTTTATGCAGTGATATTAGTTCACATTCCTCCCCTCCTTCAAGCCAAAGTCTTAACCTTCTGTTACTATGTGGAGAATAAGAACTGAGCTCGTAAATTATAAAGATAATAACATCCCACTCCAATCTCTATGCATTTATAAAAATATTGTTATATTAACAAGTCTAGGGTTTTCCAATAATCTTGGCAAAAAAAGAAATCTGTGGCAATAATTTCCATTGTAGAGATGTTTACTTCAATGTAATTAAGGTTTCTGATTGAACAAAGACCAACGTCAAAAAATATTGAACCAACAGTGTATGAGTCTGTTTGCATGTCAACTCATTTAATCTTTATAAATTAAATGACATATGGGGACAGCCCCATTTCATAAGTAAAATAGCTGAACAACAGAGTGAAACACTAAGTCCAACTGGGAACTGAAATTAATTCTACTGGTCATGTTGAGTCCATGATATTACAGTTGCAAAGCATACATTTAATAACAGCCAACACAACAGCTTATACCATGTGTCAGGCCATTCAGATGCATCCCTCATTTATGTCTCAAAGCACTTCTATGAGGTAGTTGATATTTTATGTAAGAGGGCAATTAGACTTAGAGATGTGAAGGATCTTGCCTGAGGTCACACAATAGTAGGTGATTGAGACTTGATTTTAATCTAGTATAGTTGAATCTATGTTCTTAAATACCTCCTTATTGACTACCAACATTAGCAAAAGTAATATTGTTGGTTGGTGAATTTTACTAGCTTCAGCTGTTAATAGAAACAACATTTGCCAATTTGACCTGAAGTTATTTTCTGAAATGTTTTTAATAGTGTAGGAAGATGTGACCCAATATCACTAAATGTATATCACATTATTGTGCTCAAATATTGCCATTTTTATTATCTTTGATTGTTACATATTATTGTGATACACCAGGTATGTGAGTGTGGGCATATGGGTGGGTGATGTTTGGAAGGTTTAAAGAGAAAGAACATATCAAAGTGATATTTTGTTATTTGGTCAGGTGATCATGTGTCAGCTTAGCCAGGTTATGGTGTTGAGTTGTTTGGTCAAGCAGACACTGACCTGGTTATTACTGCAAGGGCCTTTCCTGGATTTAAATTATTAGTCAGTTCTTCATCTGTGGCTGATTACATATAAAATCAACAAAGGAGATTGCCTCTCACAATGAGAGAAGTCTTGTCTAATTCAATCTTATACAATTGAGTTGAAGGGCTTACAGGGAGAACTGATGACTTCAACATTTAGAAAGAAGACTTTCCAGCTATATTTCAGCCAGCCAGCTTCTCCTGGAGAATTCACTGAAACCTTCATCAGAGTTCTCAACTTGTCATCTGCCTTATGGAATTCAGAATTGCCTATCGCAGATGTTTGTATGAGCCAATTCCTGTAATAAGTATCATAATATTTACAAGAACACTCATGGCTCTTTTACTCGGTAGAGCTCTGACCAATACAGGTCAACATGTTTGAGAACTTGAATACGCAACATATGTGGTGCTTTGTATATCTCAGAGTTTCTATCAGAATAAGAAATTCAGAGTAGACATACTCTCAATGGACATGGAAGGCCAATAAAATTACACACGTAACTTTAGATAACTAGTTGCTTGAAAATGTAACTGGGTAAAGGCAACATTTTTGGAGGTTTATGGACAATAGGTAGACACTTCAACCAGTTTGTGCCTTTGTTTAAGAAATTGAATGAGCATTAAATCAATGATCTAACACAGACAAGAGAAGTGCTTTTATAAACTCCAGAAAGGCCAGATTTAGGAACAGTTAGATATGAGTTTGAATCCAGGTACTGTCTCTGGGTAAGTTTTTGAAACTTAGTTTGTTCATTCTTTAAATGGAAATCACAGAATCTCTCTACCCTGTTTAGGTTGATGCAGTATTAAAGACAGACGATTTAGATATCCTGTGTCCCAATTTGAACTCCAGAAATGGGACTTGATATATTATTGTTGTTTTATATATAGATATATATGAATTAAAAGTCCTTGTCTAGGTTCTGGACCACTGGGTTTTAAGATTCAGGACTATTCTGCCTGTGGCTGAAAGCTTAGCTTTCACGGCAATCTGACTTGGCAAGTGTCACGCTGTACAGAAAGAGAAGCAAACATCCACTCAACAGGCTTTCTTCAGGCCAAAAGTAGATGCTTCCTGGCCTGGCCATTGCTTTGTCTCTTGTGTATTTGTGAGCCCCTGCCTCCTGCTCTATGTGGAATGCTGCACCTGCTCTATGCTTCATTTCAATTGTCAGGGGCTGAAAACAGAATAAAAGTCTCCCCTTTAAAATGCATACAAAAATTCTGGCTGCACTGGACACAGTCTACCTACCAGGCTCCCCAGGGTCAAGCCAGAGCCCCCTCATGATCTGCTCACCAGTGGCTTCACCTGGATAACTATCTAACGCCACCTTATCAAACTGAACAGAATGTGCATAAATTTAGTTGCTTAAATTGATATTGATTCCCAGTGCAAGTTGTCTTGAATAATGATGGGGAGCAAAAGGAGGATGAAGAGAGGATAGCTTGAAAGAATCTTTAAATATCTATTTGGGCCACATCATGCAAAAATTCAAACCCCCAAGGAGCATGCATTGAGCAGATATCGAATGTTGACAATGAGCTAGTGAACAGGCATTCAGCCTGCAGTAAGTTCAGGGCCCTATGCCAAAGATGTGGAGATGAAGAAGCATATGCCTCATTCTCCATCACTAGAGAATTTGTAATCTAACCAGGAGACAAACCAGATGCCCATGAAAAGATAGCTAATGATATAAAAGGTAGCAGTATATGGCAAGTGTCCTGGGAGTCTACACAACATGAGGAAAATGGAAGGAAGCACTCCATCAGCTAAGAGTGAATATAATTTCACATGCTTTTGTGAAAGTTGCCCCCTGAACATGGTTTCCTGGCCAAGGAAACAGGTGGGATTGAAATCCATCCTCTACTTGCCCACCAATTGGGGAACCCTAAATCAGGGCTGAGTCTGGCTAGAGAAAGGGAAGCTTTTCCTAATTCTCACAAAAGCCATACTGGCAAATCAAGTACCCATTTCATTTTCCCCTCCTTCACTCATCAATATTTATTTTGTCTCATTTGTCACTGAACTAGGACTGGAGATAGAAAGATGCAAGACCTAGATCCTGTCCTGTCCTTGATGAAGCAACTGGCCCATGCCCAGGCAGCTCAGTAAAATGGAAAGACCTCCCCTCTGAGGACCTCCTTCATTTAATGTGTCCCACTCATTGTCTCTCTCCTCTAGAGACTCTCATTTATTGATGTAACACCTCCACCAAATAAACTATTAAAAATGTAGCATAACAGCTACCCCTCACTTTATGTAGGGTATATAGCAAGTTCTTATAGATTAACTTTTGATTCTCACAATAATTTGTGGGGAAGCCGGGATGGGTGTCAACAGTGACTAAGATTCCGAAGATGACCCTAGATCCAACATGTAGTGAGGCTCAGGTATGTCCCCCTTGTACATGCTAACTGGCAATCAAACCAATAATTATAAATTTGAATGTCACCATTTTGACACTTTTCAAAATGTAGAGTCAAAACACCTGCCAGGTCCAAAGAACCTCAACAAATCAACCAAGATAAAATGCCTTCTGACACCCTCACATCCCCCCATACACATATATAGGTAATAAATATATACAGATAATAAACATTTGAATTCCAAATTTTTAATCTGTTCTTCACCTGGGCAAAGGTTAGACTGACTGAAAATACTGAAATGATTCTTCCAAAGTGAGTAACCAGTCTTTGTCACTTCTAAACACAGCTGATCGTGGCAAGTAATATTCTGCACAGTAAGCTTTTCCCGCAGGTTACCACAGTACACCTGTGATAGGAAGTCAGAGCTGACATTCTCAGCCTGAACACTAATGCAGTAATGCTTCTTACTAGCTCTGGGTTCTGTTTTTCTAATTGCAGTGAAGGACTTCCCAAGTCTTCACTACTGATGCTACTATAATCATCTTTTCCAAGCATAATGCATGGTTCTCATATCACTATCAGGATCAAAACTTCTATAGAAGTTAAACCACTTACCTTGGAATTTAAGACCTCTACAGTGTGGTGCTAGCATCCCTTTCAATCGTTTTCCTCATTACTCCCTTTCACATATACCCAACTATCTGTTTCTCATACAGGAAATTTCTCTTATGCAAATTCATACCTCTGTAGAAATTTACCTTCCTTAAATACTCTTTTTTCTTTCACATAATTTTGTGTGCAGAGTTTACTAGTGTTCTATCTAAATGCCATCTACACAAAAATTTTCACGGATTCCCTCCACTGGGAATAGTCACTTTTACCTCTAAATGTTAATACATTTCAAATATCTCCCTCTTAAATATTTTTTCACTTTTTACCTGGTAGTATCTATTTTAGAACATAAGCTTTCTAAAGGAAGGGACTCTGTCATGTCCATCTCTCTTTGCTCCTTTGAAGAATTACTTCATAGTTTGTAAATTCTCACAAAATAGATTTTGTATCCATGAATCCATAGGCAGACACTCTCCACATTCTTCTTTACTCCTCATTGGAACGAGTATTTTATCTCAAGGGTCCCAGAGGAAGTAGACCGTTATTACTGATTCTGCCTCTCAGAGGAAAAGCATCTGAATTAGAAATTTCTCTGAACACACACGAGGGCCATCACAGTTCCCAGCCATGCCTGAGAGAGCCAAGGAGAGGGTTGTTTCCTTGACAGCTGCCAGAAAGGCATATCATTGATTGAACTGGAAAAGCAAAAACCTTTCTAAGAAAATATTCCCGTGTTTTGCTATAATGGACTAATATACCCCATTGCATTTTCAGTCATAAAATTAACATTTGAGTTTGTCATTTGCATATTTTAAATCAAGGCAATAGTAGTACTTTACAAGGTAAGAAGTAAGTATGATGACTAACAATTGCCCTGTACAAATGCATCAGGCAAAGTGAGCTGGAAACATGAAAACAGGTGATATATGTGACAGTTTGGTATGGGGATGCTTCAATGGAGAAGCAACTTCTGACTTCTCATCCAAACAGGGCAGATGTATAACAAGCATTGCCAAAAAGCAATCAAAGATTGAAGAGCCCAGAAATCAAAACTCCTGGGGACAACTAGGCAGACCTTGAAATAAATGAGAGCTGTAGGAACACATGATTGTAGTTATGAAGGGACTTGGCCATTTACTGTCTCTTACCAATCCGAAATATGAGTTGGTCATCATGGATCATATTATTCATGGATATGTGCAATCCTTGCTTACCCTGCCAGTGCTCTGGAGTTTGTCACTGGTGAAATGTAGAACAGATTCACCGTCTTTGAGGGAAAAAGAGTACTTTGTATTGTGTTGCAATCCAAGGAAGCTTAAAAATTCTGCCTGGTGTTTTATTCCCTTTCTCTTCTCATTTGAGGAAATGACATTTTCATTAAGAATGCATGCCTATTTCCTGTTGTTTAAAAGTTCTGAGATTACTTTTCCCTGAACATCTGCTATCTAATAATCACTTTGGGGAGCAGGTTGTTTTATCCCCATCATACAGCTAAAAACAGCTCAGAGAGCTTACTTCACAGGAGGCATCTGTCAGATCTCGAATCTGAGTTTGGGCAGGTCTGTATAGATTCACAGTGAAGCTTGCTTTAGTGCACAGTGGCACCTGTTGCCACTGATGGGGTGAGATCTGATGAGCCCTACTTCCTGAAAAAACATATTCATTATCAAGAGTGATCAGATATTTCAGGTATGGCTGCACATTTAGCAGCAGATACAAATAAAAAACAAAATAAATACCTCCCTGCAATATATGTACCCTATATTTTATCT
Organism: Tamandua tetradactyla; assembly: GCF_023851605.1. Classification (NCBI taxonomy): domain Eukaryota; kingdom Metazoa; phylum Chordata; class Mammalia; order Pilosa; family Myrmecophagidae; genus Tamandua; species Tamandua tetradactyla. The sequence continues at coordinate 51,357,783 of NC_135341.1, read as the reverse complement.
GGCAAGCCTATTTTAAGTGGGGAGGGAGCTTTATTAAAGTCTCTCCTACACTTTATTCAGAGGGAACACCCAAGTTCTCCATTTTAGATAGGGCTACAGAACTATGCTGTAAATGTACTCCTTAAGGGGAATGATCATATCTGAATAATTTCCAAATCCCAGATGGTGTTTGGCATGAAATTTTATGTAGAGAAGTGTTCAATAAATATTTGTCGAATGAATTTCATTAAGTTCCAAAAGACTTAGCCTTATTTATATATTGCAATAAAGTCTTTTATACAGATGTTTAGACCACCAAGATAGGATATTAGAAGTGGATAAGAAAGAAAAGCAAACAGAAAGAGGAATTAAATAAAAGAAAGAATGATAGGCAAAATCAATTTGCAGCAACAAATACAAAACTCTGAATTATTAGAAGACATTTCCTAAAAGTAGGTCACTAAGAATCATTTAGTTTCACCATAACCTCTTTCTGAGCATCTTGCCAGTTTTCTAACCCAGAAGTGTTATTAGATGTCAGCAGCAAATGTTCCAGCACCCTCTCCTGTCCCCACTGCTGAGTCTGTAGGCTTAGGTCTGACCAGGCTCAGGAACAAGCCCAAACTAGGGGGACAGGTCGCAGGATCTCAGGAACCCAATTCTGTCTTTTGGTGACACAGCCTCACAAATCTGGACATTGGACCCTGACTATGACAACATCTAAATATTCATGGTCTTCTGAGATAGGCACTTTGACTCATTCTCAACAGTCCCACTAAGGATTGGATCCTTACTGGAACCCAGGAGGTAGTACATAGCTCCCTGCTCCAAAACTTCTACATTTCAGTTGCCAGACAGATGTCATCATGTTACCCTCTTTTGAACTCCTTATTTCCTTACTCTGGTTGTTAGTTGAGATATTTTATCACCTCCTCTGAGTACCACTTTTCTAGTGGGCAATGAGATTGTCCAATCTAGAACTGTTTGGATCCCTTTTACCGTGTTTATACAACCCTTTCCCTCTTTGGTGTCCTTTTACTTCCAACATATAATATCTATTTCTCAGTTCAAATTGTTGTAGCCCCCTTTGCCAACAGTGAGAAGTGCCAGTGAAGCTGGGAATTTGCATCTTCCTATCCTGGGATGCCTACCAGGTGCAGAAATATGTACCCAGATCTTGTTCCTTGAGATATCCTTGTGACGTAGCTTACACTCCCTACTTCCCCTTCAGAGTTAGGCTAAGAGCTACCCTCTGTAGGACTTTATTTAAGATTGCACCCTCGCATAGCTTCCTTTTTTTCCCTGCTTCCACTATTTCCATACTGATTTCCTTTTAATGAATCCAATCTAAGATACCCCATTTTTTCCATACTTGGATTGTCACCTATTACCCTCTTCACACAGAGTTAGGCAATCTGGAAGCCCCTGGCACTAATATGCCCAACTAGCAGATTTAGTTGCAGAATGAGGTTATTTCTAACCTGCACAGGGGGTTGGTATAGTATGCCAGAAGGTAAAAAAGCTGCTTTTAATTCACAGCTTGGGTTCTTTTCTTTCAACCAGCAATTTAACTGTCCTTACAAGGCCATGCTGATCCCCATACAGGCAGCAACTCTTCCCCATTTGGAGTGTTGAGTTATTCACCAAATTTTATTAGTATTAGAGGTGTGCAGTGGATTCTGCTACTTGAAATTTGTTTTAGGAACATTGATTTACTACTGTCATTTTGCTTACATATATTTATAATAGGGTGCCTGAATTTTATTATTCCTTTCTTATGAATTTCCAAAACATACAGAAAAAAAAAAGAGTTCATTGATTGTACTGCCAATGGTCTGATTCTCAAAGAATTATAACAAATTATTTTTCACCAGCAGTTATGCTCTGTGACAGTAAAATTATGAGGTTGAAGGATCAGAGAAGTGATAGTTATCTTCCATAAGAAGCTGGGGAAAAGGGAGATGCAAAGATGTATGACTTATTCAAGGCCACCCAAGGAGACAGTGACAATGCAAAGAGTATCTCAAAGCCATGTGGCATTCAGCCAAGCAGAACTTCCCTCTAGATTTCACGTCTATCATTTGTGCAAGTGATCTTAATCTTCCCCAAACAGAAAAAGGTTTAATTCTTTCTTCCTCTGTGTCCCCACAACCCACAGTCCACTGCTGGAGCTGCTGATAACAGCTGATTACATGATATAGAGTTTCCAGGGCTGTCCTGAGTACCTTGAGGGCTGGCTCTGCTTTATTTGTCTCTTTATTCTAGGGCTGCACACTGAACCACCCTACAGTGATTGGCTAATAACTGCACATTGAGGGAAATTTAATGAGATGCTACCTTTCTCCTCAACATATTACAGGTTAAGGAAAGAATGGGAAGGATGGAGAAGACTAAGTCATTTAGTCCAGGGGACAGTTAAAAACTTGGGTATACTCCCTTTAAGAGGTCCCTCTTTTTCCTTCATGAAGTTAAATGCATCCATATTGGAAATGGGATATGGTGCTGAAAAATACAGGAGGCTTCAGGATCCTCTTTTTAGTATGATCTTTTTATCACTAGTTCAATCATTCTTTCTACATGAAATTGGTGAGCCTTTGTTAAGTGCAAGGCACTGTGCTAGGCAAGGCAAATATAGTATTACAAAGACAAGCCTATGCATTCTGATAGCTTAGAATTTAGGAAGATAAAATAACATCAAATGGTTATTACATGAAAAAAAATGTTTAAAATAATAAGTTATATGATTAAAAACATTCAATGTGCTATTAAAACATATTATAAAAAGATGTGATTTGATCAGGGTTGGAGTGATGGGTTAAGAAAGTGACAGATTGCACCCCACTAGCCCATAATTGAATTCCACCTTATTAAAATAACAGGATTCTAATCTGGATAACTGGCAGGAAATGTGATCACCAACATGGAATAGTAGACCTAAGTGAGATACTCAGAAAAGACTATAGTATAGAAGAAGGGCAGGAAGTGCGAAGCAGGTCTGATGTCAAATATAAACCAATGGTTCAAGACTTACAGAGGAGCCATCCCTCTCTGGCTCCTACTCCAGGTGTCCAGGACTAAGCTGTCCCATGGCTATTTTAGTGTAAGCACAAGGCCATACTTTCTGTTAGAGACTAGCCCAGAGAACTAACCCCTCTTTCTGACATTGATCCCCTGGAAGATTTGCTCCAAGTTTCAAACAACTAATTTTCACATGAATTTTTATTAATACGTTGTCTTTGCTCAATGATTTCATTATTGGCCATCAATAGTTTTTAATGAAAGTATCACCAGTTTGCCAAATGAAAAAGTGTCAATTTACCTGTGTTGATTAAAGATCTAACCCAAATTCCTCTGATGAAAATGAGGAAAGGTCATTGTTTTCTGTTCTGCCTCTCAAAATTCACTTTTGGCTAAAATTTGATCAGTTTTATTTATCAATAGCTTGATAATTTTTTTAACCTAAACTTTTCCTCTTTACCTTCTTCTGCACCATAGCACATGATCAACCTAAAATAAGGCACATCACCTAGAACAACCCCCAGTCCCATCAGTTTGCTCTACTAATGAACCGTTCTGAGTATCATCATGCATTCCTATGGTAACAAGCATGATTTCTATCTGTGCAGTACCCATTATAGACACAGATCGTCATTTGAATGAATGAAAGGAAACATCACCTCCAGTTTATCCATTAACTATATTGTGATGTTAGCTCAGGTTGTCAGGGCTCACAATGAGCAGCCCTCTGCTTTGGTTCATCACACTGACCAATTTTCAATGGCTAAAAGAATGGGGTTTTCATGATGAAATAACAAAAGCTAATGGTCAGAGGAACTAGTTTGTCTAAGACATAATGGAGATTATATTTGGTTACAGTAATCTCCAGTAGGTAAAGATGCTGCCATGCTATAGATCAGGGATCAGCAAACTTTGTCTATGCAGTGAATATTTTAAGCTTTGCAGAGCTTTCTTTCTTGCTTTCTTCCTTCCTTTCTTTCTTTCTCTCTCTCGCTCACTCTCTTTTTCTCTCTCTCTCTTGCTCTATTATTTTATAAAATCTTTATTATGAATGATGAATGTTAAAAATGTGAAACGAAGGGAAGTTGTTGGTTCTAAAGTCATTTGCATACTCTAGCTGCAGAGATTTATTATCTAGTTCATTACTATATATAACAGAGATTTTCTTTCTGAGCCATATGATTTGAAGTTTACTGTCTTTACCAGAGTCATAATAGTGAAGGATATTTGTCCTTTTATGTCTGGCTTATTTCACTCAATATTATATCTTCCAGATTCACCCATGTTGTCGTATGCTTCAGGACCTTATTTCATCTTACTGCTGCATAATATTCCTTCATGTGCACATACCACACTTGGTTTAAGCACTCATTGGTTGATGGGCATTTGGATTGTTTCCATCCTTTGGCAATTATGAATAGGGCCACTATGAACATTAATGCACAAATAAATGTCTGTGTGTCATTGCTTTCAGCTCTTCTGGGCATATACCTAATACTGGTATTGCCATGTCATAGGGCAACTAGATATTTAGCTTTCTAAGGAACTGCCAAACTGTCTTCCACAGTAGCTGTACTGTTACACATTCCCAACTGCAGTGAATAAGTGTTCCAATTTCTCCACATCCTGTCCAACATTTGTAGTTTCCTGTTTAATAGCAGCCATTCTTATAGGTGTGAGGTGAAATCTCAAAGTAGTTTTGATTAGCTTTTCCCTTATAGCTAATGAAGATGAGAATCTCTTCATGTGCTTTTTTTTTCCATTTGCGTTTGCTCTTCAGAAATATATCTATTCATATATTTTGCCCATTTTATAATTGGGTTGTTTGTTCTTTTGTTGCTGAGTTGTATGATACCTTTGTATATGCAGGATATCAAGCCTTTATCCGATATGTGATTTCCAAATATTCTCTCCCATTGAGTTGGCTGCCTCTTTACCTTTTGGGCAAAAAGGTTCTAAATGGTAACCTAACCTCTCATGCCATGAATAGAAGATAACTGGAAAAATAATGACAGTAAAAAGCAAAACAATATTGTTAAATTCTAACTTTATCTAGAGACCTATGGAAGGCTCTGAACCTAAAGACCAATTTCACATTTTTAATAAAAGGAAATATGCAATGTTAGGATGATGTTTAAGACTACCAGCAGGTAGACAATGACTTCAATATGCTTAGAATGACCAAAAGACTAAAATCATTAATGCCATGCACATGAAGTGTCTAAATGATCACTTGTACCAACTTTAAACATTGCCTTATTGACTTATTAAGTGTACTTTATTTTCCTCGTTTGTAAAATGGTGAAAATAAAAGCTTCTACCCCATAGAGTTGTTGTATTATGCCAAGGATTCCATATAAGCTTACTTATTATTATTGGTTTTATTATTATCATTGCTATTGTTATTATTAGCCTTCAGATTTATCAGAAGTGTGCTGTATGCCAAGCACATTTTACATACAGTGACATATCATTTGGGTCATGTCACAAAATTTAAGAAACAATGAGCTAGGCCAAACTTTGTTTTAAAGATTAGAAGACTGAGATTCCAACAGGAGGAAAGAGCTTGCTTAAGGGCTATTACTTTTGTTAAGTTTACGTATTTCATATGAAAAAAGAATCAGGCATGATGTATTCACAAACATGTCAGTCAATTATTCCCAAACTTAGTGCTGACCTGTACATGTACCTATTCTATATCTATATTACCATATGTCCCCCAAAATACTTATATTGAAATAGACAGACAGCACAGATTAGTGGAACAGGCTGGCAGTATGTGAATGTTTAGCCTGACGCTGCCAGTGGCATCTGACCTAAGAAGTTGAGACAATGGAAAAAGAAGGCCACTCCCATGTCCCCTACCAGGACACTGGTGTGGAGAAGAGATACATCACTGATTAAGTTTGACCACTTACTATTTAAGGAAAGTATTAAATTGGTTTAGAATTCTGAACAAAAGAAATTGGTGATCCAGAAATAAGGAAAACCATCCAGGTGCCTAGAAGCTTTGACACCAAGTGGGGATGATAATGCCAGAACCTGAGGCAGCTCAAACCATGTCCTCATGAGGAAATAGGGCTAGGAGGCATTGTGCTTGGGCTGGATTCTGCTTAATGCCTTCAGGTTTGCATAAATAGTTAAAAATATTTTATGTACCATCTCTCCAGAAGGGGGAAGGATCTTCTGTCCTCAAATCCCTCAGGATCAAAGCAAAGCAAAGTAAATAGCAAGAAAAGCAGAAGAAAATTGAATTTGTTCCCATCAACTGAGAATTCATAAATACAGAAGAGAAAACATCTTCAGCCTTCAAGAAACTATTAATGACTGCATTCCCTGTACTATTGAACAGGTGAGATTAGCACTCAGTCTCTGAAGAATCTGTATGCTAATTAAGTAGCTGCTAATTAATTAAATGCTGCTCTAATTTAGAAGTTTGTAAGATAAAATTGCAAGCTGTTTATACAAAATATATCACACAGTTCGTATTTGCACGTTTAATCCTAACACTTGAAAGTCACAGACATCTTTGAGACATCCACACCCCTCTTCCCAGAAGTGGATGCATACGTACTATGTCAAGCATACATTTAAGGTCAGGGCCTTGCTGGAGCAAGAATCTCTGCCTCTGTATGAACTGATGTATGTTTGGACTCAGAAGTCAAAAATATTTTTCACTTGAAAATATGGGGTCAAAATAAGGCAATGTATTCTTTTACTAAGTCTGTCATTAGTGTATCACCATAAATGGTTTTACTTAAACCAGTAGAAACGCCTTCTCTCACAGTTATAAAGTCCAGAATCAAGGTATCAGGAGGGCTGTGCTTCCTATAAAGGCTTTAGGGAAGAACCTTCCTTGCCTCTTACAGCTTTGGCTGTGGCTGCATCACTCCAATCTCTGCCTCCATCCTTACATTGCCATCTCCTGCTTCTCCCCCTGCCTTTTCCTTTCCTGTCTCTTATAAGGACACTTGGATTTAGGATCAATCTGGATTATTTAAGATGAACTCATCTCTAGATTTTTCACTTAATTACATCTGCAAAGACTATTTTTCCAAGTAAGATCACACTCACAGGTTCCACGGGTTAGGATGTGGGCACTTTTTTTTGGGGGGGGGGGCTCACCACCCATTCCAGTGTAGCTGGAAAGAGCAGAATACATGAATAGATGGCCATATCAAAATCCAAAGATACTGGATCTATATCACAATTAGAAGCATTTTAAGAGTTAGAGTAGATGAAGAAGAAAAAGGCATATGAAATGTAGAAAGTGGTCAAATAAATTGGGGTATATTCATAACGTTAAACAGACAGTCATAGTCTAGACATATTTCATTTAAAATATGAAAATATTAGGGGCAAAAGCAATGTGCAAAAGACTATTTCTGGCCCTATTGTATAAAAGGAAAAACATACAGAGGTATTTTGTAAATATAATGACAGATTTATACATGTATGTTGACTTTGCATAAGAAATTTATTCAAGGATACACAAGAAAGTTTATAACAAGTACTATGGAAGAAAGGGAGGAGGAGAACTACTTACTATTTTTCACTGAATATGCTTGTATGTGGTTTGAATTTTTATTGGGAGTATGTAGCATCAGATTGAGGCAAGGAAAGACATAATGGCCATTAGAATTACCCCCATTACATAGAAAATACAATTATGCTCTTGCTCAAGTGATTCTAACAGAAGCACCTGTGCATAGGAAAATTCTACTATTTGAGCACTTTGAATTCTCCCAGAAGCAGATTCTGTGCCAAGAACTCAGGTGCAAGTGCTCTAGTAAGAAGGTGACTCCAAGAGAAACAACAAGGGAGTGGGAGAATCAAGATGTGTGAGGAAGAAGCTAAGCAACAGACAACTTCAGGCAAAGCCTCAGACTCAGCCTGAAATTGTGAGAAGTTATGGAGAGTAAATTACACCTTAGATATATTTTGTAAATATAGTGACATATTTATACACGTATATTGACTTAGAGTTTGTCTTGTGTGAGGCAAAATCACTTGGTTTCTGTACTGCCACACCAATCATTGGATGGCCACACAGATCACCTGTTATCTGTCAGGGTGCGCGGCAGGGGTTAAAATCAACTGCTTGTCACTTCACTCTCTGAACCAGTAAGGTAGCTCCAGTGTCCAGATCAATCCTCTGAAGGCTGCAGGTATCAGTTGTCAGCACCGAAGCTGCAGATGTGCACACAAAGATGATGAATAGGATCCGAGAGGAACAAGATAGAGTATAAACCATCTACCCACATTTAGCAGGATGCAGCTTTCATGCATTCAACAGATATTTATTGAGAGGATAAATATCTCTCCAGAACTGTACTTTCCAATCTGATTGCCACTAACCATATATTGCTGTTGAGCACTTGAAAAGTGGCTATTACAAAATTAGATGAGCTGTAAGTAAAAAGTAAACATTGATTTCAAAGTAGCATGAGAAAAAAGAATGCAAAATTATTTCCCTAATAATTTTTACATTGATTACATGTTGAAGTGATACTAAGTTTATATTCTAGAATAAAGAAAATACATTATTAAAATTCATTTTACCTGTTTGTTTTTACTTTTTCAAGTGGCTTCTAGGAAATTCAAAGTAACGTATGTGCCTTGTATTAAATATCTGTTGGACGGTGCTGGTCTAGAATATGCCTGACACCCAACCAGGGGTTGGAGATACTGCAGTGAACAAGAGGGACTTGGCCCCTCAAGAAAGTTGCATTCCAGTGGCTGAAGCAGACAGTACACAAATAGAGAAACAAAAATGTTGCCATTCGTTTTAAGTGTTATATTGGAAATAGGGTCATGAGACAGCAAACAACACAGGAGAGACCTGCGCCAACATGACTGATGGGACTGATGGGGAAGCACTTCTCTTAACAAATGTCTTTTCAACACAAAGACTGAGACAAGGAGTGAACCATGGAAATATCTAGGAGGTGGAGGGAGGAGAGGGGAAGGGAAGCAGTAAGAAGGGTGAATCGAAAAATTCCAGAAAGAGGAACATCACATGGTAGGAAAAAAGCATTTATGAATTGCTAGACTTTTGGGTTATATTAGTAAAATTAGAATATCTTTAGGCCCCTACAGTGGCGAAAATAGCATTATATTCTCATGGTCTATACACATCTTACTGGGCACACACAGTTGACCTCTATGAAAAAATGCTAAGATTTGAGGGATGACTGAGAAGCTTTTTTTTTCTTTCCTTAAATAACATTCAGGCCTTTACTTTCATCATTAATGTCCAAAAGACTCAGAAAACCAAAGTTTGGGTAAAGAAGGCAGGATTTCTACACTTATATTAAAATGAAAAACATGCAAATTAGTTGAATGTCCATTAAACACATCGACACCAGCTTGTTTGTTTTTTACTGATTTTGAAGTGATGTTAATGTTTCATTGAGAGTATGTAGAACTTTAAAGATGTTTTAAGGAAAAGACTGTTAATGGAAGTGACATTCTTACTGCTTTCCTAATATAATTCTGAAATGAGATGAAGGCAGAGTAGAATGCTTTGGAAATGTCTAACAAATGTCTAACAGATGAGAATTATTCCCTATTATATAAAAACTTGGTTCAAGAAGTATAATTTTGTCAGTCTGTTCAATTTTTGATAGCATATAAATATTTAATGTAAAATTTTAAAAGTTGACTCTTCTTAAAATAGAGAACACTATTTTCTTTCTATTGTTTTGCCCAAAGTAATGCTAAAAGACTCCAAATTATGAATTTTTAAAAATCTAGTTTATTTCTAGCATATTTCAGTTGTTATGTGTGCAAATACAAATAAATGACTCATTCGAATTTTCAAGTTTTTCCTCTTGAAAATCGCTGTAACTTGTTAATTCTGTGGTCAATTTGGAATTGAAATCCTAAAGGAAGGGGTAATTCTTCAAAACATCTTTTCTTCCAAATGAGAAACAGACACAGAGTTACTTATTAAAAGAAAGTGTATAGGGATCTGACATACTTAAGGGTTTTAGTGATAACAGACATTTACCGATATGTAGTCTGTTGCATTCAACAACCGTTTACTGGATCAAGGCCCAATGTTAGAGTAACCATGGGTGAGATTCCATGGCCCGTGTTCGTGAACTTTACGGGATGCTCTAGGGGAGATGTAACATGACCCAACATGGTGACTGCTCCAGGAGAAGGTCCCCAGAATGCTGAGGAAGAAAGGGCAAGACAATGACTGAATGAAGTGAATCAGGGAAGGCTTCACAGAGGAGATGAGATTTGACCTAGGATGTGAAGGAAAAGTAAGACTTTTGCAAAACAGGTCAAAGAAAAGCATTTCTGGCAGAGAGCACATGAGGCGGAAAGCCACAAAGGTGGAAGATGTCTACAAGAGTCACAAAATATTAAACTAAGAGGGTGGTAAGGAGTCACATGAGTCTAGAGCCTTAGAATAGGTAGAGTAGCATGTGGGCTTAGAGCAAAATGCGGCAGAAAAGTTTGGAATTTATTCTTCATTTCGTTTCTCTCTCTCTCTCTTTTTTTTTTTTTTGGAGTGTGAATGCAAGTTTTAGTGCATGTTCTCCAATCCTGTTAGAAAAGGAGCAAATGAGAAGCAGCAAAGCTTCAATTTTTTAGTCTTTCTGATCACCCGCTCCATCTTCAGTAATTTACAAACTTCGTGTCACCTCTGTTCTCCCTGCTTTTCATTAAGGTGATTATTGATTTATGAGCAGCCTTAATATGATTCTTTCAGACATCCTGAAAAACTGAGAGAGCAGCTTTGTAAATAGATCAATTCCAGCCTTTAAAATTTGATGTCTCCTATCCTAACAGACCATTATTTTGACTAAACTCAGATGAAAGGATTCTTCATGTTTGGAAAAGTTTCACTAAATTAGTCCCTGAAGCGCTGAAGAAACGTTATTCTTATTATGTCTACAGGGGATAATCTAACATGCTAAACTTCATTAAGGGTCACTTCACTTATTGAGGTAACTCTGCTGCCAAGCAAGCAACAAGGTGTGATTATTTGGCGGCCCTTGGATAACTGCATTAACCATCACCTGAATTTTACAGAATCCTGGTGCCTATTCCAATAGCTCACACGTTATTTGACCCTTCATAAGTCTTTTCATATATAAAAAGTGTGCTTTCTGGGGAGGGGATTTCTTGGTCCTTCATTGCATTTCAATCTCCCTCTTATGACCCACACAACAAACAAATACATATTCTTTTAAATCCTTTCATTTCTTAGAAGAAAAAGGCTGACACGCTGGAAAGAAATATGGGCTTATTTCATGGCAGGAGAACTTTGATTCCAGTCCTCAGACCTAGCTATGTGGCATTAGGCAAAATATTAGTTGATGTTCTAAAAGTGCTCCCTTCTCTATAAAACAGAGAGTAGCATTTCCTACCTCCTCAGGCATTACATGTAACATGTAGCAAACTGTTTGTAAATCATGCCGCTCTTTATAAATGTAAGATATTGCTACTACTCATTAACCCTGCAATTCCAAAAGGGTTGTCCATAAGACACAGCTCTGCTTATTCCTAAAATTTCAGTCTACTGGATTCTTCCCTCCACCAGAGGGAATCAGGATCCAAGATCCTAAGGAGAAGAGGCCTCAACTGCAGATGGAAGGACCACAGCAAAAGCAAACTAGGGAATTTCTCCTTAAAGATTGGGGCAACTCTACCAAGTGGTTACAGAAAGTCTGGAAAGATTTGAGAAGGCAAGATCTGGACACCCACTGTTAAGGTAATCTTTAAAGTGGCACAGTCATTGTAGGTAGAAAAAGGACACCTGCAATCTTAGGAAACATGCTTGAGAAATTTTTGGAACTAGTACTCTAAAGGAAAGCAAGCAAATGCGAGGCATAAAGGAAAACAGGAAAGACAATGAGAGTCTAGATTTGGGTTAGAATTCAGTGGTTCTCTGCAGTTTATTTTGCCCATGGCAGATATTTGACAATGTTTAGAGGCATTTTTGGTTGTCACAACCTGAGGGAAGGAGGTGCTACTGCATTCAGTGGGTAAGACCAGGAATTGTACTAAATATTTTATAATGCACAACACCATTCTCTAATAAAAAATATTTGGCCCAAAATGTCAATAGTGCCAAGATAATCTGTCCTTGGGTTCTCTACTGGAGCTGAAGGGGAACTGCCTTCTGAGTTTCATTATCCAATCTAGGAAGATAAAGATGAACAAAATTTGGCATGAGGTCTCCTTAGGTAGAATTTGCTGACTTTGTTTCTCAGTAAGGGAAATTCCATAAAACACAATTAAGATAAATAGAGAGAAAAACAAATTTATTAGCTGGAAAGCCATGTGAAGGAAAATACAAACATAAAGTAGTAGTACACTCCATTTTAAATGTTTATCCCTGCAGTGCTATCGGAGGAAAGGTGCAACTCAAGGAGCAGGATTAATATTTCATAAACTTATTTTGGTGCTTCTAAAAGAGCAAAACAGTAGAAGTAAGTGAAATTCTAGAGGTATATTTCAAAACTATAATGTGGATGTAGAAATAATTCAATTCTATTAAACATAAGTGTTCATGATGTGCATAGCTTCTGGTTTGAAGGATAAAATGCTGCAGTATGAATTGGGGATGAAGTTCAACTTTATTTAAATGTACTATTTTAAAACAAATGTTAGCTCCTGTAAATTTGGAGTTTTTTATTCCATGGGTGCTTGTTAATTATGCATTGGACTGTTTTGTACTTTCATATGTTTCTCAACATAGACAGGCAGGTAGTATCAACATCCAGTGCCCAACACTGTGATGTTGACTCCAGCTAGCGTCTATGAGGGTGCTATTCTCCAGCCTCCTTAAGACTCAGTTTCCCAGTTGCTCAAGTACTGAATGGGCTAGTTTTCTAGAAAGTTCTTCCCAGTATAGCACTTTGAGTTTATGAATTTTTATTTTAAATAGCCCTCCAAACCTCCTCTTCTGTAGACAGTACTATATGTAAAAAAAATTACTTCCATATTCAGTCAAGGAAAACTCGGTTGAGAGAAGTTTGCTTTAAAAGTAGCTACCACGCATGTCAAAGTCAACGTAAATGATCCATTTGGGATTAGTTGAGCTGCCGTTCCCCTCCTTTAAAATTAGGTTTTCAATCATAGCCCCAAATGCCTCCCCAAATCAGACAAAAGCAATCTGTGGACTCTTATTGACATTTTAAAAATATGATAACATTGTAGACGCTGTTGAGTTTGCTTTTAACTGATGTCTAACCTATGTCCAGCCTCACAGAAGAAAAATATCTTCTTTCTCATGAAAAGATAATGTCAAAGTTTAGGCAGTAAAAGTTCAGTTGTCCTTAAAAGATAGTAAATAATATGAGTTTTATAACTGAAAGGCTGTGCTCATATACCAACAAATAGGCCAGTCTATGAGGAATCTGAGGATTCAGAGAAATTGATATAGATCTGTTTTGAAAAACAAATTTGATTTGGGCTTTAACAAAATACAAAATAAAATGTATTAGAAGAACAAAAGGACTGCTACTATCAGAGAAGGTTTTCACAATATAAGAGTGAGCAGAAGATTTATCAATTTCTCTCATTTTAAGTTGAAATTATTTAACATCAGCTAGCTTTTAAAGAAAGCTAAACTTATCTGGGTAGTAGTGAAAAAGAAGGTGAGTCTCTCCACCCGTCTGTTCTGCCCATGCCTTCCAGTGTCCTGGATAATTATCTTTGCCTAAACATAACAGTTATTCATTTATTTTCTCATTCAGCCATCAAACATTATTGAGCATCCACTCCATTAAAAGCCACTAGCATAAAGCCCACCCAGGCAAACTACTGACAGAGGGGCCAGCAAACAAATAATTTTGGCACATTCCCTGGTAGATCCATAAATAGACAGAGATTCCCAGACACATAATCAATGGAGCTGCAGCCCAAATGACAATGCAACTGCACACTGGAAGTGTATACATCAAGCAATCTCTGTGAGCTGAGCATTACTTATTTGTTCATTTCCTGAGATATCTGTGAATTGCATAGGGGTCCACAAGAGAGGGGCAGTTGATATTAATGAGGACTAACTTTCCTCCCCTTTATTTTTCCAATATATATCACTTAAATAAATGAATGAGGGCCTACAGCATGACAAATATTATGATTCGGGGAATTCAATATAGAGAAAAAGATAGTGTTTATATCTGACAACTAGCCTTCCCTGAAACAAACACTGAGGATGTATTGTCTCTAAGATGAAGATATGCATAGCAGTGAATATCAGTGACCAATTTGGAGAAATTCATTAGCAGGGTCGGACTGTTGTGGTACTCAATGGAAACCTTGAGGGATGAGCTATACAGAGAAATTTATATTTAAATACAAAGGCCCTCCAGAATAATTCATTAGTGGGGTTTATCTTTAATATTTCCCCCTTTGCTACCCTGCCAATTCCAGCCTTCCTCTGTTCCTTATTTTATAAATGTTTGGACCTTTTTGATCTAGGTGAGCGTTGGCCACGTCAATGAGACCACATGCCTCTCAGCTCTTTTCTTGGTTGTTGATTTCTGGCTTGAGATAAACTCTCATAGATAAAAGATAGATGCCTATATAACATTGATTGGTTTATAGCTTGGGCTTTGAATTCTTACTAGTAGTGTGATCATGAACAATTATCTTCTCTAAAGGTAACTAATGAGGATAATAAGAGTACAACTTCATAAATATGCTGTGAGGATGAAATACAATAATGCCTACAAAGTCTTTCACCTGTTAGCCGGCATCTGCAATAAATGTTAGCTATTTATTATTATTGATTGAATGCTCCCAATAATCCTGATCCCATTTCATCTAAATTGAATGTATCATTATTCTTTTAAATTTTCTCTTAATTAATACTCATTCATTAATATTTATTGAGGAGATATTATATGTCAAGCATAATTCAAGATGTAGAAAATGTTCACTAGAATATGGTAATAACATTTTCCAAAGAGAAAAAGTCATATTAGGTGACTCAAAAAATATTTGGCATTGAAATATTGACAGGTGAGATCCCGTTCAAAGTCACCCATAAAGCTGCTCTAAAATAGGAGCCATTTTAATAAGACTTTAATGTACTTTCAAGTTGTTTCATCTCAGCTTTCTAATTCAAAGACACAAGATGTGAGAAATGTTTATAATTTGCCTCTATGCTTAAATTTGGGGAAGTTCATAAAAAGAAACCCTTTTGGTAAATATTCATTATTTCCCTGCTCACTCTTTTCTCCCCTTGTGTAGGGGATTTTTTTTTTTTGTCATTTTGAACATTTTCCCTTTGTTACCTAGCCGTGAAATAGCTTTTTATATTTTTATTATAGAGAAAGCAAAATAAAGGTAGAAAAACACAAGGGAGCAAAAGGAATAAACAACTTCAGAATATCCACTTGCCTACGTTTTTCTTTTTTCTGATTTGAGTAGCAAAGTATGCTCCATAAATGGAAATCAATGATGCCAACTTCTTCTATTTTTCACCCGCAGACAACATACATAGAGTCTCTAGCATGTACCAGGCACTATGCCAGTACTTGATGAGGATAAACTACTGTTTCCAAAATGACACCAGAGAAGACAGTTTAGAAGGATAGGCTCTGGACTCAAACTGACTGAGTTACTTCCCAGACCCTCAGCAAATGGGATTTGAGAAAGCTCTTCATGGAGACCACATACGGACTTCGGGATCAGGCACACCTAAGTTCAAATTCCAGAATTTCTACTTATTGGCTGTGTGACCAGCCCTAGAACACCAGTGTTCAAGAAGAAAGCATCGCGTGATGGCTCCTTGATTGGGACTTTCTTTTTGCTTTCAAACTGTGAGCAAATAAATTTCCATTGCCTAACCTGATCCACTTCATGGTATTTGAGCAGCCCAGGAAATTAAAGCAGTCAGTAACTTAGGTTTTTATTAGCACCATCTATTTAATGACTCAAGAAAGCAAAAGGATAGTTAGCTTTCTACCACCCTGCAAAATGCCATGTAGCACTTGCTGTAACAAGCATTGAAAGCTGGTTTCAACCAGATCAAATTGTTCACCATCTGTTCATGGAAGATAAAGCTTTTCTTTCCATATAATAATCAACCAGGATTTAAAGAAAATGGTATTGTCTCAAATTTCAACATTAAATGATTGTGTTTAGGTGACCAAACATTGCACATGAAGATCAAACCAAAAGGTATCAGCCAGTAAAACACAGTAACATAAACTTTGAAATGCCTTTCTGAATTTCTCTGAAGTATTTCATTTGTGTTTCATGGAAGACTATAAAACAATAGAAATAGCATATTTAATAGAGTGCCAGGTATTTCAAGTAAGGTTCACTATTTTAAGCCTTCAACCTACTAAATGCTATTTTTATCCCTTCCTATTTTCAAAATGGTTTCAAGTCTTAATGGCTGGTATACTATGCATATAGGATAGAAATTTCTGTATAACATTTCATAAAGAATTAAGTAATCAATTTACTTAGAAACAGTAAAGGTGTGTCTGTCCTCCTTCTTCCCTGAAACCAATGAAACAAAGAAAATGAAATGCACAAAACAAAACAAGATCTTTGAAAAGGTAGAATGCAGCCACAACTCTGAACTTTTCTATGAATAGTGCCATAAAATTGTCACAAGAATTTTCTGTGAAAGTGCCATGTGTATTGGATCTCAGAAATAAACAAAGCTAAGAGGAAATGCATGGATATAGTGAAAGCAGTAGAAGCTTCACTGAATTTCCCCAGAGGGAAGGAACCTTATTTTGTACCACAGATTGTCAAGGGAGGGAGATGTACCAGGAATGTGACATATACCAGGTATTGACATTGTATCGACAATGTCAACTGTATTGACATTACACAGTGAGAAAGAAGGGAAACTGGGTATCAGACACCTCTACAAATGCTGTACAGAAATTAATACTACATAATTATTCAAAAATACCTGTGTCATGTAGGCTTATTGTATAAAAACCAAGGAGACTTCCTCTAAGCCCAAGGCAATTGAATTATCCATGCCAGAAATAGTATTCCATGAAACTTGATAAACATATCTTTAGAAAGTATTTAAACAAATAAATAAACATGGCCTGTATGAAATGATAGCTCAAAGAGATCATACAAAGACTCAAAATAGAAATTGTAAAACAAAAGAAAAAAATAGTAAAAGAACAGGAGTCATTTGGCATCAGTGATGGCAAAATCATCTTTAAAACTCCCCAGATCTCCTGAGAAAAACAAAACAACTGGAAAGCTAAAGACAAAATCCAGATTTTCCAAAAGAACCTACAAACTATTAGAATTAACAAGTGAATTTAATAAAATCATTGAATAGAAGATAAATTTGCCAAATCAATTTTATTTCTAACAAAAATAAGAAAATCAAATTTAACAAATTATATAATATAATTCATAAAAAAGATAAAATATCTAAAAGTCAATCTAATAGAATGTGTGTTATAGCAATACACTGAAAAATATACATCATTGAGAGGAATTATGGAATATCTAAGTAAATGGAAGGATATGTATCTCCACAAATATGGAGACCTAATGGTATAAAAATGTACTTTATCCTCAAATTGATCTAGAGATTTCAAGATCCCAACAAAATCCCAACAGTTTATTTTTTCAATTGACAGTATCAATGAAACTCTTGGAAATGAAGAGCTGAATTGGAGGAATTACACTACCATGTATCAGGATTCACTAAAGCTACAGTAATAAAAATTGTGTCACATTAGTGCAAAGATAGATGAAAAGACCAATGGACCAGAATATTCTAGAAGAGGCACTAAAAAACATGGACATTTTGTTTAGATCAAAAAAGGACCTGCAGAACATGAAGGAAAGAATATTTTTTTTAAAAAATGAATCTTGATCTTTAACTTATAACACACACACAAATTAATTCCAGAGACGTCATTGCTCTAAACGTGAAAGGTAAAACAATAACAGTTTTAGAAGAAAAATAAAATTTTAATGGCTTTGGAGTAGATAAATATTTTTTTGTTTTACCACGGCAGGCACTGGGAAACAAACCCAGGTCTCCGGCATGGCAGGCAAGAACTCTGCCTGCTGAGCCACTGTGGCCTGCCTGGTAAAATTTTCTTAAGCAGAAAACAAAAGCACTCAACAAAAATGAAAATGCAAAGATAAATTGGATTACATTAAAATTAAGAGTTTTTTTTATTTAACTGTTCCAATAAGAGATTTGGAAAGGCAAGCCAAAGATTGGGAGAAGATATTTAGGGTACACATGTCCAAAAAAGGACTTATGTATGTGCTACAAATCAGTAACAAAAATCCATAATCCAATATAGCAAAAGAACTGAACTGACATTTCACAAATGAGAACATCCAACATATGAAATGAGGCTCAATTTCATCACTCACAAGAATATGCAATTAAAATTATACTTTGATACCACATCACACCTACTTGATTTATATTTAAAATCCCAGTGTTGTCAATGCTATGGTACAACCAGTCAACTACACATAAGACTGTAAATTAGTACAATCACACTGAAAAAATTGTTTTTGTAAACACTAAAGATTAGCCTACCCTAAGATCATTAATTCAATTCTTATAGTAAACATGAGCCAAAAACATATGCTAGAATGTTGCTCAGAATAGCCTCAAACATACTAAACAACAAAAAATGCTATCAAATGCTATCAACAATAAAATGACAAATCAATTACGATGTATTTCTACAGTCAAATACTGTACAACAATGAGACTGAAACAAAACACAGCTACATGCAGAAAACACAGAAGAATCTCAAGTGCAATCTTGAATGAAAGAAGTCAGACAGTATGATTCCATTTATACAAATTCCAAAAACAGGCAAAATGAATGTATGGTGTTAAAGTAAAGGACAGAGCTTACCCTTGGATTGGAAGTCGGTAAGAGGTGGATAGTTTCTAGAATGCTGTTATTACATATGAATGGTGACTAGATCAATGTGTTCCCTTTATGAAAATAATCAAGACATGTTCTCATGATTCATACACATTCAAAATATTTTTATACTGCAAAAGCTATTAACTGTAACAACTATACCACTCTAATGCAAAATGTTAATAATAAGGGAAACTAGACTGGGGGAGGGGCATATGGGAACTATCGATACTCTGTGCATGGTCTTTCTATAAATCTAAAACTTCTCTAAAAATAAAGTCTATTTTTAATTGACTTAGGAAAAAAGTATTATTTCCAATACATATATATTTTAAATCCCAGATTTTTTAAAAGTTTACATATCATTTAGAAAATTATGCGCCCATATTACAAATGATAAAAAGGCATACTTCTTTGCTTTGAACTTGTACTTTGGATAATGCACTATCAAAACTTTTGAATTTGTACTATTTTCAATAATGAGGTTGAACTTTTTTCATATAATTTTCCATTTCTATTACTTTTCCAATCTGCTCATACCTTTCGCTAATTTATTTTTTTTTAAAGAGTTAGTTACATCAGTAGTAGCAGTAGAAGCAGTATGTTGGAGTCCTTTGTGCTATAATGGAATTAATGACTTACAGTTTGTTTATGATTATCAGCTCTGTGTGATCTTGGGAAAGTTATTTACCATGTAAACCTTACCTTTCTCATCAGAAAAAAAATAGATAGGAATAATTTCAACAATCCTGAAAAGGTGTCTTCTTAAGAATTCTATAAGCACTATGTGGCATGCAGCTCACCAACATTTTCACGAATTTGGGGGCACCTTCTACATGTGACAGTCCATGGTAGGCATGAAGGCAATTTCTGCTCTTAGATGGGTACACCGGGCAGCTGTCAATCAGCTGTGAATCTCCTTTACTTCCCATTTCCATTTGTCATTTTATTCATCTGATGTCAGGTCTTCAGCATCCCTTAGAGTGGTTCTTTCCTTTTGATCCCCATGATCACCACCTGGAATTAGGTCTTCATCTTTTCTATACGGATATTACAATGGCTTATTAATTAGTCTCTGCCTCTTTCTCTTGACTCCCCAAACAGTTCAAATCCCTGTTGCCAGACTGATGATTGTAAATGAATAATTGATCATACCATAGTCCCAAATTTCCCTCAGCCTGGATTCTATTTACCTTATTAGATCACAGATGAAAAAATCATTGGATCCCCTAGTTTTCCTCTCCAGCCTCATGTATCATCAGTCCCGAATTGGCCTCATATTTCAAATGTTCTAAAACATCAGCAGTTTCCTAAATAATCCATGCCTTGAACATAAAGCTTATTCTGTCAGAACACCTCTTTGCCCCTATTCCTCCTTCCAAACTGATGTCAGACACCATCTTCTCTGGGAGATCTCTTCCTTGACACTTGCGGTAGATAGTCCTCTTATAAACTCCCATGGTGCCTGGGTTCATCTCATCACAGTACTTGAAAATTGCACGTGGATCACTTGTTCATTTGTCAACTTACTATGTGGGGGAATAAAAAGTCTTTTATATTGCTGTCCCCTGACCATGAGCAGTTCTATATAAATGAATGAAGGCATGAACAAATGAAAGCGCCTATAATTGGACTGCCTCTCATGCCATCCACTTAGCAATATTTCCAGCAATACTTTTATATGAACTGAAAAAAGTAAAGATTGAATTTTCTGGAAAGAAAAAACTAATAATCTCTGTAGCAATTCAGGAATATTCCTGTTCTAGACAGATGAGTAGATTCATGAATAGATAGATAGATTCCATATGCTTGGGAATAGATTCTTATGCTTTACTTCACACAACCATTTTTGACAGGCATTCAAATGTCCTAAACTTAAGGGCACTTGAAGAATATATTGAATATGTTATCTTTGGGAGTCATGTGCTCTTATTCTCGCAAGAATAATTCATGTCTTCAACTTTTAAGTTAGTCTTACAGTGGGGCTATGGGGTTGAGGGAAAACAAGTCATCTTTGTTAGTGGTTGTGGAAGGTACATGATAAATGGTTTAATTGTTTCTTTGGGGGAGTGGAGTTCATTCCTTCTTTCACTGCTTTAAAGGCCCTATTTTAGAGTATATATACTTGAGGATTAGCTCATGCAGTATAAATTCACCAAAAGATTTATCAAAATGAGATCATTTCTATGCAGCCTGTAGAGATGATTTAAGGATCTTTTCTCTTGTTATTTATAAAAGAGATTTGAAGGCCAAATCTTGAAAAATATGACTAAGGTCTACTGTAAGTGTTGAACGGCTTCTTCTAGGATTGAAAGAATAGTGTGGACATGGTATATTATGGTATGAAGTTTTCTAAAACATTGACTCATCTACTAATTCTTTGTGAACATTTTTTTGACAACAACCAAGTCTTACTTATCTGGGTTACTTCCTCTCACTTAGCACCTTTCACTTAGTTGGTTCTCAGCAGGTGAAAAATTTGAATTGATCCCCAAAACCTCCTGTAAACTTAGAATCCAGTAAGCATCTGATTGTTCTTTACATGAAAGTTTCTAAGAAGTAGAAGTACCTGTCCTCAGTTTTATCCACATTCTTCAGTCATTCATTTGCAGCAGGCTTTCCTTCCAATATGCTGCATTATGAATAGTGACAGCTCCACATAAAACATCTCAGAAGCTACAAAGAAATAGAGGAGCATCCATTACCTCCAGTTTGTGCACATTGCAGCCATTACCCTTCTGTATTTGAGCATAAACTGCAATCATAGTTTGTCAGAAGGCATGAAATGTCCCCCATTTCCCTTAGTACCATTGGTTTCTTTTATTTGTGTTCTTTTATTTATTTATTTATTTATTTATTTATTTATTTATTTATTTATTACCACTGCTTTCTTGTGACTCACTGCGTCATTTTATTAAGTTGATGATATCTGTCTGTGCTGTTATAAAATAGATAGTTAGCAATACTCTTCCTCCTTTTGGACTGAATGTATCTGTCGGTATAATGATTTGCAAATGTTCCGTGTGTGCATGCACTTCTGTTTGTAAGCACTCAATACACGAAGGCAGCCATCATGAGAACACCAAGAATTCATAAATAATAGCGCCAAAAAAAAAAGCTCAACATGAAATAGATCAAAGCAGAGATATACAAAGTCATCTTAAAGGAACAAAATGATTCCTAGACCAGTAAGATTTGACATCATCCTGAGTAATAGTATAAATATATCTAAATGAAAATGATCCAAGCAGAAGCAATTGGTTGGCCTAGAAGCACATAGAAAGAAAAAAGAAAATTAGAGAGAGCAAGTAAGTGGATATCCATCGATCCTAATCCAGGGCAAGCAAGTGGGTGTCTAAGCAAAATGATGATAAAAATCAAGGCCGTATTGTAAAGTGCTCCCTAATCACAGACACCCTGACTCTTGCTCATACATGATACTAACTGAAGGAATTTCCAATCACAAAGTTGTTTTCTCAGGTACCTCCACATCACAGATTGAAGATGAGTATTCTCAACTGCACATGGATCAAACAAATTTATGTATGCATACCCTCCAACACAGAATAAGGTGGCATGCTAGTTTATATATACAGGTCCTATATAGACACCTGTGTTTACTTGGTGTATCATTCTCCAGAAGTCAGATGAGCTCTGCTGCTCTGAGAAGTTGGGAGCATGGTAAAAGATGCTCCAAAAAGACACATGGAAAAAAAAAAGCCATGTGGGTGAGAGAACCAACAATATTGTCAAAGGGGTGGTTGAGGCAATGGCTTATGGATATTTGGGTAGATAGATAACAAAATAAAGGCAAGAGAGGATTTAAGGCCAAGAGAAATGAGAGGATTCGGGGGTCTAAATGAGATCCAAGAGCAAGAGAGAAAGGAGAAACTAAAGTAACATGGAAAGGACAGGAAATTTTGATCAGAAACTGGAAAACCTAAAATTATGAATTAGAGATAGAAGAGCAGATCCCAGTGATTTCAAGGTTGAGGATATGGCTGTGTGAGATCACTGAATGTGAGGAATCCAAGATGTTGGGTGAGTCATTCATCCATTCAAACATTTGACATCTAGGAAGATGACAGGAATAGTATTAAGAAATACTATGAATTTTGAGTGCCAAATTATTCAGACTGCAAGACAAATACTTTATTCATATGGGTATTTTTTGTCTCCATAACTAGCTCATGCTCTGTTCACTTGTGGATTCTCACCTGCTCCACTTTGCCCTAATACCTTTCAGTATAAAATATGAATTATTGTTGGTGAATCCTTCCTAGAATGAAAGTTCCTCATTGTATGAAACACATCTAATTCAATGGCTAACTGTACATGTCCATTTAGTGAATAAAGGACACATCCTAACAAAGGGGGAAATTCTGGAAAGTAATCCAGGGAAGAAATTGAAAATTTTCTGGTGGTATTAAAGGAACAAGGAGGAAGAACCAATGGAGAGCTCAAGAAAGAGGAGTAATAAATAATCAGGAATATATTTGCCAGTGTGGACAGCATTAGTGATCTGGATGAAAACTGGTGGAGTTATCAGGGCACTAGTATGAACCCTCTGGAGTGAAAAGTGAATAGATAGGGAGCAGTTGAAGACAGCGTTGTTTAAGTTTGTTGTTTAAGACACCTCAGGGTGTTTAATCTAAGACTTAATAACTCATAGTATGGAATGAGTCTTCTATTCAATTGGAGGGCTAATCACAAATATTTTGCATTTTTGATGCCATGGTAAATGACGTTTTTGAAACAAATTTCACTTTCACATTGTTTGTTGCTGGTATAAGGTAATAACTGATTTTTGTTTACTGATCTTATTTCCTGCAAACATGCTAAATTCACTTATTTGTTCTAGTAGCTTTGTAGCAGATCTTAGAGAATTTTCTACATAAATGATCATGCTACACCAAAATAAAGAAAATTTTACTTCTTTCCAAACTGGATGACTTTACTTTAGCTTTTTTTTTGGCTCATTACTTAAGTTAAAAACAATACTGAATGAATGTGGTAAAAGGAGATATTTCTTGACTTGACAGGAAAGTATTTAGTCTTCTATTATTAAATATGATTTTAGCTATATAGATGACCCTTTTCAAGCTAAAGTCTCTTTCTTCTTTTCTTGATTGATGAGAGTTTTTATCTGGAATGGATTAGGAATTTTCCCAAATGCATTTTCTGTATCTATTGATATGATCATGTGTTTGTTTACGAATATTCAAGTAAACTTGCATCACTGGAATAAACCCCATTTGGTCATAGTATAGTATCCTTTTTATATATTCCATGATTTAATAAAATTTTATTAAGAATTTGTACATCTGTGTTCATAAGCAGTATTTAGTTTTCTTCCTTTGTAATGTAGTTACTGGGTTTTGTTAATAAGGAAATACCAGTCTCATGGAATGAGTTGCAAGGTATTCTCTTCTCTTCAAATTTATGGAAGAGACTGTGTAGAATTGGTATTATTTCTTCCATAAATGTTTGGTAGAATTTACCAATAAAGTCATCCACATCTGCCATTTTCAATTTCTTTAATTGAAATAGAGGTGCTGAAGTTGTCTTTTCTTTTTGAGTGAGTTTTGGCAGTCTGCGTCTTTCCAAAAATGTGTCCATTTAATCTATGTTGCCAAAAGTAATGGCATAAATTTGTTCATAATATTCCCATTTCTTTTTAATATCTATGCAATCTGTTCTGATATTACCTTTCTCAATCCTGACATTGGTAATTTAAGTAGTTTCTATTATTTTCTGATTAGTCTGGGCACAAGGGTATAAGTACATCAATTTTAATAATCTTGGTTTCATTGATTTTTCTGTTTTCCATTTCATTATTTTGCATTTCTATCTTCATTAATTCTTTCTTCTGTTTGTTTTGGGTCTAATTCACTCTTCTTTTTCTAATTTCTTAGGAAGCTGAGGCCATTGATTTGAGACCTGGTTTCTTTTCTAATTCAAAAGTTTAGTTCAATAAATTTTCCTCTGAGTATGACTTTAACAGCACCCTGCAAATTTTGATATACTATGTTTTAATCTTTATGCCATACAAAATGTTTTTTATCCTTTTTATTTTTTTTATTCCATGGTTAACTTAGCTATAGATTATTTAGTTTCCAAATATTTGAGGACCTCCCAAAGATAATTCTATTATTAATTTTAATTTAACTTCTTTGTGGTCCCTGTGTGCTTTGAATCATTTTAAATTCATTGAGACCTGTTTCATAGCCCAAAATTTGGATATCTGGGTAAATGTTCCATTCACATGTGAAAATACTTTGCATTCTTCTTTCGTTGGATGGAGAATTCTAGAAATGTTAATTAGGTCCACTTGATTGATGACGTTGTTCGAGTCTTCCATATCCTTTCTGATTTTATGTTTAGTTGTCCTAAGAATTTTTAAGAAAGGGAGTTGAAAAAGTTTCTGAAAATAATTATGTCTATGTCTATTTCTCCTTGCAGAAACTCTATGAGTTTCAAGGCAATGTATTTTGAAGTTTTTTATTAGACAGATAAAAGTTTAGGATTATTATATTCTCTTGATAAGCTGACACATCATATGAAATGACTCTTTTACCATGGTAATATTAGTTACTCTAAAATATACTTTGTCATATATTAATATAGCTACCTCAGTTGCATGTTGATTAGTACCAGTACTGTATATACGTGCCAGTTTGAAACTATTATATATCCCAGAAAAGCCATATTCTTTAATCCTCATTCTATATTGTTGGGTGAGATCTTTTTTATTAACTGATTTTTCATGGAGATGTGACCTACCCAATTGTGGGTGGGACCTTGTCACCTTCACGGAAATGTATCTCCACCCATTCAAGATAGGGTTGCTTACTGGAGTCCCTTAAGAAGGAACCATTCTGAAAAAAAGCTTTAGAGCCCACCCAGTGAGAGATCTTTGGAGATACAGAAGGAAAACACTCCCAAGGAAACCTTATGAAATGAAAAACCAGGAGAGAAAGCTAGAAGACATTATCATCTGCCTTCCTAGCTGACAGAGGTGTCCAACAGATGCCAGCCACTTGCCTTCCCAGCTGACAGAGGTGTTTTGGATGGCATCAGCCTTTCTTAAGTGAAGATAACCTCTTGTTGGTGCCTTAATTTTGGCATTTTCATGGCCTTAGAATTACATGTAAACTTGTAGTGCAATTGAAGTAGGGAAAACTCCAAACAACACCCAAGAAAGCACCAGAGCTTCCTAGAAATGCACAAAACTTTTATTGCCACGGCAGTCTCAGAGGATTCCTGTCCAAAGTCTGAGCCCCAATTATTCTTTGTTTCCAGATTATATAGGCTAGTGAGCAAGGTGGGAATTACTATAGGAATGGGTGGTAAGCACTGGAAAAGTACAGAAACAAGACTGGCAGGGCAGAAGTTACTATCTAGCCCCGTAGCTGAGCTCTTTTGTCTGAGATACAGGCAGCCCCTGGGCGTGACTAGGAACAGGCCTGGCAGACATCCTGTTTTGCACACCAATATTTTTGGACATGCTTGAGTAAGCCTGGATGTAATTAGCAGCACGGTAGACATCCTGTTTTTCTTCCTTCGAGAAAGTTTGCATTTATATACATTTATGAATGCACAAATCTATGGAGTGATGCGCACAAACACACAGAGTAATATGCATAAATGCATAAAGTGATACACAAAAATTCATAAAGGTATACAATAATACTGAGGTTAAACTTGTAAGCTACCTCACAATTACTTTCTTTTTTTAAAGCCATTCTGTTTTTCACATATTGCATTCCAGCAACTTTAGCAAGCCAAAATAATATATTTTTCCAAGCTTTTAATTTTAATTCATTTGCACCTTTGTATTTAAGGTGAGTTTCTTATTGAAGTATACTGAAGGGACTTTCTTTTTATCCACTCTGTCAATCTCTGCCTTTTAAATGTGGAAGACTGACCATTTATGTTTAATTTTGTCATTGCTATGGCAAAATTGAAATCTGCTACTATTTACTTCCTACTTGCCCCCTTTGCTCTTTGTTCCAGTTTTCCTTCATCTCTGACTTTAGTGTTAATTAACTTTTGTGATTTGATTTTATCTCTTTTATGGTTTATTTGCTGTGCCTTTTTCATTTTGTTTTGTTTTTAAGAGTTTACTTTAGATTTATACAATACATCTCTCACCATTACCTTGAAGGAATAGTAAACCATCTCACATATAGTACAGAAACCTTAGAATAGTTTAATTCCATTTCTCCCCTCCTGGACTTTGTTCTATTTTTATGATTCATTTTACTTCACATTGTGTTCTTACCGTTTTTGCTTTTAGCAATCAGTTATCTTTCAAAGAGTTTCAAAAAATGCAAGAAACTCTTCTTTTGTATCTATGCACATTGTTTCCATTTCTGATGTTTCTCATTCCTTGTATGGATTCAGATTCGCATCCAGCATCCTTTTTCTTTTGTTTGAAGGACATTTTTTAGCATTTCTAGTAATGCAGGTCTGCTGGAGAATTCTCTCAGCTTTTCAATGCATGAAATTGTCTTTTGTCACCTTCATTGTTGAAAGATATATTCACTGGGTGTGGAATTCTAGATGAATAGTTTCATTTTGCTTTGTTTTGTTTATATCAGGATTTTAAGATGTGCTTCACTGCCTTCTGACTTGCCTTATTTCTGCTGAGAAGACTGCTCTCTTCATTTTCTATATTCCTCTATATGCATTCTATCTTTCTTTTCTTTAGTTTACTTTTTAGTCTTTCACTTTAATACTTATTCAAAGAAAACTGATTATGCAGTACCTTGCAAGGTTTTCTTCCTGTTTCTTCATCTTTTGTGAGGTTCTATGGTTTATGGTTTTCATCAAATTCTGGGGAAAAAATTGGGCAATTATTTCTTTAATCAAATGTTTCTGTCCTCTTCACCTATGCCTCACTCCTTGCCCCTCAACCATCCTTCAAGACTCAAATTATATGCATATTAAGCTGCTTGAAGTTTTCCCACAACTCACCAGCCATGCTCTGTTCATTTTTTCCAGTCTTTTTTCTCTGTTTCATTTTGCAGACTATTTATTACTGTGTCTTCAAATTCACTAACATTCATTTTCTCTTGTAACATCTAATCTGCAATATTTTTCCATCCAATTGCAAGCACTGTGTTAACTCATCACTGAGAGGTGGACTTCTTTGTTATACCTTCCATGTCTCTACTTTAGATGCTAAATATTTTCTCTACATTCTTGAACATAAATATTATTATAACTGCTTTAATGTCCTTGTCTACTAATTCTGTCAACTGTGTCATTTCTACATCAGTTTCTACTGAATAATTTTCTCCTCATTATAAATCTTTTTTTTCCTGCTTCTTGACACAGCTGATAATTTTTTAATGGACACCAGACACTGTAAATATGTTGTCAGTGCTGGACATTTTTGAATTTCTATAAACACTCTTCATCTTTGTTCAGGAACACAGTTAAGTTATTTGAAAACAGTTCGGTCTTTTCAAGGCTTAAGGTTTGTTAGCTAGGATCAGAGTGGCCTTTAGTCTGGAAGCTAACTTTTTTCCCATCACTGAGGCAGTAGACTTCTTAGTATTCTACCTGATACCCCATGAATTCTCAGTTTTACGGATAGGAGCAGGAACTATTCCTGCCCCTGTGTGAACTCCTCAGATTTTTCATTTTGCTTCTTTCAGGGGATTCTTTCTTTGACTTTGGGCAGTTTCCTCATATGCACCAGCTGATTAGTGCTCAACTGAAAACTCTAGGAGGCCTCTCTGTAGATCTCTAGTACTCTCTCTCTCTTTCTCTTTCTCTTCTGCAAACTCTGGCCTTAAATATTGCCCTCATTGGACTCCCAATTCCAACTCCTCACTCAGAAATATTGTTAAGTTCCACATGGGTTTCTTATTCCAGTTATTTATTGTTCAGACAATAAACTAAGGCAAGCAAAGGGCTCCCCTCATTTTTTCCCAGTCTCTCAGGAATCACTGTCCTGTGCATCATGGCATCTATTCAACAGCAATGAGTGAGTAACTGAAAACATTGCCTTGGATATTCCATTTGGGAATTTAGTTATTTCAGGAAGGAAGTATAAATCCATTCCCTGTTTTCCCATTTTCTTGAAAATAGAATTTTAAGCATAATATAAAATTATTTTGAGTCAATTTTCCTTTTGATTAATGTTTGAGGTGCTATTTCAAAACTAATATTAGATTACAAATTAGCTAAATGTGAGTTTTTAATTAGAAATTCTATTTCAGAACTAATATAGGATTATAATTTAGCTGAATATGAAATTTATCTTTTGGTTTGAATAAATAACCTATATTATTAAGTAATCTTTGGCCTGCTTTGGATAGTGAGGGGCATGTAGTTGGTCCAAAATAGAGATGCAGTTCTGCCTCCCAGCCCAAGAAATTCTGCATTAGTATATTCTGGAATTTTTTCAGGAAATAATTATCAAGTCTTTAAGGGCTAAGAAGCTATCATGTATCAATCTTTCTACAGGCTTTGGCTGACTGCTCCCTCTATGTTTGCCACTTGTCAGACTTTGTTGGGTATAGAAGCAAAAGATGCATTCCCTATACTCCAATGACCTAGACTCAAGGATGCTTAAACTAGCCTATGAGCAAGAACAGTTGCATGGCAGCCATGAGGGCTGAGTGTAAGTCCAAAAGCGGTTTAAAAAAATGAACATACGAATTGAGCAGTGACGAGTAAATTGGTGCTGGTGGAATCTTAGACTTGGAAAAGAAAAGGTGAACAATGGGCTTTATAGTAGGAGATAAAGGAAGTGTGAACCACATGTGAGGAAAGAGCATGCATACCTCACATACTGGGGGTATTGCAAGGCCTACCTAGGAGAAGGAAGAAGGTCTATTTTGCAGAGCATGTAATGGGGGAAAAAATGCACCTCTCTAAGGTCAGCCATACTCTGCCATATAACATCAGATCATTAGTTTTCAAGACAATATTTCACTGACATATTCCCACAAAGAACTTTTCAGAAAACATTCTGTACATCATATGCAATACCTTCCAACATTTAGACATGCATTAGCACACACACCGTAATGGATGCAGTTGGTGCTCTGTGTAGATCCCTGTGTCGGACCTGTGCACCCATCAGTAGCTCTGTGAGTGTGGGCTGCCATTAGTTCACAGCTGTCCCCTTCTCAGAAGAATTCTGCTGGGTTGATTGGACAGAACAGCCCATCCAGAGGGTTCCACCTACACCTTTACCTGCTTGCCCCAGGCAGCCAGAGGCCCCTGACTAACTGACATGGAATACAAAAGTCAGGGCCTCTTATGCAAGAAAAAGGAACCTATTCTTGAGAGTAGTTTGTGGTCCAGAGTGTATCCCGGGATTAGACTGAAGCTGATCTCCCACCGAGACAATATAGTTACTAATTCCTGTTTCTGAACTGTCCAGCTTCCCTCACTCATTTCCAAATTTCTCCTGGAAGCAGTCACTGAATAAATCCTTTGCAGAATAATCTCCATCCCCATCTCTTCTTCTAAAGAACCCGGCCTAAGATATACATACACGCACATTTTGTAAACAATGGGTGCTTTTAGAGAAAACTGAGAATTCTGTTAATATACTCTGTTCTTTTAAATATTGGTTTTTTTTTTTTTTTTTAACATGGGCAGGCACTGGGAATCGAACCCGGGTCCTCTGGCATGGCAGACAATCATTCTTACCTGCTGAGCCACCATGGCCCGCCCTTAAATATTGTTTTGATCAAATACTAGTTAATCAGTCCCTAACAGCTTCCTCACCATACATGGACAAAAGCCTCAGGTTCCTTGTAAAATGGTCCCTGGTCATGGGCCTCATCTCCTGGTCAAGCCCCCA
Organism: Tamandua tetradactyla; assembly: GCF_023851605.1. Taxonomy (NCBI): domain Eukaryota; kingdom Metazoa; phylum Chordata; class Mammalia; order Pilosa; family Myrmecophagidae; genus Tamandua; species Tamandua tetradactyla. Next base: position 51,327,084 of record NC_135341.1, on the reverse strand, counting down.
AACCTCTTTCTGTATCTGTTAGGTTTTGACCAAGTTCTCACTCGCTGCTGGTCCCTTCCTCAGTTGTGATGCTTTTGCTTGGGACTTTCTGGTGTTACTGGCCCACTCTTACCTCATATTCTTTATTTTCAGATAACCCTTTGAATATCTAGACCTTTAGCCTAGGTCAGAGCTCTAGATTCTCTGCTTCCCAGATAAGAGTTTTGAAATAGTCTCCCGCATCCTTCCCGCAGACCTTGATGCTGTCTAAGCAGCAGTTTATGTGACCTGCATCCGAATGAAGGCCTCCCTGCGCCCCAGCAGAGTCAGGCTCAGAGCTTCAACCTTACAGTCCTCAATCCCATTTCCTGGCCACACAAACACCTAGATTTGAGAGCATCAATTTCCCCCACATTGATGGTCAGTAGCCCCTCCCTCCCCTCAGAGCACTTTGATTGGAATCCAAAGCCCTGGCACCCCCAGCACACCCTCCCATTGTTAGCAGACCCCAGCAAGTAAACCCTTCACTTGATCTTGTTGTCAGCATTTGCCTTCTTTTGGGCCAACCATTCCCATTGGGATTTGATTTCTTTTACAGTTTGATGTTTTGGTTCCTGAGTCTGTATTCTTAGATCTATAGATTCTATAGATTCCCTTCATGCCCAGCCCTCTAACCCTCCCTGGAAACAAGTGTCTATGGAAATAAAGGGAATGATGTCAATTCTTGTTCCCTTATCTTAGCCATACTTTCTTTTTCTTTTCCTTCTCCTACACACAGAATGCTCCTACTCTTTCCCACTAGCCATTGGCAAAGTCTCCACAAATGGTCCTTCAATGGCAAAATTTCATTTTCACTTTCCTCAGCAAAGAGTTAATGCAGCTCCAAAATTATCCTTTATTAAATTATTTTTATTGTGTCTTATAAATGGACATTATTGAAAACCAGACAAAGGAATTTAGACTAAAATTCTAAACAACATAATGTCCGAGAGCACCAATGCCCTCACCTAACTCTTTTATGTCCTAACTCAGAGCCTCAGCCTACTCATCTATGAAATGAGAATAATAATAGAATCTCCTTCAAGAGGGTATTGTAAGAGTAAATGCACATATTCAATGTAAATCATTAAGAATATATGAACCAGGGTGCATACGTGGTTCAGTGGTAAAATTATCTCCTGCTACGTGGAAGACCCAGGTTTGACTCCAACACATGCACCCAAAAAAAAAATATATATGAGCCAGAATATATAGTTGGCCCTCAATAAATGATATACAATTTTATTTTGTGTTTTCCAGAGCTATGCATATAACAACTGTTCAAATTCCTTCCTTCTTCCCTCCATCTCTTCCTTCCTTTATGTATTCACTCAACAACAAAGAACGAGTGTCTTCTCTGTCCAAGCAATCATCTAGGGTTTAGAAACTAGGAGAGATGAAGAAGGTAGGCCTGCTCCCTTTCCTCCAACAGCTTATAGTCTTGGTAGAGATGGGGAGAAAGATGTAAAGGTATCTTTTCATACCATGAAATGAATAAACAATTAGAGGTTTGCATTTAATTTTATAGGAACAAAAGCCTAAAATCAGGGAAGGCCTTGTTACAGAGAAAGAAGAAAAAAAAAGGAATTCATAAAGTGGGATCCCCAGGGTTCTAACTTTTCTAGAAATAAATGGAAATTTACTGTTTTTAATTTCAAGGATAAGGTGCTAGGCATGACCAAAGGCAACAGAACACAGAGACACGTGTTAAAAGTTTTAGGTACGGTGTGCGTGTGTGGGAGGCCCTCAGTTTGGTGCATGGGCCGGGTGAGGGGCGAGGGGGCTGGCCGGGGGCCGCGGAGACGGCCACCCATGTCGCATCCCTGTGCAGGCCGCGCGCCCAGGTGAGCACGGGACAGGTGAGCGCGCGCCCAGGAGCAGGATTGGCATCGGGACAGGCTGATCCCCCCTGCCAGGGCAGAGACTTCCGGAGAAGATGGTGGCTTAGTAAGACGCGCGGATCTTAGTTCCTCCTCCAGAACAGCTACTAGGGGAGTAGAAACGATACAGAACAGCTCCCGGAGCCACGACAGAGATCAAAAAGACAGCATACCCCATCCTGGAACGGCTGACTGGCTGGGAGAACCCGCTCCGGTGAGATCGCTGAGGGGCGCGGGCTTCCCCAGGCCAGGGCGACAAGCAGCTGGAGTCCCTCCCTTCCTCCTTCCCGGGCCAGCTGGGAGAATTGGGCAGGCGGTCCCCTCAAGCCGCGGCGGCTAGTGCCCCCCTCACGTGTGGCCCCCCGGACCAACTGAGAGAATTGGATCGGGGATCCCCAGGCCGCGGAGAACGGTGACCGGGGTCCCTTCCAAACACGTGACTTCCCGGTCCGACTGGGAACAGTGCACTCTCCCGGGCCGCGGCGGCTGGTGCCCTCCCGCCACACTTGGCGCCCCGGGCCGACTAGGAGATTCAGACGGGTGCTCTCCCGGGCTGCGGCAGTCGGCGACCCTCCCCGCGTTCGGATCCCCGGGCCGGCTGACACTCTTCCAAGTCGCTTCAGCTGGCAAACCTCCCCCACGGCGAGAGTTTTCCAAAGCTAAAGGACCCACAGCACCTTTAACTGGTGGGACCCACAGACAAACGTATGCCATGAGTGCCACCTACTGGGAAGGATAAGAAAAACAGAACCCAGAGATTTCACAGAAAAATCTTTCAACCTGTTGGGTCCAACACCCAAGGAAATCTGACTAAATGCCCAGATGCCAGCAGAAGATAATGGATCACGCTCAGAAAATTGAAAATATGGCCCAGTCAAAGGAACAAACCAATAGTTCAAATGAGATACAGGAGCTGAGACAACTAATGCTGAATATATGAACAGAAATGGAAAACCTCTTCAAAAAGGAAATCGATAAATTGAAGGAGGACATGAAGAAGACATGGGCTGAACAAAAAGGAGAAATAGAAAAACTGAAAAAACAAATCGCAGAACTTATGGAAGTGAAGGATAAAGTAGAAAAGATGGAAAAAACAATGGATACCTACAATGATAGATTTAAAGAGACAGAAGTTAGAATTAGTGATTTGGAGGATGGAACATCTGAATTCCAAACAGAAACAGAAACTATCAGGAAAAGAATGGAAAATTTGAACAGGAGATCAAGGAACTCAAGGACAATATGAACCGCACAAATATACATGTTGTGGGTGTCACAGAAGGAGAAGAGAAGGGAAAAGGAGGAGAAAAACTAATGGAAGAAATTATCACTGAAAATTTCCCAACTCTTATGAAAGACCTAAAATTACAGATCCAAGAAGTGCAGTGCACCCCAAAGAGATTAGACCCAAATAGGCATTCTCCAAGACACTTACTAGTTAGAATGTCAGAGGTCAAAGAGAAAGAGAGGATCTTGAAAGTAGCAAGAGAAAAACAATCCATCACATACAAGGGAAACCCAATAAGACTAGGTGTAGATTTCTCAGCAGAAACCATGGAAGCTAGAAGACAGTGGGATGATATATTTAAATTACTAAAAGAGAAAAACTGCCAACCAAGACTCCTATATCCAGCAAAATTGTCCTTCAAAAATGAGGGAGAAATTAAAACATTCTCAGACAAAAAGTCACTGAGAGAATTGTGACCAAGAGACCAGCTCTGCAAGAAATACTAAAGGGAGCACTAGAGTCAGATACAAAAAGAGAGAAGAGAGAGGTATGGAGAAGAGTGTAGAAAGAAGGAAAGTCAGATATGATATATATAATACAAAAGGCAAAATGGTAGAGGAAAATATTATCCAAACAGTAATAACACTAAATGTTAATGGACTGAATTCCCCAATCAAAAGACATAGACTGGCAGAATGGATTAAAAAACAGGATCCTTCTATATGCTGTCTACAGGAAACACATCTTAGACCCAAAGATAAACATAGGTTGAAAGTGAAAGGTTGGGAAAAGATATTTCATGCAAATAACAACCAGAAAGGAGCAGGAGTAGATATACTAATATCCAACAAATTAGACTTCAAATGTAAAACAGTTAAAAGAGACAAAGAAGGACACTATCTACTAATAAAAGGAACAATTAAACAAGAAGACAAAACAGTCATAAATATTTATGCAACGAACCAGAATGCCCCAAAATATGTGAGGAATACACTGAAAAGGGAAATAGACACATATACCATAATAGTTGGAGACTTCAATTCACCACTCTCATCAATGGACAGAACATCTAGACAGAGGATCAATAAAGAAATAGAGAATCTGAATATTACTATAAAAGAGCTAGACTTAACAGACATTTATAGGACATTACATCCCACAACAGCAGGATGCACCTTTTTCTCAAGTGCTCATGGATCATTCTCAAAGATAGACCATATGCTGGGTCACAAAGCAAGTCTTAACAAATTTAAAAAGATTGAAATCATACACAACACTTTCTCGGATCAAAAAGGAATGAAGTTGGAAATCAATAATAGGCAGAGTGCCAGAAAATTCACAAATATGTGGAGGCTCAAAAACACACTCTTAAACAATGAGTGGGTCAAAGAATAAATTGCAAGAGAAATTAGTAAATACCTCGAGGCGAATGAAAATGAAAACACAACATATCAAAACTTATGGGACGCAGCAAAGGCAGTGCTAAGAGGGAAATTTATTGCCCTAAATGCCTGTATCAGAAAAGAAGAAAAGGCAAAAATGCAGGAATTAACTGTCCACTTGGAAGAACTGGAGAAAGAACAGCAAACTAATCCCAAAGCAAGCAAAAGGAAAGAAATAACAAAGATTAGAGCAGAAATAAATGAAATTGAAAACATGAAAACAATAGAGAAAATCAATAAGACCAGAAGTTGGTTCTATGAGAAAATCAATAAGATAGATGGGCCCTTAGCAAGATTGACAAAAAGAAGAAGAGAGAGGATGCAAATAAATAAGATCAGAAATGGAAGAGGAGACATAACTACTGACCTCACAGAAATAAAGGAGGTAATAACAGGATACTATGAACAACTTTACGCTAATAAATACAACAACTTAGATGAAATGGACGGGTTCCTGGAAAGACATGAACAACCAACTTTGACTCAAGAAGAAATAGATGACCTCAACAAACCAATCACAAGTAAAGAAATTGAATTAGTCATTCAAAAACTTCCTAAAAAGAAAAGTCCAGGACCAGATGGCTTCACATGTGAATTCTATCAAACATTCCAGAAAGAATTAATACCAACTCTCCTCAAACTCTTCAAAAAAATCGAAGTGGAGGGAAAACTACCTAATTCATTCTATGAAGCCAAAATCACCCTCATACCAAAACCAGGCAAAGATATTACAAAAAAAGAAAACTACAGACTAATCTCTCTAATGAATATAGATGCAAAAATCCTCAATAAAATTCTAGCAAATCGTATCCAACAACACATTAAAAGAATTATACATCATGACCAAGTAGGATTCATCCCAGGTATGCAAGGATGGTTCAACATAAGAAAATCAATTAATGTAATACACCATATCAACAAATCAAAGCAGAAAAATCACATGATCATCTCAATTGATGCAGAGAAGGCATTTGACAAGATTCAACATCCTTTCCTGTTGAAAACACTTCAAAAGATAGGAATACAAGGGAACTTCCTTAAAATGATAGAGAGAATATATGAAAAACCCACAGCTAATATCATCCTCAATGGGGAAACATTGAAAACTTTCCCCCTAAGATCAGGAACAAGACAAGGATGTCCATTATCACCACTATTATTCAACATTGTGTTGGAGGTTCTAGCCAGAGCAATTAGACAAGAAAAAGAAATACAAGGCATCAAAATTGGAAAGGAAGAAGTAAAACTATCACTGTTTGCAGGCAATATGATACTATACGTTGAAAACCTGGAAAAATCCACAAAACTACTAGAGCTAATAAATGAGTACAGCAAAGTAGCAGGTTACAAGATCAACATTCAAAAATCTGTAGCATTTCTATACACTAGTAATGAACAAGCTGAGGGGGAAATCAAGAAACGAATCCTATTTACAATTGCAACTAAAAGAATAAAATACCCAGGAATAAATTTAACTAAAGAGACAAAAAACCTATATAAAGAAAACTACAAAAAACTACTAAAAGAAATCACAGAAGACCTAAATAGATGGAAGGGCATACCGTGTTCATGGATTGGAAGACTAAATATAGTTAAGATGTCAATCCTACCTAAATTGATTTACAGATTCAATGCAATACCAATCAAAATCCCAACAACTTATTTTTCAGAAATAGAAAAACCAATAAGCAAATTTATCTGGAAGGGCAGGGTGCCCCGAATTGCTAAAAACATCTTGAGGAAAAAAAACGAAGCTGGGGCGGGCCGCGGTGGCTCAGCGGGCAAGGTGCTTGCCTGCTATGCCGGAGGACCTCGGTTCGATTCCCGGCCCCAGCCCATGTAACAAAAACGGAGAAACAAAATACAATAAAACAAGAAAATGTTTAAAAGATGTTTCCCTTTCTTCCTCCTTTCCTTCCTTCTATCCTTCCTTCCTTCTCTCTGTCTTTCCTTTAAAAAAAAAAAAAAAAAAAACGAAGCTGGAGGTCTCGCGCTGCCTGACTTTAAGACATATTATGAAGCCACAGTGGTCAAAACAGCATGGTACTGGCATAAAGATAGATATATCGACCAACGGAATCGAATAGAGTGCTCAGATATAGACCCTCTCATCTATGGACATTTGATCTTTGATAAGGCAGTCAAGCCAACTCACCTGGGACAAAACAGTCTCTTCAATAAATGGTGCCTAGAGAACTGGATATCCATATGCAAAAGAGTGAAAGAAGACCCATGTCTCACACCCTATACAAAAGTTAACTCAAAATGGATCAAAGATCTAAACATTAGGTCTAAGACCATAAAACAGTTAGAGGAAAATGTAGGGAGATATCTTATGAAACTTACAATTGGAGGCAGTTTTATGGACCTTAAACCTAAAGCAAGAGCACTGAAGAAAGAAATAAATAAATGGGAGCTCCTCAAAATTAAACACTTTTGTGCATCAAAGAACTTCATCAAGAAAGTAGAAAGACAGCCTACACAATGGGAGACAATATTTGGAAACGACATATCAGATAAAGGTCTAGTATCCAGAATTTATAAAGAGATTGTCCAACTCAACAACAAAAAGACAGCCAACCCAATTACAAAATGGGAAAAAGACTTGAACAGGCACCTATCAGAAGAGGAAATACAAATGGCCAAAAGGCATGTGAAAAGATGCTCAATGTCCCTGGCCATTAGAGAAAAGCAAATCAAAACCACAATGAGATATCATCTCACACGCACCAGAATGGCCATTATCAACAAAACAGAAAATGACAAGTGCTGGAGAGGATGCAGAGAAAGAGGCACACTTATCCACTGTTGGTGGGAATGTCAAATGGTGCATCCCCTGTGGAAGGCAGTTTGGCGTTTCCTCAAAAAGCTGAATATAGAATTGCCATACGACCCAGCAATACCACTGCTAGGTATCTACTCAAAGGACTTAAGGGCAAAGACACAAACGGACATTTGCACACCAATGTTTATAGCAGCATTATTTACAATTGCAAAGAGATGGAAACAGCCAAAATGTCCATCAACAGACGAGTGGCTAAACAACTGTGGTATATACATACAATGGAATATTATGCAGCTTTAAGACAGAATAAACTATGAAGCATGTAATAACATGGATGGACCTAGAGAACATTATGCTGAGTGAGTCTAGCCAAAAACTAAAGGACAAATACTGTATGGTCCCACTGATGTGAACCGACACTCGAGAATAAACTTGGAATATGTCATTGGTAACAGAATCCAGCAGGAGTTAGAAACAGGGTAAGATAATGGGTAATTGGAACTGAAGGGATACAGACTGTGCAACAGGAATAGATACAAAAACTCAAAAATGGACAGCACAATAATACCTAATTGTAAAGTAATCATGTTAAAACACTGAATGAAGCTGCATCTGAGCTATTAAAAAAAAAAAAAGTTTTAGGTACTTGTTCCAACTCAAGGAACCACAGTTGGCCTCCTGAGTTAAATAACTCACAGGCTCTTATTTTGCTGTGGGTTTTGCTCCACAACTACTCACCTTTGACATGTGGGAGCAGCTGTCCCCTGAGACAGGGGCTCGCAAAGAGAAATAGATCAGATGGCACCAGAGGCCGGCTATAATCTGCCCTTCCCTGGGGAAGGGAGCCAGCTCGGCAAACAGCTGCTTTGCAGGTGTTAAAGGCTCTGGCTTACCCCAGTTACTGCAGCGCCTCCATTGTGTCTATGGTAACTGTTACAGGATGCCCTCCGGCAGGCAGAGCAGACTGAGCGCAGGCCCCAGGAGAGAAAAAAATCATGCTTCCCAAATTAAGACAGAGACCTTGCATCTGGAAATGAGGGCAGAGAGGCAAGATATTTTTGAGTCCTAAGAGAGTTTACTGTTTTCTGAAAGCAGAAGAATCCTCTCAATTCCAATCCCTTCCCTTTAAAGAAAATCATAACTTCCTGGGGAACTATGTATTTGTGTTGGAAGGGGATGGTATGGAAACCAGAACTTCACATGCAGGCAGCAGTTTGAGCGGGGCATACACTCCTAGAACTAGTAAGTCTCCATTGCAGCCTGTCCAGAGATTGGGGTCAAACTGCTTCCTGAAAAGCTCTTCACCCTCCTGCTGGGGCAGGTTCCGGCTAGATATACATGGAACACATATTGAGGGAATCCACAAATGACAGCTCGTAAGTCAAGAAGAAGAAAATATCAAAAGATATTCCTTTTGAAAATAAAAATAATCTTTGATTTATCTAAGCTTCAGCAAAACATTTTTATTTTCTTTAAACACTAGCTTCCCCAGGCAATTGAAATAGGAATTGACAGGCAAAACATTGATTCATAGCAATATTTCAGGGCCTTAGCTACATTGTAAAGGAAGATTTATCTGAACCAATAATGTAATTCTTATGCTTAGTTTTCATTGCAGAAAGAAATAAAAGGAAAAAAGGTTTAAGCTGTTTATTTTTCAGGCCATAGCCAAGATTGTCTTTAGATCAGAGGCTTATAAATTACCTTCCCATGGTAGCTAAGTATTTCCGGGGCTACTGCTAAAATAAAATAGGGTTGCTATTTGTTTGTTTCAATATTGCAGAAGAAACCAGTAATTATTGTTTCAATCTTAATTATTTTCCCATTCAAAATGTTTCTTTAAATGTTGGCACTTGCTACCACAATCATTACAGTGGATGCACTGTGGTGTCTACTTTTGAATAAACATGCATTTGGTTATGTTAAGTTTAATCCACTGATATTTCATGTTATTCCTCAAAGTGCTCTCCAATGTTCTGTCCCCAGATCAAATATAGATTTCCTGGTATGCTAGGGACCAGAAGAGGTCACCCTACTAAAAGCTGAGTCACATTTTTTTTAGAGAAAACTACTCTTCTACACTATTGCTAAATGCAAGCACCCACTTATTGAATGCCAGGCAGGGGCAAAGGATTGAATCCCCACATTAGCCCTAACAAGCAAGCACATTGTTTCAGGCAGGAGAATGAGACTCAAGAAGTTGTGACTTTCCTAAGGTCACATCCTGGCTGGGAAGGGGTTGGGTCAAGATTCAGCCCCAAGGCAGTCCTGCCCTAGAGCCTAAACTTACAGCCACAATGTCAGAGCAGAAACGTGGAGTGGATTCTAATGACGGCATGATAATCTTTCACTTTTGGCCTCTTCCCTCTAGACTGTTGGCTCCATGTGGGAAGGGACTCTGTTTAATTCACTGTTTTGAAGCCCATCACCTACCACAGTACTAGATGTGTAGTATTTATTGAATAAAATGATGAATTAATGTAAGGCAAATCAAAATGATAATCTTATTATACCATGATTCCCCCATCAAATTAGTGCACATTTAAAAGAACTGTAGTAAATGATAAGGTGGCATTCAAAACCAGGGGAGTAAAAAATTAAAAATAAACCATTGAGGGGGGTTGAAAGGATTAATTGATTAAGTGTGTTTGGACCAATCCCTATCCAGTAGGAATATTTCAGTTTACATACCTATCTCATAGCACAAATAGAAAACCCCAGAAACCCACAACCAAGGACACACAGACAATTGAAAATTAAACTATAAAAGTATTGGAAGACTATATGGAAGTGTCTTGTTTGTCAATCTCTCTCTCTCTCTCTCTCTCTCTCTCTCTCTCTCTCTCTCTCTCTCTCCTTTATTTATTCATTTTAGGTTTTATTTATTTATTTTTTTTTAATAAGAATATGAGTGGAGACTTACAAGGCAATAAAACTTAATAGAGTCAGGAGAGAAGTGGCAAACTGAACTACAGAATAAATTTTAAACTATGGCATGACAAAAATGGAAAAAAAGGGAGAAAATGTTATGAACAAAAGCATAGAATTAATGTTCTAAAAGTTCCTAAAAATCAATATGAAAAAGGCAACCCAATAGAAAATCTATGGAAATTATGAATGGCAATCCACTGAAAAGATAAAGATGCTTAACTTCAACCATAATTACAATGAAAGTTTATAAAAAAAAAGATCACATTTTCACAAATCAAATTGACAACTAACTAGTTGGTAACAAACAGTGCTGGTAGTGATATGGAAATAATTAGGACTCATACATTGTGGAAGTATAATATGATGCCGTCTTTTCAGAGTATACATTAAAACGTAAATGTTCATTCCTTATTATTCAGCTATTCCACTTTTAGGTATCCATGCTATTAAAATAGAAAAGGTAATGTATTGAAATACATACAAGGATCTTCACTATAACATTGTTTCTAATTTAAAAAAATAACGTAAAAACAACCCAAATGTACATTAATAAAGAAATGGTTTTAAAAATACAGACTAGCCATTCAATGGAATTTTATGCAGCCCTTATAAAGAAACATGGCCACATAGATAAACTGACCCACAAAGATTTCGAAGATACACTAAATAAAAAGTTTTAAAATATTAAATTAATAACTCTATTTTTGTAAAAAAGATTGTGTATAATTTCTTTGTATATATACCTAATTTATATTTTTGTTACTCAATAAATGTTCAGACTCTTCATTATAGCTTTTTTCATTATTAGTTTTTCATTCTGTCTTTTTAAATGGAGAAATCTATGAATGCATCTGTTTTGATCAAGTCATCTTGAGTCCAGTTGTTGCATTTACAATATGTCTACAGAGTACTTCAAGAAACACCAGCATGTTTAGGCTGGAGTGATTCAGAGGCCCTAGGAACATTCCATGTGGAAATAATGTGTCAATGGTCAGTGTCCAGTCAGTTTGCAGTTCATTTAACAAGTATTCCTGTTGGCCTGACTTACCCAAAGGACTGGAATATTGGGGTCACACGAACATGCACATCTGGCAGAACAGTAATCACTGAGAAATAAGTCATCCAACCAGAAGATACCAGGATAAAAACTTTTGCTCCAAACATAAACAAAGGTGACTATCAGGATTATCAATGGGAATTGCTAAAAATTGTAAGTGGAAAGCATATGAATTCACCAAGGTTCAAACATGGAGTGAGCAAGGACATAGAAGAGTAACATCCATTTATTGATTTCTTCTTCCTCCATTTAGCAAATGGACATTGACGCTTTAAGTGTACCAAGCTCAGGCTCACAGTTGAGAAGATAAGTGGTGATCATTCCCCTGCTCATAAGAACTCTACAGGCTAGGGTGAGGTACAGACAGGGAGACAGACATGTATGAGAGAATGGTTAGGCGCCATCACAACGATGAGAAGAGAGTGCCATGGGCCATCATGGTATGCTGAGGGTGGTGAGCAAAGAGTAGGCTGGAGAGGAAAGGAACCCATCGTGGAAGCTCCTTTTAATCACTAGAATTTTGCTACATGGAGTGAGAACTGGAGAATATTCCAGGTAGAAGAAGCAATATTTGTAAAGATCCACGGGTGGGTGGAAGAGAGAACATGCAGTATACGGATAACTGCAGGAGGCTCACTGTTGGCTGGGGCCATTAGAGCAAAAGAGGCAATAATGAGACCTGAGATTGGATAAGTAAGAAGAGGGCAAGCATGAGGGCAGAGTTGGACTCAGACACTTTCCATGCACAGCAGCTGGGTGGGTGTGAACTTTAATTATTTTTCTGTGCCAGTATTGATGGAGGTTAATGATCCATATTATTTTGCTCTTTGCTTCCGTTTTTCACTGAACATTTTTATTAAATACACTGTCTCCTTTCATTTCCATTAATGTCAATTCTCCTCTTGTTCCTGCCTTATTTTTCATGAAAGAGTAAATAAATTATGAAATAGAAGCAGATATGCAGAATCCAAATCACCAATCTCTCGTCAAGGGTTAATTCTCCCAACTTGTTATTTGAAGTTCACTTGATCCTGGCAGCAAAATTTTATAAAAATAAAGATATACACATATAAACATATGCATGCAAATGAATATATACACCTCTCCATATACCAGTATATAATGGTATATGTAGGATCAGCTCTGTGTTCATTTCTTTAATGTATTGAAGTGTATCAGCCAGTTGCCATAATTATTTCAAGTAAGCACAATTAGGCACAGCAGGCATTTTATGCTAGGCTGCATCAGTCATTTGTCAGATTATATTTGCTTGTTCTTTACATGTGGGGTTTCTTGCTCAAGAATGTCCCAATGTAGGAAAACAGGTGACTCAGCGGACCATTCCAGAAATGAAAAGTAGGACTCCACATAACTGATAATAAAGTAGTTGAAAATGGCAATTAAGAAACAAGAAACTAAGCATTTGTGTTCCAGTGCATTAATGAGTTTTAATCTGTGGGCTCAGAGACCTGCTGTGGCCTAATGGAAATAGCAGCCCAACTCCTATGGGTGAGGAATTAGAAAAACTGACTGAAGCCTTAAAAACTAATTCAACCCAGAGGAACACACAGAACTTCCATTTACAAAAAGTGTGGCATTTAAGCATTTGAGGACACATAATTCAAGGGGGAAACTATACTAGTTCTGACAAAGTGTTCAGTAAAGAACAATTTTCTTCCCTAAAAGAGAGCCTTCTTTGGCCAAAAAAATAATAATAATAAATTAAAAAGCAATTTCAATAAAATTGATTTGATTAAATTCTTCTTAAAACATTTCCAACAGTTCACCTAGAATGTTTTTACCTTCCTAATCACACTGGCCATCCTATATTTTTTATACTGCATCACTTATTGGAAGGTATATTATATTTTATTTATATTCTTTAGATGAGTATTTCTTAGACAGGGGTCTATTGACTCCTGTAGGAAACTGTGTTATACAAGCTCTTAAATATCTCTTTGATACTTTAAGCTGGGTCTTATATACATTTGTATATATTAAATATTTTATGTCTGGGTCACCTGGAGAGCCACGTTTAGACTAACTATCCCCACACAATTTCTGTGCCTAAATTGATGTCTTGGCACTATCTTAGTGATGCCTCAGGAGAGAGGAGGCACTCTCAGATGATGCTTTTGAGCCAAAGGAAGACAGATGGTGACACGGCAAACTGGGGAATGAAAGTCCCACAGCAGTTAAAGTGAAGAGCTTTCTTTAGCATCACTCATCCCACAAGAATGCAGGAATCTTGTAGAAGGATTCTTGTCAATAGAATCTTCTGTAAGGGAAAAACAATATCCTATCATAGCAGTGTGGCCCAAATGCATTCTGTGTATGATGATTTGATTTCTGCAAAACCATGTTTTCTATCACCTTAAGTTAGTATTGTTAATTAGAGGGTTTTTAATTTGTTGTTTCCTATTCACTTAAGTGGCAAATTTATTTCGGTTTCATATGAACTGAAGTCATAAATGTGAGTAGTACATAAAAAGTTTAATGTTTACATTTATGCTGTAATATAAAACCATTTTAAATCAATCTGAGAGGTCTGGAACACTTTGTTTCCCTTCAAAGGGTCCTGCACTCTTCATGTTTAGAAGCCCTGCTTCTAAATTTTGAATTTCTCATGGACAGGACCTTGTTTCTGTCTTGGTATCCTCTACATAGATAATTGTTTACATGCTAGTTAAGTCACAAGGAATGAATTGGATGTGTTCTTAAAATACTGTTTTACGCTCTTATGCATGTGAATATTCCTTCTTGAAGTATGAAGAATATTTCAATATTTCTTCTTGAACCTGAATTAATGACCCTGTGGGATCTTATGCCATCCCAGCATGTTCTACTGGCAGGGACCGTATATATGGTTGTCTTGGCAATGTGGATATAGGACAAAATTCAAAATAAACTACTTCAAAATTTGTTACATAGATTTTTGTATCAGTTGAATTTGTTCTCACCAGAAAATGTGCTAATTTAAATGTCTAATTGACAACATGTACTTTTTTATGAGATAAAATTCAGAGAGCTAAAAAGAATAGTCTTGTCTGTGTCAGTTTCCCTGGAAAACAACTTGAACTTTTATCCACTTGGCTTTATCATGACTACTTCAACTCCCAAAGGAAGTGCTATATTTTGAAGTAGCAAAACCTCCAAGTTCTGACACAAAACAGTACTTCCACATGGAGAACTGAAACCCATCAATTAAGTACAGGTCCAGCATAAAAATAACTTTTAAGTTTCAGATAGCATGTGGTAATGGAACACGCTAAAAAAATTCCAGAAAGTGAAATAAAATTTTCATTTATTGAAATCTTCAGCAGGCTGGTAATGAAATATAAATGAAACTTTAAATCATGAAATACAATATTTCCATTCATCAAGCCTCACTGGGGCATTTGAATAATTTTCTGCAATTACAAAGTTGCCCCATTATATCCTGAGATATCAATACATGCTTTGCAAAACATATTTTAATGATGTTAGAAGCCCACTACGCTATATAAACCCACTAATGTGAAATAAGCTAGCGTGGACCATTTGTTCTTTCTCAGTAACTGGATTCTGGTTCAGAAATTCTAGGTCTATTGATCAGAAATGTAAGTATTAATTTTGATGTTTTGTTTTGTGGCTATTTAAGTTAGTAGTTTTAATTTATATATGTAATCAATCTGTCATTATCTTTTAATAGCATATTCATGAGAAACATTGAAATAATATTGGAGCAGACAATATGAAAGTTCTGGACTTCTCTTTTTCATCTATCCAATCCACACCCTGAAGTTTACCACTATTTACAGCTTGGTTTCATCTTTCCAGATGTCTAGTTATATCTGGAAATTGTCTTTGTAAAAATGGGATAATATTATATGTATCAGTCAGGGTCACTTCATGAAATAAAATGAGGAGAGTTTAAAAAACAAATTATTGACAAAGTTATGAAAGCATGTACGTGGGAAGAAGGTTGAAGGGGTGTGTGGAGAAAGCTTCCCAACAAGTGCCTAAGGTAAGGGACCTTGCCAGCTCTCAGAGAGGGGACCACAGAAATAATACCTGCTCTTATTCCTCTGTCCCTCCAATCTCCTTCTGAACTCCAACCTGAACCACAGGACAGGGATGTCATTTGTATAATCTGAACAAGGCAGCCTCCAGGGTCATAGAGCAGAACGAAGAAGGGTGAGGCCAATGGAAGATTTCCACAGTATTCTATTTACTGTTCTACAACTCTTGCTTCTCATTGATTGATGGACATTTTGCTAAATCAGTTCACATGAGTTAACCTCATATTTTCATTGTCACATAGAATTCCATCATGTGAAATTATTCAATCAGTCACCTAAAGAAGGACACTTGGGTTGCTCCCAGTTTCTTGCTAATGCAAGAAATACTGCAGAGTCTATCCTTAACATATCAATATCTACATATTGGTGTGAGAAATCTATAGGGCAACTTTTCTAGCCAAGGAACTCCTGAGCGAAAAGGGTACTGATTTTTTAAGAAGCTAGTGTATTTCTTCCCTTTCCTCTTTTTTAGAAACTGAAACTCTTAGAAAGAAATCGTGCCCATAAATAGGGTAAAGGCAAGGAAAGTGGTGGCTATAAATTCCAAAGGCAAAGGATGGCAGGTTGAGCCAAAAGCAGGAAGTGTCCTCCATGCAATGTATTCTGAAGACTAGATTCCCATGCTTCTCATCAGTTCAGAGTACTAGTATCTTCCTCAAAAACAGCATATGAGTGGTATGTTGAGATGTTGCATGTCTAAAAATAACTTTATGATTCAGTATAGAATTCTAGATGGGAAATAACTATTCTCCATATATCAAAGAGCTTGATCCACTGGATTCTGGTTTCCAGTCATGCCAACATGAAGAGTAGGCCATTCTGATTCTTAAACTTTTATCTGTAACTTTCCCCTCTTAATCTCTAATTTCATAGACCATCTTTTCTTAAATATTATTGAGAACAAAGAGTGAATATGATCCAAAGTTTTCTTTTAGTACCTTTAATAAATAATATTACGGATTCACTTTTCCTCTGCAGACCTAGGGAACTCATTCCCTTCTGTTATGCAAGAGAATCTCTCCCTAAGCCTCACGTTAACTTTGGTGCATGTGTTTCCTGTGACTACTATGACTGTCTTCCCTGTGCTATCAGAATCAGTGTCTCATATTAGGAGGTAAGGGCAAGTCACTGGGCATAACTTCTGACAAATGCACCACATCTACCTGACCTGCATTTAGGGCAGCTCTACTGAACCAAGGCTTCTCTTCCATGGCCTTCTAGCTATTCAAAAGGTAATTTATTTTTATATAATTTTAAAAATGTATGCAAAAAGCAGGATAGATGGATATGAAATCCCTTTAGGACACTGGTCCCAGTGAACTTCCTATCCCTCTATTCTCACACTTCTTGCTACTGACTCCCTATCCCCAAATACGCTGACCAGATCCTCTTTCAACTTCAGTTTTGTTGCATTCATGAGAGCGGTGTTCTCTGGATTGTATATTAAATTCCCTGGCTGGGCCCAGGGAAGGGGTGAAGGAAGAACCAAATGGCTCTGGATGTCTCTGGACGCTGTTTGGGGAGCAGGATGGATATTCTATAAGGATTTCTGCTCAGCAGCATAGACCCTGAGTTTCTGATGGAAGGATATACCACAGGGAGAGGTAATAGTTGTTTCTCATTTTCTCTTGGCTTGGTGTATGGCTTATTTCAAGATGTTTTAGGAATTAGTGAACTTCCACATTTTTCAATTCCTTTAGGAAATTTTTACAGGAAAGCAGCTCATTACTGAGTAATATACTTTATTGCCAGTACCATAATGATGCTTTATTTGCATGTATATGTGCGTTTTGATGGGTATTTCAATGGGAAAATCATTAGGGAGCAAAATCTACTCAAGATTGCAAATGAGGCTTCCTGGAGCTTTAGGGATTACGTGTTGCTTTTTTTTTTTTAACCATTCATCCAACTGGGGCAGATAACTATGAACTGGATAAAAAGAGGAAGTGAGATTATATTTGGTGAGCCTGTGCTAAAGAAACAAACCACTCCCATGGCCTTTATTGTTGATTCATTGAATTCACTCAGAGGGTTTTTCGGATGCTGAGTTTTATTTCTCCAAAGGCTGCAAATGGGAGATTCTCCACTTGAGGCCATCCGTAACCTTATGTTCTGATGGCATCATCCTTATGTGCTTCAGGGAAGGAATGTTTCTCTGTACATGAATGGGGCCCTCATCGGAAGAAAGACACATTCTTCTGCCACTAACCTCCACCCATGACTCTGAGCAGAAACAGACTATACAGGAGGCCTCCTGGACCCCTTTCCTGCTGCTGTCTTCTTTTCCTTCAGCTCAAAGCAAGGATGACCAGTAGGCAGAGGTGAGAGGCATATGGGAGGATGTCATTTTCAACATCCAAGAGAATAGCAGACCTCCAAACAAATTATTTGCCAAAACATGTTGTATTTGTTCAAGTAATAAAATAGAAGACAAAGCATCAAAAGAAAATTCTTGACATCCATACAAATCATCACTTTTAATATTTTCTTGTTCATTTCTAGTCCTTGTAAATGTATTGAAGTGATTTTTAAGGTGTATTAAGATTGGTCTAATTCTTTCCTATTCTACTTTATTCACCTTACTATTACATTATAGGCAATTTTTTCTGAAGCTATAGAATCTTCATATCTTCATAAGGATTTATTTAAATGTCATTCCAATAATTCAAGAGCCTGTTTGATGCATAATCTATTATTTGTTCTTCTTGGAGCTATTCAATTTTGGTTTATTTTCATGCATTACAAATAGCGCCATAAATGATATTCTTATGTAAAAGTAACATTCTTATTTTAAAAATCTATTTTTTTAGAGTCCCAGGGGAAAAATTCTTTGGTCAAAGGACTGAACATTTTTATAACTGTTGAAATGAATTGCTAAATAGTTTTTTGGCACTGTTCTTGTCCTCAAACATTGTGGGGTCATTTCAGCTAAGTAATGCTTATTTTTTTCATGAATACATTTTTTAAAAGACATATCTTCTTTGTCCTGTATTTGGTACATTACTTGTTTGATCAACTACTATTATTCATATTTCCAGCTTTTTTTAAATGATCCTATTGTGAGGACAATTTACACTGTGAAAAGTGAAGTTGTTGCAAGTGTCATGAAGACTGCTGATGTATTTTTCTAGCTCTGTAAAATACAGCTCCCTTTACAAAACCTAAAAGGGCTGTGCAGCCCTGCACAGTGGACTAACTTCTCCATTCATAACATGAGGGCAAGGGGAGCCATTCCTTGTGCCATTGCCTCTTTCTCTGAAGAGACAACACCTTCTTGAGTCATGCCCTGGCTTTATGACTTTGGACAGCTATTTATTCTCAATATTATTGAGCTTCAATAATATACCCTGTAAAGTCACATAATTTGGAAAATCAAACAAGAAATTATTATCAAATAGACACACAATTAATTAAATTCCTTCTCTGTAGTTGGGAAGGGAAGATTGTTATTTAAAGAAATCACATACAAAGTATTCTAAATGCCCAACATCCTCTCCCCAATTATTTAGTAAATAAACACCCTTTGTCTATGCATGTCTTGCTTAGATAAATATAACCATATACTCCCTGTCTTCATTTCCTACTACCCTTCCCTCTCTCCAACATATTCCAGCTGAACTGGTCTACCGTCTGTGCCTAGAACAGGTCAGACTTGTTCTGTTCTGAAGGTCTTGCACTTGTTACCACTCTGTGTAGAATTCTTTCTAGCCTGCACCTCCTTCTTTCTCATAATGCAGGACTCAGCTCATATGTCACCTCCTCTCAGCAGCCATGTCTCACTGATCTGGCTTAAGTCATCCCTCATCTGGGCATTCTCCATCTCCATCTGCATCTCTATTTTAATATCTTCATTGAATTTATCATTTCCTAAAATCGTCTTATTCGTAGAATTGTTTGCTTGCTTGTCATCTGTCCTCCATGTTAGAATGTAATCTACAAACGGCAGGAACTTTGTTTACTGTGGAATACCCAGAGCCTGGAGCAGAGCCTTACACACATCAGGCACTCAACACATACTTGTCGGCTGGAAGCCCAGTTGTAATTCATTTGCTGCATCACAGGAAAGAGAAATTGTTGACTGTTTTTTTCAATCTTGCTGAGCATTTTTTAAAATTAATCACCCACAAGTTATATGCGCTGCTGCATATAACCCGAGTAAAGCACTAGTCACATATTAGTTCTTGGAGCCAAGCACACCAAATTTCTGCTTCAGGATCTTCCATCTCCAAACTGCTCATAGTTGATGCTCCTTTAAGGAGGAAACGATGAAACGATGACCTTCTTTAAGGAGGAAGTGGTTTTTTACCTGATTTTTTCCTAATCAATTCTGTGAGTCCCTTGGATAGTCACAGCTTCCTATAATTTTAGGGAAAGGAATCATGAGATTTAGAGGACTTCTTTTTTCAGGCTTATTTTAAGATTAATCAAAGTTCTACTTTCATTTGATTTTTGCTGATGTCTTCCCTTCTCTTTTGCTATTGCAACAGCCTGCAAAAATAGCCCTGCATATAAATTATGCATAGAGTCTTTAAATATCCTTGTCTTTTTCTTTTCCTGTCCCACCTTCACCCAAGGAGAAAGAATGCAATCTCTTTATGAAGTACCTGTTGTTTCTGCTTTCGATAATTTTTTTTACTAGATTATTTGCTTTTCCGAAAGAAACTGAAAGCTTGATTTCCTTGTGTTTACTCACAAGTGAGTGAAGTGTGAATATAAGCACTGCATCTTTCTGTTTTTATAATGTTCAGAATCTACATTATTTCCAAGTTTTCTTTCATAAAAGAACCAGTAATCTCATTCTAGAAACAGATTCATTTTCCTTTTGTCCTAAATTATTTCTGAATTACAATCTGTTGACTTTAATGGCTATTCACTTTGGAGAGTGAGCACTGTTCACTTTTTTAGCCAAGTAAAAACTTGTTAGATAGCTTTTGTTCTTGAAAATATAAAAAATAAATAAATAAATAAAAGATACAAACAGAGCTAATCTTCAGTGAATATATACAGTGTACTGCATGTTGGACACACATTATCAATGCTAACAAGGACTCAGCAAGGTAGGATTCTTATCCCCTGTTTACATGTAACAAATCTGAGGCTCCAAGGTAGTAAATACAGAGCCAGGTCCATCAGAATCCAGGACCTACACCCTCCCTACCGTACTACGTTGCTTCAAGCCCTGGGGAGATCCATCTCTTAAATGTAAAATAGCTCAGCAGAGTATGGTGATATCCTCCAACAAAAGTCTCTATTACCTCTTTTTCCCCTTATTCTGCTTTTGAAGACTTCTCTACAGCCACGCAACTGGTTTTCAACTACCACAAGAATAGTACCTCAATACTGATGGAAAATACTACCCACTGCCATACAGTTCTGAATTTCCAACTGGCCTCAGTGTTGTATTGCTAGCCTTGTAGTCTCTTGGAATGTCAGAAATGGAACGGAATCCTGAAGAATGAAAGATAGTTCATCGAGCTCCTAGAGCTAGTAGGAAATGCAGTCTCAGTCAGGATTCCTTCATAATCCCAGATTGTGGTTGCCCAAGATGTTTCAGGGTTTTTTCACCACAAGTAAAGACTATAATTTACAAACTTTGTGTTCCAGTGTCTGAAAGAGGCAGAAGGCAAAGAGCATGACACCATATCCCTACATTTTTTTAAAAAGAAAAACACTTGCTTTTCCTTTAAATATTAGAAAACACAATATATAAAAGAACTTGAAATAACCAGAAAACTCTAAGAATGAGGGGGCATCCCCAGTTACTCTGTTTTCCCCCCTAAACCTAAAGTCATTATCTCCTCAATGCATGTTCAGCCCAGATTTACGGGCTCTCTTTAGCAAGCCATTAAATATATCTCAAGCGTTTATTGAAAACGCATTTTCTAAACAAGAATTACATCAACATTTTTAGCTGACCCAGCACTATATTAACAAAATATTTCTTTTTCCCTGGAAGAATTCATGTGATTAAATATTATCCCAATACTTCACCAAATAGTATCTGTCATTGTATTTTCTAAAAAAAATGTCATTCTTAAACTCAATTATAGATTTCTAGTATTCTATAGCTTTAATTTTAGCATAGGATAAATCACAATGATTTACAATGTATGGTTAGTTATTTTCTTCTGTGTAGATATTAGAGAATACTACCACTGATTCAATTTCGGAGGAGAGGCACCAAATACTTAGTAAAACTAAGTTCTAAAGTCATCTCAGACACATGTAAGGGTCCATAAACCTAAATATAAATTGTCATATTAACTAAAAAGCTTATTTTATGCTTCTAATTTTTCCTAAATATGAAGAGAATTCAAGTAACGATGAAAGTCAGAAGTTTCATAAAGACCTTTTCCGAAACAACACGTACATCACGCACGCGCAGGCACACACATACACACATAGGCTAATGAATACATTTTTAAAATTAAAAATTCAGAGCCAGGTTCAAAATTAAGAAATGTCATTTGCTGGTGACAGAAATAAGGAAGGAAAACTGTTCAGTTGTAAGTGACACTAAAACTGTGTGACTCGCCAGTAACTACTCCAGATGAAAGCCTTATGAACAGGGTTTTAATTTTTTTTTTAAATCCTTAGGGTTTGTGGTAAGAAGATGGTAGCAAGGCCACTGACTAGCTGAGCTCCCTGCATAAATTTGGGAGCCAGGGCAGTATGTTTCTAATACTAAAACCTAACATTATCAGTCCAAGGATGGAACCCAGGCGTTGGCTACAAGTCTTACCACATGGGTAGAAACAGAGTTAAGCAGCAAGAATGCATAGCCTGTAGCCTGTAGCCTGTAGCTTGGGCTTGTAGGGATCCAAAATCTCCAATAGTTTAGTCTTATGGAAATACAAAACATGAAACAGATTCAAAAACTTGTCCAGAGCCCATGAACTTCAAAAGGCCAGGGGAAAAATGATTCAAAAGTGTCTGAAGGGGTGTCTCTACAAACTAAAATCCACATAGGACCTATACAGAGAGGATTCCTGTTTACAATTATCTCCCTGATTAAAATGGATGAGGAACAGTCATTAGATATAGCCACATGGGAGAAATCAAATTCAAGAATTAGAAAACAACACAATTTTAAAGGACACTCATCAATTCAATAACCCAGGGCTGGCAGAGAATGGGGGTAGACAGCAGAAGATACAAGGATCAGAAACAAAAAGACAGAATAATTATGTACAGATGTTGTGCTTGTCTCCATAGACAAAGCCTAATAACCAATTAGTGAGTTGCTGGGTGCCAGATGATTCACAAGAATTAATAGTATTTGTACACACAAACAATAACCAAATATAAGTTTTTTAAGTTCTCATTCACAATAAGAACAATACGAATTTGATACTTGGGAATACATAGAATAAATGGTAAATGTAACCTTCATGGAGAAGATATAAAATGTTATAGTAGGAGATAAAGGATAAATGTAGACACATCAATACAAGGAGAGGCATGCTGTGTTCATGAATGAAATTACTTAATATTGTATTAAGTAAGACATAAATTCTCCCCCAAATTCATCTATATGTTCAATATCACTGATTATAAAAATCATAAGAAAGAAACATGTCCAGGAATTACAGTTCAATGTTAAGAAATATAACAGAAAGAAAGAATATCAAACTTAATATAAAAGCTATTGTAATTAAAACATTGTGGCAATGATGTGGGAATAGTTAAAATCAGTAAGACAAAATTGCTAGCCCAGTAAAAAATTAATTCATGTAGGGTGATTTTTTTATTAGAGAAGTTATAGGATTACAGAAAATTCATGTATAAGATATAGGGTGTCCATATACCACCCTATTATTAATACCTTGCTTTGATGGGTACATTCATCACGAGATGAAAGCACATTTTTATAATTGTGCTATTAACTATAACCCATGTTTTAATTTAGAGTTTCCTATTTGTGTTATGTAGTTCCATGGGTTTTTTAAAAACTTCTTAATGTAGTAGCATATATACAACCTAAAATTCTCCTTTTTAAAGCACATTTAAATATATAATTCAATGCTATTAATTAAGTTCACAATGTTATGTTACCATCACCACCATCCATTACCAAAATTATTCCATCACTCAAAAAGAAATGATGTACATTTTATGCATTAACTCCCTATTTTCTAGCTTCACCCTGTCCCCTACTAACCTCTATTCTAGATTCTGGCTCTATGAGTTTGCTTATTCTAATTTTTTCACAGCAATGAGATCATACAAAATTTGTTCTTTTAAGTCTGGCATATAGCATGCAGCATAATGTCTGCAAGGTCCATCCATATTTTCACATGCTTCAGAACTTCATTTTTTTATAGTTGCATAAAATTACATTGTGTATATATTCAATATTTTGTTTATCCAGACATCAATTGATGGACACTTGGGTTGCTTTCATCTTTTGGCAATTGTGAATAACATCACTATGAATATAGATGTGTGAATATCTATTTCATTCCCTCCAGTCAATTCTTTTGGGTTTATACATAGAAATGGGATTGGCAGGTCATATGGTAATTCTATACTTAACTTTCTGAGGAACTGCCAGACTGTGTCTTCCACAGCAGCTGCACCATTTTACATTCCTACCAGCAATGAATGAGTGTTTCTATTTCTTCACATCCTCTGCAACAATAGTAATTTTCCTTTAGTTGTCATGTATAGTAGTCATGATACAATAGTGATACTCATTTGTTAAATCCTATTTTCTCTGTTATAATTCCTCCTTCTCCTTTGATCTTTCTCCCAATCTTTAGGGGTATTTGGGCTACACCCATCCTAACATTTTCACTTTGGAAAGGGATATCAATAATATGGTATGGGGAATGGATTTAGCCGGCATTCTGGAGAGGCTGGCCCATCTGTGTTTCAGGACTTATCTTGCCTAGGAACCCATCTGGAGGTTGTAGGCTTTTGGAACGTAGTCATAGTGCATGGAACCTTTATAGAATCTCAGATAAAGCCCTAGGTGTTCTGTAGGGTTGGCAGGAATGGTTTTGGCCGGGATTTGACAAACCATGATAAATAGCAATATCTAGTTGGAGCTTGTGTAAGAGTAGCCTCCAGAGAAGCCTCTCAATTCTATCTGAACTTTTTAGGCACTGATACCGTATTTGTTACAATTCTTTCTCTCCTTTTGGGCAGGAAAGCATTGTCGATTCTATGGTACCAGGGATTCTATGGTACTAAGCTCATCCCTGGGAGTTGTATCCCACATTACCAGGGAGACTTTCACCCTGGATGTCATGTCCCATGTAATGGGGAGGGAAATGATTTTACTTGCAGAGTTGGGCTTAGAGAGAGAAGGGCCATATCTGAGCAACAAAAACAGTCCTCTGGAAGTAACACTTAGGCATAACTATAGATAGGCTTAGCCTCTCCACTACACAAATAAGCTTCACACAGAGCAAGTCTCAACTAGCACCATTTGAAAAGACTGTTCTTTACCAGTGGAGTGGCCTTTGCCCCCTCATTAAAATTCAGTTGGCTGTGTATGGGAATTTGATATATGATAGGCATACTGTATGGAGGAGGGGGTATCTTAGTTTGCCAGGCTTCTATGACAAACGGCATATACTTCCTGGCTTAAACAGTAAGCATTTATTACCTCATAGTTTCAGATGTTTAGCAGTGCAAAATCAAGGCATCAGCAAAACCATGCTTTCTCCTCAAAGTCTGTAGCATTGAATTATTTGCTTACTGTAGTCCCTGAGTTTCCTTGGCTTGCATCTCTGCCACCCATAAAGTAGCAATCTCCTTGATCTCTTACTGTGTGGGTTTGCTCTTCTGGTTTCCACTGACCTCTGATTTCTTGCTCCTCCCAATAGCCTTCTCTTTATAAAGCTTCCAGTAATGATTAAGACCCACCCTGATCAGTTAGCCACACCTTGACTAATGATAACATCATCAAAAGTTCCCATTTACAAACAACCTTAAACCCACAGAAATGAAGATTAAGATTAAGAACATGTCTTTCTTTGAGGTACATAATGCAACCTACCACAGGGGGATGCAAAGAAGATTTTCACTTTATCAGTTATGTTTTTTGTTTATTAGTTTTTAAAATACATGCAAAATATGACAAAATATTGGATCTCTGAATACCAGAAGGTAAAGTAGATAGGATTTCTTTTATTATTTTACACTTAATTTTCCCAAATGGAAACAATATTATAAAGTGAAAAGTTAATAATTTCCTGCAAAATCTCTTTTCCTATCTGCTTCCCTTCCAAGAGAGTTAATGCCAATGGGATATATCCTTGCATACTTGACACCATGATCATAAAATCCTCTACACATGCAAATTGTGATTTACAGCTGATATAGACATGTGGGCACACATATATATATGGATATATGTGTATATGTGTTTATTTCTCCATTTGCTTTTTTTTTAATAGAATCATACTTTAAACTTTTCTCTGCACCTTCCTTTTCACACTTATCTACTCTCTTTATTAAATCAGTAAGGTTAGAAGGGCTATACACCAACAGTTTGAACTAATGAAATAAATAAATTGGGATTATTGTACGTAGAAGAGCTAACAACTATTTAAAACTTACTATTTTCCTGGGACTCTGCTAGGTGTTTTGAATGTATTATGACAGTTAAACCCCACAAAACCCTATTATTATTACCAGTTTATAGATATGTAAAATAAGGATTAAAGAGTTAAAATTATTTCCCAACATCACATGGTTAATTAATGATACAACCAAGAATGGAACATAGACCATCTGACTGGGGCTGATGTCCCTGACCATTCTAATATATTATTAACCACATTTTACTTGAAAATAAGAAGGTTATACATTCAATACAATATTAAATGCATTGATAATTATTTCATTAGTGCAGCAGGCCCTCTCTCTCCACCTCTACCCACTTGACCACTCTTAGGAACCCAAGCATTCATTCCTCCAGCTGCTAAACAGCACAAAAGGTATAAAATGATTTGTAGCATTGAATTTTTAAATAAAAATAGATGTCAAGTAAAAATGGATGTCAAGTAACATCAATATGCATTTATTTGATGACTTTAAGTACTCATGAGGAATTTCAGCACATATTCTCAGGGATAAGCCAGCATGGGAAGCAAAGATCCAGGAACTGGAAGCCAAGAGATAATAATCTGAGTCCCTGTCTTGCTGATAATTCATTATAAATCTTGAGAAGTTCCCTGATTTCTCTGATCTTCAAATTGTCTCTCTAGAAGATGATGCCATCAGATTAGATGAACTTCAAAGTTCCTACAACTCTATATATTGTTTTTATCCAGTAATAGTAGGAGTTAGAAGAAATGGCAGGAGACAGCAAATCTCTTCATTTTGAAGTGCCACCCTCTTCATAGACTACCATCAAGTGCCTCGTCCATATATCTCCCTCTGGAGAATCATAAAATAGGAAAAAAAGCAGCCAAACAGAATTATATGAGTTGTTTCTGGGATCCAGGCTCCAGCGACAAAATTTTACAATAAATACTTCAATTCTGCCTGAATTCCTCTCCCTTTTGTCCCTACTTCCTTTATTCACTACCAGCAACATCTTGCATCTCCTTCTTTATTTGCAGAGTAGTAGACTTTTCTTATTGAGTAAACATTTCCCACCTCTATTCTGAAGCATCATTAACTATAAGATGTACTGATTTAATATCTTAAACCTTTTCTGGAAAAAAATTTTTAACATGAAAAATTAAAAATTTGTCTTGAAATCAATGAAATGTGATGTGGAGAGGCTTTCCCTTCACATTTCTGCTATGCAGAATTTAGGTAATCTTGATAATCACTTTACTTTTTGATGCTGGCCATGGAGAAAGTTTCCCAGACAGTAAGACAGAACGAACCTGACTCAGAAGGCAAAAGATGATAGTTGAGTAAAAATAGCCCAATGCTTCTCACCTCCTTCACCTGAACCATTAAAGGAACAAATCCTCCTGTTGTCTTTCATTCGAAAGTAAACACATTTACGATAATAGTCCCCGATGTTAAGTTTGAGACTTCTGACCCAAATACACTCGAAAAAACATATTCTTACATCTCATTATTAGTTCAAAGAGGTCTGCTAGGGGTAGACAGCCAGACTCACTTCCATTGTCACTGCATGGCTGGCCACAGCAGGGAATTTGCACTGAACACCACAGGAGGTAGAATTAATGATATTTTTGTTCCCTTGAGGATTTACTGCTACTGCTAATAAATTCACTTCTTCATTGTTACAGATGAAATTCTAAAATACGAGAACTTTTTAAAATGACTCTGTAAAATAACTATTTCCATCCCAGTATTATTGATTGCTACTCACATCTGTCTGTATTATCAAATATTTAGTAATAGTGAGAGATAGAGAGAAAGGTTTTGGAAAGAAGAGCATGAATTAGTAAGCACCATAGCAATAGAGGAATTTACATGGAAGAATTGGGAAAGAAAAATACAAGAGAAGGAAATGTAGATCCTGGGAATTTCTGGTGGTGACAATGAGGAGGGAAAATTGTGTCTGAAATGTGTTGCTCTCATGTGTAAGCAGAAAGACATCAAATATTACAAATAAGTGTAGTGAAGGGTGGGATAAGAAGTGATTATTATTAGATGGTTGTTGGTTATTAAATTATTCCCAAATAGCCATTAATAGTTTGTTTTATTTTCTTTTTGTATGTCCTTAGATTCAAGTTTTCTAAGAACTGGGATCTCTAAGACCTTAGATTTGAGTTCTGTAAGAGCTGGGGTCAAGAAATAAGATGCTAACAATTCAGAGTTCCAACATAGGAAAGGCAATAAACACTTTGTCTGAATACAAAACCAAGGGAAAACGGTTTCTTACAATGCACTGTGGATGCTGTTAGTTCAAATATATAGGGAGTGATGATAAATGATTAGATAGCTAGATAGACAGAAGACACATATATATGCACATATCTCACTGAAATTTTAAAGAAAGCCAATGTGAAAAGGAGCTAGAAACAAGGAAAGGGAAGTTGTAGGAGATAGGATTAACATAATCTGCGGAACTACTTGGGAGTAGATGGCATCAGGGTGGTGGCGGCAGTAAACTGCCTTATGTTATCTGATTTATGTAGAACAGTCTGGGAGGAAGAGAATGTTTGTTTACCCCAAATGGTTATTTTAAGTCAGAAGGAAGAACACTGAAAGATAAGAACTTTGTTCCCTCAGGAAATGCATGCACGCCTTTTGTCATCCTGCAGTACATAAGCAGGATCTGGTTAAGAATAAAATTGTCTGATGTCTGTGGTCTGTTATTGCTGAGCTTCAGACCCCCTGAACCCGTCTATGTCTGTCTTTCTTTCTTGTCATTCCTTAATATCCTTCAAGCTCCGTTTCATAGGAAGCAACAGGAAGTATCCATTATTAATATTTTAAGGTCACAAAGCAGTGTTTATCTTCTCTATTAGGTGTGCTGAATGTATTGCCTTATTTTAAAGAAGTTAAACATAATTAGTAAAACTTTATGTACTTCCAGGAAGATGGCAGAATAGGTTATGTTGAGTTCATGGAACAATTAAAGAAGTGACAGACAAATGTTGGGATAGCAGTTCCAGGACGCAAGTGACCAGACACTGTCTTCTACATTATATAGAGCAGTCCTGAATGAAAAAGTGGAGGAATTGTGACAGAGAGAATGGGATGAGTGTGCTCAGCTGCAACTACACCTGGAACAAAAGGCAGCAAGCAGAAAAGTGCCTGCCCCTGCCCCAGCTAGCTTAGGAGATAAGCTCCCTTAGCTCTGCAGTTAGGGGCTCTTGTGGGGAATCCAGAGGCCATCAGACTTGTTTTCTCTGTACACAGAGACCATGAAGCTAGTGCACAGAGCCTAACACTCTCCTTTCCATACGGAGGTCCAGAGCACTCAGGAGTGCATGGATAGAGAGTAGTGATAAGAAAACAAGTTATGTCACATCCACATCCCTACTCTCTGCATCTCTCACCCCACGCCCCACCTCCAGTGCCCTTGTGCCCCATGACCCCATTGCATGCCCAACCCATGCCTCCACATCCCATATCCCGATGCCTCCACACCACCCCCTGTGCTGTGCCCCACACTCCATGCCTGCAACCCTCCATGAGCAGTTGAAATACCCAGGCCCCATGCCCTATGCCCCACACCTCTGTGCCATGAGCCCAATAGCTCCATGCTGCACTCCACATTCCCATGCCACATCACCATGTTTCTGTGCACCCACAATCCACACCTTGCCTCACAACCCTGTATTTCCCTGCCCCCACACCCTTACCCCTCCCCATGCCCCCATACCATGCCCCACCTCTCACCCCAGCACCATGCACTGCACCCTGCTATGGGCAGTTGAAATACCCAGTCCCACAGGCTGAGGTCATTCCAAGTGGGAGCCTGGGGGCTGCCAGGCACATTGGGCCCACAAGTGGAATCTCTGCCAAAGTGCATAGTGCCTACCATCCAGCCCCGGGCTTAGCAGCTTTCAGCACATACTAGGACCAGCAAACCTGGCTGGAATTGCACAAGATCTCCATCCATCTTAACTCACAGCCACAGCCATCCATCTTAACCCACAGCCACAGTCACTGAGAGGCAAGCCTGAGGAAAAGAGGAGGATCAAGACTGTCAACTGCTGGGAAGAAATGGAAAACAAAATCTGGCAAACTGACTATCTGTGTAGCTTTAAACAGATCTTCAAGTACAGTTGTATCCTCTGCATGAGATCCAGGCAATGATTTGGTGGGGAATTACTGACAAACCAAGTGCAAAAAAGAACCTTTAATGCAAACCCAAGCAAATGCAAACCTTAATGAATGAGAAAAATCAACTTTCAAAATAACCCTATCAAGATGGCTCAAAGTCGACAGAAAATCACAAAGCATATGAAGATGCAGGCAAATATGGTCCACACAATGAGGAGATACAGAATTTGGAACAACTAAATCAAAGATGTTCATAAAACTCTCCTAAATAAATTCAATGGTTTGGTTAATAACATAAAGGACATCAAGAAGACACAAAAAGAGTATAAGAAGAATTAAAAAGAATTGATAGCAAAATAGTAGATCTCACAGAGCTGAAAGATACTGTAGAAAAATTAAAAACATGTGAGAGACCACAACAGATGACTTGAAGAAGCAGAAGAAAGAATAAGTGAATCAGAGGATAGGACAACTGAATTTGAATGCAAAAAAAGAATAAATGGCAAAAAGATGGAAAAACTGGAATTGGATCTCAGGGAAATGATGGACAACATGAAGCATGCAAATATAAGAATCATCAGTGTCCCAGAAGAAGAGCAGAGTAAAAAGCAAGGAAGATTAGTTGAAGAGATAATGGGGGAAAACTTCCCAATCCTTATAAAAGATGTAAATATGCAAATCAAAAAAGCCCAACAAACCCTAAATTGAATAAATACAAATAGGCCTACTCCAAGACACATAATAATCAGTCTGTGAACTGTTGAAGAGAAGCAGAAAGTCCTGAAAGCAGAGAGATAAAACGACTCACCAATACAAGGGAAGCCACATAAGACTGAGTTCAGCCTACTCAATAGGCACCACAGATGCAAGAAGGCAGTGCTATACTATATTTAAGATCCTGAAAGAGAAAAACTTCCAGCCAATCATTCTTTACCCAACTAACTTGTCCTTCAAAACTAAGGGAGAGAATAAAATCTCAAACAAGCAAAGGCTGAGAGAATTTGTCAGCAAGAGAAGTGCTCTGGAAGAAATACTAAAGGGAGTTCTTCCAGCTGAAAAAAAAAAAAAAAAAAGACAAGAGAAGGAGGTCTGGAGGAAGACACAGGATTGAAGAGTACCAGTAAGGGTAACTTAAAGGATAAAAAGAGAACAAGGAAAAAGAATATACAGAGTTGACAAAAACCAAAGGATAAGATGGTAGATTCAAGAAATGCCTTTGCACTAACTTTGAAAGTTAGTGGATTAAATTCACCAATTAAAAGATACTGATGGGGTGGGCCATGGTGGCGCAGCAGGCAGAGTTCTTGCCTGCCATGCTAGAGCCCTGGGTTTGGTTCCTGGTACCTGCCCATGCGAAGAAAAAAGATACTGATGGACAGCGCAATGGTGGCTCAGTGGCAGAATTCTCGCCTTCCATACCAGAGACCTTGGTTCGATTCCCTGTGCCTGCTCATGGTAAGACAAAAAAAAGATACTGATTGGCAGAATGGATTAAGAAATATGATCCACGTATATGCTACTTACGAGAGACTCATCTTAGACCCAAGGTTATAAATAGATTGAAAGTGAAAGGATGGAAGAAGATATTCCATGTAAGCTTTAACCGAAAGAAAGCAGGAGACTAATATCAGACAAAACAGACTCTAAATATAAAATATCATAAGAGTCAAGGAAGAGCACTACATAGTAATAAAAGGGACAATTCTTCAAGAAGAAATAACAATAAAAAATGTTTATGCTCCTAATCAAGGAGCTCCAAATTACATGAGGCAAACATTGTCAAAACTGAAGGGAGCAATAGATATTTCAACAATCAGTGGGAGTCTTCAATACACCACTCTTCTCCATGGATAGAAAAACCAGACAGAAGATCAACAAGAAAATAGAGAACTTAAACAATTTTATATATGAATTAGACTTAGCAGACATATATAGAGATAGATAGATTGATCATTACACCCCAAAGTATCAGGATGTACATTTTTCTTTAGTGCTGATGGAACATTTTCCAGGATAGATCATATGCTAGGGCACAAAACAGGTCTTTATAAATTTTCAAAGATGGAAATTATTCAAAGCACTTTCTCTGACCACAAAGGAATGAAGCTAGAAATCAATAACCTCCAAAGAACAGGAACATTCACAAATATATGGAGATTAAATAACACACTCTTAAACAATCAGTAGGTCAAAGAAAAAAATGCTAGAGAAATTGGTAAATATATGGAGATGAAAGAAAACAAGAATAAAACATATCAGAAATTATGGAATGCAGCAAAGACAGTGTTGAGAGGGAAATGTATGACCCTAAGTGCCTATTTTAAAAATTTTTCCTGCAAAAATTGAGGACTTAACTGCTCACGTGAAGGAACTAGAGAAAGAATAGTAAAAGCAAACCAACCTCAAAGCAAATAAAAGAAGGAAAATAGCAATGATTAAAGCAGGAATAAATGAATTGGAGAACAAAAAAATGGCAATGGAAAGTATCAATAAAACCAAAAGTTGGTTCTTTAGAGAAAAATCAATAAGATCAATGAACCCCTAGCTAGGCTGACAAAGGAAAAAAGAAAGAGGAGGCAAATAAACAAAATAAAAAATGAGAGGGACATCATTATCACAGACCCTAAAGAAACAAAAAACCATAAGAGGATACTATGAACAGTTGTACACCAACGAACTAGAAAACTTAGATGAAATGTACAAATTCCTAGAAACACACAAATAGCCTACACTGACTCAAGGAGAATTAGAAGATCTCAACAAACCAATCACAAGTAAAATGATTTAATGAGTCATCAATAATTTTCTACAAAGAGAAGCCCATGGACAGATGGTTTTACAGGGGAAATTTTATCAAATACTCCAAAAGAATTAACACCAATCCTGCTCAAACTCTTCCAAAAAATTGAGGAAAAAGGAACATTACCTAACTCATTTTGTGAAGCTAACATCACTCTAATACCAAAACCAGATAAAGATGCTAAAAGAAAACTACAGGCCAATCTCCCCAATGAATATAAATGCAAAAATTCTCAACATAAGACTAGCAAATCAAATCCAACAACACATTAAAATAATTATACACCATGACCAAGTGGGGTTTATGCCAGGAATGCAAAGGTGGTTCAACACAAGAAAATCAATGAATGTAATACAGCACATTAACAAATCAAAAGGGAAAAATCACATGATCATATCAACTGATGCTGAAAAAGCATTCAACAAAATTCAGCAACTTATTCTGATAAAAACACTTCAAAATAGGAATTGAAGGAAACTTCCTCAATATATTAAAGGGCATATATGAAAAGCCCACAGCCAGCATCATACTCAACAGTAAGAGACTAAAAATCTTCCCCATAAGATCAGGAATGAGAGAAGGATGCTCACTGTCACTACTATCATTCAACATTTTATTAGAAGTTCTAGCTACAGCAATCAGGCAGGAAAAAG
Source organism: Tamandua tetradactyla (assembly GCF_023851605.1). NCBI lineage: Eukaryota > Metazoa > Chordata > Mammalia > Pilosa > Myrmecophagidae > Tamandua > Tamandua tetradactyla. The sequence continues at coordinate 51,293,553 of NC_135341.1, read as the reverse complement.
AAATAAAAGATATCCATACTGGAAAGGAAGAAGTAAAACTTTCATTATTTGCAGATGACATGATACTACACTTGGAAAAATCCTAAGAAATCTATGACAAAGATTCTTGAGCTAATAAACAAATTAGGCAAAGCTGTGAAATATAAGATTAATGTGCAAAAATCAGTAATTTTTATACACAAGCAATGACCTAACTGAGGAGTCAATTAAGGAAAAAAATCTATTCAAAATAGCAACTAAAAAAAAAACAAATATCTAGGAATAAACTTAACCAGGGATGTAAAGAACTTGTACATGGAAAACTGTGAAAGATTTCTAAAAGAAATTAAAGAAGATGTAAATAGGTGGAAAGATATCCCCTGTTCATGGAAAGGAAGGTTAAATATAGTTAAGATTTCAATTCTATCCAAATTGATCTACAGATTCAATGCAATACCAATCAAAATTCTAACAACCTACTTGAAGACTTGGAAAAGCTAATTATCAAATTCATTTGGAAGAGAAAGATACCTCAAAAAGATAAAAATATCATAAAAAAAAAGAACAAAGTAGGAGGACTAACACACTTCCTGATTTTAAAGCTTATTATATAGTCACAGTGGTCAAAATAGCATGGTACTGGCACGAAGACAGAAGTTTTGACCAATGGAATCAAATCGAGAATGCAGAGATAGATCATCAACTCTACGGTCAATTGATCTTTGAAAGGCCCTGAAATCCACTGAAATGGGACATAATAGCTGCATTAAATGGAAGTGGGATAACTGGATATCAATAGCCAAAAGAATGAAAATGTACCCTTACCTTACACCCTATAGAAAAATTAACTCAAAATGGATCACAGACCTAAATATAAGAGCCAGTATCATAAATTCCTAGATGAAAATATAGGGAAACATATTCAAGACCTAGTAATAAGCAATAGCTTCTTTAACTTTACTCCCAAAGCACAAGCAACAACAACAAAAAAATAGATAAATGGAAACTCCTAAAATCAAATGCTTCAGTGCCTCAAAGGACTTTGCCAGAAAGGTGAAGAGGCAGCCAACTCAATGGGAGAAAATATTTGGAAATCAGACATCAGACAAAGGTTTGCTATCCTGTATATATAAAGAAATCATACAATTCAACAATAAAGGAACAAGCAACCCAAATATAAAATGGGCTAAAGATATGAATAGACATTTTTCCAAAGACCAAATACAAATGGCTAAAATGCACATGAAGAGATGCTCGTCTTCATTAGCAAATCAAGACTACAACAAAATAGATTCATACCTGTAAGTATGGCTGAATTAAAAGAAACAGAAAACTACAAATGTTGGAGAGGATGTGGAGAAATTGGAACATTTATTAACTTTTAGTGGGAATGTATAATGGTACAGATACTATGGAAGACAGTTTGGTGGTTCCTTAGAAAACTAAATATTGAGTTTCCTTATGACCTGGCAGTACCACTACTTGGTTTCTATCCAGAAGAGCTGAAAGCAGTGACACAAACAGACATTTGCACACTGGTGTCAGTCGTGGCATTATTCATAATCACCAAAAGGTGGAAACAATCCAAGTGCCCATCAACAGCTGGGTGGATAAAAAAATTGTGGTACATACATACAATGTAGTATTATACAGATGTATGACAAAATGACATCCTGAAGCATATGACAACATGGATGAACCTTGAGGATATAAAGCTGAATGAAATAAGCCCAACACAAACTTATAGATACTATATGATTTTTCTATTATGACCTCAGTAAAGGTAAACTCAGAGGCTTATAATGTTGAATATAGGGGACCTAAGAACACAGAAGTTAGAGATGGGTAAACTTTTAGCTAATGAGGTTGAACTTAAATGTAAAGAAATGGCTAGAAGTGAAGTCAGGTCATTGGTTGGTTTACAAGTAATATTGCCATATTGAAGGTGAATATGATTGAAAGGGGTTGCATAGAGTCATGTATTCCTCTAATTAACACTACAAACATAAATAAATTCTTGTGCAAACTACTTCAAAGGTATGAATCTTATACAAAAAGTCAATAATAGAAGAGTATGGGGAAACCTACTATTGCAGGCTATCATCTATATTTAATAGGAAGACATTGATAGTACAACAGCAACAGAGGAGTAAATAATGGGGGAGGGGGTGAAGGACAAGAGCTAAGGGGAGATTTGGATTTTCTATTTGATGAGGGTGTGTTTATCGATTATTTTTCTCTTTAGAACAATGAAAATTGTCTAAAATTGAAGGTGTTGATGATTGTACAACTAAGTGAAGATAATGTAAGACATGGATTGTTTCCTTTGGACATTATCCATGATGCCCAATGGATAGAGGTGGCTAAAGGATACATTGACTGAAAAGCAGAATGGAGAACTGTGATGTATACATATGATGGAATATTGTGCAGGTTCAGAAAGGAATGAAGTCATGAAACATTCAATGAGGTAAATAGATGTTGGGGACATAATGTGGTGCAAAATAAGCCAGAAAAAAAAGAACAAATATTGTATGGTCTCTTTTAGAAAATACTAATAAGAAAATTGGGGTCTACATTGTAAACTCCTATAGCAGACACATTTAGTCTGGAGCTGTAAATGTTATTTCTAGATTTTGAGATGCTGTGCTATATATATATAATCTGGTATTTGCCTGGAACTTTGGGTACCTGTGAGACACTTAAGACTCAGAGGTAGAGTACTACACCTCTGAAAGTCAGCATTGCTACATACAACAACTGTTAAAGAAACTGAAAAAGAGATCAGGCTTCAGTTAGAGATAAGGATGAAGCTGACTGGGTCAGGACTAAGGTAAATCAGAACACAGGGTAAAAGATGATATTGTCTGTATTTTAGAGCTTCACGTACTATATGAGACCAAAGGAAGAGAGGTTTATTTTGTCCAAAACCTAAATTTTCTATAGTACATAATCTAACTCAACCTGTCTGGATAGCTCATTTAAACAACCCAAACACATGGAGCCCAGAATGGGAATGAGGGCTTTTATTTCTATATAGATTAATGTAATACCCAGATACATCCCAGAGAATGTTGGGCAGATAATTAAAAAATAATGGAGAGCGCCTACCATGCCAGAGACCACAGTTCAATTCCCAGTGCTTGCTCATGCGAAAAACAACTAAAATAAAAAAGAAATATTGGGAAAGTCTCTTGAGGGACTGGAGAAAAAATATGGGACAATTAAGCTTTACTTCTAGGGAAACCCCTGATGCTGTCTCAAACATTAGGGACTTCCAAATCAATATGAGTCCAAGGGATGAGCCTGGCCCTAGCACTGTGGATTCAGCAATGCCATCCTTACCAAAAGGAGGAGAAGAAATATAAGGCATCAGTGGTTAAGAGAGTTAAAATAGAGTCAAGAGACTATGCTGGAGGCTACTCTTATGCAAGCTTCAGCTAGATATTGCTAATTACCACAGTTTGCCAAACCCCAGCCCACACCATTTCTGTTAACCCTAATGAACACCTAGGGCTCTATCTGAGATTCTACAAAAGTTTCATGCACTAAGATTACTTTCCAGCAACCTAGCACTTTCATATGGTTCCTAGGCCAGTTAAGTCCTGAAACCCAAAGAGGCCAGCTTCTCCAAGATCACCAACTAATTCCATTCCCCTAACCCATGCTGTCAACACCCTTTTCAACATGAAAAAGTTAGAATGGACATAACCCAAATATCTCTAAAGATTGGGAGAAGTATCAAAGGGGAAGGAAGAGTTATAACAATGAAGATAGGATTTAACAAATGAGTATGACTGATGAATCCTTATATTGTTATTTCTTTTTGTCCACAGTGCCTTGGAGCAGCCAGAAGGAAAAACCTGAAATCATGGAAATGTAACCCATACCAAATTTTGACATCTGTTCTATAACTACTTGTTACAATGTACTTTGTAATCTATTGCATTTACAATAAAAAACGTTAAAAGAAAAAGAAAACTTTATGCATTCACTTGTTAATTCAATTCCTTATGTAATATTTTCCTTAGGTGTAAACTCCTAAAATACATAATCCTCGTATTTATAGAGGGATGGACATTGTGACTCATTAGACTTTGCCTTTTGTTTTAATTATCCAAATATTGTGATGATATGCCAAATGGCCCAGGATTCAGTTGCCGAAATCAGAATCTACTAGAGTTTTGTGCATAAAAGGATTTATTACAGGGTGTTAGATCACTTACAGGATCTTAGGGAGAAGTGAAAAATTGTTACACTTTTAGACATGATTCCCAGAGCTACACTGCAGAAACAGAACTTTAAGAGAGATAACTCTTCCACAATCAAGAGGACACCTGCTGAATTAGGGAATTACATTTAAATGGTACCCATCTTATCAAAAGTAATAAAAAATTTAAAGCTCTCATATTGTATAAGAAACTCTCATATTGTATGAGAAACTAAAAAATGACATTTACGTCTATGGAATTTAAGGTTAGGGTTAGGGCTAGGGTTAATATTTTTTCTGATTTGTTAAAACACACTTTTCTTGATATAATTTTATAAGTGTATTTTGAAGCTGCATATTTGAATTAGCTGAAGTATAAGAATAGACCTAAACTGGAAGATGGCAAGAAAAAATAACAGTATCTCCAATACAAAACACTTGATTACTTCGACCCTCCCTCACTCAGTGACCTCAGAAAAACTATGTCTGCTCTCTGAGCCCCATTTTCCTCAATGGTAACACAGACAAAATTAAACTTCTTAGTTTCTTCCTCCCTTTCAGCACCAAAATTTTTCCAATAAATATTTCAACAGAGAAAGGGGGCTGACATTGCCTTCAACAAGGGCCCTCTCCCCAGGCTGACAATGGGCTCATCATCTTAGTCACAGCGAGTTAACGGACATAGCTTCTGATAGATGTTCTGTTTCTAGTAGGCTTCCTACCATAGCATCACTGCTCTGTTGGGGTCGTTTCTTCTCTCCAACGGAGACTTTCATTCATTCTCCTCCTAGTGCACTCTCTTCCCTGGTCCTTAATGCTGCTATTGTTGCCTTATTTCCATATACTTGGTTGTTAATATTTTTATTATTGTTATCCTAAAAAAATAACTTTACATGATATGATGAGATATATCCCTTTCCCCTGGCAAAAAAAAAAAAAAGAAACTTTCCTACTCCCTCCGAAAGGTAAAGCCACTCTTGTCTTTGTAATATCTCACTATTATTAGCTTCAGTTAAATTCTGATCATAGTGGCACTTCAAGTTCAGAAAGTAATCAATTAAGTCAGCTCTGGGGGACTTTGTAAATTTAACATGACCTCAACTAGAAAATGTTTGTCTTTTAATGCAGCTTTGACTACACTTGAAAACAAGCCTAGACTTTGGAGGGTAAAAGAGTGCAATCTTCAATTAGCAACTTCTGCCCTGGAATGAGCAGTCATTTTTGTGCATATGTGTGCCAGGCATTGATAGCCTTAAATTTTATGTACCCACTTGACTGAGTCAAGGTCTGGGAAGACATCCAATCAGTAGGGCATAACTGGAGTCCAGAGAATAGTTACCAGGCAATAGAGATGTAAAAACTAAACACCTGTCATGTTGAGTGAAAGCTGGAAAGAGTGAGAGGAAAAGGATAGGGATAAGATGGGAAAATTCCAGGAATAACACCTTGGGGTCTGTGCTGGTTTGAAATGTTATATTCCACAGAAAAGCCATGTCCTTTTAATCCTAATCCTATCTTGCGGGGGCAGACCTACTTTAGGGTGGGACCTCTTAGTTGGGTTGTTTCCATGGATTCAATGGACTCAATTGTGGGTGTGACATTTTGATTAAATGGAAATGTGACTCCACCCATTCAAGCTGAGTTTTGATTAGTTTACAGGAGTCCTTGAAAGAGTTCATGGAGAGATAGACTGTTCAGAGGCAATACAAGTGCAGACATTTGGAGATGCCTGGAGTGCCAACAGACATAGACTGAGTGCTAAGCAAGGACTCACAGAAATAGCCAGAATCGGAAGAAAAGAAATCTCCAGCCCCAGGAGAAGCTAAGATAAGAAATGAAACCCAGAATTTTGCCCTGGAAAAGCTAAATGAGGCCCACAGACTATTAAAGGGAATCCACTAGAATCAGAAGCTAAAGGCAATAGAATGGGGAACAAGAACCAGCAGACATCAGCCACATGCCTTCCCATGTGACAGACATCATTTCCTCAGAGTCAAGGTATCTTTCTCTGGATGTCTTAGTTTGGACATATTTATGGCCTTAAAACTATAAACTTGTAACTTAATAAATCCCCTTTATAAAAGCCAACCCATTTCTGGTATATTGCATTCTGGCAGCTTTAGCAAACTAAACAGGTCTAAGTAAAGGATACCAGAATCCATGCGGTTGAACTAGATCCTATCATTTTACTAGTTCATTGGTTCTCAACCTCAACTGTACATAAAAGTCAACTGGGAAATTTTGTGTTTATTTTGTTTTGTTTTAAACAGTGAAGCCAGAAGATGACACTCAACAGATTCTGATTTTCCTGATTTTGGAGGGGGACCTGAGCAATGACATTTTTTTACGTCATTATTGTTGATTCTGATGTGCAGCCCAGGTCGAGAACCATTGTACTGGACAGTGGCCCTCTGGATCATTTCTATCTTCACTGAGGTGTTGCTGCAAGAAGCTCCACTTGCTCTGGGGCTTCTGGTTAGTTTCAGTCTCTGGATTCTAGGGGTAGTTATCTGTCTACAGAGTCTCTTACCTCATTTATTTCTAAATGTTCCTCAATAAACTTAGTATATTGTCTTTATAACACAGCAATAAATAATAGTTTTTGGAAGGGTTAGATTTTAACGATGATGGTTATGGACACTATGATGGTAGATATTTTGAATAAGAAGACAAAGTAGTCCTTTAGGCATCACTGAACTCACTTTCCAACAGTTTTTATCTGTTATGCTTTAAATAAGGATACTCAAAGAGATAAGAAACTGATCCTTGTTATCTGTTCCCACAACCCCAGTCCATAACTCCTTTAGGTACCTGTTATCTTGTAGATTAATTACTTATCTATCTGCCCTGCTAAACTGTCCTCTCTTAAAATCAAGACCATGGTTTCACCCAGCTCCTACATAGCCTGGAAGATACTAGTTGCTCAGTGAATATTTTTCTGATAGACCATAACATTAGTGTTTCCTTAAGTTGAAGTGTTCTTTTTGTTCTGGGATTTATGAACCCGTTGAGAATCCAGTAAAAGTCAGAGGCTCTCCTCACAATAATATGCACATATACACACCTTCATAAAAGAAACATAGTATTTCAGTATAGTTCTGGATTAAGAGAATTAAGCAAAATCTTTGTTATTTCTTCATATGAAGTCCATAAAAGTGATGTGTAGCACTAGAATCTTCACATTTAGTTTTTATATTAAGGTGTTTTCCATTTATAAGAGTTTTAAACCATGAGATAAAGTGAATTGCAGAGACAGCATGTCCTTAGAATTGTGGGAGAACACACGGGAATGGAAAAGTCCAACTTGGAATCACACAATAGGAAAAGAGGTAATTTTGGGATATAATTACATGATTGAATGCATTTTAAAACATATCGTAAATGAGATTTTTAAAGTCTTTGAATGCTTTCTTATTTTAGAACCAAATCATTCTAATGGCTTAGTGAAGCAGAGAAATATGATAAGTGTGAAGAAATCATATTGTCCATATTTAAATATGATGTGATTGTGTATATGCAAATACACAGATATACATTTATTTGCACATATATACATATGTGTGTGTGTGTGTGTGTGTGTGTGTGTGTTCATCTAATTTAGTTAAACTTAGAAATGTCATTCAAAATGATTTTTTAACATGGAGCTTTTGCCTAGCAGCAGTGGGCTGGCTTTACTAGTAAGGAAAATTTAAGGCCCTGTTTTCAAATGATTTTTAATCAGAACCAGTGATTCATAGTAGAATTCAATGGTTATAAATCCAAACAGATGGCATTGCTGCCTTTTCTTAGCATTGCAAATTCTGGAAGGTATCTACTAAAAATATCAGTCCAGAACCCATTTACTGAACACTTTGAGGTGAGAAACTGAAGGCCAGAGTAGTCTGCTTTTTCCATGAGGGGGTGTGTTCTGGCTATTTTCTTGCAGATACTACAGGGCCCTGGACTCCCTAAACCTCACAGATCATGGCGCTGCTGAACACAGGCTTCTCCTTGAAGCTCTCTGCTTGGTCTCTGTCTTGCTGGACGGTCCCTTGCATCTCTCTGGACATTCAGTCTCATCTCAGCTTTTCCCTCTTTCTCTCACTTTCGCGCTTCATCTTTGATCAATTTGCTGATGATTCACCCCATCTGTTTTTCTAGTGCAGAGTTCCTCCCTAAGCTCCTGATACACATATTCAATTGTCTAGAACTGAAGTCATTCCTCTTAGAAAACTGTGGTGGCCAACTGTGGTGATATTAAATGTCTTATTCTTGTGATTTTTGTCCTGACTCTGTATTCCTAACCAAACTCAGGAATACAACAGATTTACTGATTCCAATCTGCTTCTCCTCTCGAGTGCCTGATCTCAGGACATTACACTGTTCTTTTTCCTTTTAACATCCATCTTTCTTCATACTTCCTCTCAGGTATAAATCCTTTCCATCTATTATCTCTCAGGCATTCTTTCCACTTCCTCCCCTCAGTTTAAACTCTCATCATCTCCTCCCTGAAGTTCTCAAAGGGACACTGTCTATTTCTCCCATACCCCTCACACCCTGACTTTAGGAGAAATGTGATTAGTGGTAACTTCCTCTCCAATGCCACTTTTATATAAAATAGCTACTACTCCTGTTTTTAGGTACTCAGGCAATTTACCTCCCTGTCTCCTGTTTCAGAACAAATGCCTGATCAGCCTGTTCATTGAAGACTTTGGGCCTGGTTTACAGCACCCCCTTTCCATCTGTGTTCTAATACCATCCTGGGTGACTTCAGCGTCCAGCTGAATGAACCGTTCAGGAGAATGACTTCTCAGTTCTTGAACAAATCAACTCATTGATCACCCATCCACTCCTCTTCAGCCAGCACTCCTTCGGCTACTGTCTGGATCTTTTCATCACCTCAACTCAACCTTGAAATTTTGAATTACCACACCCTAATGTTCCTGCTCTATCAATTCCTAAGGCTTCCGGAGTTCCTCAGACTCAGTGTGTCAGTCATTTCTAGAACCCTCTAACTTTCTCCCTTTCTCTCAAGTCCTTTCTGTCTTCACTAACTGCCTTTTAAAGATGAGACCTCAGGTACTACCCCACCACTATCTTATACATATCATCAACTTCCTCATCTCCTGCCCCTTATCACATCCACCAACACAATCCCAACCTCCATTTTCAACATGCATACATGGGCTATGGAATATTATTACAGAAAATCATACAATGACTTAAACTTGTGTTTCTAAAAGTTTCCAAAGCCAAAGATACCAACCCCTCTTTCCATGATTCCATACTTCCCTACATTTCCCCTTCTCAGTGGCAGCTCTTTCTAAGCATCTCCACTAACAAATAGCCTATCCCTCTATCTACTCCCTTGCTATCCACCTACTTCTCATAGAAATTCAGACAGAAATCACTTAAACATCTTGTCAACTCCTTACACACCTAGAAAAATTCCGAACTTTGGCACTGAGAATAAAACTGATGAAATTAAATAAACAAATGGAAAATGACCAGGAAACTCTGACCCACTATCAGCAGTAACCAGACAAGGAAACTCTAGCCCATTACCTGCTACAGTTGGTCCAGAAGTATCTATAGCAATCATCCCAGGAAGTCAAACCTTAATCCCTGTAACGATCAACCCCAAATAGCCAGCACTGGGTTAATAATGATAACTTCCCTTATTTTTGCCCCTGCTTTCAACTTAGGACCAACTGGAGAAAGTCAAATATGCACTCCCAACTGATTACATAAAATGTTCCAGTTCTAATCAGTCCACCTCCAGCTTCCCCCATGACACATCTGAAAACTTCCTCTTTTTTTTCCTAAATACTATCAAAGTTTCCTACTCTTCTGCTTCCTTTGAGTATCTGTCAAAATGCCAGTGACATGGCTGATTCCCCTGCTGTGCACAAGTATCATTTGTTTGTTCTCCTTTGGGTGTTCTTTATTTATGTCCGCTATTTTGGGGTACCGTTTATTTCCACAAGAAGTAAAATAGAGCCTCAGGGTGGTGTATAGAGATGGGGCCTTGCAGTGGAATTGGTGGGGATTAGAGACAACCCCTGCTGTGCTACTTACCCTGCACAAGCTCCTTAACAACATTGACTTGTAAAACAGTTATGGATAATGCTTACTTCTTAGGGTATTTGAAAGGATTAAATTAAATGAGACAAAATAGTAAACTATCACCGCAGGTAATTATTAAATAATTCCACCCTGTCTCTGCCCTAGAGGAGCCCAGAGACTAATGTAGGAGGCAGAGCCAGCCAATCAATCACCGCCTATGCAAAAAGTGCCATCATAGAGGTATGAGCACAAAGGGACAGAAGCTCAGAGATGGGGGCAACTCATTCTGCCCAGGGTAGTTACAGGTGGGCAGCACAGGTGGATATTTGATTACAAACTTTTACTTTTATTCTTCCCTAATCTATTATACATGTCCACTGTTGATTTGTCTGAGTTTGAGGGAGAATTGAGGGAGAGGGAAGGTAAGACCAATCTTAGATACAAATCTAAGATTTGTATGAAGATTTTACACCATTCAGTTCAGTGAGTTTCAGCATATTTGTCTCAGACAAATACAATATGGTTAAAGCAGCTTATTATGAGGAGAAGAACTCTCCAGACACAACTGTTGGACCTCTCGGATCCTGAGAGCTGCTCAGCAGGAAGCCTATCCAGGCTGGTAATTCATGAGGAAGGAATGTTTTTAAGTGTCTGCCTTGCTTATGAAGAGTTCTGTCTATCAGAAGATAGTGCCGCTCTACTTTATTAAAATTTTTGAGAATTTTGGTGAGCTTGTTTAAAGTTATCCACGCAAAACCTACGTCTTTCTATTCTTCCGACTTCTCACAGACTTCAATGCACCTGGGCCTGCTCCATTCACTTCTAGGACGTGTGTGGTGGATCTCCCCAGTGCCAGGCTCTGTGTAGGCCACCAGAGATGACAAGAAGCTATTTTTGCCCTCAAGGACTATAAAGTCATTGTCAGGTGCATTTCAAACATTGTTTAACAGTGGATCCATCAGTCGAAATAAAACCTTACTTGGAACCACATAAAATCTCTAAAACCAGTGTTTTGATGGAAGCAAGAGAGTAAGAACTGGAGCTGGAATCTTTGGAGCAAATTGAAAGTAACAGGTCTGTAGAGTAAAGGCAAAGATGTTACCTGAATTTTAGAACAAAATTTGAAGAGACCTCAGCATGGTGGCCCCAAATTATACTGATGGCGGAAGTAAGCAGATCATTCTGTCTCATTCTGTATGCCCCATCTTTCATATATTGTCTCTTCTGTCCAAGTACACCTCCGGAGAAGAGAGGCTGCTAGACCATAAGAAAGTTGTCCCATCAATTTACTTTCACTTTGATATAACCTAAATTAGAAATCATGTCTCCAATCTCTTTATAGTCATGTAGGACACCTGGATTCAAAGCTTCCCTCTACAGAGGCAAACTCACTCCACTTCATCCTGTTGGCTTTATCTAGGGCACCTGAGGAATTCTGCTCTTAAGCCATCAATCTGTGCTGCATTTGTAACCTTAAAATCATGCTGTCATTGATGTATATGTTTATTGTTATCCCCATAAGTTGCAAGCTCCTTGAGAAGTCATGAATGTGTGCTTCTTTCCTTTATTTTCTCACACATAGTTGTGCAGATGTTGTACCTCACCTACCCAATGACATCATTATCCCCAGGATGGTATACTAGCAACTTTTTCTCCTACTCAACATGCCCTAATTGTGTCCCTCTTTGTAACTGTAATTTTTGCTGAAGTGTAAAGTAAATTCTATTTTGTCTTTCCTACTCTTCCAAAGGTAGTGACTTGTTTGCCATCCCCCACATCCCCAGTCCACCACACAGTACCCAGCACAAGAACTGAACAAGCAGTTGGTAACACCAAGACATCAGGGAAGTCTCTAATCTTCTACATTGGTTTCTACTGAGGTTACCCTTGTCACAGATTTAATGGTGTCTTCAGATCCAGTAGCTCTGTTTTTCTGGGATGTACATGGGACAAAGAATGTGTCAAGTTTAGGAGCTGCCATCAGGAGTCATCTCTTCCCTCGAGGTAAACCTCACAGGCTCTCCCACGAAAGGTCTTGTCTTTCTGAGAACACCACCACTCCATCTGACATGACCAACCTGTTCCAGTTTGCCAGGAACTTTCAGGTTTTAAAACTAAACCACCCATGTTCCAATAACCATACCCATGGCACATGGGTCCTTCCAACTCAAGGGATCCCCCAATTTCCGAATTATCTTCAATAGTCATGGGGAGGAGCGATAGAATCTCTCTCTCTCTCCCCATCCCTGCCCTCAGAATCACTTCATACTCTTATCTCACCATCCAGGACACCAAACACAATCTCTCCAGTCTTTATTTATCATTAAGAAGAGCTACTGGTATCTACAACATCTGCTTTCTACCCTGCAAAGATGCATGAGGCAGAGAAGCACAAATGCTAGTTATCCATTAATAACCAAGGAGGGAGAGGAAATTTCAAGAAGAAAAGTAGCCCAACTAATAAGCTGCTAGAGTCACAAATCATTTAGCACAATATCTTATACACAGTAAACAGTAACTATTAATACTATCCCTGTTTGCCAGATGTAGACAAAGCAAAATAATACATTGATCTCCACACTCTGGCAAGGAAGACAGGCAAGAAAAGAGATGAATGCATATATTTCATGTTAGATCTGACTCAAGGTATTGGAGAGAAACACAGTTGAAAAAATCTTATGTAACGTGTTATGTGTAGGATGGACAAAGTTTTTTTTAAAATCCAACAAACTTAATAGGAGAGCAAATGATTTGTAAGTATGCAGGGGAGCACTTGCAACAACCTTTGAAGCAAGTTTGTGACACCTTTTTATCATTCAGTCTATATGTGTTCAGATTTTGTGGTTTCTTCTCAGGAACAGGTCCTGCTTAAGTCATTTCTTATGGAATTCTAAATTTTCCTTGTGGCTAAAATGAAATTCTGCTGCTTGTATGGAAATGAAGCAGGACATTATTTCTCTGGATGCTGTTTTATTGATCTTAGGGAGTGTTTTAGAGTTTTATAAACGCTCATCATCTATGGCTAATGGGGACAAGGTTTAAGGGTGGTTTATTCTCTTGCACTTTTCTAGTTAGGTCAATAACAAATATACTAAACAAATGCTATCTCTCCAAGCTTTTGCTAACTGTGCATCTAAAGATTGCCCCAGAGGCCCTCACTTTAATTAGATTCAATAGGGGGCCCAGACCTTTCATTGTTTTTAGAAATTTTGATGTCCCAATGCAGATATGAATTAAGGAAAATGTGGCCAACATATAACTGCAAAATCATGCACATAAAAATGTAATTTATTTTTTTCATTTGGACAATCTCCTCCTAAAGCTTTGTGCAGCATTCAGCTGTTCAAATATTCATTTCCCAAATTTAGGAAATCCAGTCCTGTTTATCACAACGTTGTTGGTAAGAGTGAATATTTACAATAGTCTATTTGTGTAGCCATAGACCAGTGGTTTGATTAATTATGGGACATCCCATATGATACTATGAAACCATTCAACATAAAACCTATATATACTACATGGAAGAAAAAATTGGTTAGGACAATATGTTTATTATAATCCTGTTTTAAAAATATATGTGGGGCGGGCCACGTGGCTCAACAGGCAGAGTTCTCGCCTGCCATGCCAGATACCTAGGTTCAGTTCCCGGTACCTGTTCATGGAAAAAAAAAAAAATAGAAATAAGTATGTGCTGTTAACAGTTTTAATGTTGTATCTGAACTATAAGAATATGTTATAATTTTTTTGTATCTAAGCACTCTAATTTCTTCATTGAATGTGAATTAGTGGCATATAAGTAACTAGTATAAAAACTAAATTGAACGATATAAATTTGAACATAGAAATTATTTTCTGTTACAGCAGAGAATTGCTACTCACTCTAGTGCCCATAGGATCTTCAAACTAACTTATCCCAGCAGGAGTTGATGGAATTAGAGCATGTCAGACCTGACGGGGCCCAGGAGACCTAACCCTACTCTGATTTCATGGTTGAGAAAGCTAAAGCCCTGGAAGCCAAATGTCTTAATCTAAACCTTGCCATTCATTAGTATTGTAACCGGGTTTTCTGATTCACATTTGAATAGCTTTGCATGCAGTACAGTCTTAGCGAGTACTGTTCATATAAAGTTTGCACTTCACCCACAGCTCAACCCTTCGAAGAATGCAGAATAATTTTTAAAACACAGTCTCTCCTCACAAATAAAAGGGTCCCAATCTGATGCCATCTATTTGGGTCCAAGTGACTATAAAATGTCAAGATTGGAAGATGTACCAGGCATGCAGAAAACAGTAAAACAATAAAGCCATGACTTGTGGGCAAAAACACTGTTGACTGTTAAGATTTAGATGTGCTCTTACTTATTGTGGTAGTTTGATTCAGTTGTCAACTTGGCCAGGTGAAGGCACCTAGTTCTGTTGCTGTGGACATGAGCCAATGGTACATGAACCTCATCTGTTGCTGATTACATCTGCAGTCAGCTAGGAGGCATGCCTGCTGCAATGAATGATGTTTGACTTAAATTGGCTGGTGCTTAAATGAGAGCGCGCAACATAGCACAGCCCAAGCAGCTCGGCATAACTCATCTCAGCACTCGCGGCTCAGCCCAGGCCTTTGGAGATACAGAAAAAAATCACCCCAGGGAAAGTTGTTGGAACCCAGAGGCCTGAAAAGAAGGCCAGCAGAGACCACCTTGTGCCCTCCCACATAAGAAAGAACCTCAGTTGAAAGTTAGCTGCCCTTCCTTTGAAGAGCTAACAAAATAAATCCCCTTTTATTAAAAGCCAATCCATCTCTGGTTGTTGCGTTCTAGCAGCTAGCAAACTAGAACACTTATCAAGGCCGAAAAACAGTAAAATTGAATTTCAGTTTAGAATAGAGAAGGGCTGATAAGAGTAGTAAGGCTCTCACAAATATCAAGAAAACTCCTTCAAACAAGACTGATCAAATGTCCTGATTTGCTGGCAATGAGGGACTCCAGTACCTGTAATCCTGATAACACAGTAATTTAAACACATCTCAGAACTCTTTCCTGTCAACTCAATGTATGCTTGATTCCCACAATGCACTGCAGCTCTGAGCACATACTTGGTGGGTACGTGTAAGGTGGTGCTGGAAACATAAAATACAGAAGGCAAAGTCTAAATCAGGTTAGTCCCATACCTCCACTTCTGCCCATCATAGTCCCAGCATCTCAAATTGGGATCATGGGATTTTATGTCTTCGTAGCCAATTAAGGGAGCCACCAAGGACATGAGACACTGAACTTGGGGTCTTCTTAACTTAAGCCATAGTCTTAAGGAAACTGTATTGTAACATTCTTGCTCCCTTGGCTCCCACTCTATGCAGCCTCTGCCTGCATTATCTGTTTTAATGGTCAGAAATCAGAAAAGACAAATTTGAGACCTGATTCTATACTTTCTAGTTCTGTGGACCTTAAACAATTACTTAATCTCTCTCAAGACATGATTTTCTTCATTAATCATTGAAAAGATGAGGATAATAAATGCTTGTCTAATTTCCCAGGGATTTTTTTTTGACAATTGTTTTTTTTTAAAGTAAGGGAAAAAGAACTGAAACATTAAGGGCCTATAGGCAAGATAGTTACTGTTATTAATTTTATAGCATGTAATCCTCAGAGTCAGTTAGGTACTATTTATGAAGGGAGAGGCCTAAAGCAGACATAAAACCCCCTTAATAAATGACAGTTCCACATGAAGATATTTTTGAAAAATAGAAGGCATTAATTGAATATACAAAGACTATATTATGTAACATTGTTTCCAACTCTCCAAGCTCTGTTAAATATGAATTTATAATTATTACATTTTCGGGCATCAATTACTGAAATACACATCTCCACCTAAAGAATTTGCCTTGGACTCATTAATCCTTATTTGCATTGATTAACTTTTGCTGTGTAACAAATGCCCCCCAAATTTAGTGGCCTTAAACAGCAGCCATTTATTTAACTCCTAACACTGTGGGTTGTCATTTTGAACTGGGGCCAATTGGTGTCTTCCTGATATAGTCCAGGCTTGGCTTGGTTGACGCACATGTCTGGGATTTGGCTGGGATGTGTGGGATGATTGGCTCCTCTCTCCATGTGATCTCATTCTCCAACAGGATAGCCCAGGTTTGCTTATACAGCTCCAAAGACAAACAGAAATTGCACGGACTCTTGAGGACTAGGCACGTAAGTAGCACATTGCAATTTTCACCCCAACTTGTTACTCTAAAAATTATAAGGTCAGACCAGATTCAGTGGAAGGAGAAATAGACTATCTCTTGATGAAAGGAGCTACAAAGAATGTAGCTATGTTTATAACCTTTCACAAATATAAAGGAAATCCATAAGTTCCCACAAGAATAAAATGGTATGACAACTTGTTCTTCTAGCCACCCTAAGTTTAAAAATGAGAGGGGATATAAGGATTAGCTAATTAAGCAGTTTTTAATAATTAAGCCCCAGAGCTACGATTTGCACTCGGGCAGAGCAAAGACAGAAATGAGTCCCTTAGCTGTGATTCTTCAGTACTCAATTCAAAGAGCAACTCTTCCAGATTTATTTGTATTCCCAGATACAAATATCCAAGTGTCTTCCTTTGAGCCCCCTTAGCAATATACAGGTCCTCTCTGATTGTCCTTATCTTACCCCACTATGTAGTAAAGTTGTTTTTCTACTTTGATCCCTAATTCTAAATTGTAGTTTACTTGAAGCAGGCCTATGACTTGCCATTCATATATCTCCTGAAGCATCAAGTACAGCAAGCAAACCAGAATTCATTTGCAACGCTTCAAGACATTTGCATTGATAGGTGCAGCTGAATTTGGTCTGTAGCTTTCTTCTATTGTGTTATCTTTAGCAGACTTTTGAAACAATGTTTATCTGCTTTATAAAAATAATTTAGATGCCTTTCTTCTTTGTTGTACCCTGAGAGAATCTAAACACCATTGAAATAATTTCTTCCGTTAAAGTATGGTGTAATTCCCCTCTGAAATCATCTGTGCTTTTATGGGGAGGTAGTCATTGATATCTTTCTCTGTTTTTCTAAAATAATGAACGTGTTCAAATTTTTTAACTCTATTCAGGTTAGTTTCAGTAATTTATATTTTCCTAAACAATCATGTCTTTCTTTCAGGCTCTCAAATTTATTGCATAAAGCTGAGTAAAGTGGGCTCCAAAGATTCATTCTATTTCCCCTGTACCTGTGTTGATTTTCCCATTATCATTTCTTATTTGGGGTATTTGTGTACTTTTTTCTCATTTCTTTATTTTAAAGTTAATTAGGTAATGGTTCTCAATTTTATTATTTTTTTTCAGAAGAATCAACTTTTGCATTTAAGTGTTATCTTTAGCATATTTCTATTTTCTGCTACAACTTGATATTTATTTCAAAACTTCAATATAAAATAAAATACACATCCAGAAAGGCGAAAAGACCATGAAATATTAATGTACAATTTCCATGAATCCCTGTGAAATTAAAACTTAACATAACCATCACTCTAATGAGGAAGTAGAACTTTACCAGAAACTCAGAGCCCCCAAACATGATTCTTCCCCATTTCGTTGTTCCCCCCTCTTAGAGCTAAATGCTATTCTGACTTTTAGGGTATGCATTCCCTTGCTTTTCTGTATAGTTTTAACACCTGTGTACGCAACCTAAACACTATAATTTAGCTTCACCTATTTTGGAAATTTTATATAGATGGAATCACACAGTGCATACACTTAAATTATTTCATGCAGCTGTGTATAACAGGAGACTATTCATTTTGTTGCCAAATAATATTCCATTATATGAATGCACTAATATTATTTATTTTATATTTCAAGGACATTGGTATTCTGTGAAGTATAGTCTTCCACCTGAACTTTGGTGCATATGTGCATATCTTCCTCTAGACAGAGGTAATTAACCAAGGGGTCCATGAATAGAATTCAGAGAGTTCATGAAGTTGAATGGAAAGAAAAATCACAACTTCATTTTCACTAACTTCTAATTAATCTGCAATATTTCCTTCAATTACAAATGTAGGCAAAGCAAAAACATAATACCCATTCCAATAACTTTGCCACAGGTAACTTCAGCTTTGTCAGCGAAAGGAATCACAGATATTTCAATCACTTTACAGTTGCAGATGTCTCAAAATATAATTTGTTCTCATCCTTACCTTTAAATTATGGTATTTATTAGATCTATCACTAAACGTTGTTATTTAATGTTGATAACGATGAACAACTTTATTATAGCACAAACTTATTGTTTTAATATTTGATAGCTATATTCTGATACATTACTTTCCCCTTTGTAAATCCTATATAGGTATTTTATTTCATGCATTTGAAATTTTTTTGTTATTCTGAGGAGTCCCTAGACTTCACCAGACTGTCAGAGGGTTCGTGGAACAAGAAAGCTTGATGCTCCAGGACATATATGTAGGAAAATAAAAGGTAATTAATTGAAGGGTATGTTTATCAGTCAGGAATGAGGCACATTAACCTATGGTAAAAAAAGAACTCTCAGATATCGGTGGTTAAAAACAGTAAGGTTTATTTTTTATCTATTCTACATATCCAGATGTCTATTGTGGGTTAAGAGGGGAGCTAAGGTGCTTATATTCTGAAGCCTAAACTGCTCATGTTCCCATCACTGGAAACTGTGGCTAGTGGTACAGCAGGAGAAATGGAATGTGGCAAATTATGCCTTCGTTCTTAAAGGCATCAGTGCTTTTGCTTTTGCTCACACTTCACTGCCTAAAGCCAGTTACATGGCCATACCTAATTTAAAATGGGTGGAAACAAGAATTCTACCAAGTGTCTAGAATCAGGAGGAAAAACTGTAAAATATTGTTACCGGACAAAGGCCATGGATTCTTTTGACCGACGCACTCAATAGCCAATTCCTCAGATACCGCGGTTTCAAAGAGAGAAAGAGTTCATTACAGCGCACTTAGCAGGAGAGCAGATGGCCTAGTGACCCAAAATCTGTCTTCCTGAACTATAGTAATGCAGGTAGTTTTATTAAAGAAAAGGTGGGCAGTGTTTAGAATAATGAGCACAGTGGCCTCAGATGATGTAATTAGAGGTGATCTAATTATTGAGCATGCACAGATTGACGATATGCTTTGTCACAATGAAAAATGGTAGAAGGAGGAATAGGTGACTTGAAAGTTAAAGTCTAAGCTACTGCACGTGTCAGGAGGGCCCACTTTGGTTAGATCTGGTTTTAGTCATCAAGATATCATCCCTTAAATCCTAATTCCTCGGTTACAATATTGCTAAACACCACCATCGACTGTTAGGTCGGGGGAGTAAGGGAGGGCTCTATGGCTGGAATTGTGAAGTTATTCCAGGATGAGAGGTGAACCATTATAGCCCCTTTCATGTCATCACCTGACCCCTGCCCTTAAAAACTGCCCTCGCCAAAGCCCGTGCGCAAACTCACCTCATTCCCTTTTGGGTTCGGTGAGCTCTGCCTGGGAGCGCAGCCAATAAAGCACATTCATTTGCAATCCTTTCGTCCGTCCGTCTACTTTCCTTTCTCTCAAATACCTCAAATCTTAAAACCTTTCACTGGCCATGCCTATCTTTAGCTTTAGTTTATAACACCAAACTGGGTTCCAGGTTAGTTTTCCTATTTACATTTGCCAACACTGTGAGAAAATTCATCTTGCTCTACCTATCCTCAACACAGTTATATACTTTGTAAGTTTTTTCATTTTAGTCATTTCAGATGTTTTAAATTTTCTTTTTCTAGATTACTACTGGGGTAGATCTTTTTTTTTCTTATGATTATTAGTCATTTCGATGTCCAGGTTTTTAAAGTGCCATTTCAAACCATCTACCCATTTTTAAATTGGAGTGCCTGTCTTTCTGTTACTGATTTTTTTCTCACCATTATTTTGCTTACATTTTATCTTTTTCTGTTGTCTAGTCTTCTGTTCCTCATATCTTTTGTCTCTTTCCTGTGACTTCATTTTAGACAATTAATATTTTGTTGATGTTTTTTAATTCATGAAGACAAACTTGGTGACAGTTTTCATCAGTTCTATGGTAACATTTTAAAGGAAATATTCTTTATTTGCATTTTTTCCCATTTCTTCAAACCTTTGTTGTTTTTTTGTTCCGTTAGGAGTGTTTTGTAAAAGACCTGTTTTTGGTCCTTTTTAAATTATTGCTCACATTTGAATGTGATTAATTCCCCCTGAGCAAACTAAAAGAAGGCAGTTGATTAAAAAAGCCATGCCATTAGCATACAGAAATTCTTCTTGTGAAACAAAGTTTTGTACAAATGAATGCAAAGTTTTTTAATTTAATTTCACCCCAGCAAACCAAGCTTGGCACCTGTAACCAGCTCCTGTGGTGTTTCTTTTTTTAAAATTGCCTCATTAACAAGACTATTTCCTGAAAACAAAATCTCAGTTGCTTCAGACTCCATATGAATGGAAATCTGGGGAAGCTCCAGCTGTCAGGTCATGTACCCACTCCCTGGCGGTGTAAACAAAAAATTGTTAGTTTGTACTTCCAGTCCTGATATATACATAAGCAAATGCTCTCCTTCGGATTGCTCTGACCATTGTCTTTAAGTCTTCCCACACCTCCATTATACTTTAATTGCTTTGCCTATTTGTGGTGTGAGGTTTCTCCAAGATAGGATATGTGTTCCTATTTCTTGTCAAAGTTTTTTTATGATTGCAAAGCAGAAAAACAGACGGTACCAATTTAACACCATGCTTTTCAAACTTGAATCCATAAAGGTTAAAATGAATGATATGATCAGCTTTTATTTGGAAGTATTCTCAAAGGAGAAGCACTGTGAATGATGACAAGGCAATGACCAATTAGGTTGCTGGGACAATAATCCTATCAATTGAGAATGTTCTATGGAGCAATACAGTTGCATAGTGATATTTGGGTTGAAGAAACAATACAAATTGAGAGACTTTAATGTAGGAGCTGAAGAATGGAAAGAAAAAAGGATTGTCTCATGTTCTAGATAATAGAAAGATACTGATTTTTTTCTTTATTTGTATTTAGATCAGAGCACAGAGCATATTTACATGTTTATGGCCCACTAAAACATGCACATATTTACTGATAAGAAAAATGTCAATTCTAGCTAGGACATGACAATGAAAACAATAATGGATATTAAAATCATTATGCTGAAAGAGATAAAATTTCCATAACTAAAAACCCTTCTGTGGACTTCCTCCATCACAGTTCTTGAAAGATCACCAATTCTCTCCATCTTTGAAATACTTTAACCACTACCAGTCTTGATGACTTTAGGTATGTGACAGGTAAGTCAATTTCGCATCCATATTGTACTTACAATGCATTTTAAAAAAAACTAAGATTTATTCTATTTCATAAAGAAAGGTTGACGGATGCATAGACGTACCAGCTGGGAATAGATCACAGAGCTCTATAAATGAAAACTATGGACAACAGTTATTTTAAATATTGGTAGGATTAATTCCAGTTCTTGAAAGGATGGAATAAAGAGCAGACAAATCCTCCTACCTGGAACAAAAATGACAAATTATATGAAATTTATAAATTATATGAAATAATAATTCATTCGGGCAACAAAAATCTGCAATCCTTGAAAGACAGGAAACAAATGAGGTGAGCCCTACAATTTCCCCAGTTTCCCATCTAGAGGTTCTAGTCTATGGTATAAGGAGGGAATCCAGGTGGAACTCAACATACTCCTTGAGTTAAGGAGATGGGTCTGATATTCCAGAGAGAACAAAGCAGCTTGAGTTTGTAGGTCAGAGTAATGGAGAGGAGACCACTGGGGAATACCTAGCATCTATTCAGCAGATCAGCACCCCAAAGTGAGGAAACTACCAGAGGTTGTGTCTGAGTTTTCCAGGGATGCTATGATAAATACCAGACAATGGATTGCCTTAAGCAACAGGTATTTATCATCTCATGGATTTGGAGGCTAAGAATCTAAAATCAAGGTCCCAATAGGTCATAATTTCTCCAGGACTCTATTGCACTCTGGTGCTGACTTGCCACAATCCTTGGGGTTCCCTTGGCTTGCATTCCTGTCTCTATCACACAGTAATCTGCCTCATTCTATATTTTCTGACTTCTGGCTTCTGCTACTGCATCCAAATGTATTTTACTTATAAGAACTCCAGTCCATAGGAATAAAGGCCCACTCTGACTCAATCTGGCATCATTAAAATAGGATTTTTGAGTTCCTGTTCATAGATGAACCCACACCTTAACTAGTAATAACATCTTCAAAGGTCCCATGTAAAATTGGGTTCAACAGATTATCAGGAGATAGAAATAGGGTAGAGATTGGGCAATTGATACAGAAGGAATACAGATTGTGCTACAGGACTGACTGTAAAAATTCAGAAATAGATAGCACAATACTACCTAACTGCATAATAATATAAGCACTGAATGAAGCTGAATGTGAGTATGATAGAGGGAGGAGGGCTGGAGGCACGTATGAAACCAGAAGGAAAGACAGAGGATAAAGACGGACTGTATAAGTTAGGAATGCCTAGAGTGGACAATGATGGTGATTAAATGTACAAATAAAAAAACATTTTTGCATGAGGGAGAACAAATGAATACCAATAATGCAGGGTATTGAAACTAGAGGATATATGGGAAAAAAACAGAATCAACCCAAGTCTCTATGCAATGTCTATCGTCAACAGTAACATTGTATGTGTTTCCACTGAATGTAACACAGCCATTATGCCAAAACTAAATGTCAAGGGGGAGGGGGGGAAGGGGCATGGCAAAGGAGTATGGATTCTTTGTGGAAGAAAAGGAAATGTGGCAAAGGCATATCAATAAGCTTAAGTTGGATTGTATGATGTGTATATAAATTATTTAAAAATGAGCAGGGTAGGGCAGGTCATGGCAGCTCAATGGCAGAGTTCTCACCCGCCATGCCGGAGATTGAATTCCATTCCCAGAGTCTGCCATGCCGGAGACCAGGTTTCGTTCCCAGAGCCTGTCCATGAAAAAAAAAATGAACAAAGAGGAATACATGCTAGAGAAAATGTAGGAAAAGAGATGTACCTATTCACTGTTGGTAGGAAAAATGAGAGGTACAACCCCTTGGAGGACAGGATGGTCATTCCACTGGAGGTTAAGGGTAGGGTTGCCATATGATCCTGAAACGCCATTGCTCAGTCTATACTTAGAGGAACAGAGTGTGGAGACACAAATGGACATTTGCACATTGGTGTCTATGGCAGCAGTGTTTGTAATTTAGAATGGATGGAGGCGGCCTAAGAGAATGGATGGAAGAACTATAATATATTCATACAACAGACTACTGACCAGCCACAAGAAGGAACAAAGTTGTGAGGCATGCAACTAGGTGAATGAAACTTAAGGACCATATGTTGAATGAAATGTCAGAAACAAAAAGACAAATATTATCAGCCCTCATTCATATAGACTAACTATAGTATAAAAACCTGTGAACTGAAGTAAAGAGCATGGGTTATCAGGGTGGGTCATATTGTAAAGGGTCTTAGATTGTAAGCTCTTACAGAAGTCACATATATTCACAAGTTGTAACAGTTATTTCTAAATCCTGAGATACTGAGCTGTTTGTTTATAACCTGGTCATTCCCAGAAACTTCCAGTATTTATGTGACACCTAAGACTCAGAATTAGAGTGCTGAAGCTATGAAAGTCAGTGGTATACCTTCCAGGTACTGTTTTAAAAATTTGAAAAAGAGATCTGACTTTGAGTAAAGATATGAATGAAGCTGCTCGGTCTAGGACTAAGGTAAATCAGAATACAGGGTAAGGGATGATATAGTTCATATTTTAAAACTTCAACTTCTGATTGAGACCAAAAGGAGAGACTTTTAATTGGTGCAGAATTTATATTTTGGGTAGTGCATTTCCTAATTTCATTTGAATGGTCAGTTTAATTGAACACCACAAGTACATGGAATTTTCAAAAGGGCATGAGAATTTGTTGGTTTGTCCAGGTTAGTGTGATACCCCAATATATCCCAGAGTAATTTGGCAGTGAATAAGAAGTATTTCTAAGGTCCCTTTGGGGCACTAGGGAGAAAGGAGGAAATATTTAACTTCCGCATTTGGAGAATTTCTGATATTCTCACAAGCAGTGGAGACAACCAAATCAATAGGCCGAGCCCTCAGTCTTGGTGTTTGCCCCTATGAAATTTATTCCTGCAAAGAATAGGCTAAGCCTACTAAAAATAATGCCTAAGGCCACCCCCAGATAATTTCTGGGGGTTGTTGCTCAGATGTGGCCTCTCTCTCTAAGCCGAAGCAACAAATGAACTCACTGCCTAATGCCCTACATGGGACATGACTTCCAGGGGTGTAAATCTCCCTGGCAACATGGGACAGAAATCCCGGGACGAGTCAGGGCCCAGCATTAAGAGATTGAGAAAACCTTCTTGACCAAAAGGGGGAAGAGAGAAATGAGAAAAAATTAAGTGTCACTGGCTCAGAGATTTCAAACAGAGTCAAGAGGTTATCCTGAAGATTATTCTTATGCATTATTAGATATCACTTTTTAGTTTATGGTGTATTGAAGTGGCTAAATGGAAGTACCTGAACTGTAGAGCTGTGTTCCAGTAGCCTTGTTTCTTGAAGATGATTGTATAATGATATAGCTTATACAATGTGACTGTGTGATTGTGAAAACTTTGTGTCTGATGCTCCTTTTATCTAAGGTATGGATAGATGAGTAAAAAATATGAATAAAAGATAAGCAAATAATAGGGAGGACAAAAGTTAAACTAAACTGGGTAGATGGAAATACTAGTGGTCAATGAGAAGGAGGGGTAAAAGGTATGGTATGAATGAGCTTGTTCTTATTTATTTATTTATTTCTCTTTTTGCAGTGATGCAAATGTTCTAAAAAATGATCATGGTGATGAATACACAACTATGTGATGATATTTTGAGTCATTGATTGTACACCATGTATGGAATGGTTGTATGTTAAGAATGTTTATATGTTAAGATTTATCAATAAAAATATTTTTTAAAAAAAACTGGGTTCATATCAAAAGAATTAATGGATTAACACTTGAACATGTCTTTTGTGGCATATGTGACTCAATCACTGATAGTCTGCTCTCTGGATCCCAAAAAGACTTGTTCTTCTCACAAGCAAATTGCATTAACCTCATCCTTGTATCCCAAAAACCTTAAGCTATATCAGTAATAACCTTAAGCCTCAAACCTCATCAAAATTGGTTAAAGTATGGTCTCTCCTTGGGCATAATTCCTCTCCATCTGTGGACCTGTGAAGCTCAGAAAATAAGTATCTGGTTCTGAAATACAATGGTGGAATAGATATAGGGTAGACATTCCCATTCCAGAAGGGATATACTAAAAGAAAAGAAACATGGGTCCCAAGTAAGTCTGATATCCAGCAAGGTAACCTCTGTTAGTTTTCAAGGTCTGAGAGTCATCTGTGGATAGATGTTTTGCCCTCCAAGCCTGCTGGAGTGGCCAGCCACCATTTCTGGGAGCTGGGGAACTAGCCATGCCCTTCCCAAATCCCAGAGTGTATGTCTCACCCTCTCTGAGTATGGAGTGATGACAGCACTCTCCTCAAACATCAAGACAGAAGGTCTTCTTCCTCCAGACACGAGGTGGGCCCACCCTTTCCAATATCAGGGCAGAAGATGCACCCTATCCAAAGGCTGGCACAGAAGACCTTCTCTCATGGCTGAAGGAAACCTCTGATTTCCATGACTCTGTCCTTGAAGTCGTTTTTCCTTCATTTCTTCCCATCTCTGTCCCTTTTGGTCGAATACTTTTGCTCATACAAAATTCTCAAAAACCTTGTCAGCTTTCCATGCAACTCAAGGCAGCCCAAGTGAAAAGACAGAATATTCCTAAGACTCTTCTTGAATAATTGCATTTCCATTCCTTCCTTACTATAACATAGTTGATTGGGTCAATTAGTCATCCTCCTAATCTCCTTAGCCAGCAGCTGGTCAATCACAAGCTTGGGCAGAGCCCCTTTCTCTGGGGACTCACCAGTAGGATACATAAGGAAGGCCTTATTAGAACTGCTTCCAGGAAAAGTCTCAGAGCACACTATCTGGATAGGCTGAGAATTTTCCAAACAATTAATTGGTCATTGCTTGTGCTTCACAGTTCGGTCCTCAGTTTATTTCCTTTTCTCATTTTACTATAAGCAGCAAGGAGAAATCAGGATGTACCTTCTAAACTTTACTCAGAAATCTCATCAGCTAAGTATCCAAATTCATCACGTAGAATTTCTGCCTTCCATCTGAAATCAGAACACAATTTTTCCGAGTTCTCTCCCACCTTGTAACAAAGATCACGTCTTCTCCAGCATTTCCTTCTAAGGCCTCACCAGAAGAGCATTTAATCTTTAATACTATGTTTCTGCCAACTTTCTATTCATGATTTCTATATATTCTCTAAAATATATACGATATGTATAAATTCTCTAAATGATAGAAACTTTGTCTAGACCTCTGTGTAGCAATCTAGGCTTTTTCTATCAAGTGTTCCAAAATTCTTTCAACTTCTACCCATTACCCAATTCCAAAACCACTTCCATATTTTTAGGTAGCTGTAATAGCAGCACCCCATCTTCTTATACCTAAATCTATATTAATCAGAGTTCTCCAGAAAAAAAAAAACAGAACTAAAAGATAGAGAATAAGAAAGAAATTTATTATATGGAATTGGTGCACACAACCATGGGGGCTGTCAGATCTGAATTCCATAGTTCAGCTTCAAACTAAAAACTCTGCTAAAGGTAATCCTGAAGTCTAGCAAGTCCAAACTCCACAGGGCAGACTGCAGGCTGTAAAGCCCAATAAAATTTATACTGATGTTAAATCCCAGTGTCACAGGGGAAACTATCTGACTGAATTTGAGACAGAAATTCTTTCTGATTTCTGAAATCCTCAGTTCTGATTTTGAAGAACCCAACTGTGTGATGAGGAGAATCCCTACATTTCTGAGGATAATCTCCTTTGTTGATTGTAGAAGCAATCAGCATAGTTACAATCAACTGATTATAGATGCAAGTCCGTGTATGAAATAACCTCACAGAAACAATCAGGCCAGTGCTTGCTTGACACATGAAATTAACCATCACAGGCTAGGAAAGAAATCATGTAGAAGACTGGAGGGAAGAGATACAATCTCTCACAGAGAATCACAGATAGTGCTTGCTTCCACCAAGCAGACAGTAAATGTTTATAATTCACAGGGTACAGGGTAGAATAATCAGAAGAATCTTTCCTCTGGTATGGGGAATAATTAGCTCTAAACTAAATACTGCTCTGGTTCCACCTAACAAATTATAAGAGCAAGACACAAAGGATCAAACTGTTTCCAAGTAATATAGTTGTGTCCCAAGACAAAGTTACTTATCAGAACACAAAATTTTCCAGCACCCAACAAGGTAAAATTTATAATAGTTCATATTCAAACTAACATTACCAAGCATACAAAGAAGCAGGAAAATATGATTAATAAAAAGAATAAAAATCAACCAGTCACAACTGATCCAGTACTGACACAAATATTAGAAATAGTAGACAAGGATGGTTTCAACAGTTATAATAACTGAAGCCCAGATATTCAAAAAGTTAAGAGGCTACACGGAAAATACAAAAACATCCAAATCATACTTCTAGAGATGAAAAATACACTGAATAGGTTTAATGGCAGATTAGATATTGCAGAAATAAAAACTTAGAAGATAGCAACAGAAACTATCCAAAATGAAACTCAGAAAGTTAAAACATTGCAATATTGAAAATAACATCAGCAAGGTCTGATTACTGATCAACATCTTGATATACAGAAGGAAAGGAGGGGAACTAACAGATATATATATATATATTTTTTTTTTTTTTTTTTTTTAAAGAGAGAGGGAGGAAGGGAAGGAAAGAAGGATGGAAGGAAGGAAGGAAGGAAGAAAGGGAAACATTTTTAAACATTTTCTTGTTTTATTATATTTTGTTTGTTTGTTTGTTTTTTACATGGGCTGGGGCCGGGAATCGAACCGGGGTCCTCCGGCACGGCAGGCAAGCACTCTTGCCCGCTGAGCCACCGCGGCCCGCCCTATATTTTTTTACATGGGCAGGCACCGGGAATCGAACCTGGGTCCTCTGGCATGGCAGGCAAGCATTCTTGCCTGCTGAGCCACCGTGGCCCGCCCTTAACTGATATTTGAAGAAAGACTGGCTGAAATATTTCCAAATTTGATGAAAACTGTAAAACCACATATCCAAGCATTTCAACAAACTCCAGGCAGAAGAAACATGAGGAAAAATACACCAAAGCACATCATAATCAAATGGCTCTAAGCCAGTGATAAAGAGAAATCTTAAAATGAGCTAGAACAAAAAGATATTATATAGAGAAAAAAGATAAGAATGAAAAGACTTTGCAGATGTGTTAAAGTTAAAATTTTGAAATTGGTAAGATTATCATGTATTATCCAGATTGACTCAATCTAATCACAAGGGTCCTTAAGAGCACAGACACTTTTCCAAATGATCAGAAGAGATTGAAGAGAGAAGGACTTCAGCTGCCATTGCTGGCTTTGAGTTGAAGGAAGGAGGCCACGAGTAAAAGAATGCAGTGGCTTCTAGAAACTGAGGAAACAGACTCCAGGTTACTATCAAAAAGAAAATGGGGAGGGAGTTCAAGAAAGATGGTGGAACAGGATAGAACAAGTTCAACCCACTATAAGGAACAGCTAGGGAAGGGATGGATGGGCAACTGAGACAGTGATACCAGATTTACCTGGGAGAGTCTTCTGTACCACATAGGGTGGCCTGGTTGCAAAAGCTGAAGGACCGAAAAGCAGAGAACTGGAGACCATTTAGCTGGTGCAAACAGCCTAACACGGAAACCTGGAGCCCTCAGGAATGCTTGGGTGGAGAGATGGGGAATAGTAAGTAAGCCAAGCTATGTTCCGTGAATGTGCTACCCTCACCAGCACAGTCCCATGACCTGTGACTCACCCCATATCCCATGCATCTGAACCCTGTCACCCACCCCCACTCCCTGCACTCCAAGCTCTGCTGTCTCTCTAATCCCTTGAGTGTGTGCCTCTCCCCACACCCACCTCAAGCACATGCACACTAGCCCCAGCCCAACCCATCTCTTCTGTGCAAGCACAGTCTCACCCCACCTCTCCTGACACTTACCTCCCAGTTCCTGCCCCCTGCATGCAGTCTCCAGTGCATAAAAGCTATGGTTGCTTATGCCCATACCCAGGCTACACCCGCCCCAGCCCATACAGTCATGCAGCCCCACCCCTCCCTCTCTGAGCTCTCCGCATATGTACATTACTTTATGGCACTCCCAGATCCATGCATGTGCATGGCTTCAAGTCATGCCCCCCTCCCTGCTCGGAAAAACACTGACCTAAACATCTGGGTCACATCCACCCCCAACCCATGCAGGAGCAATACCAACCTGCTACCCTAGCTCTGCACATACGTACAAAATGGTTTGCATGCTACACAAGAGCACACGAGGGCATGCCCCCAGATCTGGGCACCCACACAGCCACTTCCTTCCCCACCGCTGTGTGCCCACATTCACAGGCACCAGTGTAGCAATCCTAACCTGTTCCTATACCTGCACTACAATGTATCGCCTCACTGTACTTTTGCGTGCCACTCTGCATCTTGTTCCACATCCATCCCACAAATACAAGGCTTTAGACTACTGAAGGATATCAACTTCCAGAGCAAATACAATTAAGATATTTGCATGCCATGAAGACAGAGAAGATCACTAAACATATCATAATGCAGAAAGATATAGTCCAGCCTAATAACCACATTAAAACACCAGAGAAGACATAACCATGTAACAGCTAATCAAAGATATTCATATAACTCTACTAAATAAAATAAATGGGAGGGGTAATGACATAAAGGAGATCAAGGAGACACTAGAAGAGCATAAAAAAGGAGTTTGAAAGAAAAAATAGAAAAATAGCAGATATCACAGAGATTGAAGATGCTGTAGACCAAATAAAAAACATACTAGAGACACACAACAGCAGATTTGAAGAGGCAGAAGAAATAATATGTGAACTAGAGGACAGGACAACTGATTTTGGAAGCTCAAAACAACAAATATAAATGAATATGGAAAATTTTGAATTGGATGTCACAGAAATTATGGACAAAACAAAGCACACAAATATAAGAATCATTGGTGTTCCAGAAGGGGAAGAGAAGAGTAAAGGGATAGGAAGATTAGTTGAGAATATAATGGGGGAAACTTCCCAACTCTTAAAAAGGACATAAATATGCAAGTCTGAGAAACTCAATGAACTCCAGATAGAATAAATCCAAATAGGCCTTCTCCAAGACACATACTAATCAGTTTGTCAAATTTTGAAGAGAAGCAGGCAATCCTTAAAGAGGCGAGAGAAAAACAATCTACTACATACAATAGAAACCATCCAAGAATGAGTTCAGACTACTCAACTAGCACTATGGAGGTGGGAAGACAGTGGTATGATATATTTAAGACATGGAAAGAGAAAGCCTTCCAGCCAAGAATTTTGTACCCAACCAAACTGTTCTTCAAAACTGAGGGAGAGATTAAAATTTTTACAGACAAACAAATCCTAAAAGAATTTACTAACAGAGACTGGCCCTACAAGAAATACTAATGGGAGTTCTGCCTGTTGGAAAAAAAAAAAGACAAGAGAGGGAGGTCTAGAGGAGGGTACAGAATTGAAGAGTACCTAAGGGTAACTGTCCTAGTTTGCTAGCTGCTGGAGTGTGATATACCAGAATTGGAACAGCTTTTAAAAAGGGGAATTTAGTTGCTAGTTTACAGTTCTAAGGCCATGGAAATGTCCAAAAACAAGTCTATAGAAATGTCTGATCCAATGCATCCAGGGAAAGATAACTTGATTCAAGAAGGCCAATGAAGTTCATGGTTTCTCTCCCTACTGGAAAGGTGCAGAGTGAACAGGATGACATCTACTACCTTCCTCTCCAGGCCTCTTGCTATATGAAGCTTCCTGGTGGCCTTCTCCTTCTTCATATCCAAAGGTTGTTGCCTGGTAGACTCTGTGGTTCTCTCTCATTCCATTGTGGCTCTGCTGTTATTTCCTCATTTGCAAAAGGAACTCTCTCCAAAATGTCTCCTCTTTCATAAGATTCCAGTAAACTAATCAAGACCTATGTAGAATGGGTAGGAGACACATCTCCATCTAATCAAGTTTACTACTCACAGTTGATTCTGTAACATCTCTGTGAAGATAACAAGTTTCCGACCTACAGTACTGAATAGGGATTAGAAAAAAACTGTTATTCCCACAAGGTTGATTAGGATTAAAACATGGCTTTTCATGGGTACATAAACCCTTTCAAACCAGCACAGTAACTTAAAGGATAAAAAGAGAAAATGGGAAAAGAATATATAAATCTGACAAATAAAATCCAAAAGAAAATGGATTCAAGAAATGACTTTTCAGTATTAACTTTGGATGTTTGGATGTTAATTAATTGGTTAATTGATAATTAGACTTAGCAATTAAAAGATACAGATTGGCAGAATGGATTAAGAGATATAATTCAGCTATATGCTGCTTACCAGAGACTCTTCTTAGGCACAAGGGTACAAATAGATTGATAGTGAACGGATGGAAAAAAATGTTCCATGCAAGGTGAAACCAATAGAAAGCAGGAATAGCTATACTAATATCAAATGAAATAGACTTTAAATGTAAAGACATCATAAGAGACAAAAAAGAACACTATATACTAATAAAGAGGGCAATTTACCAAGAAGAAATAGCAATTATAAATGTTTAAGGTTCCCAATCAAAGAGCTCCAAACTGCTTGAGACAGACATTGGCCAAACTGAAGGGAACCATAGATGTTTCAATAATAATAGTAGGAGACTTCAATACGCACACTCTTCTCTAAAGATAGAACAACAAGACATAAGATCAACAAGGAAATAGAGGAGTTAAAAAACTTGATAAATCAATTAGACTTAATTAGATCTATAGACCTTAGATCTATAGGTCATTACACCTCAAAACACAAAACATTCTGCTGTAGTGCTCATAGAACATTCTCCAGGATAGATCATATGCTGGGGCACAAAACAGGTCTTTACAAATTTAAAAACATTGAAATTATTCAAAGCACTTTCTCTGATCACAAAGGAATTATGCTGAGTCTCAATAAGCACCAAAGAATGAGATCATTCACAAATATATGGAGATTAGATAATGCACTCTTAAATAACCAGTGGGTCAGAGAAGAAATCGCTAGAAAAATCAGTGCATATCTGGAGATGAATGAAAATAAGAATACACCATATCAGGACTTATGGATTGCAAAAAGGCTGTGCTAAGAGGAAAATTTATTGCCTTAAATGCCTTTATTAAAAAACAAGAAAGAGCAAAAATCGAGGGCCAAACAGTTCACCTGGAGGAACCTGAGAAAAAACAGCAAACTAACCACAAAGCAATTAGAAGAACAGAAATAACAAAGATTATTTGTTAAATGAATGGGAGAACAAAAGAACAATAGAAAGAATCAATAAAAACAAAAGTTGGTTCTTTGAGAAAATCAATAAAATTGATGGGCCATTAGCAAGACTGACAATGAAAAGAAAAGAGAGAGGATGCAAATAAACAAAATCAGAAATGAGAAGGGGTGCATTACTATAGACCCTGAAGAAATAAAATAAATCAAAAGAGGACACTATGAACAACTATATGCCAACAAACTAAACAACTTAGATGAAATGAAAAAATTCCTGGAAACACACAAACAAGCTGTACTGACTCAGGAAGAAATAGATCTCAACAAACCAATCACAAGTAAACAGATTTAACCAGTCATCAAAAAATCTTTCTATAAAGAAAAGGCCAGATGGCTTCACAAAAGAATTTTATCAAACAGTCCAAAAAGAACTAACACCAATCCTGCTCAAACTTTTCCAGAAAATTGAGGAAAAAGGAATACTACCTAACTCATTTTATGAAGCTAATATCATTTTAATACTAAAACTGGGTGTGCTGGTTTGAAAGGAAGTATGCCCCCTAAGAAAAGCCATGTTTTAATATAAATCCCATTTCATAAAGGTAGAATAATCTCTGTTCAATACTGTATGTTTGAAACTGTAATGAGATCTCTTCCTGGATGAGGTGATTTAGTCAAGAATGGTTGTTAAGCTGGATTAGGGGACGACATGTCTCCACCCATTTGGGTGGGTCTTGATTGGTTTATTGGAGTCCTATAAAAGAGGAAATATTTTGGAGAATGAGAGATTCAGAGAGAGCAGAGAATGCTGCAGCATCATGAAGCAGAAAGTGCAGCCAGCCAGGGACTTTTGGAGATGAAGAAGGAAGATGCCTCCCGGGGAGCTTCATGAAACCGGAAGCCAGGAGAGAAAGCTAGACGATGACTCTGTATTCACCATGTGCTCTTCCAGCCGAGAGCGAAGCCCTGACTGTGTTCGCCATGTGCCTTCTCACTTGAGAGAGAAACCCTGAACTTCATTGGCCTTCTTGAACCAAGGTATCTTTCCCTGGATGTCTTTGATTGGACATTTTTATAGACTTGTTTTAATTGGGACATTTTCTCGGCCTTAGAACTGTAAACTAGCAGCTCATTAAATTACCCCTTTTTAAAAGCCATTCCATTTCTGGTATATTGCATTTCAGCAGCTAGCAAACTAGAACACTGGGTAAAGATGCTATAAGAAAGGAAGACTACAGGCCAATCTCCCTAATGAACATAGATGCAAAAAGTCTCAACAAACTACTATAAATGAAATCCAACAACACATTAAAAGAATTATATAACATGACCAAGTGGGGTTTATTCCAGGAATGCAAGGATGGTTCAACACAAGTAAATCAATTAATGTAATACAGCACATGAACAAATTGAAAGGGAAAAATCACATGATCATGTTGATTGATGCTGAAAAAGTGTTTGACAAAATTCAACATTCTTTTCTCATAAAAACATTTTAAAAGATAGGAATCAAAGATAACTTTCTCAGTATGATAAAGGGCATATATGAAATACTGATAGCCAATATCATACTCGATGGAAAAACTGAAAGCTTTCCCTTTAAGATCAGGAACAAGACAAGGATGTCCACTGTCACTACTATTATTCACCATTGTGCTAGAAGTTTTAGCTAGAGCAATCAGTCAGAACAAAGAAATAAAAGGTATCCAAATAGTGAAGTAAGAAGTAAAACTTTCATTATTTGCAGATGACATGATACTATACTTGGAAGTCTCGAGAAATCTACAACAAAGTTACTTGAGCTAATAAGCAAATTCAGCAACATGGCGGGATACAAAATTACTGTGCAAAAATCAGTAATGCTTCGATACACAAGCAATGACCTAACTGAGGAGTCAGTAAACGAAAAAATTCCACTCAAAATAGCAACTAAAAGTATTCAGTACTTAGGAATGAACTTAACTAGGGACGTAAAAGACTTGTACACAGAAAACTACATAACATTGCTAAAAGAAATCAAAGAAGATCTAAATGGGTGGAAAGACATTCCTGCTCATGGATAGGAAGGTTAAATATTGTTCAGATGTCAATTCTACCCAAATTGATCTACAGAGTCAATGCAATACCAATCAAAATTCCAACAACCTACTCTAAAGACTTGGAAAAGCTAGTTACCAAATTCATCGGAAGGGAAAGAGACCCTGATTAACTAAAAAGCATCCAAAAAAGAAGAATGCAGTGGGAGAATTAACACTTCCTGATCTTAAAACTTTTTATAATGCCACAGTAGTCAAGACATCATGGTACTGACACAAAGATAGAAGTATTGGCCAATAGAATCGAATTGAGAGCACAGATATAGACCACCAAATCTATGGTCAATTGATTTTTGACAAGGCCCCCAAATCCTCTGAACTGGGACAAAATAATCTTTTCAATAAAAGGACATTAGAGAACTGGATATCAATAGCCCAAAGAATGAAAGAGAACCCTTATCTTACACCCTACACAAAAATTAACTCAAAGTGGATCAAAGACCTAAACATAAGAGCTAGCATCACAAAGTTTCTAGAATAAAATGTAGGGAAGCGTCTTCAAGATCTAGTAATAGGAGGTAGCTTCCTAAACTTTACACCCAAAACACAAGCAACAAAAGAAAAAAAAATAGATAAATGGGAACTCCTCAAAATCAAATGCTTCTGAACCTCAAAAGGCTTTGTCAAAAAGATGAAGAGGCAGCCAACTCAATGGGACAAAATATACGGAAATCACACATCAAACAAAGACTTGCTACCCTGTATACATAAAGAAATCATACACCTCAACAACAAAAGAACAAACAACCCAACTATAAAATGGATTAGAGATCTGAATAAGCATCTGGCTCAAAAGCACATGAAGAGATGCTCATTTTCATTAGTTATAAGGGAAATGCAGATTGAGACTACAATGAGATACCACCTCATACCCATAAGAATGGCTGCTATTAAACAAACAGGACACTATAAATGTTGGAGAGGATGTGGAGAAATTGGGACACTTATGCACCTGCTGGTGAGAATGTATAATGGTACCATCACTATGGAAAACAGTCTGTCAGTTGCTTAGGAAACTAAATATTGAGTTGCCTTATGACACAGCAATAGCACTATTTGGTATATACCCAGAAGAGCTGAAAGCAGTGACACAGAGATTTGCACACCAATGGTCATAGCAGCATTATTCACAATCACCAAAAGAAGGAAACAGATCAAATGCCCTCCACAGATGAGTGGATTAACAAAATGTGGTATATACATATGTCAGAATATTGTGCAGCAATAAGATGAAATGACATCCTGAAGCACATGACAAGATGGATTAGCCTTGAGGACATAATGCTGAGTGAAATAAGCCAGACACAAAATGATAGATACTATATGACTCCATATGGTAAAGGTAAAACCAGAGGCTTATATTACAGAATATAGGGGACTCAGAGATACATAGAAGCTAGAGATGGGTGAATGGTTAGCTAATGGGGTTGAACTCAAATATAAGGGAATAGAAAGAAGTGAAAGTGGCTCTCTAGTGGGTCTATAAGTAAGATTACCATGTTGAAGGTGAACTAGATTGAAAGGGGTTACATAGACCTATGTTCTACTGATTAACGTTAGAATTATAAATAAGTTCTTGCAAGAAGTACTTCAAAGGTATGATTTGTGTACAAAGAGTGCTTAAGTACAGGGTACAGGGAGAAAACTGCTATTGCATGCTATGGGCTATGTTTAGCAGGAAAACATCAGTTCCA
This sequence comes from Tamandua tetradactyla, assembly GCF_023851605.1. Classification (NCBI taxonomy): domain Eukaryota; kingdom Metazoa; phylum Chordata; class Mammalia; order Pilosa; family Myrmecophagidae; genus Tamandua; species Tamandua tetradactyla. Next base: position 51,257,003 of record NC_135341.1, on the reverse strand, counting down.
CAGCAACAGCAGGAGTAAATAATAGGGGGAGGGACAAGAGTCAAGGGGAGTTTAGATTTCCTATTTGGTAAGAGTGTGTTAATTGATTATCTTTCTCTTGGGAACAATGAACTTATCTCAAATTGAGAGTGTTGATGGAAAGGGAACTTTGGGCATTCTACATGATGCCTAATGAAAGCAGGTGGCTGAAGGATATAATGACTGAGAATTAAATTGGCAAATGATGGTATATACGTATGAGCTAATATTGTGCTGCTACAAAAAGGAATGAAGTCATGAGGCTTACAACAATGTGAATGAACCTGTGGGACATTTGGTGAGGCAAAATAAGCCAAAAATGAAAGAATAGTTATTGTATGGTCTCCTTTAGAACATGCTTATGAGAAAACAGGGACCTAGATTTAAACTTTTCCAGCAGATACATTTAGTCTGGAGTGGTAATTATAATTTCTGGATTTTGAAAGTCTATTTAATGTATTTATAACCTGGTATTTAGAGATAAGAATGACGCCAACGAGGTCCCAATTAAGGTAATTCAGAACACAGGGGTAAGGAATACATTGTCTGTATTTTAAAATTGTACCTACTCTTTGATACCAAAGGAAGAAAGGTTTATTTTATCCAGAACCTAAATTTTCTGTAGCATGTAATCTAACTCAACCTGCCTGGATAGCTCATTTGAACAATTGGAACACAGGGAGCCCAGAATAAGAATGAGGGCTTTAATTCTGTATAGCTTAATGTAATGCCTAATGCATCCTGGAATATATTAAAAAGATAATCAAAAAGAATTGCCAAAGTCCCCTGAGTTATAGGAGAAAAAAATAAGGAACTATTAAATTTACCATCAACCAATCCCCCGATACTGTGTCAAACACTAGGGACATCCAAGGCAATAAGCCAAGCCCTTGTTCTTGAGGCTTACTCCTGTGAAATTTATGTAGGTAATGGAGAAGCTTAACCTATCAATAAGTATGCCTAGGAGTTACTACTGGAGGACCTCTTTTGTTGTTCAGATGCAGCCTCACTCTCTGTAAGCCTGACTCTGCAAGTGAAATCATTGCCCTCCCTCCTACGTGGGTCATGACATCCAGGGGTGAAAGTCTCCCTGGCGATGTGGGAGATAACTTCCAGGGATGAGTCCAGCCCTGGCACCATGCAATCAACAATTCCATCTTTACCAAAGTGGGAAAAGAATTGAAACTAGTAAAGTATCAGTGGCTGAGAGAGTTCAAATAGGGTCAAGACGCTACTCTGGAAGTTGCTCTTATGCAAGCTTCAGTTAGACATTGCTACCTGTTATAACTTGCCAAACCCCAACCAAAACCATTCCAGCCAATCCTAAAGAACACCTAGGGTAACTTTCCAGAAACCTACAATCTCCAGATGGGACCCTGGACCAAATAAGTCCTGAAACTTAGAGGGCCAAGCTCTCCAGAATATCATATAGTTCCATCTCCCTACCCTCTACTACTGACAACCCTTTCCAACATGAAAAAGTTAGAATGGCCATAGCCCAAAAACCCCTAAGGATTAGGATAGAAAGATCAAAGGTGATGGTTGAGTTACACAGAGAAGGTAGGGTTTAACAAATGAATATGATTGCTGAATCACTAAATTGATATTTCTTTTCATCTCCAGTATCTTAGAGCAGCTAGAAATAAAAACTTAATATTGTGGAATTGTAACCCATACCAAACTTGAAATCTGTTTCCAACCAATTGTTGTGTGGTGCTTTGAAATTTATTGCTTTTTTGTATATATGCTATTTTTCTCAAAAAGAAAAAAATTGATTGTGATGATACAAAGATATTTATTCCTTCTGGCCACCTATATTCTGGAGCAGTTAGAAGGAAAAATCTGAGAGGATGGCATGGTAGCCCATGACAAACTCTGGGATCTGTCTTGTAATTACTTGTTGAAGAGTGCCTTGAAAAGTAATGGTTTTTTTCTTTCTTTGTTTTGTATATATGTTATATTATACAATCTTAAAAAGTTTTAAAGAAAGAAAATGGCAACTTTGCTCCCACTACTTATAAGGAACTGAATTCTGCAAATATCCCAAATGAGCAGGAAACTCTTCCCTTAAAGTCTCCAGAAAATAATACAATCTGTTGACAACTTGGTTTTAGTCCCATACCAAATTTCTGACCAACACAACTGCAAAATAATAATTTTGAGTTGTTTTCAATGGCCACTTTTATGGGAATTTGTTATGGCAGCAATAGAAAACTTATACAGAAATAAAACAAGTAAGAAGATAGTGGAGCATCATTTTTAAAGTAATGAAAAGACGGTGTTGGTGTAGAAGTCAATGTCCAGAGAAAATGTTTCAAAAATGAAGATGAAATCAAGACTACTTCACAAATACAAAAGGTGAAAGAATTTATCACCGGCAGACCCACATTATAAGAAATGTTAAAGTAAGACCCCCTCATGAAAACATGGATATGCCAAAAGAAAAGAAATGCACTAGTCATGGAAACTACTTGGGTAAGTATATAAGAATGTTTTCATATTATTAAACCTCTTTAAAATAAAATTATAGTACTATATTGTGGAATTTATAACCTATGTACAGATAAAATGTATGATGATAATAACCTAAAGGCCAGGAGACGGTAGATGGAAGCATGTATTTTTTATGCAAAATCTGAATTGATAGACGATCACTTGAAGATAGACTGTGATAAATTAAAGAGGTATACTATGAAGCCTAAAGCAAACAATAAAATAATGAATCAAAGTGTAATGAGTAATAAACCAACAAAAGAGATAAAATGGAATTTCAAAAATGGTAAATTATCCCTAAAGAAGAGAAATATAAGGAACCAAAGAACAGATGGGCCAAAAAAGAAAACAAATAGCAAGATGATAGTTTTGAATTTCACAATATCTATACTCATACAATGCAAATGAACTAAAGACTCAATTAAAAGCCAGACGCTGTCACATCAGATTAAAAAAAAAAAAGGCAAGACCCAATGATATGCTTTTTATAAGAAACACCTTTTAATATAAAAATACAAATTGGTGAAAATTAAAAGTATTTTATTTTGATTAGATCAAAAGAATGAACACTAATCAAAAGAAAGCACTAATGTTAAACACTAATAAAACATTAATCAAAAGAAAGCAAGAGTAGCTCTATTAATATCCAAGTAGATTTCAGAGCAAAGAATGTTACCAGGGATAAACAGCATCATTTCTTACTGACAGAAAGGTCAATGTATCATGAGGACATAACAATTTCAAATGTTTGTGCATTGTATAATGGACCTTCAAAACTGATAGAACCACAAAAGGATATACACAAGCAAGCAATAATAGTTGAATATTTCAATATTCATCTTAAATCAGAAAAACATATAAGAAAATAAGTAGGAATGTAGAAAATTTGAAAAACAATATCAATAAACTTGACTCAACTGATATTTATAGAACATTCCACTTGACAACAGCATAATATATAATCTTCTAGCTGCACACAGAACAATTCCCAAGAAAGTCCAAATTCTAGGATATAAAGCAAATCTATAGCTTTTGATGGATTCAAATCATACAATGTGTTATCTCTAACCACAAGAGAATTAAATTAGAAATTAAAACCAAGAGATATACGAAAAATCCCTGAATATTTGAAATCTAAATAATACTTACATCAAAGAAGATATCAAAAAAGAAAGTAGAATATATTTTAAAATTAATGAAAATGAAAACACAACATATAGAAATGTATGGGATTTCACCTCAGTAGTATTTACAGGGACATTTATAGCACTGGTGCCTAAATAATGAAAAATAAAGGCTGCAAATCAGTGACCTCTTATTAAAAAATTAGGATAAGGAGAACAAATCAAATCCAAGTAAGTATAAGAAAGGAAATTACTAAGATAGAATGGAACCAGTTAAATAAACACATAAAAACAATATAGGAAAACAATAAAACTAAAAGTTAGTTCTTTGAGATCAATAAAAGTATTAAATATCTTCACAGGCTCAACAGGAATAAAAGAGAACACACATTGCCAATGCAGGAATACAAGAAATGATGTTACTACATATTCTGAATATTTTGAAAGGATTAGAATGGAACATTATGTGCATCTTTATGCCAATAAATTCAATGATTTAAATGAAATGAACAAATTTCTTAAAACGTATACATTACCAAAGCACTCTCAGAAAGAAATAGATAGCCTGAATAGCCTTTATCTATTTAAAAATTTAGCACTTTTCCACACAAAAATAATCCTGGCATCATTGGCTTCATTTGTTAATTCTACAAACCATCTAAAGAAAAAATTATACCAAAAACAAGTAGGAGAATTTATGTCCCAGACCCACTAGTCTGGAATTGTCTCCCTCATTTGGTCCCATTCAGCTTGAGAGTCAAACACAGGCAACTGGGCCTGGGTCCCTCCTGTCGTGGAGGTAGACTATAGAGTTCAATCACAGCAGCAGATTAGGACCCCATGCATATCCAGACATGGGGACTCAATTCCCAGAGACCCAAGATAGAACACAAGCAGCTGAGCAGTTCCACATACAAAAAGGCAGCCAGGAAAAAAAGATTGAGGCATAACTTTTAGTTGATAAGATGTTCCCACATTTAGCCCAGTCTCTGATTTCTGGATTGACCCTATCTGGCTCCCTGGGGAAGGATACTCTAGTGGGGAACTAACAATTGGCAGAGAAGCCTCATGGAATTAAAAAAGGCGGGGAGGAGGGACTGAATTGCTATAAGACAGGATGGGTCCCAGAACTGAAAAGTGTAATGAAAAGGAGGTACTAAGTGAGAAAGATAATTTAAATAATTCATAGTGCTGGGGAGAAAATTCTGCACAAAAACAAACAACAGATCAAGATTCCCAGGGAAAGAGCAGAGTAAGAAGCTTTCTCCTAGAGGTGAGACAAATGCATACAAAAAGGCAATCTTAAAAATTGTACCACATATCCAGGACAAGAATCAGGTGCAGAAGAGCTGGGAAAACCTGAAAATTTAAACATAGGCTACTCTAACTTCCAGAATAGGTTGGACCAAGGGTCAAATAAGAGCCTTAACACAAAGGGAATCAACAATAAAGCCCTAGGCAAGAGAGAAGAACTGACCTTCAGAGTTAACACATGAAAATAATTAGATGCCCAGATATCAGCAAAAAATTATGAGAAACAGGAAGACACGTCTCAGTCAAGGGAACAAATTAAAACATCACAGGAGACACAGAATTTGAAACAACTAATTAAAGTCCGAGCAAGTCCCCTAAATCAATTCAAGGAGATGAAGGAAAGGAACCAGTCAGATACATCACAAAGATCAACTACACGTAAAAGAAGATCGCAATGAAGAAAAAGAGAATTAATAGCATTACTGCTCAAACGCTTCCAAAAAATTGAAGAAGTCAGAATACTACCTAACACATTCTATGAGGCCAATGTAATCACCCTAATACAAAGTCAGATAAAGACACTACAAGGAAGGAAAATTGCAGACCAATTTCTCTTATGAAAACAGATGAAAAATTCTCAACAAAAGAGTAGCAAATAGAATCCAAATGCACATTAAAAGAATTATACACTAGGAGATCCTATTTATTTATTTTTTCTTGATTTCCTCCTCAGATTGCTCATTAATAGTTCACAGAAATCCCACTGATTGTAGGGCATTGATCTTGTACCCTGCCACCTTGCTGTACTCACTTATTAGCTCTAAGAGCTTTGCTGCAGATTTTTCAGGATTTTTAACATACAGTATCACATCATTATTAGTTACACTTCTTTCCCCCCTTTTGGTCAGGATGGAATTGTTGATCCCAAAGTGTCAGGGTTGAACTCATCCCTGCAAGTCATCATACATGCCACCAAAGAGTCTTTCACCTCTGGTTGTTATGTCCCATGTAGGGGGGAGGTCAATGATTTCATTTGCAGAATTGGGATTAGAGAGAGTGAAGTCACATCTGAGCAAGAAAAGACGTCATCCAAAAGTAACTCTTAGGCATACCTGTAGGTAGGCTAAGTTTCTATGCCTCCTACATAACTTCACAAGAGTAAGCCTCAAGATCAAGGCCTTACTTGATTTTGGCCTTACTTGATCTTACTTGATTTGGGTGTCCCTAAATTTTGATACTGTATCAGGGGATTAAAAAATGATGGTTAAAAAAAAAAAAGATGATCATGTGGTTTTTCCACTTTACTTTGTTGATATTGTGTATCACATTAATTGATTTTCTTATGTTGAACCAATCTTGCACAGCTGAAATAAATCCCACTTGATCATCATGCATAATTCTTTTAATGTACTGCTGGATGTGATTTGCAAATATTTTGTTGAGGATTTTTACATCTATTTTCATTAAGAGATCAGTCTGTAATTTTCTTTTCTTGTAGTATCTTTGTCTGGCTTTGGTATTAGAATGATGTCTTTATGGGATGAGTTAGGTAGCTTTCCTTCCTCTTCAATTTTTTGAAGCGTTTGAGCAGGATTGGTACTAATTCTTTCTCAAATGCTTGGCAGAATTGATATGTGAAGCCATTTGGTCCTGGACTTTTCCTTTTGTGGAGTTTCTTGATGACTGATTCAATCTTTTTACTTGTGAATGGTTTATGAGATCATCTATTTCTTCTCAAGGCAATGTTGATTGTTCATGCCTTTCTAGGAAGTTGTCCATTTCATCTATGTTGTCTAGTTTATTAGCATAAAATTACTCATAATATCTTCTCATTACCTCCTTTATTTCTGCATGGTATATAGTTATATTCTTCTTCCATTTCTGATTATACTAATTTGTATTCTTTCTCTCTCTCTCTCAACTTAGCTAAATGTCCATCAATTTTATTGATTTTCTCAAAGAACCAACTTCTCATTTTGTTGATTTTCTCTATTGTCTTCATGTCCTCAATTTCATTTATTTCTGCTCTAATTTTTGCTGCTTCTTTCCTTTTGTTTGCTTTGGGCTAAGTTTGCTGTTCTTTTCCTAGTTCTTCAAAGAGAACAGTTAATTCCTCAAATTTTTTTCTTCCTTCTTGTTTAAAATAGGCATTTAAGGTGATAAATTTCCCTATCATCACTGCCTCTGCTCTATCCCATATATTTTGGTATGTTGTGTTTTCATTTTAATTTGCCTAGATATATTTACTGATTTCTCTTGTAATTTCTTCCTTGACCCATTGGTTGTTTAAGATTGTGTTTTTAGCCTCCATATATTTGTGAATTTTCTGCCCCTCTGCCTGTTAGTGATTTCCAAATTCATTCCATTATGATCAGAGAAATTGTTTTGTATGATTTCAATCTTTTAAAATTTATTGAGACTTGCTTTGTGACCCAGCATATGGTCTATCCTTGAGGATGACCCATGAACACTTGAGAAAAATGTGTATCCTGATGTTGTGAGATGTAATGTTCTGTAAAGTCTGTTAAGTATAGCTCATTTATTGTATTATTCAAAATCTCTGTTTTTTATTGATCCTCTATCTAGATATTCTATCCTTTGATGAGAGCAGAGAATTGAAGTCTCCAACTATTTTGGTAGAGGGGTCCACTTCTCCTTTCAGTGTTGTCAGTATTGCTTCATGTACTTTGGAGCACTCTGTCTCGGTGCATAAGCGTTGTTGAATTGTTCCTTTTATTAATACACAATGTCCTTCTTTGTCTCTTTTAATTGTTTTACAAGTGAAGTCTAATTTGTCAGATATTAGTGTAGCTATTCCTGCTGTTTCTTGATTATTGTTTGCATGAAATATCTTTTCCCAACCTTTCACTTCCAAACTATTTTTGTCCTTGAATTTAAAATGAGTCCCCTGTAGCTGCATATAGATGGGTCCTGTTTTTTAATCCATTCTGCTGGTCTATGTCTTTTGATTGAGGAGTTTAATCCATTAACATTTAATGTTATTATTGTAAAAATAGTACTTTCTTCAACCACTTTGTCTTTTGGATTTTATATGTCATATCTATTTTTTTCTCTTTTTACCTTTACTGACAGTCTTCATTTCTACACTCTTCTCCAGATCTCTTTCTCCCGTCTTTTCCTACTGTTTGTAGTGCTCCCTTTAGGATTTCTTGCACAGCCAGTCTTTTAGTCACAAATTCTCTCAGTGATTGTTTGTCTAAAAATATTTTAACCTCCACCTCATTTTTGCCCCCTTATTCTTAAAGGGCAATTTTGCTAGGTATAAAATTTTTGCTTGGCCATTTTTCTCTTTTAGAATTGCAAATATATCATACACCTGCCTTCTTACTTCTATGGTTTCTGCTAAGAAATCCACACATAGTGTTATTGAGCTTCCGTTGTATGTTATGAATTGGTTTTTCTTGCTGCTTTCAACATTCTCTCTTTGTCTTTGACATTTGACAATCTGATTAGTATATGTCTTGAAGTGTATCTGTTTGGATCTATTCTGTTTGGGATGTACTGCATTCTTGGACCTGTAATTTTATCTTTCATAAGAGATGGGAAAATTTCATTGATTATTTTCTATATTACTCTTTCTCCTCCTTTTCCCTCTTCTTCTCCTTCTGGGACACTCATAAACTTATGTTCATGTGCTTCAAGTTGTCATTCAATTCCCTGAGACCCTGCTCATATTTTTCCATTCTTTTCCCTATATTTTATTTTGTACATCAGATTTCAGATGTTCAGTCCTCTAGTTCACCACTCTTTACTTCAAATCTATTGTTGCAGGTTTCCATTGTTTTTTCCCCCATCTGTTCTATTGTGCCTTTCATTCCCATACATTTCATGATTTATTTCTTCAAATTTTCAAATTCTTCTTTTTGTTCTCCTGATGTCTTCTTTAAATCCTCCCTAAAATCATTGATTTGATATTTGATGATATTTTCCATGTCAGTTCAAACATCCTGAATTATTTATTTCAATTCCTGTTTCTCACCTGAAGTGTTGGTTTGTTCCTTTGACTAGGCCATATCTTTGATTTTCCTAATATGACTCATTATTTTTTTGCTGGCATCTAGGCATTTAATTTCCTTAATAGTTTATCATGGAGTTTGTTTTCACTCTTTTACTTAGGTTTTTCTTGCTGGATGGCTCTGTACTCTATCTGCTCTTTGGTATTCAGTTCAACTTATTCTAGACCTCTAATATAGGTTCTGTTTAATTGATCAGAATTTTAATTCTTGTTTTTCTGTTTCTTGTCCTGCCTACATGGAGCCTTTGCTTTTTTTCTTTCTCTCTCTTTTTTTTTTTTTCTTTTTGGAGATGGTCTCCTCAGATATTGTAGATCCCAGTTAACTTTTCCCAGACCAGACAGGCCCACATCTCAGGAGGAAAGGGTAGCCAGCATCAGTTTCCCCTAATGATGAGACCCAACAAGTTGTCAGACTTTCCTATGAAGCCTCTAGACTCTGTGCTTTTCCCTTCCTGCCCAACATGTGGTGCTTGTTTGCCCATGGCTTCCCACCAGCTTAAAGTGATGCAGTACCTTTAATTTCAGCAGACTCTCCCTGACAGAGTGAGGTGAGGTAGTAGGATGTCTTTAATAAGTTCAGTTTTCCAGTCCCTAGGGCCTGAATTTCTTGAAGGAGGGATTCCACTTGAGCTGGATTCCACTCTCTGTTTCTTGGGGAGATACACCCTTTAGGGAATTAACTCCTTTCACCTGACTAGTTACTTTGTCTTTCAGACAAGCTTAATTCTGCCTGTGCCTGTGGCAGTACTGAAACCTGAAAGTGCTTCTAGTTCTATCTAATGAGCTGTTTAAGGAGTGAAAAAAATTATAAAAGCCTTTTCAGAGACAGACCCCAACTTCTTGGGCTTGTCAATCAAGAGCTTGAGTTGGTACATGGCTCTACATATCTCCAGGATCTATATGTTCCCCTTTACTTAGGGTCCAGCCCTTTTTGAGTATTTTGTGGTATCCAACTCAGCCTCTGCTTTTCTTTTTTCCATCAAACCCACCCCCTCACTGCTAGGGCAAAAACTCCTAGTTCCTTTAATGCTTATTTTAGGTTTATCTGTGTTAGAAACCAGTTTTCAGCAGTCAGAATTTGTTAATTCCACAATTGGAGCTTGGTAGAGCTAAGCTATTGCTGCTAGTAAAGTCTGTTTCCTTTCCACTTGGGGAACCAGTCTGCTATGCCCATGGGTCTGCTATGCACACCAGTCTCTGTGGCTGGGGGACTTACAATTCTGTGTGGGATCTCAGATGTTGTACCTGGTCCAGACAGGTATACACTGTGTGTCTGGTCACTGATGTTCCCCCAGCAGTTGTTCTGTAGTGTTCCATGCTACTTTACTAGCTGCTCTGGAGAGCAAACTAAATTTCATACCTCACCATGCCACAATCTTGCTCTGCTTCCTCTGAGGTATCTTTAGAGTCTACATTTCTACCAACAGTCTGTTCAAAGAAATTTAGGTCTTTTCTATCAAGCATATCACAATATTCCAGAACTTTTCACTCATCTATTTATAAAATCATTCCAGCATTTTTGGTATTTGTAAATCACTGCACCCCTTCTCTGGTACAAAAATCTGTTTCTGTCTGCTAATGCTGTTGGAATGCAATATTACCAGAAATGCATTGGCTTTTATAAAGGGGATTTATTAAGTTACAAGTTACAATCCTAAACCCATGAAAATGTCCAAATTAAGGCACTAAGAAGATAACTTCTGGAGGAAAGGCAGCATTCAGGTTTCTCTGTCACATGGGAAGGCACATAACAATATCTGCTGGGTCCCCTGGGTTGGTTTCAAAATGACTCTTTTAGCTCCAGTGGCTCTTTTTGGTTTCTGCTGGGGGGCTTTCTCTCTGCATCTCCAAGCATCTGTGCTAGGCTTCTGCTCTCTTTATCAGTTCTGAGCTCTTTCTCTCTCCATGAGCTCTTTTAAGGACTCCAGTAAACTAATTAAGATCCACCTTGAATGGGCAGGGTCATATCTCCATCTAATCAAAAGGTTCTACCCAAAATTAGGTAGGCTGCATTGCCATGGAAACAACCTAATCAAAAAATCCCACCCAAACAACAGGTCTGCCCCACAAGACTGGATTAGGATTAAAAGAACACGGCTTTTCAGTGGTATATAATAATTTCAAAGCAGCACAGAGGATTAATTCTGCTTTACTATTGTGGATTTTAATCTTTTAACAATATATATGGAGTTAAAGTATTGAAAATAAATTTCTAATTTGATTAAGATTTTATAGATAAAAACTAATTTTATATGGAAAATAGTTAAAGATAAATTTACTTAGTTTATCTATAGATATAAAATATATCTATATTTTATATAAATTTATCTATATTTTATATGTCTATATTTTATATAACTAAAAATTTATAGATATTATTTATCTATAATATATTATAGATATTTATCTATTTAGCAACAAGTAACTTTATCTATTGACATAGACTCAAAATATATAATGCAAATAAAATGCATAATGTAAAAATCAATAGCTCTTCTAGGAGAGACTGACAAACTCATCATCATAATGGAAGATATTAACATTAGTTTCTCAATAGCAGATTAAGAAAATCCTTTAAGTAAATAGACAATTTAAACAATGTTAATAAGATTGATCAAATAGACCTAGATATATAGAGAACTAGATACTACACATTGTTTTCATATATACATGAATCATTAAATACATTTTATAACAAGATAGATCTCCACAATAATGCAAGTATCTGGACTGATGATCACCAAACAAATAAGTTAGAAAATAAATTTTTAAAAGCAATTAGAGGGGAAAAACGTAATTAAAGGGTAGACCACGGTGGCTCAGCAGGCAGAGTTCTTGCCTGCTATGCTGGAGATCTGGGTTCGATTTCCAATGCCTGCTCAGGCAAAAAAGAAAGTAATTACAAATATACATATAGAGAGAGTATATTCTAAATCAAGAATCATTTCTAAATAACTGATTATTTCAATTCATCAAAATAAAATTATAAAATGTGTACATGTGAATATATTTAAAATACCACATACCAAAACCTGTGGAATGGGCATAAAGCTTATGTTAGAAAAGGGATGAACATTAGAAATCAAATGGTATAATTAACAATGTACTAGAGATAAATGAAAACATGGACCACGTCAATAGATACAGGAAAGCATTTCATGAAACTGAACGTACATTCATGATGAAAAAAAATTTTTAATGATAATGAAAGAAAGGAAACATCTGTTTAAAAAAAAAAGGAAATATTTCATATTAAAATGTCAAAAGCATTTCCTCTAGGAGTAGGACTAAGACAAAGGATTACTGTCATTATCTTTTCTACTTAGTATTTTACTCAAAGGCCTAGCTGGTGCCACAGGGTAAATGAAAAGAAATAAAATGTGTAAGGATTGGAAGAAAAGACATAATGTTAACACTGCTGCAGATGCTAGGAGTTGAATATGTAAATAACATACACAACATTATTCAAATTTTTAAAAAATTAGCAAGATTATTACCTATGAAGACAATATACAATAATCATATTTCTGTATACCATAAACAATTAGAAAACAAAATTTTTTAAGTATTAATACATAAAAATATGATGTACTTAGAAAAATATTATTAAAGATGTTTAAATCATATTTAGAGTAAAACATGAAACCTTAATGGAAGACATTAAAGAAGACCTAAGTATATAATGCAAACACCTTGTTTTTGAACAGGAAAAGTCAGTTTTTAAGACGTTGATTCTCCCCAAACTGGCTAATGGATTTTACTGAATTCTAATTCTAAAGTGCTATTTACATGGAGCACTCCATAAACCACTGCAAAGTTTAAATGGAATAGTAAAGGGCAAGAACACCCAAGACATTCTGCAGAAGAACGAAGTAGAAGATTTGCCTTATGAAACATCAAAAAGAATGGTAAACCTGCAATAATTAAGACAATGTAGAAAAAGTATAAAGATAAACAGAACAGAATGACAGCCAATGGAAAAGAATTGAGAGCCCAGACCCAGACCCTCACATATACAGATGCTTCAGTTATTACAGTGTGAGCATTTCTAATCAGTGGAGAAATGACTGACTATTGAATAATGGCCCTGGAATATTTAGATATATACATAAATAAGAAAATGGGTCCTAATCTCATAATTTACTAAAAAAAAATCCAAGTGAGTTAAAGATATAAATATCAAAGGATATATGTGAAACTTTTGTGAAAACCAATGTAGGTCTCTGGATATTAAAGGATTCAAGATGGTAGAGAGGACAAAACACAAATGAAAAAAACACTACATAAAAATAAAATTTTCATATAACAAAAACAGAAAATCCACAAAACCTATAATGAAATAAAGAAAAGGTATTCAGAATTACAAGAATTGTGAATGAGTAAGAAATAAATATCGAATAACACAATAAGAATGATGCGCAAACAATATGAAGAGGTACTTCACAGATGAGTAAACCAAATGGCTAATAAACATACAGGGAAAAAAATTAGTTCCAAAGGAAATATAAATTAAAACCATATTGAGGTGGGTGCAAAGGTAGTTCAGTGATAGCATTCTCACCTCCCATGTGGGAGACACAGGTTCAATTCCCTGTCTATGCACTGCCCAAAAAACAAACAAACAAGCAAAATTTCAACAAATGGTGCTGCAATAACGGGATACTCACATGGAAAAATAAGGAAATGTGACCCCACCATATAGCATACCAAAAAAAAGCATATTGAGATATAATCTTACTCCATCTCACTGGAAAAAATTTAAAAGTCTCATAATAACAAATGTTGGTGAGGATTTGGAGCAAAAGATAATTCTTATATATTGTCACAATTGATTAACCAATATTTATACATTAGTCTTAACTAAACTCCATACTTTATTCAGATTTCTTTATTTCATATCTAAGGTGCTTTTTGTCTTCTGAGATCTCCTATAGGTTACTGTATTACATTTACTCATCATGTCTCCTTAGGCTCTTCTTTCCTATGACAGTTTCTCATATTTACCAAAATATCTGAGTACTGGTCAGATAGTTTGTAGAATGTCCCTCGATTGTGGTTTTCCTGGTGTTTTCTTGTGCTTAGACTGGAGTTATGGGTTTTAGAAAGGAAGACCACAGAGGTGAGTTGTCATTTGCACATATCACATCTAGGGTACATGCTGATTCTATCAGCATGCCTCTCATTGTTGATATTGACCTGGGTCACTTGGATGAGAAGAACTTGTTAGGTTTTCCATTTTAGATTTACTGTCCCCACTCCCCCTCCCATTCTATAATGTACTCCTCAGAAGGAAGTCACTGTGTGCAGCCCACTTTAAAGTATGGGGAGTTATGCTCCATCTCCTCGAGAGGGATGTATCAATATAAACTATTTGGGATTCTTCTGTCTGGTGGAGTTGCCTCTTCTCCCCCATGTATTAATCTATTCAATCATTCATTTGTATCAGTATGGACTCATGTATATTTATGCGATAGCAATGAAAAAGATAAATTCCTTAGGAATTACTAAGGAGTAGATATGAATAGAACTTTAAAATTTCAGAGTGTATCACTGAAAAAAAAAAAAGACAGAATAAGAGGAATTATATGCTTTCATCTTCAGTATTAATAACAAACATTCTCAAAATTTCCATTATTGCTGAAATGCATACTTATGATTCCATTTATATAAAACTCTAGAAAATGTAAACTAATCTAGAGTGACAGAAAGCAAATGAGTTAAGAAAGGAAAGAGGGTCAGAAGGGAAGGATCGTGAAAGGACTCCAAGAAACTTTGGGGAAAGAAGGATATGTTCATTATCTTAGTTGTGGTGCTGGACTCACAAGTTTATATTTGTTCAAATAAATCAAATCATGCACTTTATTGCACATCAATTGCGTGTCAACTTGACTAAGTTATTTTATCTAACACTAATCTAGATGCTGCTGTTAAGATATTTTGTAGAGGTGATTAAAGTCCATAATTGGTTGGGTTTAAGTAAGGGAGATTATCCTAGATAAATAGGGCTGATGTGATTCAATCAGTTGGAAAGTCTTAAGAGAAGAGAGGTTTCCTGGAAGAGGAAGAAATTCTACCTTGGGACTGCAACTTCAGCTCATACCTGAGCATTCTAGCCTGAGGTTCCTGACAGCCTACCCTAGAAATTTCATACTTGCTACCCAGCAACCACAATACCTTACAATAAATCTCTTATACATCTACTAGTTCTGCTTCTCTGCTTAAATCCTAATACAACCTCAATTTAAAAAAGAAACATAAAAAACCAAGTTCAACCAATAGATCTCATACTATTTGTGAGTCTGCAACATTGCTGACTTAACACTCAACACCCCACTTTCACCTTGTGCAAGCTTTTCAAAGGTCTCTTATTCCCCACAGGTGCAAGAGAGAAACAGAGTCGGGAGGAATGGAGAGCAGGGCTGGGGCCGGTGCCTGCAGGTACACGCCAAAGGTTAGGAACTAGATTCTTTTTTTTTTAAATGTATTTTATTAGCAAATATTTTTAAAAGGAAAGAAAAAGCAATAATTTTAAAAGTACATTTTAACAAGTACTTACAGAACAGATGTCAGAGTTTGTTATGGGTTATCATTCCACTATTTCAGATTTTTCCTTCTA
This sequence comes from Tamandua tetradactyla, assembly GCF_023851605.1. Taxonomy (NCBI): domain Eukaryota; kingdom Metazoa; phylum Chordata; class Mammalia; order Pilosa; family Myrmecophagidae; genus Tamandua; species Tamandua tetradactyla. The sequence goes on along the minus strand of NC_135341.1, from coordinate 51,241,462 downwards.
GCTTCCCCCAGACACTGGAGGCTAAAAGAAAGATCAATATAGTGATTCAGCCATCATACTCATTTGTTAAATCCTTTTTGTTGTTGTTATAAGTCCTCCTTCTCCTTTCATCCTTCTCCCAATCTACAGGGATCATTGGGGAATGCCCACTCTAATTTTTCATGTTGAGAAGAGGTGTCAACATAAAGGATAGGGGGATGGAATTTGTTGATAATCTTGGAGAGGCTGGCCCCTCTGGGTTTCAAGACTTATCTGGCCTAGGAACCCTCTGGAGGTTATAGGTTTCAAATAACATAAACTTAACGCATGGAATTTTTATAGAGTCTCAGTTAGAGCTCTAAGTGTTCTTAAGAGTTAGCAGGAATGATGTTAGGGTGTGGCAAACCAAGGAAATTAGCCATATCTAGCTGAATCTTGCATAAGAATAGCCTCCAGAATAGTCTCTCTACTCTATATGAACTCTCTTAGCCACGGATGCCTTATTTTGCTTCACTTCTTTTCCCCTTTTGGTCAAAAAGGTGGTGTCAGTCCCCCAGTGTCCATGGTCAGACCCATGCCTGGGAGTCATGCCCCACGTTATCAGAGATTTTCACCTTTGAATGTCATGTCCCATATGGGGGTGGGGGAGAGGGTACTGATTTTCCTTACAATATTGGGCTTAGAGAGACCTCCACGTGTGAGCAACATAAGAGGTTTCCTGGAATCAACTTTTAGGCCTCATTATAGGTAGTCTTAGCTTCTCCACCACAGAAATAAGTTTCATAAGGACAGGCCTCAAAATCAAGGGCTTGGCCTATTTTCTTGGAAGTCCCCAATGTTTGAGAAGGTACCAGGGGTTTCCCAGACGGGAAAGTTTAATAGTTCCATATTTTTTTCTCTGGACCCTCAAGGGACTCTACCAATTCTTTTAATTTATCAGCCCACCATAGTCTGTGGTGTGTGCCAGGATTACATTAAGCTATACAGAATTATAAGTCCTCATTCCTGTTCTGGGTCCATGTGCTTGGGTTGTTTAAATGAGCTATCCAGACAGGTTGATTTAGATTGTGTGTTACAGAAAATTTAGGTTCTAGATATAATAAACCTTTCTTCCTTTGGTTTCCTATAGTAGGTGAAATTCTAAAGTACATGGACTATCATCTTTGACCTCAGATTCTGATTTACCTTAGTCCCAGCCAGATACAGCTTAATTTTTATCTCTAATTGAAGCCTAATCTTTTTTGTAGTTTTTGTTACTTTAACTATTTTTGTATATAGCAATGCTGACTTTCAGACCTGCAGAATTCTAGCTCTGAGTCTTAGGTGTTACAGGGAAATAACAGTTTATACACATGTAGCTCAGTGTCTCAGAGTCCAGAAGAATGCTTACAACTTCAAACTAAGTGTGGCTGCAGTAAGAGCTTACTATCTAAGCTCCAATTTTCTTATAAGTATTTTCTAGAAGAGACCATAACATGATTCTTCTTTTGTTTCTGGCATATTTTGCCCAATATATTGTCCTCAAGATTCATTCAGTTTGTTGCATGCCTCACAACATCATTCCTTTTTATAGCCAAGCAATATTCCATTTTTATACATCACAGTTTGCCTTTCACCTTCTCAGTCATTGTACCCTTCAGGCCCCTCCATCCATTGGGCATCACGGAAAATGTCCAAAATAAATAAGCCATGTCTTACAGCATCTTCAGGTGGTTGTACCATCAGCAGCACTCAGAGTTTAGACAATTTTCATTGGTCCAGTGAGACAAAGAATTGACAAACACAGCCTCTCCAAATACCAAGTGAAAACTTCTACCTAATCTCTTGTCCCTTTCCCTAATTATTTAGCCCTAGTATTGCAGTGGTACAGTAGATGTCTTCCTGTTAAATATAGACCACAGTTTACTATTTTAATTTCCCCCCTAAACCTCTCTATTAATTGACTCTTTGTGTAAGATTAAACTTTTGAAGTAGTTCATCCAAAAACTTATTTATAATTTTAGAGTTAATCAATAGGACACATGGCATATACACCCCCTTTTTTTTATCACATTCACCTTGAAAATGGCATTGTTACTTATATCCCCATTAATTTGCTACCATCACTTTTATCCATTCCCTTACGTTTAAGTTCAACCCTTCCCCTGTCTCTAGCATCCATGTACCTCTAAGTCACCTATATTCTACAGTGTAAACCTCTGAGATTACCTTTACCAGAATTATAATAGTGAAATCATATAGTATCTGTCCCTTTTTGTATGACCTATTTCACTCAGCATTTCTTTTTACCTTTACATCTTCAAGGTTCATCCATGTTGTCATATGGTTTGTTGCCTCATCTCATATTACTGTTGCATAATATTTTGTTTATCCTCTCATCTGTTGAGGGGCACTTGGATTGCTTGCATCTTGTAGCAATTGTGAATAGTGCCACATCCTCTCCAACACTTATAGTTTTCTGTTTAACAGCCATTCTTATAGGCGTGAGATGACATCTCATTGTAGTTTTAATTTGCATTTCCCTTATAGCTAATGAAGATGAACATCTCTTCATGTGTTTTTAGCCATTTGCATTTGCTCTTTGGAAAAGTGTCTTTTATATCCTTTTCCCATTTTATAATTAGGTTGTTTGTTCTTTTGTTGTTGAGTTATATAATTTATTTAAGTACAAAGGACATCAAACCTTTATCCAATATGTGATTTCCAAATATTTTCTCCCATTGAGCTGGCTGCCTCTTCACCTTTTTGACAAAATCCTTTGAGGCACAGAAGCTTTTGATCTTAAGGAATTCCATTTATCTATTTTTTCTTTTGTTGCTTGAACTTTGAGTATAAAGTTTAAAGAGCTACCACCTATTACTAGGTCTGGAAGATGTTTCCCTACATTTTCTTCTAGGAGTTTTATGGTCCTGGATCTTCTATTTAAGTCTTTGATCCATTTTGAGTTAATTTTTGTTTAGGGTGCAAGGTAGGAGTCCTCTCTCATTCTTTTGGCTATTGCTATCCAGTTCTCTCCCAAGCCAATTTATTGAGAAGCTTATTCTGTCCCAGGTCAGTGGATTTGGGGGCCTTGTTGAAGATAAATTAACCATAGATTTGGTGGTATATGTCCACATTTTTAATTTGATTCCATTGTTCAGTACTTTTGTATTTTGCAGTACTATGATGTTTTGACCACTGTGGCTTTAAAGTAAGCTTTTAAAGTCAGGATATGTCAGTCCTCCCACTTTGCTCTTCTATTTTAGGATATCTTTAGCTATTTGAGGTCTCTTTCCCTTCCAAGTAAACTTGATAACCAAGCTTGTCCAAGTCTTCTAAATAGATTGTTGGAATTTTGATTGGTATTGCATTGAATCTGTAGATCACTTTGGGTAGGACTGACATCTTAACAACATTAAACCTCCCTGTCCATGAGCACAGAATGTCATTCCATTTAGCTCATTTTTTATTTCTTTTAGCAGTGTTTTATAATTTTCTGTGTTCATGTCCTTTGCTTCCCTGGTCAAGCTTATTCCTAGATATTTGATTCTTTTGATTGCTATTTTCAATGGAATTTTGTCTTTGATTGTTTTAATTCATTGGGAAGATTGGTTTGCAGTTTTCCTATCTTGTAGCCTCTTCACCCAGTTTTGGTATTAGAGTGATGTTAACCTCATAAAATGAGTTAGGTAATGTTCTTTTTTCTTCAATTTTTGGAAGAGTTTGAGCAGGATCAGTGTTAATTCTTTTTGGAATACTTGATAAAATTCCCCTGAGAAGCTGTCTAGTCCTGAACTTTTCTTTGTAGGAAGATATTTGATAACTGGTTGAATCTCTTTACTAGTAATTGGTTTGTTAAGATATTCTATTTCTTCCCAAGTTGGTATAAGTTAATAGTTTTCTAAGAATTTGCCCATTTCATCTAAGTTGTCTAGTTTGTTGGCACATAGTTGTTAATAGTGTCCTCTTAAGATTTTTTTTTTAATTCCTTAAGGATCCCTGGAAATGATCCCTCTCTCATTTCTGATTCTGCTTAACTGGCATCCTCTCTCTTTTGTTTTTTTTTTCTTTGTCAGCTTAGCTAGGGGCCCATCAATTTTATTGATATTCTCATAAAACCAATATTCAATTTTGTTCTTTCTACTGTGTTTTGTTTCTTGGTTCATTTATCTCTGCTTTAATCTTTGTTATTACTCTTCTTTTAATTGCTTTGGGGTTAGTTTGCTGTTCTTTCTCTAATTTCCCCAGGTGAGCAGTTAAGATCTCAAGTTTTGCTCATTTTTGTTGTTTAATATAGACATTTAGGGTTATACATTTCCCTCTCTTCACTGCTTTTGCCACATCTCATAATTTCTGATATATGAAAAATATGTGAGAATTTCTGTATTCCCATTTTCTTTCATCTCCAGATAGTTACCAATTTCTCAAGCAATTTCTTCTTTGACCTACTAATTATTTAAAAGTGTGCTTTTTAATCTCCAATTATTTGTTAAAGTTCCAATTCTTTGGTGGTTATTAATTTCCAACTTCATTCTGTTGTGGTCAGGGAAAGTGCTTTGGATAATTTCAATCATTTCAAATTTATAAAGACCTTAATGTCCCAGAATATGCTCTATCCTGGAGAATGTTACATCATCACTAGAGAAGAATGTATATCTTGGTGTTTTGGAATGTAACAACCTATATACTTCTATTAGGTCTAATTCATTCATAACATTAAGTTCTTCATTTCTTTGTTGATCCTCTGTCTAGTTGTTTTATCTATAGTGAAAAGTGGTGCAGGGAGATTTCCCAATCTAGCTTCTGGGGCTGGGTGGAGTGGAGAGACAGTCCACTTCCTCAGACCTATACCTCCCCTTGCACTGCCACACCATTCCCAATGGGGCAGTGGATGAACAGACTCATCCTGTTCTTTCTGTCCTGATCGCCCTGCTTCTGTCATCCAGAACCTCCCGTGAAATGTAGAAGACCTTCCCTGACCACTCACACCATGGAACAGAGTACGCCTCAATTTTTCTGTCCCCTTTCTTGTTATTCTTTGGAACAGGGGTGAATCCAGCCTACCTACTCCACCATTTTCCCAAGTGCCAGGACTAGTTTCTTGTAATATGTTCAAGATGACTAAAACATAAAATAAACAAAGGAAAGCACTATACAGTGCTATTACAAGTGGAAAGATGGCTAAATGGAGCAAAGTACTTTGAAATACCTTTGGATTTATTATATCTGAAAATATATTTAAAGTATGAAAAGGGGAATTAAAAAAGAAAGTTTGGTACAATGGGTTAACCATTCATTTCCCTTAATATTTTTTTTTTAATTTAGCTAAGGTTTTCCAGAGAAACAGAATCAGCAGGAGATATCTGTAGGTATAAAATTTATAAAAATGTCTCATGTAACCATGGGAATGTAGAGTCCAAAGTCTGCAGGGCAGGCCACAAGCTGGCAACTCTGATGAAGGTCCTCAACAAACTCTCAGGAGAGGCTGGCTGGACAACTGGCAGAATGGAAGAGTCCAGAATCCATAGGGCAGGCTGTGAAACTGGCTACTCTGATGAAGGGTCTGGATGAACTCCACAGGAGAGGCTCACTGGCTGAAGCAGGAAGAGTGACTGTCTCTTCTGAATCCTCCTTAAAAGACTTCTGGTGATCAAATTAAACATATCTCATTGCAGAACATACTCCCCTTAGCTGATTACAAACTCAATCAGCTGTGGATGCAGCCAACGTTATCATGACTTAAGTCCATAAAATGTCCTCATAGCAAAAGAGAAGCCAGCACTTGCCCGACCAGACGACCAGGCACCACCACCTGGCCAAGTTGCACGTAAACCTGACTGTGACAGATCTCTTTCTCATTTTTACCCCAAAATAAATTCTGATTGAATCCAAGAGTCAAGAAAAAAGAAAGGGAAGAAAGAACTGTAACTACTTGAATTAAAAGTGAGCATGGTTTTTTAAACACTAGGGATTTGAAAGACCTAGCTAAGCCTAATGTAAAATCTAGAGTCATATCTGATAAACTAATTATATTTGATTATGCAAAAAGGAAAACCTTTTGTCATATAAGAATTCAGTAAAAAGGCAAGCACCATTATTAAAGATATGTTGTATATATTATACACAAAATTAACTTGCCCTAATTATCAAGAATGCTTATACATCAAGAAGAAAAATTAAGCGACTCATTAGAAACAAGTGCAAGGGACATAAACAGGAATTTTATGAAGAAAAAGAAATAGAATGGTTTATGAACATATGAAAAGATACCAACATCATTTGTAATTTTAAAATGACTTGATTTATTGATTGAATTGGCACAGATCAAACAACTGAATCTGTATCATTGTAATGGGTATGGTGAAACAACATGCCTATAAAACAAAAATGCTGTAATTAAGCCATATGTATCAAAATTTTAAATACACAGTGTGTTTTGGTTCTGATCACAATTGGGAAACTTGTATCAAACCTACCCTTCCACCAATAATAATCATTAAACCTGAATAAAACAAAGCAAAATCAAACAAAAAAATCAAATCACTTAATTGCCAGTTTTATTTTTAAGTTTTTCTGAAATAACATATTTTGGCTTTATTGCTCCATTTTCTGGTTTTACTTTCATACTTTTAAAAAAATTTGTTAATTCTCCCTTCTTCTTGGATTTAATTTTCATTCTTTACCAGGTTCTTTAGGTAACTTTCCATTTTGTATCAAAGATGCAATAAATATTCTGAGCATGGGCACTTAGTGAACCCTTTTAATTTAAACACTGGATCTTCTTTCAATTTAGTAGCAACAATTATGTTTCCTCCTCCTCTTTCTTCTTGCTTTTTATCTCTATCCCTCAGTTACTGTTCTCTCCTCTTGTCTGTCTGTCTCATAGATACTAGACCACCTAGATTTTTCCTCCAAGTCTTTTAATACTTTTGTGTTAAGCGCTGTCTTTTTGTTGTTTGGCCCTACATTCTCAGATAATATTTCTCAAACTTGACAAATAATTATTCCCTCTTAAAGGTATAAATACTCATGGAACAACAAAGGCATACCAAGACCTAGTTTGAGAAGCAATTTGTTTGAAGTCAATTACTCATTTTTTCATCTTACCCATTTAGTCTTTCTCGTGATTTTTTTTGTAGTCATATATCCATTTTCATAGTAATCTATTTTTGCTTGATTCATAGGAGTTACATCTTCTCAATTGTCTTCAAACATTCCATTTGGCATGTTTTTTTAAGTCCTGTTAACCAGTGACCTCCCAAGTTGTTCATGCTGGGGATTTTAAAAAATAACTTTAAAAAGAAAGTTGAGTACAAAACAGTGAGAAAGAGGGTGCATTCAGGACAGTTAAAAAGAACCAAAATCCCCAGTTTCTTCTGTGTGATTTTGTCTTTTTATCACATGGTCACATTAGCAGCCTTCTTTTTCAGTATGAGATTAAGTCCCAAGAAAATATTAGTAAAAATGAAATGGAGAACAAATACAACAAAGTAAGAATAACAGGGAGGACATTTAAAAAGAAACAAGACTCTAAATTTAAAATAAAACAAAGTTAGGGTGGGCCACAGTGGCTCAGCAGGTAGAGTTCTTGCCTGCCATGCCGGAGACTCAGGTTTGAGTCCCTGTGTCTGCCCACGCAAAATAAAATAGAACAGAGTTAAAATATTTGGAAGGAAATTTTAAAAGAACAAATTTTTGTTTTAGTTTGCTTTGCTGCCCAAAGCAGACACAATAAAATGCATTGGCTTTTAACAATGGAAATTTAGTAGCTTGCGAGCTTACAGTTTTGAGGCTGTGAAAGTGACCAAATCAAAGCATTATCTGAGAGATGCTTTGTTCCTAAAGACCAACTGACAGAAATCCTTTTTCCTCTGTCACATGGAAAGGCACATGGTGGCATCTACTGGTCTCTCCCTTCTCTTCTGGATTTCCTGCTGTCAGCTTCTTGCTTCCATTATGCTATCTCTCTCTCCCAATCCTTAAACTGAAGTAACCTCATCAAAAAAGTCCTACTTACAATAAATTTATACCATTGCAAGATTGGATTTAAGAACATGATTTTGTGGAGCACATACATTTCTACACATATAAATCATATATATTAAAAATAATATAAATAAAAATTTAGAAAAATGATAAAAAGTTACTCAGGTAAAAAAAGTATATAATATGAAATAAAGACCATAAAAGATAAAAATGGTAGCAGAAGATTGCTTAAGAAATATAAAATTAAAATTAAAAATTAAAAGATAAAGGAAACTTTAAACAATAAAACTTAAAATGTATGGTATAAAAATACAGAAAAATGGAAAAGAAACAGAAAGACTAAAAGTCCAACAGCTAGTAGGAGAGTTAGATGATAAATGTAAAAAATAATAATAATAAAGAAAAAATCAATATACATCTCAGGAACTAAATCTATTAAATTAATGCCAAGATTCTGAATTGAAAAAATATTACAGGGAAACAGAAAGGAATCAGTGATAGGCAAGCAAACAAAAGTCCTCAGCCATGCTTTCTAGCTGGGAGACTTGTGTTGCAGAAGAGAGGTTCATGAACACTGTGTTGACTTCAGCTCTCTCCCAGTTCCACACGCTCCAGCATTGCCCTGAGTTCTTCTAGGACCTATAAAAGATGGACAACACTCAATTAGAGAGGCCACCCTCTGCCACAGGCTTCAACCAGAAATGAACAGGTGAGCCCTCTGGTCTTGCTCAGGTGCCCACCTTCCACCAGGAATGCTGCCAACTCATGTCTTGTTTGTAAATTATGTAACACATCCATGTAGGCATCTTGGATTAAAAATATCTGGTTTGCTCCTTCCCTAATCACCTTAACTACATCTTAGCCATTTTCTCATTGTGCATCACTCGTTCTGTGAGTCCAGCCTTTCTGCATCCCCATGTAGTTACATATTGTGGGAATACAAGAGATTGTCCACTTAGGGTAACAAAAAACCTAATGAACATCATGTCACTGCAAACAGCAAAGGTCTAGTAGCTTCTATGTTAACCTTCAAGAACAGGGAAAAATGAAAGAAAAAAAAGGAGTGGCACAGACTTTTGAAAACATGTTATGCTCCACTGCGAAGTGAAAAATGTATTTGCTGAAAGCAAACTGCCACCGCTTATGAAAGCTCTCAGGGCTCCAAGTCCAATTAGAGGGAAAAAATCAATAGTGATTCACTTCCTTGTTAGGGGAATTGATTTTCCTGATAAAGTTCACAATATTCTTAGAGTTTCCCTTAACAATTTTCTGGCAAAATGGCACAGCTCCAACTCTCCCAGATTATATAGTTAAATTGAAATGAGTAGGTTAGTAATGCAGCGAGTTACAAATCGATTTCATCAAAGACTACAATGCATCCCTGAGGCAGAATGTGAACAAAATATCAGCTAGTCATCTAGCTCTTCCTCAATATCTAAATGTTTATTTATTTTTTTAAAATCTAGGTAAGGACCAGGATCTTCCAGTTTTCATCCACACTTTAATATCACAATAGATATTTGGTTTTATTTTTCTGGTTTAATAAAAAGAACTATCCCTTGGGTATAGAAGACCCAAACCTGCATCCCAGGTCTATCTTGCCAGCTTCGTGATCTTAAGAAAATCATTTCACTTCTGTGAATTGTTTCTTCATCTGTTTAAAAGAGATTGGATATTCTGATGGTGTGTGTGTGTGTGTGTATGCGTGCACATGTGTGAAAGAGGGAGGGAGCAAGAGAAATGATTATAAAGCAATTATATATAACTAAGCAGTTAAGTATAATTAACAGACACTGGGCTAACAGCATCAAGTAATTTAACTTTCACAACCAACCTATGAAAAACTAGAATTATTATTCTGCTTTATTGGCAAGGACGCAGGGGCTTAAAGCATTTAAGGTACTCCCCCCAATCTTTCTCTTATCTAAGGCTCTTGACCACCATATTCCTAGAATTGTTCCTTCAACTGCTTTCCAATTCTAAATAGCAAAGGCTTCAACACAGATGTTACTCATTTTTTTATCTATAAGTAGCTACTTTTATCTCTTTGAAGGTCACTTCAGCAAATAAAGTACTAACCACCCCAGTTCCTCCTCACAAAATGTCTTCATCTAGGTTGAAAATTGGGAACTATCAATACGCTAAATTAATTGCAGGGTTTTTGGAGTTGACTTTCCCTGGTGAAAGAATTAGTCAGTCTTTTCTTGATCAGACAATAATAGTCATAATTAACATCATTAGAAGTTTAGTGTTATCATAGCCAACATAATACATGGATACTGCCATTTCTATGCCCCATAGTCCATGAGAGATCATGACATTCTTCACTGCTAAGATCTGGCATAGCTTTGAAGACCATTAAAAGCTCATGCTATAAGAAACCACCAACAGTTGCCTAGAGTAGGCACAAGAGAATAAACTCATTCACCATCCTAGCTAGCTCAGCAGCATGCTGGGCAGCTACGTGGAGCAAAGGGGAAGCCAAAGCAGCAACTGGCAAGCAATTGGGGAGGGGTGGAGATGCATTCCTGCAAGGGAGAGATGGAAAGTAGCAAGGGCTACAAATACAGCAGGGACTTTGTTCACTACTGTATTTCCAATACCTAGAATAGTGCTTGGACATGGTAATGTGTCAATGAATATTAATAAAATAAGTATCCATCTGATGGATAGCAATGGAACACAATTCTGGGCAGAGAAATTGTCAATCCCAAATCAGATTATTTCAAGAGCTGCTATGGATTCTGTCTTTTTCTAGGACTTTCACTCTGCTAGGATATTGAATTAACAATGGAGAGCTTATTGTGCAGACTGAAGCAAGGCTGGAGGCAGATTCAATGTGGTCACAAAGGAATAAGGGCAAAAGAAATGGCAGTCATTAGAAATCAAGAACCAGTCAACTCCCAATAATATACAATCAAATCTGCTCTAGATATAACTGAACTATAATTTTGTGGAATAGAATTTTGCTTTCAATCACCCTGTTCTCATTTTAAGTCTCTTTCTTGAAGACAGAAGTTATTATTGTGGGATATCCTAACAGGAGACCCAGCTCCTTGGCAGGTCCCTTCATTGACTGTATATCTATTACAGGTTCCTGTTCAGCCAGTGTTTGCCAAAGACCCATCTATGGAATTCTGGTCCAGAGAATACTCTGCGGAAAACAAAGAAAGTATTCTAGGGCCAAATAAATTTGGGAAACATTGCACCATATATTCTCCTTTTGACAATTTACATTTCACATTGTTTATAAAAGGTTCTGGGGGGTCCTGAAGCAGAAATGCCAGTTTACCCCAGGATTTTTCAAATAGTTTAACTATAGAATTTCCTTTTTCATGTAATATCTAGAAACATTTCTAAGTATAGGGAAAAGAATATTGAACTAAGAATCAGAAAATGTTCGAGTTTCCATCCTAAATACAAATTACTAAACGTGTCACTTGCAAATCTTAAGCTTTATAAGCTTCGGTTTTCACTATTAAATTAGTGCAGCACCTACCTTAGCGAAACTTGATGTAAATTGAATAAGATGTTCTATAGGGAAACTTTTTGTAGATAATGTAATATTGCATAAATACTAGACAATATTATCATTAATTCACTTCTTTGGACCTGAAATGTGAAAAATGGTTTCCCAGCTACTGATAATATTTGTTACTCAGTCATTTATAAAACTTTTATTTTTAAGATAAGACCTCTTTTTTTGTTCTCATTTTTAAGCCATTTAGACCACCTAAAAAAAAACTATCCAAACTGTGAAATAATTGGAAACTATTAAAGGTTTTTATCCCCTTATACACATACAATATCAATCTTTATTGAATCTTGATATTTGAATGAACACCTTGAAAAATTAATTCTATAAAACTAGCAAGTGCTATTTGAGACTAGGTTTTAAATTAAACCAGTATCTATGCATAAATAAGCTATTGGTCCAATATATTGATATACACATGTATATGGGCATGGCAAATTGTGTTCTAACAGTTCAGTTATCACATTCTTTATTCTTAACTTGTTCATCATTACTTGTTTTCTTTTCCTATTGCTGTTACGATGTTTTATAGCTCCTGTTCATATTCTAAAAGAGTGATATTTCACTACTGAGTGAAGCATTGAGTTTGAGAGTTCTGTAGGAGAAAAATCTCCTCTAGTTACAACGAGTTGAATATTTAAAGTATATCAAGCTCTTTCTCAAATTCTCTCTCTCTATCTCTCTCTCTCTCTACACACACACACACACACGGAAACTATAACCCAAAGACCAAATCAATTCTTTTCCATAAGTTTTATACTTTTAAATGATGGGAGAGGAAAAAAAGAAGAGGACTATTGTTCTAGTTTGTTAGCTGCCGGAATGCAACACACCAGAGATGGATTGGCTTTTAATAAAAGGGGATTTATTTTGTTGGTTCTTCAGAGGAAAGGCAGCTTACTTTCCACTGAGGTTCTTTCTTACGTGGAAGGCACAGGATGGTCTCTGCTGGTCTTCTCTCCAGGCCCCTGGGTTCCAACAACTTTCCCCGGGGTGACTTCTTTCTGTATCTCCAAAGGCCTGGGCTGAGCTGCAAGTGCTGAGATGAGGAATGCCGAGCTGCTAGCAGTGCTACGTTGCAATCTCTCATTTAAGCACCAGCCAATTAAGTCAAACATCACTCATTGCAGCAGACACGCCTCCTAGCTGACTGCAGATGTAATTGGCAACAGTTGAGGTTCACGTACCATTGGCTTATGTCCGCAGCGACAAGACTAGGTATGCTCACCTGGCCAAGTTGACAACTGAATCTAACTAACACAACTATTTTGTGACAATTAAAAACTATATGAAATTCAAATTTCATTGTCCTTAAAATTCTACTGGAACAGAGCCACGCCAACTGGTTTACTTATTAGCCACAGCTACTTTTGTGCAACAACAGAGGAGCTGAGCAGCTGCAGCAGAGACTATATGGCCCATAAGGCCCAAAATATGTGGCCCTTTATGGAAAAAGTTTGCCAACCCTTGCCTTATACTCAAGCATTGCAGGTCATGCATTTTGACTGAAAAAGTATAGTTTCTTCACTGAGTCGACATTTGGGAACAAATTTTCAGGAATAAATGTAGTTAGATTTTTAATTTTTCTTAACTTCTAATAGAAGGTGGCAGAGTTAACTAGAAATCCCAGGGTTTGGGCCTGGATGTGAGTCTTAGCTTTGGTGCTAGCTGTCTGCCCCCTGATAAGCTGTCTGAACGTTCTAATTCTCCATTTCCTTAGCCCAGGGGCTACCACAAAGCAGTCTTCTGATCAGTGTCAGTTTCCTCACTCAGAGTCACAACAAAGATCAAGGGGAACACGTTATAAACCAACTCCAGTATTTCAGTTTGCAGCCTGAAACACAAAATAATCAAAAAGTAAAGAGCAGACATGCCCCCAGCCTGCTTCCTACAGCTCATTTACAGCACTTTCCAGGTTTTGCTGACTGAAAAATAATATTTCACACAGAGCATTTGGTATACGCTTTTCTTCTGGCAAATAATTATCTAGCTGCATGTGGTCCCCATCCAGCACCCTGCAATGTCCCAGCTCAGAGAAAGGAGCCTGGGGAGCACAGACCTAGCATGCCCACATGCAGGGAAGAGGTGCAAGACTGGGCACAGCTGGAGAGTTTGTCTCCCACTTGTCTGCTTAAACAGCCAAGTGATGAGATGAGCACCCTGTGTCATCTCAGGGCCCCAGCATGTCCAGTGTAGTCCAGATTTTGCCTGGTCACTCTGCTCAAATTTCCCTATACTTTAAGCATTCTTTGCTCATGGTTGTATTCCTAGAGGGTCAGAAAACCCAGGCACGGTGGATGCTATTGTCAGGCTGATGCACCCATCTCAGCCCTGCTCCTGGGAGTGGTGGCTGCCCCTGTTCAGAAGAATTGCCCTTGGACAGAACTCTGTGGTTATGTGTCCCACCTTCTTCCCTCAGGGGCATCCCAGGACCAATGAATCACAGATACATGGCACAAAAGGCCACCTCCCACTTGCCCCAAGATAAGAAAATTCTGCCCTGCTCTTTATGCTCCAGAATCTTCCCCATCACTCCCAGTGGATCAGGCCAAAGTTAGATATTTCTCTCTCCACATCCTTACACAGTCCTTTCCTCTTTCTCATCTTATTTCAGTCTCTCCCTTACAGATTTTCTTGTTGTTGTTGTTTTGTCTGAAGAAAACCCTTTCATTAAATCACAAATTTCTGTGTTGGATTCTGCTTCTATTTAGTTAAGAGGCCCTCAGTCACCCAAAGAACACAGGACTGTACCAGGTCTGAAAGGAAGATGTTCCTGCTCTGAGACAGATTAAACCTGACTGCTATTTATCTTAAAGGAGGCCTCAGCTTGATCAAACTAAGCGGAGGGAAGGCCCAAAGGAATGGTGGACAAGGAATCACACTTTGACCTATGAACGTGGAGTGAGTCCATCTCTCCACTGGCTACATAGCTTGACTAATCCATGCTGAGGGGGAAGTGGCTGGACAGATGCAGTGGCTGGTATAGAAACTACCAGAACGGGCTCCATCCCCAGCCAAGATAAAGTGTCAGAGGAGCACTTCACTCAGTCCATATGCACTCGATTGAGTACAAAGGTCTGGTATGGATATGAGGATGGAGAAAAAAGAAGAGAAACTAGAAGAAGGTATTTCAAAGATTATTCTTTGAGATTATATTCTAGGCATTAGTTAACTCCTAAAGAGGATGATAATGGCTTGAAAGTTGGCCTAAAGGGAAATGTGGCCCTTCTGTAGGATTAGGCCAAGACAAGAGCCAGGACCCCAAGAATGTTCGGACAGTCCTAGGAAGAGGATTGGCAGACGACCACCCCACCCATGACACTATTCCACCTGAAGTAGAGGAAGAAAACAGCCATAACGCGGTTAACGAGGAGGCGATACCAAACCCACAGGAAGCGTTCAGGATTGAAAAATATATAAAGCTCATTCTCCCCTCTCCCTTCACCAGGAGGGAAGGACCGTGAGCAGGGTGGAGCCCATAGTTGCCGGGAGGTAGACACCATGTCTTTATGTCAGGGCCATATGCCCTCAATTGCCAACTTAGTCAGGGGTGTGGGAAATTCATAAGCCTGAAGGTTAGAATCTCTGCTCGATGACACGGATTTTGCTTCAGTGGCTTAAGGCTGATCAGGGACAGGACAAAGTTTTCAGAGGATGAAAGGGAAGCTAAGGAAATAATTTGTCTTGGTAAAAAGAATTCCACCTTCAAAGGCAAGTGAGAGAAACCTCCATGAAAGGCACATGGAATACATGGCAAAGGAAAGTGAATCAAAGGCAAAGCATTCAGCTGGGAGAAGGGGCACAAGAAAAAGGAAGGGACCCTCTCCCTTAACGGACTGAAATAAGGTGAAGAGGCATCTTGCAAGTAAAAAATGTGGGACTTAGTATGATGCTGGAATTATGCTGCTTACCCGTAAATTTGTAAAGGTAATTCTATGTAACAAGTCTATATAATGGACTGCAAAAGGACACAAGATAACTTTCTGGGGAAGTGACACTATTCTATATCTTGATTGGGATGATGATTATATAAAGTTAATGTTTGTCAAAAGTTATCAACCTGTATGTTTGAAATGCATGAATGTTATTGTGTATGTGAAACCTCCACCAAGTCAATTTTTTAAAATCTTATACAATGAGCATATACTGATTTTGTAATAATAAACATTTATTTAAACTAAAATTTCAGCCAATCTCGTATCACAGTATTGGTTCAAATCTCTCTTTTGCAATTTGGAGCTTGAAACAGAATTCGATCAAATGTATTCATAGCTAACTGAGTTTAAAAAATAATTTTCAAAGACATCAGAGTTTAAGTGAAAATATAATATTTGCATTTTTTAGTAGTAAGCTATTTTTTTTCTGAAACTTCTCTTTGAAACAAGTGTGTATATGTAACTTGGCCAGGAAAATTATGTTGCAATATTTGGCTAAATGTGTGAGACTTTTGAAAATTGTTAAGTTTTTATTATTTCCAGAGTTACTTACAGCCCTCGAGTATACTGAATTGCAATGAGCACAACGGAATTAACTAGAATGACATTATTATTTGGGTTGCATCTTTTAAATTATGAATTGTATATGTTTTCGATAATTATTTCTTGTATTTCATGCACAAATTTGTTTTGAGAAGAGAATTGGTATCAGAGCTAAAAGACATGATAAGGGGATAAAGACAGGCATTTATAAACGTCAGTATGTTTAGTACAACAGTTGTTAATGTGATTTTCTCCTTGTCGAAATTTGGAAAGAATGTTCTGCTCTTTTGACCTTCTTGGAATCTTATATTGAAGCCATAGATTCTGCAGCTTCTCTAGTAAAAGGTAATTTATATGGGAGGGGTGGTTACAAATACAAATTGGAAATATTTTAACAAAGCTAAAATTTTTCATGCAAATAGAAAAAGTAATGGGTGGTGGAAATATGTGTATAATAAAAAATGGAATGTTAATATTAAGAAATACTTTATCTTATGCTCCAAATTGGAATGGCATACTATTATTTTTGTGAGCATTAATTTTTTAAAAGTGAAATTAATGCAGAATATAAATTGGAGTGAGCTAAAATGTCTTTGATTTTTAACTTTCAAGATCGTTTTTGTTTTTTGGGGGGAGCAAAATCTTCTGAGTTGTTGGGAATTGCATTTAATAATACTGGGGAGTATCTAGATGTAAGATAAATGTAAAAATAGAACAGAAATAAGCTGTAACACACTTTAATACTTGCAACTTTGGTGATGTGTTTTTGGTGGAACACTGAACAGTCAACACTGTCAAGGCCACAAAGAGTTATAAATTGTATTATAAAAATATTCTCAGTAAGAGTCTTCCAATTTTAATACCAGCTGTATTTCTCTGGCAGTTTGGATACTTCTAAATTTGGAGGCTTTGGCAGAGTTAAAACATAGGTAGAAGTTATATTATATACCTTAGCTCCTCTAAGAAATTGCAATCCAACACCAAACACTCTATGATTAAAAAAAAAAAAAAATGTTGGGCGGGCCGCGGTGGCTCAGCGGGCAAGAGTGCTTGCCTGCCGTGCCGGAGGACCCCGGTTCGATTCCCGGCCCCAGCCCATGTAAAAAAAAAAAACAAACAAACAAACAAAATATAATAAAACAAGAAAATGTTTAAAAATGTTTCCCTTTCTTCCTCCCTTCCTTCCTTCTCTGTCTTTCCTTCCTTTCCTCCCTTTCTCTAAAAAAAAAAAAAAAAAAAAAAAAAATGTTGACAGTGATACAGTTTAAAAATGGGGGGTGGGAAAGAGTATTGTTTCAGAGCTGCCTCCATTTAGTTTCAAGCCCACAGATTGCTCAGTTTTGCAGGACGCTGTGTGCTTGAAAGGGTTATGCACCATAGAAAAGCCAAGTTGAATCCTAATCAACAATAACATAGGTTGGAGACTTGATTAGGTTATCTCCATGGAGATGTGACTCACCCAATTGTGGATATGAACTTTTGAATTGAGGGAGATTTGAATCCACCCATTCCAGATGAGTCTTGATTAGTTTACTGGAATCCTTTAAAAGAGGAAGAATTTTTGGAGAAAACTTGAGAACAGCACAGCTACGAAGCAGGAAAGCCCAGGCCAGCAGAGGTCTTTGGAGATGAAGTAGGAATACACCCCCCGGGGAAGCTTCATGAAGAAAGAGGCCTGGAGTTGAAGCTAGCAGAATTCGCCATGTTCGCCATGTGCCTTTCCAGTTGAGAGAGAAACCCTAAACTCCATCAACCTTTCTTAAGGACAGATAACCTCTTGTTGTTGCTTTAATTTGGACATTTTTATACACTTGCTTTAACTGAGACATTTTTGTGGTCTTAGAACCATTAACTTGCAACTTATTAAATTCCCCCTTTAAAAAGCCATCTCATTTCTGCTATATTGCACTTCGGCAGCTAGCAAACTAGAACAGACCCTCTTCACAGAGACCACATGGATTACTGTGCCTCAGGATGGTCCATGGGGAGAGGAGAGGAGAAGAATTTTATTTTCTTGTTTCCACCTCCCTCTGTTCAGAGGTTTAATCCATTAGGCCCTAAGTCCCCTGCACTTCTAAGTCATCCATGGGTGTTACAAGTGGATCCCATTGAGTCTCACATCTCAGAAGTAACCATGGGCAAGGAGCTTTCAGTGTGGCATGGGAAGATGTGAGGTCAGGTGTGCCTGAGAAAAGTTGCTCAGAGCCCACAGAGTAGCTATCACAGGTTGGGTTCCTTGGGAAACAAATTCCAAGAAGGAGGTTAACTAAGGCATGCTCATGGAAACATCACTAAGAATGGAGTGAGGGAAGCTAGATGAGGCAGAAAGGATGCAGGCAGCAAACATACCCTCCACTTCAGTAGGAACTGCAGCAGTTCTCAAGGGTGTGGAATATGGTGAGGCTGAGAGATCTATGGTAACTCTTTAAGAAGCATCCAGCAGAACTGAGCCCTTGCACCATTCAGATCTGCTCATGCTCTAATATTATATCTAGTTCTAGAGCTACAATATATAGGGCCTCCATTTTGTATATATTATCACTTTCCCCTTGAGATAGTACAATTAATCAGCCAAAGAGCTTAGTTTGGGGTTTTAGACAGACACCCCTGGTATGTTAAAGCAAAAGAATTAGTAAAAAAAAAAACAAACAAAAAAAAAACTACAGGCCTTGTAGCTGCAACATGTCCCGAGGCCAAAGCTGATATTTATCATTGCCTTCCTTCACCACCCATTCTAGATGTATTTAACCCCCACACAGCCCTCCAGGTGGCCTGGGTTACTTGCCTAGAGAAGTGAACCTGAATCTTATCTTCCAGGGGGCTGAGAAGTTGTCAAACAGCAGATATTCAATTGCCCAGTTACGTTCATACTGGCATGAAAGTACCAGAGAAACTGCAACAAATCCCTTGGGTTCCAGACATAGTCTACCCTACTGGATTCTACAGCAGCAATCCTACAACCTCATGAAAATAGTGTTGCCTATGCCTGCCAATTTGCCTTTTTGTAGAAGGAGTAACAGGATGATGGCTACGAGAACCCGGGCTGGGTTCCACCAGCGAAGACCCATGGGTTCCACTCTGGCTCTGGAACAAAGTGAACAGTACCAGAACAGACACTTAACTCTTGAAACTTCTCCAGCAATCATTCAAGTATCCTATCCATAGTGACCTAAAATAAGGGGCTCCACTGTCCTTCAGACAGTGTTAAAACAGGTGTTACTGAGGAGATAAATCAGCAAAAGACTGAGGACCTGGCTTCTGGGGGGGAAGGCAACAATTTCCTCTTGATTGCAGCCCACTCCCCAGCAACTCCGGACTCCGGCCCTCACCTCCAGGAAGAAGAGGAAGAAGCAAATATGGTTAGTTTTGTCTGAGCTCAGTGCGCATGGATAAATAGAGAATTGCAGGAATGTGGTTCGAGTTTGCCAAGAATTTCTCCTGGCCACACTTGGGTTTTACAGTTTTGGCATCCGTTCACAAGTCATTATGGAAGGAAAGTCATCTTCTTAAACAAGTCAATAAAACAGCTTTTAAAACCAGAAACTTGGGACAGGAAAAATCTATATCATGAGAAAGAAAAGTTGAGTTCAGAGATGTCTGGTCTAACCAAAAGACAGGATCCATAGAAGTCAAATAGTGACAAATTGATCATTAAAATATGAAAAATAATGATTACAATAACATGAAATAAGTTAAATTTGATAAAAGATGTGCATCCATAATGATACAAAAAAGGGAGGAAGACAGCTTAAAATGACTTTAAGAGTGATAGTGAGTAACAAATTTCTAAGGCTGTTCATTAAATATGCTATAAATTGGTTAAACCAAATTAAATGACTTTACAATAGAGTTTCCCCCAAAAGTTTATTATGAAAAATTTCAAACACACTGAAAACTTGAAAGAACTTCACAATGAACACCAGTACGCCCATACCTGGAGTCTACCATTAACATTTTATTATATATGCTTTCTCACATATCTATCCTTCAATTCTCTAAATGTCTCTCAGTACATCTTATTTTTTAATGCTTTGCAAAGTTGCAAGCATCAGTACACTTTTTCCTACAATGCAGTGTTGATATAAAGCATACTAATTATTAACAATTGTGGATCAACTTGGAGTGAGTGAAAAAGAGGCTCATAGTAGAAGAAACATTGGGCACAATGTGTGGGAAACAGCATAATATGCAGTGCCTGTCACAAGTGTCAAGAGTACAAGTATTTTGTTCATTCAGAATAATTTAAGCCCTGATCAGAACCTTACCATTGACACAATAGCATGAACTAAAAAAATGAAATTTAATCACAGCAATTTCACTTTTAGTCCTTAAACAGAAATGGAAAGACAGATGAAATTAGAAGAATTAACACAATGATAAAGAATGCACTAAAAAAATGATATTACAATGGCAATATTTAGAACACTGAAAAAAGAATTAGGTCAAAGCTATTTAGGGTGGCAAAAAGATATTGCTTTATTACGCAACAACTAGACCTAGTTAAGAAGATGGTACATTTAACCAAAGGAATAGATGTTTATTTGGGGCAAAATTTATATTTTCTGTAGCACACTCTCTAACTTCACTTGTATGGTCAGCTTATTCAAACACCATAATTACGTAGAAACGTGAATAAGGAGTGAGATCTTGTTGGTTTGTACAGGTTAGTGTATATGTCCTGACACATCCCAGAGTAATCTGGGCAGAAGATAAAGAAGTATTTGCAAAATCCCCTTGAGGGACTGAGGAAAAACGTGGAAATATTGTTTCCCCACCTGGGGAAGATCTGAAATTCTTGCAAGTATTGGGGACTACCAATTCAACAGGCAAAGCTCTCAATATTGGGGCTTGCCTTTATGAAACTTATTCCTGCAAAGGAGAACTAAGACTACTTATAAATATGGCTAAGAGTCACCCCCAGAGAATCTCTTTTGTGGCTCAGATGTAGCCTCTCTCTATAAGCAACTCTGCAGGTAAACTCACTGCTCTCCAGCTCTACATGGGACATAACTCTCAGGGGTATAAATCTCCCTGGAAATGTGGGACAGGACTCCTGGGAATTAGCCTGACCCTGGCATAGTAAGATTGAGAAAGACTTCTTGACCAAAAGAAGAGAAGAGAAATGAAACAAAATAAAGTTTCAGTGGCTGAGAGATTTCAAATAGAGTCAAGAAGTCATTCTGCAACTTATTCTTACACATTATATAGATATCCTTTTCAGTTTTTGGTGTATTGGAGTAGCTAGAGGAAAATGCCTGAAAGTGTTAAACTGTTGCCCAGTAGCCTTGATTCTTGAACATGAATGTATAAATATATACCTTTTATAGTGTGACCATGTGATTGTGAAAACTTTGTGACTGACACTCCCTTTATCCAAAGTATAAGCAGATATGTAAGAAAATTAAGACAAATAATAAATAAATAGTAGGAGGAATGTTTTGGGTGTTCTTTATTATTATTATTATTATTATTATTATTATTATTATTATTATTATTGGAATAATGAGAATGTTCAAAAATCCATAGTGATGATGAATTCACAACTATATGATGATACTGTGAACCACTGATTGTATACTTTAGATTACAATATGGTTTGTGAATATATCTCAATGCATTGCCTTAAAAAAATAATATAGCATATTTAAGACACAGGGTTTGGACAGAGGACCTTCTTGCTCTGCCATTTCCTAGGTTACTCTGCTCATCTGCAAGTTGGCACTCTACCTCTGCATGCTATTCAACAAGAAGAAGTCAGGATGAAAACTGTGGCAAGTAGCTACATCTTAGAGGATATTATCTGAGTGTCAGACATTTCACTTCCTCTACACTTCATTGACTGGAAATTAGTAGCATAACCACACCAGACTGCAAGGGATTCTGGAAACAGTAGTCTGTAGCTAGGCAACCAGGTTGCCTAAAACTCAGACCATCTAAAACTAAAAAGAAGAAGGAGTAAAAGGGATACTGGGGGCCAACTAGCAGTTAACAGCTTGTATAATAAAAGTGGAGTCCATGAGTATTATACCCTATAGGGAAAAAAAAAAACAAGAAAGAATAGACAAAAAACAATCATAAACTCTTTTTTATAGGGAGAAATTAATTCATGAAACGTATGCAAAAGATGAGTTCTGTTGAAAGGGCTTTGATAATCAGACAGAGAATTTAATTAATTAGAGGAGGGAAAGAAATTAAGATCATTAAATGAAAACTGAATTCAAGGAAATTCAGTGGGTTCAAAGGAATGTGTACAGTTACCAAGTCTTCATTAAAAAAAAAATGAACAAAATGAGGAAAGGGCACTGAAAAATGTTTTCATTTTGGTGATCACATAGGTGAGGTAAGTAATGAGCTGTCTGACTTTGCCAAAATGAAGTAGATGTCCAAGAGGCCGAATTAAGGGTACAGCACTACTGTTCCCCTGACAGTGAGACTCTTCCTTGGGTTGACAATCATCTATTAAGGCAGGGTAGCAGGGGAGACACTTGTCAATATAGTAAGGTGTAATTAGAAGTAGAACAACATACTCTATTAGCTCAACCTGGGAGGATTGCTGGGAAGGAGTTTGAAATGTTTGTGTGGTTTTTTTTCCAACTGTTCTAGATTGCTGGCTGCCAGAATGCAATATACCAGAAACAGAACAGATTTTTAAAAGGGGAATTTAATGAGTTGCTTGTTTACAGTTCTAAGGCCAAGAAAATGTCCAATTAAAACAAGTCTATAGAAATGTCCAATCTAAGGCATCCAGGGAAAGACCTTGGTTCAGAAAGGCCAATGAAGTTCAGGGTTTCTCTCTCAAGTGAGAAGGCACATGGAAAACACAGTCAGAGCTTCTCTCTCAGCTGGAAGGGCACATGGCGAACACAGCGTCATCTGCTAGCTTCTTCTCCTGGCTTCCGGTTTCATGAAGCTCCCTGGGAGGCATTTTCCTTCTTCATCTCCAAAGGTCTCTGGCTCATGAACTCTCTGCTTCATGGTACTGCAGCATTCTCTGCTCTCTCTGAAACTCCCATTCTCCAAAATGTTTCCTCTTTTATAGGACTCCAATAAACCAATCAAGACACACCCAAATGGGTGGAGACATGTCGAGATCTAATGCAGTTTAACAACCACTCTTGACTAAATCACATCATCCAGGGAGATGATCTGATTACAGTTTCAAACATACAGTATTGAATAGGGATTATTCTACCTTTATGAAATGGGATTTTGATTAAAACATGGCTTTTCAAGGGGACATACAAACGTTTCAAACCAGCACACCAACTAAGAATGAAATCTTAAAGAGAATACTTTGACTTAAACATGAAAGGGCTTAAATTTGAGGTTGAATTCCTGTTAGAGCTTCTAGGTACAATATACCTGTAGTTCAGGGTTTTTAACATGGCACTACTGACATTTGGCGTTGGATAATTCTTTGTTTTGGTGGACTTTCCTGTGCATTGCAGATGTTTAACAACATTCCTGATCTCTTTCATCTAACTAGATGCCAGGAGCAATATCACCGCCTCCCTAATCCTTTCTCCTGAGTATTTTTGTTAAGTTTCTTTTTTCATTTTTTTCTCTTCTCTCTCACTCTACTCCAGCCACACTGGTCTCCTCATTGTTCCTCCAGCATGATGGCTATGTTGTGCCTCCGAGTCCATGCACTGATTATTCCTTATGCCAGGGACACTTACCCCATAAGGGTTACTCCCTGAACAACTTCAATTCTTTTCTTAGGGTCTGTTATGACATCCAATTGTAAATTGAAAATCTCTTCCCCTAGCCACTCCCCCCAAGTTTTGACACCAAAAAAGATGTCTCCAGACAATGCCAAATGCAACTTAGGGGCAAAACAGTCCCTGGTTCCACTACTGTAGGTCCATCAGCCTTGGTCTAATTCAGTGAAAATATTAAATTATACAGTCTCATATCCACATTGTTATGCCTGCAATATTATCAGCATAGCTAGCAGAGAAAGATTTTGGTGGGGAAAACAGAATATTGTTCCCCCCCGACCAGATTTAGTGGGGTTGGTACCAGAGTAATAGTAATTAGATTGTTCTCCTTGTTCCTTACTGCATAGAAGGGCTGGTCAGATCTAGAGAAGGCAAGAAGAATAAAGCAGAAAGTCAAACGAGTGTGAATTTATGTAATGTACCTCACTCATTTATTTGAGACAAGTTACAGAAATATAAACAATAGGATAAAAATAGATAAAGAAATCAGGGCAAAGGAAAAAAAAACGGGAACATTAAATATAGACAGAGAAAGTTTGTATTCAAACTCATGACATAAGATCCTGTGCTAGAAGTGGATGAGATGCCAATTTGATATTGTACTTCTCAGTGGCAAAGGAAAAGGATGAATGAACAATTGCAAGAGTTCATAAAAATTAAAGAGAGGAAGAGTGAGAAAAAGTGTCCAAAAGAACACGACATTAAAAACTGAGAATAATTTCTAAGGTCCAAAATGGAGATATAACATGACGCATTAGATACTTCTCCAAACAATGCAATCTTTTCATCTTTGATATTCACATATCTGTATGAGGTATAACCAATTAATATATTTATGCCCAATTGCATGCACTAAATATGGGGTAAAACTGTTCCCAGCTCACAAAATTTGAATTATTCATTGTGTAATAAAAGTACTATAATAGTTCCTTACATTTAAATTTCATTTACATTCTTATTCACACTTTAGAAAATCCTTTGAGTGGAGACATTTACATAGTGCTTTTATAGATAAGGGTACTAAGACACTGAGAGGAAAGTAACTTGCCTATGGCCACAAATCTAATATGTACAAGGAGCAGGATTTGAACCAAGGACTTTTGGTTCCTTGGTTTCGCTCATTGTTTTTTCCCAATATATATGCCTCTCCTTTATTAATATTTTAAATACAGAAGGTTTATTTTAATAAATATTTCCTCTACTAGCACATATCCATGGGTGTAATGGTTAGAAATATTTAAGAAGCAAATGAAAGAAATCTGCACTTGAAGTGGCTTAGACAATAGGAAATCCATCACCACACAACAGGAGCCCAGAGGGGGCCAGGAACTTGGTGTGGTAAGAATGGAGCATACAACATCCTAAAAATCACCAACCTTTCTATCTCTCTGCTACACCACACATCTACATTCCATTTTCACAAGGTGGTTGTGATAGTTCTAGGCATCAATTATAAATATGACAGCACTCAGCAAGAAAAAGACCCTATCTCTTCTTGATGTGTCTTTCTTGAGAGCAAAGAAACCTTGCAAAATTCTGCCTCCTTCAACCAGAATTGTGTCAGGTGCCCACACCTAAACCAATCACTGACAAGAGCAGTCATTTATACTATCAGACCACACTTCTTGGACCAGTGTGCATTGCCATTGGATGAGCTATAACATCTAAGCAAAACTGGGGTTCTACTAAGAAAGAGGAAGGGGTTGGGATGGATTTGGATAAGCATTGAACAGTGCATGCCAACATGTGCATGATCTTTTTCACTTTTAATTTATTCCTTATTGCCCTTCATTTAATGTTATACATTTCTGACCTTGTAGTAAGATTAATTTGGAAATTGGGAGCAGGAGCCCAATTATCTAATATACAGAAGAGAAGTAAAATGTCAATTTACTCTCCCTTTTCCTTTTTATTTTTTTAATATTTGTGGTAGTTAGGTTCAGGTGTCAGCTTGCCCAGGTGAAGGTACCTAGTTCTGTTGCTGTGGGCATGAGCCAATGGCATGTGACCCTTATCTGTTGCTGATTACATTTGCAGTTGGTAAGGAGGCATGCCTGCTGCAATGAATGATATTTGATTTAATTGGCTGGATGCTTAACTGAGCAAGACCAATGCAGCATAACCCAAGCAGCTCAGCATACCTCATCTCAGCACTCACACCTCAGCCCAGGCATTTGGAGATTCAGAAAGGAATCACCCTGGGGGAAGTTTTTGGAACCCAGAGGCCTGGAGAGAAGGCCAGCAGAGATCACCCTCTGCCTTCCCACATAAGAAAGAGCCTCAGTTGAAAGTTAGCTGCCTTTCCTCTGAATAACTATACATTTTTAACTAAATAAATCTCCTTTTATTAAAAGCCAATCCATCTCTGGTGTGTTGCATTCTGGCAGCTTTGGTAGACTAGAACAGATTTGGTACTGAGAGTGGGGTGCAGCTGCAGTTTGCAAATATCAGACATGTTTGAACTGTTTTTTGGATAGATAAGGGGAAGATTTTGGAGGAACTGTGAAAAGAATGATGGAGAAGTCCTGTGGTGTTTGAAGAGACTGTTGGTATAAATGGAACACTGCCAATCTGGACAAAGGGGGACACAAAAGGGACAAATTGGAGTTTGCAGAGTGAGAACTATGGAAGCTCAGGTCTGAAGCCAAGAAACCTCAGGCCAGGAAGTGTACCCCCTATATACATGGAGGGGTGAGTTTGCCCTGAGGACAAAAGATGAGTCTCCCATCTCATTGCAGTGGAAGAGTTTGCCACCTCAGGCTTTTGAGAAGGTACAGCACACTCCTGTGGGACTGGGGAGAACCTGGTTGCCACCACACGGAGGGACTGAGCATGTGCCCCAGAAATGGCAGAGAGCCCAGGTGTGGCCCCAATGTCTGGAGAGGGTGGAGCCAAGAGAAAGGTGGTCTCCTCAATGTTCCCTGAGGTTGATTTGGAAAGAGGTGGGCCACTGCATAGGCCCTTGGAAAGGGTGGGTCTGCCACTTTCTAAAGCTGAAGATAAATGACTGAAATCCAATGGAGTTGGCCCTGCAGGTTTTCAGAACTGCCTGTGTTCCTTCCAATTTCCCCCTGTGGAAATGAAAACATGTATCCTATGACTGTCCCTTCTTTGCATATTGGCACCAGATATCTTGTTTTGAGATTCATAGGTCCACAGCCAGAAGAGAATTTTTGCCACTTTAATATTGTTTAAGGTGATGTGTATAGTTGCTAAGTCGACAGGGGGTGGACATATGGTAGTTAGGTTCAGGTGCCAACTTGGCCAGGTGAAGGTGCCTAGTTCTATTGCTGTGGGCATGAGCCAATGGCATGTGAACCTCATCTGTTGCTGATTACATCTGCTCTCGGCAAGGAGGCATGCCTCCTGCAATGAATGATGTTTGATTTAATTGGCTGGATGCTTAAATGAGAGAGCTCAACGTAGCACAGCCCAAGTAGCTCAGCATACCTCATCTTAGCACCCCCAGCTCAGCCCAGGCCTTTGGAGATGCAGAAAGGAATTACCCTGGGGAAAGTTGTTGGAATCCAGAGGCCTTGAGAGAAGGCCAGTAGAGCTCACCTGTGCCTTCCTGCATAAGAAAGAACCTCAGCTGCAAGTTAGCTGTCTTTCCTCTGAAGAACTATATGTTAACTAAATAAATCCCCTTTTGTTGAAAGCTGACCCATCTCTGGTGTGTAGTTTGCATCCCAGCAGCTAGCAAACTAGAACATCTCTCAATTCTGTTTGAAATCTCTCAACCACTGACATGTTATTACTTTCCTTTTTCTGAGTGAGGAATTGGTTCTAGACAATATTTTGGAAATGATTGCAAGAGTTTTTCTTTGGCATCATTTCAACCCCCTTTGTGGATGTCTCCATTGCCTCCCTTTTCCCATAGGACTATTCCCGCAAGTGCAACTTTTTAAGCTGGAAAATAGAAAAATCTGGCTTCTTAATTCAATCTCTCTGTCTCTACACTCCATGCCCTATTTACAATAATTATTTTCCCATTTAACCTGTAACATAAATACAAGCTTTGACTCATTTTATAGATGAAAACATAAGCTTAGCTTGTTTAAATGACTTGTCCAAGATCACATAACTAATACATATAAAATCAGAACTGAAACTCGTATCCGCTCTATAACGACTAGATGTAACAAGGTACAGCTGACTTCAAAAGCCCCTGTTCAGACTACCTCAGTGTACTCTGTCCATTGGGTCTCCTAGTCACTAGCAGCCCACTACACACATAAAGACAGCCTGACCTCCTCCCAGCAGCCAAAGTGATCTTTTTAAAATCATAAATCAACCAGGTCATTCTCCTGCTCACATTGAATGAATGCTTTACTTCTCACCCCGAGTAAAATCCAAACTTATCATTTCTTTTGAAGCCCTGCAGGGACCTCTGGTTGCCATTCTAAAGTCACTGCATTCCATTCGGGTCTTGGGTTAGATGTTACCTGCTCAGAAAGTTCTTTCCTGGAATACCTATCTAAAATAGAAGTCCTTCTCTGGTTGGTTTCCTGGTTTTATTTGTTCCCACAACACATACTGACTGGCACAATAGACATATGATCCTTTTTTATTATGGGCAATCAGAGGCTATGATCTAAGACCTACATAGAGCTGCATATAAACATTCTAAGAAAACATTTACATGTGTGATATTTTCCTGTAAGTGACTGTGGTCCTTTACACTTGCCATTACACACATTTGCCTAACCTTTACAGGAAGTCAATGAAAAGGTGAAGTTTCCTGAGGTGGGAATGTGGTGGCATACTTAAGGAATAGCAAGGTGGATAGTGACTTAGGAGGAAAGTGGTAGAGGATGAGAATAGAATGCCAACCAAAGTCCTAGCCTGCCACATAACCGCTGTATCATTCGTAGAGCCGAAAACAGTCGCTGGCACATAGTAGGCACTCACTAAATATTTGTTATGTAAATGAACAAGTGAACGGATGAATGAATACTGTCCCCTATACTAGGCATTAAAAATGGGGGGGGGGGGGATCATATGCACTGAGAAGACTAAGGAAAAGAAGAATGTAGAAACAGAGACAACATAGGCAAATGCTCTGCATCTGCCTTCTTTGCTTGCCACTCTGCGTGCCTGAGAAAGAGAGTCCTACTAGAAAGGCCTATCTGTCCTATTCCTTTGCTCTAACTCTCACAGATCTCATGCTCGCAAGCTGCAAGGTAGGAGAGAAGAGGAGCTGAAACAAGAGGAGAAAGGAATTTGTGTTTAATTGTCACAAGCACACTCATTCCCACGGTTAGAAAAATGTGTATAAGAGCAAGTGTTAAGGACCATACTACTCAGTTATGTGTAATGTTATGTGTAAATGTTTCCTCAGACTGTTTACATATAGTTCTAAATGCAATCAGGTCACTTCTCTGCTTAAAATCTTTCAAACATGCCCCTTGTTCACTCAGGTTAAAGACTAAGATACTCAATGTGATCAAATGATCCTGTAAGGTCTGACCTCAGTTTTCCTTTCTAAGCAAAAATCAAGCTTTCCAACCTTACCGGGCTCCCTTTAGTTCTCAGTTGGTTCCTTAGGCCTTTATACTATGCTACTGTAACTGCAAACTCTGGCTTTCAGGCTTAGCTTAGATACCTTTAACTCCATGTCACTACCATCAGACCTCTTCTTAACTCCCTAAACTAACTAAACTAACTAGTCTCTTGTATTAGTTAGAATAAAGGTAGATGTTATAGCAAATATGCTTTAATACTAAAATGGCTCAGCCCCAACAGAAGTGTCTGTCTCCCTAACTAATAGTCCAAGGCAGGATAGTTCAAGTACACAGCTTGGTATGGTCTGCAGCTTCTTCAGCACATGGCTTACAAGATTGCCATGATTATCACCATCCCAGACAGCTGGACTGGAGTTAAGCATGGAGGGACACAAGTGGGATATTTTATGGGCCAAATCTGGAGGTAGTACACGTCACATCACATCATCTCACAGTCCATTGGCTGGAAGTTAGTCATATGGCCATACCTAACAGCAAGGCAGGCTGGGAAATGTAGTCTAGTTGTGTTCCCAGGAAGAAGAGGTGAATCTGGATTTTGGTGAACACACAGCAGACTGTCACAACCCATCCCCACCCCACTCTTCTCCCATCCCTCTCCTTCCATTATATATTTCTATAGCAGCTGACATTTTTCTGTCATAATATGCACTTGTTACATGGGAGATGTGAACTCTATAGTGACAAGGACTTGCTATATGGGAGACGTGAACTCTATAATGACAAAGACTTATAATTTGCCTTATTACCCACTATATTCCCTGACACAGAGCCTGGTACATAGTAGGCTTTCAGTAAATACTATGTTGAACCATGTGAAGTCGCTGTTTTGTTGGTCAAAAAATGTCTAATAGCAATTTCAAAGAACAATCTTTAAGACACATCTCTGACTAATGGGTTGTTTAGCTGAGTACCTCCCACATGTTGGTGGAAAGCTGTTACACAGAACTCCAATTTGCTTCTTTCCACTGGTCTTAAGCCTTGTTAGATAATTGAACTCCTTTCCAGGGAAACACCTGCAGAGCAAGGCGTTTTATGGACTAACTATGAGGTCATATCCCCAGTGGAAATTTGGGGTGGTAAGGACTCATACATGGACCTCCACTGAGGTTCAGGAGAAAGCTTTGTCATTCCATGTTAATGGAAGACAGTCGTTCAGTTCTCTTCCAATTAAGCAAACATTTGTTCAGCATCTACTATGTGCCAGGTACTGGATCCAGAGCCAAGGACACAAAGATGATTGCCTCATTTGAGAAGCTCGTAGATTTGCAGGAGATGCATGGTTGGTTTGTTTTGGAAATATCCCTTCAGCAATTTTCAGAAGAATGGGCAGGACAAGAAAAAGAAAGACCAACTGGGAAGTGGTCTTAATAGCTAGGGAAGAAAGAGTGACCTGTATTTGTGCTCCTTCACGGTTTTTCCTATTTCTTTCCTTTGAGTGGTGAGAGAGGTGGGAAAATGCGTGGTAATGGGAAAGGTGAAGGGTTTGGAGGAGCACAACCCTCTAAAGAGGAAAGCAATAGTTCCTCATCAGCTGATGAGGAAGCACCTAAGGCTCCAGAAAGGGCAGCGGCTATGCAGATAAATGTCAACAAGTGCTTAGAAGGTGCTTCACTAAGAAGTCCTCCACTCCTCCCCAATCTCTTAAAATGGAGAAATCTGCCAGTGAAATTAATGAAAATTGGAGTCATGAGTATGTCAGATACTGAGGCTGTACAGTCCTTTCCTAGAGTCCACTTAATCCTTACCAGCTTGGTGCGGAAAAAATGAGAAGGAAAGTCTACCCCAGGGTGTGTGCATTCCATCATTTGTCAAACAGGAGCAGTCTTTTTTGCTGGGTCTTTGTTGTTCTGGAGCTCTGAGCTAAAAATAGACTTTCCAAAGAAAGCGCCCTTTAGGTGGTCTTACCAAAGCAATTTACATTATCAACTCAGAGTTTCAAGACTAATTTGGAATCCTCGTACTGTTGACGTGCTCCATTTTTTTCAGGGATCACTGCTTTCTTACTCTAAGAAAGTGTTCACCAGAGGAATCTCATATCTTGAGCCAAGAATTAGGATGGGAGGTAGGGGCTGTGGGGGATTGGTACATCATAGTTTAGGTGCTTTGTGTGCTCCAATTGGATTCTCTGCATAGGGCTATCAAATTTTTCCTCTTTTTTTTCTCCTACATTAAGGTTAAAAATATCTGCCCACATAATTATACTACTCTAAATTATATTTCTCTAAACCCAGTAACTTCGTAGGGTCACAATTCCCTTTTAATGTACAATGACAAGTCAGCTGCAGAGTGCTCTGCAACTGCCATTGTTGAGACTGAAAAAACGCCCCCATCTCAACACAAAGACTTTCGCATCAGTCCTCAAATGGAGTGGTGCGCCATATCCAGGTCATGGTGGGTAGTGTCAGAGAACCTGTCTCTGAAAGCTGGCTTTACCACTGCCTGCATAGTTGTGGAGACTGGGGGCAGTGTGTGTAAAGGGCCTGAACCCCTGTCGGTAAATGGTAAGCTATCAGTGTTGATCTTGTCCTACTGTCCCTCTTCAGTGGTGCGACTGCTGACAGAGCAAACCTCTATTACCAAAGGGCATATGAATGACCTGCCACATTGTAAGAAGAACGTTCATAGGCAATTTTATAATTTAGCCATTTGCCAACCTTACAGAATGAGCTACAATTTTAAAGATGAGGTAATAGAAGCTCAGGAGAGTTAACTGACTTGTCCAAATTTTAAGCATCAGAGCAACGGAAAATACACTTATAATTATTTTAGTGGCATTCAACTTCTACGTGGTAATATGTCTTTCCACTCAGAAACAACAAACCTCTCACCAGATATTAAAATCTCACATTTTTCTTCCATTTGTTGATTCAACAATTATAGATTCAACAATTGCAGGCTAAGTGCCTAGTGTATGCATCAGGCATTGAGTAGGTTTTGTTGTCGTATTTTATTTTATTCATTAAATATAAGACCTGAATAATCTCATAAGTCTTAATATTTTACAAAATGTTTTTGCTGTGCGAATGGTGCCTTTTTGGCACTATATTTCTTGCATATTACAAGTAGAGAAGAAAGCTATTGCCATTTGCACTTTAATTTTCAACTTCCCGATTAAACTCTCTAGTGAGTTCTAATAGTCTCTAAGTTAGTTCTTTTGTGCTTTCTAAACAGATATGCCCTCTGAAAATAACAATACTGTTAATTCCAAAAATTTCCCATATTCCCCCCTCTGACATTCTTCTCTTTTTCTCTTCCTTAACTGTCTTAATTGGATTGTCTTGTATTGCTAGAAAGAAATTGTTCCCTGTATACTAGAAATGGGATCAGTGGGGGTTCAGAGAAAAATTCAGTTTCCATATCTTAGTGACTTACAAGGGTCAAGAGGGGCGGTGCTATATCCATACAATGAGAAATATGCTCAGATGGTAAGGTTTTCCCGGGAGAGCTGTTGACAATGGCCAATTCTGTGCAAGGCTCTAATAGGCCAGAGCAAATGAGAACTTCAGCTATTACAGCTTCCTCTGGAGCCAGAGAAAACCCATCCTCCTATGGAAACAGACTCAAGGAAAAACTTGAATATACACGATTGCCTAGTGACTGCCTTGGCAAAAGAGCAGACCCCTTGCCCAGTACCATGCACACCACTTCTCCTGTATCATGCTGTTGTTTGAAGTGGTCCCACAAGAATAAGACCAGTTTTTTCTCAAGACAGAGCATATTAGCATGCATGGTAGGTAGGTATCTTCATTTCCTAAGGCTTCCATAACAAAGTTTCACAAACTTGGTGGCATAAAACAACAGAAATGTACCTCATAGTTCTGGAGGTTAAAAGTCCAAAATCAAGCTGTCAGCAGGCCCATACTCTCTGAAGCCTGTAGAGGAGAATCCTTCCTTGCCTATTCTAGCTTTGGGTGGTTTTCCAGCAATTGTTGGTGCTCCTGGGCTTGCAGATAAAGCACTTTGAATCTCTAGCTTCATCATCACATGGCCTCCTGCTCCTTGTCTGTCTCCTTTGTCTGTATTCAAATTTCTCTCTTCTTATAAGGATATAGATATATTGGGTTAGGGCCTACCATAATCCAGTCTGACTTGATCTTAACTAACTATATCTTCAAAGACCCTATTTTCAGACAAAGTCACATTCACTGGCCCAGGGCTTAAGACTTGACCATATCTTTTGGGGGGACACAATTCAAGCTCTGATAGTCAGCATATGAGCTCTGGAGCTCATGTGAATGGACTCAAATCCTGGCCCCACCACTTTCTGCCTGTGAGGCCATCTGAGAAAACTATATAACCTCTTTGTACCTTAGTGTCCTTACCTATAAAATGGTGTTAATAGTTGTGCCCACCATACAGAGGTTTGGGGTGATTAAATTAGTAAATATATGTAAAGTACTAAGAATAATGTCTGGCACATAGCATGTGCTCAATAAATCTTTTCCAGAATAGTGCCTGCCCTGGGAGTTTCATTATAACTAAGGCTCTGACATGCTCTTGTTAGAAGACTTTGGGAAAGATACTTAAAGTTTCCTATTAATTTTTCTGAGCCTTATTTCTTTCATATGCAGAGTTAAGAACCCCTTCCTCATTGAACCATTAAAACAGTTTCTGGAGGAAATGTATGTAAAACAGCTGAAATGGTAATGAGTTAAAAGGTATTTTCCTTCCAACTTGATGTCTTTACTAATAATAAGTTCCATGGGGATGTAGACTCATCTCTATATCTAAACCTATCAGGGATTCAATTATATCCAAAAGGAAAGTGTGGTATTGAACTAAATAAAAAATTGTTGGATTAAATTGTACTCATCTTCCACCATACAACAGAATCAACTTTTTTTTTCTAAAATGTAATTTTAATAGCCACTCCATCAAAATCAAGGAGAGTCACATTTTAAAAGTATTATATATGCTGTACAGTGAATTTACAAGTTTTATTTGGATTTCATTTCTTCTTGGCTGCCTGAGGTGTTTTTGTGCATGCAATTAATATAGGAACACAGAATCAACTTTTCAAAAGTACTTATGACTTTGTTTCTATCAGTCCTATCAGAGTTCTTTCAGTGAGATAACTTATGGAGGATTAATTTACAAAGAAACTATTTACAAAGCTATAGATAAAGTGCGACGGAATCATATGAGATAGTGCAGTAACAAATGGCTACAGAGACAGGGGAAGGAGAGGTACCTACAGAGACGAGGGAAAGGAGTGTTATCGAGAACCTAGAAGGAGAAAGTCATGTAGAGAATGTTACTTTGATTGAGAAAGAGAATCAGCCCAAGGTACATCACAAGAGCGCCAGGAAAATATATATTTTGAAGTCCCTCTACAACCTCCCTTCCTTCTCCAAGTAGAGCTTCCCAGTGGTGTAACCCACCCATAAATCAGAAAAAGTGGGAGTAGAGTTGCCACATCTAGAAAATTAAAATACAGGGTACTCAAGAACATTTGAATTTCAGGTAAACCACAAATAAATTGTTAGTGTAATATGTTTCAAATATTGCATGGTAAATACTTATACTAAAAAAGTATTCATTGTTTATCCAAAATTCAGATTTTAACTTGGTGCTCTGTATTTTATCTGACAACTCTAAATGAAGGATGGAGTACTACTGATGAATTCCATATAGGTCATCCTTCCCAAGCAGAGGGCAGGAAAGAAAGAGGTGAAAAGTAAATTTTGAGAAACAAATGGAAGCTAATCCAACACACCCATAAACTCACCCCTTTTATGCCAACACATCCAGTATTTTCTCTTGTCTAGAAAATTTTGAAACCCCAATACAGTAAATCATGAGGTACCAACAGCCCCCACATTATTCTTGGTGATGTCAATTAGGTATATGCCTTTCTGAAACCTTAAAAGTTAACCGCCACTGATGTACTTCATTTAAGCTCAAAAGTAGGGAAGGGGAGAAACAGTTAAATAGCAGAAAGCAATAGGTTTACAAAAAAGCAACTATGAACAAAGTTTTGGTACCTTTTCTACTACATATTACATCTTTCCCTCTGCTAGCATCTCCTTGGCCTAGTGGAATAACCCAAACCTGCAAGAACAGGGTACTTTATTAGGTGCTTTTATACGTCCATTGGCCAGTTCTATTGAGCAAATGAGTTCTAAGAGGCATCCCAGTGAATCCCTTGGGTTGCAAACACAGTGCTCCTTGGCCCTTCTCCTTAAGCAATGGCAAAAATTCCCTAGCAATGAGAATGAACCACCATGGCCTTTAGACACATTCTACCTGTTGGTTCGACAAATAATCAGAGAAGCCTCAAATCCATTTTATAAGAACCATGACAATGTTTCCTGATGGACGCAATCCCCCTTGGGTGCTAGGTTCTTGAAACCCACTGAGGTTAAATTCACAGGAATGGAAAACACATTTCTACAAGCGAGTTATTAGGTTTAATTGGGAGAAAAGTCACTTGAACCCTTTGTTCATAGGCCTGTGCATTCTGATTATGGGGGAGATGGTATCATATATTGGCAGCTGTTTTACAGCATCTATGGCTTTCATAGGACAATACCCAATCTCACAGACTGTTGTTTCTTCACCAATTTCTTAACTGAGATTCTAAGTGATGGGGCATATGATATGACAGGTAAAGTCCATGACCATGACTTAGTACCTTTCTTGTTTTGCTATAAAATATTTTCCTTGGTCAGAAGCAATGTTATGGGGGATACCAAAGCACAGGACAAGGCATTCTGTAAATTCACAAACTTTGGTACTGGGAGAAGTATTTTGGACAGAAAAGGTAAATGTATACCTGGAATTTGTCATTATCCCTTTAAGGGTTCAAACCACCCCTCAGTCTGACAAGAAGGGTCTTATGCTATGACCTTCTACCTTCTACCAACCTTCTACCAGCTATTCCCCCCACCAAATATCTCAGATCTGGCTGCAGTTGCTGGCTAGTTGTGCACTCAGCAGTGATAGAACGAATAGGTTATGGTAAGAAGAAGAATACATTTTGAGCCCAAGCATAGTTTCTATCCTTGCTGCTATGCCTACATAGTTCATGAGCCCTTGAACTCTGTACCGGGTGAGTAAGGAAAGATTTTGACCAACATCCACAAAATGGGTCATCTTGTCTACCTAACCCTGCTATGCATTGACCTGGGATACAAATGACTTCATACTTGATGACATTCTAAGTGGTCCCCCCACATTCTCTCAGATCAAGCTCCTTGTCACCAATATTTTCTAGTCTTGCGCTTTACAATTCATACCCAATAGTCATCACTCAGAAAACCCTTTTTACCTTCTACATGAAGAAGAAAACTAGTTGTACCATCCAATGTTCAGCCCCTGGGAAGATTTCTATTCACTTCCATCTTTCTTGGAAGGAGTTTGAATACAGGTTTTTATTACACTGGAACCAGCATATATTGCAAATTCTACCATTTTCATCCTCCATTAACTGCTCATAGGAAACTCCCCATGAAACCATAGCTGTAGGTCAAGGAGGGAGACAGAGAAGGTGTTGATAATGGTCTACTATTAAGCTGCTTGTATGTATATATGGGTGTTTACTACTAATATTTTTATTTTCAACTTATTTTTATGTTATATATCTGCTCTGTATTTATGTAAACTTGATAGAAAGATCTGAAAAAATGCCAAATAAAATAAAATATGATCAGTTAATTAAGCAAGTGAGGTTTTCTGTACTTTTATTGGTAATGGAGAGCTGAATTACTCTTTGATATCGATTGAGAGAGCAGTTGTAGTCACTCACTAAATCTTAATTTCCTTAACTGTAAAAAAGTATTGATAGTACCTGGATTACATATTTTTTGTGAGTTTATAGACAAAGAATATAAAGTTGCTAACATATACTTAAGCATAAAATAACTGCTTTTTAACATACTAAAAGAGTTCAGGCATTATAGCACTGAGCCTGCCAAGATAAGATGCTGTGCCTAAGCATGGCCAAAGCAAATTTATAAAACATGTAAGTGAAGGAAAGTGAAACAACATGTCATTTTAATATATTGCATTCTATTGCTTTAACATAATTATAAGCACATTTATCTGATTTTTTTCAAAGTAATAATATTTAAAATTCAGATAAATTGAATAAAGTTCCTCTTAATTCATGAATCTTGCAAAGAAAAGATAAATTCTAAAATTGCCAGTCTCTAATGATCATAAAGTAGAAATGACAAGATCAAATACTTGCCAAGATTTTGGCTTCAGTCTTAGAAGTTACATATATTTTTTGAATTTATGCTATTTTATGTATCTTCCTCTAAGCATTCCTCATTGTGTCTATAATTTTAGCAATGCTAATATTTAATTTATGTAGTCAATGAATGAATAACATAATTCAGTCACCCACACAAAAAAATGTCTGAAGAACTTCAATAGCACTTTAATGTAGTTATATTAATAAGAAAAATGGGCACACAGGATGCTCACATGGGATTTCTTTGTAATAATACAGAATTTTAAAAAAATTTCTATCAGCTAGCTAATTAACAAAATAAGTGATTGTGGGTGGATGAATACAGAGGGAAATAGGAATAGAATCATAGTGCAGGAAGGATGATGGTGAAACATCACCTTATTGAATGGCCTGATTTGACCAAAAAGGAAAACCTAGGGCAGCGAATAGATTTGCCATCCTGGTTTTTACCATGCCATTTAACATCTTTGAGTTTTATGTTAGTAGCTGCCACAAATCTAAGCTCCTATCTAAAATCCTTTAAATGAGAGTGTCAAATGCTCTGATTTGTGGCGTTTAAACAGTGGCAGAGGAAAAGACTGAATGTGAACAAGGAGTGGTTGTTATGGTGATGCTTGTACATAGTGTTCTCCAAAAAAAAAAAAATGTACTTATGGAATAATACCAATAGAAAGAGCATTCATCTTTAAAATGAAGAATACAGGATTCCTCTTTGATTTCCTGCTGAGGTGCTTGCTTTTCCTACTCTTGGTTTAATCACTAGAGTCAGGCTTATATAGAAGATTGGGGACAATAAACACTTACAGTTAGTTTTACCAACTGAACCTGCTGATAGGATTCTGTACCCAAGCATTATCAAAGCAAGCTTTTAAAAAGTCTAAGTGTAAGAAAATGAAGCAGAAAATTACATGGCAGCACATTGGGAGTCCATCCCAACAGAAATGTATGATGTGATTTAATAAGAACTCACCAATTGTGGTTTTTTGGAATGGCATGGTAATGTGGAAACAAAACTGGGACTGATGGCCAGAATATCTGGATTTTTAGATCCATTTCAACCCTTCACTGAATCTTTTGAGATTGCTACATCACTCGATATCCCTGAGAGT
Source organism: Tamandua tetradactyla (assembly GCF_023851605.1). Taxonomy (NCBI): domain Eukaryota; kingdom Metazoa; phylum Chordata; class Mammalia; order Pilosa; family Myrmecophagidae; genus Tamandua; species Tamandua tetradactyla. The sequence continues at coordinate 51,202,953 of NC_135341.1, read as the reverse complement.
CAAAATAGGGATCAAATGGTTAGAATAGGGGTTAGGTGGTTAGAGTAAAGGTAAGAACGGCACATATAAACATTCAAAAATGTTATTTGTTATAATTAGCAATTTATTATTATCCAAGTTTTCTCCATTTGAGAAATGCATAAAAAAACTCTTCAAAAATTGCAAATCATTATATAAACATAAGGAACTATAATATGTCGTGTTCACAAAAAAGAAAGAAAAAAGTCGATTGTAGTGATATAAAAAAATATTTACGCATTCTAGCTTCCTGTACTCTGGAGCAGCTAGAAGGAAAAATCTGAGAGGATCATATGGCAACCCATGACAAACTCTGGGATCTGTCTTGTAACTTCTTGTTGAAGAGTGTTTTGAAAACTATCACTTTTTTTATTTGTTTGTTTTGTTTATATGTTATACTATACAATAAAAAAGTTTTTAAAAATGTGAAACAATCAAACCTTACCACCAACGCAATCCTAGATATTGTGTCAAATATTAGGGACGCCCAAATCAAAATTCCAAGCCCTTGATCTTGAGGTTTGCCCTTATGAAGCTTATGTATGCAGCAGAGAAGCTTAGTCTACCTATAAGTATGCCTAAGAGTGACCTCCAGAGGACCTCATTTGTTGCTCAGATGTGGTCTCTCTCTCTAAGTCCAACCCTGCAAGTGAAACCATTGCTCTCCCCATTGTGTGGAACATCACATCCAGAGAAGAACATCTCCCTGACATTGTGGGAAATGACCCCCAAGGATGAGTCTGACCCTGCTACCGTGGGATCAACAATGCAATCCTGACCAAAAGGGGGAAAAGAAGGGTTACAATTAAGGTATCAGTGGCTGAGAGAGTTCAAATAACATCAAGTGGCTACTCTGGAGGTCACCCTATGCAAGTTTCTGAGGGTAGGTGATTTGGTTTAGCCATACTGGGAGGAATTACGGCAGCATCTGTTAAAATATAAAATCTGTATTCCTTGTGTCCCAGCAATTCCATTCTGGCATCCCTGTTAGAGAAATATTGACACATGCTCTTGTAGCATCCAGCACAGCAGCCTTGCTTATGTTGTTGAAAATGGAAAACAATCTAAATGTCCATCAATAGGACAATGATTACCTAACATATGATGCATCTATACTACAGAATACTCTGCAGCAGTTAAAACGAATGAGGTGCCCCTACGTGGGACATGACATCCAGGAATGAAAGTTTCCCTGATGGTGTGGGAGATGACTCCCAGGGATGAGCCTGGCCCTGGCACTGTGTGATCAACAATACTATCCTGACCAAAAAGGGGAAAAGAAGTGTAACAGATAAGGTATCAGTGGCTGAGAGAGTTCAAATAGAGTCAAAAGACTACTCTGGAGATCACTCTTATGCAATCTTCAGTTAGACATTGCTACCTATCATAGCTTGCCAAATCCCAATTAAAACCATTCCTGCCAATCTTAAAGAATATCTAGGGTATTTTATGAGAGTCTACAAATATTCCATGCACTAGGGTAACTTTCCAGAAACCTACAACCTCCAGATGGGTCCCTGTACCAGAAAAGTCCTTAAATGCTGAGGGGCCAGCCTTTCCAGAACATCAACTAGTTCCATCCCCATATTATCAATAGCCCCTTCCAACATGAAAATGTTAGAATGGCCATAGCCCAAATACCCTAAAGAGTGAGAGAAAGATCAAAGGTGATGGTGGACTTACACAGAGAAAGTAGGGTTTAACAAATGAGTATGAGTGCTCAATCAATATCTTGATATTTCTTGTAGTCTCTAGTACCTTAGAGCAGCTAGAAATAAAAACCTAAAATTGTAGGATTGTAACTGATGCCAAACTCTGAAATCTGTTCTACAACTAATTGCTGCAATGTACTTTGAAATTTATTGATTTTGGTATTTATGTTATTCTTCACAAAAACAAGAAAAAAAGAAGAGAAAGAAGAATGTAATAGTGAACGTAGAATTTAACAAATTAATATGACTTCTCAATCAATATATTGATATTTCTTTTTGTCTTCAATGTCTTGGAGCAGCTAGAAATAAAAATGAAAAATCATGGAACTGAAACTCATACTAAACTTTAAAACCTATTGTACGATTACTTGTTAAAATGTACTTGGCAACTCATTGCTTTTTTGCATATATGTTATTTTTCACAATACAAATGTTTAGAAAGAAACATAAGGAATTATATAACATTATGAATGACAACACTACCTTCATTGCTATAATTACTTAAAATTCAGATGCTTGAAATATGTTTGAGGGTATAGCACTAAATAAAATTTTTTTAAAAGTCATTTATCAAAATAGTTCCCTTCATGATATTGCAACTAGGAAAGAAAAGACTGATGAACGGAAACACAGAAAAAAATTAAAATAACAGAAGGTTTCAGATATTTTTATTTTTACTTCTATATATTTTAATCTGGTCTTTAAAAATAGCTTTAGCATAAATAGTAAAGTACAGAAGGTTAAGCTAAGATTTGACAATTACATTAGGGGAATGGTACTGATAATAGCAGTGCATTTTTATTGAGTACTTCTCATGGGTTAGATGCTGAGTGTTTTACCTATATGAGCTGTCTAACCCTCTCCACAAGACTGTTAGCCATGGCACACAGATGAGGAAACTGAAGCTCGCAGTTTACAGAGTTTACCCAAGGTCTTCCAGCTGGCAAGTGTGGAATACAAAACGGTTTGTGCATAATAGGCTCATGATGAATATTGGTTCAGATCATCTGGGGAATATAGATGGATTGGTGTTCTACAAGCTTTTCAGTGGTATTGGGAAAACTAAAGAACAAGTTGTTGACCTGAGCATGTTCTTCACTTACATCTCAATGGTTTCACCACCTAGTATGAGTTGCACCAACTTCCCATTCCTCTGTGCTTGCCCATATCCTTGCTCATTGCCTGCACACTCATAGTGTGCAAGAACAATTCAACCAGCAACTTAGAGATGAAGAGGAAGGCCCACAGAAACGTGAAGGAGATCATCTGTTTACTAGGAGAAAAGGATGAGAATGGCCAAGGAGGCATCCTGGAGCCTACATCAGCTACTGATAAAAAAAGAAGAACGCAAATAAAGTGATGGCTCCAAATTTAAGAATGGGGCCCTCAGGTAGGACTTCACAGCAGCACTACTAAATTTCCAAGAATGAAAGAGTGGGCTCCTGTATCTGAGAATGATTTTCTCTCAGGGTACAGAATATGTCCTTTTAAACACATACAGATAGGCAGGCTGGGAATCTCAGCTATACCCCACCTCTGATCTTATTAAACTGGATGTAAAGTTAGTTCAAAAGTCCCTTCTTGCTCTGTACATCTAATCTTCATTTTCTTTGGAAATTAGCATTGCTGATATTACAGGAGATACATAAAAAAGAAAGAGATGGAGTACTTGTCTGGAATTTCGGGATCAAAAATAAAATGCATTTATTTCAAGCAGATACATTTCATGACTTCCTTTTTTGAGCAATTTTTGAGCACATGCCCTGAGCCAGAGAGTAGGCCAAGTATCAGGGTTTTAGATAATAATTAGACATAATCCCTACCCTTGTCTAGAGCATGAACAATATACCATGATAAAGGTTTCCTTATAACATGATAAATGCTCTAGTAGATGAGGACACAGAACAGTAGTGCACAGAGCAAACTAATGCTTGCTGGAAGTTAATGAAAACTTGACTTATAGTAATGAATAAAATAAAGAGAAGACAGAAGTCCCTCCAAAAGTGGAGCAGTATCTTTGAGAGCTATGAAGAGATCCATTTTCAACAGACCCTGTCGGATCAACATTAGAGGAACAGACTTTAGAATCAGTATTCGAAGTCTGGCTCTGTCACTTACCAACTGTGGCAGATTGCAAATAAATCGTCACATATCCTTCTACTTTTCTTTGCAATGTGACCTTCCTATGAGGAGTCTGTTTCTTTACCCCTCCCATCTAGTCTTTGCAACATCACTTGCTTTGTTGTGCAAGCAGAGGCTTGGCAAGCACGTAAACATTGGGGCTGGTCCTTTGATTGGGTTCTTGTAACCCTGAGACCACTATGTGAACAAGCCTGAGCTAGCCTGCTGGAGGAGAAGAGAAGGTAAGACTTGGCAGATAACATCAGATATACAAGTGGGCCCAGACAGACCAAGAGTAGAACTGCCCAGCTAAGCCCAATCCCAGTTACTTACCACAGATTTCTGAAATCAGTATAATCGCTATCCTAAGCAATAAGTTTTGAGCTGTTTTTTTTATAGAACTAAAGCTAATTGGTACACTCAGGAACTATGGGTAATTCGTTTGACCTCTAAATTGAGTCACCTCATCTATAATCTGGAAATAAAAATAGTGCCTGATTTCTAGGTAGTTGAGAGGATTAAATGAGATGCCATATACTTAATATAGTGTCTTGAATATAGGATCTACTAGATAAATAGTGGCTAATAGTATGTATATGGATGTATACCAAAATTTATTCAGCCAGAAGTCAGCAGTGGCCCTATGGAATGCTGAAAGTTCTGTAACTACTACAGCCACTCAACTTCCTGGGTGAGGTTTAAAAGTAAATAGTGGGGATTTTTTGTTTGTTTGCTTAATTTTTAAGCTTTCTAAGTGTTTTGTACCTCAGTTAATAGGTTTTAAAAACTGAGAAATGCTGTATGATGAAGTGAACTGTTTTTTCGATTTTGTTCCTAGATTCTTTTTTTTTAACCATTGCCTTTGCACAGCAAAGCCATGCAGCTGGATTTTCTGTTCTTTATGATTTCAGGGGCACATATTATCTTCCTGAGTAATCTTCCCTAGGAGAAGCAGAAAATAATACTTAACTATAACACAGGAAGAATATGTGGGTTTGCTAATGGCCTCTTGAAAAATTAAGTGCTAAGTGGTTTTGATTCTTTCCACTTTTCTATCCTGAACATCAAGTATAACAGAATTAATTTTATAGAAATTAAAATTCTGTACTAATGGAACACAATTATAAAAACAAGAGAAGGTTCCTCTTTCAATAATATAGTTTTAATTTCTTTTAAGTAACTTGAAGTGATATCTAGCCATGAGTGTTTATAGTCCAGCCAAAGTCAAAAATTGGCATAATAAATTTAAACTAGCAGCAATTACTGTGTAATACTTATGTTTTGAAATTTTTCCTTTTTATAATTAGTGAGGTGCTAATATTAAACAAACATATCTGAACTGGAGTCCACCTGGCCCTCAGCACTCCTACTCAATGGTAATTATCCTCAGAGAGATGCCAGCCCCACTCAAGGTAATATATTTATCCTTCATAATAGAAATATCAAAAGAATCTTCAAGACTGTGTATAAAAATGGTTTTTCCCTGGTAGACAACATCATTATATTTAATCTCCAATCTGAGCTCCATCTGAGGCTAAGACATGAATGGTAGAAAGCACGTGTGTCAGAAAGTTGAAAAAAAACAACAATAAACAGGCTACCACCAAAATGATTAACAAGGTAGCTCACCCACGGAAACCTTGTTTAAAATCATAGCATCAGTCCCTCTAGCTTATTCAAACTAATGCATTACCACAGAATCTAATCCTGTGTATCTGTAAATGCAAGATAAGGTATGTAAGTCATCAGAATATGCCTGAATTTCTCACTTATATTTTTGCTTCTTAGTGGAGTGCTCAATTTAGAACCCATATAATGTACAGAAGCATGACCCAGGAATCAAAAATCTTTAACATATTTGCTTTGTGCTCTTGAGCACGATGTGTCACTTCTCTGAGCCATGAGATCCTGATCTGCAAAGTAGAAATAATGTTGCCTCCTAGACTCAAATGAGATATTACATGGAAAAGCACTTAGACCAGTGGCTGGCTCATAATAAGCACTTGATACATTCTTGTTGTTATTAGGTAGTGTGTTTGTTCCTGCTGAATTCCTCCTGTGATTAATGGGTTGGCTCAGGTCACTGTTTACAGATGGGCTACAATGGTCTCTACAGTAGACCCCTCATCTGAGACAGAGTTTGACAGTTATATGTGGATCTCATGTCAGATTGTCTGTGTCCAAACACTACGACCCAAGGGTCCAAGGAAGAGGTGAGGTGGGTGCAGCCTGGGTTTGAATACAATTGCAAGGGGCACATGGTTAATGCAGGTGCCTAAACATACCTGCAAAATGCAGCATGTAAGAATCTTCTGTCTTGAGTGATGTGTCAATTGGGACCACATTACCAATGGGAAGCACATAAGAGTGACCCGCAGTGGGAGGAACAGGAAGGATGTGGGAAACTAGAGCATGGTGGAACCTATGCACTAACAGTGTAAAGTTACGATTAGAGAAACCAGTGAAACACAAACCATTCAAAACACCGGTTGTTTCTGTTCCTTTCCAATAATACAGACTCTTTTTTAATTATCGTGGGCAAAATTTACTCATGACATTCCAGAGTGCATTGAAGTGCAATGGAAGCAAGCAAATGGGCCATTCAACCCCCAAGTATTTAAGTTTCAATAAAATTTTAAATTAAAAGAGATGGCACAGCAATTAAAAAATGCATTTGGAAATGGTGAAGAGGCCATGGCAACACTTATAGCAATGGAGCCAAGGAATAAGTGAAAAGACAGTGTTTCTATATTCAGCAATTAGGTGTAGTTAAAAGTCAGTCACCATGGAAGATGAGATTTGACTAGTAGATACTTAGTGAATGCAAAACACATAGAGAAGTAACACTACTGCCTCTGAGTTGATATTTTATGAAGCAAGATGAATATGTGGTTAAAAAAAGTTTTCTCCAAAAACCTACAAAAGCAGTCTTAATTTCCTGCCCAACCCCACCCCAGCCCCTCAACAGGTGCTTAAATTCTCACATTAGGTGTGGGAATGTTGAGGAAAGAACACCGTAAAAAGACAGAAGCAATTACTTGGTGAAGTGCCTGGGGCTAGAGGATTGGATGACCTTGGGAAGGTTCATCACCCCTTCACTCTTGTCATATATGAAATAAGAAGAAGTGGACTTATGTACATCTCCAATGTCTCTTACAAACCCAACAGGCTGGGGCCATATAATGTGATATTAAGGGGAAGTTTCGAGAAGAAAGAAGAAACAAAAGAAGAAGATAGAGAAAGGATCTGGAAGCAGAGGAATGGTTTCTCTGAACTCCCAAAGATTCTTAGAGTAGATACAGGAGCCTGGGAGCTATTTTCCAAATCACGAGAAAGCAATGGTATGGAAATTGTGCCTTTACTTAGGCATAGCCTACCAGGTCAGATTACCTGAAAAATTAGGTTTCTTCTCTTAGTAGGACTGCAATCACCTAGAGTAGGAAAATCAGTTGCCTTAGAAGCTCTGATTAAAAGACAAATAGTTAGATGTGTATTATATATAGGTAGGAAAATAGATAAAGGCATACCTCAGAAATATTCAAAGTTCAGTTCCAAGCCACCACAAGTGAGTCACACAATTTATTTTGTTTTCCAGTGCATATACAAATTATATTTACCCTATACTGTAGTCTACTATGTCCAAAAATAATGTACATAACACCTCAATGAAAAATCATTTTATTGTTAAAAAATGCAAACTATCATCTGAATGATCAGCAAATTGTAATCTTTTTGCTTGTAGAGAGTTTTGCCTCAATGTTGTTGGTGGCTAACTGGTCGGGGGGGTGTTGTTAAAAGTTGGTTATGGAAATTTCTTCAAGTAAGAGCATGAAGCTTGCTGTATAGATTTACTCTTCTTTTCACAAAAAGACTTCTCTGTAGAACGAGATGTTGTATGATAGCATTTCACCCACAGTAGAAGTTCTTTTGAAATTGTAGTCAATTCTCTCAAACCCTGCCACTGCTTTATCAATATTATGTAATATTCAAAATCCTTTGTGTTTTTTTCTTACAATGTGCCCTGCACCTCCACAAGGAGCAGATTCCACCTCAAGAAACTACTTTTTTTGTTCATCCACAGGAAGCAACTCCTCACCCATTCAGGTTTTAGTCATCGTCAGGTTTCACTTCTAATTCTAGTTCTTTTGCTATTTCTGTGACATGTGGAATTACTTCCTCCACTGAAGTCTTGAACCCCTCAAAATCATTCATGCTAGTTGGTATCATCTTCTTCCAAACTCCTGTTAATGTTGATATTTTGATCACGTATCATGAATGTTCTTAATTACATCAAGAATGTTGACTCCTTTCCAGATGCTTTTCAACTTACTTTGCTCAGATCAATCAGAGGAATCACTATCTATGGGAACTAACCTTATGAAATGTATTTCTTAAATAATAACACCTGAAAGTTGAAATAACTCCTTAATTCATAGTCTAAAGAATGAATGTTGTGTTAGCAGGCATGAAAACAACATTAATCTCATTGTACATCTCCACCAGAGCTCTTGGGTCAACAGATGCACTGTCAATGAGCAATAATATTTTGAAAGAAATCTTGCTTTCTGAGCAGGCTTAAAATATTCAGTCAACCTTGGAAATAGATACACTGTCATCCAAGCTTTATTGTTCCATCTACAGAGCACAGGCAGAGTAGATATAGCATAATTCTTAAGAGCCTTAGATTTTTCAGAACAGTAAATGAGCATTGACTTCAGCTTAAAGTCACCAGCTGCATTAACTCCTACCAAGAGAGTCGGGCCATCCTTGAAGTTTTGAAGCCAGGTATGCTGGTTTGAAATTATATATGAACCCTAGAAAAGTCATGTTTTAATCCTAATCCCATTTTGTAAAGGCAGCCATTTCTTCTAATTCCTATTCAGTATTGAATATTTGAAACTGTAATCAGATCATCTCCCTGGAGAAGTGATATAATCAAGAGTGGTTGTTAAAGTGGATTAGGTGATGACATGTCTCCACCCATTTGGGTGGGTCTTGATAATTTCTGGAGCTCTATAAAAAAGGAAACATTTTGGAGAATGAAGGAGATTCAGAGAGAGCAGAGAATGCTGCAGCACCATGAAGCAGAGAGTCTGCTAGCCAGCGCTTTGGATATGAAGAAGGAAAACACCTCCCAGGGAGCTTCATGAAACAAGGAGCCAGGAGAGAAAGCTAGCAGATGACGCCATGCTCGCCATGTGCCCTTCCAGCTGAGAGAGAAACTGTGACTGCTTCACCATGTGCCTTCTCACTTGAGAGAGAGAGAGACCCTGACCTTCATCAGCCTTCTTGAACCAAGGTATCTTTCCCTGGATGCCTTTGATTGGACATTTCTATAGACTTGTTTTAATTGGGACATTTTCTCAGCCTTAGAGCTATAAACTAACAATTTATTAAATTCCCCTTTTTAAAAGCCATTCCATTTCTGGTACATTGCATTTTGGCAGCTAGCAAACTAGAACACCAGGCATTGTTGTCTCTTTTCTACCTATGAAAGTCCCAGATGACATCTTCTTCCAATATAAGACTTTGGTCTATATTGAAAAATCTACTGTTATTGCAGCCACCTTCATTTATTATCTTAACTAGATCCTCTGTATGATGTGCTGCAGCTACTACAGCAGCATTTTGTGCTTTACCTTGCACTTTTATGTTATGGAGATGGCTTTTCTTCCTTCAATTTCATGAACCAACCCCTACCAGCCTCAAACTTCTCTTCAGCAGCTTCCTCACCTCTCTCAGTCTTCACAAAATTGAAAAGCATTAGAGCATTGCTCTGGATTAACCTTTAGTATAAGGGAATGTTGTGGCTAGTTTGATCTTTTATCCAGACCACTCAAATTTTCTTCATGTCAGCAATAAGGCTGTTTTGTTTTCATATCATTCATGTGTTCACTGGAGTAGCACTTTCAATTTCCTTCAAGAACATTTCCCTTGCATTCACAACTTGGTTAACTGTTTGGTGCAAGAGGACTAGCTTTTGGTCTGTCTCAGCTTTTGACATGCCTTCCTCTCTAAGCTTAATCATTTCTAGATTTCAGTTTAAAGTGAGGAACATGTGATTCTTCCTATCACTTGAACACTTAAAGGCCATCATAGGGTTATTAATTAGCCTAATTTCAATATTGTTGTGTCTCAGGGAATAGGGAGACCTGAGGAGAGGGGAAGAGTCAGGGAAAGGCTGGTCAGTGTTGCAGTTAGAAGACTCGCAACATGTATGCATATTCACCATCTTGTATCAGCACAGTTTATGGTGCCCCAAAACAATAGCAACAGTAACATCAAAGATCACAGATGACAGATCACCATAACTAGTATAATAATAATGAAAAAAGTTTCAAATATTGAGAATTGCTAAAATATGGCACAGAGACAGCACATGCTGTCAGAACAAATGGTGCCAGATAGACTTCCTTGATGCAGGGCTGCCACAAACCTTCAATTTGTGAAAAAGGCAGTATCTGCAGAGCACAATGAAGCAAACTGTGATTTAATGAGGTACAGATGTACAGAAGAGAGAGAAAGAGAGAGCACCACAAATTCCTCAAGCAAAGGAAAGTGACTGATTTGTATATATTTATATTCATTGATGCAGGAAAACAAAACAAAGTGTCTGCCTACTCATTCATTATAAAAACGTTTAACTAACCCCTAATACTCTGCATCAGATGCCAGTGACAGAAAAATAGGTACAGCACTGTTCATGCTTTAAATAAGGCAGGATTCATCAGGAGTGCCACCACCTCTCACTCTTGGGTTTTCACGAATGCTGTCCCTTTTGTCTGGGACACATTTCATCCCCCCACCCCACCTCAACAACACCCAGATCTCCTGATCAGCTCTTTCATTGAGTTAAACCATCATTCAGGACTCAAATGAGACATCACTTCCTCAGGAAAGCCATTCCTGACCATCAAAGTCTGTATTAGTTGCCCTGCCGTATGCAACTATGGGTTAAATACTTGTCCTAATCCATCACTTCTCATACAATGTTATAATGACTATTCTTATCTTTATTTAAATGATACCTGTGAGCCTTGTGAGAGTGGGGAATAATGTGTTTTCATCATCCTTGTATCCCTAAGTTCAAGTACAGTGTGGAATTATAGTGAGTTCTCTATAAATATTTGTTTATTAGCTCAAGTAACTTTGTTATAGATTTCTCAGGATTCTCCTAGTATCAAGTTATCTGCAAATAATGAAAGTTTTATTTCTTCTTTTCCAATTTGGATGGCTTTTATTTCTTTGTCCTGCCTGATTGCTCTAACTAGAACTTCTAGCACAATGGTAAATAATAGTGTTGACAGTGGGCATCCTTGTCTCTTTCCTGATCTTAGGGGGAAAGCTTTCAGTCTCTCTCCATTGAGCATGATGCTGGCTATCAGTTTTTCATATACGTCCTTTATCTTACTGAGAAAGTTACCTTTGATTCCTATCTTTTAAACTGTTTTTATCAGAAGAAGTTGTTGAATTTTGTCAAATACTTTTTCAGCATCGATCGAGATGATCATGTGATTTTTCCCTTTCAATTTGTTAATGTGCTATATTACAGTAATAGATTTTCTTGTGTTGAACCATCCTTGCATTCCTGGTATAAACCCTGCTTCATCATGTGTATAATTCTCTTAATGTGTTGTTGGATTCGATTTGCTAGTATTTTATTGAGAATTTTTGCTTCTCTGTTCATTAGGGAGATTGGCCTGTAGTTTTCCTTTCTTATAGCATCTTTACCTGGGTTTGGTATTAAAATGATATTAGCTTCATAAAATGAGTTATGTACTGTTCCTTTTTCCTCATTTTTTTTTGGTAAAAGGTTGAGCAGGATTGGTGTTAGTTCTTTTTGGAATGTTTGATAAAATTCCCATCTGAAGCCATCTGGCCCTGGGCTTTTCTTTGTAGGAAGATTTTTAATGACTGATTCAATCTCTTTACTTGTAATTGGTTTGTTGAGATCTTCTATTTCTTCCTGAATCAGTGTAGCTTGTTTGTGTGTTTCCAAGAATTTGTCCATTTCATCCAAGTTGTCTAGTTTGTTGGCATGTAGTGGTTCATAGCATCCTCTTATGATTTCTTTTATTTCTTCAGGGTCTGTAGTAACACATCCCTTCTATTTTCTGATTTTATTTGCATCCTCTCTCTGTTTTTCTTTGTTAGTCTTGCTAGTGGCCCATCAATTTTATTGATTTTCTCAAAGAACCAACTTTTGTTTTTATTGATACTTTCTATTGTTCTTTTGTTCATTTAACTCTGCCTTAATCTTTGTTATTTCCTTTCTTCTATTTGCTGTGGGGTTAGTTTGCTCTTCTTTCTCAAATTCCTCCAGGTGAGCAATAAAGTCCTCAAGTTTTGCTCTTTCTTGTTTTTTAATATAGGCATTTAGGGCAATAAATTTCCCTCTCAGCACAGCCTTCGCCACATCACATAAGTTTTAATATGTTGTATTCTCACTTTCATTCATCTCCAGATAGCTACCGATTTCTCTATCAATTTCTTCTTTGACCCACTGGTTGTTTAAGAGTGTATTATTTAATCTCCACATATCTGTGAATGTTCTTGTTCTTTGGTGGTTATTGAGATCCAGCATCATTTCATCAGAGAAAGTGTTTTTAATAGTTTCAATGTTTTTAAATTTATAAAGACCTGTTTTGTGCCCTGGCATATGATGCATCCTGGAGAATGTTCCATAAGCACTAGAGAAGAATGTAAATCTTTGTGTTTTGGGGTGTAATGATCTATAGATGCCTGTTAAGTCTAATTCATTTATCAAGTTGTTTAATTTTTCTATTTCCTTGTTGATCTTCTCTCTGGTTTTTCTATCTATAGAGGAAAGTCATGTATTAAAGTCTCCTACTATTATTGTTGAAACATCTATGACTCCATTCCATTTTGCCCATGTCTGTCTCATGTACTTTGAAGCTCCTTGGTTGAGACATAAACATTTATAATTGTTATTTCTACTCGGTGAATTGCCCTTTTAATTAATATATAGTGATCTTTTTTTGCCTCTTATGATGTCTTTACATTTAAGGTCTATTTTGTCTGATATTAGTATAACCATTCCTGCTTTCCTTTCATTACAACTTGTGTGGAACATTTTTTCCCCATCCTTTCACTTTCAATCTGTTTGTATCTTTGTGTCTAAAATGAATCTTTTGTAAGCAACATATAGCTGGATTATATGTCTTAGTCCATTCTGCCTATCTGTATCTTTTAATTGGTAAGTTTAGCCCAATTAAACACTCAAAGTTATTACTGAAAAGGTGTTTCTTGAATGCACCATCTTATCTTTTGGATTTTGTATGTCAGATCTATATATTCATTTCCCTCTTTCTATTTTTATCCTTTAAGTTATCCTTACTGGTACTTTTCAATTCTGAGCCCTCCTCCATACTTCCCTCTCCTGTTTTTTTTTTTTTTCAAATCTCAGAACCCCCTTTAGTATTTATTCCTTATAGGGCCAGTCTCTTATTGACAAATTCTTTCAGGATTTGTTTGTCTGTGAAATTTTTAATTTTTCCCCCAGTTTTGAAGGACAATTTGGCTGGAAGTTTTTCTCCTTCAGGATGTTAAATATATCATACCACTGCCTTCTCACCTCTATGATGCCAGTTGAGTAGTGTGAACTCAGTCTGATGTGGTTTCCCTTGTATATAGTAGATTGTGATTTTCAGGATTTTCTGCTTCTCTTCAAAATTTGACAGACTGATTAATATGCGTCTTGGAGAAGGCTTATTTGGAGTTCATTGCACTTCTTTGATTTGTATATTTATGTCCTTTATAAGAGTTAGGAAGTTTTCCCGAATTATGTCTTTAACTAATCTTCCTAGCCCTTTACTCTTCTCTTCTCCTTCTGGGACACCAGTGATTCTTATATTTATGTGCTTTCTTTTGTCCATCATTTCCCTGAGATCAAATTCAAATTTTTCCATCTCTTTTGCCATTTGCTGTGTGAAATCAGTGTCCTGTCCTCTAGTTCAGTTATTCCTTCTTCTGCCTCTTCAAATCTGCTTTTGTGTGTGTGTAGTATGTTTTTTATTTGGTCTAAAGGATAAACTTATAAAAAAAATAATAGAATTAAAGAGACCTTTAATCTCTGTGATATTTGATATCTTTCTATTTATTCCTTCAGATTCCTCTTTATGCTCTTCTAGTGTATTCTTGATCTCCTTGATCTCATTAGCCATCCCATTTATTTTTAGTAGAGTTATATGAACATCTTTGATTAGTTGTTCCAATGTCTGTGTCTCCTCTGGTGTTTTAATTTGGTTGTCAGGCTGTGCTATATCTATCAGTATCATGATGTGTTTAATAATCTTCTGCTGTCTTCATGACATGTAAATATATATATATTTTTAAATATGGAATGCTTCACGAATTTGCATGTCATCCTTGCACAGGGGACATGCTAATCTTCTCTGTATTGTTCCAATTTTAGTATATGTGCTGCCAAAGCAAGCACCATGTAAATATTTTGATTGGTTACTTTGGAAGTTGATTTCCTTCAGTAGTCTAATGCCTTGTATTTGCAGGATGAATGTGGAGCAAGAAGCAGGGCTCAGGGCAGGGCACAATAGTGCAGTGATGCATTACCATGCAGGTATAAATGCAGGTTGGAGATGCTATGCTGGTGCCTGTGAACATGGGCACCCAGTGGTGGGGGAGAATGTGACTGTGTGGCCTCACAGGTCTGGGGGGCAGGGCCTTGTTGTGTGCTGGTCTAGGGTATGGGGCCCTTTGTGCACATGGGCAGAGCTAGCACAGTGGGTGGGCATTATTCCTGCATGGGTTGGGGAGTGGATGTGGCCTGGCTGCACAGGTCAGCACTTTCTCAGAGCTGGGAGGCATGACTGGGGGCCTTATGTGGTAGTGCTATAAACTGATGTACCTGTGCATAGAGCTCAGGGGTGGCGGGGTGGGGCTGCATGACTGTATGAGCTGGGGAAAGGTATAGCCTGGGTATGGAGATAAACACCGACAGCTTTATGCAACCACCTGCAGGGGGCAGGGAACTAGAAGGTAGGGCTCGGGAGGGGCGACGAAAGACTGTGCTGGTGCTGAAGAGGTGGGTTGAACTATGCTTAGGTTGGGATTTGGGAGCTGGTGCGTGAAGATTTGGCAGGGAAGGGGCACTTGGAACGTGTGGAGTGGGGGCTGGTGACAGGGTTCAGGTGCATAGGGTGAGTCATGGGTTGTGGGACAGCGCTGGTGGGTGTAGTGCATTCAAGGTGTGTAGCTTGACTTACTTTCTAGTTCCCATCTCCCTGTCTGTGCACTCCTGAGTGCTCCAAGCTTCCACATTGGGCTGTTTGCACCAGCTGGACAGTCTCCGATTCTCTGCTTTTCAATTCCTCAGCTTTCGCAAGCAGGGCCACCCTGTGTGGTGCAGAAGACTCTTGCAGGTCATTTGCACCCTGGAATCGCTGTCTCAGTCATCTTCCTGTCCCTTTTCTAACCATCACTTGGAGCAGGCTTAAACTTGATCTGTCCTATTCTGCCATCTTCCCAGAACTCTATTCCACCACCTTCCTGGAACTCCCTAATTATTATCTCTATAAATATTTGTTGATCAATGGAATAAACTAGTGGATAATGAAAATATAAATAAACGAGCATAATATATTATGGTTAAGTGCCATGCACAAGACAGTGCTAAGAGATGTCATTTATCCTGCAACTTGCAAAGGAACGGTGAGTGAAATTAGTTTGGAAATATATGCAGAGGCCAAGTGGACTCTAAAAGAAGTCATATATCAGTCTCAGGAGCTTTTAAAATAACAGAACTTTAAAGAAGAGAGTCTTGTGGTTAGATTTGTGTCCTAGAAAGGAACTCCAAGTAGCCATGTGAAATAGAAGAGAAGCTGGATGGAGACTAATTAGGGAACCTTGCCATAGACAAGATAAGAAAAACAAAGAGAAGAGCAAAGGCAATGGAAATAAAAGGAACCACAGAGATTCAAAATATCTATTTGTTTTTCTTCTATCTGAGTCTTTCTTCTGCCATCTCAAATCCACTATTGAACTCCTATAGTGAAATTTATATTAATTGGTTTTGTACATTTCAGCTCCAGAAATTCAACTGGGTTCTTTATTTTAATTTGCATCTCTTTATTGATATTCTCCATCTGATGACACATTGTCATCATATCTTCCTTTGATTTTTTAAGCATGGTCTCCTTTAATTCTTTGACCCTATTTGTTATAGCTGTTTGAAGTTTTTGTCTACTAAGTCCTATATCTGGGCCCCTAAAGGCAATTTTTATTGTCTGCTTTTTTTCCTATGTGTGGGTCACACTTCTGTTTCTTTGTAAGTCTCGTATTTTTTTGTTAAAGCAGTGCATTTTAGAAATTATATTGTAGCAACTCTGGATATCAATCCCCCTCATATTTTTTTGCTAAAGCAGTGCATTTTAAAAATTATATTGTAGCAACTCTGGATACCAATCCCCCTCCCCTCCAGGGCTTGTTTGTTTGCTTTCTTATTTATTTAGTAGCTTAGCCTTGTTTAGTCAAGTATATTTCCCTCAAACAGTGCAGCTACTAATGTCCCTGTTCATTTTTTCCCCTCATTTTTATCTTTAAGCCTGGCTTGCTAGGGTTTGCCCCTGAGTCTGTGCCATTTAATGATTAGCCAATGATTGGTCAGCTTGTGCTTAAGTCCCTGAACTAATGAAGTTTTTACTTCTACCATTGGATGTTGTGGCTTGGAGACACAGAGATTACCCTGTAAAACACTTGTAACCTTGGGTTTTTGCACGATTTCTTAAATAGAATGCAAAGAAGCAGTAAATTGGGAAGAAAATTTGGGATAAATTTGACTTTATCAAAATTTAAAGTTTTACTCTTCAGAAGACAGAGTTTTCAAAAATGAAAAGGCAAGCCACAGTCTGGAAGAAAATTTTTGCAAAACGTATGTCTGATTAAAGGACTCAGATCTGTACCATAAAAACTTTCATACAACTCAACAATAAGGAGACAAACAGTATGACAAAAATGTGAACAAAATATTTTAAGAAGCACTTCATAAAAGTGGATATATAAATAATAAGCACATAAAAATATGCTGACCCTAGTTATTCATTAAGGAAAAGAAACTACTCTATATCTTGAAGTCATTGAGTTATATGCTTTAAATCAGTGAATTTTTTCCCGTGTCAATTATACTTCAATAAAACTGAATAAATTAAATATCTTCTGCACTTGGTTTTCAGCACTCTTCCACCAACTGGTACTCTCAAGCCATTTCAGCAGTCCCATTTTTTCATGTTATTCCATCCAGTTCTAGACAGTCTGTTGCCCACCTCCTCAGAAAGGCAAAAAAACTCCAGCTCAAGCTCTGAGGATAAGATTCCCAAGAAACAAAACTAAAACTCCACCAAATCTGAGTCCATCCCTGTGTTCTTGGGAAGGTAATATATGATGATGGTATGTCAGAGAGCAAGAAAGCAAGAGAGTTGCTGGGTCATGAGTAAGTAGAGCTGCAGTGAGCAGTGGCAGTGCCAAGGGAGGCTTTTGCCTTCCTGTGCTTAAGAATTATGAATATATTACATTATCCTTTACTTGGTGGAAGCAACCTGATACAAATTTATAATAAGATATTCTTAATAAAGAAATTTTCATTATGTATTTTAATACTGAGATCACTATACTAACCAGTATTGCTGCTATCACCCAAGGTGGTATGGAGATCCTGGCCAATATATTAAGAAAAGAAACAGAATTAAAGGCACAAAGAAAAAAGAGACAAATTATCCTTTTTTCCTGATGATATAATTATCAACATAAAAATTTCAAGATAACCAATAAACAAGCTTTAGAATGAATCCCAAAGTTCAATAAATTAGCAAGAAAAAATAAATTTCTAAGAAATTAATAAAACTTGTATGCCAGGAATAAACAGCTGGAAAATAGAATAGAAAATAAGATGTTTCACAAAAATAACACAAACTTTACCTTGTATAGGAGTTAAAATTAATAGTGCATAGAAACTTAAAGGAGAAAATTTAAGACATAAAGGTACACCTAAATAATTGGAAATAGATACCACATCTATAAATTAAATGGATTGCAATATTGGAAATATGTCAATTTTCTCTAATTTAATCTATAAATTCAAAGCAATTAAAAAAAACGTAGCGGGATTTCAGGAATATTTGACAAACTCACCCTACAATATATATGAAAGACTAAACAGCCAAAAATAGTTATGACAGCTCTGTAAGATAAGAACAAAATTTGGACTCATCCTAACAAGCATTAGGGAATATTACAAAGCTTTGACAAACAGGCTGAGAAAGACAACTAGATGAGTGAATCAGAATATCAAGACAGCCACATACAAATCTTAGTATACATGGGAATTTGGATTATGTTGGTTGGAGAGAACATTACAAATCAGTAACAAAAGAAGAAAAACATTAGAAGGTGGTTCAGGAAAAATATGCTCACAGTTTAGGGAAAAAGTCATATCCGAGGAGCACAACTAAACCAAAATAATGTCCCAACAGATAATAGCCCTAATGTAAAACAATACAACTGTAAAGCTATTAGGAGACAATTTAGAATGAATATATTGTTATTTGGAGTATGAAAGATTTTATTAAGCTAGACAAAAATTCACAAACTATCAGGGAAAACAATTGAATGAATTGCACTATATTAAATTTAAAAGTTTTTGTTCAGTGAAAAACTGTAAATGAAGACACTACTTTCTATCAGAGTAGTGAAAATTAGGAAGTCAGATATCAACAAATGTTTGTGAAGAGTAGGGGAAACAGTAAATCTCTAAGCACTGCTAGTGCGGGAAAAAATGGAGTAAGCCATAATGAAGAAGAATCTGATAGAACTTAGTCAAGTTAAATTTGCATATAAAACAACTTGATATTAATCCCATTCCTGTTAAATGCAAGAGAATGCTCAAGGCCAGTAACCTTTGATTAGCAGGAAGTTAAAAGTAATCCCTGGGACAGAGATGCTTAATGGTCACTAAATAGTCCATGTATTCTTCACCGTTATTCCCCAGTCTCTGTCCATTAGCTCTGGCCAACATAATTTAAATGGAAGTGACTTTTATCACTTCTGGAATGAGGATCATAAGAGCCTCTTCCCCTTCAGTGGTGACTTTGAGGACCACATATTGAAATGGCAGAGCTATAAATGGAGGATTCCAGGGCCTCAAATCAATGCTTGTAGGAAGCATTTATCTATTTACATTGAAATACGCATTAAAAGAAGTATTAGCCATCATGTATTAGTTGATTGTGATTTGGAGGCTTATTTGTTGCCATAGCAAAGCTCAGCCTAGCCGGATTAACACCATGTCATCACAAGGAAAGAGAATATCGAATAGAATACTATGCAACAGATAGAATAACTTAACTAGGTGACAAAAGAATAGCTATTTTAACATAGGCAGTCTCCTTTGCAACCCCAGCGAGGTGTATAGAGTAACATGGGTGGGGGAAGAACTGACAACATCCAAGAGCGCATGAGAGGGATTTGGGAATGATGTTTTTTCTTTGGAAGGGCTAAGAAAGCTCCTTTGGGTTCAACTCTACCTATTCCTTTTATAGAGGGACACACAATTCCATAAACATGGTGACAGTTCTATAATTAGGGTGGCAATATACTATCTCATCCATACCAGCATTATTTTGAGATTGAAAAATGATACCTATTAATAGTTATGCAGAGACAATAGATACAAATTTTAACTACTGTGGGTGAATCTGGATACTGGTTGTCCTGCTCATACATGATCCATCCAAGTCCAGTTTCTTCAAGATATTAGGCCTGGCATTCTTGTGTACCCATTCCCCTTTCCTTCAATGCACGCTCCGCTTTTTGGAGCAAGATTTATTTATTGAATGATTAACTTCCTAGTGTTCTCCCGGATAATTCCAGGGCAAGAGGTCTGAAGATAGTTCTTTCTAATAGCCACCAGCTATGATAACCAGAAGGTAAAGAAGACAAGAAACTTCTTGAAAGATGTTTTCTCTCCTTCTGGTTCTGATTCCCATTTCCAGAGTTTGCCCAGTTGCAACACGGAGGTTACGTTAAAGATTTGTGTTACTATGCAAGAACCTAGTTGCATAAAGGAGCATTCCCTAAGTGTCTGAGAAAGGGTTTAGGGATAGACATATAATCTGTTCACTAGAATGTCTTATTCATGTGGATGCCATTCTTCAAGTTATGCTTACTGAATCATGCTCCTTTTCTTAATTAATAGAATTCAATTTTTAGAAGTGTTATAGAAACCCTGAGCATAGTAGCAAGAGTTCCAATATACGTCCCTAACCTGTCCCCTAGGACCTTATCCAGGATATCAAGTTGTCATATCTTCTTAGGCTCTTCTTGACTGTGACAGTTTCTAAGACTTGTTTTTCCTGGCCTTGACAGTTTTGAGGAGTACTGGTCAGATATATTGTAGGATGCCCCAACATTATAATTTGTCTAATGTTTTTGTCATGACTGGACGGTGGTTATGCATTTTGGGGAAGAAGATCACAGAGGTATAGTTCCATTGAATCACATCATATCAAGAGTACATGCTATAATGTAAACATGAATTATGACTGCTGATATTAGACTTGATCACCTTGCTGTGGTGTTGTTTGTAAGGTTTCTCCACTGTAAAGTCACTCTTTCTTCTCTCTTTCCATACTGCACCCATTGAAAGAAAGTCACACCACACAGCACGCATTTGAGGAGTACTTTGAGGGCTGAGTTGTTACATAAATTATTTGGTGTTTTTCTGCAAAGGAGATATGTCTCTCCTCCACCATTTATTTTTGTACTTAGTCATTTATTTGTATCAGTATGTATTCATGGATTTTTTTTATACTTATGGTTATAATCCAATACTGCTTTGTTTATTTTGTGCTCAAATTGTTCCAGCTTTGGCCACGGGGAGCTCTTTCAGCTGACTCTTGTGCCCTTTGACGTGCCCCATCAAAATGTTTGTTTTCCAGTTGTTTGTTTGCTCATTTAAAGCATGTCCTTACTTTCTGGCACTAGAAAATATTGCAGGATCACTTTGTGCTTTTTCTGCCCCAGCTTGAAATCAGATATTTCTCCAAGATTCCCCACTTCCTTTTGATGAGCATGGGATTAGAAATGAAGATCTGCACACTAGGTCCTCCTTTCTGCTGGGGCATGATCTTTCTTTTAGGGTCTGTCAGGTAGCAGAGCTAAGACATATATACTAACTTGTGTATGGATATATGATGTAAGAATGTATTTATGTAATTATGTATGTATGCATGCACATATATGTATTTCTACATATACATATGTACACCTTTTGTAACACAGTCCTTGGATATTCCATTTTCCTCTTTGCATTTCAGTTTTAGTTTCTATTGAAATGTCTTCAAGCTTACTGATTCTATCTTCAGCCATTCCCAATCTACTGATGAGTCCATCAAAGACATTCTTTATTTCTGTTACAGTGTTTTTTATTTCCGGTATTTTCTTTTGATTCTTTCTTAGAATTTGTGTCTTTCTGCTTATATTACACATTTGCTTTTGCATGTTGTATACTTTTTCTACTAGAACCCTAAACATATACATAGTTATTTTAAATTCCTAGTCTAATAATTCTAACAGCTGTGTCAATTCTTACCCCTGTTTTGATGCTTGCTTTGTCTCTTTATACAGTTTTTTCCTCACTTTTTAATATGCCTTGTAATTTCTTGTTGAAAACCTGATGCAGTCTATCAGATAATAGGAAATGAAGTAAATAGGCCTTTACTTGAGGTTTTACGTTAATATAGCTAGGAATTTGGCTATGTTTAATGTTTCCTATAGCTGTCGTTGCCAGAGGTCTCTATTTCCTCTAGTGTTCTTATTGGTGTCTCCCCTTATTGTCTTTGGCCTTCTTTAAAACCTCTTTAAATAGAGTCTGCATCTATAGCTCTTCCAACTGTGATCTACTATTATTATACTGGATCTCTGTTAATGCAATGGTAAAATGTAAGGGGAGGGCAAGAACTCTAAAATTCTATGATTTGTCTGTGTACCTGGAATGTGACCCCTCCTAGGTGAAACAAACTGCTAAAGAGATCTGGAATTAAGTGATTCCCCATCCCCTGGTAACATAAGCCTCTAGAAAGTTCTTTTCCTTGGAGCATTAGACTTTATTAGGAACCTATTTCAAACAAATTGCTTTTTCCCTCCCCCTGGCCAAAACTTGAGGCAATTATAGGATCTGCATCATGAAAATTTGATGGAGTTCCTAGATAAGAAGTCCATCAATGTGGGGGGATGCCCTAACATTGGGTCCACAGAAGTTTCTCACTCTCAAGCTAATACACTTTTGGCCTCTAGCAAGTTGTTAAAACAACCAATTGTTTTTTCCTACCAGTTAATGACTCCAAAGAATTTTGCTCCAGATGATTTCTGAGTACGGCTTTGCCCTGTGACCTCAATTCTCTGATGTGTCTAAGAAAAGTTGTGATTTTCCGTTTGTTCAGGATTTTGTTTTGTTGTGGGGATGGGAATGATGACTTCCAGGCTCTTTACAAGCCAGAGCTGAAACCAGAAGTCACACTTTTTTTTTTTAATCTTTCATTCTATTTATCTTCTATACTTCAGCATCAGGACACCTCCATTACAGACAGTAAATAATACCAAGGGAAAAAAATCAATATTCTCCCTCTTATCTTACCCCTACGCTCTTCTTTATATACTGAAGCTTTGATTTCTATGTGATCGATTCTCAGAAATGGGGTTGAGTCAATTGTATTATTCCTTTGAATACCTATTGCTAGATTTAATTTTCTAAGAGGATGGGGCATTTATCATAAGAGTGTTGATTTTCTCACATTCTCCCTGGAGATGAGTGCTTTTGCTCTTTTGATTTTTATGGAGTTAATGGGTGAAAGTTGGTATATTATCTGTTTGATTTTCATTTTTTCTAACCAAAAGTGAAAATTGAGCAGAATCTAATGTACTTTAACTCTTTAGATGGCCTCATCTATGCATTGCTATTCTTATTTTTCACTCACTTTTTATGTTTTTAATTGTACTTTTGATTTTGGTATATTTTTAGACTCATATACAGTTGTAAAAAGTAATACAGAGAGATCTCACGTACTTTTTATTCCGTTCCCCCCAATGGTACCATCTGTGAACTTATAGTATTATATCAAAACCAGGATATTGTCCTTGATCCAGTAAACACATAGAATATTTCTGGCACTACAAGATTCCTCATGTTGTCTTTTATAGACCCCCTGACTTCCCTCCTGTCCTGCCTTCCCCTTAGTCCCTGGCAACCACTACTCTATACTCCATTTCTATAAGTATGTCAAGTTAAAATATTTTGTAAATGGAATCATACATTTAGCAACCATTTAGGATTGACTTTTTCACTCAGGAAAATTGTCATTATTAACCCCATTCTTTTTATTATTGAGTAGTGTTCCATGGTATAGATATGCGACATCTTATTTACCACTCAGCTTTTGAAGAACATTTGCTTTTTTGTTTGTTTGTTTGTTCCAGTTTGGGGCTATTATATATAAGCTGCTACAAACATTAGTGTATAGGTTTTGTGAGAATATGCATCTTCACTTCCCTGAGATAAATATTCAAGAATGAAATTGCTGGGTCACATGCCAGTTGCAGGTTTAGTTTCTTAAGAAAGTGGCTGTTTTCCAGAGTGACTTTACCATTTTATATTCCCACCAGCAATAAGTGTGATTTGGATTTTCTGCATCTTTACCTCATTGAGGGGTGTCATTATTTTTTTTTATTATTGCCGTTTTGATATATGTGTAGTGATATCTCATTGTGGTTTTAATTTACTATTCTCAATTGCTGATAATGTTGAACATATTTTCATGTACTTATTTGCTATCTAAATGTATGACTTGGTGAAATGCCTCTTCGTGTCTTTTGGCCATGTTCTAAGTAGATTGTTTTTTTAATATTAAGTTTTGAGAGTTAATTACATATAATAGATAGATATTTGTTAGGTATATGATTTTAAATATTTTCTCTGCAACTCATTTTCACCCTTAACCAGATCTTTTGCAGAGCAACCTTTTTTTTAAAAATTTTGATGAAGTCCAATTTACCAATATTTCCTTTCATGGATCGTGTTTTTGGTGTCAAGTCTACAGTCTTTGCCTAGACTTAGATACCCAAGATTTTTTCCTACATATTCTCTAAAAATTTTATAGCTTTATGTTTTACATATTTCAGTTAGTTTTCTTATAAAATGTAGGACTTAAGATGAAGATCTTTTTTATTTTTTTTATTTATATATTTGCCTATGGATGTCCAAATGCTCCAGCAGCATTTGTGGAGAAGTTAACTTTCCTCAACTGAATAGCTTTCAAACCACTGTCAAGCAGCAGTTGGACATATTTGTGTGTATGTATTTCTGGGTTCTCTCCTGCACGCTATTTACCTATGTGTCTGTCTTACTCTGTGAATTCCACACAGCTTTGATTACTGTAGTAAGTCTTGAAATCAAAGTAAGCCAGCTCCTGCTGTTTTATTCCTGTCTTCCAAATTTTTTCAGCTATTCTAATTCCTTTCCTTTTCCATATAAGTTTTATAATAATCTTGCTTATATTTATAAGAAAAATCTTTCTGAGATTTTTATATGAATCAGTTTAACCTGTATATTAGTTTGGGGGAGAACTGACAACTTTACTATGTTGTTTCTCCTAATCCATGAACACAATATGTCTCTTCAATTACTTATATCATCCTTGGTTTTTTCACCAGCATTGTGTACTTAACTTAAGCATAAAAGGCTTGTATATGTTTTGTTAGATTTACACCTAAGTATTTTATTTTTTGAGTGATTATACATTGTATTGTACTTACAATTAATTTCAGCATCTATATGTTTATTGCTAGGTTATTGCTGGTATATAGATATACAATTGATTTTTGTACGTTTATCTTGTATTATCTGACTTTGATGAACTCACTTATTAGTCATAGGAGATTCTTAAACATTTTTCTCTGCAATTTTCTACACAGACAATCATGTCATTTGCAACCAGAAACAGGTTCATTTCTTCCTTTCTGATTTGTGTGCCTTTTCTTTTCTTGTCTTACTGTATGCTAGAATATAGCATTATGTTTTAAATAAGAGCCATAAGACAGCACTGTGCCTAATTATAGGGAGCATTTTACCTGTAAGTTTTTTGTAGATGCTTTTTCATCAAGTTGAGGAAAATTCACTCTATTATTGTTTTCTGAATTTTGCATGATGTCAAATTTGAGTTTTGTCAAATATTTTTTTCTGCATCAATCGATATGATAATGTGATTTTTCTTCTTAAGTCATTTAATACAGTGGATTATACTGATTGATTTCTTAACATTGAACCGACCTTGTTCCCCTGGTATAACTCTACTTGATTATGGTATATAATTATACATACATACATATATATATATATATATATATATAACCCGTGGTGTTAGATGTTAGGACAATGGCTTTCTTTGTCATACATATATATATATATATATATATATATATATATATATATATGTATGTATTGCTGAATTCTTTTTGCTAATATTTTGTTAAAGATTTTTGCATCTATGCTGATAAGGGATATGTTGATCTATGATTTCTTTTGCTTTTGTTTGGTTTTGCTATTAAAGTAAAAATAGCTTCATAAAGTGAATTGGAAAGTATTCACTCTTATTCTAGCTCCTGAAAGTTATTGTGTAAAATTAGTGATAATTCTTCTTTTAAAGTTTGGTAGAATTTTCCAGAGAAACCATCTGGGCCTGGAAATTTCTTTTTTAGGAGTTTTTAAATTATGAAGTAAACTTTCTTAATAGTTGTAGGGTCATTCAAATGATTTATTTCACAGTAGTGAGTTATAGTAGTTTGTGTTTTTGCAAGAAATGCTTCTTTTCATCTAAGTTATCAAATGTTCATTGCAGAGTTGCTCATAGAATTCCTATATATATATTTTTTGAGGTCTGCAGGGTCTATACTGATATTTCTTGTTCACTTATTGGTACTCATCATTTGTCCCTTCTCTCTGAAATTCCTAGTCTTGGAACTTGAAGCCTGCCTGTTTGTGTTGTATATGTCCATATACGTTATATATATCCACGATTTTCAGTAGAAATAGGGAAAATTATGTCTATTCCATTTTTTTGGAAGCAGAAGCTTACTGTCTTTTATTTGGGTTGGTTATCTGCATCTTATCAAGTTTTTAGATGCTTTATTGAAAAATATTGACAGAAAAATGAACAAATTGTAAATTTACTGTTCAATGAATTACCACAACCAAAAGCCTGGCAATAGAACTCTCCTAGCATCTTAGATAGGCATTAGTGCCACCTATCAATCATCAACGGCCCCTCCTCCACAAAGAAAGCCATTGTCCTAACATCTAACACCACGGGTTAATCTTCCCTCTTTTTGAACTTCATATAAATTAAGTAATTCAGAATATACTGTCCTGTTTCTGGCTTCTTTCACTCAATATTTGTGAGCGTATCCAAATGGCCAATAACATATGACAAGGTGCTCAAATTCATTAATCAGAAAAATGCAAATAAAGACACATGATACAATTAAAATTATAGTATCAAGTATTGGAGAAGACCTACTAGAACCCTTGATTCAGGTTTACATTAGCATCAAAAGTCACGTACAAGAACGTTCATGGTAGCACCATTTCATTATAGGCAAAAATCGAAAATAGTTCAACAGTCCATAAACAGATAATGGACTAAATAAATCATGACAGATTCATACAATAGAATTCTATACAACAATGAAAGATAATATGTTCAATAGCATGGATCTTCATCAATTTTAAATGATCTTTGCATTTTATGTTTTTAATGTAATTTCTTGTTTCAAAAATAAAAAATGTTTCCTTAAATAAGTTAGAAAGAGGAAATATGTTGTACCGCAATATATTTTTTGCAATTTAAAACACACAGAAATTAACTGCATATGTTTTTCAAATATGCATACCTATCTAAGAGACATTTTAAAAACAATGACAGTAAAATGACTGTCATTGAGGGGAGGAAAATTTGAGTGTGGACTGTGGATGAAGGAGAGATAACTGATGAGTTCAAATAAAAAAGGAATTTTGCAAGGACTGATGGTGGTAGCGTGCCATAAATAAATCAATTCTGTGTCCCTTCATTATACCCAAAGTCACAATAATAAATATACACAAATATCCATCAGAACATAGGACAAGAAACATGAGCAGGGAAGCAAACCATTTTTAAGGTGCCAAGAATGAACTTCTTATATTCCTCCTGGAAAACTGCTACTTAATTTCCATTGTTAAGCTTTTCCTTTGGTGAATCTTCCTCTAGCCCCTCAGTAGAATTATTTCATTTCTATTCAGGTTCCCATGGTCTTCTCTTCATACTCAAGGAATTATTTACTCCCAAATCTGCCTTCCTCACTACACTGAAATTTCCTCTGGGTTGGGGAAAATACACACACCTGTGTATATCCTGGGACCTGATAAAGGGCCTGGTTGTGTAGTAGGTCTCATTAAGTGTTGATAAATAAATGAGTGAATAATTAAGGACTTCACTTATTTAGACACTTCTACCTTATTTTTAAATTATCTCAAATATCTTAAGCTAAATATCTTAAGCTTATCTCCATGACCCATGCAAGAGATATAAGCAATAGGTATGGTGACTTATTGAATGAAGGGACTGAAGGAAAGCAACTAGGGCAGATGAAAAAAAAAAAAAAGATCTGGGTGTTTATCTCATTATCAGCTCTAATTGCATTCTAGACAGCTTAGGCATTCTGTGCAATATATAACTAGGCTGGGCTTCTTTGAAGTACTTGCTCATTTGCTTGGTAGACTTTCACATTTAGGAAGCCTGCATTTCAGGGAGGAAAAAGGGGATTGAGATGCAGTCTACAGCCACTTGGCAAGGTCTGCCTTAATAACAACCCCATCAATACCTTCTCCCACTGCACCCTGTGTACCTGATAAGCTGCCCTTATTAACTGAGGAGACAAACCCCCCATTTTCCTGACCAACTCTGCAAGAATAAAGGCAGATGAAACATAGGTGTGTTTCTTAAATCCAGGTTTTATATTTAAGTTTGCCTCAGTGGCAAAGAGAAGAAAACAGCATTTAAAGTTTAAGGTCTGAGTCATCTTTTCTAGGCCCATTGTCAAGTGCCTGATGGATGGCTCCTGGCTGCCAAGTGACTAATTGAAGGAACACAGAGGGGTGCAAGAGGCAGGACAAAGCAGTAATATAACCCCACTCTGGAAAATATCGAGGGAATTTTTAAAATTCATTTGCCCCCAACCTGATTCTATAAATTTTTCATACAATTTCAAAGTAAGTGCAAAGCTTTATGGACAAAAAGCAGGAACTATTATCCTGTTGTTAATGGAATTTCTGTTCTTTGTTTTGAAAGTTGGTATTACTGCTCACTTTTAGGGATGTATTTAAGATTCATCATGATTAATGGAACACAAGTTGAATATTCATAATTCTTTAGAGATTGTAAATGTGTAAGATATGCATATGCTTGAATTTTAGGTCCCTGCGTATGGAATGGGTTCCTGTTCAAGAGAGAACCAAAGTTTACCTTACTTGGCTGCCAGACATGAAGATTCTATATGTGTCTTTCATAACTCTCTGAATTCTGGCTCTTTCTTACTCTATGACCTACATCAACCTCCAGGAATCCTTATGATGCTTTTTTTCCTCCCTCTGTTGCTAGCTACAACCCCTAGTATTCTCCTAGGCTGAGACCCAAGTTTCCCCATCGGCCATTTGTAAAAGTACTTAAAAGGGTTATTCAAAGAATTTCTGCAGCTCCAATCTTTCTCCTTTTTTAAGCATTGTCCATGGGGATATGTCACTCCCAAAGGAAAGTAACCATAGTATTCATAGAACCAAATCTCAACAAGCCCTGCACAAGCATGCTTCCATGTCTGTATTGATACTGCACATTCTACTCAAGATTCTTTGCTTCACGTTATCCCTCCAAACAGTACTGGTGTCACCCTTGAAATTCAACTAGAACTCTCCCCATTGTCATCTTAATTTGGTAGAATTTATGCTTACCCTGTGATCTCAAATCATATTGTGCATTCCTCCTACACAGCAGTGATCAACATGTTTACTTATATATTGTAAGGAGCTTGAGGTTTAGAATCTGAAGATGCATTACTCCCCACTCTGCACTGTACTCCATTAAGGAAGTCAGAAAACCTTTCATACTTCTGATCATCTCTACAAAATGGGTCTAATAGTCCTTATGTTGCAAAGTTGATGTATAGGAATAAAAGAGAGAAGTTAATTATTAATTGCCTCTAACAACTCCTAGCATAAAACAGAAATGATCCTCATAAATAAACTATAGTGCATTTGCACCATGGAAAACAGTCATTTAAAAATTATGTATACTTCTATTTATTGACATGGAACTATCTCCATGACATATTATTGAAGGAGACAGAGGTTACAACAACAGCTTAACGTCCTGAAATGATTTTATGCAAATATAAATAAACATAAATTTAAAATACACCCACATATATGCATATTCCCCTAGAAGGAGGCATACCTAATGCTAATAGATATTTCTGATGGGTGGTGGAATTTTAGAAGATTTTAAATATATTTAGCATTATTTTTTAATATGGCTAGAATAATGATAAAGCTATTGTTTTAAAAAAATATTTGGAAATGCTATGTATAATATTATAATGAATTTCAAAACTTGGAAAATGAAATTTGCGCAGCTGGTAGTTTGCATGTATCTATTTTATCTGAAGCTAAATAAAGCAATGGGCATTGGGATAGACAGATGAATAAGTAAATACATTGATTCATTAATTGAGTGACTTTGTGCAAGAACTTAATTGAGTTTCAATTTTCTCCTCTACAAAATAGTTTTTCATTAGCTCCATAAACTCCCCTCCAACACTGACATTTTATTATTCAGTCATCTATCCATTTAACAAATATTCATTGGGCACCTGCTATGTGAGCACCGACACACAGGGGCTATATGCTGAAGATGAGAGATGAAGCCCTTGACCTCATGAAGCTTACATTCTAGAGGACATGAAATAAGAAAAGAAATAAGCACAATATTTTTAGATGCTAGCACTGAGGCCTGAAAATCTAGAAGAGCTGGCCCTGGCGATTAATGGTGAGGGACTCTCAGATGCAGAGAACAGTAAGCACTAAAGCTTTGGAGAGAAACTAAGCTAGGCATTTTAAGAAGCAAAAAATCCAGGGTGAACTAGTTCATATGCCTCAAACCATTACCCTGAACTCATGTAAAATTAAATGTCAATTACTAGTTCAAATGATCAAAATCTATAAGATGGACTTACTTGGCATCTGTTCCCAATAAATGTTAGGTATTATTTGCTGTTTGTGAACTCCCCAGAAAAGAGATACTAACAATTTCAGAAATGTAGAAGAGATCCACTTTTGATATTATATGTGCATTCAGTTGTGAAGAACAAAAACATAACTGAAAGCAAACATTTTTGCTCAAAATTTCATAGCCAATTATAATAAAAAAATAATATCAAGCCTTATATTGCCCAGACATTAATTTCTCTAATCCTTACAGCCACCTGATGAAGCAGGGATTATTGTCCCATTTTAGAACTGAGGAAACTGAGGCTGGGCGAGATTAAAGCAGTAGTCTACAATCTCACTAATTCTAAGTAGAAGAACTAGGTCTGTAACTAAGTATGTTTGGATTAAGATTCATGGCCTTTCCATTAAATATGGAATAAATATTCAAGTCCCTCTCACTTCATGGGGTTTAGAGTAGAGGAATAGATCTGAAACCAGAAGTCTCACAGGTTTTAAAGAAGAAGGGTAGATCTTAAAAGAGAAAGCAAGAAGCTATATGAGACTTGGGCCTTATTACCTGTGCCAGTTTGAAGCTATTATATCCCCTAGAAAAGCCACGTTTAATCCTGATCCAATCCTGTGGTGGCAGCTGTTTCTTTTAATCCTGATTCAATACTGTAGAGTGGAAACTTTTTATTAGATTACCTCCAAGAGATGTGGCACACCCAATTGTGAGTGTGGCCTTTTGATTAGATGAATATGTGACACTTCCCCTTTTAGTTTGATCTTGACTAGTTTACTAGAGTCCTTTAAAAGGGAAAACATTTTGGAGAGAGTTCAGAGCAGATGCAAATGTTTGGAGAACAGTTGTTTCAGAGCTGACAGAGCCAACACGAGACCCATTCGTCTGGAGATGCAGGGCCCAGCTGAAATAGCCAAGCGCCTTCCCATGAGATGCTTAGCAAGCCAGAACCCAGAGTTGTGTTCCAGAGGAGCTAAGCGAAGGCCCACAGATGCCAAGTCAGGAACTCACACAGAAAACTGAGGATGAGGTTAACGGAGCCTAGGAGCAAGGAACCAACAAATGCCAGCCACGTGCTTTCCCAGCTGACAGAAGTATTCTGGATAGCCTCAGCCTTTCTTGGGTGAAGGTAACCTCTTGTTGGTGCCTTAGTTTGGGCATTTTCTCAGCCTTAGAACTAGAAATTTAACTTATTAAATTCCCTTTTTAAAATCCATTCCATATTTGGTATGTTGCATTCTGGCAGCTAAGCAAACTAACATGTACCTTTGGGAGGATTCTGCAGATAATGACAATGCAGTCAAACAGTGTTTTACAAATGTGAATATTATTATTATTTCTGCTATTATTATTAATGGACAATTGGAAAAACAAGGTAAGGATGCTTAAGCTGGAATTCAGTCACTCTGACAATATGAGTCTCCAGATTAAATTAGTAGCATTGATTTTGGAGAAAGAGCAATCATGAGTTGCTGTGAGGACTGGACGTCTGGCATTAGTAGCTGTTCAAAATAAGGCCTGCTGTTGTTGTTGATGGTGATGATGATGATGATGATGATGATGATGATGATGATGTTAGCTGTAAGCCTTTGTGCAAAGCATTTGCACAAAGCATTTCTCTGGGCTTGAAAGCAGGTCCATCACGCAAGACAGCCAGAAGGTGAAGATGCTGAAGTTCCTGAGGCTGAGTGTTCTTTACAGACTGAATAGAGATGTCTAATGCCTCCTGCCTACCTTTGTCTTGACTTCTAGGCTATCACCTTCAAAAATTTTGGAGCTGTTAACTATTTCCCTTTAAGATAAAAGTATAAATTGGGAAACTCTTCATTCTTCGAGGTCTTTCCCTGTATCTTCTATTATACCTTAGGTTCTGGATTTGCATCATTTCTTAGTTTTAATGCTTGACGCTATTTAACAAATCTGGGTTCTGCTGGAGGAAGCAGCAGAGCAGAAGTAGAATAACCAAAACTAAACCTGGAGTAGAACTACCCCAGATCTACTGGGGTACTCACTCAAAGTGTGATGTGGGATATTTTTCTTTATGTTGCTGAGGCTTTGTTGGGATTAAATGAAATAACACACATAGAATATTTATTACATAGTAGCTGACTGGTAGTTTGAGACTGTATGTGCTCCAGAAATGTATGTTCTTGAAGATAATCCATTCCTATGGGTATGGACCCATTGTAAGGGGAATCTTTTGGTGAATAGGATCTTCATTTAAGAAGTGATCCACCTCATTCAAGGTGGGTCTTAATCCTCTTCCTGGAATCCTATATAAGAGAATGAAATTCAGACACAGAAAGAGAGAAACCTACCAAAGCAAGGAGGTGGAAGCAATGAAACCTGGAAGAGAAGGGAAAGACCAGTAAATGCCACCATGAACCTTACTATGTGACAGAGGAATCCAGAATCACTGGCAGCTTTATTTGGGAAGAGAGTATCATCTTGATGATGCCTAAACTTGGACATTTTTCATGATCTCAGAACTGTACATTTTGGAAACTACTAAATTCCCATTGTTACAGCCAGTCTGTTGGCTGCTTTCAGCAACCTGGCAAACTAGAACAATAACCAATACATGCCAATAAGACTACCAACAATCAAATTGCCAAATTCTATGACCTTTTCTTATTATCTCATTATCTATATTGAGTCTCATGCATCAGAGACTGAGAACCATCCCTTTATTGAAACCTTTTCACCTTAATCTTAGTCAAATCCTCTAGGATTTCTGATTATCTTTCTTCTTCCTTTTCCTTGCTTTTCTTTTTGTACCTTTCATAAGTTGGCTGACTCATTTAAGTTGTCTTCACCAAATGGTTCCAGGAGAAGCCAAGGTCCACAGAATGAAAACCCAGTCTCTTTATTCAAACTTGGAGAAAAGGTTAAAAGCATTATGCATTCTTCTGCACAGCAGTGTTTGCTTTGAAAGGCAATTGCATGCAACCAGGAGGAGAGCTTTTCCCTCTTTACAAATTAATGAATGAATAAATGAACTGGCAGTGAGGGAGTCCAGTGCAAGTCTGTGGAGATGAATTCCCGCATATCTCACACTTCTGCTGATTTGATATTTATCCAGCAACCAGAGTGAAATGGACCATGAAGGGAATCTACAAAAATCACAGGGTAATGCTAAGAACTTGAGACTTAGAATAATTGTTTACAACCTGAATTTCCCCAGGCTTCGCTAGCTTATAGTAAAAGTGAGATCATCTCGAGAGAAATAACTAAAATGTCACTGCACCTTCTAGGCAGTACCTCTAGTCTTCTATGAGATCTCATCCCAGTATTTCTGGAAGTCCCAAAGGACTATCTCACACGTGGTTATGAAAAGTCTATGCCTGCTTAGAGCTATCCATGCTTCATCAGGCATCATTTGGGTATCACTTTGCTAGTTCATCATCCACTGACTCCCTAAGACATGGAGATCATCAGTCCTCTCTACTGTCCTCTGGATATCGTCATCAGTACATCAATGTCCCCTCACTACTAGGCTGGCTTTCATAACTACATGGGAGGACCCTTATCACTCCATGACTCAGTCAAGCATGGTCACCTAGGTCCCAAAGTGGCAGTGCCTGTGGCCCAAGTGTCAAGGCATCCTTGGTGAAAATAACCCCTTCCATTTCTGCCAGTAGCCCTTTCTCTTTGGAGCTCAGCAAAGTTGTATTCCATCCTCCTCCATCCCTACTCCCAAAACGTGCTGTAAACAATTTCTTTTTTGTAGACCTTTTATCTTCATGCAAAACAATGAGCCCCACGTTCTACAATCAGCAATGACTTTGAGTTTATGATCCTCCTTGAAGCCAGTAAAGAGAAAATATTCAATATCAAGGAGTTTGATTTTAATCTCATTGTTCTAGAAGCATTCCAGTGTCCTTCTGTGGAGGGTACTTGCAGTAACTTCTGCACAGGCTATCTTAGGCCTCAGGGGGCTATAAGGCAACCTCCTTCCACCATCTTGTTAACAAACATTGTATCAGCTACTGGGGAAATAAGACAAAGGCATAGCTCTCACCCTGGTAGAGCTCATAGCCTACTCAGAGGCACAGATACTTGTCATTGATTCCTTAGTGAAGGATGCTATAGGAACATGGCATGGGGTTTGGAACTCAAAATCCAGCTCACAAAGTCAAAAGAGGAATTCCAAGAAGAATAAACGCTTGAAGACATGTTTTGAAGAATAAAAGTTACCTAGATAAACAGTGGGGATGAAATAGAAGTTACCTAGATAAACAGTGGGGATGAAACAGTTTTATTTTGTTTTCTTTTGGTAAAAGAGACACATGAACAAAGGCTTGATGAGTCCAGAAAATGGCAGGTAATTCCACAATTCCCTGCAAAGAATAGCTATTAGAAGACTAAGGCTTTCTGCTACTGGGTTAGAAATAGGGTGAGAAGGAAAGATGTACTAGCTTCTTTAAAATTTTAATCACAGAATTTAAACTTATACCAATTGCTAAGCACTTAGTATAATGAAGGGTGACATCTAATAGTGGATGTTCAACACTTAAAAAAATGAACAAAATCCAAAGATGAGAAAGTCCTTATTGTAAGCCATGATAAGCTTCTTCACCAAGACTGGAATTGTCAGGAGACCCTTGGCAGAACACAGAGGTGGGCTTCAGTTCCTCAGAAAGCCTTTCAGTTTGCCTATTTTTACACAGTCATTAGAATACAGCACTTTTCTTTATTTCAGTTTATTTAAATGTGTGTGTATGTGCGATTTGCTGAATCTCTCTCTTACCAGTTTTGAAACAAACAATCTATGCTTTTTCTCTGCTGTATACCTGATAAAGATATGCTGATAACTGCTGCTCCTGTCATTACTTGCTGTGGTTATTTCTGTTGGGACTGTGGCTGTTAGAGTTTTATCTCTATGCAACAATCAGTAGTTGTGTTTTGAGGACGAAAAAGCTGTGGCAGTTTGGGCTAGTCAGTCCGTTCTGGTCAAATGAGACCCCAAGGCTCACAGAGGCATTTAGAATGCTGTGAGAGCCAAATGCCAACTAAGTTAGAGGCTGACAGAACGAGAGCTTTCTTTTGATGCCTAGAATATGAACAGTAATTGGTTCTTTCCAAAGGGCATCAGTTGAGCAAACATGCCGGACCAGCTACATAATTCACAAGTTGCAACGCAAAATGGAAATGCAGGGGTTCCTTGTTAAAAAATTAGTAATGATTTCAAGACAGAGCTTTAAACCAAGCATAGGTCGCATGCCCATGAAGCTGGCCTTGGCGAACACAGTGTGAATCAAGGAAATCTGAACATAAGTTTACCATTTTTCATTAAAAATTCGGGAGGACGAATGAAAAAAAAAAG
Source organism: Tamandua tetradactyla (assembly GCF_023851605.1). NCBI lineage: Eukaryota > Metazoa > Chordata > Mammalia > Pilosa > Myrmecophagidae > Tamandua > Tamandua tetradactyla. The sequence goes on along the minus strand of NC_135341.1, from coordinate 51,167,437 downwards.
TCTTTAAAATATCCAGGTGTATTTTCTTTTTCTGAACCCTGAGGTGGTATCTTTAAAAGTAACTGGATCTTTCCGTCCTTTTATTCAATGGAGTCAGCTCTATGTTTCCAAAATATCCAGTAAGGCAGAACCAGTTTGCCCCTCTTTGAACATCCCTGAATTTGCTATACTGCTACACCCAGCTGGTCATTAGCTATGAAAATCTGGCCTCGGTTTGAGCCTTTAAGTCCCCAAGGTAAGAATTTTGAAACCATACTCGTATAAATCCCATCTCCACCATTTATAGTTCCTTGGCTTGACTTAAAAAAAATTTCTTAGCCACCCTAAACCCCAGTTTCCTCATCTATAAAACGGAAGTTGTAGTAGATAGCCCCATACCGTGGCGATGAGAGTTAAAGTAAGAAGTATGAATTGTTTGGCACAATAAATGTACAACAAAACGAGGAGCAGGTGTCCACGCACACTTTGCACTATCTTTCCCGTTTGTACCAAGACTGAATTGCCCTGGTCCCTGCTTTTTGGTCACTGAACCTCATACAGCTTAGCTAAGTCACGGTCTCTCTCAGAGTTACTGTTTCTTGGAGTGAGGAATTAGAGTGGGAGCAGGTGGTCCCTGCTGGCCATACCATTCACTGGTTTTCTATTCATTCCGTCTTTACTGTATTTTCTCTATCCCGCCCCCCTAAAGAACCTCCGGGAAGAACCGCTCGCAGGCGCTGCCCCCAGCCTCTGCCCTCACTACTCCTGGCGTTGGCCGCGCAGCCCCGCCCCGAAGGCGCCTCCCCATCTCCCGGGTCCTCGGGCGGGTAAGCCCGAGCCCGCTCGCCCACTGCCGGGTGGCAGTCACGACTGTGCCGTCGCCGGCGAGGTGGCCGCGGGCGCGGCGCGGCGGGGCGGGGCGCACTCTCCCCCCGCCCGCGGAAGTGCCGGGGAGGGGGGCAGGGCCGAGGGGGGCGGCGAGGCCGGAGAAGGGCACATCGGCGCCTCAGCGAGGATGGCAGTCCCCGGGACCCGGAGCTGAGGGGCCCAGCGTGCAGTGGAGAGGGCGCGGCGAGGGAAGACGAGGCTCGGTTCCTCTGCGAGCCCAACACCGTTCCCGCGCGGCTACGATGATCCCTCCGAGCTGCGCCCGCGAGGACGGCGTGGACGGGCTGCCCAAGGAGGCGCCGAGCACCGAGCAGCCGCCCTCTCCTGCATCCTCCAGCGGCCAGGAATCCAAGGTACCGCGCACACTTGCCCCAAGAGAACACAAACTCACTCTTTCTCCTTCTCTTCCTCTGTCTGTCCACCTTTGTTTCCCCCGAACTGGCGCTGGCTCTGGGGGCTGAAATGTGTCCCCAGTCCGACTAGGGCTGAAGGACTGTCACTCCCTTGAGACTTGAATGTTCTGCAGGACTTGCTGCTAACGATGCTGGACCATGTCCTGTGGACCCAGCCTCTTCGCCCACACAGACCCGAGGCTTTGCTCTAGGCTTCTCCCCTGCGTGCACACGCAATTCACGTTGACTCTGGGTTCAGAGATCGCTTTCTTGGGTGGTGGCGGCTTGTTGTTCTGTGCTTTGAACCTGCTGATGTCCAAATTGCGTATAGGTATTAGGCGGTTTCTGATGGCTGAAGGAAGGAGAGAAAAGGGAAAATCCTCCAGAAAAGCTTGGGCACTGAGCCAGCAAAGGATGTCTGTATCCCGGGGGTCTCAGAGACCCTTTGCCTAACAGGGCTCCTGACTAACTTCAGATATTATCACTCATTTCAGAAAAAGTAGGTAATGGGGAATACCGTATTAGAGGGAAAGTTAATGTTCCTCTCCTGGAAGTTAAAACGCTAAGAACTTACACTTGCTTTTATGAGTTACAAAAACACGCATACACCAAATCAGCCCAGCAGCACTTCTCCTGTCACTATTACACTTCCTCTGAAACTCTCTCATGGGTGCCAGGCACATGTTTGGAAATCTTGGAAGAAGATCAAGTAAAATGTAGCTGTTATTAGTGCAGTGCCAAATGGCAACTCAGCCTGGAGTGAAAAATCGTAAGATGGAGTTTGTAATTAAATGGATTCTTCTAAGTGCAGGGCTCCTGCTCTTTATTCAGACTTGTGAGTTCCCCAGGCATCCTTGGAATGTGGGGAAGTCCCTATGTAAGAGCAAAAAAAAAAAAAAAAAGAGAGGTGCCAGTTTGGAGGGCAGGTCAAAGGTAGGAAGAAAAGTCCAATTCCTGACTCCCTTCAAGACATATCCCTGAAAGCCAGTGACAGTATATCAGCAGGATCAAAATCAAAGCCTATATGGCTCTGAGGATTTGATGTGATGTTAAGCAGTGTTCACTTCCTGGCTTCCAGAAGTTAAGTATCAAAGATCATATTCAAAGAGCATTTTGCATTGTTCTTATTTTGTTTTATTTTTTCTGATAAATACCTTTGGCTGTCTGATCTGGTGCATGTATGTCAACCTTTCTAAACTTTGTTTCATTCATGTGGAAATGAGGGAGATTGCCCTCACCTTCCAGAATAATTGTGAGGAATAGGAGTACATGAGATGATCTGATACACATCCTGGTACAATGTAGGGTGAAATCAATCAATTTTATTCTTTCCCCTTCTGAGAGAAGGAAATGGGATCCATCTCATTACAGGTAAATACACTTCAAAGCATTCTCATAACCAATGCACATATACCACCTCTCCCTTGAACATGAAGTTTCTAGGTGTCTCATCATTGTCCGTCATTGACCATCAGTCACCTAAGTGATGTGAGTTGGGAGCTATTTCAAAAGTGCTGTAGAGTTGTGTCATCAAATGTAGCTAAATTCAAGAGTGAAAATAGCATTAACTCTGGATTGGACCTGTTGCTCTGAGGTAGGTGTATTCTGGAAAGGACCTAGTGTTTGGGTGAACAGAGGCATGTTTCCAATACAGTATACTGGCTTGCTATTTATAAGCATCCTAAGGTAAATTCTTTGGCAAAGCAAAAACTTCGCATGTCATGCCTGTAATTATCTGCCAAATTGCTTGACTTGTGGTTTCAGGATTTATACATGTCAGTTTTTTGCGTGTTATTTTTTCCATATGGGTTTACATGCATTCCTAAATTTGCTATCATGGCTTAGGTTTTCTTAATCAGTGGACATGAGTTATGGGGTCCAAGAATCCCAGGAAATTAAATGCAAAATTTTGTGTTGGAATGTATATTTTTCTTGGGAGAGAAGCCATACTATTTATTTGTTCTCCAAGAAGTCCCTGCCTCTTAAAAAGGCTAATCTGCTCTTAATAGAGCAGTGTGTGGTAAGGAAGAATGTATGGTAAGCAGAACGCATGAAACAGGAATCGAGAAAAGCTCAATTCTTTCTACACCAGGAACCCCACATTTAAAAGCTCATTTGGATTTGCAAGGAATCGCCTACCCAGAAGAGCCTGGTGAGGGAAATGAACAAAATATTAGTAATCATTCTATCTTACTCCCTTCTGACCTTCCCTGTCAAAATACTTCCTGGGTTCACCTGCGTTTTAGGCCCCTCTGACCAATAAACTTTCTCATGGAAGCCTTTTTGTATTATTATTATTATTATTATTATTATTAACATGGGCAGGCACCAGGAATCGAACCCGGGTCCTCTAGCATGGCAGGCAAGCATTCTTGCCTGCTGAGCCACCATGTATATTATTTTTAAATTTAAAAACTTTTTTTTCTGATTGTAAGAGTAACAGATGCTCTCTGTAGAAATTTGAAAAGTTCCAATGAAAATAAACAAGAAAGCATTAATTGTGACACAATCCAGACACTATTGTTAGCATTTTGATCTACAGTGTATGTTTTTTTAACGTCTGTTTTTTTATCTACATAGTTCAAAGAACAATAGTGAGCATCTACTGAGCGTTCCTGTATGTCAGGTGCAACTTTAATCTTAACAATAACTTGGGTAGATTCTGTTATTATTTCCATTTTATGGATAAGGAAGCAAAAGCACAGAAAGGTTAAGTGGCTTGTCCAAGATCACGTAGCTCGCTGAGCAACACAACCAGAACGGGGACTCAAGCAGTGTGCTCTGGAGCCCAAGCTTTCTACTCCCGCTTGTAAAGGATATCCTTTATGGAAGTACTTAAATAAAATTATCACAGAAACATCTGGGAAATGGGACCACAACAGATCCTCTAGGAAAGAGATGATTCAACACACAGAGCACATAAAATATTTTCAGAAGTCCATTTCCCCTACAGAGTCTTTGAAATGCTAACCAGAACCAGCAAGCAAAAATGTGCATTATCTGGGGAGAGGATCCATAGTTTATATCAGATTCATAAAGGGTCTATAGCCTTCAAAAATTATTTAAAAGTCCTTTTTTTTTTTTTTCACTGTGGAGGAAACCAAGGCCCAGGGAGGTGCAGTGACTTGCTAAGATCACAGAGAAAATTACTGGCAATCCCCTGGCTAAGAACCATCTCTTGGTCCCTGGATTCCACAGTACAATATCCTCAGAAAAACTCCTGAAGCACAAGTGGTAATGTAGTTTATGTGTTTTTCTTTTTCCTAAAGTTAGCTGAGTTGAAAATTTTGAAAGCCACTGGTGTACCTCACCCATCTATCTTTCCACTAACTATTCCAGAAAGACTGCAGCCTAATTTATTTTCTAAGTGCCTGATGGAAACCATTTCATACAAAGAAAAAAAATCACATTTCAGCATCCCTTATTTAAATGAATGTCTTCTCCCTACTTATTGCCAATACAGAAAACTTGCTAGGGTCTAATGTGAAGATTTTGTATGGATGTCCTTTGCCATTATTTAGATAACATAAGTTCACATTTTGATAATGTAGAGGAATTAAAGATTTTGAGGTCAAATAGACAAAGAATTCAAATCTCTTTTCATCAATTGCTATCTCTCTGACTATGGGTGAGTCACCTAACCTCTCTGAGTCTCAGCTTTCTCACCTGTAGAATGGGGATACTAATACCCAAATGGCATATTTTTTGGTAAGACCTGAGCATATGTGAAACTCTTAATAAGGTGTAAGCACTTGTAAGGATAAAACACTGTTTATTTTCTTTCCCTTCTTCAAATTGAATGACTCCTGCCACTAGCTTACCCCAAATATCATCACTGGAATAATTTCAGAAACCAAAAATGACATTCCAATGGTATAAATGAGCCATAAACTCACCAGCATGTGACTCAGATTCTGAAAGGGCAATATAAGCCACCCACTGCCCCAGTGGAGTCACGGGCCAAGGTACCCTCTCATTCCTGAATGATCCTCCCTGAGCATGGACCATGATCCCATCCAGGAAGAGAACCCTAACAATGAGCACATGTTTGCATCTCCTAGGAAAGGTTCTGCGTCCATCCATCAGCCACAACTTGAGTGCCTACTTTATACCCAATACATCCAAAGCTTAGTGAAAGAGAGAGAAAGGTAGATCAGTCCATAGTTAGATAGTTAAAGAAGCTGTTATTGATAAAGAATATAACTTCTACTCAGGGGAGAAGAGGAAAGAAAATGGCTTTACATTCAAATCCCCTGAAAGGCCCAGGCCACAGGCTAGACCAACAAAAGTGCAACCTTTGAGAGAGAATCCCAGGCATCAGTATTTTTAAAAAACTCTTTGGGGAATCCATCGTGCAGCTAAGTTTGAGAAACACTGGCCTAGACCATAAGGATTGTAAAATTTTACAGAAAGCAAAATTTAGTGTCTTCCTACCCCCTTTTTTCCCTTCTAACTAAGCTACTTGAAGTGAACCTTTATCTTTGTTCCCTCTTTTTCACTTCCCATTCATACTTAAATCCAAAGAAATGTCCCTGGCAAAAGTCACTAGTGGCCTCCATGTTGCCAAATAATTTTAAGCATTACTCAGATGCAGCTGAATTTACAAGATTGACTATTTCCTTATTATGTTACTCTTTTTGTTTCAATAAGTACTCAAAGTGGAAAATGGAAAAACAGGAAAATATAAAGAAGGGGAAAAAATCATGTCTCTTTCAATCACCCAGAGATAAGGATTGTTAAAATTTTTGCTGTTTCTTTCATATATATATATTTTAATTTATAACACAGTTAAACAAAGTTGGGTTAATAGTGTATGCATAAATATGCATTATGCTTTTTCTTCCATCTAATGTCATATGTAGCTGGTTTTCCAATACTCTTAGAGAATCAGTAGCATGATTATTAAAGATGGCATGATATTCCATTTCACTATCATGTCACATTCTATTTAATCAGTCCCTTCTGATTGCATTTTTAGATTCTTTCTCAGTATTTACACATTTAAAAATAATAAAATGTACATCATGATACATAAATATTTGTATACATTTATGATCAGTTTCATGCAAAGTAGAATCACTAGATTTACATATAAACACTTTTAATGTTTTATATTCTCATTGGCATAGTACCCTCAAGAAAGGTTATATCATTGCCTATTAAATCAGCAAATTCGAAGAACAAATGTATTGAATTTTATTATCGTTTTAATTAGCATTTTATTCACCAGGGAGGGTTATTTTCCATATGTTTTTGGATTATTTGTCTTTCTTCTTTTGCGAATTATCTGCTTATGTCTTTGTCCATTTTAATAAAATATATATCCATTTCCTCTTGATTTTAAGAATTCTTTATAAATACTAAAGCTATATCTTCTCATACATGTTGCTAACATTTTCCCACATTGGAGTTTGTTTTTCATTGTTGTTTATTATACTTTAACATAGATTTCCATTATTATATTATATAAAATGTATTTACATTTTATATTGCTGTGTTCATTTGCATATTGTTAAATTTATTTACCTGTGGTTTCTTCTTTCCCTTTATAGTTAGTAAGAACTTCCCCACACTAGAATTAAACTATATATTTCTCTATATCTTTAGTTTGCACTTTTAAAATTTCATCACTTTAATCCACATGTAGTCTAAGTTTTTTTCCCAATTGACTAGTCAATATTTCTAGTTAAATCATCCTTTTTTCACTGATTTGAAATGTTACATTTATTATGTAATAAAGGGTTATTATGTACTATGTCCTCTTTAGGGGTCATCTGTTATGTTGTAATAATCTGCTATACTGTACTTTTGCATTACTATGCTAAATTATTGTAGCTTTATAATAGATGCTGTGATATTGATAAAACAAGTACCCTCTCTAGGGTTATTTAGTTAGTAACACTCACCTTTTTGTTCTTCCATCAAGTTATAAAAATAATATTCTGAAAGCAATTGCATGAAACTTTAAAAAATCATTTTAATGAAACCTTTATAATAATGATATTTTTTATCCAAGAGCGCAGTATATCTCTTTAGTTATTGGACTTCTTTTATGTTTCTCATAAATGCTTGGGAATTTTCTTCAAATACTTCCTGCATAATTCTCTGTTGGCTATTTCTTGGCAATTTTATACTCTGGGTTAGTAGGTGAACCGTCTCTTTTATATTTTCTAAATGTTGATGGTGGCCATATAGGAAATTTGTTTTTTTTTGTTTTTTTTTTTTTTATTAACTAAAAAAAGAATTAACAAAACAATTAGAAATCATTCCAATCTACATGTACAATCAGTAATTCTTAATAACATCACATAGTTGCATATTCATCATTTCTTAGTACATTTGCATCGATTTAGAAAAAGAAATAAAAAGACAACAGAATAAGAATTAAAACAATAATAGAAAGAAAAAAAAACAAAAAAAACAAAAACAAAAAACCTATACCTCACATGCAGCTTCATTCAGTGTTTTAACATAATTGCATTACAATTGGGTAGTATTGTGCTGTCCATTTCTGAGTTTTTATATCCAGTCCCGTTGTACAGTCTGTATCCCTTCATCTCCAATTATCCCTTCTCTTTTTTTTTTTTTTTAATTAACGGAAAAAAAGAAATTAACCCAACATTTAGAGATCATACCATTCTACACATGCAATCATTAATTCTTAACATCATCACATAGATGCATGATCATCATTTCTTAGTACATTTGCATTGGTTTAGAAGAACTAGCAACATAACCGAAAAAGATATAGAATGTTAATATAGAGAAAAAAATAAAAGTAATAATAGTAAAATCAAAACAAAACAAAACAAAACAAAACAAAAACCTATAGCTCAGATGCAGCTTCATTCAGTGTTTTAACATGATTACTTTACAATTAGGTATTATTGTGCTGTCCATTTTTGAGTTTTTGTATCTAGTCCTGTTGGACAGTCTGTATCCCTTCAGCTTCAATTACCCATTGTCTTACCCTGTTTCTAACTCCTGCTGAACTCTGTTACCAATGACATATTTCAAGTTTATTCTCGAATGTCCGTTCACATCAGTGGGACCATACAGTATTTGTCCTTTAGTTTTTGGCTGGATTCACTCAGCATAATATTCTCTAGGTCCATCCATGTTATTACATGGTTCATAAGTTTATCTTGTCTTAAAGCTGCATAATATTCCATCGTATGTATATACCACAGTTTGTTTAGCCACTCTTCTGTTGATGGAGATTTTGGCTGTTTCCATCTCTTTGCAATTGTAAATAATGCTGCTATAAACATTGGTGTGCAAATGTCCGTTTGTGTCTTTGCCCTTAAGTCCTTTGAGTAGATACCTAGCAATGGTATTGCTGGGTCGTATGGCAATTCTATATTCAGCTTTTTGAGGAACCGCCAAACTGCCTTCCACAGTGGTTGCACCCTTTGACATTCCCACCAACAGTGGATAAGTGTGCCTCTTTCTCCGCATCCACTCCAGCACTTGTCATTTTCTGTTTTGTTGATAATGGCCATTCTGGTGGGTGTGAGATGATATCTCATTGTGGTTTTGATTTGCATTTCTCTAATGGCCAGGGACATTGAGCATCTCTTCATGTGCCTCTTGGCCATCCGTATTTCCTCTTCTGAGAGGTGTCTGTTCAAGTCTTTTTCCCATTTTGTAATTGGGTTGGCTGTCTTTTTGTTGTTGAGATGAACAATCTCTTTATAAATTCTGGATACTAGACCTTTATCTGATATATCATTTCCAAATATTGTCTCCCATTGTGAAGACTGTCTTTCTACTTTCTTGATGAAGTTCTTTGATGCACAAAAGTGTTTAATTTTGAGGAGTTCCCATTTATTTATTTCCTTCTTCAGTGCTCTTGCTTTAGGTTTAAGGTCCATAAAACCGCCTCCAATTGTAAGATCCATAAGATATCTCCCAACATTTTCCTCTAACTGTTTTATGGTCTTAGACCTAATGTTTAGATCTTTGATCCATTTTGAGTTAACTTTTGTATAGGGTGTGAGAGATGGGTCTTCTTTCATTCTTTTGCATATGGATATCCAGTTCTCTAGGCACCATTTATTGAAGAGACTGCTCTGTCCCAGGTGAGTTGGCTTGACTGCCTTATCAAAGATCAAATGTCCATAGATGAGAGGGTCTATATCTGAGCACTCTATTCGATTCCATTGGTCGATATCTCTATCTTTATGCCAATACCATGCTGTTTTGACCACTGTGGCTTCATAATATGCCTTAAAGTCAGGCAGCGCGAGACCTCCAGCTTCGTTTTTTTTCCTCAAGATGTTTTTAGCAATTCGGGGCACCCTGCCCTTCCAGATAAATTTGCTTATTGGTTTTTCTATTTCTGAAAAATAAGTTGTTGGGATTTTGATTGGTATTGCATTGAATCTGTAAATCAATTTAGGTAGGATTGACATCTTAACTATATTTAGTCTTCCAATCCATGAACACGGTATGCCCTTCCATCTATTTAGGTCTTCTGTGATTTCTTTTAGCAGTTTTTTGTAGTTTTCTTTATATAGGTTTTTTGTCTCTTTAGTTAAATTTATTCCTAGGTATTTTATTCTTTTAGTTGCAATTGTAAATGGGATTCGTTTCTTGATTTCCCCCTCAGCTTGTTCATTACTAGTGTATAGAAATGCTACAGATTTTTGAATGTTGATCTTGTAACCTGCTACTTTGCTGTACTCATTTATTAGCTCTAGTAGTTTTGTTGTGGATTTTTCCGGGTTTTCGACGTATAGTATCATATCGTCTGCAAACAGTGATAGTTTTACTTCTTCCTTTCCAATTTTGATGCCTTGTATTTCTTTTTCTTGTCTAATTGCTCTGGCTAGAACCTCCAACACAATGTTGAATAATAGTGGTGATAGTGGACATCCTTGTCTTGTTCCTGATCTTAGGGGGAAAGTTTTCAATTTTTCCCCATTGAGGATGATATTAGCTGTGGGTTTTTCATATATTCCCTCTATCATTTTAAGGAAGTTCCCTTGTATTCCTATCTTTTGAAGTGTTTTCAACAGGAAAGGATGTTGAATCTTGTCGAATGCCTTCTCTGCATCAATTGAGATGATCATGTGATTTTTCTGCTTTGATTTGTTGATATGGTGTATTACATTAATTGATTTTCTTATGTTGAACCATCCTTGCATACCTGGGATGAATCCTACTTGGTCATGATGTATAATTCTTTTAATGTGCTGTTGGATATGATTTGCTAGAATTTTATTGAGGATTTTTGCATCTGTATTCATTAGAGAGATTGGTCTGTAGTTTTCTTTTTTTGTAATATCTTTGCCTGGTTTTGGTATGAGGGTGATGTTGGCTTCATAGAATGAATTAGGTAGTTTTCCCTTCGCTTTGATTTTTTTGAAGAGTTTGAAGAGAATTGGTACTAATTCTTTCTGGAACGTTTGGTAGAATTCACATGTGAAGCCATCTGGTCCTGGACTTTTCTTTTTAGGAAGCTTTTGAATGACTAATTCAATTTCTTTACTTGTGATTGGTTTGTTGAGGTCATCTATGTCTTCTTGAGTCAAAGTTGGTTGTTCATGTCTTTCCAGGAACCCGTCCATTTCCTCTAAATTGTTGTATTTATTAGCGTAAAGTTGTTCATAGTATCCTGTTATTACCTCCTTTATTTCTGTGAGGTCAGTAGTTATGTCTCCTCTTCCATTTCTGATCTTATTTATTTGCATCCTCTCTCTTCTTCTTTTTGTCAATCTTGCTAAGGGCCCATCAATCTTATTGATTTTCTCATAGAACCAACTTCTGGCCTTATTGATTTTCTCTATTGTTTTCATGTTTTCAATTTCATTTATTTGTGCTCTAATCTTTGTTATTTCTTTCCTTTTGCTTGCTTTGGGGTTAGCTTGCTGTTCTTTCTCCAGTTCTTCCAAATGGATAGTTAATTCCTGAATTTTTGCCTTTTCTTCTTTTCTGATATAGGCATTTAGAGCAATAAATTTCCCTCTTAGCACTGCCTTTGCTGCGTCCCATAAGTTTTGATATGTTGTGTTTTCATTTTCATTCGCCTCGAGGTATTTGCTAAATTCTCTTGCAATTTCTTCTTTGACCCAGTCGTTGTTTAGGAGTGTGTTGTTGAGCCTCCACGTATTTGTGAATTTTCTGGCACTCTGCCTATTATTGATTTCCAACATCATTCCTTTATGGTCCGAGAAAGTGTTGTGTAAGATTTCAATCTTTTTAAATTTGTTAAGACTTGCTTTGTGACCCAGCATATGGTCTATCTTTGAGAATGATCCATGAGCACTTGAGAAAAAGGTGTATCCTGCTGTTGTGGGATGTAATGTCCTATAAATGTCTGTTAAGTCTAGCTCATTTATAGTAATATTCAGATTCTCTATTTCTTTGTTGATCCTCTGTCTAGATGTTCTGTCCCTTGATGAGAGTGGTGAGTTGAAGTCTCCAACTGTTATGGTATATGAGTCTATTTCCCTTTTCAGTGTTTGCAGTATATTCCTCACGTATTTTGGGGCATTCTGATTCGGTGCGTAAATATTTATGATTGTTATGTCTTCTTGTTTAATTGTTCCTTTTATTAGTATATAGTGTCCTTCTTTGTCTCTTTTAACTGTTTTACATTTGAAGTCTAATTTGTTGGATATTAGTATAGCCACTCCTGCTCTTTTCTGGTTGTTATTTGCATGAAATATCTTTTCCCAACCTTTCACTTTCAACCTATGTTTATCTTTGGGTCTAAGATGTGTTTCCTGTAGACAGCATATCGAAGGATCCTGTTTTTTAATCCATTCTGCCAATCTATGTCTTTTGATTGGGGAATTCAGTCCATTGACATTTAGTGTTATTACTGTTTGGATAATATTTTCCTCTAACATTTTGCCTTTTGTATTATATATATCATATCTGATTTTCCTTCTTTCTACACTCTTTTCCATATCTCTCTCTTCTGTCTTTTTGTATCTGACTCTAGTGCTCCCTTTAGTATTTCTTGCAGAGCTGGTCTCTTGGTCACAAATTCTTTCAGTGACTTTTTGTCTGAGAATGTTTTAATTTCTCCCTCATTTTTGAAGGATAATTTTGCTGGATATAGGAGTCTTGGTTGGCAGTTTTTCTCTTTTAGTATTTTAAATATATCATCCCACTGTCTTCTAGCTTCCATGGTTTCTGCTGAGAAATCTACACAAAGTCTTATTGGGTTTCCCTTGTATGTAATGGATTGTTTTTCTCTTGCTGCTTTCAGGATCTTCTCTTTCTCTCTGACCTCTGACATTCTAACTAGTAAGTGTCTTGGAGAACGCCTATTTGGGTCTAATCTCTTTGGGGTGCGCTGCACTTCTTGGATCTGTAATTTTAGGTCTTTCATAAGAGTTGGGAAATTTTCAGTGATAATTTTTTCCATTAGTTTTTCTCCTCCTTTTCCCTTCTCTTCTCCTTCTGGGACACCCACAACACGTATATTTGTGCGGTTCATATTGTCCTTGAGTTCCCTGATACCCTGTTCAAATTTTTCCATTCTTTTCCCTATAGTTTCTGTTTCTTTTTGGAATTCAGATGTTCCATCCTCCAAATCACTAATTCTATCTTCTGTCTCTTTAAATCTATCATTGTAGCTATCCATTATTTTTTCTATGTTTGCTACTTTATCCTTCACTTCCATAAGTTCTGCGATTTGTTTTTTCAGTTTTTCTATTTCTTCTTTATGTTCAGCCCATGTCCTCTTCATGTCCTCCCTCAATTTATCGATTTCATTTTTGAAGAGGTTTTCCATTTCTGTTCGTATATTCAGCATTAGTTGTCTCAGCTCTTGTGTCTCATTTGAGCTATTGGTTTGTTCCTTTGACTGAGCCATATTCTCAATCTTTTGAGCGTGGACAGTTATCTTCTGCTGCTGGCGTCTGGGCATTTATTCAGATTTCTCTTGGTGTTGGACCCAGCAAGGTTGTAATATTTTTCTGTGAAATCTCTGGGTTCTGTTTTTCTTATCCTGCCCAGTAGGTGGCGCTCGTGGCACACGTTTGTCTGCGGGTCCCACCAGTAAAAGGTGCTGTGGGACCTTAAACTTTGGAAAACTCTCGCCGTCCTGGGGGTTCGCTAGCCGAAGCGGCTTGAGCCAGCCCGGGGTCCGAACGCAGGGAGGGTGTCCGAACGCAGGGAGGGTTGCTGGTCGCCGCAGCCAGGGAAAGAGCCCGTCCGAATTTCCTAGTCGGCCCTGGGCAACAAGCGTGGCGGGAGGGTGCCAGCGGCAGCGGCCCGCCCGAGAGAGTGCACGTTCCCCGGGAGTCACGGGGTCACCGTTCTCCGCGGCCTGGGGGTTTCCGATCCAATTCTCTCAGTTGGTCCGGGGGCTGCGCGTGGTGTGGGCGCCAGCCGTCTTTGTTTCAGGGGACCACCTCTCCAATTCTCCCAGCCGGCCCGGGAAGGGGGAAGGGAGTAACTCCGGCCGCTTGCCACCCCGCCCGGTAAGGCCCGCGCGCCTCGGCGATCTCACCCGAGCTGCTTCTCTCAGCCAGCCAGCCGTTCCAGGATGGGGTACACTGTCTTTTTTATCTCTGTTGTGGCTTTGGGCGCTTTCTGTATCGTTTCTACTCCCCTAGTAGGTGTCCTGGAGAAGAAACTAAGATCCGCGCGTCTTACTAAGCCGCCATCTTCCAGGAAGTCAGGAAATTTGTTTTTAATGTTACTTTTATAATCTAAGATCTTTGGGATTCCATTCCTTTTCTGTTAATAGTGAAATGCAGTGTTGTGTAGTGGTTCAGAGCACAGGCACTGGTGTTAGGCAGGGCCGGGTTCAAATCTCATAAACCATTGAATAAAGCTTCCCTGCCCTTCACTGTCCTATGTGCCACTGCCCTTTATCTAAACTGAGGATAATAATGCTTTCCTGCAGCATCGCTGTGAAAGTTAAATTCATTAGTATATGCTAAGTGCCTAACCGAGTTCCTGGCACATAGTAAGTAAATGTTAGGTATTATTAATCACTTTGTCTACAGTAATAATTGTGTCTCTCTGGCTATGATCATTTCCTTTTGGGGGGAATGGAGTGGATAGGGCAAGGCTCATTGAATTAGAACTCCCAAAACATGGCAACAGTTGAGGTATTAGGCTAGTACTGACTTATTTAAATGCCACTAAGGTTTTACTATTAAGTGTGGTATTATACAGTGTTGGTGCTGTAGAGTGGGGTTAGCTCTTCTGTATCCCACCAGTCACTTTGGAAGCCACTGCAAACACACATGCAGCCTGAGAAAAATAATATGATGCTCTGCAAATTCAACTTCCAAACAAATCCATTTCCAACTAGATTAGCCGCTAAGATCCCCTTCTGCACCAGTTTACTTTCAACTAAATCATTCCTTAAGACTCTCTTCTACACAAATTCCAGACTCCCCCCCCACCTTGTGTTGGTGGTTGGATTGATAGCCTTTCTCACGTTAAAGTTGGGTTCTGTTCCTAGCTTACTAAGAATTTCCATCAGGAATGGATGTGGAATTGTGTCAAATCACTTTTGGGCAAGTATCAAGATAATCATGTGATGTTTTCTTTGTCCTTTGGCCTCTTTATGCGATGGATTATATTAATAGATATCCTAATATTAAACTCTTTTTACATTCCTGGAAAAAGTCCTGCTTGGCCATGGGGATTTTCTTTTAATAAACTGTTGGGTTTTGATTGCCAATTTTTATTATTTTTACATCTATATACATAAAAGAGGTTGGTCTATAACCATCTCTTTTGTGTTGTTAGATTTTATTTTGAAGAATATGCAAAGTTTAAAAAATATGATTTAGAAACATGTCCATGCATGTTTTCATCTGTTTGTTTGTTTTGTTTTGTTTTGTTTTCCCCTGTGGAATAGTTTTTAGAACCCAAACTTAGCACTCATTTTTGAAATAATTTTTGAAAACATTTTTCCACCTTTTATTCTATTCCTTTTTTAAAAAATATGGTTTGAATCGTGTCTTTTAAGTTGTATTCTGCAAAAAAAATATTCTTATCATTTAAATTTTCATAGTATTTCTGAATGGGTTTTTGTGGACAGCCCTGGGTCCTTCCTTCAATCTCATCCTATCTGCTCTCTCTCTAGCAGGATTCCTATGAGCTTCCATCCTGTAGACATTTCCTTTTGTAGTTCTCAACTTTTATATTCCATGGGTCACTTAGATCTGCTTTTGGAATTGAGAGAGTTAGATACTTATGCTCCTATCTCAACCTTATCTAAAAAAAGAACTCCTTATCCCCTCCCTTTATCTCCCACTCTTGTTGGTTCCCCTTCTACTGCTACAACAGTTCCTCTCTGGTCCCATTGGCTATCTCTTTATTCTCTATACTTTTTTCGCATGTTGGTCTTCCCTAGTAATCTATTCTCAGCCCTCAGCCCTTCTTACTCTTCATAATCTCTCTGGGACTTAACCAGGATAGAGCTAACCTATTCTTATTATTTTATCTACCATTTGATAAAGCCCAAATCGAAATCCAACCCAAGCATGTCTATAGGTCCAGACCAGTATATTGAATTGCACTTTGAACAACCTGTCTTGATGTCCAACGTACATTTTTAGTCAACATACCCTCAGGTAAACCCATCATTCTTAACTCAGATGTCGGCCCTGTTTTGTTCTTGTGCACTCCTTCATGGATGAGCATCACCCATGGTGTCAACTGAGCCAGAAAACCAGGAGTCGTTTTCAGTGTCCCCAAGGGGGTGTCTGAAGCAATAGCAGGAGACAGTGTGTGAGGCAGCAGGGAGACAGGAAACAAGATGCCTCTCTCAACCCCCAGCCGGTACTTAGATAATAAAAAAGGGAACAGTACCTTTTACCTGTACCTTGTGGCCTCCAAAGTTGAAGTTTCAGTCAGCATGCTTTCCTCGGGTCTGGTGGCAGCTGTGACCACTGCCTGAAGGATTGAGACCCAACACAAGTGGAAGACGAAGAGGAGAAACCCAGAACATCCTCATGTTCCAGGAATGCTGCTGTTTCCTTGCCTTCCAAACTAACAGCTCCGGGAGAGAATAAAGAGCTGGACCTCTGTATAACCCTGACAAGGCCCTCAGATTCCTTCCTCTACCCCTAACATGCTCAGTTTTTTCTCAGAACAAGGTAACTTGGAAACCATGGAAAAGAAACTCATCATTCCCCTTTTCTCATTTATGTCAATCCCCAGAAGAAGCACAAAGCTGCAAGACCCCTTCCTCTCTCACAGTTTAACCTCCATACACGTCTGTGCATCTGCTAATCTAACCCCATCTTCCAACTTTTCCAGTGGTCAGTACTCTCCCACTCTGCCTTCTGGAATTCACTCTTTCGCAAAATCCTCTCTATCCTCAGCTTCTTCACTTCTTTCTCTGACACCCAGTCCCTTCCCTGAAGGCCTCTCAAGTAGTGGCTGTAGTCTCTTCCTTCAGCCCTAGAGGTTGGGAAGGCATCCTCCAGATGATTGTCCTCCTTCTTCCCGAAAACTTGTAGCTTTAATGCCCATGCTCTCAAGCTTCTCCATTCATTGCTGCTAGTCCTTGTCCTAGTTTCAGTAACCTGCCAACCCCGATAGGTCTCTCCTTCCTCCGTGATGGTAGCTCCAGGCTCCCTCTCACTCACACCAACAACACTACTTGGTGATTTTCCTGTCTGCACATGACTCCACTGAATATCTTGAATTCTTGAGTTCTTAAAGTTTTCTCCTCCTATAATCTGGTCTTTTCCACCTCAGCACCCCCCCCCCCCCTCCTTTTCATAAGCATATCAAAAACCTTGTCATTACGGTGATTGCACCCTCTCCAGAATCTCTCTCTCAAGCTTCCCACTCCTTGACCACCATCTGGCATCTTTCCATCCAATTCCCTCTAGTTCCTCTATTGCAATATTTCAACCCCACCAGAACATAAAATCCTTGCAACTCGCGTGTCCCTTGCTCCTTTGTTCACAGTCACCAAGGGAAACTTCAACATTGGCTAAAGCCAGTTTCCTACCTACTTTGTGCCTATAAACAAGTTGAAAAGTCTCCACAATGTAGAATGGGGTGGGGTGGGGGGGGCTATTTCACATAAGGTGATTAGGAAAGGACCCTATGAAAAAGTAACCTTTGGGTCAGTGACCAGAATGGTATAAGCCATGTGAAGGCCGGGGGGAGAGTATCTTGTTTTTGGTGGGGAGAGTTCTGGGCAAAAGCCTTAAAGTGGGAACAAGCTTGCAAATTTGAAGCACAGCAAGAAAGCCCACGCTTGTTTTGCTAAATTAAGATGAAAACTAAGAGAAGATAAGTCAAAAGAGCTGTCTGATATGGTGACCATTAACCATACGTGACTATTTTAAGTTTAAATTAATTTAAATTTAAAATTCAGTTCCTCAATCACTCTAGTCAAATTTCAAGTACTCAGTAAGCACATGTGGCTAGTGGCTACCATATTGGACACCACAGATTATGGAACATTTCCATCATTGCTGAACATTCTAATGGACAGTGCTGGCTAGATCCTATGAACCTTACCAGCCATGCTAAAGAATCTGGATTTTGTTCTAAGTATGAGAGAAAGCCATTTGTGAGAGCCAGGGATGAGGAGGCTCTAGAGAGTACACGATGATGTGATTTACATTTTACAACAATAAATTTGATTGCTCTGTGCACTGGGATTATGGCATAGCAAGAGTGAAAATAAGGAAGCCAGTTAGAAAGCTTTAGCAGTCCAGATTAAAAAGAATGGTGTTTTCGACCAGGGTGCTAATGGTGGAAGATCTGAGAAGTGGTAAGTTTTAGAACACAAATTGAAGTAGAAGCAACAAGGCTTGTTATGAATATGTTGTAAGGGAGAGAGAGAAGGAAAGGATGGCTCTTAACTGCAAAGGGCTAGAGGGACAATCAAAAGGGATGAATATATCAAAGCCTTTTGTGATACACAAGGCCTGTTGCAAACCTAAATTGGTAGCATTTGCAGGAAGTTTCAAGAAGATGGGCAATGAACATAATCTTATGGATAGTCTTGCAAAAATGGGAACAATATGATTAGCTTGACTGAAATTGCATACCAAGGAGAATCAGCTAAGAAAGTTGAAGATATCAGGAAGATAGGCAGAGAAAGAGTGCAGGTAAGAGGAATCATTAATGTTCTAACAGTGAAATGAAAGATGAATTGATATAAAAACGGCCTAAATCCAAGGGCAAGCAAACTAGACTTAAGATTACAGAAGGGTAAATGGGAAGCAAGAGAAAAGAACAAGCATGAGAAGAATTTCAATGACAAGTAAAAGTACCTGGTTGCTATTCAAGGAGCCCCCTTCACAGAGCAAGGAGTGCATCCTGGGTTCAACCAGGAAGACTCTTATCTGGCAGGGACCAGTCAGTCAGAGTGGATGACCAGAATAATTGACTAGAGACCCCAAGATCAGAGCCAGGAACCTGGAGACAGACAGAATTCCAGAGGGTGGGGTAAGAAGGAAAGAGAGCAAAAAGGCTAATGTTAGCAGTAGAGGTGATAAGAAGCTGAATGGAATGAGGTGCAAATGAAGTCATTGAGAATTAAGGCTGTGAACCTCCCTTCTTACTGGGGCATTTCTCTTCTATGCTGCTTGTCAGTATAGATTACCAGACAACCCTTAGTCATAAGTATTTGCTACTGGTTGTAGCAATCTATATTCAGATCTCCCCATGGCTAAAAGATGGCAATAAGGGCAAGAGTCATCCAATAAGAAAACACTTTGATTCCTGGCCTCCTTACACATGGGCCATCTCTCAACAAAATTAAAACCCAGGTAAATGGTTGGAATAATTTCCTTCAGTCAGGAAGCCTTTCTGGTAACAAAAAATTATTATGGCTACAGTAGAAAAACCACTCATAACTTTGGCAGCGGTCAGTTCCTTTTCCCCAATCTTATTCTAAAAGCAAATTGGGAGCTTAATTTTATAAGCTTAATAAGACTTTCTGACTAATTTCTTTTGATGGATGTTATTTAGTAGATCTTGAGCCAAAATTTCAACACGAAGGTCACATATGACCTATACATACATAGAAAGACTTAATTATAAATTGAATCTCTATTTATGGAACAATATTTTCCAATTGACTTTCATGAAGACATTGGAGATGTGGTCCCTTGGGAAAATAACAGTAAAAACCACATAGTGCAAATGTAACCAACCTGGGCGGGCACGGTGGCTCAGCAGGTAAGAATGCTTGCCTGCCATGCCTGAGGACCCGAGTTCTATTCCCGGTGCCTGCCCATGTTAAAAAAAAAAAAGAGAAAAAAGATATAACCAACCTTTTAAATCAGTTTTATGATTGAAAAATTCTAGGGACAATTTTCTGGTAACACATTATTACTACTATGCAAAGTTAGTTACTGCTTTTTTCCAGAAACATTTTCTTGGAGTTTCATTTTTTTATAGAAATGTGCTTTTTCAGTCTCAAAGTACAGGGAAACCTTTTCAGGCTAAGACTCTCAGGAAAATATATCATCCTGAAGTGTTAGGCTTTCCTCATAATGAAGAACACGTCCTTTTATGCTCCAGAGATTTCCCTGTTGAGAATTTTTCTTTCAAATCTTTGTATATCTAGTTTACATCTTCCTGCTTTCAAAAGCAGAATGCACAAAACAGAATATCATTCAAATATAATGACAGGTATTGCAAATGCTTTGTAAATTTCAAGGCGATTATATTGTTTTTCTTTTTTTCCTAACTGCTCAGGATAGTCATTTTGTAGACCAACTATTGAACTGTTTATGTATAGAATAGTTTTTCTCTTGCAGTAAAGAACTCTAAGCTGCTATGGTCTCCTTGTTTTTGTGTCTAATTCTTTTTCCTTGTTCTGTCTTCTCCCCCAGTCTACTTTCAGGCTTCTAACTTCCTTCTTCTAATTTGCTTTCATATTGAAAATAAGCCACCAAACTAGTTGGAATTTCATGTTCCTTCAAACAAAATATTTTGTGAGCCTAATGGACTACCAGATGAGTAAACAGAAGTTTTTGTGATTATTGCTGTTTGTTTGTTCTTTTGTTTACTCATTTAATTCAGTCCATACTCGGATTGTTGATCAGTCTTTCTGCTTATATTTCTTGGTTCCTGGGTCTGTCTTCTATAACTCCATTTGTCAGATGTCAAGTTCTCAATAGGTTTGATATTTCTTAATTTGTGTTTAAAGGCTAATTGATTAAACTGAAGTACTGGTATCTCTTTCTTTAATTAACACATTTTTACTAGATATTTTATGTGTTGACCAGTTTGCCAGTGATCATTCCTAATTGACCTAATCTTCCAATTAACTTTTAAAAAGATAAATTCCCAAATTAATATTTTCTATTATTGTCAAATCTACTGAGTAGATTTCTTTAAACTTATATATTGAGCCCTATCTCTTCTACTCAGAGATATAGTCTGTAAGTGAAAATGATCAAAATAAATGTTCCATGAATAATTGGTATGAGGCCAAAAAAAAAGAGTAAAAGGTAAAAAAAAAAAGGCAGCTTGCACAATTAAAACACGAAACATAGTTCTTCCTGTGAATACAAGAAAGAATATAATGTAAAATCAGGAGGCTTCATGTCAGACCACAACTCAACTGACTAAGCCTCTCAAATGTGATGTTTCATTACTATGAACGGTCTTCCTTCCAGAAAGAATAACTTCAGTCCTATACTGATCACCCAAGTGCTCTAGAATTTCATGAATGTTTCCACTTTATCTGAGAAAACAGTATACATTGATTCATATGTGATTTGTTTGCTTGATCTTGGGTTTAGGATTATTTTGGCAAAGTTTCTTTCGTAGACTGCCTACAGGGTGACTTTTGTATAAGGCCAACAGTAAAAAAAAAATCTGATAGTTCAATGTATAATAAATCATGGTGTTGACAAGAGGAGATATTTTAAACTTGTAGATCTGGAACCACTAGCAAAAGCCCAAGCCATCTAGTCTCGTGGAGGCCCTCCTTCTGGCTCTTGGGTGGACTTCCACTTGTAAGGTTTATCTGTAGCCTGGTTTTCAGCTGCACAGAGGGCCTGAATCTAGCTCTTTGAGCCTGGACTCTGGAATATGAGAATGAAGACCCATCCCAGCTGCTCTCAGAAGAGAGCAGGAGCTTTGACCTCATCTCCCAATGATCAGACTAAAATGTCCCCCACCAGCTGATGAGCTTTGTAATAAGACTATTCTACTGTTATCTATGAAGATATGCCAAAAAGAAATAAAAAATAGAAACAATACCATAATTATCTAATCATATAGGTCCAATTTTGAGGAAGCCTGATTCCTACATGTAAGTTTCTGTAGCTGTTGCAGAAGGTATTAAGTTTAGATTTTTATTATTTCCTACCCTTTGCCTTAAGTTGGGGTCTCTTGAAGCAAAAGGGTTCGGGAGCATATAATCTGTTTGAAGTGTGCCCTCAGAAGAAAATTCCAAGGAATGAAGGGAAATGGGAAAAGACAGGAGAAAGGGTTGAACAAGGGTGTGGTTCAGCCTGATCCACAGTGGGACTCTGTAGCACAAATTATACCACAAGCAATATGACAGGACAACTTGGCTTTGTATCACTCAGTCCTTGGTTGTGGTCCCAGGAATGGGGAGAAGGTTGAATAATCTTCCAGGGGGAGCAGGTCCAATTAGCTGAGGGCAGTTCTCTGAAGAGAAATCTGTGAGCCAAAGCATCGGGGGAAGAGGTGCAAGGGCCCCAGCAGAGAAAATCTGCATGGGGCCCCAACAGCCAGTGCCTACTACAGTGGGCTCCTGCTTGTATTGCTATAGTCAATGCAGTTGTTTCCCTTTTCCATGCTCTAAAATTAGCAATTTTGTTAAAATTTTTGGTTCAAAAAAAGGTGCTACATTTGAAAAAAGTTTGACTAACATCTGATAGAAGCACATCAGGGCTGTGGACCATAGGAACTGAATGCTGAGCTTCCTGAAATGCCACTGAATCACAGAACAGAAGGACGTCTTGGTGAGTACACCAATGGCATCATCTACACTTCATCGCACCTTCACCCCCTATGACCCCCCCGCCCCCAAAAAATAGGCATTTTGAGGAGTGGGACAGCACTTTCCGAGATGTTAGCTGCCCAATTTAAAGTGCCCACATGACTGCAGGACAGGTGGTTCAGCTGCCTAACCCCTCTAAGGCAACCTTAGTGATCTTGTCCCTGATATGGCCATGCTTTAACCTAGAATAATTTAAACCCACTTGCTGTGGCGTAGCCAATCCAGGACTTCTGGAGGAATTTTTAACTAAATTGATGTACATACGTTCACCAGTTTTTAGAACAGTTCTCCCAGGTGACTTTGGAATCATGGAAAAACCAAAACCCAGACCTGGAGTCAGCCTAGATGTTGCTGACTGAAGAAGGTATTAAGTTTAGATTTTTATTAGTTAGCTTTTATCAGCCACTGCAAAATCTGTGCTTCAGACAGCCTCCCACAAAATGAAGATGCTCCTGCTCAAGTGCCTTGGGAAATGGGGAAAATGGATAACGGTAGGAAAAGGATTAAGGTGCTTAAAAAAAAGGTGGGGGCAATGTAGGTCAATGGGGGTAACATAACTAAGTAAAAGTAACTGTCCTTTGGAGGCCTCCATGTTCCTGCCCCACACTAAACAATTTCCTTATAATTGTTCCACCCCCTAAGGAGACAGGCAGTTTCCCTATTCGACAGATGATAAGCAGTGATAACTGTTAAATTCAAGACATCTGGTTCCAGAACCTGCATTACTACATTCCAGGTTCAGAGAGACATATGGAGATGATAGATAGATAGATAGATGGATGGATGGATGGATGGATGGATGGATGGATGGATGGATGGATGGATGGATGGATGGATGGATGGATGGATAGATAGATAGATAGATAGATAGATAGATAGATAGATATAGATAGAAAGAAAGAAAGAAAAAGAATAAGTAAATATAGACCTGTAGTAACAGCTGCTCATCTACTACTAAATGATTATTTGTCCATGTGCTATATAATTATTTAAGAGAGTTAAAATTTTGAATCTTAGATCATAGAAAATATAGTATAAAAGGAAAATTTGAGATTATTGCAGACAACCCATGATTTTAAGGTTTAGGCATGTGAGGCCTAGTGGGGTTATTTTTCCAGTTACACAGCAAGCACTAAAACCCCCAGCCACAGGCATATATGTTGGGTTGAGAGGTCTTGTGATGACCTGCAAGGAATGCCATAAAGTAGTTCTACAGAGACCACAGTTTGAGAGCCTGGCTGTAGAAGTGCCTACCTTCTCTGCATGGGTGCACTACCTGTCTGGTTAATTTATTGTTTGGGTCGTAATTACATGCAGGTGTTCTCTTGACCCAAGAAGGTTTGCAGACATCCCTTTGGAGGGAAGGGCTCAGGCTATAGCCTCTGTCATTCCAATGATGGCCAGAATTAATTTAGCTAGCAAGAAGGGAGGGTCCAGCGCCATACTGAGTTGGCTCAGCTTCTTCCCTTCCTTCCATATCCCATGTCTTCTCCCCCAGCTGTGCACTTGGTTAAAGAAGGCAAAAAAGGTCAGTCCACTTTATTATGGCTGAGACTTATTTGCTCAAACCTCCAAACAACTTTTGTGTTCATTTTTTTAAAACCGGGGCATCAAGACTCTAAAATAGCTTCTATTCACAAAATTTGGAGTCATACTGATTTGTGTAAACTAATCACTGTCCCTTTTGGAAATAAAGGAACAGATGGTCAATGAAGGGCCATGAAGGAGGCAAGGGAAACCTCCCAGCTATGCATTTCCTTGGCAGGGATTTCACATTTGAGGACAAACTCTAGTCCATCCACAGCATGAGCCTGCTTTTTCCAGCATATTTCTAAAAGTTTTCTTATGCCCAGAAAAAAAAAGCCCATTCCTTTAAAAATCATTAACAGAAACATAGTAAGTTGCATCATCTCTAAAAGCTGTCTTAAGAATCTAGATAGAAAATAGCAAGTGTGTCAAGTTGGAGCTATAGTTAGAAATACGGTAGGGAGCCCGAGAAAGCCTGCCCTGGATGCTTTAGGAACTCGGATAGCAATGACGCTGGGAGAGCTGCAGCTGTATACAGCCTTAGGATTCCACAGTTCCTGTCCTCAGGCACCTAGGAATCTGCTTCCTCTCCCATTAGGAAGACAGAACTAAGGATTCTCCAGTGAATTGTTACAGCAACACAGAACAGAATGGGCTACCTTATTTGTGGAGTCCAGTGCAAAATGAAAATGGGACCCTTTGTTTAAACATTATTAAGAATTTTATTAAACCAAGCACAGGGCAGCCCCTTTAGTGACAACAGAGCATTAAATCAAGCACAGATCCCTTTTAGTGCGGGGCGGGGTGCCCCACCTTCTCAGGCAGGTGAAGCCTCCCCGTAGCAAAATCCCAATTGCTGAGCTTGGCAGAGCAAGGAATGTCGAAGGGGGAGGCAACGAATATTTCCTGAGGGCGTACTGTGCAAGGTGATTTATATACTTCATCTCATTTAATTCTCATTTTACACATAAGGAATATGCGGAAACTACAGCTCAGTAAAACGAAAGGGCCTGCCCACTGTCACGTGGCTGACCTGCGCCTACAGCTGAGATACTCAAATCCATTTGGGGGTCTAGGTCCTTATTTGGAAGGACTTTATTTTTTTTAATTTCCCCACATTTGCATTTCCACATTCCACATTCCACATTCCTGAAAGCAGTAATGCCTTGTGTTGAAGGCATTTAGGTCTGTTTTCAAATGTTATGCCCTACAAGGGCAGACAAATGTGAAACGTTTAATACAACGTTTTGAGATGAATAATGGAATTAAGAAGTGATCCAGATCCTGGTCCAATAATAACAATAACAGTTAAAATAAAAGTGGTAACGTAGGAGGAGGAAGATGAAGTGCAAAGAAGGAAAAGAGGGAATGAGGAAGAGAACAGGGCTAAAGAAGGCCGGGAGGAAGGAGGAAAACTAAATGAACTGACAGTTTTACATGCCTTATCTTATTTAGTCCTTGTAGCAAACTCTACCCCCATCCCCACAAATCCTATTTTTATGCCCATTTTACAGAACCTGAAGTCCAGGGGGTTAATTGACTTCCTAAGCCCCCCTGTGTGTACACAGCCAAGGCTGGACGCTGAGGGCTGTGATTTTATATGCTGGTAGGTGGAATTGTGCACCTCAGTGTGAGTGTGTGCCTGGTCTTGAACCGCAGGCCTGTGGATGTGAATGCGTTCTAAATAGGCTCTCTCCAAAATGTCATTTTAATTAAGGTGTGGCCCAGCTAAATGAGCCTGAGCCTTAATCTTAATTACTAGCGGCCTTTATAAGTGGAAGAAATTCAGACGCTGTCAGAAAAAGCCAGGAAGAGAAACGGAAGCGGAAGTCAGCCAAACCGAACCAGAATGAAGAGAAAGGAGAGGGCAGAGCCCTGTGAGGGGAAGGGTTCCCAGCCACGCTGTTTTGACCCAGAGAAGGCAAGGACGGAAGAAAGCAAGACTTCTAGCATTTGAAACACTGAGCCATTAAACGCCTTTTTAAGCTAAACCAGTTTGTGGTATTTGTGATAAGATCTTCGCAAATCTAAGACGTTTTATAAGGAAAGCAGTGCAGGCTACATGTCCTGTCTAATGATTGCCTTCTATTCACCCAGGTACTTTAAAACCTATCTTTCTAATGCTTACAAACATTCTTTTGTGGTAGGTTAATATTCGATCCAAGAAGCAGGCGAGAAAACTGTGACTGAGAGGAGATAACTTACCTAGGAAAGAGGTCAGGCCTGCTTTTAACCTTCATAGGCATATGTATTTGATTTCCTTTCCTCACACAATCCATTTGATGTAATAAGATAGATTTTAAAAGATTATATCAGTAACAGGGTTAGAAAACAAGAGAGGATAGCATTAACAGACCTGAAATTGTAAGTAAATTGTGTAAGATGTGTAGCAGAGGGCATTAAACTAAAGAATGGTGAAACCAGATGAGAGAAGACTACTCTAAAGCAGATTCTAGAGTTGACTGGAGCTGCCAGTGGAGCTAGAGACCTTCCAAGCTACAAGTCACAGATACAGAGAACAAAGGAGGTCTCAGGGCACTTCCCCAGGCTAATAATTAAAGAGCTGTCTACAGGACCAGAGGTCTTATCATTCCTTTTCATTTTCAAGGAATGCAAAGAGTTGGAAGCACGAGCTTGTGCCCAAGGCTAAAGCCTCAGGATTTCTGTCTAAACAACCATAGAGCATTAGCCTAGGAGGTCATTCAGAATTGATTTAATAGCCAGACAGAATTGCAGAGCCCAAGATAATTTCAGATTCAAACAATAATAATTGTAAGAAAATAATAATAATGATCATGATGAAGATAAACAGAAAAGGCAACTCTATCCAGGAATGAAATGCGTGTTAGCATTCAACTCCCAGGGTAAAGCTTTCTAAACAGTGGCATTGGCAGAGCTCTTATTCTTGCCTGTTTGGTCCCCCACCTACATATCCTAAAAGAAAAGCTGCCTGTGAGCTAGCTGCCAGTCCAGGCTGATTCCAGGGAGCAGTCTACTCCGACTGTAGAGGAAACCCACCACAGCCATCTATCCTGATTAAGCTAGCTCTTCATTCCTAAATAGGAACAGATAACCAAAGCATGAAAGAGAAGGATGAGGGTGCATAAACCAAACTGACCTAGAAAAGCGAGAGATAACACAGAAATATGATTAACCTTAACTTTCTGATTGGTATCTTCAAAGATATCCAAGAAGTACTGTGCTGTGTACACATCAAAAGAACAGTGGCAGAGTTCTCACCTGCTGTGCCAGAGACCCGGGTTCGATTCCTAGTGCCTGCCCATGTAAAAAAAGGAAAAAAAAAAAAGAAAAAATAAATAAATAAAAATAAAAGAACAGGTTTCTATTTAAGAAAGGGACAGTCAATACACAGGAATGGGGCAGGCCATGGTGGCTCAGCAGGCAGAGTTCTTGCCTGCCATGCAGAAGACCTGGGTTCGCTTCCTAGTGCCTGTCCATGCAAAAAAAAAAAAATTTTTTAATACATAAGAATGAATTGGAAAAGAAAGAAATTTCATGACACAATGAAAGAAAATGCAAGTATTGAAAAACAGAATGAGTAAATCCAAAAACTGAATCAGTGAAGTGGAAGATAAAGGAAATCTCCCAAAACGTATGAAAAGACTAACAATTTGTGAGAGAAAAGTCAGGAGCTATTGAAAATAGAAACAGGAGATTCAGCATTTATATCCAATAGAAGAGAAAAGAAAATGAAGGTGAGATCCTTAAGAAAAATAATGGAAGAAAATTAAGAAAATAAAAAAACAGAAGAAAATTAAATTTAGATGTTCAAATTGAAAAGCTCTCAGAAGCACTAAGCAATAAAAGTAAAATGTAAGTGCCAAGCAGTAAAAGCAAAAATTTTAAAATGATACATGAAAAATGAAAAATAAAATTGAAAGAATTATGCATACACAATTAGAACACAACATTTCTACACTGTAAAGATAAAGAAAAACCTTAAAGTTTCCAGGAATAAAAAAACAAGTGCCCTTCTTATAATGAGAATCAGAGGGCATCAGACTGAATGTAAAATTAAGGAGGATACCACTCCTTCAAATTCTGAGGGGAAAAATACATTGAACCTGGAATCCAAAATAAAGTCATTAGAATGACTCTGAAAAAGAAAACCATCAGCATTTTTCCCTGAAGAACATAGATACAAATTAAATCCTGGATAAAGCCTTAGCAAAACCAGCAGTTTATTAAAAATGAATTTCTAATAACCAAGGAGGGTGTTCCCCAAGAGAACAAGGGCAGCCTAACGTAAAGCACAACAGAAAACAAAAGAGAAAGCGTATGACTCTACTGATGCATAAGCAATTCAAATTCTTAATTTTAAAGAATTCCTGATTGGCTAGGATTTATTTACTTGTTGATGGCTATCCACTAGAAAAACTTGTAGCAACCCTCCCATGTAGCAGTGAATCAGGAGTTCCCTTTTGGGACCAAGACAAAGAGGCACTCTTTAAGCTGTGTTCCTCAATGTTGCTCTGGAAGCCCCAGGACAGGGAAAATAAGTGTAATTATTTGAAAATGCAGCGACAAGTGCCATTAGCATTGAATGTTAAAGTCTAAGATAATCAATTGAAAATTTTATGACTACTAAGAGCATTCCATATGGAACCAACTTAAAATTCAAAACACAAAATCCATTGATCTTCTTTACACCAACATTTGAGACATAACTAGGAATATGTTTGTGTAGGTCCAATGTGAAGGAACATTTAAACATTACGGAAAGACAAATAAGGAGATCTAAATAAATGGTTTTCTAGATGCAAAGACTCGATGTTGTAAAGATGTCAATTTGTCCTAACTAAATTATTAAATTCAAATTAGTTCAGTCAAATCCCAACTGGGCTTTTTAATGAAAATTAGCAAGCTCATCCACCATGCTTCTCCGAGATTTAGTGGCAAGTTAAGTAACCTCTCTAAGCCTCAGTCTCTTCATCTTATGTTGAGATCAGTGGAACCTACTTCAAAGGGTTATTGTGAGAACTAAATGAGATTACACTTGTAAACCACTTAGCACAATGCCCAACACATAGAAGCACCCACAAATACTAGTTTTTATTATATTACTCTTATTAAATGCCCCATTCATCCAAAGATATGAATTATAATGTTCATTGCAGCAGTGCTTGTAATAAGAAAAATTAGAACAGCCTCAAATTTTCATCAATATTATAACCATGACACAACAATAATTATATCCATAGTATGGAAAAATATTAACAGCACAGATCTATATAGATGCCTATAATCTGACTTGGAAAAAGGAAGCCACAGAGCAAAATGTATCTGGTAATTCCATTTATGTAAAAAGTATATAAGTAATAGATGGGTGGTTGGATGGATAGGTAGAAATTCCCAAGTAAAAGTAAGCATATGCTAAAAAAAAAAAAAGTGAGTATATGTTAACAAATAAAGAGAAATTGCTCTGGAATTAAACACACCAAATTGTTATCGATTGTTTCTGTGGAGAGCACTAAGATTGGTGGTAGAGATGATATAATTTTGTTTCATTATTATAAAAACATCCATAATATCTGAAAACTTTTTAAGATTTTATATTACTTTTTTATTTTAAAAGCCACGAATAAGGAAAGCATGGAACATGTTTCAGAGGACTTGCTAGGTTTCGGGAGAAACCATCTCTGGGTGCCGTCACACCGTTCCTCTCCATCCTTGTATCCCCTATCCACACCCCCTAGCCCTGACCTCCTCCTTCTTGGTTCCTAAAGCTCCAGTCCATTTAATGGTAACTACCCTAGCAAAGCCACAGCACCCACATAGCAGGCCACCAATGGTGAGTATTGCCAGGTTCCTTACTCTGGTTGAGGCCCCATCTAGGGCTTCCCTGAAGAAGCAGCCCCATATCAAGCTATAGGCCTTACTTCAGTTCCATCCTTGCTTAACCCCAAGAGCCAAACCCCGTATGCCTTCCATTCTCCCTTCTAGCTTGTCTCCATTCTTACTGGAATTTACTACACTTCACTTACTATCCCAGACTACCCAGCCTTCCACTATGTCCTCTAGAACCTTAAACATCATAACCACACTCCCTCATGTTCTGAGAGCCTTCACAGTTCCTTCTTCTGGTGGTTCACTGAGGCCAGACTCTCCCCGAGACACACAGCTCCCCACAACTCTCTACACTAGAAGTTGTTTCTAGTACTATTTCATGGCCAGAAAGTGGGAATGGGGTCCTCCTCACCACTTGTGGCTGCTCTAAGACAGTTACTTCTGGCTCTTCCAAGGCCTTGCATGATCTAGCCCTTGCCTCCCTTTCAGCTGCATATTCTGCTAGTTCATTAGCCACCTGTCACACTCCAACCACCATGAACTTTGCATGGTTCCTTGAATCCATCATGTGTTTCTTGCTTCCATATCTTTGTCTTTGCTCTTCCTTCTGACAAGAAGACTCTTTTCCATTTCTCCATCTACTTTTTACCTTCTCCACTAGCATGGTCTTAGTAATTCTTTAAAAATCATCTTTGTTCAGGAAAACTTTACTCAACCATCAGCCCTTCTCCCCAGCTGGCAGTGCTGGGTTAAATAACCTATCTTAGATCTGCTTCTCTGGACACAGACTCTGAGATGAAGATTTGCATGCAGGGAGTTTACTGAGAGATGCCCTTGAGAATAAGCCCTGGGAAGGACCAAGAAAAGCAGGATTGGGCAGGATAAGTTTCCATGAGGAGTGCTGGATGGAGGTGGGATTACCTTTTAGAGTTATTCCAAATTGAGGTAAGAGGGTGGGACCTATACCCACTCCAGGGAGGGGGCATGACCTTGAACAAGAAAGCTCCCTTCAACCAAGAAAGGTCAGCCACCAACAATACAGCAAAAGACAGAATCTGGGCTGTCCACTACAGCTTCCATAGTGTGGGTTCTTCTCTGCTCCTGTGTGCATAGCTTTTTGCGCTTACTAGGATGTTTTATATAATGTGTCAGACTTCCCTCCAGACCAGAGGTTGGCAAACTATGGCCTGTGAGTCAAATCCAAACTGTTTTGATTAATGAAGTTTTATTGGGACACAGCCATGCCCAATCATTTACATATGTCAGTGGCTTGCTTTCCTGCTATAACCACAGAGTTGAGTAGTTGTAACAGAAACCATATAACTCTCAAAGCCTAAAATATTTATTATCTGGCTCTTTACATAGAAAGTTTACCTATACCTGCTCTAGACTTTGCAATCTTTGAGGCTGGTGGGTCTTATCTTTCCATAACAGATACCTGGAAGTTGAATTTTGGAATTTTGGATGAGTGGCAAATGAATTCAAATATGGATGAATGAGTCACATAGATTTACGTTTGATTCCTGGCTCTGCCCTTCAGAAGCTCTGATATTAGTTGCACTGTTTAGATTCTGTAAATTTTAGGTTCCTCATCAATAAAACAGGATTGAGATTACTTCCTTTTCAGGATAGTGGTAGCATTAAATGAGAAAGTACATATAGATTACTCACACAATACCTGCTACATTATACATGTTCACATAAATGCGAGCCATTGGGTCTATTAAATATTTTATGTGACAATTGAAGGCTAAAACAGGCTGGATTGTGTCTTAGTTCCCTATTTGGGTAGATTAGCTGTTGGCAATGCTGGTTTTATAAAAAAAAAAAGCTTAAACCTGCCAGAAATACCAGGCTTTCTTACAGCATAAATATGATAGACAGTCCTGATGGTTTTCAGAGGTAATATGCTTTATGTATTGGGCCCAGATTCTAATTAATTGGAACAAGCCAGGTTCCGTAAATGAGAAGTTCTATAATTTGGGGGTGACTACTAATCTATTATAACTGTTCAGAATTCCATTTAATTAGTAGGTACAGGCATGCTGCAGGCCAGCTTCAGGAGACTGCTTCCATGGCTAGATCTCCAGAGGGGTGGTCACTGAACATCTGAAAGGTCTTCTACTACTTTTAAATGAGCAATTTTGTTGATGCCAATATACATAGTTAAAGTAGCATACACTGCTATGAATCCCCAAAGTTCAGTGGCTTGTCACAAAGTAGTTAATTTCTACTCACCTTACAGTCCAAAGTGGTAGTATTAGTTATCTCTTGCTGCATAGTAAATTACCACAAACTTAGCAGCTTGAAACCACACAAATGTATTATCTCAGAGTATTTGTGGGTCAAGAGTCTGGATATGGATTGGCTGGCTCCACTGCTTAGGGTGAAATTGAGATTTTCACCAGGGCTGCAATCTTATCTGAGGCTTTGGATCCTCTTCCAAACCCACTGTTTATTGGAAGATGCATTTCTTTGCAGCTAGCTGTGTGGCTGAGGCTCCTGTTTTCTTATTAGCAGCCAAACAGGGATGCTCTCAGCAGCTAGAGGCCACCCTCAAGTCCTTGCCTTGTGGTCCCCTCCTCTTACAACGTGGTAGCTTCTTGAAGGGCAAAAAGAAAAATTCACTTCAATCTGCTAGTATGGAGTCTCGTATAGCATAACATAATCACTGTAATGACTATTGCATTACCTTTCCCATAACATTCGCTTCATCAAGGGCATGATTATCCCATCCAGGAGACATGCACTCCTGCTCCCCTAAATGCTTGTCATTTTCTTCCCCTTCTCATCCTCCCCTTCCTCCTCCATCTCTCACTTCTTTAGTATGTTTAGCAGACAGTGTTGGTTGCCTACCCTGTAGCCATGTATCTCCTTTCTAATAAACACTAATATTGCCTTAGTATCCATACTTCTCTACGTGACCATGGTCTTCAGGAAATACTGATCTTTGCCCATTTTAACTTCCTGGGCTGCTCAAAGCAACACCATAAAATGGTTTGGCTTAAGCAATAGGAATGTATTTGCTTATGATTAGAGTCCAGGAAAATGTTCAAATCAAGGCATCGTCATCATGATACTTTCTTCCTAAAGGCTGGCTGCTGGCAATCCTCTGCCACATGGCAAGGTACATGGCGATGTCTGCTGGTCTCTCCATTCTCTTCAAGGTTTCATTTCTTTCAGCTTCTTGCTTCTGTGACTCTCTCTCTTTCAATCTCTCTTCTCTCTCTCTCCTCCCTCCCCACCCCGGTATCAATTTCATTTATAAAGGACTCCGGCAAGAAGATTGAGATCCATCCTGAATGAGGTGGGTCACAACTGAAGTAACCTCATCAAAAGATCCTACTTACAATGGGTTTACCTGCACAGAAATAGATTAAATTTAAGAACATACCCTAGAAAGGGTATTTACAGCGTCCAACCACCACACCATCCAAACACCAAAGAGACAAATCCTGATTAATTTAGGCCAATCATGGTGGTTTCATTCTCTTTGCCAGTTGATTGGTTTAGAAAAATCATGTGTTACAGTTCTGGGCAATGAAACTTGAAGGAAGCCTTCCAGCAAGTTTTTAGGAAAGGTTTTTCAGGGTGACAAGAACAGACACAAGGAAGACATCCATTATTCTTCTGCTACTGAGTATTTGCCAATAGGCAAATCCCACCCCCACCCCCCTTATTTTGGCATGGGCAAGCTCCAGTAATCGAACCCAGGTCTCTAACCAGGCAGTCACTTTTTGACCATAAGGGAAGCCAGTTTTAAAATTGGGATGAGGAAGGCCAAGGAAAATGATGGTAAGAACCTGAGTCCTCGGTGGTATCATTCTGCTGCAGAGTTAATCATGCCTAGAGTCTCCCCACATTAGGATTTTTTTGATGTTAGCATATAAGATGATATCTTTATTGTTTAAGTGAGGTTTAATCTGGGTTTCCTGATACTTGCAATCATAGGCACCTAAATTATTGTGTGATTGTGTATTTATCAATCTTGTGGGACCCACCCCAGAGCACAATGAAGATTACAGGATACTATGGTTCACTTACATCATATACTGTAGTTGGAAATATAGATGAAGATGAGAACAACAGCAATGGCTTAAAGAGAAGGTGCCACTGGCCAGATAATGATATCAAGGTCACTACCATTAAATTTGCAAAAGTCAATGTCCCTAATTTTACTGAGTAGCATGTAGAAGCGTATTAATATATATTTGAAACATTTTCTGTAGCCTTCCAGATTCAGTATTCTCCAGTTTGAAAATCCAGAATAACTGCCAATGGCAGGCTTTGAAGGAGCTGTTAATGATTTTGTTATTAAGCTGTTGATTGAACACACCTTTCCAATACAAACCATTGGGGCAGAGTGGTCCAAATCAGAATTTAGTTGATTTATGCATCACTGTGTGGTAAGTAGGTAAATAGAATTCATGCTCAGGCTCCTTTAGCACTGAGCTAACAGTGGTTGTGTACCCTTATAGAGTATCCATGTGCTCCTATAGAATGCATTCTTTGAGTCTTGGTTTCATTTTGTTGTTTTGTTTTTGTGCATAAACATGCATTCCAACAGTGTGGATGATATAAACTGAGTGAACTCTTGGAATATTGCGTCCATCAATTGTGTAGTTGTCTTATAGTACTAAGAGCATTTCCTCTGACTCTTTATAGTGACTGTAACTTGAAAGGTATTTTGTATCCACTCAATCCTTTCACGTACATTTTAGGGGAAGAACTATAGAAGGCAAGCCATGCGTAAGAGTATCAAGGTAAAATACTCCAGATAAATTGCTTCATAAAGCCAAACAGAATGAACATTCAACTGGCAGCGTCTGAAGAGATCTGTCAGTCTTACATTTCTATTTTATATAAATCCAACAAACAGATGAGGCAAAACTAGGGCATTTTGCAGAACTTGAAAGGTCTATTCATTTTCATTGAGTTACATTGCTCGTAATAGGTTAAGTTCCTAAAATGAGGAATTTTCTTTTCTTTCTGAAGATGTATGGAAATGAGAATTGAAGCTGAAAATCATCTGGGGAGGTCTATTTTTAGGGAAGGTGATTTGCTGAGAGTATTTGTCACTCATTCAGGGGAACAGCCATGAACCATGGCAGGCATAGGTAGAAATAGCCAGCTTTTGGAAGAAGAGAAAATAATCCTTCCATCTTGAAAAGCTTTAAACATGAATGTTATCAAGTGCAAAGGCAGTAATGCAGACCATGCAAGAGTGTGGAAATGAAAGGCAGTTTCATGCGAGCATGAACCGCATATGTAGATTTACTTGTGTGGGTGCATAATATGTTTATCAGTGCATATGAGTGAAGATGTGTGTTCAGATGTGTATGTCTGTATTACATGTTTCTGTGAGTGCAAGTAATAATAGCTAATGTTTATTGGATTGATACTGTATTCTAGACTCTGTGCTAAGAGATTTATGGGGATTATCTCTTTGAATTATCTCAATAGCCTACATTTTCCATTTACAAAGAGATTAACAGAGCTATTAGGAATCAAAACCAGGATTCAGATCCAGTCAGCTTGACCATTTTGAGCAATCAGCAGCCCGGAACCCTTTGCCACTGATTACATTGCTGTGGTGGCATGGCAACGATGTTTATAAGTGCGTTTGTGCATTTTTTGTTTGTTTGCTTTGGAGAAGATTTTAAAGGGAAATGGCTCTCTTTATGATCAGCGTTAAAATAGAATCAGTACATTTTTCAGACTGAGACAATTGACCAAACAAAAGCACCCGTCCTTTTTGTAGCATACTAATGGGTTCAGCAGCAAATTGAATTTGAAAAACTAAAACCTTACGTTGTTTATTTGTAATTACTGAGTGTCCTTTGTCTTCATCATCAAACATTTATCATAGCCCATACGATTCACTTAATACCTTGCCCCTCTGGCCTCAGGCTTATAAAATTAGTTGGGATGTTTAGCACTGTAAATAGGGGACTTAAACTCAATTTAAGCACATCTTCACATGGATGTCTAAGTATCATCTCAAAATCAACTCATCAAAAGCAATATCCCAATATCTATCCCCTCCTACCACAGACATGCTTCTTCCCACAGCCCATCATCTGAGAAAATAAATGGCAGCTTCTCACATGACAAATGCTTAGGCCCTTGGACGCATCCTTGGTTACCCTCTTTATCTCACACACTATATCCAATCTACTAAAAATTCCTGGTAGATCTAGTTTCAAAATACGCTCAGAACTCACCCATTCCTTTCCATTTCTCAACACATTAGCCAGTAATTCTTTTACTATACACATGACTCAGAGTCAAGCCATGGCTTGCCGTCACACTGAGAATAAATTCAAAGTCCTCACCAAAGCCCATGATATCCTATATGATCGTGACTGCATGTGCAACCTTATCTGATCCCTTACCTGCTCCACTCCCTCTTTCTGTTTGCTCCAGCTATACTGAGCTCCTTGATTGCCCTCAAACACACAGAACCTCTCAGGTTCAGAGAACAACTTGAATCGAAGGCTGTGGCTGGGGAATATCCTAAAGTGGCTCTTACAGAACTACCTGGAAAAGGCAGGTAATATTTTGCCAACAAAGTTGCACCTCAATTCTAAGAAGTGAGACCATGGCAGCTAAGCCCAGGAAAGAGTGTTCTTCCAGGGCAAATTCTTCAAGGAGCAGTGATGAGAGGCCAAGGAATATTAATTTTGCAGACAGCCCATAGACCCTGTAATGAGGCAACACAGGCCAGGTATAAGGATTTTGAAGTTTGGGAGGCCTAGATTTGATTCCTGGTCCCACTGTTTATTGTGGGCTGTCCAGCTCTCTAAGTTTCTTCATATTTCAAAATTTTGCATGGCTTTACTTTTACACAGTAATATTTTAGACTTGTAAAAAAGATCTTGGGAGCATAGCATATCTGTACTAAAGCAGTTAAAGATATCAGCTATACAGATTAGAGATAATTTTGGCTAAAAGTAACAGAAAACCCAATTTACTAAACTAAACAAATATGGGTTTGTTTTTCTCACATAGCAAGAAGTCTGGAGGTGGGAAGTTGCTGGCCTTGATTCAGCTATTCAGCAAAGCCATCAGGATCTTCCTTGCTTCTGCTCTTCCCCCTTTGGGCTGTTAGCTTCTGTCCCTTTGCTTATTGCTGCTTGATTGCAAGGGGGCTGATGTAGCTTTAGATGTCATGCCTATGTTCAGTATGAGAAGGAAAGAGAAAAAGACAAGTCCAATCAAGTCTTCCCTCTTTTATCAGGCATGTATTTCATTGGCCAGAATTGTGCCATATAGCTATTCCAGCTGCAAAGAAAGCTGTACTCACTGCTGTTCCAAGCAAACCTGATGTTTTATAAGAAAAAGAGAAATGGGGAGTAGACGTTGGATAATTGCCATGCCAATGATACATAGCCCTACAGAGACAGGCAAGATCAGGGGAAGCCTGACCGGTGTTTTCTGATTGGAATGATAGATATCTCATTGATCCAAGCAGCAAATATCTATTTGGTCCTTCCTGAGTACCAGACATTTCAATACTAGTTGTTGAGGTCTCCATAGCAAACAGGACAAAACACCTGGCTGCCCTTATGGAGTACACATTTTAATGGAGACATGGACAAGGAACAAACAAACAAAAAATAATAAAATCAGTTCCAATTGTTATAAATATCGGTATAGTCAGTAGCTTCCTGGAGGGGTAAAATGATGTTCCTAGACAGAGGAAAAGCATGAACAAAAGTTCCAAGCCAAGAAAGTGCATGCAATTGGTCAATTTTGGCTGAAATCCAGAACGTATAGATGGAGAGATGTGGACAGATTTGGCTAGCTATAAATATTTGGCTTAGAATTAATAAGACTGGTTTCTGGCTTCCCCACTTAGCAGCGACATGACCTTGATCACTTTGACCCTCAGTGTCATCATCTACAAATGGGGCTAAAAATCCCTCATAGGGTTGTAGGGCGGGTTTAATGGAGGAGTGTATATAAATTATCTTCCATGCAGTAACTGCTTCATAAATAAAAGCTGTTTCCAGACAAAAGTGTTCTGTTCACCATTCTTTTTCATTTGAGAACTGTTAAATGAGCCCTCCCCACTGAAGCCACTCCCCACAATAAGTCAGCCAATTGGTAGAACATGTCGAGTTACATATAGGGACATAAGACTGAACAATGGAAGTAGAAAGTGAATGGATTAAAACACTCCCTTGAAAAAATTCACTCATTCATTCTTTTGTTCAACATATTTTAGTCTCCCTGCAATATGCAAGTCATTGTTCTAGACAGGTATTGTCCAAGAAAGATATAATGAGTCACATGTATAAGTTTTAATTTTCTAGTCACTACATTAATAAAAATGAAAAGAAAGGTGAAGTTTAATCTTTTTATTTAACCCATATATCCAACATATTATCATGTCATTGTGTAGACAATATAAAAAAATTCCTATTGAGATATTTTACATACTTTTTTCTTTTTTTCACTTTGTCTTCCAAATCAGATGCATATTTTATCTTATAGCACACTTCAGTTCACATTCTAACTGCTCAGTAGCTACATGTAATGAGTGGTTCTGTGTTGGGCAATATAGCTCCATATACTGGCTGTTTTAAGGTTCTCTAGAGAAACAGAACCAACAGGAGATATCCGTAAATATGAGATTTATAAAGGTGTCTCACACAACATGAGAAGGGAAGAGTCCAAAATCTGCAGGGCAGGCTGTGAAGCTGGCAGCTCCAATGAAGGCTTTGGACAAACTCCATAGGAGAGGCTTGCTGACTGAAGAAGCAATAAAAATATCTCTCTTCTACCTTAAAAGCCTTTAACTAATCGGATTGTATCATTGTGGGAGGCACACCTTAGTTGATTGCAGAGGTAATCAGCC
Organism: Tamandua tetradactyla; assembly: GCF_023851605.1. Lineage (NCBI taxonomy): Eukaryota > Metazoa > Chordata > Mammalia > Pilosa > Myrmecophagidae > Tamandua > Tamandua tetradactyla. Next base: position 51,129,039 of record NC_135341.1, on the reverse strand, counting down.
GCAGATCAATCAACTGACAGATGATTTAATACACCAGCCTTCCAGTTTATCAGCCAGCCTCAAAATATTTTTGCAGCAACAGTCAGTCCAGTACTTGCCTGACTAAACAACTGGACATAATCATTTGGCCAAATTGACACCAGAGCCTAACCATCACACTGGCGATACAGAAGTGAACAAAACAAACTGTGTACAAAGGGGCTTTACTTCCAGTGAGAATAAGCAAAACTGCCTCTCTAGAGTTCTTATTTACTCCAGGTACAGAATTTATGCATGAAAGAAAGTTGTCATTATCTACTCAATTTTAATTGAAATCTTAAATATTGATCCCCACCATTTCACTGTATCTACAGCTTTATAACTCAAACAGAAATCCCCAGCCACAAGCCATACCAACCATCTTCATTTTTTGCTTGTTTGCATGGACAGGGAATCAAACCCAGGTCTCCAGCATGGCAGGCAAGAACTCTGCCTGCTGAACCACCATGGCCCACCCTCCATTTTTGGATGTTTATTTTTCATTCATATCACAGATAATTGTCAAGCACTTGTGAGAAATTCTCATCTTAATATTGTAGAAGCCACCAATATTCTCTTTTGTGGTGTGCAATTGCTAGATCTTATTTTCAAAATTCTCCTTTACCCGAGGTGCCAAAGATTTACATTTTCATTTATTATGTTTATTCATTCATGTTTAGATTTACAGTTCAACTGTATTAATTTGTTCAAAATATCCTGTTGTAGTTACATTGAATTTTTACACTGATTTGGAGGGAATCAATATAGTGAAAATGCTAGGTTGTATCATTCACAAATGTAGCATGCTTTTCTTTTTATTCAGGTCTTTCTATATGCCCATAATGAAATATTTAAAAATGTCTTCACAAATGTGTCCTTGCTGCTTGTATTAGCTAGGGTTCTCTAGAGAAACAGAATCAGCAGGAAATACCCGTAGATATAAAATGTACAGAAGTGTCTAATGTAACCATGGGGACATAGAGTGCAAAACCCAAAGGTCAGGCTGGGAAGTTCATGCCTCCAATGAACGAACTCCACAGGAGAGGCTTGCTTGCCCAAGCAGGAAGAAGAGTGTGTCTTCTGAATCCTCCTTAAAAACTTTCCAGTGATTAGATTAAACATCACTTATTGCAGAAGACACTCCCCTTGGCTAATTACAAATGGAATCAGTTGTGAATGCAGCACTTGCCCAACCAGACAAACAGGCACCACCACCTGGCCAAGTTGACACATGACCCTGACAATGACATTGCTATTCAACTCTTCTCTTGGGTTCCTTACACCAACTCAACGAAGTATGTAACTCAAAATTTTCATTCTTTAAAAAACCCTTTGTGGCTTTAATATCAATCTAATACAACTGTGATTACATCTCAAATATTTATAATTTTAATTCTCAGTATTTTCTGAGTATTCTGAATGGAAGCAGACGTGTGTGTATGATATGTACACATACTAAATGAAGAGATGCGGTTAATTTCCAACACTTTAGGTGTTTTAATGTTGTTATGTCCATTTTGGTTTTAAAATTCTTGTTCTATAGCTTCATGTTTCATAGAATACAACCTGCATTATAGTCTATTTTGAGGAATTCTTTGAAGATTCCTTTATAAAGTATTTTGGTGGATGCTTCATGGGCACTTGAAGAGAAAATGCATTTACGAAAGTGTAACGAGTTTAATAATTTCTATTAAATCAACATTAAAATTCAATTGTTCATATACTTCATACTTTCACAAGGTTGAGTTTATCATAGATTGAAAGAAATCAGTCAAAGTATTTCACTACTGATTCATATCTTTTCACCGTTTTAACAGTTTTGCCTCACATATTCTAATGTCATGTTATGTAGTGCAAACAGTTGATACTTATTTAAACTTCCTTGTGGGCAATACCATTAACCACTAACTTACTATTCTGTTCCACTAACTTATTTTTTTTTTTTTTTGACAGTGAGCATAGACCTTTATTTCCCTTATTCTCGATGTCCACTAGGAAGTGTCTGAATGTTGGTTTGACTTGAGTCTTGAGACTCATGTCATTTTTCAACACTGACACTTCAAATATTGCTTCTCCTCTATTTCCCTGCGCCCTACCCCACCATAACTGATTTTACACCCATATTGGAATCTTTCAATCTACCCTTTATGTCTTTTAATTATTATTACATCTTTTCTTTTTTTTATACCTAGGTTCTGGGAAATTCCCTAGTATTATTTTTTAATTCACTGATTCTCCTGTAATGTGTCCAGTTCATATTCTATTCTGCATATTGAGCTTATAAATTTTTCTCAGAGTATATATTTTTATTTTAAGGATTCTGATTGGCTCTCTTTCACATTCCTGTCTTATTTCTGTCTGCTTTCTTTTATGTTTTCATATTGGCTTTTTAGGAATATTAGTTCTTCCCCTGTCCCTTTGTGGACTCTTTTTTTTTTTTTTTTACATTTTTTTATTAATTAAAAAAATTAACTAACGCAACATTTAGAAATCATTCCATTCTACATATGCAATCAGTAATTCTTAACATCATCACATAGATGCATGATCATCGTTTCTTAGTACATTTGCATCGGTTTAGAAGAACTAGCAATACAACCGAAAAAGATATAGAATGTTAATATAGAGAAAAAAAAATAAAAGTAATAATAGTAAGAACAAAACAAAACAAAACAAAAACCTATAGCTCGGATGCAGCTTCATTCAGTGTTTTAACATGATTACTTTACAATTAGGTATTATTGTGCTGTCCATTTTTGAGTTTTTGTATCTATTCCTGTTGCACAGTCTGTATCCCTCAGCTTCAATTACCCATTATCTTACCCTGTTTCTAACTACTGCTGGACTCTATTACCAATGACATATTTCAAGTTTATTCTCGAATGTCCGTTCACATCAGTGGGACCATACAGTATTTGTCCTTTAGTTTTTGGGTGGACTCACTCAGCATAATATTCTCTAGGTCCATCCATGTTATTACATGCTTCATAAGTTTATCCTGCCTTAAAGCTGCATAATATTCCATCGTATGTATATACCACAGTTTGTTTAGCCACTCTTCTGTTGATGGACATTTTGGCTGTTTCCATCTCTTTGCAATTGTAAATAACGCTGCTATAAACATTGGTGTGCAAATGTCCGTTTGAGTTTTTGCCCTTAATTCCTTTGAGTAGATTCCCAGCAATGGTATTGCTGGGTCATATGGCAATTCTATATTCAGCTTTTTGAGGAACCGCCAAAATGCCTTCCACAGTGGTTGCACCATTTGACATTTCCACCAACAGTGGATAAGTGTGCCTCTTTCACCGCATCCTCTCCAGCACTTGTCATTTTCTGTTTTGTTGATAATGGCCATTCTGGTGGGTGTGAGATGATATCTCATTGTGGTTTTGATTTGCATTTCTCTAATGGCCAGGGACATTGAGCATCTCTTCATGTGCCTCTTGGCCATCCGTGTTTCTTCTTCTGGTAGGTGTCTGTTCAAGTCTTTTTCCCATTTTGTAATTGGATTGGCTGCCTTTTTGTTGTTGAGTTGAACAATCTCTTTATAAATTCTGGATACTAGACCTTTATCTGATATGTCGTTTCCAAATATTGATTCCCATTGCGTAGGCTGTCTTTCTACTTTCTTGATGAAGTTCTTTGATGCACAAAAGTGTTTAATTTTGAGGAGTTCCCATTTATTTATTTCCTTCTTCAGTGCTCTTGCTTTAGGATTAAGGTCCATAAAACTGCCTCCAATCGTAAGATTCATAAGATATCTCCCTACATTTTCCTCTAACTGTTTTATGGTCTTAGACCTAATGTTTAGATCTTTGATCCATTTTGAGTTAACTTTTGTGTAGGGTGTGAGATATGGGTCTTCTTTCATTCTTTTGCATATGGATATCCAGTTCTCTAGGCACCATTTATTGAAGAGACTGCTCTGTCCCAGGCGATTTGGCTTGACTGCCTTATCAAAGATCAAATGTCCATAGATGAGAGGGTCTATATCTGAGCACTCTATTCAATTCCATTGATCGATATATCTATCTTTATGCCAATACCATGCTGTTTTGACCACTGTGGCTTCATAATATGCCTTAAAGTCAGGCAGTGCAAGACCTCCAGCTTCGTTTTTTTTCCTCAAGATGTTTTTAGCAATTCGGGGCACCCTACCCTTCCAGATAAATTTGCTTATTGGTTTTTCTGTTTCTGAAAAATAAGTTGTTGGGATTTTGATTGGTATTGCATTGAATCTGTAAATCAATTTAGGTAGGATTGACATCTTAACTATATTTAGTCTTCCAATCCATGAACACGGTATGCCCTTCCATCTATTTAGGTCTTCTGTGCTTTCTTTTAGTAGTTTTTTGTAGTTTTCTTTATACAGGTTTTTTGTCTCTTTAGTTAAATTTATTCCTAGGTATTTTATTCTTTTAGTTGCAATTGTAAATGGGATTTGTTTCTTGATTTCCCCCTCCGCTTGTTCATTGCTAGTGTATAGAAATGCTACAGATTTTTGAATGTTGATCTTGTAACCTGCTACTTTGCTGTACTCATTTATTAGCTCTAGTAGCTTTGTTGTGGATTTTTCCGGGTGTTCAATGTATAGTATCATGTCGTCTGCAAACAGTGATAGTTTTACTTCTTCCTTTCCAATTTTGATGCCTTGTATTTCTTTTTCTTGTCTAATTGCTCTGGCTAGAACCTCCAACACAGTGTTGAAAAATAGTGGTGATAGTGGACATCCTTGTCTTGTTCCTGATCTTAGGGGGAAAGTTTTCAATTTTTCTCCATTCAGGATGACATTAGCTGTGGGTTTTTCATATATTCCCTCTATCATTTTAAGGAAGTTCCCTTGTATTCCTATCTTTTGAAGTGTTTTCAACAGGAAAGGATGTTGAATCTTGTCAAATGCCTTCTCTGCATCAATTGAGATGATCATGTGATTTTTCTGCTTTGCTTTGTTGATATGGTGTATTACATTAATTGATTTTCTTATGTTGAACCATCCTTGCATACCTGGGATGAATCCTACTTGGTCATGATGTATAATTCTTTTAATGTGTTGTTGGATACAATCTGCTAGAATTTTATTGAGGATTTTTGCATCTATATTCATTAGAGAGATTGGTCTGTAGTTTTCTTTTTTTGTAATATCTTTGCCTGGTTTTGGTATGAGGGTGATGTTGGCTTCATAGAATGAATTAGGTAGTTTTCCCTCCGCTTCAATTTTTTTGAAGAGTTTGAGGAGAGTTGGTACTAATTCTTTCTGGAATGTTTGATAGAATTCAGATGTGAAGCCGTCTGGTCCTGGACTTTTCTTTTTGGGAAGCTTTTGAATGACTGATGCAATTTCTTTACTTGTGATTGGTTTGTTGAGGTCATCTATGTCTTCTTGAGTCAAAGTTGGTTGTTCATGTCTTTCCAGGAACCCATCCATTTCATCTAAATTGTTGTATTTATTAGCGTAAAGTTGTTCATAGTATCCTGTTATTACCTCCTTTATTTCTGTGAGGTCAGTAGTTATGTCTCCTCTTCCATTTCTGATCTTATTTATTTGCACCCTCTCTCTTCTTCTTTTTGTCAATCTTGCTAAGGGCCCATCAATCTTACTGATTTTCTCATAGAACCAACTTCTGGCCTTATTGATTTTCTCTATTGTTTTCATGTTTTCAATTTCATTTATTTCTGCTCTAATCTTTGTTATTTCTTTCCTTTTGCTTGCTTTGGGATTAGTTTGCTGTTCTTTCTCCAGTTCTTCCAATTGAACAGTTAATTCCTGCATTTTTGCCTTTTCTTCTTTTCTGATATAGGCATTTAGGGCAATAAATTTCCCTCTTAGCACTGCCTTTGCTGCATCCCATAAGTTTTGATATGTTGTGTTTTCATTTTCATTTGCCTCAAGGTATTTACTAATTTCTCTTGCAATTTCTTCTTTGACCCACTTGTTGTTTAAGAGTGTGTTGTTGAGCCTCCAGGTATTTGTGAATTTTCTGGCATTCCGCCTATTATTGATTTCCAACTTCATTCCTTTATGATCCGAGAAAGTGTTGTGTATGATTTCAATCTTTTTAAATTTGTTAAGACTTGCTTTGTGACCCAGCATATGGTCTATCTTTGAGAATGATCCATGAGCACTTGAGAAAAAGGTGTATCCTGCTGTTGTGGGATGTAATGTCCTATAAATGTCTGTTAAGTCTAGCTCCTTTATAGTAATATTCAGATTCTCTATTTCTTTATTGATCCTCTGTCTAGATGTTCTGTCCATTGATGAGAGTGGGGAATTGAAGTCTCCAACTATTATGGTATTTGTGTCTATTTCCCTTTTCAGTGTTTGCAGTGTATTCCTCACGTATTTTGGGGCATTCTGGTTCGGTGCATAAATATTTATGATTGTTATGTCTTCTTGTTTAATTGTTCCTTTTATTAGTATATAGTGTCCTTCTTTGTCTCTTTTAACTGTTTTACATTTGAAGTCTAACTTGTTGGATATTAGTATAGCCACTCCTGCTATTTTCTGGTTGTTATTTGCATGAAATATCTTTTCCCAACCTTTCACTTTCAACCTATGTTTATCTTTCAGTCTAAGATGTGTTTCCTGTAGACAGCATATAGAAGGATCCTGTTTTTTAATCCATTCTGCCAATCTATGTCTTTTGATTGGGGAATTCAGTCCATTGACATTTAGTGTTATTACTGTTTGGATAATATTTTCCTCTACCATTTTGCCTTTTGTATTATATATATCATATCTGATTTTCCTTCTTTCTACACTCTTCTCCATACCTCTCTCTCCTGTCTTTTTGTATCTGACTCTAGTGCTCCCTTTAGTATTTCTTTTTTTTTTTTAGTTTTTTTTAATTAATTAAAAAAAGAATTAACAAAACAATTAGAAATCATTCCAATCTACATGTACAATCAGTAATTCTTAATAACATCACATAGTTGCATATTCATCATTTCTTAGTACATTTGCATCGATTTAGAAAAAGAAATAAAAAGACAACAGAATAAGAATTAAAACAATAATAGAAAGAAAAAAAACAAAACAAAAAAAACCTATACCTCACATGCAGCTTCATTCAGTATTTTAACATAATTGCATTACAATTGGGTAGTATTGTGCTGTCCATTTCTGAGTTTTTATATCCAGTCCCGTTGTACAGTCTGTATCCCTTCAGCTCCAATTATCCCTTATCTTTTTTTTTTAATTAACGGAAAAAAAGAAATTAACCCAACATTTAGAGATCATACCATTCTACATATGCAATCATTCATTCTTAACATCATCATATAGATGCATGATCATCGTTTCTTAGTACATTTGCATCGGTTTAGAAGAACTAGCAATACAACCGAAAAAGATATAGAATGTTAGTATAGAGAAAAAAATAAAAGTAATAATAGTAAAATCAAATCAAAACAAAACAAAACAAAACAAAATAAAAACCTATAGCTCAGATGCAGCTTCATTCAGTGTTTTAACATGATTACTTTACGATTAGGTATTATTGTGCTGTCCATTTTTGAGTTTTTGTATCTAGTCCTGTTACACCGTCTGTATCCCTTCAACTCCAATTGGCCATTATCTTACCCTGTTTCTACCTCCTGCTGGACTCTGTTATCAAGGACATATTCCAAATTTATTCTCGAATGTCTGTTCACATCAGTGGGACCATACAGTATTTGTCCTTTAGTTTTTGGCTAGACTCACTCAGCATAATGTTCTCTAGGTCCATCCATGTTATTACATGCTTCATAAGTTTATCCTGTCTTAAAGCTGCATAGTATTCCATCGTATGTATATACCACAGTTTGTTTGGCCACTCTTCTGTTGATGGAGATTTCGGCTGTTTCCATCTCTTTGCAATTGTAAATAACGCTGCTATAAACATTGGTGTGCAAATGTCCGTTTGTGTCTTTGCCCTTAAGTCCTTTGAGTATATTCCCAGCAATGGTATTGCTGGGTCGTATGGCAATTCTATATTCAGCTTTTTGAGGAACCGCCAAACTGCCTTCCACAATGGTTGCACCATTTGACATTCCCACCAACAGTGGATAAGTGTGCCTCTTTCTCCGCATCCTCTCCAGCACTTGTCATTTTCTGTTTTGTTGATAATGGCCATTCTGGTGGGTGTGAGATGATATCTCATTGTGGTTTTGATTTGCATTTCTCTAATGGCCAGGGACATTGAGCATCTCTTCATGTGCCTTTTGGCCATTTGTATTTTCTCTTCTGATAGGTGTCTGTTTAAGTCTTTTTCCCATTTTGTAATTGGGTTGGCTGTCTTTTTGTTGTTGAGATGAACAATCTCTTTATAAATTCTGGATACTAGACCTTTATCTGATATATCATTTCCAAATATTGTCTCCCATTGCGTAGGCTGTCTTTCTACTTTCTTGATGAAGTTCTTTGATGCACAAAAGTGTTTAATTTTGAGGAGTTCCCATTTATTTATTTCCTTCTTCAGTGCTCTTGCTTTAGGTTTAAGGTCCATAAAACCGCCTCCAGTTGTAAGATCCATAAGATATCTCCCAACGTTTTCCTCTATCTGTTTTATGGTCTTAGACCTAATGTTTAGATCTTTGATCCATTTTGAGTTAACTTTTGTATAGGGTGTGAGAGATGGGTCTTCTTTCATTCTTTTGCATATGGATATCCAGTTCTCTAGGCATCATTTATTGAAGAGACTGCTCTGTCCCAGGTGAGTTGGCTTGACTGCCTTATCAAAGATCAAATGTCCATAGATGAGAGGGTCTATATCTGAGCACTCTATTCGATTCCATTGGTCGATATATCTATCTTTATGCCAATACCATGCTGTTTTGACCACTGTGGCTTCATAATATGCCTTAAAGTCAGGCAGCGCGAGACCACCAGCTTCGTTTTTTTTTCCTCAAGATGCTTTTAGCAATTCGGGGCACCCTGCCCTTCCAGATAAATTTGCTTATTGGTTTTTCTATTTCTGAAAAATACGTTGTTGGGATTTTGATTGGTATTGCATTGAATCTGTAAATCAATTTAGGTAGGATTGACATCTTAACTATATTTAGTCTTCCAATCCATGAACACGGTATGCCCTTCCATCTATTTAGGTCTTCTGTGATTTCTTTTAGCAGTTTTTTGTAGTTTTCTTTATATAGGTTTTTTTGTCTCTTTTGTTAAATTTATTCCTAGGTATTTTATTCTTTTAGTTGCAATTGTAAATGGGATTTGTTTCTTGATTTCCCCCTCAGTTTGTTCATTACTAGTGTATAGAAATGCTACAGATTTTTGAATGTTGATCTTGTAACCTGCTACTTTGCTGTACTCATTTATTAGCTCTAGTAGTTTTGTTGTGGATTTTTCCGTGTTTTCGACGTATAGTATCATATCGTCTGCAAACAGTGATAGTTTTACTTCTTCCTTTCCAATTTTGACGCCTTGTATTTCTTTTTCTTGTCTAATTGCTCTGGCTAGAACCTCCAACACAATGTTGAATAATAGTGGTGATATTGGACATCCTTGTCTTGTTCCTGATCTTAGGGGAAAAGTTTTCAATTTTTCCCCATTGAGGATGATATTAACTGTGGGTTTTTCATATATTCCCTCTATCATTTTAAGGAAGTTCCCTTGTATTCCTATCTTTTGAAGTGTTTTCAACAGGAAAGGATGTTGAATCTTGTCAAATGCCTTCTCTGCATCAATTGAGATGATCATGTGATTTTTCTGCTTTGATATTTTGATATGGTGTATTACATTAATTGATTCTCTTATGTTGAACCATCCTTGCATACCTGGGATGAATCCTACTTGGTCATGATGTATAATTCTTTTAATGTGTTGTTGGATACAATCTGCTAGAATTTTATTGAGGATTTTTGCATCTGTATTCATTAGAGAGATTGGTCTGTAGTTTTCTTTTTTTGTAATATCTTTGCCTGGTTTTGGTATGAGGGTGATGTTGGCTTCATAGAATGAATTAGGTAGTTTTCCCTCCACTTTGATTTTTTTGAAGAGTTTGAGGAGAATCGGTACTAATTCTTTCTGGAACGTTTGGTAGAATTCACATGTGAAGCCGTCTGGTCCTGGACTTTTCTTTTTGGGAAGCTTTTGAATGACTGATGCAATTTCTTTACTTGTGATTGGTTTGTTGAGGTCATCTATGTCTTCTTGAGTCAAAGTTGATTGTTCATGTCTTTCCAGGAACCCATCCATTTCATCTAAATTGTTGTATTTATTAGCGTAAAGTTGTTCATAGTATCCTGTTATTACCTCCTTTATTTCTGTGAGGTCAGTAGTTATGTCTCCTCTTCCATTTCTGATCTTATTTATTTGCACCCTCTCTCTTCTTCTTTTTGTCAATCTTGCTAAGGGCCCATCAATCTTACTGATTTTCTCATAGAACCAACTTCTGGCCTTATTGATTTTCTCTATTGTTTTCATGTTTTCAATTTCATTTATTTCTGCTCTAATCTTTGTTATTTCTTTCCTTTTGCTTGCTTTGGGATTAGTTTGCTGTTCTTTCTCCAGTTCTTCCAATTGAACAGTTAATTCCTGCATTTTTGCCTTTTCTTCTTTTCTGATATAGGCATTTAGGGCAATAAATTTCCCTCTTAGCACTGCCTTTGCTGCATCCCATAAGTTTTGATATGTTGTGTTTTCATTTTCATTTGCCTCAAGGTATTTACTAATTTCTCTTGCAATTTCTTCTTTGACCCACTTGTTGTTTAAGAGTGTGTTGTTGAGCCTCCAGGTATTTGTGAATTTTCTGGCATTCCGCCTATTATTGATTTCCAACTTCATTCCTTTATGATCCGAGAAAGTGTTGTGTATGATTTCAATCTTTTTAAATTTGTTAAGACTTGCTTTGTGACCCAGCATATGGTCTATCTTTGAGAATGATCCATGAGCACTTGAGAAAAAGGTGTATCCTGCTGTTGTGGGATGTAATGTCCTATAAATGTCTGTTAAGTCTAGCTCCTTTATAGTAATATTCAGATTCTCTATTTCTTTATTGATCCTCTGTCTAGATGTTCTGTCCATTGATGAGAGTGGGGAATTGAAGTCTCCAACTATTATGGTATTTGTGTCTATTTCCCTTTTCAGTGTTTGCAGTGTATTCCTCACGTATTTTGGGGCATTCTGGTTCGGTGCATAAATATTTATGATTGTTATGTCTTCTTGTTTAATTGTTCCTTTTATTAGTATATAGTGTCCTTCTTTGTCTCTTTTAACTGTTTTACATTTGAAGTCTAACTTGTTGGATATTAGTATAGCCACTCCTGCTATTTTCTGGTTGTTATTTGCATGAAATATCTTTTCCCAACCTTTCACTTTCAACCTATGTTTATCTTTGGGTCTAAGATGTGTTTCCTGTAGACAGCATATAGAAGGATCCTGTTTTTTAATCCATTCTGCCAATCTATGTCTTTTGATTGGGGAATTCAGTCCATTAACATTTAGTGTTATTACTGTTTGGATAATATTTTCCTCTGCCATTTTGCCTTTTGTATTATATATATCATATCTGACTTTCCTTCTTTCTACACTCTTCTCCATACCTCTCTCTTCTGTCTTTTCGGTTCTGACTCTAGTGCTCCCTTTAGTATTTCTTGCAGAGCTGGTCTCTTGGTCACAAATTCTCTCAGTGACTTTTTGTCTGAGAATGTTTTAATTTCTCCCTCATTTTTGAAGGACAATTTTGCTGGATATAGGAGTCTTGGCTGGCAGTTTTTCTCTTTTAGTAATTTAAATATATCATCCCACTCTCTTCTAGCCTCCATGGTTTCTGCTGAGAAATCTACACATAGTCTTATTGGGTTTCCCTTGTATGTGATGGATTGTTTTTCTCTTGCTGCTTTCAAGATCCTCTCTTTCTCTTTGACCTCTGACATTCTAACTAGTAAGTGTCTTGGAGAACGCCTATTTGGGTCTAATCTCTTTGGGGTGCGCTGCACTTCTTGGATCTGTAATTTGAGGTCTTTCATAAGAGTTGGGAAATTTTCAGTGAAAATTTCTTCCATTAGTTTTTCTCCTCCTTTTCCCTTCTATTCTCCTTCTGGGACACCCACAACACGTATATTTGTGCGGTTCATATTGTCCTTGAGTTCCCTGATACCCTGTTCAAATTTTCCATTCTTTTCCCGATAGTTTCTGTTTGTTTTTGGAATTCAGATGTTCCATCCTCCAAATCACTAATTCTATCTTCTGTCTCTTTGAATCTATCATTGTAGGTATCCATTGTTTTTTCTATCTTTTCTACTTTGTCCTTCACTTCCATAAGTTCTGTGATTTGTTTTTTCAGTTTTTCTATTTCTTCTTTATGTTCAGCCCATATCTTCTTCATGTCCTCCCTCAATTTATCGATTTCGTTTTTGAAGAGGTTTTCCATTTCTGTTCGTATATTTAGCATTAGTTGTCTCAGCTCCTGTATCTCATTTGAATTATTGGTTTGTTCCTTTGACTGGGCCATATTTTCAATTATTTGAGCGTGATCCGTTATCTTCTGTTGGCGTCTGCGCATTTAGACAGATTTCCCTGGGTATTGGATCCAAAAGTTTGGAAGATTTTCCTGTGAAATCTCTGGGTTCTGTTTTTCTTATCCTGCCCAGTAGGTGGCGCTCGTGGCACACGTTTGTCTGCGGGTCCCACCAGTAAAAGGTGCTGTGGGACCTCAAACTTTGGAAAACTCTCGCCGTCCGGGGGGTTCGCTAGCCGAAGCAGCTTGAGCCAGCCCGGGGTCCGAACGCAGGGAGGGTTGCTGGTCGCCGCAGCCCGGGAAAGAGCCCGTCCGAATTTCCTAGTTGGCCCTGGGCGACAAGCGTGGCGGGAGGGCGCCAGCGGCAGCGGCCCGCCCGAGAGAGTGCACGTTCCCCGGGAGTCACGGGTTTGGAAGGGGCCTCCCCCACCCGTCACCGTTCTCCGCGGCCTGGGGGTTTCCGATCCAATTCTCTCAGTTGGTCCGGGGGGCTGCGCGTGGTGTGGGCGCCAGCCGCCTTGGTTTCAGGGGACCGCCTCTCCAATTCTCCCAGCCGGCCCGGGAAGGGGGAAGGGAGTAACTCTGGCCGCTTCCCGCCCCACCCGGTGAGGCCCGCGCGCCTCGGCGATCTCACCCGAGCTGCTTCTCTCAGCCAGCCAGCCATTCCAGGATGGGGTACGCTGTCTTTTTTATCTCTGTTGTGGCTTTGGGTGCTTTCTGTATCGTTTCTACTCCCCTAGTAGCTGTCCTGGGGAAGAAACTAAGATCCGCGCGTCTTACTAAGCCGCCATCTTCCAGGAAGTCGGGGCCTTTTAGTATTTCTTGCAGAGCTGGTCTCTTGGTCACAAATTCTCTCAGTGACTTTTTGTCTGAGAATGTTTTAATTTCTCCCTCATTTTTGAAGGATAATTTTGCTGGATATAGAAGTCTTGGTTGGCAGTTTTTCTCTTTTAGTAATTTAAATATATCATCCCACTGTCTTCTAGCTTCCATGGTTTCTGCTGAGAAATCTACACATAGTCTAATTGGGTTTCCCTTGTATGTGATGGATTGTTTTTCTCTTGCTGCTTTCAAGATCCTCTCTTTCTATTTGACCTCTGACATTCTAACTAGTAAGTGTCTTGGAGAACGCCTATTTAGGTCTAATCTCTTTGGGGTGCGCTGCACTTCTTGGATCTGTAATTTGAGGTCTTTCATAAGAGTTGGGAAATTTTCAATGATAATTTCTTCCATTAGTTTTTCTCCTCCTTTTCCCTTCTCTTCTCCTTCTGGGACACCCACAACACATATATTTGTGCGGTTCATATTGTCCTTGAGTTCCCTGATACCCTGTTCAAATTTTTCCATTCTTTTCCCGATAGTTTCTGTTTCTTTTTGGAATTCAGATGTTCCATCCTCCAAATCACTAATTCTATCTTCTGTCTCTTTAAATCTATCATTGTAGGTATCCATTGTTTTTTCCATCTTTTCTACTTTATCCTTCACTTCCATAAGTTCTGTGATTTGTTTTTTCAGTTTTTCTATTTCTTCTTTATGTTCAGCCCATGTCCTCTTCATGTCCTCCCTCAATTTATCGATTTCATTTTTGAAGAGGTTTTCCATTTCTGTTCGTATATTCAGCATTAGTTGTCTCAGCTCTTGTATCTCATTTGAAGTATTGGTTTGTTCCTTTGACTGGGCCATATTCTCAATCTTCTGAGCGTGGACCGTTATCTTCTGCTGCTGGCGTCTGGGCATTTAGTCAAATTTCCCTGGGTGTTGGACCCAACAAGGTTGTAAGATTTTTCTGTGAAATCTCAGGGTTCTGTTTTTCTTCTCCTGCCCAGTAGGTGGCGCTCGTGGCACACATTTGTCTCACGTGTTTGGAATGGATCTCCCCCGGTCACCGATCTCCGCGGCCTGGGGATTTCCTATCCAATTCTCTCCGTTGGTTCAGGGGGCCGCGCGTGGTGGGGGCGTCAGCCGCCGTGGCTTGAGGGCACCCTGTGGCTGGTCGCCGGCCGCAGCGGGCCCAGGGAATTCGCCACCAGACCAGGAAGTCACCTGCGTGGGAGGTGCGTCGCTCACCGGCTGCTGCGGCCTGGAGAATTCCCCACCGGACCAGGAATCCGCCCACAGGGGAGGGCCACCGCGGCTTGGATAGCCCTCTGATCCGAGACTCGTAGCCGCGGACTCGAAGCCGAGACTCGAAGCCGCCCACAAAAAAGGGGCGCCGGCCGCCTCGGCTTGGGTAACTTGTCTCTCCGAGACTCTCAGCCGGCCAGGAAGGAGGGAGGGAGTAGCTCCGGCCGCTGCAGCTGCTGCTGCTCGGGAAATCGCGCGCCGCTCGGGGATCTCACCGCAGCCGAGTCTCACAGTCAGACTAGCCAGTCCAGACTGGGATACGCTGTGTGTCCATTCCCTGCCATAGCCCCGGGAGCTGTTCTGCACTGTTTCAGTTCACCTAGTAGTTGCTTTGGAGGAGGAACTAAGACGCACGTACCTTACTAAGCCACCATCTTGGCCCCGCCTTCCTCCACTAACTTATTTTAACCTAAAATCTACTCTGATTTTAATATTGCAACACCCTCTTTTGGCTACCTACAATGATAGATTTAAAGAGACTGAAGATAGAATTAGTGATTTGGAGGATGGAACATCTGAATTCCATAAAGAAACAGAAACTATAGGGAAAAGAATGGAAAAATTTGAACAGGGTATCAGGGAACTCAAGGACAATATGAACCGCACAAATATACATGTTGTGGGTGTCCCAGAAGGAGAAAAGAAGGGAAAAGGAGGAGAAAAACTAATGGAAGAAATTATCACTGAAAATTTCCCAACTCTTATGAAAGACCTAAAATTACAGATCCAAGAAGTGCAGCGCACCCCAAAGAGATTAGACCCAAATAGGCGTTCTCCAAGACACTTACTAGTTAGAATGTCAGAGGTCAAAGAGAAAGAGAGGATCTTGAAAGCAGCAAGAGAAAAACAATCCATCACATACAAGGGAAACCCAATTAGACTATGTGTAGATTTCTCAGCAGAAACCATGGAAGCTAGAAGACAGTGGGATGATATATTTAAGTTACTAAAAGAGAAAAAGTGCCAACCAAGACTCCTATATCCAGCAAAATTGTCCTTCAAAAATGAGGGAGAAATTAAAACTTATCACTTATATCTTTGTTCATTTTCATCTAATTTTTGGAGTTATTTTGCTTTTTTTTTCTTATTCCATGTAAAAGTTGGTTTCCCTAAATAAAGCTCTCATTAACATATCCTTATTAAATCATCTTTTTTAGGGATCAAATAATGTATCCAGAACACAGTTCTCCATGTCTTAAAGTCATGATTCCATAAATTTCAGATGGTCATGATGGTGGAACCTCAAAGAAAATTATCTGGCAGTGTGTAATTATCAGGTTAAAGGTTTCTGTATATTTCAGAATAAGATCAGATTATTCACAATGAAAAAAAAGATGGAAATGAGAGTTGTTGATATCAGGGTGTGAATGTAGTTGAAAATCCATTCAGAGTCTTTGGATAGAGAGGGGGGACTGAATTTCATGAGGATGTTAGAGGCAGGCAGAGATGGAGAAGTTAACAGGAAGGTGGGCTGCACTAGTGGACAGAGCAGATGAGAGAAGCAGAGGAGGAGTAGGGTGGGTGAAGGAAATTGGCTTGGGGAAATGAATTAGAGTAGAGCTCAGTTTGAGTAAAAAAATAATTAAAACTATGATCGTGAAGTGAAGCTATGCCTTTATATGGTGTTAGTTGCTTGGAAAGTAGTAGGTAGGAGAAAAATGAGATAGATATCCTTGGAGCTAAGGAGTGAGGGGCCTGCACAACTGATCTGCCTGAGAAGAGCAGAGCTCACGGGACTAGGATACCTGGGGTGAATATGTGATACTGGGTCTATCACACTACCCACTCACATAACTCCCTCAACATTTAGTTTCTTTTCATGATTCTTCAAAATATGTTTTTAATCTCATACACAATATGTAATAATGGTGAAGTAAAAATCTTCAAAAAGCCACCTTGTTCCCCTTGCCCACATCCTTCTGACTCAGTTGCCCCCTTCCTTCCTTGTCATTTACATGAAGAAGTTAGGATTCAAAACCAAAAATTGAACATTTTTGAAACTATTACTGAAATTCCTGAAAAATCACTTAATTATTTTGTTTGTTTACTCATTTATTTCTTTATTATTCATTCATACTATGCAATTTTGTTAATTATCTACCACATGAAAGAATTATGTTCTCAGTGAAAACCTTGATGAGTTATTGCCTCCTTTCTAAAATCCATCTTTTCTCTGGCCCAAGACAGATCAAATTTCAGGGAAATTAGGGGAAATCTGGACAGGAAAATAAAATGCCTCATGGCCCATCGACCATCAGTCAGAGGCAATTTTCCTTCCATTCTTACCTAAGGTTTCAGAGAAAGGTCTCTTCCTTGCAGACTGCTGTAACATCTTGTCTGGGTGAATGAGAACTTAAAAGAAGAGTTTCTGAAAGGTTTTATCACACCTCCCAGTTGGAGGTGCTATTCCAGCCTCTCCTGAGTTGGGGCCTTGGATTTAGTCCTGATTATCTGCCAATCTATAGTCAAAGTCGCTCTCCCACAGAGAGATCTCAGATCACCAACCTCCCAGAAGAGCAGTTGGGATATGAGTGAGCACCAAGACTTCCAGTAACCCTGTGTGACATCATCACTGACATAGCTCAGTTCCATGGGCCAGTTTGAATCTAAACACAGAAACAAGAAAAACAGCAGCCCCTGAAGTAGCAGTTGGCAAGGGACTGTGGGTCAGAGTATATAATAAAAATGAATTGAAACTCTTCTCTGTCCTCGAAGAAGTTATAATCTCCAAAGAGATGGACATGCAGTGCTTAATAACTAAATGTGATGGGATATTTATGTCCCCAAACTTCTCATCTGACTCTGATTGAATCCTGACACTTCAAACTTAGTAACACAATATCCTGTCTGAACCCCCTCAGGTATCTTTGTACCGAGTCTTAACACAGGCTGTTGCCTCTGACTACAAGCCTTCCCTTTCCACTTCTCCTCTCCCTTTGTTCACTCTGACTTGGAGATACATGGTATTGAAAAGAGCTGTACTCTTCTGTAAAAGACATTATACTCTATCCATCTCAATGTTGTCATTAGTATGAAATAAGTGTGTGGCTGATCAAGAGTAAGACCATATGAATGCTGGCTGTTACTATTATGATTTAAGTTATTTTGCTTTTAAAGGTGGCTTGTCTAAATTATATTTTAAATTTATTTAATAAGAAACATAATCCATCAACATTTACTGCCGTGTGTTTGATTTAGTTCTGCCATTTTACTTTCTGTTTCTGAAGTTTTTCATTCTCCTTGCTGTTCTTTTTCATTCTTTATGAAAAAACACGACTGTTTGCTATATGAACTGCTGTATTTTTGTTTATCTTTATAGTATGTTGGAAACATTCCAATTTTTAAACTCTACTAACAACTAATTTTAACATTTTCCTAAAACTTATTCTGATTATTAATGTTGAGAATGGAAGAGCAGATCAGTTTTTTTCTTGTAAAATGAGAATAATAATAACAGCATCTTCCTGATGCAATGAACTAGAGGATTAAAGGAAGTGATAAGTGTGAAGTTCTGAAACCAGCTTTGAGACAAAGTAAGAAACAAGTGTTCACTGTAATTAATACCATTATTGTTTTTGTTGTGTTACTTTTTCTCTATATAAAATGAGGAAATTAACTTCCTCCCTATCTTCCGCACCACTTGTTTCATTCTTATGATTCATAGTATTTGTATTACTGTTAAAACTTTTTAAAATTTTAATGTATTTTATTTAACCCAATATGTTCAAAATGTTATTTCAATATATAGTTAATATATTCTATGTTATTGTGATTGTCCACATTCTTTTTAAAAATATTTTTATTTAAGGAAACAAGCAATACACTTAAAACCACCAAAAACAAGTATCTTAGTTAACTTAACCTTAGACATATTTAAATAAAGTACCCATATAATCATTGTAAAACATTTTTAAATTCTGCGCCATCTGTTTCATTTAGTAGTCATAACAGGTGAATTTTCTTTTTGAATTGTATTTACACCAGCTATTTTTGCTTAAGCACATTTAAATTATTTCAAACACAAGTCCTTTTATGCCTCATGCTTTCCAAATTTCCCAGTGTTTTTGTTTTCTCTTTTCACGAATAGTTATTTGTCTGGGTTAAGAAAACTTAGGTCATAACCTTGTCTTCTGTGGTTTCTTATTGTGGAAGAAAATTTGAAGTCTAAGGTTTCTTTCTTTGTGGATAAACAGCTTTCCTGACTGTATGGTTGGATGTCTTTCTTGACTGTTGATGTTTTAGCATTTTGGCAGGATAATATGAGCTATCTCTTTTCATTATGCTGACCTGACACATAGTGATCCCACATTGGCAGATTTGGGTCTTCCTTCCTCATTTAGCCAGGAACTCTCTCTTATTATATTTTTGAATAATGTTTCTGCTTTAGTCATTCTGAACTCTTTGTCCAAATATTTTTTATATCTTTTATCTTCTCTAATAATTTTCAACCTGGTTATATCTTTGCATTCTTTGAGAGCTTCTCAAACATACTCCCCATATCAACCAATCCCTTCCTACAGAGTCAGTCTTTCTCACTTCTACTTTTCCAACGGCTTTTTATTATACTACAGTATTACCGGTTGCTACAAATATCTTCCATAACTCTTCCAGATCTCTCTTTCTAGTCTAGTTTGATCATCTCAGCTTTCATATCTTATTTTCAGATATTATTTTCCTTCAAATTTATTGAGAGCACAAATTATAGTACATAAAATTTCCTGTGTATTCCAATAGAAAGATTTTCATAATTTTGTTCCTTTACTCTCTGAGTCTTACAATCTTTACTCATTTTATGTTTTAGAATTTTTCACAGATGTATTTCTGGTTTGGTTTATGTTTATTTCTAAATGAAAAGAATTTTTCGAGATCTAGACTTTAAACCTAAATAAAATGAGAAAAGTCTCCTATGATCACTTTGGTATTCAAGTAAATGTTGTTAGAGGACTCATATTATATGTTAAGCTAGAAGGGAGATGAATATAAGCATATGTGACTAGTTGAGTGATACAGCAACCTCAGGGATCACAAAGAATAAGCAAATAGTAAGTGTTCAATAAAAGAAGGTCATTATTATCACCATTGCTGATAAATATTTTAAATCTCCATAAATATATATATATATATTTTCACATGGACAGGCACCGGGAATCCACTCCAGGTCCTCTGGCATGGCAGGCGAGCATTTTTGCCTGCTGAGCCACCGTGGCCCGCCCTCCATAAATATTTTGAACCTTCCACTATAAATACATCCAGTGAGAAAAGTCAAAGGTGAATGACAAACTGAGAAAAAGTATTTGTCACACAAATGCAGTTTTTATAAATCTATTAAAATATTTACATATCAATAAAAAGATCAATAACCTACCAGAAAAAAAGTAGACAAATTGTGAGTAGTTTCTACCTATATAAGTCCCATAAATTGGCTAACAAATATTTTTAAAACATACTTTACTGATTAAATAAAATGGAAGTTTTTAAAATTTACATGAATATTTTAATCTGTGAAATTGACAAATATTTAAAAAATTAATTATAACAAGTATTGGCCAAGATATGGAGAAAAGGCCCATCTTATATCAACTACTGGTGGGACTTTGAATTAAAAAATGCATATCTGATGGAGAAAATCCACTTCTAGAATTGTAGTTCTTAAATATCTTTGCATGTGTAAGAAAAAAATGTGTATACAAAATGTATTACAGTGTCTTTTATAATAGAAAATACCCTAGTGAGGATACAGAGAGGTTGTTTTTCATTTGCTTGTTTTTCTTTCTTTCTTTTTTTTTTTTTTTTTGCACGGGCAGGCACTGGGGCTCTGGCATGGCGGATGAGAACTCTGCCTGCTGAGCCACCGTGGCCTGCCTGGATAGGTTGTTGTAACAAAAAAACCCAACAAATATTTAGCATCTCAGAAACTATAGTGTTTATTTCTCTCTCATAGATTTCAGGATTAGCTGTTTAGGATAGATAGGCAGCTCTGCTCCTTGTGGTCTTCAAGGACCCATTTCCACTCAAAGCATTGTTCCTCATCCCCTGGAGCATTGCCATAATCTCTGGGGTTGAAGCAGACCCTCCTTCACTTCCATGCTGCAGCCGTGCGAAAGGGGAAGAGAGGATGGAGCAGGCATGAACTGATCTTATTCCATGAACAAAAACGTGGTCCCATCTCTACATTTATCTGCCAGGGGCTTTGGGAAATATAGTCTGTTTACCTAAGAATGAAATGATAGTAGATCTTGGTGAACAACTACAGGTCTCTGCCTCAGGAAAATACCAGAAACCACCAAAATGTCCATCAAAAGAGGAAAAATTAATTTATTCTTACTTCCATTCAGTGAAATATTAGATTACGATAAAGGAAGGAGTTAAGTCACCCATTTTGTTAGACTCAGAAAGATCCACAAAATATATTGCAGTATGGAAAAGTAAGATACAGATAAATGTGTGTGCTACTTTCACATTTTTATTTTTAAAAAAGAGATGTTACATACATGTTATTCAGGTCTATCCATAGAACATTTCTAGAAGAAGTTGTTAATGGAAGTCTAAGTCTGAGTTGGACCGAGGGTCTGATGGAAGAAAACTTACGCTCAGTAAGTTTCCTTTAATATTGTGATTTTTTTTTTAGCATTGTTAAGTATTATTAACATTGTAAAATGTAAATGTATAAATGTGAACAAGATCTCCTTTTGCTTAATGCCCTTAAGAAATCACATGTATTCAAATTTCTTTCCTTTCTGGTCCCTGCCTACACTTTTATGTCATGAACTTGAGACTCTCTTCCCATGCTATTCTTCATTTTCTTTCTTTTGTTCATAAATACTTTATCTGCCTAAAATACCCTTCCAACGCATCCTGCTATCCTGTCTTTCACTTCACTCTCAGTAATTTTTTTGTGTGGTTTGTAAGACTGAGTTTAGTGCTGTATAATGAAAGTAATGGTCTGTTCATGTATCTGCTCTCCCCAAGTAAAAGTAAACTTTAGTACAAGGAACAGGCTGTTGCTTGTTGACAAATAACATTTAGTGAATAAATATTTGTTAAAGTGAAAAGATACCCCATCCACTTAATTTAACAAGCATTTATTAAGTGATCACATGGCTTCTGTCTTAAGTGACTTCTCTGCTCCTGAATTATTTTCTAGTTTCTCTCTTTTACCCTGTGTATTTTCTCCCAGCCAATTTCTGTCTCCAGCTTCTCTGATGTAGTTTAAAAGGCAATGGCCTTAGAGCTCAACCATGTGTATTATCAACCAGAGAAAAATGAATTATGTTTTAATAAAGGAGTGCATAATATGAATCATGATATTTATTTTATATACAGGCCATTTGCTATAAAAATAAATACAGATTGTTCTATGGGTGTGTGAATACTTATTCATATATTTCATAACTCTTTTCCACTGACAGAGCCTAGAATCAGTGACACTCTATAGCAGCGAACATATCTAGAACAGTAGATCTTGGTGTTTCAATGCTATCCTCAACTTAAACTAACCAGGACTTCTTGGATAAATGGTTGTTTTTAAGACTGAAACATGGAGAATCTAAGATAATCCTGGAAAATGAAACAGAAACAGTAAGTAAGGAAGTACTAAAAAATTATTAGGGCATGTCTAAAAGGACCCAGGAACCAACATGAAGAGGCTCCCAAAGACCGAACCCGGGATCATTTTAACAGCAAAATAAATAATGATAGTAGCAAATTATAACCCATAGAAGGAAACAAATAATCATCAGTCCATTGACATGAATAATTGAATTCAACATAAATACATGGAGATGCTGAGGTAGCTCGTCCTTGCCATAGAATTCTAATTAGTAAATGTAGGTGGAATGATGGATAGAAAACCACCACTCAGCATATATTTGAAAAAAATTGATGCAGGCAAAAATCATCAAGGGATGTCAAAATTGGAGGATAACTATGTGATGCAAAACAGGATATTTGCATAGTCTCAAGGTATTTCCCTTACGTGATACTCATTCAATATCAAGGGAAAAATACAAAGGTAAAAATATTTACTGTGGCAATTATCACCTGAACCCAGTAACCAAAGTTAGCATCGTCAGTAATACAACATATTGATATCATGTACCTCCTGATGTGGTGTGCTGAGAAGGGCACATCACTTTGTGATATTCTTACCAAAAATGTATAACCTCAATCTAATTATGAGAAAACATCAGAAAAACCCAAATTAAAGTCCATTCTACAAGATAAATAAATGGCCAGGAGTCTTCAAAAAATTCAAGGTTTCAAGGGACAAAGAAAGACTTGAGTGCCTGATATAGATTGGAGGAGATCATGAATCATGACAATTAAATGCAATATGAAACCCTGGCATGGATCCCAGACCAAAGAAAGTGTATCAGTGGGACAAGTGGCAGAATTCTAATATGGTCTGTAGATGAGTTAATAGTTTTACATCCGTGTTAACTTCCTGGGTTCAAACAATTCACTTCAGTTATGAAAAATATTAAATTAGGGAAAGCTGGATGAGAAGTATCTGAGAACTCTACTATTGCAAGTTTTGGGTATGATTAAAATTATTTGAAAATAAAACGTTAAAAAGAGAAAAAGAGTGCAATTTATCACTGGGTAGCTCTGTTCATGGACAAGGGAATCCAGAGTCCTGCCAAATGTAAAGATGTAGGATGATTCTCCAACACCTCATAGCCAATGTTTAAAATCAGTAATGTTTGTTGTTGATGTTGTTGTTTCTCATTTGGGGTAATCAGACTGTGGGCTTTCTTCTTAATAATAAGAGAAGTAAAGTCTATGTTGTTCATTTGGCAAAGAACATTGCCCTTATCTTGTCTTTAGCTAGAAAAATTGTAGAAAACAGGAAAAGCACCAAATGAAGCTCTAAACAAAGTTGGAATTAACACTGATTCCATTCTACTTGCTGCTCTGCTTCTCCAAGCAGCCTTTAAAGCTGTTAAGGTGTATAATTGAAAACCAAGTACTAAGTAAATGGAATGTGCAGCTTCAGAGGTGTTCCCCAGAAATGTGAAAGTGAAAAGTCAAGGGTGATACTCAGTGCATCATAAAAATTCTTATATGGTAAGAATTTATCATGTACATTGACTTAATACAAGATGTAAGTAAGTTTTTCTTGAGGTTACGAAATAGAGAATAGCAGAACCAGGCTATGGGAAAGGTCACCAGATGTGGACTCAGAAGCTTGGGTTCAAATTCTGACTCTGCCACTGTTTTGAGATCAAATCATATAATGCATATAAAAAATAGGTTTTTAAATAGGAGATGACAACACTGCTTTATTAAATGGGCTGAATTCAGTGAGGTGCTCTCAGTTATTAGCTTTATTTTTCTTCTATCATGTTCTTCTAGCATGCTTGGTTGGGTCTCTGTTCATTTCCTCTAGGCAACATTTTGGGCAGATCATGGCCTTCATTATTGGTCATGAATCTGATTTCCATGTATTAAATGTCCATTCATCTAAAGCAAAATGCAGGTCTGACTGTTAATAGACTGCTATTTCCTTCATTCCCACCCCAACCTCCTCCTTGCTCCCCACCTATAAACATCCTGCTAAGGTCTGACCTTGGATTGAGCCTACTTTAGGGAAATAAGCTGGTCACACTTAGATTCACCTGGGCACACCTAGGTTCATTCATTCAACCAGTGCTGAGGTTTGGAGATACAGACATGAATGAAACAGTGAAAAATCCTTGCCCTTTATGGAGCTGATATTTCAGTTGGGGAGGCAGATAATCAACAAAGAAATGAGTATACAAAATAAAGTCGAAAATCAATGCTATATACCTCCTGATATGATACACTGAGAAGGACACAACATCACTTCTGAGGTAATTTTGCCAAGAACGTGTAACCTGAGTCTCATCATGAGGAGACATCAAACAAACCAAACAATCTAGATTTAGGGACATTCTAGCAAGACAATTTTTTTGTACTTTTCGAAAATGAAAAGGCCATGAAAGAAAAAGGAAACTGAGAAACTATTCCAGATTACGTGAGACTGAAAATATATGAAAACTAAGAATAATGCATAATCCTGGGTTGGATTCTGAAGCCAATTTTTTTAATGTTATGAATAATATTATTGGTACAAATTGCAAAATTGAATATAAAGTATATATGCGTTATTTTTGCACCAATTTAATTATTGCACTGCATTTACACAAGAAAGTATCTTTATTCTTGAGAGATACATATATTGCTTCAAAAGGGTCATCATATCACAACTTATTCTTGAACGGTTAAGTACTGATACCAGTGATAACAATGACAACAACAATGGCGGTAATTTCTATACTGGAAAGAACAAGAAAAAGCAAGTACTGGAGAATGATAATAATTGAAACATACAGGTATTCACGACACTCCTCTGGCAAATGTTCTGTGGGCTTAAGATTTTTCAAAATAAAAAGTCAAGAAAATGAAATCAATCAGTAGTAAGTTCTCTGAGGAAGGGAGGGGGATAGGGTAGAGGGGAGGGGAACTCCTTGTGTGAGTTGAACATTGAGTAGAGTCCTTAAGGATGTGAGGTATGAGCGAATTGTCAGGAGGAAAGACGTTGCAGAATGACAGCCACAGGAGCAAAGGCCTGACAGAGCAGGGTTTCTGGTGGGTTTATGGAACAGCAAGGAAACCAGGGATCAGAGCTGAGTGAGTCATGAAGGAGAGTGGTAAAAATAGTCAGAGATCAGATCGTACCGAGTCTTGTAGGCCACTGGAAGGACATTATATTTGATTATAAGTGTGATGAAAAACCACTGGAGGATTTTGAGAAGACCAGTAAGATGGCCTGACTTTAATCTTAAATAATCACTCCTGGTCACTTAGCAGAGATTATAGTTTGGTGGCTGAATTTGGTTGATGTAGTTGGGTAGGAAGATTTTAAGGAGGCAACAGACCGGGCAAGACAGAATGTTAGCTTGGACCAGGATCTTGGCAATGAAGGTGGTACAAAGTGGGTGGATTCTGCATATTTTTTGAAACACTCATTGACTAATGGATTTGCTAATAAGCTGGGTATGAAATGTGGAGGAGAAATTGGATTCAGGGATGATCCAAGGTTTAAAGCCTGATAAATTGGATAAAACCTTATGTCTGTAACTTGGAGTCTATAAAATGATAAAACAAGCTTGGAGGACTCTCCTGGGGCCTGACAAGGGCACAGCAGTCATTAGTTAAGAGGTCTTTCTCTGTAATAATCCACCTAATCCATATGGTCTTCCAAAGTCCCACCATGAACCCACCCTGGCTTTGTCCCCCAGCAGGAAGGAGATCAAAGAATGTTGGGGAATATGTAAAAATCTGCTCAGAACATCATCACTCTCTCACTCTCTCTCTCTGTCCATGAGGATCACTAAATATCCTCAGGAGATGCCCCCTCCCCTTGCATAATATGTTCCTAGGCCACCTCAGGGCTATATCCTGGTTTGCAGGGTTGAACCCACCCATCAGTCTTGCCTGACAATCACTGTAGCCCTTCAGCTAGGAGTATGTTCTACAACCTATCCCTGATCTCTTTGGACTTAAGGAGTGAGGTGCTTCCTTTGATTTCAAGCTGAAGAGTAAACAGGAGCACTCTCATGGTTCCCTCTGCTCCAGTCCCTTATACTGGGCTGGGCTGATGCACTCATGTGTCCACCCTTGTCCTTTGAAACAAGACCTGCTTGACAAGGCTTCTGGATAAAAAGCCTGCAAGAATAGTTGTAAAGGGAAAGGGTAGAGTGGAGGCCACAACACAGGTGAAAAGGGCTAGTGTTTATATGGTTTGGAGAGGAAAGAGGAATACAGGAGACATTCTCAAGGGAAAAGAGATAGACCTTGGTTATTGGCAGGAAATGGGGGTTCAAGATTAAAGAAGGGAAGACTCAAAGATACTTCTGGACCAAAAGAAGATTCTAGGCTAGAAGATTAAAAGGATAATTATTCTTTTATTTTCTCCAAACTGAATATTGAGAATTCAGACACGTATGGCAGCCAATCCATTCATTCAATCACTTACTCAACATACTCAACAAAGATTGTCTATCCTGTGCCAAAACTTATACCTGCGTGCTGGAGATAAAAAGATGAAAAGAGTAGTCCTTGACATCAATGTATAAATTAAGTATGCAGAATGTCGATTGTAGAAAATGTACTGCTACAAATTATGGTGTACTGATGAAAAAATACCCTGGAAGCATAGAATATTGAACTTTATGTGAAGTCTGGGAATGCTTGGGGCAGGGGTGGAGTACAATATTGGAGCTGAGACTTAGATAATGAGCAGACGGTCTCCAAGAATATAGGTGAAGAGGGACATTCCAGGCAGAAGGAACAGCATGGACAAGGAAATCTATCCAGGTTTCTTACTGCTCAGTGGAACACATGGATAGACATAGTTGTCATGTGCACCATTAGGAACACAACAGAAATGTCCTCAGTGCAGCTCTTTGTGGTTAAAATCAATAGCTCTATGAGCACAAAGTTCACTAAGTAAGCTTTTATTGACTACCTACTATTTGCAAGGCACTATATTTCTGTTTCATTGTCCACCACTTAATTGGTATAACTATGGAATACATGAGTCAGAATCTTGAAGGGTCCATACTCTGAACTCCTCATTTTCCCTTGAGACAGTTTTCCACTGTTTAGACAGCCATCATTTTTTCCATTTTCTGTTTTTCATTAGCCTTCCTACAGTCTGGCTCTGTCTTTGCTCTTGAGAAGATAAAAACAGTGTGGTCCTTGGAACTGTGTCCTCCTTCCTGGCTCTCATAATAGCAACAGTGCAGCCAAATTCAGAGAAGTGATTGTCCAAGGCTGGACATCATGGGACTTGGTACCCCCAGCATCAGATGCCCAGTGTGATTTGCACCTGATGAGAAAGGCATTTGGGGCCAGATGTTTCAGAACCAATACTCTCAGTTTCAGTCTCATTGTCTTCTGGTCAGACAGAGCCTCTCTCTGACCAGATTCCAGGGCTGAAGAGTATGCTCTGAATTTTGTCATATAACCCATTATCATCCATGAACTGACTGTCCAAAAACGCTCCTTTTTGTTCTCTCTGAGAAGGAACTCTCTCTTACAAACCATTAGTGGACAATAGAGGAGAAAGAGAAGAGAGTTTTACAATACACACCCCACAGAAAAGAACATAAAAAGTCCCCATTCAAGAGTTGTCTTACTCAAAATCTGTTCCTCCAAAATTCTGAAATAGTTTCCTCTCTGTCCTTTCCTGTTCATCTCCCAGCATCACGGCCACCCACCATCCCTCCACCCTCCTCTCTGTCTTGCAGCTCAGTTCTGTCCCTCAACCTGCAAACCTTACTCTTCTAAGTACTCAGCAGAACAGAGCAATGTATTCCATTATTTAATTGAGTTTTTAGTGTGATTTTATTGAGATATATCCATATACCATATCCAAAGTGTACAATCAGTTGTTCACAGTCTTATGATACAGTTGTTCATTCATCATCACAATCAATTTTTGAACATTTTCCAAAAACAATAAAAATAAGAATAATATAAAGAATACTCAAAACACCCCATAACCTTTTACTCCCTATTATTTATTTATTTCTGTCCTTATTTTTTTTTCACTCATCTGTCCATAAACTGGATAAAGGGAGTGTCAGTCACAGGTTTTCATAATCACATGGTCACACTGTAAAAGCTGTATACTTATACAATCATCCTCAAGAATCAAGGCTCCTGGATTACAGTTCAACAGTTCAGGTATTTCCTTCTAGGTATTCAAATACACTAAAAACTGAAAAGGGATATCTACAAAATGCATAAGAGTATCCTCCAGAGTGACCTCTCAATTTTACGTGAAATCTTCAGCCACTGAAACTTTATTTTGTTTTATTTCTCTTCTCCCTTTTGGTCAGGAAGACTTTCTCATTCCCATGACACCAAGGATGGGCTCATCCCCAGGAATCATGTCCCACACTACCAGGGAGACTTAATTGAGTTTTGTCCTTGTAGTACCATCTCCCATTGCCAGGCGGCTTCTCAGAGTATTTCTCTGAACACATGTAAGAGGAATTTTACAGCTGACTGATAAAATTGCTGCTGTAATGTTACTCTAACATGCATATGTGAGGGATAAAAGCAATGTTTTTCATCACATGTCGACTGGAAATGGCAGAGATGCTAACCACAGAAGTTAGCAGCTATGGAAAACCCCTGTGTGCCAGACAGTGCACTGAGTGCTTTAAATACATAGTCTTGTGGGGTGTGGGCACAGTGGCTCAGCAGGCAGAGTTCTTGCCTGCCATGCCAGAGACCCAGGTTCGATTCCCAGTGCCTGTCCTTGCAAAAAAAAAAAAAGCCATTATCTTATTTGGTCTTCACAAGAAAACTACGATGGAAGTACTGTTATCCTAATATTATAGATTGAGAAGTTGAGGCTCAGAAAAGTTAAATAACTTTTCTATTTCTCACTCCTGGAGAACAGGAACTGCAGAGCTGGAAAGGGTAGCGAAGTCAGTCTAACCCCAAACTTTCCACTGTACCTCACGCTCACATCCTCTGAATCTCAGGTGTGAGAGAATCTTCCAAAAGCTCATCTTCTGTCAACTTAGCATATTTCTATCCCATTTTCTTCACCTGCAAAATGGAGAGATTTGCCCTGCTGCATGCAAAATGCTGTTTCATCGGAAAGTATGCTAAATAGAAATTATGTGTGTATGTGTATTACTGTACCAAAAATGTGAGATATTATCATCTTGCCATTTGCCATTGAAGAAGATCTAACCTATGTCATCACATATAGATAAGGACTATTTGCAGGACAAGACAGATAATCCTAAATAGCTGCTTCTTGTAGCTATGTCATTCTTCTCTCTCAGAATCTCCCATTCTCCAAAATGTTATAGATAATCTTAAAATAGCTGGGACTCTCAGAAAGGAAGTATGATAGGATCTAAAGAAATTGATGGTCTTGAATTTCTCTGGTGATAAGGAATAAGTGTGAGCTAGCCATAACCTCCTTGGTGTACTACATTCTTCCTGTTCTATCAACTGTGAACTCAGGAGCAGCATAGAAACTTCTTTGGGGAAGATACAGCATCTAGTCTGAGGGTAGAGGGGAGCAGCTTGTCAATTTGTTCTTTCCATTGTGTCTCTGAATATTACACTCTCCACCACCACCGCCTCCGCACCCCAATCCACTCGGATTCTACCTTAATTTAATGCTCTGTTCTAGTTGGCTAGTTTACTCTATATTGCTAGAATGCAATATACCAGAAACAGAATGGCTTTTTAAAAAGGGAATTTAATAAGTTGCTAGTTTACAGTTCTAAGGCTGAGAAAATGTCCCAATTAAAACAAGTCTGTAGAAATGTCCAATCAAAGGCATCCAGAGAAAGATACCTTGGTTCAAGAAGGCCAATGAATTTCAGGATCTCTCTCTCTCTCAAGTGAGAAGGCACATGACAAACACAGTGTCGGCTGGAAGGGCACGTGGTGACCACGGTGTCATCTGCTAGCTTTCTCTCCAGGCTTCCTGTTTCATGAAGCTTCCTGGGAGGTATTTTCCTTCTTCATCTCCAAAGGTCGCTGGCTGATAGACTCTCTGCTTCTTGTGGCTATGTCGTTCTGCTCTCTCAGAATTTCCCATTCTATAAAATGTTGTAGATAATCCTAAAATAGCTGAGACTCTCAGAAAGGAAGCATGATAGGATGTAAGGAAATTGATGTCTTGAATTTCTCAGGTGCTAAGGAATAGGTGTGAGCTAGCCATAACCTCCTTAGTGTACTACATTCTTCCTGTTCTATCAACTGTGAACTCGGGAGCAGCATAGAAACTTCTTTGGAGAAGATACAGCATCTAGTCTGAGGGTAGAGAGGAGCAGCTTGTCAATTTGTTCTTTCCATTATGTCTCTAATATTACACTCTCCACCACCACCGCCGCCACCACCACGCCCCGATCCACTCAGATTCTACCCTAATTTGATCCTCTTTTTATACTGTTGCCATCAAAGCTCACTTCTGTCTTTAAGAAAATCTGCAGGATGACCAATCTGATTAAGCCTTTTCTCCTTGGCTATTGTCATTGCTTGGAACACCCCCACTCATCCACACACACTCACATAGACTTCCTGAAATGATGCTATTTCCCATTTGCCAATTCCAGCCAGACACCAGGTGTGCAGGTTTTTCAGAAAGGGTTTACTGGGAAACTGCTAACTTCACAGCCTTATTGTAAACACGAATCTTGATCATGCTATAATCACTCCTGTTCTTCCATATCTAAATCTCATCTCTGGCTTTATTTCTTCCTATTTATTCAGTCAGTCCATCAGTCTTTTGGTCTGTCATTTAATATGAGCTTGTTCTCTGAATTCAGAACTTCTTGGTTTTAATCTCAACTCTACCACATGTGCAGGCCATCTTTGGGCATATTACTTAACTTCTCTCTGCCTCCATCACCTCATCTGTAAAATAGAGGTTATAATGGTACTCCTCATCAGGTAGGCATGGGTATCATGTACCCATGTAAAACCATAAGGATAGAGTCCAATGTGTAATAAGGATTCAGTAGTTATTTTGCTAGAATAATTACTATCATTATTATGTGTGAGATACTGTATTACATGTTGGAAGTAGCCTCATGGTCTGGAGGGGAGCCCAAAAGCAGAATGCAAGAAGGGTAGTGACAGTTGTCCATGCTGCATACTGGGGGGTCACACAAGAGTGAGGGTCAGATCTACCTACAGAGACGGACAGGTAAGACTCCTGAGAAAAGGTGAAGCATCAAAACAGAATCATGAATATTCCAGGCAGATTAAAGGGGACATGGACCTTGCAGGCAGAACAAACAAAGGCACTGAAAATCTGAGGGCTGCACTTAGCGTGTCTCTGTGCTTGGGGTAGAGGAGACAGTGACAGGAAAGAATGTTGGACAGGCGACTGTCCCCATCCATCATGAAGGGTCTTGCATTCCACTTTAAGGAGCTTGGATATAATCTAGAAGTGGTGGGAGGGATAGGAGTAGTGGTAGCAGGAGGCCATCAAAACACCCAAATAGTTAAATTGCATGTTTTAAAGTCAATTCATCCTACAAGATTTGAAAGAATGGCTCTGATGATTCCAACCCCATTGATAGCTCCTTTTTCTGACATGTTAGAGTAGGCAGCAATCAAAACACTCCACTTATCATTTGATAATATAAATATAGGGTCTTGTGTCACCCTCAAATAGTTTTAAGCATTTCTATCTTTTCTCTCCACAATTAGATCTCAGACTTCCTAAAAGTAGAGACTGTTCAAAGCTTTTTTTGTTCCCTCACTGTGTTGAATTGTCAGAGCTGGGAGGGAATTTAGCAAGCCCTGAGTTCATGCTCTCCATTTTCAGCCTAAAGGAATCCAAGCCAAGAAGCTCATGAGACTTGCTCATGCCACATAGCTCATTGGTGTCAGAGCTAGCAATTGGACTTATTCAATTGCTGTCACTTTACTAATATATTCATTAACTTGTTTCTGCAGTCAGTTGTTACAGAGCCAGGTAGATGCAGGTAGAAGAGAATTTCTGATTTTTAAGTCACCACCCAAACTAAAGCAAATCAGGACTGGAATATATTGTGCTCATCTTATAAAAAATCAGGCTGTGGATGGGTAAAAATTCTCAGTGAGAAAATTAGCCCTCATCATAGGTAATTCATTTCTCAACACCCTCATGCTCACTCCCTGCCCTTAGAACCACAGGTAAAATGTTTAGGATGAGTGTGGGAAGAGCTTTGACAAACCACAGCATCAGCCAGACTTGAGGTAGATTAAGTGAGCTTGCGTGGTTGATGGAGTGGGTAGGCAACTCAGTTTCAGAGGCAGTGCATGAAGGCTGTTACATCACAGCATGATAAATAACTTGTTTGCTCAATTCTTAGCTGTCATCAATTGGTTTAATAATATCCTTTAAGAAAAAAAAAGAGAGAGAAAGTAATAAGCATTTCATTTGAAAATATACCCCTATTTTAGAAAAGTTAAAATGTGAAAAAGAAAAAAACAATGTTCATCCCAAAATCAAAGAAGTAGACACATATGGGCATTAAGGAAGAGACATTTGCTTTTCAAAGGTCCTTTGATTACCTTATTTCAGTTCAGAAGTAAAAGCTGGCATATTATTGGTGCAGTCTTAAATAGCCAACGAAGTGTCTATAGAGGCGGCTTTGAAGTTAAATGTCAACATGCGGGAAACTGAGCTGACATGATGGCTGGACCTCCAGATTTACCACCAATGTGTGCAGACACTCAGCTGCATCAGAACCACCCTTTTCCCGGATAGTGCAGACTTTAGATCCTGGCCGAAATGATCAAGCCCGTGCTGGTTAATTAACTTTATGTGCGATAGCAGAATAGATTGGTAAATCAATAACACATGCCATTACAGTCACCTTCAGGCTGTAGTTCTCTGTGTTTCATAGCTCTAAAGACATCTGATTTCTGCATTTCCCGATTAATTGCCATAGAAGTGTTGCTCAACCTGTTAACCCAATGGATTGTTGCTAAAATTCCAGCTGCCACCAGGAAGATAAAACACACTTGGTAGAGGAATTTGACTAAGGGAGCCCAGGAAGGAAACTTTCTCATCAAAGTCCATTTGGCTCAAGGGAATTTGAAGTCAGAAAGACCCGAGTGTGGATGTTCATTATGCAACTTCCCAGCCATCAAACTTTCTAAGTCACTGAGTTTCAGTTTTCTCATCTGTAAAGTGAGGTAACAACTTATAATGGATCCTCTGTGCCCTTCCACAAGCCTACTTCGGTGCATTGCTAGAACATCCTTTCCTACTCTCCAAGATGACTGTTTTACATTTCTCTCCTCCAACTTCCAACATCTCCTCCCTCTACCTCCATACTCTTCTCCCTCAGGAGATAAACATGTTTCTGTTTTCACTGACAAAATAGAAGCAATCAAAACAGAACCCAGCAAGTCCAAACCAGCACCATTTCTACCAACCTGCCTGCATCTCTCCTAATGGATAAAGTGCCTTGTTCCAGTCTGTATTGGTTTGAATCTGTTATATACCCCAGCAAAGCCATGTCCTTTTTCCTGATCCACCTTGTGAGGGCAGTCATGTTTCTTTTAATCCTGATTTAGTATTGCAGGGTGGAAGCTTTGATTGAATGTTTCCATGGAGATGTGATACACCCAATTGTGAATGTGACCTTTTGATTATATAGAGATGTGACTTTGCCTATTCAAGGCAGGTCTTGATTGGTGTACTGGAGTCCTTTAAAAAAGGAAACATTTGGAGAAAGCTCAGAACCAACAGAGATGCAGATATTTGGAGATGCTTGGAGTGCCGACAGAGAGAGCAGACACGTAGAATTGGACACTTGGAGATGCAGAGCCCAGCAGATGTTACTATGTGCCTTCCCATGAGATGCTAAGCAAGCCAGAACCCAGAGTTGTGTCCCGGAGGAGCTAAGTGAAGGCCCACAGATGCTGAGAAGGGAAACCACTGGCACCAGAAGCTGGAAACAGTGGAACCAGAGCATGGATCAACAGAAGCCAGTCACACACCTTCCTATAAGACAGGCATCAGCCTTTCTTAAGTCAAGGTATCTTTCTCTGGATGCCTTAGCTTGGACATTTTTTATGGCCTTAGAGCTATAATCTTATAACTTAATAAATTCCCTTTTTAAAAGCCATTCCATTTCTGGTACATTGCATTCCAGCAGCATTTTAACAGACTAATACACAACCTGAAGTCAACCCTTCCTCTTGTGCCGAATGCTCCAGCATTTCTTCCCTTTCTCTTCTGCATCATCAGATTAAAAACACGCTGAAATAATCTCCCATTTTTAAAACAATAGGAAGAAAAAAAACCTTCCCTTAATACTACATCCCCTGTAGCTACTATCTCTGTGGGTTTTTTTGTTTGTTTGTTTGTATTTTTTTTTGGCATGGGCAGGCATCAGGAATCGAACCCAGGTCTCCTGCATGGCAGGGGTGAATATCTCTTTTTCATCAGTCTCACTTATTGCAAAACTCTTTGAATAAACTGTCCCTGCCTACTGCCTCCATTCACTTTCTCTCCAGACATTCTCCGTTGAAATCTTGTCAGTTAGGTTTTTATACCCACCGCTTAACTAAATCAGCTACTGTTAAGGTTCCCAGTGACATCGCCATTGCCAAAAGCAATGACAAACCCCTAAACTTCACATTACTTAACACGCAGGCTTCATTTAATTCTGTTGGTTATTCTCTCTCCCTGGGATCATTTTCTTCCATTAGCTTTGAAAACATCCCTCTTTTGGTTATTCATCTTCACCACTTTTATCCTCAGGCTCCTTTGCATGTTTTTGACTTCCAAATATGAGAGTTTTCCAGGGCTTTATCCTCAGATCCCTTCTCTTCATCGTCTGTATTCACTAGCTACGCAGTACTCTCATCTAGTCTCATAGCTTTAACTACCATCTGTATGCTAATGATTCCCAAGTTTATTACACCAGCTTGAAATTCCCTCTGAACTCCAGAATCATATATCAACTGCCTGCTTGGCAGCTCCACGTGAATTCCAAATAGGTGTTTCAAACTTAGTTGATCCAAAACTCAACTCTTGATCCCCAACCACTGCCCCACCCCAACTTTCTTCTCCAGTGTTCTTTCTTTCAGTAGACAGCACCTCCATTCACCTAGTGCTTAGACCAAAAACCTTGGACTTATTCTTGACTCCTCACTTTCCTTCACACGCCACATCCAGTCTTACCACAAACCCAACTGATTCTATCTTCAAAATGTACTCCAAGTTCAACTACATCTCGCCATAACTATACTAAGCCAAGCAAAAGTACTTCTCACCAGCGTTATTGCAAGAACCTTCCAACTGGTCTCTGCCTTCTTTTTGCCTTTCTAGAGTCTATTTTCACGCAGCAGCCAGAGTTATCTTTTTAAAATAGAAGTTAGATGCTTCACTGTCACTTGCTTGCTCAAAACCATTACCTTTAGGATAATTTCCAAAGCCCTTGCTATGACCCACAAGGCCTGACATGAAAATGGCCCTTGGCTTCTCTACCCTCTCTCTCTCCCTTGTTGTTTTGCTCTAGGCACACTGACTTCCCCACACATGCTCTTGCTTTTCCAGTGACCTAGAATGTTCTTCTCCAGAGTAGTTCACACCTCACGTCATGTCTCTGCTCAAATGTCACTTGTCAGAGAAGGCTTCTTTGTCACCGTCCTAAGCTGGTTTCTGATTTTATTTTCCTTTATACCTCTTATTCTTACTGATTTTATATTATATATCTTTTTTATTATTTGTTTATTTTCTATTTCCATCCACTATACCTTCAAACATTAAGGGGACGGACTTTATTCTTTACTCCCTGCTGTAACCCCAGATCCTACAACTATGTCTTGCTCATAATAGTAGCCCCACAAATATTTATTGAATTAATTCTTGAATGAATGAATGGGTCATAGAGTTGCTACATGGTAGTAAATTACAAAGAGTAGTTTCTAGAACATAGTAAGGTACTCATGAATACCTCTTCTTGTTGCCATTATTATAATAAATAAAATGGGCCTGTGCTGTGGCAGGGATGTATGGAAGCTCATCTTTCTGTGACCTCTGCAATTAGCAGAATTTTCTTCTATTCCTGCTCCATATGTTCCCATGTGGCCTCTCCTCTTTTAGGGATAATTAGAGAAAGAATAATCCTTTGTTCATCTACTGTTAGGAGTTTGTTTAACTTGTAGGCATTTCTTTCAAACTGTCTGTAAAATGTTGTGTTGGCTTCCATGGCAAATCTTCCAGCTCTAGAGGCAGCTAGGATCCCAAGGCCTGAAACAACTTCCTGCCACGTCCCAGAGAGCAAGAAAATGCTGCAGGTTTCCTGCCATCATAGTTAACATCCAGGAAAAGCAGAATACCAAGTGTGATAGAAGGATTTGGAGGGGGACAATAAAGCACATGAGCACAGGAGGGACAGGGCTGAACATGTGTAGGCATCATCCCATCGCCTTCCCTGTCCTGGCAGCAGAAGGCCGTACAATAATCCCTGATGCTCTTCTTTGATAAAGGGAACATGCTCCTTTATTATTTTATTATTTATTATTTTTAAGAAATTTGAAATACATTTTTAAAATTACTTTTGCTCTCCACATCCCTCCCAACCTCATCCTCTCCAGCAGGAGTTCACTCCCTGGGAGGTGGGGGTGGGGGTGGGGGATCAGGAAGCTCTCTTCCATCCCCTCATCAATCTGCTCAAGACTCACTTGCAGTAGAAGGAGCATAGGGTTTGAAGCCAAGCAAATTTAACATAATTTTGAACTCTACCCTTGACTCACAGCGCTGTGTGACTGTGGACAAGTTCCTTCAACTCTCTGTGCCTCCATTTCTCCAGGAGTAAAATAACAACTGCTAAATTGAATGGGTAGAAGATTAAGAAGGACCACCAGGTGAAAGACTTAGCTCAACTCTGTACTGCCAGCTCCTTGCTCTTGCTATCCTGCCCACCTCCACGCCCCCTCATCCTCCTTCCACTTATATCAGGTAGCTTTCTCAGAGAGCTCTGCCATACATTATTGTCTGTTACCTTCACAACAGCACCCTGGTATAATCAAGGCAGGTGTTATTGTTCTGTTTTTTGAGACAAAGATAGTCAATTTACTGAACTGTGTGAACTCAGTGGGAGGCAAGCATAAAATGGTTTTATTTTTTCTATGTGATAGTATTTGCTTAAAACTCCCTCCCCTTGGGTTGCACATCCATGACAAAATCTTGCCAGATTCCTTAACTTCCTGGTTACTTTTATTAAAAGGCTGTCTAAAATAAAATTCCAGTCTCACCTCCTATTTAAATCTCCTCCCCACTCCAGCACCAGTCCCTGTGTAGTGTGAAAGACTTGAAGAGGAACGTGTTCTGCTCCGTTGTTACTTCCAGAACCTCATCTCTTCAGTGTAACTTAGTCTCAGAGAGTGATTGTCTAACAGTCCCCTCTCACGTAACTTTTCTGGAGATGGAGGTGTCCTCTTCAAAATAAATTATTTGCCTCTGAGGACTGACTCATGGCCCCACTCCCCTGTATGAGTCAGGAAATGCTAGGTTATGGGACAGTGATAAACACCTCCACAATAACTCAGGGACATCCCCTCTTCCCTCTTCAGCAGCTCTAGCTCCTCTGGTGGGCTTGGACTATAAGACAGAGGGAAAGAGATGAGTCTTAGCTGGACCATTGTTTCTGGTCTTTCTATGCAGACTGTTGCTACTTCCCTGGCTAAATCTTTTTGGATGATGATGCTCCATGAATGGCCCTAAAGGGGCTTCTGCAGAGGCCTCCCCACTGCAGTGCTCCTTGAAGTGGAGTTCTGACTTCGCATGACCACAGCCAACTTCAACAAGGCAAAGAAGTACAATCCTACCATGTGACACGAAAGTGGCTAAAGCAGCACTGTATTGTATCAGTTATCTATTGCTGTGTACAGGTAATAGGTATCCAACTTAATGCTGTAAAACACCCATCAAGTCTTTAGTTGGATTCTGTGAGCTGAAAATTTGAGTGAGACTGAGCTGGACAGTTCTTCTGGTCTCAGCTAGACTCCTTTAAGTGCCTGCAGCCAGCTTCAGGTAAACAAGCAACTCTGCTTCTTGGGTGTGGCTGAAGTGATGGAGGATGTTGACCACTGGTCTTTCAAGGTAGCTTCAGGTAACCTTGGGTTAAATTGGCAACTGGACAGGTTTCCAAGAGGCAGAAGCATACATGACCTATTGAGATCTGGACTTGGGACTGACCTAAGGTTGCTTCTGCCATCTTCTATTGGCCACATTCACAAACTCAGCCTAGATTCAAGGAGTAAATAGACTCCACCTTTGGTAGGAGGAGCTGCCAACTAACATCGCTAAGGGGAAAGGGAGAGAATTAGGACATTTTCATAGTCCATCCCAAGCATTAGTGACCACCACATCTATCTGCTCTTCTTAGGTAAAAATTGCAGTGTTGAGGCAGAGTTTCAAGGCCAGGTCTGCTTATCTTACATGTCCTTCAGGGATGTCTGACCATAGTTAAATGAGTATTTTATTAGAGTAGAATACTTAGCACATTTTGGTCTGCAGCCTTGGGTCCTAGACATTAATTCCAGAATAATAGGGAAAAAATCCCAACAGATTTTCAGTTAGAAAAGGAAACTACCTTAAAGGTAGAGTGACCTGCTGCAGATCATACAGCTATTAAGTGGTTCATGTCATTTACCTGGGCAGAGATAAACTATTTGCAAATGGCTGGTGATGAAGGGAAGCCTAGTAAATGAGAGAGACTCTTAAAAGTCCGCTGTGGCTGGGCTGGACAGAACAAGGTCAACAGTGATGTGAGTTCCTGCTGGAGGTGTCATGAGGTCCAGAATCTACCAATCCCTGGACCCCATGACGAGGTGCTTTATCTTTAAACCTAAGAACAAAGGAAACTTCTTGCAGGAATTTTAAACAAAAACTGACATGATCACATCTGTGTTTCCAAAAGATCTCACTAGCTTCAGTGTGAAGATTGGATTAGAGGTGTTGACTAGACTCAAGCTTGAACCATTAACGTACAAGTTAAAAGCTAGTTCTTTTCTGTTGCTATTCTGACACCTCTTCATAAGCCCCACAAGCAAAGACTAAATGATTGAGCTTGCCATGACCAAAAACAAGGGGGTGGGCAAAGGGAAGAGCAAAGAAAGTCAAAAGGATAATGTAGCACTATGTATTCCTCAAACACAGAGAGAGAGAGAGAGAGAGAGAGAGAGATCATATACCCAAATTCTTCTGACCCAAGCAGGCTTAGGAGTTTCTGGTTTATGTTTTGTGGATAGTTAAGCCAAATCAATTCAGTATTAGATAATGGTCTCTTCTGCTTTGCTGTGTGTAAAGAGAAGTGGCTCTAATAGACCATAAAGGAAAGGGCCGTCTGAGGTCCCAGCATTATAAACTCAGTCTTTAAGCTCTCAAAGCCACACATTTAATATTTCCAGTGATCCAAATTCAAAAGGTAAAGGGTATCAAAAGCCCAACATTGTGGCAAAGGAGGACCAGCAAGGGCAGAATGCAAGGGCAAAATGGGACCTTTTTCTGCTCACCTGGTTTGGGGTGGGGGTGCTAAATTCCCTCTTGTAGGCGCTGACAGCACACCGAACAGGAATATAGGTAAGCCTCCTTGGTGATGGAGCGTGTCAGTGGGAACCGTGCAATATGTGGAGTAGACCTCACCCCCACAGCATGAGTCTGCACAATCGATCGTAAGAGAGACTGTTCTGTCATTGCATTGCAGCTCCAGAAACTAAAACGATCACTTTCTTTCAAGACCAAGAGTTTACGGAGCAAAAGTGCTGACAACTTCTTCCAGCGAACCAACAGCGACGTGAAGCTGCCAGCGGACATGCTGGCTGCAGTCAGCCCAAGCTCCAGCCCACTCCCTGCTCCCGGAAGCCTGGCATCCACACCGACCAGGGCTGGCCCACACCCAGGTGGCAGCGGAGGCAAGGTCCATGCCTTTCAGGAGCACATCTTCAAGAAGCCCACTTTCTGTGATGTCTGCAACCACATGATTGTAGGTAAGGCCTCACCCCCTTCCTCCAGGGCCAGTGCCCCTGGAAAGCTGAGTGAGAGTGATGTAGCCCCAGTTGGGTTCTCCACAGATGAGCTCTAATCCTCAGAGATTTACATGCAGGCTTATTGGAGAGGACTTCGGGGAACAATGTTTGTGAAAAAGTAAGAGGAGCATAACTGGGCAGAGAGAGAAGTTGGGTTGCGATATCATTGAAACAAAAGATTCAGCCGATCGCACATGGAGTTCTAAACTCTTTAGATTTAGCTCACATTGGGGAAGAGGGCTGGGTCTTCATTACTTTTGCAACGCCTGTCACTGTGTACGTGATTGTGCTCCTGGGGAGGGAGCATAATGTTGAAAAAAGATTTGGCCAAAAGCAATTAGAAGAGAGGGGCTGGGTGGGACATCAGGCATTTGGGGGAATGATTATTACAGACCTGAAGGGAGCTCTGGGGTCACACCACAGCATCCACTACAGTACATGTGGTTTATGTCTATCTGGGGTGGCATGGGGAGGGGCGTATGGCTTGGCAAGTTACAGGTGAATGATCCAGACAGTGAAGTGTGTGTGTGTTGCAGGGGCGAGGGCAGGGGCAGGGCAGGGTGGGGGGTGGGGGTCTAGGTAGCCTCAGGGAGGCACGGACCTTGATAGGAAAGACAAATCAGCTTCTATAACTACCCTGACCCAGGAAATGACTCATTTTCATGGTAGATCAGAGAGAAGGTGGTAGCCTGCGAGTCTTAAGGGTTGACCCAGAACCAGAAAATAACTAGAAAATGCCCTAGTTAGGTAGAGCCATATGCACAGAGTCCACAGTTCACCTGCCTCTGTTTCTCCCATGTCAGAAACTCAGTAACCAAGCAGATGGAAGAAACCGTAAAGGAAATTTAAGTAGGACTCATAATGAATACAAACCAGTTATTTCAAGAACAGCAGCACATCCTGGTAAATTGTCAAAACAATCACCACAGAACAAGAGAAAGGGGAGAGGACACAGGCCCATGTTTTTTCTCAAGGGGTGGGAGACGTTCAAAAACAGAAAATGGGAATGGAGAAAAGAAAATGAGGCTGAAAATCAAAAGAAACCAAGGCTGACCCAGCCATGTACTGTCTTTCTGAGGTGCTGCCACGCCCCAAACATGTAGTCAACCAGTTTCCTAGAACACCTGGAAGAAAACTCAGGGGGAAGCAGCCCAGATGCCAACAGGAAATGGGAAATAGGCCTTTGCCAGCCTGTGGCCATGATAGTTCCTGAGCTGTGGCTCCTGCTCACTAATAACCTGGAAGCTTTAGCATGGACCTTCCCAACGAATGCTTCAGGGGAAGAATGCTCTTAAGATCAACAGTCTTGGCTTCCACAGCTGGGACCAGGGCCCCTGTGGCCTTAGGCAAAAGCTAATACATCTTTTAGCCTCCCCTTCCAGATCCTTCACCCTAACAACCCTCACACACCCCTTTGTCCCAATCCCACCATTTCCCCCTCAGGGCTCTTTCTCTGTTGCCTGGCTTCTCTTCTGAGTATGACAGCTGTCTCAGGTCAGATTCCTTAACCCCTCATCTACACAGATGCTTTGCGTGTACTCTAAATATGGTTTCTAATTCTGCATTTCCTATTTTTTGAGGGGTGTTGACTAACAAGAGACACCTAGCAGAGGGTGATCAGAATCGCGTAGGGTGTGTGAAAATAAAACTGTGAGGAAACTCTGGGAGTTTGGTGTGGTAACATCTTAGGACTGGTGGTTATATTTTTGAATAATATATAGGAAGAATCAAGAGACTCATTCTATGTGGCTTTAGAGAGAAGAGATGGGAACAAGACATGAGAGTTAAAGGCAGATCTCAATGAGAACCTAACCAGTTAGCAGATACACTTGACTTGTTCATTGGGAGAGTTGTCCTGTAAGTAGAGAATAGTTTAATATCTG
The DNA here is from genome assembly GCF_023851605.1 of Tamandua tetradactyla. NCBI lineage: Eukaryota > Metazoa > Chordata > Mammalia > Pilosa > Myrmecophagidae > Tamandua > Tamandua tetradactyla. The sequence goes on along the minus strand of NC_135341.1, from coordinate 51,087,017 downwards.
TCAGGCTTAGATCATCTCATAGGTTTTTTTCTAACTCTGATTGTCTAATAATCTATGAAATGAGGCTCGGAATGTGTGTTGCTTCCCCAAGAGGCCCATTTAAGTGTCTGTCATCATTGAACTTTTACATATCAATAGTTTCCAGTTATGGCCAGGAAAGCAGGATTCCACAATCCCTTTCCTTCCCCAAAGCCCAGTCTAAGTGGTGGGATATTCAAAATGAGGAGAAATGTCAGACCCTTTTGCAACCTTACACTGAAGGCCTGTCTTCGTCTTTGAAATGCCATTGTCTATTCCCACTGTCATTTTATAATCACTATTATTCATGTTCTTCCTTCAAACGGGCTACATTTAAGAATAACGCTGTATCAGTCAAATGTTACCACAAAAATGCTGCATAATAAACTACCCCAAAACTTCCACACTTAAAACAGTCGTCATTTTTCTCATTCAGACATCAGCTCAGGGTTGACTGACCCATCCTCTGCTTGGTTACTTCATCTTCTCCCTAGTCTACTTTCCTTTAACTGGGCCAACCAGGATAAGTTTTTCTCATGGAAAGGACAGATGAAAACATGCAAAGCTTTTAAAGGCCTTGGACTGGAGGAAGTGACACACTCTCATTTCTGCTGGCACTCCACTAGCTAAAGCAAATCATGTGACGGAACCCAAAGTCAGTGGCAGGAGAGGTACACCTTCACTCCAGTAGCAGGAACTACAAAGCCACACAGCAGAGGGTGTGGTTATTGGGAGGGTTGAAGAAGAGGTTAATGATTCAATCTTTCCACGGTGCTCAGGATTGTCTCTGGATGGCTGGACATTATCTTTTTTTTTTTTTTCAATTTGGGACACCTTGATGAGTCTTGGAGCTACCACCCTTCAGCTTCACTTCTCCATCTGGAAGTGGTGCCTGGCATCCAACTATCAGCATAGGTGGGCTCTCACCATGCTCCATGCCCAGAGCACTTTGCCAACTTGGCCTCAAATTTAGTTTTTGTGTCTGCCTAGCTTCTGAATCTGACACATCACTTTCAATTTCCACATAAATTTCTACCAGGCCTTTTCAAGGCAGTGCTATTTATAACCTTTAAATAGGTGGTGATGAGTCTCTATTTTAAATCTCATTGTGACGAGTGTGAAGACATGTGTTTTTAAAAACGAGTAACAGAAATGAGTTCACGTCTGAGGAATCTCACAGCCATCACCTTAAAGAGGATTCTAGGTACACCTCAAGTACTGTTGAAAACACTTTATTTTGAATACCCCAAAAAAGCTGCCCTGTACTAAAGAAGATTACACTATGCATATGTCTTAGCATTAAACTTATATTGTAGCTGTATCTCTTAGAAAAGAAAGAAGAAGCATAGTCAATAATTCATGTTGCTCTTTTCAAAGAGGAAAACAAAGTAAACCAAATAGTAGCTTCCTTCTAGGAAATAGAAAAGAGGTTAGAGAGATAATATGAGGCAAGATGGGAAGGGGGAGAAAGAAAAAGCAGGAGGAAGCAGTGGCATGAGGAGGGGCAGATAAAGTGAGGGCTGATAAATGTTTTATCCTCCTGAATCAATGCATAAGGCTTTTTAATTCTATGATAATGGAGCACATATTGATCTGCACTCTTCTCTTTCTTTACCCTTCAAACCTTAGATCTTGGAGGAAACAAATTGAATATTTTGAAGGTCACACAGAGCATCCTGTCTCCACATATATATCCTGATGATTTGTTTCCTTCAAGCCACAAGTTGTCTTCATAGTCTAGATTCTGGAGAAAAGACCACCTACTGTAATCCCTTAGGAATGACATTTCAGAAAAGATACAAAAGCTGTTTGTTTTTTCCTTTTAACTGAGAACCAAAGGTCATAAAATGAGGGCCAAGAAAAATGAAATCTCATTTGTTCACTTTCTAGCTGATGAATATTTCTTTAAAAAGGAAATGAATGTGGCACACTGGCTGTCTAGGATTTATAGCTTGGAATGGGCACTCAGAATGGGAGCTGAAAGTCCTAACCTTTGTGCCTTACCTGACTCCCTTGCCTTAAAGCTCGACAGGTCAGTGACCTTAATAAAGCCACAAGACCAGTGACCAATTAAAGTAGAGTGGGAGCCCAGCTTCATTCACTGCCCATCAGTATCTAATTTCTTGAGTGCCTTAACTCTGTAACCCATTCCCTATTGCCAATTCAGACCTTGTCCTTGGACCTGACACCTGAAACTGCTCCCCCCCCCACCAGATCCTTATTAGAAAGACACTGTGGCATGCCCTCTGGCTAATCTAATCTTGCCTCCAGAAACTTTGCTACCCTTTATGATCACTGCTTTAGTTTATCTCATCTCAGCAAATTTGGTCACCTATGAAAAGATGATGAACCCCACCTTTCATGAAGATGTGAGAGAAACAGGCAGTAAGGTGTGCCTTGCAGCCTCAATACTGGAAAACCCCAGGTTTTGAGTCAAAAATGACTTAGAGCGTTCTGAGTTGCTTCTTGCACTTTGTTAGCTGAGCATTCTTCCTAGACCAAGCAAGGCCGCTCTTGAGTCATTAGGGCATGACAATGGAGCAGGGATGGGGGAGCTGTCGTAGACTGAACTTTATTCCCCAATAAAAGACACATTATTCACCTTAATCTGCAAATGGGTATGAATTCATTTGAAAATAATGTCTTTAAATATGTTAAGGTGAATGGGGTATCAGGGTGTGGACTCATCTGAGAATGGAATCTTCTAAGATCCTATTTAGATGTGGCTGGGTAGGTCTTAATGCATATTACAGGAAGCCTTATAAAGAGAAGCCAGAAGTCAGAGAAAGACACAGGAAGAGAACAAAGACATAATCATATCACGGAAGCAGAGATGCAGGTGAAGGACCCCCATGGATTGTGGCAAGCCATCACAAGAATGAAACAGACTCCAAGAAAAAGCACAGCCTTGCTAACACCTTGATTTGGGATTTCTGGCCTCTAAAACTGTGACCCAATAAATTCTTGTAGTTCAAGCCAACCCACTGTGTGGTATCTGCCATAGAAGTTCTGACAAACTAAGATGGGGACTCTTCTTCACAGTATATCACTTAAGCATATTACATCCATAATATTCTACCTTTACATTGAATGAGTCTACAACAACTCATTTCAGGTTGCATCTCAGGAGAGCATTGCATTTCCTTGTGGTAATATGTATATCACTGAAAAACTTGAACAGGTCAGCATGTACTGTGAGTGACACTAGCTCACTCCATCAAGTAAGTAGTTTTTTCAAAAGACTTCATTAGTCTATTTACAGGCAGTAAAAATTCAAGAGGCAGATCCCACATTCCAAAACTATCTTTAAGTTAACTAAATGTTATTAGTTTGAAGTCTACTTCGAAGTTCACCAACATATTTAAATGGTTTTACATTTAGTAAGATATCGGCTTTCATTCCTAAAATTTCAAATTCTTTTATGCAGTCTTTGCAAAGTCCAAAGAATCATTCATTTTCATAAATGTCCAAGTGACAACAATTAGGGACGTTAATGATGGCCTTGGTCTTGGGTGAAATTCCCTAGAAGAATAGCTGGAGACAGGGATTCTTTAGCATATGAGTTATTGGGTTAATGTTCTCAAGCAAAGGAAATGAAGGATACAAGATGGAGAGAAGGAGCTAAACAATGATGTGGTCTGCTTAAGCCTGATCCCATAGGGAACTCTGAAGTACAGATTGCATCACAAGTAGTCCCACATTGAGACAAGTGGCTTGCCACTTGTGTGAGTGTAACATCTCAGGCAAAAAGGATCCCATTTGGCTGAGGACAGTTCTCTGGGGAAAAGGGCAGCCATGAGCCATTAGCAGTCAACACTCAGAGCAGCTGGGGAATTGATGCATCAACATAATAAATGGGATCTGGACAAGGAACCAACAACATCCACTACAGTTATGAATATACTTTAATGCTACAGGATACAGTAAAAAATACCCTCCATTAGGGATGAATTAAAAATGCAAATTGACATTGGCATTATTGTATCTATAACATCATACCATCATTATAATGATTAATATAACATGAGGAAATATTACATTACACTGCATTCAGAACCTTCCTACTATGCTCTGTGTTGCTTGGCCATTAGTTTGTTTCCTGACATAGTCTAGGAAAACACTCAGAAAAACCAAAACAAAACATAAACAGTTCACCAAATGTTGAATCAACACACACACACACACACACATATATATACACATACACACACACACATACATAAAACTAAAAAGACAAAGCATTATTCACTCACCAATTAAGTTGTCTTAAGTTGGATAGGCCAAACAAAAGTCAAGGAGAATATTGAAAAGCAAATGTCAAGTCTGTATATTCTCAGAATGGAGTCAAACCTCAGATATGCTGACCATCATTCAATTAGAGATTTCTTTTGGGGATTGTTCAGCTTGCAAATAAGAAAGTACAAATGATCTCCAAAACAATGTTGTTGTTTTCTAATGTTCCAAATGGGTACCTTCTCTTGCATCATGGTATGTGTCCATCTTAATAAACAGGACCCAGAATTTAATGGTCTGTTCAATGGGATTGTTATTTGCCCAGCCCAACAGATGACAGTTTCTTTTTATTCATTGCTATTCATGCCACCTTATGAGCACAGATTTTTGAAATGAAAATGAGTAAAACTGAAGCACAGTCAGGTAAGAAGATGACCCTATCAGATGAAGAATATTTGAAGGAGTTGAAAATGTTTGATCTGGAGAAGGCTTAGGGAGACACAATAATTGTCTTCAAACAGCTGAAGAGCTCTTATCAGGAAAAGGATTTTAAACTCACTCTGGGTCCCAAGTGCACAAAGATAGATGATTCAGTGATTCAGAGTTCAAAACACTAAAAGGAAGAATTTCCTAAAGTATCACTAAAAGTAAGCTCTATCGATTTGGGGAGAGGGGATTTTCCATGGTAAAATATATGTTTGGAAAATACTGTGCATTATAATCCCTTTGGATATTTATAACAAACATTAGCATTTTGAAGTCCTGCCATGCTGAAAATGAACCAGTTGCTATCAGTGGAGAACAGAGTCAGTGGGACAAATGGACTATAACTAAGGAGTTTTCTCTCCTAATTTCCCTTATTCTGCTTGGCTGCTACTAAACTCTATTCAGAATATATCTCTCCAATGTTCATAATTCAGAGAGGCTTCCCAATGCTTGCAAATGCAAATTCATTAAAGAGTTTTTAACATTTCAGTACCAGGTCCTCATAGAGATTATCAACTATAAATGACATATTAACATATGGCTGGTACTTAGCACCTATCAACTAAAGAAGCACTAATTATTCTTAAGCTAGCATCTTCTATTATTTTCCCAGAATTTTATGCTTGCTGCCAAGTACTATTTACTTTTTAGAGATTTCTTATTGAAAATTACTTATATGAAAAAGTGAACCACGATCCCTCCAGCAAAGATTGAGCATAAATTAGCATTCGTGGACTCTGAGGAAGAAGAGGTCCTAGAGTCATGTGCAGAAATGGAAGCAACATCTGGTAGAGGCAAGTGCTGCACTCCTTGGCATGAAACCTGTATGCACATGAAACCTGCATGGCAACATTTCCAAATTGGAAAATCCTTGTCTTGCTGGCAGAGGAGAAGATAAGATGAGAGGAGGTGAAGAGGCCCCTTTCCGGTACCATATTTTTCACTACTCTCACTTGAGCATCCTGTTCTCTATAGGAGGCACTAGTGCTGTTTCCTGTACCCATCTTCAGTGCTCTAGCTCTTTTCTCTCCCCTTCACTGGGAATGCCTTTCCTTCCTGCTCCATCTCTCCATCTAAACCAATCCTAAATCTATCAGGAGCCATTTAAGATGCTTTCTCATCCACCAATTCTATGATGATCATTATTTTCTCTAAACTCTTACATCAAACCTTGATTATTTTTGAAGTTCCTTGAAGACATGATGAAGGTCTGATTTATTTGGCATATCCCCCAGTAGTGAACACAGGATAGCACCTAGCACGTAATAAGTTCTTAAAGCATGACAGTTAATGAATGGAGAGCAGTCTGCCTTCAAAGTGCCAATCAACAGAAGTAAAAGAATTTTTTAAAAAAATGGAAGAAATATACAAAAAAATTCCTAGTCGTTCCCAAAGTTGCTCCCAGTTGCATCAAGGCTGCAGCCTTCCCAAAAGGAAGCTTAACATAGAAGCCCTACTGACTCATCTGTCATTACTTTGGGTTGGTGAAGTTGCTGGAATGCAATATACCAGAAATGGATTGGCTTTTAATAAAGGAGATTTATTAGCTTACAAATTTACAGTTGTAAGGCCATAAAAATGTCCCAATTAAGTCATCAACAGGACAATATCTGGGCTCTGAAGAAAGGTTGCTGGCATCTGGGACACCTCTGTCACATGGGAAGGCACATGGCTGGCATCTGCTGATCCTTACCTCCTGGGTTTTATTGCTTTCAGCTTCTGGCTTTAGTCACTTCCTCTCTATTTTCTGTGGGTCCTCTCTTAGCTTCTCCAGGGCTTTTCTCTGATTTTCATTTCTTTTAGTTTCTATGTTTCTTGGCTTCTATCTTTTATCCTCTTATAAAAGACTGCAGTAAAAAGATTAGGACACACCTTGAATGAGGTGGGCCACATCTCAATTGAAATAACCTAAAAGAAAGGTTCCACCTACAACAGGGCTGCACCCGTAAGAATGGATTAAAAGAACATAGCCTTTTCTGGAGGACATAACAGCTTCAAACTACCACAATCATCTTTTTCTTCATTTCTCCTTTAGTTTGCATGTGTTAACATAATGTTATACAAAGCACAAAAAATCATAACAAGGATATCTTCATTGTGGATTATGCCCATATTGAAGTGAATGACATCCTATCTCATTTAATACTTCTGCCATGAATTTCCCTCTTCTAACATTTGCACGATAATGTTTTTTATGTCTGATGAATGTGCCTTGATCTACCTTTAACTTTAAACATATTTACCATGTGCTTCTTTTGAAAAGAAATATAACTGGATTTCAGATTTGTTTTTGCCCAGCTTAAAAGTTATGTGGATTGGAATTCATTGGTATGTGAGAAATATTTGGTTTTCCTTTCCATCTAATTGCTATAGGTTTTCTATCTTGTGTTTCTTTCTTTTGTGTGTGTGTATTTGCCATGTATGGTTTATGTAGTATTTACTTTTATAACCTCCCACATTTTGGAAGATTTATAATATATTCTTCTACTAATGACGGCCTCTGAGGTTTCAAAGAGTCATTCTTCATTCTTCACTTTTAAGTTATTAAAGTAAAAATAAAAATGGTAATTTGATTACTCTCTTATTCCATATAAGCTTAACAAACTTTCAATCCTTATGCCCTTCCCACCAGCACCAGTATTTCCACCTTTTGTTTCTGAAAATTAAGTATGGCACTCTCTTTAATCCCACATTTTATAATTATTACAATTTTTTTTTTACATACAGTTCATAACAAGAGTTATACATCTGTATAGACAGTTATAGTTTTAACCAGTTTCGGTATCCACCATTAATTCTATTGTGGTGTAACTTCTCCATTCTTAAGCTCTAATTTCTGTTTTGTTTCTCAGTGGCTTACAGTATATTTTCAGTACTGTTGTTCAAGAAGGACACATGGGTATCAAAGGCATAAAAGAGTAAATTGCCATGGACCTCACCCTCTGTCCACTTGCCTGACTAATGAATCTCTTGCACATGAGGGCACATTGGTGAGCAGAGTCCAGCTCGAGGATTCATGTGGGTTTTATTTAAGGCCCCCCAGCTATATTTGGCAGCATTCTTGTCCTACCCACTCTGCTTTCGCTAAAATTCACAGCACACTCTCTCCTTTGATATTAGGCTATGAAATCCAAAATTCTGGAACTGCTGCTTTACGTTGGTAATTAAGCCATCTGCAGTGTCAGTTCTGTTCTTTACTGCCTCTAATAAGAATTTTGATTGTGAAATTTAATTTTTTTGTCCCAGCATTCCCCGTACACACTTCCAGTTTTTAAATATTACTTCTTTTGATTCCTTTACCTTAATATTGGGTTCTCTTGTATTTTCTTGTCAACCCAAAACAGATGTGGTCTTTTACTGTCTTTAAAAATATATAATATAACCCTTCACAAGTAGGTTTTCCCTCTGCATATTTAGGACAAAAATATCACTCTTTTTGCTTTCAAGTCCATTTCCACATTGTTGGTTTCTGATAACCTACTACTAAACAAGGAGAGCCCTTCCATCTCCAGTGGCACATGAGCATCTGTGGTCCCCAGAGTATAAAGCTTCTGTGCTTCTCCTGCCCCTACAAGCCCCCAACAGCGGCTGCTTTACATCCCCTCGTGCAATTCATCACTGTCTTACAGTGTTACAAATCAGAATCTGTAGTCTTAGGAATGAAGTTAGCAAGAGAACAAACAGTGAGGACAGGAGGGTGCAGAACTGCTCTGACCATCACTGAAAGCAACCTTCCCATCATAGGCAAGACTGCATTGCTTCCGGGCTAGCAGCACTGGCTGATCCCTGGTTGGGAGCTTCTCTCATTGGCCTCCCGCCAGGAACCATTGCCATATTTCCAAGCATGAGTAAACCCCTTCTCCCTTCTCAGTTCGTCTCAGCCTCCCAGTAGTTAGGGGTTCTCTCTCTCAGATTTACAATTCAATAAGTACTCTTGGTTTTCTGTGTTAACGCTGGTTAATACTTTGTGTCCATGGGTGGCTCAGTGAAAAGGTGGGAGAGGGAGAATTCAGTTACCAGGTCCACTAAGAAGTCAGTGATGTTTTAGAATAAATTCTCTGATTTGGTTAAGTCTATTCTTCACTCTAATATATTTTGTATATTTCTGCTTTCTGGAATATTTCTTAAAATCATCAACACTCCTGAGGTAGCTCATACTGTTGTTGTTTAGGTATGCTGTGTGGTGAGGGTCACATTTCATTCATTTTCCCTGTGACTATCTGTTAGCACAGCAGCATTTGCTGATTTTTTTTTTTGAGAGGGAGGTGGGGCGAGTGCATGTGCTGGGAATCAAATCCAGATCTCCTGCATGGCAGGCGAGAATTCTACCACTGAACTACCCTTGCACTCCCAGCTCATATCTTATCACTGTAAGAAAAAAAATGTGGAATTTCCTTCTTGTAAACTGTTTATTTTCCTAGTAAGTGACTAAAGTCTCAAGTGGTCAAGTTTTGGGAAAAAAATCACTTAAAATGTTGGCCAAAGGAAAGATTATCCATCTTAAATTACAGATCACGATTTTTGTAAGTGCTTTGGTGATTTGTTGAACCTGGTGTAGGGATGATCTTTCAGAAAACTACTGTTCTTCCTGCCCCAAAGAAGAGCTTTGTATTTTAGAAGCCTATAAAATCATATTTTAGGGGAAAAAAAGTGATAATACAGGAATGCATTTTCAATGCATAAAAGGTAGTCTTTTGTTAATTTTTTGGTCCTTTCCAGAGGTTACCTGCTACATGCTATTTAATAATAATTGAAGCAAATATATATTTCCCTGAGAACCACTGTGCTTCATATATTTCTTCTTGTTCCACCCAGGAAGACATTTAAGAAAAAAAAGAGAGGAGGAGAAATTATTCATGGCATTTGGGCAGAAATTAGACACTTAATGTGAATCCTGGATGCACTTTGAGTGTTTTCTGAACTTGAACTGCAAAACCTTTTTGTGACTGTGATCACGCCATAACAGGCACAGATTGAGAAGTTTCCTGCCTTTTGACTCATGATTCATTCTGTGTCAGAGGCTAGGGATCTGTAGGAATAGACTGTCTCCGTTTATAACACGAGGGAATTAGAGACCTGTTAGAAGATGTGTGTCCTGCACGGTTGCAGTAACAGGAACGTTCCACTGACCTACTTTAGAACAGTCCCCTTGGTTATGGAGCCACAGTGGATATTGCTTCATAAAGTGACAGATCTAGGCCACTAGTAAAAGATAGGACAATCCTTTTTGTGTTTCTGGGAATCAAGTGTCAGGCAGGTGTTTGGTGTGAGAGCGAGAGAGAGAGTTTATGAGGCCACCTGTACATTGTGAACTAGATATTAAGGACAGAGGATGGGGAGAAACGTAATACACAACTAAATCCCTATTAAAATGCTTCTTCCTGGGTTAGTAAATACTGTCTGGTTACCCATCCAGAGAAACACAAAGTAGATCATTCTATCATCTGCTCATGCTCAACTTACTTAAAAAGAAAATCCGGAAGCATATAGCTTCCCTGCATGCCCTCCCCAACAAGCATGCACACAAGGGCATGCACACACACAAACAGGGTGTTTTTGTTGGCACAGCAGGAATGTAGTTTAAAGAGCTCACATCCCCTTCAACACTTACCTAACCCCTTGCAGTCTCAGATCCATAATGTCATAAAGAGAAGTAACAAGAATCACATGTGATTAAAACTGAGGGGTAACAATGGACTAGCCTGACTCTCTTGGGGCCTGGAAGGATGTTATCATTTTGCCTGCAATCACCCTGATACCCCTGTTTGGAAAGGAGATTTCAGAGAACATTTTCCGGGCATCTATTGTTACATTTTTAAAAATTGGAATAAAAAAATACCTGTATGATAAATTTGCTATAAGGATTAAATAAGCCAATGTCCCAAAGCAGGAGTGCTCAGTTAGTACTGACTGAGAAGGCTCTTTGCTTCTCAGCAACTGTCATCCAGCCTCTACTGCCGGGGACACATGCAGCTGCGGCAGGCTTCCTTCACTCCTGAGGTCTGATCTTTCACTTCCTACTGCCAGAACCTTGCTGCCCAGATGCCTTGTCGATGCCTAAACACTTGGATATGTCCACAAGGGAGCAAAGCACTTCCTTCCCCCATAGAACCTACCACTTCACTCATGTCCTGTCCTCTGTTAGGACAGATGGCACCAGCATCCTCTCAGCTACCTGGTCTCAGGATCATCTTTGATTCCTGCCCGGTCCCTGTCATCCATGACCACACTCTATCAATTCTGCCTTTGTGACTTCTCTGCAGTCAGACCCCTCCCCTCTTTCCACTGCCCTTGCTTTGGTCTAGACTTAAGTACATTTAACATGAAGTATTTCAAGAATTTACTAATTTATGTTATTTCTTTCCATATTTCCCCCCTCATCCACTTTATACGCTGCTGCCAAAACTCTTCTGGAAGCAAACTGATATAGCACTGCTTTTCTCAAGAATATTCAACACTATCCTACTGCCTAAAGAATTACATTCAAGTTCCCTCACTTTACCTGCATATTCTAAAACCTCTGGTAACTAACAAAAGCAAAGACAGGGCTTTGTCCTATCAGGTTCATAGAAACTGTCAATGCCACTATTGCGTATCTACCAGTGAATCAGCACAAATTCAAAACACTGACCCAAAAGAGAGCCAGGAGAGAGGTGGAATGGCGCAGCAAGTCAGAGGTTCAATATTCACATTTCAGCTCTGCAGCTTGTAAATTAAGTGACCTTGGACAACCGTGTTAACTTCTCCCTATTCCAGGGTCTTTAAAATGAGATGGCTAATTTTACTATCTGCACGGAACATACTGAGGACTAAATAAAGTGATACATATGAAAAGTACTTCAAAAACCATGAAACTCAAAAATTACTCACTCTTATTGATGCTATCTTTTTAAAAGAAATATTTATTTATTTATTTATTTATTTGGGGGGGGGGGTGTGTGCATGGTCTGCTGTCCTGCATGGAAGGTGTGCATTCTACCATAAAGCTATCTTTAATTTTAAAGATAAGATAAGACAATTTGATATTAATAGTGTGCCAAGTTCCTAGGGAAATGCTTTGGGGATAGAGGGAAGGTGTTGAGTATGGTTTGGACAGTTCATTCTTTAGAGGCTTGGGGACAAACATAAGTTCCCTGGTCTTCAATTTAAAACAATTCTAAATCAAGCAAATGAGATTTTGAAGAGCAGCAAATCTTAGAGAAGAGGAGAAGAAAGAATACACATATTATTAAATACCAGGTTCAAGGATGTCAAGTCCAGATATTTCCCAGATGGACATGAGAAAGCAATCATTCAGATGGTCTACTCTTCTCAAAACTTGAAGCCAAACACACGTTGCAGAAGAAAAGCTGTCTAGTCATGGTATTACGACGTGAACTGATGACCTAGAGGGCAAAAGCTATGGACTCCAAGAACAGGATCCTGAGCCAATCTGACTCTCCTTGCTATTTTTAAAACCCAGTGTGGATGAGGGATCAGAGAAGTAGAGAGAGTTTTTCCACTCACAGTCAGGAACCGAAATAGGAAAGATCAACATAGGCATTTATAAACAATGAATGCCATTAATTTTTTAAGCCAAGAAGGGATTGGAAAAGATGTAGTGTGACAAGGAGTGGGGAATATAGGCAGGGAAAGATGGTCCAAGAGTCTTTACATTTTTTGTAATGGCCCCCTTTTGCTTCTTTGGTGGCATTTCAAAAGTTACCAGTAAATTACTGTATTATTGAATTTTCTGGACAATTTGGAAACCATCTTGATCTAATTGAATTCAGGGTAGGGGAGATAGGCTGAGTTGTTTCCAGTCAGGGTCCCATGACTAAAGTTCAACAGTGATGGAAAATATATTCCCCTTCTCCTCTTTCAACAGAAAACTTTCTAACTATTGCACAATGTCTGAAGTTTAGGGATTATTTAAGGTACATCATCATCTGTCTAACTATGAACCACAAGTTCTTTCTACTACACCACATTGTGAGGGCAATAATAACTGATCTAGGGCTCTTTTGGGAATGGTGAAAAAAGAAGGCCAACATAAGGCCTGGTTTGAGGTGTGTCTGCATAACTTCCCAGCATAGTGTGATGAGAACGCTGCTTGCCATAAGTTGGGAGACTAGTATTTTAATACCAGTGGCCTCAATAGGAAAGTGTCAGTTTTTTAATGTAGGACTCAATCTCTTCATCTGTTAAAATGTGAGAATGGCTTGATCTTGGAGGGCAAATTGGTACCCATACTGATTAATTGAGAGGGAATGCTGATAGAGGCTTCTAAAGCTGTTCTATAGATCAGTGGGAAAATACTGTGATTGATTAGTGATGTCTGTCATGTACACAACATGTTCATGGGTGTTCAACACAACTGCTATGCATTTGTTATCTCTATACTACTCATCTCTAAGGCAAGAACATCTCAAAAATTTAATTTACTCACCAAACTCCTGGGAAGCTTGTTAAAGTGCACATCCTAATTCAGTGGGTCTAGGGTGGGGCCTGAGATTCTACTGGTCCACGGACCACACTTTAATTTGCAAGCCTCCAAGGTATCTTCCTCATCTAAATACTGTGACATTACAGCTCAGAGTTATGTAGAGATATTGTCTTAGAACCTGAGAGAGTAAATGATACCCAGAAAAAATAGGGGAAATAGATCATTTTAAATTTTTATAAGATTTCTGATTTTATCTCTTGCATTGTCATCTCATTCTTTCTTTCATTCCACAGATATTTAATAAATATTGGGCAGTGAGTTAGATAATTGGTGATGCATATGTAGGTACATGAAACAAGGCATATACAAAGTGCTGAGGAAACCCAATCAAAGAAACAGTAGCTCAGGAAGAGGTCAATGAAAATTCCTTGAAGAAAGGCTTTTGAGCAGGGTATTGAAGACAACTGTACCACTCCTTACCAAATTCATCTTCTGTTCTTAGCAGCAGCTTCCTGTTGAGTTACAAAGAACCAAAACATGCCATCTTTTCTTTAAAAGAAAAAAACAAGTCAACTCTTAGTGTATCAGAGGGCTTAATGTATCAGATGATGCAGCCTACAGATTTATTCTGGTTAATCTCTGCAGCTGTTCTTTTGGTAGATTCCCCACACAGGAGATACTGCATCTAAAAGACTAGGTGACTTCACTATTTGGTTTTGGTCAAGAATAGTATTTTTAAAAGTTTAGACTAATTCATCTCTTTGTCCTTGATTTCCAAATGTGATGGATCAAGGGTATGGTATTTTTTCTGCTACCAGAAAATATAGCTAGAAGGTGTCAGTCAGACCTAATTGATTGGGGGAGTGGGGTGGGTGGTGTTAGGGAAAGCAAAGGATGCCATTCCAGAGATGCAATGCCAAATGTGGATTAAAACAGCTCTAGTCCTTACTAGCTGGGTAATCTTGGACAGATTGTTTTAACTCTGATCCTCATTTTTCCATCTGTTAAATCAGGAGTTTAGATAACTGCAAGGTATTGTTACATGAGAGGAAATATATGCAAAGTCCCTAATTCTTGGCCATCCTGGGCACAGTCCCCATTTCGAGTGACTCTGGTCCTGTTGGTATCAGTTTTCAATCTTTTAGAAATAAAGACAGGGAGTTCTGTGCAGAGAAAAAAAGAGGGAATTTGAAATCAGGATGCTTGGGTTTAAATCTCATCTCTGCACTCTTTTAACCTTGTAGCCCTAGACCAAGAACCTCCTCCCCAAGTCTAAATTAAAGAGAGCTGAAAATAATTGTTGCTGCACGTCAGTGCCTTTCAACCAGGAAAAATTTTGCTCCCCAGGGAAGGTTCAAGACTTAGGAAATAAAAAATATATGATATCCAATTAAATTTGAATTTCAGTTAAACAAATTTTTAGTACAAGTATATCACAGGCAGTATTTATTCAGGTAATATTTGGGACATATTCATATTAAAAAATCCTTTGTTGTTTACCTGAAATTCAAATTCAACTGGACTTCTTGGCTTTTCTGGCAACCCTAACCCCAGGGGACACTTGGCAATGTCTGGAGACATTTTCGGTTGTCACAGCTGAGTGGGTGGGGAGCTGCTGGCATCAAGTGGGTAAGGGTCCGGGGCACTGCTACATGTCTTCCAAAACTCAGGGCAGCCCCCACATTAAGGATATAGCAGGCCCCAAAGATCCATAGTGCCAAGGCTGAGGAACCCTGCTCTACATACTTCAGGAAACATGGATTTTCAAAACACACTTTTGAAATCTATAAAGCATAGGAAGGTATCTATGAAAATTCTGAAGAAAAAGAAGTGAGGTAGGTGCTTGCCAACCAAGAGGCAATTGAGCTGGCACAGTCTTTGAAGTCTGCAGTGGCATATTCTATAGAAGGTGCTCTGAGGAACCCGTAGGAGAGGCCTTGCCTGGAAGCACGTTGTTCCGGGAAAGAAATACACAGGCCAGCTGCGTGCTGGTCCCCTCAGCACACACAGCACCTGCAGCGCCTGATCTAGGAGTAGGCTGGGGCTGGCTAACTGATGTCAGGACTCAGTGTCCAGGACAAAGCTTTCCACCCAACCCAGAACCTCTGTGGTGGCGAGTGGAGGTCAGGAGAGTTGCTCCTTTTCCTGAGCCACAGGACACTCTTTACCCCCACCACAAATTCCCAACACAGGACTCCAAAACCATAATTGCTAGAGGTTCCTCTCTTTTCAGCATGAATTTATTTTTACGATTCCTTGAAAATAAGAACACTTCCTTTCAAAAATATATATGTAGTATACCATTTCTTATTCCAAAAGGAAAATATGCTCTTTATAGAAAATAAGAAAATGCAAACAAACAAAAACTAAAATAGCATTTATAATTCTACCACCCAGACAGAAAGATTATGAACGACTTGATAGATGTCCTGCCAGGCTTTTTCATGTGCATGTATGTGCACATTTTAAATGCAATTTTCTAACCATATTGAATTTTTTACTCTGGTTTTGGCATTTCATCATTATATTGTGAACAGTAATTAAATAATTACCTCAGAGCCTGAAAAAGGATTTTGTAATATGGATGTACCAAACTTTCATGAACTAATCCCCTGTTTATGGATATTTTTGAAGTTTCTCATTTTTCAAAATTATATACAAAGTTTAATCTTTGCAAACATACTTAATTATTTTCTTAGAACCCTAGTCTCTGAAATCAAAATTGCTGCATCGAAGAATTAGACAGCTTGTGATTTAATTGTCCCCAAATTAACAGTGATACCATCTTCTCCTGACATTCATTTGTGGGAGATGTCCATTATCACACAGACAATCAATGATAGTATATTTTTGGATTTTGTTTTTTTTATATCTTTAGACATTTAATAGGGAACAAAAAGTATGTCATGCTATTTTTACCTCCAGTTCTTTGATTACTAATTAAGTCTGCTATTATTAGATGCTTAGCTTTCAATTTCATTTCTTTAGTATGTTGTCACTTTATGTCTTCAGAGGACATATCTTTTAGATTATTCATCATTTCTTCTAATTTGATAGACTTGCTTATAAATCCAGTATAATACTCTTTATATCAGACAAATGTTTTCTCCAATTTATCTGCCTTTCAATTCTGTACTAATGACAATATTTTTCATAATCGAATTTATCAAGCCTTTGATATATTGCTGCACTTTAAACTGCAAGCAGCACAGATCTGAGCTTATATTAAAATCTTTCATTTTAAATGCTACCCAAAATGACCTATGAGAATGACATCTTCCCAGAACCTGATCTTGCCAGAATTTGAAGGATGACGTATTGTGGCTAGAATGCTTGATTCAGTGCAAAAAATTCCTCACACATTGACTGGTTTTGTTTTACCATTAATAACATTAATCCTTGACTTGCCAAATAGTTAAAATTCAAGCTATTCAGAAGGCGCCATCAAGGGCTAATGCTGTGTTTAGGAGAAGGGTCTTAGAAAGAAGATGCCAACATTAGTGTCTAAAGAAAGACACTAGAAACATCCACAGGACATCTAAAACTTAAACAGACTTGGAGATGGGTTTATCATTGCAATCAGAATTTATTTTTCTTCTCCTCTGAAAAACGTGGAGAGCACAATACCTCACTTCTGGCAAACTAACTCTACACATACTTACCCTCTCAGGAAAACCAAGTTCAGAGTTATTTTTTTGAGGATAGAGAGTATATCAGATTTAAAGGTGGCGAGCAAATATAAGGTATATGGTGTGCTATGACTTCTTGTCAGGAAAGCCAGACTGAAGATGGTTAAGATTATAAGTGGTTAATACTATAGTGTATTCAGGGGTCAGCAAACTCTGGCCCACAGGCCAAAATTTGCCCATCTCCTATTTATGTATGGTCAATGAGCTAAGAATGGTTTTCACATTATTATATCAAAAAAAAAAAAACAAAAACTTTGTTGAATACTAGTCTAACTCCTCAACAGTCAAAAAATACCCCTAATTTTATGGCCAACCTTGGCACCATTAACAAGGTTTTATTCTGGAGATATCCTCTGCCCTGCTGCCAAAGAAGGGGTGCTATCTCCCTTTCTCCTGCTGATTTATGTCTCAATTTGATTAGCCCCAAACTACCTTTAAAAATACAACACTAAAAGACAATAAAGCATTTCCGATGCTCTGGTGAATGTCATTTAAAAAATCTCTGGTGGCATGCTTGGTGTGAGAGGGATTGGTACCCTAGAATAAGCAAAGAAGTGGCTTAATTCTGTCTCTTCTCTTCCTGAGGATAAACTCCATAGAAAGTTATGTGCCTTGAACCCCCTCCAACCCTCCACCTCTTTCCTCTTCCCCATTTCCCTAAAGATTACAGGCACATAAGGGCAAAGAGAACGGCCCACTCAGCAGTAGAGTTGACATTCCCAATTCTCACAGCTTCTCCACAGTTCTTGGCAAAGCATCCCAAATCCTAATCTTATCTGAAACGTGAAGTTTCACATTGAAATTTCACATTTTCTGTAGTGTGGATGATAGTACACACCCTCTACATTTTAAATGTTTCTTTAATACTTTCTCTTCACTCTTAAACTTTTCTTCACGCAGCCCCTCAATGCAGATCCCTAGAGAATTTCTCCACAAGAAGCCCATATGTTGCACTTCGGACATATTCCTAGGAAGTTGTGAATCAATGATTCACACGGAGTGAATAGTTCAAATTCAGTGGTTCACTGAATTCACACACACTTTAATTAGTTCTAATTTTCCTCATTTGACATGGCTCTAAAATCTTTTGGCAATTTGGCCTGCCTCAGGCTGTTAGGGTTCCTATGTAATCAATTAGTCAATATTAATGCAAAAATAAGGGGTCTTGTTATTATGCATATATTTAAAGATTACTTCAATAAGCATATACATTTGATGAATAAATAAATCTTATTTATAAAAGAACTATGAATTGAATTTTCCTCTAAATGATACGGGTATTTAATATTTTATGCCACGTTTGCGTTCAATAAGTATTTGAGATGCACTTTTATAAACCAAGTGTCAACTGCCTTGTTTGCACATGGAGATATGAGAGGGATCTGGAATATAGTACACACCAGACAGCACAGTGGTATAGGTAGACTTGTGCTTTTGCCAAGGCTGTGCCTAAGTGAATCCTGAGTGTAGTATATCAAGTTCAGCCTTGAGGAATCTGGAAAACAGACCTCTGGTAAAGGTACAATTCAAAGTAGGAAGAGATGCACCTTCTAACCACATCATCTCTTACATTTACATCATGAACTATGGTTTCTGTGGCATATTGAATTATGTACCCCAGTTTAGGCATGTACTTAATCCACATTCCTGTGAGTACGAACTCATTTTAAATAGTATCGCTTGAAGATATTATTTTAGTTAAGGTGTGGCCCAACTGAATGAAGATGGTCCTTAATCTGAATTACTGGAGTCCTTTATAAATAGAAGATATTCTGACATAGGCAGTGAAAGCCACAGGGAGGAACCAGAAGCATCCAGAAGAGAAAGAAGAGGACATAACCATGTGACATGAGGCAGGGATACAAGCCAAGGAATCCCAAGGATCACTAACAGCCAGCTCCAGAATGTTACAGGCTTTGGGGAGAAATCATCACCTTACTGCTACCTTGTTTTTGTACTTCTCCTAACCTTAAAACTGTGAGCCAATAAATTCCCTTTGTTGAAGCCAACCTATTTTTGTGGTATTTGCCATAGTAACCTGGTAAAACTAAGACAGTTTACAAGGAGAAGACCCCCTCAGTCTTCCAATTTCATGTTCCTGATACCCTTTCTCAGATGGGGAGACTGAGGGTCAAAGACCAAGTGCTTTGCCCAAGGTGACCTAAACACACATATCAAGATATGAACATAAAATAGAATACAACTTATGCATGGACGTTTTACTAAATTGTAAAATAGCTATTCTACTTTTGTACCTGTACTTTTTTGTGTTTCTCTATGCTGGCTCTGCTCTTCCTTTTAAAAGAATCAATCAAGATGTACACAGCACTTTTATTAAAGGAGAATTATAAATCATTTTCAAAGCAAAAAAACATATCAAAACTAGAAACAACAATGTGCACTTATATTGCCTAATGCATTTACCAGCATTGACACATAATACATTATTGACTGTGTAAGTAATCACGAGCTTAGATGGCTTGGTGGTAAAATTTGCAATGGGAAGGACTCTCCATTTCCCACACTTTAATTCTGCATGTTTTCAAGATCCTGTACTGGGCTGTAGACCAGCAGACCCAATAATCCATTATACGTTATCTATTACATGGACTTACAACTCTGAGAATTCCTTTTCACATTTGTTGACAATCAGAGCCTATTTGTAACCCACCATATATGTAATCAGAATGCCTCTTCCAAAGAGGGCATTGGAACAGGAGCAGTTGCAACCCCAGAATTTTCCTTGGAAAATGTTTAGTGCCTAGAAATGCTGTGCTACCTCTTCTTCAACCCCATCCTCACTGATAGTGGTTACACACTTATATTTTTATTTTATCATTGTCAAAGATTGTCAGAGCTGAAAGGGCCATGAAGGTCCTTAAATTTTCCCCTTTCCCTTTCAGAAGAGGCAGTCTCTCCAAGCAGGGATGAAGATGTGTGCCAGTAGCTGGCAGAAGACCAGGGACAGGATAGGTGAGGAAGAGAGCCAGACTTCAGAGTTTTATAGTCCTGGACTCTAGCTGACTGCCTACTAGCTGCATATCCTTTGTCCTCAGTTCATGTATCTGTATAACTAGGAAACTAGAATTCCTACCTCACAGGCCTATTTAGATCCTAAAAGGAAAGTTCAATACTGAGCTTCATGGCGAGTGAATTATGTACTCAGCCAACTCAACATTTTTACATTCTTTACCAATGAAGTTACTAGACACTCCTATCTCCGCTAGTTAAAAATAATATTTTGTTATAATAAGTAATGTTTGTTCACTAATAAAATGAAACGACATCCAGGAAATTGCCAAGCACAGTGCACAAGAGCTCAATAATGTTTTATTCCTTCTTGCCTTCCTTTCTTCCTGCAGAATAAGGATGGGAATTCAAGCTTCTGACTTCTAGTAAACATTCTTTCCTCTCAGATGCATATGTATGTGTGTGTGAATTTATTCACTGACAAATACATTCAGACTTAGTTCTACTCGATTTTTCCTCCATTCATTTGTTTTCTATCAAATCATCTTTTGTACAAATAGAGGCAAAGCCATGCCCACCCATTAGCTTGTTTTGATTTAGCTTACTTTATTTGGTTCCAGAGTCGTTACTTAGCATCTAAGAGAAGGAAACTATGAAAGTAATGGAAATATATCGCATTTTTGTATTTATTTTCTTAGTTCAAAATGAAGCATTGACTCCTCCAAGTCATCCCATGATTATTTAGATTTTGAAGCCACAGTTTTTAACAAAAGCGCTAATGCTATAGAATGTATGCATTTCTTTCCCAGAAAGCAAAGTTCTGTATGTGATCATTGAGGCCATCCTTTATATGTGTTGAGTCAGTTTCTTTTCATTGCATCAGTACATGAAAGCCTGGCTAAATTGTTATGCTTACGCACTCCTATAATTAGGTATGTTTAGTTATAGAATGGCAGGCACTTTGGTGTAATATATATAAGGTTAACACAATAATGGAAATCTAAGGCATCTCTGTCAGGGTAACAAAGCATTCATAGAAGCTGTTGTAGGTCGTACAGGGGGGCAGATTGGGAACTCATACCATGGAGAGATAGTAAGAAGTCGGTATAAACCACAACTGGGAAGAAACTACAAGCAAAATCACAAAAGCTGAGGGACACAGTTAACTTTAATTCTGGTTTAGCTGGTGATCAACATCTGTGTTGAGGAGAGTGTAAAGAGCCCAGTAGAGGAGAAAGAGAGAGTAGTGACTCCCAGAGTCTGCTTTCAGCCAGCTTCCTAGATCAGGCAGACACCAGGTCAAACAGCATCTGGCCTGGATTGTAGAGTCACCCAGGAGCTTGGAGAGTTCTGGGCCCCAGAAAGCAGGATGCAGTCTTTTGGAACAATGGTGCGAAAAGGAAAATCCCCAGCCAGGCAGAAGGCCGCACAATGAAGATCTGCAGGCAGGCTAGAACGCAGTGGTCACTCAGCCCCCAGGAGTCAGGTAGGCACTGACTTCCATATTTATTCCTTCCTTCCATATTTATTCATGGGCTAGAGCCCTAACACTCTTTTAGCCTGAGCGCTTTTCTGGCCCAGACCTGAGTAGGCTGATCATTTTTGATGAGTGGTGGCATCCTCTTTGCCAGGCACTTTACTGGAGATCTAGAGGTGAATAAATGACCTAATCTAAGGGAACCAAAATAATATCATGCCAATTAATCCAAATGTTGCTCTTTGCATCTGGTTAAAAGCAGAAGTCTAAGTGATATAACTTGCACCCTTCTGCTCTCATCATCACTCATCCTTTCTTGTCTCAAAATTATCCTTCCATGTCAAAGTCCCACCTGGTGGAGGAGGGGACAGCCTGTCGTGATAGGTGCTTAGTAACAGTGAAAGGACAGAAGAGAGTATCTAGTTGTGTAGGTAAAGAGGAAGGGAAAGTGTGAGCAGGAGACTTTGGGAAATACTTAAAGGCAGGTCACAGGCAATGAGAAGCTGTTTACTTGTTGAACAAGAATGTCAGAGGAGATAATGTGAAGAACCATCAGGAGGCATCACCCAGCCACCCCTTGCCAGAAACCACAAATGATCTGGGAAAACAAAAGGTCCCAAGATGGGCATGTTGAAAATGAAGGGAGGAACACAGGCAAGTCTTCCATCATGGACTGATTCCTTAGCTTAGCTGATTCCCACGTAATTCTTTTTCACTACTTAGGTTTTGTAAATTCAAGGATGAACTCATGAATAATGACAGCTGCATCAGTATGCCCATTTTTACTATTAGCAATTTT
Source organism: Tamandua tetradactyla (assembly GCF_023851605.1). Taxonomy (NCBI): domain Eukaryota; kingdom Metazoa; phylum Chordata; class Mammalia; order Pilosa; family Myrmecophagidae; genus Tamandua; species Tamandua tetradactyla. Next base: position 51,064,920 of record NC_135341.1, on the reverse strand, counting down.
GTTGTAGCCTTTATTTTAAAGATACTGACCTTGTTATCTTTCACATGGCCCCTAGCCCTTTAAATACCTCTCTCTGGTCTGCCCAGGCACTCAAAACTCACTCACTGCTTTTGCTCTCCTCTTTCTAGCTTTGAGGCTCTTCAGCATGAGCATTGGGTCCTTTGAAGGCTCTGCACACTCTCGCCTTCTTCCCTCGCAGTCCTGGATGTTGAGGAGAAGGCAGTAGCTACATGGTGCAAATGAGGCCTGGAAAGTCTTTGGTTGTCTTTTCTCTATTTACCATTGAATCATTCATACATATTTTATACATTACAAGAAATATTTATTAATACATTTACAGATATTCATATTTTATACATATAAAGATTTCTAAGATTTTTTTCTCCCAAATCATAGTAAAGAGTCTCTTTTATTTTCCAACTTACATTAATTTAATCAAATAAATTATGGAAGAATTCTATGGTTGGACAATCTGGAAACAAATTAAATGCAGCAACCATTATAACCGTTATTCACTGCTGATTCAAGTGCTGTATTATGATTACATTTCTTTCCTTCTGCAAGTTTATTTTTACTCATTCCCTATATTATTTCTTCTGTTAAATGATCTCAATTGTAAACCATTGTTTGACCCTGTTTTATCTTTAATTCTGATATTATAGGAAATCTGATTAAGGCTTACACAGTGCCTCAGTGTCAAAGTCTTTATCAAAATGAGTCTGACCCATTGTTTTACTGACATATGTAATCAATGAGAAAAAAAAAAAAGAAATCATCTGGTAGAGTCAATATAGCCACCCATGTTCAGAACTTTTTGATACTTTCTCCCAACATCTACATAGATACTTCTCCATGCACTGGAGCTTCAACTCTTGGTTCTCTATGAACAGATCACTTAACCACACTGGGAACTGATGCCATATTCATAACACAAGGGAATGTTAGTAGTTTGCTCAGGTTTCAAGAGCTAGTATGAAGCAGATTCAAATTTAAAACCATATTTTTTCCACTCTACTCATGCATAAGAGTCACAGGCACTGATGCTTTTGTGATGGAGATCACTAGTAATAGAACAAGTCAGACCATCAGTGGCTCCTCTGTATTTTGCTGCTGTGATGTGATTTATTCCTTTGAATTACTCTCTGAGCTGCAGAATGCAGGCTTTTCTCTTCAATCACTCTTGTTATTCCGTAGTGGAAATTGGAACACCTAAAACCAAATAATTGCTGGGTGGTCTGACTCATACAAAATAGTGCAGTATATTAGAACAGACAAGGAAAAATGAAATTATGGTGTTTGGAGGTCTAAAGGAAAATATGCCTTAATACATAATGATGCTATTTCAGAGTCCAACACACATTGAAATAGCTTTCTTGTCTGATGTTTTTCCTTGCATTCCCACATAAGGCACAAATAGAATTCTCGAATTTGAAAATGAAAAATAAGTGATTGCTTTCAAAGTCTGGTCTTACGAAGGCCTTGTAGGGCCTTCGAGCTAGATGGTTATTCTCAAAAAGGAGAAGGGACTTTCTGACCAGCATTTATGAACATGTACACATAACCAACCTGTCATGGTATGCTAATGTGTCACTTTGAATTTCTGTCTACAGTGATAACAGCAGACATTCTTTATGTTAAATGATGCCTTCCTGAAGGAAGTTTTCAGGTTCTACCTCCTAAAGGGGTTCCAGTACTTTGCCTGCTTCCAATTCTTTACCCATTCAAGCGTTTGCCTGTTGCTTCTCTCAGTTGAATGTCGGGTACTTGCACTTCTTTCTTTTACCATCTAATTAGTTCCAATGCTATCTTCAGGTAGATTAAACATCTCAAATTAAAGGAGAGAGTTTGGATTTAGCAGTGAAAGCATGAAACTAGGCAAGCCCTCCTTTCACCAGGGGCAAGTCATTCTGCTGCTTGGACCCTCAGGCTTTTCATCTGTAAAATGAAATAATTGGAATAGATGATCTTCAAGTCCCCTTTCATTTTTTGAACATTATATTTGCATGACTAATGAATCAACTTCAATAAATTATCTAAAACTTGTCTCCCACTGTTTCAATACAAGTGTGATCATTCGTTCATTCATTCACTCATTTAATACATGTTAATTGGACATTGTGCTCAGAGCTGGGTATACAGTAGCAAATGAACACACACAATTCTTAGCCTCATTGAATTCACAGTCCAGAGGAAAAAGCAGACAAAAACATATAAATACTAGTGGAAGATACTAACAAAGTGCTGAGAGAAAGAATAGAAGGAAAAGGATAATAAAGACAGGTGAGGGGATGTGTCTAGAAAAGCTTTATTGAAAATGACAAGAGATCTGCAGGGTCAGGAGTACTTAGCTAGGTGAAAAATAGTATAAAGAGCATTCCAGGCAGATGGAGCAGCATGTGTAAAAACCCTGAGGAGGTAAACAGCTTGTCCATTCAAGGGACTAGAAGAAGGGCATATAGCTGGAGTAACAATAGGGGTTGTCCCGAGGTAAACTTAGAGAGACTTCTACCAAATCTACAAAGCCTCACCCTAATGGTGACAATTTTGTATGATTTCAGAAAATCCGGGAGAACTAACTGAAAGATTTCTAAGCAAGAGAGAGATGATTCAATCGTATGTTAGAGAGAGTCTTCCGGTCACTGTGCAGACCTCAGATTGGAGGACAGCAAAAATAGATGAAGGCAGTTCTTGGATAGGGAAGCAATGGAGTAAAAGGCGGTGGGTTTTACATATAATCTTGGGATAGCTTCATTGTATATCTGTAATCAGTTGTGATATAGAGAGTGGGACACCTGTGGCCTCATGCCTCACACTACACGGACATACTAACTCCTATATCTCTACTCTAAACAGACTTACTTCATTGGGGCCCCATTCCCTCTCCAGGTGGTCTTTTTGGGCAGCGTTCCACATGGTCCAAGTCCATTCCATGGGCAGTGCACACACGTTCTTTCCCCTGACAAGCTTTAAGGAATGCGATCATCATCCACATGGCTGTATCTTCTCAGTAGGCTGATAAATGGCTGGTCACCCACGCCTCTCACTTGAAGACTTCCCCAGGCATGTGTATGGTGACAACCATGTGTCTCACAGACTCTAGAGCACACATGGGACATTTTCAAAATAAATTTCCTTGAAGTTCCTCTTAGCATTGAGAAGGAAAGTCAGCACCCCTATCGATTAACACTCCAGTAGAAGAGTGCAGGTTAGAATAATAGTGCCTCAGCACCTCTACAAAAAAAGTCCTCTTTCTAAAATAAGAAATTATTTTTCTAATGTATTGAGGTTCTCGGTTAGCTAAGATTATGAAATCCATTTTTCACTTCATATTGGGGGCCCATTTGGAGGCCTACCATCTTATTTTGGCATGTCAGACAGTTAGCACCGCTTATCCCACATTCTGTAGTCCTGATCTAAATGGAGATAGAAATGACCCATTTTATCATCCTCTCCTAACCTCTATCCACCCACTTTCGAAAATGATGAATGCAGGTGCCCAGCAAAACTGCCATTTTCTGGAGCTCCCACAAACCACCCTCCTGTCTTTCCTCCCTGATGCCCTCTCCAGTACCCTTGCATTGGGCTTTGGGATAGCCACACAGGTGCCAGGATGGCTCTGCCTCTCTTCTCCTCCTCTGCCATCTTTCTTCTCACCCCACTGTAGCACCCTGTCCCAGAGAGTTAAGTGATTCACTGCTTTCTGCAGCCATGATTTCATCACAACTTATCACCTCCTGCTCTTAACTCAGGCAGGGACTATTTGCAAATCGAGCTCTTCCTCTCCACTTTAGAACCCTATCAGCGCCATTTACACACACTCTGCTGTTCTGTCTTCACTTTTGTCACTTTTCTGAGATCATTCCAACAGCTCAGACATTATGATGGGAAAACAATAGAAAATGGGTGAAATTTCCAAACATCCACTACTCAGTACAGCAAATAGAAGACCAGAAACATATGAACTATATGTACGGAAAATAAAATGGAGTTTGCTGGCTTTCATTGAAAGGACAAAGAAAGTGGAGGAGGCTGAAATTTTCTGAAGTAATGAATGAATAGGAAAGGAATGGGGAGACACAGAGCTGATATCTTATTGAGGTAGAAAATGTGGGAGAAGGTAGAAGAATCTTCCATCATATTTTATCCTTTTTGAAAGCTTCATACAAAAGCTACAGGGAAGAGGGCAGGCCACAGTGGCTCAGTGGCAGAGTTCTCCCCTGCCATGCTGGGTTTAATTTTTGTGCCTGTCCATGTTAAAAAAAAAAAACTATAAGGAAGAGGAATTGCCTGGGTTATGGAAGAAATTTCTTTTTCAGTGATTTCATACTAGACACCAAGCAAAGGCAGGTTGTATCCTAACCAAAGTTCATTGTGTGCTTGACAGGAGCCAATGCTAAGCATGGACTGCGCTGCAAAGCCTGTAAGATGAGCATCCACCACAAGTGCACAGATGGCTTAGCACCCCAGCGGTGCATGGGCAAGCTGGTAAGGGCTCATGTCATGACTGAGCCCCAGTACGCCTCCTTAGAGCACTTGTCTGCCCTGGTGGGATGGTCCCCTCCAAACTCTTTACCTGCTGTGCTCTGACTACTGGGTATCAGAAAGGCAGCCCTGGAAGCTGTGGCCTGCCAACTTGACTTCTTAGTTGACATAAGTAATCAAGCAGAAAGGGAGTTTTGCCAAATTAATATAAAAATTTCTCACATGTGTAAAGGATTGAGGCTCCTTTATAAGGTGACCAACTCATCCCAGGCAGGGACTTTCTTGGTTTTAGCACTGAAATATCCACATTCTGGGACATTTCTGATAAAAACATACATCCCAAGAATCCCCTTATTCCCAGGTAAACTGGGGAGGTTGGTCACTGTCATCCTTAATTGGCTGCAGCTCAGTAGGGCTTAAGAGTAGATAGAGCTGACAGCCAAAAGTAGAGAGTGATGAAAATCTACACCACTTTACCAGATGGGTGGCCAAACCAAGGGAAGTGGGATTTGTCCAGGAGGTGGGATTCTGGGCTGATCATGCCATCTACGGTGTTGGTGCTTCACTCACGAGTTCCACACATTGAAAAACGCAAACTTCCGAGGGTATTTGAAATTGGGATGACCACCAAATTATAGAAGGGATGAGGAATATCTATCCTGGAGAATCTTAGGCAGTACATGGTAACTGTCCTCAAACACTGAAGGCATGTCACATAGAAGAGGGATTATCTTGTCCTATATGGCTCCAGACAGAAGATATAAATCAGTGGATACCAAGTCTTAACAATCAGAGGTAATGTCCCCAAACACCTGCCTCCAGAGTTAGCAAGTACCAGGTCAAATAAAGGATTACAACATTTGTCAGAAGTTCCAAAGGATGCTGGAATTACATTAGGAGCTGGACTGTAGACTTCTGTGTTCCTTTCCAACACTGGGATATAATAAGTCCAGATTCTTAGAGAGTTCATCTCCTTACTCTGATAGGCAACATCTTCTTTTCTCAAACCCCTGCCTCCATGCACCCCTCCTTCTCCTCTAATGATGTTTTACACAATCCAAGGCAAAGACCTTGGAGAGGGCAGAAAAAAATAAAGAGAGCACAAGGTCCACAGCACAGTGTGAAGACTCAGAGTAAAGCTCTTCAGATATGCAAGGGCCTTTGCATTCATCCCTGAGCTCTGCTTCCTATGCCAGGACCTTTTTTGGTTTTAATTAACCACAATGATAAAATGTGGTCCATTTGTATCCTGGAAGATAAAAAGGATCCCAGACACAAGGAGGCTATTGTGGGCCACAAAATGAGGAGAATCAGGGCAGGAAAGGGACAGGCAAGGGGCTTGCTTTCTGGATAGAGTATAGCTTGCTTATCGCCATCTACCTCTAATACCTGGGAATAAATTATAGCTAAGTCAGCACCTTAAAGGAAGACAGGGGAAGAACCAACTGGTTTTATTTTTTAGAGCTCTTATGTGGTTTTCACCATCTAATCAATAACATCACACCATCTCTTTCTCATTCTCTCTCCAGCCAAAAGGTTTTCGACGTTACTACAGCTCCCCCTTGCTCATTCATGAACAATTTGGATGCATTAAAGAAGTTATGCCCATTGGTGAGTTGGGACATTGATGGGTGGAGTCGTATTTTGAGCAGCAAAGTCAGCATTAAAGTGCTTTTCTCCCAGCGTGTCAAAACCAGTGAGGTGTCTTTGGGTGTTTCTTTGTGGCTATTTGGGTTTTGATAGTGAGGGAAAACATATGGTAGACCAAATTCTCCAGGAATTTTCATCCTCTCTCTAATGATGCTCTAAAACACCCAAGTCCCAAAGACTCGCTGTACTACATCACTTCAAAAGAACTGTAGAGTGGAAAGATCATGAAATGTGACAACCCACAGACCTGATTCAAAGCCCAGCTCCTCCGTTGACCAGCTGTGTGTGTCTTTGAACAAGTTACTCAACCAGTCAGATCCTATAAAAATGAGAACAACAATTGCTGCTTTCTTAATTGTTATAAAAATAAATATAAATTACAGACCAATGCTTGGTAGGAATTCTTGATTTTCTTCTTTAACAATATCTTTCTGTTTACTTCTATTTTTTTATCTAAACATCTCTGTCTTTATTTTTGTCTCTTTGGGAATAATTTTTTAACTGGCCAGTTTTTAAACTTGAAATGTTTAAACTCAAATATTTTAATTACAAATTCATGAGAAATGATGAGGTTAAATCCTTTCCAGGACACTTTCTTACTAGTGCAAACTTAGTGTCTTGAAACTTTTTACCTTGATGATCAGAATCTCCCATTAGAGGAAATAAAGCTAGTCCTTAGGAAAAACTTTGATTTGGATATCCTTTGGGATGGATAGTAAAAGAGGAAAACCAATCACTCAAGAAAAGGTTGGGAGCAGAGAGTTCTAGGTGAGAGTGCTGAGTGCAGTGGAGACCCTTGGCAGATGGGAACTTGTTTGGAAGAGCCATGTAAGCGAGGGAAAAATGACCACCCAGTGCCCAATTTTTCCAGGGACTGGCAGGTCCACTGTGGCTGAATCTACTTCTCAGATGTTGTTTACCTAGAAAATATGATCAGAGTTTGGCTGGATTCCTGAAAAGAATTGGGGAAACCTTTCTCTCAGATGGCTTTTCTCTTCTGTTACAGCCTGTGGTAATAAGGTGGACCCGGTCTATGAGACCCTCCGCTTCGGCACCTCCCTAGCCCAGAGAACGAAGAAGAGCAGCTCTGGCAGTGGCTCTGAATCACCTCACAGAACCTCTGTAATTGTCTTCTCCCTCCCTCGGATTCTTCTACAGTCGCCTTGGGCAGGGCAAGCCTCAGCCACTTCAGTGCGAGGGGTTCCACCTAGATGCCTCCTGAGTCAGGCAGCCTCCAAAGGAAAATCCAGCGTGCTTTGGGCCACTACAGGTTAACTTTCTGTTGACAACACCCAAGGATGATTTTACTTTCCTCCTCAAAGACCATGCCCTTGGCCTCATACCCTTGACTCTTCCCGTGTACCCCTTCTCACTCACCTTCCCACCAGTATTTGATAACCCATTATCAGTGTATAGAAATGTTTGGCACACACAGCATGCAGAAGCAGGGAAATCCCAGCTATTTCCAATTCTTTCAGCTACCTCCCATTTCAAGGGTACAGCCATTTTTCATATCTTCTCAGTCCTTTAATTCTAGGACAAAAGCCACCCCGTGATTTCAGTTGAAAACTGCCTTCATTAGAGGCATTTGACCTGTGACTCAGAGGTTCCTGGCCTCTCTCCAGGAACACTTAACAACCCAGTCACTTCTCTGTTTGCTCTAAAACTTCCTTAATGGCTATTCCATGCATCTCTGTAACCTGCTGTTATCTTCCCATCTCTGACTGAATTGCCACAAAACTCTGAAGCCCATGTGACCTTCAACAGCCCTCCTACAAAGAGACAAAGACGCCCCAGTTCACATTTTCAATTAGGATAGCTTATGCTCAGTTACCATTTCATTACCATGGCCCTTACTAGACATGTGGCTTCCTGACAAGACACAGATGAGCTTCTGAATGTCCTGCCCTGCTGGGTCCTCTCAGCAGAACGTAGCTAGAGCAGATTGTGAGGAGAAGTGTGGGGTATACCCGGAAAAGGGTCCCCAGTGATGGATCAGACATCCTGAGGCTGCATTGTATCAGCTCCCTCACAGGGTGCAGGTCAATTGACAAGATAACCCAAGATGGTAGGTAGATATGTGAGTAGGTACGTAGGTCAGATAGATGAGTAGATAGGTTTGCATGTCCTCTGACTGATGCCACAAAGTTATCCTAGAAGCCATCTTTAAACTCATTGAAAACACTGTACGTCATACATCTGACTGGAAAAAGGAGCCCAAAATACTTTTTGTTCTTTTTCCTTGATGTACATAAATTTGATGTCCATTAGTTCTTTTACTCAACTAGTAAACATAAATTAAGGACCCACAGATTATTAGCACTGAAGGGGATCAAAGAAAGTAGGAGACCTGGCTCCTTACCCTTAGAATTCACAATATATTTCTCAAATCCAAACCAATAGAAAAGAAAGCTGGTGAGGTTGTCATTGTTCAGCAATTTTTAAAAATATACTTTATGTATTATCCTGTTTTCTTAAGAATAAATACATAACAGATGTGTGTTAAAGACCTTGTTATACAATGTTGAATGAGTGCTGAAGGGTTCCTGGAAAAGGACAAAAAATGTTTAGGGTCGTAGGCATTGCCTTAAAGAGCCAGTGTATAATTTGTGATATTTTAAGGTACCTGAATTCTGATGATTTCCCTAGGGAAGCTATAAATCAAGTTGGGAGTCAAAATGGCAATGTTTATTTACTGAAAGAAGCATAGAGATGCTGCTAAATGTGATGAAAATATACAAAGGGCAAATGAGCAGAATTTATATTTTATATATATATACATAAATATGCTATGGCCACATGGGTTGGATAACAATATTATGTGTAAAGTTTCTAGCACAGGGCCTGACCTAACTGGCACTCAATAAATGGAAGTTGTTTATGCTTTATTTTCACTAAGCATCTAGGCCTTAGCTGGGTTTTCTTTGAACTTGAATTATTCCAAAGTTAAACAAAGGTATAACCAATTAATAAAGCAAATATGTAATCTGAGAAGAGCAATTCCTAGAACTACCATTTAAAAGGGCTCCTTCTCTAGCTCTGTCAAAACGCTGACTCAAAGATTCTGCTTTGTTCTCCTCCTGTTCGGCCTGTCTTCTCCTCCGACATGTCCTCCAAACCATCCTTAAATTGGGTGTGTGCTGGCTTGGTGTTGTTCTCTTCCTGGTTAATCTTTTTCACATTCCTCTTGTCCAACCATCATTGCTAAGCCAATGATTCTCTTAGATATTTTCAGTCCTAACCTCTTGCCCAAGTGCTAGACCAGCCCTACATCTATCTCAAGTCAACCTGTCCAAGGTAAACTCATGTCCAATTGGTCATTAGGTGCTATAATTCAAACTCAGAAATCTGTTCTACCCTCTTTCTATTGCATCTGCCTTTAATAATACGTCCATATTTGTCATCCTTTAATGAAAGATCTCAGGCAATTTTCCTATTAAAACATTCTATTGACTAGCTTATTGTCAAAGAACAATGGCCAAACTCTTTAACTAGGCATATGAGGCCAGTTACCACCAGTCCATCCAACATGACTCTATAGACCTACCTTCCCCTAAACTCATCAGGTTCTTTGATGTGCCCATACTTTTAAACATGCTGTTCTCTCTTGTTGAAATATTTTAAGACACAGTTTGGTTTTTATATGAACTCTGAAGAGATTCCTGATTCTCACAGACATCGTGAGTTGCTTTTCCCATAAGCCTTCTAGATTTCCTCTCATCATGTATACATGATTGCATTGTAGTTATCTGTTTTTTTGAGCACTTTCCTGAACTAGATATTGGGCAACTATAGACCAGGGCCCCATTCCTTACTTACATCATTCTCTCCAAGTCCTGACACATAGTGGGCACTTGGGAAATGCTTGGCGAATGAAGAATTAACAAGTGATACTTGAAGACTTCCTCCAGAACCCTCGGGGATCTGAAAAGCACTTCATTTCTCCTGCCCGATGCTCCAGACACACCGTAAGGCTTGTGGGTCTCTGCATATCTGTGCTCTTTCCAGTCACCAGGCCTTTGCAGACAGCATCTCTCTGAGGGATCTGAGTTAGGTCCCTTCCCTGGACTCCCACAGCAATCAGTTCATTAATCAAAGTGATTTGCATATGCTTGGTAAGTTTCACTTTTTTGTTTCAGTTTTCTCCTTCTTCTCTAATCTCCTCTTTAACTAGACCGGCCTCTTAAATGCAAGGACTCTTTGTTCATATCTTTATATTCATTGCATTATTCTGGTGATTCACAAACTTTGGCGGGTATCAGAATCCACTGGAGAACTTCATAGAAATATAAGGGCCTGGGCCCTGTCCTCTGATGCCGGGCCTCTGTGGACTTTATTAGCTCTCCAGGTGATTCTGATACCACCAAGTTTAAAAACCACTGATCTATACACTGCAAATCCATTACAGAGTCTCACTAAATGTGTGGTAAATGATGAATGAATGAATGACTACTCTCCTCAGCCAAGCTCTCTAAACTTCTAAGAAGGACCTAAAGCAGGCAATGAGGTAAATCAGCTATCCTCAGCATGTGGTCTGCAAGCCGCAGCCTCAGCAACACCTTGGAATTGGTTAGAAACGCAAATTCAAGCTTCCCAAGCCAGACCTAGGGAATCAGAAAATCTGGCGATGGGGCCCAGCAATGTGGTTTAACAAATCCCCAGGTGATTCTGATGAACACTAAAAAAGCACCGAGTTAAATTAAGGGTGCAAGTTTGTTTCCGAGGAAATCAGCCCTTCCCTGCCACCTCCTCTTTCTTATCTCCTCTCTTACTCCCTGTCTCTGAACAACTTTTGAATCACACATATGCAGTGGCCACAAGGCTGGACCTGAAGTTTGGGACAGAGACCCAAGAATGCTAGTCACATCCTTCAACCCACATCATGTTTCCTTGGTCAGGAGACTAAGGAGGGCGTTGCTGCCAATGAATTATTTCCCCCAATGCCACATAGAGCTTGCTCTCAACCTGCAGCCATGCACTCTTACATGTTTGGTAGATAACACTACCAGTCCAAAATGAAAAGCACAGACTCCACCAGTCAGAACAAAGAGGCCCCTATCCACTTGTACCTACACTCTGAACAGGGCTTTTTATGTCACTGGTAAGAGCCAGAATAGCCTCACCACCCCCTCCCACTGCAAGCTGCTCCCATGCTTGTGTGAGGCTGTGATTTGTGGAAGGGCGAATAACAGGCCAGTCCTCAGCTGCAAAAGGAGAGAGAAGACTCGCCAGAAATGGCCCTGGCTTGTCTACATCAGCAGCAGGTGGCCGTCAGTGCTGCTGAGCTCCTGCCAAGGAAACATCCTCACAAACATTTCACAATGATCAGAAAATCTGGGGGTTGCATCTCAACATATCAGCCTCTACATCTTTTTTTTTTTACATGGGCATCAGGAATCGAACCCGGGTCCTCTGGCATGGCAGGCAAGCATTCTTGCCTGCTGAGCCACCGTGGCCCGCCCTCAGCCTCTACATTTTTGCGTCTTACATGTAAGAAGCAGAAAGACCATCACAGGGACAAGTTAAGAATGTGCACTTTGGTTCAATGTCTAAAATAGCTTTGTTTCTGACAAGGTCTGAATCTTACAGACTGGTTTTAGGAGCAAAAAGTCTGGTTTCCAGCGTATCAAGGTGTCCAGGCATCAGAGTCCAGTTACACTGGCACTGCTCCCATCGGTAAATAGATATTGGGTTTTTCTCTGGGAAGGCCTTGTTCTGAGAGCTCCAGGGAGAAAAAGACAAATCAATGGGACTTAAATAGCTGTCATGCCACTCTTCCCCCAGAATCTAACTTGCCTCAGTGGAAGAAGCAGAAACATTTGGTGCTTTGAAATGATTTTTCTTCCTTCCTGCATAGTCAGTTGATAACGAACTTCAGCTTCTTGCCTTCTTTCAGTATTTGTTAGGACCTAAAGCATGCATCTTCCTTTACAGCAAAGCTTTGTCCCACAGGTTTATTTTCTTCCAGGGCTGTGGGGGCATTTCTTTTACCTCGTTGGAAAGTCACTGCCTGGCTATTTCTAAATCATTAGGTTTTCTTCAAGGTGCTTTCAAATGTTCTGGAATATAAAAGGTGTAATGGCTTTGGGAAGGCCAGCAGAAACCAAATACAAAATCTTCCTGGGAGTTGGTTGGCTATTTTATGAGTGATCATCCGTTTCATAATGAAATTCTCCACTAAGTAACTTTTGTGCAGAAGTAGTGAGCTCCATAGGAGCAGGAAATGGGTGACTTAGAGACCTTGTAACATTTGTTTTTCTCTGATGTGTCATAAAAGCAAGAATGGCTGAAAGAATCTTAAAGCTAAATTGTAACAAAAATGAGTCTTTGGAGGGTGTTTTGGAAATGCTTTAGAGCTGCCTAGGAAAGCTAGGAATTTTTTCTCTTTGAGAGATGTAAATAATTTTGTTAAAAGATGTTACTCTCCTTTGAATAAATTTCTCCTAAATTCGTCTTCTAAAGAGGCTGGAGCCTGGCAGGCAGAAGCATTTGGGCTGGGGTATCTAGCCATCTGAGGGAGGCAATCAGTGGGCTAAGCTGGTAAACCTTTAACCACCAGCAGCAACATGGACCCGAATTCATGACATTTGCCAATTTCTGTGGTGTAAATATTCCCACCATGGCCAGTCTCACACTACCTGCGTGCTGACGCTTGGAAGCTCCCACCAGCCATGTGAGCCGCTGCAGCCCACCACTTATTATGCAAGTCTGGAGACAGTGTCTGGTGCTCCACCACTGCTTAGCTGTGGGACCTCCAGCAGAGTTACTGATTGTCTCTAGACTTCAGATTCTAGAAAAAAAAAAATGAGAATGTCCTAGGATTATGGTGAGGAATAAGTGAGCTGATATGTTTGAAGTGTTTAAAAATGATAAGCAGTCAGTAGCTGTTTGGAGTGCTATTATTTTTGTTACTATTAGTAGTAGTAGTTCTATAACATAAGTGAAAGAAAGACTTCACATAAAGAAAGAGAGGTAGAATAAGTATTTTAAAAACAATTGACTTTTGCAATCATTGAAATAACATTTAAATCATACCAAGAGAGTACAAACCTCACTAATGCATCTTGTACTTTATCACTAATCATTAAAGCTCACCTATAGAAGAGCTATAGTTTTATTGAAAATTTTAAGGGACAGGATGTGGGCTGTAATCTTGATTCCTGTCTGCTGTCTATTCCAGGGGAGAAGCCTGTGCATCTAGGCATTCATTCATTGCTCATGGAGCACCTACAAGGTGCCAAGCCCCATGCCAGGCACAGACACCTGAAAGGTGGTACTGTGCCCACGAGGGAAGGCCTGTCCTCTCTGAGGTTAGCCAAGGAGCCAAGAGAGCAGTGATTAAATTCTTAAGACAGTGTCATGCAGGTTCCCTTTTAGCTCTTTTACTGACTTCAAAATCTCTGCCCACTGGCCCATGGATGTAATGTTGTTCACTCCATATCACTTTCTCTTTTCTCCCAGACTTCAGATCTTGTGGAGGTTCCTGAAGAAGCCGATGGGCCAGGAGATGGGCACGACCTGAGAAAACGCAGCAACAGTGGTGAGTGAGCGAATGAGGAGCCAGGCGTTGCCCCAGCACAGAAGTGAGCCCCGATGCAAGTAGATTTCCGGTGTCCCCTCTTTCCCCCCATGCCCTGGAATTCAATCTGGGCAAGTGTTCAGTATTCTGGAGGGGATCTAGGCATAGTTTCTCATTAATTTCAGTGATTTTTGACTTGTTGAGTTCTTTCTCCTACTTTCTCAGACCTCATCAATTTAGTAGACAGTGGTTTAGAAGGCAGTTCCAGACCTTTCTGTTAATGCATCATTTTCCCCACTGACTTCAGTCAGACTAACAAACCACAACCCAGAGATGCTCCTTCATGCTATACCTGAGGTACCTGTAGCCAGGTCAGGGTGGTGCCAGTAAGAGGACCCCACGCTTTGCTCCTTCCCCTACAGAGATAACTAAGACCCTCAAAAGCTGATCTGTACATTCCAGCCAAGCATTCTTTATTGATGTCATTTAACCTTATAATAGCTTAAGCTCTTGTTAAAATAATTTTTTAAATACTTATTAAACACTGTCTACAGACTGTTGGTTGTTGACAGTAAGAAAGAGTCTCATCTCTTCTTTAAACCAGGGCTTAAATAAACAGAACCAGGGCAGGCTACCGTGGCTCAGTGGCAGACTTCTCGCCTGCCATGCCAAAGACCTGAGTTCGATTCCCGGTGCCTGCCCATGCAAAACTCAAAACAGAACCAGCCCCTTGGGATGCATTCCTGCCACTTACTTAGTCGTCACTCATTAATCAAAAAAAAGAACACCAAAAAAATACTACCATCAACAAAAGTAAGGTCACAAGACCTTCCTTTGGGTCATTCATAATCTAGCAAGGCTGCAGGCCCTGACTTGCATTGTTACCTTGGGCTGAATGCATCATCATGGTTATCCCTCCCATCTCTAGTCCCCGTGTGCTGGAGCATGGGATGTGCTGTCTTGAATAGATCTCCCACCTGACTATTTGCCCCTGTTTCTTCCTGACTGGAAGCAAAAGCACTGCATCAATACCCCATAACAGCTCTGTCACCAGCTGTCTTATGAGGTCCCACTTACACTTCCTTAGCTCTGGGACTTAATTCACTTGTGTCTCTTCCCCAGTTCGGATGGTGACTCTGTAACTCCCACAGAGGAGCAGATGCCTAGCTTCCTGCTGTGACTCACCACAGCCCCCCTTGCCAAATCCAGGGAACATGCTTAATGGTCTGCTAGGGCAAGGACTCTTTGTTGTTGAAAGTGGGAAACTGTGCTTTTTGATCAGCACAAACACTCACTGAACATTTACCTGTGTGTTTAGAGAGACAGACTGGAGAGAGCTGGCTTCAGGGGCCACCTCACAGCGGGCAGTGGCATGGCAAGACCAGCCCAGCCCAAGTCTGTCCAGTGTGGCAGGACCAGCAACTGAATCTTTGTCAGCAACCCCAGAGCTCTTCAGCATCTAAGGAATAAACCCACCAGAGTCTGGTATAATGAACTAGACTTGCTAGGGTCAGCCCTGACCCCCTGAGTCAGGCTTCTGCCTTCCGCCTTCCCCTGACGCTCTTCTCACCCACATCACTGATGGGCTCCTTATCACTAACTGCCCTGGACAAATTCCTAGTTCTACTACAACCAGACTGCCAGATTTCACTTACTGGCTGTGTGGCCTTGAAGTAGTGACCATGACTCTTTGTGCCCCCATCCCCTCATCTCTAAAACGAAGGTAATAAAATCATAGACTTTATTATCAGTGATTCGTTAGTGGGTTGTTGTGATCTTTAAATGAAATAAAGAATATAAATACTATCCATACATTGATGCCTCCAAACTTTATCTCCAGCCTAAGTTTGTTCCCCGAATCTAAAGGCCTATACCCACCTACCGACTTGGCATGGCCAATGTGAATGAGAAACAATCATCTCAAACTTAACCATTCAAACTTTATTTTTAATTCCCCCACCCACTCACCCACCCAAACCAGCTCTTCCCTGCTAGGTAAATAGCAACCCGTCCTACCAGTTGATCAGGCCAACACCTTTGGCATTAACCTTTGACTTCCCCTTCCTCTCATGCCTCTTATCCAGTCTGCCAGCAGGGCCTGCCTGCTACTCCTTGAAGACATGCCCACACTGACCCCTCCACTCCAGCCACCATGGTCCGGCCACCATCATTTCATTCTGAACCACTGAATGACTGCCCAGATAACCTTGCTACTTCTACTCTTCCTTCACTCCCCCAACAGTCTAATCTCAACACAGCAGCCAGAATGTTCTTTTTAAAATGTACCCAATTATGCCATGCTGCTCCTCAAGCCTCCAGGGAGACCCTGGGTCACTGAGCGTATAATGCAAAGTCTCTGTCTCATCTACAAGCCTCAAAAATCACTCTGGCCCCTGGCTTCCTCTCTGACCTGGTCACCATACTCTCTGGCCTTGCTCAGTTCTGTACACACTGGGGTTCTGGCTATTCTTTGGGCACCATGGTCATCCCTGCTTCGGGGATTTTGTGCTTGTTTCTCTTCCCTCTTTCTGGAATGCCTTTTCCCAGATACTACATGGTTCCTTCCCTCACTTCAGGTGTCTGCACAATCGCCTCCATCTCTGAAAGTCCTTCCATACATACTTTTTATAAAATCGTAGCTGCTTCACAGTATTTTTCTCTCTCTTTCTTATGCTGCTATAGCCTGTTTTGAGATTTTGGTTGTTTTTTCTTGTTTGTTCCTGTCTCCATGCACTAAGTCATGAGCACAGTGATAGCAAGGGCTTTGTCTGCTCACTGTCCCATGGAGGCACTTGGTGAACATTTGCTGGCTGCATGAAGGAGTGAAACACTTAGCAATTTATATTATTACTCTTATTTCAATATAGATTCTCGCTTGCTGACCTGATGCATTTTATATACTTTATTCTCAAGAAGTCATCTTAACTCAATCTTTCCAAAGACCCTTATTGCCACCCATTATACCACCTGTAGGTAACAAATTCAAATCCCTAATGGGAGAGAAGAAGATGAACAGTGTGGGGGGCAGCCAATAGAGGGGTTGCACAGAGAGAGGAAGAGATGCATGCAGACAATTCAATTAACCCCCCAAAGCGTGTAGTTGTCTGTAACCACAGAGGAGGGAAGACTGTATATTTACCAGGGGAATTCCTGGAGGAGATGGCATCTGAGCTAGATCCTAATGCGGGAGTGAGTTTATGCAGGTAGTTATGGATGGTGATGGGGAGGACAAGGAAGAGCATAAAAAAAGACCACAAGGGTATTGGAAAAGTAGAAGGCATTTGTGCAGAAAAGGGCAAATAATGTGATGGAGCTGGAGCTTGGGCTCTGTGATGGATAACTGAGAGGAAAAATGCTAGAAAAATACTAGAAAAGCAGGGTCCAGTACGTGAATGTGATAGCATATTTTATACTGCTGAAAAACATCTCACATTGTTCCTGAGGCTTATCCTCATAGCCTTCTGATTCCAGCTCTATTTTGCTGTTGCTCACCCATGCCTTTCACACTTAAGGCCTCAATTTGGTCTTAACTTGGATTTTACATTGTTAAAAGCAATATTTAGGAATCATCAATAGGAAGCATGACTGCTATTAATAAAGTCGTCATAAGATCATTCAAGTATTAGAGATGACGCTTAGAGCCTCCCTTCTCCAAGTATGGTCCATGGCCCAGCAGCCTGAGCGTCACCTAGGACAGCTGGACATTCTGAATCAGGCTCTGCATATGTATCTGTCATTCATAGGTTAATTAAAGTTCGAGAAGCAGGATTAGAGACTATTTAGTTGCACCCTATCCCTTTCAGTGCTCACACACACGCACACAAACACACATTGCACATGCCTTACAGGTAAGGAAACTAAGGCACAGAGTAATTTACTCAAAGATGCAATGTTGATTCTTGCCATCTCTTTTGTGTTAAGCCATAAGAAATGTAGAAGCGTTTTCAAAGCATATTCTAAGAGATTTGTTGAAAGATATTAGCAAGCAATAAACTTCTAAAAAGCTTTGGTGAGCTATTAACAACTCAATTGATCAGCAACAGCATTCTTTACAATGCATCCTTAGAAATAGGGGGATTAATTTGCTTCACACATTTCCCTTTGATTGGCTTTAATCCCCTGTTGAGAAGCAACATAGAGGAAACACCCTGCTTGTCTGCTTATGTGGGCCCAGTTCTGGTCTTCTCACAGTCATGGCAAGGAGGGTGTTGGCTTTTTGGAACCAGGGCTCAGGATTCTGGTCACAACCAGTTCTGTATTACATGTTTCATTCACGTCCTAAAAATTATTTGCAATACTGCACACAGATATTATTTCTGCCAGCCAGCTATTATATCAAATTCTTTGAGGAATATTTTCAAAGACACTTTCAAAAAGGGTACAATTCAGACTAATTTCTTTACTGCTAAGAGTACAGTCTCTGCTTTAGCACTTATAAAAGATCTTGGGCAAGTCTGAGTGCTTCTGGCTGTTGTTTTGAACCCTGTACCAGAATCCCTTAGAATCTCGATGGGGAAAATTGTTGGCCTTCACCTTTGGCTTAGCTGCTAGAAACTTCACTCATAGCAAGATAATGGACAAAGTGCAGAATAAAATCTGGGCTGCTTATTTCAGCTCAAAATGCCAAATGATGTTATTGGCTGCTTTCAATAATTGCATTTCAGTATGACTGCATGTGATCATAATTTTCCTGGACAAGAGGCAGAGAGAACAGAACATAAGTAATACAAATTCCTAGGAATATTCTTCAAAATGACTGGGTTAAACATACCTACTTGAGTATATTACAAATAATATTACTTCACTTTGCTCTAAAACAAATATTGTCCAGAAAGAAAAAAAGATATGCTCAGATTTGGAAAGCTTAGGCTTGCCTTAGGCACGCATGGGCTCTATATGTCAAATTTTGAATTGTCATCAATAAAAAGAAAGATTTTAATGGTACAGTTAGCTATTGGCAGGTGCCCCTAGTTCTCGTCCCCCTCCAGTGGACAACTCCTGAATTACAGATGCAAATATTTATGGTGCGTTTCTGTAACACACACTTAGTATCTGGGCCAGATAAAAGTCTCTCTGAAATCCTTTCCAGCAATGTGGAAGAATGGATGTTTAGACAAATTTCTCCCAATTTAACATACCCTAAAAAGGGTAATAGAAAGAATTGAAAGAAATTTCTTGTTAACGCATGGCTGAGCTGGTAGTTAAGCAAGACAATTCCTTGGAGGCTAGAAAGGACTCTGCACACGCCTGGGAACCTCAGTTTATATAGTAATAGGCCCCATGGGTGGACAATAGAGAACAAAAGCTTGGGGTGAATAGAGTAACAGGTTATATGAAAGGCTGTTTGGAAAAATGCTGGCACCCCCAAAGTTATCTTCAGTACAGACCTAGGGAAAAAAATACCAGAGGAATTTGGTAAAGGAAAATGCCTGGACTGGCATGACTCAGGTAAAGAAGAAAGGGAGGTAGACAAAAGAAGAAACAAGGAAAAGTATTCTTCCTTGGGCTAAGGGTCTGAATTCATACTACCTATATGGACAACATAAAATAATTTAAAAATTTAGTTTAATTAATTTAAAGTGGTCCAGGGATGACAGAATCACCAGACATTTGGCAGAAGCAAATGCAAACCCTCTCTGAAGGAAGAGAATGTAAACCCAGACCTCAAAATCTCCTCACAAACGCACTTTAAAGCACACAAGATAAATGAGCTTCCATGAGTAAAAGTTTGCAGAAACAACCAATTTTATGATCAAGCCTGTCAGAGATGGGCGGTGCGACAGCGGCTCAGTGGCAGAATTCTCGCCTGCCATGCCAGAGACCTGGGTTCGATTCCCAGTGCCTGCCTATGCCAAAAATATAAGACCCTCAGAGATTTGACATATTGGAATCATCAAATAAAGGAAATGTATAGCTGCAAGGTTGTATATCCTTAAAGATATGAAAATGGTGTAGAAAATATAAACATATTTTTGAAGAATTATATAGAACATATCTGTCTGATGACAAAGCAAGTAAAATAAAAACCAAAAGTCATTTCCCAAAGTCTGTATTTCAGGAAATTAGAACACTCTGAAAAAAAAAAAAAACATGTCAAAAAAGGATTCATAATGAAAATCGGGAATTATTTAGAACTAACTAATAATGAAAACACCACACATCAATAATTGTAGGATGTAGCTAAAGTTGTGACTAAAGTATTTAGCTTTAAAATAGTTCTGTTAGAAAAGAAGAAAAGCTAAAGAGTAAAAAGCTAAGAATCATACTAAAGAAGGCTGAAAAAAGAAAGAATAAGTCCATCGAAAGCAGAAGAAAGGTAAACATAATGATAAGAGCAGAAGTTATTAAATTAGAAACAAAGATAAGTCAATAAACTCTGAGTGTTTCTTAAAGAAATAAAATAAAATTTACAACCTCTAACACATTTTTAAGAATTAGAAAGATAGAAGCTATAACAAATGGGGAGCATAACAGAAATGGAAAAGAAAATAAAAGAATGTTATGAACAATTTCATGCCAAAGCATTTTAAGACTTTTTAAAAATGGGCAGATATTTACAAAGATAGAAATGACTAATGCCTGACTGCTGAAAAAACAGAAATAGAAATCTTGAATTTGCTTATAATCATCATAGAAACTGAAGCAATGTTTTAAATTTTGTACAATGAAAATACCAGGCCCAGACAACTTTATAAGAAAAGTCTACCAAACAGTTAAGGAATAGAAAATTTCAAGATTGTATAAGCTTGTCCAGGAAAAAAAAAAACGTGGCAAGGAGGAAGGGCATATGATGCAATGTTCTCTAACTTAATTTATTAGGCTAACATAATATTGACCTCACAACAGAAAAGGACAGCACGGGAAAGAAAAGTTACTGACCAATCTCCTCTTGAATACAGATTTTAAAAATCTGAAACAAAATCTTAGAAACTGAACCAGTAATGTATTTTATAAAGATAATGCATAATGAGCAAATTGGACTTATTCCAGGGATACAAATTTGGGCCAATGATAGATAATGCAGAAATATAATTTATGGTATTAACTGGTTAAAAAAAATCATCTCATTATAAAACACAGTGGTGGATATGAGCTTCACATTACTTTAAAATAAAAAGAGAAAGAGGATATGGAAAAGAAAATGATGGGATTACTTTTTGGGATGTAGCAAAAAGCAAAAGATTAATTCTGCTTTTGTAACAGTGCAGAGAATATCCGCACATAGTGAAAATTGTCTTTGAATTCTTGTCATGGTTAAAACAACCAAATTATCTTTAATAAATGAATTTAAAGAGCCAAATATAAAAACTTTATAGTGTATTTTTGGTAAAATTGCTGACCCTCTTTGTCTTTGCTATTCAAGTAAGAGTCTTGGAAATGGCTAGTAGCAATAGGTCTTAAAAATCATTTTGCTTTACTTCCAGTTCTAGTGGCAACCATGTAGCTGAAAACACATTTGGAACTACTTCAACTAATTTGCAGCATGGTTCACAAAAGGGGTACACATTTCCAACCAGACGGCTAGATGGATATTCAATAAAATGTTAAAATAATGTGAAATTACAAAATCGTAAAATTGGTCCAAACTAAACATTACATATACACCTCATTTAGTGCCCCTTTTGAACCCCAATCAAGAATTTTCTCGAGGACTCTCTTGGCACGTTTCAATTCAACTATTCAATATTCTTTCAGAAGTTTCTAGTTTTATACTTAGGGAATCAAGTATTGACACCAGGACTTCAGATAATCACACAATACCGGAGACAAGTGTTTCTGGTTTCTACTCTTTTTAAGCTGGTCATCACCAAACTGAGTGGCCAAATACAGAGGCAGAAGAGGTCCTTGGGCTCAGCCTTCTTTTTCTGCTCATCCGCAAACCAGAGCTCCACCAACAGCCACCTATTGGCTTCCTAAGGACCTGGATTTGCTTCCCTGCACCCTGGAATTATAAACTGCAAAGAAGAGCTATTCAATAAGCATTGATACATTTATGGGGGCTCTTGTAAATCCTAGAGTTATTAGTTCTGTTTTAAGGACTGTGGAGATCGTGGACATACTAACTGAAATAGGCTGTAGAGCTTTCTCGTAATGGGTTTCTCTTCCTCCACAGATATTTCCTTGATAACCTAAAGGAAAATAAAGCATTAATAAATTAATGTGTTAATTTCTAAATGTCAAGCTTCCAAATGGTAGGCTAAAGTATACGCCACAGCTCTGTTGTATAAATTTGGAAAAATTTGTCACTACTTAGCTGTTTAAGGAAGATACGTGCCTTGAGAATGATAAGGCTGTGAGTCCAGCACACAGGTAGAGATGACTTATCAAACTAAGTAAGGTGGGGCCCCTATGCCCTCACGGACTTCCCACAGCTGTGTTGGTGGCAGTGAAAATTCCTTGCCCGTGAGAAGGCTTGTTCTTTAGTGAAGACCACAGAGTGGCTGCCTAACTGCGAAAAGAAGACGGTTATACATTCCAAGAACAAAAAAGAAAAGTTGCTGTTTTACTTTTCTATTCCAAACAAGAAGTGACCAAGGAAATATTTAAAGCTTAAAACTAAAGCTTTAATCTGCAAATTAGAATACAGACATCATTAAGAAATTAGAATTGAGATATTGAACATAAGCAGAATCTGGTATTTAGAAACAGTAATTCAAATACAAATCAACTGGACCATGCCTCACCCACCATCCCATTAGCATGTGATTTGATACATTCAACAAAGATGCATGACATGGTTTTTACTCATGAGAACACTGCCAAGTGAGACCAAGTTTGGATGCACAATTGCCAAACAATGCAGGCGGATGAGTGGTAGCCTGGAATCACGAACAAGGCTGCAGGGGCGCAAAGAAGGGGTGCAGAATGCTGTATGAGGAGGCAGGGAGCACTTTACACAGGTGTCATGAAAGCTGGGTCCTAAAGGATGAGGAAAAGGCAATGCGTAGTGAAGTAGAAGCCATGGATATGAAATAGAAAAGTGACACCTTTCGAGCATGTTTCTAATACATGGTGACTGGGTTCATAAAACTCCTGCTTTCTCTTGTCTCCTTCAGTGTTTACGTATCCAGAAAATGGCACTGATGATTTCAGAGACCAGGCAAAGAACGTAAACCACCAGGTATTTATGGACATCACAAAGGGAAGACCAGACAGGAGTCCTTACATCAAACTACAGATCATAACCCAGTGGGGCATGAAATGAGTTCTGTGGCCCCAGACCAGCATTTTAAAGAATAGAAATAGAATAATGTAGCATAATGCATCATAGCAAAGATAGCCTGGAATAGAAGTATCAGAGTGCATCAGAGGTAATTAGGACAGGTATTGCATTGTGCAACTTTTTTTCACTTATATGTATTATTATACATGCTATATAACATGCAAATTATGTAAATATAAATTGTAACTATGTTTTATAGCATATAAATATTTATTATACTTTGTATGTTTAACTATAAGTATTATTAGGATAGGATAGGGGAGGCAAGGGGAAGGCAGGGGGATGGAGGAAAGGGGAATATAGCATAGCATAGCATAGCATAGAATGGAATATGTATTATAGGGTACCTGAGCTTTGACTAGCACAGCATAGCATAAAATAGATGAGAAAGAGCAGAGGCAAAGTTCATCATAGGTAAAAAAGGAAACATATCATTTTACTCAACTTTTGTTTATATTACATATATAAATGATATTATTTTTTAAATTATATATTTTATAATTTTAAATTTATCATATATTATAAAGTATAAACATTTATATAACATTAACATTCATTTAATTAATAATAATAGCTGATGTCTACTTACTTACAAGATTCTCTTTTATAGTCTGTAAAATGAGCCCAACAATAGAACCCACTCACAGGGTTGTTGTGAGGTTCAAGTTAGATAATGCACATAGATAATGCCTGGCTCAGAGTTAAGCTCCCCAGAATGGTGGCTTTTAATATCATTGTTGCAAGATTTCATAGCCAGGAAATGGTGATGCCGTGATATAAACTAAGTCAGTCTGATACCAAAGTCTATGCTTTTTTCACAATGTGAATTAATTGCCATATCACTGTACTTGATTCCTTTTTATATGCTAGATACCAGATTTTGGGCTAACTAATAAAAAGTCAGTTTTAGGAGGTGAGAGCTGTTTACTACTATTTGTGTGTCCCTCCCCCTACAGGAAGGATATTCCTGTGTCTGTTGCCAAGCCTCTATCACTTTTTAAGAACAACTATATCAAAATAAAAATTTTGTTTGAAGAAAATTGTAGTTCTCAGTGTTTCTGGCAAAAAGTTACAAATAATTATTTCCGAATGGTTTGTAATGAAATAAAACTCAGCCAAGAAATTAAAGATAAACCTAAAGTTGAAAGAAAATCTTTAATAATGGTTAGATAATTAACACTTAAGATCATACAATGAAATTTTATCACATTAACTTTTCTACTATTTTCTTTCTTTCCTCTCTCCATTTCTTCCTCCTTCCTCCTCTCATTTTTCTTTAATTTTCTCTTTCAGGGACTTCTTTCCAAAGACCTATTACAGATGAACACCTATGTTGCCTTGTACAGATTTGTACCACAGGAGAACGATGATTTGGAAATGAGGTAAAAATATTTTTTGAAGAAAAAAAAAGGAATGGAAGAAAGAATGTTTGAAAGGCAGTGTTTTTTCCCAGTGAAAAAAATTTTCAATTGTTGCTGCCTCCTAACACTTTGGGGCAAACTACTCTCAAACTACCATGTGCATCAGAGTGGCCTGAAGGTCTTGTGTAAGCACAGATTCCCAGGCTCTGTGACCAGAGTGTCCAATTAAGTTGGTCTGGGGTGGGGCTTGAGAATTTGCATTTGGGGTGGGGCTTGTGAATTTGCATCTGGGTGGGACTTGATAATTTGCATTTGGGGTGGGGCTTTGGATTTTGCATCTGGGGCGGGGCTTGGGAATTTGCATTCCTATCTAGCCCACAGCTAGCTCCCAATGCTGCTGTTCCAGAAACTACACTTTGAGGAGCACTGCTTCAGTATGCAGCCAGCAGAACTGCTTAATGGGCATTTACACAAAGATTCAGTATCAGAAGCACTTGGCATCCTATGAATTCTAATGAAAATCAAATTCAAATGTATTTACTTCCTCAATTAACATTGATCGAAGACTCAAACTGAAAACTAGCAGGGTCAACTAGAAAGCATCCCACTTCACAATAATGAAAACACTGGGGAGGATAAAGTGACCTTCGTGACCTTATCCTCCCCAGGGTTCAGTAAAATCTGAACCTTTTTCTCTTGACCACAGATGCAGGTTCATCATGTTTCAGAGGTAGCCAAGTCAGAGTCATTCCTGGGTTCCTGTCCTAATTTGCTGTGTGAGCTTAAGTCATTATAAACATCTCACTACTCTGATTCTCTTATTTATAAAAGAATGATAATGATTCTTCCCTTTATGGGATTTGGGAGGACGGAATGATTAATGCACACAAAGCATATAGCACAGTGCCTAGTCTTTGTAAACACTCATTAAGTGGTAGTTATTATGGTTTTTATTAACGTGGTATGCACCGACATTTCTCAGGAGAAAAGCGTTAACCCTTTCCTCCATTCATGACCCCAAAACATAAGTAATCTCAAGAGAAGGTTTTGGCATTTTCTAGTTCTATAGCAGGATAAAAGAACCTGCTTTTTCAGCCGAATGAACCCCTAGAGATTGATTCTTTCCTCTTCTGAAAAGAACGGAGAGATAATTAGCAGTGAGAACTATTTAAATGCCAGTGCCTTGGGGATATAGCCTCCATTTTGGGTTGGACTCCACTGGTCTGAAAGCCATGCAGACCAAATTATAAATCAGCAGTCACTCCCTTCAGACAGACGGTGTCTGGAAGGCCTTGCCTCTCTGCACTGGTGATTTTTGGGTTCTCCACACCTCCAGGCTTGGGCTTTTCTCAGGCATGGTCTCTCTTGCACTTGCCTGATTATGCTCTCTTGCTTCAGTGAAATCATCCTTCTTTCCCATTTTCTCCAAAACCCCTAAAAAGAGAGAGCTACTGAAAGGCTCCAATTAGACCTGTTTCCCTGGTTCCTTGTGGCATCAGGGTCAACTCAGCAGCTCAGCCACCCTTACGGTGGATGCAGCATCCACACGGAGCCTTCACAGCAGATTTGTCTATCCTGCCGGAGTCTAGCAACTCCCCCTGGCTCACACCCCAGGGTCAGCTTTGTTTCACTATTAGTTTGAGGTCTGCTTCCAAGTGATTTTTGAGACTTTCCAGACCAGAGTTCAGGACCTAAATCCTGGCTCCTAAGTTGTATTTGGACAATTAAGCTCTCGTACAGCTGAGCTTTCTCCATCGTTAAGAATTGCCAGGCACGGTAGTTGTAAACACTAGTTGTGACATCATTGTGGGGGGAGGAGGTGATGTTTGTGAAGTAGAAGCTCTATTCTATCAGGTCTGATAAAAGCTACAAGTCAGAGCCTGCCTGCCTAGGATTCATTGCTGGGATGGGATCTTGCCTTCAGCTGACACTTCTCTAACTGCCAATGAAAACAATGATGATATATATTTACTTTGCAGTAAGTACAGAATATTGAGCCCTTCTTGTGAACATCACTGGATGTCTACAATTTAATATTTAACAATTTCCTATTGTGCAGCTCCCACAGTTTCATATTAGAAGATTATTCTGAAGTCATCAGATGAAAATACAATTCCAGAGAAATTCAGAATGTGACTGGGGTGCTGAGGAATGGCAAATAGCTGCCTGGTGGTAGTAATTTTTTCGCTTATTTTAGTTGGTTGCAGGCCACTCAAAGTCAAGTTGTCTGGTCACAAATACAATGTTTACAGCCTGCTTCAAGGCAAATAGGACTGTTCCTTCTCAGGAGTGCACAGACTCCAAGATTGGAGTGATAAATCATAATTAGATTTTTTTCCCCAAGAAGTTGTAGGTTCCCATTTTTAAAACAGGACACTTGATTTAGAATGTGGATGGCAATGCTCTGAGAATTTGGTATAATTTCTCAAATAAGCTGGTGCTTGATGAACTATCTTTTCTCCTCAAACCACAAGGGAGAAAAAAATCTTTTTAATAAAATGTCGTCTTTGTCCACCACATGCTGATCTGGAAAAAGCACAATGGACATTGTTCTTGAGAAAGAAAACAAAGGAGATGAGAGTACAGGAAATGCAAACAGCATGCTCTTGAGCAAAGAAGGCCTAACTGGCAAAATCAATGCTCATAGATCAGAGCAGCATAAACCTAACCCATCACTCCTGCAAGCATTTGTCACCTATCTGTTCATGAATAAGAGCAGATTTTTCTCTAAGGGCCAGTGGTCTGGACCTCTCCACGGACCTGCAGCTTCCATCCCTACCTGCCTACCCCAGGAATGGCTGGGACGAGCAGCTGTCCCTCCCCTCCCACTATGAATTTGGTCCTTAGGGTTAATGATGTCACCAGGTGCCCAGGTCTCCAGCCAGCCACCAGGGAACTTTCCCTTTATCAAGTTAAATTGCTGCTCAATTCCTACTGGTTTTAGTTGCCTGAAATCCATGGTACCCAGCCCCACCTTCATCCTCCCTGGACTGTTCCAGCAGGCTCTACCTGGTCTCTGTGCCTCTGGTCTTGCCCCAACTCCTCCCTTCCAATCCACCATGGGTAGAAATTACGCTAAAGCAATAGGACGGTGTAATGGCGGTTGTCTACACTTTGGAGTCAGACAGATGGGATTCAAATCCCAGCTCCTCCACTTTCTAATAATAGGGCCTATCAGCTAACTTTCTGAACCTCAGTTTTCTCATCTTGAAAACAGGGATAATAAGGCTTGCCATTGTGGGATGGCTGTAATTAAATAAGATAACAATATCTGGTACAGATTGGAAGAGCTTAATGAATGTTAATTCCAGTAAGTTCTATTTCATACTCCAAAAGTAGATGTTTCCTTTCAGACTTAAGAAATGGTTGGGAGTTCTGAGAGGGAGGGGAAGGAGAGTGGATGTGGTATCAGCATGGATTCACTGAATGTTTTGGAGTGAAAAGTGTTTGAAGAAACACTGAAAGGGCAAAACACTGTGGTGTTGAAGTCAGCTGACCTGTGCAACTCTCACGAAACCTAGACAAGTACCACAAACCGTCAGGCCTCTGCTTCCTCTCTCATAGAAGGAGATAATCATTTTGCCTGTCTAAGGTCTGGTCACCACACGTATGTCTTGGCTTAAGTTCTCCAGTCTCCTCCCACGGCTCTTGGGAACCTCGAGGCCCAGCACAGACTCATCCCGGTGACCTCTTTGCTTTGTCTTTTGCCACCGTTCCCCTCATGCTTTCTGCTCCATCCACACTGGCCCTCTCTCCTTCCCCAAAAGGAGCATACCACCACCTGTCAAGGGGTTTTGCACAAATCCTTGATGCAGCCTGCCTCCCCTATCCTCCTGCCCACCCCTACCCACCACCAACCACCCAACACACATAGTTTCACGTGCTAACACTCACAACGCTCATGAACACTTTTCAACACACATTGATTCACATAAGCACACATCAACATTAGTAAAAGTTTTATAATGCATCCTTACCTTTTTGGTGAAAGTAAATCCTGCCCTCAACACATATAATGTAACCAATACCATTATCCTCATTGCCTTTGGGTCCAGGAGCCTTCAAAATACAGCCACTAATTATTATTTACACAAAGGCATCTTTTATAAGTCAATAAGAATAACTTTTATGGCTTTGCTAAGTTGCTATATCATGTAAATAATCAACATATGTAAATAAATCCAAATAAGCACAAACCCCTAAATATCTTGGGGATGCTAAAATGAAGGACAGGAGAGATAAATTAAAGGTTTTAAAGTCCAGTTGTATATTTTAGTAACCTTATAATGCCTATTTCCAAGTCATTTTTTGCCTCCCACATCTAAGTTATTTTCGTTTTTATTAGTTCTCTCCAAACAGATTTATATGATAATGGAAATTTTTTGCAAGGGGAACATAGAAAAGAGGCCGAAAGAGAAAAGGAAAAAAAAAAGTTTATGAAGCCAAGAAAGGAAAAAAAGGGAACTACTTTTTCAATATTATTAAATCTAAAAGAGAAACTAATTACTACAAAGTTTGTCAAAACTTCTAAATTTGGGAGGGATTCAGTTTAACTTCTTTTGTAATCCCAAATAAGAAAATAGATTCATGAATCAGCAGATTCTTGGAAGCAGCTAGTCTCAGAAAATGGGTGAGGATGACCTAACCACCAAGAATTTCCATGGGCCAGTTTGAATGAAAACGGGCAACCATTTGTTTCTTCAGCTAATATTCACAAGAACCTCTGAATGGCCTGAATTCATCTTCCTGATTTTTTTCAAAGCACCACTCAATATTGAGTCAAAAGTGATTTTAACCCTGTTTTCATTATTTGTTTCATCTGTTCACCACTCAGCACACAGCTATTGAGCATCTACTACTGGCTGATTGGACAACTAACAGGCCCTGTTCTCAGAGTTCAAGTGATTGTGGGGCGGGGGGCTGGGAGCAGAAGGGTAGGCAAGAAGTTGCAATCTAGTGTGAGGAGTGTGGGGGCTGGAGGGTGAGTCCAGGATACAGCAGGTACAGCAGCACCTCAAAGGGGCAGCCTCGGGAGCAGGCTTGGGAAATCAGAGAAGGTTTTGCAAGAAGGTGGCATCATAGTCAAACCAGGCTTCCAGAAAGAGGGACAGGGGTACCTGTGAGGTCAAGTGCCCAGTGAGGAAATGATAAAGGAAGACTGGAAATTCATCACAGGATGAAATTCACCATCTATCTGCTTTCATTCCAGGCTTGATTCTGAAAAGACTATCTTAAAATTCAGTAATGTTTAATCAATGTATGCAGGGCTGTTTAGTTCATATTCCAGTGAGGCAATTTATGGTTCTTTACTTTTTGGAGGACTTGAATCCTTTTGAGAATTTGATCAAAGATAAGGACCTCCCCAGAAATGCACCATTTTACAGACAGTTTAGGGATATTCACAAATCGGAAGCTTCCCCATGGTGTCACTTTGAAAAATCCCCACAAATGTTTATTCTTGGGAGTGATCCTTCGCTTGATCACTTTACTGGCCCCTGTCATCCAGGAATGTTCTAACATACAGTGAGGGCCAGAGTCAGAGCAGTTGCAGAGGTTGAGGCTTTGTAAGGAGGTCTGGAGCTCATCAGGCTTCAAGGTAACTGTACAACCCTCTCTAGGGACTCATGCTGTCCTTTAGGGAAGACAACAACTTCTAAGTGAAAATGGGATGTAAGCACATCTTTGAAAGCAAGACAGATTGAGACCTCAGTTATCCACATGAGGAACTTGATATGGTTGGAAACAACCGAACTCACTTATTCATGACTTATCATGTGCCTAATACTCTAAAACCTCATCCAGTCCTCTACTAGTGACTGAGCTACCACCTATCCTTTCCTTTGGCTTTAGGTCCCATTCAGTCACAGGGCTCCATCTATCTCAATTCCTTTGCTGCTTCCTTGTCTTCTATCTGACCTCTTAACCCAAGGTAGAATTTTGCTTTGTATTTCTGATAGTGTGAATACTGAACACTTTTTTCCTTATCACATCTAATCTAAGGTCCTTAGCTGGTTCCACCCACCAGAGATGGGGAGAAATGACCCACCCTATCCTCCTTTTTATCCTCCCGTATTTGCTTTGCATCTTTTAGATGATGATGTCTCTAGTGTTCTATGACACAAATTGCAATCACCTAGGGAGTTTGATAAAAATACTCATGTCCAGGCCCCATGCCCACAGATCTCATCTAGGAAGTTGGAGAAGGAATTTAGGCATCTGCAATATTTACAAGGTCCTCATTTAATTGTGGTCTGAAAAACACAAGAGCCAAAGAAAAGGCCAAGGTTTGGAGCTGAACACAAGGAGGAAAGGCAGCAGCAAGACCAGATGTTGGGGGTAATATCAGGAGTTCACTTAGATGTATTGAGTTTGGACAAGTTGAGTGGACAGGTCTAGCAAAAACGTATTTTTTTTGTTATATATTTTCATTTTATGTTATTATTCCTTTATACAGTCCATATTCACTTAGATTTACTCACATATTTGTCACTTCCTTTGCTCATCACACCATCCTGCAACTCTGGCCTTCTGTCTGAAATCACTTCACTACTTCCTAAAGAGGATCTTTTAGTATTTTATTTAGGATGTGTTTGGTGGTAATGAATTTTCTAAGTGTTTATTTGTCTGAAAATATCTTTATTTCATTTCCCTTCTTGAAAGGTATTTCTTGTTGGGGATTGAATCCTAGGTTGCAGTCATTTCCTTTCAGTACTTTACAAACATCATTCCATTATTTTCTGGTTACCAATGTTTCTGTTGAGAAGTCAGCTCAACAGAAACAATAATTGTTGCCCCTTTGAAAGTAATCAGTCTTTTTAATCTGACTGCTTTAAATTTTTTTTCTTATCTTTACTTTTTAGCAATTTTACCTCCATTAGTCTAGGTATAAACACTTTTATTTCTTAATTCGGGACTTGGAGGAGAGAGAGCAAGTCCTGGGTCACTGATGTATAAATAGTATTTAAAGCCATGAGACTGGCCCTGTATCATTTAATGTTCTCTTACGAAAGTCCGTCTGAGAAAGGTTTTTTAGGATTTGGTTCCAGAGGTTGTCTTTCTATGGAAGACCTTGATTTAATTCTTCATGTTTAATAAGAACTGTGTAATAGATTAATCTCCCTTTGCCATGGCATTTACAAGGCTCCAGGGCAAACATGAGAATTAAGTTAGAACATTCTAATGTTCTCACTCCTTGTTTTTCTCAATTTTTATTTGAATTTTCTTTAACCATATTTTTCATTATTGTTGTTATTATAAATCATTATTTTACTATTTTTAAGTCGCCTCACATCGTTTTTTTGGGGGGAGGGAAGAAATAGAA
Source organism: Tamandua tetradactyla (assembly GCF_023851605.1). Taxonomy (NCBI): domain Eukaryota; kingdom Metazoa; phylum Chordata; class Mammalia; order Pilosa; family Myrmecophagidae; genus Tamandua; species Tamandua tetradactyla. Next base: position 51,033,364 of record NC_135341.1, on the reverse strand, counting down.
GCAAAGGAATTAGTGAAATATTACCTAATTAATGTGTCAGGAACTAAATAGCCTGTCAGAACAGGAAAAGAAATTATTTTAAGGGCAGAACCCAGTCTTCAAACACTTCTTACTGCTATTGATCGAAGCCCGTCCCCAAATGATAGGAGTTCACCTAGTCTGACCACCCCCTGGATAGGCAGAAGACTCAAACTAGAAAGGATACCTGATCAGTCCAGAACCCAAGAGGAGCTCTCCCGCCCACTGCTCTCTCTGCTATCTCACATTCTCCAGCCTATGGTGATTGCGGGAGGTTTCTCCTCTGATGATGATGCTTGCAACTATATTTTTATCAGCAGATTCAGAAAATATATTAATTTATCACATGTTGGCCACTCATCATATCACAAATCTATCAGTATTCTCAAGTCTAGTCCTGAGGACTAGGAAGCTTATGATCTGTAGAGTACAGTCATGAAAAGTTAGTTCTGTTAAAGGATTTTTTAAATTCAAAATGAAGTCATGACTCTTATGCAAGGCTAAAATGAACACATGTCAAAAATTTTTGTTTGATGCATTCATTGAGAGAACCAGTAAGATCTTTCTCCTTTGAAGGAGGTGCCAAAGCATCGACATATACAGGCAATGAGGAATCTTGTAGGAATTTACAAATAGATGGAAACCTGGTCAGTATTCCCAAAACAATAATTGATTACATTCCAGGAGATGCAGTTCACTTGCATTTCTATGGGCGATAATCATTTGCATTATTATCAGTTTTCTACAATTTCCAGTAATATAAAATATGAAAAACAGAGATGACCCAGAAGTAACCATTTTCTCTATTTCATCCCCTTGGGGACTTTAGCAAATCTGTGAGGTTAGCCAAGCAAATAGTCTTTTACTGGGGAGAAAACTTTCAGAATCGTTAAGCCATTTGTTACAAGCCATAAGAATATCCTGAAGAATATTATTAAAATAGAGATTCCCAGGCTCCACCCAATCCTAGAGTCAAATCCCCAAGCTGGAATGTGGGAATCTGTATTGTTAAATATTCCCACGAATTCTGATGATCTTCCAGATTTGAGAACAACTGTGGTTTACCCACGGATATGCAACAGGCCAAAGTACAGACAGAAAACTGCAATGCGGGTTTCCTGATTCTCTATCTGTGCTCCGTACATTCATCTGCATTGGACTTTTTGGCCTTTAACTTATGTTCCTAATGGTCATCAACCTGTAAGATTTTATAAACTCCCCATAAAATAAGAGAGCAAGAGCCCTTGAAACAAAGTAAGACCGAATAAGCCTCCCTTGGTGTCTCGTTTCCATTCTCTAAGTACATTAGTGCTTAGCAAATGCATCAACTTAATTAAAACTGAATGTAATTCTAATGCACCAATTTGATTTAAAAATAATCTTCACAGTCACCAGGACATCAAAATGCAATTAAGGCTATTTGAGGAAAGTCTCTGATGCATATTATGTTCTGATGCTGTACTATGTAAAGAAACCCAGATCTTCCCAAATGTCACTAATGTGTTTAGCAGTCTCCCTCTCATTCAAATGACTCTCTCAATTAGGTTCTGGAGAGCGTGATCCATGACAGTTCAGGAACATTTACCAAATCCCTTCCAAATGGCCCTTTAACTGAATGGTGTTTCTCTGAGCTGGCGGGCTTGGAAAAGTGTAGGCAGTCTTTCAGACACCAGGCTTAAGGAAAAAAATCAATCTGCAAGGTTCAGGAGTTCCTTGTTACTTACCTGTATGCCCAGACTGTAATAGATTGTGGTACACAATAATGGAAATTGAGAATGGGTCTAGTGAAAAATAAAGCAGCAGATTTAAAATTAATGGAGCCATTTGACTGCTTTTTTTTTTACTGTTCCCCTTAGCTTCATTGTCAGGATATATTTTGGCTGAGTGACTATGGTTATGGTAAACTTGATTTGGGGTTCATTTGGCCTAATGAATGGGAAAGGACAAGAAATATTAAAGATGGCCCAAGTACCACAGAATAGAATTGTAGTCCTGATGAGTTTTGACAAGGCACTGGAGGTGGAAGTGCAAGAGGCAGCTTTATTTGATAGAGTTAATTGTGGAGTCAAACCCTGCAAGTGGTGAAATCTCTCTGAACCTTCTTTTCTGTGTTTAAAATACAACCAGTGCTGCCCTCGTCACTCAATGAGCCTTGTCATCCTCTCCAGACTATTTGGTCATCCTCAACCCTGCCAATATCTCTATTGCAACCAGCCACCAATTCAGTGAAATACTAACTCCAGCCCCAGGGTCTTCCCTCAGCTTTGTGGTATCAGCTGGATTGGAGTGCGGTGGGGCATGGAGAAATATGTAAAGAGAAGGGAAAGTTTTTCCAAAACTCTGATTCACACCAAACGTCAGTATCTGAAGCCATTTAACACAAAAATCAGAGATCATTTCTTAAACCACCACCACCACCACCACCCACCATAAACCTAAGGGACCACTCACTCAAAAGGTAATGATCACTACATCTTATTTCCAAATGCAAATTACATTTTTAGGAGATTAGCATTTGTTAAGCCCTTATTGATGGCATAAGACTTTCACATATGTCTTCTCATTTAATCCATGCAACTACTCTGTAAAGTAAATATAGTTCATTATATATTCATTATGTAAATATATATATATATAATGAATAGATATAATTTTATAAATATAATATGTATAAAATGTATTTGTTAATGTATATATAATATAAATATAATTGAGGTAGCTGGGACTCAAAGAGGCATATTTGTTTGGGATTTTTATTTGTGCCATCATCACATATCCCTTCTCATTCAACAATGACATTTACTATAAGTTGCCACCTTGCATGTCTTTCCCTTGCAATTACCAACATCTTAAGGGCAGTGACTATGTCTTAGCGACAATGGGCAGCATCGTTTGTGGGCTTATCATGTGTCTTACAAGTATTACCTCATTTAGTCCTCAAAAAACTTTATGGAGTAGGTACTATTTTTATCCTCACCTTACAATGAGAAGACCGATGCTTAGACAGATCTTTTTATCGATGCTTAGACAGATCTTTTTATCTTTGTACTCCAGAGCATGCCCAAGACCTAACATGTCATAAGCATTCAAAAAATACTTGAATGCCATATAATTTCTTTAGGCTAAGTGGGAAGATATGGAGGGATGAGGAAAGACAAAAAAAATTTTTTTGAATTCAAAAATATGCAGTATATCCAAAACATTCAGAAAATAGAGAAGGCACCAGAGCATCCTGCCTTGTCCATGTGCTTCCCAAAGGAGGGCAAGTCTAGAGGATCAGGGTGTCTTGCACAGTGTAGAACGTGTTTCCCAGAAGTATTGACCCCATCAGGAAGATCCCAGTACCTCTCCTCCAAGGAATCTGTGCTCTACATGGAGAATGGAGAGAGGCAGGGAAGGAGCACCTCAGGAAAACTCAAACTCCATCCTCCAGGAGCTCCCAGCCATAGAAGATCAAACCATCTTTGTAGCACCCTGTGTAGGAGCTCCATATAGCTAGACAGACTCAACTTGTATCATTCACACACTCTGTATACACTGTCCCCTCCGAGTCCCTGACTCTGGTTAACTTGGTGATACAAGAGAAGGGTTCCAGTGTCTAGATGAGAATTGAGAAATGGGGAAGTATGGGACTGAGAATGAACCCAGATTGCAACCATCAATCTCTGTCACACATGAAACATACACATGCTCACAATAAACTCTTCACTCTCCTCACCATTTCTATTAAGCATAATTCTGCAGTTAGTTTTTGTTATTTTGTCCCTTTTCGTATTATTCAACAGCTCCTTTGCCGTTTCTTGGCTTTCCATAAATCATGACATACCAACCTCCCCTGGGCCTAAGACAAATTTTACTCAGCAAACAAAAGTTAAAAACCAGCTGGGGCTCTGATCTCATCCTTTTAGTGTTCATAAATTACATTATACTTTGCATCATAGCATTTAACTCTAGATTACAGTGCAAGAAGAGTTTTTACCTGATTGAATCAGTCAAAGGAAAGCTTTCTTTAGTATTTAGGGGCCTGATAAGCTGGTCCCCAAGGATTTGGAAGTAAAAGAAGGGTTAAATTGTAAAAGGTTAAACTGCACATAATGGATCAGGAACATAAAGTGGCCTGAAAGAAAGAGAGCAGCTGTTAAAAAGAGCAAAATTTTCCTCAAACATGACTGAAGTGTGTTATCATGCATAAAGAAAGAATTATTCCGTGGAAAGTGGCAACAGGAGACAGAAGTCAAACTCCAGCATTGTCTATCCTAATACCAAATGAGGGAAGGAGAATTTTAGCCATTAAGCCCCCAGTCTTCCGGGACCAATGACAATACTCTCGCTAAGAACAGCTGGTGGGCAGAGTGGTCTTGCCTCATGGGGCTACTCAGATCCACCCTCTGCAAAAGTGTGGAAGAGGATTACAAATGCGAGCTCAGGGGGAAAGAATGCAGTGATTGATGGGTGATGTCTGCCACAGAGTATAGGGCAGCACAGCTTTCACAGGCCAGGGGTTTGCTGACCCTGTGTTTACAGAGGGTCTTGCATTCAAGTGCTTCCCTAGAGCAAGATCCTCTCTACAATGAAATAGATGCATTAGACGTCTCGGTCAGATGAACAATTGAAATAGGGTCTACTCCTATTCTTTAAGACTATGTCCTGTTTATTTCCTTCATAGTCCTTCAGATAACTTATAATTATGTAATTAATTATTTAGTTATACATGCATTTATTAGAAGTTTAGTGTAATTTATATAATTATTAAATGTCTCATTATATATTTACTTACATATTGTCCATCTTTATCTCTAGAATATTATTAGCTCCCGTGAAGGATTTATTCACCGAAGTATACCCAGTGCCTAGTAAAGTGGGTCCCTCGTAATCTGCACTCTATAAATAATAATAAATAAGTGGGTAAATAATTAGATGAAGGAATAAATGGGTGAATTGAAGTCTTATTACTCATCAAGCAATTTCTAGTCCTGATGGAGCTCTCTTATACTAAAAGACCAAATTTCCATCACACTGTCTGGAATATGACTGTTATTTCTCATAAAATTAGAGCTTGTATTCCAGGGGTTATCTCATTCTCATACGTAGTATAGTAAGCACGGGTTAAGCACCCAGGTGCCATCCACCTCTGGGCACAGTAGAGTGAGTCTCTAGACTATAAAAAAGAGGCTCAGATTTTGCCAGCATCCTTTCTCACACTTAGGAAAAGTTACCCCACTCCTGTCTCCAGCCTCGTACCCCACACTCCACTTTCAGTTTCTACCTAACCATCATCAAAGTCATTGTGTTTGATTATAACACATGGTTTCTTAGGTTATTATGTTAAATAAAATCTGCTAGAGCCAAAAACATGCTTCTGCATCAACTTTCATCCTTCTTACTTAATTAAATCCCTCACCTGGGAAAGATTTTCAGCCATCTGACTTTTCATAGCACCAGCATGAAACGTGACTGCTGAAATTTGAAAATGCCAGTTGTATTTAATACTTCAGGTGTAACAAGCCTGTTATATTTGGAATACCCTACAAAGATAGATACTAACTGAGAATTGAAAATGACAGCAGAGGAGATTGAATCAGAATAGCAAAATGAGCACACAGATCTACTTCCCACTCTTGTGCCAATCCCTTAAAATGTTAGAAAATATTTTTTAAGAATGCGTCTATAACACAGTATAAAACAAAAAAAGGAGGTCATCAGAGAACCTAAAATTGGGAGAATTTCCTGGCAGACTAAGGCAAATGGAATTGGGTTGAAAACAGTGAAGATGACTACTGACCAAAGGATGCCCAGGAAATGTCCTTTGCCGTGTGACTGTGCAGTTCCTCACTGTAAAGGTGGAGGCTGTTATTCTGCCCCTTCAGTCTGGACTTGCCTTGTGACTTGCTTTGGCCAATAAAATGAGGCAGATGTGACACTGCATCCATTTTGAGCCTAGGCAGGTTTTGCCTGTTCCCACTTGTTGCCCTTGAACCTCTGTCATTGCCATGAATGTCCTGGGCTGCTGAGATGTGAGCTCCATCCATGGAGCAGGGCTTGGTCACCCAGTCATCCCAGCCAGCACTCAGCCAGTACCCAGCGATGTGAGTGAGCTTTTGTGGTTATTTGTTACATAGCATTATTGCCTCAGTAGATAACAGAAACAGAGTCACAAAGCAATTAGAGAGCTGCATTCATGGTATCACATTAGTGCTTATAATGAGCAAGAGGTAGCAATGTTATCTGACTCCAGAATTAGACCAAAATCTATTATAAAGAATGGAACCTGTGAATGAGGAGGATTCCTGTGTGGGCATAGAAGCCTGAGAGAGAAGCAGAATCAGGTTGGGATAACTCTGTACCTGCAGACCTGGAACAGGGGGAAAGGAAAGGTCGCTCTATTCAGGGCATGGGAGTGAGGGAAAGCTGACCTTCCCCACCAGGGTTAAGTAATCCCTCTGTGGTTTAGCAGTTGGGTTAGCAGCAGGAGGTCCTGGCCTGCTTACCTGCTATGCTTTCAGGCCTCCAAAAGCAAAATTTGCCAATTGATACACCCTGCCCTCTTAAATAGGATATATAACCAGCCCTCTTACTTGGGAGACAGACCCAATACAAATTCAGACAAATTCTCTGTAAGAGCAGAGAAACTTACCCAGCTGTCTACACTGATCTACATCAGTTTTCATTCATTAACATAAAAAGACAGCCAAGAAACACTCGATGTTGGAGAAAAATCCCTTGACATGAAAGAGAACCACAAGCCAACTAATTCTAGAGAAAACAAAGAACTCAGTAAATAGAAGAAATATTATTTTAAAAATATAATTAACATCCTAGAAAGATCCATTATAATATTGCATCCAAAATAGAAACCAATGAATATGAGAAGGCAACTTACAAAAATAATAAAGAAACTTATTAAAGTAAAAATTTTTTCTTAAAAAATTCTTAGAATTATACTAAATAATAGAAGAGACATGGCGAACCCAAAATACATGATTAGGAAGGTGAAATTGAGTATGATATAAGAACATGGAGAAAAAAATGGGCAATGTGTAGGGAAGACAAAAGGTGTGAAAGATTGACCCAGAAGGGTCCACCACGTATTGACTAGAAGTTCAAGAAGGAAAGAAGAGAAAAAAATAGATGGGAGAAAGCTAGAAAGGAAACAGTAGGCAAAATGTTCCCAAGGTGAAAAACAATAGATTTCTCTAATAAGATTGGAGACGTTCCAGGAGGTGCTGAGTAGGAGGAATTAAAACACATTCTGACACACTCACACACACACACACACACCTGAATGTGCGATTCAAACAATAAGTGGCAAAGAACAGCCATCACATCGACAATAGCAGCAACAAAAACACGTAAATCTTGAATTGAGCAATGAATGATGTAAACGCAGTGCATGTCTCTATGCATCAATATAGAACTAAAATTCCAGATTATGTCAACGTCAAAGGATGCAGGCACTGTAGAAGTAAGGAAAAATGTGCTAAATTTCTAGAAGGTACTGAACAGAGTATATTGACAATGATAAAGATAATTGCTAATCCTAGATGTCATTAGTAATCAAAAAGAAAAGAGTAAAATACATAAGCATCCCTACATATAAATGTATATTCGTAGAAAAGAGCCTTGAAGGATACACAGGAAACCATTTGCTGGTCCCCTTTGGGCATGAGAGGAGGATTTAAGGGCAAAATAAGAATGGGGACTTGCTTCTTGAAACTTATCAACTTCCAAATTTTGTGATTTATGCACTGTAAATATGATCATTTAAAAATAAACTAAATATTATTTTTTTAAACACAGCGCAGAAATTATCTTTACTGTTGCCCAGAGATGTTTACATGGGTGGGAAGAACTTATACAGGTCATGTTTATTATATTTCTATTTATTTTAGGAGTACATGGATAAATGAAATCTTTAATTTCCAAGTTTGATGTGCCATTTTTTTAATTTTTCTCCCCTTTCCACCTCTCCCCCAAATTGTCTATCCTGCATTATAGGCCAGGAGATATGATTACTCTTCTAGAGGACTCCAATGAAGACTGGTGGAAAGTAAGTTCTTTTTTTATCCTTAAAAAAAATCATTGGTAATTGCAATTAAAATAAATGTTAGAACTGTAGATGCATTCTTCCTTTTTCCTTCCAGGGGAAAATTCAAGACAGGATTGGTTTCTTTCCAGCCAACTTTGTTCAAAGAGTACAACAAGATGAGAAGATCTTTAGATGTGTTCGAACCTTTGTTGGGTGTAAGGAACAGGGACAGATAACACTGAAAGAGAATCAGGTGAGTCATTACACAAGAGACATACAAAGTATCACCAAGTATAACAGTCATTTTAGCCAACATAGCAATACACATAAATCTGAATGAGTGGAATCATTCAAAGTATTCACCTTGGGGAAATATGTTCTTATTCCAATATTAGTATAGTAGGATCAAAACATGCAAAACCAAAATTTTTGCTCCCTTACTATGGAGGCAGGGTAAGGATGTCAGGTCTCCAGGCTTTTCTTTAGGTACCACGGTCCTCTGATGTGGGTAGCTTCTCTGGTCTTGGCTCTATCTTGGTGTCCATCAATAGATGGTTAATTCCTCTGCGACTCCTGGGGATGTCCTGTTGCTATCTGCTGTTGAACCTATTGCATTCTATGGTTCATCGCATTTGCCTCCAGTCACAAAGACTCCTCTGCAGTCTCCTTGTCTGGACTCTAAGCCTGTTCCCTGCACTCTACCCCCCCCACCCCCGCCAACACCTTCACTTCACTCCATCAACATAGGTGAGACAGGGAACAGGGTATTATGATGGGCCAATGCCCTGGGTGTCTCACTTCATGTAATCTACCAGGTGTCTGATACAACCTTCCATTGTCATGTTGAATGTGGCATCCTCTATGATGTTGTCAGCTTTCCTGAAAAGTGCAATCAATTTTCCTGCACCCTTGTGTCTTCAAGCTCCTTGTTTCTTCCTCCCTCAACTCAACTACTGGAATGTTGACAAGGGCAGAGAGGAGGGCCACTCACAATTCAGTCTCTGTCCTACGCTTCCATTCTTTGTCTTCTTACAGCAAAGAGAGGGCTTCCTACAGCCCCATTTTCTCTGACTGCACTTCTAGTCATGGCATATCCTGTACCGTAACTACACACTTTTAGAGTAAAATAGTGTGCTCTTACCTCCAAGTTTGCTCTTGATGACATATATGAGGAAGATTTTAGAAATGAAAAATTAGAACTATCTTTTCTCTCCCAATAAAATGTCACAGTGGACTTCAATTTCCAATTTTGGAAATCAAAAGCTGAAATTTTCCTCTTTTTCTGTTGCATTCATGCTATAATTATTCTAATATGTCCCATGGCAATAAATCCTCTGGTTGAATACAGTGAGGCTCACCCTAAAAGGAAGTAAAAAATGAAAAATGCATTAATCATTTTAAAATTATCCTTTTTTCAATAGAATTGCCCCAAACACATCTTTCACATTTCTTTTGGAATTGTCTTCAAAGGTAACTTTAAAGTCTCTGTCATAAATCTGTCATAACTTTATATGTGTATCAGATATGTAATAAAATTATTTTTACCCAACCTAATCAACCATCTTACATGCTACAGTAGACTGCAAATTACTTTTTATAATTTTCATAATAAAAAACACGTTCTCAAATCATAAATATTTACTTTTGGTTTACGGCGATTCAAAACAATCTCTGAAAGAAAAAGTAAAACATAAAAGTAAAGCTTTTTTAAAAACATATAACCATGCTTATATTCAAAGAAATAAAAGAGTGAAAATGAGAAACCAATCATTACTTTCCCTGTATTTTTAACAAACATTTGGGAGTGGGATCAGTTATTGGCATTTTCATAATTCCTAAGATAAATCAGTTCATTCATTTTGCAAAGTGATTTGGTTGCATGTATCAAGAACCATGAAATCGCTCTCCCCCATGACTATAGTAATTCTAACTTCTACAGTGTAACCTAAGAAAATCATCTGAAACACAAGAGGAAAATACTGTATGCCCAAAATACTGTGTTTCACAGTGGTTTTCATAAGGTGAAAATTAGGAGCAAATATACATCAGTGGATGAGTGAGCCAATGATAATATTTCTATCAGCAGGAATTGTTAGGAACCAAGGCAATTTTGACAATGTTATGACCATATCATGGACAGAACATTGGAATCCAGATACATATCCAAGTCACCTCTCTGCCGAGGAAAACACAAAAGGGAGAGCAGTACAAAAGGGGCCTGAGCCCTGTTTTTACCATTGGAACCCTAATAAACCAGATGGAGAACCAGACCTGGCCTAGGGCCCTAAAAGACCTTTTTGCCACAACCTAACCATTCCTACTTCCACAACCATTGGCCAGTCTGAATCGCAGAATCCCATGATGTCCCGATGGCACGGGGGACAACAATGGCTCACAAAGGAGGGAGAAGGGAGAAAGCTTTAATCGACAGTGATAAACCCCTGATCCATGTGGCCCAGTCAGACTTCCTCCCTTTGGAGAAATGAAGCCAGACCTTGGAGAGAAGGGCAGAGATCCTCACCTATTATGTCGCCATCTTAAATGATGGTTTTATAAACCGTGAAGGAATATGTTCAATTATTATGAATAATGGTAGTGAAAATTTATAGAAACGTAAGCAATAAAAGAAAAAATTGAAAGGTCTGTGTAAGGATGGATGTTCTTTTCTTCTTTCTTCATTTATATTACTTCCATAGTATTTTTTAAAAAATGCTAAATTTTAAAAGAAGTAAAATTAATATTGTTCAACCTTGTCTTTGAATCTAATCATGAAAAGGCGCAGTGTTGCTCTGGTTTTCCTGGGCCTCAGCTTTGCATTTGCACACACACACACAAATGCACACACATACACATTCCTCACCACGTCCCACTGGTACAAGTGCTAGATGAACTGCAGTAGTGGCTGTTTACATAAAGGCAGGGACGCCCACATGTCTGTGCCACATAATGATATTTGCTTATTAAAATCTCTGATATCATTAGGAAATTGTGTCACTGGGCTTTACGATTTCACTCTGGTTTTACACATTTTTCTCTTAGTTGACATTAGCATTCTTTGTTTTATACAAATTCCTTACACGAGACATTCACTTTAGAGCTAACTGAATTTTGTGAACAACACTACCTTCTCCTTTATCTTGTCCTGTGTAAACAAATCATATGCTGAAAGAGATGGAAAACCAACAGTTCTCTGGCATAAAATAGTCCTTACCTAAGACCTCCTGATCCTTCCTTTTTCACACAAAGTCGCTCATTGTCCCAAGAGCTGGTGGTGCCCAACTCATCCCCTGTTCATGTGCTGTGCCCAGGGAGGCATAACAAAAGCCATCAGCTGCCTGTGGACAGCAGTGCCATTTGAGGGGCTCCCCTTAATGGCAGCTCCGCCCCCACCCTCCCCCCCGCTCCAGGAGCCATTCCCCCACCTCTGGCAGATCGCACACACCACTCTGTTTCCCATTGCAAATCTCTCTTGACAATTCCTTTTGGGATAGAGATCATCTATTCTGGAGTCTGCTCCTTGAGAGAGAACCTTTTATATCCAGCCCTTGATTGGAGAAGGAAAGAACAAATTAAGACTCTCCTAAACCTTGTCACAATGTTGATTATGGTAAGTATAATCACTATTACTGACATTACTTTGTAATATCATACATGTATATTATATAACATTTGTAAAGCTTATATACCTACAACTATGAATTTTATGGATTAATTATTGGTTATTCCTACCTTGAAAATGAGGATACTAAGGCTGAGGGAGACTATGTGCCTTCCTCAAAGAGCCTGGAAAGTGGCCAGGTTGGAACTTAAACATAAGAACTTAAACTTCAAGGGAATGCTTTCCACTGAGCCATTTGTCCAAGACAACGTGGAGCAAACTCTGCATGATAAAGAACCCTTTATACCTTGGCTCCCTGGGAAGGCAAGTGTTGTAAGAGGTCCTTCCTAGGACCAGAGGGACCCCTTGAAAACAAATAGTTGCTTGTGTGGGCTCTCTACTCAGTCAGTCTTGACTGAATCTTCATCTTTGGACTGAGATCCCGTCTGTAAAGCTCCATACACCCCACAAAGTAAATGGTGCTTTTCCTAGCTTGAGTCCATGCCAATGCTTCAAACTTCTGTGTGTTTACCCAACCGTATCCTTCCCATTCCAAAAAAATTGGAGACCTTTTGAATGAAATAAATTCAGGAAGGATATTCATCTTTATTGGCAAAGTGTTACTGAATAGTCTTGCTGGCATGTTTGGTTATTTTTTCTCAAATAACCTAGTGCTTCCCCTTTTGACATTAAGCATTGTTTTTATGTTATTAAAATACAAATAGGTGAAATCAGAAGGCAAATTAAAATTTGCCAAATTGATTTCCAGAGGCAGAACATCTGCTCAGTGATTCATACCTGTTCCTGGACTGTATCCTCCAAGGAATATCTCAAGCCTCCGCATTCTCTTCCCTTACAGTTGAGTTGATAGTCTTTCCCCTTGGGAGATGAAGAGTGGGAATCAGTATCTATTTCAATCCCCCAGGTGTTGTAATAAAAGCTAAGGTTTGAAAATGAGCTTCTCATTTCCATTGTCTCAGTTTAAGTCCTATAGTTCTTCTGGAAAACTAAACACATTTTACTTCCAATTATAGATTGGCCAACAAAAGGCACTAAGGTCTCTTTACCCCTACACAAATTCTCTATTTAAAATCAATGTTACAACCAATTTTTGAAAAATGTCAGCCACCTGAAGGAAAATTTACATTCAAATAATCTATTAATTTAATATAATCTATTAAATAATAAAATATTGTATTCAAATAATCTACCAAGGGAAATTTCAAAAATTTTCTGTACTTTAGGGTCTAAAATTATTTTACGTGTAAAATTTCAAACACTACTTGTTACTTAGAGGAGCATAAGGTAGTGGAAGGAACGTGGAATCTAGTATCACACATAAAATCCAAATCCTGTGCAATGTTGGCAAAGTCAACCCTGAATGTCAATGTTCTCACCAGTAAACTTGGTGTAATAGTGTCTCCCTCTTGATGTGATTAAAGTCCCTGCATAGTGCTCAGTGACATCATGGGTGCTTAGCACTCATCCTCACTCAGAGTAGAGACTAAGAGGACAATCATTTGCACTGGTCAAAGCCACCCAAAATTACCTGGTAATCACCAAGAAATAGCCAGTCTGCTGCTTATAACTAAAAACACAAAATGGTAAACGATCATTAGCAGGAGAAGAAAGGAAAAGAAATGCAATGTGTCTCTTTGATTAAATCACATTTGTGCCTCTAGGCTCAATTGGCCAAACAACTATTATTTTTTTCACAGATTTCTTGTTTCCAAATAGAATTAACTTACCCATCTGCTGTGAACACAGCTAGAGTTTGTATTAGCGCAAAGGTACATTTTCTTCATTTTTTAAAGAAAAACTCCATATCAAATCAACTTGAAACACAATAAAAATACTTCTTTAAATTAATCCATTGTCTTGCATCCCTATAAATCTGTTGTCATAGACTTTGTGTTCTAGCCAAGCTTTAAAAATAAAAAATAGGATGGGCCATGGCAGCTCAGTGGCAGAGTTCTCGCCTGCCATGCCAGAGACCTGGGTTTGATTCCTGATGCCTGCCCGTGCAAAAAAAAAAAATTAAAATAAAAAATAAATTACTGTAGGTTATAAAATTAAAATAAATTTACTATGGAGATACAATTTAGAAAATACAAAATAAAAGTATAAAGAAGAAAATAGATTGCAGGTAATTCATCCATCAAGCAATAATCAACATAAACCCTTTGGTGCATTGTGTACCAAACTCTTCAAGTTTAAAAACTTTTTAAAAACTTAGTTACTAAATGGTCTTCAAAGCACAATTTTTTACTGTTGTGTAACATTCCATCATATAGATCAAGGCATAATACATGATGGCCCATGGGTCAAATCTAGTCCTCCCCTGTTTTGTTTTGTTTTTTGCCTTTTTTAGAGAAGTTGGAGATATACAGAGCAATCATGCATAAAATGCAGAATTCCCATACACCACCCCCCTACCAACACTTCCATTGGTGTGGAATATCTGCCACAATCAATGACAGCACATTTTTTTCTAATTGTACTATTAATTAAAGTCCATGGTTTGATCTAGAGTTCACTGTCTGTATTTTTAAATTTCATTGTTTCCATATATACAATCCAACATTTCCCTTTTAATCATATTCAGATACATATTTCTGAATGATGACTTCACAATGTTGTACTAACATCACCACCATCCATTCCCAAAATATTTCCTTCATTTCAAATAGGAATCCTGTACATTTTAAGCCTTAACCTCCCATTCCCTATCCCCACCCATCCCTTGTTAACCTATATTCTAGATTCTTACTCTATGAGTTTGCTTATTTTAATTGTTTCAAATCAGTGAGAGCATGCAATATTTATCCTTTTGTATCTGGCTTATTTCAATCAACTTGATGTCTTCACGGTACATCCATGTTGTCATATGCATCAGGATTTCATTCTTTTTTATGGGAGAATAGTATTCTATTGGATGTATATGCCACATTTTGTTCATCCATTTGTAGGTTGATGGGCACTTGGATTGTTTCCATCTTTTGAGAATTGTGAATAATGCCACTATGAAATAGGTGGACAAATATCTGTTTGAGTCCTTGCTTTCAGTTCTTTGGGGTATATACTGAGAAGTGGGATTGCCAGGTGTCTTAGTTTGCTAATGCTGCCAGAAAACAATATACCAGAAAAGGAATGGTTTTTAAGAAGGGAATTTAATAAATTACAAGTTTATAATTCTAAGGCCATAAATATGTCCTAACTAAGGCATCCAGAGAAAGATACCTTGGTTCAACGAAAGACAATCTGGGAAGTCACATGGCTGGCATCTGCTGGTCCCTTGCTCCTGGGCTCTGTTGCTTTCAGTTTGTTTCCTATGGGGGCTCCTCACTTGGCTTCTCTGGGACTGGGTTTCATCTCTTGGCTTCTCTTCACTCTCTCCAGGCTCTGACTTGCTTCACATCTCATGGTAAGGCACATGGCAATGTCTGCTGGACCCTGCATCTCCAAATGCCTGGGTCTTGTGTTGGCTCTGTTGCCTCTGCAACTTCTGCTCTCCAAGGGTCTGCATCAACTCTTCCAAATGTCTATGTCTGTGTCTGCATCTGCACTTTCTTTAAAATGTTTCCCCTTTTAAAGGACTCTAGTAAACTAATCAAGCCCCACCCAGAATGGGCAGGGTCCCATCTTCATCTAATCAAAAGACATAAAAACCATTTTAAAAAATGGACAAAAGACTTCAATAGACATTCTTCCACAGTGGATATACAAATGGCCAAAAAAAACCACAAGAAAAGACATTGCTCCAAAGAGGATTTACAAATGATCAAGAGCACATGAAAAGATGCTTGACATTTTGCTATTAGGGAAATGTAAATAAAAACCACAATGAGATATGTCTTTCTGTTGTTGTTGTTAAGTCAGAGGATTTCTTATACAAACTGGATATTAACCTTTTGTCAGATGTGTGGTTTCCAGACATTTCCTCCCATTGTGTAAGTTGTCTTTTTATTCTCGCTGACCCATATTAGAAAAGCAAAGTCTCTAAATGATGCAGACGGGTTGGTGGTGGCTGAGCTTAATACTTAGGTAAGTGCAAGACTGTCTGGAACTAGTGTACTATGTTGGTGTATGGATATGTGGAAGGCTTTTCTCAGCTTTCTGGCATCCAGTGCCTCTACTCTGAATATGCTGCACCTGCCTTGGTATTGTCAAGGCCAGCTCACCACTACTGCATACGAAATGAACTCAGGTCAGGGCTGCACATATCAGCAAGCTGCATGGTCAGATCAGGATTTGTCAGCAGCAGGAAGAAAATTGGTCCAGCTTTCAGGAAGACTTCTGACTGGAGAAAGGGAAGAAGGGAGGGAGGGAAGGGAAGGGAGAAGAACAAATGACAGGAGAAGAGAGGAGGGAGGGTAGGTTAGGGGAGCAGGGGGCTGAAGGGATGAGGAGGGGAGGGAGAGAGCAGAGAAGAGGGGAAAAATCTGTCCCTCTCCTTCCTCTGCTTAAAACCTTTTAACACCCTTCTGGTTGATACCAACAGGTATTTTTGCCCTTTTCCCATGTTGCAGAGCCTTGGTCTTTGTTCTGCATGTCCATCTTATATGACTTAGTAAATCTTCATTGAACTGGTTGAATTGGTCCCTTCTCCTTGCCAGTGACTGTTTTGATGGCTGGCATGTGTGACCCAGGTCCAGCCAGTGAGACAAGTCAGAGTTCTGCTAAGGGATCCTTACACATTCTAGGTCCTGCCAGTGTCTGTGGCTTCATCTTACACCCCTCACCCTTTTCATCTCACCGTGTCTGGCCACACTGAAGAATTTTCAGTCACTCCAAAGTGTCGCAATCTTTTTGACACTGGACTGTGTTCCCATTCTCTCTTCCTCCCCCTCCCATTAGTTCTCTCTCCCTTTGCTTAAATGTCACTTCTACAGGAGGTCTTTCTTACCCCCCTAGGCTAGAGGAGGTTAACATCTATATTCCCATAGCACCCTTTCTTCATTCATGAATTCATTCAAAAATATTACTGTTTTTATTGTCGGTTTACTGGATAGGCAATGCTCAAAACAGATATGGCCCTTGTACTCATCGTGCTTGTAATTTATTACTCAATAATGCCTGTCTTCCCAGCTGCAACCAATAAACTCTATGAGGGCAGGGATTGGGTCTGCCTTGCTTTTCACTAGTTTCCCAGCTTCTGGGATGGTATGGAGCACATAGTAGGCATGCAATAAAAATTTGTTGAATAAATGAATAAAGCAGGGAATTGTGAGTCCTTAGACAAGGGAAGTACCTCTAACTGGATCTGATGAGTGAAAGGTTTCTGATAGGGTAACCAACTTTCCTGGTCTACCTGGGACTGTGGATTTCCTGGGATGTAGGGCATTCAGTGATAAAATTGGGAAAGTCCTGGGTACACTAAGGTGAGTTGGTCACCTTATTCAAAACCCTCTAACCCAAAACATATCCTCTGGGTCTTCCTCACCTCCTACCCTTTTCTGGGCAGATCCTTCCACTCTGCCTCTAAATGAATGGGAATGCCTCCAGCTCTGCCTTTGCCTCTTTAAATGGTATTTTCTCGAGCTTCAGAGGCTATGTATTTCTATCATCAGAAATTTAAATTCTAGACCCTTCCTTTCCTCATAGAGTGGAAGCTCTAAAGTCTGTTTTCAGCCATTTGTACTCATCATCTTTTAAAATTTCACTTAACTGCCTCATTGTCTGCTACCAAGCTAGTCCAAGCTGTAAGTAATGGGTGCAGAAACCCTAGTCCTTATCAAAGCTTTCCCAAATAAAATCACTCTGGAAATGTGAATTAGAAGGTGCAAAATAAGTCAATATATTCAACAAAGCATGACTGTTTTATGTCTTGGCCTTCTATTTCTGAGACACCCCCTCCCCCCAAAATTCTCCCATTGCCCCTTTTGAGCAATATTTCTCTACCACTCTGAAACCCTGAAAGAGGGAGAGAATAAAGGTTTATCTCATATACAGGCATGCATTTGAACCTCCAGTGTTTGTTTGTTTTTCTCCTGAGACTGAGACATACAGCTTACATAAATGATGGAACACTCTGAAAATGAGCACAAAAGGCCACTGAAGACAAAGACTCTAGTCCACTCTATGTTTGTTCTAAGGCAGAGGGTAATGGGGCCTTGCTCTAGCCAGAATTTCAGCTTTATGATTCTTTGCCCAGTGTTCTTTCTATTCAACATCTCCACAATACAGTTTCTATACATGTACCTGTCATAGAATTGTTTTCAAATTTGATTTTCATTTAAATATTTCAACTCAAAAAGTTTTTTAAAAGCATCTTAAATGGACATGCATAAGACAGGTATTCTGCTTTTCATTGACCTTAACTAACTGGACTTACATTAGGGATTGTTGAAATTTTTAACATTTCGCAATAAGAAGGAAACTCACTCTTTGACGAGTTTAAAGCCAGATCCTTCTCTTAAAGCATTATGGTAGGTTTTTCCAAGAAAAACGCTCCAACCCATCACTGGGGTCTCTCACCTACAGTGTTTCTGACACGGGCAAATGGCAGGCCTCAGCTTTTGGAAATCAGGTAGTCCACCCTCATTTTGGGTTCACTTTACTCATTAAGCTTTCATAGATCTAACCTGAACACAAGTGACCCGCAACAGGTCTTCATGGAACAGTTAACACACACTTTGCTCTTAAAAATTAGCCTCTCTTTTTCCCACTGTCTGAGCTACTTTCCAGTCATGTTTCTCACATAGTAGATTTCTCAAGCATGAATCAGATGCCAGCCAGTCCACTATATGCCCCAAGTCTGAGAAGTCATAAATTGAGCTCATTAAATGTCCTATTAAAGTCTTTATCCTATGTGAAAGATGAGCCTTGGGTGGTAGTTACTATTGATGTCCTACTCACATCTGTTTCACTAGTTGAGTGCACCATCTCCTAGTTGCTGTTAGCTGCTAATAACTCCCCGCTGCCACTTTTCTGCAAGTGGAACAGGAGCTGTCTCAGCTGAGAAATTATGCCTCTCAACTCACCAACTCCCACTCCTGCCCAGGTCAGGTCAATGATTGATATAGGAACATATCAATGATCGATATGTCTGTCTCCTTGCCTAAAAGTGGGACAACTCTGTGATGCAATTCAAGAGCTCCCTGCAGGATCAGACTGAGGCGAGTCTCCAGCTGAGACCACATCTTTGCTCATCTCTTCCTCTTCCCT
This sequence comes from Tamandua tetradactyla, assembly GCF_023851605.1. Classification (NCBI taxonomy): domain Eukaryota; kingdom Metazoa; phylum Chordata; class Mammalia; order Pilosa; family Myrmecophagidae; genus Tamandua; species Tamandua tetradactyla. Next base: position 51,014,555 of record NC_135341.1, on the reverse strand, counting down.
ATCCTGTCTCCCTCACTTCCCACCTCCTGAGAGCACCCCTTCAATAAGTCACTTGCACAAGGATCCTAGTATAAGGCTCTGTTTCTAGGGAATCCATCCTAAGACATGAAACCAGGTTAGGTCGGAAAAACTCACAGCATGCTAACAGCTCTCTTGAAAACCCTTTTCTGATGTATGTCCAGCTGTATCCATCCTTATATGCCCTCTAGTGGATTAGGGGCAAGGCTCAAGTGGGTTTTTACCACCTCATTTATAGGTCCAGCATAGATGGATTTGTTTTAGAATATGGAATAAGTTAGCATCTATTTACTTGGGGCCAACACCAAAATAATTTCCATTGACTTCCTGATAATATAGGAGGCATATATAAAATTCTAAGCATATAGTAGGAAGCTATTCTTTGGTTCTTTAAAATAATATATTTAGGACTCACTTTTATGCTACCTGCTAGGCTCTGAGATAAGCATTATCTCATTCTGTCTTCACAGTGACTCTTCAGGGAGACACAGTACTACTAATCCCACTATATTGATCCTCATCCATAAAACTGAATCTCAGAAGCCACTCAATGCCTGGGCTTAGTTCCAATTCCAGCCTTCTGCCTGATTCTTCATCAGATCTCTTTCTCACAGCTTACAGTTTTCCAGCGTGAAACAATTCTCCTTTTCCAATTCAGTGCCCCTGTGGCTTCAGTCAGCCATGATCCAAGCTGCAGGTTCTAGCTTCCTTCTTGTTGACACGCAAGTCTGTTTTTTTTCTTCTTTGGCATTCAGATATGTGTGACTTCTGAAGAAGAACAAGATGGCTTTATCAGAGTCCTCAGTGGAAAGAAGAGAGGCCTCGTCCCCCTCGATGTCCTAGAAAACATCTGATTGCTGGCACTTCATCCTTGCACAGGATGCAAGCTCTGCTGGCAATGCCGTCCGCCTCATCTCACACTGTGTCAACCCAGAGGATCTGTCACACTGACCTGGCCCAGAATCGAGGAACCAAGACTGTGGAATAACAGCAACAAAAGAGACACACATCCAGACTGCCCAGGGTGAGGGTGAGGCTGAGGAGTCTGCCGGCCATAGTGAGGTCCACTTGGCAGCAGCATCAGGGCTGTATACCACAGCTGTCCCCTAGGACTGAACTCACTCCCTGTCCACATGGAGTACATTAACCCACTGGGTTGGGCTCCAGTTTGTAGCGTGGCCCTCACATGAGGTTCAGATATATGCAGCCAAGAGTGATTCTGGCCCCAGAGCTTTGTCCCCAGTATCAGCCGGCACATTTCAGATCCTGAGCAGTCTCCCTGTACAGCATCAGGAAGACCCACTTCCAAAGCCCCCAAATTCCGGTGTTCCCAGGACCCCCTCACTTTGTGATTGAGCTGTTCAGAGAAGCAGATACTTTCTTTCTTTTCTGTCTCCAAGTGAGTCCTGGGAGTGTGCATTAGAGGTGAGGGCTAAGTTGACATGGCACCAACTGTGAAGACCCCAAAACTGCTGAGAGGTCCTTCCTGCTCTCTAGTTACCAATCAGGGAGGCAACAGAGCAAGAAACAAGGAGTAGATATATGGGGGGAAGAGCAAGTGGGATAAACTGATAAGAGCTTATTGACTTTTATACAGCCCTTTCAGTTATGTTCTCCCAGTCAACACATAAATGCCATGAAGTCTGGTTTCCATAAGAAGACAGAGTTAGGGCAGAGTGTGGTAAAAGTCTCATGGATGAGTTCAATTTTCATTTCACATCCTCTATATTGGGGGCAGCATTTTCCCTCATTACATCATTCTGCTTTCCCCACCTTGTAGGGAACCAGGAATATGCTGGGGAACCAACAATAACATCTTAGAAGAAGTGTAGCCAACTTGGAATCCATTCTTCTTTAGGGCAGTATATTATATCCTAGCAGATGTAAAATGGAAAATAATCCTTAATGCTCCATCCTCTGAAGGCAGAGGGAGTTGGGGCCTATTTAGCATCAACTAGGGGAATCTCTATTACTCTATACTTGTACTAATGTTTACAAGAATGCAATATACTGTGATGCCTTCCTCCTCAAGCCTCCTGTTAGTACTCAAACTTGCAGCCTGTTAGTCAGTAATATGGTTAAACTTCAACTCACAATGACCTTGGAATCAATGTCAGTTTGATATATTTTGTTACAAAGCAATAAAATCATTAGAGCAATTTTTTTTAAGATTTAAGTGGATGCATTCTCTGCATGTAAACATTATTTCCCAAACCAAAGCATCATTAATCTCCATTTATTTTTTTGTTAATGCTCAGTGTGAAGTTGGGAGCTGAGATGGGATGGTTATTGATTTCACAGTAGTCTGGATGCCTTATTCTTACACTAAATCCAGCATCCAGAATTTCCTCCCTTTCTGTGATATGACATGCAAAACCAAATGTAGAGGGTCAAAATGGATTCTTTGAGAGACAAGGTGGGTATTGTGACTGCCTTTCTGTAAAATTAAATGCCAGAGTACAAACACTCTTGGCCTTGGCGCTAATTCCATTCAATAAAGACATCACAGTGGCTTGAAAGGAGCATAAAAAAAACATGTGTCCTGATCTCTTCTTCCTGGTTGGGATATCCATTGAAGTTTTTGGTACAGTGGTATCACATCATACTTACATTTAATTTGCACAAATCAATTTTACATACTTAGCAGAGAAAATTTTCTTGCTATACTCTCTTCTACCCTTTCCAACTAGATCTTAATCCCCACAATCCCAGAGAAAGAGCCAAAAAAGAGAAGAGAAACAAAATTAACTAATTCATGGCCTTTTGGGCTTTTAAAGATTCAAGTCCCAGTAAATGAAAGGTAATTTAGGGAAATTTTTTTCAAGAGGAATTTCATCTGTAAGTTAATTTGGCTATCTATCATGTTTTGTTCTTAATCTACAATGAGATGCAACTCTGCTGTATTCCTGTAACAACTTTCCCTTTCTGGCTACCCATCTACAATACAACATTCATAATAAAAGCAATTCAGCAAAATGAGGTTAAGACATCATTCATGAAATAAACAAAGAGGCAATAGGGATATGAAGCAGAAGATAAAGTGATTTCTAGATACTTCCAAACAGAAGACCCAAGACCAAGGGGAGTCTACTGTCAGTGAGTATGTGTCCACTCAGTAAGGATGACTTGCCCAACCATTTGATGGAATGATGAAGGCCGTGAGCTTCTCATTCCTAAGAGGCATTTCATTAGAGGGAATCTGCAACAGAATCCCAGAGTCCAAAGCAAACAGACCCATCAAATGCTGAGCTATACTGGGCCTTTGGAACACCTGTCAGATCTGAGTGTTTATCCAAGGAAAGGGGAAGAAAAAGATGACCACCAAAGCTTTTGGCCCTGAAATTTCATTTTTCTAAGATATAGGTTTTCACCATCTTAGTCTAAATCCTTATGCATAGCAAAATAGTCATTTGTGTACACACAGAGTTGGTGGGAAATAATTTCTGGAAATAGGACAACTGAGCTTTTGGGGGAACTCAAGAGAAGGTCAACATTCTCTTTAATAAAATATTTGTAAATTACACAATCACATTTATGTCCACACCAGTATCTATACTATGTTATATTTCCATATCATTTTCTTACATTTGTATCTGAGTGTATTTACATGAATATTTACACATATGTGTAAGAGTTTGCTTTTAACTCAATGTTAAAATTTTGGGGGGGAAAGGATACACTAAAAAAAGTCTTAAAATTCTTCCAAAGTCATATGCACACTTCTACTTCATTTTTCTTATTTACTACAGTATTCATTGTAGCACTTAATAATACAGATTCTGTAACACAGTGTTCTTTGTTTAATAGTCATTATTAGCCATAATCTCTTTCACATACTTTTAGCCTATCCATTCTATTACTTCTGTATGTTTACGTTTCCCCATTATACTGCAATCATATTAAAGACACAGACAATATATTGTTTATTTTCTAATCCACACACATCTCCAAATCCCAATAGTATTCAGTGGATGCTCAATCAATGTTTGAAAAAAGTCATTAAGTTGTTCCTTTCCTCTTAATGATTGATTTATATAGGTAGAATCTGGGAACATAGTGTGGCACCCTGAACCTAGCACAGTTATATGTGACCCTTAGTGATTTAAAACATAAAATCATCACCTAGTGAATCAGAACACTAAGCATGCAATGACCCCTTAAGGAGTAGAGTAGTTTCCAGGCCACAAGATCTGACACATGATATTGTCCAAGGTGGAAAGAGTCAATCAAAAGTGAGTTGGTCATCTTCAAAAAATGGAAGAGACACAGAGGCAGAAACCATTGTCCACAACCCAACACTGCCCAGTGGATAGGATAGAGGTCATGTTAGCTGTATATAATAGGTCAGAATTGCTTGGCAGTGACAGAAGCATTATCCTCCCCAAGCATGTTTTGTTTAAACTGGAAAGTGATAGCTAACTCCATTTCTCTGACAAAGCTTTGAAGTCTTTCAGTCTTCCATTATTTATTTGGCACCTCCTCAATTTCCCTTTTGGCTCTGTCATATTTGCTGTGAATAAGTGGTTGAGAAAAGAATATGTGCACTATTTCCAGAATTGGCAGATTTCAAGGAGCAAATAGAGGTTACAATGAGAAATAGAAGGAATGTTCAGTGTCCAGTCCAACATGTGAAGAGCTTAGAAAACATAATTCCTGCCATCACAAGAAAAAAAGAACTGAACCAAAATCAACAACTCTTCTTATGTCCATAAAAGAAATTGAGTCAATAGTAAATAGCCTTCCAAAAGAGAGAGTACCAGGCCAGATGGTTTCACTGGTGAATTCTATGAAACTTTCAATGAAGAAATCACACCAATCTTCTATAGCTCCTTACAGGAAACGGAAGCAGAGGGAATACTTCCTAACTCATTTTCATTTAGATAACTGGCTGCTCCAAGGAGAAACGAGCCAGGAAAGGAAGCTACTGGCAAGCCCCAGACAAGAGCTAGACCCAGGCAGAGATGCAACCACAGAAAAGTGTTCTGTATTCAAATAGAAGCTTAAATTTAAATAACGTGAGCCTGGCTTCTTTACTCAGAACTTCTCAGAGTCCTTCATCTGCTAATGTTCATGATGACTCTTCAAAAAGGAGATTTAGAACTGCGGAGTAACTATTAGCATTTCACAGAATAACATGTCAAGGAATATAGTTTGGGAAATATGATGGCAGAGAATTTTCATGTAATTCAGGTCTACCTAATGAATGACCCAAGGCAGTCTTTTCCCACAGTTCACTCAGATACACATGAAGTAATAAAAAGGACGAAAGCACACATTTTAGTGAAAATTAAGGCTAAAAGACAGCTTACCCAGGAATCTGAATCTGCAGGGAAATTAGAAAAGGTGGGAAACTGTGTACTCAAGAAGTGATATACTCACGAGAAAGAGTAGCTTTAATGTGCCATGATAGCTTTAGCAAATACTGACCCGCAGGGAGTAGGCTAGTAGAGACCTAGGAATAAAAGAAAGTTCAGCATTGCTGGGTGAGCAGGTGTGCTTTACAAATTTAATGCTGAACAAAACCCCTTAAAATAACTTGGACAAATATTGAAATAGTTTAATGACATCCTGTAACTATGCAACTGTCTTAGATTTTGCTCAGCTGCAGTTTTGCTGTATGTTTTGTACAACACCTGATGTTTTTGACACTTAGAATCTGTTTTTTTTTTCTTTAAGGAATTTTAAATAGTCCTCAGTATTCCTGTAAGTAATAGAAACTTTCAACCATACCTTTAAATTTTATTTACAAATTAATTTTAATGGCTGTCTTTTAAAATTGAAAAAGCGGCATTTTTTTTATCATCTCATCATCAAACTTAAATAATACTGAACATCTTCCATGTCTTCACAGTAGTCAGAACTTACTGAATTCCTGAAAATAAACTCTGGAAAAGTATAAAATCTATTTCCAAGAAAAATGATGGATCTTCTTTAGATTTCCTCCATGGTATTATTTACTCAGGCTCTTATTGAGAAGATTGTAAGGTCCAATTCCAACTTTTTCTATGCATGAGAATATTTTTCCTTGTATATCTTCTCCTGTTTTTCCAGATTCTTGAAATTATGCACTTAGTTCATTTATTTTTATTCTTTATTAGTGGAAAATAAATCATCCAGGGTTATGAATTTTCCTCTTAGTTCAGCTTTGACCATATTAACATAGCTGTTTCTGCTTTAATTCATTTATAAATATTCTTTAATTACAGTTTTGATTTTTTATTTCTATTTTGTACAGGTGTGTTATTAAACCACTTTTCGTGCATTGTGTTCAGATAATATTGTCCATATTGTTACTTCCTTGAGAAATTAAATGGCATTTTCTTTAGGCCTAACATATGATGAATCTAGAAATGTTCAAAGGGTGCTGGCAAAAATAACAAGGAAAAGTCATGTTCTCTGCAGTGTAAAAGTGCAATATGCATCTATTAAATAAAAAAATATGCAGACCATCTACAGTCTCATTTATTTTTATGCAATATTATTAAGATATGTTCACATACCTTATAATCATCCAAAATACACAATCAACAGTTCACAGTATCATCATATAGCTCTGCATTCATCACCCCAATCAATGGTGAAAAAATGGGAAAAAAATGTTTCTGAACATTTTCATTACTGCAAAAAAAAAAGAAGAAAAATTTTAAAAGAACACCCAAAACATCCCATCCCCCATACCCCCTATTATTTATTTATTTTTTATCTTTATTTTCTTACTCATCTGTCCACACACTGGATAAAGGGAGCATCAATCACGAGAGTCACAAGGCCCCCACAACCACATGATCACACCATGAAAGCTATACAGTTATACAATCATCTTCAAGAATCAAGGCTATTGGACAACAGTTTAACAGTTTCAGGAACTTCCTTCTAGCCACTACAATACACTAAAAACTGAGAAGGGATATCTATACAATGCACAAGAATAACTTCCAGAATGACCCTTGACTCCACTTGAAATCCCTCAACCACTAAAACCTTATCTCATTTCATCTCTCTTCCAGGTTAAGATGGCCCCCTCAATCTCATGATGCCAAATTCAGGCTAACTCCCAAAAGCCACATCCCGCACAGCCAGCCAGATCCACACCTCCAGGAGCCATGCCCCATGCAGGAGGGAGGGCAGTGAGTCCATCCACAGAGTTGGCCTAGAGAGAGGGCACACCAAAGTAACAAAAGAGGCTCCCTGGGAATTACACCCAGGCACAACCACAAGTAGGCCCAGCTTCTCTCCTGCAGGGCAAGTCCCAAGATCTAGGACCTGGGCCATCAAACTAGTAGTCCTCAACATCCACGAGAATACCAGGAATTCCCCAGGCGGGGAAGTTTAATATTTTCACATTTTTCCCCAGTGCCTCAAAGAGACCTGGCAAGTACTTTTTTTTATTTTCTGTCCAGATTACTCTGGGATACATGGGGGCATCACACCAACCTGTATAAGCCAACAAGACTTCACTACTTATTCAAGGCTCCATGAAATCATGATTTCTGAACAAACTGACCATACAAGTTAAACCAGACAATATGCTACAGAAAAATACAAACACCTCTTCCCCTGGTTCCACACAGAAATCAAAGTCCTAAAACACAGTTAACATCATCCTTCACCCTCTAGTCTGATCCAACTTAGTCCTAACCAGATCAACCTCATTCATACCTCCAATCAAAGCCCAATCTCTCCCTCAGCCCCTCAACAGTTGCTGCATGAGCAATACTGACCCCCACAGCTGCAGAACCCTATCTCTGAGACTCAAGTACCACAAAGACACCCAACATTCCAGGGGACAACCAGGTCACTTACAAAGGGCTCAACATCTCAGAATTCAGAAACAACCATTACAATTCCTAGGAATAGATGTAACCACTGCAAGAGCCCACAACCCAGGAACCCTTACAACAAGCCTTCCCCTGATAACCTATACTCTTGGATTCAACCCTCAGAGCCTGCACATCACAGCAGCTCGTCCATATTAGTGAGGTGTTATGTTTGTCCTTTTCGTTTCCGGCCCATTTCACTCAACATACTGTCCTCAAGGTTCATCTACCCAGTCACATGCCCCACAATTTCACTTCTTCCCTCAGCCACTCAATACCTTATTGCATATATACATCACAGTTTGTCTCCCCATCCATCAGTCAATGTACTCCCAGACCACCTTCATCCACCACAAATTGCAAACACTGCCACCATAAACACCAGTGTACAAACATCCATTCGTGGCACCGCTACCATTCCCTTAGGCATTTGCCCAACAAAGGGGTTGTGGGATCACATGGCAACTCCATATTCATCCTCCTTTGGAACCACCACAAGCCCTGCAGAGGGGCCGCACCACTCCACCTCCCCACCAACAATGAGTAGACACACCTCCCCCTCCACACTCTCTTCAGCACCTGCATCCTTCCATCCTTTCCAAAGCAATTTTATTCAAACATCATACAATCTGTCTCCAGTTTACAACCAATGGCTCCCAGTATCAGCACATAGTTATTCATTCACTACCACAATCCATATGAAAACATCTCTACCTCCACTGCAGGGAAAGAAGAGGAATAATAAAGAATAAAAATTAAATTAAGTTAAAAGGGGAAACCAACACCACCACCAAGAATCCCATATTCCTCACACACACACACACACACACACACCCACTGACATCAGCTCTGGTATATTGCCTTTGTTACATCTAATGGAAGCATGCTACAATGTCAGACCCCAGTCTGAGGTACCTGCTCCATACACCATCTCATCCTCAACATCCTGCAACATTGACATTCATCTATTCTCTCCCATGCTAAAACATGCCCATACCTGTACATTCAATCACCATCATTGTCCACTCTAGGTTTCACTGAGTGATACAGTCTCAGTCTTTATCCTCTATCTTTCCTGCTGGTGTCATACATGCCCTAGGCTCCCCCTTTCAACCATACTCACACTCAGCTTTGTTCAATGTACTTACAATATATATTATGCTACCACCAGACGGTATTGTGCTATCCATTTCCAGATCTCTGTAATAAATCCTGTTGAACATTCTGTACTCCTTAAGCATCAACTGCCCAATTTCTACCCTCTTCATTTTCTTTTAGTTTTTTTAATGCAATTTTACTGCAATGTATTCACATACCATATAATCATCCAAAGTGCACAGTTAATGGCATACAGTATCATTAAATAGTTGTGCATCCGTCACCACAATCAATTTTTGAATATTTTCATTACTTCAAAAAAATTAAAATTAAAATATAACACACCAGGAACTTCTCACACCTCTCATCCATCTCTTTTTATTTATTTCTTTTTGTCTCTAATTCCTTACTTATCTGTCCATACACTGGATAAAGGGAGTGTCAGTCACAAGGTTTTCACAATCACACAGTCACACCACAAAAGTTATATATTATACAATCATTTTCAAGAATCAAGGCTACTGGATTACAGTTTCAGGTATTTCCTTCTAGCTATCCCAATACACTATAAACTAAAAAGGGATAACTATACAATGCATAAAAATAGCCTCCAGAATGACAACTCTACTCTATTTGAAATCTCTCAGCCACTGAAACTTTATTTGGTTTCATTTCTCTTCTCTCTTTTGGTCAAAAGGCATCTCAATTCCATAATGCCAGGGGTAGGCTCATCCCCAGGAGTCTTGTCCCACATTGTCAGGGAGATTTGCATCCCTGGGAATCATGTCCCATATAGCAGGGAGAGCAGTGAGTTTACCTGCAGATTGGCTTAGAGAGAGGGGCCACATCTGTGCAACAAAAGAAGTTCTCTGAAGATGACTCTAGACAAAATTATAAGTAGGTTTAGCTTCTCCTTTGCAGGAATAAGTTTCGTAAGGGCAACCCCAAGTTCAAGGGTCTGGTCATCAAATTGGCAGTCCCTAATGCCTGCAAGAATATCAGGTCTTACTTCAGTGGGAAAGTTTACTATTTCCACATTTTTCCCCAGTCCCTCAAGGGGACTTTGTTTGTTTATTTTCTGCCCAAATTACCCTGGGATGTATCAGGGTGTCACAGTAACTCGTACAAACCTACAAGATATCGCTCTCTGTTCAAGATTCCGTGTAATTATGGTGTTTGAATAAAATGGCCATACGAGATAAATTAGATTGTGTGCTAAAGAAAGTATGAATTTTTCACCAAATAAATATCTCTTCCTTTGGTCTCACACAGAAGTTGATGTTTAAAAGGCAGTCAACATAACCTTTTACCTTTTAGTCCGATTTACCTTAGTCGTAAGCAAATAAGCTTCATTCACACCTTTAATTGAACTCTGAACTCTTCAGCTTTTTTAAACAATTGCCGTATGGGGTAATGCTGACTTTCATAGCTGCAGAACTCTAGCTCTGAGTCTCAGATGTCACACAGATAATCGAAGTTCTAAGGAACGACCAGGTTAATACACAAAGAGTTCAGCATCTCAGAGTAGTTACAGCTCTGAAATAGATGTGACTATTGAGAGAACTTGCAATCTAGGAAGCTAGGAAGTTTTACAGTAAGCCTTCCCCTGATAACCTATGCTTTCTTATTCAATTTTCAGAGTTTATACATAATAGTTGGTCCATATTAATGAGGCATTATAATATGTCTTATCATCCTGGCTTATTTTGCTCAACATCTAGTCCTCAAGGTCCATTCACCTAGCTGCATGCCTCACAACTTCATTCCTTCCTGCAGCGGCTCAAAATTACATTTTATATGTATATATATCACAGTTTGCCCTTCTGTTCATCAGTCGATGTACCCTTAGGCCACCTCCATCCATTGAAAATCGTGAATAATGCCACCATAAACACCAGCGTGAAAATGTTCATTTGTGTCCCTGCTTTCAGTTTTTCCATGTATATACCTACTAACAGGGTTGCGGGATCATATGGCTACCCCACACCTAGCCTCCTCTAGTACCACCTCAATGCCCTCCAGAGGGGCTGCACCATTCTACCTCCCTACCAACAGTGAACAGGTACAGCTCTCTCTCCACATTTTCTCCAGAATTTGTATCTTTCTGTTGATTTTTTTAAACAGTTTTATTCACACTCCATACAATCCATCCTAAGTAAGTAATCAGTGGTACCCAGCACAATCCCATAGCTATGAATTCACCACCTATGCATTCACAATCTACATGAGGACACTTCCATATCTTCCACAAAAAAGAAGAGGGAAAAAGAAATATAAAAAAATAAAATAAAAAGGAGAAACACGACCACCAAGATCCCATACCCCTCCCTTATATGCCCCTCTAATTGACATTTAATTTTGCATTTATTAGCTTTGTTACATTTAATGGAAGCATATTGCAATGTTACTGTTAGCTATAGACCCTAGCTTGTATTGATTGTCTTTTTCCCCACATACCATCCCATTTTCAACATATGGCAATGTTGACATTGATTTGTTCTCCCCCATGTAAAAACATTTTTATATTTGTACATTTAATTACCATCTTCGTTCACTTTAGGTTTCACTAAGTTATACACTCCAGTCCTCTTTCAGCCATACTCACACTCAGCTTTGTTCAGTGTACTTACAATACTGCACTACCATTAGATAGTACTGCTGTTTCCATTTCTGGGTCTTTACAATAAATCTTATTGAATATTCTGTACTCCTTCAGCATCAAACACCCAGTCTATACTTTCTTTCTATCACCTGATAAGCTGAGTTCTCCACTTTAACTCTCAAGGTTCGTTCACTCATTGATGTTAGTTCATATTAGTGAGACCATAAAGGTTTTGTCCTTTTGTTTCTGGCTAATTTCACTGGCTAATTTCACTCAACATAATGTCCTCAAGGTTCACCCACTTTGTTTCATGTGTAATGTTGTTATTCTGTACCCTTACTGATAGTCTTCATTCCTACATTCTTCTCCAAACCTCTCTCTCCTGTCTTTTCTTATCTGCCTGTAATTTTGCCTTTAGTATTTCTTGTCGAGCTTATCTCTTGTTCAAAAACTCTCTCAATTTCTGTTTTACTGAAAATATTTTAAACTCTCCTTCATTTTTGAATGACAGTTTTGCTAGATATAGAATACTTTGTTGGCAGTTTTTCCCTTTCAACATCTTAAATATGTCCTACCACTGCCTTTTTGCCTCCATGGTTTCTGCTGAGAAATCCACACATAGTCTTATTGGGCTTCCCTTGTATGTGATGGATCACTTTTCTCTTGCTCCTGTCAGAATTCTCTTTGTCTCTGACATCTGACAATCTGATTAGTCTTGGAGCATGTCTATTTGGATCTGTTCTCTTTTGGGTACACTTAATGGATCTGTAATTTTATGTCTTTCATAAGAGATGGGAAATATTCAATAATTGTTTCTTCTAATATTCTTTTTGCCATTTTTCCCTTTTCTCCTTCTGGGACACCCATAAACATACTTTTTTGCACTTCTTGTTGTCATTCAATTCTCTGAGACCCTGCTCATGTTTTTCCATTCTTTTCCCTATCTGTACTTTTGTGTATAGGATTTCAGATGCCTTATCCTCTAGTTCGTTAATTCTTTATCCTGCCTCTTCAAATCTGCTGTGTAAGTCTCCATTATCTCTTCTATAGTGCCTTTCATTCCCATAGGTTCTGCCATTTGTTTCTTCAAGCTTTCAAATTCTTCTTATGGTCGCCCAACATCTTCTCTATGTCCTTCATCTCTTTTGCCATCTCTTCCCTCAACTCATTGATTTGATTTTTATTTGATTTAGCACGCTTGTTTGAACATCTTTAATTAATTGCTTCAACTCCTGTATCTCATTTGAAGTGTTAGTTTGTGACTTTAACTGGACCATATCTTTGTTTCTCCTAGAATGACTCATAATTTTTTTGCTGGTGTCTAGGCATCTGATTTCCTTGATTAGTTGATTCTAGAGGTCGTTTTCACTTTTTTACCTACAGTTTTTTTGTTGGTTGGCTTTGTTCTCTATCTGTTCATTGATTGACATTCAGTTCAACTTATTCTAGGCCTTTAGCATAGTTTCTGTTTACTGATCAGAATTTTTCAGTTCTTGTCTTTCTGGTTCTTGTCCTTCCTTTTTGTGAGGAAGGTCTCTTCAGATATGAGCAACCCCAATCAGATTTTCCTAGACCAGACAGACCTAGGTTCCAGGAGGAGGGTGTAACCAGTATCAAGTTTCCCTGAGGGTGAAACCCAGCAGATTGTCAGACTTTCCTGTAAAGCCTCTAGACTCTGTGCTTTTTTTCTAACCCACCCAGCAAGTGGTACATCTCAGCTTCAGCTTCCCACTGACATAAAGTGGTGCAATGCCTTTAATTCTCAGCAGACCCTATACCTGCCAGGGGAGTGGTTAAGACAGAGGCTGAGGTAGAAGGCAAACTTAAACTGTTTTTCAGTTCCAACCAAAAACAGATCTAAAGTTTCTGAATTATGGCTACTACTTGAGCTGGGCCCCATCCCCCTTTTTCTTGGGAAAGATATGTCCTTTAGGGAATTATCTCCTTCATTTGATTCATTACTTTGTCTCTCAGACCTATCTAAGCTCTACCCTTGCCTTTGTCAGCACTGACAACTGAAAATGTCTGAGGCTTTCTCTAATGAACTACTTAGAATAGTTTTTTTTTTAAAAAAAAAAGGAATCCCTTTTCAGAGCCAGTCCTTAGCCCCAAGGTTTGTGAGTCAAGAGCCAGAGCCGGTACCAGGCTCTATGTGCCCCTTTTCTTGGGCCACAGCCCTTACCCAGTATTCTGAGTTCAGCCAACACCAAAGTCCTCCACTGTTTTTGTTTGTTTGTTTTTTCTGTCAGCCTTGCCTCCCCTCTGCTGGAAGACACCTTACAGTTCCTTTCTACCTTGCTCTGGGTTTATCTGTGCTCAGCGCTTGTATACAACAGTCCAAATTTGTTAATTAAAACCACCATTGGAGCCTGGTTGAGCTACCTTCCCTTGCTCCTAGCAGAGACTGCTTTTTCCCCTATGTGGGAGTGTCTTTGACTGAGTCTGCAGTGTCAGTAGGGGAGGGGTACCAGCCTCCACAGTTTGGGGGCTTTACATCCAGTTTGGTACTGTGATCTCAGCCCTTCCATCCATTCCAGACTGGCGTATGAGGTGTGTCTAGTCACAAATGTCTCCAAAACAGTTGTTCCAGACAGTTCCTGGTTATTTACTAGCTTCTCTAGAGGCCCAACTAAATTCCACACCTCCCTGCACTGCCATCTTGCCCTATGTCTCAATACCCTCATTTATTTTTTGCTCATTTGCTCTGTCTTGACAAGGAAGTCAGGAACAATCAACAGTGAGTCAGAAATGAATATACACTTTATAAGGATTTCTCTTCTTCATAGTAGGTGGGTAAGAGATGAAGTAATCTCTCATAGAAGTAGCAGTCTTAGAAGCACACAGTCACAGAACATACTGCAAAAGTTGTTTCTTTGATAAGCAATTTAACCCTGATAGAATAATTGCTGCATAGTGGTGATCCATTTATTCTTGACACAATCCTGATAACTGAGTCTACTTATCCCCATTTTACATGATGGAGAAACTAAGACTCATGAAGATAAAGTCTCTCGTCCAAGGCCACATAACTGATAAAAGATAGAACCAGTATTTGAACTTACAATACCATCATCAATGTTTCTAAGTGGAACTAATAGGCTAGCTCTTGGAGGGTTTTGGTAACAAAGATAAATATTGGAGTTATAGAATGATGAGCAGACAATAATTACTATAAAAACTGCATGTCTTACTACACAGTCCATCATAATGATAGCATGATAATGACATCATGCATAATGATATTAATAGTTTCTTTACTATTTAAAGAACTATATAAAATGATTTTAGAAAATTATTTTACACATGATTTTAGAAAAAAAATATGAGAGCATGTAGAGAAGTTGCCAGGAGAGTAGAGTTTGCATTGCATTTAGAAATTTCCAATGATCCAGTGGACATGCCCTCTGGCTTGCAGGCTCAGAAATCTGATGTGTCAGAGTACGGAGGGGAACTCCATCACTCAGAGCTAGAACTTCAATCCAACAACCTCAAAAAAGTCACAAAACTCAGAATGATAATATATTAGTTGACATTGAAAAAAAAGACAATTGTCATGAGGTGGGAAAACTTAGACTTAAATGAGGTACTCACTCACCCTGAGTTATATGATCCCCTTTGTAACTGGAAGGTTGCTCAGTGACAGTAGGAATTCGAGGTATCATATATTGAATGGCGTCCTGTTGAGAGAGCCTGAAAGAGCCAGACACGCAATGGGAATGACCTTGCTAATGCAACCCACCAAATTTGCAATCTCTTGGGCAAGACCCCTCCATCCAGTGCCTATGTGGTCAGTGATGACTTTATTTTTGTGAGTGGGGGCTGAGGGTGAGAATGCATCACAGCTTCAGTTTGTGCCATCTACAGAACTAATGGTGAGAGTGAACATTGTATGATGGGCTGATGGACTATATTCATATAACTAAGGGTGCACAAATCTTGGCATGGTAAATCACAAGCTACTGGTTGCAAGACAAAGATTTCCCTTTGGTTATTATAATTGTTACTATTTTGCAATGACATCAACAAATATTTGTTTGTGTCTATTGGGAAAAGCTGCAATTAAATAATAATGAAAATATGTGACTAATATGTGACTATGTATAATTTTCTACATTAAAGAAAGTGCAGTGAACCACAATAGCATATGCTGGGGCACCTAAAACTGTATGGAGTCTGAAAGACATTTTGGGTGCATTATGGATTGAATTTTGTCCCCCAAAAAGACATGTTCAAGTCCAAACCCTCATCCTATAAATGCAAACTTATTTAGAAATAGAATTCTTGAAGATGCTATTGGGCAATATGAGGCCAAACTGGATTACAGTGGGCCCTTAGTCAAATAGGACTGGGAAATTTGAACACAGAGAGACAGGGATGACCACATGACAGAGGCAGAGCTTGAGTTCTGCTGCTACAGGCCAAGGAATGCCACAGATCGTCCACCACCCACCAGAAGTCAGTGGAGGGGCATAAAATGGATTATCCCCTTTAAGAAGGAATCATGGTGCTGCCAACACCTTGATTTCAGATGTCTAGCTTCCAGATTTTTGAGACATAAATGAATTCCTGTTTTTTAGGCCAGCTAGTCCATGGCACTTTGTTACAGCAGCCCTGGCAAATTAAGACAAGGGGTGATTTTTAAGCTGAAATCCGAAGAGCAAGAAGTGAACCAACGGAGAGATGAGAGAAGAATGTTTGCTGGACAGAGCTTAGGGAATCCTCCAGCTCTGGGAGCAGAGTTTACAAGAGTTCAAAATCTCATGGCAAAATTGTCCTCACTTTCCAAAAAGGCAGTTTTAGATTGGAAGTGATAAGGCAGTTTTTCAGCTCCTTCTTTTGAAATTTTCTAACACTTGAAGCACTTAAATTTCACTAGAGTTTATGGATGATAAGGGAAAATATTTTGTGAAGATGAGGCAGAATTAGATTTTGTGGAGGTAAGGCAATATTTCTGAACTTTTTAATATAAGTGTCTCCAGCAGGGTGATCCCTTCATGTGGAGAATTGAAGAGTATTTGTGCAATATTAGCTGAATTGATAGACAATTTGGTGCTGGTGAGGATGAGGGGCTGGAGCTGGGTGGAGAGATGATATGGGGCTAGGAAGAGGAGGCTGCTTACTTATTTATGTCACATCTCATACCTAGAAAGGTTGAGGTTCATATCTCATCCCTAGAGAAATGGCCCAAAGAGAGCACCCCATTCAGGCAAGGCCATTCATGCCACATCAACCCTTTCTAGAACCCCAGAAAAAATTATCAAATATTAAAAGTTAAAACATTATGAGAATGAAAACAAATATACATGCTTCTTCACAATAGGGAGTCATGGTTAAAACAAATCACAGACAACCTGCTAGCTAATCAAATTTGGGCCATTTCAAGCAGGTTCCTGTCACAGCCATGACTGACTTCACAAGAGCCTTGTTGCTATACAGAGATCAGATACACACAGCTACTCACCCCTAAAGCTGTAAAAGTTGCTTTCCCCCCACCTTTCAATCACAGAAAAAAAGTTTAAAACTTTAAATTTGAGGAAATTAGTTTTATAGACTCCAAGATTCCTGCAGACCTGTGATAGTAATACCATAAAATTCAATGGCAATCAAAAAGTGCAAGGTAAACCTGGTGGAGACAATGCTGGAAATAAAGAAATAGGTGGGCTCTTGGGACCAAGAAATGTTTCCTTGTAATCACAGGAGAATCAGCCATCTGAGGTTTATCGTGTACTCTGCAGAAAGAACAGTCAGACAATGAGATTTCAGGGACTTGCCCTGGAGTAAAAGCTGGACTCAGATGAGGGTCCAGTCAGGCTACCAGTCTATGCAGGGGGGTGGGTAGCCCCAGGCACTCTGAGATCCCTGGCAACGTGGCGACACTGACAAGACTGCATTTAGCAGAAATCTGTGTGCATGTGCTAGAAGGGAGAACTACTTTAAGAGCCCTTGGTTTGCGGTGTGAGATCCTCAGAAGGCCACTGAAGTAAAAATGGGTTGAAATAACAGATTCAAAGAAGATGGGCCCTGCTATTTGAGGACTTAGGGCTTTTTTTCCACAGTGTTTTTTTTTTAAGGGACATAACATAATTCACATAACATAAAACTAACCACTAACTGTTTTCAAACATACCATTCAATGGTATTTAGTCCACTCACAACACTGTGCAACCATTACATCTACCGAGTTCCAATGCGGTTTAGTGTTGCAGATGGAGTGCACAAGAAGGGCCACAGCTGAGTCTAGTTCAGGACCCAGAAGAGATTTCAGCCCAGTGAGATCCATTTAAGCCTTCTGACCTCTTGGACTCTAAGATAAATTGGCATTGTTTCAGCCACTAAGTTTGCTGCAATTTGTTACAGCACCAATAGGAAACTAATTCAGCATCACACTGCCATTTGGGGAGTTGGAGGGCTGAGCTGTTTAGAAAAGTCTACTCAAACATGATGCTGTGCCTTGAGAAGTTTCCAAGGAGGATCAAAGCCTTCAAAAATAGATAAGGAGAGTCAGGTCAAGATGGTGGCTTAGTGAGGTGTGGGATTTAGTTCATCCTCCAGAGCAGCTAGTAAGTAACCAGGAAGAATATAGAACAACTTCTGGGGCCACATCAGTGACCAGACACACAGCGTATCCCAGTCTAGACCAGCTGGACTGCCTGCGAGCCCACCCAGAACCATGAGTCTCCCAAGCCACAGTGGCCAGTGCCCCTCCTCAACAGGCTGCTTCCAGAGGGGAAAGGAAAGAGCCTTTACCAGCAGCAGCACTGAGTGCAACCAAGCTCTGATGGTGGAATTAACTAACAAATTCTGACTATTAAAAATAGACCCCGAGCTCAGCTGAACCTTGAGTAAAAGCTGAGGTTGCTGAATTTTGCCCCAGCAAAACCCTGCAGATGGGGCAGGGCTGACAGAAGAATAAAAAACAAAAAGAAAAAAAAAACAGGTGTTTGGATAGGAAAGCATATAACACTTGAAAGGCCTTTAAGGAAAGGGTGGGACACATAGGAACTAGAGATACACAAAGCAACATATCAACATAAGCTCTTGATTGGCAAACCCAAGGAACAGGGGTCCTGCTCTGGAAAGGATTTTTCTTTTTCTTTTTTGTGGTTGTGTTTCTATAGCTTGACTACTCTTCAGACACAGCTGCAGGACTTCTCAGGCTCCAACTGCTCCAGGCATAAGCAGAATTAAGTTTCTTTGAGAGTTTGTTTGGAGACTGTGACTTACCCAGGAGACGGGTGGGGCCCAGCTAAGGTAGAATTCCTCCTGCACAGAATTCAGACCCCAGGGTCTGGAAAAGTGAAGCAATTAAAGCCAGCCTACAAGCTCTCCTCTGTCTCAACCATGCCCCAAGCAGGGAGAGTCTGCTGAAGTTAAAAGTACCACATCACCTTATGCTGGTGGGACCTGCAGACAGACAAGCACCACATACTGGGAAGGATAGGACAAACACAGAGTCCAGAGGCTTCATAGGAAAGACTTTCAACCTGCTGGGTCTCACCCACAGGGAAAATTGACATAGGTGACTCTTTCTTCCTGAAAAGAAGCCAGTTTGGACTGGGAAAATCTGGCTGGGCTCTATAATACCTAAGTAAACCCTCCTAAGGGGGGAACAAGACACCATACAGGCAGGGCAAGAAACAAGAAAACAAGAACTGAAAAACCTGATTTGTTAAACAAAACCTAAGCTAGAGGTCCAGAATAAACTGAACGTCAAAGAACAGATAGACAACAAAGTCATCCAGCAAGAAAATCCTAGGTAAAAAAAGTGAAAACAATCTCAAGAATAAACTAATTAAGGAAATTAAATGCCTGGACGCCAGCAAAAAATAATGAATCATACTAGGAAAACTGAAGATATGGCCCAGACAGAGGAACAAACTAACAATTCAAATGAGATACAGGAGTTGAAACAATTAATTCAGAACATTCAAACAGACATGGAAAACCTCATCAAAAATCAAATCAATTAATTGAGGGAAGATATAAAGAAGGCAAGGAATGAACAAAAAGAAGAAATTGAAAGTCTGAAAAAACAAATCACAGAATTTGTGGAAATGAAAGGCATGGTAGAAGAGATGAAAAAAAAACAATGGAAACCTACAATGTTAGATTTCAAGAGGGAGAAGATAGCCTTAGTGAGCTGGAGGATGGGACATCTGAAATCCAACAGGCAAAAGAAAATATAGGGAGAAGAATGGAAAAATATGAGCAGGGACTCAGGGAATTGAATGACAACATGAAGCACATGAATATACATGTCGTGGGTGTCCCAGAAGGAGAAGAGAAAGGAAAAGGAGGAGAAAAACTAGTGGAGGAAATAATCTCTGAAAATTTCCCAACTCTTATGAAAGACTTAAAATTACAGATCCAAGAAGTGCAGTGTACCCCAAACAGAATGGATCCAAATAGATATACTCCAAGACACTTACTAATCAGAATGTCAGATGTCAAAGAAAAAGAGAGAATCTTGAAAGCAGCGAAAAAAAAAGCAATCTATCACATACAAGGGAAGCTCAATAAGACTATGTGGAGATTTCTCAGCAGAAACTATGGAGCCAAGAAGAAAGTGGTGTGATATATTTAAGTTACCAGAAGAGAAAAACTACCAACCAAGAATTCTATATCCAACAAAACTCTCCATCAAAAATGAGGGGGAAATTAAAACATTTTCAGACAAAAAAATCACTGAGAGAATTTGTGACCAAGAGAGCAGCTCTGCAAGAAATACTAAAGGGAGCACTAGAGATAGATAGAAAAAGACAGGAGAGAGAGGTGTGGAGAAGAGTTTATAAATGAAGATAAAATCCAAAAAGCAAAATAGTAGAACAAAGCACTGCCCTTATAATAATAACACTAAATGTTAATGGATTAAATTCCTCAATCAAAAGCCATAGACTGACAGAATGGATTAAAAAACAGGTTGCATCTATATACTGTCTACAGGAGACACATCTTAGACCCAAGGATAAACATAGGTTGAAAGTGAAAGGTTGGGAAAAGGTATTTCATGCAAACAACAATTAGAAAACAGCAAGGGTAGCTATACTAATATCCAACAAATAAGACTTCAAATGTAAAACAATTAAAAGGGACAAAGAAGTACACTATGCATTAATAAAAGGAACACTTCAACAAGAAGATATAACAATCATAAATATTTATGCACCAAACCAGAGTGCTCCAAATGACATGAGGCAAACACTGAAGCAAACACTGAAAAGAGAAATAGACACATCTACTGTAATGATTGGAGATTTCGATTCCCCACTCTCATCAATGGGAAGAACATCTAGACAGAGGATCAATAAAGAAACAGAGAATTTGAATAATACAATAAATGAGCTAGACTTAACAGATAATTGTAGAACATTATACCCCACAACATCAGGATACACCTTTTTCTCAAGTGCTCATGGATCATTCTCAAGGATAGGCCATATGTGGGGTCATAAAGCAAGTCTCAATAAACTTAAAAAGATTGAAATCATACAAAACATCTTCTCAGATGAAGAAATGAAGTTGGAAATCAATAATAGGCAGAGTGCCAGAAAATTCACAAATAAATGAAGGCTCAACAACACACTTTTAAACAAACAGTGGGTCAAGGAAGAAATTACAAGAGAAATCAGTAAATATCTCGAGCCAAATGAAAATGAAAACACAACATATTAAAATTTATGGGATGTAGCAAAGGCAGTTCTAAGAGGGAAATTTATTGCCCTAAATGCCTATAACAAAAAAGAAGAAAGAGCAAAAATTGAGGAATTAACTGTCCACTTGGAAGAACTAGAGAAAGAACAACAAACTAACCCCAAAGCAAGCAAAAGGAAAGAAATAACAAAGATTAGAGCAGAAATAAATAAAATTGAGAAGATGAAAACAATCAAGAAAATCAACAGAACCAGAAGTTGGTTCTATGAGAAAATTAATAATATTGATGGACCCTTAGTGGGGTTGACAAAAAGAAGAGAGAGGATGCAAATAAATAAAATCAGAAATGGAAGAGGAGACATAACCACAACCCTGCAGAAATAAAGGGGGTAATGAGAGGATACTATGAACAACTTTATGCTATTAAACTAGGCAATATAGATGAAATGGACAACTTCCTAGGTAGGCATGAACAACCAATGTTGACTTGAGAAGAAATAGATGATCTCAATAAACCAATCATAAGTAAAGAAATTGAATTAGTCATTAAGAAGCTCCCAAAAAAGACAAGTCCAGGACCAGATAGCTTCACATGTGAATTCTACCAAACATTCAAAAAAGAATTAGTACCAATCCTGCTCAAACTCTTTTTAAAAAAAATTGAAGAGGAGGGAAGACTACCTAACTCATTCTATGAAGCCAACATCACCCTCATACAAAGCCCAACAAAGATACTACAAGAAAATAAAATTACAGACCAATCTCTCTAATGAATATAGATGCAAAATCCTCAACAAAATTCTTGCAAATCGAATCCATCATAACATTAAAAGAATTATGCAACATGACCAAGTAGGATTCATCCTAGGTATGCAAGAATGGTTCAACATAGGAAAACCAATTAAGTAATACACCATATCAATAAATCAAAACAGAAAAACCACATGGTCATCTCGATTGATGCAGAAAAGGCAGTTGACAAAATCCAACATCCTTTCTTGTTGGAAACACTTCAAAGGATAGAAATAGAAGGGAACTACCTCAACATGATAAAGGTAATATACGAAAAACCCGCAGCTAACATCATCCTGAATGGGGAAAAACTGAAAACTTTCCCCTAAGATCAGGACCAAAACAAGGATGTCCATTGTCATCATTGTTATTCAACATTGTGTTGGAAGTTCTAGCCAGAGTAATCAGAAAAGAAAAAGAAATATAAGGCATCAAAATTGGAAAGGAAGAAGTAAAACTCTCACTGTTTGCAGATGATATGATACTACATGTCAAAAACCCTGAAAAATCCACAGTAAAACTACTAGAGTTAATAAATGAATACAGCAAAGTGTCAGGTTACAAGATCAACACTCAAAAATCTGTACTGTTTCTATACACTAGTAATTAGCAGTCCAAGGGGGAAATCAAGATAAAAAATCCATTTACAATTGCAACCAAAAGAATAAAATATTTAGGAATAAATTTAACTAAGGCTACAAAAGACCTATACACAGAATATTATGAGAAATTGCTAAAAGAAATCACAGAGGACCTAAATAAATGGAAGGGCATACTGTGTTCATGGACTGGAAGACTAAATATAGTTAAGATGTCAATTCTACCTAAATTGATGTGTAGAGTAAATGCAATACCAATTAAAATCCAAAAAAATTACTGTTCAGAAATAGAAAAACTGATACCCAAATTTATCTGGAAGGGCAGGGTGCCCCAAATAACTAATAATATCCTGAGAATGAAAAATGAAGTCAGAGGTCTCACACTACCTGATTTTAAGGTGTATTACAAAGCTACAGTGGTCAAAACAACATGGTACTGGCATAAAGATAGATATACTGACCAACGGAATCGAATAGAGTGTTCAGATATAGACCTTCTCATCTATGGACAATTGATCTTTGATAAGGCAGTCAAACCAACACACCTGGGACAGAACAGTCTCTTCAATAAATAGTGCCTAAAGAACTGAATATCTACATGCAAAAGAATGAAAGAGGATCCATATCTCACACCCTATACAAAAATTATCTCAAAATGGATCAAAGAATTAAACATTAGATCAAAGACCATAATACTTTTAGAAGAAAATGTGGGGAAATATCTTATAAATTTTGTAATAGGAGACGGTTTCCTAGATGTTATACCCAAAGCATGATCATTGAAGAAAGAAAGGAAGGAAGGAAGGAAGGAAGGAGGGAGAGAGGGAGGGAGGGAGGGAGGGAGGAAGGAAAGAAGGAAAGAAAGAAAGAAAGAAAGAAAGAAAGAAAGAAGGAAGGAAGGAAGGAAGGAAGGAAGGAAGGAAGGAAGGAAGGAAGGAAGGAAGGAAGGAAGGAAGGAAGGAAGGAAGGAAAAAAAGAAAGAAAGGGGAATTCCTCAAAATTAAACACTTTTGTGCATCAAAGAACTTCATCAAGAAAGTAAAAAGACAGCCTACACAATGGGAGACAATATTTGGAAATGATATATCAGTTAAAGGTCTAGTATCCAGAATTTATAAGGTGATTGCTCAACTCAATAACAAAAAGACAGACAACCCAATTACAAAATGGGCAAAAGACATGAACAGACACTTCTCAGAAGAGAAATACAAATGGCTAAAAGGCACATGAAAAGATGCTCAACTTCCCTGGCTATTAGGGAAATACAAATCAAAGCCACAATGAGATATCATCTCACACCCACCAGAATGGCCATTTTCAATAAAACAGAAAATGACAAGTGCTGGAGAGGATGTAGAGAGAGAGGCACACTTATCCACCACTATTGGTGGGAATGTCAAATGGTACAACCACTGTGGAAGGCAGTTTGGTGGTTCCTCAGGGAGCTAAGTATAGAATTGCCATATGATCTGGCAATGCCATTGCTAGGTATCTACTCAGAGGACATGAAGGCAAGGGCACAAAGTGGACATTTGCACACCAATGTTGATAGCAGCATTATTCACAATTGCCAAGAGATGGAAACAGCCCAAATGTCCATCAACAGACAAGTGGCTAAACAACCTGTGATATATACATACAATGGAATATTATGTAGCTGTAAGACAGAATAAAGTTATAAAGTATGTAACAACATGGATAGACCTTAAGGACATTGTACTGAGTGAGATTAGCCAGAAACAAAAGGACAAATATTGTATTGTCTCACTGATATGAAGTAATGTTACTGAATGAACTTGGAGAATTTCGGTTAAGAACAGAGACCATCAAGAGATAGAAATAGGGTAGCTATTGGGTAACTGGAGCTGAAGGGATAGAGATTGTGCAACAGGACTGATTGTAAAAATTCAGAAATGGATAGCACAATACTACCTAACTGTAGTACAATAATGTTAGTACACTGAATGAAGCTGATTGTGAGAATAACAGAGGAAGGAGGGCTGTGGGCACAAATGAAATCAGAAGGAAATATAGATGATGAAGACTGAGATGGTATAATCTAGGAACGCCTAGAGTGTATAATGAGAGTGACTAAATGTACAAATTTAAAAATGTTTGCATGAGGAAGAACAAAGGAATGTCAATACTGCAGGATGTTGAAAATAGATGGTAATTCATATTTTAAAACTTTTAATTTATGTGTGAAAAGCAAAAATGTTTATTTGGTACAAAATTTATATTTTGACTAGTGCATTTCCTAATATAACTTATGTGGACAGTCAAGAAAAAAAACAGATAAGGTACAAAGAAAACATTCCCGTAACTCAGAAAAAGCCATCTAAAGAGATCAGGAAGGGTGGGCCACGGTAGCTCAGCAGGCAGAGTTCTCGCCCGCCAACCTGGAGACCTGGGTTCGATTCCCGGTGTGTGCCCATGCAAATAAATAAATAAATAGATAGATCGATAGATCAGGAAAAATCCACACAGCATGGTAGTAATGAATGCACCTTCCCTCCCCAGGAAATAGTAGTCTAAGCAAGGTCCTGGATATGAGAAAATAGGGGAAAGATTCATCAGCTTGGCCAGCAGAACTGCATTCAAGAGCATAACACCTTCCACCTTGAAGCTTACACTGAGGATGCTGCTGCTGCTGCCACGTTCTAATTGAAAGACAAAAATTTCCAGGTCATGTACACACAATCTCAGATAGACTCTATACTGGGCTCTCATAAATATTTAAGCAGTTATTTGTTTGTTTCAGTTGTTTGGTTTCAAAGCTATTCCTTACCTATTTTTTTTTAACATGAGAAGCAAAGTCTCATTGCCTAGACCTCTGAAAGGTATCGCACATGGACCTCTCACCCCTGCCATCCCTCTTTACTCTTTTTCTCTTCCACTATCCATTGTACCCACCACCCAGAGACTAAAATTCAGTTCTATAGAAATAATCTAGCCATATTCCATAAATAACACCTCTCTTACATCTTGTAAATTTCATAGCCTCATAATGGGCATTTGCATCCTGGACTATAATTTATTTGTTGTCAAAATACCTAAAATCAAGTACTCTTTGTGTTTTAAGAGTCAATGGCCTTTGAAAGATCCTTCTCTGTTCTACATAAGCAGTCCCCATTCCTTCTACTATTATAGCAATCCCTATTCTGGTGGTCTAATAGCTCTGACCTTCTCATGTTAAAGGAGTATTTATCTCCCTCCCTGCCATGGATAATATTACATGCTTTCTTTAATTTTCATGATAGTGAAAAGTATATTGTTAAAATTTCTTTTTTCAGATTTCTAGATTTCTCCCTTCATTACAGAAAGGGGGAAGAGAAGGACCTCCAGTTCATCCTTAAAAAAAATTGCAAATTTAAAATTAGGCTTTCCAAAAGTTATTCAAGAGGATAGTTATCAAGAATAAATGTTGAAAAGCGATTTGTCCCAAGTATTTAGAGACAGAAAGAGTAGTGCATCAATTGAATAACTTATTGATCATGGTGCAGAGACATGAAAATGAAACAGCATGTATGGTAGACTGGCCACAAACATTGGCCAAAATTAAATCAGACTTCCCAGTGTCCATAATCCTCTGTGTAGTCTCCTCTCACAATGACTCTGGGCCTGCCATGTTACTTGCAGTATTAGTCTGGGTTCTCTTGATAGCACAATTGGAGAGATCTATAAATGTGAGATTTATAAAAGTGTCTCATGCAACTATGGGAATGCAAGGGTCCAAAATCCATACGGCAGGCTATAAAGCTGGCAACTCTGATGAAGGATCTCAACAAACTCCACAGGAGAGTCTTGCTGGCTGGAAAAGCAGTGAAAATTCTCTCTTCTTTCTGAAAAGTCTTCAACTGATTGAATCAATCAATATGGCCGAATGGATTACTCGCAAGTATAAAATTCTTAAAAGTGTCTCGTGTAACCATGAAACACAGGGTCCAAAATCCACAGGGAAGGCTGTGAAGTCAATGATTCCAATGGGGGGTCTGGATGAACTCCACAGGAGAGGATAGCCGGCTGAAGCAGGAAGAGAACCTGTCTCTTCTGAATCCTCCTTAAAAGGCTTCCAGTGATTAGATTAAGCATCACTCATTGCAGAAGACACTACCCTTGGCTGATTACAAATGGAATCAGCTGTGGATACAGCTGGCATAATCATGATTTAATTCTATGAAATGTCCTCATCACAACAGAGAGGCCAGCACTTGCCCAACCAAACAGGTACCACCACCTGGCCAAGTTGACATATGAACTTGACCATGACTGGAGTATAACGAAATATGGCTGAAATCAGTCTTTTGCAGGGGTTCCACTGGGAGTTGGGATGGGATCAAAGTTGGTGTTGGAAGAGCTTAAGCAGAGGAGAAGATACTGCTAGGAACAAGTTAGGCAGCAATTTAGAAATGAAGGAGACCTGTAAGTGAGTGGCAGAGTCTAAAGCCATATAGGGCAACAAGAGATCTACAGGATGAGTTGGGGAGAGCTAAGGCAAAGCTGCAAGTTCAGCTAGCTTGTTTGGCAGCAACACACTGGTACCTCGTGGTCACAGCTCGTCCACCAATGCAAATTCTTCTTGGTGGTGGTTCTTCCTCAGAGTCAACCTCAAAGCCAGAATCATCTTCCTAAAGAATCACTTTGATTCCATTGCCTCCCTGCTCAAAACCTCCAGTCTCTCCCCCAAGTCTACAGGAGCAAGCCCAGGCCCCAGACCAAGCTCAGCTCTTCTGAAACCTCATTGCCTTGATAAGAACCACTCATTGGCATCTATTACTCAATGTTTAACTTTTGGCAATTTCCATAATTTATCTCAGTGAATAAATTCTAACTTCCTTAAGGGAAAAATGTTTGGATGGACTGCCTTGGAGAAAGAAATAAAGGGAAACTGTCTTTGTGATAAATGCAAAAGACATTATGAAGTATCGACATACTCAGATGTCCCCAATCCCATCTGTCATTACCAGCATAATCTCCCATCTTTTAGCACACCCAGCACTTGGCACTAGATGGCCACGATCGCTGCCAATAGCAGGTTAAATCAGTCAGCTAAGCCCACGAAGAAAGAGATCAAAATCAAGATTTGGTTTTGTCCTGTTCCTTGGCAAGGAATCACAGCTCCAACCCCAGTCACGAGCTTTGGATCTAATGTTTCAAATCCACCACCACTGCAGGAAAAGCAATTTAAAGAGCACTGGTTGACAGAGGTGCCACAATGCATATCAACCCCCCTCTATTGCTATTGCTTTTAGAGAAAACTCAGGTTAGGTGGAAGGAATGGGTAAAAGAATAGGACTTGTTTGCATGTTATAAATTTTAAGTTTTAAATTATTAGTAATGTTAAAATGAAAATCTATTGAGTAAGTTTGTGTCTTAAATGAATTGTAAGACATGTTAGTACCCAGAAGGATAAACTGTGAACCTTTCACTCATATGTTTCCACAAATTGTTCTAGTGCCCAATGCAGTATAGAGATTAAGGAAGGTATAAACTCTGCACTAAAGAGATTAAGGAAGGTATAAGCTCTGCACTAAGACTGGCTCAATGCTCACCAGCTGTGTGAACCTATAGCCCATTTTCTCATCCATAAAATAGATATCAAATAATGCCCATTTCACAAAGTTGCTTAGAGAATTAAAAATATAGATCTTAGCATAGTTAAAGATACATAGTAAATGCTCATATCAATAAACATATCAATAAACACACACCTTGCATTTGGAAAGAATAACGTCTCGGAACCTACCCGTGTATAATTGATTTCTCTTTGACTTTCTATGCCCTGCCAGAACTTCCTACCTCATTCCTTTTTGTAAACTACATGGTTGCTTATTTGTCTCTCTGACAAAATTATAAGCAGCTTAGGAGAGGGGACTATATTTTTTTCATAGTTTCAGCACATCAGCCATGCAGTAGGTTCTCAACCCACATTTGTGGAACATATGGCTGAATCTCCATTTTCCTTGTACCTAGCACAGCTTTCTACATTCAGTGAAAGTTCAATAACTGTTGGATCAAATTGAACTTGTCACCCAAACAGAGGTCCCATCTGGGGTCTTTTCCATCCTGTAAATCTAGAAAGGACTGCTTTGGAATATTAAGTCCAAGGCCTAAGAAGTTCTAAAACCTCTATTACATTCTCTAAAACTTCCTAGATATTTATATTTTCTTGGTCCCCCTTTTGTCTCCTTGTTCACCACACCTTGTAAGCTGTTTCTGACTGCACTATGTCAGGCTATATGCAAAACTCAGTCTCCTAACCATTATCTAGACGATTCCCACTCGCATCCGTCATGGGCTGAGTTTAGTAGACTTGGCCTGAAATATCAGCAAAGAAGTCCAGAAGAGTCATGGCGCATGGCTTTCCATCAACTTACTGCCTCCTTTTCACCTGTGCTTTCTGTTTCTCTGACCTTGCTCCCAGGAGCCCCACATTCATTTATTCTTTTAAGCAAGGCAAAGTATGTCTCCCCAGCCTTCACTTTGCACATCCAGACACACCAAAGTAATCAATAGGACAAGGAACCTTCCTTTTGCAAGATCCACTCTCTGCAGAAGGGCTTAGATGGCAGTTAAAATTTAAAATATCAGTATTTACCAAGCAAAGCTTCCTTTTAGAGCAGTACATGAGAGGAGATCCAAGGTTTTCTCCCCTCCAGGCCCTTTCCCTGTTACCTGCCCATTTCTCGGTCATCAGTATCTCAGAAGGCATCTTCCTACACCCTCGATATGTACAACAGAGTCAACCCAATTGAAATTTCCCTTCACTGTACCATGTAATTTTTTTTTCACATTTGCTTCTGAAAGTTTTGCTATTTCAGCTCCTTTGCTAACCATCGATGTCATGGAAATTCATACTCATTTGCTTACTAACATCTTCTTTTGGTGCTGAACATACATTTTTTATTGTGTTTCTGATGAGCGATTTGGATAACTATGGGAAATAAACTACTTTTGGAAAGTCACCTTCCCAACATGTCCCAGACGAGAAACAATGAAGGATTGTTGGTGATGGTTCACTCTTACAGAGAGAGAAATTATACCCCTGACCCAAAGCAGAGATGTAATGGCCTGAAACACTGTGATTTTACTGCACAAGTACACGTTTATTAAATGAGGTCTTTGCTTTCTTTTCAACATTTGCACACTTCAGTTGCCTGGAGTTTCCAGCACTGAATGCATTTGGCCTTCTCTTTTTAAGAATTCAGCTGTCACTTGATTTCCCACTCACATAACCTTTCTTCCAAAGAGAATAGTCCTTCACAAATGCACAAGGGTAGTGACTACATTATTTGCTCTTATATAAATCCAGGATACATCTAGGTGTGTCCTCTGAAATGTAATATACTCCATAAAAGTTTATTTTATCTTTTATTTTACTTGCATCGCCACTTTGTCACTAAAGGAAGGTAAATAACAGATGTTTAGTGATACATCTGTTAACCTATAATGCAACTATTAACATTGATGATATAATAAGAAAAGCATGGATTTTTTAAAAATACAAACAACCTAGGTTCTAATGCTGATTTCATGTCTTACTACTAGTTTGTGGCTTTGAACAAAATATTTAACCTTTCTGAGCCTCAGAGATACCTACCTGGAAGTATATTTGAGAAAATTGAAGAGATATGTATGCAAAGTAACACTGTAGCCACTGGTCTATGAAAGGTTCAAAAGTGTTTCCTGCAGTTCTCCAAAGGTGGTATTGTCCTGTTTGAAGGTTGTTGGCTAAAAGGATTCTACTCCAATATATGGCAGATGTGTTCAGAATATCTTTGTTCAGTGTGTGCATAGTTAACACACCAGTGTATGCTGTTCTTCTCTAAGTCTCTACTTAAACTTGTCTGGACACAAGTGTAGAGTAGAATGCACCAAGAGTTGGCCCATGCTCCTGCTGACTGCTGCCTCCCTCAAAAGACACAGGGAAAATTCTTTATGCTTATATGGTCCCTATGTTTGAAATGCTCAAAGCATTTTTTTGGAGATTAAATCAGGGCTTTCATATGATCCTGGTTAATAAATGTCAAGTCTTCAGTGTGAAATCTCAGAATATCCTTTTGAGGAAGGTGGTTGACAACCTTATCTTCCATACAAATAAACTGAGGCATGGATGCAATAAATCAGAGGGCTTGTTGTGGAGTCTCCACTCCTTATGTGTACACTTTGAGTTTATATATGAAGACCAGTGTTTCATGGGAGTGCATGGAGTGTCAGCAGTGATCCCCAGAGAGCAAGCTTATGGTTCCTGATGAAAGATAGTCTGCTATCCTCTCCTAACATGGCTGGGAGGGTTACGGGACTGGAGGGTCTGGGTGGTTCTGAGGCAGGGGCTGCCCTAATTGGGTAAAGAGTCTGAGTCAGTGATGTCAGCACAACCAGATAAGCCAAGACTCCAAAGAAAGGATGTTTTGGCACTAGTCATGGAAAACACAAAGTTTCTGTTTGGGGATAAATTCCTGTAGTTACAGTAAAGCCTTTTCTCAGGAGGAAAGAAGAGTTCAAAAGGGGGCTAAGAAGGAGTACTTTATGCATAGGGAAGGGTAGAGTGGTTTGATCAGCAGCTGTGAGAGAGTGAGAGGTCCTTTCCATCTGTGCCAGAGACCGTAACAAGAAGAAACAAAAAGATTTCCACTCCGTGGAGTGGCCACCTCCATTTCAAATATGGACTTCTAGTGGACTCTTGGGGAGCATCACCCATGTTCCTACTGCTGGTTTTCTCAGACCAGACATTCTCTGCCTTTCTTTTTATAGCCCAATAATACCAGTAGTTAACATTTCTTACTGCTTACTATGTGCTCAGTTTTTAATATGCTGTGGTAACTTGCTAGGCTTTTGTACTATAACAGCTGAGCTGAACTGTACCTACATTTCTGAATTCCCTTCCTGGAACGGTTCCATGTCAGCAAAAGTCACAAGAGAAATTTTTCTGTGAGACTTGAAAAGCAGAGGTGAAGCAGCAGCTATATTCTGTATGCCCTGAAGGTCAATGTGAGGCACCAGGCACTATGGCAGCTTGTTCACATTGTCACTGGCATCTCCAACCCCTTCTGTATCTCCTCTTTCAGCTTCTCCAAGCACATAATCAGTATCTCATTGATGGGTGCCAGCCTCACCTGAAGGTCAGCCATAGGATTGAGGCTGGAGGTGGAAAGTTCTAGTTGATCCTCAAGACAGGGAAGGGGAGAGGAGAGGCTGAGAATATCAGGTAAAGGATGAAGCAGCAGGGGCAGACCAAGTAAAGCCTTTACATTGTAAATAAACTCCCATAGCAAAAAAAAAAAAAAAAAAAAAAAAATCCCAGGATGTTTTTGTGGCTTTTATACAAAGGTGGCAGGGGAGGGGGGCATGACATAAACCACGGGGACAAGAAAAAAAAATTGACTTTACAGGGACAAGAAGCCAGAAGGACCATAACAGGATCGTTGGAGGAGTCAATGGAACAGTTATAATAGCTTCAATGTGAAGCTAATCGGCTAAGATATAGGAGTAAGGGAGAAGAAGGTTGCCTCCATCCCAAAACCAGCATCTGGAGCTGGGAAGAATAGAAGCCCTAGGGATAGAACTTACGTCAGGATCTCTAAATTCAAGAGAAATGGTCAACCTGGACGGAATTGTTAAGTTCTTTGAAACTTCACTTAGCCAAGAAGCATAAACTGCATCTCTGAATTATTTTAACAGCCCCCTGATTTCTCTTGCTGACTTTAAAGAACTGAGGCAAAGATGACTGGAGCCCTGGGATGTTTCTCCACCCCATTTTCCCCTGGGAATGGAAAACTGCAATTTTCAAAGAATGAGACAAGGTCTTATATGTATTTTTCCACATACATACTTATGTGAGAGTCATAAACACTAGTAAGAAGTAAAACAGTACAATTCAAACCAGATTCAGGAATGAAATTTGGCTTTTTGAACTCAATAAATCTAATAAGTGACTGCAGAGGAAGACTGGCAAGAAACTTAGGAAGGGGTCCAAAAAGGCGAGAATGAAAAAAAAAGAAATGAAACTTCCAGGCCTTAATTCCAGTGGTCTTGGACCCAGAAAACCTATTTTTGAATGTTACAAGTGGAAAAATATTAAACACAGAGATAGCTTTTTGCCCAAAGTTGTTTGCTTCTTTTAATAGCATAAAATTGGAAATAGTCTAAATATAGGGCAAAGGGGAATGGTTTTATAGTAATAGAAATATAAGCAGTACAGTACATCTTTACTACGGAATATGATACAGGTATTTTTTAAAAAGTGTGTGTGAGGGGGGTACATGTGTGTGTGAAGAGAGAGAAATATTGGCAAGGGAAAAGGTTGGGTTGCACAATGCCTTGCAGAGCATGCATTCATTTTAGTGACTCTGGGGGGGGGGGGTCTATTTATCCATAATCACATGTGTAGATGCCTAGGAAAAGTCTGAAAACAAATATCACAAATTACTAACAGTAGTGACCTGTAGGGGTAGAAAGAATGAAACAGCAGTCGGGACATTTGCTTTCTTCTTTTTTATTTATTTCCAAATTGCTTGAAATTTTTCCAATTTAGGGCAGAAATGGCTACGTGTTCACTAAAATCTGTCCTCCCTGTCATAGCTGTTGTAGCTTAGAAGTGTCATTCTCAACAGGTACATTTTCCAGTCCTCTTTGGACTAGATGACCAGTTTCTCCACAGAGTATGAGCAGAAATGTGAACCACTTCCAGTTCAGCACTTTTCAGAGGCAATGAGCCACCTCCATGCTCTCCTTCTCTACCTGCTTTACCTGGACATGATGATGCAGCCTCAATAATTTATACAAGTCCCTCATGTATGGTAGCGATAAGAGAGAAGAAATGTCCCTGAATTATCACATGAGGAAAGAACACCTGTCTCCCTAAGCATCCATTTTGGACTATTGCATGAGCAAGAGAGTAACTACTATTGTGTTTGAGCCTTTTTATGTGAGTCTGTGTCATTTAAACTTAGCTTTACCAAGATAAAATTTACAGTATTACTGTGGAGGAATTATTTTTATTGGACTTTTTGTTTTGAGATAATTGTACATTTACGTGGTAATTATAAGATACAACTTGTGTAAGAGCCCATGTTCCTGTTACTGAGTCCCCCCACCCACCCCGCCACCAGTGGTAACATCTTGCAAAACCATAGAACAATATCTTAATAAGGATATTGAGATTGATGCAATCAAGGTACAAGTATTTCCATCACAAAGATCCCACATGTTGCCCTTTTATAGCCATACCCACTCCCATCAGCCCAAACCTGCAATTTAACTCCTAGCAATCAATCATCTGTCCTCATTTCTATAACATGGTCATTTTTTAAATGTTATATAAATGAAATTATAGTGTATGTAATCTTTCAGGATTGACTTTTTTCACTCGGCATAATTCTTTAGAGATGTATTCAGGTAATTGTGTATATCGCTCGCTTTTTCCTTTTTTTGCTGAGTAATGTTCCATGGTATGGATGTAATATAGTTTAACTATTCACCCATTGAAGGACATCTTGCTTGCTTCCACTTTTGGACTATTGTGAATAAGCTTCCATGAATATCTGTGTACAGGTTTTGGTGTAATTATATATACACTTGAAAGGAAAGTGGTGTATAGTTTGTGGGCACTTGAAAGGAAAATTTATTCTAGTGATTTTAGGTAGAGTGTTCTATAAATGCGATTACATCCTGTCAGTTGATGATAGTGAAGCCTTTTATATCCTTGCTGATTGTAAGTCTCATTGTCCTGTTAATTGTCAAGAGAGGAATGTAGGAGTCTTTAACTATAATTATGGATTTGTCTATTTCTCCTTTCAATTTTGTCCATCTTTACTTCATATATTTTGCAGCTTTGTTGTTTGGTGCATATCCATTTAAGATTGCTATGTCTTCTTGACTAATGAACTCTTTTATCATTATATAATGTCTCTCTCTGCATTTTCTATGCTCTAAAGTCTACTTTATCTGATATTAACATACCCATTCCTGCTTTCTTTTCAATAATATTTGCATGATATATCTTTTTCTAGTCTTTTATTTTCAACCTGTCTATATCAATGGATTTAAAGTGAATTTCTTGTAGATAACATATAGATGAGTCACATTGTTTAAACTTCTCTACCAATCTTTATCTTTTAATTGGTGCATTTAGACATTCACTTTTAACTTTTAATGATATTATTGATATTATAAGGCTTAAGTTTGCCATTTCATTTTTCTTTTATCCTTATGTGTTTTTTTGTTGTTGTTCTGGCTTTTTGCCCTGACATCCTGTGGGTTACCTGATCAGTTTTTAAGATTACATTTTTATTTATCTGTAGTGTTTTTTAGTGTGACTCTTTATATAGGTTTTTAATGCTTTCTATAGGAGTTATATCACATAGACATAGTTTGTCATAATATACTTGTGTCATTATTTTAACAGTTTTAGCAAAGTTTAGAACACCTACATTTATATTCTTTTACCTTTCCATTTATTATATAATTGTCTTAAATATTTCCTCTACATTCAATTAGAACTGCAGCAGGCAGTGTTATGACTTTTGTTTTAACCATTAAACATAATTTTACAAACTCAAAAGGAGAAGGAAAGCCTCTTTTATATTAACTATATTTTTGCTTACTGTATTCTTTCTTCTTTTCTGATATTCTAAGCTTCCAAGCTTTCCCAGTAGTGAAGATGAAATGGGGCTTTTCCCCTCTTTTCTTTCTACTTCTCCGAGATATACTTAATTTCTCCTGCAAAAAAAATCACCTTTGGTTACATTGTACATGAGATGCTTAGAAAAATGGACTGATTGCCTTTATTTTATAACTGTTTAAAAGTATGAATTGGTAACTGGATACACGATAAAATCTAATAAGTTTTGATTAATTGGAATTTCATAAAATCTCCACAACATTTAAGACATAGTACAAGTTTAATAAAAGTAAGTTATTATAATTATTTAACATTAAGAGTGGACCTTTTATAAGCATTTGATAGGAATTACATTACATATATTTGGAAGTAAAATAGATATTTTTAAATGAAGCTTTATATCATTTCTCAACAATTCGGGTAAAATTCATTCACAATTGTAATACAGTCTGTTTGCTACAAAAGATAAAATCATGTGATAGCCTGGGTAGTAAATGCTGAGTAACATCTGCCCTGCAATTGGCTATTGGAAGTTTATTTTCCAGAACAGTTTAAGTTCATATGGAAATTGAGACCCAGCAAGCAGATCACATTTCTGTCTTCTTTCCTAAGAATTTTATGATATACAATTTAAGAACATCCTGTATACCATATTGGATTATTTATCTCCTCTTTCAAAAAAGCCATTATTGGTAGATGTAAAATCACTCTTACATTTCCTTTTGTATTCATTTGGCTTCCACTGGGCTTCCAGAAATAAAAGTTATTTATACCTCCATATTTTTATAAGCAGAAACATCACTTCATGTTTAACTCTCCTTCAATTTTGAAGTAAGAAGCATCGAAGCCAGAAGAGAGAACATTCTAGGCTATGGAGGGAAGAATGAAGAAATAGGGAGGAAAGGGCAGAAAAATAAAGTTCTCTTAGTCTACCATTAAAAAACTGAACTCTCATTTTCCTATTCATAAATAAGGTCTTACTGAGGTGACTTTTAACTCATTCTAATGAATTTATGATTCTAAGTTATTTTTTTTAAACAGGTTCATCTGAAAGAATGACTGTTAGCCACAGCATTTTTTAGAGAGAGATGATGATCACCAAAAAAAGGAACATGTCCCATAAACTGTGTCCTTGGTGCAAATTAGTTCTCTGGAAACATCTGCCTTCAGTTGGAAGTTCACAGTGCTGGGGACACTAGTCTGCAGGAGTGAAGCCCATCACACAGGTCATCCACACCAAGAGCCTCTTGTGGTGGGCAAATTCCATTTCATTACTATTCGTGATGTGTTGAAACACAACAGGAAGCATTGTCCTGAATATTTACCTTCTGTTTCTTGTGTGTGTTCCTCTAATGTTATAATATAATCAAGCCATTGTTGAGGCCAACTTTTCTAAGTTGGGTGCTATTGGGTTTTTTGGTTCTTTTTTTTTTTTTTTTTTGTCTTTTTAGAATGAAATATGTAGTGGTTCCATATTGAAAACAGGTATCATGTCTCAGGTCCACTTCAGTTCCCAAGCTGTCCCTCACTGAAATGAGTGGGAGGGGATGAAATGCCAGGTGCCAGACTTTGTTCTGGACAGGCCTATGCAGGAGATTTCTGTCTAGGAAATAAAGTGTGAAAATACCAGCCATGTATGTGCCCATAGTTTTTTTAATTAAAGAAGCTCCACTACTATTGTGGGCCACATGATTTCCCTATAGGATGCTGAGGCTTGTTCTTACAATTCACAACAGGATTTCCCTTTCCCTAACTTAAAAACGTTTTTCATATGACCTAGCTGCCATGTTAAAAAAATAAAATAATATACCAAAACATAATATTTTTAAAGACCCCAAATAGAGTATTTAAAAAATTATTTAGCACTGATAATTCATCTGAAAACAAAATTGATACTTTTAAGTGAAAGCTATATTCATATGGATTTTGAAACCTCTGAATGACTGAATATGTTTGTAATAGCCCTCAACCCGATAGAAGAGTGATTCCCTTTAAAGATTCACCTGAGAAAACCTTAATTTAGACTTATGACCATAGATAAGAAGAAATTTGTTTAACAAGTAAGTTGGTACCTTGGAACAGATGTACCTGGCTCTATCAATGAAGAGTTTATTTTTGTATATTAAAATAGGTTCAATATTCTATTTCAATTTTGTGTGTGTCAAATATAAAATGGAAAGAATTTTTTAATGCTAAAGTAAAGAAAACTTCAGACCCTTACACTTGAAATCTGACTGAATCCAAGGATACTGCTTAATATTCTCAAATTCAAAACACCATTTTGATATTTTTGCCATTACAGTGGCCCAACTTACCCTCTAGCTGCTTCCATGAAATAAGATAGCTGTTTCGGTTGTTAAAGCTGCTGGAATGCAATATACCAGAAATGGATTGGCTTTTCAAAGGGATTTATTAAGTTACAAATTTACAGTCCTAAGGCCATGGAAATGTCTAAATTAAGGCATCCAGAGAAAGATACCTTGACTCTGAAGAAAGGCTGATGGTGTTCAGGGTTCCTCTGCCTCAGGGGAAGGCTCATAGCAATGTCTTCGGGCCCTCTCTCCTGGCTTCTGGTTTCAAACAACTCTCTTAGCTCCTGTTTCCAATGGCTTTCACTCTAAGTGTCCGCAGTTCCTCACCTAGCTTCTCCAGGGCAGAATCTGGGTTTCATCTCTTAGCTAGTCGTCTCCAAACATCTGTAATCTTGGTTTTATCTCTTTCCTGTGTGTGTCAGCTCTGAGTTCTCTCTCTCTCTATGAGCTCCTTTAAAGACTCCAGTATACTAATTAAGAGCCACCTTGAATGGGTGCAGTCACATTTCCATGGAAACAGCTTAATCAAAGGAGCCCACCTACAACAAGCCTGCACCCATGAGATTGGATTAAAAGAGCCTGGCTTTTATGAGGTACATAACAATTTCAGACCAGCACAGTGTCTAAACCCCCTTCACTCCAGTATCCTGTTTTATGAGAGCACCAAATTCAAACAAATAACCAGCAATCACATGCTTGACTG
Source organism: Tamandua tetradactyla (assembly GCF_023851605.1). NCBI lineage: Eukaryota > Metazoa > Chordata > Mammalia > Pilosa > Myrmecophagidae > Tamandua > Tamandua tetradactyla. Next base: position 50,976,341 of record NC_135341.1, on the reverse strand, counting down.
CCCAAAGGCTAAAGGTCCATCCTAGACTCCAATAAAGGCTGCAGCCCACAGTTTCCCTTGGTTCTCTTGCTTCCCCATTGTGGTTTCCTGCAACTGGTGCTCCAGGTAGCCCTGTACAACATACTGGATGCTTCTCTGGGAGTTGTGAAGAATCACTCTCGTCTACTTGTTCCTTCCCAACTTTACCATACCTGAGTAATAAGTCTTTAACAATCTAAGGCACTGCTTCTCCTACAGTCTTCTTGGGAAATGACTGTGTTTTTCTCCCTGTACCTAAAGTTTCTTCATACTAGAAGAATGAGGTCTATTTGTTCTTCCCACTCCTCACTGCTATTTCCAGACCTTTTCTCCCTTCATTACTTCCAAAGAACTGAGCTCCTCTGCAGTGCATGCCAAAAGCCTGTACCACCTGCTGCTGCTACTTTTTGCCACCACCTTCTGATTTTTCAGGCATTCTCTCATTTATTTTGTTCTTGAGTCTTGGAATTGCTCTCAATTACTTCAACATCCATATAGACAATCCAGCCAACATCAAGGCTGTTCCTTGTTCTACTTATAATTGTCTTTTCCTCTTTCCTACCTCAGCCACTCATTTCTTGTTATCACCAAACTCTCAGTGTCAAACTTCATTCTTTGCACACCATCATAGTTATTCTTACCATGAAAGACCAGCTAAGCTATAAGCCTAACCAAATGGTAATACAGGAACATACCCAAGAAAAAGCCTTATAGAACAGGAAGTAAAGAAAGATGAAACATAGTGATACAAAGATAAAATTGTAAAAAGGAAAAATCAAGATGGTAGATTCTAGGAAAAAGAGTCAGGATTTCCTTTCCTAATATACCTTCCAGGTCAACAGGCTTCATATGCACAAACCTCGAGCAAGAGTTGGCTAAACAGGCCCCAAATGAGGGAAGAGGAGAAAATCAAAACAGAAGGTCACCTGAAACTCACTGTGGAGGGCTCTCCCCTTTTCTCAGATTCATTGGACTGAGGACTGGGGTAAGAGGTGCCCATATGGGTCTAAGAGGGGACAGTGTTATGGCATAAGAGGCTGAAAAGGCTCCCCTGCATAAAGTATATGCACTCCAGGGACATGTCCTACACACCAGCTGGGAAAAGCGTTGAGTATCAGTAACTGATGATGAGGAGAAGGAATAGATAAAGAGGTCTCCTGGGAATTATTAGTGTCTATATGCCATTTGACATCCTTAGTATTTGGATACATTGTCTATATTGTGCAAATTTCTCATTATATTTCTGCCACAAGACTTTTGGATTCTATTCCATAGTTATCTAGGGAAATGATGTAAAAAAAAAAAAAAACATGGACAGTGCACTGAATAGTCAATCCACATATTATTTTTGGATGGTCATTTTTATTATTATGGGATTACACATATATCACTTGACTCTAGATCTCATTCCCACCAAAGCATGCACATCTGAACTTTTGTTTAATATTGTCTTATTTCTCAAGTTCTTCCTTTATTAAGAGGAATAACCATTCCTCATCTGGTCCCAACAGTGAAATGACCCCCACCCAAATTTTACGTGCCTTCTCTTTCTCTCCCAGCTGACTTTAATTCTACTTCATCTCACCAAGTTCACATAACAACACTTGAGGTCAACAAATTAGGTTATAGGTAAAGAATCTGACTCAGAAAAGGTCAGTAACCTCCCCAGACTCATACAATTAGCCAATTACAGCGCTACTATGATTCTATAGTTACATGAATGTGAGACCCATACTCTTTCTATTCGCTTTGAATTTCATTCATCTTTGCAGGTATGCAGTGAGTGGTCAACGCCTGACCCCTATTAGACATTTAATATGTGTACCTTTTGGCTTACATGAAACCTGCAGTGTTAGTTCATTCATTGGAAGCTGTCATTCTAAGAAATTCTTTACAGATTCTTGAGTTTCTTGAACTATTGGAAAAGAAAAGAAAATTGTCCTCACATAATTTCTGTACTTTCCGCTAGATGATCAAATGCTTACTTCTTGCTGTATGAGGTCATATAGTGAACCACCAAGGAAAAACAAAAAGTCATGGCCAAGAGCACAGGTCAGAAATGTAGAGCTGTATTCCGAAAGACCATGTGAAGGGACACAAAACATCAGGAAAAGGAGGAGGAAGATATCCTTTGTCGAAGGAAGAGAGTAAGATGGAGAATTAGAAAGCCTCAGCCTGGGCTTGAGCTTTAAGTAAACCAAGAGAGAGCTAAGTTGTAGTCCTGCTCATTGCCTTCTGATAAGGACCATGAATGGTCATAGCCAACCCATTACTTCTGTTTGTCTAGTGTAGAGTAGTACTTGTTTGATCTGGGAGGGTCTCCTCAGCCCCCATGCAAAAACTCACAATCTGCTGTCCAACGATTTATATATTTAGTTCACCTCAGTCCCCAACATGAAGAGTGGGGATGGATATCGGGGGCAGCAGAGGCATGAATGGAAAGTATGAAATGCAATTCTGCACATTTTTCTATCTTGCCTGTTGGACACTTTTGAACTTTAAATTTACCCAACAAGAGTCTAAGCACCACATACTGTTTAGCACTGCACAAGTCCACCACCCAGAGGGAATCTGGCTAAGATGCCAGTTTTATTCTGCTCACAGAGTTGTTTGGGCAAAGAGCAATGGGATGTAACAATTTACACTTGGATGTTTCTTTTATTTTTCAGAATTTGGTACCTCATTCCATTTTTCCTCCCCCTCCTTTCACCCCCAGCTCCAATTAGAAAATTCCATTGTACAAAATTCCACTCCATGGGCACCTATATCAAATTTAGGAGGCCAATGGTATGTAAAGAGCCCTTATTTCAAGAGGGTAGAACAAAGCATACCATGTAATCAAATGCAATTAAAGACATTCATGCAATTGTGAATATACATCCATTGCATGCACAATTATGGAAAATTGTTTAGAAAGTTTATACACTGTGATGTTGGATGGTTTCCAAAAGGCACTTAAGGCATAAGAAGCACTTATTTGGGGCTTGCAAACATGAGTTTTGTTTGTATTCTTATGCATGTTTGGCAGACACAATGCAGGCTCTTCTTTCAGAACATTTGGCCTTAAATAAAAAGAAATGTGTCAGTGTATTCACTAGCAATACAGTAAACCCAACCTTTGGTGAGAAAACCTCTTCTGTTACATCCAGAGAGAGGGTAAAGATAGACTCTGTTTTCCAGCTTAAAGCAGCATTTGGATGCAATCTCCTAGAGTCCTGGCTCTTTTGGCTACAACTATCTGAGAGGCAGAAAGCCTTACCAAAGGCCCAGAGCATTCACTGCAAAACTATCTGAATCTTATAACACACAAGGACTGCAGTTAGGAAAACGAAATGTCCATGTGACCAGGCTGACCTCAAGCATTTACCATCTGCACCAGAACATGCAAAGCACCACTGCATGCTTACTGGATTTTTGTGGAGAGAAGAGGACATTGGGAAGATCTCTGTCACCTTCATCTAGTGAATAAGAAATAAGCAATAATTTATTGTCCATCTACCAGGCTGAAGTACCAACTCTGCCACTCACTAGCTCTGCAACTAAGCAAGTTACATAACGTCAGCCTCACAGCCCTCACCAATAAAATAAAGATTATGTTAGTACCTGCCTTTTGAAGCTGTTGTAGGCTGATGAGATTGCAAATGGAGAGTGACTTCATAGAGTAATTTCTGAATAAATACAAGATAAAACTATTAAATTATTTTATATTTCTAATTCTCCCTTAGCTCTGTTTGCTTCTGTGAAGAAAGTTTCTCCAAAAAAAGAAAGAAAAAGAACTTTGAGCTGCCCCACACACAACTTACCACACCTCCATTTCCCTAGACGTCAAGTTCCTTGAAGAGGACGTGCTCTCCTGTCCTATCTTCCATTCACCCACACTTGCTTTCCTGCCCAATAAGAGAACCACTCATCAACACACTTTACCTTGTGACTTTGAGTGGTTCCCAGTTGGAAGACTTCACTTCTCTATTCCACTGACATGTTGACCACATGGCTGAATGGGTCAATGGAATGTGAACAAACATGATATCTGCCCCTGTGAGCAGAAACTTGAAGTGTGCTTCCTCCCTTTAGTTTGCCTCCTGCTTTCTTGCCTTCTTCCACAAGAATAACATGGAAGATAAAGGTATTCCTTTAACCTGTATCCGGGAATGAGAAAATGCCTAGAGCCAGGCAGAATCACAGCTACCTCTCACCCTTTATTCAGTGTCAGCACGAAATAAATGTTTGGTTTTATTCTTCTGAGATATTGCAGTTGTACCTAACAGGATCTCCACTCTAGAGATCAACATGGAATGATAAAGGATGGTCTGCCAAGGACCTTCTTCCTGTTTATTGAACTCCTCTCTCCCCACCACACACACTCTGTATACATAGTGCCCATGGGTGTTCCATGTTCGTAATTGTCTGCTTCCTGGCCACCACCTGTTGGTTCATAAATGGATGCCTAAACCAGTCATCAGGAAGAAAAGCATGAAGCTGTCATACAAATGTATATGGCAGGGAGCATCCAAGGAGGCTTAAGCCACTGGTTAAGGTGGTTCTGTTTCTATGGCTAAATATTCTGTACAAGAAAGTCTAAGAGAGAAGGGGCTGAGATGTCTGCATATTAACAGGAAAAAGAGAAGTCCCCTGTTCAGATGAAAGAGACTTACCATGTAACATACAGTAGGATGGTGGGCAGCAGTTCAGAGTCAGGTCCAGGTGGAACAGTTCAGTCTTAAGGTGAATTAGAACGAAGTGCTTCTGTTCAGACATGGTCTTGACTAAAGACATGAGGAGACATCTAAATTCCTCAGTGTTGTAAAGTTAACAAAGTTGAGAAAGAGTATGCATCAAGATGTTGATAATGACAATGATCTAAAAATGATGAGGCTGTGGGTGCTTTTGATTTGTCTTTCATTTATGCAGATCTAATGAAAATGAATTTTTAGAAGACAAAACTGTTATCAGTTTTACAATAATAAACTGGGATGTGAGATTATCTGAGCATCAAGATCCAATGTATGGAGAGCTCTTAATTCCATGTACATTAAAGTCAAAGTCTTTGTTGCACATAGAGTTGGTGTAATCCAGCACTTCTTAAAAGTGTGCTACTGTCCCTGACAAGGTTGGGGTATGAGTCTGGCCCTGGCACTGTAGCACCATGCCTTCCTAACTAAAAGGGGGGAAAGAAGTGTAATAAAACAAGGCATCAGTGGCTAAGTGATATCAAGGACAGTCAAGAGACTATTCTGGAGGCTACTCTTATGCAAGCTTCAGTTAGATAGTGCTAATTGCCATGGTTTGCTAAAACCCGGTTAACATCACTCCTGTTGACTGTTAAAAAACATCTAGGGCTCAAACTGAGACTCTATAAAGGTTTCATGAACTACTTTTGCCTTCCTGGAACACATAATTCCCAGAGCGTTCTTATGTCAGATTAATCCTGAAACTCAGGGAGACCAGCCTTTCCAAGATTATCAATTAATTTTATCCCCCTGTCTTTTAGTGTGGACACCCCTTCTCAAGATGAAAAAGTCAGAACAGGCATTGGCCAAAGATCCTTATTGATTGGAAGAAGGATTCAAGGAGAAGGAGGAGATATAAAAGAGAAAATGGGGTTTAACAAACAAGAATGGCTGCTGAATCACTATATTAATACCCTTTCTAGCTTCCAGTGTTTTGGAGCAGCTAGAAGGAAAAATCTGAGATGGTAGAATTGTAGCCTATGACAAACTCTGGGATCTGTTCTATAATTACTTATTGAAGTGTGTTTTGAAGATTATTGCTTTTCTCTTTCTTTACTTTTTTAAAAAGTATATTGCTGGAGAAAGGGTATTTCATAGTCAGATAAATCTGGGGAATTCTACATATGTAGCCTCTTCTTGAAAATTCACAGTTCATAAATTCTGTTTTAAAAGAAAAGAAAAGCCTATCTTATTTGGTTTGACCTAGAATTTCCCAGTCTTATTTCATCATGGAGCTCTATTACATGTAGTACTTATAGCTCAAGAAATGCTCACACATTTTTTGAAAGGTAAATCTACAACTCTGTTAAGCCTACAAATCTTATACAGCATAATGTATATTTATATATCATGGGGTCTGGATATATTACAGAATGTGAATTCTTGCCCCAGTATTTACTGGCTGCATGACCCTCTAGTAACATCATTTTTTTGTGAGGCTAATATTAACTGCATCTCAGCCTTTGTAAAGAACGGTCTGTCTATACATTTAATGTTCAACCACCGATTTCTTTTCAAACTTCACCTTCCCTTCCCTTCTTAAAAAAAATTTATACTAGTAACATATATATATAAGCTAAAATTTCCACTTTTAACCATATTCATATATATAATTTAGGGCTGTTAATTACATTCACAACATTGTGTTATCATACTGCCATTCATTACCAAAACCTTTCATCATCCCAAATAGAAACTGTATAATTTAAGCATTAATTCTCCATTCCCTACTCCCACCCCAGCCATTGGTGACCTGTATTCTAGTTTGCAACTCTGTGAATTTGCTTGTTCTAGGCATTTCATAAGAGAAATAATACAATATTTGTCCTTTTGTGCCTGGCTTATTTCCATCAATCAATGAATGGATAAGCAAAATGTGGTATATACATAAAATGAAATATTATCAGCCATAAAAAAGAATGAAGTTATGATACATTTGACAACATGGATGGAAATGTTATGTTGAGTGACATAAGCCTCCTTTCCCTTTTGGCCCCAATCTGGAAAGACTTTTAGGAAAGTCCAAGAACACACTCTTTCTTTGGCAGTAGTAGGAAACTGAAACCTCTCTCAGTCAGAAACTTTTCCCCAGTCCCACCCCTCCATCCATTTCATTCCATCTGCTTTGCCCAAGCCAGCCCAGTTCTTCTTTCTCCTGCCCAGCTTCCCCTAGGAGTTCCTTGTGTAAAAAGAAAGCTTTCTCTCAACTCCTCTTGGCGTACAGAGTACCATCAGCATCAACATCTAAACCCAAATTTCAGGATGGGGTAGGGGGGTCATCTCACTCCTTCAGGATGACACAAAACAGTGTTGTTATAAGATTTAAGTTAACTGTGTTTGTCATAAGATAGGTGCTCAATAAATGTTCATTTTCCTTCTCATGGTTGTGCTATCCTAGAAGAACAGCTGCTAATTGGAGACAGAAAATAAGGTTAATACCTCTGATTTCTGCTTTTAAAAGAATACTAATTTCAGGGTTTGTTTCATAGTTGAACTACTAAAAGAAAACATAAAAGAATACTATTAAGCATAAAAGTACATTTTTTCACACCATTTGTTGGGACTAAAAGCAGAGACTTCAAGAACATAAAGCATTCTGGTCCAAGCAAAAGGTCTAAAGATTAAAATTTTTTAAGTTTCCAAACATTACCACAATGATCAGGAATACTTTTGAGCTAATGATGGTGTACTAATAGAGTCAGGAGGTGACATGAGTGGTGATCACATAAGTGCAATTCAATAGCTATATAGGATAGTCAAAAGGAGAAGGGGTGCCAAGTCTCTCTAAGAATCGTACTTTAAATCAGCTAATCTAGGATATCAATCGAACACCTAGTGAGCACGGAGCAGTGAGAAACAATAATCAGGTAGCTCATAAAGAAGTTGGGTGGGATTGAAATTTAGGTACCTCATTGACTCACTCAATTTTCATTGGTGGGAGAGCAAGAAAAAGAAAGAAAGGGAAACTTGCTGGCTATGTTATTGCAGGAAAGACTTCCATTGTTTTAGCTCTAATTGAACCAGAAATTTGACATTCCCTCCTGGTTCTGATGAACAACTTCAACTACACACTACATATTTCATATGTAATCTATACCATCAATTTATTTTAATAGAATTGTAGGGGATTCTGTGGTGCACTAACCAGATGTCCCCTTAGGACTAAGGTAAACACTCCCTCCACTGCCAGGGTTATTGGCTGCTGACAACTTCGCTATGTTAGTTTTAGAGAAATTGCACTCATCCAAAGGGAATAGCCTTTCCCAAACTGATGCCTCTGCCTTGGTGACATTCCCATCCTCTAAGGGCACAGGGTTACTAAGTGCTGGGTACTAAGTCCTGGCCCTCTTGCCTCGTTTTGAACATCGATTCCAACTTCAGAGCTTTTTATGGGACCTTTTAGGCCTGTGTTAAAACCACATCATAGTTCTACATCCCTTGCTCAATTCCTCCTCTTTTTGCAGGTGTCACTCCCAACAGCACATCCCAGAAGCCTCCTACACTTAAATAACCATCTCTGAATCTGTTACAGACAATGACATTTGAAAGGGCTAAAGAAAAGACAGGTAAGCAAGTTATAAAACACAAAAGATATGCTTACTTATTGGTTATTCTCACATTCTTTAAAAATCAAGCTTTGAGGATTTTTAAATTTTATTTTTTTAGCAAAATGGGCAATAGCTAATTTCAAAATGTCATGAGGAAAGATAACATAATGATTACAGAACTGGATCAGGACTTACTTTCTTAGGCAATCTTTAGCTTTCCCATGACTGTAGCTTTAGATGACCTGATTGGAGTTCGCTCTATTTTCTTAATTTGTCATATTTGTGGCTGGCACCACCTACTCAACACCCTCCTATTCTTTAGTAATGTTCCTCATTGTGAGTTCCACCTCTGTAAAATGGAAACCAGGGGACTTGCTTTCCTCATCTCCCTTGCAATTAGGGCACAAAGAAGCAAATCAGATACAACCTCACAAGACTTCAGTGAAGAAAGCAAGACAAGGAAAGACACAGCACAGAATTCATTTGACTGGAAAGGGAAGAGGAGCTTGGAAAGTAAATCTTACACTTTAAAATTCAGAATGGCAGAGGATTTAGCTGCTTGTCTCCTGTTCACTGTCCTTAGCGAGAACTGTGGCGTGAATGCCCAACTAACGTGAGATGGTAGCTTTCAGGTTCTGGAGAATGTAGTTTTGGTCGTTCCTGACTGCATGTCCTCCAAGTCTGATTCTCCAAGCATTCAACAACTTCCTTTTCTGCTTCAGCTAGCTATAGCAGGTGACCAGTTCCAGAGCCAGAAGTTGTTTAGCATACTATAAAATCTTTTAAACACATATTTCTACCTTTCAATTGAATCCCATTATGCTACCTACTACCAGAGGATAAATGAGAGATGTTAGAGAGTAGATAGGTTAATTTTCTCCTAATATTTCAAATGTTAACTATATGGCTGTTCAACTTATTCCATCCTGTTTGTGTTCATTGTTATATTAGGCTGGCTGAATTAATCCTACTTAATCTAGTAAATCTAGAGTATCTCCTAATTTTTCTCCTACATAACTGACCACTTTTTTGCTTTTTTGTTTATTCTTTCTCCTCTATCCAAACTCTAAATGTTGGCATTTCTCAAGGCTGGGTCTTTCCTTCATCTATACCTCTTAGGAAAGTCACAGACGTGTTAAGGGGCCATCACCAGATCTCACCTACCCCAACCTTCTTCTCTGGGGAAGTCACAACACACAGGAGGCAGCCATCCTCTGGCCTTCTAGTACCCCCAAATCTTTGCACCACTCGACAACCTGGGACGAAGACCAGGGGGTGATGTTAAGTCTAATGAAAAGGCCCAGAAACCAGGAAGAAACTGCCCCAAATGCTTATTAGAACAGGAATTCCCAGTGGCAGGGTCTCTGCCACTCAAGCAGTGTAGATTGGTCCCTCTTCTCTGGCATGAAGTGGGTCATGCAGAGCTGCCATTTATTGACCCTGACCCAGTGAAGTTTTTGGCCACCCCGGGAGACCCACCGTGATGGGACTTCTTCCCACACTCTTTTGCACTTTTTGTACCCAGTCAAATAAAAATAGATGCTCCCTTTCTGGACACTTTATTCGCACAGTAAAAGTATCATTTGCTGAATGTTTCTTTTGTGCCCTGAACCTGTTCCCACTATACACAGCTGTAGTAACTTGCTCTACAACACCCTCCCTTGATATATTCAAGAGTCCTGTAGTTTTAAATGAGGCATATGCAGGGACAATTACATATACGTTTCCAGCTCTGAACTCTCTCATGAATTATGAATTTCGTACTTAACATTTGACATCACCAGAAAATTATCAAAGTATCTCAAAGTTAACATGTCCAAAATGAAATATCCAAATGGTATCCACCACCCACTAGGTTCTCAAGATCTACACCTATGAGCCATTTTTCATTCCCCCTTTTCCCTTACCACTTACATGATTCAGAGAAAAAGCAAACAATTGAAAGAAGCTGGTATAAGATACAAAAGAAGATTTTATTATGGGATCTGACTTGTATCTCATTAAAATATAATACATTATCAACTTTATTTTTAAAATTTAAAATAAACTAGAAAATTAACAGGCTGAAATGTGAGTTGAGATTAAAAGCACACTGGAAGAAATTAAAAAACAAATGTTTCATGTGAGAAAATGGCACAAGGAACTAAAATTACAAAGTCAGAACTGCATTCTGTTTTGATGTTCATAAAACACAGGATCAAAACTGTAGATAATTTAAGGTAAGGAAAATGAGTCAATAGTAACAATACTCCTGATTTATAAGGCCAAAACAGAAAATGAAACATTAGGAAATGGGTATGGCGAGGGAGGGAAGCAGAAGCAATCTTAAGCCCAAGAATCACATAAGAAAGACTTATAATCACTGAATTTATTTTTAATTTTAAAATTGGAGAAATAGAGATACACATATTTCAGAAAAGTTAAACAGCAACGAAGAGCAAATCTAAGAACATGATATATGCTTTATAAATGACTGAGAAAATAAAAAGTAAAGCACGTAGACAAATAGGCAAATAAGAAAGTGGTCAGAAGGCTTAATAGCTTGACTAGAACAATAAATGAAATGAGTTAAAGTTCCCTATTAAAAGAGAAAAATTCTTAGATGAGGTTAGAACATAAAGCCAACTGTGTGCTATACATAAAAACACTAACAATCAAATGGCAAAGAGAGGCTAAAAGTTAAACTATAACCCCTGCGCCCCCCGCCAAAAAAAAAATAGCATGGAAACATTATAAACATCACATCAAACAGAATCACAGGCCAAACAGGTAATTTTGTAGAGGAGAATTGATAACTAAAATGAAACAATGGAACGTTATATGCTAGTACCCTCAAGGTTCACAACACAAAACTTCTGTGGTTGCTTTAGCTGGTTTTGTGGCAGTGAGACTGCTATCTGGCCCCTGGCCCCTCCACCTCAGTATCTTTCTGTCTATAGCTGATTCTATTCTGCAACTCCAAGAAAACCCCCCAAGAGGAAGTGTATACTGACAGCCTGCTGATGCACAGTTCCCCAAAAAGAAAGCCCTGTATGTTCTAACAGCAGTACATAATGGGGACTGAAGCATGTCATGGACACAATTTTTTAAGAAAAACAAAACAAAGAGTAGTGGAGATAAAATTAAAAAAAGAAAAAAAATAGAAGATTCCATTTCTTTCCCAATGAGGAACCTAGGATGAACTGGGCTAGAAATTACTTCAATTGGCCTACTAATGGAATCCAAGCAGAACCTGTATAGACTTAGAAAGAGACCAGTGATAAAGACCAGACCCAGAGATGGTTCCTATATCCCAGCAGCAAAAAGAAAAAATCAGTAAGCATTCTAAAAGTACTGCATATCTTTACCAAAAGCATGTAAGTGAATATGATCCAAAAACAAAAACTCCATGATGTCCCTTGCAAAAGAGAAGGGAAAAGAAAACAAGAAGAAAAACATACATATTTCGAAACAAAGAAAAGCCCCAACCTCATTCTGCCAACACTGAAGCATATGGTTATTCTGTGGATTGCATAAACTAAACTAAATTATAAAGACAGCACTTGGAGCTGAGGCCCAGCTCTCCAGCTCATGAATACAGGGTAGCAGGGCAGATGATCTGAAGACTAATTGGAGGCAGGTCCTCCAACTTCCCCATGGAACCAAAGGAAAGTTAAGCCTCTGGAAAGATATACAAGAGTAGGAGCCTATTGGGAGCAGGAGACAGTATTGGAAATGGGAAATGAAAGGGACAATAAATAAAACTATAAAAGAGAGGCTGGGCAGGGAATAAGGATAATTATGTGCTATAAACTGAATGGTGGATATGATCATTACAATTCTCTATAAATAGAAGGAAAGTACAATTCTTCTTTGAACGCCAAGTTATTATCATGTTCAATCCTTACGACAAGGGAGTAAAACAGGTGAACTAAAGATAGACAACTTACCCGAGTTCACTTTACTGACAAATAGGGATTCACACCCACCCCTGCCAAACTCCAGGGCTTGTGTCTCAACCCTGACACATTTTCCTTCTCTAAAGTTTATGCTAGACGTGACTTTTTATTGATACACCCTATCTTTAGATGTGCAATATCATGGTTATGTTATAGGAAAGGGCACTTCTTACAGGCCATGTACATTCCATTTTGTCTCTATATTTTACTCGAATTCCCTTCTTTCTAGATGCAGCCTGCAAATATGTGTTTTAAAGAGCTGGAAAGCGGCTTCTTGGCAGAGACTTGTTTGGCAGGGTCATGTCAAGCAAACAGAAAAAGTATAAGGTTCACATCTCCCTAAAAGAATATCTAGCTATTTCAAGTGACTGTATTAAACCTATCACATTCTACCAGACCTTGGTGTACAGAAAAAGCTGAAGAATCCTTGACCATGAAGACTTTGTCAAAAATCTTTACTATGTCTCCTGACAACTCACTAGGTTCCTTCCAAAAGGAAGCCACTTGAGAAGTCTTTGGGCAAGCCACAATGAGAAAGCTCCTCTCCACCCTCATAAATCATGCTATTGTTTAGTGATGCACCATCACAACAGGCCACATGTATCTCCCCAAAGCAAGCCTGGCAAGAATATGCTTAGAAAAATATTGGTCATGTTATCTTTACAAAAGGCTGAGAGAAGGATTTGCTTATCTATGATGATTTATGGGACTGACAGGTGGGTATACAGATGTGGTCAGGAAATGCACAGAAGTAGAATGGCCTAGAACAAAATGATGGTGTCAGGGTGTGAAGCTGTTAGCTGCAGTCTATAAAGGCACAAAAGAGATGGGATTCATAAATCACATTTGGCAAGAATGAATAAAAAGAGAACCGAACGAGGCCAGTGCCCCTCTCTGTTTCTATCATAATTTATTGACCTTCCCTGCCCTGCGTTTGTCAGAGATAAGGGCCTCTAGTGCTTTCTTGCTATCTTGCTATCTTCAAGTTAGGTCTAAACACCAATAAATAAGACACACTGATTTCTGTTAGTATATCCTGTCTGCATCTGACTTTGCTAGTGACTATGAACTGATTTTCTGTGATTTAATGATTTAAGCATTGTCAAATGTATCTGAGCCAGACCTCATGCCAAACCTATCCAGTGAATAAGCCTTCAGTGGCTACAAGAACGCCTGAATTCCAGTTCTGGCCCTGCCAATAGCTACCTGAGTGACTTTGGATAAGTTCCCTGTTTTCCAATTCTCTCACTTGCAACTCCGTTAAAAAAATACATCATCCACCAACTGGGATGAATGAAGAACTGAGATAATAATCCAGATGAACATAAAGGAACTGTAGGAAGCTAAGCCAGGATCCTCATCCCCATGGCTACCTCACTGCCAAGCACATAATAAGGGGCCAAGGAAATGATTCCAAAATTGACTTAAAAGATGTGTCTTCTAAACAAAGAAATGGAATAGATGTATGTAGGATTTGCCTGTCCTTTTATTTCTGAAATTATACCATTGCATTTGTACAGAAGAACAGCTAATCATCTATGATTTAGTTGACATCTTAGCACTGGCTGAACTGTTCTGGAATAAAAATGCATTTTAACTTCCTGCTTTTTGTAAAACATTCCCTCCTTGTGTTTTACTGCGGCCATAACAAGGATTCAAAGACAAACAAACTTCAGCCACAACTCCTCTTCCTGCTCCCTACAGTACCTTGTGCTATTTTAAGCTCTAGCTTCACCGTGGGTAGCACTTGGTATAAGCATCTTGCCAGAAAATCTTTATTTTAATTCTCTAGAGAGGACAGCTAAACTCCAGGTGTTTCATTCAATGGATAATGTACATGCTGTAATATGTATGCACTTTTTTAAAATCAATGTTGAAGCTTGAGCTCCTTCCGAGGCTATTTGCAGAATTAACATATAGAAGGTATCACTAGATCAGGTTCTTGCCTCCTGCTTCCTCTCCTTGGTTCTGTTCCATTAATCTGGCCCATCCACCTACAAGAAGGCAAAAATGGGTCCTATTCTTCACCTTTAAATGTTTCATCTCAGCCCTCCAACTATGCCCCAAATCCCCAGCCCCCTCCAACCCTGTTGTGAGCTGAACACTGACTTACTGGCTTCAATATTCGGTCATTGAGGTGACCAAGGAAAATGAACCAATGATATCAATAAATGCATTACATTGCCCATGTGCATTCCCATCTATTACTTGGCAATCAATTTGCCAATAGCCCACCATGATGGGCGTTTAGCAATGTCCATAGTCACAAAACTAAACTGAAAAGAATATAGAGACAATGTCCTATTGGTCAACATCCAGGACTCTGCTTTATTCTAGAGTTCAAAACTGATCTTATAGTCCATTCTGAGAAAAGCAGTTAGGGATTGGATATCGTACTTTTAAGATAATTCTTCCATCTGTAAATAATTTTATAAAATACAATAAAAGTGAATGACTGGAAAAAGTAAATAAAATCAGAAACATACAAAATATAAGTACAAAAATTTTATTACATTAAACAGTTATAAAATTATATATCAATAAATATGCCAAATACATCAATAAACATAATCAGAACAAATATGACAGAAGAACAAAATCTGTGCAGGTTGTTCTTTGAAAGGTGCATAGCAGCAATCACTATTACAGTCATAACTTTATGCTGTTTCACACTCATAACTAAACTAAAAATGATTTGTTTATTGCCACCATTAAATACCTATGAACACACTTTAAGCAAATACCAGATTTGTCAGCATTTAAAGCTTTTATATAATAAATGAATTTGCCAATCTCAATTGGCTTGACAACACTATTCACAAGTAATAGCACATATCTAAATGATTTCTATGTTTTGTTTCAATAAATTCATAGTAGAAACCAATCCCACAGAGGTATGTTGGGAAAAAGGGAAAAGGAAAGTTTAAAGCAAGTTAAGCAAGACTGAAACATTCATTTTTACTCTAAGCATGGCCCTGTTATACACATGACCAGTTTGCAGCTCATGCCACATGTAGCTAACCATGCAAGTTCATTGCCAGAACTAGTCTATACTCCATTCAATAAGACGGAGCCACTGATCCTTGCTTAGACAAGGCAGCAATTTCAAATTGCCATTATAGTTCTAAATGTGTCCTCCCCATTTTTGTACTCACCTTCTCTTGGACCAGTAACAAAAAGTTGCTTACTGGCATGGATCTCAGACCAAACTTGAGTAATACTGGCCTGTAGGACCTAAAAAGTTGACCTGTCACTGCTTCATTCTGCGAACACTCAAGGTAAATAGGCACAGCCTCATTTAAATACTGGAGATTCACTCAAAGGCTTATGCAAGTTAGCATCTTTGGGACAATGCATTAAAATGTTTTGTGCCTCCAAAACTATGCTGATGACAGGACATTCACATCTTTAGTTTCCATGAAATTATATGAAGAAAGCCCTGGAAACCCCTCAGAGCCAAAATACATACACACACAAGTACCAAAAAATACATAATATAGATAAATAGATATAAATATAGGTATAGATACAGATATATAAATATAGATAGGTATTCTACTTCCTCTTTGAACTCCCTCTTGAGATTCCTCATGAAATCTCCTGAAATTTGAAATCCCCGATAAGGTGGCCAACCCAGACAGCCAATGAGGCCTCTAGCTTTGACCCAATGCAAAATAAAGCCCACTTACCCTAAACCTGCCCTTATAAGACAGGCAACCCCCCACCCAATCAGTAGGACTCAAGCTGACTTCCTTTTTATATCTTTTAAAATCACTTGCCATCCTGAGAAGCTCAAAGCTGCTTCCATTTTTGCAAGTAATTCAGCCTCCTTGCTGCAGCAAAACTTCTCACGTCCCAAACAAAATGCAGTAATGTGCAAACTCAACTCCAATTTTTCTTTCAACAGTTTTAAAAGTTGCTGCTTTCATACAACATTTGCTTTACATTCACTTGTAAGGAGTTTACTTTGGTTTGAAATTAAATAATAGTTGGCATTTGCATTCATAATGAGAGCAGAAAACAGTATTTCAGTCAGACAAATCCAATTAACATGAACACATTGTGTTTTCAACAGCAAACAAAAGAGAGAAACCACAGGGAAAAACTCCAGTCTTCCAGAAGAGAAACAGAAGCGAGTGTAAATGACTCATTTCAAGTTATACTCTCATTACTAAAGCCAGGCCCACCGGCTGGTAGTTCTAGCATTGTTGTAATAACCCAAGTGCTAAATAAGCCAGTACATAAAGGGGGCATATACTCCTACTTGACACAACATCAGCAAAACAAGAAACTGAAGCCTTTATTTGGCTTGGGAAGTTTTTACATCCATTAACTTATGTGAAAATGGGTTTTATAGAAATATTTTGCTCTCTTACTAGCGTTGAATGGTGCCTATCTGTCTCTGAGAGGTTCAACTCCTACCTTGGGGCTCTGTAGATTTCTCCCTCCCCCATCTGTCTAAGCCAAAGGCTCTCAACCCATGTGCTCCAAAAATCAACTGCGTGGCAAGTATGTCCTTAACTACTGATTGCTGTGCAAGAATTACCCTTGATACAACAGGAGACACACATTGCTATGATTCTGGCTATCAGATAACACTTTGAGTTGTTAAAGGATTTGTAACTCAATGTAGAAGGGGGACAAAATTTTCTGGGGGACAAAATTTTCTGGGAATAAGAGGTAGAAAGTGCAGTATAAAGTCAAACAGGACATAAAAGAAGAATGCGAAAATTTGGCCACCTAAGTAATTCATAATTCTGAGGGGCATACCAGACACCAGTGAGATTCTTTTAAGGATGCTTGAGACATTGTTGTACAGTGATGGGAATTTTTTTGGTGTGATTGCTAGCTTGCCAGTGTCAGGTTAAGCCCTATCATTCATTACAAGGTCCTGCCAAAAGTTTGAGCATTTGAAGAGGCACTGGAAACACCAAAATGTGATAACATCACTCTGTGCATCTCTCTTCCTACCCGCCAGCGCAGTGTTTCTGAAGGTATGTACCAGAGGGTGCAAGAAAAGAGAAAGAGGAAGGAAAGGGTGGTGCCTTAATACGCAGATTCTCAGCTCTCACTCTAATCCAGAAGAGTGAGAGCTGAGAATCCATGTGTCTGATGCTCCTTTTATCACATTCCTCAAGTGAATCCTCAAACTTGATGGTTCTGGATGGAATATACAGGAAATCTCCAGGTTAGGTATGTCTTCCTGAGTTCAATCTCATTTCTTGAATCTCCAGCTGTTCAAGAGCTTTCCCCAAACCAGGTACACTACTCAAAACCATGTTTGAGCCAACTTTATTTGCTAGTCCCACTTGCCAGATGGAGCACCCTAGAATGTCAACCTGGGCCTGAATCAAGCTAGAATTGGTTTCCTTTTAGAACATGTTTAAACTGGTCTCTACTGGTTACTCAGTAGAAAGTCCAGTTAGATATTCAAGTTAGATCCCCTAAACCTAGTTTTGACATTTTTTCTTGCTGCTGAGAGCTCAGAAAGCCTGGAAGAATAACTATATGTTTGAGATCTTGAAATCTCAGCCAGTTCTTTCTGTTTAATAATAGGGCAGTGTTTCTTGAAGTGTAGTCCATGTAAAACCGGCATCAAAATCATCTGGGATATGTAAAGTTCCCTTGGGGGAATGGCGAGAAAGGGAGAAAATTCAGCTTCCCCATTTGGAGAGTTCCTGATATTCTTGCAAACAGTGGGGATAACCAAATCAATAGGCTGAACCCTCAATCTTGGAGTTTGTTCATAGGAAACTTATCCCCACAAAGAATAGGCTAAGCCTACTTAAAATTAGGCCTAAGGGTCACTCCCAGAGAACCTCTTTTGTTGCTCAGATGTGGCCTCTCTCTCTCTTACCCAGTACAGCAAACAAACTCACTGCCCTTCCCTCTCTACATAGTACATGACTCCCAGGGGTATAAATCTCCCTGGCAACATGGGACATAAATCCTGGAATGAGTTTGGACTCAGCATCAAGGGATTGAGAAAACCTTCTCAACTGAAAGGGGTAAGAGAGAAATGAGACAAAATAAAGTGTCAGTGGCTGAGAGATTTCAAACAGAGTCAAGAGGTTATCCTGGAGGTTATTCTTACACATTATATAGATATCCCTTTCAGTTAATGGTGTATTTGAGCGGCTAAAAGGAAGTACCTGAAACTAGAGCTGTGCTCCAGTAGCCATGTTTCTTGAAGATGATTGTATAATGGTATAGCTTTTGCAATGTGACTGTGTGATTGTGAAAACCACGTGTCTTGATGCTCCTTTTATCTACAGTATGGACAGATGAGTAAAACATAGGGAGAACAAATGTAAAAAATAAATAGATGGATACATGAGGAAAAATGTGCCTATTGCAAACTATGGACTATGGTTAACAGCAATATTTAATATTCTCTCATTAACAGTTAACAAATGTACCACACCAATACTATTGATCAAGGGGGACGAGGATTAAGGGGTATGGAAAGATCTGGGTTTTATTTTTTATTTTTATTTCCTTTCTGGAGTAATGAAAATGTTCCAAAATTGATCATGTGGATGTATGCACAAGTACATGATGATACTGTGAGCTAGGAATTGCATACTTCAGATGGTCTGTATGGTGTGTGAGTGCATCTCAATAAAACTATATTAAAAAAATCATCTGGGATACTTTTAAAAATGAAAATTCCCAGATGCCCCCTAGACTTCTCAAACCAGACACTGTACACTAGGTGGTTATTTTCCATTAGGTGCTTTGCAAATACTTCCTGAATTCCATTAATGTCCTTGTTATAAAACAGCTTGTCAACAATTGTCTTCATCTATGAAATGAGCACATATTTGCTTTTCTGACATAATTTATAACAACACCCTTAAAAATATCTTCAGCTTAGTCATGTTAAGAGCAAAGGAGAAAAAAGGGGTATGAAAACTACACAGCAGCTATGAAGGGCCAGGCACAAATACTATGTATTTGTACATAGTAATCCTCCCAGCAACACTGTATGGTGATTTTATTATTACCTGCCTTGTCAACTAAAGACACCAAAGCTCAAAAGAGTTAAATGACTTGTCCAAGATCACACTGTTAGACCAAGGTCATTGCGGATACAAACCCAAGTCTATCTAATCCTAGTCTCCCAGTCACTCCCTCCACATACTGAGAGAAGAAAGACAAAGAGAAGGAGAAAAAGTGACAGACTATATGGGACCCAGAAAACTTAAAATATTCACTATCTGTCCCTTTACAGAAAGCGTTTGCTGATCTCTGCTATAGACAATAGAAAAGATTATTATGCCAAGCTATGTTATTCTCAGCAAGCAAGAATTAGGTTTTGGAGAGCATTTTAGTTTTCTGGCTGCTAAAACAAATGCCATGCAATGGGTTGGCTTAAACATTGGGAATTTATTGGTTCATCATTGTGAGGTTAGGAGAGGTCCAAAATCGAGGTTTCAGCAAGGCCATCCTTTCTTCCAAAACAGTGCAGTGTTCTGGAGCTGCCTGCCAGTGATCTTTGGTCCTTGGCTTTTATGTCACATGGCAATGCACATGGTGGCCTCTCCTGACTTCTCCCTTCATCTGACTTTCATTATGCCTAGAAAAGACTTCAGTAAACCAAATTAAAGCCAAACCTGATTAAGTAAAGCTCTTGTTTAATTCTGGTCCCCACCCACCAGAATTGACCCAAGACCAAGGACATGGCCAAACTGGGGTAAACAATTCAGTCCATCATAATTGGCCTTCTGAACTCCAAACAGACATGTACTTCCCACATGCAAAATACATTCATTCCATCAAACATCCCTAAAGCCTTAAGTCACTTCAGTAGCAATGCTAAGTACAGTGTCTCATCAAAGTTGGCCATGTGTGTGGTCTGCCCCAGGGCACACTAATCTCCTCTATCTGTGAACCTGTGAAGCCTAGAACACAGCTCACTTGCTTCTAATATACAATGGGGAGAATGAAAAAGATAGAGTTCCCATTCCAGAAAGGAGAAATTGGGAGGAAAACAGGGATCACAGGTCCCAAATAATTCCAAAACCCAGCAGAGAAAACTCTCTTGGATTTCAAGGTCTAAAACTCATTCATAGATCAACGGTCTGTCCTCTAGACTTGCTGGAGCGGTAGCCCTGTGCTTTCCAAGTGTTTGTACAGTGGTCATACTCTCCTCAAACAGAGAGGTGAAGACCCACCTTCTCCAAGCATCGGGATGGTAGTCAGTCGCTCAACATATGCTGGGCCACAGGTCCCCCCAACCCTGTGCATTGGGGTGGCAGCACTCTCCTTGTACATGAGGCCTGCCTCTCCAACCACTGATGCAGATGGCCTGCCCCCACCAAACACAAAGACAGTCCCCTTTTCCACTCAGATGGGTGGTCTGCTCTCTTGGCCTGAGGAGATCTCTTCAGCTTGACATTCGCTTCCATGGTTCTGACCTCGAAGTCATTCTTCCTTCAGTTCATCACTTCTCTGTCCCTTTTAGTCCAAACTGGCAGTGGTTCTGCCCATACAAACTCACAAAAACTTTTTCAGCTTCAAAGAGGTCCAAACCATTAGACAGAAGGATATTTCACAGATCTTACCTGGATAACTGCACGTCCGATCTTGATTTCCACTGAGATGGCTGACTGGGTCCATGTTCACCCACACCCTCTTTAACAAAGCATTATTCAGTTAAATTCTCACATGGAGCCATGTCCACTGGAGACTCTCTTCCTTAAAGCTCAGGGAGGTCCCTGATCAATACACTTCTGGCCCTAGTCCCAGAGTACAGTACCTGAATAGGTTCAACATTTTCCAAACCAGTCAATGTCTGGTTTCTGTGTGCTTAAGATTTCAGTTCTCAGCTTATCCTTTCCTCTCACATTTTTCTATAAGCTTCAAGTGTACCTTCTACACTTAGCTTAGAAATCTCCTCAGCTAAATCTCCAAGTTCATCACTTAAAATTTCCCTCTTCAATCCAACATTAGAACACAATTTTACCAAGTTCTCTGCCATTGTATAACAAGGATTGCTGTTTTTTGAATGTCCTTCTAAGGCCTCATCAGAAATACCTTTAATATCCATATTTCTACCAATAGTCTCTTCAGTGCAATCTAGGCTTTTTCTATCAAGAATCCCACAGTTCCTCCAGCCTTTACACATTATCTAATTACTAGACTGTTCCCATATTTGTATATATTTGTCATAGCAGCTCCCACTTGCTGGTACCAAATGCTGTTTTAGTTTCTCAGTTTCTAAAACAAATACCATGCAGTGGCGTGACTTAAACAACAGGAATTTATGAACACATGGTTTTGAGGTTGGAAGAAGTCCAAAATTGAGGTATCAGCAAGGCAATTCTGTCTCCCTTAAGACTGTGGTGTTCTTGGGCTACCAACCCATTTATGGCATTTGCTTATGCAGCTGAGACACTTTAACGAGGAGTGAAAAAATTACTCAATTTATGTAAAATGCACAGGCATACCTACAGTACATAGACAAAGATACAGTATATGTGTGGTATTAGAATTTCATGGGGGGAGGGAAGGAGTAATTAGGAAAAAGTATCTAAAATTCTCCTAAAGGAAATGAAAAATTGAGAGGTTAAGAAACACTGTGCTGAACAATAGGTAAAAGTGCGGAGGATTTGGCTTCAAAATGTGGTTTGTACACTCTTCTCACACTTTGTCTCAGTGGTCAAGCTAAGAGGCTTTCTTCTAAGGTCAGAGACACCCATCAGCACATTTGCCTAGTCTGTGCTGGAACTTTGCTATTCAAATACTGCCAGGAAAACCCAATTTGTCTCACATATCAGCTATTTCTGCTATTGAAGATAAAGGCAACAAATTCAGTTTTTAAACTGAGAACCTTAAATGTGTTGGCCCCATTTTTAGCCCTAGAGACCTCTCACAGCCAAAGATGGGCATCCTTGGGTTCTGTTCCAACAGTAATGAATCCTTTTCAGCTTTGTGACTGTCACAAGTCCAACGGGATCAAGTGCCAAGCTGCAGAAGTAACTGGCAGTCAGAGAGGTAAAACCTCTATGCCCCTTTGTAACAGATGTTCACAAAAGAGTCGGTTTTGTGTTCCTTCAACCCCCTCCAATTCACCTCCCTCCCATAAAGTGGCCCTTGCCCAGATCATCAGACATCCCCTCACTGACAAATTCAATGGATGTATTTCTCTTCTCAAATTATTCAAAACTCTCATAATCCTCTAAAATATACTCTCCTGCTCGATACACTCTTGGTTGATTTTCTTCCTACTTCCCTGGCTAATCTTTTCAAGTTTCTTTTTGCAGATTGCTCTTCCATTCTCCCTAGGTTTAAGTGCCATCTGTATACTAATGAGTCCCAAATATGTATCCCTTCACCTGTGCCCTGAATTTGCATTCATGTCCAGCCACCTTCTTGACACCTTCATTTTGACATCTAAAAAATATCTCAAACTTCAAAAACCTTTTTATTTTCCCCTTCCTTCTAGCTAACCTAGTCCTAACCTAGTTGTGTCACTTAGACTCTAGTCAAGAAAACAGAAATTACTCTAGGTTTTTCAAACAAAGGTGATAGAAGAGCTGACAGGCCAAACAGGAAAGGGTGGGGTGACCCACTGATTAGCCATAGCTGGAAGTCACCATCACCTGAAGGACTAGTAGGAAAAGGACAGTGGTGAGATTATCAGGGTCCAGAAGCCAATACCATTTAGTGAAAGCTGGGCCTATGAAGGGAGAGAGTGGCTGACTGAAGCCTGAGTCACAGAATAGGCAAAACCCCTACTGGAGTTCCTGAGGCAGAAGGAGAAAGAAAAAAATGTCCCTGGCTTTTCCCTTCCTCCTGCTAATCTGACTTCTGTCATCATCTCCATTGGTCCAATCTACAAAAAGCCAGTTGACAAAGAAGCTTGAGAAATAAAGTATCTTGTGAAGGTGAGCAGAGCACAGGTAGGATGGAGAAAGGATATAAATGCAAGGAGGGAAATGACTAGTCTCCCCTTTCTTAGTAAACGGCGCAACCTCCATTGAGTTACTCAAGCCAAATTTTGGAAGCCAGCCTTGACTCCTTATCCTTTTCATCCTTGACATCCTTTTCCTTATCACTCACTTTTAGTCTAAGATCTCACAAATAAATCTGTCTACTTATCTTCATCTCAATCATCCTAATCCAAATTGCCCTCGTCTCTCAACCAGTCAACTGTAAGAACCTCCTTTCTGGTCTCCCTGCTGCCAAACTCGCCCTGCTTCCAACATCCATGCACAGGCCAATGGGAGATTTTAAAATCTGAAACCAAATTATGTCACCTCCTGCTCAAAATCTTTGAATGGGCTTTCTGCTTCTTATGATGACAATTTCAGTGTCTGAGACCAACTCTCCTGTCAACTATTTCTAAAAATCTGGGCAAAAAAAGAAAAATACACTTTTTAATCTTCCTGAAAACATCAAAGAACAAAAAGAAAAGAATCATTAATAAACTTAAATATAGAAGAAGACAAGAAATCGAAATAAGCTCCGTACTTAATGCCACTTTTGCCAAAGAACATTTATCAATTCTAAAAGAAAAGATTGAGAAGTGGGAATATAACTCGGAGACTCTGAGAAGCTATTTCCTAGTATAAGCTGGAATTCCAAATAACAACATTTTAGGGTCAGAGTAAACAAAGTGACTTCCATCCCAGCTATATATCATCTGGATGCTCCAAAGACCTTGAGATCTGAACTTGGATTAAGGTGGTCCCAGGGGACAGTTCTACTTGCCAGGTAATAGCAAACGAACAACAACAAAAAGAACCCCTGTCCTTAGGGAGATAACCATCATTCTAGACATCAAATTACGCCTACAAATTTTAAGGTGAAAAGTACAGCACATAGTTAAGAAAACTAAGCACAAGGAAACAAGTCACAATGATCAAGAACTAGCAAAAAGCAGAAACAGACCACACAAACAGATTCTCAAAGATTTAATATATTGTGATGATCAGACTAATTAAGCTCCCTGATTCAAAGACATAGAGGCCAAGATTTCAAGTTTTGGAAAATAACTAAAAACCATAAAGAGTCACACAGCGAATTTTGAAAACGAACAAAACAGAAGCAAAGAATAAAAGGAAAATGCAATCAAAAGTTTAATGGCAGATTAGACTCACCTGAAGAAGAAATAGGGACCGAGGCCACTGCCCAGGTACCAGTTTGTCACTTGCTCCTTCTGAGAGCACTCACACCATCTCCCTTCTTCGTCACTCTTGGAGACTCCCCCTTGCTCCTGACATGCTGCATAGCTGGCGTTACCACCTCACTAGGAGCTACCATTGCCTCTGGGATCATCAGAGAAGCTACTGCTAAGATAGGGTGGCAGAGAATATATATAATAAAGGAGAAATTGCACCCACTGCATGTTTTAAACTGGAATACCTGGTTCCCTAGCAGAACATCATGATCTCCTCAAAGCCCAGGATAAACATGGCACAAGTTGCTTTTGGGGGTTTTAATTGTACTTAATAGCAATAACTTCAAATTTCTTAAATATTAAAATAAGGTGAGTTACTGTGGAGTAAAATTCAGAATGAATATTAATTTTTAAAGAAAAAAACAAGATTTTAGAAATTTTGAAATTTGGGTGGAAAATATCAGTGTGATTCCATATCACCCTCCCTCACCGAAAAGTATGAGTTTACTCAGTTATTACTAAGAATATTTGATAGATGTGGCTCTCTGGTTTTCTGCTGTTAAAGGGGGTTCCTGCTGCAGGAGTAAATGTTATATCTTATAGATATTGACCTTTCCTCTCTGGCCCTGCCACTGACCCTTTCCTTGAAGTCATTATTGATGTTGTACTTAAAAGGAGTGTGCAGAAATGATGTGACTTCATAGGGTTTTCTTCAAGACTGGCATTCAAAGTAGATTTCTTTGCATGATTTACAAAGAGATTGAAGTCTCAATAATAATTATGGATGCTTATAATTTTCTCTTTTTTCTATTATACACAGCTGCAGTGAACATTATCAGCATCATATCTGCACACATCATTAAGCATTTCCTTAAGGATAACAAGGGAAGTGGCTCTTCCTAGAAAATATAATTGGCCTAATATTTCTATTTTTATAAACCCCAGGACTAGATCTGAGTATGAGACAATCTTCTTATTCCAGAATAAGATGTACTTGTGAATATCAAAGGCATCCCAAGGTTTGTGAAGTGTAAACTTCAGATGCCCTGGCCCCAGCCCTACCCACTCAGATGCCAAATATAGATAAAGAGAAACAAAAGTGGGAAGGAAACAGGTGTCTGAAAAATCTAGAACTGTATTCAAATGTCTACTGGTTCTTATAAATTTTGGATGTTCACAGAAAACATTTTTAAAACATATATCTTAGCTCTAATACAAAATCCAGCAGAATTATATAGATAAAATGCTATAGCAGATGTATTGTTTTTGCATCTGTCCTGTAACTTTAAAATTATTTCAAAATCAAGTTTTTTCTTTAATGCTACTACAGAGAGCAATGTACACTAAGTCCATAAAGTAGCTGAAATTCAACAGAGAAAATTATAACTTTCTTCCTCAAGTATGGATTTTAAAGAATATGGACTAGGAAGAGAAAATGTGTGTAATCCATTCAACTGTGATGTGCAGCCAATACTTGTTTGTTACTTTTGATGTGCAACCTACAAGCTCACACCACTGGCTTGATTAACTCTGGGAATCATCCTACACCTATAAAAACTGAGAGAGCACATAGCATACAATTGCACACCAGGACTCTTTCTTGCCCTGGGAAAGCCTTTTGAATGTGTAGGAACAGAGGGTAGAGGGGGTTGGGCCACCCAAACTGATGTTGATTGAACACCTACTGTGTTCAGAATTCAGGCAATGTGCTGACTCTTTATATATGCTAACCCATTTAATCCTCATGACCACCAGAAAACTCAAGTCTTATTATCACCACCTTCCAGATGAAGACCCCAAAAGACCATAATGGGCATGGATTTCTTGAATATGTATTGAATTTGATCTGCAGTCCTAAACACAACACTGATGTGAGACTTTGGAGGCGCTGGTACATGGGGCCTTACTATAGTGGTCATGAAGGAATACTTGGCTGATGGGCACAGTTAATGACCCACTGAAACAGAGATCAGCATGGCCAGAGGACAGAGAGGAGAAGAGGAGATGCATTCCATTAGGAAAATGATGGGGAAACCCCAGCATTCATAGAAATTACTCCAATACTCTGTCTGCAGTCTTATTTAGGCCCAAATTGTGGCTCTCAATTTACCTGATGAAGGGTAACTGGTATAATATTTCAAGGTCAATACAAGTAGTACTTTCAAAGTTATGACAGTCGCCCCTGAATTGTAATGAAATATAGCTGCACCACACACATAGACTCTTTGAAAAATAAAAAAAATTAATCAGCCACAACGAAAAGCATATTACCCCTCTACTTCCCCAAACCCTTAGAAAATGTTAAGAACCAGAGAAACGTGACATTTTACAAAACAGCAAAAGAACTCAATTAGCACAGTTTTTAAATTCAGGTTGACTAATTATGTTGGGTCACCCTTTGCCCCCAAAGCTTCAAGAACTGCCCAGATGGTTTTTTTTTCTCATGACTCATAAATTACATAGTTTGTTGAATTTATAATTACAGACACATATCATGGTGTCTGCCTTACAAATGCCAATGTTCAGCCACAAGCCCTTTTCATTACATGCCATGATTATGGATTAAATGATTTCATAAACATATTGGGTTGTTTCGCATTTGGCATCAGGCTGTCTTAGAGCCTCTACAATCTGTCACCA
This sequence comes from Tamandua tetradactyla, assembly GCF_023851605.1. Lineage (NCBI taxonomy): Eukaryota > Metazoa > Chordata > Mammalia > Pilosa > Myrmecophagidae > Tamandua > Tamandua tetradactyla. The sequence goes on along the minus strand of NC_135341.1, from coordinate 50,949,340 downwards.
CTGTTAATGAGATATTGACCTTCTTGTAACCCAAGTAAGAAAAAGTTCCTTTGAATGTCAGACTGGGAAAAAAACCTCCCAAACTTCTGCAAACCGCAAACTCCTCTCAAACACCGCATGCGAAATGGCCTCCAGAAAACACCCAGCAGCAGAACCAAAGGACAAGGGCCACATCTATATAATTTGAAATTTAGGCATTAAAGATACCTGGAATACCTTTTTCTTCACATGGCTCCAAGGATTGCCTTAAGCTGCTGAAATTATTAGCATAGGCTCCTCAAACATTTCAAACGAAGACCCCCTAGTAGCAGAGACCAATGAACTCATACATCCAGGGGTCTTGGAGTCACAGCTGCTGGATCCTATCATAATTTCAAAATTTCCTGGAAGCCTTATGTGTTATCTTTAAGTTGTTATTATCCATGTTGCCTCCTGTTCTACACGTCCAGGTCTAACTCAGTATTTAATATCTGAGAACCTTTGGGTTACATGAAACTAATATCCCAATGAGAGGATTTATGCTTATCCTGGACGTCGAGGACGTAATGGTCTTCAGCCACACAAAGCTCCAAGCCTGACATTCCCCATTTCAAGATTCTCAGTCTTAGGGAGTTTTCAAACTAGAGTCAGTTTCATTTGATATCAAGAATGGGGAGAATTAGATGCGGTCTCTGTCTTTATGTCAACTTGGCAGGTGAACTCACTGCTCTCCCACCTACGTGAGACGTGACTCCCAGGAGGGGAAATCTTCCTGGCAGTGTAGGACCTGACTCCTGGGGATGAGCTGGGACCTGGCCTCATGGGAATGAGAAAGCCTTCTTGACCAAAAGGGGAAAGAGAGAAATGAGACAAACCAAAGTCTCAGTGGCTGAGAGATCTTAAACAGAGTTGAGAGGTTATCCTAGAGGTTATAGTTACACATTATATAGATATTCCTTTTTAGTTTATGGTATATTGGAGTGGCTAGAGAGAAGTATCTGAAACTGTTGAACTGTGTTCCAGTAGCCTTGATTCTTGAAGAAGACTATGTAAATATATAGCTTTTACAATGTGACTGTGTGCTTGTGAAATCCCTGTGTCTGATGCTCCTTTTATCCAGGGTATGGACACATGAGTAAAAAAATAAATACAAAAGGATAAAAAATAAATAATTAATAGGGGGAGATAAAGGGTAAAAACTGAGTAGATTCAAATACTTTGGGTCAGTGAGAGGGAGGGGTAAGGAATATGGGATGTATAAATTCTCTTTTTTTTCTCTTTATTACTTTTTCTGGAGTGATGCAAATGTTCTAAAAATGATCATGGTGAAAAATATTCAACTATGTGATGATGTTGTGAGCCATTGATTGTATAGTATGTTTGGACTGTGCGTGTGTGGATATTTCTAAATAAAAATATTTTTTCCAAAAAGTATGGGGAGAATGGATATGATTGAACATGGTTTTCAGTTGCATGGCATTCTAAAATATCTCCTTTCTTAGATGAATTAAGCCTTTCCCCTATATTCTTGGCAAATTTCATGCAAAACACTGCCTTTTTGGCACTATTAGTAAATCACAGGGCAAGAATACAGATAATCAGAGTTTGATTTAAGTCTTTTTATTAACAAATGAAACAATAGGTTGGGTGGAAGACAGTGGAGCAGGCAAAGACTCACAGACCTGCTTCATATATAGAACAAAGAATTGGGTTAAAGGGACTTTAAGCTGTATTTATCTGTAGTGAAGGTCTTCAAACTTCTTTTTCACATATACCCTAAGAGAATTTTATACTCAATTACACATTTTTCTTCATAAGTTTAAATTTTAAATTACAAGAAATGTAATTTACAGTATATAATAAGTATTGACATTTTTAAAAATCAACTGCTATATCACTAATTTAAATATTTCCAATGCAAACTAAGTATCATGGTGATTTGATATCAACCATTAGCTCATTTTTTAAAAAATGCCTGAACAAGCTCTTCTTTATGAGTTTTTTGATGTGTTCTTTTTCTTGAACTTATATTTTCATTGTTTTCACTCCACAGAATTTTATCTTAATGTAATTTAATGTTTTTTTAATTGAAAGCCTTTTATTGATCACATTAATATTACTCTCTACCACAAAGTAGGCATACAACTAGAAATTTAATTTATTTCATTTGGCATAAACCTCTAAGTTCATTAGACATGTCTTGCTATATTAATGCTGCATAACAAGCAACCCCAGAACCTCAGTGGCCACAATAACAAATATTTTTCTCACTCAGGAGTCTGTGGGTTAGTCAAGATGACTCTACTTCAGGATTCCAGGTCAACTAGACTTGGCTCCGGGCTTTGGGTTGATTAAGATCTTTACCCCATTTCTTCATTCTTAGCCCAATGGTCATCCTGGATATTTTCTTATCAGTGTGGAAGGCATAAGTTCAAGAGGACAGATCAAATCACGCAAGCACTTTGAAAGCCTCTGCTTCCATCCGTATTTTTTAAGATTCCATTCATCAAGGCAAGTAACATGGTCAAACCCAACATCATAGAGTGGAGAAATGTACTCCTTTGTGGGAGGTACTACAAAGATAATAAGTGAAGAACATAAATTCATCATTTAATGCTTAAAAAGTTCGTTCTGATTGAGTTACTATTAGAATTAGTTTTAGAGCACATATATAAAAGCAACACAAATACATCGCAGTTTGATAAGTATTAAATAGGAAAAGTAAATTTTATTGGAAATGCAGCTCTTAATAATATAGATCTTTTAAAATTAGATCCTATATCTGTGGATAAATATTATAAAACATGAAGCAGAACTCAGGATTAATTTCTTGGCTAAATTTCATTTTTATAGATAAAAGAGCTGAGAAACCATTTTTTACATAAATAAGTAGAAATGAAAGAATTTCTATAGCAAAGTTATTTGTTTGAATGCCTTGGTAAAGTGCCAAAAATCACATAGTGATCCATGATCAAAAATTACTTTTAATGACTTACCAGGTGACAACTTGGTTTAGTCTTCTTTAAATTTTACTGAAAGCAAAGAATTGGAAGCCAGTGTTTTGCAAAAGGTTTTATCATACAGTCATTCTATTTATTCATGTTTTCAATTTCTGAGGCCTAAGAAGTTTTGCCAAGACCTATCAAGTGACTATTAATTAAATCTGGTAATACCTGATACATTTTCATTTATAGGCACCTTGTTTAATCCAGTATACTCAGAAAGTGATAAGAAAATTATAATCGTGGTAATTTTAATACAACAGTATGAAGAAAATGTTTGGGGGGAATGTATTTTCCTTTATAATCAAACTTTTAACAACAGATAAATTTATGGTAAGTTAGGCTTTAGGAAGATCAATTCAAAATGACTTCATTTTTCAATCCAAATAAACATGTTACTATAGGACCCTATGACATCCATTTTAATTCTTAATGTAACACTAATCTAGAATAATTTGATCCCATTTCTTCAAACATCAATTTAAAAAGCTAGGAAATCAACATCCTGAATTTGTTAATATTGACCATTTTAATGGTACATGCAAATTGTGACCTCATTTTTTTCAACCAAACCTTGTTTGAGAATAAAATGATATTCCCTGAACAGAGGAAAGTTTGAGCCACAAGACAATAAGCAATATTCCCAACAGAAGCCCAAACCAAGTAGTTTTAAGAGTAGGAAAGTACCAATCCAGAAGGGACAATTCAAATCACATTGAGAGAAGAAACAGAAGCTAAACCACTCTTGGCAATGCGAAACTCTGATGATCTGACAGATGCTTGCCCAAGGACCAGCACCTAATTTTCTTCATCCCTTCCTCCGCCTTCATGGATCTTCAGCCCTCCAAAGTCCAAATCAAGAAAAAAAGCAAATTAAACAGAATGGAATGATTGACAGCAGGCTAAGTAAGGGACTGAGGAAGCAAAAGGGTTAAAAATAATTAAGTAAGTAAGTAAATAAACAAACAAACAAATAAATAAAAAACTCAGATACCTGAAAGGAGCATGGGGAGAGAGAGTGCGACTCTTGAGGAGAGTCCCTTTGTGACTGAGCGAAAACCAGTTAAGAGGTGGACTCAAGGAGGGAAAGCTGAAGCCCACCTACTCTCCTCAATCTCCATTCAAGGAGGAGTCTGTGTGGATTACAGGAGGTGATGCAAGCCTGAAATAACTAGCTGCTCTGGAGTTCTTCTGGAGACCCTGAATGTCACTCATAGACTGAAGGACGTCTTCTTCTATTGGACTTTGTTTCCTGCCCATCAATCTTAGATTAAAATAAGGATCTTCAGAAAACACAATCAAGGGAGAGAAATTTCTAAGAGGTTTGGTTTTTTTCTGGTCATGAGAGGAGTAGCCACAGGCTTAAGTACCCTGAACATGCTACAAGTGGCTTGGTGAAGGGGAATCTATTGAAAACATGGCTGCTTTCAAATAGCACATGTAGTTAACGTTCACCCTTCTCTGATTCTTAGAGTTACACATGTTGAACTTTTGAGAGGAGAACAAAAGCTATAAAAAGGAGTAGTAAATGCTTCCAGAGTCAAAAAGCACAAAGGAAATGATTTCTGAATGTCAAATTTGCATTTGAAAAACCAGGGTCATTAGGAGCATTCATCTTGCCATGCTTATATCCAAAGCTCATACATCTCCTCTGAAAGGTGCTTGTTACCAAAGAGAAAGTTAAATATGCAAAAGCAAGAAAAATAAGACACCAGATGTAAATTTGCTGTTCTAAAGGTTGGGTAGTGAGCAGCAGGAAAAAGGGTGAGCATCCCCTGAAGAATATCTTTAACTGTTGCTACTAGGATGGTAAACTAACTATCTGTAAAAGTGCCTCTTAAAGAAATAGCTATTGAAACTATTCTCTAGGAAGTGTGAAATTTTATTCATTCATTCCATCAGAGGAGAAAATTTCAACCACTCACATGTTACCATTTTGCAGACAAAGAGAGATAGAGGTTCCCTATCAGTAACAACAGATAATGAATGCCGCTAAAGTCAAGATGCTTTCTCAGCAGCAGTGCAAAGAAGGAGGCCTGTGCCAGTTTACCAGGCTCAAAAACATCTTAATAGTGAGGGACACCCAAAGCAGACAACCACAGCTGTGCTTACCTAAAAGTAGGAAGGGGATACTCTTCAGTAAGGTAGAAGAATCTTCCCATATCTTTATTCTCATCTTCCTTGGTCTTAACTTCCTTCTACTAAAGCTACTCAGTCATAAAATAACAGCAGAGATCTATGTCTTTATAACACATTGCTATATTAGTCAGGCAAAGAGCAAAAATTTATCATGGCCCATTGAATGAACAAATATAATGTTATACGTTTCTAGATATTTCTTGATTCATGTCTCCTTATCAGGAAGCCAGTTTCTCTGCCAGCCTCACATATCTTCTATATGGCCTGAAGGAAGAGAACAGGGCAAATGCTGTCTCAGCCAAGAAGGGGATCTGATGGGGGGGAAGTCCGTGCCCAACAAGTAGAGAAAGAAAGTCTACCCAGTCAGCTGGCATTTCATTTTCCTTGGCAGAACAGATGATTACCTGGTAGAAGTTGGAGCTGCTATAAGAGAAATAAAGAAGCTAACTTCTTTCTACATCTGAATATGTATGAGTCAATTTGGAACCCTCTCACACAAAGGTTTCATAGTAGTTTGAACAGAGGAAAGTGGTGAAAGAATTGAGTCACCCAATGCCCCAGTGATGTCTAGTACCAATGTACCTAAGAACCTGCATCTTAGGAGTCATAGCCTGTTCACACTGCAAGTTATGGTTCTTGTGGATCTGGGATGACCAACTAATTGGTCCTGGTTTCCTCAGGATTTTCCCAGTTTTAACAATGTTAGCCCCAAGTCTCAGGAAACCCATCGATCCTACATGGACCCTATCTTGGTATATATCCGCTTGCAACCATTCATTACCAAAAGCGTAGCAGTAATTTGTAAAAGAAAGAGATTTAATTGGATTAGCACCCATTTAATATAGATTTTAATAAAGTGGCATTGCTAACTTTAACACCAAGGGAACATAAAAGCTTTACAGTTATCAACTGGCACTCATTAAAACTGCCTTTTTAGAACTGCTCACTGACAGAGTTTTGAAATGAGGTCTGATTTCTTAAACAAGTGAAAAACAGTCTTAAATTGATCCCTGCTTTCACATACTTAAGAGGTCAGTCTTTCTTGACATTAGAATTACGTCAGGGTAGTATATCCATGTGTTCATCTGAGTTTGCTCCAGCTGCTGCAGAACACTTGAAACACCAAGGTGAATGGCAGGGACCAGCCAAGCTGTATCATAGACAAACACAGTGACTGCAGCTGTGCTTCTGACCTAACATATTGACAGAAGGGGAGAAGAGAGTGGGTGGAGTGCACCCCAGCCACCTGTGTCAATGTCCTGTCTACACATGGAGGGGACAGCCTGAAAGTCCTACCTCCTCTTAGACTCATTACACAAAGAAAAGGAGGAGACATGTGTTCACTGCTGTCAGCTACTAATTTTAGCTAGAATTGATCACTAATGTGCCTTTGCTCTCACCATCCAAAATCAATAAGAAAGTTGCCAGTGACATCACTGAAAATTATGACTTCTTTTGGGAAAATTTTTTCAGTTTAAATGAGTCAGTAATGCAAGTACCTTATAAAAGAGATCGGTAAAAACGATGACCCCTTACTAACCAGACCTTTGAATTTTAGGTCCATTTGAGTTTTAGCTTCTCTCTTTTCACTCCCCAATCCCCTGAGGGAGGTGATCATTTAAGCGAAATGGTATCAAACTACACAAACTGAAAACTAAATCATCGCCTTCTGGAAACAGGACCTGGGCTCATCTGCTACAACTATGAGCTCTGACACAGGGAGAGGTGAAAAGGGCAGCTTTATGACCTTGTAAATAAAAGGATGTAGAGGACTGAAGATCTCTCTCCAGAAGATTCAACATGCCAAGCAACATACAGTAAATGGTCTTTTCTGTACCAGGTTTTGGGGGAGGAAGGTCAAGGTGGGGGCTCTGGCCACAGCCTCAAATGAGGAAAGAGAAATGAAAATGATGGAATGCCTCTACCCACCTTTCACCCTTCAAGACTCCTCATGAGCTAACGCTCTAAGGGGGCATTTGCTATCTCAGTGCTCTGCCCAGATCCCCGCAGACCCCCCGACTGGTTTGCATGCGCCTCCCTCTGCCCTGAATTCTTCACTCCGAATATGCATGCCCACGACCTCTTCTGAGACCCACTCTTAGGCTACTGGAGCTGCATTGCTCAGATCAGCAGAGAATATCAGAAGCTCCTGGAAGTTTGCATCCTGCTGGGTGGCCGATAGCCAGTGGCAACGGGCACAGAAGAGCCTAGTTCCCTGCTTTGAGGAAGGAGGAACTCTGGTGTGTGGTTTTCACCTCAGGGCCCCCTCAGGATCAGGCTAGGTGGAAGCTTCCCCTGAAATAGCACCCTTGCGTGGCTTCCCCCACTCCCTCGCCTGCTTCTCCTTGGAGTAGCTCCTTCTTAAATCACTTGCACACAAATCTCTGTCAGGAGATCTGTTTCTGGGAAAATTGTTCCCAAATTCCATTCCAACACTGCTTTTTTTTGTTTGTTTGGTTTTTGGTTTTTTTGAGTAATGAATGTAAAGTTACATTTTATACACCAGCATAAACCTCGGTGGCATTTGCAATGGTAAATGAACTGACTGAATTGTATGAGCAAAATGTGGGGTCTAAGAAGAGAATCTAGGCATAGCCAACTAGCCAGCCACTACTTTCCATGTAGTGCTAAAGTTCTCCACAACTGATAAATATTAAGGGAAAAAAATACTTTTACAAGTCCACGTCACAAGGTGATAAAATAGCTGGTCCTCTGAAAAGGTGAACCCAAGATCCGAAGTCAAGCTGCCTTCCAACAGCACAAAGAAGGAAGGTGCCAGCCTCCCTCTACCCCCATAACCTTGAAAACACTGAATGCTATCTTCAAGCCTAAGAACATAGGCTCTTTTTGTCCCTGGTTCTGGCAGAGGACAGCAAGGTTCAATGGAAAAAGCATGGAATGGGCTAAGAACAAAATCCATGTTGTATACTGGTAATAAACAAATGCACTTTTCAATTTACAAAAGTTTTACATTAGCACCCAACAAAATGAAATACTTAGGTATAAATATAACAAAATACTTCCTACATATGTAGAAAACTACAAAACTCTAAGGAAAGAAATCAGAGATCTAAACAAATGGTGTTACTGCATGATTATGGATTAGAAGACTCAATATTAAGACCTTCCCAAATTGATCTTCAGATTCAGTGCACCCTAATCAGAATCCCAGCAAACCATTTTGTAGTTGCTGACAAACTGAGTCTAAAGTATATATGAAATTGCAAAAGATCTAGAATAGCTAACATAATCCTGAAGAAGAATGACAAAGATGGAGAATGCACATTCCCTGACTTTAAGACTTACTGTAAAGGTACAGTAAGCAAGCATGATATTGGCAAAAGAATCCAGACATGGATCCATGGGAAACTATAGAGAGTACAGAAACAGACCCACACAGATATAGCCAACTGATCTTTGTTTGACAAAGAAGTAAAAGCAGTTCAATAGAGAACAGAAAGTGTTTTCAAGCCAGCATTTCTCAAATTTTCTTGGTCATTAAACCCTATTTTGCTCCAGAACATCTCTTGGAAAGTACTGACTTAAAGAAACTTCATATAACCAAACACAGACTGATTTTTATTATTAAAAATCTCAAATTAGCCTCTCCCTCTTTCTCCGCCGGCCCGCACGGCGCTCCCGCCCCTCCAGCCAGCCCGCCCTCCTCTCCCTCTTCCCCCGTCTGCTCCGGCAGCGCTCCATCCGCCATCTTATCCTTCCCTTTCTCCTGCTACGGTGGCTCTCCAACCACCACCGTGCCCTCTTCCACCTTCACCAGCTCCTCCGCCACCGGCCTCGCCAGCCTTGCCACCCTCACCTTTCCTCCTCCAGAACAGCTACTGGGGGAGTGAAGACGATACAGAGCAGCTCCCGGAGCCACGACAGAGAGCAAAGGGACAGCATACCCCATCCTAGAATGTCTGACTGTCTGGGAGGACCAGCTCCGGTGAGATCGCCAAAGAGCATGGGATTTCTCAGGCGGGACGGCAAGCGGCCGGAGTCCCTCCCTTCCTCCTTCCCAGGCCAGCTGGCAGAATTGAGCAGGCAGTCCCCTTGGGCCGTGGCGGCTGGCACCCCCACCACATGAGGCCCCCCGGACCAACTGAGAGAGTTGGGTCGGAAATCCCCAGACCACGGAGAACGGTGACCTGGGGGTCCCTCCCAAACACGTGACTCCCCGGTCCGGATGGGAACAGTGCACTCTCCTGGGCTGCGGCAGTTGGCACCCTCCCGCCACGCTTGGCGCCCTGGGCCAACTAGGAAATTCGGTCGGGCACTCTTCCGGGCTGCGGCGACCGGCGACCCTCCCCGCGTTCGGACCCCGGGCCGGCTGGCACTCTTCCAAGCTGCTACAGCTGCCGAACCTCCCCCACGGTGAGAGTTTTCCAAAGTTAAAGGACCCACATCAACTTTTACTGGTGGAACCTGCAGACAAACGTGTGCCACGAGCGCCACCTATTGGGCAGGATAAGAAAAACAGAACCCAGAGATTTCACAGAAAAATCTTTCAACCTGTGGGGTCCAAAACCCAGGGAAATCTGACTAAATGCCCAGATGCCAGCAGAAGATAACGGATCACACTAAGAAAATTGAAAATATGGCCCAGTCAAAGGAACAAACCAATAGTTCAAATGAGATACAGGAGCTGAGACAACTAATGCTGAATATACGAACAGAAATGGAAAACCTCTTCAAAAATGAAATCGATAAATTGAGGGAGGACATGAAGAAGAGGTGGGCTGATCAAAAAGAAGAAATAGAAAAACTGAAAAAACAAATCACAGAGCTTATGGAAGTGAAGGATAAAGTAGAAAAGATGGAAAAAACAATGGATACCTATTTAAAGAGACAGAAGATAGAATTAGTGATTTGGAGGATGAAACATCTGAATTCCAAAAAGAAACAGAATCTATCCGGAAAAGAATGGAAAAATTTGAACAGGGTATCAGGGAACTCAAGGACAATGTGAACCGCACAAATATACATGTTGTGGGTGTCCCAGAAGGAGAAGAGAAGAGAAAAGGAGGAGAAAAACTAATGGAAGAAATTATCACTGAAAATTTCCCAACTCTTATGAAAGACCTCAAATTACAGATCCAAGAAGTGCAGCGCACCCCAAAGAGATTAGACCCAAATAGGCGTTCTCCAAGACACTTACTAGTTAGAATGTCAGAGGTCAAAGAGAAAGAGAGGATCTTGAAAGCAGCGAGAGAGAAGCAATCCATCACATACAAGGGAAACCCAATAAGACTATGTGTAGATTTCTCAGCAGAAACCATGGAAGCTAGAAGACAGTGGGAAGATATATTTAAGTTACTAAAAGAGAAAAACTGCCAACCAAGACTCCTATATCCAGCAAAATTGTCCTTCAAAAATGAGGGAGAAATTAAAACATTCTCAGACAAAAAGTCATTGAGAGAATTTGTGACCAAGAGACCAGCTCTGCAAGAAATACTAAAGGGAGCACTAGAGTCAGATACGAAAAGACAGAAGAGAGAGGTATGGAGAAGAGTGTAGAAAGAAGGAAAGTCAGATATGATATATATAATACAAAAGGCAAAATGGTAGAGGAAAATATTATCCAAACAGTAATAACTCTAAATGTTAATGGACTGAATTCCCCAATCAAAAGACAAAAACTGGCAGAATGGATTTAAAAACAGGATCCTTCTATATGCTGTCTACAGGAAACACATCTTAGACCCAAAGATAAATATAGGTTGAAAGTGAAAGGTTGGGAAAAGATATTTCATGCAAATAACAACCAGAAAAGAGCAGGAGTAGCTATACTAATATCCAACAAATTAGACTTCAAATGTAAAACAGTTAAAAGAGACAAAGAAGGACACTATATACTAATAAAAGGAACAATTAAACAAGAAGACATAACAATCATAAATATTTATGCACCGAACCAGAATGCCCCAAAATACGTGAGGAATACACTGCAAACACTGAAAAGGGAAATAGACACATATACCATAATAGTTGGAGACTTCAATTCACCACTCTCATCAATGGACAGAACATCTAGACAGAGGATTAATAAAGAAATAGAGAATCTGAATATTACTATAAATGAGCTAGACTTAACAGACACTTATAGGACATTACATCCCACAACAGCAGGATACACCTTTTTTTCAAGTGCTCATGGATCATTCTCAAAGATAGATCATATGCTGGGTCACAAAGCAAGTCTTAACAAATTTAAAAAGATTGAAATCATACACAACACTTTCTCGGATCATAAAGGAATGAAGTTGGAAATCAATAATAGGCCGAGTGCCAGAAAATTCACAAACACATGGAGGCTCAACAACACACTCTTAAACAACGACTGGGTCAAAGAAGAAATTGCAAGAGAAATTAGTAAATACCTCGAGGTGAATGAAAATGAAAACACAACATATCAAAACTTATGGGACGCAGCAAAGGCAGTGCTAAGAGGGAAATTTATTGCCCTAAATGCCTATATCAGAAAAGAAGAAAAGGCAAAAATGCAGGAATTAACTGTCCACTTGGAAGAACTGGAGAAAGAACAGCAAACTAATCCCAAAGCAAGCAAAAGGAAAGAAATAACAAAGATTAGAGCAGAAATAAATGAAATTGAAAACATGAAAACAATAGAGAAAATCAATAAGACCAGAAGTTGGTTCTATGAGAAAATCAATAAGATTGATGGGCCCTTATCAAGATTGACAAAAAGAAGAAGAGAGAGGATGCAAATAAATAAGATCAGAAATGGAAGAGGAGACATAACTACTGACCTCACAGAAATAAAGGAGGTAATAACAGGATACTATGAACAACTTTACACTAATAAATACAACAATTTAGATGAAATGGACAAGTTCCTAGAAAGGCATGAACAACCAACTTTGACTCAAGAAGAAATAGATGACCTCAACAAACCAATCACAAGTAAAGAAATTGAATTAGTCATTCAAAAGCTCCCTAAAAAGAAAAGTCCAGGACCAGACGGCTTCACATGTGAATTCTATCAAACATTCCAGAAAGAATTAGTACCAACTCTCCTCAAACTCTTCAAAAAAATCGAAGTGGAGGGAAAACTACCTAATTCATTCTATGAAGCCAACATCACCCTCATACCAAAACCAGGCAAAGATATTACAAAAAAAGAAAACTGCAGACCAATCTCTCTAATGAATATAGATGCAAAAACCCTCAATAAAATTCTAGCAAATCGTATCCAACAACACATTAAAAGAATTATACATCATGACCAAGTAGGATTCATCCCAGGTATGCAAGGATGGTTCAACATAAGAAAATCAATTAATGTAATACACCATATCAACAAATCAAAGCAGAAAAATCACATGATCATTTCAATTGATGCAGAGAAGGCATTTGACAAGATTCAACATCCTTTCCTGCTGAAAACACTTCAAAAGATAGGAATACAAGGGAACTTCCTTAAAATGATAGAGGGAATATATGAAAAACCCACAGCTAATATCATCCTCAATGGGGAAACATTGAAAACTTTCCCCCTAAGATCAGGAACAAGACAAGGATGTCCACTATCACCACTATTTTTCAACACTGTGTTGGAGGTTCTAGCCAGAGCAATTAGACAAGAAAAAGAAATACAAGGCATCAAAATTGGAAAGGAAGAAGTAAAACTATCACTGTTTGCAGACGATATGATACTATACGTCGAAAACCCGGAAAAATCCACAACAAAACTACTAGAGCTAATAAATGAGTACAGCAAAGTAGCAGGTTACAAGATCAACATTCAAAAATCTGTAACATTTCTATACACTAGTAATGAACAAGCTGAGGGGGAAATCAAGAAACGAATTCCATTTACAATTGCAACTAAAAGAATAAAATACCTAGGAATAAATTTAACTAAAGAGACAAAAAACCTATATAAAGAAAACTACAAAAAACTGCTAAAAGAAATCACAGAAGACCTAAATAGATGGAAGGGCATACCGTGTTCATGGATTGGAAGACTAAATATAGTTAAGATGTCAATCCTACCTAAATTGATCTATAGATTCAATGCAATACCAATCAAAATCCCAACAACGTATTTTTCAGAAATAGAAAAACCAATAAGCAAATTTATCTGGAAGGGCAGGGTGCCCCAAATTGCAAAAAACATCTTGAGGAAAAAAAACGAAGCAGGAGGTCTCATGCTGCCGGACTTTAAGGCATATTATGAAGCCACAGTGGTCAAAACAGCATGGTATTGGCATAAAGACAGATATATCGACAAATGGAATTGAACAGAGTGCTCAGATATAGACCCTCTCATCTACGGACATTTGATCTTTGATAAGGCAGTCAAGCCAACTCACCTGGGACAGAACAGTCTCTTCAATAAATGGTGCCTAGAGAACTGGATATCCATATGCAAAAGAATGAAAGAAGACCCATATCTCACACCCTATACAAAAGTTAATTCAAAATGGATCAAAGATCTAAACATTAGGTCTAAGACCATAAAACAGTTAGAGGAAAATGTAGGGAGATATCTTACGAAACTTACAATTGGAGGCGGTTTTATGGACCTTAAACCTAAAGCAAGATCACTGAAGAAGGAAATAAATAAATGGGCGCTCCTCAAAATTAAACACTTTTGTGCATCAAAGAACTTCATCAAGAAAGTAGAAAGACAGCCTTCACAATGGGAGACAATATTTGGAAATGATATATCAGATAAAGGTCTAGTATCCAGAATTTATAAAGAGATTGTTCAACTCAACAACAAAAAGACAGCCAACCCAATTACAAAATGGGAAAAAGACTTGAACAGACACCTACCAGAAGAGGAAATACAAATGGCCAAAAGGCACATGAAGAGATGCTCAATGTCCCTGGCCATTACAGAAATGCAAATTAAAACCACAATGAGATATCATCTCACACCCACCAGAATGGCCATTATCAACAAAACAGAAAATGACAAGTGCTGGAGAGGATGCGGTGAAAGAGGCACACTTATCCACTGTTGGCGGGAATGTCAAATGGTGCAACCACTGTGGAAGGCAGTTTGGCGGTTCCTCAAAAAGCTGAATATAGAATTGCCATACGACCCAGCAATACCATTGCTGGGAATATACTCAAAGGACTTAAGGGCAAAGACACAAACGGACATTTGCACACCAATGTTTACAGCAGCGTTATTTACAATTGCAAAGAGATGGAAACAGCCGAAATCTCCATCAACAGAAGAGTGGCTAAACAAACTGTGGTATATACATACGATGGAATACTATGCAGCTTTAAGACAGGATAAACTTAGGAAGCATGTAATAACATGGATGGACCTAGAGAACATTATGTTGAGTGAGTCTAGCCAAAAACTAAAGGACAAATACTGTATGGTCCCACTGATGTGAAAGGACATTCGAGAATAAACTTGGAATATGTCATTGGTAACAGAGTCCAGCAGGAGGTAGAAACAGGGTAAGATAATGGGTAATTGGAGCTGAAGAGATACAGACTGTGCAACAGGACTAGATACAAAAACTCAAAAATGGACAGCGCAATAATACCTAATCGTAAAGTAATCATGTTAAAACACTGAATGAAGCTGCATCTGAGCTATAGGTTTTTTGTTTGTGTTTATTTGTTTGTTTTTTGTTTTTTTTTACTATTATTAATACTTTTATTTCTTTTATCTATATTAACATTCTATATCTTTGTCTGGTGTGTCGCTAGTTCTTCTAAACCGATGCAAATGTACTAAGAAACGATGATCATGCATCTATGTGATGATGTTAAGAATTACTGATTGCATATGTAGAATGGTATGATTTCTAAATGTTGGGTTAATTTCTTTTTTTTTCCGTTAATTAATAAAAAAATAAAAAATAAAAAATAAAAAAATCTCAAATTACATAAAACCATGGTATAAAAATAACTTCAGGGTTTAGAGAATTTCAGATTCCCAAGTTATTTTTTTCTGTAGATATTTTAATAAGAGTTATCCCTTATGGTTATATTCTTTAGCAGCAAAATCAAACAAGGAATAAATGTAGGATTTGGTTTCACCTGGCTGTTGCATAAGGCTAATGCCTTATGTTTTCCTTCACCATTAACACTTTAATTAGCCCTAAGCTCCTATCATGTTCTTGACAGCGTTATCCTGCTTATATTCACTTGTGCTGAATATCCTCCATGTGTCCCTTTCCAGCTCTTGCCCACCCTTCTCTGACCTGCTATGGGCCCCTGCAGGCTGGTTTCTGATTGGATTGGGTAAATGGAGGTACCAACAAGTAATCCAAGGGCAGGGGAGAGAAGCTGGGGTACTTATCGCCTGGCTCCCTTCCAATTGGACAACAGCTTGACAATATATGTGTTTCTCCTCCTAAGGTCACTGCTCCTTTTGAGCAGCCCCTCTCCAACAGCTACAGCTCTTGCCAAGTTCCCATTACCACTTCCAGCCCTTGCCCTTTGTGGGGGGGGGAGTGGTTTCCCATTGTTTTTGGTCCTAAGATGTTTCCATCCATGACTAGTATCCTTCACCCTGCCTGTACCTTTGCAAATATCCCCTCGTTAAACTCTCCTCAGTTACCACTTTGCAACGCCATCTGTTTCTTGGAGGGCCTTGACTGACCCACTACTGTTAAGTTAAACCAAGCACGGAGCCACTCCAACAAAATATTTGAGTTATGAACAAAAACTTTATTCCTCCATTCCTGGAGCAAGCTCTCTGTTAGAACCGATATCTGTCTCCACAGTGCAAACCAAGGTTCCTAATTATCTATCACATCATTTCCAATCTGCATTGTGAAAACCTGTGCTAAAGAGAAATGTCTGTGTTGTGAAATCCTGCCAGAGGACAGAGTCTGCATCAAGGAGGAAGGAAGCCAGTATTTCAATGTCAAAGAGAATGGGGCTGAGGGGGTGGGCGCTCCTCGCTGGAGGGAGCCAGCCTCTAGCAGGCGGCGACAGGGCAGGTCAGAACCAATCCCAAGGGGTTAATTTGGGTTGTTCTAAATGGCTTGTCCCCAGAAGACAGTTCAGGCCAAGTGACACCTATGAGCAATTGGTTAACCCAGTATTCTCGTGGTGATTAATGAAAGTCTTAGCCTCTGACTCCCTTAAGCTCACAAAGAAAATTAAATTTCCCACCAGATCCCTCCCCTGCCTGGAGCCAGAGAAGTCTGTTGTTCACCCCTTCAGGATGCAGGCAGGGAAAAGTTATCACAGGAAAACACTGGGTTTCTTGGTCTGCCTCACCTTCTCTCTGTCTTCAAGCATCAGCCAACCTGCGATGGAAGCAAGGGGAAGCAGGTGACCTGCACTGAGCCTCCAACCAAGTTCTGAGCTCTTGGCAAGCTTTGTCTCATTAATGTGACTCCACATAACCAAGCAGCCAACAGGTAACCTGTAGAAGGAAGCCCCATCCCTACCCCACCGACCTTCCTGTTGAAACAGGAGCCCAGAGGCAAAGCTGCTCTGGTGAATATTGCAGGATAACAGAATATTACCATGCCTTTCCTAATCCATTTAGCAAGACAGAGGAAGGGAGGGAGAGGAGGTGAATAAGTGAAGCGCAGGGTATCTTTAAGGTCATGTCTTCATTTTCCTGAGCTTCTGTGAAAAATACCACACAGGGTCACTTAAAGGATGGATCTATTGGCTTATGGTTTTGAGGTTAGATGCCCACAATCAAGGCATCAGTAAGGCTATGCCTTAAATATAACATTCTGTTGTTGGTTGCCAAGGCTCCTTGGAGCATCTTAGCCTGTATCCTTACCTCATGTCACATGACAATATTCTCTCCTTCCTCATACAGTTTCCACTGACTTCTGCTTTCTGCTCTTCCCTGTGGCTTTCTCTCTCTCTTCCATCCTGTTTCTTTCTCTTTGTAAGGCCGCTAGCAATGCTGATTAAGACCCAACCACATTCAATTGGGCCATACCTTAACTAAAACAAAATCTTCCAGAGACCCTGTTTCTCATGGGTGCATACCCCCAGGAATGCGGATTAAGAACAAGTCTAAATTAGGGTACATGATTTTATCTATCTCAGGTGATGGAACTATTCTGGATGAAACTTCAGCGATCCATGTATGTCAGTATAGTCACAACCCATAGAACTGTGCCACACAAAGAGTGACCCTTCGTGTAAACTATGGCCTACAGTTAATAATAATGTATCCATATTGGTCCATTAATCGTAACAAATGGACTGCACTATTGCAAGATGTTAATAGTAAGAGACATTGTGTCAGGGGCGAGGGGTGTGACGGTAGAGTGGGTATTGGAACTCCCTATACTACCTGTCAATTAATCTAGAAATCTAAAACTGTACGAAAAGTAATTTATTGGTTATAAAATAGTAATGATCCCATCCACTGACAACCTGCCTTTGCTTAATGCCTTGGAGTGCAGCTTGTCTCCTCCTCCAGTAGAGGTGCAGTATGTCTTGTGATTGTAACATGAGTCGATCTGTACCTGCTGGACATGGGCAAAGACAGTGGTAAATGTCCACGGGCAGCTGAATGCCACAAGATGCTGAGACGCCAAATCGACAAATGGAGGGGAGGGCTTCTGGTTAACCACTTCTGAATTAAAGATGAAGGTCACAGTGGCTGGAGGACTCTTCCTTAATAACTTTCCTAGCAGGTGGCAGAGATTGGGAAGGGCTGTGAAATGCTCCTCTGGTTAAGTTTTGGTTTGTATTGAATTTATATATGCTTCATTCATAGGTGAATAATTCTAGGGGAAGGAGGAGAGGACTGTGCCCAGACTCCCATGATGTTATGTTTATCAAGCATTAAAAAAGATCTTAAGATTCTGGAAGCTACTCCTGTTTCTGGATTCTTTAAGATATTCTAGCCACAAATTCACAGCTACTGAAAAGGGTCCTATATTGCTTTGGATTCTTAGGTAGGCAAAGTCTGAGACATGGGTGCATGCAGTTTTTAGGAAGGCAAACTAAGGAAGCTAAAGTGAAAGAGTGGAGGGGGAGGGAGAGAGAGAGAGAGAGAGAGAGAGAGAGGAAAAGGAAGAGAGCCAATATCAGTTGGATAAAAGTCCTAACATCTGGCAACTGGAGCTGACAACTAAAAAGGTGATGTGATACTCTGCACTGAACAATTTCCACAGAATATAAAAAAACAATGAGACAAGGCCACTTAGCAACAGAGCAAGACAAAAACAAGATCAGTCCATAATCATTACTGAACACAAAGTCAAGGATAATGTAAAACCACAAAAGTAGTCAAACATCCCATCTTCTATAATGTGAGTCCTGCATCTTTATCAGTGACCACCTTAGCTCCACTTCTTAATCCTGCCTCTAACTGTGAAAATACCCAACCACTTCCTGTCAGCACCCAATTAGAAAGATAACCCTTACTTTCTAAAACCCTCTTGAAAATGACCCATCATAAGTCCCTATCCTATAACAAATAGCTTCCTTTAACACCCTGATACAGTTCCCCAGAGTATGCGCTCTACCTTGGTGCTGCAAGCTGATAAACACAACATCACTGTATTTCAGATACAGTCCTATAGTTTGGAGCTGGTGGACATTGACACCAGTTTTCACTGGTGTACTGATGAGTTAATGACCTCCATAGGCAATGGGGACTCAATACCCCCATGTACCTGCCAAGGACATGCATAGGACACATCTCAGAATCGTGCCACCAAAAGATGGAGAGACTGGAGAATTCAACAGACTCCTGGTCACCTTTACCTTAGAGTAGTTTTTTAGGTACTAACTCCTCTGTACTTTGGGGGTTGTACCTGCATGTGGCTGAGGTTTTAACAACTTCAAAAAAATTCTGGGGATAACAATGCAGAGACACCTTGAATTGTGCTCTCGGTGTGCTCAATCTGGGACTCTAACAAAGTGCATGGTTTTGTCCAGCAGGGACATGCTGATATTGGGGGGTGAGGTGGGGGGCAAGGTGGTATGTCCCAGACTTCTGCTCCAAGTGTCCTGGTGCTAGTGATAATCCTCATTTTACAGATGCAAAAACTGAGACTCAAAAAGATTAATAATATTGAACTTGGATCACCTAGCCATTTTCACAATGATGATAAACAATGTTGCTAATGTTTTTCTGCCAGAGACACATTTCTGCTCAACTTTTCTGGATATATTTCTATGATACTGTACAGAAAAAGAAGGAATGCACTTATTTCTCAAACAGCAGAATGGGATTCAGTGATTTGCAAACCGCTTTTAGTCACGGAACCCTTTTCTTTGTCAAAGGGAATTTTATGGGGAACATGTAAGCAGAGATGGAGCCCCTGAACCTTCCCTACTTGAGAACTACTTCATGACCTCAGGCCGCCTCTGAAGCTCTTCTGAGAAAGCCCAAGTCTCCACAGAGCATAGATGTAAAAACAAGAGTTACACACAGACGAATGGAGATGTGGGTGCCAAGACCAGTCTGACTTCTCTCAGCTGTGCTACCCAGAGCGCCTCATGCCACCTCTCAGCTCTCACTCTCCTATGATATGCACTCTTGTCGCCCAGCAATTCCAGTTGCTCTCCTTATATTGTGGCGTTCCCTCATTTATCAACCTAAAATTGAAGGCTAAGTGTACTGATAACAAAAGTCCCAACCCAGCTGATATGCTCACAGAGACTAATCTGGTTCATGCTGGAAGCATAAATTCAACTGATTCTTACCACACATCAGTGTCATCTGCTGTAACACATACCTTCCTGTATTATTTATTTGTTCAAACATAGTGGCTTGTGCAACCATAATTATTTTCACAATAGGTACACAGCCAAACAGGGGCAAAGCAAAACAAAATCCTCTGGCTCTCCTTTACAATCCCCATAGGGAAACAAAAGAAAAGCATGGGAAATCTGCATGATTAGGTGTTAAATACAGTGGGCAAAAATTAGAGGACTTTAAGAGTTCAGAGACCTATGAAGGCTGGTAAAGGTAAGTGAAGGGAAACACTTATCAAGAGTATATACATGTGTTTATGTGTCAAATGACACGAGGTTTCAGATTTGCTTAAAAATTCTCCAGCTAAATAAAAAAAATTGGAGATAGATGAAATAAGATTGGAAAAATGGTAATAAATGTTGAAGCTGGTTGCTGAATACACGGAAGTTCATTATTTTTCTATATTTTGGGGTGTGTCAGAAATTTTCTGTAATTCAAATTTTTTAGGTATACTATGTGTAAGAAACATCTTAGACACTTTGTACATTATCTCATATAGTCCTTAAAAACCTGAATCGTTTCAGAGATGAAGAAACTACGCATCGGAGGAGGTAAGTAATTTACCCAAAGCATGATGAAGCCAAGATTTGAGCTCTCTGACTCTAAGAAAGGAGCCATGAAGAGGTAAAGTTTGAATGGATCCTCGACCTCTAAGAATGTAAAGGTATTCCATGGAAGGGGGCACAACATAAACAAACTTCCTAAGACATGTAGGATGAGACTGGCATGGGAGGAGAAAGTTTCACAATTCATAAATACATATTTTATTATCCAGTTAATATGAGCCAGTTATCTTATCACCTTATCAGCCCTGAATGAACTGATAGAAGCAGATCAGTGAGTCTGAGAAGCAGGTATTGGAGCAGAAGAATGATGAATTTTCAGTATCCCGGGTGATAGAAGAAGGACTTGAAAGGATGCGCTGACTTGCTCTGTTTCAGCCGTGCCCTGTCTCCAATGTGAGAATGAAGACGGGGTGACGGGGCTACTCCGACAACTGGTTGAAGCAGAAGCTCTGGCTCCTCCAAGATTTGGGAAGAATATCTTTCTTTTCTCCTTCCTTATTCATTCCTAGCTCTTGTGAAAGAAAATATTTACTGAGTACCTACTACATGCTAGGTACGAAGTTAGATGCCCAGGATTCAGAGGTGCAGTAGACCCGTCCAGCCCTTCAAGGGCTCCAAGCCCAGATTAACAGCCAGGAAAGGTGAGTAATTGTGTAAAGTTTATAAAGGGACATTTGCCCAGCACTGTGGCTGCTTGAAGGAAATGGAATTTGCATTCCACCATAAAAGCAAGGGTAGGACTTAGACAAACACAAACTAGAGAGGGCTGCTTAGGCAGAAGTGGACACGGCTAAGATGTATTTGGCTTGTGTGTTTGGGTGGTGGGGGCGTGGAGGGGGAATTCACAGGAAGATAATGGAAAAGAAGAATATAGAGGAAGGTAAAGGATAAACTACCTTAAGTCTTGATTGCCTGACTAAAGGTAATGGACAGTCGGACATTTTCTGAGCACTGTAGAGAAGTGTCCCATTCATACTGTGTTAGATTATATTTTGGGAGCCATTTCGTTACCCTTTCCTTTATGCATGCTCTTTACTATGTGACTTTGCAGTTCCCCCACGGAGCCCTGCGTGGAGTGCATTTCCGTACCACTTGACCTTGGAATAAGCTACAAAATTTGCTTTGGCCAATGAGATATTAGCAGACATGACACAAACTTGGGCTTGACATGTGCTTTTGTCTTGTGGTTCTGCCAATGCCATGAGAAAGACATGCCCTTATTAGTCTGCTGGTCCAGGCAAGGTAAATGGCGCACAGACTTCCAGTGAGAAGTAGAACTTCCCCAGCCAAAACAGAACCACTCAGCCAAGGCCCACTTAGGTCAGCCAACTTCCAGTCAATTCAGGATGCATGAACAAGCCTGGCCAAGATCAACAGAGATAGCTAGCTGACCAGCACATGCATGAGCTAAATAAGCGCTTTTTATGGTATGCCATTGAGATTTTTTGTGTGGTTATTTGTTATGTAGTAGAAACTGACTAATACACTCACCATATTTCCCTCCAAAAATCTCAGGTAATACATTGTCAAGGAGGCTATTCAATTAATGGTCAATCATGGACATCTATGAGACTGAAGGTTAGGAAGCATTTTTCTTCTCTTCTTATGTAGGGAAGAGTAGGACAGTGCTAGGAACATCTGTGGAAAAGGCATGGTTCTAGGTAAGAAAATGTACTCAGATTCCATCCGATGTGTTTGACCTGGACTAACTTGCCCTAAACTTCAAGAAGAAGAAATAAAGCTTTTCCCTAGAAATGATGAGCATTCTAGAAGGTTCTAGGAAACTTTCAACAAATCCTGGAGATTTGACAAACTGCCCTACAAAAGTAAACATAATTTCCCAAAACTGTAGATAGTCTTACACACACACACACACACACACACACACACACGCATATACACACTACCAAACCTATATATTTTTAAGATTAAGTGTATAGGATAAAAACATTTTCATTACATAAAGGGAAATTCTTTTAAAACAAACTGATATTTTTCAGCCAATGAAAACTCAAGCCAATAAAGTGGCTTAGGCATGCTTAACACAGTTCAGTTTTCTGATTTTAAAATGTTGGCTGACCCTTAACTTTTTTAAAAGGTTAAAATGGTATAGGCCTCACAGCTGTCAGCAACTCTGTTATTAGAAAAAAAATGTACAATTTCAACATCTCAGTCCCAAGATCTTATCTCCTCTTCATGAGCTTCAAGGAACTTCATGACAGCTAATTATAGGTAAACTTGGACAAAGTAGCCATTTATTGCTTCTCTAAGCCAGGAATTAGGGCTATTACATGTGTGTGTATGAGAGAATGTGTTGTCCCAGGACTGACATTCAAGCTCTAAAAACTTTCTTTCTCATGGACAGAGATTTGGGCAGAAATGAGCCCAGAGTGCTTTGCACGCCTCAAGAATGTGGCTACCACCTCAAAGCTGGCCCCATGCCCCAGCCCCACTGTCCATTAAGAGATTCCATTACAGCAGATGCTGCTCAGCTCATGCTCTTTATGCCCAGAGCCACCCACGGAACGAGTCAGGACATTGCAAAGAGCGATTTGACAAGGTCCTTTTAGCTGTTTGGACATTTTTTTTTCTTTTTTCTTTTGTTTCAACATTTTTAATCCAGTCTCATAGCATCTAGAGAGAGATGGACCTTATCAAAGTGTGAAAGCACTCTTTTTCATTCCTGACTGTGAGCGTAAGCCCCTTCTTTGGCCACAACCCATCCTTGAGCTTCCCCCCATGGCTGAGCCTTTTCCCCTCTACAATCCCACCAGCTCATCCCTCGCTGTGCCCTGACATGCTCCCCACCCCTTCTCCAAGGACCAGCTCACCCCTGGGCCTTGTCTACCCTCCTCTCTTTCACCCCAACCTCTGGGATAGGCTAACGCTAAAGCAGGGACACTGGATGAGCATCAGGTCCAGGGCTGCACACCTCAGAGCTCATCCAGGAGGCTGGTCACTGCCATGAGCAGGAACATCTTGTTATGGTGACACAATCCTTATCTTGTCAGATAGAAATAGCCCATTTCGAGAAACTAAACCTAGAAGGGCAGAAAATGAGAAAGTCCCAGACTGTCAGCAACAGCATTTAACAAGAGTCAATATAACTCAAATCCCTCAGGACTGGGTCAAGGAACAGAATAAAGGGCTGGGGCTGGGCATTACTGGGCCTTGCAAAAGTCAGGCATTCCCTGATGAGACCCAAGCTGACTCTCCAAACCAGATTTCAAATTAATCTCTCACGCCTGGGAGAGGGGGAACAGGAATGCTGCCTGCAGCGCCACCTGCTGGCCCCTTCGTGATGTTTGAATCTGCCGGGCCTAAAAGATGCCAGTAAAATCTGAACCCATAGGATGTTCTCTGAAATTCAAAGCTTCACATTGCCTTTAATTTTGTCCCCTCATCTGCTCACTCTTGTTTCATTGTCAGTGTTTTTTTTTCCTGGCCCTGGTAATGAGCATATTAGAAAAAACTCAGCCGAACCCCAATTCAATTTGAAATAAAACAATTTAGTCATTTTCTTTGCTGGGGTACATCAGACATCAAATCAGCCAGAACCAAAGCTGCTGGTATGCGCCAGCTCTTCACGGAATGCAGAATGCAACAGCATTGTGTGTGCTGTCCTTCCCCTCAATGACTTCAAAAGAGCAGGAAATGGGGCAGTTTCAAATTCAAGGTCACCTTACCCTCTAAGTGTTAACTCTGGGGGCTATGCTAGCAATCAGGAACGGTCCTCAGCTCATAATGTATAGCTACAATTTCCAAATTATTCAGAGGACAGCAGCACAACACAGCGGCCTCTTGTTACCTTTTCTAAGCCTCTTTCAAATACATCAGAGCCAACTTCTCCTTAAAGGAATGCTCGTCTCAGTGTTAATACTCCATGAGGAGCGAATATTCCAGATCTCCCCAAAAATCAGACTGCAGTCACAAGAATGAGGGTGGGGTAATCAAACAATTGGGCCCTGGAGACCCCTGCTTCAAATATGTTTAATAGTGCTGCCCTAGCACTTTTTATTTCTTTTCAACTAAGTATAAGAAGTGATTATTTCCAGGAAAAGGAATTCACTAAGCCTCTGCCCTGATAGCTATTGGTCGTGCCAGAGAAAATATCACAAACAAAGGGGACACAAAACGTTCTGGGAAAGCGAGCAAGAGAGAACTCCGGAGTATCATAAGCAAAACAGGTCATCTGGGTATTATAAACATTTGGCAGAATAGTTTTTTGAGCTATTAACCCACATTTTGCCCTATGTTGCTTTTCTATCCTTGTGTTTCAAGCAAGCGGCCTTTGTAATTCTTTGCCTCGGCATACATTTTGCAGAGCAAGACGCAGAACCCTTTGAGGTCAGAAGCTTGTCTTCCTCCTGGCCTCTGTAATGACCCCTGAAGAGGAAACACTGGGTATCCCAGAGGCAGGTAGAGAGAGGGGAACTCTGACATCAAGGAGGAAGTTCCAGACAAAATCCCTGATGTTGGGATTATCCACTGAATCCCATGAATCCCCTGAGTCATGGGACAGCACTTCAGGGAGATCACAAGACCTCAAGGAAAATATTAGGAGCAAAGGGTTGGACCCAATGACCCAGGGAACCAGGGCTCCCAACCTCACTAAAGATTCTAGTGCCCAAACTGGACCTGAATAGGTCCTATGGACTTGGACAGTAGCTGTATCTCAGCATAACCAATGTGGCCAATGACTGGAGAGACCTCCCATTTGCTTTATCTCTGCAATAACCCCAGGACCTTGACACAACCCTGGGGTGAAGAGATGCCCATGGTAACATCTGAAATGGACTCCCCCATCAACCCAGCAGAATTGGCTTCAGCATTAGAAGATTTAAAGAGTGATTTTTCTTGCACACCCTAGATTAAAGACTCAGATTCACGCCACTCCAAACATATTGTCAGGAACAGACACTGTAGAAACCTGTCACTAGAAAACAGAGGTACAAGGAGGAAATATAAAAAACGGAGACTACGGGCAAAGACAAAGAAGTAAGAAATTAAAATCCAAGCAATCCACACCCCAAGGCCCTTAGTGGACCAGGTCAGTCTAGTAGCTATGTCCACATTAATTAAGGGTGACCCCAGGTGCTTAGTGACAGACACCCAGAAGTGCCTATCAGAATTTCTGATTAGCATCTATACCTTTGTTTGTGGTGACCTTGTCCTCTGAGCATCCTCTCCCACAAGCTGTAGGAGGCCCAGTGAATTCCTGGGAAAGTACAGCCAGGGGCTTTCAACCCTTAAGAAGCCCAGGAGGAATGGCAAGCTCTTTGAAATGTCAGTACTTCTCCCTTTCCACACACAGCCCCAATAATATAAAGAGGGCAGACAGCAAATTTCTTTCCCTCTAATATAAACTGCATTACTACGACCTCTTCAGGACTAGGTTCTACAGTCAGTTTTGTTCTCAAACGGGAATTACACAATTGTCAGCACTGATCAATCTGAACACTTAAATTCAGCACATTTTATTGCATGTTTATTAGTCCTTATTTAAAAAAAAAAATGCTTGCTATGGGTGTCCCTAAAAAACAGACAAATACACGTCATCAAAGACATTTTACTGTAAAAATTTAAATAGTATTAGCAGTACATCCTCACTTTAGTACAATACGTATTTGGTCTAGGTTAATGACCACTGGATATGTGTAATATTATTCTGGAGTGTGGGCTCAATAATTCTCAACACTAGGGATTGCCAGGGCAGCGCACACCAAGCTGAGCAGCCCCCAACACTATGCTGGCATGGCCAGGTGCCTAGGGCTGGTGCTAGAATGAGGGAAAAACTATCTATTCTGGTTTAGAGGAAATAAACCTGGATTGGGAGGCAAACAATCTAAAGTCCCATCCACTGTGCTCCGTTCAGCAAATCTATTTCCACTGGCTGGGCACCAGACATTCATCTGTAAAAGGCATATGGTGAATGAGATAATCTGCACATCTTAAATATTATGATTCTGTGTTTTAGCTACTAGAAGATGCTGCTGTCCTAAATTTCCAAATAGAAAACCAAGCCTTGGAGTGGGTGAGGCCACACAGAAAATTGGAAACAAAGTGTCTCATTATCTTCACAACAATGAAGAGAAGAGCATGCTAAGATTTCCATGTTGCTGTGGATGGAATTACCACAGTTGGATTTTTAGAAGCTCCATCAACAGAGGTAAACCAGACAGAAAGGACTCAGTACCCTGCCTTGGCACTAGAATTAACCCTCTAGCCTTCAAGCAGGGGCTCTAGTGTAGACTAGCTTTCGAGAAGCCAGTATCCCTGTGTCTAGGGAGGGTGTAAAGGCCTCCCAGCAAACCATCAGCTACCAGGCTGGGGCCAGCCTTGCTGTTATAGCTTAGAAAAAAACAGAGCATATCTCAAGGACCAAAACCATAGTCCAGTCACTTGCCTGTGCCGAATCAAGCTAAGCTTGGCAGACTGGGCCCAGATAAGGTCATCGCAGAGGGAGTATTTTAAAAAGGTTAAAAAGCAACAAACCCACTGCAATGCAACACCAGCAAATTGTCCTCGCTAGCAGACCTGTGTAACCAGAACTGCAGGCACAGGTGTGATTCCAAATGTCAAGAGCACCACCTGCTGCCCAGGCTATGAAAAGTCTGGTTTTAACTTCCCTTCTTTTAAGCAACATCAACAAAAAATGGTTTAACTCAGTGCATCTCAAACTGGGTGACTTTGATGGGGATTTGAAGTTCTCATATTTGTGAGATGTTTGGGTATGCTTTCATTTTTGTGATAACCTAAAAAGAAAAAAAGTAAATAAAACATATGCCAGATCATCAGACCAATGCCTTTTTAAAGAAAAGCACCAAGCCAGATTTCTGGTCCTCATTTTGCATTTTTTGTGACACTGCTAAGCAATGTGTCAGATGTTACTATTTAAAGTGCTGTGGACGAATGAAACAAAACAGAGATGGGCTAACTACTTAGCAAAGCATGTATACTAACTTAAAGCCAAAAGACTCAGACCTGAGTTCCAGAGCTTAAAGAATCACAGCGATCACAATGAAATAAACACACCTAACTCAAAACAACCTCTCACAGAGAGGTCAAAAGCATATTTGCAGAGCAAAAGACAATTTAGTGGAAGCAAAACATCATCCAAACCAGTGATCCTATGTAGATTATTGAATTTGTTTCATTTGAAATTAATTGTAATGTTATTTTGCTTTTATGGTTGAATATAATTTACGTGGATAAGAAATGTATATCTATTGTTGTTTGAAATATTTAAACCACATTATAGAAAATTATTTACTTCCTTCAAACTGGTCTCCCCACTTCTACTCCTGTCCACTCTCCCACAGTGTTGTTACATGAGTAAATACAATGATGGCAGCACAGGGAGTTTGCGAGGATTTTCTTCCTTTAAGAGAGAGCCACATATAACTCAGTATTTGTCAGTTACAGATGCAAAAATGCTGCATAACAAACCACTCCAAAATTTCAATAACTACAATGTTTTTCTTGGATGAGTTCTGGAGGTCATTAGGGCCTCTCGACTTCAGTAGAGGCCAGCCTTAGGTCTACGCTTCATGTCTTTTATGTTTGAATCAGAGCTACCCAGTGCATGCTCTTTACATGGCAGATGACGGAAGCACATTAAGCCAAGTTAAACACTCAAACACTTCTAAAGCCTCTGCTCACTTCGTATCTACTCACATTCCATTGACCAAGGCAAGTCACCTGGACAAAATCAATAAAATAGGGAAATATATTTTTCTCAAAGAGGTCGGTGTAAGCCAGGGCAAGGGCAGGGAGGAGAGGAAGAATTGTGGACAACTAGTACGTTCCATCATAAGCCCACATTTTGGAAACATTGCTTTTAAGGAAGGGGATCCTTTATAGTCCCATCACTCACTTGAAAAATAAATTAAAAAATAAAAATAAAACCGCAGGAAGATTCAGTTGTCAATCTGGCCAGGTGAAGGCCTAGTTCTGTTGCTGTGAACATGAGCCGATGGTACGTGAACCTCATCTGTTGCTCATTACATCTGCAGTGGGCTAGGAGGCGTGCCTGCTGCAGTGAATATTGTTTGATTTAATTGGCTGATGCTTAAATGAGAGAGCTCAACGTAGCACAGCCCAAGCAGCACAGCATACCTCATCTCAGCACTTGTAGCTCAGCCCAGGCCTTTGGACATGCAGAAAGAAATCACCCTGGCAAAGTTGTTGGAACCCAGAGGCCTGGAAAGAAGGCCAGCGGAGATCACCCTATGCCTTCCCACATAAGAAGGAACCTCAGTGGAAAGTTAGCTGCCTTTCCTCTGAAGAGCTAATGAAATAAATCCCCTTTTATTAAAAGCCAATCTGTCTCTGGTGTGTTGCCTTGTGGCAGCTAGCAAATTAGAACAGACCTCAAATCCAACTGGTAAATTAATTCTATGCACTTTAGTCTTTTCACCCATTTTTGAAATCTCCATCAGAATAACCAAATGAACTTAGTGGCAAAAATCCTACATCAAAACAGGAAGCCAGAAATGGATAGCAACCACAAACCTAAAACTTAGAAACTAATAAAGCACCAAGAAGAGACCAGAAGTACAGGCTTTTTCACCACCTTGTTCAATGACTTAAAGAAGTGTCCTACTGGAAGTTAAGTAATGGTGGTATCCCAAACAGCATAAGTTCTATAGGAATGACCCTCAACCTACTGCAAAGGTCAGATGGAATGGGACTATACCTAAGGTGGCCTCAGCTTTCCCCAGCTGGGTGGCCTCAGCTTTCCTCAGCAAGCTGCCCAGCACATAAGCCCTGCTGAAAAAGGCTCCTTGCAGATGGCGACTCCACTGGCACTGAGCGCACGTTGATTCTGGCCATTTTGAGCTGTTGAGGTAGATGTGGAGCTGAAAACGGTCAACACAAAGTGGCACTGCCATGCTAAAATGTCTTTCCACGGAGAGCAAAAAACCCCTACTGCCTCTTACTCCACCTGCCTCATAACATACAAACCCAGCCTAATCTACGAGAATGAATAATCAGAAGAATCGGGGGTTACAAAATAAGCCTTTAGAAGAAGCAGTTCATAGTAATTAAAATGTTGTGGTTCTAGCATATGGATTAACTGATTGCTTTAACAGAATATAGTCTAGACACAGGTTTACTGCACATGAAAATTTAGTATATAATAAATGGGATATTCTTTTAAATGGAAAAGTCAAAAAATTGTGCCAGCATGACTGGAATATGTAAGAATAAACCTAGAATCCCTACCTGATTCATTGCACTAAAATAAATTCTGGATACACGAAATATTTATTGTTTAAATGTCTAATTAAAATCTCTGAAAGTACTAAAAATATATATAGGAGAACTTTTAATATTTACTATTGGTGTGGGGCAGGCCTCTCCATACAGTACATCAACATCAGAACCAAAAGAGAGAAGACCCGGGAGTCAGACCATCAGAAGGTCCTTAAAAGGCAAACTTTCCAGGGGTATGTCTCAGAGTGATGGCCAGAAAGCAGAAAATGCCACTTGAGGACGTACCGAAGATGCCAATCATTTCCTATCCATGCATACCTCCTCTTCTTAGATAATCTACACCACACCCACTCTCACCTGTAAGGGGCAGCCCTGCATACCACGTGGCAGGAAATAACATCAGACACAGCCGATTGGACTAGAGGTGGACAGCTGACCCAAGCTGAGCCAATCAGAGTTTCTCTCCCAGGAACTTAAACATAAAACCATGAACACCTGAGCCAGTTAGCGCTGAGGCGCTCAGCTGTAAGGTAAAGGAGGCTCAGGAGCGCGAGGGCACCATGACACCTGTAATGTTAAGAAGCAAGACCAAGGAAGCTGGAGTGAGGCAGAGAAGGGAAAGGAGAAGACACCCAGTTCAGAGTTTACTTAAGAGCCAGCTTGGCCCCAGAAAAGCAATGAGGCTTGAGAATCACGGGTCTCCTTCTCTTCTCATGGCCATCTCGGTGAGACTCTTCCTCATGGGCCTTTCTGTAAACATCCTTGATAAAAAGTACTCATCTTTCTGGCCACTTCAGAATTTCTAATGAAGCTGCAGTTTATATGGATTCTCGTGTTAAGAAAAGTGCTTTAAAAGGAACAAAGCAGAAGAATGAGGAGGGGCGTGGGTTGGGATGAGACAACGCTGCTGCCTCTGTTCGGAGAGTGATGTGAAGCAGCAATGAGACAAAACGAGTGAAAACAACGTCCAGTCACTCAGAGCCCGTGGAAGAGAGGGCTGCGTCGGGAAGCTTGGCAAAAGAAGACACTTGGAAGTGGCAAATGTGGGACAAAATGTCCCATGGTGCTTCTGTTTGTTTTCAAGGGAGTAGGCAAAGCACTAAAAAGCAGAGTGATGTTCAGCCCATGAGTGATTTTTATGAGGGCTGAAAGAGTCAAACCAGGCAGCTTGAAAGCAGCTGCCTTCCACTTACAAAGGCCCGGGCCCCTGGGATTCCAGGCAGGGGAACAGCTCAGCTGACTCTTCACAACCTCATATTGTTTCCCTGATGTTGGATTGTTTTCCCCCTGAGGGGAAGTTTAAAGAGAGAAACTCAATAAAAGGAATCACCTTCAGGTTTGAAGCCTCCACTCCCCCTCCTTAATGCTGTGCTGGTGCCACTGGGCAGAAGTTCAACCTTTGATAGAAATAGAAAGTTGGCAGATCTCATTTTGAGGCATGAAGACTCCTCTTCAAAAAGTGCTTTTGTTTTTGGTTTGTAATGACGGCAAAAATGCAGAGCAGCCCAGGGCCATAGCCTGAAAGCAAGTAGTTGAGCCTCAGAGAAATGAGGAAAATTAAAGTAAGAGGACATCCAGAAGGCCTTGAGCCCCTATCATTGGTGGCGTTTCTTTCTAGATAGTGAGGCCCTTGTCATTGGGTCATGTCTCCATAGCCAAGAATCTGAGCTGGAAAGCAGTTTTAATTGCTGCTGATGATTGAGAAGCAGTAGCTTCTTTTTTGTGTATATATCCCTGATATCAGCCACAGTCTCATCCTCTCCATGCTATTAGAAGCAAAGATATTAGAGCTGGAACAGCCTTTGAAATAGAGTCCAATCCTCTAATTCTACATGTGGCTAGATAATGTCTTGAGATATTAATTTAGAATTGTCCCTCCTTAATTTCTCCATCTTTTTCCCTCAATTCAAGCCGGTTCTCAGAGTATCTAACAAGACAGGAAAAAGAAGCAGCCTGTAGGATCAGTTGTTTTTGTCTCCTAAATCCGCATCTGGGATTAGGGTAAAGCAGATGAGGCACTACCCTCAGCTGCAAAATTTAGGGAGGCACCAAAAAACTCAGTAACCCAGATAAATAACATTTTAATGCAATAGTCTCTAAAAATAAATACAAAAATCCCAGTGAATAGAATATCAGATTTTTAAATAAAGACAGGATCTAACAGTGCCATTCAAGCCATATTGGAGTCTAAGACAAAAGGAAAAATGTGTGTCTCTGGCTTTAATGGGAGCAAACTCATCAATAAAATATTTAAAATCTACTCCTTATCTCATTTTCTATTTAGAGAATGCCATATTTAACAATTACTCTTGACCAGTGATGGTGTTAAATCATCTTTAATCAACATGAGCTGGAGTACAAGTATAATAAATTCTGTATTTTGGGTATTTTTATTATATCCAAATATTTAAAATAATGTGAATTTTCATATACCTACTTCTCAGTCTTTCTGTATTTTTCAACTAAATTAGTGGTATGAAAAAAAATAAACATTACAAAAATACATAAAAACATGTCTATGGAGCACATTTTTCCCTTTAGCCTCAGCATCATTATGGCCCATCACAGCATTTTTGTCTTTTATTTAAAATTTTGATATTTTGTTTTTTGGGATTTTTTGTATTTATTTTTATTTTTTGGAATATTGCATTAAAATATTAGTTGTCCTGATTTTCTGAGTTTTATGGTATGCCATTAAATTTTGTGGCTGAGGAGAGCCGTCTCACTTCACCCAGTCCCAGCCCTGCCCACAGGAGGATTTTGAGAATTTGTAGAGGATATAGGGAGGGAGAGAGAGTTTAAAGAGAGGAAAGACCAAGAAAGAATGGGCTCTCTCCCCAGATCATATCAAGAGATTTTTCCTGGCTCAAAGAAATTGAGAAAGAATTTGATAGGCTCCAGATCCCTAGGAGCCACGTGGAGACGGAGTGAGAGGTTAAGATGTCAAAGGCAAATAATTCATGTGTCCATGGGGATAAGGCTATGGGCTATTGTAGGAAAGATTTCCAGGCCCAAGCATAGCAAGGAAGCCACAGAGAACCACAGAGCTGGGGATGGTGGATATGTCCACAATAGCTTTATGAGACATAATGACTAAACGATTTTCCCCTTAGTTTGGCATTCTTTAGACCCCAGAATGCTTAGAAAGGATGTTTAGAAAGGATGGCTGAGATCACTGCCCACCAGGCAGCAGGGTGGGACGGTACACAATGAAATTGTAATTAGATTTACAGATAACAAAATTTAGGTGATAATTCTTGCACACCTGAGGCTTTGGACTGATATTATTACTACCTGCCATATGCAAAGGGGGTAACTGGGGTCAAAGGTTAATTAAGCACCTTGCATTAAGATTAACTAAATCTAAATTTGATGGAGAAATATCTCAGTTTAAACACAACTTAAAATGACATCCTTAGTTTTAGGAAGAATTCTTATTAAAATCATATTTTCTTGTTCCAGAGTTACCTCTGCAATACTCTGGCATAAATCCTCTCTGTCAGACCCCTAGAAGCCTTCAGTGATGGCTAAAATGAAATGAGAGCCATCTCATTTCCCAGTCTCCACCCTCTACCAGAGATCTTATGGGAGGTTGTTGTCGAGACTTTATGCAGCATACATCCCTCTATCAGATCAAGAAAGAGCCAAAGACCCCTCATGTGAAATTTTACCTTCAGATCATGATGAAGTTACTGGCTTTCTGTTGACATAAATTACATGGGTAGTACAATGGAAGAGGCATCATTTACTCTGTGCTGCATGGTTTTTGTGATAGCTGCTGTTTCTCAATGTAATTTTTCTTAAGGTCAAATTTTCTTCTCCATATATGTTCAATGATATGAAACTTGTCAGAACAAATCTAGATATATCTCTATGTTCTTGTATTATTCAATTCCCAGATTCTATCAGAAAGGTAGACAGGAAGAAAAACAAAATACCATTAACAACAAAATAAATATCTGTGCTATTCTGTACAGTATCTGTGTAAAACAGAAAAAATACAGCCCAAGGGAAACAGAGATTTCCACCATTTATTCCAAAATACCACTGCTTTCAGGGAAACAATTACAGGGTTTTCGCTGCAATTTATTTCCAGATTCTAGGACACTGTCAACTGTAAAATATACCCTATTTAATAAGAGCTTTTGAGGGGAAGAGGAAACTATATTAAGTACTCATCAAGTATAAAACGCATTCCAGTTTAAAAAATGTGAAAAAGCAGCCATCTTAGAATGAAGGAATAACAGCAATGGAGATTCTGTCTCATGACAACTCAGCCATTAGAGTTTCCCATAGAAGATGGACATAGTAATCTTGCACTGGAACCAAAGGCAAGGTCATAAAATTTGAGATCAAGATACAGAAAAGAGGAGGGGTGTGCTTGTCCGGGTTCCTCAGGCAGGGTAGCATGGAGGAAAGATCCATGGCCTTGGATAATTATGGGTTCAGGGCCCAGTTCTGCCATTTACTACCTGTGTGACTGGGATCTCAGTTTCCTTGTCACTTCAGTGAGGAGTTTCTTCATTCGTGCAAGAAATAGGTATTGTGAACCTAAAATTTTCCATGCCTTGTGTTAGATGCTGATGATACATAAGGGACAAGATAAAGAAGATCCATTCCCTCCTAGAGCTTATATTCTGGTGGAGGGTCATAGACATGTAAGCAACGAAATAGTGATGAGTGTATTAAAGGAAATATAATGGGAGATGGATGTGTCTGAAGGGGACAACTTCTCTAAAGAGACTGCGTTTGAGCTGAAACCTCAAAGAGCTGGAGGAAAATCATTCTAGAAAGAGGAAACAGCCAGCGCAAGGGTCCCAAGACAAGGAATTGACTCTATTTTAGAAGTCAAAGAAGTGTGTATGGCTAAACAGAGTGAAATGGGGAGATATGGGTGAGATGAAATCAGTGAGGTAGGGAGGGCTATAGGATATCATGCAGTGTATCCTGTAGGATACACGAAGGAATTTGGTTGTGTTCCAAATGTAATGGGGAGCCTTTGAAAGCTGAAGGTGATGTGATTAAATTTTTGTTTTAACAATTCATTCTGGTTATGGTCATTCATGCAAAAGATGCTGGGGTGGGATCATAAAACCTGTATCATGAGGTTGTTTGGGGATTAGCTGAGAAAATCACATGGCCTAGTACAGTGCCTGGCCCCTCATATGTGCTCCTAAATGGCCATGATTAATTATAATAGATTATAAAATGTGTAGATTTTCTTCACTTTATATAAATACACCATTTAATTTTCAGTTTATGGGCCTGTCTTCCCTACAAGATTCTGAGCTTCTGTAGATACTATGTCATACCTAGCTTTGTGTTCTCTTAGGGTCTTGTACAGTGTTTGATACATGACAAATGCTCAATCTGATGTGCCGAGTAAAGGGCTGAAGGCACACATGAATTTTCTCTGGGGGATGAAGAAGAAACCCAGAAAAGCTTCTGCTCCTTTACCATGGGTGCTAAGGGACAGAAATTCAGGTTTAGAAAAATAAGTAGGCTGGTAAGGTTGGTGTGTTAGAATGCAAAAATGGCCACAGATTCTTTGTAGCTTCTCCCATCCAGAGATGGGACCTGTTTCTCCACTCTTTGTATCTACGCTGACTTTGTGTATTGAATTAGTCAGTAACATACAGTGGTAGTGATGTTGAACAAGTTCCAAGCCTACACCTCAAGAGACCTTTTAGCTTCCACTCAGCCAGTTTTAAGCTATTATGTACCCCAGAAAAGCCAAGTCCTTTCATCGTCATTCATTATTGCTGGGTAAGATCTGTTTTTGTTTGTTTGTTTCCATAGACATGTGACCCACTCAATTGTGGGTGGTAACTTTTGATTAGATGGTTTCCATGGAGATGTGTCTCCACCCATTCAAGGTGGGATTGCCTACTGGAGCCCTTTAAGAGGTAACCATTTTGAAAAAGGTTTTATTGCTGAGAGCCAGAGATCTTTCAAGATGCAGAAGGAGAACACCCCCAGGAAATCCTTATGAAATGAGAAGCCAAGTGAGAAAGCTAGCTGACATTGCTATGTGACTTTCCAGCTGACAGAGGTGTTCTATACCTGTCGGCCTCTCTTGAATCAAAGTATCTTTCCCTGAATGCTTTAGTTTGTACATTTTCATGGCCTTAAAACTGTTTACTTGCAACCTACACTAGAACTGTCAAGCTGAGCCCAGCCCACATTCCCAACCCACAAATTCATCAGAAGTGATAAATTATTGTTGTTTCAAACAATTAGGGTTTTTTGTTACACATCAAGAACTAGCTAATACAGCAGACCTAGAGTAGAGACAGAAACATAACCCAAGGCCAATAAAAAAAAAGATATGAAAATGCAAAAGCTTATGAACCCCAAATCATGAATTAAGAGCAAGTTTTCTCTTTTACTCTAAGGTATATATGCATGCTATAAGCAATTTTAGCATGCAGAGGGTCTTCCTATATCTGCTAGTTTGCTGACATGGTTGAACCCTCTTTGGTCAGTGCCTATAACTGGTTTGACTTGCCCATTACCTCTTCCTCCCCAACAGAGGTCCCTGCCCAGCTCCCTCCTGCTTACCTTCCATCTCTAAAAGACTGAGCCTTACCAATTCTAAGGTTTTAATGATGGCACCTACCTCTACTCCCCATCACAAGCCCACAAGTAGAGATTCCCCCACCTAGATGGGCTGCGGGAAGTAGAAGCCATCATTTTTCCAAGTTCTACAAGTTAATCTCCAAAGAACATTCAGGCAGAATCCTAAGAGCCCAAGACTGAGTTCTTTAAATGCTGTCACCAAAACAGCTCACTTCCAGAAATCCTTTTTGCCTCTGTCTTCTGTTGAAATAGGCCTGCAACCCAAGTGAGTGACAGTTGCAGCCAGAGAATAATCAAACAGCATGTCCAAGAAACAGCCTCAAGTGTTAATCTCATTGTAACCCCATGGCTTAAGGGAATCATAAAATCTCTCCCGAGTTGCTTTGATTCAATTTTTTGTCATCATTGTTATTTTTAGAATACTCTTGCCCTGTTCCCAAAGACTCTGAGGTTATAACTACTGAAGGAAAATCCCAATATCAGTATAAGAGGTATGTTCTTATGTTCCACAATCTCTCACCAACAGCATGCTCATCTTCCCAGAATCCTGGTAGTCCTGAATCCTATGCTATCCATGTGTAGCAGTAACCCACAATATCCCAACAGCCACCCTAGATGTCATCTTCAAACAGCTGCTGCACATGCCCACAGCTTCCTTCCTCTGACTCTCTGCCCATAGGTATCTCCCTGCTATGAAAGGCTACTTGACTCAAACAGGTCAGAAGCAGTGGAGAGTTAACACACAAGGAGCATTTCTGAACCAACAAAGGACAAGGAGTTGGTGGATTAAAACTCCAGATTCTCCATCAAAGGGACAATTCTGAGTTGTGTTCTATGTGGTCTCTCAGGGGTTCCTAGTTGGAGTGAGTCTCAGTTGCCCACAGCAGTTCTCACAAATACATCCTTTCTTGGCTTTCCTCCATACCCAGTCTCACTTTCCCACACCTTCACCAGGCCTCCTGGATTGCCACCCAAATAAACTATGCAACTCTGTCTACATCTCAGAGTCTGAAAAATTACTGAGAAATTGGCAGGTTGTTTCCTTGCAAAGCAGACTCTGAGAGAGAGATTTGTGTGCAGAAAGTTTACTGGAGACTTTTCAGTACCAATACCCATATAGGGAGAAATAATGCAGGACTGGGCAGAAGAAGGAGTTAACTGTGCTATGGCTGAAACAAAGGCATTATCTGATCCCACAGAGAGATATGAAGCTGAGATGACCCTGCAGAGCTGTCCTGAGTTGAGCAAGGGGGCTGGTCCTTTATACTCCACATGAACCATGTCATCAGATGTAAACTGCATGACTTTGAATGAGGCAACTCAATCAGCCAAGGGCAAATCCAGGAGAGTGGGTGCATCCACCCTGGAGCAGGAACCTGTAAGGCAACCACAGAATCCATTACATCGATGTTATGAATTTGCAGGGGGAAAAAGGATCCGAAAATCCTCTGCCTCCAGGAGAATACCGTAATTACCCGATGATAACTTCAGAAAAGCTGGAGCTAAGCCCTACAGAAAGAGTACACATCACTTGTCCGTGCCTCTGGAGCTTCTGTACTGAAGGTGCCAACCGTGGCTCTTAAGCCAGCTCCAAATCCACCAAAAACTCCCAACCAGCCTGCAGGAGGGTGAATTGAGCCTGATGCTCCAGGC
This sequence comes from Tamandua tetradactyla, assembly GCF_023851605.1. Taxonomy (NCBI): domain Eukaryota; kingdom Metazoa; phylum Chordata; class Mammalia; order Pilosa; family Myrmecophagidae; genus Tamandua; species Tamandua tetradactyla. The sequence goes on along the minus strand of NC_135341.1, from coordinate 50,911,511 downwards.
CCCGCAGTACTGGCCTTTAGTTTCAAACACATCTTTCAGCTCTCAGAAAGCAGAAGGACTGGGAGGACGGTTAAAGAATCTCTGTTGCAGTAAAGAGTCTTTTGTAATCATTCATTTGCAAGCATCTGCAATCCAGCCTTTCATGATCAGAAGCAATAGAGGCTGGTAACTGAAGGGATGGGGCTCCTCACCCTGGGGCCAGGAATTCAGACCCAGCCAACACCATATCTGGCATTTTTGGTAAACCAAGTGACTATGGTCAAATCAGGTCACTTCTCAGAACCTCAGTCTCCTTATCTATAAAGTGACAGAATTATTCCTCCCAGTGCTTTCACTATGAGATGGAAATAAGATATGTATATGAATTATCTTCAAAATTTGTAAAGTTCTATACAATTGTCAAGTTTAGAAAGCAATCTCTATACTTACTCATTTATGTCCAGATTTTAACATCTTAGTAATTAAAAAAGAAAACCATGTGGAAAACCATGCAGGAAAAGAGGAAACTTTCATCCCTTTTTGTGAAATTAATTCAAATTTAAGTTGGAAATACCTAGTCAAATCAAAGATTTCTGTGTCTGAGAAACGTCCCTATAGGTTCCTAAAAAGGTATTATAAAGACAGTATATGTGGAATTTCTATAATAATAAAGAATTACTGACAAGCAACCTATATGCCCAGGAGAGGAAGAAAGGAAGTTAAGTGGATAGATTAAGCAGCATTGAGGAATTATTCAGAATGGACTAGATTTGTGGGTGGGGGGCAGAGGCATCAAGGATGATGCCTGTGTTTTCAAAGTGCTCAATAGTACCGTTCCAAGAGAGGGAGCAACAGAGGACCACCAGGTTTGGGGGTGATGACTGGGTGAGCTTCTGAGGCTCCTCCAGAGTGGATATGGAAAGTAAATAAATATGGATATGCCACTGGGTCTAGAGCTTAAAGAAGAAGCCTGAGCTGGAGACATAAATGTGGAGGAATCATCAACAATAGACAGTGGGTGTCAATACACCTGCAAGGGAGAGAATATAGAGTAAAAGAAGAGGGCCTGGTACTTGTTTTTGAGGAACTGCAACTATGTTTAACAGCTTTAATGAGGTTTAATTGACACACAATAAACTGCACTTATTGAAAGTGCAGAATGTGACATACTCACACCCATGAATCCACTTTCACATTCAAGATGACAACTTATCTACCACCTCCCAAAGATACCTTAGTGTCCGTTCCTTGATAATCCCTCCCACCTCTGTCTCCTGGCAACCCCTGGTCTGCTTTCTGTCACCACAGATAAGTTTATATTTTCTAGAAGTTTTCATAAATGTAATCATACAATATATACTCTGCTGTCTGGCTTCTTTCATTCAACCTAATTATTCCAAGTTTCATCCATGTTGCTGCATATATCTGTAATTCATTCCTTTTTATTTCTGAGTAGTATTTCATTGTATGACTATACCACAGTTTGTTTATCCAGTCATCAATTTATGGGTATTTGGGTGTTTCCAGTTTGGGACTACTAAAATAAAGCTGCCATCAATATTTTTGTACAAGTGTATATAGGTACATCTGCTTTAATTTCTCTTGGATAAATACCTAGGACTCAAATAGCTGGAATCATATGGTAGATATATGTTAAGCTTTCACAGAACCTGCTGAACTGTCTTACATTTTATATTTCCACCAGCAATACTCAATGGTTCCAATTGCTCCAAATCCTTGCCAACACTTGGTATGGCCAGTCTTTTAATTTTAGCCATTCTAATAAGTATACAGTGGTATTTCAATGAGATTTTAATTTCCATTTCCCTAATAACCAATGAATGGAAGAAGACTGAACTTATAGAGGAAACCTAAGGGACTAGAAAGGGATATAAAAAGACAACCAGGAAAGGGTGGAGTCACAAAAGTCAACAAGAAATTAGTCATGGAGAGAGTGTTCAATGGTGTTGTGATGCTAAAATGTGGATTTAAAATGTCCTGTTGTATTTAGCGACATAGAGGTCACTGTTGACTCTATTTAGAGACGTTCCAATAACAGTTGGTTCCAGCTTCCAGCCCCTTTCCACATTTTCAGAATGCATTTCATTCCACTGCTGCTGGGCAGCACCCTCTCCTCAGGAGTCTTGAGTCTCAACTCCACAGGACTCCTCCTCTGAGTCCCTGAGTTTAAGTACTAGCTGGTACCTTTCTGAAGTGGATTTAAATTTCTAGGGAATATCGCAGGTTTGGTTCCCTGGGAAGCCAGCTCTGAAATGGAGATTAGCGTGCAGGAAGTTTATCAGAAAATAGTTGCAGAATCACCTCCTTTGGAGGGGAAGGGAAAGCAGCAGGAATGGGCAAAGAAGGATTGGGCTGTAATGCAGTCTCAATCAAGAACCCAGCCAACCTCACAAGGAGGTTTAAAGCTGGGATGGCCCTTCAAAGTTGTCTCCAATGGGGACAAAGGGGCCAGGCCTTTATGTCCTACATGGACCTGTCACTGGATGCAGCCTGTCCCTGAAGTGGTTTTTGATCTTGGGTGAGGTGACTTTCCTACCTTAAGCAATTCCCAAAGAAAACTGATGACAGGGGGCCAGCAACCAGCACATTCCCCACAGTTCCCTTTGGTCTTGAAGGTGGATCTGGGCAGCACACCACAGCCTCTTCCTAGCTTCTGGGTTCTAATAACTCCAACCTCTTCCCTTGGTTTCTCCACCGAGGAATGGAAGCCACTTTCTGCAGTTACTATCTCTAAATTACTTCAGATCCCCCTTGGTGCTTTTACTACGAGTATTTAAACAATTCCTCATACTAAACTCTCTATTCTGGTCCTACTTTCCTAATGGACCTTAACCGATATACTCCTCAACCCAGATGACTCTGAAACTGTAAAGAAGGTAAAATCAGAGTGAGAAGTATACATTTTGAACTGATTCGGTGACCTATCGACCAGGTAACATGTAGCCTAAAAAGGTCAATTTGTGAAATGTCAGGATTATGTTTTGCTTTCAGCTCCTGCATACTCCCAGAGTCATCTGAAAAGACCAATGTTTCAGTACAGCAATCAAGAATGAAATGTCAGTGAACATTTGTTCTATGCCCTCCACGTGTATGCCCTGCAGCTAGGAATGTGCCTGAACTCTCAAGCTCCTTCAAAACCAGTGTAATCCATTTACTGCATTTCTAACATATTAATGCATTAAATGGTTCCTTCATCATCTGAAAATGTTAACCCAGTCGCAGCCTGAGTGCCTAACATCATGTAGGAAGTAACTCAGGCTTAGGGATAGTCGGGCTGTGAAGCAGCTAAATGGGTACTGAAGGGGTAAGAATGATTTAGTAATTTCTTCTTTCCATTTTCTGACTGTACAAAATTTAATTTTCACTAAGACTGAAACACTAGAGACCAAATCTGTGATTTCTTAATTTCCAGTTTAGTACATCCTAAATAAGCAGATCCTGTCAATTAATCAAGCATGCATCACAACATTCATATTTAGTCACAATGATTTCAGGAGACGTGTTTGAACTTTAATTCCCCAGTTTTCATTACCAGCATGGTAAGACGTAATCAGGAGACAGACCCACTTCAGTCACTCAGAGCATGTTTTATTAACACAAAAGACCACGATTCGTCTTCTTCATCTTGCGAGGGGAGTTCAGACCTTAGGAAGCACCACTCATGTAGAGTATCATGAACTTGATTACAGGAAGAAACAAACCACACCATCATTACCAAAAAAATCCCTCAATGATAACAATTCTTCCCCAAAAAAATGTATTGAAGACTTCAAATATACAAATCTGAAAATATGTTACACATCTTCACATGAGATTCGGCTTCCTTTTTAAAATACACTGAGTGTCTCTCCTAGTCTCAATTCTCCAATAATCTCAAGAAGCCCCTGTCTTTGTTTTTCTCTTAGCTTTCCATCCTTTTCTCATTCTTGAGCAGATTCAGCAGCTGAACTGATGCCTGAGGTGGGAACTAAGATGACACCTCTGGTCCCCTCTGTTGGCCCCGGAAGTGACCCTCGTTGCAGGGGGAGCCCTCCTTCTGCAGGATCACCGAGCTGGTCTTCCCAGCAGTTTCAATCCAGGGGTGCTGAAGGACCTGATGGGCCGTGTAGCGTTTTTTGGGATCTACCACCAGCAACCGGCTCACCAGATCTTTAGCAGCTATTGGAGTGAGAGAAGGGGAAAATGAGATGACTGCAGATGGCTCTGAATTATATGAAATAAATATAATTTATTTATTTCCCATTATAGGAAATAAAACATCCGAGTTAGGAGCATGGGCTAGTTAAAGGCCCTTTTGTATTTTAAAGCAATACTATCCAACTTTCTGCGATGATGGAAATGTTTTATATCTGTGCTATCCACATGTGGCTATTAAATATTTGATAAATGGCTAGTAGGACCAAGGACCTGAATTTTTTATTTTATTTACTTTAATTAGCTTGCTTTTAAAGCTAAATAACCACTTGTGGTTGGCAGCTACCATACTGGACAGCACAACTCTAGAGGATGTTTCTTCATTTCTCTAGTCTCGGGCCAAGACCATTCCTAGCATCCACATCTCCAGGGGCAAGAGAACAAAAAGCAGCCACATACCATATATCTACATATTTTAAAGTTTAAAATTGAACTAACAACTTGTTAGATAAAATATGTTCAGTCTTCTGAGTTGATAAATATGTCTTCGTCTTGACAAAACTGAAAATACAATGTAAAAGAATCAAAGTAGAAAATAGCAAAAAATCAAAATTAATTTCATTTTCTGTGCAAACCCATGACTGGTACTAGCGCAATCTGATGACAACTGCTGAGGCAGATGGGAGGCAGAGAGAAGAGAAGATTTCTCCCCAGGTTGAAAAATCTCCCCTAGACTCTCCCAGGCTGGTTCACTGAGCCTCCTCTTCCAAAATTCAAAAAACCCACAGGAAAAATACCCACTTTTTCTTTAACCCTATTGGGGATTGCGTCATGCATCTCCCACTTGGGACCAGTTGCTCACCCACCACCCCTACCCCTAAACACACTGTCCACCACCTCTTGAGCACAAAGGCCACAAGTTCTCTCTTATACCCGCAGTTCAAGATAGGCAAATTCTTCTCATAAAGTGCCCACCAGATCCCCCACCCCTACTGTCATCATTTCTTCAAGGTCCCCAAAGGACTCAGAGGCTAGAAGGACATGTTTAAATTTGAGAATTCTCAGACCCACATGTATGGGTTTGGACAACTGGATAGACCAGCCAGCATGTCCAAGCTCTCTCTTTGTCAACCACCCACCCACCAGCCACTGCAACAGTCGCTCCTTGCCACCATTTAGGACAGTAAGACATGGCTGAGAAGAGAGGTCACATAGACCTTGGAGATGTGCTTGGGCTGTTTGGGCAGGAAATTCTGGAGTCCTGGAGAGGCAGTTGAGAATGGGGGGTGGGCAGGCTTTGGAAGGCACTTCCCCTTGACCCCACTTCTGAAGGAAGGCTTATAGATAGAGCAGGGACCTCCAAAATCCACCCATGCCCAGTCTAAGGAACAGTGTTGCAAAGAACTTTCTAAAATGATTTTTAGTCCAATTCCCAAGTTGCCACTGCCTTGATCAGCTCAAGACCCTCACTTTACCTGCAGCTAGCCACCTGGCTCCCTACCTTATTTAAAGAGGAAAAATGAAACTTTTCCCTTCTCTCATCTCCCAACCCCAAATGAGGAGACAGAAGCTAGAGATGGGGGGCATTTCAAAAACTGCACTCCCTCCCTGCTTGCTGTGGAAGCCCTAAATCTCACCATCAGAGATATTGTCCCAGTAGGGGGCAAGGAACTCGAAGTGGCCCAGCTGGATGATGTTAAAGAGCTCGTCCTGGTCCCTCTCCGGGCTGCGGAAGGGAGGGAAGCCACACAATAGGATGTAGAGGATCACGCCTGCGGCCCACATGTCCACCTCCAGCCCATAACCTATGCAATGGAGACAGAAGCAACAAATGAGACAAGGACCAAGCTGAGTATACTGTACTGAGATCAACAGTGGAGAATCTCAGCTCTGGGTCACAGAGAACCTCAGCTCTCCATAAACAAGGGCCACTTCCAAACACATAAGTGGGCTTTACTGCCCAATCACACCTTCCCTTGGCTGCCAACCTTTACAAGCATGGGGTCTATACCAATGTTACTCGAGGGTTGGTCCACAGACCACTGCCACTTTGTGGTTCATTATTGCTGGTCTGTGATAAAATAAGCTCAGAAATTGAGAGCAAGTATTCAGAAAGTCTTAAGACAATTTGACATGTCACAGCATCCAATCGCATGATCAATGGACCCATCTTGTTGAACAGGGTATGGATCAGCTCAGGCATTGTCAAATCTGTGTGGTGAGCTGCATGTGGCAGGAACTTTGTCCTAGTCATATGCAGCGGGACCACATACTGACCATGGTATACCAGAATTTTAAAACCTGGCCCTTCGTAGAGATAGTTTAAGAAGCCCTGGTCTCTATCAGCAGTCTTCACTTCTCCTCCATCCATTGCTATCTCTCTCATTTTGAAAACATAATTTACTGGCGTTTTTAAGATTTTAGAAAGTCTGATGTTTACTAGCTCTATACACAAATATACATTTATACTTTCTTTAGCAAAATTAGGATCATATAGTATATGTACTATATGTCATTCACTTAATATTATATCATAGCATTTCACGTGTAAAAAATATTCTTCAAAAGCAGTATTTCTAAAGGCTGTTAGTATTCCCTTTACATAATGAATCAATCCCCTATTTAAAAAACCCTATCCCCATCTTCCAAAGGAGTGTTGTCCAATGCCCTATTTAAAATTAGTGCTACAACCAAGATTTTGGTTTCTCTAAGAGTTCCTATTGATTATTTGCTTTCTTTCTTCTCTTATCCAGTTCATCAACGTCTCCATTGAAATATCTTATGGTCCCTCTATATTCTTTTGAGGGTCTCATCATCACCACATTAAAATAAGTACTATGTTTTCTCTATCAAATCCAAACTCGTCTCCCAGCCTTCCCATTTGTGGTAATCTAGCCTCAACCTATCCAACCAACCGTACTTTCCTCTGCTGCATGGAGCCTAGTATTCTCAAGGTCTCTACTGCCCAACCTTCTTGCACATGCTAAGCTCCCCCTCATTTCCGCTTCCCTATTGCTTCTACTCCCAGGAAATTATCCCTCCCCTCTTGCTACCACCATCCCAACAACCCACCCAGAACCTTCCCATATTCCTAGGCTAGGAAAACTGATTTCCCTTGAAGTACCATGGTAGCAGACATTCATTCATATATATTTGGAACAATATAATAATAGTGATTTCCTTTTAATATACTTTACAGAGTATGTCACTAATTCATTGGGTCCACACACAACACATAAACAAGTAAGAAATAGTTTTATGTGGGAAATAAGATCCCATTTTTCCTTTAAATGCAAGGTTGGTGAAAACTGAAACGTTTTAAACAAATTATCATAATGACTACTTCAATTCTCTCCCACTGGAGGTGGCTTCAATTAGTGATACTAATGGCCTTGTTTGCTTGAGTTCTTCCCTCACCTCTCCCCCAATTCTCCATTATCTTGCATCTCATTCTCCTGCTAACACACAGAAACACACATTCAAACACACACATACACACACACACTCCTTCATAATAAGTGCAGCGCCAATGACGAAAAAGTTCTAATGTTTTGGTAAAGGAAGCATACTTGAGTATTTTCACTAAAGTTCAAGCCAAACCCTTCGTATTAACTCTGAGATTTTTGACTGCTCCATATTGAAAAATACAAAATATAAAATATTAAGCTTGAAACACCTGTTGCGAAATGAGCTAGAGTCCCACAGAACAACATGTAGCACTTACCTTTCTCAGAAAGAATTTCGGGAGCTACATAAGTCGGAGTCCCACACACGGTAAAAATGGGTCGCATCACGTGCTTTGCAAGGCCAAAATCAGCCAGCTTCAAGGTGATAGATTTGTCCTCATTTCGGTGGACCTATAAAGAAACAAAATCCCCAAATCCCCCAAACTGTGATGAGAACAGAGAAGGAAAGCTAGTGGCACAATAAACATGCAAGGTCAGGATAAGCAAATAAGCCACAGAATATTACAGTTTAGCCCTATGCTGACAAATCTAACTGGTTCTCTGTGACAGGGACTCATAGTTTCACCTAAAGAACCAATGGGTTAGATTTACTGTGTCATGTCATACAGTAGCTATTTAGATCATTTAAATTTAAATGTATTTAGATTAGTTTAAATTTCAAATTCATTTCCTCCGATGCTCTAGGTACATTTCAAGTGCTCAATAGCTACATGGGATTAGTGGCTTCTATACTGGACAACACTGATAGATAACATCTCCATCACTGAAGAAAAGTTTTATCGGACAGCACTGAGTTAGATAAGGGTCAATAACCTCTGAGCTAGGCTAAATAGCTACATGGGATTAGTGGCTTCCATACTGGACAACACTGATAGATAATATCTCCATCACTGAAGAAAAGTTTTATTGGACAGCACTGAGTTAGATAAGGGTCAATAACCTCTGAGCTAGGCTAACTTCAGTGCAATCTAGAAAATACCTGTGTGTAATGCACAGGCTAGGAAAAGGAAAAAAAGAAGGGAAAAGGAACTGAGAATTACAATGAAGAGAAAGAAATACACAACTACTCAGTGGAGGGATGTTAAATACTGTACTTTAATTGGAGCATGAAGGTGGGGGATTAAGAATCAAACAGGTCAGGAATTATTGAATAATTCCAACTGCAAGAGTTGCATAGTCTTGGACAAATTTATTTAATCCTCTGAGACTTCATTTCTTCATTTGTAAAAAAAAGGGGGGGTGGGGTTGATGACTACCAGCAGACAGGCTTATGTTATAACAGAGATAACATTTTAAAATAGTAACACTTTCAGTGTGCAACAAAAGAGTACAAGATAAGCAAGCAAACAGGAAATGATGGTTCATCCAAAAGAAGTGGATAAAATACAGAAAACACCCATGAAGAAGACAAGAATGTGGACATAAACAAAACTTTTAAAAAATTATCTTAAAAATGTTTAAGGAAGGGGTAAGGGCTATGGGATGTATGAGTTTTTTCTTTTTTCATTTCATTTCTTTTTTTGGAGTGATGCAAATGTTCTAAAAACTGCTCATTATGAGGAATACACAACTAAGTGATGATATTATGAGCCACTGATTGTACACTACGTATGGACTATATGTGTGTGAAGATCTGTCAATAAAAATATTTTTTTTAAATGCTTAAGGAGATAAAGGAAAGTTCAGAGAAGGAACTGCAGGATATCAGTAAAATAATAAATGAACAAGGGAGACTAAGAGATAGAAATTTTTAAAAAGGAACAAAACAGAACAACTGGAGATGAGGACCATAAAAACTGAATTGAAAAATGCCCAAAAAGGTTTCAAGAGCAGATTGGACCTGGCAGAAGAAAGAATCAGTGAATCTGAATAAAAGATACCTGAAATGAGTCAGGCGAAGAGCCAGAAATAAAAAAGAAATATTAAAAGTGAAAATAGCCTAAGACAGCTATGGGACACCATCCAGTGCAACTATATATATATATATATATATATATATATTATGGGAGTCCAGAAGGAGAAGAAAGAGAGAAAGGGAAAGAAGGAAAGGTCAAAAAATTAATGAGGAAGAACCTCCCCAACTTAGCAAAATACATGAATATGCTCATCCAAGAAGTTCAAAGAACACCAAACAAGATAAACATGAAGAAAAACACACTCCATTATACTTCAATTACACTAGCAAATGCAAAAGACATGGACAGAGTTCTGAAAGCTGCAAGAGAAAAGCAGTGTGTTAATATATGGGAATCCCAATAAGACTGAAGTCCAATTTCTCACAGAAACAATGGAGGCAAGAATTCAGTGGGTTGAAAATCTTAAAGTGCTGAAGGAAAACAACTATCAGCTAAGAATTTTTTAACCAGTGAGACTCTCTTCATAAATAAGGGAGAAATTAAGACATTGAAAGATAAACAAAAGCTGAGGGAGTACATCACCACCAGACCTGCCCTACAAGCAATGCTAAAGGGAGTTCTTCAAACCAAAATAAAAGGAGACTAAAAGGTGGTTCAGGGCAGCATAAAGAAATAAAGTTCTGTGTAAAAGGTAACCATTTAAATGCCAATATTATTATATTATAACACACTATCAGAATGAAAGAACAAAATAACATGATAATCTCAACTGATGCAGAAAAGGCATTTGACAAAATGCAGCACCCTTTTTTGATAAAAACACTTAGAACAGTACAAATAAAAGGAAACTTCCTTAACGTGATAAAGGGCATATATTTAAAGTCCATAGCTAACATCTTGCTTAATGGTGAAAGACTGAAAGCTGTCCCTATAGGATCAGGAACAAGACAAAGAGGCCCACTGTCACCACTGTTATTCAACATTGTACTTGCCAGAGCAATTAAGCAAGAAAAAGAAATAAAAAGCATCTAAATTGCAAAGGAAGAAGTAAAACTTTCCCTATTTGCAGATGATACTATCTTATGTATATAAAATCATAAAAAAAAAAAAAGCCAACAAAGCTCCTAGAGCTAATAAATGAATTCAGCAAAGTGGTGGGGTACAAGATCAAAAGTCAGCAGTGTTTCTATTCACAAGGAATGAACAATCATAACAAGAAGTCAAGGAAAAATCCCATTTAAATAGCAATTAAAGAATAAAATATCGGGCAGTGCAATGATGATTCAGTGGCAGAATTCTCAACTACCATGCCAGAGACCCGAGTTTGATTCCTGGTGCCTGCCCATGCAAAAAATAATAATAAATAAATAAATAAAAAGAATCAAATATATAGGAATAAAACTAATGAAGGATATAAAGGACTTGTACACAGAAAACCACAAAACATTGGTAAAAGAAATTAAAGAATAAATAAATAAATGGAAGGATAGTCCCTGCTCATGGATTGGAAGACTAAATAGCATTATGTCAATACTACCTGTTTTAGTTTCCTAAGGCTGCCAGAACACAATACACCAGAGATGGATGGCTTTTATAAAGGGGATTTATTTAGTTATAAATTTACAGTTCCTTAGAGGAAAGGCAGCTGGCTTTCCTACCGGTTTTTCTGTCACATGGAAAGCACATGACAACATCTGCTGGCCTTCCCTCCCAGCTTCTGGGTCCAAACAGCTTTCCCCAGGGTGATTCCTTTCTGTCTCTCCAAACTGGGTCTGTGTCGTCTTTGAGCTTTCTCTCTCTCTCTCTTTCTCCTCTCCTGACTCCTCCTTTTAAGCTTCCAGCTAATTAAATTAAACATCACTCACTGCGGAAGGCACTCCCTTTAGTTGACTGCAGATGTAATCAGTCATAGATGAATTTCATAAGCTGATAATTCAAGTCCACAGCAACAGAACAACTGGGCACCATTATCTGGCCAGGTTGACACCTAAACCTAACTACTACATTACCAAAGCAACTTATTGATCCAGTGTGATCCTAATCAAAATTCCAATAACTTTCTTTGCAGAAAGTTGTTTCCATTTACATGAGAGTGTATGGGGTCCTGAGTGACTCAAGTCATTCTGAAAAAGAAGAATGAAATTGGAGGACCTACACTTCCCAGTCCTAAAACCTATTGCAAAGCCACAGTAATCAAACTGCATGGAACTAGGACAAGGGCAGACACATAGATCAATGTAATAGAATTGAGAGTCCAGAAATCAAACCTCACATTTATAGGCATCTGACTTCTGACAAGGTGGCAAAGACTACTCAATTGGGAGTCTCCTCAACAGTGTGAGAAAACTGGATCCCATTCACAAAAAAAAAACAACAAAAAAACAGGAGGATACCTTCCACCACATAAAAATCTGTTGCAAATGGATCAAAAACTTAAATTTAAGAGTCAGAACTATCAAACTCCTAGAAGAAGACTCAGGAAAGCATCTATAGGACCTAGAGTTAGGCAATGGTTTCTTAAACTTTACCAACAGCACAAGCAACAAAAGAAAAAATAGATAAATGGAACTTCATCAAAATAAAACACGGGGCGGACCACGGTGGCTCAGCAGGCAGAGTTTTCTCCTGCCATGCTGGAGACCCGGGTTCGATTCCCAGCACCTGCCCATGGAAAAAACTAAAATAAAATAAAATAAAATACATTTGTTCCTCTTATAATTTTATCATGAAATTAAAAAAAAAACCTATACCATTAGAAAAAATATTTGGAAACCACATATGCAACAAAGGATTAATATTCAGTATATATTAGAAATCTCAATTTTAAAACGGACAAAAGACTTGAACAGACATCTCTCCAAAGAAGATATACAAATGGCCAGAAAGCACATGAAAAGATGTTCAACATCACTAGCCATCAGGGAAATGCAAATCAAAACCACAATGAGATACATTTCAAACCCACTAGAATGGCTACTATTAAAATGGAAAATAAGAAGTTCTTGGAGAGGATGCAGAGAAACAGAAATATTCATTGCTGGTAGCAATGTAAAATGGGGCAGCCACTGTGAAAGACAGTTTGGTAGTTCCTCAGAAAGCTAAGTATAAAAATACCATATGGCCCAGCAATCCCACTTTTAGATATATACCCCCAAAAGAACTGAAAGCAAGGACTTGAACAGATATTTTCACAACGATGTTCATAGCATTATTCACAATTGCCAAAAGATGGAAGCAACTTGTGCCTATCAACCAAGGAATGGATAAATAAAATGTGGTGTATATATAAAATGGAATATTATTCAGCAATAAAGAGGAATGGAATCCTGATACATGGAACAACACGGCTGAGCCTTGCAGACATTATGTTACGTGAAATAAGCCAGAAACAAAAGACAAATATTGGATGATAACACTGCTTCAAAACAATTAGAATAAGCAAGCTCACAGAGTCAGAATCTAGAATATAGGTGTGCTGGTTTGAATCTGTTATGTATCCCAGAAAAGCCAAGTTCTTTAATCCTCACTCAATATTGCTAACTGGGAGCTTTCTGATTTGTTTCTATGCAGATATGTCTCCACCCATTCAAGGTGGGGTTGCTTACTGGAGCCCTTTAAGAAGGAATCATTTTGGGAAAAGCTTTAGAGTCACCAGAACCGACAGAGCTAACAGAACAGACAGAGCCCCAGGGAAGCCAATGAAGAAGCCTGAAGAGAGAGCCAGCAGATGTCACCATGTATCTTTCCAGTTGAGAGAGAAACCCCGAATCTCATCGGCCTTCTTGAACCAAGGTATCTTTCCATGGATGCCTTAATTTGGACACTCTTATAGACTTGCCTTAATTTGGACATTTTCATGGCCTTCAAACTGTAAACTTGCAACTTAATAAATTCGCCTTTTTAAAAGCTGTTCCATTTCAGGTATACCGCATTCTGGCAATATGTAAACTAGAACAGATCTTGGTACCGAAGAAGTGGGGTGCTGCTGCAGTTTGCAAATACCAAACATGTTGAAATGGCTTTTTAAATGGATAAGGGGAACATTCTAGTGGAGTTGTGAGAAGCTTGACAGAAAAGGCCTAGAATGCTTTGAAGAGACTGTTGGTAGAAATGTGGACTCTAAAGATACCTCTGATGAGGCTTTGGACAAAAATGAGCATGTCGCCAGGTCAGAAACTGGGATTATTTTATGGAATCTATGCTTTCTAGTGACAAAACTAGTAGAGATACACAGAGAGGGGGAAAGCATTCTAAAATACTGAAATTGATATGTGAAATATTTCAACTATCCAGTGCAGCAGTTGAGGGACCAGCCAGTCTGGCCGAGCCACATCTCGGAGTCCAAAGTGAAAGGGGAAATGGTATATGCCTTTGTTATTTACTTTATTGTTTAATTTTTCCTGCAAAAATTACGTTGTTGAAAAAGTGTTGAAGAGTTTACAAGTACGGGTAATGCAACTCCCAATATTAATATTACATGTTATTTACCCCAAATTCCATCATTCATAATAATTTTACTTTCATGGCTTTAATAAAAGCAAACTTTTGAGTAAATTAAAAAAAAAAATGAGCATGTCAAAGGAAGACATTCTTTGCTGATGGAAGGCAGAATTTGAGAGTGATAAACTTTAATGGAAGTTTCATTACACCAAGAATTAAGGCATCAAAGACACCAAAGAGTTTTGATGGCATCTTATTTCCTGTGATGTAGGATGCTAAGCACATGGGGGCAATATCTGCCCTGTGTCCAACTCTCCTGCTGAAGCAGCCCTGGAGCTTGAGCCAGCCCTGCTTTCCAGCAATAAAGGGCAGCTGCACCTGGCATCTGGGTCTTTGCAGGCCTGGAAGGTGCCTGGCTACATACCAGGAAGGTGTTCTGAATCCTTCCAAAGGCCTTGCCTTCCAACCACCCCTCTTACCTCATTTGGAACCCCGGGCAAGTTTTTCTTTGTGCTCTAACAGAACCCAAGAAAGCAGGCCAGTGCCATCTGTAAACAGAGAGCTTGGGAGAAAAGATTCTCAGATGTGACATTTTTTCCTCCCTCAGTGTTTTGGGCAGCTAGTCCAAAAAGATGTAGTCACATCCTGCCTGGCACCTTTCCTCCTAACATAAAGGACAAAGCAAAGGGTTTCCAAGGGGTCCCAGGCCCAGAAGGCCATTCCTCTATAAGAGGGCAGAAAGAATAGTTTCAGCCAAGATCCTAACTTTGGCCCAGAGGTTAATCAGCCAGGCCAAGTGGCACTATTAGTGGCAGATCAGGGAACAGAGCCCAAGCCTCTCAGCTTCAGGTCACAGTCTTTTCACCCCACCCACTGACTATCCTGCTGCAGCAAATATGGGAGGAGCATACTGTAGGACAGAAATGATCTCCCCATTAATAAACCAATTCCCAAGCCACAGTCTAGTGAATGTGCCCACAGGCCTGAAGTGACTAATGTAGAAACATAAAGAAACTGGACTGGGTCTGGTCCCTCTCCTCCAGCATCACTCCCACACCACTTGGTCACCCTGGGCCTTTTTGTCTTTGGAATGGAGGAGGGTGTGGGAGAGACGGATGACCAGGTTAGGAGTCAAGGTGGAGTGGTGGGGTGGAGGGGTGGATGGGAGGGAGGGGATAACGCGACATGGCACAGAAGCTACAGCCCTTCCTCGCTATCCCTCCTTGCCATGTGTCTCTTGAGGCCCAAAGAGCCAAGCAGTGCTCTGGGGATCTTGGCCTACCCAGTAGAAACACCTCTGAGAACACTGCCAACCTTCCACTTGGAGGGACCCCTCTGGGACCCTGCACTGCCAGAAGGATTGGGGGCAAAAGCACCTTTTCTAATAACAACATGATGAAACTCAGGGCTGGCAATGCCGTGGTTCTGCCCCCTGCCAGTGGAGGCCCCTGAATCATTTGCTCCTCATCCTTGGAAGCCTGGGGAGATTCTGAATGAGACCAACTCACCTTCTGCAACTGAAATAACTCTTTGCTGGAAGATTCAGAATCAGGTACTAGATTTAAGCACAGATTCTGGAGCCAGACTACCAAGGTTCAAATTCCAGCTTACCACTGACTATGTAACTGGTCAAGTAACTTGCCCTCTCTGTGCCTCTATTTCCTCATCTGTATAATGGGGATGTGAGTGACCCACCTTGTAGGGTGATTATGAGGATTAAGTGAATTAATGTTGGTAAGGTGTCAGAACAGTGCCTGACACCCAAGAAGCACTACTTAAGTATTGGATTTTTAACCTCCATAACAGTTCACCTCTGAAGAACAGGACCAACTTCAGACAAAAAGAGAAGTACAGGAAGTTGGCTTTTGATAGTCTTCTCCCTCTCAGGATCTCCTTGTCCAAGTCAAAGGCTCCAGGTCCTGCACCCAGATATCAGAGGCCCCCACTCAGGCATGGGCCCTGGTTCATCCGTTTCCCCAAACTCTTCACTACCCAGGGTCTCATCATACAAGCTGATTGTTCAGGCCACAGGTAAACAGAGTGGTTAACTACACCACCACGGGAAAAATACTAGAATAAGCCTGAGCGATCTCATCCAGGTAATACTGGTGATGCCACCAGAGTTATAAGAGAAATGATCAACCTGCCTGCAGGCACACGCTCTCATCCTCACACCTCTACAGGAAGGGAGGGCAAAGGGTCCCAGTGCTCCTACCAGCACTTAGGGGAGGAGCTACGGGGGGGGGGGCGGAATAGGCGGCACTCTGGTTCCCTGGGCCCATCAGAATCCTGGGCCCTCCCAGAAATGCAGGGCTGGGCGCCCATTCCTATGGTGCCCCCAGCAACGACTGAGTTCTCTGCATTCACTTTGGTTCTTGTCAGTGTGTTCACATCTTAATTTCTGAGTCTGAGTCACTGCCAGGCAATCTCATTGATGTCGACATAATTAACCTAACCGAATGGAAAGTCATAGATTTAGAACCACAACGCAATCCTGCTTTCATCTGCATATCAAGACAGACAACAACCCGAAAGAGGACAACATGGGCAGTCATCAGAATAATTTAAGCTAGAAAATCTAATTCGAAAAGAAAGGGGGAAAAAATAGTGGGGTGCCTAGAGATTCCAGATGGATCATCTACATTAATCCCATTTGCTGGGTAATTGTTGCAAAAATATGTCCATCACCAATATTTGTAAATGTTCCCCACCAAATGATTGGCATTAAAAGCACTTGGCTGATTTAATACGCCAAAATAAAATATGTGTTTCTGTTTGAAACAGAAGCTTTCTCTCCCGCATGGAAACCGCCAATTCCAAAAACCTGCAACCACTGAGGTCGTAGTAGATTAAATCTTTTGGAAACTCAGTCTGTTACTTTGAAATTTTACTGTGTTAAATTTCCAGATACTGATGGATACATTTTAGAATGCCAAACCTGTTTTTAAATTATTTTATGGACCTTCCTAGAACATATTATGCCACCTCTTGTTTCCTCTCATTTTATCTATTCTCTTTGAGTCTCAGGATCATCTAAGAAGTGACAACGACAGCACAGGAGCCACAGCAGAACCTGGAGCACAGGAGGTTGAACTTTGAGATTTGCAGAGTCACTTTTCCCTCCAAAGAGTGGCACTTAGTCTGCTGGGGTTTTATAATCCTTCTGTCTCCGGCATTTATCGTCAGGAGTTATTTAACAATCTTCAGTGCTATCAGTGGGACTCAGGCTGCTCTGTTATTTCAACTTAATTACATTTAATGTCATCCACTAATTGCATGAGGTTTTGTTTTGTTTTTTCCAACAGGCACCTCACACTCTCGGTTTCAAAACAGTTTCAATCTAAATCCTTGAAATCTAAATGAGCGACATCCTCCTGGAATAATTCCTGCTTTAGAGCCTATGGGCTTCCGAGACCATCAAATTTAAAACCTCCACCCTAAAAGGAATCTTAACTAAAACATCCTCCTACAAGATTGTCACTGACCTGACTGAAAGCTCAAAATGGATATTTCACACCTGTGCGGCAGTGCATTCCATTTATGGCCAGGTGAACGTGTTGAATCAGAATTCTGCCCCCCACCCCAGGTTTTCTAAATCTGCCCTCTGGGGTGACACTCCAGTCCAGAGGTGGGAAACAAGGACACAATCCCCTAACCATCGAAGGTCCTCCAGCCAACCTTCACATGCCATGGCTTCCTGCCCGTCTCCTCTTGTCCTCATTCCTCTAACGCAGTCCTGGACCACCAGCACCAGCAGCACCTGGGAGCCGGTTAGAGCTCACCGGTCCCACCAGATCCACCGAACCAGATCTGCATTTGCACAAGATCCGGGCTCGCCTATGTGCACAGTGAGGTTCTGGAGGATGCTCAATTCCCTGATGTCTCTTTGGAAGGAGAATGCCCAGGCTGAGCACCACACTCCTCGGGACTCGTACCTCCACTGACCCGGCCTGGGTGTCCATCCAGGCGGCCAATGGCCCAGTGAAGTGTCCCACTTCCATGTCCCTCCTTCAGAAACCCTCCCAGCCCAGGTTTGGTTGGGGGCCCACCCAGCACACTGCACTGCCCCATAGCACACACCCCACATCTCCATTTCGCTATAATGCGGTCTATCTGAACCCACTTTTCCGCATCTTTTTCCTCTGGCGCTCTCTCTTCAGCTGACCAAATGAAAAAGCGTTAGAGATTAATTAACAAGGCAGCACAGTGACTGCTGGTCCATCTGCATCCATCCCCTGCCTTTCCAGCCATGCTGCTTTGAATCCATATTATTTAATAATACGGTGATCCATATTATTTAATAAGCATCCAGATAATATCTGGATGTTCTCAAAGCTTCAAGAGAAATCTTTATTTCTCGGAACAGTTTACAGCCTCCTGTCGTTCAATAGTATATCAATTTTACGTGGTCTTGCTATTTTAATTACTGAACACCAGATGGCAGCAGAGTATGGCCCAAACAGCAGGTTGATACCCTAAGAAAAACTAACTAGTGGGCAAGGTTTATTTATTTTTCCCAACTTCTTAACGGATTTTTTAATGGTTCGTCTGAACTCTTTCCTCCAAGGATCCACTCTCAACTGGCTATGAGGACTGAAAGTATAAAAATCAATGCATACTGAAGTGCTAAAACCGAAAATAATTTAGATTTCAAAGATACTGCAAACCAAAAAAATAACTGAAAAAAAAAAAATGGAAACAAAGCCTTTCCAGAGCATGTCACATGATATGCCCTTGGTGACCAGTCATGCCAGCTTTTTACTACTTAGTTAACATCTCATATTCATTCAATACATACTAATTTGAAGCCTACGGTGAGTCAAGTACACAGTGTTAGGTAGTAGGGATATGGTAGTGAATGAAACAGAGCATTCTCGCTCTTATGGAAACTCTTTTCTATCAATAAACAAAAGACAAATATTTAATGTCAGGTAATTATAAGTGCTATGAAAAAATAAAATGGAATACAGGCTGTTTGGTCGAATACAGTATCACTAACCACATGTAGCTTTTTTTTTTTCAATTTTAAACTTCATATTTTGAAATACTTTCAAACTTAAATTCTAATTACAAAAATAACACTGGGCAGGCAACAGGTGGCAGAATTCTCGCCTGCCATGATGGAGACCAGGGTTTGATTCCCAGACCCTACCCATGCCAAAAATAAATAAATTAATTAATTAACAAATAATAATACCAACCCCATACAGCAAACTCCAACATAACCCTAACTCCCACCCCAGAGACCCAGATCCACCAATTTTAACATTTTGCCACATTTGCCTATCATTCTCTCCATCCATCTATCTACCATTCTTTTATCCATTCATCTGTTTATCAATCCATTTTCTGAACATTTGAGTATATACATCATGTTCCTTGAACACTTAACACTACCATATACATTTTCTAAGAACAACGATATTATGTATCCTCCTTGAATGAAGTTATCAGGTTCAAGAAATTTAACATCGATATAAACCTTACAGTCCATATTTCAATTTTTTCATATGTCCCAATAATGTCCTCATGAGCCGTCTCTCCTCCCAACTCTTTAATTCTCATTGCATCATTAGTCACTCTTTTTCCTGTTTTACTGTGGGAGCATATATACAACATAAACTTTCCCATCTCAATCATTCTCAAGCACACCATTCAGTGGGATTAATCACATTCACTTGTTGTGCTACCCTCACCACCTTCCATTACTAAAACTTTCCCACCTCCCCAAACAGAAACCCCTACACCAATTTTGCATTAACTCCCTATTCCATACCCCTGCCCCTAGCAACCTGTACTCTTAATTTCTGTCTCTGTGAGGCTCCATATTCTCCAATATTTTCTTGCTAGTTACCATGGGGCTTAAATTTCACATTCTAAAATCTATAACAACCTCATTTGCTTGGATACAAACTTAACTTCAATAGCATGCACAAACTATGTTCTTATACCCCTCGATCCCCCACCTTTATTTCTTGTTCCAAATTACATGTTTACACATTGAGTCCAAACCACTGAATTATCATTACATTTTATGCATTTGCCTTTTAGACCCTGCAGGAATGAAACAGTGGATTTACAAACCAAAAACACAATAATACTGACATTTATATTTACCCCCACCATAATCCTTACCAGAGATGTTTATTTCTTTACATGGCTTTGATCTATTGCCTAATGTAGCATCCTTCCAACTTGCAAGGGGCTCTTTAGCATCTCTCACAGGGCTGCTCTCAGCTTTTGTTTATCTGGGAATGTCTTCATTTCTCCCTCATTTTTTAAAGACAGTTTTACTTGATATGGAATTCTCGGCTGGCGGTTTTTTGCTTTCTGCACTTTAAATATGTCATCACACTCTTCCTACCTCCATGGTTTCTGATGAGAAATTAGCACTTTATCTTAATGAAGATTCCTTGTACATGAGATGTTGCTTTTCCCTGGCAGATTTCAGAATTCTCTATTTATGGCAGGTGACAGTTTGATTAAAACATGCTGCAGTGTGTTTGGCCACTAACTGACAGGCAGGGCCAGGCGTACACGCTTCCAATACATGCACAAGAGTTACTCTGCTCCCTCCAGAACTAGGACCAGGGAGCTACACTAGGGAAGGGGTCAGCACCACATTGACTCAGTGCAGGACAAGGAAAGAGCCGGCCAGGCACGAGATCTACAGCTTTTAAATAGCCATTTTCTTGATTTGGTGCTCACACTATTATTGAAGCCCTTTAACTGTTTTCTGGAGCTTTGAAAAGCTGTGCCAGTTCTTGCTGGTTGTTCAAAGCTTCTACGGAGAGACACAGCACTGAACCATCTCACTCCACCATCTTGACTGGAGCAGGGCTTGCCTATTTATTTTAAATAAAATTTAAAATTCAGTTCCTCAACCATACAAGACGCATTTCAAGTGTTACATACCTGGTGGTTACTGTAATGGATAGCGTCACAGGACATTTCCATCACTGCACAACGTTCTATTAGAAAGACTAGGGAAAGGTGGTGGCGGGGTTGATATTTTAAATAGAGTGGTCAAGAAAGTACTCACTGAGAAGTAATAGCTGAAAAAAGTCAAGGGTAAGTCATTTTAAACTCTGAGGAGCAAGCTTTTTAGGCAGAGGAAACAGCAAGTGCAAAATAGGACATTTCCATCACTGTATAATGTTCTATTAGAAAGACTAGGGAAAGGTGGTGGCAGGGGTTGGTATTTTAAATAGAGTGGTCAAGAAAGTACTCACTGAGAAGTAATAGCTGAAAAAAGTCAAGGGTAAGTCATTTTAAACTCTGAGGAGTAAGCTTTTTAGGCAGAGGAAACAGCAAGTGCAAAGGCCCAGGGGCATGCTAGGCACAATGTAGGAAAAGTAAGTAGGGGCAAGAGCCAAGTGAGTGAGGGGGTGAGTGTTTGGAGCGGGGCTTTGAGAGGAAGTCAGAGGCCACATCAAGCAAGACCTTCTAGACTATGGAAATAAACTTGACTTTTACTGTAAGACTGACTGGAAGCAAATGACCTCTCTGAGCAGAGGAGAAACAGGATCTTATTTACACTTGGCACCATGCTAGGTACTGGGATAAAGGGGCTCCTGTGGGGACCATGGTTAGTAGGGGAAGCAGAAGACCAGTGAGGAAACTACTGCAACAGTCTCAGCGAGATACAACAGTGGCTTGGTCTCAGGTGGTAGCAGTGGAGATGGGGAGACATGGTCATCTTAAAGATGAAGGCAAGACTTGCAAATAGCTTGAATGTGGTAGATGAGGCAGAGGACTCAAGGGTGACTCAGGTTTCTGAGCTGAGCAGCTGGGTCAGTGTGGCACAATGTTGTCTGATGGAGAAGGGCAGTTTCAGGGCACTGATAGGAATGACAGCCTAATTGGAGTTCGGGATAGATTGGAAGGTGGAAAACTGCAGAGAGCAAGTGTAGACACCTCTTTAAAGGGTGTGTGTGAGTGCTTGTGTTGCATGTGTGTAAAGGAGATGGTGTGCATAAATGGGGCAGCAGCTAAAGGAGGATGTAGAGACAATGAAGGCTTTGTTAAGCTGGAAGATATTACAGTATGTTCGTGTGACAATCGAGGTTAGGGAGCTCTGGGAAACAAACAGGTTTCAGGTAAAATCAGTTTTTAGGCCTTGTAAATTAAAGATGCTCACTAGACAAGGTGGTGGTGGTAAAATGGGCTGTTAAAAACGAGTCCATTAAACTTAACCCCGGAAACATCTGTAGTTCAGCATCTGTTCATTCGTCAGCTAGGCTGGCACCCTCTGAGCTGGGAAGAGTGACTGCAACACTGGCTCTGAGGTCAGGCACATCCAGAGAGCAGAGCAAGGGAACAACTAAGTCCCTTAATTGGTCTAGCCTCTGTCTTCCCATGTGCAAATGGAAATAATAATGAAAGCTTCCTTATAGGTTGATGTGAGAATTTGATGAAAATGTCAAGTACATAAGACTGGCAATCATCATATCAAAATTAAACAACAATAAAGTTAAAGGCTGCACTAACCAGGCGTGGGCAATGGGCTGTGGGCACACCAAGGAAAGTCAATGTCACAGTGCATCCGTGCTTCAAAGTCTAGGGGATAAACCCAGGGACAATTTTGGCCCCTTAAAGCACATCTGACAATGTCTAGAGACATTTTTGTGGCAACAACTGGAAGGGGGAAATGCTACTGGCTTCTAGAGGGGTAAGATGCCAGGCATATAATATCTCCTAAACATCGTACAATGCACAGGACAGCCCCCCACAACAAAGAGTCATCCCACCCAAAATGTCAGTGGAGCCAAGGTTGAGAACCCTGGTTTAGATAGACTAGTGAAGATAAGGTCACAATCATCAAGCTCAGATGGAAATAATTACCAACCAGTCAAAGAGAGACTTGAAGTAACTCCAGAAGATATGTAAAAGCAAATGTATTTGCTCGGTCTCAAGAGTAAATGATTTCCATATTTTTCTACTTCTTTGTGTGGATACACAAAGTGAGGGACCCCGGGATCAGCTTCTCAGGCTCCCTGAGGCTGGGGATCCCACCCCACGGCCACATCCACGTCTCTCAAGAATCCGTGTTGGACATTCTCAAGAAATACACGGTCTAATCTAAAATCAAGTAACAGAGCTGTACACATGCATTTAGTAAAAGAATTCAGGACCAGGATTGAAATGACACAGGTTTTTGTTTTATCTCTGCTTGTACCAAACAGCCTCAAACCTGACTTTCCTGAACCTATTTCATCACCTACATCATGAAGAGGAGGATCTCTGATTTTCTGTTATGCTACAATCTACCAAGAATTGAAACAACAGGACAATAAAGGATCCAATTTTTCCTCAGTGTCTGTGTTCAGGGACAGTAAATACAAGGCAAAGTTCAGCCAAGCTCCAACCTAGCAGAGTGGCCGAGAGCATAGACATGGCCTGGGTTCAAATCCCACTTCTTATTTGCTGTGTGACTCTGGGCAAGTTACTCAACCTCCCTGTTCCTTGGCTCCTTCCCTTATAGAGAGGTAAGAGTAGCTACAGCATAGAGGGCATACAGTAGGCAGCACATGTAAAAAGGCCTAGAACAGTGACTGGCTTGCAATGTCATGCTTGCTACGAATGCAAGCATAATTCATTTCCCTTAAGTTACTTAACTAAAAAGAAACGAAGACATTGCAGTCTTTTTAATTAGATCCTTTATCACCTTAAGTCACCTACATTTGTTAAAATTAAATTTTTAACTAAGGAAAATACAAGAAACTTCACCATTGTGTCACCGCGTCTAAGAACCCTGGGAGCTAAATAGCTTTTACCTGCCACCCTGATCACAGAACGTGGGTGGGACTTGATTCCCATGTAAAAGACAAGAAAATGTGAATTTGAAAAACATACAAAGGAGGGCAGGAAAGTGACTTGCATCACAAAGTAATTCTTTGCTGAGCTCTTTAAATAAGCTCCCCTGTGACAGGACTTTGTAAGGCAGATAGAATCCTGTATGAAGGGAACAGCGTCTTAGAGCAACTAGAAGCAAACACCTAAAATTGTGGAACTGGAACCCATACCAAACTCTGAAATCTGTTGTACAACCAATTGTTGCAATGTGCTTTGAATTTATTGCTTTTTTATATATAAGTTATTTTCCACAAAAAAGAAAAAATTTATTTCTTCTAGCCAGTGTTTTGGAGCAGCTAGAAGGAAAAATCTGAAACAGTAGCATGGTAACCCATAAGAAACTCTGAAATCTGTTCTGTAACTACTTGTTGAAGTGTACTTTGAAAATCATTATTTTTTCTTTCTTTTGTTTGCATATATGTTATATTTAACAATAAAAAATATTTTAAAAACCTTCCCTAACTGGCTGCACACAAAAACGAAAAAGGTAGCAGGGCCCAACCAAATCAGTCATCATCTCCCCATCAGCCTTACCCTGCTCCATGGGACACAGAAGTCTGGATCATCTCAGAGCTGAGATGCACACAGAGTGGCAC
The DNA here is from genome assembly GCF_023851605.1 of Tamandua tetradactyla. Classification (NCBI taxonomy): domain Eukaryota; kingdom Metazoa; phylum Chordata; class Mammalia; order Pilosa; family Myrmecophagidae; genus Tamandua; species Tamandua tetradactyla. Next base: position 50,887,163 of record NC_135341.1, on the reverse strand, counting down.
ACAGTGCTGGGAAATGGGGGTACCCAACTCTGTGTGCATCTCAGCTCTGAGGCTACCATCTCCCAGCACAAGTGGGGCTCAGATCACTTTGAGCTGGAAGTCTCTGCAGGTTGCCTTTCTATGAGTCCCTTCCTTGATGACAGAACCCACATTCAGCCCAGCCATCAGGCAGCCAGGTACTCTGGAGAGGTAGACCCAGTCAACACAGACAATTATGTTCGGACTAAGTCGATCACGGCCACTCATTCACCTTTTCTGTGGGTTCAGGGAGGTCACGTGACCCATTCAGGCTAAAGAGATAGAACAGAAGTATGCTGAGGAACTTCTGGGGCAAGGTTTTCCTCCATTTTACAAAAGGAGGACAAACAAAAAGTCTGCCCCTTATTTCCCTGTCTTTTATACGGATGTGAGGATGTGCTGTTTGGAGTGTGGTAGCCATTTGGGGCATGCAGAAAACAGCAAAAGCTTCCTGACATCCAGGCCTGCTGTATGAACCAGCCCTGTCGCCAGACTTCTTATGTGAGATTGCTAGATGATTCTGTCGTTTGAGCCCTTGCTCCTCAAAGCGTGCTCTGCAGACCACCGGCATTGCCTGGGAGCTTCCTAGAAATGCAGCATCTCAGGCCCTGCCCCAGACCTACTAAATCAGCATCCACATTTTAACAAGATCCCGGACGATTCACGCACACGTGAAAGTCTGAGAAGTGCTGATGTATGCCGCCGTGAGTCAGGGAGTCCTATTGCAGCCGGAAGGCCACTCGGCTGTAACAGGGAGAGCCAGGGAGGGTGCTCATTTCCTTTCCTTACCTTCTCCCCAACCCTTATAATTTATTCTGCTTTCTTGGATGCAAACAGAGGACTTCATCTTCACAGGATACACATCTTTATGTTCCTGCTTTCAACCCCCTCCTGGGAAAGATAATGAACCTACATAGAGCACAAAACCCGTAATTATATGCCCATCCACACAATTAGTCAAAATTCCTAAGGTCAAGGTCCTACCCAGTAATAGCCAAGTTATTACAAATAGAATTATTAATTATTCATAGAGCCCCAGTGGTGCTCTGATATGTAAAAAGATTAAAATATGAGAAGTAATTCTTAGAGATGGAATTTACCATCTCAAGTAGGCTTCTTGGGCCAAATGCCCAGGGGTGCAGCCTAGTCGAGATTCTTAGAAAATAACCTTTTAACACTGATTCTATATATTTTATTCAGCTGACTAAAAAGGATTTTAAGAGTTTTGTCTAAATATTGAAAAGCGGAGTACCCTTTCCATAAATGGTACATTAGCAACTAAAGAAAGGAGAGGATTAACAGTCTATCCAGGCCCTCATGGAATGTCCTTCATCAGAAGGCTCAGTCGGAACATTATAATCTACTTGACACGGTTTAATGCACAAGGAGGCGAAAGAAGTAAGGATCATGGTTGAATTTTCTTTTCTCTCTCCCTCCCAGTCTGCCTGCCTTCCTGCCCTCCTGCCTGCCTTCCTCTCTGTGCCCTTAACTAACCCCTAACAAATGGGACATCTGGAAGAAGCTGAAACAGAACCTGAGGGTTTCATGTTATTGCAACTACCCTAGAAACTTGTTGGAGAGATTTCCTGAGTTGCTGCCTCGAATTAAGGGCACTCTGAAGATAAAGAGTTTTAAGAAACTTAATCTCAGGCCCTCAAGTGGCTCACAAGAATACACACTCTTGTAGAGTGGTGCTGACACACGTGAACCCGGGTAGCAAGAGGACAATAGGAGATGATTGTTATTTGCCTTAACTAAATGCCCTGAACTTCAAGACTCTCTGGGGAAATGAAGTCACGATTTTGGAAGGTATTCACTTTAGTTTGATAAGCATGAACACTGTTTTAAGGCTGTCTTTATCGACAATTTACCCTCTGCAGTAAATTCTCAAATATCTACCCTATTGGATGGCTATTTCAAAAGGTGTTAACAGAAAGAGGAAAAATACACAATTACCAAAATGACCCAGTATCTAGAATGTTAAAGACAAAAATTTCTTGAAACCTCTGGCTATATGGCCAAACTCTGGACAATATCTGGCTAAACTGACTATGTGGATACTTTTTCATTTCCTGAAACTGCTGAAATGGGTACTGAGAACCACCCTCATTGGTATATTCGTATAAACCTCAAGTCATAACAGAAATGTTTCCTGGAAGAATGCTCTTGAGATGAGTTCTCTCTCTTATATACCAGTGTTCTTAACTGACTTAAATGAAAATTGGCTAATTTCCTAAAGAAGGCTCATATCACTGTACTTTTTATTTAGTGCATTCATGTAATACTGATATCCATCCATCTTCATTGCAGACAAAATATGCTGCATAATTTTTATCAATTTTTAAGTAGTGCAACTGATACACAAATCATCCATGTGTACTTGCACCATTACCCTCTAAGAGCTTTGCTAAGGGGAAACGAGATTGAAACTGGAGCTAGGACAGGAGAAGTGCTGCTGAACAGGGAGAATTTTGCATTACAGAATCACTGACAATTCTTATATATCAAAGTAAAGGTAGAAAAATAACTTAGGGAATGGAGATGAAAAAATTATCGGACAGGTTTATTTTAGAGGCAGAATGGGGCGGGAGTGTATGTTTGGCCATTTTTTTATTAGTCTAGATTTTCCTCGCCCCACTTTGGGAGCATTATTCACTGCTCTGTCCTAGTCACATTCAGCTGTTAATTATCTAGACAAGTCTGATCCCCTCCTAGAACCACGAGAGGCCCAAAAGAGGGGACACTCCATGTCCTGGATGAAGTTCTAACTAGTCGCACCACTATTTCTCCTGCATTCCCAGGGTTCCCAAGTGCCCTGGAGCTGTGGCACCTGTGTTGGGAGAGTAGGGAGATTGGGGGAAATGCCTGCCCTAATTGTCAACCAAGTCGGCCTACCCAACTCCTTCCTTTCAGCCCTGTTTCCAGCCTGGGGATCCAGCCCTCCTCTTCCACTTATTCTGAGAGAGGTTTTCTCAAATGACCCTACTTGCACTGACACATCTTCCCTCTCTCCTCCCACCCACTCGCCCAGCTCTCTTTGCTGGATGCAATATCCCTCGCTGGCCTTAAATAACCTGGCCTGTCCACTTCCCATCCTGTTTGAGCTGTTCTCTGATTAGCCTGACTTTACCAGCTCCTGTTTGCTTCCTCTCCTCTTTTCCCCAGGGCCTTGCAAACAGCCTGCAGCATGTTCCAACCCCACCAAGGGAGGAAATTCTGGCAGAAAAGCAATTAACCCCGATATTTCTGCAAGATGGAAATTCTCATAATTAAAACTTCTTTTCTAAGATCTCAGGGGTCTAAATCCTAGGGGAAGAGGGGAACAAGCATCTTATCAGTAAATGTGGTCAGCAGAGACAGATCAACTCAATAATATAGGCCTAAAATTTTATTCTCAGGCCCAGTTATCAGATATAAACATTTCTGTTGATTAAAACAACTTGATAAGCTTCCTATATTCATTAACAGTTCTTAGCATATTTGGAAAGTCTCTAAACGCAGCAACAGTTAAAAATCAGCCATGTAATCAAGAGTTAGTGCTAACATAATCACTTTCCCAAGCTCAGCCAAGATCGATCTCAGCACAGCTAGCAGCTATCCATTAAAGGAAGAAACAATTAGTTTGACAACACAAAGCTCAACACAAGTGCAAAACACTAAATTAGAGGCACCTGATGAGCATTAATTGATGGACCATAGTCACCATGGTGATATTTACTAACGTTTAAATCTTAGGAGCCAACCAAGTTTGCAATATAATTATCACTATCAACAAGTTTAGAGATAACCTATTTCTAAACCAAGACAATGAGGTAACTGTCAAATCCAATACTTTCCTGATCTCTGTCTGAAAATCCAAAGTGCAATGGCGTTAGACAGCAGTTAGACTTCTGATATAACAATATGTTGAAATTTAATCACCCAGTAAAAGGATAAATATGTTTTATAAATGTGACAGACCTGTTCATTTACATAAATATGAGCTGACAAATTATCCATATGAGAGAAAACATTTTAATCTATTCCACAAAAAGATGATCAAATACGTAGCATTGTGTGGTTTCTGAAGGAGCCCTATAGCCATACAAAAAAAAGGTTTTTATTGAACAAAAGAAAGGGCTGTCCTCAAAATCAGGAAACAGAAAAAGATCTAAATATCAATTACAGATAATGCAATTACCCACAATTCCTGTATTTAGACTCAGAAACTATAGCCACTCTGCAGTTTTGCCTTTGACACATACACACGTGCACACACACACGTGCATACACACACACACACACTTCATTGCCCCTAAGCACTGAAAGCACATATGTACTGACAATTGAATCCATGAAGACTCGGCAAATGAATTCTCAGAGGCAGTTAGCTTGTCCACACTAAACATTTTCCTTGCAGTTTTTCCACTTCCTCAAGCAAACTTCTTCACGCAATCCAAACTAGTCCCAACTTTCTCCATTTAAAAATTTGCTGAAAAGTAAGTCCCTTAACACAAGTGAGAGCCTTTGCTGCCCAAGAGATAGGCTGACTTGACAGGACCTTACTGAGAAAAAGCAACCTCAGCTAACTATCCCCAGAAGAAAATGACTTCACAGGGCAAATGATCTTGTTCCACATACTTGGGAACTTGTGTGATCATTTTAAGGCTTTAGTAGACACATGCATGAAATGTTCAGCTCATGGGCGCACCCAAGCCCCGAATCAGAATCTCTCCTGCTTAGACAATTCAGGGAAAACATCAAGGAGGCATGAAAGAACACAGCTCTGTTGCAATTCCAAAATGTCCATAATAAATAGCATTCAGCATATCAAATGGAAAACATTTGGGCTCAGAGCCAAAAGCCAGGGTGGGAATGGGAGCACAATACAGTGACGTAGTTAACAGCACTGAATTACATATGTGAATAGGATTAAAAGGGGAAACTTTAGGCCACACATGTTACTAGAACAAAAATTTTTAAAAGGGAAAAACATAGGACTGCAAAACATAGTGAACCCTATGGTAAATGATGGACTATAGTTAACACTACAATTATAATATTCTTTCACCAATTATAACAAAGGTACCTCACTAATGCAAAGTAATCTAATAAATACAGAGTTCCCATAAACCCCCCATAGGGAATTCTGTATTTTCTGCATGGTTTTCCTGTGAACCTATAATTTTTCTAATAAAAAAATTATTTTAAAATAAAATTTTTAAAAGTGAGTGAACAAAGGACAAGAGCACCCAGCTTACGCAGAAATGAAATTTTTCAAAGAGAGAATTACTTTATTATAATTCTGACCACTCAGGCAACCTGCCAAATTACTTCAGCAAAAACAAGGTTGCTTGACTTAGTGGTCAACATAGAAGTCATTTCACCAGATAATTAGCTTGACTCACCCAGTGTTTACTCTGCTTGTGGGAGCAGTTTACAGACAGATGAATGCCAAATTGGGATGTCTCCAGGATGGGTGCACAGCCATGGAAATGAAAAGAAACAGGCTAAATCCCTGACCCCTCCCCCTAAAAAAAAAAAAAAGGTACAGCTCATCTAGATCACTGTCTCTATTCACTGTTGCTTTACCTGCAGCATACCAGCTTTGAAGATAATTCTTGCTCACTCATGATATCTACTGGGCTAATTTGAAACTATTATGTACCCCAAAAAAGCCATGTTCTTATCCTGAGCCAATCTTGTGGGGCCAGACCTATTGTTTAGAGTGGAAAGCTTTGACTAGATTGTTTCCATGGAGACTGACCTATTCAAGTATGGGTGTTGCCTTTGATTAGATCACGTCCATGGAGATGTGATGCACCCAATTGTGACTGTGGTCTTTGGATTAGACAGAGATATGACTCTGCCCATTCAAGGTGGGTCTTGATGCGTTTACTGGAGTCCTTTAAAAGGGGAAACATTTTAGACTTGCTTCAGAGCTGACACAGATGCAGACAATTGGAGCTGCTTGGAGTGCTGACAGAGAAAGCAGATGCCTAGACATGGATGTTTGGAGATGCAGAGCCCAAAAGACGTCGCCATGTGCCCTCCCATGAGATGCTAAGCAAGCCAGAACCTGGAGAGCTAAGAGACGGCCCACAGATGCTTAGAAAAGAAAACACTGGATTCAGAAGCTGGAAGCAACAGAACCAGGAACAAGGACCAGCGTCAGACACCAACCATGTGCCTTCCCACATGACAGAAATCTGCCTTTCCTGAGATAGGCAGTGTGCTATGGCCTTTTCATTCATTCATAAAACTACTATTTATCGAAGGTCCACCATGCAACAGACTGCTCTAGGTTTCAGGGTGCAGTCTGAACAGAACAGCCCCTGCTACACAAAACTTTTTTCTCAATGAGAGAAGAAAGAGAACAGATTAATAAATATCGAAGGTGTCAGGTGGGGACTGGGGCTATGAAGAACAAAAATGGGATTAAGGTGTCAGAGGGTGACAGTATGAGGCATGCTTTCCAGCCAACAATCACCAGAAACATGCTTGGAATCTAAGAAGTTGGATTTATTGACTCATTGCGATAAAGGAGAACACACACCATTGGTCTGTGGGGCATCTAAGCAAGAGGGAGTTTAAAGGACTTATTATGGGATTTGAGCTGTGTTAGGGACTTTATGGGAGGGTTCAAGAAAGCAGTGTTTGCCTCTGGACTGGATGCTCTCAGGAAGTTGAGGTAATTCCATGACTGGGTATCTTAGTAATTCATATCTTGAAAGTAGGTGGAATGAAGTGTGACCATCACTTACAGTAGCCAGAAGGGGGACATGTGAACATATTTGTGGTCTGAACAATATTCTTGTTTTTGTCTGCATTCAGACATTATTATGGAGGGGACAGAGAGGTATTGCTTTTGTCTCGATCCATCACAGGCACAGAACAACTTTGCTTGACGTTGATAATCCATGAAATTATTTATGGTCAACATGGGGACACCAGAGCCAAGGATGTGAGTGCCAGGCCAGCTCTAGCTCTCAGGGGCTACTTTCCTCTTTTCACACTCAATCCTCACTCAACCTTATGAAAAAGACACTATTATAAATGAAGAAAATAAGGCCCAGAAAGGCAAAGGATTATCCTAGAGCTACCAAAGAGGAGACCAGGATTCAAACCTGACTCAAGAGCCAGTGTCTTACCCCCCCGAAGGGTTATCTTCGAAAGTTCCAGAGGGATCTTTCAGTGGGGACTGGAGGAGAGAGAATAAAACCTGCAGGGGAAGCTGCCAACAGTAAGTCTCATCAGCACCTAGGCCAGAGGACACGTGAACACCTAAGAAATTAAGTGCACAGGTTTACTGCCCAGACAAAAGTACTCTTCTCCCAGAATGGAGGAAACATTTTCCATTTTATTTCCAGTAGAAGGTTTATTGTTCAATAATTTTAATTCAAATCCAATTTATCTCAGCACGTTTGAGCTACAACCAAACTATTAAATACTGCGATGAATAGGTAAAAATAATATAAAGGGAATATTCTAGTGGGTAAGATCAGCAGAATACGAGACAACGTGTATTTATTCTATCCCACATTTTAAACCCGCCCTCTCTGGCTCAGCAACATCAAGGCTTACCAGAAGGTTTTCCGGCTTGAGGTCGCGGTGGACGATGCTCTTGTCGTGCAGGTGGACGAGCGCCTTACACAAGTCCATGATCATGCGGGCGGCATCACGCTCCGGGAACTTCACACTTTCGATGATTGCATCAAAAAGATCGCCTCCCTGCACGTACTCCAGGATCAAGTAGATTTCCGTTTCTGTTTCGTACACTTCATGCAATTTCACTATGTTGGGATGAGAGAGGCCCTGGATGATCAGAATCTCACTGTCAACCATGTCCTCCTTACCCTTGAGTTTGGCCTTGTCGATAATCTTCATCGCGTAGGCCTGCCTCGTCTCCCGGTGCCTGCACTCCTTCACCACGGCAAAATTCCCATCGCCGATGACCCTGCCCGCCTCGTAATGCTTCTTGACGTCAGCTGCAATGATGCCCACAGGTCGTGGCTTCCGGCCCCGGGGCCGATCTGCCTTGTTTTCTTCTGGCCTCTTCTTGGGCTCCTTTTCCACCACAGTAGGTTCGTCATCTCTGAGCACCGTCTTTCTCCCTCCTGGCACACAGGACTTCTTCTCCTTCTCTGCCTCCTTCTCATTACCCCGTGTCCTGGGGAGCTTCTCGGAGTCGGCCTGGTGCTCTCTCAGAAGCCAGCCCCCATGCTTGTTCCTGCCAGGGTTCCGGCTGTCCTTCTTCACCACCCTCAGCCCCTCCTCCAAGACTGGTTGAACTTCCGTGAGTTCCTTCTGAGCCTTGGCTGCTCCCTGTGGATGACTTTCCTGACCTTCGGGGTCTCTGTCCTCTTTCTTCTCCGTGTTCCTGCTGGGTCTCCTCAGCTCTTGGGTGGGATTCCTGAGACTGGCCCTGTGGCTGTCACCCTTCCACACTTCCTCCTCTCCTGTGGCATTCAACTCAGGAGACCGCCTGCAGCTTCTCGTCCTCACCAGCTTCTCCACATCATACCTGTGACACTTCCCCATATCCAGCTCACTGGTCCCCATGGAGAGCCTCTCCCTCTGAAGGCTCTGCTGGAGCTCTCTCTCTCTCTTGCACTTCTCACATCTGATAATCTCACCCGAGGTTTTTTCAATCTCCACCCCAAGGTGCTTCTCTCCGCTTACTTGCCTCTCTTCCAGAGCGGCTTCCCTGGGCGGCTTGCCCCCAGGTTCAGGCTCCCATTTACCCCTCAACCACTTCTTCTGGGTCTTGGCCCTGTCCTCCAGCGTCGGCTCCAGGGGGGTCTTCCCCTGATGCCTGGTGGCAGCTGTGGATCCTGCAACCCCAGTGCAGCTTTTGGCCATCTCAGCCTCCCCACAGGGGTGACCCCCTTTCAGAACCTTGCTATAAAGCCTGCTCTTAAGCCTTGGGGAAGGTAGCCAGCTGTGCTGGGCCAATGTCAGGCCCCGGGCTTTGGTGGGGTACAGTTCTTCTATAGCCGCCTGAATATTCTTCAATGTCAGTGGTTCTTTTCCCATGGCTATGAAAGCATCCCCTTCCCTGAAGAAATCAGAGATGCTCTTGATTTCCCTGCCCTTGAGGTTAAATAGTTTTCTGACATGATCATTCTTCCATCGGGGAAAACCCAAGGCTTCTGAGATGTCAGCTATGAGCTGCTCAAACGTCTGCACTGACCGCCTGTTGAGGAGCAGAGTGATCTTCCGGAGTGGGTGGCCACCCAGCTTCACCACGGTCACCACTCTGGGCCTCAGCGGGCTGCTCTCACCCTGGACAGAGGGAAGGCCATTCTGAGGGTTGAACACGGGCACGATGGAGCTGTGCGACCCCAGGTAGGGATTCTCCAGATTCCTTGGGCCAATAGGCAGCCATGTGCCCTGAAGCTTCCGCTTGGTGATTCTTGAGCTTAGAGATTTTAGAGAATGGTTGCACAAGCCTCGAGGTCCTGCAACAGGAGAGGGACAACAGAGTGTTAGTCAAGGTGGGTTCAAAGCTTCACCCTTCACCTAAGCTTTTATAAAAATTGCTGATTCTACTGTCACAGTTTGTAAAGCAAGATCTTCTGAGTGTCTTCTTGAAACAATGGTGCCATTACACTTAAGATCAAATCCCCAGACTCCTCTGTGAGAGACCAGGAGTGCCAAATGGAGTCAATGTTGGTGACTCCTCAAGGCCTTCCAGAGACTACCGAGTGGGGCTGTGCCTCGGGGCCCTTTAGACCAGGCTGGACCCTGTGCACACAATCCACCTGCCCTGGAGTACAGAGACCTTCAAGGATCTATGACTAAAATAAGTGGCCCAAGGTTTGCTGCCCAGGAAAAACCAACAAGAGGTCAAGCCATTCTGGAACTTGAAGGAACCCAAATCGTACCCAACTCTTTGCCAAGAAGAGTTCTCGGCTTGACTTCCAACTCACTCAAGATGAGGTTATGATCCCAGGGTTTGAGACAGATCTGGATTTGAATCCTGGCATACCCACTTCTTATTTATATGATCCTGGGAAAATTACATTTCAGTTTTTTCATCTATAAAAAAGGGGTGATAACTACCCAGAGTTTGGGAGGAGTAAATGATTATAACTCACTAAACAGAATGCTCAATACATACTAAGAGCACAATAACTGCCACTTACTAATGTTATCCTTATTAACTTAATACATATTTTATATTATAATTTTATTTGAACAGCAATGTAATCTATCAACAAAATAGAATTCTACTGTACACAGCTTCACCTATTGCCATAAGAACTCAGGAATCAACATGATAGGGTGGGTATTATTTAAAGCTCTGATTGCTATTCTCTAGCATCACTGGTTGGGATAAGAAAGTTGAAAAAGAGTTTTCAGTCTAGATAAAGAAACTTTCTCCTCCAGATGATTTTTTTCCCTCCTTGTTACAAAAAGGAAATAAATCACAATTAATCTTCAGAGTTTTAGAAATGAGAATGTGCAAGAATAAAACAAGACTTTGTATTTCCCAGTTAACACTCTCCAGCCACAATAAAATAGTTGAAGCAAAGGTGGTTCAGTTTTTTCTATTTCTGTCTGGGTCAGGACAGAAAACAGGAAAATGATAGAATATGTAATTTCGTTTAACCATGAGGTTAAACCTGTGGGCTATGAATTATTAAAGTTACCCCATGGATTCATATGTCATACCCTACATGTAAGAATCTGCCATTTATGTTTCTTTTAAAAAAAAAAGTTAGGACTAATTATTTTCAAATGTACTTGAATCAACAACAGCAGAAACTCCAGTTGTGTCAGCACAGGCAGTTTGGCCCAGCATATTTACACTAGATGGTTTTTGCTTTTTAATTATAAAGTGCAATCTGTTCTGAGATGATTGCCATCTAGACACAGGTGTCAGATTAGATGACAAAGTAGTGGCTGGTACTGAACTTCCCAGATGCTATAAATTTATGAGCATTTACAGTTAAACTATTTGCAGACATCTCTTACCCCCTTTTTTCTCTTTAATCTCTCTGCCTCCATTTCTATCTGAGATAAACTGATGCTGAGAAAGAGAGAGAGAGAAAAATATCTACAGCAGTAAGACCAGCTTGTGTTACCTGTTCTGGAAAAAACTGAGGATGGGTATCAGGAAGGTGACTGTCAAATGCATATGTACCAAGGAACTAAGGTTCTCATTAATTCTCCTAATGGTGCTTCACGCAGACTAGAGCCCTCGATTCACATGTCAGCTAATTAAATGGAGTCCTGATTATTTCCTCAGAAGACTCACTATAGGCACAGAAATAGAGACTGTACCATACCTCCATGGCTGGGGATTTTCCAAGAAAATGTGGGTAAAAGATAGTATTATGGGTTGAATTTATCCTTCAAAAAGATATGTTAAAGTCCTAACCCACAGTTCCCCAGAATGTGACCTTATTTATGAAGAGAATTAAGATAAGGTCATAGGAAAATAGGGTAGGCCCTTACTCCAGTGTGGGTGGTGTTCTTATAAGAAGGAAAGAGGACAGACATACAGACACGGTGGAAGGTGGCCACATGACAACAGAGGCAGAGATTCAAGTGCTGCTGCTGCATGCCATGGCGTGCCCAGGGCTGCCACCAAACCCTAGAAGTTAGAAGAGGATTCTCCACTACAAGTTACAGAGGGAGCTCACAGACTTCTAGCCTCCAGATCTGTAAGACAATAAAGTTTTGCTGTTTTAAGCCATCAGTTTGTGTTATTTTGTTAAGCTAGCCCCAGGAAATTAAAACAGATAGGGAGGCTCAGGAGATCAACCCTTGGCTGAGGCCATAGCAGGGCAAACCCACCAGGAAAACTCTGAAGTATCAAGAGGCAAATGGAATGGAAGGAGGCCAGGAAGATGAGGGACCAAAAGCACTCAAAGGACAGAAGTTGAGCTGGCTTTCAACATTTGATGAGGTAAGGCCACTTGAGTAGAGAGGCCAAGGAATCATGACAACCCAACCAGGGGCTGGATGGGTTGTCCCCATGGACAATGAGGTCCCCACAGATGACTGTAAGATTCAGGGTGGAGAGGACATTGGTAAGAGTGAAGAAATGTCTAGGCAGTCATTAGATGACAGTGAAATGAAAGGGGTAGGTGTGTCACTGGGTGATAGAAGCCAGCCAAGGAAGGGTCCTATACAAGGGAAGAAACATAATAGCTCTGAAGCAGCTCTGTGTTGCTAAATTCTGATTCCTGCTTTTAAGATCCACGGTTCTTAAAAAAATAGAATATTTCTATTCCAGGGAAGTGAGAGAAGAAAAAATCTCAAGGGAATCGAGAGTACAAAGGAGAATTTGGTAAATACATATGGGATATAGAAGAGCTTAGCATGGAAAGGGGTTCAGGAAAATCCCAGAGAAAGGTCCAGGATTGCATGTTAGCAAGACATAAAGCAACAGGCACGGAACATGACAGATGCTAATAGGCTTATACGTTGAACGGTAACCTAGGACAACAGGGATACAAGTCATGTTGGGACCAGTGGCCTCACAATGGCAAATAGGGAAACTGTGGAGTCTGGGCATAATGACAAACAACTTAGCCCCACGGTATCCAGGGTAGGGGGGCTAGGGTAAAGCAGCATGCTCTCTTAGATGGCTGTGCTTAGCTTTTCTCAGCAAACTCTACTTCATGACCTGCCCTGATTCCTGGTTGTCGGGAAGTAATCTGGAGCACCCATCCCTAACCGAGGAGCCCCCGGTCAAGGGTGAGGTCACGTTCAAAGGTGAAGGCACAGCAGCTCAGCCTCCACGATACCAACATCAGGATATGCTCATTTTACTGCCCAGGAATTCAGGAACTCATTCAAAAGGTTTACAGTCTGGGGTGAACGTGAGAACTCAGTCTCTACCCCTCCCCAATCCAACTGAGAGCCATGGAAATGGTACTTCCAGTTCTGTCTGCATTAAGCTGCTGGGGGGCGTCTGGAAAATGCAACCACAATATGCACATATTTTTGTCTCCAAACCCCTTCTTCCACACACCATCCCTCCTCCTTCAAAAATTCCTAGTCCGGAACAAATTTTTCTCAACTTCTATAAAAGTAAGAGGAAAAAAATTAAAAATAAAGAGACTGAATGTCTGGACCACAGCCAGGGAGAGCAAACATTAGAGAGAGTAAGAGCAAAGCAGAGCCCTGAACCTGGGCACAGTCTCCAAGGCCAGTCTCATCACCAAGGACTCTCAAGATAAACATAAGCACAATGTCCCAGAACCTACTCCAGTCAACTTGACCAGGAAGCTGAAGGCCAGCCTGCATCCACTCATCTCCATGACAACTTTGATCACAAAATCCATTAGATTGAGCATTCTGAAATTGCTGGTAGTTCTACCCATTTTGACCTCCCAAAAAAAAATGGAAATCTCATATGGCTCAATCTAATATAATCTAGGAAAATAATCCCAACCCCACCCTTACATCAACAATAAATAGTTTATGAAAGCAAAGGTAGTAAAAATTAAACATCCCAATTCCTGGTCCTCAGCCACCAACCAGGAGCTTCCCAGGAAGTGAAACAGGAAAGGGAAAAAAAAAGTTGCTCTTCTAAGGCCTGGCTTTTCCATTAACATACTAGAGCACCATAATTGGCCTCAACTTGATGTTACCACTGCTTTTGCTTCACAAACTTCTAATACAAATGTTCGTAGAGTTTCTCCCCCATGCCAGTTTACCCCGACACATACAAAAGAGAGAGCACTGCTTTCAACAAGTCACTCCCACATCACTGGAGGTCCACTGTCACTGGAGGTCCAAACCCAAAGTCCTCAGCTCAATATGTAAGGCCCTCCAAAATCCAGTGACCCCCACCTATCAACCTAACCCCACTCCACCCCCACACCCCCCATTTGTCTAAGCCTCTCCACTTTGTAAGACCTACACCTACCACAAAGCCTTCCCTGGCCTCCCAAGTCCACAGTGGGAGCTCCCTCCTCTGAAGCCCTGCTCATTCATTAAGCAAACATTTCAGCATGAACACTTAAGACCGAAGGTCAGTCCTTGGGTAAGGAATACCTGGACTGGCCTTCTGCTCATCTTGGCTAATTATTACTTCAACTTCATGTGTGTAAATATTCTCCCCTCTTAACTAAACTGGAAACTCTCCAAAGACAGAGACTGTAGATTATGCAAACTCTCCTACTCAACCCTAACACATTCATAGCACCCTCACAATATAGCAAGCTCTCAAGATTTGGGGAAACCAGTTCCCAACCCTAACATCAAACACAAATGTCTAGTCTCAATTTTCCATCTCTCACTGTAAACAGAGTGTTACTACTTTCAGTACTGGTAGACATCACACCGCTGATCTCCTAAATAGATTGAATAAATGAGATGAAAACAAAACATGATCACAGACATCCATTTGCCACAAGGAAAATTTGCCAAGGCAGTGTTTATACGGAGCAACAAATAGAGGGGAGAACAGTACATTTCTTCCGCATTTGAGAAATCTTAATTTAAGGTTGTGAAAAAAAACACCGAATGTAAGGTCGGGAGACCTAAATTTAAATTGGCTCTATCAGGCTCTTATTAGTCGTGATATTCAGAAAGTCACATAATCTCTCTGAGCCTCAGTTTCCCAATCTGCCAGATAGCAGTGATATCTCAATCATACTTAGGGTGCCCAGAGCACTGCTTGGCATCAAGTGAGCATCCAAATTGTGTTTTCTTCCCCTCCAAGAGAAAGCAGGTCATGTAACCTTGGGTTGCCCCCTAAATCCATATACATCTCAAGGCCAAAAAGAATACGATGCTAAATATGACTCAGCAGGATGAATTTGCCATCCAGGTAGGGACTGAAATAGAAAACCTGGGTTAATAAAAGAAACACACAGTAAATCTAAGCACACAGCTCTTCCGGGGAGATAAAAAGACCTCCTGCTCACAGATCCTAAGATTCTGTAACTCTGGTGGAAGCCAATAAACTAAATAACTGTGCAGACATTTTGTGGTTATTACCTCTAGTGGGTTTGCTCCCAGCAATCTTGTTTCCCCTCTGCGGTGGCAATTCAGATAAATTAACATAAGCTGATCCCTCAACAGTCAGCTCTACACCCATTGTGCTGGAAAGACTACCTACCAAAGTGACTGCAAGTCACATTAACCCAGTTTCCCGTCTCATCACTTTTTATTACTTTGTTTAGGTTGCTACTCATCAAGTTTAGGATCAAGAAAGAACAATAATAATAACAAACTGCTAACATTAATCTTTTGCACTGTTTAATCAGAACCAATCAAGTTTACTCTTTCTAGTCATTTTTAAATCAGAATCAATATGTCTATCCAAAAGAAAAAGAAAAACTATGTACATGGTAAGTATTAAATTTGGAATTCTCACCTTGGCTGTTGGAAAGCTGTAATAATAGACTACAAAAGGAAATGGGAGAATTACACTCAAATTGCTATAGAATATAAGTAACACATAAACACTTATTGAGCATTTACAAATTATGTGTACTAAAAGAAATGGAAAATGGTGTTTTAAACTATCTAGTAATATCCAATAAAACAACAACAAAAAACGACTGTAAAATAAAAGCCGACGCAGCTAACCACATGTTAGGAGGGAAGTGCCCCTTAAAATACTTGTCCTGTTCTTAACTTTGTATTTCTCCACAGTTTCACCAGATTGATCAATTGTGGCTTCAGGATGCAGCACTAAGAGACTATTCACAGCTATTGTTCTGTGGAAGTTGTAGAAGACTAGCCAAAATAATTTTCCTTTTCTCTGAGAAATTGTTGGTCCTAGACATTTTCCAGGGGCTATTTGAGAACGAACTCACATGTAGATGTGAGGCAGAAGAAACATTTGCGAACTTACATTTGATTATGCAAACATCCCAAAGAGGAGTTTCTAAATGAAAAAAAAAATTGGAATGGAGCCTCTCACTAAGCCTCAAAAATGCAACCACTTTATAACTTGGAAAGCTGATCAATATCTGTATCCATCAAAGCTGGAGACATTAATAAAGGCTAAGTTAAACATGAAAATAATCACATCTGAAACTGTCATGCCATTTGTTGGCCCTCATCACTGATTACACTCCAATCTGAGTGACATCCACTGAGACATGAGAAACAGTAAATGACTTTTTCTTGCTCTTTTCTCAGAAGTGCCCTTGTTTGGGGCTGTCTTTTATCTGCTGTCCTACTCATGCCAATTTCCCTAATGCTTCTGAGCACAAGAACCCGACATGGTCTCTGAATGAGGGATATTTACTCATCCTTATTAAATCCCACCTGACAGACACCTAATACTTTTTTCTAAGCTACCTGCTGATTAAAAGATGGGGTTTGCCATCTCGGGCACTCTGAAGTCACCATGTGTATTATGTATTACCTCACTTATTTACAAGTGTTATTTATTTATTTATTTATTTATGCATGCATGCATGCATGGGCACCAGAAATCGAACCTGGGTCTCTGGCACGGCAAGCAAAAACTCTGCCTGCTGAGCCACCATGGCCCACCCTACAAGTGTATTTTAAGTGAACAGGCTTACATTTCTTTCCTCGCTTCTAAATCTCATCCATAACCCTCCGCCCAACAATTCTTGTCCTCCCTCCCTCAATCTGATCTATCCTGTACATGTTACCCATCTTATCATCACACCAGATTTCCCAATTACTCTTCTGCAAGTTTCATCTAAAGAAGAAAATAAAACAAAACTCTGTTTCACGCTAATCAGAAGTGTTTTCTTCTCTCCCCAGACTTGGCAGGATGCCAGGTTGCACCTCAAGAACAGCTCACAAAGAGGATCCAATGATTGAGGTACGAACTGTTCTGTGCTGTGGCCAACTCATCTCCACTGAGCTCCCTGCGAAAGTGGTTAAACCAGCAGACTCCCCTTCTGATCTATTGTATGCTACAGGGCAGTGCACCTCAAATGGTGTCATGGTTAGGTTCATGTGTCAACCTGGCCAGGTGGTAGACTTGTGTGTCTGGTTGGGCAAGTGCTGGCCTGTCTTATGCTGTGAGGACATTTCATAGAATTAAATCATGATCACGTTGGCTACATCCACAGCTGATTCCAGTTGTAATCAGCCAAGGGGAGTGTCTTTTTTAATGAGTGATGCTTAATCTAATCACTAGAAGCCTTTTAAGGAGGATCCAGAAGAGACAGGCTCTCCTGCTTCAGATGGCAAGCCTCTCCTGTGGATTTCATCCAGACCCTCCATCGGAATGGTCAGCTTCACAGCCTGCCTTAATTGGACTCTATGTTCCCATGGTTACATGAGACACTTTTATAAATTTTATATTTATGAATATTTCCTGTTGATTCTGTTTCTCTAGAGAACCCTAACTCATGCAACTTGGTACCAGGAGTGGTTAAGAAACAGAATCTTAAAAAAATGGGTTTTTATGAATGATTTTCTAAACTGACTGGACTCAAAGGCACTAAGGACTCTGATTCCCATAATCAGAATAACATTGCCAATCCATGGAGTTGGCAAAAGAGATAGACAAAACATCACCATTCAATTTTTCTAATGCTTTGCTTGTATGAAGCCAGGCTCTGGGGGATAATGTTTTTGACACCTTTACGGAGTTTTGTGGAAATAGTAAGTATAGAGATGTTGGCTGGTTGTTGTTACATACACTGTATACATTAATGAGTGAAAGGGATGGGCTTAAGGCTTCAAATGAGAAGCTTAAGCACCGTATGACAGATGTAGACATTTCTGTGAGTGTCCTGAAGGAAAATCTTATTTCCTGTAGCCGTAGACCAGAGATCTCTGAAAATCAGACTCAGAATCTTATTAGAGTAGCAATTTTACAACATAAACTGAAATCTCAATCTTGCACAGTGTCTGTTGCTAAAGTGAGGGTGTTGACTGGAAAGGAGTGGGACCCTGAAAAATGGGATGGTGACATATGGATTGATAATGATGTCAGTGGCAAGGATGAAACCCTAGGTCATGCTGAGTACTCTCTAGATAACCCTGTAATAGTCTGCCCTGAGGACATAGCCACTCCACCTCCAGCCTGCCTTGAGGAGTTGGCCACCCAACCTGTACCTGAAGGGATTAGCCCTAGAGTGATTAACCCTGTTTCACCAGATGAAACTGCAAATGAATGCCCTGAAGCAAATGGCTTGGAAGATACTTCTAATTCTTTTCATGACCCACCCCCATCACCCCCCATTTCTTCCAGACCTGTAATAAGAATAAAGTCCCAACAGGCCCCTAAAGGTGAGGTACAAAGTATCACACATGAGGAAGTACATTATACTCCAAAAGAACTGTGTGAATTTTCCAATTTATATAGACAGAAACCAGGGGAATATGTATGGCAACAGATTTCAAGGGTGTAGGATAATGGTGGGAGGAATATAAAGCTGGATTAGGCTGAATTTATTGATATGGGCCCACTAAGCAGAGATTCTGCATTTAATGTTATAGCTTGAGGGGTTAGAAAAGGCATTAACAGTTTGTTTGGATGACTGGCTGAAATATGGATCAAAAGGTGGCCAGCATCACCAGAGGCTGAAATGCCAGAACAGCCCTGGTATAATGTAGATGAGGGGATTCAGAGGCTTAAAGTGATTGGAATGTTAGAACACATTTATCATGCAAAGCCTGCTTTTACACCTAGGAATGTCTGGAGGATACAACTTTTATCAGAACAGTGAGAAATAAATTTGTGAGACTAGCACCATCATCTTTGAAGAGCTCTGTAGTTGCACATCTCTGTAGGTCAGATATTACTGTGGGAACTGCTGTTACTCCACTGGAATCCTTAAACACAATGGGGATGACCAGATCCTGGGTTGGCAGAAGCCAGGCGGCAGCACTTAATCACCAAAGACAGGGTGGACATGGCTATTATAATAGACAGCAAACTCAAAGCAGAAGTCAGAATAATCTGACTCGCAGAGATTTCTGGCATTGGCTAGTAAATCATGGGGTACCTAGAGATACAATAGATGGGCAGTCTACTAAATTCTTGTTTGAACTGCATAAAAAAAAGAGTTCTAGGTCAAGTGAATAGAAGTTTAACTTGAATTACAAAAACACAGAGTCACGGCCCCTTAATCAATTTCCAGACTTGAAACAAAAACACAGAGTTACGGCCCCTTAATCAATTTCCAGACTTGAAACAGTTTACAGACCCAGAGCCCCTTGAATGAAGGGGAGGCCAGGTCCCTTTGGGGGAGAACCCTGTTACACTGCTACAAATTCATACTGTTAATCTTCCTCCAAGCCTTTCCCAAGGAGACCGATGGCCTTTTACCAGGGTCACTATGAACTGGGGAAAAGGAAATGATCAGATATTTCAGGGACTATTAGAGACTGGTTCAGAAGTGACATTAATTCCAGGGGACCCAAAATGTCACTCTGGTCCACCAGTCAGAGTGGGGGTTTATGGAGGTCAGGTGATCAATGGAGTTTTAGCTCAGGTCCATCTCACAGTGGGTCCAGGGGCCACTGTTGTTATTTCCCCAGTTCCAGAATGATAATTGGAATAGACATACTGAGCAACTGGCAGAATCCCCACATTGGGGGGGATTCTAACTCATGCAGTGAGGGCTATTACGGTGGGAAATGCCAAGTGGAAGTCACTAGAACTGCCCCTAGCAAAACAATAAATCAGAAGCAATACTGGATTCCTGGAGGAATTGCAGAGATTACTGCCACTCTTAAGGACTTGAAGGATGCAGGGGTGGTGGTTCCCACCACATCCCCATTCAATTCTCCTATTTGGCCTGTGCAGAAAACAGATGGGTCTTAGAGGATGACAGTGGATTATTGTAAGCTCAACCAGGTGGCAACTCCAATTGCAACAGCTGTTCTAGATGTGGTATCATTGATTAAGCAAATCAATACATCCCCTGGTACCTAGTATGCAGCTATTGATCTGGCAAATGCTTTTTTCTCAATAGCTGTTAGTAAGGACCACAGAAACAGTTTGCTTTCAGCTGGCAAGGTCAGCAATATACTTTCACTGTCCTACCTCAGGGATATATCAACTCTCCAGCCCTGTGTCATGATCTTGTCTGCAGGGACCTTGATCATTTCTCCCTCCCACAAGACATCACACTGGTCCATTATATTGATGATATCATGTTGTTTGGACCTAGTGAGCAAGAAGCAGCAACTACCCTAGACTTACTGGTAAGGCATCTGCATGTCAAATGGATGGGAGATAAATACAACAAAAATACAGGGGACTTCCACCTCATTGAAGTTTCTAGGTTTCCAGTGGTATGGGGCATGTCGAAATATCCCTTTTAAGGTGAAGGATAAGTTGCTGCATCTGACCCCTCCTATAACCAAAAAAGAGGCACAATGCCTAGTTGGTCTGTTTGAATTTTGGCAACAACATATTCCGCATTTGGGTGTGCTACTCAGGCCCATTTATCGAGTGACCAGAAAAGCTGCTAATTTTCAGTGGGGACCTGAACAAGAGGAGGCTCTGTGACAGATCCAGGCTGCTGTACAAGCTGCTCTGCCACTTGGACCATACGATTCAGCAGATCCAATGGTACTAGAAGTGTCAGTGGCAAATAGAGATGCTGTTTGGAGCCTCTGGCAGGCCCCTACAGGAGAATCACAATGCAGACCAATAGGATTTTGGAGCAAAGCCTTACCATCTGCTGAACATAACTACTCTTCTTTTGAGAAACAGCTTTTGGCCTGCTACTGAGCCTTAGTGGAGACCGAATGCTTAACCTTGGGCCACCAAGTTACCATGAGACCTGAGTTGCCTATCATGAGCTGGGTGTTGTCTGACCCACTAAGCCATAAAGTTGGGCATGTGCAGCAGTACTCCATCATAAAATGGAAATGGTATATACAAGATAGAGCCAGAGCAGGTCCTGAAGGCACAAGTAAGTTACATGAGGAAGTGGCCCAAATGCCCATGGTCTCCACTCCTGTCACATTACCTTCTCTTTCCCAGACCGGAGCTATGGCCTCTTGGGGATTCCTTACAGTGAACTGACTGAGGAAGAGAAAACTCGGGCCTGGTTTACAGAAAGTTCAGCACAATACACAGGTACCACCCGAAAGTGGATAGCTGCAGCATTACAACCCCTTTCCGGGGTGTCCTTGAAGGACAGTGGTGAGGGAAATTCCTCCCAGTGGGCAGAATTTCGAGCAGTGCACCTGGTTGTTCATTTTGCTTGGAAGGAGAACTGGCTAGAGGTGCATTTATATACTGATTCATGGGCTGTTGCTAATGGTTTGGCTGGATGGCCAGGGACTTGGAAAGACCATAATTGGAAAATTGGTGACAAAGAGGTCTGGGGAAGAGGTATGTGGATAGACCTTTCTGAGTGGGCTAAAAACATGAAGATATTTGTGTCCCATGTGAATGTGCACCTGAGGGTGACATCAGCAAAGGAAGGTTTTAAATAATTAAGCGGATAAGATGATCCATTCTGTGGATACCAGTCAGCCTCTTTCCCCAGTAACTTCTGTCATTGAACAGTAGGTTCATGAAAAAAGTGGCTATGGTGGTAGGGATGGAGGTTACACATGGGCTCAGCAACATGAACTTCCACTCACCAAGGCTGGCCTGGCTACAGCCACTGCTGAGTGCCCAATCTGCCAGCAGCAAAGACCCGCACTCAGCCCCCAACACAGGACCATTCCCCGAGGTGACCACCAAGCTACATGGTGACAGGTTGATTACATTGGACCACTCCCTTCATGGAAGGGGCAGCAATTTGTTCTAACTGGAACAGACACATACTGTGGATATGGGTTTGCTTTCCCTGCACACAATGCTTCTGCCAAAACTATCATCCGTGGGCTTACAGAATGCCTTGTCTATCATAATGGTATTCCACACAGCATTGCTTCTGATCAGGGAACACACTTAACAGCAAATGAAGTGCGGGAATGGGCACATGCTCATGGAATTCTCTGGTCTTACCATGTTCCCCATCATCCAGAAGCAGCTGGATTGATAGAATAATGGAATGCCCTTTTGAAAACTCAATTACGGTGCCAACTAGGTGGCAATACCTTGAAAGGCTGGGGTAATGTTCTCCAGGAAGCTGTGTGTGCTTTGAATCAGCATCCGCTATATGGTGCTGTTTTTCCCATAGCCAGGTTCCATAGGTCCAGGAACCAAGGGGTGGAAATGGGAGTGGCACCACTTACTATTACCCCAAGTGATTTACTAGGAAAATTTTTGCTTTCTGTCCCTGAGACCCTGAGCTCTACTGATCTACAGGTTTTAGTTCCAAAAGGGGGAGTGCTTCCACCAGGAGAAACAACAATGATTCCATTGAACTGGAATCTAAGATTGCCACCTGGTCACTTTAGGCTACTCATGTCTCTGGATCAACAAGTCAAGAAGGGGATTACATTATTGTCTGGGGTGAATGACCCTGACAATCAGGGGGAAATAGGACTGCAACTACACAGTGGAGGTAAAGAAGAGTTTTCTGGAATATAGGAGATCCCGTAGGGCGTCTTTTAGTACTATCATGCCCTGTGATTAAAATCAATGGAAAACTGCAACAACCCAATCCAGGCAGGACTACCAATGGCCTTCAAACTTCAGAAATGAAGGTTTGGGTCACCCCAGCAGGCAAAGAACAACAGCCAGCTGAAGTGCTTGCTGAGGATGAAGGGAACATGGAATGGGTAGTGGAAGAAGGTAGTGATAAATACGAACTATGGCCACATGATCAGCTACAGAAATGAGGACTGTAATGCCATTTTGTTCATGTTATACTATTTAAGTTGTAAGATATCAAGTTTAAGAACGTATATTACCCAAGGACTTGCACCCAGTTCTGGAGAGATTTAATGTGTTTCCAGTTATATGCAGGACAATTGAGCATTGTTAGGTGAGAGAAAAAAAAATGTGTCTTTTATTGTTTTCTATTTAGAAATTAGGTATGGTTTAAGGTGATGAGTATAGCTGCCAAGTTGACAAGGGGTGGACTGACATGGTCAGGTTCATGTGTCAACTTGGCCAAGTGGTGGTACCTGTTTATCTGTTTGGGCAAGTGCTGGCCTGTCTTTTGCTATGATCTCCCAAAACAACAACCACCACCACAAAAACTTCCCCTTATCTCTTGTCCCCACCCCCCAAATTAGCTGCCTGTGGTAGTGCTATAGTAATGTTGATAGCTTCCTGTTAACTAATGGCCATAGCACGCATTTTTAGTTTTCCCCCTATACCCCTTGTCATGGTCAGGTTCATGTGTCAACTTGGCCAAGTGGTGGTACCTGTTTGTCTGGTTGGGCAAGTGCTGGCCTGTCTGTTGTGATGAGGACATTTCATAGAATTAAATCATGATCATGTCGGCTACATCCACAGCTGATTTCATTGTAATCAGCCAAGGGGAGTGTCTTCTTAAATGAGTGATGCTTAATCCAATCACTGGAAGCCTTTTAAGGAGGATTCAGAAGAGATAGGCTCTCTTCCTGCTTCGGCTGGTGAGCCTCTTCTGTGGATTTCGTCCAGTCCCTCCATTGCAATCGTCAGCTTCATAGCCTGCCCTACAGATTTTGGACTCTACATTCCCACGGTTACATGAGATACTTTTATAAATTTTATATTTACAAATATTTCCTGTTGATTCTGTTTCTCTAGAGAACCCTATCTAATACAAATGGTAAGTAAGGTGCACGCAAATCACCTGGGACCTTGTTAAAAAGCAGATTTTGATTCAGTCAGTCTGGGTTGGGACCTGAGATTCTGCATTTCTAACAAGCTCCCAGGAGATATTATGCTGCTGGTCCTTGGACCACACTTGGAGTAGCGAGAGGCTATAGAAAAGCTGCAGGGTACCGAAGTAGTCCAAAGACTGATGCTTTAATGCAGTAATTGTTCTAATACAACAGTCCTTATTTTCATAATGGAATAAGTAATTTATGTGTAATCAAAACATGGTACCACCAGTGCAGTAAACAAAAATCCAGTCTCAATTTCCTTGCCAAAAGGGTTTTCTTCTAAGTACAGCAAGCAGAAATGTGGGAGGGGATGATTTAGAATTTGACTATTTAATGTGGATCAGCAGCCTCAGTGTCACCTGGGAGCTTATTAGAAATGCAGAAATTCAGGCAATACCCCAGATCTACAGATTCTGCATGATAAGAATCTGCAAGATTTTCCAACTTGTCTGATGCATATTAAAGTTTGAGAAGCACTACTACAGAGTATCTCATACTTTGCCAGAATGATTAGTGGATCCAAAATAATGCAGATCATAAAGCACCTTGGACTAAAGCAATCGATTTGATTAGCACTTAAAATGTAGCAGTGTGCCACAACTAAATCCAAACTGGGAGCCACTGTGTGTCTTTAGCCCAGCTGGAGGGTTTATCTCTCCACCATCTATTTGCACCAGTTACCAAAAAGGGTAGGCAAGCAGATGAGCAAAGGAGGAAGAAAGCAGTGTTTTTTCTGCAGGCATCTGTAGATACCTGGGAGAAGATAAGAGGCATAAGAGGCAATGACAAAGGAGTGGACAGCTTTGGGTTTTGCATCTGCTCCCTGCACTTCCAATCGCAGAAGGGCTAGTTTGGGTTCCTTTGGGGCACAGGGTTGAGGATGGGAGTTACAAAAGCCCATGGGGCATCCTGTAATTTTATATTATGTATCTGTTTTCAAATCTTGCCAGCAGACTATAACCTCTGAGGTCAGGGGTTTCTGTCTATCTCCAGACTCTATCAAAGTGCCTGAATGTAGGAGAGGTTTATAAATGTTTGACAAACAAGTTAAAAAACAAAACAAAAAAAAGTCCCATGAGGCTCTGGCACCCCGGTGAGGTGTAAGCAGAGGCCAGGCACCTGCCTTCCCCAGCCCAGGTCCCAGGTCCCCAGGCAACCCCAGCAGAAATGGTGACTGGAGGGTGACATGGTGACTGGAGGAAGAACAGGAGCCGCAGTGTACCTGAGCACAGGTGACAGCCTGCCCTAGGGATGCCGAGGATGCTGGCTGAGGTCCTGCGTGAGCAGGTGGGACCCCCAGGACTTGGCCCCAGCAGCAGGACGTTAATATTAACATGGCCTCATGTGCTCCCAAGGCTGGTGAGACCTGGGACATTCCAGGGACCATAACCATGACCGTTCTCTCTGACCGCTTTTCCCCCAGAGGAGCCCTTTCCCGGCCTTCTGATAGTTTCATCACCTTTGTCCTTTGTGTCCCCGTTTTCTCCTGTAAATTCTAAAGCAGTCTGACCCTTTCCCATCTTCTGACGTGAGTCTCTTTATCTGCAGACCTCTGTGCCAATGCCTGGGAGCCCAAGTCGCCCTTCTCTAGACATCTGACGCTGGTTTCTCTGAACGCAGCTCTCCCTGGGGACAGCTTACCTTTCGGCCTCACCCCAGGGTTTCATGTTTCCTCCCAACACTCCCCAACTCGCCAACGATTTCATCTCTGTCACCACTCATTCAGTAAAATTCCAAGAGGGCATGGCTTCCAGGCCAAGCTGTTGTTTTCTATGACCTGGATTATTAAGCCCAGTTGCCTGTTGCAGCTAGGTGAGTCACAATAACCTTGATTCGGGCAGAGCTGCACTTTTCTTGGTGTTGTCCAGGAAGGCACTTAGGGTGGGCTCATTTGCGAGAGGAATCCCAAAGCAAACCCCACGTCAGACCCACACTCCAGGTGGTTAGGTGCTGCAAAGACTTCCTATTTTCCCTTTCCATCTGGTTATTGTAACCCAAAGACCTTCCCCAGCCCACCAGTCCCTGGCAGACTGTGTCACAAGAACACTTTAAACATGCAGGGTTAGGCTTTGCCACATTCCATTCCTAAAGGTGAGGCTGCAAAAATAATTCTAAAAGCAAATTCCTCCGTTTTTTATTTCTTTTAGAGTGACTGAGCACATCTATTTCATTTCCATGTCCCCAGGCTTTGGTGTGGACTGATGTTTCGTTGAGGTAAAAAATACCTATAATATTTGAACCTTGCCCTGAAAACTTTGCCCTTCATTTGTCAGACGCAAGTCAAGCTGGAGAGGCAGGGAAAACTTCCAACATCCATTAGTGCACAGGACAGAGAAGGCAAACTGCCCAAAGATTCTTTAGAAAGAGGTCTGTAAGTGTTTTTGACTTCTTGATCAGACAATTTCCATGTGCAACATATAATTAAATAACAAACAAGGAATATCATGATAAGAGGAAACGTTTCCAAAAATAGAGCATTCATCCATATTGGGCAGAGATGACATTTAGAAAATGCTGGGGCCGTTTATGTAAAATATTAATAAGGGAATGTTATAAATAACTTCATTTCAATAAATAAGACCACTTAAAAGAAATGGACAGATTCTATGAAAGACACACTACTAAAGCTCCCTCAAGAAGAAATAAACAACCTACTTAGCTCCAGCGTCCTGTTTATCTAGTTAAAATAGTCCATACCAAAGAAGAATTTCCCGTAAATATTCAAGACATGGCTATTCACATGATCAGTTGGATTTCCTGGTAAAAGGTCTCAGAAACTGTTTACACCGAAATATGCATCCTTTGTAAGCCAAAGTAATGCCACACATCTGATCTAAGAAGGGAAGGACTGGTAACGCGTGAATGCAAAAACGGCCAGTGCAAATCTTTGCATGTTACAATTGAAAGGACACCTGCC
The DNA here is from genome assembly GCF_023851605.1 of Tamandua tetradactyla. Lineage (NCBI taxonomy): Eukaryota > Metazoa > Chordata > Mammalia > Pilosa > Myrmecophagidae > Tamandua > Tamandua tetradactyla. The sequence continues at coordinate 50,860,606 of NC_135341.1, read as the reverse complement.
CATAGGCCAGCTCCGTCAATTAGCAGATACAGCTGTGGAGCAGTAAGTGTAAGCCAGTACCCCAAGTCCACAAGGCCAGTTAGTACAAACTGAAGCAATCCTTCCACAGACCCTGAATATTCCTGAACGGTGACTCAGGCAGGTTTAGAGGTATCATTTGTAACCATGGAATAAAAGCAAAGCTCACGGGATCACCCAGAGGAAATGGACTGGGACTCAGCCTCGACACCTAAGCAAAGCAGCTTCAGACAGTTTAGCTCTGTCCTATTTGTGAAGCCAGCCGGCGTTCCAGCTGGGAAAACTGAAGTCACACCGTGTTCCTATAACTGGCAATAAACAAGTAAATTCTTCCCTGATATCCCTGTAGACAGGATGATCTAAAAAAACAACTCCCGAAAGGGTATTAAGATTCCAAACAAAGAAGAGTGATGTTGGGGCAAAGCAGATGAAGGTACAAATTTTTCTTCCTTTTGGGAATTCAGACTGGGTTTGGTTTTCCTCTAACTTAAAAGCAGGGGGTGCAGTGGTAGAATGCCCACCTGCCATGTGGGAGACCTGGGTTCGATTCCCAGCCCATGCACTGCCACCACCACCACCTCCAAAAAACACTGTGAACAAAATTCCCTATGATATAATATCACATATCTGCCTTTGTGTGTGTGTATGTATAGATATAGAAAATACATATATGTAGGGAGTCACATTTTTTAAAAAAGTAGGGAAGTCATGGTGCCAAGGCACCTTGAAGGCAACAGACGTCCAACAGGCACTGCAAATCTGCAGCAGCCCCTGATGCCCACCCGGAGTGCCAGAAGGAGCAGAGCCACTGCATCCATACTCTGCTGGCAGAGCATCCAGCCATCCTCACTGCTGTGGGAGCCTGCACAGCTACCACCAGCCCAGCCTCTCAGGGTGGCTGTAAAGGTTGCATCAAGATGACAGGCAAAAGGCCACCTGCATATGTTAAGCACTAAGGAGAGGGTGGTTAAATTAGAAGACCACAGAGGCATAGAGGCAAGGCTGCTTCCTCTGCTGAGACGCCAACCTCAGTGGACAGAAACATATATAGTGCCCTCAAACAGTCCACCTGCTGCTTCTAGGCCTATCAAGAGCATCACAAAGGTTTCAACAGAGACTCTGCAGTCTTCAGAGCTTTGATGGGGTCTACCTTGGCAGCTTCTGACTTCTCTAGGGGTTGAGCTGAGGTTAAACTTTCTCAGGAAGCTTTGCAATGCTCACTCTTAGCATTTGCCAAAAACATATCATTTGCAGTGATGAGGTCTACAAAATAAATGGGCCTTGCCTGGTGAGACTCCAAACACACAGACCCAATGCCAGGCATGTGGGAGGCCTGCAATAAACAGGTGTTGCCTAAAAGAGTCCAATAAATTCACAATAGCATTAATGAAAACAGCCTAGGAGTTGAGTTCATAATCATCGGAATGGACTAGTGATCTAAGTAGCTATGTGCTCAGGATTATTCATCTATTTCTGCCCTCTGAATCTATGCTAAAAGCTCCTCAGTCATCAACATGCTATACGGTCAGCTCACTATCATGAAAGCTGCTGATGTCCACCCCCTCACCCCCAGATCCCCTTTACCGGGCAAATGTCCCCATCCACCAGCTCTTGGGAGTATTGGCTGCTAAAAGTCCACCGCTTTCTATTTTTCCCAAGAAGAAGGGTAACCTGAACCACTTCATAAAGTAGATTACATACCCAACTTCGCCCCCACTGGGCAGCCCATAACCAATGACTGACATCTTGATGAGGTGGGGGGGGGGCGCGGGGGAAGGCATACAAAAACCAGCCGTAATCCTAAAATAGGGCCAACTTTGTGGTTTCATAGGATCAGGTGGAGGCTCCTGTCCACCTGAGACCACTCCCTTGCTTAGCTCCTCCCCTACACGCTCTGCTCCCCACATTCCCTTTTCCTAAACACAGTCCTCCCACCTCAGCCCAGCCTATCTGAGGACATCACATGCACAAGAATCCCTATTTCAGGTTCTGCTTCTAGAGAGCCTAGACCATTGCCCAAAATTCTGAAGGGCTTTTAAAAATTAAAACAAGAGTAAGCACTGACTATTTGTTTTATATAGCATTTTTAAAATTCATAAGTAGAAGGCATTCCTTCTTCACGTTTCATTAAAAAACAAGAGGCAAATAATTACACGGAGTTGCCTGGAATATCTTCAACCTGCTTCTCTTACACATGTCCTTCCTTGCTTTGTTTAGGTCTGTAATCTAATGTCGCTTCTCTAAGAGTCCTACCCTAAAGACTCTCTCTCAAATCGCATCCCCCTCACTAATGCTGCAGCTTCTTTCTCCTTGTCTTTATCAACATTGGTAACTGCAGCATTTATTTGATGTATCCATGTCTGTCTCTCCAGCCCTTTAGCTTCGCCCTGTGTCATGTGGCTATATTTTCTATGTCTGCCACAGTGGCATGTAGTGGGTACTCAACAAATACCTGTGATTGAATGAAAGAATAGCTTGTGGCAATCATCAATAATTTCCTGTTATCTAATTTTACAGCTTTTACACTAAAACATGGTATTGTCAAAAGTAGGAAAAGAACTGTAAGAACATTTAAGAAAAAAATTCCTTATAAAGCTTTGAAAGGATATGACTATAACTGGCTGAATTTTTAGCGGATTGGGAGTTAATTGTAGGTTAAAAAAACACAATGCCAACCTCCAGATGGAGACAGCTCGCTAGCCAGAAACTGCTGAGAATTTCTGACAGTTATTCAAGGCAAAGTGGAAAATATAAAACTTTCCTTTCTTCCCCCCTGAGATGGGTAGATATTTAAAACTCCACTCCCTCCACACAATAGAATAAATCCATCATGTATGTTTTTCCTCTGGTTGTTAACATCATCACTTTAAATGATTTAAAAACCCACACACTGTGTTTATGTCCACATAAACATATGGGGGACAGGAGGCAGGGGCAAGATAAAGAGATACCAGTGCTTCTCTTTTCCCATCCTTCTCCATCTACCTCAAAACTAACACTTCATGTTTCCTTTCTAAGGAAATCAGCAGCTTAACAAAGACACCAATTCTGTACTGCTGATAAAGAACCTACAAGTAATTAAACAAAAAACAAAACAAAACCAAATCCAGGCAGCCACTCCTGTCTTTGCTTTGTAATGTAGAGAGAGCAACTGGAAGAAAGCAAACAAACAAATGTTCCTGAAACCCTCTCCTGGGACCCAGGGAGATACTTCAACAGGCTCAGACATTCTCAGATTCATCATGTACTCCCATTTCTCCTTATTGGGAGTATGGATCCCTGTTTTCCTTTCACACTACAGAATGTCTGGAAAACACCATCTTAAAAACAGTAAAATAGCTTCAATTAGGCAGCCCTTGTAGAAAATAGTCAATTCCTTTAAGTTCTAAGTCAATATTAATGTCATTAAATAGAACAGCACTCAAAGGTTCTGATAACCAACACACAGCATACTCATCGCCCTGGATCACATAAATCAGATTCTTGGGGAGCTCTGTGATCACTGGGCACCAGCTGACCCCAAGATCCTAAAAGAGAAAGGCGATTCGACTTAGCGCACTTGATTTCTATCTTTTTCTTTTTTTCTTAATTCATGCAATAATTTGTTTTTTTGTAACTCGAACCCAAGATGAGCTCCCAATGAGGCTTTACATGAATGGTTTTACATGAACCAGTCAGACCTGCCAGAACTACCATCAGCATCAGTGAAGAGTTAGCATCCCCTGACATCCTCTTTTATTATCCAGGCTGGAAATACAAACCTGTAATTAGTAACAAGTAATAATCACGTAAGAGAAGACTTTACTGTTTGGGCTAATGATGTCTCTAGCCAATCAAAGACACTTAACAGGTGAATTTTAAATGTGTGAGAGTTTATGCCTCAAGGAGAATACACAAAATGTACCCAGGTTGTTTGTTTTCATGGAGTCTGAAATTCCACAGTTGGATGGTGGTGGGTTTTTAGGATTCCCGCCTTTCCTATCTCCTTTCTATATTTTTCCTTTCCAGCTCTCCCTACCTTCTTCCCTGAATTTGTTTCAACTATAAGATGTATCCAATTATTTGTCTGAGCCACTTGGAAAGGCCATGAGAGTCCATGGAACCTCATGAAATCGCTGCACTTGTTATTACTTCAAAATATAATCAGAAAGTGACCAACTATCAAGCAAAAATTCAATTTAAATATGTACATATATATGTATTATAGACGTACATAGATATATCAAAGCGTCCTATATAACTGCAATAACCAGTTGGAAATTGCAATGAAAGAATCAATAGCATTTCTAATGTCAACATACAGAAAATTCTTAGAAATAACTCTAACAAGAAATGGGTAAGATCGGCAAGGAAAATTACAAAACTTTGAGAGGAAATAGAAGGGCCATTTAAATGACTAACCATTCTACAATGTGAAATACTAATAATCTGAACACATCATTTCTTCCCAAACGTAAGCTGTAGGTTTGAAGCAATTTAAGCACTAACACAATTTTTGAGGGAGGACAGTAAGGAGATGAGTAATGAGTAATGAAGATAGTAAAATATATTACAGAGCTACAATTACGATGTCTTGGTAGTTGCACAAGAATAGCTGGATTTAAGGAAAAAGAAAAATTCAGCCCCCAAATAGATACTATTTCACATTACAATTGAATGCATAATAAAAGATTATTACAAACCAGTCTGGCAGCTAGGAATAATTCTTCTTAGAAGCAGGAACAATTGGTCAATAATTTGGAAAAAAAAATGAATTTGGATTTTCATCTCATAAATATATATCAAAATAAATCCCAGGTGAATTTTAAAAGTTAAGTATAGAAAACTAAGCCATAGGAAAAATAAAATTTACTTTGATATTAAAAACTGAAAAGGGGGGTGCACAGGTGGTTCAGTGGTAGAATGCTCGCCTTCCATGTGGGAGACCCGGGTTCAATTTCCGTACCATGCATCCAAAAAAAAAATGAAAAGGGGAGAAGTTTAGGGATTAGAAGCATTAAAGGAGATCACAGGTGAAGGATTCCAAGAATTCTTCTGTGTCAGTACTGGATGGAGAAATGGAGGATGGGCTGATATAAGCACTGGCATCCCAAAAGGGTAGTGCTCATGCTGTGTGTCAGGCAGTTAGCTGCCTCATCAGAAAAATTCCAAAAGGGTCAGTGGCTTATAGCATAATACAAATTTCTGGCTCATATAAATTCCCATATGGCCCGAGGGCCCCTGCTCCACCCCAGAGCCTCCCTTGAAGATAGCCAGCAAGGCAGTTGCAAGAGCAGAAGAAAGAGACAGCGGAGGGGGCCCCAGCCCCTAACTGTTTTGCAGGAGGAGTGACATGCAGCATTGGCACTCACAGCCCATTGGGAAATGAAAGGGTCTTAGCTAGACTCTTTCAAAAGCAGAGCCTAGGGCAAGGATTTGAGTTCATTTAGGAAGTGGCCCCAGGAAGCATTGGAGGGAAGAGGAGAGAGGAAGCAGAACAGAGGACATGAGTGAGCAGGTACAGCTGTGGGCAACCTGGGCTCAGTCCTGCTGGGAACCCCAGGGAGGTTGTGCAGAACACAGCCCCAGAGGCGCCAGGAAACTGTGATATGTAGCCATCCATTCCCCCCGTTAGCAGCTTGGGGATGCTCCGAGGGCCATTAACGCCCCAGCACTCCTGGCCTGTCCCCAAGAATGGGCTGACCATGCCCCTGCAAGTCAGGGAAAGTCCTTGAACAGGGCTGCAAACAGGAAGGGTGAAGGCTCAGGGCCTGTGCGCTATCGGGGGAGCTGACAGCATCTGTGCAGGCAGGGGAGCACATGGATTTCTAGGGAGCACCAACTGTTCCTGCCAGCGTTCCTGCCAGAGCACCACTCTGAGGCAGAGATCAGAGTACCAGAGGATTCTGATTGCAGCCAATATGAAACCAAAACAGCATGTGAACTAAATTGCACAATGAGGCTTGTCTAACAGATTCCTGGAAGATGCACCCCTAAAAATGGAGCTGTTGTTATTGGGGTCCTGTTCCTGCAACCAGCACTGAGGCCCAACGATGCTTCTTGTCAGGTGCCCGGGAGTAGCGCATGGATGTGGAGATTGTGTTAGGGAAAAAAATCTCCAGTAATTTGGGGGGGGACTCTGAGAGGAAAAGGCACAGTGGCTGTCCACAAAAGGATGTGGTCCCCTGGGGAGAAGGGCAGGTGCTCGCTTACAGAACCATTTATCAAATTTCAAAGAGACACAGAGGAATGGAGGCTGCATATCCCTCCTGGAGGGCCGCAGATGCTCTCCTATGAAGATGACACCTAATCTGAGATCAAAGATACAAGCAGAAATTTGTCATGAGTGGGAACAAGGGGAGTGAAAGCCATTTCTGGCAGCTTCCATCAATCGGTGCATTCAGGTTAATAATTTATACTAAGAGGAGAGACAAAGTTATACTTTAAAATATTGAATGCAAAAAACTTTAACAAAAGATTTCACTCTAGCAACCAGAGATTCGTTTTCAGTTTGTAGTCTGTCTGGGTGTTTTTTTGTTTGTTTGTCTGGGTGTGTGGGTTCAGGTTCACTGCCTCCGGCTTCCCCCAAAGTGCAGAGTTTCCATATTCCTGTTACGTAATTAGCTAGAGATAATTTAACCTATACCATGTCTGGTCTCTCCTCAGAGAATTTTGAGCATCGCAAACCAAAAAAGAAAAAATAGAGTGGAAAGTTGACCATTTGTACTCTGAAAAACTGAAGGCAGATAACTAATTTCATATTATATGGTTTGACAGCTTCTGCCTCCAAACCATCCAAAATTCTCTTCATTTTCTTCACTTCCTTCAAATATGCAAAAGACAAAAAAAAAAAAAACAGTGCTTGCTTAATGAGGCAAAACGTTGCCAGAATCTGCTCCAATGGTTTAGAAGCAGCAGACAATAGAAAAGCTAACAAAGCCATTCGTGTCATCTTAAGGAGCGCTAATTAAATGTCCTATAGAAGAAGAAACAGACATCACAAGATGCAGCAATTCATCAGAAACTGGTTCAGCAAAGTTCAAGTCAGTTAGAAAAGATGGGATTATGAACATGGCTGAAAAGAGCTCTGGTCTGGAGCTCCTCTATTCTTGCACACATATGGTCAGATAGCAAGATACCTCTGCCCTGCCTCCTTCGTCCGCATCCTGGTCAGTGGAACCATCAACAACCCGACCCCTCTGCCCCCTCCCTCACCTCTCACATCTGGTCAAGCCCCATGGCCCATGGATTCCGCCTCCTAAATGTCTCTCCCATCTTGCATCTCTGCTCCATCCCCTTACCTACTACCTTAATACTCACCCTGCTCCTGTCTTACCTGAACTGTCTGCAAAAGCTCTCCAAGGTTCGCTGTCTCGGGCTTTCCCCACCTGCCCCACACACCCTGGGCAAGGCAATTTCTCTAAACCCTGAAGCTGGCCATCTCTCTCCCCTTCATCAAACACCCCAATCGTTTTCCACCTGTTTCTCCAATTCTGAGACACAGTCAGATCTAGGTGGTCCACAAGTTTTCTAAAATCGTATTTTGTTTAACTTTGTGCTTTCATTTCTGTGATAGTCAATTTAAAAAAAATCAGTAGAAACAGATACTGGATCATCTAAATGACCATTTTATGACCAGGTACAGCCACGCGATTTTACCACATTTATTTACACTTGCATTTAGGATGTAGCTGGCACCAAAAGTAGTATATTTTAAGTGTCACAGGCTAGTGAGAAAATAACAAATCAGACTTAATATAGAGAGAGGAGACCGATGAGAGAATTGAGACATCATAATAACCCATGGGCATGGGACCTGATATGCCAAACTCATAAGAACCTGACCAACAGTCCTTAGGAACAGAAAACAGTGATTTTGTTTTAGCAAAAATAACTTTATCACACTAAATTCATGAAGTTAATCTGAATTTATTGGAGTTCTAGTTGTGTTGATATTTTATGTAGATATTTGTCTTTGCTTTATGGTCCTATGAGAGCTTTGAGTATAAAGATTTTAAATATATTTTATGCTACTGCATACTTGAATTCCATTATATAAAATAATTTAAGTCAACACTAAGAATCTACAAGAATTTTTTTCCTTTAAAAAATAAATTCACATATTACTCCCATTTGAGAAGCTCTGTTCTTCAGAATAAGGCTTAAGCTCCATGACAGAGCATGGAGAGACTGATGGTCACCACACTTTCCATATACTGTCCCCCCTTTCATGTTCCAGTTCCGTCAAAAATTAGTTCTGGCCAATGGTATCTGGGCATAAACAACAATGCATCAGTTGCAGATTGAAGCATAAAAGAGTCAGAGAGCAACTCTCCAACTACCTTTTTCTGAGCTGGTAACTACAACAGGCCAGAAGATGGGAGAGGTTCTGTCCATTTGGCTCTCCACTGAACTGTGATGGTAAGTGAGAAAAAACCTTTGTTGGATTAAGCTACTAGGGCGCTGGAGTTAATTTGTTATTGCACCAAGGCTTAGGCTATCCCGACTAATACAGCATCATGAACTGAGCGTTTTCTTCCTCATCAACCTCTTCCCATTATATTCTATGCTCCTAATGACTTACTTCAATGACCTGAAGACACCAAGGTACTTTATGCACCTTTGCAGATGCTATACCTTCAACCTAGAATGCCACTCTCCCTACTCCTCTGCCCTCCTCCTCTACTTCCAGACCCAGGGTGTGATTCATCTTTCAAACTCCAGCTTTGAATTCCTGGCAATTCACTCCATTTCCTGGCTCTCTTATCCTTATACTCATCTCTGCTACCCCTGAACACTATAGAATGCTTATCTCACCAAGCAATAATCATGGATTTAACCCACCGCAACCCCAACCACATTGTGACATGGTCAGTGCTCATTCAGCTTTACATCCTCAGGGTCAGTATGCTGGAGGGGCAGGCAGATTTGGCCAGGAAGAGCTTCCTCTGTGAGGGAGGGTATGGTCCTAGGGTATTTAAGGGATGTTGGATTAGATCCATTACCCCTATGGGGAACAGCAAATCGCAGCACTCTCTGCCCCAACTCCAGGAAAGATTAACCCAGGACACTTGAACTTTCCTCAACATCTCCTCAAACACAGTGTTCTTTGGCCCCTACAGAGAAATATTCAGACTTTACCTGGAGAGGAGTGGCCTAGGACACTGTACTCAAAATGTGTCGTCTGCCCCCAGCAAGCTACATCTACAGGGTTTAAGAGCTAAGGGGGGAAAAAAAAGAATCTCAGGCTCTATCCCAGACCTCCTGAAACATAATCTGCATTTTAACAAGATCCCCAGATGAGTCATATGCCCAGTAATGTTTGAGAAGCACTGGCTCAAGTTACCCAAATAGACTCTATTCAGCCAAAAAGTTAACTTGAACAGCAATACTTTCTATGTGTAAATGATCTCGAAGTTCTTTACATTACCGAATCCTCAGAACAATTTGACCATACCCATTGACCAATGAGGAAAATGAGGCTCAGAGTAGTTGGCTCCCTTGCCCAAGATCACACAGTTCTGAAGAATCAGAGCCGTGGTGTGAAGACAGTTCTGATGGGCTCAAGATCCCTAGCCCCTTAACACACACTCCACGCCCTTCAGTTCGCAAAGTTCTATGAACACTTAGCCTTCCAGCTCTGGGAAGCCGCCTGCTTCTTCAGTTATTGAATGGGACCTAAGTTCTCCTCCAAACACTTACTACGCACATCAAGACACATTTATATCCATGACTGTCCCTAAGAGACTGCCAGTTCTCCTTGAGAAAGAATGTTATGAGCTTTCTCAATAATTGTTTGAAGAATCAATGAAAATATTTCCCCTTTGATCATCTAACAACCTTTTGAGGTTGGCTAGCCAGTTATTATTATTACTAAGTAAATAAGGGTCAAGACACGGAGGCTCTCAGAGAAATGTGATAACCTGCCCCAGGTCAGAATTCTGAAGATGACTCCCATTACAGTGCAGAGTTCTTCCTCCCCATTATTCTAGTCTCTCTCTTTAGACCTAAATTACAGGGCAGTTAACAAAACATCTTTTCCAAAGTACTCCTCTACAAATGGGACTCCACTCCATCATCAGATAGGCCTAAATTAGACATTAACAGGAGATCTACAAAGGAAAAGATGAAGTAACTCAGGATATCAGGTTCAGAGAGCCACTTGAATCCAAGGAATGGAAACCCCATCAAGTAAGACCCTCTGACTCAAGCAGCGCATCCAAGCCCCCACACAATGATCCTACATCAGGACTGCGCCAAGTAGTCAGGCTCATGGAGACCTGTCCACTCTCTCTGACCATGCACCATTCACTCCTGAGGTTATGTGGTATTGTGGTTCCACTGGCCAAGACACAGACCCTTTCCTTTGCTTCCCCACTTTAATAAAGAAGCCAAGACATGCAACCAGCTTGTGCAAAACATCAGCCTGAAGTACTCAAATATTTAGCAAAACATCTCCTTGAACTGGGAGAAAGGGGATAAGAGAAGCCAAGAAATGAGATCTTGGGACAATTAAGCAACTCTCCATTTTGTTTTTGTTTTTCTTTAGCACCACACCCAAGCACCATGCACTGCCAAAGGTGTCCAGATGAGGGTATTAATGGGCAATGACCACTGCTTGCCCATCCCTGTGCCCGGACACAGGGCTACATCTACCTTTCGCAATTGACACAAAAGTACCCTACAGGCTACCAAGGCTGCACTTAACTGATGGTATAGTCTTACTCTGATACCATGAGAGGAAAAAAAAGTTGAGAGAGAAAAGGGTCCATGCTTCTAGGGGTTGGGTCCCCTAGATAAGAATTCCCATGAAATTGTTTTATTAGGAGGTATTCCTTGGAAAAACTGGTAGGGAGGTAACAAAGTAAGATAAAGAGAAACAAGCCAAGCAACAGCACACAGAGGTCACTTCAGCGCAACTCCACAGTGGATCTCTAGAGACAAAATATGTCACAGTACCTCAATCAAGGACAAGGGTAGCCAGGCTATTTAGAGCCCACCCACCCCCATCAGCCATTGGTTAGGGACTGCCCCCAGGGGAGATGTAAATTCCAAGATATTCCTTGCTCCCAGTGATATAAAGCACCCCAAGATTTATCCCCCCCACAAAGAGATTCAGAGATTGGCCACTAAGCAGAAGCACACTGAGTACCAATGTGCTGCAGGATGATAAAGAGATCTGAGGGGATACAGAGTACCTGCTACCATTCAGTGCCCAGTATTTTTCTCCCTAAAAGAGAGGGTTTCTCCCCCATGTTGGAGTTGTTTTGCCCAAAGCCTCATCATAATAATACTAAGACTCCACATCAGTTATCCTGAGGCCTCGCGGAGCGCTCATGCAGGGGTTCCTTCCCTTCTCATGCTTCTTTCAACCCACAATAAAAGAACATGGCAGAAGCTCTGCTTCATAGATTTCAGACCTAAAGGAAATGAGTTACAGGCATCTTTCCGAAATCGTTCTCTGCCTCTCTGTTCTGTCTTGCTCCAGTGAAGCATTTTGTAACACTACCCAAAGCAATCCCAGTATAAACTGAAATGCTTTTCTGAAGATGAGCTGTCAGGAAAACCCAACACTCCTTTTCTTCTACTTCCTCAGGCCCCTGTCCCCTAAGCACAAGCACAATGCCTGGTCATTGTCCGAGATGCCTCATTCATTGTGATCATTATAGCAACACTCGCCCAACAGATCACCTCCATAAGCGCCAACATGTGCTTCACAGCTCCCAACACAAAATCAGCAAAGGGCAGGGTCATCTAAAGTCAAGAAGCTATATGAGATAACAATGATAAAGTAATGACAGTGCTTCAGTTTGGTAGCCGTTATCTTACACACATCAAATAAAAGAGAGGAAATGGAATCAACCGAGTGGGGGCTAGGAGAGCGGGATGACTAACTGTCAGGGATGAATAACAACCCAAGTTCCCTCTACAACTTCTCCTCACCCCCGACTCCCAGCAGATTCGTAATCTGAAAAGGTGTCCCCCAACGCTTCTGCCCAGCACTGGTACAGTCTTCTCCCCACCTCACCACACCTCGCCCCCACAGCCAGACGTGGAAGGCAGTGTAAATGTGGTCCTATATTTGAAATTAATTGACGGGATATTTCACGAGCTCAATTTTCCCCCCCGTTTTTAGTTCCCAAGTGTTCTGCCTCTAGCCCTTTTCATAATCATCTTCAGTTCTTCTATTATTCCTTTGTCTCGTTCTCAGGAGAATTTCCTTTCCTTTAGCTGGGTCAGGAGACTCTGGAGACCTGGATACAAATCTTAGCTCCACCACTAACAAGTTATTTCACTTTGGGCAAGTCAGAAGCCCTGGGAGCCTTGGTTTTCTCATCTAAGAAATGGGGATAACTCTACCTCCCTCACATTTGCGGAGAGGATGAAATGAGGTCAGCTCTAGGTGAAGTGCTTGGCACGGTGAGATGCTCAATGAATGTTAGCTCCTGGCACCTTCCCTCTTTCTGCAGCCCCGTGCACCTTTCAAGATGCCCAGTGCTTTCCCCAGCATGGCCCTCCCGCTGGCGAAGCTCTCCACAGCGTTATCTCCTAGCAAGCGAGTATCAGCTGGTGCAGACGCATACGAGAGCGCGCGCACACACACACACACTCACACACACACAGCGCGCTCCGGGTACCCCAACAGGAGCTGGCACCGCTGCCCTACCCCGCACGGAACAGGATCCCGAGTCCGGGCGACAGAAGTTGTCCCACTCCCTTCCGGGCTGCGCCCTCGACCGGGTGAACACCGAAGCGCACGGCACTTACCTGGGGCAGGCTGCGCTGGGCAGTCGGGAGCAGGCCGGGCTGGGGGCGGCGGCGGGCGAGGGGTGGGCGCGGCGGCTGGCATCGCGCCGAGGAGGGCTCGCGGTAAGCCGGGCGAGACGGTGAGAGCGCGGGGACCCGGCTCGACGGCCTGGCGGACGCAGGGAGGCGGGGCGCCACCAGCAGCTATGAGCTCGCGCGGATGCTCCCTCCTCTCTCCCTCCTTCTGCCCGCCCGCCAGCCCGCCCCGAGTCGCGCCGCGCCCGGCAACAGCCACGGGGAACGTCTCCGGGGGCGCGGGGCTTAGCAACCGCGCTCCCGCCGCTGCCGTCCTCCCCGCGCTGGCCGCGCCGTGTGCGCCGCGCCGGGCTCGGGAGGCCTGACGGGACCCGGCTTTGAACTTATACCCACGCCCCTTGCTTCGCCAATGAGCAGCCGAAGGGCACCCGTGGATCCACAGCCGCCCCGCCTATACCTGCCCCGCGGGGTCCAGCCTTTCTGCACGGCTCTTTCTCTGCTCAGTCTCCGTGCCCGCCCTGCCGAGGTTTGGAGCCAGGCGGGGTCAGGCTTTGAACGTGTGCCTCGCCCACGTTCTCTGCCTGTGGCAGCCCAAAGGCTTCCCTGGGATTCCCAGCCGTACCCGCACTGCAATATCCAGGCTTCCCCCGCCTTTCCCTCTCTCCTGTCCCATTCCCTGTCTCACACACAGAGCCGAGGTCCCACAGACCCCCTATTATAGCATTCCTGTTTCCCCCACCCCACCATACTCCCGACTGAGAAACCTGCCCACACTCTGGTCCACAGCTATGACCCCAAATGGCAGGCTGCAAAACGTTCCTCCGCCCTCCCAGCTTCCCGGTACCATATGAATGCTGCCCAAAGGTCCTTTCATTATTACACCCTTTCCCAGCACCACGCACCTAATTCTCATATTTGCACGTTCCCCAAGTTCACGGATGCTTTTGGGAACCCCAGGGATCTCGTATCCTCAAGGACTGGCTTCCAGACCTTCCAGACCAACTCTCTTCGGAGAGTTGATGAATGTACATACCCACTTCATATGACTACTGGGGTGATTACAGGGTGCTCTTGTTTTCCCGTTTTGGTTCATTGGGTCACTCAATAGCCTTTTCTGGTGCTGGTGTTCAACGAGAGACAGGCCAGCTTCCAAAAGTCAGAAGCAGCCTTTATCTTTCTCACACATGACAAGAAATCTAGAAGACTGTTCCATGTTAGTTCAGCTGTTCACGGATGACTGTAAGGACCCAGTCTCTCTCCAGGCTTCCACATGGCCACCCACCTTCAACATATTGCCTTTTCTCCTTGGCTTTGTTATCTCTTCTCCTCGGATTTGTTGCCTCAGGGTCATAACACTGCTGCAATGAAGCCACTATGAGAAAAAGGTTCTAACTGGTTTGTTGCCCAGACAACCCAAAATGATCATCAAAGATCATCTTCAGCAATACAGTTCACCAACAGTGAATGAAATGACAAATGCCCTGCCTTCAAAGTCTGTCAACCTTCTCGCTGGGAAAAACAGAAAATAACCAAGTGTGGTTGATAAATAGTATGGAGAAAAATGAAGCTAAGAAAGAGGGATGGGGAGAGTTGCTATTTTAATTTGGGTGGTCAGGGAAGACCTCTCTCACAAGGTGATGTGAGCAAAACCTGAAGAAAGAGTCCATTTGGAAAGTTCTCTTGGAAGCAAGTGTTGCTGAACTACTTAAATACGTTCTTTCTAGATGCCTTTAATAGGCATTCTTCCTGGAGCCATCATTTATATGTGGGGGTAAATAAAAGTTAAATAAACTGAGTTTGTGAATAAAGTTTAATTTTTGTGAAGTAGAATTTGGAAACTTGTGTTTTCTTCCTTGCAAAAAAAGCAGTCCAGCAATGCTTAATTACTGACTGGGTAATCATCATTTATATGTTACACATTTAGCAATCATAATGAACACCTTAATTCAAGTTACCAGATTACCTCACAATAGTGGAGGATAAGCATGATCCATTTTGTTGAACACTGTAGAAGAAATTACTAGTTACCTACCTAATATCCATTCTTTCCTTTTCACCCTATAACAGAACTTCAACTTTTAGCAGAACTTCAACAGAACTTGCAACTTTTATTCCACAACCTAGAATAAAGAATATGTTTCCCAGCCTCCCTTGCAGCCAGGAATGGCCATATGAAAAGTTTCTGGCCAATGAAGTGCAATTGAAAGTGTTACGTGGAACTTCCAGGAGCGCTCTTTAATGATGTTAATGTAGTTGGTAGGTGTGCTCTTTTGTGATTCTCAAGCCCCTTCCTTCAACCTGGGATTCAGACTGTGGTAGGTTCAATTATTGCTCTTAATTCTTCATTCCATTCCAAGGCCTTGATAGAATTAGATGACCCACCCTTTATGATGTATGGAGTGTACTTCCCTATGCCTTGATTTTAGCCTTGACCATGTTACTTGCTTTGGCCAGTGGACAGAGTATGAACAGAAGATTGGAACATGCTTACAGGCTCCTCCCAGTTGCCAAGAAGATAAGGTACCCAGGTAGCTGCTGGTACGAGGAAAACATGGAGACATGCAGCAGATCTAAAGTCCAACCTGCAGCTAAGTCAAACCAACTTGCAGCCTGAGTCCAAGCTAACCCAGCAGACCTGCAGACGTGCAAGCCAGGCAAATGCCTGTTTTTGTAAGATACTAAATTTGGGGCTGGTTTTTTACTCAGCATTATTGGAGCAAAAGCTAAGTAACATAATGGCTGACGATGATGGCATTCCAGCAGTCCGCTTGGATCTGAAGAAATCTTGAAGATGAAAGACAACCCCTAAGGATTGCAGAGCAGAAAACTAGATAGAGCCAGTCTCCTATGACATCATGGTGCTACCACATCATTCCAAAGCAATCGACTTTGTGCTTTTTTTTTCTCACATGGGCAGGCACTGGGAATCGAACCCTCTGCCACTGAGCCACGTCGCACCACCCAAAATGTCAAATAGATTGAACTTGAGCTATTTTTTTTCTTTTGGCATGGGCAGGCACCAGGAATCGAACCTGGGTCTTCAGCACAGCAGGCAAGAATTCTACTTCTGAGCCATTGTCACACCGCCCTTGTGCTTTCCTTTTAAGAAGGAATAAATCCTTGTATGCTTAAGCCACTATAGTAAGAGCTCTTATTAGCTTCCAAATGGTGATTTGCATCATTTTGCCCATGAAGAACACTTGATATGAAGGATAAGTGCAGTTCATATTAAGACAAACATTGAACAGAACAAATTTTACAATCATTTAAATGCAAAATAAAAGATGGAAACGAAGCATAATGCTTATAATGAGCCACTATACTAGCAACCCATTTAGCATAGTTGAAGAGAAAAGAAAAATAGAATTGGTCATCTAGCAAACATTTCAGAGCTATTTTGGTTGCAAAGGAACAAAATTCACTTAAGCTGGCTCAGGTAAAATGGTGGGGGATACAGTGTATTTTAAGGATATCTGAAGAAATATCACAGATATCCAAAAGCAAGATGGCCACCACCTCATGACTTTCCACTCAAATGTGCCCACAATTGCTACATCTCATAGTCCAGTTTCTCCAGAGAGAGAATACGATTTGCCCAGATTTTCTATTCTAGCCAGGACATTTAAATTTCTGACCAGCCACTGGATTGGCAATTTTGGAGGAGGTGGGTGCCCTTTCCTAGTCCAAACAGCCATGGCTCCATGGGAAAGAAACTAAAGGTAGAAGGGGGAGACAGCCTCTTCTTCGGATATGTGCAGGAGATTTTAAGCCAGAAGGGGAAGTTGCATATGACAGGAAAATTGACTGATGTATCCAGGACCTCAGGTAAGCTTTGTTGAGGAAGAAGTTAAGAATATTTCCAGGAGCCTCGGTGGCCTTTGGTGGGACACAGTTGTTTATAGGTGTGGCATGGAGGACAGATAAAGGGATGATGGAAACTCCAAGAGAAATTTCTCTATTATACAAAATTACCCAGGATTACTCCAGATTGAGATCTGAAGAAAAGAGAAACATTCAGACTCTTATATAGATCACTATTCAAACAAATTAGCAACATGCTTTCCTCATTGACAGTTTATATTTCTTCTCTTCATGTTGATTAGAACATTTTTAGGTGCCTACCTGTGCCCAGCTGTCACCATCTCTCTCCTTCCCTCCTCAGGTAAGCTCCTGGAGAGCTTACTCCACATTCCCCATCTATACTTCTTCACCTCTGGTGAACTCCTCAGACTTACTGAAATTTAAATTGTTTCTCTATCTTTCTACATAGCTGCTTTAACTGCATTGCAATTGACCTCTTATCTGTCATACTCAGTAAATACAATTTGGTCCTTGTTTCTCTTCATCTCACTGCTGCATTTAAACAATGCCTTCTTGGATCTCTTCTCTCCTGGCTACTGTAGCGCCAGTTGCTTTGAAGTTTATCCTTTCTTAGAGTAAATATTTTTACTGCTTTGTGGATTTTTCTTCCTCCACTCAGCACTTAAATATTGTTATTTTTCGGGATTTTATCCTTGTCCTTCATAGATTCTCCCTGGCTGATCTTATCTAATCCCTTGCTTTTTACTTCAGACCATCTCATCTCCTCTCCCTCAAATTGAGTCCAGTTGCCTACTAGACAATACTCATAGTCATCTGACATCCTCTAACATCATATCCAAAACAAAACTCATCATCTTCCCCCCAACATCTGAACCTCCTACTGGATTCTCAGTCTTATTTAATGCAGTTGCCCACATCAAAAACATAGGTAATTAACATCAACCCCATATTCAGTCACCAAGTCCTCTGTTCTCTCCTCTCCTTCCCCCATGCCTCTCTGTCATTGCCTTGTTCAAGCCCTTACACAACCCATCAAGACGATCCCAACCATCTCTTCCTTTACATTGCTGTACCCTTTCCATCCTTAACTTCCAGATCATCTGCTTTACTGTATAAAGTCAAGGAAATCTTTCTAAATATTAACCTGTATGATTACAGAATTTCACTAGATCCTCCAATGGCTTCATATCTCCCAGGGTTAAAATCTTAACTTCTTAGTATGAACTTCAAGAGTCTTGAACCTTTTCCCCTGTCTGCCTCTCAACCCTCATCTCCTACCATTCGCCCATGGTGACTGTGGACTCCAGGCAGTGCAAATTCCTTGCTTTGTCCCAGCCACCATCTCTTTCCATGCACTGCTCCATCTGTCCCCATGCACCCTTACTCACACATCACCTCCTCACAATAAGTAAACCACTGAGCCATGATTCAAGCCACATTTTTGCTGGTAACTATTCTGCCTTCCATACAAGCAAGAGGACAGGAAAGTATTGTCCAGAGTGCATGAAATGACTGTGTTGTGGCCAACCCCTTCTCTCCCTAATACTGACAAATTTTCCAGACAGTGGTAGCTTTCATCTAGCCAGTGATTCTCAACAATCTTGAAGTCAGCCAAAATGTCTTTATCTGGTTTAGAAGGTTTATCATGGATGACCCAAGTCCACTCTAGTGAAAGGTTTCAAAGGGGAAGAAGAGGGCAAAACCATTACCTAAGATAAGATACAGGATTTCCTGTGGGTGCCATTAATACGCATAATCCGTCCTCTCACTTTAGTTCTGATAGCTGCAAGGTGGCTCTGTGGAGATATGATTTAAAGGATGTATCTAAAATATATTACTTTTCCTGGATACAAGCTCCTGCTTTTAAACAAATGAGTTTATTTCCAATGTCTGCTAAAGTTGCCATCTGGGCCCTCCTGATGCCCATGAATATGGCACTCGGTGCTATAAAAGCAAGATGCAGATAATTGTTTCTTCATCATAGCAATAAAAACAAACTCATTTGCAAAACCACTAATCAGTTTTCTAATGTGGAATGGTAATAGAAAGAAAGCCCACATCGTTCTCTGCATTGTAATAGGTCCAGGGCAAGATTTCAAGTATCATAAGATACAGTGATACTTCTTAAACTTGAACAGTATATCTCAAAACACTGCCTGTAATTAGAAAAAATAGCTTGAAAACTGAATTGGGCTTAAGTCTGAATAAGTCAGACTATAGTACGATATGTGTAATCTCTATTGAATTACCAAATCTACTCTCAAAAAAAGGAAGAGATAATAAGTGAATAACATCCACTCCTAAGATTCCAGAATAAGACATGGGTGCACACCAAGTTAGAAACATGCATATGCACATGCACATTTGCAAAATGTCTATATGTGGCGCATGCCTATGCATGAGACACACTGAAACTAAGAATACTGTAAAGAAATTCCTAAATTAGGGGCTTAAACTATTTTATGTAAAATTTTTTAATGTGTTCATCAGTGATTCCGTTGGCCTTAGACAAATTCTGTTTATCTTAATGTCAAATAAAAGCTCTAAGGTCACTTAAGACATGAGTGCTGCACTCAAAGATAAACTGAAAGAAAGTAGACAGAACTTCCTTGATTCTCATATGTTACTGAAGGGCCTGCGGCTCCAGGACAGGGATTTGCAAACTATATGCATCTATCCCACTGCTGTTTTTTGCAAATGAAATTTTATTGGAACACAGCCACACCCATTTATTTGCGAATTATCTGTGGCTGCTTATGTACTACAAAGGTAGAATTGAGTAGTTGTGACAGAGACCACAGACCCACAAAGCCAAAAATATTTTTTATCTGGCCCTTTAGAGAAAAAGTTTGCTGACCCCTGCTGCAGTGTCAACACATTTCTGTGTTCTGTCTTTGGATAAAATGAAGAAGAGTCAGCCACCAATATTTAATTATTTATATGTCTATATAATGATGTGAACTTCTCTGGAATAAAATAGGAGTTCCTCATTCTCTGGTTCAAGATAGTCACTCAGATTTAATCTAAACCTCTCAATCTTCAACCCTTTTCGTAGATTCATCCCTCTCTGAACATTTTCAGAATATCTAAGTAGAGAAGTCGAATAGGAGAGAAGAGATGAACATTTCTAAATGACCTCCCAGGAGCTTTCACAAAGGATAGCTTTTTAAACCTCAAAACTCTTTTAGGTTAGGGAGCCATCTCCTGTTTTTAATCACTTGTGAAAGTTGAGAATTGGAGACCTTAAAAACTTGCCCAGAGTCACACGGTGAGTAAGTCTGTTTGATTCCATGCTACTTCCACTATACCTTACTGCCTGATTGACTTAGTCATTTTTTCTTTCATTAAATGATTATTGAGGAGCACTTCATGGGTATCTATTATGTGCCAGTCACTGGGAATACAGTGATCATCAAAAACATCAAAACATTAAAAACCATGCAAAGCGAGGGTATGACAATATAAGGGTAAGGTATATCTCAAATAAGGTTGATGGGGTCCCCACCCCCAATACCCTTCATCCATAATCTGATTTTAAAAATTAAAAGTAATCATATCCTTCTGAAAAGTCATCCCATTATTTTATTTTTCTAAAAGATGTCGTGTTTACTGACTAGACTATACCCCTTAAGTGTATGTGTCGTATAAGAATTTTAACAGGGTGTCAGAGAAGCTGCCTGGCTCATAAAATTTGGGGCAATTTCTCAAATAAATTCAGTTTGCCTTTTATCTGGATGATCTTTGAGTATCTATACCTATTTAACTACAATACTAGACACAATTCTGGATTCATGTTGGTTTGAACACTCCAACCTTTGATTAGTCATATATAATCACTGTGTCATAGTCACTGACTTGAGTGTCTTCTTTAATATGATCTTGGGCAGTCTTTTTTGTCTAACATTTTAAAATTAGGACGTTCACTCAAAAACATTGAGAATGCACCTTACATTTCCATTAGCAGGTCTGACAGTTTAGGGATAATTATATTATTTTTCCACTGAATTTTCATAGCTGTATGTACCTCCCAGAAGCCTGAAAATGGTAAAGAAAATTGCATCATAAACATTGAAACTCTAAATAATGCTGTAAGTATAAATGCTGAATGAAGATTCTAGTATAAATATCATATACAAATCTATCTATGCCAGGGCAAATGAATGATGCTGGGACTAGTGTGTGTTTTCACACAGTCATAAAGATTAAAAAAAAAAACAAATAGATGATGTGATGAAAATGTTTTGGAACTTGTTAGAGGTGGTAGTTGCACAACATTATGAATACACTAAATGCCACTGACTTTAAATATTAAAATAATTTAAATGGTTTAAAAAAACAAATAGGAAGTTCAACAGTGAGGATATAAAATCTGGCCATCAGTGGATCAGCAATCTACTGAATCCTAATCTTCAAAGGCTATCTATGTTGGAACTCTGTGGCAGGAAGCGATCCATGCTTTCATATCATTTTCAAACTAAGCACTGTGGCAGAGCCACAGTTCTAGATAAACCAATTGCTCTGTTTCCTCCAGAATAAGTCATGTCTTCCAGCATAACTGATTCATTATTAATTAATTAATGACAGAAAGAAAGACTAAAACTAAAAGGATGTCATTTTTGCTTGCTAAATGCTGCCAGAATGCAATATACCATAAATAGAATGACTTTTATAAATTGTTATTTATTTACAAGTTTACAGTTCTAAGGCCATAAAAATGTCCAAACTAAGGCATCCACAGAAGCATACTTTAACTCAAGAAAGGCCAACATCTGTCACATGGGAAAGCATGTGGCTGGCATCTACATCCTCTCCTAGCTTCTGGTTTCAAATGACTCTCTCAGTCCCTGTGGATCCTTATGACTTCTGGCTTGCTTAGCACCTCATGTGAAGGCACATGGCAGCATCTACTGGGCTCTGCACCTCCAAATGTCTGTGTCTAGGCATCTTCACTCTCTGTGGCACTCCAAGCATCTCCAAATGTCTGCATCTATGTTGCTTCTGAAGCAACTGTGTTTTCTCCAAAATGTCTCTCCTTTTAAAGGACTCCAGTAAACTAATCAAGACCCACCTTGAATTGGTAGAGTCTCATCTCTAATCAAAAAGTCACACCCACAGTTGGGAGGGTCAATCTCCAGGGAAACAAGCTAACCAAAGGTTTCCAGTCTACAATATTGAATATTGAAGATTAAAGGACATGGCTTTTCTTGGATACACAGCATTTCAAACCAGCATATTCCACTCTCTGGACCCCCAAAAATGATATTTTTTCCATATACAAAATACATTCACTCCATCACTGTATTACAGGAGCCTGAAACCATTCATAACAATATAAATATAATATCAAGTCAAAAACAGTACAAAATCTCATCAAAGTCAATTACAGGCATGGCCTGTCCTAAGGCAAAATTCTTTTCTAGCTGTGATCCTGTGAAACTCAGAATAAGTTATCTGCTTCCAAAATGCAAAGAAGAAACAGTCATAGGATATATGTCCTCATTGCCATAGAATAAAATCCAGAGGAAAACAGTGTCAGAGATCCTAAACAGTACCTAAATCCTGCAAGGCAAACTCCATTTAGATTTCAAAGTCTGAGAGTCATTTATAGAATAATGTTTCATCGTCTGGGTTTCGAAGAGCAGTAGTCCATCCTCTCTAAGGGCTTACAGAGTGACCCTGTTCTCTTCAAACACTGGGATGAGGGTTGCAGCATTGGTAGACATTGAGGAGACCATCTTTTGCTTAGCTCCACTCTCTCCAAGCATCAGGACAGCACCCAGGCTCTCTGCCGTCTCCGGGACACATGCTCAACCCCCTCAGAACAATGAGGCGTCAGCAAGGCTCTCCCCAGTCACCAAGGAATGCACTCTATCCTCTCCAAGGCTGGGACACCAAAACTCTTCCAGAACATCAAAGAAGAAGGCCTGCCCTCTGCCTTCAAGGTAAATTCACCCTTCTCCAAGAGCATGGGTAGGTTCATTCTCCTGTCCTGAGTTTTCTTGTCTTCAGACCTTAGCTTCCATGGTTCTGCCTTTGAAGCTATTTTTCCTTCAATTTGTCTCTTTTCAGTCCCTTTTACTCCAGACTGGCAGTGGTTCTGTTTATACAGATTCCACAACACTCTTGTTGGTTTTCTATACAGTATACTGGGACCATATCCACCAGACGATAGGACTTTCCATAAATCCTTTATAGATAACTCCATCTCCAATCCTGGCTTGCCCTGTAATGACTGACTGGTTCCATGTTTGGTTAGATCCTCACATGAGGAACTATTCTCTGGGGTCTCCCAGGATTTTCCAGACCATCAATTTATGATTTCTTTTACACAAGAGTTCAAAGTTCTTAACTTATCTCTTTCCTGTCACATTTCACTATAAGTTGCAAGGAGAAAACAGGCTACACTTTCCACATTTAATTGGGAAATATCTCCAGCTCATGGCTTTTTTTTCTTTATCTGAAATATATTTATTATGCACCTACTATATATAAGGTACTGTGAGGGATACAAACATAAAGCAGCATAACTTATGATCTTTTTAACATTATTTTATTGTGAAGTATAACATACATACAAAACATAATAAACTTCCAAGTACATATTAATAAGTAGTTATAGAATAGATTTTAAAGTTTGGTATGGGTTACACTTCCAAGATTATTTGTTTTTTCTTTTAACTGCTCCAAGACACTGGAGACCAACAGAAATATCAATATAATGATTCATTTGTTAAATCCTATCTTCTCTGTTATACTCTTCCTTCTGTTTAAATAACATGTATATATAAAAGCAATAAACTTCAAAGTACATCACAATAATTAGTTGTAGAACAGATTTCAGAGTTTGGTATGGGTTACAGCTCCACAATTTTAGTTTTTTATTTCTATCTGCTCTATGGTACTGGAGGCTAAAAGGAATATCAGCATAATGATTCAACACTCGTACTCATTTGTTAAACTCAACCTTCTCAGTATAACTGTCCCATCACCTTTGATCTTTCTCCCACTCTTAAAGAGTATTTGGGCTCTGCCCATTCTAACTTTTTCATGTTGGAATGGGATATTGATAATATGGGATGGGGGATGGAAATAGTTGATATACTGGAAGAGCTGGCCCCTCTGAATTTCAAGACTTATCTGGTCCAGGGAACCATCTGGAGGTTGTAGGTTTTGGAGAACATATGGAACCTTTTCAGAATCTTATATAATGCCCTAGGTATTCTTTAGGATTAGCAGGAATGGGTTTGGTTGGGATATGGCAAGTTATGATATGTAGCAATGTCTAACTGAAGCATGCATAAAATTGACCTCCAGTGTTGCCTTGCAACTCTTTTTTGAACTCTCTCAGCCACTGATAGCTTATTTGTTACACTTCTTTTCCCACTTTTGCCCCGGATGGCATTGTTGATCCCATGGTGCCAGGGCCAGGCTCATTTCCCATCCTGCCAGGGAGACTTTCATCCCTGGATGCCATGTCCCATGTAGAGGGGAGGACAATGGTTTAACTTACAGAGTTGGGTTTTGGAGAGAGAAAGGCCACATCCGAGCAACAAAAGAGGTCCTCTGGAAGTGACTCTTAGGCATGCCTATAGGTAGGCCAAACTTCTCTGCTACATACATAAGCTTCACAGGGGCAAGCCTCAAGATCAAGGGCTTGACCTAATGATTTGTATGTCCCTAATATTGGAAACAGTATCGGGATTTTTCCCAGTGGTAAAGTTTAATAGTTCCATGATTTTGTCCCATCCCTCAAGGCCAGCTCATGGCTTTTAAAATCCCTTTATCAAATGACAGTATATGAAGTCACATAAAATCACTTAAGATGCCTTCCATCCAAAGCCAGTAGTCAATTTTGCCAATTCTCTGCCATTTTAAAACAAGGATTACCCTCCTTCCAGTGTGCAATAATACATGCATCATTTCTGTCTAATTCCTTATCAGAAGTATCTTTAGAGTTGACATTGCTACCAACAGTCTCTTCAAAGCATTTTAAATCTTCTCTATCAAGTTCCTCACAACTCTTCCAAAATCTTCCCCTTATCCATTTAAAAAGCTGTTCCAGCATGTTTGGTATTTGCAAACTGCAGCACCCAACTTCTGGTACCAAAATCTGTTTTGGTTTACTAAATGCTGCTAGAATGCAATATACCATAAATGGAATGACTTTTTCTACCAGTTTGAAAATATTGTGTACCCAGAAAAGCCATGTTTTAATCCTGATTCAGTCTTGTGGAGGTAGCTGCTTCATTTCCTGATTCAATGCTGTAGGTTATAAACTTTTGATTAAATTATCTCCACAGAGAGGAGACATGCCCAATTGTGGGTGTAACTTTTGATTAGATGGAGATGTGATTCCTCCCATTCCAGGAGGGTCTTTATTAGTTAACTGGAATCCTTTAAAAGAGGAAACATTTTTGGAGATGCAACAAGGCCAACAGAGAGAGAGCTGACAGAAACTTCAGAGTAGAGATGACGCAGATACTGAAACATGAAGAATACAGGCACGGATGTTTGGAGATGCTTGGAGCCCAGCAGATGTTGCCATAAGATGTTGAGCAAGCCAGAGCTTGGAGAGAGTCAAGGGAAGTCAATAGATGAAAGCCAGCCCAGAGAAGCAAAGATAGGAACCTCCACACTGACAAAGACTGAAAGCAACAGAGCTCATAAGCAAGGGACGAGCAGAGGCCAGCCATGTGATCTCCCAGTTGACAAAGGTATTCTAGACCAGTCGGCCTTTCTTGAGTGAAGGTAACCTCTTGGTGCCTTAATTTGGACACTTTCACTTCCTTAGAACTGTAAACTTATACTTTATTAAATTCCCCTTGTTAAAAGCTGCTCTGGTTCTGGTAAACCATATTCTGGCAGCTTGTAAACTAACATTTTTATAAAGGGAACTTATTAAGTTACAAGTTTACAGTTCTAAGGCCACAAAAAAAAAATATTCAAAGTAGGATATCCAGAGAAAGATACCTTGAGTCAAGAAAGGCCGAATCCAGGCGGGCCACGGTGGCTCAGCAGGCAAGGACGCTTGCCTACCATGCCAGAGGACCCAGGTTCGATTCCCGGTGCCTGCCCACGTTGGGAAAAAAAAAAAAAAAGAAAGGCCGAATCCTGGTTTCAAACCACTCTCTCAGCCCCCGCGGATCTTCTTTCTGACTTCTAGCTTATGATGTCTGCACAAGTGTCTGTGTCTCCAGTAAACTAATCAAGACTCACCTTGAATGGATGGAATCATATCTCCATCTAATCAAAAGGTCACACCCACAATTGGGTGTGCCACATCTCCATGGAAGTAATCTACTCAAAAGCTTTCCACCCTACAATACTGATTCAGGATTAAACGGCATGGCTTTTGTGGGGTACACAACGCTTTCAAACCAACACACATGCAGCACACACTTCTAACAAGAGTTAGAATCCTTTAAAATCAGTCCCAAAAGTCCATGATAAAACCATGCAAAGGCTGTTTGTAAAAGCTCCTTATCAAATAACAGCATGTGTGGAAAACTCACTGAAATACAATAGGAAAGACTGACCCATATCATGTGTGTTGTTAAGAGTTTCTTCAGCTTACATTTAGACAAAGCACTGAAAAATGTAATCCAACTCCTGACACATGCATGGCACATATATGAAGTAGAAGTGCCCAATGACTTTCATGCTCCAGGAGAAGCGATTGTTTTATGAGCTGTATCTTAAACTGGAAAAATGAGTGTCAGTCATCAGCTACATATGAAGCAAAGAAAAAAGTAGAATATTGCTGCTTTTATAGGCTAGTCCACAT
This sequence comes from Tamandua tetradactyla, assembly GCF_023851605.1. Lineage (NCBI taxonomy): Eukaryota > Metazoa > Chordata > Mammalia > Pilosa > Myrmecophagidae > Tamandua > Tamandua tetradactyla. The sequence goes on along the minus strand of NC_135341.1, from coordinate 50,834,220 downwards.
ATTGCTTTATTGACAGAACAGTCAGTGGTCATCATGCTCTGAAGACCATGTCAAAGGAGCTATTGAAAATCACTACCATGATCAAATCACAGCTACCAAATGCCTGCCTTTTCAGCATGCTGGGAGAAGAAATGGGCAACAAGAACAACTGTGCCTTTCCCACACTCAGGTATGCTTCTGGCCAATGGGAGGGGTGTTTATGTAACTCCTGAAGCTTAAGATGAGATTATAAAAGTGTCCTTTGATGACACTTGGAAAATGAATAAAAAAGACCCCTTCTGTGATTCCAAGTGGCAAATATCAGTGATATAGTCAGTATCATGGAAAGGCTGAGCTTATAACTTCAAAGTTGAAATATCACAATTCTCAAATCAAAGATAAGACCTCCGAATTTCATAAGGAAGCTGAACTGTGGTACAAATGACTCTAACACTTAATAGTTTTTCCCAACACTTGAACTCCTTCACTCATCAAAAACTAGAATGACAATGTCATACTATTGGACATGTGTAAAAGCCACATTCAAATGCTGCATCAGACCAAGAAGAAATTTTTTCCTGGATCAAATGCAAACAAGTATAGAATAGAAACGCAGATAGTGTCCTAAGTTTAAATGTTCACCTTTCTGGGCTGTGTGTACAATCTGACTGTTGACCTAGCAGATTTATGTGTAGTCTTCAACAGGAGATGGCAACATAATTTCTGGGTGATAGTTCAATTCCAATATCCAAACTGACAGACCTATCAAACATCAATTGGCATCTGCAGTGCCCAAAATTGTGATATAGTTGTAATGAGGAATAAGAAAAGAAAATCACTAGAAAGAGAGCCTGCCCTATTGCTCAAGCTGGCAATAACAGATACCCTGTTGAAAAAAAATACTTTCTACTCCGTCTCACTCATCTGAAATTTTTATTATTAATCTCAATGTTTTAATGCCATACTTTTTAATATTTAAAATTGTAATGGTCATTTGAATGCAAAGTTGGTAAGTGCATGATCCAAACTCCCATGAGTGGTCTAAATTAAAAATAGAATAAATTCCTCAATAAGCATGTAGAAGAAAGCAGCACAGCTATTTTGCAATATGAGGGCACAGTAGTCATAGCTGTGCCATGCTACTCATTGTCTTTTGTATGTGGTCCTTTTCTTTGTCTTTCACATTTGCATAGAACATTCATTGTTTGAAATTTCAAGAATTTTGCAAGGGTTCCATGAATCTTTAGACCAACCCACTTACACTGAGAGTGGGTAGGGAATGTGAGACGCAGAGAAATAAACAGGCTTTTCCATGTCAGAGGACATAGTAAGATTGGGGGAAAAAATATCTTAACTGCATTCTGGTTCACTGTTTTTTAACATTTTTTATTGTGAAATATATACACAAAAAAGCAATAAATTTCCAAGTACATTTTAACAAGTTATAGAACATAGTGATATGGGTCGTAGTTCCACAATTTCAAGTTTTCTTTCTATCTGCTTCAAGACACTGGAGACCGAAAGAAGTCTTACTCATTTGTTAAATCCTACCTTCTCTGTTATAACTCCTCCTTGTCTTTTGATCCTTTCTCAATCTTTAGTGATATTAGGGCTATGCCTAACCTAACTTTTTCATGTTGAAAAGGGGTGTCAACAATATGAGTAGGGGGATGGATCTAGTTTATATTCTTGGAAAGGCTGTACCCTCTGGAGTTTCAGGACTTACTTGACCTAGGAAAGATCTGGAGTTTATAGGTTTCTGGAAAGTAAATTTAGTTCATGAAACTTTTGGAGAATCCGTATAGAGCCCTAGGGGTTCTTAAGGGTTAACAGGAGTGATGTTAGTTGCAGGTTGGCAAACTTTAACAATAAGCAATCTCAGCTGGAGCTTGCATAAGAGTAAGCCTCTCAACTGTACTTGAACCCTCTTAGTCACTTTTATCTTATTTTGCTAAAATTCTTCTCCTTGTTTAGTAAGGAAGGCATTGTTGATCCCATGATGCCAGGTCCAGGCTCATCCCTGGGAGTTATGTCCCACATTGCCAGGGAGATTTTCACCCCTGAGTAATGATTTTCCTTGCAGAGTTGGGATTAGAGAGAGAGAATCCATATCTGAGCAACAAAATAGGTTGTCTGGAAATAACTTTTAGATGTAATTATAGGTAGGCTTAGCTTCTCTGCTACAGAAATAAGTTTTATAGCAGCAAGCCTCAAGATCAAGGGCTTGGTCTATTAATTTGGGAGTCCCTAATGTTTGAGACAGTATCAAGGGTTTCCCAGGTGGGGAAGTTTAGCAGCTCAGTATTTTTTCTCCAATTCCTCAAGTAATTTTGCCAATACTTTTTAATTATCTTCCCAACATACTCTGGGATGTATCTGGGTATTACACTAAGGTATATAGATTATAAGCCCTCGTTCCCATTCCAGACTCTATATGGTTTGTTTAAATGAACTATCCAGGCAGGTTGAGTTAGATTGTGTGTTACAGGGTTATGAATTTTGGATAAAATAAACTTCTCTTCCTTTGATCTCATTTAGTAGCTGGAGCTCTAAAATACAGACGATATCATCTTTTGCTCTGTATTCTGATTTACTTTAGTCCGAACCAGATCAGCTTCATTCCTATCTCTAATTGAAGCCCGATCTCTTTTTTGGTTTCTTTAACAGTTGTTGTATGCAACAATGCTGACTTTCAGAGTTACAGAACTCCAGCTCTGAGTCTTAGGTGTGACACAGGTAGCCAAAATTTCTGGTTTACTTCTAATAATGTTTCTTGCAGCATGTTCCCAACAAGAAAATCAGACAAACTCTCCTCAAATTATCCCTAATTTTAGAAAAGGTAGCAACTAGTTTTTTTTTTTTTTAAGTCTATTTTCAGGAAGGCATTTTAAAAGCACCATTATCTAACAAGCAAAACTGATAATTATGTAATTTCACAGAATTTATCAGTGTGACATCTTTTGTTTAAAAGAATGGGTGGGATTTGTTTCATTTCTTTATATCTACAGCATTTTGTGCCCAAAATCTCTAGAGATCTCTACTGCAGAACAACAAGGTAGGTTATCATTCATCAAACGTCTTGCAGGAGACACTACTTTACTGAGTCTTTAGGAAAATATAAGTTGAAAAGTGCAAATGGAAATTGCTGTTAATGAAAACATTCAAGTTCTGATTTAAAGATCATATTTTTCTGAGAAAACAAATGACATATAATTAGTGACAGAAGACTCACAAGTTATGTTCCATTCTAAGTATTTTTGATTTCCATTGTGATTCCTTTTTGATCCAGTAGTTGTTTAAAAGTATAAGGTGTTTTTTTTTAATTTCCAAGTATATAGGCTTTTCTAGCTATATTTTTGTTATCAGTTTCTAACTTAACTCTATACAGACATAATACCCATCCTTTGAAATTTTATAACCTAGCATATGGCCGATTTTACTGAAAAGAATGAGCGTTCACTAACTATTGAATGCAATTGTTTACATGTGTCCTTTATGTTTCCAGATTTTATATATCCTTATTAATTTTTTACTGTTCAATTGATTAATTATTGAGAGATGGTTTATAAAAAAATGTCTCACCATGATAGCAGTTTGCCTATTTCTCTTTACTGATATGTGAATTTTTACTTTATTTATTCTGAGACCCTGTGATTAGCTGCAAACAAGTTTAAAATGATTATATCTTCCTGCTGAATTAAGCATTTTATCATTATGTAGTAACCCTCATTATCTGTCATAGTGCTTTTAATTTAAAATCTATTTCACCTGGCATTAATATAAGTGCTGCAGCTTTCTTTCTGTAATTTAAATCTTGCTATGTCATTAGGTGAATTTCTTATAAATATCAAATAGCTGGATTTTCAGATTTGGTCCAGTATGAAAATCTTTTTTCTTTTAGCTGGAAAATTTAGTGTGTCTACATTTGAGGTACTTTTATACTTAAATTTATTTCTATTTTTTTTACTATGTGTTTTACAGCTGTTCTACTTTCAGTTTATTTTTTACCTCCCTCCTTGCCCATTTTTGGATTGAAGTCTTTTTTTCTTTACCTTATTTCATTTTCCCTGTACTTGTTTGTAGGTTATGATCTCCATGTTTATACTCAAAGTTCATGCTTCAGTAATTTCAAATTACCCATGTAACTTAAACATTTTTTAACAAAGTCTAAATTTAATCAATACTTTATCCTCCTCCTAAGCAATATAAGGAATTTACTTGAAGTTTTCCTTCAACTCTGATCATCTATTGACTTACCCTGTTGTCTAGTCTTTTAGTTTTAGCTTACTATTCCCACTCTTCAATAATTATTATTATTGTTTTATACATTCAATATTTATTTAGATTTACCCACAAATATACTGATATCTTTGTTTGTCTTTTCATTTTAGATTACAGCCCTTCCTTCTGAAAGACACTTTTTATTTTTTCCTTTAGCAAATATCTCCCTTTTTTTTTCTCCAAGAAAATGCCATGTTTTATCCTCATTCTTGAATAATAGTTTCACTGGGTATAATTTTAGCTTGACAGTTATTTTCTCTCAGTGTATTGAATTCCAGTGTTTTCCGGCTTTCATTTTGCTATTGAAAAAGCATTAGTCACTCTAAAACCAATTTTTAAAAAAATATTATCTGCTTTCTTTATCTGAATGCTGATAAAATCTTATTTTTCTTCAATGTTCAACAGGTTCACTATAATACTTCCGGCTGCAAATTTCTTTTTAATTGTCATACTTGAGATTCACTGGGCTTCCCAGATAACAGAATCAATATTTTATCAAAAGTTCTAGAAATTTTCAGCCATCTCTTTAATAATGCCTCCTCTACATCTTCTCCACTATCCCCTCCAAAATTCTATTTAGGCATACATTAGATGTAGATTAGACTTATTCTACATTATGTCTTTTAACCTCTCTTTCATTTATCCCATCTCTATGCCTCTGGATTATATTCTAGATAATTTTTAGTGCTATCTTCCAGTTCACTAAGTTTTCTCTTCAGTAATAGCTATGCACTAATTAATCTGCATTCTGAATTTTTATTTTTATATTTTAACTTTTTATGTATAGTGTAACATGTATACAAAGCAAAGAAATAAAAAATCAATAGTTTTCAAAGCACTCTTCAACAAGTAGTTACAGGACAGGTCCCAGAGTTTGTCATGGGCTACCATATGATCCTCTCATATTTTTCCCTCTAGCTGCTGCAGAATATAGGAGGCTAGAAAGCTTAAATATTTTTTTGTCATCACAATTGATTTTTTCCTTCTTTTTTTTTTGTGAAAAATAACATATATACAAAATGCAATAAATTTCAAAGGACAGTGCCACAATTAGTTGTAGAACAGATTTCAGAGTTTGGCATGGGTTACAATTTCATGATTTTAGGTTTTTACTTCTAGCTGCTCTAAGGTACTAAAGACTAAAAGAGGTATAAATTTAATGATTCAGCATTCATATTCAGTTGTTAAGTCATATCTTCTCTATATAACTCCACCATTACCTTTGATCTTTCCATCCTTCTCTTTAGGGGTGTTTGGGCTATGGCCATTCTAACTTTTTCATGTTGGAAGGATCTGTCACTAATATGGGGTACGGAGATGGCATTATCGGATGCTCTGGAGAGGCTAGACCCTCTAGGTTTAGTACTTATCTGGTCCAGGGACCCATCTGGAGGTTGTAGTTTTCTGGTAAGTTTCTCTAGTGCGTGGAACCCTTGTGGAATCTTATATATTGCCCTAGATGTTCTTAGGATTGGCTCTGAGTTTTTATCTTGCTTTATTTTTCATATCTACAAAGTCTCTTTGGATCTTCTTCAAATCTGGGTATTTTTTGTTCGTATTTTCAATCCTCCTTTTTATTCCTTTGAACATTGTACTGATTTGAAGATGTTATGTACTCCAGAAAAGTCATGTTCTTTTTCCTTATCCAGTCTTGTGGGGGGTAGGCCTATCGTTTAGGGTGGACACTTTAATTAGATTATGTCTATGGAGATGTGACACATCCAGTTGATTAGATGGAGGTGTGATTCCATCCATTTAAGCTGGGTGTTGATTAGTTCACTGAAATCCTTTAAAAGGGGAAACATTTTGAGGAAAGCTTAGACACAGACATTTGGAGATGGTTGGTGTGCCAAAGGAGATGCTTGGAGAGCAGACAGTTAGACACAGCTGCCTGAAGATACAGAACACTGAGCAGATGTCACCATGTGCCTTCCCTGAGGCGTTAAGCAAGCCAGAAGCCGGAAGAATTCACAGGGACTGAGAGAGCTGTTTGAAACCAGAAGCTGAGAGAGAATGCAGATGCCAGCCACATGCCTTCCCATGTGACAGACACTGGCCTTTCTTCTGAGTCAAGGTATCTTTCTCTGGTTGCTTTAATCTGGATATTTTTGTGGCCTTAGAACTGCAAACTTGTAACTTAATACATCCCCTGTATGAAAGCCATTCCATTCCTGGTATATTGCATTCTGGTAGCATTAACAAACTAGAGCAAACATTATAAAAAGTAGCTTTATATTGTTTCCAATAAAACTAATGCTTGATTTTTTTACTGTTCCGCTTGTGCTTCCTGTTGTTTCAGTTGCTTCTCACTCATAATTGTCTTGTTTATTTCTGTGTTCTGTAATTTTTCCCTGTAAAGTGTTCATTTCTTTTGGAACTTAATCTGTGAAAAACTTTAAGGCCTGGGATGAATTGGAGTTCTTCTAGAGAAAATTTTCATTTTCACTTAATTTTGAGACCTCACATATTTCACTTCACTGATTCATTTTTTAAAGTTTTTAATATATTTACCAGCAGTTTTATTATTTCATGTGCATATAAATCCACCATACCATCAGTAATGAAAGTCTCTTGCTGTGCTCATTTTTTAAATAAAATTTATCTTACTTATCTTGGGTATGATAGAACCACTGCCTAAAATTTTCTTTTCATTTTTTGCCTATTTAATATCTATTCAGCTGTTAAGATTCAGTACAGTGTTACACCTCCAGGAAGTCTTAATTGGCACCCCTACTCTTATCCACAGACGGAGTCTGGTGCTCCTCTCCTATGTTTCCATGGCACCATATTCACCTTATATTTCACTTTGTTTCTTTTTTTTTTTTCTTTTCTTTTATTAGAGAAGTTGAACATTTACAGAAAAATCATGCAGAAAACACAGAATTCCCTTTTACCTCAACCTTCTCACAAAAACAGTTTTCCCTTGGCAATACTAAGGTCACTTTGTTACAATTGATGAAAAAACATTTTGTAATTGTACTATTAACTATAGTCCATGGTTTACATTAGAATCCACTGTTTATGTTGTACAGTCATATGTTTTTTAAATTTTTAATCTAATAAAGTTTCCCCTTTTAAACCACATTCAAATATGTAAGTCAGTGCTGTGAAACCACATTGTTCCTTAATGGTCTCCATAAAGGCCTTTCTCTCACCAGCCTGTGAGACTTTTGAAGGCAGGTACTGTGTCCTAAGCCATCTCCCATTCTTAACCAAGTGTGATAAACAGAGAAGGTATTAAGTACACATTCACTGAATGGGTGGGTGGATAGAGAGCTAGAGGGAGCTTATTTCCATTTTATTCTCATTTGAAGTCAGCATTTTAAGTCACAATTGCTACCACATATACTACTGCTACAGGATTCATATGCTTGATGTTGAAATCATAGGTCAACCTGTATATCTAAATTCTTTTGGTGATTCATGAATGACTTTTGCTTATCTGTTGCAAAGTTTCTTGTATAGCAATGGAATGCAGCATAACAATATCTAGGTAAATTCTTATATGAGAGACATATAGGGATTTATATCTATGTATCTCTCATATAGATATAAATATCTTGCTCTATCTCAAGTCATAACATTATCATCATGTGAACACCCCTGCAGGCTTTCCAGCCCCTAAAGGAAGGTAATCCCATTCTCTCACGGTGTTAGAAAGGTGCACCCATGGGTTCAGAGGCTGTCAAGTTGTCTCAAAACAGGGTTTGAGATGGGAATTCATGCATGGAAGCATTGATTGCATCACAGAGTTGGCCCCTCCTTGATGTGAAGAGGTGTCCTTTTGTACCCCCATATCATTCAGACATTGATTGTGGGCTGCCATTATGAGGGTGGGGGTGACAAAAGCTTTGGGACCAGTCAGCACTTGTTAGTAATGGGCAACTCTCTGGGGAAGGGGTTAGCTATTAGCTGCTAATAGCCAAAACTCACAGTAGGTAAGTAGATCCCATTACCAGGCAGGTAAATGGGATCTATATGGGGGAATAATCCACTACAGATGCTACAGCTTTTTAGAGGGTGTTCAGATTCTAAGTCCCCAATCCTACTCATGAAAGATTATAGGGTATGTAGAAGTACTGCCAGCATGAACGGCATGAAGAGTTGTCATCCAATTCTACATCTGCTTTTATAGAGAAATGCAAGCTGTGCCAATTACCCCTATATCTGACAGGCAGACATTCCCAGATGGGAAACAGTAGATATGAACACACTTAGCCAAGGTGTATAACAGTGTGCATGGGAAAGATTTATCAAGTTGGTAGTCCCAGGAAGCCTTCCTCCTCAAACCCCATAATGTGGCCACACACTGATATTTGCTGTTAATCCTGATGGCATGACTGGATAACTGCAATATCCAGTCCTGGCCAATGTCCATTCTTCCTTTCATTCTCACTAACTAAATCCCTAACTGATAGGCAACGTGACCAGTTTAAAATTACTCAGCCTAACAGACCCCCTTACATGTAGGAAGATCATGTGACACAGATCTGTCCAACGAGATTTAAACAGAAGTTACTGAGTGTGGTTTCCAGGAAAGTTTGTTATATGGGGCTAGTAGTAGCCATAAGTATGTACCGAACACTGTGCAGCAGGGGCCAAAATAGTAGAGTTAGGGGAAAGATGAGACTTTGCCATTCTCTTGTGCCAAGGAAATTTATATGCAAAACTGGGTCCCTTTCTCAAACTTTTAAAAATGGAAATTCTGAATCAGTAGGAGTGGCCTGAGATTCCGCAATTCTCACTCCTAAGAGATGCCCAGGCTGATGGTGGGTAGGCTTTACATTAAGGAGCAAGCCCTCCCACCATCCTGCCTTGTTTACCCTGAGAAAGGGCAAGACAGCTGCTATGTGAGCGGTGGCTTGAGAGGCTCTGTCCCAAACTAAGCTGACAGTATCACAACCCCCCTGTGACTGTCAGAAGGTGAGAAATTTGGGGAGGTTGGCAAGGAGGTGGTAGGATGGCAGTATTTGATATACAAGAGAAGTTTCCAAACCTATATTTCAGCAGAACAATTTTTTCCAACTGAAATTTTATATAGAACCTTAAATTTTATAGAAAACCAACAGGAACAGAATCTTCTTGGTAAGGATACATTTTATGTATTAAAATTTATAGTGTACTCATTGTAAAGTTAATTGATGAGCACAGTGAAACTTTTTTTTTTTTGGCTTATACAATGGAAATTTATTTGCTTACAGTTTGGCCAAGAAAATATTCAAATCAAAGCACCATCAAAAGGTGACGGTTTCTTCCTGAAAACTGGCTGCTGGCGATCCTTGGCTCCTCGGCCACATGACAAGGCATATGGCAGCATCTCCTGGTCTCTCTCTTCTCTTCTGGGTTTCATTGATTTCAACTTTTTACTTCTGTGGCTTCCTCCTTGTATTCCTTCTGCTTATAAAGGACTCCAGTCATAGAATTAAGTCCCATCCCGAACAAGGACAGTGAAACTTTTGATAGCACAAAAACTTGAAAAGATATCTTATAAAAGATACAGTATTATATAAGTGCCAGTATCTGGAAGGACAGCAAGGTAACCTAGAAGCCTAGCAGATGTTAAAGAGAAAAGATGAAAATGTTCAACTGCAGTAGCTATCAAAGCAATATAATACCCAAGAATGAAACAATATAACAGCAGTGAAATGAGCCCCTCCTTTTGTCCATAGAACTCAATGCTGGCAAAAAATGTAGTGAAATGGGCACTCACAAGCAGTGCTTCTATAGTGGTACAATTTCTGAAAAGTAATTAGCTTTAAGAATCTGTTAAAATGTTAGACTCCTTTTCTCAGAAATTTCCTTAAGGCACTGCCCTAGGGAATAATCTTAGGCACAGAGAGATGAAAGAAACTTGTCTACCAAGTACCTGCTTTGTTAGACATGGTTTTTGCTAACAAAACCTATGTTAGAGATTTTTACTAAAATTATCTTAGCCAACCTTGAAAAACCATGATTTAGATATGAGATAAGCACAATTAATTCCATTTTACAGAGGATTTAAGTAACTTATCTAAAATCACACAGCTTCATTCCAACACAGCTTCATCTAATTCTAAAGACCATATTCTGTATCTTTGAAATTTCTTGATTTTCAAGAACTTATAATCAGAAGAATCTGTATTCCCCATTCTTCTTTGTATCCCATCTTCATCTTTCCTTCTCTGTTACCTAAACTCACAATTGTTATGAGAATTTGAGTGGGAATTTGAGGTGTGGTTCACTTTCTGAGCTTTAAGAGATGCATCTTCAGCCCTCAATTGGCGGTTAGATTCCAAGCAAATGTCATCAGATTAAATTTGACTCTCCGCATCTGGGAAATTTTTAGAGGAAAACATCTGGGTAAAACAGGAAACCCTGAAAGCAACTCAAGATGGCAAGAGGGGGAGCACATTGTAAACCTTCCAATTCTCAATGAAAAGTCATCAGTATGTCATGGGAATCGCCCGCAAGAAACCAGCACAATGGAAAAAAACATTTTCCAGTGAAAAGAAAATTATGCTGCTCTGTTAATAGACACCAATGACTCCTACTGTAGCACACAGGCCCCTGACAGCAAGCAGAATCCTTGTTTACTCAAGTTACTCCCCCTTTGGAAAGTTTCCCAGCCCCAAGGACAGTTGAAAGTGCACATAAGCAAAGATAAGAGGCCTCCGTAGGAGCCCCCTCCCCCATAACCGCTCATCCACTTCTGTAAACTCGTCTTTGCAATCCTTCTGGGTCTAATCCCCGGCACGCAGCCAATCATCTCCTTCAGACATCGCCAGTTGCCGTATTTGGAACACCCTACCTCTAACGAGCCATCTTGTCTATAAAAATCTTGTGTCAGCCCGTGATCAGGGCTCAGGCTTTCAGAGGCTATTCAGCTGAGCCCTATGGGCATAGACTAATAAAACCTACTTCCTGAAACTTCGGAGCCTTGATCCCAGTTCGTTCTGTTTCTGCATAACATTCCTGGAGGCTTGCAGCCTCATTCCTGGTTGCGTGCTCCAGTCCTGTCTCCGCATAACGTTCTTGGAGTCTCTTGCAGAGCCTCGTTGCTGGTTTTGCGCTACACTGTGAGCCCTAAATCTCATAATTTCCAACATGACATTCCAGCAAATAGCTAATAAGACTCCCATGGTCTCTGATTTTGCTCAGCCCACGTGAGCCTGATAAGACAGGCTGGGAGAACGAGGTACACCCTCCAAGAAAGTGACTCAAGGAAAAATTCATAGACAGGGCTGTCGTGCCATACTCTCTATTCCAACATGAATTCTGTGATCAAGAGCACCATGGATGATTGTGGAGTTCTGCCATGCTTATTTTGGCACAGAGGCCCAGGATCACTTGCTTCCCTTGTTGAAAGACAGGGATAGGCTTGTTGTCCTGTAAAAAATTAGACTTCAGGGCGGGCCGCGGTGGCTCAGCGGGCAAAGTGCTTGCCGGCTATGCCGGAGGACCTCGGTTCGATTCCCGGCCCCAGCCCATGTAACAAAAACGGAGAAACAGAATACAATAAAACAAGAAAATGTTTAAAAAGATGTTTCCCTTTCTTCCTTCCTTCCTTCCTTCTATCCTTCCTTCCTTCTCTCTGTCTTTCCTTTAAAAAAAAAAAAAAAAAAAATTAGACTTCATTCCTTGGAAGGAAACAGTAAGTTTTGGTTAATCTAAAATAATATGAAAGAGGGTGGGCCATGGTGGCTCAGCAGGCAGAGTTCTCACCTGTCATACCAGAGACCTGGGTTCAATTCCCAGTGCCTGCTCATGCAAAAAAATAAAATAAAATAATATGAAAGAAAGGGATAGCAACATATGGCCATGGCCTGTTAGGGATTTTGCTGGGAATCAGTTTGCTGCTCTCCTCCCCTGGTTCACCACACTTCACCCCACTGTTCCTTAGGCCCCAGGAACTTATTCAGAGAAAGCCCTTTCAGCTCCAGCTTTGGGTTAGGGCTTTCTGAACTGCTAGCAGCATGGGCACAGTTAAGAACCTGAATGATCCTTTGGGTTCCCATTAGGAATTACATCCCTCCCAGAAGCTCCATGAAGACAAGCTCCAGAAAGATTGGGTGATCAAAAATATCTTGAAGCCCTTTACCCCACCAGCCAAACCAACAGTCTCTAAAGAGCCATGTCTTTCTGAAAATTCTCTCACCACCAACATAATATTTACCTAGTTGCTGCATTGTTTCATTTTTGAGTCATCTGAAACCTAAGAATTCAGAATCCCTAGAGAATAAGAAAGAAAAGTTAAATTAAAAATGAATAATAAAAAGGTCCTATATTCTGGAGCAGCTAGAAGGAAAAATCTAAGAGGACCAAACTCTGTGATCTGTCCTGTAACTACTTGTTGAAGAGTGCTTTGAAAACTATTGCTTTTTTCCTTCTTTGCATTGTATATGTGTTATACTATACAGTAAAAAAGTTTAAAAAAAGAATAATAAAAAAGTCGCATGCAATTAGCGTATTAGTATATTTATTTTTTAATTAAAATTTTCTTCTTCAGTCTTTTGAAAGTAAAAAAAAAAAACCTTTAAGAAAATACATACAAAAACATATACAATCATAGCAAATCTAAAATAATAAAGAGATGTAGGTTAACTGGAGATTTTATAGCCACAAGTTTTTTACCTCCTTCTCCCTCAGCCCCTGCATCTAATCTAGTACCAAGTCCTATCAATTTTATCACCAAAATGGCTCTTCATTCTATTTACATCTTTCCATCTCAGCTACCACAGCCCTTGGTCCAAGCAATCATTGCATCCTGCCTAGACTACTGCCATAATCTCCTAACTCATATCCCTGCTTTGATTCTTCTCCTCTATCCATCTATTGCATATCAGAAGCCAAGGAGGTGTTCTTAGAATGCAAGTATGACATACTCTTGCATAAGTTTTCAATGGCCATTAAAATTTTAAAATGTGTTCCCCTTTTTACTCACTGAGAAAATGCAAATTAAATCCACAGTGAGTTTCCTGTACAAACACTCAGAATTGGTAAAATAAAAAGACACAAAACAGCAGGTGTATGTGAAAATATGGAGAAAGTGGAACTCTCATACATTGCAGGTGAGAATGCAAAATGGTGTCACCAGTTTGAAAAACAGGTTGGCCGTGTTCTAGCTTGCTAGCTGCCAGAATGCAACACACCAGCAATGGATTGGCTTTTAATAAAATGGGATTTATTTTGTTAAAAATTTATAGTTCTTCAGAGGAAAGACAGTGTGCTTGTTTGAAAGGAAGTATGCCCCCTAGAAAAACCATGTTTTAATCAAAATCCCATTTCATAAAGGTAGAATAATCCGTATTCAATACTGTATGTTTGAAACTGTAATCAGATCATCTCCTTCGATGATGTGATTTAGTCAAGAGTGGTTGTTAAACTGGATTAGGTGACGACATGTCTCCACCCATTTGGGTGAGTCTTGATTAGTTTACTGGAGTCCTATAAAAGAGGAAACATTTTGGAGAATGGGAGATTCAGAGAGAGCAGAGCAGAATGACATAGCCATGAGAAGCAGAGTCCACCAACCAGTGCTTTGGAGCTGAAGAAGGAAAACTCCTCCCAGGGAGCTTCATGAAACAGGAAGCCAGGAGAAGAAGCTAGCAGATGATGCCATGTTTGCCACGTGCCCTTCCAGATGAGAGAGAGAGATACCCTGACTGTGTTCACCATGTGCCTTTCCACTTGAAAGAGAAACCCTGAACTTCATCGGCCTTCTTGAACCAAGGTATCTTTTCCTGGATGCTTTAGATTGGACATTTCTATAGACTTGTTTAATTGGGACATTTTCTTGGCCTTAGAACTATTAACTAGCAACTTATTAAATTCCCCTTTTTTAAAGCCATTCTGTTTCTGGTATATTGCATTCTGGCAGCTAGCAAACTAGAACAGGCAGCTAACTTTCAACTGAGGTTGTTTCTTACACTGGAAGGCATAGGGCAATCTCTGCTGGCCTTCTCTCCAGACGTCTGGGTTCCAACAACTTTCCCCAGGGTGATTCCTTTCTCCATCTCCAAAGGCCTGGTCTGAGCTGCGAGTACTGAGATGAGGTATGCTGAGCTGCTTGGGCTGTGCTACGTTGAGCTCTCTCATTTAAGCTTCCAGCCAATTAAATCAAACCTCATTCATTGCAGCAGGCATGCCTCCTAGCCAACTGCAGATGTAATCAGCAACAGATGAAGTTCACATGCCATTGGCTCATGTCCACAGCAATAGAATGAGGCACCTTCACCTGGCCAAATTGACACCTGAACCTAACTACCATAGGCAGTTTCTTATGAAATTAAACATACACTTTCTGTATGACCCAGCAATCCCACTCCTAGGTATTTACCCAAGAGAAATAAAATCACAAAGACCTATACCTGAATGTTTATAAGAGTTTTATTCATAATCATACCAAAATGGAAACACCCCAAATGTCCATTAACTAGTGAATGGATAAATTAACTAGGTACACCTACATAATGGCATATGACTACAATGGGTGAACTGCTGATATATGAGATAACATGGGTGATTCTCAATATCCTATGCTAAATAAAAGAAGCCAGAGGCACAAAAAATTACAACCATGTAATTCCATGTATATGCCATTCTATAAGAGGCAAAACAATAGGGGCAGGAATCTGATAAGGGATGGGGAGGGAGGATTGACCATAAAGGAGCATGAGGGAAATTTTGAGGTAATGGAATGCCATTGTGGTGGTGGTTATACAATTGAATACATTTGTCAAAACTCATGGGACCATACCCCTAAAAAGAATATGTAAATTATACTTCAATAAAGATAACTTCTGAAAATGGAAGAAGGAAGAAATGTGAGGCAGGAACAAGAAAAGAAGGGCCAAGCCTTTCTTCAAGAGAGCAGGTTTCTTGCAGGGAGTTGTGTTGTTTTTTTAATATAAAATTTTTATTAGATAATTGCAGTTTTAGAGAAAAATCATGCTGAAAATACAGAGCTCCCATATACCTGAAGGGCGAGTTTTGTCTATCACTAGGGAACTGGTGAGACTGGGCTTCAGAATTTCCTTTACCTATAAGGAACCAATAAAAGGTAGAGCAAATCCTGCTGAATAACTTTCAACTAGTAGAAGGAAATTAAAAATACAAGCTGTGCTCGTTTAGTGTACACTGGTACACTGGTAATGTACCTTATACAATGCCTCATACTCAGTTGGCATTTAATAAATGCTTGGTTTCCTCATGCACCTCTTTTGTCTGCTAAATTAAAAGAGACAGCACTATGGAAATCAGAAAGCAAAATTTTAAAAGGCAGAGTACTTGAAAGAAATACAATATTTTGATACTCTTCAGGCAAGGCCATCTTTAGCGTTGATTTTCTCACACAAATATAAAGTATGATTCATTTAGAGTTGATTAGAAGACTGGTGGACAATAATGGAAACAGCTTGAGCACAAAAATCTTGCCAGGCTCTGATCTAGGATTTTTTTTCAATGAAGGGCAAGGTTTCATGCACAAAAACAGAACAGAATCAATTATTTTCAAAATAATAATAATAGAGTTCAGCATGGCTTTCAGATACAAAACCAATATGTAAAAATCAACAGCAATGCAACCACATTGGAAAATCATTTGACAGTATCTGTTAAAAACGAACACACACAAACACTATGATGCACTCTCTCCCCACCCTCCACTAAGGCTCTCAGTTCCCTGCCCCCGCTGCTGCCTTAATAAAGTAAATCCACCCTTCCCACAGAAGGAGGTTCCTATATCCTGCAAGCTTCCACAGTGCCTCAGGCTGGGTGCTCCAGGCCATGAGGGAGGGTGAATATGGGGCTCCTCTACCTGGGAATTTTGGCTTCCATAAGTGTCTTTTGATTTCATGCCTTCCTTGAAAGGGCATGACCAGTTTTTTACCAAAGGCCATGGATTCTTCTGCCGGATGAGCTCAATAACCAATTCGTGAGACACCCGGGTTTCAAAGAGAGAAAGAGTTTATTACTACACGAGTAGCAGGAGAGCAGACAGCCTAAGGGGATTTGAGATTTTTAAGGATTCTAACAAGGGGACCTGAGGTCATTTCAGAGAGTAAATTCAAAGCAGACAAGAGTGTTAATAATAAGTTCAAAGTAGGAAAGAAAACATTGTTAACATAAGTTAACATAAGTTGAAAAGAGCTATTTTCTCTTTCAATGGCAGAGCCCAGCAGATATAATTCACAAGTATAAGGGACTGAGGCTAGCTAACAGTCATTTTCCTTAACATTGAGGCCTATAAGAGACTAACCAGATAACGGGGTTACAGCTCTCCTAGCCACTCAGGCACCAGGTAGAAGATAGAGGTTTTTATAATCTCTCCAAATGTCCAAAACAGTATAATTATAGTTCGGGTTTTCCGGGGCTTTCCTTTGACTACTCCAAAATCCCAAAAGCAAAAGGGACAGTTATATAATGATTCAATAATTAAAATCATCCTTTAAATCCTGATTTCTCGGTTTCAAGTTCATATCCTCATGTGCACAGCTGCCCCCACCTCTTTCTCCCAGTAGATCCTGAAATCCCGTATTTTGGGGCATCGTGTTGGGCACTGTTATGTGCTGCCCAGAAACTCAAGGGAGGATCTGCTGTCTCATGCCGCTGAGGAGCCGGTGGGTGGGCAATCCTAAGCTTTTGGCTCCTTCAGGTATAGTCTCAGTTGCAGAGTATCACCTTTCCAAGACAGTTCACATTCAATGACTGATCAAGGCAAGGTATAAGATCCTGGCCATTTTGGCCCAACTTGGGACAATTTCGAAGAGCCATTCTCATTCCAGAGCATCCTGTGGGATTAGCCAAAACTGCTAACTGGGCCTGCTTTGCAACTTTTCCAACGGCTCACTTTCGCTTCCTATCCCTCACTTCCATGAGTTTTGATCTCAAAGGCACTCCCTCATAAAAACCCTGCATGCTGAACTCTGTCTCACAGAACCCAACCTGCAACAGGCATTGACTCTGAAACCCACTAACATAAACTCTAATACATATACAATTAGATATCCAAGACCAGGTCATCCAAAATGTAGTTTTGCATTTGCCTCAGGCTTTCTCAATGACGGGCCTATTGGCATTTGGGGCTGGATGATTCTTTATTGTGGAAGAGTGTTCTGTGCATTGTAAGATGTTTAGCAGCATCCCTGGGCTTTATCCACTAGAGTGCCATCAATACTCTCCCAGCTGTGAAAACAAAAGATGTCTCTAAATGTTGTCAAGTATCTTCTGTAGAGCAAAATCACCCCTAATTGAAAACCACTGACTTAGAAGAATCATCTTGGTAGTCAGATCCAGCAACGGTAGAAAAACATTTGGACCTTGAGCATAAATATTTTTTTCACTTAATATGGAATGCCCCTGCTTGAGACTGTTGCCAAAGAAATTCATCTCCAATTGCCTTCTCAGACATGCCTGTCAAAAGCACATTTGAGACAACAGATGCTTGAGAAGGCAGACTTAAGTAATTTCCTAGCTCTCTGTTCCTCTAAATATTTTTCATCTCCTTCTCTGCAACAATTCAGATCCAAGAAAACAGCATGCCTGGATCATATGCCCTAGGTTTAAAAAAGAAATAGCCTTGCTGGATTTAAGTTGGCTTAATAACTTGGTCTTATCAACGGTAAATATGAAGCATCCTTTTGTATGTGCTTGTATCTTTTATGAACTGTCTAAGGCAGAGCCCATTATGTTCAGCATTCCCACAGGAGAACTCACAGATTTTTTTCTGGTCCCTATTCTTGTTTCCCCACATATTTCTTTTAATGGCTCCAAAAGATCTATATCAAATACCTCCAGTCCCTTTAACCCAAACCATGAGGCATAAAGAGCTAAAATGTTCACAGACACAGCAGAGGTGCTTTGTCTGGTAAACCAGTTAAGATTCTTTAGAGGCAAGCAATAGAGACTACCTCTTATGAAGGAAAGAAAAAGGGATTTGTTGTGTTACTGCTGAGAAGCTGAGAGAAATAAAAAGGGAGGGTAGTACAATCTAGACTTAAGAAAGACAGAAAGCAGTGCAGCACCAGAGATCTTAGCAGCAATAATTCATAGATTATCTAGAGCATTAATATCAGATAATTCAGTTCTAAGTGTTCAAACATTGCAATTTTGCCGCCGAAGAGTCAAATACCCAGAAAGAGAATCTGGTTGGCCAAGTATGGATCATTTGCCCTCCTCTATGGTCAATGAGGCAAGGCCCTGTGTTCGGCAGTTTACAAGAACAAATCAGAATGGGGAAAGGAGTGATTTCCAAAAGGAAGTGATATTGGTGGATCAATATCAATATCTTGCCTGCCATGCCCGAGACCCGGGTTCAATTCCTGGTATCTGCCCATGCAAAAAATATATATATACTATATTAATACTGTATTAGATTTCTGAAAGGATACACTTGTTCCCTTCCCTCTCTCCACTAGCAATTAAATGACTCTGATAAGAACATTTTTATCTTAATGGCCATAATATATAACTTCTAAACCAAGAATAAGCAAACAAGTGGCCTACTATTTGTTTTTGTAAATAAAAGTTTTATTGGAATATAACTTCTCCAATATGCCCATTCATTTACACATTGTCTATGGCTGCTTTTGAGTTCCAACAGAGATTGTCTGGCCTACAAAGCTGAAAATGCATATTATATGGCTGATTGGGAGCTAAATGGCAGCCTTCCAAAAGATATCTCCACATCTTAATTCCTGGAACCTGTGACTATTACTTTATATGGCAAAAGATAGAATCAAATTAAGGATCCTGAAAGGAGGAGCTTATCCTAGATTATACCAGTGGGCCGTAAATGCAATCGCGTATCCTTATAAGAGAGGGGCAGAGGGAATTTTGAGACACACGCATGAGCAAAAGGTGATATGAAAGGAGCAAAGAGAGATGTGGCCATAAGCCAAGGAATTCCAGTGACCATTAGAGCTGGAAGAGGTAAGCAATGATTCTCCCCTAAGAGCTTCCAGAAGGAATGTAATTCTCCCAACACCTTAATTTTTGTTCCAGTAAACTGATTTTGACTTCTGGCCTGTGAGAAAATAAATTTCTGTTGTTTTAAGCCACCAAATTTTTGGTTATTTATTATGCCATCCCTGGGAAAATAATACAGGGTCATTTGCAGAGAAAACAATTTGCTGACTTCCGTTCTAAACCACTGGACTTCAAATTTTTCTGCTCACTACCCCTAAAGAATTTTGAAAGACCATATACATCTGCACACATTTTTCATTTACCATCTCAAGCTTTTCAGCATGAATTTATTTCACTTTTAAAGAATATAATTTCTAGTGCATTGTGAATATTGACTTTTAAAATAAAACTGATGTATTGTACTTTTAAACATACTGAATATAAAACAAAATAATTTGAGGCCCACGATCAGCATTTATTTAAAAATATATCAACAACCTCTTTAACAATTTTAGTTATATAATTCCTTTTTCTCCCTAAATTTATAATCCCATTGCATGTCAAGGTAAGAATTCTATTTTACCTTTATATTAGAAAACCTTTCATTGGTCATCTATTATAGTCCTCTATATTAATATATACATGTACATAATTTGTAATTAATGACTGTTTTAATTTAATTATGTATTATAATATTATATTTTCAATTTAATTATATTAGTTTCTTATATATTACTAGGACACAATTTTTAAAAATTGCAACAATGCATTATTAATTTTGATAAGCAATTATTAAACCAAAAAGTTAAAATTTTATTGGGAATGCATCTCTTAACAAGATTCAGGGTGAGGGGGTGAATTATCCCTTTGTTTGATGTCACAGATATTTTTACACATGAGGGCAATGCAAGAAAGTAAGACACAGAATGAACTAAGAGGTAAGCCTTGTTTTATAGAAAGTGGGAAAAAGACGATTATCAAAGAAGCAATGAAGAGTATTTTTAATTTTTATCACGTGTACTTCCTTTTCCCCGTTCATTTCCTTTGCAATCCCTTTCCTATCTTCCCTGAATAATGAAATCCGAAAGCCATCTGGAGGGGTCAAGCAAAGAAAGGTGTCTTCATGGGGAGGCAGTCGGGGCTGCAAGAAGTAACCCAGTGCCGCGAGTCAGAGCAGGGAGAGGAGGTCTTCCACACTGAGAGAAGTTGAGTGTGGGATTTCAGAGCCCCAGCTGGAAAAGGAGGGCATCTGAAGAAGTCAGCGGCAGTAGTAGGGGATTGATTGATCAAATAAACAAAAGTATCGAGGGTAATAAACAAAGGTTTTGCACTGTTGGAAAAGGGGGGAGGGGAACTAAAATGAACTCTGTGATGTTAAATTATAATTGGAGATATCAGTGTTAAGTTATGGCTTTTAATTAGCGGAAATAGATGTCGAGATACAGATGTCACATATGTGCATGTAAACACACACATATTCCCTAGCTCTGTTCACTGAACGGGCCTAGGAAAACATTACCTGGTAGCAATGAGCACCCACAGTACCAAGATTTTGGTATTTACATGTCATTCGCCATGAAAACAAACAAGACCCTTTGGAAGAAATGGTTGATTCCATCACTAAGGTAGGGAAAGTTCAAGATAAACCGGGAGCACCATGCTCTCTGGAAGGAACTACTCAGGTGATCAGAACTTGTCAAAGGGGATAGAAATCAGTTTGAAGGGACTTCTGTTGCCCAAATCTGGGAAAATTTTAGCACAAAAATAAATAATGATAGTAATGGATCATAACACATTGTGCGGGTTTGAAAGAAAAGGCATGTTTTAATCCTAATCAACTTTGTGGGAGCAACCGTTTCTTCTAATCCCTATTCAGTACTATAGGTTAGAAACTTGATTAGGTCTCTCCACAGAGAGACTCACCCAGTTGTGGGTATTAACTTTTGAATAGAGGGAGATATAGCTCCACCCATTCCAGGTAGGTCTTGATTACTTTAATGGAATCCTTTAAAAGAGGAAGCATTTTGGAGAAAACTTGAGAATGACGGAAGCAGCAGAGACACGAGAACTACAGAGCCCACCAGCCAGTGATCTTTGGAGATGGAGGAGAATGCCCCTGGGGAGCTCAATGAAACAAGGGGCCTAGAGAGGAAACCAGCAGACGTCGCCGGAGTTTGAGTTCACTGTGTGCCTTTCCAGTTGAGAGAGAAACCCTGAACTTCATCGGCCTTTCTTGAGAGAAGGTAACCTCTTGTTGGTGCCTTAATTTGGACATTTTTATAGATTTGCTTAATTATACTTTCCTACAGCCTTAGAACTGTAAACTAGAAACTTATTAAATTCCCCTTTTAAAGCCATTCCATTTCTGGTATAATTGCATTCTGGCAGCTAGCAAACTAGAACACACATGGAAAAAAAAAAAAGCAGGAATCCACGAGTCCATATAAATGAATGAGTGAATGAATGGAAGCTTTGATGAAAAACAGGATAGCTACATAATCTCATTGTAGATCCCTATGAAATACTAACCAATTTCAAAGAGGAAAAGAGTAACTTTACAGTGGAGAAACTGGTAGACAACACTTTAATAAGGTGGTAAAATTAACGTAATGGGAAAAATGGAAATCATTCATCACTTGGCAGGATGCATGAAGACATGCATGATATTCCTGCCAAAGATGTGTAACCTGACTCTAATCATGAGGGAACTTCAGATAAACTCAAATTGAGGGACAATCTACAAAGCAACTAACCCATGATCTTCACAAATGTCAAGTTCATGAGGTCAAAATCTTTTCCAGGTTAAAGGAAACTAAAAAAATATGATCTGGACACAGGGAAAGAGGAGCCTGTTTTTCACTTGGTTTGAATGATGTGAACCTGAACCTGTCTATGCTCATACTCGCAGTCTCCCTACATGGCACCCAGACCACATAGAGAGACCCTCATCGTCTGTAATAGGATGGAGAGAAAAACATAGCTGAGAAATGAATGGAGAGGGAGAGAGACTCTGCATCTCTGCATCCAATCATGCCTGAGATAAATTGCTTTACAGGAACTCCCAGTTCTGGAATCAATAAATATCCTTTTTGCTTACAAAAACATATATGATAGCAAAAAAGACATGATTCTCAATGGAAACTTTTTGATAAAAAGAATATTATTGGCAATTGAATGAGAACTGAAGATTAGATAGCAGTAATGTATTGGTACTATTTTCCTTGGCTATCTTAAAGTCATAGCAAATGTGCTCATTAATGGGAAATACAGGCTACAGTTATCAGGGGCTGGGTAATCAGACAATAAGTTGGCAACTTATTCTCAAATGCTATGTAAGAAATTATTTGCACTGTTCTCGCAACTTTTCTGTCAGTTTGAGATTGTTCAAGATAAAAAGTATTAGAAATAAAACCAGCATATAAAAGGCTAGAAAAAAAAAAAACATTTCAGCATGCTGATTTACAAAGGGTATAAAGAGGGACCAAGACCTGCTCTCTGAGATGAGCTTTGTGTTGAATGGTTCAGTGACAATGGGTGTCTGGATTGTTACTTTAAATAAGTCATATGACAAATATTTACTATTTGGCCTGAGTATGTTCTATGTCAGTGCCATACTCTGGGAATACAAAAATGAGCGAAAGGCCTACAGGGGTCAACAGGCTAGCTGGGGACAATAGAAAAGAAAGAAGGCAATAACAGCATTGTATAGGTGCATATCACAAATGCTCAAGCCCAGACTTTGGGGATGGCATAATCTTCCCCCCAAAAAGGAGATACAAACTGAGACTGAGCAAAAAGCCAGATAAAGGAGGGTGGTCTGAAGTGTTCTTAGAGAATGGTCATAAAATATGTTTTGTATGTTATTTGACTCAAGGAATAGATAATGGAAAAATCTAAACACCTCTGGAGCCACCACTGTGATTTGACAAGTACTTGACGAAGGGTAAAAATGCTCCCTTCAGAGTCTCTCCAGTCATCAAGCAGCATACAATAAAGCAGACAGGCTCTTCTCTCCCCACCCCATGGAGGGGTCAAGTGTGTGAGGCCAAAAACCATCTTCCAAAAGTGCAAAAGCAGTACATCCCAGAAGTCCAGGGATTTATCTACCATGTCTTATAAACAGTTGCCACGACACCAAAATGAGGTCGTTGTCAAATGTGTGCCTGGAAGCAGGCTTTTACAGACGCTTGCTCTCTGCTCATGCACCCCTAAATGTTGCTCCAAGGAGGCCTTGCTGAACTGGACATTTGCAAGGGTTTGTTCTGAGGTGGTTATGGAGATATAGTATGTAGAAGGGGAAAGACGAGAAAAAGGAAGAACCAGGGAATTGGGGAAAAGTAATAGTAGTGTAAAGTGATAAGCATTTGTAGTAAAGTGACAAGTGAAAGCTTAATGAATCTAGAGAGCAATTGTGCATGAATCTGCAGGAACTCAAGAACTTGAGGCACTCCTCCTATTCTTGAAATGATCACACAGTTTCTGCCTGGAGCAGTGGGGTCTTGGTATAGCCCAGGTCCCAGGACTTGGGCCTCTCAGAATTGGCAGTCCTAACTCTTGGTCCAGGGAAGAAGATAAGACTGAAACTTTTCTTTAAGTGTTTAGTATCACCTGAAGATTCTTTTCAAGAGGCTCATCTCTCCTTCACAGAAGCAACAGAGAGGAAATTGGACTTATGATAGCCTCTCTCTAAATCCCAAGGGAAGTTTTAAAAATAGCACTTGTGTTAAGAGGGGAAATTCCTTTCAACTCATAGCAACCTAAGCATATGGAATATAAGCTAAACAGGGTACTTTAGGAATATGAGCCAAAAAAAAAAAACAGCTATTACATAAGTTTCTTGAAGATGAGATTAAGTGCATTTTCCGGCTCAAGAAAGAAAAGCACATCCTTCCAAATGATGTGAAGTTTATTGAACCATTGTTTGGGTTTGCATAAATTTGTCTCAATGAAGAGAGTTTATATAAATGGCCCTGAAAACAATTTAATTTAATATTTTTACACCATTATACTTAAATGAGATGAGGTTCAGCTATTAAAATGTATTTCATGTTAAAGTAATTAGTTTTACTGTATCATGTGATACAAGCATAAGAGTTTATTGAAAAAGGATCACAATTTTAGAATTTCATTCTTTTCATTTGGTTGCTTCTACCAAATGATGCACAAGTGTAAGAGTGCAAACCCTTAGAGATTAAATGGTTGCAGTGTTTAAAGATGTCTTATTTTTCTTTAAACATGTTACAATAACCCAAATTTTAAAATTTGGCATACAAAATAAACATTTGACATGAATCACCCTCTGTTCTATTGTTTTTCTGCTGATGCTTCTTTTACTTGAGCTAATTTCTTTATTTTTTTTTTGTTATTGTTTTTGTTTGTTTTTGCATAGGCAGGCACTGGGAATTCTTTATTATTTTTATTATTTTTTTAATTAGAGAAGTTGTGGGCTTACAGAAAAATCATGCATGAAATGAAGGTTTCCCATATACCACCCTATTATTAGCACCTTGTATTGGTGTACTACATTTGTTACAATTGATGAAAGTACATTTTTATAATTGTACCATTAGCTATAGTCTGTGGTTTAATTTACAATTCATGGTGTGTGTTGTGCAGAGTTGACAGTTCTAACTCTCAGTCCATGGAAGAAAAAGACGGAAACATTTTTTTGCAGCAATATCTTCCGAATTCTCCTGTTAGGAGTGGTGTTGGGATGGACCACTCCCACTAATAGGAAAGATCAGGCAGTATCTATCATAGTCCTTCTGATAAACAAAACCTGAAAAAAAACCTTGAAGTCCCATAGGACAGAGGAAAGTGATCCTCCCTTCTTACCCAAGTGTGAGGAGGGCATGGGTTGCCTGTCTACAAAGCTCTGTTGAAGAAAATTCTTTCAGGCACTTTGTGAGACCACTGCAATGCTAGGTAGTACTTAGTTGAGAGAATGAGAGATCTTACACTAAAATTTAGGGCCAATCCCAGGTTAACTGTAATAGAGAGCTGCTACTCTAAACACCCTCAGGCCTGTCTGGGCAATTCCAGCCCAGTGATTGTGAAAGGTCAGCATGCCGGTTATAGGCACTAAATTCTCTATGGGAACTTCTTCAGGACAAAAGCAGAAATACGTGTATTTCTCGGCTTTATTCCAGTGGAAGGTGATGAGGCACGAGAGGCCAGTAGAACTGGGAATACTAGTAAAGTAAGCATTGCAAGCAGCCAAATAGAACTATGTGTTAGAATGTCAGCTGCCCCAGTCTTGCCCTTCTGCCTATTGTCACCATGTCCTGGATAATCGAGACTCTCTGTCTAACCTTGCATCCCCTCTCCTGCCTCCACCATTTTAAAAAATAGGATCTGACATTTTAAAGCCTTGACAACATATCTTCTCATTTTAAAGCCTTGACAACCTATCTTCTCATTTTAAAGCCTTGACAAACTATCACAGTTAAGAAAGGAAGAAGGGTCACTTGGGCCTGAGGTCAACTCCACTCCCATACTTCAGTGTAGGACACAGAGGCCTTATTTGTTTATTCATTTGTTCATTCATTCTTTCAAGAACTATTCACTGGGACCCTATAGTCAGGCACTGCTCTAGGTGCTAAGGGTGCAGAGGTGAATAAAATAGACATGATTCTAATTCTTGCAGTTCATAGTCCAGTGAGAGAAGACCTATGATAAAGAAGAAAACAAGTAAGATGATTTCTAATTGTGGTAAATGCTATAAGGGGAGCAAAGTAGAAGGCTGTGACAGAGTGAATGGGGGCTCGGATGTGTGGGTCTTTCCATAGCTTTGGCACAGCCATGGTGATGGCAACTGATGACTGCAGTTCTCGTCCCCAAGAGAAGAAGAGAAACACCTTGGGGGAGTGAAGGTGGAGTGGGGGTGGCTCCCTCTTGTCATTTCAGCAGATTGTTGTCTTCCGAGCCCCCGTTGCCAGGCAACCCCAGCTATGCCACAGGCAAGCCTCGGAGACAGCTTTAGAGCCCAGGTGAGCAAAGCCAATTTCTGTGAAGCAGATCAGATCTCACTCAAAGCCTGTTAGTACCTGAAGAGTTTCACCTACTAGGTCCTTAAAGGAGGGAGAGGAAAAGGAGCACTTGTGAGGGGGCAGAGTCAGTAGTCCTAACTTGGTCCATGAAAGAAGACAAGACTGAAACATCTTTTTGACAGCTATAATGTCAAAACATGATTTTTACAGCAACAATGCTTAGCACTGGATTGTGCAAATCTTGGCTCGAAAGATGGATGAATGTCTACCTTGCTCACACTCTCCCTTTAGGCCAATTGTTCCTGACATCTTCCCTGAGCTCCCTGGTCCCCATGCCACATCTGGCAAACTGTTGCTCAGTCACAGTAGCACCTTGTCGTAGGGTCTCTCCCTGGGTAGCCATACCGTTCTGAGGCATGGAGACCTGTACTGAGCAGGAGGGATTCCCCTCCTGCCCTCTTTTCAATTATGACACACCCACAACCACAAGCATCTTAGGTATGTTACCTTAGCCTCAGGAAAGGACGGTGTGAGTGGTACTGCTCTGAGACTCTCTTCCTGCTAATGATCAAACAACATTTTGTGCACTGCCAACCTGGTCAGTCTTTTGATATGTTCACTGATTGTCTGAATTTTCTCAGAGTTCAAGGGAAACATTCCTTTCTCTTTTTATACCAGAGTTTTAATTCCGGTGCTCGGAGGCCTAACCATCAGTCTCAGATCCTTGTGCAGAGAGGACAGTCCTCATAGTTGTCCAGAATCTCTAAAGTGTGAAAGCGGCAGGAGGCTAATAAGTTAGTGGATAATTACTTGGCAAGACCCTAGAGAAGATAGAAATCCAAGGAAGGGAATCTAGATTTGGGGGCCTCTTTTTTTTTTGGTCACACATGCCAATTCCAAAGGAGCCTGCTGCATTCTGGCCCCTTCATGGAGCTAGGGACACAAAATGGAGTCCAGAGCTCATCAAGCGTGAGGTCACTGGTAAATGTCCAGGCTTTGGTTTGGGACACCAAAAGGCCACATCCCAGGAGTGTGATTGAATAAGAAGTTAAAACAGCTCTTGCACAGTTGTCATCTGGGTAGCCAAAAAATTCAATCCCTGAAACCGGATTACAGTTGATCCTGGATTGTTAAAACCCTAAATACCTGAGTTAAACCCAATTAAAGTCCACACTCTGGAGGAAAATAGCATCATTTTTGTCTTCAAATTATTTCTACAAACAACCTTTCAAATGCTTTTTCTGGTACACAGTCAAATATAATCAATCAAAGTAAAAGATAGGAAAACAACCTAAGAACAAACAGAAAGCTCCCATAGGAGCTTCATATTCTGGGATTATCAGAAACAGACATTAAAATAACTTTGCTTACTATGTGTAAGTAGACAGAAGAAAAGAGTTGAAATTTTGTCATTCTAAAAATGCATACCAGATTTGGAAAAAAAAAAATTCTACAACTAAAAGCACAACAACTAAAATTTAAAGTCAGCATTATCTGCACAGATGCTCAAGTAAAAAATCTAGGCATTGTTCTTGACTTCTTTTCTCAGAAAACCCTCCCCTACAACTAGTGCATCAGCAAATCCTGTAAATTCTAATCAAAACATATTTGAAATCTTTTCACTTCAACTCCATTTTCACTGTCAACACTATTTTCTCTTACCTGGACTCCTACAATAGCTCCTGAACATTTTTTTCCCCTTCTACATTTGCCATGCATTTCCCACATGATTTCCATGTTAATATTTTTAAAACATCAGCCAGATTATATTTAGTGTTGTCACATTGTTCCTAAAATCCAAACTTCTCACCCTGGCCCATTAGCGCACGATGCAGCCTTTCCTTTACCCTCTAACTTCATCTCATGCCATTCTTCCCAGCAATCACTATCCTCTAGCCACACTGGCCTCCTTTTTGCTTCTGTAACACACCAAGCCCTTCCCATTACCCTTTTGCACTTTGTATTAGTAAGGGTTGCCCAGAGAAACAGAACCAACATTTTATCGATCTAGATCAAGATCTTAGTTATATATAGGAATTCTGTAGGGCAGGCCACAAGTTGGGAGCTCCAATGAAGGATTTGATGAATTCTCCAAGAGAAGTTAGCTGGCTGAAATAGAAATAGAAATTCTTCTTTATGACTCCTGAAATCACCAGTTTTGCCTTTAAACCTTCAACTAATTGGATAAGCCTTCTCTCATTGCCTAAGGCAGTCTCCTTTGCTGTTAATAGATGTAATCAACCATAGTTGCAAACAATGGATTAAAGATAGAGATTCAGGGCAGGCTACGGTGGCTCAGCAAGCAAGAATGCTTGCCTGCCATGCCAGAGGACCTGGGTTGGATTCCGGGTGCCTGCCCAGGTAAAAAATAAAATAAAATAAAAGATATAAATTCACAAAATATGTGTGATGGTTAGGCTCATATATCAACTTGGCCAGGTGATGGTACCCAGTTGTCTGGTCAAGCAAACATTGGCCTAACCATTATTTCAAGGACATTTTGTGGCTGGTTAATAAACCAGAAGGTTGGTTTATTAAATCATCAGTCAGTTAACTACTTGTGTGGCTGATTACATCTAAGATCAACTAAGGGAGTATCCTCCGCAATAAGAGAATCGAATCAACTGGATTTAATCCAATAAATTGATTAAGGGAGATTTTTAAGGGAGAAGAGAGAAATTTCATTTCTTCTTCAGACAGGCAGCCTCTCCTAGAGAGTTCATCGATGACCTTCATGTGAGTTGCCAGCCTTCAGCCTGGCATTTGAACTCGTGCATCCCCACAATTGCATGAGGCACTTTTAAAATTTTTCACATTTACAGGTATATTCTGATGGTTCTGTTTCTCTAGAGAACTCTGACTAATACATTACTTCACAGTAGCAATCAAGCCAGTGCTTGCTTGACCAAACAACTGGACACTGTTACCTAACCAAATGCACACATCTTTACCATCACACAGTAGTTGTTACCTCTGCCTGAAATACTCTTTCCCTACTTCATGTCATGGTTTGGTCATTCTCATCTTTCACATCTCAAAAATTATCTCTTCAAAGAAATTTCCATGACCCACCATCTAGGATTTGATTCCCCTAGGTACTCAGTCTTTTTAACAGATTTATTGAGGGATTACTAACTCAGTAACTTTACTGGATTTTATATTTACCTATGAAGTTACCTTCGTGTTCTTAATTCTCTGTATGGCTTTGAGTTACTGTCTAGTTGTGCTGGCACTTCAGTCTGAGGGACCCTCTTCAGCATTTCTTAAATAGCAAGTCTAATATCAATGAATTCCCTCAGCCTTTTATATTTGAGAATATCTTAATTTCTCCTTCATTTTTTTCTATAATATATGATATATATACAAATGTACAAAGCAAAGAAAGAAAAAAGCAATAGTTTTCAAAGCACTCTTCAGCAAGTAGTTACAGGACAGATCCCAGAGTTTTGTCATGGGCTACCATACAATCCTCTCAGATTTTTTCCTTCCAGCTGCTCCAAAATATAGTCTACTTCATTTTTGAAAGATAGTTTTGCTAAATATAGAAATCTTGGCTGCCAGGGTTTTCTTTTTCTTTCAATACTTTTTTATTCCTTTCAACACATCTTAATCAGCTGACAATCTTATTAAGACTCCCTTGTACATGATGAGTGGCTTCCCTCTTCTACTTTCAACATTCTCTGTCTTTGTCTTTAGACAGTTTGAGTACATGTTCCATTAGTTTGGTGGTCTGCAAACAATTAGACAGATTTCTTTAAATGCCTAGAACCAAAAGTTCTTCCAGACTTTGCCAAGGGGCTCTCTACGTGTGTTGGGGCACATTTTCAACACTGATTCAGGCAGTTCACATCCATGAGTTAGCCTTCACTGAGTCAAGGCTAAGCAGGAGATGAGGGTGTAGGGTCTTCTTCAGGCCTTTCATGAGCATGTGCTCATGCATGTGAACTTTTATCTTTCCAGAAGCATGTCAGAGCTTTTCAGTGCCCTTATGGATCTCTTACTCCCCAGCTTTCCTCCAAAGCTTTTTGGTTAGTCCTCTGTTTGTCCCAACTGTTATCTGTCACTTCAGGCAGCAACAACTAAGTTATTAGCCTGTAAATATTTTTGACAATTTTTGGGCATTTGGGAAATGGGACTATGATACGTTAAAACACCATAAAGTTTGTCCGCCATCTATCTTAAATGAATATTTTCTGAGTTACTGTAAAGTTGTGGTTAATTTCCAAATTTCCAAATTTCCAAAACAGTTCATTCTGACAGTGTCAGTTTTTGCCTGTTTTTTCATTGCTTTTCTGGAGGGGAAGAATTTGGAGGTCCTTACTTTGCCATCTTTGCTGTTGTCCCCACTTTTATTCTGTTAAATACATTTATGATACAAATAGAATTCCAGGTTGACAGTTGTTTCTTTCAACTGTGTTGAAAGAAACAAAACAGTTGTTCCACTGTCCTCTAGTTTGCATCGTTTCCAAAAAGAAATGTGCTGTAATTCTTATCTTTTCCTTAGATGGTGTCATTCTTATCTGTTCTCATTCACAATGTGTAGACTTTTTCTCTAGCCACCTTTATGATTTTCTCTTTATCACTGGTTTAAAACAATGTCATTATAATGTGCTTTGCTGTAATTTTTTCATGGTTTCTGTGCATAGGTTTTGTTGAGCACTTTGTTTCTGTGGTTCTGTATTTTTCATCAAATATGGAAAGTTTTCAGATATTTGTTCTTCAAATATTTTTCCAGTCCCCTCCTCCCTTCATGGACTCAAAATATAGGTACCTCTGACTGCTTGAAGATGTCCCACAGCTTCCTGGTGCTTGTTTTTAGTGCTCTTTTCCCTTGTGTTTCACTTTGTATAGTTTCCATAGTCATGTCTTCAAATTCCATAATCTTTGTTTTCTTCTGCAGTGTCGGTTCTGATGTTTTTCCTATCTAGTTTATTTTTCCTCTTATACATTATAGTTTCTATCTTAGAGGTTTGATTTGAGTCTTTTAAAAATATCTTTCATATCTTGAGTCTTTTAAAAATATCTTTTAAAATATCTCTCATATCTTTCTACTAACCTGTTCAATCTCCTCTAGCTTCTTGAACATTTGAAATATAGTCAAAAGAACTCTTTTGATGTTCTTGTCTACAGTTCTTTCATCTGTATCATTTCTGGGTCAGTTTTGATTGATTTTTTTCTCCTCATGATTGGTTGTAAATCTTTCCTCTTTGCCTTCCTGGTGATTATTTTATTGGATGCTGGATATCATAATTTAACTTTTTGGCTGCTGGATATTTGGATATTTTTGTATTCTTAAAAATATTCTTGAGCATTGTTCTGGGACATATTAAATTACTTGGAAACAACTTGATTCTTTCATGTCTTGCTTTTAAGTATTAATAGGTGGGGCTGAAGATTCACTGAGTCCAGGGTTTTCTCACTTCTGAAGCAAGACCTTTCTTAGTACTTTAAAGGGTGTCCTGTGACTTATGAGGTACTCCACTCTAATTTTGGGGAACAGTAGCTATTTCAAGACCTAGATGAGCTCCATTCACTATTTTCTCTCATCTTTTTGTATGGTGTTTTCTCAAGCCTCTGGTCATTTTATCTCATACAGTACTCATCTGAATACTTGAGTGGAATCCTCTGAAGATTTTTGGCATTCTCTCTGTGTGCAACTTACTCCTCTCTGGCACTCTGCCCTGGGAAATCTTGCCACCTTGACTTCCCCAGAATTCCATGTCTGTCTCAAAATCATAGGGCTCACTTACTTTGTTTTGCATCTCTCAGGGGTCACAATCCTTCATTGCCTGGTGTCCAGTGTCTTGAGTGCCATTGTTTCAGTTATGTCTATTTTGTTGTTGTTATTTAGGCAGGAAGGTAAATCCTCTTACTTCATCTTGACCAAAAGCAGAAGTCCCAATCTAAATACTCTTTATTACACCACTTTGTTCATTTTTCTTTCATAGTACATGCCATATTCAAATTCTTTTTATCATTATCTCTTCACTTAGCTATCACTTATCTTATTCATTGGAATATAAACTGCATGAGACAGAGAACTTTTTCTTCTGTATCCACTATATCCATCTTTACCTGGCATATGCCTGACACACAGTGAATTCTCAATAAATATGGATTGACAATAAATAAATGAATGCATAGCATCCATTCTCTATCTTCCAACTAAGCCAACAGAGGTCAAACCACCTCCCAAATGGCTTTGAGGAAAGGGAATACATCCCTTCACTAATAGATTTTACTATTATCCCCTTTCCACGTAAGCCAGCCAATTCCCTCCCTCTCCACCTTCTTGCTTTCTCTCTCTTTCTCCAATGACTCTAGAACAAAAAGCCAGATTCAACTCTCATATGCTTTTTGTTTGGATTGTACAGTGAATGCATTTCAACTAGTGCCAAGATTTTATAACTGGGAGATATCACTTATAAATCTGTATTTCTGGTTTTCTTCATCAACCAAATCTGGCAACACTGGTCACTATTTGACAGCAGTGTGCTGAAACTTGGTCATGGCTATCCTTCTTAGAAGACCACGTGCTCTCCAGTATATCACAGCTCCCTTACAAACAGACTCATTGACTTTACCTGTGCAACTGCGATAGGCATTTGGATTTAGAGCCTCTGGTTTCACATTTGAAAATAAACTTTTCTCACTGCAGAGGAAATCCTAGGTTTCCAAGACAACAATGTCTTCCTTACTTGCCTTCTTGATGAGCCCAAAAGAAAAAAAAAATACATCAAATTTTCCCCATCAGGTTCCCTGTCACATAATATTGTACCCCTCACAGAGGGTCTATGGAAATAAAAAACAATATAAGGCTGAAAGTTTGAATCCAATAAAATAATTAATCTCTGCATAAATGATGCATATCTCAAGAGGACATTTAAATAAACTAGACAGAGCTTTATTTCTCTCTACATAGAAGTTTAGAAGTGGATGATCCAGAGCTGATAACACACTCCTTAGTGGTGTATCAGTCTCCACGTGTCTAGAGTTCTGCTGTGCATGGCCCACACTTCCCATAACATTTTGTGGTCGAAAATGGCTGCTCTATCTCCAGTTATCGTGTCCACCTCCTAGTCACCAGGAAGGAGGAGAAAAATGTCATGTTCTTTCTCTTTAAGAACACTCCCCAGAAGTTGAAACACTAATTCTGTTTCCACCCAGTTTTGACCAGAACTTCACTACTTGGCTACAACTAGCTAAAAAGCATGCATGAAATGAAGTCTTTATTCCTGATGTCCACATATTTAGCTAAACACTGTGAACTCTATTTATATAAAAGAAGGGAAGAATGAATTCTGAAGAACTACCTGCAGTCTCTGACGTCCCAGAATTCAAACTGCAGAAGCAGAAAACTTCAGAAGAATGCAGCTTGCTTCATGGATGATTTCTACTTGCTTTAAAGCCCCTTCTCCCCACCTCCCTTCCAGGACCCTTGCTTACAAAATCTGGGAATCAGCTAATATTGTCTGAGAATTCAGCATAGACAGAACTCCAGATTTTGACACAATTTCAGGGAAATGTGAAACATGGAAAAATGAGGTTGGATTTTCCCACTGGTCTGGTGAGATTATACCAGTAATTAAGTTACAGTATAGAAAATAAAGAAAGTTCTATTTTGCTTACTCCTGGGAATAGATTGAGTAGGAACATCTGCTATTGTTTTACCAGACAGAGCTTGAAAAAAGCAAAGCTCCAAAGCAGGCAGCACACTTTACAGATGGAATGAACACTCTCTCTCTGGGACAGTGGGATCAGATCCTTGGTCAGCTATAAGAGTTTTTCTGGATCCCACTTGGCACCATAGATTTGCAGGGGAAATAGTTTGAACACAAAAACAGGAAACACCAAGATACTTGCACGTCTTGCAGGAAGTAGTCTGTGGGTGAGGTTGGATATGGGAGAGAAGGGAGAGACCGGATTATGAGCATCTCTGCAGCTGCCCATCTCTCTCAGCCTAACAAACTCAGCACACAAACACAAACACACACAACTGCCATATTATAAGCAGGTTCACTGTGAACTTAAAAGCTGGAGATACAACACTGACTCCTCTTTCAGTTTGCTTTGACTGAAATAGTTGTCAGAAAGAGCAAAAAAAATGATGAACAAGGGACAAAAAAACAACTGGAGGTTAAAGAACATACCTCTGAATATGTTGCCATGGAACAGATAAAAATCATGATCAAATAAGTGACCATGACCTAAGTAATTGATGAAACAATCATCTCTTCAAAACAAGAGTTCAAAGCAATAATACAAACATGCAAGGAAGAACAATATTAGAAGATAACATAAGGCAATGAAAAAAGAGTTGTAACTCAGGAGAGAAAAAATAAGTCAATCACAGAAACATGTCAACTTGGGAGGAACAAAAAGATAGCAAAGAATATGGAAGCAGAACTAAGAGATGAGGAAAAATAAAGAAAATGCTGGAAGAAAAAATAAAAATTTAAACTAAAATATAGGAAGAAATATTTTCAAGACACATAAAAGT
Organism: Tamandua tetradactyla; assembly: GCF_023851605.1. NCBI lineage: Eukaryota > Metazoa > Chordata > Mammalia > Pilosa > Myrmecophagidae > Tamandua > Tamandua tetradactyla. The sequence continues at coordinate 50,799,588 of NC_135341.1, read as the reverse complement.
AAGAAGATAATTTCCTTTCATATAAAATATGCCAACAAATAAATAAGAAAGGAAACAGCAACCTGATTGAAAAACTAGTCAAAGAATATGAATAGAAGTTTACTGAAAAGTAAACACAAATGGTTTTTAAATGTATGAAAAAGTTTTCAAAAGTAGCTGATAATAGGAGAAATGAATATTGCAACTCTTATTGCTGGATATAATGATTCCATTGAAAAAGATTAACAAGGATATAAGAAAACATGCTTTCTCATGTGTTGCAAAAGGAAGTATAAATTAGCCATTGAAGGATGGCAATTGGCAAAACCTATCCAAATTTCAAATGTACATACACTTTGATCCACTAATTCCATCTCTAAAGATTTATAATTGCAATATTCTTATATTTATGCAGGGATTAGCATAAAATGATATTAACTACAGCTTTGTTTACAGTATGAAACTATTTGGAACAATCTAAATGTCCAACACTGTGAGACTTGTCAAATAATAGCATATACATATGTTGTGGTTTTAAAAAAAATGAGAGACCAAACATTATGCATTGAAACATACAATATATATTACATTATTAAATGAAAACATTAAGCAAAATAGTGTTGAAAAGGAAAACTAGAAGGTCAGCGGTCAGGGGAGACAAGAAGCTTAATACTCATAGTATCCCTTTTGTGTTGTTTGAATGCTTTACGTTGTGTGCATATTTGGTGTGCTTAACCCAGTCAAAAATAATGAATTTAGGAGAAGGGGCCAAGATGGCGGCTTAGTAAGGTACGCGTGTCTTAGTTCCTCCTCCAGAGCAACTACTAGGTGACCAGAAACAGTGCAGAACAGCTCCCGGGGCCACGGCAGGGACCGGACACACAGCGTAACCCAGTCTGGGCTGGCTGGACTGGTTGCGAGACTCCGCTGTGGTGAGCTCCACGAGCAGTGCGCGCTTCCCCAGGCCCCGGCAGCTGGCAGCCGGTGCCCCTCCCTCCCTCCTTCCCGGACTGGCTGAGAGTCTCGGAGAGGCAAGTTCCCCAAGCCGTGGCGGCTGGTGGCCGGCAACCCTCTCTCGTGGGCGGCTTCCCGGATCGGCAGCAAGTTCCCCAAGCCCCGGCAGCCGGCGACCGGCACCCCTCCCCCACAGGCAGCTTCCCGGTCTGGTGGCGAATATCGGATCAGCGAGCTCCCCAAGCTGCAGTGGCCGGTGGCTGGTGCCCCTCCCCCACAGGCGGCTGCCCGGAGGGAGAGGAGGGAGTCTCTGACAGTGGCAGGGACTGGGTCCAACCAAACACCAATAGTGGCATTAATAAAGGAGCCACAACATCTTTTGCTGGTGGGACCTGCAGACAGACAAGCGCCACATACTGGGCAGTATAAAAAAAACAGAGCCCAGAGACTTTACAGGAAAGTCTTTCAACCTGCTGGGTCTCACACTCAGGGAAATATGATTAAATGTCCAGACGCCAGCAAAAAATAACAAATCACACCAGGAAAATTGAAGATATGGCCCAGTCAAAGGAACAAACCAATAGTTCAAATGAGATACAGGAGCTGAGACAACTAATTCTGAATATACGAACAGAAATGGAAAACCTCTTCAAAAACCAAATTAATAAAATGAGGGAGGACATGAAGAAGGCAAGGAATGAACAAAAAGAAGAAATGGAAAGTCTGAAAAACAAATCACAGAACTTATGAGAATACAGTAGAAGAGATGAAAAAAACAATGGAAACCTACAATGGTAGATTTCAAGAGACAGAGGTTAGAATTAGTGAACTGGAGGATGGAACATCTGAAATCCAAAAAGAAACAGAAACTATAAGGAAAAGAATGGAAAAAGTTGAGCAGGGGCCCAGGGAATTGAATGATAATATGAAGCGCACAAATATACATGTTGTGGGTGTCCCAGAAGGAGAAGAGAAGGGAAAAGGAGGAGAAAAATTAATGGAAGAAATTATCACTGAAAATTTCCCAACTCTTATGAAAGACCTAAAATTACGGATCCAAGAAGTGCAGCGCACCCCAAAGAGATTAGACCCAAATAGGCGTTCTCCAAGACACTTACTAGTTAGAATGTCAGAGGTCAAAGAGAAAGAGAGGATCTTGAAAGCAGCAAAAGAAAAACAATCCATCACATACAAGGGAAACCCAATAAGACTATGTGTAGATTTCTCAGCAGAAACCATGGAGGCAAGAAGACAGTGGGATGATATATTTAAATTACTAAAAGAGAAAAACTGCCAACCAAGAATTCTATAAACAGCAAAATTGTCCTTCGAAAATGAGGGAGAAATTAAAACATTTTCAGGAAAAAGTCACTGAGAGAATTTGTGACCAAGAGACCAGCTCTGCAAGAAATACTAAAGGGAGCACTAGAGTCAGATATGAAAAGACAGAAGAGAGAGGTGTGGAGAAGAGTGTAGAAAGAAGGAAAATTAGATATGATATATATAATACAAAAGGCAAAATGGTAGAGGAAAGTATTACCCAAACAGTAATAACACTAAATGTTAATGGACTGAATTCCCCAATCAAAATACATAGACTGACAGAATGGATTAAAAAACAGCATCCTTCTATATGCTGTCTACAGGAAACACATCTTAGACCCAAAGATAAATATAGGTTGAAAGTGAAAGGTTGGAAAAAGATATTTCATGCAAATAAGAACCAGAAAAGAGCAGGAGTAGCTATACTAATATCCAACAAATTAGACTTCAAATGTAAAACAGTTAAAAGAGACAAAGGAGGATACTATCTATGAATAAAAGGAATAATTAAACAAGAAGACATAACAATCATAAATATTTACGCACCAAATCAGAATTGCCCCAAAATACGTGAGGAATACACTACAAATACTGAAAAGGGAAATAGACACATCTATCATAATAGTTGGAGACTTCAATTCCCCACTCTCATCAATGGACAGAACATCTAGACAGAGGAACAATAAAGAAACAGAGAATTTGAATATTACAATAAATGAGCTAGACTTAACAGACATTTATAGGACATTACACCCCACAACAGCAGGATACACCTTTTTCTCAAGTGCTCATGGATCATTCTCAAAGATAGACCATATGCTGGGTCACAAAGCAAGACTCAACTAATTTAAAAAGATTGAAATCATACACAACACTTTCTCAGATCATAAAGGAATGAAGTTGGAAATCAATAACAGGCAGAGTGCCAGAAAATTCAGGAATACATGGAGGCTCAAAAACACACTCTTAAACAAACAGTGGGTCAAGGAAGAAATTACAAGAGAAATTAGTAAATATCTCGAGGCAAATGAAAATGAAAACACAACATATCAAAACCTATGGGATGCAGCAAAAGCAGTGCTAAGAGGGAAATTTATTGCCCTAAATGCCTATATCAGAAAAGAAGAAAGGGCAAAAATTCGGGAATTAACTATCCACTTGGAAGAACTGGAGAAAGATCAACAAACTAACCCCAAAGCAAGCAAAAGGAAAGAAATAACAAAGATTAGAGCAGAAAAAAATGAAATAGAGAACATGAAAACAATAGAGAAAATCAATAAGACCAGAAGTTGGTTCTATGAGAAAATCAATAAGATTGATGGGCCCTTAGCAAGATTGACAAAAAGAAGAAGAGAGAGGACACAAACAAATAAGATCGGAAATGGAAGAGGAGACATAACCACTGACCTCACAGAAATAAAGGAGGTAATAACAGGACACTATGAACAACTTTATGCTAATAAATACAACAATGTAGATGAAATGGACAAGTTCCTAAAAAGGCATGAACAACCAACTTTGACTCAAGAAGAAATAGATGACCTCAACAAACCAATCACAAGTAAAGAAATTTAATCAGTCATTCAAAAGCTTCCCAAAAAGAAAAGTCCAGGACCAGATGGCTTCACATGTGAATTCTACCAAACATTCCAGAAAGAATTAGTACCAACCCTGCTCAAACTCTTCAAAAAAAATTGAAGTGGAGGGAAAGCTACCTAATTCATTCTATGAAGCCAACATCACCCTCATACCAAAACCAGGCAAAGATATTACAAAAAAAGAAAACTACAGACTAATCTCTCTAATGAATATGGGTGCAAAAATCCTCAATAAAATTCTAGCAAATCGAATCCAGCAATACATTAAAAGAATTATACATCATGACCAAGTAGGATTCATCCCAGGTATGCAAGGATGGTTCAACATAAGAAAATCAATTAATGTAATACACCATATCAACAAATCAAAGCAGAAAAATCACATGATCATCTCAATTGATGCAGTGAAGGCATTTGACAAGATTCAACATCCTTTCCTGTTGAAAACACTTCAAAGGATAGGAATACAAGGGAACCTCCTTAAAATGATAGAGGGAATATATGAAAAACCCACAGTTAATATCATCCTCAATGGGGAAAAATTGAAAACTTTCCCCCTAAGATCAGGAACAAGACAAGGATGTCCATTATCACCACTGTTATTCAACATCGTGTTGGAGGTTCCAGCCAGAGCAATTAGACAAGAAAAAGAAATACAAGGCATCAAAATTGGAAAGGAAGAAGTAAAACTATCACTGTTTGCAGATGATATGATACTATACATTGAAAACCCTGAAAAATCCACAGCAAAACTACTAGAGCTGATAAATGAGTACAGCAAAGTAGCAGGTTACAAGATCAACATTCAAAAATCGGTAGTGTTTCTATACACTAGCAACGAACAAGCTGAGGGGGAAATCAAGAAACGAATTCCATTTACAATTGCAACTAAAAGAATAAAATACTTAGGAATAAATTTAACTAAAGAGACAAAAGACCTATACAAAGAAAACTACAAAAAACTGTTAAAAGAAATCACAGAAGACCTAAATAGATGGAAGGGCATACCGTGTTCATGGATTGGAAGACTAAATATAGTTAAGATGTCAATTCTACCTAAATTGATTTACAGATTCAATGCAATACCAATCAAAATCCCAACACTTATTTTTCAGAATTAGAAAAACCAATAAGCAAATTTATCTGGAAGGGCAGGGTGCCCCGAATTGCTAAAAGTATCTTGAGGAAAAAAAACGAAGCTGGAGGTCTCATACTGCCTGACTTTAAGGCATATTATGAAGCTACAGTGGTCAAAACAGCATGGTACTGGCGTAAAGATAGATATATCGACCAATGGAATCGAATAGAGTCCTCAGATATAGACCCTCTCATCTATGGACATTTGATCTTTGATAAGGCAGTCAAGCCAACTCACCTGGGACAGAACAGTCTCTTCAATAAATGGTGCCTAGAGAACTGGATATCCATATGCAAAAGAATGAAAGAGGACCCGTATCTCACACCCTATACAAAAGTTAACTCAAAATGGATCAAAGATCTAAACATTAGGTCTAAGACCATAAAACAGTTAGAGGAAAATGTAGGGAGATATCTTATGAATCTTACAATTGGAGGCAGTTTTATGGACCTTAAACCTAAAGCAAGAGCACTGAAGAAGGAAATAAATAAATGGGAGCGCCTCAAAATTAAACACTTTTGTGCATCAAAGAACTTCATCAAGAAAGTAGAAAGACAGCCTACACAATGGGAGACAATATTTGGAAACGACATATCAGATAAAGGTCTAGTATCCAGAATTTATAAAGAGATTGTTCAACTCAACAACAAAAAGACAGCCAACCCAATTACAAAATGGGAAAAAGACTTGAACAGACACCTCTCAGAAGAGGAAATACAAATGGCCGAAAGGCACATGAAGAGATGCTCAACGTCCCTGGCCATTAGAGAAATGCAAATCAAAACCACAATGAGATATCATCTCACACCCACCAGAATGGCCATTATCAATAAAACAGAAAATGACAAGTGCTGGAGAGGATGTGAAGAAAGAGGCACACTTATCCACTGTTGGTGGGAATGTCAAATGGTGCAACCACTGTGGAAGGCAGTTTGGCGGTTCCTCAAAAAGCTGAATATAGAATTGCCATACGACCCAGCAATACCACTGCTAGGTATCTACTCAGAGGACTTAAGGATAAAGACACAAACGGACATTTGCACACCAATGTTTATAGCAGCATTATTTACAATTGCAAAGAGATGGAAACAGCCAAAATGTCCATCAACAGGCGAGAGGCTAAACTCTCTAATGATATATGAGCCTAATAATTAGGCTTAATATGTGAGCCTAATAATAAATGATTGTTAAACTGATTGGTTAACTAAGCTCATAATAAATATCCTCAAACTAATTAGCAAGTGTTCTAGCTTGCAAGCTGCCAGAATGTGATATACCAGAAACAGAATGGCTTTTAAAAAGGGGAATTTATTAAGTTGCTAATTTACAGTTCTAAGCTCATGAAAATATCCCAATTAAAGCAAGGCTATAAAAATGTCCAATCTAAGGCAGCCAGGGAAAGATATCTTGGTTCAAGAAGGCCAATGGCATTCAGGGTTTCTCTCTCAGCTGGAAAGGCACTTGGTGAGATCTGTAGCATTCTCTTCAATGGCTTCTCAGGGACTCTGTCTGTTCTGTTGGTTCTATCAGTTCTGGTGGCTCTAAAGCTTTTTCCAAAATGGTTCCCTCTTAAAGGGTTCTAGTAAGCACCCCCACCTTGAATGGCTGGAGATACATCTCCAATGAAACCATCTAATCAAAAGTTGCCATCCAGGCGGGCTGGTGGCTGGGCGGGCGACGGCGGCGGCGGCCTCTGGGCAGTAGAGGGGGCTCCGGGGCTGAGTCCGTGTCGACGCCGGCCGCGGAGACGGCACCATGGGCACTGGGTAGAGGGGCAAGTTGGCCACCGCCGCCGCCGGGGGTGGTGGGAGAGCCTCTCCGGGGCAGGGGGCGGGTGGGGGAGGGAGGGGCGGGCACCCGCGCGGCCACTGCACTTTTGTAATTTTTTCGGGTGCCGCAGCGGCGACCACTCCGCGCTTATGTCTCTGATCCCCGGAGCGACGACGGCCGCTGCTTAACCTGGAAAGAGGAATGCCAGCTCCTGAGCAGGCCCCACTGGTGGAGGAGGGGCAACCACAGACCCATCAGGAAGCTGCTTCCACTGGCCCAGGCATGGAACCCGAGACCACAGCTACCACTATTCTAGCTTCCGTGAAGGAGCAGGAGCTTCAGTTTCAGAGACTCACCCGAGAACTGGAAGTGGAAAGGCAGATTGTTGCCAGTCAGCTAGAAAGATGTAGGCTTGGAGCAGAATCACCAAGCATCGCCAGCACCAGCTCAACTGAGAAGTCATTTCCTTGGAGATCAACAGATGTGCCAAACACTGGTGTAAGCAAACCTCGAGTTTCTGACGCTGTCTATCCCAACACCTATCTCATCAGGACAGAACCAGAACAAGGGATCCCCTACTCACCAGAACAGACCTCTCTCCATGAAAGTGAGGGATCATTGGGTAACTCAAGAAGTTCGACACAAATGAATTCTTACTCTGACAGTGGATACCAGGAAGCAGGGAGTTTCCACAACAGCCAGAACGTGAGCAAGACAGATAACAGACAGCAGCATTCATTCATAGGATCAACTAACAACCATTTAGTGAGGAATTCTAGAGCTGAAGGTCAAACTCTGGTTCAGCCATCAGTAGCCAATCCGGCCATGAGAAGAGTTAGTTCAGTTCCATCTAGAGCACAGTCTCCTTCTTATGTTATCAGCACAGGCGTTTCTCCTTCAAGGGGGTCACTGAGAACTTCTCTGGGAACTGGATTTGGCTCTCCATCAGTAACTGACTCCCGACCACTGAACCCCAGCGCATACTCTTCCACCACATTGCCCGCCCAGCGGGCCGCCTCTCCATACTCCACACAAAGACCCGCCTCCCCAACAGCTGTACGACGGATTGGGTCCATCTCCTCCCGGCAGCCCTCCAATCCCAATGGACCAACCTCTCAGTACCAAACCACCACCAGAGTAGGATCCCCATTAACCCTGACGGATGTACAGACCCGAGTAGCTTCACCATCCCAAGGCCAGTTGGGATCATCATCCCCCAAACGCTCAGGGATGACTGCTGTACCACAGCATCTGGGACCTTCATTGCAAAGGACTGTTCACGATATGGAGCAGTTTGGACAGCCCCAGTATGACATTTACGAGAGGATGGTTCCACCTCGATCAGACAGCCTGACAGGCTTACGGAGTTCATATGCTAGTCAGCACAGCCAGCTTGGGCAAGACCTTCGTTCAGCTGTGTCTCCCGACTTGCACATCACACCTATCTATGAGGGGAGAACCTATTAAAGCCCAGTGTACCGCAGCCCCAACCATGGAACCGTGGAGCTCCAAGGATCACAGACAGCCTTGTATCGCACGGGCTCAGGTGTTGGAAATCTGCAAAGGACCTCCAGCCAACGAAGTACCCTTACATACCAAAGAAATAATTACGCCCTGAACACAACAGCTACCTACGCAGAGCCCTATAGGCCGATACAATACCGGGTACAAGAGTGCAATTATAGCCAGCTTCACGCAGCGCCAGCAGATGATGGCACCACAAGATCACCTTCAATAGACAGCATTCAGAAAGACCCCAGGGAGTTTGCCTGGCGTGATCCAGAGCTGCCTGAAGTCATCCACATGCTGCAGCACCAGTTCCCCTCGGTTCAGGCGAACGCGGCGGCCTACCTGCAGCATCTGTGCTTTGGTGACAACAAAGTGAAGATGGAGGTGTGTAGGTTAGGGGGAATCAAGCATCTGGTTGACCTTTTGGACCACAGAGTTTTGGAAGTTCAGAAGAATGCTTGTGGTGCTCTCCGAAACCTGGTTTTTGGCAAGTCTACTGATGAAAATAAAATAGCAATGAAGAATGTTGGTGGGATACCTGCCTTGTTGCGGCTGTTGAGAAAATCTATTGATGCAGAAGTAAGGGAGCTTGTTACAGGAGTTCTTTGGAATTTATCCTCATGTGATGCCGTAAAGATGACAATCATTCGAGATGCTCTCTCAACCTTAACAAACACTGTGATAGTTCCACATTCTGGATGGAATAACTCTTCTTTTGATGATGATCATAAAATTAAATTTCAGACTTCACTAGTTCTGCGTAACACAACAGGTTGCTTGAGGAACCTCAGCTCGGCAGGGGAAGAGGCACGGAAGCAAATGCGTTCCTGTGACGGGCTGGTGGACTCGCTGCTGTACGTGATCCACATATGCGTGAACACATCCGATTACGACAGCAAGACGGTGGAGAACTGTGTGTGCACCCTGAGGAACCTGTCCTACCGGCTGGAGCTGGAGGTCCCCCAGGCCCGGCTGCTGGGAATGAATGAACTGGATGACTTACTGGGAAAAGAGTCTCCCAGCAAAGACTCCGAGCCAAGCTGCTGGGGAAAGAAGAAGAAAAAGAAAAAGAGGACGCCACAAGAGGATCAATGGGATGGAGTTGGGCCTATCCCAGGGCTGTCAAAATCCCCCAAAGGGGTTGAGATGCTGTGGCATCCATCAGTGGTGAAACCATATCTGACTCTTCTAGCAGAAAGTTCCAACCCAGCCACCTTGGAAGGCTCTGCTGGATCTCTTCAGAACCTCTCTGCTGGCAACTGGAAGTTTGCAGCATACATCCGGGCGGCCGTCCGAAAAGAAAAAGGGCTCCCCATCCTTGTAGAGCTTCTGAGAATGGATAACGATCGAGTTGTGTCTTCGGTAGCAACCGCCTTGAGGAACATGGCCCTAGATGTGCGCAATAAGGAGCTTATAGGTAAATACGCCATGCGAGACCTGGTCAACCGGCTGCCCAGCGGCAACAGCCCCAGCATACTGTCCGATGAGACCATGGCAGCCATCTGCTGCGCTCTGCACGAGGTCACCAGCAAAAACATGGAGAACGCCAAGGCCCTGGCCGACTCAGGAGGGATAGAAAAGCTGGTGAATATAACCAAACACAGAGGAGACAGATCATCTCTGAAAGTGGTGAAGGCAGCAGCCCAGGTCTTGAATACATTATGGCAATATCGGGACCTCCGGAGCATTTATAAAAAGGATGGGTGGAATCAGAACCATTTTATTACACCCGTGTCGACATTAGAGCGAGACCGATTCAAATCACATCCTTCCTTGTCTACCACCAACCAACAGATGTCACCCATCATTCAGTCAGGCTCCAGCAAACCTTCACCAATTTACATCAGTTCCTATTCCTCACCAGCAAGAGAACAAAATAGACGGCTACAGCATCAACAGCTGTATTATAGTCAAGATGATTCCAACAGAAAGAACTTTGACGCATACAGATTATATTTGCAGTCTCCTCATAGCTATGAAGATCCTTATTTTGATGACCGAGTTCACTTTCCAGCTTCTACCGATTACTCAACACAGTATGGACTGAAATCAACCACAAATTACGTAGACTTTTATTCCACTAAACGACCCTCTTACCGGGCAGAACAGTACCCAGGGTCCCGGGACTCCTGGGTGTAGCCTCAGACGCCCGGTGGAGGAACTCCTTCTTTCTAACCTTGTTTGGATTGAGGTGAAAAGTCCGTCTTGCTGATTTGATGGTGAAATGTGAAAGTGAAATGGAAGGAATGAGTGAAGAGCTTTTTTTTTTTTTCTTTTTTGAGGAATTATCAGGGAAGTAGGGAAACCTTTGGAAGAGAGGACTTTCTAAGCTCTATTTAGGTGTTAGGTCTAATTACCTGTAGATTCTGTAGTCTGATGAAGGTGTGGGCGATGTGATGAGAGGTTTGAGAAATGGGTGAAAATGAGATGGGGAATGTGTAGGTCAAATCAAATTAAAAATGATTTTTTTAATGTGAATAAAGTTATGTTCTGATAGTTTGTACAGAAAAAAAATAAAATGGATGCCCTTCAAAAAAAAAAAACAAAAAAAAAAGTTGCCATCCACAGGTGGGTGGGTCACAGCTCCATGGAAACCATAAAAAAGATCCTACCCAGTAATACTGTGTGGAGATTAAAGGACATGGCTTTTCTAAGATACATAATAGCTTCAAACCAGGACAGCAAGCAAATAAATGTAAAATATGAAGTATGTGACTTTTGTCTATTCTATTGCAAAGGTTTCTAAAATATAGGATAAATAAATAGGATTATATCTTGGCGTGTCATTTTGGGGGAGAAAAGTAGCAATTTGGTGACAGATATCAAAACTTTAAAATTTGAGTTCTACTTCTAGGAATTTTTCCTAACTGATTAAGAAAGGTATAGGTAAAGATTTAACTATAAGGATGTTCATATAACATTGTTTGGCTATGTTATGTATTATTTATACATTATGTATATATGTAGTATACTTTCCATTTGGAAATAAAATGTGCCTATGAGCCAGAAAAAAAATGTGGTTGGTTACACAACTGCTACTCAATATGGGGTTGTTATCAAGTTTATAGTGCCTGTGGTGTTATGAGCTTTATCCTAACAAGGAATGTGCTATGCAGAGATCCTGGCAAGAAATAGCCTAGATGCCAGCAAAATCAGAAAAGAGATGTATCAATTATAACTAATTATTGGGGTTAAAAGTCCATTGGGTGGGTTTGTTTCCCAGTGCCTGCCCATGCAAAAAAAAAAAAAAAAGTGCATTGGAGGCGTTCCAGTTACAATAGCCACATTCAAAAAAAGAAAGAAAACTACTCCAAAACACAGTGGCTTAAAACAATAACATTTATTTTGCTCACAGATGTGAAATTTGGGTATGGCTCCAAAACATAGCTCATTTCTATCCCACATGGCATCAGCTGGGAAGATCGAGGGCTACTGGCTAGATTCATCTGAAAGCTTGCTCACTCATGTATCCATTGGTTGATGCTGGCTGTTGGCTGAGACCTTAGCTGGTTTGCTGGCTGGAACACCTATACATGGCCTCTCCGTATGGCTGCTTGGGCTTCCTAGCAGAATGGTAGTTGGTTCCCCAAGAGAGAGATTGAGGCAGAAGCCGTGTTACTTTTTATGACTGAGCCTTGGAAATAATTCAGTTTTCTTTCTGCCGTATTCTATTCCTGAAGAGAGTAACAAAGTTCTGCCCAGATTCAAGAAGAGGGGAAATAGACTCCTTCTCTTGATGAGAAGGTCCAAGTGTGGGTTGGGCATATGGGACCAGAAATATTTCTGTGTCAATTTTTGGAAAACACAAATTGCCACATGAGGTGGGAAGAAGAAGGAAGTAAGCAATCAATGCCCTGCCTCAGGTGGATATCCAGCTGGCAGGTGAGAGAGTTATGGTAGGCAACAGAGTTTCCTTGGCCTACCTAGTAGGTGTCTTTCTTTAGAGGCGACTATTTTGCGTGCTGCTTAGAACTGATGACTCTGGGGTGTGGTGGGCTAAGAGAAGGTTTAACTGGAGTCTCGGAGAGTCAGTGGTACCTGTTTTGTATCAGGCCCAAGACGGAGTGCATTGGATTCAGTCTTGCCTCAAAAGAGGAACAAGTCTGAAAGTTATCATGGATATGGTAGGGGCAGCAAATAATATCTCTCATGTGTGTACAGTGCTAGCAGGTGCAGAGAAGTGTGCTGAGAGGCGAGATCTAATCGAGAAAAGCCTAGACGCTATGTGGCCATGGGCATGTCGCTAACCTCTTTGCACCTTACTTTCCACACCTGCAATACGACACTGCCTGACAACTTTTCAAGGTTGTCGGGAAGATTAAGTACCAGGATATTTGTGAGATACTTAGTTATTAAATGCTGAGTGAGTGGGTACTCCACCCAGAAGCCATGATTTCTATGCTTGGATTTCTCATGAACATCCTTAAAAGGAAACAGAAGTGCCAATTCTTTGACCAGGACTAGGTTGATTCCTGCGTGTCAAAGTCATCTGATGATATTAATTTTGGAGATATTTATGGGGAAGGCAACAGAGTTTGATAGAGTTGATAATCCCCTTGATTAGAGCCTGACAGAACTCAGAGCCTCCCACTCGTAGTTGGAGGACCTGCAGACTGGGTTTCCCAGAGAAAGCAACTCCCTGTTGCTGCAAGAAATTGACACACAGCCCCAGTTCTGGGCTGAAAGAGGGCCAAGAGTCTCTCCTTTCACTCTCTGCATGGGTGTCCCCACATTTTCTCTACTCTGCCTTGCTGCCTTTTAGAAGTTCAGCTAAGTGTGGCCTGGCCCATCAGGGAGCATGCTCATCCAGCACATCCAGGGCAAGAGTGAGAACAAAGACAGCGATCAAACACTGACAATGTCGGATGCATCCTCTCAAGTGTACACTCCTGGCCCTGATTCTGCATTAAGCTGTAAGCCAAAAATGTGTTTCATCTAGACTGGAAAATGTGTGTGGAATAGCAATTGTCTGCCTAAGAGGCCCCAGCCCCAACTCCACCAGACCACCACCAAATATTTAGACTATACTCTAGGCTTGGGGACAGTAGGTGCTCAGTCCAGGCCTTTCTTTCCTTTCTTACCTTCTCTCTGCCCCTTAGGGTTAGCTGATTCAAGATCCCCAAAGATTGATTTTTTTATGGCCCTCTGACTCCCTTACTCCTTCCAAAATGTATGTCCAAATCAATTCAACAAACATTTATTGAGTACCTCTTATGGGTCAGGCTCCATGCTTAATGCCAGGAGCTTAATACCAGTGGTCTAGAATAGTGCATTCCAATAGAACTTTCTGTGATGATGGAGATATTCTATACCTGCTCTGTCCTGTACAGTAGCCACTAGCCCCATAGGCTATGGCTATTTTTAAGGCTATAGAGCACTTAAAATGTAGCCAGCATGACTGAAAAACTGAATTTTTAATTTTATTTAATTAATTTTAATTTAAATAGCCACATATGGGTAGTCATTATTATATTGAACAGCACAGTCTAGAAGGAGGCAGGGATGTACCCAAAAGCCATATTCTATCTTTTGCTCTAAAATGTGCAATAGAGACACATACGGCGGAGCAGAGCGTTAGTCCCCCTCAAAAAAGAGGTTGATTTCGACATGGAAATTAGAGAAGGCTTCCTGGAGGTGACGACCTGGTGAGAGTCTTAAAGAAGGGAAAGAATTTCCATATGCAAAATATATCCATTCCATCCTAATATCTCAAAAGCCTTAAGTTATTTCAGTAACAATACCAAGTACAAAGTATCATCAAAATCAGTTGTAGATGTGGTCTGTCTTTGGATACAATTCTCTTACATCTGTGGACCTGTGAAACCTAAAGAACAAATTATCTGCTTCCCATATACAAAGAAGGGACAGTCATAGGATAAATGTTCACATTTCCATAAGGAGAAATCAGAAAGAAAACAGGAGTCATGGGTTCCAAACATTTCTAATACCCTGAAGGGCATACTCCTTTTGATTTCAAGGTCTGAAATTCATCTATAGAATGATGTTTTGTCCTCCAGGCCTGATGAAGCAGCAGCCGCACTCTTTTCAAGTGCTTGTTCAGTAGCCATGCTGCTCCAGAATACTGGGGTTCTGCTCTGCCCAAATATTCAGGTGAAGCTCCCACCCTCATCAAATATTGGTGTGGTGGCGAGGCACTCTGCAATCCCACAGACATTGTTCTTCCTGAACAGTGGGATGGAAGGCTCACCCTCTCCAAGTGCCGTGATATACTCAGCCCTTTCACCCACGTGGGTGGGCCCACTCTCTACACCCAAGATGTCTTCAGTCCAGACCTCAGCTTCCATGGTTCTGCCTCTGAAGTCTTTTCCCTTCAATGTGTACGTTTTCTGTCTCTTTTAGTCCAGGTTAGCAGTGATTCCATTCACACAGATCTCACCAAAAAAACTTGTCAGTTGTGTATGTCCAATCCTAACTTGCACTGAGTAGGCTGACCAGTTCCATGTTCAGTTAAACCCTCATATGAAGCACCATTCTCTGGGAGCCACTTTATGGGAGCTCAGAATTTTCCAAACCAACAATTTCTGGTTTCTTTGTGCCCAGAGTTCAGTTCTCAGCTTATCCCTTTCCTCTCATATTTTACCATAAGCTGCAAGGGCAAACTAGGCTGCACCTTCCATATTTAGTTTTGAAGTATTCTCAGCTAAATATCCAAGCTCATCACTTTCAAATTCTGCCTTCCATCTAACATAATTTCCCCAAGTACTCTGCCATTTTAAAACAATGGTCATCTTTCTTCCAGTATGCAATGATATATTCATCATTTCTGTCTAAGTCATCATCAGAAGTACCTGTAGTGTCCATATTTTTACAACAGTCTTTTCAAAGCAGTCTAGGCCTTTTCTAACAAGCACCTCACAATTCTTCCAGCCGCTACCCATTACTCAATTACAAAGCCTTTTCCACATTTTTGGTATTTTCAATATCAGCACCCCACTCCTAGTACCAAATTCTGTTTAGGGTCCTAAGTGGCTTAAAGAAGGTACCATGAAATGGGTTGGCTTTTAACAATGGGAAATTATTAGCTTACATGTTTACAGTTTTGAGAACATGAAAATATCTAAATCAAGGCAATGCTTTTTCCCCAAAGACTGTACCAGCAATCCTCAGCTCCTCTTTCACATGGCAAGACACATAGGGGCATCTGTTGGTCTTTCCCTACTCTTCCAGGCTTCATTGCTTCCATCTTCTGGCTTATGTGGCTTTTTCTCTTCTCTCTCTGTCTAGGTTTCATTATCTTATAAAAGACTCCAGTAAGAGGATTAAGACCCATCTTGAATGAGGTGTGCAACACCTTAATTGAAGTAGCCTCAAGAGATCCAACTTATAATGGGTCCTCACCCACAGGATTGGATTAGATTTAAGAACTTACTTTTCTGGGGTGCATACAGCTTCAAACCACCACAGTATATGGACATAAGAAGGCTAATGTAAGAAAGTGTGGTGGGGGGAAGCAAGCTGAAACATCTGTCCCTTGAGGGCAAGGAAGGTTTAGTGGGATAGAGGCTCTGGAGAGCTTGAATGGCAGGGGAAACACCAGAGCACCCTGAAACCTGAAGTAAATGCCTCTGAGCAATGGATGAGATAGTTAATGCACACTTTAAGAAGGAGACAGTTTTTTCCAAGTCACAATTGAGGGGAAAAGCTTGCGGCCATGCGAGATGGGTGCCATGCCCCAAATGAGAAGGAATGAGGACCTGAGTCAGGGAAGAATGTAATGAAGGTGAGTGTGAGACTGTTCTTTGAGGCCACTCCTAACATCTCCTACTCTTAGCACCCAGCTAAGTTTCAGTTGATAAATGGGGTCAAAGCATATATTAGGTGCCCAATAAATGTTTGCATGAAGAATGGATGCAATTGAGCATTCCCTCAGGCTCAATGATTGATTAGAAATTAGCCATGAGGATAAAAGGTTTGAGATTTCTTCCCTTAGTCTCCAGATAGTCCTTGTGTGCCAAATAAGATTGAACACATAATCATGGGGGATGTAGCAGCAGCAGAGCCCAAGTTCCTCCTCTTGGGGAGACCACAGTCTTGTTGAGGAGTATACCCAGCTTCTTCTGAAGCTTGGTAACAGACAGGTAGGGTGGTTCTGAAGGGAAAATAGCAAGAAAAGCTGGCCTGAGAGCCAGAGCATTTTGTTTTGAATATGTTGTTTTAATTTGCCAATAGAATGAGGATGGAGAAGCCCAGCAGGACTTTGGAAGGTGTGCTGGGACAAAAAAGCTTGATTGTGAAGTCATGAGCATAGCAGAGAAACTGAGGCCACAGGAGTGGTGGACATGTCCAGATTAAGGATCAGAAAAAATGAAAGAGAAGCAGAAGACAAACCCTTAGAGAATAGCCTTAATGCTCCTACACCACCAGCAAATGGCTAAGCCCACTGGCACATGCAGCCAGATCTATTCAACCACATCAATCCTTCAACCCCCTTTGCTCAACAAAACTTTACAACACTGCTCTATGCAATTTAACACCTGGCAGTAATGAAATCAACCAAACCTGTTCTTCCCTAAGTGTTTCCCAGAAAAGCTGATGCCTTTAGCTGCTGATCTCTGATGGGGTAACAGCCTTAGTAAAGAATGCCTCTGGATCGCCTCACTTTGTGCCAAATAGGCAAGTCCCTCCCCAGTGAGCAGAACTTCCCCTGCCCCTTTCTACATGGACCCACCCCCTCCTGCCTACTCCCATCAGGACAAAGATGGAAAAGGGATTTTTAGACCCTTTCAGAACCCAGGCTCCCACTTTATTTTTTAAAATATCTCCTGTAATAAGGGTAGACAAAACAGTGTCTGTTCCTTGGCAAAGATTCCTTCTCAGATGTATTACCACACTGCATTTCATTTGGACTAAACTGTACTGGCTTAATTCCACTTGGGCTGCTGTGTTCTCCCCCTTTGCCCCCTGCCTTCACCTCCAATAAGCTATGATTACTAAGATGGCTTATCATCACCATGAAACACACAACATCACTTCTTATAACTCTTTGTGAACATCTGAGTGGGATCTTTTCTGACCACCTCTGGGTAACAAACATTTGCCTTCCATGTTGATTTCTAAAAATATCTCTATTGTCTTTTGTGAGCACAAATGTAATCCAAACTATCTCTAAAGATGCAACTCTCACAGAATATTCAAAGCCACCACCAACAGCAATGTGGAACTGAATTTTTACTTATTTTCACAAAAGTGGATTGGATCATGTAGCCTCCTCTGCAACTTGGGTTCTAACTGAGCAATTTATTTTTGCCATATTTCTGTAACAGCACCTTTAGATTCTTTTAAAAACTGAATGTGTTCATGGTATCCAGGCATTTCCCTGCTGAATATTTGGGTTGTCTCCAATTTAACATTCTCCTAGATACTACTGAAGTGAACATTCTCATATACATTTCTTTGGGAACTTACAGGAAAGTTTCTCTAATATAAATCCCTAAAAGTAGAAATTGTGGATCCAAGAGTGAGACCATTTTTTATTTTAATAACTATTAACAAAACACCCTCTAAAAAGGTTGTATCTATTTTTGTTCCTATTTTGGTGGGTAAGGGGGCCCTTCTCCGCACAGCCTCTCCAACATAGGTATTGCCAGTATTTTCTCTCTTATGACTTGGTAAGGCAAATGCAGACATCAAGAGGGTAGAAAGCAATACACTCTGTTTCTACTCAACCTCATCCAGATACTCAAGTGGCCACAAAGTAAATTTGGGTTGTATTTTTCTGCATGGTAGGTGTAGTTCTCTGTGGATGCCTCCGGAAATTCCAGAGTTATTCTAGTTCTCTTCCCCCATCCCACTCCCAAACGTTAAAACGATGACTCCAAAAATCACAGACTGGCCTACATATTTCCCTGAAACAGCTGTCCTGCAGAATCCCTAGGGCTTGGGTTAAAAATAGTCTCAGTCTCCAAAAGAAGTTTGGGTCCTTGGGAATAAGAGCCTCTCAGAAATGTTCACATCTCCATAAAGGGCACAAGCAGGCTGACCTAGCTTTTTCCCTGGACCTCTTCATTGCTTGTGACTACCCCTCCCTGTCCTGGAAGAGGATCCCTGCCAGGAACCTTTTCATAGACCCTTCATTCTTCATTCTCATGCCCATCATGTCCCTATCTACAGCAGCCACAGCCAAGCTACAAGGTTGGTGCCGTTATTTCCATTTTATAAATGCCCGAGTAGGTTCAGAGACTTTGAATAACTTGTCTGAATTCACATGGCCAGCATAAGAAGCTGAATCTTAACCTTAGGTCTCACTTCAAGACTTTTACCACAGTGCCCTGTTTCCATGACCCTAAAGTCCTAAGAGATATTGGGTGCACAGCAACACTGAGCAGGGTGAGATACGGGTGTCTTAAGTGGACAACATGGAATTCTGAATATAAGCTAGAATTGTGTAGCACCAAGAAACAGGTTTCTGAACAACAATCCACCTAGCGAACACCAACACCCAGTACCTTGCTGATGGCTTTTCCCTCCTCCTTACTAAGTGGGGAAACACATTTTCCTGGCTGGTGGGTGGGAGTGAGGATCAGCTGTCGAATGGTATTGGCAGACCCAGTTTCTCTCCTGCAATGAGGAACCAGAATGTATCAGGTTAAACAGGGAGGCTTCCATTGAACTTGTAACCTCTCTAACTTTGATGGGGGCCAATGCATGGGGAGATTTGCACCTCCTGCCGCCCACCTTGCTTTTTGTTCTGTTGCCAGACTCTCCGAAGCAGATTTAGGATGACCAGATCAAGTAAAAGCTTCAATTGCCTAGGAAATATATCTGTGGCAGAAAGGAGAGCAGTTGCCTGCTGCATTCATTTACCCAGACTCTGAATCATGAATTCAAGAGATGGGGTTTTCTGGCAATTACATGGTATATGATATTGATACAGGAACACATTCAAGGCATCCCAGACCAGATCAGCCTACTGGAGGCTAGGAAGAATTTATTCTGTGTGTCAGACTATGTGTGTGTGTGTGTGAAAGAAATAGAAGGAGACAGGGAGAGGTTAGGTGTTGAGAATATAAAGATGCTATCACAATAGCTGGAGAATCTATGAATGCCCGAGTCCTGTCTTACAAGGATCCTGAAGGAGACAGATGCATGAGGAGAAATGGTCAAGAAAAATGATGCAATATTGTGTGGTTAGCTAAGTA
This sequence comes from Tamandua tetradactyla, assembly GCF_023851605.1. Taxonomy (NCBI): domain Eukaryota; kingdom Metazoa; phylum Chordata; class Mammalia; order Pilosa; family Myrmecophagidae; genus Tamandua; species Tamandua tetradactyla. The sequence goes on along the minus strand of NC_135341.1, from coordinate 50,780,158 downwards.
TTGTGCCTCAGAACTGCAAAAAAGTGTACGTACCTACAGCCCTCTCCTGATCACACTCCAGTACCCAGGAGCCCTCTGCCCGAATGACCCTGAGCCTCTTCCCTATAGAAATGCAGCATCTATGAAGTGGACAAGGATGGCTGTTTGGGGGGGAGGGGGACAGTTATAGTGCAGATATAGAATGAACTTGAATATGTGGGCTAGAATATCCATCTGCATGGGGTGGGGAGGAAGCAAAGGGTAAGTAGGAGGTAGAGGTCCCTATTTGTTCTTACAACAGACCCCCAAATGTTAGAGGCAGGTCTGCCCTTATGTGACAACGAGCAGTGTTGTCTGCCAGTGCCCCAGGAGATCTAGAACCCAGGAGCTGAGTGGGTTCTAGACTCAGCTAGCATTGGTCTGAGGGACACACTTCTCATCCAATTTGTCCTAGCTGGTCTGGTTGCTGGTAGAGCCCTCCACTACCAGCTAGTTGCCAGGTTCCAGAAGTGAGGTGGCTGAGATGACACATACCTGGATCCAGTGAAGGATGCTAGGATCCACTCAGATTCCAGGCCAAGCAGGTCACCACACAAAGACCTTTCTTTTCAGCTGCAGTCTGTGTAACAGCAAGAGTATGGACAGGGAACACTCCTCTGCTCCCTACCTGCACACTGACCTCAGGCAAAACCCTCAGCTTATACCTCTGTAAACTGGTAATTGTTACTCAATACTTTTGAGGGTTGTTTTAAGATTTAAAGATCATGGGTGTAAAATGCCTAATAGTAACTGGCAAAGAGTGGACCCTTGTTGCAATTATCTATTGCCATATAACAAACCATTCCAAAACATAGTGACTTAAAACAATAATGACTTATTAATTCTCATGATCCTGTGAGTTAGAAATTTGGGCAGTTTTCAGCTGGTGGTTCATCTGCTTCATGTGGCATCAGCTGGAGTCACTCAGCCACATTCATTCAGCTGGCACTTGGACTGAACCATCCAAGAAGCTCCCACACATGAATGGCCACTTGGTCCTCCTCCCCATGGCCCCTCCATATGGCTGGTTTGAGTTTCTTCATAGCATGGTAGTTGCAGAATAGTCAAATTCTTACATGGTAGGTTGATAACTCCAAAGGAAAGCAGAAGCTTCCAAGCTTCTTAAAAGCTAGCCCCAAAATTAATACAATGTCACTTCTGCCCCATTCTATTGGTCAAAGTGAGTCATAAGGGGAGGGGAAATAGACTCACATCTTGGTGGGTGGAGTGACACACACAGAAATGAGAAGGATTAATAGTGGTGCTCTTGGACATTGACCTTTTCTCTGGGCCCTTGGAGTAATCCCCCTGTCCAGGCCTGTAAAGCCTGGTCTGTGAGCACCTAGAGGGTAGAGTATAGTCTCATCCATCTCCGGGCCTCATCATTCTCATGTCCCCACAAGTAATATACCCCCAGCCACACTGAACTCAGGCCCTTGGAGGGAACCCAGAAGAGCTCACTCCACTGCACTGGAGGAATTTTTAAATGATACTCTCTGGCCATTGGAGGCTTGATGACAGTCAGGGCCTATTAGCCTTAATAGTCCCTCTTTCTGCTGTATCCAAGAGCAGGTATAATGTGAGCACCATGAGGGGTGCCCTTGGGGTGATCAGAGTTGGCCAGCTACTCAACAAACCTGGGCTCATTTTGAACTGCAAGTCACCATTCTGGGGAAACTGAGGCAGGCTGAGGCAGGAACTAGAGAAAGCTGAACTGTGTTATCCTTAGCTCTAGGCTTGGAAGTATGAGGGTTCAGGATGGGATTTCTGTGTTTGAACAATAGCACTCAGGTTACTGAGGGGTGTGGGCATGGAGGAGAGAATAAAGCTGACTTCAGTTTTCGGAGCAGTGCTGTATTGTTATTCATTGGGAATGACTTTGGGCAGCAGTTTTGTCCAGTCATCAATGGCCAGGTTGCTCCAGATGGACAAATAGTAGAACATGCATAAGTCTCCTTGCTAGGCATTCCATTTTCCTGTAGGGAAACACAATTCCCAAAAGACAAATAAGAGGTTGAAAGGAGTGAGCTGTCTAAATGCTCAGGGGTCAAGTACACTCTATTTACTGATTTTGAGCAGGAGGGATAGAGCCTCAAGAAAGAATTGTGACAGTTGCTGTTGACCTTGGTGCCTGAGTCCTTAGTGGAATGAGACCTAGCTGGCATCAGAAAATTCATTTGTTTCCAGGTCTCAGCCCTGCCCAAACTGGCTCTGTGGCCCAGAGTAGGACACACCATTTTGACCTCAGTTTCCCCACCAGAAATTTGGTGAGGTACTGTGGTGGTGTGAAACTGTGTGCACCCCAGAAAAATATGTTCTAAACTGAACCCATTCCTGTGGGTGTGGACCCATTATAAGTAGGATTATTTGATGAAACTACTTCAATTAAGGTTTGATCCACCTCACTCAAGATGGGTCTTATATCCTCCTACTGGAGTCCTTTATAAATGGAATGAATACAGAGGGAGAAAGAGAACACCATGGAGTTAAGAAAACTTGGCAGAGAAAGAAGAGACCAGCAGATATTGCCATGTGCTTTGCCACGTGACAGAGGAGCTAAGGGTCACCAGCATCTGGTCTTCAGGAAGAAAGCATCGCTTTGACAATGGCTTGATTTGGACATTCTCACAGCCTCAAACTGTAAGCTAATAAATTCCCACAGTTAAAAGCCGACCCATTTCATGGTATTTGCTTTGAGCAGCCTAGGAAAGTAAAATAAATACTGAAGCACTAGCACAGAGCTTAGGATGCTGTTAAGCAACCCTGTCAATTTTCTTCCTTCCTTCAGTCACAGAAAGCCTGGACTCTTGTCCCTAGAAAGAACTGTAGGATCACAGAGCCTCTTGGCTAAGAATGGTCTGGCCAAAGTATGTGTGTGCTAATGGGACAAAGGGAAGGAACAGCCACCAGAGGTATGCAGCGGGGGACCATACAGTATTCTGAATGGGTAACACTAATTGCAAGGAAGTGGGATCAGTGTCTGAGGCAATTAGGAAAATAGCTTACTCTTCACGATGGGTTTTTAGGAGATGAAGTTACCCTAAAAATTCAGCCCCTGGATTGGGAAAAGAGACAGTAGGTGTACATGTGATCATTCAGCAGTTGGATATACAACAGTGCCCATTGGTAAGCTAGCAGAGGATGACCATGGCAGCACCTCAGTTTGGGGGAACCCTGTGCAGAAAAGAATTAATATATCAGGCATCATCGCCTTTGAAAGTCCTGCTAATAGGGTTGGCCCTTGACTGAGAACTTCGATTTCAGGAGTGTTCCTACCATTTCCAGAACTAATGAATGGTTTAACATGCCTAAACTGCTTGTATAAAACAATACAGTTTTTATGCTGAAACCCCACTTTCCTTCTGAGTCTGGAATTTTGATATGTGCAAAGCAGAAGATGCCTACATGACCAGCTCCCAATAAAACCCTTGGGCACTGAGTCTCTAATGAGCTTCCTTGGTTAGCAACATTTTATACATGTTGTCACAACTTGGGTGTGGGAGAATGAAGAGGGTCCTGTGTGACTCCACTGGGAGAGAATGCTTGGAAGCCTGTGCCTGGTTTCCCCCAGACTTTACCCCATGCTTATTGTGCTTAGTATGCTTTCATTGTAATAAATTAAACCCACATGTAGGACTATTATATGCCGAGTCCTGTGAGTCCTCTTAGCAAAATACCGAACACCTGACACACACCAAACTCCTGTACTTCCAGGCTAGGCCTGGGACACCAAAGCCCCTGTGGCTGGATTAGGCTCCAGGACTCAGATGTCAATGGGAATTACTAATATCTGCAAAGTCCATTTCCCTCCCTCCACCCATCCCCTAACACCGACACTCTGAGGACCCTTGTGAGGAGAGGAAATGGATCCTAAAGCAAGACTTTCCTTAGGGGTGGATTTCTCAAGATAGTTCTACCAAGAAGTGCTTAATTTTGAAGCACAGAAAGTACTTAACTTTGCTTTCTAAAACTCAGCGGACCTGTTCCCCTGACACAAGCAAATACTGAGATCACAGCACCAAAATCTGACGGCATTCAAATATATGCCAAAAGCCTAAAGAATTCACTGCATCAGGTGGAAGAGCTCTTAGACCATTCAATTTCCCTGACATTTTCCCACTAGGGAAACTGAGACCCAGGGGGGTTATAAAAATGCCATTACCACAGCATATGATGCACATTTCTCTCACAGCTGTTTTTCCAATCTTCCATCTCTCTCCCACTGTAGATCATGAGTCCCCTGAAGTGGTACCATATTTAGGCTCTCAGTAAGTACTGAATGAATCGGACTTGCCCCAGATTATATGGCTTATTAGGGACAGGAGGAGGATTCGATTCCAGGTTCCCTGCCTCCCAAGGTAATGTTCCTCATTAGATGAAAGTCCTAGGAGACAGCACTGAAAAACGCTGCAAGTCAAACATTGTAAACTTGAGAGCATCCAAATTGGAAAGAATTTGCTTAGAGCAGGTCTTCAAGAGACATTTGACCAGCTGTGATTCCCTGGGCCGGCCTTTATTTCTCTGTTCCTGTACTTCTGAATTTCAGAAAGCACAACAAGCTTTCTGCCCTAGTCAGATTCAACATCAGGACCAGAAAAGAACCAGCTCTGATATTTACCTCTTTACTCTCTGGGAAGAAACTGGAAATAAGCAACTGGACAACAACATTTACGATAAATGATTTAATTTTATAAAAATGTGATAATACAGCAAGATTTTACTTTTTTTTCCCATAAAGTGAAGTTTATAAAAACAATCTGGAATAAAAATTAGAAACACAACCTAATAAAAATTAAAAACATAAACATTTAAAGGAAAGAGTCACTTTGAAATACATTGAAGAGAAAAACAATGAGTAGTAAAAGCAGCAACATAGGGAGAAAGTTGATTCTGTTGTGATAATAGAACAATCAAGGACCAATGTAAGCCTGACCTTTCCTACTGGATGAGCTGAAGGCTGGAATTAAGGATGGACTGTAACCATGAGAGAGGCATGGAGGCTTCCCAAAGGAGACTGTACTGATGGATGCTGTCTCAGCAGGGTGAGGGAGAAGCTATGGCCTTCCTGCAAACAGGCCCCATACCTCCCTCCTCTTCTTTGTCCAGGGCCTACCAGCCACGTAGCTCTGATTCACAGCCAAATCCCTATGGATTGGCACCATAAGGCTGGCTTTGGCCTCTCTCCACTTGTTTCTGACCTGCATGCATCTCTGCGGGTTACTGTCACCATGGTGAGCTCAATGGGTGGAAATTCATCAGAATGTCAACCAAGAAAACTAGACATACATGGTTGGATATAGAACACTTTTTGGAATGCATGTGTACCATAGCCAAGGCAGAGTTAGGAATGACCACCTTGGAGAGGCAGGCCAGGAGCCCCCAGGCAATATTGTCCAGACTTTTCTTCTTTACAGAGAACACTGAGCCCGGCCACCCAAAGGAGCCTGGGTAAATTCTTGACTACATTCTGAGGTAGTCTAAATGGGACTTGCACAGGTAGCTAAGAATGATCACAAAAGAAAAATCAGAGCAGAGGAAAGAAAAAGTTTCCATAGAGAGAAAAGGCTAACATATATAATAGAAGGAACTATGGTACAAGTGGGCTTGGGGATGACCAGAGTGGGGCCTGGGGTCAGGTGTGGCTGGTGGTAGGACCCACATGGATCCTGGCACACACTGTAAATGTATTCCTCGATATTATGGCAATATGAGAGGATGTGAGAGAATCTATGAAAGAATTCCTGGTCCAGTGTGGAAGCAACTCTGAGGTGAGGGGTTTCTCTCTAAATGCCATGCTTCTGCCACTGACTGATGTCATTATGGTGATGAGCCAGAGAACCTGGGGTCTTTGAGATGAGGAGTCTGAATGTTCCCTTCAATTGTGACTGTTCTAACTGAAAACATTTGGAGGGCATCAAATACTGCTAGACTTTAACTTGGAAAACACTTGAAGAGGTCTCAGCAGATGAAGGAGCAATTAGACCCTAAACCACCACTGAAAGAGAAATAGCAAGGACAAAAACCAAAGGTTTTGTTGCACCCTCCCACTTTTTTTTTCTCTTCTGCTCCAGCACTTAGAATTCTATGTCAAGATGGAATATTCTGAAGGTTTAGGAGGCAGTAGCTATTTGGACATTAGTACTTTCTCTGTTTCCCACATTTCCGCGAACGCCTTCTAGGTCGCAGCTCACCAAAATCTTCTACTTCATTTTCATAATCATCTTCCTGAACAAAACCTGTTTTTTTTTAAAAAAAAAAAAAGAAAGAAAGAAAGAAAGAAAACAAAAACAAATTACAAAGTGGTGGCTTTTTCACTTCACTGCAAAATATAACATTCTATTTCAGGTTTTGAGCCAGCATGTAAGGAGTTTAGAAGTTGTCTTTCCTATTCTAACACCAAAAAACAAACTGAAAAACAACTTTTCTTAGAGCCATTAGAGAATTGAGGTCACAGGCCAATCAGTGCCCCATAAGAAAACCAGAATTTAACCAGAAAAGAAGCTTAGAACAGAAACACCTTGCTGGAGAGGTAGGAATGCATGAACTCTGATTGAAAAGTTTCTGGAGGCTCAATATGGGATAACTAGAGAGTTAAAGACTCCCAGTTTCTGGAAGATTCCCATTCTTTTCTGAGTTTTACTTCCAAGATCTCTGTCAGATTCTCATGGACGAAACCCCTTAGCATCCAGCAGGGGGAGGGAAAAGTAACCATTCTGAAATTACACAGAGCAGACTGTTCTTCCCCACAAAAGACTAAAATAGAAGAGCCTAAAACAAAACAAAAACAAAAACAAAATGAGGAGAAGAGAAATTCTGAACTCTAGCCACCCCCAGCCTTCCTGTCTACCCTAAGGGAAGGACAAGAAAGATGAGAAGTAGTTGTAAAGACCACATCTCAGGGGAAAAAGGTCACTAAAAGACTTGCAAATCATAGGATTAAAGAATGCTTCCTGTCCCCCACCCTGCAATTTACCATCACATCAAGAGAACTCCTGTAGAGTAAAAGGGAATTCAAGGGAACGAACTGCAAGGCTCAGATTCAACTGCGTGACACAAAAACAAGGACCCCAGAGGAAATTTTGCCTCCAACCACCTACAGCTACAGCAAACAGTAAGCACAGCCTACTTTCTAGCCACATAAGCGTAAAACCTCACACTAAAGGTCTACTTGCCTCAGTTACTTTTATCCATTATATCATGTTCAGTTTCCAACAAAAAAACTACAAGCATATCAAAAAGGCCGGAAAAAAAAAAAAAAAAAAACACAGTCTGGGGAGTGAGAAGAACCAGAACCAGACTCAGACATGGCAGAAATGTTGGAATTATCAGGCCAGGAATTTAAAATAACTATGATTAATATGGTGAAGCATCAATGGAAAAAGTAGACAGCATGCAGGAATGAATGGTATAAGCAGAGAGAAGGGAATTCTAAGAAAGAATAAAAAGGAAATCCTTGAAATCAAAAACACTTCACAGAAATGAGAAATGCCTCTGAGAGTGCATCAGTAGACTGGACACAGCTGAGGAAAAAAATCACTGAACTTGAGGATATGTCATAGAAACTCCCAATATGAAATGCAAAAATAAAAAAGAATGAAAAAAGGCAGATAAAAATGTCCAAGAAACATGGAAAAATTACAAAAGGTATATGATGCACATAATGGGTATACCAGAAGAAAAGAAAGGATAAAGAAATACTTGAAGAATTTTCCAGAATTAATGACAGACATCAAACTACAGATCAAGGATGCTCAGAGAACACTAAGAAGAATAAATAGCAAAATATCTACCTATGCCTAACCATGTCATATTCAAACAGTAGAAAATCAAATTAAAAAGAAAATCTTGGAAGAAGCCAGAGAAAATAAACAGCTTACCTATTGAGGTACAAGGATAAGAATTATATCAGACTTCTCTTCAGAAAGTATGCAAGCAAGAAGAGAGTGGAGTGAAATATTTAATGTGTGTTAAAGGAAAAAAAAATCTACTAACTTAGAATTCTGTGCCCAATGAAATTATACTATACAAATGTAGGAAGAATAAAGCCTTCCTCAGACAAACAAAAATTGATAGAATTTGTCTGCAGTAGACCTGCCTGGCAATAAATGTCAGTGAAGTTCTCCAGAGAGAAGTTAAATACTATAGGTCAGGAACCTGGATCGATATAAAAACGGAAGACTATTTGAGAAGAAATAAAGGAGGGTAAAATAAAATCTTTTATTTTTCTCATTTTTAACTGAGGAAATACTTTATTTTTCTCATTTTAACTAAAAGATAATGATTTCCTCAAAATAGCAACAGCAATAATATATTGGATGATTATAGCTCATGATAACTGAAGTAAATGACTGCATTGTTACAAGGGACAGGAGAGAGGAATTGGGTTCCCTCTATTATAAAGTAATGTACTACTCATGAAAACAGACTTAGATTAGTAAATGTATATGGTACACTCTAGGGCAACCACTAATAGAACTTTAAAAAGAAGTATAGTTGATATGCGAAGAAAGAAGAGAAAATTGAATCATAATTGCTCAATTGAAACCAGAGAAAGCAGAAAAAGATTGGAAATCAAAAAAAGAAAAAGAAAGAAAGAAAGAAACAAGCAAATCAACAAAGACCAAGGGCATAGAATGGAAAACAGTTACGAATATGGTACATATTAATCAAAATATGTCAATAATAACTTTAATTGCAAATAGTCTAAATATGCTATTTAAAGGACAAAGACTATTAGAATGATTGGAACAATAAAATCCAACTATATGTTTGTCTACAAGAAACTCACTTCAAGTATGAAGACACAGATAGATAAAAGTAAAGGGATGGAAAAAGATACAATATGTGTGATTGTTAATTTCATGTGTCAACTTGATTAGGTTATGGTGTCCAATTTTTGGTCAAGCATTTGCCTGCTTGTTACTGTGTGGGTATTTCATTGATGTGGTTTGCATCAACAATCGGTTGATTGTATCTACAGTCAACAAAGGCAATTGCCCTTAGCAAGGTGGGTAAACATCTCACTCAGTCACTTGGAGGTCTTAAAAGCTAGAGCTGAAGATTACAGAAGTCAGAAGAAGAGTTTCTCCCTCAGCTTCAACATTGGCTCTTGCCAGGATTTTCAGCAGCCAGCTTCTCTTGGGGAATGTGGACTAAGAAATTCAACAAAAGAGTTTCCAGCTTGCAGCCTGCCCTATGGAGTATGTCAGCACTGCAGTCCTTAATAAGCAATTCCTTTGAATATATCTCTTTTTATAAGAATGTATAAACAGAACCAACTTATTCCATTGGTTCTGTTTCTCTGGAGAACCCTGACTAAAAACCCATGTTAATATTAACCAAAAGAAAGCTATAATAACTATATTAATTTCAAACAAAGCAGATTTCTGATCAAGGAAAATTATCAGAGATAAAGGGGGGTGTTATGTAATGACAAAAGGGTCAATTCTCGAGGACACCTAAAAATCCTTAATGTGTATGCACCTAACAACAGAGCATCAAACATTTTACCAAATATTCCAAAAAGAATTAATATCAATCCTGCTCAAACACTTCCAGAAAACTAGGAGGAGAGAAACTCCCTAACTCATTCTATGAGACCAACATCACCCTCTTCCCAAAACCAGACAAAGACACTACAAGAAAATAAAAATACAAAATTGATAGCCTTTAACAATATAAATGGCAAAAATTCTTAGCAAAATACTAGTAAGCAAAATCCAACAGCACATTAAAAGAATTAAATACCAAAGCAAGTGGGATTTATCCAGGTAAGCAATGGTGGTTCAACATAAGAAAATCAATTACCCTAACACACCTCACTAACACAATGACAGGGAAAAAACCACATAATCATCTCATTGATGCAGAAAAAGCACTTATTAAAATCACCCATTCTGGATGAAAACACTTTGAGAACTAGGAACAAAAGAAAACTTCCTCAATATAATAATGGGCATATATGAAAAACCCATGGCTAGCATTGTACTAAATGTGAAAGACTGAAAGCTTTCCCTCTAAGGTCTGGAACAAAACAAACATGCCCACTGTCATCACTGTTATTTAACACTGTACTGGAAGTCCTAGCCAGAGCAATTAGGTAAGAAATAAAAGGCACCCAAATTTGAAAGGAAGAAGTAAAACTTTCCCTATTTGTAGATGATGACCCTATATACAGAAGATCCTGAAAAAATCCATAACCTCTCTAACAAAATTTTTTTTAAAAGAAGAAATGTGGCCCAGCTGGGAAGGGTAGCAATTGGACATTCTGGATTATACAGAATTTGGCAGGATAATCCTGACAATGTTATATTATTTGGCAAGGAACAAGTTCAGCACAAGAATAAGTTTTTATGCTCCCATAAATAGGGATTATCACTGGCTTAAAAATGTTAGTATATAGATTTATGAATATGATAAATAAGCAAAAGGAATGAGTGGTCCTGCTGGAAAACTCATTAAAGGGTAAAAAACTTCCTCATTTATTTTTGAAATTCAAGAAGCAGGGACTCAATAGAATTAAACACAAAATGTCCTGAATTAGTTTCCTGTGCCTGCTATACAAATTACCATGAACTAGGTGGCTTAAAACAGCAAAAATTTATTCTCTCCCAGTTCTGGAGTCCAGAAGTCCAATATCAAGGAATTGGCAGGGGTGCACTCCCTCTGGGGCTTTAGAGAGCATCTGTTCTTTACCTCTTCCAGCTCCATTAGCTCCAGGAGTTCCTTAGTTTATGGCTCTCTAACTCTAATCTCTGCCTCAGTTTTCTCTGTCTATATGCCCTCTTCTATTTGTTTCTTATAAGGACACTTGCTATTGGACTTAAGCCCCACCTGGATAATCCAGGATGATTTTATTTGAGATCCTTAACTTAATTACAACTACAGAGACCTTTTTTCCAAATCAGGTCACAATCATGGGTTCCAGAGATTTAATGTGGACAAATCTTTTGGGTGGATTAATTCACTACAGGCCCTAACTCCACCTTGAAGCTCTAAATTGGCTGGAATGTTTCTTGAACTTTTTGACTATCCTGTGGCATCCCACCCATCTACAGTTCAGGGCTGATTCTGGCTTATCAAGCTTTCAGCTTAAAAAGTCTTCTAGTTAGAATTCTATTGACCACATATCTCAATGTTAAAAGTTCATCCTGATTGCCTCAAACATTTTATTGAAAAATGTGGCTTTACAGAACACTTAAACGAAGTTGAGAAAGATGCCACCATATGGTCCAGGAAGGAATCCACAGATGGAGGGAGAAGGAATTTGGAGAGAATTTATTATCCTAACCCCTAACTAGGTCCCTAAGAGCTTCAGAAATACTTCTACTGAAGTGTTAATAACACCCTGGAGATGCCTGAAAAGCACTGTCAGAGGCTGTCTTAGGTAGGTTGGGGATGAAGGTGGGAGATGATCCATGGAAATGAGCTCTGATTTCAGAGAGTATAAGGGAACCAGAGTGGAGAGGCTAAGGACATCACTTTAACCCAGAGACAAGGTATGTATAACAGACAGCAGGCTGATGGGATAATTGGCATGAAAACAAGACCTGACTTGAGGCCCCGTAGTGGTGTCTCAGCCCCTTGCAAGTTCCAAAAGCTGAATGAGTCAGTTCAGAGACTCAAAGATCCTTGAAAGAAAGACCAACAAAGCAGCCTGCAATACTGACATTTTGGACATAGATCTATCTTGCCTTCCTCAAAAGGGTTTGTAGCATTTACTGAGTAAATGTGAATAGAAGCAGACCATTGATCAGTTGGGGGAGGCTATGGAAACTAATCATAGATCAAGCCTGCCTCACAGTAGTCCCAGAGGGTATGTTAACTGAGCTTGTGTTTAATCCCCATTCCAAATGCACAGTTGGAAAAAACATATTCAGCAACTGGTAGCTTCATAACCGTGGCTCCCTGACCCAGGGAGCAGGGCCAAGTGGAAGGCTGCAGTACCGCCCCTCCCTTCCAAAGGCAATCCTACAGCCCTGGGGGTGGATCAGAGAGATCAGTGGCACCACTGAACACCTGCAAAACATGGAGAAGGGAATTCTTACTACATCCCTATTTAACTTACTTGCTCAACCTGAGCTGAGTATCAGATCTTGCAGAATAAGTGTGGATTATCAGGAGTGACTCTAACTGTGGGCGCTGTAACAGATATAGTCTCTTTATTGAAGCAAATTAACACAATCCTTAGCACCTGCTATTAATCTGGCAACTACTTTTTTTCTGTTTCAATAAGCAGAAGCAGTTTGCTTTTCATCTGACAGTGCACCTTCACTATCATCAGGGCTGTCTCAGCTCTCCAGCTCACTGCAATAATTCAGTCAGTAGGAGCCTTGAACATGACACATCACATGGAATACCACAATGGTTTACTATAGGACAGGCTGATAGGACCTGGTGAGAAGGAAGTAGCAGGGACCCTAACTGCCTGGAGTTATGGATTGAATCATGCCCCCCAGAAAGATATTGAAATCATAATCCCCAGTATCTCAGAATATAAACTTATTTAGAAATACGATTGTTGCAGATGGAATTAAATCAATTAAAATGAGGTCATACTGGAGTATGGTGGGCCCTTAATCCAATATGACTGGTGTCCATGCAAGAGGAAATTTGGATACCTAGAGAGAGGAGAATGCCATTGTGACAGCTGAGGCAGGGACTACCAGAGCTTGCTGCTGGACTCCACCAGAAGCTTCTCCAGAAGAATGAAACGGTCTCCTCTGCAGATTTAAGAAGCATGATCCTGCCGACACCTTGATTTAGGACTTCTAGCCTCAGAACTGCTGTTTTAAGTCACCCAGTTTGTGGCACTATGTTACAGTAGCCCTAGGAAACTAAGACCTCTGGCTAAGGCACATGTGCCAGAAGATGGGAAATAAACTCCATGGAAATTCAGAGGCCTGTAACCTCAAAGAAACCTCATTGGGTCCAAAAAGCTGAGGCAAATCAGGACATTTTCTTCAAGTGACAGACAAGTTGCTATATGGAAGCTTCTCCCTCTACCACTGAGGACCCAGACTACTCATTTGCTGCAGTTAAATGAATAAAAGAACAAAGATGAGATAGGTCTCACGGTTCTAGAATTATGTTCATTGTTGTCTTCTCTATGTTGTTTGTCCCTGGCTTTCTGTTTTCAAATCCATGAATGCCTTAGGCATTTGTTCCTTCCTACCTTGTTAGAACCTCCACATACCTGCAACCTTTGCTTATTTCTAACAATCAAAATTTGAAGGATCCTCTACGCAGACTGTCTGATTTCTAAGCCTCTAGCCTTCAATATTCTCCCTTTGGCCTCTTGGTTTATTACACTTGCATTGGTCCTGACAAGCAATACTCTGCACTGACCTTTTGTATTCCAAATTCCAACTCCCCCAAGTATCTCAGTGCACCACTATCCCCAGTCACAGATATTTTAACCACTCTTTGCCAATTAATCAACAAAACTAACCTTACCCTATTGGTATCCATGTTTAGGAACAGCACTGGATCCACTATACACAAGCCTGTAACCTTCTGTAAGAAGATGCAGGCAAGTTTCCCCAATGATTTTGTTTGTTTTGTTCACAGTTGTATTACCAGGCCTAGAACAGTACTGATACATATTAGAGACTGATAAGTACTCATTGACTTAAATGAATGATTGACACAGGCAAACATTTATCAAGGTAGCTTTGCAATATGTACTTGGGGGTCCTGTAATCAGCATGCATAATAATTGAAAGTCATCCCATAATAGGGCATGATTAGCAAAAAAGGATTTTAGCAACTAACACGGGCATAGAATAGCTGCTGTCACTGCATAGAAAGGAAATTCAGAACTACATTGCCAATAATTTGACTCACTACGGATGTGATTCCTAGAAAATGAGTGATCATTGTTGACAAACACTTGGCAGCCTGCTTCAGATTCTCCAGGAAGCCAACAGAATCAAGAACTATGAGACCCAAAGCATTCCCTGTCTCTGGAATAAAGAACTCCTTACCTTCCTCCTTTAAGCGGAGCTCTGTTTTCATCAACCACTCCCGTGCATCCCTGACTGAAGGAATCAGAATGTTGAGGAGTCGAGCCATCACCTCCTCTGCTAAAGAAACCAAAGAACATGGGCTCTGAGTAAAGAGGCAGTGCCAAAGACAAGAAACCAAATACTAGAGCCAAATCCCTTAGCCCAAGTGTCTGTTTATGCTTTTCCTGAAGAGGGTAAGGACCCAACGCCTCTTCTGCCTCCACAAATTTCTTAGATGATCACTCAACCAATAAACTACAAACATAATGCTAGCCTGATGCTATTACTGTGTGTTTGAAGAGACAGCCAACATTAAACCTTTCAAGGACCATAGATCTTAAACTAGAGAGGGTTTCTGGATTATAGAATATGCTTTAAAACATGCAATTTCACTAATTTTATATAAAATATAACTTCTCAATGTTGCTAAGAAGTATAGTTAGCAAGGAAGCTAGGGGAAATCTGTTTCAAAGACTAAGATAAGAATTGTTTATTATTAAAGGCCCACACTAGATATGGTTTAAGGACATCAACCCTCCTGAAAAAAAGAGACCAGTTATGCACCTACAGATCCTAGTCAAGGGTTGAGTTCGAGAAACAATAGGTGCTCAAGAAATGTTAATTGAATAAATCAATCAAGAGAACCTTAAAGACCTTAGACATTCTCCCTATGATCCTCTCCATAAAATTAGTTAGCAAGCTGTTTCTTCATCTGTACCAGGGAAAATCAGCTCAGCCCCAGATATTCACAAATTCTTAATTGAAGGAGGTGTGCTTCAAAAAATTGCTGTACTTTGAGAACACACATTCCTCACTTGTGATTCTGCTAATGCCAAGATTCTACCATCCCCTGATCAGACATCACTACAAAATTCTTGACTCTGACAGGTGTTCTCAAATCCTGGACTTCTGAACAGTTCTGGATGCTATTGGGACCTGTATTTCTGATATCCCCTTACCTCCAGTCCAGACCTTCTGCCTGTAGATGTCCTCGACCATATCCAAAACCCTCTTGATGTTCTCCTGAACCTTCCTCTGAAGCATGTGGCTGTGCTCTTTCGAACCCACATGACTGCGAATCCACATGCTCTGCTCAATGTCCTGCACCACAAGCTTGCCCTCATCAATGGCTGGGTCCACCTTTTCAAGGAAAAACTCAGAGTATTTCTGGTAGGCCACCTGCTGCTTCTGGTGGCTTTCTAGACAGATGTGCTGCTCGTAAGACTCACTGTTCCTCTCCCGGCCCTCCTTTCCTTCCATTTCAGCCTGAGACAGGACCACAGCCTCTGAAGCTGCTCCCTCAAATGCTTTACT
Organism: Tamandua tetradactyla; assembly: GCF_023851605.1. Lineage (NCBI taxonomy): Eukaryota > Metazoa > Chordata > Mammalia > Pilosa > Myrmecophagidae > Tamandua > Tamandua tetradactyla. The sequence continues at coordinate 50,764,820 of NC_135341.1, read as the reverse complement.
GGGGCTGAAATAGTTCTCAGGACCACGGATGAACTTCACTCCACACAGGTCACACTGGGTCCTGTCAACATCAGCTTTTTTGAAATTGCCAGCCCTGGACTCCCTGGGCTCTTCCCTGACGCACTCAGTCTGGTCACTCACTCTTCTCCTCCAGCTGATGCACAGAGATACCACCAGACACACTCTTCTCAACTTCCGCTGGATGGAAGCCTTCCACTGCTTCTGGGAAAGGATGGTGGCAAGAACATGGTCTCGGTCTTCTAACGCCAGCTCATCTGTCTCATCCTGATCAAACTCACACTCTGATTCAGTGAAATTCTCTAAAGAGTCCACACAGACCAAGCGGTTTAGTTTGACTTCTTCATGATAAAGGCCATGAATCATGGTCCCTTTGGTGTGTGTACTGTCCCACCGCCAGTGGCAGTCCACCAGGTACTCTTCATCCCGCTCAAAGAGCAGGTCCTGCAGAGCCTCAGCCACAGACTTCACATTGCCAGCCATTGACACCCGCCTCACCACTTTGAGCAGCCTCTCAGGAACCTGGTTTGGAGAGGCCATGCTCATCAGCTGTAGCCTGTTCTTGATCTCTTGGAAGTGGCGGAATAGTAGAGGCTTGCAGTATGGCTGTAGGACCTGTTCAGCATTCACTAGCATCACCAAACACAACACCACTGTCCGTTCAGCCTCGCCAGAGACCACACAGTCTATATCATCAAAGGCATCGAGCAGGACATTGAAGTCCACATTCTCACAGCCACACAACACCTTGACAAGGTAGGAAAGGTGAAACCGGAAATCCCGAATGGCTCTTGTCACATCCTTGGGTTTGTATTCCTGAATGATGGTGAACACATCCCCAAGCTCTTTGTCCTTTTTGCTGAACAGGAATTCCCAGTAGTGCAAGAGTGCGATGTAGCTCTTGGGGAGGCACAAAATGGTATTCTTCCAAAGGCGGGCCAGAACCACTCCACAGTAGACAAATTGGAACTCTAACAAGGCCACTGTGTTTCCAATGCTGGGAATAAGTGGCTCTTTGCACCTCTTGACAAGGACATTCATGAAACGGAAGAAGAGCCTCTTGTAGTCTTCAGGGTTTCTATACACATAGAACTGATCGATGCAATTCTCCAGCAGCCGGATGAAGCACAGGTGGGTCTTTTCTGAATTGCCATCATCCTTGTTGGGCACCAGCATGCCAAACTTCCCTTCTATGCCTTTCATTCTGCTGCCTCTCCCCCTGCCCCTTTCCTCTTTTTCAGGCCCAAGAGCCTTGAGTTCCCTGTTGTAATTGTCCTCCTCCTGGTGGAGTAGCTTTTCAAACTCCTCTGGGTAGTTGGAGGAGAGTAGGAAAGCCTGCATGGCACTCAGCCACAGGTCTGTAGATTCCCGTCGGCTTCGTGCCCTTGCATTCCGAAACAGAAAGTAGATGTACTCTTTCAAAGCTAACCTGCAGAATCGGAAAGATTTGTAATTTGGTTTGAGGATTTCTTTGCATGCCATGGGGTTCTCTGATAACACTCTCTGGTGGAAATGCTTAGGGAAGAGGGCATTGAGGAAGGATTTGCAAAGGCCATACCTGTCTGTAGACAAAATATAATCAATCTCTTCAAGTTCTTCAGCTAAGATTTTAGGGAATATTTTTTTGGCTTCCAAAAGCAAGCCATTGATTGACACCAGGTGCATTTTTGACTGAACCACACACTTGGCCTCACACCGCCGCAAAGGGCTATGGAAATTCCTACAATTTTCATCCTCACATTTTAAGCCCACAATAAACCTCATGCATACTCCTTGATAAGTCTTTCCAAGCAGGCTCTTTGTAATCTGGCACAGCCTGCTCAAAAGATGCTTGTTCAGTGCTAATTTCACTTGGTCTGTCATTATCAAGAAATGGTCTTTTGTTTTTTTCTCTTTCAAGTTTAAATCTAGGTCAAAGATTATTCTTAATATGGGGCCAGGGTCATTCTGAGCTATCTGACAATATTTGGCATCCACTTGGGAAATTCCAAAAAACTCAAAGCAAGATTTGACCATTTCCTTCTCAGCATTGTTAGCCACCTGTTTGAGGGCCCTAGCTAGATTGAGGAGGACTTCCAAGCCCCCAGGAGCCAGAGCCAGGACTTTCTCAGGCTCTATCTCACACTGGCTGGCTGCTTCATAGAGTGCTTCCACCATACCGGCTGAGTGGTTGAGCCTGTTGAACTTAAGGAAGGCATCACTGAGCTTCTGAAAGTCTCTCAGGATTACCCCCTGTAAGAATTGGGCTTCAGCAATGCCAGACAACTGGCTAGTTTGATAGCAGAGCTCAAGGGCGTCTCTCAGAATGGCTTTGGTATCTTCTACATCAGAACCCCTGGCCACGTTGAGGCGTGCAGCCTCCAGGAGACAGGAGGCCTGGAAGTCCTTGTTGGCAGTGAGCCTGGCAGCCTCCAGGAGGTAGCCATGTTGTTTCATCAGCAGGGCAGCCTCCTCTCTCCTACCTTCCCTGTTCAGTAGGTCTGCGGCTTCTGCTAATCGTTTCCGAGACTTCAGGAACATCAGTTGGTCTTCTAAGTCTAGCTTTGAGAGGACAGTCATCATTTCTTTGACCTTATTTGCACTCAGATACTTTGCTGCAGCTTCCAAATAAAACTGACTAGCAGAATAGGAGAGTTTAGACATGGGGAGAGTCTTGGCCTTTAGCATTTCTTCATATCTGCAAAGACAGAGAACATAAATGTCAACTTATTATCACCTAAACAATAGAAATATTCCTCCAAAATATAGCACAGAGCAACTTATATAAAATTCCACATGCAGATAATACATTTCAAAATAGAACCTAAACTGATTAAGAATTTTTATAGATGTTTCATCTTATACTTATAAATAAACTCTTTATTCTCCAAAGGGGCCAGGCATTAGTGTGTATAATTAATGAAAGATAGTGGAGTTACAACTCAAACAACTGGAGATCAAGTCTGAAAGTCAATCTATAGGGCAAAATGTATGTAGAATCAAAATTTTCCTTGAAAAAAATCCCTTAAACTCCCATAAAATCATAATAATCATTTTGTGTATACAAACCTCTACAGTTTAATATGTGATTAATGAGAAACAAAAAAGATGAGGGTTGTACACACACCAATGACTATATCAGTCTTTCTCTTACTGTCCAACATGTGCTTTTTCTCTTTTGCCTAGTGAGTATGTAGCTGAACGAGCACGAGATTAGTGAAGCTTTGAAAGACAGCCTTTACTCTACTTATAAAAATCAGTATATTCAGATAATACTCAAATCCAGAGAACTGCCCAAAGACCTTATGATGCCTCAGAGTTACCCTAAAAATAGATTTCTTAGTACAACAGGCCGTCTTTGATAGTGCAAAAATAAAAACTAAGGAAGGGAATATATTTCTCATGCAAGCACTGACTAATAGAATTTGCAGGATTCTTAGCAAGTCTAAGGAACTACCCAGGTATTTTCTTTCTGATACTGAAAGCTGGGAAAAGCCTCTTGGAAAAGGAATAGCCCTAGTGAGTCCCCTTCATTTCAAGTGAATACTTTTTTGGCTTCCAAAAGCAAGACATTGATTGCCACCAATGGCTTGACTCAGATGTTTGGGATTGATTATTTTCTTTGATTTGTAAAATGTCCTCAATGTATTTTCAGTTAGGCCAATCAGCAATTGAATTTTATAACTAGTATACACAGTGTTCAAAGGAAACTCAGATAAATCTAATGTGAGGCTCCCATTAGATTTCAACTTAATAAAATCTTTCTAATTCAATTTTGTCATATGAACTCATAAGGTGAGCAGCCTGGTCAATTATCACAATACCACAGCACAGCACCCTGATAATCAGGTACCCATTAAATACCACAGCTGACATAATTGCATATATCATGCACATAATGGTACCAAAGAGCATAATAAAGGAATATGTTAAATTACCAACAGAGCACTGGGCACATATTTTTCCATTTCAAAAAAAAAAATTAATTTCTTTATCTGGGTTCTGACTACACAAGTGGGTTCTGACTACACAAGTATGTTCACCTTGTGAAAATTGTGTGCACTTTTCAGAATAAATGTTATATTTCAACAGAAGTTAACTGAAAAATAAAGATACAAAGTTTGAACACCTGGGTCAATTATGTTCTTTTTGTCAACATATATAATTTGGTAGAGAGCAAAGAAATTATAGAACCAACCCATGGCCCACTCTTCTGTGGACAGGGAGCTGACTCAACCCCCCACTGAACAGAACTGTAGAATCACAGAACAGCAGAATCTCTTTCATTATTGCTCTGTGTACCACCAAGAAGTTTTCTTATGTGACAGGGAACGCAGATTATTTCTAGATTCCTCATCAACAATTAGTCCCACCCATGTCCAATCCACATTTAGAATGTCCATTAAAATAGGCTCATGGAGGCCTTCCCTGACTCCTGCCAAGCACCCACGGGGCCACATATAAATCTTATATATCTACAAATGAGTACATGGGCACACACATGTTATACATATATGTGTAAGTGCTAACCTGGGCCTCTGCCAGTAGATCATGTTGAAGCAAAATCCTGCCTGCTCACTAGAGTTCTTACCTTTATCCAGCTACAGATCAGCAAAACTGTCAACTAAGTAGGTAAAGGTGAAGAGGACAGAACCGTCATTAGGTACAAAATGTCAGGACTGCTGTGTATGGCACATGCACATTCATAACACACCTTTCATCTTCTTCAGTCCCCTCTCCTCACGGCAGTGTCAAAGCTTATAAAGAGAAAACACAGACTCTCAAGAAGCTCTTGACCCAACCATGAGGCCACTACTTAAGTGGAAGGAGAGTGGTGTAGTTTAAGCCTCCACATGAGTCACATGATAAACCACCCAGGCATGCTGCCCCCAGAGAGAAGTGGGAGGAGGGAGAGAACAAGGAAGAGAGGGAGAAGGGAGAGAATAAAACCACCTACTTTTCCACTGCAATAGCAGCTTCTTCAAAAAGCTCTTCTTGGCAGTACATTTTGAGTGCTAGATCAAATTCCTGAATCTGTTCAAAGCATCTGAACGCATCTTTGTAGCACTGGATTCGCTTATAGAAATAGGCAGCATCTCTTATCTAGGATAGAGTAAGATTTTTACTTTTACAGTATACATAACATAACTTTTTATCTTAAAATGGCCAATACCATAACTAATAGATGGTTGCATGTCTGATTTGTTAGACTCTAAAGAAAAATGCTTAAACACAGATGATATTAGGAAAATATTCTCTATATGGAAAAAAATAAAGACCAACTTCATATTATACATAAAGGTAAGCTCCAGATGGATTAACATTCTAAATGTGAAAGTTGATAAGGGAAAATTTAAGAGCATATCTTTGTGACCTTCAACAAAATCCAAGACACATAAACTTCAGGGGAGAAATTGATAGATTTGATTATATCAAAATTGTTCAACAAAGGACACACAAAATAAAGTTAACGGAAGACAAACAAGCACATCTTGACCAGCACTGCCCAATAGCACTTTCTGTGAAGACAACCATGCTCTGTGTCTGCACTGTCCAGTACGGGAACAGCTCCCCACACATGAATATTGAGCCCTTACAATGTAGCTCATACAACCAAGGAAATGAATTGCTAATTTTTTTTTTTTTTTTTTTTTTTTTTTTTTAAAGGAAAGACAGAGAGAAGGAAGGAAGGATAGAAGGAAGGAAGGAAGGAAGAAAGGGAAACATTTTTAAACATTTTCTTGTTTTATTGTATTCTGTTTCTCCGTTTTTGTTACATGGGCTGGGGCCGGGAATCGAACCGAGGTCCTCCGGCATAGCAGGCAAGCACTTTGCCCGCTGAGCCACCGCGGCCCGCCCTGAATTGCTAATTTTATTTAATTTTAATTTATTGAACGGGGCATATCTAGGACATAAAATAGATCCCTGCAACCACAAGAAAAAGACTTTGCTGGAAATTTAACAAAACCTAGGCTAAGGACATAAGTCATTCATGGCAGTTCATGAACGACTACAAAATAAAATGAAGATGCTCGACCTCACTAATAATCACAGGATGCTAATTAAAACCTCAGTGAAATACATCCATCAGATTTGCAAAAATTAGATCAGAACCCATTGAATATGACCAAGGATGCAGGGAAAATAGAATTCTCAGTAAGGCCTTTCTGGAAAGCAAGAGGGCCATACATAGTAAAAACAAATATATACATATCTCGGGGCCTGCAAGCCCTCCTCCTAGCAACACATCTCACAGAAGCCTTACATGGGACTGTAAAGATATGTGTTTTCACAGAGTCCTACATGTGGAAGCCAGGAATAGGCACCTACCCGAATGCTCATCATTGGGAGAATGGGTAAATCAAATGCCATGAATGTCTGCTCTAGAGTACTATCAGTAACCAGAAACATGGTCAAATCCTAACATTACAGCCAGACAGGGAAAAAGTAAAAAAACAAACGACAACAAAAATAAGTTGCCATTTAGATAAGCTTAAAATATATAGGTATGGAAAACATCACTATTTATTCTTCAAAAAATGCATGCATTTGAAGACATATTAAATGCATTAGAATAACTGACAATGAGAAGAGAATGGGAGTGGAGGAAGATGATGAACAAAATAAAATAAGTGGGGCCTTGCACCCACCAGTGGTGGATTTCTCATGAACATATTCGGCTCCTCTTCCTTTCACATGTCCTTTCCGGTCCATTAGCTGACCCTGTCTGCTTGGCTTTCATAATATTTCCCAGCCCCTTCCCAACAACTCTACCATTATCATGCCCCCATCATCTCAGCCTGTCACTGCTAGACTCTCCTAACTGGCCTTTCTGCTTCTACTCTTGCGGCCCTACATACCTCTCCACAGAGCATCCAAATAAGTCATTTCATGTCATTGCTCCAATCAAAACCTTCCAGGGGTTCCCCATCACACTTGGACAAAATTCAGTCTTTCCACAGACTAGGAGGCCCCCATGATCTGTTCCTGTCAACCTCTTTGTTCATTTTACCATCTCTGCCCCTGCAGACCCCACTTCTCACTGTGCTCTGGCCAAACTGGCTTCCTTGCTGTTCTTCAGTCACCAATGAGTTCCTACCTTGGGGCCCTTGCCCTAATTTTTCCTCAGCGGTGCTGCCCTCCAGCAGCTGCAATAATGGTCTCTACTCAAAGTCCCTGTCTCAATCCTGTCTGCAAAAGCAATACCCTGCACCCTCTCTCACCTCTCCATACATTATTCTTCTTGGCCCTTATCACCTCTGACATTCATATAGTATACACTTATCTATCGTCTCTCTCCCATACCAGAAACGAAGCTCTACAAAGGCAGAGGTCTCTGATTTGTTGACTGCTGGTCACCCAGCACCCACAGGGCCTGGCAAATAGTAGGGGTTCTGCATATTTGTTGGATGAGTTAATTAACTCTATTTTCCAAACCTGATGTCCAAAAAGAAAACAAAATCATAAAGATATAAAACAAAATACATGTGCCAAGCCCTCTAGTATGTCTTAGCTGGGTGATTTTTAAGAGTCAAGCTTTAAGAAGTGCTAAAATAGAAAAAAGATCCAGGTGCAAGATTCTTCTATGTCCAGAGACCTCACAGAGCAGTGAGCTCCTAGACCAATCTCAGCCACACTACTAAAACCCCATAAGGAGAACATCTAATCACCCCATCTCATTTCCTCTCTTTGAAAATGCTGATTATTCAGAAGAAAAACCCCCAAGTGGCAAGGCCTCATTAGGTACTAAGTGTGCATGCAATTTGAGGAAGAGAAGTGATGGCTGGCTCTAGCAGCAGCTCCCCACTTCTGACCCACTCTTCTCTGTCAGGAGGCCCCTCAAGCCTTCCACAGCAAGGGCCTCCAGAGGTTTCCAGGGAAACCAATGTCAATGTCTGATTAGTGGGAGGAAGCAAGCAAGGCACAGAAATCCCTGAAAAGAAATCTCCATGTCTATCTGGTGAACAGTTCTCCCTAGGGGTAGCAAGCATTTGGAATTGGGGGCAAGGAAGCAATATGGCCCAAGGATTCTGCCTAAGGCTGCTGCCATGTTGATCAATTTGAATTGCACTGGTCAGTTTGGTGGGATGATCACAAAAGATTTGACACTGGCTGAATGCTGTGCATGCTTCCGGAGAGGAGCCTCAGCAAAGAAAGGCATTGGACTCTTCCTTGGGTGGGGCTTACAGCTGTTAGAATGTTCTGGTGAGAGAAGGTAGAGGAAACTGCTAGTAGTGGCTGAGCCTATAGAAGCTGAAGGGAAGTGGAAGCTGTGCCCCCAGGAACAGGGTGGTCTCCACATTTTGAGGCACTGAAGTCCTAGAGATACTGATTAGGGGTCACATTCCAAACTTTCCCAGTGGGTTCCACTCCCACTCCACCCAAAGCACAGGGGGCTCTGAGGATCCCAGGACTTACAATTCCCATACAGACATGGAATCCTGCTTTCCCTTTGGAGGGTCACAATACCTAAGGGGGATGGCAAGGCAATGCAGAAGTTCTCGGCCAGGCACTCTAATTCTACCAAGAACATAGCTTCTCAAAACACCTGTGGTGAAGAACCACACTGTTTAAAATTTCCAATCCATCATGAATGATACAATAAAAATGAATTGCTAGGAAAATGATCACGACTTGGATGTTACAGCAATGCCAAACTGCCATGAAAACTTCTACTTTCATTTTCTGTGTTAATCTTGATGCTGACAAAAGTTTGTGTCCTGTCGCCAGCTTGCTGACTACTGTGTGAACAGCTGTGCTCTAGACTCAGTAGCTCTGTCCCATGGAACTTTCTTGATAAAGGAAATGTTCGAAACACTGAGCACTTAAAATATGGCAGTGAGATTGAGGAACTGAATTTTAAATTTTATTACATTTTAATTTGTTTAAATTATAAATCAAATAGCCACATGTGGCTAGTGGCTACTGGAATTTGGACAGTTCCAAAGCAGTTACTGGTAGCATAGACAAGATGTCACATAAATACAAAACCATTCAACCAGGCAGATGCCAGGCTGTAAAAGTAGAGAAGGAGAAGGCAGAAATATTCTAAAACCCATTTGCCCTTTAATTTGAACGCTTGGCTTTTCTGCAGTTAACATCAGGCTTCAAACATTAACACGGACATGGACACACACACATATACACACTGCCCCAGAACCTTAAATCTTGAGCAAGTAGAGAGAGGAAGGGCTATCCACAAAGTAGGCAGAACAGCCCCTCCCTCCTTGGAGGACAGGAGCCCATCTTGCCACCAGTAGAGGTTGAGAGACCCAGGCCTCAATCTTCTCAGTTAAAACCCAGTCCCTTTGAGAGCAGTGGCAGGCTAGGGGTTGTACCTTCCCCAGCCTCTCACACAGCTGGGCAGAGAGCTGGAACTCCTTGGCATAGTTCAGACACTTGAGGGACAGTTTTGGCTCACTGCACTCCAAATAGGTCTTAGCCAGTTCTAAATACTCCACCTGCTTTTCCCTGAGAAAACAGAAACAAAATAAACATTCCCTGGAATGTTGACCCAATACCAATAACCAGCTGCTCTCATCAGAGCAATACTGAAATAATTCCGAGATTACTTGGGGCCGACTTTCTTGGATTTCATGTTCAGGGCCGCGTCGTGGGCCAGAGCCAACTTCTCTTTCTCAAATGCGCCTCCTTTTTGGTAACACTTGGCTGCAACCTGGAATAGGCAAATGTTTCAAATTCCAGCAAGGTAATGGAGGTTACATACAGAACAAGAATTAAAGCATTCATTACATGTTTCTACTCAGGAAGCACTGTATCTCACTCCAGTCTTATCTGACAGGGAGAAGCAGGAAGGTAACAAAAGTAGCATCAGAGGCTAAAGCCACATAGGGATGACCAACTAATATTTCATGTTCAAAGGCTCCTTTTGGAGGTACCCAGAAGCCATTAAAAAGGAATATAACATATATGTTTCTGGGACACACAATAACACCCTCATTTAATCTTCCAACAGCCGTGTGTGAGAAGTAGCATTCTTCTCACTTTATATAACAGCACCCTCAGGTGAGAGATATGAAACAATTGGTCCAAAGTCACCCAGGGGCTTTTCTGGACTTCTACACAGGTTTTCTCTAGTTGATAACTATGATGGCGACCTCACAGTGTACACAGAACAGCCATAGTTCATGTACTGGGGCTAAAAATGAAGATCGAGAGGATGTCACAATTCATCCAGAAGAAGAGTGACTAGATTCTTGGGACATGCAGATCCATACCATATCAACCAAAATAAGGTAGACAGACAAGTGTCCCAGGGGAGTCAGCCTGCATTTTGATTCCTGCCAGCAGAACATTCCTTTTCTAAAACAGGAATGCTGGCATTGTGTCTCAAAGCACAGGTTATGGGGGCAGAAAGCTCACATGCTTCCCAGCATGCAGAGACCAGTTCTCAGTATGGGTAAGGGAAGGATTAAGGGAAGCTTGCTGATAAAGGAGACACGATAGCATCTCTCCCTGTCATATTGTCCACTCCAGCTTCCCCAGTCCCACGGGCCTCCCTTCACTGCTGTGATCTGTGTGCCACACTTCTTCCCACTTCAGGGCCTTTGAACACAATGTCCGTGCCAACCGAAATACTTCCCTTTTCTGCCTAGTTAACTTTATTCATCCCATAGAACTCAGCTCACGTTTTCCTTTCTAAAAGAAGCCTTCCTTGGTCTCCTTGTCCAGGACAGACCTATTCTAGTGGCATCTAATTTCTCATTTATAACATCTGTAATGGTTGGAACTGCGTACTTCTGTGCCTGTTTGCTCACCATCGTGTCCTCAATTACTTCAGTCTAATGATAAAGCTTAACCTATGCTTATCAGACTCAGATTTCTGTTAGTTAAAGTCTTTTCCAGATTAAGTGCAAAAAATAAAAGAGGACCAATCTGCTAATGTTTTAAAATGCAGTGGTATAATAGCAAAAGTTTCTCAGCATAGGGTACAGGAAAGAATGAAAATAAACAGAAGGATTCGTCGGTGGGGCAAAGCCCATGACCCCTTCCATTTACCTATCAGCACATATTGATCTCTGGCCAAAAGGAAGGAAAGTCATGACTGTGTTGAGTGGGCAGCTCACCATCACAGGTGAGAGCTCTCACCATCACAGGGTGACTTGATATTTCAGAAGAAGTAGCACAAGCACAATTACCCTTGCCCTGTCCCCATAACAAAAGTGATGGTAGGAAGCCTGCCTGTGAGACCTGTAGAGACCACTGGTTACAAGGATCTCAGCCCCTGGCTCGGGGTCCAACCCCTTACCTTCCAGCACTGATGCTTGGCATAGTATTCCCCTTGAGCAATCCACTCCCCTGGGGTGGAAGTCTTAACGAACATGCTATCATCAAAGTCTAAAATGAAAAAGGAAAGCAACATTCATTTTCTTAAGTCTGTATTATCTTTGCAGTATTTGTTTACCAAGTCAGGCTGATGTGGGTCCTGGAAGGAGGAGATGGGGGGAGAAAGGATGTTGTTCGGTTTTTTCACTTTCATCTACCTTCCTTTTCAATGGCTATGAAACAGAAGAAGACAAATAACATTTTCTAATTTCTCCCTAAAAATCTAAATCTAGTGCTTTCCAAGCTCCCAACCAGAGCTTGAGCAAGGGACAATGTGAGAGGATTTTATAGTACTTTAAAATGTGCAGATGTTTGCCCTCATCACATTAAACAATCTGGCACCTCCCCATTGGTGGATATAGATTATGGCAACCACCTGCTGCTGGTTCTTCCTGCTAAATTCCCTAAGCTGCCGGTCACTCTATCACTCCTCCCCACCATGGCCCCAGAGCACCATTATCAGCAATTAGTCCCCCTCCCTGTAGGTTCCAAGCCACAGCTTCATGAGCCACATGAGAGATAGTGAATCCCAGGTTAACACTGACAGTTAAATCAAAGCTGAAAAGAAGATATACCCAGGCCAATGGATATTCACCAGGGGAGCTGGATTTGTTTAGAAGGTGCAAAGACACCCATTAAGCCTTGCAGCCAAACCCCTTGCTGCTCCCTGTCTGCCACTGCCCTGGAGCATTGGGTGCAGAGATGACATCCCAGAATCTTGCTCTGATTTGGCGATTGCTAATAGTTCCCAGATAACATATTATTTCCACAGTAAAACCTCACATAATCTATGAAAAGGGCCAGAGAATTCTGCAGGAACCACGTTGAAGAGATCCAGATTGCACAGTAACTTCACTCATCCCAAGTTTCCTCGCATAAGAGAAACAGAAACTCACAAAAGACATTACACGTACCTTACACCCCATAACTAAGATTATAATTTCTCTTGCATTCTTAATGCAACCAAGACACTAAATAAATTGCAATTCTTTTTCATTTTGTATTTTTAAGTTAAAGAAACAGCTTATCTTGATGACATTTTATAAGGAATGCCAGAACATATTTTGAGAATAAAAGGGGTGTGGGCAGGGTGGTGCAATGGTGGCTCAGTGGCAGAATTCTCGCCTGTTAGTTAAAGTCTTTTCCAGATTAAGTGCAAAAATAAAAGAGGACCAATCTGCTAATGTTTTAAAATGCGGAGATGTGGGTTTGATTCCCGGTACCTGCCCATGCCAAAAAAAAAAAGGGGGGGGGGAGATGTGAGCTGTAGGAAAGATTGAGAATGACCATGCCAGGCCAACCCACTTGTTTTCCTTTTAGTTAAGGAGATGAAAACCCAGAGAGAGAAAGTGGGACTTGGATAAGGTCATGTGGCTTTCCAGGTGCAGAGATGTAATTAGAACCCAGGTCCTTTAATTCTAAGACTCCACCTTTTCTCATCACACACCACAACAGTTTGGTCTGGGGACTAGAACATCTGATCCTGGTCCTCAAGGAACCAACAGCTGTACGCAGAAATAGCCTTCATAAAACCGGCAAAGAAATGCCCATGAAACCAGCAAACCTTTCTGGGACAGCTTAGCACTGCTCCCTCCCTTGCCCTTAGAGAAATTAACCATGGCCTAGAAGAGCAACTCAACACCAACCCTCAAGAAAAACAACAATTTTCTCCTTATTTAAGAGCTAATTAGTTCTCAGTTATCCTATCAGGAGTCTTGACTTCATTTTTAAATTAACTAATCTTTGTAACTTACAAAAACAATATATGATAATGTTTAAAAAAAACAACCTGCAGAGAACAGTGTAGATTGGAGGTAAAAGTGAAAAGTAAATGCTGTCTATATCTATTCAACAGCCCCACCCCACTGGTCCTAAGCCTAGAGGTGGCCACTCTAAACAGTTTTGTCTCAGAAATTATCAGTGTATGCAGGTGTACAGTATACATATATATATATATTCACTCTGCAAACACTTACTATTTAGACACTCACTACCCATAATCAGGAACTGAATAGACATAAATTTTCTGGTGAATCCTTCATTATCTGAATTCTTTGTTCTTACTTTGTGAAACTCAGGAACCAAATAGATTCAGACAATTCTTTACCACTCACTACCTGAACTTTTACACATTTAATTATAGATAGCCAAATTCCAGAACTGAATCAGGTTTGATAGTGAAAGACACGTGAATGTTTATGTATGTGTGTGTATACGCATGTATAAACATACACATGCACAAAATCATTCCATTCTAATATCATATATATATATGTAGTTTTTATATTTGCATAATCTGTATTATTTAAAAACTGTATCATCCTACTCACACTGCTTTAAAATCTGATTTTTTTCATCTAATATATTACAAACACATCTTTTCATATAAGCAGATGGAAATCCACCTTACACTTTTTAATGGTTGCATAGTATTCCATTAGAAGAAATGTGCTTAACCTGCCCCACTCGGTGGACACTTAGGTTGTTTTTCATTTATTATCATTACAAACAATGCTGTGATGAGCATCCTGGTGCATTTATCTTTAAGATTTTGTGCAAGAACATCTCCAGGATAGATTCTTGGAAATGTTAATTGTTTCAAAAGATACATACATTCTTTATCTTGGTATTGCCAATCTGCTGTTAAAAATTCACGACAATTTATATACACCCAATAGTCCCTATTTCCTCCTTCTCCTCATTTCCGTGACCCTCACTTTTAAAGGATGAATAAAAAATCCTCCCCAAAAGAGTGAACCCTTCCATTATAAGCACACTTTCCTAGGCACCTTGGCAAATAAACAGGAACTCCCCTTTCTTACAAGACTAAGGGAAGGAAAAGAAAGTGCTTTCAAAAACCCTTTATACCTAACCACAAGAATGGTTACGAGAAACAGGCTTCCAGTTTAACAGTGAGAATATTTTCATGGGATTTTACCTTTATTTTCATCTGTCTTCACAACTTGGACAAAATTTCTTCTAATGAAATATTTGAAAGCTGGAGCCCGCTTTTCTCGGTTCTCATCAAAGATCCAGAGGTTGACCCGAGCCCGTGTGATGGCAGTGTACAACTGCTTCAGCTCTCCATTGAGAAGCTAAAGATAGGATTGAGGTCAAAGATGATGAGACTTTTGTTTTATAGATACAGTATGTCAACTTCAATGGGCTTCCTCTGATTTTGAGAAAATATAAAAACTAAATTTTAGAAAAGTATATAGCACACCCACAAAAAGGTTCAGCACAACTGTAAGCAAGACAGCAGTCACTCACTGTGCCTGCAGCACAGATAAGCAACACTCTTAGGTAGGCTATAAGAAACTCTACCCCTTTCCCCTCTCCCACCTAAGAAGGTGTGGTGGATTGAATTGTATATCCCAGTTTGGACATGATTTTGGACCACATTCTGGTAGGTGTGGTGGACCCATTGTAAATAAAATCTTTTCAAGATGTTGCTTCAAGTAAGTCGTGTTCCCACTGAATCAAGTAGGGCTTTAACTGGGTTAACTGGAGTCCTTTAAAAGCAGAGTGAAAGTCATACAGTAAGAGAAGACCCTGGAGAAGCCAGAAGCTGGAACTCAACAGAATCCAGAAGAGAAAGGAGAAGATACCATCACGTGCACTGCTATGTGATGGAAAAGCCAACGAACCCCAAAGATTGCTGGCCAGCCAAAAAAAACTGACTGTAAAAGGAAGCGATTTCTCTAGTCTCTGAAACCATAAGCCAACAAAATTCCTGTTTTTAAGCCAACCCATTGTATGATATTTGTTTTAGCAGCTGAAAAGTTAAAACAGAAGGCAAATGAGCATGTGAATGAGGACAGGAAGACACTTGAATATGCTGTGGTTTAATTTTTAATTTTGAAATAATTAATTGCTTATATATATATATCAATTGATGGACATTTGGAAGTGTTTCCATCTTTTGGCTATTGTGAATACTGCTTCTGTGAACATTCATGTACAAGGCTTTGTTTGAACTCCTGGTTTTAATTCTTTTGGCTATATGAGTAGGAGTAGAATTGCTTGGTTATATGAAAATTCTATATTTAATCTTTGAAGAACTGTTATTTTGTTCTCCATAGTGGCAAAACTATTTACCATTCTCACTAGTAATGTATAAGGGTTCCAATATCTCCACGTCCTCACCAACTCTTATTTTCCAGTTTGGAGATTATAGCCATCCTAATGGGTATGAAGTGGTATCTCACTGTGGTTTTGACTTCCATTTCCCTAATGGCTAATGATACTGAGCCAGTAAGCAATTTGCATCAACAAGTTCAAGACAGGAATGAGGTGATTGATGCTACAAATGAAGCATTACTTATTAAAGAATCAGAATTAACCAGATTACAAGTCAAAATTTCTGGACATGAAAGGACAGAAGACATCAAGTTTCTACCAGCCCCATTTATACCTCCAATAGAAATTATAACTGACATTCAAGATCCAAAGTTTGCTAAATGTTTTCCCACATCTTTTTTCAAGTGTAGAAAACTGCATCGTTCTATTAGTGCCAGTGACCTAAGTTTCAGCACTCATGGTGATGCAGATCTTTCTGAGGAATTATTACAGGATTTAAAGAAAATGCGATTAAAACAGTCTTCAACATTTGAAGAAAACCAGAAGTCTCTAACTTATACTAAGTCAGACCCGCTCACAAAAGACCTAGAAGATGATAGTTCTGAGAGTAATGATTTTAGTACTCTTAGAGGAATGCTAAAATACATAAACAAAGAAGTGAGACTACTAAAAAAGTCTTCTATAGAAACACCTGCTGTTTTAACTCAGGGAGAAAATTTGTAATAAAAGAAGATGTGGATGTGATGAAAAATGGAATTTTCAATACCATGTTATGTTTACTTAATTATATGTAGCTCATACTTCGTAGAGGCTGTTATTTTATTGCTTTTGAATAAAAGCAATAGATGTGTTAGATGGCCATTTATAAATCTTCTTTGGAGAAATGTCTATTCAAATCCTTTGTCCACTTTTAATCGGGTTCTTTGTCTTTTTGTTATTGAGTCGTACGAGTTCTTAATAGATTCTGGATATTTGATCTTTATCAGATATAAACTTTACAATTTTTTTCTCCCATTCTGTAAGTTGTCTTTTTAATTTCTTGATAAAGCCCTTTGAGTTACTAAGTTTTTAATTTTGCTGAAGTCCCACATATTTCATGTATACAAGTCATGCACTTCTTTGGTGAGCTTTATTCCTACATATTTTATTCTTTTTTAGGTCATTATAAATTGAATTCTTTTTTCTTAATTTCCTTTTCAGGTTGCTTATTCCTAGCTTATAAGAAAACAACTGATTTTTGCATGTTGATTTTGTATCATGCAACTATGCTAAATTTATTTATTAGCTCTAATAGGTTTTTTATTTTTATTTTTTTGGTTTAGCTCTAATAGTTTTTTTGTGGAATACTTAGAATTTTCTTCACACTGAGATCATGCCATCTGTAAACACAGACAGCTTATTTCTTCCTTTATTTCTTTTTCATGCCTAATGGCTCTGGCTAGAACTTTCAGCACAATATTAAACACAAGTGGTAAAAGCATTTATTCTTGTCTTATTCCTGGAAAAGATTTCAGTCTTGCATTAAGTATGTAAAGTTTTTCCTAAATAGGCTTTATCATGTTAAGGAAGTTCCCCTCTATTCTTATTTTGTTCAGTGTTTTTGTCATGAAGTGTATTAGTTTGCTAAGCTACTGGAATGCCATATACTAGAAATGGAACAGCTTTTAAAAAGGGAATTTAATAAATTACAAGTTTATAGTTCTAATGAAGTGAAAGTTTCCAAAGTAAGGCACCAAAAAGAGGTTACCCTCACTCAAGAAAGGCAGCTGCTGTCTGGAACATCTCTGTCAGCTGGGAAGGCATCACTGGCTCTTATTCCCGATTTGTTGCTTTCAACTTCTGATGCCAGTAATTTCCTCTCTAGCATCTGTGGGCCTTCCTCAGTTCCTCTGGGACACAAGTCTGGGTTCAGGCTTACTTAGCATCTCATGGGAAGGCACATGGCAATGTCTGCTAGGCTCTGCCCGTGTCTAGGCATCTTCTCTCTCTGTGGGCACTTCAAACATCTATGCATCTGAAGTAACTGTTCTCCAAGCATCTGAATCTGCTCTGCCTGTCATCTCTGAGGTTTCTTCAAAATGTGTCTCCCTTTCAAAGGACTGCAGTAAACTAATCAAGACCCACCTTGAACGGGCAGGGTCACATCTCCATAGAGACAATCTAATCAAGTTTCTGCCCTACAATATTGAATCAGGATTAAAAGAAATGGCCGTTCCCTAGAATCAGGATTAAAACATGGCTTTTCTGTGGTACATAATAGCTTCAAACCAGCCCATGAAGGGTATTGGATTTTGTCAAATGCTTTTTCCACAGCAATTGAGGTGATCATGTATTAGGGTTATTTTCCTTTCATTCTATCAATGTGGTTTATTGTATTGATTGATTTTTCTATGCAGAACCTCTCTTTCATTCCCGGGATAAATCCCATTTGGTCATTGTGTAGAATCCTTTCAATGTGCTGTTAGATCCAGTGTGCTAGTATTTTGTTGAGGAATTTTGCATCTAAATTCATAAGGGATATTGTTCTGTAGTTTACTTTTCTTCTGATATCTTAGTCTGGCATTGCCATAAAGATAATCCTGACCTTACAGAATGAGTTAGGAAGTGTTCTTTCCTCTTCTATTTTTTTGGAGTTTGAGAAGAATTGATGTTAACTCTTCTTTAAAAGTTTGGCAGAATTCAACAGTGAAGTCATCTGGTCCTGGGATTTTCTTTCTTTTTTGATTAATAAATAAATCACTTTATTTATTATAGATCTGTTCAGATTTTCTATTTCTTCTTGAGTCAGTTCTAGTAGTTGCTATATTTCTAGGAATTTGTCCATTACATCTAGGTTATCTAATTTGTTGGTATATGATTGTTCATTCACGGTATTCTCTTATAATTATTTTATTTCTGTAAGGTTGGTAGTAATGTCCCCTCTTTCATTTCTGATTTTAGTAATTTGCTACTTTTCTCATTGTTTATTCTGAGCAGTTATCTAAAGATTTATTGATTTATTGGTCTTTTCAAAGAACTAGCTCTCCAAGGAATTTGTTGATTCTCTCTACTTTTACTCCGTTCTCTATTTTGTTTATTTCTGCTCTTATCATTATTATTTCTTTCCTTCTTCTCACTTTGTATTTATTTGCTCTTCCTGTTCTAGTTCCTTAAGATTTGAATTTGAGATCTTTCTTCTTTTTTTACAGTAAGCATTTATAGCTTTAAAATTCTCTCTGAGCACTACTTTCATTGCATCCTATTAGCTCAAGTATGTTGTGTTTTCATTTTCATTCATCTCAAGATATTTCCTAATTTCCCTAGTGATTTATTCTTTGACCCATTGGTTGTTAAAGAGTGTTTTTTATTTTCATTTCCATATATTTGTGAATTTTCCAGTTTCCTTCTGTTACTAATTTCTAGTTTCATTCCACTGTAGTCAGAGAAGGCACTTTGTATGACTTTAATCTTTTAAAATATATTAAGACTTGTTTTACAATCTAACATATGGTCTACAATTGTGGTGGTTTGGAGTTATGCACCCCAGTAAAACATGTTCTTAAGCTTAAACCATCCCTGTGGGTATGAACTCTTGCAAATAAGTTACTTCTGATAAGGTTTGGCCCAGGATGTGTCTTAATCCTATTACTGAAGGATTACAGGGAAGGTCACAGGGAAAAGCCACAGCGGGAACAGTCAGAAGCTGAAAGTCAACGGAACCTGGAAGAGAACGGAGAAACCAGAAGAGGCCACCAAGTGCAATGATCAAAGATTGACAGGAGCCAGCCCCAGAACATCAACCTTCAGGAAGAAAACAGTGCTTTGATTATGCCTTGGTTTGAACTTCTAGCCTCAAAACCATGAGCCAATAAGTTCCCATTTTTAAAGTCAACCCAATGTACGGTATTTGCTTTAGCAGCAAGAAAACTAAAACAATTCTTGAGAAAGCCCCTTGTACACTTAAAAAGAGTGTGTATTCTGCTATTGTTCAGTGGAGTCTTCCATATATGCCTGTTTGGTCTAGTTGGTTCATAGTGTTGTTCAAGTCTTCTATTTCTTTATTGATCTTCTGCCAAGTCGTTTTACCTATTACTGAAAGAGGGGCATTGTAGTCTCCAGCCACTATTGTAAAACTGTCTATTTCTCGCTTCAATTGTGATGATTATTTACTTCATATATTTTGGGGCTCTGTTGCTAGCTGTGTATAACTGTTACAGCTTCTTATGGATTGACCCTTTTATCAACACACGATGTCCTTGTTTGTCTCTCATAACATTTTTTTAACTAAAGCCCATTTTTTTCTGATATAACCACTCAGCTCTATTTCAGTTACTATTTGCAGAGTATTTTTCCATTCTTTACCATCAACCTATTTACATCTTTTAGTCCAGAGCAAGTCATTTTTAGATGGAACATAATTGGATCATATTTTTATATAATCATCCAATCTCTGCTTTTAATTGGTGAGTTAATGAATTACATTTAAAGTGTTTACTGATAAGAAAGGAATTGCTGTGACATTTTAATATTTAATCTTTAAAAATTTAATTTTTTCTACATGTTATATCTTCTTGTTTCTCAATTCCTCGATCATTGCCTTCTTTTGCACTTAATTGATTTTTTAGTATATCACTTTCATCACATTTGATTTAAAATCTGTGTCTAGTAATTCCAATATCTGGGCTTTCTTAGGGACAATCTATTAATTTCTTTTTTCTTATAAATGGGCCATACTTTCTTTTTTCATTGTATGTCTCATATTTTTGTTGTTGAAAATTGGACTTTTTGAATATTATATATACTGTAGTAACTCTGGAAATCAGATTATTTCACCCTTCTCCAAAGTTTGTTGCTGTTGCCCGTTATGAGTTGTAGCTACTTCTTTAGTGAATTTTCTCAACTAGTTATTGTAAAAAGTGTATTTTTTGTCATGTGTAGTTAATGAAGTCTCTGTTCTGTTAGTGCCATGGTCAACTACTGATTTGGCCCAAATTTCTTTAAATAGTTGGGGCCAAAATTAAAAAAAACAAAAATGAAAAACTGCCCTGGTCTTTGTAGATTGTGTGTGTGTGTACGTGTGTGTGTGTGCGCGCGTGTGTGTGTTGGTGGACTCCTCTAACACTTAGTCAAATGGTTTACAACTCTATATTAGCCTTCATTTCTGCTTATACAGTGCCTTAAGGTCAGCCTGAGGTAAATGCTTTGGGTATTCTCAGCTCTTTTCTGAACATTCATCCAACCCTGGTTACAAGTGTGGCTTTCTAGAGTCCCCAGTATATGAAGGCACTTTTCAAAACACCTTTATTCTCCCATGAGTCTCCTTTACAGTCTCTTCCTTCTCAGGCTTTTCAGTCCGTCTGCTACTTACCCATTCTGTTATCCCTTTCCTCAGACAGGTATAGCTAGTATATTTCCCTTCAAATACTTTCGGCAAATACAAGCTTGGAAAACACTCTAGCCCTGAGAAAGTTTCAAAGTGAGCAAAACAAAAGCAAGCCCCTGGCCCAATTTCTCCCCAGACAAGGTTAAATCACCCAACCACAATTATGTGAGAATGAAAGTTATATTTAATTTTAGGTAATATTTCTGAGGAAATATAGATAATTTTCTTAAATGTGCTAATGTTGTTAAAAAGTTATCGATAAGATTCATATTAAAATACTTACATTTATTGGTATATTAAGGTGAGATATTTGCTTTAAAATATTCCAGAAGAAACAATACATGTAGAAGGAGGGGTTTTAGACTGATAAACCAAGAGTGGCAAAATGTTGATAACTGTTGAATCTGGCTGATGGGTATATGGAGTTTATCTTAAGTTTTTTTTTTTTTCTGCTTGTAAATTTCAGAATAAAGTTTAAAACTTGAAAAAAAAAATTTTAAAAGCTGCATTTCCCCTCTAGCATCAGAAAACCATACCAGAAAAATGGGCCACTGTCCCAGTGGCTGCCACCATGCTGGGTAATGAGAAAGGTTAAACAGGTAAATTAAAACACTACAGTGCTCTTTTACTGAGCATCAGCAGCTTCTTTCTACATTACACATTCCCCTCGATTGCTGTAAATTTTAAAGTTAGAGTCCAGAGATGTAAAAAAGTATACTCTGGCAGTTTTCCCCAGTTTAATCATTGCTTTAGTGGGAAGATGAAGTTTTAGACTTCCCTACTCTGCCATTTTCCTGTAATTATGTTTAAAAATTAAATTGGTCATATCCTTCTATTATAAATATCCTAAGTACTGAATTATTTATACCTACCCCATGACTGGCTGGTATCCAGACACAGGGAGGTCCTACTTGATTAAATAATAAATGTTTCAAAACAACCAGATTTTTAGCAGGCTAAAGGTTTACACAAGTTATTTAACTTATATTTCTACAAAACCTTCTAGTCATTTGCAGGAATAACCCAATGACTGCTATTGTTTGTTTTATTCTTTATATGAGACATAAAACTAGGACAAACAGTAGTTTGCAAATAATATTTTTTTTGTTTGGTTTAGTTCATTTTTCTGTGACATCACCATCAAGCAACATGAGGTTCCTATCAACCCTCCTTCAAAGAATTTTTTAATTAGCTTAGGCCCCACTTCAGTGACATACTATGATGGAAAGAAAAAGAGGAGCCAGGTCCTTTAAGAGTCAAAGCTGGTAAGTTCATGCCACCACAGAAAAGTCTGTGCTAATTATAGTCATTGACTTCACTTCTGAGTTCTCTATCGGCAATGTCTAAAAAAATCTCTGACCCAGGAAGGCCACAGATATATCTGTTTGAAAATGTATGTGATTGAGAATTAAAAACAGTCAAGCTCCATAGGTGAATAGAAGATACAACCCCATCCCCTTTCCACTTACAGACAGTGACCCATCCATCAGGTTAGCGCTCTGCTGAAAAAAGAATCTCAGCAGGGAGTTTGCCAATGCTGAGAAACATTGCTCCTTCTTTTCCCACCCTCTGTGCCCTGATGTCGATGCACAGGAAGACCCACCAAGTACAAGGCTCTATTTTAAATCTCATCTTCTCCTCCAAGCCTGTTTACTGGTTCTCTATCAAATAAACATGTAGGCAAATGGCAGAAAATCACCTTGTACATTTCTGGATTCAGCATGAAAGACCGACCCTGAGAGGAGCTTGGTTTCTCCAGGGGCACTTGAATCAATGGCTGGTTTTCCTTTCTGGAGTCAGATGATAAAGGCGTAAATGAGGAAATGATCTTCCATTCCTTGTAAGCCTGAAAAGCAATGATAAATTGAAGACCAATAGAATATTTTTTTGAACTATACAAACAGCCTTCCTTAGCCTCATGGAAAATTGGGCCTATCTTTTCCTGGCCTTAGGGCCAGACTTTCAGCCTCTGAGTGAGGTGGGAAGAAAGCTCAAGTTGCAAAAGCAGGAATTAAAGAAGCTACTATGAAAACTCCCTAGACACTTGGCCAAAACAGCTGAGAATCAGACACACGTGCCCACTTCCAGGAGAAACACTAAGGGTCCCGAAAGTTATCCCATCTAACTAACTGCTTCTTGAAAAATTTCAACAAGCAGTAGAGAGAGAGACAGAGAGAGAGAAAGAGAGAGAGGAACCCAATGTCCTCACCCCTCTTCACAATATGGTTAAGACATATCACTTAGCGTGGTGGCAGGCTTTTCTAACTAGGTTATTAAATCAAGGATGAAAGAAAATTCAGGAGCCATGGGGTACACTGTACATGGTAGCCTCTGAAGTCAGGCAGAACAAATCCATATCTCAGGTCTTCTACTTATTAGCTAAGTGACCTTGGACAGAGTGTTTTCTCTTTTTAAGGCCTCATTTTCCTGCGCTATAAAATGGGGGAAATGAAATGAGATAATCAGTGTCAAGTGTCTAGTATAGTCCTTGATAAATAGTTGATATATTACCCATGTTTCCCTTTACCCAAACCCAAACCTCAAAACCAAGGTGATCGTGCACACCAGGGATCAGTAAATTATTTCTCTAAAACATCAGACAATATTTTTGGCTTTCTAGTCCATGCTGTCTCTCTTGAAACTACTCAACTCTGCCATTGCAGCACAAAAACAACAATGGACAATATATAAATGAATGGCATGGCTGTTCCAATAAAATTTTACTTACGGACACTAAAATTGAATTTCAAATAACGTTCATGAGCAATAGAATATTAGTCTTCTTTACATTTTTTTCAACCATCTATACATGTAAAAACCATTTCTAGTCGACAGGTCATAGAAAAACAGGGAGCAGGCTGGATTTAGCCAGTGGGCTGTGGTCTTTAGATTCTGATGAAGCTGACATGTCCATATTAAATGCAGTATATAGAGCCCAGAATTCCTACGAAATTTCCTATGAAATGTCTTAGAGTAACTTAATTTTTAAATTTTTCTAATGATAAAATGGTGCTAATTGCCACCCATGTATTTTTTCAAGAATGCTGCAAAAATCAAGTGAATTACATTTTATTACTTGCTTTAAGCTATTCTATAAATTAAACTATGGAAACACTAGGCTAAATGCTTCATTAAATACTGTCTATTAAATATGGTTATGCTACAAATCAATTTATAGAATCTGTCATCATTTTTGAAAATAAATGTGAATCAAACAATAATTTAAGTAGTTGGAAGGTAAAAAAAAAAATCTTCAGGGCATATTTATGAACATCCTTTCACAAAGCTGCTTAAATGACTGAATCGTTTGCCAAAGAAAGTGGGCAAAAGATACAAATGCTTGGCATGTGAGAGGATTCTCCTGGCAGATACCACGAGTTGCATACTGGTTGACCTTGAAAGGACTACTGAAGTACAGTGTATTTTTACACTACTGGATGAGATGCAAAAGCTGTTCATATGGCACATGACTGACCTGTTTTGTTGAATAAACATATCTTATTTTCAAGACAGTGTCTTTTAGGAATAAGTCATATGGTAAGGATACAGGTCTGCAGCACCACTGGCAATAAAAGCAGAAGCATTTAGATTCTTCCAATTTCTTCTATTAAGAACAATAATTATGAAGGAAAAGGTTTAGATTATACTCAGAAACCTGCCTTTGAGGGGCCTGTTATCTAAATCAGATACACAACTCACAAAAATTGTGATTTTCAAAGTCCCTCCCATCCCATTTTTTGGGCATCCTCATGAGTGTAAAGGAAAGGAGTCACCACAAGGGCAGAGTAGTAAATGGCAAGGCATTTTTGCAAGTCCCCACAGGAGGATAGTTTTGGGGTGACTGCAAGAATGACTGCCCCTCCCTAAAGATGAGGCAAAATCCTACAAGAGAAGGGTTTATTGTAACTAACTTCCTTCCCCATCTCAGAAAATGTCCCTGGTGACCATGTGGTTGAGTCAATAAATTCTCTAGAAGGAAAAATCACAAACCAGGGTAAAAATGACCCTCCTGCCCACCCTCACCCCTCACAAGTCCAGGTACAGGTGCTATAAAGAGAGTTCTCCCTGCAACATAAATAAGGGGTGTGAGACTTAGGGAGGAAGAAAGAAGCTCTCCATAGTTCTTTTTGCTGGATTAAATAACAATTACTAGTCGGCAGTCCTCAGCCAGTCACCCCAAAAAGAAACCCCACCTGAGAAGCCAGACTATGGGCTGATTATATTCCCTGGGACCTTTGGAAGCATCACATCAGAAGTCTTTTAGGAATCTTTTTGTGTATATAGGATGAGGCAGATGTTACAAAAAAATTCAGTTTGTGAGTATTTTAATTTCACAATTCACTGAGCCATTGGTGGCAGCATAATATAAAGATATCCCAGACTTTGCCATTTCCAGGATTAAAATGAGACAGAATAACTGGATTTTTCTCTCAAAAGCAAAGCCAACCACAAGTTACAGACCCATAAGTCCATAGTTCCTTGAGCTTCTTACTGGCACAGCCATACAACTGGCACTTAATAAAAGGACAGGAACAACAAAGTCTTACCCTTTTCTCTTTTAGGAGGGCCTCACTCCAATCATGACCAATGGATGTGTTATGAGGGAAAAACAGTTAGTCCTCAGAGATTAAAAATGGTTCCATGGTTAATGAGACTACATCTGATTTCATTAGCAAAAGTCAATAGAAAAGGAATATACATAAGGTATGGAAATGTTATATTCATCAAGGAAGGTTCTAGGAGCCTATTTCCATGCAGGGCTTTAAAAAGAAGGGGAGTACAGTGAAAAGATCGTGAGATTTAGAACCCAAAAGCATCTGAATTCATCTCCAGGCTCTGTCACCTAAATTATGACTATGGGCAATTTACTTAACATCGATGACCCTCTGCAACTTTATTCATAGAAGGAGAGTAATAAAAATACATATCTCAACGGGTTGGTGGAGGATGCAGTGAGATAATGCGTTCAAAAAGTTATTTAAAACTGTAAAGAACCCATAGCAATATTAGTTTAGGGACTCCTTAAGGCAAACATGAAAGAATAACCAGAAAAAAAACCCCACAAAAACATAAGGACTGTATATAAAGGGTTAGTTCTGGGGCAGGTTTTAAGGTGTCAAAGCCAACAGCATGGTTGACTTGAGTATGAGAACCGGATTCTTCAAGCATGCACCATGTGCAGTGGGAAGTGTATAACAGGGATCAGGATACAGCCAGCTAAGTCCCCGAAGGAGACCACACAGCACAGCAGCCAACCTGGGTCCCCATCAAAAGACAGTGATGAAGAGAAACAGTAGCCAGAAAACAAAAGACAACACCCTTGAGTTGGTGGCTCTACCCACAATGTACAAGGCATAGGGAGTAATAACCATCACAGTGACTCGGGAGCCCAGTCAACGTAATTGACTGGCATAGAGGATACTGTGGGTCATTCCGGGGACTCTTTTGCTGCTATTGTCTGCATAGGCTGCAAGCAGTGGTGGTGAAGCCATGCCAAAAGGGACTCCCAGGCAGGGTGGTGGTTCTCATCCCACGCATTACCTGATCGAGCGGGCAGGAACCAAGTTTCACTTGTCTTCCAGGAGTTGTCTTTTTCTATGAACTGACCTTGCACAGTTCTGTCCTCATAGGGTGGACATTGCTAACCTTGCCTTCACTTGTAAGGCTCTCCTTAGAGTTGGCTCCAACATGGGCATCCCTGGGAGCCAAGGATAACAATAGCCAATGAAAACTAGAAACTGGCACCTGGGTATTAGGTATTCAGAAGTAGATGAATACAAGAGAGCAAGGAAGGACAGGAGGGGAGAACCAGCCCACAAAACATTGTGAAATAATGCACAGCCAATGTCAAAACCCACATTTAAGCACACAAAACCCCACACTAGATGAATGATGCTCCAACACACAAAAAGGTACCTGTGACAAATTCTCTTATATGCAGGTCCAATTCTCTCCCCCTGGATAGAAGTATAGCCCATACACACACTTGCACTGGGTGAAAATAATTCAGTATACATACCTCAGAATCAGTGAAAAAGTTGTAAAGGAGGACATCATCAAATTCTAAGCCTTTTGCTTCATAAATTGTTAGCACAAGTGCTAACCCCAGTTCTTCTGGAATCTTCTCCTTTGCCATGTCATTGGCTACAAGGATTACCTGAGAAAAAATAAAAAAGAAAGTAGGGAAGAAAAAACATCAAATTTTACAAAAAGAAATTTGGGAAAGCACAACCTATTTCTATGGGAGACAGAGGTGTCTTTAAAGAGAAGTGGCCAGCATGGAGTTAGTCATCCAAGCAAGTAGAAATATCTATAACAATTAGTTATTAATTCATCTCAGGAATTTACCTATTCTGGGACAGGGACTATTTGAGTTCTGCCTTGTGGGATAATTCAGACTCTCAACCTTTTTTTCAATTGTAAATGCCTTCTATTTCAAAACATAATTGCAAGAAGTTCACCTGGTGGGCTCCAAATTCAATGGGCTGGGTTTTCCTTTTGTTTCCTCTAAGCAAAATTGCCAAGTCGCTCACACTACAAGACTCCAGGACAGTTGGTTTGGGACCATCAAAGAGGCCAGAATCCCTTGGAAGACGATCAAAAGACTCTGGGAAATAGAACTGAAGTAAATCCACCACTCCAGATGCCAGACTGAGGATTCCTGGGATAAAACAGAAAACACATATAAGATATGTACCACATGGCTGGATTTCTTTCTTTTTTTCTGAGAAGCAGTATGAACCCTGACAGTAAATATAATTGCAAGCCTATTTCCAGTTCCCATTACATTTTTTATCACTTTGTCCCTGAGTTATATTACCCTGGATGCAGTGGATGAAGGCAGAGATGTGTTTTGCTGTGCTAAGAGGATTTTGTGGGATCTCGTTCCCAACTTATATTCATGTTACAGAAATTTACCTCATAAAGAAGGGACAAGGCAGAAATGCAAACTAAACAATTAGAGCTGTTAGAATGCTAATATGAAGGGCTAGTATAGCTGATAAGGAAACAAGAACATTGTACCACTCTCATTGGTGCTTGGAGCCCTGGAGGCAGCACTGCTATGCCAATGGCAACACCAGATGTTAGCTAGGGTAGCAACCAAGGCCTCTAACACCCTTTCCTGACAGGTTTACACCCAGATAAATGAGGACTATAATAAGTGTCAATCTAATGGGTAGCAGGAAGACTAAACCAGGAAACTTTTCTCTGCCTACCCTCCCAGAACTTGCTCTGCAAACAGAAGCAGCTTGTAGTAAGCCAAAGCAGTATAAGAAACGATTAAGTCAAAGTAGTCTGGGACAAGTATTACCTGCTTTAAGACATACAATAGAGCTGCCTGGGAGGGGAGAAGTCTATTTCACAGGGAATAGAGGTTACATTCAAATTCCTATAAAAGGGAAATTCCTAAGGCCATGAGCTAGCAAAAAACAGGACAAGATGCACATTCAGAAAAGACAGCAAGGACCCTGCACTTCACTTTCACTTTGGGCTGATCTTCTTGATAGGCTAACCTCTAAAAGAGAACACCAGCCAATACAGAGGCAATTTTCAAAGACTATGAAAGTTGTTCTTTGCATTGGTTTCTGTTAGCTACTTGTACTCAAGGAAATCTCTGTCATCACTAGATGGATAAAAACTTAAGGAACAGACAGCTCAGGTATTAAATCCCAGAGGTTAAAATTAAAATATTAAAATGTACAGTGTGCAAAAAAAGATCACAATGTAAAGAAATAGGAACTGATGGCTTATCCAAAGGAACAAGACAAAAATTCTGAAACCATCAATGAACACAACCAGACATATTAGACATATCAATGATTTTTTTAAATACTCTTCAATATGCTCAAGAAAATAAAGAAAAACATGGATAAATAACTAAAGTATATCAGGAAATTAATGCACGAACAATATGTCAGTAAAGAGACAGAACTTTTTAATAGGATGCAAACATATATCCTGGAGTTGAAGACCACAATAACTAAAATGAAAAATTCCCTAGAAAGAATTGGAGCTAGAAGAAGAAAGAATCATTGATCTAAAATACAAGACAATAGAAATGATCCAGGCAGAGAAACAGAAAGAAAAAAGATTTTAAAAAGTGAAGAGAGCATAAGAGAACTGTTACACCATCTAACATATCAATATATGTTTTACAGAAGTTCCAGAAAGACAAGACAGAGACAAAGAGACAGAAGGAATATTCAAAGAAATAATGGCAGATAAATTCTCAAATTTAGTGAATGAAAGAAACATACACATTTCAAGAATATCAACAAACTGCAAACAGGATAAACTCAAAGAGATCCATGCCCAATGTCATGGTCAGGTTCATGTGTCAACTTGGCCGGTGGTGGTGTCCATTTGTCTGGTTGGGCAAGTGCTGGCCTGTCTGTTGCTATGAGGACATCTCATAGAATTAAATCATGATCACACTGGCTGTATCCACAGCTGATTGCATTTGTAATCCGCTAAGGAGAGTGACTTCTGCAATGAGTGACGCTTAAATCTACTCACTGGAGGGCTTTTCAGGAAGATTCAGAAGAGACAGTTTCTTTCCCTGCTTCAGCCAGTGAGCCTCTCCTGTGGAATTCATCCAGACCCTTCATCAAAACTGTCAGCTTCACAGCCTGCCCTACAGATTTTGGACTCTACATTCCCATAGCTACATGAGACACTCATAATGTAGAGGAGGGGATCCAGAGACTTAGAGAGATTGGAAAATTAGAGTAGATTTATCATGGAAAGCCTACTCTTACATCCCAAGAATGTCCAGGGGATACACTATTACCAGAACTGTGAGAAATAAATTTGTGAGACTAGTGTCATCATCCATGAAGAGCTCTGTAGTTACAGTTCTCTATAAGTCAGATATTACTGTGGGAACTGCTGTCTCTGAGCTGGAATCTTTAAACACAATGGGGATGACCAGATCCCAAGTTGGCAGAAGCCAGGTGGCAGCACTTAATTGCCAAAGACAAGGTGGACATGGCTATCATAATAGACAGCAGACTCAAAGCAGAAGTCAAAATAATCTGACTCGCAGAGACTTGTGGCATTGGCTAGTAAATAATGGGGTCATTAGAAGTGCAATTCTACTAAATTCATGTTTGAGATATATAAACAAAAGGGTTCTAGGTCAAGTGAACAGAAGCCTAACTTGAATTACAAAAACACAGAGTCATGGCCCCTTAATCAATTTCCAGACTTGAGACAGTTTACAGACCAAGGGCCCCTTGAATGAGAGTGAGGCCAGGTCCCTTTGGGGGAGGACTCTGTTACACTGCTACAAATTTATACTATTAATCTTCTCCCAAGCCTTCCCCAAGGAGACCAATGGCCTTTTACCAGGGTAACTGTGCATTGAGGAAAAGGAAATGATCAGATATTTCAGGGGTTATTAGACACTGGTTCAGAAGTGACATTAATTCCAGGGGACCCAAAACGTTACTCTGGTCCACCAGTCAGAGTGGGGGCTTAAGGAGGCCAGGTGATCAATGGAATTTTAGCTCAGGTCCGTCTCACAGTTGGGCCCATTCTGTACTTATTTCCCCAGTTCCAGAATGCATAATTAGAATAGACATATAGAGCAACTGGCAGAATCCCCACATTGGCTCTTTAACTCATGGAGTGAAGGTTATTATGGTGGAAAAGGCTAAGTGGCAGCCACTAGAACTGCCCCTACCTAGCAAAATAGTAAATCAGAAGCAATACCAGATTCCTGGAGGGACTGCAGAGATTACTGTAACTCTTAAGAACTTGAAGGATGCAGGGGTGGTGATTCCCACCACATCCCCATTCAACTATTCTATTTGGCCTGTGCAGAAAACGGGTCTTGGCGAATGACAGTGGATTACTGTAAGTACAACCATGTGGTAACTCTAATTGCAGCTGCTATTCCAGATGTGATATTATTACTTGAGAAAATCAATACATCCCCTGGTACCTGGTATGGAGCTATTGATCTGACAAATGCTTTTTTCACAATAGCTGTTAGTAAGGACCACTAGAAACAGTTTGCTTTCAGCTGGCAAGGTCAGCAATATACTTTCACTGTCCTACCTCAGGGGAACATAAACTCTCCAGCCCTATGTCATAATCTTGTCCGCAGGGAACTTGATCGTTTTTCCCTCCCACAAGATATCACACTGGTCCATTATATTGATGATATCATCTTGGTTGGACCTAGTGAGCAAGAAGTAGCCAACTACTCGAGACTTATTGGTAAGGCTTTGGGTGTCAGAGGATGGAAGAAAAATCCAACAAAAATGCAGAGGCCTTCCAGCTCAGTGAAATTGCTGGTGTCCAGTGGTGTGGGGCATGTCATGATATCCTTCTAAGGTGAAGGATAAATTGCTGCATCTGGCCCCTCCTATGACCAAAAAAAGAGGCATAAGGCATAGTTGGTCTCTTTGGATTTTGGTGACAACATGTTCCTTATTTGGGTACTCTACTCCAGCCCATTTATGAGAAAAGCTGCTAATTTTGAGTGGGGACCTGAACAAGAGGAGGCTCTATAACAGGTCCAGGCTGCTGTACAAGCTGCTTTGCCACTTGGACCGTATGATCCAGCAGATCCTATACGAGATAGAGCCAGAGCAGGTCCTGAAGGCACAAGTAAGTTACATGAGGAAGTAGCCCAAATACCCACATTCTCCACTCCTGCCACATTACCTTCTCTTTCCCAGACCAGAACTATGGCCTCTTAGGGAGTTTCCTACAGTGAATTGACTGAGGAAGAGAAAACTTGGGCCTGGTTTGCAAATGGTTCACCACGATATGCAGGTACAACCCAAAAGTGAACAGCTGCAGCACCACAACCCCTTTCTGGGGTGTCTTTGAAGGACAGTGGTGAGTGGAAATCCTCCCAGTGAGCAGAACTTCGAGCAGTGCACCTGGTTGTTCATTTTGCTTGGAAGGAGAACTGGACAGAGGTGCATTTATATACTGACTCATGGCCTGTTGCTAATGGTTTGGCTGGATGGTCAGGGACTTGGAAAGACCACAATTGGAAAATTGGTGACAAGGAGATCTGGGAAAGAGGTATGTGGATATATCTTTCTGAGTGGGCTAAAAACATGAAGATATTTGTGTCCCATGTGAATGTGCACCTGAGGGTGACTTCAGCAGAGGAAGGTTTTAATAATCAAGTGGATAAGATGAACTGTTCTGTGGCTACCAGTCAGCCTCTTTCCTCAGCAACTCCTGTCATTGCCCAATGGGGTCATGAACAAGTGGCCATGGTGGTAGGGATGGAGGTTATGCATGGGCTCAGCAACATGGACTTCCACTCTTCAAGGCTGACCTGGCTACAGCCACTGCTGAGTGTCCAATCTGCCAGCAGCAGAGATCCACACTCAGCCCCTGATATGGCACTATTCCCTGAGGTGACCAGCCAGCTACATGGTGGCAGGTTGATTACATTGGAGCATTCCCTTCAGGGAACAGACAGTGATTTGTTCTAACTAGAATAGACACATATCCTATGTTGATATGGGTTTGCTTTTCCTGCATGCAATGCTTCTGCCAAAACTACCATCCATGGACTTACAGAATGCCTTATCCATTGTCATGGTATTCCACACAGCATTGCTTCTGATCATGGACCAACTTCACAGCAAATAAAGTGTGGGAATTGATACATGCTCATGGAATTCTCTGGTCCTACCATTTTCCCCAGAAACAGCTGATTGATAGAATGGTGGAATGGCTTTTTGAAAACTCAATTATGGTGCCAACTAGGTGGCAATATCTCAAAGGGCTGGGGTAATGTCCAGAAAGGTGTGTATGCTCTGAATCAGTGTCCACTGTATGGTACTGTTTTTCCCATAGCCAGGATCCATGTGTCCAGGAACCAAGGAGTAGAAATGGGAGTGGTAACACTATCACTCCTAGTGATTGACTAGGAAAATTTTTGCATCCTATCTCTGCAACCTTGAGCTCTGCTGGTCTACAGGTTTTACTTCCAAAAGGGGGAAGTGCTTCCACCAGGAGAAACAATAATGATTCCATTGAACTGGAATCTAAGACTGCCCCCTGGTCACTTTGGGCTACTCATGCCCCTGAATCAACAAGCCAGGAAGGGGATTACTTTACTGGCTGGGGTGATCCACCCTGACTATACAAGGGAAATAGCACTGCAACTACACATGGAGGTAAAGAAGAGCTTTCCTGGAATATAGGAGGTCCCCTAGGGCATCTTTTTTTTTTTTAATTTTTTAATTTTTTTTTTTTTACATGGGCAGGCACCAGGAATCAAACCCGGGTCCTCAGGCTTGGCAGGCAAGCATTCGTACCTGCTGAGCCACCGTGGCCCGCCCCCTAGGGCATCTTTTAGTACTACCATGTCCTGTGATTAAAATCAATGGAAAACTGAAACAACCCAATCCAGGCAGAACTACTCATGGCTCTGAAACTTCAGGAATGAAGGTTTGGGTCACCCCACCAGGCAAAGAACCATGGCCAGCTAAAGTGCTTGCTGAAGGTAAAGGGAACATGGAATGAGTAGTAGAAGGTAGTGATAAATATGAACTAGACCACATGATCAGTTACAGAAACAAGGACTGTAATGCTGTTTTGTTCATGTTATAGTATTTAAGTTGTAAGATATCAAGTTTAAGAATGAATATTACCCAAGGATTTGCACCCTATTCTGGGGAGATTTAATGCATTTCCAGTTGTATACAAGCCAGTTGAGTATTGTTAGGCAAGGAAAAATTGAGTCTTTTATTGCTTTTTATCTAGAGATTCAGTATGGTTTAAGGTGATATGTATAGCTGCCAAGTGGACAAGGGGTGGACTGTCATGGTCAGGTTCATGTGTCAACTTGGCCAGGTCATGGTGATCATTGGTCTGGTTGGGCAAGTGCTGGCCTGTCTGTTGCTATGAGGGCATTTCATAGAATTAAATCATGATCATGTCAGCTTCATCCACAGCTGATCACATTTATAATCAACCAAGGGGAGTGTCTTCTGCAATGACTGATGCTTAATCTAATCACTGGAAGGCTTTTAAGGAGGCTTCAGAGAAGAAAGTTTCTCTTCCTGCTTTGGCCAGCAAGCCCCTCCTGTGGAATTTATCCAGATCCTTCATCAGAGTTGTCACAGCTTCACAGCCTGCCCTATGGATTCTAGACTCTACATTCTCATGGTTACATGAGACACTTTTATAAATTTTATATCTATGGATATTTCTTGCTGATTCTGTTTCTCTGATAGTCAGGGTGAATCACCCCAGCCAGTAAAGTAAAGTACACCCAGAACAGAGTACTGAAACTATTCAAGGACAAGGAGAAAGTCTTGAAACCTGCAAGAAAAAAGCAAAGTTTTATGGTTTTTCCTAATTTAGGGAACCATAATAAGGTTAAGTGCCAATTTCTCATCAGAAACTACAGAGACAAAAAGGCAGTAGGATGAAATATTTATGTGCTTAAAGAAAACAAGTGCCAACTAAAAATTATTATGGTGAGGCTGTCTTTCAAAAATAAGGGAGAGTTTATTCCAAGATAATCGAAAGGTGAAGGAGATCATCACCACTAAACCTGCCCTATAAGTAATTCTAAAGGGTGTTGTTTAGACTGAAAGTAAAGGACACTTGATGGTGGACTGAAGAGGCATAAGAAATAAAGACTTCCAGTAAATGTAACTGTGGTGGTTTGAAAGGATTTATATACCCTAGAAAAGCCATGTTTTAATCCTAATCAATCTTGTGGGAACAACAGTTTCTTCTAATCCCTATTCAGTACTATAGGTTGGAAATTTGATTAGGTTATGTCCAAGAGGGTGTGACTCAATCAATTGTGGGTATTAAACTTGATTAGATAGAGATGCATCTCCGCCAGTTCTTGATTAGTTTACTGCAATCCTGTAAAAGAGGAGACACTTTTTGAGAGAGTTCCCTTTGAGAACAAGGAGAGAGCCACAGAACCTTGGTAGAAAGATGAGAGAACCACCGAGTCCACCAGCCAGTGACCTTTGGAGATGAAGAAGGAAAATGTCCCCAGGGGAGCTTCATGAAACAAGAAGCTGGAGGAGAAAGTTAGCAGATTTTGCCATGTGCTCTTCCAGCTGAGAGAGAAACCCTAAACATCATTGGCCTTCTTAAACCTAGGTATCTTTCCCTGGATGCCTTAGATTGGACATTTCTATAGACTTTCTTTAATTGGTCTTCAAACTGTAAACTTGCAACTAATTTAATTTCCCTTTTTCTTTTTTTTTCTTTTACATGGGCAGGCACCGGGAATCGAACCTGGGTCCTCGGGCATGGCAGGTAAGCATTCTTACCTGCTGAGCCACCGTGGCCCTTAATTTCCCTTTTTAAAAGCCATTCCATTTCTGGTATATTGTATTCTGGCAGCTAGCAAACTAGAACAGTAACCATGGGTAATTATAAATTCCAGTATTACTGTATTATATTTCTTGATATGTAACCCTGCTCTTTACTTCTTACAGTTTTTAGAATGCAAATACATTAAAAAGTAATAATAGATCAATGGTTTTGAACATACAATGTATACATATATTATTTGCAACAACTACAATAAAAAAAGTGGGGAAACAGTGGAATTTGGGGTTAGCGTTTTGTGTATGCTTTTGAAGTTAAGTTGGGCAAAGTAGGTGACTATATACTGATAAGGGGGTCAGGAAGACATAAAAATTATAAATATGTATGCACCTAACAGCAGAAGCCCAAAATATATGAAACAAATATTGACAGATTTGAAAGGAAAAATTCTACATTGATGTAGAAGACTTCAGTACACCACTTTCGATAATGGATAGAACATATAGAGAGAAGATCAATAAGAAAATAGAAAATTTGAACAATACAATAAGTTAACTAGACCCCAAGGAAAGTAGAGCACATATTCTTCTCTAGTGCACATGATATACCACATTAGTCAAAACAAGTCTCAATAAATTAAAAAATATGGAAACCAATTTAGCTTCTTCTACCTCAATAGAAAGATGCTAGAAACCAATAACAGAGGAAGAACTTGAAAATTCACAAATATATGGAAATTAAACACCATTCTCTTAACCAATGGGTCAAAGAAGAAATCACATGGGAATCTAGGAAATATCTCAAGGTGAATAAAAATGAAAACATAACATACCAAAAATTATTGGATTCAGCAAAGACAGTGCTGAATAGAAAATGTGTAACACTGGATATTTACATTAAAAAAGAATAAATAATCTCAAATTGCAAACCTAACCTCACAATTAGAGGAAACAGGAAAAGAAGACCAAACTGAACCCAAAATGAGCAGAAAGAAGGAAATAACAAAAAGTGGAGCAGATATAAATGAAATAGAAAATGAAAAAACAATTGAGAGTATCAAACTAAAAGTTGGTTCTTTAAAAAGATCAATAAAATTCACAAATCTTTATCTAGACTGACAAAGTAAAAATAAGAGAGTACACAAATAAAATCAAAAATGCATGGGGTACATTACTACTGACTCCACAGAAATAAAAAGAATAATAAAAGGATATTGTGGACAAATGTATGCCAATAATTACATGACCTAGAAGAAATGGACAAATTCTTAGAAACACACAAACCACCTTGAAAAAGAAAAACAAAGTTGGAATGTTCACACTTTACAATTTCAATGCTTATAACAAAGCTACAGTAATCAAACTAACATAGTACTGGCATAAAGACAGACATCTGGACCCACGGAATACAATTGAGAGCTGAGAAATAAACCCTCACATCTATAGCCAATGGGTTTTTGACAAGCGTGGCAAGTCCACTAAATGGAGAAAGAACAGTCTCTTCAACAAATAGTGCTGGGATAACTGGATCTATACATGCAAAAGGATGAGGGTGGACCCCTAACTCACACCATATACAAAAATTAATTCAAAATAGATCAAAGATCTAAATATAAGAACCAAAACTATATAACTCCTAGAAGAAAACATTGGTAAGCATCTTCTGGACTCTCAGTTAGGCAATGGTTTCTTAGACTTTACACTGAAAGCACAAGCAACAAAACACAAAATAAAGGGTTTTCTTCAAAGTAAAAACTTTTGAGCACAAAAGGACTTCATCCAGGACACAAAAACGACAACTTATAGAATGGAAGAAAATATTGGAAACCACCTATCCTTAAAAGAGCTTAATATCCAGAATATATAAAGAAATCCTATAACTCAATAACAAAAAGACAAACAACCCAATTTAAAAATGAGCAAAGTAATAGATATTTTTCCAAAGAAGATAAGCAAATTGCCAATAAGCACATGAAAAGATGCTCAACATTATTAGTCATTAGGTAAATGCAAATCAAAACCATCTGAGATACTATTTTAAATCCACTAGAATGGCTACAGTTAAAAAATGAAAAATGTTGAAGAAGATGTGGAGAAATAGGAATGCTCATTCATTTAAGTGGGAATGTAAAATGGTATAGTCACTGTGGAAAAGAGTTTGGCAGTTTCTCAGAAAGTACAGAATTCCCATATAACCTGGTAATTCCACTTCTAGGTACATACCAAAAAAACTGAGAGCAACAACTCAGACAGATATTTGCACACCAATGTTCACAGAAGCATTGCACAATTGCCAATGGCAGAAGTAACCCAAGTGTCCTTCAACAGATGAATGGATAAACAAAATATAGTATATAAATACAATGGAATACTATTCAGCTGTAACAAGCAATGAAGTTCTGATACATCTTACAAGATGGATGTACCTTGGAGACATCAATGTAGAGTGAAATAAGCCAGACACAAAAGGGCAAATATGATATGAGCCCACTGATATGAAATACTTAAGCAAATTCATAGAGTCAGAAGTTAGAACACAGGTTAACAGCAACCAGAGTGTGGGTAAGGAATGGAGAGTTCATACTTAATTGGTACACAGTTTCTGTTTGGGGTGATGAAAAAGTTTTGTTAATGGATTGTGGTGATGACAGCACAACACTGTGAATGTGATAATTGCTACTGAATTGTGTGTTTGGGAATGGCTGAGATAGGAAACTTTATGTTGTCACATTTAACAATTTTCTGTTAACAAAATTCAAGAGAGTAAAACTAAATAGACAATGAAATTAAATTCAATACATGATCCCAGACTGGATCCATTAAAGGAAAATAGAATGACCAAAAGGACATTATTAAGACAATTGAAAAAACTGGAATATTGACTGCATGCTTCATGTCATTCCATAGGCAAATATCCTTGCTCTTAAGAAATACACATGGAAGCATTAAGTGTTAAAGGAGCACAATGAATGCAACATAGTCTCAAATGTTTAGAAATAGATATGTGGGTAGGTAGATAAGTAGGCAGCAGGCAGGCAGATAGAATGATATAACAAATGTGGTTAAATGTCAAAAGTTGGTAAATTTGGGTATTTTAGTAGGGGGTATATTGGATTTCTCTGTATAAGTTTTTTGTTGTTGAAGTTTTTTGCTGTTGTTGTTTTTTAACACGGGCAGGCACCAGGAATCTGTATAAATTTTGTATTATTTATGCAACTTTCCCATAAGGTTCAAATTATTTCAAAATTAAACATTTTAAAGTTTTAAAAAGATGAGAAGTGACAGAAACGATAAGGTCTCTCATTCAAAAGGTTTACTAACAAACTTCCTTACTCCAGTGCAAGAGCCTAATGAAAGCTAGCCCATGTCTTCCAAAGCAGCCCTAGGTTAGTGCCCAAGTACCCTCCACCATAGATGAGCCTGAGGCCTGGACATACCTGAATGGGACCTGTAATTCTGGTACAGATGGTGGATCTTCTTGGGTTTCCGGACAGCACACTGCTTGTCTATGGTGTTTCTGCTAGCATAATGGAACAGAGACCGCAGGTCACTGAAGCGGAAGGCCACACCCTTCATGATGCTCTGGGCTGTGTCCCCAGTGAGGAACATGGCATTGGGATCATTGATGCATTTCATCAGCAGTGCCAGTTCGGCTTGAGTGAAGTCCTGAATCTCATCACCATAGAGTTCATGGATGGACCATGGAAGCTCCCTAAGCTCTGACAGCCTCCGAGACAGGTTATATAGGACATCCTCTTCATCAAAATAACCTTTCTGGGACCTGATCTGTTGATACAGGCAGAAAAGGCTATAGATCTCACTCCGATCTTCCTTAAAATTGGGGGACCGCTTCTTCCCTAATTTCTTATATGCGTCTTCAGTAAGTCTTCCATAGGGGCAGCTGAGGGCCTCAAAAGAACCCTTCAGAAAAGACTTTATTTCTTTCCAAATTAGTGCAGGGTTGTAGGGGGTTTTCCCTTTGGTCATTTTGGGCCATATTTCATTGGTGAACACCTCAAATGTCACATAAACCCGGGGGTCACTGTCACCCGTGCGCACCTCTGTAGCTTTTTCCTCCTCGCCGTAGTCCCCATCCACCTCAGCCTCCTCCTCCTCCTCCTGCCAATTGGGGATAGTCATCTCTTCCTGTGTGGACCATCCTATGATGGTTCTTTTCAAGCTTCCATCTTCATTTCTTAGGAAAAATGGTTTGGGCAAAGAAGCATCAAGCAGGAGGAGCAGCTGCTTGGAAGTGACAAAGAGAGGAAAGTTCTCATCCTTCAGGTCCTGAAGTTTATGCACATTGGGCTCCAATGGTTTGTAGTGACTGGTGGCCTTGGTAGACTTGGAAAGCTCAATGAAATTTCTTTTTACCTCCTGGCACAGGACATGGTTCTTGGTGACAAAGATTTGATGTAAATGCTCTAACTGGTGGGACTGTTCTGGCAAGCATACTTCTTCCACTTGGCCAACACCTACTTGCTCCACATCAGGTAACCCCACACAGGTTTCACTCTCTTGCTCCTCATCTATGCTGTCCACTGTTTCCACTTCAGTTGAACCTTCCTCTTCTTCATCCTCATCCTCTTCTTTCTTCCCACCTGAACCCTCTTTTCTTGGTTCTAATTCCAGCCGTCTCTTTAGCCAGGTCTGTTTGGCCAGCAGTGGGCTTCCTGCCTGCTCAGCTTTTTCCCAGTAAATGTGGAATTTCTTCCATAGCCTGTACAAGCAGCAAGTTGTCTTCCCAGTGCCACTCCGCCCAATGAGAATGATGGGCTCCAGTGGCTTGGGGTTGAGGTTGATCACAGCGTACTCAAGCTCGCCCACCCGGAAGGGGTACTCCACTGTCGCTGTCATGTCATTGAGAATGTTGAAAGCCATGTTGGTGCTGAAGCTGTGGAACTTCATGAGGTTATACTCAGTCTCCACTGCGCTGGCTGGAGGGAAGTACTCAGGATCAATGTGCTCACTGCCCTTCTCTGCCTCTGTGTCTTCTACATAGCAGCGAGGAATCCGCTTTTGGATTTTCATGTTGGCCGACACCTGGCCTTTGTTGATACCCTTCAGCTTCTTCCGCAAGATGCAAGACAAGCCCCGGTTGTAGGCACTGCAGATGGCCCTGATGGAGTCTGACAATTTGCAGTGATCTAAGACAATGTCCCAGATCCGGATGATTTCTGTGTACACCTGCCCTGACTTCTCTGTGGAGTGCATGTTGCGCTCCATGGAGATGATCTTCTCTGGGTTCTCACTGCATCGAGGGGAAAAGTCGATGGCAAGCTCCCACAGCATCCGTGCTCCTTTGTCCAGCTTAGCTTCAAATAGCTGGATGCTTCCTTTCAGGTGTTTCAGCCGCTTCTGCAGGCCTTGGGTCCACTCACCATTCCCCAGCTGTTGAATGGCAAGGATGATTTTCTTCTTTATGACCTTGGATGTTGCCTTACTTGATAGCTTCTTCAACATTTCTGAAGTACACTCAATCTCCCATGTCATGTTATCAAAGTCCTGGAGGCAGGCCTCAATATCCTGTATGTTCCAATCCTCCTGATTGTAACTGCCCTCCCTCCCTCTGTCAACAACAGGAACAACCTGTGTGGCCCCAAGACCTTCCTGAGTAGGTATTTTTTCCATCTCAGCAAAGACAGTATTGTTCCCACTATCATCAGAGTTCCCTGTCCCTGGATTCTGCCGGAACTCATCTTTCTTTACTTCTTTGCCAACAACTTCCAGAGGCTTAGAGCACCGAGAACAGTCCTCTGGGTGGGATATATCCAACTCCACCTGCTGAATCAAAATTGTGATGTCCTGCACAAGGCGGTCTCTCAGAGAACATGGTCTGATGGCCCCAGGCTCCTCTCTCATCACCTGGACATTAGGGACAGTCTCCCAGCTGTCAGGGACTATGGAAACTTCTGACGGGGTTATGGCAGTGACACTGCATGATAGTAA
The DNA here is from genome assembly GCF_023851605.1 of Tamandua tetradactyla. Taxonomy (NCBI): domain Eukaryota; kingdom Metazoa; phylum Chordata; class Mammalia; order Pilosa; family Myrmecophagidae; genus Tamandua; species Tamandua tetradactyla. The sequence goes on along the minus strand of NC_135341.1, from coordinate 50,723,804 downwards.
CTTGGATGAACCCTGGGACTTGAGCTGAGATATGTGTCCAGGGGCAGCAGACCTTACAAGCTTCCCCAGGTGAATAGCAGAGTCCTGGCGGTTCCTCCGCCTAGTCTCCATTAGAGCTTTGTTCCAGTACGAGAGCAGAGCATCATTCTTTTTAATCCGGTGCCGTGCATCTTTGCCCTCTTTGTTCTTTAGGTTGAAGTTGATGTCAAACTTCACCAGCAGGTCTATCAGCTTCTTCATGCGCTTTAGCATGCCCTTCTGAAAAAGGATGTGCATCAGCGTGTTCCCATTGCCATCCTGGCTGTTAGGGTTGAGGTAGTAAAATTCGGTTGGATTGGACCAGAATAGATCCAACAGGTGGCTGAGGAAGTTAAAACCAATGTCAGCTGAAAGACACAAACAAGACCTTGTGAGTGCTGAGCCATACTTCCGAGAGGACATAAGACCCCTGGGTTTGAAAGAGATGCCAGCAAGGGCACCTCAGAACACTGAACTTCATCAAGTATTTGATACCCATTAACTAAACCAGTAGTTCTCAGCCAGGGTAAACTTTGCACCCCAAGGGACATGTGGCAATATCTGGAGACACTGTCAATTGCCACAACTTGGAGGAATGATATCGTAATCTAGTAAGTAGAGACTTGGGATGCTACCAAACATCCTACAATACATAGGATAGCCTACCACAACAAAGAAGTACCCAACCAAAGCATCAAGAGTGCCAAGGCTGAGAGGCCCTTATAACATTCCAGCAAGAGCCTTTATGTCAGGACCCTCGAAAGGGTATAAATAAATGAAAAAATATTTGTCAGATTTGAAAAAGCCAACTTTGGAACTCATGAGTCATCAATCAATCTACCCTGACTATTCATCATAAAGTAACTTCCTCCCTTCAATCTATGGGTGAGAGGCCAGGAGATATAGGCATCCTTGACCAAAAAATAGGCCTTTTTCAGATCATTGGTTTTCTCAAAAGGAATGACCAAACAACACGGCATCTGTTCTAATATCCAGCTTCTTCCTTAAAGAAAAGACTACTTTAAAAAGAAGGGCTTACCGTTTTTATCTAAAAAAATGTGGAGTGCTGCATGTAAAGGTGTATCACCTTCCGTGAGAGAAATACCATGGGGGTTGGCACCTCTGGTCAAGAGAAGAAAGGCCAACTCAAAGTCCTCATGTTTCAGGCACAGAACAAGAGGGCTCTCCTGGCTCTCCGGAAGACCTTCAGGCAAAGCTGGGAGAGGGAAAAAAGAAGGGCACTTGTGAGCTACATTCCTGTGATGACAGCCTGGCTCACTTGAGGAGGGAGGGACTGCTTCTGCCATAGTTCCAAAAGAATTGCTAACACTGAGCCCACTTTCAATCTGCTCTGATCACCATCCTTTCTGGAGAGCAAAGGCTTCCCTGAGCCCTGAGGATGAAAACCTAGATCCCATCCATCAATCTTTCCACCCCCACCTCTCCAGCTCCCCTTCTTGTACCACCACATGACCAAAGTTCCCACCATTAGCATTCCCCTAGAATGAGGACAGGGCACAGGAACAACAGTAATCCCAATGCTTGCCTGGCATAAAACATGGTGATCAGGATATAAGTGCTGCTTCCTACACCCTTTGCTGCTGCTATGTTTCACCCTAGAATGTTTGTCTACCCTCAACTGCCATCTTCCCTGACACCTCCCCATCCCACTTCAGCTTATGCTCCACCTCTGCACTGCAGCCTCCCTGACCTCCACCACAATGCAGACTCACTTACTTATAGGTCTGTGTTCTAGTTTGCTAGCTGCTGGAATGCAACACACCAGAGACAGATTGGCTTTCAATAAAAGGGAATTTATTTAGTTAATGTATAGTTCTTCAGAGAAAAGGCAGCTAACTTTCAACTGAGGTTCTTTCTTACATGGAAAGGCACAGGGCGATCTCTGCTGTCCTTCTCTCTAGGCCTCTGGGTTCCAACATCTTTCCCTGGGGTGATGCCTTTCTGCATCTCCAAAGGCCTGGGCTGAGCTGTGAGTGCTGAGATGAGGTATGCTGAGCTACTTGGGCTGTACTACATTGAGCTCTCTCATTTAAGCACCAGCCAATTGAATCAAACATCATTCATTGCGGTAGGCATGCCTCCTAGCCGACTGCAGATGTAATCAGCAAAGATGAGGGTCACATGCCATTGGCTCATGTCCACAGCAATAGAACTAGGCACCTTCACCTGGCCAAGTTGACATCTGAATCTAATTACCAGTCTATGATCCTACCATGCATGATGCCTTCAGTAGCTGTGCCTTGGTTCTTAGCACCTGATCCCTGCTCTATAAATGCTTTCTAAACAAGGAATAAAAGAGGAATGCCCTGTAAGCTGCAGTAGTTTCTAGGCAAAGGAAGCAACAAACAGAGACTTGAAGAAATAAATTGTAGAAGGCATTCTATCTACTTCCTGGAAGCCATGCATGGAGCCAACACCTGAAGGCTTTGCACCATGGCACTATGAGAGATGAGATCAATGTGTTATTCCTTATAGAGGATAGTTCTTAAACAGCAAAGCAAGCAAAAAAACACACAGACAAGGCACTCTTCCAAGAGCTTGCATTCAAAACAACCCCAAGACATAGGAACTATCATTGTACCCATATCATAAATGAGGAGAAAAAGTTATAAATAACATGCCCAAGGCCACAGTTAGTAATGGCACTAGTGGGGATGGGGGGTGACTGGGAGGGTGGGTAGTATTTCCAAATCAGTTTTAAAATAAAATCTGATACAGCAAGACATCTGTACACTCCAGACACACACCCAGCCATGTGTGAGCATTCTGATTAAAACAGCAGATGTTTCCACCCACCAATTGTTTGGCTGTTTCTTAAAAAAAAAAAAGCATCTCAGATCCCACACAGTGGATTGGAAAAGAATACCCCAAGTATTACCAAGACCCACATGGTGTATCAAATGCAGGGAAAAGTCTAGCCAGAGGTGAGGAAGAAATCACTACTTTGGGTCAAACCAGGGCAAAGGACCCTCCAGATTTACCTGATGATTCTCACAGAAAAGGAAAAGAGAAGACATTAGTGATAAGTGGAATTCAGAAAAAGGCACAGTTCCTCTAGGGCAACACCCATTCACAGGCTGTTAACCCCCAACACTGTTAGAAAACAGAAAGATGCAGGGAAAGAATGAGGCAGAATTTAATGGAGTCTTGACAAGCTAGTGAAAGACCCAATGACAGGCAATGGCCTGGAGCCTCTCCATCTGGACAACTTTCTAATGACTATCACTTAGGCATGCTCACCTCCACTATCTATCAGACAGCCCAGGAGCTGTGTCTTCCTCTGGTCCCAGCTGGTGAGGTGTGGGATGATGGTACAGATGTCAAGGTCTGAGAAATTGCAGTCTTTGATGAGGCCATCTCCCAATGGTGGCTCCCCGCTTACTTTGCGGGTCAGCAGCAGGAGGACTTCAGGCCATTTCTGTTTTTCTAGTAAGAACTTGATGAAGGTACTGGCACAGTCACGATTAATGTCACAGACCAGGTCAGGAGGGATTTCTTTCAAAAATAAGAAAAACCAGATTCCATAAAAAGGTTCATTATTTCTACTCCACCCCCTTCCCAACTAAATCCAACACATACATGCACAATTAACACAATTTAAAAGCCAGGATTTTTAAGCACTGGGAAAACTATAAACAAGTAATTACTTTGGGCAAGTTACTTAACTACTTGTGAACATCAAAATAACTACTGACCTGGCCGGCTTACTAGGAAGGTTAGGTTAGAAATACCAAATGGAGAGAACAGAGCCTGGCCCAGGAAGCAAGTAAAATGATGACTGTATTTTAAGATAGAACACTTGAGTTCAGGGTATTCTACTAAGATCCAAAGGGAAAAAGCCTGGCTTAAATTTTGTGTAATACCAAGAGTGTGTGTCCTGTTTAAGGACCATTGAAATACTGAGAGATACCAAGACGAACTAAAAAGTCAAGAGTTGTAGGGTAACATTGAGAAGGTACTTTATCCCCCAATTCTTAATTTTATATCATAAGTGTTTCCATACAATCTTTGATATATAGAGATAGGATAATAGTTATATTAAAGGTAAAAAAAACTCTTTAAACAGATCCTCAGTAAGCAAAGTGCCAGATTTAGCAAATAAAATTATAGGATGGCAGTTAAATTTTAATTTCACACAAATAATAAGTAATTTTTTTGTATAAGTATGTCCTACATAGTATTTGGGACATACTTACATTGAAAAAATTATTCATTGTTTATCTGAAATTCAAATTCAATGGGATATCCTGTATTTTGTCTGGCAACCCTAGTAATAAGAAAGCAGAAGGAAGGGAAGGAATCAAGGGTCACCCAAACAAAAAGCAATATAATCTGATTTGCTAGCTTTTGTTTCCATATATTTCTGTTTACTAAAATTAATATAATATTCCTTTTTAAATAAGAAAAGAATGTTTAAATACTGGCTGTCCTATCATCTTATTTTAATAGGAATCAACAAAATAAAAGTATAAAACATAAGCTCTTATAATTGATATTTGCACTTTTGGTCCCTCAGAATCTCTCCACTCATCTGGTAACAGCACTCTCACACCCCCTATCCCTTTCCAATCTGTGTGGTGGGGTTGGAGCGGCATATATGATTTGGGCAAAGCCAGTCAGTACTCTCCCTTCTTCTGACCACAGTTATTACTTCGGGGGTATACATCATGTCCCAAAGTGAAGCCTAGGACTTTGGTTCACCACTGACAGAGATGGCTCCACAGGTACAGAAATGTTGGACAAAGCCAGAGGTTGGAGACCTGGATCAGCTGGGAGCCAGGTTGCCTCAGCAGGGTATCTGAGACGGAAGTCAACCAGAGGACAGTTAAGTTGGGAGATGGGAGACACTGGGTCCTATTGACACTAGTTAAATCTCTCATTCTAGCTGTGCCTAAAATCACATCTAGCCTGTAAATTTCCATTATGAGAGTCATAAAAAAAAGTTTTTCTGCAAGTTTAAGCCAATTTGAGCCTGTTTTTCTGTCACTTCCACTAGAAATAGTTCTAACTATCCTATTCTGTGGCCAATTAATGAGACAGAGGGGAGAAATGAGGAAAGTAAAGAGAGAGAAAAAAGTCAAAAGATTTGGGTGGATTAGAGATGCTAGAAGAGATATAAAGGGCAAAGAACAAAAAAGGTACAAATATCAACACATATAAATACTCAAAGAGAAGCAAAGAAAATGTGAGAGCACAACCATAAGACACAAAAGAACTTGAGCATTCCTATCTTGTAACTCATATGAGATTTTACTAAACACCAAAAGTCATGTTTTAGTTTCACAACCCCAAGTATACATGAGGACACTTTCCACGAGTCATGGGTCAGATGACATGAAGTCCAAAGCCAAAGGCTCCCTGAATGTAGTTAGTATAGAATGTCCTGCATCTAATAGATCCCATGTGAGGGGGCCCCATCCTTGAGTCTTAAGTGTGCTCTTTATCTCTGAGCCACTCATAGCCAAGAAAAAAAGAACATACTGGCAACCTAGCCTTAGTCAATCCACCTCAACAGCTAATGCATATTAGCATTTTAAGTGCAGGACACTGGAGTAAGTGCCCTACATCAATTATCTCATGAAGTCAGTTCCCCAACTAAGGCAAGAATGAGTAAATTGAAGCTTAAAGAGGTTAATAAGCAATTGACTCAAGGTCACAGATTTGGTCAGTGGTAGAGCTAAGATCAAAATGCAGAACTCAAAGCCTTAACCATAATTGGCTGTATAGTCTGAAAAGCATTTTTGGTTCCTCTGGCCATGCTTTCTTGCCCGATGAATGGTCCAAATTAAATGCTTTACATACTATCAAATTTAACAATACTAAATGCCACCTGCTTAGGATTTCTAGAGTCAACCCTAATTATCCTATGTTTGTACATCTTTTGTGGAAGTTCCCTGATTAAATTATCTAATAACTTTATATGCCAATGTTAGCAAATATCTGTAGAGAAGAGAGCCATCTATTGTACTTAAAATGGTTGCATATGCAAAGAATAATTATAGGAGTATACATGAAAAAATAGTAATAGAGGTTGTCTCTAGGGTTGGGTTTAAAGACTGAAGTTCAAGGGTGGATGATAGATTTTTCACCGAAGAATGTGTCATATTGTTTGAATGTTTTTCATGTAGATGAATTACTTTTATATTTATTTAATTTTAAAAGACATATTAGAAAAGAGTTCAAATGAGCATAAATCATATGTAACACATTCAAATGTTGTGAGAAAATTTACCTTGAAGAGAAGAAAGGAGGCGTAAGAACCTCTGAACTATTTCTTGTTTCAGAAAGTTTTTATGCAGGGACCGGTTTCCTGCGTTCATGTACTTCACCAGCTGCTCAGAGACCTTCCGGAAAATGTCACTCTCACTGGTGGGTCCATCACCATTGCTCAGTCCTGCAAAACAATATCAGGTGGTGCTTCTGAATATAGAGATTGCATCTGCAAAGCTGATTGCAATCTTCCACCCCTCTAAGTATCCATATGTTTCGCAATGTGACTTTGTAGCTCCTCCTATTTAGAGACAAAGACTACTTCGCCTTCTTTGATTCTGGCCTGGCTTCATGCCTTCCTGGGACCATCAGAATATAGTGGATGTGATGTGATCCAGGCCACTTTTCCTGGTCTCCACCAAGTCCAGACTAGCCTGCCGGAGAGTAAGAGACAACACAAAACAGCAGAATCAGCCCAGTTGTCTGAGCTGAGGCCTGGAGATGGGAAAGAGCCCCACCAAGATCAGCAAAGACCACAGATACTTAAAGGAGACCAGAACAATGGCCCAACTTAAATTGCTGACCTACAGAATTGTTAGCAAAGTAAATGCTTATTATTTTAAGCCACTAAACTTTGGGGTGGTTTGTTATGCAGCACTGGATAACTGATAAAACAGGTCAGGGACATGACAGCAAGATAGCTTAGTGCAACAGCATCATCCAAGTATGTGCCAGTCCCCCAAATTTTTATGTCTTACTGGCAAGTGGAAAAAGAATAAGCCATCTCTATGACCAAAGAAGGGAAGATCATATCCTCTCGGTTCAATTTATTTAAGAAAGTAATAGTAATTAGAGAATACTCATTGGTAGAGCACTGGAAAAGGGCAACTTTTTATTTGTTATTAGATTATATACTCAAAAAAAGTACTCTTGGTTAAAATGGACTCTTACAGAATAGATAAGTAAACAAAACTGGACATTCATTTTCATACCAAATGGAAAGGGCCTAATACATAGCAGAAGTAGCCATGTTTTTGAAGAACTGAATGAAAGTTCAATATTATGCTCTACCAAAGTAGGAACATTTTAAAAGAGATGGATGATTTTAAAGAAAAAAAAAATCATCCCATTTTCAATCAATTTCCCTGGAAGCAGACCCTGAGTCAAGGATTTCTGTGCAAGTAGTTAATTAAAGCAATAGAGACTGGGTAAGTGTGTGGAGGAAGCAGGCCAGGGGAGGGGAGAAAACCAAGCAAGGGTATGCTGTCAGGCAAAGTTCCACTGTGGGTGGCCGTAGCCTGATCCCATGGAGCAGCTACAGAGAGTTAATCACCCCTCCAAGTTGTCCCCAGCCATAGCAAAGGAACTGGGCTTTACATTCTCACAACTATCAGTCATTGGCTAAAGGTTGCCTTGGAAGGATATAAATTCCCAGGTATCAAGTTTGAAGGAGCATCAGGAAAGTAGGCTCCATAACCCAATGACACTCCTTGAAAACAAGCCTTAAGTTTTTGCTTTTCAAAGTAAAAGCACACCAGTGTCAGGGAGCACACAGGAATTATGAAAGAGATTCAAGGGGATCCATGCAGGGCAACAGCACAATCTGCTAAACCTTCTGATACACTCCTGGAGCACCAGAAACACATACAGACATACACACACATAAAACCCAAGTTCAGAGACAAATGTTCATTGCCCTCTAATCAAGACCCAAGTTCAGAGACAAATGTTCATTGCCCTCTAATCAAGACCCAAGTTCAGAGACAAATGTTCATTGCCCTCTAATCAAGAGACCTGCAGGTAACAGGCAGAAGCAGAATCTATATAGCACCGTCCTCCAGGAACAGAAAATGGTAGCCATATGGCAAAGGAAGACCCACACCACCTGAGTTGAGATTAAAAAAAAAAAAAAAAAAAGTCAGTTATAACAAGGTCTGTCTAGTACTCCTGGACTCGGCCCTCCTACTTTCATCCTAAAATACCTGTGAAAATACAGAAAATAGTGAAAACTCACAGTATGGGAAAACATGATTCTTAGTAAAGGAGGAATTTCCTTTACTACCAAGCCAGCGGAGACTTAAACTGCTTGGCTCCCTGCCCCATGTCATTAAAAGATTTAGCGGAACGTCATTCTTCCTCCCGGTTAATTAGTTTAGTACAAAAGTCACTTGAAACTAAACAGAAACATACCAAGCTTAACAACAGAGAAAATTAGGTGCAGCTGTATAATAAATGCAATGTTAACATGGTTCAGCTGCAGTTAAGAAGGCAGTTATAAAAGATCAGAGAACGTTCAAAACATTAGGAACGTAATCAGAGAATAGCAACAATGTAAAATGCACAAAAAACGGAATGTGCTAAAACACTGACAATGGAATCCCTGGAAGGAAGACTATGGACACTTGCGTATTACCTTGAAACTTTTTGTTTTTGCTAAATTTTCTGCAAGCTTAATAAGAGACAATAAACATCAGGATACAAAGTGCTTAAACATTAAAAGCATGGTTAGATTTTTTTTTTAAAAGAAGACCATGTAAGCATTAAAAAAAAATTGGATAAAAATATGCCAAAGTATAATTACAATAACGTTTTTGTTTTTATACATGACGATAATTTTTTAATTTTTCTACAATGAATGTATCATAGCAGATATAAACAAACAGATTGTAAATTAACTTAAGAATAAACGTGATCTTCTGAAGTTGCAATAGTGCTTGGAAGTATTCAAAATAGAAATAAGTCATTTCAAAAAGAGAGATTTCTTTTTTGCCCTAAATCTTTCATTCAAGCTAAAAAAAAGGCAAAACTGGTAAATTTTATTACATGCAATCCTACTCATTTAAATGTATATACCCATTCTATTTCTATAAAAGAAAATAAAAAATGTATAACAATAAAGGCACAGAATAAAGCTAAATGACCAAAACACATATATATTAATTTTATTTTCCAGGAGGTAGGCTTATGAAGAATTCACATTGTTTGTTTCTCCTTCCTACATTTTCTAAATATTCTAAAAGAAAAATACATTGCCTTTATAATAAGGAAAGTGTGTTATACACATCCTTTAAGTCAATGTCCATTTCTGCATTTACTATCTCAGTGCTAAGGGATGCGGAGATCACAGATCACAGCCTCTGAGTCACAGGCTCAGTTATGGGGGAGACAAAGAGAAGCTTCCGCTGTACTCTGAGTGGTGTGCTTGCAGTGCCTGCTAGATGCTGCACGAGCACAGAGCAGAAAGCAGCTGGCTCCCCACTGATGGAGCAGAAAGACAGGCTTCAATGCCTGGATCTGAACTCATCTAAAATGCCATGGACTAGTGAATCAGACAGAAATAATCACAAACAACTGTGAGAAGAACAAAGGCTCAAATCTTGTTGCTTTTGGTCCTTAGGAAAACAGGCAGCAACATCTGCTAGAGAAGGTGGACATGCTGCCATCTGGTGGTGGTTATCTAGGATTTGAGCCTTGCTCATCAGTGGTCCCTGCCATCCCCGGGCAGCTCGTGAGACATGAAGAATCTCAGGTTCCTCCCCGGACCTGCTGAATCACAATCTACATTTTAACGGGTTCCCAAATGATTCATGTGCACCTTAAAATTGAGGAAGCACTGGTGTAGAGAAAGGCAAAAGCTTCAGCAAGATCTTTTATTTTTCAGACTGAAATGTTTATCACTAAGATGCCAAAAGCAAACTTATCCAAAAAATAGCCACCAAGATCACTGTCATTGAAATAGGGAACAGTGACCCCCAAGAAGAGCCAAGAGAGCAAGCATCTTTAATCCTTGTCTGTAAAGTTGGAATGTTCATTCATCTGGGTACAAGAAACTAGTGTCCTAATGGAGCCTTACTCAGAACCATAGATGTAAAAAAACAAAAGTCATCAGTCAGACCCTCTGGTCATGAACAAGGGTACAAACAGGCTGCCATTACGGCAGCTCTTGCACAGGATAATTTCTGAGCGATAAGTAGATATGGATGGGGAAGCACTAAGATCCACGGAAACAAAATAGATCCACTTTTACTCCCATGGCCCAAGGCCCTCTGCTGTGACTCCCTCCCCCTCTCTTCTCAACTACTGTTCTGGACAGGACGGCCTTTCTGCGGCTGAAGTCTGTAAGTGTTGTGTCCAATATAGTAGCCTCTAACTTAATTAAATAAAATTAAAAATCCAGTTCTTTAAGCACAAGCCACATTTCAAGTGCTCCATAGTTATTTGTGGCTACCTGGCTATCATACTGGTTAGAGAAGACATAGAATATTTCCATCATCGCAGAAAATTATATTGGACAGTGCTGGTCTAAAAAGATCCCCTAGCCTTACCTTATATTTTGAAGTTTGTGCCAACTGGAAAAACTTTAGTCTCAAAATGTATGCGTAAACCTCTTTTTAGTAGCATGAATATATTTAAGGGACAGTGATGAGCAGTACATATTCAGAGATTGAACTCAGCAAGGGTTCTGGTGCTAGGAAATACAGAAAAACTCTGATTTTCTGGCCCTTCCTAATAACTGTCATCCTCCTCTTTTGTGATATTTATCAGTTCTTTTCACTCTTTTTGACTCAGTATTTCTCTGTAGTCTTTCTATTTATTACTCCAGGATGACAAGGAAGCCTTCATGGTCAATGGACTGGAAAACTTTAAAGTTAATGAAACAGCCAATAAATATTGCCAATGAGAGTATCAGGGGCTTTAGGCTTGATTGTATCCACATCATTACTAGCCACCCAGTGAGGCAAATGGCTAGACCCTGAATGAAGTACATTCCCTGTTATGAGTACTTTTCTACTAAGTAAAGACAGTTGAATTCTAATAAGTAAAAAAGGGACAAGTTACAATTCTATTGAATCTCTTTTCTTGGTTCCACACCTAGGCTATAGATTAAGTTGGTGAAGAAGAGTGAGAGAGGAAGGGAGAACAACAACCCATATGAGAAGATGAGGTGTTTTTAGAAATAGCAGATATTCAAAGGTTCTATTATACAAGGAAATCTTAAAAATCAAAACATAAAAAACTAAAGGAAAATGAATGACATGCTAAAGACAATAACACTAAATATAGCATACAAATAAATATAACAGTATTCCAGGAATTAAGATTAGAATTAATAAAAGATAAATTTCCAAAACAAATCAGCCATTTTCTACCAGGTCCTTTTTTTGTTGCTGTTATTTTAAACCTGGAATTTCATTGGCAGAGACACATGCTTGGTTTGTTTTCATTTTTCAAATAATGGCATGAAATTACAGACTTGAATTCTCAGAAAGCAGTTCATAACGATTTAAAAATTACACTACCTTAGAGAAGAAATCAGAATTCCTTAAAATGAGTTCAGTTAAAGACCGAACATGCTATGTCACAGCTTCAAAAGAACATCCATGCAAAACAGAGGACCCAACAAATACATTCCTCTCCCCTTATTCTTAAGGTCTCATGGAAATGTCAAAAGATATTTTGAATAAGTAAATAAATGAAATGAAACTATAAATGGTAGGGAGAAGGGAGTGACAAATAAAAATAAGCTTCAATCTCTGTCACACAAAACTTTCCCTTTTCTGGTAATTGTGACAATCCCCAGCCTCCCTCACATCCCGAACTCAGCATACACTCCCCATAGGCTGCCTTCAACTTGTTGCCCATGAACACAGCTCCCATTCTAGGGAGGGAAGCCTTCTGGAGAAACACATCTAAATAACTGTAGGAAAATGTACACTATCTACTCACTTGGGTCAATTTAGTCTTAAATTCCTAAGTATGAAACCATCCAAAGGTCAACAGATAATCGGGGGAAAGGAACAGCACAAAATAAAAACAAGAAAGTGAATCGATTAACACTGCCCCCCCCCCAAAAAGAAAGAATTCAAGGAAAAGAGAAGGAAATTCCTAAAAACAAATTTTAAAAAAAACTAATATTGTTAGGTTCTTAATAATAATTCAAGACAATATGGCAAACGCAAAAAAAGAACAAGATGTTATAGACAAAACACTGAAAATTCTTAGAAATTAAAACTATGATTTCTCAAATAAAAAATTCAATGGACAAGCTGAATTATAAGTGGAAAAGCTGAAGACCAAGCTAATGGTCGTCAAAAGAAAAGAGGAGATAGAAAATATTAGGAAAAATTAGAGAAACATGAAATACAAGTTCAGTAGCCTCATCCATTTAATAGCAGTGGCAGAGATTGAAACAAAGGGAAGCAAAATAATAGGCGGTAATCTCCCTGAGCACAGACAGACAGATTGAAAAGGGCCAACTTGGGTCAACAAGACAAATGAATAAGGACCCACAACTAGATACATCTCAGTAAAATTTCAAAACTCCGGAGAAAGAGAAAGCCCTAAAATGAAAAAAAAAGGGGGGGAGTCTAACATCAGACTTCTAATCATTGACAAAGGGGGAGTGTAGACAATGAAACAATATCTTCAAATTTTTGTGGGACAAGGTTTTATAGAATAATTATAAATCTAAGATGCCATGGATTGTTGGACTTACCAGAAAAGGCTGCCAATTAAACTATGGCATGCCACTGATTGTAAACTATTTCCCAATTTCAAAGACAATGTGACAAAGACAATTTCAAGGAAAATGTGAAAAAGGTACAACTTAGAATAGACAAAATACAATGCCTATATTCAGTCAAATTATCAATCAAGATGTCATTTTAAGTATTCAAGAACTCTTTAAGTCTTCTATCTATGCCTACTCTATTAAAAAATTATTTGTGTAATTAAAAAATTATTTGGGTAAGTACTTCGGGGGAGCAATAAAGAAACCGAAGAGGACAGCATGAGTGACAAGAATTAAATGTGAGTCTGAGAAGAACTAAAATAATCAGTAAAGGAGACTGCCCATGCAAAAAAAGTATATATATATATATGTATATATATATATATATATATATATATATATACACAAATATATGAAAAGAATCAATAAAGGAAAATAAAAAAAAAAAACTAGGACACTTGAAGAATATCACATTTAAAGAACAAAGTTTGCAGGATATTTGGTAATGGTTCCTTTTCTCTTGGCCCAGCCATGCAACTTGTAGAAAGAGTAACACTTATGTAATCATAATACCATGCAAATGCTATTTACTGGTTTTCAATTTTTTAGAATAGATCTATAGTTGGAAACATGGAAAATTCAGAGTTGATGAATAGAATGTAAATAATGTAACTAGACAAAATTCAACAAGTGGGGCCAAGTACTTTATCTTATACAGCAATCAGTTATTAAATATTAGCCAAAATTGATAAATCAGGAAACATAGATATAAGTATATTTTAAACTGTTGATAGTGGTTGTTCCTGGGGAGTAGCCTTGATTTTTGTTATTTCCTGTTTTGTCTAAATGCTTTCTTTTTTGCTGTGTGCATGCATGAGGGAAAAAAATCACTCGTGCTGCCTTTACTAGGTTGTCCCAAAATCACCCATACTGTCCAACAGTAGGCCTGATGAAGTTCTTAGAATGGCATCGATACTCTCTAAATGAGAGTTGTTCCATTCTATCTTTGCAAAAGAAAACAAGTTTTCCAAAGACTGGGGGGATTCACTTCCATCTATGTGCACCAAGAAAAGGAAAATGTTTGTAGCCTATATTACAGAATCAATTTTATCCCCTCCAAACATTAATTCACTGGAAGCTGTACCTGATAGGTCCTTGGAACATGTAACCAGCTTTTCCAAGTGATTGTTGATTTTCTCGATGGCTTTGAAGTTCTTATTTCTCTTTAGGACATCCACAGCAGACCGGGACTGCCGATCCAGCAGGGTGGGGTCTGCTCCAAAGTGGAGGAGCATCTGTACATCCTCTGTTTGTCCTAGGTCAGGCCAAAACGAGAAGAGGGGATTGTCATGGCTCCTGCCACAGGGAGGTCCCCATGAATGCTTTTCCTCCTAGTTCCCTGCCCAACTAGCCCAGGCAATGGGACCAGAATAGCTGTTTATGAAACCCAAACTTCCAGGCCTGAGTAGCCCACCCAACTTCCCAAAACAAGGAGTCCTGTATGGAGCAAGAAGGACAATAGCTTTTAAGAGGTTTAGAAGAGTGCTCCTATCTACCTTTCTTCCCTCTCCCTGGCGACAAGCAAAGAGAGGGGGAATCTGGTTACTAGGCAACAGTTACAGCTGTATGGATAACAGCAAGCTGTGACTTCAGATTTCATTATTCCCTAGAGAAGAAGCTTAATATTCTTCCAGAAAAAAAAAAAAAAAGCCAGTCTGGGACAGAAGAAGAAAGTGGCAATTGCCTTGGCATTGGAGTCTTTTTGTTGTTACTGCTACTACCTTCCCTCTGTCAATCCTCTGGCTGCCAGTTCCTTTTGCTGCTCTGATGTATCTATTTGTCAAGCATCAAGGTGGATCTGTGTTCACAAACGTTAACAGTTTTCAGAATGGAACACTAATATCCCTGGGGTACACAAAGTATATGGACACAGAATCTTAAATGAATCAATGCCTGACCCCTAAAATTCACCACCCAAAAGCCACTCTACTCCAGGTATCATAATGCTCAGGGTGTTCTCCTTCCCACCTGCCTTTCTCTTATTTTACAAAAATAAAACAAAATAATAAAGTCATCCTCCTTACCCATCAGGTATCCTTCTGTGGTAGGCAAATTTCTAAGGTGACCTCCAAGATTCCTAGCCCAAATGACAGAGTACTTTGCAAAGCAGTCTGGACCCTGTCACAGAGCCTCCTCTTGTTCTGGTCCCTACTCAAAACTAGCTTCTTTTCTGGTCACTCAGTAAATGGGCCAGAGTAGTATACCCAAATGAAGAATATGTTGTCTCCAAAATCCAAAGAGGCCAACTAGGCTTTGTGCCTCTTTTTTTTTGGTCATAGGAGGGCCAGATGCAACAGTTTCTCCTTCACCTGAGAAGGGATATTTCAATATGCCTCACACCACTGGACACCTAGAAATTTCACTGCGGTTGAAGGCCCCTGTATTTTGTTATATTATTTACATTCAACACTGCGGTTGAAGGCCCTCTGGCACACAAATACCTTACCAACAAGTCACAGTAGTTGCTACTTCTTGCTCACTTGGTCCAATCAACATGATATCAATATAACGGACCAGTGTGGTGTGGAAAGGACAAGTTTCCTACAGACAAGGTTATGATATAGGGCTAGAGAGTTGATATACCCCTGAGACAAGACAGTGAAGATATACTGCTGGCCTTGCCACCTGAAAGTAAACTGTTTCTGGTGGTCTCTACTAACAGCTACTGAGAAAAAAGCATTTGCCAGATTAATAGCTGCATACCAAGTACCAGAGGATATGTTGATTTGCTCAAGCAATGATGCCACATCTGATACAGCAGCTACAACTGGAGTTTCACCACCTGGTTAGGTTTATGATAATCTAGTCATCCTCCAAGACCCATCTGTTTTCTGCACAGACCAAATAAGAGAGTTGAATTGGGATGTGGCGGTAATCAGTATCCCTGCATCTTTCAAGCCTTAAGAGTGGCACTAATCTTTGCAATCCCTCCAAGGATCTGGTATTGCTCCTGATTGATGATTTTACTAGATAGGGGCAGTTCTAGTGGCTTCCATTTGGCCTTTCCACCCTCACTCAACGAGTCAGTGAATCAATGTGGGGATTTTGCTATTGCTGAGTATGTCAAATCAAATTACATATTCTAGAACAGGAAATAACCACATAATGGTTCCAGGGACCCACTGTGAGACAGACCTGATCTAGAACTCCATTGATCACCTGACCTCCATAAGTCCCTACTCTGACTGAGTGATGTTTTAGGTTTTCTAGAATTAGTTTCACTTCTGAGCTAATAATTCCCAAAACATCTGATCACTTCCTTTCCATAAAAGACTGTATATCTCCTTAGGGAAGGCTAGGAGGAAGGTTAACAGTGTAGATTTTGGCAGTGCAGTAGGGCCTTTCCCAAAGGATACCTGGTCTTCCCTTCATTCAAGGGACTCTGGGCCTGTAAATTGTCTCAAGTCTGGGAAATGATTAAGGGGCCTTGACTCTGTTTTTGTAATTCAAGTTAGACTTTTGTTCACTTGACCTAGAACCCTTCTGCTTTTACAGATCAGACAAGGATTTATTAGACTGCATATCCATTTTACTTCTAGGTGCCCCATGATCTACTAGCCAACACCATAAGAGTCTGCAAGTCAGATTATTCTTTACTGCTGCTTTGAGTCTGCTGTCCATTATGGAAGATATGCCCACCTTTTCTTTAGAGATTAACTGATGCTACGTGGCTTCTGCCAACTCAGGATCCAATCATTCCTATTGCTTTTAAGGATTCCAGCTCAGTGACAGCAGTTCCCACAGTAATATCTGACCTACAGAGAAGAGTGACTACAGAGCTCTGCAGAGACAATGGAACAAGTCTCACAAATTTATTCCACAAAGTGCTGGTAAAAGACATCCTCTGGACATTGCTGGGGTGTGTGAACAGGTCTTCCATGATAAATCCACTCCAGCATTCCAATCTCTCTAAGCCTTTGGATCCCCTCACCTACATTTTACGAGGGCAGTTCTGGATTTGGATTTCAGGTAATGTCGGTCACCTTTTGATCCACGTTTCAGCCAACCACCCAAACAAACTATTATCACACTTTCTAAACCCTTGAGATACAACATTGAATGCAGACACTCTGCTTAGTGGGCCCTTATCAACAAATTCAGCCTGATCCAACTTTATATTTCTTTCACCATTATCCCACACCCTTAATATCCATGCTCACAGATATTCCCCTGATTTCTGTCTATATAAATTAGAAAACACACAATTCTTTTGAAATATAGCATACCTCCTTATGGGTCACACTTTGTACCTCACCTTTCAGGGCCTGTTGGGGTTTAATCTAGTTATAGATCTTGAAGAAAAGAGGGATGGGGTGGGGGTCATGAAAAGAATTAGAAGTATCTTTCAAGCTGATTGCCTCAGCGCATTCTGTTACAGTTTCACGTGTTAAAACAGGATTAATCTCTCCAGACAGAGGAGTGAGGGGTATTTCCCCTGGGGAGGTGGTTATAGGTTTAGCAGGCACTGAAGGGTTAATCTTTTCAGGTGGATATTGGATGGCAGACTCCTCAGGGCAGATTGGAGGTCAGGAAGCTATTGCCTCAAGGCAGGCTAGAGATTGGGTGCCTGTTTCCTCAGGGCAGACAATTACAGGTTTATCTAACAAAGACTTGGTAGAATCCAGAGTTTCCGTGTCCCCACTGCCATCTTTATCAACCCATATATCCCTATTCCACTTTTTAGGATCCCATTCTTTTCCAGTCAATGTCCTTACTTTAACAGCAGACACCTGCCAGGTAGAGAATTTAGTTTACCTTGTTAATCTGCCACTTGCACAATAAGACTCTCATTTTCAGGGATCTCAAGTGTGCGACCACAGGAAATAAGATTTTCTTACAGGGCACACAGAATTTTCACAACATTCATATGGTGTTTAAGATGCAGATTTGAAGCCTTCATCTTATCCCCTTCTTCATAACTATATCCAACATGTCTAAGAACAATCAGCCCCAATATCATTGCACCTCTTATCTCCACAAAACTCTGTTAAGATGTCAAAAATACTGTCACCCAGAGTAAGAAAAGAATCAAATGGTGATATTTTGCCTATATGCATTGCCAATTCATGCCATTGACTGTCAAGCCATCTTGATTATTACAAATAGAGTCATTAGTGCCTTTGAAACTAATCAGAGTAGAAAACCAAATGCAAAAACCCATTTTTAAAATTCTGTTTCTCAAGAATCACTCCCAGTTCCAAAGCTGTATTAGTCACGATTCTCTAGAGAAACTTAACCAACAGGAGATATCTGTAAATATGAGATTTTATAAAAGTATCTCATGCAACTGTGGGGATGGACAAGCCCAAATTTTGTAAGGCAGGCTGCAAACTGGCAGCTCCAATGAAGGTTTCGATGAATTCACCATAAGAGTTTGGCTGGTTGAAGTAAAGAAGAAAGTTCCCTCTTCTGATTGCTGAAGTCATAATCTCTCCCTTAGAAGTCTTCAACTGCTTGGAGTAAATCCAACTGATTGGATTTTCTCATTGAAGAAGACACTCCCCTTAGTTGATCATAGATGCAATCAGCCATAGATGCACTCAACTAACTGATGATTCAAGTCCATGAAATGGCCTCACAGTACCAGAACAGTGTTTACTTGACCAGACAGCTGGGCACCATCACCTGGCCAAGTTGATATATGGACCTAACCCACACATCATATTACATATACATTCTTATAGGTTCACAAACACATATGGAAAACAATGTTTTCAGGCATTGTTTTCCATAGCAAAATAAACTTGAAAAACATTTAAACATATACACTAGAGTACAGTCATGCTAGAGAACACTGGGACATATTTTAAAAGCAAAATGTAGGAAGGTACTGTTAGGGAAAGATGGCCAAGATGCATTTTTCAGTGGAAAAGGCAAGTTGCTGAACAGAATTTAGAGAATGCCCACATTTATGTTAAAAAAAGAAAAAATGAAATTGGGCTTTATAACTATAAAAACTGGTAAGACTCAAAAAAACATTTTGGTAGTTGACTTTCTCAGATAGGATTTTCTTTTCTTCGTATATCCTTTTGAACTGTTTGATTTGTTTCCAAGTGCATGCATTTTTAATTCATTGCCTTTGAAATTTTTTTATATATAATCAACACATCATAAAATTTATACTTTTAAAGTATATAACTCAGAGAGTTTTAGCATATTTACAGAGTTATGCAACCATCACCACTATCTAATTCCAGAACATTTTCATCACCCCAGAAAGATCCCCATACCTTTTAGCAGTCACTTACCATTTCCCCATCTCTCCAGCCCCTGGCAACCACTGATCTACTTTCTGTCTTTATGGATTTTCTTATTCTGGATATTTCATGTAAATGGAATCATGCAATATGTGACCTTTTATGTATGGCTTCTTTCAGATATTGTAGCAGGTATAAGTAATTCATTCCTTTTTATGGCCAAATAATATTCCATTGCATGGATATACCACATTTTGTTTATCTACTTATCAATTGATAGTTATTTGGTTTTTCACTTTTTGCCTAATATGAATAATGCTGCCATGAACATTTGTGTACAAGTTTTTGTATGGTTATATATTTTAATTACTTTTGGAAATATACCTAGGAGTACAATTTCTGGATTATATAGTATCTTAGTTTTCAAGAGGTACTATAATAAATATCAGAGACTGGTTGGCCTAAACAACACAAATTTGTCTTATACTTTTGGAGGCTAGACATCCAAAATTAAGGTGTCAGCAGGCCATTCTTTCTTCAAAATCTGTAGCATTCTGGTACTAACTTGCTGGCAATTCATAATTCAATTTCTGCCTCCATCACATGGCCATCTGTCACTTCCTTACTTCTCCTGGTGACTGGGTCCAAATTCTCTCTGCTTCCAAGGACCCAGCCATATTCAATTAAGGCCTTCCCTGATGCAGTTTAGGCTCACTTAGCTGATAACATCTTCAAGGATCCTATTTAAAAATGGATTCACATCCACAGGATGGGAGGGTAGGACTTGAACATGTAATTGTGGGAGACATGATTCAATCCACAGCATATGGTAACGCTATCTTCATCTTCTCGAGGAACTGCCAAACTTTTTTCCAGACTGGATGAGCACCGATGTATGAGGGTTCCAATTACTCCACATTCAGTTAACACTCATTATTGTCTGTCTTTTTTATTAGACCCACCCTAGAGGGTGTGAAGTTTACTTTCAATTTTTAAAGTAACTTTTAGAAAGATTATTCAGAGAGGCCTCTAACACATGAATAAACAGACCAGAGGAATAGAACAGAAAGTTCAAATTGGTGGCACCTCAAATCCCTGGGGGTAAAGAAAGAACTTTTTAATGGTATTGAGAGAACTGGGTAGGATTTGGAAAAAGATAAAACTAGTTTTTTATCTCATATCCTACATTAAACTCCAGTGGATTATGGATTAAAATGTACAAAAATGAAACCATTCAGGCACTAAGAGAAAATATGGGTGAATTCCTCTTTGAAGTATTTCTATCTCTGACCCTAAATCCAGGGGCAACAAAAGTTTGATAAATATGACTATCTAAAAAGAAAAAAAATACATGGCAAAAAAAGATCAAAGTCAAACAACAACTTATAAACTAAAAGAAAATAGTCATAAAAGATACCATAAACAAAGAGGTAACAAATAAAGAATTCTTAAAAAATTGAGGGACAAGCACCTGGTAGAAAAGGGAGAAAAAGACATGGTCACATATTTCACAAAATTATATAAAAACGGTCCTCAAACATATTTTTTAAAAATTAAATCACTCATAAGTAGAAAAATGAAATTAAAGCAACACTGAGATACCAATTCTCATTGAGCAGGCTTGCAAAAGTTTTAAAATCTGACAACACACTATGTTGGTGAGGCTGTGGGGAAAGAAACACTGTCATACATTGCTGGTGGTAATGCCTTGTGGATGGCAATATTTAACAAAACTTCATAAGCATTTATGCATAGGAACTGATATGGAGTAATTTCTAGTAAATACTATTAATGAAAAAAGCAAAATGCCAAAGACTTTCTATAGACTACGACTCTTCACGTCAAAAATAAAACAGAGGGCGGGCCATAGTGGCTCACTGGCAGAGTTCTCACCTGCCATGCCAGAGACCCAGGTTCATTTCCTGGTGCCTGCCCATGTAAAAAAATAAAAATAAAAATAAAACAGTGATAAAAGAGAATCTTATGCATATATCTGCTCATTTATGCCAAAGAAATTCAGGGACAATAGTCAAACCTAAAGAAAATGATTGCCTATTAGTGGCGAATGGGAAAGGGGAGGAAAAGAGGGGAGAAATGGGAATGGAGGTAATAGAGATGAGGAGGAAAGGACACTCCTCTGAGTGCCTTTTTGTAAAGTTCAGATTCTTAGAATCATAGTATTTCATACGCCCTTCATATACTCAAAATATAAGCAAAGAAAATCAATCAGAATTGGCAGGGGGTGGGGGGGCATCCCAAAATGGAATGCAAGCATCACGAAAAGAACCTATTACAACTGAATAACATAACCATAGTAAAGGGAGTGGGGAAAAACTAACTTAATAACTTGGCTGGATGCCATAAGGCTGAAGAAAAAAAGAACTGAACATAAATGGTATAATCTAGTCACTAAATACCTTTCTCGCAGTGACATAGGTTAGCAAGTCTAAAACTCCTAGAGTTTAATAAATAAGTAAATATATTGTAGATAAGAGAATTACAATTAAGGAAAGGTCAAAATGACCATGGTATTGGACTGGAATCAGGAGTATCAATTTAGACATATAGATGTCTACATATGCATAGGTTAGGGTACATACATATATTTCCTACATCTGTCCTTGAGAAGGCCTAGAAGCAATAGCACTCGAGGAGAAATGCACATACCTCATACTCAATCTTGGTTTCTAAACACCATTCTCCAAAAAAAGGAATCAGAGCTCCCTCTGATGGCTCATTCTAGGTCAGGTATAGGTAAAATATATGATGTGTCTGGAGCATCTTGTGGTGTCAGAAAGTAAGGAAGTGCTCAGAAAAGAATGGACTCAGGCAGGCCACAGTAGCTCAGTGGCAGAGTTCTCACCTGCTGTCCTGGTCAGGTTCATGGATCAACTTGGCCAGTTGTCTGGTTAGGCAAGTGCTGGCCTGTCTTTTGCTATGAGGACATTTCATAGAATTAAATCATGATCATGTCAGCTACATCCACAGATGATTCCATTTGTAATCAGCCAAGGGGAGTGTCTTCTTTATTGCATGATGCTTAATCTAATCACTGGAAGCCTTTTAAGGAGGATTCAGAAGAGACAGGCTCTCTTCCTGCTCAGCCAGTGAGCCTCTCCTGTCCTGTGGAGTTCATCCAGACCCTCCATCAGAATCGTCAGCTTCACAGACTGCCTTACAGATTTTGGACTCCATGTTCCTACAGTTCCTACATGAGACACTTTTATAAATTTTATATTTATGAATATTTCCTGTTGATTCTGTTTGTCTAGAGAACCCTAATTAATACACCTGCCATACTGGAGACCCGGGTTCAATTCCCAGTGCCTGCCCATGCAAAAAAAAAAAAAAAGGACCCTTATGAAACATAAGTCTTCTGTAATGGCACAGCTAAGCCTATATAATTATGCCTAAGAGTCACCCCCAGAGAACCTCTTTTCTTGCTCAGATATGGCCTCTCTCTCTAAGCCAACTCTGCAAATAAACTCACTGCCCTCCCCACCTACATGGCACATGACTCCAAGGAGTGTAAATATCCCTGGCAATATGGGAATGATTACCGGGAATGAGTCTGGCTCTGGCATCAGGGGATTGAGAAAGCCTTCTTGACCAAAAGGGGGAAAAGAAAGGAATCAAAACAAAGTTTCAGTGGCTGAGAGATCTCAAATAGAGTTAAGAGGTCATTCAGGAAGTTATTCTTATGCATTATAAAGATACTCTTTTTTAGTTTCTAGTGGTATTCGAATAGCTAGAAGGAAATACCTGAAACTGTTGAACTGTAATCCAGTAGCCTTGATTCTTGATGATGATTCTGTGACTATAAAGTTTTTATGGTGTAACTGTGTGATTGTGAAAACCTTGTAATGGACACTCCCTTTCCTAGTGTATGGGCAGATGAGTAAAAAACTAAAGACAAAATAAATAATAGGGGGGATAAAGGGTATGGGATGTTTTAGGTGCTCTTCTTTATTTTTTATTTGTGGAGTAATGAAAATTTCTAAAATTAATTATAGTGATGAATACACAACTATGTGATGATACTATGAGCCATTGATTGTATACTTTGGATGATTAAATGGTATGTGAATATATCTCAAAAAATTGCATAAAAAAGACACACATACACAAAGGTAATGAAGTTAAAAAAAAATGCAAAGCTGAAATTGAACTACTTGGGCCTATGATCCACAAAAAATAACTTATTTTGAAGATCCCTAATATGGGAATGACTCCGACTTTGAGGCTATGTACCAGCAGTGTGTTAGCTGCTGCAAAGCATTTTTGGAGAAGTCACAATAAAGTTGCATCCATTCATTGCTGAATGCTAATAATGATTAACATTTTTACAGTGATGTTCTAGGTTTTTCTATCAGTGTGTTAAAGTACAGTGTTTCAAAGCTCAAGGCTACTATTTTTTCAATTGACTTTGTTTCTTATCTTAAAAAATAATTATAGATGGAAATCAATGTTGTGTTTGGCAGAAGAATTCATAAAAATCTTTGATTCTGACAGTTTATGGGGTATATTAAATGTTCTTAAATATAGTGGACCTCTTATCTTTCCCCAGTTACGCGAATAGTGCAACAAAGAAAATGGTAGAACCACAAAATGTTTTGTGTGTGCTTTTATAACATAATCATTTCTTACCAATGTTTACCCTTAAAGTACTAATCCAGTGGTAATTAGCACTAGATTAATTAATTAATTAATCTGTATTAGAGGGTTCTCTAGAGAAACAGAATCAACGGGAAATATCCATAAATATAAAATTTATATAAGTGTCTCATGTAAACATGGGAATGTAGAGTCCAAAATCTGTAGGGCAGGCTGTGAAGCTGACGATTCCAATGGAGGGACTGGACGAAATCCACAGGAGAGGCTCACCAGTCGAAGCAGGAAGAGAGCCTGTCTCTTCTGAATCCTCTTTAAAAGGCTTCCAGTGATTGGATTAAGCATCACTCATTTAAGAAGACACTCCCCTGGGCTGATTACAGTGGAATCAGCTGTGGATGTAGCCGACATGATCATGATTTAATTCTATGAAATGTCCTCATAGCAAAAGACAGGCCAGCCCTTGACCAACCAGGCAAACAGGTACCACCACTTGGCCAAGTTGACACATGAACCTGACCATGACAGTCTACCCCTTGTCAACTTGGCAGCTATACTCATCACCTTAAACCATACCTAATTTCTAAATAGAAAACAATAAAAGACACATTTTTCCCCCTCACCTAACAATATTCAACTGCCCTGCATATAACCGGAAACACAATAAATCTCCCCAATATAGGGTGCAAGTCCTTGGGTAATATTCATCCTTAAACTTGAAATTTTACAACTTAAATACTATAACATGAACAAAACAGCATTATAGTCCTCATTTCTGTAGCTGATCATGTGGTCATAGTTCATATTCATCACTACCTTCTTCCACTACCCATTCCATGTTCCCTTTACCCTCAGCAAGCACTTCAGCTGACCATGGTTCTTTGCCTGGTGGGATGACCAAAACATTCCTGGAGTTTCAGAGCCATTGGCAGTCCTATTTCCCTGATAGTAAGGGTCAATCACCCCAGCCAGTAATGTAATCCCCTTCTTGGCTTGTTAATCCTGGAGCATAAGTAGCCCAATGTGACCAGGTGGCAGTCTTAGATTTCAGTTCAATGGAATCATTGTCGTTTCTCCTGGTGGAAGCACTTGCCCTTTTGGAACTAAAACCTGTAGACCAGCAGGATTCAAGGTTGCAGGGACAGGAAGCAAAAATTTTCCTAGTGGATCACTAAGGGTAATAGTGAGTGTTGCCACTCCCATTTCTACCTTTTGGTTCCTGGACCCATGGATCCTGGCTATGGGAGAAACAGCACCATACAGTTGACACTGATTCAGAGCATACATAGCTTCCTGGAGAATGTTACCTCAGCCCTTCAAGGTATTGCCATGTAGTTGGCACCATAATTGAGTTTTCAAAGGCCATTCCACTGTTCTATCAACCCAGCTGCTTCTGGATGATAGAGAACATGTAAGACCAGAGAATTCCATGAGCATGTGCCCATTCCCATACGTCATTTGCTGTGAAGTTGTTCCTTGACCAGCAGCAATGCTGTCTGGAATACCATGACGATGGATGATGTATTCTGTAAGCCCATGTATGGTAGTTTTGGCAGAAGCACTGCATGTAGGGAAAGCAAACCCATATCCAGGGTATGTGCCTATTCTAGTTAGAACAAATCACTGCCCCTTCCATGAAGGCAGGGAATGGTGCCATACGGGGGGCTGAGTGTGGGTCATTGCTGCTGGCAGATTGGACACTCAGCAGTAGCTGTATCCAAGTTGGCCTTGGTGAGTGGAAGGCCATATTGCTGAGCCCATCCCTACCACCATGACCACTTTGTTCATGAGCCCACCAGGCAATGACAGGAGTTGCTGGGAAAGAGGCTAACTGGTATCCACAGAACAGGTCATCTTATCCACTTGATTATTAAAACCTTCCTCTGCTGAAGTCACCCTCTGGTGTACATTCACATGGGACACAAATATCTTCATGTTTTTGCCCACTCAGAAAGGTCTATCCACATACCTCTTCCCCAGACCTCCTTGTCACCAATTTTCCAATTATGGTCTTTCCAAGTCCCTGACCATCCAGCCAAACCATTACTAACAGCCCATGAGGTGTATACAAATGCACCTCTGACCAGTTCTCCTTCCAAGCAAAATGAACAACCAGGTGCACTGCTCGAAGTTCTACCCACTGGGAGGATTTCCCCTCATCACTGTCCTTCAAGGACACCCCAGAAAGGAGTTGTGGTGCTGCAGCTGTCCACTTTTGGGTGGTACCTGCATATCGTACTGAACCATCTGTAAACCAGGCCCGATTTTTCTCTTCCTCGGTCAGTTCACTGTAAGAAACTCCCCAAGAGGCCATAGCTCTAGCCTAGGAAACAGAAGGTAATGTGACAGGAGTGGAGACCATAGGCATTTGGGCCACTTCTTCATGTAACTTACTTCTGCCTTCAGGAACTGTTCTGGCCCTATCTGATATATGCCATTCCATTTTATGATGGAGTACTGCTGCACATGCCCAACTTTATGGCTTGGTGGGTCAGTCAACACCCAACTCATGATAGGCAACTCAGGTCCTAAGGAAACTTAGTGGCCCATGGTTAAGCGTTCAGTCTCTACTAAGGCCCAGTAGCAGGCCAAAAGCTGTTTCTCAAAAGGAGAGTAGTTATCTGCAGCAGATGGTAAAGCTTTGCTCCCAAATCCCAAGGGTCTGTATTGTGATTCTCCTATAGGGGTCTGCTAAAGGCTCTAAACAGCATCTCTATCTGCCACTGACACTTCCAGCACCATTGGATCTGCTGGATCATATGTTCTAAGTGGCAGAGCAGCTTGTATAGCAGCCTACACCTGTCGCAGAGCCTCCTTCTTGTTCAGGTCCTCATTGAAAATTAGCAGCTTTTCTGGTCATTCGATAAATGGGCCAGAGTAGCGTACTCAAACGATGAATATGTTGTCGCCAAAATCCAAAGAGACCAACTAGGCATTGTGCCTCTTTTTTGATCATAGAAGAGGCCAGATGCAGCAACTTATCCTTTACCTTAGAAGGGATATCTCGACATACCCCACACCACGGACACCAGAAATTTCACTGAGGTGGGAGACCCCTATATTTTTGTTGGATTTATTTCCCATCCTCTGACACACAACTGCCTTACCAATAAGTCTAGAGTGGTTGCTACTTCTTGTTCACTAGGTCCAATCAACATGATATCATCAATATAATGGACCAGTGTGATGTCTTGTGGGAGGGAGAAATGATCAAGGTCCCTGCAGACAAGATTATGACACAGGGCTGGAGAGTTTATATTCCCCTGAGGTAGGACAGTGAAAGTACATTGCTGACCTTGCCAGCTGAAAGCAAACTGTTTCTGGTGGTCCTTACTAGAAGCTATCGCGAAAAAAGCATTTGCCAGATCAATAGCTACATACCAGGTTCCAGGAGATGTATTGATTTGCTCAAGCAATGATACCACATTTGGAACAGTAGCTGCAATTGGAGTTACCACCTGGTTGAACTTACGATAATCCACTGTCATCCTCCAAGACCCATCTGTTTTCTGCACAGGCCAAATAGGAAAGTTGAATGGGGATGTGGTGTAAATCACCACCCCTGCATCCTTCAAGTTCTTAAGAGTGGCAGTAATCCTTGCAATCCCTCCAGGAATCTGGTATTGCTTCTGATTTACTATTTTGCTAGGTAGGGGAAGTTCTAGTGGCTTCCATTTGGCCTTTCCCATCATAAATAGCCCTCATTCCACAAGTTAGATAGCCAGTGTGGGGATTCTGCCAGTTTCTCAGTATGTCTATCCAATTATGCATTCTGGAACTGGGGAAATAACAACAGATTGGGTCCAGGGGCCCACTGGACCCACTGTGAGACAGATGTGAACTAAAACTCCATTGATCATCTGACCTCCATAAGCCCCCACTCTGACTGTTGGACCAGAGTAACATTTTGGGTCCCCTGGAATTAGTGTCACTTCTGAATCGGTGTCTAATAATCGCCGAAATATCTGATCATTTCCTTTTCCCCAATGAACAGTTACCCTGTTAAAAGCCCATCAGTCTCCTTAGGGAAGGCTTGGAGGAAGATTAACAGTATAAATTTACGGCAGTATAACAGAGTTCTCCCCCAAAGGGATCTGGCCTCCCCTTCATTCAAGGGGTTCTGGTCTGTAAACTGTCTCAAGTCTGGAAATTGATTAAGGGGCTGTGACTCTGTGTTTTCATAATTCAAGTTAGACTTCTGTTCACTTGACCTAGAACTCTTTTTTTTATACAGCTTAAACAAGAATTTAATAGACTACCCATCTATTGTACTTCTAGGTACCCCATGATTTACTAGCCAACACCACAAATCTCTGTGTGTCAGATTATTTTGACTTCTGCTTTGAGTTTGCTGTCTATTATAATAGCCACATCCACCCTGTCTTTGGCAATTAAGTGCTATCACCTGGCTTCTGCCAACTCGGGTTCCAGTCATCTCCTTATGTTTAAGGATTCCAGCGGAGTGACAGCAGTTCCCACAGTAATATCTGACCTACAGAGAAGTGCAACTACAGAACTCTTCAGGGATGATGGTACTATTCTCACAAATTTATTTCTCACTGTTCTAGTAAAAGGTGCATCCTCCAGACATTCCTGGGGTGTAAGAACAGGCTTTGCATGATAAATCCACTCTAACATTCCAATCTCTCTAAGCCTCTGGATCCACTCATCTACATTATACCAGGGCAGTGCTGGCATTTCAACCTCAGGTGATGTCAGCCACCTTTTAATCCATATTTTAGCCAACCATCCAAACGAACTGTTAATGCCTTTTCTAATCCCTCAAGCTGTAACACTGAATGCAGAATCTCTGTTTAGTGGACCTATATCAATAAATTCAGCCTGATCCAGCTTTATATTCCTCCAACTATTATCCCACACCCTTCACATACATTGCCACACATATTCATTCCCCTGATTTCTGTCTATGTAAATTGGAAAACTCACACAGTTCTTTTGGAGTATAATGTACCTCCTTATGTGTGATCATTTGTACCTCAACTTTAGGGCCTGTTGGGACTTTAGTCATAGGTCTGAAAGAAATGAGGAGTGGTGGGGGTGGGACATGAAAATAATTAGAAGTATCTTCCAAGCCATTTGCTTCAGGGCATTCATTTGCAGTTTCATCTGGTGAAACAGGATTAATCACTCTAGGACTAATCCCTTCAGGTGGAAGTTGGGTGGCCAACTCCTCAAGGCAGGCTGGAGGTGGGGAGGCTATGTCCTCAGGGCAGACTATTACAGGATTATCTAGAGTAGACTTAGCATTGCCTTCGGTTTCAACCTTGCCATGGATATCATTATCAATCCATACGTCACCATCCCATTTTTTCAGGGTCCCACTCCTTTCCAATCAATGCCCTCACTTTAATGGCAGACACCATGCAAGATTGAGATTTCAGTTTATGTTGTAAAGTTGCTACTCTAACAATAAGATTCTGAGTCTGATTTTTGGAGATCTCAAGTCTATGGCTACACGAAATAAGATTTTCCTTCAGGACTCATAGAAGCGTTTATATCTGTCAGATGGCATGTAAGTCTCTCATTTGAAGCCTTAAGGCCACCCCTTTCAGTCATTAATGTATACAGTGTATCTAACAACAGCCAGCCAACATCTCTATACCTCCCATTTCCATAAAATTCTGTAAAGGTGTCAAAAACATTACCCCCCAGAGCCTGGCTTTGTACAAGCAAAGCATTAGAAGAATTGAATGGTGATATTTTGACTATCTCTTTTGCCAACTCACCCCATGGATTGGCAGTATCATTCTGATTATAGGAATCACAGTTTATTTTAATAAATAATGAATTAAAGCATCACTTTAAGGCCCAATTCAATATCTGAGCCCACTGAGACTTTTAAACACTCTGCCTCTTTAGTAAGTTGATATGTATAACTTGATGGACAGATGTCCTCTATTTCTTTAACTACATCTCATCTTTTTATCCTAGGTCCTTTTGTTGAATTATATATCCCTAGGCATAAGAGTTCACAATTTTGATTGGAAGGATTCTAATTCACACACACACAGTGCACACTTGCATATTAAAGGATAGGAATGAAAGGTGGTGCAATGGTGGCTCAGTGGCAGAATTCTCGCCTGCCATGCCGGAGATCCAGGTTTGATTCCCAAAAAAAAAAAGAAAAAAAAGGATAGGAAAGAAAAATTACTTATGAATTAATCTTTAGCACCTTCGATTATTCTTAATTTTTATCTAGTTTATTTTATAAAGCCAGCTTTTTGCTCCCATTTGGACCACTTTGCCTCTGAAACTTTAATTATATCTAGAAAGGGCACTGTACACTGTTTTATTTCATGCTCACTTTGACAAATGTTCCTGTTTTTATATGCACATATAACCCAAATGTCAAATAAATGTTGGTTTAGATGGGAAAAAACAGTTTAAAAAGCTGGAGAAAGAGATTTCTATATATTGAAGTCCTTAAATAATATGTTTAGTGTTCTTTCATCAGTGTTTCATTTATAGAAGAATATATAAGTAATTTTTGCATATCTTGAGATAATTGTTATTTCAAATTCATTTGGATATGTATCAGAAAAGATTGTTTTCAAAATAAACAGAGAGTATAGAAACAGAGAAATTAAAAAACAACAATACATGGAGCCCAGCATTTCTTCCTTCTCTGACCCTGCCTCCATTCTCCATACAGGCTACTCCCAGTCATATTTAATTCAAGGAAAAGTAGAGCCCTCTGGGGCCTGTCACACGGTGGAATGTTTCAGTTGTGTGGGTTTTATAACGCCTGGAATTTTATCCAGCCCTCTCAGGCCTTGTGGGGGGCAGGGCGCTAGCCTTGGTACTTACTCTTGAGGTGGTATCCTGAGGGGCGGGAGGCAACGACATGAAGTACTGTACAGCCATCCTCGTCCTTCTGGTTGATGCGACCTTTCCACTCAGGCTTGTATTCCATTAGCCACCTAAAAAGATGGTTTTCCCCTGAAGGGAATTAAAATGAAGTACTGATTTTATTTTCTACCTACAGAAAATCAGTAAATCAAATCAACAGGCACCTCACTGAGGGAAGCAAATGCAGACTCTAGCATACTTTTCCACTTGTGAAAAACAAACATGGGGAGACTCAGGTGCAGGTTGAAAAAGTGAAAGGTGTAGAGGAACAAACAGGGGTGGACTTTTCAGCATTCCTCTGGGAACTTTCCAAACTAACATTTCTCACCCTCCAGCAGCTGCCTTCTTGTGATAAACTCCCTTATTCAACCTTCACAGTTACATTATTGGAATAAACTCCCTTGCTCGATATCTGCCCTCTGGCAGTTTCAACCTTACAGAACTAAGGCAGTGTTTTCACCAATGCATAGCCACCAAACTCCCAAGGACCCCCCTGTGAAAAACCCACCAAACCCTACCCCCAACTCCCTTTAAAACTCCTACCCAAGTCAAGGCGGGTGGAAGTTGATTTCTTGAGTCAACTCAATGCTGTCCCTCTGCTAATAAATCTTCCCTCCCCCACTGCCAGTGTCGTGTCTCTATCTCTGATTCATGTCTCCAATCTCCGCCCAGCCCGGGACTTTCAAAAGGATGAGTTATAGAAAGTTATTTGGACAGGTTCCCTAGAAAGAGAGCCTGAGACCCAGATTATTGTGCATGTGATTTACTAAAGCACAGCTCTCAGGAGAGAGTGAGAGACAGGACAGAGCAGAGAAGGAAGTCAGAAGCAAGGATGTGATCTCAGAGGGAGTCTGCTTCAGCCTGATCCCACAGGGCGCTCTGGAGCAGGAACTGTACCACAGAATGGGTCCCTTGTTGAGGTATGAAGGTGGCCTTTTGTACCTGTGTTTTAAATCAGTCAGGAGCTACAGAACGCTCCAGAGAGGGAAGTGAGGTTGGGGAGTAACCTCCCTGAACAGTGGTGCCTGTTGGCAAAGAGCAATTTTCTGGAGAAGGCAGGCAGTTTTGAATTGTTAGCAGCTAACACTCACTACAATAAGGGCACTGGAAGGAAAGGGGATCTGTGCAGTATTGCATTACAATCAACAGGACACATATTTAAGTTCTTTTCTAGGCTCCTGAGTTCAAGGAAAGTCTCACACTTCTGCAAACTCCATGGACTCCATTCGTCACCATTTCAGAGTTTTCCTCTGAGAATCTGATCAGGGATAAACTTGAAGGCTTGATCTTTCCGATATCCTCCTGCACTGCAGGAGCTAAAAGAATAGGCAGAGTGGGAAATCATGACATTCATTATCAGAGGCACACTTCTCTGCGTTTCAGGTTCCTAATTTGGAATGGGGAGAATTAGATTAAAATTGTTTTTAATCAGACTTTATTTTTTAATGTTTTATCTGCCAATTCCTTTGTAAGAATAAAATTTCTTATGAACTCCCCATTATATGAAATAGGTAATAGCAGAGCAAACCTGGCTAAAGCAAAGATGAGGGACCAGGGAGGGCCCCCAGACACTGGCCACCTTCCCCCTATACTGTAACTTCCTGGAAAGCTGACACAGCCTAGAACATGTAGACCTGACAAGATCTCTCAGCCAACTCCAGCTCTAAAACAGTATGCCAGCAGTAATGCCACATGAGCTTGGAAGAGGAAAAACAGGCTTCTGCATAAAGTGTGTGTATGGGTGTGTGGGTTAATGATGAAACAAAAATATTTTAAAGTTTAAATCTTATAGCCAAGTGGTGAAGCCTTAAAGAAAAAGTTTTATGAAAACAGCAGTTTGTTAAAAGAACAACCACCCAGAAACATCAGCACCAGCTGTGTTTCCCTTGGGATCCCCCAGCTATAATCCTAGAACACAGCAATTGGCCCACTGTGCTGGAGAGAAAATGAACCAGGAAAAGGACCAAAGCTGCATTATGCGAATAGGAGGGAATTCCACAGCTCTACTGAGAGCTCTGCCCAGCAGCAGCTGCTTGTCACAAGTTGCCTCCTTGGGTCCCAGGGTTCCATTCTGCTGACAGGATCTGTCTAGGAACATTGGGTCCTTTTCATTTGGACCTTCTTTAGCTACTAGATCCCAGGAAAAACAAAATGAGGCTATTTTCCTGTCTTTATTATTTAAGTAGCTAAATTTTGGTTTCACTTCAGCTCAGCAGAGTTCCCCGATGCTGGCAGGATGGCCCAGAGAACTTGTAACTGGAGAACACTCACGTGCTTGGATACAGAGTCGCATGAGGGCATGAAGAGGGTATGGTCCAATACTCTCAATATTTGCACCAATGGAGATGAGCCACTGAACTAACTTGGGCACCTGTTCCATTTTCTCATAAAGTCCAATGACATATTTCTGGGGCGGGAGAGAAACAAGAAAAATCGTGGAAGTCACCACAGCGATATGAAACTTCAAACTCTTCAAACTCCTCATCCATAAAGTTTGGAACCATTAAAATATGGATAGTTGTGGCGAAGGTATAAATAACAAATTTATGGTGAGGCAGCTAAAGGGGAAGGTCCCAAATACAAGGCAGAAGACACCTGATTAAAACCATATAAAACAAGAGGTCACCTTACCTCAAAGAGACTTTTCAGTGATAACTCCGGGACATGGATATTTCTTGGTAGTCGGTCTTTTCTCACTGACAGAAGTAAAAACGACTGAAGGGAAGAGAGAAAAAGAAAAAGTTGGAACAATATTGTTCTCCACATAGGTCATTTAAAAAAAAGACACCTCTAGCCTTGTCTCTCTTTTTTAAGCTACCTGACAAATTGTACAGCCTGAACCATGATAAAGTCTCTCTTTCTAACCAACCTTCTATCCTTGCTGAGGGTTAAGCTCTCTCCATATTTTTTCAAAGACTAAGGTCAGGAGCCATTGATGTCAAGCAGCATTGTGGAGAGTAGTAGCAATGCAATGAAAAGTTCTTAAACCTTAGCAAGCAGAAGGCTCAAAGTCTTTAAAATATCCCATCCCAAATTTAGTATATCAGTGTTCCAGAAGCCCCAGCTATTTGGGGCTCTTTAGACCCTAGCCAGTGGTATGCTGGAGATGGCTCCTATCAACTAGTGAGAAGCAATTGTGTGCATCTCTTCCCAACTCCAGCTCATGTTAGTAACCTGATATTGGTCCTGGTGAGAGTATTTACACCACGGAAATTGACAAATGCTACAAATCAGGGATTTTTTTTCTTTTTCAGAGAACCAGTTGTCTAAACTCATTGAAGAATCTGAAATTCAGAGAGATTAAGCAACCTTCTCCAAGTCACACAGACACAAAGGGGCCACACATCCTGAAAGGCCCCTACTGAGATCATCTGGGTATACCAACAGGTCTAAGAATTCTAGCCTCTGGACTGGCCCTGACTGGAGACCCAATCATGGTCATCCATGAGAGGCAGGGGCAGTCTCAGCTCAAACCTCCCTTGGGCATGCTCTCACCACTGGGGACTTGGGACCACAGGAACCTGTCCTATGGCTACATCTTACTTCTAGTCTCTTTCAGGTTGGCATTTACTCTTAACTGCTTATCCCAATCTGGGCCCCAGATATCATATTCAGGTTTCTGGCAGTTTGATTGCTGATCTAACATATATATGATGCCTCTGTCTCAAATTTTGGGAATGACATGGGTCCCACTGCTGGCAGGATGTAGGACCCACCAACTTGGGCTCGATTTCTGGGCATTTCCTTGACTGCCTGGGGTTATAAGCTATTAGGAGCTGCGTGGCTTCTATTGCATCATTTCCCACCTAGGCCACAGGGCTCTATTCCCCTCCACCCCACACTGGTCATAGGAGATATAAGGAGTTCTTTTCTGAGTATGGTAAATTGAACTACGTTCCTGTTAATGAGGACTGAAGCTTCCTACTCACAGATCTGCCCTAGCACTTGGAATCACTGAGTTTT
The DNA here is from genome assembly GCF_023851605.1 of Tamandua tetradactyla. Taxonomy (NCBI): domain Eukaryota; kingdom Metazoa; phylum Chordata; class Mammalia; order Pilosa; family Myrmecophagidae; genus Tamandua; species Tamandua tetradactyla. The sequence continues at coordinate 50,689,343 of NC_135341.1, read as the reverse complement.
AGACCTTGTTTTTTAAAATAAAGCCAGAAAAATTGTTATAGATCTCTTAGTCCAGCCATCTTACCCAAAGAGAGAACAAATAGTAAATTATATTTCCCCAGTGTCAACAGACAGGAATCATTTAATCAAGAATATACTTCCCCCTCAATACAGCCATCTCCTTTTACTTACATGCCACAATCCTTTCTTTGCCAATTTTTCTATTACAGACTGCCACACTTCTGTTGAGAATCCAGTAGCAAAAATATGATCAAAGCAGGGCAAGAAACTTTGCAAAACAACAGGATCACCTGAAAGAAATTTCCATAGTTTAGAAATTTAAACTTGGGGAAAGTCTATAAACATTTGGGAAAAGGTCTTCCAATTAATATCACACATAGACAAATAGTAAATTAAAAATACCAGAAAGGCTGACATTTCCTAAATATAATGTCCTATATAATTGACTGGAAATCATTTTAAGTTCATTCACACAATCAGTCTCCTAAGAGTTAGGCAGTAGAATGTTAGATAATATTCACTTAGCTTTTCTATTTGCTGAGCACAATGATACATGCTATGTATTTGATCAAACAAATCAATAAGGAAGCACCTATTAGCCCCATTTACAGAGGAGGAAATAGAAACTTGAAGTTCTGAAACTCACTTCCTTTAAGGAAGATGTGACAAATATTACTGTCACCTGACAGATGAGAAACTATGACAAATGAGAAACTATGACAAATGAGGAAGGCTTCATGGCACGTCATACAACTAATTCTTGACAAAAACGAAACTTGATCTACCAACTCTTTCAATCAATACACACTCTTCTAATCCACTGGCCCAATGACCTATTCCATCTCATGATCGCCAACCACATTTCTCAAACTCATGGAAGAGAACATCCAAGGGGACAGGTCAGGTATCAAAAGCAATGTGGCACCTCTTCCAAGTTTATCAATTTCCAAATAATTAAGTAAATATCAAAACAAATATGTTGTAGAAAAGCATTCAAAATTTCCATGAATATATTTTTCAAGATTTAGAAATTGGGCTGTGAGTATGCATTTACCCTACAAATAGGGGTACTTTGTTAGACAAGTATCAGATGCACTGCTCTAAGAAGTCCTATTAATGGCCTCCTCTTGGGAAGCTGGCAGAATAGAAACCATCCTGGTTATCTTAGAGGGGCAATCACAAAGAAACAGTTGTTTGGAATTCCCAGAACTATGGCCTGGCTCCTGATGGAACAGTGACTCTTAGAAGATACAGAGAGGACAGCGAGGAAATGTAGGGAGTGAGCCAAGCCTTCAGGTTAAGAGAAAAAGGAATCTGGCTTCAGGAAGCATCAGCAAAAGGCTGACTGGAGAGCTGTGGCTCCTCAGCATCTCTCTTAAGAGACCGTCTACTTCTCTGTCTAGGGGACATGGCTGTGCCTCCTTCTTCCCATTGCCTGCTAATGGTCCTACCTACTCTCTGTGTGAAACTTGTCAAAATCTATAGGATTACACCCACAGACCACAGGAGTTGCTTTCCTACAATAGATATGGGAACAGTTGAATCTATTGTCAGTAGTGAGTTGTCCACTTCTGAAAGCCAAAGACCAATTTTTCAGCAATTCTAACATGTGCCACTTCTCACATTCTAACATCTCTGAAATCAGGACACATCTGACTATCAATGTCTCTCACTGACAGAACATTAATTAACATACATTTTAAATCAGTGCACTCTTAAATTTGAAAAAAAGACAGTATTTAAAAATAAGGGCCTGGTTATCGGCAGACTTTACACTGCATTAAGATAACCAAAGAGAAAGGTGTTTTGTAATTGACAAGGAGTATATTACATGGTGCTTTACAGTTTTCCAGTTTTGCTAAACCAGACCACCGACAAAGCCCTCTCATGGATCAGATCATTAGAATAATAATCTAATGTGATGCAAAAGGCCCCTCAATAAATAACATTTATAGACTGAGTGAGTGGTCCTCTGCTGAAATGGCTTCACCAGGCAGCAAGCATCAAAGCCCAAGCACAGACCAATCATTATCAACTCTCACAGCACCTGCTGTCTCCCCGTCCAGGTTATTTTTACTACGAACAAGAATAGTTTCTCAACAGATTGGAAAAATGCATGCAAAAATCACATAAAACAAGTAGTATAAATGGGGAAATCTCTAAGAATAGCAATAGAGAAAACTTGAAGGGTCAGAAACAATATTAGGAAAGCTTTAAGTCATTTATACAAAAGGACTTCGTTGTTTTTACAAAGGCAAGAGGCACCAAAGCTTCCAAACTTATTTCTTATGTGCAAATCAGTCTTATTTACACTTCATAAATCAGCCACGAAGAAACATACTGGAATTATCTCCCCAGCAACCTGAGTCCCGCCATTGGCCATTCAAATAAAATAACAAGGATTTTGAAAACTTTCCCCCAGTTCCAACTTACTGCCCATAGTGGTGAAGACTCCTACAAGAAAATCAGCAACCTGTGAGTGGTCTTGGTTATACTGCAGAAGTCGTAGCCCCTCAAAAAACATGCGAGCGGCTTCATAAGGCTGGAGCAAACTCAGCAAGGAATAACCAGCTCGGTAGTATCCCTGAAACAAGAAAAAAAGCAAAGCTATAACCCATCCCATCTTTTCTAGCCTGCTGCTGGAAGGAAAGGCAAGATCGACATGACAGAAAAATCTGACTCTAGAAGTCTCACATCTATGTAAACAGATTTCTAACAAGCATTGGATACTGGGTTTAATGTGTTATATTTTGTGCCAGATGTTTCCTGCTACTTTTTAGCTGCTGAGAAAATAATTACTTTCAAATTATGACTTACACAGCATGTAAGATATTGATATAAAGATTAGGAAGTAAGCTGTGTGCCAGTTTGAAGCTATTATGTACTCCAGAAAAGCCATGTCTTTTAATGCTCATCCAATATTGCTGGGTGGGAGCTTTTTCATTGTTTCCATGAAGATGTGACCCACCCAGTTGTGGGTGGTAACTTTTGATTAGATGGTTTCCATGGAGATGTGTCTCCACCCATTCAAGGTGGAGTTGCTTACTGGAGGCCTTTAAGAGGAAACCATTTTGGAAAGAGCTACCAGAATCAACAGAGCCAACAGAATGGACAGAGCCCCCAGGAAGCCTGGAGAAAAAGCTAGCCAATGTCGCCATGTGCCTTTCCAGCTGAAAGAAAAATCCCAACCATCAGAGGCCTTCTTGAACCAAAATATCTTTCCCTGGATGCCTTAACTTGGACATTTTTATAGTCTTGCCTTAATTTAGACATTTTCACAGACTCAGAACTGTAACCTTGCAATTTAATTAATTCCCCTTTTTAAAAGCCTTCCAGTTCTGATATATCGCATTCTGGTAGCTTGCAACTAGAACAGCCTGGTTCCGATTATATGTGTGGTTTATTTATTTATGCCTCAAGTCAAAGCCTGATCAAGAACAGAGGAATGAAACGTCCTATTCTGGAAAAGAATGAGATTGTTATGTAAACAAAGAAGTTGTCCTTTCAATCAGAGTAAATACAATTTCCCCTGTGTAGGAAAAAAATGTAATGACAGCACTGAGATTTACTGAGCTCCACACTATAAGCAATACACACCAGAGGCAAAAGAATTTTTATTTCTGTAAAGAGAAGATCATGTAAAATTACAACGATTAATAGAGGAAATTGATATAGTTTTCTCTATATCCCAACTGTAGGACCCTCAAGTAGTAATAAAATATCTCCTTACCCACTTTGATCTTCTGAATCAGCATCAGGGGTCTACCAAAACAATTTTCTGAATAAAATAACAGAAAGTGTACACCAACCTCATAAAAAGGGAAGTACTTAAAAATTCCACTTAACATTACATCTCTGATAATTTATAGATTCACTTTAATTTTCATTTGAAAGGCCTAAGACCTCAGATAACAATCAGAAAAGGGAGGGGGGGAATATTCTTTGTTTCTAACCAGATAAGTTGAAACAGAATCTCCATTTCTTTGCCTTTTTCAGATTTGGGTTTCATCTTTTATTTTGGTAGGAGGACGGAGAAGGAACAGGACACCCAGGAACCCTGTGTGAGAATGGGGGAATGGTTTAGTTGCTATGTGGACAGGGTCTGCTGCAGGTTTGGCCACTCAAGAAAGACCCCAGGGGTTTGTTCATATGAAACTTAACCCCACAAACGATAGGTCAAGCCTACTTAAAATTAGGTCTAAGAGCCACCCCCAAGAGAAGCTCTTTTGTTGCTCAGATGTGGCCTCTCTCTCTAGCCAACACAACAAGTAAACTCATCATCTTCCCCCTGTCTACATGGGACATGACTCCCACGGGTGTGGACCTCCCTGGCAATGTGGGACAGAAATCCTAGAATGAGCTGAGACTCAGCATCAAGGGATTGAGAAAACGCCTAGAATGAGCTGAGACTCAGCATCAGCGGATTGAGAAAACCTTCTTGACCAAAATGGGGAAGAGTGAAATGAGACAAAATAAGTGTCAATGGCTGAGAGATTCCAAACAGAGTCAAGAGGTTATCCTGGAGGTTATTCTTACACATTAAATAGATATCACCTTGTTAGTAAAGATGCAGTGGAGAGGCTGGAGGGAACTGCCTGAAAATGTGGAGCTGTGTTCCAGTAACCATGTTTCTTAAAGATGATTGTATAATGATACAGCTTTCACAATGTGATTGTGTGATTGTGAAAACCTTGTGTCTGATGTTCCTTTTATCTATCTTATCAACAGACTAGTAAAACATATGGAATTAAGATGAATAATAGGGGGAACAAATGTTAAAATAAATTTAGAGTGAAATGCTGGTGATCGGTGAGGGGGAGGGGTGGGCAGTATGGTATATATGAATTTTTTTCTGTTTTCTTTTTATTCTTTTTTCTGAATAGATGCAAATGTTCCAAGAAATGATCATGATGATGAATATGCAACTATGTGATGATATTGTGAATTACTGATTATATATTAGAGAGCAGAATGATCAAAAAATTACGAATGTTTGTGTTTGTTTGGTGTTTTTGGTATTTTAAAAAAAAATTTAAAAATTAATTAAAAAAAAAAAAAAAAGAAAGACCCCAGGAATATCATTGTGGGATCCCCTCAGCTTCTTGGGCACAGCCCCAGCATCTACCCCAGGGAAGTAGGTGGGCATAACTCATCTACTTCCCGCCCTAGACCTCAGGAGGATGGGAAAATCCTGAATGCCTCCTATGGAGAATTTTTCAGGAATGCATCTTCATTTTCAAACTTAATAACTTCCAGAATATCTATCCTCCGAAGAAGTTTAATGAGTTAATGCCTACTTATAACACAAAATATCTGAATCCTTCAGGGTTGGAGTGATATATAGGTCATTCATCCTACCCCTTTTCTATTGTGTTCTGTTTCTAGCAGTCATATACAAAATATAGACCACTGAGGACATTTGGGCCTATTTCTGAGTTCCATGCACTTGATGATAGTGATGGTGGTGGTGGTGGTGGTGATGATAAAAACTCTGTTGAGTACCAACAATTTAACCTGATGTCCCCCTTAATCTTCTAAGCAACTCTAAGACTAGGTATTATCTCATTTCACAGTTGGGAAAATTAAGGCTTAAAGAGACAAAAGTAACTTGTCCAAGCTGTTGGAACCAGTATGCAGCATAGCATTAGACAGCAAAACCTGTGCTTTTTCCACTACCCTATGAAGCCTTGCTATAAATTATCTACATGACTAATTTGTCATTTAATCATATGTTGTCTCAGATGGCTCCAGAATTACTATTTAATTTACCTCCTCTGAATTTACATGCATATTTTTCCTCTACACTGCTTGACTGTGAATTACTCAAGGGCTAACCTGATGTCTTCCACTCCTTTTGTCTTCCTTCATGGCACCAAGAATGGTGACAATGAATTGCAGAGTGGGCACTCAGGCAATTAAGCTTAAAAATTATCAAATGATCACTTATTGACCTTTATTGACAACTTTAAAGGGTCTTCTTGACCTGTCTTCCCTAGCGGCTGATTTCTACGGTAAGGAAAGCCTTCTAAAGAACCCGTGTCATGATATCTGCCCAGCTTGCATTTGACACAAAGCTGTGCTAAAATGACATATATGAACAACAAGAAAATAAACAGACTATGAGTTTTGGTGTATTCATATCACAGCTCTATTGTGAGCTCTACTGCACTCCATCTATGAATAGGCCAGGCTCTATTCTCACCTACCCATGCATTTCATCACTCTGCCAGCACTGTTTTTACTCTTTCCAAATAATGCACACATGGCCTATGGGCACCTGTCTAAAGTGCAAGGAGAGCTGAATGAGGAGCTCTCCTGGCATTTTTGCTATAAAAGAAGGAAGAAAAGGAGGCAGACTAAGAGGGAAGAAGTGTTAACTGTTACCCCCAGCTACCACAGCACTGTACCTTCACATAGGTTGGATCCCACTGGAGACATTCCTTGGCAGCGACAAACGCCTCATTCCATTTCCCTAGGCTGTAAAATGCATTGGATTTGTTGCACAGCAGCACAGCCAGATCCCTCGGGGGAACCCTGTGAGAAAGAATAAACCCATGCGCTGTGAAGCTATCATTCTACAAATCTAGAAAACAATTGTTGAAGGCCACCATTGGGAAGAGGGTTTCAGCACTAAATGATCCAAGTAGCCCCCTAGAAAGCCTGGGGCATTTGCAATTTACAAATCTGTCCTTCTCACTCCCAACTCCTCAGCTCCCTCCCACCTTTTATAGGAAATGATGCTATTAAAATGGCAATTATTCCTAACAATAGGGAGGATGGGAGTTCCCACCAAGCCTTAGCACAACACAGACCTGGTATGAACCATTCCACGTACAAAATTGCACTGAATGGATGCAGAGTTTATCACAGGGTGGGCCTATGGTCCTTTCAGAACATGTGACCACACAATTCTCATGGACCCACAATGAAAGGAACAGGGAAAGCCCTGCTCAATTATATAGGCAGAACCACCCTAACATTTGCAGGACCCAGCACCAGATTATAAATAGAGGCCCACATACTATTTGACTAATCTGTACTATTTAATGCAGTAACCATTAAGCTACTTGTAACCACTTAAATTTAAATAAAATTTAAAATTTAAATTCCCCAGTTTTATTAGTCACATTTCAAGTGCTCAGTAGCCTTGTTTCATATTATAGAACATTTCCCTTATTGCAAAAAGTCCTATTGGACAATGCTAGTCTAAGTGCTTGAAAACCATAAATCAAGCTTAAAACTACTTAATAAACATGTTCTTATCTTCCTATTTTTATAATAACTGAAAAGCTAGTTTCAAAGATTGAAAGCTTTAGGACCTGAGTTAGGGTGGGGTGAAGGAAGCCTGATCTCTGCCCACCCCAGCATCCCTTTCCAGCTCAATCTCCATCCTGCACAGCAGGAGGCACAATTCCAAACTCTGTCTACACCTCCAACTTTGGCCATCCCTGGGAATAGACTGTAGGTAAGAGGACTCTGCTGGCCCTGGAATCAGGATATTCCGGGATCCTGGTTGCACAGCATGAATCCTAAGGAGAGGCAAGGTCTCTAGCAGGGAGGGGTTAAGGCCCCTGGCCCACTCACTCCTGCTTATTGGGAGGAGGTCAAGGTGGAACCCTCTAGACCAGGAGGCCCAGAGCAGGAGTCTGTCTTGCCTGGGTCTAGGAGTAGTACTGCTGCAACCAGAAAAAGAAGGAAGATGTAAAGTATACCACAATATACCCAGCAGAAGCCCAGGTGTCATTGGAATTCAAGATGGGGATAAAAAGGAAGGCTTAAAATTTATTTTTTATTTAATGCTTTAATTGTGAAAATAATATAAATAACTGTAGAAAAGTAAGATAATGCAGATAAGCACAAAAATAAAATAAAGTAGAAATGACCTCTATTTCTGTTCCCATTCTCAGTGGTTTGTGTGTCCTGCTTCTCTCATCACCAATCAATTCCACTAGGTGAAGGAGCAAGGCCCCAGGAGCACACAAGAGGCAGTGAGGCAGGCATGAGAGACTGACAAGGGAGCCATAAGCGAAGCACAACAGATGTTGTGATGCCCCTTCCAGATCCCCTGGCTGATCCACACATCCCCCAGAGACCATCTGGTGTTTTCTCCAGAGAATTGCTCTCAACCTAGTGGGAACTGCCTTCTCCCCAGAAGTTATGTCCCACTCCCTAGGATAAGCCCCAGGGCCAGAGAGCCCACATCCAATAAATGACTGACATGGGCATCAAAATGTTGGTCCCCTTGCTTCAAAGTGAGACCAGCTCTGAAGAACTATTCTTGCTCCAGAGCTCCTTTCTGAGGGAACAGGCTGGGAAAGCAGACTCCAGCTGAGACCTCATCTTTGCTGAAGACACCTTCCGCTGCCCCATCCTGCTTCCCTCTCTCCCCTTCTCCTGAGAGCACTCTCACAGTACACCACTTACACCTGAGTCCCTGTGTCAGGTGGTAGTGGCAGGAATGCAGGTAGCAAGTGATGGGCAGGGGAAGTAAGGTCAGGAAAGTCTTGGGAAGGGCAATATATAAGTGTCCAAGAAGAAACCCCATTAATGGGGACCAATCTCCATAACAGGACATCAAGAGGCAGGAAGTAGCCACCAAGAACTTGGGACAAGCAGGACAGGGGCTCAATTATTAGAACAAAGTATATGCTCTTGCCATATGGCAAGGGCCCTGTCACTGGAGTTGGTTATAAAGTCCAGGAGGGACAAGGAAACAAAGATAGCTTTACCCAAAATAAAACTAAAAGATTCAACATGGCCTAAAGTAGGGGAAGAGGCTGGGAGGATCCCAGTGGCAACCTGCGAAAACCCAGCCTACCTGGAATGGGTTAGGGGGAGGACTAAAGAGACTTGTTCCTATTGAGGAAAATGTTCACATCATGCAACCCAGCTCTTTTCCTCCACCCCTAGTTCCGTCTTTCCTTTCCCTACTCCCTTCCACAAATCCCAAAATAATTAAACAGACAGAGTTAAAATATGAACATAGCAAACACTTACACAGTGCTTACCATGTGCCAGGAACTGTGATAAACATTTTAACTTGGCTCAGGTACAGAAATATTCTCACAAAAAAACCTCTAACTTCAGTAGCATTATTATCCATCATATAGTTGAAAAAAAAAGAGGCATAAAAGATTCACTAACTTGCCCAAAGTCACATGATGTGGGATCACTTTATGGTCATCTCTTTAAGAAAGATAAATGTTTTGCCCTCAATGAGGTGCTCTGGGTGGACCCAAAGTGTTGTGATCATAGGAGTTCTTATAAAAGGGATGATGCAAAAGGTGACATTACCACAGTAAAGAAGGCGATGTGAGGATGAAAACAGAGATTAGAGTGATGTGCTTTGAAGAAGGAGTCACAAGCCAAGGAATTCAGGCAGCCACCAGAAGCTGAAAAAGGCAAGGAAATAGATTCTTCCCAGAGCCTCCAGAAGGAACCAGCCCTACCATCTCTTTGATCTGTGCCCAGTGAAACTGATTTCACTGTTTTCTTAAATCACTAAATTTGTGGCAATTTGTTACAGCAGCAAAAAAAGACATATACAGCAATAATACTAACACATTATGTGCCTTTTTCACCCTCAAGCTCTCACATATGTACAGAGGAGCATTCCAGAGATGAGAAGATGCATGCTATCAGAACAGATTGGATGCAGAAGCTGATATGCAAAACCAGCTGTTTTCTATTGAGATAGACATTAATAAGATTTGAAAAAAAAAAATTAAACAATGCCACTCTACTCACTAAGTTTTTGTTTGGGAAAACATGGGGTTTGTTTTGTTATGTTTAAATGAATTAATAAATACATATTTTTACATTTTCTCAGTTTTAGGTTCTAACATAGACTATACTGATAGCTACAACGCATATAAACAAAAGTTTTGGGGGGGTCCTCAATAATATTTAATAGCATAAAGGAGTTTAACAAATGATTGTTAAAGGCGGCTCTAGCAGAAACTAAAGCAGTGGGGAAGAGAAGGGGAACTCCCTACCCAGGTGGGATGCACCCGTTGGCAAGGAATCTATGGCATGGATAAGCAATGACAACAGGAGGTTTGGGGATTTCAGATGTTCCCAGGAGCTCTGATTTCTTAACCAGAGAGAAAGGGAAGTCTTGTTATGTTTATCAACATTCCCTTGTGTTTCACTTTCTATTTCTCTTTCTTCTTTCAGTTTCTGAGCTCACGATGCAGAGAAGGCAAACAGGAAATAAGAAGGAGAAAAGAAAACAGAAACAGAAGCAGCATGATAAAAAATGAGAAGGAAACATAAGCACAGAGTCCCCACTTACTAAAAAAATGGTTGAAGGGCAGGGGGCATCCAAACACTTACCCCCACTGGTATAACTGCAGGAGAATCTGGATGGCTTCATCGTACTTTCTGATGGCCAAAGAGAAGTTTCCATTCTTAAAACCCTGGTTGCCAGATTCTTTCAACAGCTCAGCGTAAACTGTCGGGTCCATCCTGTGAGGAGATGGAGGAGATGGAGGAGAGGCCAGCTGTCAGGTCTCGCAGGCACCACAGGGACAGAAGTCCACCTTCTTCTGTCTCCCGTGTATCTGCATCTGAGTCTAAGAAGGCAGTTTGCCCCTTCTAGCTCCACCCACACTCAAAGAAAAAACCCTGACACCAGAAGAAAAACCCTGACACCACCCTTACTCACCAGGCCATTAGACAGAGGAGCTGGTAAGACTATTTCTTTCTTAGTTCTTTTATGACCTCCAGGACAACCAGACCAATTCTATTTATTTGCTAAGCACTATTTGCTAAGCACTGAGAAGGACCATTTCCACGCACAAAACAACATAAATCTGGCAAGTGGTGAGCAATTGAGAAGTGACTGCTGTTCCTGGATCTGACACTATTATTACTTTCTCATTTACCTGTTACCATAGCTCATAAGGTGCCATTGTCCCCACGACTTAGATAACTGAGGCTCATAGAGGTTCAAGTCACTTGTCTAAGGATATGCCAAGGAATTTCCTGTTTCTGACCCTAGATCTGATCAATTCCAAGCTTCTCCTCCTGCCCACTATACCATATCGCTGACTGGTACAAACAAAACTCAGTTTTTAGTCCTTCTACGCTCTTGGACAGTGAAGCAGGGAAGAGGGGTGAAGTTCTGAAGGCAATATACAAGTGGCTAGTACACAAGAGGCTAGGGTCACAGCCACTGCCTCTCCCACACTCTGCACTTCTTAAAACACTTTAAAATAAGTCTCTCCAAGTATTTGTCACATGATTTTGCCACGGCCTGCTTATTTGTCCCCATCCCCAATGGGCACTCATTTCTTTCAGGCCACGATCCCGGCTTTATGCATATCTGTAGCCCTATGTATAGCCTAGCACATAATAGATGCTTAAACAAATATAGTGTAATAATTTGAATGTCAAACCCAGAGAGGGTGCAAATTACTAATTTTCTCTGGCATTTCACAGATAGTTGGAGAGAAGCGCCTAGTGGAACAAAGTCAATAGGAGAGGAAAGAGCCTTACAGAGTCTCCAGAGGCAGCTGCCAAGAAAAGAAAGAAAAGACAAGGGTCAGAAAAGATGTCCCTAAGGATAGCTTCTTCCCAGAATGGCAGTTAGAAAACCAAGGTGGTAGGGAGGGTCTTAAATATGAGGACAACTCAGGTGTTCACATATGCCATGGGCCTGTGGGGTCAAAAATCTCTTGGGTGTCTTGTTGACCAACACAATTCTTGGCGAGATACTAATTCCTATTATTTTTATCATTTCAAATCTTATTATTTTATCATTTCCCTGGGGAAAGGGAAATAAAGGAGACAAACTCAAGCAGCTATAAGTGGTAGCTTATGTTAAACCATCCCAATGTGTTGGGAAAAGGGGTTTTAGAATTACTTAGGCAGAGCTGTATCAGAGTGAATTACACAATTCTGAAATGACAGTCAATATACAAAATTCCACCTATATTTTTCATCAAATAAATTTCTGTCTGACTCACATCTATAGAGATGACTGAGAACATGAAAAAATTGAAAGAATTGAATATAGAGAATAAAAACAGATATCTTATTCAGATACTGTTCACCATTTGCCCAATAAATATTTCTTAAGCTGCCATAATCAGACAACTAGAAAGAACATTCGCTGTAACAGTTTAGAAAGGGTTAACGCCCCCCCTTTTTTATAAATACAGTTCCCTGAAAAAAGCGACAAACACCCTGACCAAAATGAGTTAAAGTCCTAAGCAGACAATTCTCAAGAGAATACAAGAAACTGCTAAATATATAGAGGAGGGATAAACAGGATCATTCTTACTAGTTATCAAAGAAATGAAAATTAAAATAAAATATAATTGGAAAATAATTAAGATAATCTACCAAATGTTGGGGGCTGTCATACACTGCTTACAGGGGAAACACTCTACATCATGGATACATTTAGCCTCATGGATGTTCACCATAGCAAAAAAACTGGAAATAACCCTAAATGTTCCACAATGTGTAAGGGATTTATACCAGTTATAGAATATGCATATGGTCGAACAATATGCAGTTGTTTTAAAAATCATGTTGTAAAAAAAATCATAGAGTAAGTATGGTAAATGAAAAATACAGGCTACATAAAAAGTTTGATAATACCAAATTAAGTCTTAAGTACATAGAATCATTAAAAACATGCCAAAATGTTAACAGTCACAGCACTGAGATTAGGCAGGGTTTTAATTTTCCATCTTGTACTTTTCTGTATTTTCAATTGCTTTATAAGGTACTTCCTTAATAATCAGACCATAAATGTTATTAAAGTGATACTGTTTAAGGGTTTAATAGCAGAATACAAAAAAACAAAACATTTCTACCATATTTACAAATACAGAAAAAACTGTTCCCTTTAGAATTTTCTTTTAGACTCTTCTAGAAACCAACAGTGAGCTGTTAATGTTATACAGACTAATATCAAATGTATTTGCCCACCTATGTCTCTGCTTTTTGAAGATACAATCACATCAAAGGAGAAAGGGGGGGAGCCTCAACTACCCAGAAGGCGTTTTGCCTCTTAATAAGTTTCATTGAGAGTTAAATGTCCATTATAAAGAAAAATACTTAATACTTCTGCCTTAAAACACATACTGTCCAGTTGTTGGATCTTTTTTTAAACAACTGTACAGCCTGTTTATAAGATGAAATTGTCAAATACAAGTGATTATAATTACCATAATGATATTTTCTTGATAACTAAATATAAATATCCTGATATTGATATCCTGAGCACCTACTATGTGCCTTACATCATTGTGTCATTTCATTCCTTCAAGAAGCCCTGTGAGGAGGATGCAGAGAAATGGGAACACTCCTTCATTCCAGGTGGGAATGTAAAATGGTGCAGCCACTGTGGAAGACAGTTTGGTCGTTCCTCAGAAAGCTACATATAGCACCTGGCAATCCCATTACTAGGTATGTATTCAAAAGAATTGAAAGCAGTTGCTCAACAGATCTTTGCACACAGATGTTCATAGAAGCATTACTGACAATTGCCAAAAGATGGAGGCAACCCATGTGTCCATCAGTAAATGAATGAATAAATAAAATGTGGTTATATACATACAGTGGAATGTTTTTCAGCCATAGAGAGGAATAAAGTCCTGATGTATGCAACAACATCGATGAACCTTGAAGACATTATTCTGAGTGAAATAAGCCAGGTATAAAAGGACAAATATTGTTTGGTCTCACGGATTTGAAACAATTGGAATAAGCAAACTTCTAGGGTCGGGATCTGGAATATAGTTTACCAGGGAATGGAATAAGGATAGAGAATGGGAAGTGAAGGCTTAGAATGTGTAGGTTCCTATTTGGAATGAAGGAAATGTTTTGGTAATGGACAGTGGTGATGGTAGCACAACATTGTGAATGTAACTAACAGCACTGAAATGTACATCTAAATATGATTAAAAAGAGAAATATTAGGTTTGTACGTATGGTAACAGAATAAGAAATTTAAAAAAAAAATTCATGGAACTACACTATACAGTGAGCCCTAAGTTAAACTATAAACTTTAATTACCAGTACAATTATAAAAATTTGCTATCATCAATTGTAATACCGGTTATATACCAATGCAAGGTGCTGGTGGTGGGGTGGCATGTGGGAGTCCTGTGTCTTATGCATGATTGTTCTGTAAATAAACAACTTCTCTAATAAAGGAGAAAAAAACACACACAAAAAAAGAAGAAGCCCTGTGAGGCAGGCATGATTGTGACCCCATTTTACACATAGGGAAACTGAGGCAAAGAATTGCTGTTTGCCATGGCCACAGGGAAGGTGGTAGGGGCTAGAACTCAAATCCAGATGACCTGACTTTAAGAGCTAAACTATTCTCCAAAGATCAAGACAGAGGCCAAAAGGTCAGCCCCCATTAACATCACTAAAGTATTGGCTGTAATACTGGCTAGAAGGGAACACTCACTCTCCTGTGCTTTCAATATTGTTAGTGCCACAAAAGCTGAAAAATAAAGACAGTTTCATAATTGCATTTGGCTTTTGGTCAGTTTTACCATGTGTCCCTATGAGAACTTAAGGTCCAGTTGCTGCGAGGTGTCATAGGCTGACTGACTGTACCCAGAGGAAGCAGAAAAGAAAAAATGCAACTGCATAGAGTAGATTTTGAAATGAGCAAGTTTGCAAAGCAGCTTACAGAGCAGTAGTTTATATTACTTGTATAAAATACACATGAAAATCTATACAGGAAGAAAGAGCAAAAACTGCAAAAGATCCATTGGCTGGGGGCGGAGGCAGGTTTTGGGGTAGCTGAAATGGGCAGAGGGAGGCTTTACCTTCATACTGTATTTACCTGGGTACCACTTGAATTCTTGACAACAAATTTGTTTACTTTGTTAGTTTTTTTGGTTTTAGCTTTTGTTTTTAATCCTTTCAAAAGACTACCACAGCAGATGGTGGCCCAAGATCACTAGTGGAAGGCTGGAGGCAGGAACAAGCCCAAGACAGTTCCAAGCTGTGGCCAGAGAGAGCCACTCATAAAACTACCTTCTTTCTCTTCCCCACAGGAAGGCAGCCACAGTCTGGGGTAAGAATCCAGAGTTAGCAGCCTCTCTGGGGAATCTGATTTTTTTTTGCTTTTCTTTATTTTTTCTTGGCGGGGAGATGTGCAGATACAGGGAGGAAATGGATAGAGATTTTCTTAAGAAAGTCACTTAAAATCCTTTAAAAGTTCTTTGGAAAAAATATGAAGGGCTGAGCCCAAGTCCTCTCCACTGAGGGTGTTTAGCCGGAAAAAGAAAAGCCTGATCCCTCGTCATCCCCAATCTCTCACCTGCCTGCCCCAAGCCACCAAAGCCCAGTCAAGTGGCCTCACCATAAACCTAGGCCTGTCCTGGTCTGGCAGATTCCTTTTGTCCATCACCTTTAAGTTATTTCTCCTTAATTTTCAGCCTAACTTACACCCAATTACATGAATACCAAAGTCAAGATGGCAATTCTAACACCAGTTGACTAGTCCAGCTCTGAAGTGCCCCTGTAAAATTTACATCCTAAAGGTCATACTCTCAATGAAAAATAAACATCACAAATAATGACCTCCCTAATATGTGGGAGTTCTTGACTATTTTTAAATCCCTAGTTGTTAATTGACTGTTTTTAAATTTGGGCAAAATTTTCACACAATCACCCAATACATATATTCCTCCCAATGGGATAAAACTTTCAGAATACTCCAATCTTAATATTTACACAGCATCTACTTTGTGCCAGGCACTATGCTAGGTATTGGGGGGCTATGGTGAGATAATACTGAATTTTCTCTTTAAACAGACACACATACACACACAGCCTAGCCACCTGAGAATAACCATGCTGCTACATCTAATGGTATAAAGCATATACTTTTTAGAGTACACAAAGTTGGGAAAAAGACAAAGCTGAGAAGGGATCATTTATGTTCCAAGTCTGTACCAAATGTAAATATATTCTATAGGAAAATACATCCTGTGAGCCAAATATGACATCATGAATTCATTATGCTATTTTAGCAGCAGCAGAGGAGGGGCAGAAGGAGTCATAGAGAATCACTCTCCATGTCTAGAAGGAGGCACCACCACACTAGTTTGGGGAAAAACACTTCTCTGGTTTAACCAAACAAAAGTCAGGACATTGCCTTTTTTTTTTTTTTTTTTTTTTTGCATGGGCAGGCACCGGGAATCGGACCTGGGTCTCCAGCATGGCAGGCAAGAACTCTGCCTGCTGAGCCACCGTGGCCCACCCTAGAAGGACATTGCCTTTTAATTTTTCTTTTGTTTGTTTGCTGTTTAATGGGAGAAGGGTGGGAAAAGGATGAGTAGGAGAACAGAGAGCGGCACTTGATTTAAATTTTCCTCCAAGTACCATTTCTTTCATTGCCAGGATATTGAGTCAGTTTGGGGGTACCTCTGTATATATTAATCTGTATGTGACTTTCCCTGGAACATGCAAAGGGGAGAAAACTGGTTCTTGGGGGGATGGGGAGGGTGAAAATTCTTACTCTTTCACATATAAAGCACAGATATACATACAGTACGAAAACAGATATATAATACATCTGCAGTATTAAAATTCCATGAGGAGTAGTTATATCAGGAAAAAATGTCTGTAAAGGGGGGGGGGGAGGACATGATAACGAAAAAAAGAAAAAAGCATTAAGAAACACTGCCATAAAAGAAATGGCTGAGATTTCAGAGTCGAGAGGTTATCCTAGGATATCCCAGGTTATTCTCATGGATTGTGTAAATATCTCTTTTTAGGTTATGGTGGTTTGAGTGGTTAGAGGGACGTGCCTGAAACTGTTGAACTGTGTTCCAGTGGATTGATTCTTGAAGACTATTGTGTAACTATATGGCTTTTACAATGTGACTGTGTGATTGTGAAAACCTTGTGTCTGATGCTCCTTTTGTCCAGGGTATGGACAGATGAGTGAAAAATAGTTAATAAATACTGGTAGGGATAAGTGGTTAAAAAAAAAGTTAGGTAGATTGAAATACTGGTGGTCAATGAGAGGGAGAGGTAGGGGAATGGGATGTGTGAGTCTTTTCTTTTTACTTTTTGTTTCTTTCTCTGGAGGGATGCTAATGTTCTAGAAATGCTTGTGGTGATGAATACACAGCTGATATTTTGTGATGAATATCATAGATGATATTTTGAGCCACTGATTATGTACTGTGGATGGACTGTATGCGTGTGAAGATTTCTCAATAAAAATATTTTTAAAAGAAACACTACCATAGAGGGAAGTAAGGGGTAAAAGGAGAAGTGTTAAAAACAAACAAAAGCCAGGAAGAAAGAAAAATACTAATACGTCAAAGTAAAAGAGTATGCGTCACATGTGTGTTTCAACATCATGCTTGATGGAGGAATTATTTATTTTCCTTCTGTGCACTATGCTATGCTGACACACACAAAATGGGGTGTCAAAGCCTCCCCTGTTTCGTGGTAGTATTGATTTACATACACATCCAGGAAACTAAAGACAACTGAGCTATTAATAACTTACAAAGCCACGCTAAAGTACAGAACTCACTGACGAGATGACAGTTACAATTCATCCACTAGAAGGTATCAGATGCATGTGGTTTGCAGTACTCCAATATAATTTCAGTGACCATTAAAAAAACACATTATGCAATAAATATATTTGGGCTTACAGTCAAATCTTCAAGCAACATACATCAACAATTACCATGCGATATTATAGAAGTATATTATATTGTAGGGATCTGTTCTCTCCCACTACTTTAAACAAGCCCAATCTCTTTCCATATATTTTTTTGAGGCAAAACATACAATAATGTGCACAACATGCACTAAACTTAAGTATTCAGCTCAAGGAATTTTTACATACTTGTAACCCCCACCCAAATCAATATGTAGAACATTTCTAGGCCCCCAAAGTTTCCCTCTTGCACTTTCCCCATCTATACCCATCTCTACCCATGAAGCCACTATTCTGATCTCTGAAACATGGATTAATTTTGCCTAGTGGGTCTGGCTTCTTACCCTAAACATTGTATATGTGACATTCATCCATGTTGTAGCACGTGTCAGTAGGGTTCTTTTATTTCATTCCTTTTATTGCTATGTTGTGTTTCATATATGAATATAACACAATTTAACCTGTTGACAGACATTTGGATTGTTTCCAGTTTTAGGTTAATATGAATAAAGTTGTTATGCACATTCTTGTACATGTCTTGCAGTGCACGTATGTCCTCATTGCATTTGGATATATAACCAGGAGAGGAATCACTGGTCACAGGGTAGGTACACTATTTACTTTTAGTAGATACTGCTGTCTTCCAACTGTTGACTAAATTATGGTCACAACAGCAGCATTGGGAGTACAAATTACCAACACATGCCAAATTGGGCATTCTTATAGAGCTTTTAAATTTTAATCTATCTAGTATCACATTGTGGTTTTAAATAGCATAACATTTTCTGATGATTAATGATGTTGTGTGCCTTTTCATAAGTTTATTGGTCATTTGAATGTCCTCTTTCGTGAATTTCCAAACATACCCACTCTTAAAATAGAAGGTTGCTTGTTGGTTTTGTGTTTAATAAGTAACCACTAAAGGGTAACATGCCAGACTCACTTTAGTTTATTTTCCTAGCAATAATATTGCTACTGGACAGCAAAGAGAAGAGTGGACTCTGACCTGGATACCAAACCTCCACCATAAACTATAATAAGGTCAAGATATACATTTCCTAAAGAGGCTTTACTAACAAGTAGCCAAGGAAATTCCATTGGCTTGTGATGGTAGCATGGTGCCAGAAGATGTTTTTGTAAAAATTAAAAACTAATTAAACTTTTATGCAGACACTTAAAAGTTGGCCCTAACAATAAGTGAAATTATAACTCAGAAAGCTCTGACATTTGGCTACAATGCCCAATTCTTGGGCCAACATATAAAAGAAGAGGGAAGAGCCTAGAGAATCACAAGAAAACATGTGGGAGCCATTGGTTTGAGAGAATCCTCAGGCCTGCCCTATCTCTAGACTTTCAGTTATGTGAGTGCATCAGTTAGGATGCTCCTGGCTGCAAGTAATAGCATTTATAACTAACAGCGCTTAAGCCAGTAGGGGTGATTTATCACATAATCAGAAATTGGGAGCAAGAGCATAGCTCTTTCATCTTTCTGGGACACCATCCTAAGTGCGAGGTGTTAGCCCTCATGTTTGTCCTCTCAGGTTGAAAATGGTTGCTAAAACTGCAGGCATTACATTCAAGGCAGAAAGAAAGGGTAGCTCTCTGCTACCACTCATGTATTTTATAAAAGGAAGACTTCCCCAAAGCCCCCAAGCAGACTTCATGTATTTCACTGGCCAGAAATGAGGGTCTGGGTAAACAAGTATCTGGCTCTATAATGGCAGAAGGCCAGGAAGAGGATGTTAGCAGGGGTTGCTGGGTTTGCCAAAAAGCAGGGTATGCCAAAATAAGTCAAAAAACATCCCTATTGCTTAAATTAAGTTTTCTGTTACTTAGAGTCATTCTGTTTCTATTGTTCTATTTGGAACACTCAGCACTGTACAGTATGGTAGCCACTAGGCACATGTGGCAATTTGCATTCACATTTAAATTAACTAAAACTAAGTAAAATTAAAAATTTAATTCCTCAGTGGTTCTAGCGACATCTCATGTACTCAGTGGCCACATGTGGTTAGAGGCTACTGCACTGGACAGTGCTGATACTGAACATTTCCATCACTGCACAAAGTTTTATTGGCTAGTGTAGTTCTGGATAAAATAAAAACCTGGCTACAACACCTACTCAGCAAGAAATTTAGCCTGTAACCCCTTGTATATGAATGTAGATATTCAAGAGCTGTTTCCCCAATTTTTGAAGGGCAGTTTACACCCCAGTAAGTGGTTATTTCAGTACTCCTTGCACTATCCTATTCCTATCAGGCTGACTTTCTATCCTGCACAGCATCTAACACATGGAGATTAATAATACCTGTGATCAGGAGCTAAGTTCCTTTGTAATTACTTCTGCACCATATTATGGCCTAGAATGTGGGGTCACAGATCATGCTGAGTAAGCTGGGCCCATTTCTTACCCAAACTTCCCCTATTTAAGGCCCGCAGTATTACAACTGGGAACTAGTTCATAACTCTAAAACTTCCCCCAAAATACAGAACAGTTCGTTTCCATCCCACTTATTCCCTCAAAAAGCAAGCAAACCTTCACAAATTCAATGTACAACCCACTAAAACTGCTACTGGCCTTGCAAAGCAAGCATGAAGAAAATTTTCTGATGTGTTTTCATGAAGCCAATTTTTTTGTTTGAAGGGGAATGGAGTAAAGCCTTTTCCCCTGTTGGCTTGCTGTTCAGAGTTTTCAATCAGAGAATTTTAAAGTCCCATGTTTCCCTTAATGTCAATATTAAGACTTGATTCAACTTCAGACTCTTATCTATTAACCTTTAAACATATACATCAAAGCATGTCTTTTATTAAATTCTAGATTACAAATGGAACATTTCACTATGTAGAAGAAAGCAGAGGTAGGACTCCTGAGAAGGTTAACTATACTGACATTGTTTTACAATTCAATGTTTACAGATTTAAATTAACGCACAACTAAAATAGTTTGTATCTGTCCAACTTCAGTGAACAGACACAGATATTCAAAGAAAGATTTTAATTAAGGAAAAAAAATATATATATATATACATAAAATTCTCAAAAGCGCCTTTTTAAAATACTCCCTATAAAATATCCTAACACCCTTAAATTTGCAAGACTTATATGGAGGGGAAAAAACAAAACCTTTGAAAAGAAAATTCAAGAAAAAAAAGTCTTGAATTTTAAAATACCCAACATCTTCTATTTAGGGAAATTTACTATTCTAAAACGTCAAATTTTCTCCAACTTAATGAAATAATATCATTTCAACAAAATTTCAACTAAAGAAAAACAACAAGGTATTTAAGGAAGTTATCGAAAGAATTATTTAATTATTTAGAAATTCATCTAATTAATGAATAAGATTAATTTAGAAGTTCATCTAAAAGAATAAACAAGCCAGAATAGCAACAACATTTTAATTAAAAGAAAAGTAACAAGGGAGAACCTTCTCTAACGTTTTGAAATATGTTTATAAAACATTTAATTTTTGAAGGCTGGTACTAACATAAGCATAAGCAGATCAACAGAACAAAACAAAAAATCCAGAAACAAATACACACTAGAAAAGAATTCCATGTGTGATAAGGGCAACTTTTTTTAATAGGTACAAAAAAGTTGGTAACTGGCTAAACGTCTGGAAAAGGAGTTGAATTTCTACTTTAAATCATGTAGTAGGCCGAATGATGGCCCCCCAAAGATGTCCATGTCATATGCCCCAGAACCTGTGAACACATTACGTTACATGGCAGAAGGGGACTTTGCAGATGTCATTAAGGTTACAGGCCTTAAAAAAGGGATATTATTTTAGATTATCAATCTAATCACATGAGCCCTTAAAAACTCAGAAATTTTTCTGGCTGGAGTCATGAGATGCAGTGGAAGAAAAAAGGCAAGAGAGATGTAGTAGAAGATTTGAACCATGAAAAGGGCTTGACCTGCCATTACAGGCTTTGAAGAGGAGGGGGCAACATGACAAAGAATGTAAGTGGCCTTAAGACAAAGATGCTCCCGACTGATAGTCAGCAAGTAAACGGGGCCTCGGTCCTGTGTCATAATGAATTGGATTCTCCCAACAACATGGATGAGCCGAGAAGCAGATTCTTCCCAGAGCCTCCCAATAAGAGCCCAATTGGCAACACCTTAATTTCAGCCTTGAGAAATTCGAAGCAGAGGAACTAGCTGAGCCAGCCCTGACCTACAAATGGGAGATAATAAATTTGTGCAGTTTTAAGCCACGAAATCTAGGGTAATTTGTTATGAGAGCAATAGAAAAGTAATATATATATTATAACAAAATTAGTTCTAAATGGATGATAATATGTTAGTGCAAAAAAGAAACCTTGGCAATAAAAAGGATCAAATTTCTAATATACACAACAACATGAAGAATTTCAAAAATACTATGTTAAGCAAAAGAAACCAGACTTAGAAGAGTATAAACAGTGCAACACCATTTATATGAAGTGCTAGAATAGGCAAATCTAAGAAAGCATAACCGTAGTTACCTAGGGAGAGAGGAGTATTGCTTGAAAATGGGTATGGATAAACTTTCTGGGGGGGGGGGGACGGAAATGGCTATATTTTGATTGGGGTGATGGTTACACATGTGTATACATTTGTTAAAATTTATTGAACAGTACACTTAAAATCTGTGCTTTTTACTGTGTACAAATACCTCATTTTTAAAAGGCTTTAAAAAAGGAAGCCATAAAAGCACTAAGAGGAAAAACAGGTACAAGTTTAGATCATCTTCAACAGCTGTAGGAGGAAATTTGACAATTTGTACAAAGTGACGCATATATATGATCTTTGACCCAGTGACTCCACTTCTGTGAGTGGATCTTACCATTGACACACCACACACAAGAAACATCAAGATTATTTACTGTCAAATTGCTTGTAATTATAAAAGGCTGGGACCAACTTAAATTTCCATCAAAAAGGAACTGGTTTAATCAATTATAATGTGTCCCCCTGGGTGGAATACTACACAAGTGTAAAAAAGGTATAAAAAAATGAAGGAGCTCTCTATGTAGTATATATTGTTAAATGAAAAAAAAGCATGTGCAGAACAGTGTGTATATTATGCTCCCTTCTGTGGAAAAAGAGAAGGCTCAGTTGGATAGGAATATATATTTGCATTTACTTTATATGCATAAAGAAGTTCTAGGAGGATCCTCCAGAAATAAAATTATTTACCCTTATAGGAGAAGGGAGGGAGAATTTTCATTGTAACCTTCTATATTTTTTATTATTGAATTATGTAAATTTTTTTAAAGTATTGAAACAAAGAAAAAGCTTTTTATGTAATTTTCATATTTGAGAGGATTATTCTAACGATGCCAAAAGCAGAAACCATAAAGAGAGTTATAGACATGGGGAATCCATAAAAATTTAAAACTCCTGTATATCAAAAGTTCCCATAGCTTAATGACACTCAAAGTAGGCAAGATTATGGGGAAACAGTCACTCACACATACCAAGGATGGGAGCATAAAGTGGTACAGCATTTATCTATAGAAAGTTTAGGTGCACACATTTTTTGAGACAGCAGTTTTACTGCTGGGGAATTTATTCTACAAACATACTTTGTTCAAGTGCATGAACATGTTCACTGCTTCATTCTTTGTAAAAGCAAACACTAGGTAAAAAATCCAAAAGTCCAACTACAAGAAAAGTTATATAAAATGTGGTAGGGCTTAGTACAGAACACTATAGAATCGTAAAAACTATTAGGTAAATTTATATAACCCAAGAGAAAAATATATCAAAATATCCATCTAATATGCCCTATAATAATATTAGGGCCCTATGTATTTTTAAGGATATATACACACAAGCACACACACACAGATAAACATACTACATAAGCTTAAAGCTGTGTGTATGTGTATATACATTTGAGCTATTGACAGAATTTCGGGAAAGAAACTGATGAAAGTGGTAATCCTTAGGGAGTAGATCTGGCAATGGAAAGAAATTTCATATTTCATTTTATAAAACTGATAAGTAAGAAACAGAACCAGGTATAATTTTTACAATTAAAAATCCTCAATTATTAAAATGACAAAACAAATATCAAACTAGGAAAACATTTTCAAAACATGATAAATGGTTGGTAATCTAACATGTAAAGAGCTCTCATTAAAAAAAGAAAAAACGTTGAGATTTTAAAATGTAAGTTAAAACATCAACAAAAAGACAGAAGATGGGGTTTTTCTCTAAAATGGGGGCTTAGTGAGGGGTGGAATCTAGTTCATCCTCCAGAGCAGCTGGTAAATAGTCAGGAACAGTACAAAAGAACTGCTGGGGCCACATCAGTAACCAGACACACAGTGTACACTAGTCTGGACAAGCTGGACCAGCTGCAATTCAGCACAGAATTGTAAGTCCCCCAAGCCATGGAGGCTGGTGCCCCTCCCACATGGGCATGGCAGCCTGGTTCTCTGAGGGAAAAGGAAACAGGCTTTACTAGCAGCAGGACCTTTGCTCAAACAAGCTCCACTTGCAGAATTAACAAATCCTGACTACTGAAAATAGGCCCTGAGCTCAGATAAACCTCGAATAAGACCTAAAAGTACTAGGAGTTTCTGCCCCAGCACAGAAGGGGCAGGGTTGATGAAAAAAAAAAAAAAGGAGTTGTGTTTTTTGGATTAGACAACACACAATATTTGAAAATGGCTGGACCCTTAAAAAAGGGGGGGGGGGGGTGCACATAGAACCTGAAGATACATAGAGCAATTTACCAACTTAAACTCTTGATTCATAAACTTGAGGAATAGGGGTCCTGCTCTGAAAAGGATTTTTTTAATTTTTACTTTGTTTCTACTATTTAACTGCTCTTTAGAATTGCAAGTCTTCTCAGGCTCAAACTGCCCCAGGCACAGGTGGAATTAAGCTTTTTTGAGAGACAAAGAGGCTGTTCAAGTGAAAGGAAGTAATTCCCTGGAGGCTGTACCTTCCTCAGGAGAGATGTGGGGCCCAGCTCAGGTGGAATCCCTCCCTCAAGGAATTCAGACCCCAAGGACCGGAAACTGATACAATTAAAGCCAGCCTACAACCTCTCCTCTGTCTCAACCATGCCCCCAGCAGGGAGAGTGTGCTGAAGTTAAATGCACCACACCACTACATACTGGTAGGAAATCACAGGCAGACAAGCACCACATACCGGGCAAGATAGGAAAAGCACAGCATATAGAAGCTTCATAGGAAAGTCTGTCAACCTGCTGAGACTCACCCTCAGAGAAAACTGATGCAGGTGACTCTTTCCTTCTGAAAGGAGGCCAGTCTGGGAAAATCTGACTCGGGTCTATAGTATCTAAGTCGATCCTCCTAGGGAAAAAAAAACATTCCATATAGGCAGGGCAAGAAACAAATGAAAAACTGAAAACAAAACCTATGTTAGAGGTCTAGCATAAGCTGAACTGACTATCAAAGAATAGACAGAGAACAAAGCCATCCAGCAAAAAAATCCTAGTTAAAAGAGTGAAAACAATCTCCAGAATAAACTAATTTAATTAAGGAAATTAAATGCCTAGATGCCTGCAAAAAATAACGAGTCATATTAGGAAAATTGAAGATATGGCCCAGTCAAAAGAACAAACCAACAGTTCAAATGAGATATAGGAGTTGAAAGAACTAATTCAGGATGTTCAAACAGACATGGAAAATCTCATCAAAAATCAAATCAAAGAGTTGAGGGAGGATATAAAGAAGGCAATGGTTGAACAAAAAGAAGAATTTGAAAGTCTGAAAAAACAAATCATGGGACTTATGAGAATGAAAGGCACAGTAGAAGAGATGGGGAAAAAAACAATGAAAACCTACAATGTTACATTTCAAGAGGCAGAAGAAAGGATCAGAACTAGAGGACAGGACATCTGAAATCTGACAAGCAAAAGAAAATATAGGGAAAAGAATGGAAAAATATGAGCAGGGACTCAGGGAATTGAATGACAACATGAAGCACATGAATATACGTGTTGTGGGTATCCCAGAAGGGGAAGAATAGGGGAAAAGGAGGAGAAAGACTAATGGAGGAAATAATCACTGAAAATTTCCCAACTCTTATGAAGGATTTAAAATTACAGAGCCAAGAAGTGCAGCATACTCTAAACAGAATAGATCCAAACAGACATACTCCAAGACACTTACTAATCAGAATGTCAGATGTCAAAGAGAAAAAGAGAATTTTGAAAGTAGCAACAGAAAAGCAATCCATCACATACAAGGGAAGCCCAATAAGTCTATATGTAGATTTCTTAGCAGAAACCATGGAGGCAAGAAGACAGTGGTATAATATATTTAACATTCTAAAAGAGAAAAAAATGCCAACCAAGAATTCTATGTCCAGCAAAATTTTATATCCAGCAAAACTGCCTTTCAAAAACGAGGGGGAATTTGTGACCTGAGAGAATTTGTGACCAAGAGACCAGCTCTACAAGAAATACTAACGGGAGTACCAGAAGCAGATAGAAAAAGACAGGAAAGAGAGGTGTGGAGAAGAGTGTAGAAATGAAGACTATCAGTAAAGGTAAAAAGGTAAAAAGAGAAAAAAAAATAGATATGACATATAAATCCAAAAGGCAAAACAGTAGAAGAGTGTACTACCCTTACAGTAATAACGCTAAATGTTAATGTATTAAACTCCCAATCAAAAGACATAGACTGGCAGAATGGATTAAAAAACAGGACCCATCTATATGCTGTCTACAGGAGATGCATTTTAGACGCAAGGACAAATATAGGTTGAAAGTGAAAGGTTGGGAAAAGATATTTCATGCAAGCAACAATCAGCAAAGAGCAGGAGTAGCTATACTAATATCCAACAAATTAGACTTCAAATGTAAAACAATTAAAAGAGACAAAGAAGGACACTATGTATTAACAAAAAGAACAATTCAACAAAAACACATAACAATCATAAATATTTATGCACTGAGCCAGAGTGCTCCAAAAGACATGAGGCAAACACTGAAAAGAGAAACAGACACCTCCACCATAATAGTTGGAGACCTGAATTCTCCACTCTCATCAATGGATAGAAAATCTACACAGAAGATCAATTAAAAAAAAAAACAGAGAATTTGAATAATACAATAAACAAACTAGACTTAACAGACATTTATAGATCATTACACCCCACAACAGCAGGATACACCTTTTACTCAAGGGTTCATGGATCATTCTCAAAGACAGACCATATACTGGGTCACAAAACAAGTCTCAGTAAATATAAAAAGATTGAAATCATACAAAACATTTTCTCAGGTCATAAAGGAATAAAGTTGGAAATCAATAACAGGCAGAAGGCCAGAAAATTCACAAATATATGGAAGCTCAACAACACACTCTTAAATAACCGGTGGGTCAAGGAAGAAATTACAACAGAAATCAGTAAACATCTCAAGGCAAATGAAAATGAAAACACAACGCATCAAAATTTATGGGAGCAGCAAAGACAGTGCTAAGAGGGAAATTTATTGCCTTAATTGTCTATATCAAAAAAGAAGAGTAAAAATCAAGAAATTAACTGTTCACTTGGAAGAACTAGAGAAACAACAGCAAACTAACCCCAAAGCAAGCAACAGGAAAGAAATGATGATTAGAGCAGAAATGAATGAAATTGAGAACCTGAAAACAATTGAGAAAATCAACGAAACTAGAAGTTGGTTCTTTGAGAAGATCAACAAAACTGACAGACCCTTAGCAAGGTTGACAAAAAGAAAAAGAGAGTAGATACAAATAAATAAAATTAGAAATGGAAGAGGAGACATAACCATTGACCCCATAGAAATAAAGGAGGTAATGAGAGGATCCCATGAACAGCTTTATGCTAATACTCTAGACAATGTAGATTAAATGGACAACTTCCTAGGAAGGCATGAGCAACCAAAATTGACTCAAGAAGAAATAGATGACACTCCAACAAATGAATCACAAGTAAAGAAATTGAATCAGTCATCAAAAGCTCCCAAAAAAGAAAAGTCCAGGACTTTTCTTGGCTTCACATGTGAATTCTACCAAGCATTCAGGAAAGAATTAGTACCAATCCTGCTCAAACTCTTCAAAAAATTGAAGAGAAAGGAAGACTACCTAACTCATTCTATGAAGCCAATATCACCCTCATACTAAAGCCAGGCAAAGATACTATAAGAAAATAAAATTTTCTAAATTTACTGAAAGAAAATAAAATAAGATTTCAGACCAATCTCTCTAATGAACATAGATGTAAAAACCCTCAACAAAATTCTTGCAAATCAAATCCAGCAGCACATTAAAAGAACTATATACCATGACCAAGTGGGATTTATTCCAGGTATGCAAGGATGGTTCAAATAAGAAAATCAATTAATATAATACACTATATCAACAAATCAAAGCAGAAAAACTACATAATCATCTTTACTGATGCAGAAAAGGCATTTGATAAAATTCAACATCCTTTCTTGATGAAAACACTTCAAAGGATAGGAATAGAAGGGAAATTCCTCAACATGATAAAGGGAATATATGAAAAACCCACAGCTAACATTATCCTCAATGGGGAAAGACTAAAAGCTTTCCACCTAAGATAAGGAAGAAGACAAAGATGTCCACTGTCACCACTGTTATTCAACATTGTGTTGGAAGTTCTAGCCAGATAATAAGACAAGAAAAAGAAATAAAAGACACAAAATTGGAAAGGAAGAAGAAAACTCTAACTGTTTGCAGATAATATGATACTATATGTCAAAAACCCCAAAAAATCCACAGCAAAACTATTAAGCTAATAAATGAGTACAGCAAAGTGGCAGGTTACAAGATCAACACACAAAAATCTGTAGTGTTTCTATACACAAGTAATGAACAATCTGAGGAGGAATCAAGAAAAAAATTCCATTTACAATTACAACCAAAAGAATAAAATATTTAGGAATAAATTTAACTAAGGATACAAAAGGCTATACAAATAAAACTACAAGAAATTGCAAAAAGAAATCACAGAAGACCTAAATAAATGGAAGGGCATACCGTGTTCATGGATTGGAAGACTAAATATAGTTAAGATGTCAACTCCACCTAAATTGATTTATAGATTCAATGCAATACCAATTAAAATCCCAAAAACTTTTCAGTATAAGAAAAACCAATAACCAAATTTATTCGAAGGGCTGGGTGCCCTGAATAGCTAAAAATATCCTGAGAAAGAAAAATGAAGTTGGAGGTCTCACACTACCTGACTTTAAGGCGTATTATGAAGCTACAGTGGTCAAAACAGCATGGTACTGGCATAAAGGCAGATATACTGACCAATGGGATCAAATAGAACATTCAGATATAGACCTTCTCATCTACGGGCAATTTTGATAAGGCAGTCAAGCCAACTCACCTGGGATAGAACACTCTCTTCAATAAACAGTGCTTGGAGAATTGGATATCCATACGGAAAGGATGAAAGAGGATCCATATCTCACACCTTGTACAAAAATGAACTCAAAATGGATCAAAGACATAAACATTAGAGCTAAGACCATAAAACTTTCTGAAAAAAAATGTAGGGAAATATGTTATAAAACTTGTAATAGTTTTCCTAGATCTTACACCCAAAGCACAAGCATTGAAGAAAGAAATAGATAAGTGGGAACTCCTCAAAATTAAACACTTTTGTGCATCAAAGAAATTTGTCAAGAAAGTAAAATGGCAGCCTACACAATTGGAGACAATATTTGGAAATGACATATCAGATAAGGGTCTAGTATCCAGAACATACAAAGAGATTGTTGAATTCAACAACAAAAAGACAAACAACGCAATTTAAAAATGGGCAAAAGACATGAATATACACTTCTCAGAAGAGGAAATATAAATGGCTAAAAGGCACATGAAAAAAGGCTCAACTTCCCTGACTATTAGGGAAATGGAAATCAAAACCACAATGAGATATCATCTCACATCCACCAGAATGGCCAATATCAAAAAAGTAGAAAATGATAAGTGCTGGAGAGGATGTTAAGTAAAAGACACACTTATCCACTATTGGTGGAGATGTAAAATGGTACAACTGCTGTGGAAGGCAGTTTGGTGATTCCTCAGGAAGCTAAGTATAGAATTGCCATATAATCCAGCAATACCATTGCTAGGTATCTGTGGTAGTTAGATTCAGTTGTCAACTTGGCCAGATAAAGGTGCCTAGATCTACCGCTGTGGACATTAGTCAATGGCGTGTGAACCTCATCTGTTACTGATTACATCTGCAGTTGGCTAGGAGGCATGCCTGCTGCAATGAATGATGTTTGATTTAATTGGCTGGTGCTTAAATGAGAGAGCGCAACATAGCACAGCCCAAGCAGCTCAGCATACCTCATCTCAGCACTCACAGCTCTGCCCAGGCCTTTGAAGATGCAGAAAGTAATCACCCCGGGGAAAGTTGTTGGAACCCAATGCCTGGAGACAAGGCTAGCAGAGATCACCCTGTGCCTTCCCGCATTGAAAGTTAGCTGCCTTTCCCCTGAAAAACGAATGAAATAAATCCCCTTTTATTAAAAGCCAATCCTCTCTGGTGTGTGTTGCATTCTGGCAGCTAGCAAACTGGAACAGTATCTATTCATAGGACATGAGGACAAGGACACAAACAGACATTTGCACAACTATGTTTATTTACATATTGCAGCATTATTTACAATTGCCAAGAGATGGAAACAGCCCAAATATCCATCAACAGATAAGTGGCTAAACAAGCTGTGGTAATACAAACGATGGAATATTACACAGCTGTAAGACAGAATAAAGTCATGAAGCAAGTAACAACGTGGATGCCCCTTGAGGATGTTATGCTTAGGAAATAAGCCAGAAACAAAAGGATTAATACTGTATGGTTTCACTGATATGAAGTAACATTAATGAGTGAACTTGGAGAATTTATTCTTATGCATTATACGGATATCCCCTTTTTAGTTTGTGGTATATTAGAGTGGCTAGAGGGAAGTACCTAAAACTGTAGAGCTGTGTTCCAGTAGCCATGTTTCTTGAAGATGATTGTATAATAATATAAGCTTTTACAATGTGACTGTGTGATTGTGAAAAAAACATAAGTTGTTTAAAAAAAATGTACTCTGAAATTTTTAAAAAATCAACAGATAATTTACAAAACAAATACAAACAGCCAATAAACTTTTTTTAAGTGCAATCTCTCTAGAAACTGAAGAAGTACAGAGCAAAACAAAGATATATCTTATGGTTTGTAGCCTGTGTATTATCTCCTGAAATGGTCCAGTTCACTCCCTTTCTACCAAAAGACTCTGATCCAAGGCCACCTTCATCACATACCTGGAAGACTACAGTGGCTTCATAACTAATCTGTCTTCATCATGTTTCAATCACAGTAATCTTTCTGAAACAGGGATCTGATCATTTCAGTCCATACTTTAAGTATTTCACCTTCCCCCAATCATCAGAATCAAGCCCAAAGCTTATAAAATGGCATGGATGGCCCTTCAAGAAGTTGCCCTTGCTCCTTCCTCCAGCCAAATCTCTCAGCCACTTCCTCTACTCTCAGTTCCAGTCAAAATGACCTATTTTCAGGTCTCTGGAGGCACTTAGTAGTGTCTTCCTTCTGGGCTCTGAGCACTGGACCACCTGAAAGCACTGCCCCCCCCCTCTTCCATTCCCACCTTTACCTGCCTAACTTTGACTGATTCATCTGTGTTTAACTTAATCACCACCTTATCCATGGTGCTTGACCTGAAGATGCACAGTTGTTAATGACAAGAATTTATTCTCCATCCTTCCCTTTATCTGGCTTTCAAGGCCTATATCTCAAAAGATCCCTCCTTTAAGTTCTTCTTTCTCAGTTCCCCCACAGCATTCATGGGGCTCTGCAGGGCACATGTAAGGGGTTCTAATTTGAACTCCCCTACTCTGAGTGTACACTCCCAGGAGGCATGAACCACATATGCTCCCCCTTGTTCATCCCTAGAAAGGAAGCAGATACTTCATGCACACCTCCACCTTCTCCTTTGTCCCTTCCCTAGGCACCTGAGATATACAGAACCATTCCAGCCTATAGACAGTATCTGTCTATAGAAAGTTTAGGTGCACAAACTTTTTGACATAGTGTTTCCACTGCTGAGAATTTATTCTACAAATAGTAGCTTCAGGATTTTTTTCTTTCATTCATTAGAAAGGAAGGAAGGGAGCATGAGTGCTAGCCTATTTCACCTCTCTTTATGACTTCATATTAGACAAGAATCTCTTTCAGAGATTACATGTGTGGGCTCCTTCCACACCCACACCCCACCTTAGATATCTTTGCTCACAATATTTCTTCCTGAAGGGCCTGACAACACACATACTTCATCACTGCTCAAGACCACAAGTTCCCTGACTACTGGACCCTAGCAACAAATAATCCTTTGGTTCCTCCCATAGTGCTTTGTGGCCATCAACTGCTGACAAAGAGTCCTATTGGCCTAAAAATTATGGACCCATTTCATATCTGAGTCCAGTGACCGTAAAAAGTAGGCATCACTGTCTCTGTTTTACAGATAAACATGGAAAACCAGGATTCACCTCTCTGAATATATTCACGGAATCATATAAATAGAAATCATTTAATTAAGTGAGATGGTCAGATCAAAATTTCCAAAGCAAGAAACTCAAGATTTAAAGAGATTCAAAGACCTGACTAAGGTCACGCAATTATAAGCTCAAGTGGTGAAACCAGGGCTTACCTCCTCACCTTCACCCCAGCACCCTGGTCCAGACCCTCCGTTGATGGGCAGGAAAGCCAGGACTAGAACTCATGTCTTGACCCTGGACCACAATCACTCAGGTTAATGTCACTGGCTGTAGCAATCCCTACATCCTAGATGAATGCAATCCCTGGAACATTTACAGAACCTTTGCTTTGTTTACTCAGCAAAGAGAAAACACCTGGTAAAAAACATAGCCCTGGTATTTGCATAGAGGTTCCTGAAATTACTAGTTAAGCAGCTATAGTTGAGAAAAAGTGTGAGCCCTAAGGCTTTGAGAATAAGGGATCAGAACCGGCTCACCAGCCCTAAAATACCCTTATCAGTGGAGGACAATCACCATTGAAGGCATGCTCATGACTGGCTGCTCAGCTCACCACAAAGACCCTTCTCAGGGGAGACCCAGTATGCAGGAACACAGGCCCCCCAGGCTTTGTGTGCTCTGTAGACCAGATCTGCAGGCCAGAGTCCTTCTCTGTGAGTTTTTGAACTGGAACTTTGGGAAGAATTCCTCTGCCCTGAAGGCCTAGTTTTTCCCCCGTCCCTTCCCTAATTAGCTGCAACCCAGCACCCTTCCAGAACATTCTTCTTTCTGCCTAAGAGTTTGAGTTGCGTTATCTTTCATTCATTAGAAAGGAAGCAAGCAAGGAAGCAAGCAAGAATGCTCGCCTGTTTCACTCCTCTTCTTCTTCGTGACTTCACATTAGACAAAGGGCCCTATCAGGGGTGACATATGTGTGTCACACCCCCAACCTACCCTGGACATCTCCAATCACAGTATTCCTTTCTGTAGTACCTGGCAAAGGATCAGAATCCGTTACATTCACCTAGGTGATCTAGCATTCATTCTAGGTGGCCACAGGCTCACATTCCAAATGAATCCTAATGTGTCATTCCCAGTTTGCATGAAAACAAAGACTTGGGCCAAAAATCAACTTCTGCACCAAAAGCACACACATCCAAAGTGTCACAACTAGGAAATGATAAGACAAGTCAAATATAGCTGCCTCGACCTCAACTTTAGCTCCATTAGAGGCACACAAGCCCCAGAAAGGCTGTCCCAAACTGGGTTTACATATACCTTTCTCATCAACCTGGATTAATACAACATAGGTCTTCTCATTTCTCTCCTTGCCCAGCCTCACCCAGTTCCAGTTTGGCCTCCTCACCTAATAACAAGATGGTCCCAAATCCATCCCATCATGCGCTGTGCCCAGATTTAAAAACCTCCAGGATCACTCAGTCACTGCCATCCTGTCTGCCTCTCAAGCATGATTTTCAAGCAAATCAGTTCTTCCCCAAAGGACCTTCAGATTCTCTGCGCCCTTCTCCCTCTCTATAATTTAACTTTCTGCAAACTTCACTGCCTCCCTGGCATACTCTCCCCGGTAGAGTAAGGGGCCACAGGCCCTGCTGCAACTCTGAACACCTTGTCAAGGTCCTGTGTATAGTTTTTATACCACTTAAAACCCTGAATTATGATTTACTCATTCTTTTGACGTATATTTCCCACAAAGCCTCTATGTTCCAGGTCTGCGTTAGGTCTCAACAGCCCATGCTACACAATTATATGTTTTTCTGCTTTCCTCAGTAGACTGAGCTCTTACGGCAGGAACTGTCTTATCATTTCTGTAACCTGAGGACCCAGTATTGTTGCATGAATAAATGATTTTCTGGCTGTTTCTTTACTTATCAGAGACATATAATTAAGTTGAAGGAAACAAAAGGTTTGGGGGGCTTAACTCAAACTTGATTATTTCATTGGTGGTATCAAATTTCCAAGCCTCTCCTAGAAAACAAGAAATGTTACACTGTCACATATTCCCTTGGAGATAACGACATGGGAATTTAACAAAAGCCAACCATGCAAAATATAAACCAGAAACAACAAGATAATTCATCCAAATAAAATTACCAAGGCTGTTGGCTACTTGAGGGGAAGAAAGGAGAAAGATACTTATAAATTTATAAGCATCTGTTCAGAATTCAGTGATCAGCAAACAAGGCCACATATCCCTGCATGCAATTATAGTCCTAGAGATTCAGAAATACTAAAAGCAGAGAATACCATAAATCAGTGCTTCCAGACTTTTGGACATGGCAAACAGTTAACATTTCCACACACAGAGAAAAGATATTGAAGGAACCCTAAATAGAGATGTCATCTTTAATTTTGCCAAGTAAGAGCGGTTTTTTAAAAGCATACCATCTATTATCGTCATAATTTCACAAAATAAGGAATATGAACTCAGACTAAAGAAAGCCATTCTCAAGAAAGGACAAGCTGAGAATGTTACACCATATCTTAACCTTGGACCAAGGAAAATGTGGGCACAGAAAGGCTTGAATAACGTGCATTTTTACAGTCCTTGAAAGATAAGGCATTCCAAGTTCCTAAAAACAAGTCAGGCCCCGGAATATACCCAAGAAATATTGCCAAAGGGCAAAGATGGATCAATTTCAACTTTTGGTTCTGATATTTCAGTCTTGGTCATTTAATTTCCAAAGCATAAGGCCTGAGGAGACTTCCTTTCCAGTTTGCAACCCAAAAATTGCACACAATTTTTCTTCGGTGTGCCACAGACTAGCATTTTTCCATATTGCTATTTGAATGACATTGGTCAGAGGCAGCTGCATGATAATAGGTAAGATGTATTGAGCACTTATCATGAGCCAGGCCTTATACTAAACCCTTTACAGGCGTTTTCTCATTGAATGTCCCTAACAATGAAATGAAAGAGGTATTATTATTTATCCTTATTTTAAGATCAGTGTGTTAGTTAGATTCAGTTGTGAACTTGGCCAGGTGAGCATACCTAGTCTTGTGGCTGCAGTCATAAGCCAATGGATGTGAACCTCATCTGTTGCTAATTACATCTGCAGTCAGCTAGGAGGCATGTCTGCTGCAATGAGTGATGTTTGACTTAACTGGCTGGTGCTTAAATGAGAGAGCACAACATAGCACAGCCCAAGCAGCTCAGCATACCTCATCTCAGCACTCACAGCTCAGCCCTTTGGAGATCCAGAAAGAAGTAACCCTGGGGAAAGTTGTTGGAACCCAGGGGCCTGGAGAGAAGGCCAGCAGAGACCATCCAGTGCCTTCCCACGTAAGAAAGAACCTCAGTGGAAAGTTAGCTGCCTTTCCTCTGAAGAACTAACAAAATAAATCCCCTTTTATTAAAAGCCAATCCGTCTCTAGTGTGTTGCATTCCGGCAGCTAGCAAACTAGAACAATCAGGAAAGAAGATTAATCAAATGAAGGGACTTCTCCAGGCAGGGCATAAATTCATGTCTGGCACCAAAATTTGTGTTCACAACCCCTAGAAGAGACAAGATGGACAAAGGGTACAGGTGGCTAGGGAAAACAGAAAGACTAGCCTATAAAATAAAAATCAAATCCTTACAAAAGCAAACCTGAAAAATAACCAAGAAGTTGGCAGTCTAACTCTGCCTCAAGACAAATGAGGAAGTTAAGCATCAGTCAGCAGCAGGTTACTCATAAATCTTGACTCGGGTATTGCATTAAATTCAGGCTGTCCAACAACCCTGATGTTCCCCTCATTTGGGCTTCCCGTTCTCCCTCAGAGGGTCTGAGAGCTAGAGATGGTTGCAAAGTTATGAGCAGTTCTAAGTAAGGCACAAAACACTCTGAGCAAGGTGATTTCTCATTCAAAGGAAGATCTGTGTTTCGATGATAGCAGCCCAGTTATTACCTCCTCCAGATTCTTCCCCAACCCCCTCTGTAATATTTTAAATGCTAACTTATGGCCTTCATTGCATCTCCCACCTCCAAGACCCATACAGTTTGCTTCCCCCTTAATCTGAGGGGCAAGTTAAATCCATCAGAGAGGCTAAAACACCAAATACCACTGCATGGAGAGGGCCTACAGCCACCTGGGAACTGCTCATAAACAAAATAGTCTTCTCCTGACAGGGACCTCTGAAGGGCACACACTCTGAAGGAAGGTCCCATAGCAGTGCTGGGAGAACCTGAGTTCTGGCTCCAGTTCTGATATCAGCTGACAGTTTCCTGAAGCATAAGACTTTGATAAAAGTATGTATTATGGCCAGACTGAAAGAGATATTCATCCACACTCCCAGTTCCAGAGTTAACCTTCTAAGTAAAGCACAGAGCTGTTAACACACACACACACACACACACACACATACAGCCTTCAACTTCCTTTTCCAGCATTCTCCAATATTATATGCCCACTACTGTTGTAACCATATAATCCCAGATTCACCTAGCTCTCCCTTTCACTCCCACTCATATACCTTTACATAGCAATGTAAATGTAACAGGCTAGGGCTAACATTAAAGGAAGATACAGGGATATGAGTGTGTTCTCCTCATTGAAGAAAGAATCCAGAAACCTGAGATTAAGTCCCACTTTCACCTTTTCCATGCCTGGTGTCAGGTGCCAATTCACTCAACCCTAGGCCTCAGTTTCCTTACTGGAAATCAGGGACAATATTACCTATAGAATTGGATTCCCAATTTCCTCAGTCAGCCAACAAATATTTATTAATAATATTTATTTATTATTATAAACATCTAGTACATCAGGCACTGTGCTAGATGCTTAAGATATGTGAATGAGCAAGACTGACAAAAAACACTGCTGTTGCTGCCTCATAAAGCTTATATTCTGGTGCAGATAGATCTGTAAAATGGGGATTGCTCACAGTATTTCTGTGGGAATTAAATAAGATAATATATGGAACACACTTAATATAGAGCCTGACACAGGATCAACTTTCATCATCATTGTATTGATGTTTGGAGTATAAGTCCTTTTGTTCAGCATCATTCCTATTAAGCTGCTCCTTTTACATGGAATGTCTTTCTCCCCCTCCTGAAACTCCCTAATCAACAAACTAGACGTTCTCCTCATCTGTCTGGATGCAGTTCAGACTGACCTCTGTTCTACTGCCATTAGCAGCACCTATGTCTTAGACGTTTACATCCTTCATACCCAACACAGGGCTCTCAGATTTATCTGAAAAGCTGAACCAACCTGAAAAATGAACAAAAGTAAAAAGAAATGAGAACATGTAGGACAATGAGTAAGGAAGAAAAGGCAAATTATAAAGCATAAGGGCCAGATTATAGGGGGCTTTACTACCTGACTTTAAACTTGACCCTGTGAGTCCTGGAAGTCACCAGTCCTGAACTTCCAGGTAGAGTGGACTTCAATGGACAGAGCAGGAACTCACCCAAAGGTGGCCAACAAAAAGGGCCCTGGAGGCCATAGCTGGACATGAAGGATGACTTCATTCCAATCTAAGGCAGCAATCCAAGAATTCTTGTCTTGGAGAATCACGATTACTCAGTATGGCACTATAATTCTATATATACCTTCTGTGTTGTGTATTACTGGCCTGGTTCCCTCCAAAATATCATCACCATGTTCCAGGACTAGCAATACTGGTCCCTTTCCAAGTGCTGCTCCCTCTGACAGGAGAACATAATACTTAAAAAGAAAAACACCCCGCCTAAATGTCACTAACATGGATACAGCTAAACCTGGACTTGGCTTGAATCAGACAGACACACATGGTGTCACTCCAGCCTACCAGGCTCACGGTAGTTCAGATAAGTGAACCATGGTGAGGGCAGAGCATGCATTGATATTGAGGTTAGACACCAAGGCAAAGGATGGAGTCAATTCAAGACCAAAGAATCACTGGTAGAAGTTATTCACCCTTTCAGATTTTCAATAAAACAAGGCAATTCTTACTTGTGAAATTTAAGTCTAAGAAAATTATATGGACAGGTAGAATGGACAACCTCACTGACCAAAGGAAGACTATTTCCCTTGGTTTGGGTGCTGTGACATTTTCAGGCTCCAAATATGCCTGTTTATCTGGTTCAATACTTTTTTTTTAAAGTTTAAACTCAACTGCCTTTCCACCATTGCCACTGACCATCATTCTCTGCTGTAGTTTATAGTATCAACTTGCTAAGGAGACTGTTTATTTCTTCAAAATTCCTCTTTCTTGTAAAGATTTCTGATACTAGGATGTTTTTGGCCTCAAGAATCTCAGGCTGCACTCCAAGGAAACTTATTACAAAAGCTGTAAACTCATGCCAGCTGTGCCACTAACCGAAAAACTGAGGGCAAGGCATTGGTTGTCATCTTCATTTCCCCTTCTGGAAAGTCAGGGGAGAGACCACTCCTCAAAGTCAATAAAAATAATGCTACATTCTTGACAATGGTTTATGACCCAGCTTCCATGTATGCTCTTAATACTCCTCAGACTCACTTTTCCAACCCCAAACACAGGACTTGCAGAGTCTACTTTGACTGCTAAAAGAATTTCTCCCCAAGAAGTAAAAATAAACAATAAGTGGGTACAGACTAAGAAACAAGCCTGTGGTAATGGTCACAAGTAAACAGAAGCAACGAACACAGAGAAGTTCAAGAATTCCCCAAGGATGAAGTTTCTACTTGGTCCCTGAAAGCCATGGGTTGGAAAGTCAAGAGAGTGGGTTTCTAATC
Source organism: Tamandua tetradactyla (assembly GCF_023851605.1). Classification (NCBI taxonomy): domain Eukaryota; kingdom Metazoa; phylum Chordata; class Mammalia; order Pilosa; family Myrmecophagidae; genus Tamandua; species Tamandua tetradactyla. The sequence continues at coordinate 50,650,457 of NC_135341.1, read as the reverse complement.
CCAGAGGTACTATTAACTGGTAATGACTGGCAGGCAATGGCCTCCCTGGGCCTCAGTTTCTTCATCTGTAAAGTGATCTTGGTCTAGCTCTTGACACTGCAATGGTGAACTTCTGAGTGAAACCCAAAGAATGTCCTTTCAAATTTATGATACCAAAGTTGGTTGTATCCTTACAGTACCCTCCTACTGCTTTCCTCCAAAAAAAGCATGATGGCAAGGAGCCATATGCCCTTACCTCCCCACACAAGGCCACGCTGGGCTCCACTGCAGGATACTAGCTGGATATGAACCTAGAGCTGGAACCACAGTAACCAGAACCATCCAGCTACCTTTTCAGACATTACTGGTCTGAACCCCAGTAATGCCCTATGATAATCTCATTACTCAAGTATGAAAATCCTTACACAAGTATGAATATCAATCACATTTCCTGTACTCACTCCCTCCTTCCAGAGTCAGGTCCCCAAGGAAATGTTGTCATCCCCTCAGCCTGTCTGAGCATGCCCCAAGAGAACCTGCAGTTGCCACCTAAAGCAATGTCTTTCATGGTTAATTGGTCAAAAAAATCAAGTTAACGTCAGGTAAGGTGTGGCCCATGCCATTCAGGATGGGTCTTAATGTTATTACTGGAGTCCCTCATAAGAGAATGAAATTCAAATAAAGAGACAGAAAGCCACAGCAGCAAGAAGCTGAAAACAATGAAACCCTGAAGAGAAGGAAAAGACCAGCAGAGGCTACCATGTGCCTTGCTGTGTGTCATAGCAGCCAAGGCTCACCAACAGTCAGTCTTCACAAAGAACGCATCATCTTGATGATGTCTTGATTTGGACATTTTCCTGAACTCTAATAGTAAGAAAATAAATTCCCATTGTTTAAGCCCATTCTATTCCATAGTATTTGCTGGAGCAGCCTAAGAAACTACAACAGAGGGCATGCCATATTCTTAGTGAGACATGATTTTAAAGTAAGTTCTTGCTATATTAATTTTTTTTTTTTTTTCGCATGGGCAGGCACCGGGAAGCGAACCCGGGTCCTCTGGCATGGCAGGCGAGCATTCTTGCCTGCTGAGCCACCGTGGCCTGCTATATTAATTTTTGAATTTAACAAGTCCCAAATAAAATACAGATTGGATTTTAAAAAATAATCAAGTTAATGGATCATGATCAGCTTAAAAAAATACGGAATAGATTAAAATAAAGTAGATGACCAGCATAAAACAATAGTATAGATGATTAGAACAGAACAGAATAGAAAATATTATTGTGCCTCTCCCTGTAGACAGAATAGATATACTACAAAGTATTAAGTCTAGCAAAAGGAATTCTTGATGGAGAGCCCCCTTCAGCCCTCTTCCTCAGTGTCCTTGGCAGGTCCAAGGATCCAGATATGAACCAATAGCCATACTGGCTGGTATTGTATTCTCCAGACGAATGAAGACATCCCAGACAACTAGAAATATGGTCATAATCTGCTTCTGCTGATAATGCCCTCCCTTGCCAGCACCTCAACACTGTATCTTAGCCTAAGTCAATAAGTCACTTTGTTAGTGCAGTCTTTTGGGTGCAATTCTTCTCTTTTAAAGGGTGACTCCCCAAGGTCAGGGGGAGGGGGGAGAACCTGTCAGTGGCTCCCTTCTGTTTCTTCCGTGTTCTCTCTCCTCTAATAAATCTGTTTTTATGCTTTAACTCGCTGTCTCCTGTGGAATCCTCAACGACCGCATGCCTGACATGCAGCTCTTGTTTTACTTTTGTACTAAAGTATGTATGTGAGTGGGTGGGTGGATCTTGGTCAAAAACAGACTGAGAAACCCACCTGCAAGAGGCAAGCGGATTCCGTCTCAGAGTGAATGCAGAGCGAATCCGCTGCTCGGCAAACTGCTGCTCCTTCACTCCCTACAGATGATGCAAGGCCTAGCAAAGGGTACTTCCTACAAAACAGGCCCGATTAGAAAGCGCTGAAACAAACTTCAGACCTTCCTTATAGAGTTATGCTTTTTCAATAAAGCACAAAATAGGATGCCCACTAAAAGAACAAGTCATCCTGATTACAGCTTGCCTCAAAAAAGTGCCTGGAGGGCAGGTCACAGTGGCTCAGCAGGCAAGAATGCTTGCCTGGCATGCCAGAGGACCCGGGTTCGATTCCTGGTGCCTGCCCATGTTAAAAAAAAAAAAAAAAGTGCCTAGAACCAAGAAGGGTCAACGTGAAGCTGAGAAGCCTGGGTGAATCTGGAAAATGGGAGTGAATGACCCCTTGCTCCGTTCCTTCTTCCAGCTTAAGGGCAAGGCCAATAGCAAATGAGCCAGGGCAGGTCAGGGACCCGTTGTTCACTCTTAATTTTTTTTTCTTTAAATTGCACACTGAAGCTAAAAATTTCCCTAGGAGGCACTAAAGGTTACAGCCACCCAGAAACGCTCCCAGCGGCGAGCAGAGCTTGCCCGCGTTGCAGGCGCTATCTTTGCAGGACATACGCGACTCCCCATGGGCGGGGGATGTGCGGGTTGCGCTTCCCCAGCAACAGGCTCCAACCTTGTTGAAAACGTTCCAGGGCTGAAGCCTGGGTTTCTTAGGGCAGATGTGGGCCTCTAGAGGACTCAGCTTCCCAGTCTTGGGACCCTGCTGCTACCCCGCTGCCAAACTGGCTTATCCAAGAGCCAGAGAAAAGGCCGGCCCCGGGCTGGAGTCGCGAACCTCCTCCTGACCGGAAGCCGCCAGGAATCTCCAAGTTCCCCGCCAATCCCGCCCTTCCAGCAGAGAACAATTCCCCTGTACCGCTGCACCCCGCGTCCTGGCGCCTACCGGCCCCGAGTGCTGCCCTGGAGGCGCGTCTGCTAGTCTCTTCCTCAGGAACGTGCCAGCAGCCCCAGGGCTCCCCCAGGAATGTGGGTGGCGGGCAGCGAGCAGTGGGTTGGATGCCCGAGTAGGGGGCCGAGGCGGCAGGCCACGCGCCGCCGCAATCCTGTCGCAGTGCTTGCCCTTATCCCCCTGGCGGGGAAAGCCGGAACCATCCCCTGCGCCGGCGCTGCAGGGCCGGTCTACGTGTGCTCCTGGATGGTCGCACACCGCGTGTGGTTGGCTCGGAGGTCCCCTCGCTGCCGCCTCGGAGTCGCCAGCCTCTGCACCCGCCTCTTCCCTCCGGGAAGGAGCGCGGAGCGCGGAAGACCAGTGCCGCCTTTCCCCCAGCTACGCACCTAGATACCCGCGGGTCCCACATGGCCTAGGCCGCAGGGACCGCTGCCGCCTTGGGAGCCGCTTCCCCGGGGGTGGGCGCGGAAGCCCGGAAGCGCCCGGCGGGCCACGGCAGCAGGAACCCTGAGCCAGGGGTGGCGCGGTACAGCCGCTGCGCACTGGGCAGCCTGCTATCTGTTGCTCGGCTCGCCGGCCTTGACGAGCAGGGTGGGGGCGCAGGGACCCCGGGGCCCCGGCTTTGTGCAGCCGTAGACCTATTCCAAGTTTCCACGTAGTTACGAGAGCCCGAAACTGTCACGGCACGTCACCGCTGGGTGGGAGGGGTGTTTGTCACTGTGTTAAAAAGGCGTTTCTATGTCTCACGTCATGCATGTGAGTGCTCCAATGGGGTGGCTCTTGGCCGCCTTTTAAAACCAAGTGCTTCCAACCTGTTACCACGGGGGACTGAGCACACACACACACACTCACGCTCTCCGACACGTTTCGGTTGTCAGAGAATGTTGTCTTCTTTAGGTGGTGTCTGCTGCAGTTGGGAAAATTGAAAAAATAATCAGCGAATGGCATGAATTCGGCTTCTCTCCTCCCCCCTCAGAAACTGTTTCAAGCCGGTGGGGTCACCGAATACCATGCCCATTAGTGTCCACGTTCTCATTACCTCAGCTCAGTCATTCCACAAGTATCTAGTACTTTGTGATCAGTGCTCCATTCTAGGGACACTGGGATTTCTAAAGTGAAGAGAACAGTGACAGTGAGAACCTGAACTTCTTGATTTTTACAGCCGTTTTCATGACGCTTACAGTCCACTAAGTCTCTCACCACAGGGGGTTACTAAGCAAGGAACAAAATAAGGATTTTGCCGTGTTCCTCCCCCTCCTAAAAGGGCAATGGTGACTAAGAGAGTCGGTGGGATGGTTAGGACGATCTCAGGCCTTCCTATCCCCTTTTATTATCGGCACAGTTGCCACACATCCTGTCGCCCATCACCCCGGTTTGGTCCTCACTGCTTCTCTGGTACGGGAATTATTTCCCTCAGGCGCCGGTGATGCGCACCAAGTACACAGAGAAGCCCCCCTTCAGCTCCTGGGACAAAGCTTTGGCCTACACTGCCTCCTGGTGGTTCTGGCGACCTTTTGGGGTACCACCACTCCAGGCCTGTCCCGGGGCTGGGGAGAGGGCAGCTCAGAGCACGAGCGAGAGGAACAGTGCTGTTTTCAAGAAGGTAGAGAGAATTTGTGACACTTTGGACACATCTAATTCGTGTAGCCCATGTACTTCTCTTGAGTTAAGACTACTAGTCTATTAGTCTAGCTAGTGATCTCCTCGCTTCTGGAGTTGCACTTCCTTGGATTTGTTGCGTGAATTAATAGTTCCGAAAACGATTGCATCACTCCTAGCTGAAAAGCCTTTAGTGGTTGCGCATTACTTATCAGCAATCGAATTTGGTACTAGGTATTTGAAACTCATCACAATCGGTTTTTATCCTACCCTTCCAGTCTTAGGCTCCTTACCCAAACACTCCACTCTAGTGGTTCCCAAACCTGACTGCACACTGGAATCACGTGGAGATCTTTACAAAAATACTGATGTCTGGCTTCTACTCTCAGGCAGCCTGATTTTACTGGTATATACTATGACGTGACCATCTGGATTTTTTTTTTTTTTAACTTCCCAGGTGATTTATAATGTGCAGCAAAGTTTGGAAAACAGTGCTGGCCCTCTAAATTTTGGGGACTGTATGCCATTTCCAAGACATTCTTGGTCAAGGCTTTGTATATCCTTTCTTCAGTGTTTTTCTGGTTATCTCCCAATTCTGTATTTAGGAAAGGTCCATGTCATCTTTTCTAGCATGCATTTTCATTTTGGCCAACTGAAAGGCGCCTTTGCTTCCAGAAGGCCTAGACATATTCTCATATCAAGGAGAACAAGCCAGAGCATTGGTGAGGAAGCAGAAGGTTAAAAAGGTGCCTACAAACTTTGACCAGTTTTCATGAAGTATCCCAGAATCTTGTTGTCATACTTCTTCCTCTGACATTTTTCACCATAGTTCACAAAGCAGTTACATCAACATGTTATCTTTCTTTTTAAAAATTTCTTCTTTCTCTTCTATTTTTATTTTTTTGTATCAAAGCTATACATTCATATATTTCAAAGAACAGTACCCCCTCTCCCTCCTCCTCTCCAGAAGCAACCAGTTTTACCTCTTTTAGCTAATTATTGTGATGGCTATTGTCCACATCTCTGAACAATATATTTGTATTGCTACTTCTTGTTGGTTTGGTTTGGTTGTTGTTGGGCTTTTTTTTTTTTTTTTTATGCATATTCTACTGAATTCCCATTATGGAAAATGATAATGTAACCCTTTTTCTTCTTCCTTTTGGCTCCTTCCATGCATTCCCTTATTCTCAACATGATTATACCAAAATTTTGTTAAATCAGTATTCAGGTTTTACATGATGATGACTATGTAAATTCTATTCACAATTGTGCCATGTAATAAACTACTATCACTTTTCCTTTCTTAAACAACGTGTTTCCCTCCTATTTATCACTTGCCATACCCCTCAAAATCTTCACCAGCTGCCTAAATCTCCTCTCAATTCATTTTGTTACATCAAATATTATATTAATTTAATCTTTCTGAGGATGTCTCTCCTATAACCTTCTGACCTGCTCCAATCTGGACTGGTTGCCTCCTATACCTGCAAACAGCTACTATTCACAAACCACCCTTCACCATCATCTTGGGGGCACCACTTGTTTCTATTTTTTGTTGGATTACTCTTTTTTGGATCCTGCCTCTCATTGTTTTACTCATTCATTATGTTGGAGCATATCCTCCAGCTGATTTCTAGAAAAGGATGATTGGAAGGTAAATTTTTTGAGATTGTGCTTGTCTGAAAAAATCACCCTTGATTTGGTTTGACTGGGTATAGAATTCTAGGTCAGAAATCATTTTTCTTCAAAATGCCAAATATATTAATTATTCCAGTGACATTTAACTTCTGGTGCTGCTGTTGAGAATTTCAAAAATATTCAATTATTGATCTTTTTGTGGTATCTCTTCATTTTTTTTTTAATTTCTGGAAGCCTGAAGAATCTTCTTTTTCTTTCTAGTGGTTTGAAATTACACAATTATGGCTTTGATGTCGGCCCATTTATCCATTCCACTGGGTCCTGGGTGGGTTCTTTCAGTCTTAAAATCAAGCCCTTCAGTTCTGGAAAGTTATCTTGATTTATTTTGTTGATATTTTTTCTCCTCCATTTTCCCTATTCTTTTTGCTTGTTAGTTTGTTTTGGAAATCCTATTATTCACCTATTAGGCTTTTAGGATTGGTCTCTGTGATACAATACCATAATTTTCATATCACTCATCCCCTTTTTCACTTTTTTTTTGTTATTTTTGCTCTGCCTTCTGGGAGTTTTCCTAAACCTTATCTTCCAATTCTTCTTAATGAATGCTGCATTTCTGATATAGTACTCTGATTTTCTGAGAGGTCTTTCTATTCTATGAGCATAGCTTTCTTGAAGGACCCCCATTCCTTTTTTTCATGATAACCTACCTTTTCTTATCTCTGCAAATATTTTTTTAACATCTGTATTGGGATATAATTCACATTACAGAAAATTCACCCCTTTTTTCGCAAACACTTCCCCTTCCCCTGCCTCCATCCCCTGGTACCTCTAATCTACTTCCTACCTTTACAATATGGTTGTAAAGTTGCTATTCCTAGTCATCCCTTATAAGTGATATCATATAATATTTGTCTTTATGTGTCTTACTTATTTCACTGAGAATGTTTTCAAGGTTCCTCCATATTGCAGCATGTCTCATAACTTCATTCTCTCCTGTGTATTCTAAGAGTATTCCATTATGTATATATATCATATTTTATTTATCCGTTCATTTGTTGTTGGGCACCTGGGTTATTTCTACCTTTTGACTACTGTGAATAATGCTGCCGTAAATGTTGGCGTATGAGTACCTGTTTACAACTTTTTTTTTTTTTTTTTTTTTTTTTACTTTTTGGGGGCATATACCTAGAAATGGAATTAGTGAGTCATATGATAATTCTATATATAACTTTCTGATGAACCACCATATTGCTTTTCCACGGTGGTTGCAGCATTTTACATTCTCATCAAACAATAGTTCCAGCTCAAAGTTTAATTAGTTTTCTGTACAGCCAGTTGGTCAAAGGACTGAGACTAAGAAATAAAGAAGAGCTCAAAATGGGTTTGGCTGCACTTGAACCCTGATCTCAGTCCACCCTGGGTACTGGTGCTGAAGAATGATGTCCTTAGAGACCCTCCAGGGCCTTACATAAGTCTAAAGGCAGATGGGCCTACACAGAAAGAAGGAAAAAACACCTGAAGCAAATTCTGTTTTTCATTTCAGTTTCAATAAAGCTGATTCTTACCCTGTGTAACATGTTGAGAAAACCAATTAAGTGTGTCATTTATAACACTGTCTATCCTGATAACATAGGAGGGGCAGTAGGCTATTTACAGTCCAACCTTAAAACACATAGATTACACTCTCACACAGATTCCTACGCCCATACAGAGAATTATATACTCTGAAATATATACACAAAGAGATATAAACCAATAAGCATGCTCATTCAAATCCATGCATCTACAAAACAAAGCACAGGATGCTCTACCTTGGTTTCCCCAACTTGACTGAACACAGCTATTCATATCTGAAACTGCCAATGCTCTACCTAATACCCTGCCTCAGCAGGTGCCATCTCTCTCAGCCTCCAAGCCAGCTCTTACAGAGGCAAGTATATAATCAGTACCCTTCATAGTCACACTCCCAGTAACACTCACCTGGATGAGCTACTCCTGTCTCCCATACTCTTAGTACTCCACTGCACTGGTTCTCAATGACGGGTGTTTTGCCACACCCACCCAAGATATTTGGCAATGTCTAGAAGTATTTTTGACCATCAAGATTGGGATACTAGGGAGTGGTGCTATTGGCCTCTAGTAGGAAGAGACCAAGGATAACCACTAAACTCCTACAATACACAGAACAATCCCCATAAAAAAGAACTATCTAACCCAAAATGCCAATAGTACTTTAGGGGAAACCTTGTCTTAGGAGCAATAGGCAGTTATTCTGAACTTGATGACCTGGTAATAAACCACCTGGGGCTGCTTCTTCCAGGATAATAGGCCTTGTTTTTTACCACAAAAAAACAATCCTGGATACAACTATGTGGTAGGTTGAATTACATACCCCAGGAGACAAATAACATGTTATTAATTTAATCTATTTCTGTGAGTGTGAACCCATTGTTAATAGGACCTTTTATAGATATATTTTAAGTTAAGGTATGTCCCAACTGAAAGAGTTTGGGTCCTAATCCTATTATTGGAAACTGTGAGAAGACAAAGCTATATGGAGGAGCAGAAACCAGAAGTCAGTGGAACCTAGAAGAAAAAAGGAAAGGACAATACCATGTTACAGAAAAGCCAAAGATCCAAGGATAGCCAGCAGATATAGTCTTTGAAGACAAAGTATCCTTGCTGATGCCTCAATTTTGGACTTCTAGCCTCAAAACCATAGCCAATGAATTCCCATTGTTTAAGCCAACTCTTTGCATAGCCTTTGTCTTAGCAGCCAGGAAACTAACACAAACTTCCTGGAGCAGGGTAGACAGGTGCCTATCTCATAGATAGCCTTTGTGCATACTGGTCAGTCTCCCCTGAGACAAGCTAGTAAGAAAGCTCTATTCCACCTGGAACCTCAACGATATGCTAGACTAGACCATCTCTTGGTGATATGAACTGAAAGTTAAGGTGGAGATTAAGGGCAACTGGCAGTGAGAGCAGAAAATGAAAAACAATGAGAGAGGTAAGCCACAGGGGCCGTAAGGGCCAGTTCAGCCAGATCAATCAGGTAGAGAAAGAGATACACAATGAAGGCTATATGGTGGGAAAGTAAAAGAGAGATAGAAGCAGATGCAGAGATCCTGGGGAATCTTGATGCTAGAGGATCAGCAAAAAGTTGTTAGCAAGAATCAATGAGAAATTAACTATCCTGAGGAAACATCCACCTTGTTCTCAAACTGCAAGAGGCCTGACTGAATGGTGGTGTCTGTGAACTTGTGAGTCTTACTTTACTTACCACTACCTTTGACCTGACCATAGCCCCATTACTTAAGATAATGAAATGCATCTCTCGTCCTGAAAATATGCCAGCTTTGGAGTACTCTCCTGCAACTGTGCCTGTTCCAAGGGATGTCCCCATCCAGAGCCCACACCTTTCCTCTAAACCATGATCTAGGTATCTGGAAACCTCTAATTACCTGCCCAAGTGACCCTGCACCAGCTTTCATGATCTGGCTAGGCCCACCCAGACCTGGATATTCAATCTGTCCTTCTGAGGATGGACTCAGCTTCCAGTGTGTACACCCTGAGTCTAAAGGGTGACCAAGGGACAGCTTTTAGCCAGGGATGTGAGGAGTTGTTAACAGAACTTAGACTTGTGGGCTGGGGTGTCCACATGCATGTAAACCTATGATGTGGGACAAGACTTGGAAGTGGGAAGAGAAAGGAAAAAGGCTGTGAGCTGCAGCTCTCCATTTGTACCATTGCTCTGGCCCCAAAAATGCTACGGATGGACCTATCACACTCACTCTCACTGACTACTATTAATGTCCAGTGGATGAGTCCTGGCATATTGGTTCCTTACTTTTTCCTGCATAAGCCCTGGCCATAGGAATGCACTGCTGCCTCATTTCTCCTCCCTTGCCCTGATCCATTACTCTGAGGAGGGCAGTACCTCAGGTTTGCCCTCTCTGCACTGACTTACCAGATGGGTCAGCTCTCGCTAACATCCTTCTTCCCTTCCTCACTGCCCCCAGGCTTCCTATGCATCCCAGCAAACCCCTGTAGCTGGAGCCCCCAAATGTGTCAAAGCAGAGGTCATAAATTCAGCTACCTAGAGACACTAGACAAGTACTGCAACTGAGTCTATCTGTCCAAGTGGAAGAACCAGGGAGAGCTAAGGTCAGTAGCAAACTGGGCCAGCCAGGCCCCATCTAAAGTGGCCCTGGCTGATTGTTGTCATAGAGAGATAGGCTTGATGTGAAAGATTTTTTGATTTTTTGATAGAGGTTAGAACTCTTGATTTGATTGTGTGAAAATTCCTGCAGAGGGTTCAAGGGTAGTTCACTGGTCGAATTCTCGCCTGCCATGTGGGAGACCTGGGTTCAATTTCCAGCCTATGTATTTCCCAAAAACAAACAAGCAAAAAAAAAAAATCAATAAATGGTGCTACAATAACAGGATACTCACATGGAAAAAGAATGAAATGTGACCCCACCATACAAAAAAAAATATTCCTGCTCAATTAATTTAGGATTTAAATACAGTGCCTACCAAATAAAATTCAGCCTCACAGGCCAGATAGGTAAGAAAGTTTATTAGCACTAATAAAAAGTAAACACCTATACCAAGACTAGCTGGCAGCTGAGTTAAGTCCCAGAGCTACTCCACACATGATTTTTTTCTGACCTCAAGGAACTCTAGACAACTCAACTACCTAATATATGGCCTTTTCACCCCTTCCCATTTGGCAAATTCCAAAAGCCCCTACACAATTTACCTCTAATTTCACCTGCCTTGTATAAGCCTGAACTGATCCATCCCCCACCCCTTCCCAGACCAGTCTTCCCATTTTCACCACTTCCTGTTCACTGCTCCTTATTCATGCCTCTGTTACAGTACTTATCATATTATTTTAAAACTGTTTACTTGGCACTGACTACTAGACAGTGAGCACTTCGAAAGATAGGATTTTTTCTTGTCCATTCTGTATTCCCAGATCCCTGGCACTTAGCTGACATAATGCTTGCGAAATGAACAAATAAACAATACATATCGATAATAAGATGAATGTCCTGAAGCTACTGGATATAGTTTCAAGTTTATACTAGTGACAATAAGTTTATGATCATAAAAACTTAACAGGGGGGAAAAATACACAATTAATACTACAAATGTAAGTAAGTTCTTGCATTGACTACTTCAAAGGTATAGTTCTTGTACAAAGGCTGTTTAAGTTCAGGGTACAGGGGGAAAGCTGCTGTTACATGCTATGGACTATATTTAACATGAAAACTCCAGCAGCACCACAGCAATATCAAGGGTAAATAATGTAGGGAGGGACGAGAGTTAAGGGGAAGTTTAGATCTCCTATTTGGTGAGGGTGTGTTTATTGGTCATCTTTCTCTTGAGAACAACGAAATTATCTAAAATTGAGAGTGTTAATGGATAGTGGACTTTGGGCATTATGCATGATGCCTAATGTATGCAGGTGGTTGAAGGATGCACAAACTGAGAAGTAAATTGGCAAATGATGGTGTATGCATATGATCGAATATTGTGCTGCTACAAAAAGGAACAAAGTTGTGAGGCATGCAACATTGTGAATGAACCTGTGGGACATTGAGTGAGTCAAAATAAGCCAGGAAAAAAAAGCAATTATTGTATGGTCTCTTTTAGAAAATGCTTATAAGAAAACAGGGGCATATATTGTAAGCTCTATAGAAGCCACATTTAGTCCAGAGCGGTAATTATTATTTCTGGATTTTGAGAGGTTGTTTTATATACGTATAACCTGGTATTTAGAGAGAAGAATGAAGCAAATCAGGTCAGGATTAAGGTAATTCAGAACACAGGTTTAAGGAAGACATTGTTTACATTTTAGACCCTCACCTACTCTTTGAGACCAAAGGAAAAAAGGTTTATTTTGTCCGGAGCTTAAATTTCCTGTAGGATATAGTCTAACTCAACCTGTATGGCTAGCTCATTTAACCAATCAAAACACAGAGAACCCAGAATAAGAATGAGGACCTTTAATCTTGTATAGCTTAATATAATACCTGGGTACATCCTAGAATATATTAAGCAGACAATCAAAAAGTATTGCCAAAGTCTCTGGAGGGATGGGAGAAAAAATATGGAACTATCAAACTTTACCATCAGGGAATCCCCTGATACTGTGTCAAACATAGGGACACCCAAATCAATAGGCCAAGCCCTTGATCTTGAGGCTTAGCTTACCTATAGTTATGCCTAAGAGTTACATCTGGAGCACCTCTTTTGTTGCTCAGATGTGTCACTATCTCTAAGCCCAGCTCTGCAAGTGAAATCATTGCCCTCCCTCTATGTGGGATACAACATTGAGGGGTGAAAATCTCCCTGGCAGTATGGGAGGTGTCTCCCAGGGATGAGTTCAGCCCTGCACCATAGGATCAACAATGCCATCCTGACCAAAAGGGGAAAAAGAAGTGTGCAAAAGAAAGTATCAGTGTTTGAGAGAGTTCAAATAGAGTCAAGAGGCTACTCTGGAATTCACTCTTACGCAAGTTTCAGTTAGACATTGCTACCGATCATAACTTGCCAAACCCCAACCAAAACCATTCCAGCCAATCCTAAAGAATACCTAGGACAGTATATAAGATTCTACAAAGGTTCCATGCACTAAGTTAACTTTCCAGAAACCTACAACCTCCAGATGGGTCCCTGGACCAAATAAGTCCTGAAACCTAGGGGGCCCAGCCTCTCCAGAACATCAGCTATTTCCATCTACCTACCCCGTATTATTGACAGTCCCTTCCAACATGAAAAAATTAGAATGGGCAAAGCCCGATTACCCCTAAAGAGTGGGAAAGAAAGATCAAAGGTGATGGTTGAGTTATACAGAGAAGGTAGGGTTTAACAAATGAGTATGATTGTTGAATCACTAATTGATATTTCTTTTAGTCTCTAGTGTGTTAGAGCTGCTAGAAGTAAAATCCTAAAATTATGGAATTGTAACCCATACAAACTCTGAAATCTGTTCTATGACTAATTGTTGCACTGTGCTTGGAAAATTATTGCTTTTTTGTATATATGTTATGTTTCACCAGGAAAAGTCAATTGTGATGATTTAAAAAATATTTATTCCTTCTAGCCTCCAATATTCTGGAGCAGCTATAAGGAAAAATCTGAGATGATGCTACGGTAGCCCATGACAAACTCTGGGATCTAACCTACAACTACTGATTGAAGAGTGCTTTGAAAGCTATTGCTTTTTTCTTTCTTTGCTTTGTGTATTTGATATACAAAAAAAAAGAATGGAACGAAATAATATTCAGCAGTTGCCCCAGGAATTTGCATTTGAGTTTGGGTAACTGATGTTTATGGAGGAGGGGGATAACAAGGAAAAACAATCTGGAAATGAAACTAAAAACTCAAAGGACAGAAAGTCTATAGCACGCTCTCATGGGGAAAGTGGTAGGGGTCGTGAGTAAGACGACAAATAAAATCAACTGATTGGAATGGAGGGTTCTTAAAGGGGAACTGTGGGGAGAGGGTTATGTGGGGAGAACTAGAAGTGGTGGGATGATAAGAATAAGAAAGTAAGTTCAGTAAATGAGTTGGAAAGTTGACACCCAACTTTGTGCAGTTCCCCACTTCTATAAGTTTTGTTTCCTATGGCGATATTATCATTGTTGCTATTTTCCCATCTTCATTTCTGGAAAAGGGACACATATATGAACAAAAGAAATAGAATTCAGAGTCCAAATAAACCCACACATGTATGGACAATTGATTTTTGACAAAGGAATCAAATACATTCAATGGGGAAAGAACAGTCTTCAACAAATCGTGCTGGGAAACTGAATATTTACATGCAACTCCTTTAATTTAGATATGCTGCCGCCGTGAGGTAGAAGTATGCAGTCACACATCAGGCCATCAGGCTCATGGTTTACCTCAAATGCTGATGAACACTGTACTCAAGCCTAGCATATTTATAGGTCCAAACTGATGTTTAAACATCATACACTGATTTCTCTTTGGATTCACTAAGGCCAAGCAAAAGAAAAACCATTCGTCTCCATTCCACAATGAATCAGATTCCTACATCATGCTATTACAATTTATTCCTTGTCCCTGTGTTTTCCTCCTGACTAGTCTGTAAACACTTTCAAGGCAGAGGTTTATACATGGTTGCTTCCACCACAGGGCCTTACACACTGCAGGTACTTAAAAAATTTTCTGCTTTATGGATTTATGTAAAAATTATATACTATAACAAGTTTGTTTAAAACTCTAAAATGTCTCTCCTTTAAAGGACTTAAGCAAGTGGATTAAGACCCACCTTGAATGCACAGGGTCACATCTCCATGAAAATAACCTAATCAAAAGGCCCGATGCAACACTAGGTCTGCCCCCACAAGATAGGATTAAAAGAACATAGGCTTTTCTGGGGTACAAAATAAATTCAAACAAGCAGAGCCTTGTATAGGGAAAACTACAAATCACTGCTGAAAGAAATTAAGGAAAACCTAAATAAATTGATTATTGAAAGACTTAATATTATTAAGATGTCAATAATGCCCTAAATGACTAACAGATTCAATGCAATCCCAACCAAAATTCCAACAGTTTTCTTTGCAAAACTGGAAGAGCTAGTCATCAAATTCATATGGAAGAGCAAGTGGCCTGAACAGCCAAAACTATCTTGAAAGAAAATACTAAAGTTGTAAGACCCACATTTCCCAATTTCAAAACTTATTACAAAGCTATTGCAATAAAAACAGGGAAATACTGGAATAAGAACACATATATGTACACAAGGAATGAGTGCAAATAAACACACGCGTGTATTGCCAATTAATTTTTGACAAAGGAATCAAGTACATTCAATGGGGAAAGAACAGACTCTTCAACAAATTGTGCTGGGAAAACAATATTTACATGCAAAGAAATCAAAGTGGATCCCCATCTTACACCATATGAAAAATTTAACTCAAAATGGATCAACACCCTATATATAAGATAAAACTATAAGAATCTCAGAAGAAAACATGGGAAATATCTCCAGGATCTTGAATTAGGTAATAAATGGATTCTTGGACTTTACACTGAAAGCATAAGCAACAAAAGAAAAAATAGTAAATGGAACTTCATCAAAATTAAAAACTTTTGTCCATCTAAGGACATTATCAATGAAATGAAAATACCATCAACAGGATGGAAGAAAATATTTGGAAATCATATATAAGGGTTTAATATCCAAAATATATAAAGAACTACAACTGAACAACAAAAGACAAACAACCCAATTAAAAATGGGCAAAGAACTTGAACACATATTTCTCCAAAGATGATATACAAATGGCCGATAAGCACATGAAAAGATGCTCAACATTATCAGCCATTGGAGAAATTTAAATTAAAACCACAATGAGATTACACTTCACATCCACTAGAATGGCTATTATTTTTAGAAGATAAAAGGAAAATGACAAGTGCTATTGAGGACATGGAGAAACAGCAACCCTCATACATTGTTGGTGGGAATGTAAAATCATCCAATTGTTATTGAAAACAGTTTGGCACTTCCTCAAAAAGTTAAACATAGAATTACCATATGACCTGGAAATCCCACTTCTAGGTATACACCAAAAAGAATTGAAAGCAGAGACTCAGACAGCTACTTGTAAAGTAATGTTCAAAGCAGCACTATTCACAATAGCCAAAAAGTGGAAGTAACCTAAGTGTGCATCAACACAAAGCAATATACATATAATAGAATTTTATTCAGCCTTCAAAAGGAATGAAGTTCTGATACATGTCAATATATGGATAAACTTTGAAACATCTCAAGTGAAATAATCAGACACAAAGTGACACATATTTTATGTTTCCATATGAAATAGCTAAAATATGCAAACTCATAGAAACAAAAGTAGAGTACAAGCTACCTGGGGCAGGAAATAGGGAGTTTATGTATAACAGGTGTAAGGTTTTTGTAAGAGAAAGTCCTTTTAATGGATGGTGATGAGGGTAGCACAACTCTGTGAATGTGATTAATCTCACTGTGTGGTATGTTTGAAAGTGGTTTGATTGGGAAAGCTTATGATGTATTTATGTTTCCACAATTTAAAAAAGAATAGAGTGACTAACGAAAAAATAACTATTAAATGCAATACATGATCCTGGACTGGATCTAATAATAGAGGAGAAAAGACTCAAAAAGACATTATTGGGACATATGAAAAATTGTAAGACTGTAAGTGTTACATCAATGTTAAAGTTCTTAAACATGATAACTATACTAAAGGTGATAACCAAGAGAATATTCTTGTCCTTAGGAAAAAGGAGGATGATGTATACCATCTATTCTCAAGTGTTCAGAAAATAAATACATGACAGATAGATGAAAGAATGAGTGAGATTTATGGTAAACATGGGAAAAGATTATAATTAGTGGATCTGGGTATCTGTGGGAAAGGGGGTATGCTGGAGTTCTTTGTATAGGGCTTGTATTATTTTTGCAAACTTCCTGTAAGTTTGAAGTTATTTCAAAATGAAAAGTTTAAGAAAAGAATAATTAGAATTTTCAATGATATTGGAAAGATATTATTTCCATTAAAAAAGGATACAAGGACTGGGAAGATGGCCAAATTGACTAGCTGGAGCTTAGCCCTACTCCACGGAAAAGTTAGGGAAGGGTCAGGAGGGTAACTGAGGTGGTGATTCAGGAGTGCAGCTGACCTTGGAGAGCCTTCTGCACCACATGTGGCAGCCCTGGTTGCAGAGGCCGAGGAACTGAGAGGCAGAAGCTGGAGCCTGACACGGAGGTGCGGAGTCTGCCAGAGTACACAGACAGGAGCCCAGGACTAGTAAGTAAGCCAGGCTGCATTCCTTGGGTGCACTACCCTAACCAGAGCAACTAGTAGCCAGCGACTCACCCCACACTCCCTGTTCCCTGCAGGCTGTTGCCAGTGCATAAAGGCTGCAGACACTAACCTCCATACCTAGGCTACCCCTGCCCCTGGCCCATAGTGTCACACAGCCTTGCTCCGCCCAAGCTCTGCCCATCTGTTTGCACTGATCCCAGGCCCATACATGCGCATAGACCCCCAATCATGTCATTCAACTCTGGGAGCTGCTCCTTACAACCATAGAACCGCAAATGCACATGGCCATCAGCCACATTTCCCAGCTCTGAGAAAGTGCTGACCTGTGCAGCTGGGTTACATATGCCCCCAGTCCATGAAGGCATAATGCCGACCTGCTGCCATAGCTCTACACATGTGCACAAAGGGCCCCATACCTTAAACCAGCGCACACCAGGGTTACACCCCCCAGATTGGTGCACCCACACAGCTACCTCCTCCCTGGCTACTGGGTGCCCATGTTCACAAGCATCAGTGTAACATCCCCAACCTGCACCTATATATACCTGCCCTGTAACAAATCACTGCACTAAGTGCTCACCCCATGCCCTGCTCCCTGCTGTACAACCATCCCACACACACAAGGCCTTAGACTACTGAAAGAAATCAACTCTCAAAGTAAATCAATCAAGATATTTACATGCCATGAAGACAGCAGACAATCACTAAGCATATCACAATGCAGACAGATATAGCCCTGCCTAACAACCAAATTAAAACACCAGAGGAGACACAGACACTGGAACAACTAATCAAAGATATTCATACAACTCTACTTAATAAAATAAGTGGGCTAGAAAATGATATAAAGGAAATCAAGAAGACAGTAGAAGAGCAAAAAGAGGAATTTGAAAGAATAAATAGAAAAATAGCAGATATCACAAAGATTAAAGACTCTGTCGCCCAAATAAAAAACATACTAGAAGCACACAACACCAGATTTGAAGAGACAGAACAAAGAATAAGTGATTAGAGGACAGAATAATTGACTTCGAAGACTCAAACAGCAAATGGCAAAAAAGATGGAAAAAATTGAATGGGAACTCAGGGACATGATAGACAAAACAGAGCATGCAAATATAAGACTCATTGGTGTCCCAGAAGGAGAAGAGAGGAGTAAAGGGCTAGGAAGAGCCCTTGTGGATATAATGAGAGAAAACTTCCCAACCCTCATAAAGGACATAAATATACAAGTCAAAGAAGCCCGAAGAACTCCAAACAGAATAAATCCAAATAGGCCTTCCCCAAGGCACATATTAATCAGTCTGTCAAATGTTGAAGAGAAGCAGAAAGTCCTGAAGTGGCAAGAGAAAAACAATCTACTACATACAAGGGAAATAAAATAAAACTGAGTTCAGACTACTCAACTAGCACCCTGGAGGCAAGAAGGCAGTGGTGTGATATATTCAAGATCCTGAAAGAGAAAGACTTCCAGCCAATAATTCTGAACCCAGCCAAATTGTTCTTCAAAACTGAGGGAGAGATTAAAGTTTTCAGACAAAGAAGTCCTGAAAGAATTTGTCAACAACACACCGTCCATAAAAGAAATACTAAAAGGAGTTCTGCCGACTGAAAAAAAAAGACAGGAGAGGGAGGACTGGAGGAGGGCACAGAATGGAAAAGTACCCCTAAGGGTAATTTAAAGAATACAAAGGGAAAGAGGGAAAAGAATATATAGATCTGACAAATAAAATAAAAAAGATAAGAGGGTGGAATCAAGAAACACCTTTACAGTAATGGAATAAACTTACCAATTAAAAGATACAGATTGGCAGAATGGATTAAGAAACATAATTCAGCTATATGCTGTTTAAAAAAGACTCATCCTAGACACAAGGATACAAATAGATTGAAAGTGAAAAGACGGAAAAATATTTTCCACGCAAGCTGTAATCAAAAGAAAGCAGGAGTAGCTATACTAATATCAGACAAAATAGACTTTAAATGTAAAGACATTATAAAGAGACAAAGAAAGACACTATAAAAGGGACAATGCACCAAGAAGATATAGCAATCATAAATGTATATGCTTCCAATCAAGGAGCTCCAAAGTACATGAGACAGACATCGGCAAAACTGAAGAAAGCAATAGCTGTTTCAACAATACTAGTAGGAGACTTCAATACACCACTTTTCCCTATAGATAGAACAAGACAGAAGATCAACAAGGAAATAGAGAAGTTAAATAACTTGATAAGTTAATAAAACCTAACAGACATGTATAGGTCATTGCACCCCAAAGCAAAGGTTATACATTCTTCTGTAGTGCTCATGGAACAGTCTCCAGGATAGATCATATGCTGGGGCACAAAACAGGTCTTTATAAATTTTAAAATATTGAAATTATTCAAAACACTTTCTCTGATCACAATGGGATGAAGATGGATCTCAATAACCACCAAAGAATGAGAACATTCACAAATATATAGCAATTAAATAATACACTCTTAAACAACCAGTGGGTCAAAGAAGAAATTGCTAGAAAAATCAGTAGCTATCCAGAGATGAATGAAAATGAAAATACAACTTATCAGAACTTATGGGATGTGGCAAAGGCTGTGCTGAGAGGGAAATTTGTTGCCCTACGTGCCTATACTAAAAAATAAGAAAGAACAAAAATCAAGGACTTAACAGCAAACCTGGAGGAACTTGAGAAAGAACAGCAAACTAACCACAAAGCAAATAGGAGAAGAGAAATAACAAAGATTAAAGTGGAGATAAACCAATGGGAGGACAAAAGAACAATAGAAAGAATCAATAAACCAAAAGTTGGTTCTTTGAGAAAATCAATAAAATTAATGGGCCACTAGCAAGTTTGACAAAGAAAAAAAGAGAGAGGATGCAAATAAAAAAAAATCAGGCATTTCAGCATCTTTTTCTGATAAAAACACTCCAACAGATAGTAATCAAAGGTAACTACCACAATACGATAAAGGGAGTATATGAAAAAAGAATAGCCAGCAACATACTCAATGGAGAGAGACTGAAAGCTTTCCCCCTAAGATCAGGTACAAGACAAGGATGCCCACCATCACCAATATTATTCAACATTGTTCTAGAAGGTCTAGCTACAGCAATCAGGCAGGACAAAGAAATAAAAAGCATCCAGATTGGAAAGGAAGAAGTAAAACTATCATTATTTGTAAATGACATGATACTATACTTGGAAGATCCTGAGAAATCTGCAGCAAAGTTACTTGAGCTAATAAACAAATTCAGCAAGGTGGTGGGATATAAAATTAATGTGCAAAAATCAGGAACATTTCTATACACAAAGCAATGACCTAGCTGAGGAGTCAATTAAGGAAAAATTCCATTCAAAATAGCAAGTAAAAGAATCAAATACTTAGGAATGAACTTAACTAGGGACATAAAGGACTTATACACAGAAAACTACACAACATTGCTAAAAGAAATCAAAAGAGATCTAAATAGGTGGAAAGACATTCCATGCTCATGGACAGGAGGGCTAAATATAGTTAAGATGTAATTCTCCCCAAGTTGATCTACAGATTCAACACACAGTACCAATCAAAATTCCAACAACCTACCTCGACGATTTGGAAAAACTAACCACCAAATTCATTTGGAAGGTAAAGAGACCCTGAATAACTAAAAGCATCCTAAAAAAGAAGAACGAAGTGGGAGGATTAACACTCCCTGACTTTAAAACCTATTATAAAACCAAAGTGAAAAAGCCACATGTCAAAACAGCATGGTACTGGCACGAAGACAGAAGCATTGACCAATGGAGTTGAATTGAGAGTGCAGAAATAGACCACTAAATCTATTGTCAACTGATTTTTGACAAGGCCCCCAAATCCTCTGAACTGGGACAAAATAGTCTTTTCAATAATTGGACATGGAAGAACTGGATATAAATAGCCAAGAGAATGAAAGAGGACCCCTATCTTACATCCTACACAAAAATTAACTTGAAGTGGATCAAACACCTAAATATAAGAACTAGAACCATAAAACTTCTAGAATAAAATGTAAGGAAACATCTTCAAGACCTAATAGTAGGAGATAGCTTCCTAACCTTTACACCCTAAGCACACGCAACAACAACAACAAAAATAGATAAATGGGAACTCCTCAAAATCAAATGCTTCTGCACCTCAAAAGACTTTGTCAAAAAGTTGAAGAGGGGATTGTAGGGCCAAGATGGCAGCTTAGCAAGGTGTGGGATTTAGTTCATCCTCCAGAGCAGCTAGTAAATAGCCAGGAACAGTACAGAACAACCACTGGGGCCACATCAGTGACCAGACACACAGCATACCCCAGTCTGGACCAGCT
The DNA here is from genome assembly GCF_023851605.1 of Tamandua tetradactyla. Classification (NCBI taxonomy): domain Eukaryota; kingdom Metazoa; phylum Chordata; class Mammalia; order Pilosa; family Myrmecophagidae; genus Tamandua; species Tamandua tetradactyla. Next base: position 50,629,221 of record NC_135341.1, on the reverse strand, counting down.
GGACCAGCTGCGAGCCCACCCAGAACTGAGTTCCCCAAGCCATGGCAGCTGGCACCCCTCCTCCACAGGCTGCTTCCCAAAGGGAAAAGGAAAGAGATTTTACTAGCAGCAGGGGCTGAGTGCAACCAACTCCAATGGTGAAATTAATTAACAAATTTTGAGTACTCAAAATAGGCCCTCAGCTCAGCTGAACCTCGAGTATAAACTGAGTTGTTGGTTTTTGCCCCAGCACAGAGTGGGCAGGGCTGACAGAAAAAGAAAAAAAACAGAGGTTTTTTTGGATCAGATAGCACATAATACTTGAAAGGATCTGGGCCCTGAAGAAAAGAAGGGGGCACATAGAACCTGGAAATACACAAAGCAACATACCAACTTAAGCTCTTGATTGGCAAGCCCAAAGAATGGGGGTCCTGCTCTGAAAAGGATTTTTCTTTTTCTTTTTGTGGCTATGTTTCTATGGCTTGACTGCTCTTTGGATACAGCTGCAGGGTTTCTCAGGCTCCAACTACCCCAGGCATGGGCAGAATTAAGCTTGTTTGAGAGTTTGTCTGGGGCCTGTGCCTTCCCAAGGAGAGGGGTGGGGTCCAGCTCAGGTGGAATCCCTCCCTCAAGGAAATCAGACCCCAGGGTCTGGAAGAGTGAAGCAATTAAAGCCAGCCTACAACCTCTCCTCTGTGTCAACCACACCCACAGCCAGGAGAGTCTGCTGAAGTTTAAGGTACCACATCACCTTATGCTGGTGGGACCCACAGGCAGACAAGCACCACATGCCAGGCAGGATAGGCAACACACAGGGTCCAGAGGCTTTATAGGAAAGCTTTTCAATCTGCTTGGTCTCACCCTCAAGAAAAACCGAAGCAAGTGACTTTCCTCCTGAGAGGAGGCCAGTTTGGTCTGAAAATCTGGCTGGGGTCTATGATACCTAAGCAGATCCTCCTAAGTGGGGGTGGGGGGAAGAGAAACTATACAGACAGGGCAAGAAACAAGAAAAAAGAACTGAAAAATTCTGCTCTGTTAAACAAAACCTAAGCTAGAGGTCTAGAATAAGCTGAACTGAATGTCAAAGAACAGATAGACAACAAAGTCATCCAGAAAGAAAATCCTAGGTAAAAAAGTAAAAACCATCTCCAGAATAAATGAATTAAAGAAATTAAATGCCTAGACACCAGCAAAAATTAACAAATCATGCTAGGAAAACTGAAGATATAGTCCAATCAAAGGAACAAACCAACAATTCAAGTGAGATACAGGAGTTGAAACAATTAATTCAGAATGTTCAAACAGACATGGAAAACCTCATCAAAAATCAAATCAATGAATTGAGGGAAGATATAAAGATGGCAAGGAATGAACAAAAAGAAGAAATTGAAAGTCTGAAAAAAACGAACCTCAGCACTTATGGGAATGAAAGGTACAGTAGAAGAGATTAAAAAAACAATGGAAACCTACAATGTTAGATTTCAAGAGGCAGAAGATAGGATTAGTGAACTAAAAGAAAGGACATCTAAAATCCGACAAGCAAAAAATATATAGGGAAAAGAATGGAAAAATATGAGCAGGAACTCAGGGATTGAATGACAACATGAAGCACACAAATATATGTGTTGTGGGTGTCCCAGAAGGAGAAAAGAAGGGAAAAGGAGGTGAAAAATAATGGAGGAAATTATCACTGAAAATTTCCCAATGCTTATGAAAGACTTAAAATTACAGATCCAACATGTGCAGTGTGCCCCAAACAGAATAGATCCAAATAGACATACTCCAAAACACTTACTAATCAGAATGTCAGATGTCAAAGAAAAGAGAGAGAATCTCAAAAGCCAAGAGAAAAGCAATCCATCATATACAAGGGAAGCCCAATAAGACTATGCATAGATTTCTCAGCAGAAACCATGGAGGCAAGAAGAGAGTAGTATGATATATTTAAGTTACTAAAAGAATTGTCCTCCAAAAATAAGGGGGAAATTTAAACATTTTCAGACAAAAAAATCACTGAGAGAATTTGTGACCAAGAGACTGACTCTGTAAGCAATACTAAAGGAAGCATGAGAGATAGATAGGAAAAGACAGGAGAGAGAGAGGTGTGGAGAAGAGTGTAGAAAAGAAGACTATCAGTAGAGGTAAAAAGAAGAAAAATTAGATATGACATATAAAATCCAAAAGGCAAAATGGTAGAAGAAAGTACTGCCCTTACAGCAATAACACTAAATGTTAATGGATTAAACTTCCCAATCAAAGGACATAGACTGGGAGAATGGATTAAAAAATAGGAACCATCCCCACAAAAAACAAAAAACAGGACCCATCCATATGCTGTCTATAGGAGACACATCTTAGACCCAAGGACAAACATAGGTTGAAAGTGAAAGGTTGGGAAAAGATATTTCATGCAAATATCAATCAGAAAAGAGCAGTAGCTATGCTAATATCCAATAAATTAGACTTCTAATATAAAACAATTAAAAGGGGCAAAGAAGGACACTATGTATTAATAAAAGGAGCAATTCAACAAGAAGACATAACAATCATAAATGTTTATGCACTGAGCCAGAGTGCTCCAAAAGACATGAGACAAACACTGAAAAGAGAAATAGAAACATCTAACATAATAGTTGGAGACTTCAATTCCCCACTCTCACCAATGGACTGAACATCTAGACAGAGGAACAATAAAGAAACAGAGAATTTGAATAACACAATAAATAAACTGGACTTAACAGACATTTATAGAACATTACACCCCACAATAACAGGATACAACTTTTTCTCAAGTGCTCATGGATTATTCTCAAGAATAGACCATATCCTGGGTCATAAAGTAAGTCTCCATATGTTTAAAAAGATTGAAATCATGCAAAACACTTTCTCAGATCATACAGGGATGAAGTTGGAAATCAATAACAGGCAGAGTGCCAGAAAATTAACAAATATATGGACGCTCAACATCACACTCTTAAACAACCAGTGAGTCAAGGAAGATATTACCACAGAAATCAGTAAATATCTCGAGACAAATGAAAATGAAAATACAATATATCAAAATGTATGGGATGCAGCAAAGACAGTGCTAAGAGGGAAATTTATTGCCCTAAATGCTTATATCAAAAAAGAAGAGTAAAAATCAAGAAATTAACTGTCCACTTGGAAGAACTAGAGAAAGAACAGCAAACTAACCCCAAAGCAAGCAAAAGGAAAGAAATAATGACGATTAGATCAGAAATAAATGAAATTGAGAACATGAAAACAATCGAGACAATCAACAAAACCAGAAGTTTGTTCTATGAGAAAATTAATAAGATTGATGGATCCTCAGCAAGGTTGACAAAAAGAAGATAGAGGATGTAAATAAATAAAATCAGAAACTGAAGAGGAGACATAATCACTGACCCCACAGAAATAAAGGAGGTAATGAGAGGATACTATGAACAAGTTTATGCTAATAAACCAGAAAATGTAAATGAAATGAACAACTTCCTAGAAAGGCATGAATAACCAACATTGGCTTGAGAAAAAATAGATGACTTCAACAAGCCAATCACAAGTAAAGAAATTGAATTAGTCATTAGGAAGCTTCCCAAAAAGAAAACGTCAGGACCAAATGGCTTCACATGTGAATTCTTCCAAACATTCAAGAAAGAATTAGTATCAATCCTGCTCAAACTCTTTTAAAAAATTGAAGAGGAGGGAAGCCTACATAATGCATTCATTAAAAAACAAAGCCAACATCACCCTCATACCAAAGCCAGACAAAGATATTACAAGAAAAGAAAATTACAGACCAAACTCTCTAATGAATATAGATGCAAAAATCCTCAACAAAACTCGTGCAAATTGAATCCAACACCACATCAAAAGAATTACACAACATGACCAAGTAGGATTTTTCCCAGGTATGCAAGGATGGTTCACCATAAGAAAATTAATTCATGTAATATACCATATCAACAAATCAAAGCAGAAAAACCACATGATCATCTCGATTGATGCAGTAAAAGCATTTGACAAAATTCTACGTCCTTTCTTTTAGAAAACAATTCAAAGGATAGGAATAGAAGGGAACTTCCTCAACATGACAAAGGGAATATATGAAAAACTCACAGCTAACATCATCCTGAATGGGGAAAGACTGAAAAATTTCCCCCTAAGATCAGGAAAAAGACAAGGATGTCCATTATCACCATTGTTATTCAACATTGTGTTGGAAGTTCTAGCCAGAGCAATTAGACAAGAAAAAGAAATACAAGGCATCAAAATTGGAAAGGAAGAAATAAAACTCTTACTGTTTGCAGATGATATGATACTATATATAAAAAAACCCAAAAAATCCACAGCAAAACTACTGGAGCTAATAAATGAGTATAGCAAAGTGGCAAAGATCAACACTCAAAAATCTGTAGTGTTTCTATACACTAGTAACGAACAACCTGAGGAGGAAACAAAGAAAAAAATTCAATTTACAATTGCAACCAAAAGAACAAAATACTTAGGAATAAATTTAACTAAGGATACAAAAGACCTATACAAAGAAAACTATAAGAAATGGCTAAAAGAAATCACAGAAGACCTAAATAAATGGATGAGCACACCATGTTCATGGATTGGAAGACTAAATATACTTAAAATGTTAATTCTACCTAAACTGATTTATAAATTCAATGCAACACCAATTAAAATCCCAAAAACTTACTTTTCAGAAATAGAAAAACCAATAACCAAATTTGTCTGGAAGGACAGGGTACCCTGAATAGCTAAAAGTATCCTGAGAAAGAAAAATGAAGTCTCACATTCTCTGACTTTATGGTGAATTATGAAGCTACAGTGGTCAAAACAGCATGGTACTGGCATAAAGATAGATATACTGACCAATAGAATTGAATAGAGTGTTCAGATATAGACCTTCTCATCTATGGACAATTGATCTTTGATAAGGCAGTCAAGCCAATTCACCTGGGACAGAATAGTCTCTTCAATAAATGGTGCCTAGGAAACTAGATATCCACATGCAAAAGAATGAAAGGGGATCCATATCTCACACCCTATACAAAAATTAACTAGAAATGGATCAAAGACCTAAACATTAGATCTAAGACCATAAAACTTTAAGAAGAAAATGTAGGGAACTGCCTTATAAATCTTATAATAGGAGGCAGTTTCCTAGATCTTACACCCAAAGTGTGAGCATTGAAGAAAGAAATGGGAACTCCTCCAAATTAAACACTTTTGTGCATCAAAGAACTTCATCAAGAAAGTAAAAAGCCTACACAATGGGACACAATATTTGGAAATTATATATCAGATAAAGGTCTAGTATCCAAAATATATAAAGAGATTGTTCAACTCAACAATGAAAAGACAAACAACCCAATTAAAAAGTGGGCAAAAGACATGAACAGACACTTCTCAGAAGAGGAAATACAAATGACTAAAAGGCACATGAAAAGATGCTCAACTTCTCTGGCTGTTAGGGAAATGCAAATCAAAACCACAATCAGATATTACCTCATACTCACCAAAATGGTCATTATCAATAAAACAGAAAATGACAAGTGCTGGAGAGAATGTGGAGAAAGAGGCACACTTATCCACTGTTGGCGGGAATGTCAAATGGTACAACTTCTGTGGAAGGCAGTTTGGCCGTTCCTCAGGCAGCTAAGTATAGAATTGTCATATGATCTGACAATACCATTGCTAGGTATCTACTCAGAGGACATGAGGGAAAGGACACAAATGGACATTTGCACACCTATGTTTATAGCAGCATTATTTACAATTGCCAAATTGTAAATGGAGAGATGAAAACAGCCAAAATGTCCATCAACAGATGAGTGGCTAAACAAACTGTGGTATATACATATGATGGAATATTATGCAGCTGCAAGATAGAATGAAGTATGAAGTATGTAACAACATGGATGGACCTTAAGGACATTATTCTGAGTGAGATTAGCCAGAAAAAATATATAAATACTGTATGGTTTCACTGATATGAACTAACATTAGTGAATGAACTTGGAGAATTTCAATTAAGAACAGAGACCATCAGGAGATAGAAATAGGGTAGATATTGGATAATCAGAGCTGACCTTGATCCAGTCTTGTGGGGGCAGACCTATTGTTTGAATAGGATCTTTTTGATTAAATCATTTCCATGGAGATGTGACCCACCCAACTGTGGGTAGGACTCTTTGTTTAGATGATTTCTATAGAGATTGTCTCCATGCTTGTGGCAGTCCCTTAAGAGGGAACCATTATGAAAAAACTTCAGAGCTGACACAGAGACATTTGGAGGTACAGAAAGAAAACATCCCCAGGAAGCCACTTGAAACCAGAAGCCAGGATAGAAAGCCAGCAGACATTGCCTGTGCCTTCCCATGTGTCAGAGAAACCCCAGACATCTTCAGCCTTTTCTTCAGAGTCAAGGTCAGAAGAACATGGCTTTTCTGGGATACATAACAGTTTCAATCAGCATAATGAGCATTTAGTTTTTTCCATTGTGGGGCTATTATATATAATGCTGCTATGAACATTTTCTGCATGTGTTCTGATGTCAATGTAAAGGAGAATTTTTTGCCTGCTTGGGCTATCAGTTACCGAGATAGCTTTGTTAAAATTTTCCAGTAGGGTTCTCTTTGTGGTTTTGACAACTTGTGCTTTATACATGTTGAGATGTTGTTTGCTGCATACATATTTAGAATTATTAAGTCCCCTTAGTTATTTTAACCTTTACCATAATGAAGTGGCCCACCATGTAATTACAGTGTTCAAATAAACTGACCATGCAAGGTAAATTGGATAATGTGCTACAGAAAATATAAATTTTGCACCAAACAAACATCTCATCCTTTGGGCTCACACAGAAGTTGAAGTTTTAAAACATGGTCAGTATCATCCTTTACCCTTTGGTAAATACTTTTTTTAAGGATACTTTAGTTTGGATATTTTTATGGTGTTCAAACTATAAACTTGTAACTTAATAAATCCCCTTTACAAAAGCCAATTCCATTTCTGGTATATTGCATTCTGGTAGAACCAGCAAATGAAAACACCCATTGTGCCAGTTTGAATCAGTGGTGGACCCCAGAAAAGCCATGCCCTTAATCCTCATTAAATATTGCTGGGTGGGAGCATTTTGATTGTTTCCATGAAGATGTGACCCATCCAATTGTAGGTGGTAACTTTTGATTAAATGATTTCCATGGAGGTGTGTCTCCACCCACTGAAGGTGGAGTTGCTTACTGGAATCCTTTAAAAGAGGAAACATTTTGGAGAGAGTCCCTTCTTGGTAGAGCCCCGAGAAGACCATCAGATGCCTCCATGTTCACCATGTGCCCTGCCAGCTGAGAAAGAAATGCTGAACATCGTCAGCCTTCTTGAACCAAGGTATTTTTCCCTGGATGCCTTAAATTGGACATATCTGTAGATTTGTTTTAATTGGGACATTTTCTTGGCCTTAGAACTGTAAACTAGCAATTTATTAAAATCCCCTTTTAAAAGCCATTCTGTTTCTGGTATATTGCATTCCAGCATTTTTAGCAAACCAATACAGTTCCAAGATGTCCTTAAGAGACTTAAAATTAAAATAGATCCTGAGATCCTAGAATAAGAAAGAAGCTAACTGTTATCAGTGTTATGCTTTCACTACTTCCAATGAGGGAAAAAAGCAACCAGAAAATGACAAGATGACAGGAAAGTTTTGATCCAATTTTGAAGTAAATTAAAATGTGACATGAATTTGAGCAATGATGGAAATTTAAGAGAATCATTTAATAATTTTCAAATATTGTCCTTTGAGAGCCCAGAGTCATGACATTTTAAGTATAGACAAATAATAGTAATGCCACAATTTAATATTATTTATTGATTTTAAACATTTATCATCAACCTATAGACCAATAACACAATTATTAAAAATGGAGTGAGAAGGAGGAAAGCCAAAATGAGATGACATGAATTAGCTAAGTTCTTATTTATCATAGCGGGCAATACAGTAAACAATGTCTAAAGTTGATAAATTAAAAATTAGTATATAAAGAGATATATAGGAAACAAAAAGTACTAAATAAGAAAAGGTAACAAAAGGTTGTTTCTATAATAAGGGAGGAGAGACAAGGGAACAAGGGCACTGAAACTTTTTATTGTCTTTCAGTATTCTTTTCTTTCTTTTTAACTCCATCACCAGTCTTGAGTATGCAGACAAAAGGGAGTATTTGGTGAAGAAGTTTTCTTTCTCTGTGTAAACTTGTTATGAACATGTTCATGCTTGCCACTTGGCACTCATTACGTAGGCCTCTGTTGCCAGGGAACCATCTCTTTATTGATACCTGTCATGGTCAGGTTCATGTGTCAACTTGGCCAGGTGGTGGTACCTGTTTGTTTGGTTGGGCAAGTGCTGGCCTGTCTGTTGCAATGAGGACATTTCATAGAATTAAATCATGATCATGTTAGCTGTATCCACAGCTGATTCCATTTGTATCAGCCAAAGGGGAATGTCTTCTGCAATGAGTGATGCTTAATCTAATCACTGGATGCCTTTTAAGGAGGATTCAGAAGAGACAGTTCTTCTTCCTGCTTTGGCTGGCAAGCCTCTCCTGTGGAGTTTGTCCAGACCCTCCATCGAAATCGTTGGCTTCGCAGCCTGCCCTATGGATTTTGGACTCTGCATTCCCACAGTCAAGTGAGACACTTATAAATTTTATATTTTCAAGTGTTCCCTGTTGATTCTGTTTCTCTAGAGGACCCTAACTAATACAATACTAAAGATGATGCTGAGGCCTGCTGTTCACCAAGCAAACCTCCTCTTAAGCCATGTTACTTCCCTGACGTATCTCTTGCCCTTCTGTGATGTCCAGCTGTAGGAAATTTACAGTTGCTAACTCTTAGCTCCCTCTTTGTCACCTGTGACACTGGTCAAGGGACTGCACCAATCAGTCATGATCATACTGCCCTTATTTTGTTACAAACCTACTAATGAGAAATGAATAGCAGTAATTTAAATATGACATGCAGTAAAAAACACAGAATAATATAAAAACCACCTTATCCTATCAAAACCTAACATTTTCCATACTTGGGTCCATGACCTTGGGGAGGGTAAGGAGGGAACTTTCTTTCTTTTTAGAAAGCAGCAGTCCCACCCTTTCCAAAGCCCTAAAACTAATTAAGATGAAGTGTAACAGTAAAATGCACAGATAATAAGCATACAGTTTGATGAGCTGACAAGTACATACATACCTGTGGAACCAAAACAACAGTCAAAATATAAATTATTTCTATCAGCCCAGAACATTCTTTCTTGACCCTTTCTAGTCAATTACCATCCACACGCACCTGATTTTTATCACCATAGTTTCTTCTATTCTTGAATTACATATAAGCAGTATGTTCCCTATTGTATCCAGTTTCTTTTATTCTGCATAATTCTAAAAATTCTTTTATTAGAGAAGTCATGTTTACAGAAAAATCCTGTAAAAAATACAGTGTACATATATACTTCCCTGTTCTAGTTTGCTAAATCTGCCAGTTTGCAACACACCGGAGATGGATTGGCTTTTAATAAAGGGAGATTTATTTAGTTAAAAACTTATAGTACTTCAGAGGAAAGGCAGCTAACTTTCATCTGAGGTTGTCTTTTACACAGGAAGGCACAGGGCAATTTCTGCTGGCCTTCTCTCCTGGCTTCTGGGTTCCCACAGCTTTCCCCAGGGTGATTCCTTTCTATATCTCCAAAGGTCTGGGCTGGGCTGTGAGTACTGAGATGAGATATGTTGAGCAGCTTGAACTGTGCTGCATTGAGCTCTCTCATTTAAGCATCCATCCAATTAAACTAAACATCACTCATTGCAGCAGGCACTCCCCCTTGCCGACTGCTGATATAATCAGTGACAGATGAGTTTCACATGCCAATGCTCATGTCCACAGCAACAGAACTAGGCATTTTCACCTGGCCAAGTTGACATCTGAACCTAACTACCTCACCCCCTATTTTGCAATAGTGTGGTACCTTTATTATAATTTATGAAAGAATATTAAAACCATACTACTAGCTATAGTCCATACTTTACATTAGGTGTATTTTCCCCATATACTACCTTAGTATTAAAACCTTGTATTAGTGTGTTACATTTGTTATAATTCATAAAAGAACATTTTTATACCTATCCATTAACTGTAGTCCATCATTTACAAGACAGTTCGCTAGGTTAAACAGTCCTATGTTTTCTCTTAATTTTAATACTAGTAACATACATATATATACATATGACCCAAATTTCCCCTTTTAACCACATTCACATGCATAATTCAGTGCTGTTAATTACACTCACAATAATGCGCTATCATCACCACCATCCATTTCAAAAAATTACAATCTATACAGAAATTTTGTACACATTAAGCATTAATTACCCATTCTCCCCCACAGTCCAGCCCCTGGTAATCTAGAGTCTAGATTTTCACTCTTTGAGTTTGCTTACTCTAATTATTCATAGCAATGAGATCTGTTCTAGTTTGCTAGCTTGCGGAATGCAATATACCAGAAATGGAATGGCTTTTAAAAGGGGAATTTAATAAGTTGCTAGTTTACAGTTATAAGGCTGAGAAAATGTCCAATTAAAACAAGTCTATAGAAATGTCCAACCAAAGGTATCCAGGGAAAGATACCTTGGTTCAAGAAGGCCGATGAAGTTTAGGGTTTCTCTCTCAAGTGGAAAGGCACATGGCAAACACAGCATCATCTACTAGCTTCTCCTCCTGGCTTCCTTTTTCATGAAGCTCCCTGGGAGGCATTTTCCTTCTTCATCTCCAAAGGTCACTGACTGGTGGACTCTGCTTCTTGTGGCTATGTTGTTCTTCTCTGCTCTCTCTGAATCTCTCATTCTCCAAAATATTTCCTCTTTTATAGGACTTCAGAAACTAATCATAGACCCGTCCGAATGGGTAGGGACATGTCGTCACCTAATCCAGTTTAACAACCACTCTCGATTACATCGCATCTCCAGGGAGATGATCTAATTACAACTTCAAATTTACAATGCTGAATAGGGATTAGAAGAAGCAGCCACCTGTACAAAATGGGATTAGGATTAAAATGTGACTTTTTTACGGTACATACATCATTTCAAACCATACAAGATCATACAATGTTTGTCCTTTTGTGTATGGTTTATTTCACTCAACATGAGTGAACATGTGGTAATATGTATCAGAACTTCAGACCTTTTCAGAGCTAAATGATATTCTACTTTTTATACTTGTACTGTTAATCACAGTTTTCAACCACCACAAGATTTACTGTGTTATACAGTCCCAGGTTTTAACCTCTGGCTTTCCTTATGGTGACTTACATGACTCTAAACTATCAACCATAGTCACACACAATTCAGCACTGTCAATTATACTCACAATAATATGCTACCATCACCTCTATCCATTTCTATTCAATTAAATTCAACCTAGATAAAAATTCTGTACGTCTTCAGTAACTGCTCCACATTCTCTAGCCTTATTCTAAATCCTGGTAACTTGTATTCTAGATTCCATGTCTATGAGTTTACATATTATGATTAGTTCATATTAGTGAGATCATGCAATATTTGTCCTTTCATGTCTGACTCACTTCACTCAGCATAATTTCTACAAGATTTATCTATATTGTTGTATATATCAGGACTTTATTCCTTTTTATGACAGAATGATATTCCACTGTATGTATCTACCACATTTTTTTTTATCCATTCATTGGTTGATGGACACATGAATTGCTTCCATCTTTTGGCAAATGTGAATAATGTTATGAAAATTAGTGTGCTAATATCTGTTCAAGTCTCTGCTTTCAATTCTTTTGGGTATATACCTAGTAGAGGGGTTGTCAGGTCATATTTTAATTCTATACTTAGCCTTCTGTGGAACTACCAAATTCTTTCATAGTGGCTGCACCACTATTTTACATTTTACATTTTCATCAGCAATGAATGAGTGCTCCTATTTCTCCACATCCTCTATTTTCATTTTTAAAATAGTAGCCATTCTAGTGGGTGTGAAATGGTTTCTCATTGTGGTTTTTATTTGCAATTCCCCGATAGCTGGTGATATTCAGCATCTTTTCATGTACTTTTTGAGCCATTTAAATATCCTCTTCAGAAAAATGTCTATTCAAGTCTTTCACCCATTTCTAAATTGGATTGTTTGTCTCTTTACTGTTGAGCTGTAGGATTTATTTATATATTCCGGATGTTAATCCTTTATCACTATGTGGTTTCCAAATATTTTCTGCCTTTGTGTAGGTTGTCTTTCCACTTGCATGATAAATTCTTTTGATTCACAAAAGCTTTTAATTTTGATGAAGTCACATTCATCTATTATTTTTCTTTGTTGCCTGTGCTTTGGATGTAAAGTCAATGAAATCATTGACTAACAAAAAATCCTGAAGAAGTATCCTTATATTTCCTCCTAGGAGTTTTATAGTACTTGCTCTTATATTTAGATCTTTGATCCATTTTGAGTAATTTTTGTAGATAGTAGGAGAAAGGGGTCCTCCTTCATTCTTTTGCATATGGATATCCAGTTCACCCAGCACCATTTGTGGAAGAGATTATTCTTTCCCAATTGAGTACACTTGGTGGCTTTGTCAAAAGTCAACTGCATTGAGTTTATTTCTCAGAGACTTGAGGCCTCTAGATTGTGCCTACAGCAATTGAGACATGAAACACAGCAGGTAGGCAGTCAACTCCCAGACTCCAGTTCTTCTGACCTGCCCCGGACAACTAAGAGAAAGGATAAGGATGGATCAGCCCTATCCTGAAAGCAAGAAGTATCTTTAATGGCAAGCAAAATAATTCCATTCCTCTGTCTCATGATACATATACATCCCTCTTCAGTTTGAAGTAGCCAATGGTCATCATCCCAAAAGCCTCAAGATTGAATAATGAACAAAAATAAGGGGGATTATAACTTGTGACAGCAGCAGATTGTAGTTATTATCTTGTGGCAACTGAGTAGTTTGTAACATTACTATTAAAAAAAAAGAAAAAAATATGCTATCATCAATTGTAACAAATGTTCCATATAAATGCAATTGTAGTTGGTGGGGTGGTATACAGAAATCCTGTATTTAATGCATGATCGTTCTATAAATCCACAACTTCACTAATAAAGATAAAAAATCATTTACAAAAACAATTATCCATTTTCAGACACAGTTTAAATCCATTTGTATTTCTATCTTAATTCTTGTATTACATTGGTGTTACTAATAACAGAAAATATTTTAAATTTGTGTTACAAACAAAGCCAATTATAATTATCTAGTGAGAAAACAATTTTATACTGGAGATCTAAAAATAATCTTTTTCCCCTGCAAGAGATGGCACACATTATGAAATAAATTCTATCACCAATTAGTGTTACAGTGGTTTATCTAATGACAATTCTATTCTGTATCACCAATTTGAGATATTCTCATCCCAGCTGATGCCCACAGTCATAACACAATGCATAGAAGATGTTAAATAGATGCAAGCATCATTATGCAGATACAGCATATTTTAAGTATACTGCCCAATATGTCATATGTTTAGATTATCTCATTTTGTTTATGTCATAGTTTGGCCAGAAGTTCATATAGATTAAATTCCATATAATATGGAGTCCTACAGATTGTCCCCAAATTTTATAATGTGCTAAAACTGGCTGTTTCTTCAAGTAACTGTGCAACCTATTGAATTTTTAAATTCTGCTTATTAGGCAGAGTTTTTAATCATAATATTTCTGTTATGAGATTTCTCCTGCACCATATTGAAAAAATATTTATGAAATACTTACTGTAGGCAAGACATTATGCCAAATGTTTTACTTATGTTACCTCATTCACCTGATGTAACAAACTTATAAGATAGTGATTATTATTATTTATTTGTATATAGTTATCTCATTTTACAGATGATGTTATAGAGGGGGTAAACTTCCCAAGTTCACATAGTGCTTAAATTTGAGATAAAAGGAATTTCTTTATTTCCTTACCTCATTAGTTTACTCCTCCTATGTGGCTGATCAATTGAAGAGTACCAATAAATTGATAGAAATGCTAATAAGATTAATATTTGTTTCCACTGTGCCTCAACTTCAATAATACAGTAAAGAAACTGGATGATCACTCAGACCATTTAAATTACCAGAACTGTTGCTTAGAATTAAAAGCTAATTGGAATAGGACTTTATTTAGTGTAAACAGATAACTCAAAATAAACTGATTAAGGGACAATATGTTGCCTTCTTAGGAAACATTGAAAGGAAATCGGCAAAATGCTATGTCTAGTTAAACATAGTGCCCAGTCATGATTGAATATCTATACAGTAAGAAAGTATGGACAAGAGCAGAGAGACATAGTAGTGTACCAAAATAACCTATACTCTTTGTTTGCTTATGATACCTGTTCTGAAAACTGGCAGTGTCAGTAGAAGGACACATATGATCACTGGTTTAACAAGTTTACAAAAAATATGTTCGATTTCATCAATTCTGAATTATTACAGTTATTTTTGTAGTTAAAAAAGTTCTGGTGAAAAATGTAGTATAATATGTATAATTATATAGTAAAATATTAAATATAGTAGAATAAAAGTATTTATAAATTTTTATTACAAATGTTAAAAATATAGTAAAATTTATATAGTAAAATACAGTATAATGATGGATTTATAAAGCAGAATATTCTGTCCCACATTATTGACATGTTCCTGAAAGTTTTATATATGCATAATTTTTATAACTTGAATCATCTTTACATGCTAAGGTCATATGCTATATAAAGGAATCTTTTTAAATAAATGGAGTCAAATAAAAATAAATAAATTGGGGGAATTATCCAGAAAGATGGCAGAGTACATAGCTGTAGGGCTCACTCCTCCTCCAAGGACAGTGAGTGGATAGGCTGAAACTGCCTGAAACAACTGCTCTGGGGCCCTGGAGGTCAGGGAACACTGAAACATTCAGGGAAGTGTGAGAGAAAGAGGTTGAAACTGCAGTGAAAAACTGAGTAACTCACTCTGCCATGATAGCTGGCACTCATCTGGCACTCTTGAGGCAAGCAACATTGGGTCCAGTCCCTGGCTGACTGGCTGCTGCAGACAGAGAGGGATATGGATGACCTCCTCCCCAAGAAGAGGCAGAGGTGCAACAATGCACAGCAGAGCTTTTGGTCTGTGAATTTAGACCACTGGGTCCCGCCCTTTTAGCCCACCCCAGAAAGGGCCATCACGTCATTGTTTTGCATCCCCCCCATACCCAATCTTTGAGGATGGCAGAGCTGGCAGATGTTTAAAATCACATTCCCTTCAAAGGGCTGCAGGAAACAATTTGCTTAAGAGCGCTATCTTCTGGGAAGGCCAGGAAAGCATAGACTTGTGGAATCAACAAAAAGGCTTTTTGGCATTTTTCCTGACTCTCTCCCCAGGGCCTGTTGGAAATAGTCTGCACCCCCAAGTGGTCTCTGGCCCTGTTTTGACTGGGAAATACTGATGAACCAAGTGTCAAAGAAAAGCTTTAACACAGAGCCAAGCAACAAAAACACCCTAGCCAGAGAAAGAAATTACCCTTCAGAGTAAACTCATCAAGATAATCAGATGCTTTGACGTTAGCAAAAAACTACAAGCCATACTAAGAAATAGGAAGCTATGGCCCAGTCAAAGAAACAAATTAAAAAGTTGAAGGAGATACAGAATTTGAAACAACTATTCAAAGAAGTTCAAACAAATCTAAATCAATTCAAGGAGCTGAAAGAAAATATGGCAAAAGAGAAAGGGATATTAAGAAGACACTAAGTGAGCATAAAGAATAATTTGAAAGTATGAAAAGAAGCATAACAGAACTTCTGAAAATGAAAGGCAAAATAGAAGGGATGAAAATATTCTAGAAGCATACAATAGCAGATTTGAGTAAGCAGAAGAAAGAATCAGCTAACTGGGAGAGAGCATATTCATAATCTCACAGACAGAACAGATAGAGAAATGAATGGAAAAATTTTAGCAGGTTCTCAGGGAATTTAATGAAGCATGAAGTGAGCAAACGTATGTGTCATGGGAATCCCAAAAGGAGACATGAAAAGAAAAATTACAGAAAGAATATTTGAGAAAATAAAGGCCAAAAATTTCTCAACTCTCACAAAAGATATAAATATGCATGTCCAAGAAGTGCAATGAACTTCAAACAGAATAAATCCTAATAGACCTACTCCAAGATGCATACTAATCAAAATGTCAAATGCCAGAGATAGAGAGAATCCTGAAGGCAGCAAGAGAAAAAATAATTTGTAACATACAAGGGAACAGAAATAAGACTAAGTGCTTATTTTTCAGCAGAAACCATGGCAAGAAAGGATATATTTAAGGTACTGAAAGAGAAAAACTGCCAGACAAGAATCCTTTATCTGGCAAAAACTGTTCTTCAAAAATGAGGGAGAGTTTAAAATATTCACAGATAAATGAAGCTGTGAGACATCATCAACAAAAGATATGCCCTACCAGAAATACTAAAGAGAGTTCTGCAGGCTGAAAGGGAAAAACAGAAGAAAGAGGCTTGTAGGAGAATGTAGAGGTGAAGATTTTCAGAAAGTGTAACTAAAAGGGTTAAAAGAGAGACAAAAATAAGATGGGATATATAAAAACCAAAAAATAAAATGGTTGATGTAAGTACTCCCTTTACAGTAATTACATTGAATGTTAATGGATTAAACACCCCAATCAAAAGACACAAATTGACAGAATGGATGAAAAAAAATATGACCCATCTATACAATATTTTCAAGAGTATATAGATGGGTGCAAGAACATAAAAAGTGAAAGATTGGAAAAAGATATTCCACAAAACAGTAACCAAAAAAGAGCTAGGGTAGCTATACTAATATCAGACAAAATAGACTTTAAATGCAACACTATTATAAGAGACAAAGAAGGACACTATGTACTACTAAAAGAGGCAATCCACTAAGAAAAAATAATAATCATAAATATTTAGGTACCTTACCACAGTGCCCCAAAATACATGAAGTAAACACTGGCAAAACTGAAGGAAGAAATACACATATTTGCGATAATAGTTAGAGACTTCAATGCACCACTCTCATCAGTAGACAGAACACCTAGACAGAATATCAATAAGGAAATATAAAACTTGAAAATATGATAAATGAGCTAGATATAACAGACCAATACAGAACATTGCACCCCCAAATAGCAGTATATACATTCCACTCAAATGCACGTGGATTGTTCTCCAGGATAGACCATATGATGGATCACAAAACATGTCTTAATAAATTTATAAAGGCTAAAGTTATACAAAGCACTTTCTCTAACCATAATGGAATAAAGCTGGAGATTAATAACAGAGAGACAACTGGAAAATCCACAAATACATGGAGGCTAAACAACACACTCTTTAACAATCAACGGGTTAAAGAAGAAATTGGAAGAGAAATCAGTAAATATCTCAAGAAGAAGGAAAATGAAAACACAGCATATCAAAACTTATGGGATGCAGCAAAAGCAGCGTTGAGAGGGAAATGTATAGCCCTAAATGTCTACTTTAAAAAGGAAGAAAGAGCTAAAATCAATGACTAAACTGCACACCAGGAGGAACTAGAAAAAGAACAGCAAATTAATCTTAGAGCAAGCAGAATGAAAAAAATAACAAAGATTAGGGTAGAAATAAATGAAATTGACAATTTAAAAACAATAGAGAAAATTAACAAGACCAAAAGTTGGTTCTTGGAGAAGATAAATAAAATTAACAAACCTTTAGCTAGACTGACAAAGACAAAGAGAGAGAAGATACGAATAAAATCATAAATGAAGGAAGACATTACTACTTACCCCAGAGTAATAAAAAGGATCATAAGAGGATACTATGATCAACTGTATGCTAACAAATTAGACAATTTAGATGAAATGGACAAATTCCTAGAAACATACAATCTACACTGACTGTGCTGGTTTGAAACTGTTATATACCCCAGAAAAGCCATGCTCTTTTAATCCTAATCCAATCTTATGTAGGCAGCCATGTCCTTTTAACCCAGATCCAATATCATAGGGTGGGACCTCTTGATTAGGTTGTTTCATGGAAGTGTGACACACCAAATTGTGGTTGTGACCTTTTGATTAGATTCAAGGTGGGTCTCAATTAGTTTACTGGAGTCATTTAAAAGGGGAAACATTTTGGAGATAGCTCAGACAGAGACATTTGAAGATGCTTGGAGAGCTGTTAGAAACCAGCCAACATCACCATGTGCCTTCCCATGAGATGTTAAGCAAGCCAGAACCTGGAGAGCAAATACAGAAAAGGTAAGTGAGGGACCCTTGGAGAGGAAGCCAATGGAATCAGAAGCATAAAACAATGAACCAGTAACAAGAATCTAATATGCCATCCATGTGACTTCCCAGTTGACAGAGAAATCCTGGACACCATTTAGCCTTTCTTCAGAGTCAAGGTATCTTTCTCTGGATGCCATAGTTTGGACATTTTTGTGGCCTCAGAACTGCAAACTTGTAAATTAATAATTCTTTTTTATAAAAGCTGGTCCATTCCTGATATATTGCATTCTGACAGCTTTAGCAAACTGAAACACTGACTTTAGAAGTAGAAGACCTCAACAGACCAATGATAAGTAAGGAGAGTGAATCAGGGTTCAAAACACTCCTAATAAAGTAAAGCTGAGAACCATATGGCTTTGCTGGTGAATTTTACCAATCATTCCAAGAAAGAATTAATACAAATCTTGCTCAAACTCTTCCAAAAAATTGGAGAGGAGGGAACACTGCCTATCTCATACCAGTAAGCCAATATCACCCTACTACCAAAGCCAGATAAAGATACTACAAGAAAAAAAAATTCTATACCAATTTCTCTAATAAATATAGATGCAAAAATCCTCAATTAAACACTTGCGAATTGAATCCAACTGCACATTAAAAGAGTTATATACTATGACCAAGTGGGATTTATCAGTTATGCAAGGGTGGTTTAACACAAGAAAATCAATTAATGTAATACACCACATTAAATTGAAAGGGAAAAGCCACATGATCACTCAATTGACACACACAAAAAAGGCATTTGGCAAAATTCAGCATCCTTTCTTGATAAAATACTTCAAAATACAAGAATAGAAGGAAACATCCTCATGGTAAAGGGCATGTGTGAAACACTCACAGCTAACATCATACTCAATGGCGAAAGACTGAAAACATTCCCTCTAAGATCTGTAACAAGACAAGGATGCCCACTGTCACCACTGTTACTCAACATTGTGCTAGAAGTTCAAGATAGAGAAGTTATGCGAGAAAAAGAAAAAAAAGACATCCAAACTGAAAATGAAGAAGCACAACTTTCACTGTTTTCAGATGACATGATCCTAAATATAGAAAGTCCTGAAAAATTTACAGCAAAACTACCAGAGTTAATTAAAAAGTTCAGTAAAGTGTCAGGATAAAAGATCAACATGCAATAATTGGTAGTGTTTCTATACACCATATTATATATAAGCAATATGAGGAGAAAATCAGGAAAAAAAATCTGTCTGCAACAGCAACTAAAAGAATAAAATCTCTATGAATAAATTTAACCAAGGATGTAAAGGACCTGTGCACAGAAAATTACAAAACATTGTTAAAAGAAATCAAAGAAGGCCTAAATAAATGGAAGAATATTCTATGTTTGTGGATTGGAAGATGTCAATTCTAACCAAAATGGCAAATATTCAATGTAATACCAATCAAAATCACAACAGCTTACTTTGCAGAAATAGAGAAATATATAATCAAATTTATCCGGAAGGGCAAGGTTCCCAAATAGCAAAAAAAATCTCAGTAAATAAAAATTATAGGGAAGTCACACTTTCTGACTAAAAAGCATATTGCAACAAATCTACAGTGATCAAAACAGCAGGGTCCTGGCAGAAAGAAAGATATATTGACCAATGGAAATTAAATTGAGAGTACAGAAATAGACCCTTAAATCTGTAGTCAATTGACTTTTAACAAGCCTGGCCAAGTCCACTCAACTGGGAAAGAATAGTCTCTTCAACAAATGGTGCTGGGAGAACTGGATAATTATATACAATAGAATGAAAAAGGACAACTTACACAAAAAATGAATTAAAATAGATCAAAGACCTAAATATAAGAGGCATATTAAATACTAGAGGAAAATGTTGTAATCTTGTGGTAGGCAATGGTTTTTTAGATTTTACATCCAAAGCACAAGCAACAAAAGAAAAAAGAGAGAAATGGATCCTCATCAAAATTGAAAACATTTGTACTTCAAAGGACTGCCCATTGGGAGGACTTCCCCTTACCACTGTCCTTCAGGGACATTCCAGAAAGTGGCTGCAATAGCTGTAGCTGTCTACTTTCTGGTGATACCTGCATATGATGCAAAATTATCTGTGAACCAGGCCCAGTTTTCTCTTCCTCCGCCAACTGATTATATGGAATTCACTAAGAGGCCCTAGCTTTGGGCTGGGAAAGAGACGGTAATGTGGCAGGAATGGGGTCTATGGGCATTTGGGCCATATCCTCATGTAACTTGCTTATGCCTTCAGCACCTGCTTGAGATCTATCTCTTATATGTCATTTCTATTTTATGGTGCACACCCAACTTTATGGCTCAGTGGGCCAGAAAACTCAGTTCATGATAAGCAACTCAGATCTTATGGGGACTTGGAGTCACATGATTAAGGGTTCAGCCTCTACTAAGTCTCAGTAGTAGGTCAAAAGCTGTTTCTCAAAAGGAGAAAAGTTACCTGCAGAGGATAGTAAGACTTTGCTCCAAAATCCTAAGGACGTGCATTCTCCTATCAGGGCCTGCCAAATGCTAAAGACAATACCTCTATTTGCCACTGACCCTTTCAGCACCATTGGATCTGCTGAATCATATGGCCTAAGTGGAAGAGCAGCTTGCACAGCCATCATGACCTATCGCAGAGCCTCCTCTTGTTCTGGTCCCTACTCAAAACTAGCAACTTTTCTGGTCATTTGATAAATGGGCAGAGTAGTACACCCAAATGAGAAATATGTTCTCTCCAAAATCCAGAGGCCAACTGGGCATTATGCCTCTTTTTTGGTCACAGGAGGGGCCAGATGAAACAGCTTATCTTTCACTTTAGATGGAATATCTCAATATGCCCCACACCATGGGACACCTAGAAATTTCACTGAGGTGGAAGGCCTCTACGTTTTTTTGGATTTATCTCTCATTCCCTGACACACAACACCTTACCAATAAGGGTAGAGTAGTTGCTACTTCTTGCTTATTAGGTCCAATCAGCATGATATAATCAATATAATGGGCCAGTGTGATGTCTTGTGGGAGGGAGAAACAATCAAGTCTCCACATACAAGATTATGGCATAGGGCTGTAGGACAGTGAAGGTATACTGTGGGCCTTGCCAACTGAAAGCAAACTATGTCTGGTGATCCTAACTAACAGCTATTGAGAAAAAAAAACATTTTCCAGATCGATAACTGCATATCAGGTACCAGAGGATGTATTGATTTGCTCAAGCAATGATACCACATCTGATACAGCAGCTGCAACTGGAGTCACCACCTGGTTAAATTTACAATAATCCACTATCTTCCTCAAAGACACATCTGCTCTCTGCACAGGCCAAATAGGAAAGCTTAATGGGGATGTGGTGGGAATCACCACTTCTGTATCCTTCAGGTTCTTAAGAGTGGTGCTAATCTCTGCAATCCCTCCAAGAATCCAGTACTGCTTCTGACTGACCACTTTGGTAGATAGGGTAGTTCTAGTGGTTTCCACTTGGCCTTCTCTACTATAATAGCCCTCATTCCATGAGTCACAGAACCAATGTAGAGATTCTGCCAGTTGCTGAGTATGTCAATTCCAATTGTGCAATCCAGAACTAGGAAAATAACCATAGAATGGGCCCAGGGAGCCACTAGACCCACTGTGAGACAGACATGAACTAAAACTCCTTGATTCCCTGACTTCCATAAGCCCCTACTTGGACGGGTGGACCAGAGTGATGTTTTGGGTCTCCTGGAATTAGTGTCACTTCTGAGCCAGTGTCTAGTAATCCATGAAATATCTGATCATGTCCTTTCCCCAATGCACAGTTACCCTGGTAAAAGGCCATGGGTCTCATCGGGGAAGGCCAGAAGGAAGATTAACAATGTAAGTTTTTGGTAGTATAACAGGGTCCTTCCTCAAAGGCAACTGGCCTTCCCTTCATTCAAGGGGTTCTGGGTAGGTAAACTGTCTCAAGTCTGGAAATTGATTAAGGGTCTTTAACTCTCTGTTTTTGTAATTCAAGTTAGACTTTTATTCACTTGACCCAGAACTCTTCTGCTTATACAGCTCAAATAAGAATTTAGTAGACTGCTCATCTCTTTTACTTCTAGATGTCCCATGACCTATTAGCCAACACCATAAGCCTCTGCAAGTCAGATTATTTTGACTGCTGCTTTGAGTCTGCTGTCCACCTTGTACATGGTGATTAACTGTTGCCACGTGGCTTCTGCCAACTCAAGATCCAATCATCTCCATTGTGTTTAAGGATTCCAGCTCAGTGACAGCAGTTCCCACAGTAATATCTGACTTACAGAGAAGGGCAAATATGGAGCTCTTAAGGGACAATGGAGCTAGTCTCACAAATTTATTCCTCAAAGTGCTGGTAAAAGGCATGTCCTCTGGACATTCCTATGGTGTGTGAGCAGGCCACTCTAACATTCCAATCTCTCTAAGTCTTTGGATCTCTTTATCAACATTATACCAGGGCAATTCTGGCATTTCAATCTCAGGTAAGATTGCCACCTTTTCATCCATGTTTCAGCCAACCACCCAAACAAATTATTTTTAACTTTCTAACACCTCAAGCTACAACATTGAATGCAGAATCTCTGTTTAGTGGGCTCCTATCAATAAATTCAGCCTGATACAATTTTATATTCCTTCCACCATTATCCCACAGTCTTAAATCCATTCCCACACATTTCCCCTGATATCTGCTTATATAAATTGGAAAAGTCATGCAATTCTTTTGGAGTATAGCATATATCCTAATGGTTCACACTTTTAACCTCTCCTTTCAGGGTCTTTTGGGACTTTGGTCTATTTATAGGTTTTGAAAAAAAGAGGGATGGTGAAGTTGGGTCATGAAAACAATTAGAAATGTCTTTCAAGCCAATTACCTGAGGGCATTTTGTTGTAGTTTCATCTAGGGAAACAGGATTAATTGTTCCAGAAAGAGGAGTGAGAGCTGTTTCCACAAGGGAGGTGGTTACTGGTTCAGCAGGCACTGAGGGGCTAATCTCCTTAGGTGGTGTGCTGGTTTTAAAGGATGCATGTCCCCTAGAAAAGCCATGTTTTAATCTAAATCCCATTTCATGAAGGCAGAACAAGCCCTATTCAAAACTGTATGTTTGAAACTGTAATCAGATCATCTCCCTGGAGGTGTGATTTAATCAAGACTGGTTATTAAACTGGATTAGGTGATGACATGTCTCCACCCATTTGGGTGGGTCTTAATTGGGAGTCCTATAAAATAGGAAACATTTTGGAGAATAAGAGATTCAGAGAGAGCAAAGAATGCTGCAGCACCACAAAGGAGAGTGTCCACCAGCCAGAGCTTTGGAGATGAAGAAGGAAAATGCCTCCCAGAGAGCTTCGTGAAACAGGAAGCCAGAAGGAGAAGGTGGCAGATGATGCTGTGTTTGCCATGTGCCCTTCCAGACGAGAGAGGAACTCTGACTGTGTTCACCATGTGCCTTTCCACTTGAGAGAGAAACCCTGAACTTCATCAGCCTTCTTGAACCAAGGTATCTTTTCCTGGATGCCTTAGATTGGACATTTCTATAGACTTGTTTAATTGGGACATTTTCTCGGCCTTAAAACTGTAAACTAGCAAGTTATTAAATTCCCCTTTTTAAAGGCCATTCCATTTCTGGTATATTGCATTCCAGCAGCTAGCAAACTAGAGCAGGTGAGATTGGAAGGCAAACCTCTCAGGGTGAACTGGAGGCTGAGAAGCTATTTCCTCAGGGCAGACCCTTACAGGTCTATGTAGCAAAGACTCAGCACAATTCAGGGATTCCATGTGTCCACTGTCATCAATATCAGTTCATATGTCCCCATCACAAGTTCCAGACCCCATTCTTTTCCAATCAAAGCCCTTCTTTTAACAGAGACACCCTTCAAGATTGAGAATTTAGTTTATGTTGTAAATCTGCTACTCACACAATGAGTCCCTGGGTCTGTTTTTCAGAGATCTCAAGTCTGTGACAATAGGAAATAAGATTTTCTTTCAGGGCACACATAGAAAATTTACATTTTTTATGCATGCTTAAGTTGCAAATTTGAATACTTCATCTCATCCCTTTCTCTCATAACTGCATCCTGTGTATCTAAGAACAACCAGTCAAGATCATACCTCTTAACACCACAAAGCTCTGTTGAGGTGTTGTATTAGTTTGCTAAATGCTGTCAGAATGCATTTTGCCAGAAATGGAACGACTTTTAAAAAGGTAACTTTAAGTTACAAGCTTACGGTTCTATAAAATAAAAATGTCCAGACTAAGGCATGCAGAGGAAGATACCTTGACTCAAGAAAGGCTGATATCTGTCACATGGGAAGGCATGAGGCTGGCATCTGCTTGTCCTTGTTCTCAGTACTGATGCTTCCAGATTCTGATGAGAGTAATTTTCTCTCTAAGCAACTGTGGGATTTCACTTGGCTCCTCGAGGACACAACTCTGGGCTCTGTCTTGTTTAGCATCTCCAGAAGGCGCATGGTGATGTCTGTAGGACTCTACATCTCCAAATGTCCGTATATAGGTGTATACTCTCTCTGCTGGCTCACCAAGCATCTCTAAATGTCTGTATCTCTGTTGGCTCTGAAGTAACTGGAGCTTCGGCATATCCAAACGTCCATGGAGCTTCTGCGTATGGAGAAGCTTCTGTATCTCCAAACGTCCATGTCTAGGTGTCTGCTCTCTCTGTCAGCTCTGAAATCTCTCTCCAAAATGTTTCCCCTTTTAAAGAACTCCAGTAAACTAATCAAGACCCACCTTAAATGGGTTGAGTCATAGCTCTATCTAATCAAAAGGTCACACCCACAACTGAGTGGATTATATCTCCATAGAAACAATCTCATCAAATGGCGCCACCTTCCAAAATTGTGTCAGGATTAGAAGAACAAAGCCTTCCTGTGGTACATACCAATTTCATACCAGCACAGGTGTCAAAAATATTGTCACCCAGACCTTATCTCATATAAGGGTGTGATCATACAGTGATATTTCCCATATCTGTATTACCAACTCATGCCATGGAATGTCATTGCTATCTTGACTATTGAAAATACAGTCATTAGTGCCTTTGAATCTAATCAGAGTAGAGATCCAAGTGTAAAAATCAATTTTTAAGATTCTGTTACTCAAGAACCACCAGTACTAAGTATTAGTCAAGTTCTCTAGAGAAACAGAACCAACAGTGATATCAGTAAATCAGCCTCAGATGCAATCAAATAACTGATGATTTAATAAACCAGCTGTTCTCATTTGCTAGCTGCTGGAATGCAATATGCCAGAAATGGGATGGCTTCTAAAAAGGGAAATTTAATAACTTGTAAGTTTACAGTTCTATGGCTGTGAAATTATCCAAATTAAAACAAGCCTATAGAAATGTCCAATCTAAGGCATCCAGGGAAAGATACATTGGTTCAAGAAGGCTGATGACATTCATCATTTCTCTCAGCTGGAAGGGCACATGGTGAATATGGCAGCATTTGCTGGTTCTCTCTTCAGACCTCTTACTTCATGAAGCTCCTTGGGAGGCGTTTTCCTTCTTCATCTCCAAGGGTCATTGGCTGGTGGACGCTCTGCTTCATGTCTCTGTGGCGTTCTGAAGCTTTCTCCAAAATACTTCTTCTTTTAAAGGATTCCAGGAAACTAATCAAGACCCACCTGGAATGGGTGGAGACACATCCCCATCTAATCAAGCTTAATACCCATAGTTGGGTGAGTCACATCTCCATGGAGAAAACCTAATCAAGATTCCAATTTATAGTGCTGAATAGGGATTAGAAGAAACTGCTGCTCTCACAAGATTGATCAGGATTAAAATGGGTACATAAATCCTCTCCAACCAGCACACCAGCATTTTGGTTTATTAACCAGCCATGAAATATCCTTACAGTAATGGTTAGGCCATTGCTTGCCTGAGAGACAACTGGGTACCATCACCTGGCCAAATTCTGAGCCTAACCATTACAGCATCATTTATGATAGCAATAAAATAAAAAATACCTAGATCTGAACTTAACAAAAATGTGCAAAACCTATATGAGGAAAACTTTAAAACACTCATGATAAAGTAAGAGTCCAATTTTATTGTTTTGCATATGGATATCCAGTTGTCCCAGCATCATCTATTGAAGACATAATTCTTTCTCCATTGTGTGGTCTTAGAATCCTTGTTGAAAATAAATTGGTCAATGGCTGAGAGATTCCAAACAGAGTCGAGAGGTTATCCTGAAGGTTATTCTTATGCATCAAGTAGATATCATCTTGTTATTCAAGATGTAGTGGAGAGGCTGGAGGGAACTGCCTGAAAATGTAGAGTTGTGTTCCATTAGCCATGTTTCTTGAGGACAATGTGACTGTGTGATTGTGAAAACCTTGTGTCTGATGCTCCTTTTATCTACCTTGTCAACAAAGGAGTAGAACATATGGAATAAAAATAAATAATAGGGGAAACAAATGCTAAAATAAATTTAGTTTGAAATGCTAGTGATCAATGAAAGTGAGGGGCAAGGGGTATGATAGGTATAATCTTTTTTTTTCTTTCCTGTGTTCATTTTATTTCTTTTTCTATTGTATTTTATTTCTTTTTCTGAATTAATGCAAATGTTCTAAGAAATGATGAATATGCAACTAAGTGATCATATTGTGAATTACTGATTATGTATGTTGATGTTTTATTTTGTTTCTTAATTTTTTAATTAATAAATAAATTTTTTAAAATAAGAAAATAAATTATCCATTAGATGTATGGGTTTATTTATGGATTCTCAAAGCTATTCCACTGATCTATATTTCTATCCTTTTGTCAGTACCGTGCTCTGCCTTGATTACTGTTACTTTGTAGTAAGTTTTGGAATTGGGAAGTATGGGTCCTTCAATTATGTTCTCTTTTCCCAAAGATTATTTCAGCTATTCTGAATATCTTTCATTTTCATTATAAATTTTAGGAGCAGCTTGTCAATTTCTATAAATTCAAAGACTCAGATGGATATTGTCTGAATATGTAGATCAATTTGGGAAGTATTGCCATCTTAATATTAAGTCTTCAGATCCATGAACATGGGATATTTTTCCATTTATTTAGATCTTCTTTAATTTCTTTGAAGATTTTTATAGTATTCATAATGTTTTATACTTCTTTTGTTAAGCTTACTCTTAAGTAAGTTTGTAAAAGGAATTTTCATGTAACTGTAAGAGGAATTTTCTTAATTTCATTTTTAGATTGCTCATTGCAAGAGAAATACCACTGAATTTTTCCCAAGGGGAAAGGAAACAGACTATACTATCAGCAAGGGCTTAACTCAATGGATTTGCAATTGTGGAATTAACCAATTCTGATTACTGAAAATAGGTCCCCAGCACAGATAGATCTGGAATAAGCAATAAAAGCACTAGGAATTTTTGCCCTGGTAGAGAAGGGGAGGTCTGACAGAAAAGGGGGAGTGTGTTAGTTTGAGAGGATGCATGTACCCTAGAAAAGTCATGTTTTAATCTTTATCCCATTTTGTAAAGGTAGTCATTTCTTCTAATCTCTATTCAGTACTATATGTTTGAAACTTTAATTAGACCATCTCCCTGGAGATGTGACTCAATCAAGAGTGGTTGTTAGACTGGATTAGGTGGAGACGTGTCTCCACCCATTCCAGGTGGGTCTTGATTAGTTTACTAAAATCCTATAAAAGAGAACAATAAGTGAGAAAGCCATGAGATTCAAAGAAAGCAGAGAAGAATGACATAGCCACGAGAAGCATAGTCCACCAGCCAGTGACCTTTGGAGATGAAGAAGGAAAACACCTCCCATGGATCTTCATGAAACAGGAAGCCAGGACAGAAAGCTAACAAATGAAGCCGTGTTCACCATGTGCCCTTCCAGTTGAGAGAAAACCTGACTGTGTTCACCATGTGCCTTCTCATTTGAGAGAGAAACCCTGAACTTCATCAGCCTTCTTGAACACAAGGTATCTTTCCCTGGATGCCTTTGATTGGGACATTTCTATAGACTTGTTTTTAATTAGGATATTTTCTCAGCCTTAGAACTGTAAACTAGCAACTTATTAAATTCTCCTTTTTAAAAGTCATTTCATTTCTGGTATATTGCATTCTGGCAGTTAGCAAACTAGAACAGGGAGAAAGAGGCTTTTTGAATGGATAGCAAAAAAATATTGGAAAATGGTAGGATCCCAAGAAAAGGAGGTATGTAGAGCCTGGAGATACCTAGAGCCACATACCAACTTAAGCTCTTGATTGACAAACCCGAAGAGTAGGGATCTGGCTCTGAAAAGGCTTTTCTTCCTCTTCTTCTTCTCATTCTTCCTCCTCCTCCTCCTCCTCCTTCTCCTCCTCCTCCTCCTCCTCCTCCTCCTCCTCCTCCTCCTCCTCCTCCTCCTCCTCCTCCTCTTCTTCTTCTTCTTCTTCTTCTTCTTCTTCTTCTTCTTCTTCTTCTTCTTCTTCTTCTTCTTCTTATTCTTCTTATTCTTCTTCTTCCTCTTCTTCTTCTTCTTTTCTACTCCTTAATAGCTCATTGGATATAACTGGAAGCCCTCTCAGTCTCCAGCACTGGCCCCAGAGAAGGGCAGAATTAAGCTTGTCTGAGAGACAAAATAACTAGCAAGGTGAAAGGAATTAATTCCCTAAAGGTTATTATCTTCCCTAAGAGGAAGATGGGGCTCAGTTCAAGTGGAATCCTTCCTTCAGGGAATTCAGGTCCCAGGTACTGGAAAACTGGAGCATTAATGTCAACCTATGACCTCACCTCTATCTCAACCACACACCCAGCAGGGAGAGTCTGCTGAAATTAAAGGCATCATATCACTTTACACTGGTGAGAAGCTATGGGCAGACAAGCACCACATGCTGGGCAATATAGGAAAAGGACAGAGTCTTAGAGTCTTCATAGGAAAGTCTGACAACCTGCTGGGTCTCAACCTTAGGGAAAACTGATGCTGGTGACTCTTTCCTCCTGAGATGTGAGCCTATCTGGTCTAGGAAAATCTGACTGGAGTATATAATATCTGAGGAGACCCTCTTCAAAAAATAGGCTCCATATAGGCAGGGCAAGAAAAAGAAAAACAAGAACTGAAAAATTCTGATCAGTTAAACAAAACCTATGCTACAGGTCTAAAATAAGTTGAACTGAATGTCAAAGAACACATAGAGAACAAATATATCCAGCAAGAAAATCCTAGGTAAAAGAGTGAAACCACCTCCAGAATAAACTAATTAAAGAGATCAAATGCCTAGATGCCAGCAAAAAATGAGCCATACTAGGAAAATCAAAGATATGGCCCAGTCAAAGGAACAACCAATGATTCAGATGAGATGCAGGAGTTGAAACAACTAATTCAGGATGTTCAAACACACATAGAAAATCTCATCAAAAATCAAACTATGAGTTGAGGGAGGATATGAGGAAGACATTGGACAAACAAAAATAACTTGAAAGTTTGAAAAAACAGAACTTATGGGGATAAAAGTCACAACAGAAGAGATAAAAAAAAAAAACCCAATGGAAATCTACAATGATAGATTTGAAGAGGCATAAGAAAGGATCGGTGAACTAGAGGGCTGGACATCTGAAATTTGACACACTAAAGAAAATATAGGGAAAAGAATGGAAAAATATGAACAGGGTCTCAGGGAATTGAATGACAATATAAAGTTCACGCATATACATTTGTGGGTGCCCCAGAGGATAAGAGAAGGGAAAAGGAGGAGAAAGACTAATGGAGGAAATTAGGACTGAAAATTTCCCATCTCTTATGAAAGATAAAAAATTACAAATTCAAGAAGTGCAGCATACCCCAAACAAAATGGATCCAGATAGACATACTTAAAAATACTTACTAATCAGATTCTTAGACGTCAAAGAGAAAAGAGAATTTTGAAAGCAGCAAGAGAAAAGCAATCCATGACATACAAGGAAAGCACAATAAGACTATGTGTGGGTTTCTCAGCATAAATCATGGAGGTGATAAGGTGGTGGTATGATATATTTAAGATTCTAAAAGAGAAAAATGCCAACAAAGAATTCTATAGTCAGCAAAATTGTCCTTCAAAAATGAGGGGGAGATTGAAATATTTCAGACAAACCATCACTTAGAGAATTTGTGACTAAGAGACTGGCTCTGCAAGAAATACTAAAGGGAGCACTACAGGCAGATAGGAAAAGGTAGGCGAGAAGGGTTTGGAGAAGAGTGTAGAAATGAAGACTATCAGTAAATGTAAAAAAAAGGAAAAGGACATATATGACATAAAAATCCAAAAGAACAAATGGTAAAGTACTGTCTTTATAGTAACAACATTAAATGTCAAGGATTAAACTCCCCAATCAAAAGACACAGACTGGTAGTATGGATTTAAAAACAGGATCCACCTATACTGTCTTTAGAAGACTTACTTTAGACCCAAGGACAAAAATAGGTTGAAAGTGAAAGCTTGGGTAGAGATATTTCATGCAAACAACAATCAGAAAAGACCACGAATAGCTACACTAATATCCAACAAGTTAGACTTCAAATGTAAATCAATTAAAAGAGACAAAGAAGAACACTATATATTAATAAAAGGAACAATTCAACAGGAAGATGTAACAATCATAAATATTTATGCACCAAGCAAGAGTGTTCCAAACTGCATGAGGCAAACATTGACAACACTGAAGGGAGAAATAGACATCTCTGCCATAATAGTTGGAAACTTCAATTCCCTGAGCTCATCAGTGGATAGAACATCTATACAGAGGATCAATAAAGAAACAGAATTTGAATAATACAATAAATGAACCAGACTTAACAGACATTTACAGAACATTACACACAACAGCAGGATCCATCTTTTTCTCAAGTGCTCATGGATCATTCTCAAGAATAGACCATATGCTGGGTCACAAAGAAAGTCTCAATAAATTTAAAAGGATTGAAATGATACAAAACACTTTCTTGGATCATAATGTAATGAAGTTGGAAATCAATAACAGGCAGAGGGCCAGAAAATTCACAAATATATGGAGGCTAAACAACACACTCTTAAACAATCACCAGGTCAAGGAAGAAATTACAAGAGAAATTAGTAAATATTTCAAGGCAAATGAAAATGAAAACACAACATATCAAAATGTGTGGGATGCAGCAAAGGCAATGCTAAGAGGAAAATTTATTGCCTTAAATATCTATATTGAAAAAGAAGAAAGAGCAAAAATCGAGGAATTAACTCTTCACTTGGAAGAACTAGCAAAAGAACAGCAAATTAACCCCAAAGTAAACGAAAGGAAGGAAACAACAAAGAGTAGAACAGAAATAAATGAAATTGAGAACATGAAAACAATTGAGAAAAGTGAACAAAACCAGAAGTTAGTTCTTTGAGAGAATCAATAAATCGATAGACCCTTATCTAGGTTGACCAAAAAAAAAAAGGGGGGGGGGGAGAGAGAGGATGCAAATAATTAAACCGAGAAATAAAATAGGAGACATAACCACTGGCTCCACAAAAATAAATGAGGTAATGAGAGGACACTATAAGCAATGACATACAATAAACTAGACAATGTAGATGAAACGGGCAAGTTCTTAGACAGGCATGAACAACCAACATTGACTTGAGAAGAAATAGACGATGTCAACAAACCAATCACAAGTAAAGAGATTGTATCAGTCAAGAAGCTCCCAAAACAGAAAAGTGCAGGATCAGATGGCTTCACATATGAATTCTCCCAAGTATTCAAGAAAGAGTTAGTACCAATCCTACTCAAACTCTTCAAGAAAATTGAAGAGGAGGGAAAGCTACCTAACTCAGTCTATGAAGCTAACATCACCCCAATACCAAAGCCAGGCAAAGATACTACAAGAAAAGAAAATTACAGACCAGTCTCTCTAATGAATATAGATGCAAAAATCCTAAACAAAATACTTGCAATTTGAATCCAGCAGCACATTAAAAGAATTATACACCATGACTAACTGGGATTTATTCAATGTATGCAAGGATGGTTCAACATAAGAAAACCAATTAATGCAATACACCATATTAACAAATCAAAGCAGAAAAATCACATGATGTGCATTCACATGGGACACAAATATCTTCATGCTTTAAGCCCACTCAGAAAGGGCTACCCACATACCTCTTCCCCAGACCTCTTTTTCACCAATTTTCCAATTATGGTCTTTCCAAGCCCCTGACCATCCCGTCAAACCATTAGCAATAGCCCATAAATCAGTATATAAATGCATCTCTGGCCAGGTCTTCTTCCAAGAAAAATGAACAACCAGGTGCACTACTCAAAGTTCTGCCCACTGGGAAGATTTCCCCTCACCACTGTCCTTCAGGGACACCCCAGAAAGGGGTTGGAGTGCTACAGCTGTCCACTTTTGGGTGGTATCTGCATATCATGCTGAGCCATCTGTAAACCAGGCCCAAGTTTTCTCTTCTTCAGTCAGTTTACTGTAAGGAACTCCCCACCAGGCCATATCTCTGATCTGAGAAGGAAAAGGTAAAGTGATAGGAATGGAGACTGTGGGCATTTGGGCCACTTCCTCATGTAACTTACTTGTGCCTTAAGGACCTGCTCTGGCCCTATCTCGTATATACCATTTCCATAATATGGTGGAATGCTGTTGTACACACCCAACTTTATGGCTTGGAAGGTCAAACAACACCCAGCTCATGTTAGACAACTCAGGTCTCAAGGTAACATGGTGGCCCATGGTTAAGCATTCAGTCTCTACTAAGGCCCAAGAGCAGTTTCTCAAAAGGAGAGTAGTTATCTGCAGCAGATAGTAAGGCTTTGCTCTAAAATCTTAAGGGTCTACATTGTGATTCTCCTATAGGGGCCTGCCAAAGTCTCCAGACAGCATCTCTATTTGCCACTGACACTTCCAGCACCATTGGACCTGCTGGATCATATAGACCAAGTGGCAAAGCAGCTTGTACAGCAGCCTGAACCTGCACAGAGCCTCCTCTTGTTCAGGACCCCACTCAAAATTAGCAGTTTTTCTGGTCACTCAATAAATGTGCTGGAGTAGACACCCAAATGAGGAAGTTCTCGCCAAGATCCAAAGAGACCAATTAGGTGTTGTGCCTCCTTTCTGGTTGTAGGAGGGGCCAGATGCAGCAACTTATCCTTCACCTTAGAAGGGATATCTCAACATACCCTACACCACTGGACACCAGAAATTTCACTGAGGTGGAAGGCCCCTGTATGTTTGTTGGATTTATCTCCCATCCTCTGATGCACAAATGCTTTGTCAATAAGTCTAGAGTAGTTGCTACTTCTTGCTCACTAGGTCCAATCAACATGATATCATCAATATAATGGGCAAGTGTGATGTCTTGTGGGAGGGGGAAATGATTAAGGTCCCTGCAGACAAGATTATGACATAGGGCTGGAGAGTTCATATACCTCTGAGGTAGGACAATGAAAGTATATTGCTGACCTTGCCAGCTGAAAGCAAACTATTTCTGGTAGTCCTTACTAACATCTATTGAGAAAAAAGCATTTGCCAGATTGATAGGTGCATACCAGGTACCAGGGGACATATTGATTTGCTCAAGCAATGATACCACATCTGGAACAGCAACTGTAACTGAAGTTACCACCTGGTTGAGCATACAATAACCCACTGTTACCCTTCAAGGCCCATTTGTTTTCTGCACAGGCCAAATAGGAGAGTTGAATGGGGATGTGATGGGAATCACCACCCCTGCATCCTTCAAGTCCTTAAGAGTGGCAGTAATCTTTGCAATCCCTCCAGGAATCTGGTATTGCTTCTGATTTACTATTTTTCTAGGTAGGGGCAGTTATAGTGGCTTCCATTTGGCTATTCCCACCATAATAGCCCTCACTCCATGAGTTAGAGAGCCAATGTCAGGATTCTGCCAATTGCTCAGTATGTCTATTCTAATTACGCATTTTGGTACTGGGGAAATAACTACAGAATGATCAATGGAGTTTCAGCTCAGGTCTGTTTCACAGTGGGTCCAGTGGGCCCCTGAACCCACTGTGAGACAGATCTGAGCTGAAACTCCATTGATCATCTGACCTCCATAAGCCCCTACTCTGACTGGTGGACCACAGTGGCATTGGGTCCCCTGGAATTAATGTCACTTCTGAACCAGTGTCTAATAATCCCTGAAATATCTGGTCATTTCCTTTTCCCCAATGAACAGTTACCTTGGTAAAAGGCCGTTAGTCTCCTTGGGGAAGGCTTGGAGGAAGATTAGCAGTTTAAATTTATAGCATTGTAACAGGGTCATCCCCAAAGGGACTTGGCCTCCCCCTCATTCAAGGGGCCCTGGGTCTGTAAACCATCTCAAGTCTGGAAATTGGTTAAGGGGCCATGACTCTGTCTTTTTATAATTCAAGTTAGACTTCTGCTCAGTTGACCTAGAACTCTTTTGTTTATACAGCTCAAACAGGAATTTAGTAGACTGCCCATCTATTGCACTTCTAGGTAACACATCATTTACTAGCCAATGCCACAAGTCTCTGCAAGTCAGATTATTTTGACTCCTACTTTGAGTCTGCTGTCCATTATGATAGACACGTCTACCTTGTCTTTGGCAATTAAGTGCTGCCACCTGGCTTCTGCCAACTTGGGATCTGGTCATCCCCACTGTGTTTAACATTCCAGCTCAGTGACACCAGTTCCCACTGTAATATTTGACCCACAGAGAAGGGCTACTACAGAGCTCTTCAGGGATGATGAAGCTAGTCTCACAAATTTATTTCTCACTGTTCTGGTAAAAAGTGCATCCTCTGGATATTCCTGAGGTGGAAAAGCAGGTTTTCCTTGATAAGTCCACTCTAACATTCCAATCTCTCTAAGCCTCTGGATCCCCTCATCTACATTATACTAGGGCAGTTTTGGCATTTCAACTTCAGGTAATGTTGGCCACCTTTTGATCCATGTTTCAGCCAACCATCCAAACAGTTAATACCTTTTCTAACCCCTTGAGCTATAACATTAAATGCAGAATCTCTGTTTAGTGGGCCCAAATCAATAAAGTCAGCTTTATTCAGCTTTATATTCTTCCCACCATTATCCCACACCCTTAACATACATTGCCACACATATTCCCCTGATTTCTGTCTATATAAATTGGAAAACTCACCCAGTTCTTTTGGAGAATAATGTACCTCCCACCTCCCCATGGGTGATATTTTGTACCTCACCTTTTGGAACCTGTTGGGGCTTTAATGTAGTTATAGGTCTGGAAGAAATGAGGGGTGGTAGGGGTGGGCCATGAAAAGAATTAGAAATATCTCCTAAGCCATTTGCTTCAGAGCATTCATTTGTAGATTCATCTGGTGCAACAGGATTAATCACTCTAGGGCTAATCCCTTCAGATGGCGGTTGAGTAGCCAAATTCTAAGGGAAGGCTGGAGGTGGGGGGTAGCTATGTCCTCAGGGAAGACTGGTACAGGGTTATCTGGAGAAGACTCAGCATGACCTAGGGTTTCAACCTCTCCATCAACATCATTATCAATCTGTATGTCACCATCCCATTTTTTAGGGCCCCACTCCTTTCCAATCAGTGCCCTCACTTTAATAGCAGACACCATGCAAAATTGAGATTTCAGTTTATGTTGTAAAGTTGCAACTCTAACAATAAGATTCTGAGTCTGATGTTCAAAGACCTCAAGTCTACAGCTACAGGAAATAAGATTTTCCTTCAGGACACTCACAGAAACATTTACATGTCAGACAGTGTGTAAACTACTCATTTGAAGGCTCAAGCCCACCCCTTTCTCTCATTAATGTATACAGTGTATCTAACAACAACCACCCAACATCTCTATATCTTCTATTTGCACAAAACTCCATAAAGGTGTCAAAAACATTATCCCCCAGAGCCTGGCTTCATACAAGTGAAGTATTAGAAGAATCCAATGGTGATATTTTGACTATCTCTTTTGCCAACTCACCCTATGGATTGGCAGTATCATTCTGGTTATGGGAATCAGAGTACTTAGTGCCTTTGAGTCCAGTCAGAGTAGAAAACTAGTCATAAAAACCCATTTTTAAGATTCTGTTTCTTAAGAACCACTCCCCATATCAAGCTGTATTAGCTAGGGTTCTCTAGAGAAACAGAATCAGCAGGAAATATCTGTAGACATAAAATTAATAAAAGTGCCTCACAGACCCATGGGAACATAGAATCCAAAATCCACAGGGCAGGCTGTGAAGCTGACGACTCCGATGAAGCATCTGGATGAACTCCACAGGAGGCTTGCCGGCCGAAGAAGGATTCTCTTCTGAATCCCCCTAAAAAGCCTTTCAGTGATTAGATTAAGCATCACTCATTGCAGAAAACACCCCTCTTGGTTGATAACAAGTGCAATCAGCTGAAGATACAGTCAATGTGATCATGATTTAATTCTATGAAATGTTCTCATAGCAACAGACAAGTCAGCACTGCCCAACTAGACAAACAGGCACCACCACCTGGCCAAGTTGACACATGAACCTGACCATTATACCCCTCAAGGCAATCTCAAACTGGTCCCCACTGTACCTAAAATATTTTACATCAGGAAAATATCCTTAATGTTTATGTTGGCATTATCCTTCATTTCAGAAGACAAGTCTTCTCACTGTCAGGGAAAAACTTACAAATAATTTGTTCTTACACCTTGTATAAGTAAGGTGCTAAAATAACCTATTGCATAAGAAGTGTTTGGGAAGTATTACAGTGGTTAAAAGGGATTTTCTAGCTTGTTGCTAGTTAAAATTAAATAAGTAAAATATTCATATATTTGGAGATGGTATAAATTCCTAAAAATTTGATAATATTCTCACTGTTGATGTTATATCCTGATACTAATCTATGTGATGTTAAGCAATGGTATGGTGTTATTAGTCATGGTTTTAATCATTCTAAAAAGCTACAGATCAGAGAAATAGCCAAATTGTCAGTTGCACTGCTCTGCTCTAATACATCTCTAAAAGTATATGTAATCAACTATAGGTCAGAGATCCATCTGTAAAAAGAAAAGCCTTTAAAAGAGAGGCAAAATGAATATATAAAGTATATTTTTCTTTTAATTAACATAAGTCTGGTAAATACAAAAGTGAAACAGAACAAAACCTCTACTATGATTTGTTAGTTAAAATGACTAACAATTGGTTTCTGAAAATAGCTTCATTTAAAAATACTTATAAAAGTTAGTATTTATATTGTAAAGTTTGTTATCTTTAAATTTTGAGATGCTTTACTCTTTGTATAACCTAATAAACTCCCTGGAACTTTAAGTGTCTGTATAACACCTAAAACTCAAATTTGGTTCTCCAGCTCTGAAAATTAGCATGGTTCCACAGATCAACAGTTAAAATATTAAAACAAATCAAACTCCAATTAAAAATGCAATAAAACTGATCTGAATAAAACCAAGCTAAATCATTATACAAGGGAAAAATAATATTGTCTATATTTTAAAGCTTTAACTTCTGTGTGAGATAAAAGAAAAATGTTTGTCCAAAATTTGCACTAATTTAATCTGTCTAGTGAGTTAAACAACCTAATTTGGCTTTATTTAATATGGAACCTGGAATAAGGAACAAAATCTTAATGTTTTATACTCTGCATTGCAGAGTATTTAGGGCAGAAAATGAAAAAGTGTCTGCAAAGTCCCTTGAGGGACTGGGAAAGATAAAACAAACAGGAATTCCCCAAGTAGCCAAGGCCTCAAATTTATGGCTTGTCCTTATGAAACTTATTTCTATGACAGTAAACTAAACCTACTTAGAATTAGTGCCTAAGAGCCATCTCCAGAAGATCTCTGCTGTTGCTGAAATGTAGTCTCTCTCTACGCGAAACTCTGAGCTTCCCCCAATGTAGGACATAATTTCCAGCGATATAAACCTGGCACTGGCAGTGTGAAATATAACTGGCCCTGGCACTGTGAGATATAAGCTCTGAAGATGAGCCTGGCCCTGACATGGATAAACTGACCAAAAGGGGGAAAAGAAATAGAGTTTCAATGACTAAGATATTTCAAATTGAGTTGAGTGGTTATTCTGAAGGTTATTATTATGCAAGTTTCAGCCAGATATTACAAACTGCCACAATATGGCAAGCCCCAACCAACAATGTTCCCAGAAACCCTAAAAAACATCTAATGCTCTATAAAACTTTACTTATTAAGTTTGTTTTTCAGAAACTTAAAATCTCCAAATTGTTCCAATGCCAAAGAAGCTCTGAAACCCAAAGATGCTGAATTCTCCAAGAATAACAACTAGTTTCATTGTTCATCCCTTTGCCCCTTAATAACAATACCCCTTTTTCAGTCTTGAAGCAGTTAAAAGAGCCCTGTATATGCTAACCACGGCAGCAAAAGGAACCTGTGGAATGTTAAATAAAACCTGATGTTTTACATCAACAATACAGGTCACGTAAAACAAAATTTTAAAACACAGAAAAGGGGGGGGGCCATAATAAGGAATAACTTAGCAAATACAGTTACATCTTCATCTTAGCTAAAAAAAACTTTCTCTCAAATTTCTTTCATTCTTCTCCACCCCTTTATGAGCTATACTGCTCCCCCTCATTGGGCCCTTAATTATACTCCTGTTAATTTTCCTCCTAGCCCCCTGACTCTTACAATCTCTATCTAAGTTTGTCATAGGTCAATAGCAGCCATGACCAACCAGCAGAATTCTGAAAACATACTCCTGCTACAACAAAAATTAAAAAATATTCTGCTCCTGTTGCAACAAAAACATCACTATCAGCCTGTTCCAACTGAAGATGCCCAGAAACCCAACTAATGATGCCCCTGCTCAGCTTGAAATGATGCCCCCTGCCCTAACTATGACCCTTGTCCACAGGAAGTAGTAAAGAAAGAATACGACTCCACTGCTCCCTCCAAAAACTGCTTGAAGCTAAGCTAAGGCATTGATCCAGACCCAGACCCAGCTTCATTCTATTTTATTTAAAAATAAAAAATAAAAAAGGCAGGAATATCAGGCCTCAGAAAAAGAACTTTACATATAAAATGGACTCTGGCCAAGGAGCCCCTCAGCTTCTTTGAGAAAATCAACAAAATTGATGGACCCTTAGCAAGGTTGACAAAAAGAAAAAGAGAGAGGATCCAAATAAATAAAATCAGAAATGGAAGAGGAGACATAATCACTGACCCTGCATATAAAGGAGGTAATGATATAAAGGTGGTAATGAGAGGATACTATGAACAATTTTATGCTAATAAACTAGACAACATAGATGAAATGGACAACTTCCTAGAAAGGTATGAACAACCAATATTGGCTGGAGAAGAAATAGACAACACCTCAACAAACCAATCACAAGTAAAGAAACTGAATCAGTCATCAAGAAGCTCCCAAAAAAGAAAAGTCCAGGACTAGCTGGCTTCACATATGAATTCTACCAAGCATTCGAGAAAGAAGTAGTATCAATCCTGCTCAAACTCTTCAAAAAAATTGAAGAGGAGGGAAGTCTACCTAACACATTCTATGAAGCCAATTAGCATCCTCATACCAAAGCCAGAAAAAGATACTACTAGAAAAGAAAACTACAGACCAATCTCTCTAATGAACATAGATGCAAAAATCCTCAACAAAATTCTTGCAAATCAAATCCAGCAACACATTAAAAGAATTAAACACCATGACCAAGTAGGATTTATTCCAGGTATGCAAGAATGGTTTAAATATGAAATCCATTAATGTAATATACCATATCAACAAATCAACACAGTAAAACCATCTTGATCATCTTGATTGATGCAGAAAAGGCATTTGCAAAATTCTACATCCTTTCTTGAAGAAAACACTTCAAAGTATAGGAATAGCAGGGAACTTCCTCAACATGATAAAGGAATATTTGAAAAACCCACAGCTAACATCATCCTCAATGGGGAAAGACTGAAAGCTTTCCATTGAAGATCAGAAACAAGACAAAGATGTCTACTGTCACCATTGCTAGTCAACATTTTGTTGGAAGTTCTAGCCAGAGTAATTAGACAAGAAAAAGAAATACAAGGCATCAAAATTGGAAAGGAAGAATTAAAATTCTGCTTGCAGATGATATGAACTATATGTTAAAAACACCAAAACATCCACAGCAAAACTAGTAGAGCTAATAAATGAGTACAGCAAAGTGGCAGCATACAAGATCAACACTCAAAAACCTGTATGTTTCTATACACTACCAATGAGCAATCTGAGGGGGAAATCAAGAAAAAAATCTCATTTACAATTGTAACCAAAAGAATAAAATATTTAGGAATAAAATTAACTAAGGATACAAAAGACCTACACAAAGAAAACTACAAGAAATGGCTAAAAGAAATCACAAAAGAAGACCTAAATAAATGGCTAAGCATATCGTGTTCATGAATTCAAAGACTAAATATACTTAATGCCAATTCTACCTAAATTGATTGATAGTTTCAATGCAATACCAATTAAAATCCCAAAAGCTTATTTTCAGAAATAGAAAAACCAATAACCATTTTATTTGGAAGGGCAGGGTGCCCCAAATAGCTAAAAATATCTTGAGAAAGAAAAATGAAGTTGGAGGTCTCACACTACCTGACTTTAAGGTGCATTACAAAGCTACAGTGGTCAAAACAGCATGGTACTGGCATAAAGATAGATACACTGACCACTGGAACTGAACAGAGTGTTCAGATATAGCCTCTCATCTACGGAAATTGATCTTTGATAAGGCAGTCAAGCCAATTCACCTGGGACAGAACGGTCTCTTCAATAAATGGTGCCTAGAGAACTGGATATCCAATGCAAAAAGAATGAAAGAGGATCCATATCTCACACCCTATACAAAAATGAACTCAAAATGGATCAAAGACCTAAACGTTAGAGTTAAGACCATAAAACTTTTAGAAGAAAATGTAGGGAAATATTTTACAAAACTTGTAATAGGAGGCAGTTTCATAGATCTTATACCCAAAGCATGAGCATTGA
The DNA here is from genome assembly GCF_023851605.1 of Tamandua tetradactyla. Classification (NCBI taxonomy): domain Eukaryota; kingdom Metazoa; phylum Chordata; class Mammalia; order Pilosa; family Myrmecophagidae; genus Tamandua; species Tamandua tetradactyla. Next base: position 50,587,960 of record NC_135341.1, on the reverse strand, counting down.
AGAAAGAAATAGATAAGTGGGAACTCCTCAAAATTAAACACTTTTGTGCATTAAAGAACTCTGTCAAGAAAGTAAAAAGGCAGCCTACACAATTGGAGACAATATTTGGAAACAACATATCAGATAAGGGTCTAGCATCCAAAATATATAAAGAGATTGTTCAATTCACAACAAAAAAGACAAACAAATAAAAAATGGGCAAAAGACATGGACACTTCTCAGAAGAGAAAATACAAATAGCTAAAAGGCACATGAAAAGATGCTCAGCTTCCTTGGCTATCAGGGAAATGCAAATCAAAACCACAATGAGCTATCATTTCACATCCACCAGAACGGCCATTATCAAAAAAGCAGAAAACAACAGGTGCTGGAGAGGATGTGGAGAAAGAGCCATATTTGTCCACTTTTGGTGGGAATGTAAAATGGTACAACTGCTGTGGAAGGCAGTGTGGTGTTTCCACAGGAAGCTAAGTATAGAATTGCCATATGACCCAGCAATACCATTGCAAGATATCTTTTCAGAGGACATAAGGCAAGGACACAAATGGATATTTGCACACCTATGTTTATTAGCAGCATTATTTACAATTGCTAAGAGATGGAAACAGACCAAATATCCATCAACAGAAGAGTGGCTAAACAAGCTGTGGTATATACAGATGATTGAATATTATGTAGCTGTAAGATAGAATAAAGTAATGAAGCATCTAATAACGTGGATGGCCCTTGAAGACACTATGCTTAGTGAAATCAACCAGAAACAAAAGGACAAATACTGTATGGTCTCACCAATATGAACTAACATTAATGAGTGAATTTGGAGAATTTATTCTTATGCATTATAAAGATATCCCCTTATTAGTTTATGGTGTATTAGAGTGGCTAGAGGGAAGTTTCTGAAACTGTAGAGCTGTATTCCAGTAGCCATGTTTCTTAAAGATGATTGTATAATGATATAGCTTCTACAATATGACTGTGCGGTTGTGAAAAAGAAATTATCATGGTGATGAACACACAATCATATGACAATATTGTGAGCTACTGATTGTACACCTTATATGGAATGTATGTGTATGATTTTTCCATAAAAACATTTTTTAAAAAAGCATAAAGCTATGGAAAGATAAAACGTGATGGGGGAGTTATGCAGAGAAGGTCAGGTTTAACAAATAAGTATGAGTGCTGAATCAGTATATTGACGTTTCATTCAATCAGTATATTGACGTTTCATTCAGTACCTTAGAGCAGCTAGAAATAATAAAAACAAAATTGTGGAATTATAACTGATAACCAAACTCTGAAATCTTTTCTACAACTAGTTGCTTCAATGTACTTTGAAATTTATTGTTTTTGTATATGTGTTATTTTTCACACAAAAAAGAAAAACGATAAGGAGAAGTATAATAGAGAAGACAGGATTTTTATAATTAATATGACTGCTGAAACAATATATTGATATTTCTTTTGGTCTCCAGTGTCTTGGAGCAGCTGGAAGGAAAAATGAAAAATCCTGGAACTGTAACCCATACCAAACTTTAAAATCTGTTGTATAACAACTCTTTAAAATGTACTTGGAAATCTACAGCTGTTTTTGCATATACGTTATTTTTCACAATAAATAAAAGTAAAAAAACAACAACACATAGGGATAGTGGTGATGAAAGTACAACATTGAGAATGTAATTAACATCACTGAATTATAAACTTTATCATTAAAATGAATGTAAATTGAAAAACTGACAGTATCTCCTAAAGCTGAACAATGTACCTATCCTATGGCCCCGCAATTCCACACCTGGGTATATACCAAGAAGATACCAAGAGGAATGTGTACACGTCCACTGAAATGTTCATAGCAACTTTATCCATAATAACTGGAACTGGAAAATGGAAATACCCCAAATTTCCATCAGCAATAGAATAGATTAATAAATTATGGTACAGTCATATCATAGAATACTAAACAGAAGTGAAAAATGCACTTCTGCTACATGCATCAAGGATGACTCTCGACCATATTGTTGAAGACACAAAAGAATATGTATTGTTATACCATCTATGTGAAGTTTAAAAACAAGCAAAACTAATCCATGGGGATAAAGGTAAGAATAATGGTTATCTGAGTGTGGAAGGGGCATAAAGGTACCTATTGGGGTGCTAGAGATGCTCTACACCTTCATCTGGGGGGTGGTTTAAAGAGTGTCTAGAAAAATTCATTGAGGTGTACAGTTAAGATTTCTACACTTTATTGGATCTAAGTTTTACGTCAACAAAAAAGAAAAATTACTGAAATTGCAGATCTATATAAACGGAGACATACAGTGTTACCTTCCAAATATTTCTGGGTTTCCTTCCAGGCACTTGGAAGGATTCATATATCCTATGAAGGATTTTTTAGGATTACACCCTCCTTGAGCTTCACTGTGGCCACGTGATTTGCCTTGGCCGGTAAAAGAGCTTTAAGTTTCTAGCAGTTTATATGTCATACTCACTTTTTTATTTCCCAAAATGAGCAGTCACACCCCACATGGTATCTGCTTTGTCAGTGTGAGTTTCAGAATGTGGACAACTTAAAACAGGAATCAGTAAACTTTTTCTGCAAAGTGCCAGATAAATATTTTAGACTTCGTGGGTCATACAGTCTCTGTCACGACTACTCAACTCTGCCATTGTAGAACAAAGGCAACCACAGAGTACATAAATGCAAGGCAAGGTCATGTGAGAATGAAAGTTTATTTATAAAAACAAGCAGCACGTGGAACTATAACCACACCAAATTTTAAAACCTGTTCTATAACTACTTATTAAAATGTACTTGGAAATTTGTTACTTTTTGTATATATGCTATATTTCACGATAAAAAAAAAAAAACAAAAACCAAAAAACAGGCAGAAGGATGAATTTCACCTGTGGGCTGTAACTTGTTGCTCCCTGACCTAGAGCAAAGAACCCAGCCAAATTGCAACAGACATGTTACATGACATAATGAGATTTTGTAGTTGTTTGATACCACATGGCAACCTAGTCTATCCTAATACAAAAATTGGTTCCCTACTTAAACAAACAAAAAACAAAATACTGAGCAATGGTTAAATGGTTAAATAACAGGCATTCGGGGAAAAAGCTATTGGAGGATGGGAGAAATAATTTATAAAGTAGCAATTCATGTTATAGAGTGGCAAATGGTCCCGTGACAAAACTTAGATGGCAGATAATCTAACCTTTACTAAAGAAAAATCAAACAAAATTCTTTGTGGTTGTGCTTTTGGCTACATTTAACAAAATACACAGGAAAGAAATGAACTCAAAAGACAACTGTTTAGTTTGCAGGCAGAAATGAAAGGGAACAGAGTTCACAAATTCATGTACTTATTGGGTAGGATGAGGCAACTTATCAATTACAAGTAGTAAGATAAAAATGAGATTCTTTAACCCAAACATTGATTAAAGTTCAGTTTCGCAGCAAGAACCAAATCAATGGATGATTATCATACCTACTGTAAAGATCTCTGAATAAAATGCCCGAGTAATAATCCAACTAAGACTGTAGCACTAGTAAATCCCTCAAATTGGACAAAATAGTTCAAAGAAAAAAGAACCTAAAAGTGTGGCTCTCCCACCTAAGCCTGATAGGCCCCAGGTACCCAGAAACTAAGTTCAGAGAGAGACATGGTAACAAGAATGCAAGGAAATATAACAAATCTAAGTAGACACTGATCAGTTGACTTTTAGGCCATCTCCTTGGGGAGGTGATGAGGGCATTCTACCAAGTGGATGGCAAATGAATTGATTATGTAATGACCAGAAAGCTGACTGGTCATTTTCCTAATATTCTGTTACGTTTGCTTACTTTTAAGTCCCAGAAGAGCTAGAAAACAGGGACGTGTCAAGTAAAGTAAATGGCATGCCATAGATTTCTCAGGTTGATGCTTACAAAAGGAAAAATGGACATTAACTTTTAAGTTGTAATACCGTTTACTGATACTGATTCTAACTTTATAATTACTGAAGTATTGTCTCAGTTCACTTAGCATTGTCCAATTCTCTTCATCTATATGTAGGTTCCTTTGGAAGTCTGCTTTTAATTATTAAAAATAAGTATAGATTTCTATATTGCAGAGGTAAAGACAGTATTACATTATGTGAGTATACCTGGGTTTGAATCCTGGCTTTAGTACTTTTTATGTTTACTAGGGCAAACAGTAATCTAAGCTTGTTTCCTCAACAACATTTGCATAAAATATTTGAGCCTATGCCAAACATTTTGCTAAATTATAGAAATACAACAATAAGAAATATAATGACCCTAGTCATAAAGAACTTGGTTTCATTTCTTAATTTGTAACATGTGAATGTAACTACTCAATGAGCAGTCGAAGGCAGGGCCCCTGTGAAAGTTAAAATTGACAAAGCTTTAAAGATCATAAAACACTACACAAGTATTTATTCATCCAAACATTTATTGAAATGTCAGGCATTGTGCTAAGCACTAGAGATACAACAGTGAGAAGGCTGATATGGTCCCTGTGCTTATAAAGCTTACAGTCTAGCAGTGATCAATATGTAGTAACAATAATGTGTGCTAAGTTTATGTCGGGAAAGAACAGGGTATTTAGGGACTGCCCATTAAAGGCCACCTACTCTAGAGGCATTAATGAAGTCCTCCTAGAAGAGGTGGCATATAAACTGAGATCTGAAATATGAATACATATTTCTATCTTATCCTAAGAGTAATGGTGAAAGCAGTGGGATGATATGACCAGTTATACCTCCTGGAACACTTTGGCTACAGCATGGGAAGGGAGACTGGTAAGGAGGCTGTTGCTATAATTTAGATAAATTGATGGCCTGAATTAGGATAGTGACACTGGAGAGTTGAAGTTTAGACAGTAGACTAACAGAAAGGTCTTTCTTTGGGACTGGATATGAAGAATGAAGAGGGAAAAGTCATGGATGACTCAGTTTTTGGCTTGGGCAAAGGCAAGTAAATGGTTGGTAATGTCAGTTACTAAAAAAGAGAACATGAGAGGAGCAGGTTGGAGGCAAGTTTAATTAAAGAGTGAAACAGCAAAGTGGGTTTGTTAAGCTAGCAGGTAGATGTATGAATTAGGAAAGGTCTAGAAAGGAGATATGAATTTGGGAGTCATTAACATATAGGTGGTAATTGAAGCCATGGAAGAAGAGATCAGTTAGGGAGCTGGTGTAGAATGAGAAGACAACTTAATATGAAATAAAAAATTATATGAAACACACAGATATTTAAGGGAAAGAGTCTCCTGTAAGGAAAACTAAGAAAGCATACTTTACTAGATATCAAGCATCTTCCAAAGTTAAAGGATGGGACAGCATCTCCCAAAGTTAAAGGATGAACATTTTTCAAGGACGGTGGTTACTTGTATGAAAGCAGGGTAAAAATACCGACTAGAATTTAGTGACCTTGGGAGAACAGTTTGAGTTGGGAGATGTAGGAGAATGGAAATATAGACAAATCTTTCAAGAAACAAGTAGGGATTGGAGATAAAAGACAGTAACTAGTAAGGACATAAGAGTTTTTATAAGATGGTACTTATTTTTACTATATTCACTGAAACAACAGGACCTGTAACAACTATATTTATAAAAGACTGCCATGCAGTTACAGAATTACCTAATACAGAACACACACACTTTTTTTTTTATCAGACTAGCTGATAGTAAATCGAGGGTCAATTTAAAATTCTTGGCTTATATCCCCTCCACCTTCAGTGACAATATGTGAACTAACTTTATTATTACCTAAAGCAAAACATATACTGGAACTTCACAAAATGTACAGTACTTCAGTATTTGAGGAACTGGGGTTAGAAAGCAGAAGCAGCTTTCAGGTCTTCTATTCACAAAGCACTTGCTTTGAAAGAGAAGACTCAAAACTATTAGGAAATTACTGGTAGGTTTTTGTTTGTTTTCTAGATTATTTTTCACTGTTTTTCCAGATAATTAAGCTTACTCCCTGTTACCAAAATCTCAACTTAACTATTCCTGACATCTAGGTAACATACTATACTTGTTTTTCTGCCCTAAACTAATTATGTATAATAGGACACTGTGATTTAATATCAATTCCTGATTCGTAAATGCTGTTGTGAACTCCTGGAACCTGTCCAGGAAACTTTCTTCAACTCTATGAGCCAAACTCAGAATGTTGGAATTAGTTTCACCTCTCAGGTATTCTATTAATTTGCCCAAACTGCCCTTCTAATTTTGTTTCTACCAGTAATATGTGCTGTCCTTTGAAGTAAAATAATCTCCATTACAGATCTACTGGCATTTTGGAAGAGATAACTGTTAATTGCGCCAGCCTGTCCAATGCACTGCAGTGGATAAGGGTGGTCCTCAGGCTCAAATGCCAGCAGAACCCCCGGGTAATTATGACAACCCAAAAACATGTGACCCATAGTTCCCAACAAAGTCTGGAGGGAAGAGATACTGCCTCTGGCAAGAACGTCTAACAAATTTTCGTTGTTACGACTATTGGATCTATTTTGACTGCTAAATCAGTTCCTTCTGGATTGGTTGTAACCTGGTTCCTTGAATTTGCTTGATTAGTGATCACAGAATAAAGTGCTATAATAGCTAAGACGACACTTTTGCACAATAATTTCCAAATTGTACTTGAGAGGACAAGTTGGGTCCTGTTTTTAAGTCAATTTTATATAACAGACTTTACTGTAAGATTTCCTTTCATGAGTTAAGTTTGAAAATCACTGTATTAGCACAAAACAGATGTCTTACTAGAAATACAGGATTGCTACAACCTGTGAAATAAGACTTCTTTTCAGTATTTTTACATGTGCAGTGTCTTAAATATAGAATGTGTAAGACAGTTTCAAATTCTAGAATAAATCCACTTCCAGCAGCTAACAAAATCTGATATTATAAATACCAATTTAAAATAAAGTGTTCCCTTTAAATAGGATTTCTTTATAAAGTAGTATCTTCCATGCAAATAGGACAAATGTGCTAAAACATCTCACACCTGATCCTGGAGTGCTAAAATCTTTTAGGACATCCTTTGGGACAGGGCCAAACTTCTGTCTGGAGTTAAAAAACAAAAAGGAATTACTAACTGGCACCGTTAACAGATTCTATACTTACCGTAGTCCTTTAATAAGCAAGCTGATAAAACAGCCCTTGATTATGAAAAATTCAGGGGAAGCCCCATATAATTGGTTAGTCTGACCTCCAAATGCAGGAAACCTTCTAAACCAGCAATTTAAAAATAATTCTTGCTCCTCTGCTAAAATTCTGATTACTTTCTCTATTAGTGGTAGAAGGGGTGGGGGGCAAGAGGGAGGAAATCAGTCAATATTTATTTCAGACTCAGATATGTGTTTTAAAAAAAATCCTAAACATTTTGACAGTTAAGACAATATACCTCCAAGGTATTTGTATTCTTCTTTTGGAACCTTCTGAACCTGCTATGTGAGTCCCTGCAAACTGTTCAAACATATCTTTAAGCAGCTGATAATTTCAGACTACACTGGATGAGAATTTTAATGCTCTGTTAAAATAAGAGCTAAAATATTTGGCATAAAACTTCAGAATTCCTTAAAAACAGTACTAATTCAACTCACATTATCAGCACTAAACTTCTTCAAGAACAATTATATCATAAAAGGAAAAGACAATAACTTTGTCATTAAACTAAATTTTGAAAAAGGTAGTGTTATGTTTCAGTCCCAAGCTGCCCTTGAAATGAAAAAAAAAAACAAAAAACACCACTGTCTGAAGAACTCGAATTGTGATCAATTTGGACAGTCTGTAATAAACTTGGGGCTTTCCCACAATCCAAATTAGTAAACTTAAAAAAAAAATCAAACCAATTTTTGCTCTTAGAATTGAATTCTCGTTGAGCTTTTCAGTGTTTACCACAAAGGCTTATGGATTAGATTCATTTCTTCCTCTCACAAGATCATCCCAATGGGGCTCCATTTCAGTTGTGGCAATCCGAAATAGGGCTTGGAGATGCTCATCTGTCAATGGCTGGCTCAAAATGTGTTGATTTCGAGTCAAATACGAAAAAGCCTTTTCACAGATTTGGTTACTATCAAACAAGGATGCCACCTTACAGGCAACCCCTTTGATAATAGGGTAAGATTCAGCAGACAATCCAGCATAGAACTGCCCCAAATCTTTGATTCTGTATTCATTCCAAAGGTTTGTATTTGACTGAAGTTTTGTTAGCTCCATCCTTACTGAAATCGGTGCATATTCAGGTTTAAAGTTAAACGGATTTGAAAACAGTTCTAAGTCCTTTTTAATGAACCTGAGGTCCCTGAAATGCCTCTCAAATTCCTTTTGTAGGCGACAGATCACCACTTGATACCTGTCAGGATCAAATATTTTTTGATCTCCTTTAAGGTGCTGTTTAAGCTCATCAACAACTTCTCTGAAGGCAGCAAAGTGTGTTAGGTTGTTTTCCTCAATATGTCTCTGAAGTAAATTCAGCTTAACTTCAAAGGTACAAATGTGTTCAAAGGCAGCAGCAGCAAAGACTTTACTAACACGCAATTCTTCACTTAGTTCTCGAAGGTGGTCCATAATATCCACCAAGAAGCCAAAGTCACAAAGCCATTGTTTGTCTGTGAAATGGACTGTGGTTGCCCCTATTGAAACCAAGAATGCTTCTATCTCCTTTCTTAGGGAAAATATTAGTTTTAAAGTTTTACCTCTTCTGAGCCAACTATTCAGACATCTTCCGTTAACTCTTTCACCATGCTCTGATTCTGACTCAGTTAATAAAGCCTGAAATTCGGGTCGCCTAACGCCCCTGGTCTTAATCAAAACTATCCATTCTGATATGGTATTTACGACCTGATTAACATCCACATCGTAAGAGGTCAACAGTTCCAAGTGAAGAAATCCTGAATAATGAATAACATTCCAACAATTGGGGCTTACAGCCTTTTCTCTCATGTAGCAGACCAATCCTGAATTCTCACCAATCATCCTTAAAGTGTGCGTTGTGGTCAGTCCAACCATTCGTTGTAAGCTAAGCCCCGCTGTCTGTAGGGCATCTAGGATTGCAGCCATGAGCGCACCGACACTGAAGTGATGAGTCAGGTTGATTATGGTCAGAAGCTCTTCTTGCACCTCCAAGTCATGGCCCACGCCGCGTATAAAGACCAGGAGGTAGTTCTCATAGGCCACAAAAGCCTGGTCGTCCAAGGCAAGAGAATAAGATTTAAAGTCCCTAGCTCGGTTAAAAAGCTGACTACGTAGATTTCTGTCAATGCCCAGGATCCTCTGCCCTGTGATCTCTGGAGATAAATCAATGCCCTCCAGAACGCCTACGTGCTCAGGCAGCACTTCTCTCAGCATCACCTCCATGCACTGGTAAACGACGTCCCCCTCACCCCAGCCGCGACCCTTCAAAGCCAAGAGGCGGGCGAGCCCGAGGCCTGCTCGAGCAGCTCTCTCCTCCGCAGTGAGTGGGGTGATAACCGGCAAGTCGCCCTGACGCAGACGCTCCACCAGTGCCGCGCGCTCGCCCTCGGCCACATACCGCTCGTAGTATTCGTGCTCCGCCTCGTAGTGGCGCCTGACGTCGCGTTCGCGGGTGGCTACAATAAGGCGGCGACAGACCAGGCACAGGGCCCCGTCTCCCTCCGGAGGCTCCACCACCAAGTAACGCTGGGTCCACTCGGGTCGGAACACCCGAGACTCGTCAACTTCCATCCTGCTCCTTTTGGGCGTCATCCACATTTTGCTGGAGGCCACAACAGCAGAGCAGACCCCGGGGACGTTGTAGGAAAAGGGGAGGCGAAGCTAGGACCAAGCCCCCTCCTCCTCTCTGCACTAGATCACCTCAGCAGCGGGACCCCCGTCTCCTGCTATCGCACCTCCGTTCCTATTGGCTGGAGATTTCGCACTCCCAGAAACTAGCCAATAGGAAGAACTGACAGTGATTTCTAACGCGCAAGCGCATATCTCCTAGCAAGTGGGTTGCGGGACCATAGGGCGGGGCGAAGAGGTCCAGGAGAAACTTGACTGGCATTCGAGCTACCCAATCTATAACGCCATGGTTTCGAGGCTGCGCAGCTGGGGAGGGTGGGGCTGGACCAAGTAGACAGAGCTGGCGGACGGACGTAGGCAAAAGACCCTGAAGTGATTGGTTGAAGGCCTTCACGGTGAGCGTCTCGAACGTCACGTGGGTTCCTGTAGTGCCAAAATGTCGCTCGTGGCGGGAGTGATCCGCCGGTTAGACGAGACGGTAGTGAACCGCATCGCGGCGGGAGAAGTTATTCAGCGGCCGGCTAATGCTATCAAGGAAATGATTGAGAACTGGTACGGAGAGGGTCGGGCGCTCAAACCTTAGAGGCTACGACTTAGGCTGCTCCGAAGGACGGCGCGGATTCGCCTCCCTGTCCTGAGCAGAGGCATGTACGACGCACGTTGTGCCCCCAGCGGTAGAGGCCACGAAGTTCCTGGGTGCTCGCGGGCCTTCCCTTCTGCCTCTTCCAGCGCTGCGTGTTTATTGAGCGCTCCCGCTAAGAGCCTTTTTAAGGTGGTTTGGAGGAACAGATAGGAGGTTCACTTTAATGGTGCGGTGACCTAAGGGAGACAGTTTCATATTATATGTAAAGAAGGTGCGAAGTTAAAAATGTATAAAGGTTTGCGATGGGAAAAAATCAAGCTTTCTTCTTCAGCGGAGGAATTATCCATGTGCATTCAAGAACACAATTCCTTTTGAGTTTTAGTCGAGATAAATCGTCTAGTTTTTAGAACAGGGTGATGGACTTTGGGTTTAACTTGTGATTTTTCTAATGCCGAACTAATGAGCCCACTTAATGTTTTCTTGCTCTTTACTTTTTGGAGGGACACTTAGAAGTTATTTGATTCTATGGGGCATCCTGTGGGTTCTGAAGTTTAGAACTGTCGCGCGAACAATATGGAAGAAAGGTTTAAAACATGTAGAAAGAAAGGTGGGTGTGGATTGTAAACCCCAAAGACAAATGCCCGCAATATACTTAGACAGTATGTCAGATCCTTTGGGTTAAACATATTTGGTGCTTTTTAATAGAGTCCATACCTTAAGTGAAGGGGGAAAAAAACCCTCCAGTGAAAAATGGAGTTAGGTTTGAAGAGGGTGGTGGGTGGGTGGGGAGGGCTGGTAGAGTGCTGCTGCACCAGACTGTGTTAAATAGGCAAGGATTGCTTTATTCAAGGACTCTTAGAGCAGGGTAAAGAGTAGAACACAGCTCCGTAGAAACAACAGCCAGCCTTTTAATAGCCGGGAGTGAGTTGGAGGAAAAGAACTGGAAGCTGTGTAAGGGAATTGATTAGGGGGATATGTGATTTACTGAGATTGTAGTTAGGGCAGTTGGTTCCAGGGATGGGTTAGATTGTGATTAGGATTGCTTTGTTCCGAACCTTTTCCTTTGTGAAAATGAGGCCACCTGGAGCCTGTAAAGGGCTGGAGGGAAGAAGGAAGAGGGAGGGAGATAAGGAACTCTCCAATTAGAGGTCTGTGGGACCTAGGTAAGCCAGAGTGAGAAGAGAGGAGAAGGTCAAGGGTGAGATTGATATTTACACTAGGTTCTTTAGTTGTCTTTTTTTATTTCACCTCCCCGAGTCCAAGTTATTTTTCCCTGCAGTCACACAGCTGCAGCATCAGTTTCAAGGTAGTCAGGACGGCAGAGGGAGCTGGTTCCCACTGGCTAGGAATAAGGCTGGTATCTTAATCAAGAGAAAGAAAACCAGTCTTGGTCAGAGTATTTATTTTGAAAACAGTCATTCAGAATGATGGGACTGAAAGAAGAGTAGGGCAGAGAAGAGCTAGGGAAAGTAAGAATTAGAATGTAGCCAAAAGAAGTAGCAAGGAACTTGTCTCCTTTTGACTTTAGTTGAGAATGGCTGGCCTTTGTTTCTACAGTGTTAGAATTGACTGACAGAACAATTTGGCTTTGTGTTGTGTTAGAATATTGTACAACAAAACTAAACGTATTAGCTGAATGGCTTATAATTCTACAAGCAGAGAGTATGTATGGCGTCCGATTACCCTCTTTTTAATATATTTCTCAAGGTAGCTAATAAAACTGAAATACAGGGGCCCTAATATTTAAATAACTTATTATCTTATTTCTGAAAAAATAATTTTTTGTGTGGGAAGTCTATAACTTCTCTTTGGTATGAAGTCCCAGGCTTCTTTTTTTTTTTTCCTGGCAGGTGCTGTATACCTGTAGGCTACTCTTTGAAGGTAGAAAAGATTTATTGGCTTCCTACAGAACTTTCTGCATTGCTATTTTTTTCTTTCCTCTGATATAAATGTATTTTCTTAGAGAAAAGGGAGTAGTAGAGAAAAACATTCTAAAATTTTGGATTTTTTTTCTCATTTTTTTTTTTTGTACGCTGTATGGCAAGGTCACATTTCATTATTTTTCCATGTGAGTATCCCGTTATTGTAGCATCATTTGTTGAATTTTTGTTTGTTTATTTGGGAAGTGCAGGGACCAGGAATCGAATCCAAGTCTCCTGCATAGCAGATCAGAATTCTACCGCTGAACTACCCTTGCACCCCCTCTCATGATGTTTTACTAGGGTCACTGAGGAACTTGAGGCTGGATGAAGTTGAATTAACAGATGGTGAAATTAGTTGAGAAGAGGGTAAGAAAAAGGCAATCCTACTTGTGATTTCCCTTTCTTCCCTAGAGGTACAGAGATAGTGGTGCCTGTCTTATTGGAAATTATCATTACCACCTTCTGCCCCCTCACTTTTTTCTCTCTCGCAGTGTATAAACTTGTACATCATAGTTACTGAGTCTCTAAGACAAAGGAGTAACACATTAGTCAGACATTGTCTGGACTTTATTTTTATTGCTTGGTTCAGTATCTTTTGGCTCATATTAAATTATGTGTATTAGAGTAGTTGCAGACTGATAATTTATTCCCTGTATTTGATTTGTCAGTTTAGATGCAAAATCCACAAGTATTCAAGTGGTTGTTAAAGAGGGAGGCCTGAAGTTGATTCAAATCCAAGACAATGGCACTGGGATCAGGGTAAGTAAAACTTCAGAGGAGCAGGATGTTTGTGTGCTTCATTGTGATAAATCTGCAGGATGAGGCAGAACCTTTTCCTGTTCTGGAATCTCTAGGCTTTTGTAGATGGGATTTTTTGACTGGAAAATTCGAATCAACAATAGCTATCTAGTACCCATTCTGTGCTGAACACTATGTCAAGGGATATAACAGTGAATAAAACAGTTTTCTTATGGTGCTTATGTTGTAGTGGTGGGAGAAAAACAATGAACAATAAACAGAAACTTTAAAGTATGCTAGATGTTATTAAGTGAGATAGAGAAAATTAAAGCAGGGAGGAGGATAGGGAGTGGGGAGAGACAGGATTTAAATTGGTTTAGGGAAGGCTTCAGTATGGATGTAACATTTGAGCAAAGACCTGATGGAGGTTAAGGAACAAGTCATGAGACTGTTTAAAGGATGAATGTTCCAAGCAGAAAGACAATATAAGCAGAGACCACAAGATGGAAGAATGCCTGCTATGTTTGAGGAGCAGAAAGGAGGCCTGTGTGTCTACAGGGTGAGCAAGGAAAGAGTAACAGGAGATGAGGTCTGAGATGTAAGTGGGCTGATCATGTAGGACTTGTGAGCCATTGTAAATCTTTGTATTTGTTCTGAATAAGATGGGATATTAGAGGGTTTTGAGCAGAGATGTGACATGGTTTGACGAATTTTATTAGAACCACTTTGTCTGCTATGAGGAAAATAGACTGTGGAGTGAGAGGGCAGAAGCAGTCAGGAGGTTCTTACAGCAGTCCCTGAGAGGGGCATGGTGCCTTGGACCAGTTTGTTGCAATAGGGATGTAAGAAATAGTGAGATTATGTGTGGATTGTGGAGATAGAGCCCTCAGAATTTGATGATGCGGGATGTCAGAGAAAGAGGAGTCAAGAATGGTTTCAAAGTTATGGTTTGAGCAAATGGAAACAAAGAGTTGCCATTTATTGAAATGGGAGAGACATTAGAAGAAGCAGGTTTGGGAGAAGATCAGAATCTCAGTTTGGGGTATATAAAATATATGATGCCTGTTAGGTATATGTGTGTGTGTGAGTCTGGAGTACAGGGAAGCTGTCTGGGCTGGAGATAAAAATATGGGAATTATCTGTGAGCCTGGATGGGATCAAGAGAGGGAGTGTAGCTAGAGAAGAGATCCAGGGTTGGCATCCTGAGTCTGTAAATGGGGGAGGTGAGGTGAAACAGCAAATGAGACAGAGAAGGAGCAACCCAATAACAAAGGAGGAGCACCAGAACAACATGGTTCTGAACAGCAAGTGATGAAGTTCACACTAATTTAGAAACTCTTCTAAGAGGAATTTCTTTTTGGAGTAAATCAAGAAAAGGGAAATCCAAAAAGATACAGAAAAATGAGTAACATATTATCTCCTATTTTTTTTTTTTAATCTTCTAGAAAGAAGATCTGGACATTGTGTGTGAGAGGTTCACTACAAGTAAACTGCAGTCCTTTGAGGATTTAGCCAGAATTTCTACATACGGCTTTCGGGGTGAGGTAAGTGGGGAGTTAAAGAAATGCATAAATGTCTTACTGTGATGACATTGACTGCCATTTGTCAGTACATGTGTCTCAACAGAAGTAAATAAGATATGATGCTTGTTAAATAAATGTAAATCTGAACAAATTTAAATTCAGTTTTCTAAGACTGAAATTGTTCATAAATACATAATACACCAAAGTTATTTTATGTTCACAGATCCACCCAGACATTATATGTCTTGATGGACGTACACACTACCACGTACAAAATAAAAAAAATCATATATGAATCTCGTCAATATTTAGAACTAAGTACTGATATACAGAAAATATAGGGAATGTAGTAAATGGTGCTGTAGGGATGCAGTCAGCAAAATCCAGTCTGGGAAACTACTTAACAAAAGCTTTGTTTCCTTAAACAACTGCTAGGTTAAAAAAGGAGAGAACAGCATGAGAATTTATGGATTTATATGAGACTTTATGAAGCATACAAACCAATTCTAGTATGTACTTCTTACTTGGATCCTAACTTGAGCAAAGTGTAAAAAAAATTCTTTTAAGATGATCAGAGATATTTGAACACAGATTGGCTATTTGATGTATTAAGGATAAATTATTCTTAATTTTTTTGGTATAAAAATATGATTTTTTAAAATGAGTCCTAATCCTACAGAAATGTATACTGAAATACTTAGGGGTAAAATTATATGATATATGGAAGGAATATGAAATAAGATAGATAAAAATATTTTTAAGACAAAAAAAGGTCATGTACTTTATCACTTAATATACCATATAGATATCTTTTCATTCACTAATATAGATCTACAGGATTTTTAATGGCTTATTGAGATGCTTTCCTGTTGAATATTTTTGATCTTTGCCCTTTTTTCCCATTTAATGCTCTGATAAATATTCTTCCATTTCAGTTGATTATTCCATTAGGGTAAATTTATAGAAATAACATTTCTAGCTCAGAATATATTCGCACTCTTAAAATAGTTTGCATTAGTTTTCTGTGCTGCTGAAAAAAGCTATAATAAACTTAGTAGCTTCAGACAACACAGATTTATTATCTTCATACAGGTCAGAAGACTTGAGTCTCATTCATTGGGCTAAAATCAAGTCTCGTTAGGCTAAAATGGATCCTTGTTGGCAGGGATCCATTTTTTTCTCGAGGCTCTGGGAGACCAAAGGAACTGTTTAGAGTAGTTATTTTGGAGGAATCAGAGTTGAAGGTGGGGAAGGGTGAAGGAGCCCATTACGTTTCATTTTAGGTCTTTCTGTAGTTTAAAATTTTTTTATCATGTGCATGAATTTTTTAATTTATTTGCAAAAAAGTAAATGCAACTGTGACTCAACCTCTGTAATTTAGATCACATCGGGGTGGTCTCAAGTGCCCTCTGGCTTATAGGGACCCCGAATTGTTCCAAGTGTAGGCTATTTCAAAGAGGTTGCTTATCCTGAGACTGCTCCTGATTTTAAGTATGCCTCAGGTTAAGCCCTAAGAAAACAGTTCTTTTTGGCTTTGCAAAACCCTGGATCATTTTTGAAGACCATCGTCTCTTTGAGCATTAGCCTGACTGTAGCCATCCTTGCAAATTTATTATTTCACTATAATTATACAGGAAAGATTTTTTGGGAGTTTCTGTGTACCAGCTATGATATGTAGTTTGTATGTGTTAATTACTCCTGACAACCACCCTACATAGTAAGTTCTTTTATGATCCTGTTTTACGTATGAGGAAACTGATACACAGAGATTAAGAAGCATTACAAGAGCACAGATCTAGAAAGTATTGGAATGGGACTTGAACCTTGCTGGTTTGACTCCAAATTCTGTGTTCCTATTCTCTTGCTCCACTGCTGGTGAAGAGGCCCTGTGAAGCAGCAGGACCATCTGCCATACTATGTTTAGTACTAGTCACCCTTTCTTACTGGCATTATGTAGAACTGCATATATCTAATGTCCTTCCTCACACATGTCCGGAAATCAATTTACACTTCTAAGTTTTTTGAGATAATTTCTAATTTAAAGAAAGGTGCAGAAATACAGAGAACTCTGATATACCCCCTACTGGCATAGCCATATTAGCCTGCTTTTAACATTTTGCCACATATGTGATTGATCAATTTCCATCTCTCTGTCTTTCTAAGAGTTTGAGAGTAGGTTGTATGCATCTTGCTCCTTTACCACTTGTTACTTCCATGCATATTTCCTAATAAGGATCTTCACTTTAAGCAGAGTTATCAAGTTCAAGCAATTTAACATTGATATAAAGCTTGTAGTCTGTATTCAAATTTTTACAATTCTCCTAATAACATCCTTTTGGGCATTTTGTAATCGAGAGTGGTTGTTAAACTGGATTAGGTGATGACATAGCTCCACCCATTGGGGTGGGTCTTGATTAGTTTCTGAAATCTTATAAAAAAGGAAACATTTTGGAGAATGAAAGATTCAGAGAGAACGGAGCAGAATGACATAGCCATAAGAAGCAGAGTCCACCAGCCAGCGACCTTTGGAAATGAAGAAGGAACATGCCTCCCGGGAGCTTCATGAAATAGGAAGCCAGGAGAAGAAGCTAGCAGATGACGCTGTGTGCACCATGTGCTCTTCCAAATGAGAGAGGAACCCTGACCGTGATCACCATGTGCCTTTCCAGATGAGAGAGAAACTCTGACTGTGTTCACCGTGTGCCCTTCCACTTGCGAGAGAAACCCTGAATTTCATCGGCCTTCTTGAACCAAGGTATCTTTCCCTGGATGCCTTCGATTGGACATTTCTATAGACTTGTTTTAATTGGAACATTTTCTCGGCCTTACAGCTGTAAACTAGCAACTTATTAAATTCCCCTTTTTAAAAGCCATTCCGTGTCTGGTATATTGCATTCCAGCAGCTAGCAAACTAGAACACCCATCACAGCACAGTTCCTGAGTTGCATCTTTGTATGCTATGATGTCTTTCTTGTGAAGGCAGATACAGATCCCAAAAGGCCAAGAAACCAGTCTGGTTTTTATAAAGGTGAAAAATGGTCATGGTGGTTTTTTTGTTGTGTGTTTCGAGTTTTGTTTGCATTTGTTTTGTCTTAATTGCATAATTTTAAATTTACATTTCTAAACGTAATTGTTTATATAAACCATTTTTGAGTGATAATGTATCTATTTGGGGTGGCTCCATTATCCATTTCAGAAGGAAATTCTTAAAATTTTTAGGAGACAAATAATTAAATTTGCCTATAATTCTACCATCTGAAAACAATTGCTATTTAACAAATGAATGCTTTGGTTTATTTCCTTTTGGATTTTTTCCATATGTTTTTCCCTTTTTCTGTTAAATTATGATACAGATTCAGTTTGCGAGCAAAAGGAGAACCATGTTAGAGTAAGTGAGCAAAATACTTATTGTTGTCACCTATGAACACAAAATGAGAGAGAAAAATCAGATAACTTTTTTCTTCAATGATGGACAATAGGTGATCCAGCAATGAGTTTTTCTTTCATATCATCTTTTCTTCTTTAGGCTTTGGCCAGCATAAGCCATGTAGCTCATGTTACTATTACAACCAAAACAGCTGATGGAAAGTGCGCATACAGGTATAGTGCTGACCTCTTTATTCTTATATAGCCAACCTGAAATGTACTTTTTGCTAGCTCTAAGTAATCTTATCTAATACTAGTTTCCTCTTTTTTTGGCTGAGATCTTGGGTAAATTTTCTTTCCTTCTTTTGGATTAGTTGATAATCCGTAGGGATGATTAGGTGATAATCTTGTTTCATGGATTCTTAGAAGACAATATTGAATGTAAGTGCCTGCCAAGGTATGTGTTACTTGAACGTATCCTAGTAAATGGTAGTTGCTACTTTTATTTCTGCAGTATATTGCTTCAGTAGAATGTTGCTTTTAGCTGATCACACCTCTGAGGCTAGGATGCTAGCAGCTCACAGTTCATTAGCTGCTCTTAAAACATCAGCTCCCTGCCATGTGTGCCAGCCGGTGCTGGTCACTCTTCTGTCAGGTGGCTGCTGGCTGTCTCTTGGGCTGGCACAAGTTTCGGAGGCTGATGAATGGCCTTGGAATGAAACAAAAATGGAATTCAGTGAATCAAAATTGTACCTTTGTGTTTGTAAGCACTAGCCATTCACTAATCAGAGACAGGCAGGAGTACCCAAATTTATGTCAAAAGTGAGAAATGTATTTTCTTATGTACAGATTGTTTATCAGTTAAGATAGAAAATTGTTTAAACAGTGGACATTTCTGTCTGTTCTCAGTTTTTCTTTAGCAGGCAAATGTGTAAAGTCATGGAAAATGGAGCATTTCAGAAAAGGCTGCACTGATGTTGTGGAGTTTGATTCTGTGTGAACTATAGACCTGGGTGGGCTGATATGGTTAGAGTCCCCTCTCACAAACTGGGAGACAGTTGTGAGTTAATGTCTGCCTACACAGCCTGGGACACAAGTTCAGTTTCTTCACCTCTGGAGTCATGTTGTGCCCCTGCTTGGGACAGTTAGTGGCTCACCTTCCTTCTAGGCAGGATGAAATAAATCCAGGGTCATCATCATCATGGCATTCACAGCCCTTCTATTGTGCTCCTAGTCCACCTTTTCAGCCTATTCTTTCCACACATCCCCAGCTGCCACATATTCTAGAGATTCTCTCCTTTTGATCAGGTTTTTCCCGTTCTGCGTGGTCTTTTCTGCTCTTTTCACCGGAAACTATTCTTCCCTAAAGCCCAGATTAATTGTCATCTCCTCTTGTAGCTTATACTCACCGTCCTTCCACCCCAGGCTGAATGTTTCCTTCTCTTGATCACTTAGCACACTGTTCTGCACTTTAAGTAATAAAGTTTATCCCCTTGCTAGATCGAGGGCTTTCCCAGACCTTTCTTCATTACCAGAACCTCCACAGATCTGACATATGGTAACTCTTCAATAAATGATTGCTGAATAACCAAAAACGTTTAACTGTTATCTTAGGCAGTGGCAAGATTATTGTTTGGTAGGTCAGAACTTAAAAGTAACATTTGTTAGATATAAGGAACAAGAATTTTTTTTAAATATATAATTAAAATGAAAGATATGGCCATAGAAAAATACACGGGAAAATGAAAATGGTAAGAGTGTATAATTTGGCTACACTACAATCCATTGTTGGTATTTATTTTTTATTTTTTTTATTTTTAAATGCAATTTTATTGAGGTTTTTTCACATACTCCATAATCATCCAAAGCATATAGTCAGTGGTTCACAATGTCATCAAAGAGTTGTGTATTCGTCATCACAATAAACTTTTGAACATTTTCATTACTTCAAAAAGCTACATATAAGAATAAAAATGAAAAAACACTGAAAATATCCCATGGTCTCCCCCCCCCATAATTTATTTTTGTCCTTATTTTTTTAAACTTTTTTTATTGTATAATATGACATATACAAAGCAAAGGAAGAAAAAAGCATTAGTTTGCAAAGCACTCTTCGACAAGTAGTTACAAGACAGATCCCAGAGTTCCTCATGGTATTTATTTTTACCCTTTGATAAGAATTGTGTTTCTATTAATAGTGATCATTTCTTATATTTTCTGATTAGAGCAAATTACACAGATGGAAAGCTGAAAGCTCCTCCTAAGCC
Organism: Tamandua tetradactyla; assembly: GCF_023851605.1. Taxonomy (NCBI): domain Eukaryota; kingdom Metazoa; phylum Chordata; class Mammalia; order Pilosa; family Myrmecophagidae; genus Tamandua; species Tamandua tetradactyla. The sequence continues at coordinate 50,567,787 of NC_135341.1, read as the reverse complement.
ATGTGCTGGCAATCAGGGGACCCAGATCACGGTAAGAATGATATACAGAAGTATAAGTCTTTGAAAAAGAGTTTCATACAAATATTAAAGTAAAAAAATAAAATTGTCTGAGTTTTCAGAGTAATAACAATTTTTACTGGTTAACCGAAGCCCCAAGATACCACCCTCTTAAGTGAGAGCAATGATTATTTCTCCTTGTGGCATGGCAGTCTGACCCCTCCCTCATCTTTTTTAAGACACTAGTGAAGGTGACTTTTATTTGGTATGGCAGAAATCAGTGGCAGTGTTTGGGATTGAAAGAACATTAAGCTTGACTCCAGTCTTGTCACTCAGCAGTTGTGTGTCCAAGGCAATCACTTAATAACCCTTAAACTCATTTTTCTCATCTCTCATGTGGAACAAAAATTATCTGCCCACCTGTATGCCTCGAAGGGTGTTTGGTGAGTAATGCAGTTGTATCATTAATTAGTAGGAATTTCATTATGCTGCCTTATTTCGGTGATGCCACATTTGGTCTCTCCATTCTGTGATTTCATAAAGCATCCTACTGTCATGTTATGTATCTCGCTCATCCAACCCCAGGTGCCCTGGCTAGAGCATATCCCCTCAAAGACCACTCTACCCTGGGCCTGATAAGGCAGCAGGAGGCTGAAATGAACTTTGCAATGCATGTTACAAGAGATCCTGTAATGGGCAGTGCAAGGATAGCTCAGTGGTAGAATTTTCTCCTGCCATTGGGGAGACCCGGGTTCAATTCCCAAAATTGCACCTCCAAAAAAAAAAAGAAAAGGATCCTGTACTTAGGTGATCACAGTATGATTTCCGACAACCCAGAATAACCTCTGAGATTTTATAATTCTTAGTTTGAAAAATATTATTGAGTTCCATGTGATATTTTCATTTATAAATATACATGTTTACCCCACTGTATTGTTCTTGTTGGCAAAACTGTGCTTTGATTTCATATTCCCAGCACAAAGCAGAAAGCCTGGCAGAGCTAATTCCCATTGAACACTTGAGGAATAATGAACGAATGAATGAATGAATATTAGAGGCAGGAAAAATATCCTTTAGTTCCTTGTTAACACTGCTCTATCATTTGCACCCTTCCTCCACCAGTGCCCAGAACTGTGCTCTTTGTGAATATTTATTGCCTTAAATCCAGCTTTAGGTAGAGAATTTGGGTCTTAATTTCCATGTACTTCTGTGAATTTATGAGAAAAATTAATCTTCTGTTCAGGTGGAGGACCTTTTTTACAACATAGCCACGAGGAGAAAAGCTTTAAAAAATCCAGGTGAAGAGTATGGGAAAATTTTGGAAGTTGTTGGCAGGTACAGTCCTAAATCTAATAGTGGGTCTTTGAGATCTTTCAACAAAAGCATATGTTCGAGTGCTTTAAAATTGAAAATAGTTGCTGAGCTAGACAGAACAATAGCACTAGCCTACAAATTGTTTCTGGTCAACATTTAGTCACCAATTCTAGGTCTTCGCTTATTCCCTCAAGAAAGAGCACTTGGTCTATGTATCAGTGAGGGGTTCTTTGGTAGCAAGCACAACTGACTCATTAATTAGATTCCAAAAGGAAGTTATTGGAAGGTTAAGAGTTACCAAGTGGAAAGAGGCGTGAACAGCTGCTCCTTGTGGAAGGCAAAATCCAGGGTGACACCTCTGTTCCAGCTGTTTTCATTGTTTTCCTGACTGCCCAGGAGTCTATTTCCTGGGAAAGTGCGTATGATTATCATACCTTGGATCACCTGGTCCTGTGCCCACTTCGTTGAGATAAGACCTCTTAGTTGGTAGTCTTCCTGAGGGGCCACTGAGTGAAATGTTGGAGAGATAGTTTGCCAAAGGAAGATTAAGGGCTCTTAACAGAAGAAGGGTAGGGGTTCGAGGGAGGTGTCCATGACACTTACTCTGATAGAGCAGTGGCACCAACCTGTCTATCTGAGCCCGCAGATCCCTGAATTATAACAGGGATGTGTAAATTATTTTTTAGTATTTCCAAAAAAAAAAAAAAAAAAAATCAAACGTCTATTTGGCACAGGTTTGTACATGAAGTTTCTTTTCCTTTCACTGGTATTCTATAAATCAGTGTGGGACTATTCATTATCTTTGGTTCTAAATGTGATAAAGTAAAGTATTCTTAATTATTACTGAATAAATACATTTTGCTTAAAATCCTTCAGTTCATAGGGCACACAGAGGAAAGAACAATAAATAGTAGCCAGCCAAAAAAAGGCAGGGATATACTGGGACAGGACCTAAAGATGGGGAAAAAATGGGCAAGGAAGGGGAGTGTATGGAAGGACTGTGAGAGAGAACAAAAAGGTTCAAGGTTGTTAATGCTGGACCTTGAGATTTCCTTGAGACAAACCTGATGTGGTTGGGGTACTCAGGAAAAGTGACATGTTGAGATAGATACCCTTGTGTATAGTCAGCGACCCATAAGGGCAAAGAAGAACCATTTTTTGGTTTGATATAGTCACATTTAGCATTGATGTCTCCATGAAGTCTTTTCTAGGTTATTTCCCTATGGGTTAAGGTGCAGTTTATCAAGATATTTTTGTTTATATGTATCTTCGTTTACATCACTGAATTCCACAGATTTATTTAAAAGGGAGCTCTGGCGTGTTTTGCATTAACCACTTTTATTTTTTTCCCCTCTCCTAGGTATTCGATACACAATTCAGGCATTAGTTTCTCAGTTAAAAAAGTAAGTTTTTTGTTCATAGGGGATTGTTATGCATTATGAAAATTAAAAAGGGAATTGTAGCTTGCCTGTGGAGATAAGATTCTGATGTTCTAATCACAACTGTGGACTGTAAGTCATAGTATTTTCTGTTCTGTTTATCAGCAAGGTGAGACAGTGGCTGATGTTAGAACATTGCCTAATGCCACAACTGTAGACAATATTCGCTCCATCTTTGGAAATGCTGTTAGTCGGTATGTTGATACTTTATATAAAAATTTATTTTGAATTCCCTGTCTTGCTTTATCATTTCATAATGTTATTTTAGTCTGTCAAGATATCATCTGTCAAGGTAGCACCTGCCTTAAGAGTTTTCTTTAATCGATACTTAGGATTATTCTCAAGCTGCAGATTTGTTAATGGGGTCATTATTTCATATAATCAATATTCCCCAGATGCTCTGGAGGCTATAGATTAGTGGGTTCTCTGTAGGACTTTGTCTTCAAAATGTTCGTAGTGTAGAAGAATTTTATCATTCTCTTAAGTTCCCTTTTTTTTTCCCCATATTTCCTCTATCACTTTAGGATTTCATTTATTATTGTTCAATAATTATTACCTCTCATAGTACAGGCTTTGTGCCAGAAGTTAGGGATGTAAAGATGAATAAAACATTTCTTGCCCTTAAAGACTTTCCTATCTGATGGTGAGGTAGATTTGCTTGCAAGTGTCATCAAATCTTCATTGTCAAATAAAGCACATGAGGGGAAATTACTTGCATTGTAGATTCCCAAGACATTACAGTGCATTTCTTATTATAGGCAAAAACCACAATTTCCACCATGGATTCCTAACTAAGTCTCAGGAAGTTTCTTCAGGAAGTTTCTTTTTTTTTTGCATATTTTTTATTTAAGGAAACAAACAATACACTTAGAACCACCAAAAATGGATATCCTGGTTAGTTCAGCCATAAGCATACTTAAACAAAGTATCCAGATAATCATTGTAAATCCTGTGTTGGCACGGTAAATTTCATCCAATTCAAAATGAAGGTACAAGGAAAAAAATCCACATATTCAGACAGCAAAGTTCTTAAATTCAAAGTGTTGAAAAGGAAGTTTCTTTTATAAAGCCCAAAGTACCTATTAACCTGAGGGGAAAAATACTGAGACCCTTTAATATGTCAAGCATCGCTGGATGCTAGGGGATACTTAGATGAATGAGTAACCTCTGACTTCACATTTCCTCCAAATCTCGAAAACACAGCAGTAGTCACAGAATCTAGTTTCTACTTGAAAGAGCAAATTACTCATTCTTTGAGCAAACCAAGTTCCTAATTAGGGAACAGCCAATTTGCTTTTAATTACATTTTTTTCATAATTAAGTACTTAGGGGATAAATTTTTTGTTTTACTGTGCTCCCAGGGTGAAGGGAGAGCTTTATTTTACAGCCTTAGCTTTGAAGAGATCTTCCACTAAAGCTTATTAAGTGTCAGAATTAGTCATTATGAAATTCTTAGGGACTTTAAGAGATTATAAATCCCCTGGAGCATCATTTCCCAAAGTGTGCTTCAACACCACCAACCTCTTGAGATGCTTTAGAAAGAAAAGGTTTGGTAGTTTGGTGTATGTGGGAAATACTGCAAGCCATACCCTCCACTCAGAATCACAGTGCATATTACTGCATGAAAAGCTTCCACCATACATTCAGCAAATACTTACTGAGGGCCTGCCATTTACCAGGTCTGTGCTACATAGTAGGGGTTTAGTAATGAGCGAGAAAATATTCATACCCTCTGAGAACTCATATCCTTGTTGGAGAGACACAGGATTTTTTTTACATTCATTAGCAGATTGTACCAGAGCCTTCAAAGAAAAATATATAGTGCACAATGGGAGAAACTCTCGGGGAATCAGGGAGAGGTATAGAAGGCTATTTGAGAATGTAATCCCTAAGAATAAGGAGGCATTAACTAGATGAGCAGGGATTGGGGGTAGACCAACACTCATGAAGTCCCTGAAGCAGGAATGAGGACCTCCTTTTCAACAAGTAGTCCTCTCCCTAATAAACCTACTTTTGAGAACACCACATGTGTTCCCCACTATGGTTCTCTGTAGTATAATAAGGAGTTCAGGAAAGTTCACCTTGGAACCCTATCTTTGTTGGTTAGTTACTGAAGATATGTAATGGCCTCAGTAAAATAAGGACCCAGTGGGTTATTAAGAGCAATTAGAACAGTGCCTGACATAAGAGTTTGAAAACACTGCCTGGGTGGGTGGGTAGGCACTTGAGTAATTGGATGCATGGATGCATGGTCCCAGAGGACCTCTACAAACAGTCTATAGGGTTTTCATTTGAAAATTATTTTATGGAGTTGTTTATGGAGAAGAGCCTTGAGTTTTCAGCTCTGATTCTTTTATAATGAACAAGTTTTCCAATGTTTCCAAATCCTCAGAATTTCTCTTTTCTAACCAGAGAATTAATTGAAGTTGGGTGTGAGGATAAAACCCTAGCCTTCAAAATGAATGGCTACATATCCAATGCAAATTATTCAGTGAAGAAGTGCATCTTCTTACTCTTCATCAATCGTAAGTAAAAAAGGACCTAGTGGAGAAATCCATACACATGAAATTTTATGGGACTATGGAAAAATTCCTAATCCACTGCTGTGATCATACCTAGGGAAACCTATTCTGAAGTATGAGGAAGCATTTGTACCTTTTGGCCTACATCATGCTCAGCCCTCTTAGATGTGCTTATTGTTGGTTATTAGAGTCTGGTTCTCATCTCCCAGAGCGAGCCCAGGATAGAGCGTATCACAGACCCCTGTGAGTCAGTACACCTTCCCCACCTACTGTCATCTAGAGCCTCTAGAAAGCAGGCCCTGGACAGAGCTTTGTGTTACCTTAGATCATGGTCTGTAGGTTGAAATTGCTCAACAGGACACAAGACAGAGGGTATAATAGACGATGCTATTACAGTAAAACATTGAATTCTAAGCCCCTTGAGATTTTTCTTTTCAAAGAATAAAAATTACTTATGATACGAGCAGCAGTACAAGAAATCAGGAAGGAAATTAACTAAATGAACTTGGATTTTTCTCCAATTCCTTTCTGGTTATCTCTCTGCTTCTATATTGTTACGTGATTGTAACTTACTAAGTAAACTTAGTAACTTACTATTTTGCATTCTCCTTCTTTTTCTTTTTTACTTAATTGCATAAATAAGGTTTTGAGAGACAATGACAGAGCAACAATAATCCTCAATATAGTCTTGACTCAATTTTTCATTTTTCCATTCAGAAACAGGATGCATCTTTCCATTGGTTCAGTGTTTATCATTTTTATCATATAGATCCTTTACTTTTATTGTTTAAATAATTAATAATTATGTATTTTTAAATTTTTGTTTTGTTTTGCTACTGGAAGTGGTATATTACCCCTTCCAGTTAAAGTAGTGACCTGCTATAAATGTCTTTCAAATCATACATATTTTACAGCAGTTGTTCAAAGCAGTACAGAAACAATGAGTAGAGAGCCAGTTTATATTAGCAGATTTTTATTTTATTTTATTTTACTTCATGACAAAGCTTGCTTTAATCAAGCCTCAAAAAGTGTTTTTCATTTTTTTTCCTAATTACAAAGACTAACTGGTATCTGCTGTTTTTTTTAGTAAATGTGCTGGCCAGAGTAGAGAAGTAAAAATTAGTGTAAGTGCCATCTGCTTAGACAAGTGAAAGTCAGCATAAGTGCCATCTAACTAGGCACTGTTTCTGGTGGGGCTGTTTACCACATGAGCTCTGCAATAACATTAAATAATCTGTTTAAGATGCTAAGTTCTTATTAGCAAAGAGATGTCAGATTCTTAAACATGTCATTCAGTTTTCGCCACATGTGCAGACTCATTCAAGTGGCAGGGACACAGCACTCCTTTGGCATGTCCCAAGTTCAGAAATCTTGGCAGAGAGCCTCCAGCTGGTTTTGTCTCTACCAGTTATGGGATGCCTTTTGGACCAAGCTCTGTTCTGAGCTCCTCCATGTCCTGGGGTTAGCTGATAGACCAGTTGTCCTTTGGTCAGGTGCCCACTCCTACAGACCTATTTGGTCAAGGCACCTGTTTCAGCGTATAATGACATTTATTGAAGGGGCTGTTGGTTGGTAAGCACTCAAAAAGTAATAGTCTCCTCATTGATAACATCATGGCCACACTTCTCACCGGAATAAAAAGGATGTGACATATCCTTGGCTACAACAACATGGGCAACAGATCATTGGCAGTTCATCTGAAATCTGTCTGAGGAAAAAGGGGAGCAGTTTTCTAAAAATAGATTCTTCTCCAATTTTGATCTCCTCTCTCCCAGCCCCTCTTGTATTCCATCCCCTCCAAAGCTACATCGTTTCCTAAATTACTTTAAACACACATTCAGTCATTTGTACTGCCTAACATACCTGGAAAACTCATTCTTATCCTTTATTACCCAGTTTGAATGCCCACATGTTGCAACTCTGAGCAGAATTGGTTGCTTCAATGTCCCACCATTAAGGTCTGACGTGCACACACTCACCCTTCCCTCTGTGACAGTGCTTACCACTCAGGGTTGAAATTAGTTTGTTCGCCGATATATTGTCTCCCAGCACTTGGTACATGTGAAAAGTGAACATTTGTGTGGATAGAATGAAAAGTCTAAGAGCTGACTTCAGTCTCCCCACAGCAGCCAGCAAGGACAAAGCTCATCCTGGGCTGATTGAGGAAAAAGGAAATGGGGAGGCAGAATTTATTTCCCTAACATGTTTCTGAGACTTGGGTGAGAGGAAAGAGTGCAGAGCTGCAGTGAGATGTCAGGAAGTGAGTGACAGGTAATAGGGGGCCCTCCTTTCCTGGCAACCTTAGTGGGAAACAGCAGGATCTGATGAGGATGTCACTCTGGAGATGTTCTTCCTGAGGTGATTTCATGGCATGATGAGTGGCTGCATGTGATCTCATTCCTTAGTACAGTTGTGAGCTGGTCACTTTCCTTTTATTTTTTAGATCGTCTGGTAGAATCGACTTCCTTGAGAAAAGCGATAGAAACGGTGTATGCAGCATATTTGCCCAAAAATACACACCCATTCCTGTACCTCAGGTAACGCAGCCCTCAACCGTCTCATCCAAGACTCACAATAAACAGAAGTTCTCTCAGGCTCTCCTCTTTAAAAGAGGGTCTTGCTGATAACTCAATCACAGTAAATTCCATACACCACATGCAAAAGGTTGGTCTATCCCTTCTCACAGATAAAAGGCCTAGTTTTCCTTTATTCATGCACTCATTCAACAGAACCTTCTTGACTTTCCTGTGTGCCAAACACTGTTGGCAATACAAAGTTTAGTGACATACCTTAGCCCTTGAAGAGCCTGTGAGCAGTGTACACCAGAGATGTGCTTAGGAGGCTCCGAGTATTACTTTGACTGCTAAAGTCAACCTGGGAAGCTGAAATAGCTATGACATGGTTTTCCATCCATGCCTGGAAGGCAGTCTTCTACTCTATGGAGATGTTTACTTTAGCCCATCCAACCATTGATTGCTTAGAGGTTCACATAAGTAATTTAGCAGTCATATACTGAGCATTTTTAGAAAATCCAGGCCTCATAGTAGGTGTTTCAGATATAGAAATAAATGTGAGGTACCCTTGCCCTAGAGGAAATTGCAGTCTAGGGGCTGATATATAGAGAATCTCATTCTGTTGTTTCTGGCTCTGCTACTAGTGTATCCATTTCACATCCTTAGTATTTTTATCACAGCCCAACCAAAGGTCAATCTCAATAGTAATAGAGCTGTATTTGTACAGGGCATGGTTCATATTAAAGTTTCTTAAGTCTGAAACCTTTGCCCTTGTCTTGGTTTTCCAGGACTGCTCTGACAAGTATCACATAGTGGGTTGGCTTAAACAACTGGAATTTACTGTCTCATGGTTTTAGAAGCCAGATGCCCAACATCAACAAATTGACAGAGTTTACTTTCTCCCAGAGTCTGTTGTGTTCCAGCCATCCTCCATCCCATGGTGATCTCTCTCTCTCTTTCTCTCTCACGTTTTGTCTGCCCTGATTTCTGCTGAATTGTGGTTTCTTCTCATTTCTTCAGACTCCAGACTTCTTCTGACTCATTGCATACGTGGTGATTAAGGATAGGTTTTAGGTTTAATGTAGAATTGTGGACTCCATTGTGTTTTCTCTTGCTAGATAATAAATTGGTTAAGTTATCATCTTGTTTCATCTCTATATTAGTTAGGGTCTGAACAGAAAATAGAAATCATACAGCAGTTTGAACTGGGTAAGTTTAATGTAAAGAATTACTTCAGGGGATTGGAGTAACGGAGGATTGGCTAGTAAGAACTAAAAAGTGATTATGATAGCAGATATATAGAACAGCCCTTACCCTTAGGGCTGAGGTAGAGCACCCAAGGAAGCGTAGCCACAGTACCCATCCCTCTCTCCAGAGCTGAGATCAGGATCTTATTGTAGAGGACATGACTGTGGCATCCTAGATGTTGCTAAGGTGCTCCCCCAGCAGCACTCTGTGGCAAAATCACCTGTTGGGGTCCACAAGAAGGTGCTATGTGGTACTGGGTACTGCAAAAGAACTGTATACTTTGTAGGAACCTCACAGAGAAGAGTGCATGGGAACCCAGCATAGAAACCCTACCTCCTTCATTGTCCCTCCAGCATCCTCTCCTGACAAAGCTTCACATACAAAGCTCCATTATTACAGAGTGGATGAATGAAAGATGGATTTGGAACTGAGGGGCAATGAATTGATGAATGATACAATCTCTAAACTGACTTTTGTATTATATTTTAGTGTTCTCTTGCATATATATATATGCATATATATATATATATTAAAGGTTAACAGATTTATTAAAGAAATAAAGCAGGCAGGAAGCAGGTGGGAGAGCAAAAGGGAGAAAGCAGGTAGGAACCTGAAATTGTCTCTCTGCTGGGGAGCCAGCAGGAAGAAAGAGAAAATGGCTCTCTCTTGCATATATTTTTGTTTGATCCTCATATAATCCTGAAATGTAAGTAGATGCCAGGTTTATGGTTACCATTCCTTTATAGATGAGAAAATGGAGAAGTTAAGTGACTTGCCCAAGGTCACACCTAGGAAATTTCACTAGTTCTAGAATGATAACAGTTTACGTATATATAACAGTTAAATGCTAAGGGCTTTGCATGAATTTCATCCCCACAATAAACCTGTAAGATAGTCAGTGTTACTATCTCCACTTTTCAGACCAAGAAATCGAGACAATGAAGATGTAATCTACTCAAATTTATACAGCTCTTAAGTAGCAGAGCCAGCATTTGAATCCACTTACTCAGATCAGACCTAGAGGTTCTGACCACTGTGTCAGCTCTTTCGGTAACTACATAAACCAGGTGTAGAATTTTTCCCCATCCCTTCCCCTAAGGTAATTGTTATCTTTTTTTCCTGCCAGTTTGGAAATCAGTCCTCAGAACGTGGATGTCAATGTGCACCCTACAAAGCATGAGGTTCACTTCCTGCATGAGGACAGCATCCTGGAGCGGGTACAGCAGCACATTGAGAGCAAGCTCCTGGGCTCCAACTCCTCCAGGATGTATTTCACCCAGGTGAGGGCTGCTCTCATCCTGCTGTTTGGTGCCTTTTAACCTTGAAATTAGCCCCATCAGACATGAAAGCCCCAATTTTTTTTCCTCTTGACTTTCCAGGTATTACTTTGATAGTTTGCTTTTAGCAACATTTCTTTCTTTGAACCTAACTGTGAAGATATTGTACTGTTACCACAAGGCCTTCAGTTTGCCTCTATCTGGGATCTTAGACTGTCTGAAAATCTTAAAGGACCCCTCCTAAGCAATGCATTCGCTACTGGAGGTATTCAGGAGAAGGCTGATACTATACACATGGCAAATTGGAGGTGCTGTCCCTGGGGAGACAGAGAGGAGTGAGTTGTGGCTTTTGTGTCAGATAGACCCAGTAAAGAGGAGCTGGTCATCCTCACATCTGACGGCAGTTGGGAGCAGTAGATGAATAGTGGGTGAATAGACCTTGTCTGGCATAGGGCCTGGCACCGTCCATCTTATATTTGCCTCGGTTCTAAATGCTTATGATTCTCAGTTACTTCCCTTCTCTGAGCCTGTCTCATCTGTTAATAAAGCCGCTTGGATATTTTGCTCTTTAACGTTCCCTCCCAGTTCTGAGATGGTGTGATTCTTGACAGCTGTTAGTCATGGCAGGGATGTGTTCATCATATCATGATCATAAGCACGACAGACTATAGAAATGGAAGCACTCACACTAGGTATTTCAAGCAGAAAATGGTCCTCTTGAGGTTCTATTTCATAGAAAACTGTTTTTAAATTACTAAGTCAACACATGCTTCCCATAAGAACATCCACAGTTACCTACCTGGAAAGAAGCCAGGAGGGAGGTAGAATGGGCACCAAATAGTGTGACCAAACCCTGTTGGGGCATCACTGCTTCCCCTAGAATGCACTCACTTGGAGATTTTGGAGGCAGAGAGGTATTGAGAGCTCAGAGGCCTGTGCTGGTGACACTTAAAAGAGGGGTGTTGGCACATAAAACAGAAAGAAGTTTCTTCCTGGAAGCCAAACCTCATTCCTCTGGATCCTGGTACCAACATGAGCGCAAGGTGTGGTAGAAGTAATAAGGTAGACATCCTTGCAGGGTATATGAGAGGATGCAATGAGAGGACACAGACCGCTATAAGTGTTAATGTGTCTAGTGTGTAAAGCTCTTGGAGCATTACCTGATACATAGGAAGTGCTCACTAATTCTTAGTTGGTTTTATATACACTGTTGTTGCTGACTTAGTCTTAGTGCCCCTTTATTGCTCCTCTTACTCTGTCACTCTGCGTCTCTCTCCCAGTATGCACTGAGGCTCCTCCGTGGGTCGTACTCTGTTGTGTGCTGAGGGTGCAGCACAGAAGGGATCCAACCTTCATAGAGGTGCTCATTGACTCCTAGAGAGTTTACTTTTCCTTATGTAACCACATTTCCATTTAATTCCTAATAAAACTAATAGTAATTCCTTACTATTATTTAATATCCAATCCATATTCATGTTCTACTTGTCCAGAAGAGATCTCTTTATGGTAATTTTGTTCAAATATGTATCCAAGAAAATTCCACCTATATTTGGTTGTTTTATCTTTTAAACTGTTGAAGAGGTTTGAAATGACCCCTTTTTGTTGTTGTTCCCATTTGCTTATTGAAAACAAGGTACAAGTGTCCTGTAGAATAATATTGCTCCTTACAGTAATTTAACTTGTTCCTAACCCTTCTAATTTCCTATAAACTGGAAATTTGTTGTAGAAGTATGATTAAATTCAGGATCAAAAAAATCTTTTTTTTTTGCAAAAATTTTTGATAGATGGTGTCCTGTATTACATTCCTTCTATTACATTCCAGCAGGAGGCGCATAATGACTTAATACAGCAATTTAGTGATGTTAAGATTATCAGTGGGTTCAGGTGGTAACAGCCTGATTCCTTCATTGTAAAGTTCCCCATGGGTATTTAGCTTAATGATTTTATCATTCACTGATGATTTCATTGTGATTGCAAGATTATAATTTTCTGATTTTATCATTTCTTCTGTACTAATTAACTAATTCTTCTATACAGAATAATTTTCCGTCATTCATTAGAGTCATTTGGTTATCCTGAAATACAGATCATTCTGGAAAGTAAGGATAAATGATGAATTCTATTCCGTTGTCAGTTTTCAGAAGAATGAATTGGTGCCCTATAAGCAATCTCTAGTGGTATTGAAAACTCATTTAATTTCTCTTTCCTTCTCTTCCTCCCTCATTTCCTCCCCTTCCCATATCATCATTTCAGAGCTGTTAACATAATATATTTTAGTCAGTTGTAGTCAGTTTTCTTTTTAATGCTCAAACTATCCTATTTAGGCCGATGTTAGTTCCTTCAATCTGGTTCCTTTGTCCTTCTGACCCAAGCCCATTAGTCCTTGTTAGTTTGTTTGTGGTAAGATAAGGTGTTACAGGCTCACCTTGTACTTTCCCGGACCCGCCCTGGATCAGCCATTTCTCTGAGGAGCTTTTCATTTTAGTGGGCTCTATAATCTGGTCTCTAGGGTTTCTTATAACTGCTGGCCATTCCTTTTATGCCTTTTTAGTAAACAGAGCTAGGAAATAAGTATATTTTAAAATGGACAAAATTATGAGGACTTGGTATTGCTAGTTGAAACTAAATTTAAGATGTGTTTTGCTTAATTCTTAAATTAACAAATTAACAGTTATCTCAGAATTACGCCTGTGATAGTAGTGCTGTAACGATAATTATGCCTGCCTCTAGCTTCTTTCTGAAGTATTGCTCCATTTTAGGACATAGATTTCTAACTTTGCATCCTGAATCTTCCCACTGTCTTTTTTTAAAAATATTTTTATTGATAAATCTTAATGTACAAACATTCCATAAATGGTGCACAATCAGTGGCTCACAGTATCATAGCATAGTTGTGTATTTATCACCATGAAAATTTTTTAGAACATTTGCACCACTCCAGAAAAAGAAATAAAAAGAAAAAAATCAAACATACCATATTCCTTACCCCTCCCTCTCATTGACCACTAGTATTTCCATCTACCCAATTTATTTTAGCTGTTGTCCCCCTTATTATTTGTTTATTTTTTAATCCATATTTTTTACTTATCTGTCCATACCCTAAATAAAAAGAGCATCAGACACAAGGTTTTCACAATGTCACAATCACGTTGTATAAGCTGTATCATTATACAATCATCTTCAAGAATCAAGGCTACTGGAACACACCTCAACAGTTTCAGGTACTTCCCCCTAGCTACTCCAATACACCATAAACTAAAAAGGGATATCTATATAATGCATAAGAATAACCTCTAGGATAACCTCTTGACTGTTTGAAATCTCTTAGCCACTGAAACCACTATCTTCTTTTTTGATACAGACTTTGCTACCAGGACTTGCTGGTCCCTCTGGGGAAGTGGTTAACACAACAGGTGTTACAACTTCATCCACTTCTGGAGGTAGCAACAAGGTTTATGCCCACCAGATGGTCCGTACAGATTCCCGGGAACAGAAACTTGATGCCTTTTTGCAGCCTGTGAGCAAGCACCTGTCCAGTGGGCCCAAAGCTGTGGTCCTGGAAGATAGGATAGATGATTCTAGTGACAAGGCCAGACAGCAAGATGAGGAGATGCCCGAACTCCCAGCTCCTGTTGAAGTGTCTGCAAAGAATCAGGACTTAGAAGGAGATGTAATAAAGAGGACTTCAGAAATGTCAGAAGATAGAGGGCTCAGTTCCAGTCCAGGCAACCCCAGGTATGGCCCTTTGGGAAAAGTGCAGGTTGCCTCCTTTGTTCTTTAATAAAACTGCCTTGCTCTTCATGAACCACTTGTACCTTTTCTCTACCTGACTTGCCCTCTGCTTCCACTGGGACATTGCTGTGGCCTTGTCTACTATCTGCCTTTGAACTGTCTACCCAGTGTCCTTTAAAATCATAAATATCCATGATTCTAAGCAGTAGTTAAAAATACATCAGAAAAAAAATTAAAGTTTAATCTTTACTTTTAGTAAAGCATTTTGATAACACTTCCAACATTAGAGATAGCTAGAGGGAGAAGCCTAAAATATCCAGAGGCTTCTCTTTCATCTTCCCACAGCTGCTTTGACTCCTTTCAGAAAAAACACTCTTTCTCAATCCAACTTATAAAACTCCTTGAAGCACATGAGCTAGGGACAAAAGACAGCTGGAGAATAATAATAAAATAGTATTCAGTTGAGTAATAGGGAAGACAGTCGTTTAACTTCAAGCATTTCCAGTTTGCACTTTACGGGTACTTTAAGATAAAATCACACTAAACTCTGTAATGTACATATTCTTTTCTTAATATGTACCTTGGAGCTCAGGATTAAGTCATTTGCCCAAGATTGCACATTTACTTGGTAGCTCACCACCAAAGCCCTGGCACTAATTGTCCATTTGAATTTGGACAAGTTACTTAACCTGAGTACCAAAATTACTCAGTTCTGAAGTGAGTCAACCTAGCTAGATGACCTGTGAGGAATTTTCCAGAGAGAAATAAAGGAAGCTAATGTTTATTGAATACCTACTATCTGCCAGATACTTTATATGAGCATCTCATATAATGTTCTTAACAACCCTGCACCAGAAGTAGTATGTTTCTCTTTATCACTTGAGAAACTAACTGCACAAGCTCTTTTACTGCTCAGCAGTCGAAGGAATCTTAAAACTAGAAATTGGATTATAATGCTCCACTGCCAAAAACATTTCGGTGGCTTCCTGTTCTGCTTGGGATAAAACTAAATCCCTCCCCTGCCCTTCCTCTAGCTCACCACTTTCCTTCCCTGCCACGGTACTTTGGCCACACTGGTCTTATGGCTGTCCCTGGAACAACTGAGTTTCTGTGTCTTCCTCACCCTTTTGTGTTCCCTCGACCTACGAGTGTTCAGTTTTGTTGTCAGTCGGGTCTCAGCTCTAATGTCGCATCTTACCAGAGGCCTTACTCATCCACTGTCTCTAAAGTTCCCTCTCCTCTTACCTCCCCATTATTCTATTGCATTACCTTGTTTTTTATTTCTCATAACATCTATCACTACCCGAAATTATTTTTCTTCAGTTTGCTGTTTTACTCCCCTATTAGAAACTAAGTGTCATGAAGGTAAGCGCCTTGTCTATCTTGTTCATTGCTGTATGCCTAGTGCCTGGCATAGTTGACATATAAAAATAATCCAGTGGGTGGACATGTGGAAGAATGAATAAGTGAGGCATGGGAAATCCTGAAGATTATTAAATAATCAGTGTTCAGGAGAAAAGACTGATCTTACTGGCTTGCCAGTAGCACATGGATCCCTCTGCAGATGTGCATTGCCATCAGGGAGAGGCTGCTCCTTTCTCCATAATGCAGCACATAAAAGAAAGGTGATGATCTGCCAGTTCCTTTTCTTCATTTTAGAAAGAGACATCGGGAAGATTCTGATGTAGAAATGGTGGAAGATGACTCCCGAAAGGAAATGACAGCAGCTTGTACTCCCCGGAGAAGGATTATTAACCTCACCAGTGTTTTGAATCTCCAGGAAGAAATTAATGAGCGGGGATATGAGAGTACGTAAGTTCAGAGGTCTGCTTGGGCTACTCCAAGTGCCTGAATAGCTGACATTAAGTGTTTAGAAATGCAGAAAGTGTGTATGTTGTCAGAATGGCCACAACAGTGTCCTGGGAAAACTCCCTTCCTTTACTAACTCAGCAGAAAGAGCTTAAAGACAGTGTTCAGCTAGGGGAAAAGGGGGAAAAATAGTTTCTATTCATTTCAGTTAGAATTGTTATCCATATTATACCATAGGATCCAGAATAAAGCAGTCATTTAAATAATCTTCATTCTGTTCCAGTCTTAGCTAAAGGCAGTGTAATAATTAGCAAAAATCTTATCCTGTGGCCCAAATGGGGTGTGGTGTTGCTGAACATGCACAGGTTTTTGAGGTAGCCATAGGTTTAGATCTTGACTCTACCCTTCCAACTGTGCAACTCATGACTAACCTTTCTGTGCCTCCATTTTTTCTTCATCTGTAAAATGAGATTAATTTTACCCATCTGAAATCTTATTGTGCTCACTAGAGATAAAAAAAAATAAACCAGCCTCTGAGAGAGTAAGGAGTCAATAGATATCCTGAACATAAAGCTTAGTAATAAGTTATTATTTTCCTCAGAAGTAGTTTTTGTGGATACCTGACTATAGAATTTCATTTTGGTCCCTGTTACTACTTTATGATTTTAGGAATGAAAAGGGGCTAGTCGCCTCCTAGGGATGATCTGCCCCTGTGATGGAGGTGTGTAACAGCAGCTTGACTCTAATGACTGTCGTGATCCTTTTGTATGAGCCAGACAGTAACACTTCAAGTGTTACTTGTGTGGGATTCCAGATGGCAGCTCTGCACTTGAGTCTACATGATTGAGCCATGACCTTTTCCGTTTTCATCTTATATATTTTTTGATTTAAAAAAAAATTCAGTGTTACAAAATGTATTTTAAAATATGACAATTAGGACTAACTTTTTAAAGAAATAAAGTACCTAAGGAACAATTTAGTACCTGTTTTAGTTCCTGGATGCTAAAGCAAATAGCATGCAATGGGTTGGCTTAAGCAACAGGAATTTATTCGCTCATGGTTTTGATCCTAAGTCCAAAATCAAGGCTTCAGCAAGGTAATACTTTCTCCCAGATGATTGTGGCATCCTAGGGCTGGCTGCTGGCGATCCTTTGTCCTTGGCTTTCTTGTCACCTGGCAGTGCACCTGGTGGCATCTCTTGGCTTCTCCAGCTTGTGGTCGCTCTCTGAACAATAGGGTACAAAGCCTGACCCCTCCAAATGTAGGGGTGAACCTGCCCTTTCCACATAAATGGGTGGTCCTGCTGTCTTGGCCCAAGCAGATCTCTTTGATCCAGATCTTGACTTCCATGGTTCTGCCCTTGAAGTCATTCTTCCTTAAGTTTGTCCCTTCTCTGTCCCTTTTATCAGGCTGGCAGTGGTTCCACTCATACAAATTTCACAAAACATTGTCAGCCTTGCATGCATTTCGTGAGATGAACCTTCTAGTTCTAATCTAACACTAGAACCTTCCACAAATCCTTACTGTATAAACTGCATTTCCAGTCCTGACTTCCACTGAAATGGCTGACTGGTTCTAACGTTCATTTAAACCCTCAGAGAACCTTTTGTACTAATCCTTAACCTCATAAAATAACTGCTTTGGCCACAATGGCCTTTTGAAATATCTCTCTGTCTCTCTCACTATTTGTGTGAGTAAATTCACGAAGGGCTTCAGTTTTCCTGTCCTTGTTCATTCTCTTTTTTGAGTTTTTTTTTTTTAAACATTCTGGACCTTTGTCTTATGGGAAAGCTATTATAGGGAAGAGTAAAACTTCTTATTACTAAGATTTTGCCAGTTGTAAAAATGACTGCCAATTGACTTCTGATTTTCCTTTCCATGAAGATTTGTTCCAGTTGCTTTTTTTCCTTATTTATTTTCTTTCAAACAAGAAGCTTTTGAAATAATTTTAAATAATATAGGAAGGATGGGCTATTGGGCTGTTAATTGATTTGTTTAAAAGTCATCCACATAGTAGTTTTAATTGGCAAACTCCTTCAGATTTGGAACTTAATGGATTTTTTTTTAAGTATTTGTATCTCACAGAAAGCATGATATTTAGTTAGAATTTCAGTAAATTTCTGAGTAGTTTCAAACTGTTTTCAGTATAATATAATTCTAGCTTGCGCAAGTTTGGTCAGGTTTGAAGTCCGTTGTTGAGGCTAAGCTAATGAAATGAAATGGTCTAAAATTGTATACTCATATGCGTTCTCTCATTTAATTCTACAGTAGTCTTGTGAGGGAGAAAGAGCAGATGCTATTCCTAGTTTAAAGATGAGGAAAATGGAATGGAGGGTGGAAAAGACAGATTCATTGGAACACCCCAACAATCAGAGACAGACCCGGTGTATGATTTGTTTGATGCTGAGTTGTATGCACCGTGGCCTTCACACAGTAAAGCTCAGCCTGGTATTTATATGTGGGTCAGGCACATCATGAGATTCTGATCCCTGAAACTGAGGCCAGTGTTTTCAGGCACCTGATGTAGGGTCTGTGATGTGGGGAGTGAAAGGAGCACTTGCTCTGGAGCCAGAAGAACTTGTCTGAAGGTCCTGCCAGCTGCATCCATTCAGTAGCCAAATGGGAAATTTGTTCAACTTTTTTATCTCATTTTCCTGATCTGTAAAATGATGCTCCTGATATAGCCATTTTGAGGGCTGTTGTGATAAACACCTAAGATACTGTGTGTATGCTTTGTCAGCTCCAAGGCACTGTTCAAGGGGAGGGGTCTTTGCCATGGTCCCTGCCTGAGAGAATCTGGTTTATACACAGCCCCAAGATGGGGGAAACTGGTTGTCTTTGAGTTGAATTCCTTACAAGGTTTTCTCTGAAGACTAAGATTTCCTAGAGTAGTCTGTTCACCTTAATAGACCAATACTCTGCTTTCTGGTGGGTTTTTACCCTTGGCCCAGGAAAGAACCAAGTAATACTTTTTTCTTAGTTGTACTCCTGTGTGTGATTATTGATCAGCGTGCTGTTTGTGCACGGTATCTCTTTGGCTCACTGCCTCATCCTTGGTGCCCGGCAGAGTGCCTTGCTTGCAGTATGCTTAGTGAGTATTTGCTGTGAGAACAAGTGAATGATGGAGAGGAGCAGCCTGGGGTTGAAGTCCTGGAATCTTTACTCTGAATGGATGTTAAAGGTGAACACTCAGTTCGACAACTTTTATGAGTCTGGTGAATATACCCATTCCTGGTAGACACACTTTCAGTTAACAAATTAGGTTAATTTTGGAAGACCCAGTATCTAGTCAAGCATTCCATGATAGGCTCATTTCAGGAATTAATGATAACTGGCTGAATTTTCTCACTACTGGTTGCATAATTTTAATCTATTAATTAAGGAGGTCAAGGAATATTGTTATTCCTTGTATTATTTGCTGTCTTCATTTGAATAAGAAAAATTTGCCTCCAAATAGCCACACTTAATTTCATTTTCTTGGTCTTTGGTAAACAATCCTGAGTCTAAATGTACATACTCTATCTTATATGGTTTATCATGAGATGTCAGTATCTTTTGGTACCTGAAATCAGTCAGCAAACATTTAACAAGTATCGTCTCTGTACAAAATGTACTTTGGTAGACTCTGAGGTAGAAAGTGAAATGAATGAGCCGTGATCTCTGCCTTGAAGGATACCATAGTGTTGAAGGAGGATTGGTTAGTAAATAAGTGGCTACAACATAAGGTGTAATCAAAGAAATACTATAACAAATTTAGAAGCTCAGTTCAGCAGGAACCCAGGGAAAGCTGGTGAGATCTGCCTGAGAGAGCTGAAAGGTCTTCTTGATTATCACAGGCTGTTGTACAGGAGAGGCTGTAAGGCAGTCCAGGAGGGGACAGAAGCTGCTCCCTCTGTAAATGGTCAATAGGAACTAGAGAACTGGTTGCCCTTCCTTCAGGCTTGTCTTTACTTGCTCCTTCTTGGAAAAACACACTGAGACCCAAGGCATGGGTTGTGAATTCAGATGTGTGGTTTGGCTTTGAAGCAAGAAGGATTTTGTCCCATTTTGCTGCTGGCACAGTGAAAGGAAAACACCTACAAACTTCTCGTGCTATGGGGACATTTAAAGTAGGAATGAAATGCAGGCTCTTTAAGTCCTTTTAAGAGGCTGTGAAGAGATCTGTGAAGCCTCCTGAAACCCAGTAAAGAGAAGCCCTGCCTGACTTCTTTGTTCATTGACTACCTGGATGAAACAGTAACTCGGAAAGCCCTGTGTTCGGTGAGCAAATTCATCCTCCCTTCCCTCCGCTTTCCGGCAACGCTGCATTTCAGTAGCTATGGATGCATCAGAGTGCTCCATGAAAAATCTGTACGGAAAAATCTCTGACCCTTTTTAGTTGATTAAACTGCTTTCTGTTTCCTCCAGAGTCTCATTATTCAAGATTATTTGATGTCCAGCTTTTAAAGTAATCATTTTCCGCCTACACAGAACATCCTGTAGACACATTGAGTTTCCAGTGGGAAACTTGAAAATGAAGAAAATTCTCTTTAAAATTAAGAAAATAAGCCTCTTTTTCTTCGGGGAGGGGGGTTGGGGGGCATTGTTGCAGAACTTATGTAACAATTTGAGAATTCACTTTTGGTACCCAAACTATAAAAACAAAGTATAACAAAAATATGATGTACCAGCCTATTGTAGTCCCTAGACCCATGTCCTATAGCCTCCAGTACGCTCCCCCTCCATTTTTGGTGGTGGTATTTTTACTTCTTTCACTAAAAAATATCACATGCAGATATATACGTAAATACAAATGCATATTTTAAAAAATTTGTATAAAATCTAAAGAAAAGACAAGGGAACGCTTGTGGGAATACTGCCTATTTAAGAAACAGAACATTCTATCACCTTTATGTGCTTTTTTTCAATGCCATCCCCTTTCCTCCTCCCTTGGAAGAAATTGCTACCCCAAATTTTGTGGTTATTACTTCCTTTCTATTGTAACTTTACCACCTATATGTGTATACCTAAAAAAATTAAGTTTAGCAAGTTTTAGATTTTATATAAGTGGAATTATACTATATGTATTTTTCTGTAATTTGCTTTCATATATTCATATATATTATTTTCCTCAGATTCATCCATCTTGTATATAGCTTTGGTTTCCTTTATCTGCATAACAGAAACCACTTCATGAATATACAGCAGGTCTAGTCATTCATTCTAGTGTTGAAGGGAATTTCCACCCATTACTCCCACCATGAGTAGATGGGTATCTGCCACACAGCTGGGCATAATCATTTGGCCAAATTGACACCAGAACCTAACCATCCCAGGCTTTTTCCCTCCTATTTAAGAAATCCTTCCCTTCTCAGGGATAATTAAAGATATGCTCTTATATTGGCTTCTCAAAGTATTAAACTTAAGTCTAAAGTCTACATGATTTTTTTTGAGTGTGATGAGATTCACATTTTCCATGTGAATATGTACTTGTTCCACTATATGGCATTATCATTTTGTTTTCATTTATCCACCTATTATTTGCTCATAATTCTTTCTTTTAGACCTTTTGTAATCTTCCTGAAGTACATCCTTTAGTGGGGCCTTTGGTGGCAGCTGAATCTTGCTTTGTCTAATTCACCCTTATTTTGAAAAGTATATTTGCTGGGTATAAAATCCTAGGTTGACAACTATTTTCTCCTTATGCATTGAGGCCATTATTCTGTCATTCTCTGGCTTCTTCTATGCTGTTGAAAATTCAGCTATCAGTCTTGTGTTTTATTACCTTGTGGGTAAATCTCTCTTTTCTCTCTGACTGGTTTTAAGATCTCTTTTCTTTGGTGTTCTGTGATATCTCTGTGTATCAGGTTTTGTTTGGCTTCTTAGAGCTGAGGCTTGGTGTCTTTAATCACTTTTGAGGTATTCACAGATATTTTGTCTTCAGAATAGTCAGGTAATGTTTCTCTCCCTGCTCACCTTATGGCATTTGAGTTACATATATATCCTCCATATTGTGTAAGTTCTGTTTCATATTTTCCATCTCTTTGTCTCTCTGTCTGCATTCTGGATAACTTCTTTAGATCTGTCTTGTAGTTAATTACTCTCCAACTTTAATCTGTTTTTAAATCTATCTTGATTTTTAATTGCATTTATTATATTTTTTAATTTTAGAAATTTAATTTGATTCCTTTGCCAATCGTCTTGATAATTTTCAATGGTCTCTTACTGCTTACTGATAGTTTTAATGCTTCTTAAGCATACTGAACATACTTATTTTGTATTCTTTGCTGATTTTTCCAGTCTCTGAAAGCTTTGCAGGTCTGATCCTATGGTTATGGATCCTAATTATTGGGCCTTGTTTCTTTGTGTGGTTACTAATTTTTGACTGATAATTCTTGATACTTTATCTGTGGGAAATTATTGGAAACTTAGGTTGGAGATGAATATCTCCAGAGAGAATTTGCATTTGATTCTCCCAGGTCTCTGGAAGATCACTTGAAATTTTTGAGGTGACCTGCCTAGCATGAATTCTAGCTACAGATGCAGTTTATGGTTACAGATTCTCATGTATATAATTTTTTCTTTTCTCCAACACCAAAGCTTGAGGCAAGTCACCAGTTCTGTTTACTACCCTTTGAAAAGGAGAGGAATTAGTATGGGAGATAATAGTATTTTTATCCCTTTACACTGAGGGTGCAGCCTTGGCACCTCAATTTCATATATTGGAGAGGTAGTCTCCTATTATGTTCTCCATTTCAAATAACCCTAGGCTTTTCTCTCCTGTACTTCATGCCTTCAGAGCCTATAAAAAGTAAAGTTCATGATACCTGGGATTCCTCAAGTATCTTTGGATAAAAGCTGACTTTTATCCGAAAAGTACTCACTCTCATTACTTGTCTGGTTCCTGCTTGTCTTAGATTTTGATCTTTGAGTATTCTTTAATCTTTTGGCAATTCATTGTTGCATTTTAAAAGATGACATTATGTTTCTTTCTTCATTTGTGTTTGTTTTCAGTGGGGGGACAGTCCAGAAATCTTTGCTTGCTTGTCTCTAGTTCTGGTGCTTGGTGCTCTGGACTCTGTGAGTGTACCAATGAGATTCCATTACTTACCTGTTACTTTTTGTTTCTAGCTCTCCGGGAGATGCTGTATAACCACTCCTTTGTGGGCTGTGTAAATCCTCAGTGGGCTTTGGCACAGTATCAGACCAAGTTATACCTTCTTAATACCACCAAACTCAGGTAAATCAGGGGGTAAGTAAAATAGCAGAGTCACTAAAAGAATGGTCCAGAGCGTAGCAACATGTAGTAATTGGAAAGCGTTCAGGGTTTGGAGTCAAACAGATATGGCTTCAAATTCAGGTTCTACCATTTACCATTTATGTTACTGTGGACAAGTTACTTTCCTAAACTGTACTTCAGATTTCTTACCTGCAAAACATAACTTGAAGGTTTTTTGTGAGGATAAGAAACAGCATGAGAAACCTAGTCCTTGATAGGTACTCAATAAATGCTAGCTATTATAATTAGCCCATGCTGCTGCTGTGAACCAGGAGTTGGGGGTTCAGAGCTGTTATAGAATTTAAGCATCTGTTATGTGTGATAGATACCTCCTTTCCTCCAGTTTTGGTGGTTTAGCAAAGGATTACTCTAGCCATCAGACAAAGCGAGTGGGGTTGATCAGCACAGGAAGGGTATTACTAGCAGTGCCATTTATCCAGGGCACAGCTGCCTACGTTTCTTTTGACGGTTTCCAGGGACCTTGACAGATGAGCTCCTGTTGAGTCTAGAACCTGAACCAAATATGTTCTCGAAAAGGCAGTACAGTTGGGAAGAAGCTACAACCTTGCATCTACTAGCTGTCACTTACTGGGTGTGGAATTCTTGCCCACTAAGCCTTGCTGTGGCTTCACAACCCTCTGAATGAAGCAGGAACTATCAGTAACATTAGAGTTGGCACGTGAGATAAGAAGCTATTTGCTGTCCCTAACCTAGAAACTGCCTCTGTCCAGAAGCTTGCCGTGGGCGCACGTTTCCTGGATATTCAAAGTGTATTCCTCCTAGTCTTGGAGACCATTTTGGTATAGCTCTGTATAAAGTGCGTTTTCTTTACTTTGAGTATCCTTGGGATTGTTGGTGAGCTGCCACTTATGAATTTGTTAGGGAATTCCAGTCAGTTTGCTCTTGTTTTCCAGCATCCCAAAGTACATGACTTCTAAGACTCCAGATCATAATTGTTTTCAAGTTCCTTCACTTCACAGATACAAATACAGGGCTGTCACAGAATTGCAGCTGTTAATAAATATGAATACCTTCCCAGTGAGAAGGTAAAATTCCATAGGGAGAGAACTGGGTCCAGAGTCTGAGATCTACATTCAACTCCCTCTTTTGCCACTTTTTAAGCTCTTCTCACTGGGTGCTTCAATTTCCCCATCTGTAATGTAACATAGCAGATGCTTTGTCTGCCATGACAGGAAATCTTTAAGCGAGACCTATGTGGTTCAGATTGCTTGAAGACCTATAAAGTGTCATGTAAATATGGCATTTATATCATTTCTGGTTTTTTTTTTTTAAAGGAATGCAATATACTGTATACAGCACAACTGTTTTTGGTATGTTGCTGTGCATCATCCTAAACCATATACCAGTGAAGTATAATTTTGCCTTAGTTACACTTAAAAAGATTTGTTTTTATTGTATAATATATATGCAAAGAAAGTAAAAAGCAATAGTTTTCAAAGCACTCTTCAACAAGTAGTACAGAACAGATTCTAGAGTTTGTCAAGGTTAGGTACACTTTTAACTATTAGGAAGTCTTCCTGCCCTACCTATATATTCCACATAATTTTTAATGGTGAGTTGCAAAAAAAAAAAAGTGATATATATATATATTATCAAAAGTAGAGAAAAATTGAGCAAAAAATAAATAAATAAATAATTTTCTTTTAAGTCTCACTACAGGATGTCAAAAACTGTTTAAGCACCAGAGAGATGGGGACCAAGCATGGGTAATAGGAGGTCAAAACTTAGTCCCAGCCCCCAGACGTGTGTGTGGAGGCAGGCCAGCCAAACTTAGATTTCAGCAGACAAGGTAATCCTGACTCTGGAGGAATAGAGGATCTTGTTAGACTGTTAACTATGTTCCACAGCAAGGCAGAACCGTTTCCACCTTTGTCCTATCCATGTTTTGGGAGTTAATCCTATTTTTTTCCCTACTGCTTGGCTTTCAAGGATGGGTTCAACTTTTCCTTAAAGTTACTTCATTTTTATTTTCAGTGAAGAACTATTCTATCAGATACTCATTTACGATTTTGCCAATTTTGGGGTTCTGAGGCTATCGGTAAGTTTATTTTCTGGTTTTCACTTCTGAAACTTCAACAACTGTTCATTTCTAAAAACTAGCTCTCCCCTAATATTTTATTTGTAGTATATTTATTACGTTTTTCTAAATATGCTTAAGATAGTTTCATGTGTTTACATGTTTTGCCAATGGAAATAGCTTTAATTGTAACAGCAAAATGATATTCAGTGACTACCTTTAAAAATGTTTATCATTATTCAAGTTAAATATAATTATTTAAGAAAATTTGGAAAGAGATAAAAATAGAAATAAACGTTCTCTAAAGCCCTGTGACCAAAACATACCCCTTGCTAACAGTTTTAGTTCATTTCCTCTAGTTCTAATTTTAATTTAGAATTAAAATTGTAGCACCTATCTATTGAGAGATTTATGTTGTCTTTTTTTCATTTGACATGTTCTACAAAATATTCATGTTGGGATTTTTGTTAGCTTTTTATTTTAAACGAATTTCAAGTGTACTAGATAGTTGCAAAAATAATACAGATTCATCTAGCAACCTCCAACATAGCTTCTACCAAATTTGCATATCCTAGTTATTTCATATAAGAGGAATTATGTTTATCTGTTCCTTTATGTCTAACTTAATTTCACTCAATATGATGTCTTCAAGATTCATCCATTGTTTTAGTTTGGTAGCTGCCAGAAATGCAATATACCAGAAACAGAATGGTTTTTAAAAAGGAAAATTTAATAAGTCCCAAGTTTACTGTATTTGGGCCATGGAAATGTCCCAATTAAGGCAAGTCTATAGAAATGTCCAATCTAAGGCATCCAGGGAAAGATACCTTGGCTTAAGGCCAGTGAGGTTCAGAGTTTCTCTCTCAGCTGGAAGGGCACATGGCAAACACGGCAACATCTTCTAGTTTCCTCTCCAGGCCTGTTGTTTCATGAAGCTTCCTGGGGGCATTCTTCTTCATCTCCAGAGGTCACGAGCTGGTGGACTCTGGTTCTCTTATCACTCTCATGACTCTGCTCTGTTCTCTCCCATCGTTCTCGTTGTCCTGTCATTCTGAAGCTTTCTCCAGATGTCTCCACTTTTACAGGATCCAAGTAAACTAATCAAGATCCACATAGAATGGGTGGGAGACACGTCTCCATCTAATCAAGTTTAATACCCATAATTGATTGGGTCAAATCTCCGTGGAAATAACCTAATCAAGTTTCCAGCGTATAGTGCTGAATAGGGATTAGAAAAAACCATTGCTCCTGCAAGGTTGATTAGGATTAAAACATGGCTTTTCTAGAGGACATAAATGCTTTCAAACCAGCACATCCACATGTATCAGAACTTCTTCACTTTTTAATTCTAATATTTCATTGTATGATTATTCTGTTTAATTTTTTGAGGAACTGCTAAACTTTTCCATAGCAACACACCATTTTTTTCCCTTTATTAAAGAGGTTGTGGATTTACAGAACAATTAATACATAAAATACAGGATTTCCATACACCATCCATCCACTACCAACACTTTGCATCGTGATAGCACGTTTTGATAATTAAAGCCCATGGTTTAAATTAGGGTGCACTGTGCAGTGTAATTCCATGGATTTTTTAAAAGTTTTTATTCTGTTGCCATATATTCAAACTTCCTCAATATGAGTTTCCTTTATTCCTAGTGTTTTAATTGTGTTTCCATCAAAAAGGGTGATGTACTGTTTTAAAATGCCTTTTCTGTGTTGAGATGATCGTGTGTTTTTTTCTTCATTCTGTTACTGTGTATTACATTAATTGATTTTCTTATTTTGAACCAAACTTGGATACCAGGGATAAATCCCACTTGACCATGGTATATAATTCTGTTAATGTGCTGTTGGATTCAGTTAGCTAGTTTTTTGTTGAAGATTTTTCATCTACGTTCATAAGAGATACTGGTCTGTAGTTTTCTTTTCTTACGGTATTTTTATCAAACTTTGATATGCGGATAACGTTTCCTCATAGAATGAGTTAGGGATGTTCCCTTCTCTTCAGTTTTTTTTTTAGAAGAGTTTATGCAGAATTAGAGTTAAGTCTTCTTGGAATGTTTGGTACGATTCCCCTGTGAAACCATAGTTTGTTGTTTTACGGTTATTCATAATATCCTCTCGATCTTTCTTATTTATGTAGGATCAGTAGTATTGTTCTGCCTCTCATTTCTGATTTTATTTGCATGTTCTGTTTTTTTCTTTGTCAGTCTAGCTAAGGGCTTGTCAATTTTGTTGATCTCAAAGAACCAACTTTTGGTTTTGTTGATTCTATTGTTTTTTTGTTCTCAATTTCATTTATTTATTCTTTAATCTTTATTTCTTTCTTTCTGCTTACTTTGGGATTAGTTTGCTGTTCTTTTTCTATTTTCTCCTGTGTGTAGTTAGGTCATTGATTTTAGCTCTTTCTTCCTTTTTAATGTAAACATTTAGGGCTATACATTTCCTTCTCACCACTGCTTTTGCTACATCCCATAAGTTTTGATAATGTTGTTTTCTTTTTTTCATTCATCTTGAGGCAATTACTGATTTCTCTTGCAGTTTCTTCTCTGACCCGAGTGCTAATGCTCTTCTTTGACACTTGGTATGTCACTATGAAAGGAGTGCACACCAGTTCTCCAGGGCCCAGGGAGAAGGCCAAATAAAAATGCCTGAAAGTGCTTTCCTGGCCTGTCTGCAGATTGTACTCTTCGGAACCTATTCCCTCAGCCTTCAGAATGCAGGATGTTTCTAGCTGTGGGCATCAAATAGTGGTATAGCTGGGCTTGATGGGGTTGAAACCACTGGTCCCAGCAGTCCAAATTTGCTGTTCAAAAGCTGGTGCAATTCCAGATCATATCCTGCCCTGTTCTTTGGAGAGTGGACGTCCACTTCCCTTTCAATCTGTAGCTGCTTGCCCAGCATAGAGACTAGAGTACCTGCTCCTTTCTTCCCCGAGAGTGGGGGTCAGGTGCCAGGAGCTGGGAGTGAGGGGGGTTACTCATGATCTCTCACTACAGCTTTTCCATCTTTTCCACCCATACTTTCCTGGGTTTTCAGAGCAACCCCCATCCCCAACCCCAAATCCCCAGGGCCCAGAAACTGTTGTGGACAGTTTCTGCCTGATTCCTAGCTGTTTTTCTGGGAGACAAGTATGCCCAACCTCTTCCTAATCAGCCATCTTGCCCCACCCTCCAAGTCTGAGAAGGGTTTTAATTTAAAAGTCAGTATCTGTAGTGGATCCATACCATTTGTGTATTTCTTGAGTGAGCTTTGTTAATGTGTACCTTTCATGAAATTTGTTAATGTAATCTAAGTTTTCATATTTATTTACAGTTATTGCCTAGTATTTTTTACTGTCTGCTTAATGTCTATAGACTCTTCTGTCATTATAAAAAAATAATGTATTGTGGGTTTATAACATGTAAAAGTAAAATGTATATCAATAGCACTTTTAGGAGGGGGGCAATGCAAGGTAAGTGTCTTATTTTTACCTAAGACTTCAACCTTCTTCCTCATCAGATGATTTATCTGAAATTTAACTTATTCTCCTTCCCCTATGCTTTGGTTATTGGTGAGGCAGTAGAAAGAAATTATCTGCCTGGTGATTTTTTAGAAACACAGAAGTATTTCACAGGGGGAGAGGTGCCTCTGTGTGGCCTCCTACTTCCCACCTGTTCAGCTGGCTTGTTGTCTATCATGTCTTTTGAAATGTCTGTTGGTGAAGAAGAGGCTTTCTTGTGGGTTTTCTTTGGGCAAGATGGGCAATGTGTTAGATTTGTGGTTTCTCAGCTGCCATTCTGTTGGTCCTGTGCCAAAGGAACTTAGTTTCATTTGGGTACTCATTAATACTTGCTCCTTAATGTTAATCATTCTTCCTAGGAGCCTGCACCACTCTTTGACCTTGCAATGCTCGCCTTAGAAAGTCCTGAGAGTGGCTGGACAGAGGAAGATGGTCCCAAAGAGGGTCTTGCTGAATACATTGTTGAGTTTCTGAAGAAGAAGGCTGAGATGCTTGCTGACTATTTCTCTTTGGAAATTGATGAGGTGTGACAGCCATTCTTGTACCACCGTGCTAACATTCTTCAGATGGAGTCAGTGTTTCTAGTTGGTCCAAGATCAGGATTTGAAGGATGGGCCTCCCCTCAGTAGTAGCTTGAGACATATGTGACATTTCTAGTTTATACAACCATTTAGTCATTCATTCATGTCCATTCCTGTTGCCAATGCGAAAGACCCAGAAGTCCATAGTCCCTCTCTGCTGACCATAGATAATGAGATTACGCCCTGCCTCTTGCTTTTCCTGTTTCTTCTTTTTAGCCTTTTCAGATTTGGGGCTTTCCACCTTGATGCTTTCTTTTTTCCCTTTTTTTTTTTTTTTGAGTAAGGAGGCAGAAAAATTATTTAATACCCATTTAAGATGACGTGGGCACTCTCACAAGTAAAGAAAAACAGAAGGCGAGAGGCCTTGATGTTTTCTTTTGATGGTGAGTGCTTCCAAAGATAAAGTTGTTCTGCATGTCAGGATGAAAAGCTCTTTTTAAGTGCTTAGCTTAGCTCTCCTGTCCCCAGTGCCCAACATAGTCAAGCACCCAGTCACCCAAAATGGCAGTTAAGAGAACAAAGCCTGAAGGAAACACTGGAGAAATGTACTT
Organism: Tamandua tetradactyla; assembly: GCF_023851605.1. Lineage (NCBI taxonomy): Eukaryota > Metazoa > Chordata > Mammalia > Pilosa > Myrmecophagidae > Tamandua > Tamandua tetradactyla. The sequence goes on along the minus strand of NC_135341.1, from coordinate 50,538,000 downwards.
GCTTAAATTAAATATAATTAAGTCTAAACAGCATTTCTTGTGCCCTTGTTGTCCTGGCTTTTTCCCCCATAAGTAGGGAGGAAATTTGATTGGATTACCCCTTCTGATTGACAACTATGTGCCACCTTTGGAGGGACTGCCTATCTTCATACTTCGACTAGCCACTGAGGTAAGTGAGGCAGACCAGTACTCATATGGGTCTGTGCATGTGTGCTGGAGAGAGAAGGTACATGACTGAGTTTTCATTTATAATGATAATGATAAAAGGGATAAAATAGCTCAAGGGTATCTCTTATCCCCACCTCCCCTTCCCTAACAGTATTCAGGAGTTCCAAACCTCAGCTTTAATGCCTAGAAAGCTGTGTTTAGTTTCTTAGCTTTAAGTAGTGACCTCCATTTAGAAATGAAAATGTGTTCAAAGACATACCTGTGTTGAAGTATTGAATTTTCTCTTTGGGTCAGGTGAACTGGGATGAAGAAAAAGAGTGCTTTGAAAGTCTCAGTAAAGAATGTGCGATGTTCTACTCCATCCGAAAGCAGTATATATGTGAGGAGTCTACCCTCTCAGGCCAGCAGGTACTGTGATGCACACTGGCACCCCAGGACTAGGACAGACCCTTGCACAACCTTTAGGAGATGAAATTTTCCCACCTCTAAAATCCTAGAATTTAATTTCACATAAGATTTTAAACACAATGTCAACCTTTATTCATCCATTTTTTTTTCTCTCTGCTCATCTAAAAAATACTTCCAGAGTGATCTCAGAAACTGTCAGATGTAAAAATATAAGCCGTCACAGTGAGGAATTAGAGGTTGTTAGATCATCCAAGGCTGGTAGGTCCATGTCTCTTTTTGTTAGCCCTTAATGTGTGAAGTCTTACGATTCAGGGCCAGTCTCTCCAATTTCTTTCAACTTTTGCCTTACTCTGTACTAGACCCTCCCCCGCCAGGAAAACAAGGCTGTGCTGAGGTCAGGCCCCCAGCTCCTCTTAGGGGAAGACAACTTGATGCAAAAGCCTGGGCTTAACTAAAAGTTTTAATGTCACTTTTTCCACTTGGATGACAGTACCTTTTTCAGTGAACAACTATCAGGGGGCATGGGGTAAAATAGTTTAAGTGTCAAAGGGTAGCCACTTTATATATATAACCATCTCATTGACTGCTTCCATTCACCCTTTGAGGGTAAGAGGGATTCTCATTTCCCAGGTGAGGAACCCTAGAGAGCAGTTAGCATACTCTGAACCTACAGACCAGAGATTCAGTCCAAGGTGCTGGTGCCCAAATCCTCTAGGGAATTGCTCACTCCAAAAGAGGAGGCAAAGCAACATACTTACCAAACTGTGCTTAGAGAATTTCATTTATTGGGAAAGTTTACCTCATGGAAAGGAAGGATAGATGAAAATTTCTTTTCTTGTATATGAGACAGTTAAAATTTAAAGATAGGAGAGGGAAGGATGGAGAAAAATAATCCTCATTTTTATTTTCATTTCTTACCTGTGGAGCTTTTTAGATAACAGGGTTAATAAAGTAAACCCCAACTTTAGCATTGTAGTACAAATGTACTTCCCACTGTTGCCATCCATACATCATAGTCAAGATCAGACATTATTTTAGATCCTGCTGAAATAAACACATTCTGTCTGAATAGGAACAAAGGTTCCATGGGAGAAAGTCCTTTAAGAGCATTGATTCTTCCTGTTACAGACCTCATCTCTTGTTCTTAGTTTCTAAGAAGCTGACCTAGAGAGGCCACTTCACAAGCACTAGATAATATGACCCATTAAAAGCCAAGACTATTCGATGTTTTTGGCATGGGTGCCTGCCCATGCCAAAAAAAAAAAAAAAAAAAGCCATCAAGACATTCCAAGCCCCAGCGGATGCAGTGGGGAGGCTTCAGAATCAGACCTTGAGGTTCCAGGCACTAGAGTAACTTGCCAGAAACCTACAACCTCCAGATGGGTCCCTGGTCCAGATCAGTCTAAAACCTAGCCCAGCCTCTCCAGAACATCAGATAGTTCCATCTCCCTACCCCATATTAGTGATAGACCCTTCCAATATCAAAAATTTAAAATTGCCATAGCCCAAACAATCCCAGTGAGAGGTATGGAAAGATCAAAGGTTCTGGTGGAATTATACATGGAAGATAGGACTTAACAAATGAATATTAATGCTGAATCATTAAATTGATATCTCTTTTAGTCTCCAGTATTTCAGAGCAGCTAGAAGTAAAAACCTAAAATTGTAAAATTGTAGCCCATGTCAAAGTCTGAAATATGTTCTACAACTAATTGTGGTGGTGTGCTTGGAAATATAGCTTTGTTGTTTATAGCTAATATGTTCACAAAAAAAGTCGATTGTAATGATAAAGTATTTAAGCCTGCTAGCCTCCTATATTCTGGAGCAGCTAGAAGGAAAAATATGAGAGAATTGTATGGTAGCCCATGAAAAACTCTGGGATCTATCCCACAACCACTTTTTGAAGAGTGCTTTGAAAAACGATTGCTTTTTTATTTCTTTATTTTGTATATATGTTATACTATACAATAAAAAGTAAAAAAAAAAAAAAAAATCAGACCTTGAGGCTTCTGACGTCTAATATATTTTCCAGAGTGATGTGCCTGGTTCTGCACCAAACCCCTGGAAGTGGACCGTGGAACACGTTGTCTACAAAGCCTTCCGCTCACACCTTCTGCCTCCTAAACATTTCACAGAAGATGGAAATATCCTGCAACTTGCTAACCTACCTGATCTATATAAAGTCTTTGAGAGGTGTTAACGCAGGTCATTTATGGACGCAGGAGTATGCTGTTCTTCTGATATTGGCAGAACTTAAGGATGAAGACTCATATTTTTGCCTTTTCACTAGTACTACTCTTTCATGCCTGATGGACTGACTGTAAATAAAGTCAAATGTGCCCCAACATCATTTCTTAGATGTTTAATTCCATTATACTTGAAAGTTTTTCTAGATAGATTTTTACCTAGTATATATCTGATTATGTTGATGAATCCCCAAAGAAGTTTGAGAGCCTCCTGGGCATCTGATAAAGGTGTTACACAAGCACCATTAAGAATTCTACCCCCCCACCACACTCAAATTTTTTTTTAAGTATCTCCCCAGAACACATGCAAACACACAAAATAATTCTATCCATAAATAGATATAGTTAAGTGTGTTGGTTCAGATACCTTTTAAAAGAGGTCCTGAATATACAATGCTCTGATAACACTATGAAGAAATCTTGCACTAATAATCTAGAAGTATGTTCAGTAACCGAAGCTAATTGATTTATTCTTATTGAGAAAACAAATAGGATTTCTTTTCTTAAGGGAACAAATCCATCTGTATCCAGAGTATAATTGGCTATAATTTTTTAAGTTGCCCGTTTTGTTAATGGCACTAAGTACTACTACTTTAAGGAAAAGAAATTTCCTAGGCATTCTTGTTTGAAGGATGAGGTAAAGAAAGATACAAACATAAACTGACAAAAACCTTAATATTAGTCTGCATCAATAGAAATGCAGCATTCAGCATAGGAGGGGAATAATGCCTGTAGTTTTAAGGTCGAATCCAGATTACAAGATCAAGTGAAGAGGGTGGGTGATGGTGGCACAGTGGCAGAGTTCTTCCTGCTGTGCCAGAGACCCAGGTTTGATTCCTGGTGCCTGCTCATGTTAAAAAAAAAAATCTTCCATGAAGAAAGTTCATTGGAAAAGGATAGAAAATCTTCTGGGACAACCAACGTGTCCCCGTAGAAGACATATTTGTTGTGCTACAGAAGGATGCAATACCAGATTCTAACAGAACTGCCAAAAAGTAGGAAAGCACATCGAAGAAGTGAGATTCCATGATCCCAGGAGGGCAAAGGCTGAATTGACCATGAGTGGAGAAGAAAGGAGTGTGTTTCCCACTGTGAAATTCTAGAATAATCTGTATTTCAGATCTCCCACCCACCCTCCTAAAAACACACATATAACTGTTGTTGTTCCTAGAAAAAAAAAATTACCAGAAATCATCTCAATTCAGGAGACTGGTTCTCATATTTTAAAACTAAGGGCCTAATAAATATTTCTAAATAAGGGAATAATTATTATTTTATTCACTTTTGAATTATCTTTAATTTCAAGTCTGGTTTTATTAGCTTATGTGGTCTTGGTTCATTAGATTTTCCCATTTTCTGTGTAAATACTTGACAGTAATTTCCATAAAACCACCTTGAGTTTGAGTGCAAAAGAGAATCAGAAATCCTGCAAATTGGCTGCCCTCAATGATAAAACCTCTTGTTATCATAACTTTAAAAGTAAAACTAAAGTTCTTATAAGAAAATATTCTATATACCACAGTATTTTTTCTGGAAAAGGAGGGAGAAGAGGGACAGGATAGGAAGGTCTGTGATCGCCATTATTTGCTTTAAAGGCTCCTGTAACAAAATGAATGTATTAGTAACCAACTGTGGTCAGCAAAAGGGTGTGTTTAATAGAATCTTCAGGGAGATTTCCCACCTGTCTTCTCTCCCCCATCAGGTTGGGCTGAGTTTTCATTCCACACCAAGCAGCAGATGAATGAAATTTTACAAGGTTCAGCACAGTTGATATTGAAGAATAAGGAGCCTCCTCTTACTTTAAGATTATTAGGCCTTGGAATTCCTCTGCCCCATGCAATAATGCAAGTTTTCTACATACTCCCAATATTTTTTCTAATGTTTTCTTATAAAATTTAAATATTTTACAAAAAGGCTTTTTCCTGCAAACATATAAATTTGAGTGAAACATTTTCTCCACCTGTGAATTTGTTTCTTTACTAAAATATAAATGCAATCTGATATTAAGGGTAAATATCTTTTGACCACGGGAGATCAGGAGTCTGAATTGTACCATGGAGAAGGCACTTGTGTTTCCTGATTTCTCCAGCAACTATCTCAGTGAGCACTCAGAGAACCACTGTCCTCCAGAACAGTGCCAAGGCCTCAGAGTGCCTAGTCACTGATGCAGCTGGGGAAAAATGATGAGTAAACTTGATTCTAAACTGATGGAAATAAAAACAGCATGGACCAATTCGTTCTTAGTTTAGAATCAAACTACAAACAAAACATCTAAAGTGTTCATGAAGATTCAAACCTGTTTCATTCTCTCATAAATTATAAAATACAAAGGTGGCTATTTTAATGACAAAAATCAAACAGTACTGAAAGGGGTTTGTGTCGATGGACAAAAAAAGTCAGTCTCTCTGGGTGAAGCCCCAAGAAGCAGCAAGCAGGTCAAGCAGTGGCCTCCCTATTGCTGGGCCAGAAACGCTGTCCTGTTGGCCTTCATCTTCTCCAGCCGCTTGGCCAGGTGGCTGTTGGTCATCTCCATCTCTTCAATCTTGTCCAGTGCTGTTCGTAACTGGAGACAGGAAGAATTCAGTCACTTCACATGGTCAGAGACAAAACACAGTGCCACTTGATTTTCAATTTTCTGGGAACTGGAAGCCCTGCTTTATAATGGTCTTGCACAGACAGGATCCCCTGGCCTTTTTTTTTTTTTTCTTTTTCCAGTCAGCTGAAGGCATTAAACGATGATGCTAAGGATTATTTATTTGTTTCAACCACAGAAAGGATATACAAAAGTCAAATAAATAGACTTGATCTGAAGCCAAATAAAAACTAACTGACCAAAACCTAAAAGTAAAAAACCAGCATATAGAAAGAAGAGTGAGTGCCTCTACTGCTGTTTCTTTAAGACTGAACCCAATATTAAAATAGTTCACACATCAAAGAATTTATTTCCAAAGGAATTTTTCTTTTTAGGAATGTATTCCAAAAAACATGTTGAAACAAGTACCTCTCGTTGTAATTTCCTCTTTTCTGCTTTTAGTTCATCTTCAACTTTCTCAGCATTCTCAGCAGCAGTTTTATATCTCAGCACCTGTCCCTCGAGCCGGCTAATCTATAAATATGAGCACATAAGCCTCTGTTATTAAGCACTAGGAGCCACCACTTTTTTTCAGAAATACAATGTGATTACTAATTCTAAGTACCCTAACACTAACAAGTCCCCTTAAGGTGAGTGATAGGCCCTCTCAGAACCTAACTGCTATTTATAAATCAAGCATATCCCTAGAGAAGATTACAGCTGTAGATTCATTAGAGGGCCAATTTCCCATGTTAAGTTTAATGATGACCATATCGTATAAGTACAATGTAACATCATAGAGTCACAGAATGGAAAAGTTTTAAAAATATACAGTAAGAGATTTTGTTATAACTACCATCTTCTTGAATTCTCTTAAAACACCTACTAAAAATAGAATTATAGGTACAGTTACCTGTGTTTTTACCAAAAACAAAAGGCTGCAATGTACCCCTGCCCTCCCAACTATTCTTTGCTGGCTCTTCCCTTTTAATATAGAGCTTTTATACAGAGACAACTTGTAAAGGCAGCCCATGGACACCCAGGTGCTCAGGGGGTTACCCATATACAGGGAGGATGCAGGTGTGTTTTAAAGGAAATTTAAATCACCTGATACTATAAAGAAGTAGTACTTACACTTTGCTCCAAGGTTGTTATATCCTGTTCTGCTTTTGAAAGTTTAAACTTGTATTCACTAATTTGTCTATTGGCATCTCCTAGAAGAGATGATAACATGTATTACTTCTCAGAAGTGAAGGGTATACCATCAGGCAGTGACATCCTTTACAGAATAGGAGAGGAATTTGAACTCCAAGACTACAAACCACAAATGCACACAAAGCTTCAGCATCTTCTGGCAGAAAGTCCTGGCTTGTGTATACTACTAGAAGCTGTAGCATCTATGTTGCAACAGTATTCCTTGGACCAGGAGTTACAAGAAAATTCATTCTTTTCTCCATCCTTACAGCCAGCGCAGTAGCAGCCCCTTCCAACCATATTCGGAGGCCCTGTGGCCCAGCCTCTGTTTTCCCTAAGCTAGGCCCTCCCTGTTCCATGAACCTAGTCCTGTGCCTTCTCACCTCCCAGGCTTTGCTCTTGCTTTCCCACACCTCCAGGGCCCTTTTCTCCCAACTCTAATTTTAAAGTTTGAACCAGCCTTCAAGGCTGTGTTCAATTTTCTCTTCCTCCATATCTCTTAGTTCATAAAACCTCATCACTTATTACATTTCATTTGCATTCTCTTTTATGACATTTATCATGTGTATGGGAGGAGGAACCTGTCTTAGCCTTCCTGAAGCTTACTTCTATGCCTAGCCAAGTGCTTTTCACAGTGTATGCTTCATGAATATGTGCTAATTAAGCTGAAAAACTTCTCAAATAACATGCTGTGATGTTATGTGTAAACCTATAAATTAGCTATCCATCTGACCTAAAAAGTAAATCACCTATAATAAGTTTTAAAATGACAGGAGAGAGAGGAAATTCTGTCCAGCAACCCAAATTTAACGAAATTCCCTCTCCTATAGGATTATAGTACAGGAATCATTGTGGCTTACAGGAGATAAACCTAATCTAACCTACCAAAAAAAAAATTCAAATTACCTAGCTTAAGGACTTTTCAAAATTTCCACATGTCTAAGGTTTAAAACTACCTATATAATCTTCAATACAAAAGGTCATTCTAACTGGACAGTTACTGTTGCCCTAAAAAGTAATGGATTATAAAAGCATCAGGATCTTATTTTTAAATTATGCCCAGCACCCTACTGATTACAAAAAAGTGCAGTTTCCATCTCACTCTCCAACCACCCCTTCCTGATTTCAGTGTAAATCCCTTATCTCAGCCATTTCTTTTGTTTTGAAATCTGATTCCAAAATACCATGCATAACAGCCAGAAGAAAGAATCCAGGGAAGGTGCTTGCTTTTGTCTTTACCTGCCAGGCCCAGCCTTCCACAATTCTGTGAAAGCTCACTTCTTTCTGCAACTCTAGTTTGGATACTTCTCCCTACCTTCTGCAACACCAGTTTTCTAACGCCTGCCTGTCCTGGGAAGTGTTCACAGATAAATGCTACTCCATCCCCGACTCAATGGGATTCCTTTTGAATTTGTTGACTTAAGCCACTCTTTCAGATCTATCCCCTGCCCTGTCTCTGGAGATAAATGAAGACTACTATACATTCTGGCTCATTGCCAGGTTGCCAGGATCATCCTAACAAGTCAAGCCTGCCTTGTATGTCCCTTTCTTCATCTACTCTCAACACCAAAATGATGTTTCTAGAACTGAACTTTGACCAGGAAATGTCATAAATGTCCTGACACTCAACAGAGAAACTGATATTAAGCACCAACCAATAAGCCTTAAGAAAGAAGTCTTTTCTATTTTATGAAACTCAGAATATTTAGGGGAAAAGCCAGGGAAAAACCGAGATTTTAAAACCAGAAAAACCATTATTCAAAAAAAAAAAATAAGTCTCTGGTTTACAAATTATACATCTGTAACAAAAGCTAACTACATATGAATAGCTACTGAAATCTCCCTATGGGAATTACCATGAATATGGTGGACATTTTTAAATAATACAGTAAAGGGAGAAAAACTGGGGTACTCTGGATAATTGAATAGGCTAAACTTTTTTGTGACCTTTTTTGTTTGTTTTTGTGGCTTTGTTTTAAATTCCATTTAATAAAGATTCATTTGGGTTAACAAGAATACCTCTGGGAAAATTATGAAACTACTCAACCATTCACATTAGAGTGAATCAGTTCTAAATATGTTCCCCCAATTATCAAAGCTAAATTCCAGAGAAAATTGGAATTTGGGGAGTGGGGTGGGTGCTGCATGGGCGCTTATAATAAAGATGACTTGGTGGTGGTGGAAAAGACAGTTGGGATATCAGACTTCTAGGAATCGCTTGGCCTAGAAAAGGAAAGGAAGAGCAATAACTTACTTCTCATCAGTCCCTAAAGTAATCAGGCTAACAGAAGCCTCTAATCAGCTATACTGCTAATTAGGAATGCTATTTTGGAATAGCTGAGAACTCATTTTTATAATGTGGCTCCATATGAGAAAAAATGCAGAGTCCTGTAGGATGCCAACAGCCTGCTTATAATTCTGCTCCTGAGACACAGCCTACACAAAAACTGGGACTAGCCTGTCCGTTACCTACTCTGCATTTCGATGAACTGCAAGTCTGAGCCATTCTGCAATCCTGCCAGCTCCCCCACTGTGTTGTCATTCCTGGAGCACTTCTGCCGTTCTTCCTCTAATTGCAGCTTCAGTTTTCTAATCTGAAAGGAAGATAAAAGATTCATCAGTAAGATCCAGCCTCTGAACTGGAGATGCTTGGCCCTATGGCTAAATGATAGGACAAGACAGAGCCTCATTGTATCGACCACAAAGATCATTCGTTCATTCAAAAAACATTTTCTTGAGTGTACTATGGGAAATAAAGGGTGCTGGGTGCTAGAGATACAGCTATGAACAAATATTAAAATGAGCAAGTGTCAGGACCAGGTGCCCTGATAAAAACACATTTTATTAGATGTCTGTTTTTGTGGAAAAGTAAATCTTTAGAGTATTTTTTATTTTATTAAAAATGTAAAAGTCCGTGGGCAATCAGACTTTTCTTGTCTAATTTTAAAGACAGATGAAATATCCTTATTTAGAAAACTTTCTAGGTACAAAAAGAATTGGAAAATATTTTGAATCTGGTTACATAATTAACCCACCTTATTCTACCCAAAATAAAGGATGGTCATATCATAGCAACTTAATTCATAATAGCCCCAAACTGGATATTTTGGAAATAACCCAAATACCCATCATTTGGAAAATGGATAAACCAACTCTAATACATCCATATAATGGAATTACTACTTTGCAAAAAAAAAGGGAAAGAACTGATCCATGCCAACATAGTTGAATCTCAAAATAAGTATGCTTAGTGAAAGATGCCAGGCAAAAGAAGACTATATACTGTATGATTCCATTTATATAGAACTCCAGAAAATGCACACTAATCTATAGGGACAAAGAGCAGGTCAGTGGATACTGGGGAGCAAGGGCATCGGGGTGGGGGTAGGGGTACAGAGAGGGTTTACAAAGGAACACAAGAGAACTGGAGTTATGGATCTGTTCACTATCTTGACTATGGTGATGGTTTCACAGGTGTGTACATATGCCAAGTCTTATAAAACTATATATATTAAATATGTACCATTTATTCTACATCAATTATAACCTATAAAGCTGTTTTTTAAAAAAATTACAAAATAGGAAAAATAAAAGGGGCTCTGGATTGAAGAAAAAAAACACCCCAGTTTGGGGCAGGAATCCCATGGAAGACAGAGATTAGGTGAACAGATATGTACATAATGCTGAGGCCTCAAGTCTGCTTTACACCCTTAGTTCCCAGAACTCAGACAGCTAGCCTATGCCTGGAGGCAGAAAACTGAGAGGCCATCTCTGTTTAGAACTCTCTGACTAATCTAAACTAGAGACCAAGATACCTACATTGAAAGTTCCTAACAAAACACCCAGCTACATATACCTTCACAAAAATTTTCCTTGGACAAACCTCCCCCCACATGCTCAGAGCTTACCATTAACCTTTAAGTCAAATAAATTTAATCCCAAATTTAATTTGAGTCCTGATATTTAAAATAACACAGTTCTTTCTAGAGAACATTTCAATTTGCTAACATTTTATCATGAAATTTAGTCAGTGACAATCAATATTACCTTCCAGTGAGAAGAGAAGAATGCCTTTACCTGTGATAGTAGCTCTTCCTTTTCTCCAGCAAGTTTTCGTAGCCTTACATCTAAAATAAATGAAAAAGGACACAAACTAAATCTGTAATGATGCAGTGTTATAAAGAAAGAAAAAAATTCTTCAAATTCATATAAACACCAAATACTATCTGGCAAATTAAATTATTTACAGCTCTGAATATCAAAAGAAATAAAGGTTTAAATAGTGTTATGGGAAAGACTTCATTATTCAACACATACTTCCATATAACTGATATTTACCAGGGCACCGAATGTAATATTTGCTCCCAAGAGTTGTGATTTTCCACTTAAAGACAAACTGAAGTACAGAGGAGATCATTTCTTTGTTTCAAAAATGTGCAAGATTTCACTGGTAGACCATTCAAATTCCAAAGGAGCTCTCAAGGCCTCAGGCCTTAGCAGAAGAAAAAAGGTAAGAGTATAAGAGGCTGGGAGGTGAGGAAGAAGCAAAGAAAATAAGGAACACAATGCTGAGAGAAGCAGAGTACCACAAAAACTGGTAGGGGGAGCGAAGGAGATAAACTCTAAGATATGGGCAGCCAAGGGCTAATCTGAGGCTTGGTAGCAGGATCATTTGGGCTAGTTCCTGGCCTGTGGCAAGGGCTGTTTTTCGCAGATCTGCTTAAAATACTTTTCCCAAATCTGCTTAAAATAGGTGTCTTGAACTAAGAAGAAGCATCTGCTACCTGTCTAACCACCCACCCCCAACAACCAACTGGGATCAGGGCCAAACATAAGTTCTGGTTTCTTCAGCACCTTCCAAACAAGCAGAGGAAACTGTTGAGCTGCCCACAGCCATAAACTAATTCCATTCTCTAGATTTCTCTCACTGGCCTAGCATCCTCTGCTTTATCAGAGTTCTCTTCAATTACATTTCTGGAATTGTACACAAGAGAACATGCTTATTAACTTTTTAAAAAGTTTTTCATTTTCAGTTAGTCCCAGTCTCATAGGAAACTATGCTAGGAAAACCTATACATATATGAAAACAAGATGGAAAAAGAAAAAAAAATTAATAAAAGGAAGTGAGCTGGTACTACGGCATATATTTGTGCCAACTTTCCTCCTCTAGAGTAAAATTCTAGGTGGAGGCAATGAATGACATCTGCGTGGTGTCCTTGAGAGAGGGGTCAGAGCTGTCAGGGTCTCAAAGGGTGAAACTTAAGAGGCTCAGATCTAGAAATCACATTCCTCTAATATCTGTGTTCTTGGACTGTTTCTTGTCTTAAGACACAGAATGATGGAGAGCTACAGAACACTACGATAAGGAACAGAACATAAAACCACGTGCTCTAGAAAGAAGAAACTTAAAACACTTGTGAAGTTTCAATGCCAACCCAGTGCCTCCCTGGGATGGGTTTGCTGGAGTATGTTATTCACATAAAATTTGTATTTAAGTGAAAAAGTAATGTGCAGGTGTCTGCCCATATCAGAAAAAAAAAAAAAAGTAATGTGCATATACCAACAGTGCTTCCATCAAGAGGCCTTGGGTTACTCTCTGACCATGACACACACACTGCTTTCCCAAGCTCAAGGATGTCTAATGATAATGTGCCCAGATTCCTTCCTATTAAGGATCTAAATTAGGCAAGCAAGCCCCTGTGTGGTTTTTATTTTCTAAGCTGGGATATGAACAAGCTGGAAGTCCAATAGGACAAAAGTAACCCAAGCTATCATCGCAGCTAGTGTCTTACCTAGAGGGCCTTCTCCTGCTGACTCCAAGACCTGCGCAGCTTCCTGAGACACAACAGTGATGGCTCCAACAACAGGTTCTTGACTGACATCACCATTGGGAGTGCCATCAGGGATTATAACTAAACCGTGTTTCTGTGGGGAAGAAAAACCCACCATCACAAAATGCCCACATGAAAGCAGTATGCTCTGTGAGGTGACTAAAACAATATATGCATGCCACAGTTACATGAAATATAACTATGTGGAAGAAATGACTTAGGCCTACCCAATCTGAATTAGGAAATGAACACTGTTATTTGTATTCAGACTAGGAAAGATGACAGAATGAAAGGAAGAGAGACTAAAACAGTGAGAGACCTGACTCCTTTCCAATAGATGCTAACATACCTGTCCTGTCTTCATTGTCTCCTTCAGGTCAGCCAGCTCCTCTCTGAGCATATCTCGCTCATTCCTAAGGCAGGCAATGTATTCTTTCTGCTGCTCTAGGGCCTGGTTTTAGGCAGGGTAGCAAGGGAAAGAATGGCACAGAAAAAGAGCAAGTGAAAGGTAGAGAGAAGTACTGTGTTCAAATAAGGATAAAGGCATAAAAAGCAAGGAAGCAGTTAGAAGCTTGGAAGCAAGCAATTAGATATGGAAGGAAATGCAAAGTTGTATGTATATACATTTTCAGGAAAGATTTTTAATAGAAACTGGTCCTTGTGCGTAAATGTGGCAAAACATGCTTATCACATCAGGCAAGAAAACAAATCTTTCTTTTCTAGTCTATGAAAAAAAAAACAGGAAAAGGAAGATGAAGACATCAGCAATATGAAGCTAAATTAATGTTTTCCTTACTGAACTCAGTATATTTTTATTTGGTGAACAGAAGGGTATATTTAATGTTTAAAATTCACAAACATGATTATTTTTTAATAAAAATGGTTCTAGCAGAAAAGTAATTGATATATATATAAGGTATTTTAACTAAACATTGGCTGTAATGATTGCTCTCTAACTAGTATGGCAAAATATTCCTCAGATACCACTTAATTCAAAATAGCAAATCTCCAAAGAGATCCTCAAGTATCTGTTTCTGTATATTTTATTAAATTAAGAGCCATATGGTTTAAACATACAAAAATAAAAAGACAAAATAAATACAGAGCACCTTTGGAAGGTAGCAGAACGTAGGTTTTGAAATTGGGCTTTTAAGTCTTAGCGCATACTTAACTTACCTGTGCCTTAGTTACCTCATCTGTAAAACAGAAGTGATAACAGCAGCACTCACCTCAAAAGTGAAGGATTAAAGGAATAATCCATGTAAAGGATTATCTGAAGTGCCTAAAACAACAGGGAGGGCTCAATAAAAGTAAGCTAAGGAAGCTGGTGTTTTCATTTGTATTTTCACTGCCTTTCCTGAATTTTATAATTATCAGAATTGAGAACAGTTGCAGAAGCAGGAACACACTCTGGTCACCAGTGACAGATCAAATCTATTCTAACTAAATAAAATAACTAAATAACCTGGACTTTAAAATACACTGAATTTAAATAGTCTATAAAGGGACCAGGCAGCTAGGCTACTTGAAAAAGCGTATTTCTATATATTTGTTAATATAGTAAATGTTTTCTGCCAGCAGTCTCATAAATCCAAGTAGTTAAACTGTAGCAGGTAACATTACTGTCAGTTTATCAGATTTAGAAATGGGCCAACTGCTTAGTTACTTATGGCTAAATAGATGGGCTATTTTTAAGTCATTACAATCCTTTTCTGCAACCAAATTGGGAATAAGTAAATAAAAGATGGCAACAAATACCATTTATGTAGTTCCAACTACATGGTAAGTACTGTTTCATATATATAAATTTTAAATATATAAAAGTTTATAATAATTTAAATATATAAAGTATATAAATTTTTAAATATTATAATTATATATAAAATATTTATAATTTCTCCTGTATGTTATTATATAATACACATATATAGTTTCTCATCTGCATACCCTGCCATGCAGTCTTTCATCATTTTACAGATCAGAAAACCAAGGCTCAGAGAAGTTATATTTTTGCCATAAGTCACAGAAAGGCAAAGCTATAAACTGACTCAGTTGTTTTCAGTTCTAAAACCCCTGCATGTTCTTTCTGTATCACAGCCCAGTGAAGGTCATAATTTATTCTTATTGTCATTCTAGATGATGCTGGAAGAGCAATCTATAGGGTAACTCCTACTCTTTACTTAGCCAAATTGTAATATCAATATCTAACTTCCTTTCAACAATTTACATTCACATTATATGTCTCTAGTCTTCCTGTAAATTAAGAATATGAATTTGTAGCACCTTAAGGCATTTAATCTAACATTTCAAGCTGGTATTAACACTCTATTACACTAGTCACCAATGAAGCAGGACACCACGCACAAGCAATACCTTCCCATCGTAGGCAGACACTTTATTCTCTAGTAGGTTCAATATTTTTGGTTACTGGTATCTGCGTGCATAGTTACGCCATGCGTGACCACATATAACCAGGTATATGTTCACCATCACAACATGCTTTATATAAATGCTACCACTGACTATAAAATACCTCTTAGGAACAGACCAATCTGAAACTAGGAATTCCAGCAAATTCAAATACATGTTATTTCCTCCTCTTACATATCTTATGGTACTGGATTGTATTTTTACTTTTGGACTTTTTAATTTCATCTTCCCATAATTATAGATGGGAATATAAAATACATCCAGTAAATTCACCCGTTTTGCCACAAAGTTTAAAGACTACTGAAATACCTTATAATTGGATCTAATGTATTCACACTGGATCTGAAATCCTCTGTATTACTTGACCATATAATGACTACCCTTCTGTTTGCAAGCAACAATAGCCCACAGTAAATCTTTTTTTAGAGTAAAAAAACGCAGGTTTGTGAAGATCTAAAAACTTCTTTCCTCCTGACCTAACCTCAAATTTTAGTATCAAGAAGCCTAAAGGATACACATATAACAGACTTGGGCCCAAGGTTAATTCTCCACTTAAGCGCACAGGGGCACAGATATCTTCAGTCAGAACGGAAGTGAGTCTTATGCTAGGCTATACAGATATTCAGGTCCTTTGTAGGTACCTATTCAACAATGGCCCCTTCTTGCTTAGAACTGAATTTGGGCTAGAGCTAAGGAAAAGGAAGAACTAAAGGAAAGTGAATTCAACCTGGGGATAATGTTACCAAATTTCTATCTTGAAAATGAAGATAAAGAAGAGTGGTGCATTTGATAGTCACTAATCATACTGACAATGCATCTCTTAAAAGGCAAGAGAGGGAAGAACTATCACTACACATGACAACTTGGATGAATCTCAAGGGAATTATGCTGAGTGAAAAAAGCTAATCCCGAAGTGTTACATACTATATAGTTACATTTATGTAACATCCTTAAAGTGACAAAATTATAGAAATGGAAAATAGTTTAGTAGTTACCAGGGGTTTGGGACAGGACAGGGGAGATAACAGATGTGGCTATAAAAAATGAGGGCGAGAGATGTTCTGTATCAATGTCAAAATCTTGGTTATGATATTGTACTATAGTTTTGCAAGATGTTACATTTGGAGGGAAATAAGTAAAAGGTACACAGGATCTCTCTGTATAATTTCTTATAACTACATATGTATCTACGATTATCTCAAAATAAAAAGTTTAATTTAAAAATCATTATTGCATATCACATAGAATGAAATCACCCACTTATTTAATAAGTGGCAAGAAAATTGTAGTGACAAATGTTTATCATGACCAGCTGCATAGCTTCTTGGTAGAGAAAACAAACTATTTTGTTTTCAATAGTTATTCTGTTGGACTGGGAAGTTTAGGGTTTTTCTGTGTCTGGTCCTGGTCCAAGACATTCAATTTAAAATAATAAGATAATTACGTAAATTAGAAATCATAGGCCTGCAAGAGCTATGCTTAAGAAAATTATGTAAGGGTCTAAAAGAAGCCTGTGTCCTAAAATAATGAATAGATTTAACTAAACTTTACAAATTACCTATTTGTGCCACATTTTTTCACATCTCACTTTAAATTCACCAAGTAAAAGCTTAAAAGAATTAAAAAAAAATTCAAAACTTCTAAGAAAGTTTAATGACGTCTCTAAAGGTTGGTGGTTAAATTAGAAACATTAGATTTTTCTAGATTGGGACGGCATTTCAGAAATTAAAAGATAGCTTATATGTCTTTGAAAATTTTGGTCTACCAAATTCTTAGGAAGTAATTAATTTTGTTTTCCCATGTGTTTATTAAGGAGAGAATGGGGTGCCCCGAAGTGTGAAAAGGAAGGATACTGCTGACATCTGGCTAGGCTTCCCAAAAAGGGTCTAACAAAAGAGGGTGTGATCCAGATGGTGCCACAGCGAGGCACCTTCTATCACCAGTGCTCTCACCTATACTTGCTAAATTTTCACTACCCCACCTAATGTCAGGCAGAACAAAATTTCCTGTGTCCTTAGGTTAAGAATTTCCTTCTCTGTTTCTACCTCCCTGCCATCAGGATCTAAAGGAATCCCACAGCATCCTCTGGCAGCTGTGACTGCTTTCTCCTTCTATAGGACAGAGACATCACGCTATGAGATGGGGCTGCCAGTCAAGGGCCACACAGGATGAACTGGTAGGAATTTTCTCAACCTCCAGTTTACTTGGAATCAAACTGCAGGATTTAGCAAAACAAGCCATGAAGACTTTTTCCTTATCTGGGCCCCAGCTCTGGGGACTTCTGATGTTATACTTAGAAATGGTGTCAGAATCTGGCAGCCCTGTCAAATCTAACATTCCTAACCACTTCCGTAACTGAACTGATTTTAAACTCTTCCTATTTTATTCACCAAGGATTTATGGGATGCTAATAACTTTTCCCCCACCCCTACTCTCTCTCCCTATCCAGGCGACACCCTCTTGCTCCTTATCCAAATTCTTATAATGAAATAAATATAAATAAATAAATAAAATGAAAATGAAAAATATTCTTATCATTAAGGATATTAAGCTACCCATAGAGTTTGAATTAAATGCCTATGGCTACTTCTGGGTAAGAATCCTAGGGGAATAAGAACAACTTCCTTCAAAGTTCCTACTCACAGATTTCACAGGCCTAGAAAGAAGGGTTCTTTCCAGGTATAGTATCAGGTAGATCTTTCTCTCCCATATCCCTAGCGGAGTTCTCTTTCTTTCTCTTTCTCTTGCTTACTCCTGTTTCACTCTATCAAATACTCAAGAACACCCAAAATGACAAAATTTTAGGAATCTCTAAGTATAATTTACTGGTCTACTCCTCATTAATGAGCTTCTGACCAAAGCCCAATTTTATCTCATACCCCAATTTTTTTATCTTTCCAAAGAAGTGTCTCCTGGAGGTCAAACACCTCTTTTGTCATGGTGTCTATTCTCTGCTGCATGCGCTGCTTCTCCTGCAGAGGAAGAGGGGAAGAAGAATAAAAGAGCAGAAAGATAAAAGGGAGGGGGCTGAAGGAAGGAAAACAGAACAAAAATAAAGCTTATAAAGAAACTTAACAAAAGAGTAAAGTCAGTAATGAACAAGAAAGGCAAGAATTGTTTGCTAAAAGGAAAGATGACATTTGGTCTTGACGACATGACTCCCATTGGCTTACCCCTAGGGAAGTAAGCAGGGGACTGGGAATAACTGTTCTAACCACAGCTATGTGGCAGCAAGCCAGCAAGGGTTTCTGTGTATACACAGTTCCATATGTGTACTCTTCCTCTGATAACTGCCTTCTTTCCAAACACAGAATAACTTATATTTCTAGAGAAGGAAATTCAGGTTTGCTTATGAACAAATGATCCCTAATCACAGAGAATAAGGAGTTTTCAATTTTATATTTTAAGGGGATTTAAAAATGCAAGATAGACATAACTTGGCTTAATCATTTTGAATTTCTATTAGCAGAATTTATGACAGCAAGTACATCATGAATTAGAAATGAACAGTCACATTGCTTTTTTGGAAAAACTAGAATTTAGCAATTATCAATTCCAAAAGAACTCTTCTGATTAGGCGATGATGCTCAATTATTTGTCATATGCAAGACTTTCAGTTATACATAAACACGAATACTAACATTTAAATGACACTAATTCTAAATGTGAAAACACCTAAAACAAAGGTGTTTAAAGTCTGTATGCTCAGCACCCTGTTTTCAAAGAAACTACAGTGGCAAATAATTATACAAATCAAATATTATAAGTCCTCTTAGTGCAATTATCAAATTAAAACACAGAATACTTAATCAATCCTAACTTAAGCAAATGAATTTGAGAAGCAGCTCCTAAAACAGGTTTATAAATTTTTAAATCATAAAAGAGGGAAAGTATATATTTTACTCAGAAAAAGAAATAAGAAATGGCTGACATTTATACACACAAAACAAAGGCAAAAGAACAAAAAGGGACAGGAATCCATATTATTTTAAAATAATTATTTAAATCCATAATATTTTTAAATACCAGCAGGAATCCACATTACTTTAAAGATTTGGATAATATGCTTCTTGCTGTATATGGAAAAATTAAGACAACTACCTTCACATGTAATCTGATATATCCAAAGGGTTTATCTGTATCTACATTTAGAATTCACAAATTCGACCTGCTTTCAGCAGGCTACGGTCAATCCAATTATGCTCAAGAATGTCGAGAAATAGTGCAAATACAAAAGTAGTCATTTCTTTTCCTCTATTAAGTGGGTTGCTTACATTATTTACAGAGTGAGTGATTAAATGAGGCAGGTCTGCAAGGGAGGAAGAAAAGCCAGAGGAAAAAGCGAGATAGGGCAGTTGGAGAGGCCCAGGTGAAGATGCTTTGGTGAGTGTGATTTTTCCAGAGGGATCTTTAAGAACTGGCCTTCCTGATATCACTGACATATCATCAATACTAAATACCTATTAAGTTTCCATGACAACCACACCAAGATAGTAAGCAGAATCCCCAAACTTAATCCATATTTATGAAAAATAACAACCTTGAGAAGAAAAACAGAAATACAGAGGCAAGGTGGTATGCACAAAAAAAGATGACAAATGCTTTCAAATATTTTGTGGTCGACTATACTCCTTTTCATTCCTAAGATGCTGCCAACACTGTGACACTCAAAGGGTTCCTCAACCAAAGGAAAGCTGGATCTCAGCCAATTTCTGCCTTTTTGTATATAAAGTATCTTGGCATTTTTTTCTTCTTATTTATCTACCTCAGAAATTTATCCACCTGAATAAAAATCAAATTCTTGTTCCAAAGAATCATGTCCCCAAAGATAGTATTCTCTACATTTCAAAGAATAGTTATTCTATAATTTTTTTTGTCTACTTCCTAAAATATTTTCAGGAAAGAATGTTCCTAAGAATAAAAGGCACTTAAAAAAATGCCTGCAATTAAAAGGGGAATAGTTACAGAGGTAACAGTTTCTATTATTTAAGCTCTCTTTTACGTTTCAAGTTTGTGAAATTTTACAATACAGCCAGGTGGTGAAGAGACAAGTAACTTTTTGTGGCACTTAAGTCCCTTCTTCTCCCCATACTCACACCCTCATCCAATCTAATGCACCTCTTTTCAAAATTAAATATTTTCACAGTTCATGTACACACCTCAATAAGTTCATCTCTTTGACGAAGGCCTTCTTTAAGTTCATCCATCTTATGCTGCAGCACACTGCACATATGTTTCTGTCTTTCTAATTCCTGTTATTAAACAGATTATACAGCTTACACAAGTCATGGCACATAACAAAATTAAACACGTACAATACAACGCAGAGGCTAACTATGACCTCTAAAACATGCCCAGGTTGCTAATATTTAGTAACATAGAAAAACTGTATATTTTATGGAAAGGTTCAGTAAATTAAAATTTTCATCACATGATTATGTATCTGGAAAATCCACCATAGTCAATGGAAAAATCACTACAAACAATGAGATGTTTAAAGTAAAAGGCTATAAAAGTAATATATATATTCAATAAACTTCATAGATACAAACAAAAACTAAAGGGAAGATATAATAAGCCCCATTCACAGCATCAAAAATAAATAAATACATATATGTAAACTTGAGGATGTCCAAAATCTTTATGAAGATTATATAAAATACTCCTGAAAAATGGATGTAAGTTTGAACAAATGGCAAAACCACCATCTTCTTGGATAAAGAGACTCAACATTATAAAAATGTCAGTTTTGCTTCAATTAACATATACATTTAAGGCAGTCTAAATAAAAATACCATTGGAGTTTTTTTCCTCCGAGCAAGACAAGTTGATTATAACATTTACCAAGGGAAAAAGAAGAAAAGAAAAAATAGCCAGAGGGGATGGGGGAACACACTGAAAAGGAAGAGAAAGGGAAGCTAGTCTTACTACATATAAAAGCAATATACAGCCTCTATATTAAAACGATGTGGTAATGGCACATTAATGTGACCAATGGAGCAGAATTAAAAATTCATAATAGATCCAATTACATATACAAATATATCCAACAACAAAAAAAGAGCATCTAACTCAATATGAAAATTTTAAATTTCCAATATTGGGATAATCAAATATTCATTTGGAAAAAGATAAAACGGGGTCCATACCTCAGCAGGACAAATTCCAAATGGATCTGAGATGTATACGTTTTAAAAGAAAATAAAATGGGTGGTTCAGTGGTAGAATGCTTGCATTCCATGTGGGAGACCCAGGTTCAATTCCCAGACCATGCACCACCCCCCCCCCACAAAAAAGAAAAGAAAAACATCATAATTGAGTGAATTCCTCCCTATATAAAAAATTGGCTAAAGAATTGACAGTTCACAAAAAAAGAAACAAAAATAGCTCTCAACAATATGAAAAGATGCTCATGCAAATTAAAACATTTCTCAACAAAACACTAATAAACATCTAAAAACTTGACAACATAAGCTAGGAAAAGTACTATATGGAAGGAGATAGGCCCACTCATTTTTGACCATATACTTGTAACAGAAAAAGACTGCAAACAAGTCAAACATCCATAAACAGGGAACTGGCAGAATTATCTGTAGTGCACATAGCTATGTAGGGATAAAAAGTGAATGAGGACCATCTGTATCATACAGTGATAAAATCTCTACCACACAGCTATCATACAGCGATTAAAAAAAATCAAGGTACAGAACAACATTTATTGTATGCTACCATTTTCTAAGAAATTTATATATGTATGTATGTATATGTGTGTGTATAAAATATATATATATTTATAAATATATATATTTATATATTATATATAATATATATAGCTATATATCTTCTCACATTTAAAAAAATGGAAGAAAAAACAAAGGAAATTTTCAGAATTCTCTAGAGGAAGAAGGAAATACTGTAGGAGAGACAAGAAACAGAAAGTTGACTTTTTTAAGTATATTTTCTTTGTACATTTGATTTAAGAACTAAGTATATTACATAATTAAAAATTAAATTTAACTTAAAAAGCAATTCTTAAATATTGAAAATAAAATGCAAGGAAATTTACTATCCAGGTGGTGGCATAAGCACAGAGAAAGGAACTATTTCAAGTAACTTTAAAAAGCAAGTTTTTGTGAATAATGCTGCGATGAATATCAGTGTACAAGTTATCAGTTCGAGTCCCTGCTCTCAGTTCTTTGGGGTATATACCTAGTAGTAGAACTGCCGAGTCATATGGTAGTTCCATGCTTAGCTTTCAAAGGAGCCAGAAAACTGTCTTCCACAGCGGCCATACCATTTTACATTACCACCAGCAGTGAATGAGTGGTTATGTCCACATCCTCTCCAACACTTATTATTTGTCTTTTTGTAAATAGCAGCCACTCTAAATGGGTGTGAGGTGGTGGGGTGGTATATGGGATTCCTACATTATATGCAAGGTTGTTCTGTAAACCCGCAACTTCTCAAATAAAGAAAAAAAATTTTAAAGCAGTAGTTTGTTCATAGCCTATAGGCAAAAATAGCAGTCAAGCAAAAACAAAACAACTTTTAACTATTTTCAGTAATTATACTGTTGGTGTAAATGTTGGTACTGCTATTCTTGGTAATGTGGGATAAAGCAATGAGAAAAGAATATAACCTAATTACTATCATCCCCAGTGACTTTGAAAACTGGAAATTTTAGTGTGGGAAAAAGGAGATACAGATGTTAGAAGAGGTTATGTAAAACCCCTAGAGAGTCCTGAATTTGAACTCGAACTATGAGCATGACTACATGATGTATTTTGTCTTAAAAAAAAACAAAACAAAGCACACATATATTTCCCAGATATATTCACTGAAAAGCCCTATAAACAGTGTAAGGCGCACCCTTTGTACACATATACTGCTCCACTGAAAAGAAACTAGAAGTGGCTGATCCCTGGTCTGAGGCAGGAAATATACAAGATGATCCTAGAACATGCTTTGCTGAATAGCTGAGAAACTCTCCAAAATACTCTCCAAAGTACTTACGAATCAATCTGAAGAGGCTCACATCAGCCAAGGTAGATTTTTATTGATTTTTCTAATTAACCATCAATATTAATAAAAGCTACAATGGACTGAAAATATCAAATGCTTGAATTAATGACTTGATAATGATATTTTTAAAAGAAAAAATAACTGATTATTATTAGAAGATCCTAAAGTACGAATTACTTATTTTGAAAACACATAAATAAACACAAAGAATCAAGTCTTTATCTCACTTTTCTATCTAAACTGTATGAATTAAGTAGTAACAGATTAGGGCAAGAATTTCTTTAAAGATGTACTTAATAAAACACAAGAAAGTAGAAAAGGTGGAAGAAAAATCATATATCTGATAATAGACTTGTATCTAGAATATATAAAGAACTATTAAAGAGTTCTTATGTCAATTATAAAATGGGCAAAGGATCTGAATAGTAGACACTGCTCCAAGGAAAATATGCAAATGGCAATAAGCACATGAAAAGATATTCAACATCATCAGTCATCAGGAAAATACAAATCAAAACCACAATATACAAATTCACACCTACTAGAATAGCTATCATTCATAATAAACAAGACAAACAAAATAACAAGTGTCAGTGAAGATGTGGAAAAAAATCATTTTTCCACATCCTCACCGACACTTGTTATTTCTTTTTTCCACATCTTCACTGGCACTTGTTATTTTGTGTTGAATATGGGAATGTAAAATGGTGTAGCCACTTTTGAAAAGTTTGGTAGTTCCTAAAGTTGTTTAAACAAAGAATTACCACATGACCCAGCAATTACATTCATAGTTATAAAAACATATGTCCAATTACAATTTGTATATGAATGTTTAAAGCACCATCATTCATAGTAGCCAAAAGGTAGAAACAACCCAAATGTCCATCAACTGACAAATGGATAAATAAAATACGGTATTATCCATACAACAGAATATTATTTGGTTACACAAAGAAACAAAGTACTGATACATGCTGTGACATGGATGAATCCTGAAAACATTACACTAAGTCAAAGAAGCCAGTTACATATATAACATATACATATAAATGTTTATAGGGAACTCTATAGAGGCATGAAGTAGCTAGTGATTCCTTACAACTGGGTGGGGGTGGGGTAAGGGAGATGAGAATATAGCGGGTGATAGCAAAAGGGTATAGGGAATATTTCTGAGGTGATGAAAATGTTCTAAAATTGACTGTTGATTACACATACCTGTGAATTTACTAAAAACCACTGAACCGTACATATTTTAAATAGATAAAATGTACCATATATGAATTATATCTCAATAAGGCTGCTAAAGAACACAATAGAGTACAGCAGAACACAATAGAAAAGAACAAAAAAGAATAAGAACAAAGCAATAATGACAGAATTAGAATATCTCATTTGGCAACCCTTAATCAACTATGGGATTAAAGCATTTAGCTACGTTAGCATTACAAAGAGAGAAACAGCCATCTACCTGGACCTCCTGAAAGAAGACAAGTGTACCACCTATGAAGTAGACTTGCCCAAAAACCTGAACCTATATCTGGTTAAGTCTCTAGACTCAAACACCTACTTACAAGAAATAAGAGGAAAAAGGCATGTGTTAAAGGTACCATGGCGATAAAAACAGCAAAATCCATGACTGTGGGAAACTGTGCTAATATAAGCAATCCAGTTTCTTCAACACATAAATTATAAGAGGGAGAAAAGAGATGAAGGGGACCTACAAATTAAAAAGAGATTTAAAAGACATAAGCTAATTCCAACATATGGAACATCTCTGGATGCTGATTGAAAAAATAAAAAAACTGCAAAAAAAGGAAAAGCATTTCTGACATTTGAGACAATTGAAACTTTAACAATAATTGGATATAATATAAAGGAATTATAATTAATTTTTAGGAGTAAAAATGGTCTTGTGATTATGTATAAAAATAGAGAGTTCATATCATTTAGAGAGCCATACCAAAATTCATATTGAAATGTGAGATGCTTAGGACTTGCTTCAAATAATATAGAAGCAGGAGAGCAGAAAGGAAAACTGGCCACAAGCTGATGGTTGTTGGGGCTGCGACATAGATTCGTGGAGGTTCCTTATACAGCTCTATTTGTTTTTTTTTTTTTTTTTGGGGGGGGGGTGTGCATGGGCCAGGAATTGAATCCAGATCTCCCTCATGGAAGGCGAACATTCTACCACTGAACCACCCATGCACCTCTCTATTTGTTTTTTATGTTTAAAATCCATAGTCAAATGTTGTTTTCATCTCAGATAAGTTAAAAAATTTTTCCTTAGAAAGACTACAATAATAATGCTGGTCCCTTAGAGGTTTTATTAAAAGTTTCTCTCCCTTCATTTTGAGCAAATCCACAGTGTTGTTTCTAATAGTTCATCAATACACATTTCCTACATTGTTCTCTGGATTCTGTAAATCAGCAAAGTACTGGCAACTTACTTTTGGCAGCAATATCCATGTGTCCACTCAGATTGTTATCAACACTTTAAAAAGTCTAAGTCCCACAAGCTTATAAGAGAACCCAATTTGTTGACAGAAAACTGTCAAAGGGCAAATCTGGACCTTAGACAGGGCATCTATTTTCCTTCCTTACATTTTAAACAATTTAGCTTACAAACCCTTAAAGAAAACATCTATCAATTTCTGAGCACATCTCCACATCACTGTTTTTCAGTAACTGGTTAAAGACTTCTGTCCAGTCATTTAGAAAATGGGTCCTCTTAAACTATGTAGAAGTTCATTTAAAGAAAAAGACCATCTCATTAAGATAAGAGTCTTTGGAACCCTGTGGAGTTCTAGCTACTTATAATAGGAAGAAATAAGTAATTCACTGTAATGACCCCAATTAAGAAGATAGAAAATTTTTTTCTATCTTCTTTTAAGATAGTCACTTAAGGACTACCTATAAGATAGTCACTATAATGACTCCAATTAAGAAGATAGAAAATATTTTCAGAAACCTTAAGGAGGTCATAAATTTTTCTTCAAGAAAATAAAATTTTTAAAAAAATTTCAAAAGGAAACTATTTCAAATCTTGATATCTTATGGTGTTCAGTCAATTTCCTTGGACCACTGAGTTGTGAGTAAAATATCATTTCCAGGTATGCTGCATTCTTCCACCAACCCCATCACTTTTTAAACAGCAGATACTTACTTTCCAACCCAAGAGAATGATGTGACAAAAGATGAGCAATTACCTTTGATTTTTCTTCATTTTCTCTATAAAATTCTGCCATCTGTTCCTCCTGTTCTTCAATAACGTCCTTAAGGGTGTCTACCTGGTAGATCAAATTGTTCTTCTCATTATCTAACTGTGCATTGGAAACCATGGCTTTCTTGTACTTCTCTTCCACCTCAGACAAAGACTCCTAAATGAAAGTCAAAATTATCAGCCTGATATCTAGAATATGTTCATTCTCTAAATACAGTACACACAGGAAATAATAGCACTGGCACAAACACACACAAAGATGCATTTTCACAAAATACAAGCAGTTTGGGGAACTCCTTGTTTAGTAACATGCACATAAAACAGGAGGACAATCATAAGCCAATAACGTCTATCTAAGAAATATATGTGCTCTCTGCTCTTCAAATCAAGAAGCACTGTAGCCTCTAATAGTTAAAAATGTATGTAGATGACATATAAGAAGCTACCAAATGAAAAATTATCACTATTTTCAGAAACGCTATTCTTATAGTCTTTAACAAAATTTTGGTGTTCAAAATGCAGTGAAAATATGTAATGCAGTCTTTCTTTGCACACATAAACTCACTCCATACTTGTTTGAATTTTCCTACTTCTTTAACGTTTGTTTTCAGTAATTTCTTGTTCAGTATAACAATGCCAATGTAAATGTGAAAACATTTTTTTTGCTAGCAATTATTCAAATTTCAGATACTTTAAAATAAGAAGTACCAAAAAATAAATATAGGCATACCTCATTTTATTGAGTTTTGCTTTATTGCACTTCTCCAATATTGAATTTTTTACAAATTGAGGTTTGTGGCAGCCCTGAAGATGCGGAAGTCTACGGGTACCTTTTTTCCAACAGCATATGCTCACTTCATGTCTGTGTGTCATGTTTTAATTGAGGTATTTACATTGTTTTTAAGTCATAATGTTATTGCACACTTAATATAGTGTATGTGCATTAAGAAACCAAAAAATTCTTGTGACTTGCTTTATTGAAATATGCACTTTATTGCGATGTTTTGGAATCAAAACTATAATATCTCTGAGGTATGCCTGTATTTAAATAATTGCTACCAAAAATGCTTGAAATTCTATACTTTAAAGCTTTTGGCCTAAAACAGTTTACCTAAAAGTCTGTTAGTTTATAACAATACCTAATTTAGTAGATTACTACTACCTAGTGACTATTCTTAAAAATCCTAAACAGAAAAATATTTCACATAGAAAAGTAATCACTCCTGGAAATAAATTAAAAAAAAATACTAGTGCAAATGTTTAACAAACCAAGATCAACAAAACGGAAAAAGTCCAGAACCCTTACATCTAGATCAGCTGATTTCTGACAAGGGCACCCAGACAATTCAATGTGGGGAAATAATAGTTTTTTCAATAAATCATGTTAAATAGAACTCTTAGATACACAAAAATTAAATGCAAAAATTAATTCAAAATGGACCACAGACCTAAATGTAAGAGCTAAAACTATAAAACTCTTAGAAGAAAACACAGGAGTCAATTTTTATGACCTTGGGGTAGACAATGGTTTTTAGATATAATACTAAAAGCACTAGAGACCAAGGAAAAAAATAGATAAATTAGACTTCATCAAAATTAAAAATGATGTGCTACAAATACCATCAAGAAAGTTAAAAGTCAATCCATAGGATAGATACATCAAAGTATGCATCTAAACATATTAGAAATCATATATCTGATAAGAGACTTGTATGTAGAATATATAAAGAACTCTTAAAACTCAATAATAAAAAAGACATGTCAAGTAAAAAATGGGCAAATGATCTGAACAGATATTTCTCCAAAGAAAACATACAAATGGCCAAAAAAGTACAAGAAAACATGCTCCACATCAGTCATTAGGTAAATATAAATCAAAACCAAATGTGGATACCACTTCACACCCAGTAGTGTGTTATAATTAACAGACTAAATAACTAGCATTGGTAAGGTTGAGGAAAAATCAGAACCCTCATACAGTACCAGTGGGAATGGAAAATGGCACTAGTGGGAATGAAAAATTTGGTAGTTTGGCAGTTCCTCAATGTTAAACAGAGTTACCATTTAGTCTAGCAATTCTACTCCTATGTATCTGCACGAGAGAAATAAAAACTTACATTCATGCAAAAACTTGTACACAAATGTTCATAGCAGTATTATTCATAAGAGAAAAAAAAAAAGGAAACAAACCCAAATGTCCATCAACTAACAAATGGATAAACAAGATGTGGAATATCCATTCTATAGACTATTATCCAATCATGAAATATTTATATAGATATGGACTACAATATGGGAATCTATAAAATATTATACTAAATGAACAAGGCCAGTCACAAAAGACCACATATTGTCCAGAACAGACAAATCCAGAGAGACAGAAACTAAATAGTGGTTGCTGAAGGCTGAAAGTGGGAATGGGGGATGATGAATAGTTAGACTGCTAAGGGGTATGGCTTTTATTTATTTTAAATAAATTTTTATTCATTTTATTATGAAAATCTAAATCTAAACTTGGATTGTGGTGATGGTAGGACAACTCTGTAACTATACTTAAAACGAATGAATTGTAAACTTTAATTGGGTGAATTGTATGTATATGAACTATATATCAATATAGCTATTTAACATATATATATGTTAGAAGCCAATAGTTACAAGGTCTAAAGACAACAGTATCTTAAATGCAGAATTTAGATCCACTGAGAGGTTAACAGCATAAAATAATCCTCATCACAACTTAGACCCATATAAAATAGTGGGGGTGGGAGTACCTACATAAATTTAAGATAGTTCAAGTACTGGATACAAAGACTCAATATATAAGAATAAATTTGACAGAAAATTTATGGAATTTAATCTTCTTTTAAACAAAAGATTGTTTTAAATTAAGTTTAACTTCAAGGTAATTTTAATGGTTTTACTGTATTTTCCATAATAAAACCTAAAAAATTAGTTTTATTAAATACTTTTAAGACAATTTTCAGAGTGAGGGTTTCATACCATCAGCATCACCCTCATCTGAAAACTAGGTAGAAATGCAAATTTTCAAGTCCCATCCTAGACCCACTGAATCAGAAAATCTGGAGATACAGTCTGACAATCTGTGTTCTAGCAAGCCCCCACATGATTCTGATGAACACCCACAACTGGGATCCACTGAATTAATGTTTAAGCCTTGACTGTCTATTCCCATACACTGCTAGAACAAGCCTCAACAACCGTGTAACTAAATCCCTTAATTAGATTTTGAACCACCTAAATTCAGGGACATGGTATCATCATCACTTTTATTACCAGTGTCTTGTACAGTCTGGAAAGCTCACAAATTGGCCAAATTATCACTGACAGCAAGATTTTCATTGACAGTATGTCAACTCTTCTCTCAACAGTCTTTTGTGGGTCTAGCTCTCAAATTAATTCCAATACTCTTCTTATTACCACTCTTCTGCTAAGGATTAGAAGTGTGAGCAATATTTAAGAAGGACATTTCTGGAAGGCCTCAACCACTAAGTCAACAAAAAAATTAGTGTGCTTGTACACCACTGAATGAAAGCTCTTCATTAAACTTAAAACTGATCAACAAAAATGAATCAAGTGCTTATTTCAGACAATTAACTTTTACAAAGACGCATAAGAGTTCTTGTCCTCAACATCTAAAAACCTAATTGGGTTAATAGTCTATGAAACAATACAAGATTAATCAACATTTCCAAGCCTGTGAAGACTGACATAGTGAACATAAAATACTTAATACAGTGCCTAGCACAAGCTAAGCAGTCAATAAACATCAGCTATTACTGGTCATTATACGTCAAGTGAAAGTAAAAGCAATACAGGCTTTTAAGAGTTTGGAAGAGTGACACATAGACAGATTCTGGCTGGGACCCTCAAGGAACTGGAGCCTGAACTGGTTCTTATGAGACAAAACCTACCAAAGCTGGGTCTACTTTGGCTAACTCAAGATTATGTAGGACACAATGAGTGCTAAAGTAGGATGAAATCCCTGATTAATGAGGGTATAGAGAATCTGGTACTCAAAGCCTGATGGAGGAATATGTTGAGGAGTACAGGTCCTGCCTCTCAAATTCTCAACAGGAATTTCTAGATTCTTAGTTTTTAGAAATGCACAGACTCTTGGCTTCTAAGAATATAACAATTATGATTTTGCCTATTTTTTCTAAATCTAAAGGTTCTGACATCCAATAATTTCTAATTTTGTGAAGTTACGAATTCAAATAATGAGTGTTATGAGACCAGGTAGAAGTTAGACTTAGTTAGCCTAACCAATTGCCCAGCAACCCAATATCTTTGTACTTCAGTATTCATCCATGGAGCACAGAACCAAGCATATGTACAGGGGACATTTATAAAGTTAAACCTTTTTTCTCTTAACTAATTCAAGTAGGTTCTTCATTAATGTTATAGCAATAACACCTAATATTACAGCAAACATTTATTAAGCATTTATATGCCCTTTAGGTGCCTTATCATATTTAATCCCTTCAGAAACTCGATCAGGTAGGTACTATTATCATCTGCATTTTACAGATGGGAAAACTGACAGGGAGGCTAGGCTAAGTGCTTAAGGTCAGCCACATAGCCATATGTGGTGAAACCTAGAGTTTTAAAATAATATTATTAATAATTCTGAAATGTTATCTCCCGGTTGAAATAAAGGCAACTTTTAAATGCCCAAAATGTGACATTTTCATCAGGGGAAAAATAAACAATAGAGATAAAGCAATAGTTTCCTTTGACCACTCTTCTTAATCCCAGGCCTTCCCAGAGGCACCACTGCTATCAGTAGCTCTCAGGCCATTTTGTATTCATTTATATACATATATAGCTTGACTCTACATTTATATTATTAATACAAATTGTATACTCTAAGTTTGTTCTATAGCTTACCTTTTTCTCAATATATCTTAGAGATTTCAGTCAGTAGATATAGATCTTCTAAGTTCCTTTACTTATTGCTATAATTCTTCACTTGAATTCATTAAGCTATTAATTTGAATAGATTTTAAAATGGCTTTAGTCCTTTAATTTATAGAATCATTAAGTGTCTTTTAGATCCCTTAAGTTTTTCAGTAGTATTTTACTATATTTTCTGGGTAGCAGTACATACACATACTATACAGTTACATGTCATGTGGCCAACATTATAATACTAATAAATGATTGCCTTTCCTGATTAAATAAAGTACAGAAATGATGGGGGTATAATGGAGAAAACATTGCAGCAAAGACTAACATGCTTAATCACAAATAAAATCATTAGGCAATGATGAACCAGTATTCCTTTTAATAGGCTACATCACACAATCATGCTTGGTCACCAATCAGATTTGTTTATTTTTAATCCTGAAGATTTTTCTTCCATTTAAAAGAGTTGTTTCAAGGATAAATATAACCTGAAGCCAAGTTCAATTATACATTGGCATGTATAATTAAGAAAAGGAATCTCTATCCGTTCAAAGTCTCAAATACATTTAATGTTATTTTTGCATCAAACAGTGCAATAAATAGTATATCTAACAGGTAAAAAAATGTTTAAATAAAAGGGTAGTAAAAATGCCTCTGAATTACTTGCTTTCTTGATACATTGTTATATATGACTTAATACGGGCATATTTAGTTGATGTACAGAATTAGTTCCCTTGATCCAAGACATTTCCAAAAATCTAAGACCTTAAAATGGGAATTCGATTCTGAAGATAAGAGTAACAAGACCAGATGAGCACATGAGCATACTAACTCTAATTCTTCTGATGCTTACTGAAACACAGCTGCCATAGCTTCCAGCCCATCTACCCACCCACCCCACCCTCACTGGGCACGTTCTACCCTCTTCTGTCCTGAATCTTAACTGTGAGTTCCTTATGGACCACAACCACCTGCATGAAGATTCTGGCTGGTAGCTGGACTCCTTCAAATCATGCCATGGACGCATGAACACACTGCCTACAGCCCATGCTTTGTCCCTTGGTCATATTCTGAGTCAACTTTCTGAATGCCTTGCATTCATGTTTACATAGGCCTGACATTTCCATTTCAAATAGAGACATATATGCATCCAGAGAAACTTCTGGTTTCCTCACAGTATTAGGCATGAACTTCAAAATAAAACATGGAAAGAAGAGTATGATAACCAAGAGCCATTTACAATAAAAATGCCTGCCTTACAAAGACACTTATACTGAAAACTGGTAGCCATCCTTACTGGGAACAGATAAAGCCCACTTAAATTTACTTTCAAATTCTTTAAGGCACTGGATCTATGCAATCCTCGTCAACCTAGTGGTAAAAAAAATCTAAACAAAAATAAAATCCATGCCTTCAGGGTCCTTCCTCCAGAGGGGATATTTATAATGCTCTCTTAGTTGTATCTTCCTCTCACTTTTATATTGACTGAATTTGGTAACAGAAATAGGTAAAACTTTTACATTTAGCTTGGAAGAATTTTAAGGCCTAAATATCATTTAAAAAAATACTTTTAAAATACTTTTTAGGGGCAGTGCGATGGTGGCTCAGCAGCCAGAATTCTCGCCTGCCATGACAGAGACCTAGGTTCAATTCCCAGTGCCTGCCCATGCAAAAAAAAAAAAAAAAAAAGTATATATATATACTTTTTAGGTTTTTGTCCAATTCAACATAGTATGGCTAAGACATAAAGGACATGCAAATATTTTACAATGTTTAAAAACTATAAGATATTTCTTTTGCTGAATATTCCAAAAACTATACTAAACATTTAAACATAAGCAGAGATTGAAAGCTTGCCTTTCCTATGCAAATTAAGCACATGCTTGAAAGACAAACACTGTTAGTAAAGCCATGTGCAGTAGGGTTAATATAACTTGTGAAATCACCATTACCAACACTTCTGCACACAAAGAGCATGCTTGAGCTGCAGAAGGGGCCCTGATACCTTTAGTTCTTTAAGCCCCTGCATGTATCTCCCTTCTACATCCTGTATCTGGTCCTTAAGGTCATAGATATCCTGCAGGACATAGGAATGAACCATTGCATAAAACCACACACAAACATATCATGTCTCAAAGGATTCAGATAGAAATACGAACTATTTTGGTATACTCTAAACTAAAAGCAGAGAAATCAAAGTATACAAACATAACTCTCACTCTAAACCACTGAAAGGGGCAGAGAGGTCAGGTGACAATGGATTTGGGGGAGGGTCTGGAGTAATTAATCTAAATTTTGAAATACTTTCTTTGCTTTACCTTCAGTGGAAAACAATATTAGCAAATGGGAATGGGGCTGTATATGGAAAAAAAAGGTATATAAATTCTAATATTTTCTACATAAAATTCTTAAAATTTTATAAATCATTTAAATATGTAATTTTTGGCATAATACCTCACTTAGAATTTGTAAAATATAAACTACTTATAAGCAGCAAATTTGGCTGACAACACAGTTTTTAAAAAATGTAACAAATGGATCTGAACAAAATTAACTTTCAATGACTTGGTTATTTACCACAATTAATTTGGGAAAAAGGGCATAAAGGGAGGGAAGTTAAATAATAATGTTTGGAATACATTGTCAGATGAGATATTCCATCCAGGGGCTACCATTTAAATGATGAAAAAGGCATTTGCTCCACATGTTATAATCTTTATAAGAAAAGTTAAATCGGTCAAATTTTTAATGGAAAATACTGTTTCCTTTGTACTGACCTTGCTGTGTAAGCTGTATTCTAGATACTCAATTTAGGTAACTGTAGCAGGGTCCTAAATATAACCCTGTAATTATAGGTGGCATCAATTATCAAAGGCCAATTATATATATTTTCAGTATTATACTTTCCCTGACACTTCGTTCTTTCCTTGATCTTTTACTCATTGATTCATTCAAGAGATATTTACTGAGGGCCTATTAGGAGCCAGGTGCTGGCATACAAGGAGCTCATTCCCTCAAGGTAGAAAAGCAAGAAAAACGTGGCAAGAGGAAGCTCAGTTTGAGGCTGCAATGTCTTGTCCTAGTGTCTTTTTACTCTCTAGATTGTAGCAAAAGTCTATCTTACCCATCTTTGCGCTTTCAGCCCTTCTACCTGCTACACAACAACAGTTCATTAAATACTGACACCTTCAAACTTGTGACCATGTTGGCCTGAGTCAGATTTCCTCTACAGCCCCTGCTTCAAACCTCTGTCACCCTTTCCTACCCTTTAACCCACTCGTACAAGCAGCCCATTTCACAAGCCAAACTCCTGCTCCTACTCTGCTTTTAATCTTACAAAGTCACCACCTGTCCCTACCTCCTCTACTGTGTCAGCAGGAGGAACCACCAGTCTAGCCAAGCTCAAACATCTGACCCTCAATAGGTCAATGGACTCAATGCCCAACCACTCAGCCACTTTGCTCTGTCAGTCTTGTCCTCTCCTTTCTCAACCTTCAACCTCTCTCTAATTGGCTCAATCCAACCAATGAAATTCATCAATTCTACCTGTAAAAGGAAAGAAAGCCTTCTCTTAACTTCCCCTCTCTCTCTCTCTCTACCTACTGCCAAACAAGAACACTCTCCTTCTCCCATAGCTATGCACTTCCAAGCAAACTTCCCACATTTTCTCCCCACACAGTTCTGATTTGTTCAACTCGCCCTCATTGTTCAGCCAAAGCAGGCTAGCCTCAGGCCCTATCAGTACCATACTGAAACTAATGGGTACTTTGCAGTTGGTCTTCCCAAACCCAACTGCAAATTCCCTTAACCAATCCTAACCACTCCCTCCTCCTCCTTGAAATTCTCTCATCCTAGACTCCTGTGACCCACACTACTGATAACCCTAATCTCTCTCCAACCTTCCAGGCTCCCTCACAGCCCACATCAGACTCCTAAAAGTGAGTGCTCCCCAGGGCTCCATTCTTACATCTCCTCTCTTTCCAGCATTTTCTTTCAAATGGTGTTTGTGAGGTGTGTGTGAGACAGACTGAGTGGGAAAGAAAGATCAGTCTCCCGTGGCTAAACTCCCAAAAGAACACAGAATGACTCCTAACCTTTATCTGCCTTCTAGATCAGTCCTGCACCCTGAGACCATGGGGAGACTGCAAACTCAATGCAGTTGAAACAGAATTTATCACCACCACTCCCTCCCCTACACTTGTTGCTCCCATATTCCCTGCAGCCAGGAATGACACTGCTATTAAACCACTCATCCCAGTAAGAACCCTAAAGGTCATCAGTGATTCCTCCTACTTCCTTATCCTTCCATCCTCATAACAAGTCTTACCATTCTGTCACTGGCCCTCTAAAACTCTTCAGAAAGCACATCCAGCCCAAGTGCAATACTCTCATCACATACGACCTAGGTTACTGTTCTTCTGGACTCCAATGTTTCCTCCAAGTTATGGTCCAAGTTATCTTTAAAAATGCAAATCAGATAGTATTGCTCCCCTCTTTAATATCCCACAGTTGTCAGGGGTAAAATTGAATTCTTTTTAGACTGACATACAAGGGTGCTATGTGATTTGGCCCTTCTACAGCCTTCTTTCTCAACCATCAGTACTCCTCACTTCTCATCCAACCCTCTGTCAATCTTGCTATTCAGATATCCTTCTTATTCTAAGAATGCATCTCTCTGACAAAGCCTTCCTCTCCAACCTCCTCCTCCCAATCCTTCTTAAAAAAGAATAATTTTTATTCTTTCTTCAAACCTTAGGTAAGACTTGCCTCCTCTGAAAATATTTGTTACCTCTTCTCCTAGTACAATTTAGATAACACTTTCCTGAATTCCCTTTAACAGCCCTATTCTTGCTACCCCCAAAGTATCACACCACCCTGTTTTACTGGTTTGTATAAGTTTGTCTTCCCTCTGAGAATGTGTGTTACTGCCAGAATATCTTTTACTGCCTCTTTCTCCAGGGCCAGGTGCTCAAAAAAGTTGAATGAACGCAGTTTCTCTGGCTATATCTGCCCCCATTACTAGAAAATAGCAGGTTCAGCAAATAGCTTCAGCAAATACACTTTACAGGTTATCACCTTTCAAATAAAAGAGTTAATAAGGATGGGGACTCAACTAACAGGACAAATGAGTTTTTCATTATCTCCAGGCATATCTGTTATTCCAAATATTATTATACCTCTATTATCATAGAAAACTGAGAGATGTCTATATTCAAGTGACCAAATATTATAAATTGCCCAAAGACTAATAATTTTCAGGGTATGGCTTCTTGTAAATCCACATATTTTCCATTTAAAATATGACCAACTATTTATGAGAGAATTACTTTAACATGCATTTAAGGGTTTTTTTTTTTTTTTTTTTTTGGTATGTGTAAACTAGCAGAACTGATTCCAATATCAAATTTTCAGGAAAGAGGAAAGAAAAAGAATTAACTAATTTCCTTCCTTTCAGGCTTTAAAACAATTTAGAGTCATATTTTCTAATTGTATTAACAATTTTATTTTAAAGAACTCATACCCCTCTCCTTTCTACTAAATCACATCAAATATGAAAAGTTACAGTATACTATAAAGGGAGCAAAAGACTGCTTTTAAAAAAACAAACCAAAAACTGCGGTTTACCCGCAATTCACTTAATGAGGTATCTGGATCTATTAAGCTGCTGGTGTCTCCACTTCCTCTTCTGGATGAGTTTCCACTTAGAGGGGTTGTTGCTGAGGCAGAATTTCGAGATGAAGGCTAGAGAGAAAGACATATTGACACTTCTAAGTCTTGTTTCTTTAAAAATATGTTTGCTGTGGAAACTAACATAAGACAGGATGGTAAGGAGTACCCTAGAAAGTAGTGGGGAAAGATGGATTTCAAATGGATAGATTAATACATGTGGACAGAGAAGGTCTAAGTACAATCTATAGGCAATTCAGACTGGCTTTCGGGGAGGAGCATCAAGGGAAGGGTCCAGACATACCAAGCAAAACTCATTATCAAAACTCCTATCCAGGCAGGGCCACAGTGGCTCAGTAGGCAGAGTTCTTGCCTGCCATCCCAGAGACCTGGGTTCGATTCCTGGTGCCTGCCCAGGCAAAAACAAAAAAACAAACAAAAATACAAAACAAAAAACTCCTATCCAAATCTAGAATTTATAATAACTAAAAGGGACTGGATATCTAGAATTTATAATAACTAAAAGGGACAGGATTTTGTGGAAGTTGTTTTCTAATTTTATCTTTGCTATACTGTAAACAATGGAGTGAGAACATCAGATTAATTTAAATCTGTTTTAGTACTTGATAATCGGGATACTAACTAGCAGTCTCCCTATTTAGCTTCTGAAGCTGTTTCCTAAGAATCTCTTCCTTTTCTAATACTCTGTTGATTAAGTTGGAGATACTATTTGCAACTAACAACAATACTGCATATCACTATGAATTTATACTGCTCTTCCTACAATTAGTTTAAATTCTAAGCTATGGTACTGATTAATAAATGGCATAGATCTGTGCTGTCCAAACTGAGTATTTTTAAATACACAACAGATTTCAAAGACTTCATGCATAAAGAAGAGTGTAAAATATTTCGGCAATAATTTTTCATACTGATTACATATTGAAATTGTATTTTGGATATGGTAGTTTAAGTAAAATATATTATTAAAATTAATTTTATCTGTATCTTTTTACTTTTTTAAACGTGGCTACTAGAAAATTTAAACTTACTAATGTGGCTTATATTCATGCCTTGTATTATATTTCTGTTGGACAGAAACAGCATATCTTGGGTATGGCATAAAATTAATCTTGACAAATCATTTCCCTTAAGACAACTTTTTAAAAATATGTCTTTAAGAGAGAGAATAAGGCAACTCCTAGAAAAGCGTTGTTTAGAAATAGTTCATATTTAAAGAAAAAAAAACACTCAAAATTTGTCACCACCATTCCCAAAGCCTCTTCATTTTCAATATTTAATGACTTTTTCTCAGGATCAGTTTCTAGAGAAAGGAAAATCACTAGAGAAGCCAAAAGCTGAAGAGGTGACAGACAAGGAAATAAAATGCAGTATCTTTCTCTTTCTAGTGTTTCACATGACTCAACTTTGAAGGAATTTGGGGGGGTGGGGGTAGGGTGTCAAAGACAAGAAATAGATGAAGGAAGAGTTATCTCCATCAGTCCAATTTTAGTAAAATAAAGAATGTAATAGTAGAAGAAAATAAGTTTAATTAGCTCTGAGAACCTAATTCTCTTCAGAATTTACATACTCACCCTTGTGTAGATTTCAGCATACTGTTTGTCAGATTTTTCATCCAACTAGAAAAAAACAGAGATAAAAATCAGGAAAGATGCTTAGCATGTTGATTTTTTAGGGGAAGAAAAGAAGCAACTTCATTTGAGTTCTCCGAGTTCAATGAAGTTCAGAACCTAAAAGTAAACATACTATATCTAAAAGAAAAGTTGAGATAATAAGAGAAAATGTCAAGAACTTTAATTTTTATCCTAAGGAAGACATGGAATAAACAAGCTCTGCTTACTCAAAAGTTTAGAACTTTTAGATAGATTTTTTTTCACAGTATTTAAAACACCCAAAAGAAAATATGAAGTTTTAGCATCAACAAATGTTAAAACAAACTACTTGTATATATCAAAAGGAAAAGTTTGGCAACACCAAAAGCCAAAAAACCTTCATTTCTAAACATTATTAGGACATTCCATTACAGGAAACATAGATAAGACTATTCTACTTAGCCAAAAAAGTTCAGATTAGAATAAAGCATGTAAATCTATTTTCCATAAAGTTAAGGAATCAGTTTCTTTTTTTAAAGTAGTACATGTACACATTAAAAAAAAAATTCAAACAGCCTAAAAGGGTATGAGAAGTAGGCCTCTCCCCATGCTATGCTCTCACCTCTAATCTCTCACTCCAAGAGCAAGCAATCCTCATCATTTTAAAATACGCAACATTAGTGTCCCACACACATTCTACATCTTTTTTTTCCCTATCAGAAATTAGAGAAAGTACTTTTTCTTCATAGCATTTATCACTATCTGACTCTGATGTTTATTCATTTCCCATTTGATCTCTCTCTACAATGTAACCTCTTTAGCTGTCTTCTTTTTTTCTATATTCCTAACACAGAGCAAACTAAAAATTTGTTGGATGAATGCACTTATTACAGACTTACCTCATTTACATTAACAGCTATATACTGTTCTATTATCTGGACAACCCATAACTGAGTTAATCTATGTTCTGCTGATAGGTCTTAAGGTTATTTCAGAAAGTTTTGAGAAGGGACCCTTAGAGGGCTAGTCCAAAACCCCGACTTCATACTTAAGAAGAGAAAAATTCAAGAGGTGAAAAAATTTTGCTGAAGGTTGAACACAACCACTGAATGTGAGATCCAAACCACGGTTTTGTGATTTTTAACTGTGGTGCTCATACTACTTAACTGCATATACATTCCCAGTTACCATTGGGGATGGGGCTGGGGGAGTCACATAGGGATTGAACTAAATGGAAATATAACCAGACTCCAACTACCAGACCAATCTTCCCAGCCCAAACTAGAGAAGAGACTAGAAAACCTTCCTCGGTTAATTATTAAAACATGAAATGTCCTTATTTCTGGCTTTACACAGATCACTCCAATCTAACTTCCTCATATTTGAAAATCTTAGTATTCTTTTTCATTACCCACATTCATTATGTTCATCTTCTCCCTCAGTTAACACTTTTTATTATGATGATCAGTGCTATAATAATAATATAAATAATACTTTAGACTATGAACCCTTTAAGCTAATCTTTTGCTGAAATACTCTCAAAAGGAATAGATTTTAGTTCATTTTGACTTTGTAAACAACATACGAAATGTCTTAAAACAAACAAGCAATGACAGTGGTTAAAATTTTTTTTAACATTGGCAATTATTGCCATAAAAAGGAATAATCCTTCATTGCATCTATACTAGTAAAACGCATCAACTAATATTTAAAATGTTATTCTTAATAGGAAGGAAATATATAAATAAATAAATTGGATTATTTT
This sequence comes from Tamandua tetradactyla, assembly GCF_023851605.1. NCBI lineage: Eukaryota > Metazoa > Chordata > Mammalia > Pilosa > Myrmecophagidae > Tamandua > Tamandua tetradactyla. The sequence goes on along the minus strand of NC_135341.1, from coordinate 50,497,935 downwards.
CTTCAGAGTATTTTACAACACTTTTCTGCTAGTAAGTTAGAGAAAAGCAAGCAGCCTTCAGAAATTTAAAATACTATATTTGAATTCCTCCTTATTATCCACGTCCCACAAAAATGACCCCTGAACCTATCTACTTTTTAATAGACATTCGACTTGAAATAATCTTACATTTCAGGGGTTGCATCACTGAACTAGTCCATCCCAATGTGGATCCTACACTTTCACTATCTTCTGAAAGACCCCAACTGTTGCAACTCAAACTGACCATGTGCCAAACTTCAGGGATTGTTAAGGCAGCAAAAAAATACCTAGAGCAGCCTTGCAGCAGTCTGGTTATTTTGGCCACAATGACTTGGCCAGGGATTTTTCAGTTCTCACTTCTGAGACTTGTTCTGTACTTAGGTATTATGTTTCATTTAGACAAAAAGCTAAACGAAACCCTGTATTTTAAAAGCCCCAGGTGCTCTAATATCCAAGAGGTCCACATAACTACAATGCAATGACAAGCTAGCTAATGTTAATAATGATGACCCAAAGAGTCTGCTAAATCCTGAATAAGCTTTTGAATGGAATAAAACTTAATCAAGTTTAATAAATATATCAAGATATAAAACTGTTCTATGGTTAATAACATATAGTGTACTTTGTTCAATGTACTCATTGGATTCTCATCCTTCAACTCCTAATTTATATATACTGACTTCATAATGCTATTCAAACATTTTATTTGAAAGAAACATAATAGAGAAAATCTGATTCCCCAAACACTGAAAGGAAAGAACAATTAAATTTAATAATCTCATAAAGCAAAATTGGCTGAGTATTCCACTTAGACCTGGGCTTAAATAATGATTTAACAAACAGCAAAACTTAAGTTGGCAAATTTACATTCCTTTCCTTTATTCTATCCTTACCTATGGAACAGAAAGGAAGACAATACAGAAAAAATAAGACAAGAGACTAAAACAATTACAAATATTGTATAATTAATCTTGCCAAATCAGGTGGCATTCTTATTTCAGCACCTCCTACCCCAGAAGTTATAAATGGCATATAAACATATTTTGGCCATCAAAAGGGTAACCAGAAATTGTCTTTTAAGTTTTTAAATTCATTGTCAGTATTTTTAAATCAGGATATTTCACATGAAAATGCATTTTTCCAGCTTATCTTTCTAAAGAAGTGTGTGTGTAGGAATTAATAAAATGGACAGAACACATGTTGTGAGAAAGTTGCTAAGGAAATTAAAAAAATGGACAACATTTCAGGAGAATGACTTGAGCCAGTCTTCTAAACCTTTATATGCAGATTCTTCAATCTAATCCAAGGCACAGCCAGGTTCAGGAACTACAAAATGGAATGTTAAGAACCACACACAAAGTAGTTCAGATAGACACTTATAAACCATTACTGAAGGGTTCATTATGAATAATTATCTGGTTGCTAAAAAACAAATGTCTAACTTTTCTTTTAAGAAACACTGCCTCTCATTCCCTCCAAGGTGCTGGATAATCAGGACAGTGAAAGCCTATGAGCAAAACAAAACTAAAGCCAGCAAGAAAGGGTGGCGTCACAAAAAGGAAATCAGATTGTGACTTCAAGTTCAGCAGGCACTTTTTTTTTTTTTTTTACCAATTTTTTTTTTTATTAATCAAAAAAAAGAAAAGAAATTAACACAACATTTAGAAATCATTCCATTCTACACATGCACTCAGTAATTCTTAGTTTCATCACATAGATGTATGATCATCATTTCTTAGTACATTTGCATCGATTTAGGAAAAGAACTAGCAAAACAGCAGAAAAAGATATAGAATGTTAATATAGAGAAGAGAATTAAAATAATAATACTAATAATATATATATATATATAAAAAGGAAAAAGAAAAAACAAAAACAAAAGATACAAACACACAAACAAACAAACAAAAAACCATATTTCAGGTGCAGCTTCATTCAGTGTTCCAACCTAGTTACATTACACTTAGGTATTATTGTGCTGTCCATTTTTGAGTTTTTGTATCTAGTCCTGTTGCACAGTCTGTATCCCTTCAGCTCCAATTACCCATTATCTTACCCTGTTTCTAACTCCTGCTGGTCTCTGTTACCAATGATATATTCCAAGCTGATTCTCGAATGTCGGTTCACATCAGTGGGACCATACAGTATTTGTCCTTTAGTTCCCAGCTAGACTCACTCAGCATAATGTTCTCTAGGTCCATCCATGTTATTACATGCTTCATAAGTTTAGTCTGTCTTAAAGCTGCATAATATTCCATCGTAGGTATACGCCACAGTTTGTTTAGCCACGCGTCTGTTGATGGACAACTTGGCTGTTTCCATCTCTTTGCAATTGTAGATAATGCTGCTATAAACACTGGTGTGCAAATGTCTGTCTGTGTCTTTGCCCTTAAGTTCTTTGAGTAGATACCTAGCAGTGGTATTGCTGGGTCGTAATCCATTCTGCCATTCTATGTCTTTTGATTGGGAAATTCAGTCCATTAACTTTTAGTGTTACTACTATTTGGATAATATTTTCCTCTACCATTTTGGCTTTTGTATTATATATATCATATCTGATTTTCCTTCTTTCTACACTTTACTCCATACCTCTCTCTTCTGTCTTTTCGTATCTGACTCTAGTGATCCCTTTAGTATTTCTTGCAGAGCTGGTCTCTTGGTCACAAATTCTCTCAGTGACTTTTTGTCTATAAATGTTTTAATTTCTCCTTCATTTTTGAAGGACAATTTTGCTGGATATAGGAGTCTTGGTTGGCAGTTTTTCTCTTTTAGTAATTTAAATATATCATCCCACTGTCTTCTTGCTTCCATGGTTTCTGCTGAGAAATCTACACATAGTCTTATTGGGTTTCCCTTGTATGTGACAGATTGTTTTTCTCTTGCTGCTTTCAAGATCCTCTCTTTCTCTTTGACCTCTGACATTCTAACTAGTAAGTGTCTTGGAGAACGCCTATTTGGGTCTATTCTCTTTGGGGTGCGCTGCACTTCTTGGATCTGTAATTTTAGGTCTTTCATAAGAGTTGGGAAATTTTCAGTGATAATTTCTTCCATTAGTTTTTCTCCTCCTTTTCCCTTCTCTTCTCCTTCTGGGACACCCACAACACGTATATTTGTGCGCTTCATATTGTCATTCAGTTCCCTGATCCCCTGCTCAAGTTTTTCCATTCTTTTCCCTATAGTTTCTGTTTCTTTTTGGAATTCAGATGTTCCATCCTCCAGTTCACTAATTGTAGCTTCTGTCTCTTTAGATCTACCATTGTAGGTATCCATTGTTTTTTCCATTTTTTCTTCTTTGTCCTTCAGTCCCATAAGTTCTGTGATTTGTTTTTTCAGATTTTCTATTTCTTCTTTTTGTTCAGCCCATGTCTTCTTCATGTCCTCCCTCAATTTATTGATTTGGTTTTTGAAGAGTTTTTCCATTTCTGTTCGTATATTCAGCATTAGTTGTCTCAGCTCCTGTATCTCATTTGAACTATTGGTTTGTTCCTTTGACTGGGCCATATCTTCAATTTTCCGAGCGTCATCCATTATTTTCTGCTGGTGTCTGGGCATTTGATCAGATTTCCCTGGGTGTGGGACCCAGCTGGTTGAAAGCTTTTTCTGTGAAATCTCTGGGCTCTGTTTTTCTTTTCCTGCCCAGTAGGTGGCGCTCGTGGCGCTCGTCTGTCTGCACGGCAGTCAGCCCGGGAAACCGCGCCTGGTGGCGGGGGTCGCTGGCCGCCGCGGCTTGGGAGAGTGCCGGTCCTAATTGCCCAGCTGGCCCGAAACGCCAAGCGTGACGGGAGGGCCCCGCTATCCAACGTTCCCAGTCAGACCGGGGAGCCACATGCGTGGAGGGGACCCCAGTCGCCAGCCGCCCCGGCCGGGAAAACGCGCACCCCTCGGGTATCTCACCGCAGCGCAGCGGATTCTCCCTGCCTGTTCAGCCGTTCCAGAATGGGGTACGCTGTCTTTTTGGTCTCTGTCGTGACTCCAGGAGCTGTTTCGTATTGTTTCTGTTTCTTTAGTTGCTTTTCTGGAGAAGGAACTAAGATCCGCGCGTCTTACTAAGCCGCCATCTTCTCCGGAAGTCCCAGCAGGCACTTTTTGATCTGCCAGTAGAGTTCCTTCATTAAGACAAATACCCCAAGGCATCTCTACTTGACAGTATTCCCTTAATTCAGTACTTGTTGAATGTGAAGGTAATGGATAGGCATTTCTTTAAAATAATGCCACAATCTAAATGTTTAAAATTGATTCAGAGTCTTCCCAGTTACTATATATTTCACATTCACTAAATATCATATCAAAGTCTACCTAGAACTTTATTCACCAAATAGGAACATCTGAATATAGGCTAAGTATTAGATAGTATTAAGTAATTTTTTTTATTTCATTAGGTATGATAATGAAATGGTTGTTACTAAAAAATTCTTCTCAGTTAGAGATGCATATGGGTGAGATGACATGTTGTCTGGGATTTCCTTTAAAATAATTCAGAAAAAAAAAGAGTAGGGAAAGAGAAAGAAATTGGCACAATATTGATCATTGTTAAGAGCCAGTGATGGGTTCCATGGAGAAAATTTCCATAGAAAAAGCTTTCTTTAAAAATCAGAATATATCAAGTACATTCCAAAACAAACAAACAAAAATGTGTTTTACATTACTATGTTCAAATAAGTATTTCCTGGGCAGTAAATTAAGTTCCTAATTTAAAAATAGCAAATATGTTAGCCATTAGTCACAAGCTGCGAGACAACACAACCACTCCATGCAATACACTCACACTGGTCAAATCTGGGATGCTGACATCATCCACCTCAGAAACAACACTCCCCCTACGATTGGAGCGACTAAAATAATCCGCGGCAGAAACCTTTGAGTCAAAAAAAAAAAAATGAGATGCTTTAAAAGTTGAGAAAAGAGAAGAATAAGATAAGAACACTGGCATAAAAAAAGTTTTTTAAAATTTTGGTTTGTGATAAATTATGGTGAAGTGAGAAAATTGCTGCAATTAATCTATTGGATGGTGGAGGTGGGGGTGGGAATGGGGAAGGGGTTCCTAAATGAAATCACAACTCCCTAAAATGAATTATTTTATTCATCTTAACTAGTGTTCTATGCTATTAGAGATTATTTACTTTCTAAGGCTCAGCAAAGTTTCCCATGTTTAAAATCTGCCTCACCCTCTACAGGACAGTTTCTAGGATACTATCTACCTAAAGCTTCTGCTATACTTTACAAAATGTAGATCATTTTAACAATCAACTTTGCTTAGCACATATATACTGAATGCAGAATTACCTGCAGGGTACTGTACATTTTGCCCAATTTCTATAGTTTCCTCTTTTTCATATTCATCAAAATCAGGAACTCACAACAATGAAGGAAAGGAATCATATTGGCCTCTCTTTGGCTCCCCAAACACCCATCATTCTTTCCCACCCCAGATTCTGGCATTTGCCTGGAAAGCTCTTCTCTGACCACCCCATCCAAAGGTTCACCCACACATATACCTACCCCTCAATGCTCTTTATCACATTAGTATGCTTTTTCTCTTCACAAATTTGGGATTTGCTTCTTTTCTGTAATTCTGTTTACTACCTTATTTTCTATCTCTTTCACTAAGATATAGGCCCCATGAAGTTATGAATTTCTAGTCTACCACATTACTCCCAGCACTTAACATGGTACACTGTATATATAATGGGTACTACCACATAAGTATATAGTGAATAAATGAGCATGTTTTGCCTCATTTATTCCTTATCTCAGCTGTCTGTTTGCTTTGCTTTAAAACTTTCCCTCCAGGAAGGGAATTCAGAAGCCCATCTAAAGACACAAAGCAGACTTACAAACATGAAGATTTTTAGAGAGCTAATACAGTCAAGCAACAGTATTTCTACTCACAATAATAGTAAAACAATTTAGATTTGCATGAGTATAATATTTATTAGCACGTACTATCTCAGAATTTTGATATAAAATAAAATAATGAATGTAATTCATACAATAAACCTACCTACAAGGAGTGATTAACATCCCCATTGTACAAATAAAGAAAATGCCATGCATATAACCAATAGGTAAAATGGCTTTAACTAAGGCATCATTATTTTAAAGTCCCTGCCCTTTCCACTCCATTACTTTCCAAGGTGCTTTGAGATGTCCTGTCTTGTTTTTTTTTTCCTTCAGCTGAAAGAGAAAGGAACACAGTGCCAAGGGTCCATAATGCCTTAATTAGATCATTGAATTTTGGGCAACAGATCTCACAAACACTTGGTGTTCCCATTCTCTGAAAATTTCAGGTCTACAATCTTTCACATTACAGGACTTGTATTAAATGGCCTTTTATTTTTCTTAAGCGAAGTACAGTCTCTTAGTTCTAGAGTTCTTTCTTCTAGCTCTAAACTGACACAAGAGCCTCACAAATACAATTTTCAAACAAATTCCCCAAATATAAAAGTGTCACAAACTCTCTAAAACTTCCAGCTCCACCAAAAGAACTGCCCAAAATTAGATAACTTGTATTCTAACATGTATATTCATTGCCTTTTCAATTATTCCTCTGATTTACTCAAAAACCAGAATTAAAAAAAATTTGTCATCAGCAACTCCATCAAAAGTCCAATAGATTTAACAGCATGAATATACTTTAAATTAAACTGATTAAATTTAATATACAACAGTAAAGGAAACTGTTCATGACAATTTGTTATGAGTTTTCCACAACTTTGAAGCATTAATTTATATTTGAAAAACTTTGATTCTGGCATGTGCATAAAAAGCATCAAGGAATAAGTAAAAACTTTTCAAATACACAATGATTTGCACATGAGAAATGTGAAGAGGAATGCTAGTAACAAAAGCTTACAAAGTCCACAGGGAGTATGTATTTTCAGGAACACACATTTTTAGGCAAATTATTCATATAACTAAGGAAAATGCTTATTTTGTCAAATGCATATTTCACTTTCCAACAAATTTCATGTAATCATGCACTGCTGCAATTTTTAAAATCTCCATATTTGTCTGCATGCAAACCAGGCTCACCACACTCTCCCTTCGCCCCCGATTGGCTTGACCAGAAGATGCAATGCTCTCAGTGTCATCATCTGTAAACTATAGATATTAAAATCAGATAATGAAAAAGATGCAATTTCACTACAGATACTACCTGACTCAAAGCACCTTAAGTAAGGTTATGGGAAGCATACAAATACTGTATATGAGCTTTATAATTAGCACAATATATTGTGAAATTAAACAGAAAATCTGTTTCAAGATATAATGAATTCTCATTATAAAGCAAAAGACATTTCATTTAAGTTAAAGAAAAGGGAGGGGGTGGGATTAGTAAACTGGTAAAAAAGGTAGTGATGCCATGCTGTTTAAACCTTTGGGTTCCCACTGGGTATTGTAACAAATATATTTAATGTTTTAGTTTGGGAGAGAAAATAAAAGAATATTTTAAAGTGCTATAAGTCAAAGGTAGAATTTCCTACCAGCAAGGACAATGAAATGATTATGTTTCTTTATTCATTCCTATGCAACCAGTGAAGATATTTCTAACACAACCCCACACAGGGTAGTTGTCTTCCTTTTTCATTAGTAGTTGAAGACGGATCGTTGATATGTATAGTTTATCTCCATTCTGATATCACTAAGAAACCATTTTAACATCATTAAGAAACCATTTTGACATCACTTATATAAGAACTCTGAACATACCTTCAAATAAAACAAGATCTGGTTAGTCCATGAGGGCTAGGTTCTACACACTTGACTGGTAATACATTATCATAATTTTGTTTGTAAAGGACCACTACACTTGAACACTAAAAATGCCACCCAGTTCAAGAATCGCCAAGTGGAATCATACTGGGTTTAAAGCAAATTTCCTTCTTATGTGAAAACTCTTTTACTCCTTAAACGTATCAGTGTGATTTTTTTTTTTTTATTAAATCCAGAAGTAGCATTCTTGAGCAGTGCCACTTAGAAATGGCAGGATAACTGAGCCAAATATTTATATAAAACAAAGCCCAAATAACTCACCTATTCCACTCCATAAAATAACCTTATTGACTATTAAGAAATTGGTTAAATAATTTCTCCACTTTTGACCTTGTCAAGAATAACAAGGTAATTCCTAAGGTCACCATTTCCTATTTAGAATGTAAATTAGTACAGTCTTTTTGGTGGGCAATCTGGCAAACACATCATGATTTAAAGCATGTACTGTTTGACCCCTTCATTTCATGATTAGAAATGATCTTGCAGATCTACTCATAAAAGCACATGAAAATATATATGGATAAGAATGTTCACTGTACAAGTGTTTGTAGGGTAGCAAAAATGTGACAAACTAAATGTCTATTAATAGGTGAGTGATTCTTAAAATGTATAGATTATTCACTATGGAATTATATATCATCATTAAAAAGAACATGTTAATGTGAAACAATCTCCAAGAAATATTAAGTGAAAAATGGAAGCGACATGGCTTACTTTTATAAAAATTCTTTTTAAAGGTGAAAAAAAGAATGAAGTAAATCTGTATGTACTGGTACAGAAAGATGTCTACAATATTTTAAGAAAACAAGTTGAAGAGCAGATGTGTATGACCCCAACTGTGTTCAAAATAAAGGACTCTCCTATATGTATAAAATATGTCTGGGAAGATATGCAAGAACAGAGGTTGTATTTGGAAAACAGAAGCCGAGGTCAGGGAACTTTTAGTTTGGATTTTCCTTAAGCTAACATCACTTTAAAAAATTTTTCAAAAAGTGTTTAATACTCCAGAAATATTAGGTGCTTATAATTATCCCAGCTTTGCCTTTTATAAAACAATTCTTTTACAGTTGACTTATTCTATTTCTTTTTCTAAGACAGAAGTGCTGACAAGCAAGTGAATCAGCACAATACAGGAAGCAAAGATGGGAAGGAGAATCATGAGGTAGCCAACCCATAAACTGAATTATCACTGCTGAAAAGACAAGTAACACATGAATGACAATTAAATATAAAAAGCAGAGAAGTTCTAATGGCACTGGTTCCCCAGTCTCATTAAAAAAAAATCATGTGCTAAGTTACATTCAAACAGAAACTGCCAATTAGGACAAATTCGTGATTGAGTTTGTGTACTGAGGGAAAACCATAATCCATGCACAAGGGAGTGCAACACACCACATCCTCAATATTCTAAACTGTGAGTACAGATTAATAAAACAACCAAAAAGTTTCTATAAAGCATGCAAAGAGACTCTTCAGCTCACCACAGGACTGCTTCGGGCTGAACTTGTTCTTGATGAGTAATAACTGTATTCAGATGGCTATAAATTTTCCAAGAAAGGTTTTAAAATAATGAGCTTCTTTCCCTGCTGGGATTACATTAGTGACTCTGGCCCTACTCAGCCCCTGGTTCCCAGGGTGGTCTACAACTCCACCTCTCTCCCTGTCTCAAAACCCACTAACCCAAGACAGGAGGGAGAGGAGAAGTAGGAGATGCAATGAGAAACTTTGTTCTTATTCTCTTCCTGAGGATCTAAGAGTTAGAAAAAAAGGTTTCTCTATTTGTTTTCCCTTTATACTTTCAGCAACACATTCTCACAGCTTGGTAACAGTCACAACTGGCTGGCTGGATGAATGAATGGATTTGATTTTAGAATAACTTCAAGTCAGCTTAAATGACTTTTTTTCTACGTAAGTAACTGCCCACCTATACAAGACCCTCTCTTCTCCAACTTCCCCAGGTAAGACTTACAGTTCGAGAATCATAAGGGTTATATAATCCACCACCATACAATGACACCTAAAGGACAAAGGAAATATCATTTATCTACTCAGCAAAGTTATTCTGAAAATAAGAGAACTTCTTTGAGTACTGAGTTCCAAAAAAATTTTGAAGAATGGCTTAAGCGTACAGACTCCTAGGGTGAATAAAGACTGAAGGAGGTAACAATACGTATAAATTCCTGTACCAGTCTCATTAGAACGTCAAGCTCATACTTCTATTTAAAAAAAAAAAAAAGCACCACTGGTTACTATATTTCCTTTCATTATCATGTTACAAAACTAGAACTAACATTTATGAATTTATTCTCTTAAAAGAAGAAAAAAGGCAAAAAAGGAAACTAAAGTACAGAAAGCATTTTACCCACCATCACAATAAAAATAAGTTCCTCAGGCTTTAATCACTTGAACAGGCCACAATACAACAAACAATAGCTTGAAAGCCACCAGCTAGAACTTGCACATTACACAGAGCTATTATTTTTGCTTTTCTAGTCAACTTGCTTTATTAGAGCCTAGCACCAATGTGGCCATGATCAAAGCAACACACTGTCCCGAAGGAAAACACGATATCCTTTGTATGGGTAGCCATGTCACATAAGTATGTGAATGTGGTAGAACCCAGACAAATTTATCTCCTCTATAGGAAATCAATTTCTAAGCAAGGGGCTACCAACCCCTATGAAGAGTTTATGTTTATTTTTTCTGCCCTAAAGTTTGTTTTTCAAGCACAGGCACCACATTCAGCAGTCGACATGGCAAAATGAGCCATGTGTCCTTGACTATTTTGGAGAAAAGCTGTCAAGTCAGAGTAAGCACCACCAGCATTGCACACACTAGAAGGGAGATACAAACCAGGCTAGCACTTCTCAGCAGACCAGAATTTGCAGTAGGGAAGGCCTATGAAAAAATTATACTATTAAACTTGAAGAAAAGAATTGTAGCTCTGAAAGCAACCCACCCTTTAGAAAGTACTAACCCTGGTACTCTTAGATGTTGCCAGAGGATCACTGTACAGAGAAGAAGACTGTTAAGAAACAAAAATAAAAGAAATAAGCCAAGAAACGGAGGAGAATTGGTCTCACTTCATGAGATCATAAGACCTAAGCTTATAATCTCATACTTAATAATTCATCAGCAATTCCTGAATGCTGAAGGTAGTTAATCACATAAAGTGAGAAAATTTTAAGTCATTAAGAACACTTTTCAATACAAATTTAAGGGTTAAAAAAGAAAAACATTCAGAACAGTTTTCTATAGATGTGCCTATGTCCTATCTGTCCTTGAATATTATTGTTTTATTATTTGGAGATGGGACAGTAAACTAACAGAAGACAGCCTTCAGTAACCAGCAGCTCCTGCGATATTTTCAATGACCTCATGACAGACTCCTAATGCACTTAGTCTGGCTATTAATACTTACTATTCTAAACATTAACCTTATTAATTAGGTTATTAACTAAATGAGTTCTGAGTTATCGCTATAAACACTCTTTTCCAAAGAGAAAACAAGCCATGGGCAAAGTGCCTTAGTTATCAGATAAATTGTACCAGTCACAGTGAATTCCATGTACCAAAACGGCACAGTGCTTTTTATTTTTTAAATCTTTCTTTTCCTGATGTCTTCTGAGGATACAATTTTCAGTTCTTTCTCATCAAACCTGATCAGACATTGGAACAAGAGTATGGAAACAAAGTTGGGTCGACAGGTTTGTAAACCGAATTATTTTAAATGTACTATATACCCTATATTTAATGTACATTTTAAATGTATGGTGTGCCAAATGCCTTGAAAAAGCAAACGATCCTAACATTAACAACTAACCGTCTTCTCATTTATCCTTTTTATAGTTTAGATTTTCATATACAAGCTTTTCTTAAAAGGGTACACTCCTGGAAATTACTGACGCCTACAACTTATTCTGAAATGCTTCAAAAAATGAGATGTATTGATGGGTAGATAAAGGGACAGATAGAGGGAAGGACAGATGACCAATTACATGACAAAAGAAATATACTAAAATGTATACTAATATAATAAAATGCATACAAATGTTAATTGTAGAATCTAAGTCGTAATATAATAGGTGTTCATATACAATTTGAATATTTTTTATGTTTGAAAGATTCATTTAAAACACAGAAAGAAATGGTACTCACAATGGTAACAATTCAGTAGTTCCCACTTTTTAAAAATACACTCACAGACTACATAAATTTAATTACCAAAAGCTAATACATAAACAGATTAGTTTTAAATTAGTCAAAATGGAAAAGGGGAGATTACAAATGCATTAACGTTGGATACAAAAATCATAAAGCTAAAAAAATTTACACAAACCCGAGAGTAGTAGGCAGAGGTTGGTTTGCTATATGTAAGACTACTGTAGTTTCTCTGGTCATAGTATAGGCCACTCTGCAAAAAGCAAAATTAAACACATTTTCTTACATTAAATGTTGATATTGCACTAAAAATATTCTGAATGCACAAATACAAATTCTGATTTTGCCAAAAACATTTTTCTCCAAAACAATGTCTTTAAAACACTGAATAATGTTTAAAAGTAAAAGTCAAAAGTCTCTCAGAAAAAGACTACTATTAAAGTTGAATTATTTTCAACCCAAGTCACTACTACTTCTTTTACTTTAAAAACAAAACAAATCCTGAGTCAAAATGAAATGGAAATAAGTGATTTATTTTCATGTCATACTTAGGAATGTCCTTGAAAAATCCAGTATTGTACTCCACTTGGCAAAGTTACTAAAATGGTGAAACAGTCATTTGGTTCCTAACTTTTCCTAGTTCTATTATTAGTCAAAATAAACTTATCAAATTAAATATCCCCCCCCCCCAAAAAGAGTAAATATGTTTTGTTCTAAAACATCTGTCAGCTTCATTTTCAATATAAAGCACAAAATGAACACAATTTTATACTCTAGTTACTTGAGGAGAAGAAAATCATCTTTAAAATTCCATTATCAACTTTTCTAGCCATCTTTTTTTACTCAAGGTTAAGCAACTGTAGGCAAGCCCTGACTTTAAAACTTCTCCACTGATGGCACTGCAATCTGAGTCACTCTGCCACTTATACCCTCTCTTGCTGTACCTCTGCCCCAAAAACACTGGCATCAAGATGCTATCACTCACCTCTCCCCAGAACTCCCAATGCCCACACTCTGAGGCCTCTAGCTAATGTACTCTCCATTACATTCTCTCTCCTTCCTTCTTTCTGCAGCCAGTCTCCCAAGCCTCTCCACATCCCTCATCAATGGTCAGAGCCCTGCCCACCCCCCACCAAATCCTGATGTTAATAGACAGCTTGGGACTGCTAGCACCTCACATGGGAATTCTGAAGACATTTTTCCCCCACAAAGATGTGGGGGAAATGGAAGGTGGCTGAAATGGAGAGCACTATTAGTTCTGCAGTTTATATTATTGGTTAAAGAGATTTCTGTAAGCTAGCATGGCACTAATGTCATCACATACTTCATTGTTTCTACCAGAAAATACACTCAAAGTTCCCAAAATTTGACCTACAAATAAATGAAACCTGTGAGTTAGGACTGCCCGTCATACCAAAATCAAATCAAATTTCTAAACTAAAAATGAGATCTCATAAATCCTTTCTTAAGGTCTATTCTAGAACACACTTCATTAATGAAAATATCTTATAAACAAGCTTCTTATGATACCTTACTAACTCTAGCCCCAGGATTAGCATATATTAGCTTCATATGAAACCTTCTAAATAAAAACAAAATTATTTTTAATAAGGTGCTGATAAATCATGTTCCATTACATTATCAAGTTTCAGTATTGCTTTGGGAGCACAATCAAGCAGTCATAATTCTTAAGTCCCCTAAAAACAATCAGTGAATTCTACAGCAACACAAGATATGAAACATTACAGAACTAACCAGCGGATCTTTACGAGAACCAGAAGATCTCTTCTTCACTCCATAAGAGGAACTGTAAGAATGACTCTGGAAGTGAATACTTCACGTTAACTTTAATGACCATACAGTGAAATTTTTAAAAATAACAAAATTAATCTTAAAATACTACACATAGTATCCATATGAAATACAGAGAAGTCTACATGCAATTTATTCCCAATCTGTTAATAAACAATTCACTGCACTTAACTGGCCAAGATATAGGGACTCTCTAAACATACAACTGCATCTCCCCTCACCTTCCCCTCTGCCCAGCATCTAGCTCACTGTCTGACCAGCTAGAGAAAAATTAATTAGAACTCAGAGTCAGGCAGGATATTTCATCCCACATTTCATTTGAGTCATTCTATCTTCTTTATAAAGGTATAGGTGATAAGAGGCAACCTCTTTCTATAGTTTCCCTCCCTGGGGGGAAAAAAGGCTGCAAAGCAATCCTTTGGATCAACCAAACCAGACTTGAGAGACTAAAGAACATGCACTGACCCACACAGTACACTCAATCCAAGTTAGTGGTCCCACAGCATGTGCTGATTCGGGAGGAAGAAAGCCACTTTGTTATGGATTGCTCAGTGGAGTAGTGGCATTACCAGACAATTTATATACAAGGGTCCTTAGAAGAAATGACATCTCAATATATAACTTCTTCTAGGAGTACAGAGACAAGTGTATATGAGGGTATAACTTTCAGCATACTAGTAAACAGGTCAATTGGGAGATAAAAAACCCAATCTAGATATGTACCACTCACCTGAAATGAGGGGGCACGGCTAGAAGTGTCCTAACTATCAACTGCCAAAGACAATAGAGTGTCTGCTCTAGGCAAACGAACTTATATATGTGCATTAGATCCCAAATCATAATTATAAGTTCATTTTTCCTTTTTGAATATGCATATCTTTTCTTTTGTACATTACTCAGAACATTTTAAGAAATTCTATGAAGTCTAGAAACTCAGGCAACCTACTGACACAGTATTAACCCAACAAAAACATGCTATAGTTTAACTTCCTTGATTAATATGACATGGCATAAGAAAAATAAACTAAATTAAACCAAAATGCTCAGATATAAACTGACATCTCAGATGTTATCTGTGATTATTGGGTGTTTTCTGTCAGCAGCTTCACACCTGCTAGCTTATGACACCTAACATAAAATACAGTTAGGCCTGTGCTACTACAGTGCAGTGTGTATCCTAAACTTTTAGAAACAGGAAATTCTGGGTAATGTGTATGTGTTAGCTAGGTGGCTCAACATTTTATGAAAAGATATTATTACTATAAATCTCAGTCCTGAATAGGGAAGTAAATAATTTTCATATAATCTTGAAATTCTAAAGAAAAAATTACTATTTGAATGATAAATTATATAATTATAAAACTATAGTTTTTACTTTGTTAATCACACATTTTCCCCAAAACATCATCAAAAACTGTGAGTTAGTCATAATCTAGGAGTAACATCATCAAGTGCTTATAAAGTAAAACGCTACATTTAACATAAAGTCATGCACTACATACTAATGATGAAAGTCTTGAAGATCTATCCTTGAGCGTATCATACTAGATTTAAGAAAAAAGGTAAAAATTGGCTGTATTACAAATTCAGAAATAAAAAGAGGGAAAAAAGTAATATTTGCAAAATTATAAAACCTCACACTACTTTAAAAGCCAAAATTACTTATGTGATGGTCAATACTCTTGAATTAAAGAACATTCTCTCCCCACTCTTCCCTAGTATAAATTATTGCTAAACTGTATGTGTATCTAAAACTATATGTTTTTTTGTCTTTCAAATAACAGAACTCATAATCAATAACGGTGAGGCAATTCAATCTCAGTACACCATAGCATGATACACCATAAGAAATGCAGGGATAAAACATTCTGAAGTCAAAAGATGCTCCACTTTTATTTCTGTGACTAGTACCATCATTGTTCATCACTGAAACATTCAAAAGCAAGGCAGGGACAGACAATGAAGCAAGAGCACGGTCCAGCTTATAAAAAAAAAAATAGCAACATCAAAGCGGGAGCAGTTCCCTTGGATCTACTTATGAGCACACATCTGTAAAACATCCTTCCTAGAAAGCCTAACCCACTAAAAATGCTGAACAAAATGAGAGAATGCACACCATATATACAAGCGTCATAATAAATATAAGCCATAGAAAAATACATAAAATTTATGGTAAGATCAGAAAGCCTTTATTTCATGGAGGATCCTTAATAAAACAAAAGCAAAGTTAGTTCCTTGGGTAGCTTAAATATGTATTGCTTGGTAAAAATAATTTCCTTTTGCAACTCTTCCACTCATTTAGAATTTCAGGGAGCACTACATAAAAACCTGATCTAAAATAACATTTTTTTAACCATAGGTTGCAGCCCATTAGTAGTTCTTGAAATCAATTTAATGCGTTCATTCAGCATTGTAAAAAATGAAACAGAAAAAGTATGTAGCGCATAGTAAGAGTAAATATTATTTTGTGAAACCTTTGTTTCAGTAATATTGTATATAAGTATATACACATGCAAGCACATATGCACATATGTGCATGTGAATATTGCAACATGATGTAAAATATACTTCTTATTGCAGAGGTCGCAATTTTTAAAAGCTTAAAACACCTTAAAAGACAAAATTACATAATCTTTTTCTAATTAGACATAAAAATAATTCAGAGAGAACAATGCCCCTCCTTTTCATGGCCAATGAGATGGTCATTTATAGAAGTGATTGCAGAAACCTCAAAAAATTTATTTCATAAGAATAGGGAAAAGTGGCACAATTTTACCAATGGTAAAAACTAATAAAAATTATACTATAATACCTCCAAAAAAGCAAAAAAAACCCTGCATTTATATGCTTTTCTTATATTATCATGAAACTAACAGAAAAAGCAAGTAATAAAGACTGCTATTATTGCATGTGTGATAAATTCTTGTTCATTCAAAATTGTCTAAAACATATAATGAATGACTATATTTTCTCAATTTTTCTGTAAAAATGGCTCTAAAAAATAGTCTATTGAAAATTTAAAACTTTTTAAAAATAATTCATCAAAGAAGGGAAAATTGGAAATATTAAGGGATCTGGCTAAAACATTTCCAAATTTGCTATTATATATATATATTTTTAAATCTTTTGTTGTTTAGCTCTTAGAGAAATTTGACTGAAAGTTTTCATTTGGATACAAAATAAAAAGAAAGTATAGCAAACAGGCTGAGGAAACAAAACTCACCAAAGTATTAATTTGTATTAAAATGTATCTTTTTCTCAACCCTCCCCCACCAAGACACTGAGAGTTAACAAAGAGTGAATGCATAATACGTAACAGCACAGTTTTCCTGGCTACACACCATAATGTCTCTCCTTTTGGGTGTACTTGCTCTGCTCCACTGTGTCCCAATTATATCCTTGGATGGGTTCTTTAATGGAATCAAACAGTGTAGGAGTAAATGACAAGACACAAATTGCAAACATATTAACAAAAATAAATTAATTTAAAAATTATACTAAGGCCATTGATATAAGAATAGGAACTAAATATATGCAACAGTAAAAATCTCCACCAATGAGAAATAAAAATGTAATCCTATTACTGTGATTCAAGATCACCATATTTTTTATGTTCGGATCTTCACCTTAGAATCTTCCTGTATTATGGCATATAAAAGAGTGACCAAGCATTTGTGAGGCAACCACTAATGTTTCACACAATTGTCTAATCACATAGCTAGAGACTGTTTCCATTCTAAGTTCAGGGCTTTCATTGAATTCTTACTCTCTGGACTCCATCATTCACTAGTCTTAAACTACCTTTGCACTTTTTATTTTTATACAGAATATAAATTATTGACACTACCATTTCCAGCCCAAATAGCTTCTAGGAGGTCACCTTTGAAAAAGGAGTACCTAAAGTTAATTGGACAAGGAAAGATCAAAGATCTAAGAATGGGACTTAAAACCAAAAATACATTCCCTCATATCCAGGTACTGTTAATATTCATACATCATACATAAGGTTGAACTTAAGGTGTTAGAATTGTTAATCTTGGTTCATAAGTAAAGTTAAAAAAAATAATTGGCAGAGAAGTATCAGCATCCCCAAATTACATAGTAAATCACAAAAATATTTTGGTCAGTATTTTAGGCCACCACATTCATTTTTACAGAGAACAAAAGATATCTATATATTCAGCTAGGTAGAGATGTAAAGTTATTTTTTAAAGCAAACAATCAGATGAAAATGCAAAACATCCAATATTATCAAGTTAAAACAAACAAACAAAAAAACTATCTCAACTACATTTTTTAAACAATGTTATCAGTGAACTATCAGACATACTTTCAGGAAAGTTAGAATATTAAAAGCATGTTGGATAAACACTCACAGATAGTAACGTACTAGAATCTCTCTATGATGTAAAACATATTAATCTTTAAATTTTATAATTGATTTTTAAAAAATAATTGGGAGCTCTACTCTTTTTCTCATTAAGACAAACTGCCATAATTTCCATAATGAAATAAAATACTATGAGCATTCTAGTGTCTTAAATTTGTTTAATGATATAATTTCCATAAAAAGAAAATGAATTTTTATTACTTTATAGATATCCCAGGTAAATAATTTCTCTTACCACTTCAATTTGTAGATTACTTTTTTGCTTAGAGACTTGTTTTAAAGACTTCTAAATTAGGTCAACCTTGGTTTCCCTGGAGCCACACACAAATTTACAAGTAACCAGCTTCAGGAAAACTGAAAACTCACACTATGATTATTATAATAGAAAGCAAAGGAAAAAAGCTATAAATTTAAAAGGGGAGAGGTATTCTTTTCATAGCCCTTGACACTTAACTTAAGCTTTTGATAACTAACTCTTTTTATGATTCTTTTCAAAGTATTTAAAGGAAAAAAACCAAAGTAACTCTGGGGAGAAGCATGGAGTTAATTAAAGCACAAAACTTTGCTCTGTAAATCATTTTTACACTACTAATTGTCTTGGATCTCTGTAAAGATTTGTTAACATCCTTATAAATTTAAAGTTTTGTAACTAACCAAAATGTTTATGATTCAAAAATTAATTTACTCACTTACTCCAAAAAGACAACAGATTACATTCACCAACAGGAAAAACAATCAGAGTGAAGTTCTATTTAAGAACACAAACATGCCAATAACTAGTATGCCAGAACACATTCAGTTTATTATAGTATACTTATTATACATTATACAAGATGAGAAGAAAACATGGGGGAATGTAGCAAATACAGACCTTAACAAGAAAGATCATTTAACAGATGAAAAATATAGAGACAAATAAGTAGATATACAGTATTATCAACATGTAAATTAAAAGCAGTGCTTTAAGATTTAAAGGACAATTATTTAAGAAGAGAGATCAGTGTTTCAGCACAACAGGAAGCAACTTAAAGGAGTAACTTCTCATTCATCTTGATTAGCAATTTATGTCAAAAACTTGGGACATTCTACAAAATGTAAATCAGTATGTCAAGCATAATTACTACACGCATGACAAGCAGGGGATTTTCCAAATCAATAGCTTAATTTTTCCAAGCAACAAAATTATAATTAGTCACCCAAGTCTCAAAGCTATTTACCGTTTAATCGATTATCATTAAAAAAAAACGTATGTTAGAACCAAGCAGATATTATTCTATAAAATTAATCTTATTATTTTGTGACAATTTTCCAAAATTAATGATCCTTCCATAGAAAAGGATAGTACACACATATGGTAATAGATGAAATTATTCAGAATTTTAAAATTGATTTACTGTATAATGCATGAATTTGGGAGATAGCATCCTTTCTAATGAAAGGACTTTTCCAATACTTTCTATTTTTTAGAAAAGACAAAAGAATAAATGACCATAGTCAGACTATTTACACAATGATGCTGCAGAGAACTCACAAATAAAAGCTTTGCTATTTTGGGGCAAGCAACTTAAATACCAACCCTGTGACTGCCAAGACTTCGAATGGACACTGCATCCTCAACTCCCTGATAAAAATAAAAACAAACAAGGTAAAAGTTTGTGAGTGACTAATTAGATTAACGATGAAAAGTATTAGCATCAGGTTTAGAAGTAATTACAAACCAGATGAGGACGATGATGACTGGACCGGTGGGAATACCTGGCCCTTTCAGAATCTTCCTGGGAAAGGAGAAAGTACATAGAGAGTTAATCACCGAACAGAGGGTTGCTTTCAGAACAACTGAGCAAAGGACAGTCAGGGTAATAACAGCAGGACAGCAACTTCCTTACAGCCAGCTTATGTAGACAACTTAACTTCAAGACCTGAGTTTTGGGAGGCCACATGCTTTGGCTGGAAAGAAAGAAAAGTAATTTTGGCAATGTTTTTTGGCAATATTATCAGGTGTCTGTACTCCTACCACTTGCTGTCATAATCTACACATAACCAAGAGAGCACAAAATTTCAAGATAAAAATATGCGTGGGTACTTAACAAAGCTAAGTTCAACATTAGAAGTAGACTTTTATATATTTTTTCATTGTGAACATTTGTATATGCAAGATGTGAAGAAACATTACATAAACATTTTAAAGAGGTAGTGTATTGCTTTAAAAATTGGGGGAGTTATAATTTTGTGCTCACTGCAAAGAATTTCTTTTTTTCCACTATAACAGGGCGTAGGGTGGGATGGGGTAGGCTAAATGCAATAGCCCCTGTGTGTTGTTAAAACTACTTATTAGAAGAGATTGGACAAATATTTTAGAGTTGGTTATCTCAAGAGTCATGCCTTATAGAGATGGTTTAAAGGAAAAACAAAACTAATCACAGCCTGAAAGTTGACTAAATTAAATACATTCTAAGCTTGCCTATATTTTGCTATTAACATTGGAGCATAAATCTTGAGTCATGTGAAATCAAAAAACTAGTCCCTAGAGCCTCATCACCTGAAACTGTAAGGAATTTCTGGTCTTTCAGAATTTCAAAGTCCAAAGTTTTAAAGTAATTTGCACTGACTAACAATCAACATTGCAAACCATTCAAGTGGCTAACTGGATTCACTGCTAATCAACATTATCTTTTCCAAAATGAATAAGTGTTTCAAACCCCATGGCAATCCAGCATGATCATTAATTATACAGGTGAAAACAAGTAGTTATGGTTATGCTTGATCATTCATTTCAAACACTGAAATAGTAATTCAGCTGGAACATCACAACTTAATGCCTCATTTTGTAGTATAATTTCAAAAAGATCCTGGTTGACATCTGCTATGCACACTGATGCATGCGATGACATTTGTCCTCAAGTCTGTTTATAAGCATCAGTCAATCATGCAGTTTCCAATAGGATGCTCTTATATTTAGGAATTCATTGCTTATTTACATTTTTCGTTAAGCAACAGATAATTAACCTGCAAGAATAAGCAAATGCCTTATTTTGAACATCAAGCAACACCATAAAACTTTTGGAAGCACATGCCTTAGCCCAGAGTGTGACAGTTCATTAAGTGGTTACCAGGTCTAGGATAGTTAGCTTGAACAGTTTAAAGAGCCTTATGCTACACAGGCAGGTTAATACTACATCCCACTCCCATCCCCCAAGTGTTATTTGAAGAACTAGAGTTCTTAAACACTGATGGTTTAAGATAGATCCTATGGAGGGTGCACAGGTGGTTCAGTGGTAGAATGCTTGCCTTTCATGCGGGAGACCTGGGTTCGATTCCTGGACCATGCACTGCAACCCCCTACCCCCTAAAAAGACAGATTCTATGGTCCTGTCCCCTCTATTCTCTCTTTTCTTTCCATTCCACCTACCACGCAAGAGCACTTTTTAAAAACCTACCTCTGAAGAGAACATCCCAACAAAAATGAACTCATATTTATTTTCAATTACACATATTATAAAAGTAATTCTGAATAAAAATACCTTACTGAATACTGATAGATGTTTAAACATTTTTCTTTTTAGCCCTACTTTTAAAATGGCTAAAAAAAAAAAAAAAGACTTTAGAACACTACAAAATAAAACGTAAATGCCACAGAGCTCAGTCAATTTCAACAGAGAACATCGTTTATTCCATAGCCATAAACTATACTTTATACCAATACTGTCCAATCTAACTCTCTGTGATGATGGAAATGTTCTATATTTGTGCTGTTTAATATGGTAGTCATGGCCACATGTGGCTACTGAGCATTTGAAATGTTGAAGCACAACTGAGGAACTAAATTTTAAATTTTACTTAACTATAAATTAATTTCAATTTAATCGGGCGGGCAACTGCGGCTCAGTGGTAGAGTTCTCGTCTGCCATGTCAGATACCCCGGCAGTGATACTCATAAGGTGAAACAAAAACCTTTGTTTAAAAAAAAAAAAAAAAAAAAAAACGCCAGCATAGGTGCAAGGATACAGTATGCACTGAAAAGTTAGCTCTATTGCTCAGCATTTTGCCCTTGCCTCCGTATGCACATACATCCCCAACACGCCATTCCCACAAAAACAAAGTATTAAAGTTAGGGGAAATTTTTAATATAGGAAGATTCTCCCTTCTGGTAGCTGACAAGCCTATTCTTTGTATACGCATTGTTTATTTTACTATAAACTTATCAGCAATTTATATTTTATATTGTGACTGTCACATGCCAACTTCTATCACTGGCTCACAGACAGAAAGTAGCCAGGGACAAGGATAAGATAAGGAAAAAGTGAGAGGAAGCAACAGTTTGAAAGGAATAAAAGCAAGTCTCAGAAGGGGTTAGAGATAATGATTCCCATCTGAAACTAGACCCTGCCTTCTTTGCACACTCAAATTCTAGCCTTCACTCGACATTTAGGATAGTCACCAACTGCATTTTAAGCCTCTAATGCAAACTGCTCATCCTTCCACGGAAATCTAGCACACTCACTGCCTGAAATGTGTATTACTTCACAGAAACTTTAAAAATGATACATTTATCTTCATGGTCCTTGAATGCAGGAATCAAACATTGAGCTTTAATGTAGCTTTTCTTTTATTTAACGTTTTTGGTATGTTCTAAGATATAAAAATCTTGAGTAATTTAATCTTAGAACTATAATACATAATTAAAAGAACAAATTAAACTAATAATTCCATGGAAAATTTGCAAGCAAAAGTAATTTCTTTTATTCACATGAGACACTTACTGCAGCAATAATAACTCAGTAACATGCAAAGACACTTTAAATAAATCTACTTATAATTACGGGTGGCTTTTGTCACAAGAAAGGACAATTCCACTCTGGAGTAACAGACACATAAGTGAAGAGTCTCTTAATTTTAAACAACCAAACATTTTTTCTCTCTTTATTAAAAAATATCACCATGAGGATTATGGGAAAATTTTAATTTGCAGGTAATTCCAATCATAAATATTCTAATTCTTGACTATACCTTAAATGCTGCTAGAGAAGGGATTTGCCTATGAAAATTGCTTGGTATAAAGAAAACAACTACTCATTCTTAACCCCTTAGGGATCAGACTCTTTTAAGAATCTGATGATAAAAATGCTTCTGGGTACTCCTCATAAAAACATACAAACATACCAAAGGTTAAAAGGTTGCAAGGGATTTTAAAGCTTCATGCCCCACTCCATCCCAAGCCCATTCATATGCCAAGTAAGATCCCCTGTGATGGGAGATATTTGGGGAACTTAACTTTGAAAAAAGTTCACACTAACAAATTATTTATAATAACTAATATTCTACTGGTTCACAATTTGATTCTGTAGCTACCAAATTTGCAAGTGCACGTGAAGGACTTGAAAAGGAGCTAAGAGAACTGAAAAACTAAGAGTATTTTTCAGAGGAGATGAAAGAATGGTTTAGATCATCTCTCAATAAAGACCCTGCTGACTTAGTAAGATAAAAACAGAGAGAAAGAGAAACTGATTGACTGATTTCAGGGAGATAAAAAAACAAACCCATAAGAAAAACAAAACAATATTAATTTACTTAATCTTTCTTGGTCAGGGGCATTCATGAGATAAATGGGAAGTTGTTGACTAAATAAGAAAATGGTTGAATTCTAAGTACACATTTGATCCAATGTAGATAAGAACAGACACTCTCTGACCTTTAGGTTCACACATGCCAAACACTCTTACTTAGCAAACTATTAGTCAACGTTTTACTTCAAGATCATATTTTTTTCAGCAACTGATCACAACATGCATGACAGGCAATCCTGGCCTACCAGCCACTTGTGAATCTGTCCCCATTTCCGATCAAATGAATGATGAGAGTGCTACAAATGCAAAAGTTTCATAAACTGAACAGCTCTGCAATATTTTGCCTTCTCCAAAAAGTCTTAAATTAATCAAATACATTTGCAATGATAGGAGACTCAAACTATGTTACAAAATCAAAACACAGAAACTTACTAAAATAAGTATGTTCATTAATAGATACATGGTTCTGTATAGTTTTAAGAACCCTAAACAGAACTTATATTTAACAACTGTTTCTTCTCTTATAATTAAAATTTTAGGGATATAAAAGACAATGCAAGGGTGCATGGGTGGTTCAGTAGTAAAATGCTCGCTTTCCCTGCAGGAGACTGAGGTTCCATTTTCGGACCATACACGCCCCCAAAAAAGACAATGCATTTCCATATGTCTATTACAAGCCAAGAATTGCATTCAACATTCAAAACCATATTATAAGAGGCAAAAAAAAAAGGCAAAACATCAACTGTTTTTGTTTTTGAGCTGTGACAACACAAAATCTATAAATTTCTCTTTAACTCAGCAGAAGACTCACCACTATCAAAAGAAAGTGTTTAATAATGTTCCTATACAAATAATCTTCATATTTGGTATGAACCCTTCATACCAAAATATGAAGATTATTTGTATAGGAATTTGCAGAATCAAGTCAACATTAGTGCAGGTATGATTTTGGTTTTTGTTGGGGGTTTTCCTAAAGAGAATCAGAATCCCAAATTAAAACTAGAGGTCAAGAAATTAGCTAAGGGGCGGGCCACGGTGGCTCAGCAGGTAGAGTTCTTGCCTGCCATGCTGGAGACCTGGGTTCGATTTCTAGTGCCTGCCCATGCAAAAAAAAAAAAAAAAAAAAAAAGAAATTAGCTAAGGTCTATTACAACAGTCTGTACTGTACAGATTGTGAAATAGCTTAATATGTAGGTCCCAGCAACTGTCACAAGAGGAGATGTGTTGGATAATGTCTTTCTGCAAGACACCATAAAAGCAGGTAAGTTATGTTATAGTATATATCATCAAAATTTCTGGACCATGAGATGACTTACAAATTTTCTGAAATAAAAGAGTATCTTCTCATTTGACTTTTAAATTAGCATCAGAAAATTATTTATTTGTATATTGTATAACAAATGGACAAAGTGAACTGGTATTCCTCTGAAGCCTTTCCAAATCCCAAGATAAATTTAAGCAGGCCCAGCTAGGGGCTACCAATAATAAAGGTACAATTAGATGAAAGGGTAAAAAGGTTGACTATTTGTTTCACTGTAAATCAGTTCAATTTCTACATGTCTATTTTTAAAAAGAAGATATTTCTGCTTTTATTTGTGATGATGAAAGCTTATTGAAAATTTATAAACTATAGAAAAGTATAAGAAGAAAATAGAAACTAACCAAAATTCTACCACAGACAAACTCAAGTATTGACCTTAATCATTTCTTGGATCCATATACGGATACTGGTTTTTGTAACACAAAATTACTGGTTTTTGTAATACAAGTATTACAGTTTGTGGTTTTTTGCCTTACATACTTTCTTGTGTCAATGTTTTGTTTCATTATTAAATATGCTTCAAAAATGTAAGGTTGAAAAAAATGTAAGGTTGAATGACTTTTATTATATATTAATATTATACTTAATCCAAATTCTAGGACATGGACTATAATAAATAGCAGGCTCTAAGCCTGCTTTAGCTAAAGTAAAGCATTTATAACACTGATAAATTAAATAAATGTAGTTTTTTTTAAACATAACATTTAATTTGCTGATACAGAATGGCTTGTTAAAATACATCAGGTTATATACTATTACCAGTGTTTCAAAAGGAACCAGATTAACATCAGAAGTAAATTAACCAAGTATTAATTTTTTTAGGACTAGAATAAAAGTAGGGTTATTCTCCCAACTTCCTGCATATTACCTCTTTTTGTTGTCGTTCGAGTTCTCTCATGCGTATATCTCTTGCTTCTGCCCTGGCAGCCCGTTTTGCTGCCAGCCTTGCCTCTGCCTGAAAAGAAATAATGAAGATTCAACTTAGAACATACATAAACACAAAACAAAACAAAAACAATCTCTACAGAGATTTGAGGTTAAGGAGCAAAGTGGACATTACCCTTGTGGTGGGATGGGGTATCACCAATCAGTAAGTTGAACTGATGTCTTCAGTCAACTCCTGTAGGCTCATTTCCTCCTTCAGTCTCAGTGTCTCTCCTGAAATCTGGACTTGAACTGCTTGCCTTGATCACACATTCAACACATTGTACACAGAAAACATCTTTCCAAACTTGCTCTTTTTTCATAATTTCTTTCTCTATTAACTCAACCATCCAAACTAGAAATTTCAGCTTCTAATTCATTTTGAACATTGCTAATATTTAGTCTCCAAGTACTATCAGTTCTCTACCACCGAATTTCTCTCAAACCCACTCCCTCTTTATATTTTCTTACTTTCAAGTACTCTTCATTTCTCTTTTGTTAAATTGAGATATAATTCACATACTATCAAATTCACCATGCACAAGTGTACAGATTCAGTGTTTTAGTATATTCAAAAGTTGTGTACCCACCAGCACTATATAATTTCAGAACATTTTCATAACCCAAAGAAGAAACCTCACATTAATTAAGTCACTCTCCATTTCTTCCATCTCAAGTCCTGATAACCACTAGTCTACTTTCTGACTCCTGAAGATTTGCTCTGCCCATTTATATAAATGGAATCATAGAATAGGAACTCTCATCTCTTGCTTGGACTGTTGCAACTGCCTCAAATCCATCTACCTGCTTCTACAATCTAATCTACATGGTTACATAATGGCCAAAATTAGCCTTTAAAAACACATTTCCAATTATCTCATTTTGCTCTGTACAATCATTTACTGGCCCGCCACTGCCTATAGTTAAAGCACAAATTCCTGAGAACAGCACAAAGGAAGAGAAGAAGAGAGAGGAGCAGAAGAGCAAAAACAGAAATAAGGTTCCTCGAAGTCATATCCCCATCATATTTCCCACTACTTGCCCTATGTATACCAGCTGTATCCCATCTCTCTCCATTTCCGAAATTCACTGTGCTTTGTTAAACCTCTCTTCACAGACTGTTTGGCAAAAGATACTCTCTCTTCTTTCTTAGTCAGTTCAAATATTTCCTTCTACAAAGATTTCCCCCTTTTCTACCTATTGTGGCTTTATTGCTTTGTATTAAAATTACATGATTCTGTCATCAAACTAGTTTCATGTCTCAATGTCTACTAAACAACAAATGAATTTCAGGCCACGGGTAAGAGTATCAAGTAAATGAGACAAGGAAACAATTTGATGTACCAGATGAAACTTAAAAATCTCATTCCTGGTTTCTATCTTGTAGTGGTTTCTTCTGTTCTTGGCCACATCCTAACTCTGATTCCTATCTCCTCTCAGCTAACTACAATAGTTACTTCTTCAGATTATTATGCTTTCAAATAGGAAGCTCCTTAAGATTGATTAAAGAGCATAATACCTAACTGGACAGATACAGAAATTTATTCTTCTTAGAGTAGTAAAAAGGATAACACAAAAAGTAAAGCCATATTTGGACAGAATTAAATTCATCCCTCACTAAATGCTTGGACAAATGGGCAAATAAAATGTCAGCAAAAATCATGGGCTTTGATCAGCCTGGAACAAATGCTTTACGTTATGTTTCAAATTTGCAGAATGTTCATCAATCACCAATATTTAGAAAGGGTATAATGATCACTAAGAAGGAACTTCTAGAGAAAATAACTAATTGGGTGCCATATGATTTCTATACTTCTACATTAGAGACTTTTCCTACATCATCACAATTCTGTATTTGAAAGTTAAGAAAACAAGAGGAGATGAGACACAAAAAAAGATAAAAAAATTTTAATGGGTGTGCTGGTTTGAAAAGATGTATATCCCTCAGAAAAGTCATATTTTAATCAAAATCCCATTTCATAAAGGCAGAATAATCCCTATTTAATACTGTATATTTGAAACTGTAATCAGATCATCTCCCTGGATGATATAATTTAATCAAGAGTGGTTGTTAAACTGGATTAGATGACGACATGTCTCCACCATGTCTCCAAATGTCTCCATTTGGGTGGGTCTTGAGAAGTTTCTGGAGTCCTATAAAAGAGGAAACATTTTGGAGAATGAAGGAGATTCAGAGACAGCAGAGAATGCTGCAGCACCACAAAGCAGAGTCCACAGTCAGCGACCTTTGGAGATGAAGAAGGAAAATGCCTCCCAGGGAGCTTCATGAAACAGGAAGCCAGGAGAAGAAGCCGGCAGATGATGCTGTGTTTGCCAGGTGCTCTTCCAGATGAGAGAGGAACCCTGACCATGTTCACCATGTGCCCTTCCAGATGAGAGAGAAACTCTGACTGTGTTCGCCATGGGCCTTCTCAGCTGAGAGAGAAACTCTGAACTTCATCGGCCTTCTTAAACCAAGGTATCTTTCCCTGAATGCCTTTGTTTGGGCATTTCTATAGACTTGTAATTGGGACATTTTCTCGGCCTTACAACTATAAACTAGCAACTTATTAAATTCCCCTTTTTTAAAACCCATCCCATTTCTGGTATATTGCATTCCAGCAGCTAGCAAACTAGAACAATGGGGAAAGGATTTGAATAAATATTTCTCTAGTTAAGATTTACAAGTGGCCCAGAAACACATGAAAAGATGCTCAACATCATTAGCCATTAGAGAAATGCAGATCAAAACCACAGTAGAATACCTAATCACATCCACTAGGATGGCTATAATAAAAATTTTAAAATAATAAAGTGAAAAACAAGTATACCTGGCCATTAGAGAAATGCAAATCAAAGCCACAATGAGATATCATCTCACACCCACCAGAATGGCCATTATCAACAAAACAGAAAATGACAAGTGCTGGAGAGGATGCGGAGAAAGAGGCACACTTATCCACTGTTGGTGGGAATGTCAAATGGTACAACCACTGTGGAAGGCAGTTTGGCGGTTCCTCAAAAAGCTGAATATAGAATTGCCATACGACCCAGCAATACCATTGCTGGGAATCTACTCAAAGGACTTAAGGGCAAAGACACAAACGGACATTTGCACACCAATGTTTATAGCAGCGTTATTTACAATTGCAAAGAGATGGAAACAGCCAAAATGTCCATCAACAGAAGAATGGCTAAATAAACTGTGGTATATACATACGATGGAATATTATGCAGCTTTAAGACAAGATAAACTTATGAAGCATGTAATAACATGGATGGACCTAGAGAATATTATGCTGAGTGAGTCTAGCCAAAAACTAAAGGACAAATACTGTATGGTCCCACTGATGTGAACCGACATTAGAGAATAAACTTGGAATATGTCATTGGTAACAGAGTCCAGCAGGAGTTAGAAACAGGGTAAGATAATGGGTAATTGGAGCGGAAGGGATACAGACTATGCAACAGGACTAGATACAAAAACTCAAAAATGGACAGTACAATAATACCTAATTGTAAAGTAATCATGTTAAAACACTGAATGAAGCTGCATCTGAGCTATAGGGTTTTTTTTGTCTGTTTGTTTTTTACTATTATTACTACTTTTATTTCTTTTCTCTATATTAACATTTTATATCTTTTTCTGTTGTGTTGCTAGTTCCTCTAAACCGATGCAAATGTACTAAGAAACGATGATCATGCATCTATGTGATGATGTTAAGAATTACTGAGTGCATATGTAGAACGGTATGATATCTAAATGTTGTGTTATTTCTTTTTTTTTCTTTCTTTCCGTTAATAAAAATAATAATAATAATAATAATAAAAACAAGTATAGGCAAGGCTACTAAGAAATAAGAGCCCTCACATATTGGTGACAGAAATATAAAATGGTACAGCTGCTTTGGAAATTGGTTTGGCAGCTTCTTTAAAAGTTATACATAAGGACTATCAGTCCAAGAAAATACAGCTTAAGATGCTTCAGGGTGGCATTCCCCCACAAGATCTTTGAATGATTAGCAAAATTTGACAACACCATCTTTCTCAAAATTCTGGAAATGAGTTACAGATTTGTAGTAACTGGAGGGGTGCCAAATCAAGAAAATTCAGCTTTAAAAATGGTAGGAGAGGGGGCGGGCCACGGTGGCTCAGCAGGCAGGAATGCTTGCCTGTGATGCCAGAGGACCCGGGTTCGATTCCTCGTGTCTGCCCATGTAAAAAAAAAAAAAAAAAAAAGGTAGGAGAGGGCAGTGTGATGGTGGCTTAGCAGGCAGAATCCTCACCTGCCATGCAGACCTGGGTTCTGGGCCTGCTCAGGCAAAAAAAAACAAAATGGTAGGAGAAACTCATGGAATACAGTCCTTCCCCCACCCCCAACTTTGCACAGTGTGGAATCAGCCTATACTCCCACTGTGGGTCCCCAGTCCTGTACCAGAGTAAGCAGAGTAATCCTTCTGCACATACAGAGGTTCCTGTATGTTGAGGTCAATTTATTGGGTGGCAGTATGAAAGACCAAAACCAGGACATTTTGGTCATTTTCGTCAAAAAAAATGACTCTCCCTCCAAGAACTTGTACTGCAGGCAGAAACAGCTTGCTAACAGTTAAAATAATGTAAGAAACAATTATGTTAAAGTGTCATGGGGCAAAGGATTATTGGCTTTAAGACATAACAATAAAACCCACAGGAGGGAGGGAAAGTCTATTTCAGAGGGAGTAGAGGGGACTTCCAAATTCTTGTAAACAGGGGAATTTCTAAGGACACTAGCAAGAACAAGCCCAGGACAACATGCAGGATAAGAAAAGAGAGAGGACCCTGTATTTCATTTTCACCTCAAGATGATCTCCTTGATGGGAGAAACAAACTCTGAAGGAAAGCAGCAGCCAAAGGAGAGTCAAGTAACAAAGACTATGAAAGGAGTTTTTTGCTTTGGTTTGTTTTTGTCAGCTTCTGCACTCTAGGAAACCTCTGTAATACCACTATCTGATGCAAACTTAAGGAACAGATAGCTCAAGAACCTAATTCCAGAGTTAAAATATTAAAATCTACAGTGTGCAACAAAAGATTCCAAGAGAAACCAAGAAACCAGAAATGATGGTCTGGGGAAGCAAAGGTAGCTCAGGGGTAGAATTCTCGCCTGCCATGCGGGTGACGTGGGTTCAATTCTCAACCCATGTACTTCCCAAATAAATAAACAAGCAAACAAACAAGCAAAAAACCAAAGAAAAATTCAACAAATGGTGCTGCAATAAAGGGATACTCACATGGAAAAAGAATGAAATGCAGAGCCCCACCATACAGCACACAAGAAAAAAAGAAATGATGGTCCATCCAATAGAAAAAGATGAAAATTCAGAAACCATCCAATAAGAAGACCAGACTTTGGATGTACCAACCAAAGACTTTCCAAAAAAAAAAATTAATAAGCTAAACAAAATAAAGGAAAACATAGAGAAAGATATAGGATATCAGAAAAATGATAAATGAACAATAAAAGAATCTCAACAAAGAGTTACAAATTTTAAGAAACAGAAATACTGGTATACTTCAGCAAATTAAAATGCAAAATTCCCTAGATGGTCACAAGAGCAGATTGGAAGTGCCAGAAGAAGCAATCAGTGAACTCGAACAGAAAACAACTGAAACCATTTAGGCTGAGGAGTAGAAAGCTAACAAAAAAAAGAAGAGGCCGGGGCCTGAGACCTGTGGGATGTCATCAAGTGCACTGATACATATAATGGGAGTCCCAGAAGAAGAAAGAGAAAAAGAGGCAGAAGGAATAGTAGAAAAAAATGTCAGTAAACTTTCCAAATTTAATGACAGGAATATACACAATCAAGAAGCACAATGAGCACCAAACAGAATAAATTCAAAGAGAATCTTGCCCAGACACATAGTAGTCCAAGTGTCAAAGGCCAATGACATGGAGATAGTCCTGAAAGCTACAAGAGAAAAAGCATGTTACATACAAGGGCAAGCCAGTATTAGTGTCAGTTTCTCATCAGAAACAATGGAGGCAAGAAGGCAGGGGAACAAAATATTTAAAGTGCTTAAAACAAACAAACAGCCAACCAAGAATTTTATATCCAGTGAAACTCTATTTAAAAAATTAGAAGATTAGGAGATTTCCACATAAACAAAAGCTATGGGAATTTGTCACCACTAGACTTGTCCTACAAACAATGACAAAAGGAGTTCTTAAGACTGAAAGGGAAAGCACACTACACAGTGGATCAAAGCAACATAAAGAAATACCTCCAGTAAAGGTAACCATAATAGGTAATTGTATCTGCTATCCAATTACATTTTTTATTTGTTACAGGTTCTAAATGTAAATGCATAAAAAATAATTATAGAGTGTACAGGTGGTTCAGTGGCAGAACGCTTGTGTCCCATGAGGGAGACCCAGGTTCAATTTCTGAACCATAAACACTCCCCCTCAAAAAAAAAAAAGTAATTATAAATCTGTAGTTGTGAATATACAATGTATAAAGACATAATCTGTAACAAGTAAACAAAAAGGTGGGGAAACAATTACAGGAAAGTTCTGTTGTGTGCTACTGAAGTTAAATTAGTATCAAATAAAACATGATTGCTAAATTTAAGATGTTAAATTTAAGCCCATGATAAGTACAAAGAAAATATCTGAAAAATATATATACCAGGAAATGAGAAGAGATTAAAATGGTATGATACAAAAAAATAAATAAATTGAAAATAGGCATTAACAGATGAATTGAGGACAAAAAGGTATAAGACTTTTAAAGACCAAATAGCAAAATGGGAGAAGTCTTGCACCATCAGTAGTTACTGTAGTATAAATAGATTTAATCCTCCAGACAAAAGGCAGAAATAGACAAGGTGGGTCAAAAAGCATGACCCAACTATATACTGTTTGCAAGAGACTCACTTTAAACTCAAATACATAAGTAGGCTGAAAGTGAAAGGATGGAAAATAACATGCCATGCAAGTAGTAGCCAGAAGACAGCTGAGGTAGCTATACAAAAATCAGATAAAAATAGACTTTTTCAAACACTCTTACAATGGACAAACAAGGTTGCTACATACAGGTAAAAGAGTCGATTCAACAGGAAGACATAAGAATTATAAATATATTTGCACCTAATAGCAGATTTCCAAAATATATGAAGCAAATATTGACAGATTTGAAAGGAGAAACAGACAGTTCTTCATTAACAGTAGGAGACTTCAATATACCATTTTCAAAAATGGACAGAACATTTAGACAAAAGATCAGTAGGAAAATAGAAAACTCGAAGGATACTATAAACCAACTAGACCTAGAAGACATGTACAGAACATCACCCAATAGTTGTAGAATATACATTCTTCTGTAGTGCACATGGATTATTCTCCAAGATAGATCCTATGTCAGGTCACAAAACAAGTCTCAAATTTTAAAAATATTTAATTCATACAATGTGTCTTCTCTAACTACAATGAATGAACTGGAAAATGCACAAATGTGGAAATTAAACAACACTCAGACAACAAATGGGTCAAATAAATCACAAGGGAAATTAGGAAATATCTTAAGGCAAACAAAAACAAAATTACAGCATGCCAAAACTTATGGTGTGCATTAAAGCTAGTGCTGAAAGGGAAATGTATACTTCTAAATGCTTAAAAAAAGAAAGAAAGAAAGAAAGAAAAATCAGATACCTAACCTCACAACTGGAGGATCTTGAAAAGAACAGCAAACTAAACCCAAAGACAGTAGAAGGAAGGAAATAAAGATTAGAGCAGAGATAAATGAATAGAGAATAAAATACAATAGATTTATACGGGCCTGAGCTTTAACCCCTGGCTTTCCTTCTATTGACATATATTATTCTGACCTTCCCCTTTCAACCACAATCAGTATAAATCAGTAAATTTTGTGAAGAACAGTAACTGTGATTAACAGTACAAATATAAAAGTTTTTCTCCATGAACTAGAACAGATGTACAAAACAATTACAAGGAGTTAATAATAGTGAGGTATATGTAAACTATAGACTATGGTTTAAAGTCATTTCTTAATATTCTTCCATCAATAGTAACAAATGTCATGTTATTTTATGTTATTCATAAAAACATGAATGCTAGAGATCAATGATGGAGGCAATAAGGGATATAAGATGTCGTGGGTATTCCCTTCTCTTTTCTTTGCTTTGCTTCCTGGAGTAATGACAGTGTTCCAAAGTTGATGATGCTGATGAGTGTACAGCCATGTGATGATAATGGGAGCCACTGATTTGTTTATGTTAGATGGATTGTATGGTATGTGAATAAAATTGTATTAAATGAAAAAAAATACAATAGAGAGAATCAATGAAATGAAACGCTGGTTTGAAAAGACTAGTAAAATCTATAAATCTTTAGCTAGACAAAGAAAAAATGAGTGAGGACTCAAATAACAAAAATCAGAAATGAAAGGGACATTATGCCTTATTCACAACTGCCAAAAAAACAGAAGCAACCCACATGCTATTGACAGATGAATGGATAAAAAAAAAAACGTGGTCTATATAAACAACAGAATATTATTCAGCTGTAAAAAGGAATAAAGTTCTGATACATGTGACAACATGGATGAATCCTGAAGACACCAAATTTAGTGAAATAAACCAGACACAAAAGGACAAATACTGTATGATCTCACTGATATGAAATAATTTGAATGAGCAAATTCATGAAGTCAGAAACTAGTGTTAAGAGGTTACCAGGGGCTTGGGTGGAGATGGAGAGGTTAAGGAAAGGGGGAGTTAATGTTTAAAAAGAGTTTCTATTTGGGTTGATAGCAAAGTTTTGGTAATGGATGGTGGTGATGGCAGCACAACATCGTGAACGTAATTAATGGCACTGAATTATATACTTAAATGTGGTCAAAAGGTGAAATTTTAGGTTGCATGTGCTGTTGCTAGAATAAAAAAAATAAAACATAGGGCTGTATAACACAAATAGTGAACCTAAGGTAAACCATGGAATACAGTTAATAATACAATTATAAAAAATGTTCTTTCATCAATTGCAGCAAATGTACCACACTAATGCAAGGACTTAAATAATAGGGTGGTATATGGGAACTCTATATTTAATGCATGATTTTCTTTTCTGTAAACCTATAACTTATGAAATATAATTTTTTTAAATGAGAAAAACAAACAACAGAGTAATAATATTGGCAAAAGTATAGGCATATAGACCAAAAGAATCAAACTGAGAGTCCAGAAATAAACCCTCACTTCTATGGCCAATTACTTTTGACAAGAGTGCCAACTCCATTCACTGGGGAAAGAATACTCTCTCCAACAAACGGTGCTGGGAGAAATGGATAAATGGATATCCATATACAAAAAGACAGAAGCAACCCAAGTGTCCATCAATGATGAATTGATAAACTGTGGAATATTATTATATTCCACATACAATCGAATATTATTCAGTTGTAAAAAAAGAAGGAAATTATGATTTATGTTACTATACAGATGAACCTTAAAGATATCATGCTGAGTGAAATAATTTAGACACAAAGGGACGGATGTTTTATGATTTCACTTATATGGGAATATGCAAATTTATGGGAACAGAAAGTAGAGCACAGGTATTACATGGGAAAGCTGGGGAGTCTCTGGGTTGATGGGAAACTCTGGTAATGAATGGTGGTGAAAGTAGTGCAACATCATGAATGGTATGATTGGGAGTTGTTGACATGAGAAAGTTTTCATATTATATATATGTTTCCACAATTAAAAAAAGAGTGACTAATGAGATATTGACAATTAAATGCAATAAAATGCTATCTGTGGTTCTGCACTAGAACTAAGAATGGATGAGAAAAGGCCCAAAAAGGACATTACTGGGTTATGAGAAAACTGGAATACAGACTGTAAGCTTTATATCAATGTTAAAATTCTTGAACTTGGTAACTGTACTTAAGGTGGTTATAGAAGTGAATAAATTTGTTCTTAAGAAATGTACACGGGAGTATTAAGTGTTCAAGGAGTATGATGTATAAAACCATCTCTCAAAGGTTTAGAAAATGGAGAAATAGAAAGCCAGACAGATAAATAGGTGAGTGGGGTGGAAAGAAAAATGTGGCAAAATGTTAAAAGTTGGTGGATCTAGGTATCTAGGGATGGTATATATTGGAGTTCTCTGTATGGGTTTTGTATTATTTTTGCAACTGTCCTGTAAATTTTACATGATTTCAAAATAAAAAAGCTTAACAGGAAAGAAAAGAAGGGAGGGAGGGAGGGAGGGAGGGAGGGAAGGAAGGAAAGAGAAAAAAAAGGCAAAGAAGAAAATAAAGAAACATGACTTTTAAATTTCATTTTGCACTGTTTCCAACCAGGTACTGGTGTTTCACTACATTTTAAATTAAGCAATTTATATGTTCCACCCTTTTATCCACTGTGGACATTTATTTTCTGCTCTATAGATTTTAAACTGACAAGGAAAAAAACATGGTTCTTTCATTATTAGAATGATTAATTTCTCTATATCATAAAATGCTGCTCAACGAAGTCACTTCAATGCACTTTAGTTCATGGCTATGTCATCCTATGCATCAATCATCAAAACACATTTTCTTTTCAAATAAATGTTAGTAAGGCAGAAGCACAACATTAAAAAAAAAAAAAAACTCATCAGTTCAGCACATTGCCTTTCCACTATTCTGGTTCCAACAATTTTAGCATCTCCCCTCCTGTGTGGTTTCCCAATGTTTTCATGACAGAGTTGTAAGGCCTGCAAGAAACATTTGTTCTACACACTCCCAAGCCAACAAAAGACTTCCCAGTGTCAATGCCCTTCCTTTCCCCACTTCAAAAGCTGTCCCTCCTCCTGCTGTTCAAGGTCAACTTTCATCTCCTAAACACACTCTCCCTCTCTGCTATCTGAACCCCATCCTCCCCAGGGCACTGCTCCAAATATCCCTCTCCTCTGTTTTTACTCTCTCCCTCTATTGTTTCTTTCTCATCATAAGTAGGTTCAGTCTTTCCCATCTTTTAAAACAAAAATACTATCATCACCACCCTTGTGCAATTTTGCCTTGTCTTTTCTTTTCAGTCAAGTTTTCTCCCTTGCTTCTCTTCAATAGACTGCAACCTGGCTTAAGTCATTTCACTGACATTGTACATGCAAAGGTCACTAATGACCTCTTAACTACCAAACTCTACAGAATTTTTCTATTCTTATCTCACTTGTCAATTCTGGACTCCTGACATCACACCACTCATCCCTTTTTTAAAACTATCTTCTCTTGGATTTTTGTAATACCTGTCTCTTCGACTTATTTTCTTGACTCTCTATCCTTTCTTCCTCGTCAGGCTCATTTTTCTCTGCTAGCTTATAGGTTTGGTCTCTTGTTTTTTTCACCCTACGTTCTCTCCCTGAGTAACACTGATAGTCTGTAAACCTTCATGTTCAACTCAGGCTTTTCTCCTAGATAGCTTCTGACTTTATTACAGTAGTTCCCTATTAGTTTCCTATGTGGGCAGGGAGCAGGAGGTTTGTGGGGAGAATAGGACTGGGAGTGAAATATAGAGCCTTAAAACTTAGTTTATAATATCTTTCTTCCTTCCTATTTATATTCTTTAAGAAAAGACTTGAAACAATTGTGACAAAAGGTTGGGATATGCTAATGATGGGTGGTAGACTAATGTGTACTTACGTTATTAACAAAACATTTCTGCATTTAAGACTTCTCAAAAAGAGAAGAATACAAAAACACACTCTCAAAAGCCTTTAAAAGAAGGAAATCTTCTAGCTCTAAAACTTTTGACCTAGTGTGATCATGTTGCACTAAAGGGAGGTAAATTTAAAAATCATAATTTGAGAGAAACATACCAAATTGAGTCAAGAAAGACTGGAATTGCTAGCCTACACTTATATTCATAAAATAAAACCTATGTGGCGGCCACGGTGGCTCAGCAGGCAGAGTTCTCACCTGCTGTGCCAGAAACCTGGGTTCGATTCCCGGTGCCTGCCCATGCAAAATAATAACAATAATAATAATAATAATAAAACCTATGCAACTGAGATAAGTAAAAGAGAAATATAGTATAATCTGTACCTCTCAAGAGATTTAAAATAAAACTAAATTCTAGTAAGTGAACATTCAAGGAAAAGGACTAATTCAGGTAGCTAAGACTCAGTTTGCTGTATTTAATTTTGTTTATTGTTCTATGACATTCATGGCCTAAAGAATACTGAAAGACAAATCAAGAGACATAATATTTACTGTGTTGCCATGGTTTTCGAATTAACAAATAAAAAGTATTAGTTCATCTCCTAGCAACTTCTCTTTAGCACAAAATCTTAGGTTCCGGGTTTCTTAATTAGGTCATGCAATGTAACTGTATTTAACCACTTTTTTACTAATCATTTAATAGCTGAGAACCAAACATTAAAAAATGTCTAGGCATAAATACTAGTATGTACTAGATAAAATCAGGGGATTTTAATCCATGCTCTTCTGACTTCTTCAGAAAACTGTATCTTTCTTTTATTCTGAGACCTTTTAATAACAGAAACGTGGGAATGAGAGAGGAAATCTAAGCTTAAGGACTTTATTTCTGAGGTCTGAATACAACCAAATAATTAGCACAAAAGTGAAACTTTGCATCTACAATGACTTATTTGAAGCCCAAGTCTAGTAGAAATATTTTCAGGAAAAGAAAGGTGGTGTTACCAGTAATATCTTCACACTAAGCTAACAATATTGTGCTATTTATTATAGCTTTTTACAGTAAATTTTTCATTCCAAATTCCTTTTACTCACAGGAATGGCAAAAATGACAGTGAACATACTAACCATTTTTCAATCACACTGAGACAAAAATAATTCTTAGGGCTCAATAATCCTCCCTTAATTTTTTTTTATTTTTTATTAATTTAAAAAAAATTACAAAAAAGAAACACAAACATTCTTAACATATGCTCACTCCGTTCTACATATACAATCAGTAATTCACAATATCACATAGTTGCATATTCATCATGATCATTTCTTAGAACATTTGCATCAATTCAGAAAAAGAAATAAAAAGACAACAGAAAAATAAAACGAAAACAGAAAAAAACAAAAATTATATAAACCATACCCCTTACCCCTCCCTTTCATTGATCACTAGCATTTCAAACTAAATTTATTTTAACATTTGTTCCCCCATTATTTATTTATATTCCATATGTTCTACTTGTCTGTTGGCAAGGTAGATAAAAATCTCGCTTAATTTTGTTTACACGAACAAACAAATCAAGAAACAGTGTTAGTACTGAGTACAGCGCTGGCCATCACAGAGACCAGGCAAGGCTGTACACTGGGAAGCAACAAAAGAGGAATGCTGCCTTACCACATCTCCCATTCTCCTTTGCCTTAGTTCAGGCGGGTAAATTAGGAAAACAGGGTGAGCGGTCAACATTGCCAGAGTTTGCTAAATTCACGCACTAATGCCACTGGAAAGAATCCTAAGTGACTAAATACAACAATAACTTAGGTTTGTTTTTACAAAGGATTTTAAAAATAATAAGTACAAAGGGGGGAATTAGATTCTTAAACTGGGTAGAAAAGAAAAGAACAAAATCCACTTTTCATAACTCTGAAAAAATAACTCACATATCATAATCTTTTGTGAATTCTTATATACCAATACTGAAAACACTTAAAGGGATTTCAAATAAAAGTAATTCTACCTTTTGTATCCTCAACTTGTGTGCACTCCAATCTGCACAAAACAATCTGAACCAAACACATAGGATGATCAGAAAAAGGTCAGAATTAGGATGGAGACTTGACTTTGAATTCGTGGAGCTCATTAGGGCTCAATCTGAGGACTGTCTTTTCTTCAACTTTACCCTCCCTCTCTAGATGATCTCATCCACACTCATGATTTTAATTACTTCTACATGCACACAAATCTCAAATGTTTACCTACAGGGCAGACCTCTCCCTCAAGTTCTTCAACTGTATCTCCAGAAGAACTGCCTCTTTAAAATCTCCACTTAGAGGAAATCTAAGGTTAAATACAACATATGCCAACATAAATTCACAACCTTCCCTTTCCAAAACTTTTTCCCCATCTAGTGCTCCTATCATCCACCAAGATGCACAAGTCAAAACTTACCCTCTCTCATACCCATCCACAGTTACTCAATAAGCAAGTAATACTTCAATCCAATCAGCTCTCACCATCTCCACTGTCACTACTCTAGTGAAGGCCATCATCCTCTTGGCAAGTCTGACAACTCTTCACCTGGCATCGACGAATGCCCCTCTCTGATATAATCTCCAACCTACAGTAAAGTCATCTTTTTAAAACACAAATCTGTTGTATTGCTACACAAAACTTTTCACTGCTTCACAAAATGTTGCCATTGCTTATAGGACCAAAATCCTAAATATGACCTATAAGGGTCTATAACAGGCTTCTCAAACTTAGTCTAATTAAAATTTGGGCTGGACAATTTTTTTTCTGGGGGGCGGGGAGAGGGAGTGGGTTGCAGAGAGGACTTTCCTAGGCAGCATACCTGATCTCTAGCACTAGATGCCAGTAGTACCACCACCACTCTGACAGAGCAAAATGTCTCTACACATTGCCAAATGTCCCCTGAGTACAGAATCACCCCTGGTTGAGAACCACTAGCCTATATAATCTTGCCCTGACCTAATTCTCTGGCAACTTTCCTCCTTGCAGTCTGGGTACAGCTAAATCAACCTTATGGGAGGCATAATGATTATAAATATAGGAGAACAGGTGCAAATCTCAGCTCTACATCTTTATAACTATGTGCCCTTAGGGAAGAAGTTACTTCACTTTGCCATACTTTGGATTTATCACTGATAAAATGGGAATAACGATACATCATATTGTAGTTATTTCTGAGGATTAAATTCATTTAAAGTACTTAGAAAAGTGCCTGACACACAATATGAGCTCCATAAATATTAGCTCTTTCGGCCTCAAGAGTTTGCCATGCATTCTTCCCTCTGACTGGAAATTCCTTTTGCATTTCTACAACCCCCCTTCCCCTAAGTAATTCCACTCATTCTTCTAAACTAGTTGAAAGGGTGCATCCTAAAGGAAGCCTTCTCAAAGCTCCCGAACAGGTCAAGTCTCCCTAGTATGCACTCTTTAACAGCACCATTTACTGCTTTCAGAAATAGTTAACATAGTTGTAATAAATATATTCTTATATCTCCTCAATTCTAAGAATGCCAATGATTGTGACATACATTGACAACAACAGCTTTCAAGACAAAAAAGAAGAAAAATGAGGAAATACAGTTGTATAATTAGGCTTAATGTCTATCTTCCCCTCTAGAACCTAAGTTCCATAACAGCAATGAAATCTTGTCCACACAATATCCTCCA
The DNA here is from genome assembly GCF_023851605.1 of Tamandua tetradactyla. Taxonomy (NCBI): domain Eukaryota; kingdom Metazoa; phylum Chordata; class Mammalia; order Pilosa; family Myrmecophagidae; genus Tamandua; species Tamandua tetradactyla. The sequence continues at coordinate 50,456,585 of NC_135341.1, read as the reverse complement.
GACTTAACACAAGAAAGCAGGTGCTCAGAAAATATTTACTTAATGAATGACACTGTTTTTTTCAAAAGGTGTTATACTCCTAAATTAAAGATGGCATTAATATCCCACAAATACAGCTGATTGTGGTAGTTTTCTTCGCACTTTTAAAAAGCTGCTATCCTTGCCAAGAGAGTTTATCCTTAATTTGTGAGGGCCTAAAAATGAATTACTTAAATAAAACAGTAAAATCACTGTGAGAAAACCATTAGCTCTATCAAGCTACTAAGTCTTCTTTCCATAAAGCAAGAACACGGGACAGTCTCTTTTATACTAAGCACAACTCTACCCTTTGTACCCTTTCCTCTGCCTGCTTATCCATAATCAAAAAATGCAAATTTCTGGTTCTCACTCCTAGATGCCTGGAATGACTATTTTCCCTCTACACACTGCAAAATGAAAACCAAAGTTCTAGCAATCACAAAATGTCAAACAACCACAAAGCTAATCTTCTTCCTTGTTATTACAAGTAGTTTTGCACAATATGTTTACATGTAAATTATGTTCAACATAAAATGGCTGGACACTTCCTTGGCTAGACTCCAATTCCTACAAAAGATTATCAATTTCTCTGTCTGTCATTTATTCTTTAGATTTCAGAGAACTGTGCATATGAACCTCAATTTTCTTTGGGATCTTGACCTTGAAAGAAAATCACAGAATTTTAGACCTCAAGTCCTCAGGTCCAAGAACAAGCAAAATTCTGATAACTTCCATTTGAAGAAACGTGCGTAAAAATGTTTCTCCATAATTTCAGCTCTAAAACAAGGAAAGCATTAATATACCAGGCTTTAGAGATGACTTTAAAAGACTGCAAACCCTTTAAGAAGCTTCTATTACTTTTCAGAGGTACACTCATCATAACACTAACCACACCGATTGTGGTGAGGCAATGTAACTGGCTTCAGCTTTTTCAAAGAACTTTCTCATCTTTCTTCTTTTAGAGATCAGCTGCCTTAGAGTTTCCAATTTGCTACAACCGCTCTGTACTTTGAGGTAATTTTCACTGAAGGTCATCTCTCCAGGTGAATTTCCCCAAAACCAATGGAACAATCAAAGCTCAACAAGAAAGAATGGTAGGCGCCCAGGGTGGTCAACATCTGCTCCTCTGAGTTCTTAGGAGAGATGTGACAACAAAATGCTTCCACTGCAACGCAACATGCTACTTACATACTTCACAGGACTTCTAAATCTACTCACATCCCTGCCTTGATGGAGTAGTCTTCAAATACTTCAACATCTTTTAAAAATGCACTCAACATCCTTGACCTTCAGGCTTGGTCTTATGAAGCTTATGTATGCAGTGCAGAAACTTAGCCTACCTATAGGTATGCCTAAGAATTACCTCTGGAGGATTTCTACTGTTGCTCAGATGTGGCCTCTCTCTCTCCCTCTCTAAGCCCAACTCTGCAAGTGAAATCATCACCCTACCTGCTATGTGGAACTTGAAATCCAGGCGTGAAAGTCTTCCTGGTGGTGTGGGACATGACTCCCAGGGATGAGCCTGGACCTGGCACCATGGGATCAACAAATGCCATCCTGTGTGGCTTAAGGGTATAACTACTGAGGAATGGAAGGGGGAACTGTGTTGTATACATATAATGGACTACTGAGTGGCCAAAAGAAGGAATGAAGTTGTGAGGCATGCAACTGCAACTAGGTGTATGAACCTTAAGGACTGTATGTTGAATGAAATGTCAGGAACAAAAAGTCAAAATATTATTATGCCTTAATTATTTGGACTAACTATAATATAAAAGCTTGGTTCAGTTTGAAGATGGCAGCTTAGGCAGGTGTGGAATCTAGTTCATCCACCAGAACAGCCAGTATATAGCCAGGAACAGTACAGAACAACTGCTGGGGACACATCAGCAACCAGATACACAGCGTACACCAGTTTGGACAAGCTGCAGCAGGTGTGAGCTCAAACAGAATTGTGAACCCTCCAAGCAGCGAAGGCCTGCGCCATTTCCCACAGGCTGGTTCCCTGAGGGGAAAGGAAAGAGACTTTACTAGTAGCATGGGGTTTAGCTCAACCAAGCTCCAACTTCAGAATTAATTAACAAATTCTGACAAGTGAAAATAGGCCCCCAGCTCAGCTAAACCTCGAATAAGAACTAAAGATACTAGGAATTTTTGCCCCGGCACAGAGGGGGCAGGGCTGACAAAAACAAAACAAAACAGGATTTTGGATCAGACAGCACAAAATACCTGCAAAGGGTTGGACCCTAAAATAAAGGTGGGGGGAGCACATAGAGCCTGGAGATACAAGAGCAACATACTAACTTAAGCTCTTGATTAACAAACCCAGGAATAGGAGTCCAGCTCTGAAAAGGATTTTTTGTCTCTTCAATTCTACTACTTAACAGCTCATTAGATAGAACTGCAAAGGCTTCTCAGGCTCCAACTGCCCCAGGGAAGGGCAAAATTAAGCTTGTCTGAGAGACAAAGAGGCTGGTCAGGTAAAAGGAGTTAATTCCCTGGAGGATGTGCCTTTCCCAGGAGAGGGGTGGGGCCCAGCACAGGTGGAATCCCTCCCTCAAGGAATTCAAACCCCAGAGACTGAAAAACTGAAGCAATTCAAGCCACCCTACAACCTCTCCTCTCCTGTCTCAACCATGCCCCCAGCAGGGAAAGTCTGCTGAAGTTAAAGGTAATCACATCACCTCACGCTGGTGGGAAACCACAGGTAAATAAGCACCACATACTTGGGCAGGACAGGAAAAACATAGAGTCTACAGGCTTCATAGGAAAACCTGTCAACCTGTGGGGTCTCACCCTCAGAGAAAACTGATACAGATGACTCTTCCCTCCTGAGATGAAGCCAGTCTGGTCTGGGAAAATGTGACTGAGGATTATAAAATCTAAGTAGACCCTACTAAAAAAAAAAAAAAAAAAAAAAAAAAAAGAGGCTACAGATAGGCAGGGCAAGAAACAAGAAAACAAGAACTGAAAAATTCTGATCGTTAAACAAAACCTATGCTAGCAGTCTAGAATAAGCTGAACTGAATGTCAAAGAACAAATAGAGAACAAAGCCATCCAGCAAAAAAAAAATCCTAGGTAAAAGGGTGAAAATAATCTCCAGAATAAACTAATTAAGGAAATCAAATGTCTAGTCACCGGCAAAAAATAATGAGCCATACCAGGAAAACTGAAGATATGGCCCAGTCAAAGAAAAAAACCAACAATTAAATGAGATACAGGAGCTGAAACAAATAATTAAGGACACTAGAACAGACATGGAAAATTTCATCAAAAATCAAATCAACAAGTTGAGGGAGGATATAAAGAAGGCAACGGGCAAACAAAAAGAAGAAAGCGAAAATCTGAAAAAACAAATCAAAGAACTTTTGGGATTGAAAGGCACAGTAGAAGAGATGAAAAAAACAATGGAAACTTGCAATGACAGATTTGAGGATGCAGAAGAAAGGATTAGTGAACTGGAGGAGTGGACATATGAAATCCGACACACAAAAAAAAGTTAGGGAAAAGAAAGAAAAATATAAGCAGGGTCTCAGGGAACTGAATGACAATATGAAGCGCACAAATGTAGTGCGTGTCCCAGAAGGAAAAAGGAGGAGAAAGACTAATAGAGGAAATTATTGCTGAAAATTTCCCATCACTTATGAAAGACAAAATTACACTAAAAGAAGATAGGAAAAGACAGGAGAGAGAGATATGGAAAAGCGTGCAGAAACGAAGAATATCAGTAAAGGTACAAAGAGAAAAAAATTAGATATGACATATAAAATCCAATAGGCGAAATGGTAGAAGTACTACCTTTACAGCAATAACACTAAATGTTAATGGATTAAACTCCCCAATCAAGAGACATAGACTGGCAGGATGGATTAAAAGAAAGGACCCACCTATATGCTGGCTACAGGAGACTCATTTTAGATCCAAGGACAAAAATAGGTTGAAAATGAAAGGTTGGGAAAGCATATTTCAATCACACATCAATCAGAAAAGAGCAGGAGTAGCTATATTAATATCGACAAAATCAGACACAAAATATAAAATAATTAAAAGAGAAAAAGAAGGACATTATGCATTAATAAAAGGAACAATTCAACAAGAAGGCTTAACAATCATAAATATTTATGCACCGAGTAAGACTTCTCCAAAATACATCAGGCAAACCCTGAAAAGAGAAAGAGACCCTCTACCATAATGGCTGGAGACTTCAATTCCCTGCTCTCACCGATGAACAAAACCTCTAGAGAGAGGATCAATAAAGAAACAGAGAATATGAATAATACAATAAATGAACTAGACTTAACAGACATTTATAAAACACTACGCCCCACAATAGCAAGACACACCTTTTTCTCAAGTGCTCATGGATCATTCTCAAGGATAAACCATATACTGGGTGGCAAACCAAGTCTCGATAAATTTAAAAAGACTGAAATCATACAAAACACTCTCTTGGATCATAAAGGTATGAAGTTGGAAATCATTAACAAGCAGAGAGTCAGAAAATTCACAACTATTTGGAGGCTAACCAACAAAACCAGAAGTTGGTCCTTTTAGAAATTCAATAAAACAGATGGACTTTTAACAAGGATGACAAAAATAAAGAAGAGAAGATGCAAATAAATAAAATCAGAAATGGAAGAGGAGACAACCATCGACCCCACAGAAATAAAGGAGGTAATGAGAGATACTATAAGCAACATTATGCTAATAAACTAGACAACATAAATGAAATAGACAACTTCCTAGAAAAGCATGAACAAGCAAAACTGACTTGAGAAGATAGAGATGACCTCAACAAACCAATCACAAGTAAAGAAATTGCATCAGTTGCCAAGAAGCTCCCAAAACAGAGAAATCCAGGACCAGGTGGCTTGCATGTGAATTCTACCAAGCATTCAAGAATTAGTATTAATCCTGCTCAAACTCTGCAAAAAAAATTGAAGAGGAGGTAAGGCTACCTAACTCATTCTATGAAGTCAATATCACCCTTATACCAAAGCCAGACAAAGATACTACAAGAAAAGAAAATTACAGACCAATCACGCTAATGAACATAGATGCAAATATCCTCAACAAAATTCTTACAAATCAAATTCAGCAGCACATTAAAATAATTATACACCATGACCAAGTGGGATTTATTCCAGGTATGCAAGGATGGTTTCAAATAAGGAAATCAATTAATGTAATATACCATATCAACAAATCAAAGCAGAAAAATCACATGATCATTTCGATTGAGGCAGAAATGGCATTTGACAAAATTCAACATCCTTTCTTGATGAAAACACTACAAAGAGCAGAAACAGAAGGGCACTTCCTCAACATTATAGAGGGAATGTATGAAAAATCCACAGCTAACATCACCATCAATGGGGAGAGACTGAAAGCTTTCCACTTAAGATCAGTAACAAGACAAGGATGTTCACTCTCATCATTGTTATTCAACATTGTGCTGGAAGTTCTAGCCAGAGCAATTAGACAGGAAAAAGAAATAAAAGACATCCAAATTGGAAAGGAAAAAGTAAAACTTACACTGTTTGCAGATGATATGATATTATATGTCGAAAATGCTGAAAAATCCACAGCAAAACTACTAGAGCTAATAAATGAGTACAGCAAAGTGGCAGGGTACAAGATCAACACTTAAAATCTGTAGTGTTTCTATACACTAGTAATGAGCAATCTAAGGAAGAAATCAAGAAAAAAATTCCATTTACAATTGCAACCAAGAGAATAAAATATTTAGGAATAAATTTAACTAAGGATAAAAAGGACCTATACACAGAAAACTATAAGAAATGACTAACATAAATCACAGAAGACCTAAATAAATGAAAGGGCATACTGTGTTCATGAACTGTATGACTAAAGAGAGCTAAGATGTCAATTTTACGTAAATTGATTTATAGATTCAATGCAATACCAATTAAAACCCCAAAAACTTACTTTGTAGGAATAGAAAAACCAATAACCAAATTTATTTGGAAGGACAGGGTGCCTCAAATAACTAAAAATATCTAGAGAAAGAAAAATGAAGTAGGAGGTCTCAGACTACTGGACTTTAAGGAATATTACGAAGCTACAGTGGTCAAAACAGCACGGTACTGGCATAAAGATAGATAAACTGACCAATGGAATCGAACAGTGTTCAGATATAGACCCTCTCATTTATGGACAAGTGATCTTTCATAAGGCAGTCAAGCCAACTCACCTGGGACACAGCAGACTCTTCAATAAATGGTGCTGTAGAAATGAAAATCCATATGCAAAAGAATGAAAGAGGATCCTTATCTCAGACCTTATACAAAGTTTAACCCAAAATGGATCAAAGGCCTAAACATTAGAACTAAGACCACAAAATTTTTAGAAGAAAATGTATGGAAATATTTTACAAAACTTGTAATATGAAGTGGTTTCCAGGATCTTACACTCAAAGCACGAGCACTTAAGAAAGAAATAGAAAAATGGAAACTCCTTAAAATTAAACACTTTTGTGCACCAAAGAACTTTGTCAAGAAAGTAAAAAGGCAGCCTACGCAACGGGAGACAATATTTGCAAACTACATATCAAATAAGGGTCTAGTATCTAGAATATATAAAGAGATTCTTCAACTCACTAACAAATGACAAACAACCCAATTAAAAAACAGACAACAGACATGAACAGACACTTCTCAGAAGAGGAAATACAAATGGCTAAAAGGCACATGAAAAGATGCACAGCTTCACTGGCTATTAGAAGAATGCAAATTAAAACCACAATGAGATATAATTTCATACCTACCAGAATGTCCACTATCAAAAAAACAGAAAACAGTAAGAGAGGATATGGAAAAGCAGCACACTTATCCATGGATGGTGGGAATGTAAAATGGTACAACCGCTGTGGAAAGCAGTTTGGCAATTCCTTAGGAAGCTAACTAAGTCTGGCAATCCCATTGCTAGGTATCTATTCAGAGGACATGAGGGCAAGGACACAAATGGACATCTGCACACCTATATTTATAGAAGCATTATTTACAATTGCCACGAGATGGAAACAGCCCAAATGTCTATCAACAGATGAGTGGTTAAACAAGCTGTACTATATACATACAATGGAATATTACACAGCTGTGAGACAGAATAAAGTCATGAAGCATGTAACAGCATGGATAGCTCTTGAAGACATTAGGCCGGATGAAATCAGTCAGAAAAGAATTATTGGCAAAGTCCCGTCGGGGGAATGGCGAGAAAGGGGGGAAATTCTCCGCTTGGAGAATTCCTGATATTCTCACAAGCAGTGGGGACAATCAAATCAATATGCTGAGCCCTCCCTCAATCTTGCAGTCTGTTCATATAACACATATCCCTGTAAAGGATACATTAAGCCTACTTAAAATCAGGCCTAAGGGTTACCCCCAGAGGACCTCTTTTGTTGCTCAGATGTGGTCTTATCTCTCTCTCAGCCAAAACGGCAAGCAAACTCACTGCCCTCCCACTGTCTACATGGGACATAACTCCCAGGGGTATAAACCTCCCTGGCAACATGGGACAGAAATTCTACAATGAGCTGGGACTCAGCATCAAGGGATTGAGAAAACCTTCTCGACTGAAAGGGGGAAGAGAGAAATGAGACAAAATCAAGTGTCAGTGGCTGAGAGATTTTAAATAGTCAAGAGGTTATCGTGGAGGTTATTCTTATGCATTTTACAGAGAACCCCTTTTAAGTTTAAGGTGCATTAGAGAGGCTAGAGGGAAGTGCCCCAAACTGTAGAGCTGTGTTTCATTAACCATGTCTCTTGAAGATGATTGTAGAACAATATAGCTTTCACAATGTGACTGTGTGATTGTGAAAACCTTGTGTCTGATGCTCTTTTTATCTACAGTATGGAAAAATGAGTAAAAAATATGGATTAAAAATTAAAAATAGGAGGAACAAATGTAAAAAAAAAAAAAGGAATTAGCCAGAAATGAAAGGACAAATACTGTATGGTCTCACTGATGTGAGCTAACATTAATGAGCAAATTTGGAGAATTTCAGTTAAAAACACAGGTTATCAGGAGACAGAAATAGGGTAGAGATTGGGTAACTAGGGCTGAAGGGATACAGATTGTGCAACAGAACTGACTGCAAAATTTCAGAAATGCATAGTACAGTACTACCTGATTGTAGCAGAATAATGTACGTACACTGAATGAAGCTGAATGTGAGAATGATAAAGGAAGAAGGGCTGAGGCACATATCAAACCAGAAGGAAAGATAGACGATAAAGAATGAGATAGAATAATTTAGGAATGCCTAGAGTATACAATGATAGTGACTAAATGTACAAATTAAAAAATGTTTTTGCATGAGGAACAACAAAGGAAAGTCAGTATTCTAGGATGTCGAAAACAGATGGTCACTCAAATTTTTAAACTTAACTTCTGTGTGAGACTAAAGCAAGAAATGTTTATGTTGTGCAAAATTTATATTTTGACTAGTGTTATTTCCTGATTTAACTTATATGGTCAGTTTAACTGAACACCAGTAAGTATAAGGAACCTTGGATAAAGCATGAGATTTTGTTGGTTTGTCCAGGTTGATGTGATGGCCCAAAAAATCCCAGATCTATTTGCAACGCCCCCTTGGGGGAATGGGGAGAAAGGAGAAAATATTCAACTTTTCATTTGGAGAATTCCAATAAAGGCAGACCCCTTTATCCTGGGGTTCACACCTATGAAACTTATCCTTGCAAAGGATAGACTAAGCCTACTTAAAATTAGGCCTATAAGTCACCCCCAGAGAGCCTCTCTTACTGCTCAGATGTGGCCTCTCTCAGCCAACATGACAAGTGAACTCATTGCCCTCCCCTCTCTATGTGGGACATAACTCCCGGGGATGTATACCTTCCTGGCAATGTGGGACAGAAATCCTGGGATGAGCTGGGACTTGACATCAAAGGATGGAGAAAACTTCCTCCACTGAAAGGGGGAAGAGAGAAATGAGACAAAATAAAGTGTCAGTGGCTGAAAGATCTCAAACAGAGTTGAGAGGCTATCCTGGAGGTTATTCTTATGCACTATACAGATATCCCCTTTTTAGTTTCTGGTGTATTAGAATGGCTAGAGGGAAGTACCTGAAACTGTAGAGCTGTGTCCCAGTAGTCATGTTTCCTGAACCTGATTGTATAATGATATAGCTTTTGCAAAGTGACCATGTGAATGTGAAAACATTGTGTCTGATGTTCTTTTTATCTATGGTATGGATAGATGACTAAAAAATATGGATAAAAAAATAAACAAATAATAGGGGGAATCAAGGTTAAAATAAATTGAGTAGAATGAAATACTACTGGTCAATGAGAGGGAGGGGTAAGGGGTATGGCAAGTATGAGTTTTGTGGGGTTTTTTGTTTTTTTTTGCTGGAGAGATCAAATGTTCAAAAAATTGATCATGGTAATGAATACACAACTGTGTGATGATATTGTGACTGACTGTAACCATATCAAGAATGTTTGTATCTTTGTTTGTTGTTCACAATAAAAATATTTAATATATATATATTTTTTTAATATTTTTATTTTATATATATATATATATATATATATGCGGTGAACTGGAGCCAAGAACATAGGTTATCAGGCTGGGGCCTACTGTAAACGGTCCTAGATTATAAGCTCTTGCAGCAGTCACATATATTAAGGAGTTGTAACTGTTATTTCTGAAATACTGAACTGTTTATTTATAACCTGGTCATTCTCAGAAACTTCAGGTATTTATGTGACACCTGGGACTCAGAGTTAGAGCTCTGAAGCTATGAAAGTCAGCAGTACCACATACAGGAACAATTTTAAAAAGTTGAAAAGGTGATCAGATTTCGAGCAGAGAAATGAATAAAGCTGATCTGGATGGGACTGAGGTAAATCAGAATACAGGGTAAAGGATGATATAGTCCATATTTTAAAACTTCCACTCCTGTGTGAGACCAAAGGGGGAGATGTTTATTTGGTGCAAAATTTATATTTTGGGTAGTACATTTCCTAATTTAACATTTATGGTCAGTTTAGTTGAATACTATAAGCACATGGAATCTTGAATAAGGTCTGAGATTTTGTTGGTTTGTCCAGGGTAATGTGATACCCTGATATACCCCATAATAATTTGGGCAATGAATAAACAAGTATTTGCAAAGTCCTTTTGGGGGAATGGGGAGAAAGGAGGAAATATTCAACTTCTCCATTTAGAGAATTTCTGATATTCTCGCAAGCAGTGGGGACAACCAAATCAATAGACCAAGCCCTTAATCTTGGAGTTCACCCCTATGAAACTTTTTCCTGCAATGGACAGGCTAAGCCTACTTAAAATTAGGCCTAAGAGTCACCCCCAGAGAACCTCTTTTGTTGCTCAAATGTGGCTTCTCTAAGCCAACTTGGCAGGTGAAGTCACTGACCTCCCCACTATGTGGAACATGACTCCCAGGGGTACAAATCCTCCTGGCAAGATGGGGCAGAACTCCCAGGATGAGTGAGGATCTGGCATCAAGAGATTAAGAAAGCTTTCTTGACCAAAAGCGGGAAGAGAGAAATGAGAAAAATAAAGTTTCAGTGGCTGAGAGATTTCAAGTAGAGTCAAGAGGTTATCCTGGAGGTTATTCTTATGCATTTTAGAGATAACCCTTTCTAGTTTATGTTGTATTGTAGTGGTTGGGGGGAAGTACCTGAAACTGCTGAGCTGTGTTCCAGTAGCCTTGATTCTTGAAGACTATTGTACGAAGATACAACTTTTACAATATGACTGTGTGATTGTAAAAACCTTGCGTCTGACGCTCCTTTTATCCAGGTTATGGCCAGATGAGTTAAAAAACATGGATAAAAAATAAATAACGGGGGGGGGGGACAAAGGCTAAAATAAATTCGGTAGATGGAAATACTAGCAGTCAATGAAAGGGAGGGGTAAGGCACATAGTATGTTTGAGTTTTTTCCTTTTTCTCTGTATTCCTTTTTCTTGAGTGATGCAAATGTTCTAAAAAATGATCATGGTGATGAGCCACTGATTATACACCACATATGCATGTATGTGTGTGAAGATTTTCCAATAAAAATATTTTTTAAAAAAATGCCATCCTGACCAAAAGAAAATATCCATTTCTGATTTTTTACAATCAGTTCTGTTGCACAATCTGTATCCCTTCAGCTCCAATGGATAGCACAATACTACCTAACTGTAATACAATTATGTTAGAACACTGAATGAAGCTGAATGTGAAAATGATAGAGGGAGGAGGGCTGGGGGCACAAACGAAATCAGAAAGAAAGATAGATAATAAAGACTGAGATAGTATAATCTAGGAATGCCTAGAGTGTACAATGATAGTGACTAAATGTACAAATTTAAAAACGTTTTTGCATGAGGAAGAACAAAGGTTGAGAGATTCCAGAGTCAAGAGGTTATCCTGGAGGTTATTCTTATGCATTAAACAGATACCTTGTTAGTCAAGATGCAATGGAGAGGCTGGAGGGAACTGTCTGAAAATCTAGAGCTGTGTTCCAGTAGCTATGTTTCTTGAAGATGACTGTATAATGATAGAGCTTTCGCAATGTGACTGTGTGATTGTGAAAACCTTGTGTCTGGCGCTCCTTTTATCTATCTTATCAATAGACGAGTAAAACATATGGAATAAAAATAAATAATGGAATAAATGTTAAAATAAATTTAGTAGATTAAAATGCTAGTGATCAATAAAAGGGAGGGGTAAAAGGTATGGTATGTATGAATTTTTTTCTGTTGTCTTTTTATTTCTTTTTCTGAATTGATGCAAATGTTCTAAGAAATGATCATGATGATGAATATGCAACTATGTGATGATATTGTGAATTACTGATTATATATACAGAACGGAATGACCATGTTATGAATGTTTGTGTTGTTATATTTTTTAAAAAATTAAAAAGTTAATAAAAAATCTATCTAAGTCAATTTATTTTACAAAAGGAGCCTATTTCACCTTTCTTCTCTATTCTCACTTTCAATTTCTATTTATTCATAAGTAACAAAATAGCCTGCTGCAAGTCTAACACAATGTTAAAAACCTACAGGCATCATCTCTTTTAACCACCACTTACAGATAAGGATTCTGTATTTCCACTTACAGATGAGGAAACCAAAATTCAGAGAAATTACTTAATAAAATTACTCGGCAACCAGTGGAGTCAAAATTCAAAGCCATATCTGTAAGTCTCCAAAGCCCATTCCTTCTGGAAGAAGATGGCAAGAGTGGAATGGACAATGGCTCTAAATGGCTGAATTTGAACCCTGGTTCTGATAAGTTTTACACATTTACCTCTTTGAGCCTTATCTGTTTCTTTACCTATAAATGAGGCTGATAATAATAGCTATTCTACCTAGCTCATAGGGTTTTGTGAGAGTCAAGATGTTAAAATGTTCTCAAAGTCATGAAAAGTTACAGAAAAACAAGTATTAATGGGGAAATTGAAAAGATGCTTAAGAAACAGTACAATACAGTGAATGGTTAAATGCACAGACTCTGAAGCCAGACTTCAAGGTTTTGAATACAAGCTCTATTTCCTAGCTGTGTGGACTTGGAGAAGTTACTTCATCTTTCTATGTAATGGAGATAATAATAAAACCAATCTCAGAACTATATAAGGATTAAAATAATTAATGCTAGTTAAATGCTAAGACTAGTGTCTGTTACATAGTAAACACTCAACAAATGCTTGACGTTAGAATCCTACCCAATTCTTTAAAAGGAGCCTCATACCCTCAAAAAAGAGTATAAATACTTAGTGACAATGCAAAAGGAGTCTACAAGGTGCTGCCATTTTCTCCCCTTACAGAAACCTGGATAAATCTCTCCAATCCTAGAAGTAAATAAACTGGATAATTTCAATTTTCACTAAAAACATGTAGCTTCCAAAATGCTTCATTAATGCAAAAGTTTAAAATTGTGGCAAATACCTTCATTTTAATATTTTGTGCTTTTATCCCACTGATTATATTTTGTAAGAGTAATTCTGTTAAAGTAAAACCAAAATTTTGCCATCAGTTCTTAGATAATAACTTTGCTTTGCTTCAAATACCTACCTACCAATTTACTTCTATTTTCAGAAGCTAACTGAATGACTTGAAAGGAAGAAAACATAACAGTGAGCTGGATCAAAAGACTGTGTAATATGTCAACAGGAAATAGTACTAGTGTTAAATGAGTTATTTACTAAGAATAACAAAGAGGAAGTGATGAAGGATTAATTCTCATCAAAAGAACATAACTTAGTAATGCTCTAAGGAATTTTTGTTCCAGATTAGTTTATGGTCAGGTCTGCAGCTGCAGATAGGAGTTAATCTGACAAGGTCAGTTTACTAAGAAATCCCAGCTGGAAGTTATCTTAAATTTCCAATATGCAACAGGAAATGCTGCCACTGATTCAGTAAGTGATATCCCTTCCTTTTTTTTTTTTTTTTTTGGCATGGGCAGGCATACCCCTATCCTTTTTATTACTTTTTCCAAGTTGCCAACAAACCGAAACAACAAAAATGCCCCACAAGTTCTGTTACTAGCTAAAATAATTAAACGTAAAATACCATTGCACTATTTCAAAAAACAACAGCTAAGACATTGAATCTGAACAGACACCAAAGAAGGACTATTTCTGTCAAAATTCTAAAGCATCTGTTGGAACTTATTAACTATTATCACGCAATGAGCATTTCTATAACATCATTTTCACATCTTTAATATTCTAAATACTATATAAATTTCAACATACACAGACAAGTACCTAGAACTCAAGTAACAGAGAAATAAAATGAAAAATTAACTTTAGATGATTTGAATAGATATTCAAGGAAAGAGATAGTAACTATATTTTATTTTAATACAGTATCTTAGAGAAGGGCAGCCGTAACATCTTGTTCAAAGTAAGCATCTGAAACTAGCCCAATGAATGAACGTCTGTATGTTTCTCCCCCCAAGCATTTTTAAAACATCCTCATTTGCACAACTCAGTGTTGAAAGTAGGTTTTTCAGACACACCTCTCTGGCAATGTGACTCAAAGCTTCATCTTCTGCAGAAAATCGGTCTTTTACAGGTGTTCTTTTTCTTCCAGGGCCAGGAGTCCCCATCTTGTTTTCTTAACGTCTTTTAATTCTGAAAAGTGAGGTCACTCTGTTTTCAGCCCTGAAATAAACAGAAACAATAACTTAGGGTGTTTCTCTCTGTGCAGTTTTAATGCTCATTTATAAATTCACTTTTTCTTTTTTTTGCACGGGCAGGCACCAGGAATTGAACCCAGGTCTCCAGCATAGGAGGCAAGAACTCTACCTGCTGCGCCACCGTGGCCCGCCCTATATATTCACTTTTAACAACGAGGAATTATATTTCTCCTTAGAGAGATTAGTCACCAAATACTCTTCCTCACTACCAAAGTACTCTAAGACATTTAGAATACTTAAATTATAGCAATTACTAAAGCTTCAAACACTTCTATCACGCATCCACAGCAACCTATGAAATGTGTTATATAATATTAGCCTCAGAAAACTGCAGTCACCAGTAATCCTATATAACAATTTAAAATTATTATAAGTATTTCTAAAATCTATTTCCATTTAATAACAAAAAAACATTTCAGAAAAGTCATTAGTCTAAGGTTTTGGGAAAGCATTTCAAGAAGTTTTAATAAAAAGCCTTAAAGTTATGAAGGTAACCTTGCTCTTTAATGTAATTTAAGAAACAAATCCAATTAAACCATTATCACATAAAACGATAAATGAAAATCTGTTATTCTGTAATTAACAATAACCACCATTGTCCACACCTACTATTGCCAGGTACTATGGAAGTGCCGAAGATAGAATGATGAACAAAACTAACATAACCTGGTGATTAGGAATATATCTATGGATCTCTTCCATTATTATTGTTATTATTAAATAGACCCATTTTTACAAAAGAGAGAGGGAAAAAAACAAGGATGATAAAGAACATCTAATCTTTGTATCATGTGGCATTTAAGATTATAGATTTCCATGAGAGAATACATGCCAAAACGCACCACTTCTCACTCTCCTATACACATTCCTGAGAAGTACACTGTCACAAAGTCATGAGTCACAAAGGAGTTCAATTAAGTTTGTCCTAACAGAATTAGCTACATTAAAACTATAAGTTACTTTAATATACTGGAATTTACTTGATTCAGGCAAAATAAAATAGAACCACATCACCAATTGAGGTTTCCCAAAAGTTTTCTCCAGTGAAAATTCAGGCAATGTGGCATATCTTATCTGACATCAATTCAGATTTCCACAGAGCTAGCCTGTTATGTTTGTCAACAGAATGAAGACTGATGATGGCTTATTACTCTGTCACAGAAAATGTATCAGGATATGATAAGTAAGAACAGGACTAATTTAAATGGAAACAAGAAATGTGTGAAAGCAGCAGTAGATATACGCCAACCACAAATCAAGAGAATTCCTGAAGAGCACAAAGGAGTTTTCTCCAACATTTTGCATCATTCCCTTACGTAATAGTAATGGTATATACAATTAGCCACCTTTGAAATAAGCAACGTGTAATACAAACTTCCTTTTCAGACTGGAACAACAATTTACCTAATGCACTGGTGCTAAGTATCATTCAATATTTGTCCTTTAGCCAGCTTTCCAAAGATATTTCATGAAAGATTCACTGAAAGATATTTCATGAAAGCAAGAGACAGAAACATAGGTATTTTCTAATTCTGCACATGTAAAAATAATTAGAAAAGAAAAAAATATACTTGGCTGGAAATACATCAAAAGTTAACAGTGGTTTTGTCAGGAGAGTGGGATTATGGAGACATTTTTTTCTTCATGATTCTCTAAAATTTCAAGAGGAGACGCATTCAAAAATAGAAACATTCAGTTACTTAGTTTCAAGGCTCAAAGAATAAACAGGCCCCAAGTGGATCACGCTCAAATTAGGCATAACATACTATAGAACTGAGACACACTATCTGAAGTCACACTATCTGGTGGCACTTTTCAATATATTTCTTTTTCTCCCTTCTCCTCTTTCCTCATACTCCATTTTCATTCTTTTTCAACTAACACTGCCTATGCCTTAGACTTGCCAAGATACTCCCAGCATACAAATTTACATAAAGAATCACCTTTTCATAATACAGCCTCAAAAACACATGGGCTATTGTAAGCTGTTGATTGTATACTCTGGATAGAATACATGTGTGAAGCTGTATCAATAAAAATATTTTTAAAAAAACCTCAAACCACATGAGTTATCAGGTTGGGGCCTATTGTAAAGGTTTCTAAATTATAAACTCTTATAATCATAATCTATTCCAGAGTTCTGTTATTCCTAAATTCTGAGATGATCAGCTATTTGTTTATAACCTGGTCGTTCTCTGGAATTTTGCATATTTGTGTGACACTCGAGCTCTGAAGCTATGAAAGTCAGCATTATTCCATACAGCAACTGTTGAAAAAGTGATCAGACATCAACTAGAGATCAGACATCAACTAGAGATATGAATGAAGCTGATCTGGACAGGACTAAGGTCAATCACAATACAAGGTAAAGGATGATATGGTCTATATTTGAAAACTTCAACTCCTGTGTGAAACCAAAGGAAGAGATGATTATTTGGTCTAAAATTTACATTTTTAGTAGAGCATTATCTAATTTAACTTGTATGATCAGTTTATTTGAACACCATAATTACCATAATTAATCCCTTGAATAGGGAGTGAGATTTTGTTCATCTTGTAAAAGCTTAGCGTGATGCTCCAGTACTTCTCAGAGTAATCTGGTTGGAGAATAAAAAAGTATTTGCAAAGAGAAAGGGGGAAATATTAAACTTCCCCATCTGGGGAATTACTGATATTCTCACAAGCAGTGGGGGGAACCAGTTCAATAGGCTAAGCCCTCAATCTTGGGGCTTGCCCCTATGAAACTTATTCCTGCAAAGGAGAAACTAAGACTACTTATAATTATGCCTAAAGTCACCCCTAGAGAACCTCTTTTGTTGCTCAGATATGGCCTCTTTCTCTAAGACAACACAGCAGATGAACTCATTACCCTCCCCCGTCTGAGGAACATGACTCCCAGGAGTAAAAATCTCCGGAGCGAGATGGGACATGACTCCTGGGGATGAGCTGGGACCCAGCATGATAGAATTGAGAAACCCTTCTTGACCAAGAGGGGGAAGAGAGAAATGAAACAAAATAAAGTTTAAGTGACTGAGAGATTTCAAACAGAGTCAAGAAGTTATCTTGGAGGCTATTCTTATATATTATATAGCCATCCCTTTTTAGTTTATGGTATATTGGAGTGGCTAGAAGGAAGTACCTGAAACTGTTGAACTGCATTCCAGTGGCCTTGACTCTTAAAGACTGTATAACCATACAGTGTTCATAATATGATTGTGAAAACCTTGTAGCTGACACATCATTTATCCAGGGTATAGACAGAGGAGTAAAAAAATAAGGACAAAAAGTAAATAAATAATGGGAGGTGGATATAAGGGATTAAAAAAAAAACTGCGTAAATTACAATACTGGTGGCCAGTGAGAGGGAGGGGTAGTAGTGTGAGATTATGGGTTTTTTCTTTTTTTCTTTTTGTTTCTTTTTCTGGAGATGCAAATGTTCTAGAAATGATCATGGTGATGAATGTACAGTTATGAGACAATGTTATGGGCCGTTGATTGTGTACTCTGGATGGACTGTATGGTGCATGAAGATATCTCAATAAAAATATTTTTTTAAAAAAAACCTGCCTCAAAAACAAACTAAACTGCTTCCACATCCAGGCTAGTAAGCCCGATGAGAAGGTTGACAGGAAAGAGGACAGAGACACATGATAAACAGGAAATGGGAAGAATTTCCTGTCCATCTACCTTGGGCATCTAGGTACAACATGACTGACTAGCAAGGGCCTAAACCTTTTTCAGTAACACATCAAGCAGCTCAACCTTACCTATTTCAAAGAACAATCTGGTGCCTTCAAAAGAATTGTTATTTGTATTCTGTAGGCAGATATGCTTACCAAATATTATAAAATTATAAAAATTTAAAATCTTCAGGTTCATTTCCCAGTGCCTGCCCATGCAATAAATAAATAAATAAATAAATAAATAAATAAATAAATAAATAAATAAATAAATAAAAGTTTTTTAGGGCCTATGCAACCTATCTTCTAATTATTCCAGAACATTCTATATTAGAGATAGGGGTAAACCTTAAAAGAAATAAAATTCCTAGGCTAGCCAAAGGAGAACTGCTTTTCAACAAAATGACAAATATAAAATGTAGACTCAAAGGAAACCTCAAATAGATTATTTCCAGTTTCTGATCCTAATGGACTTCAGTAAATTTCTATGCCATAGTTTCCTCAAGAACATTCTTCTTCAGGAGACACGTTAATCACTTTCAGCTTTTCTTTAGTGGTAAAGAACTAAATCTTTACATCGATTGGCAAGTAACAAAAATAACAACATTTAGTCCTTTGACTATGTCAAGTTGATTTTCTCCATATAGTTTTGCCATTAAGTATCCGTCTACTTGAAGGAGAGAAGGGACGAACCTTCAAGACTTTGTGGAATACAAGCCTTCAAAACATACAGATACATTATTAAGATTTTCTTTTCTCCAGTAAGTTTCTCACATAACACATGTCTGAAAAATAGGCATCTATCACCTTAAAAATGAACTTCAAATAAAATACTGTTCACTTTTGTGAAACCAGAATGTGCCTATGGTATTAGCATGTCACAATCTAAATATAGCACACTGACACAATTCTGGACCTGCATGCATCCTGACAAACGCAGTTCCCTGTATCTAAGCATTGCATTATGGAGAACTAGAAATACTGTGATGATATACCTTTTCATAACAGCTGACAGTACAGTTAATGCTACTACAAGAGAACGCCAGGTGGTCATACACAAGCAAGTTGCAGTATCTGGAAAGGCACCTGGACTAAAGACGGTGTGGCTGGAGTTGTTGTCAGATGATGAAATTTAAAGTGAGAGGATTTGAGTTCAAATAGGTATACTACCATGTATTGTATTGCCCTTCTCCCTTCCTAAGCCTAGACTTCTTCATTTATAGAGAATAATATGGTTAACATGGTTAATGTGAGTCTCAAATGAGTTAAGAGATTAAGGCACTTGCTAAACTATAAGGCACTCCATTAATGTTTAAAATGTCTTGAATTAAGTACTTTTTTACATACCTTATGAAATTGACAAAATGGCAATCCTTGCCCTTCTTTATAATTTCATACTTTTATTAAAAATAACATCAAGTTATTTCCTCCAATTACATTATATGATATCACTAGTCATGCTAGAAATTTTTGCTGAAGCATGGAACAATCTTGGAAAAAATCAAAATATCTGTAGTCATATTACTGTGTAGTACAGTAGCACACTTACATAATAAAAACAAAATCCGTAAAAAGGAAAGATTCTTAAAGTACTGTGGCTATTCAAAGCATGTTGTTGAAAATCTAAATAAATATAAAAATTAATAGTTTTGGGAGTGTGGTCTTACAGTGGGTTCTAGTACCCTTACCAAAACACAGTTGACTGAGAAGGAAACAGAAGACAGAGATCTTATACTTAAGATCTGTGCACATCATTCTATGTAAACTTTACATCAAAAGATACAAAACGATTTGTAAACAAAATATTGACCTCTAGTCAATGATGCACATACTGAAATATTCAGGGTTAAAGTACACTGTTATCTGCTACTTATTCTGAAATGCATCCCCCAAAAAAGGATGGAATAGTGAGACAGGTGATAAAATACACCAGTGTTAATTATGGGATCTAGGCACTTGCAGGTACACAGGTGTTCACAGTAGAATTCTTTCCATTTTTCTGTATGTTTGAAAATTTTTATAAGTATTGGGAAAAAATAACTGGTGGTGAAGCATAGACGAGTAGGTGAACAAAAGTCAAGAGAAGTGGGAATTGTAATGAAAAGTCTCGATTTGAAAAAATTAAAGGCAAAGGTAACCACAACACTGAAATATACCAATGAAGAATATAAAAAAGGGATAGATGGCCCAAAATCCTGGAAGATTATAGAAATTAAAAAGAAAGAAATGAAGGAAGAAAAAGAAAGAATGAATGAATGAAAAGAAATGAAGAAAAGAGAAAAAACAGTATGATTATAGCTTAAGACATCACTCCTGCAGATATCTGGATGAGACCATTACATAAAATGAATAAATCATTAACAGAACCCACAGGAAAAATAAAAGGCACTTCTATAAAGGTTAACTTAAACTCATATTTCATAAATTACAAGTTGAATGCCCTATAATTGGTCAGTGGGAACCTATATAATCACTCCTTCTACTTCTACATTCAGTAGACTAAGAATTGCCAAAAAAGTTTTTTACGTCTGGTATGTTGAATAATTAATAATATTAATCCTAACATTGACAACAACTAAAGCTAATATTGGTATCAATTGATCATCTTTCTATTTTCTCTATTCATAAGATTTCATGCCTGTGGTTTCACTTCCTTCCTTGCTAACCATGTTACTCTGTCATGAATTCTAATAGGCTGTATATATAACATGATTTTTGTAATATTACTTCATCAACCATGCAGAACCCAAATTAGGAAGATGTGCTCTTGCCAACAACCGCCTTCTCAGGACCTCTTGAGAAACAGCTTTTCCTTAGTTGTACTGACCCACTTATTATTCAAATGGCCTCTTCTTCCCATGCCTTTTAAAAGATCTCAAGGATAGAAAAACATAACATACAGAGGATGAATGAAAGGAGGGTGAAAAAGTAGTACACATTGATGAGGACAGGTCAGAGATGTAAAAAGTGTGAAATAAAGCAGGAAACGGGGCAGGGGGGCAGAAAGCAGAAGTACCAGGGTAAAGAACATAAACAAAGATACCAAAGAAAAAAGATAAAATCAAAAATGAGCAACAAATGGGAGAGCATGAACAAGAACACAACTCTTAAAAACCCTATTAAAGTGAAGGGAGTTTTAAAATTAGTAAATTTTTTATAAAATAAAATACATACCTTTCATTTTTCTCTTTTTCAACAAATATCTACTAAGAATTTGCAAGGCACCATTTATAAAACATTCATTATCCCGTAAACAGGCAAAAGAGAATAAAGGGAAAAGTGGTCAAGAAGAGGTAAGACTCCCAGGGGTATGGACCTTTCTGGAAACGTGGCACAGAAACCCCAGAATGAGCTGGGATTCAGCACCAAGTGATTGAGAAAGTCTTCTCAACCAAAAGGGGGAAGAGAGAAATGAGACAAAATAAAGTGTCAATGGCTGAGAGATTCCAAACAGAGTCGAGAGGTTATCCTGGAGGTTATTCTTAGGCATTAAACAGATATCACCTTGTTATTCAAGACATAATGGAGAGGCTGGAGGGGACTGTTTGAAAATGTAAAGCTGTGTTCCAGTAGCCATGTTTCTTGAAGACGACTGTATAATGATATAGCTTTGGCAATCTGACTGTGTGATTGTGAAAACCTTGTGTCTGATGCTTCTTTTATCTACCTTATGGACAGATGAGTAAAACACATGGATTAAAAATAAATAAATAATAGGGGGAACAAATGTTAAAATAAATTTAGTAGATTGAAATGCTAGTGATCAATGAAAGGGAGGGATAAGAGGTATGGCATGTATGAAATTTTTTCTGTTGTCTTTTTATTTATTTTTCTGAATTAATGCAAATGTTCTAAGAAATGATCATGATGAATATGCAACTATGTGATGATATTGTGAATTACTGATCATATATGTAGAATGGAATGATCATATGTTAAGAATGCTTGCGTTTGTTATATTTTTTTAATTTTTTAATTAAAAAAGAAGAGGTCAGAGAAAAGGTACTTATTCAACTTCCACATACACTTACTAGATGGTGTCTTTGAAAAACAATAATTTCTCAGTTTTCAGAAGTCCAATTTAATTATTCTTTTGTCACTTTTTTTGGTATTATAGGTACGAACCACTACTTCCACAAGGTTACAAACATTTGTGGCTATGTTTTCTTCTAAAAGTTTAAAGTTTTAGCTCTTACATATGGATCTATGATCCATTTTGAGTTCATTTTTGCATATGGTATGAGGTAGGGTTCCAACTTCATTCTTTTGCACGTGGATATCCAGTTGTGCCCGTGCCATTTATTGAAAAGACTATTCTCTCCCACACTGAATTGTCAAAAATCAACTGACGCTCAGCAAGTGAACTCACTGCCCTCCCCACTATGTAGGATTTGATTCCCACAGGTATAAATCTCCCTGGAAACGTGAGACAGAATTCCTGGGATGAGCCGTCATCCAGTATCATGGGATTAAGAAAGTCTTCTTGACCAAAAGGGGAAAGAGAGAAACGAGACAAAATAAAGTTTCAGTGGCTGAGAGATTTCAGAGTTGAGAGGTTATCCTGGAGGTTATTCTTATATATTTTGTAGATATTCCTTTTTAGTTTATGGTGTTTGGAGTGGCTAGAGGGAAGTACCTGAAACTGCTGAGCTGTATTCCATAGATTTGATTCTTGAAGATGACCGTATAACGATATATTTTTACAATGTGACTGTGTGATTGTGAAAACCTTATATCTGATGCTCTTTTTATCTAGGGTATGGACAGATGGATAGAAAATAAGGGTAAAAAATAAATAATAGTAGCAGATAAAAGATTAGAAATTGGGTAAATTGAAATACTAGTGGCCAATGAGAGGGAGGGGTAAGGGGTATGGTATGTATGAGATTTTTCTTTTCTCTCTTTATTTCTTTCTCTGGAGTGATGCAAATGTTTTAAAAATGATCATGATGATGAATACACAATTACGTGATGATATTGTGGGACACTGATTTTATACCATGTATGGTCTGTATGTGTATGAAGATTTCTCAATAAAAATATTTTTTTCAAAAATCAATTAAGGGGCAGGCAATGGTGGTGCAGTGACAGAGTTCCCACCTGCCATGCCAGAGACCTGGGTTCAATTCCCGGTGCCTGCCCGTGCAAAAAAAAAAAAAAAAATCAATTAAGGAATTGTAACCCATACCAAACTCTGTAATCTGTTCTACAACTAATTGTTGCACTGTGCTTTGAGATTTATTGCTTTTCTGTATATGTGTTATTTTTCACAAAAAAAAAAAAAAAAGAAAAGAAAAAAGTCAATAGTGATGTCCCAATGTTCTGGAGTAGTTAGAAGGAAAAATCTGAGATGATGGAATGGTAGCCATGACAAATTCTGGGATCTGTCCTGTAACTAGTTGTTGAAGAGTGCTTTGAAAACTATTGCTGTTTTCTTTCTTTGCATTGTATATATGTTATGTTATATATTAAAAAGTCTTAAAAAATTAAAATTAAAAAATTAAAAAAAAATCAATTGACCACTAATACTCAATTGGTACAGATTCTGTTAGGGTGATGGAAAAGTTTTGGCAACAGATGTGTTCTAGGTTGCTAGCTGCCAGAATGCAACACACCAGAAGTGGATCGGCTTTTAATAAACAGGGATTTATTTCTTTAGTTTTTCAGAGGAAAGGCAGCTAACTTTCCACTAAGTTTCTTTCTTAAGTGGGGAAGGCACAGGGCGATCTCTGCTGGCTTTCTCTCTAGGCCTCTGGGTTCCAACAACTTTCCCCAGGGTGATTTCTTTCTGCATCTCCAAAAGCCTGGGCTGAGCTGTAAGTACTGAGATGAGATATGCTGAGCTGCTTGGGCCATGCTACCTTGAGCTCTCTCATTTAAGCACCAGCCAATTAAATCAAACATCATTCATTGCAGAAGGCATGCCTCCTAGCTGACTGCAGATGTAATCAGCAACAAGTGAGGTTCACACGCCATTGGCTCATGTCCACAGCAACAGAACTAGGCACCTTCACCTGACCAAGTTGACACCTGAATCTAACTACCACAGGATGGAAATGATGGTAGCACAACAATGAAAATGTAATTAATTCCCACTGAATTGTATAGTTGAAAGTGGATTAAATAGTATATTTTAAGTTGTATATATTTTACAAGAATGAAAAAGAGTAACCCTGTGTTTCGTTAAACCAAAAAAATAAAATAACCATAAATGAAGGGTTTTATTTCTGGAACCTCAATTCTATTCCACCGATCTATATGCCTATATTTACGTACAATCTTTTTAGCTTTCTAGTAAGTTTTGAAACTCAGAAGAGTGAGACCTCCAATGTTGTTCTTTTTTTTTTTTTTTTTTTTCCACCAA
The DNA here is from genome assembly GCF_023851605.1 of Tamandua tetradactyla. Classification (NCBI taxonomy): domain Eukaryota; kingdom Metazoa; phylum Chordata; class Mammalia; order Pilosa; family Myrmecophagidae; genus Tamandua; species Tamandua tetradactyla. The sequence goes on along the minus strand of NC_135341.1, from coordinate 50,432,321 downwards.
GAAAGAATGTATTTTGTCTTTTTTTACATTTTGGTATATAAGCCATCAGTATTTGGCAAAATTATTTCTTTCTTTTTGAAAAAGAAATGTGGAGGAAAATAGAAATTTACTAGAGCTCATTGGCCCAGCACGTTAAATTTACAGAATTTTTTTTTCTTTTTTTTATTAATCAAAAAAAAAGAAAAGAAATTAACACAACATTTAGAAATCATTCCATTCTACACATGCACTCAGTAATTCTTAGTATCATCACATAGATGTATGATCATTTCTTAGTACATTTGCATCAATTTAGGAAAAGAACTAGCAAAACAGCAGAAAAAGATATAGAATGTTAATATAGAGAAGAGAATTAAAATAATAATACTAATAAAAAATATATATATAAAAAAAGGAAAAAGAAAAAAACAAAAACAAAAGATACAAACAAACAAACAAACAAACAAAAAACTATATTTCAGGTGCAGCTTCATTCAGTGTTCCAACATAGTTACATTACTCTTAGGTATTATTGTGCTGTCCATTTTTGAGTTTTTGTATCTAGTCCTGTTGCACAGTCTGTATCCCTTCAGCTCCAATTACCCATTATCTTACCCTGTTTCTAACTCCTGCTGGTCTCTGTTACCAATGATATATTCCAAGCTGATTCTCGAATGTGGGTTCACATCAGTGGGACCATACAGTATTTGTCCTTTAGTTTTTGGCTAGACTCACTCAGCATAATGTTCTCTAGGTCCATCCATGTTATTACATGCTTCATAAGTTTAGTCTGTCTTAAAGCTGCATAATATTCCATCGTAGGTATACGCCACAGTTTGTTTAGCCACTTGTCTGTTGATGGACATTTTGGCTGTTTCCATCTCTTTGCAATTGTAGATAATGCTGCTATAAACACTGGTGTGCAAATGTCCGTCTGTGTCTTTGCCCTTAAGTCCTTTGAGTAGATACCTAGCAGTGGTATTGCTGGGTCGTAATCCATTCTGCCAGTCTATGTCTTTTGATTGGGGAATTCAGTCCATTAACTTTTAGTGTTATTACTGTTTGGATAATATTTTCCTCTACCGTTTTGGCTTTTGTATTATATATATCATATCTGATTTTCCTTCTTTCTACACTTTACTCCATACCTCTCTCTTCTGTCTTTTCGTATCTGACTCTAGTGCTCCCTTTAGTATTTCTTGCAGAGCTGGTCTCTTGGTCACAAATTCTCTCAGTGACTTTCTGTCTATAAATGTTTTAATTTCTCCTTCATTTTTGAAGGACAATTTTGCTGGATATAGAAGTCTTGGTTGGCAGTTTTTCTCTTTTAGTAATTTAAATATATCATCCCACTGTCTTCTAGCTTCCATGGTTTCTGCTGAGAAATCTACACATAGTCTTATTGGGTTTCCCTTGTATGTGACAGACTGTTTTTCTCTTGCTGCTTTCAAGATCCTCTCTTTCTCTTTGACCTCTGACATTCTAACTAGTAAGTGTCTTGGAGAACGCCTATTTGGGTCTATTCTCTTTGGGGTGCGCTGCACTTCTTGGATCTGTAATTTTAGGTCTTTCGTAAGAGTTGGGAAATTTTCAGTGATAATTTCTTCCATTAGTTTTTCTCCTCCTTTTCCCTTCTCTTCTGGGACACCCACAACACATATATTTGTGCGCTTCATATTGTCATTCAGTTCCCTGACCCCCTGCTCAAGTTTTTCCATTCTTTTCCCTATAGTTTCTGTTTCTTTTTGGAATTCAGATGTTCCATCCTCCAGTTCACTAATTGTAGCTTCTGTCTCTTTAGATCTACCATTGTAGGTATCCATTGTTTTTTCCATTTTTTCTTCTTTGTCCTTCAGTCCCATAAGTTCTGTGATTTGTTTTTTCAGATTTTCTATTTCTTCTTTTTGTTCAGTCCATGTCTTCTTCATGTCCTCCTTCAATTTATTGATTTGGTTTTTGAAGAGTTTTTCCATTTCTGTTCGTATATTCAGCATTAGTTGTCTCAGCTCCTGTATCTCATTTGAACTATTGGTTTGTTCCTTTGACTGGGCCATATCTTCAATTTTCCGAGCGTGATCCATTATTTTCTGCTGGTGTCTGGGCATTTGATCAGATTTCCCTGGGTGTGGGACCTGGCTGGTTGAAAGGTTTTTCTCTGAAATCTCTGGGCTCTGTTTTTCTTATCCTGCCCAGTAGGTGGCGCTCGTGGCGCTCGTCTGTCTGCGGGGCCCACCAGTAAAAGATTCTGTGGCTCCTTTAACTTGCCACTCCGAATCTCACAGTCGGCCCGGGAAACCGCGCGTGGAGGGGGGGTCGCCGGCCGCTGCGGTTTGGGGGAGTGCCGGTTCAAACTGCCCAGCTGGCCCGAGACGCCAAGCGTGGCGGGAGGGCCCCGCTATCCAACGTTCCCAGTCAGACCAGGGAGCCACGTGCGTGGAGGGGACCCCAGTCACCAGCCGCCCCGGCCGGGAAAACACGCGCCCCTTGGGTATCTCACTGCAGCAGATTCTCCCTGCCCGTTCATCCGTTCCAGAATGGGGTACGCTGTCTTTTTGGTCTCTGTCGTGGCTCCGGGAGCTGTTTCGTATTGTTTCTGTTTCTTTAATTGCTGTTCTGGAGGAGAAACTAAGACCCGTACGTCTTACTAAGCCGCCATCTTCTCCGGAAGTCTCTCTTGTTCTTTTTTATGGGTTTTTTTTTGACTCTCTGGGTCCCTTGATTTCCAAGTAAATTTTAGGATCAGCTCAGAATTTTCTGGGGGATTACATTAAATCTGTAGATCAATATGGGGAGTACTGCCATTTTAATATTACTGAATCTTCCAATCCAAGAATGGCTTTCATTTATTAATGCGTTCTTTAATTTATTTTCACAATGTTTTGTGGTTGTCCATGTATAAATCTTATCCTTCTTTTGTTAAATTTATCCCTAAATCACAGGGGTCATTTTGCAGATTAAATCTTCAATTATATAGACTGTAACTGATGCCAAGAAAAAACAAAAGATCTGAAATCACAGTGGCAAAAAAGAAGGTGACAAGGCAGAACTTAGAAGTAAATCCCCTGGCTAAAGTTAATCTGTAGTTGAGGGTGGGGAATTGTATGTCTTCAAACACAAATGTAAGCCCAACACCAGACCTGCATGCTCAGGTCTGATGCTAACTTTTTCTTGTCTTTTATAGCTTACTTTGAGTTTTCTAATGCTGCAAATTATGATTGTTTATAAAGGATTGTTTATAAAGGACTCCCATAATCTAGATTAAGACTCAGTTTCATTCACTTGGGCCACATCTTAACTAAAAATAACCTCTTCAAGAGATCCTGTTTACAATGGGTACATACTCATAGGAATGCGGATTAAGACCAAGAACGTGTCTAAATTTGGGGTACATAACTGAAGCCATAACTGATTGTATAAAATTTTATACAATTACTAGTTTGCAATTACTCTGACAGACTAAATGAATCTTTTCCTTTATCATCATATTGATAAGAATTTCACAATTGGTTATCCTTAAAATTTCCAATGGACTAGATAATGTAGCAATATTGAGAGATACTGGAAGTCCAACTGTTGAACAGCACATGTGTTTTCTTTTTGAGGTATATGGAATTATTACTGAAATATTTCCTCCCCCAAAAGAATATCAAAAAGAAGACGCTATACACAAAAGGACAAATATTGTATGACTACACTTAAATGAAATTCTATAATAAGCAAATTCATAGAGAGAGAAAGTAGATTACAGTTTATCAGGGGCTGGGGTGAGGGGGAATGGGAAGTTATTGCTTAATGGGTAAAGAGTTTATGTTTTGGGTGATGAAAGTTTCAGTAATATAAAGTGGTGATGGCAACATAGCACAACACTGCAAAAATAATGCCACCAAACTATACATTTAAAATTTGTTAAAATGGCAAATTTTATGTTAAATATGTTACCACCACACACAAAACAAAGCTAATACTAGAAAAGCGTAGCTAACCTCTGCTACTGTTAATAAAACAGAATTACAAGAATTAAGTCCCAAAACAAAAAAGTACTTAAATTGGCTTTAGACTTTAGGCTCTCCTTCTGACCAAAAATGATCTTTATTGACAATATTCATATTAAGTATGTTTCGATGTGAGCAAAAATAAAACTTAAAACATAATACATGAATTACATGAATAAAGATGATCATTTCAATTTCTTTTTAATCAACACAAAACAAAACACAAAACAGAAAACGGCCCAGGCTGGCAAAAATAAATTTATTAAGTCAAGGTCAACAATCAAAATTTGCAGCATTAGAAAACTCAAAGTAAGCTATAAAAGACAAGGAAAAGTTAGCATCAAACCAATAAGGTATAGAAAGATGAAAAAATAGCATGTAAATCATGACTGTAAGCAGATAAAAGCTTTGTACATGTGAATAAAGTGCAATAAAGAAAATATATTTTAAAAAAGGAATTTCCCTTTTTCCCAAATTTAGAAGCTGTTGATAACCACTTTATCCCAAAAAATCACTTAAAATCTACATTAAGAGGCTATTTCATACTATGAAAATATGTGTAAGGATAACCAATTGTGAAATTCTTATCAATATGATGATAAAGGAAAAGATTCATTTAGTCTGTCAGAGTAATTGCAAACTAGTAATTGTATAAAATTTTATACAATCAGTTATGGCTTCAGTTATGTACCCCAAATTTAGACACGTTCTTGGTCTTAATCCGCATTCCTATGAGTATGTACCCATTGTAAACAGGATCTCTTGAAGAGGTTATTTTTAGTTAAGATGTGGCCCAAGTGAATGAAACTGAGTCTTAATCTAGATTATGGGAGTCCTTTATAAAGAGAAAAAAAATCAGAAACAGAGGAAGCTGGAAGTCAGTGGAACCTGGAAGAGAAAGGAGAGGACACTACAATGTGATGGGAAAGCCAATACCAAGGATTGCCAACAGCTAATCCCAGAACACCACAGTCTTTGCAGACAAATCACTGCCTTTCAGACACCTGATTTTGGATTTCTCCTAGCTTCAAAAGCATGAGCAAATAAATTCTTGTTGTTTAAGCCAGCATGCTATATGGTATTTGTATCAGCGGACAGGAAATTAAGACACTGATAATCTATGGTAAAAGCATACTTCCCTAACAAATTTCATATTAACTATTAATATCATAGACATAATGGAATTCTAAGCAAATGAAAACCACTCTGCTATTTTTAAATAGAATAAGTACTATTGGATTAACCTTAAAATGTTATAAACATAAACTGTGATTCAAGAATCAACATTCAGGTCCTCTAAAAGTCCTGGAAAAAAAAGATCAACTTTCAAATCTACACATTTTTATGATTAGAAAAAAATCTTTTGAAATTTCCACCTTTCCCTGAAGATATCAATGACTCACACTTCACCCATAAACCCACTCATTAAAAATAAATAAATAAAATGTAGAGACGAGAGTTATGAAAACGTTTTTTGCAGCAGAAAGGAAGATACCAATATCTTTCCTCTCTTGAGTCATGTTGGTCAGGTTTGTATAACCAAAATTTGCCTTAGATAGAAAGAGCAAAAGTTGAAATGGCAGACAAGATACCAATCAGGTGCTTAAAAGGAAGAAGTCAGTAAGATATAATGCAAGATAGTAAAATATTCATGGAGGAAAGATTAGAGAACAGAGCAGGAATGACAGTACTGCTATAAGAGTAGCTAACCCAAGTGTCACCTCAGCATAAAAGCACATGTAAGGAGTTTAGATACATCACTTTTTTGTTGTTGTTGTATACACTTTGCATGAATAACTTTATTAACTGTTAATGAAAATTAGAATTTTTCTGGGATCTTAAAAACAAGATTGTTTTTAATCTTAAAATGCTTTGTCTCTTTAGTGAATCCATCTTTGGAGTTAGTCATTATTCCCACCATATCTGTCATCTTGACTCTAACTGGATATTCCTTTCCTTTTGGTCTAGACCTTCAGATTTTAAAAGTAAAGAAAAGTCATTTTTCCACAGTTCGGTTCTCTGAAAACCTTCTATCTCCCACTGAAAGTCACATTTCAGGAGTGAAGCAATCACATGCTAGAACATCAGGGCCAACTGGAAAGCCATTATGAACACTCTCGCTGATTGATCTTATTTATCACCACAAGCCTGAAAATGCACCGTCCTGGAAAAGGTGATCTCTCTGAGTACACATGTAATATTTTAAAAGGAGAAGGCAATATGAAGGGGGCTGAGTCTTGATCACCAAAATCAGCACAATGAAAACAATAATGAATACTGAGTACCAGAATTCAAAATATCAGATGTTCTAGAGATAGGGTGCCAGTTTTCAATTCTGTTTTGAACACCACATTACAAAAGAACTTTATTTATTATTTTTTTTTGCATGGACAGGCACTGAGAATTGAACCCAGGTCTCCAGCATGGCAGGCGAGAACTATGCCTGCTGAGCCACCATGGCCTGCCCAAAAGAACTGTTTTTAAAAATAAAAAAGGATTAAGAGAAAAGAAAAAAAATAAGGAGTTTCTAAACTGTTGAATGACCCCATTTGTTCTGATATACTTCAATCACATCTTTTTCCTCCATTTCCAGTTCTTCTGGACATGATTATCAGCAATTCTCTGACCTTCAAAGAGAAACCTGAGTGAATTTATTGGCAGTCCCTATCTTTGACGTATGATTCGAGTTTCTTGAGATGTGTTGTCATTTTCACCTTGAAGTGAATCTTACTGTTATCCTGTCCAGTGACTTTCAGTTTAATATATTCACCTCCTTCTTTATCCCCCAAGTCCTCAGTTGAAGGTTTTGCCTTCTGGTTGCCTTCAGATCGGGGTCGCCGCACAGTAGCAACCTGAGGCAAGCAGAACCTCACTCCAGGGTTTACAAATCCATTGTCTCTCTTCCCCACAGCACCTAAATATATCACTTTTGTTGATTTAAAAAAAAAGAAAAAAACTGAAACCAGCACTTGGCTCCTTTTTATGAATATAAAGATCTCTTTGATCTCCCCACCCTTACACCTGCTCATCCTCTAACCCTCACCATTCTTCATCCCCGTTTCAGTTTAATGCTGCCGGAATGCAATATACTAGAAAAGGGATTTATTAGGTTATAAATTTACAGTTCTAAGGCCATGAAAATGTCCAAATTAAGGCATCAACAAGAGGATACCTTCACTTAAGAAAGGTCCATCACTTCTGGGGTTTCTCTGACACATGAGAAGGCACATGGCGACATCTATTGGCCCTTTGCTCCCAGATTTCGTTGTTTTCAGCTCATAGTTTTAGTGGCCTCCTCTCTGAGCTCTCTGAGCTGTCTCCAAGCATCTGAACTCTCTGCTGCTCCATATGGGCTATGAGGTCTCTCTCATTCTAGGCTCCAAGAAAGGATTAAGACCCACCTTGAACGGGTGGGGTCACATTTCCATGGAAGCAATCTAATCAAAAGGTCCCAAACAAACAATAGGTCTGTCCCCACAAAACTGAATTAGAAGAACACAGTTTTGCTGGGGTACATAACAGTTACAATCAGCACAATCCCTCACCTCCCCCCCGTCCCACACACAGTTTTCAATAATGAAACGCTGTATGTTTTTTATGTCAGGTACGTGGCACACAAGAGACTCAGTAAATGCTGAATGAATGAACGAGAAATAGTAACACTTCATCACTAAATTATGGGTTTTGCTTTCTTTTTACCTTTTATTGCCGACATGCTATGACTCCCCAAAATCTAATTTTAAAAGATTAAACAAATGACCCAACTCAGTTAACTTATTAGCTTAATCTCTTTAAAAATTATATACATATGGAAATAACTCCAAATAGAAATCATTAATGTTTCCCCCAAAAGTAATACTTTTATTAGAATAAAAGCACTTGAGTTTTCAAACTAAACACTTCAGATTAACCATTTATCTCATTTTCTTTTTTACACCCCACTAAAATGTAAGTACCTGTGGGAAGTAAAAGGTATAAACTCGCAAAGACAATGGAGACAACTGGAGGCTGGCAATTTCAATAACTAATGGAAAGGTAGAAAATAAGTTAGGAAAAGATAACTCACTTTGCAGAACAGTAAAAGTTACAACCCAAGTGCCTCTAGAGAGTGAATCCAACAAAAAGCATCATCATACCTCTCCAAAGAACTGTGAGGTATCTCTAAATGGTGTGAATGAGGCCCAGGCAAAAGCAGCGCATCAGCTGAAAGTCTTTATATGAGGTAGCTGGACCTCCAGGTCACCTCTCTATAACCATCTCTATTTCTACCATTTCATCCTCTATCACTCTGGATAGAAGACGGTCCTAGAGGCCAGAGTGGCTATGGGGAAGGGAGGTATAAGGCATTGGGGTGCGTATGTTTGTTAGGTGAAACTTCACACGCTGAAATGTGGGTTTGCCCGACATCCACCCTGCTCCATAATTCATACCCCTCCCTCATCACTCTCCAACAATCAAGATATCTGTGAAAGCCACAAACTCAGAAGACTAAAAAAATAGCAGGAAAAAAAAACAGTGGAAGAAAACTAAAAAATAACTCATTAATAACCTCAAGGATTTTAGAAAACATTGAAACCATGAAACAAGACCAGTGGGCTATTAAAAAAAATAATAAAGAAAAAGTATTCAGAGAATAAAAACAAGCTCTTGTAAATTAAAACATGATAGCATAAATTTAAAACTCAACAGAACTCAGCAATTCCATTTCTTAGGTAGCCAAGAGAATTGAAAACATATATCCATGCAAAAAATTGTGCATGGATGTTCACAGCAACATTATTCATATGAGGTAACAAGCAGAAACCATCAAAATGATCATCAACTGATGAACAGATAAATAAAATATGATATACTCACACAACAGGATATTATTCAGGGATAAAAGAAATGAAATACTGATTCATGCTACAGTACTGATGAACTTTGAAAACACTATGCTAAGTGAAAGAAGCCACATACAAAGGCCACATATCGTATGATTTCATTTCTGTGAAATGTCCAGAACAGGCAAATCCATAGAGAAAGAAAGTGGAATGGTGGTCGCCTAGAGCTGAATGAAGGGTAGGTTAAGGGGAAATGGGGAGTGGCTGCTAACAGATACTGGTTTCTTTTGGGGATGACAAAAATATTCTAAACTTAACTGTGGTGATAGTTGTGCAACTCTGAATACCCTAAAAACCATTAAATCGTATACTTAAAATAGCTGATTTGTATGATGCATTAATTATATCTCAATAAAGTTGTCATGTAAAAAAAAGCTTAAGGGAATGATTTCATTAGCGCTGTTTTATTCAGTCACTTGGATTCATCAGGACAAGACTGACTATTAAGTAAAGTGAAGAATCCCCTATCCTGCTACTTCTAGGGTCCCCTTCTCCATGCAGGAATGGGCTGGGGGGAGGGGAAAAGAGGGACTGACTCCTATTGGGTATAAGATTTCCCTTTGAAGTGTTGAAAATGTTTTGGAATTAGACAATGGTAATGTTTGCACACTGAATTGTACATTTTATAGGAGGAGGCATTTATAACATGACTATCTCAATTAAAAAAAAGTTTTTAATTAAAAATATCATTAGAGATACTGCCACTATTGAAGACAGTTTAGTGCTTCCTCAGAAAACTAAGCATATAGTTGCCACCACTCAGTACATACTCAGAAGAACTGAAAGCAGGGACATAAACAGACATCTGCAGACTGATGTTCATAGTGGCATTATTCACAACTGCCAAAAGATGGAAACAATACAAGTGTCCATCAACCAATGAACAGATAAACAAAATGTAGTATATACATATGATGGAATATTATTCTGAAGTAAGAAGGAATGAAGTTCTGAAACATGCAAAAACATGGATGAACCTTGAGGATATTATGTTGACTGAAATAAGTCAGACACAAAAGAATATGGATGAACCTTGAGGACATTACCTTGAGCGAAATAAGTCAGACACAAAAGAACAAATTATAATATGTAAACTCATACACATGGAATTTAGAATATAGCTTACTGGGATTTAGAATGAGGCTAGAGAATGGGGAGTAGTTGCTTAAAATGTGCAGAATTTTTAACTAGGTTGAACTCCAGTGTGTGCAAATGGATAGAGGTGACAGTAGCACATTATTGTGAGTATAATTAACAATGCTAAAGTGTGTGTGAATATGGTTCATAAGGGAAGTAGAGTCATATATGTCACCAGAAGGAAACTCAGAGGTTAAAGCATGGATCTGTCAAACACAATAAATGTTGTGGTGGACAATGACCGTGATTAACAGCACAAATATAAAAAGTTTCTTCCATGAACTAGAACAAACGTATGAAATTATTAATGGAGTTAATAACAGAGAGGTATTCGGGAAAAAACGTACCTATTGCAAACTATGGACTACAGTGAACAGTAATGTCTTAATATTCTTCCATCAACAGTAACAAATGTACCACACCAATATCAGGGGTCAATGATGGGGGTTGGAGGGTTAAGGGACATGGGATAGTTGAGGTTTTCTCTTTTTTTTTTTTGGAGTAATGAAAATGTTTTAAAATTGACTGTGGTATGAATGCACAATTATATGATGAGACTGTGAGTCACTAAGTATATACTTTAAATTATCATAACAAATTTCAAACACTGGGGAAAATGACAATGGTACAGGCTTCCATAGGTGGGAAAATAAGAATTGCTTCAGACTTCCAAAATACAGAAATAACTAAATGAAATATCTTCAAAACAACTAAAGGAAAATTACAGACAACATATAAATAACCTATACTCAGCCAAACTATTCTACTACCATACTTGATTATTAAAGGCATTTTCAGAAAAGCAAGATCTCAAAAATTTGCCTGTTCCACATCGTTTGTCAATAAGCTACTAGAAGATATGCTTCATCAAGTGGAAGGGAAAAATGAGAAAATGGAAGATCTGGCATACAGGAAATAAGAAATCCAACACAGGAGAGGGGTAAAGGGGATCGATCCCCGGGAAGATGACACATATACAACGAAGAAAGGTACAGAATAAAGCAATGTGATTCAAGAGACATAATGGAGGCCTGAAGCAAAATGATTTAAGAAACATCACCAAAATCCCTACAGTTTTTTGGGCCTCTTTTTTTTTTTCATTATTTAAAATAATTTTTTTTTAATTTTTTGTTGAGATATATATTCACATACCATATAATCATCTAAAGTGCTCAATCAGTAGTTCAGTGTCATCATATAGCTGTGCATTTATCATCATAATCACTTTTTGAACATTTCATTATTCAAAAAAAAATTTTTTAATTAAAAAGAAAAGTAAAAGAGAATACCCAAAACATCCCATACCCATCCCCAACCCATACCACCTATTCATTTTTTTGTCTTTTTTTTCTCTTATTCATCTGCATATACATTGGATAAAGGGAGTATCAGTCACAAGGTTTTCACAATCACATGAACACCTCTTAAAAGCTCTATAGTTATTCAATCATCTTCAAGAATCAAGGTTATTGGATTACAATTCAGTAGTTTCTGAATTTTCCCTGTAGCTACTCCAATTACCCCAAAACTGAGAAGGGATATCTACACTGCATAAAAATAATCTCCAGAATGACCTCTTGACTCTACGTGAAATCTCTCAGCCACTGAAACTTTATTTTGTTTCATTTCTCTTCCCTCATTTGGTGAAGAAGGCTTTCTTACTCCCACGTTGCCAAGACCAGGTTCATCCCTGGGTATCATGTCCAAGTGGCCAGGGAGATTTACACCCTGAGAGTCATGTCCCACATGGGGGGTGGGGGTGGGGGGCAATGAATTCACCTGCAAAGCTAATTTAGAGACAGAAGCCACGTTTGAGCAACAAAAGAGGCTCTCTGGGTGTGACTATTAGATACAATTATAAGTAGGCTTGGCTTCTCCCCTGCAGGAATAAGTTCCATAAGGGGAAGCCCCAAGATTGAGGGCCTGTACCCATCAATTTGGCAGTCCCCAATCCAATGCTTGTAAAAATATTAAGTCTTCCCAAGTGGGAAAGTCTAATATTTCCACCTTTTTCCCCAGTCCCTTAAAGGGATTTTGCAAATACTTTTTTATCTTTTGCCCAGATTGCTCTGGGAAGTATAGGGCATCACACTAACCTGTACAAACCAACAAACCAATCTCTATTCAAGTTTCCTTGTAATTATGGCATTCAAATAGGCTAAGTTAGATAGTGTGCTACCAAAAATACAATTTTGTATCAAATAAGTATCTCTTCCCTTGGTCTCTCACAGGAGTTGAAGTTTTAAAATACAGTCAATATCATCCTTTACCCTTTAGTCTGAGTTACCTTAGAGGGCTCTCTTTTTTTTTTTTTTTTTATGATTGTTATGTCCTTTTGATGAAATGACCCTTTATTTATTTATTTTTTTATTAATTAAAAAAAAGAAAAGAAATTAACACAACATTTAGAAATCATTCCATTCTACATATGCACTCAGTAATTCTTAGTATCATCACATAGATGTATGATCATCATTTCTTAGTACATTTGCATCGATTTAGGAAAAGAACTAGCAAAACAGCAGAAAAAGATATAGAATGTTAATACAGAGAAGAAAATTAAAATAATAATAATAAAAATATATATATATATAAAAGGAAAAAGAAAAAACAAAAACAAAAGATACAAACAAACAAACAAACAAACAAAAAGCTATATTTCAGGTGCAGCTTCATTCAGTGTTCCAACATAGTTACATTACACTTAGGTATTATTGTGCTGTCCATTTTTGAGTTTTTGTATCTAGTCCTGTTGCACAGTCTGTATCCCTTCAGCTCCAATTACCCATTATCTTACCCTGTTTCTAACTCCTGCTGGTCTCTGTTACCAATGATACATTCCAAGTTGATTCTCTAATGTCAGTTCACATCAGTGGGACCATACAGTATTTGTCCTTTAGTTTTTGGCTAGACTCACTCAGCATAATGTTCTCTAGGTCCATCCATGTTATTACATGCTTCATAAGTTTAGTCTGTCTTAAAGCTGCATAATATTCCATCGTAGGTATACGCCACAGTTTGTTTAGCCACTTGTCTGTTGATGGACATTTTGGCTGTTTCCATCTCTTTGCAATTGTAGATAATGCTGCTATAAACACTGGTGTGCAAATGTCCGTCTGTGTCTTTGCCCTTAAGTCCTTTGAGTAGATACCTAGCAGTGGTATTGCTGGGTCGTAATCCATTCTGCCAGTCTATGTCTTTTGATTGGGGAATTCAGTCCATTAACTTTTAGTGTTATTACTGTTTGGATAATATTTTCCTCTACCATTTTGGCTTTTGTATTATATATATCATATCTGATTTTCCTTCTTTCTACACTTTACTCCATACCTCTCTCTTCTGTCTTTTCGTATCTGACTCTAGTGCTCCCTTTAGTATTTCTTGCAGAGCTGGTCTCTTGGTCACAAATTCTCTCAGTGACTTTTTGTCTATAAATGTTTTAATTTCTCCTTCATTTTTGAAGGACAATTTTGCTGGATATAGAAGTCTTGGTTGGCAGTTTTTCTCTTTTAGTAATTTAAATATATCATCCCACTGTCTTCTAGCTTCCATGGTTTCTGCTGAGAAATCTACACATAGTCTTATTGGGTTTCCCTTGTATGTGACAGATTGTTTTTCTCTTGCTGCTTTCAAGATCCTCTCTTTCTCTTTGACCTCTGACATTCTAACTAGTAAGTGTCTTGGAGGACGCCTATTTGGGTCTATTCTCTTTGGGGTGTGCTGCACTTCTTGGATCTGTAATTTTAGGTCTTTCATAAGAGTTGGGAAATTTTCAGTGATAATTTCTTCCATTAGTTTTTCTCCTCCTTTTCCCTTCTCTTCTCCTTCTGGGACACCCACAACACATATATTTGTGCGCTTCATATTGTCATTCAGTTCCCTGATCCCCTGCTCAAGTTTTTCCATTCTTTTCCCTATAGTTTCTGTTTCTTTTTGGAATTCAGATGTTCCATCCTCCAGTTCACTAATTGTAGCTTCTGTCTCTTTAGATCTACCATTGTAGGTATCCATTGTTTTTTCCATCTTTTCTACTTTGTCCTTCACTCCCATAAGTTCTGTGATTTGTTTTTTCAGATTTTCTATTTCTTCTTTTTGTTCAGCCCACGTCTTCTTCATGTCCTCCCTCAATTTATTGATTTGGTTTTTGAAGAGGTTTTCCATTTCTGTTCGTATATTCAGCATTAGTTGTCTCAGCTCCTGTATCTCATTTGAACTATTGGTTTGTTCCTTTGACTGGGCCATATCTTCAATTTTCCGAGCGTGATCCATTATTTTCTGCTGGTGTCTGGGCATTTGATCAGATTTCCCTGGGTGTGGGACCCGGCTGGTTGAAAGGTTTTTCTCTGAAATCTCTGGGCTCTGTTTTTCTTTTCCTGCCCAGTAGGTGGCGCTCGTGGCGCTCGTCTGTCTGCGGGGCCCACCAGTAAAAGATTCTGTGGCTCCTTTAACTTGCCACTCCGAATCTCACAGTCGGCCCGGGAAACCGCGTGTGGAGGGGGGGTCGCCGGCTGCTGCGGCTTGGGGGAGTGCCGGTCCAAACTGCCCAGCTGGCCCAAGACGCCAAGCGTGGCGGGAGGGCCCCGCTATCCAACATTCCCAGTCGGACCGGGAAGCCACGTGTGTGGAAGGGACCCCAGTCGCCAGCCGCCCCGGCCCGGGAAAGCACACGCCCCTCGGGTATCTCACCGCAGCGGATTCTCCTTGCCCGTTCATCCGTTCCAGAATGGGGTACGCTGTCTTTTTGGTCTCTGTCGTGGCTCCGGGAGCTGTTTCGTATTGTTTCTGTTTCTTTAGTTGCTGTTCTGGAGGAGGAACTAAGACCCGCGCATCTTACTAAGCCGCCATCTTCTCCAGGAGTCCGAGGGACCTCTTTTTAACATTAGATGAGCCTGGTACAAATTTTTATCTGAATATTGTTTATCTTGACCCCATGTTGATTAAGTTTCTGATGGCCCTTTGAAGCCCTATTGCTGTTTCCCTTTTCTGTCTGAATCCTACAACTATGCTACATTTTACAGCCCTTCCTATAGTTAAGTGCAGTCATTTGACAGAGTTCTGGAATGAAATGTGGGCAAAAGTGTAGTCTCTGAGGCTCCAGGGATGGTCTTTCACAGATGAAAGGAGCCTAGGTCCCTCAGTGACTGTGGGACAGAGGGTCTCTCTGCCATTGCTTTCCAACTCACAGAGGGCAGAGTTGTGAGAAATAAACTCTTACTGTGTCAAGCCATTGACATTTGGGTTTTGTTTGTAAGAGCAAGTTAGCTCACCCTGACTAAAAGACAAAATGTGGTAAAGCAATTCAGTTTTTACATAAATAGGTGATAGGGATTAGGTGGGAACCTTCCCAAGAGAATAATTAATTGTAAAATGGGATTGGGATTACACTGAGGGAAAAAGTTACTATTAAAGGATATATACAGGGAACTTCTACAATAATTATAATATTCAATTTTTTGACTTAAGGAATGAGACCACAGATGCTCATTTTACTCTTCTTCCTAAAACTTTTTGTTTTATATTCCTCTATATTTCACGGTAAACTATTTTGTTAATAATAAATTAGATTAGATATACAAAGATAGATAGGATAGACATCTGAAAAATCTTTTGGAGCATTTGGGGAAAGTAATCAATAAGTGAACAGAATAGTAAACAAATTTTAAAAATTGGCAACTTTTAAACCCCCTGGAAAAATTAAAAGTGAAACAAGCAAGGAAACAATCATAATACAATACTTGCTGAGCAGTAAATAATATTTACTTAGTTAACTACTGATTTAAAATTTCAAAATTGGAATATTGCAGGGAGAAAGTATTGAGAAAATAAAAAATTACAGGAAAACCAGTCATCCTCATCATCCAAAGGTCCTCTTATTTTAATTGCGTAGGCATATATAAATACACATATATATATTCTTAAACAAAAGTGGGTTTATAAAATATCTGCTATTTTGTAACAAGCTGTGGCAAGCAGAATCTAAGGTGTAACACACACAGGCACGCACGCATGCACGCACACACTTGGTGATCCCTGCCTCCTGGTATTCACACCTTTGTGTAATCTCCAACCCATGAATGTGGGTGGGACCTGTGATTTGCTTCTAAGAGATCAACAGAATACAGCAAAGGTTATGGATGTCACTTCCATGCCTAAAGTTATGTTTTGAGACTCTAGCAGGCTACTGACAGCTTAATGAAGTAAGTGACCACACTGGGAAAACCCATGTAGGCAGGAATTGCATGTAGTTGCCACTAGGAACTGAGCGGAACCTATAGATGACAAAGAGCAAGAAATCTCAGGCCCACAACCACAAGGAAATTAATTCTGTCGACAACCTGAGTCATCTAGAAACAGGTTTCCCCAGTGTGCTGGTTTGAATCTGTTGTAGACCCCAGAAAAGTCATGTGCTTTAATCCTCATTCAATATTGCTGGGTGAGAGCTTTTTGATTGTTCCCATGGAGATGTGACTCTATTGTGGGTGGTAACTTTTCATTAGATGGTTTCCATGGAGATGTGTCTCCACCCATTCAAGGTGGGATTTTCTTACTGGAGCCCTTTAAGAGGGAACCATTTTGGAAATAGCTTTACAGCAGGCACAGCCAGAGACCTTTGGAGATGAAGAAGGAAAACTTTTCAGGGGGAGCTTCATGAAACAAGAAGCTAGGAGAGAAAGCTAGCAGACTTTGCCACGTGCCCTTCCAGCAAAGAGAGAAACCCTGACTTTATCAGACTTTCTTGAGTGAAGGTAACCTCTTGTTGGTGCCTTAATTTGGACATTTTTACGACCTTAGAACTGTCAACTTGCAACGTAAACTCCCCTTTTTATAAGCCATTCTGTTTCTGGTATATCGCATTTTTGCGGCTTTCAAACACCCATTTTCTTCAGGTGGGACCTCAGCCTAGCCAACACCCAACACCTTCATTGTAGCTTCATGAGACCCTAAGCAGAGAACCCGGCTAAAGCGTACCCAAATCTCTGCCCCCACAGAAACTGTGAGACAATACTTGTGTGCTGTTTTAAGCTACTAAATTTGTACAATTTGTTACACAGCATGAAAAACTAATATATCAGCTTTTTAAACTCAGAAAAATAATAGCTTTCCACCTCGAATATATATTTATATAATTGTAATGGTATCTAAATATTTCATCTATTTAGTGCTAGACTTTCAGATTGTTTCTAATATTTTGCCATTAGAAATAAAGCTACAATGAACTCTTTGCGCACTTATCCAATTATGAATTTCTTAGAATGGATTCACAGAATTAGAATCACTAAAGTAAAAGAAGACTCTTTAAGATTCAAGAAGATTCGAGCAGTAGGAAATAACAGGAATTTTAAAAATTATGTTTCCTATAAGCCATGCTTAATATTTAATATAGTAAGCAGAAATTTTACTCAATCCTATTTAATAAGCTATCTGCTTTACATAATCATACTTATCCCTTCCAGAGAACTATAAGAAATTATAAGATGTCCATCTGTCTCAGCTTATCTAAGATATTCATTTGCTAACTTCTAGTCACCTTTGATACCACTAATAAAAAAAAGATATCAGAAGGAGTAGGCAGAAATCATAACCACTTTATACAGATCCCTAAATGAATATAAACTGTTTCATGTGGGAAGAGTCCTGGTTTGGAATCACAAACTTAATTAGTCTCCTCCAAATTTGACTGTAAGCTCCTCCACTGACTAGTTGAGAGTCTTTGGAGAAGTCACTTTCCTAGACTTCTATAATAGCTCATCTTGAAAAAAAAGAAAAAAGAATAAAGGGAAAATGAAAAGTTTTGCTTTTTAGTAAGAGCTCAGTAAATATCAGCTATGATTTTTCCCTTCTTTTTCTGCTCACTCCTTTTCTAGTGTCACAATTCTCAAAAATGTGGATGGACTGCAAAGGGTGCGTTTGGAAAGATAATGAAGACAGTGACTCTCATTTCCTTGACTGTCCACCTACATATAGTGTTATCTATATATAGATAAAACTAAAACTGAATTTTTTCCTATCTTTACTTCTATAATTCTTGGGTCACTAAAGCAAAATGTATAATTTTAAAAATAGCAACATGTATGCTTGCTAATTGCATACTTTGTTTTTAAACATACATGATTTAAACCATTTAATAGGGAAATAAATATTTTAACCTTCTACTCTTCTGCATATACAGTGCACACTAACTTATAAAACAGAGAGCCAGAAGATTATTTCTAGTTGCTAAAATGTTTCTACTTAGGAAAGTAGGAGACATAGAATAACTAAGTGCTCAGAACATGTAACTTAAATATTAAACTTGTTTCCTAAACCAGTAAAGGTATCTGCTATATATAAATCAATTCAAAATATGATGTTTATAGGAAGGAACATTAAAATATAAAGAGTTCAAGATGAAAACAATGAAAAAACATGAACTCTTGAGTCTTAAGACTCGACCCTCCATGATTCTTTTTAGGAAGGGTGTCAATATTCCACCTCTGAGAAAATTAAAATGCCCTGATACAAACTACAAGGCTCTTCCCAACCTCTTTCCACTCTCCCTCCTCTGCTCTGTTCACACTACCCTTCACCTCTTTTTTTTTGGAGGGGAAGGAGGCTGAAACGGAATGAATAATAGGACAAAAGGAATAAATCAAATAATAGGATTAAGGAGGAAAGGAAAACATTCCTTTACTTTTTCTACTTACACTGAATCCTAAATTCTTCACCATCATCATCATCACCACCACCACCAAATGCTAACAATCAAAATTCCTGGGGTCAAGAAAAAATTACAGTTCTTCAAGTCACTACCTAATCTAAAGTAAAAGAAAGAGACTCCATCTGCAGGCATTGAATCTGTAAATTATGTCTCTATGTCAAATTCTTAAACAACCTTAATTGTAATACAAAGCCTCAGTTCACTCAAAAGAGTGAACAACAAAGTTCTTAAATAGCTTTCTAGCCTAAGAAATAAAATCAATTAAAGAACTTTAAACTCGAGCATTTCATTCACTAAGATTCAATAAAAAATACCAAGGTTTTCATGAGAAACCCACATAATAAGAAGACAATAGCTACGCAGGAAGATATCTGATGATAACTAAGAATTTAAAGATAAAATTTCAGTAAAACTGACATGACATTGTACAGTTCTCTGAGAAGAGAATGAATATTTGGGAGCAGACTAAATTATCTCCCTGAGCTCAAAATAAGTCTGTAAAACAGCCCACTTACTACTTGCAAGTGTCCAGTAGCAAGTTTTAAGGTCTCTAGATATTAAGATATGTATACTATGCAAATGTTCACCCCAAAACTTAGTTACCCTTAATCTTCTGAAGGCAAATGTCCTTTCAGGGTTCACTCTTCTGTGGTTGCCACTTTTCCTAAACCACAGGCCTTCCTGACTTGCAGTGGAGCCAGGCCAGTTTACTGTTATGTGGTAGGTTCTGTGAGGCGAGCTTTGACAAGACCTCAAAATAGACCCTGGGCACCAGCCAGTGAAACTGCCACTTACAAGTCCCAACTTCATCATCACACTTTAGCCCTAGCCCTTTTCTCTTCTCTAGTCTTTCATTTTAAAAGGGCAAAGGATCCTGAACTTTATACTGGTTTTGCAGGACCTACAGAAGATTGAAATAAAAATTTAAACCTCCCTCTTTCTTGCTCACAAATACTTTGCAAAATAAAGAATCTGTACCTACTTCCTGCCTTGGGAAATTAATCCATCGAAAGCACTCTGCTTTACAAAAGGATTGTTGGATCCCAAGCACCAGAGAGGTTTATTTTATTACAAATACACTAGGATGTAGATAAAGGAAGAAGAACGAAGGTGAACTCTTTCTCTTGTGAGTAATAATAGGGTAGCAGAAGTCAGCAAGGCAAGGAGTTAAAAGTTCAACTATTAAACTATACACAATGTTTTCAACTGGTATGTTAAATCCTAAAACAATCAACATACTACAAGCAGTAGCACTTTATTGGCAAATATAAATGAAGTACTCTGTGATAGCAGCAGTCTTCAAACTATGATATTTCTATGTTTACCCATGCAATAAAATTTACCACCTGACACTTTAAAATATTGTCAAAATGTTTAAAATTGCCTTATAAAATACATTTGCAATATTTTTCAAAAAATGGACAGGATAAAGAGTACAAAGGATTTAAGAGCACCTTTCTCCTTCTCCAAGCCTGAGAAAGAAGTTATAAAATAAAGCCCAATATAGGTTTGAAATAAACTTTTAAATTTTCATAACCTAAGTCCCAACCTTGCAGTCACACTTCTGGAAATTTACCCACTATACAACACTTATATGCACTACTACAAAGACTTATATATGTGATGTTCATTATAGCAAAGTTTGTAATAGTAGAAAACAAAAACAACTTAGACGTTTGTTAGTAGGGAAAAGAAACGAATTATGGTTTATCCACACCAGGCAGTACTACATTCAACCTTTTTAATTTTAGTTTGTTTTAGTTTTATTATTTTTTCTTGTAGTCCAGCCTTTTTAAAAAATAAGATGGACTTACGTGCTAATATGAAAAGATCTTTAAGATATATTAAGGGTAAGAAGGAAAGTACAGGACATTTGTACTTTCTCATTACGTATACGTGACTGCATACGTAATGAGAAATTTGGAGAAGAATACACAAGAAACCACTGACAGTGGTTGCTCAGAATAAGGAAAGCCTGAAAGTTAATTGTGGAAAGGAGACTTTCTTTTTGCCTTACAACATTATGTTTTTAAATGTTTTGTCAATTTTTTTAAAAGTCCACAAATGTCTATTGGACCCACAGGGTACATCCTCCCTACTATATATACCATTTCTTTCCGCTTTCTAACTATCTCTGCTTTTATCTACTGCTTACCCTCTAACAGACCAATATAAAAACATAGATATGGAGCAAACCTCAGAGTTTTTCCAGGAAACAGAACTGTCTCTCCATACACCACCAAAATAAATAAATAATAGAAAAAATGAAAAGGTATAACATACGATAAGCCCAGTTTTAGTCCAGCATTTGTTTAATTTAGCCTAATGTCTCTTAGTCAGAGTTTAAAAAGTGAAAGTGCAATGTGCAACACACACACACACAAATTCATTTCCACAGATACCTTATCTATTGCCAGAGAGGAAAACAGGGAAAAAAGCAAAGTTATTTTATTCACAGGGTCAATTTTGTTCCACTGGAAACATTTCTCCAGCAGTTCTTAAAAATGGGTTTTGAATGATGGTCACAGAGTTTTTTTTTTTTTAATTTGTAAATTGGATGAAGTAGTATATTTACCCTGTTAAGGAAACATCTTTTGTCCAGATTCTCCAGAGATGAAGCAACTACTAAAAGCAAAAGGTTATGTATGATGGCCCCTATTTTGTAGGTGTAAGGGATAGTGTTTAAAGGATTTTACTTCCTCTTAAATGATCCTCATCAACAGTCCCAGAAGGGATTTTTTTTCTGGATACATCACCAATTCTGTACCTTTTCACACAAGGGACACAGTAAACAATTCACAAAGAGCTCAGCAAGAAACATCTTCCATCCACTTACTAAACTCATTTCTAGTAAATACTTGCTTCTTTTTTTAAGAGAGAGAAAAGGAGCCTACTTCGTAAATATATTGTCCATATCACTTTTTCCTTCACTGTGGAGATGCTTAAAGTCTGACCTAACAAGTCTTCCCTTGCATGTATGCCTCTCAAAACTGTCAGTTATGATGGCTTCCACAAGGGATTTTCCAAAAGGGAATCTCTGTTTACTGAGAACTGAAACTCTTAAGTCACTATTAGCTGGACAAAAATCAAAAGCAACATTAGGGAACACCCGAACTACAAGAACGGTCCATGGAAATCCAAAGCAAATGAAATACCAAAATCTAGTCATTTGATAAGCAAAACCAACAAGGTAAAACTGCCATTACTTTGTGACTAACTGAAAACTAATCAACTAAATACAGCTCTTTATAATGAAAATCAAGATGTAATAAGCTGAGTTCCAAAAGGAAGGAAAAGAAAACAAGGCTAAGAGTTAAAGAACTCTGTGATTCAAAGTTACTTTGCTTAACAACATTTTAAAAGCCAAAAATGATCAAATTACATTTTTGCAATAAAAAGTTATTTCTAGTTTAAAATAAATTCATTCCAATACTAAGTCAGAACTTCAATACATACTTTCTACTGTAGTAGATCTTTAAAAAGAAGTCAGTACAGTTCTTTTTAACTCAGTACAGTTAGTCAAATTCCACATTTTTAAGGACAGATTTGCAAAATGGATGAGGGTTTTCCATTCCAAGACTCTATTCTATATACTGAGGATTATTCTTTTGTGAACTTTTTTGTAACATCCTCGTTGGCAGCACTTCTTTTCACTGACATTCATTTCATTTTGCTTCTGGACTCCTTCGTTTATCTTTCCACATCTAACAAAATATGGGTAAAATTACCTTAATCCATTTAGGAATTAACATGCTATTCTAAATCTAAACTTAGTGAAAAAATTAGATTCTTATTTTCTTACCATACTAACAAAAATATTCATCAATAAACCGAACAGCATAATACAATATTTCCTATAAAACGAGTGAAGGCATCTAACTAAACAGACAGTAACAAACCTTTAGCTGTCCTCTATTTCAAGATCCATATCAATGATTCACAGTGATCTAACTTCCTAAATGAATCACACTTTCCAAAATTGTTCATCTACAGGGGTACACTAGGTCATCATCTCTATATTTGTTAAACAGAGTTAATTTCCACAAGACTCCAAACACAGCAAACCTGAAGTCCCTGTCGAATTAACTCATCCGCAACACGTTGAATTCTCAGAATTGCACCTTTCTATCCAAATTCACCCCGCCCCCCCAAAAAAATGTTATCTTGAAAAAAACACTATTCCACTATAAACACCGATGACGAACTCATCCATTCATACCCTGCTCTACATCTCTCTGGTAGCATTACCATATCCACCTTCTCTTCCCATTGGATAACAAAAAATTAATAGTAACCCAGTTATCCTTACATAGATCTTTTGGTCAATTAACCTACTCTACAATTTTTCTGTTTACCGCAGAAATGCTGAGTCATTAAATGGCAACTATCAAAAAAAAACGAGCCACAAACAGTTGAAGTTTAAGATACAACATTTCCCTAGCCAAGTCTCAAAAGCCCGATATTTGCACCTCCCACAATAGAAAAATTATAGCAAACACTTGAACTCCCCCTCCCACCCCAAGGAAGAAAAAGAACTGGTTTTCCTTAGGTCCTCTAGCTTCCTGCTGGATATCCACAGATAAGAGAAGCCAGGCCCAGCTGGAGCTATATAACTTAACAATCTGGGTGTGAATAACACCCCATATTAGTCAAGCATTAACCCTGACGCTCCTACCAAGAGCCAGTTATGCCGCGCTTCATTTCGGGGGTGGGGGGTACAATACGTAAATATGCTACGCCCTTCTCCCTCCAGACACTATTCCCTTGTGTGTAAGACCCGGGACAGAGTCGGAGGGACTGCTGCCGTCTGGGGAAGACACCTGAGACAGAGATACAGCTGCCCAATTTAATTTCTCATTCAATGAGAGCAATACCTTCGCGGGCGCGGAGGGAGGGTGTGCGTGAGAAGTCAGCGTGATGCCCTAGAATGCGACAGGCAAAGAACGACCCCGTCCCGGAGCCCGCCAGGGGATGTGGGGCTAGCCCTGCCAGTTCCCAGGGAATCCCGGCCCCACGCAGGGGTCAGCGGCGGCGCGGACCCCAACCGACTGCAGAGGCGGAGAAGGGGTCCCCACTCCTTGCTCCCACTCGAACCCGCGGGAAGAGCGGCCCTTACCTGTCTCCGGCCGCGAAAAGCAGTTGCGGCACAGCCCGGGAAGGGCCGAAGAGCAGTTCTCCCGCCGGAGCGAGGGACTAGGGGCGCGGCAGGCGGAATCGGTCCCAGCTCCCGCCGGAGCTAGGGACTAGGGGCGCGGCAGGCGGACTCGGTCCCGGCTCCCGGCCAAGCGGACCCCGCTGAACGCGGTGGTTTCCGGCGCCGGCGGATAGTCAGTAGGTCAGCCGCTGTCCCCTCCGCGGATGAGGCAGCGGGAACCGGCGCTTGGGTAGAGCCGCAGCCCAAGCGGCAGACGGAGGAGGGGCGGGTCCACAGGGTCGACGACCCGCTCACCCGGAAGTAGTTGTGGTAATCGTGGCGGCTCGGGAGCGGCATGCGCTGCGGGCAGGGCTTGCGTCGGGCGCGGTGAAGTATACCCGACTGTCTAGTAGCGAGCTACCCGCGGGCCGTTGGGCAAAGCTTCAGTCGGGCTGCTCCGCCGCTGCGAACCGTGGGAGGCGCGGGAGGGAGGGCGGCGGGGTGCGACCCCCGGTGGGGCGGGGCCTGGGTCCCTGTAACGGAGGCCCAGGATGGTGTGGAAGGTTGCTGCTCTGGGCCGGCTTTTCCCAGTCTTTCCTAGTTCTGCCCAACCTCTCCGCCTCAGAACCAGGGCCGGTAAGGTGAATTGAAACGGGTGCCGGCTCAGGGCCTCACCTCCTTGGTCGCCTCTAAATGGTGGGTGGGCTTGGGTAAGTGAGCCGAGTGGGTGCCGTGACTGAAAGAAATGTGGATGCGAGAGTGAGTGGGTGGATGGGTGGGTAGGTGTGGTTGAAATGCTGAAAGTCTTACTTCCAAAATGAAAACGCGCTTAATTCGTGATTTCCGGAGAATGCTTGGAAATGAAAGAGTATAGAGCGTGTTAAAAATCTAATAAGCACCTTGGACCTGCCATTTATTTCAGAAGTGTCTTGACACCCACCAGATTCCTGGCACTGGGGAATAACAAGGGTCCTACTCGTGGGGTGCTTACCATATAGTGAAGTGGATGAATTTTAAAAAACAGACAAGGTAATGACATTGTGGTTAGGCCCTCCAGGGTGAATACAGGATGATAAGAGAGATTATATGGACGAGGCCGACCTCTAGGAGGAATCGATATTTAAGCAGGAAAGATACACGAAATACACAACTTTACACACCGGGACCGTTGTTTCCAGAACCCCTCAATAAGCCCAGGGATTCCAAGTTAAGAACCTGTCTCTTAAAGCTTTCTAAAGTCTGTTTTAAAGACTGTGCAGCCTGTTCCTTCTACAAATTCAGAAGGCTTGCTTAACCTTCGAAGTTCATGGGGGCCAGCTTTATGGCATTGGCAGTATGGCACTGATTCGGTTGGGTCAAGTCATGATTTAGAGACCTTTGGTCTAGCCAAAGACTTATCAACAGTTACTTCATCCCGGGGAGGATTATCAAACCCAACAGCTTTGAAAGACAAATTGTTTAACCTTTTACTGTTCCTCTTTTCATGTCAATATTTTTCTCTCAACAGTGAGTAAACATTAAAATGGTGATCTTTACCTGGGCTCTAGAAGAATTTATATTCCTATATGATCATACTATATTGTAATATGAAGAAAAAGATTAATGGTATCTTACTAAATCAGCTGAGGACAAAATAAAAAGTTGCAAGGTATTCAGGTTACTGTTCCTGTTACTTACTATTCAGGAAATGTATTTTCTGATTACCAATAAACTCAGTAATGTTTATTGAATATTAGTTTATATAACTGCATAGTTAATGGAAAGTTTGTCTGGCTATATTAGGATTAGATTCTCTTGCCTTTTTTATTTAATCCTTAGCCGCTTGTTTTTGCTCATGTCAAACTAACAAATAGAGATATAAATATTTTGCAGTTTCTTGTAGGAAACTGGAAGGGAGTTCATACTTAATGAGTAGCCACTATTTGCACAGCATTCTGCTGGGCACTTAAGTATTATCTCTTTCATTACTAGGACTTACCTTGAGAATGGGTTTTATACCCACTGTAGCGAGAAAGACAGTGAGGTTCAGTGAGAATGGTGACTTGCTAAAGGTAACAAAACTAGTAGCTGAAGAGCTGGAATTTGAATTCATATGTTGTGTAGCCCTACTTCCCCTTTTCTTTTATATGCTATCACTTTAATATTTAAAAGAGGGAAAGAAGATGAACAGATGTCCAATGAAGCAAATTTCTGTTAGTTTTGGGATTTCTATTATGAAAATTTAAGATAGAGTGGTATGTTGTATTTTGGAATTTTCTCTGTGTTTTTGTTTCTCACTCTCGAATATTTGCCATCTGTTTGGCACTGAAAAACTACCCAGTTGGTTTTAAGAGTTCATAATATCATGTACGGTTTGAATGTTCCCAAAAATGTTATAAAGTATGACACTGAAACACTTGGTCATGTCAGGGGGATCTGACTAAATTCTTTACCCGGAGTTATTTCATGGGCATTCTTTCCCTACATATTAAGTAATTTCTTTCTGCCAAAAAATAAAGTATTTCCAGATTTTCATGGAATATTCTGACATGTGAATGCCCCCAGGTCTGTGTGGGCTGGCTCCTCTGGAGACATATTAATAGATGTAGGAAAATTTTGGAAGTGTTTATACAGTTTGGGGGAATGCAGTGGTAGGATTTGTACATTTTTGTTCCTTTCTTATCAGATCCTTCACATTTTTCTTTGATGATGTCAAGAAGTAAAAATTTTCCTTTTTCAAAAGCAAATACTCATTTTTGTGGTTTTCACAAAACTAAGTTGTATTTTGCAAGCATGAAACTGTGTTTCACTCTATACACGTCTCTGAAAAACACTGTTAGTTCGAACATTAAAAGTAGGATGCCACTTTCAAAGCTTAACATATTTACCACTAAGGGGTGGGCAGTGGGGAGGAAGAGTAGAGGGAAATTGAAGAATTTTATTTTAATTCCCACA
Organism: Tamandua tetradactyla; assembly: GCF_023851605.1. Classification (NCBI taxonomy): domain Eukaryota; kingdom Metazoa; phylum Chordata; class Mammalia; order Pilosa; family Myrmecophagidae; genus Tamandua; species Tamandua tetradactyla. The sequence continues at coordinate 50,405,564 of NC_135341.1, read as the reverse complement.
TAAATTCCCACGATTTTGGTTAACTCCTTAAAAGAGTTTGGGAACTTGATGAAGAGCAACAGTCTTAAACTATAGTCAGGTTCTTTTTCTAAAAATGCCTTCTTTCTAGACTTTCTTTTTTCTTGCTGGTCCCCCCCACCCCTTTTTTTTTTATAAGCTTTTTGTTTGGAAATATTTATAGACTCACAAGAAGTTGCAAAAATATACAGAGAGGACCTATGTACCTTTCAGCCAGTTTCACCCATGGGTAGTATTTTACATAACCATAGTACATTTTTAAAGCCAGGAAATTAATGTCTTGCTATTGTCTTTAGGTTTTTAGTTTGCTATTATGTTTCAGTGATATAAAAAAATTGCAACTTTACTATAATTCATTTTTATTATATTTGATTTGACTCTCCTCCCTTTCCCAAATTAGCAAATGACAGTTAATGAGCTTGCCAAGGTATTCCTCTGGAATGGTAAATTTATTTTAAAGTTCTGTGGGTCAATGGAACTTGTAAGGTTTTTGCTTTTTGTGCTTATACTATTTCATGTCATCTTGCCCTAATAAACCTGTAAACTTATACAGCCTGTGTATATGTATGTTTTAATATATCCTCTGGCCACTGAAATATTGTCAAAGAGATTGCTGTCAAAGGAAGAGGAAAAAGAATGCAAGCCTCCTTATTTGATGAAAAATGTTTCTAAACATCTATCCAAATGAGAATACCATGATCGGTAGGTTGTTAAGATACAAAAATCTCATTTATGGCTAATTCTGGCTCTACATGGCTTCTCCCAGCCAGAACAGCTCACCCTTTGTATTTATTTCCACAAGAAAATAAGCAAAGAAAAGTGTTAATTACTTTCTTCAGTCTTAGTGGACGGGAAAAGTTGATAAAAGGGGAGAATTTGGGACTTGGTATAGGTATCAATGTATGAATGCCCGGTCACAATCAAGATATAATAAAGCATCTACCATATTGTGGTTCATTTAACAACTTATTCATCGACTATGTGACAGGTTCCCAGCTAGCTGCTAATAACAGGGACAAATCAGGATCTCTGCCCTTGAGGAACTATAATCTCAAAGCTCCTTTTCCTTTAATATGTTTTAAAAATTAGTCTTGAAACCTTAATACATACAAGATTCTTCCCAGATGCTAGGGATCCAGTAGAAAGCAAAAAGAAAGTTGTGTTTCCTTCTCTCATGAGACTTGCAGTCTGGTAAGGAACAGAAAGAGCCACACAAATAAAAGTAACTTTGCAATTGAAAGAGGTATTACTAAGGATAGTATGTGTTGCCATAAGGGCAAAAACAAGGTGGGACTCGACTCATTCTGGGGTGTTAAGAAATGGATTTTTTCAAAGGAAGAGAAGCTTTGAGCAAAATATTTGACACTACTTCAGAGTAAACTACATGTAGAATTGGAGTAAGGGCAAGGAATACTAAAACCCTCATGGTAGAACAAACAATGTCCCAGGGGCTAAAAAGAAAGGTAGAAAATAATGTGAGATGAGTCCAAGAGCTAAGTAGAGGCATATCATGTAGGGGTTTATAGGCTACAGTAAGGATTTATAGTTTTGTTCTGAACACAGTATAAACCAATTGATTTTTAGTGGAAGTTACATGATCAGATTTGTGTTTTCGAAAGATCTCTCTGGGCCTCAATCCAAATGGTGGAGTGAGAAGCTCCAGGGATCCATCCTTCCACTTTGAACAACCAGGAGCAACTGGAGGAAACATCTTTCTCAAAGCTCCAGAAAATAGTTAAAGGATTGTAGTAATAGGGTGGGCACTGAATCAAAATAAGTTTACGTAAATGCACTCCTAGTAGTCAAGGAAAGGCCTCCATAATAGCTTGATACAAACTTAAGGAACAAATGCCTCAGAGTCTAAATTCCAGCAATAACACATTAAATCATCAAAATGTCCAGATATCAACAAAAGATTACAAAACCTTCAAAGAAACAGGAAGCAAGGGCCCAGGCAAAGGAGATGATTAAAGTGTTAGAAATCAACAATGAAGAGGATCAGACCTGAAACATACCAAAAACTTTGAAAAAAATGTTCCTAAATATGCTCGAAGATTCAAAATGGAGGAAGCACTGAAGGAAATCAGGAAAATACTGATGAACACAAAGAAAATATCAATAGATGAAAAATTTGAAAAGAAACCAAACAGAGCTGAAAACCATAGTAGCAAATTTTAAATTCCCTAGAGGATTTCAAAAGCAGACTGGAAGCTGCAGAAGAAAGAATCAATGAACCTGTAGATAAGACAATTGAAATGTCCAGTTTGAAAAGCAAAAAGGAAAGAATGAAGAAAGCCTAAGAAGTCTACCAATTGATACCTACTACTAAATGTGACTGAATTTCTGCAGATGTCAGACACCTTGGCTGCAATGCAAATGCATGGAACAGTTTAGAAAGCAAGGATTTGAAATTCACCTTTAGGGAGGACAAAGGTAGACCTTTCATTTGCCTGGAGGCTTTAAGGACTTTTCATGGCAGCAACCATAGCTATTTGAAAGGCAGCTGGATAAATACTCTGCTTGTAAAACTTAAAATATTTAAATAAATTTCTGTAATCCGCCCCCCCCCCCCAAAAAAAAAGAATGAAGAAAAATGAACAGAACCTGGGAAACCTGTGGGACATTATCAAGCATACCAATGTACATATTTAGGAGTCCCAGAAAGGGGAAAAAGAAAGGGACAGATAAGATCCAAAGAAGTGACAGCTAAAAGCTTCCCAAATTTAACGAAAGATATAACTATGCACATCCAAGATGCTCAGCCAACTCCGAACCAGATCAACCCAAATAAGCCCACACTGTGCTATATAAAACTCAAACTGTTGAATGTCAAAGATAGAGAATTCTGAAAGCTGCAAGAGAGAACATGTCACATACAAGGGAGCCTCAATAAGTTTTAAGTGCCAATTTTTCATCAAAAGCCATGAAGGTAAGAAGTCAGGGTGAAGACACATTTAAAATGTTGAAAGCAAAAAATTACCAACCAAGAACTCTATATCCGGCAAAACTGTTTTTCAAAAATGAGAGAGGAATTAAAAATTCCCAGAAACACAAAAGCTGAGGGACTTTGTCACCACAGACCATCCTCAATGAAATGCTAAGAGGGGTTCTACAGGTTGAAAAGAAAGGACACTGGACAATTGGCTGAAGCCACATGAAGAAAAAAGATCTCTGGTAAAGATAATGACATAGGTAAATATAAATGCCAGTACTATTGTATTTTTAATTTGTAGCTTCACTTTTTATTTCCTATAGGATCTAAAAGGTAAATGCATAATATGTAGTGAGAAATCAGTGGTTTGTGATTCAAAATGTGTAAGTATGTAAGCTGTAACAAAAACTACATAAAGGTGGAGTATCAGAGGGTTATAGGAACATGGTTTATGTATAAAAACATGGTTTATATATGCTACTAAAGTTGATATCAAAACAAACAAGATTGCTATAAATTTAGAATGTTAAATTTAAGCCCCATGATAACCACAAAGTAAATATCAGAGAAGATGAAAACTCAAAGACAGAAAGTAGAGTACAGGTTACCAGGATTGGGGAGCAAGGGTGCACTAGTTTGAAACTGTTATGTACCCTAGAAAAGCTGTGTTCTTCGAAACCAATCTTGTGGGGCTGACCTATTGTTTGGGTAGGATCTTTTGATTAGGTTGTTTCCATGGAATTGTGACCCACCCAACTGTGGGCGGGACCTTGTGTTAGTTTGCAAACTGCCGCAATGTAATATACCAGAACTGTAACAGCTTTTACAAAAGGGGAATTTATTAAGTTACAAGTTTACAGTTCTAAGGAAGTGAAAGTGTTCAAATTAAGGCACTAACAAGAGGTTACCTTCACTCAAGAAAGGCTGACACTGTCCTGATCAGCTCTGTCAGCTAGGAAGTCACATGGCTGGCGTCTGCTGGTATCTTGCTCCTAGGCTCCATTGCTTTCAGCCTGTGTTCTTGTGGGGGTTCCTCACATTTCCTCTCTGGGGCTGGCTTTCATCTCTTGGCTTCCCTTAGCAACTTACAGGTTCTGGCTCACTTAACATTTCATGGTGACATCTGCTGAAGCATCTCCAAACATCTGTGTCTCTGTTCTCTGTCTTTCGGCATCTGTGTCAACTCTGCTATGAAGTTACTGTCAACTCTGAGGCTTCTCTCATTTCTGTAAGCTCTGTCGTTTTCTCCAAAATGTTTCTTTAAAGGATTCCAGCAAACTAATCAAGACCACCTGGAATGGGTTGAGTCATATATCCATATACATCCTGCGACTGGGTATGTCACATCCTTGTGGAGATAATCAAGCTTCCAACCAACAATACTGAATAGGGGTTAAAAGAAACAGCTGCTCCCGCAAGACTGACTCAGGATTAAAACATGGCTGTTCTAGGGTATATAATACTTTCAGGCCAGCACAGACCTATTGATTGGGTTGTTTCCTTGGAGATGTGAGCCTACGCGTTCAAGGTGGGTCTTAATCCTTTTACTAGAGTCCTCTATGATATAATAAAAGGCAGGAAACATAGAGCTAAGAGACGACACAGAGGGCAGAGAGATGAAACCAAGAGACACAGACATTTGAAGATGCCAAGAGATGAAACCCAAAGTTTGAAGATGCCAAGAGATGAAACCCAGAGAAACTAAATGAGGACCCACAGAAGTTTAGAGAGAAAGCCACTGGAATCAGGAGCTAAAAGCAACAAACCGAGAGCAAGACCAGTAGAAGCCAGCCACGTGCCTTCCCAGCTGACAGAGGTGTTCCAGATGCTGGCAGCCTTTCTTCAAAGTCAAGGTATCTTTCTCTGGATGCCGTAATTTGGATATTTTCTTGGCCTTAGAACTGTAAATTTGTAATAAATCCCATTTGTAAAAGCCAACCCATTTATGGTATATTACATTCCAGCAGCTTTAGCAAACTGAAACAAGTTGCAATACACTTCTGCACACAATATTGCATTTCTCCCTGAGTCATTAGGCTGCCTTTTAGTTAATTGCCATTGATTAATGAAAATCATGAAGAGTCAATGCATGAGTATAAAAGTTAACCAGCTGGAAGGGTCAGTATTTCAGCACTTTCCAGGATACTCCCACCAGTATTGCAGGTAGTAGCTTGTTCTATAATTCTTGCCTATTGTCAGGTTGCTGAAAACATTTGCCCTCAGTACCCTGGGGGCAGGGTGGCTATCTAAAATACGTGGGAAACAACTGCAGAAACAAGTGGCAGCAAATCAGCTTAAGTTCATCTACTAAAAGGACATTACACGGTATAAAATAGTGAAAGGGAAAATTACCTAGGATATATGTTTTCTTTTAATATTCTTTTCAGCTTCACCATTTCCATTCCTTTCTACACTAACAGGTTATTTACCCACATAATGTATGGCCTATCTTATATAGCATTGTAAACATTTTAGTTCAAAATTCCATGCAAAATAAATAACTTATGTGTAAAGAGAAGTTCTAGAATTTGGGGTGGTGCCTCTTGGTTTGCTGCTATGCTCCCCTGGACACCAGACATAATATTTGCTCTCTAGAACCTACTTCAATTGAATTGTAAGACTAGCAGAAAAAGAAACCAACCTAAATGAATACTTGAAGTTAATCTCATATCCTGAAGCTGTATATGCCACAGAATGGCCAGCTTTTATTAATAAGCGTAATTCTGATCAGAATCCCACTATACGGTCCTGTTCATCAGAGTTTCATATTTTGGAAATTGGGTTTGGATCTGGTTAATTTAGAAATAAGTACAATAATGAAATAATCATGGGATATAGTCATTAAAAATTCTGTTATAGGAGAAAAGGACACAGGATAATGTTTACCATGTATTTAGATGTAAAAAATTAAATTACTAGCTTAAGGTTCACTGTGCAGTGCAGTTCCATGGATTTTTAAATATTTTTATTCTAAGTTAAACCATGGACTATTCACTAATAGTACAATTTTAAAAACTTGCTTTCACCAATTGTAACAAATATTCCACACTAATGTAAGGTGTTAATAGGTTGGAATATGGGAGTCCTGTACTTCATGCTTGATTGTTCTGAAAACCCAGAACTTCTCTAACAAAGAAAAAAGTTAAAAAAAATTAAATTACTAAACCAGATGTTCTAGAAGATCAGTTTTGTTTAATGTTTATACATTCATAGAAAAATACTGGAAAAGATACTCAGATGTTAACCTTATAGGGTAAAGTTATCAGCAATTTTAATTTCATTTTTGCTTTTCTAAATATTCCAAGGTGAAATGTATTACATTTGTAATCTGATAAATTACTTTTAAAGAAAACTATCTTATGATACCAATACCACATAATCAAAATATGCAAAAGGTTTTACTAAAAAGTTGATCTATAATTCTTGCTGCTCAAAGCCATAATAGATTTTCCCTTGCCCTGAATATATCATGTCTTTCATTTTCAGAAAATCATGTATAGGAGGTACTAAATTTTAAAATAATCATGAACAATGCTCCCGCCCTCCTAGAACTAACCTTCCAGTGGCGATGTAACAAGTAAGCCAACAGCAACTTTATAGCATGTCACAGTGGATAAAAGAGTTTTTCTCAGTCAACACCTGAACCTGCTTTTACACATCAAATTCAGGCTTTGGGATATCAGCTGACTAGCATGTTAAACTCACACAGGCTTGAGTGAGAATGGCACCGACTGCTAGTCAGTGCTTCAGCTTGAGCAGCATCCCCATTGTGGTAGTTGGATTCAGTTGTCAACTTGGCCAGTGAAGGCCCCTAGTTCTGTTGCTGTGGACAAGAGCCAATGGTACGTGAACCTCATCTGTTTCTGATTACATCTGCAGTCCGCTAGGAGAAATGCCTGCTGCAATGAATGATGTTTGACTTAATTGACTGATGCTTAAATGAGAGAGCACAACGTAGCACAGCCCAGGCAGCTCCGCATACCTCATCTCAGCACTCACAGCTCAGCCCAGGCCTTTGGAGATGCAGAAAGGAATCACCCCAGGCAAAGTTGTTGGAACCCAGAGGCCTGGAGAGAAGGCCAGCAGAGATTACCAGGAGCCTTCCCACATAAGAAAGAACCTCAGATGAAAGTTAGCTGCCTTTCCTCTGAAGAACTAATGAAATAAATCCCCTTTTATTAAAAGCCAATCTGTCTCTGCTGTGTTGCATTCCAGCAGCTAGCAAACTAGAACACCCATCATTGTCCACATACTAGTATTCAAGCTGAGTATTTTATTGCAGATTGCTCTTATTAAAAATGAAAGTGCAAACACTAGTGATAGGAAATGTAGGTTTGAATGATAAGTGATTGGAATGATATAATTATGGGAATCATTAGGTGTGCCAGAAGCAGAGTCTTTAGCCTCAATCAGAACCAGACATTCATTAATTGAAGGCCAGTCAACTGAGTGAAAGAAAATCCTACAAGTACAGAATCCTGAAAATATTCAGTATTAAAGTTATGCCTAAATGTTTAGGTAAGCTTAGAGATTTTGATCTCACATTTTAGTTCTTCAGGATTGGATTCCTCCTTTAAACAAATAAGTTTACTGTTTGATTTTTATACATTGTAGATATGCAATATGTTTAAAAGTTAGGAACTGCCTGTAGTGGCTCACCATTACCTACAGAATAAATCCTAATCACTTACTGCATCAATGAAGTTAAAATCCATGAGGATATGATGATTCTAAGAAAAGAGGAAAATGTACTATCCACCTTTGGAAATTGCTAGGGTAACTTGCTAATTGTATGATACTCGTAACTGGTAAATAAAGGGGAAGAATCAAACATTTATACTGCTTTTCATGTACAAATTGTACTTCAGGATAGTCAAAAAGCTGTTAAGGCAAAGTTCCTTTTAATACAATATTTACAATAAATATAGAAAGAAAAACTTAGGGAATTATCATTTTGGAACCCCTAAAGAAATAACTGATGTAACTGTAAATCATCAATGGCTGCCAAAACCATTAAATAAAAGATTGATGGAGGGTGATAGGATCAAGCTAGCACCACCTGGACTCACTGATCAATTTAAAAATGTCTAAAAAAAAAAGTTGAACAACCATATAATAAACATCCTGGCGCAACTGTAAATATATTGAATTATCTATGAAGTAATTCTGCCACCCCCCCCAAAAAATTTAACAAATAAATTACTGTAATAAATGGAGGAGAGATTTGAGAGGCATAACAACCAAATGCAGATCCTGAACTGAAAAACTAGCTGTAAAAAGACATTTTTGAGACAATGGGGAAATCTGAATATAGACTGTATATTAGATGACATTAAAGAACCATGATTAGTTAAGTATTATTAATTTTCTCCGTATCATCAAGATACTGTGGTTGTGTTTTTGGGGAAAAAAAGTCTACCTGTTATAGGCATATACTGAATTATTTAAGAATTAAACTATATGGTGTACAAGATTTCCTTCAAAATACTCTAGATGAAAGGAGGTGAAAGTGGCAGAACAAATAAGATTAGGTGAGGAGTAAACAGAAGGTACTTTATACATACAATGGAATATCATTCAACCATAAAAAGGAATGACATTCTGATACACAAGATAACATGAATGAAACTTGAAAACATCATGTTGAGTGAAATGAGCCAAAAGGACAAATATTGTTTGTTTTACATATATGAAATACCTAAGAACAAACAAATTCATAAAGTCCAAAAGTAGATTGCAGATTTCCAGGGACTGGAGGTGGAGAGAGTAGGGAATTATTGTTTAATAGGTACAGAGTTTCTGTTTTGGATGATGCGAGGGTTTGGTAATAGATGATGGTAATACAATATTATGAACGTAGTTAATATCACTGGATTGTACTCTTTAAACTGGTGAAACTGGTAAACGCTGTGTTATGTACAGCCATGGTTGTAATCACCGTGATTCCTAGACTTATCAGGAGAAGGAGATTGAGCGAGGAGGTAAAAAAGAGAAGTCTGGATTTCCTACTGATCTGATCTAGGCACATAGGGCTTGAGTTGACAAACCAGGGACCTTCCTGCAGTGAGACAGGTGTGCTCCCCAGCTGGTAAAGCAGGATTTACTCACCACTCAGTTATTCAATTGCATGTTTGTACCACTGTATCTTATAGAAACAATGTTGACTATGATTCAGTGATGTGCCAGTTCACGCGTCTTTAAATTAGAATAACAATACCTTACCTACTTAACTCCAGGTTTGTTGTAAAGATCATAAGATAATATATAGAATTATTTTTGTGAAGTATCAATTACTGTACAAATGTAAAGCATCATTATTACTATAAGTGACTAGGTGATTTATATCTTAAAGCCCCTTATTTTCCTTGATTCTATCTTAACAATAAATGTTTAACAAGTTCATTATAAAATCAGATTGTCAAGGAAAAAACCACAGGGAAGTTAAGCATATAGTATGATCTTTCTGCATTCTGCTATGTTGCATAGAAATTCCTGAGATTAAGGGATTTTATTAATATTTATTTTTTTTAGTTTTATCCTTGTCTTGAATATATGCTCATCAATTTAGGAGATAACACATTGCTATATGTTCTGTAAATAATGACTATTATTTTGTAACCTTAATTTCATAAGTCAATATTTTCTCTATTCAATTATGGGAAATAACCGAAGGACTAGATCAGAGGTTGGCAAACTGTGGCCCAGCGGGCAAATCTGGCCACCACCTGTTTTTGAATGGCCTACAAGGTAAGAATAGTTTTGACATTTTAAAATAATTTTTAAAAAATCAAAAGAGGAATGTATCATAACTCATGAAAATTGTAAAATTCAAATTCAGTATCCATTTATTGAAACACACATACCCATTCATTTGCTATTGTCTATGGCTACAACAGCAGAATTGAGTAGTTACAAGAGACACCTCCAAAGTAAAAAATATTTACATTCTGGCTCTCTACCGAAAAGTTTGCCAACCTCTGGAGAAGAAGATTTTTATAATAAAATATATATATATATATTTTATAAATAAAATATATTTCTAAAAAATAATAAAATGTGACCCTGCCAAGCTGCATACAAAATATATATGTATATATAGTTCTATGTTGCTAACTCTCAGGATAAACAAACCTGAAATATGTGGACTCAAATGATGTATATGCAAGAAAAGAAATTCAGTTATGGTTTTAAAATGCAATTACTGGGCCGTGCAACGGTGGCTCAGTGGCAGAATTCTCACCTGTCACGCCAGAGACCTGAGTTCGATTCCCAGAGCCTGCCCATGTAAATTAAAAAAAAATGCAATTACTAGTTATGAGATAATTAAGAAAAAATAAAAATAAATAGATTACAATCAAATCTTTACGAAATGTTTTCATTTTGCTCAATGATGGTGACAGACTAAAGAGAATAGGAAGTGTATTCATTCTCTTATTAACATACAATAGAAATCAACTTGGCCAAGAGAGAAGGGAGATTTACTGTAATGAAAGTACTCAGGTAGGTAGTTCCATAACTGAGGAAGAAATTAGTGTACCCTGGTGTGATGATTAAGTTTAGGTGTCAACCTGGTCAGGTTATGGTGTCCAGTTGTTTGGTCAAGCAAGCACTGACTTGTTACCATGAGGATATTTCATGGATTTAAATCATCAATTAATTGGTTGCTTCTATGGCTGATTACATCTACAATCAACTGAAGAAATTGCCTTCAACAATTAGGGAAGTCTCAGTCAATCAGTTGAAGGCCTTAAAAGGAGAAGTGGTCATTTCAGAAGGAAGAATTTCAATCTCTACCTCAGCCAACCAGCTTCTCCTGGAGAATTCATCGAAAACCTTCACTGACGTTCACAGCTTGCAGCCTGCCTGATGAAATTTGTTTGTACTTGTCAGTCCCCAGAGCTGCATGAGCCACTACCTATTTTTTAAAAAGAAACCTCTTAATATTATATATATATATATGACTAATACACCCAGTCCTTGGAAGGATAGGAAACGGGAGCAGCAGGTCCCCAGCATCTGGAGTCCTAGACTTACTTGCAGGAGATTGCCATGAAAAAATTTTGTCAGCTTTCCATTTGAGTTTCAGATTTTGAGGAGACGCAAACTGATATACTCAGTTCATGGCCCTATAGCCAAAGGGATGGAGTGATGTGATTAGCAGCCTCACTGGAATCCCATGGTTGAAGTGGAGAAGGAACAGAGGAAATGCAAAGGGGGAAGGGATGCCAGGCAGATGAAAACCAACAGATATACTCACAGGAAATTTGTCAGGAAACTTGGCTGTAATCCCTAACTTCAACATCACATTGGTGAATGGGAACAAGTCATTCCATCAGGTTTCTGTTAGGAGTACTTCCCTTATATGTTAGTGTAAAAAGAGGGTGTGATAGTTAGGTTCAGGTGTCAACTTGGCCAGGTGAAGATGCCTAGTTCTGTTGCTGTGGGCATACGCCAATGGTACGTGAACCTTATCTGTTGCTCACTACATCTGCAGTTGGCTAAGAGGCATGCCTGCTGTAATGAATGATGTTTAATTGGCTGGTGCTTAAATGAGAGAGCTCAACATGCCTCATCTCAGCACTCGCAGGTCAGCCCAGGCCTTTGGAGATGCGGAAAGAAATCAACTGGGGGAAAGTTGTTGGAACCCAGAGACCTGGAGAGAAGGCCAGCAGAGATCACCCTGTGCCTTCCCACGTAAGAAAGAACCTCGGTTGAAAGTTAGCTGTCTTTCCTCTGAAGAACTAATGAAATAAATCCCCTTTTATTAAAAGCCAATCCATTGCCCTGATGAATCCCAGAGTGATTCGATCACTGAGTGGGAAAGTATTTGCAAAGTCCCCTTCGGGGAATGGTGAGAATTCAACTTCCCCAAGTTGAATTCTTGATATTCTCACAAGCAGTGTGGACAACCAAAGCTATAGGCTGAGCCTCCAGTCTTGAGGTTTGTTCATATGAAACTTAACTCCACAAAGGATAGGTCAAGTCTACTTAAAACTTAGGCCTAAGAGTCACCCCCAAGAGAGTCTCTTTTGTTGCTCAGATGTGGCCTGTCTCTCCAGCCAACACAACAAGCAATCTCACCACCCTCCCCCTGTCTACGTGGGACATGACTCCCAGGGGTGTGGACCTTCCTGGCAACGTGGGACAGAAATCCTAGAATGGGCTGAGACTCAGCATCAAGGGATTGAGAAAACCTTCTTGACCAAAAGGGGGAAGAGTGAAATGAGACAAAGTGGCAATGGCTGAGAGATTCCAGAGTTGAGAGGTTATCCTGGAGGTTATTCTTACACATTCAGTAGATATCGCCTTGTTATTCAAGATGTAATGGAAAGGCTGGAGGGAACTGCCTGAAAATGTAGATCTGTGTTCCCCATGTTTCTTCAAGATGATTGAATGATGATATAGCTTTCACAATGTGACTGTGTGATTATGAAAACATTGTGTCTGATTCTCCTTTTATCTACCTTGTCAACAGATGAGTAGAACATATGGAATAAAAATAAATAATAGGGGGAACAAATGTTAAAATAAATTTAGTTTGAAATGCTAATGAAAGCGAGGGGTAAGGGGTATGGTATGTATGATCATTTTTTTTTCTGTTTTCGTTTTCTTTTTCTGTTGTCTTTTTATTTCTTTTTCTGAATTGATGAAATGTTCTAAGAAATGATGAATATGCAACTAAGTGATGATACTGTGAATTACTGATTATATATTAATATTTTAGTTTGTTAAATTTTTTAAATTAATAAATTTTTTTTAAAAAGCCAATCCGTCTCTGCTGTGTTGCATTCCAGCAGCTAGCAAACTAGAACAGAGGGACACAAGTAGATCCACTTGCCATAAAATTATTCATTGGCTACAGTGTATGGAATCCTTACCCTTAGAACCATTTCTTTAAGTTAAAAATAAAATCTTCTAGAGGACTAAAGAAAAAGGTAATTGTTTGGTCACTATCAAAACTTCTATTCAACATTGTGCACTAGAAGTTTCAGCTAGTACAACAGGACAAGAGAAATAAAAGGCATAATGTTTGTAAAAGAAGGAAAAAGGTATTATTTTGCAGATGGTACAATATGGCTATATAATACTCAAAAGAATCTGTAAGCTATTATAGTTAATAAATGAATTCAACGAGGTCAGTTAATCAAGGTTAACATACAACCTAGTAGGGTGGCCAACTAGTCTAGTTTGCCCAGGACTGAGGGCTCATCTGGGATGCAAGACTTTTAACAAAAAAACAAAGTGGGATTTGATCATCCTAAGACCTAGTACAGTTAAGACATTGTAATATTGGCATAGGTATTCACAAATAGACAATTGGAAGAGAACAGAGAGTCCAGAAGCAGACTTTTTAAATTTTGATAAAATCAGTTTTATCAACTGATTATAACAAAAATGGCATAGCAGTAGTCCATTTGGCATTGGATGGTTTTTTTTTCCACAAAAGGTGCCTTGTCAGTTGGATGTCCATATAAAAGGGAAAAGAACAACAAACAGCAAACCTTAACCCCTAACATGAAAATTAATTCTGGATGAATTATATTTCTAGATGTGAAAGATAAAATGATAGTTTTTTTTTTAAGGAAGCTATCTGTATAACTGTGATATAAACAAATGTATCTTAAACAGGACTCAGAAAATATGAACAATAAGGGGAAAATGATAAATTAGACTAAATTAAAATTAAGTGTTTGTATTCATTTTTTTAAAAGAAGCTTCTAAGAAAATGAAAAAGCAAGCAAACCAGAGAGTCAGAGAAAATATGTATGAAATATATAGGTATATATGTATGTGTGTATGTATATAGATTATTTGTCAGATATATATGGTGAAGGGCTCATATAGAGAATATGGAGATCTGATAAATCAACAGGAAAAAGACAACTAATCGCAGAGAAAAATGGCAAACGATTTTAATAAAGACCTTGCAAAAGAGGATATTCAAATGACCAATAAATACATGAAATTGTGCTCAATTTCATTTACCATCAGAAAGATGCAAGTTAAAATACTACAAGATAGTATTACACATCCACCAGAAAGGCTAAAATGAAAAAGACAATACCTTAAGTGTAAGAGGATGTGGGGCAACTGGAACTTTCATGCATTGCTAAAAGCCATATCATATGGTACAGCCATTCTGGAAGACTCTTTGGTAATACCTCCTAAAGCTGAATGCATTTATACCCAACGACATAAATTTTACTTCTAGATATATACCCAATATAACTGTGTACATATGTTCATTAAAAGACAAATACAAGAATGTTCATAGCAGTACAATTTGTAATGACTCCAAACTGGAAATAACCCAAAGGTCCATTACATTATTTAAGGGGTAAATAAATTGTGCTATTGTCATAAAATGAAAGGCTTTTCAACCATGCAAATTAACTTCATTATTAATCTAACAAACATAATGTTGAGTGAAAGAAACGAGACACAAAGTACTACATTGTGTGATTCCATTTATATAAGGTGTAATTATAAATACATCTATAGAGACATTTAGATTAGTGGTTATGTAGAGCTGGGAGCTGGGGAAGGATGGTGGAATTGAGCAGTGACTGCTAAGGGATATGGGGTTTTTCTTCTTGGAATTATGAAAATCTAAAATTGATTGTGGTGATGAATGCACAACTCTGATTATACTAAAAGTCATTGATTGAACAAAACAAAAAAAAAGGGAAAAAGGTGAGGTATTTCATGGGCCACGGTGGCTCAGCAGGCACATAAGAATGTGCCAGAGACCAGGGTTTGATTCCTGGTGCCTGTCCATGCAAAAAAAAAAAAAAAAAAGTCATTGATTGTTAACTTTGGATGGATTGTATAATATGTGAATATATCTCAATAAAATTGCTTTAAAAAAAAAAAAAGGAATGCTCCACCAAAGTCCCACCACTCAGAGACTATCACTGACATTTCAGAAATTTTCATGCAAGTAAAAACATCTAGATCTAAGCATATAATTTTTCTTGCCTAAGCTTATACTATATATGCTGTTCTGAAATCTTTCCTTCCTACTCTACAAAATCTTATAGGAAATTTTTTGGACAATAAATATAGCTTTAAAAAATTTTGTGTGTACAATGATTATTTGCACAGTTCTCTATTTTTGGAATTTGGGTTATTTCTAATTTTTGTCTTTATAAATAATAGCACAGTGAACATCTGTGTATACATGTTTAAGGAGAGAATCACTTTTTAATCTTGCAGAAATTCCTAGAAGCTTCTGGCCTAAGAATGGTGCCTTCATATGCCTCATCAGTGAATATAGATCCACACACCCCACCCCCACCCCCAACCTTGTGTGGCTATTGCCTGCTAAGGGCTCTCAGCTGTCACCTTCTCCTGAATCGGCTTTGCCTGAAAGTACTTGAGAAGTTCTGCCCTTCCCCTGGAGGCAGCCCACAGCTAATAACTGATGGATGTGGGGTCCAAAAGGCAGGTTCCATTGTTTCAAGGTGGGATAATTCTCATGTCATTCACCCTTCAGAGCCCATCACAGGATCAGTTTGAGGCTACAACTACTTAGCTCTCTCTCCTGCCCCATCTTGCTACCTTCACTCCCCTGCACATGTCTCCTGAGAGCCTTCCCCCACTAAATCACTTGCACCAGAATCCCCATCCCAGGCACTGCTTCTAGGGAACCCAAGCTAAGTCCCAAGTGGAGAGCCTGGGCACACAGAAACAGAATCATGTCAGTGGCCACAGAACTATGAACTCCTGGCCCTGTGTTCCTTCCCTTGCTGAGACTGTGGTTATTCAGCTTTCCTTCTGATTTGCTTAAAAGCCCCTAAGAGCTTTCCAGTAATTTTCCCTTTAAGTCAGCCAAAGTCCATTTCTCTTCCCTGAAACCAATACAGGCTTAACAATCCAGGCCTGACCTACCAAGGCTTGGAAATATGACCCAATGCCAGGTAATGTAAGTTGGAATCATGAGGGAAAAATGAATTGATTATCCTTCTTATTCCCTTGGCATCAATAAGAAGTATTGCTGGGAAGACTTCTCATCCTTTACTCCTCCGGGAATTTGCCTTGCTGGGGAGCTAATTTGTTAATCATGGCTATGTTTCCTGGAGAACTTGTTGATTCCTGGAGGCAGGGAGAGCTAAATTCCTTCCACTGGCCATCATTCTCTTGCATCTCTCTTAGTTTCCAGCCCTGTCCAAGAAGGCTCTAGCATCTCTCTGAGTCTTCTTTTCTCTAGCACATAATTTTCTACTTCTGATTTCTTTCTCTATGTGCATGCATATGTGGTGTATCTGCATATATACATACATGCATATATATATATATATGTATATATATATATATATATATACTGCATATATATCTGCAGTAGAGAACAGGGTGTCAGAGGAGAGTGCTCAGATTTCGTCACTGAATATGAATATTTAAAGAATGAGTGACACAACATGAGTCTGATTAGTTCCACTCAGAACTGTTCACGGATTCATCAGAAAGTAGATCCTTCTGACTCAGACTCTCACTTCTCAATAGTCAAAGGCAGCTTTTGTTTGAGCCTCAGTAATGGTGCCTCTATGGCAATTATGTGTAGTTTAGCCCAAGACAAGTTTCTACTCGAAACAAATGTAGATATAGCAGGAAAATATTTTAATTACTTAACATTAATATTAGTATTTATTATTTTTTTCCAGTGGGATCCTTCCCTCCATTCAGGCAGACAATCACACAGTCTCAAGGGAGACATAGTTCTGAGTGAAGAGTGAGAAGCTGACAAATCTTCCTGGCCTGTTTCTAATGACTTATAGTTGCCATGAATTGATGCTTCACTGGTGTTAGAGGGTTCACAGATGACATTTGCTTGGCCCACACAGTACTTTTAAAAAGCTGGCCACATAGGGCTCAGCTCTCCTGTTTACCATAGTCTCTGCCACTCCCTATTGCCTGTTATAATTGGCATCACTTGCCCGTCCTCTGTCTGTATGCATTGACTTTGTGTCCCCAGAACTAAACCCACTAAAGAAGATTATGTTTGATGCCTGGAAAGTACACATTCTCCTCTCTAAGGAAGAAACATGAAGAATAAAAGAGGCAAAGTTTCCTTCAGGAGAGGGAAAGCCCTAGGAAGCTGGAATTTACCCTGGTCATATGCAACAATGAGCCAGGGCCTCTTCTCAGCATCATGAGGAGTGAGAAGAAGTCCCACAGTCCACTTCTGGACTATCAGGCTGGAGTCCACTTGGATCCAGATGCCTGAGGGGGTAGGAGAGTTATGGAAGGTACTGTGTTGGAGGAGGGGCGTTCCCAAAACAAGAGAGAGAGAAAAGGCTGTATTTGACGACCTAAAGTCCCAGGGAGAAACTTCTCCCTCCCAGCCACCTCTTGAGTTCTCTCCTCCTTTCCTGCAGGGTTCATCCACAAAACAGATATTCCCTGTGTGTCAGGCATTGTTCTAGGGACTGGAGTTAGAATAGAGAACAAAACTTTCTGGAGCTTTTATTATGTAGTCTCTCTCTCCTTATGCAGATTCTGAGTTGTTTCCAAACAAACCCTTGGGGCACGTTGAATACCTGTCTATGCCCAGAAGGATGTAAAGAAAAACGTTCTGCTTCATTCATACCATTCTAGAATGATACCTCGGAAAGAGCTGTGAGAGCTGATTAGGGCCTCCTCTCAGCTCTCAAGAAAGATTTGACAAACGGAGACCCAAGTGGGTGGGTGACCTGCTCCCCGCCTTCCATCCTGCTCACTGTTTGATCCTACAAAGGTTATAAGCTTCAGTAGGGCAGGGGCTTGGTTTCATTTATTTCCTAGCAACGCCTTGAACAGTACCTGGCACATAGTAAGTTCTCAATACATATTTGTTGAATGAATGTATGACCAGCTAAGCAGTTAGAGGCAGGGTTGGCTCCAGATGCTACATGACCTGAATCCCTGCCCAGGACTCTTTCTAAAACTGTGGGTCAACAGGGGGAATGTCAGTGTTTTTCATAAGGAAATTTTTTTAAGTTAAAAATATTTCTTCATTTCCCAGTGGCTGCCCATGCAAAAAAAAAAAAAAATCTTAAAATGAGACAAAATTCACAAGAAATACATTTTGAACATCACAAAATGTAGAAATGTATATAATATCTTTATTTATTAACAGTCAAACACATTTTTCCTATATTTTTGTTTGCACATTCTTGGATAGCCTCTTCATAAAACATCAATTTTTCATGTCATTTTGCATATGAAAAGATAAATCAGTCTTTCCTCTAGTATGGATTATCAAATTTTGCTTATTTTTTTAATGGTTTAGAAAAGCTTTTTCAGCATCATGACTTGTTACAGCGATTTCATATTTAAGGTTGTTGTCAAATCCGGTAAAAGTTTGATCAAGTTTTAATTTCATATATGAGCTTTTTCAGATTATGTCATTTTAATCTTACATACTTTGGATGCCTCAGAACCTTTCACATCACACTACATCCTCTGGCCTTACCTCAGCATGTTATCATGCCCAGTAAGTCAGTAGTGGGAGAGGAGGGAAAGGGTGTGGAATTAGCAGGAGGGGTTGGGGTGGGGCTGGAGGCATCAGGAAACCATCTCTGAACTGGGATGGTCAGTGATAACTTAATTACACACAGCAAATAATTAATTACAATGAGAAACATGTAAATATATTTCTCTAAACCCATACTAAATGTTGTCCCATTTGACTTCCCCTCATAAGGACTTTCAATAAAAAGCTAAGAGGGGGCAGTGCAATGGTGGCTCAGTGACAGAATTCTCATGTGCCGTACTGGAGACATGGGTTCATTTCCTGGTGCCTGTCCATGCAAAAATGAACTAACAAAAAAGTTAAGAGTTTAAAAAAAAAATGCACAAAGGACATTCAGTGGCATGGAAAGTTTTCAGAAGCACATATGGTCATGGGAACAGTCTAGATGAGCCCGACCTTGTAGAGCAAGTCTTGAGCTGTGTTTCATTGATCTAATGCTCCCCGAGTTTTCACCTGGGAATAAGACATTCTGGGGTTAAGGGTTTCTCAGGGAAACTTCCTAGTTCCTAGAGCCCCTCACCTTCTTGGTGTCTAATTCCTCCATCCTATACTCAGCGTGTCACTCAACCCGTCATTAAGACCCATTACTGGGTCTACGGTGTACTGGGGACTCTGAGCAAACCTATAGAATTAGAAACCTCAGCTCTTGACTTCAAGGAGTTTACATGCTTTGGGGGAAGGTAATGTATGTGCTTCTGAAATAACAGTAGTAGTGGCTATAACAGTGATTTTGCTGCACATGATTTAAATAACAACCCAAGACAAAGCAGATGAGAGGCCATGATGAAGGAAAATAGCAACATGGGTCTAAGGGATAAGAGAAAGGAGAGGAGTTCGTAGATCTAGTGTTTGGCCTGCTCTACCTCCTTCTCTGCTTCTTCTGGTGGCAGCACCAGAAACTGTTCCTAACCCATTGCGTGCAGTTTTGGTGGAATGAGCCAAGGGTTATATGTGGCTGAGTAACCCAAGCTAGGCCATTTATATTCCTCTTTCAGGAATTTGAATTTGAGCATAGCAAATAGAAAATCTAGTCCAATGGATGTTCCATGATTGGGATGGACCACCTATTAGCTTCTGTTACTTGGACTCTTCATGTCTGCTGATTCTTCTTCTTGAGGCTGCCAGTTTAGATTTCATCAATTCTGCAAGCTTCTTCACATCATTCCAATAAGGTCTTTTTTGGCTAAAGGGATCATGTCTGATGTTGGCAACCTGAGAGCCCTATCTGGTACAAAATGGTTCCTGGAAAATGTGGGATATGAACTGACATGTTGAATAGCTAATGTGAAGCTTATTCCAGGTGAGCAGAACATCTCAGCAAGGCTTCTCAAGAGCTCTGCTTAGCCTGGATCAAAGGGAGGCCCAAAGAAGGAAGTGTGAGAAATCATATGGGAGATACAGGATGTGACCAAAGTGGAAAGAACTGTCCTTAACCACCAGCCTCGAAGTTGTGAACTTTCTCCCAGAGCAGAGAGTCCCCATGATGTTGTTGGAGACTGTACTGTGCCATAGTCAGTGAGAGCTGCAGGCGGAACTAGAGTAAGCCAACAGAGAACTGAACAGAGCACATTAAAAGCTGGGAATGGGAGGGCGCTGGAATCTTCTCCCCACACAAAACAGGACTGGCTCTGTGTCACCCGGACAGCTGGCCTTGGGGTCTGAATCTTCATGAGTGAACAGAGCTTCAGACCTCCCGATGTTGCCATGAGTTGGGTTGCTCTGCTATGACTCATCACCTTCTTGTACAGATGCATCCCAACTTATCTCCATACTTACATATTTGATTAACTTGCTAAAGGAATGTCACAAAAATCAGAGTTTTCTGAAAAGTTCTTGGTCTTGCAATGATCTTGACCATGAGAAAAGAAAATGCTTAAAGAATGCGTTCAGGGTAGGCCACAGTGGCTCAGCAGGCAGAGTTCTCGCCTGACATGCCAGAGACCCGGGTTCGATTCCTGGTGCCTGCCCATGCCAAAAAAATAAAGAATGAGTTCAATAATTTTGCCATTGGTTTGTATGTGGCACAGAGAACCAAGAGTAGGGAGCATGGCAATGTGATGTGAAAGAGACTTTTTAATCTTCCAGACAAATCTGAAAAGTAAATTACATTTTCACTAGATGTCTTAACTGAGAGAAGACTTAACGACTCTTGGTTGATAAATGAAAGAATGCTACAAGGTCTTCATGGTTCTTTGATTAGAAAATGTGACCCAGTTTTGAACCATGGAATAATAAGGGGATCCTGGAATCTGAATATTTGTTGGGTGGAGCCCTTAGTAGTAGTAGGGCTACTACTGTTAGTAGGAGAGAGAGGATCTCTCTCTCCTACTAACAGAACTGATTCTTAACACATTTCTTCCCTTTGTTTGTAGCCATTTCACCTCTAAGTAATTTACATGGCCAGAAGGGCTGGCATTTCGTGTATCAATTTAGTTATTTATTGCAGTGTAACATACTACCTCAAAACAACCATAGCTATTATCTCACAGCTTCTGCAAGTTAGGAATTCAGGAGGAGCTTATGTGGGTAGTTCTGGCCTGGCGTCTCTCAGGAGGTTACAGTCAAGATGTTGACTGAGGCTGCAGTCATCTGAAGGCTTGACTTCCAAGATGGGCCACCACTTGCCTGACAAACAGATATTGACTCTCATCAGGAGGTCTTAGTTCTTCACCATATGAACCTCCCCATAGGGCTGCTGGAGTGAGCTCACAGTAAGACAGCTGACTTTCTCCAGTGTGGACAGTGCAAGAGGGAACACGGCAGAGGCTGAAAATGTCTTTTATGGCCTAGTTTTGGAAGTTATACACTATCCCTTCTGCAATATTCTATAGGTCCCACAGACCAGCTGTGATTCAGTGTGGATGGGGCAAACACAAGGGCATAGATACCAACAGGAAAGGCTCATTGGAGGGTTATCTTAGAGATTGGTCACTACAGACGGGGATCAAGAATGGCAGGTTGGGGAGGCCTGGTGGGGTCAACTTTCTAGTTCAGCTGTTCTCTCTGTGGAAAATCCTCAAACCCCTTCTCACTGATATAATCTGCTTCATTGAATCACAGGTATATTTAGATTCTCCAGTACAGTTTTTAATTAGGTTCCCAGGGCAGGGTCTTCTGTTTATAGATTTTGAAGTCAATGCAGAAAGAGGCCTAGGAGGGCGGAGAATTTTTTCCATGAGAACCATAGGCCAGCACATGCTGAGGCCTAACATTCAGCCTCATTGTTGAAATTATCCTAGACACAGGCTCCCTCCCTTGGACAATATATGATTACTTGACTTAGAAACCTCTGTAACCACATGGAAGTGACACTTGGATCAGAATATAGGAATTATGTTTACCCTGAGGCAGTGTCACCTCAATGATGAGAATTTACTTCTACCTGTAAGAGATTCCTTTTTTTTTTTCAACAGTGAAAAAAACAGGGGAAATGTTTTCATTTCTCAAGCTTTGTGTGTCATAAATCTCTAAGGGTTTATAGTGGTGGCTACAATGCCTCCTATAAAGTCTGAAGATCTGAATTAAAAATGTGGAAACTAGAATTTTCTATTCAAGCACATGCTGGGAAAGTCTCTGCTGCTGCCATCGTGTGGTCAGTTTGCATAACAACAATTACAGCGTCATTTTGAGCCCAGCAAATGAACAGGCAATGCAGGAGCTCTTCCTACATTCTGGATTGTGGGAGAACACTTCCAATGGCAAGAGGCTGATTACGCTACAAGACAGGCTATACCTATTTTATAAAGATTTGATGATTAGAAATTTTTTTTCTTATACTGAGCCAACATCTGCCTTGTCTAATTTCTATTCATCTGTCCTACTTTCTAATTTTTAAAGAATTTGAAGACAGTCGCTTATCCTTTTCCCCAAATCTTTTTCTTTTCCTAGACTAAAAACTTCAACTCCATCTCTCCTTAACTGATCGGATTTTCAGAGCCCTTATCATTCTGTACTTCTTTCTCCGGTCAAGGGCCCTAAAAGCAGACTGTAAGACAGGGATTCTGGTGCAAGTGATTTATTCGAGAAATCTGTACATAAGTGAGGAAAGCATAATGGGGCAGGGGAAGGAGCTAAACAAGGATATAGTGTCATTTGGAGGCTAACTCCCATGAGGAGCTCTGAAGCCTGAACGGGACCACAGAGTTCTCCTATCTTGAGGCCAAGGTTCAGTCTTTTGTACTGCAGGCCACTCAGTCTTTGGCTCTGGGTTACCCTCAGGGTGAGGGAAATTAGGGGATAAACACCCTCAGGAAAGTGGTTCCCATTTGGGCTACAGCAATTCTCAAGAGCCAATATTAACAGCAGATGGGAGACGGGTGCCCAGGAAAGGGGATCTGGGCAGCACATCCTTCTTCCAATACCTTCTATTAATATCCCATCCCAGTGGTTATGCCCTGACCAGAACCAAATATCCCAGATGAGGTCTGATTTGTGTAGAATTCAAGGGGACCATTAAATCCCGTTCTCCTTTTAGCATAGCCCAGGATTATTAGTCTAGGTTTACGCTGAGGTTGTGTTAAACTGAACCCCAAGATGTTTTCACACAAAACTGCTCCCAAGCCAAATTTTTTCCATCAGTGCTATGGCACATTGATACCAAAAGCAAAAGCACTTCTATTTCTTTAAAATTTCATGCTACTGTCTTGGGTTCACATTCTAGCTAACTGAGTTCTCCTTGAATCCAGACTCCGTGCTGTAATCCAGCACTCTCTGCTTCATTATCTGCAGATATCATGAATGTATCTCTTCGGTGACTTTCAACTTCCTTTTTTATTCTTGACACCTGATAGCTGGTTAAGGTTTAATATTTGACTCATCTGAGATCTGGCTCACTGTCCCTGCCCATTTCTGTTCTGTTACTACACCCATTTCAGCACGACAGAGGGAACTTTGACTAAAAAAATGGTCAGGAGCAGGCCTGAGGCCAGAGCTCCAGAAGGTTAACCAAGGTTTAACAGAAACAAGAGTCTGAGCTCAGCAAGAAGCCTGGAACCCTGGTAGTTAAGCAGATAATTTTAGGGAACCTGTACTGAAAACTCAAGAATATCAGTCCAGTAATCTGACCCTTCTGGTGGCTTGGGAGGGGATAAGGACATGACAGAGAATAATTTAATTCAACCAATGAGTTAGAGAGTGGTGTATGATTGGCTTGAACTTTCTACTTTGTAGAGGGCTATACAAACCATAACGGACTATTGTCCTCATCCAACCTTGAGGATAATATCCTCCATGTATCCAACTGCAATATTGCTTTTTTTTTTCAGCATCGGGCTCTGAGAAGATGGACAACATGTTTTCTCCCTCCTGCACCCATCAGCCCTAGGGCTCACACATCTAATGCACCCTGGGGCAGAGGATCTCCTCTCTTCTCTGACTCTGAAGTGTTGGGCATGACCTTCTCTCCCCAGGCCTCCATCAGCAGAAGGAGCCATCACTGTGAAAGGCTTGAAAGCCTATTTCTCTCTGCTAACCTTGTCCAGAATTGACAAACCCTTTCCTCCAAAAGGTGATGGAAGTAAAGGGTCCTGACACAGGAAACAGCCATGAAAGGTGGCAGCACATGGCAAGGAAAGACCAGGTACCACTTAACAACCCCACACAACCACTGGGGCACAGAGACCTGCAGCATATAATCTGGAGTAGAGAATCATCACATTATTCCAAGGTAATTCTTTTCCTCCCACACTCTCAGTAGCTCCCAGACCCAAAACCCAAAAACCCTGAAGGCAGTGAAAACCACAGTAGAAATTTATGGCATTCATCACCTCTAAACCATGACGTAGACTTTTTTCCCCCTTAGTAAACTCTGGAGATTTACATATGGCAAATTCTCACTAATTTGTTACTCTTCTGATGAAGTTAAATATATTTTATGTGATTGCGCTCTTTTTGCAAAGCAACCTAAATGAACTGTGATTATGACAAGCCACCAAGCTGAGATTTCAACAAGGTTTTGAATGTAATTCCCAAAATATCAGTTATTCCACAGACCATAAGTATGGCAGTGAATTCCATACTGGGATGGTTCAACCTGGGCTCTTGACTTCAGAGTCACTATGTCTGACTACATTTTAAAATACTACTTATTTTTTATCTAGGCCAAAGTATTCAAGTTACAGAAGGGTAGTGGGAAGACGCCCCTTTCTCACCCTCACTGGTAATATCATTACCAGTTTCTCACTCATCCTTAACCATGACTGTTTTTTCAAAGTATGTGTCATTGTGCTGTTTGCGAATTATACTCACAATTTCTTTGAAATGGTGTTCTAGTGAGATTTTAAAAAATATTTGCCTCCTTATGTCTTCTGTCTTAGTTGGAGCTTCCTCAAAAGCAGAGCCTGACAGCAAGGACTTAGGGGCAGTATTAGGGAGGTGATCCTGGAAGCAGAAAAGTAGAGGCAGCAGGACAGGGAAAGGAGAAAAACGAAATCAGGAAAAAAACTCTGATAATATGATCAAGAATTTTGCTTTGGAAACATTAAGTTTGAAATGTTTATTAGCCATCCAGTGAAGGAGTTAAGCAGGCAGTTGGCAAAATAGTCAAATTACTCACAATCAATAAAATGAAACTCATCACTGGTTTTTCCAGTAACCAGTCCCTCTTCTGACATAGCATATCACTGTCTAGGCTTTCTTGTCCCTGGTGATTGATGTTAGTTGAATGGAGGGTGAACATTATGTCAGACTCCAGTTGGAATCCAGAAGACAAACAGTTAGCTTTTACTGTTGGTGGCAGCTGCTTTCCAGCTGCCAAAATCGCCCCTGAGAGCTTTTATTGCATTAAAAGTGGTCCCAGATGTTGCTTTCCACAGGCTTCACATGTATATCTTCTTAGATGTTTTTCAATATATGATGAGTTCTAAAGTGGAAGCCATTATCACACTCATTTATTTTTCATGAGGTGCTGTAACAGAAATAGTGGATTCAACAAGTGAAGCTGAAAGCCATATAAATAATGTATGTTAAATACAATGGATAGTCAGTCTTGTGTTAACATGACAGAATGTTAGCACAAAAAAGGCATACATATGACAACATGGTCACATACTGAACCCCTTCTGCCAGGAGATTGGTAATGAAGGGACTGAAGACAAATCATTCATTAAGGTTTCAGCTTAAATCTGTGGTTCTCCAGCAACTGTGAGCAGAAAAACCATCCAAGGTGATTCTAAATCAGTAGGTCTGGGAAGGAGATTTTCCTCCCTCTTTCCCTCTCTCCCTTCCTTCCATCAGTATCTGTTAAGCTCCATGTGTCAGATAAAATTTAGGCCTAAAAATCTACATTTTAACAAACCCTCTAAATGATTTAAACCAGGTGGTTCAATATAACATATTATGAGAAAAGCTAAACTAAAGAAAGCTGTAAACAATAATGTGGTTGTCTCGCCAACATCCATTTTATCCAGCTCCCCCATGCTTACACACACAAATGCTATATTTTATTTAGGTATCCACCCTTCTCTGCTCAGCCACATGTTTCAGGGCAGCCTGGCCACAGCCCAAGGGACAAGTCCCAGTTGTTCAAAGGCAATCATGGTTTTTCCATTCCCATTGGCAGGGATTGGTAGAGCTGTGGCCATATGATTCAGTTCTGGGTAGTGATACTGAGGGGACATCTGCAAGGGGCTTCTGGGAAAGATATTCTTGCTCTTGGTAAAAGACACGTAGGAAAAGAAAGTCTTTTCTTCTCCTGGACATGACTGTATACATCTATGCAGGCTGGCACTGGGGCAGACACCATGAGACATTACTGGTGAAGGCTAGACCAAAAATGAAGGCTGCTCATCAGGACAACAGAGCAGCAAGATGGAAAGAATTTGGCCCTTGAGGTTGTCATTGAGCCACTGAAGTATCCACCCTGGAACTGTTCCTGGACTTCCACATGCAGGATAATAAATTTTCTCAGTGTTTGAGCCACTCAAGTTTGGAATTCTATACCATGGGATGAAAACATTCTGACTAGTATTGAGTTAGTATGTGCACCTTTTTAAATGCAATTTTATTGAGATATATTCACATACCACATAATCATCCAAAGTATACAACCAGTGGCTCACAGTATCATCATATAGTTGTGCATTCATCACCACAATCAACTTTGACATTTTCATTACTACAAAAAACAAAAACAAAAATAAAAATAAAAAAGAACAACCAAAATGCCCATACCCCTTACCCTCTCCTATTATTTATTTATTTTATTGTCTTTATTTTCTTATTCATCTACCCATATAATGGATAAAGGAAGTGTCAGTCACAAGGTTTTCACAATCATACAGTCATGCCATAAAAGCTATACAGTTTTACAATCTTCATCAAGAATCAAGGCTACTGGATTACAGTTCAACAGTTTCAGGTACTTTCTCCTAGCTATTCTTTTTTTTTTAAATATTTTTATTGGGAAATCTTCATACACATACATTCCAGACATGGTGTACAATCAATGGCTCCCAATATCATCACACAGTTGTATGTTCATCACCATTATCATTTTTTAGAACACTTGCAACATGATGTATTCTTAATCATAAGCAAGCTTGTTTTGATTGCACTATTTTTACATGAATCTTATTTACTTAACAGGATAAAGACTATATGTAAAAATTTCTAAAATATATGGAAACTGGTATAATGTAAACACCTAGAAATGGAGGCCAGGTATTATTTTTTAATGTCTTGATAAGTGTTTAAACAATCCTAAATGTTTTACTGATTACGTTTATTTTATTTTATTATTTTTACCTTTGGTCCTTTCTGCACCTTCTCTCTGGCAAACTCCTTTCCAACAATATCAGTTCCTTTGTGGTACTGTCCCTGATTTCCCTAACAAAAACTGGCTGTATTCCCTTTTCTTTCCTTCTCAAACTGTAAGTTTCTCAAGATTAGGGAATGTGTTTACCAGAGTAGATCCTCAAAACTGTTCAGAGTTGAATATAAGTAAATATTCAAATTGAACATTTCAATAATTCAAATGGTGTCACTAGCTTCATCCTTCTAGCTATTCTGATACATGAGAAACTAAAAAGGAATATCTATATAATGCATAAGAATAACCTCCTGAATCACTTCTCAACTCTATTTGAAATCTCTTAGCCATTAACACTTTATTTTGTTTCATTTTCCCCCCTTTTGGGTTAAGAAGGCGTTCTCAATCCCATGTTGCCAGGACCAAGCTCATCCCTGGGAGTCATGTCCCACACTGCCAGGAAGATCTACAGTCCTGGGAGACATGTCCCACACAGTGGTGAGGGTCATGAGTTTATTTGCAGACTAAAGAAAGAGGCCATATCTCAGCAACAAAAGAGGTTCTTTGGGAATGACTCAAGCATAATCTTAAGTAAGCTTAGCTTCTCATTTGCAAGAATAAGTTTCATAAGGGCAAGCCCTAAGATTGTAGGCTTGGTTTATTGAATTGGGAGCTGCTAATGCTTGTGACATTATAAACATACCTGATGGGAGGATCACCCCAATGATGATCAGATTACAGGAGGGTCAATGGAGGCTTAGACAGAAGCCTCTAGAGAGAGAAAGGGAAAGGACTGTGGGGAGAGGGTAGAGTAAAGAGGTCCAAAACTCAATCCTCCTATCAAAATAATTATGAAAACAGGCAGGAACCATCTGTAACAACCATTTTGAAACTCCGGAGGCCAGAAGAACACTGTACAGCATGCAGGGAAGAGTAGGAGGAAGAGATTAATAACTTACAGTAAAGAATAGTAAATTGCTCTCTCTGAGTGGCAGCTACTGACATTCCTCCTCAACTCTTATGGCAGGCCTCCACAGGATCCAGTCCATGACTAACTCGCTAGTGACAGAAAGGGACATAAAAATCCATTTTCCCAAGACCGAAGGCGGGCATGGCTATTCACTGATTATGGCCTTTGATAGTGAATTTGGATCTCTACAGGTTCAGTTTTGAGGGGCCATTGTTTCAACCCACCCCAGAGGCAACCTGACTGGACAAGGGCAGTGGCCTTGGAGACTTAAAGATTCTGTGCTTCCTGATGGCTGTGGGGGACAGTTAATTGAAGGGCTGCATTTCCACCTGCTGGGCCCCCCAAGAAGATATGTTTATTTCCATATACAAAATGTATTCACTCCATGACAATATCACAAAGCCTTAAAACATTTCAGTAATAATACAAATACAATACAAAGTTAAAGCCAGTACAAAATCTCATCCAAGTCTGTTACAGGCATGGTCTGTTTAAGGCAAAAAGACTTTCTTCTGGCTCTGGACCTAGGAAACTTAGAACACGTTATCTGCTGCCAAATGCAAAGGAGGGACAATCATAGGATGCATGTTTCCATTGCCACTGGGAGAAATCAAAAGGTAAATAGAGGTCACTAGACCCATACAGTTCCTAAAACCTGTAGGGCAAACTCTGTTGGATTTCAAAGTCTGAGAGCCATTTATCCTCAGGGCTTTAGAAAGTGGCAGTCAGTCCCACCTGACGTGGAGTTTGCAAACTTGGGGAACATTGAGAAAACCACCTTTTACTTGGGATCTGTTCTATAACTACTTGTTGAAGAGTGCTTTGAAAACTACTGCTTTTTTCTTTCTTTGCTTTGTACACATGTTAAATTATACAATAAAAAAAGTTGAATACATATATACATACTTTAAATCAAAGACAGTTACAGGGAACAAAGATGGCCCATAGATACTGATAAAGGGGACAATTCAACAGGAAGATTATAAATATATATGCACCTAAAAGCAGAGCTCCAAAACATATGAAGGGAGAAACTGATGATGATTCTAAATTGATAGTAGATTTTAATTCATCAATTTCAATAATGGGAACATCTCGTCAGAAGATCAATAATGAGGTGCCAGGCATGAATGATATACTCTAAACAACTAGACCTAACAGATGTATATAGAACACCTCACTCAACAAAACAGAATATACATTCTTCCCAAGTGCACATGGATTACTCTCCAGGACAGACTATAATTTGGGTCACAAAACAAGACTCAAAAAATTAAAAAATATTAAAATCATACAATGTATATTCTCTGACTGCAAAGGAATGAATATAGAAATCAATACCAGGAGAAAGAGAATATTCAATTTCAAAAAATGTGGAAATTAAACAACATATTTTAAAACAACAAATAGGTTAAAGAGGAAATCAGAAACTAAATTAGGAAATATCTTGAAGTGAATGAAAATGAAAATACAACGTACCAAAACTTATAGGATGCAGAGAAGGCAGGGCTAGATGGAAATTTTTAGCTATAAATGCTTACATTAAAAAGAAGATCCAGGATGCCCTCTTGACTCTTTTTTTATCTCTCTTAGTCACTGATGCCTTATTTTTTCTTTTTAAATTGTGAAGTATAATAAATACACAAAAAGTGACACTCCCCCTCAAAAAAGGAAGAAAGATTTCAAATCACTTAACCTCAAAACCGAAGAACTAGAAAAAGAAAAGCAAACTAACCCAAAGTAAGCAGAAGGAAGGAAATAACAAAGATTAGAACAGAGATGCATGAAATAGAAAATAAAAAACAAAGAAAAAAATAGAGAGAGAATCAACAAAACCAAAAGTTGGTCCTTTGAAAAGATCAACACAATTGACAAACTTTCATCTAGACTGTCAAGAAAAAAAGAGAGAGAGTATAAATAACTAAAATCAGAAATGAAAAGGGGGACATTACTACTAACCCACTGAAATAAAAAGAACTATAAGAAAATAATATTAGGTAGATAACCTAAATGATACTATGAACAAGGAGATAACCTAGATGAAATGGGACAAATTCTTAAAAACACACAAACTATTTTAATTAACTCAAGAAGAAATAGAAGATTTCTGTTAACCAATTACTAGTAAAGAGATTGAAACAGTAATCAAAAATCTCCCAACAAAGAAAAGCCCAGGACCAGTTGATTTCACAGGAGAATTCTAAAAAACATTCCAAAAAGACTTAAGTAAGTATCCTCATACTCTTCGACAAAACTGAATAGGAAGGAATACTTCCTAATTCATCCTATGAGGTCAACATCACCCTCATGCCAAAGACAGATAAAGATACCATGAGAAAATCACAGACCAATAACTCTTATGAACATAGATGCAAAAATCCTCAATAAAATACTAGCAAAACAAATCTAACAGCACATTGAAATAATTATACGCCACAATCAAGTTGGATTTGTCCCTGGTAAGCAAAATTGGTTCAACCTTAGAAAATCAATTAATGTAATACACCACATTAACAGACAGAAGGAAAAAAAAACACATGCTATTTTCAATTGATGCAAAAAAGGCATTTGACAAAATTCAGCATCCCTTCTTGATAAAAACACTTAGAACATTAGGAATAGAAGGAAAATTCCTCAACAGATAAAGAATATATGTGAAAAGTCCTAGGCTAACATCCTACTTACTGGTGAAAGACCAAAATCTTTCCCTTTAATATCGGGAACAAGACAAGGATGCCCATTGTCACTACTATTATTCAGTATGGTACTAGAAGTTCTTGCCAGAGCAGTTAGGCAATAAATAAACAAACAAACAAATAAAAGTCATCCAAGGTGGAAAGGAAGACATAAATCTTTCCCTATTTGCAGATGATATGATCCTTTACATAGGAAATCCAGCAAAATCCACAACAAAGCTCCTAGCTAATAAATGAATTCAGCAAAGTAGTGGAGCACAAAATCAACACCCCAAAATCAGTAGCAGTACTACACACAAACAATGCACAATTGGAAGAAGAAAGTAAGGGGAAAAAATCCATTCACATTAGCAACTGAAAGAATCAAATAGCTCGGAAGAAGTCTAACCAAAGATGGAAAGGACTTGTACACAGAAAACTGCAAACATTGCTAAAAGAAATCAACAAAGACCTAAAGAAATGGAATGACATCCTGTGTTCATGGATTGGAAGAGTAAATATAGTTAAGATGTCAATATTTCCCAAAGCAATTTATAGATTTACTGCAATCCCATTGAAAATCCCAACAACCTTCTTTGCAGAAATGGATAAGCCAATTATCTAATTTATATGGAAAGGTAAGGGGTCTGGAATAGCTAAAGCCATCTTTAAAAAGAAGAATGAAGTTGGAAGACTCCCACTTTTAAAACTTATTACAAAGTCACCGTAAACAATACAGCATGGTACTGGCACAAGGACAGACATAGACCAGTGGAATCAAACTGAGAATTCACAAGCCAACTTTCACATTTATGGCCAACTGATTTTTTTTTCTGCGGGGGTGGTGCATGGTCCAGGAATTGAACCCAGGTCTCCTGCATGAATGAGAGTGCAAAGTGGCAAAGTTAAATGGTGCAGCTGCTATGGAAGACAGTTTGGCAGTTCCTCAGAAAACTAAGAATAGTAGTACTGTATGACTCAGCAATCCCACTACCGGGTATATACCCAGAAGAATAGAAAGCAGGGAATTGAACAGATATTTGAAACTGATATTGATAGTGGCATTATTCACAATAGCCAAAAAATGGAAGCAACCCACGGGTCCATCAACCAATGAATGGATTAACAAAATGTGGTATATACATACAATGGAATATTATTCAGCCCTGGAAAAGAATGAAGTCCTGATACATACGACAACATGGATGAACCTTGAAGACATCACGTTGTGTGAAATAAGCCGGACACAAAAGGATATGTATTGTATCATCTCACTGATTAGAAACAATTAGAATAAGTACATTCCTAGAGTTAGAACCTAGAATATAGGTTACCAGGGGATTGGGTGGGGATAGGGAATGGGAAGTTAGAGCTTAAAATGAACAGTGTTCCTATTTGAATGATGGAAATGTTTTGGTAATGGAAAACATTGTGAATGTAATTAACAGCACTGATATATATATATATATATATATATATATATATATATGAATATGATTAAAAGGAAAATGTTAGATTATATATACAGTAACAAAATAATCTTTAAAAAATCCGTGGTAGTATGCTACACAAACAATGAACCCTAAGGTAAAACATGAACTTTAATTATTGTACAATTATAAAAACATGTTATCATCGATTGTAACAAATGTTACACACCAATGCAAAGTGGTGGTGGTCGGGTGGTGTATGGGAATCCTGTATTTTATGCATGATTGGTCTGTAAACCCACTAGTTCTCTAATAACAAAAAAAGAAAAAAAGAAAGAAAAAATAAGAGAGAGAAAAGAAACAAACCTGGCTCAGTGAATAAGACCTAGATAAAGTGCCTAAGTGTCAAAGAAAGTAATGACTCAGCACAGAACCTGGAGATGCTGTCAGAACTGTCTCATCCTAGCCACTGTGCCTTACGAGAAAGAAGATGAGCATATAAATTATTAAGTACTCCTCACACTTCTATGACATGTTTTTTCTATGTTTTATGTCTGTCTACCCCTTGGTTACCCCTTCATATGACACCAATGTTGTGATTCTGCCTTTTATTAACAGAATAGAAGATAACTCCATCTTCCTTCTTGCATGGTTGATTGATTTTTATTTTTTAATATTGCTGCTTTAGAAACATTTCATTTTGCTTCACAATATGGGAAGTGCCACATCTTTACCTTCCTCCTCAGCTTCTTGCTCAGGGGTTACTTCTTTACTGGGGCAAGTCCTCATATAAGACAGCCTGTGATCTCACTCTCCGTGGCCTCCCAGCACCTGCTGCCAGGGCAGCTGGTACAGCTCAGTTTAGGTCCTCACTGCATTGTACCACCATCATGGCCAGTTTTGTTACTGAGAAGATGCAGAAAGGTGGACATGAGCCTGAGTTATAGTCACACCTGAGCAAGGAGCAGAGCAGTTTCCCATTCAGATTATTCTCATGGGGGTCAAAAAAGATGGTAAAGGTCA
Organism: Tamandua tetradactyla; assembly: GCF_023851605.1. Lineage (NCBI taxonomy): Eukaryota > Metazoa > Chordata > Mammalia > Pilosa > Myrmecophagidae > Tamandua > Tamandua tetradactyla. Next base: position 50,372,259 of record NC_135341.1, on the reverse strand, counting down.
GTGTGATAGTGGCTCAGTGGTAGAATTCTCGCCTACTATGCTGGAGACCCAAGTTTGATTCCCAGTGCCTGCCCATGCCAAAAAAAAAGAGATGGTAAACATCACGGATGATGCTTCTCTACTCATAACCCTTCAGCCAAAACCAGCCCAACTTCCTACCACTGAGGACTGCTATCTGGCCATTGAAGCCCACTTTGCTTACCTGTGTGGCAGGATGCAGATGTCCAGGAGTCACTACCCCTCCCCCAAGCAGCCAATGATTGTTGGAAGTTTGTGTATAAATCCCTCAGCTCCTTATCCCTTGGGTGGGACACCTGAGTGTGAGTTACTACTGGCTCCCAGAGCTTCTATCATGTGCGAGCTCTAGCTGTCTCCAGTAGTAATTGGCTTCATAATACCCATGCCCCTTTAGTTAGTACCTTTCTTTTACTGTCTCACTTCCCCACTCTCCTAGTGATGTTTTATTACCTCTCAAATGAACTAGCACTTGAATTGTCTCAGCATCTGCACCTTGGGGTACCCAATTAATATGCTAGATGAGGTCCACCAAGGGCAGTTGTGCTGGAAAATGAGTGATGAGGACATAGAACTGTCAGCCTACCATTCAGTTCTAGGACCATCATCAGGGCATGGAGGATGAAGCCAGATGCCACTTTCTGTGGAATGGTTAATTTAAGTCTGTTGTGAAGGTTATTAGGATATGTATGAGCCATATGGCAAGCCAATTCTCCCATATCACTCTCATCAGTGATAAAGTTGATGGTTTACTCCCCATCTCTCTGACTCCTGTTTTTATCTCTCATTCAGTTCAGATTTGAAAAGAGAGTGGGAAGTTATTAATTGAGCCTCCTGAAATTGAAACAGTGAGCATGATAGAGAGATAGGAATCCAGTATGAGCAATATTCAGAGCATTTGGTCATAGGGTGGCTAGATGTTGGTCACCAGTCCGAGGGAAGGAGCAAATCTCTGGTTTGTGGAGGAGGATGCAGAATGAAGTACGAGGCAGCTTACCAGAATAAGAACTCAAGAACAGAATCAAAGCAGAAGCCAAATAATAGGAACACATAGGAGTATTTGGGATGAGATCCTGTTGATGAGACAAGACCCAGAACTGGATCACTGAACCAGAATGAAGTCACATCATCTGTGCTGATACTTAGCTCTGAGGACAGGAGCTAGTCAAATGCTTATTTTACCAGGTCATCATTGGGCCTGCAGGTCATGGTAACCCCAGCTGTTAGATAATGAAAAAAAAAAGTTGCGAAGAAAGGAAAGAGGCTGGTGGTGATTAATTCTGCAATCAAATATTTAAAACACTGGCTCAGTTCTTTTTTGCTTGCGAAGGGACCACCTTGTGCGTTGTCAAGCCACAGAGGGGAAAATGTCATTCTTTAGTCCCTTTTCTCAGATTTTAGAGATATTAGCCTTCTATTTACTCTGTCAAGGTTCAGGAGTTGTGAAGGAACACCAGTTGTCTAAGTAACTTCAAGCTTGTCCTGATCTAGCTATGTCACATGCCTGGTATTCAAGTCAGGTCTCTGTCACCTACAAGTGACAGAAACCCAACTCAAAGCATATTAAAAGACAGAGAGTTTATTGGTTCAGATAACTGGGAAGGACACTGGATTAGCTTAGAGGATGGGAGAAAGATCTGAAAAATCTAGGGCCTCAGGGACTGGAATCATGGACTTAGAGCCAATAAGACTCTCTCCTTCCAACCAGTTCTCAACACAGTTGATCTTTGCTTTTCTTTGCATGTTCATCTTATGCAACACCTTGAATCCCCCCAAAACCTGAGAGTCCCATCCTTTCCGCTTAGCAATGCCAGCAGAAAGATATCTGGGTATCAATTTCCTGGAAGATGCCTGATTATCTCTGCATGGATCCTAAGCTTATTACAGGGACTCATCACAGTTGCCAAGAAAGTGGTATGTCAATTAGGAATGTTTTCAGCTTCATGTAGCAGAATACATGGCTGAAATACAGTTGAAAGAAGGGTGTGTTTTTCTCATATAAAAACTCTAGATGTAAGTGATTGCTGGCTCAACCATGTCAGATTCTCTATCAAAGTCTCTGCTATTCTCTCTGTTTCCCCCTTTATAGTCACAAGATGGTTGCATCCAGTCTAAAGCATCACATTCATTATACAGCCATGCTTAAAAGTAGGCAACATGGGGCAGCATAGGGCAAAGAATTTATTTTCATAAACCTTCCTCTAATCATGTAGGAATATCTTTCCCCAAAGCTTTCTGCAGTCTTTTCCTTCTCTTTCATTGGCCAGAACCTGGTCACATGTCTGCCCCTAGGCTAGGGGCAGATTTTACCTTCTCTAAGATAAGGCACTTGAGATTAAGGGATCTCTGTAGGTTCTGTTGGTAAGAAAGAATGGGGATGGGTGGATTTTGGGTAGACAATAAAAATGACTACAACACATAATTATCCAGCCTGGATCGCCTACTTATCCATGAGATGAGCGAAGAGTGCTAACAGTTAGAAACAACATCAATGAGTTGCACAAAGGGAGGAGGACATGCAGGAGAGAAAGCTGAATCACAACCCCTAACCTCTAAGGAATTGTGGAGAATAGGACTGATGACTAAAGGTGTGAAATTGGCCATGTTATCTCAGATTTCAAAAACGTAAGAAAATAACTTCTGCAAAGTGTAGATTTGTTAAGTGTGATATCAACTCCCGGCAAAATTCTGTCACGAGATATAAAGTTGTTGGCAAAGCAACTTTTGAGCAAAAAAAAAAAAAAATGCTCAGAGCTGGTTAATTTTTCCAGTCAACTTCACCCAAGACATGTGGTCAACACTGCTGTGACAGAACCATTTTCTCTACCATCAACCCCTTTGCTGGGCCAGGATTAACAGGCTATAGTTGTTCTCCTCTCATATTGAGCTCTTCTTTGAGATCCTTGAAAATGTGGAAACCTCGTTCGGAACTACACTGATCCATTTCAAAAGTCTTCATGTTTTGAATGCCGAAAGTGAAAGGGCTGAATTTCCACCCTTTTCTCTGGAGAATCTTTTGCAGTCATAAAAATTTAATCACCTCCTCCCCAGCTACCTGAGAGGTGTTGGAAGGGACACCTCTTTGTGAGGCTATAAATACCTTGTTCTGATTTGCTAGCTGCCGGAATGCAACACACCAGAGATGGATTGGCTTTTAATAAAAGGGGATTTATTTTGTTGGTTCTTCAGAGGAAAGGCAGCTAACTTTCCACTGAGGTTCTTTCTTACGTGGAAGGCACAAGATGGTCTCTGGTGGTCTTCTCTCCAGGCCCCTGGGTTCCAACAACTTTCCCTGGGGTGACTTCTTTCTGCATCTCCAAAGGCCTGGGCTGAGCTGCTAGTGCTGAGATGAGGAATGCTGAGCTGCTTAGCTGTGCTACATTGCGTTCTCTCATTTAAGCACCAGCCAATTAAGTCAAACGTCACTCATTGCAGCAGACACGCCTCCTAGCCGACTGCAGATGTAATTAGCAACAGATGAGGTTCACGTACCATTCATTGGCTTATGTCCGCAGCAACAAGGCTAGGTATGCTCACCTGGCCAAGTTGACAACTGAATCTAACTAACACATACCTCTTTCTCTTTCATTTTCAAAGTTGAGAGTGACCAATCAAAGGATGCTTCCTGAACAAAGATCTACTTTAATCTAATGTGCAGTGTCTATTAAGTTCCTTCTCATCAGGTACTGACAGAAGGTAAATAATATTGACACTGGATTATTAAACTTCAAGATCAGTAGATTGGAATAGAAATGTGCAGTCACTTTAAAAAGACCAAATGACGGCCAGACTTGACTGTAACCGACTAAAAGAAATAACATTTAAATAAAGACTGTGCCCTTGGAAAGACAGTGGGTCAGACATGGAAGCTGAGAAAAAGGGAGAGGCATGGAGACAAAGTTTGGCAATGCCTGTCCAAACACTGGAGGGGATCTTAGCGGAAGACCAGCTGTTCTCCTTTCCATGAGAGAGGTCCATACGGCATTGTCCCCAGTTCTTGTCATAACTTAAAGGGAAATTCAAAATGTCTGGAGCCCTTGATGTCCTACAGATGAAATTCCTTGCAGCAGGAACCCACTTACGTGGTGTTCTAGTTTGCTAGCTGCTGGAATGCAATATACCAGGACAGAACGGCTTTTTAAAAGGGGAATTTAATAAGTTGCTAGTTTACAGTCCTAAGACCAAGACAATGTCCCAATTAAAACAAGTCTATAGAAATGTCCAATCAAAGGTATCCAGAGAAAGATACCTTGGTTCAAGAAGGCCGATGAAGTTCAAGGTTTCTCTCTCAAGTGAAAAGGCACACAGCAAACATAGTCAGGGCTTCTCTCTCAGCTGAAAGGGCACATGGCTAACATGGCATCATCTGCTAGGTTTCTCTCCTGGCTTCCGGTGGGTAGAGACATGTCGTCACCTAATCCAGCTTAACAACCACTCTTGATTAAATCACATCTCCAGGGAGATGATCTAATTACAGTTTCAAACATACAGTATTGAATAGGGATTAGAAGAAATGGCTGCCTTTACAAAATGGGATTAGGATTAAAACATGGCTTTTCTAGGGTACATACATCATTTCAAACCAGCACAGGTGGCATCAACCTTGACTTCCAAATAGAATAGTACATCTACAAAAGGAAAAGTGGTGGCATCTACATCATAAATCTGAAGAGGACCTTGAAGAGGCTTCTGCTGGTAGTTCATGCCATTGTTGCCACTGAAAATCCTGCTGATGTCAGTGTCATATCCTCCAGGAATACTGACCAGCAGGCAGTGCTAACATTTGCTGCTACCACTGGAGCCACTCCTGTTGCTTGGGCTGCTCCTGTTGCTGGGTGCTTCATTTCTGGAGCCTTTACCAACCAGATTCAGGCAGTCTTCCAGAAGCCACTTCTTCTGTTGGTGACAAATCTTAGGGCTGCCCACCAGCCTCTCACAGAGGCATCCTATGTTAACTTGCCCACCAGTGCTCTGTGTAACACAGATTCTCCTCTGTGCTATGTGGACATTGACATCCCATGCAACAAGGGAGCTTACTCACTGGGTCTGTTGTGGTGGATGCTGGCCTGGGAAGTTCTGAGCATGCGTGGCACCGTCTCCTGTCAGTGCCCATGGGAAATCATCCTGATCTCTACTTCTGAAGAGATCCTGAAGAGATTGAAAAGGAAGAGCAGGCTGCTGCTGAATAGCCTGTGACCAAGGAGGAATTTCAGGGTGAACAGATTGCTTCAGCTCCTGAATTTACTGCTATTCAACCTGAAGTTGCAGGCTATACTGAAGGCATGCAGGTCTGCTCTGTGCCTATTCACCACTTTCCTACTGAAGACTGGAGTGCTCAACCTGCAACTGAAGACAAGTCTGCAGCGCCCACTGCTCAGGCCACCGAATGGGTAGGAACAACCACTGAGCGGACATAAGCTGTTCTTCCACAGGCTCTTAAATGAAAGTGGAAAATAAAGTTGCTGGAAATAAACAAGTTTCTGTTTTAAAAAAAAAAAAGACCAACTGTTCTTGTCTATTGACAAGAATGTCTTTGTCATGGACATGGATGTTTCCCACTCTCTAGTTCTCCTTGTTCTGACTCATTCATTTACTCACACATCCATCCAGCCATTCATTTATCTAAAACATTTATTGAGCATCTAATATGTGCCAGGCACTATTTTATGTGCTGGAAATGCAGAAGAAGATTGTCCAAGGACAGATCAGGTGCGATATAGACCATGGTAAGGAATTTGTGCTGTATTCTCTTTTAATGAGAACCCACTGGAGTGTTTGGTGGGGAGGGATTGATAGAATTTGTATTTCATACAGATCACTCTATGGAGGGGTGGACAGTGGCATGAGTGGAAGTTAGAATTATTGTAATAATATAAGTAAGCATGATATGATGGTGGCCTAGGTCAGGAAGGCAGCAGGTGAGAAGAAATCATTTACTGTATATATTTTGAAAACAAAGACCACATGATGGTTGATAGTTATAATATTTGAGGGAAAGAGAGAAGTCAAGGATGACTCTTAGGTTTTGGCTTGAGTGTGTGGGTGGATGGTATTACCAACAACTGAAATGGGAGAGGCTAGGAAGGAACTGATTTGGAGGTGGGGAAACAAGAGCTCTGTGTTAGATCTGTTAAGTTTGAAATGGAAAGTGAGTGAACTAGGGATATTTTGCAGAATTGTCAGACAATCCCAAGAGCCCATTTGGGGTTTGTGGTATTGAACTCAGTGATGCCAAGTCCATATGCTTGTGTGTTTTTCTGTAGTCACATTCAGCAGCTCGGGTGCAGGAGTTGAATAGGCAGAATGTTTAAATTAATCAGGATTGGAGTTATTCAGGTGAATATGATGGAAGGAGAGAGGGCAATGTTCTCATGGGCGTGTGCAAAGGAATGATTGTTGAGACGGTTCATAAAACATAAACTGAGTACAGAGGAAAATGAAGCCATGAGGGGTTAGTGAACAATGAAAAGACAGTTGGGTGATTGGGATCTTAATAGGGTTGAAGAATTGTTGTTGCTGGGGTATTAGAGGAAGGGAACTAGAAAATAAAGAGTTACGGTGAGAGAACAAATAATTGAGTTTTTTATTAACTTTTTTTTATTGTATGATATAACATATATACAAAGGAAAGAAAGAAAAAACAATAGTTTTCAAAGCAGTCTTCAACAAGTAGTTACAGGACAGATCCCAGAGTTTATCATGGGTTACCATACCATCCTCTCAGATTTTTCCTTCTAACTGCTCCAGAATATAGGAGGCTAGAAGGAATAAATATATATATTTTTATCATCACAATTGACTTTTTTTCCTTTTTTGTGAAAAATAACATATATACAAAAAAGCAACAAATTTCAAGCACAGTACAACAATTAGTTGTAGAATAGATTCCAGAGTTTGGTATGGGTTACAATTCCACAATTTTATGTTTTTACTTCTAGCTGCTCTAAGATACTAGAGACTAAAAGAAATATCAATATAATGATTCAGCAATCATATGCATTTGTTAAAACCTACCTTCTCTGTATAACTCCACCATTACCTTTGATCTTTCTATACTCTTTAGGGGTATTTGAGCTATGGCCATTCTAACTTTTTCATGTTGGAAGGGCCTGTCAATAATATGGGGTAGGGAGATGGAACTAGCTGATGTTCTGGAGAGGCTGGGCTCTCTAGGTTTCAGGACTTATCTGGTCCAGGGACCCATTTGGAGGTTGTAAGTTTCTGGAAAGTTACCCCAGTGCATGGGACATTTGTAGAATCTTATATAACTCTCTAGGTGTCTTTTAGGATTGTCAGGAATGGTTGTGGGTGGGGGTTGGCAAGTTATGATAGGTATCAATGTCTAACTGAAGCTTGTGTAAGAGTGACCTCCAGAGTAGCCTCTCGATTCTATTTTAATTCTCCCAGCCACTGATATTTTATTATTTACACTTCTTTTGCCCCTTTTGGTCAGAATGGAATTGTTGATCCCACAGTGCCAGGGCTGAATTGAGTTTTGATAAGTAATGATAAAGTCTACGTTTTTACTGCTCAAAGTGTAGTCCTCAGACCAACAGCTTCAGCCTCAATTTGGGATCATTTTAGAAAGGTGGAATCTCAGGTCCCACCACAGACTTACTAAATCAGATTATTCATATGTACATTAGTGTTTGAATGGCACTGGCCCAGAATATCACTGAGATCGAGGGAAGGAAGGGATCACTGGGAGTGCAGAAGTCAAGAAACTGAAAGGTCAGGTGTTGGGTGACTCTTCTGTAGAAATACTGCAAACTTGCTAAACAAGAGTTCTAAAATCCTCTACTGCTCTGCCTCTTTAAAATCCATTTTTTGCTAGCAACCAGAATGATCATCCTAAAAGGTAAACTGGATGATGAAATTCTCCTGTTAAATACCATTCATTGAAAAAAAAAAAGCCAAGCCAAGCTAAAATAAAAATTGTCAGCGCCATCACATGAAGATATCATTCCAACTCAATGCAATGTCCCATAAGGTCATTTCTGATCTTACTCTTGCCCAAATGTACTTCTCAACACTCCTCCCCTAAGCAAGTTCTTCAGCAACAAAGGTCTTCTTTTAGTTCTTTGCACACTCAAACTCTTTACTGCCTCGCATTCTTTACTATATGATCTTCCTTATGTCTGGAATTCTCTTCCCCTGCACATCAAGTTCTTTCTCATCTTTCATGTCTCACCTCAATGTCACCTCAGAATTTAAAGTAAGTCCTACTCTGTCATCCTCTATTTCATGATCTCTAGAGTTTTGAGCTGAGTTTAAATCCTGACTCCATCACTTACTAGCGGTGATGCAGCTGTGATGCCTAACTTTAGGCAAATTATTTGTGTTCTATGCTTTTGTTTTCTCATCAGCAAAATGGGAATATTAATAGGAGCTACCTCAAAGTGTTTTTGTGATGATAAAATGACACACTACTTGTAAAGCACTCAGAATTGTACCCAGCACATATTAAGGGCTCGATAAATGTTAACTATAATTAGCTATTATAGTGCTTAATATAGTTTGCAATTATTTTGTTAATTGCTTTTGGTCCATCTCTTCCTTTAGTACGTAAGCTTCATAGAGGCAGGGACCACTTTTGTTTTGTTCATTATTAAATCCCCAATGCCTGGTACCATGCTCAGCATTTAGCAGACAATCAATAAATATGTCAGGAATGAATGAATGAGGTTGTGATGACTCATGTGACAGATATATCCCTCATTGTTGTAAGTTAATACATTTTAATTTATGCCTAGATTTTGAGATATTGGTTCATGGCACATACTCCTGAAAGATATGTTGGCTTTCAGTGTGTTGAAATCAGATTCTGAGCCCGCAAACCTGAGAACTCTGGCAAATTCTGTGGGTAGTTAAATGCCACCTCAGGAGGCCTCGTGGACAATAGCCTGCCCTATTTCCTTAGATAACCACCTGGGCTATATTGTTTATGTAATATGTGTCTTGCTCTATTTAAATCTCTACACTGACTATTGGTTATGGGTATGGTTATGACATATATTTTACAGACATCTTCATAATATCATTGTGAAGTTATGTATAGTCACATAAGATCTTATTGTCCTCCTTTAATAGTACAGGAAAGTCCAGGCATATATTGGGCATCAGTGTTTTCCAAGGTATAGCCCCCTAGGTGCTCAGTGAAAAGAGGTTTTGTGATCCCTTACAATTAGGAACTCTCTGGTTGAGTCATAATGCACATTAGCATACTAAAAGTTGTGAAAGAAAATGAAGTGATGAAGTGATAGGAACCGAACTCTAACGTTGCTGAAAAAAAATTGCAAAATTACTGGACCCTAAACCTTCTGCATATGTTTTCCCTTATTCCTTTCTACTTTTATAGAGCATCTGCCTCTATTTCTGCCTAAAGCCAGTCCAATCTCTCCCCAAAACTTTATCCCTTCCTCCCCTCTCAGGAAGTTTTTATCTTCTTTCTGGGTCATTACCCTCTCCCTGGCTACCTCCCAAATCTTTTCTCATCAGCATTTACAGAGACTCAAAAGTCTCCCTTTCACTTGCTAGGCCAGGTAAACCCTGAAACCCAGAGGGACCACTTCTCCAGAACACCACCTAGTTCCATCTCCCTATCCCATATTATTGATAGCCCCTTCCAACATGAAAAAGATTGAATGGGTATAGCTCAAATAACCCTAAAGATTAGGAGAAAGATCAGAGAAGAAGGTGGAGTTATACAGAGAAGGTAGAGTTTAGCAAGTGAGTATGAGTATTGAATCATTATATTGATATTTCCTTAAGTCTCCAGTGTCTTGGAGTGGCTGGAAATAAAAACCTAAAATTGTGGAATTGCAACCCATACCAAACTCTGAATTCTGTTCTACAACTAATCATTGTGGTGTGCTTTGAAATTTATTGCTTTTTTGATTATATGTTATTTTTCACAATAAAAAAAAAAGTTTCCCTTACAGTTCCCTGAATCCTTGCTTTCAAAATGGTCTGTGGACTAGCAGTAGCTGCATCACCTGGGAGGTTGATAAAGATGCAGAATCTTGGGCCCCAACTCAGACCTGCTGAATCATAATGTGCATTTTAGCATGATCCCCCAGGTAATTTGTATGCATACTAAAATTGAATTGTTTTGTTAATGAAAATAAGCTTTAGTACATCAAGTACTTCATATTTATACAATATACATATGAAGATTGTTATATCCTAGTTAAGTCTTAAGACCAAAGAATACACCTGGCATGGTGTTAGACATGATTTTATTAGGATTTATGGACAGGAGAAGATCTTCTACAGTGGTGGCTGGCCAAGGAAAATGAAGGTTAGTGCCCTGCAAAGGGGATGGGGGAGTGCAAGATCTTATAAAGGTTTAGGACAAGGGTGTGAGAACAGAGTTTCAGCAGGGTCTGGTGACACAAGGCTTTAGGGGTTTGTTATCAAAAGTGATCAAGGGAGGGGAATTTTAATACTTTGTTTATAATACCATTTGTACATTCTTTCCCCTTGAGGTCTGATGACCTTTAATGTCTGTCCCAGTCATGTAGGCAGCTACGTGCAATGACCTGCTCTCAATTGGAGGGGAATCCCAGGCCCTGAATCCCCACAATCTACCCCCCACCGATGCAGCAAACTATGTTGACCATTGGACAGACATTGCATCCATATTCCACAACAGTATACGAGACCACAGAACACTAGGAGCCCCCACACAGAGATAACAACCCTACAAAGAAATGCCACCATGGCCAAGAAAGGAAATTAAATCATTTAGACAAAACGTCTACTGACAATTGATCAATATTATCTATGTGCTCTTGCATATGACTTAAAACTTGTGAAACATCATGCGAATGACCAGGAATATATATTCAGTGCAGCACATTAATTAAGGCACAGGTGCTGCCTTGTGCTGCAGTGAAGATATCTAGGCCATTCTATTTTGTAAAACTAACTTTTCTAAGCTATGTGGTTTCTTCATTTAGCAAGGATACAGCCATTCTGGAATCATTAAGTGCTTGGGCAATGTGATTGGCTATAGCTACCACATGCTTTTCAGTAACTACTGCAGTAAATATTGCAGCTTCACTTGGTACAAAAATGGTTAAAGGATAATACCACTGGGGAGTGCATTTTATTCTACATCTAGCTTTAACTATTTCCCAATTGCTAGGAGTATGGGGTAAAGAATTATGTAAGGTAGCAGGGACATAGGGCTGTCTACATATACCCCTATAGATAGGGCTGATCAGATTGCCCATAGGTCCATAGCCATCCCTTAGGGGAAGGATATGCCCTGCATGTTGGTTGGAGATATCTGTTTTTTCTTTATATTTCTTTGCTTTATTCCTCTAGATAAAACGTGAAAGTATTACATTTGCAAATAAAGGCAATTTAAAAAGAAAAATGTTTTGCCAATTTAATAAAAATGAACCTGGGCCACTCAAGTGTTATGCCAACTGAAAGAAACCACTTAAGTTTCCAAAGCTTTAAATGACCACATCCATTAAAAAAGAGATAATAAAACCACTGATAGTAATTCTTATTAGACTCTCATAAGAATTATAGCATTTAATCCTCATGAGAATGCTATTACTACATAGACTCCATGGATTTCTCATGAGGTTCAATTAAAGACACATGTAAAAATACTTTTGCTATTTGCCAAAGTCCATTTTATTTCTATATGCTAGCAATAAACAACCTGAAATTGAAAGAAAAAATACTTTTGCTGAAAATCAACATGGATACAAATGATTTAGTTTCTATATTAGGTTATGTACTTCAGTTGCATTTATTGCCAAAAAGCCTGTTTCCTATATGTACTTGTTTTAGTTTGCTAATGCTGTTGGAATGCAATATACCAGAAATGGGTTGGCTTTTTAAAGCAGGGTTCTTAAGTTACAAGTTTACAGTTCTAAGGCAGTAAAAATGTCCAAACTAGGACATCCAAAGAAAGATGGCAATTCACAGGGCTCCTAACAGGGGCAATCTATGCTGCTATTTGGTGGTCCTTTTCTTTTTACTCAAACTTAGTTGTCCTGTCAGCTGTTGCAAAACAGCAAGCCTGACAGAGGTTTCAGGATGTCCTCATGCTCTCATGTTGGTCCCCAATTGTCCAGGAAGGCAGCCACCCCTCCCCAAATGGGATTTCCTTCATGGATTCTCCCTTCCCAGGACTCATGCCCGGTAGCTTCTTGGTCTCCTGGCTGGCTCACCAATTGTTACAACCCAGCCCAGTCCTAAGACCAAAGAATACACCTGGCAAGGAATTAAGCATGAGTTTATTAGGACTTACAGACAGGAGAAGCTCTTCCATGGTGGCAGCCAGCCGTGGAAAATGAAGGTTAGTACTCCACAAAGCAGGTGGGGAAGAACAAGGGCTTATGAGGGTTTAGGACAAAGATGTGAGAACAGAGTTTTATAAGGGTCTCGTGACACAGGGGTTTGAAGGTTTGTTATCAATAGTGATAATGGGAGGGGAGTTTCAATGCCTCATTTACTATACTGTCTGTACATTCTCCCCACCCCCCACCCCCCGAGGAGGTCTGATGACCTTTAATATCTGTCCCAGTCAATTAGGCGGCTCTGTGCAATGACCTGCTCTCAATGTGGAATCCTGAGCCCTGAATCCCCACAAAGATGTAAACAGTTTTGGTCATTTGTTTCCCAGACATTTTGATCAACTAACAGGAAACACGGAACTGAAATCTACATACAGTCTCAGTACGAAAATTTTGGGGGTCCCTGTTAGGTATGATAGGTTGCTCTTTCTTCTGTATTTATAATTTGTGCACCTTTTTTATTTCAAAGCACTAATAGTCATGCAAATGCTTAAGTAAAAAAGAAGTCAGCAGAATCTACACTGTATTGCCAAACTAGGAATAGTTACTCAGTAAAGTATGCTGTCAGTATTTACTATGTATTAGCTGATGAAAAGGACACTTTAGGTAACATAAATGTATTCAAAAGAGAAAATTAAAGTGAGATTCTGGTATTTTGGAGGCAAATTACAGTTTGATGATAGATAACTTTTCCATGTATTTAAAAATTTTATTTTATCAATGCTTAAGGGGAAAACAAAACAAAACAACCTGAGTACTTCTTAACTATTTAAAACACAAATTGTAATCAACTGCAAAATCTTTTATCAAGCTTAAAGTCTGTAGGTTCAGAGCCTAGTGAACTGTGGGAGTGAAATGGAGAGAAACAAAGACAAATTGTTAATATTTTGTAAACAAGAGTTTCATCTGAACAGAGAAGTTGAACTGGAACTTGTCATATTGTAAAAAGGACAGAAAGCCTTCAAAGCTAACATGGAAGCTAGGATCTGGCACTCCTTTGTTTCAGCTAAGGACTCCCAAACCAGTCCTCCTGTGTGAATGATACCTCGTTTTAGTCTCTCCTTTGCACTCTTAACGTGGGTGGGTCTGATCTCTTTCCCCAACTCTTCGATGATGGCCAGCATTTCAACATATTTGCTTTGGGGTACCGCTTTTCCTAGTTACCTGAGTATAGCTAAGGGATGGCAACCCCTGGTCCTTCAGCAGCTGGCGGTTCTATGAGAAAGAAGGAGAATGGACACTTGCAGCCTCGTTAGGCAGATAACTTACCTGTGCGCTTTCAAGTACGATTTGTAAAACATCCCCGCCAGCAGAGAAACAGCCAGGCCAGGGGCGCAAGGAGCCGAGCTTGAGGGGTGGGCGGGGCGGCAATGGGGCGCAGTGCCCACGTCTCTGCGCGGGCACCCACATACTGATTGCTATAGACTGCTCCGGCAGCAGGGACAGATATCCACATTAACGTTTAAGGAGCTCTGCTCTAAAGCACAGCCAGATTTCTTCTCTAAAAGTACAAACCAGATTTTTATCTAGCCTCAGCTAAAAATAACCATTTTCTCTTTCCTCTTATGAGAAAGTCTAAAATTTCTACCATGACTAAAAGGCCCCGCAGGCGCAGGCCTGTACCTGCCTTACAGTCACATACTGCATAGATTAGTCTCTACCCATATTCCTTCCCACCTCAGGGCTTCTGTCCACAATGGTTCTTCTGTAGGAGTGCTCCCTCGACATCCAGGTCAGGTCGAGGCCTCAAAAAAACACTTGCTCAAAGAAGGCTTCCCCCACCCACATCCCTCCCTCAAGACTCCGTCAGGTTCCTCACTTTAACATACTCTCATAGTGCCACCAGCCAACTTCGCAGGTGAACTCACTGCCCTCCCCACTATGTGGGACATGACTCCCAGGGTTATAAATCTCCTTGGCAACGTGGGACAAAACTCTGGGGATGAGCTGGGCGCAGCATTGTGGAATTGAGAAAATCTTCTTGACCAAAAGGGGGAACAGGTAAATGAGACAAAATAAACTTTCAGTGGCTGAGAGATTTCAAACTGAGCCAAGAGGTTATCATGGAGGTTATTCTTATGCATTATATAGGTATTTCTTTCTAGTTTATGGTATATTGGAGTGGATGGAGGGAAGTTCCTGAAATTGTTGAACTGTATTCCAGTAGCCTTGATTCTTGAAGACAATTGTATAACTATCGTCTCTAACTATAGCTTTTACAGTGTGATCATGTGATTGTGAAAACCTTGTGGCTGATGCTCTTTTAATCTCATAGTGCCACCAAATTTTCCTTAATAGCATTTATTTCACCTTATAATTATGCAGTTAACTGTTATCATTTTATTAATATCTTTTGCTCCCTACTAGACTAGATTCAGGAGGAAAGAGATGGTATCTTTTGATCATAGTCGTCCACCTTTGGTGCTTAGTACAGTGCATGGCACTTGGTCGGCATGCGAAATTTTTAATAATTTATATACATAAATAAATATATTAAAACATAATCACTGAATGCATGAAATTTCTTTCTTTCTTTATTTCACAGTTGTTCACATTTTCAAAACTAGTTTTCCAAGGACCCTCCTGATAAACTCTGGGCAAAAACATTGGTCCTGTCTTGATGATGGTGACTGATTCCCTTGCTCTGTGAATTGTGTATTACATAAAGTAGTCAGGTCAGGTAGAGGATTTTGTTTTCTCTCTCTCTCTTTTTTTTTTTTTTGCCGAAGTGATATTTTCAGAATTTACCAGTCATTTGCCTGTTTGTTCTCAATTCACTCTCCACCCTGCTTTGCAGGGGGCCAACCTTACATTTCCCAGTCTCCCTTCCCCACAGCTTGTGCTACCAGTGGGGAGCACTAATAGAGGACTGGAGGTTGGGAGGAGGGACTGTGTCTTCACTGGGGTGGGACCACTTTTGTCATTACTGTCCCATTCCTGCTAGTCCCTTCTGCAGCCCTTGTTCCTCCAGACTTAGGGGTGATTGCAGCTTCCTGCTCTTGCTAATCCCCTGTCTGCTTTTTCCTTTCTTCCAACATCTGTACAACTAGTTCCTTTTACCTGGTATGGGTTATGTTTTCCTGATTGCACCCTGACTTGTGCATGAAGGTATGAGAGAACAGGAGTGGAGTGAGGGAGGCTATTTGAAAAATAGGCAAATTTCATTTGAAATTGGTAGACTACCTCAAAATTGAGGCTAGAATTATATTAATGCTAATAAGCTTTTGTCTCCAAATTATTCGTACAGTGGTTTCCTTTGAAAGCTGATGTTCTCTATCCTGGGGGCTTGTGCAAAATTTCCATGACTTCAGAAAAGTGTAGGTTACAGAGGACAATCCATCTTCCTGACATGAACAGTTCTCTCTGGTTGTTGTCAGTAAGTCACAAATAAATCAGTGCTGTCATCTAGTTGTCTGGGATGTGGGTCAGAGGAGTTTCCCACAACAGAAAACTCTTTATCAAGGGACAGGTTGGGGGACAATTTGTTTTGGCTGCATTCCTAACCTGGCTGGTTGGGCCAGACTGCTGAGCTGTCACAGTTGGTAGCTGAGGCCTGTTGTCAAATGTCAATATTTTCACAGTCATCCCACACTGCTCAGTTATGGCTCAGCCTGGCATCTGTCCCTTGGCCCTGGGAGGACAGGCAATTCTTTCATGCATAGTAGGAAAAGATGAAAGAGAGACTGTCAGAAAAAAAAAAAAGAGAGAGACTGTCTTTTTCTCTCAAAGGCTGTTCAAGGAGCAAGCCAGTATACACTGAACAGTGCTCTTCCAAATGAAGAAAGATTTGAATTCCGGGATAGTTAGAGATGATAGTTTTCTGAATATGATTTTTGTAAGATAACCCTGTAATGAAAATGTAAGCTTCAAAGTCTATGTATTTGTAGACATATGTTAGAGTCATCACGATTAAAGTGTCCCATGTCCAAGACAGCAGATAAAAATTACATGGTGCCTTAAAGGACAGAAACTGCCCTTT
The DNA here is from genome assembly GCF_023851605.1 of Tamandua tetradactyla. Classification (NCBI taxonomy): domain Eukaryota; kingdom Metazoa; phylum Chordata; class Mammalia; order Pilosa; family Myrmecophagidae; genus Tamandua; species Tamandua tetradactyla. The sequence continues at coordinate 50,355,945 of NC_135341.1, read as the reverse complement.
GCCTTTCTTGCAGGGCAGACAGGAAGTTTCACAAATGAAGGTTCCCAGCAACCACGGTATCTCAAGGCTTCTCTGGGTGTTGAGTCAGGAACTGCCAGTACTTGGGTGTGCCCCTTGGGGAGCTGCCCAGCTGGTGCGTGGGGAGCAGTCTGGAATGAGAGCACTGCACCAGGCAAAGAATGCCTCCCCACATTTCACAATTGATGGGTTGACCTGGGGGTGGGAGGAGGGATTGTGTCTTTATTGGAGTGGGACCACTTTTGTGTTTTTTTTTTTTTTTTTTTGCTGACATAGAGGCACCAACTGTCTGCCGGGTCTAAGGAGAAGATGGCCCAATGCTCTTTCCCTGGCTATCTTGGGAACAGATATGGGCAGCTGTTGGGTATTTAACCCAGGTAACAGGTGGGAACACATGCTCATTGTCCTCTAAAGGTTTATAAATTGCAGCCATGAGCATCCCAGACCCTTGCAAAGTGGAACACTAGTCATTTTTATACCTGGGTTGGAAATTCATGGCTGCTTTAAAAAAATTATTATGGTACATATATATAAATAGACAATTTCCGATTTTAACCATGATTAAGTGGTATTCAGCAGTATTAATTTCATTCAGTGGTATTAATTCAGTGTCATTAATTATATGTACAATGTTGTGCTACCATCCCCACCATGTATTATGGTAGTGTTTCCATCACCCTGAATAGAAATTCTGTACTCGTTAACCAGTAACTCCCCATTCCCTTTCCCTCCTCAAACTCTGGTAACCCATAATTTACTTGCTGTCTCTATGATTTTTAAAATTCTATTTCATATAAGGGAGATCATATATTGGTCCTTTTGTGTCTGGCTTATTTCACTAGATATGAATGAACATGTAGTTGACATGTATCAGAACTTCATTCCTTTTCAGGATTAAATAATGTTCCATTTTATGTATATATCACATTTTGTTTAGCCATTCAGCTGTTGATAGACACTTACATTTTGGTTATTTTGATTAATGTAGCTATGAACATTGGTGTGCAAATACCTGTTTGAGATCCTGCTTTCAATAATTTTGGGTAGATACCTAGAAGTGGGATTGCTGAGTCATAATTCTCTTTGACTCTGAGGAACCCTTGACTGATTCTTTTAATAGCACCTGGTTGACTTTAACTTTCCTATTACACAGAAATCCTGGTAAGAGAAAACTCCTTAGTTTATATGTTGAAAAAAATTCCCATGATTAGAAAAGTATCAGTTAAAAGTATTTTTTAGCTATAATTTTCTTAAATTACAACTGTGACCTTTTCACAATTAATGATGACAGAAAAAAACTCATACCTTATAATTCTCATTGCTTATAATTCTCTTCCCTCCTCCTAGGGAGGCTGTTCATAGGAATCAGATCTTTTGTTTGTTAAGATCAACTTCCTTGTCATAAGGCCTCTCCTGAACATGAGGACGGAGTTCAGTGATGGGTGTGGAAATGCAAGATTGGAGAGGTGGGGCAGAGCTAAGAGCTCTGCTTCAGGAAGGGAGCGCCCAAGATGGTCAAAGTCCCTGCATCGAGTGAAGAAAGCTAAGCTGAGCAAGGTTGACATCTGCTTGGGGAGGGTTAAGACAGCAACCGTGAAGGCAGAGGGCAGGGTTTGGGAAGAAAAGACATGTTTGATAGGATTATTTGGAATAAAATGCTCTGCACTGTATAATGTAAGCCATGCCCTTTGTTCCCCCTAGAAAATCTAGACTCTAGAATTCTAGTCTCTACAGTAAAATATTCATTTCTCACTATTGTGTGGAGTAGTCCATTTTCATTTAGAGATTCAGTTTAAAGTCAAACCGTTGAGATTGAAGCAGGGAGGGGATAAGGCTCATGGTTGGGGCTCAGCCACATCTTGATTATATAAAGGTATTAAATACTCATTTAAAATATTCAAAACACATGTAGACACATACAAAGTAAAACGTGAAATCTACACTCCCTCTGTTGTGATAAATTCTGCTGTTCAGTGTTAACCTAGCCAGGATGAATTGTTTGGTGTGTATACTACAATCGTTTTTCTAAGCATATATGGACACACAAGGGATTAGTGGAGTATTTGGCTCAATTCTCAAGGTTGAAAATAATTTTCACTTAGAATTTTGAAGGTATTACTCCTTTGGCTACTTCTTTTGCTTAATGTTAAAATTAATCGCTGAATAGTTTAAACATGCTTGGTATGTGAATTTGAAAGGCAAAAAAAGGATATAAAATTTAGTCTCCTTGCCCCTGATATACCACCAGTAGCTTAGTTTCCTTCATTGGTGGGATTCACTGCTCCTGAATTTTTTCCAGGTATTTTCTGTAATCTGTATGTTTACCAATATACATATACATGTTGAATTTATGAAACTGCTGCTTTTGAAGTTAAAAACTCACGAGTCTTGGGAGGACAAGAGTGGCTAAGTGGCAGAGCTCTTGCCTGTCATGCCAGAGACCCAGGTTTGATTCCCGGTACCTGCCCATACCACCCCCCTCCCAAAAAAATAGAAAAATCATGAGTCTTAGTCTAACATATATATGTATATCTATGAATCCAATCTATTTAAATTAATTTATTTTTTTAAATGTTTCTTTGACAAAACAACATACCAACATTCTTAACATACAAACATTCCATATATAGTATACAATCAATAGCTTACAATATCATCACATAGTAGCATACTTATCACCATGATAATTTTTTAGAAAACTTGCATCACTCCAGAAAAAGAAATAAAAAGAAAAAAGAAAAAACTAATACATACCATACACCTTACCCCTCGTTCTCACTGACCACTAGTATTTCCATCTACCCAACATATTTTAACCTTTGTTCCCCCATTATGTTTATTTTTTTATTCATATTTTTTACTCATCTGTCCATATCCTAGATAAAGGGAACATCAGACACAAGGTTTTCACAATCACACAGTCATATTGTAAAATTTATATCTTTATACAATCATCTTCAAGAAACAAGGCTACTGGAGAACAGCTTGACAGTTTCAGGTACTTCCCTTTAGCCACTCAAATACACCATAAACTGAAAAGGGATATCTATATAATGTGCAAGAATAACCTCCAGAATAACCTCTCGACTCTGTTTGAAATCTCTCAGCTACTGACACTTTATTTTGTCTCATTTCTCTTCCCTCTTTCAGTCAAGAAGGTTTTCTCAATCCCTTGATGCCGAGTCCCAGCTCATTCTAGGATTTCTGTCCCACACTGCCAGGGATGTTTACACCCCTGGGACTCATGTCCCATGCAGAGAGTGGGGAGGGCAGTGAGTTCACTTGCCATGCTGGCTGAGAGAGACAGAGAGAGGCTACATCTGAACAACAAAAGAGGTTCTCTGGTGGTGACTCTTAGGCCGAATTTAAGTAGGCTTAGCTTATTCTTTGCAGGGATAAGTTTCATAGAAACGAACCCCAAGATTGAGGGTTTGGCCTATTGATTTGGTTGTCCCCACTGCTTGTGAGAATATCAGGAATTCTCCAAATGGGGAAGTTGAATTTTTCCCCCTTTCCCGTCATCCCCCCAAGAACACTTTGCAAATAGTTCTTTATTCACTATTCAAATCACTCTGGGATTTATTGGGGCATCAAACTAACCTGGACAAATCTACAAAAATCTCATGCCCTATTCAAGGGTCCATGTATTTATGGTGTTTAATTAAACTGTCCATATTAGGTAAATTAGGAAATGCACTAGTCAAAATATAAATTTTGTACCAAATAAACATTTCTTGCTTTAGTCTCACACGGAAGTTGAAGTTTTAAAATATGAATTACCATATATTTCCAAAACAAAAGAGCATTCCTCTGTTCTTCCTCATAAAAAACATTTTTTAATTTGTATATTTAGTCACTATCATGGTTATGTTCATGTGTCAACTTGGCCAAGTGGTGGTACCTGTTTGTCTGGTTGGGCAAGCGCTGGCCTGCCTGTTGCCATGAAGACATTTCATAGAATTAAATCATGATCATGTCAACTATATCCACAGCTGATTACATTTGTAATCAGCCAAAGGGGAGTGTCTTCTGCAATGAGTAATGCTTAATCTGATCACTGGAAGCCTTTTAAGGAGGATTCAGAAGAGACAGGCTCTTCCTGTCTCAGCTGGTGAGCCTCTCCTGTGGAGTTTGTCCAGACCCTCCATCGGAATTGTCGGCTTCACAACCTGCCCTGTGGATTTTGGACTCTGCGTTCCCGTGGTCACGTGAGACACTTTCATAAATTTTATATTTGTGAGTGTTTTCAGTTGATTCTGTTTCTTTAGAGAACCCTAACTAATACAGTCACTATATGAATCTTATATTTGCATGCTATATACATTTAGTACAAATCTCATTTAGGGCATCTTGGAATCTCCTTATATCAGTGTACATATAGCTGCTTCATTCTTTCTAATTTTTATTTTGTGCCTATTTGTTTTCATGGCAAACTTTATTGTATCTAAAATTTACATGCAGAGGGTGTGAGGGTAGTTCAGTGGTAGAATTCTCACCTGTCATGCAGGAGAGACCCAAGTTCGATTCCAGGCCCATATACTTCCCAAACCAACCAACCAACAAACAAAATTCAACAAATGGTGATTCAATAATGGGATACTCACATGGAAAAAGAATGAAATGTGACCCCACCATACAGCATACAAAAAAATTTACAGACAATAAAACTGACTTTTCCTTTCGATATACAGTTCTTTGAGGTTTTAAAAAGTATCCAAACCATATACCGTTTTTCATTTTTATTCTGACAATTCATATACAAATTTTCCACGGGCTAGACATTACTTAGGTAAAATGAAGGCAAGTAGACATTATTTTAGCACTACTGCACTGACAATAATTATACCTCTTAACTCCTTAACAAATGGAACACTCTGTTGAACCTATCATATCCAGCCTGTTTGTGTGATATGATTCAAATGTACAAAAATAAAAAGTAGACATAGGGAGTAACTCATCTAATAGATTTCAAATTAAATATTAGCCAAGGCTATTTATTTAAAAAATATTATGACGCAAATTTCCCTAGTAGACATTTAAAAATTCTTAAAATTAAGGGGAGTTCACTTGCTTAAATATTTGAAATACAACTTTATACTGACTCTAAATGCAAAGAAATGGGAATGACAGTAGCAAACAAGACTTCACCACTGAATATTGTGATGTGACTGTAGCAATGTTATATTTGACACTCAAAAAGGAAACAACTGCCTTTCAAAAACAGCTAAATATGCAGTCCCAAAAATGAAGGTTTTTTTTTTTTAACTGCCACATTCATGCCAAAACCTATTCATTTCCTTCAGTATGTCAAAGATTAAGCACATGCTCTGCTCAGCTGTACACTGAAGTGGCAAATGCATTACACCATTGACATCAAAGGACTGTTGCCTATCAAACTAGACTTTGGACCCTGGGCTTCCGCTGCATTTTCTCATGGGCTGTCATCTTCATCTGGAAGAGCAGTTGTCTGAGTCATGCTCAATTTGTGCTACCAAAGCTGGTCCCATGACAACGTCTAGTGGACATTGCAGGCATGGCAATAAACTCCAAGCTAGGGTCTCCAATCAGTTTTCTAGTAAGCCAAAGGAAGGGCTTTTCAAAATTGTAGTTACTTTTGGCAGAAATGTCATAGTACTGAAGATTCTTCCTTTGGTGGAAGATGATGGATTTTGCTGACTTTCCTCTTCTTAATATCTACGTCATGGCTGCACAACACGATAGGGATGTTTTTACACACTTGTGCCAGATCTCTATGCCAGCTAGGCACATTATTGTAAGTGATTCTTTTTTTTTTTTTTTTTTTTTAAACATGGGCAGGCACCGGGAATCGAACCTGGGTCCTCTGGCATGGCAGGCAAGCATTCTTAAGCCTGCCCGTTAGTGATTCTTAATGTTACCTCAAACATTGTAATGTCACCCTGGGCTTGGACATAATAGCCATGTCTCAGTCTACCAAGTTTCTCCTGACTAGCTGTATCTATACAGTGAATTTACTAGGTCCTCTGTTGGGATGGAACACAAGGGGATGGATCTCAACCTCCATGGTAACTACATACTTCTCAAATTCACCAGCCACATGACGGTCTACCAATGCAGTTTATCTAATACCCCAGACCTTTGGGTTTAAACCCCATGTTTAAACTCAACTTGGGGGTGGGCCATGTGGCTCAGCAGACAGAGTTCTCACCTGCCATGCAGGAGACCCGGGTTCAATTCCCTGTACCTGCCCATGCAAAAAAAAAAGTAAACTCGAATTGGGATTCTCCTTGCGCAGCCACTGCGGTGGAGATTTCAGAAGTATCTCCATCCCCTGACTGACTCTATGGGTATTTTTTTCCGAATAATAAAAGAGGATTTATTATTTATCAAAAACATTCTAAGTTATTATTAAAATAAACAAAATTGCCTAGAAGTATTGCAAAACAATTTTCTGTGAAGGTTTTTAGAGAAAGTCTACATTTTTGCTCTGTAATATATAAAAACATGGCATATATTATACTGAAAAACCCATTTAAATGAATGAATGAGCACTAAAATCTCAGCATTAAAATTTATCAGTATGATGTATTTCCAAAATAATACCTGAAAATTGTAAAGTACTATATTGCTAATAATTGAGATGAGATAGCTACAGTAATAGTTAATTATTTGCAGAGGGAAATTAAAATTCATTCCATGGTCATTATTCATTATATGAGCCATAGAAAGTCTGTTGCAAATTCGAACATCTAAATAATTTAGCACATGCAAGTATGATTATATTATCACTCTCTTTGACAGCTTGAGCCTAAGTAAGAAGGTGCTTACTCCAGAAGATCAGGATATACAGGACAACCCAGAGGAAGTTCAGCCAAACTCAGAGCATTTACCTAATTATGAGAAGAAAAGTTACCATCATCTGATCCTTTAATTTTTTCCTCACAGTTTCTTTAAATTTTTTCTTGTAGTGTTACTGAGCAGCTTAATATAAGAAAGTGTGGAAAAGTTTGAAAATTGAGGATATTTAGGATTCTTTTATTCTCAAAAAGAAAATGTAGGAAATATTAACATGACACAAAATTCAAATCAGGCGCATCATTTCAAGACTGGAAAAATGTGTTTATTTTAGAATTATACTCAACTCTGGGAATGCAGTCCTTTCTATGGCCAGGAAATTTTTTAAAAATTAAAAAAAATTTTTAAATTAAAAAAAAAGTTGTCTTCAATCCTGTGTAGAGTTCATTAGGTTCATAGTTCACAAATATGCAAATAACTTAGAAAATCTTGGTAGCAATAGGGGTGGATCACCAGAGCAAGTCTTTTCGTGCATAAACTGCAGAGACAGTAAATGCAGCTGCAACAATGCTGGCACTTTGCTGGAGTTTGGTGATGGGGTAGATGCTGTATACATGAACCACTGCTGAAGCGATTTTCTTGGCGGGCATTTCCTTCCCATATGTTCTTAGGATGGATGCAAATGCCTGTCAATCTAAAGTGTTCACATCATCTGCAGTGGACATGTTAGGGTGCCTGTCACCATTTATCTTAATGTCTAGGGGCCCATCCTTCCAAAGGGAAAATCTATTTCAGGATCATCAATTTGTATGGAGGCGCATTCAAGATCCAAAAGGACTCCATCCAAAGTCTCTGACTGTACTCCACCTTTCACTAATAATGCTTCTGCCTGGCTGAAAGGCCTAGCATAGCTCGGATCTGTTTAGGATACAATTGCAAAAGCAGTTTAGTTATTGCATGAGCTTTTGGCTCTCTATCTAGCGCACCCAGAGTAAGATTTGACTCCTATTGCAGAATGGCTCTTGTGTGATCTCCTGAACCAAATGTCATATCTAGAAAAATCTGCTTTTTTTGTGATGCCAAGCAATGAACGACCTCATCCACCATTACTGGAATATGTAATTTAGCCACAGCTTCAGAATCTCCATCTTGAGATCTGTGTAACTTTTGAGCTCTGGTTTTATCTATTTGTTCCTAAGCTTCACATTCATTATATCTTTCTGCTGTAGTGTTTTTTTCTGTTTGTTTTGTTCTTTACCAGACAACTAAGTTAAGAATTGCAGATACCAACTAGCATGAAAGAAGTTCTTCATAGACTCTACAAAAATATGGGTATTGAAACACTGTGTTGGTCAACAAATCTAGGGCACTGATATTTCTTAGTAGGCCTCTAACTCAGGCCAGTGATGATCACTGAAGTGCCAGAGAAACTGAATTTGCTGTATATCTAGGTCCCAGGCCACGGGGAAACTCTCCATGGGTTTTAATGCTTGTATAGACTTGTGTACCCACTACCACCATCAGGAAACAAATATTTCATATGTATCCTTGCAACCACTGTCAACATCAAAAACAAAATACTACTGGCACCCCAGGATCTCCTCTCAGACCCCTCTTCTCACTTCTATTTCCTGCACCCAAGATAATGTTTTCCTTGATTTCTAACACCACTAATTGGTTTTAGAATGGAATCATATAGTGCACATTCTGTTGTCTGACCTCTAATGCTCAGTATTATGTTAGATTCATCTAGGTTGTCACGTGATTACTGTAGAGCAATTAATTGTATATTTCATGGTACGATAGCATTTTTTTGCCATACAGACTTAAAGAGATTTTATATAGATCAATATATTAAACAGTGTTTTTCATGATTTCTGGACTTAACATTATACTTAGAAAGTTCTACAGTACTTCAAGATGTCAAGATAAATTCATGCTTTTTTCTGGTACTTTAATAATTTCATTTTTTAGGGTTAAATATTTGAAATCTATATTGACTTTAGGAGTAAGGAAATAATTTTTTCAAGATATCAAACTATTATTCAAATACTAATTATTGAGTTACTCGTTTACTCCTCATAGGAACTTAGCAGTAGATACATTATATATTTTCATTTTACATAAGAAGAAATTGAAACATGCAAGTTAAGCAATTTCCTCCATTACAGAGCTGGGGTTAGAATCCAGTTAGTTGATTTTCATTTCCATGCTTTTATTCCCTTATTCCCTGTGCTACACCATCATTCTATATAGGAGGAACCCATCCAATATCTTGAATATGAGAAAAATGCTCTGTTTAATTATAACACATATTATTCAAATATTTGTCAGAGTGAATTTGTTTACTTAGGAGTCTCATTAGCAGGCAGTTAACAGGTGATGAGGGAATCTGGCACCTCACCTTCATTTTCTCAGCCCTTCTCTTTGTTAAAAAAAGGCCTCATTTTTTTTCATTTTAAACTTCTTTTGTGTGTGAAATATAATATATACAACAAAGTGAAATGTCAAAGTACATTTTAACAGGTAGTTATAGAACAAATTTCAATGTATGGTACGGGTTACAGTTCCACAATTTCAGGTTTTTTCTTTTAGCTGGTCTAAGACACTGGAGACTAAAAAGAAATATCAGTGTAACGATTTAGTAGTCATGCTCATTTGTTAAATCCTATCTTCTTTGTTACAACTCCTCCTTCGCGTTTGATCCTTTTCACAATCTTTATGATATTTGGGCAATGACCGTTCTAACTTCTTCATGTATGGGGAAGGGGATGAAACTGGTTGATGCTCTTGGAGAACATGGTAACTCTGGGTTTCAGGACTTATCTAGAAAAGAGGCCTTACTCTTGAAAGAAGATTTAAATCTCATCCCAGTGTTGGTTTTCCCTTCAAAATGACTGTTATTAAATTTTTGAGTCATCAGTGTCAGGCCCAGGGTTGCTAAGGATTCCACACAAGATAGCAAGTCAAAGATTAACAGATTTATTGAAGGGATAAAGCAAGGAGGAAGCAGGTGGGAGAGTGAAGGGGAGAAAGCAGGTAGGAGCCTGAAATCCCACCTGGAGAGCCAGCAGGAAGAAAGAGAAAACGGCTCCAGCTTCTTGTTTTGGGAGCTGTGTTTTAAAGGGATAGTGATACTAGGAGGGGAGGGTGCCCACTAGGTGGCTTGTTGTTTCCTGATTGGATGGGGGCTTGTAACAGGTTTATATCTGGATCCTTGGACCTGCCAAGGGGGGCTGAGGGGGGCTTCGCATCAAGTGTTTCTTTTACTCTTAGACTTTTCTTTCTGAGACCTATCAATCACGTGTGTAAGTATCTCTAGGACCTGTCATGTAAACAAACACAAAACTGTTAAAATGAAATTGAACAGCTTTAAAAAATTTAACAGGGTATGTCTCAGAGAAAAGAAGGAAGTGCTACACATATTGCAGTTGGAGTCCAGGATAAAGGACAAGAAGGCTGGGCTCAACCTCCAGTTCTGATGCTGAGATCATATGACTCTGGGCAAATCATTTTTTTCTGTTTCTTGTGCATGGCTAACATAATAATGATGTAGCACCTTGCTTTTCTCTCAGTTTACTTGCTTAGAGTGCATACAGTGGAAACTTTATTAAAAACAATGATTACTTCACCCACCCACCCATTTTTCTAAAGAAAAGGCCCCAGATGGGAGTTACACCAAGCTGAAAAGTTAGCTAAATTCCAGGGTGAGTCATCATCTAAGTTTAGACTCTGATATGTAGACCTTTCACCCAGTGGACATTTTCCAACTATTTTATACCTTCAATTTATGTAGCCTTAAGACATTCTCTTGCAAATTTAAATATCAGAAGCATAACGTGTTTTAAAGTGTTCTGATGAAATGCACTGAAACACTATAGTAACACAAGCATTTTGATCTGTTCCAGATCTTTATTACTTTATTACTTCTATATACACACACAGAGAGAGAGAGAGAGAGAGAAGGACCAAGAGGCAGTGTGGGTGGTGACATGGGCATGGGCTTTAGAGTCAGGAAAGCTCAAATGCTGCCATGTACAAGCTGTGTTACATGGGATGAGATTCTTAGCCTCTCTGGGCATAAGGTTTAAAATTTTTATTTTAAATTCGCATATAGTAAAATTCACCCTTTGTATATATTTCTTTGGGTTTTGACAAAAGCATAGAGTCATGCATATGTACATCACCACAGCTCTATCATCTCCTGCCCCCCCCAATCTCTTGTGTTGTTCTTTTGTAATCAACTCCTTTCCCCACCTTAAAAATCCCAGAAGCCACTGGTATGTTCTCCCTCCCTATAGTTCTGTCTTTTTCAGAGTTCCATAGCAATAGAATCATGCCATGCATTGCCTTTGGATCTGGGTCTTTCACTTTGCAAAATGTACTTGAGGTTGTTGCATATATCGGTAGTTGTCCTTTTTCATGGCTGAGTAGTATTTTTTATTGTGTGGATGCACCACAGTTTTTTTAACCATTCACTGACTGAAGGCCAACAGAATTTTGGTAATTTGTGTTTTCAAAGAATTTGTCCATTTTTCTGCATTATTGAATTTATTGGCATAATAGCTGATAGTTAGCATTCCCTCTTTCTCCTGATGAACTTTGTTAAGAGTTTTATCAATTTTATTAATCTTTTCAAAAAAATCAAATTTTAGGTTTGTTGATTTTTCTCTATCATTTTATATTTTTTATTTGTGTTTTTGTCTTTATTATTTCATTCCTTTTACTTATTTTGATTTTCATTTACTCTTCTTTTTCTGGCCCCTAATATAAGGATGCAGTGCCATAAATTTCCTTCTTAGTACTGCTTTTAGCTGTAGCCCACAAATTTTGGTATGCTCTGTTTTTATTTTCTTTCAGCATAAATATTTATAGCTTCTCTTATGCATTCTTCTTTGACTCATGAGTTATTTAGAAATGAATAGCTCAGTTTCCAAATATGTTGGGATGTTCTAGGTAGTCTTCTGTTTTTTCTTTTTAGCAAAAATCCGTTTATACATTCCTTTCAATTATGGCCATACATTTTTTTAAATATACAAATCACATCCCAAAACCCCAAATAATTTTTCTAAACAAATGAAAAACAAATTCAAATCATTAACATTTTTTTAAAATCATAGCAAATTATATATATTTTTAGCTTTATTTTATTTACTTATTTTTGTATGCTGTATGACTGAGGTCACATTTCATTCTTTTTCCATGTGAGTATCCCCTTATTGCAGCACCATTTGCTGAACTTTTGTTTGCTTGCTTGTTTTTTTTTTTTTTAACTTTTTTATTGTATGGTATAACATGTATACAAAGCAAAGAAATAAAAAAAGTAATCCTTTTCAAAGCACTCTTCAACAAGAAGTTACAGGACAGATCCCAGAGTTTGTTATGGGCTACCATACGATCCTCTCAGATTTTTTTTCCTTCTAGCTGCTCCATAATATAGAAGGCTAGAAGGCTTAAATATTTTTTATCATCACAATTGACTTTTTTTCTTTGTGAAAAATAACATACAAAAAAAGCAATAAATTTCAAAGCACAGCACCACAATTAGTCGTAGAACATATTTCAGAGTTTGACATGGGTTACAATTCCACAATTTCAGGTTTTTACTTCTAGCTACTCTAAGATACTGGAGACTAAATGAGGTATCAGCTTAATGATTCAGCATTCATATTCATTAAATACTATCTTCACTATATAACTCCACTATCACCTTTGAACTTTCCATCCTGCTCTTCAGGAGTGTTTGGGCTATGGCCATTCTACATTTTTCATAATGGAAGAGTCTGTCACTAATATGGGGTAGGGAGATGGAACTATCTGATGTTCTGGTGAGGGTGGGCTCTCTAAATTTCAGGATTTATCTTGACCAGGGCCCATCTGGAGGTTGTACTCATCTGTCAAATCCGATCTTCTCTTTTTTTTTTTTTGTGATAACATATATACAAAAAAGCAATAAATTTCAAAATACATTGCAATAATTAGGTATCAGAGTTTGGTATGGGCTACAATTCCACAATTTTAGGTTTCTACTTCTAGCTGCTATGTATGTATGTTTGTATATAAAAGACAGCCTCTCAAAATCCATAAATACTAAGCACCCCACCAGACTTAATGTTCTAAAAGCTTACAATCTAGGCCCCTGTTTTCTTACAAGCCTTATCTAAAGGTGACCATACCATTCTTGTTCTTTTGTTTCTGGCTTATTTTGCCTCACCAAATGTCCCACATGTTCATCCACATCATTGCATGCCTCACAACTTAGTTCCTTTTTGTAGCAGAACAACCTTCATTCATAAGTGTTCTAGTTTGCTAGTTGCCAGAATGCAACACACCAGAGACGGATTGGCTTTTAATAAAAGGGGATTTATTTTGTTAGTTCTTCAGAGGAAAGGCAGCTAACTTTCAATTGAGGTTCTTTCTTACGTGGGAAGGCACAGGGTGGTCTCTGCTGGCCTTCTCTCCAGGTCTCTGGGTTCCAACAACTTTCCCTGGGGTGATTTCTTTCTGCACCTCCAAATGCCTGGGCTGAGTTGCGAGTGCTGAGCTGAGGTATGCTGAGCTGCTTGGGCTGTGCTATGTTAAGCTCTCTCATTTAAGCACCAGCCAATTAAGTCAAACATCATTCATTGCAGCAGGCACGCCTCCTAGCCGACTGCAGATGTAATCAGCAACAGATGAGGTTCACAGACCGTTGGCTCATGTCCACAGCAACCGAACTAAGTGCCTTCACCTAGCTAAACTGACACCGAATCTAACTACCAGAATAAGTTTACACCATCGTTCACCATTCTACTTCTCAGTCAGTGCATCCTTCAGCCACCTGCATTCATTGGGCATCATGTGGAGGGCCCACAGTCCACATTCCATCAACATTCCAATTTTAGATAATTTCATTGTTCCCAAGAGAAAGAGAACCAATAAACACACTGTTGCCAAATAGGAAATTGAAACCTCCTCTTAATTCTTGTCCCTCCTCCCATTATTTACCTCTGCTGTTGCTGTGGTAGTGCTGATGGTTCCCTTTTTTGAACATAGCCCATAGCATGCAATAGCAGTTTTCCCCCGTTCACTGGACTTAAACATTCTTTGTATATGAATCATATTTTTGAAGTAATTCTTGCAAGAACTAATTCATATTCCTACTGTTAATCAATGGGACATGTAGGTCTATACAACCCCTTTCAATCTTCTTCATCTTCAATATGGTAATATTACTCATAGACCCCCTAGGGAACTACCTTTACTCCTATCGAATTCCTTACACTGGAGTTCAACCTCATTAGTTAACCATTCACCCATCTCTAGCTTCTGTGATTCTCTAAGTCCCCTATATTCTGTATTATAAGCCTCTGGTTATACCTTTATGCTGGTCATAAAAGTGGAATCATGTAATATCTATCCTTTCCTGTCTGGCTTATTTAACAGCATTGTGTCCTCAAGGCATGTGCTTCAGGACGTCATTTCATCTTCAGGACTCATTTTGTTGATCCACTCATTTGTTGATGAGTATTTGGCTTGTTTCCATCTTTTGGTGACTGTCAGTAATGCCGCTATGAACATCAGTGTGAAAATGTCTGTTTGTGACATTGCTTTCAGTTCTTCTGGGTATATACTAAGTAGTGCTGTTGCTGGGTCATAGGGCAACTCTATATTTAGTTTCCTAAGGAATTGCCAAACAGTGTTCCATAGTGGCTACACCACTACACATTCCACCAGCAGTGCATAAGTGTCCCAGTTTCTCCACATCCTCCCCAACATTTATAGTATCCTGTTTGTTTAATAGCAGCCATTCTCATAGGTGTGAGGTGGTATCTCATTGTAGTCTTGATCTGCATTTCTCTTATAGCCAGTGAAAATGAGCATCTCTTCATGTGCTTTTGAGCCAACTGTATTTGCTCTTCAGAAAAATGCCTATTCACACTGTTAGCCCATTTTATAATTGGGTTGTTTGTTCTTATTGTTGTTGAGTTGTATGATTTCTTTATAAATACCGGATATCAAACTCTTATTCAATATGTGGTTTCCCAATATTTTCTCCCATGGAGTTAGCTGCCTCTTCACCTTTTTGATGAAGTCCTTTGAGGCACAGAAGCATCTGATTTTAAGGAGTTCCTATTTATCTCTCTCTCTTTTTTCATTTCTTGCACGTTGGGTATAAAGTTAAAGATACTATCTCCTATTACTAGATCTTTTAATGTTCTTTTTTTATTGTGAAATATAACATATACAAAAAAGCAACAAATTTCAAAGTACATCACAACAATTAATTGTAGAACAGATTTTAAAGTTTGGTATGGGTTATAGTTCCACGATTTTTCGGGGGGACCAAAATAAATTTCAGTATGATGATTCAGCAGTCATATTCATCTGTTAAATCCAATCTTCTCTGTTATACTCCTTGTTCTCTTTTTTAAATCTTTTTTTTTTTTTTTGGTGTATGTGATAAATAACATATATACAAAAAAGCAATACATTTCAAAGTACATCACAATAATTAGTTGTAGAACAGATTTCAGAGTTTTTGGTATGGGCTACAATTCTACAATTTTAGGTTTTTACTTCTAGCTGCTCTAAGGTACTGAAGACTAAAAGAAATATCAGTATAATGAGTCAGTAGTCATACTCATTTGTTAAACCCTAACTTCTCTGTTTAACCTCACCATCATCTTTGATCTTTCTCCCACTATTTAGGGGTATTTGGACTATGCCCATTCTAACTTTTTCATGTTGGAAAGGGCTGTCAATAATATGGGATAGGGGATGGAATTAGTTGATGTTCTGGAGAGTTTGGCTCCTCTGCATTTCAGGACTTATCTGGTCCAGGGACTCATCTGGAAGTTGTAGGTTTCTGGAAAGTTATCCTAGTGGATGGAACCTTTATAGAATCTTACATAACACCCTAGGTATTCTTAAGGATTGGCAGGAATAGTTTTGATTGGGGTTTGGCAAGTTATGATAGGTAGAAATGTCTAACTGAAGCTTAAATAAGGGTGGCCTCCAGAGTAGCCTCTCAACACTATTTGAACTCTCTCAGCCACTGATACCTTATCTCCCCCTTTTAATCAGGATGGCATTGTTGATCCCACAGTACCAGGCCCAGTCTCATCCCTGGGAGTCATCTCCCATGCCGCCAGGGAGACTTTCACCCCTAGTTGTCATGTCCTACGTAGGGGTGAGGGCAATGGTTTCACTTGCAGAGTTGGGCTTAGAGAGAGAGAGGCCACATTTGAGCAACAAAAGAAGTTCTCTGAAGGTGCCTCTTAGGCATACCTATAGAGGTAGGCTAAGCTTCTCTGCTACATACATAAGCTTCACAAGAGTGAGCCTCAAGATCAAGGGCTTGGCCTATTGATTTGGGTGTCCCTAATGTTTGACACAGTACCAGGGATTTCCCCGGTGGTAAAGTTTAATAGTTCCTATTTTTTTCTATCCATCCATCAAGGGACTTTGCCAATACTTTTTGATTGCCTGCTCAATATTACTCTGGGATGTATCCAGGTATTACACTAAGTTGTTCAGGATTAAAGGATTTTATCCTTAATCTGGGCTCCCTGTGTATGGACTGTTAAATAATCTATCCAGACAAACTGAGTTAGATTATGTGCTACAGAAAATTTAGGTTCCGGAAAAAATAAGCCTTTCTTCCTGTGGTCTCAAAGAGTAGGTGAAGTTCTAAAATACAGACAATGTCCTCCTTACCCCTGTGTTCTGAATTACCTTAAT
This sequence comes from Tamandua tetradactyla, assembly GCF_023851605.1. Classification (NCBI taxonomy): domain Eukaryota; kingdom Metazoa; phylum Chordata; class Mammalia; order Pilosa; family Myrmecophagidae; genus Tamandua; species Tamandua tetradactyla. The sequence continues at coordinate 50,339,430 of NC_135341.1, read as the reverse complement.
CCTGACCTGACTGGCTTTGTTCTTATCTCTCAATACCAGATTACATATATATATATATATATAACAGCCTTTCAAAATCTACTGCTCCAGACATGACTGCTGTAAGAGCTTACAATCTAGGCTACAATTTTCTTATAAGGATTTTCTAAAAGAAATCATACAATATTTGTTCTTTTGCTTCTGGTTTATTTTGACTTGCAAAATGTCCCATCGGTTCATTTTCATCGTTGCATGCCTCACAACTTCGTTCCTTTTTGTAGCAGCACAATTTTCGATCATATGTGTTCGCCAATTTACTTCTCAGTCAGTATATCTTTCAGCTACCTCCATCTTCTGGGCCTCATGTATAATGTCCAAAGTCAACAGGCCATCAACATTCTCAATTTTAGATAATTTCATTGTTTCCAAGAGAAAGATAACCAATAAACACACTGTCACCAAACAGAAAATTCAAACCTCCCCCAACTCTTGTCCCTCACCCCCCATTATGTACCCCTGGTATTGCTGTAGTACTATTGATGTTTTCCTGTTAAACATAGCCCATAACATGCAATAGCATTTCCCCCCATACCCCCAAATTATATACTCTTTGTACAAGATTCATACTCTTGCAGTAGTTCATGAAGAACTTATTTATATTTGTAGTGTTAATCGGTGGGATACGTGAGTCTAAACAACCCCTTTCAATCATGTTCACCTTCAATATGGTAATACTACTTATAGACCCACTAGTGAACTGCCTTCACTTCTATCTATTCCCTCACAATTAAGTTCAAACCCATTAGCTAACTGTTCACCCATCTCAAGCTTCTGTGTGTCTCTAGTTCCTCTATTTTTTGTACTATAAGCCTCTAATTTTACCTTTACCATGGTCGTAAAAATTGAATCATACAGTAGCTATCCTTTTGTGTCTGGCTTATTTCACTCAGCGTTATGTCCTCAAGGCTCATACATTTTGTCATCTTGTCATGGGTTCAGGACATCATTTCATCTTACTGCTGCATAATATTCCATCATATGTATATACTATATTTGGTTAATCCACGCATCTGTTGATGAGTACTTGAATTGTTTCCATCTTTCGGCGATTGTGAATAATGCTGCTATGACCATTGGTGTGCAAATCTCTGTGTCACTGCTTTCAGCTCTTCTGGGTATATAACAAGTAGTGGTATTCCCAAGTTATAGGGCAACTCGATATTTAGTTTTCTGAGGAACCGCCAGACTGTCTTCCCTAGCAGCTGTACCATTATATATTCCCACCAGCAATGCATAAATGTCCCAGTTTCTCTGCATCCTCTCCGACATTTGTAGTTTCCAGTTTGTTTAATAGCAGCCATTCTTATAGGTGTGAGGTGGTATCTCATTGTAGTCTTGATCTGCATTTACCTTATAGTTAATGAGAATGAGCATCTCTTCATGTGCTTTTTAGCCACTTGTATTTGCTCTTCAGAAAAAATTCTATTCATATCTTTAGCCCACTTTATAATTGGGTTGTTTGCTCTTATTGTTGTTGAGTTGTATGATTTCTTTATGTACACAGGATATCAAATCTATGTCTGATGTGTGATTTCCAAATATTTTCTCCCATTGAGTTGGCTTCTTCTTTACCTTTTTGGCAGTCTTTTGAGATACAAGAGCATTTAATTTTGAGGCATCCTCATTTATCTATTTTTAATTTTGTTGCCTGTACTTTGGGTGTAAAGTTAAGGAAGCTACCTCCTATTACCAGGTCTTGAAGATGTTTCCCTATATTTTCTTCTAGAAGCTTTATAGTACTGGTTCTTATATTTAGGTGTTTGATTCAATTTGAGTTAATTTTTGTATGGGGTATAAAGTAAGGGTCTTCTTTCATTCTTCTGGCTCTTGATATCCAGGTCTCCCATGCCCATTTATTGAAAAGACTATTCTGTCCCAGTTCAGTGGGATTAGGGCCTTGTCAAAGATCAGTTTACCATAGATTCGGTGGTCTATTTCTGTGCTTTTGATCAATTCCATTGGTCAATACTTTTATCTTTGTGCCAGTACCATGCTGTTTTGACCATTGTGTCTTTATAATAAGTTTTAAAATCGGAGTCTCACTTTGTTCTTCTTTTTAAGGATGCTTTTAGCATCTTTGATTAGTTGTTCCAAATTCTATGTCTCCTCTGATGTTTTAATTTGGTCATTTGGCTGGGCTATATCTGTCTGTATCTTCATGTGCTTTGTGATTTTCTGTTGGCTTCAAGGCATTTGATTATCTTGATGAGGTTATTCTGAGAATTGATGTCCCTCACTTGTGTAAAGTTTTGTACTTGCTTCGGTAAGTATTAAAGTTCTCCTTTTGCTTTTGGTTTGTCAGTAATTCCCTACTAAACCAAGGCCCAGACCTCCTGCAAGAGATGCAACTCTACTTGCAGATTTGTTGAAATTTAGGCAGATAAACAATACGCCAGACTGTACTTCCTGCATCTTTCCAGCAGATGGTGCGGATAGGCCACCTCTTCCCCTCAGGCCCACCTCTCCCCAACTCTGGCAGCCAGCTGAGCAGGACAGAGACCACGGTGCAATTTCAGCCAAGACCACTGGTCTCCATGTGTACTGAATGCCGCCAATCCTGGGGGGTAGGGTGGGGGAGGGGTTGGGCAGTGTGCGACTGGGCAGAGAATCAGTTTGTGCATCTGCTGGGTCTGGTGGTCTCCAGGCTCCTGCTTGGAATGACCTAGGATTGTGGGACTGTTTCAACTGCTCCTGCCCTCAGCCAACCTGGAAGTGCCTAGTGATGTGGCGCAGCTTGACTCACTTCCTTGGCCTCACCTTACCACCCATGCACGCTTGAGGGCTCCGGGCCTCCATGGGGAAAGGGATGCGGAAGTGGGACCTAACAACTCTCTTTTGCCAGCCAACTGTCAGAACAGTCCACTCTGTTCTCCCTCCTCCCAAAAGGAGGGTCCCACAGTCTCTGCCAAAAACCAGGCACTCACAGCGGCCTGCCTCAGAGGTCAGGGGCAAGCACTGTGCACTGGCTGGAAGATCTCTGTGCACACACAAACCAAGTCTGTTTGTTTTTGGGTTCCCCACGGGAGCTCCTGGCTGCAGTCCTGAGAGGGAAGGTCACCCAAGCTAGCTATGAAGGCATGCAGGAGTGCAGAAGTGCTCTACACCTGTGGGAACTGCTCCTTCCTTCACATCGTCACTTGCTCCAGGTCAAGTCATGACCAAGTACACTCACCCCATTCTCTCTGACCCAATTCCTCTGCTTTTTCATCCAGGACCTCCTGGATGTAGCGAAGAAGCCCCTTTTAGATCATGCACATCCTGGAACTGCTGTCCCAGTCATTTTTCTGTCATTTATTCCATGGAGCAGAGGGAAGTCTCCAGTTATTTCGAGAAGTCTCTAGTTATTTCTTATAAGTGAAATCATACAATATCTGACCTTTTGTGTGACCTTTTGTATCACTCAACATAATATTGTTTTTTTAATAGCAAAAAAAAAAAAAAAACCTGAGTTAACATAAATGTTTACCAGTTTGGAAATTTAAAACTATATTTCATTCACAGTATAAAATATAAAATATAAAATACTCTGTAGTCATTAAAGAAATTGGATTTCATGTACTGATTGGAAGATATATTCCAATGGATACATATGATCCAATTTTCTGAAATAAAACAGTTAAAACTAACAACATATTTATATACAAATAAACTTATGTTTCTATATATTTTCATAAATAAACAAAAATGAAAGAACAAAAATAGAACTATTAATAGAAGCTATTTGGAAGGATGGTACTATATTTTTATTTGGCTTTGATATTGTGTTAGCATTCTCTAGAGAAAAAGAATCAATAGGAGAGATCTGGAAATATGAGATTTATAAAGGAGTCTCATGCAACCGTGGGAATGGAAGAGTCCAAAATCCAGAAGGCAGGCTGAGAAGCTGGCAGCTCCAATGAAGGGGCTGGGCAAACTCCACAGTGAGGCTCACTGGCTGAAGAAACAGTCAAAGAGTCTCTCTTCTTCCTTAAAAGCCTTCAACTGATTGGATTATGTGGGAGACAGCTTCGTTGATCGCAGATGTAATCAGCCACAGATGCAAGCAACCGACTAATGATTTAATCAACCAGCCACACAATATCCTTGCATCAGTGGTCATGCCAGTACTTGGCTGACAAGACAACTGGGCATAATCATTTGGCCAAGTTGACACCAGAACCTAACCATCACACTTACAATGAATATATATTACTTTTATTACATAGAAAAATAAAATACAATGTAAGGCTGAGGTTGTTAAGGAGAGCATGATTAATCCCACTGATGTGTGTGTGTGTGGGCGGGGGGATCGTGAGAGAAAGCTTGAAAGAGATGACACCTCAGCAGCATTATGAAGGCAGACAAGAAAAGTAGAAAAGGAAGAATGGTATAAAGGCATGGAGGATGGAAGACAATGAGTATACTTCTGTGTTCATTAAAATTTTCACAACCATTATGTATAACTTGTGGAAGTGGAAGGAAGGAGAGAGAGGAAGAAAGAAAAAGAAAGGAAGAAAGGAAGGAAGAAAGAAAGAAAGGCAACGAGGTATGCAACAATAGGACATGTGAAGGGAACCACAAGTATTTGACATTTCTGGAACTTTGAAGTGTGAAGTGTAGAGAGGGTTTGCCAAGGGGGAACTCAAGAGCCAGGGGGCTGAGAGTGTCTTGTGTGACCTGAAAGTTTGAATGCTATCCTGCAGGACAAGGAGGCCATTGGTGGGGTTTTAATAGAAGAGTAAGATCTTCTGTATAAAAGGTGGATTGGAGAGAAGCAAATTTGTAAACTGGGAGACCATTTAAGTGGTGAGAAATAATGAAGACTCAAATTATCTAGCACCAGAGTCAATAGGAAAGAGAGAAGGATCTGAGAAATACTTCAGAGTCAAAGACACAGGACTTGGTGATTCTCTGGATATGAGTGATGAATGAGAGAAAGATGTATTGAATGACTTCCTAATTTCTGGTTTGAATAACTGGGCAAATGGAGATGACACCAGCCAAGGCATAAAATACATATGAAAGAACAAGCTTGTGAAGGGGAAGAGAAATAACAGGGTGAGAGAAAGCATAGAAGGAAGAAGTCTGATGGTGCTGTTGGAGAGTGTAATAGTGGATGATTTCAGTTTTGTGCATGTTGAATTTTGAGGTGCCTCTGGGCCATTAAGGGGAGATGTCCAGAAGGTAGTTGGATATATTAACACTAGTTAATTCTGTAGGAATTTAGTCTGGGTTCCTATGCCAGATACTGACTGAGTTGAATGACAGGCATGGGTTCTTGTCTTCCCAGACTTGAGAGCCTAACGGAGATGCTATAATCGCAGGCTCAGGGGAGAGATCTACGGTAGAGCTCTCAACATAGAGGACAGTATTTACCATTGGACCAGGGAGGGTGTTATGTATAAGAATAGAGTGAAACACTTAGAACTGTAAGTATGATTTAGTATGAGCTACATCCTCTGTACACATCGTCTCGTTTGGGCCTCACAACAATCCCTATGAAATATTAGATGTTACAGATAAGGAGAATGAAGGGCAGAGGCTTAAGACTCAGAGGTCACAATTTGGCTTGTGGCGCTGGATTTATTCTAAAGGATATTTTGTTGCAGCAATTTAAAAATGCCTCTGGATAGGTTTGTTTATCTACTTTGCTACTTTCCCTCATTTCTTATTGTCATATCATAACCGCCCTGCTCTCCTCAGGTATTTGACATTGCTCTCTCTGGTATACCTGAGTGCTAAAAATCACAGAGCTAAGAAATGGCTGACTTGCACTTAAACCAAAATCTGGGTTACATCAAAGACCATGCTCTTAACCGCTATGTGATTAGCAGGAACTAGGGTTCTGGAAGAGTAAGAAAGGGTATTGTGTGGTGATGCAAAAAGGCTGATAAGATATTTGTGGTCAGAAAGTAGCAAATCTAACTTAAAGATTTCAGCTGTTGATTGGTTCTTTTGGCTAGAAGCATTTTTTGAGATCTCATTTTCTTCAGATTCGGAAAGGAAAGTTGGTAATATGAAACTGTTTTCTGAAAAATAGTCCCTAGTGATTTTGTTATTCTGAAAATTTCCTGATTCATGAAGATGGGGATGGTATTTACTATTGGGAGGAGTGGAAAAATCACAATTTGATTTGATATACAATTATGAGGATTGTTTCTTTGGGTTGATAAAGATGGGTACTAGTTCCCCTGGGAATTCATATGAAACCTTGCTCATTATGACCGGAATGCAAGCCCATTTCAAATGTACTTGTGCTCTGCAGTGAGCTCTTCTAGTAGTCTGGCAACCAGTCAACAGATGAAGAGTTTAAATGACTAACTTGGAAAACAGGGGTAGGAAGAATGCTCAGGGTTGGTGCAGGACTGAGAAATGTGCCAAGGCCAGAGCCTTCAGAAGGTGATTTGCATCTAAATTTGTGGCATCCACATGTGACTGAAGAATTAAGAATAACTTATAGGTTTAACTAAGTACAGACAACCAGAGATTGTAAATGTCATAGAGGGCTCAAGTAGATGGGCTGTGAAGGTTAATGTTTCAAAAAATTGTTAAATGTGTTGAAGGGTTTCAACCCTGTCTCCTCTTCCTCTCTAGATCCTCTTTTGTGTGTGTCCTAGCAAGGTTATCCCTCTTTCCCCCCCACATAATTAGTTCTCTTCTGATCTTTCCCTTCTCTAAATGTATCTTAGATCTTTTTTTATTCATCTGTATATTGTTCATTATGGCCTGCCTTGATAGGACCCACGTACATGTACATATATACACACAGATATATAAAAACATATGTATAAATATAAAACTATCAAACCTTGATGTATAATTGTGAATGTTGGGGTAAGGATGCACATTGGCCACCTGGAGCCTGGGAGTAGCTGACGGCCTATGGAACTTTACAATCTGTTGAGAGATAAGTAAGGACTCTTGGGAAAACAAGAAAGAAAAGAAACTCTTGGTAATGTGTTCACTAACGGAATATGAGAGGACTTAGGCCAGCTATCAAGACAATGTTTAGACTAGAACCCAGCTCTAATACATTTAGGGACCAGGCTATGGAATCTTAGGCCTGCTCTTATGATTGTTGGTAAATAAAACTTGCTAAAATATGAGAATCAGAGGAAGCTCTGTCAAGCCCTGATACACCGATGCAATCAATGTCAAGCAATTCCAGATGATGCCAAAAGTATAGCATGCAGAAGTCAGTTGCTGAGGTGGATTTGAGGATCCACAGATACCAAAGGTCAGGTTGTTGGCTGAATTAGGCAGAAAAACATTAAAATCTCTTAGAATGATTGCAGCTGTTAGGGGTGAATTTAGTCTCTTTAGGAATCTGTGTTTTCCACTAGGCTGTGAATTCTTTATAGGGATTTTGTTTTATTCAGTGTAGCATTCATAGGACCCTGGCACCTAGAATGAGAAACAAAGATTGCTGAATGATAGGCAAATATATACTATTTCAGCGACGTACAGAATAATGGCATGTGTGCAAACGATTGAAGCTTTACATAATGCGCCTGCAGTATCTGGACCCTGAAAGCCTCTCAGGCAATTCCTGCCCCTGGAAAAGTCCAGAGAAGGGCCCCTCTGGGGAGCAGTCGAGAATATAGGCACTAAAGATACAGAATCCTAACAATAAATACCGAACAAGTCTATATTATCATCAGGATCTACCTCAGGTTCCCTCAATACCTCTCTTTTCCCACTCTGGTCGCCCACATACTGTTCTTCCCCGTGGGCAAGACAGCCCGACCGCCCTTAACAGAAGCAGTACTCCACTCACCTATCTTCGCAGCGCTAAAGCCCAGGTGTGCGTTAGAGCAGTGCTCAGACCGGTCCCCACTCCATCCAGTGTTTGATTCTGGAGGCCTATCTCTGCGCCCAAACAGTTGGAAGCGGGGAACTCCACTTAACACGCATGTGCCGGCACCGGCTTCGTGCTTGTCCCCTACAGCGCTCCGTAGAGCAACCTCGGCCAGCTCCACGTAGGTCGCGCAGGCGCCTTGAGCGCACCGTTCACCTGCTGCCGTTGTCGCCGCCGCCGCTGCCAGGTCTGGATGGGGGGCCGAGGCCAGCCAGTGGCACCCGGAAGAAAGAGACGCGGCGGCGGCGACGCCGATACCCGCAGGGCTAGTGTTCCAAGCCGCCCAGGAGTCCTAGGAGAAGGCGACGAGGCTCGGCCCCCGCGGTGTCTGGTGTAGACTCTGTGGATACCCACCCCTTCGGTCTCATTCACACTCAGGACCTGCGCTGCGCCATGTTCAAGAAACTGAAGCAAAAGATCAGCGAGGAGCAGCAGCAGTTCCAGCAGTCGCTGGCTCCTACTCAGGTACTGTGTGGTCTATACTCTCTTCCCCCAGTTCCCGTCACTCCTTTACTCAGGCTTGGAATGAGGAAGAGGAGAAGTTCTTCCATGACCCTTGACCCCTCACCTTGAGATCTACCCCAAATATCCGACCTGGAGTAAGCTCAAGTTGGCTCAGGCACTCAGGAATCCTGTCCCAGGCCCCTCTATCCCCGAAACCCTGTCTGGGAATGAGTAGGGCGGTGGCCGGACCCATCGTGACATCTGACCTCTGTTTTCCCCGAAAGTCCGACCCTGGCCTGGACATGAGTGCGGGGACTTCAGAGCTTGCGGGACTTCTGACCCACATCGGAGGTTCGTGCCACCAATCTGAGATCCCACCCGGGGTTTAGGGCGGGGTGGGGTACCATGTAATTTCTGACCTTTGATTGAGATCCCCTCTCCCATCCCCGACCCGAGGTTGAGTACGGAGCGGCTAGGATCCCTCGGGATTGTGACCCGTGTCGAATGTCTCCTATTCCCAAAGCCTGGCCCAGAGGTGAGGGCCAGGGCTCAAGCCATCTGGAACCAGGCTGTTTGCTTGAGGCTTGGGACCCGCAGAGGTGGCGGCGTGGCCGGGGTCCAGCACCCGAGACTGTCACGAGTTAGTCACTTTGCTTAACTTGCTTGATCCGGGGTGGGTGGAGCGGCAGAAGCTCTGAAGCCCGGCGGGTCTAGCCCTTCGCCCTTTGCTTCTTTTAGAGACTAGCTGCTCTGTGTACTGTTTACGTTTGTTTTTCACGAGTGCTGTTACTTCAGGAAATGACAGTTTCCAGGGAAAAGGGGGCGTGTTAGTAGGATTAATTTAAAGAAGCACTCTCATGAGCAAGCAATGATCATGTGTTTTGGTGCTAGCAACACATGGACTCATGTTAAATTTCTTCCCGGCCTTTATCTCAACAGATCGAGCAAATATCTTTCTGATCTTTGCCTGCGTTACAAACAAGGTTGTTTTGAGTCATTAAATAAACTCATTATTATTGTTTCTAATATTTTTTAACTTATATTTTGTGTTTAGATTATCATTGCACCGAGTTCATTCTGAAATAATTTGAAATTGTTCTCTTAAAATTTAAAGCTGTTGTAGAGTGAAACAGTGCTTAAGAGAAACATTGAAACATGACACTGAAGGCTTGCTCTTTATCGCAAGTAAAGTGCAAATTAGTGATTAAAATTTGAATAGTAGAGATTTTACTTTTTATATCATCTACTGCAGTCTTTTTAATGTCACAAAACACTTATCTGTGAAATAAAGAAAAAACTTAAAAGTGAGGCAGAGAAGAGAAATGTAGGGAAATGGACATACTAGGGACTGTATGGCTCTTACATTTAGAAATGTGTAAAATATCATTTATCTAGGATTCCACTTCCAGAAATTCATTCTTAGACAATAATTTAAGAAATTATTAAGGACTTAGCTACAGGAATTTTTCATTTCAGTGTTGTTATAATGGTAAAAACAAACTAAAAAGCTTTTAACAATAGAAGTTGGTTAATAAATTTTTCCAGGCAGTGAGTTATTATGCAGCCTTAAAAAGGCTAACATTTATTGGGTACTTAACTATGTGCCAGGCATTTTGTTAAGTGCTTTACATGGGTTATTTTATTTAATTCTTACTTAAACCTAGGAGGTAGGTACTACTATTATTCTTTGATAGATGAAGTGAGGCTCACAGAGGTTGAAGTAACTTGGCTAATGTCACACCACTAGTGTTAGAGTCCACAGGAAATTATTATTAACATAGAAAGATATTTGTATTAAAAGACATTAAAAATTAGCATGCAAAGTGTGATCCTAGTTTAGTGGGAAAAAATACATGTATTTATATACAGATGTAATGCAAATAGTTTAGGAAGTATATATTCTAATGTACTAGAGAGATGTTATGAGTATTCTTTTTTAAAAAAATCTGTCATGTTTAGTTTTTCTTCATGAAAATGAATTGCTTTTGTGCGGTAAGAAAGAGAGGTTGTTTTTAGAAATAATGAAAAGAAAGCTATAGGCTAAGAAAGTACAGCTTCCAGTTTTTACAGTTAAGTGATGTTGTAGTGTCCAGCCTCTGGTGAGATAGTGCATCTGGATCAAATAAAATCACTTTGTATACCTAAGGTTTAAAACCATTCTCTTTGGTAAATTCACATTTTTGAAAATATGTGTATTTATCAAGGACTCAAAAATAAATTGTTAGTATTCAACTACTGATAGAAACTTGATTTTGTTCTTGTCGCATATCCTCAGCTGTTCAGAAACATAAGGAATGAGAAGTTCTGGAAAATTGTTTTTAGACAGTTAAGGATTTCTTTCAAGCATAAATTAAACAAACAAACCCTTCTAAATGACAATCTTTTTTCAACTATTGCATGATCCTTGTTTTCCTAATCAAAGGATCTTGAATTTGTATATTACCTGTTTGTGATGACTCAGGATCATCATTTTTGGAGGATGAATTATTCTATGTTTAAGGCACCCTGCCCTCAAGATTTAATGGGGTGTGAAAGCAGTTTCCTTTTACGCACTCAAGAGGGTTTATTTGTTTGTTTGTTCTTGGTCTACTTTTTGTAGTTATTTTGTAATCTCCCTTGCTGTTTGCCATATGCCTATCTTCTCCTTTCAGTTGTAGGCTTAGACACGACATGTACATACAATTTTGTATAAAATAAGGGCATGTACCTGAGGCGTTTGTTAGTGCATTTCAGTGTATTAATACAAATTTTGAGTCATTATTTTGAGACTTGGAAGGCTGTATCTTTCTTAGCTTGCTTTCCATAGATGAGATTGCCTGAAAAATGTTTTAGATCTGGGATAAATGAACCATTTACATCATAATAATTGCTAAATTCTCCAGCAGTAATAGTAACAGTGTTGTATACAGTTCCCTAAGTTGTCGAAACATTAAACAAAACCAAAACAGCCTTTTAATAGTTGCCAGTAATTTCTGTTTGGTTGATACCAAGATTATTTGAACCCTTCCTTTGTGGATATTATCTTAGGTAAATTAATCATTTGTCCAATTAATTAAAAATAAAGTTTAAAAAGTTTCAAACCAATATTTGCTTAATATTGTTTTTTAACATCAAATATTTATTTTAGATTTTTATATTCTTTATAGAACTTATTCAATAAAGGAACATTAATTAATAATGTACACATTGTGATTTGGGGGGATATACATTGTTACATGAATAAAAAGTTTCTTAAACATTAAGCCTTTTTCAAATACTATTAAAATATAAAAAATTATAAAAGTAATATTTTCTGTTCATGTGGAAGTAAAAATAGTATGGTGTAGGAGGTATAAAATGAAATGTACAAAATAATCTTTTGATACTTACTCCTGATTCCTACTCCTTAGAGATAAACACTTTTAACCATTTCTGTTTTTGTTTTTCTAGTGGTTGCTTTTATAATTGTAAATTATAAATATTATAGCTCTGCTTCGATTGATCACCTTCATCATTTTCCACTAGCCTGATAATTCCATCTTAGCCTTTGAATTTTAAAATGTTTTTTTTTCTTCTTTTTGAATTAATTACTTTTACAAGTTTAATATAGGGTTAATTTTTGGTTCTTGATTCATCAACTTTAGGCAATATTTCTTGACTTGGTGTTTTTAAAATGAAGAAATTAATGGCCTGTAAATCTCCTCTGTTCTTCCATTTACACCTGTCAGTTATATAATTTCTTTTATATTGTCAGTGTTTATATTACTTTTATTCTTTTCTGTGACTAGAAAATGCCATCTACATTTTGTTTATAGGTTGAATCTGAAAAATCAAAAGCCAGTAAACATAGTTACAATATTAGCAATGTATGGATATTATTCTCTCTAAAGTAGGTAGTATAGAGTTATAGAGAAGGAGGTATAATCCTGTGCTTCCCATATTGTGGCCTTTGAAGGGGACTGGTAAGTTTCAAGATCATTTTGCCTTTTCTCATATCAGTTGTTCAGAATCACTCTACATTTTGGTTTTTTCGTATTTTAATTATGATCTTGCAATGCTTTCTGTTTTTCCTGGAATTTTTTATTACATTTATTTTTTCTTTCTTTCTCTTTTTTTTTTTTTTTTTACATGGGCAGGCACCGGGAATCGAACCCGGGTCCTCTGGCATGGCAGGTGAGCATTCTTGCCTGCTGAGCCACTGTGGCCTACCCAACATTTATTTTTTCTTGTTAACAGAAGAAATGTATACCTTCTCTACTCTAAATGTTCCAGTCATTTAATCATACTGTTCAAGTATTCAGTACTTTTAATATGATGAAATGACTGACTTTATTTCTTTGGGCTTGCTATCCAGCTTTCATTATGGGAGGTCTCTCCATTGCATTCCTGGGTTAATTTCAAAATTCCATGTTGGTTTGCTGTTCTATATCTTGAAGAACTTTTTTTTTTTCCAGAAAGGATGCCTGAAACAAACTTTCAGACTCTTTGAATATCTGAAGATGTAGTCATTTCACTAAAATATTTATTTGGTTGGGATTGACATTCTAGGTTGAAAATAATTTTCCCTCAGACATTTGAAGGTATTTCTCCATTTTCATCTAGCGTCATATGTTGCAGATGAGAAGTCTAATTCCCAGTCTCTTCTCTTTCCTTATTTGTACTTAACCATATTTTAAAAATCTTTCTTCTTTCCTTGATTTTCTAAAATCTCTAATTTTCTTCTGTTTTATTTTGAAATTTTGCTAATCTTTCTGGATTAATCCTTTATGTTTCTTAACTTTCATTTATGCATTTCATCTTTTTTTCTTGTTTCTCCAGTTGTTTTGAGAGATTATTCAATGTTTAATTTCATCTTCTATTTAATTTATTTTAATAGTCTTATTTTTGGTTTGCAAAAATAATACGTCAGCATTTATTGCATCATTTTTTTGTCAGGTATTTTTCTCAGAGCATTTCATGTATCATCTAACATGATGCACACATTTACAAGCTTTGTACACCACAAACAAGGCATGAATTTATGATATTCCCATTTTACAGGTAAGAAATTGAGGCTAAGAGAGGTTAAGTACCTTGTCTGTGGTAAAGGTATGATACGAACTCAGTCAGTTTGGCTCTAAAACCCATGCTCTAACCATCATTCTGTGCTTGCCGCTTGTTTTCAGTACCAGCTTGTTGAATGGAAACTAGGGTTTCTCAAAACTTTGAGAACGTACACATTATATATACAAATAAATTTATATTCTGTTCCTTCATCTGATTTTCTTGGGTCATTTTTTGTGTTTATTCATCTTAGTCAACTTGTTTTGCCTTTTTTGTGTGTGGTAGTTTGTTTTTCAAAGAAGAACATCATGTAATTGTTGCAGTTCATTTATATTCATGAAGTACTGGATTTGACTATCTATCTATTTATTTAGATAGCTGTTGTGGGTTTCCTCTGCTCTTACCTGCTACTTCCCCATATGGGAAGGCTAACGAGAATTTGTGTGTATGTGATAGGAGGTAGGGATAGGGGAAAGGGACAGGTAGGAATCCCTCCTCTGCCAACCAAAATGAAGAGGACCGTACTTTAAAAAGTGACCATATAATTTAGCACTCAAACATTCTTGAAAAAGAAAGGGGATGTTACTGATAATTATCTTGGAGCATAAACCTGCCTGAACTGGGACAGAAATTTGCCTTGGGCAAGCTGGGATGTATGTCACTCTACTATTCTATGGCATCAGCCCCCACTATGGGGGCCTTAACTTCTCCAATGCAGGTTGCTCAATATATTTGGTGTTAGTTCTGTTTTCCTCCTGGGATGTGTTTTTGGGTTGGGAGGCTGACCCCAAGTCCCTGTTTGGCACATAAATCCTTAATTAATCCTCTTTAGAAAAATAATAATGGCAGTAACTGTTCATTCTGGTACTCTAAAGTGGTGACTTGTTGTTGGACAAGGTGGCAACTGCATACCCTGTAGCCTTTTGTAAATGTTCGAAGTTATGTCTCCCTTTGCCCTGAATTTTCCCCCAATTTGAATCCATTTGCCTACGTTTCTTCAGAAATTTACTACCTTTATCACTGTTGTTCTCGCCTCTGTTCTAGAGTTTTTGTTAATTTACTCCTTTCTCAACTATTATAGTGTCATTTCATTGGGTTTTTGAGAGAAGGAAGTACACAATAGTGTGCACCTACATTCTTGAATCTGATCATCATGCTGTGCTTAAATATAAGTGCATATTCTTAAATAATTGATTTTTAGTGATGACTTCTCAACATATGCATGTTTCTTACATTAGCAAAGGTATTATCTGATTTTTCTAACTTATTTCCTTTGTAGAAACATTTGTATAGGTTAATGTGTATCATTGTAACTGGTCTTGAAATAAGCTGTAAACACTAGCTGGGGTCTGAAGGGTTGAGAATAAGGTCCACGCTCTTACTCTATTCATTATGAACTAATTAGATTTAAGATGAAAAATAGATCATCTTTTAATGTACGTATCATCCTTTTTTATTTTATTGGATACTCCATACTGAATGTATTAGATACTCATGATTTTTAAAGAAATTTTTAACTTGGATTTTTAATTTTTATCAGAGTGATGCATTACATTGTTTCAAAATGTCAAGTATGCTTTGTATGGATTTCTTTATGCATTGTGCTGGACACTTAACTAGGCACTTTGGGTATGGAGACTCCTAATTTAAATTTTTGGAAATTTTTAGATGTTATTTTTTTTTATAATTCCCTCCCCTTTATTTTTTTTTCTTCTCTCCTGGAACCCATGTTTGTTAGCTTTTGTGCCTTCTGGATAGATTTTATTATTGTTCTTTTATGTTCTCTTTTAATTTTTTTGTTCTACTTGTTAGAGATTATTTTCAATTTGTCTAGGTCTGCAGTTGAATTTTTTTGACCAGTGTGTTTACGGAACAATTTGTACATAAGATCTCAGAATTCTAGTATGCCACCCTATTATTAATAGCTTCCATTGGTGTGGTACATTTGTTACCATTGATAAAAGCACATTTTTATAATTGTACTATTAATTATAATCCATGGTTTAGCTGAGGATTTACTATTTGCATAGGACAGTTCAATGGATTTTTTAAAAAATTTAACCGATTACTATATGTACCACCTAACATTTCCCCTTTTATCCACATACAGATATATATTTCAGTGCTGTTGATTATGTTCACAATGTTGGATAACATCACCACCACCATCACCCAGACATTCTCATCATTCCAAATAGGAGCTCTGTACATTATCAGCCTTAACTTCCCATTCCTTATCCTGACCCTATCACCTGTTGCCTATATTCTAGATCCTGACTCTATGAGTTTGCTTGCAATTTTTGTCTTTTGCTGTCTGGCTTATTTCATTCGACGTGATGTCTTCAACGTCCATCCATGTTGTTGCATACCTGTGAAAGGTATGAAATACATGTATATGGTATATACATACAATTGATCCCTGGCATTGATGTGGTCCATACGATTCCATTATATGTATATACCGTATTTTGTTTATTCATTCATCGGTGGATGTATGCATGGATACTTGGGTTGCTTCCCATCATTTGGTAATTGTGATTAATGCTGCTATGAGCATTGGTTTGCAAATATCTGTGCCTGTTTTCAGTTCTTCTGGGTAAATATCAAAAAACATGATTGCTGGACTGTAGGACATCTCTATACTTAGCTTTCTGAGGAACTGCCAACCCATCTTCCACAGCAGCTGTACCTTCTTACATTCCTACCAGCAGTGAATAAGTGTTTCTGTTTCTCCACATCC
This sequence comes from Tamandua tetradactyla, assembly GCF_023851605.1. Classification (NCBI taxonomy): domain Eukaryota; kingdom Metazoa; phylum Chordata; class Mammalia; order Pilosa; family Myrmecophagidae; genus Tamandua; species Tamandua tetradactyla. The sequence goes on along the minus strand of NC_135341.1, from coordinate 50,323,348 downwards.
TTTCCAATACTTGGAGTTTTCTGTTTTTTTGTTTGTTTGTTTTGTTTTAATAATGGCCATTCTAGTAGGTATGAAATGATATCTCATTGAAGTTTTAGTTTGCATTTCCCTAATAGCTGTTGATGTTGAACATCTTCTCATGTGCTTTTTAGCCATTTGCCATTTGTGTATCTTCTTTGGAAAAATGTCTGTTCAAGTCTTTTGGGTTGTTTGTTTTTTCATTGTTGAGTTGTAGGATCTTTTTATACATCCAGGATGTATATATTCCATATTTTTTCTCCCATCAAGGAAGCTGTCTTTTCACCCTCTTCACCTTTTGAAGCACAAAAGTTTTCAATTTTGAGGAGACCTTTTTTTTTTTTTTTTTTTTTTAAAGAGAGAGGGAGGAAAGGAAGGAAAGACAGAGAAGGAAGGAAGGATGGAAGGAAGGAAGGGAGGAAGAAAGGGAAACATTTTTAAACATTTTCTTGTTTTATTATATTTTGTTTGTTTGTTTGTTTTTTTACATGGGCTGGGGCCGGGAATCGAACCGGGGTCCTCCGGCACGGCAGGCAAGCACTCTTGCCCGCTGAGCCACCGCGGCCCGCCCGGAGACCTTTTTTATCTATATTTTCTTTTCTTGCTTGTGCTTTGAGTGTAAGGTCTAAGAAATCACTTCCTGCTACAAGATCTTGAAGATGCTTCCCTGGATTTTCTTCTAGGAATTTCATAGTTCTTCCCTTTACATTTAGGTCTTTGATCCATTTTGAGTTAATTTTTATAAGGTTTGAGATCTTTCATTCTTTTGGATGTGGATATCCACTTCTCTCAGCACCATTTGTTGAAGACACCACTCTGTCCCAGTTGGGTGGATTTGGCAGTCTTGTCAAAAATCAGTTGACCTGAAATTGTGGAACTATAACCCATACAAAACTTTGAAATCTGTTCTGTAACTATTTGCTAAAATATACGTGCAATTTATTGCTTTTTTGTGTGCATATTATATTTCATAATAAAAAATGTTAAAAAAAGAAAAAGGAAAGAAAAAGCAATTGACCATTGGTCTGAGGGTCTATTTCTGAACTCTATTCAATTCTGTTGGTCAATATGCCTATCTTTATGCTAGTGCCCTGCTGTTTTTATCACTGTAGCTTTGTAATATGCTTTAAAGTCAGGAAGTGAGAGGCCTCCAACTTCATTTTTCTTCTTCAAGATGTTTTTGGGTATTTGGGGCCCTGTACCCTTCCAAATGTATTTGGTAATTGGCTTTCCCAATTCTGCAACGTAGGCTGTTGGAATTTTTATTGGAATTGTGTTGAATCTGGAAACCAATTTGGGTAGAATTCAGATCTTAATGATATTTAGTCTTCCAAAACATGACCATGAATGTCCTTCCATTTATTTAGATCTTTGAGTTCTTTTAGCATTGCTTTGTACTTTTCCAAATGCAGGTCCTTTACATTCTTGGTTAAATTTATTTCTAGGTATTTGATTCTTTCAATTGCTATTGTAAATGGAATTTTTCCCTTGATTTCCTCTTCACATTGCTCATTACCAATGTATAGTAAGCACTACTGGTTTTTCCATGTTAATCTTGTTTCCACCACTTTGTTGAACTTGTTTATTAGATCTGTTAGCTTTGTGGTAGATTTTTCAGGACTTTCTAGAATTTTTCAGGACTTCAGGAAATAGTGAAAGTTTTACTTCTTCCTTTCCAATTTGGATGCCTTTTATTTCTTTTTCTTGCTCAATTGCTCTAGCTAGAACTTCTAGTACAATGTTGCATAACAGGGGTGACAGTGGGCGTCTTTGTCTTGTTACTGATCTCAATGGAAAAACTTTCAGTCTTTCACCATTGAGTACAAAGTTAGCTGGGGAGTTATTTTTATTTTATTTTATTCAGATTTATTGAGATACATTCACAGTCAGTTCATCCAAAGTATACAGTCAGTGGCTCACAGTATCATCACATAGTTGTGCATTCATCACCACAGTCAGCTGTAGAGCATTTTCATTATTCCAAGAAAAAAAAGAGAAAGAAATCCCAAAGCGTCTCATACCCTTTTCCCCCACACCCCCATTATTGATCCTTAGCATTGGTGTGGTCCATTTTTTACTGTTGATGAAAGAATATTAAGATATTACTGTTAACTATAGTCCATAGTTTGCAATAGGAAATATATCCCTTCTCTTTTTATGGGACACTCATGGCACAAATGTTGTACTTCATGTTGTCAATCAGTTCCCAGAGACCCTGCTCAATTTTTCCCAATCTTTTCTCTTTTCTTTATCTGTTCTTTTTTCTCTTCAAATTTTGTCTTTGTCTTCAAAGACTGATGCTTTGTCTTCATTGCTTGCTGATTCTTTCTTCTGCCTGTTCAAATCTACTGTGGTGTGCTTCCAGTGTATTTTTAATTTAATCTATTGTGCCTTTCATTCCCATAAGAATTATTTTTCTTTGCATGCTTTCAGGTTCTTCTTTATGCTTACTCATTGTTTTCTTATGTCCTTAATTTCTTTAGCCATTGTGTTGAATTTGTTAGATTTGTTTGAACATCTTTGATTAATTGTTCCAGATACTGTGTTTTCTTCAACTTTTTTATTTACTCCTTTGATTGAGGCATATTTTCCTGTTTCTTAATATGGTTTATTATTTTTTACTGAAGTCTGGACATGAGATTATCTTCATACATTTACTCTGAAGGTTGCATTCTCTCCTTTGTCAAAGCTTTTGTTGTTGACTGGATCTGTATTAATGCTCTTCTTTGACATTCGGTTTGTCAGTATTACCCAGCAAGGGTTGAGCCAGGGACCCACGAAGGGGTTGCACATTAGCTTCACAGGGCCCCGAGGAGAACAAGTTCAGGTAAAGATGCTTAGAACCCTTTAATTCTGCTCCCCAAGAGTGCATTTCCTCGTGTGCCCAACATATGGCCCTCTTTGCCCAGAAGCCTTTTAGATGTCTTCCTGGAGGTGCGCTTTTCTTGCCTGCCAGCAGATGGTGCTCTTCAGCTGCCTATTTCCCGGGGACTCCTGGAGTTCTTGCCAGTAGTTCCTTCCGTTCAAATTTGCTAGCCAAAAGCAGGCATAGTACTAGATCATGTCCTGCAGTTTTTGGGAGAGTGACCCTCCGCTGCCCTTTCAATCTGGAACTCCCTGCTAACCAGGCACTGGAGAACCGGTAGCTTTCTGTCTGAGAGTGGGGGATGGGCAGCAGGAGTTGGCGCTGGGGAGGATTACTGACTGTCTTTCACTGCAGCTTCTCTCTCTTCCTCCCCCACTTTCTTGCATATTGTAGAGCACTTCCCCTGATACCCAGAGCCCCTGATCTGTTGTTGCAGATAGTTTTTTCTGCCTTACCCTTAATTTATCTGGGAGAGAAGTGAGCCCAGCTTCTCCCTAATCAGCTGTCTTGGATCCACCTAATCTTTGGTAGTAAAGGTGCTTGCTAACTCATTCCTGCAATATGTAACTTGGGCAAGCCACATAAGCATTCTGAGCTTCTTATTTTCCCATTAGGAAGTTGGAAATGATAATTAGTATATGTCCTGTTTACCTGTCAGATTGTTGTGAGGATTAAAAGAGAAAAAATATTTGAAAATACTTTGTAACTGTAGAGCATTTACTTATTTACAGTGCCGGCTGAGTGCCAGGTACTATTTCTTGGTGCTGCATTTGCTTTGTGTGGTCGATGTAGTCCCCATATAATGGGAGAGAGACAAGTACCCCTAGTGTGATGTCCACAGGGTGTTGTAGTTACACATAGTAGGGTAATTCAGGAGAGGTCCGGGTGACAACTGAGTACAGTCTTGGAGGATAATGAAACTGTGGTACAAGGACAGACATTCAAAAGCTTATTATTCCTAAAAGTGACCATGTTAATTTTCTAATATTCTTTCACAAATTACCACAACCTTTTATGATTTAAAACAGTACCCATTTAGTATTTCACAGATTTCAGAAATCTGGTGCTGCATGACTGGGTTCTCTGGTCAGGGACTCACGAGGCTTAAAATCAAGGTGTTGTCTGGGCCCTGTTCTCATCTGTTCAGGGTCCTCTTCCAAGTTCACATAGTTGTGGGACAATTCAGTTCCTTGTAGTTGAGGAATTGTAACCACTAAATCAGGATTTAAGGGATGATTTTGATTACTGAATCATTATATAGCTATTCCTTTTTGCTTTCTGGTCAATTGGAGTAGACAGAGGAAAGTACCTGGAATCTCTAAATTGTAATCCAGCTGCGTTGATCTCTCATAATGATTATCTACCCTTTATCTTCTGCCCCTGTGATTGTAAAAACCTTGTGACTAACCTTCATTTGTACCCAGATATCCAGTTTTTCAACTTTAATGAAGGGTCTTGGGTCAGCCCAGAACTAACCCACCCCAAGCCCAAAGTTATCTTGATAACTGAGAGTGGATCTAACCGAAATAGGCCTGCCTGACACGCACAGTAACTTAAGTCATCTATACCTCATTCTGCCATTTTCTTACATATTTCTGTGACTAAGCATGCAATCAATCTGCACATGCTCAATAATCACATCACCTGTAATTACATCATCTGGGGCCACTGTGCTCATTATTCTAAACCCTGCCCATCTTTTTCTCTAATAAAACCATTAGAATTATTGCAGTTTGGGGAGACAGATTTTGGGCTGATAGACTGTCTGCTTTCCTATTATACACCTAGTAATAAACTCTTTCTCTGTTTGAAACCCCGGTAACTCAGAAATTGATTTTCAGCATGTGGGGCAAGAGAATCCATGCCCTTTGTCTGGTAACAGAATGAGGTCCACATTTCTTGCTGGGCTTAAACTGGAGACTGCTCTCTGCACCTAGAGGCTGCCTTCAGTTTCCTGCCATGTAGCTTCCATCGACATTTTGCTTTCTTCCAGGCCAACAGGAGTACGTCACTCTGCTTTCTGCCTCTGCCCTCTATGTCTAAATTTAAAGGGCTTATGTGATTAGCTTAGAGCCACCCAAATGATCTCCTTTTGATTAACTCAAAGTTACCTGATCAGTAACCTTAATTATATATAATCCTTTTTGTTATGTGATGTAATATAATCATGGAAGTAATATCTCCTCATATTAGGGCTAGGGTTATTGGAATTACCCATAGAATTCCAATCTTAGAATTAACCACAGCGACTGCATTTTTTGTATTGAAATGAAGGCCTTTGGTCATTTAATTAACAGTTGATGGGCAATAAAATATTGTGAGCCTTGGATGTGCTATCATGTTTCCTAACAAATAACCTATAAATTTGCCCTCAGATTGGCCATGAAAGTTAATCAGTCCTAATGTGGTTTGTAGAAACCTAAATGCCTTTATATTCTTAAGTAAAGGTTGCCAATTAAAGAGCCAGGCACCGGAGTTAAACACCCACGTATAGTTGGTTCTTTATGTGATGGTTTATACTTTACAATCACATCCATTCTTTCATGTGATCCTAACTGTTGTGCCTCCAGGGGAGGACAAATGGGCCATCAGGCCAGGAATTTCCAGGTGGTACTACCTTCTGAGGAGAGTGTGTTCTAGGACCTATTTTTCAACTTTGTAAACCTCAGAATTTGATTTTATCAGTGTATCCAAAGCTGATGAATCTTAGTGACTGATTGGATTCACATAAAGCTGGATGTACCATATATAAGCCATTATAACAATTTAATTAAAATTTGTGTTGGAGGTATACTGTCCCAGTGATTGGGAAGTCTAGGGTAGCCTTTTCCTCACATCTGGACATTGGAGAACTGAATTAATAAACAGGATTTCTTGGAGATGGTAGAATCACAGCAAAGAGAGCATTGGTTGGTGAAGGGACTTTTCCAGTACTTTCCATTATTTTTCTAACTCCCCTTCTCCCGAGGCCCCCATACCTTCAGTGGCTGCCTTTTAGAACTGCTCCCCTGTGGTGACAGCCTTTGGAGCACCTATAGAGAACCTAGGGACTAGCAGACATGGTTTAAAAATAAATGCTTTGCATCTTGGAAGGGTTTATAATTCCCTCAACTGCATTGAAAACTATTCCTGAATTGCTTTGAACACTTTAAATTTACCAATTCAAAGTTGGTAAACTAGTCTTAGTTCAGGATAAGTACTGTCCAGTGCCTTTTCTTTCCCTTCTCACTTTTAAAGCACAATACTGACCTAACACACACATTTTCTAGACATTTAAACCGTTGATAACGCTTCAGCTTTATTTCACATTCAACCATTTTTGTGTTTAAATGTTTTTTCTTTCCCACTTTATTTTGGGCATGAGAGGGTATCTTATCCGTTAAAGTGACTTCTTCACATAGCTAATTTCATCTATTATGTCTTGATTTCTCGTGCTCATCTTTTAGGAGTGTGTGTGTCAGAATTTTTAGTTATAAGCAACAGAACTCACTCTAGCTAGTTAAGCTGAAAACGAATTTATTACAGAATACTAGGTAGTTGACAGAATTTCCTCGAGGACTAGGCTCGTAGCAATGTCTAGCTTCACTGTGGGGACTGTTCTAATAAGAATGCTGTAGCTGCCTCAGTTCTGTACCAGCACTGCAGCTTCTACTGCACAGCCCACAATGGGATGGCTGAAGCTCTGTCTCCATGCTCATCAGATGATGAACTTTAATTTTGCATGACTTTTCTCACATTGCTCACTCATGATTCAGAGTCTCATGTGAGTGTGTCTAATTAGTGGAGTGCAGGTCATCTGCCATAGATGAAAAGTAAATTGAGATAGTGAGTTTTCTGAGTTCTAATTATGGATTAATAGTAACTGTTTATAAAAAAAGGTCATTAAACTTTTCTGATATTTTGTAGATGCCATTTCCTTCCTCCCATTTAAACAGTTCCTTTTGGTTTCTGCTCTTATCATCAAAATTTCTTTCCCATTCAGAGAGTTTAGAAATAAACATTTTTAGTATTTTAATTGTATTTATTTTTTAAACTTTTTTATTGTCTAATATAACATATATACAAAGCAAAGAAAGAAAAAAGCAATAGTTTTCAAAGCAGTCCTCAACAAGTTGTTACAGGATGGATCCCAGAGTTTGTCATAGGCTGCCGTACCATCATCTCAGATTTTTCCTTCTCGCTGCTCCAGAATAGGAGGCTAGAAGGCATAATTATTTTTTTTGTCCTCACAATTGACTTTTTTTTATGTGAAAAGTAACATATCCATAAAAAAGCAATAAATTTCAAAGTACAGCACAACAATTAGTTGTAGTAATTGTAGATTTCAGAGCTTGGTATGGGTTACAATTCCACAATTTTAGGTTTTTACTTATAGCTGTTCTAAGATACTGGAGACTAAAATAAATATCAATTTAATGATTCAGCAATCGAATTTGTTTGTTAAACCCTACCTTCTCTGTATAATGCCATCATCACCTTTGATCTTTCTGTCCCACTCTTTAGGGGTATTTGGACTATGGCCATTCTAACTTTTTCATGTTGGAAGGGGCTGTCAGTAATATGGAGTAGGGAGATTTCAATTTTATTTTTAACATTGTCTTTAATATGGCAAAGTATAAAGTAGGGATTTGATTGGTGTGTCTCTCTCCCAACACCCTTTATTGAGTATCTGCCCTGATTTAAAATGTTCATCATAATCTATATATGTGTATGTGTGTGTATACATTCATACACACACAAACACATATAGACAAACTGGCCTTTCTCTTATCAATATATTTGTCTTATCTTGGATCAGTATCATTATTTTAATTACCTATCTATTAGAATGCCAATTCTATGAGGACAGGGATTTTATCTGCTTTGTTTATTACATTCAAAACAGTGCTGGCACATAGAAAGCACTTTAAAATACCTTTTGTTTAGTGCTTTTTCTGCTATTCCTCATGACCTATCAGTTCCAGCTTCTCCACAGCAGTAATATGCAGATTTGACAGACCCTGGTTTCTATTTGTTCATTCATTCACTCATTTATTTAACAGATAGTTTGTTAAATGCCTTTTATGTATGTTACTTTTTTGTGTAGAATATGAAAGAGTAGGACACTATTTTTTTCATATTCAGTTCTGTGAATACTTATTCATGTCTTTCTACATAAGTTCAAATCTACTTTGCTGGAGGCGTGGGAGGTCTTTGAAGTTTAGTTTTATATTTTTAGGGTTGTTATTAAGTCAGTTTAGTGGCAAACTCAAACTCCTAGTTTAAAATTTGAACCCTTTATCATGAGACGTTTTGTACTGTGAATAACAGGAGTCAGGCTGTCTTTCATAGAACAGGATGGTCTGGCATCTCATAATCCAACTGGGGTTTATAGGTTAGGTCAAAGCAAGGCCTTCGATTAAAGAGGTGAGGGTGAGGGAAAGCTGCTGTTCACCTGTACATTTCATAGTATTGAATAGCAGAGCTGGAAGGCACTTTAAAATTGAATCAGAAGCCTTAGTTTTTTTTAAATAAGCTTTTAATTTTGAAGTAATTTTAGATTTATAGAAAAATTGCAAATACAGCACAGATAATTTCCATATATTCTCACCTAATTTTAGGTTCCCCTAATATTATTATCTTTCAATATCATCACAGCCTTTTGTATATATGAGGACATAGAGCCCTCAAAAAGTTAATTTGGCTAAGATCATAGTTTTAGTTGGTGGCAGAATGAGACAAGGACTCAGTGGGTAGCCTGGAACTTCTACTTGAATTGTTTTAATTATCCTTTTCTGCTTTTCAAATGTTTGCTCTCTTCCTTTCTTTTTCCTCCATTCTTTGGGCATGTATTGAGGACATGCTCTCATTACATAGTGCATGAGTCAATGTCATCTTTCTAATTAGTGCAATAATGTTTTATTCTAGGTTTCTTCCAGTTCTTCAACACCAACAAAAGCAAGGAGCAGGACATCTTCACTTACAGAGCAGCTTGATGAAGGTATACCCAATAGAGAGGTAAGTTTGGAATTTCTTCTCTAATAAATCTTTCACTAGAAGCTCATTAATCTAAAATATAATGCTACTATTGATAACAAAATAAGAAATTATTTGGCAGGTCAGTTATGTATTTCCCAGATATTGCTTTTATTACTGTGATGGTTAGGTTCTGGTGTCAACTTGACTACATGATTATGCCCAGTTGTCTGGTCAGGCAAGCACTGGCCTGACTATTGCTGCAAGGATACATCGTGGCTGGTTGATAAACTGGAAGGCTCATGTATTAAATCATCAGTCAGTAGATTGCACCTGTGGCTGATTTCATCTGCAGTCAACTAAGGCATGCTTCTCACAAGAAGATAATCCAATCAGTTGAAGGCTTTTAAGAAGAAAGAAAGACCCTCACTGCTTCTTCAGCCAGTGAGCCTCTCCTTTGGAGTTCGTTCACATTCTTCATCGGAGCTGCCAGCTTCACAGCCTGCCCCATGGATTTGGACTTTTCCATTCCCACAGTTGTGTTAGACACCTTTATAAGTCTCATATTTACAGATCTCTCCTGTTGATTCTGTTTCTCTAGGGAACCCTAACACAATTAGTAGCATAGTTTTCTTCCTTCCTTTCTCCCCTCCCCTCCTCCTCCTTTTCTCTTTCTCTCATTTCATATAGTGGGCATGCTTTTGTAAAATGTGTTTTCTCTGAGAATCTTAACTTGAGAGGATAATTTAACCTCCATTTAATGTTTTAAGTTTTCAGAATAATTTGATATTACTTAAGTGCTGTGCTCAACATAGCATCATAGGGAATAAAGTCCTACATTTTTCAAGCTTCTTAGTGGAAACTGAGAAATAACTTAATTGATGCTATATAATTAACTTTTTAAAAAAACTTTTTATTAATTAAAAAAAAATTACAAGAAACACAAACATTCCCAACACATACACTCAGCAATTCACATCATCACATAGCTGCATATTAATCATAATGATCATTTCCCAGAACATTAGCATCAATTCAGAAAAAGAAATAAAAAGACAGCAGAAAAATATAACAAACAGAAAAAAAAAATTTTACATGCCTTACCCCTTACCGCTCCCTTTCATTGATCACTAGCATTTCAAACAATTTATTTTAACATTTGTTCCACCTATTATTTATTTTTATTCCATATGTTCCTCTCATCTGTTGACAAGGTAGATACAAGGAGCATCAGACATAAGGCTTTCACCATCACACAGTCACATTGTGAAAGCTGTATCATTATACAATCATCATCAAGAAACATGGCTACTGGAACACAGCTCTACATTTTCAGGTAGTTCCCTCCAGCCTCTCCATTGCATCTTGGATAACAAGGTGATATCTACTTAATGCATAAGAATAACCTCCAGAATAACCTCTGGACTCTGTTTGGAATCTCTCAGCCATTAACACTTATTTTGTCTCATCTCACTCTTCCTCCTTTTGGTCTAGAAGGTTTTCTCAATCCCTTGATGCTGGGCCTCAGCTCATTCTAGAGTTTTTCTCAATCCCTTGATGCTGAATCTCAGCTCATTCTGGGATTTCTGTCCCATGTTACCAGGAAGATCCACACCCCTGGGAGTCATGTACCACGTAGACAGGGGAAGGGTGGTGAGTCTTCTTGCTGTGTTGGCTGGAGAGAGAGGCCACATCTCAGCAACAAAAGAGGTTCTCTTGGGGGTGACTCTTAGGCCTAATTTTAAGTAGGCTTGACCTATCCCCTGTGGGGTTAAGTTTCATATGAACAAACCCCAAGCTCAGCCTATAGCTTTGGTTGTCCACACTGCTTGTGAGAATATCAAGAATTCAACTTGGGGAAGTTGAATTTTCCCCCATTCTCACCATTCCCTGAAGGGGACTTTGCAAATGCTTTTCCACTCACTGATCAGATCACTCTGGGATTCATCAGGGCGTCACCTGGACAAACCAACAAAATCTCATGTCCTATACAAAGTTCCATGTACTTAAGGTGTTCAATCAACTATTTACATAAGTTATATTAGGAGATGCACTAGTCAAAGTATAAATTTGTACCAAATAAACATTTTTTGCTTTAGTCTCACACATAAGTTGAAATTTTAAAATATTAATTACCATCTATTTTTAGCACACTGCAGTAATGACATTCTTTTGTTCTTCCTCATGCAAAAACATTTTTTAAATTTATACATTTAGTCACTATCATTATATACTCTAGGCATTCCTAGATTACACCATCTCAATCTTTATCATCTATCTTTCTTTGTGATTTCATTTATGCCCCAGCCCTCCTCCCTCTATCATTCTCATATGCAGCTTCATTCAGTGTTTTAACATAATTGTATTACAGTTAGGTAGTATTGTGCTGTCCATTTCTGAGTTTTTATATTCAGTCCTGTTGCACAATCTGTATCCCTTCAGCTCCGATTACTCAGTGTCTTACCCTATTTCTAACTCCTGATGGTCTCTGTTACCAATGAAATATTCCAAGTTTATTCACTAATGTCAGTTCATATGAGTGAGACCATACAGTATTTGTCCTTTTGTTTCTGGCTAATCCCACTCAGCATAATGTCCTTAAGGTCCATCCATGTTGTTACATACTTCATAACTTTATTCTGTCTTACACTGCATAATATTCCATGTTATGTAAATGTCACAGTTTGTTTAGACAACTGTCTGTTGATGGACATTTTGGCTGTTTCCATCTCTTGGTAATTGTTAATAATGCTGCTGTAAACATTGGTGTGTAAATGTCCATTTGTGTCCTTGGCCTCGTATCCTTTGAGTAGAGACAGCATATTGGTGGGTCCTGCTTTTTTAATCCATTCTGCCAGACTATGTCTTTTGATTGGAGAGTTTAATCCATTAACATTCAGTGTTATTACTGCACAGCTAGTACTTCTACTATTTCGCCTTCTGGATTTTATATGTCATATCTAATTTTCCTTCTTTTTACCTTTACTCATATTCTTCCTCTCTACACTCTTCACACCTCTCTCTTTTGTCTTCGTATCTGTCTCTAGTGTTCCCTTTAGTATTTCTTGCAGAGCTGGTCTCTTGGTCACAAATTCTCTCAGTGATTTTTTTGTCTGAGAATGTTTTAATTTCTCCCTCATTTTTGAAGGACAATTTTGCTGGATATAGAATTCTTGGTTGGCAGTTTTTCTCTTTTAATAATTTAAATATATTATCCCACTGTCTTCTTGCCTCCATGGTTTCTGCTGAGAGATCTGCGCATAGTCTTATTGGGCTTCCCTTGTATGTGATGGATTGCTTTTCTCTTGCTGCTTTCAAGATCCTCTCTTTCTCTTTGACCTCTGACATTCTGATTAGTAAGTGTCTTGGAGTACATCTACTTAGATCTATTCTGTTTGGGGTACACTGCACTTTTTGGATCTGTAATTTTAAGTCTTTCATAAGAGTTGGGAAATTTTCAGTGATAATTTCCTCCATTAGTTTTTCTCCTCCTTTTCCCTTCTCTTCTCCTTCTGGGACACCCACAACACGTATATTCGTGTGCTTCATATTGTCTTTCAATTCCCTGAGTCCCTGCTCATATTTTTCCATTTTTTCCCCTATAGTTTCTGTTTCTTTTGGATTTCAGATGTTCCATCCTGCAGTTCAGAAATCCTATGTTCTGTCTCTCAAAATCTACCATTGTAGGTTTCCATTGTTTTTTTCATCTCTTCTACTGTGTCTTTCATTCCCATAAGTTCTGTGATTTGTTTTTTCAGACTTTCAATTTCTTCTTTTTTTTCATTCCTTGCCTTATTTATATCCTCCCTCAGTTCATTGATTTGGTTTTTGATGAGGTTTTCCATGTCTGTTCGTATATTCTGAATTAATTGTTTCAGCTCCTGTATGTCATTTGAATTGTTGGTTTGTTCCTTTGACTGGGCTATATCTTCAATTTTCCTAGTGTGATTTGTTATTTTTTGCTGGCGTCTAGACATTTAATTATGTTAATTAGTTTATTCTGGAGGTTGCTTTCACTTCTTTTATCTAGGGTTTTCTTGCTGGATGAATTTGTTGTCTGTCTGTTCTTTGATATTCTGTTCAGCTTTATCTGGACCTCTAGCTTAAGTTTTGTTTAACAGGGGGGAAATTTTCAGTTCTTGTTTTCTTGTTTCTTGCCCTGCTTGTGTGGTGCCTTTCCCCCCACACACACTTAGGAGGGTCTACTTAGATATTATAGACCCCAGCCAGATTTTCCCAGACCAAACTGGCCTCCTATCAGGAGGAAAGAGTCACCTGTGTCGGTTTTCCCTGAGGGTGAGACCCAGCAGGTTGAAAGACTGTCCTGTGAAGTCTCTGGACTCTGTTTTTCTTATCCTGCCCAGTATGTGGTGCTTGTCTGACTGCAGGTCCCACCAGCATTAAATGATATGGTACCTTTAACTTTGGCAGACTCTCCCTGCTGGGGGCATGGCGGAGACAGATGAGAGGTTGTAGGCTGGTTTTAATGGCTTCAAATTACCAAGCCCTGGGTTCTGAATTCCTTGATGGAGGGATTCCACCTGAGGTGGGCTTCACCCCTCCCTTGGGGAAGGCACAGTCTCCAGACAAACCCCCAAAAGAGCTCACTTCTGCCTATGCCTGGGCAGTTGCAGCCTGAGAAGTCCTGCTGCTGTATCCAAAGGCAGTCAGGCCTTTGTAGATATGCAGCCACAAAAACCTCTGTTTCCTTCCTCTTTTTTCCCCCCTTTTTCTGTCAGCCCTGCCCCCTTGGCACCGGGGCAAAAATGAGCAACCTCTGCTTTAACCAGGTTCACCTAAGCTGGGGGCCTATTTTTAGTAGTCAGAATTTGTTAATTAGTTCCACAATTGGTGTTTGATTGTGCTCTGTCCCTGCTACTGGTAAAGTCCTTTCCTTTCCCCTCTGGGAAGCAGCCTGTGGGGGAGGGGCGCTGGTCACCGCAGCTTTGGGAACCATGGTTCTTGGGGGGGGGGGGCTTGCAGGCAGTCCACCTGGTCCAGACTGGGGTATGCTGTGTGTCTGGTCACTGACATGGCCCCAGGAGCTGTTCTGTTCTGTTTCTGGTTATTTAGTAGTTGTTCTGGAGGACAAACTAAAATGCACATATTGTTAAGCTGCCATCTTGACCTGGAAGTATATAATTAACTCTTAGCACCATATCTCAGATAAGATTTTTCAGTATTTTTTTTTTGTAACTCTGTGAAGTATAACATAGATACAGAAAAGTGGTTAAAAGTAAATATACAATTAATGATTTATCACAAAGTGAGCGCTTATGTAACTATCATCCAGTGAAGTAAAAGTACATTACCAGCACTTTCATCATGCTCCTTCTCTTTTCCCATAGGATTACCACTATCATGACTTTTTTTTACAGATACAGAACTATTTTTTTAAATATATATTTAAAAAAACAGGTATTAGTATTAATACCTAGCAAGTAGGTACCAGCTACATAGGACTCCTCAGAGCTGGCCTTACAGAACAGGATTCTTAATCTGAGAGGACACAGGTAGGGTTTCCCACAGTTATAAGCTTATCATGACTTTTTGGATTCATTTCCTTCCTTTCTTTATAGTGTTACAACTTTTTTTTTTTCGTGCTTCCTAAATGTAAATGTTATAGTTAAACATGTGGGTTGTTTCCAATTTTGGAGTCTTGTTAATTATACTGTTCTGATCAGTATTGAACATGTCTTTTGGTCTATATGTGCCTGCATTTCTGTTATATACTTAGCAATTGAATTAATAGTGCAAAGGATTTCAACCTTAGAAGATAATAATGTTTGTTTTCCAGAGTGGTTGTACAAATTTACCATCCCATCAAGAGTTTATGGAAATTGCTGTTGTTTATGTCCCTGCTAGTCTTTTAAATTTCACCCATTCTGGTGAATGTGCAGTGGATTTTTATTGTAGTTTTAATGAGCATTTCTTTGATAACAAATAAGATTGAACATTTTTCATCTGTTTATTGGCAATTTGGATATTTTCTTTTGTGAAGTGCATGTTTAAATCTTTGCCCATTTTTCCACTGAATTGACTTTCTGTTATTGATTGTAGGAGTTCTTTTATGTATAGTATGGGTGGGATTTCTTTATTGTTTATATGTCTCATAAATTTCTTCTACCTGGCTTGCTTTTTGACTCTCTTGGTGTCCTTTGATGAACAGATATTCTAAATGTTAATGTACTCCAAATTATCAGTATTTTATTTTATGGCTGGTGTTTTTGGTTTTGTGTTAAAGAGTTATTTTCCTACCCAAGGGTATTTTCCTGTGTTATCTTGTTTTGTTTTTTACATTTAGATCTATGCTTCACTTAGAAATAATAATATGGTGTGAGGTAGGGATCAAATTTATTCCCCCCACCTCTTGCTTTCCTCATGAAGCTATCCCATTGTCCCATCCTTTCCAAACTGCTTTCCTATGCTGTCTTTTTCAGAAATTGTATCCATAGTGGAGTAAATTTGTTTCTGAACTCTCCATTGTTCCATTGTTTACTTCCTTTGTCTTCAATGAGCTACCATACCATCTTAATAACTATAGTTTTGTATTGCATTTTGCTCTAAGTGCGATAGGTTCTTCCACCTTGTTTCTTCTTGAAAGTCCTGATTATTCTTAGCTCTTTGGAGTTCCACATGTATTATAGTGTCATGTTCCAAAAAAAAAAACAAAGAGAAATTCAAAACAAAATAGAACATAAACACTGACACAACAAAACAAACCTGTAAGGATTTTGATAGGGATTATATTGACTCTATATTAGTTTGGAGAAAGTCTCAATATTATAAGTCAAGTCATAAATTCTTTTTAGTATTACCAGTAGTACTGTAGTAAGCATTGTACATATATATTTATAATACTGCTATTCTGTAGGATGGATTTCTAGGATTGAGGTTGAAAAATTTAGAAGATACTGGCAAATAGATGAAGTCTGTTAACATCTTTTAAACCTTTATTTAATAGATTTGATTGAAAAATTTCATAGTACAGTTTTTTATTCATAATTAATAGCATTTATACTGTATCTTTTTATGTATATTTAAATGGTCAAAGTTGAATAAAAGTATAAATTATATATATATTTTTTCTTTGAAATCTTATTTTCTTTGTGCATTATTTGCTTTATTGCATTTTTTCTTTATCATTTCAAGTTTAGTGTTAATGTTGTTGAATTTAGTTGATATACGTAATCAACTTAAAGGAAAGCTGAAATTCTTAGTAGCACTGTTTTTGCAGTCTGTGTTAATGGAATCAATCTTATATTCAGTTATATTTCTAATATAGTATGTTAGTTTGCATATAATGCAGTTAAAACCCCTAAAATAACTTTATTGTTATTAATGATTTTTATGAGTTATTTTATCTTGGATGTTTTAAAACATTTTAGTTGAGTATATCTTTACAAAATAATCCTTTCTGAACATTATGGTCTGAGCATTCTTTTGCAGAAGTCTAAGTGAGCTCCCATTTCATGGAGATTTTCGTTTTACTTTCCTAATAATGTCTTTTGAGTTAATTTTTGTATATGGAATGAGGTAAGGATCCAAGTTCATTCTTTGGTGTGTGGTTTTGTGGTTTTCCCCTTGTTCTAGTTTGCAAGCTGCTGGAATGCAATATGCCAGAAATGGAACGGCTTTTAAGAAGGAGAATTTATTAAGTTGCGAGTTTATACTTCTAAGGCTGTGAAAATTAAAGCAAGCCTATAAAAATGTCCAATCTAAGGCAGCCAGTGAAAGATAACTTGGTTCAAGAAGGCTGATGATGTTCAGGGTTTTTCTCTCAGCTGGAAAGGCACATGACAAGGTCTGCTGGCTTTCCCTTCAACGACTTTCCCGGAGCTCTGTCAGGTCTCGTGGTTCTAAACCTTTTTCCAAAATGGTTCCCTCTTAAAGGGCTCCAGTAAGCTACCCCACCTTGAATGGGTAGAGACACATCTTCCATTGATGTGATCAAAACTATCTGATCAAAAATTGCTACCCACATTTGGGTGAGTCACATCTCATTGGAAACAATAAAAAAGATCCTGCCCAGCAATACTGAATGCGGATTAAAGGGCATGGCTTTTCTGGGGTACATAATAGCTTCAAACTGCACATTCCACCTTTTGGATCCCCAAAAGATATGTTCTTTCCAAATGCAAAATACATTCATTCTGTAACAATATCAGAAAGCCTTAAGCCATTTCAGTAACAATACAAGTAAAATACAAAGTCAGAAGCAGTACAAAATCTTGTCAAAGTCAACTGTCCTAAGGCATATTTCTTCTCTAGCTCTGGACCTGTAAAGCTCAGAATAAATTATCTGCTGTCAGTATTCAAAGGTGGAACAGTGGTAGGATACATTTTCCCATTTCCACAGGAAGAAATTGGAAGGAACACAGTGTTCACCAGACCTAAGCAGTTTTGAAAACCTGCAGGACTAACTCCATTAGATTTCATTCTGAGAGTCATTTATCTTCAGGGCTTTAGAAAGTGGCAGTCCTACCCTTTCCAAGGGCCTATGTAGCAGCCCACCTCTCTCCGAATGCAACCTTGGGGGACATTGGGAGACCACCTTTTTCTCTGCTCCACCCTCTCTAAGCATCGGGCTGCACCTGGGCTCTCTGCTATCTCTAAGGCATGTGCTTATCCCCTCTAGAACAATTTGGTGGCAGCCAGGCTCACCCCAAACCCCAACAAATGTGCTCCACCTTCTTTAAGGCTGGAGCAGCACAATTCTTTCACTGCAATGAGATGTAAGGCCCACCCTCTGCCTTCGGGGCAAACTCACACTCTCTAAGTGCTTGGGTGGGTCCACTCTCCTGGCCGTGGCAACTTGGCTTGAGGCCTTAGCTTCCGTAGTTCTACCTCTAAAGTTATTTTTCCTCCAATGTGTCCCTGTCTGCTCCTCTTAGTCCAGACTGGCAGTGGTTCCATTTATACAGATCTCATAACACAGTTGTTGGTTTCCTGTGCAATAGGCTGGGATCATGCCCATCAGACAAAAGGACTTTCCACAAATCCTTCCTGGAAAACATTTCCAATCCTGGCTTTTTCTGGAATGGCTGACTGGTTCTACATTTGGTTAAATCCTCATGTGGATTTAAATTTAAATTTAAATTCTCTGGGGTATCCCTTTTTGGAAGCCCAGAATTTTCCAGGCCATCAATTCTGCTTTCTTTATACCTAAGAATTCAGTTCTCAGCTTATCTCTTCCCTATCGTATTTCACTATATGCTGCAAGGAGAAAGCAGGCCGCACTTTCCACATTTAATTTGGAAATCTCTTCTGCTAAATATCCAGGTTCATGGCTTTTAAATTCTGCCTTCCAGCCAAAAACCGCTAGTCAGTTTTGCCAGATTATCTGCCATTTTAAAACAAGAATCACCTTTCCAGTTTGCACAAATCCATACCTCATTTCTGTCTAGAGCCCTGTCAGAGGTATCTTTAGAGTCCACATTTCTACCAAAAGTCTCTTCAAAGCATTTTAGACCTTCTCTATCAAGCTCCTCACAATTCTTCCAAAATCTTCCCCTTATCCATTTAAAGAATAAGGTAGCAGCTCTAAGAAGCTGTTCCAACATGTTTGGTATTTGCACACTGCAGCAGGACCCCACATCTCTGGTACCAAATTCTGTTCTAGTTTATAAGCTGCCAGAATACAATATACCAGAAATGGAATGGCTTTTTTAAAGGAGAATTTATTAAGTTGCAAATTTACGGTTTTAAGACCATGAAAATATCCAAATTAAAGCAAGACTATAAAAACATCCAATCTAAGGCATCCAGGGAAAGATACCTTGGTTCAAGAAGGCTGATGACATTTAGGGTTTCTCTCTCAGCTGGAAAGGCACATGATGAGATCTGCTAGCTTTCTTTTCATTGGCTTCCCCAGGGCTCTGTCTGTTCTGTTGGCTCTAAAGCTTTTTCCAGAATGGTTCCCTCTTAAAGGCCTCCAATTGAGACACAAGAAGAGAGGTCTCTGTGTTTCAAGAGGCAGAGATGCAATTAAATGGGTGGAGACACACTTCCATGGAAACCATCTAATCAAAAGTTACCACCCACAATTGGGTGGGTAACATCTTCAAGGAAACAATAAAAAAGATCCTACCCAGCAATATTGAATGAGGATTAAAGGATATGGCTTTTCTGGGTTAGATAATAGCTTCAAACTGGCACACACCCCTCAATATTTGTTCAAGAGACCTTTATTTCCCTATTGAATTGTCTTGGCACCCTTGTCAAAGGTCAGTTGGCCATAGATATTTGGGTTTATTTCTGGACTCAAAATTCTATTCCATCAGTCTATATGCCTATCCTTATGCCAGTACCACATATTTGATTGCTCTAGTTTTGTAGTAAGTTTTGAAATTGGAGACTGTAAATCTTCCAGCTTTTCTTTTTTTAGTATTGTTCTATGTGGAGCCCTTGCACTTCATATGAATTTGAAGATTGACTTTTCTATTTCTTCAGAAAAGGCCACTGGAACTTGATAAGGATTACATTAAATCTATAGAATGCTTTGGGGAATGTTTCCATCTTAACAATATGAAGTCTTCCAATCCATGAATATGGGATGTCTTTCTATTTAATTAGTTCCTTAATTTCTTTCAGCACTGTTTTATAGTTATCAGCGTACATGTCTGTGCTGGTTTGAATCTGTGGTGGACCCCAAAAAATCATGTCCTTTAATCCTCACACAGTATTGCTGGCTGGGAGCTTTTTGATTGTTTCCATGGAGTTGTGACTCCACCCATTCCAGGTGGATCTTGATTAGATTACTGGAATCCTTTGAAAGAGGAAGCATTTTTGGAAAAGGCTTGAGAGCAGCAGAGTCACAAGAGCTATGAGAGCCTACGCAGCCAGAGACTTTTGGCAATGAAGAAGGAAAATGCCTCTGGGGGAACTTCATGAAACAAGAAGCTGGGAGAGAAAGCTAGCGGATGTCACCATGTTCACCCTGTGCCCTTCCAGTTGAGAGAGAAGCCCTGAACTTCATAGGCCTTTCTTGAGTGAAGGTAACCTCTTGTTGGTGCTGTAATTTGAACATTTTAATAGACTTTCTTTAATTTGGACATTCTCACAGCCTTAGAACTGTAAATTTGCAACTTAATAAATTCCCCCTTTTAAAGAAAGCTGTTCCATTTCTGGTATGTCACATTCCAGCAGCTAGCAAACTAGAACAATGTCTTTCACTTTCTTAGTAACATTTATTCCTAGAAATTTTGTTTTTATTTTTATTTTTATTTGTATGCTATTGAAAATGGAATTATCTTCTTAGTTTCATTTTCATCTTGTTCATTGCTGGTGTGTAGATACACAACTGATTTTTATATGTTGATTTTGTACTCTCCAATTTTGCTAAATTCATTTATTATATCTAGTTGTTTTATTCTGGACTTTGGAACTTTCTATCATGTCATCTACAAGTAGAGATTCTTTTACTTCATCCTTTCCAATTGGATGCCTTTAATTTCTTTTCCTTGTCTATTTGCTCTGAGTGGGACTTCCAATATATGGAAACAGTGGTGAAAGCAGGCATTCTTTGTTATGTACCTGATCTTAGGGAGAGAGCTTTCTGTTTTTCACCATTGAATATGATGGTTAGCTGTGTTTTTTGGTAAATGCCCTTTATCATGTGTTCTAGTTTGCTAGCTGCCGGAATGCAACACACCAGAGACGGATTGGCTTTTAATAAAAGGGGATTTATTTTGTTGGTTCTTCAGAGGAAAGGCAGCTAACTTTCCACTGAGGTTCTTTCTTACGTGGAAGGCGCAGGATGGTCTCTGCTGGTCTTCTCTCCAGGCCCCTGGGTTCCAACAACTTTCCCCGGGGTGACTTCTTTCTGTATCTCCAAAGGCCTGGGCTGAGCTGCAAGTGCTGAGATGAGGAATGCCGAGCTGCTTTGGCTGTGCTACATTGCGTTCTCTCATTTAAGCACCAGCCAATTAAGTCAAACGTCATTCATTGCAGCAGACACGCCTCCTAGTTGACTGCAGGTGTAATTAGTAACAGATGAGGTTCACGTACCATTGGCTTATGTCCGCAGCAACAAGACTAGGTATGCTCACCTGGCCAAGTTGACAACTGAATCTAACTAACACATCATGTTAAGGAAATTCCCTCATAGTCCTAGTTTGCTGAGTGTTTTCACTGAGAATTGGTTGAATTTTCTCACATGCTTTTTCTGCATTTTCTCAGATAATTACTTGGGTATTTTTCCTTTGGTCTCTTGATATCTCAGGCTTTAAAGAGTTTGAGTAGCACTGGTTTTCTTTAAATGTTTGGTAGATAGAATTCACCGGGGAAGCCTAAATTTAACCTTGGACTTTTCTTTATTGGTAGGTTTTTGATTACAGAGTCAAGTGTTTTACTTGTTAAAGGTCTGTTGAGATTTTCTATTTCCTCTTGAGTCAGTTTTTTTTTTTTTTTTTTTTTTTAAAGAGAGAGGGAGGAAGGGAAGGAAAGAAAGACAGAGAAGGAAGGAAGGATGGAAGGAAGGAAGGGAGGAAGAAAGGGAAACATCTTTAAACATTTTCTTATTTTATTATATTTTGTTTGTTTGTTTGTTTGTTACATGGGCTGGGGCCGGGAATCGAACCGGGGTCCTCCGGCATAGCAGGCAAGCACTCTTGCCCGCTGAGCCACCGCGGCCCGCCCTGTTGTTGTTGTTTTTGGCTGAAATAAGCATATATTAGCTCACAGTTTTGGAGGACAGAAGTCCAAAATCGAGGCATTGGAGAGATCATGCTTTCCCTCCAAAGTCTATAGCGTTCTGGTGCTGGTTTGTTATAATCCTTGGGGTTCCCTAAATTGCATCTCTGCCTCTTGAAACATGGAAACCTCTCTTCTTGTGTCTCATCTTCTGCTTCTGATTTCAGGCTTTTTTTTTATAAGGCCTCTGGTAACATGGATTAAAGCCCACCCTGATTCAGTTTGGCTTTACCTAAATAGGGTCTTAGAAGAACCTGTTTACATATGAGTCCTCAGTTTAACTGAAATATCTTCAAAGGGTCATATTTACAAATGGGTTCACATCCACAGGAATACAGATTAAAACTTGAACATGTCTTTATGAATGACATGATTCAATCCTCAGCACTAAGCATAGTGCTAGGCTTTTGACACATATATATTTCATTTGTTTATCTTTCCTGCTTGTCTGTAAGTTTGATGATGTTAACCATTTTTTTTTTTACAACCAAGGAAACAAATTAAGTAATTTGCTTGAAGTTTCATATTGGTTAATGAATGGTGCCAATAAAGTAGCCATGTCTATTTTACTCCAAAGTCCAGGCTTTTTCCAAGACACTGGTAATATCTTTTAAAGTGCCAAACAAGTTTATATAGACAATAAGGCCCTGAAAATTTAGAGAAATGACTAATAAGTGCTAGTGTGGTTGGGAAAGACTACATGAAGGAGGGCAGGCTTGAGTATAGGCTTTAAAGCAGAGGTGGCCAGAAAATTGGAGGCAGGAACGAGGGTGGCATGAGTAGGAACCTGTTTGTTTAGATAGGGCTGCCTTTGGCTGGTGGATTGGTGAACCAGAGAGGGCCAGATTGCAAAGTGCCTTATATGTCACCTTAACCAGTTTAGAACTTAATCTGTAGGCAGTGGTGTAATATTGAAAGTTTAGAGCAGGGAGAGAAAAAATAAGAGTTTAATCTGGACAAGTCAAAAGACTAAATTGAGTAAGGAGATGTGGGAAGATTGCTTAGGAGGCTTTTGGAAGTAGCAAGTGAGGTGCTGATGGAATGAAGAATCTAATGACTGGCTGGCTTTGGAGGCACAAGGAGAGGAGTGAGTGGATGTTAGGATTCCAAGCCTGGCTGATGGGGAGAATGATGGTGCTGGTGACAGAAGGGAGTGCTAAGGGAAAGGGCCCAGAGGTCAGATCATAAGTTTTACCTGGGACCTGTCTGCCTTCAGAATGTCCTGTGAAATTGCCCAATAGATACTGGAGGGTCTGAGTTCAGGCAGAGCTGGACAGCTCTGTTTAGAAGAACTATGATGACTGATGTTCTCCTTATAGACAGTTGGGTGGTAGGCATTATGACTTAATTTTATCTTTGAACTTTGGTTGAAAGGACTGGAAGTATTTTATGCTGCTGAAGCCATATCCACTTACACAAGCCAAGGCCTAAGTTGGGGTTCCCCCTGATGGTGAAAGAAAATTGAAAAAAAAAGGTTTTGTTTACTGCCTCCTAGCGGTCTTTGTGGCCTGTTACGGAAAGCTGTGGTCTCTAGGGAGCTCTCATAACCAAAAATTGAGCCAAACCTCACATTGGCTTAGTGACTGGTCTGATAACCCCTCTATTGCCATAGAGCAGTAAACCCAAACTGGAGCCCAGGTGTTCAGATAGTCTGGATAAGGAGGGATGAGCACAGAAGAAAATAGAAAGATGATACCTTCCTTAGAAGGAACCTGTAAATGAAAATCCACCCCCCCCCTAAAAAAAAGGCAAATCAGGAATTGGAATATAAATTTACTCCAGATGAAATTGAAATAATAGAGCAGTCTGGACAAGTTTTATTTTGGTTAGTTTTCCTTTTCTTTTTAAAATAAAGTTCAAAACAACCTTCTTAGGCCCCAAGTTTTTAGACAGGCAGCCATAGTCTCCACTATGCTCATTCTTCATCCCCTTTTTGTGACCATACCATAGCTTAAAGAAGCTTCGGAGCTCCTGGCACTCAGGGCTGGTAGAATGGAGAACCAGGGCTCTACCCACCCACCCACCTGCAACAGCCTGCTGGGTTCCCCCACTGCCTGAGGGCTTTGCATGTCAAATGTCTCCTTTTCCCCAGTGCCTAGTTTAAGGAGAGCATTTGTTTGTTCAGAACTGAGCTGCACAGGAAAATGGTTTGAGGGCTACCAAAACCGCCAAGGAGCAAGACGCCCTGGGATTAGGGCTGCTCAGCAATCTGGGGTTCCTGATACCAGTCTGTTCTCTTCAGGGTGGGATTACCAGGAGAACACCATTACAAGATGCTTCTCTTCCAGCCATGGGAAATTGGTAGGTGAAGCCACAGGTCTGAAATCAGACAAACCCAGACTGGAATATTGGCTTCATCACTTATTAGTTGTGGGGACTGTGGAGGTCACGTGAACTTCTCTGGGCCACAGTTTCTTTATCTGTCCCCATCTCTGAAGGCTCTTGGGAGAGAAAATACCTTTTAAGCACTTAATACAATGCCTGGGATTTTGGAATTATTCTGAAGGGCAGGTATTCTTATCACTCTGGAGGGTTTTCTATGGAGTCAGTTTCCTAGGAGTGGAGCTGAGGTCCAGATGTGCTCTAGGGCGCAGCTTGCTGCTGAATCACACCTTATCTGCTTCCCAGAGCAGAAAACCAGGGTTCAGAGTGACTGGGCAATGTGTAGAGAGCCAACACCAGGACTGTGGTAGAGTCTGGACTGGAACCCAGATCTGCAGGCAAGTATTGGGAATATTGTGAAGTTCTCACTTACAAGTTTTAGAAAATACAGTGCTTAGTTCTGGTCTGAATTTGTTCACTGACTTCTTTGGAGAACTAAATCTAGCTCATGATTCAGGAGGAAGTGTTAGGGTTGCAAATCAGTGCAACTCAGCTTCCCAACTTAGCCCTGGTGTTTTAGGAGGGGTTGTGGGAACTGAGGCACATTTCCCTGCAGGTGGTGGTGAGAAAGGAGGAGGACCTGGATGTTGTTTCATCTTCTGTGGCACCCAAGGGTCTGTAGGGAGGTGGCATGATGAGGCTACAGGGATGGGCACTCAGGCCTACCAGCCTGTATGGCCTCAGCCTCTAGGTGAGAGAAGAATGCCCTATTGTAGAGGGCTGTACCTATCAAGAAGATAAGGAAGCCAAGAATCTGCAATGGGTAGGCTTTCCAGCCCAGCACCAGGCTCAGGGCCCAGATGCTAATGGTGTGCAGGCTGTCCAGCCATGTAGATGATGGTGCTCAGCTCCTTCGTGATGTTGATACCCGCAAAATTGCAGAAGGCGATGATGCTGATGTTGCCCAGCAGCGCTAGGGCAGTAAGCAGCTGTTGGCCCACCTGGCAGAAGGCATCCAGTGCTTCCTCCAGTGTCTTGTGAGGGTTTCCACTGAAGAAGCCAGTGGGACATAGTACGTGGACACCAGAAGCAGATAGAAGATCACGAAGCCAAAGAGACCCTCAGTGCTGCTTCCCTGCAGCAGGTGCCCATTGTGTTTATAGTCACACTTCTCCTCTACTACCAGCTGGATGGAGACAGTGACTTGGGCCATGATGATCAGCAGGTCCCCTGTGATCACATTGCTATGCTGGTTCTTGTGCCCGTCCTGGAGGTTGGCCAGACCTGTGATGGCCAGCTGTGTAGTGGTGGCAGGGATGCCCATCCACTGGCTCAGTGCCAGCTGCCACTCCAGAAAGGCCACTGAGAACAAGCCTGTGAATATGATCTTTGCTCCTCCCAGCATCTGAAAGCTAAAGGCACTGGTCATGTTCAGAGCCACATACATGATGCTGGTCCTGGTCATGTCTCTGAGGGTTGGGGGCAGGAAAAGAAGGGGGTTGAAGGGCCACTGGAGGTCCATGCTGGACTCTTAGGGCCCTGCAGCTCACACAGGAATAGGTAGAGGGCAGCCAGGCAGGAAATCTCTCCCAGGAACATGGCCACTTCCTGGAGGAAGGGATGCTGGAAGCTGTACTCATTCTCCCTGCAGCCCTTGGCCACAAAGCAGTCCACTGACTTGGTTGAGAGCATGTTGATGGAGCTGGGGACATGCGTGAGCCGTGTTATGAACAACTGGTACTTGGTCCATGACTGTGGAGGTCACCAAGGGGTCTTGGGCTTGCAAAAGTTTTTAAAATAAGTATCTCAGCAAGACAAAGGAATAAGTTTCTTATAAAGAACAGAAAATTGTGAGAAAAAGCAACCACGCCAAAGTAAAACTAGAATTAGGTAAATATGAAAAAGAACCAATTAGAAATCCTTGAAATGAAAAAATGTAAATAAAAGTGTAAAACAGAATAAAACTCAGACTAGTACCAGTTCCAGAGAGAATTTGAAGAGAGTACTACATAATCTCACTAAAAACACAGAGAAGACAGAGATTAAAGGGAAAGAAATACATAGTCATATGAGTGAGAGGAAGAGACATAGAGAATGAATTGAAAACCTCAACAAGCATTTCATAGAAGTTTCAGGTAATTCTTCCTGAATATTCAGACATATAACACTTTAAACTAGTGTTAGTTCACTGGGGACCAGAAAGAAGAGGTGGATTAAATTTTTAGCAGATTTGGATCAGAATTTAAACAGTTTGAGAGATGTTTTAGTGCGAATATTTGAAAACTGGTGATTGTGAGTCTTTCATAGACATACAAAACAAATGACAAGGGCAGCAAGTAGAGAGACAGACTTGAAGTAGCTATCAATGGAAAGTTATTTTCATGCTTTTACTTGGACTGAGGCTGGAGAGTAAATTGTTGTCTGGTAATACCTTCTTTTGAAATGTTGGTCAACATGTTTTTCTATACTGGGCATTAGCTTTTGTGCTTTTCTCTTAAATTTTCAAATATACTTTTTCCTGTTGAATTATTTCCTTGTGTGGGCAAGAGTGACTTTGTTTCAAAATTAACTTTGGAAGCCTAAGAAGAGTGAATTTGCATAACTTTTTAATTTTGAGATTTCAGATCACATTGAAAGCAAAACCTTTCTAATTCCAAGAAGAGGAAGATCTTGAGCAAGAGTAGAAACTTTGCTAGGGTGATTCCAGAGAGCAAAATAAGCTTTTAGCATATTTTAGTATGTGACTAATAATACTGAATTTTAAAGTTTAATATAAAGTCAGTTCTTGAGTCCTGTGTGAGTACCAGTTATTAACATAGAAAAACCAAAAAAAAAATGTTTTAAAGTTTGTCCTAGCTATGGGATGGTCTCTAACTAGGACCAGATGACAATTAGTGATGGCTCTAGTAAGAATCCATAACTCTAGTATTGAGATGAAAGTGTAAGTTCTTAAACTTTTGCAGGCCTTTTTATTTTCTGATGTATGTTCTTTATTATAACAGCATTTAACTACTAAATTAACTTTTCAAAAGATTCACTTTTTAAAATTATTTTGAAATAGTTTTGTTTCAAATTATATACACAGAGCTTATTCAGTTTTACCAGTTTTACATGTATTCATGTGTTCATGTAGTTCAGTGCAATTTTATAATGTGTAAATTTGCATCACCACCAATATCAGAAGATTCCTTTTAATTATAATTTCTTAAATGTCTAATTCATAGTTGTTAGTATTTTGGTATATAGTATTTCTGAAAGAGAAATGAAGCACAGAAGAGAATATATTCAAAAAGAGCTAGTTAGTATAGCAGCATTTTTCCTTAAAACAATATAAATTGCTATTTCAAAAGTTTCTTCTGTGTATATTTTGGAGGAAAATAATTTTGTATATAAGTACAAGTAAGTGATTATTAAAAAGTTTTTGTGTTTTAGTGATCCTACAAATCTCCACGCAGTCTTTTGTTTTTAATTTTTAGAACCTGTTTTCAACACCCTTCAATACTGACATTCATTTGTTCTCCAGAAGGAAAGATAGAGGATAAAGACTGACATGGTATAATTTAGGAATGCCTATAGTGTACAGTAATAGTGATTAAATGTACAAATTAAAAAATGTTTTTTGTATGAGGGAGAACATGCTTTCTTTTTACATATGTAAAAATGAATGTCTTAGTATTTATGAATGTTTTGTTAAGGCTGTGTCATGTGTTGCATTTATTGGTGTAGATTTTTATACCAAGTTGCCAGAAAAGTTTGTGCTGTGGTGCCTGCTCCATATATCATTTACGTGTCAATAAACAACTAGTTGTGTAAGTTGGGCTTTGAGATCCTAAACTGATCAGCTTTTCCCCATTTCTAACCTTTCTGACCAATTTATTATTTCTGTGGGTGGTGTGGTGGTGATGGTGGCACAAACCCAAGAGTCCATTATAGTACTATGTGTACTGAAGTGGTGAGAACATTTGCAACATGCCAGTATGATTTGTTTTTCATCATTTGTTTTATTTTTATACCCCTGCTTATTACACTGAATGAGACAGCTACTAGCCGGGATGATAGCAGAGCCTGCTTTTCTATCTGAGTATACTATCTTTGCTTTGGATTCCTCCAAACAGCCTAAAACACAGACTGACAATGTGGTGAGTCCTTCCACCGCTTTCTGCATTCCCTTTGTGGGGAAGCAAAGTAATTTAGTAATTCTAGGAGCAAATCTCATGTTGCTTGTCACTTACATCTCTCAAAGCATTTTCAGTGCCCTTTTGCTAACCCTGCTCTAAGAAATCAAAGTAAATTGATGAATTCTGATGGCTGGTGTGCTTCTTGGTAGCTTTTTTTAACAGCAACAAAATAACACTGTTTTCATTAATGTAGTGAGAACTACCTTTCTTGGTCTAAACTCTGTTATGTTTTCTCCCAGGGGAATATTTGCTTATTAACTAAAAATTACATGCATTGCTAGACATATCTGTTTGACTATTGGTAAGAGGCCTAGAATGATTTAAGGTGTGACCTATATATTTTAGGGGAAAATACATTGTTATATAAATTCATATTAAGCATTGTAGAATAGGTAAGTGACTTCTACTGTAACAAATATTTGCAACTTCTTTTGGGAGATACCAGCTTTCTGTTCATTACAAACCTGAATGGAAATAAATATTTGCCTTATTATTTTTAACTGATTGAATTTATAAAATTTTGAATCTCGTTTTATATAATTTCACCTTGGAAAGGTGGCTTTTTTTCCCTATTTAAAATTTCTCGTAATGTACTGTGATTACTTTCCAGATGGGGCTCTGGACTAGATAAGTCCTAAAATGCAGAGGGGCCAGCCTCTCCAGAACATCAACTAGTTCCATCCCCCTATCCCATATTATCAACATGAATTGATGATTTTTCCAACATGAATAAGTTACATGGGCATAATCCAAATATCCCTAAAGATTGGGAGAAAATTCAGAGGAGAAGCAGGAGTTATAATAACATAAAAGATAGGATTTACCACATGCGTATGGCTGCTGAATTGTTATATTGTTACTTCTTTTAGTCTCCAGTGTCTTGGAGCAGCTACAAGGAGACACCTAAAATTGTAGAACTGTAACCCATACCAGACACTGAAATCTGTTCTATAGCTACTTGTTCAAACGTGTTCTGAAATGTATTGCTTTTCTGTATGTATGTTATATATCACAATCTTAAAAAAAAATCTGGTATGTTCTTTTTTTAATTAAAAGAAATTTTATTGAGAAATCTTCACACATATGCAGACCACACATGGTG
Source organism: Tamandua tetradactyla (assembly GCF_023851605.1). Lineage (NCBI taxonomy): Eukaryota > Metazoa > Chordata > Mammalia > Pilosa > Myrmecophagidae > Tamandua > Tamandua tetradactyla. The sequence goes on along the minus strand of NC_135341.1, from coordinate 50,294,214 downwards.
TGCAATCAGTGTCTCACATTATCACCACATAGTTGTGTATTCATCACCATAATCATTTTTAGACTATTTGTTGCATCACTCCAGAGAAGGAAATAAAAAGAAAAAAGAAAAAACTCATACAGCCTCATACTCCTTACCTCTCCCTCTCGCAGATCTCCAGTATTTCAGTCTACCCAGTTTTTTACCCTTTATTCCCACCATTATTTTTTATTTTTTATAATTTTTTTACTCCTCTGTCCATACCCTATTATATAAAAGGAACATCAGGCACAAGGTTTTCACAATCATACAGTCACATGGTAAAAGCTATATAGTTATACAATCGTCTTCAAGAATCAAGGCTACTGATTCTCCCCTACGTGGGATATGACTCCTAGAGGATATAAATCTCCTGCAATGTCAGACAGAAAACCTGGGATAAGCCAGGACCCCACATCAAGAGATTAAGAAAGACTTCTTGACCAAAAGGGGGAAGAGAGACATGGGAAAAAATAAAGTTTCAGTGGCTGAGAGATTTCAAACAGAGTCGAGAGGTCATCCTGGAGGTTATTCTTATGCATTAGATAGATATCCCTTTTTTGTTTATGGTGTATTGGAGGGACTAGAGGGGAGTACCTGAAACTGTTGTGCTGTGTTCCAGTAGCCTAGATTCTTAAAGACCATTGTATAAAGGTATAACATTTACAGTGTGACTGTGTGATTGTGAGAACCTTGTGTCTGATGCTCCTTATACCCAGGATATGACAGATGAGTAAAAAATATGGATATAAATAAATAATAGGGGAGAATAAGGGTAAAGTAAATTGGGTAGATGGAAATACTAGTGGTCAATGAGAAGGCAAGGTAAGGTGTGTGAGTTTTTTCTTTTCATTTCTTTTTCTGGAGTGATGCAAATGATCATAGTGATGAATGCACAACTATGTGTTGATATTGTGAGCCATTGATTGTGCACCATGTATAGAAAGTATGTGTGTGAAGATTTTTCTCAATAAAAAAAAAGAAAGAATCAAGGCTGTTGGAACACAGCTCAACAGTTTCAGGTACTTCTCTTCAGCCACTCCAATAAACCATAAACTAAAAAGGGATATCTATATAATGCATAAGAATAATCTGTAGGATAATCTCTCAACTGTTTGAAATCTTTCAGCCATTGAAACTTTATTTTGTATCATTTCTCTTGTCCCCCTTTTGATCAAGAAGACTTTCTCAATCCCACGATGCCAGGTCCCAGCTTATTCTGGAAGTGCTGTCCCACGTTGCCAGAGAGATTTATACCCTGGGAATCTTGTCCCACATAGGGGAGAGGGGAGTGAGTTCACCTGCCAAGTTGGCATAGAGAGAGAGGCCACATCTGAGTAACAAAAGAGGTTCTCTGGGGGTGACTCTTAGGCATAATTTTAAGTAGGCTTAGCTTTTCCTTTGTAGGAATAAGTTTCATTGAGGTGAACCCCAAGATCAAGGGCTCAGCCTATTGATTCGGTTATTCCCACAGCTTGCAACAATATCAAGAATTCCCCAAATGGGGTAGACGAATGTTTCCTCCTTTCTCCCCAGTCCCTCAAGGGTTCTTTGCAAATACTTTTTTATTCTCTGCCCAAATTACTTTGGGATTATCAGGGCATCATACTAACCTGTACAAACCAAAAAGATCTCATACCCTATTCGAAAGTCCATGTACTCATGGTATTCAACTAAACTGACTGTACAAGTTAAGTTAGATAATGCACTACCCAAAATATAAATTTTGCAATCCAGTAAGTTCTTAATTTAGCAAATTAAAATTTGATTATATACTAAGGATAGTTTTTGGCTTTAGATTGGACATTGACCAAACTGGGATTAAGACTTTGTGTGCATATGGCCAGTATCAGTCCTAAATTATATTCTATACTTGGTTTTAGAAAAGAAAGCAGCTTGGAGTGAAAATTGGATTTCTAGTCATATCTTAGCTTGAAAGTGGTATTTCCTTGACGTTGATTACAAGCACCTCACTTTTTTCAAAACTGCTTTGGAAGGGAGTCAGGAGTCTCAACGAGGGAGAAGTTAACAACTTACTAAAAAAACCATAAAATGATATTGCTTTATACTCTATGTAGTAGTAATAAAAAACCGTTAAAAAAAAAAAAAGAACGAGAGCTTGTCCTAGGCCTACTGTCATAAATTCATAAAAGTATTTTGTATTGAGAACCTATTCTGTTGACAGAAAATGGTATTAATATAAAAGTGGACACTTTAGAATTGTTAAGTAGGCTAAATGTTTTCTCTAATCTTGTTTTGATTTCATATTTGTTCAGATGAAAATTTATTTCTCTCTATGGAGCAAGGGAAACCATAGCATAACCTACACCAGAATAAGAATTCAGTGAGGGTCTGATTTTTTACTAGGTGTTGTCTCTCTTTTCCTTCAGTTTTTTTTTATTTTAAAGCATTTCATTATTCCATATTCAAAATTGCTCTATCCCTTGTGCTCAGCAGCAAAAAATGATTGTTGAAAGATTGAATAAAATGTAAATAAAGACAAATCCAGTAGAGAACCGGTGTGCTTTTAAGTTAAATGTACTTTAGAAGGGTTTTCCTGCTGTCCTAAGCATTGCCTCCAGTAGAAAGTATTGGTGAGGTAGGCTTCTCTCTGGGAAAAGGCCTACAGAGGTCTTATGCTGAAGAAACAGCCTAAGGTATTAAGCATTTAACAAGTATTTATTGAGCCCCTGTTACCAATCAGGTAAAATGTTAGGTTATAGTTTAGTATGGAGACAAAGATGTTAACATACACTTGTAATGCAAAGGAATTAAGTCTTCATGAAAGAAAATACAGTTCAGAGAGAATGTGTTAGCCCTTTGGGGAAGCCATATAAACTTCATGAAAGAAGGGGGGCATTTGAGAGTTGACAGATGAAGTTTTTTTGTAAAGGCAGAAATGGAGAATCATTCTAGATAGTGACAAGATCTTTAATTTTGCTTCTAGAGATTCCCAGTTTAAATTTGGGATAGTTTAGGCCAATACTTCTTAGCTGTTTGCTAAAGCTTGCGTTTATTTAGGTATATGGTATAATACATAAATTCAGTATGCAAAGAGGGAAAATTTTTAAATGTCGTGGTATGCTTGTTTGATAGGATGGTATTTCAAATAATTTTTAGAATTACTTTTTTTTGCATGGGTCACAATCATTTGTCAATTATTTACTTAAAACAGAATATGGATCTTCTTGTCACCCTTGTCCCATATGTAAAAAAAACATTTTATGAAGCCTTTTCCTTTTCCCAATTATTAAACTTCCTGTTATTTTATTTGTTTATTTTTTTGCATGGGCGGGCACCGGGAATCGAATCAGGTCTCTGGCGTGGCAGGCAAGAACTCTGCCTTTTGAGCCACTGTGGCCCGCCCTACCTATTATTTTTCAGTATACTGGCTGGCCAAAAAAACGTGTTGATCTCTATAAAGTATATTTTTTATTTTATAATGTGTAGTATATTATATCTTCAGTACTGGAAGTATTGTGATGCTACACAAGTATATGCCATGAATTCTAATTGTTTGAAATGGCAGAGAATAGTAAGATAAAAGTTAACTCTTATGTCCCCAAACCTCTCTTTCCTATGTAAATTTATAAAAATGTCTTGGACGATAAAATTTCAGAATTTTTTTTTTTTTTTTTTAGAGGGAGGAAAGGGTACTTTTTAAAAAATTACTTTTTATTCAGGAAAAAGTAGAACTAGTAGTATGGATCTCCTTTCCTCCCAATATCCACTACCCAACGTCAACAATTAATAACTCATGACAAATCTTATTTTAATGTATTACCACCTCCTTCTACTTCCCTTCCATATCACACCCACCCTGCCGTTGAATGCACCCCCTTTCACCCCTTCCATCAGACTATTTAAAGCAAATTTCAGAAATTATGCAGATATTTTAGTATATATCTCCAAAAGATAAAGATTAAAAATATATACCCAAAGTACATTTATCACACCTAAAATTGATTAGTTCTTACTATCTCAGTCTTACTATTTTACTAACTCTATCAGAGTTCAAAAATTTGAGAATACTTTTTCAAAGGTGAGCACTTTCTCTACTTATATTTGAGAATAAATAAGGCCAGATATTTGGCCATTTCTTGGTCAGCTGTAGAATTAGGTAAAAATGCCCTATTTAACTGCTAAGTCACCGGAACATAGTGCCTCGTATTTGGTGGAATGCTTTCCTTTACATAGAAGTTATTTTATCATGGGCTACTTTTATTGGCTTAAGTAATTTTAATTAGACACTGTGTATTATTAATTTTGAATCTCGAGAGTCTCATCCATTATCATGGAACCTATGTCATATTATGATGTAATCAGTAGAATGTTGCTTAACTTGGAGCAGTTGTCCTACCAACAAAGCAAAACAAAGATCGTTCACACTTGGAAGAAGATATTTTTAAACATATTTTTAATGAAAATAGCCACACAATTTCACTTAGCCTGTTGTTTCAAGTGTTTGAAACATTTCAGTTTCTTGTTACTGAGATATTTTCCAGAGCTTAGCCCAAATAATTTTATTTTGAATATTACTTTATTGTAGGGCAGAAATGACATTGCTGCTTTTTCTGCATAAGTTTGGTTAATTGAATCCCTGATGTTAATTTTGTCATGGGGAGAAAAACTAGGAAGATTATAATAGGGAGAAGTATGTGATTAGTTTGAAATAAATTTTGCTTCATACTAATATTTGCTATTTAGTTACATATATTACAGTGAAATGAATTTTCTAAAATACTTACCATACTAGTTTTGCCTTGCATGGAAAAATTCTAATAAATGAACAATTACTAATTTTGTTTAATAGATAAATGTATCTAATGCGTCTTGGTGCTTTGCCTTTTTTCTTAACACTTTTAGAACTAGTTTTCTATTCCTTTTCTTTATGATTCTGTTTCTTTTTCTTAGAATGCATCTATCCATGCCACAAAATCTCCCGACAGTGTTAATGGAAGTGAACCAACTACTCCCCAGGTATGTTACTAATGTTATTTTTTTTAAAAAAAGCAAATCATTTCAGAGTGCTAGTCAGTCTACATTACTTATTAGTATTTCACTTTACATTGAAACAGTGATGCCCATGCAGTTGATCTAGTATGTATGGTAAATATACATTTGTTGATTGTTTCTAAGAAAAAATTTTAAATGAAAGTGGTTCTTATATGTGCATTAGTCTTGTAAGGTTTTATTATAACTCTTCTTTTAAATATAACCTGACATTATAGTTGTAAAAGATTATGGAGATAGCCATATCGAGAGACATATTGAATTACATAATCTAGAAAAGTGATTTGAAGAAATTGGGACTTCTTTAGATGGAGAATATGTTACTACTAGTGAATTAGGTTATCCTTGATTTAAAGGTATTTGGAAAGTGGGTTCAAGTGGCATTCTTTTTGACCCCTTTCAAAAAAGAAAGAAAAAAATTAATTAAAAAAACATGATAGCATTGCCTGAAATGAACATTTGCCTTTGTTTTGGTGTTAGTGATGATTATTATCATTAGCCTGACTGTTTTCAGTAGTTTCTAATACTGAACAATAACCTTTCTAATTCTGTGACCCTGGGGCATGAATCTAGACAACTTTATTCATGAGCTAAATGTTATGAACTAAACATAGACAAAAATGTTCTAAAATATTGTTTAGCAAATATATAAATTATAGCTTTCCAAACTCCATAAATGGTTTACCTATGAGCTGAGATTCTCATAGCTTTCAGGAGGCGTTTGGGTTTTGGGGACAGCCCAAGTCCTTGGACCCGTTGACTCTGTTCTTAAGTAGCCTTACCACTTGATCCCAAGTATATCGTTTTCTATGAGTGCTATGAGGTAGGAGGCACAAATATTGGGAGGCACAATTCTAAATATTAATGGACCTACCTGGTTGTATTTAAAGAATATTGATACGTATTCTCTTATAAAATTGTCTTAGAAAAACTAAATGAAGTTATGAATACAAAAACTAGAATGACAGTAACCAGCTTTATAGTGAATGCTGGACGTTTTAATTAACATGAAGAATTATTTATGGCTTCACGGTCTCATTTAGAAAACGGGTGATATTCAGGAAGTAAGCTTTGCTCTATCTTAAAAAATAGTACAGATATTTTCTTCAACGTAATAATGTAAAAAGTAGTATTAATTTAGTGTCTACTGTGTGTCAGGCCTTGTGTTATGTATTTTACGTACTCGCTCTTTTTAATTCTCTAACAGGAGACCCCTTCAGTTAGAGTCTATTTACTTTTATTTTAAACAGATTTCTGACAAATTGGTTGTTGGGTTTAGCAAACTAGAAACAATGTATTACGTACATGAAGGTATAGAATGCTTAATATGGTTGGGTAATTGACACCTGGAAATCAGAGTTGACACCAAGGTAGAAGATATGGTAGAAAGCAAGCCCGAGAAAAATTTCTGTAAAAACAGTTAATTTTTTTTTTTCATTAGAGCAGTTGTAGATTTTCAGAGAAATCATGTAGAAAATAGTCACCATATACTCCCTCACCGCCTCCACTTTTCCCTGTTATTATTTGCATTAGTGCTATCATTGATGAAACAATATTATTATAATTATATTATATATTTATATTGTTAACTATAGACCATAGTTTACTTTAGGTTCACTCTTTGTGTTTATACAGTGTTCTAGTTTGCTAGCTGCCGGAATGCAATATACCAGAAACAGAATGGCTTTTAAAAGGGGTGATTTAATGAGTTGCTAGTTTACAGTTCTAAGGCCGAGAAAATGTCCCAGTTACAACAAGGCTATAGTAATGTCCAATCAAAGGCATCCAGGGAAAGATACCTTGGTTCAAAAAGGCCGATGAAGTTCAGGGTTTCTCTCTCCAGTGAGATGGCACATGGCAAACACAGTCAGGGCTTCTCTCTCAGCTGGAAGGGCACATGGCAAATACGGCGTCATCTGCTAGCTTTCTCTCCTGGCTTCCTATTTCATGAAGCTCCCCAGGAGGCATTTTCCTTCTTCATCTCCAAAGGTCACTGGCTGGTGGACTCTCTGCTTCGTGGTGCTGCAGCATTCTCTGCCCTCTCTGAGTCTCTCATTCTCCAAAATGTTTCCTCTTTTATAGGACTTCAGAAACTAATCAAGACCCACTCAAATGGGTGGAGACATGTCATCCCCTAATCCAGTTTAACAACCATTCTTAACTAAATCACATCAACCAGGGAGATGATCTCCTTACGGTTTCAAACATACAGTATTGAATAGAGATTATTCTACCTTTACGAAATGGGATTTATATTAAAACATGGCTTTCTTAGGGAGCATATATCCTTTCAAACCAGCACATACAGTTTTATGGGTTTTTTTTTTTAATATTTTTATTGAGATATCGTCACAAAAAAGTCTATCCAATGTATATAATCAGTCCCTCAAAATTTCATCACAGTTGTGAATTCATCACCATGATCATTTTTAGAACATTTGCATTATTCCAGAAAAAGAAATAAAAAGAAAAAACTCATACATCCCTTGCCCCTTGCCCCTCCTTCTCATTGACCCTTAGTATTTCAGTCTACCCAACTCTTTTTATTTTTGTCCTTTTTTTTTTCACTCATGCTCATACCCTGGATAAAGGGAGCATCAGACACAAGATTTTCATAATCACGCCATCACATTGTAAAAGATATATAGTTATATAATCATCTTCAAGAATCAAGGCTACTGGAACACAGTTCAACAGTCTCAGGTACTTCCCTCTAGCCACTCCAATGTACCATAAACTAAAAAGGAATATCTATATAATGCATAAGAATAACCTTCAGGATAACCTCTTGACTCTGAAATCTTTCAGTCACTGAAACTTTGTTTTATCTCATTTCTCTTTTCCCCCTTTTGGTCAAGAAGGCTTTCTCAATCCCATGATGATGGGTCCCAGTTCATCTCTGGGAGTCTTGTCCCACATTGCCAGGGAGATTTACACCTATGAGATTCATGTTTCATGCAGGGAGGAAGACAGTGAGTTCACCTGCTGAGAGAGAGGCCACATCTGAGCAACAAAAGAGGTTCTCTGGGGTGAGTCTTAGGTATAACTATAAGTAGGCTTTGCTTCTATTTTGCAGCAATAAGTTTCTTAGGGGCAAGCCTCAAGATCAAGGGCTAAACCTATTGAATTGGTATCTCTACTGCTTCTGAGAATGGGGAAATTTAATATTTCTTCCTTTCTCTTCAGTCCCCCAAGGGAACTTTGGAAATCCTTTTTTATCTCTGCCCAAATTACTTTCGGATGTATCAAGGCATCACACTAACCTGTACAAACCAACAAGATCTCACACTCTGCTTAAGATTCCATGTGATTATGATGTTTGAATAAACTGACCATAATATTAAATTATGTAATTTAATATACATTTTGTACCAAATAAACATCTCTTTATTTGGTTTCACACAGAAGTTGAAGTTTTTTTTTTTGATCATTCCGTTCTTTCTTTTTGATCATTCCGTTCTACATATATAATCAGTAATTCACAATATCATCACATAGTTGCATATTCATCATCATGATCCTTTCTTAGAACATTTGCATCTATTCAGAAAAAGAAATAAAAAGAAAACAGAAAAAAAACCCATATATACCATACCCCTACCCCTACCCTTCACCGATCACTAGCATTTCACTCTAACTTTTTTTAACATTTGTTTCCCCTATTATTCATCTTTATTCCATATGTTTTACTTGTCTGTTGATAAGATAGATAAAAGGAGCATCAGACACAAGGTTTTCACAATCACACAGTCACACTGTGAAAGCTATATCATTATAAAATCATCTTCAAGAAACTTGGCTACTGGAACACAGCTCCACATTTTCAGGCAGTTCCTTCCAGCCTCTCCACTACATCTTGACTAACAAGATGATATCTATTTAATGTGTAAGAATAACCTCCAGGATAACCTCTTGACTCTTTTTGGAATCTCTCAGCCATTGACACTTATTTTGTCTCATTTCACTCTTCCCCCTTTTGGTTGAGAAGGTTTTCTCAATCCCCTGATGCTGAGTCTCAGCTCATTCCAGGATTTCTGTCCCATATTGCCAGGAAGTTTCACACCTCTGGGAGTCATGTCCCACATAGACAGGGGAAGGGTGGTGAGTTTGCTTGTTCTGTTGGCTGGAGAGAGAGGTCACATCTGAGCAAAAAAGAGGTTCTCTTGGGGGTGACTCTTAGGCCTAATTTTAAGTAGGCTTGACCTATCTTTGTGGGGTTGTTTCATATGAACAAACCTCAAGATTGGAGGCTCAGCCTATAGTTTTGGTTGTCCCCACTGCTTGTGAGAATATCAAGAATTCAACTTGGGGAAGTTGAATATTCCCCCTTTCTCACCGTTTTAAAGTATATGCTCTATCATCCTGTATTCTGATTTACCTTAGTCCTATCCAGATCAGCTTCATTCGTATCTCTAGTTGAAGTTTGATCACTTTTTCAACTTTTTAACAGTTGCTGTATGGGGTAATGCTGACTTTCATAACATTAGAACTCTCTGAGTCTCAGGTGTCACATAAACACCTAAAGTTTTAGGGAATGACCAGGTTATACAAATAGCTCAGTATCTCAGAATTTGGAAATAACAGTTACCACTCCAGAATAGATGTGACTGCTATTAAGAGCTTCCAATCTAGGACCCTTTACAAGTGGCCCCAACCTGATAACCCATGTTCTCAACTTCAGTTTAGTTCTATGGTTTTTAAACTTTTATTCTAGTAACGTAGAATTTGTTGTTTAATGCAGTTCCTTAAATTCCACTAGTCAAAGTGATTCATTCATTCAGTTCTGGAGAAATGCAGATTACTGTTATTGTATCTCAAACAGACTTAAAAACTCAGATTTGTAAAAATAATTAGTATGTGCCACTGGGTAATAAAGATAAATGTATTTTGTAAAGCAATAGAAATATTTTAGCATTCTTCTTTAATAAACTGTAAAATAGTTTCATTGGATCATGCTTTTAGTATTTTAGGAATTAGGAGTAATTTAGGATCCAGTATTACTCTTTCATTGTATAATTGAGAAATTCAGGCACGAAATCCTAAATTATTTGCATAAGCACTAGCACCTATTAAGATACTATGGCATCGTAATAGGTAAACACAGGTTGCACTCTATCTGGAATTTTTTTTGCCATGTATTATTGCCTCATCTGAATTTATATGCTATTAAAGCAAAATGAGAACTGAATTTATTAAATGCAGTTGAGTAAAACAGGGATTTAAATGACCTTTCTCATATGCTATTTTCATTTTTTTAATTATGGAAGGAAAACCTTTAGTTTGAAAATCAGCTTGTGAATTTTTTAATGTAAGAAAAATTGTGGAAGTATTACAATTGAATTTTTTGTTGCCAATTTTTTTGTATACTGTATTGTTACTAGTTTTTAAATGCTCCTCTTTTTTTTCTTTTATTTTCAGCAGTTTATTATGAAAAAAATCTACACATCCAGAAAACTTGAGAGAACTTAACAGTGTACCTCTATATACCCACCAGCTACTTTCTGCCATTAATATTTTATTATACTTCTTTATCACAAATCTGTCCATCTATCCATCCCTTAGTCTTTTTTTTTCTTTTTCACATTTTTGTTAATGTTGTCTGAGAATGTCTCTCAATTTGTAATTATTAAATGTTACTTTGTGAGTAAGGAGTCAAACCTCAGACATTCCCTTAAGTCTTGTCCAGTGTGCTCCATATATATTTCAAACACGTACAACTTAGCAGCAATTTATCAAAGTATTGCTATGTTACCAGTATTTTTATATAATATCTAAGAAATCCTTTGTCTTTGTGTCCTTTTTTTTTTTGAGGGAGGGGTGCACCGTTCTGGAAGTACTGCAATACCAGGTCGATGTGTGGAGTGGACAGAGCAAGCTCCTATTCCATCTCCCTGCTCCAAAAATCCATCTAATATACTAATATATTGTCCTCAGATAGAGGACGTATCAGATATTAAACTGATAAGAACAAGATACTACACTTGATCTTAGCCAAAAGGCCAAGAAGCGATTCTTTGTGTACTTTTTAAAAGTTGATTCATCAAGTGTTTTCACATTACTTTGCCTTCTTTAAGAATGAGACAACAGGTGGACAATGTGATGAAAGGATATTTGTTGCTGAGTAGTCAACCAGAAGCCATCCTTCATACACTTTGAAGTTACTAGGGTTTCATAGAATAATATGCTTGAGGAAGGAAGTCAGCTCCCAATGATGAGTCTTCAGAGTGCCTGGATTGATGATATTATTACTGGCCAGAATGTTCAGTCAGTCGTCACTGGGGAAAATATTTCCAATGGGATCTCACAGGACACTTTTATATAGGCAGGAGTTGAAAGTGTCCTTTAATGGCCAGCTTTTATTTAAAATAATGCTAAATGTTGTTCTTCAAGATGGAGGGAAATGATAATAGAAACTTGTTTCATGGAACTCAGCAATTCAACTTCAAATTCCCACTTGTTAGCCAGCAAATGCTTTCTTTATGTTCTCTCAAAACCTTTTTATTGCAAAAGTTGAAGCATGATAATATGCTGGAAAGTTGAAGTTTCAACACACAGGTGAGAGTTTTGGGGTGACGTGGCCTTTCCATGCTGTCATTTTCCACTCAGAACTATGGCCACCGTCACCATTTTGAGTCCATCGCTGCTATCTTGTGAGCCCCAGGATGCTACACCCTTTACAGTCGCAAGTCCCTCAGTCTTTTTTAATGCCTTTCAAAGTAAGCTGCAGGCAATAGTACCCTTCCCCAATATTTCAGCAGATGTGTATCATTTACTAGAGTTCAATGTTTATGCTTTTTTTTAGATAAATTATACATACAACGAAATACACAGATTTAAAATGTACATTGGTTGAGGTAGAAAAGGTTTTTAAATAGAGAAATTGTATGTTAAGAGAAAAATCATATAGAAAATAAAGAGTTCCCATATACCTCCACCTGCTACCCCACACTTTTCCCTATTAACACGTTGCATTAGTATGGTGGTAACTTTGTTACAACTGGTGAGACATTATTATGATTTTACTGTTGGCTGTAGTCCATAGTTTACATTAGAGTTCACTGTTTGTGTTGTACATTCCTGTGGTTTTATAAAATTGTATTCTAGTAACATATATACAACCAAAATTTACCCTTTTAACCAATTCAAATATATAATTCAGGGGAATTAATTACATTCACAATGTTGTGATCACCCGAAAAAGAAACTCATACCAATTAAGCGTTAACTCCCCATTCCCTAACCCCACCCTGGCCCCTGGTAAGCTGTGTTGTAGTTTCTTACTCTCTGAGTTTGCTTATTCTGATTATTTCATATCAGTGAGATCCCACTGTTTATGTCCTTTGTGTCTGGCTTATTTCACTCGACATGATGATTTCAAGTTCATCCATATTGTTGCATGTATCAGAATTTCTTTCTTTTTTATATGGCTGAAAATATTGCATTATGTGTATGTACCACATTTTGTTTATCCATTCGTTAGTAGACACTTGGGTTGCTTTCATCTTTTGGCAACTGTAATGTAGTTTTGAACATCAGTGTGTAAGTATCTGTTTAAGCACCTGCTTTCAATTCTATTGGGTATATACCTGATATATATATATATATTTACATTCATGTAAATATATATATATATATTTACATTCATGTAAATATATATATATATATTTACATTCTCGCCAACAATGAACAAATGTTCCTATTTCTTCGTGTCCTACCCATTACTTGTAATTCTCTGTTTTTTTTTTTTTATTTAATTGCAACCATTCTAGTGGGTATGAAATGGTGTTGTGGTTTTGATTTGCATTTCCCTAATAGCGAATGATGCTGAGCATCTTTACATGTGCATTTTGGCCATTTGTATGTCCTATTTGGAAGATATGTCTATTTAAGTCTTTGATCCTTTTTTTTTTTTGCATGATCAGGCACTGGGAAACGAACCCACGTCTCTGGCATGGCAGGCCAGAACTCTGTCTGTTGAGCCACCGTGGCTGGCCCTTTCATCCATTTTTAAATTGGGTTTTTTGTCTTTTTGTTGTTAAGTGGTAGGATTTTAAAGAAATATTCTGGGCCCTTATTGTATAGGAGGTTTCCAAATATTTTCTCTCGTTGAGTAGGTTGTCTTTTCACTTGCACAATAAAGTATTTTGATGCACAAAAGTTTTAATCTTAATGAGATTTCATTTATTTTTTTCTGTTGTTGCTGCTGCTTTCTTTGGGTGTCAAATCTAAGAAATCATTGCCCTTGCTTCCCTATACATTTTTTCTAGGAGTTTAATGGTTCTGGTTCTTATATTTAGGTTTTTTATCTATTTTGAGTTGATTTTTGTGTATGTTATATGGTAGGGGTCCACCTTCATTCTTTTGCATATGGATGTCCAGTTTTCCCAGCACTCTTTGTTGAAGATACTATTCTTTCCCAAATGAGAGGACTTGTCACCCTTTTCAAAAAATCAGTTGGCCATATATGTGAGGACTGACTTCTTAACTCTCAGTTTGATTCCATTGGTCTCAATATCTTTGTGCCAGTATCATGCTGTTTTGATTACTGTGACTTTGTATTAAGTTTTAAGATTAAAAAGTGTGAGTCCAGCAACTTCATTGTTCTTTTTCAAGATGGCTTTGACCATTTGGAGCCCCTGTCCTTCCGTATAAATTTGATGAATGACTTTTCCATTTCTGTTTGAATTTTGATTGGGAGTGTGTTGAATCTATAAGTCATTTTGGGTAAAATTGACATCTTAACAATATTTAGTCTTCCTGTCTGTGAATACAGAATTTCTTCCATTTATGTAGGTCTTTGATTTCTTTCAGCAATGTGTTGTAGTTTTCTGTGTATGAGTCCACACATTCTTGATTAGGTTTGTTCCTAGATATTTGATTCTTTCAGTTCCTATTATTGTAGAAGATACACTGTATGAACTTTTTTCTTGATTTCTTCATATTGTTCATTGCCGGTGTATAGAAATACTACTGATTTTTGCATGTTGATCTTGTATCCTGGCATTTGCTGAATTTGTTTATTAGTTCCAGTAGCTTTGTTGCAGATTTTTCCAGATTTTTTGCATATATGATCATGTTATTTGCAAACAGGGGAAGTTTCACTTCTTTCTTTCTAATTTGGATGTCTTTTATTTCTTTCTCTTTCCTTATTGATCTGGCTAGAACTTCCAGTACAGTGGTGAATAACAGTGGAGACAGTGGACATCCTTGTGCCTCATCTTAGAGGGAGAGCTTTCAATCTTTCACTATTGATTGAGTATGATAATGGTTGTGGAGTTTTTCATATATGTCTTTATCATGTTGAGGAAGTTTCCTTTTATTCCTAGTGTTCTAAGTGTTTTTATCAAGAAGGTGTGCTGGATTTTGTCAAATGCCTTTTTGTATCAATTGAGATGATCATGTGGTTTTATTTCTTTGTTCTGCTAATGTGTGGTGCATTACATTTATTGATTTTCTTAGGTTGAACCACACTTACATACTTGGGATAAATCCCACTTGATCATTTTGAATAATTCTTTTGGTGTGCATTTAGATTTGGATTGCTTGTATTTGTTGAGGATTTTTGTTTTTATATTCATAAGCGATTTTGATTTGTAGTGTATTTGTGATATCTTTATCTGGTTTAGACATTCTGGTGGGTGTGTGGTAGTGGTTAGAAGAGAAAATTGGGTATTGGGTGATAGCTAACATTTATTGAGTATTTACCTCTAGCCTGATGTGGTTCTAAGTACTTCACATGTCAAGTTATTTCTCCTCACAACTACCATATGAATCAGGTGCCATTGTTATCCCCATTTTTCATATAAGGAAACAGAGGTAGAAAAGTTAATTAATTTTCCCACGGTCACATAAAGAGTAAATGGTAGAGTTAATACTTGAGCCAAGAAATCTGGTTTCATAGCCTGTGCTCTTAATTATTACATCATATAACCAGAATAGTGCCACTTAAGCTTGTGAATGACATTCTTATTTGTAAATTAAATTTGTCAGTATCTTTTAAAATCTCCTTTCTCTAATAGATAATTACTAACATTTATTGAGTGCTACATTGTAAGTACTTTTTGCATGCATTAGCCTGCTTATTCCTTGTGGCAACCATATAAAGTGTGGGTGCCATTACTATCATTTTATTATCACTGTTATTATCATTCCCATCTTACAGAGGGAAAAACAGTAATAGTGAGATTAAGTAACTTGATTAAGGTCATATAGGACATAGTGGTTGTGTTAGTTTGTTAAATGCTGCCAGAATGCAATATACTAGAAATGAAATGGCCTTTAAAAAGGGAATTTATTGCATTACAAGTTTACAGTTCTAAGGCCATGAAAATGTCCAAATTAAGGCACCAGCAAGAGGTTACCTTCACTCAAGAAAGGCTGATGACATCCAGAACACATGTCAGCTGGGAAGGCATGTAGCTGGCATCTGTTGGTCCTTGTTCCTTGTTCTGATGCCAATATTTTCCTCTTTAAGTATCTGTGGGCCTTCACTTACCTCCTCTGGGACACAGCTCTGGGTTCTGACATTAGCATCTCATGGGAACGCACATGGTGACGTCTGCTAGGCTTCAGACATCCCTGTCTGGACATCTGCTTTCTCTTGTCAGCACTCCAGGCATCTCCAAGTATCTCTATCATCTCTGAAGTGACTGTTTTCCAAGAGTCTACATTTGCAGTTTCTTCAAAATGTTTCCCCTTTTAAAGGACTTCAGTAAACTAATCAAGACCCACCTTGAATTAGCAGAGTCACATATCCGTCTAATCAAAAGGCCACACCCACAACTGGGAGCATCACATCTCCATGGAGATAATCTAATCAAAAGGGTTTTCAACCTACACTATTGAATCAGAATTAAAGGACATGACTTTTTCTGAGGGAGTATACAACATTTTCAAATTAGCATAGTGCTGGGGCTGAGATTTGAATTTAGGCAGTCTGACTTGACAGCCCAAAGGTTAAATGACTGTACTCAAACATGTTACTCACAAACATAGCAGATGGGGCAGTTAATAAGTTTATCATCTACAGATGCATCTTTGACACTCGTCACTAGCATCTGGGTGACTCTAAAAATAATTCATTTATTTATAAAGTTGTTCATACTTGCTTCACTTGCTTGTCCTGGGGCAGTTTGCAAAAAGAGTGACTACTGTGAAATGAAAGGCACTTTTCTCATGGGTCAGAGGCAGCTGAAAATAGAATATTAGGAAAGAGGTTCCTAAAGTATTTGAACATGGAGGGTCCCTCCTCTCACTAAGGCCTTTCCATTCTTCCCCTGATTATGAAGCTAAAATTTTCATATTATTAAAAAAAAATAAGTACAGAAAGTCTAGAATCCTACTACTTAGAATCACTGCTAATTTTTGGTGTTTGTCATGACCTGGTTCTAAGGGTGTTTGTGTAAACATATATATACATTGAAAAGAATATATAATTAAATCAAAAGTATTCATAACACACAGTGGTTCATAACCTTGCTTTTTTCATTTAATAATGTCTTGAAATTTCTTCCATATAGAATGATTTATATAACATATCCTCTAATGATAAACATTTGTGTTATTTCAGTTTTTACTGTTATAAACAGCCTGTGATATATGAATAGAGTGGGACATGTCCTTTTACTTACTCCCACCTTGTCTAATACTATTATTAAAACTCCAGAATCCATGAGTAAAATGTTTCTGTTTTGATTTTATTTTAATTGTATAAAGAGTAGGGGGGGTTGTGCAAGGGTAGTTCAGTGGTAGAATTCTCGCCTGCCATGCCAGAGACCCAGTTCAATTCCAGCCCATGTACTTCCCAAACAAACAAGCAAGGAAGCAAAACAAATGAAAAAAAAAAAAAATTCAGCAAAATGGTGTTGCAATAAGGGGATATTCACATGGGAAAAGAATGAAATGTGACCCCCGCCATACAGCATACAAAAAAAAATTGTATAAAGAGAGTCTTCTATTTTCCTGTAATCTTTACCTGCATGTGACTTTAGTCTCATCATTTCACTCCTGAGATCTTTGAGACCTTACATATGACCTTGTTGTTTGCACTAATGAGAGTGAGTTTTTAGGAAACACCTGTTAAGTACTTACTGCTGTGACCACAATGATGCTGCTTAGAATAGTTTATTGAATTATGAAAATAATTCAATAGTTTATTGAATTATTGAATTAAAAAATAGTATTATTTTTTCATTATTCAAATAAATGTGCTTTTATTAAAATTCATTAACAAAACAGCTTTTGTTTATAATTGTTTCTAAATTTGGACTTAGTCATCTGTGCACAGACCCTCTAGGACATAACTTTCATCTGTCCTTCATGATTTGTTCATGCTTGTTTATATTTTTAGTAGGCAGAATGGTAAGTAGAGCAGAGTTGGATGCTGCTAGTCAACTCAGCCTCACATTTCCATATTGAACAGAATGGGCTCCATAGACTTACCTTCTCCCTTTCCCCTTTTTTTTGTTGAGAAGAGTGATCAGGAATTATCACCTCCATAAAGATTCTCCAGATGAAGCCCACTTGAATTCAAGCACGCAATTCACATTTCATGGTATATATCCACATTTTAGACAGTTGGTATGTCTTGGAGATGCACATGGTCAGTGCCCTCAAGGGTCTTACAGTTCAGTGGATGAGTCTGTGGAGTTGGCTGGGAAAGTATGGCTTCCTTCTATTTTACAGATACAAAGTGGAGTGTGCAAAGTGTACAAAGTGAAGGGATATGATGTCTTACTCCAGGTCCAGAGCTTTTTCAGAAAACTGGAATTAGGAATTCCAGATATTCCTAAAATATCAGGAATACATATTGAATTTCTGAGAGCTTTTTAATAGACTATTGCTGGTGATGGAGAATAATAGAAATCTAAATGTATGTATTTACATTTTATTCTGTTGGGTTTTGCTTGCAGTCAGGTGACACACAGTCTTTTGCACAGAAGCTCCAGCTCCGGGTACCTTCCGTGGAGTCTTTGTTTCGAAGTCCTATAAAGGAATCCCTCTTCCGATCTTCTTCTAAAGAGTCTTTGGTACCAACATCTTCCAGAGAGTCCCTCAATCGGCTTGATCTGGACTATTCAGCTTCCACCTTTGATCCGCCCTCCGATATGGACAGCGAGGCTGAGGATTCACTGGGGAATTCAGATAGTCTTAGCAAAGAACAGTTAATTCACCGGTTACGAAGAATGGAACGAAGCTTAAGTACCTACAGAGGAAAATATTCTGAGGTAGGAGCATGAATGCTTTTGCCTATATGAAAATTTCTTTCCTTTGTTCTCTAATTCATATTACTCAATTACTTTTATTCCCATGTTTGGCTAAACTGTTGATTCCTTAGTTATTAATGGTAAGTAGCCTGTGGTAGTATCCAGTTAAAGACTTTTCTCTGGTTTAGAGCCCCTTTGGCAAGAATCTTGGTAAATTTTGGAGATACTTGTTGTCTGTAGCCTCCTGGGGGTTCTCATTTTCTATGCCTCTTTCCTTTCCTGGTACAGTGTAGAGTTCATGCTCTTGCCTCCGTATATCCTTTCCCTTATTTATCCCCTAATTGCCATGGCTACAAAATGAACTGCTGCAAACCAGACGCCCATGATTGCTGACCTCAATTAAATTTTAGGTAGTCTGAATATCTGACAAATTTGGGTAGCTGTCATTATACCTACATTTAAACTTTTACCTCACGTCCATCTCTTAACTGCTAAACCCCTTGCGAATGATGCTTTCTGTTTGGCCTAAGAGAGTATGTAAACAGTCCTATTCCAGGTCTCTTTTTAGTCCTCCAGAAGTACACTCTTCCCTTAAGTCTGAATTATATTAGCTGCCCTCCCTGGATCTCTTCTACATCCTGTGTAGTTAAAATAATTCTTCCTTCAGGAAAGGTGTTCTAGAGCAAGTTATCCACCCACCTTTTTTTTTTTTTTTTTTTAACACTGCCTAATATTTTATTTTATCTTGAAGTTTGAAATCATGTTGTGGTTAATTTTAATTAATGAATGCTAAATTTCAGGGTTAGTTTATAAAGTTAGCTGTAACTTCTATTTCCAGTTTTGAATAGAATATAATTTTACCCAGTTTAAAACAACAATAACAAAAAACCCTAGGTAAAATACACAAAATATATTTTTTTAAACTATAGAGTGCTGACAAGATAGGAAGGAGTGAGTTATCAGGCTAAAATCTACATGGTAGGCTGGAACCAAGAGATATAAAGGGAACATTAAAACCAGGTATGTTATAAGGCACTTGTGGAATCTGGCAAGATTTTCCTTAAAAAATTTGTTTTAATTTTAATTTTTTATTTTCTTAGAAGTTATTTTTATTGAAGTTAATAATAGTCTTGAATTTTTTTTTATTTGTTTAGATTTATGTTATTTTCACTAGCTTGCCCATGGCTTTTACATTTGAAGTAGGAGCAGCAATATGATTAGTATTAGGGGTGTAGACACTGTGCATTTTATATTTATAGTGATGTTTAAATTTTTTTATTCTAGTAAAACATATGTATGACATTTTGTTGTCATTTTAACTTTTTTATTTTTATTTTTTGCCATTTTATTGAGATATATTCACCCATCATACAAACAAGCCAGAGTATACAATCACTGGCTCACAGTATCATCATATAGTTGTGCATGTAACCCCTTGATCAATGTTAAGACATTTTCATTACTCCAGAAAAGAAATAAAAATAAAAAAGAAAACCCGGACTTCTGGGAAGATGGCGGCTTAGTAAGGAGCACGCGTCTTAGTTCCTCCTCCAGAACAACTACTAAAGAACTAGAAACAGTACAGAACAGCTCCCGGAGCCACGACAGAGATCAGACACACAGTGTACCCCATTCTGGAACAGCTGGACCGGCTAAGAGACTCCACTGCGGTGAGGTCCCTGAGAGGCACGCACTTCCCCGGGCCTGAGCGGCTGGCAGCCGGAGCCCCTCCCTCCCTCCTTCCCGGGCCGGCTGGGAGTTTCGGATCGGCGGTTCCCCAAGCCACGGTGGCCGGTGCTCCTCCCCCACGCGCAGCTTCCCGGGCCAGCTGGGAGCCTCGGATCGGCGGTTCCCCAAGCCGCGGCGGCCGGCGACCAGAGCCCCTCCCACACAATGGGCTTCCCGGACGCTGGGAGCCTCGGATCGGCGGTTCCCCAAGCCGCGGTGGCTGGCGACCAGAGCCCCTTCCACACACGCAGCTTCCCGGGCCGGCTGGGAGCCTCGGATTGGTGATTCCCCAAGCTGCGGCGGCCAGCGACCGCAGCCCCTCCCACACACGCGGCTTCCCGGGCCGGCTGGGACCCTCGGATCGGCAGTTCCCCAAGCCGCAGCGGCCGGCGACCGCAGCCCCTCCCACACACGCGTCTTCCCGGGCCGGCTGGGAGCCTCGAAACAGTGGTTCCCCAAGCCGTGGCAGCCGGCGACTGGAGCCCCTCCCACACACGCGGCTTCCCGGGCCGGCTGGGAGCCTCGGATCGGCGGTTTCCCAAGCCACGGTGGCCGGCGACTGGAGCCCCTCCCACACACGCGGCTTCCCAGACCGGCTGGGAGCCTCGGATCAGCGGTTCCCCAAGCCGCGGCAGCCGGCGACCACAGCCCCTTCCCACACACGCGGCTTCCTGGGCCGGCTGGGAGCCTCGGAACAGCGGTTCCCCAAGCCACAGCGCCCGACGACTGGAGCCCCTTCCACACACGTGGCTTCCCAGGCCGGCTGGGAGCCTCGGATCAGCGGTCCCCCAAGCCGTGGCGGCCGGCGCCCCTCCCCCACAGGTGACTTCCCGGAGGGAAAGGAGTCTCCAACAGTAGTAGAGACTGAGCCCAACCTAACACCAATAGTGGCATTAATGAACAACTTCTGACTACTAAAAATAGGCCCTCAGCTCAGGTGAAACTGTTCAAGGTGAAAGTCGCCGATTGGGCTAACTGAAAAAGAGGAAAGGGGGCGAAACAGAGCCTTCTGCGGCTGTTTCTATGGAGGCTTGGTTGCCTCTGGGCTCAGCGCTGGGATTACATAGGTTGCAACTGCCCCGAACGCAGAAACAGGCTGCTTTCAGGGCTCTCTACCATCTGAACTTTCCCCGTGGGAGGGGTGAAACGCAACTCAGGTAAAATCCCTCTCTCAAGGAATTCAGATCCCAGGACTTCACAATTTGAAGCCATTAAAACCAACCTACAACCTTTCCTCTGTCTCCACCACACACCCAGCAGCGAGAGTCTTCCAAAGTTAAAGGAGCCACAACATCTTTTGCTGGTGGGACCCGCAGACAGACAAGCACCACATACTGGGCAGAATAAGAAAAACAGAGCCCAGAGACTTCACAGGAAAGTCTTTCAACCTGTTGGGTCCCACACTCAGGGAAATCTGATTAAATGCCCAGACGCCAGCAAAAAATAACAAATCACACCAGGAAAATTGAATATATAGCCCAGTCAAAAGAACAAACCAATAGCTCAAATGAGATACAGGAGCTGAGACAACTAATTCTGAATATACGAACAGAAATGGAAAACCTCTTCAAAAACCAAATCAATAAATTGAGGGAGGACATGAAGAAGGCAAAGGATGAACAAAAAGAAGAAATGGAAAATCTGAAAAAACAAATCACAGAACTTATGGGAATGAAAGATACAGTAGAAGAGATGAAAAAAACAATGGAAACCTACAATGGTAGATTTCAAGAGACAGAGGTTAGAATTAGTGAACTGGAGGATGGAACATCTGAAATCCAAAAGGAAACAGAAACTATAGGGAACAGAATGGAAAAATTTGAGCAGGGGCTCAGGGAGCTGAATGATAATATGAAGCGCACAAATATACGTGTTGTGGGTGTCCCAGAAGGAGAAGAGAAGGGAAAAGGAGGAGAAAAACTAATGGAAGAAATTATCACTGAAAATTTCCCAACTCTTATGAAAAACCTAAAATTACAGATCCAAGAAGTGCAGCGCACCCCAAAGAGAATAGATCCAAATAGGCGTTCTCCAAGACACTTACTAGTTAGAATGTCAGAGGTCAAAGAGAAAGAGAGGATCTTGAAAGCAGCAAGAGAAAAACAATCCATCACATACAAGGGAAACCCAATAAGACTATGTGTAGATTTCTCAGCAGAAACCATGGAAGCTAGAAGACAGTGGGATGATATACTTAAATTACTAAAAGAGAAAAACTGCCAACCAAGACTTCTATATCCAGCAAAATTGTCCTTCAAAAATGAGGGAGAAATTAAAACATTTTCAGACAAAAAGTCACTGAGAGAATTTGGGACCAAGAGACCAGCTCTGCAAGAAATACTAAAGGGAGCATTAGAGTCAGATACAAAAAGACAGAAGAGAGAGGTATGGAGAAGAGTGTAGAAAGAAGGAAAATCAGATATGATATATATAATACAAAAGGCAAAATGGTAGAGGAAAGTATTATCCAAACAGTAATAACACTAAATGTTAATGGACTGAATTCCCCAATCAAAAGACATAGACTGGCAGAATGGATTAAAAAACAGGATCTTTCTATATGCTGTCTACAGGAAACACATCTTAGACCCATAGATAAACATAGGTTGAAAGTGAAAGGTTGGGAAAAGATATTTCATGCAAATAACAACCAGAAAAGAGCAGGAGTAGCTATACTAATATCCAACAAATTAGACTTCAAATGTTAAGCAGTTAAAAGAGACAAAGAAAGATACTATCTACTAATAAAAGGAACAATTAAACAAGAAGATATAACAATCATAAATATTTACGCACCGAACCAGAATGCCCCAAAATATGTGAGGAATACACTGCAATCACTGAAAAGGGAAATAGACACATCTACCATAATAGTTGGAGACTTCAATTCCCCACTCTCATCAATGGACAGAACATCTAGACAGAGGATCAGTAAAGAAACAGAGAATTTGAATATTACAATAAATGAGCTAGACTTAACAGACATTTATAGGACATTACACCCCACAACAGCAGAATACATCTTTTTCTCAAGTGCTCATGGATCATTCTCAAAGACAGACCATATGCTGGGTCACAAAGCAAGTCTCAACAAATTTAAAAAGATTGAAATCATACACAACACTTTCTCGGACCATAAAGAAATGAAGTTGGAAATCAATAATAGACAGAGTGCCAAAAATTCACAAATACGTGGAGGCTCAACAACACACTCTTAAACAACCAGTGGGTCAAGGAATAAATTACAAGAGAAATTAGTAAATATCTCGAGACAAGTGAAAATGAAAACGCAACGTATCAAAACCTATGGGACGCAGCAAAGGCAGCGCTAAGAGGGAAATTTGTTGCCCTAAATGCCTATATCAGAAAAGAAGAAAAGGCAAAAATGCAGGAATTAACTTTCCACTTGGAAGAACTGGAGAAAGAACAGCAAACTAATCCCAAAGCAAGCAAAAGGAATGAAATAACAAAGATTAGAGCAGAAATAAATGAAATTGAGAACATGAAAACAGTAGAGAAAATCAATAAGACCAGAAGTTGGTTCTATGAGAAAATCAACAAGATTGATGGGCCCTTAGCAAGATTGACAAAAAGAAGAAGAGAGAGGATGCAAATAAATAAGATCAGAAATGGAAGAGGAGACATAACCACTGACTCCACAGAAATAAAGGGAGTAATAACAGGATACTATGAACAACTTTACGCTAATAAATACAACAATGTAGATGAAATGGACAAGTTCCTAGAAAGGCATGAACAACCAACTTTGACTCAAGAAGAAATAGATGACCTCAACAAACCAATCACAAGTAAAGAAATTGAGTTAGTCATTCAAAAGCTTCCCCAAAAGAAAAGTCCAGGACCAGACGGCTTCACATGTGAATTCTACCAAACATTCCAGAAAGAATTAGTACCAACTCTGCTCAAACTCTTCAAAAAAATCGAAGTGGAGGGAAAGCTACCTAATTCATTCTATGAAGCCAACATCACCCTCATACCAACACCAGGCAAAGATATTACAAAAAAAGAAAACTACAGACCAATCTCTCTATTGAATATAGATGCAAAAATCCTCAACAAAATTCTAGCAAATCGAATCCAGCAACACATTAAAAGAATTATACATCATGACCAAGTAGGATTCATCCCAGGTATGCAAGGATGGTTCAACATAAGAAAATCAATAAATGTAATACACCATATCAACAAATCAAAGCAGAAAAATCACATGATCATCTCAATTGATGCAGAGAAGGCATTTGACAAGATTCAACATCCTTTCCTGTTGAAAACACTTCAAAGGATAGGAATACAAGCGAACTTCCTTAAAATGATAGAGGGAATATATGAAAAACCCACAGCTGATATCATCCTCAATGGGGAAAAATTGAAAACTTTCCCCCTAAGATCAGGAACAAGACAAGGATGTTCCTTATCACCACTATTATTCAACATCATGTTGGAGGTTCTAGCCAGAGCAATTAGACAAGAAAAAGAAATACAAGGCATCAAAATTGGAAAGGAAGAAGTAAAGCCATCACTGTTTGCAGACGATATGATACTATACGTCGAAAACCCGGAAAAATCCACAACAAAATTACTAGAGCTAATAAATGAGTACAGCAAAGTAGCAGGTACAAGATCAACATTCAAAAATCTGTAGTGTTTCTATACACTAGCAATGAACAAGCTGAGGGGGAAATCAAGAAACAAATTCCATTTACAATAGCAACTAAAAGAATAAAATACTTAGGGATAAATTTAACTAAAGAGACAAAAGACCTGTACAAAGAAAACTACAAGAAACTGTTAAAAGAAATCACAGAAGACCTAAATACATGGAAGGGCATACCGTGTTCATGGATTGGAAGACTAAATATAGTTAAGATGTCAATCCTACCTAAATTGATTTACAGATTCAATGCAATACCAATCAAAATCCCAACAACTTATTTTTGGAAATAGAAAAACCAATAAGCAAATTTATCTGGAAGGGCAGGGTGCCCCGAATTGCTAAAAATATCTTGAGGAAAAAAAACGAAGCTGGAGGTCTCACGATGCCGGACTTTAAGGCATATTATGAATCCACAGTGGTCAAAACAGCATGGTATTGGCATAAAGATAGATATATCGACCAATGGAATCGAATAGAGTGCTCAGATATAGACCCTCTCATCTATGGACATTTGATCTTTGATAAGGCAGTCAAGCCAACTCACCTGGGACAGAACAGTCTCTTCAATAAATGGTGCCTAGAGAACTGGATATCCATATGCAAAAGAATGAAAGAGGACCCGTATCTCACACCCTATACAAAAGTTAACTCAAAATGGATCAAAGATCTAAACATTAGGTCTAAGACCATAAAACAGTTAGAGGAAAATGTAGGGAGATATCTTATGAAACTTACAATTGGAGGCAGTTTTATGGACCTTAAACCTAAAGCAAGAGCACTGAAGAAAGAAATAAATGAATGGGAGCTCCTCAAAATTAAACACTTTTGTGCATCAAAGAACTTCATCAAGAAAGTAGAAAGACAGCCTACACAATGGGAGACAATATTTGGAAATGACATATCAGATAAAGGTCTAGTATACAGAATTTATAAAGAGATTGTTCAACTCAACAACAAAAAGACAGCCAACCCAATTACAAAATGGGAAAAAGACTTGAACAGACACCTCTCAGAAGAGGAAATACAAATGGCCAAAAGGCACATGAAGAGATGCTCAATGTCCCTGGCCATTAGAGAAATGCAAATCAAAACCACAATTAGATATCATCTCACACCCACCAGAATGGCCATTATCAACAAAACAGAAAATGACAAGTGCTGGAGAGGATGCGGAGAAAGAGGCACACTTATCCACTGTTGGTGGGAATGTCAAATGGTGCAACCACTGTTGAAGGCAGTTTGGTGGTTCCTCCAAAAACTGAATATAGAATTGCCATACGACCCAGCAATACCATTGCTAGGTATCTACTCAAAGGACTTAAGGGCAAAGACACAAACGGACATTTGCACACCAATGTTTATAGCTGCATTATTTACAATTGCAAAGAGATGGAAACAGCCAAAATGTCCATCAACAGACGAGTGGCTAAACAAAGTGTGGTATACACATATGATGGAATATTATGCAGCTTTAAGACAGAATAAACTTATGAAGCATGTAATAACATGGATGGACCTAGAGAACATTATGCTGAGTGAGACTAGCCAAAAACTAAAGGACAAATACTGTATGGTCCCACTGATGTGAACCGATATTAGAGAATAAACTTGGAATATGTCATTGGTAACAGAGACCATCAGGAGTTAGAAATAGGGTAAAATAATGGGTAATTGGAGCTGAAGGGATACAGACTGTGCAACAGGACTGGATACAAAAACTCAAAAATGGACAGCACAATACTACCTAATTGTAATGTAATTATGTTAAAACACTGAATGAAGCTGCATCTGAGCTATAGTTTTTGTTTTGTTTTTTTATATGTATTTTTTGTATTTTTAAAATTTTTTTCTCTATATTATCATTTTATTTTTTTTCTGTTGTCTTGGTATTTCTTTTTCTAAATCGATGCAAATGTACTAAGAAATGATCATACATCTATGTGATGATATTAAGAATTACTGATTGCATATGTAGAATGGAATGATTTCTAAATGTTGTGTTAGTTAATTTTTTTAATTAATAAAAAAGAAAACCCAGAATAGTTTGTTGAATTATGTTTTATTTTTATTATTCAAATAAACATGTTTTTATTAAAATTCATTAACAGAACAGCTTTTGTTATAACTGTTTATAACTCCTGTACTCCTTATCCGCCCCCCCAATTATTAACCCATAATATTAGAGTAGTACATTTGTTAATGTTGATAAAAGAATAATAAAATGTTAACTATAGTCCATAGCTTACAATAGATACTTTTTCCCCCATGAACCCCTCTATTATTAACTCCTAATAGTGTCATACATTTGTTCTAGTTCATGAAAGAATTTTTTTATGTTTGTACAGTTAATCACAAGCATTGTCCACCACAAGGTTCACTATGTTATACATTCCCATGTTTTAACTTCCAGCTTTCCTTCTGGTGACATACATGACTCTAAACTTCCATTTTCCACCACATTCACACACCATTCAGCACTGTTAATTATTCTCATAATAACGCGCTACTGTCACCTCTGTCCATTTCCAAACATTTAAATTCAACCTGCTTAAACCCTCTGCACATATTAAGCAACCGCTCCCCATTCTTTAGCCTCACTCTGTATCCTGATAACCTATATTCAACAAGGATGAATTTTGAGGTCATTATGTTAAGTGAAATAAGTCAGACACAAAAAAACAAATATTGTATGATCTCACAGATATGAACTAATTATAATATGTAAACTCATAGACTAAGAAAAAAATAACTATTTTTAAGTGTATAGTTCATTTGTGGCATCACTTACGTTCACAATGTTATGCAGTCATCACTGTTTCCAAAATTTTACATCACCCTGAACAGAAACTCTATACCCATTAAGCAGTAGCTCCCTAAAATGCCATTTTATTTTGTACCAATCCTGTGAAGTAGATGATGGAGACTCAGAGATTAAATAACTTGCTAAGATCACACAGGCAGAAAGCAGAGTAAGTATTTGATTCTAGGACTTTCTGGTGTTTTCTCCTATTCTGTGTTACCTCAGATTGAGTCTAGCAGCTTAATTATTGATGATAAAAAAACTGCATTTCTTTTGTCAAAAAGCCAGGCAGACTTTGTCTCTGCCTTTCCTTGCCACTGTAGGTACCTAGGATAGAATAGTGCTGTAAGTGACATCTGATTGTTGGCTTACTTCCCTACACTCTCCCCTCCTTACACTCCTATTCCCCTTTCCCCCCTTTTTTCTGAGTACCATTTTCCTATCTGATCTTAAAGTAATAAGAAGGAGAGGTCCTGGTTTTAGGCAGAATTTTGTTTTCAGTATTCTTATCTCTGTTGCTGAACTCATCCTCCATTCTTGCCTGTGCTCAAGACATCAGTAGAGGTATTGGGGGGGCACACATTTTCTTCCAAGGAAAATGGCAAGACCATTAGTGCTTCTAAAATAGAGTCCAAATAATTTATTGAAATCATATTCTTAGCCTTTAGATGAGTCAAGCTATATAATTTATGGATTTAAAGGGATTTGTTAATCCTTAATTTCATCAATTTGTGCTTGAATGTTTAAAATATATTTACATGGTTAAACATTTCTTTAAGACTTGAATTACTAGTTTTCATCTCTTCGTGATGAGTCCCTTTCCTAATATTTTTTACAGAGCCATAGCCATAGATCCTATAACCAGAAGGAACTTTTAGAGATCAGTTACATGGTTTACTATAGCTTAAAGCACGAAAATCATTTAGAGAGCTTGTTAAAACACAGATTCCTGTCCCTCATCTTCCTGTACATTTCCCAGTCCTGATTTAGTAAGTTTAGGGTGGGAACCAAGAATTTTGGTTTCTAACAAGTTTCCAGGTGATGCTGTTGCTGATGATACTGGTCGGTGACTATATTTTTTGGGGGGTAGTGGTACATGAGACTGCATTTTGAGTAGCCTCCTGCCTTTAGGCCTGTTGGCTATAATTCCCACCTATGACTTAGGCTACTGAAATTTAAAGAGACATGTATCTAACATGATGTCATGTAAATAGATATTTAACATCTTTTTTTATAGAGTTGTTACTTTTATTTTCATTTCCTGGGATATTTAGTTTCAGTCATATATACATTTAATTAGGTTGAATTGTTTACAAGAGGACTCTTAAGTTCTGATTTGCTTATTTTTTTACTTTCATATAGAGATGTTTTGGCAGAGTTTAGAATAATTAATTGAATTTATTTAGGAATGACTAAAGACTTTTTCTTTATCAATTTTAGCTTGTTACAGCTTATCAGACACTTCAGAAAGAGAAGAAAAAGCTACAAGTAAGTGATTATTAACTGTGATGTTGATATATAATTTTTAAATTAAAAAGGATCCTTATAGTAAAGTAGTTCTAACCCTCCCTTTTTATAATTCTAAATGTAATCAAAGTATTTAATACCATTTTACCACTACTGAGAATTTGAAAAAGAGATTGAATGAGGGATCCCAGAGATTTACCTCAGGGATGGATTTCCTTGAATAATGAATCCTTGGAATGTTTAAGAGGCTTAGATTTAAGACATGTTTGCGTCTTGCACATGTATTCTACTGTCTCAGTTTGAAGATCTCTTCCTTGTTTTAGTGGTAAAAGGACATCCAGTGCTTTCCTTCTTACATTTTAAATATCTACAAACATCTCTGTTTTGTTTTTTTTTAAAATTGTATCAGGATTTAAGCTCAAGCATCTTTTTCTTCTAAAATAACTATTTCCTGAAGCTGCCACTTGTAAAGCTCTTGTTTATGTAGGGGAGAAGTTATTAAAGCTTTTTTTGGTGTCCCACCTTAGCCCTACTCTATGACCCAGTTGGTGGCCAAAAATTTCCCACCAAATCTTCCAAGTGATAATTCACATGTCATGGCTAAGGGGAAGTATCCACTCCAGTTTAGATTGTGCCTTCAATTTGCTGTGCTACTTATAAAATACAATCTTATTTTTTAAAGTAAGAGCTGTTTAAAACAGTTTAGTATTTTGTCCCATTTAAAGACGCTAATTACAAAATTAAAAAGGCATTTGTAAAGTGAAATTTGGTAAAATAGTTCATTTCCCTACATACATTATTTCTTCTTATTATTAGATAATTAATCTGCCAAAAATGCCATCTCTGTTGCGTACAACATTAAATTTCCTGGATTTTGTCTGGAATATGATATGTTCCCAGTCATAAAGCTAATTATTTATTGCTTATTTGGGGTTTTAATTGTCCTTAACAAATATGGAAATTAGATTATTAAAAACAAGTAGAATTTTTAGTTAGATAAGATTTCCTTAAACATGTGGTCCATAGAGATGGTAGGGGCTGTTCTTCTGATTTAATCCATTGTCTTATTAATATTTCATAAATTCTCGAAAGGTCTATTTATCCCTAAATTCTGTTGGGTGCCTTACTTGTGTTTCTATGGCTTGTCTATGGAGTTTTATTTATAGATGTACTTAAGTAGTGCTACCACTAAGTGGTGATAGAGAATTGTGGTTGCTTAGTCCCAAACTATATCTGCATGTTTATACATGCCTATATGTGCATGCCTAGAAACCTCTTTATTAAATAAGCAAATATCAGTAGAGCGAATGAATAAATACTGCTAACCCTATTACCAATGCTGTTCATGTAGTTAGTATTTATTGAGTTCTTACAGTGTGCCAAACACTGTGGCATATTTATTCCTTATATCTCTCCTGTGAAGGGGCTAATAATATTATCCTCAGTTTGTTTAGGTGAGGAAATTGAGGGAGACTTGTTCATTACTGCACAGCTTGTGAGGAGGAGGGAGGAGAGCCAGGATCCACTGTCTGGCAGTTTGACTCCAGAGTGTGTTCTTGTAACCACTGCACTGCAGTGTTTCATCATTTGCAGCATTGTGTCTTCCTGGCTTTAGAAACCTGTTTTTGAAACCAAACAAACAAAACCTGTGTTCATGACCTCAGGAAAAAAAGCCTCTGGTTTTCATTTTATTCACACCCACAAATATAACCAGCTACCCTCCTCTAGGTCAAAGCAAACCCTTTGCCTACCTCTGTTTTTGTTTTTTTTCTTAGTCCATGCAAACCAGTATCCATGTTTTAGTTTCCTAGGCTGCTTAAGAAAATACCATACAGTGGGTTGGCTCAAACAATATGAATTTATTCTCTCACAATTTTGAGGCCAGGAAAATGTCCAAATCAAGGCATCATCATCACGGTGATGTTTTTCTCAAAGACCTGTGATCCTTGGTCCTCTGTCAGTTGGCAAGGCACATGGAATAATCTGCTGGTCTCTCCCTTCTCTTCTGGCTTTCATTTCCTCCTCTTGCTTCCCTGGCTTTATCTGGGTCTGAATTTCATTCTCTTATAAAGGGCTCTTGTAATAGGATTAAGACCCATCCTGATTAAGGTGGGTCACATCTTAATTGAAGTAGCCTCCCCACAAGGTCCTATTTACAATGGGTTCACACCCAAAGGAATGGATTAGATTTAAGAACATCTTTTTCTAGGGTACGTATAGCTTCAAATCACCATATGTTGGATTACCTCATTTCTTTACCTCTGTGTATTTATGTTGTACAAGAATATACAGTTAATTTGTTTCTATAGACCATAACTTTCCAGGTTTAATTTCCTCTACTAGTGAGAAGACTTCCTTTCCTCTCCCCATTTCCCCCCCAGGAAAGGATGAGTCATTTCATTTTTCACATTGTTCTTTCTTATTGATTTCATGTATAAGTACTAATTCAGCAGTCCTCTTTGTGAATTTCTTCTGGACATTTTTTCTTAAATATAGAAAAGGGCTGTTTTGTTTTTGTCACAAAAAACCTATAAACAGGCTGATAATGGAGATGTTCCCCACATTATATGCTACACATTTTAGGCTACAATGAAATAAATTGCATTTGGAATTTGATTTAACTTTTTAAAAATTTATTTTTAAATTAACACAGCAAAACTCACCTTTTGTTTGGTTTACAGGTCATTGAATTTTAAGAAATGTATAGATTTCTGTAGCCAGCACTACAGTCAGGATATAGAACATGTCTATAACACCGTAATTTGATTTTTAACATGATCAGTCGCATTCTTAACATTTTCAGCTCCATCATTCATCCTCAAGTTATTTTTAGATAAACAGTTGTAGTTTTTTCAAATATATATTTGACTTGACTTGCATTACATCACTATGTCATGAAGTTATTTGATCTAGCGTTTTTTTTTTTTTTTTTTTTGTATTTAATTAAAGGGTATATTAAGTCAGAGTCAGGATAAAGCCCTTCGAAGAATTGGAGAATTAAGAGAGGTAAGTTTAATGATTAGTACTTTGAGTATTTTGAAAATACTAATTACATCTCTTATATTTCTCAGAACAATTGTATGCTGGTAGTTTCATATACATTTCATTGGTTATATTTAATACTGACTGGCTAAGACTACAAGAACAGAGATTCGTTGTGACACTTTTTATTTGTGTGATTTTCCTAAGATATGATTATTGGTGAAGTTGGTTGAATAAGATGCTTAACTTAGCAATGTAATATCATTTCCTATATGAACATTTAGTTACAATTTCCAAGTATAACTAACCCTTCTATTTGGTATTTCAGGCTTCGTTTTGTTATTCCTAAACTATAATCTTTTTGATAAAATAAACTAAAAATTACAAACATTATAATTTTTGAATTATTATAATCTAGATATATATTTATCATTGGGAATTATGCTTTACTAATTTCTTCATCTATCCTGTCCTGAGAAGGATAGAATATATTAGTTTATACTAGTTGGGGGATGGCATGCTATATCTCTGCTACATCACTACTTACATTATAAACATTTTCAAATTTTTAAATTGTGAAATAAAACAGATATAGGACATCACATATGCACAATGCATAGCTTACATGTATAAAGTGGACATCTGTGTAACCACCACCAAGGTCAAGAAATAGAATGTTGCCAGGCATCCCCAAAACCCCACTGTGCTTTCCAACCCAGTCACAGCCCCATGTCTCCTTCAGAAATTACCATTCTGTTGACATTTATAATGATCACTTCCTTGTTCCTCTTTAAAGTTTTATCACCTAAGTGTGCATCCCTAGACACCCTCATTTTAACTGTTTAACATTACTATTTTTAAAAGGTTCAGATATACTTTTTAAGCCTCTTTAAATCTACCATCCCCTCCATCCTTTTTTTTTTCCTTATAATTTATAAGGATAAATTATGCTTGCTTTTAACCCTGTTGTGTCATCATTCTACAAGTATATTTAATGTTCACTACCAGTTTTCTGCCAGTGTATTTCTAGTTATGTTTTATCATCTAAAGCTCATTCTCTAGTAAATTTCTTAGGAAAGGCTCAGAGAAACAATATTCCTTGAGTTCTTATATGTTGAGAATAATTTGTCTTGTTCTGTTTGAAGGCTGATTTTGCTGGGTATAAAACTCTTGACTCCACTTCTTGAGTATTTAAAATATATTTCTCCTTTGTCTTTTGGAATAAAGTATGGCTATAAGAAAAGTCTGATGATAATCTAATTTTCTGTCTCTGGTAAGTCTTGTGCTCATTTTCTATGATGCCCGAAGGAATTTTTCTTTGAAGTGCAGTAATTTTTTATTAGAATGAATATCTTGATCTTGGTTGTTCTGGGTTGGTGTTGTTGCATACATGGCATGCTCTTTCAATATGAACTTCAAAAATGTTTTTATTTCAGGAAAGTCTCCTTGCATTTTAATTTTTAGTGTTTGTTCATTCCCTTCCTTTGGTTTTCTGTTTCAGGGAGTCCTGTTATTTGTTTTTTGGTTCTTTGCCTATCTTAAATGTTTTCACTTTCTTTTCCATCCTTTTAAATAAGTTCCTCCCTTTTCACCTTCTAGTTTTCTTAAGGCATTGTGTGTTGTGTTTATTCCCCCTTTTTTGTTGTTCCTTCTAGTTTAGTCTTCATTTATAAAATTATTTTCTTTTCTCAGTTCTGTGATCTAATTTCTACATTTTCCTAATTCTCATTTATGTTATTCTTTTATAATTTGCATCATTTTAAAAATGTTTTTTAGTTCATTTTGAAATAGTATATTATTGTACTAATTATTTTTTGTGTGATCATGTGTTTCTGGCATGTTTTCATTGGCTGAAGCTCAATTCTTTTTTTTTTATTATTATTTTTTATTATTATTTTTTACATGGGCAGGCACCGGGAAACGAACCCGAGTCCTCTGGCATGGCAGGCAAGCATTCTTGCCTGCTGAGCCACCGTGGCCCGCCCTAAAGTTCAATTCTTAACATTTTCTTCTCCTTATTCTTTTTTCCCTATAGTAACTTTGTATACTATTTGACATTGATGATTTTTGACATTGATGATTTGACATTGATGATTTTTCCCTATAGTAACTTTGTATACTATTTGACATTGATGATAAAAATATGGTGGCTTGCTTTCTGAGATTTTCTGTCCCCCCCTCTCACTTTTACCTGTATATTCTCTTTTCTTTTTCGGTTATTCTATTTTGTTAAATTTTTGATACCACTCCCAGTAGTTTCTCTTCAATATGGGACCCTGGTCCAGAGAGGAGCTCTGGTAGATCATGTTTGAGGTTTTATAAAGGCTAGCCTATTCTAGTTCCTTTATGCCTTGACATGGGGCCATGTGTACTCAGCTGCTATTGGAATGGGCAAAACTACTTGTGGTTTGAGCTGCTATTTCAGGTTAGTCTTTTACACTTTTCAGTGAGTACTGTGGGGCCTTTTTTGGGTTTTTTCTATTTGATCCATTTGATATCTTTGTTGCTTTCCTCTGCTGTTGAAGAACTTGATAATAAACCTAGAAGTTCCAAACTGGAATCCTGTATGGATCCCATTAGCATACGTGTTTTACTGTTATTAATGTTTTTTCCCTGTCCATTTGTATTTTGTGTTCATGAAGAATATGTTTTTTACCTAGTATTGTAGATGTTCTCCATGGATTTTGTTTTTTGGTACTCTTGTTACTGTATTACTGAAACCAGGTTTATTTTGAGAAGTTTGGAACAGGTAGCTTTAGGGTAATCAAAGAAAGTTCAGTATTTCTAACAGTATGTGATTTATGGCCCTTATTAACCCAAGATGTATAGTATATGGTGAAAGTATAGACAAGTTCAAGAAGGACTTATAGGTAAAGAAGAAGAAAAACAAGCGAATATGGATTATCTCCCTTGAATGGTTGATGTCACCAAGACATACCTTCCTGCAGAATGTCCATTGTTTTTATTATTAACGACAGACAATTGTCTAAAATAACTATTCGAATTAATCATATAAGAAATTCTTGCGTTACATTATTAAATTTTTATTCTTGTTGATATATGTTTTTAGTCTTTTGCAACAACCTCTTTTACATAACAAAGTTCTTAATTTTTTGTTATGATATAAAAGAATGATTATACAATTTGCCACAATCCCTAATAAATCCTTTACAATGTTCCAAATATAACTTTGAAAGCCAGGGTAATTTATTTTTGTTATACTGACAAGACCAAACATTGGTCTCTATGAGATAAGTAATGCAGTTATCCTATCCTTTGCATAATTTCTTTTGGATTAACACTTCAGAAGAATTTATACCCATTTTTGAAGGGGTAGAGAAGGAACAAAATATTAATTTCTAGTGTACCACAAGCCTTCACATTTCTAGCTTAGCTTGGAAGACAATGTTACAGTAGTGTTCTTAAAGTAATAGGTGTGACAGGGAGGGCCATACAGTAGGGAGGTTCATGCATTAGGGAGGTTGCTGGGAGTAAGATAATAGCTAAGGCCATCCCCTTTTTTTCTCTGCTTTGTATAACTAGTAAGAGACTTTGGTAGAGGGACAAATAGTATGACACTTTACCCAGAAGATTTTTTTTCTATTGACTAATATATATTCATTTAGTATCCTTTTTTTTTGCCCTTTGTCTTGTACTTTGTGAATAAATGAAGGTTCTTAATTAGGGATTTGGTATATTCTGTATCTGGTAAGAAATTAAATGCCCAGATTTTATGCAGTTAATGATAAGTTATATGTCATAATGGACAGCAGGCATGATTGAAACTCAAACAGTATGCATGAGAGGTTAGGCATCAGGTTTTGAGGGTTTTTTATAATAGCATTAGAGCTCGGAACACAGGGAAACCTGTTTTTAACTCCAGCTTCTCAGACCTTCTCCACTAGAGGTCCCTGACTGAGGGAGTTATGCTCAAGAAAATACAGTCACATGGAAACAAACTTGTACTTTTTAAAATAGATGGGTAAGCAACCACATGATATTCCTCAATGCTGGCTCTTAGTAAAGGTAGGCCTCCTATTTATCTTTTCCCTAATCTAAATTACAGATTCAACATTTTCTTGCATATCAGTGGCGAAAAAGAAAGGGCTAGCTTTGCTATCAGGCTCCAGCCTTACTTATCTACTCACTTACAGGTTTGAGGGAGTTAGAAAACTGTGAGAGTGACTGGGCCAAAAGGCACGTCCTGCGGAGATCTGTGGCAAGAAGCAGATGTGCTGACCTTTCAAAGAGAATGACCGATCAGATGTACAGTTCCACTGCCCCTTTCAGGGAGCTGGCAGAGGGTTGGGTGGAAAGGTAGAAGTGAAGGAATACAGGACTAGAAGATTAAAAGATCTTACTTACCATCTTATGGGAAACCACCTGGCAATGTCTGCTGTGCCCCAAGCATCTGCAAACATCTGTGTCTCTATTCTCCAAGTGTTGGCATTGGTGTCAGCTCTACTCTTTCCAAAATGTTCCCCCCTTTAAAGGCCTCCAGTAAACTAATCAAGACTTATCTGGAATGGGTGGAGTCATATTTCCATATAATCAGAAGGTCACACTCAAAATCGGACATGCCACACATTTTCCTGGAGATAATCTGATCAAAAGTTTCCACCTACAATATTGGATCAGGATTAAAAGAAAAGGCTGCCCCACAGGATAGGGTCAGGATTAAAACATGGTTTTTCTGAGATACATAATAGCTTCAAACCAGCACAGACTACTAGTACTAGCTTCAGTTTTCTATTGTTGCTACAACAAATTACGATAAATGGTGGCTTAAAACAACACAGATTTTTATCTTATAGTTCTGTAGGTCAGAAGTTCAGCATGGTCTCACTGGGATAAAATCAAGGTTTCAGTAAGTCTAGGTTCAGGCTTTAGGAGAGATTCTATTTCTTTGCCTTTCCCACCATCTATAGGCTGCCCACATTTCTTGGCTTGTGGCTCTCTTTCTCCACCTTCAAATACAGCAATGTTGCATCTTTTACTATTCTTCCATAGTCATTTCTACCTCTGACTCTAAACTCATCAGGAAAGGTTCTCTGATTTTAAGGACCTATGTAATTAGGTTGGGCCCACCCAGATAATCTCCCATCTCAAGGCCCCGAGTTTAATCAACACAAGCACATTTTCTTTTGTCATGAAAGGTAACATATTTACAGGTTTCGGGGATTAGTACATGGACATCTCTGGGGACCGTTATTCTGTTTACCACTTAAAATCAGAGAACCTTGTAAAAGCTGTATCATTGTACAATCATCTTCAAGAAACATGGCTACTGGAACACAGCTCTGTAGTTTCAGATACTTCCCTCTAGCCACTCTAATAAACTATAAACTAAAAAGGGGATATCTATATAGTGAGTAAGAATAACCTCCATGATAATCTCTCGACTGTGTGTGAATTCTCTCAGCCACTGACACTTTATTTTGTCTCATTTCTCTCTTCCCCCTTTTGGTTGAGAAGGTTTTCTTAATCCCTTGATGCCGAGTCCCAGCTCATCCCAGAATTTCTGTCCCATGTTGCCAGGAAGATTTACATCCCTGGGACTCATGTCCCATGTAGAGGGGAAAGGGCAGTGAGTTCGCTTGTCATGTCAGCTTAGGGAGAGAGAGGCTACATCTGAGCAACAAAAGACGTTCTCTGGAGGGTGACTCTTAGGCCTAATTTTAAGTAGGCTTAGCCTATCCTTTGCAGAGATAAGTTTCATAGGTGTGAACCCCAAGATAAAGGGCTCAGCCTATTGATTTGGTTGCAAGAATATCAGGAATTCTCCAAATGAGGAAGTTGAATATTTCTCTTTTTCTCCCCATTCCCCAAAGGAGACTTTGCAAATACTTCTTTATTCACTGTTCAGATCACTCTGATATTTATCAGGGCATCACACTAACCTGGACAAACTAACAAAATCTCATACCCTATTCAAGGTTCCATGTATTTGTAGTGTTCAATTACACTGACACCATACAAGTTAATTAGAAAATGCACTAATCAAAATATAAATTTTGTACCAAATAAACATTTCTTCCTTTAGTCTCACACAGAAGTTGAAGTTTTAAGATATGAATGACCATCTGTTTTCAACACCCTGCAATACAATTTCTTTGTTCTTCCTCATGCAAAAGCATTTTTTAATTTGTACATTTAATCACCATCATTGTACACTCTAGGTATTCCTAAATTAACCATCTCAGTCTTTATTGTCTATTTTTCCTTCTGGTTTCACATGTGCCCCCAGCCCTTCTCTCTCTATTATTCTCACATTCAGGCTTCATTCAGTGTACTTACATTATTGTGATACAATCTCATTCCCTTTTAAGGCCAGATAAATGGGAAATAAATGAAGCCATTGTCTTGGATCTTTCTTTCATTTTTTTGTCCTTTTATCAGTGCATGGCACGTACTTTTTCCTGGCTCATCCATATATAATTATTTATTGACAATTGCTGTTTACTGAGCTAACCTCTGGATGGGGTTGGGGCTCATTTTTTGCAGTCTGAAATCACCACTGAATATAATAAGTGACATAGGACCGAGATAAAAATATTAAGGGAAACAGAATTAAGGATATTAGTTGTGTTCTACTCATCAAATTTTTCTCTAAGGAAATAATCAGTACGATTTTGTAAAAATTTATGCATAAAAATATTAACCCCAGGGTTTGCAAAAAGCTGGAAATAATCTACGTGTGTAATAGTAGAAGAATTACTGAATTAGTTGTTATAAATGTAATATTATACAGACGTTCATTATTATTGTACTAAAATGTTTTAATAGTATAGAAGAGAATACATTAGTGATAAATCTCCCTCTCCCGACAAGACCTCACTTCTGCTCTCCAGAGAGAACCCTCAGCAATAGAAAAATTCTTTCATAAAGTTTTCATTTATATAATCACTTTAATTATGTTTTAAAAGAATATTTAGTAATAGAGGGAATGTTTCACAAAAATCACAGTATACTCCAATATCATTGTTCCTTATTCTTGTGACTTGAAAAGAGGCTAGTTTAAACAATTAAACTGAAGGGAGCATTACTGATTACATCCAGTGACAAAAGGAAACTAAATTGTAAATGACTAATTTAAAGCTACACTGTAAATACATTTTATATTGATTTTGGAAAAAGTTACTTTTCTTTCATAGGCTTAAATTTTAACAGAATGATGTGGTATGTAAACTGTCAGATGATTGTAAAGCTTGAACGTTTATTTTCATCCCTGAGTAGCTAGCAGGCAGCTTTTTTCATCTACTAAGATACTGAATTTTAGAATCAATACTTGGATCACTTTTCTTTTTTAAAGGATTTAATTAAGTTGGTGGAATGTATTTAAAAACAAAAGTGACCAGAATGGTGAAGAGACTTGAAATAATCTCCTCTTAGGAGTGTTGAAAAGCCAGAGATGTGTTAGTTTAGAATACCAGAGAACATTGTTATTTATTCAGTATATGTCCATCCATCTATCCATCCATCCATCCATCCATCCCTCCCTCCCTCCATGCATATATGAATACAGGATATTTAAGGGTGTATAGAACAAAATGACCTAATGAAGCTTGTTTTCTAGTGGGGAAGACATACATACACACATGTGTATCATACATTCATAATACAGTATCAGGTAGTAAAAAGTTCTGTGACAAAAAAGAAAGCAAGCATAAAAGATTGAAGGGTGAATGAGAGCTTAGAGGAAGTAGTTAGAGACTGGCTGCTCAGTGAAGAATGGTTTATAGGGGGATAAGAATGGAGGTATGGAGCCAGTTAGGAGACTCTTGTAAAGTAGTAGCAGTAGCCATAGAGGTGGTGGTCCGGTTTGCTGCATATTTTAAAGATATTGCCAGTACGATTTGCTTATGATTAGATGTAGGGGAAGAGAAAGGAATCTAAGGTGATTCCAAGATTTTTGGCCTGAGCGACAAAAGTAAATGGTGATGCCATTTGCTGAGATGGAGAAACAAACACACTTGTTGAGAGAAAAATCAGGATTTGATTTTGGCTAACATCACAGTTTGAACTGTTGTCACATGGGGAAAAGGATTAGATTTCTTTTGAGTGACTCTAGGGGTCTAATCGGTTTAAGGAAGAACATTTTAAGCAGTAGGAAATGACCCCAGACAAGTAGGAGGGCGCAGTTCTGGAGCTAATGAGTTCCCTATTTTGAAGGTGTTATGTGATTAGTCAGCCTGTGAAAAATAATGGGGATCTAAGTAGACAACTCTTAAGGTCATTTGTAACTGTAGCCTTTATTATATAGAGTATTTCCTGCAGAATAGTATAGAGCAGGCAGAAGATGAAAGGGACATGATTAAAAAGATGCTGCTATTGTATCCAAGAACTTTTTATCTAGGTGAAAACATGTAAAACTTGAAAACCATAGTATAAATTGAGCAGTTTTGTGCGCTGTTAGGGTTGCCAAAGCAGAATAGTGGGCAGTTAGTGCCAGACCTTCAGTTTTTTTGAGAATTAGTAAATTTGAAACAATGTAAAAAGAGGGAGGTGCTGGAAGTCCTTGAAAATACTGTTTGAGGGAAATTATTCTTGCAGATGTGTGAGGGA
Source organism: Tamandua tetradactyla (assembly GCF_023851605.1). NCBI lineage: Eukaryota > Metazoa > Chordata > Mammalia > Pilosa > Myrmecophagidae > Tamandua > Tamandua tetradactyla. Next base: position 50,253,761 of record NC_135341.1, on the reverse strand, counting down.
TGGATTAAATAAGAGGAAAACTTGGTAAGAAATCTCTCTAGAAGTAAATTAATAATCTAAAATTATAGTGATCTATCCTGTAATTATAGTTGTGGAAAATTTAAGACTTACACATTGAAGAAAAAATATTTTAAAAATTTGATTACATTCAGGTATCATCAACAAAGGTGAGTGAAATGTGACTTTAGGTCTTTTGAGTTTAGGGAATTAGAAACTAGTACTATTTAAAATGTGCCAGATGTTAATCTCTAATATTTCAAAGGAATATTGTGTAAAGGGAGATGCATGGAGAATACAGGACTGTGCCCAGAGGTGTAAATGCTGATAGAATCAGTGAAGGGCAGAGAGTAAACTATATAAGAGGAGAATACAGTCCTGAAGCTGTGAAAAGCAGATGCCTCAGGGATTTAGGAGGCAGTTTCTTGGTGGCTGGAATAGCAGAGAAGTAAATGTTATTGAATTTAGTTAGGATGGTTTATTAATGATCCAGAGAATGCAGAATTTTAAGTAATTTCAGGAATTTGGAATTTTCTTGTTTGGTGGTCAATTGAAAGTTGACCATTTCCTTTTTCAGATAAGTAAGCTTGTGATTTTGGCTTTTGAACACTCACATATTGGGAGGAGGAAGGCTGTATTAGATATTCTTGGTATATAACAATTTAGTTTTAGATCAAATGAATGTAAGGTAACACAAGTAGTAAGATATCTCAAAGTCAGGTAAAGCTTTGCTTTTATCCTAGGTTAGTTTTTTTTTTAGATTGTACCATCTCAGTCTTTATTGTCTACCTTTTAATTTCATTTGTGCCCCCAGGCCTCATCCCTCTATCATTCTCACATTCAGCTTCATGTTAGTGTCCTAACATTATTGTATTACAGTTAGGTTATCTTAGGTAAGTTTTTATTCTCCCCATGTTATTGGTTATTACAGCTCCAAAAAATTATTATTTTTTTCTTATTCTTTAGGGAACAAAATTATTTATTGATGTGAATACTAATGTCTTTTTTTTTTCTTTCTGTATGCTATATGTTGGGGATCACATTTCATTCTTTTTCCATGTGATTATCCTGTTATTTGCAGCAACATTTGTTGAATTTTTTTGGGAAGTGCACAGGCCAGGAATTGAACCTGGTCACTCACATGGCAGGCAAGACTTCTACCACTGAATACCCTTGTACCCCCAATGCTAATGTTTTATATGCTGATTATTTTCTGATTATTGTTGTTGATAACATCTTAAGAGAAATACCCATCTGTTATTTTCATAAACTTCAAGTTTCTTTTTTTTTGTTTTATCCTGAAAACTACCTATAAAATCCTTACGTTTTAGGAGCTCCAAATGGATCAGCAAGCAAAGAAACATCTCCAAGAGGAGTTTGATGCATCTTTAGAGGAGAAAGATCAGTATATCAGTGTCCTCCAGACTCAGGTAAAATATTAAAAAAAAAAAAAAAGTGCTGTAATATTTGGATAAAGATGGATAAAGGGGTTTTGTTGGATTATCTAATAGGTTCCAGATGTTTTAAAAAAATGGCTCATTTTTAAAACTTTGCTTTTCTTTGGTTAATTTTAAAGATAATTTTTGATTCATTGTATCTTTCCACTGTGTTATTGATAATAGCAAACATAAGAACAAATTGCATAGGAAATAAGTTTTTTATTTTTATTTTCTCCCCACTATAGCAAAAGGGATATTGTTTACTCTATACCCTCTCTGTTTTAAGGAAAGTCCCAGTATTGTAGTTTCTCATAATTTTTTTCTGATAAGTACGTTTTCTTTAGGTTTCTCTCCTGAAAAATCGGTTACGAAATGGCCCAATGAATGTTGATTTACCTAAACCAGTCCCCCAAATGGAACTACAGGCTGAAGGCTTCACGAAAGAGAATGCAGAGAGTGATGTAGAGCCAATAGGTAAACTTCATCTTGTCAAAAGTTTAATTTAAAACTAGAGGAAATTGCAGGGCATGAATTGATGGACATGAGCTAAGATCCAAGTGTCCTTGAATCTAACATTTACAGAATGATGCAAGGGTTTTTGTTGGTGGTGGTGATGGTTGGTTCTTTGTTATTATTCCAGAAAAAGTAATTAAGTAACTTTTAAGATATGAAAGTTTTGTTTTGTGAGTAACATCATATTTTCATTGTAATTGAAATTCCTTTATCTTACACTCTTATTGATGATAGTGTTAAATTTCATACAACAGGGCAGTTTTGCTCAGATTATTGAATATGCTATTTGTAGTTGTTTGGATATTTTGGTTTTTAATTAATACTGTTTATGTACTTCTACACTCAAAGATCCCTGTATATGACCTGTATTTGTTTTTTAATTGGAAAAGACTAATCGTTTCATTTTGTTTTAAAATTCAGCCATGGCCTTTTGATTCTCTGAGGCTTTGAGGTACACATTTAGTAAAAAAAAAAATAGTTTTTATTTGCCAGCTCTTTCTCTCAAAGAGATTTGTGATAAACTTGTGGTCCAGCCAGTACTAGATTAAAGGGCCTAAGCAACCAAAATATGAGAGATCCTGAAATTCCCCTGGGGTGTGAAAACATCACTCATAAATGTAAGGAGATAGATGCAGTACTTATCAGAACTCTTCTCAGAAACAGATTAGAATGTGGTTGAAAAGAATGCTACTTTAATCCTTTTGGAGACTGAGACCCACAAGGGGCAATTATGAACAAGAAAAGCTGGTCAACAGACTGTCTTTTTAAGGAGAGTGGATTTAATGAATGTTAATTAACTACTGGGTATTACATAACTGGAATGAAGTGAATCACAGAAAAGATGAATATACTACTCAGCTTATTGTTCATGTAAAGATCATACATAATGAAAGAGTAAAATTTTGGAAGGGTGCCAAATTATTAACCAGCCAGATCCCTTCTTCTTTTATTCTGGCTCGGAGTGTAGCAGAGTGTGGGGATAAGATGACACTCCTGTGTACCAACAGAATTTACCCAGGGAGACCTCATATTCTTTACTGAGTGCCCCTGCTCATGCTGCTTTTTTGTTAGTAGTGGGGGATGGAGCGTCTTCTAAAACATTGGAAACACTTCAGCTAAGAGTTAAACGTCAAGAGAATTTACTTCAGCGTTGTAAGGAAACAATTCAGTCGCATAAAGAACAATGTACCCTGTTAACCAGTGAAAAAGAAGCACTGCAAGAACAGCTAGATGAAAGACTTCAAGAACTAGAAAAGATGAAGGTAAAAGAGTAATGCTTTTTGTTCTGATTTATCCCTATAAAGCTAGATTCTCAGGCGCCAGCATGGAATAGACTTTCTCAGGAAAACCTTCCTCCACCCTCCATAGACTTGGTAGAGTCTCCTTGTTTGGGCTCCTGAATGTTCTAGATTTCCTCCTTTCATAGTATTTACCATGTTTTTGAGACTTCCTGTATACTTTTCTCCTCTAAAAGATTATAAGAGGTATCTAAATTAGATAGAATGTTTAGTGTTCTCATATAAGGAGAGCTATTTAGAGATGGAAAATGAATTTTTAAAATTTTTTTAGGAGCTTCATATGGCTGAGAAGACTAAACTTATCACTCAGTTGCGTGATGCAAAGAACTTAATTGAACAGCTTGAACAAGATAAGGTAAAACAACAAAGTTTATGATACTAAAATTTGTCAGGGGGCCCAGAAATTCACTTTTGAAAGCAGTTGGAAGCTTTCAGATTTCTGCTTTCCAAAATTATTGCAGCTCCTTCCTTGGGAAATCTTTTGGTTTTAATTTCCAGGTTTATTTAACTATTTGCATTATCTTTGTATCATGTAAAGCTGATTCTCTGTCTGTAATGTCTTAATCCAGGCAGCGTTTTGATTTATAGATTAGAATAACTTGTGAAAGAAATTGTGTTTATAATTCATAACCACTTTTCAGAAAAAAGTTAAATTATTTATGATCACTAAATGTGAATGGTATAAGTATGTTCTTTCAGATATAATGGAAGCAGATTACTGTTTCAGATAAGTTGCCTAAAAAATAAATAAGTGTTAATATGTTTATTAGCATAACTAAAAATGTGTGCAAATGAATTATAGAATCTCTAGGTAAGACTGGAGGATTGAGGAAGGGATCAGTTTTACTGTTGGCAGTTTAGAGTTGAGGCCCCAACTATAGCTGTGTTAAGAAAGACAAGTAACAAGTTCATGCCCAAACATTTCTGACCTAAGTCTTCCAGCTCCAAATTCTTGAAAACTTTTCTAAAGCAACTCCCAGTTATTTCCATACCTTCCAACTTTTCCTTTAAAATAGTGCTCTAAAGCAATGTATTATAGTATTTTAGGTAGCCATGTAATTTAGAAATCAGTGCTGTTCTGCTATCAAAATAAACTATAGGCCATATTCTCATTCTCTCTGTAATATCATTTTGTTACATTATTCTTCACAAACTTCATGAAGGCCCACTTAAAAAAATTTTTTTTAATATGAAAAACTTAAAACATTTAAAAAGTAGAGAGATTAATAAAATGAATTCCCATGAACCTATCACCCAGCTTCAATGGTTATCATGTATGACCACCCTGTTTCTTTCATCTGTGCATCCCCAGCCTCCATTATCCTCCTCAACCCAGGATTGTATTAGAGTAAATCAAAGATATCCTCTTTTTTCTTCTGTAAGTATTTTAATGTATCTTTAAAATAACAGACTTATTTTTATAAAAATAACTACATTATCATGAACATATCTAAAAATTTAATAATTCTTTAATATAATCAACTATCCAGTCAGTTTCAAATTTTCCCTATTGTCTCATACATTTTTTTTCCTTTTTGTAAATTAGGATCCAAGTAAGATTTCTTTCATTGCAATTGATTGCTAAGACTCCTAAGACTCTTTTTAACCTATAGGTTCGACTGCCCTCTCTCTCTCTCTCTTTTTTCCCCTTGTGATTTGTTTGTTGAAGAAACTGGAGGCTCATGATTTTGTTTTCAAATTTCATATAACAATGCCCCACTTACCCAGTTTTTAGCTGTCTACCAATATTATCCATCTGGAAGTCATACTCTAAAGCAGAGGCTGGCGAGCCCTGAAAGTAAATCTTAAGGCCATAAAATAATCTTCTTAAGACATGAAGTAGCTATCACAAGAAAAGCCTAAACTTTTCACAAGATAAGTTGAAGTACCTATTTTTTGTTAACCCCAAATGACATATTTAATATATACTATTTGATTATCTCTTTCCTCCTAGTGACCATCATTTCCAGTGTAGATTATCCAGAGAGAGGGAAGACAGTAGCAACTAGCAATTTGGAGGAATTGGGGTGCCTCACTGGTGATAGTAAGGCTTGGTGGTGGGACCAGAGACAGTCACAAGAAGATAGAGAAAAGCCAGGTAGATTGGTACTACAGTCTTGGTCTATCTAGTGTGACAGTTGTCATGGTACATCTCAGTAGCCTCAGTAGCCTCAATAATTGTAGTTTATGATGTTCTGAGCCAAGTACAAAAAACTGTATTTTGCTCATATATACGGTTTACTAAGATAGGAAAAATTTTAGCACATTTATAGAAGGCTTGTGAAGTAAATCTTTTAACTAAAACGTGTTTTAATGCTTCAGGATTAAACTTACTATTAAAATTTTTTTATATTAAAAAATACTCTGATGCTCTGCCAGGCAACTGAAGTTATTATAGTACATAGGACAGAACACAGACTTCACTTAGTGACATATAAACTATGTCTTGTCCTTTACTTAGTAAGAAATGTATTTTTTCTGCCTTTTAAGTTTGATATTTGCTACTGATGATAAAGTTTTGTTAAAGAGTCTGCAATTCTCTTTAGGGAATGGTAATAGCAGAAACAAAACGTCAAATGCATGAAACCCTGGAAATGAAAGAAGAAGAAATTGCTCAACTTCGTAGTCGCATCAAACAGATGACTACCCAGGGAGAAGAATTACGGGAACAGAAAGAAAAGTCTGAAAGAGCTGGTGAGAATTCAGGAGTTACTTGTTTTATTGTTAGAACTCAAAAGTCAATTAAAGTGCTTGATCACCATTTTTTAAAAGAAGTTAAATATTGTTAAAATGTGTAACTGTAGAAACTTTTTAGACGACACCGAACTACTCCTTAAAGGGCACAGGGATTGGTCAACTATGGCATGTGGTCCAAATTTGGCCCACAGCCTGTTTGTTTTGGACCTCAAGCTAAGAATGATTTTTAAATTTTTAAATGGTTGACCAAAACAAAAAGAAAGAAAAAGAGGAGGAAGGAGGAGGAGGAGGAGGAGGAGGAGGAAACAGAAACCATATGTGGCCTGCAGTTCTGTCTTTACAGGAAAACATTTTCTGACCTCTACGTTAGCATATCAAAATTCAGGTTTACAGCTTGCTACTCTCCAATTAGTTGTAGCATGGTACTTATTAAATAACTGCTACTCTGTAGATGCTCTAGGATAAATAAAAAGTATAATATATACTATGCTTTTAAATGAGATACATGAGCAATACAGTATTATACATCATAGGATTATGTTCTAACATAATAAATGCTAGGATGTAAAGTAGAGAAATCAGCATGGTATTCAAGGAAACACAGTACTGAGTCATGTTAAGCAAGGAGAGAGGTTGGAAAGAGGAGAGAGCAGAATAAGCTGATACCTTCACACATTAAGGACATGAATCTTGAGCTGGTCCTCCAATAGTGAATAGAGTGGGCCTAAACATAGAGATGGGGGCTGAGTCTCCCAAAAGATTCAGTTTTGCAGTGGTAGTGATGGTAGTGGTAGTAGCAGCAGTGCTGTTATCTGATGCTGCTCCTAACAGTTATTTAGTACTTATTTTACTACTGCTACTACTACTAGTTAACACTTAAATAGCAATTATTTTATACAAAGCATTATTGTAAGTACTTAATTTGTTTTTTGTTTTTTTTTTTACGTGGGCAGGCACCAGGAATCGAACCCAGGTCCTCTGGCATGGCAGGCAAGCGTTCTTGCCTGCTGAGCCACCGTGACCCTAAGTACTTTATTTGTATGTTGTGTTTAGTCTTCACAATTCTGTGAGCTAGGTACTATTATTATTCTCATGTTACAAGTGAGAAATTCCAAGGACATAGAAGTAACTTGCCTCTGTTCATGCACAGAGTAAGCGTGTTGTCAGGATTTGAACCCACGCATTTTGACTCCAGACTCTGTACTCTTAACCGTGGATATCTTGAGTTTGGCAGAGAGAAATAAATGATAAAAAAGAAGTTACCCAAGAAGTCATAGGAATTGTGCAACTATGCTCTTTGGGGGAACATATAAAAGAAGCATTTCAAGAAGGAAGGAGGCAGAGGATGAAGTCTTTGAAAAAGTCTTTGAATTTGTTGAGGATTTGATTCAAAGAATGCAGTTTCAGAAGTCATTTTAGAAACCAGATTGTAAAGTCTTTAGAAAGGTTGATACCAAATAGCTTATAAATATCTCCCTGTCTACTTGTTTTACTGATAAAACAGTGGTGAGTTTAGTTAATCAATTTGTTCTTAGTAAACCTAAGAAAATTTTCCTTCAGAAAGACAGCATCTTTCAGAATATAATCTTCAGAGATTTATTCAGAGTAAGCAGAAAGCCTAATGCATAGTTATAGTGTCTCATATCAAGCCTTTCCATTTTTAGGACTGCTTTTGTTGAATATTGTAGCCAGTTAAGAGAAAATAATGCTGGCAAGAAAATTAGCTTTTCTTTTAAATTTGGGAAGTATACCTTGTGAGAAAAGATATTTATTGGATAAATATCCAGTTAAAAGGGGAAAATGATTAAAAGGTAGACAAAATATGCAGTTATTTCACATGCAGGATAAATTTTTCCAGATAGCCTTCCTTCCATTACTTCATTAAAAAAGGGAAATTATGTATTTTGACTTTAAATATGATTTGCATAAAACTGTTTTTGTAAATTTTTGATCGCCTATAAGTTGAGAGAGTTTTCTGTGAATAGTACTGTCAAAATATTAAAAAATTAATAAGTACTAAAAGATAAAATTAAGATTTGTTATTTAGTAGATGCATTCATTTTGGAAAGATTTTGAATCACAAAGTAATAAGTGCTATTACAGATATTTTAAAAGTTGTATGTAAAGTCATGATTATTGAGGGTTGTGATAGAAAGTTGTAATACTTAAAATGATTTTACAAAGAAGAGATTACCTTTTAAATCTATAATGGAAAATAGTTTTACACACCAACTGCATACCATCCAGTGGTCTTAGTTGAGCCTGAACAAAACTGTTCAATTATAAAACGGTTATTTATTTTTGGGGTGCATGGGCCTACAATCGAACCCTGGTCTCCCACATGAAACGCGGGTATTGTAACCAGTGAACTACCTGTGCACCCTTATAAAATGGTTCTTCAATGGTTACTTTGCTTATGCCAACTGACAGAAGCACTCCAATTAAGTACTAAAAGTAAAAGGTCAATGTAAATGAAGTAGATTTCCATAAATATTGTATGAACATCATCTGGCTCTTTGAGAAATTAGTTGCTTTGTTAAATACTTGTTTTCTTTCTTTGATTTAAAATTCAAAGACTATAGCACATAGCTGGGCGTATAGAGGAAACATTAACATCAAAGCATACAATCATTAGGATTTTTTTAGATGAAAATGTATCTATGCAAAATAAAGAACATGAACTCTCCTAATCCATTTTCAACTGTAAAAAATTCTAACTCTGATATTGCTAGTATTCCTCAAAATGTGGACATTAGTAGACAACTTCTGGATCTCAGATTGTCTCAAATACATTCCCCATACTTTTCTTGGAAAACTGTGGCACTGTTGTTCTTAGTTTTTCTCGATGAACTGTGTTATCTGCCATATGTTGGGGGATAAAGGAAATCTGAATGTCTTTGATTTTATAATGAGTAATTCCATCATAAAATAATGCAACTATTTGATACATGATGACATACCTACTTCAGGATACTGTATCAACCTGTAGTACTATAGAAAAGTAATATTCTTCTCTCTAGTGGAAATGTTAGCCATGTGTTTTGAAGTGTGATACTATAGCATTCTTGTTTTCTTAAAATTATTTAGTGGATAAAGAAAACCAAAAATAAATATATTTGTTACGAGCACTTTACTGCAATTGTTGATTGTATTTCTTCTTAGGAAATACTATTCTGTTTAAGAACAAATGGCCATCTTCAAGGAACCAAATTTTAGACTTGAAGAAGTCTGGTGATTCTGCTTAAGTGCATAATGCTCTATTATAGGTACTAGGTAATATTGGTAGAAATTTATACTAGAAAATTATATCCTAAATGCAGCAGCAATGCAGAATGTTAATACTACTAAAACTCACAGTAGGTCTTTGCTATCATGTGTATGTGTAGGTGTGTTTTCTTTTTTTTTTTGCATGGCAGACACTGGGAATCCCGGGTCTCTGGCATGGCAGGCAAGAAGTCTGTCTACTGAGCCACCGTGGCCTGCCCTGTGTAGGTGTGTTTTAACCAGGGCAGGGGGTGGGGGATATTGACTTGTTATTAATGTAATCTATTGCCAGATAATTGGAAAATTGAGAAAATGAAATGAAAACATCACTTTTTCTTTCAGCGCATTTCCATTTAGTCTTCTTCCCCATCCTTATTTTTGTATCATTATAATCATATTATACATTTAATTTTGTTTGGTCCTTTTTTTTTTTCTATTTAGCATTATACTAAGAATATTTTTACATGTTACTAAAGAACGAACATATTTTAATGGCCACCTCAAAATGCATGGATATAACTTACTTAACCATTTCTCTGTTGGTCAACATGTAGATTATTTTGTATCTTGCTATTATGAATAATACTATAACACCTTTGTTAAAAAGGTTATTCTATGTTTTTGAATTTTTTTCCTCAGGATAAATTCTTACCCCATAGACTTTTAGTCTTTTTGTCAGTTATCTTTAAGTGATTTAAATATAGCCTTTATAGAAAGAAAGAACCCACATCAACAGTGTTGCCTTCCCTCCCAATCCCCGATTCAAATGTTCTACAATTAGGTAAAATGAACAAAATGTTCTGCTTGAATTAGAAAAGTTTCCAGAGCTCACTAACTTTTGTAAACCCTGTTTCCCTTTCATATACCCCCTCTTTGCTGAAGTTATTTGTTTGATATGATTGCTGCATTTAAAAACTTGGGCTAACTCATGACATTGCTTTTTTTATTGCCATGTTATGTTTGTGCAGGAGATAAGTTTTGCATCCATTTTTATAGTATAGGTCTGAGAAACCAAAGACATTCAGTGGAATATATTTGTTAGCTTTTTAAAGGACCCTTTAAAAGAGTTTATATTTTTAAATAATGTGTAAGATTTATGCATATTTATTTAACAAAACCAAAAGTCATTTTGTATACGCAAGTTCTTTGTTAGTTGCTGATAATTTATCTAAAAAAGTTTTCTTGGAGTCTTCAATCTTACAAAATATCTTATTTTTGTGCATCCACACATGCCAATAAGTGAATCATGGTGCCTTTCCCAAGCCTTGTATGAACAGGACTGGGGTAAGGGCAATTTTTTTCTTATATGGGTATTTAGAATAAGCTTTACAAAGAAAATTCCATGTTTCTCAGGCAATATAAATTAAAGTAGAATTTAAGTATGCCATGTTAAATAATTAATATGTAAATATTTTGGCACCAAATGAATACCTGATGGAAAAATTTATCATTTTAAATGGAAATACATTTTCATTCAATATAGGATCTTTATTTGCTAGTCATGTGCATTCAGATATTTAGATAGTCATCATCACTGTGTACTTATTTATGTCCCTGGCAATGTCGCTGTTACTAGAAAGCATCAGCAACTGAAAGAATACATTTCTTTATTACAGGATCATATTTGCAATTAAATTAAATTTATTTAATTTTAACCTAACATTTTTCATGATCTGCCCGATTGTTTCAAGGTATTTGATAAATAAATAAATTTTGCATGGTTAGTGTAAGGAGTACATGAAAATTCAGATTATTTGTAAAATTTTTTAAGGTCAAAGCATAATCAATTTACACAATGGTTCTTATGTATTTTAGAAAGTGGCTGAAAGAGTAGATTCCTATTGCAAGCATGATGTTTGTTAAATTTCTGAAGGCTACAGTTTGTGCATAGCTACTTCATTATCTGGTTTGTGACACTGGGTGATGGCATTATTTTCTTGGCATCTGTGCAAGCTCTGGACCAGTGATTTTCAAACTTTTTTGATCTCAAGGACCTCTTCATACCCTTTAAAATTATTGAGTACTCCAAAATCTTCTGTTTATGTGGGTTAAACATACTGATATTTATTATATTAGACATTAAAATTGAGAACTTTAAAAAATGTGTTTAATTCATTTAAAAACAATTATAAGTCCATTATATGATAGCATAAGTAATACTTTAATGAAAATGCTGATATTTTCTAAAACAAATTTAGTGCAAGAAGTAGCATTCTTTGAAAATCTGGCCTTCTGTGGATATGTATTTGGAAAAGGAAGGACCACACAGCCCTCTGAGAGGGTTTTAAGACTCTCAAGATCTTTGGACCACTCTGAGAACTGCTATTCTTTGCCCTTATTCACAAAGGAAGCTTGATGATTGGGTGGGAATTCTAACAAAAAGAATTCATTTTGTTGCTTTTTCTGTTGATCTGCATTTCATTCATTTTTTTGTACTACCTACTTTTTTTTTGGCTTAATGTACATGCATTAGTACCTTTTTTTGCTGGGATAAAGACATAGGTGCTGGCTTACTGGTTCATTCGTGATGTCATTAATCAGCATCTTAGAATCAGCAGTTAATCTAGAAATTGGCTGCCTATCTACACTTCAACATCTTTGTTTATTCACTGAGGTCGGAGTTGAGGTAGGTCTTGTTAGCCTTATAATAAGAGTTTCCTCTGGGACAGTGCAACAAAACAGTAATACTACCTGGAACCTCAGAATTCTGGCATTTGTTATTATGATTGGTAATTTTGCTGAGGATGAGGAGAGGAAGAGAAAAAGGTGGTGGGTTGGCAAAAGCAAATGCCAGATTCTTCTTTTATCTCACAATTGATTCTTTTATGCTTCCTCCCTCATTCTTATTACTACAGCTGTCTTTTCATGAAGCATTTTCTTTATATCACACATTCCTAGCATATGCTTGGCAGATGTTACAAATCAAATAAATATATGATGATTGAGTAGTTGGATTATTGAGCTGTAGATTGTCAGTTTGTCCGACTTAACTTTTGAAGTGAGCATTTCTCCATTTTCATAATTCCCATGGCTCTGAATGAACCTTGTCTGAAGTGGAAAAGTGAGCAAACAAAAAAGGCCTGCTCCACATTTACTTAACCGACAGAGTACTGTTCTCAAGGTTCATTAAGTTTCTGAACGTCTTAATTCCATAGTAGATATAATTTCAGTTTTATGTAGAGGTATTTTCTAATTGTTTTTCTTTCTTTCTTTTTTTTTTTTTTTTTTTTAATAAAAATTGCCTGAGATACATTGAATTTTGCCTTGGAAGAACACAATGTGTTCTTGCAACATTCGTCAGCCTTGGGCAGTTCGTGCTTAGCCTTCCTGTTAATGTGTGCTGTGACTGTGGTTTCCTGCGCACTCTTGCATGTTGGCAGAAAACTTGTAAACTGTGGCTGATGCACGCTTTGTTTCTTTTCACTCACCTTTCCTTTGTTGGTAATTGAAAGATAAATTGTGTGGACATTCATAACATAATTCTTCAGTGTATACATTAAAATTTAAGAATAGTTTCAATTGAGAAAGAGCAGAGACTTCATTTTTAAATTATGTTAGGTGATGGACATCATTTATTCTGCCTGGTAATGTAAGATCAGAAGGTGAGACATTTCTGGTTAGTAAGTAAACTTTCACTATATCCTCTTTAAACATTGAAATGAGACTCACTATTGGAGACAGACTTCCTGTAAGGAAGTAGCTTCACTTGTGATACAGTGTAGAATCCAGAATAAGTTGGAAATAAACTTTTTATATGTTTTAATGCTTTTTTGTTATCACTTAGAATCTCCTTAAAGCAGAGAGTTTTTATATGTGTGTCAAAGGTAGAATGTGTTAAATTTTGTTGACGTACAGGCCATTGGTAATTGGTTCAGAAATTCTAGTTTAGTAAGGTATACTGTTGTGCAGCTGATCTCGGTCACTGTCAGCCTTCTTAGTTTTTTAATATACTTGAAGGTAAAGACTGTTCCTTAAATACAGTTTTAAAGATCCATCATCAGGCCTATATATTTAAGGTGATTTATCATTTAAGAGGAAAATTTGTATGCCTCATTTGAATGAGGATATTGAATTAAAAGATCTCCAAGGGTGGAGAAAGTGGGAGAGAAGAATTAAATTTAGACTGAAACTATGGAACCAAATCTATCCTTCTTTAATCATTATGTTATGGGTACTCTGGTAAATTAGGAAAATTGTTTTAGTGAATTAAACACTAAAATTAGAATATAATATAATATTCTAAAATTTACTGAATGTGGTTAAAAACTTTACTGAATAGAAACTTCTTTTTTTAGGTTTGTGGAAGTGAGGGCACTACATTTATTTTTATAGTGTACTGGATTTTGGAATTTAAAAAATAGAAACAAGGAAAATTCACTTAGTATTGACTCTATCTAGTTTTATTTTGATTAATTGACAAAAGCTTTTAATTTAAACTGTATTTTGCTGGAAAAGTATAAAAAACTATTTTTGAGCCCACCAGAGCCTATTTAGATATTTCTGTGAGGTGCTTAGAAGTGCTGAAGCACATTTTACATACTGAATAATAACAATAATGATGCTGATGACATCCAAATATTTTTTAAAAAGTCATTCTTTTCCCCTTTTTTCCTTCCCCATATTTAAGGTTAGTACAGGCTAAGCAGTAAGCACTCTTTTATATATCGTTCCCTTAATTGATCACTTCATTTGACTGATTTTTCTTTTTAAGTGGGAAAACTAATTTTTTGTTGCCAGCAGGTGTTCATTATTTCTGTATGTGTGACACTAGAAATTATAGTACAAAATTGTCTAAATAAAACAAAGATAACATTTTCCTTTCATTGCTTTATTTTCTAATTTATTTATGTCTAAAAATTATCATCTTGGTGTTTGCAGTCAAATCTAGTAATGCTGACATCTAGAAAAATAATTTCAGCGAATTAATACTTTTTTGAAACTTAGAACTTAATATTTGAGCATCAGTTTTGTACTTTGGGCATATGCAATGAATAAATTGGATAGTTTTTTTTTTTTTTTAAACACAGATATCTGATTGCCAGAAAAGTTTTGTTGTTGTTGTTAATGTTGAACAAAGTAAGTTGTGTTTCCCAATCATTATCAGAATTTAGCCTTGTTTGTGTACATAGTGAAATTTGCCATTAAAAAATGCTATAGAATAGATATTTGCCTGCAGATAAGCAATTCCTTCTCCCAGTCACTGTCTGTTAAGCCAAATTGTAGTTAATTAAAAAGTTTTCTAAGATGCCATAGAGTGGAGTTCCCACATATGGTACCACGAGTGAAAATACAACATATGTCAATGAACTGTCTCTTCAGGACTTTATGTGTGTGTATATGCACACGTGCACACACACATTCCTTTATACACACATATGTACATACATAACTACCTATGCATAAACACACATATATTTCTTAGTATCAGGTTATCAGCTGTTGCACCCATCCTATCTGGTTTTTCTTGGTGTTGGTGAGCTATTTGGTTTCCTTAAAGACCTTTTTACTATAGCTTAGATGATTGTTTTTGCAGGGCCTGAATTCTTATTTATCTCACTCAAGAACTCCCTGCTGGTAGTGCCTTTCTATACACTGTTGTATCAGGTGAAGCTTTCTTTCCAGTTAACTCAAAATAGCCCTAGTTAGAAACTCATACTTAGAGTAGGATTCATTTCAAAGTACGTGTTTTAATGTGTAATTCAGCTAGTAAAGCTTTCATAAGTGCCTTTTTTTTTTTTTGCAATCAAACCCAGGTCTCTGGCATGGCAGGTGAGAATTCTGCCTGCTAAGCCACTGTGGCCTGCCCCAGCTAGTAAATGTTTAAAAAAATAATTACCTTGCTCTTTTATTATGTGGCTTTTAAAAATTAGATTTGCTTAAGAATCATTTTTCTATTCTTAAAAATGTTCTAGTGCATGTATAGTATTACATAGTTATTGATAATGAATAAGTTAAGAACTGTAGAGCAAATGAAAAACAATTTAAAGTACAGAAGTAGGGACAAGTCATCATTTCTTTGAATTCTATATTCATAAGGACACCAGTGGGGAGAGTTGGGAAACATTTAGTAATTTAGTGTTTTGTTTTGTTTTTCCAAATCTCGACACTTAGGTTCATGTAGGCAGTCCTAAGATCCAAACCCCCAATTCAGTGACACATTGGTTTCAATACTGGACGTTCATTGTGACTTTGTTGAAAAACCCAGAAATATCTCTTGGCTTAAAACCATGAACAGAGTTTAATCTGTCCTGCTACTGCTTCTTTTAGTTCCCATGAATTGAATTTAAAACACTTTAGTCCAATAATAGTATTTCTTGAGATACTTGTTTTCTACTGTTTTCATTGTAGCTTTTGAGGAACTTGAAAAAGCCTTGAGTACAGCACAAAAAACAGAAGAAGCACGGAAAAAAATGAAGACAGAAATGGACGAACAAATAAAAGCTATTGAAAAAACAAGTGAGGAGGAACGCATCAGTCTTCAACAGGAATTGAGTCGGGTGAAACAGGAGGTTGTTGACATAATGAAAGTAAGAATAATTCTAGATTGAAATGAGTACAGCAGTTTTGAAACTTAAGTCTGATGTTTTTCCTTCAATCTTTGACTATAAAGAAGTGTTAATTTATATTTTAGACCATGAGTATTTCAAGATGTTCAGGCTATAGGAAAGCAGCACTTTGATAGAGAAATTATTTTAATACCTAGGTAATTCTTTGGACCTTTGCTGTCTGTCCAAGGACCCGTATAAACTGAGATGTGCCTTCACCTCTTTAGGCTTCCTGACTGTAGGCTCCTTGAAGATACACTGCTTTAGTAGCTTATCTTCTGTAGAACCTGGCCAAGTAAGCACTTGCCTTAATGTGTGCTTCATGAAATGTACAGCGAGTGGATGATGAGGTTAAATCAATTCTAAATGGTTTAAAAGGATCATTATTCCTTAATGTTCTGGTTACTTTTAAAAATATAGGTAGACCTCGTTTTCAGAATTGCTTAGCTTCTTGAAAGGGTCTATTTGAAAAAAATAATGAATTTTTCAAATCCCATGGATTTCCATTTTTTCAGAAATATGGTATCATCATCATGCCCCTCTCTGCTCACACCTCCCTTCCCCACCCATTTTTCTCTGCTGTGCCTGTTTTCTCTCTTGTCATTTTGCCTTTGTTGCTAAATCTAATTAATCCTGTTCCTTTACCGACTCACCACTTATATTCTTGATGTTTGATTATGGCCACTAAACTGGCTCAAAATAAAATACGTATCTGAGCAGTTGAGGCTTGGGTTTCAATTGTGGTGTATATTTTTTACAACTTCCTGTTAAGATTTCTGTGCTTTTCTATATGAGTACATAGTAAATATCATATGAATCATTGTACTGTGCTTACAGGTGGGGGAGTAAATTATATTCTTTTCATACATATATTTTCTTCTGCTGAACTATAGATACCTTTCAAAGTAGAAATTATTTGTGACCAGTTACTGGATATACAAGGCCTTAAGTGAAACCACTTGGCTGTATTTTAATTTTTTTTTTAATCTGTCATATGATATAATAAGTAGTGTCACCATGGTATCTAACAGCTTAAAAAAATAATGTTATTTTGAAAGATAGTAATTTGGTATATTGTATAAAAATAAAAAGATGAAAGAGTACTTAGTGAAAAGTAAAATTCCCTCCCATTCTAACCCTTTAGTTTCCCCTGTTGTTGTTTTCTAAATATCCTTGTATATGCTGTTCTATATTTTACTTTTTCCACTTAATTATCTCTCTTGGAGATTTTTCCTTTTCCATTGATAAGGACCTCCCCCTCTTGTTTAAAAAGGTGCTTGGGATTCTAATGTATGAATGTCCCATCCATTGTATGACTATCCATCAGTGGCAAACTGATTAACTGTTTATAGTTATTTAGGTTGTTTTCGTTTTTTGCTATTACAAATTGTGACATTCCTTATACATATTTGCTCACATGTGTATTCCTGTAGGATAGATTTCTAGAAGTGGAATGTTACTCAAACAAAAATTATTTGTATTTTTAATTTTGAAAAATATTGCTAATTACTTAGGAAGTGAAGTAATTCCTAATTACTTTAAGAAGAACAGTTTACACTCTCACAAGCAATGTGTTAGAATGTTTCCCCCTCTCCAATATGGTGTTACCTAATTATTTTATCCTTTCAAGCTCATAAGAAAAAAAAAAGATATTGTTGTGCTTTTAATGTGCATATCTCTTCAAGTATGATGAACGTAGTTTTCTCTTTGAGTTGTATGGCCAAATCCATGATTCATTTTTCTAATGGACTTTTGGTCCTTTTCTTCGTAAACTGTAGAAGCTCTTTACTTATAGTGGATATTAGCCATTTAGACACAGGGTGCTTTTATCCAAATATCTTTCTCCATTTGCTATTTTTTGACATTGTAATTTTTTACTTTTAACCATGCAGAAGTTTTTCTTTTCCCAGTATTGAATTTATGAGCCTTTTCCCTAAATACTGTCTAGATTCTGTATTCTGCTTTAAATACATGCTCAATCCTATGATCATTAAAAAAAAACTATTATTCTGATGCATTTATGCTTTCTTTTTTTAATGGTTAAATCTGCGATTTAATTTATTTGGTATAAGGAGAAGGAGTCTGATTTAAATTTTTTTCCAGATGATTGCCAAGTTATCTCCAAATCGTTTATTTAATAATCCATTTCCCATATTTTGACATATTATCTATATTGCATGATAAATTATTATAATACTTAATGTGGGTTTTTTTTTCCTGGATTCTCTGTGCTTTCCATTGCTTTGTCTGGCCATATACTGGTATTTCAGTTATTACTCAAGTTTTATAACATATATTTTTTTCTGCTAGCCTCCCATTATTATTCTTATTTTTCAGGAGAATATTGACTGTTTTTACATGTTTATTTTTCTTTAATGACTGCTCCTTCCGTTCTGTTGATCGTTTTATTTGATCATATCATATTTAGATATTTATTTAGGGAAATTTGACATTTTTGTAAGACTGGGTCTTCCTATTCAAGACCAAAGCCAATGCTCTAAAAAGATTTATTGTGGTTCTATATTATATATTAATATAATTAATAAACGTTATGTATTAATATAATTAATTAATATATTATAGTTTTAGATATAGCTTTAAGAATTATTGTTGAGAGAAATCTTCACACACATACTTTCTATACATGGTACACAATCAGTGGCTCATGATATCATCACAAAATTGTGTATTTATCACCATGATCATTTTTTCGAACATTTACATCTCTCCAGATTATATATAGTTTTATATATTTCTACATTTACTGCAGTATATGTAGCA
Source organism: Tamandua tetradactyla (assembly GCF_023851605.1). NCBI lineage: Eukaryota > Metazoa > Chordata > Mammalia > Pilosa > Myrmecophagidae > Tamandua > Tamandua tetradactyla. The sequence goes on along the minus strand of NC_135341.1, from coordinate 50,235,227 downwards.
CAAAATTTCCTATTTTCACCATTTTAAGTGTACAATTCAGAACTCTAATTACATTCACAGTGTTGTGCTACCATCACCACCATCCGTTACCAAAATCTTTTCATCACTCCATTCAGAAACTCTATACCCATCAAGCTGTAACTCCTCATTGCACTCTCCCCCTGGCCACAGATAACCTCTAATCTACTTTTTTTTTTTTTCTGTGTGCATTTCTTTTTTTTTTTTTTTTTTTATTAACGGAAAAAAAAAAGTTAACACAACATTTAGAAATCATACCATTCTACATATGCAATCAGTAATTCTTAACATCATCACATAGATGCATGATCATCGTTTCTTAGTACCTTTGCATCAGTTTAGAGGAACTAGCAACACAACAGAAAAAGATATAGAATGTTAATATAGAGAAAAGAAATAGAAGTAGTAATAATAGTAAAAAAAAAAAAAAAAAGCCCTATAGCTCAGATGCAGCTTCATTCAGTGTTTTAACATGATTACTTTACAATTAGGTATTATTGTGCTGTCCATTTTTGAGTTTTTGTATCTAGTCCTGTTGCACAGTCTGTATCCCTTCAGCTCCAATTACCCATTATCTTACCCTGTTTCTAACTCCTGCTGGACTCTGTTACCAATGACATATTCCAAGTTTATTCTCGAATGTCCATTCACATCAGTGGGACCATACAGTATTTGTCCTTTAGTTTTTGGCTGGACTCACTCAGCATAATATTCTCTAGGTCCATCCATGTTATTACATGCTTCATAAGTTTATCTTGTCTTAAAGCTGCATAATATTCCATCGTATGTATATACCACAGTTTGTTTAGCCATTCTTCTGTTGATGGACATTTTGGCTGTTTCCATCTCTTTGCAATTGTAAATAACGCTGCTATAAACATTGGTGTGCAAATGTCCGTTTGTGTCTTTGCCCTTAAGTCCTTTGAGTAGATACCTAGCAATGGTATTGCTGGGTCGTATGGCAATTCTATATTCAGCTTTTTGAGGAACCGCCAAACTGCCTTCCACAGTGGTTGCACCATTTGACATTCCCACCAACAGTGAATAAGTGTGCCTCTTTCTCCACATCCTCTCCAGCACTTGTCATTTTCTGTTTTGTTGATAATGGCCATTCTGGTGGGTATGAGATGATATCTCATTGTGGTTTTGATTTGCATTTCTCTAATGGCCAGGGACATTGAGCATCTCTTCATGTGCCTCTTGGCCATCCGTATTTCCTCTTCTGGTAGGTGTCTGTTCAAGTCTTTTTCCCATTTTATAATTGGGTTGGCTGTCTTTTTGTTGTTGAGTTGAACAATCTCTTTATAAATTCTGGATACTAGACCTTTATCTGATATGTCATTTCCAAATATTGTCTCCCATTGTGTAGGCTGTCTTTCTACTTTCTTGATGAAGTTCTTTGATGCACAAAAGTGTTTAATTTTGAGGAGCTCCCATTTATTTCTTTCTTTCTTCAGTGCTCTTGCTTTAGGTTTAAGGTCCATAAAACCGCCTCCAGTTGTAAGATTCATAAGATATCTCCCTACATTTTCCTCTAACTGTTTTATGGTCTTAGACCTAATGTTTAGATCTTTGATCCATTTTGAGTTAACTTTTGTATAGGGTGTGAGATATGGGTCCTCTTTCATTCTTTTACATATGGATATCCAGTTCTCTAGGCACCATTTATTGAAGAGACTGTTCTGTCCCAGGTGAGTTGGCTTGACTGCCTTATCAAAGATCAAATGTCCATAGATGAGAGGGTCTATATCTGAGCACTCTGTTTGATTCCATTGGTCGATATATCTATCTTTATGCCAATACCATGCTGTTTTGACCACTGTGGCTTCATAATATGCCTTAAAGTCCGGCATCGTGAGACCTCCAGCTTCGTTTTTTTTCCTCAAGATGTTTTTAGCATTTCGGGGCACCCTGCCCTTCCAGATAAATTTGCTTATTGGTTTTTCTAATTCTGAAAAATAAGTTGTTGGGATTTTGATTGGTATTGCATTGAATCTGTAGATCAGTTTAGGTAGGATTGACATCTTAATTATATTTAGTCTTCCAATCCATGAACATGGTATGCCCTTCCATCTATTTAGGCCTTCTGTGATTTCTTTTAACAGTTTTTTGTAGTTTTCTTTATATAGGTTTTTTGTCTCTTTAGTTAAATTTATTCCTAGGTATTTTATTCTCTTAGTTGCGATTGTAAATGGGATTCGTTTCTTGATTTCTAATCTACTTTTTGACTCTATGAGTTTGACTACTGTAGATGTATATATGAAAGGAATCATATAATATTTATCCTTTTATGTCTGATTTATTTCACTCACCATATCTTTGAGGTCCATCCATGTTGCAGCATGTATCAGAACTTCATTCTTTTTTACTGCTGAATAATATTCCATTGTATGTGTATAGTACAGTAGAACATCTTGTTTACCCATTCATCTGTTGATGATACCTGGGTTGTTTCCATCTTTTGGCTGTTATGAATAATGCTACTATAGACATTGGTGTTCAAGAGCCACAACTTTTTAGTAAATAATACATTCTTGGAAAGCTATGGCATTATTAGATTGATGCACCCAAGGCAGCTTTACTTCTGTGAGGTCCCTGTTCTGAGAGTATTCTTTATCCCCCTGCTCTGATTACCAATCCTGCCAATGGACAAGATTACATGCTGCAAGATGAGGAAATAGCGCCTCAGCCCCACAGGACTGATTACTGCAGTGGTAGCTTTCCATGTTTTAAATGAAGAACAAAAATTATTGTTTTTTTTTTTAGTTAATTATTGACACTTTAGTGACTTTTGGTTTATGTGGAAAAATGTTCTAATTATTCCTCTTAACAAGTTACCAGGTAGCTAATTAAAATATCATATTAAGTATATATGATTTAATTGTGGCATTACATTATTTGACTCTGGGTGTTTTTACTTTGTTTTATTTTCAGAAATCCTCAGAAGAACAAATTCTTAAACTGCAGAAGCTTCATGAAAAGGAGCTAGCCAACAAAGAGCAGGAATTGACCAAGAAGTTTCAAATCCGAGAAAGGGAATTTCAGGAACAAATGAGAGTAGCCCTTGTAAGTTACTTCTTTTGCAAATAGAAACATGGATTTGTAGTGTTGAAGAATACTTAAACCATAACAGGGCAGCATAAATGGGGCATGGAAATTAAGGAATGAAGCAAAATATAAGTAAAGCAGGGAATGACACTGTACGTAAAGCAGGGAATGACACTAAAAATGCCTGTTGTAAAGATCTACTGTGGGCTTTTCACGTAGTGGTGATTGGCCTTTGGGTGCAGTGAGACTAGATCATCGTTCTTCTTGATACTGTGTTCCCAGGATATATTTACATATATTCCAGATAGAGAGCACAAGACATATATGCATGTATGTGTTGTGTACTTGTCCCCTTCTCCTCCCCTTTCTACTTAGTTTCTCAGAGAAGTTATCTTTGAATTGATACTCAAATTCAACAGACTATTAAGATTTCCTGTTTATTTTTATGGGTATATAAAGATGCATTTAAAATATAGTTTGCATTAAACAAGATAGTACATTTTAAATTGATGTTATAGAAGCTAATATTTTCTTACCAGTGTTACTTACTTAAATATGGTACAAAGTCTTTCCTTAAAGCAGTATTCTTTTTGGTGATTATCTTGTAATCAGAAAATACTGTTGCTGGCAATGTGAGCTCTAAGCAATAGGTATAGATAAGTACATCCTTAATTGGAGTCCAGATCCACCAGATGTTAAAGATGATCTCTAGAGCTTCTCTTCTTATAACAGTAATCATTATTAATGTGAAAATTAATATATAATGAAGGAAAGTAGAGAAGTTTTTCAGGATTGATGGGGTGGTAGTTTTATATAATCTTATCCATTTAGTCATAAGTAACTTTCTGATTTTGATTTAGTTTTCCATATGAAGTTCCCTATTATAGTGAGGCATGTCTCAAAAATTACACAGACTTGACAATCTAGTTCCTAGATAAAGATTAGAGTGCATATCCTGGGATTTCTGAGAGAGTCTTCTTGACCAAAAGGGGGAAGAGAGAAATGAGCCAAAATAAAGCTCAGAGGCTGAGAGGTTTCAAACAGAATTGAGGGGTTATCCTGGAGGTTATTTTTATGCATTATATAGATTTCTCTTTTTGGATTATGATGTATTATAATCTGGAGGGAAGTACCTGAAACTGTTGAGGTGTGTTCCAGTAGACTTGATTCTTAAAGGTGCTTGTATAACAATATGGCTTTTACAGTGTGACTGTGTGATTGTGGAAACCTTGTGTCTAATGCTCCTTTAACTAGGTATGGACAGGTGAGTAAAAAATATGGATGGAAAATGAACAAATAATAGGGGAGACAAAGGTTAAAATAAATTGGGTAGATGGAAATACTAGTGGTCAGTGAGAGGGAGGGGTAAGGGGTATGACATGTGTGACTTTTTTCTTCTTATTTCTTTTTCTGGAGCGAGGCAAATGTTCTGAAAAATTATCATGGTGATGAATGCACAACTATGTGATGATATTATGAGCCATTGATTGTAAACCATGTTTGGAATGCTTGTATGTTAAAATTTATCAATTAAAAACAGAAAAGAAAAGATTGTCATGCACAGAAGGTAACAACAGTTGTATGACCTTTCACATTCATTGGTATTCTGCAAAATATTTTAAGTAATGGAAAAAGCAGACTTGGTGGGATTAATGGAATGAAACTTTTTATTTAAATAGTAATTGTGGCAAAGATTGGCCAGATCACATTGGACAAGCCATTTTATATTGCCTTGTTTTTGCAGACTAGTGCTAAGGCGAGAGAGGTGATGATACTACTTACCTGACAGGGCCAAAGTGAAGAGCAAATAAAATGATTCCTCTGGAAATGTTTTAAGAATGCTTAAGGATTTATTAGGGTCTAAGGTAGTATTACTGTTTTTGGCATAGGAGAAGAGTCAGTCAGAATATGTGAAGATCACCCAAGAAAAAGAACAACAAGAATCTTTGGCCCTGGAAGAGTTAGAATTGCAAAAAAAAGCAATCCTCAAAGAGAGTGAAAATAAACTTCAAGACCTTCAGCAAGAAGCAGAAACTTACAGAACTGTAAGTTTTAGTAATATCCAGGTTCCAGAGCTGTGAATTATTTGTATATAAAAACTGTTGCCTCTCCAGTTAGTCTAAAATTGTAGAGAAGCTTTTATTTTACTGAATTAGCTTTATTTATGCATACACTTCATTTTTGCATAATGCGAGCTAATCATGCTAATCTTGGCAGCTGTTTTCGCCCTGTGCTTTGTATTTGCTTCATGATGGTCCCAGTTTTGCCTTTAGCTGGTTGTGTTTCTGTCTGCTGCTCACTCAGCTTCTTCTCACGTAGGCTTTGCAGCATCTTCACTCCATTACTTACTCATCCTTGATCTCTAGGAAGTGGCCTCACTTTGTAGACAGCATTTGCCTTGGCACATTCCTACCTGTTCAGCCTCATCTCACTCCACATCCTGGAAATATCTATTCTCTGCATTTACCACAGTTAATTTACAACCGTGCCCTGCTTTCACATTTAAGTTTTTCTCAATTTTTCCATATTAGACATAGTTCTCTAATGATTGTATTTATGCATCTGTCTCAGTGTGCACATTTTTAATGCCCTTTGGTCTTTCCCCTCAGCAGTATTTGAAATATACTATTTGCTTTGAATAAACAGATTTGTGTTAGACTTTTTAGCCTCTTTGAACTGATTAAGACAGTGAAACTTTTTATACACATTCTAAACTGTGCTTTATTTTCCCATTTATGAACACTTATTAGCAATAGAGGACAAAAGGTATTAGGACACCTAGATCTTCTTTATGCTAGCTTTGTAAATTAATTGTACCTAAATTTCCTCACCTGTCAGTCACATTAAGAGATTAGATCCAGTGATTCTTTAGGTTCTTTCCAGCTCTGTCATTGACGTTCTGTGGTTCTGCTTTACTTAAAACTATTTTCCCTTCAGAATCAAAGTTGATATTTTCATGGAATAATAGTAATCTTTGGTAAAATCTGTTTAAGTTCCTTCTCTTTTGAAAAAAAGTTTAAATGATAATTTTTGCGGTAGAAAAATTACATATATTACTTTTAATCCAAAAAAATGAAATCAATACCATACTATTGTAGACATAAAAACACACACACACTCAGAAACAGTTACTAATATCTGGTTTATTTGTTTCTTTTTTACTATTCATTTACAATATTCTTGAAAATACAGATAGTCAACATAGTTACCCAGATCATTTCAAAAAGAATCTAGAGGGTACACGGATGGTTCAGTGGTAGAATGCTCACCTTTCATGCAGAGACCTGGGTTCAATTCCCAGACCATGCACCTAAAAAAAAAGAAACTAGAATTAGGAGTTTAGTTTAGTTAAAAATAAAATCTCTTCTCTTTGTTTTATAAATTCTTTAGCACAGAGGGATTCTTTGTCCTTTTTAGTGTTTGGTATGGTATATAAAGTTATCTGACTTTTAATCTTTAAGTGGTAGACATAATGTAGTGTATATCAGTGCTACTAAGCAAATATATACTTTAATAACAATATGTCTATTTTCATTAACAGAGAATTCTTGAATTGGAAAGTTCTTTGGAAAAAAACTTGCAAGAAAGCAAAAATCAGTCAGAAGATTTAGCAATTCACTTAGAAGCTGAAAAAAATAAACACAATAAAGAAATAACAATCATGGTTGAAAAATACAAGACAGAATTGGAAAGTGTACAGCAACAGCAGGATAACCTTTGGACTGGAAAACTCCAAGTCTTAAAGCAGCAGCATCAGGCTGAACTGGAAATGCTTAGAGAAAAATATGAACAGGAGAAAGAAACATTGTTGAAAGACAAAGAGATACTCTTCCAGGCACACATAGAAGAGATGAATAAAAAGACTTTAGAAAAGCTTGATGTAAAGCAAACAGAACTGGAATCATTATCTTCTGAATTATCTGAAGTATTAAATGCCCATCACAAGCTAGAAGAAGAACTTTCTTCACTAAAGAATCAAGCAAATCAGGTGAAGCAGGAGTTAGAGGCCAAGCTGGATGAACAGAAAAATCATCACCGACAGCAAGTTGACAGTATCATTAAAGAACAAGAGATGTCTATTCAGAGAACTGAAAAAGCATTAAAAGATGAAATTAATCAACTTGGGCTTCTGCTGAAGGAGAAGGACAGGCATTTGAAAGAGCACCAGGCTCATGTGGAAAATTTAGAAGCAGATATTAAAAGATCTGAAGGAGAACTCCAGCAGGCATCTGCTAAGCTGGATCTTTTTCAGTCATACCAGAGTAGCTCACATGAGCAGACGAAAGCATATGAGGAGCAGTTGGCCCAATTGCAGCAGAAGTTGTTGGATTTGGAAACAGAAAGAATTCTTCTTACTAAACAGGTAGCTGAAGTTGAAACACAAAAGAAAGATGTTAATACTGAGTTAGACACACACAAAACCCAGGTACAGGACTTAATGCAGCAACTTGAAAAGCAGAATAGTGAAATGGAGCAAAAAGTAAAATCTATAACCCAGCTCTATGAGTCACAACTTAAAGATAATATCCTAGAGCAGGAACAGACAAAGCAAATCTTGCTGGAAAAGGAGAATATAATTTTCCAAATGAGAGAAGGACAGAGCAAAGAAATTGAGGTACTCAAAAACAAATTGTCAGCCAAGGAGGACAGTATAAATATTTTGCATGAGGAATATGAAACCAAATTTAAAAATCAAGAGAAGAAGTTGGAAAAAATTAAACAGAAAGCAAAGGAGATGCAAGAAATGTTAAAGAAGAAATTGTTGGATCAGGAAGCCAAACTTAAAAAAGAGCTTGAAAATACTGTTTTAGAATTTAGTCAGAAGGAAAAACAGTTCAACACCAAAATGTTGGAAATGGCAGAGGCTAACTCAGCTGGAATCAATGATGCGATGTCAAGACTGGAAATAAACCAAAAGGAGCAAATAGAAAGGCTTACTGAGGTGCATCAGCGAGAACTCAATGATGTCATTTTAACCTGGGAACAGAAACTTAATCTTCAAGCTGAAGAACTTCAGGAAAAACATGAAATCCAGTTACAGGAAAAAGAACAAGAGGTGACAGAACTGAAGCAAAAAATCCTGATAGTTGGTTGTGAAAAAGAAGAGATGATCAAGGAAATAGCATGGCTGAAGGAAGAAGGTGTTAAGCAGGATACAGTATTAACTGAATTACAGGAACAGTTAAAGCAGAAGTCTGTTCATGTGAATGCTCTCTCACAAAATGAAACTAAACTGAAAGCACAACTTGAAAAGTTGGAGGCTGACTTGAATCATTCTGTGAAGCAAAATAGTTTTCTTCAAGAGCAGCTAAGTGAACTGAAAGTACTGGCAGAAAAAGATAGGCTGAAGGTTTCTGAGTTGACCGACCAGTTGAAAACTACAACTGAGGAATTCCAGAGTTTGAAATCATCACATGAAAGAAATAAGAAAAGCCTAGAGGACAAAAGCTTAGAATTCAAGAAACTGTCTGAAGATTTAGCAGTACAGCTAGATATTTACTGTAAGAAAACTGAAACCTTATTACAAGCTAAAACAAATGAGTTCATCAATATTACTAATAGTAAAATTAATGTCATTCTCTCTAGAATTTCTCATTGTCAACTCCACATAACTAAAATTAAAAAGACACTATTAATTCAAACTTGCAAAGTTTCTCAATTAGAAGCACAGCTTGTACAGCTAACAGAAGAGCAAAATACACTAAGTAGTTCTTTTCAACAAGCTGCCCATCAGTTAGAAGAAAAAGAAGATCAAATTAAGAACATGAAGGCTGATATTGAAGGTCTTGTAACAGAAAAAGAAGCCTTACAGAAGGAAGGAGGCAATCAGCAACAGGCTGCCTCTGAAAAGGAGTCTTGTATCACACAGCTGAAGAAAGAATTGTCTGAAAACATTAATGTTGTCACTTTGATGAAAGAAGAACTTAGAGAAAAAAAATCCGAGATCAGTAGTCTTAATAAGCAACTAACTGATTTGAACATTCAGCTTCAGAATAGTATCAGCTTAGCTGAAAAAGAAGCAAGCATTTCATCACTAAGTAAGCTATATGATGAACAACAACGTGAATTGATGGATCAGGTACAGGATTTATCTTTGAAAGTTGATACCCTGAATAAAGAGAAAGTTTCTGCTCTTGAGCAGGTAGATCACTGTGCCAACAAATTCTCAGAATGGAAGAAGAAAGCACAGTCAAGATTCACACAGAATCAAAATACTATTAAAGAGTTGCAGATGCAGCTTGAGTTGAAAACAAAGGAATCTGGTGAAAAGGATGAGCAATTAAATTTACTGAAGGAGGACCTTGAACAACAAAATAAAAGATTTGAATGTTTAAAGGGTGAAATGGAAGATAAGAAGAGCAACATGGAGAAAAAGGAGTGTAATTTAGAGACTGAGTTAAAAACTCAAACAGCAAGAATTGTGGAGTTAGAGAAGCATATTACTCAGAAAGCAATTGAAATTGAGTCCTTAAATGAGGTTCTTAAAAATTACAATCAACAAAAGGATATTGAACAGAAAGAATTGGTTCAGGAACTTCAACATGTTCAAAAGTTAGGAGAAGATAAGGACAACAGGATTAAAGAAGCTGAAGAAAAGGTCTTAAGTCTTGAAAAGCAAGTGTCTTCCATGAAATCTGAACTTGAGACTAAGAAGAAGGAATTGGAGCATGTGAATTCAAGTGTGAAAAACAAAGATGAGGAGTTAAAGGCGCTGGAAGATAGACTTGAGTTAGAAAGTGCTGCAAAATTAGCAGAACTGAAGAGAAAGGCTGAGCAAAAAATTGCTGCCATCAAGAAGCAGTTGTTATCCCAAATGGAAGAGAAAGAGCAGCAGTATAAAAAAGATACAGCAAGTCATTTGAGTGCACTAAATACAAAATTGCAGGAAAGAGAACGGGAAGTTCACATCTTGGAAGAAAAACTTAAGTCAGTGGAAAATTCACCACAATCAGAAGCATCAGTTGTTCCCAGATCAGTGAAAAATGTGGCAGCATGTACTGAGCAAGAAGAAACAAATTCACAAGGCTGTGTGCAGCAGGCATGTAAAGAAAAAGTCAGCATTTTACAAAGAAATTTAACTGAAAAACATACACTATTGCAGAGGCTAGAGCAGGAAAAAGAAGAGGCAATTTCTTCACATTCTGAAATGCAGTGCAAATACCAGGAGCTCTTAATAAAGTTAGAACATGCAGAAGCAAAGCAACATGAGTATCAAGTTACGATAGATCATCTTCAAGAAGAACTTGAAGAAAAGAACAAGAAATATTCCTTGATAGTATCACAGCACATGGAAGAAGAGAAAAGTGAAAATAACATAGGAGCAAAGCAAAATGTGGAGAATGTGGCTGACGATGTCCAGAAAACCCTCCAAGAAAAGGAGCTCACCTGTCAGATCTTGGAGCAAAAGATAAAAGAGCTAGATTCCTGCTTAGTAAGAGAAAAGGAAGTACATAGAATTGAAATGGAAGAGTTGACCTCTAAATTTGAAAAATTACAGGCTGTAGAACAACAGATCGATGGAAAAAATAAACCCACAGAAGTTTTGGAAATAAGTGCTAAAGAAAAGTCTGAAGCACATGTGATCCAACCCAAATTGTTTAGTAGCGTGGAAGCCCAGCACAATGACCTGGAGTTTAAATTAGCGGGGGCAGAGAAGGAGAAGCAAAGGCTGGGCAAGGAGATTGTTAAATTGCAGAAAGACCTTCGAATGTTGCGGAAGGAGCATCAGCAAGAATTGGATATAATAAAGAAAGAATATGAGCAAGAAATGGAAGAGAAAGTCAAGTAAGTTTTATTTTAGCATGAATGTTTTTAAGGCAGTCCTCCTTAATTAAGTTCTTTTTGTGTGTATGTGCCTAAAACAGTTATTTTAAGTTTTGCCTACCTGAAGTATTAAACATAAGTCCACTAAGTTAAATACTGATGAGAAATTTAAATTTAGGGCAAGAGAAAATGTGATTACATGTCCATTGTTTAGGGGGAGAACTTTTTCTTGCATGCAAGGTCATGGTTATTATGAACACATCCAAATAATTATTTTCTTTTTGTTTTATCGTTTACTATTAGCATTATTATTATGTAACATAGATGCATATGATGAAAAATTTAAAGTGAAAAGGAAAAGCCCTCCAGTCCCCAGGGATTTTCTCCCTATAGGAGAAAATAATACAATCACAGTTGATATATTATTCCACAATTTGTTTGCACCTGGATACACACACGCTCTTAAAAAGGTTTTGATACTGAGATCATACTGCATACATGGTTGAGAAGGCCAAGTAACTCTTTGTAACTTCTTTGTATGGCAGTAGTTAATTCTTTACATTTTTGTCACTCAGACAGGAGCAGGAAGATCTTGAGTTGAAGCACAATTCTACATTAAAAAAGCTGATGAGGGAGTTTAATACACAGCTAGCACAAAAGGAACAGGAGCTAGAAATGACGATAAAAGAAACAATTGGTAAGTAAGATCCAAAATTCAGTTAGGAACACATAAGAATTAGCAGAAATTATTTATAATATAAACTTATTCTTTTGTATGTGTGCAGACTGCACAAGTAATTGAATTGGAGAAAAAATAATTCTTCCTCATTCAAGTTCTCTCATGGGTGGCTGCACTGCCTGAGATGGCTTGCTTTAGGGAGAGGAGGATCAGATGAAAGAAACCTAAAATATTAACTAATTAATTACCTTGTAAAGACTTTTCTGCTCTGTGAGAAGTTATGTTTGATCATTTGATCACATTTGGTATCTGTTTATATATAATTGAATTTTAGCAAAATTAATTTGGAATGAGAGTTGTTACTGAAATTAGGATATAGATACTAATTCTTGCTTAATGTGTTTTCTTGTGTGTGCCCATTTTTTATTTATTAGATAAGGCCCAGGAAGTGGAGGCTGAACTTTTGCAAAGCCATCAAGAAGAGACAAATCAGTTACATAAAAAAATTGCAGAGAAAGAAGATGATCTAAAACAGACAGCCAAAAGATATGAAGAAATCCTTGATGTACCTTATTTTCTGCCTCTCTTTTTTTTTTCTACTTTAGCTGTAATAGATGTTGCAGTAGTGCTAAAGAAGATTGAATTGTCAGATTAACGTTTTTTGTAATATAGAGAGTTTTTTCCTTTCTCAATATTGTCCAAATTAGTGCTTCTATACCATATATTGCTTCATAAAGAGTCTAAGTGAGTTCTGCCAGGATTGTAGCTTCCTGATCAGATTCTGCTAACTGGACAGTACAGTTCACTTGCTGGTTTTGAAACAGCAATGAGTTACTAGAGGGAAGAATGGATTCTCTTTTCTGTCAGTCTCATAGATTTAGACTAAATAGTGAGAGACCCAGACTAAGAATTGAAAGTTTATGCTTGGGTGAAGTTTATATGGAACAGTTAATATGTATTTGAGTATGGCTGCTCAGTTCAGCTGGGGTTTTTCAAATGTCCACCTACCCAATTTGCAGGTGATTTTTGTTTTCATTGCAGAAAAAATAAAATGGGGTGCATCAGCTTTTATATTTAATGAGATGTTAGTTCAAGGTACTTATCCTGCTGATGGTAGATTAGCATGGTCATTTTTGTATGAAGATAAGCCATGGATGTTAGTGAGTACTTTGAGCTCCAGAACATTTTCAGATATAAAACACTGTAATTCTTGATTGGGTTGCAGATCCTTTAGTAACTCCAAGTCTTGTTTCACTATATGCCAAGAGCTATTTGATGAATAAGAATGCATAAATCAAAGAATCATGCCTCATCTGATATGGCAACAGTAGAAATCTGGGTAGGAAGAGTTCTGAATAATAATTATTCTAAATGTAATTGAAGTGGCTGAAATTCCAGGATACGACACATACCTATAAATGCTGCCTTTGTTTTATTTTTGAGCTGTAAATCTCATTATGAAAAGAAGGTTTAAATAATTTACATTTTCTTTTTCTTCCATAGAGTATATATGTGCTGAGTTTTAAAAAATGCTCCTATCTCTTGAATTCTTAGAGGATGTTAGAATTGCCAGTTACATTAAAGCTAGTTTAGTTTCATCTTCTGTTTTTTTGCAGAAGGAAAAGCAAGTGTGACATAGTTAAATGATTTCTATAAGACTGAAGAGTGAATAGTAGAGCAGTGATTCATCATTATTGTCACTTTTTATTTTATATATATTTTTATTTTTTAAATAAAGAACTTCTCCCTAAGAAAGGAACTTGAGGAAGGTGAAAGTTAAATTTGTCATAAATGATGATGTCAGGGAGACTTCATTTGTAGGAGATATACTGTTCCAAAACTCTTGAGTTCCATTTGTGAACCACTTCTGTATTTCTGGATCTGTGGGGTAGCAGATGGCAGATTTTCTGAGGGTTGTGACAAAACTCTATCTGCCCTCTGAGTGCAGGAGTTGGTAATGAAAGAAGTTAGGTAGGCAGAAGGGTATAAAGCAATAGGGAGGTGACAATGGAGCCTTCACTGTTGTTCCTTTGAAAATCTGTTGTATGTTAGGGAAACTGAGGAGATGGTCCTCCATGCTTCAGGCTTGCAATGGTAGAGTAAGTAGTCAAGAAGTAGAGGGTGGGCAAGGCAGAGGAATTGACTCTTCCCCAGACTAGCACAGTTCATTAGAACTATAATGCAAGCCACAAATGTGAGCCATATAGTAATTTTAAGTTTTTAGTAGCCACATTAAAAAATTAAAACAAAAAGCAGGTAAACTTTGTTTTAATAATATATTTTATTTACCCCGGTATATGCAAAGTGTTATCTCAACATTATAATCAATATAAAATTATTGAGATAATTTACTCTTTTTTTTATTTGTTCTTTGACACTAAATATGTATTTGTACTTACAACACATCTCCATTTGGACTAGCCATGTTGCAAGTACTGTCTAGCCACATTTCAAGGATGACAAGTAGTTAATGTATTGGGCAGTGCAGCCCTTGGACTTTCAACTGCCAGATCTGGCTTTGTAATTAATATCCCAAATATATACTCTGCCTTGAAGAATTTCTTTTTAAAAATGGAAATATTATTTTAAAAGGATATTAGCAACACTTAACAAATGCCATTTTTACCTTGATTCTGAGACATATTCTCTATCATTCTCCCATTTAAAAATTGCAAAATGATCGTTTCTCCTCCTACATACCTCTGGTGGTTTCTCATTTTCCCAGTGTACCTCCTCTAAGGGAGTCTGTTCCAGCCAAGCCCAATGTTGGCTTATTTTTCACTGTATTTTATCTTTGCTTATGCTTCACAATCTCTCACATGCTCATAGGTCATGAACTAATGCAAATGTCACCATCTCCTTTGACTTTTTATTTTTAAGTTTTAAATTTAACTTTTATTTAGGAAAAAATTATTTGAATCAAATGTATTCACATAGTTCAAAGACCAAAATAAAATTAAAAGGTATACTTGGAGAATGATATAAAATCAGAATGGCACTCCATTCTTCTTCGTGAGTTTTGTGTCCCATCCCCCTTGTCCCTCCACAGGTATCCATTAGTTTCTTATGCTGCATTCCAATGTTTCCTTATGCAATCAGAGACAAAAATGGAATATGTTCTTATTTTTTCCCTTTCCTACTCAAAAGGTTAGCTGAATGTTTTTTTCCCATCAGATCTTTAAAAACCCCTTAAATAAAATTAATTGACCTGTTTCCTTAAAATTCATCTGTATTTCTGTTACTTTACTTAGAGCATGTACTTTTGTCATACTTTTGGTCATACATATATACATACATACATACATACATATATATGCATATGTGTGAATGTGTGTGTTAATGTATCTGCCCTCTAGCCTAGACTGTAAGTATCTTGTAGGCAGGGATTTTGTTATTCATTAGTTCCTGGCACTACTGGACACTTGGTAAATTTGAAGGAAATGACATATGGTAGGGAAAGGGAGAATTCATTTGGGAGAAGTGGGTCGTGACATCTCTAAGGAAGAATTGGGTACTCATAAGTAAGAGAGCTTACCTTATAGGCTAATCTCTCTCTCAGAGCAATCACACTGAGAGGAAGTTGCTTCTAAAGCTATGTTAGATACAGAACTGGATTCATCCTAATATTGTCTGTATTTGTTTTTGGCATAATACTGGTCTTTAAAACATAATTTCCACGGATATACGCATAAAGATTCATTTTAACTAGTTTTTCTTTTCTTACTAATAAGTTTTTACTTCAAAACAAGCAGCTTTGTTTTTTCAAGAGGACTAGAAAGCTTGTACAAAGAAATTATAGTTTTTCTTTAATTAGAAATAATACTTTTAAGAACTCTTTTCTAATTCTTAGAAGGCTTTCCCTTAGATTGGCATCCCACACCTGTCAAAAGAAATGTCAGAATAGCTGTCATAAATTCTGGGTCTAGCTGATAAATAACCATCAAAGGCAGTCCCTTGAATTGGGTTTAGACCACACAGTCAGCCACACAGAAAATGCCAAGATAGAATAAAAACAATATACCAAGACTGAAGGCAATGATATATTTACAATAAATGGTTGATTATGTTTTAAGGGTAGAGGCCCAGTTACTGTGTGCCTCACTGATATATGCATAAGAACGCTAGTTGAAAGAGATTTTTGTTTTGCATGTGTTGAGAGAAAGGGTTTGTGTTTTTTCAATTTGTCTAAGAAAGTTTCATAGTAAAGTTATATTTTCTGCAGATGCCATGGTTCACTGTCTTATTTTGTAATATGGGGCCTATCTATTTTTGTTTTGAGAATGATGTTTCTTGGTTCTGGCAAGTCAGCATCTGTTAAATATACCTGTTTGTGGTTGTTTTTTATTATGTCTCTTACTCAGCAAACGCTTATCTTTATTACTCAAGTCGTATCAGTATTTCAATTCCAAATGTTCTTTTGCCACCAAAGATGTTGCGAGATTTATAGGAATGAGGAGAGGTCTGAGTTGCTCTGTGTAATAAATCACAGCTTTGCCAAAATAAAGAATGAGGGACTATAAGGATGGGCAACATCCTCTTACTAGGGTGATCCAAACAGAAGAGAGGATAATTTGTATGCCATTATTTTATAGGAGGATTATTGGGCTAGTCAGTCACATATTTTTGTAATGCAGCCTTGTCTACTTTTGCAAAGTTCAGAGCAAATAGAGAAATTTAAATGGTTACCAACACATTGGACAGTAACCATTTTTTTTTTTCAAAAGCATATTTTAGTAAAAAACCTCTAATGTGTTTTTGGGGCAAAGTATAGGAGATGTGCAGGTTTGCTGAAGCTAGAACAAAGAACCATTTCTTAATTTTACAGCCCTTCCAAAGGGATTAGGGGAAAAAAAGCTGCTCCACAGTTTCCTGTGATCAGTTAGTTGTCACCTGGTTGAGTAGTGCTGGGTATATTTGTTGATTTTAATTAATATTTTCTGGAAATTAGATCCTTATATAGAAAAGACCAAAGTCAGGGAACACAGGTTCTGTACTGTAGTTCTTTCAAGTACTGGTATGTACTGAGTTGTTGCTTGAACCGGGATACCCTAATTTAAAGGGAAAAACATTGTTTGGTGAGCTTTATGGTGTGAGGACAGAGGAAGTGAGGGTGGGAAAAGTAATATCCTAGAAATAGTGAGCAACATTAAAAGGAGCTTAGAGTTAAAAGTGGGGCATGAAAGAAAAATATTTAGAGCACAGTAATGAATTAAAATAAAAACAGTAGTGTGTCTCAGAACTGTTTAAGGCTTTTATTTTCCCTCTCAGTGTTAGTTTTCTCTGTACTGTGTTACTACTCTACAATGCTCCTTTTTTAAAAAAAAAATATGTATTTTTATTCATTTCCTACACACATACATTCCATGCATAGTGTACAGTGACTCACAATATCACATAGTTTTGTATTTATCACCATGATTATATTTTAGAACATTCGTATCACTCCAGAAAAAAATAAAAACTCTCACATCCCATACCCCTACCCCTCCCTCTCATTGACCACTGATACTTCCATCTACACAATTTATTTTACCCCTTATCTGCCCTATTATTTATTTATTTATTTATTATCCATATTTTTTAACTCATCTGTCTGTAGCCTAAATAAAGGAGCATCAAACACAAGGTTTTCACAATCACAAAGTCACATCTGCACTGTTC
Organism: Tamandua tetradactyla; assembly: GCF_023851605.1. NCBI lineage: Eukaryota > Metazoa > Chordata > Mammalia > Pilosa > Myrmecophagidae > Tamandua > Tamandua tetradactyla. The sequence continues at coordinate 50,218,057 of NC_135341.1, read as the reverse complement.
TTTTGATATGTTTATTAACACTTTTTTAATTTTTTTGGATCCTAAAGTCTCGTGAAGAAGAAATGACTGCAAAAGTAATTGACCTGCAAACTCAACTTGAGGAGTTGCAGAAGAAATACCAGCCAGGGCTACAACAGGAGGAGAACTCTAGCAATGATCAAGTGAGAAGAACTTGAGTTTGCTTCACCTGTTTCTTAAAAAAGCTATGATTTCCGTTTTACTTGCCTCCTAACATGTGTGTTTACTTCATTTTGATCCTAACAGAAACCTTGAGAGAGAAGTGTTCTTGCCTGCATTTCACAGACAGTGAAATTAAGGTTGAAAGAGTTTAAATAAAGTGTTCAAGCACACACAATAAATGTACCATTGGGAATTTAAACCCAATCTTACAGACTTCAAAACCTAGATATTTCTGTATACTGGTGCTTCCCAGTCTTCTCTTTGAAAAGAAAAGAAGGAGGGAGTGAATCTCATAATCCTGGGGCATAAGCAGAAATGGTCCATAGCAAATATGATGTTTTTAGAATTGTATATTTTGTATTAAAAATTTATGTAAATTTTATATACTGCTATATAGTATATCCTAACTTATAGTCACATAAAAGTGATGTTTTATATGCCATCAAGAAATTTCTACCTTTGTCTTTGGTTAATGGGCCAGATGCAGATGCAGTGAGATTATTTTAGAAAAGTGGACTAAATTCAAAGAGAGCTGGCACTTCGTGTCTAGACTTTTTATAATCCCAATCTTTAAATTAAATTGATGCTGTGAAAGATGAGCCATGTTTACACCTTGGCTTCCTGTCCCCCTGTGTACCTTACTAAGTACACAATCAAAGGGCATATGGGCCCCAGTTTGAGAAGCCTGACAAAATCCCATTCTATTTCCTTAAATGCTTCCATTTAACCAGTGTGAAATTTTCATAATGCTGTCATGAGGGTTTTAGGAAAGCGGGTGGACACTGTTCATGACTTTGTCCTTGAGAGTTGTAGAGGATTCATTACAGAGTGTCAGTTAGCGTATAGCAATTTTTTAGACAGCCAATTATATGATTTACTTTCCCAAAATTCAGAGAAAAGGGGGCTTTGTCATGCTGTCCCACTTGGCAAGTATCCCTCATTGGAAAGGGAGCAAGCTAAATGGACTGTTTCTCTGTTTCTTTAACAGCTACCTGCAATAGTTCTGTTGTATTAGTTTTTTTTTTCCTTAGCCAGTCTGTCATGACTGATTATACCAGATGTTATTAAACATTGCTTTCTATGAGAAAAATATTTGTTTTTCTAATATGAACATTTCCTTAATATTGGCATATGTATTAATGCTCAGGGATTTGGCCTTCAAATCCTGTGCCAGAATACTATATAATATTTGAAACATTAACAAATTTGAATCCTTTACCTTGTATCATAAGAAAGGAAGGAAAATACCCTTAATTTTATTTCTACTCAAAAAACTTTTTTTTTTTGTATTTTATTCTTCATGAATTTCTATCCTGTTCTTTCTTGAGCATCTTCTGGTGCTTTTGGGGTATCTTGAATTGCATACAAGTGCTGGGCGCCGTGAAAAGCAATTTGTGATTATAGCTCAGAGTAGATTCCCAGAAATAGTGCTATAAAAGTTGCTTTAAAGGGCATATATGCTTAAAATATATATGCTTAAAATAGACATAAATGTGTTTATTTAATATGTTTTTGTTGTGAAAGAATTAGATAATACGTAAATAAACAATAAAAAACAAAAATTCCCCTTTTCCCTCCCTTCTGGGTGCCTCCCCTTCCCAAGTTGTGATGATTGTTAAGAGTTTGTTATAGCCTTAAGGCTATAACACTGATCCTTGTGATTTCATGCTGCTGTGTTTTATTGTGTGTTTACTTGTAGATTTTTAATGTATACTCATTTTTTTTCTTTTCCATTTTCAGGTAACAATTATGGAGCTCCAGGTAAGACTAGTACTTCACTGAATTTGATTAAAGGTAGTGCTTATTCAGGAATATTGTGTTTTAACTTAAACGTGAAGAGACTTTTTTAACAAGGAAAAATTTCCTGAACAATACAGAAATGTGTTCAGGCAATGATGAAACCCGTGTGCATTTCATACCTGACTTTTTATTCTTTCAGTCACAACTAGCACAGAAGACTACTCTTATCAGTGACTCAAAGTTGAAAGAACAAGAGTTCAGAGAACAGGTATAATATAATTGGTACCTTTCATTTTGAGCTAACTTCCTTAATTTATATAAATATGTGCTTGGGTCTTACTCATTAATTTAAAAAAATAGCTGATTTAATAATTGGCTTTGAAAAATAAATAAATAAATAATTGGCTTTGAAATCCTTTTGTCTTACACAGGAAATTTTATTTCCAAATCCAAAGGCTTTAGAGGGTAGCACTATAAATTCTTGAAGACATGTTTGAACAAGACCATTTGCATCTTGTTATTTTTAGTGCTCATACATTTTGGATAACAATATCTGTTTGCATAATTTTTGATAACTTTAGTTTTAGAAAGAAATTATTATTTGAATCAAACCCAGATCTCCCACATGGAAGGCGGGCATTCTAACCTCTGAACTACCCGTGTACAGGCTTAGTTTTAAGGCCAAATCCAGGGATTTTCCAGTTCCCTCAAAATTCGTAGATAGTAACCTTGATAATCATTTAATCTGGGTGATGGATGGGTATATAGGCATTAATTGTACTAGACTTTCTATATTTGAAATTTTTGGTCACAAAATTAAAAAAAATTCATAGACAGTTATTAAGTTGCAGAGTTGCTGTGTTTTACAGTGTTGTTTTATTTTTTTCTGTTTCCCAGGTGGTTTAGCTTTTCCCATCCATTCTCAAAATGATTGCTTTAAAATTTGTTTAACATCCTCAGTCTTCAAAACTGTCCTAACTTAACAATTTTTGTTCTGACTTTTTCATTGTGATAAAATATACATAACATAAAATTTACCATTTTATTCATTTTTAAGCATACAATTCAGTGACATTTAAAATAGTCACAATGTTGTGCAGCCAATAGTGCTATCCAGTTCCAGAATGCTTTCAGTCATCTCAAAAGGAAACCCTGTACTCAATAAAGCAGTCACTTCCCATTGTGACCCTTAATCTGCTTTCTGTAACTATAAATTTGCCTATTTGGGATATTTCTTATAAATGGAATCATAATATTTGGCCTTTTGTGTCTGGCTTCTTTCATTTAGCATAATGCTTTCAAGGTTCAGTTTATGACTGAGTGATATTTCTGTGTGGATACATTCTTACTTTTTTGGGGGGGGTGTTTATACCTAGATGTGGAGTTTGCTGGTTAATATGTTAGTTCTATGTTTAATTTATTGAGGAACTGACAAATTTTTTCCCACAGTGACTGCAGTGTTTTACATTCCCATCAGCAATGTACCAGGGTTCCAATTTCTTCACATCCTTGCCCAATACCTGTTTTTTTTCCTTTGTTTGTTTTTTGTTTTTTAATTATAGCCATCCTAGAAAGCGTGAAGTAGTTTCTTGTGGTTTTGATTTTCATTTCCCTAATGACTTATGATATTGAGCATTGCGCCTTGGCTTTGTTGACCATTTGTTGTCTTTGGGGTAATGTCTTTTCAAGTCCTTTGCCTATTTTAAAATTAGGTTGTCTATCTTTTTGTTGTTGAGTTGTAAGGGTTCTTTATATATTCTGAATATGAAGCCCTTCTCAGATATGTTATTTCCAAATATTTTCTCCCATGGTTGTCTGTTGGTTGTCTTTTCACTTTCTTGATAATGTCCTTTGACTCATAAAAGTTTTTAATTTTGCTGACGTCCAGTTTATCAATTTTTTCTTTTGCAGATTTTACTGAGAAATATTTACTGATCATATATTCCAGTGTTCATCCAAAGTATACAATCAGTATGTCACAGTATCTTCCCTTAGTTGTGCAGCCATCACACTCAAATCTAGACTATTTTCATTGCTTCCAAAAGAAAATTATCAGATAGATACACAAAAATGAATATGACTGCTGGATCACCATATTAATATTCTTTTTAGCCTCCAGTGTTTTGGAGTAGCTAGAAGGAAAAATCTAAGATGGTGGAATGATAGCCCATGACAAATTCTGGGATCTGTTTTGTAACTACTTGTTGAAATGTGCTTTAAACATTATTGCTTTTCTCTTTCTTTACTTTATATGTATGTTATATTTTACAATGAAAGAGAAGTTTTTTTAAAAAGAAGAAAACCCCAAACATCCTGTATCCTTATCTCCCCCTATTATTGACTCTTAGTCTTGGTGTGGTACACCAGTTACTGTTGATGAAATACTTTTAATGTACTACTGTTAACTATAGTCTGTAGCTTGCAATAAGTATTTCTCTCCACCTACCACTCTATTATTAACTCTTTGTACCAGTGTCATATAATTGTTCTAGTTGATGCAAGAACTTATATAAATTTGTAGTGTTACTTGATGACATATATGACTGTAAACAACCCCTTTCAAACAAATTCTGAATATATTAGGATACTGCTTCCCCTTCTCTAGCTTCTTTTTTGTTTCTCAGTATCCTATAGTCTGCATTTTAAGAGTTTACATATTCTGGTTGGTTCATATTAGTGAAATCATATAGTTGTCTATCCTTTTGTGTCTGACTTATTTTACTCAACATTATATTCTCAAGATTCACCCATGTTTTCGCATGTTTCAGGACCTCATTTCTTTTTACTGCTGCATAATATACCATAATAAGTATATCTATCTTGTTTATCCATTCATCTGTTGATAGGCATTTGGATTGTTTCTATTTCTTGGCAATTGTGAACACTATCACTATGAACATTGGTGTGCACATGTCTGTTCGTGTTCTTGCTTTCATATCTTCTGAGAATATACCAAGTAGCAGAATTGCCAGCTCATAGGGCAACTCAATATTTAGTTTTCTGAGGACCCACCAAGCTGTCTCCCACAGCAGCCGTACCATTTTATACTCCTATCAACAGTAAACAAGTGTTCCTATTTTTCCACATCCTCTCCAACACTTGCAGTTTCCTGTTTGTTTAATAGTGGCCATTCTTATAGGTGTGAGCCAATATCTCACTGTGATTTTTTTTTTTTTTTTTTACATGGGCAGGTACCAGGAACCGAACCTGGGTCTCCAGCATGGCAGACAAGAACTCTGTCACTGAGCCACCATTGCCTGCTCTCTCATTGTGGTTTTGATATGCATTTCCCTAATAGCTAATGAAGATGAACATCTTTTCATATGCTTTTTAGCCATTTGTATTTCCTCTTTGGAGAAATGACTGTTCATATCTTTTACCCATTTTATAATTGGATTGTTTGTCCTTTTATTGTTACATTGTAGGAATTCTTTATGTAAACTGGATATCAAGCCCTTGTAAGGTATATGGTTACCAAATATTCTTTCCTATTGAGTTTTCACCCTCTTGACAGTTTTTTGAAGTACCTAATGTTCTACCTTGAGGATTTTCAATTTATCCTTTTTTTTTATTTTATTGCTTATACTTTGAGTGTAAGGTCTAAAAAAGCTATCTCCTATCACTAAGTCTTGAAGATATTTCCCTGTGCTGTCTTCTAGGAGATTTATGGTACTGCCTCTTCTATTAAGGTCTTTGATCCACTTTGAGTTAATTTTTGTATAAGGTGTGAAGTAAGGGTCCCCTTTATTCTTTTGGATATGGATACCCACTTCTCCCAGCATCATTTATTGAAGAGATTATACTGTCCCAGTTTATTGGATTTGGGGGGACTTGTCAAAAACCAAATGATTGCAGATCTGAGGGTCTATTTGTGAACCCTCAGTTCTGTTCCATTGATCAATATGTCTGTCTTTGTGCCAGTACCATTGCTGTTTTGACCACTGTGACTTTATAATAAGCTTTAAAGGCAGGAAGTGTAAGTCTTCCCACTCCATTCTTTTTTCAGGGTGTTTTGGCTATTTGTGACCCCTTTCCCTTCCAAATAAATTTGATAACTTGCTTTCCCAGTTCTGCAAAGTAGATTGTTTGGAATTGATTGGTATTGTGTTGAATCTGTAAATCAATTTAGGTAGAATTGACATCTTAACAACATTTATCCTATCCATGAACACGTAAAGTCTTTCCACCTATTTAAGTCTTCTTTGATTTCCTAAAACATTGTTTTTGTGGTTTTCTGAGTACAGGTCCTTTACATCCTTGGATACTTGATTCTCTTAGTTGCTAATGTGAATGAAAGTTTTTTCCTCTCTCCTGCCTTTTTCAAGGGGAGGTCTCTTGTAACAAATTCTCTCAGCATTTATTTGTGAAAAATTTAAACTCTACTTCACTTTTGGGGAGAGCTCTGCTGAATAAAGAAATCTTGCCTCGCAATTTTTCTCTTTCAGAACCTTAAATATATCACACCACTGCCTTCTCACCTGCATGATACTCATCGAATAGTCAGTGCTTAGTCTTATATGGCTTCCCTTGTATGTAATAATTCACTTTTCTCTTAATGCTCTTAAGGTCTTTTCCTTCTCTTCATCATTTGACAATCTGATTAACGTGTGTATACTGAAGTGGGTCTGTTTGGATTTATTCTATTTTGAGTTTGTTGGTCTTCTTGGATTTGCATATTTATATCTTTTATAAGGGTTGGGAAGTTTTCCCCAATTAGCTCCTCAAATAATCTTCCTAACCCTTAATTCTTTTCTTCTCCTTCAGGGGCACTGATTATTCTTATATATGTGTACTTAATCTTGTCAGTAATTTTTCTGAGATCCAATTCAAATTTTTCCTTATTTTTCACCATTTGTTCTTTTGTATGTTTGAATTCAGTTACTCTGTCCTCTAGTTCATTTATCCTTTCCTCTGCCTCCTCAGATCTACTATTGTGTGTCTCTAGTATGTTTTAAATTTTATCTACAGTATCCTTCATTTCTGTAAGATCTGTTATTTTTCTATTCTTGCAAATTCTTTATGTTCTTCTAGTGTCTTCTTGATATCCTTTATCTCTTTGGCTAACTCATTGAACTTATTTAGATTTGTTTGAACATCTTTGATTAGCTGCAAATTCTGTGTCTCCTATGGTTTTTGTTTGTTTGTTTGTTTTTGCATGGGCAGGCACTGGAAATCGAACCCAGGTCTCTGGCATGGCAGGCGAGAACTCTGCCTGCTGAGCCACCGTGGCCTGCTCTCCTATGGGTTTTTGTTTTTGTTTTGTTTGTTTGTTTTTTGCATGAGCAGGCACCGGGAATTGAACCTGGGTCTCCGGCATGGCAGGCAAGAACTCTGCCTGCTGCACCACTGTGACCCACCCCCTTCTATGGGTTTTTAATTTGATCATTTGGCTTGGCCATATCTTCTTGCTTCTTTGTATGGTTTTTTTATTTTTTTTTACAGGTTTCTTGGCATTTGATTATCTTGATAAAGTTATTTTGAAGGTTGGTTTCCCTCTCTTGTCTAATATTTTCTTTTTGTTTGGGTTTGCATTGAAGGTCTTCTTTGGCACTTGGTTTGTCAGTAATTCTCAGCCAAACCAAGGGCTGGGCCTAATTCTGGGAGTGCAGCCCTTTTCAGGAGTCTGTTAGAGGTTGGACAGAGAAGCAGACTGCCAGACTGCATTTTCCCAGTCTTCCCAGTGAATGGCACTCTTGGGCTACGTCTTTCCCATGACTCTGCTTCTCTCTGATGGTGCCAGCCCTCACTGGGCAGGTCCAGACCAGGTGAAAATCCAGTGAAGGCCCTAGACCCCCCGGCAGCTCCGGGTATGGGGGATGGGCACTGTGTACCACGATGAACACTCAGGTGCAATGTTCACCAGACCCTTGTGTAGAAAAACTCTGGGCTGTGAGACTGAAAAATTCAACTTTACCAACCAGCAGCTGGCCCAGGAGTGCTCTGATTTTTGCTGGCCAGCAAGACTGCCTCAGGGGTGGGGAAAGGTTGCCTGGCTTTGCTTCTCTGCTCATGAGTACAGTGAGTACTCTGAGCCCCTGTGTAAATAGATGAAGGCAGCAGGACCCAGAGTGTCTCTCTCTCTCTGGCCAATTGTCACATAGGATCTGGTCTACATCTCCCTCTCATCCTGAGGGGAGGACATCCCAGACTCCTCCAAATCAAGCACCTGCAGTGATGAGGGATAGGTACTGGTCTCCAGCAGGATCTCTGTATGCGGATAAAATGAGTCTACTGCTCCCAGATTATTACACAGGAATGCTAGGCTGTAGGACTGAGAGAAATGCCTCCCGCACCTCTTCAAAGCAGAAGTGTGCCACTTTTCAGCTGCTTGATACAGCTGTTGTGCTGTGGGGCATCATAGGGGTGACTGGGTATACTCATCTCAATTTCTTAGTTATTCTTTCTCTGCTTTTCCATCTGTGTTTTCCCTTATATAATGCAGAGGTCTTTCTCTGGTCACCCAGACTCCAGAACTGCTGCTTTGGTCATTTTCTGCCTGTTTTCTAGTTGTTTTATAGTAGAGGAGTGAATGTAGCCTATCCTAATCTGCCATCTTCCTGGAAGTCTCTGTTTTTTCTTTGGTAGCTTATGCTTTTAGCATCATATCTAAAAAAGCAGTTGTATTAATTTTGTTTGCCTACATTCTGTCTTCAGCATTTAACCAATCTAGTGGCTACAGCAGTTCTCTTTTTCTACATATAGTTTCTATATGACTCTTACAATATGGTTTGGATATTTGTCATTTTTAGATTCACAATTTAGAAGACCGTTTGAAGAAATATGAGAAGAATGTATATGCAACAACAGTAGGGACACCTTATAAAGGTAAAAATGGGATTTATGGATGACTTTTATTTTTGTCTTTGTTAATCTTTGTTCTTTATAATGAGCATCTTACATTTGAAATTAACCAATAACAGTTATTTTGGGGGAAAGAATGACAGCAATCTAAGACAAAAATTAAAATCAAGGTTCAGTCATGTGTCATTACATGCTGCGAATACATGCAGATGTGTAGAAGTGAAAACTGCAAATTTCCACTTTAGTCTCTACTTGACAGGTGGACCCAGTTAACAATTTATATTTTCCAGACTCTTTTCTGTATGTATGCAAACATGTTTTTTGTAATCCCCTGCATGCACTCATATATACACATAGAAATGCACAGATTTATATATTTTAAATGTTTCCTGTTTTTTATTATTATAATAATTCTGTAACCAATTCTTAAACCATGGCTTAAGGAGAAAATAATTTCATAAAAAGTCTTGTATTCAAGGTGAGGATGGATGATTTGGAAATATTTTTATCTTACTTTGAAAACATGCCATTTGCAAAGGATATTAAAGATGAGCTTGAGTGTTTATGGATTGTTTCCCTTGAGATAAGATCACCCATTCTCTAAAGTTTAGTTTCACTGCCTAACTGCATTAAGAATATTTTTATTTTGTTAAATCATTTCTAAAGTTTTCTGCTTTATCATGAGACATCAGAGCTTCAATCAAAACCATTGACCATTCTTTTGTATTTTTGAAAGCTCTTATTAATTGAGAAATAACATGATACTATAAAAATTTAAATTAAATTAAATAAGGGCTTGCTTTGAATTCTTTCCAAACCTCTCTTCAGAAAAAAGAGAAAATCAGTTTTGCGGTTTCCTATCACTCTCTGCAGAGAAGACTCCTGCTGCAAAGTTTATTAATCATAGCTAAATCAACTGTATGTGATTCTCACCATGTCACTGTGCTGAGTTGGTATTCAGCAGCACAGAGAGAATAGTTTTGATTCTTTTTCTTAGTTTCAACTTCAGAGTTTCATGCATAATTTCCTTTTATTTTTGTTTTAATATCTAAAATTAGCACGTGCTGTCTATTTAATAGCTACCACATATATAATACTAAGTGTTCTTAGTATTATCTATCAATGCATTTAATCCTCTCAACAATCCAGAAACGACTGGTTGCATATGCACACTAATCTTTCCACTATGCTACCTCTTTAAGAGTAAGAATAGAATGAACATCTGAATATCTGCCTTACAGGGTAAGAAGTAAAACATTACCATTTCTTTAGAAGCCCCCTGTGCATACCTCTGAAATGATAGCATTGTCTCTCCCATTGTGCTGACTTTCCAGGTTTTTTTCCCTGACTTTATGTTATTTATTTCCTTGTACTTCTTTATTGCTTATAGCCTATGTATATATTCCCCAAAAATATTTTGTTTAGATTTTGCTTGTTTTTAACTTTATGTAATATAATCATACTGTAAATATTTTTATGTAACCTGTTAGTTTCTTTTACTTATATAAGCTTTGTGGTATTCATCTATGTTGTGTATAGTTGTGGTTCACTCTTCTCGATTGTATTAATTTTTTATATTCTTGTCTCCTAGTACACATGTGAAAGATTTTCTTTAGAGTATATGATTAAGAGTTGAATTGCTGGGTCATTGGATATGAACATTTTGTATTTTTCTGTAAAGTTTATACTAATATCCACTTCTCCCAGTAGTGAATGAGACTTGTTGATCTAAATGGTGTGTAACATGATTTTAATGCATTTCTCCCACTAATAATTTTGTCAAGCATCTTGCTTATTCATTCATTTTAGTAAGTGTACTTACTCTTTTGTGAGATGTCTATCTATATCATTCACTTCTTTTTGAATTAGATTATCTGTCATTTCTTTATTGATTTGTAGAAATTATTTTAAAATTGTGTATATTTATCCTTGTCAGTTATATGGTTGCAGTGCTCTTCTATTAGTTGTTGTTTTCCTCTCTATTAATAATGCCTTCCTTTTAAGCTTTTTATTATGGAATGTTTCAGACATATAGAAAAGTAGTGAGAGTAGCATCACAAATATGCATATACCCATCACCCAACTTCAAGTTTTCAAGGTACACCCAATCTTGTTTCATCCATACTCCAACCTTACTTATCCTTAGGTTCATTCATTTATTTTAAAGTTTCAGGTATTATATCTTATCATTTCATATATGACTATTTCAGGATGTAGCTTACAAAAGAACTTTTTCAAAATAACTACAATGTTATTATCACACCTAAAGGATTAACAGTGCTTCCTAAATATCATTGAATATCCAGTCATTATTCAGACTTACCAGTAGCATCATAAATATTTTCTTGTTCTGGTGATCTAATAGTTGGTTTGTTTGAATCAGAAACTAAATACTGTCCATACATTGCCTTTGATTGATAAATCACCGAAGTCTCTTTTAAACTCAAGATTTCTTCTCTCCCTCTCTCTTTTTCTGGTCATTTTTTTTGTTGAAGAAGCCAAGTTACTTGTCCTATGGAGTTTACCACATTCTGAATTTCTGGATTCCATCTCCATGGTATCTATCTTCTTTTTTATCCAAATTTAGTTTTATGAGAAAATGAACATAATTGCCAGAAAAAAGGGACATTTATGGGTCATTCAGGCCAAGCACATTTAATCATCCTCATTGAGAGAGTATTAAAAATTATTTGGCAGATTCTCTAAATCAGGGATTCAGATGCAAATGATCAGAAGATGGAATTGTCCCTACCCCAAGGATGTAGACAGATAAATAGGATGAGTCTGAGAGATGGAACCTTGTGAAAAACAGCTGTGACAGGTGGTGTCTGTCAGACACCAGTCTCTGGGCTATCCCTGCTGCCTTCCCAGCATTTGGGCAGGGAGGTATTTCAGGGAGTTGGGTCGCTAGAACTCTTGGGGAACCAGAATGGGGGCTGGGGCTTACTAAGAATACAGCCCTACTTACAGTGTTTGGAGGAAAATTCATGCCGGCCCTGGCCCTTGCCCTTACCACCAAAGTTGCACACCTGATGAATGATCTGTTGCTGCTTAAAGGTAGTGGTGATGTTCATATTATCTGGGATGTGGAGATAGTGAATATTATGACCTGTTACAAAGGTCATCCAGCTCTACCTGATGCTTTTAGTCATCCATGTATATGATATTAGCCAGGCGGATGATCGTGAAAGCATCGATGTTGACTCTGTGTCCATGGGCCATACTCTTGTCCTACAAGTCCACAATGGTTACCTGTCCCTGGAGGCCCTGTAGCAGGATGATTAGGCTGTTCTTGAAATGATCTGTTCCTTCATCGAGTGCCTCAGTGCCATTCTGCTACACAGGCTGGCTGCTTGCACGTGATATTCCTTTTGCTTTCCTTGTTCAGGTTGCCGCTGAAGCTAGCAGGTATCCAGCTGGGATGCCTCCTGCCCATGCCAGGCGAACCAAGAAGCCCTGGCAATGATGGGCCACTTCCAGGAGCATAGTCCATGGTATCTTTTAACTTGTTCCTCAACCCTCTGTACTTTCTTTAACTGGGTAATTAGAGCTAAGGCTTGACCAGATTTAGGTTTGAGTTATTGACAAGAATACTTCATGAAGAGTGTTATGTACATCCCACTCATTCAAAAGATGAGTGATTTCATTTCATTTCAAAAGATGCATAATATTTCTATAATTTTGAGATTTATCACTCAGTTTAGGTGTCATGAGCATGTCCTTTCATTTGTGGTTTTAGCATCTATCAGCTATTGTTTATCTAGAACTATTGTTTCATTAGGGGTTGTGTAGTGGTGATACTCAGATTCTGCCATTTCTTGTGCATATGTTAACTGGAATTCTTACATAAGCAGAAACTTTCCTATATTATCTATTTGGTTACCTTGAGGTATATCTTATATAAGGGGAGCAGGATGAATGCTTGATTCTGTCCTTTATTTCCCATTTTTCAGAATGAGTTAGTATTTGGGCATCATCCAAAGAAGAAAAGTGAGGGTTCGTTTTGTTTTATTCTTTTTTTTTTATGGAATTATTATAAAGTCATGGATTTTTAAGATTTTTTTTCTGTCCAATTGCTGGAATTCTCTTTTTTGGCATTCAAACTGTCCTTCTTTGACCCATGAGGGTCCATTCAGAATGGTTCCTGTATCTTTTTGACACATTCTTAATACTTCCTTGATTTCTGGTATCAAAAATGTTTTCAAGAGATAATACATCAATTCCCTGACCATGCAACCCCCTCCCCCAATAAAGAAGTGATACTACGTCTAGTTCATACTAATATTTCCACTCTGATTTTATATTGTACCTCTCTGTTCTTATGGTGAAAATCTATGTCTCTAACAATAACATAATGAGTAATTTGTAATTATATGTGTGTATATATATATAACGTAGCTAAATATACATTATAAATGCAATATTTTCAGAAAATAATACTAATATGATTAACACTAATGAAGCAGTTTATGATGTATTTTAGGATATAATTCCATTTGGGATGTGTGCTTACTGTGTTAAAAGTAATTTGAATTAATGCTTTTCTTTGTATTTTAATCAGAAATTTAATATGTGGTTGTATATATTTGTTTCATTTTGTTTTCAGTTTTTATGTGCTGATTGTTTCCACTATGAATTAATTTTATTTTATAATGATTATATAAAACATGTGCATGGTTCTGAAGTCAGAACTATAGATCAAGAATTATTCAGAGAAACTGAATGTCCATCTTTGTTCCCTCTACTCTTTTCTTCCCTTTCCATAAACATACCCAGTTTTACTAGTTTAGGGTTTAGCTTTCCGTTTTTCTTTTAAATTTTTATTAATAAAACCAGTCAACATACAACATGAACGTTCTTAACATATGAACATTCCATACTTTGTGTGCAGTTAATATCATCACATAGTTGTATATTCATCACTGTAATCATTTCTCAAAACATTTACATTACTCCAGAAAAAGAAATAAAAAGAAAAAAGAAAAAACTCATACATACCATACCCCTTACCCCTCCCGCTCTTTGACCAATAGTATTTCCCTCTGCCCAATTTATTTTGACATTTGTTCCCCCATTATTTATTTTTAATCCATATTTTTTACTCATATTTTGTCCATACCATAGATAAAAGCATGAGAACAAGGTTTTCACAATCACAGTCACTTTGTGAAAGCTATATCATTATATAATCATCTTAAAGAAACATGGCTACTGGAACACAGCTGTTCAGTTTCAGGCACTTTACTCTAGCCTCTCTAATACACCTTAGACTAAGAAGGGGTTATCTATATAACACGTAAGAATAACCTCCAGGATAATCTCTAACTGTGTTTGAAATCTCTCAACCACAGACACTTTATTTTGTCTCATTTCTTCCCCCTTTCAGTCGAGATTTTCTCAATCCCTTGATGCTGAGTCCCAGTTCATTCTAGGATTTCTGTCCTGCATTGACAAGGAGGTTTACACCCCTGAAAGTCATGTCCCACATAAAGAGGTGGGGCACAGAGAGTTTGCTTGCCATGTGAGATAGGCCACATCTGAGCAACAAAGAATGTTCTCTGGGGGTGACTCAGGCCTAATTTTAAGTAGGCATAGACCTTTACAGGGATAAGTTACATATGAACAAACCCCAAGATTGAGGGCTGGGCCTATTGATTTTGTTGTCCTCACTGCTTGCAAGAATATCACGCCTTAGAAACAAGCTCGTTTAAGGGCTTTTCTGGAGCCTGTGCCTTCCCCAGGGGAGGGGTGAAGCCCAACTCAGGTGGAATCCCTCCCTCAAGGAATTCAGACACCAGGGCTTGGTAACTTGAATCCATTAAAACCAGCCTACAATCTCTCCTCTGTCTCCACCACATCCCCAGCAGGGAGAGTCTACCAAAGTTAAAGGTACTGCATCATCTTATGCTGGTGGGACCTGCAGGCAAACAAGTACCACATATTGGGCAGGATAAGAAAAACAGAGCCCAGAGATGTCACATAAAGGCTTTCAAGCTGCTGGGTCTCACCCTCAGGGAAAACCAACGCAGGTGACTCTTTCCTCCTGATAGGAGGCCAGTTTGGTCTGGGAAAATCCAGGCACCATACAAGCAGGGCAAGAAACAAAAACACAAGAACTGAAAAATTCTCCTCTGTTAAACAAAACCTAAGCCAGAGGTCCATAAAAAGCTGAACTGAATGTCAAAGAACAGAGAGACAACAAATTCATCTAGCAAGAAAACCCTAGGTAAAAGAAGTGAAAGCAATCTCCAGAATAAACTAATTAAGGTAATTAAATGCCTAGACACCAGCAAAAAATAACAGATCACACTAGGAAAATTGAAGATATGGCCCAGTCAAAGGAACAAACCAACAATTCAAATGAGATACAGGAGCTGAAACAATTAATTCAGAATATATAAACAGACATGGAAAACCTCATAAAAAACCAAATCAATGAATTGATGGAGGATATAAATAAGGCAAGGAATGAACAAAAAGAAGAAATGGAAAGTCTGAAAAAACAAAACACAGAACTTATGGGAATGAAAGGCACAGTAGAAGAAATGAAAAAGACAATGGAAACCTACAATGGTAGATTTTGAGAGGCAGAGGATAGGATTAGTGAATTGACTAATTAGAGGATGGAACATCTGAAATCTGACAAGAAAAAGAAAATATAGGGAAAAAATGGAAAAATATGAGCAGGGACTGAGGGAGTTGAAGGACAATATGAAGCGCACAAATATATGTGTTGTGGGTGTCCCAGAAGGAGAAGAGAAGGGAAAAGGAGGAGAAAAACTAATGGAGGAAATTATCACTGAAAATTTCCCAACTCTTATGAAAGACTTAAAATTACAGATCCAAGAAGTGCAGCATACCCCAAAGAGAATAGAATCAAATAGATGTACTCGAAGACATTTACTAATCAGAATGTCGGAGGTCAAAGAGAAAGAGAGAATCTTAAAGCAGCAAGAGAAAAGCAGTCCTTCACATACAAGGGAAGCGCAATAAGACTATGAGTAGATTTCTCAGCAGAAACCATGGAGGCGAGAAGACAGTGGGATGATATATTTAAATTATTAAAATAGAAAAACTGCCAACCAAGAATTCTATATCCAGCAAAATTGTCCTTCAAAAATGAAGGTGAAATTTAAAACATTTTCAAACAAAAAATCACTGAGAGAATTTGTGACCAAGAGACCAGCTCTGGAAGAAATACTAAAGGGAGCACTAGAGACAGATACGAAAAGACAGAAGAGAGAAGTGTGGAGAAGAATGTAGAAAGGAAGACTATGAGTAAAGGTAAAAAGAAGGAAAATTAGATATGACATATAAAATCCAGAAGGCGAAATGGTAGAAGAAAGTACTACCCGTGCAGTAATAACACTAAATGTTAATGGATTGAACTCCTCAATCAAAAGACATAGACTGGCAGAATGGATTAAAACACAGGACCCATCTATATGCTATCTCTACTCAAAGGACATGAGGGCAAGGACACAAACGGACATTTGCACACCAATGTTTATAGTAGCATTATTTACTGCTACCAAGAGATGGAAACAGCCAAAATGTCCATCAACAGACGGGTGGCTAAACAAACTGTGGTATATATATACGATGGAATATTATGCAGCTGTAAGATGGATAAAGTTATGAAGTATGTAACAACATGGATGGACCTTAAGGACATTATGCTGAGTGAGATTAGCCAAAAACTAAAGGACAAATACTTTATGGTCTCACTGATATGAACTGACATTAGTGAATAAACTTGGAATATTTCGTTGGTAACAGAGACCATCAGGAGATAGAAAAGGGTAAGATATTAAGTAATTGGAGCTGAAGGGATACAGATTGTGCAAAAGGACTGAATATAAAAACTCAGAAATGGACAGCACAATACTACCTAACTGTAAGACAATTATGTTAAAACACTGAGTGAAGCTGAATGTGAGAATGATAGAGGGAGGAGGGCTGGCATCATAAATGAAATCAGATGGAAAGATAGACAATGAAGATTGAGATGGTATAATCTAGGAATGCCTAGAGTGTATAATTATAGTGACTAAATGTACAAATTTAAAAAACGTTTTTGCATGAGGAAGAACAAAGGAATGTCATTACTGCAGGGTGTTGAAAATAGATGGTAATTAATATTTTAAAATTTCAACTTACGTGTGAGTCTAAAGCAAAAAATGTTTATTTGGTACAAAATTTATATTTTGACTAGTGCATTTCCTAATATAACTTATGTAGATAGCTTGGTTGAACAACATAAGTACATGGAACCTTGGGTAGGACATGAGATTTTGTTGGTTTATCCAGAGTGATGCCCCGATGAATCCCAGAGTGATTTGATCAGTGAGTGGAAAAAATATTTGCCAAGTCCCCTTTGGGAAAGTGAGAACGGGGGAAAATTCAACCTCCTCAAGTTGAATTCTTGATATTCTCACAAGCAGTGTGGACAACCACAGCTTTAGGCTGAGTCCCCAGTCTTGGGGTTTGTTCATATGAAACTTAACCCCACAAAGGATAGGTCAGGCCTACTGAAAATTAGGCCTAAAGTCACCCCCAAGAGAACCTCTTTTGTTGCTCAGATGTGGCCTCTCTCTCCAGCCAACACAACAAGCAATCTCACCACCCTCCCCCTGTCTATGTGGGACATGACTCCCAGGGGTGTGGACCTTCCTGGCAACGTGGGACAGAAATCCTAGAATGAGCTGAGACTCAGCATCAAGGGATTGAGAAAACCTTGACCAAAAGGGGAAAGAGTGAAATGAGACAAAATAAGTATCAATGGCTGAGAGATTCCAGAGTCGAGAGGTTATCCTGGAGGTTATTTTTATGCATTAAATAGCTATCACCTTGTTAGTCAAGGTGTAGTGGAGAGGCTGGAGGGAACTGCATGAAAATGTGGAGCTGTGTTCCAATAGCCATGTTTCTTGAAGTTGATTGTATAAAGATACAGCTTTCACATTGTGGCTGTGTGATTGTGAAAATTCTTGTGTCTGATACTCCTTTTATCTACCTTGTCAGCAGATGAATAGACTATATGGAATAAAAATGAATAATAGGGGAAACAAATGATAAATTTAGAGTGAAATGCTAGTGATCAATGAAAGGGAGAGTTAAGGGGTATGGTATGTATGAATTTTTTTCTGTTTTCTTTTTATTTCTTTTTCTGAATAGATGCAAATGTTCCAAGAAATGATCATGATGATGAATATGCAACTATGTGATGATATTGTGAATTACTGATTACATGTGTAGAGCAGAATGATCAAAAGTTAAGAAGAATGTTTGCATTTGGTGTTTTTTGGTATTTAAAAAAAAAATTTAAACAGTATAAAAAAAAAATTTTACCTTGGTATTGAAAATGCTGAGTAATACCAGATGAATTTACTTGGAAAGAATCATAAGAGGTACTAGGTAGACGATTTGGAAGCATTTTTATTTGAACTATAATTAATTTCCACTCTATTTGCTTGAAATCCAAAGTAAGAGCTATTAGAGGAGGGAGAACATTCTTTTATATACTACTATTTGAAGAAAAGTCACGTTCATTTAAAAACAGAATTATTTGCTTCTCCTAGAAAATGGCTATAAATAAATAAGTAATCCACATATTTAAAATAAAAGTTAGTTATTTCCTGAAAAGTAAAAAGCATTATAAATTCTTGTAATTTGTATAGACATGGGAACTGAAACACTTAAATATGAGATATAGACTGATATATTTTGAAAAAAGTAATGGTGATACATGTAGGCATACACACATACACATATATATATATATATATATATACCATTTAGTTTTCTGAGAACTCTGTATTTGCAAATTGTGGTTTGAGTAAATTGCTATTTCTAAAGGTATAATCTTGTTCCATTGAAATATTCCAAACATACAAATGCGTGTAAAAGTATGAAGATTAGGAAACACCTAAGAACCCATCATTCAGAACATCGCCAATACCTGTGAAGTCTCCCTGTCCAACTCTTTAATCTTCTTTTTCACTCCTTTGCTCCAGATACAGAAATATATTTGCATTTCCTCACTTCATTAAATAAAGGTAAAATCTTATACACACTGTTCTGAGTTACTTTTTTCCCCCCACTTAGGAATGAATCCTGGAGATCATTCCATAACAGAATACAGAGATTTTCCTCATTGCATTTTACTGTTGTCTAGCATTCCATTATGTGGCTATACGTAGTTTGTTCAATCAGTCCATTATTGATAGATATTGGTATTGTTTCCAACTTTTTGTTATCATGGATAGTGCTGAAGCAGATAGCTTCGTGCATAGTCATTCTGTATTGTCACTGTATCTTTGGGATGGCTCTTTGAAATGGGATTGCTGTATCAAATGGTATATATACCATTTGAATGGTATATTAATAATATATTAGGTAGTTTTGTTAGGTATTCCCAAATTCTCCTTCTTAGCTATTGTACCATTTTGCTGAACATTGAACATCTCCATGTGTTTACTGGCCATTCGTATATCTCCTTTCAAGAAATATCTATTTAGATCCTTTGCCCATTTTTAGACTGGGTTATATGTTATTTTATTATTGAGTTGTAAGAGTTCTTTATATAGTCTAGATATAATGAAATATCTTATCTGAAATATTATTTGCAAATATTCTTTACCATTTTGTCTTTTCCTTTATTGATGGTTTCCTTTGAAGCACAAAAGTTTAGAGTTTTAATAAAATCTAATTTACCTGCAGTCAGTCCTCATTATTCCTGAGTTTTGTATTTTTAGATTTGCCTTCGCTAAAATTTATTTGTAACCTCAAAATCAATACTTGTGGTGCTTTCTTGGTCATTCATGGCCATGCATAAAGTAATGAAAATTTTGAGTTTCTGCCTAGGTTGAACAAAAGGCAGTGGTCCACATTTACGTTTCAGCTCTTATAGTGATAATGAATGTCCTTTTCGCAGTATATTTAATGCCTTGTCTTTTGCAGGTTTGTGCTTTTTGTTGGGGATTTTGCTATTTTAAATACCCTCATATTCAGCATAAAGCTGAAATTCTGCATACTGCTCCTGAGAGCCAGAACTCTGTGATGTTACTTAGAAAATCTGTGTTAGAAAAGGTTTATTTAGGTATGAATTATTTTCTGTTGGTTATAATGAATGTGTTAATGAGTGTTGATAAATCAACAGTACACATCAAGCAAGGTGTCTTTAAATGGAAATATGCATAAAACATGTTTAGGTATTGACTGGTTGACAAAAATGTGATGAGAGACTCTAAGGAATCTAAGCCTGTAATTCCCCCAGGAACAGCTGTTCATTGTTCATCAATTCATTGTTCATGGTGACTTTATAGAGCATAACAACCGTGAATAATGAGAATCAACTGTATTTTTCCTTTGGTTGTTTGTGCTTTTGATGTCATATCTAAGAAACCATTGCTAATCAAGATCGGGAAGATTTACTACTGATTTATTGAAAGAGATTTAAAGTTTTAGCCCTTTCATTTTATATCTTTGATCCATTTTGAGTTAATATTTGCATATTGTGTGAAGTTTGTGGATATGCAGTTTTTGCCACACCATTTGTTGAAAAGATTATTTTTCCCTTGTCAGAAAAAAGTCATCTATAAATGTATGTGTTGATCTCTGGATTTGCAATTATTTTTTCATAAATTTATATGTCTTACCCTTATAGTTTCTTGATTACTATAGCTTTGTAGTAAGTTTATTTTTTAAATATTTTTATTGACAAATTTTTAATTGACACATACAGTCCATACATGATCTACAATCAGTGGCTCACAATATCATCACATAGTTGTGTATTCATCACCATGATGTAGTAAGTTTTTAAATTGACAAATTTTAGCCCTCCAACTTTGTTCGTCTTTTTCAAGATTGTTTTAACTGCTCAAGGTTCCTTGAATTTTAGGATCAGTTTGTCAGTTTCTGCAAAGAATCCAGGTGGAATTTTGAAAGGGATTGCATTGAATCTGTAGATCAATTTGGGGACTCTACCCATATTAAAAATATTAAGTCTTCTCATGCATGAACATTGGAGTCTTTCCATTTATTTAGATCTTTAATTGCTTTCATCAGCCTTTTGTAGTTTTCAGACTACTGCAGTTCTGCCCTTCTTTTAATAATTTATCCTAAGTGTTTTATTCTTTTTGATAATATTGTAAATGGAATTTTCTTAATTTCATATTCAGATGGTTCATTGCAAGTGTATAGAAATGTAATTGAATTTTGTATATTGATCCTGCGTCCTGCAACTTTGCTGAACTTGTTTATTAGTTTTAATGTTTTTTAACGTTAGTTTTTGAAGTGTATTCCTCAGTATTTTCTGTATACATGATCATGTCATCTGCTAATAGCTTTACTTCTCCAATACTATCTTTTATTCTTTAACTATTTCAAACATAGTTAATACATATTTTGCATGTGATAATTACAAGGAGAGAGCCTTTGGGGGTTATAAATTTTGTTGTTTATTGTTTCTACGGATTCTAGGTCCTGGTGGCTTGTCTCATTCTGTGGTGATTTTTTTACTATTAGCTCATGTGACTAAATATAACCTGTGGTGGGTAACTCGAAGGGTCTTACATTAAGGATTTATCAGAGAGGATTTTTGTATGCTCTGTTAGGATTCAGGAGTGCATCCAGAGTTTAACCAGTTTATTTTCTTGGTGTTAGGATTCTTTGTCTGAAAGATTGCAATTTGAACCTTATACCCTAAAGTTCATGGTTGCATATTTTTCATGGAACCCTCTTTTTTCACTTGGATCAGACCCAGAGATAGGTTTCCAGATAAATTCCCTTTCAGATAGGCACATATTCCCCTCTGTATACCAGAGTCTGTTTCAGCTCTCTGACTTTGCGGGGCCCAAAGCCTAGTCTCTGGTTTGTTAAACATTCTCAGTAGGGGATATTACTCTCTAGGCACCCCCAGCTTCCCATCTACTTTCCTGTTACTTCTGTGGTTTCAGTTTCCTCTGCTCCCTGACCTCCTTTAGGGATTTTTCATGACCTTAGAATGTTTTTATGCAGCATATAGATATTTCATGGTAGCAAAGACTTTTCAAAATACCTATTGTGCCATACTGCTGGAATTGAAAGCAAGTGTGGATTTCACATAATGCATTATTAGGAATATAAGTTCATCAAAGTATGACTTCACATACCTGAAATGTATTTGTTTTTATTTTTAGATTGAAATGAAGTTTGAATAATAGATAAGCTATAAGTTTTTATGAGTCTTTTATAAAATATTGAGTCAAATTATTTAAAAACCACTATAATGGTGTTAATATTTTACTCATTTTGGGGTTATCTGTCCTGAGTTTCAAAACAGTTTTTTAAACTCTATTTAAACTAGGTGATTTTAGATTTGAAATACTAGAAAAACTAGAATGCTATTCTGAGATACTATACCCTTAGTTAACTAAAAACAATTTTGAAGAATTTTAATCATGTAGAATATTTGAAGCCATCACATAACATTTAGAAGAGGAATGTCAATTTTAAGGAATGTTTGTGTTTCCTTAGAATACCTTTTTAAAATTGTGTGAAAAGAAAGAAAAAAAAGGTGAAAAATAAAATTGCTGTCTTTTTTTCTCTTCTAAGAGAAAATGTTTAGTGTGTTTGTGTGTATATAATATAATGTAGTATAATGCAATTTATTATATATAACAATATGATACAGTATAATATGCAACATTTGATTTGATAACTATATAATATGATATAGTAGTTCATATAAGAGTGATGCCTCTCTTTGTTCCGTTGGTTGCTTTTTAGTTTGTCTAATTTTTAAAGCAATAAATAATGTATCTGGTTGTGTCTTTACAATTTGATTTGTTTTTTTATTTGACAGGTGTCAATTTACATCATACTGATGTCTCGCTCTTTGGAGAACCTACAGAATTTGAGTATTTGCGAAAAGTGCTTTTTGAATATATGATGGGTCGTGAGACTAAGGTATAAAATCATGTCTGCTGATTCAGTATATGCCTTAATTTAAAAGAGAGTATGTCCTGTTTTTACTATATTGAGGCCATGTGTTTCCTATTAGCAGACCATATATGCTAATAGTAGACAGTAAGTATTGTTCTTAGTACACTAAAGTGAATTGGCAGATCTTGTTTGTATTTGTTACATTTTTAGTATATTTTTTAAATGCTGTCGAGTGATGTAAAATACTAAATTAAAATTTCATCAACTTAAGAGTGGTTTGGAAAGCATGTGACTTAATTAATTATTTATTTATTTAATATTATTTAAAGTTAGGAACACATTTGATTTCCAAGGAGACTTTAGGATATTGTGGATAGTATTAGAAATGGTCATAACTAAGAATGGCTACTTGGAAAAATTTAGAAATGTTTTACTTTATTCACTGAAAGAAAAGTATGCTTGCACATATAAGCTATTCATCATTTTAAAATTACTACTCCATGTAATGAATAATTCTTGGCTGATTTTTTTTCTAGACTATTACATTGAGTATGTAGGAGCTTGTCTTATTCTTATTTGTATCCCCTACAGTGATTTTTAAAAAAGAGTCGTATATAAATTGAACTTTGGTAAATATATCTTGAATTGAATTCACTGTCTTTAGAGAAATTATTGAGTCTTTCCTCAAATAAACTTTTTAACTTAAAGCAGTTTCTGATTTTGGCATTGTTTCAACTTTTACTTTTGTGGAATTTTATATTGTTGGTATACCTTAGCTCAGAATGGAATGATGAGTTTTCTTGAAAGCAATCAGTGTTTTAAATATTGATGTTGGGGGTGGGTACTCATTCATAGGATGCTAAACCATTTCAGGGATTGACTTTGCAAATCTATTTAAAGCCTAAAAAAAAAGGGTACAAGAAAATATCTTAAAAGAATATTATGAATTTATAGATTAGAGGTTCAGTAAATACCAGAAATTACAGGGCTAGAAGTCATTTGAATCCTTAATATCAGTAGAAATCACATTTCATTGCATCAAATAATTTTCAAATTAAAGTAATATCTAGGATGATCATGTGCATGGATCACAGGAGGGATATATTAATTCACAGTCTTTTTTTTTTAAGGATTTTTTTTTTAATTCAAAGGATTAAATTAGCTAAAACTAAGTTTCTCCTTATCTTTTAAAAACAGAGTGCACGGGTGGTTCAGTGGTAGAATGTTCTCCTTCCATGCGGGAGACCCGGGTGCAATTCCCGGACCATGAATCAAAACATAACAAAAACTAATCACTTTCCTAGACAGTCTTAAACATAACCTTCCAGCCTGAGCCAGCTGCAGCCTGGGAGAGGGCTTCTTTCATTTTGTTCTGTTTGGGGGCTTTTTTTTTTTCCTTTGGTTTGCGAGAGAGTGATGGCTCCAGAGGTCATGGCCCCAGTGGGTCTTGCTCTGTGCTCTTACCTTCTTGTTCATTCTGTATGTGTCACATACTTTTTCTTTCACAATTGAGATTCTTCATGTTGAGCCAGTCATAGAAGATAGCAAGAACTAAATCTCTGTTAAAAAAAAAAAAAAAAGAATTAAAAAAAACACAAAACATAAAAAAAGTGAAACAAAAGCTATAAAATTATACCCCCAGCCTTCCTGAAACTGCCTCTTTCAGGGTAATGCATTTCATTTTCTCCCTACCTCCCTTGGCCCTCTTCTTGTTTTTAAAATAACCTTTTCAAAAGGAATAAAAGTCACTCTTGCTGTTTCTTTTTTTTGGGTTAGAGTTGGAACATTCCTTGGACCAGGTGTTGGTATTGCAGGAACCCCCTGCCCTGCCCCCAGTGGTTGAGCCCCCCTGCCTCTCTTCTTTCTTGTTCCTCCTTGCACCTTAGCTCAGCTCCCCATGGTCTCCCGTGACCCTCTACTCCCAGGACTGGTCTGTTATGTTTCATCTGTTCAGAGAAGATTGAAACTAAACACAAAATAAAACAAAATTGTATGGCAGTTTTTAATTTTTATCCCTCATTTTTAACTTAACAAATAAACAATAACAAAACCTCAAAAAAAAAAAAAAAAGCTAATGAAATAGAGCATTCTCTATTAGGTCCTTCTTGGACAGCAGCCCAAATGTGAGGTGCAATAGATAGTTTGAAGTTGTCTCCTTATTGTGGTTTGGGAAAAGAGCATATCTTAAAAGAAAATAAGCCTTTCAGAACTTCAGTTGCTTTGATTCATTAGTGAAACTAGTGCTATGATCCAAGTGTTATTGCTAAATAAATTATTTAACCTTTTCTTGGTCTGTGAAATGAAGAGCCTAGTTGCCTCAATCTGCTTCATCTGGAGGTAGTGAATGTATGTGGATGACGTATGTACAGGGTTTGGGTCTCCCTGAAGAAAGGCCCAGCACGAATACAAGATATATTCTGGGGTGGTACCAGTTCAGCCAAGTATGAAGTTGTGCTTCAGGACCCTGCAATTAATTTTAAGATGTGACGAGGGAGACAGCTGAATGAGATATCATTTTGGCATAGACAACCCCACCTAATAACTGCCTCAGAATCTGTGTTGAGAAGGTGTGCTATCTGTGGTTTTTATCTTCAGTATTTATTATACTTTTCTGACATACACATTTTTCAGGTAAGTACTGAAAATTGGTTGCAAGAACTCAATGTAATTTACTGTTCGTTTATTGAGTACTTACTACCGGTGGCACTTTGTTGCCATAATGAATAAGAAGATGGAAATTTGATACCATACCTAACTTCAAGGAATTTACCATATTCTAGGAAAGTAGAGCTCTTCTCAATTAACCATAATGTGATGCAGGATGTAAAAAGTCTGTAAGAGAAGTATAATCCTCATATTTCCTTGTGGGAGGATCAAGGAGGGCATCATGGAGAATGTGTGCACTTGTCCTTTAAGGAAGGATTATATTTTGATAGATGAGCTCAGACAGAAGATCCGAGGTAGGAATTTTGTGTGGGTTTTTAGAATAAGTAGTCTGGTTCAACTAAAGTGCTGAATCTGTGAGGTAGAAGTGATTACACATAGAGCTACCCAAAGTGGAGGACTTTTAATTCTTTCTGAATTTTTCCAATAGGCATTGGTGGGTAGCCCTCAAAATTATTGAGTTGGGATTGACAAGATCTGAGCTGTTTTTATATAAACCTTTTTTTTTGCCCACTGTTGTTGGGTAGCTGATGGCTGGTTAGCTGATGGCTGGGGTAAGTGGCCGTACTGAGTCAGTCACACAGACACAGAGCACACAGCACACGACTCAGGAGACAACCCTCAGGGGTGAGTGGAAGGCGCCCGCTTTATTGAGGAAGTGCACAGGCTTATATAGGCTGGGAGCATGTAGGGACACATGTCAGGCTGGGATTGGTCACCGTTGTTGCTAGGGTGGAGGGCAGATTTCTGGGATTGGTCACCGTTGTTGCTAGGGCGGAGGGCAGATTTAAGGTCAGCCATTTTGTGTTGCCTTGCATCAGCTATGACAGCCATGTTGGCGATATTTTATGGCTTCTCCAACACACTGTCTATATATTAACAAGAATTTCTAATGGAGACAAGGTTGTAGTTTTAGGAAGAGCCACAGTATGTTGTGGCCTTTGTGATTTGATCATTTGTTTCTTGTATAGAAGATCTGTATGTCATCTCACCTGTGTTTCTTCATCTGCTTTTGCGCATGTGTCCATTATTTTATGGGACAAAGGACTGTTTTTTAAGGAGACCACGTATAGGACACACATTCTTGCAGTGTGGTGTTAAGTAAGCTCCCCTCCCTTTTTCTGTCCTTACACTTTTCTTTTTCTTGGGTTTTGATTCTCCCAGCTGTTATGGATGTTGAAATTCAGCCTGTTCACCCTTTCACTAAAGTGTTTCCCATTCTTTGCTTTATTGTAGAAGTTGCTCCCTAAGGAAAACCTGGCAGGATAGGTCACTTCTAAACCAGGTGGCTCATTTGAAGTTTTCCTTAATCCCAGGGCCTGAGAATATTGTGTATACAGTAGACAGTGGCAAAGAGGCCTAGATTTCTCCATAAAGTGTTTTCTGGCAAGCCAGGGAAGTGCTATAAGTTTTGATTGGGTAATCATTCAGCTGTAAATTCTGTATTGGTGATGAATTTAGAGGTGGATTTCCCATTTAAAACATTGTCTAGAAGTGTGAAAATATAACCTATCACACTTGTTTCTTGTTTTTTGTTTGTTTGTTTTTATAAAAATGCTTGTGTGCATCTGTGTGTGCTTTCATAGTGAATTTAAGTAGACTTTTGGGTCCTTTGACCTTTGTAAGTTGAAATTAGAGAAATGTTACTATTATTATATATACAAGAATTTTAGAATTTTGGTACTTCTTAAAAGCAATTTTCATAGATACCATACAAAAACCATTTAAAATTGCTTCAGAGTGCTAATTATAAAAAAAAATACTGAAATAATTAAGTAGTTCATATTCTCTTACCATTTCATGCCATATGTAAAACTGGTTTCTAGACATTAGGTTAGTACAAGATTCCGTTCTGTGCAGGCAATACAATTTAAAGGATAAAGGTTTCTATAAAATGCCTTTGGAATTCTCCAAGAACTAAGTTGTTTTAAATGGTCTGTTCTTGATTATCAAAATGGCAGAGGAAGAAATAAAGGAGAGGACTGAAATTAAAATCTTACCTTTTGTGGGGTTTGTGGTTGAGGACAGTATTAACTGATCTGTTAATTGAAATAAGTACTTACTTAAGCTTGGCATAATAGGAATTTTAAAAATGTTAGTTTCTTTTATTCCTGGAAATAATTATGATACTGTTCTCTAATAATGTGAGTTTCCAAAAATTTTGGTTAACTCTATGTCATCTTTTCCTTGAAGACCTCCCCCACCCCTTCACACACATGCGTGCGTGCACGCGCGTGCACACACACACACACACACACACACACACACACACAGAGTCTGTGTAACCATAACAGAGAATGTTAGAGTCAGTCTTCCAGGATACCTTTCCATCTGCTGTAGGAATCCCCAGGAGAGCACTGCCACTTGATTGTATATGTAAGCACTGAACTTGTTATCCAGCATATTTCATAAGTGGTATCTTCTTTCCTCTCTGTCTCCCTCAAAACTTCTCATCTTGATACAAAATAGGGAGTTTCAACCTTTGAGGAGAATTTTCCACGAGCTTATGGGTGACAATCTGACTTACGGTATATTTATTTAGATCTGCACAATTTATGATCTTGTTTTGCAAGCCACCATGTGTAATGTTTGATCATCATGTTTTCTACCAAACAACATATCTTGTGTTTATTTAAAATGTAATTTGTATTTCTATTAGGCTGATGTGCTGCATGTCTTGAAAAATACCTACTAAGCATGTTCATGTTCATGCAGTAGCCCATGTTTATGAGATATATGATGTGATTTAGTTAAAGCTGAACTTGAGGTATCTAATTCTGATTATTTGAGCATGTATTTTGATAATACATCACTTACCAGATAGATATCTACAAAGAAAAGGCCTTATGAGAGAGTAATGAAGTTTTATCTTAATAAGACAAAGGGCCAAGAGCATTAGAACTTTATATAGCTTCATGCTATTGTGACTGTATCTTCTTAATATCAACCCAGATATTGTGAGGAGTACTTACAAATTGAAATTTTAATTTTGACTGTTATTTCCTTGACTAAAACTTTCACATCATACTTCTTTGGTCGTGGCTTCCATTGAGAGCACTAAAGAATCCCACCAGCAAAACATGTCAGAATGGGCTAAGATTTCATCTGCTTCACTGTCTGTTAGTGATCATCTCTTATTTTCTTTGCAGACAATGGCAAAGGTTATAACCACTGTACTGAAGTTCCCTGATGATCAGACTCAGAAGATTTTAGAAAGAGAAGATGCTCGACTCATGGTAAGCTTTAAAACTGTCTCATCTATTTATATTTTATTTCCTTCATAATGACTTTTCGTAAAAGAAATTTAAATTTTTAAGATTTTCATTGTACCACAGCCTGAAAAATGAGAGTGACTCTACATTAAGAAAGTTTAACTGAGGGCAAATGTAAATGCATACCTCAAGGGAAAGAACAGTCTTATTTAATACCATATATGAGATTCACTCCCCTGTATGCTATATGGGTTTTCCAAACTTGTGTTGTGTATGGAAAGTATTGAAAGGTATTTGTTCTGGTATTTCCAGTAATAATTTCTTAAACCAAATTATATCGTGCAGTTAAATGTTTTATATATGGCAATTCCTTATTTCACATCACTTGATTTCCAAATACAGTAATTCTGAATAAAGGAATTTAAGTGTTTTTGAGCTTTTGACATACCCATACAAGAGAAATGTATACAAATAAATGAATTATTAAAAACCTATTGTATGAAGTCAGCAGTGATTGAAAAATGAAACAAATATACACTTTATAAACTATACAAAATTGTCCATGTCTAACTTCTTTTTGCCCTGGGCCATTTATTCTATCAAAAGATCCATTCTAAGCAAAATGTGAAATCTGTGAAGTTTGTGTCCTGTCTGCCCCACACTCTCCTTCTGCTTCCTTTTCTTGTCTTGACAGTGGCCAGCAGTACCCTCCATACAGTCTTTCTAATTTCTGTACCTATTTCATGACCCCTGTGCAGCTTCTCCGTTCTCTCTCCTCACTAAAGTAGGCGAGGATATTCTCCTCAGTGGTGGTTTAACCTATGTCTGAGTGTGTCCAGAGATAAGGAGTAAGGTGTTAAATAATTCCTACCAGATCATTCCATTTTCTCTTTGACAGGCTGTACTTCTAACAAAAGTTCTTATTTATCTCCATAATGGCCACCTGTTGTTCTGGTTCTAACCCATGGAATTCAACCACATATTTAGAGATGGCCCAGATGAAAGGCTTTCCCCCATTATGCTCAGTATCCCAGAACTTATTCATTTATGAAGTTACTGCTCTCTGATTTTTGCAGAGAGTCATTTCTGAAGGGATCCCTGTGCTTTGGGCACATTTCAACCATCTCTTCCTGACTTCCCCTGACCTTTGTCCCAATACCCCATTGTAAGTTGTATATCTAATGTTTATTTTCTGGGACAATTGCAATTATTTTGGTTAATATTTAGTTTTTTGGTAAAGCATTCCTCCCTGGTTACTAGTGACCTGAAAAGCATTGTTATACCTCTGGATAGTCATTTCTGGTTATAAGGTTTTTTTTTTTATAATGAAGGTTATCACATATACAAGGAAGGTATCACATATATCCTTCATCAAGAGAAAGACTGTTCTTTTAAATTATGTGAAGATCTTATTCCACAAGCATGTAATCACTTGGAGTAGAACTTTTCCTCTTCACTAAGTAAAACAACTGTGTATTTGTGAACATAAGAATCCCAATGCAGTTTGAGCACACAGACACTATTGTGTCATTACGGTGCAGTTTAAGAAAACATATTTAAAAGAAAACATTTTTAATAAATACAAAACAGTTTGGATTTATTTTTGTTCATTCTCCCATGGTCTCTTTATCATCTTGGTGTTGGAGTATGGTAAACTGTCTTCTTCCTTTTAGGCAACTTTTTATCAGAATTTGTTAGATAGAGAATAGACTCATCCTAAATTGCAGCTGTGGCAAATGTTCCCCTTGATAGGAAACTTTCCCTTTGCCCCTTACACACATACAGTGTTAGATTGGTTTACTTTGAAGGAGATAATAGAATTGGTAAAAATAAATAGTGAAACGTAAAAACCTTTCAAGACATACAGAAAACGTTTGTTGTTTAAACCTTTACGATTCTTTATTACTGAATAAAGTAGTATTCGTTCTAGATAGGAATGAAATGGTGGCTGACACATCCTTCCTGAAATAATTCTCCCTTGTCCCAGAGACTGACCTACCAGAAAGAAGGTCCCGCTCTTTTCACTACTCCTTTAAGCACAGTCTTCCATCATTATCTTTTGCTTAATGAATGAGTTCAGTCAACAATCACCCTTTCTTCTAGTTGTTAAGGTAAATATATAAAAACAGAAGACAAAATTGCTTGTGGAACCTCTACTTTATTTAGGAAGAGATAACATTCATCCAACTCATACATGAGTAAAAGGTATACCTAAGTAATTTAATTCAAATAATAAAAAGAGATGCTTAGGAAATAAGAAGTAGGTATAATGAGCAAGAAGTAGGGGAGATCCCAGAATATGAAGTCTCTTACAAATCAGTCAATTTGAGTTGCTGTTTCTTGGTTCTTGGCAAACGTGACACATGATCATTTCTGTATGAGATGGAAAATTAAGGTCACTGTTGATTGAAAAAGCTGAAGCATGAGTCACATTTACCTTAGGATTGCTATTATTCGTAAAATGAGCAATAAGAATCACTATTTGTCTTTGAACAGGTCTCCTGAAGAAATTTCAGCTAATTTCATATCCCTGTCCAATGAGATATAATTCATTAAAATAAAACACTAAAAAAAAAAAGTAACTTCTGTTTTTCAATTAGAAAGTGACCACAATGAAATATATGGAAAACAAAGCTTTAAGAGTTTATTAATCATTTTAAAACTATTTAGTCACATTACCTTTAAAAATGTTCCATGTAGATCTTTTCTATAGTTTGTTGCAAATATGCAGCCACAGTTTCCCTTCTAATAAATTAGTGACCCTCACTGTTTTGTTATTTTGGCTTTGGGGGATGAAAAACTGCTATCAGAAAACCAAAGCAAACCCAAAACAGAGTGTGGATTGCACTTAGTGTTGACAGCATATAGCCCATGTTTGTGTTCGCATTATTTTTCAGATATTATGAGAGGAAAACACTCTGAAGTCTTTGCTTTGTGACTTAAACATTTTCTTTGTGGCATTGATCAAATGCTTTTCATGATTGCTGGTATGGCATTTTTCTTTCTATCATGTATTTACCATACCTTTCCTTCCCCTAGTGAACTTTATACTCTTTATTTGAAAAACCCCATTATAGAATATAGCATTTATTACTAAATAAGTGTTTTCAGAGCTTAACCTAATCTCCAGAATATATTTCTTAGAGAAACCATTATCTGACAAGTAAGATTAAATTATAGAGCATAATTAAAGTCTCGTTTATTTGAGGGCTGTAATGGGTAGAGAAGGAATCCTGGTCTTCATTGTCTTGCTTTGGAGCGTCAGGTATATCTCGAAGCCTCAATTTCTTCACTGGTAGAATGTGGCTACCCACACAATCTTGTTAGGATTAGTGGAGAACCATAATACAGTGCCGGCACTGGGATTTTATGGTAATAGTAGGGTGATTACTTTGCTATCATGTAGTAATACGTAGAACTAGTCTTTCCTGGAAAAATGAGTCTTGAAAAGACGAACTAATAATGTGTATAAGACAAAACATTAAAGACCTCAATTGGACAGTCAGATCATTTTATAGGAATGATATCAACTCAAAAAAATAACTTCAATTCCAGTGTCTTGGAGAGCCAGCCACATTCAGCTTTGCTGTGGTGAGAGCCTATATTTCAACAGCTCAATACCTGAATGACTGAGCAAATCTTTTTTTGTCCTTCTGGGCCTCTTTGGTAAAATGAAGGTGTTGGATTATACAACCCCTAAGGTTTATTTCCTTCTAAAGTATTCCATTAATTGTAAAATTTAAAACATTTTTAGAGTTGTTCCAAATTGAAAAAATGTTGTCTTATATACAGTAGGCAGAAGTTAAAAAGAAAACTCTATGTGCTTACTTTGACTTCTCTACAGCAGCTTTTCCTCCTCTATGTTTTTCGCTTATTTTAGTCTGATATTTCATTTTGTAATGGATTAGGTAGTTTAAATAGCCAGGGTAGACTGGATATTTAGTAACAGGGTAGGTACTGGAGTGAATACAAAATCTTTGGTTCATCTAGTTGTTTTTTTATGGGATAAAAGACACCATTAGATGTTTTTAAAGAAGGGTGTCATTTATTGTTTAGGATAAGTTCATTATGGAAGTTTATTGTAATTGGATGATAAACTATCTACTGGAATTGAGAGGTTCCATTACTATATGGAAATCTCTTTCTAAAAATTCTTAGAAATACATTTTTTCTCTTTAGAGTAGTAGCAAAACTTAATGACACATATTAAACTAGCTGGCTATTTTCTTAATGGCTCCTTTAAAAGAAAATTTTTCTTTTTTAATGAAAAAGATTTGGTTTTTATTTCCATTCATTCTAATATTTTTTTAAAAGTTAATCTTCTGTTGACTTTGTTTCTGCTTTGCTTTTAGACTGACACCTTTATGTCATGTTCAGATCTTGATCATTCCCTGCCCTACACTATTCTTATAATTAGGTTAATTTTTTCCTTTCTTTCATTCTTTTGGTTGGAATTTTTTAAATGTCCTCTGAATTAAAATCTTCATAACTTTTCAGCATTGTTAGATCCAGAAGTTTTCTAGTACAGTATGGCCTCAGTAGATGCATGTAAAGTTGATTCAGGAAATAAATGCAGATAAGACTGATGAATGGTGAAAAATACTGCCCCATATAAAGTACATGTGTTATCTAAAAAATACATTTTGACTGATTTTGTTAGAATTGTGTAATAGGAGAGCATTGTAAAAAACAATTGAAAAATGTGTTATGTAGAAGGGAGTCCTCCAGGATCTTCAGTTTCCAGTCTGTTTCCACCATGGTTAATAGCTTGATGAATATTCGCAGATTTTCTAAGCTTTATAACTATGTATTTATAATTATTCCTTTATCACTTAGTTTTATTTTAAAAAATGAGAATATACAATATGTACTATTCAACAGCTTTTTTTTTTAGTTTTACCAATTATATGCTTATATTATTCTACCTCATTACAAATTGATCTACCTCATTCTTTTTAATGGCTGATTATATGTGTGATTATATGAATTTCCTACAGTTTAGTTCACAGTTTCTTATTGATGGGCACTTTGGTGGTTTTCAGTTTTTCAATACATAGAGCTTAAATATTTTCAATGCTTAGAAGCATCCATTTACATATACAGGCAACATCCATATACATATATTTTGTACACTTTGCAAATTTTCCCATAGGCTTTTAACCCTATTGCATCAGGTGTGTTGCAGATATTTTCCAGTTTTGTTTTTATTTGATTGGTTTTTACTAACTTCACATTAAGTAGAAAAGATAACAAAATGCTGCTTCTGAGGTTGGTCACACTATCCAAGTTTAGATTCCAATTTTATAAACAATTTTTTTTTCTTTGCTGTTGCTGCTGCTGTTTTAAAGCAAACCATGAAGCTATTTAATGATTTTGGATTATGACTGTCTCAAAATAGGACATAGAATTTATTTTAGAAGGTTTGCTACAGTAAAAACTATGTTTGAGTGTAGGTTCCTTTTTTTTTGAAATTTTGATTTGGCTCATCATTCCTGAAACCATTCCCAACATACTGTTGAATTACAAGGCAGTTTATTAGTGATAAAAGTGATGTGTAGAAATAAGAATTCCACATTTAGGCACATTGCAATTCAAATTCATCCTTTTCCCCAAATCTTTTGATGGTAAATTGAGATTATGTAAATACAATTTTAAGGTGTACTTTAAAGTAATTATGAAAGAGATCCTTTTTTTTAAAAGCAAATAATCACTTCCTAGTTTGTCTTGTATATAAATATATACTTAAAGTATGAAATACACTTTTAATTATATTGTTTTATAAATTTTTATTGAAGTTTTAAGTTAACTGTCAGTTACATGTTGTTATATTTACTTAGGATGGGGGGAAGGTGTTATAGATGCCTTATACTTTGCTTGTACTCTCTTGGTTTGGGGAGCTTGGAGTGAAATTTAAATAGTCTTTAATCCCCTAAGCCTCATATACACATATAATCTATGTTTGCATTAAGTCTTAAAACTAACCCAATAAGCTTTTCTTCTTCCTGGCTTTGTAGTTTACTTCACCTCGTGGTGGTATCTTCTGAATAAACCATCAGTCTGTGCTTAGGTAGCATGTGGGTGAGTGAAGAATGTCTTTTGTCTTTTGTTCACAAATCAACTGTATTGCATGATATTAACCTTTTCACTGGAATTCTTTTGATCTTTTGTTTCATAACATGGTAATGCTATGGTTTAATATAGTCATTTTCCATTAATTCTGATATATAGATTAATAATCACTACCACCTGTAAAAGTTACACAATTTTAGGAAATTTTAGTTCTTTAAGTAGTAGTTGAAAGTTTTAAAACTGCTCTTTGAAATCTTTTTAAAGGATCCAAGTAAATATTAATGCATCTTATACTCCTTTTTGTTTTTAAGTTCCCAAGATTGATCTTTGAAATTAATAAAAGAGATATAAGAGAGAAATGAAAAATTCACAAATCCAGAATTTAAAATACTGTAAAAGCATAATTAGGGGCAAGTCTAGTTTGAAATAATGAAAACTATTAAGGTCATTTCAAAAATAAATGGATAGGTTGGGCCACTGTAGCTCAGCAGGCAGAGTTCTTGCCTACGATGCCGGAGACCCGGGTTCGATTTCCGGTGTCTACATTTGCAAAAAAACAATAAAATAAAAAAATGGATACAGTTTTATTACTTCCCTAGATCATACAGTTCAACACATGGTCCAACATTTCTCCTGAGGAGACACTTAAGCAGCCAGCTTTAGTTGAATGTGGCTGTCTCTAATGTATTAGTTCAACAAAATGGAGGCGTCTGAAATGGTTCAACATAGTTGACTGACTTCACCATTTAAACATTCCTCCCCTCATATATATATTAAAATTTTCCAGTTTTCCAAATAATGTCTTAACTCACTTTGAAAAATCCAAGATCCACTCAGATCACACATTGTATTTAGTTGTCATGTCTTTTTAGTCTTTTTTAAACCAGAACAGTTCTCCCAGCCTTTTTTGTCTTTCATGACTTTGACAATGTGCAGCATTATGGAATCATGCATAGATATCATTTCCTATAACAGCTCAAGCTAAGGTTTCAAAATAATAACTGACTAAGGAGTTTAAATATAACAGAAAATCTTTTCCGTATCATCTCTAGGTTTCTAGACCAAACATGATCATTGAACTTCTTTTATAAATAATATACCATTGGGAGTATACCATGAGTAATGGCTCATATTTGTTCACTTACAAATTGAGAAGACTTTAAAGCTTTTTTCTGTTTCTATTAAATATGCATGGAAAAATTATCTCTATTACTTAATCTCATTTGGTAATTTATTTTTATGACATTTTTAACCTCATGCTTGATCTGTTTGAACACTTTTTTAGCATTTTAATCTGAGAAACCTTATTAGGAAGGTTTTAGTTTCATATTTTGTAGCATTATATGGTTTACTTTCAGATGAAGCTCAGTTTTTCATACCAAGATGCTGTTTGT
This sequence comes from Tamandua tetradactyla, assembly GCF_023851605.1. Taxonomy (NCBI): domain Eukaryota; kingdom Metazoa; phylum Chordata; class Mammalia; order Pilosa; family Myrmecophagidae; genus Tamandua; species Tamandua tetradactyla. The sequence goes on along the minus strand of NC_135341.1, from coordinate 50,182,071 downwards.
CTTTTGCTGCCATCCTTCATGCTGGGAAAATTGCAATATGTAGAAAGATCAACATACTAAGAAAGAAGGAAGAGTATTTTCTCCTTTAGAGCTGAATCTTTTTGGAATTCTGACAAGTTAGCATGTTTACTCATGGGTTTCTTTAGTTACGATCTCGTGGTATTCAATTATGGTCAGAGGTTGCAGCTGCAAATTTCACTTAAAAATACTGTCAATTTGAATAATTCCAAGAACAGGTTTGTGTTGTTTTGTTTTGTTTTTCCTTTATCCTCTTCTTTTTCTTTTCCAGTCATGGCTCCGGTCTTCATCTTGAAGAAATGGGGAAGTGATGTTCAGTGAGCCTGCTGCTTGGAAAACTGTCCACATTTGTTATTCTTTGAGAATGAAACTGTTGTTCAGGGCCCCTCATGTAGCTAAAAAGACCAAGAAAAATCTGACATAGACCTGCAGATATATTACAGATGGCCTTTGAATTGGGTTGTATCAGTGGGGAAATAGTGACAGGTTCCCTGCACGCCTCCCCCCTCCCCTTTTTTTCTTCAGTTTTCTGTTTGGGAAAGTTTTATGTTGTTTAAAGATATTTTGAATAACTTAACCTGATTCCTTTCTTCCTGATGTTTACCTAAAGTTTCTTTCTTCCATTCTTTGTCCCTTCTTTTTAAAGAACTGCTTGCCTTTCCTATTTATTTTTAGGTGATTTATTTTTTTTAAAGACTTGTGCAATACATTTTGAGATGAAACTTAGTGGATTTTTTCTGATAAATTATAGCATTTAATTGACTATTTTATCCAGATTGATTTGTTGAATATTTGCTAAAGACTAATTCTTTAAGCTGTGACATCTGATAACTTAAAATGGCAGTACCTTAATTGTTTAATTAGCTTTTGTACTTATATTTTTCAAAGGAAAAAGTACTACTGTAAATTGTAAATAATCAATACAAAACTGTATGGTATGCAGACCTGTGACTGTTAGCATTGTTATCTTGAAAGAACAGATAAATAAAGTTTATTTACTATATGGAGTTTGCTTATTGTGCTTCTTCCTATGTTGAAATCTGTTTCAAAATGGTCAAGAATCTATTTTTTACTTATCTGGGTGAATATAGTGAGGAGTTACTTGTCAGGATAGCTAAATGCTGAGCATTTGTAAAGATTTTTTTGCATCCAAAATTAACATAAGCAAGTTAAAAAGACATATGGATAAAAGAAATACTTTGAGGTGTCTGCCTTCTCTCTTTTGAGTAGTTCATACTTTGATTATTCTTAAACTCAATGAGAAAAATTTCTGTACTGTTTGGAGGGTTCTTTATGCATTCTCCAAGAAATAAAGTAATTAATAATATTTAGGTATTATCTAAGCTCTGCCTCAGATGAGCTCTCAGTTATCCAGGCAGACGAGGCGGAAGAGCTGCTGGTGTATTTTACATTGTGGTAGAGAGTTAGGGGGCTTGAGAGGAGGATTGACTCCTTTGAAAGGGGTACTACTGTTCCAGCAAGGGAAGAGGGTTTTTTAAATCAAAGTTTAATTAAGTTGACAAAACATTTGTTTTACTGAAGGTTTTCTAATAATAGATGTCATGTCTTACGCTTTTTGTATCTTTTTCTGGGGTAGAAATTGTGAATTCTTGGTGTTATCCATATACATCTTACTAGAGTTTCTCCCTAACCTTTTTATGAAAATAAGCATATCAAAAAGAAGAGTTAACAAAATTTTTTTCTGAAGGGCTAGATGGTAAGTATTTTGCTTTATAGGCTATACAGTTTCTGTTGCAGCTCTCAATTCTTCCATTGAAGTTTAAAAGCAGCCATAAATAATACATGAACTAATGAGCTGTGTTCAAAGAAAAACTTCATTTATCAAAATAGCTGGTGGACCAGATTTGTCTCACCATAATTTGCCAATCATCTGAAAAAGCAGCCATGCTAGCTTTTAAATTTAGGGATGGGGATCAGGAATCAGTCAGTATACAAGTGTATGTAGTTAACGTGCTGATTTTCCCTCATTGCAGGCATACAGCCTCTCCTTCAGAAGAGAGTACAGCAGGCTCAGCTTACCTGGATCAAGAATAATGGTGTGGTACTCTCTCACCGCTAATTGTTCCAGATAGGAGGATAAAGTATTTCATTGTATTCAGAGCCAGGGTCCATCTGGAAGCTTTTCATGAAGACCCCCTTCAATAACTGTCCCTGAATGATGCCTGAGAAACTAGTTTTTCAACAATAGTTAGAAGACATGTTTCTTTTGCATTGTGTTTGCGTGTGTATATATATATGTACTTTACATATATATTTATATATAAATAATAATTGCTAACATTTATTAGGCTGAGAGTTTTACATGGTGTTTTAGTTCCTAGGCTGCTCCCGAAAATACCATGAAATGGATTATCTTAAACAATAGGAATTTATTAGCTTCCAGTTTTGAGGCTGTGAAAATGTCCAAATCAAGGCATTCTGAAAGCGATGCTTTCTTCCCGAAGACCAGCTCCTGGCAATCGTTTGCTCCTCTGCCACATGGCAAGACACATGGTGGCATCTGCTAGTCTCTACCTTCTCTTTTGGGTTTTGTTGACTTCAGCTTCTTGCTTTCCTGGCTGTCCCTCTCTGTCTAAATTACTTCCCTTATAAAGGACTCCAGTAAGAAGATTAAACCCATCTTGAATGAAGTGGGTCACACCTTCACTGTAGTAGCTTCATCAAAAGGTCCTACTTATAATGGGTCCACACCCACAAGAATAGATTAAGTTGAAAAACATGTTTTTTCTGTTTTGAAACATATAGTTTCAAGCCACCATACATGGATTTCTTCATTTTATATAACAACATATCTTTAAAGTAGGTGCTATTATTTCACACCTATTTTACCAATGAGGGAAGTGAGCCCTGGTAAAGTCACATAGCCAGGTTATCAAAGGTCAGTGTGGGTATCCAGACCCAGAGCTTTATACCAAAGCTCATGCTGTTTACTGAGCTTTTGACTACTAACCAATCCATCAATAAGTCCTGTTAGTTCAACTGAGTAAACTTTTAAGTCTTAAATTTGTAAATATCCTGCTTATTTTCCATCACAAAGCCCCAAATAAGCTGGCCTCTCCCTACCTCTGCACCTTGTCTCCTCCCACTCTCTCCCACCTCAGGAAGTTCCAATCAAATGGGCCTCATTCTGAAGTGGAAACAGGACAAGCTCATTTTCCACCCTAGTACTTTTCCATGATTATTTTCTCTATTTCAGAAATGCTTTTTTATCTTCCAGTGACCGTCTCCTCATCCTTCAGCCCTCTGCCCAAATAACCACATTCCCCCTCGACTAACTGAACTTATTCTGGAAGGGGTGGGGATGTATTTGTATATGTATATATGAGGAGGAGGCAATGTCTCCTTAGCCATATATTTATATATTATTCCTTAGGGCTAGTCATTTCTGATCTCATCTTTTATATTTGAATTTTTCATAATTGCAATATCTCGGGATAACTTTTTTCTCAAAACACTTACCTTAACACATTGACCATCATAACGCCTCCACTTTGACAGTGAAACTGAAAAGAAATAAATTACTGAAACTCATTAAGCTAGTAAGTGGCAAGGCTGAATTTTAAATTCCATTCAGTGCTTTTTCACTGTTTCACCAGTGTTCATAGCTGTTTGTAAGCAGTTTAGTAGTGTTATGTCGGGAGAACAGGGAAGGTCACTGTGACTCGAGCTGTGCAAAATGTGCCACCCCTTCTGGACGTCATCTGACCCCCTTGCTGAAAAACTACCCGTATCAAGACCCAGGTGCAGACTCACCAGCCCCTACCTTGGGCTCTGTGAGCTCTGCCCGGGAGCACAGGAATAAACCCCCTCACTCTGAGGTTTCTTTGTCTGCCTTTTCTCTCTTTCTTCTCCAAAACCTTTCAGGCAGGGACAAATACTATAGCAATTTCAAGCTCAAATGTACTGATTTTTATATTTATAGAGCACTATTCAAAAAAATCTTTTTAAAGCAATTTTACCTTTTTTTTTTTTCATAAAAATATCCAGGTATGTAAGAGGTCAAATTACTTCCATCTTATAGATGAAAGGGCCACAAAGAGTTTAAGGGACTAACTGAAAACAGGTCTTGAGTTCCAGTTGTAATATTTTCCCATTAAACCATTCTGCCTAGTTAACTAAATAACAATATTCAAATAATCAATATACAAAAGACCTAGGATGAATTAGAACAGTTAAGAAAAGTGTAACAACATTATACATGCGGTTTACTTGTTTATGGGGCTGTCATAAGAAGACAGTATATATATTAGGATTCCCTTGTCTGAAAAGGATAAGGTTAAAAAGCAACATACCAAGGGCTGTGCAACAGTGGCTCAGTGGCAAGAATTCTTGCCTGCCAATCTGGAGACCTGGGTTTGATTCCTGGGCCTGCCCATGCCAAAAAAAAGCAACATACCAGAATCACAAAATTTTAGGAATCACAGATAGAGAAAAGCCTGATCATGGAAGCACTCTTTTTTTTTTAATTTGTTTTATTAATTTTTAATTAAAAAAAAATATATGACAAGAAACCCAAGCATTCTTAACATATGATCATTCCATTCTACATATATAATCAGTAATTCATATTCATCATCATGATCATTTCTTAGAACATTTGCATCAATTCAGAAAAAGAAATAAAAAGACAACAGAAGAAGAAATAAAATGAAAACAGAGAAAAAAATTATAGATACCATACCCCTTACCCCTCCCTTTCATTGATCACTAGCATTTCAAACTAAATTTATTTTAACATTTGTTCCCCTATTATTTATTTTTATTCCATATGTTCTACTCATCTGTTGACAAGGTAGATAAAAGGAGCATCAGACACAAGGTTTTCACAACCACACAGTCACATTGTGAAAGCTATATCATTATACAATCATCTTCAAGAAACATGGCTACTGGAACACAGCTCTACATTTTCAGGCAGTTCCCTCTATCCTCTCCATTACATCTTGAATAACAAGGTGATATCTACTTAATGCTTAAGAATAACCTCCAGGATAACCTCGATTCTCTTTGGACTCTCTCAGCTATTGACACTTTGTCTCGTTTAACCCTTCCCCCTTTTGGTTGAGAAGGTTTTCTCAATCCCTTGATGCTGAGTCTCAGCTCATTCTAGGATTTCTGTCCCACGTTGCCAGGAAGGTCCACACCCCTGGGAATCGTGTCCCACCTTGACAGGGGGTGGGTAGTGAGTTTGCTTGTTGTATTGGCTGGATAGAGAGGCCACATCTGAGCAAGAAAAGAGGTTCTCTTGGGGGTGAGTTATAGGCCTAATTTTAAGTAGGCTTGACCTATCCTTTGTGGGGTTAAGTTTCATATGAACAAACCACAAGACTGGGGGCTCAGCCTATAGCTTTTTTGTCCACACTGCTTGTGAGAATATCAAGAGGAAGCACTCTTTAAAAGAGATAGTCATGCTCTACGTGGGACATGACTCCCAGGGGTGTGGACCTCCCTGGCAACGTGGGACAGAAATCATAGAATGAGCTGGGACTCAGCATCAAGGGATCGAGAAAACTTTCTTGACTGATAGGGGGAAGAGAGAAATGAGACAATAAAGTGTCAGTGGCTGAGAGACTTCAAATAGAGTCAAGAGGTTATCCTGGAGGTTATTCTTACGCATTATATAGATATCCCCTTTTTAGTCCAAGGTGTATTAGGGAGGCTAGAGGAAAGTGCCTGAATCTGTGAGGCTGTGTTCCATTAGCCATGTTTCTTGAAGATGATTGTATAATAATATAGCTTTCGCAATGTGATTGTGAAAACCTGTGTCTCATGCTCCTTTTATCTACAGTATGGACAGATGAGTAAAACATATGGATTAAAAATAAATAAATAATGGGGGAACAAATGTTAAAAAAAATAATACATGGATACATGGGGAAAATGTACCTATTGTAAACTATGGACTATGGTTAACAGTAATATTTTAATATTCTTTCATTAACAGTTAACAAATGTACCATACCAATATGGGTGGGTGGGGCAGGAGAGATAAGGGGTATGGGAGGATTTTTTTTTTTTTAATTTCCTTTCTGGAGTAATGAAAATGTTCCAAAATTGATCATGGGAATGTATGCACAACTACATGATGATACTGTGAGCTAGGGATTGTGTACTTCAGATGGTCTGTATGGTATGTGAGTGTATCTCAATAAAACTGTATTTAAAAAAAAAGCGAGAGATAGACATGGCTATAAACAAAATTGGAATGTATCTAATCTTTAAAATGAATGCCAGTGAGGCCCACATGACATTCCACAATGATGCAATCTTGGAATAGATTGAGTACAGGTGTGAACATTAATTCTCTGTTCCTAAAGTTGAGGCAAAAGCTTTAAACATTCATCCAGTTATTTAGTGTGAACTCATTCCCATTCTTTTTATATTCTGAAAGCAGGACTTTTTACCATATTAAATGATTATACCCAGGAATCCTCACCTGTCCTACAAGTCTGCTTCATTCACTTTACTAGAGGTTGATTTTGCCTTATAGAGAACAATTAAAATTTCTCTTCTCTTTCCCAGGATCTTAAAAATAATCAAGCATTGTGTAGAAATACAGAAAGTTTATATAAAATAAAACATGAAGAATAGATGTCAAAATCATATATGTATATTGACAGCAAGTACACTGGTATCCTCTGTATCAAATGACACTACAGAGTTTACAAACTCTGTAAACTGGTGATGGAGGACAGTAATTTCCAAGGAATATACTTAATCAGACCCTCAACGTGCTCTAGAAACCTGTTTTTTAAAAGACCCAGTGATTCTAGGTTCTGATTAAAAGTATAGTTTAGGAGAAGCAATTCTAACCTTACCGTGTGTCAGATTAAATATAAAATAAAATAAAATTATGTCATATAATTGAAAAAAAAATTCCCTCTACAAAGTATTAACATATCTACATACAACATGGTTTAAAAAATGAGATAAAATGAAATTGCATATATGTAGTTGTATTCATGAAGATAAGTATGCTAGCCAAAAACTATAAAACAATGTGAAACATTAGTGGTAAATCCAACTACAAGAGAAGATGTTACTCTGAAATCATGTTTCATTGAGTGTCAAAAACCACCAAATTTTTAGTCCTTTTCTTGTACATTATTCTGTATTCACATATTATGCATCTGATTGGATCCCTGGATTTTTATTTAATTTTCTGTGTGACATTCTCCACAGATATAGATCATTGGCTGCTGCTTTAGGGGTTGCACATCCTTCTGGGTGTCCATTGTTCAAGATTTCATTCCTTCTTAGTGCTGAATAATATTCCACCAGTGTATATACCACATTAAAATATATATTTTATTGAAAAATCTTTACACACAGTCCATACATGGTGTACAATCAGTGGCTCACAATATCATAACATAGTTTTGTATTCATCACCATGATTATTTTTTAAAACATCTGCATCACTCCAGAAACAGAAAAATCTCATACATCCCTTACCCCTTACCCCTCCCTCTCATTGACCACTAGTATTTCCATCTACCCAATTTATTTTACTCCTTATCCCCCCTATTATTTATTTATTTATTATCCTTCTTTTTTTTTTTTTTTTTTTTTACTTATCTGCCCATACCCTGGATAAAAGGAGCATCAGACACAAGGTTTTCATAATCAAACAGTCACATTGTAAAAGTTACATCTTTAAACAATTGTCTTCAAGAATCAAGACTACAAGGAAACAACTCAATAGTTTCAGGTACTTCCCTCCATCCACTCCAATACACCATAAACTAAAAGGGGGATATCTATATAACACATAGGAATAACCTCCAGGGTAACCTCTTGATTCTGTTTGAAATCTCTTAGCCACTGAAACTTTATTTTGTCTAATTTCTCTCTTCCCCCTTTTGGTCAGGAAGACTTTCTTAGTCCCACGATGCCAGGTCCCAGTTCATCCCTGAAGTTCTGTCCCACATTTCCAGGGAGATTTACACCTCTGGGAGTCATGTCCCATGTGGGGGTGGGGGTGGGGCAGTGAATTCACCTGCCAAATTGGCTTGGAGAGAAAGGCCACATCTGAGTAACAAAAGAGGTTTTCTGGGGGTGACTCTTAGGCATAATTCTAAGTAGGCTTAGCCTATCCTTTGCAAGAATACGTTTCATAGGGGTGAATCCCAAAATCGAAAGCTGAGCCTATTGATTTGGTTGTCTGCATTGCTTGTGAGAAACTCCCCAAATGGGAAAATCCAATATTTCCTCCTATCTCCCCGGTCCCGCAAGGGGACTTTGCAAATACTTTATTCACTACCCAGATTACTCTGGGATATATCAGGGCATCACACTAATCTATACAATGCAACAGGATCTCACGCCCTATTCAAGATTTCAGGTGCTTAAGGTATTCAACTAAACTGGACATACAAGTTAAATTAGGGTAATGCAGTACCCAAAATATAAATTTTGCACCAAATAAACATCTCTCCCTTTGGTCTTACACAGAATTTAAAGTTTTAAAATATGAACAATATCATCCTTTACCCTGAAGTCTGAGCTACCTCAGTCCTATTCAGATCAGCTTCATTTATAGCTCTAGTTGAAGTCTGATCTCTTTTCCAACTTTTTAAATAATTGCTGTATGGGGTACTGCTGACTTTCATAGCTTCAGAGCTCTATCTCTGAGTCTTAGGTGTAACATAAATACCTGAAGTTTCTGGAAAAGCTTATATACAAACAGTTCAGTATCTCTGAATTTAGAAATAACAGTTACAACTCCTGAATATATGTAACTGCTGTAAAAGCTTACAATCTAGACCTTTTACAATATGCCCCAAGCTGATAACCCATTGTGCTGGTTTGAAAGGATGTATGTACCCTGGAAAAGCCATGTTTTAATCTAAATCTGATTTCTTAAAGGTGGAATAATTCCTATTCAATACTGTATGTTTGAAACTGTAATCAGATCATCTCCCTGGAGATGTGATTTAATCAAGAATGACTGTTAAACTGGATTAGGTGATGACATGTCTCCACCCATTTGGGTGGGTCTTGATAAGTTTCTGGAGTCCTATAAAAGAGGAAACATTTTGGAAAATAGAGACTCAGAGAGTGTAGAGAATGCTGCAGCACCATTAAGCAGAGAGTCCATCAGCCAGCACTTTGGAGATGAAGACACCTCCCGGGGAGCTTCATGAAACAGGAAGCCAGGAGAGAAAGCTAGCAGAGGACACTGTGCTCACCATGTGCCCTTTCAGTTGAGGGAGAAACCGTGACTGTGTTCACCATGTGCCTTCCTGGATGAGAGAGACCCTGAGCTTCATTGGCCTTCTTGAACCAAGGTATCTTTCCTTGGATACCTTTGATTGGACATTTCTACAGACTTGCTTTAATTGGGACATTATCTTGGCCTTAGAACTGTAAACTAGCACTTATTAAATTCCCCTTTTTAAAAGCCATTCCGTATCTGGTATATTGCATTCTGGTAGCTAGCAAACTAGAACACCCATGCTCTTGACTTCAGTTCATCAAGTTTTTATATTATAGTTAGTTAGTCCATGTGAATGAGGCATGATAATATTTGTCTTTTTTGTTTCTAATATTTCATTCAACATAGAGTCCTTAAGGTTCATTCACCTAGTTACATGCCTCACAACTTCATTCCTTCTTGTGGCCACTCAGTAGTCCATTGTATGTATACACCATAGTTTCCCCTTCCATTCCTCAGTCATTGTACCCTTAGGCCACCTCCATCATCATGAATCACAAACACTGCTACCATAAACACCAGTGTAAAAATGTCCATTCGCATCCCCACACTGGGTTCCTCCAGATAAATGCTGAGCAATGGTGTTGCAGGATCATATGGTAACCCCACCCTGGCCTCCTGTGGAACCACCACACTGCCCTCCAAGGGGCTACACCTCTCAGTTTCCCTACTGAGAGTGAATAGGCACATCTCTTTCTCTGCATTTTCTCTAGCCCTGTTCATTTTTAAACAGTTTTATTCACACATCATACAATCCAACCTAAGTAAATAGGCATGTGTTTGCCACCATAATCTATATGAAGACATTTTTTTTCCTCCCCAAAGAAGCCATACCCCTACCCCATACCCCCTGCCTGTTGACATTTAGTTTTGGCATGATGCCTTTTATACACCACGTTTTGTTTATCCATTTATCTTTGATAGATGCTTGGCTTCTTTCCATCTTTTGGCAATTGTGAATAATGACATTATGAACATCAGTGTGAAAATGTCTGTTCACATCCCTACTTTCAGATATTCCTTGTATATCCAGAACAGTGGGATTGCTGAGTTGTAAGGCAGCTCTATACTTAGCATTCTGAGGAAACACCAAACCATCTTCCACAGCTGCTATACCTCATTTTACATTCCCACCAGCAGTGAATAAGTGTTCCAATTTCTCCACATCCTCTCCAGCACTTGTAGTTGTCTGTTTGTTTAATAGCAACCATTATTATAGGTGTGAGATCACTGTAGTTTTGATTTGCATTTCCCTAATAGCTAGTGAAGCTGATCATCTTTTCATATGCCTCTTAGCCATCTGCATTTCCTCTTTGGGGAAATGTCTATTCATGTCCTTTGCCCATTTTTAAAATCAGTTTGTTTTTCTTTTTATTGAGCTCTAGGATTTATATGCTGGATAGCAAACCCTTATCAGATACATGATCTCCAAATATTTTCTCCCATTGAGATTGTTGCCTTTTCAGCTTTTTAACAAAGTCCTTTGAAGTACTGAAATATTCCATTTTGAGGAGTTCCCATTTATCTATTTTTTCTTTTCTTTTTTGTGCGGTGGGTGTAAAGTCTAAAATGCTACTGCCTATCACTAGATCTCGAAGATGTGTCTGCACATTTTCTTCTAGGAGTTTTATGGCATTGGTTTTATATTTAGGTCTTTGAACCATTTTGAGTTAATTTTTAAATAAGGTGTGAGATAGGGGTCCTCTTTCATTCTTTTGGTTATGGATATCCAGTTCTCCCAACTCCATTTATTGGAGAGAGCATTCTCTCCCAGTTGAGTGGGCTTGGGAGCTTTATCAAAAATCAGTTGACCAAATTGAGTATCTATTTCCCTCAATTCCATTCCATTAATCAATATCTCTATCTTTATGCCAGTACCATACTGTTTTAACCACTGTGGCTTTATAATATGGTTTAAAGTCAAGAAGCATGATGTCTTCCTCTTCATTCTTCTTTTTCAAGATGTTTTTGACTGAGACCCTGTTCTAGTTTGCTAGCTGCCAGAATGCAATATACCAGAAATGTAATGGCTTTTAAAAAGGGGAATTTAATAAGTTGCTTGTTTATAGTTTTAAGGATGAGAAAATTTCCCAATTAAAACAAGTCTATAGAAATGCCCAATCAAAGGCATCTAGGGAAAGATACCTTGGTTTAAGAAGGCCAATGAAGTTCAGGGTCAAGTGAGAAGGCATATGGCAAACACAATCAGGGTTTCTCTCTTATCTGGAAAGGCATGTGGCAAACACGTCATCTGCTAGCTTTCTCTCCTGGCTTCCTGTTTCATGAAGCTCCCTGGGAGGCATTTTCCTTCTTCAACTCCAAAGGTCACTGGCTGGTGGGCTCTCTGCTTCGTGGTGCTGCAGAATTCTCTGCTCTTTCTGAATCTCCTGCTTTCTCCAAAATGTTTCCTCTTTTATAGGATTCCAGTAAACTAATCAAGACCCACCCAAATGGGTGGAGACACGCCTCCACCTAATCCAGTATTAAATCACATTTCCAGGGGGATGATCTAATTACAGTTTCAAACATTCAATACTGAATAGGGATTAGAAGAACCAGCTGCCTTTACAAAATGGGATTAAGATTAAAACATGGCTTTTCTAGGGTTCATATATCATTTCAAACCAGCACAGGCCCTTTACCTTGCCAAAGAAAATTGATAATTAGCTTCACTATATCTGCAAAGTAGTCTGTTGGAATTTTGATTGGTATTAAATTGAATCTGTGGATCTATTTGAGTAGAATTGACATCTTAACAACATTTAGCCCTCTTTTATGAATGTGGAATGTCTTCCCATTTATTCAGGTGTTCTTTGATTTCTTTTAGCAATGTTTTGTTGTTTTCTTTGTATAAATCCTTTATATCCTTGGCTAGGTTTATTCCTATATATTAATTATTTTAGATGCTATTGTAAATGGAATTTTTTTCCTTGATTACCTCCTTGGATAGCTTATTACTAGTATATATAACACAATTGATTTTTGTGTGTTGATGTTGTATTCCACCACCTTTGCTGAACTCGCTTATTATTTCAAGTAGCTTTGCTGCCTTTTTTTTCTGGATTTTCTAACTATAGGATCATGTCATCTTCAAATAATAGCAGTCTTACTTCTTTTTTTCCAAATTAGATGCCTTTTATTTCTTTGTCTTGCCTAATTACTCTAGGTAGAACTTCTGGCACAACGTTGAATAGCAGTGGAAACAGTGAGCATCCTTGTCTTGTTCCCAAGCTTAGAGGGAAAGCTTTCAACATTGAGTATTATGTTAGCTGTAAATTTTTCACATATGCCTTTTACCATGTTGCGGAAGTTTCCTTCAATTCCCATCTTTTGAAATGTTTTTATCATGAAAAGATGCTGAATTTTGTCAAATGCCTTTTCTGCATTAGCTGAGATGATTGTGTGGTTTTACCCTTTTAACTTGTTGATTTGTGTGTTACATGAATTGATTTTCTTGTGTTGAACCACCTTGCATATCTGGAATAAAATCCAAGTGATCATAGGGTATAATCTTTTAATATGCTGTTGGATTGTATTTACAAGTATTTTCTTGGGGAATTTTGCATTGATAGTTACTAGAGAGATTGCTCTGAAGTTTTCTTATAGTATCGTTATCCAGGTTTGGTATTAGGATAATGTTGGCTTCATAGAATGAATTAGATGGTGTTCCCTCTTCTTCAATTTTTTGGAAGATTTTGAGCAGGAATGCTATTAATTCTTCTTGGAATGCTTGGTAAAACTTACCTGTGAAGCTGTCTGGTCCTGAACTTTTCTTTGAAGGTTTTTGATGACTGTTTTGATCTCTTTTCTTATGATTGGTGTGTTGAGGCCTTCTATTTCTTCTTGAGTCAGTGTAGGTTGTATGTGTGATGTAGGAAGTTGTTAATTTCATTTAAGTTGTCTAGTTGTTGGCGTAAAGTTGTTCATAGTAACCTCTTACGATCTTTTTTATTTCTTTGGGATCTATGGTAATGTTTCTCTTCTCATTTCTGATTTTATTTATTTGCAGCTTCTCTCTTTTTTTGTCTTTGGCAGTCTCTGGCTAAAGGTTTGTTGATTTTATTGATCTTCTCAAATAACCAACTTTTAGTTTTATTGATTCTCTCCATTTTTCTTTTATTCTCCATTTCATTAATTCCTGTTCTAATCTTTATTATATCTTTCCTTGCTTCCTTTGGGATTAGTTTCTTCAATTGTTCAGTGAGATCGCTGGTTTTAACTCTTTCTTCCTTTTAATTGTAGGCATTTAGGGCTATAAATTTCCCGCTCAGCACTACCTTCACTACATCCCATAAGTTTGGATATATTGTGTCCTTATTTTCATTCGTCTCAAGATATTTACTGATTTCTTTGCAATTTCTTCTTTGGCCCACTGATTGTTAAAAGCACGTTGTTTAACCCTTTAAATTTGTGTATTTTTCCAGTTCTCCATTTATTATTGATTTCCAGCTTCATTCCATTATGATCAGAGAAAATACTTTGTATAATTTCAATCTTTTTAAATTTATTAAGATCTGTTTTGTGTCCCAGTATTTGGTCTACCCTTGTGAACATTTCATGAGCACTTGAGAGGAATTTGTATCCTGCTTATTCTGCTGCTTTGGGATACAGTGTTCTAAGTATGCCTGTTAAGTGTAGCCCATATATATTATTTAAGTTCTCTGTTGATTTACTGATCCTCTGTTTAGTTGTCCTATCTATTAGAAAGAGTGGTGTGCTGAAATCTCCCCGTATTATGGTGGAGTTGTGTATTACTTCCTTACTTTTGTCAGTGTTTACCTCATGTACTTTGTGGGTCCTTAATTAGGATTATAGATATTTATGATTGTTATTTCATCTTGTTGTATTTCCCCTTTTATTATTATATAGTGTTCTTCTTTATCTCTTTAACAGTTTTGCATTTAAAGGCTATTTTGTCTGATATCTGTATAGCTACTCAGCTTTCTTTTGGTTACTACTTGTGTGGAATATTTTTTCCATCCTTTTATTTTCAACCTATTTGATCTTTGGTTCTAAGATGAGTCTCTTGTAGACAGCATACAGAGGGATCATATGTTTAATCCATTCTGCCAATCTGTGTCTTTTGACTGGGGAATTTAAGCCATTAACATTCAAAAGTATTACAATAAAGGCAGATCCTTATTCAACCATCTTATTGTTTAGTTTTTATTTGTCAGTACTATTTTCTCTCTCTCTTTTTGTCCTTTAAGTTACCCTTACTAATATTCTTCAATTCTGTGCCCTCTTCCAGACCTCTCTCTCCTGTCTTTTCTTTTAATCTGGCAGTACTCCCTTTAGTAGTTCTCGTGGGGCCAGTCACTTATTAACGAACTGTCTCAGCTTTTGTTTATCTGTGAATATTGTAAATTCTTCCTCATTTTTAAAAGACAGCTTTGTTGAATAGAGAATTCTTGGTGGCAATTTTTCTCTTTCAGTATCTTAAATATATCATACCACTGCCTTCTTGCTTCCGTGGTGTCTGAAGAGAAATTTTAACACTTAGTCTTATTTGGCTTCCAAGTGGTAAATTGCTTTTCTTTTGCTGCTCTTAGAATTTTCTCCTTCTTTTTGGCATTTGACATCTTTGAATCTTTTATTTTGACAGTAATAACAATTTCTCTCCCCTTAATTTGACATCCTTTTAAAATTCTTTTTGCTGTTTAAACTTTCTCTTTTAGCTGGCTTCCTCTGTAACTGCTCTGGCAAGGTGTGCTTATTAGAAAGTGCTGTATATCTCAGAAAAGCCATGTCCTTCCCAGGGGTGTGGATCTTCCTGGCAACATGGGACAGAAGTCCTAGAATGAGCTGGGATTCAGCACCAAGTGATTGAGAAGACCTTCTCAACCAAAAGGGGAAAGAGAGAAATGAGACAAAATAAAGTGTCAATGGCTGAGAAATTCCAAACAGAGCCGAGAGGTTATCCTGGAGGTTATTCTTACGCATTAAATTGATATCACCTTTTTAGTTAAGGTGTAACAGAGAGATTGGAGGGAACTGCCTGAAAACGTAGCGCTGTGTTCCAGTAGTCATGTTTCATGAAGGTGATTGTATAATGATATAGCTTTCACAGTGTAACTGTGTGATTGTGAAAACCTTGTGTTTGATGCTTCTTTTATCTACCTTATGGACAGATGCGTAAAGCATATAAATTAAAAATAAGTAGGGAGAACAAATGTTAAAATAAATTTGGTAGATGGAAGTGTTAGTGACCAATGAAAGGGAGGGGTAAGGGGTGGTATGTATGATTTTTTTTTTCTGTTTTCGTTTTATTTCTTTTTCTGAATTGATGCAAATGTTCTAGGAAACCATGAATGTACAACTATGTAATGATAAAAAGACTGTTAATATTGTATGTTGATTGGTTTTATTAATAAAATTTTTTTAAAAATTAAAATTAAAATAAAAAAAGAAGAAAGAAAAGCCATGTCCTTTAATCCCGATTCAGTATTGTAGGATGGGAACCTTCTAAACTTGACCCTTTCTGTTTATGTTGGCTCTGCTCAGACTCATGCTTGCCCCTCTGTTCTCACCCTTGAGTATATCCTCCTAGGGTTGGCTTTCTCTGGCTTCCAGGTCTCATTGACTATCACTGACAAACACCCCTTGGGCAAAGCCTGCTTACAGCTGCCCCCGGGGAATCATAGTGTCTGGTCCAGACCTGGCCCTTGGATCCTACCTCATCTCAGGCCTGTGATGGTCCTGAGGGAGAGAATGACTGGTTCACATGAACCAGTGAACCTGTATGCTTGGGGCCATTCTGTGACTGTGAAATGAACCTAGTCCACATGGAGCTGTTCATAGCAGCTATGATGGAAATCAGAGATTAAGCAAAGAGGATGTGGGTTCATATCATTTGTGTTGCTACAAGGTTCCAGGTCCTGGTGAGGTGGGAAGTTAGACTTGAACTTCCTGCATAAACCCAGCAGCCACTAACACTATCCCTCCATTAAACAAGATACAGTTCTCTGGCCTAGAACGTTAGAAGCTGAACTTTCCTAGTTCAGTGGATAGAAGAATTGTCATGGACGATTTGATGCTCAGTCTGTACTGTGTGAGTATGTGAAGTTCACACCACTCAAATGATTCAGGAACACAAAACCGTGCAAGAACTCCAGGCAAGGAAAGAAACATAAAGAGCCCATAGAACCCAAGCATCAGCAAACAAAAAGCTGTCTGGTAGGAAAGCCTGCACAATCAAGGACACTACAACTCTCATGGAGAATCATTTCACTGAAGATGAACTAACAGGAAAGAGTCCAAACCACCAGAGAAAAGAAATCCCAGAGAAAGACAGAGACAGAGCAGCAGACATGCAAATGGGATCGCACCCCAAGAAATGGAGACAGTAAGACAATCAGGAAGACTTTCTGTTTCTGCTCTGACATGTAAAAAGCTTGAAAGTAGTCACTCCCATCCTCACAAGAAAAAAAACTGAAAACTTTAGATCAGCAACTCTTCTTAGATTCATCAGATATTGAATCACAGGGCAAACCATCATCCCTAAACCTGGAGACACAGGCAGATAAAGAGGATCACAGCTTCCCAGGAGCAGAAACCATTGCCAGAGTGAACATCTGGAAGGAATACTGAAAGGGTAATTGACTAATTTCTGGAGACTGAACTGGGACTAGCTTGAGAAATAAAATCTCCCACAGGCCCAACCTTAGTGGGGACCCCCACACTTTCATCAGTTTTATTTCCAGGAGATCCATCAGATTCTCATTGTGAAGAAAAATTCCCACATGCTTTTATTCTTTAACGAAGGACCATCCTCAAAAGAAGTTGTTTCGCCAGGGCCTAAATGACATGGTTTTCCAGAGCCTAACCAACCTGGGGGAAGGGAAGAACCCCACTCCAGCCACCTCTGGTTTTCCTGTCTCAACAAATAAGGGGTGGAAAGGAGGTGAGAAACACTTGTGAAGGTCACAGCCAAGGCTACAGGTTCACTAAAGTTAAAGACCTAATCATAGGATTACAGAACACTTCACTCCCCCCACCACTTTTTACTACCACATCAAGAGGGCTCCTGTATAATGAAATTATAACTGAAAAGGACTATGAGGCTCATACCCTATTTAAGAAGGAGCCTCTAGAGAAACCCAAAGACAAAAAGAAGGGAAAAACAAGGACAATAGAGGAAATTTATATTTTTAATTTATTTTTATTTTTTTACTTACTAATTTTTAAAAAATATAACAAAAACATTCTTAACATATGATTGTTCTGGTCTACATATATAATCAGTAATTCACAATATCATCACATAGTTGTATATTCATCATCATGATCATTTCTTGGAACATTTGCATCAATTCAGAAAAAGAAAAAGACAACAAAAAAAATTCATACATATCATACCCCTTACCCCTCCCTTTCATTGATCACTAGCATTTCAATCTACTAAATTTATTTTAACGTTTGTTCCCCCTATTATTTATTTTTATTCCATATGTTTTACTCATCTGTTGATAAGGTAGATAAAAGGAGCATCAGGCACAAAGTTTTCACAATTACACAGTCACATTGTGAAAGCTTTATCATTACACTATCATCTTCAAGAAACATGGCTACTGGAACACAGCTCTACGTTTTCAGGCAGTTCCCTCCAGCCTCTCCATTATATCTTGACTAACAAAGTGATATTATTTAATGCATAAGAATAACCTCCATGATAACCTCTCAACTCTGTTTGGAAACTCTCAGCCAATGACACTTTATTTTGTCTCATTTCTCTCTTCCCCCTTTTGGTTGAGAAGGTTTTCTCAATCCCTTAGTGCTGAGTCCCAGCTCTTTCTAGGATTTCTGTCCCATGTTGCCAGGAAGGTCCACACCCCTGGGAGTCATGTCCCACGTAGAGAGGGGGAGGGTGGTGAGTTTGCTTGTTTTGTTGGCTGGGAGAGAGAGGCCACATCTGAGCAACAAAAGAGGCTCTGTTGGGGGTGACTCTGAGGCCTAATTTTAAGTAGGCTTAACCTGTCCTTTGTGGGGTTGTTTCATATAAACAAACCCCAGGATTAGGGGCTCAGTCTATTGCTTTGGTTGTTCCCACTGCTTGTGAGAATATCAAGAATTCTCCATTTGGGGAAGTTGAATTTTCCCCCTTTCTCACCATTCCTTCAAGGGGACTTTGTAAATACTTTTTTATTCATTGTTCAAATCACTCTGGGATGTATCAGGGCATCACTCTGGACAAACCTACAAAATTTTATGCCCTACTCAAAGTTCTATGTATTTATGGTGGTCAGTTAAGCTGTCCACATGAGTTATATTAGGAACTGCACTAGTCAAAATATAAATTTCGTACCAAATAAACATTTTTTGCTTTAGTCTCACACATAAGTTAAAATGTTTAAATATTTATTACCATCTATTTTTAACACCCTGCAGTATTAGCATTCCTTTGTTCTTCCTCATGCAAAAACATTTTTAAATTTGTGCAATTAGTCACTATCATTATACACTCTAGGCATTCCTAGATTATACCATCTCAGTCTTCATTGGTCTATCTTTCTTTCTGATTTCATTTGTGCCCCAGCCCTCCTCCCTCTATCATTCTCACATTCAGCTTCATTCATTGTCACTAGAGGAATTTTTAACCTCTTATACCTAAAACTACAGGAGTCAGTAAGCACCCTAACTGCTAGCCATGTAAATGTAAGGCCTCACACAAAAAGCATATTTAACCCAGTTACTTCTTTTTATTTTTAACTCATTTTGAAATACTTTCAAACTTACAAGACAGTTGCAAATGTTATACAAACTGGGTGCATAGGTGGTTCAGTGGTAGAATGCTAGCTTTCCATGCGGGAGATCCAGGTTCGATTCCTGAACCATGCATTTCCCCCCCACCAAAAAAGTTATACATACTCCCCTACAGGTAACTCCAATGTATATCTAGCCTTCTGATACCCAGATCCATTATTTTAACATTTGCCGTAGCATTCTATCCATCCAAGCATCAATCCATCTGTCTATCCATCTGTCTGTCTATTTATCAATCCATTTTCTGAACACCTGAGAGTAGGCTGTATGCATTGCGCTCCTTGAACATTTAATTACTGTGCACTTTTCCTAAGAACAACAATATTGCTCTTTCCTTTCAACCTGCAGCACTCTCTTTAGCATCTCTTGTAGTGCCAATCTAGAACTGATGAACTCCTCAGCTTTTGTTTACCTGGGCATGTCATAATTTCTCATTTTTGAAAGCTAATTTTGTGGTACATAGAATTCTTGGCAGTCATTTGCTTTCAGCACTTCAAATGTATCATGGAGGCCTTCTTGCCTTCATACTTTCCATTGAGGAATTGGGATTTAATCTTATTGAGTCCGTTGTGCATAACACATTGCTTCTGTCTTGCGACTTTCACAATTCTCTTTATCATTGACATTCAACAGTTTGATTATAACACGACATGGCATAGATTGATTTGGGTTTATCCTTCTTGAAATTCATAGAGCATCTTGGATGTGTATACTCATGTCTTTTGTTAAACATGGAAAGTTTTCTGCCATTATTTCTTCGAAAATTCCCTTTCTCTCTTTTTTCTGGAATTTCCACAATGTATGTATCAGTACTCTTGATAGTGTTGCAACGTGCCTCAGGCTTTGTTCACTTTTCTTCCTTCTGTTCTTCAGCCTGGATGATATCAATTGTCTTATCTTTATCACTGAATCTTTCCTCATCCAGCGGCAAACTGCTGTTCAATCCCTCTAGAGAGTTTTTAACTTCTGTGGCTGTTGTCTTCACCTCTGTTTGCTTCCTTTACATAATTTTCATCTTTCTATTGATATTCTCTTTGTGTTCATCTATGTTTTCCTGGTTTACTTCAGTTTTTTTATCCATGTTTTCCTTTAGCTTTTTGAGCATATTTAGGACCTTTCTTTTTTTAAAGTCTTTGTCTAGTTTATCCCAGGTCTGGTCCTCATCATTGATGGTTTTTAATGCTTTAATTTTCTCCTTTGCTTGGGCCACCGCTTCCTGATTCTTTCTGTTTTGTGATCTTTTGTTGAAACCTGGACATTTTGAAATTTTAATGTGTCATTGCTCAAATTTAAACTCCAAGGTGTCTGCTTCTTAAGCTAGTATATAGCTAGTATTATAACACAAATTTCCTTGAATGCTAGAAATTAACAGAAAAAACAAAAAGAAGGAAAAAAAGAAAGCAACTTTCCCAGTGATTGCAGATTGAGCAAGTGCTCTCCTGGGCTTATCTATATGCATTTAGAGAAAAGCTCCAGACCAAGGCCTAAGGGCCCCCCTGATCCTTACTGTATATAAATCTTGTTTGGGACATGTGCATATGGCCCTAAGAATTCTTCCACTTACACAGTTCTGAATATCCTCTCTTCCCCTGGAAAGTTTCCTCATGGTCCTACGACCAGCAATCCCTTTTCCCAGGTGGCAAACTTGCATTCTCTAGGAGTGCTTGATGAACTGCCTTCTACACAAAGAGCAAATTCTGGGATGGTGAGTCCCTCAGGCCACCACCACACAGACTGGACCAGACATACATGCTCCCAATACGCACATAAGGGTTACTCTGCTCTTTCCAGAACCTAGACTGGGGATCCACGCTGGGAGTCTGGATCAGCTCTGTGCCAAGCCAATGAGGTATGGGAAAAGAGCCAGCCAGGGAGGTCCTACCTTTAAAAATATATATTTTTTTACTTAAAATAATTACATTTTTAAGATTAGAGTTATTGCAAGCTTATATAAAAATCATGCAGGAAATAGAGTTCTTTTATATCCCCCCTCCCCATTATTAACACTTTTTGTTATTGTGGTAACTTGTTATATTTGATGAAAGTATATTATAATTATACTATTAACTATATTCCATGGTTTATAATAAAGTTCACTGTGTTGTATAGCTCTATTGTTTTAAAAAATATCTGTTCTAAAAAAAAATCTGTTCTAGTAACATATATACAACCTAAAACTTTCCCTTTTCACTGTGTTCAAAAATATAATTCACTGCTGTTAATGGCATTCACAATGTTGTGTTACCATCACCACCATCTATTACCAAAACTTTTCCATCAACCCTAATAGAAATTTTTTATCAATAAAGCATTAACTCCCCATTCCCGACCCCAACCCAGCCCCTTGTAAACTATACTTGAGTTTCTGACTCTGAATTTGCTAATTCCAATTATTTCATATGAGTAATCTCATACACTATTTGTCCTTTGTGTCTGGCTTATTTCACTCAACTTATCTTCAAGGTTCATTCTTGTCACATGTATGAGAACTTCATTCCTTTTCCGTTGTATGTTTATGGTTTAGTTTCCTAGGCTGCTCCAAGCAAATACCATGGAACTGTTTGGCTTAAGCAATGGGAATTTATTCACTTCCAGGATAGAATCCTGGAAAATGTCCAAATCGAGGCATCATCAAGGTGATGCTTTCTTCCTGAAGACCAGCTGCCAGCAATCCTTAGCTCCTCTGCCACATGGCAAGGTGCATCGTTTCATCTGCTAGTCTCCCTCTTCTCTTCCAGATTTTGTTGATATCAGCTTCTTGCTTCCATGGCTTTTTCCCTCTCTGTATTTATTTGTTCTTTTTATAAAGAACTCCAGTAGTAGTACTCATCCTGAATGAGCATTATACCTTAACTGTGGGTCGCGTCTTTACTGAACATGCGAAAAAAGTCCTACTTACAATGGGATTACACCCTCAGGAATGGATTAAATTTAAGAACATGATATTCTGGGGGTACATACAGCTTCAAACCACCATAGTGTGCACTGCATTCTGTTTATCTAATTATCTGTTGATGGAATGAGCATTGGTGTGCATATACCTGAATCTCTGCTTTTAATTCTTTTGGGTATATTGCAGTGGGATTTTCAGGTAATATGATATTTCTATACTTAATTTTCTAAGGAACCGCCAAAGTGTTTTCCACAGTAGCTGTACCATTTAATATTTCTACCAACAGTGAACGTGTTCCTATTTATTTGCATCTTCTCCAACACTTATTTCTAGTGTTTAAAATAGTAGCCATTTTAGTGGGTGTGAAATGATATCTACTGAGGTTTCAATTGCATTTCTCTAATGGATAATGATGTTGAGCATCTTTTCATCTGCTTTTTGGCCATTTGTATATTTTCTTTGTAGAAATATCTGTTCAAAAAAAATAAAAATAAAGTTTTTGCCCATTATTTAATTTGGCAGTTTGTCTTTTTTGTTGTTGATTCATAGGATTTTTGTATATATTCTGGTTATTATGCCCTTATTATATATGCAGTTTACTACAAGTGTTTTCTCCTATTGTGTAAGTTGTCTTTTTTATTTTCATGATGAAGTCCTTTGATGCACAAAAGTTTTAAATTTTCATGAGATCCCATTTATCTGTTTTCTTTTGCTGCTTATACTTGGGGTATAAAGTCTAAGAAACCATTGCCTAACACAGGTCCTGAAGACGCTTCCTTATGTTTTCTTCTGGGAATTTGATAGTCCTTATTCTTAAATTTAAATCTTTGATCCATTTTGAGTTAATTTTTTAGTTGGCATGAGGTAGGGGCCCTCCTTCATTATTTTGCACATGGAGATCCAGGTTTCCCAGCACCATTTGTTGAGGAAACTTTTCTTTACCTATGGAGTTGACTTGGCACCCTTGTCAAAAAATCAGTTGGCTAAAAATGTGAGGGTTGGTTTCTTAATTCTGAATTCTCAGTTCAATTTCATTGGTCTACATGTCTGTCCTTTTTGCCAGTACCATGCTGTTTTGATTATTGTGGCTTTGTAATATGTTTTTGTCATATTAAACTTTTTATTAAAATTGGGTCTTTTACAACATGCTTAAAATTTCATGTCCCATAGACATATATTTAAGAAAAATTTCTATAAGCAATTTCTGGCACACAAATGTAAGAACATAACCAAAACTAAGTTCTCTGTATATATATCATATGAATTTTGAGAGAAAAAATATTTATATATATCCAAATTTATGTCAATGACCTGGAATACCTGAGTTATCAAATTGTTAGTTTTCCATATAGTTTGAAACATTTTTCATCTACTTTATAGAGGACACAGCCCATCCAGAAAGAATAAATTTGGTTAACAGATGCTGTCTCCCAAAGATCACCAGAAGTCCTCAGTGGGATTAAGATTTACCTTGAAGGCTTCTGAGTGGAGATCAATCTGAGATGTAAGGAGGGGTTCCCAAATATCAAGGCAGTATTCATAATAGTGGATATTCTCCTCAGCCATTCCTGTAAATGCTGACTTGATATCATCTTGTATATTTTGTTTCCATCTTTCCCAATCTGCTTTCAGGACATTATTAGCACATTCCACTTTATCTTCAAGTTTTCCAATCTCTTTTGTAAGCAGCTCATTAGCTACCTTTTTACAGTTCAAATCTTCAATTTTGGAATCCAGTTCTTCTTGTATTTGGTCTCTTTTTTTTTTTCATAACAGCCACTAACTTTTCATTTTAATGGACATATTCATGTACAACAGGAAACAGGGCTTCTGAGAGTCCAGAAATCCATTTTTCAGTGTCCTTACAACATTTATCAATGAGGCTGACAACACATTTTAGGGTGTCCTCTTCTGATGCTGATCGCAAAACAATAAGTTTTAAGATCAGGGAGTGTAAGTTCTCCAACTTCACTCTTCCTTTTTCAAGATGGCTTTGGCGATTTGGGGCCCTTACTATTCCATACAAATTTGGTGATTGACTTTTCCATTTCTGCAAAGAAGGCTGGAATTTATATTGGGATAGAACTTCCAGTGCAATGTTGAATACCAGTGGTGACAATGAGCATCTTTGTCATGTTCCTGATCTTAGAGGGAAATCTTTCTGTTTTTCACTATTGAGGACGATGTTAGTTGTGGGTTTTTCATATATAATCTTTTATCACGTTGAGGAAATTTCCTTTTGTTCCTAGTTTTCTAAGGGGTATTATCAAGAAGTGGTACTGCATCTTCCATGACGTTTATACAGTATATTCCATGACTTTTTGGCATCAATTGTGATGATCATGTGTTTTTTTCTCTTTGGTCTATCACTGTGGAATATTACATTAATTGGTATTCCTATGTTGAACCACCCTTCCTGGATAAATCCCTCTTGATCTCAGCGTAGCATTCTTTTAATATGCTATTGGATTTGGTTTGCTAGTATTTTTGTTGAAGGGTTTGCAACTACATTCACAGATATTGGTCTGTGATTTTATTTTCTTGTGGTATCTTTATTTGACTTTGGTATAGGGTGATGTTGTCCTTGGTGAATGAATTAGGGAATGTTCTCCTCCAATTTTTTGAAAGAGTTTGAACAGGATGCCTGTTAATTATTCTGGAATGTTTTGTAAAATTCAGCAGTGAAGCCATTTGTTCCTGGGCTTTTCTTTGTTGAGAGGTTTTTGATTATTGATTCAATCTCTACTTCTTATTGATTTGTTGAGATCTTGTATTCTTGAGTTGGTATGGATGATTTGTGTGTTTAAGAATTTATCCATTTCATCTAGTTTATCAAATTTTGGGCAAACAATCATTCATAGTATCTTCTTATACTCCTTTTTATTTTTGTGGGCCAGTAGTAATGTCCCCTTTCATTTCTGATTTTAATTATATTTATCCTTTTACTTTTTTTTGTCAGCTAGCTAAAGTTTTGTGATTTTTCAATCTTTTCAAATAATCAAGTCTTTGTTTCTTTGATTCATCTATTCTTTTTCATTCTCTATTTAATTCACCTCCACTCCAATCTTTAATATCTCCTTCCTTCTATTTACTTTGAGTTTAGTTTGCTCTTCTTTTCCAGATCCTCCAGTTGTGAAGTTAGGTCTCTAATCTTAAATCTTTCTTCTTTCCTAATGTAAGCATTTAATGCTATAAATTTCCCCCTCAGTAATGTCTTTACTGCATCCCATAAGATTTGGTATGTTGTATTTTCATTTTCAGTTATCATAAGATATTTCCTAATTTCCTTTGGGATTTCTTCTTTGACCTATTTGCTGTTTAAGAGTGCATTGTTCCTGGGATCAATAATTCCATCCTAACCAAAAGGGGGAAAAGAAGTGTCTTATGCCACCATCTTAGTTGATTACGTCATCCCTACTACTTTTAAGTGGACTTTTTAAAATTTGGTGTCTGCCTTGTTACTGCAGTCCTTTAACTGTCTTCTGAAACTTTGAGATTCTGTGGCCCAGTATTATTGTCATACTTCTACTCCCTTGTCTGTCTCTTTTCATTGAACTCATCTGGACAAATCCTAACCTTGGTTACATCCACCCACTCCTTGCCTGCACCCTGGCTGCTAGAGGAAGCTGAAGAAATCCACTGAACCATGCTCATTTGCTCATGGTTCCCAACTCTGAATGTACTTTTTTGTGCTACTCCTAATCCTACCATATGTCTTTGTCCATCTACCCACATACTATCTGTAAGACACATCCCTCTTTTTTGTACCTCTAACATTTCTTACTCCTTCACTCTCTGCTGAGGACAGTGCTTCCTATTTCATGGAGAAAACAGAAGCAATTAGAGAACTGCCTCATATCTCTCACCACATTTATGAATATACTCTTCTCTTACTGCCCCATAAATTCCACCTTCGCTTTTGTTAGTATGGCTGAAACCTCCATGCTCTTATCTAAAGCCAGTGTTACTGGATCACATCCATTAGCCTATAAACATACCGATAGCTCCCATCTCAAGAAACAAAGCAAACAACAAATGCTGTCTTATCCCACATCACTTTTTATTGCCCATTCCATTTCTCTAGTCCACTTTATGCAAGACTTCTTGAAAAAGTTGCCTGTACTCACTGTCTCCAGACTTTGACACATTCTTTCTTTTTGAACCCACTAAAAGCCAGGTTTCACCCTCATGATTGCACTGAGATGCTTCTTCTCAAGGTCATCTGTGACCTCAATTTTGCCAAATTCAGTGGTTGATTTTCAGTACTCATCTTGCCCAAACTATCAACACCATGTGATATAGTTCACCAATCTCTCTTTTTGGCTTCTGGGACACTCCTCTCTTGTTTCTCATGTCCCCTATAGGCCCAATTTTCTTTGTTGGTAAACTCATTCCTCAGTTTCTTTAAAGTGCCCCAGTGATCATTGCTGGGGTTTTTTCTTTATCCATACTCACTCCTAGGTAAACTTATTCAGTCTCTTAGCTTCAAATAAAATCTAAGTGCTACTATAACCAAGAAATGAAGAATTAACAAATGATATTTATTACTGAATCATTATATAGATATTTTTCTTTCTAGATTGTAGACTAGGCAGAAGTTAATACCTGAAATTACTGAAACTCAACTATCTCGGCCCTGGGTATTCAATAATTTCCTTCTAAAACTTGCTCTTCCTTTAGTCTTTGCTTTCTTGGTAAATGAAAACTGAGTCCTACTTGCTCAGGTCAAAACCTTGCCAATCACCCTTGATTCCTCTCTTTCTCTCATGTCTCACATTTTAATCCATTAGAAAATTCTTTCAAAGTGTGTCTGGAGTCTAGTTTTTTCTACCTCCACTGCTATCACTCTGATCCAAACCATTTTTCTCATTCTGCCTTAGCCACTTTGCCCTCCTTCCTATTCTTTCAGTCATGTTCCCACCTCAGGACCTTTGCATTTGCTGCTCCCTCCAACTGAAATGCTCTTCTCCTGGATATGTTTTTATCATGTTTCCCTCATCTTTGCCAGATGTCTTCCTGAATATGACATTTGCAGAGAGACCTTCTTTGACTACCTTACAAAAGAATAACACTCCCACTAAGATAGCACTAGACGAACCATTATCTCCCTTACTCTGCTGTATGAATTTCCAAAGCATTAATCTTTTTTCACATACTATATTCTCCTAGATTATTTTCTTGGGCATTTATTTATTATCACCCTCTTTCATCGCTAGAATGTGGCTCGATGAGGGCAACCCCACAGTCTAGATATTTTGGTCAATAAATCCTAAAGGAATGAATGAATGGCCATCCTTGCTACAAGTGGGGAGGGGGGATATAGTCTTTTAGCTGGGTTTAGTTTTTTCCCAAATACATGAGTATTCTATTATAGGGGAGAAGGGGAGAAGCAGTTCAACCTGTTCCCTGACATGTAAGGGAATCATGTTTAGCTCCGCACACTCTTCCTTGATGCTCATCCTTAAAGTGCATTCTATGTAGAAGCAGGAAGTGCCTGTGGATGCTGTGAGTCCTTGTGGAGGGAGGCAGAATATGGAGAACTGACTCAGGAAGACAGGAAGTCTGTCACCTTTTGAGGAGGATTGCATCAATAGCATGAGCTCCCAGGAGATCCTGCTTCAAGGAAAGGAGGCACAAAAATTCCTGCGAGGCCTTGCCTGTGTGTGCTGAGGCTGGTGGGCAGAGGCATGAGGTTGCAGGCCTATTTCTGAAATGTAGCATGGCATGCCATCCTGCCTGGGCACCTGTAGGCACACTGTCACTCTTGCTCTTCTTTCCTTTGGGACTTTGCCTTCCATTCCCAGGCCTTGCCTCCATCCATACTCTCTTGTGCCAACACCAAAAACTGATGTATTAAATCTCACTGAACTATTCTTCACCGACAAAATGTTGTACCAATAGGAACTGAATTCTATTTGGTCATCTGTAGACATTAGCTGAGTGTATAAGTTAGTGTTTGTTGTTTAAACTAGCAATTGTTTATTACACAATGAATTAGCAGTGTGGGATTGGATCAGCCAGATGGGTCTTCTAATATTAGCTGGGCTCATTCATGCAATTGCAGTTTCTGCTGTGTTGGCTGAGACTGATGGTCTGGAGAATTAGGATGGTGTGTCTCTGCTCTGTGTGGTCTCCCACAGTCCAGCAGACTATCTTGGACTTGTCTCAGAAGCCCAGCAGGGTTCTGAGAGCAAGTAAGAGTGTGCAAGTCTTCTTGGTACTTCGCACCCTCACTTCCACTGCTTTCTATTGACAAAAGCAAGTTGTCAGTCTGGCCCAGGATCATGGGATGGGGAAACACACTCCCCTTCTTCGTGGGAGGTGTTGCAAAGTACATTGTGAAGTGTCGTGGGTATAGGAAGGGAAAAACCTATGGCTATTTTCACAAATGCTGTACCACCCTGGACTAATGTACATATCACACAGTTATGAGCAAGAAAGGGGAGACATATTTCCTCATGCACGAATCATCGTTTTCTGGTTTCTACAGCCATCTGTCTGCTGCTCTTGCTTCCAGCAGTGGCGGGTTCTGTGAGGTCCTCTGTCCTCTGACCTGCGGCTAGAGGGCTGCAGATGCGAGCTATGTGACCGCACTTTCAGATAGGCTTCAAAATAAGCCCTCATAGGTGCGTTTTGCTTAAGAGCCTCCAGATTTTCCTGGTCAGCTGTCATAGCTGAAGCTTGTTGGCAAGGCTTTAGCCATTCATATCTAATCCCGTGCACTGATTAATGGAGGTGGCTTTGCTTTTATTGTCCCCTGTGGCAGTCTGAGTTCACAGCGGGGTGGGGTTGGGCACAGGAAGGGGCGTGGACTGTAGACGCTCAAAGGTCTGTGGCTATTTTTGGGCCGAGCCAGAGCCCTGCTGTGCTCATTCTGGGACATGGTGGGGTCGGAGCTGTGTCATTTCTTGCTCTGGGACCTTGGGCAAGTTACAATCCCAACCTCTAGTAACTGCCTCCCAAAGTGTCACTTCCATCATCTTATAAATTATATACTTATACTTTTCTCTCCCATCATTAGCTTTCCCCTCTCTACTAGATCATCCCTTCAGCACATAGCATGCTTTT
Source organism: Tamandua tetradactyla (assembly GCF_023851605.1). NCBI lineage: Eukaryota > Metazoa > Chordata > Mammalia > Pilosa > Myrmecophagidae > Tamandua > Tamandua tetradactyla. Next base: position 50,153,092 of record NC_135341.1, on the reverse strand, counting down.
ATTTCTGCTATCTTAAAGTGTTAAATCCTCTCTTGACTCCAATTTCCCCTCCACTTATTACTCCATTTTTCTACACCTCCTGAGAGAAGAGCTCTTCAAAAAGAGATAACTATACTCACTATCTCCCATGGGTTTGCTTCCATTCCCCCTTGAAACCTGTCTGGTCAGGATTCTGCCTTACCACACACCTCTAGCCCCCACTCCTCTGAAAGTGCTCTTGGCAAGCTCAGTTGTTAGAGCCAATGATCAGTCTTGGTCCCTATCTGACCACTCAGGGTCTCCTCCAAGAAACCCTCTTCCACTTGCCTTCCAAGATCCCAGTCTCCCCACATTCTCCTCCCACCTCACTGGCCACACCTTCACAATCTTCTTGTGAAGATTATATATATATAATGTACAATATCATATATATAATATATATATATATATTATATATATATACACAAGGTCATTCACTGCAGCCTAATTTGTAATAGCAAAAGACTAAAAACAACTCAAGTGCACACCAGCAGGTGTTTGGTTGAGTAAACCATGGTACATTCATACAATAAAATACTAATTCCACTTTAAAAAAAGATTAAGATCTCTGTGAACTGGTATGAGCTTCAGAATGTATTTTAAGTGAAAAAGGTAAGATGTAAAAGAAGGCATATAGTATGCCAACTTTTGCATAAGAAAGAAGGGGAAAAAAGAAATGTATATATATTTGCTTACTTTTGGGGGAAAAAACCACTGAAAAACAGGATAGAGGGCATAGGGAGGGAAATGAACTTTTCTAAAGATAACTTTTAATATTGTTTTGCCTTGAAAGCATGTAAATATTTTATGTATGCAAAAGTAAATTTAAATCAGAAAAACACTGCAAATTTGTATATCGACAGTAGAAGCTTATAAGGATTCAGTGACCATTAGATGCAGCGTGTAAGAGAGGCGTCAGAGACAAACTGGAAAGATGACACTGACCTTAACTGCTGTGGGGTAACTGTGGGAGGAGCAGATTTGGGGGGATAATCAGGATCTGGTCTTGGATTGAGAGGCCTTTTAAACATCCAAGTGGAGAGGAATAAGCAATTGGATGTGTGAGTTTGGGGATCAGGGAAGTCTGGGCTGGAGACCTACATTAGAAAGTCGTTGGCGTGTAGGTGGTGTGTGAAGCCACAGGACTGGATGGAATCACCCAGGGAGTGTAGATAAGAGGAAAAGCCGGAAGACTGAACCTTAGGGCCTCCCTACTCAGTAGTCAGAGAACCAAGGGTGAACCACACAAGAAGATTGTGAAGGTGTGGCCAGTGAGGTGGGAGGAGAATGTGGGGAGACTGGATCTTGGAAGGCAGGTGGAAGAGGGTTTCTTGGAGGAAACCCTGGGTGGTCAGATACGGACCAAGACTGATCATTGATTCTAATAACTGAGCTTGCCAAGAGCACTTTCAGAGGAGTGGGGGCTAGAGGGGTGTGGTAAGGCAGAATCCCGACCAGACAGGTTTCAAGGGGGGATGGAAGCAAACCCATTGGAGATAGTGAGTATAGTTATCTCTTTTTGAAGAGTTCTTCTCTCAGGAGGTGTAGAAAAATGGAGTAATAAGTGGAGGGGAAAGTGGAGTCAAGAGAGGATTTAACACTTTAAGATAGCAGAAATAAAAGCATGCTATGTGCTGAAGGGATGATCCAGCAGAGAGGATATATATATAGTTTTGTACTTGTAGAGGGAAATCTTCAGGGTGGATTCCTGGAATTGAGGTTGAAGGAAGCTATTGAGGGGATCTGAGAAGGTGTGCAAGGTTTGTGTCCCAGACCAGCCCCAGGGAGGGTATGTTCTTCAGTGCCCAACTTTAGATAGGGCCAAGGAATATAATGGAAAAGGGAAAATCTCCCAGGGCATGGGGCCAAGGGTTTCAAAGAGCAATACTCTGGGGAGCAGAACTAGGACCTGTTCATGGAACACTCCCCACTTCCAAGGTGGGAGGCCCTCACCATGGCTGCCCACCAGGATTTCAGAATCACTACAGAGCAGTGCCTGCTCTGTTTCTCCTATTGTTCTCCTTTGGAACTGGCCTATTTATTATAGATTTCCTGCCACTGCTCCACTCATTTTTTGCATGATGGGTTCAACTAACTTGCTTTTTAGTTCATAGGTCTCTGGATCAAGGGGAACCACTGTCAGACCTGATGCAGAGATGAATCAGCCCATAATGGACTTTGAGCTTGATGTCATGACTAGATAGAGATTTTGGTTTCTCCTGCTTTGGAGAGAGAGGATGACTATGTTTTGTCTGAATGCTTGGTGACCAGAAAGGTGGACTGTGGTATTATTAGGTCCATTCCCAGAATATTTTCAGCTCTCTTTCCTATAGACACTTGGAAGAATTATAATCCTTTGGTCCTGCATGGTTGGTGGGGCTACATGACCAGTTCTGGTCAGTGAGTTTAAAGTGGAACAGATGATATGTATAATTTTAGGTTTGAACTTTTACTTGATGGTGTGAGACTCATCAGAATTCTCTTTTTCTGTCTTCCTTGACAAGAAGCAATGTTTCCTCAGCTGGTTCTTAAATGCAGATTAGTGAAGCAAAGTCCCCAATGAATCTGCAATGAACATGTATCTTCCATGAGACATGAACCTTTGTTGTTTAAGTCACTAAGATCGGGGGATTGCTTGTTAGCTTAGCATAATGCAGCTCATCCTGACTGATACACCTTCTTCAGGTCTTGAGTCACATCATCTCAACAATTTTCTGGACCTCCCACTCAGGTACTCCTTCTGTTTCCCTACTTTAAATTCTTCCATAACACGTATCTCTTTCCAGTATTAAATAGTTTGCTCATTTAGTTTGTTTATTATCTCTCTTCCTTCACCATAATCTAAGCCCATGAAAATAGGGTTGGTCTGAATTTGGGTCTCACTGAAAGCAGACCCTGAGCAGGAGCGTTGGTACAGGTTGCTTATTTGGGAGATGATCCTGAGGAGTATGAGAGAGAGCTGGGAAAGAGAGACAGGAAAGGAAGAAAAACCAATAAAGATGCATTAATAGGCTCATTACTGCTGTGGGTTACTGGGGCTCAATCCCTTGGAAGCCCTCTGAGACACCCTCTCAAACCTGCCTCAGAATTTTCCTGGGGAAAATTGGAGTATTTGCCCCAACTTCCTATTCCTTATTGGCTGCAGGTTGCCCTGGGGGAGGATTAAATCTCTGGTACATGCAGGCTGTCTTGAGCAAGCTTCCCCAATGTGGGAAAAAAGCCTCCAGGCAGAGAAGCAGAGATATTGGATCTGTCCCTGTGCATGGGAAGTGTCCAAGTGTGCAACACAGTTCCAAGGGGATCATGGACTAGGAGAATCATCAGCATCTGCCATAGGGGTTTTGGGCTTTCTATTCTCTGAACACCCCCTGCCACTCAACAGTGTTTGACACATTTTTGTAATGAATGAAAGAATACTAAGGTGGGCATTTGCTGTATATGTGCTCATCATACTCATTTTCCCTTTTCTGATCAACCTAAATCTTAATTTCCCTTTAGAAACCACTTCTGCTCATTTCTTAGCCTGGGGCTTTAATTGAGATTGGTCTCATCTCTAGTTCCTTGGCTTGGATCCCTGTCCCCCCCTGCACCCTTCATGCCCCTCACCAGAGAAAAGACGTAATCCAATCAACCTCTTTTTCTCACTTCCACATCACCACAGTGATCTGTTCAGGAAATTGACACATGACCCATTTTGGACCAATAAGAGAACAGATTTCAGACACTGTTCTTTCTCTGAGTGATATGGTCTAAGGATGTGAGGTCTTGAGCAGCTGCAGCCATTTTGCCATCACGGAAAAGCCTGGAACTTCTCAGCTGACTGCATGAAGCCTGAAGATAAAGGCAATATCACAGAAGGCAGAGAGGAGAGAAAAAGAATCTGGGTCTTTGGAGACGTCTTTTGGAGCCACTGGATCAAGTCTCACTTGAAGCCAGAATTAAATTTTGACTTTTAATTGGCATAAGCCAATACAAATCCCTTTACCTTGTGAGCCAATTTGAGGTTGTTTTACTGTCACTTGCTGTTGAAAGAGTCCTCTGATTCTAACTCACTCATTCGCAGACTTGGGTTAAAGTTAAAATAAAATAATATTCTTACAGCACTTTGCAAAGCATAGCACACAAATAATTCTCAATGAATGGCAAATCGATATTATTATGATAGAATATTTATTTTTTACAGAGTTATGTGCATTTTAAAATTCTCTATCTTTATCTTGGCATGTTTCTATCACTCTTTTCAGTATCAGTCAATTTTTACACCCAAAGGAGAGTGGCCACCAGCCTGAGCTCACATCCTCCTTGCACAGTCACAGCTGGTGAATGACACCGAGCCCACGTGGGGCCGTTTTGATTCCCCCAACATCTCATTTTCATTCTTTGATGATATTTGTTCACATCCAGCTTACACATAAACGTTTCCAGCAAAACGCTCCAGATTCCTTTTTCAGAAATCTGAATCCACATGAAAACAATGGCAACAAGAAAAAGGTGTAAACTTTCCAGAACAGGCTCAGATTTTGAAAATGCGATAGAGACTTTTCAAACTTTTCACTCAAGAATTGGAGGAGATTTAACACAGGAATAATAAACACAGGAATGCTGGCTAATGCAGAGCACATGGCCCTGCAGGGCAGGGAGAAGCATTTCAACATCTTTCCCCTTGGACCTTTGGACTTGAGATGGCTGAATGCCTGTTTCTTTAGCTAAAAATAAAGTTCATGCACTTGGGAAAACCACAAATGTGACTGGTTTGATTTATGGGGTGGTTGGTGGACTGCAGTTTTCAAGAACCTACTATGTGGCAGGTATTTGGCAAACATAATAGACTGTCATCTTGACCACAACTCCATTTTATAGATGAGGAAACCAAGGTTCAGAAATTTTAAGTCCCATACTGAAGGGCCCCAGCTAGGGTGAGTGTGGAGTTGGAGGATTATTCCTAGGTCTATTGCATTGCATAAGTTGTTGTTCTGCAAATGGGGGCAAGAGATGAGCATCCTATATGTATGTATATAATAAATATATGTTACTATGTACATATAATAAGTACTATAATAAGTACTATAATAAGTACTATGTACATATAATAAGTATGTGTGTGTGTAAAAGCAGCCCTATTGAAGTGCAATTGTAATATAGTTGATGCACAGGAATGAAAGAACAACTATTGTATGATCTCCTTTAGAAAATGCTTATAAGAAAACAGGGGCTTAGATTGTAAACTCTTACAGCAGACACATTTAGTCCAGAGTGGTAATTATTATTTCTGGATTTTGAGAGGCTGTTTTATATATCTATAACCTGGTATTTAGAGATAAGAATGAAGCTGATCGTGTCGGGATTAAGGTGATTGAGAATACGGGGGTAAGGAAGACATTGTCTATATTTTAGAATTGCCCCCACTCTCTGAGACCAAAGGAAGAAAGGTTTATTTTGTCCAGAACCTAAATTTTCTGTAGCACATAATCTAACTCAACTTGTGTGGATAGTTCACTTGAACAACTGAAACACAGGGATCCCAGAATAAGAATGAGGGTCTTTAATCCTGAATACCTTAATATAATGCCTAGATACATCCTACAGTATATTAAGCAGATAATCAAAAAGTCTTGGCAAAGTTCCCTGAGGGTTGGGAGAAAAAACATGGACTGAACTATTAAACTTTACCATCAGGAAATCCCCTGATACTGTGTTAAACATTAGGGACACCCAAATCAATAGGCCAACTGCTTGATCTTGAGGCATACTCTTGTGAAGCTTATGTAGGTAGTGGAGAAGCTTAGCTCACCTACAGGTATGTCTAAGAGTTACTTCTGAAGGACCTCTTTTGTTGCTCAGATGTGGCCTCACTCTTTTTAATAATTGCCCTCCCCGCTATGTGGGACATGACATACAGGGGTGAAAGTTTCCCTGGCAATATGGGAGATAACTCTAGGGGATGAGTTTGGCCCTGGCACCATGGGATCAATAATTCCATCCTGACCAAAAGGTGGAAAAGAAGTGTAACTAATAAAGTATCCATGGCTGGGAGAGTTCAAATAGAGTTGAGAGGCTGCTCTGGAGGTCACTCTTATGCACACTTCAGTTAGACATTGCTACCTATCATAACTTGCCAAAACCATTCCAGCCAATCCTAAAGAACAACTAGAGCAATAAATAAGATTCTACAAAGTTTCCATGCACTAGGGTAACTTTCCAGAAACCTATAACCTCCAGATAGGTCCCTGGACTGGATAAATCCTGAAACCTAGAATGGCCAGACTCTCCAGAACATCAGCTAGTTCCATCTCCCTCCCACATATTATTGACAGCCTTCCAACATGAAAAAGTTAGAATGGGCATAGCCCAAATACCCCAAAAGAGTGGGATAGAAAGATCAAAGGTGATGGTGAAGCTATACAGAGAAAGTAAGGTTTAATAGATGAATATGATTGCTGAACCATTAAATTGATATTTCTTTTAGTCTCCAGTATCTTAGAGCAGCTATGCGGTTTGGCCCAACCGCTAAACTATCGGGGACCCTCTACTCCTCAGCTTCTCACTGCTTGCTAGACGACACTGCCGCACGCAGAAAAGGGGCTCGAGCCGGGGGTCTGGGTCCAAGGGGCGCGCGCAGGAGACCTCGCTGCGGGTCTAAAGGACTGGAGGCCGAGTCAATTAAGGCATGAAGCGAGGTAGCTTTATTGTTGGTAGACGCTCATGCCAGGGCCGCCAGAAGCTAAAGACCACGAGGCTTGACGAGCCCTGGATTATATACAGTTTGAGAGGCGGAGTTAGGGCGTGGCCTCCAGGGGAGGGTAGCCAATCACACAGGGAGGACGGATGAGTGACTGTGACCATAGAGATGCTGTTTCTGAGTGTACCCGTAGCAGAGGATGTTGGGTAGGTGGAGGACTAAGGAGAAGGCCAATAGGGTTAGAGAGACAAGGCTGCATCATCACTAGTCGCTGGTGAGGCTTGTAATTCAGAGGCTTAGAAGAACCGGACGTGCCAAAATGGCGAGGGAGGGAGAGAAAGAGACTAAGCCACCAGGCCAAGAATAAAATTATGCCACAATTCCTCTCTTTTTCTTTTTTAAAGAATACACTTGTGTGACAAGTGGCGGGCATGAACCTTTGCTGGGAGGGGCAGTGATAAGATTCCCCTTGTGTGCAAGGCTTAGGGTTTCAGGGGAAGGGTGCTTGCTGAGTCGACCCTTATACAAATCTCATGTGCCCCAGAAGAGCCAGAGGAGGTCTGTTAGAGTGACCCTCTTCTGCGATTCTTGCGTCGCACCCAGCGGTGCCCATCTGGTGGACCCAGATGCACGTACTCTGGTAATATGCAGCCCCCGTGGGGGAGTGTGAGGAATGTGGGCAGGCGATGACTGTTATAGCCTAGGGGAAGCAGGAGAGACCGGTCCCCATCTGTCCCCAGCTCGAGGGTGATCAGTCCTCAGGCGAGGCTAGGCCTGCGAGTCAAACCTGGGCTTGTCTGCGTTCCTCCATAGAACAGTCCGGGTGAGAAGGCTGAGCATAACAGCAGCCAAAACTGGGCCTCAGCTCGAGACCGGCGACAGAGAATGAGCAGCCTAGAAATGAGAAATGTTGAGGAGTAATAATGAGAATTTTATAGGAAAGGTAGTGCTATAAGTTGCGAGGACGAGCAACGCTAGCTAACTATACCTGCGCTTGCTGCCGGTTGTCTGCATAAGAGAAAGGGTTTAGAGTTGCTAGAGCAAGAAGTTTTTAGGTATGCGGTGAAGATTTAGTCTCGCAAGGTGAGACGGGGCATAGAATGGTTAGCCGGGATAGGAGTAACACAGATTTTAGGGAAGGGGTACCATCCATTGCAAACAGAGGAGGCAAGTTTACAAGCAGCTTTTACATTTAGAGCAAATAAGTCTCTTTGCTGTTGTAAATTGAACACAGCGCTATGCGTCAGATGGTTGATATTTTCTTGCGTCTCCAAAGCTTGAGAGGTCGTTTGGGTCACATTGAGGAGAGTCTCCGCAGTGACAGAGGCTTGAGTGAAGGTCACGGTGGCAACCGCACTGGCTGCTATAGCGGCAACGATGGCGGCGGCGATGTGGCTACGTGTTGCACTGGGCAAGTTGTTACTGGATTCCTAGAAACAAGACTTAAAAGAAGAACTTATTTTATGCAATCACGGGGGGGCTCAAACGCGCTCTCTTTTTTGGCTGACTGGTAGATAACTCTCGGCAAAACCTGTACTAGGATGCAAAACTGTGAGTTGTTGAAAATACTAGTACTGACACAGGGTGTTAGACCCGTGCTACATGCCCATTTAAGTCCTGGCGAAGGAATTAGGTAAGTGTTTCCTGAGGAATTGAACTTATTGCTCGTGCAGACACTTTTGTCTGACTGCCTGACAGAGCTTGTGAGGAGGGTATTTGCTGGAGACCTCCCCGTGGAAGCCGAGCATTAGCGCCTGCATGTCGGGATTAAATTGTAGCAGCCAGGTAAACTGCTTGTCCTCAATAGGCCAGATTAGTACATCTGGAGGCCTCCCTACCAGCTGAACTGCTGCTTTGATTAGGTCTTGGGCTAAGGTTATCCACAGCTTTACCTGTGGGCAGATTTTACGGAGTTTACTTTTGGCTGGATGAATCCACATTAGGGGATCATCTTGCCAAAGAACGCCCAATGGTGATGCAACGGAATAGAAAAGAAACAGTTTTTTATATCTATGGTGTCTCGCCCCCATAAGATTTGGTCAATGGTGTTTAGAAACAATGGCCTGAAGACACCTCGGTGGCCTTCTTCATCCTCCCATGTAAGGGGAATGGCGGCTCTCGCCGAGGGGGCAGAGCCCGTGGCACCAATTACTGCGGGCCCTGCGGTAGTTGGGCACAGATTCTTCCATTTTGCAGGAAGGCATGAAATTTCTGCTCCCGAGTCCACCGTACCTAGAAGCCAATCGGCTCCGATTTTTAGTTTACGGGTGGGTTTGTTCGGGGTTATAGGAATGGTCCACATTATGGTTTGGGGGTGTTCCTGCTGACACCCCGGGTCTCTTGAGGACGGGGCTGAGACCTGCCCCTTTGGAAGTTTAAAGGTGGGTTAGGTGCGTGGCAATTGCGTGCCCAGTGATAGCCATTGTTACACTTTGGGCAAGGGGTTTTGGGCTTTCTCTCTTGCCAGCATTTTCCTTCCGGTGGCTTGGCCCCCGTGTCTCTCGGGTCAGGTTGCTTAGGACACTCCCGAGCAAAATGTCCAGACTCACCGCACCGATAACATTCATTAGTAGCTCTAAGTGCGAGTGCTAGGGAGTCAGCAAGATCTCTTGTGGAAGGGTTAATGTTGGAACAAGCAAGTACCCAATCAGAGATGGACTTCTCTCTAACGCCTGCCAGCGCTTGTCTGAAGATGGGATGGGCTCCCTCAAATATGAGTTCCTTAGCCAGCGCATTTTGCCCCTGATAATCGTGTATTTTGTTTTTGCAAGCCACTTGTACCCTAGAGACAAAGGAGGCAAAATCCTCATCTGTTTTCTGAATTAACTTGGTAATTTGTTCTGGTCTGGAGGCTGAACAATTACGGAAGGCCCGCATGGCTACTTCTCGTAACTGAACCCAAAACCCATACGGGGCAGCGGCATAGACCGCTGGGTCGAAGTACCGACCGCTCCCGAGGAAAGACTCGAGAGGGATGCCGAGGCCCGGGGGCCCTCCTGGGTAATCTATCTGTCGAGCAGCCCGCTTGGCCTCTGAATTGAAGTGCGCCTTCCAATCAACATACTGGCCTGGGGTGAGAATAGCTCTGGCTAGAGTTGTCCAATCGTGAGGTGTATTAAGCTGCGTGGACATTTCCTCTAGCAGGTGGGTCGCGTATGGACTCGCAAACCCGTCTTCCTTGACCGCTTTGCGCAGTTGCTTGATTGCCTCTGCACTGTAAGGATACCAAGCAAGTGGGCGCTGCTGCGTCGGCTGGAGATTTATAGGGAAGCATCCAACCACGGGCGGCAGGAGGGGCCGCTGGGGCTCAGTAGGCCATGCCGCTGCAGCGGACTGAACAAGTGGGCTACCAGGCCAGACTGGGCCGGCGGCTGTGGCCCCGGAGTCACAAAATGATGGACGGGTCTCACAAAACAGCGGAGGAGGGGCATAAGATGGCGGACCAGGCTCCTCCCCTGTGAGAGGAGGGGTCGAGGGAGTGTCGTTCCGCTTTTTTAACTCCGGAGGAGGCGGAAGTGGGTTGGGAGGGAGTGGGTTACAAGATGGCTCCTGGCCACTCCCTTTCGGGAGGGCGGGGTAGAGGTTCTTCCTGTGGCTTTGTTCTTTACTTGAGGAAGAAGCCGGAAGGCCGCCATTTGTATCCCTCGGGGGATCTACCTCTAGCCGATTATTAAGCTGATCGAGCAGCAACTCGGCGACCGAGTCTGACTCAGAATCGGAGCCATCAGCCTCCGCGGCCCTCGCTCGGGCCGGGCGGCCGTCTGTCGGTGGCGAGGAGCCCTGAAGGCAGGAGCGAATGGCAATGAGAGTGGGGAGCAACCCCAGAGGGAAACGCTTACCCTCGTGCTCCATTTTGTCCATTACTCTCGCAATTAGCTGATCATAAGTATCTGTACTCCACAGGTGGCAAGTCACTAGCCACGGGTTAAAAGGAAGCAGGAGATCCCAATAAACCTGCAGCTGCTTAACAGAGACTTTACAATTATGAGCGTCTAAAAGCACCGCTAGGGCACAGACCTGTGGTGCCTGCTGCGGAGTAATTCTGCTACCCATGTTCACCAAAATTTAGGGAGACAACTAGCCACTCCGATCAGGGCCTAGGACTTCCTTGGGAGTTTATTTGGGTGGCTAGTGCCGAGGGCGCTTACCTTGGATGAGGTCCTAGGGTGCCGTGGGAGTTCGCTGGGTGAGGAGAGAGGGGTCCCTGCTCGGGCGCCACTTGCGGTTTGGCCCAACCGCTAAGCTATCGGGGACCCTCTACTCCTCAGCTTCTCACTGCTTGCTAGACGACACTGCCGCACGCAGAAAAGGGGCTCGAGCCGGGGGTCTGGGTCCAAGGGGCGCACGCAGGAGACCTCGCTGCGGGTCTAAAGGACTGGAGGCCGAGTCAATTAAGGCATGAAGCAAGGTAGCTTTATTGTTGGTAGACGCTTATGCCAGGGCCGCCAGAAGCTAAAGACCACGAGGCTTGACGAGCCCTGGATTATATACAGTTTGAGAGGCGGAGTTAGGGCGTGGCCTCCAGGGGAGGGTAGCCAATCACACAGGGAGGACGGATGAGTGACTGTGACCATAGAGATGCTGTTCCTGAGTGTACCCGTAGTAGAGGATGTTGGGTAGGTGGAGGACTAAGGAGAAGGCCAATAGGGTTAGAGAGACAAGGCTGCATCATCACTAGTCGCTGGTGAGGCTTGTAATTCAGAGGCTTAGAAGAACCGGACGTGCCAAAATGGCGAGGGAGGGAGAGAAAGAGACTAAGCCACCAGGCCAAGAATAAAATTATGCCACACAGCTAAAAGTAAAAACTTAAAATTGTGGAATTGTAATCCATACCAAACTCTGAACTGGGTTCTACAACTAATTGTTGTGCTGTGCTTTGAAATTTATTGCTTTTTTTGTATACATGTTATTTTTCTCAAAAAAGAAAAACATTGACCACGATGATAAAAAAATGATTGATTCCTTCTAGCGACCCATATTCTGGAGCAGCTAGAAGGAAAAATCTGAGATAGTATGATAGCCCATGAATCTGAGATGGTATGATAGCCCATGATAAACTCCAGGATCTGTCCTGTAACTACTTGCTGAAGAGTGCTTTGAAAACTATTGCTTTTTTCTTCCCTTGCTTTTTATATATGTTATATTATACAATAAAGAAATTTTAAAAATATTAAAATGTACAGTGTGAAATAAAAGATTATGAAACAAACAAAGGAGAAATGATGGCCCATGCAAAGGCACAGGACAAAATTCCAGAAACTATCAATGAAGAATATCAGACTATGGACATGCTAAGACTTCTAAAAATGATCTTTACTATACTCAAGGAGAGAGGAAAACACAAAGAAAGATTTAAATGATATCAGGAAAACAGAAATATTGGAATTGAAGACTACACAGAAATGAAAGTTCTCTAGAGGGTTTCAAGGGCAGATTAGAGCTGGCAGAAGAAAGAATTAGTGATCTTGAAGATAAGACAATTGAAATGATCCCAACAGAGGAGCAGAAAGAAGAAAAGGATTTAAAAAGTAAACAGAGCCTAAGAGACCTGTGGAATACCATCAAGCATACCAATGAATCCATTATGGGAGTCCCAGAAAGAGAAGAAAGGGAGAAAGGAGAAGAAGGAATATTCAAAGCAATAATGGCAGAAAACTCCCCAAATTTAACAAAAAACTTGAATATGCACATTCAAGAATTTCACCAAACCCCAAACAGGGTAAACTTGAAGAGAAACATTCCCAGACACAAAATAGTCAAACTATCAAATGGCAAGACAAGGAGAGAGTTCTGAAAGCTGCAAGAGAAAAGCAACAAGTTATGTATAAGGGAATCCCAATAAGATTAAGTGATAATCTCTCAAAAGAAACCATGGAGGCAAGAAGACAGTGAGATGAAATATTTAAAGTATTGAAAGAAAACAATTGCCAGCCAAGAATTTTAAGTCCAGTGAGACTGTCTTTTAAAGATGAAGGTAAGAAGGGGTGCACAGGTAGTTCAATGGTTAGAATGCCTGCCTTTCATGCAGGAAACCTGGGTTTGATTCCCGGATCATGCATCCAAAAAATAAAATAAAAAATAAAAATGAGGATAAGAAAAAGAAAATAAATAAATAAATATTGTTTTTAAATGAGGGCGATATTAAGATTTCTCAGATAAACTAAAGCTGAGAAAGTTCATCACCACTAGACCTTTCCTATAAGCAATGACAAAAGGAGTCCTTCAAACTTAAAGGAAAGGTCACTAGATAGTGAACTGAAGCTGAATAAAGAAATAAGAATTTCAGGTAAGGGTAACCACATGGATAATTATAAATGCCAGTACTATTGTATTCTACTTTTATTTCTTGCAGATTCTAAAATGCAAATGCATAAAAGTAATGATAAATCTATGGTTCTGAACATAAATGGATAAAACTATAAGATAAAGATGGAGGACAGAAGGATATAGGATCAGCATAAATATATGCCATGGAAGTTATGATGGAATCAAATCATATGCGATTATTATAGATTTAGGATGTTAAATTTAAGCCTATGGTAATCAAAAAGAAAATATATATAAAAAATACCCATAGGAAAAAATGAGAAGGGACTCAAAATGTACTATGCCAAAAAAAAATAAAAATAAATAAATAAATATATATGTAGGTATTAATGGAAGTATTGAGGGACAAAAAAAAGTAAAAACTTATAAAGATCAAAGAGCAAAATGGCAGAACAAAGTCCTATATTATCTATAGTTACTTTAAATGTAAATTGATTAAATTCTATGGTCAAAGGTAGAGATTGCTGAATGAATCCAAAAGCATGACTCAACTATATGCTATTTGTGAATATAAATTCAAAGACACAAGTAGGTTGAAAATGAAAGAATGTAAAAAAGATATACTCTCTAAGCAGTAATGAAAAGAGAACTGCAGTAGTCATAGAATGCCAGATAAAATAAACTTCATGTGAAAAACTGTTGTGAAAGACAAAGAAGGTCACTATATACTGATGGAGGAATCAATTCAACAAGAAGACATAATAATTATAAATATATATACACCTGTACAAGCTAGGATTCTCTAGAGAAACAGAATCAGCAAGAGCTATCTGCCAATATAAAATTTATACAAGTGTCTCATGGCAATCATGTGGATGTAAGAGTCCAAGTTCTTTAGGGCAGACTGTGAGCTGGCAGCTCCAATGAAGGTCCTCAACTAACTCTCAGGAGAGACTGGCTGGATGAAGCAGGAAGAGTGATTGTCTCTTCTGAGACAATCCTCCACAAAAGCATTCCCATGATTAGATTAAGTATCATTCATTGCAGAAGACCCTCCCCTTAGCTGATTGCAAATGAAATCAGTTATGGATGCAGCCAATGTGGTCATGATTTAAGTCCATGAAATGTCCTTACAGCAACAAACAGGCTGGCACTTGCCTGACAGACAACTGTGCATTACCACCTGACCAAGTTGACACATGAACTTGACCATCATAGCACCTAATGGCAAAGTCCCCAAATATATGAACCAAATATTAACAGACTTAAAGGGAGAAACAGATGGTTCTACTTTGATGGTACAAGACTTCAACATACCACTTTCGATAATGGAAAGAATATGTAGACAGAAAATCAGTAAGGAAATACAAAACTTAAATAATATTTTAAATCAAATAGACATAACAGACATATATGGAACACTCCACCCTTCACATTTCACACAAGAAAATGCTGCAGAGAAAAAGTTCTTTTCTAGAGCTCATGGGTAATTCTCCAGGATAGACCATATATTTGATCACAAAACAAGTCTCAATAAATTAAAAAATATTAAAATCATACAATGTATCTTGTGCAACCACAATGGAATGAAACTAGAAATAAATAACAGAGGGAGAATTGGAAAATGTGGAAATTAAACAATATATTCTTAAACAATCAATGGGTCAAAGAAGAAATCACAAGGGAAGTTTTTATTTTTGTAATAAAAATTTAAAAAAAAGAATAAAGCTGCTCTCTGCCCTTAAGGAGTATGGAAGGTAGAAATTCATGCTCCTGCCCAGTTTTGAATCTGGGTCCTCATGGGAAGGGCAAAGTTATTGACCATTAAACAGCAAGTACAGCTACTGGGGCATGGCTTGCAGTTAACATTCTCCCATAATGTTGATTTGTTTTCTCTGATGTGATGTTCATTCAGAAATGTTGTCTTCCTTTTCTTTCTTTTTTTTTTTTTTGGCATGGGCAGGCACCAGGAATCAAACCCAGGTCTCTGGTATGGCAGATGAGAACTCTGCCTGCTGAGCCACCATGGCCCACTCTCTTCCTTTTCTTTTTAGATAAGCAATTTCCTGTCCTGCAAGTTAGTCTTTGGCATGGCTTTCCATTGGGAACAGTGAGTCCTGTGCTGTCTGTACCTCCCACTGTTCCTGTGCATCTGTCTGGTACATCTTCCTTCTGGGTAGTAGGGCAGGTTAAGCCTGTCACGTGAGAACCTGGCCCCATAAGGAGGCTGATGTCCCCATGTCAGACAGAGCTAGGAGCACTGCCTTGATGAAACCTGAGAGCAGCTCCCATCTTCTGATAAGTTTCTTTTGCACTACATCTCTTTCAAGTTGGGCTATTAAAATGGACTTGAGGATAACAGCTCTTCATTGACAAGGTTGAAAGTGTCATATTGGTAGAATATGTCAAAAATCTGGTTAGAGGGACATCACAAGTGAAAGGACTTAGGCATCAGGAGATGGGGGAAATCATGATAACAATGCGCACAATTAATGGAGGTCCTTGTAGACTTTTTTGTTGTTCTTCCAATGACCTTTTCTCTTTCTTTTTTTTTTGTATGCTATATGGCAGGGGTCACATTTCATTCTATTTCTAAGTGAGTATCCCGTTATTGCAGCACCATTTGTTGAATTTTTTGTTTTTAGTTTGTTTTTGTTGATTGGTTGGTTGGTTTTTGTGAAGTACATGGGCCAGGAAATGAACCCTGGGCTCCTGCATGGCACGCGAGAATTCTACCACCGAACTACCCTTGCGCCCCCTTCTTCCAATGACCTTTTTTTCTAAAATTTTTAAAATTGTATACTATAATATATATGCAAAACAAAGAAAGAAAAAAGCAATAGTTTTCAAAGCACTCTTCAACAAGTAGTTACAGGACAGATCCCAGAGTTTGTCATGGGCTATCATACCATCATCCCAGATTTTTCCTTCTAACTGCTCCAGAACATTAGAGGCTAGAAGGAATAATTATTTTTCTATCATCACAATCGACTTTCTTTTCCTTTTTTTGTGAAAAATAACACATATTCAAAAAAGCAATAAATTTCAAAGCATAGCACAACAATTAGTTGTAGAACAGATTTCCGAGTTTGATATAGGTTACAATTCCACAATTTTGGGTTTTTACTACTAGCTTCTCTAAGATATTGGAGACTAAAAGAAATATCAGTATAATGATTCAGCATTCATACTTGTTTGTTAAATCCCACCTTCTCTGTATAACTCCACCACCACCTTTGATCCTTCTTTCATTCTTTAGGGGTATTTGGGCTATGCCCATTCTAACTTTCTCATGTTGGAAAGGCTGTCAGTAATCAGGGGTAGGGAGATGGAACTATCTGATGTTCTGGAAAGTGGCCTCTCTAGGTTTCAGGACTTATCTGGTCCAGGAACATATCTGGAGGTTGTAGGTTTCTGGAAAGTTACCCTAGTGCATGGAACCTTTGTAGAATCTTATATATTGCCCTAGTTGTTCTTTAGGATTGGCTGGAATGATTTTGGTTGGGATTTGGCAGGTTATTTTAGGTAGTAATGTTTAACTGAAGTTTGTGTAAGAGCAACCTCCAGAGTAGCCTCTCGACAATATTTGAATGCTCTCTGATACCTTCCAATGACCTTTTGATATTTGAATTTCTTGACTCCCTGTCTTAGTACCTGAGACAAGGAGTTTAAGTTTGAGAGGTTATCCCAGAACACATCAATGAGGGAATGGAGAAGGAAGACAGGGAAGGGAGAGAGCCAAAAAAGAGTGCTACCAAGCAGGTAACCACTGTGGTCAACGGGATCGCAATCTTACTGGGGACCTCAGGGAGTCAGTGTAGAACATACATCTCAGAGTTATTCCACTAGAGGGTAAGGAAGTGGAAGTGTTCATCCAATAGCTCTTGGCACTCACTGGCTGTCCTTGTTTAATTCTCTAGCACTTCTGACCTATCAGGTGTGTGAGAAGAGAACATTTCGGTGTCAAAAGAAGCCTAAGGCAAAGAAAGAGCCACAGGTGCTAGCCATTGGAAGTCAGGCTACATGCAGAGAATTGGCATAGGCTGAGGGTATTTGCATGGGGCATCAGCAGCATCTGCTACAGGTTCCTTTCCTTCTGTGTGCAATTTGGGAAATTTTCCTGCCTTCCAATCAGGTTGTGGAGCCTGCAAGATAAGAAACAGGTTTCATTTGGTTTTAGCTAATCACAAATGATTGGTCTCATATTTCATTTAAGTATCAGTATTTGTAGTAAATCCATGTAGCACAGAATATGAAATAGCATATCTGTTTTTAAAAAAATACTTATAGTGGCAATTTTATGTTTTAATTGCATCCCAGTCTGAGAGAGGCCAGAGTATATTTACCGTTTTTATAGTGAGATACACTTTTTATAATGAGGATCTAAATGCATTTTGGGAATGGCTACTTGGTGTTGTATGTGACCATTTGTCATCATTTGCAGTAGCCTCCAATTGAGGGACCTGGCCATTAAGTTGCAGTTATTTGGGAAGTTAAATCCAGCAGCGTATTGCAGTTCTTCTAAGGAAAGGTAAGTTTTGCTGCATAATTTCTGCAGTTACTTCAGAATACACATCAATTTTTCATATCTTCTGTTTCAAAAGTAGCTGACAAAACGATAGTTGTTTTGTGTTTTTGCTTTGTTTCTGAAATTGAATGAATATAATTAATTACTAAACTCTTTGACTTTATAAGAAGGCAGGCAGGGTTTCCTTCCTTTAGGCAGTAATGCTTAAAATGGGGCCAAGTCAAGGCCCGGCTTTGCCAACAGCTGAGACGATGTCTGAGTTTGTGGAGGGAAACAGGTTCTGGGAAGGATCAAATGCAGTATGTGTACAGGGGCCAAGGGCAGGAACGAGGCGGAGAAACAGAAGTGAGGACAAGGTACGGATGCCAGGGCTGCTGGAACAAAGCACCACAGACTGGTTGGCTGAAACAGCAGGAGTCCATTGTCTCGGTTTTGGAGACTGGAAGTTCAAAATCATGGTGTCAGCAGGACCATGCTTTATCTGCAGGCTGTTGCGTTCTGGTTGGGGCTTGCTGGTAATCCATCTCGCTGGTGGCTCCAGCACATGGCCATTTCTTTCCCTGTCTCCTGCTGTGTCCAAGTTTCTTAGGTTTGCGAAGACTCCAGTCATATTGGAGCAACGCCCACTTAGATTCAGTTTGGCCTCACCTTAACTAATAACATGTTCAAAGATCTAGTTTACATATGGGTTTACATCCACAGGACTGGGGATTAGGACCTGAATACGTCTTTGTCGGGGACATGACTCAATCCATAATACAGAGGGATGCGGGCCAAAGGGAGGGTGCTACACTGTGTGGGTGAGATCCCCAGGCACACCGGTTCCTGCACTGAGGGACGTGCTGGGGCTATGTTTTCAGGCCAGGATTCCTGCACTGATTCTGGCATGGGTCTCTCCCTTTCTTTTTGGATGGAAGAATTGGATTGGGGCAGAGGGATGTGGAAAGAAAGGAAAATTTTGATAAAAAGGAAATGAGTATTTATGTGTCAGTAAGAGAGATATAAACTTTCCTTGGCTTAATCCTCACAACAACCCAGAATCATAGATGGATCAGTCGCAGTTAGTTGCAAGCAACAGGGTCCACTTTGGCTAGCGCAAGCGGGAGAGAAATTAAGGAAATTAGGTAAGCCAGGGAATCTCTGGGAAGGTCTGAAACCGAGGCTTGGATGCCACAGAAACAACAATGCCACAAATTTACACTGCCAGTGAGGCTGGTGCTGTCATGGCTGCAGATGCCAGCCGATTTTCTCCCATGCCACCTCTGCCGCTGCTGCATGTTGGTGAGGGCTGAGTCCTCTGCCGCTCCCACCAGGAGGGACTCTGCACAGAGTCTCCCTGTTCTGGTTTCTGGTGGAAACTGATCACATGCCTGAACCCAGCCTGCAAGGGAGGCTGGGAAAAGGAGCTTTTAGCTTATAATTGGAGTCAGCGGACTTAAGGTGGGGGAAGGATTTTCATGATGCTGAGTCGTCAACAAGAATGCCAAATATCCGCTTGTTTTATAGGTGAGGAAACAGAGCCTCGAGGGAGGTTGAGAAATGGCCAGTGTCCCATGGCTCAGCAGAGCTGGGATTTGATGATTCAGCTCCTGCCATGATATTTTTTGATGCCACCCCTGGTATGGGTGATGCCTGTTGCTGTTCCTGTACTTATAAAGGACAGGAACCTTAGAATGGAAGGTTTGGTGGAAAGGGGAAAGGAAAGGAGGGCAGGTGGGGCTTTTGGAGCACAGGCTGAGCTCAGGGAGCCAGCCTCTCTAGAGACTGAATGGGGACAGCCGAGATCACTGAATGCCTCCTCAACTTCACAAACGTTGCAGGGCAAGCCTCCACTTGCCCACCTTCTACTACCCTCATTTCTCTAGATAGGTTTGAGGAGAAGTCTGCTTTTAAATGCCGGATGCTGAAAAATGGTTGTTACAGTTTGGGGAAAAATATTGATGCTCACAGGCGCAGACAGAAAAAAATCAATTGGGCTGTCTAGGCACTTCCAACAAAATGCTTGTAAATTCTAAATTAACTCCAAGTTTATCTCTTGAGCTATTTGAAACATGGAAATGATCTCAGAATGTAAAAATCTGGAAGGTAATTTAGAAAAGCTAAGAGGCAAAAGGGAGGAGAGCAGGGGCCTTGTCTCTCAGGCCTGTGTGGGTCCAGTTTTCATAACATTCCTTGTGACATGAAACTAAATTGGGCAGCAGATGGGAGGTACCTCAACAGTTCAGTTGCTCATTTTTAAAATGTCTTTTAAAATGTAACTTCCATTTGTGTTCAACTTATCCCCTGCCTACGTGTTACTTTTGCATGCTTACTTCCATTTAACCTGTCCTCATCTGAAGTTGAGGAAATGGAGTCCCTGAAAGGTGTAGCAATTAACCCAACGTCTGGCAATTAGGAAATGTAGAGTCAGGATTTGAACTTATGCCTCATGTCCCAGGCCCCTAGGTCAGTTCCTCCATCAGAGCCATCCCCATCTTAGGGAGCAGTGAGTCAATCCCCTCAGCTTCCCTGTGGCCTGACTCAGCTAGACAGCTGCCGTGGATGCAAGGTCAGTTGGTGGCTCTAACCACGGATCCCATCACCTCATCAACAGGCAAAGAGAAGGGAATGTATCTATTGCTGGACAACGATCCTCTCCAAAAGTAGTGGCTTAATGCAATAAATATTAATTCTCTCACTGTTTTTGCTGGTCCAAAATTTAGGAGTAGCTTCTCTGGGTGCTCCTGGCTTGGGGCTCCTGTGAGGTGTGGTTGAGAGGTTTTCTGGGGCCCACCTGAAGGCTTGTCTGGGGCAGGAGGATCTGCTTTGCGGGTGGCTCACTCACATGCCTGGCCCTTTGGTTCGTGTTGTTGGTGGGAGGCTGTTTCACTTGCTAAAGCTGCTGGGATGTAATATACCAGAAATGGATTGGCTTTTATAAAGGGATTTATCAAGTCACAAGTTACAATTCTAAGGCCGTGAAAATGTCCAGATAAAGGTATCAACAAGAAGATCCTGTCCCTCAAGAAAAGCTGATTCCAGATTTCTCTGTCACGTGGGAAGGCGCACGGTGACTTCTCTCCCAGCTTCTCTGTTCAACTGGCTCTCTCAGCCCCTTCCACATTTCCAGATGTCTGTGTCTGAGCTTTCTCCAAAATGTTCCCCTCTTAAAGAACTCCAGTAAACTAATTAAGACGCACTTTGAATAGGCAGGGTCGCATCTCCTTCTAATCAAAAGGTCCCACCCAAACAACGGGTCTGCTCCCACAAGATTGGATTAGGATTAGAAGAGCATGGCTTTTCTGAGGGAACCAACAGTTTTAAACCAGCACAGAGGCCCAGTTCCTCCCCCGGGGGTCCCTCCCCGGGCCTCTGAGTGTCCTCATCACATAGCAGCTGGCTTTCCCGACTGAGGAATCGGACAGACTGAGGTGGGAGCAGCAGGTGGCTCTTTTGGTCTAGGCATGGAAGCCACACGGTGTCCTGTTCATTAGAAGTGAGTCACTAAGTCTCCAGTTTTTGAAGGAAGATGGAATTTTTTGGATATACTTTAAAACTACCTCAGGGTGATATCTCAGGTCACGTGCATATGTTTCCCAGCATGGCGCTGTGGCTCCTTTTCCCGCCCCTCCCCTCACCAAACCGAGCTCGCCCTGGGTGGAGTCCCTTACCTGAAACCACAGGTGTCCCATTCCATGGGCAGATGGCGTCTGGAAGGGGAGGAAGAGAGAATTCTGGGAAAAGAAAATGCAACTTATAATTACAGAGTTATTAGAGCAGCTGTAGGTTTGCAGAAAACATGCAGAAGGTACAGAGAACTGAGTTCCCATGTACCTTCCCCCTCACACACACAGTTTTTCCTATTATTAACATTTTGCCTTAGAGTGTTACCTTTGTTACAATTGATGAAACAATATTATTATACTTATACCATTGACTATAGTCCGTAGTTTATATTAGAGGCCACTCTTGGTGTTGAAAGTTGTATGGTTTTTCTTAAAAATTATTCAGGTAATGTATATACAACCTAAAATTAATCGCTTTAACCACTTTCAAGGTTAAAGTTCAGTGATTAAATACATTCACAATGTTTTGCTGTCATCACCACTCTCTGTTACCAAAACTTTTCCATCCTCCCAAACAGAAACTCTGTATCTATTAAGCTTTAACTCCCCATTCCCCACCCCTACCCCTGTCCCCTGGAAACCTGTATTCTAATCTCTGACTCCATGTATTAGCTTATTCTACATTAGTGAGATCATGCAATATTTGTCCATGTTTCTTTTTAATATGTTGTCATGGTTAGGGACAGGTGTCAACTTGGCCAAGTTGTGGTACCTGTTCATCTGATTGGGCAAGCGCTGGCCTGTCTGTTGCAATGAGGACATTTCATAGGATTAGGTCATGAGCACGTCAGCTACATCCACAGTTGATTCCATTTGTAATCAGCCAAAGGGTAGTGTCTTCTGCAATTAGTGATGCTAAATGCAATCATGGGAAGCCTTTTAAGGAGGACTCAGAGGAGACAGATTGCATTCCTGCTTTGGCTGGTGAGCCTCTCCTGTGGAGTTCATCCCGGCCATCCATTGGAGTCATCGGCTTCACAGCCTGCCCTGTGGATTTTGGACTCTGCGTTCCTACGGTCACGTGAGACACTTTCATAAATTTTATATTTGCAAGTGTTCCCTGTTGATTCTGTTTCTCTAGAGAACCCTAACTAATACATCTTGGTACCAGGAGTGGTTCTTAAGGAACAGAATCTTAAAAATGGGTTTTTATGAATGGTTTTCTACTCTGACTGGGCTCAGAGACACTAAGGACTCTGATTCCCGTAATCAGAATGACACTCCCAATCCATGGACTGAGTTGGCAAAGGAGATAGTCAAAATATCATCATTCGATTCTCCTAATGCTTCGCTTGTACGAAGCCAGACTCTGGGGGATAATGTTTTTGACACCTTTACAGAGTTTTGTAGAAATAAGAGTTATAGAGATGTTGGTTGGTTGTTGTTAGATTCACTGTCTACATTAAAGGGTGAAAGGGATGGGCTTAAGGCTTCAAACAAGAAGCTTAAGTGCTGTCTGAAAGATGTAGAGGTTTCTATGAGTATCCTGAAGGAAAATTTTATTTCCTGTAGCCGTAGACTTGAGATCTCTGAAAATCAGACTCAGAATCTTATTGTTAGAGTAGCAACTTTACAACGTAAACTGAAATCTCAGTCTTGCATGGTGTCTGCCGTTAAAGTGAGGGCATTGATTGGAAAGGAGTGGGACCCTGAAAAATGGGATGGTGACATATGGATTGATAATGATGTTGGGGGTGAGGTTGAAACCCTAGACCATGCTGAGCCTTCTTTAGATAACCCTGTAATAGTCTGCCCTGAGGACATAGCCGCCCCACCTCCAGCCTGCCTTGAGGAATTGGCCACCCAACCTCCTCCTGAAGGGATTAGCCCTAGAGTTATTAATCCTGTTTCACCAGATGAAACTGCAAATGAAAGCCCTGAAGCAAATGGCTTGGAAGATATTTCTAATTCTTTTCATGACCCACCCCCACCACCCCTCATTTCTTCTAGACCTATAACTAGACTAAAGTCCCAAC
Source organism: Tamandua tetradactyla (assembly GCF_023851605.1). NCBI lineage: Eukaryota > Metazoa > Chordata > Mammalia > Pilosa > Myrmecophagidae > Tamandua > Tamandua tetradactyla. Next base: position 50,130,019 of record NC_135341.1, on the reverse strand, counting down.
AGGCCCCTAAAGGTGAGGTACAAAGTATCACACATGAGGAGGTACGTTATACTCCAAAAGAACTGTGTGAGTTTTCCAATTTATATAGACAGAAATCAGGGGAATATGTGTGGCAATGGATTTTAAGAGTGTGGGATAATGGTGGGAGGAATATAAGGCTGGATCAGGCTGAATTTATTGATATGGGCCCACTAAGCAGAGATTCTGCATTCAATGTTATAGCTAGAGCAGTTAGAAAAGGTGTTAACAGCTTGTTTGGGTGGTTGGTTGAAACATGGATCAAAAGGTGGCCAATATTACCTGAGGTTGAAATGCCAGAACTGCCCTGGTATAATGTAGATGAGGGGATCCAGAGGCTTAGAGAGATTGGGATGTTAGAGTGGATTTATCATGCAAAGCCTGCTCTTACACCCCAGGAATGTCCAGAAGATGCACCTTTTACCAGAACAGTGAGAAATAAGTTTGTGAGACTAGCACCATCATCCCTCAAGAGCTCTGTGGTTGCACTTCTCTGTAGGTCAGATATTACTGTAGGAACTGCTGTCACTGAGCTGGAATCCTTAAACACAATGGGGATGACAGGATCCCGAGTTGGCAGAAGCCAGGTGGCAGCACTTAATCACCAAAGACAGGGTAGACGTGGGTATTATAATAGACAACAAACTCAAAGGAGGCATCAAAATTATATGACATGCAGAGATTTGTGGCATTGGCTAGTAAATCATGGGGTGCCTAGAAATACAATAGAAGGGCAGTCTACTAAATTCTTGTTGGAGCTGTATAAACAAAAGAGTTCTAGGTCAAGGGAACAGAAGTCTAACCTGAATTACAAAAACACAGAGTCACGGCCCCTTAACCAATTTCCAGACTTGAAACAGTTTACAGACCCTGAGCCCCTTGAATGAAGGGGAGGCCAGGTCCCTATGGGGGAGAAACCTGTTACACTGCCACAAATTTATACTGTTAACCTTCCTCTAAGTCTTCCCCAAGGAGACCGACGGCCTTTTACCAGGGTAACTGTGCATTGGGGAAAAGGAAATGATCAGATATTTCGGGGATTATTAGACACTGGTTCAGAAGTGATATTAATTCCAGGGGACCCAAAACGTCACTCTGGACCACCAGTCAGAGTGGGGGCTTATGGAGGCCAGGTGATCAATGGAGTTTTAGCTCAGGTCCGTCTCACAGTGGGTCCAGTGGGCCCCCGGACCCATCCTGTAGTTATTTCCCCAGTTCCGGAATGTATAATTGGCATAGACATACTGAGCAACTAGCAGAATCCCCACGTTGGTTCTCTAACCCGTGCAGTGAGGGCTATTATGGTGGGAAAGGCCAAGTGGAAGCCACTAGAACTGCCCCTACCAAGCAAAATAGTAAATCAAAAGCAATACCGTATTCCTGGAGGGATTGCAGAGATTACTGCCACTCTTAAGGACTTGAAAGATGCAGGGGTGGTGATTCCCACCACATCCCCGTTCAACTCTCCTATTTGGCCTGTGCAGAAAACAGATGGGTCTTGGAGAATGACAGTGGATTATCGTAAACTCAACCAGGTGGTAACTCCAATTGCAGCTGCTGTTCCAGATGTAGTATCATTGCTTGAGCAAATCAATACATCTGCTGGTACCTGGTATGCAGCTATTGATCTGGCAAATGCTTTTTTCTCAATAGCTATTAGTAAGGACCACCAGAAACAGTTTGCTTTCAGCTGGCAAGGTCAGCAATATACTTTCACTGTCCTACCTCAGGGGTGTATCAACTCTCCAGCCCTATGTCATAATCTTGTTCGCAGAGACCTTGATCATTTCTCCCTCCCACAAGACATCACACTGGTCCATTATATTGATGATATCATGTTGATTGGACCTAGTGAGCAAGAAGTAGCAACTACTCTAGATTTACTGGTAAGGCATTTGCGTGTCAGAGGATGGGAGATAAATCCAACAAAAATACAGGGGCCTTCCACCTCAGTAAAATTTCTAGGTGTCCAGTGGTGTGGGGCATGTTGAGATATCCCTTCTAAGGTGAAGGATAAATTGCTGCATCTGGCCCCTCCCACAACCAAAAAAGAGGCACAACGCCTAGTTGGTCTTTTTGGATTTTGGCGACAACATATTCCTCATTTGGGTGTGCTACTCTGGCCCATTTATCGAATGACCAGAAAAGCTAATTTTGAGTGGGGACCTGAACAAGAGGAGGCTCTGCGACAGGTCCAGGCTGCTGTGCAAGCTGCTCTGCCACTTGGGCCATATGATCCAGCAGATCCAATGGTGCTGGAAGTGTCAGTGGCAAATAGAGATGCTGTCTGGAGCCTTTGGCAGGCCCCAATAGGAGAATCACAACGCAGACCCTTAGGATTTTGGAGCAAAGCCTTACCATCTGCTGCAGATAACTACTCTCCTTTTGAGAAACAGCTTTTGGCCTGCTACTGGGCCTTAGTAGAGACTGAATGCTTAACCATGGGCCACCAAGTTACCATGAGACCTGAGTTGCCTATCATGAGTTGGGTGTTGTCTGACCCACCAAGCCATAAAGTTGGGCGTGCACAGCAGCACTGTATTGTAAAGTGGAAATAGTATATACAAGATAGAGCCAGAGCAGGTCCTGAAGGCACAAGTAAGTTACATGAAGAAGTGGCACAAATGCCCATGGTTTCCACTCCTGCTGCCACATTACCTTCTCTTTCCCAGACCAGAGCTATGGCCTCTTGGGGAGTTCCTTACAGTGAATTGACTGAGGAAGAGAAAACTCGGGCCTGGTTTACAGATGGTTCAGCACGATATGCAGGTACCACCCGAAAGTGGACAGCTGCAGCATTACAACCCCTTTCTGGGGTGTCCTTGAAGGACAGTGGTGAGGGGAAATCCTCCCAGTGGGCAGAACTTCGAGCAGTGCACCTGGTTGTTCATTTTGCTTGGAAGGAAAACTGGCCAGAGGTGCGTTTGTATACTGACTCATGGGCTGTTGCTAATGGTTTGGCTGGATGGTCAGGGACTTGGAAAGACCATAATTGGAAAATTGGTGACAAAGAGGTCTGGGGAAGAAGTATGTGGATAGATCTTTCTGAGTGGGCTAAAAACATGAAGATATTTGTGTCCCATGTGAATGCACACCAGAGGGTGACTTCAGCAGAGGAAGATTTTAATAATCAAGTGGATAAGATGACCCGTTCTGTGGATACCAGTCAGCCTGTTTCCCCAGCAACTCCTGTTGTTGCCCAATGGGCTCATGAACAAAGTGGTCATGGTGGTAGGGATGGAGGTTATGCATGGGCTCAGCAACATGGACTTCCACTCACCAAGGCTGACCTGGCTACAGCCACTGCTGAGTGCCCAATCTGCCAGCAGCAGAGACCCACACTCAGCCCCCGATATGGCACCATTCCCCGAGGTGACCAGCCAGCTACATGGTGGCAGGTTGATTACATTGGACCACTCCCTTCATGGAAGGGGCAGCGATTTGTTCTAACTGGAATAGACACATACTCTGGATATGGGTTTGCTTTCCCTGCACGCAATGCTTCTGCCAAAACTACTATTCGTGGGCTTACAGAATGCCTTATCCATCGTCATGGTATTCCACATAGCATTGCTTCGGATCAAGGAACACACTTCACAGTAAATGAAGTGCGGGAATGGGCACATGCTCATGGAATTCTCTGGTCTTACCATGTTCCCCATCATCCAGAAGCAGCTGGATTGATAGAACGGTGGAATGGCCTTTTGAAAACTCAATTACGGTGCCAACTAGGTGGCAAAAACTTGAAAGGCTGGGGTAATGTTCTCCAGGAAGCTGTGTATGCTCTGAATCAGCGTCCGCTATATGGTGCTGTTTCTCCCATAGCCAGGATCCATGGGTCCAGGAACCAAGGGGTGGAAATGGGTGTGGTGCCACTCACTATTACTCCTAGTGATCCACTAGGAAAATTTTTGCTTCCTGTCCCTGCTACCCTGAGTTCTGCTGGTATACAGGTTTTAGTTCCAAAACGGGGTGTGCTTTCTCCAGGAGAAACAACAGTGATACCACTGAACTGGAAGTTAAGGTTGCCACCTGGCCACTTTGGGCTACTTATGCCTCTGGATCAACACACCAAGAAGGGGATTACATTATTGTCTGGGGTAATTGACCCTGACTATCAGAAGGAAGTAGGACTGCAACTACATAATGGAGGTAAAGAAGAGTTTTCTTGGAATATAGGAGATCCCCTGGGGCGTCTATTAGTACTACCATGCCCTGTGATTAAAATCAATGGAAAACTGCAACAACACAATCCAGGCAGGACCACTAATAGCTCTGAGACTTCAGGAATGAAGGTTTGGGTCACCCCACCAGGCAAAGAACCACGGCCAGCTGAAGTGCTTGCTGAGGGGAAAGGGAACATGGAATGGGTAGTGGAAGAAGGTAGTGATAAATATGAACTTCGACCACGTGATCAGTTACAGAAACGAGGACTGTAATGCTGTTTTGTTTGTGTTATACTATTTAAGTTGTAAGATATCAAGTTTAAGAATGAATGTTGCCCAAGGATTTGCACCCTATTCTGGAGAGATTTAATGTGTTTCCAGTTATATGCTGGACAATTGAGTATTGTCAGGTAAAAGGAAAAATGTGTGCTTATTTGTTTTTATTTGGAAATTAAGTATGGTCTAAGGTGATATATATATATCATATATATATATATATATATATATATATATATATGTGCCAAGTTGACAAGGGGTGGACTGTCATGGTTAGGGACAGGTGTCAACTTGGCCAAGTTGTGGTACCTGTTCATCTGATTGGGCAAGCGCTGGCCTGTCTGTTGCAATGAGGACATTTCATAGGATTAGGTCATGATCACGTTAGCTACATCCACAGCTGATTCCATTTGTAATCAGCCAAAGGGGAGTGTCTTCTGCAATTAGTGATGCTAAATGCAATCATGGGAAGCCTTTTAAGGGGGACTCAGAGGAGACAGGTTGCATTCCTGCTTTGGCTGGTGAGCCTCTCCTGTGGAGTTCATCCCGGCCATCCATTGGAGTCATCGGCTTCACAGCCTGCCCTGTGGATTTTGGACTCTGCGTTCCTACGGTCACGTGAGACACTTTCATAAATTTTATATTTGCAAGTGTTCCCTGTTGATTCTGTTTCTCTAGAGAACCCTAACTAATACATATGTCAATGAAAGAGTTTGAACCCTCATCTTTTCTATCTTGAGAAATGCTTCTCCCTAAGCCTCAGGTTTCCTCCTGATAAAAAATTAATTTAAAAAAGACACCAGGATGCTCAGTTGCTCCCCAAATGTCAGTCCCTGCCCTTCTCACCTTGCCTTTGGAGGTGAACCTCCACCTTGAGGCCAGAGGATGCCACAATACCTGTGTGGGCCCTGGCCCCGTGGTGTCCCAGCAATGTGACCAGCTCCATGTCCTGGCCCTGCTGCCCACACCTGTTGGCACAGACATCTTGCTCACACAGCCTCAGCGGTCCTGGGCGTGAGGAGGGAGGCTCTGTCCCTCTCACCTCAGTCAGGCGTGGCCTGTTCCTGACACCACCAACTCAGACCCTCACCCAGCCCTGGCCCAGAGTGTAAGGAGGAGAGAGGCAGGCACAGAGGTACACAGAGGAGAAGGTCATCAGAAGATGGCACAGAGGCTGTGGGAACACGAAGGCAGAGGTTGAAGCTGGGTTGCCACAAGCCAAGGGACACCAAGGATTACCAGGAACTTCCTGAAGCTAGGAAGAGGCATGGATGTATTCCTCCCTTTAGGTTTCAGAGAGAATGTGGCCCTGCTGAAACTTCTAGCCTCCAGAACTACAAGGAAATAAATTTCGGTCTGGAGTACTTTTTTATGGCAGCCCTGGGAAACTAATGCAAGGCCTCAGACTTACAAACTATTTTGGGGGGAAGACTAGAAAAGCTCTTCTCATGTGTTTAAGAGAGCAGAAGAGCCCAGAGCTTGCACTCTGAAAATTAGACTTAGAATCCCTGTTCAGCAATTTACCCTTTCCTGAAGACATTTGCATCTATTTAGAGTTTGGGGTTTACTAAAGCCCCCCTAAAAGAACAAATGGAGAAAATCTGTATCTGCCACATCGGTTCTCTAGAAACTTCTTCCTCTTTCCACCCCCAACTCTTTGCTCCTCGTTTTTAGATAAACTACACTATAGCAACCAGCTTTTGCTATTTTCAATTCTGGGGGCTTATTTGTAAGTTTCCATTCATGTGAATGACATTGAAGTGAATCTTTCTTTTCTTTTTACAACACACACACACACACACACACACACTACCAATGGTTGACACCCTTAAAGCCCTATTGCATTTCAACTATGGAAACAATGGGTGGAACCTTGACAAAATCAGTGATGAAGATAATTTAGGAGTCTGCATCTGAGAGTTCACATCTGGGATGCTGGTAAGATGTGGATTTAACAATGTACTACAGTTACAGAGAGAGCCCTGGGAAAGGTGCCCATGTAACAGAGGTCATGTTAGGGCCAAAATTTTACTTCTCTGGCCCCCACCAGATGTCCCAAGGACCTGGGACCTTGAGGTTTTGAACCTTGAAGCCAAGGAAGGTTTTAAAGTGACCCATTTAAAAATGAATCCGAGCTGGCCACAGTAGCTCAGCGGCAGAGTTCTTGCCTGCCATGCCAGAGACCCGGGTGCAATTTCCAGTGCCTGCCCACAAACAAACAAACAAACAAATCCACCTTAAGAACAGTATTTTGAATGTTTCTTTTACTCCAATTAATAATAGCCATTTTTTTTTAAATGAGTGAAATATAGAAATAATTGTTGTACTATTTATCAGTTGCTTCTTAGGTCTCAGCACAGGCACTCAGCAATGTGCTCCACATGGCTTAATCTTCCCAACACTCCCCTGGCCGTGATCCCCTTTACAGTTGGGGAAACCAGGCTTCAAGAGGTTAAATAACTCCTCAAGGTCATAGACTCAGTAACTCCATAAACCGAGACCACCAGCGCCAGAGCCCTCATTCTTACTCGCCATAAACTGTCTCCTAGATGTAACATTTTTGTTTTTTTTGACAAAGGATACTCTATTTTGATATTTAACTGAGAATAGAATATGCTTTTAAAACCTGGCATTGTGGCACATGGATCTATTCTAGCTTCAATCGTTTATTAAAGTCAGCTTCTCTAAATTTGGATCTCTGGGAAAAAATTTTCTTGAGTATGGAAACATATTGTACCCAATGACAAGTTAGACTCTTGGTTAATGAAATACTTCAATGGGAAAGTATTTTCTTAAATCCCTGCTATTCCAGTTGAAGGTCTGGTGATAGTATTTGCCCTTCTCCTGAACTTTCTGGATTTCAAAACCATGTGGAAGTGAAGTTTGTCTCATGTGTAAAAAATGAAGCCAGGCTACCTCTGAATAATTGACATTAAGAAGAGCATTCAGCTAAGTGTCAGTCATTGTGAGAATGATTATCAGGGTGTGAAAGATCCAGGTCCTTTTAATTTTCGCCTCTCTTCTTTGAAAGTACCAGGAGGAGCCATCCGGCTGTTGGCCAGTTTCTTCCATGTGTCAGCTGGTGAGCTCCTTTCCCCTGTCGGGAAAGCCCCTTTCCGGGAAGTGGCTTCCTCCAGAGAAGCCAGGGCTGTATGGGCAGGGATTTGCCCCTAGAAATGTGACCTGGGTTGCCCCCTGCTTCACTTTCCCTGCTGTGTGAAGGGCAGGTTTCCTTCTTATCTGGAGGGCACACTCCTGCTCCACTTCCTTGTTTCTAATAGACTTTAACGTTAGGGGGTGCAAGGGTAGCTCAGTGGTAGAATTCTCACTTGCCATGCGGGAGACCTGGATTCAAGTCCCAGCCCGTGCACATCCCAAACCAGCCAACAAACAAATAAGCGAAAAACCAAACAACAAAAACAATTCAACAAATGGTGCTGCGATAAGTGATACTCACCTGGAAAAAGAATGAAATGTTACCCCCATCATACAGCATGCAAAAACAAAATAAAATAAAAATAATAAAAGTGTATTCACCGGCTGGCTGCGGGCTGGAGCTGAGCGCCCTGTGTGCACGTGTGGGGAAGTGGCGGCACCCACGCGGCGGCGGAACACATTTCGGTCCCTCTGGTGGCACCGGGCCGCGCTCCACTCGGCCCAGCTCCCTGGCACGGGAGGGAAGACTGCCTTGTGGGGTCGAGCTGAGCGCGCCGAGAGCTCAGGGCTGCGGCGACCTCAGCCTTGTTGTCAGTGGTAATACGGCCTCAGCAGGCGGAGAGGAGGAAAGACCCGATGGAGCTGGGAGATGTGACACCACGCAACACCAAAGAGTTGAGGAGATTAAACCAAGTCATCTTTCCAGTCGGCTACAACGACAAGTTCTACAAGGATGTGCTGGATGTGGGAGAGCTAGCAAAACGCCTATTTCAATGCTCTTGCAGTAAATGCAGTGTGCTGTAGGGTGGATGGTTCACAGAATCAGAAGAGACTTTACATCATGACGCTAGGATGTCTGGCACCTTACTGAAGACTAAATGTTAAATCATGTCTTAAACATCTATGAAAAAGATGGCACTTTGGACAAGATCTTCTACATGTCCAAATCAACAATGAGTTGGTAACTGACTTCGACAGGAAGTTTCCCTTTGAGATTATTTAGACAAAAAAGAACCATTGTAAGAGGAAAGAACCCGCAGATGTTCATGTGCTGAAAAAAAAAAAAAATCTCAAAGTCCCTTCTGACCAGAATGCACATGTGCAAAAAACAGATAACTGAAAAAATTGCAAGTGAACTTTCTTGTACTTGCTTGTCACCAAATAAAAGAGAGGTCCACTGATTTTTCACCTTCTTTCTTTTAAAGCTTCCCCCCTTTTATTCTTGTCTCTCTCTCTCTCTCTCTTCTGTCTTTCCTTCCCTTTTCCCTAATAGTTTTTTTTTAATTTTTTTTATTAATCAAAAAAAAGAAAAGAAATTAATACAACATTTAGAAATCATTCCATTCTACAAATGCACTCAGTAATTCTTAATATCATCACATAGATGTATGATCATCATTTCTTAGTACATTTGCATCGATTTAGGAAAAGAACTAGCAAAACAGCAGAAAAAGATATAGAATGTTAATATAGAGAAGAGAATTAAAATAATAATACTAATAATATATATATATAAAAAGGAAAAAGAAAAAAAACAAAAACAAAAGATACAAACACACAAACAAACAGACAAAAAACCATATTTCAGGTGCAGCTTCATTCAGTGTTCCAACCTAGTTACATTACACTTAGGTATTATTGTGCTGTTCATTTTTGAGTTTTTGTATCTAGTCCTGTTGCACAGTCTGTATCCCTTCAGCTCCAATTACCCATTATCTTACCCTGTTTCTAACTCCTGCTGGTCTCTGTTACCAATGATATATTCCAAGCTGATTCTCGAATGTCGGTTCACATCAGTGGGACCTTACAGTATTTGTCCTTTAGTTTTGGGCTAGACTCACTCAGCATAATGTTCTCTAGGTCCATCCATGTTATTACATGCTTCATAAGTTTAGTCTGTCTTAAAGCTGCATAATATTCCATCGTAGGTATACGCCACAGTTTGTTTAGCCACTCGTCTGTTGATGAACATTTTGGCTGTTTCCATCTCTTTGCAATTGTAGATAATGCTGCTATAAACACTGGTGTGCAAATGTCCGTCTGTGTCTTTGCCCTTAAGTCCTTTGAGTAGATACCTAGCAGTGGTATTGCTGGGTCATAATCCATTCTGCCATTCTATGTCTTTTGATTGGGAAATTCAGTCCATTAACTTTTAGTATTATTACTGTTTGGATAATATTTTCCTCTACCATTTTGGCTTTTGTATTATATATATCATATCTGATTTTCCTTCTTTCTACACTTTACTCCATACCTCTCTCTTCTGTCTTTTCGTATCTGACTCTAGTGCTCCCTTTAGTATTTCTTGCAGAGCTGGTCTCTTGGCCACAAATTCTCTCAGTGACTTTTTGTCTATAAATGTTTTAATTTCTCCTTCATTTTTGAAGGACAATTTTGCTGGATATAGGAGTCTTGGTTGGCAGTTTTTCTCTTTTAGTAATTTAAATATATCATCCCACTGTCTTCTAGCTTCCATGGTTTCTGCTGAGAAATCTACACATAGTCTTATTGGGTTTCCCTTGTATGTGACAGATTGTTTTTCTCTTGCTGCTTTCAAGATCCTCTCTTTCTCTTTGACCTCTGACATTCTAACTAGTAAGTGTCTTGGAGAACGCCTATTTGGGTCTATTCTCTTTGGGGTGCGCTGCACTTCTTGGATCTGCAAATTTAGGTCTTTCATAAGAGTTGGGAAATTTTCAGTGATAATTTCTTCCATTAGTTTTTCTCCTCCTTTCCCCTTCTCTTCTCCTTCTGGGACACCCACAACACGTATATTTGTGCGCTTCATATTGTCATTCAGTTCCCTGATCCCCTGCTCAAGTTTTTCCATTCTTTTCCCTATAGTTTCTGTTTCTTTTTGGAATTCAGATGTTCCATCCTCCAGTTCACTAATTGTAGCTTCTGTCTCTTTAGATCTACCATTGTAGGTATCCATTGTTTTTTCCATTTTTTCTTCTTTGTCCTTCACTCCCATAAGTTCTGTGATTTGTTTTTTCAGATTTTCTATTTCTTCTTTTTGTTCAGCCCATGTCTTCTTCATGTCCTCCCTCAATTTATTGATTTGGTTTTTGAAGAGTTTTTCCATTTCTGTTCGTATATTCAGCATTAGTTGTCTCAGCTCCTGTATCTCATTTGAACTATTGGTTTGTTCCTTTGGCTGGGCCATATCTTCAATTTTCCGAGCGTCATCCATTATTTTCTGCTGGTGTCTGGGCATTTGATCAGATTTCCCTGGGTGTGGGACCCGGCTGGTTGAAAGGTTTTTCTGTGGAATCTCTGGGCTCTGTTTTTCTTTTCCTGCCCAGTAGGTGGCGCTCGTGGCGGTCGTCTGTCTGCGGGGCAGTCGGCCCGGAAAACCGCGCGTGGAGGTGGGGGTCGCTGGCCGCCGGGGCTTGTGAGAGTGCCGGTCCTAATTGCCCAGATGGCCCGAAACGCCAAGCGTGGGAGGGCCCCGCTATCCAACGTTCCCAGTCAGACCCGGGAGCCACGTGCGTGGAGGGGACCCCAGTCGCCAGCCGCCCCGGCCGGGAAAACGCGCGCCCCTCGGGTATCTCACCGCAGCAGATTCTCCCTGCCCGTTCAGCTGTTCCAGAATGGGGTATGCTGTCTTTTTGGTCTCTGTCGTGACTCTGGGAGCTGTTTCGTATTGTTTCTCTTTCTTTAGTTGCTTTTCTGGAGGAGGAACTAAGACCCGCGCGTCTTACTAAGCCGCCATCTTCTCTGGAAGTCCCCCTAATAGTTTTAATACTTTCAAGAACTTTAAACATTAATCATGTTTGGATTGTTTTCGTTTTCTGACTTTCATGAGGTGGTTTCATTGAAGGAAGGAGAAAGTATAGGTATGTTTAGTTTCACATTTAAGATATGGTCCCAAAGATTAGAGTGTCAAATAATTTCAAAATTTTTAGATAATTTTTAAAAATGTCCTGCTTTCACATTGAAGGGCAGAGCCTACAAAATAGTATGTATTCAAAAGACTTTTTTTTGTAAAGAAGCATCAGGGTGCCTGTAGTTCAGTGGTAGAATGCTCGCCTTTCATGTGGGGAACCTGGGTTCATTTCGTAGAACATGCACCCCCCTCCCCCCAAAAAAAGCAGCAGCAATCTTGTTCTTTAATTCATAAGCAAGTTAGTGTGTTTGTGGTACTCTGGGTTTTTAAGGACTATTTGTGTTAAAGACATTAGTCCCTCAACATTGCCTTCCCTTCCCCTTTAGTCTTTCTGAGCACTGTCTCAGGAGCTGGGCCATTATTATTCATGTAAGAAATACTTAAGCTTTTGTTGTTGTTTCTTTAAGCAGTTTTTCCTCTCTTCCTTGATGGTGGTTGAGGTGGATGGGGGCAGTTTGGTTAGGTAGTGTTTATGCTTTGGTCTCGGTATTTGAGTTAAACTGCTTTTTGCTAATGAGTGGACTGGTTGTTAGCAGGTAGCATTTTTCCCTGCTATTGATCGTTACTAGCAGCCTTAACTTTTAGAACATGGGTTGCTGAGATTAATTTATTTTACTATCCCAGCTAGAGATACGGCTTTTAACTGAGGTTTGTTGTGATTTACCTTTTCTCCTCCTGTGTGAACCCCAACAGGAGTTTTAGTCAGCATTGTTAAAAATGGAATTTATGTCCTTATAGGTTATTGCCCCTAATTAAACCTGAAGCAGGTGTTTTCTCTCATCTGCTTTACTTGTCTGTTGGAGACTATCCCAGATTTGATTACACTCTGCCTACAATGTTGAGTTTAAGGATTTGGGGAAGAGTCGAATTGTTTAACGTATTGCTTGCATCCTTGGAAAAGTAGAAGTCTAGAAGTGTTAATAATGTACATGTTGCTATGACCTCTACTGAAAGAATTGACTTATCCCAGAATATTGTCTGGCATGTAGACAAGTGGCTTTGATGGGTTGATAATTTTTTGTAAGATGGGAAACAGCTGAAATTTTAAAATCTTTTCCTCCCATAGTCCCCATCTCCAATATTTAAAACTTTTTAGATTGCCTGTACTGATGGCCCATTGCAATGTCCCATTAGATTTTATAACAGCTCACAGGGCTTGAGTTTTCTCCTGCTTGACTTTTTTTTTTTCTGGTATCCAACTTTTTAAAAAAAATTTTATTGTGTATTATAACACATATACAAACCAAAGAAAGAAAAAAGCAATAGTTTTCAAAGCACCTTTCAACAAGAAGTTACAGGACAGATCCCAGAGTTTGACATGAACTACCATATGATCCTCTCAGATTTTTCCTTCTAGCTCCTCCAGAATATAGGAGGCTAGAACACTTAAATACTTTTTTTTATCACCACTATCAACTTTTTTGTGAAAAATAACATATACAAAAAAAGCAATACATTTCAAAGCACCGGACCACAATTAGTTGTAGAACACATTTCAGAGTTTAACATGGGTTACAATTCCACAATTTTAGGTTTTTACTTCTAGCTGCTCTAAGATACTGGAGACTAAAATAAATATCAATTTAATGATTCAGCAATCATACTCATTTGTTAAATCCTATCTTCTCTGTATAACTCTACCGTCACCTTTGATCTTTCTATCCCTCTCTTTAGGGATAAAAAGTTAGAATGGGCTATGGGCATTCTAACCTTTTCATGTTGGAAGGTCTGTCACTGATACGGGGTAGGGAGATGGAACTATCTGATGTCTGGAAGAGACTGGGCCCTCTAGGTTTCAGGACTTATCTGGTCCAGGGACCCATCTGGAGGTTGTAGGTTTCTGGAAAGTTACACTAGTGCATGAAACCTTTGTAGAATCTTATCTATTGCCCTAGCTGTTCTTTAGGATTGACTGGAATGGTCCTGGTTGGGGGTTGGCAGGTTATGATAGGTAGTGATGTCTAACTGAAGCTTACATAAGAGCAACCTCCAGAGTAGCCTCTTGATTCTATTTGAATTCTCTCTGCCACTGATACTTTATTAATTATACTTCTTTTCCCTCTTTTGCTCAGGATGGAATTGTTGATCCCACGGTACCAGGGCTGGATTCATCCCTGGGAGTCCTCTCCCACGTTGTCAGGGAGAACTTCACCCTTGTATGTCATGTCCCACGTAGGGGGGAAGGCAATGATTTCACTTGTAGAGTTGGGCTTAGAGAGAGTGAGGCCACATCCAATCAACAAAAGAAATTCATCAGAAGTAACTCTTATGCATACCTATAGGTAGGCTAAGCTTCTCTGCTACCTATATAAGCTTCACAAGAGTAAGCCTCAAGATCAAGGGCCTAGCCAATTGATTTGGATGACCCTCAAGTTTGACACAGTATCAGGGGATTTCCTGATGGTAAAGATTAATAGTTCCATATTTTTTCTCCCATCCCTCAAGGGACTTTGCCAATATTTTTTTATTATCTGCTTCATATATTCTAGGATGTATCCAGGCATTACATTAGGTTATACAGGATTAAAGGACCTCTTTCTTATTCTGGGATCCCTGCTTCAATTTTCAAATGAGCTGTACAGATAGGTTAAGTTAGATTATGTGCTACAGAAAATTTTGATTGCAGACCAAATAAACCTTTCTTCCTTTGGTCTCAAAGAGTATGCGTGGTTCTAAAATATAGACATTGTCTTCCTTACCCCTCTGTTCGAATTACTTTAATGCCAATCTGATTGGCTTCATTCTTATCTCTAGATATATAAATATATATATATAACAGCCCTCTCAAAATCCAGAAATAATAATTATCACTCTGGGCTAAATATGTCTATTATAAAAGCTTGCAATCTAGGCCCCTGTTTTCTTGTAAGCATTTTCTAAAGGAGACCATACCATTGTTGTTCTTAAGTTTCTCACTTACTTTTCCTCATCAAATGTCTCCCATGTTCATTCACATTGTTGAATGCCTCACGACTTCATTCCTTTTTTGTAGCAGCAGAACATTCCTTCATAAATATCTACCATCGTTCATCAATCTACTTCTCAGTCAATGCATCCTTCAGCCACCTGCATTCATTAGGGATCATGTATAGGGCCCAAAGTCCACAGTCCACCAACACTCTCAATTTTAGATAATTTCATTGTTCCCAACAGCAAGAAAATCAATAAACACACCCTTACCAAATAGGAAATCTAAACCTCCTCTTAACTCTTGTCCCTCCCTGCATTACTTACCTCTGCTGTTGCTGTGGTAGTGCTGATGGTTTCCTTTTTTTCTTTTTTTTGGTGCATAGTCTGGGAATCAAACCCACGTCTCCACATGGAAGGCGAGCATTCTACCACTGAACCACCCATGCACCCTGAAGTTTTCCTTTTAAACATAGTCCATAGCATGCAATAGCAGTTTTTCCTCTGTACTTAAGTTTCCCTGGAAAACACTTCATACACAAATCATACATTTGAAGTAGTTCTTGCAAAAACTAATTTATATTTTAGTGTTAATTAGTGGGACAGAGAAGTCTATACAACCTCTTTCAATCTTGTTCATCTTCAATATGGTAATATTACTTATAGATCCACTAGAGAACTGCCTTCATGTCCATCTAGTCCCTTACATTGGAGTTCAACCTCATTAGCTAACCAGCCACCCATCTCTAGCTTCTATGCATCTCTAAGTCCCCTATATTCTGTATTATAAGCTTCTGATTTTATCTCTACCATGGTCATGAAAATGGAATCATACAGTATCTATCCTTTTGTGTCTGGCTTATTTCACTCAGCATTAGGTCATCAAGGCTCATACATATTGTCATGTGCTTCAGAATGTCATTTTGTCTTACTGCTGCATGATATCTATCATATGTATATATCACATTTTGTTAATCCACTCATCTGTTGATGGGCATTCGGTTTGTTTCCATTTTTGGTGATTGTGAATAATGCTGCTGTGAACATTGGTGTGCAAATGTCTGTGTTGTACCTTTCAGCTCTTCTGGGTTTATACCAAGTAGTGCTATTGCTGGGCCATAAGGCAATTTGATATTTAGTTTCCTAAAACTGCCAAACAGTTTTCCATAGTGGCCGCACCATTATATATTCCCACCAGCAGTGCTTAGGTGTCCCAATTTCTTCACATCCTCTCTAGCATTTGTAGTTTCCTGTTTGTTTAATAGCAGCCATTCTTATAGGTGTGAGGTGGTATCTCACTGTAGTCTTGACTGCATTTCCCTTATAGCCAATGAAAATGAGCATCTCTTCATGTGCTTTTGAGCTGTCTGTATTGCTCTTCAGAAAAATGCCTATTCATATCTTTAGCCCATTTTATGATTGGGTTGTTTGTTCTTTTGTTGTTAACTTGTGTGATTTCCTTGTGCTACAGGATATCAAACCTTTGTCTGATATGTGATTTCCGAATATTTTCTCCCATTGAGTTGGTTGCCTCTTTACCATTTTGACCAGGTCTTTTGAGGTGCAGGAGCATTTGATTTTGAGGAGTTCTTATTTATCTATTTTTTTCTTTTGTTGCTTGTGCTTTGGGTGTAAAGTTTAGGAAACTACCTCCTATTACTAGGTCTTGAAAATGTTTCCCTACATTTATTCCCTACCCAAGCTTTATGGTGCTAGTTCTTATATTTAGGTGTTTGATCCACTTTTAATTAATTTTTGTGTAGGGTGTAAGACAGAGTTCCTCTTTCATTCTTTTGGCTATTGATATCCAGTTCTTCCATTCCCATTTATTGAAAAGGCTATTTTGTCCCAGTCCAGACGATTTGGGGGCCTTGTCAAAATCAGTTGACCATAGATTTGGTGGTCTACTTCTGCACTCTTGATCAATTCCTTTGGTCAATGCTTCTGTCCTTCTGCCAGTACCATGCTGTTTTGACCACTGTGGCTTTATAATAGGTTTTAAAGTTAGGAAGTGTTAATCTTCCCACTTCATTATTGTTTTTTTAGGATGCTTTTAGCTATTCAGGGTCTCTTTCCCGTCCAGATAAATTTGGTAACTAGCTTTTCCAAGTCTTCAAAGTAGGTTGTTGGAATTTTGATTGGTACTGTGTTGAATCTGTAAATCAATTTGGGGAGGATTGACATTTTAACTATATTTAACCTTCCTATCCATGAGCAGGGAATGTCTTTCCACCTATTTAGATCTTCTTTAATTTCTTTTAGCAGTGTTGTATAGTTTTCTGTGTACAGAAACTTTACGTCCCTAGTTAAGTTCATTCCTAAGCACCTGATTCTTTTAGTTGCTATTTTGAATGGAATTTTTTCCTTAACTGACTCCTCAATTAGGTTATTGCTTGTGTATAGAAAAGTTACTGATTTTTGCACATTAATTTTTTTTTGTATGAATTTTTTTTCTTTTTTTTATTAATTAAAAAAAGAATTAACAAAACAATTAGAAATCATTCCAATCTACATGTACAATCAGTAATTCTTAATAACATCACATAGTTGCATATTCATCATTTCTTAGTACATTTGCATCAATTTAGAAAAAGAAATAAAAAGACAACAGAATAAGAATTAAAACAATAATAGAAAGAAAAAAACAAAAAACCTATACCTCACATGCAGCTTCATTCAGTGTTTTAACATAATTGCATTACAATTGGGTAGTATTGTGCTGTCCATTTCTGAGTTTTTATATCCAGTCCCGTTGTACAGTCTGTATCCCTTCAGCTCCAATTATCCCTTCTCTTTTTTTTTTTTTTTTAATTAACGGAAAAAAAGAAATTAAACAAAAATTTAGAGATCATACAATTCTACATTGCAATCATTAATTCTTAACATCATCACATAGATGCATGATCATCATTTCTTAGTACTATGCATTGGTTTAGAAGACTAGCAACAACCGAAAAAGATATAGAATGTTAATATAGAGAAAAAATAAAAGTAATAATAGTAAGAACAAAACAAAACAAAACAAAACAAAAACCTATAGCTCAGATGCAGCTTCATTCAGTGTTTTAACATGATTACTTTACAATTAGGTATTATTGTGCTGTCCATTTTTGAGTTTTTGTATTAGTCCTGTTACACCGTCTGTATCCCTTCAACTCCAATTGGCCATTATCTTACCCTGTTTCTACCTCCTGCTGGACTCTGTTATCAAGGACATATTCCAAATTTATTCTCGAATGTCTGTTCACATCAGTGGGACCATACAGTATTTGTCCTTTAGTTTTTGGCTAGACTCACTCAGCATAATGTTCTCTAGGTCCATCCATGTTATTACATGCTTCATAAGTTTATCCTGTCTTAAAGCTGCATAGTATTCCATCGTATGTATATACCACAGTTTGTTTAGCCATCTTCTGTTGATGGAGATTTCGGCTGTTTCCATCTCTTTGCAATTGTAAATAACGCTGCTATAAACATTGGTGTGCAAATGTCCGTTTGTGTCTTTGCCCTTAAGTCCTTTGAGTATATTCCCAGCAATGGTATTGCTGGGTCGTATGGCAATTCTATATTCAGCTTTTGAGGAACCGCCAAACTGCCTTCCACAGTGGTTGCACCATTTGACATTCCCACCAACAGTGGATAAGTGTGCCTCTTTCTCCGCATCCTCTCCAGCACTTGTCATTTTCTGTTTTGTTGATAATGGCCATTCTGGTGGGTGTGAGATGATATCTCATTGTGGTTTTGATTTGCATTTCTCTAATGGCCAGGGACATTGAGCATCTCTTCATGTGCCTTTTGGCCATTTGTATTTCCTCTTCTGATAGGTGTCTGTTCAAGTCTTTTTCCCATTTTGTAATTGGGTTGGCTGTCTTTTTGTTGTTGAGATGAACAATCTCTTTATAAATTCTGGATACTAGACCTTTATCTGATATTCATTTCCAAATATTGTCTCCCATTGTGAAGGCTGTCTTTCTACTTTCTTGATGAAGTTCTTTGATGCACAAAAGTGTTTAATTTTGAGGAGTTCCCATTTATTTATTTCCTTCTTCAGTGCTCTTGCTTTAGGTTTAAGGTCCATAACACTGCCTCCAGTTGTAAGATCCATAAGATATATCCCAACATTTTCCTCTAACTGTTTTATGGTCTTAGACCTATGTTTAGATCTTTGATCCATTTTGAGTTAACTTTTGTATAGGGTGTGAGAGATGGGTCTTCTTTCATTCTTTTGCATGTGGATATCCAGTTCTCTAGGCACCATTTATTGAAGAGACTGCTCTGTCCCAGGTGAGTTGGCTTGACTGCCTTATCAAAGATCAAATGTCCATAGATGAGAGGGTCTATATCTGAGCACTCTATTCGATTCCATTGGTCGATATATCTATCTTATGCCAATACCATGCTGTTTTGACCACTGTGGCTTCATAATATGCCTTAAAGTCAGGCAGCGCGAGACCTCCAGCTTCGTTTTTTTTTCCTCAAGATGCTTTTAGCAATTCGGGGAACCCTGCCCTTCCAGATAATTTGCTTATTGGTTTTTCTATTTCTGAAAAATAAGTTGTTGGGATTTTGATTGGTATTGCATTGAATCTGTAGATCAGTTTAGGTAGGATTGACATCTTAATTATATTTAGTCTTCCAATCCATGAACACGGTATGCCCTTCCATCTATTTAGGTCTTCTGTGATTTCTTTTAGCAGTTTTTTTGTAGTTTTCTTTATATAGGTTTTTTGTCTCTTTGGTTAAATTTATTCCTAGGTATTTTATTCTTTTAGTTGCGATTGTAAATGGGATTCGTTTCTTGATTTCCCCCTCAGCTTGTTCATTACTAGTGTATAAATGCTACAGATTTTTGAATGTTGATCTTGTAACCTGCTACTTTGCTGTACTCATTTATTAGCTCTAGTAGTTTTGTTGTGGATTTTTCCGGGTTTTTGACGTATAGTATCATATCGTCTGCAAACAGTGATAGTTTTACTTCTTCCTTTCCAATTTTGATGCCTTGTATTTCTTTTTCTTGTCTAATTGCTCTGGCTAGAACCTCCAACACAATGTTGAATAATAGTGGTGATAGTGGAATCCTTGTCTTGTTCCTGACCTTAGGGGGAAAGTTTTCAATTTTTTCCCATTGAGGATGATATTAGCTGTGGGTTTTTCATATATTCCCTCTATCATTTTAAGGAAGTTCCCTTGTATTCCTATCTTTTGAAGTGTTTTCAACAGGAAAGGATGTTGAATCTTGTCGAATGCCTTCTCTGCATCAAATGAGATGATCATGTGATTTTTCTGCTTTGATTTGTTGATATGGTGTATTACATTAATTGATTTTCTTATGTTGAACCATCCTTGCATACCTGGGATGAATCCTACTTGATCATGATGTATAATTCTTTTAATGTGTTGTTGGATACGATTTGCTAGAATTTTATTGAGGATTTTTGCATCTGTATTCATTAGAGAGATTGGTCTGTAGTTTTCTTTTTTTGTAATATCTTTGCCTGGTTTTGGTATGAGGGTGATGTTGGCTTCATAGAATGAATTAGGTAGTTTTCCCTCCACTTTGATTTTTTTGAAGAGTTTGAGGAGGAATTGGTACTAATTCTTTCTGGAACGTTGGTAGAATTCACATGTGAAGCCATCTGGTCCTGGACTTTTCTTTTTAGGAAGCTTTTGAATGACTAATTCAATTTCTTTACTTGTGATTGGTTTGTTGAGGTCATCTATGTCTTCTTGAGTCAAAGTTGGTTGTTCATGTCTTTCCAGGAACCCGTCCATTTCATCTAAATTGTTGTATTTATTAGTGTAAAGTTGTTCATAGTATCCTGTTATTACCTCCTTTATTTCTGTGAGGTCAGTAGTTATGTCTCCTCTTCCATTTCTGATCTTATTTATTTGCATCCTCTCTCTTCTTCTTTTTGTCAATCTTGATAGGGGCCCATCAATCTTATCGATTTTCTCATAGAACCAACTTCTGGTCTTATTGATTTTCTCTACTGTTTTCATATTTTCAATTTCATTTATTTCTGCTCTGATCTTTGTTATTTCTTTCCTTTTGCTTGCTTTGGGATTAGTTTGCTGTTCTTTCTCCAGTTCTTCCAATTGAACAGTTAATTCCTGCATTTTTGCCTTTTCTTCTTTTCTGATATAGGCATTTAGGGCAATAAATTTCCCTCTTAGCACTGCCTTTGCTGCATCCCATAAGTTTTGATATGTTGTGTTTTCATTTTCATTTGCCTCGAGGTATTTACTAATTTCTCTTGCAATTTCTTCTTTGACCCACTCGTTGTTTAAGAGTGTGTTGTTGAGCCTCCAGGTATTTGTGAATTTTCTGGCATTCCGCCTATTATTGATTTCCAACTTCATTCCTTTATGATCCGAGAAAGTGTTGTGTATGATTTCAATCTTTTTAAATTTGTTAAGACTTGCTTTGTGACCCAGCATATGGTCTATCTTTGAGAATGATCCATGAGCACTTGAGAAAAATTTGTATCCTGCTGTTGTGGGATGTAATGTCCTATAAATGTCTGTTAAGTCTAGCTCCTTTATAGTAATATTCAGATTCTCTATTTCTTTATTGATCCTCTGTCTAGATGTTCTGTCCATTGATGAGAGTGGGGAATTGAAGTCTCCAACTATTATGGTATTTGTGTCTATTTCCTTTTCAGTGTTTGCAGTGTATTCCTCACGTATTTTGGGGCATTCTGGTTCGGTGCATAAATATTTATGATTGTTATGTCTTCTTGTTTAATTGTTCCTTTTGTTAGTATATAGTGTCCTTCTTTGTCTCTTTTAACTGTTTTACATTTGAAGTCTAACTTGTTGGATATTAGTATAGCCACTCCTGCTATTTTCTGGTTGTTATTTGCATGAAATATCTTTTCCCAACCTTTCACTTTCAACCTATGTTTATCTTTGGGTCTAAGATGTGTTTCCTGTAGACAGCATATAGAAGGATCCTGTTTTTTAATCCATTCTGCCAATCTGTGTCTTTTGATTGGGGAATTCAGTCCATTAACATTTAGTGTTATTACTGTTTGGATGATATTTTCCTCTGCCATTTTGCCTTTTGTATTATATATCATATCTGACTTTCCTTCTTTCTACACTCTTCTCCATACCTTCTCTTCTGTCTTCTCGGTTCTGACTCTAGTGCTCCCTTTAGTATTTCTTGCAGAGCTGGTCTCTTGGTCACAAATTCTCTCAGTGACTTTTTGTCTGAGAATGTTTTAATTTCTCCCTCATTTTTGAAGGACAATTTTGCTGGATATAGGAGTCTTGGTTGGCAGTTTTTCTCTTTTAGTAATTTAAATATATCATCCCACTGTCTTCTAGCCTCCATGTTTTCTGCTGAGAAATCTACACATAGTCTTATTGGGTTTCCCTTGTATGTGATGGATTGTTTTTCTCTTGCTGCTTTCAAGATCCTCTCTTTCTCTTTGACCTCTGACATTCTAACTAGTAAGTGTCTTGGAGAACGCCTATTTGGGTCTAATCTCTTTGGGGTACGCTGCACTTCTTGGATCTGTAATTTTAGGTCTTTCATAAGAGTTGGGAAATTTTCAGTGAAAATTTCTTCCATTAGTTTTTCTCCTCCTTGTCCCTTCTGGGACACCCACAACACGTATATTTGTGTGGTTCATATTGTCCTTGAGTTCCCTGATACCCTGTTCAAATTTTTCCATTCTTTTCCCGATAGTTTCTGTTTGGTTTTGGAATTCAGATGTTCCATCCTCCAAATCACTAATTCTATCTTCTGTCTCTTTGAATCTATCATTGTTGGTATCCATTGTTTTTTCTATCTTTTCTACTTTGTCCTTCACTTCCATAAGTTCTGTGATTTGTTTTTTCAGTTTTTCTATTTCTTCTTTATGTTCAGCCCATGTCTTCTTCATGTCCTCCCTCAATTTATCGATTTCGTTTTTGAAGAGGTTTTCCATTTCTGTTTGTATATTTAGCATTAGTTGTCTCAGCTCCTGTATCTCATTTGAACTATTGGTTTGTTCCTTTGACTGGGCCATATTTTCAATTATTTGAGCGTGATCCGTTATCTTCTGTTGGCGTCTGCGCATTTAGACAGATTTCCCTGGGTACTGGATCCAAAAGTTTGGAAGATTTTCCTGTGAAATCTCTGGGTTCTGTTTTTCTTATCCTGCCCAGTAGGTGGTGCTCGTGGCACACGTTTGTCTGCGGGTCCCACCAGTAAAAGGTGCTGTGGGACCTTAAACTTTGGAAAACTCTCGCCGTCCGGGGGGTTCGCTAGCCGAAGCGGCTTGAGCCGGCCCGGGGTCCAAATGCAGGGAAGGTTGGGTCGCCGCAGCCCGGGAAAGAGCCCATCCGAATTTCCTAGTCGGCCCGGTGTCCGCGACTTCTCGCTCAACGTCAAGCCCCCGGCCGGCGAAGGGGACAGAGGAGAGAGAGACAGACGCAGACAAACCGACTTGAATGGCAGACACGAATCCGTAACACGCGGCGGTTGTGAGCACAGACTTTTACTGGCGCTAAGCTTGCATTCTTTGTAACAGGTTCCGCGCGGGCTAAAATACCCCACGGGGGAGCAACCTCTATGCGGCCGTCAGGTACGGCTCCCTGCGGGTCGTCTTGCTTTCCCCGTCCGGGTAACGCCTTTATATACAAAATCCAAACCCAATGGGCTAACGCCACGTATACAAGGGTGATTGGTAGACAGGGTTGGCGGGCGCGTACGTCATACGCGGAGGCAGGATGCGGGCGCCATCTTGGCTCACTCGATGGGCGGGGGGAACTCTAGGGCAGGCTGCGGCGTGTCCACTAGGCCCGACCCAGGAGGCGGCTCTCCACATCTCCCCCTTTTTTATTCATTTTGACCCAGTGTCTCCATTGATGAGTGAGCTCCCGTGGGCCACTCAGGCCCACTACATGTTTTGGTGCTTTGGGGAGTCTGGACTAGGCTTGCTAGGCACCAACCAGAATGCCTCCTCATATAGAGACCGGAGAGCCCGTGAACTGGAAACAACGTGACTCTCCCTGCAGTGCTTCGCCTCGCAACTGGGTTATGTAGGGGGGCAGGAGAGCGGCAACCAGAGCCGAGAGCGTCATTAGGTGTCTCTGTGCAATGGCCGGAGTCTAGTCTGGCCAGGACCGTGACTCCGCCGTAGAGATCATCCTTTAGACAAAAATTATGACTTCTGGTGCCGCCTTTTACACCCGGGACACGGCCATGGGCTTTGCAGCAGATCCTGTTTTCGAGCGCCCCGCCCTGAGTGGTCGGGACGGGTCATACAGTGAGGGGAAGGACTGGGTAGCGGGACGGTCGTTGCCAGGAGCATCAGGGGCGAGCGACATAGCCAACATGGTAGTGACACGTAATTGCTGCTGTGTCTGGAGCAAGCGTTCTAACAAACATTTAACAGTGACTAAACCCACTAATAGTCCCACTGCCACGAGGATCCAAGTAGTCAAATTGGGCCAAGAGAACCATGAGGTGACTCGGTTCCACAGACTTTGTACAGTCTCGCCCAGTTTGGAAAGGTCGAAATCAACGGGGGTCAACTTGATATCCCCAAGCACTCGAAGGTCTGAATCCACCTGTTGGGAGAGGTTAGTAAAGGTAGGGAGGTTTTAAAGCTGGTCCCCTTTCTATACGATAGAAGGGTGACTAGCGCTCCTGTTGTCATCTTGTCGTTCGTCGCCATCATCAGCAGAGTTGGAGACCGGATCTGGTGGCTCTGGTTGGAGGCTTATCAATTTTCTGGGCAACAGTTCCTTGGCGTCCTCGGGCGACGTCACGGTTCTCACCAGTCTTTCCGGAACCCACACAGGTTGACGTCCTGGTTCCTGGGGAAAAACACAAACAGAGCCTCTGGCCCAGCTGAGCACTGGGTCAGGGCCTTGCCATTGTCCTGACAGGACATCCTTCCAACGGACTAGACCTCTATGTGGAGGACTCGGAGTAGTGTGCTGAAGAGCAGGTGTCATTCCTAGTGAATTTTCATTTAAAAAATTATATGTAAATAAGGCTACAGACAGTTGAGCCTTCGGGGACAGGCCGTGGCCTATTCCCCCTTTCTGTTTTTTGAGCAAGTCTTTAAGAGACCTGTGTGCTCTTTCAATGATTCCTTGCCCTTGAGGGTTGTAGGGGATACCATGTTTTAATTGCACTTCCATATTTGCACAAAATCTTTGGAAGGCTTTGCTGGTGTAAGCGGGTCCGTTGTCTGTTTTTAATATTTTCGGCTTACCCCAAGCTGCCCAAGCGGCAAGGCAGTGTGCAATTACTTGGTGGACTCTTTCTCCTGATTCGGCAGAGGCAAATAAAACTTGAGAACAAGTATCCACTGACACATGCAGGTATTTAACTTTACCATACTCTGAGTGATGGGTGACATCCATTTGCCAAATGTCTCCCGGGATGAGACCTTTAGGGTTAACCCCAACTGAAGGGACTGCTCTTTGTTCTACACAATTTCCGCACGCTCGGACTATATCTCTAGCTGTCGCACGTGGTATATTAAACCGCCTAGCTAGGGTACCTGCATTGATGTGAAATCTGTCATGGAATTCTCGGGCTTGCTGATATGGTGTCAGCGCAGGGAAGATGTGTGGCTGTCGAGTGGCTACATCTACTATGTGATTTCCTTGTGCCATGGGGCCAGGCAGGCCTGTATGCGCTCTAATGTGAGTTATGTAGAAAGGATGTTGTCTGGCACATATTGTCTCTTGAAGTTTGATAAAGAATGGTCTTACTGAGGAGGAATATTTTATAATGCCCACCGTCTCTAAAATATTTACAGAATTTATGACATAAATCGAATCAGATATAATATTTAGGGGATCGGTAATTTCTTTCAGGACTGTAATAATGACCTGTAATTCTACCCATTGAGGTCTCTGTGGTTGGAAGAACACTGTTTTGGGAGTACTCCCTTCCACACAGTATGCTCCTGAACCGGAGCTGGAACCGTCCGTGTACACGGTGAGGGCGTTCACTAGTGGCTTGGGTGAAGTCACTCTAGGAAAGATTACTGGGTGTCGGGTAACGAATTGCAAGAGGGGATCTTTTGGGTATTGGTTGTCAATACTTCCTAAAAAGGTACACCGGAGAATGGCCCATTGATCTATACATCCAGTAAGTGTCTCAAGTTGCTGGGAAGAGTAAGGTACTCTGAGGTTTTTAGGTTGTTGGCCAAAATGTTGTGCGGCCCTTTTTATGGCTTCTAAGGCCAACTCTGCAATCGCCGTAGGATAATGCTCTAAACTCTTCTTAGGAGAAACTCCGGGGTGGACCCAGAGTAATGGTCCCTGTTGCCACAGCACCGCCGTGGGCTGTAGCTCTGTTGGCAGTAAGCAGGCCTCAAAGGGCTCATGGGGGTTTATTCTTTTTAAAGCAGCGCTACTGAGTGCCTGTTCTACTTGATATAGTGCTTGCCTCGCTTCGGGAGTGAGGTGCCGGGGCGAAGTTATGTTCGAATCCCCTTTTAGCAAGTCAAATAAAGGCGCTAATTTGGCATTAGGTAATTTCAGGTACGGGCGAATCCAATTGATATCTCCCATAAGTTTTTGCAAGTCATTGAGGGTATGTATGTCGTCTAGCCTAAGAGACACCTTTCGGGGGGATACATGAGTAGGTGTAATTTTTGCCCCCAGGAAGGTGGTAATCTCTGCTATCTGGATCTTTTCAGGGGCTACTTCTAGGTTGGCTTTTCTAAGTGTAAGGATTAAATGTGACAGAGCTGTCTTAAGGAGATCTGTGTCTTTATGAGTCAGCAAAATGTCATCCATATAATGAAGGATTTTTACTTGGGGGAAGTGCTGCCGGGTATCGGCCAGTTTTGCAGCAACATACAACTGGCACATGGTAGGGCTGTTAGTCATGCCCTGGGGCAGGACTGTCCACTCGAAGCGGTGACAGGGCTTCTCTTGATTAAGAGAGGGCACAGTAAAAGCAAATTTTGGGGTATCTTCAGGGTGAAGTGGAATGGAAAAGAAGCAGTCCTTGAGATCCAAGATGACAATAGGCCAATGTTTTGGTAGAGCTGAGAGGAGGGGAAGCCCAATCTGAACAGGTCCTAAGGGCTCCATGCAGTTATTAATAGCCCTTAAGTCATGTAACAGTCTCCATTTACCTGATTTCTTTTTTATGACAAATACGGGGGTGTTCCAAGGTGATGTGGAAGGAATGATGTGGCCCTTTTTTAGTTGTGCTGACACAAGAGTGTGTAACGCTGAGAGTTTTTCCTTTGGTAAGGGCCACTGAGGCACCCAAACCGGGGTTTCGGTTTTCCACCTTAGTCTTATAGGTGTGGATGGGAATCTCCCCTCAGTGGCCCCTAGGAAAAACCCAGGCCTCGTTTATCAGAATTGGAGACAGCCTGTATAGGTGTTGTGCGCCCCTGCAATGAGGCTCCTAAGCCTTTGCCAGGGACATATCCCATTCCTTTTAACAGATGCTTAGAAGTTGGAGAACAGTTACTGGTCAAAGTAACGTCCATCTGGGCTAGAATGTCTCTTCCCCATAAGGACACGGGCAGGGCTAACACATAAGGCTGAAAGCTACCTTGATGTCCTTCTTCATCTGCCTAATGAAGGGCAGTTGCACTCAGCATGGGTGCTGAGACCTGGCCTATTCCTCTAATGGTGTCCTCCGCCTTGCACGTCGGCCAGGCGGAGGGCCATTCTTGTTGTCTTATAATCGACCGATCGGCCCCGGTATCTAGCAGGCCCAGGAAGGGTCTGCCTTGTACCTTAATAGTCAACATGGGTCGAGACTCCAGAGACATATGGAGGCCCTCAAAAACTTCTCCAGTAGACCCAAATCCCTTATCTCCTCTTTGTCTGGCTTTACTCGGAAAGAGCGGATGTAAGCTGGGCAAGAGCAGGAGCTGTGCCAGCTTATCACCCTCTGCAATGACCAGAGTACCTTGCTGAGATTGTACCATAATCTGGACATAACCTGTGAAATCTGAGTCTACAATACCTGGTATAACTGTTAATCCTTTCAAGGCTGTGGATGCTCTCCCTAATAGGAGCCCCACAGTACCTGTTGGTAAGGGCCCTTTAAAGGAGGTCCCCACCAATTGGACTCCCATGGAGGGGGTCAGTACAAGCCTGGAGGTGGCACAGAGGTCCAGTCCTGCTGATCCGGGGGATGCACGAACGTGGACGGGTGTTGTGTCGTCGTATGGCAAGCAAGGGGGCCCACCGGAAGGGCGGACCCCCTCTGCCCGTTTTTTGGAACCTGCTCAGGACGGCCAGAAATGCGCTTGCCCTGCGCATCGAAGGCTGATCTACAGTCTTCTGCGCGATGCGGTAACCCCTTGCGGCACGGCCACATAGTCTGGTCATCGCATGCGGCTATCATATTGTTGAGTGGTGGGTGGTTGGTCTTTATTGGGACAGTTTCTCTTAATGTGTCCCGACCGGCCACAGTGATAACATCCCTTAGGTCTTATTCCTAAGTCTTTGGTTTTCTTTGTATTTACTTGTAAGGAGCTGGCTAGCATGGCAGCTAGACCTGCAGCAGTTAACGGGCTGCCAGCGTCTCTACAGAGACGAACCCACTCCGTCATGCTCTTTCCCTTGTTTTGTACAGGATAGCTTTACACTCTTTATTGCATTGTTCAAATATCATTTGTTTGACTACGGTCTCTGCTACTCCTGGGTCTGAGAAAATTCTCTCAGCCGCAGTTTGCATTCTGGCTACAAAATCCACGAATGGTTCAGTGGGGCCCTGGTGTATGCTACTGAGTGAAGCTTGAGCCTCTCCCTGGCCTGCCAACTTTTTCCAGGCGCCTATGAAACAGCGGAAAATCTGTCCATAGACTTCTTGAGGGAACCCTGTTTGATTCTGGGAATGGGCACCTTTCCCCAATAATATCTGCATTCCACCCGCCACGTCTCCCGCTGCGTTTTTTGCGGCTTGTTCCTCAGCCAACTCCTCAAACCATGCTTTCCAATCTATGTATCGGCCTGGTGGCAAAGAAGCACGGGCCAACTGATTATATCTGCGGTGTGTGATTCAGGGCGGAAAGGTTTTCAACCATATTCAATGTAAAAGGGGCATTGGGGCCATACTGATGGACGGCCTGCCTCAACTCCTTTAAGACTTTGTAATCATATGACTCATACTGATTATTACCTTGGGGATTGATAATAACCGGGTACATTTCTGAAGCTGGTTCTGGCTTAAGCGGTTGGTAACCGCCCAGCACACCGAAAGGTCTAAAGGTTGAAAAAGGAATCCAATTCCAGAAATGCCTCCCTCTATTGTTTGATGACGTGGGACCCTGAGGGCCTGCGTAGCAGCGGGGGGCACAGCTGTAACTGCCCCTCCCTAGACCAGCCTGTAGGGGTTCCGGGTCTCGCAAAGGAGGGCCACTGTAATCACCTGATTCGGCCACCAGAGGGAGCCCGTGGTGAGGGTTTTTGGCGAGATCACCAAAACCATTCACCGGAAACCGCTGCGCCCCTGCAGCAGGCGCTGGCGGGGCGGAAGGCTGCGTGGTGAGACAGGGGGCCTCCCCCAATCGATCAGCGGAGGCGCGTCTGCACCCTCGTTCTCACCATCTGACTCTGAGTCAGAGGTGTCTGAACTAGTGCTTGACTCTGGCGGCTTACAAGTGGGCGGCTCACTTTCACAGGAGCCGTCCGCTAAAAGGGTCTTTAAGGGAGCTAACAAAGGTGAACTTCCTGACTGCCCCATGCTTGCAGTCGGCACTGGACCTTAACCAATCGGGGAGCTCTCCCGACTCACTGGGGCTACCTGAACGCCCACAGCCCTTAACTCTCACGTAGCAGAAAGCACTTACCCTCTCACGTTGATCAGGCGCGGAGGTTCCGCCGTGAACCCGAGAAGCACGTCCTCACCAGCTCGGGGAGAGGCAGCAGAAGAAGGTTCCCCATACGGGCCACCACTTGTCCGCGACTTCTCGCTCAACGTCAAGCCCCCGGCCGGCGAAGGGGACAGAGGAGAGAGAGACAGACGCAGACAAACCGACTTGAATGGCAGACACGAATCCGTAACACGCGGCGGTTGTGAGCACAGACTTTTACTGGAGCTAAGCTTGCATTCTTTGTAACAGGTTCCGCGCGGGCTAAAATACCCCACGGGGGAGCAACCTCTATGCGGCCGTCAGGTACGGCTCCCTGCGGGTCGTCTTGCTTTCCCCGTCCGGGTAACGCCTTTATATACAAAATCCAAACCCAATGGGCTAACGCCACGTATACAAGGGTGATTGGTAGACAGGGTTGGCGGGCGCGTACGTCATACGCGGAGGCAGGATGCGGGCGCCATCTTGGCTCACTCGATGGCGGGGGGAACTCTAGGGCAGGCTGCGGCGTGTCCACTAGGCCCGACCCGGGAGGCGGCTCTCCACAGCCCGGGGCGACAAGCGTGGCGGGAGGGCGCCAGCGGCAGCAGCCCGCCCGGGAGAGTGCACGTTCCCGGGGAGTCACGGGTTTGGAAGGGGCCTCCCCCACCCGTCACCGTTCTCCGTGGCCTGGGGGTTTCCGATCCAATTCTCTCAGTTGGTCCGGGGGGCTGTGCATGGTGTGGGCGCCAGCCGCCTTGGTTTCAGGGGACCGCCTCTCCAATTCTCCCAGCCGGCCCGGGAAGGGGGAAGGGAGTGACTCCGGCCGCTTGCCGCCCCACCTGGTGAGGCCCGCGCGCCTCGGTGATCTCACCCGAGCTGCTTCTCTCAGCCAGCCAGCCATTCCAGGATGGGGTACGCTGTCTTTTTTATCTCTGTTGTGGCTTTGGGCGCTTTCTGTATCGTTTCTACTCCCCTAGTAGCTGTCCTGGAGAAGAAACTAAGATCCGCGCGTCTTACTAAGCCGCCATCTTCCAGGAAGTCCTGCACATTAATTTTATACACTGCCACCTTACTGAATTTGTTTATTAGCTCAAATAACTTTGCTGTAGATTTCTCAGGGTCTTCCAAGTACAGTATCATGTCATCTGCAAATAATGAAAGTTTTACTTCTTTCTTTTCAATTTGAATGCCTTTTATTTCTTTGTCCTGCCTGATTGCTCTAGCTAGAAATTCTAGCACAATGCTGAATAATAGTGGTGACAGTGGGCATCCTTGTCTCATTCCTTATCTTAGGGGAAAGATTTCAGTCTCTCTCCATTGAGTACAATGCTGGTTATGGTTTTTTCAAATATTCCCTTTATCATATTGAGGTAGTTACCTTTGATTCCTATCTTTTGGAGGAAAGTTTTTATCAGAAAAGGATGCTGAATTTTGTCAAATCCTTTTTCAGCATCAAACAAGATGATCATGTGATTTTTCCCTTTCGATCTGTTGATGTGCTGTATTTAATTAATTGATTTTCTTGCATTGAACTATCCTTGCATTCTTGGTATAAACCCCACTTGGTTGTGGTGTGTAATTCTTTTAATGGATTCTATTTGCTAATATTTTGTTGAGAATTTTTGCATCTATATTCATTAGGGAGATTGACCTGTAGTTTTCTTTTCTTATAGCATCTTTACCTGGTTTTGGTATTAAAATGATATTAGCTTCATAAAATGAGTTCAGTAGTTTTCCTTTTTCCTCAGTTTTTTGGAAAAATTTGAACAAGATTGGTTGAAGTTCTTTTTGGAACGTTTGATAAAATTCCCCTGTGAAGCCATCTGGCCTTGGGCTTTTCTTCGTAGGAAGATTTTTGATGACTGATTGAATCTCTTTATTTGTGATTGGTTCATTGAGATCTTCTATTTCTTCCTGAGTCAGTGTAGCTTGTTTGCATGTTTCCAGAAATTTGTCCATTTCATCTAAGTTGTCTAGTTTGTTGGCATATGATTATTCATAGTATCCTTTTATGATTTCTTTTATTTCTCCACGGTCTGTGTTAAGGCAACCTTTCTCACTTCTAATTCTGTTTCTTTTCATCCTCTCTCTTTTTTTCTTTGTCAGTGTTGCTAGTGGCCAATCAATTTTAGTGATTTTCTCAAAGAACCAATTTTTGGTTTCATTGATTCTTTCTATTTTTCTGTTGTTCTCCAATTCATTTAACTCTGCATTAATCTTTGTTACTTCTCTTTTTCTATTTACTTTGGGGTTAGTTTGATGTTCCTTCTCAAGTTCATCCAGGTGAGCAGTTAAGTTCTCTATTTTTGCTCATTCTTGTTTTTTAAT
Organism: Tamandua tetradactyla; assembly: GCF_023851605.1. Taxonomy (NCBI): domain Eukaryota; kingdom Metazoa; phylum Chordata; class Mammalia; order Pilosa; family Myrmecophagidae; genus Tamandua; species Tamandua tetradactyla. The sequence goes on along the minus strand of NC_135341.1, from coordinate 50,098,496 downwards.
ATAGTCATTTAGAGCAATAAATTTCCCTCTCAGCACAACCTTTGCAACATCCCATTAGTTCTGATAAGTTGTATTCTCATTTTTCATTCATCTCCAGATAGCTACTGATTTCTCTTGCAATTTCTTCTTTGACTTGCTTGTTGTTTATCTGTATGGAGGTTGTTTATCTAACCTCTATATATGTGTGAATGTTCTCATTCATTAGTGGTTATTGAGATCCAGATTCATTCCATTGTGATCAAAGAAAGGGCACTGAATAATTTCAATGCTTTTAAATTTATAAAGACCTGTTTTGTGCCCCAGCATATGGTCTATCCTGGAGAATGTTCCATGAGCACTAAAGAAGAATATCTATCCTTGTGTTTTGGGGTGAAATGACCTATATATATTTGTTAGGTCTAATTAATTTATGAAGTTGTTTAACTTCTCTGTTTCCTTGTTGATTTTTTGTCTGATTGTTCTATCTATAGAACAGAGTGGTGTATTGAAGTCTCTTACTAATATTGTTGAAACATCTATTGCTTCCTTCAGTTTTGCCAATGTCTGTCTCATGTACTTTGGAGCTCCTTGATTGGGAACATGTATATTTATGATAGCTATTGGTGCATTGTCCTTTTAATAATGTCCTTCTTTGTCTCTTATGATGTCTTTACATTTAAAGTCTATTTTGTCTGATTTAGTATAGCTACCTCTGCTTTCTTTTGGTTACAACTTGTGTGGAAAATCTTTTTTCATCCATTCACTTTCAATCTGTTTGCATCCTTGTACTAAGATGAGTCGCTGGTAAATAGCATATAGCTGGATTAGATTTCTTAATCCATTCTGCCAATCTGTATCTCTTAATTAGTAAGTTTAGTCCATTAACATTCAAAGTTATTACTGAAAAGGCATTTCTTGAGTCCACCGTCTTATCTTTCTTATTTTATTTGTCATAAAGAAATATATATTCTTTCCCCTCTTTCTCTCCTTTAAGTTACCCTTACCGATACTCTTCGATTCTGTGACCTCCTTCAGACTTCCCACTCCTGTCTTTTTTTTCAACTGGCAGAACTCCCTTTAGTGTTTCTTGTAGGGCTGGTCTCTTGTTGCCAAATTCTTTCAGGTTTTGTTTGTCTGTGAACATTTTAATCTCTCTCCCCCCCTCCCTTTTTTTTTGCATGAGCAGGCACTGGGAAACAAATCCAGGTCTCTGGCATGGCAGGTGAGAACTCTGCCTGCTGAGCCACTGTGGCTCTCCCTCTCCCTCAGTTTTGAAAGACAATTTAGCTGGGTATAGAATTCTTGGCTGAAAGTCTTTCTCTTTCAGGATCTTAAATATATCATACCACTGTCTTCTCACCTCCATTGTGCCAGTTGAGTAGTCTGAATTCAGTCTTATGTGGTTTTCCTTGTATGTAGTAGATTGTTTTTCTCTTGCTGCTTTCAGAATTTTCTGCTTCTCTTCAACATTTGACAGACTGATTAGTATGTGTCTTTTGGAAGGCCTATTTGGATTTATTCTGTTTGGAGTTCATTGGGCTTCTTTGACTTGTTTATTTATGCCCTTTATAAGAGTTGGAAAGTTTTCCCCCTTTATATCTTTAACTACTCTTCCTAGCCCTTTAATCCTTTCTTCTCTTTCTGGGCCACCATGATTCTTATATTTGTGTGCTTTGTTTTGCTTATCATTTCCCTGAGATCCAATTCAAACTTTTCCATCTTTTTTGCCATTTGATGTTTTGAGTGTTCAAAATCAGTTATCCTGTCCTGTATATCACTTATTCTTTCTTCTGTCTCTTCAAATCTATGTTGTGTGTCTCTAGTGTGTTTTTTATTTGATCAACAGAGTCTTTAATCTCTGTGATATCTGCTGTTTTTCTATTTATTCTTTCAAATTCCACTTATGCTCTTCAACTGTTGTTCTAGTTTGCAATATACCAGAAACAGAATGGTTTTTCAAAGGGGGAATTTAGTAAGTTGCTAGTTTATAGTTCTAAGGCTGAGAAAATGTACCAATTAAAGCAAGTCTATAGAAATGTCCAATCAAAGGCATCTAGGGAAAGATACCTTGATTCAAGCAGGCTGATGAAGTTCAGGGTTTCTCCCATGGTGGGAAGGGTACATGGCAAACATGGCATCATCTGCTAGCTTTCTCTCCTGGCTTCCTGTTCCATGAAGCTCCCCGGGAGGCATTTTCCTTCTTCATCTCCAAAGGTCGCTGGCTTGTGGACCTTCTGCTTCGTTGTGCTGCAGCGTTCTCTGCTCGTTCCGAATCTCCTTCATTCTCCAAAATGTTTCCTCTTTTACTGGACTCCAGAAATTTATCAAGACATGTCATCACCTAATCCAGTTTAACAACCACTCTTGATTAAATCACATTTCCAGGGAGATGATCTAATTACAGTTTCAAACATACAGTATTGAGTAGGGATTATTTTGCCTTTATGAAATGGGATTTTGATTAAAACATGGCTTTTCTAGGATCCATACATCCTTTCAGGCCAACACTACTGTCTTCTTTATTTCCTTTTTGTCATTAGCTGTCCCACTTATTTTATTACGTAAAATTATATGAACATTTTTGATTAGTTGTTCCAACGTCTGTGCCTCCTCTGGTATTTTAATTTTTCACTAGGCAGGGCTCTATCTGTCTGCATTGTGATATGCTTAATGATCATCTGTTGTTTTCATCACATGTAAATATCTTGATTGATTTACTTTGAGAGTTGTTTTCTTTCAGTAGTTTAAAGCCTTGTGTTTGCAGCACAGATGTGTAGCAGGATGCAGGGTACAGGGCAAGTCACAACAGTGTGGTAATGTGTTGCAGCTCAGGTATAGGCGTAGGTTGGGGATGTTAGGTTGGTGCTTGTGAACGTGGGTGCCCAATGGCCATGGAGGATGTAGCTGTGAGGGTGCATAGGTCTGGGAGTTGCAACCCTGATGTGCACTGGTCCAAGGTGTGGTGCCCTTTGTGCACTTGTGCAGAGTTATGGCAACGGTCAGTGTTATGCCTTCATGGGCTGGGGGTGGATGTGACCTGGCTGCACAGGTCAGCACTTTCTCAGAGCTGGGAAGCATGACTGGGGGACAAGTGCCTGCCTGGATCTAGGAGTACCATAAACTAATGCGCAGAGCTCAGGGGGTCGGGTGGGATGGGGTGAGACTGTGGGACACTATGGGTGGAGTGGGGGTGGGTGGGTATAGTCTGGGTAAGGAGGTATGCACCCCCAGTCTTTATGTGCTGGCGACAGCCTGAAGGGATAGGGAGATAGTGCTTGGAAAGGGTGCAGGAAAGTTGGGTTGGACTGCATTTGGGGTGGAGGTGTGGGGCAGGTACGTGCACTGGAGGTTGGTGGGGTGGGGACACTTGGAGGTCGGGGAGTGGGGGAGGATGACAGTGAAAATGCCTGACTTGCTGTTGGCAGGCTGGTGAGCTTACAGTGGCATCTGCCCCGCTGGAGTGTTGCTGATCCATCACTCCCCTCAAACTAGGCCCCCATAGCCACCACTAAGTGTTTAAATCTTCCATTCAGTGTTCTTTTGAGGCATAAACACCAGAAACAAAGGAATGTGGGTACTAATAGGAGGAGCCCACAAAGGCATTAGAGAGATGAGCTTTGGGAAGCTTTGTCAAGAAGGTAAGAGCATTTCCCACTAGAGACCAAGAGAAGTGCATCCCAGGAAGAAAGATCACAGACAGATGTATGGCTCAAGACAGGGTCTGAAAATATTCACTTAGCCACCTTCTCAACTAGAAGAACTATTGTGTGTTTTCCATTATGTTTTATTAAATGCAATTTTATTGAGATTTACTCACATATGATATAATCATCCAAAGTATACAATCAATGACTCACAGTACCATCATATAGTTGTGCACTTATCACCACCGTCAATTTTAGAACATTTTCATTACTCCAAATAAATAAATAAATAAGAACACCCAAAACATCCACACCCCCCCATATTATTTCTTTATTTGTCTTTATTTTCTTACTCATCTGTCCACATACTGGATAAAGGGAGTGTCAGTCACAAGTTTTTCACAATCACATGCTCACACCATAAAACCCATATAGTTATACATTCATCATCAAGAATCAAGGCTACTGGATTACATTTCAACATTTTCAGTTATTTCCTTCAAATTATTCTAATACCCTAGAAATTAAAAAGGAATATCTATATAATGCATAAGAACAACCTCCAGAAAGACCCCTTGACTCTACTTGAAATCTCTTAGTCACTGAAACTTTATTTTGTTTAATTCTTTTCCTTCTTTTGGTCAGGAAGTCTTTCTCAATCTCACAGGCCAAGACTAGGGAGTCATGTCCCATGTTGCCAGGGAGATTTACATCCCTGGGAGTCATGTCCCATGTAGCAGGGGAGGGCAGTGAGTTCACCTGCTGAGTTGGCTTAGAGAGAGATTTCCTGGCTTTTCCTTCAGGGTAGTTCTCTAGAGTGCTGTATCTCTAGCCATGATCTTCATGGTTCAGGCAAGAGGGGTTAGGGTACAGGAAACAAGTCATAGGCAAGTTGAGTCAGCACTATCCCCTCCCTTCCTCTTAAGAATCCTTCTCAGAAGACCTCTGCCAAAATAATGTATGCTTATACCTTATTGACCAGAATGCTGTCACATGGCCAGCCTGTCTGCAAAAGAAACTAGAAACGATTTTTTTCTTTTCTTTTCTTCTTCTTTTTTTTTTTTTGCATGGGCAGGCACCGGGAATCAAACCTGGGTCTCTGGCATGGCAGGCGAGAATTCTGCCTGCTGAGCCACTGTGGCCCGCCCTGGAAACTATTTTTATTTATTTTTTAAACTAAACACATTAATGCTCCAATATTAGAACCTCAATTCAGAGCTCTATTAATAAGGAAAAATGGGGAGGATGGATATTGGGAAGCAATTAGCAGTCTTTACCACATATGGAAACTTGGGTTTTATTTCCAAAGACTGGGTTGGATCATTTTTCACCATCATACAACCAAAACTAAGAGAAAATTCCATCTCCTTCATAATCTCCCTCAAAGTGTCTCATCGTCCTACAAAGCTTGCTCTTTTTTCCTTCAAGCATTTCACTCTTCGAGCAATGTTTAAGCACGGAACGGGGCCTTGGGGCTACACAGATAAGCAAACCGCCTCCTCTCAGTGGAGAATCTCAAAGTCTATTGGGGATGGTGGGGGGCAGATTATCCATATCAGATCATAAGTTCTGAGATAGAGGCATGTGCACAATGCTATGGGAGCTCAGAAGAGAAAGGGGCAGAGGAAACAGCACAGGTAGGTGAAGTGAGAACTGGGTCCGAAGACCAGGATGGATGGTATTTTGACAATTGGAGGACAGGGTTGGGGACATTCTAGGAACAAAGAACATTACTGGGGAAGGCACTGATGTGTAGAAACCCCTGCTGGACATGTTCAGGAAACAGGTGGAAGCAAGGTGTGGATGCAGTGAGGGGTTGTGGGAGGTGAAGCAGGGAAGGGCATAAGATCAGGCTGGCCTTGTACTTGGGGCCCTAGTTTTGAGGTCTTTCTAAGAAGCGCTAGCCCAACCTGTAAGCAATTGGGAGCCAACAGGAGTTTTTAAAACCGTCATCCAACTTCTGCTGTAGAATGAAAAAGTGGGAAAAAAGAGAATGAAGGTAGGGAAACCACAGTAGTGTGGTCAAACTTCATAAAGTTAAATGAGCCAAATGAGTGGGAAAGCAAAGCAAGCTTAACTTTGTATCAAAAAATAAAGCCTCAAATATATCTATATAGATGGATAGGTAGATAGAATGCAACAGTGAATGTGGCAAAATGTTAAAATTGGTGGATCTGGGTATTGGGGAGGGGGATATGTGGGAGTTCTCTGAATGGGCTTTGTATTATTTTTCTAATTATCCCACAGTTTGAAATTATTTTCAAAATTAAGGAAAAAATGCTCAAGGAGAAATGACAGAAATAAAATGGGAAATAAACAATTTTCCATCATAGATGGAGATGTTAACACATTCTTGGGTAGAATAAACAAAGTATCAGGAAGTTTTGAACCACATAATTAACAAACTTGATCTAATTGGAATGTCTAGAACAATATTCGCAACATTGTTTGACATCCTTTCAAGTGCATATGGAACATTTCCCAAAACTGACCATATGCTGGGTCATAAAACATGTCTCAACATTTCAGAGGATTGGAAACATAAAGGTCTTCTGTGACAACAGTGGAATAAATCAAGAAATCAGAAATTTAAAAGATGGGTAGAAAATCCCCTACAACTTGGAAATTAAGCAATATGCATCTAAGTATCACACGGGCCAAAGAAGAATTCACAATTGTAATTAGAGAATGTTTTGAACTGATTGATAATGCAAACACACCATGTTAGATCCTGTGGGATATAGCACAAAGAGTGCTTAGAGGGAAATTAATAGCCTTAAATGCATATTTGAGAAAAGAATTAGAAAAGGAGTAAACCAAAAACTCAGTCAAAATACCCATCTCAAGGATGTAGAAAAAGCATTGCAAATCCAAATTAAGTAGAAGCAAGGAAATAAGAAAGATTAAAGGAGAAACTGAGATATCATGTTGAAAAGTATTAAAAAGTAAATACAGAGGGCAGGCCACGGTGGCTCAGCTGGTTGAGTTCTTGCCTGCCATGCTAGAGACCGGGGTTCGATTCCCGGTGCCTGCCCATGCAAAAAAAAGTAAATATAGAAAAAAAATCAAAGGCAAAGTTTGTTATTTGAAAAGATTAATAAAAGTAACAATCCCTTTCAAGACAGATCAATAAATAAAGAGCAAAAACACAAATTAACCAACAGGCTTGAAAAAGGGGACATTGCTGCAGATATTACAGACATTCAAAGATAATAATTATAATAGTGTGGTCAAGGAAATTCAACGGTTTGAGCCTAAACAGTAGAGATGAGGATAAGTTGATAGATACGAGAGCTTGAGGTGAAAGGAACAAGACCCTTTGGATTACCTGTGGGAAACAGCTGTAGAACTTTGTACTGGAGCTCATCTTAGGTGACCAGATGGCCAAGGGTTGCACTGGTGCAGCTGGGCAACTCAGACAGAGAAGCTTGGGGAAAAGGGACTTTTCTCTGTTCATTTTTATTGTTTGTTTTGATCTTACATTATTGCTGTCTGAGGCATGGGATTGTTCGTGGGAACAATCCAGGGCTGGAAGTCCAGGGATTACACCAGAAAGAATTGGAGTTCAAATCTGAACTCTACTACACAATAATTGTATGCCTTTAAATTGGTTGCTTAACCTCTCCCCCCTTATTCTCCTCATCCGTAAAATGGGGATAACCACATTTATTTTAAAGAGATGTTGCAAGGATTAAATAAAAATAAATATAATCAAAGTACTTGATGTATAGTAGGAAATCGTGTTCTTGCCTTCCAGTCTTACCCTGCAGTCACTGCGGCCCCTGGGTGGGTCAAGGAGTTAAGGACGCAAAGCTCTCGTCTTTTTCTTCGCGATCTGATAGTCCAATTTAAGGCTGTGTTTGGAACATGGGCTCACGCAACAGCTGTATGGCGGGTTCTAGAGCAATGAGATCTGCCTTCTGCTGACTTGGGGGGGAAAAGGTGTGTCAATCGTGATGTGGTGTTTGTTCTCAAACTTGAGCATTCACCAGAATCACCTTGTTTAAACACAGATTACTGGGTTCCAACCTCTAGAGTTTCTGATTCAACGGGTCTGGGTTGTGCTTCTAGAATTTGCATTTTAAAAAAGTTTCCCGGTAATGTTGGTGGGACAACACTTGGGGAACCACTGGTGTAGGAGACCAAGTGAGGCAAATATGGAGGGATGCTCTGCTCACTGTCACGCGGCTATGTTATTGACAACAACAGCAACAGCAGCTAGCTTTTATGGGGTGTTTGCAGGTTGTCAGGTAAATAAGTGGTTTACAGATTATCTCAACTCTGGGTGAACCGATAGAGGATGCGCAGGGTTAAGATGAATCGAACCTTCTGGATATCTTTGGTATTTGGTGTAGGTATGAGACGGAGTGGGAAAAAGAGACACCAAGCAGGGTGGCAGAGCCCGAAGCTGCGGAGGAGGCTCGGATTCACCTCGGGAATACCGAGCGCCCACGGCAGCGGGGAGGTGAGGCAGCCCGCGGCGCCCCGGCGCGTCTCCGGGTGCGCTCCAGACCCGGAGGTGCGTGGGGTGCTCGTAGCCCGCAGGGGGCGCTACCGCGCTGTCCCGTCACCAGCCGCCCGGGCCGCCCACCCTGCGGGCGCGCCTCTCCGCAGTCCAGCGCCGACCAGCCCCGATTCCGCTTGCTCGGAGCGCGCCGACTTCTCGGCTGGACTGAGGACGTCGCCCGCTCGGGGCCGCCCCTGCACTAGCTCTCCGCGTCCGCTTGGCCCACAGCCTCCAGCCCAGTGTTCGGCCGGGCGCCCGCATCCCGCCCACGCCTGAACGCAGAGCTCCGGCTCCTGGAAGCCTCCCGGCCGTCGGCGGAGTCGGCGGCTCCACCGCCGGCGCGCTCGACGCCCTGCTCGTGGGGCAGAGGGGAGGGCGGCTGCCGGCTGGGGATGGGCGGCCCGGAGGCGCGGAGGGGCGCCGGGGAGCTGCGCGCGCTGCTGCTGGCGCTGGTGGCCGCGGGGGTTCCTGCGGGCGCCTACAACCTCGACCCGCAGCGCCCCGTACGCTTCCAGGGCCCCGCCGGCTCTTTCTTCGGCTACGCGGTGCTGGAGCATTTCCACGACAACACGCGCTGGTGAGTGCCCTCCCGGCTTCCCGACCCCAGCCCGGCCGCCGCCCCCGCCCCATCCCCGGGCTAGCCGCCGCCGCCTTTCCGGCCTCGTCCACGCCGAGGTCCCGTGGGGGCGATTTAAATGTCTCGGCTGCGCGCGGCTCGGTCGTGGGGGGGAGGCGGGAGGAGGAAGAGCGCGTGGTCCCCGGCCTCGCGGACGTCCCGGTCCGCGCCTGGAGACGGAGAGGGCGGGCCGGGCCAGGCACTTCCCCTGGGGGTCCGAGCCCGGAGCCCGGAGTGTGCGGGGAGAACCACTCTCTGGAGTTGCCTCCTCCGGCCCCCTACCAGATTCTGTTTAACTCTCTCCATCTCAAATTTAACTCCCCGCCCCTGTTCCCGAGGGGCCACCCCTGGCCCAGTGAGCATCTCGGACCCCGCAGGGCCCCGAGGAGACCTGGCACTCAAATGCAGACCCTGAGTTTCGGGGAACTCTTAGTGGCTCTTGGTTCCCCTCTTCCTGGATTTTAAGCCTCTCCAGCCGCGATGCGAGGGGAATGCTGCGGGAAGGGAGCGCAGAGGCCCACTCTAGGCAAGCAGAGATGGAGCCTCCGGGATGCAGGGAAGGAGGTAGGGCGAGGACCCCAAATGCTAGGACTGGTGAGTGTTTTAGGGGACAGCCCGGGACTCATCTCACATGAGACACCCGTCCTGGAACACAAGGACCATAAGCCATAGGAGACGGAGTGGTTTTGTGACAGTCACAGAGTCCAGTTGTCCCCTGATTTTCTTCTCTCTTAGAGCCTCAGGTGGTGGGTCTGAAGAAGAGGGGCTCTGGCTGTTAAGCCCCAGCAGCTGAGGGCTGCAGAGCTTTAGGACGTAAGGCCATGCAAGAAGCACTAAGGAGAGGTTGGTGTCCTCCCTTATCCCATCCTCAGAAGGAATGAAACTGCTGCCCAAGAGTCACTTCTTCATGAGATAGAGTTAGGTTGTGAATCATTCCCTCATTCAAAGTTGTGCCCTGGTGGTGGCCCAGGTAACATCTAGTCCAGAGGTAGTTTTATTGTGGGGTCACCAGCAGGAGCACCATTGGGAGTGGCAGGCATTTCTGTGAGTGCTGAAAGGGCGAGCAGAGTGACCTGTGTGCTCTCAGCATGTAGTTCTGCAGGAGAGGACTGCAGGAAAGGCTGATGGAAAAGGGTGGTCTGTGGATCAGAGCACTCAGGCATTCCTGGAAAAGTGGGGACTCCATGACCCGCCAGCTCATTAACAATCATACTGTTTAGGAGAGCTGCCTCCAAATGTAGCCAGTTTTATACTCCTCGTGTAGTTCTGTCCAGTTCCACACCCCCCCTTCCTCCCGTTTACCCCCATAGCTTAGTTTAAGGCCAGGCTGTCTTTTCCTGCATTTGCCAAATCTACTTTTTAAAACAGAGCAGTTCTGGGGTCTGCAGTGGACTTTGGATCTGGTAGAGAACTTGGCCTGGGCAGAAGCATTTGGTGAATGCATCCCAGAATCCTACACTGGGTCTGCAGGCCTCGTGACCTTGGCACAGAGCATGTGACAAGAGCTGTCAAAAATAGAAGGGCTGTTCTAGGCAGGGGGTTGCTGATGGAAGGGCAGGCACCTGAGTGAGCCGAGCATTGCGATGGCCTCTGGGGGCTGCTGGATAGTGGGCCCTGGAGTTCTTTAACAGCTAGTGGGAGAGCTGCCAGGGTCCCTGTCACCTGGATTTGAATGAGTCGTAAGTCAAAGTCACCTGGCTGGGGAACAACTGGGTAGAGTCAAGAGAGTATCTGACATGAAAAGGTGTTCAGCCTGCTTTCTTTAATAAGGGGACGAAGAAGAAAAGCCATGTATGTGAATAGATTTACCAAGTGCAGGAAAAAATAGTCTAGCCTTAAACTCAGCACCTGGTAGGGAGGGGTGAAACTGGACAGTAACGCTGATACCTGGCATTGGTGGCAGTGGGGAATATGACAGATATTTTAGGCGTCCAATGGGAACCCCTGAGGCTGGGCTGCTGAGCTAAGAGGTGCCTTCCCTGCTTCTGGTACTGGCCCAGCTGCCCTATGTATTGGAATGATTCTCCTCGTGGTTTTTGAGTTACCGACTAAACTCTGCTGAAATCTTTTTTCTTTCCTTTTTTCACATTTCTTTAATTTTGTCTAGTTCTTGCTTATTTCCTTGCTTTCTATCTTCTTGCTTCTTTTCCAAGTATCTTCCTCCCATTCTCCACCCCCCCCCCCACCCCCCAGTATTCTTTGCCTTTTCCTTAGACCTTGACTGCCATTTTCTGGTTATTATGTTGTCCAGTCTTAGAAAATTGTGACTTTTAAAGGAGTAGACTTCCAGCATTTCCTCTTTTCTCTCTCTTTTGCTACTAGAGGCTTATTTACCTTAAAACTAATGAAGCTTAGGTCACAGGTCCCTCCCTTGCTTAGCTCCTGCCAAAGCCTTGTGCCTAATTTTGCCAAAGCCTTCAGCCTAATTTTGTAATCATAATTTGTATGAATTTTCTTAAAGGTAGCCTCCCTAAATTTGTAAGATTCAGGCCTTGTGATGTCTGGATCTACCCCAGGTCTCTACCTTCATTTTCAACACTGGGGTTTGTTGATTGACTGAGTGACTAATAGCTGGTCTCCTCCCCTAGGCAGTTCCTGAGCCTTGGATCTTCTAGCCCTACTTGAGGGACATCTAGATTGTTTCCAGTTATTCATGATTATAAACAACATCTGGGGTAAACATCCTTGTAGCTAAATCCTTGTGAACATCCTTAATTACTTCCTTAGAATAAATCCCTGGGCTTAGAATTGCTGTGTCAGAGAGGATAGAGATTTTCAGGCATTTTCTATGTATTAGTGAAGTGCTAGTGAAGCTCAAGTGTGATTTTTAGAAAAGTTCATTAATTCACTCAGGCACTGAGGTTTTGGAATAATTTACCAAAGAACTGCTTTGGTGCAATGCATCAGTATAAAACACTACACAATGGTGACTTTAAAAAGTCACACATAGTTAAAATGGATGAGGGAGGTAAGTGATACACTTGTAAAGGAAAAGTAATATAAATTTTCAAAGGAAAAGAAGGCAAATGTCAATTAAGCCTTTTATTTTGTGCCTTTCTTCCTGGTAAGAAATTATACTTTGGCTTCTTAATTTAGTAATTTGTGGCTTAACGTGTTTAATTCAGGCTGATTCACCACCCTTTTTTACAGGTTTTGTATGTAGGGTAAGGGGGAGAGCAGAATATGCTGGAAGGCACAGAGAGAGAGCCTAGCACTAAGGTCAGAGTGGACCCTGCAGGTGTAGAGCTGAAGGTTTTCATGTTAAGGGCCCCTAGGGCCCATCCTGAAATGCACTGATGTACTCAAGCGGTGGAACCTGCACTTCCTCTCCATTTCCTTAAGTGAGCATTTCTGTCAATTCTCTTTTAAAATCAAATTGCCATTGATCAGAGGGTCCCTCTATAAGCAGTGGGGGAGATTTTGCATTCACTTTTCTGAGCCCCGATGACTGTGAGTCCAGCTTCAGCAGCCATATCATGCTGAGAACCAAGCCTCTCTCAAAGTACTTGGCTGGAGTGGTCCCTTTGTCACTGTGCTCTGGGCAGTAGAGTTGTCCCTTTATCTGTCTAGACTAGAATATTCAGTGCAGTGTCACAGATGATGTTTGCATCCAAGTAACTCAGTTTCCTCTTTATAATGACCCAGAGGTGTCTCCCCTCCCAGATCTGACTTGTTCCCCTGGCCCCTGGGTCTTCTGGTACCCTTTGAACAGTGGCATTAAGTGTCAGGAAACATAGACAAAGCTGATTTCTGTCCCTTTGCCCTAGACATGAATTGGTGCCTCAGCTGCAGAGCTGACAACTGTAATACCTTGTGATATAAATAAATGCAATCCGGCTGGTGTCCAGGCCCCCAGAGTGGGTTTCTTTCACACCCCGCCTCCCTCTGTGCCCCAGACACCCGGGAGTCCGAAGTGGTTGGTGCACTGGTTTCCTCTCTGATGTGCTTCCTGCCCCATCTCCTGGCAAACATCAAGGCGGCTGCACTCAGACTCAGGGCAAGTGCTCGGAAATGGAAGACGTGCCCGGATTTTTGCTTTGTTAAGGTTGTCAGAGCATCATTCAGTGAGGAATAAGAGGCAATTCAGAGCCAAGGGAGACCATAACATCGTCAATGGGCATTAAGGTTGAGAATTAAAAGAACAAGTTAGACAGTTTTGCTGTGCTGTCCAATATTACAGTTGCTACCAGTCAGATGGATTGCTATTTAAATTAAAATTAAAACTAAGGAATGTAAAAAAGTCAGTTCCTCAGTCTCCCTAGCCACATCCCAAGAGCTCAGTAGCCACGTGGGATTAGTGGTTCCCATGTTGGACAGCACATATAGAGAGCATTTCCATCACCATGGAAGGTTCTATTAGCATAGTCCTCCTTTAGGGTGATGATTTAAGTCCTAAAAGGCTCTGCAAAGATCAAAAGGAGATATATGAAGAAGCAAAGTCAACTGAAACAGAGGTGCTTTAATCTACAAAAACTTAACAGTGGATAGTCAAGGGGCTGAATTCTTTAGGTTCTTAGATTTTTACTCATCAAACATTGGCATGCTGCTCAGAGTCAAGGGCTAAGAATTCAAGAATGTAAAATTTGCTTATAATCTGGTGGTTGAGAAGATTGTGGGGTTCGAGCCTTGCGTCTAGACTCAAATTATAAGGCAAAACGTAAGCTCTCTTATGGGGGATGAACCTGCCCTCGAGCAGGCACAGGTTGATTAGAGGGACAGAAAGGAGACCTTCATGGAGGCAAAAAGGTTTTAGATGAGGGCCCTGGAATCATAAGGTTAATTCTGGATGTGGCATTTTACTGTCCCTGACCTTGCTCATCTTTGTAGGAGACACCCAGAAATGGTTGTGGCAGCCCCACCTTCTTAACCCCTCCTTAGTGGGGGTCCTGACTGATTTCTTTCCCATTCTAGGCTCTCCGGGGAAGGCGTAGCTCACCTCCCCATCAGGAGTTTCTGGCAATGGTGTGTAGAGAGCTTGTTCTTAGTTCTCACTCTCCCTGCAGAGCCTCCTTTCTCAAGCTCTCAGGAAGGGACAATACATATATGAGGTCTGAATTCAACTGGGACCCAGAAAGCACCCTCTTGGGGGGGGTTTCCGGAAAGTTCTTTTGAAGATCTTGAGAAGCTGCTGAGGGTGCTGTTTCCTGATCTGGTGCTGAATGCTGGCTGGGACAGAGGCAGCTCTGTCTCATGGGAGAACTTTCCAGGGCAAGAAAGCAGGGGACTCTTCTCACCAGTCATTGACAGCCCTGGGTGTGAGAGTGTGAAGGCCCGGGCCTCAGCCAGCTCCGAGTCCCTGGTGACTTGCTGCTGCTCAGGAAACGGTCTCTTTCTGATAACTTCTCTTGTGATTTATCTGAGGGAAATGTTGCTCTCACATTTATCAAAACCAGCCATGGTATTCTCTGATATCATTTGCTTTCAGGGGAGTAGCGCGTAACTTAAAAAAAAAAAATCAAAATATTAAATTAATCCCATCAGCTAGGGTCTATTAGGCATCTCCAAGACATTGGATGCCTCCACCAGCATAATATTCTTCAGCTGAATCTTTGTGGCCACCCGGTGAGTGGTTTTCAGTTTGCCAGTTGGCATACTGAGGCCTACAGAGTTATGTGCCTTGTGCAAAGCCTTACCCTAGCCTACATGACCAGGGCACATTTATTAGGGACTGAAACATAGTTAGGAACACAAGAGCATTGGGGGTTAATGCTAGTGAAAGAGGAGGATGAAGCAGAAACGGACAGGGAGAACCTCAGACATGATACAGATCTGATAAAGTCTTTGACGAACTAAAGGGGAGGGGGCGGGGTTTGGACAGAAATGGCAGGCTCTACTATCACCCTCTGTGGTCAGTCACTGGCTGGGACTGCTTGGAGGAGTGTGGTCTCAGCTGGGGGCTGTCAGTGGCCTGTGCACCTCTGTGGCTGCTGTGGAACCCCTTACATCTGAATTACTGTTTGTTAGGAAGACGTGAGGTGTGTTCGTTGACCTGGAGTTGTGGCTGAGATCATCCGTGCCTTGGTTGGTTCCCCTGTAATCAGTGTGTGGAGCGTTAGGATTTGATTCTGGGGCCATTGGAACTGACCCAGAAGTAGAATCCAGATCATTCATGCTGGCAGCTGACATAGGGTGCCTTCCCTTGATGTCAGGGAAGCCACAAGTGTGAAATGGCCGAGGAAGGGAGAGTCCATGGAGCGGTTGATGAGTTCTTGACAAAGGAGCAGCAAGAACTCATCCCGGGTACCTTGTGAACCATAAATCCTTTACACTAAGTGGATTTGGCGATCAACCAGTGCAGAACAATGGGTTTTATCATGATCTTCAGTTTTTCCAGAGAGAGCCTGAGGAAGCAAAACAGAGTCCGAGATTGAGAAAACGCTAGAGTTTTTGAAACCACAGGCTCACTTGGCCCCCAATTTCTGCATTTTGTGTGTGTGAGTAGAAAGCACTTTCTGTTTTGAGTTTAAATCAACAGTGGCAGCAATAATAGCCAGCACTTACTGAGTGCATAGTAGCTGTCAAGCACTGCTCTAAATGCATTATTCATGTCAGTTCATTTCATGCTCCCAACAGTCCTTTGAGGTAGCTGTCGTCATTATTCCTACTTCCAGATGGGGAAACTGAGACACAGAGGAGTTATTTGCCCAAGTGACATCCCAGTCTGGCCTGGAAACTGTGCCTCTACCCACCCAGCCTCAAGAAAACAAGAGTTGACTGAGTTTGGGGACTCCACTGCACCCCAGCATTTGTCTCATGAAGTTTTGAACTACGCCTGCCGTGCTGGATACGTTTTTAGAATTGCAGTAGCAATTGATTTCCCATGACATCTTTTGGAGCTGTTTATTCGTGACCCACTGGCTGCCTTTGGGGGTTGCTGAGGTTCTGCTTTCTGAAGCTACTGAGTCAGTATGTGATCGGGATGGGGTGGGGTGGGGTTGTGGGCCAACAATTTTGCCATGGACATTTGAAGGCCATGCTCTCTCACCAGCTCTGGCTGGTGTTCAGGCAGAAGCATCCTAGGAAAGATGGGCATTCTGTATGATTCCATGTGTCCATTCTAACCTCCCTGAGCTGCTTTTGTTACTATCCCCCCGCCCACACCATCGTGTCCTCTCTGTTCTCTCCACTTGTTTAGGAAGCTCTGATTGGAGAATGGATAGGGAATGTAGTCACTGTGGCTAGTGTTTAGGATTCACCCCTATTTTGTAACTTAACTAAAGCAGCCCAAGCATGGTGAGGCTTTTCTGCACCAGTGGCTGACAAGAGAAGATGATTTGTGCTCCTAGGTATCTAAACCTAAAAAAGGTCTGAAACGGATGTCCTCCATTTCAGCTCACCCCTTGGTGTGTTTAAGCACAGGTGCTCTCTCCCAGCCTTTCCCACCTGGTGAGCATTAAAATGCTGTGATCTGCACAAATCCCAGAGCAGGTGTCATGCAGGGCATACCCAAAGGCAGGGCTGTGGGAGGATGGTGGAAGATCGTGGTGCCTGTTCTAGAGCAGGCTTGGTCCTGGAGATCCTCAGGCGAGAGGGTTTCTTTCTAACCATACCTTGATTGTGGTCCCCAATTCCCAGCCACATCCAGATCTGTGGTTTCTGTGCCACGAAAGGGGAAATGGTGAGAGGCACACATACATGGTGGCAAGAGGGTGGCTCTGTTGTCAGCCCAGACTCCTTGCTTCCTTATGCAGTCCTCCCTTAAGAGCTGTGTGTTCTTGGCAGGTTATTTCAGCTGTTTGAACCTCAGTTCCTTCTCGGTAAAATGGCAACCATAAGAGTTTCCCTCATCAGGTTGTCCGGAGCTGACATGAGGTGGTATCTGCAAAGCCTGAAACATAACTTATAGCATGTAGTAAGTCCTTGGTGAATATTACTAGTTATTTCTGCTATTATTTTGATCTGACTTTGGATACTAATGGTCTGTTTTTTAAATTCCTACCTTTGATGCCAAAAGACTTCACTTTCAGTTCATTTGTCAATTCACTTGTTCATTTATCAAAATTTGAGTACCTGTACTTACTCAGTACAGAAATGAATGAGATACTGCCTTACATAAGATACACTCTTAATTATGTATGGTGTCCAGAATTTTGGTCTTGCAGTACGTAAATTTGCATGTTGTGTATTTATTTAAACCCTGTCTGCTTCCAAAGAGAATCTGAGATGGTTCCTTTAACTGGAGACCTGTGGGACTGTAAACCCTAGAGTTTTACATCTTTCTTTCTCTTTGTTCTTGCAGTAGCAGAGAGCAGGTGGGAGACATCTCTGATCCCCATTTTAGACTCCAGTTAAGTCTAGGAGGTAGGTTATAGTTGCAAGGGGTATTGTTGTTGAGAATTTTAGCCAAAAAAATTATAATAATAAGGTAAATGTAGAAGTATTGACCTATTCTTGGAGAATTATAAGAAAACATTAGGAAGACTTCGTGGCTTTTACTCAGCTCTCCCAGAGGTCTGTAGCATGCTCTTCACCATGTGAATTTTCATGTTACTTGATGCTAGCATGGGGGAGGAAAACATGCCTCCCTCTCCAGCTGCCCCCCTTCAGTGGATCTGCCAAGACCTGAGCTCCTGGGCAGGGCATTGCCCCCTGAGAATCCTTCACTTCCCAAGGGGCAGCCAGGGTCCCAAAACCTCACCAAGGTGGTATGCTGCCTGTACTTTTGCTGTTTCCTGGTTGGACATGGATTGCCACCTATTTCATTCTTGAACTCAGCATTTCCTGGTATGAATTGCACCCCTCTCTTAATGGACCCCAACCTAGTGTTCCCATCATCACCTAGGATGATAGTAATAAATAACAATAATTGCCAACCTTTTGTGAGTACCTATGTGCCAGACATCTAAGCTCACAGTTACTGCAATACAATGGGGATTACTATTTGAAAACAGAGAAACCAAGTCACTTGTGTGAGGTTACCCAGAGAGTAAATTGCAGAGTTGTAATTTTGCACCCAAGTGCGCTGACTTCCGAGCCCTTGTCTTAGCCGCTGTGGTACCTGCTAATCTGGTTGTCTCAGGGGAACTGTCAAGGGGTGGGCCTGGGAAGAGTTGAGTGCCAAGGTGGTTGGTCTGCATTTCTTTGTTCACCTACTTTGAACCAGGCACCATGCTAGGGGCTTTATAAACATTATCTTGTTTAAACCTTATAAGAAACCCTATTAGGTACATTTTTATTCCTTTTATTTCACAGGGGAGAAAAACTGAGGTTCAGAGTAGTTAAGAAACAAGCCTGAGGTCACACAGCTTGTTAATGATGGATGCAGAATTTGAAACCAGTGTCATAGTATCTTGCCCTCAAATCTTAGAATCTGGGTGAATTATTAGTTTAAAAATCCTAGAAAGGGGAGATGTGGGTTCAATTCACAGCCCATGCCCTCCCCCCCCCCAAAAAAAATCCTAAGAAGCATTAAGTATTTACTCTTTAAATACCTGGAGCCTTGATTTCCCCAAATGCAATATGAGGAGCTTCTGATGTCTTTGCAGGTTCTATGACTCCTGCTGGCAAGCATTGGTCTCCTCTGGGAGGGGAGGGTTTGGTGCTGTTAGAGGTGGCTCTCCAGGCACCAGCTCTTCCTCTACTCAGACCTTAGCTCTTTTCTGCCCTGAGAGGGATGTGGAGTGATTCCCAGGGCTTCACCACTGTGGACACACAGTGAATGAGTAAAACTCATGCAACTGAAACTTGAATCCCTGGGGAAGCCTTGGCTTTGGGATCAAATGCATGAAAGCAAGCCTAATGGGTTTAAGGCTTTTAATCCCCAGTTGCTGTCCTCCATCCGGCCATAATTTTGCCCTGTGGTGTTCCTGCTGTGGCATTTGTGGGGAGAGAGGGAAACTTTGAGACACTGTCAGTTCCAAGCCTTCCCCAGGAAAGCAGCTGTGGTTCAGCTTCTCTCTGCCACCTCCTCACCAGGATCTTTACCTGCAGTTTGCTTTCAGGATGTGAGAGAGGTTTTAAGTAGGATGGGTGGCTGGAATGGAGCCTTTGCTCTAGCTCAATGACTCACAGGTCCGTGGAAGAAATGGTTCTGTTGGGGAAATGGTGCTATAAACAGCCTATTGTAGGACATTTACATGTGGGGCATACCACAATGGGGAGGGGCTGGAAAAAGTACAGCTTTGAAGTTGAGTGCCCTGGGTTCAAATCCAGCTGGGCCGCTTACTAATGACATGCCATAGAGCACATCTCTGAGTAAAATGCATGCAAGAAGTTGCCTGTTAGGATTGACCTGAGAAAGAAATCACAATACCCATGGACATGACTGGTAAAGGAACAGATGGGCCCAAATTTCCAAATAAGTAAATGAACTGCTCATTAAGAAAAGTGAATCTCAGGATAACACCATACCAGTGATGTCAACTTTTTAGAAAAGCAAGATAGCAAGTGAAATTCCTTCTGGTCACTTGATCTAGTGGGAAAGATCAAGTTCTAAACCCCAGTATATGCTTTGACTTAGTGAAGCTTCTTGATCAGAGTTCTAATCTCAGAGCCTGCCCACAGAGCCTCATCTGGGCTTTTTCAGATGAAACCGTGTGTGAGTGCCTGGTCCCAGAGTGGGCACTTGGTACCTGTTGGTTGCCTTTTCCTCCTCTCTTTACAAATGCACAGTGCTGGCCCATGTGGTGTGGTCAGGAAAGGGGACGGGGTGCTACATTCGACTGCCTGAATTCATGCTGCAGCCTGGTAGCTTAACAGGCTTTGCTGGCTTGAACAAGTCCCCTGACCTCTGGCCATCCATTCCCCATCTGTAAAGTGGGGCCAGTATCCCCGCCTATGGGTGCCTATGAAGATATGTCATCCAGCACACGATGAGCCGAGCCCAGCACCCATGCTGCTAAGTGCCTTTTGGTGATTAGAATCGAGGTTTCTGAGTCAATGAGAGCAGTCTAAAATGTTTTTAAGTTTGAGTGCACCTTTACCTTGAGATGGGATGGGAGGAGATCCTCACTTCTCAAGGGCAGTGAGTTCACGTTAACCCCAAAGGAACATGATATTTATAATCACTGTAAGCGGTTATATAGCGCTTTTCAGACTTAACTCCCCTGGGCAATTTGTTTAATGCACATCCTGGTTTAGTGGGCTCGGAATGGGGACTGAGGTTCTTCGGTTCTGACAACCACACCTGGAATAAGTAGCAAGCAAAGGGGAGGACGGGCCTGGCGATGTATTGATGAGAACGCGTCGTGGGGACACTCAGGCTCTTTTACATGGGAACTGTACAGAGGATGGAAACATCTTGTCGTTGTCTGGTTCAGGGTGCCCGTGACGATTTGGAAGGATGACTGACATGGCTGGCATGTCTCTTTGTAACTCGGAGAACAATGAGAATAAAAGCAGATGACATCTTTTCAGTGGCTTCTCCTGAACTCTGGACTACTATAATCCCTCTGTCTCTTGGGATCAGTGTGGCACATAGCCAGCTGAATTAACTTCAGAGAAGAGGCACTCATCAGCTGGCCTCCAGCAGCAGTCTTGCAGGGCGCCACCCTAGGTCAAGAGCAGCGCGGAGCTGCAGAGGCAGCCACGATATTCTGTAAACTCAGGGATGCAAGCACATTCTCCAGCCTGCCATCCTGTGAGTGCTGTGCGTGTGCATGCGCGCGCGCGCACACACACACACACACACACACACACACACACACACGTGCTTACCTCTTTCTCCCCCTTACCTCTGCTTTATTTTTCCATAGCGCAGGATTTGGGAAAGACCTTCTCATTCGACCAGCTGCTTAGGCGTCTCTGCCAGATCGTCATTGTCAGGATTTGAGTCAACCGTTGTCGTTAGAAACACCGAGTACATTGGGCTTGGAAGGAAAAAAATCCCTCAGCAGGTCCCTTTTCCACTTTAGATTTCAATATAAAATCTAGGCTCTAGGTGGGGAGAAGCACGCCTGTGATTTGAAATTCTCCGCGTCCTGTTCTCCTTGGGTGACCTGCGAATCGTGCCTGTGAGTTGGGAGCATTGCCACTCTCTGGAATTTCTAGGGTTCCCCATGCCAGTTTGGGGGACTCAGTAGAGGAACAGCCGGTTGTTTCTTGTGACCATTTTCCTTTCCTTGTGCATGATGAATTCTCCCGCTTATTTTTATTTGTATATGTGTGTGTGTGATCTTTAGAAAATGAATTGTAAGGAGCATTTATTCACTGTGCTGATGTAAGTTTGGAGTTGGTGGGGATTTGGGGGCCCAGCTGTGTCCCACTGGGGCTTTTAGTGGAGGTGATATTTCATGCCTCCCAGCTCTTACAACCCGCCACGTGGAAAGGCTGTGGATGCGTCAGCAGTTTAGAGATGTCAAACCGTTAATGCTTCTCACCTGTGAAAACATAACTGGCATTCTAGGGAGCAACTCTTGATGTGCCCTGGGGGTTCCAAAGCTCAGCCCCAGGAGTGAGGGGTGGGAAAGTGATCCCTTAATGTGGCTTTCTTCTTACTGGAGTTTTGTTTTGTGTGTCATCTTGCATTTGAGTTAAAGCAGCCAAGAGCCAGCCAGACTGCCCTTGTGTGGGTGACAGAGGCAGTGTGGTCTGTTTGGGAAAGTGCTGGCTTAGGTTTCCAAAAGCCTGGGTTCCAGCTCTGCTTCTGCTTGGGGATTCTGCAGTGTGACCCACAGTGCTGGGAACCTGGGGGGTAGCTTCCTGTGGCCTTGTGGGGGGGGGGGGTCACAGGGCAGCTCTGGTGCCCAACTCCTCTCACACCCCAGCTGAGCATCTTCCTCATTGAGAACTGAGCATAGAGTTTCCAAAATGGATCTGAAAGGAGACCCTCCAGCAGGGGAGGGATCTTCGTGGCTCCCTGTGTCCTCGAGACCCTTAGTGCTCTAAGTGTTGACGGTTTGAGCCTGGGGACATTGGGAATAAAGAGGGGACCACACTGGGGGGGGGCTCCTTCCTTGAACCTCAATACCATGCCTCTTGAGCCAGATTGGTGCTGCTTTTCCTTATGGTGGCTGTCAGCCTTGGTTGGAGTCCTATCTGAGGGTCTCAGGCTTCTGTTGTATGATATGGAGGGACTTGCTTGTCCACCCCCTTTGCCCCACCAGGGTGTTCGGGTGGGGGAGCAGTGTCATCCTGAGGCCAGGATGGGGGTGACTTGGTAAATGACCAAGATCCCAAGATGAAGGCAGCTTTCAGGGTGGAGCAGTAACCTGGGTCAGCATCTCACACCCCATGTGAGGCAGCCCAGGGTTGTCGCAACCTCTGCTGGGCTCCTTTTCCACAGAACATAATGGGTAATACCTTCTATTCCAGAGGTATGTAGGAGGCGATATTCTGCTTAAAGCACATAATTCCAGTTCGAGGTGAATTACATCCTCTTTCCAGACTGCCAGAGATATGGAACGGCTCATATTCTCACCGAGTAATGACTTGGAATTTTTTCCTTTTTGCAGATAATATGTGGATTTCGTTTAAAGTTGCATTGTACAAGCCCTTTCCCAAATGGCTCATAGCTCAGCCCAAACCATGCCTGATTGGTGGTGTTTAGTATCCTTTGCTATAGATCTTCCGTTGACTACTTTCCGGAAACAATGTATAAAACTGAAGGTCAGATTGTTTTTGTGCATTCCCCTCTCTCCCCCTGTTCTGCACCCACACAGGCGCAATCCTATCTCCGCTATCTTCCTGGCCTGTTCTCCAGCCTGGGAAGGCCCCCACTGGGGACAGCCCAGCCCCAAGGTCTCAGTTCAAGATGCAGGATGCAGAGCTTTGTTTTTGTCCCTTTTTGACCATAAAACATTCCCTCTCTGGTTTGCATTGGGATAGAGGATGCAGTTTATAGTCCTGCACCACTGCTGCTTCTTTCCTGTTTACCCCTAAATGCACGTGTGTGTATGTGTGTGTGGGGGGGTGGTAGGGGAGGAAGAGGAAGGGAGACAGAGGAGATACGGCATTTCTAAATTTCTTATTTTTTTATTTATTTGCTTAAACTGTTATTGAAGTATAACACACACTCAGAAAAAGTGTGCGTATCATAAGTCTACAGCTTAATGCATTATCACAGATTTCTGTGGACACCTCTCAGGTTGAAACGTAGACCGTCATGGTCCCGGAAACTCTCTCTTCCTAATCCCAATTCCCGCCTTCCTCCTTCCCAAAGGCAATCCTATCCTGACCTCTAACACCACAGAATCATTTCTCCTGCTTTGGACGTTAGATAAATGGAATCAGGCGGTGACGATGTTGTTGAACCTGGCTTCTGTCACTGTCATATTTGTGAGATTCATCCATGTGGTGACAGTTGGTCGTTCATTCATTTTCATTGCCATATAGAATTCTATTGTGTTAATATACCACAATTTACTTATCCGTTCTAGCATTGATACTCTTTCTATTGCTTTATCTGACTTTTTAAAAAATTGATTTGTAGGAGTTTTAGAAATAGCTTCCAGATAGGAACCCTTTGTCAGTTGTATGTGTTCCCAGCTGTCCCTTCAGTTTTTAATGTAGTTGGAGAAGATTGAGCAGGGCCACTGTAGGAGTCCTGCCACCTCCTGCCCTGCCACCCTCACGCAGCGCAGGGTAAAGCTGGGATATGGTTTTCCAGTGAGCATTCATCCAGGGTCCTTGGCCAGCTGGAGATCTAACCACCTGCTTCCTCTTTCCTGGCATTGGCTCCTAACAAATGCCCCTTCCTCTTGATATGCAGGGTCCTTGTGGGTGCACCCAAGGCAGATTCCAAGTACAGCACTTCAGTGAAGTCCCCTGGGGCTGTGTTTAAGTGCCGCATCCACACCAACCCGGACCGGAGATGTACCGAACTGGACATGGCTCGAGGTGGGTAGAACTTTTTCTCTGAGATCTGTGAGTGGACATCACTGCCAAGGTGGAAATGGGCTCTGCACCTTCACTCTTTCCTCTTTTTCTTCCCAGTGCAGCCAGGTCATCCGCTTGTCCGTCCATTTAACAAATATGTATCGAGTACCTATTACTAAGCCCTGAGCCTTACATTTTAGTGGGCAGAAGAGATATTAAAGCAAATAATTGAGGAAGAGAAGTCCAGAGGGGAGGCGGCTAGTGGACCTAATCTAGACTGGGGGGTCAGGAAAGTCCTTTCTGGGGAAGTGCACGTTGGTGAGGTAGGCTGAGGGTCGACCACACGGGGACCAGCAGGCCAGGGTAAGGCGTGTGGATGTTATTTGGTGTACAAAGGAGGAGGCCATGAAAAGCAATTTTAGATTTTATATTTTAAGTAGGTAAAGGCATGATTTGATGGATGTTTTGTGAAGTTCACTTTGTTCTAGTGGAAAATACGTCATCTTTGGAATCAGATGGATTTCCCTGGGTTCAGAGCCCAGCTCTACCGGTTATTATCTGAGACTTACTGGGAAAGTTCCAGAGTCTCTTTGGCCTCAGTTGCCTCACTTGTGAAATCATGACTAAATGCCTTCCTCACCAGATTTACCTGAAAAAGGTTGAATGAGAGAGTAGACATAAAATACACAGCACTATTTGGCATGTAACAGGCACTCAATAAATAGGAGGTGTTTTATTATAATTACCCCTTCAGGTCCTCACTTTCTCCAAAACCTTTTCTCATCAAGATCTTCTATTTTATTTTATTTTTTTTTTGATGAAGCGGTGTCATGACTTTCTAGTTCTCTAGTGCTACTTAAACTGGCTGCTTTGCAAACTGCTCGTTACTAGTACGTAAATTAAGGAGCTTTTTTTATGTTGGCTGAATTACACAGCAGTTTTGGTTATGGAGTTGATTTACACTCTGTTGCAAGCTCCTTATTGCCTCACTGGCCAGTAACGAATGCTTTGGCCATGGACTCTTTGAAAAGCAATCAGCAAAGTGTCATTCCTCGACCCAAGTCCAGCTTTCCTCTTTCTCCTCCAGCGAAGAATCGGGGCACACCCTGTGGAAAGACCTGCCGGGAGGACCGGAACGATGAGTGGATGGGGGTGAGCCTGGCTCGGCAGCCCAAGGCCAACGGCCAAGTGTTGGTAAGGATGGGTGGGGGTGCCATGGGAAGGGGTGGGGTGGGGGCACACCCAGAATCAATGGCTTCGATCTGTTAGGAAGGCCACATGGCGTGGTAACAGGGTATGGCTTTGTGTTTGCCCATTCTGGGTCTACTGCTTGGACATATGACTAATCTTTTAAATTTCTTTGTCTGTCACATGTTAATCATGTCTGTCTAAGGGTGCTGAGATCTGGCTATTGAAACATAACAGGTGAAATAAATCCTTTGTAAATCTCATTCATTTTGCACGTTTTTTTTTGTGCCCTTTTGAAAGTGACGTACAATTTACATAAAATGCATAGATATTAAGAGAGCAGTTTGGGTTTTGACAGTTGCATGCACCTGTGTAACCACCACCCCATCGAGAGAACTCAAAAAGTTCCCTTATGCCCCTTTCCGATTAGCTGCCCCCCATCTTTGAGGAAACCTCTGTTATGATTTGTATTATCATAATTGCTTCTTAAACAACTAGAGCAATTTTAGCTTTACAGAAGAATTGTGCAGAAAGTACAGAGTTCCCATGTACTCCCCTCCCTGCCCCAGTTATAGGTTTCTCATAGTTTTCTTTTGCTAGTTTGAGAAAGTTCCTTTTATTCCTAATTTGCTGAGTGTAGAGTTTTATCATGAACGGGTGTTGAATTTTGTCAAATGCTTTTTGTCATCACCATGCACTACTTTAGCTTTTTATAGAACTTCGTATAAATAGACTCTTACAGCATGTATTCTTTTGTGTAAGACTTCACTCAAAATAATATTTTTGAGATGAATCCATGATGTGTGTATCAGTAGTTCATTCCTATTTATTCCTACATGGTATCATATTTTATGAAACGTAGTGTTATTTTTTAATTAGTTATTTATTTTGCTCACAAAATGCATGCAATGTGTTCTGACCCATTAGGTGCTTTGGAGGGGATACAAAAAAAAAAAGGAGTCTTGGCTCCTGAGCCTTGCTGTCCCCTAGAGCTGAGCTGACCCAGAAAGTAGCCACTAGCCTCATGTAGTTATTTAAATTTATCAAAATTAAATTAAAAAACTCAACTTCTCAGTCATACTTGCCACATTTCAAGCGTTCAGTAGCCACAGCAACTTTGGATGCTGTATTGGACAGAGCAGAGAGAGAACATTTCCATCACTGCAGAAAGTTTTGTTGGACATCACTGGGGTAGAGATTATAAGAAATAAAAGAAAACTGTCTCTGAAATGTATGTGAGAACATGCAGACATACTGGCAAAAGATTTGGGAGGGAATGTCAACTCCACAAAAGGCAGGGAGCCTGGGACAATGTCTGGCACGTAGCAGCCATTCAATAGATATTTTTGTAGAATGAATGAATGAATGAATGAATATTTACGAATCCCTGTTATGTGCCAGATTCTATATGTAAATGTTTTACTTACTCTTCTCAGCGGTCCTGAGAAGTAATATTATCCTTATGAGAGTAATGAG
Organism: Tamandua tetradactyla; assembly: GCF_023851605.1. Taxonomy (NCBI): domain Eukaryota; kingdom Metazoa; phylum Chordata; class Mammalia; order Pilosa; family Myrmecophagidae; genus Tamandua; species Tamandua tetradactyla. The sequence goes on along the minus strand of NC_135341.1, from coordinate 50,072,332 downwards.
GAAACAGAAACTTGGAGAGGTTTGTGACTCACCAGGAAGTGGCGGGACCTTTAGCTTGTGAGTGGACTCTGCAGAGGGAGAAGCGAGCGACTTATTTTGGAGTGTTTAGGAGCCTTGGCCTACTGAGCTTAACATCTGAAACCAAAATAAATGATATTATCAAAAAGTGGGATTTCTAACTGTGGCAAAGGTTTTGTTTTCTTTTTCAACGTTTCTATTGAAAAGTACTTACTGGACACAGCTTTCGGCGTGTGGCTTGGTGAATATTTTTCATATGCATATGCTCATGAACCACCATTGTGTTAGAACATTTCTAACACCCCAGATGGTTCTCTCGTGGCCCTTCCCAGTGGAAACCCCCTCCCTGCCAAGGTTCTTTCTATTCCAGCTTCATAGACCTTTTCTTGCCATTGGCTTTTCTTGGAAGCTGTAAGAAGATTTCCTACTAAAAGCACAAGATTGAGAAGGAAAATAGTAACACTAGCTGCTGCTTACTGAGGACTTCCTTTGACCATATGCTGTGAAGCTGGGGGCTTTGCATATATTACTTTATTCCAGGGAAAATGGGTTTTCTTTTTCTTCAGGATCTAGGAAAAATGTTCCTGTTGTCCCTCTGAGGAGCCCACTTCTTTTTTTTAATGTATTTTATTTTATATTTTTAAATACCAAAAAACACCAAACAAATGCAGACATTCCTATTTTGATCATTCCATTCTACATATATAATCAGTAATTCACAATATTGCATATTCATCATCATGATCATTTCTTGGGACATTTGCATCTATTCAGGAAAAGAAATAGAATGAAAACAGAAAAAAAATTTTATACATACCATACCCCCTACCCCTCCCTTTCATTGATCACTAGCATTTCAAACTAAATTTATTTTAACATTGGTTCCCCCTATTATTTATTTTTATTCCATATGTTCTACTCGTCTGTTGACAAGGTAGATAAAAGGAGCATCAGACACAAGGTTTTCGCAATCACACAGTCACACTGTGAAAGCTATATCATTATACAATCATCTTCAAGAAACATGGCTACTGGAACACAGCTCTACATTTTCAGGCAGTTCCCTCCAGCCTCTCGAGGAGCTCACTTTTGTATTAAACTAGAGAACAGAAGCTGTTCCTCCAAATTCCACCTTCTTTTCTCAATACCAATTAAGCATCCCAGGGCCCCCCTAACTGGACACTGTTGTAGGCTCAGGAGGCTACCTCTTCCTGCCTCCTCTTTGCCCTGCCTTCATGTCCTTTAATCACTGTCGTGGCCGGCCCTGGACCTCCTCAAGCCTCTACATTCTTCTAGGCTGTAGTCTGGAAGCACGTGGGGGCCTGACCCTGCCTGGACAACTTGGCCCCAAACACCAGAATGCTTGTCTGCCATTCTGCAGAGAAAAGGAAGAAGTTGCTCCATCTACAAATCAAAGAGTGGCCTGAGTTCACGAATCAGAAGAAAAAAAAAGAGAGAACCCAGTGGTTACGAGGCAGCAGCACGCCAGCCTAGAGCCCCATTTCTTTTCCTGTGAAAACATTTTCTCTCCCTATGGAAGCGTGTGACCCCTGAGCCTAAGCGTGTTCAGGAATGGGACGTGAGCGGTGGTGAGGCTCAGAGGGTGTTTAGCAAAGGAAGCCAAGAAGACAGAGCTGGAGCATTCAAGGATAAGGGTGCTGTGGATAGTCATGTTCTAATTAATTCCATGCAGAGTCGTTTTTCCCATGCTTTATGCAGCTATTGAATCATCCACTCAATAAGGCGGTTTTTAAGGATGCTGGAGAAAGAGAGGCATCTGCCAGCAGCTGCCTCCCTCACTGCTGTGTGTGCACATGGTCTTTTGCCAGGAAGGTGTGTCCTAAATCCCCTCTGTCCTCACCCTCCTCAAGTCCTTGCCCCCCTCAAGTGTAGGCTCTGCCTCCTCCATGAAGCCTGACCTGATGGCTTCTGTACTGGGAGATAATGCTTGGAATGACCCCAGCAGTTTTTGTGTCATTTGGAAATCAACGTTATGTTGCCTTATATTGTGTGTCTAATTTATTTTATGTGTGTCTCCTTTCTTTATGGAAGACACCTGATGGCACAGACCAAATTTTATGCACTTTTTCACTTGGGGAGCTTTCCTAAGGAGTAGTGCCTAAAAGTGTGTTTGAACAATATAAGGTCTGAGTGTCAATATTAAAACAATTAGAAACCAAATTAGTTGTCATCTTTTCTTGGTGTCTGATTCCAAGTGGTTAATGAAAGGTGAAATGCTATAAGATGTCCCTTGGAAATGACAGGTGGCAACAGGACACGATGAGTGGCCACCTAGTCCATATTTAAATCTTGGAGCCTTATATCAACATGCTCATTCTTTAATGACTCACTTCTACCTGTCAAAGCTGACTGGGAGGCAAGCATTTATTTTTTAAAAACCAACTGCTATATAGGAGGATGTGTGTTGTTCAAACACATTTTGAGATATCGAGAGGTGCCCAGGGTGTGGGCATTAGACCTGTGTGCCCAAAAGCGGTCTATAGGAGTGTAGTGTTAGATTCCAAGGTTGGGCTTTAAGAGAGAGTGGTAGGGTGGCTTTTTTGAAAATGGCAACTGGTGCTGATTTCGAAGGAAAACACAAATGGAAGGAATTGAAAGCTATGGCAGAGAGTGAAGTAGTTTAATGCCGAATGACATTTTCTGGTGTACGGACACAGCAACCAGCTCTGGCAGGGCCCAGGGTGTTGGGTCAGCCTGGCGGGCGGACCGTGCTGTGGAACCTGCCTGCCTGGGGTCTTGGGCATTGTAGTACCTTCTACTTCTCTCCAGGGAGCAAATGATACCAGGTATGAACGAGCACTGGGAAGAGAGGCCCACCCTTCATGCTCACGCTCCCACCCTCTGCCCCCAGCGTGCAGTTCACATTGTGAGGAATGGGGGGGGGGGTGGGAGTCCCTTCTCGCAATAACGGTGGACCAAACCCTGCAAGGCACGGACTGTTTCTCTCTAGCCTGGGAGGACAATTTTAAATGTTCAGGTTTGATTTTTCTGCTTTCTATCAGTCTTCAAGGTTCGGAGAACAAATAATGTAAACTTCTAAATCATTTCTGGCTGAAAGCAGTGTTTTCCAGCTCTATCTCCTGGCAGATTCCTTTCTCTGCATCAGGCTGCCCCTTTCTCTTTACACTTCCCATCTGTCCCATCTCTGTTTCCTGATTTGTGTGTGTGTGTGTGTGTGTGACCTTTTTTTGAGTTATAACATACTTGCAGAAATGTACATGACTTCTCAATGAAATTTGCTGAAATTCAGTGAATTTTCTTAGGTGAACATTCTCAAAATCACATTCCTAGCACCCCAGAGCATCCCTCCTCTGTGCAGCCTCTGTCCTGTCTCTGCCCATCTTGGTGGGGGAGATTTTAGGGAGGTCTTGTGGCATCACAACTGGGCACCTCACAGCCTCACTTCGACCCTACTCCCCATCTACCTAGCCTGGCCTGGCTTGACTGAGAGGGGTGGGCCTGGAAATGTGATAAAAGCTTTGGCCCCTCTGTATATGGCAAATGCCGGGGAGAGAGGACACTTTTGTGCCTTTGTGATTGAGCTATTGGGAGAGACCCAGTACCCACTGCCGCAGGAGAAATATGCTCAGTTTCTATACGATGAAAGAAGATCTTTGAAATAAGGTATTCATTTTTCTTCCTCTTTTTATTCTCTTGGGAGTTATAGCAATTCTTATAACCTGAAATATGTCCAGTTCTGAGATTCGCAGCTGTCCAAGACCCCTCTCTTTTTTTTGGTAACCATTTTGAATCTAGTGGAGTTTTAGCAAGTCTTGCTGTTTTCAAAGAACTAATGATCATGATCTCCTTTTCCTGTTCCTCTCTCTTCCCTGCCCTGCCCTTGCTTCCCCTGGCCTGGCCGAATTAAATTGGAGAGAATTATGGAGTCATTAATGCTTTAGAGATAATCCCTAGGACTTTCATTTCTTATGTAAGGGTCAGATTGACATATGTGTATATGTAAAGATAATCAGGGCTAGCCATGGTCTTTTATTTCTATAATTTATATTCAGAGACACTTTTCTTTATTTTCCTGCCTTTGGTACTTTGATCTCTGATCTCACAGAATGCCTTAATTTCAGTGTAGTGTGAAGTGCAGTATTTGTATCTTCTAGGAATTTTGCAAGACCATTCCATAAACTGTTTATGGCACTTAAAAATACAGAGGGACAATAAAATGGACATCAAATGCAGCAAATTCTTCCTAATAAGCTCCTGGCTTGCATCTAGCTGTCAGATAGCACCATTATAAACATCCGCCTCTTGCTACAGTCCCTCCAACACAGTACAATAAAACATGTTAAGCCCTAGAAGCCAAGGGCTTTACAGAATCTATAAACTAGAATATAATTAATTTACCCCAATGAAATAATTTTAAATGATTCAAGTTTGCAAGCCATCAGAATTGGGCCAGAACGAAATTGTTTTTAGAAATATCCCCAATTACTTAGCTATATGGCGTGATAACCTGCTTAGTGATCTATTTTTATTGTTCCTTGCCCCATATTGTTTCAGTCTGTTGAGGAACATTCATAAAACAGCAGCAGGTGGGGGCAGGCCATGGTGGCTCAGCAGGCAGAGTTCTTTCCTGCCATGCCAGGGACCCGGGTTCAATTCCCAGTTCCTGCCTATGCAAAACAAACAACAACAACAACAACAAAAACAAACAGCACCATGTGGGAAAAAATGAAGGTGGTTCGTAGCAGAAGGGGTGAAAATGGATGGTTTTATGTAGTTTAATGTCATAAGGCAAGAGGCAGCATGTGCATGAGCTCAGGTCTCGAGGTGCAACAGGGTGTGTCATCTTTTGCCTTTGGACAGAGGGCAACCTGGCCAGGGCCTCTGGCGGTGGTCGGCTATGGGGACAGAATAGCTGGGGACTTGGCATGCAGTGATCACATCATAGAATGTCCTCAGAGGTAAGCAGGCTCCATGAGCCCCTCACTCATGCTATGACCCTGGGCATTCCATTCGACCCCAGAGCGGTTATTTCAGGGGTTCTGGGACCTGCAGGGAGAGCTGTGAGGACAACAAGCAGCTACCTGAACTCTCCCAGGCAGTGGGTTTTGATGGCTTCTCAGGCTGGAGTTGAGCATTTTAGGTTGGAAAGTCCTTCCTACTGAGACAGCGAGGACTCAGAAACCATAAATGCCAGTCCTGTACATGGCACTTGCTAGCTTGGTGGTTTAGGGCAAAGCATTCTGATCCTCAGTGTTCCCATATGGGAAATGGGAATTCTAATAATATCTCTTATGCCCATCTGCCAGGGTTGTGGGAAAGGTCCAATGTAGACCATAAACATGTTGAGTGTGACAGCCTCCAGAAACAGTGGGCTTGAAGGGAGACAGTGATGCAGAAAACTTTGATTATTTAAAAATGCAGCATTTTAAGAAGATGTGTCTGTTAGCTAGAATGACGTGAACTGATAACAGAAGTGAGTGGTGAATGCCCATGAGAAATGCAGTGCGCTGGGCACAGCGTACACCCCCACTTGTCCCTAGTGAGCAGGTTGACTTATGTCCCAGGTTGAATTGTGTCCCCTAAGAAGATATGTTGAAATCCTAACCCCAGTACCTGGGAACATGATCTTATGTAGAAATAGGGTCTTTGCAGATACATGCAGTTAAGTCATGCCGGGGTAGAACAGGCCCTAATCCAGCATGACTGCTGTCCTGTTAAGAAGTGGAGAGATGCAGAGACAGAGACAGCGGTGGAGACCATGAGGAGATGGAGGCAGAGACTGGAGTGATGCAGCTACAAGCCAATTACACCAAGGACTGCCAGCCACCACCAGAAGCTAGAAAAGCCAAAAAACAGGAGTCTCCTCTACAGGTTTCAGAGGGCCCATGGCCCAGTTGACACCTTGATTTTGAACTGGTCTACAGCACTCTAAATTTCTGTTGTTTGTGGTATCTGGTTACAGCCACCCTAGGAAGTGGCAACAGCTTTTAGTTAGTGTTGTGGTGTGTATGCAGATTGTTCTAGTTTGCTAGCTGCCGGAATGCACTATACCAGAAATAGAATGGCTTTTAAGAAGGGGAATTTAATAAGTTGCTGGTTTACAGTTCTAAGGCCGAGAAAATATGCCAATTAAAACAAGTCTATAGAAATGTCCAGTCAAAGGCATCCATCCAGGGAAAGATACCTTGGTTCAAGAAGGCCGATGAAGTTCAGGGTTTCTCTCTCAAGTGAGAAGGCACATGGAAGACATAGTCAGAGTTTCTCTCTCATCTGGAAAGGTCAGGGTTCCTCTCTCATCTGGAAGGGCACATGGTGAACACAGAATCATCTGCGAGCTTCTTCTCCTGGCTTCCTGTTTCATGAGAGCTCCCCGGGAGACATTTTCCTTCTTAATCTCCAAAGGTTTTTTGAGCTCTCCAAAGCTACCTGGCGGACTCTGCTTCTTGTGGCTATGTCGTTCTGCTCTGCTCTCTCTGAATCTCTCATCCTCCAAAATGTTTCCTCTTTTATAGGACTCCAGAAACTTATCAAGACCCACCCAAATGGGTGGAGACACGTCGTCACTTAATCCAGTTTAACAACCACTCTTGATTAAATCACATCTCCAAGGAGATGATCTGATTACAGTTTCAAACATACAGTATTGAATAGGGATTATTCTGCCTTTATGAAATCGAATTTAGATTAAAATATGGCTTTTCTAGGGGACATACGTCCTTTCAAATCAGCACACAGATGTTCAGGGGCATGCATGTATAACCAGAATCAGCAGTTATGTCCAAGTGTGAGGTTATATGGGTTCTCTGGTGGTGTAAAGCAGGGGTGTATTTGCTAGGGTGGAAGGATGAGCCAGGTCTGTGTTCCTGCTGCTGGAACAGGATCCCGGGGCTGTCAGGGGGAACAACTCTGCCCTATGGTGTCTCCTAGCAGGTTTGAGCCCAGGGCTGAGAGTGCTGGGAGGTGCCTACTGCAGGACCATTCTCCTAAGCTGATTCCTGTGTCTGCTCCTCTCAGACAGCCCTCCTCACCTCCTCATGCGTGCCAGGCTCGTGCCCACCTGAGGCCTTCTGCTCTGAACCTCCCCTCAGATCTCCACCCAGTTGGTCCCCTCGCTTCCTTCAGGTTTCTGCCCGAATGTCACCTCCTTCCAGAGAGGCCTTCCCTGACCAGCCTGCCCGCAATAGGTACTTCCTGGCAGGAGGGAACTTTTTGTTGAGATGGAACATTTTATATCTTGCTAGGGATTTGGTTACATGAGTGTGTGTGTTTGCCAAAAGTAACTATATGGTATACTTGAGATTAGTGTATTTCAGTGTATGTAAATTTATTCCAAAAAGAGAACCATCAACAAATATTTACCTCTGGTTACTAATACCTGTGCTGAAGTGTTTCTGTAGGTAAAAAAACAAACAGCCAAACCCTGGCGGTGTCTTACAGTTCTGCCTAACACCTAGCTCTTTGTTCTCCAAAGTGTGGTCACAGAGCAGCTGCATCGGCAGCCCCTGAGCTTAGAAATGGGAATCCTCAGGCTCTACCCCAGGCCTGCTGAATCAGAATTTTATGGATGGGGCCCAGCCCTCTGTGTTTTAATAAGGTCTCCTGATGATTCTGACACAGCTCCAGGAGTTGGTGAGGGAGTGGGCAACATGAATAGTGGTGATGGGCCAAGGAGGGGCCGCTCATCTCCTTGGCTTCTCCCCAACACGTTCCTTCGTGATGGTCCTGGAGTCCGTCTCCTCACCGGTCTCACCCAAGGGAAGGGCTGTCGCTGTTTTGTTCACTGCTGTATCCTCGCTGCCTAGTATAGAGCTTGGGTGCTTAGCAAATACCTGATGAATGAATATATGCACTGGTGAGCCCCGCCCAGCAGAACTACCCTGGCCTGCAGTTCTCTAGGTGGGTGTTGGGTGTACTTGGTCTCCCGTTCTTCCATTTCTGCTCTGCCCACACCCATCCTTCCCCAGGGCCTGTTGGCACGCTCTCCAGCCTGCATCCTGGAGCTCTCCCCTCCTGTCCCTCCCACCGCCTCCGTCCCAGTCCAGGCCAGCATCACCTCTCATCTGGGTGCTTGCCCACCCGCAGTCTCCACACAGAGGCCGAGTTATCTTTCCACGTCACTCGCCCACTTAGAACTCTCCCAGAGCTTCTCGTTGCATGTGCTCTAAAGTCATAGTTGGTCCCTGTGGCCTACAGTGTCCCCAGTAGCCCCCCCATGGCCTACAGACCTCCCCTGGTGGCCTCGACCTTGCCCCACTTTCTGACCTCGTCTCCCTTTCTTTCCACCCTATTCTCCTTTCTTTCTCTTGACCCTCTAAGCCTTTCTCTCCTTGAGTCCTTTGCATCTGATATTCCAGCCTCCTGGGACTCTTTTCCCTCTGCGCACAGCTTGGTTGTTTCGTTCTCACCCTGGAGGTCGTCCCTGACCGCAAGTGAAGACTCTCTTTCCCACGCCCACATTCTCTCTCCCACATGCTGTTACTTCCCATTCCAGCATCCAGCACTAGTTAAAACCCTCTCATCTTTTATTGTCTGTCTCCTCCAAGTAACGTAAAAGCTCCATGAGGATGAGGACAAGGGCAGGGCTTAGCGGTGCTCAGAGCAGGGAGAGAAGATGACTTTCCAGACCTTCTGCTCCTTTCTTCTCCCACACAACTACCAGGTATCTGCTTTATAATCTCTTGGGGCCAGCTTTTCTGCTCTGAACCCTCTCTGTCTGTCCCTTTAGGCCTGTGCCCATCGCTGGAAGAACATCTACTATGAAACAGATCACATCCTGCCGCACGGCTTCTGCTACATCATCCCATCCAACCTCCAGGCCAAAGGCAGGACATTGATCCCGTGCTATGAAGGTGAGCGGTGACCCTCCCTCCTCCCCTTAGCCCCTTCATGTCCTAAATAACCCCACCTCTACCCCTCCCAGCTCCACGAGTTTTCCAAACTAATGAGAGGGCAGCACTGTTTGCCCTGGGCCATGTCGCTTGGTGCCCAGAAGCCCTGCCCGAGTAATGAGCAGGTATGAAGGGGACAGTGGTCCCAGGCCCTGCCCAGCCTTGCCCACCTCTGTTGGCTGCAGCTCTAGACAGGTGTCCTGAGGCAGCGGGAAGAGAGGACCCGGGATTCATAAAACAAAAGCTTGACAGAAACTTATCACCCTGAACATTCAGTCATTTCATAACCTCCAAAGTCTGACCTTCCTTGTCATCTGGCAAATGCCCAGGAGAGGGACACATCCTTAATGTGGGCTTTATGAGTTGCCAGGGAGCACTTGCAGACTTAGAAGAAAAATGAGTTTTCTTAAGCTATCTGCTTAAAACCTTCAACCACATGGGCACTGAAGACTATTGGGTCTGTCATTATTTATCCCACTTGAAGTTGAGCTTTAAGGATTCAGAAAGTTCTTCCCCTCCCTTTCCTTCCCTTTCTTTCCTTTCCTTTCTTTTCTTTTACTTTCTTTACTTTTCTTTTGCCACCAGTTGACCAACTCTAGTTGGACTGGATGGGGATGTCAAACTCTGGTCGTGATTCTCTCTGTATTTCCCCAATCAGAAGAGGAAAGACTAGGTAGTATAAGATACACAGAGAATGAGCCAAGACTGTATTTTGACTGTCCCTGTTTATTCTTCCTTTTTCCCCAGGAAGAAAAGGGAAGCGCCCTTGACAGAACTAGTTGGGTATCTCATCAGGCTGAGGAAAAGTGAGGGAGTCAGTAGGAGTAGTGGAGGTGGTGATTACTGAGCCCAAAAATAGGTATGCATTAGGACCAGCACTTCGGTTTTCCCGGAAGACAATGCGTAGTGAAACAGACAAGTTGTCCCTGATAATTCCTCCATATACCACTGTAAGCGTCAGAAAACTCCTTTGAAGATGGGAGCTTGGATCAGATATCCTTGTCTAAGCATAACCATCATGACTCATATTTTAAAACTATGTTTTATTAAGCAATTGTGGGATGAGCATTAGATTACTATTAGTCTGTACTTTACACACATTCTCTCATTTTATTCTTATAAAGCCATTTGAAGAATAGGTACTTTTCTTTGCTTGAGTTTGAATATAAGTTGTCTATTTCAGAAGGTATTTTAGAAGACACAAGTAGGGGAATGGGGAAATGATAAAGGGAAGGGAAGGCAGTCCATATAGAGTATGTCTTCAAGCAAATTAGCACCATGGGCCACTGGAGGTCAGTCCTTCTGGGGACCTCTGGGAGCAAGCACAGAACATACTTCAGGGTTATCCTGCGGTGGGGTGAGAGAGCTGGGGTCTTTGTCTGGAATTCTGGCCTGCCATGTTTGCGGGCTGAGTGGGCTCCAGTGGCCAGAGAAAGCTCTCAGGCAAAGAGATGTGGATGCTGGCAGTTGCCATATGCACAGAAATTGTAAGGACTGAGGGGATAAGGGTGGGGCACTGGGAGCTCTACTTCAGAATTAGAGTTCTTCTCCTATTACCCATGAGGAAACTGCGAGTTGGAGTTTAAGTAAATTTCCAAGGTCACCCACACTGTAAATGGTAGAGCTTCGTTTTGAATTTCATGTGTGTCTCACCTCAGCAAACCATTTTGTGCCCCACTGGTTAGTGGCAGTGTCACTTTGTTTGTCTTTTGGAGTTTTCAGCTTAAAGGAGAATGAAATAAAAGCCAGTTAATGATCCTCACAAACTCAGAAAGGGTGACTGTCTGAATTATCCCAAAGAAATAATCATGAGACGAGGGGAACATGCCCTGAAAAGCAGGTCCTGCTTGTCTTCCCTGCTTCTTTGCTTGACACGTTCAGCTCAGGTCTGCTCCACGGGTCTCATTCTCAATGGAATGAGGCAGACATGAGAGTGTGTGAGTTACAAGCTTAGGTTTTAAGAGGCATCGTATTTCTACCTGCCTTTCTGGGTGCTTCCGATCCATGCTATAGAAGAACATTCCCTGCGTAGCTTGCTGGTTCCAGAAGAGAGGCATGGGGAACAGACCTGAACCAAACCTGCAGTTCAAGCCCAAATGTATCAGCCAAGCCCCAGCTGATCTATAGATACATGAATGAGAAATAAATGCTCATTATTGTTTGACATGTGAATTTCATGGTTCTTGTGCAATAATAGCTGATTGATATAGGGCTCTCAGAAAACCCTAAATTCCTCATGCAACAATGCCTGTGGAATGGGCTCAGGCCTCTGGGATTGCCCTTTTATTTTATTTTTCCTGGACTTACTGATGGCCAAATGGAGCTAGCCAGTACATTAACAAAATGTCCCTGTCCAATCATTTTTCATGGCCATGCGTACACACTTCCATATCCTAGCTCACTCATTGGCCAGGGGGGAGTAAGGAGTGGAGCTGGGATGGGGAGTTTTGGAATATATGAGCAGCCTGTGGTTCTTGGTCCCTGCATGAGCTGGGGGGCAGCAGATGCTCAGATTTCTCTGGAAGACCAGGTTGCAGGAGTGGGGGCAGATGAGCCGACTCACGCCACAGTGAGAGGCATGCATGTACTCTGGTGGCTTTGGGAATCTTTACCTCTCTTTTTTGTGGTCCGAAATGAACTTACTTTGGCTCTTAAGGCAACCATTATTTCCTTTTAATGTGGAAAGCCTCATTGATTCAGGAAACTGCTCTCTGTTCCCGGTGGGGATCCCATTCTGGCGAAGTTCAGTGGAAGTATTTTAGCACTCAGATGTCACTTAGACCAGCCTCCTGTCTTTATTGAGATCCAGAGCAGTGGAGTGGCTTGCTCAAGGCCGAGTTTTCCCTTCCACTTTGTTGCTCATAGACTGTACAGTGGAGAGGTGACACATAGTAGCTCGGGGCTCAGACTCTGGACCCACTCTGCCAAAGTTCAAGTCCTGGCTCTATGGCTTGTTGTCAGTGTGACCTTGGATGAGTTATTTAATCTCTGTGCCTGACGTACCTCTGAAGCTTTGAAGAATATTAAGTAAACTAATACTTGTCAACCTATATATATGCCAGTACTATGTGCTTAGAAAGTGTTTGTTAATCACCATAGGCTGATTTATTTGTGTACCAGGAATAATCTAGAGTCCACTTATTCTTATTAAGTACCTATCAAGCACCATGCTGTATGCCAGCTAGGCAAAACCCAAGTAACACAGTCCTAGCTCTCAAAAACCTTCTCACCTACTACAGAGGAGAATGGGGAGAGAATATGATGCTTTAAAAGTGGGAGAGCTGTGTGGGGAAAGATTTCCAGGGTAATATGCTACTCTCAGGCCCCTCTCCAAGGGCTTGCACCTAAGAACAAGGTGGCATGAAGGTAGGATTTTCTTTTTTTTTTTGCATGGACAGGTACCAGGAATTGAACCTGGCTGTCCAGCTGGCAGGTGAGAATTCTGCCACTGAGCACTGTTGCGCCACACTGGGTCATTCCATTTTATGACTGGAGAGACAGACCCACCTCAAATCTGTATCTGATTGGCCCATGAAAGAGGGATGGTAGAATCCATTGTTGGTCTTGGGGTGTGGCAGGGCAGGGTGAAGGAGTGCCCCTGGCTGCATTTCCTGTGGAATAGTGGAAAGACCACAGAGGGGGTGTGGGAGACCTGGTCGATGACCCCTCTTCCATGCTGCAATGCCTCCCCTGCATTACCTCCTGGGGTAACTGTGAGGAACACATGAGGAAATGCAGGTGAAAGTTCTCAGGAAGACCATGTTATTCTGTAACGGTGACCTTTTGGCGGGTCTCTGTGAGGGTCACCTGGACTCTCTCAGAATGCTGGAAGGTTGGTTTAATTGAGGAGAGCCTCTACATGTGTGGACACCCTTCCAGAATGGCTCAAGCTTTTGCATTCTTAGAAAACTGGTCTTTGGTTTGGCACACGTACATTTTTCTCATACTTATCAGGTGCTTCCTGTTTCTGGTTGTGTGGCAAATGCTACCACAATATCCTGTTTGGAACTAGGAAATGTAGAGGGAATGGGAAGTAAAGTGGATTGAGGACATAAAGTAAAATAAACTAATGGGGCTTACACGCTTAAGTTGAAACAATTGATGTTTGATAGAACAACTTTCTTTCTGCAATATGTCTTTTGACTCTATCAGAATGTGTAAGAACGAGATTCAGTGGAATGATGTGGGGAAGATGATTTGTAAAATGAAGAGCGTGCATTAGAATATGTTATTGACTTATTGACCAAGTTGTAAGTCTTTAGAACTTCCAAAAGTTAAGTGGGTGCCTGTTGTAAAATCAAGTACAGAGATTTCTTTCGTTCTTTGCTCTTGAGCTTACTGAGGCAAGAATCTGGAACTTGACGGGAGTGAGGCTATATCTGCAGTCATCTTTATATTTGATGGCTAAATCTTACTAATATAGAATAATTTGAGGGCAATTCAGGCTAAATTAATAAACAGTGTTCAAGATAAATTGTTGGTAGAGAAATGCAATTAGTGGCAATTATGATACCATTGTTTATTAGAGTTAACTTTCAGAATCTGACTATACCACTTACTTATTCCTTTGATTGAACCCATGCATTCCTACTTTCTAACTGGGTGACGCTCTGAAGAGTAATACCTACCTATAAGAGTTGTTGTGTTGAGGTATAAAAGCAACATGGTACGAAGCTCAGAGGGAACACTCAATAAATGTGAATTTTCTGATTAACTTTCATGTAAAATAATAATACAAACATTCTCAGATGGTATCTTCGGATCCTGCTTTAGTGAGTAGATAGTTACCCTGAAAACTGGGAATTAGTAAAATGATTTTAAGAGCTCTAGAAAAGGTTAGTTTCTTAAATACAGTACTACTTTTGAAAATCATGTTTGTATAATTTATTTGCCTGGTAAGCACTCTCCCCCCTTTTTGTAGATGGTCTAAAGTTAAGGCATGCCGTGTTTGAAGTGCTCTTGGATTTTGAAATTGTTGGGTCTGAATTTATCAAAGTTTACTGCTCTTTAAAATTGTTCCTTGATTTCTAAAGATTTCTGTACCACTCTCTTTCTTATTAGAGAATGGATGGGTGGGGCTGGCCTTTCCTTCCTAATATGCCTTTGCGAATTTTTCTTTTTTTACATGAGCAGGCACCCTTTGCTACTTTTAAGTCTGATCAGTTCTCAGGAAGGAAATAAATCACCCACCCACCCAGATGAAGAGAGCTCTTTTTCTGCCCTTCTAATGTGAAAGGCTGTGGCTCCATAGGAGACAAAAATCAATCAGGAGCCACTTACAAATGAAAAACAATGAAGTTTAGTTTAGTTGACTTGAGTTTTGTTTTTGTTTTGTTTCAGAGAGAATCGTAAAAGGCTAAGTTGATCCATTTAAAAATTCAAAAGAACAAGCTCATAGATTTTTATTAATGATCTCTACATTTACAAAGGATTTTATGGTTTCCGAAGAACTTTCATAAACATTATCTCATTTAAATAAAGGCAGCAAATTGAAAAAAGAGAGGAGGTACTTCTATATCAGGGCCAGTTAAGGTTAGCGAGGGACCCTGAGGAAGAGACTGGGAGGGTGCCTACTGGGGAGAGCCAGGTCCAGAAGGAAAAGGGAGGCCAGAGTTCTCTGATAGCGGCTCTCTGGGGCTCAGGGAGCCCATCAAGCTTTCCCTTGGGTGCCAAATTTTTTTTATCTTGGGCAAAAGTTTCAGATGCGTTTCCATGCATTGTGTGGAATTATTGACTGCTTAAACGGCATTTCCAAATACTTTCCTTATAGATGTTCAAATTTTAGAATGGTCTCCATTTCTAAGATTGTGTATCTCTGTGATGAGTGTGAGTTTATCTCTCTCCAAGAAATGAACAGATTCAGATTCACCTAATATTTATTGAGCATGTACTGGGTGCAGGTGTTGGTGGATAGTCCCGTCATAGTGGGGTGAGTTAATTATTATCCCGGTGGACAGATGCGAAAACTGAGGTTCAGGAAGGTTGATGACAGTCACAGATTATTAAGTAGCAGAGGAGGGGTAGCTGACTTTTACATTCAATGTAGGTTTGTTATTGTTGTTTTGTTTTTTTTTTGTAGCTACTTGCCCCATTGCAATGTTGATTTTCTTTGTGATTATGGGGGGTGCTGTGGCCCATTACAGAGAGACATCCACTGTTTTTTTTTTTTCACATCATTTTATCTTAAGAATTTTTAGGACACTACACTATAGACTTTTCATGTCATGTTGCAGTTTTGCAGTTGTGGACTCAAAAACTATGGACACGGGAGGTACGAGGGTAGTTCAGTGGTAGAATTCTTGCCTGATATGCAGGAGACCCGGGTTTGATTCCCGGCCCATGTACTTCCCAAAAAACAAACAAACAAAGGAAAAGACAAGCAAGCACCAAAAATTCAACAAGTGGTGCTTCAATAATGGGATACTCACATGGAAAAAGAATGAAATGTGACCCTTACCATACAGTATTCAAACAACAACAACAACAAAACTTTGAACAGTTCCCTATAGGTGAAGGGAGCAGGCTTGTCCCCTTACCCTGATAAAACATAGCTGGGAGGCAGATATGCTCTGCCTCTTGAAACTTCCCTTGTTCTAGGCATTTGCATTTTTTTAATGTTATTTTTTTAGAGTAAGCAGGCAGAAAATTTATTGAGAACACATGTGAAAGGACATGTGGGCACTCTCACAAAGACAGAGGTGAGAAAGGCGAGAGGCAGGCATTTGCTTTTAATAACTGAGCAGCATCTGGACCATCCATGTTTTACCCGTTATTTAAGAACTTTGTTGCGAAAGAGAAGCTCTACTCGGTCCTGAGCTGGGTTCTTGCTGAAATGTGACTGTCCCATGTCAAGTGTCACTTTCTTTGGAGAGGTGAAGGATGGCACATTGTACAGGAAGTTGAATGTACGTTCTTTTGTGCTCAATGTTGTTTGGTTCTGCTTCTGAAATGGGGTCGCAGCACCTTTGAGAGTTCACAAAATGGGTCCCCATATTCCTATGTGGAAGAAATGATTTAAAGATTGCAATAAATATTGCAACAAAATGCAATATTTTAAGGATGAGAATGTTATTACTGGAAATGTGCTTTGTGAAGCCTGATGATGTGGATGGAATGGAATGGATAGAAGTGGATTGGAGGTCAGGAACCCTGCTTTTTTTTTTTTAAATCAAATTTATTTTCTAAAAGCAACCATCTCCATCTCTGTAGTGCCCAGTACTCTTTCTGACTGCCTGGAAAAGCTCTTGAAGTTCAGAAATCTTAAATACTCTACCTTTTTCAAGTTTTTGGAATGGCTTAGGGACAGTGTGCATAAGAATCGGGGCAAAAGGAAAGTCTAAAAACAGTTGGAATTCT
Source organism: Tamandua tetradactyla (assembly GCF_023851605.1). Lineage (NCBI taxonomy): Eukaryota > Metazoa > Chordata > Mammalia > Pilosa > Myrmecophagidae > Tamandua > Tamandua tetradactyla. The sequence goes on along the minus strand of NC_135341.1, from coordinate 50,056,088 downwards.
TGGGAAATTTAAAAATTTGTAATTATTGGGATACTTTCTTATTTAATCTATATCAACAACCGATGATGATTTCCCCCTGATTTATTGTTTCATCCACTAATATCAGTCACCAAAGCGATCTGTTTTCTCTGCTGCCCCAAACTATTCTGATTCTTCTTTCTTTGTCCATTACTTTTTTTTAATGATAATTTATTTATTACAGAAGTTGTGGATTTACAGAACAATCATGCATAAAATAGAGGATTCCCATACACCACCCCACAAACCCGCTTGCATTGGTGTGGAAAATTGTTACAATTGATAACACTTTTTCGTAATTCTACAATTTTTTAACAGTCATTACATTTGTTACAATTGATGAAAGATGATTAAATAACTACTGTCCAGAGTTTACATAGGGGTGTTTTCCCCCATATTCCTAACCTATTATTATTATTATTTTTTCATGCATGTCTTTATTATTCGTCTTCCCATATACTGGAGAAAGGGAGTTTCCATCACAAGGTTTTCACAATCACACAGTCACGTATTAAAAGCTATATATTTATATAGTTATTATCAAAGATCAAGGTTACAGTTCAGCAATTTCAGGTATTTCCTTCCGCCTGTTCCAGTATACTAGAAACTAAAAAGAAACATCCATATAATGATTCAGTAGTGATAATCATTTGTTCAAGCCTAATCTCTCAGTTACGCCTCCCCCCTCTCATTTGATCATTCTCTAAATCTTCAGGGATATCTGGGCAATGATCAGTTTAACTTAACACTGGAAAGAGGTGTTGACCTTAATGTGGTAGAGGAATGACATTGGTTGATGTTTTAAGAGACTGGTACCTCTGGGTTTCAGGGCTTATCTGGCATAGAAACAGTCTTGAGGTGTTAAGTTTCTGAAAAAATAAATTTAGTAAGTAAAACTTTTATAGAGTTGTAGATAGAGCCCATCGTATTCTTTAGGCTTTTCAGGAATACTGTTGATTGGGGCTTTGCATACTGTGGCAATTTTCAGTATCTGGGTGAAGCTTGCATAAGAGTAACCTCCAGAATGACCACTTGACTCTATTTGAAATCTCTTAGCCACCGAAACTTTATTTTGTTTCATTTCTATTCTCCCTTTGCTCAAGAAGGCTTTCTCAATCCCATGATGCCAGGACCAGGCTCTTCGCTGGGAGTCATGTTCCATGTTGCCAGGGAGACTTTCACCCCTGGGAATCATGTCCCACATAGGTGGGGAGGGTAGTGAGTTTATGTGCAGAGTTTGGCTTAGAGAAAGAGAGAGAGATCACATCTGAGCAACGCAAGAGGTTCTCTAGGGGTGACTGTTAGGCATAATTATAAGTAGGCTTGGATTTACCATTGCAAAAGTAAGCTTCATAGGGGAAAGATGGAAGATTTGGCTTTTTAAATTGGTAGTCTCTAATGCTTGAGAGAATATAAGAAATTCCCAAGGTGGGGAAGTTTAACAGTTCCACATTTTTATTCCTGTCCCTTAAGGGACTCCTTTGCAGGAATATGTTTCATAATGGCAAGTCCCAAGATTGAGGGTCTGTCCCATCAAATTGGCAGTCCCCAATGCTTCCACCTTTATCCCCAGCCTCCTCAAGGGGATTTTGAGAATGCTTTTTTATCTTCTGCCCAGCTTACTCTGGGATGTATGACGGCATCACACCAAGGTATACAAACAAGCAAGATCTTACTCCCTATTCATGGTTCCATTTAATTATGGTATGCAAATAAGCTGACTAATATAAGTTAAGTTAGATAGTATAGAGCTGCAGAACCCTTAACTCTGAGTCTCAGATGTCACACAGATACCCAAAGCTCCAGGAAACTACCAGGTTATACACAAAAAGCACAGCATCTTAGAATTTAGAGATAACAGTTAAAACTCAGGAATAAATGTAACTGCTGTAAGAATTTATAATCTAGGAATCTAGCTTAATACAACATCCCATACTCCTTAATCAAATTGCCCAATCCCTCCCCATTTTCTATCTCCCAATAACCTAGTTCTTGAATTCAATTCTCAGGATGGGTTCATTAAAGTTAGTTTAAATTAGTGGGGCCATTCAATATTTGCCCTTTCATTTCTGGCTTATTTCACTTAACATATTGCCCTCAAGGTTCATTCACCTCACTGCATGCCTCATGATTTCGTTCTTCTGCAGCTGCCTGATTTTCCATCATATGCACACACCTTGGTTGGTCCTCCTGCTCATCAGTTGCTGTACCCTTGGACTATATTTATCCATTGCCAATTGTGTATAATGCCTCCATAAACACTAGCATGCAAATGTCTATTTGTGTCCTTGCCTTCAGTTCTTCTGAGTGGATACCTAGTAACTGGATTGCAGGATCATATGGCAACCCTATACTTGGCCTTCTGTGGAACCACCACACTGCCCTCCAGGGAGGCTGCACCACTCTACTTTCTCTACTAACAGTGAATAGGTACATCTCTCTCTCCAAATCTTCTCTGACACTTGTGTCTTTCTGTTCATTATTCTTAAAAAATACTTAATTTTTTTTCATCTGCAGATTTTATTAAGGAACTCTGCTTTTAAGTCCTGGTTCTGAGGCTAATTAACTGTGTGGCTTTAAATAAACCACTTGCTCTCTCTGAACAAGTGTCCTCATCTGTAAAATGAATAGATGGGATTAGAATTATCAAACATTTTCTAAGGATCTTTTCTCCCTTTAAAATCCCTTCCTCTCACTTAATTGTAAGTTTCTGGCTTTATAAGATATACTTTTAAATTTTAAAGTAAATTTAAATTTTTAAACTTTTTATTTTGGAAGAATTTCAAACTTACAGGACAGTGTAAAAATAATACAAAACCCATACAGAGAACTCCAACATACTCCCTACCCATATATCCAGATCTACCAACTATTAACATTTTGCCATATTTGCCTGTACAATTTGCTTTTTTTTTCTTTTTATTTGCATTTTTTTATATTGAGGAATCTTCATACACATACATTCTATACATGGTGTACAATCAGTGACTCACAATATCATCATATAATTGTTTGTTCATCACCATGATCATTTTTTAGAACATTTGCCTCACTCCAGAAAAAGAAATAAAAAGAAGAAAGAAAAAGCTCTTACATAACATCCACCTTACCCCTCCCTCTCATTGACCACTACTATTTCCATCTACCCAATTAAGAACACGTGCATCACTCCAGAAAAATAAATAAAAAGAAAAAAACTTGTACTACCATTCCTCTCCTTCTCATTGGCCACTAGTATTTCCATGTATTAGCTAAGGTTCTCTAGAGAAACAGAATCAACAGGAACTATCTGTAGATATAAAATTTCTAAAAGTGTCTCACATAACCATGGGGCAATGTAGAGTCCAAAATCTGCAGGGCAGGCTGTGAAGCTGACAACTCGGGCGAAGGGTCTGGATGAACTCCACAGGAGAGGCTCACCAGCCGAAGCAGGAAGAAAACCTCTTTCTTCTGAATCCTTCTTAAAAGGCTTCCAGTGATTAGATTAAGCACCACTCATTGCAGAAGACACTCCCCTTGACTGATTTCAAATGGAATCACCTGTGGATATAGCTGATGTGATCATGATTTAATTCTATGAAGTGTCCTTATAGCAACAGACAGGCCAGCTCTTACCCAACCAGATAAATGGTCACCACCACCTGGCCAAGTTGTCACGTGAACCTGATCATGACAGTCCACCCGTTGTCAACTTGGCAGCTATACACATCACCTTAAATCATTCTTAATTTCTACATAGAAAACAATAACAGACACATTTTTTCCTTGCCTAGTAATACTCAACTGTCCTGCATAAAACGAGAAAACATTAAATCTTCCCAGAATAGAGTGCAAGTCCTTGGGTAATATTCATTCTTAACCTTGGTATCTTATAACTTAAATACTATAATATGAACAAAGCAGCATTACAGTCCTCGTTTCTGTAGCTGATCACATGGTCTTAGTTCATACTGATCACTACCTTCTTCCGCTCCCCATTCCATGATCCCTCTACCCTCAGCAAGCACTTCAGCTGGCCATGGTTCTTTGCCTGGTGGGGCGACCCAAACCTTCATTGCTGAAGTTTCAGAGCCATTGGTAGTTCTATTTTCTCCTCATAGTCAGGGTCAATCACCCTAGCCAGTAATGTAATCCCCTTCTTGGCTTGTTGATTCAGGGGCATGAGTAGCCCAAAGTGACAAGGTGGCAGTCTTAGATTCCAGCCCAATGGAATCATTGTTGTTTCTCCTAGGGGAAGCACTCCCCCTTTTGGTACTGAAACCTGTAGACCAGCAGAGTTCAAGGTCGCAGGAACAGGAAGCAAACATTTTCCTAGTGGATCACTAGGGGTAATAGTGAGTGGTGCCACTCACCTTTCTACCCCTTGGTTCCTTGACCCATGGATCCTGGCTGTGGGAGAAACAGCACCATACAGTGGATGCTGGTTCAGAGCATACACAGCTTCCTGGAGAACATTACCCCAGCCCTTTAAGGTATTGCCACCTAGTTGGCACCGTAATTGGGTTTTCAAAAGGCCATCCCACCGTTCTGTCAATCTAGCTGCCTCTGGATGATGGGGAACATGGTAAGACCAGAGAATTCCATGAGCATGTGCCCATTCCCACAGTTCATTTGCTGTGAAGTGTGTTCCTTGATCAGAAGCAATGCCGTGTGGAATACCATGATGATGGATAAGACATTCTGTAAGTCCATGGATGGTAGTTTTGGCAGAAGCATTGCGTGCAGGGAAAGCAAACCTATATCCAGAGTATGTGTCTATTTCAGTCAGAACAAATCGCTGCCCCTTCCATGAAGGGAGTGGTCCAGTTTAATCAACCTGCCACCATGTAGCCGGCTGGTCATCTCAGGGGCTGAGTGTCGGTCTTTGCTGCTGGCAGATTGGGCACTTAGCGGTAGCTATAGCCAGGTCAGCCTTGGTGAGTGGAAGTCCATGTTGCTGAGCCCATGCATAACCTTCATCCCTACCACCATGACCCCTTTGTTCATGAGCCCATTGGGCAATGATAGGAGTTGCTGGGGATAGAGGCGGATTGGTATCCACAGAATAGGTCATCTTATCCCATGATTATTAAAACCTTCCTCTGCTGAAGTCACCCTCTGGTGCACATTCACGTCGGACACAAGTATCTTAATATTTTTAGCCCACTCAGAAAGGCCTATCCATATACCTCTTTTCCAGACCTCTTCGTCACCAATTTTCCAATTATGGTCTTTCCAAGTCGCTGACCATCCAGCCAAATCATTAGCAGTAGCCCATGAGTCAGTATACAAACGTACCTCTGTCCAGTTCTCCTTCCAAGCAAATGAACAGGCAGGTGCACTGCTCGAAGTTCTGCCCACTGGGAGGATTTCCCCTCACCAATGTCCTTCAAGGACACCCAGAAAGGGGTTGGAGCACTGCAGCTGTCCACTTTCGGGTGGTACCTGCATATCGTGCTGAACCATCTGTAAACCAGACTTGAGTTTTCTCTTCCTCAGTTACTTCACTGAAAGGAACTCCCCAGGAGGCCATAGCTCTGGTCTGGGAAAGAGAAGGTAATGTGACAGGAATGGAGACCATGGGCATTTGGGCCACTTCCTCATATAACTTACTTGTGTCTTCAGGACCTACTCTGGCCCTATCTTGTATATACCATTTCCATTTTATGATGGCGTGTACTCCCAATTTTGTGGTTTGGTGGGTTAGACATCACCCAGCTCATCATAGGCAACTCAAACCTCATGGTAACTTGGTGGCTCATAGTTGAGCATTCAGTCCCTACTGAGGTCCAGTAGCAGGCCAAAAGCTGTTTCTCAAAAGGAAAGTAGTTATCTGCAGCAGATGGTAAGGCTTTGCTACAAAATCCTAAGGATTTGTGTTCTGATTCTCCTATAAGGGCCTGCCAAAGGCTCCAGACAGCATCTCTGTTTGCCACTGATACTTCCAACATGATTGGCTCTCTGTTGCAGAGCCTCCTCTTGTTTCGGTCCCCACTCAAAATTAGCAGCTTTTCTGGTCACTCAATAAATGGGCCGGAATAGCACACCCAAATGAGGAATATGTTGTCGCGAAAATCCAAAGAGACCAACTAGGTGTTGTGCCTTTTTTTTGATAGTAGGAGGGTCCAGATGCAGCAACTTATCCTTCACCTTAGAGGGAATATCTCAACATGCCCCACACCACTGGACACTTAGAAATTTCACTGAGGTGGAAGGCCCCTGTAATTTTGTTGAATTTATCTCCTGTCCTTGGACAATGCCTTACCAATAAGTCTAGAGTAGTTGCTACTTTTGCTCACTAGGTCATCAATATGATATCGTCAGTATAATGGACCAGTGCGATGTCTTTTGGGAGGGAGAAATGATCAAGGTCCCTGCGAACATGATTATGACATAGGGCTGGAGAGTTTATATACCCCTGAGGTAGGACAATGAAAGCACATTGCTGACCTTGCCAGCTGAAAGCAAACTGTTTCTGGTGGTCCTTACGAACAGCTATTGAGAAAAAAACTATTGCCAGATCAATAGCTGCATATCAGGTACCAAGGGACGTATTGCTCTGCTCAAGCAATGATAGCACATCTGGAACAGTAGCTCCAATTGGAGTTATCACCTGGTTGAGCTTATGATAATCCACTGTCATCCTCCAAGACCCATCTGTTTTCTGCATAGGCCAAACAGGAGAGTTGAATGGGGATGTGGTGTCTTCAAGTCCTTAAGAATGATAGTAATCTCTGCAATCCCTCCAAGAATCCGGTATTGCTTCTGATTTACTATTTTGCTTGGTAGGGGCAGTTCTAGTGGTTTCCCCTTGGCCTTCCCACCATAATAGCCCTTGCTGCATGAGTTAGAGAGCCAGTGTGGGGATTCTGCTGGTTGCTCAGTATGTCTATTCCAATTATGCATTCTGGATCTGGGGAAATAACTACAGAATGGGTCTGGGGGCCCACTGGACCCACTGTGAGACAGATCTGAGCTAAAACTCCATGAATCACCTGACCTTCATAAGCCCCAACACTGACTGATATAAATTTGTGGCAGGGTAACAGGGTTCTCCCCCAAAGGGACCTGGCCTCCCCCACATTCAAGGGGCTCTGTATCTGTAAACTATCTCAAGTCTGGAAATTGACTAAGGGGCCATGACTGTATGTTTTTGAAATTCAAGTTAGACTTCTGTTCACTTGACCTAGAACTCTTTTGTTTATACAGCTCAAACAATAATTTAGTAGACTGCCCATCTGTTGCACTTCTAGGTACCCAATGATTTACTAGCCAGTGCCATAAGTCTCTGCAAATCAGATTATTTTGACTCCTGTTTTGAATCTGCTGTCTGTTATGATAGCCATGTCCACCTTGTCTTTGGCGATTAAAGTGCTGCCACCTGGCTTCTGCCAACTCAGGATCCGGTCATCCCCATTGTGTTTAAGGATTCCAGCTCAGTGACAGCCATTCCCACAGTAATATCTGACCTACAGAGAAGTGCAACTACAGAGCTCTTCAGGGATGATGGTGCTAGTCTCACAAATTTATTTCTCACAGTTTTGGTAAAAGGTGCATCCTCTTGACATTCCTGGGGTTTATGAGCAGGCTTTCCATGATAAACCCATTCTAACATTCCAATCTCTCTAAGCCCTTGGATCCCCTCTTCTACGTTATACCAGGGCAGTTCTGGCATTTCAACCTCAGGTAATGTTGGCCACCTTTTGATCCATGTTTCAGCCAGCCATCCATACAGACTGTTAATGCCTTTTCTAACCCCTCAAGCTATAACATTGAATGCAGAATCCCTGCTTAGTGGGCCCATATCAATAAATGCAGCCTGATCCAGCTTTATATTCCTCCCACCATTATCCCACACCCTGAACATCCATTGCCACACATGTTCCCCTGATTTCTGTCTATATAAATTGGAAAACTCATGCAATTTTTTCGAGTATAACGTACCTCCTTATGTGTGATACTTTGTACCTCACTTTTTGGGGCCTGTTGGGACTTTAGTCTAGTTATAGGTCTGGAAGAAATGAGGGGTGGTAGGGGTGGGTCATGAAAGGAATTAGAAGTATCTTCCAAGCCATTTGCTTCAGGGCATTCATTTGCAGTTTCATCTGGTAAAATATGATTAATCACTCTAGGGCTAATCTCTTCAAGTGGAGGTTAGGTGGCCAACTCCTCAGGGCAGGCTGGAGGTGGGGCACCTATGTCCTCAGGTCATACTGTTACAGGATTAGCTAGACAAGATTCAGTGTGACCTAGGGTTTCAACCTCTCCACTGACATCATTATCAATCCATGTGTCACCATCCCATATTTCAAGTGGAGGTTGGGTGGCCAACTCCTCAGGGCAGGCTGGAGGTGGGGCACCTATGTCCTCAGGTCATACTGTTACAGGATTAGCTAGACAAGATTCAGTGTGACCTAGGGTTTCAACCTCTCCACTGACATCATTATCAATCCGTATGTCACCATCCCATATTTCAGGGTCCCATTCCTTTCCAGTCAACGCCCTCACTTTAATGGCAGACACCATGCAAGATTGAGATTTCAGTTTACGTTGTAAAGTTGCTACTCTCACAATAAAATTCTGAGTATGGTTTTCGGAGATCTCAAGTCTATGGCTACAGGAAATAAGATTTTCCTTCAGGACACTCAGAAACATTTACATCTGTCAGACAGCTCATAAGCTTCTCATTTGAAGCCTTAAGCCCATCCCTTTCACTCATTAATGTATACAGTGTATCTAACAACAACCAGCCAACAAATCTATACCTCCTATTTCCACAAAACTCTGTAAAGGTGTCAAAAACTATATCCCTCAGAGCCTGGCTCGTATAAGCAAAGCATTAGAAGAATCAAGTAGTGATATTTTGACCATTTCTTTTGCCAACTCACCCCGTGGTTTGGCAGTATCATTCTGAGTAAGGGAATCAGAGTCCTTAGTGTCTTTGAGTCCAGTCAGAATAGAAAACCAATCTTAAAAACCCATTTTTAAGATTCTCTTTCTTATAGATGGTAATTAATATTTTAAAACTTTAACTTATGTGTGAGACTGAAGCAAAAAATGTTTATTTGATATAAAATTTGTATTTTGACTAGTGCGTTTCCTAATATAACTTATGTGGACAGTTTAATTGAACATCATATATACATGGAACCTTGAGTAGGGCATGAGATTTGGTAGGTTTGTCCAGAGTGATGCCTCAATATATTCCAGAAGGATTTTAACAATGAATAAAAAAGTATTTGCAAAGTCCCCTTGGGGTAGTGGTGAGAAAGGGGGAAAATTCAGCTTCCCCAAGTGGAGAATTCTTGCTCTTCTCACAAGCAGTGGGGACAACCAAAGCAATAGGCTGAGCCCCCAGTCTTGGGGTTTGTTCATATGAAACTTAGCCCCGCAAGAATAAGCTAATCCTACTTAAAATTAGGCCTAAGAGTCACCCTGAAGAGAACCTCTTTTGTTGCTCAGATGTGACCTGTCTTTCTCAGCCAACATGACGAGTAAACTCACTACCCTCCCCCTCTCTATATGGGACATGACTCCCAGGGGTGTGGACCTTCCTGGCAACATGAGACAGAAATCCTAGAATGAGCTGGGACTCAGCATCAAGGGATTGAGAAAACCTTCTCCACTGAAAGGAGAAAGAGAGAAATGAGACAAAGTGTCAGTGGCCGAGAGATTCCAAACAGGGTTGAGAGGTTATCCTGGAGGTTATTCTTATGCATTAAATAGATACCACCTTTTTAGTTAAGGTGTAACAGAGAGGCTGGAAGGAACTGCCTGAAAATGTAGAGCCATGTTCCAGTAGCCATATTTCTTGAAGATGATTGAATAATGATATACCTTTCACAGTGTGACTGTGTGATTGTGATAAACTTGTGTCTGATGCTTCTTTTATTTACCTTATGGACAGATGAGTAAAATATATGGATTAAAAATAAATAATAGGGGGAACAGACATTAAAGTAAATTTAATAGATTGAAATGCTAATGATCAATGAAAGGGAGGAGTAAGGGGTATTGTATGTATGAAGTTTTTTCCGTTTTCTTTTTATTTCTTTTTCTGAATTGATGCAAATGTTCCAAGAAATGATCAGGATGAAGAATATACAACTATGTGATGAAAAAAAAGAATGTTCATATTGTATGTTGATTGGTTTTATTAATAAAAATTTTTTTAAAAATTAAAAAAAAAAAAAAGATTCTGTTTCTTAAGAACCACTCCTGGTACCAAGCTCTATCAGCTAGGATTCTCTAGAGAAACAGAATCAGCAGAAAATATCTGTAGATATAAAATTTCTAAAAGTGTCTCATGTAACTGTGGGAATGTAGAGTCGAAAACCTGTAGGGCAGGCTGCAAAGCTGATGACTCCAACGTATGGTCTGGATGAACTTCACAGGAAAGGCTTGCTGGCTGAAACAGGAAGAGAGCCTGTCTCTTCTGAATCCTCCTTTAAAGGCTTCCGGTGATTAGATTAAGCATCGCTCATTGTAGAAGAGCATTCATTTCAAATGGAATCAGCTGTGGATGCAGCTGATGTGATCATGATTTAATTCTGTGAAATGTCCTGATAGCAATAGACAGGCCAGCACTTGTCCAACCAGACAAATGGATACCACCACCTAGACAAGTTGATACATGAAACTGACCATGACATTCCATTTACCCAATTTATTTTACCCTTTGTGCCCCTTATTGTTTATTTATTTTTATCCATATTTTTTACTCATCTGCCCATACCCTGGATCTAAGGAGCCTTGTGTAAGAAAACCTTACACAAGGTTTTCACAATCACACAGTCACATTGTAAACATCATGTCTTTATACATTAGTTTTCAAGAATCAAGGCTACTGGAACACAGCTGAACAGTTACAGGTACATCTCTCCAGCTACTCCAATACACCATAAACTAAAAAGTAATATCTATATGATGCATACGAATAACCTCTAGGGAAAAAATTGAAAAAGACTTCCAGAGAAGATGGCGGCTTAGTAAGACGCACGGGTCCTAGTTCCTCCTCCAGAACAGCAACTAAAGAAACAGAAACAATACGAAACAGCTCCCGGAGCCACGACAGAGACCAAAAAGACAGCGTACCCCATTCTGGAACGGCTGAACGGGCAGGGAGAATCCGCTGCGGTGAGATACCCGAGGGGCACGCGTTTTCCTGGCCAGGGCGGCTGGCGACTGGGGTCCCCTCCAAGCACGTGGCTCCCCGGTCTGACTGGGAATGTTGGATAGCGGGGCCCTCCCGCCACGCTTGGCATCTCGGGCCAGCTGGGCAATTTGGACCGGCACTCCCCCAAGCCGGCGGCCGGCGACCCCCCCTCTACACGCGGTTTCCTGGGCGACTGTGAGATTCGGATTGGCAAGTTAAAGGAGTCACAGCATCTTTTACTGGTGGGACCCGCAGACAGACGAGCACCACGAGCGCCACCTACTGGGCAGGAAAAGAAAAACAGTGCCCAGAGATTTCACAGAAAAACCTTTCAACCAGCCAGGTCCCACACCCAGGGAAATCTGATCAAATGCCCAGACACCAGCAGAAAATAATGGATGACGCTCGGAAAATTGAAGATATGGCCCAGTCAAAGGAACAAACCAATAGTTCAAATGAGATACAGGAGCTGAGACAACTAATGCTGAATATACGAACAGAAATGGAAAAACTCTTCAAAAACCAAATCAATAAATTGAGGGAGGACATGAAGAAGACATGGGCTGAACAAAAAGAAGAAATAGAAAATCTGAAAAAACAAATCACAGAACTTATGGAGTGAAGGACAAAGAAGAAAAAATGGAAAAAACAATGGATACCTACAATGGTAGATCTAAAGAGACAGAAGCTACAATTAGTGAACTGGAGGATGGAACATCTGAATTCCAAAAAGAAACAGAAACTATAGGGAAAAGAATGGAAAAACTTGAGCAGGGGATCAGGGAACTGAATGACAATATGAAGCGCACAAATATACGTGTTGTGGGTGTCCCAGAAGGGGAAGAGAAGGGAAAAGGAGGAGAAAAACTAATGGAAGAAATTATCACTGAAAATTTCCCAACTCTTATGAAAGACCTAAATTTACAGATCCAAGAAGTGCAGCGCACCCCAAAGAGAATAGATCCAAATAGGCGTTCTCCAAGACACTTACTAGTTAGAATGTCAGAGGTCAAAGAGAAAGAGAGGATCTTGAAAGCAGCAAGAGAAAAACAATCTGTCACATACAAGGGAAACCCAATAAGACTATGTGTAGATTTCTCAGCAGAAACCATGGAAGCTAGAAGACAGTGGGATGATATATTTAAATTACTAAAAGAGAAAAACTGCCAACCAAGACTTCTGTATCCAGCAAAATTGTCCTTCAAAAATGAAGGAGAAATTAAAACATTTATAGACAAAAAGTCACTGAGAGAATTTGTGGCCAAGAGACCAGCTCTGCAAGAAATACTAAAGGGAGCACTAGAGTCAGATACGAAAAGACAGAAGAGAGAGGTATGGAGTAAAGTGTAGAAAGAAGGAAAATCAGATATGATATATATAATACAAAAGCCAAAATGGTAGAGGAAAATATTATCCAAACAGTAATAACACTAAAAGTTAATGGACTGAATTTCCCAATCAAAAGACATAGACTGGCAGAATGGATTACGACCCAGCAATACCACTGCTAGGTATCTACTCAAAGGACTTAAGGGCAAAGACACAGATGGACATTTGCACACCAGTGTTTATAGCAGCATTATCTACAATTGCAAAGAGATGGAAACAGCCAAAATGTCCATCAACAGATGAGTGGCTAAACAAACTGTGGCGTATACCTACGATGGAATATTATGCAGCTTTAAGACAGACTAAACTTATGAAGCATGTAATAACATGGATGAACCTAGAGAACATTATGCTGAGTGAGTCTAGCCAAAAACTAAAGGACAAATACTGTATGGTCCCACTGATGTGAACTGACATTCGAGAATCAGCTTGGAATATATCATTGTTAACAGAGACCAGCAGGAGTTAGAAACAGGTTAAGATAATGGGTAATTGGAGCTGAAGGGATACAGACTGTGCAACAGGTGTAGATACAAAAACTCAAAAATGGACAGTACAATAATACCTAAGTGTAATGTAACTATGTTGGAACACTGAATGAAGCTGCACCTGAAATATAGTTTTTTGTTTGTTTGTTTGTATCTTTTGTTTTTGTTTTTTTCTTTTTCCTTTTATATATATATATATTTTATTAGTATTATTATTTTAATTCTCTTCTCTATATTAACATTCTATATCTTTTTCTGCTGTTTTGCTAGTTCTTTTCTTAAATCGATGCAAATGTACTAAGAAATGATGATCATATATCTATGTGATGATACTAAGAATTACTGAGTGCATGTGTAGAATGGAATGATTTCTAAATGTTGTGTTAATTTCTTTTCTTTTTTTTTGATTAATAAAAAAAAATTTGAAAAAGTGAAAAAAAAAAAAGAATAACCTCTAGGGTAACCTCTTGTCTCTGTTTGAAATCTCTCAGCCATGAAAACTTAATTTTGTCTCATTTCTTTTTTATCTCTTTTGGTCAAGAAGGCTTTCTCAATCCCTTGATGCCAGGTGCTGGCTTATCCTGGGATTTTTGTCCTGCATCGCCAGGGAGATTTATACCTCTGGGTGTCATGTCCCATGTAGAAGGGAGAGCAGTGCGTTCACTTGCTGAGTTGGCTTAGAGAGAGAGGCCACATCTGAGCAACACAAGAGGTTCCCTGGAGTGACTTTTAGGCCTAATTTTTTAAAATTTCATCTTTTTTATAAAATTGACAAATCAAAACAACATGCAAACATGAACATTCTTAACATACTAACATTCCATATGAGGTATATAATCAATGGCTCACAAATATCATCACATAGTAGTATATTCATCACCATGATCATTTTTTTAGAACATTTGTATTACTCCAGAAAAAGAAATAAAAAGGAAAAACTCATACATACCTTATCCCTTATCCCTCCTTCTCATTGACCACTAGTATTTCCATCTACCCAGTATATTTTAACATTTTTTCTCATTTTTTTCTATTTTCCTTACCACTCCCTTTCATTAATCATTAGTATTTCAGTCTACTCAATTTATTTTAACATTTGTTCCCCTATCATTTATTTATTTTTAATCCATATTTTTTACTCATCTGTCCATGTCATAGATAAAAGGAGCATCAGACACAAGGTTTTCACAATCACACAGTCACATTGTGAAAGCTATATTGTTATACAATCATCTTCAAGAAACATGGCTACTGGAACACAGCTGTATAGTTTCAGGCACCTCCCTCTAGCTTCTCTAATACACCTTAAACTAAAAAGTAGATATCTATATAACGTGTAAGTATAACCTCCAGAATAACTTCTTGACTCTGAAATCTTTCAGCCACTGACACTTTATTTTGTCTCATTTATCTCTTCCCCCTTTCGGTCGAGAAGGTTTTCTCAATCCCTTGATGCTGAGTCCCAGCTCATTCTAGGATTTCTGTCCCACGTTGCCAGGGAGGTTTATAGCCCTGGGAGTCATGTCCCACATAGAGAGGAGGAGGGCAGTGAGTTTGTTTGCTGTGTTGGCTGAGAGAGAGAGAGGCCACCTCTGAACAACAAAAGAGGTTCTCTGGGGTGACTCTCAGGCCTAACTTGAGTAGGCTTAGCCTGTCCTTTGTGGGTATAAGTTTCATATGAACAAACTCAAAGTTTGAGGGCTCGGCCTATTGATTTGGTTGTCCCCGCTGCTTGTGAGAATATCAGGAATTCTCTAAATGGGGAAGTTGAATTTCCCCCCATTCTTACCATTTCCCCAAGGGAACTTTACAAATACGTTTTTCTTCACTGTTCAAATCACTGGGATTTACTGGGCATCACACTGGTCAAACCTACAAAATCTCATGCCCTATTCAAGGTTCCATGTACTTATGTTGTTCAGTTAACGTGTCCATATAAGTTATATTAGAAAATGCACTAGTCACAATATAAATTTTGTACACCATAAGTACATGGAACCTTGAGTAGGACATAAGATTTTGTATGTTTGTCCAGAGTGATGCCCCAATAAATCCCAGAGTGATTTGAAAAAATACATATATATATAAATTTTGTATCAAATAAACTTTTCTTGCTTTGGTCTCACACAGAAGTTGAAGTTTAAAATATGAATGACCATCTATTTTTTTTAATACCCTGCAATATTGACATTCCTTTGTTCTTCCTCATGGGAAAACATTTTTGAATTTGTACGTTTAGTCACTATCATTGTACCCTCTAGGTGTTCCTAGATTATATCATCTCAGTCTTGATTGTCTATCTTTCCTTCTGGTTTCATACGTGCCTCCAGCCTTCCTCCCTCTATCATCCTCACATTCAGCTTCATTCAGTGAACTTACATTATTGTGCTGCAATCAGGTAGTATTCTACTATCCATTTCTGAAGTTTTGCAATCAGTCTTTTTGCACAGTCTGTTTCCCTTCAGCTCCAATTACCCAATATCTACCTTATTTCTATCTCCTGATGATCTCTGTTCTTAACTGATATTCTCCAAGTTCATTCATTAGTGTTAGTTCATATTGGTGAGACCATACAGTATTTGTCCTTTTGTTTCTGATGAATCTCACTCAGCATCATGTCCTCAAGGTCCATCCACGTTGTTACATGCTCCATGACTTTATTTTGTCTTAGAGCTGCATAATATTCCATCATATGTATATGGAATATGTATATGTACACAGCTTGTTTAGCCACTCATCTGTTGATGGATATTTGGGCTGTTTCCATCTCTTGGCATATACAATTTGCTTTTAATACTTACCATAGCTTAACTATCAATTATCTAGAAAAAATTTTCTCTTTCTTTGTAACGTAACTGTTTAGATGACATACATTTTTTTCTGTTTAGACAGTTTGTCTTGAAACAGAAGATATTTTTGTCCTGTCTTCATATATCTGTGTTTAAATGCCCTTTTTATTACTAGAGATCTATCTGCCTGTATATATTTTACCATAAACTGTTGTTTATTATCACTTATTTAGAGTTGCCACCCCTTTGTGATATTCAGAAATATTTTAAGAATATCTGAAAAGATAAAAATTATAAAAAAGGTATTTTTCTCTGATATTTTATTTCATGGCTAAGCTAAAGAACTATGGGAAAATAATTTAAAAATTTATGTGTTAAAAAGACCAGCTTTTAAAATGGAAACTTTCTCAAATGAGAAATAGGAGGATAAATTATTAGGAAGAATGTATGTTACGCTCTATCTAAATTTTGATCTTTTCCTGGGGTGGTTTTTATTCTACCGCAGGGTTTTGGGAAGGGAGCAGGAAGTGACTCCACACTATCACTGTCTTCATTAATGAATTAAAATTCATTAATGTGGGCCCCATGCATTGAGTTGTGGATTGTGAACATTTGGATCCCAGTATTTTGTCCTCTCTGAATTACCTTCTGTTTAGACAAGGTTTAATAACACCAGCAGCTAAACCAAGGCAAATACTACCATTTTTAGAATGGAGAAGCTGTATGACTTAGTGAATGAAGGTCTGTGATGCAGGCCAAGTAATTCAAACTCACCCACAACAGAAAGACAGTTTTCGAACCTGCTCCCAGCTCTTCCAAGCGAGTTCTGTCTAGGTCCCCTAGCTCAGCTACACCTCTTGCTTCCCAGCTTCAGTGCCCTGCAATTTACAGAGTTCGAGTTGTTACAGCATCTGTGGGTTGCTGTCATGCAAAGTCTGGTTGTCCCCAGCTTCTCTGATGCAGAGAAATGTTTTGTCCGAGGTGGAGATGTGCTAGCACCTCGCAGTCCTCTCTGTCTTCTTGCCCTGTTATAGGGCATTTGGAAACTGAGCGGAGGTGCCCAGGAGCAGCCAACTGCGGGGACCCACAGCCTTTGTGTTTGTGCAGGAAAAGTCCTTGTGGGGAACCTAAGAGACTGGAGTCTCCACCCTGGCTCCCTCCACCCTGCACTTCCTGGACTTCTCAATGGAGGGATGGTGTGTGACCTGGACTTCTTGTAGATGCTGTGCCTGGGGGCAGCCCCCGCCCCCTCGCCCACCTGCTTCCCAGTCCTTGGTCGTCTGGTCCTGCCTCTCAGCTCTAGGCAAGGGAAATCACCTTCATTAGGATATGGGTATACAGGGATACCCTATGCATGCACTTTTTGGGGGAAGAAAACCCCCTATATTGACATTTGGAAGGTGAACTACGGGGGAAACCTCAACCTCCCCCTTTTTGTGTTGCTTTGTTTTTTTCTTTTATTTTCAACCTGCCCTTTTCATATCTCTTTTTTTTTTCATTTTGAAGAAGGAATCAGATTAAAATAATAGTGGTGTTCTTAACTTGCAGTAGTAGCACCCAAACATGAGAACAATTGGACCGAGCCGTGGCCTGGTTGTCCACTCTGTACCTCTTGGGAAAGTCCCTGTAGGTGGGGTGGGGTCAGTTCCCTGATTGTGCAGACTTGTTCTCGTCACGAAGTACTTTCTCAGGTTCTTTCTCTCTCAACCAGGATTATTAGAAGTCCAGTTGACTGGCACAGTGCTATTTTTTTATTATTTTACTGTAAAGGAACAGGCAGGGCTAGGAGCAGAGCTTGGTTTGAGGCCGCCTTGGCTTGCTGTATCTCAAGATGTAGATGATCAGGAAAAGCTTTTGAAGAGTTTCCATGAAGCCTGCTCATGTCAGTTCTTCTGAGGGGGGTGGCTTTTCTGAGAAGAGCACTGTGCCTAAATGGGGCTGGATTGAACACATGCGTGGTGACTTCAGGCCCCCCACAAGATCTCCAGGCACCCTCTATGTGCTCCTGGAGATCTTGGAGTGTGCATTCTGTCAGTGCTCAGGGTGCCCCCAGGGTCTTTAAGAACAGTGGGTCAAGGGTAGCAGCTGGGGGGTGAGCAGGGACTGCAGAACTGAATCCGAACGCAGCCCCACTCCTGAGGCCCCAGAGGAGATGGAATCCCCCACAGTAGATGCAGCAGGCTCAGGTTGGAAAAGCCCACAAAAGGAGGTTTGTCCATCCTGTGGACACCCTGCCTGCGCTGACCACATCCTTGGACCTCTGTGGTTCATGGTGCCACCAGGTCTAGAACTTACAGTTCCTAGTACCCAACTCCTTTTAAAGCTGGGCTGGGACGTTGTTAGGTAGCCTCACAGGCTGGAAGTGAAGACAGTGAAGGGCGGCCAGCCTCTTGGCCAGATGAAGGTCCAAAGGGAAGCAAGTTGGGGAGTTCAGGGACTCAGAGGCAGGAGGGATACACCTGGTGCATCCTTTTCCCTTTCACATTTCTACCTGGCTTCAGGGTCCCTTGTGTGTGCAAGGAACAGCATGTGTGCATGTGGTCCTTCAACACACAATTGTTAGCACAGAGAACACAGCACAGGGCTAGTGTTGGGGACGCTGACATGAATACACCCATCTGTGTAGTTAGTAACTCCATGAGGAAGAAGGTACTTTGTGACGGGGGTAGGGCGTTGTTTATCATCACCTGCAATATCACCTGGATGGAGAACCTGAGGAGGGGTTCTAGAAGCCTGTGCAAGGTTTGGAAGTGTGCAGCTGCCTAATCCAGTGACACTGGTTGCACTTTCCTAGACAAGAGTTTCCAGGCCTCACAGTTGCCC
The DNA here is from genome assembly GCF_023851605.1 of Tamandua tetradactyla. Lineage (NCBI taxonomy): Eukaryota > Metazoa > Chordata > Mammalia > Pilosa > Myrmecophagidae > Tamandua > Tamandua tetradactyla. The sequence continues at coordinate 50,037,447 of NC_135341.1, read as the reverse complement.
CCAGAGTGGGTGTGGTGTGGGAGGATTAGGACAGGGTCCTGTAACCCAGAGTTAAGAATCAACAAATGATTATGATTATTAAATCATTATGTGGATTTTTTTTCTCCTAGTATATTGTAGAATAGCAAAAGTTAATACCTGAAATTACTGAAACTCAACCAGTCTCAGCCCTTGTTTATACTTTTTATTGTGATGGTTATTCTAGCCTAGTCTCTGCCCTTGTTTATACTTGCTATTGCGATGATAAGTACTCCACCTTCCCTTGTTTGAATCCCTAAAAAAACCCTAAACTCCTTTGACAGAATTTTAGGCTACTAGGCCATCTGATCTCCTGCTTTGTGCTTAGCAGTAAATGCTTTCTCTCTTTGAAACCCAGGTGTTATAGGCAGGCTGTTATGCACATTGGGCAGAGAACTACACTTTTGTTCAGTATCAATCCTATCCCAAGATTAAGAGGTTAATCAGAGGGTCATAGAAGTTTCTGGAAGATCAGAACATGGTGTGCCCTCTAATTGGAATTACAGTGGCCCCACACTGTATGACTCATTGCTCTGGAGCCTCCTGGAATGGCAGGTATAGACCTTGGTTTTCAGAAGTATCAAAGTGTTGGGATGATGCCTGCTTCCATGTGTGTCCCTGGCTCCAGATCTCCCATGGGGCAGTGCAGGCTGGGGGTGGGGTGGGGGCTGGTTTTTAAATGGCACCTCCGCGCCTGGGGCAGGGGTGCTGGTGAGGCCTTGACAACACAAGCTTTGATCCCGGGGGCAGGAGTGGGGTGCTCCCAGCTCCCTGTATGACCACAGCCACCTCAGAAACGCTGGGTCCTGCTCCTAGGACATGCGTACAGCACACCAGCACAGTTTGGGATGAGGTGGACAAAAGGCACTGAAACCCCCATGTCTACGGTTTGGAGTCCCTGCAATGGAGACCTTGAGGCTGTTTGGCTTAAAAGATGAAATGTTCCCACATGATTCCTATTCATGTCATACATTTATGAGGCCGATGAGTGTTTCTTGCACTGTAGTTTCATCCTGCTCTGGGAGTCTATATTTCCTTTGTGTGCCCATTTTTATCAAGAGTTACAATTGAGTGGTTAACCCCTAGAGTCAGAGGGGGTGAATATGCAAAAAAGCCAATGCTTTTAAGATTTCATGTCGCTGTTTAGATTGGGTCATTTTGATCTTTCTTGCCATTGTGCTATTTGATGGAGGATTTATTATTCGTTTTAATTTTTTCTTGCCAGCATGCAAGATGCACGTGCAATGATGGGGCTTATTTATTACGCACGAAACAAGTGAGTTCCGTTTGTCACTGGGTTGCTTTTGGCAGGCCTCTGAGTTCTCCTTATGATAACAGGACAGGGCAGAGGAACTAATTTAGCCCTTGTGTGGAACAGAAGTAACTCAATTGACATTCCATTGTAATTTAGCAGCGGGTTAATGGCCATTTACTGGAAAATGTTACCAGGCTCTGTGGTAAGTGTTGTTAGAAACTGAATTACTCCATATATTTCCCCAGAGTCCTTTCCCCACTCCGCCTCCTGTAGACACTTGGAGCTACAGGAAGTGGCACTGTGTTGCAATCACAACTTCATTGTTCCCTTGTATTATTTATTTCATGTTTCAAAAATAATCATACGCTTTTAATGGTTCCAGAGAGTTGCCTAGAGCCTGGGGGGTGGCACTGGGTCACTGCGTTATTTTGGGTAGCCTCAGCCTGTAGACATCCAGAGGCAGCCCAGGAGCCAGTGCCAAGTGATGTCAGTTTCACATGTGATTAATTTGAGTCTCCTGAACTGAACATCTCTCATCTCCATGTCTTCAACCATGAAATTATTTCAAATGGCCCATCACTTCCTTAGTTTTTGCATTATCACTCATTCTTTGCAAAACCTTTGACAGGCCACAGAGGTGAATGAATGGGACTTTCTGAGTCAGAGCCTGGGTGGACTCCTGGCTTTGTCATTTACTACCTCTGTGACTTTGGGCAATTTACTTAACCTCTCTGAGCCTCAGCGTTTTACCTGTTCACAGATAGGGACAACTGTTCCCTTGGACGAAGAATCATGAAATCGTGTGAGTGGTGGCAGTGCCTGGAACATGTTAAACACCCAACAATAGTTTCCTCCCTCCTTTCCTTCCTTGTCAGCTTAAAAATAAAATAGCAGTTTCCCTTTGTCAGGTGGGAGTGTTTGGAATTGAGGGAGTGGTGGAGGAAAAGAGATTATTAGTTTTCTTTTGATGTGTAGAGAGTTTTCCATTTTCCTTCAGCGTGGGAAAGACAGCGGCGAAGATCTCAGCAATTGCATAACCATTGGCTAAAGCAAGTTCAAAGAGTCCTCTCTTCCTGCATCCGTGAATTTCTGGTTGGATGGTAGCAAGTATATTGCTTCCAGCTGTATTGAGTGTCTTTTGGGGGAGGATTGGCCTTCTTCCAGGGGATTCCATGCTGGGATGGCCACACCGTTCCTTTTCTGGGTCATGTTTTCAGCTCCTTGGTCCTCTGAAGGATCTCTGTCCTTTCTGAAGTGAATGACGTCATTGCCAACAGCCTCCCACTGAATTACCGCGGTGCCACCCCCCCACCCCCCAGCCCCCCAGCCCCCATGAACAGAGGATGTCCTCTGGGCCACTTGGCAGCCTCGCTACCTGATGGCACCAGAGCCTGGATGTTTGAGGTCTTGTGGCTTCCTGAGGCTCTCCTTGTATGCCTCGGTCTAGAAGGCATCCCTGGGCCCAGCCCCCAGAGGCCCAGGGGAGAAGTGGCGGCTCCCCTGGCCACCCCAAACACTGCCGGCACACACTGACCTGGCTGTGGTTTGCTTCTCTTTCCTTTGTCTAGAATATAAGAAGAAGTACGGGGAAGAACACGGCTCCTGCCAGGCTGGCATAGCAGGCTTCTTCACTGAGGTGGGTGTCGGCTGTTTGGACGTTTTTGTTATTTTGTTGGTGTTCATTTCCTTGCTCATCGTGATTTTGGTAACCCTTTGTGATGGGTCTGGTGCCCCAGATATTTGAGCAGTGAGTGAGTAGATTCTGGTCCTCATGTCTAAGAAGGTTATTTAAATCTTGGGTGAGGGTGGGTGGGGGAAGCTGGCTCATGTAGGGGATACTCCCATTTCTATAGGAATCAGCGAGACTCTGAGACCCATGAAGGAGCTGATTAAAGGGAGTGGGAATGAAACAGCGTTCACTCAAGTTGTGCCTCTTGGCTGGCAGTTGTCAAGCTATATTAAGCATATGAGCATCACCTTATATCACCCTACTCTCTTTCCTTGGGAGACTCAGTTTCCCACACAGCTCTAACCATTCCCTTTCCTAAATTCTGAAGGACCGTAGCCTTGAATGCTTTTTGTGCCTAATGCAGGAGTAGCAGGACCTCTGGCTGGCAGTACATTTTCAGAGTCTTTTCTTGTATGACTCGCACCTACTCTAAGATTACTGTTTATATCTGCTCACCATTTCTCAAACCTTTCTCCAACTGTCCACCCTGTGCCGAGTTCCATACCAGGCTCTGCTAGTGGCACCACCAGCCATCTAGTTGCTTAGGCCAAAAATAAAAAAACATACTGTTTACTTTCCTTTACGTTAACTTCATCTGCAAACCTGTCCTTTTAGCCGTCAAGACATACCCCAAATGTGACAGCTTTTTTACCAGCACCGCTACCTCCATTGCCTCCATTAAACACTCCAGAAAAGCTACTGTTATCACCTGGAGATACACTATTCCCAAATTGGTCTCCCTGCATCCATGCTTGACTCCAATTTTCCTGTACACTAGCCTGAGGGATTTAATCTCTCAAGGCTGTAAATTGAACTCTGCCCTTCTCACTCCATGGCTGCCTATTGCATGGTATTTAAATTCAAAGAGAAAAATAGGGATTCAGAGATAAAAATAGACAGTCAGCAATCTCGTTTCTATTCCAAAATGGAAAATGAAAAAAAAAGTGGGAAAGTCAGGGATTTTATTAGTCTTCACTCTCAAACCAATAAATATACATTTCCCCCACCTCCAGCCTTCCTGCCACAGTCACTTTCTCCTGCTCCTGGAATATGCCAGACTTTTCCGAACATTGCAGTGGAGAGCTGTATGCACACACAGTTCTTTGTACACAAGTACACATTTATTTTAAAAGAAAAACATAGCAGAGGAGTTGCTGGGCCAGTGGGTATTCAGGTTCTGAATTTGATACGTGCTGGCAAATTGCACTTCAAAAAAGCTCACTGGTTGTTACTCCCCAGGTGTGTGGGGATGACTGTCCCCCCAAAGTCTCTCACCAACACTTTAAATTTTTGCCGTTTAATTTTGGAGAAAAAAAAAAGAGAACTCATTTTGTTTTCATGTCCGTTTCCCTGATTATTAGTGCAGTTTAGTATCCTTTTCAAAGACTGGCCATTTGTGTTTATTTTTCTAGAGATTGTCTGTTTAGGTTCTTAGTCCATTATACTGTTTGTTTGTTGTTTTACTGAGTTTTAGAAAGTTAATACATAGTTTTGATGCTAATCTTTTGACTTATATGGGTTGCATTTTTTTTTTGTCAGCCTTTTCTTGTCCTTTAGGTTTGCTTGTGGCATCTTTGTCATACTAGCATTAGACATTTATTTTTTATCCAATCTGTCAAGCTCGTTTCTGGATTCTAGACCTCTCTTATAAGAAGGCAATCTCTGTCCCAAGAATATTAAAATATCCAACTATATTATCTTCTAGCACTTTTATAGTTTTAAAAAAACTTAATTCATCAGAGATTAAATTTTGTGTACATTATGTGGTAGAAACTAAATTGTTTTCCAAAGTGTGCAGTTGGCTGTTTTGATACTGGTTTGTTAAATAGTTTTTCCTATCCCCACTGATTTGAAATACCATCCTGCCATATGCCAAGTTCCCGCTCCTCTTCCATTGCAACAAGCATTTAGATTGCACAACTGTTGTTCCTCCAGCAAGGCCTGGTAAAATATGATTTGATCCAGGACACAATGGGAATCCCTGTGAATTAATAAGCAGGGGACTGCTATGGTGGTTGGCAGTGTCATAAGAAAGGCTGTTTGGGCTGGGTGTGCCTAGTGGTTTGGAAATGGGAGGGCGGGGGGGAAAGCTGGGTGGGAGGCTGCAGCAGCAGGACTGGTTAGGATGGCAGCTGTAAGAGGAAACATGTTGGGGGAGTTAGGGAATACGAAGGAATGATTAGTGGGCTAGGAGACCAGAGGACTGTGGAGTAGAAGGTTTTGAAACAGGGTTCTGGAGACTGGAGGTCCCCTTGCTTGGAAAGGGGTCCATGGAAGAAAGAACCCACTGGGAGAGGTAAACCGCCGAGTTGGCTTTTGGACTCATGGAGTTTGAGGTGATGGGACATGCACAGAGACGTCTTGAGAAGAATTTGGATATAGGGACTGAAACCCAGCTTACGTTAGAGAAGCAGATTTGGCCATTCCGGTAATTCTCCAAGGGGACTGAGTGTGCTGTTCATGGGGTTGGAGGGAAGATGCCTCTGGTTGGAGCATAGGAAAAGACAGGAGGTTCATTAGAGAAATCAGGACTCATCCGAGATGTGCTTGGAGCGCTAAAGGAGAGAAAGAGCTCCTGTAGAACTCCTAATGATGGTGGCAGATCAGGCAAGGCATGGGCATTGGTGCAGCAGGGAGGAAGGAGGGCTTTGGCAGAAGGAGCAGGAAAGGAGGGAGAACCCAGCGGACTGTGCAAGTTTGGGGTGACCAGAGAAACAAGAGGACCTGTTTAAACTGCAGGCTCTGAGACCTTAGGCCAGGCTCAGAGTACACAAAAGCAGGGACGGGGTGTCTGGCTGTGTGGGGGATGTGTGTGGGATTGCGGGAGAGGGGCTGGGTGACAGTGACTGGGAAGGCAGTGCCTCTAACTGCCTCTCAGCCCTCTGACCCCTGGCTGAGCTGTCTCCTGGCCTGTCTGGACTTTGGCCTCCACTCCAGTTCCCAGGTTTTTGGCCTCTTGAACAGGAGGTCTTTGAACTCCCTGCCTTCCTCATTCCTGGAACTTCAGCTGTTTGAGGCTGAGCAGGAAATGTGTTTGAAAGGGTCAGGCGGGCCCTGTTCCCCTCCTCTGCCCTCCTGCCGACCTCCTCACTTAGGCCTTGCCTCTGCTGGGAGCTGGCCTTGCTCCCATGACCTTCGAGACACACTGCTTTGCCCCAGAATGTTCTGGCACAAGATGCCTGCTTGACCTGAAGGTCAGTGACCATGGGGTTATCAAAGCTGTTCGACTTATGGATACCACATGAGTTTTAGCCTGTCACTGAGGATAAGGGAGACTTTCCCGGGAACTTTATTTATTTTTGCAGATTAGGGTAAAAGTGGTGATTGGTGCTTCTAAGCAGCAAGAGAAGACTTTTTTCCTGGCCCACTTAGAACAACAGTTTGTGGGTTCTGCCTGTAAGTCCGCTTGGAAAACTGGAGCATCCGAGCATCCCTGCAAAAGTGCAGAGGCATCTGGGTGGAAGTCTGTTCAGCACAGACTTCTGTTGCAAAGCCTGAGCACTCTTTTGTTCTACTCACACCAACTTGAAGCATGCAGAGAAAGGCCAGTGGCTCCTCCCAGGCACACGCAGATGCCCTGGTACACCTGGAGATTCCACTGCAGGTGCATCTTGCGAAAAGGTGTGCACTGTTTGCTAATAGGGTTCCACAAACGTGATTTAAGCAGTGGTGGCCTTTGACTTATTGAGAAGCTTGCATTTATGCATGTGACATTGCATTGGTTGTTCCTGCGTGGTGGGGAGCTAAGCTTTGAACACAGTTTTCTGGCTCTTGCCAACAGTGCCAAAAGGGCACAAGCATTATCCAAAGTGAATAGAAAAATCCAAATTCAAGGGATTTTCAGGAACACAGACCTCTGAGGGTCTCAGGCTTGATTCCTGTTTATTTAATTTGAACTGAATGGAAGGTGGTGTTAGCACTAAGAAAAGAAGGAAAGTAAAAAAAAAAAAAAATGGGAGGGGGAGAGAGAAGAGCTGTTGTTTTTAAAGGTATTTGTGGGGAGGGGCTATTTTTTCTTATCCTCTTTATAAATTGGAAAGAGATGTGGGGATATGCTAGACATACACTTTTCAACTTTTATCCTGGCTTAAGCTTGGTTGTCAGAAAGTGACATATCTGTCACCTGGTATCCTGAAGAGCCTTTCCAGGCTCGCAGCTTTGTTTTATAGAACCATCTATACAGCTAGCACCGAGGAGAGTGCTCTTCATGATGCTTAGTGCTCTTTGTGTTTTGACACTGATTACAAATCCCTTTCCAAACTCAAGTCCAGGAACAAAACTTTCTCTCTTCTGATCCTCCGTCTTTCTCACGACCTTTCTAGAGCTAACACAATCCCTTATATAGAGCAGGTAAATGTAAGAGGAATGAATGAATGAATGAATAAACGAATGAATGCATGCATACACTCTCAGTATTTTCCCTGTGTTGAGTCCTGCGTGTAGAAAGTGATTTATTTTTATAAAACAGTGAGATACCTCTTACAGTATCTGGTTTGTCACTGGCAGCTTCCTTTCAGGGGATAGGACCTCAGAACCTGAAAATGAACTGTTTCTCAGCAGGCATTCCCCACCCACCCCTTCCTGAATTATCCAAAGCACATCGTGCCAGCAGAAATCTGGTGGCCTCTGTTCCATCTGTGCTCACACCCTACTCTTGGTTTAAGGTTCTTCACCAAACTGATGTTATTTAAAGCATTGTTCTCATCCCACTCTTGCTCTCTCTCTCCTCTCTAATTTTCTCTTTAGATGTTTCTGGCTTTTGCAGACCCTTGCACCCTGGGAATTCAGCTGTGACTTTTTGAACTGTCATTAGAACCTCAGAATGTTTGTGGCAGGATCTAACCTCTGGGGACTTGTCAGAAACCAGCAGCTGTGACAGAGCATGAGGCCAGCTCTGCAGAGAGAGGGGTCAGCCTGGAAGCTTCTGAGACACGACAGACAGCGTGTGTGGGACTGTAAAGGCCACGGGGAGGGCTGGGTCAGTAATGAGAAGCAGCGCCTGTGCAGTCTCCATGAGTTACACAAGGCCGTGTGGCCTGCACCCTTGGGGTTTCATGCACAGCTGATAAATTGTGTTCATTTTAACCCTTTCTGATAGAGGTTTTTTTCCCCTAAAGTATCGTCTGCATTTCTATGGTGCCTTATTTTGAGAATTTTCTACACAGGGGCTTTACTTATCTTTGTATCTGGCATTAACTCTGATACGTAATAGTAGGTACTCCATAAATATTGTTGGGTGAAAAATGAATGATTTTGTTAGAAAAGTCATGTCTACTATTTTTTACTGCAGCGTATTTTGAAAATACAGATAATTTAAAAGAAGAGGTTCTCATAGTCCTATCGCCCTGTGTGTGTTTAGCGGGGGGTTGGGGGGGTGGAACCAAACATCTGGGGACATGTCCTTCCAGTCTCTTTCTTGTCTATTTCTCTATGAATACATGTCTTGTTTTCTTTTACAAAACGGGATCAAATGTATATTGTTTGGTACATCTTTCTTTACTGAACAGAACTTTATGACTATGTCTCAGGGTCATTAAATTTTCTACAGTATTTTTGATGCTGTGTAGAATTTTGTTAAATGGTATGTCATAATTTTCTTTCACAAAATGGGATCAAGTGTATATTGTTTGGTACATCTTTCTTTACTCAACAGAACTTTATGACTATGTCTCAATGTCATTAAATTTTCTACAGTATTTTTGATGCTGTGTAGAATTTTGTTGAACGGTACGTCACAATTTTGAATCCCAAATTGTTCGAGTTTTAGGTAGCTTCTACCTTTTATTAACATAGCTATGATGCATCTTCTTGTGGGATATGTAGACGAGATATTCAAGCAGAATTCCTTAGGTGATTGAATCATTTCTGAACACTTGGAATTATCATCAGTATCGGTTATCAGATAGTTTTGTAACACAACACAGTCATGCTCTGAGACGCGTTGAGGGCACAAGACCACTTGCCCCAAATCTGAATGCTGAGGATGGCTGTGTCTTTTGTGTCCTAGTGTCTGTTTTTAATGTCCTATTGTCTCTTCCTGTCTGTAGACCTTTCTCTTTCCAGCCTACGTCCTTCCCTTCACTGGCCATCCTGGGCTCTTGTTTTTGTTTTTCTACAGCAGTGGGCTGGTGGTGACCAGAAAACCAAGCTTTAGGACCGTTTCTTAGAAGAGGGTCTTGAATGAGGACAGAGGCGATTTCCCTGGACTATTAGTAAATGAGTTTTGCAAAGCTGATTTTGGTACTGTCTTGGCATGATTCAGGCCTATGGAGTTGCTAGAGAGTGAGGCTGACGTCCAGGCTAGGTGAGGTGTTGCTGTCTGTTCTTGAGCATGGTTCCCTGGAATTCTGATTTTGGATAATGTCATTTGTTTGCCATTTCCTTGTTTAATCTTAGAGTAAAGGTGAGGAAACATGCAGCCTCATCTTTGTCTCATAGGACAAAGGCTGTCCTGTCCAGCCTCATAGGACAGGAACCTGGTATGTCACTCATTGTCACCTTGCCCAGTATCTCACGTCCTGAGAGCCCCATCTGCATGGTAGATTCCGTAGTGTCACAGAATCTGTTGAATTTTTTTTTTTATTGCTTAGCTGAAAAAAATCCTCAGTAAGGTATTTTAAATTTGGTTCTTAGTTCTCCTATGTTGTGACCATGATTCTTACTGTATCCTCTAATTCCTTCTTCTGCTCCCTTCCCTGTTTACCTTGGATTTCTCTTCCCCAGGAGCTGGTGGTGATGGGCGCCCCAGGGTCGTTCTATTGGGCCGGGACAGTCAAAGTGCTGAACCTTACGGACAACACCTATTTCAAACTGAACGATGAAGCGATCATGAACAGGAGGTACACCTACCTGGGTGAGTAGCTCAGGGAGACAACACGTGAAAAAAGGGAAATTGGGAGAGACTGATGCCAAACAAATGTGGGGTTCTCTGCCCAATGTGCATAACAGCCGATCCATGATGCAAGGGTTTCAAAGAGAGAAAGATTTTATTGCTAAGAGAGAAGCAGGAGATCAGACTCCCCGGATAAGGAGGACAAGGAGTTCAGGATTTTCATGGATTTGAACAATTGTACATGGAGTTGCTATTATTACAATATCAAGTATACACAAGGCTGAGACTAGGTTACAATGACCATTACAATAGTGAGTATATCCAGGGTTGAAATTAGTTGAGTTTCAGTAATTTTAGGTATTAACTTTTGGCTAATCTACAATGTAGAAAGAAGAAAACATCTATATAATGATTCAGTAATCATAATAATTTCTTACTTCTTAATTTCTCGGTTACAAGATTACCACCAAGCTCATGAATTTCAGCTTTACTGGTAGAAAGAGGCCTTTGTTGGCTCATATTTCTAATGTCTAGTTGGTTACAGTTTTAACCAGGACACCTTAACATCTGTTTCCCACATGGGAGGTAGAGAGAAGAAAGGAGGGGACTGAATCAAAACTGTGTGAGTTAGTTTAGAAGCCAACATTTGAGACTCTAAGGAAGCAAATATTTTATTTTTTTATTTTACAATTACTCAGGTTCAGATGGTCAGATGCAAAAAGTGCAGTTGAATCCTTTTAGATGGGGTTACTGCTTCCTGGTCACAGAACTGGTTATGAAAAGAAATAAAAATAACTGAAATTATCATGAAAAATGGCAACCTAATGCTCAGGTTTAATTAAAGGCTCAGCAAAGTTTCTCTTATTATCCCAGCTCTTTTAATGTTCTAGAAAGAAGATAGGCACAATTGAAATTAGCAGCCACAAGGTGAGAATAACACTAGGACAAGGCTGTGCCTTTTTAAGATCAAACATAGGCCATCTTTTCTTGTGTAGATGACAATTACGAGATTCTTTTATTTAATCTTTGCCCTAAATGCCATAATTGAGGACTGAAAATGAAGCAAAATATAGGAAGGTCTGTAAAAGATACATTCATAATATGTAACTTAAATTTTAATCAATAGTTACATTTTATTATGTTTAAAATATAATTTCCTCAAGTAGTATTAGAGAAGTATCTGCTTCCATATCAGGGGAAGCTGCTGACCCTCATTTTTCATGGAGAGTCATTGGACATTTCTTCTGAGATGGATAGAGAGAGTTGCTGACCTGACTTTTCCTCTCTAAATATAGGGTTTTTGCCCTGTAGCATAGATCCAGTGTTATTTTTACTCTGAGATGTCAGGGTGTTTGCTGTTTTGCCCTCACCACTCCTTAAGGCTGTCATATATTGGACACTTGCTTTATATTTTTAATTTTCAAAACAACTTTAAGAGATAGTTGTTATTTTACTTTATAAGTGAAGAAACTGAGGGCCAAAGCACTTATATAATATGCCAAGGCCACATGGCAGTTAGAAGGCAAGTTGGACTTTAAACCCATGGTTTCTGACCCAGGTCTCAACGCCAAGCTGCTTCCCCTGTGTGCTACTGAGACAGCGCTGATCACCATGCCATACCCCTCTCTAGGCAGGAAGTCCCTTGAAAGTAGAGGGTTTGTCTCACGTTTCCAGAACTTGGTGTATGTCCCTGGCACATAGCAGGGACTCTACACGTGGTTATTATAAAGAGAATGAAGGAAGGGCAGGAAAGAGCCCAGTTTGAACAGTGGCTTTAGAGTCTAGGATGAACCCTTTGTTTCTCCCTGTATACAAAACAGAGGCTCTTATCTGCTGCAGAGATTGGCAGAGATCTTTGAAATCACTCATTGCTTTCAGACAATGTGAGCATCATTGAAGGAAATCAGCCACATGGTAAATACAAATTGATTTTGATATGGTATTATCAGGAAACCCCAACTACTCATTGTTACAGCCATTAGGGTTTGAAGGTAAAGACAGGTTTGGGAAAATATATGGCAACCTGTTCAGAGCTTCTGCTGGCCAGAGAAGAGCTTTCAGCCTGCCAACAGGACTCAGAGAGCAGGAGGCATTCAGACTAAGTTCACAACTTTTCCTTTTGTTTCCATATTCTTTGTTGCATTCTTTAATCATCCATCTATGCATCCATCCATTCACTGTCAGCTTCTTTCTGCCTTCTCCTAGGAGGGAATGTGGTATAATGGTTAACAACAGAGGCTTTGGAAACACACAGTTCATATTTGATTTTGGGCTCATGGCTTAATCACTTTTAGTTTTAGTTTCTACATCCATCAGATGGAAGTAATAATAATACCTTCTTCATAGAGTTGTGAGATTACAGGAGATAATGGTACCCAGAACACGTGCAAAACTGTGATACCAAACAAACACAAGGTTCTCTTTCCAATGCGTATAACAGCCAATCTATGACTTTGGGGTTTCAAAGAGAAGAGGAGTTTATTGCTAAGCAAAAAGTAGGAAATCAGATTTGGGTAAATCAACCTATTTGCCAAAAAACTATCTCCCCAAGTCTGAGGAGTTCAGGGTTTTTATGGATTTAAAGGAGGGGGGATGGAGTTATTTATAATATCAAGTATAAACAGGGCTGAGACTAGGCCAGAATAACCATTACAGTAGTAAGTATAAACAAGGCTGAGACCAGGCTAGAATGATCATTACAAAAATATAAACAGGGCTGAGACTAGGCCAGAATAACCATTACAACAGTGAAGTATACACAGGCTGAGACCAGGCTAGAATGGCCATTCCAATAGTAAGTATAGCAGGGCTGAGACTAGGCCAGAATAACCCTTACAAAAATATAAACAGGGCTGAGGCTAGGCTAAAATAACCATTACAATAGAAAGTATAAGTAGGGCTGAAGCTAGGTGAGTTTCAGGTATTAACTTCTGGCTATTCTGCAATATAGAAAGAAAAAAAAATCTACGTAATGATTCAGTAATCATAATCATCTGTTAATTCCTAATTTCTCAATTACGAATGTTCATAGCAGTTGTATTCGTAATAGCTCAAACTAGACTCAGCGATTGGAGAATACAGATATGCTATCCTCATGCAATGGAACATTACTTACCAGTAAAAAGAATGAACTACAAATCAACCACTTAACAACATGGATGAATAGCAACGATGTTATGTTAAGTGATGTTCTAGAATAGGCAAGCCTAATAAATAGTGTTAGAAATCAGAAAGTGGCTGTGTGGGGTATTGGCTGAGAAGGGGCATGAGAGAACCTTCTGGGTTATTGTTATATTCACTTTGTTGATCTGGGCAGTGGTTGCATGGGTAGGTCCGTGTGTATATATTTATCAAGCACTGTACTTCAGATGCATGTATTTTTCTATATGAAAATTATATCTCAAAAAGAAAAAGATAGGGTGAGTGTGGGAAGATGGCAGAATAGGAAGCTTCAGGAATCAGTCCCTCACTAGAATAAGTATTAATCAGGCAGGAATTGTCTGAATCAGTTCTTTCAAAATTCCAGAGCCCAGTAGAACACTGTACAGCATCCAGGGAAGAGGTAGAAGAAGAGGTTGGTGAATTGGCAGTAAATACCCGTGAATTGTGCTCTCTGGTGTGGCGACTGTCACTTATCCTCCAGTCTTACAGCAGGAAGCAGTAATGTACTGGTTCAGCCTGCTGGGGCCAGAGTAAGACATAAAAATCCAGATCCCTGAGATTCGGGGGTATATCGTTTGAGCCCTGATCACTGCTCAGGGAGAACCCTGTACTTTGCATATGCCTGGAGGTGCCTTTGATAGGAGGGCTGAGCTCTGGAGGAGAGTACCAGCCAGTGCAAAGCCAACTAGCAAAGACTGGAAAGGCACTGAGTTTTTTCTTTGTTTTGATAGCTCCCTATACTCATTAACTGGGCACAAACTCAAGAAATAGATACCTCAGGGAATAAATCGTAGAGTTAACATTCAAAAGTATTTAAACATACAGTGTGCAACAAAAAGATTACAAGCAAAGAAGCAGGAAAAGATGACCCATTGAAGGATAAAAATCCAGAAAGAAGATGGACTATCGTGCTCAGTGGCAGAGTTCTCGCCTGCCATGCCGGAGATCTGGGTTTGGTTCCCAGGGCCTGCCCTTGCAAAATAAACACACAAAACTACGGTCTGTACTGGGAATCTCACTACTGGGTTTATACCCAAAATAATGAAAGCAGGGACTCAAATAGGTATTTGCATGCTGCTGTTCATAGTGGCATTATTCACAATTGCCATAAGCAACCTCAGTGTCCATCAACAGATGAATGCGTAAATAAAATGTGGTATATCCATATGATATAGTATTATTCAGCCATAAAAAGAAATGAAGTCCTGATACATGCGACAATATGCTTGAAACTTGAAGACATCTTGTTTAGTGAAATAAGCCAGACACAAAAGTACAAATATTGTATCATCTCACGGATTTGAATCATTAGAATAAGCAAACTCATAGAGTCAGAATGTAGAATATAGGTTACCAGGGACAGGGTGGGTTAGGAAATAGGGAGTTAACACTTGAATTGTACAGTTTCTATTTGAGATGCTGGAAAAGTTTTGGTAATGGGTGGTGGTGATGGTAGCACAACACTGTGAGCATAATTAACAGCACTGAAGTTATATATTTGAATGTGGTCAAAGGGGAAGTTTTAGATTTAATATATATATTTATTTAATATATTTAATTTATATATTTAATATTTAATATATTATATATAATTTAATAATTATATTAAATAGTATTTAATATTATATATATAATATTACTAGAATAAAAGTTAAAAAAAACCCACAGCATTGTACAAGACAAAGAAAAAAGAAAAAATATAAGATACAGAGTATTTAGCATAGTACCTGTCCCAAAAGAATACTCAGAAAGCACTCTTTCCTGTCCTGATGTCCTTGTGAACATGCCTTTTTCGTGTGGGCCATTTCAGTATGAGAAGACTGACAGATGTCATTTGTTCTCTGGTAATTTGTGTTCTGAGAATAACTGGAGTATAATTGTCCAGCTAGGAGACAAACTTAAAAACTTCCTCCTCTGATGGATCTTTTTCTTCTCTCCCTCTGTCTTTTGCCCATGGCCTCGGCTCCCACACATCTGAACAGGCTATGCAGTGACTGCTGGCCACTTCTCTCATCCATCTACCACCGATGTGGTAGGAGGCGCCCCACAGGACGATGGCATCGGAAAGGTGAGGAGAAGTCTCTGGAGTAGCATGGGGTCAGACAGCAGGGTGAAGCGTGCTGTCCTGTTGTACAGGATGGTCGGCTCGTTTGAGCATTCTCCTGGGTAGCTGGCCGGTAAGTGATGAAGTCATGAGGACGCCTCCAGACTGTCTTCTTCCCACCATTTGTGAGAATTTACCTTGGAAGCTTAAACAGAATGTGGATACTACTCCTTGCCCTCTCCAGTCTCTGCACATTTTTATCTGAGGTTTTCTACAGCTGACCGTGTGTCACACGTCAAAACATTTCATAAGACCGACCCCCAGCATCATGGTGCCCACCGAAGGAATGGCATAAACCAAAGGAATGGCATCCATGGCTGTCCAACTTCAAATCCCTCCCTGCCCCCAGTCCTTTCCCAAGTTTCACTTTGATTTAATGGAGCCAGGTCTAGTCCTAAGAATTTGGGGGATTTTTGTTATGACTAGATTTTCCTATTTTCCCCCCCGAATATTTTAGAAGGGACATTGAATTCCCAAGTCTCTTTTAACCCAGAAGCTGGACCAGGAATATGTGGGTCTGACTTTCCCTAAAGTATCCACCCAGAGTACAGAAAACACTCTATGAATCTAGGGGTATTTGAGTCCCTTTGGGAATCACGTAGCCTGAAGTGTAGAGATCTATGCTTTTTAGTTCTTTAGCTTCAGGGTTGAATCTTGAATCAATAGGAATGAAGGATATATTTCAAGGTAGAAAATATTTACTTTTTTCAGGGGTCAAATTGTTCAGCAAGTGTTTGAAAGCTTCTTGGGTTCATGGTTTCCAAAATAGGTGTGGTTCAGGAACAGTGGAGGGGATTCCTGCCTTATGATTGAAGGACACTGCTTTTGCAGGGTTGGCAAACTGAGTTATGCTGACTTCTTCATTATGGTTGGTCAGTGTAAGCAAACCTGCCTTGTGCCTGGTCTGCATTTTAAATAGGAGGATGCTGATAGATAAAGGTCATTACTTCCTTCCTAACTGGACTTTTTTTTCTTTCTTTTTTTTTTTTTTCTGTCCCATAGGTCTATATTTTCAGAGCTGACCGAAGATCAGGTACCTTAATAAAGATTTTTCAGGCATCAGGTAAAAAGGTGAGATTCTCAATACATGTGACTATTTTTTTTTATTTGAAAGATGTGATCTGGAATCAGTTCTTAATTTTTAGAAAATTCATTTAAAGTACTTTCGCACACACCATGTTTATATGGTAGTTTTGTCTGCATGTTGGTGCCTTTACCATCTCAACAGTGTGTGTAACCTGCAAAATCAAGGGATTTGTGCTCATTTTAAGGAAATATGTAGTGGGATGAATTGGCACATGGCTAAGTTCTTTTAAAATGGAGTTTTAAAAGGTTGTCCATAGTTCAGGTGCTGTGATCAAAATTACTGCATGCTGAATCTCTGTCTGCCTTTCTCTACCTCTCTGCCTCTGTGCTTGTGTCTCTCTCACTTAAGACATACACATCTATACCTCCAAGAGGACAGGTACAGATGAGTACCTAAGGCAAACCTATGAGATTTAAGTGACTACTTTCAAAGGAGACATGCTAAGAAATTGTCCTGTCTGTTCCTGTGTCACCAACCCAGTGCCTCCCCCTCTCCCCCACTCCCAAGCCCCCCAAACACAGAAAAATAGAACAAAAATCGCCTGATTCCTCTCAGAAGTTTGAAACAGAAATCTCTTAGGGAGGCTGCCCTGGGCAGGGCTTATCTGCCTGTGTTGTCCCCACCCTGTCCTTAATTCTCTCCATTTCCCGTAGGTTTCCGTTGTATTGCACCATAGTTGCTGCCTAAAACTGAGCCAGGTTAATTTTAGAGATTAGAGGTTCTTTTGGTGAATAAACCACATTTTTCTTGGCCTTATCAGTCATGCACACTTTTGTGGCTTAGATCAATAAGATTGTTTAGCTGAGATGTTCGGCTGTTCTAAGAGGAAACAAGTTTAGAAGGGGAGATGAGAGAGGTGATTTGGGGAGTTTTGGAGTCTAGTCTTGGTAGACACTTTCATGGGTCCTGGGAAGAAGCACAGAGCTCCTGGAACTTGGGAGGCAGACTCCAGGAGCTAGGGGAATGGCTGAAGGTCATATTACCTACCATTAGCCTGAGAAAAAGTTAAAAAATGATTGTTTCCTTCCTGGGCCATGTGCTCCCCACCCGAGTTCAGTTCCTGCTATGAGCCAGCTTGGGACCATTGCACATCGTTCCAGTGGTGACCTGTATTCTGAATTCCTAAACTCCTACTCAAAAATAAACCTTTTTGCAACTTTAATATAACCTCATTGTGTAGACTTAGTGTATAATTGTCATAATCTTTTTAATATAGAAATGTATTGTCAAACTCTGTTTTATAAAATTTTTCCTAGAGCCGCTCTGGGTTCCCCCTGAGAACTGTGCTGGCCTGTGTTATGGTGACATTTCAAAACTCCAAAGCAAGTGATGCTGGAAAATGACTGCATGCAATTCCTCAAAAAATGTTTTCCAAGCACCCTAAAAAGTTAGAAAAGAATGCGTTTTATGCCATTTGTGATAGCGTTCCAAAGAGCAAGTAGGATATGAAGGCTACTAAGCTAAACATTTTAGATCTTTCTCCAAAAGATAGAATTGGTGAATGTGCTAGAGTGGAAAAAAATAAGCAAACCCTTTCAAATGCACCTGGGCTTGAAAACATAAAATTAAAGGATTCTTGCCAAAGTGAATTGTGGCGCTTAAACAAATCTATGGCCCTATTTTCAGAATATGTTTACGTCAAGTCATAGTGTTACCTCCCAGTCTGCTTTGTCTTTTCCCACCTGGTCTCTACTCCCTGCTGCTTGTGCCCAGGGCAGGCCCAGATAATGCCTGTTATCCAGATGTTCAACCCCCCCCGCCCACCCCCCAGTTGATAACTTATGTGGTCACCCGCCTATGCTCAGGTCTTGGTTGGGTGTTTCTGGGGGTGACACGTAAGGAGATGGGGTGAAAGGGATCAGCTAAATATTTGAGAACCCGCTTGTTTGAACTTGCTAAGGACTTTATCCCATCAAGTTCCAGGACAGAGACTAGGGCTCGGGACCATGCTTGCGTGAATGTCCTTATTGTGTCAATTTGTGTCTAGGAGTCCCTGAGGAAGGGACAGAGGGTCTAGATATTTTACCTCCCATCTCCATTGTGGAACTGGTTCTTTTTTTTTTTTTTTTGAGGGCACTTCTTGCCTCCACTTCTGCGCCATTCCTTAGTTTCCCCTTCATTCAAGGCCTTTTCATCTTCACTGTCTTCTGCCAGTATCTCCAGCTAGCTTTACCTCTGTCCTCATCTTTTTTTATTTTGAAATTGGCCCTTATATCTCTGTATGTGTATTTTAATTCTGCTTTTCACCAGAAGAAATGAGAAATTCTTGTCTCTCTGACTTCTCCATTATCTCATGGGAAAGGACATGACCCCAGGCTTTCAAAGGATGCCTCTGTGTCTGGAGCCACATGCACACAGGAGGGGTTCTAACTCAGCAAACCAGCAACCCAGTTCTGCTTTTCTTTGGCTAGAATTTGGCCAACTAGCTTTGCATCCTCACTTCTTCATCAGAACAAAACAAACCAGTTCTAATCTGTATCAATGACATCCTTCATTTGGTACACAGAAGAAATCCCCAATATTATGCAATTCAGATGTTAATTCACACACATGTACCCACACTTCCAGGCTGATGGGAGAATACTGACCAAGAGATGCCCACCCCAAAGCATGTCATTGCCATACTGAATGTTCGTTGACTTAACTGAGTTAATTTTGCACGTCAGAACTTAGATTGGAAGCTTCAAGTACAGAAACTTCTGATAAAGCACCTAATGAAGCCCATTGTAATGAAATAAATTGTTCCCCAGGGACTCACTCAGGGGGAGCAGTGGGTGGTGCGTCCTTTGGGGCCCTGCTGTGACTTACGCGTGTCCTTTACCAAAAGCACAGATGGGGGCATTGACGAGGCCACTGAATCAGTGACTGGCAACTTGGTTTCTATCCTCTCCATGCCCCGTAGCCATTCGTTTTAAGGCTTCCCCATGCCCTACCCTCTGAGATTAGGTGTTGGTGTTGGTGGGGAGTGTTGAGTGGAGGTGGCCGTGGCATGTGACTGGGGAAGGATTTTTGAGTGGCTACTTCAGAGTCCTCCTGTCCCAGGGTTAGCGACAGGAAATGGACTTAGAGTGTCCTCCAACCCTCTCAAATTCCCTTAGGAGTTGTCAGCTGCCAACAAATCAACAGACTGCAACAGTAAAAGAAGATGCTTGTCCATGTAAATTAAACCTGAGCCCTTTTATTTGAAAATATTTATTTTAAAGGACTACCTTCAAAAAACAAAACTGGCAGCCTCTGGAAGAAATTGCAGCCTATTACATTTTTGTCTGGCCTACGTAATTGTTTGGTGAAGAAAAGAATTGTTTCTTTTTTGAGGGTTAAACAAATATTTTTTATTTAGTTATTTTTTTTAACTGTAGTGCAATTTTATTGATATATATTATATATTCAAATACTGACCTTGTTTTTTAAATGGGAATAAGTTGCCAGTATTAAAAAAGTAGGCAGTTCAAATACCATTCTAGATATTTGGCTTCTCTTGAAAACTGGGAAGGTCGATCCTCTCTGGGTCACCCTCTTCGTGGCAGCAGGCAGCTGGAATGGAGTAGGAGCTTCTCTTTCAGTTGAGCTCCATTTTGCCATAGTTTCCACCATTCCCTATTACTTCTGAAGCTAAGTTTCATTTGTGCACTTGCACTGCTGCACTATTATTTAATGTTATATATATATAATATTATATATATATGAATTCAGTATATTTCAATATAGTCATATACTTGATACATCACCTACTGGGATTCCATTAATATTTGGGTTTGAGATCCCTGATTTAAAAAATAGGTGCTAGATTTAGCCATGATTTAAAGATAAGCTAATATAAACTGGCTCTGTTCCCTTATCAGTAAAACCAACTGATGAGCCACTTTAGTTCGTATCTTCCTAACCAGTCATTAGGTAGTCACAGGACTGGGAGAAGGTAACCTGTTCCCCCATGTAACATTTATTTTCATGTCTGCCTTGTATTGTGAAATTTCAGATTCCCCCTTGCTATACCAGGTGCATGATGAATGGTTGTAACCTGTATTTGCAATCTCAGCTCATGTTTTTAAAAACAACACCTCATCCTCCAGGAATTGGTCTGTCTGTCTCCCCTTTGGTGGGGCTCCAGGGAAGGGGGCTCTGAGCCAAAGTTAGCTTTGGTCTCACGTAGCCTAGGGCTCTGCACACGGATGGGGAAGTGGGGCACATTTCATTGCCTTAGCCTCCCAGCCCGTGGGGCTGCGTAGCCACCACAGCCTCTGAGAGACTTGGGAGCTAAAGTTTCTAAAGCCCACGGGCTGGAGGAAAGCGAGGGCCTCCTTGCATGAGGGCAGACACTGAATGCTTTGTTACCACTCGGCTTGGTTGCAGATGGGCTCTTACTTCGGCTCCTCCTTATGCGCAGTTGACCTGAACGCTGATGGCCTCTCTGACCTGCTGGTGGGGGCCCCCATGTTTTCTGAGATCAGGGACGAGGGGCAGGTCATCGTCTACATCAACAGAGGAAATGTGAGTACAGAGCTGGGCGAAGTGGACACGGCAGGTGGGAGGGGGGGCATTTGTCCAGCTAGGTTTTGTACACCAAGCACCCTTTGTGCCGCACATGGGGCCATCATTACCCAGAGGGAAGAAAATGTGATTCCCGCCTTCAAGAAGCTCACTGTTCTGTTCATTGAACGTTTACACAAGGTTATAACTATATGCATACAGGGGACAGGAGAAATCCTAATGATGGCCAGTTGAGGAACTGTTCCTCCTGCGTTATACAAGTGGTTCCAGTGTAATGTGCACATGGTAGGGGAGGTCCCTGTTTTTCGGGTGAAAAACAGATTAAATAACTTGCTACCAATCACAAGGTAGTAAGTGGAGGAGGCTGGGATTTGAACCCAGCAGACTCGCTCCAGAGCTCGCACTCTTTGTCTTTCGGTTATGCTGCCTCTCTAGGAGTATATACATCTTCCCCAGTGAATAGAGAAATCTTCTTAGAGAACATGATGGCTGGGGCAATCATGAAGAATAGGTAGGAGTTAGGCAGACAGGCAGGGGGAGAACTGTAAGCACCTGTAAACACACTGCACTGTTATTTATTTTTCTTTATACCTGCTGTGTCACCTGTCTGGCTACCATAGGTATTTCCAGATGGGCTAGAACTCCTAGCTGGGAGCTGGGCCAGTGCTGTGGAGGTTAGAGGCAGCGGTGCCACTTAGTTGAACATGGTGCAGAAGGGGGCTGGGTGGGGATCGATGCAGGGGCCAAGGGCTGTCTCGGAGTGTTCCTTACTCTGTAGGCAGCAAAAAAGATGCCTCTGCACCTCTGTAATGGAATGGAGGATGGGTGAAGGTGGGGGTGGGCAAAGAACAGCCCCCACCAATGGATGCAGGGAAACCACTGAGAAAACACAATCTTTTCATGATCTACATGTAAGAGTGTTTGCCAGGAAGGAAATGGTTAAGATGAATAAATTCTGGTACCATCAAGCTTTTAATTAATGTGAGAAAATGATTATGAGATAATCAATGGACAAGCAGGAAAACTGCATTTGCAAAACCTACTTTTAAAAAATATGTTGAGGGCGGGCCATGGTGGCTCAGCAGGCAGAGTTCTCACCTGCCATGCTGGAGACCTGGGTTTTATTCCTGGTGCCTGCCCATGCAAACAAACAAACAAAAAACAAAAAAATAATAGAGCTATTTGGGTGGTGGGACTTGTACGGATTTTTAGTTTTCTCTTCATCTAAATTGTGAAAGTGTAATAGTTTCATAGTCAGGAAGGACATCAGTAAGTGGGAGACCAAGATGCCAGTGGTCTCGACTGGGAGGGAAAGCCAGGGTTGAACTACACGTGGGTGGGTCCATACCAGAAAGAAAGAGCAGTCATTAAAGAAGGGCCAGTGAATGTTAGATCCTTGTGTTTTCTTTGATGTTTGCAAGCCCTTTGAGAAGGTGGATTTAAAACCTGGAGGGAAGATGCTTCTTGGCACCTGTTGCAGGGATTCTTGGCATCTGCATCCCCACTGACATTCCAGCTGGAGGGGCAGTGAGGGGTCTGGGAGAAATGAGGGGATCATTATGCAAATGAGAACACAGGCACTGGGGGTTCCTGGCCAGCCTAAAGCCTCTAGCCGGCCATTGTATTTGCAGGATTCTGTGAGACATTTGCATGGACGTTGGCTTGTCTGAGGCAGTAAGGTGACAAGCTAAGCCTGGCAGTGTGTCTAAATCATCCCCCCTTTCTCGGCGCATTGTACCCGCACATCCCCCCCGTTCCATTTCTTAATGCTGTGTGGTTACCTTCAGTACCAGGGTATTTTTATTTCTGTTGAACCTTACCCTGTTTTATTGACGTTACAAGGCAGTGTAAAGAAATGGAGAAAATGATGGTTTTGGAGCTACGTAAACTTGAGTTTGAATTTGATTCTGCCACCTACTAGCCTGAATGACATCGTTTGATATTGGCAGCTCAATTTTCCTCATCTGCAAAATGGGGAGAACCATAGGTCTTCCTTAAAGAGTGTGATTTCAATGAGGAGCTGGACACACAGGGCCTGGTGCACATAGGACATCAGCTACAGGTGGTTTCTCTACTTCCCATCACCATACCAATAGGAAGAAATCAATCCATTTTTGTTTGTGGCATGGGTTTCATTGACTCCAGAAATCATCACATCCTTATTGTTTCCAACTTGCAAGTTGTTTGTACTTTATAGTGAAAAAGAAGATTTAGTCATGATGAAAGCCAGACATTCCTGAATGGCCTGTGGGCATATGGTGGGTCCACAGAGCCCCTACACTGGGCAGATTTAAATGTTCTTATACCTTAAAGCATTGGATTGCTTTTTTTTAAAATTTAAATTTTTATTCTAGTAACATATGTACAATGTAGCTGCTTTTTTTCATGCTTTGATACTCACATGAGAATGATTTGGGGGTAGAGTGAGAGATCATTGGATAGCTTTTACTGCCACCGTGCGACAGGGTCCTCTCTCCTGCTGTGCATTGGTGTTTCCTCTGGAAATTCAAACCTGAGCCACAAAAGTGAGAGTCACCGATAACCTACGACCCCTCCCACTCTCCCACCAGCTAAGGACTACTTGGTATTTTGATTTTCTGAACCATGATTCAATCTATCAAGATTATTACTACATGCACCTTGCAAAAATGCCTTATCAACTTATACCAAGACGCCCAGGAGAGAAAAAAATAGAAAAATACATAGTCTTTTAAAATGACTTTTGGGGGAAAATGTTTTGAATAAGGAGAGCTGAGAGGATCCCATGGGGACAGGTCAACTGACAGGTTAGTTTCTTTGTTCATAGAATATATTAGAACAAGGGGAGGTGTGGTCTTTGACCAACGTGACATTCTCCTTCTCGTTCAAGCACACCCAGCTCTTGGGGACCTGCATGCTGCATAGGTAAAAGGGACTCATTTTGCCACCAGGAGAGAAAAGTTTGGGTCTCTGTGATTCTGTCCAGGTGTTTCCTGTCCATGGGTGTGCTCTAGGAGGGTGTGTCTGAACTCTGGATTTTTATTGTTCTTTTGGTTTGTCCTATTTGTTTTTGTTTTGTTTTCCATTTTTCCTCCATCCCGTTTCCCAGGGAGCCCTCGAGGAGCAGCAGGCCCTGATGGGGGATGGCGCCTACAACGCCCACTTTGGGGAGAGCATAGCCAGCCTTGGCGACCTGGACGACGATGGGTTCCCAGGTCTGTGAGTTCCCTCCTGCTGTGTGAAAGCACCTCCGGGGCCAGGGAACTGCCCCTGCTTCAGAGGAGCAGCCTGACCTCTAACTTGGAGCTTCTCTAAGGGTGTGCTTCCCAATTTATACGCCTGCCCTCTTCAAAGCCCCACCCAACCCGCTCTGAGGAGAGAGAGGACAACATCTAGAGAAGACGTTCTCCTTCCAGACACTTAGGGCTGAGCTCTGAGCCCACTGGAGTTTTGTTTTTTGTGTAGTTGCTTCTCATCAGCTGACCACTCTTTACTATGTAATAGGGGTAGAAGTGAACCTTGGGGCTTCTTAAGGCAGAGAAGCTTGAGCCAGCTTCCTTCCTCTACAAACTCTTCTCATTTCTGAGCCCCTGATGTTCTCCCACCATGTTGGTGAAGTGAGTGAGGAGAGAATCAGACATTTTCTCTCTAATAATGATAGCCCCTGGGTTGACTTTTGAACACATGTGCATGCACCCAGTGTCTCACTCTGTTTGGATGCTGGTATCATTTGCAACCCCTTTGCCTCTCATTTTGCCCTGTGATACCTCTTCCCCCCACTATATATGCAGCATGCAGATGTCAGGACTGTGGGAGCTTTTTCCCCATGGGGTTCGGCTCAGGTGGAAGCTGGCTGGAAGGCAGCTCTGGGCCTCAAGTTAGATCAAGCCTCCTTTGTTCCCCTCAAACCACGGGCCAGAGATGGCCTCAATTCAGAGAGAGAGAGAGAGAGAGAGAAGACTCCATCTCCAGCCTGTGTGAATACCATGCCCTTCACTCTCGACCTCGCATGACCTCTTAAAAAACAAAGGAAAAAATAAGTAAGGAACATTTAAGCATTGTTCCAAGAGTTGTCAGTTTGTGAGAGTAACGTTTATTTTTTTGGCAAAGAGCTTGACTTTCTTTAAGATTCCTTTATGCAGAACACAGGTGACTTTCTCAGATCTGCTGTAACTGCTGTCTGTGGGGCTTCCCTCTTTCAGGAGTGAGGGTGGGTGGTCTCTATTTACATTTCACTTATTGGGTGGAGTCATTGGTTTTTCCTATGAGGATGAGGTCGAAACTTCTCTGGTACTAAATTCTTCTCAGCGTCTGTAATTTTCTGTCGGCTAATTTTCTTTCCGCAAAGAGATTGCATGCTTAATTTAATGATTAAAAGTCAGCAACCAAGAGATTTCTAGCGTCCAGGGACTCAAGCACAGAAGCAGGAGTTACGGGAACTGCCCTTATATTATTTCATATTCTCACCCATGGCTGTTCTTCTCCCCTCAGATGTGGCGATCGGTGCACCCAAGGAAGATGACTTCGCTGGGGCTGTGTACATCTATCACAGCGATGCCGGTGCTGGCGGGATGGTCCCGCAGTACTCAATGGTAATTGCTGTGAGGGCGACATGGGGGCTGTTTGTTCACAGGCTGTGCGGCACACATGTACAGAACCTCTGCGCTCTGCTGGTGCCTAAAGGTTCAAAGGAAAAAAAAACGCAACATGGTTCTGGCCTCCAGCCTTTCACCCTTTGGAGACCAGACATAAACAATAAATATTGTCTATTAAGCACAAAAACATCTCCAGTGGAATCCCGGGTCTGCTCACATTCAAGGAAGTGAAGTCTTGCATTTTGCCCACAAAAGGCAATTATCCGAATTCTTAGACCCTGGAGTCAGAGCTATTTATTTAAGAAGAGACTTTTTTTTTTTCTTTTTATTTACTCCTTTGTCAAACTTCTGTGCTAAGCCAAAGGAGTATGATTTAAAATATCATCTGGAGAGACAGTGACCCAGGGTGGAGGAGCCTGAGACTTATCACGGGGCTGTTGTCACAATTGGCATCGAAACGATCTGCTCGTGAAAGCGCTGGCCTTCAGACCCATGCTTGGGAACATGGAAGTGGTTGAGTTCTGGTTTTTGCCATATCAGCTTGATGGCCAATCTTGCTGACACTGTCAGGGCCAGCCCATGGGAAAGAAGGAAGTCACGCTCTCGGCGGAAGCAGCGCCAGGGTGTTTGTGGGTGTCTCTGCAGAGCGGTGCAGGATGATGTGCTTTCCCAGTGGGTCCGTGACAGAAAGGGATGGAGCACAAACTGAGAAATTTTCAATCAGCAAATGCTTATTTACTGAGCACTTATTCTGTGCTGACCACTTCCTACCCCTGTTTATATTTCCTATCCCAAGGAAGCTTGCTTCAACACAAATTTCTTATCTTGACTGTTATCAAGGAAACCAAACTTTGAGCAGAGCCTGGTTTGCAACTGAAAAATGACATAGAACAGTATCAAAACCTGCTTTACATCAAAGTCTCTGGAGTAATTAAAAGACTAAGTTTTAAAGTTAGTTTTAGGAGGCAGTATGTACAGTTAGGTAAAACGTATGCATTCATAAATTAGCTGTATTAGCTAATTAGAGATAAGATAGATATTAACTGTAAGTCCACTAATTAAAGGCTGAGGGCTGGTTTGTTGCCGGTGGAGCCTCTGCGTCATCTGTGCTGGTGCCTCCTGCTTGGCTCATTGACTAGACTACTAGGACTCAGGTTGCTGCTGGTGAGAGAAGGAGCTCTTCCTTGAGTACTTACACTGCCCTTTCCATGTTTCCATGTTTATTCCTCACCGCAGCCATGCGAGATGGGCACATGTGTGCTCTCCCTTCTGTCTGTGAGGCTTCCATGACACAAGGCTTTTATTTAACCTGCCCACAGTCACCAGCTAGTAAGTGGCAGGATGGGCATTGAAACTGACATTCTGACTCCAAGCCTCTTATCATAGCCACCGTCCTCAACTCCACATTGATAAAAGGAACATGCGAGAAAGCCCCGTGGAAAAACTTAGAGGGGGACATGGAACTTCAGTTTGTCATGAGGCATAATCCTGGGGGTGTACAAAAAGATAAATCTACATGCACCATCCTTTTTTCATTAGAAATCAGTAGTGATGGGAGCAATCAGTTCTTGGGTAAATCAGCCAAAATTTGGCAGAGAAGGAGAGCTGTGGCACAGTTTGGGAGCCACATTTTCTGTCACAGAGGCTGTCCTGGTTTGGGTCAGGGACACTCCTGGTGTGACAAGTTGAAAGTCACCCAAGCCCCGTCCTCGGGCAGGTGACCCAGCAGTGGCCAGGGCGGGTCTCCACGCATCCTCCTGGAAGCTTGTTCCTAGACCTCGGAAGCTCACCACACAGAGAGGCGACCTGCGAGTGGACCCGACCTGCGAGTGGACCCTGGCTTCCCTGTCACCACACAGAGAGGCGACCTGCGAGTGGACCCTGGCTTCCCTGTCACCACACAGAGAGGCGACCTGCGAGTGGACCCTGGCTTCCCTGTCACCACACAGAGAGGCGACCTGCGAGTGGACCCTGGCTTCCCTCCCGCATGGGCCACCAGTGTTTAGTTTTGTAGCTGGGTGGAATCCCTGCAGGGGACTGAAGTATGCATTTTGTGGTTCGCACGGAGTATCTTTACTAGGAAGCAGGATCAGCTGCTGGAATCGTCCTGCCTTGCTCAGCATGCATGCGGGCTCTTTAGCTTTGAGAAAGAGAAGTGGTTTTGTGCTGTTAAAAAAAAAAAAGAAAACCAACCCAAACCAAAACACACACACACACAAAACACTGAAACCGTTATGATTATCTCCTTTTCAAGCTGTTTGTACATATATGATATGGCCAGTGATTTAAAAGGGGGGGGGGGATCCCCAAACTTCTAAAGATGGACTCTTCAGAGCCCAGGTCCTGGGACAGAGCGGGTATTGTGTGGGTGAGCTAGAGGAAGAAATCAGAAACAACTCCGGGCAACAGAATTGCTTTTCTTTGGCCCAGAGTGGTATTATTTCTGCTGGATAAATACTGAGATCAGGGCCTAAACTCTTTAACTCATTCCTCTTTCTTGAGTTCACCATGAAAAGTGTTGATGTTAAGATCCTTCTGTGCCTTTCCCAATTTGAAATCCCCCTGGGCGTGTAGCGTCGGCCCCTGTGATCTTTCTCTCGCTCTAATGGACACTGCCTAGAAACCTGGTCAAGTGGAGGGTTTCCAAGGCTCCTGGTTTTCATTTAGGGTTATTAGCACCGAGCAGACTTATCTTCCTGGCTTTATAGCATAATGGCCTGCAGATGTCTGTGGGATAACTTAAGCCTGCATTGCCACCCCCAAGTGGACCACCCCCTCACTCTTCCCTCTTGTCCCAGACTCAGCAGATCTTGGAAATGCAAACCCAGGGAAGCTGCGGCTGGCATTCTTGGACTTCAGAATTGAGACGGTTCGCTTTTAAGAAGTGTGCGGGCACACATGCCTGTTTGCTCTGACCAAGCCATGTGGGATGTGGGGCGCTGCCTGTTTACAACATTTTTTTCAGGGTTTCCTCCAGTGTTCTGATTTGCATGTTTCCTCATGGATGGTTTAACTGAAGATGGCAGAGGGCCCTCTCAGATCATTTCTAGGAGGATTATTTGCCATTATCAGCTGCTGGGGGGCTGGGAGATGAGTCTCTGGCCTCTCTGTCTGTCGATCCTATGCAAAACCCCTCTTCACACTCGTGACTTCCCTGCAGGATGACTCACTGAGGAAAAGGGTAAGGAAGGAAAGTCTAGGGTTAGTCCCTAAATATCTGTAAATCCTAGATTTTGTGGCCTGACATGAAAACAAAGCGTTTTTCTAGTCACCCACAAAGAGGGCATTGAGAGATCACCCTTCCCATCTATGGAAGACTGTGAAGATAAAGGGAAGAAAGAACAGGTCAGATCCCAGAACATGGGACTTTTCTGGTTCAGGAAGCAGAGTATCTTTGTAGGGAACTGTCTCACACAGATGTCAATGCACAGCTTCCGGGTGACCAAGGCTGAGTGTACAGTAAATCTTCAACAGTGCAGCATGTGTCAACCTTTATGTGGGTACTAAGTAAGCACAGATGCTGGTTGTCCTATGGCAGTACAGCTGGGAACTGCGACTTGGTGGAGGGCTGCATTTCAGGAGGAGGGCTGTTTGGCTGGTTTTATTTCCTACAGTTTATAGAAGTTTGTGGAAGGGTCAGGAGTTCTAGTTTGAATAGGTGAAACTGTTTGGTCCTGTCTGCAAAGCCCAGGCTTGATTGAAAGGCAGTTTCCACATGGACTCTTCTCTAGCTAGATGTGTTCATTGCCCGTCCATCTAGAGAAGGACTTTTTGATAGGAGCCTTTTAGGGGAGGTGTGTTGAATATGTAGTCAATGTTTGGATAGAGAGATATGAGGTAAATTAGCTCTTAGAAGTTTAGCCAGCCATACCCGCATAAAAACAAAACAGAACCTCTGTTTAGAAACGGAAGGTAAGCTTTACCCATTTGAACTTCTGCACATCAAAACATTATCTCAGTAGTCTCCATGGGTCTTTTTTTTGCACTGAATTTAGAAAATTTTTAAGTGATGACATTCAGTAAAGGCAGGTAATAATAAAGGAATATATAAAGACCCCCTTATCAAATTAGGACTGAATTTTTTTTTCTTCTAACAACTTCAAGACTGAGTGTCCTGGGGAAGCTGGGATAAAACAGTCACAGGCTCTTCTTTGCGACAGTGTTCTCTTCTGGTGACTCAGTATCTCTGTTATCTGTTTCAGAAACTGTCTGGGCGGAAGATAAATCCAGTTCTACGGATGTTTGGTCAGTCCATATCAGGAGGGATTGATATGGATGGAAATGGCTATCCTGGTAAGCTGTTTTTCTTTAAAGGGGAACATGAGATGAACTAAGATAAATGTATGAGGGAAAATAATTTCCAGGCTTTTTAGCAGTCGTTAACGTACATCTGGGGATTATGAAATATTTTGCACAGTAGCATGTGGGTGTTTGGCCTGGTGTTCAATTTTAAGGGAAAAGTTGTGTTGTAGTTTATCTTTGGGTTTTTAAAAAAATATATTTTTATTGAGATATCTGCATACACCATACAGCCCATCCAAAGTATACAACCAATGACTCACAATATCATCACGTATTTGTGCGTTCGTCACTATGATCGTTTTTAGAGCATTTGTATCCCTCCAGGAAAAGAAATAAAATAGAAAAGAAAAATCCCATACATCTCATATCCCATACCTGTCCCTCCTATTGACCACTAGTATTGCAGTCTACCCAGTTTTTTTTTTTACCCTTTGTGCTCCCATTATTTATTTATTTGTCCTTATTTTTTTTACTCATCTGTTTATACCCTGGATAAAGGAGCATCAGCCACAAAGTTTTTGTAATCCCACGGTCACATTGTAAAAGTTATATAGTTATACAGATGTCTTCTAGAATCAAGGCTACTGGAACACAGTTCAACAGTTTCAGATACTTCCCACTAGCCACTCCAATACACCATAAACTAAAAAGGGATATCTATATATTGCATCAGAATAACCTCTCAACTCTGTTTGAAATCTCTCAGCCACTGAAACTTTATTTTGTCTTACTTATCTTCCCCCTTTGATCAAGAAGGCCTTCTCAATCCCATGATGCTGGTTCCCAGCTCATCCCTGGGAGTCAGGTTTTTGTTGCCAGGGAGATTTACACCCCTGGGAGTTATGTCAGGGAGGAAGATAGTGAGTTCACCAGCCTTGTTGGCTTAGAGAGGCCACATCTGAACAACAAAAGAGGTTCTCTGGGGGTGACTCTTAGGCATAATCATAAGTAGGCTTAGCATCTCCTTTGCAGAAATAAATTTCAGAGGGGCGAGCCCCAAGATCAAGGGCTCAGCCTATTAAATTGATTGTCCCCCGTGCCTGTGAGAACGTCAAGAATTCCCCCAAATGGAGAAGTTCGATATTTCTTCCTTTCTTCTAATTCCTTCTTGGGGGGGTTGCAAATACTTTTTTATTCTCTGCCCAGATTACTCTGGTATATATTGGGGATCCCACTGACCTGTATAAACCAATAAGATCTCATGCCCTGTTCAAGATTCCATGTAATTATGGTGCTAGAATAAACTGGCCATACAAATTAGATTAGGTAAAGCACTACCAAAAATATAAATTTTTCACCAAATAAAGATCTCTTCCTTTGGTGTCACACAGAAGTTGAAGTTTTAAATATAGACCATATCATCCTTTGCCCTGTATTCTGATTTACTTTAGTCCTACACAGATCAACTTAGAGTCATATCTCTAGTTGGAGTTTGATTACTTGTTCAGTTTTTTTTACAGTTGCTGTTTGGCGAACTGCTGACTTTCATAGCTTCAGGGCTCTAACCTTGAATTTCAGGTGTCACACAAATACCCAAAGTTCCAGAAAACAACCAAGTTATGCACAAAGAGCTCAGCATTTCAGAATTTAGAAATAACAGTTATCTGGAATAGATGTGACTGCTGTAAGAGTTTACAATCTAGGACCCTTTTTACAATAGGCCCAACCTGATAACCTATGCTCTTAACTTCAAGTCTCCAAATTTGTATATTATAGTTAGTCCATATGAGTGAGGCATAATAGTATTTGTCTTTTTGCTTCTGACATTTCATTCAACATACTGTCCTCACAGTTCATTCACCTAGTTGCATGCCTTACAACTTCATTCCTTCTTGTGGCCCTCAGTAGTCTGTTGTATGTGTACACCACAGTTCCCTCTTCCATTCCTCAGTCAGTGTACCCTAGGCCACCTCCATCCATTTCGAATCAGGAACATTGCTGCCGCAGTGGATATGCAGATATCCGTTTATCTTTGGGTTTTTTAAATGATCTAATGTGAAGGATTTAAGCATCAGGAGGGTAGAATTTCTGTGACAGGAGTCCTTTCTGATGAAAACAAAACAAAACAAAGCAAAACAGCCCTGTCCACAATTTAAAAGATAAATAGTGAAACCTCTATTAATAAAATGCAGGAAATTTTGAATATATTTTCCTTGTTAATTAACAATATTCAGAGGCTTCTCACTCTTAGAATGCAGGGATAAGGAGTAAGCAATAACTTTCCCACGTACCCCTACTCTCCCTGCCTGCTTTACCCCCAAGAAACGCATTGAGAGAAACATCAGGAACAAGACAGAAGCTATGTCCTCTCCCTGACGGGTAAAGTGGACCTCGGGCATGCAAATGGCGTTAAGTGCCCTTTACCGTTCAAGGCTGACTGGTCTTCAGCATCAATTAATGCTCTGGGGCAGTTGAGACTAATGAAATAAAAATGTGTGATTTGAAATCCCAACCCTAAGTGACAGCTGATTTCAGTAAAATTGGCTAAGCGGTAGAATAGTGATTCTTTGGATGTTTGAAGGGGTGGAATGGGGTGGGGTGGGGAAACAAAGATAAGAATTTGAGCAAATCCAAGCTCCATCATGGAATTCAGAACAAAATTCCCATGAAAATATAGGTCAGCCTGGTTTTGCCTGGTTTTAGAAAAGATTTCTCTTCGCTTAAAATGTTTGGAAGGATTTGGAGATAACTAATGCAGACCTGCACGAGAGCCCAATATATTGTAGATTTGTGGGTACAGATAATCCGTCATGACTTTACAGGACCAGGAGGAGAAGGAGTGGGAACAGAAGGGGTTAGTGTTGGGGTTTTTGTCCCAAGATAGACGCTTGAGGGTCCTTTTAAGTTTGAAAAGGCAGTTCTCCTTGTTCTGGGGAAATTTGTGGCCATCCCTACATACTACCTCACAGTGGGTTAGCACTTTAATATAGGCAAGAATGCTTCCATGTGAATTTACATGTTACAGTAACCCCAGGACGTAGGCAGGGATGGAGGTAGTCACTCTACTTTATAGCCAAGGAAATGGAGACTTCAGACAGCTTAAGGGCTGACCAGGGGCCCCGCTGTGCTGCATGGGCCCAGCCCGCCTCCTAGCTCAGCTACATCTCTACATACATGGTGCAGGTCTGCTCACCTGAATTTATCTTGGCATTTTTCATAAAAGGAATGATAAATTATTTTCAGATATATAGTCAGTTGTAAAAAACTGTTGTAAAAGGGGGAAATTAACAAGCACACCGGAGTGCAGAAGTTTCAATGGCACTGTGGTTCATGGATTTGCTGTTTGCTTTTCCTTAACACGGGCATTGCACGGATGCCCTTATTTGGTGATTGAATGGACTCAGACTCTTTGGGCACCGGTGCTTGGTTCTGTGCAGTAGTAAGGGGAATCCTAGGACTAAGGGATGTACGTTAGGTGGGGGAGAAATCTATTACATGAGTGAATATTTCCTAAATCGAAGTTATTTAGGAATAAGCAGAATAGTATCGGTTAACGCTTGTGCCCTGGTTTATGGTTTATTAAGTATTTTTATGAATTTATCAATTTTAATATGACCAGCTTCTGAAGAAGACACTTAAGATAATGATCCCCATTTTATAGACCAGGAAACTAGGAGAGACTATATCACTCTAAGGTCACCCAGGGTGAAGGGTGGAGCAGGGATGATTCATGAATTCTGCTGAACCTAGAGTTTTTTCCAAGTCACTTAATTCCAGGTATCCTTCTCTTAGTCAGTGCTGTCCAGAAGAAATAAATACATGTGTAATTTAAAAATTGCTAGTGATTGCTTAAAAAAGGCCAAGAGAAACAGGCAAAATTGATTTTTTTTTTTTTTTTTTTTTTTAGAAGGGAAGAAGAAAGGGAAACATCTTTAAACATTTTCTTGTATTTTGTTTGTTTGTTTGTTTTTTACATGGGCTGGGGCCGGGAATCGAACCGAGGTCCTCCGGCATGGCAGGCAAGCACTTTGCCCGCTGAGCCACCGCGGCCCGCCCCGCAAAATTGATTTTAATAATGCTTTATATTTAGCCCACTGTATCTTATATATTGTCATTTCAACATCTAATCAATGTAAAAATTATTGAGATAGTTAACTTTCTTTTTCGTACTAGGTCTTTGAAATTCCTGTGTGTATTTTACATTTATAGCAAATCTCAGTTCAAGCCAGGCTGCATTTCAAGGTCTCAGTAGCCACATGTGATGCCATGCTGTGGG
Source organism: Tamandua tetradactyla (assembly GCF_023851605.1). Taxonomy (NCBI): domain Eukaryota; kingdom Metazoa; phylum Chordata; class Mammalia; order Pilosa; family Myrmecophagidae; genus Tamandua; species Tamandua tetradactyla. Next base: position 50,003,680 of record NC_135341.1, on the reverse strand, counting down.
GGTCACTGTGGCTCTGAATCTTACAAGAACATTTCATAGCCCAGAAAATGTCTGTCAGAGGCTTCCCTAACCTCCAGGTGGGCCTCGGTCACTGCACAGTGCCTTGCCACGGGGCAGGTGGGGTCGGGCTTCCGCCGGTTTCTGAACGCTGTGCACGTCTCGTTTTCAGATGTAACTGTTGGAGCCTTCCTGTCCGACAGTGTGGTTCTTCTAAGGTGAGATACTGCTTGCTTCTTGGATTACATTCTTCGTGGGTGGGGGATGGAATTTGGTGGGGAGGCACAGGGAAGTTATGTTATTCACCATCAATCAGCTCTTCCCTCTGTCCAGTTCCTTGCAGGCCAGGGGTGCCTATGTGAGTAGGAAAGATCACTTTATTCCCCTTCTTGTTCCTGAGTTTTCAGCAGATGCGCCTGGAATGGCTCACAGGTGTGAGATGATAGCCTCCCTGGAGCTTCCAGGCAGGGTTTCCCTCGTCTAAGCTTTAGTGGTTGTTGCCTTTGGCCAGGAACAGCCCCTTCCATTAAAATGTCATCCAAATATTGTTTTCCGTGGGCACCATGACACTAGAAGGGCTGTGAAGCACTGTCCTGCCCCATCTCTTACATCCCTACGCCCTGCATCCTCAAGTGCTCACTGAAGCCCATGTGCCTGGATCTCTCCTACAAAAGCCAGTGGGCTTGCCATTACCACCCACCAACCTCCGCCAAGTATTTGTGAGTCAGAGGAGGCAGAATTACACTTTGGAGTGGGAGCCAACAACTGGGTTTTGTTAATAACCTTGATGGCAGAACTTTCTAAAAAAGAATGGAAGGATCTTAGAGCTGGAAGCGATCCCGGAGGCCATCTAGTTCCACATGGATTCTTCTCCGTGCCTTCGTCTGAGTCTCCCTGGCACCGTCACGCAGCCTCTGCTTGAATGAGGTGCACCCATGGGTGGGGATTTAACAACGTCGGAGGAAATGAATTAACCCCCAGATAAAAATGTTAAATTGTTAAAGAGGCAAAAGAGCCTTGAGGTTAAAAGTGTGGACTCTGGCGCCAGATGACCTCGGGCTACCCCTGCCTGTGCTGTTACCACGTGAGTGATCCTGGGCAAACTCTGAAACCACTTGGCATACTGGTTCTCATCTATTAAACAGGATAATAATGGCACTCACCCCAGTGGGTTCTTTTAAGAACCGAATGGTCTAGTAGATGTAAAATGCGTAGAATAGTTGTCTGGTTTACGTGTTCAATAAATGTTAGCAATTTTTACATAAAGTGGTTTAAATTTGCGCCTCCTGAGATTCTGCTCGTTGCTCCCTTATCTTCTCCATCGTGGCCTTTTCACCGTCTGAAGGTGGCAGTTGTGTCCCCTGGGTAGTGACGTCACTAAGATAAAAACCTCCCCATGTGACTGGTGTTTTACTTTCTTTGCCATCCCGGCCCCCTTCCTCTGCGTGTGACAGCTTTTCTCTTAAGTAAAACCAGCTTTCTTGGTTCCAGAGACTGAGATTAGATTTGTGAAGCAGGGAGCTCTCCCTGGTCCCTTCATGATGTTGTTTTCACTCTCTTCACCATTCTGGGCCCCTTACGCTGCTTTGTCAGGATTTCCTTGAGTAAAACATGTATCTCGGCTTCACACGGGCAGAAACAGGCCGCCTGGAAACCGAGAGCGTTGAGCTTAAGGTTCGTCGTGCCAACTCTGCTTTCTAATAATTCTTATATTTTATAAATTTCTGGCTGTAAGCATCAGCGGTAAGGGTCTCTTATTTCTCTCTCCTTTGTGGTGGGGCACAGGAGTTTGCTCACACATGGATGTAAAAGGTGAGGGGGTTAAAACAGGGCATGGAAGACCCCGATCCTAGCCTGGAGTGGAGACCTGAATCTGATGAGGTGGAAATTAACAGGGACAAACGTGAAGTCCTTTGAGGGGACGGCCAGGTGGAGCACACCTTTAGGGAGGAGGGCGGGGAGAAGCCTGGGGTGGCCGGCAGCACGCCCGGGAAGAGCAGATGGGGTAGGAGTAAACTCAGGAGAGCCAGGGCCTGGCTGCCATGGAGGGTCTTGTAGGGAGGGCAGGATCAAACCACCCATTCCTTCAGGTGTCCTGCGTGCCTGTTGAGAGGCAGCTATGGCCCGGTCCTGGGAATACTGTGGAGAACCTAACAGACCTGGTGTCTGATCTTCTGTTCTAGCCAGGGAGTGATTACCAAGCAAATACAAATCCAACTAATGTTTAGTAAGCGCCTGCTATATGCTGGGCACTAGGCACTTTGTTGTGCAAACTTTTTTATTGTTATTGTTGTTTTCTCTTCGTACTGGGGTATAGTTTATCCACAATAAAATGCACAATTAAGTATACAGTTTGATGAGTTTTGACCAGTGTAGGCACCCCTTAGGAGCACCCTAGGAATTTTTCTCATGCCTCTCCCCATAGACAACCACTGTTCCAGTTTCTAACAGGACAGATTGGTTTGCCTGTTCTAGAATTTCACATAAATGGAATTATACAGTGTTACTTATTTGTGTTGACTTCTTTCATTCAGTTTAGTGTTTTGTAAAAAAGTTAATGCTGAACAGTAGTCCATTGACTGAGCTGTTCATTGATTCATCCTCTTGTTGATGGAATGTATATCAGCCCCTAGTCTTCTTAACAACTTTATGACATAGGTATTTTTATTATTATTATCCTTGTTCTATGGATACGGAAACCAACTCCCATAGAGGTTTTACAAACCTTAAAAGAAAGGTAACTCCAAGTGTGCTGAGGACAATGAAACAGTTATGGGGTCCTGGGCAATGGATGCTGAGTTGGGCAGAGGCCTGAGCCTGATGTTGGAGTTGGCAGTGAGGTCAGCAGAGCCCTGGCTGTAGCAGCTCTAGAGAAGTGATGGGGTCAGAAGTCAGATGGCTGTGCTTGGACAAGAGCAGAAGAAGTAAGAAAACAGTGAATCTCAACAGCCTTTCCAGAAGCTTGGCTACAAAGGTACAAATGGGATTGGCAGATGGTTTAGAGAAGACATTTTAAGAATGGGAGCTTCTGGGCCAGCAACTCGGCCAAAGAGAACGAGAGGGGAGAGGTTGTAGAGACACACTGACCGGGGTGGACCACCCACTTCCTAAGCTTTTTCTTGCATCTTCTAAGGGTGAACCCAGAAGAAAATGGAAAGGAAAGACCAAAATATAGGATTTCTTTTAGCAGGAGGAAGGATATCTGAGGCAGGAGGGATTAGAGATGGGGAGGGGCCTCATCTGAGCCCAAGGGGTTTGAGTGGGGCGGGGAAAGGGGAGAGGGCTAGGAAACATGCATACATAGGTATGCACACCTGGACACACATGTTGCTCGTTGTTCTTAAATATTCAGAAGGACGAAGTCCAAAAGTGTGTGGATTAGAAATGCTTTGGGCTGCAGTTAAGAGAAAACCTTGCTGAGAATGGCTCTAAACCGTGTAGACATTAATAAGCTCCAAATGGCTCCAAGGTTTTTTTTGTACCTTTAAAGTGTCACCGGGGTGCAGGCCCATTTTTATCTGTCTACCTGTCTCTACCCAGCAGCACCACTAACCTTGCAAATGGCCAACGTAATTTGAGCAACAGCATGTCAGGGTGCATCTGGCTGGTTTTATTATTTACCTGGAAGTGAAATGGTCAGGGCTTAACCTGTCAGAGAGCCATCAGAAAGAAATATTCCAACAACCAGCTTTCTTTTAAAAAAAAAAAAAGTTCCAAAAGCATTTGAAGTGCTGTCCTTGGGTGCCCCTTTGCTTTTATCTCTGAGGTTGGCGCATTTGCAGGTGGCCCAGTCTTCCCTGCCCCCCACCAGCAGTGTTGGTTGGCCTCAGTTCTGCCCTCAGGAAGTTTGCTTCTCTTGGATTATCTCAGGAGGGCAGATCCTGTGTTCGAGTGATAGGTTCCTGGCACTGTGCCACTGAAGGGTAAAGGAAGTGATCAGAGAGCCTTATGAAAGATTTCTGGGCTTTCCTGTTCCAAAAACAATACTTGGAGTTGAAACAAAAAGGTTTGAGGAAGCTGTCTGACAGATATCAGAGGGACATGTGTCTGGGAGGGTCCCTGTGCGCCTTTCAAAGGACTCGGCTTTAACAGCTTCCACTGAGGTCATTATGTCCGGGTGCTCCCTTCTGCTTCCTGCTCACCTCACCTTTTTCTGCAAAGCTCTCCCATGAGAGTCGGGCATCCTCCCCAGTGAGGTGACCCTGGGGATGATGTGGTGGGCTGTCCTTTTCTTCTTTACAATAAAGAGGCAGGTTGTGGCCTGGGTATGGTGGAGACCAGCTCTTCATGGTACCACTGTCCATTTGTGACACTGTGGGTACTCCCGTGGCTTTCAGTCCTTTAGGCTGGATTAAAGTTTGAATCGATTTAATAAGGGATTTTGAACACCTATCTTGGTAACAGAGTGAATTAGCCAGGACCCCCGTCCTTGGGAGGGCTACAGGTTGACGGGGCAGACTTGGAAATAGATAACTACTCTTCACTTAGTAAGCGGGGCCAGAAGTGTGAATACAGTGCAGGGCCCAGGAAGAGGGAGGATATCCAGCTGCCCGGGGGGCTAGGGAAGGCTTCCTGGGAGAGGAGCACTCGAGCTGGCAGCTGGAGCTGCACATTGTGCAGATGTGTAGGGTGTCCACTGGCATCTGCACAATTACATTGACCAGGGGTGGATCACCCACTTCCTAAGCTTTTTCTTGCATCTTCTAAGGGTGAACCAGAAGAAAATTGAAAGGCCAAAACAGTGGATTTCTTTTAGGTATTGCTGTTGTCCGACTTCTGTTAGCTCTCAGCTGAATTTGCTCTAGGAGTCCCGTGCTCCCTTGTACTTTTCATAACTGCTCCAAGACTCAAATCTCCCAGCAGTGGAGGTAGTGATGAAATCACTCAACCCCTTCTGTGCCGCCTGTCTCCTCACATCCTTTTTTTCACCGAGGATTTCCTTGGTGCTTTCTGTTCTTGGTGCTGGTGTCTACCATCATTCCCATTTGTCCTGCTACCCTGGGTGGGAGCAACGTACACAAGTGAGGTCATTGTTTTTAGGTCACCAATGCCCTTAATCTTGTTAGGTCACCCCAGTGGCATGAAGGCCAGTGCTCTTTAGAGGTAAAAGGGTCTCTTTGTGAGACCCGGGCTGTGAGAAGATTAAGCCACAGCTTAGGTGAATCCTCCCTGAGCAGATGTTTGCAATGAGAGCAGAATGGCGTGGTTCACTCTCTCAGCTTTTGTTGAACTGCCCCTGGGGAGCCATGGAAGGCGCCTCTCTTCCTTTGTGCATCCATCAGATGCTGGGGAGTGGTCCATGCCGGTGAGAAGTGTCTGGATGATTATTGGGTTTCATTTGGTCCTGATGCTGAGTGGGTTGATTTCTTCCGCTCAGAAGTGCTTTGCTGTTACCAGCTGGGATGCCGTTAATCAAGTTCTTTTAGAAAAATGCATAATGAATTGAATGGGTAAATGAGGGAGGGATTTGACCCAGGGGATGTGTTTGGAACTTCATAGTTCATGGCAGTAAATGCTTCGGGGGTATATAGAAATGTGCATCTGTTTCTCAAACACAGCATTCAAAGTACGAATTCCTTTTAAATATATTCAGATCTTCCTAATAAAATGGAAATAAGAACTAAATTGTTGAAGTTTTAAATAATACCCAACATCTGGTGATTCATTTATGGCTTCAACCAGAAGTGTTTTATTAACAACTAACTTGGCTCTACTATTGTGAAGTTACCCATTCACTTATTAGGAAATAAACTTCTAAAAGGAGAAAAAATATTTGCCGAGCTCATTGGCCCATCTGTCTTGGGTCATTTCACACTTTAATTAAATGCTGGGCTGAAAACCCAGGTTTTATCCTGTCAGTGTCATTTTGCTGAGCTGCATCTCAACAGTACTAAGTTACCTTCCTCTCTTGACCTGCAGGGCAAGACCTGTCATCACAGTGGACATCTCCATCTTCCTCCCAGGCTCCATCAACATCACAGCACCCCAGTGTCATGATGGACAGCAACCTGTGAACTGCCTGAACGTCACCACCTGCTTTAGCTTCCATGGCAAGCACGTTCCAGGAGAAATAGGTGAGAAGCCCTGAGTGGGACTCAGGATACCCATCTTTGCTGGAGTTCTGCATTTCAGGATTCTGCTCGCCTGTGGGATGGTGGGCAGCTGTGGGATGTTCTTGAAGTTCCCTCCTGCTGTGCATCGTGGCTGGTTTTGCAGGCAGCAGGCCTGCAGGCTAGATGTTCCTTTCCCTCTGAGGCTCTTCCTCTTCTCTTTTCTGGCTTATCAATGTCTTCCCAATTGAATACAACCTCCAGATCTAGGACAAATAATGTATGACCCCAGGCATCCTTTCCCCAAATTTATGTGGACCAGGCTGAAACCTCACTGGGCCATGAGTGGAATAGGTCCCATTGATTTGTGGCACTGTAGTGGCTATGGCCTGACCCTTGTGGAGTATTCCATGCAGAAAAGGCAAGGACTTTGGAGGCTCCCTTAAGTAGCATCAGCCAGATGCCAGAGGGCTTATGCCCTAAGGTGTGGCATTGGAAATCAAGGATGGATGGTTCAGTCAGACAGATGGAAAGAGGCAGGCTTTGCCCTGGGCAGTGGCAGCTGCCCCTGCCATTTCTATGATTAGAAAGCATCAACTTGCTAGCACAGCTCCGGAGGTTGGATCAAGCCCCAAGAACCAAATAGAGATTGGTGTTGATTAGAAATCAGAGCATGGGGTACTGAATGAAATGAATTGGAGTAGTTGTGCAGATTAATAGATGCCTTGTTTTTAACCTGAAAAACTGATTTCATAATAGAAAGTAGAGTTTGGGGAAAATGAAAGCACCAATAAGGGCCTGGGCACTGACTTTCTTAGACATTTTTAAGGTCATGAGTAAATCCCTTCACTACTCAAAATGTGATGCATCAGCATCAACTGAGAGCTCGTTAGAAGTGTAGAATCTCAGCCCTCCCCAGATTTGCTGAATCAAAATCCAAATTTACAAGATCCTCCTGGGATTTGTGTGCATATTTAAGCTTGAGAGGCACTTCTCTGGAGCACACGTGTTAGTGCACACATACCTACCTAGGCGGAAACATTGTTACCCATGTTAGTTCATTCTTCGGGTGCACCTTGAAGTTTCCACGTTATTTAAGTTTGCACATCCTTCTAGGTTAACTGTCTCCTTGACATTTTATCTTGAGCTTCAAGGGGGATTGAATAGCCTCAATGATCAGACCTTATACTTGTTTATATAGATCGCTTTTCTATTTAGAAGAGCTTAGAACTTAAAAAAATTGAATAGAAATATTCCGTGATCTTGGGAATTGGTTAGTGAAGGAGGGTTAACAAAATTTTTGCATGCGGCCCAGTGTGAGGAAGAAACTTGCCCAGGATCATACAGCTATTGGTAAAACGAGGAGTTGAATTCTGATATAAGGATATTTATATGTGCTTTCCAACAACAGCTGTTTCTCATCACCTCCCCAATTAAGACACTCTAGTCTCTAGGAAAACAAGCTTCCTTGATGGTCCCAGGACTTGTGTGCCTCCATATAATTATATAGTGTTCATATATACCAGCTCATGATGTAGCTGGATTCCATTAAAAAACGTTTTTTAAGAATGATTGAATTGCAGATGAATTTTGCTTGCACATAAAAAGAAGCAGAGCTCTTCTGGAATTCTAAATAAAAACAAGCAATTGATAGTTCATTTATGTGTTCACTCAAAAACTATTTATTGAATGTCTACATGTGTCAGGCATAGAAATGTAATCCTTGCCCTCACAGAGCTTCTAGTGGAAGTTACAAAGAGTTCTACTATTTTGATCTTGAAGAGCTATAGACAACCTCCCAACTCTTTAACTACATTTTAAACACTGTTGTGATGAAAGTGGGGTAAATTGTTCTAACAGGAACAGGGGAGAACAAAGATGCAACCTTGAGCAAGAATGATTTCAGAGCAAAGGCCAATGGTACGGCACACCCTTGGCTTCAAGGCTTGCGGGCTGGGCAAGGAGAAGATTTGATGTTTCCTCATACCTGCTGCAGACCAGCAGCCCTTTCTCTGCACATCAGGCATCAGCCTTTTGTTGACCACTGGGCAGAATTAGAATTTTATGGTTCAGCCATGGCCCTGGGAGTGCTGGGTTTTAAAAGAAGAGACAGACTGTTGGGTGACATATAGGACTGGACCTCATGGATAATGTGAAGCTACCTGGCTAATGTCACCATCAGCTGAAGGGTGGGTGATATTTGTCACACTGCACCCTCCCATTGCAGTTACTTTCTTATCTGCCACATGTATTTGTTGATGAAATCAAACATCCCTTTATACTCTAAGGGGATGTTTTCCAACAGATATTTAATAATAAGGCTTAAAGAGGATGGTAACTGGAAAATTTTGGTATCAGCAGGGTAATATACAAAATTAACCATCCTGGCATTTTTTTTTCTGTCTCTTCCATTGGCATCCCGGGATCTCAGTCATCTCAGGAATAGAAGAAATGAGGAAATCTGTCACAAACGAGCTGGTGGTGGAATGGAGAGTTTGGGGTGGGATAAATGGGTAGCCATCTTGGACATGTGATGGAAATCTGGTGAAGGTGAATGTGGCTTGTGAAGCAGCTGGGTGGGTCCACTCATGGATGGGGTGTGCCCAGAGCTCATCATGGAAGGGAACAGCCCTATGGCTCTGCATGGTCAAAGATCAGATCCCCAGTCTCCATGTGAGAGCAGAGGGTGGGTGCACCTCTGGGAGTCCAGACATCCTCTACACTCCTGCAGACCCACCAGTGGGTCATCCCCCAGGTCTTTGCCTTAGGGGCCGACGGCTGGTTCTCTGGGTCGTGAGCCTTCATTACTCCCATTACTGGCAGCTACAGAGGAACCCTGTGGTTGGTGGTTTTGTTCCCGGGATGCCTGGCAGAGCAGCCCCAGCATCATAGCAGAAGGCGCAGAAGGGGCCTTTTGCAGCAGAGAGACAACAGCTTAATAAACCAGCACAGAAAGTGTCCAGTTACATGGAGTTACAGAGGCACCTGTTTGTTCATTCACTCAACAGTAGTTATGAAGCTCTTATAACATGGTGCCTGGCCCTGTGCCCAGAGTAAACAGGACAGGTAGGGTCCCCAACCTCAAGGAACTTGCAGAGAGACAAAAACAATAACCAGATGCACGCCTGTTCCCTCTTCTAGGAACATGGGCTGAGAATTCCAATTCTGACAGTGGGCTCACCCGCAAAATAAGTTTACAACATATTGCACTCACTAGTTCAAAACAAGACCTACTATTATTAATCATGTCATTCTCAACCCAGGGTGCAGCCTGTGGCTCCTTGGAGCCTCCTGACTGTTGTAAGTCAGGGAGGTGTATTCTGAGCCTAAGGGGGCTCCCCATCTTACCCACAGGGCAGTGCTGTCCCCGCTTGCTGGCCAGGCTGAAGCCTAAACTTGCTCGGTGACCTCTGGAGGCTGAGAATTGAGTGGACAATTCTGGATTTGCACTTTCTCTCCAAGTGCTAAACAAAAACCGGGAGGAGATGAACCCTAAGAGGTTGTGTTTTGTGACCCCCGCCCATGTTTCCATGGCTCTCATATGGCCTGGCGAAGCTGTGCACAAGAACTGGGGTTCCTGCCCTGCCTGGACAAGCAGGAGTCCAGGCCCTGTCAGCTAGCACTGAGGTCACCAGAGCCAGTAGCAAGAATGGGATTGAAACTGGGCAACTTGCCCAGAGACCTTTCCTCTGGCTTGAGGGGTGCATTTCCGTTCAGGAGAGTTTTCGCACTCCCTCCAGTCTCTAGGGGAGTAAGGAGATGGGGCAATGAGGCAGATTCCTTGTTATGTGAGGAATGGGGTTGTGTCTAGTAGTTACCACCTCCTTTTTTGGGGCAGTGGGGGTTGGGGGAGACAGTCTAGGAAAGCTAGTAATGTGGAAATATCCTCACACCCCCTCCCTCCTGGGAAATTCTGAGGGAACCTCAGAGTAAATCTGGAAGGAGACTTTCTTAGTCCAATTTCACAGTTGAAATCTCTTTCTGAAGGAGAATGGGAATGAATCAAAACTGGCTAGGAGAGGCCAAAGCTGGAGTTGATGTGAGACAGCTGGCTCCATCCTGGGCCAGGCCTGTGCAGGGGCCCTCAGGAACCAGCTGGGGGCAGGGAAGAGGGGCGGCTGAAAGCATTACTCTGGGGCTGATCAGCTTTTCCATCAACATGACATCATTCAACATGGCATGGATATGAGCTGCCAGAGGGAAAACCTGAAGATGTGAAATGTGCTGTTCAGAGCAGGCCCTAATCAGAACCAGCACCCTTCCCAGGACGTGGACTGGCTGGCTTGCATTAGGGGTGGCCGCCTGCTCCAGCCTGCTGCACCCTCCTCCCAGGACCCCCAGGCCAGTGGACGGGCTGCTTCCCTGACATCCCCTCTGCTCCTTAGGGACTTCCCTTCAGGCACACTTGGGGGTGCTAATTAAAACAGGCTCAGGGATCCAGAATGGACGGCATTTCTTCTTGCCACTCTGGCAGCCATGAGACTCTTCCTCAGGCAGTGTCTCACATGGTGGGGGCCCTCTTTCTTCTGGAAGAGTTGATATGGGGCTGACTTCTTTTGGGATAATGTAAAATGTCAGGTTAAGTGTTAAATCAAGGAGAAGCCCTACTCAAGCAGTTCTCGCGATGAAATGCTTCCAAAATGATTGCCTTTGGTGAGTTGAGTAATTCGGTCTGCCTGTGATTGCATATATTTTTGGACATTTTAGAAAAATTTGGTAGGTAGATGAGTCAGTGTGCACGTGTCCCGCCTGTGAGCGGATGCCAGTTGCCTTGTCTTCAGCTGAGGTATTACTATGAACTGTTTCTCTCCTCCCTTGAGTTGGGGAAGGAATATTCTGGCTCATGAATCCTGTAGTGAGATGAGGCTTGGGAGGATTGAAGTGGGTGTTCCTAAAGTACCCACAGCAGCATCTGACACACGTTGAAAGTTGGTTTCCTTCCCTTTACCTGTTTCATTTGGGTTCCCCCAGAAACAGACCCCGGGACAAGAATTCGAGTGCACATGGTTTATTTAGGCGCTGATCCCAGGAAGTGTCAGTGGGGAAGTGGGCCAGTGGGACAGGGAGGGAAGGCAGCCAAATGATGGAAGTGTTATTGAGCAGGTTAGCCCTGGGGGCTGCTGGGGACCACTGGGACTCAGTGTAGAACACCCCTCAGAATTACCCCACCTGAGGGGTGAGGGAGGTGGTGTGCAGCAGTGATTGAGGGCTGCTCCAGGGACTTTGTTTCCACCAGTGAAAGCCCACACCAGAAAGGACACAGGTGCTGGCAGTTGCACATTGGCCTGGAGCTCACAGAGACATGGTAAAAGCCAAGAGGATACATGTGGGGCACCGAGAGCATCTGCTGTATCCTCCTGTATTCACTTCTGCCCAGGCGTCTCTGCGTTCTGCTGGCTCATCTCAGCCAAGATAGCCCAAGCCTCTGTTCTCCCCATGACCACCCTTCCTCAGGGAGAGGAGTGCTAGTGCTCTCACCTGGGAGAAAGGTGGGGCTGGAGCAGCACGGAGACCCCAGTCAGCAGCTACTGTCCCACGTCAGTTTAGCCCTCAGGTCCACTGGCTCATTTTCCAGAAATGTCCATTGATTTTGGCAAGCAGAACTTGGGTATTCACTGCAGTTGTACATTTTACTCTTTCTAACTATTTGGCTGTTGCTAAGGGTATGTGTGGTCAGTAGAAAGTAAATCTGCCAGGGTCCAGCTCTAGATCTCTGCAGCCGTTTGATGAGTCAACATTTGTCTTTGGTCAGGTAATATGGGAAATGCACTAAAACACAGTGTGATAGGAAGAGCCTGGCACCAGAGGCTGGGAGACAGATTTGGCTGTGTGGTGGTTGGCTGTCTGACTTAGAGTGAGCCTTTTCCCTTTTTGGAGCCTCAGTTCCCTTATCCAAAAAATGAGTTTGGGGCTAAATGGTCCCTAGGATGGCCTTAAAGCTTTGGCATCCTATAAGTCTCCCTATTTCCTGCTGTTGTCCCCATCAGAGAGGGTGTTTAACAATTGGTTAGGCTTCTATATTTTCTTGGTTGAAGCACTTTTTCATATGCACTCTTCTCTTCCTAATATCTCCTGGGATTATCCAGACTGTGGGTCCCTCCTGGTGACTCAGCCTTCCCCTGAAAATCAGCTGTTTGCTGAAATAAACAAGTTGAGGCAGACTCGGCCTTGCTGACCGGGAATCTGCTGGCTTGGCATGGAGAGGTCCTTGAGATGGCAGAGGCCCAGGAAAGCCATGAGAGGGCTCAAAAATATGCCCTGGGCTGCAGCGCCATCCCTCCCCTGTCATTTTCTTCCCTTCTTGTTCATACCTTCCCTGGGAGTTGATCCCTTTTGATGTTATTAAAAGCCATAGCTGTTCAGGGCTTCACATGCTTAAATGTCAGCAGGCCTAGGATGGCTCTTTTTTAATTGGTGCTGGTGTGTGGAGATGGGCTGGGGTAGGTCATCTGCTTTTCCACTGCTCAGCAACCTCATCTGGCTGTTGTAGGAATGGAAGGTTCCTATACTGTCACTATTAAAATGCCGTATTCCCCTGATTGCACAAATCAGTTAAAAATTAAGTTATTACAGAGGGACTGACCTCTGAAATGGGATTCCGTGACACAGAGAAGCAGTGAAATAGGTCTATTAATGCTAAACCCCTATTTTTATATAGAACACATTGTTAGGTATTTACCAACAGATTCTGAGATAATGATGGTGAAACCTTTTGGGTTTATCCAAGGAACCAATGCAGTCTATATTGCACCTGTCTTTTTAAATTCCTAGATTGTGTTTCAGTAGGCTCTACCAGCCGGCATTACACCTCGGGTGTAGGTGATGAGAGTTTCTTTCTGGTGTGGACCTCCGTGCAGGCTCCACTGTGGTCAGACTTCTGTTGAAATGGGTGGCATCACAAAATGTTCCATCAGTACGTTCAGCTACCTCGGAACAGTATCACCCTCAGCCTTCATCTGAGGTTCCCTGAATGCAAGCTCCATGGGGGCAGGGGTTTTCACCTGTGTTGATCACTGATGTATCCCTGGGCCTGCACTAGTGCATCCTACATAGTGATGCTCATAAACCACATTGGTGCACAGCTATGGGACGTGACTCAGCATCTCCGAGATGCACCGTCATGGCCATCACTCCCTTGGTACTGGGTGTCCCTCACATTGCTTTCTAGGAATCTATATTACATGGAGCCTAGAAGACCTCAGCAGCCTCTAGTAGTACTGTATAGGCTTGCCATGCTGCCTGTTTTTTTCAGAATAGAGGCCTATGCTGGGTACAGTTAATGGTGGACATGTGTATTGGTGGCTCAGTTGTTAACCTCTGAGGTTTAGTATCGAACCAGGAGAGCCATGAAGTGTGACACACAGAGCAGCTCAAAAGGCGGGTGGCATCTTGCTTCTCTCTAGATTCTGTGAGCTTGCTGGCCACCATGTTTGTCTCTGAGAAGGCCTTGGCTTGGAGCTGCTGTCCTCCGGGGAGTGGAGGGCGAGGTGTCGTGTGAGATGTGAATGTGGTCCTGGGAGTGGAAGACAAGCACCTCTAAGGTGGGAGTGGGGGTGACCTTGTTGCTGGGTGTCTGTCCTGGCTGACATCTTGACCTCTTGTTTATTGGCAGGCCTAAATTATGTTCTGACAGCTGATGTGGCCAAAAAGGAGAAGGGCCAGCTGCCCAGGGTCTACTTTGTGCTGCTGGGAGAGACTGTGGGTCAGGTCACGGAGAAGCTACAGCTTGTCCACATGGAGGAGACGTGCCACCACTATGTGGCCCACGTGAAGGTCAGTCGTCTCCTCTTATTTATTGTCAACTTGGATCTCTGCGGATGTTCTTTGGAACCAGTGAGAATGTCTTTTGTTGTGTTACTTATCCTTTGACTTCCAAAATTTTATTTGATAAATAGAAGGATATCCTTTTCTTCTTCTTTTAAACTGGAGTCTGAAAGCCCTTTTATTTATCTAACTGAACTGGTCCCAGCCTCTGAAGGGAGTTATGGTGAGCCAGGAGGCCAGTGACCATCTCCTCTATGAGGCTCAAGAATCTTCTCAGAGGAGAGCCCTAAAAGCACATCCTCTAGGTCCGTAGTGATGCTTGATCACACGGTGCCTGATGCCTTCTGGTGGTCCACTACACATTAGCTCCTGGTCACAGTTAAGGTATTTTAAAAGTGGTTGGACCTGATTTTTCTCCCTTGATTACTTTCTGTTTATTTTTGGTGTCATTTTTTGACCCTATATCCCTTTTACTCTAAGTAAACTTTCAAATGTTTCTCTCCTCTTAAGAATGTTTGTTAAATATACTTTGCTGCTAATTCAGGAGGCCAGATTTTGATTAGCCACAGAATGGCCTCCGTACAGGCAGGTGCTGTCGGGGTGGGAGTCCTGGCGATGCCCGAGGCTGCAGGAATGGTTGACTGTCAGTCCGCAGACAGGGCCAGAGAACACGGGAGGTGGAAGGACCCCTGTGTTCCAGGCTGTGTGGTAGTGGGTGGACACATGAGGATTTTGAAGCTGTGCAAACCTAGCCTTGTATCAGCTTATGAGCACCTTGGCCTCTCTGCATCTCAGTGTCTACATCTCTAAAATGGGCACGGTAACACCTACCCTGAATGGTGGTCGTCAGCATTCAGAATTACAAGATGAATATAATTAAAGAATCTTGCACGGAGTCTGACACATAGCAGGTGTTCAGTGTTGTTATTATTTTTTGTTGTGAATTAAAAAAATTTTTTAAAATACCAAAACAACAGTAAACAAATGCAAACATTCATAACTTTTGATCATTCCATTCTACATATATGTAATTCACAATATCATCACATAGTTGCATATGCATCATCATGATCATTTCTTGGAACATTTGCATCTATTCAGAAAAAGAAATAAAAAGAAAACAGAAAAAATTCATACATACCATACCCTCCACCCCTCTCCCCCACTGATCACCAGCATTTCACTCTAAATTTATTTTAACATTTGTTCCCCCTGTTATTCATCTTTGTTCCATATGTTTTACTCATCTGTTGATAAGGTAGATAAAAGGAGCATCAGACACAAGGTTTTCACAATCACACAGTCTCAGTTTTATTATTTTTAAGTTGGGCAATATGCAGTTGCCAATATTACATTTTTTGACTTACAGAAATGGCAATTTCATATAGTTCAACCTAATATTAATAGCCTAAGGATTGCTGGCTGTGGAAAAAATAGTCCACAGATTGGAGATGAAGTATCATTCTATTATTGTGTTGTTAGTACCAAGGCAGAAGAATAGCAGCTGCCTCTAGATGCTTCCAGGGTTTATAAGGAGAGATGCACCACACATCCATGGGCGCTGGGTCTGGCCCAGAGCCCAGGACTCATACCCCTGAGATGATTTTCAGTGTGACTGGGTAGTCTTATGCCCAGGCAGGCCACGTGCCGGGGCTTGCCCAGACCAGCTGCCCCAAGGCCCCAGGTGAAGGCCATTTATAAAGTGATTTGTGCTCCTGTTAAGCTGACTGCCACCCATCCTTCTAAGTTTTAGATTACATTGGCTCATGGGTGCCCCTGGGGTGTGAGGGCTGCCTAGGACAGCCTCCCACCCAAATACTCACAGGCTTTTGCTGCCTCTGCATGATTTCCATACTTGCTGGGGACAAGGCATCTTTCCTTGGGCTTCCTCCTGCCAGATCTGTTCCATGAATGCTTTCCTTTAGGGCTTTCCTTCAGGGCTCTTTGCAACTTCTGCTTTGGCTGGAAAGTTGCCCTTTGTTTCTGGCTAGCAGGGGTGTCTGCTGCGAGATGGGACCACACGGATCCTGCAGGTCTCTGCACAGGGCACGGCGGGAGCAGCAATAAGGCATGGTGGTAGCTTCTGAGGGTTAAGCGGGGAAGAGAAGATCCACCCAAGGGTCAGTGCTGCTATTTCCCCATATGTAGGGCTGTTAGATAAAATATAGCACTCCCATTTAAATCTGGATTTCAGATGAACTGTTAGGATTTATTTTTTCAGTATAAGTATAGCCTACGTTATGCATGGGATATACTTATATTAAAAAATTTTGCTGTTTATCTGCAATTCAAATTTAACTGGGTATCCTGAGTAATATTTTATTGCCAGCTCTACTGATATCCCTCTACCCTACAAGCCTCACTTCTCCATTTAATCAAAACACGACTGATAAGAAGACAGCTTGAGACAGTGGTCAGAAGAGGTTAGGAAGCTCAGGAGGGCAGGGTGTGCATAGAACCTCTACGTGATTACCTAGACCGTTTTAGGGAGCGCGTGAAAGCAGTCCTGCTTTCGTGAGCTCGTACCACATTCACTGGGATAGAAGATATATAGATACAATTATTAGTTGGCAATTTTTTCAGGCAAGGAGATGAAGGTGGTGGGACCCACCAGGGAGGCATACACCTCTAAGGCCTTTTTGATTCAAGAAGCTACATCCCTGCTGGGCACTGCTCAAGGTGGCTGATGATTTAAAGCCAAGAGGAAATCTTTTTCCTACCAGTTGTCATCTGGGCTGGGATCAGAGGACCCGAGTGAAGGAATGGCAGAGCACACCAGCCAGTACGAGGGCTGAGGGGCTGGCCAGCTGCCTGCAGTGGGGCCCAGCTGGCCAAGGAGGCAACCGGCGTGACCTGTGGCTTATCCAGTTGTGGGAAAACAGCTGTGGAGGCAGTGGCTTGTGTGGGGGGTGAGGCAGGCAGCAAAGCTGGTGGGGATACTGGCAGGCAGCAGGGCAGAGCAGGGCCTGGGAGGTGTAGGTCAGGGCTGTGAAAGCACTAGGCAGCCTCTCCTGCAGCTGGAGCTTTCTAGCATGGCTGGCGTTCTGCTTTATAGACAAGTCAAGGAAGATAAATAAAAGCGTTCTGGCTTATTGCACTCCATATGGCTTGCAGACGATGAGGCAACGTGTAAGGGGCTGGGCGTGTTTTGTTTAGGCTATCTTTAGGTATTTTTTCTTTAAGCCCATTCCAATCCTTTTTTTTTTTAAATTTCCCTTTTCCCTAGAAGTTTTCATTCCATATATGGTGATAAGTGTCTATATCGTAGAAGACTTCTTGGCTAACACCTGCCTCCTAGGCTAAATATGTTGTACCAATCTTTGTTCCCAGCACAAGCCTGGGGGGGCTTTGAGGAGGTAATAATTTTGTGATAAACTACATCCTCCTGGGAGTACCAGCCCACATTCTCAGTTCTTGATACAGTTAAAGTAGAACTGAGGTAGTTTCAGATGCACCCTTGGCTTGCCCGCTTCAGAGTCCACATGTCCAGCTTTACCTTCCCTTTTCCCCTAATTCTGTTCTGTCTGGAGCATGGGCTCCCTTCTGTTAGACATGTGGGCTGGAAACCTCTAGTGGATCCCCATGGTGAAAGGTGAAAGTCCAGATGCCTCCCCTGGGCTTCAAGGCTCTCACGACTTGGCCTCAGTTTACCTTTCTAGCCTCATCTTCAACCACCACAGCACAAGTATCCCAGGATCTTGTCCGGGTGGACTCGCTTTTTCATCTGGAATGTGCCTCTCACACTTCCCTACCTTAGTTCTTGTGCTCACACCAGGGCCTCTGGCACTTTAGTCATCTTTGGCTCAGTCTGTTTTCTATACACAACCACGTACCAGCTGTGTGATTTTTTTGTCATATTTTGTCATCATGATGCATCTCCTGTGATATTTGAGTTCATATTTTTCTTTAAATCAACCAACTTTATGCCTCAAATAAAATAATTTAAAACAGAAATTGTATACACTCCCATAGGGAGAAAACCAATCGCTGCATGCTAAAAACAGAACACTGAAGTCACAACAATGTCATTGAATTAAAACTGGATTTCGTTATTTGCCAAAGTGTAAGAAGAGGCACACACTCCCGCTGTGTGTTAAAAAGGGAACATATTGAATGCTGGAGTAGTATTAAATATGTACTGACACTACAATGGAACCGTCTTCCTGATGTAATAAGAAGGGCTGGGGAATGACTTTCCAAATATGTGACTCGTGTGATAGAGCCATGCCTTTGTGCCATTGAGAATCACCCCGTGCGTCCCATCTGGGAATGCCTAGCCATTCTCTGCTTTGATTGCATATAGCTTCACCCCATCTTGCCTGCCAATGTTTATATGTCCTTCAAAGCTCAGCCAGATGACAGATATTGAACATCTTCAGTGCTGGCCACGGTCCTAGGCCCTGAGAATGCCACCCATCCATGTGTTCTTTCTCTCTACTGAGAGAGAATTCCATGGTGCTCTGCTTCTGCTTTGCAGATAGTAGGCACAGCATAAATGCTAGTCAGACTGAACCTTGTTGGAGTGACTGGTCGGATTGGCTGGAGTGTGAGGTCACAGAAAGCATCTCATCTGGATTGCAGCCTGCTCACCTCTCTTGAACCTATTGATGGAAAGTGATGGCATAGGATGACAGGAAAGAGAATTTTGGTTGTATGGCCTGCCCTGAAGAATAACATGGGTGTCCCATCGTTATTCCATTGTCTTCTGGTTTACATGTATTTACTGGAGGCATAGTTGTGCTCCATCCTCAAATGCTGCCCCACATCTTGAGAAGACAAAACCTATGTGAGAACAGGTGCATGACGGACAAACATGCAGCCTCTTCGGATCCAGAAAATCATGGTGACTGCCTTGATCTGATGCAGGGACCAGGGATAAGCCCAGGCAAGCCAAGGCTGGGGTCACTTGTCTCATTCTATGCCCCCCCCACCCCCACCCCCCATGAGAACCAGGACACCATCTAGAGGCCTTCAGAAAACCTTTCCTGAGCAGAACCATGTGCCAGGCACTGTCAAGAGAACCCAATAAACCAGGATGAATGTAGTAATACTAGAGACTCCAGGCTAGACAAGGGAATATAAAAGTACTTTGGCTTCTCATGAGTTTATTCGTTTAATCCTTAAGGGATTTTCAAGGGAGTTTGAATCTTAAGTTGCAGCTGCCCCTCCGTGGCTCATGAGAGCAGACCCTCAGTTGGCCCACGAAGGTCTCACTGGCCACCAGGCTTTGGGCTCTGCCCAGGTATTTTAGTTCTTTTCCATTTCACATCCAGCAAAATCCCTCAGGACAATAGCTTCAGTCACCATCTTCTGTGAGTTTGCAGAATATTCAGATCCACTGAATGCCTAGTTGAGAAGCACTGGAGGACTTTTTTCTTTTTCCTTGTTTATGTTTGAGAAGCAGAATAGTTAAGGAGGGAAGTGAAGTTGGAGTAAATAAGGTTTCTGTGCAAGGAGGTGGAGAAAGAAAAAGAGTAAATCTTTTATCTGGAAAATAACATGCTGAATCTCTTGGTCACCTTGATAAGTCAGAGAAGTAGCTGAAAAAAAGTTGCAGGATTTGGGAAAAAGGGGTGCAGACCTTAAGTGTAGGTCTTCTTAAAATTTCATTTATTTTTTACTTTATGAATTGGCAGTCTATGAGCATAATTTAAAAACTTTAATTGTTCTAAAGGATAGCCAAAGAAAGGAAGTCTCTCAGCCATCCAGTTTCTCTTCCAAAGGCAATCACTGTTCCAATTTCTTGAGTAACTTGTAAGATCCTGTCAATAAATATCCAAAGCTGTGTGTATGCCTCTTTTTGTTTTACACAAATGGTGGAACGTTGTGTACACTCTGTTGTGCAGCTACCTTTTTCTTTTAATTTTTTTTTTGTTAGAGGAATTGTGAGTTCACAGAGTAATCATGCATAAAATACAGGATTCCCATACACCACATCACAAACAACACTTGCATTGGTGTGGAAAATTTTTTACAGTTGATGGTAGCACTTTTTTGTAATTCTACTTTTTTTTTTTTTTTTTTTTTTTGATATCTACTTGATGCATAAGAATAACCTCCAGGATAACCTCTCGACTCTGTTTGGAATCTCTCAGCCATTGACACTTTGTCTCATTTCCCTCTTCCCCCTTTCGGTCAAGAAGGTTTTCTCAATCCCTTGATGCTAAGTCTCAGCTCATTCTAGGGTCTTTCTCAATCCCTTGATGCTGAGTCTCCGTTCATTCCAAGATCTCTGTCCCACGTTGCCAGGAAGGTCCACACCCCTGGGAGTCATTTCCCACATAGAGAGGGGTAGGGTGGTGAGACTGCTCGTTGTGTTGGCTGCAGAGAGGGGCCACATCTGAGCAACAAAAGAGGATCTATTGGGGGTGACTCTTAGGCCTAAATTTTAAGTAGACATGACCATCCTTTGCGGGGTTAAGTTTCATGTGAACAAACCCCACGACTGGGGGCTCTGCCTATAGCTTTGGTTGTCCACACTGCTTGCGAGAATATCAAGAATTCAACTTGGGGAAGTTGAATTTCTCCCCGTTCTCACCACTCCCCGGAGGGGGCTTTGCAGATACTTTTCCACTCACTGATCGAATCACTCTGGGATTCATCAGGGCATCACTCAGGACAAACCAGCAAAATCTCATGTCCTACCTGAGATTCCAAGTACTTATGGCATTCAATCAAACTATCTACATAAGTTATATTAGGAAATGCTCTAGTCAAAATATAAATTTTGTAAGAAATAAACATTTTTTGCTTTAGTCTCACACAGAAGGTGACATTTTAAAATATTAATTACCATGTATTTTCAGTACCCTGAAATAATCACATTCCTTTGTTCTTCCTCATGCAAAAACATTTTTAAAATTGTACCTTGTACATTTCACTATTATTATACACTCTAGGAATTCCTAGATTATACCATCTCAATCTTTAACATCTGTCTTTCTTTCTGATTTCATTTATGTCCCCAGCCCTTCTCCCTCTATCATTCTCACATGCAACTTCATTCAGTGTTTTAACATAATTATATTACAGTTAGAGAGTATTGTGTTGTTCAGTTCTGAGTTTTTGTATCCAGTCTTGTTGCACAGTCTGTATCCCTTCAGCTCCAATTACCCAATATCTTACCCTAGTTCTATCTCCTGATGGTCTCTGTTATGAACAAAATATTCCAAGTTTATTCACTAATGTCAGTTCATATCAATGAGACCATACAATATTTGTCCTTTAGTTTTTGGCTAGTCTCACTCGGCATAATGTTCTCAAGGTCCATCCATGTTGTTACATACTTCATAAGTTTATTCTGTCTTAAAGCTGCATAATATTCCATCGTATGTATATACCACAGTTTGTTTAGCCACTCTTCTGTTGATGGACACTTTGGCTGTTTCCATCTCCTTGGAATTGTAAATAATGCTGCTATAAACATTGGTGTGCAAATGTCCATTTGTGTCTTTGCCGTTATGTCCTCTGAGTAGATACCTAGCAATGGTATTGTTGGGTCATATGGCAATTCTATATTCATCTTTTTGAGGAACCGCCAAACTGCCTTCCACAGCGGTTGCACCATTTGACATTTCCACCAACAGTGAATAAGTGTGCCTCTTTCTCCACATCCTCTCCAGCACTTGTCATTTTCTGTTTTGTTGATAACGGCCATTCTGGTGGGTGTGAGATGATATCTCATTGTGGTTTTGATTTGCATTTCTCTAATGGCCAGGGACGTTGAACATCTCTTCGTGTGCCTTTTGGCCATTTGTATTTCCTCTTCTGAGAGTTGTCTGTTCAAGTCTTTTTCCCATTTTGTAATTGGATTGGCTGTCTTTTTGTTGTTTAGTTGAGCAATCTCTTTATAAATTCTGGATACTAGACCTTTATCTGATATGTCGTTTCCAAATATTGTCTCCCATTGTGTAGGCTGTCTTTTTACTTTCTTGATGAAGACTTTGATGCACAAAAGTGTTTAATTTTAAGGAATTCGCATTTCTTTCTTTCTTTCTTCAGTGCTCTTGCTTTAGGTGCAAGGTCTATAAAACCGCCTCCAATTGTAAGATTTATAAGATATTTCCCTACATTTTCCTCTAACTGTTTTATGGTCTTGGACCTGATGTTTAGATCTTTGATCCATTTTGAGTTAACTTTTGTATAGGGTGTGAGATACGGGTCCTCTTTCATTCTTTTGCATATGGATATCCAGTTCTCTAGGCACCATTTATTGAAGAGACTGTTCTGTCCCAGGTGAGTTGGCTTGACTGCCTTATCAAAGATCAAATGTCCATAGATGAGAGGGTCTATATCTGAACACTCTATTCGATTCCATTGGTCAACATATCTATCTTTATGCCAGTACCATGCTGTTTTGACCACTGTGGCTTCATAATATGCCTTAAAGTCAGGCAGCGTGAGACCTCCAGTTTCATTTCTTTTCCTCAAGATACTTTTAGCAATTCAGGGCACCCTGCCCTTCCAGATAAATTTGCTTATTGGTTTTTCTATTTCTGAAAAGTAAGTTGTTGTGATTTTGATTGGTATTGCATTTAATCTGTAAAAGAATTGACATCTTAACTATATTTAGTCTTCCAATCCATGAACACGGTATGCCCTTCCGTCTATTTAGGTCTTCTGTGATTTCTTTTAACAGTTTCTTGTAGTTTTCTTTGTATAGGCCTTTTGTCTCTTTAGTTAAATTTATTCTTAAGTATTTTATTCTTTTAGTTGCAATTGTAAATGGAATTCATTTATTGATTTCCCCCTCAGATTGTTCATTAATAGTGTATAGAAACACTACAGATTTTTTAATGATGATCTTATAACCTGCCACTTCACTGTACTCGTTTATTAGCTCTAGTAGTTTTGCTGTGGATTTTTCAGGGTTTTCGACATATAGTATCATATCATCTGCAAACAATGATAGTTTTACTTCTTCCTTTCAAATTTTGATGCCTTGTATTTCTTTTTCTTGTCTAATTGCTCTGGCTAGAACTTCCAACACAATGTTGAGTAACAGTGGTGATAATGGACATCCTTGTCTTGTTCCTGATCTTAGGGGGAAAGTTTTCAGTTTTTCCCCATCGAGGATGATATTAGCTGTGGGTTTTTCATATATTCCCTTTATCATTTTAAGGAAATTCCCTTGTATTCCTATCCTTTAAAGTGTTTTCAACAGGAAAGAATGTTGAATTTTGTCAGATGCCTTCTCTGCATCAATTGAGATGATCATGTGACTTTTCTGCTTTGATTTGTTGATATGGTGTATTACATTAATTGATTTTCTTATGTTGAACCATCCTTGCATACCTGGGATGAATCCTACTTGGTCATGATGTATAATTCTTTTAATATGTTGCTGGATTCGATTTGCTAGAATTTTGTTGAGGTTTTTGCACCCATATTCATTAGAGAGATTGGTCTGTAGTTTTCTTTTTTTGTATTATCTTTGCCTGGCTTTGGTATGAGGGTGATGTTGGCTACATAGGATGAATTAGGTAGCTTTCCCTCCACTTCAATTTTTTTGAAGAGTTTGAGCAGGATTGGTACTAATTCTTTCTGGAATGTTTGGTAGAATTCACATGTGAAGTCGTCTGGTCCTGGACTTTTCTTTTTGGGAAGCTTTTGAATGACTGATTCAATTTCTTTACGTGTGATTGGTTTGTTGAGGTCATCTATTTCTTCTTGAGTCAAAGTTGGTTGTTCATGCCTTTCTAGGAAGTTGTCCATTTCATCTACATTGTTGTAATTATTATCATAAAATTGTTCATAGTATCCTGTTACTACCCCCTTTATTTCTGTGGAGTCAGTGGTTATGTCTCCTCTTCCCTTTCTGATCTTATTTATTTGCATCCTCTCTCTTTTCTTTTTGTCAGTCTTGCTAAGGGCCCATCAATCTTGTTGATTTTCTCATAGAACCAACTTCTGGTTTTATTGATTTTCTCAATTGTTTTCATGTTCTCAAATTCATTTATTTCTGCTCTAATCTTTGTTATTTCTTTCCTTTTGCTTGCTTTGGGGTTAGTTTGCTGTTCTTTCCCAGTTCTTCCAAGTGCACAATTACTTCCTGAATTTTTGACCTTTCTTCTTTTTTGATATAGGCATTTAGGACAACAAATTTCCCTCTTCACACTGCCTTTGCTGCATCCCATAAGTTTTGATATGTTGTGTTTTCATTTTCATTTGCCTCGAGATATTTACTGATTTCTCTTGTAATTTCTTCCTTGACCCACTGGTTGTTTAAGAGTGTGTTATTGATCATCCACATATTTGTGAATTTTCTGGTGCTTTGCCTATTATTGATTTCCAACTTCATTCTCTTATGATCTGAGAAAGTGTTCTGTATGATTTCAATCTTTTTAAATTTGTTGAGACTTGCTTTTTGACACAGCATATGGTCTATCTTTGAGAATGATCCATGAGCACTTGAGAAAAAGGTGTATTCTGTTGTTGTGGGGTGTAATGTCCTATAAATGTCTGTTAAGTCTAGTTCATTTATTGTAATATTCAAATTCTCTGTTTCTTTATTGATCCTCTGTCTAGATGTTCTGTCCATTGATGAGAGATTTGAAGTCTCCAACTATTATGGTAGATGTGTCTATTTCCCTTTTCAGTGTTTGCAGTGTTTGCCTCATGTATTTTGGAGCATTCTGGTTCGGTGCATAAATATTTATGATTGTTATGCCTCTTGTTTAATTGTTCCTTTTATTAGTAGATAGTATCCTTCTTTGTCCCTTTTAACTGTTTTACATTTGAAGTCTAATTTGTTGGATATTAGTATAGCTACTCCTGCTCTTTTCTGGTTGTTATTTGCATGAAATATCTTTTCCCAACCTTTCACTTTCAACCTGTGTTTATCTTTGGGTCTAAGATGTGTTTCCTGTAGACAGCATATAGAAGGATCCTGTTTTTTAATCCATTCTGCCAGTCTATGTCTTTTGATTGGGGAGTTCAATCCATTAACATTTAGTGTTATTACTGTTTGGGTAGTAGTTTCCTCTACCATTTTGCCTTTTTATTTTATATGTCATATCTAATTTTTCTTCTTTCTACACTCTTCTCCACACTTCTCTCTTCTGTCTTTTCGTATCTGTCTCTAGTGCTCCCTTTAGTATTTCTTGCAGAGCTGGTCTCTTGGTCACAAATTCTCTCAGTGATTTTTTGTCTGAAAATGTTTTAATTTCACCCTCATTTTTGAAGGACAATTTTGCTGGGTATAGAATTCTTGGTTGGCAGTTTTTCTCTTTTAGTAATTTAAATATATCATCCCACTGTCTTCTCACCTCCATGGTTTCTGCTGAGAAATCTACACATAGTCTTATTGGGTTTCCCTTACATGTGATGGATTGCTTTTCTCTTGCTGCTTTCAAGATCCTCTCTTTCTCTTTGACCTCTGACATTCTGACTAGTAAGTGTCTTGGAGAACGTCTATTTGGATCTATTCTCTTTGGGGTACACTGTACTTCTTGGATCTGTAATTTTAGGTCTTTCATAAGAGTTGGGAAATATTCAGTGATGATTTCTTCCATTAGTTTTTCTCCTCCTTTTCCCTTCTGTTCTCCTTCTGGGACACCCACAACACGTATACTTGTGCGCTTCATATTATCATTCAGTTCCCTGAGTCCCTGCTCATATTTTCCATTTTTTTCCCTATATTTTCTTTTTCTCATCAGATTTCAGATGTTTCATCCTCCAGTTCACTAATCCTACCTCTGTCTCTTGAAATCTACCATTGTAGGTTTCCATTGTTTTTTTCATCTCTTCTACTGTACCTTTCATCCCTATAAGTTCCGTGATTTGTTTTTTCAGACTTTCCATTTCTTCTTTTTGTTCATTCCTTGCCTTCTTCATATCCTCCCTCAATTCATTGATTTGGTTTTTGATGAGGTTTTCTATGTCTATTCATGTATTCTGAATTAGTTGTTTCAGCTCTTGTATCTCATTTGAACTATTGGTTTGTTCCTTTGACTGGACCATATCTTCAGTTTTCCTGCTGTGATTTGTTATTTTTTGCTGGCATCTAGACATTTAATTACCTTAATTAGTTTATTCTGGAGATTGCTTTCACTTCTCTTACCTAGGATTTTCTTGCTAGATGAATTTGTTGTCTATCTGTTCTTTGACCTTCAGTTCAGCTTTTTCTGGACCTCTAGCTTAGGTTTTGTTTAACAGAGGATAATTTTTCAGTTTTTGTTTTCTTGTTTTT
Source organism: Tamandua tetradactyla (assembly GCF_023851605.1). Lineage (NCBI taxonomy): Eukaryota > Metazoa > Chordata > Mammalia > Pilosa > Myrmecophagidae > Tamandua > Tamandua tetradactyla. The sequence goes on along the minus strand of NC_135341.1, from coordinate 49,977,679 downwards.
TGCCCTGCTTGTATGGTGCCTTTTCCCTCCCCACCCTTAGGAGGGTCTATGTAGGTATTATAGACTCCAGCCAGGTTTTCCGGACTAAACTGGCCTCCTATCGGGGGATGGAGTCACTTACATCAGTTTTCCCTGAGGGTGAGACCCAGCAGGTTAAAAGACTTCCCTGTGAAGTCTCTGGGTTCTGTTTTTCTTATCCTGCCCAGTATGTGGCATGTCTTCCTGCGGGTTGCACCAGCAAAAGATGTTGCGGCACTTTTAACTTTGGAAGACTCTCCCTGCTGGGGGCGTGGTGGAGACAGAGGAGAGGTTGTAGGCTGGTTTTAATGGCTTCAAATTACCAAGCCCTGAGGTCTGAATTCCTTGAGGGAGGGATTCCACCTGAGTTGGGCTTCCCCTCTCCCCTGGGGAAGGTACAGGCGGGAGACAGCCCTGAAAGCAGCCCGTATCTTCCTGGGGCAGTTGCAGCCCGAGAAGTCCCTGAATCCAGAGGCTGCGAAGTCTCTGTAGAAACACAGCCACTAAAACCTCCATTTCCTCCCCTTTCCTCTTTTTCGGTGAGCCCAGTGAGCGACCTCCACCTTGACCAGGTTTAGAGTCTCTTTCCTTTCCGTCTGGGAAGCTTCCTGTGGGGGAGGGTCGCCGGCCGCCATGGGTGTGGACCTCACGGTTTTGGGGAGGCTCGCAGCTGATCCATCTGGTCCAGACTGGGGTACACTGTGTGTCCGGTCACTAACGTGGCTCTGGGAGCTGTTCCGTACTGTTTCTGATTATTTAATAGTTGTTCTGGAAGACGAACTAAAACGCGCACATTGCTAAGCTGCCATGTTGGCCCCTCCTATCTACTATTTTTTTTTTAACAGTAGTTAAATTTGTATAATTGATGGAAGATTATTAAAGTCGTACTATTAGCTACTGTCCATAGTACATAGGGGTATTTTTTCCCCATATTCCCAACCTATTATTATTATTATTTCTTTTTTGTGCATGTCTTTATTTTATTACTCATCTACTCATAAACTGGGTAAAGGGGTTGTCAGTCACAAGGGTTTTATAATCACACGGTCACAAGATAAAAGCTATATAGTTGTATAGTCATTATCAAAGATCAATGCTACTAGATTACAGTTCAGCAATTTCAGATGCTTCCTTCTGGCTATTCTAATACACTAAAAACCACAAAGAAATATCTATTTAATGAGTCGGTAGTCAAAATCATTTGTTAAATTCTAACTTCTCAGTTACAACTCCTCCCTGTCATCTGATCATTCTCTCAGTCTTCACCTTTTTCTTTCAAAATGTCCAGCAGTGGAATGGATAAACAGATTTTGATGCATCTGTACAATGGAACACTACTGAGCAAGAAAAAGGAATGAACTGCTTATGTACACAACAGCACAGAAGAAGGTCAAAAATGTTGTACTAAGTGAAAGAAGAAGGGCATTTATATACCCTTTATATGATGTTCTGGACGAGGCAAACTAAAGTGACAGAAAGCAGATCAGTGGTTTTCAGGGACCAGGGATCAGAGATGGGAGATGCCTCCAAAAGGCTAAGGAAACTTCTTAAGGTGATGAAGATATTCTAGATCATGATTATGGCAGTCATTATGTGACTTATTATAGCTCATAAAAATGTACACTTAAAATTGGTACTTGTAATTGCATGTAAATCATATCTCAAGCTGATTTTTAAAACAATGTATCTTGGAAACTATTCTGTATTGCATTTAGAGTTTCTTTGTCCTCTTCCACGTCTGCACAGTATTCGATTGAAAGGCTATTTTTGATTTATTTAATCTGTCCAGGGTATCTTCTAAATGTTAGTTCCAACCTGACTTCATCTGGAACTTGTAGAATTTTCGTCTTAGTTGACTCTCTTTAGAAGTGGTTCAGAGACCCTTTTTAGAAGACTCTGAACCTGCCTTGGGAAGGGGGATAGCCCCATTCAAGCAGATGCAATTGAATAGGCATAAAATGTCCCCATCCAGCTGTGTTCTGGTCAAAGGCTTGTTAGGGTGACCGGGAAGGCAGCTCCAAGGGGCCCTGGTGATCTCCTGCAGAGAACACGCTTCTCAGTAATCACAAATGGACAAGGACTCTGTCCTTGGGGGTACCTAAGGAAAGCTGGGGAGATTTTTCTTCATTGCAGCAGTTAGCTTTGTACCTTTGGCAGGCTTTCCAGGTCTGCAGGGAGCACAGGTGGCTTTTAACAGTGTTTGTTAAAGGGGTACTAGGAATTAGGGCAATGGAAGAGGGAAGGACAGGGAAAGTAGAACTGATATAGGGAAAGCCTCCATCACCCAGCTCACTTGTAAAGCAGATCATATGATGTGCTCTGGTCACATGGATGGCACCAAGGAAGCTAGAGCCTGGGCTTTTGAGTCTACACAGGAAGTGAACCCCCTGAGTGTGGGTTGCCGTGACCCCTCCTCTGGGAGGCCGCACTGTGCATATCTGGAGAGAGAAGTCGGGGGAGGCGTGGTGCCCACTCCACCTGAGAACTCATGTCCACCATGGGCACCATTTAGCCTGAACGTCTTGGGCCATTGATTTCTTCCTTTGGAGGAATGAAGTGTTCTTAGCCTTCGGCCACAGGAGGCATTATGATGAGCAAAGAAAAGCACAGTTGTTCTGGTCCAGTGGCTTTGTTCACCTCATGTCTTTTTTGTTGTTGTTGTTGAAGCAAGGACAGTAAGTAAACATGTAGCTACGGCATTGGCATTCTAATGGTTTTATCATAAACTTATTTGTACTTTGTATATAGTGTGGCTGTTGTGGGTAAAGTGCTCATGCTCAGAGACAACTTCCTAAGTGCTGTTACCCCTATACACTGGATTTGTCTACATTCTTTTTTTTGCTTTATTTTTTTTATTCCTCATAACAATGTACAAACACATTCTTACCATATGATCATTACATTTTTCATATATAATCAATAATTCACAATATCAACACATAGTTGTATGTTCATCATCATGACCGTATCTTAGAACATTTGAATCTATTCAGAAAAAGAAATAAGAACAGAAAAAAATTCATACATACCATACCCCTTACCCCTCCCTTTCATTGATTGCTAGCATTTCAATCTACTAAATTTATTTTGACTTTTGTTCCCCCTATTATTTATTTATTTTTAGTCCATACATTTTACTCGTCTGTTGATTAGGTAGATAAAAGGAGCATCAGACACGAGGTTTTCACAATCACATAGTCACATTGCGAAAGCTATATCATTATACAGTCATCTTCAAGAAACATGGCTACTGGAACAAAGCTCTACAGTTTCAGGCAGTTCTCTCCAGCCTCTCCATTACACCTTAACTAAAAAGGTGATATCTATATAATGCATAGGAAGAACCTCCAGGATAACCTCTCAGCTCTGTTTGAAATCTGTCAGCCATTGACACTATTTTGTTTTATTTCTCTCTTCCTCCTTTTGGTCAGGAAGGTTTTCTCAATCCCTTAATGCTGAGTCCCAGTTCATTCTAGGATTTCTGTCCCACATTGCCAGGAAGGTCTACACCCCTGGAAGTCATGTCCTGCATAGAGAAGGGGAGGGCAGTGAGTTTGCTTATTGTATTGGCTGAGAGAGAGAGAGACATCACATCTGAGCAACAAAAGAGGTTCTCAGGGGTGTCTACATTCTTTTGAAGTCATTGAATTGTGTACCACAGTTTGGGCATGTCCTTGGTTTAGGTTCACATTTTGGTGGTGCAGACCCCTCATGGTTTTAGAGGCTGGAAAGCTTGCTTCCTCCCATGTTCAGTATCTTCTGACCAGCAATTTTTGGGGTTCCTTGGTTTTTCTGATACACGGCAATGAGTATGACAAACTCTTCCCCACTGTCCTCCAGGTTCCATTGACTTTCTGCTTCTGGCTGCCCCCCATTCCACCCCGGTAGTTTTTTTTCCCATCTGATTTGCATTCTGCTTAGAAAGGACTCCAGTAAGCCAGATTAAAGCTCAACCTGATTCAGCTGGGTCACACCTTAACTGAAATAACATCCTAAAGAGATTTACAAGGGGTCTGCACCACCAAAATGTGGACCTAAACCAAGGACATGTCCAAACTGTGGTACACAATTCAATTCATCATGGAAGAGGAACACTTTTTTGTAATCCTTTATAATCACATCTCTGATACCTATAATTAATTTTAGAGACAAAAGCAGTAACCCAACACATTATCATGCATAAATTCAAAAGAATGTAGACACCCCTGAGAACCTCAGATCCACTATGCCTCAACTCTCCCACTCGTTCTTTCATCCATTGTCCCCACAACCTCTGGGTGCACGTTATTAAGTCCATCATAAAGAATGATCCATCATAAAGAGAGGAGGCCCAGCCCCCGAAGCCTTGTTGCATGGATGAGAGGTTATACCTCTCTGGAGATTTTATTTCTGCCTATTTTATTAAAGAAAATAACATTATTTTGGTCAACATATTAAGGTCATAATCTTTTTTCTTCTCGGTTTGGGAAGAATATATTTAAGGACGTTTAAGGAGAGAGGCATTTTCTCAGTGAGCATTTGAATGACCTGAAGTGGTTGGGAATAAACAAAAAATTGTTAAAATGATGCACTGAAATTAATCTGGACTTGAGGAAAGCTTTGACAAATAGACTGCCCTTTCTTTGTATAATATAATGTGTATATTTTTATAGTAAAAGTTTTATTTTTAAACTTAAAGCTTCAGTTTTGTAAAATAAGTTGCAAGAATAGTACAAAGAAATCCCGTGTAGTCTTTGACCAGCTTCCTCAAATGTTAGCATTTTATCACATTAACTTTGTCATTCTCAGTCTGTCTATCCCCACTTTTTTTTTTTTTTTACATGGACAGGTACCGGGAATCGAACCCGGGTCCTTGGGCTTGGCAGGCAAGTATTCTTACCTGCTGAGCCACTGTGGCCAGCCCCCCACTTTTTTTTTTTAACTCGAGAGTAAGTTGCAGATATCCACTCTTTTACTCCTAAATATATCAGTGTGTATTTCCTAAGAACCAAGACATTCCATTACATGACCATAGCACAGTTATTTAAATTGAAAAATCAGGAAATGAAATGAATTCTAATCTGTAGACCTTATTCAGATTTCACCAGTTGTCCTAATAATGTCCTTCATAGCAAAAGAAAATCTCGGATCATGTGTTGCATTCAGTTTCCACGTCTCTTTAGTCTCCTCTGGTCTGGAACAAATGTTCAACCGTTGTCTTTTGTGACCTTGACATTTTAAAAAAGTACAGGTGAATCATTTTATTGAATGTCTCTCAGTTTGGGTTTGTTCATCATGATTTAGATTCAGGGTATACGTTTTCTGTGGGAATATCATAGAAACATTGTTGTGTCCTCTATATTTAAAAATATATATTCCAGCAGTACAGAAGGGTAGATATACATTTTAACTCCTACTTCAACACAGATTTCCCAATTCAGTTGTAGACTCCAAAAGTGGTCTTTCAGGAGTTGAAGACGGAGGTGATTATATAGTAGTATTACTTGCTTCATCACCTCCCTAGGGCAAAAAAGCAAGGTTCTGGCTGGCTCTCGGAAGGTCATAAACGAGATTGTTAGTAGGGATTCGAATACCATAGTATCTGCAAGTAGTTTCCCAGTTCTCACTGCAATCTGAGAATAAAACAATATGCTTGGCTTTCACAGCAGTGTCCACTAGGAATTCCCTCAGCTGCCGGGAATTGAGCCCTGACAACAGGAGCTTAAGCACATAAAGATTAGTTTTTCTCACATAATGAGATTTCTGGAGGAAGAGAAGTCGCTGGTGTTAGTTCAGTGGCTCAAGAATGTGACTCTCTAGACTTTTCATTTATTCAAGTAGCGTGTATTGAGTGCCTACTATATGCTCAGGCTCCACCCAGGAACAGAGAAAGAGTCTTTCCCCCTCAGAGTTTACATTCCCACGGAGGGAGACCACCAACAGAATAATAAAGAAGGAAATTAAAGTGGTTTCGAAGGTGATGAGGGCTATGGAAAAAAGAAAAAAAATAGAGCAAGGTTGTATTAGTTAGGGTTCTCTAGAGAAACAGAATCAACAGGGAACACTCACAAATATAAAAGTGTCTCACATGACTGTGGGAACACAGAGTCCAAAATCCGCAGAGTAGGCTGTGAAGCTGATGATTCCGATGGAGGGTCTGGATGAACTCCACAGGAGAAGCTCACCCGCCAAAACAGGAAGAGCCTGTGTCTTCTGAAATCTCCTTATAAGGCTTTCAGTGATTAGATTAAGCATCACTCATTGCAGAAGACACACCCCTTTGGCTGATTACAAATGGAATCAGCTGTGGATGCAGCTGACATGACCATGATTTAATTCTATGAAATGTCCCCATCACAATAGACAAGCCAGCACTTGCCCAACCACCACTTGGCCAAGTTGACACATGAACCTGACCATGACAAAGGTGGAGCAGATTGAGAAGTGGGTTCAGGGGTTGAGGTGGTCGGGGTGTCCTCACTGAGAAGATGCATTTTGAGCCAAGACTTGAAGGAGGGAGGGCCTGAACAAAGTAGATCCCTGGGGGGAGAGGGTCCAGACAGGGCCCTCAAGTATGTGGGTGTTTAAGGAGGAGCAGGGAGGCCAGTATGGCTGGAACAGAGTGAGGAGAGAGTGGGAGGGGGAGGAGGCCAGGGGAGGGCAGATGATGTCAGGTCTCTCAGGCCATGGGCCTTGAGGTTTATTCTCAGTGAGAGGTGAGTTACTTGAGGGTTCTGAGCAGAGCAATGATGTGATCTGACTTTCATTTTAAAAGGATGCTTCTGATTTCTGTATTGAAATGGATCATAGGAGGCAGGATAGAAACAGGGACATGGTTAGGAGGCTACTAGAGTGATCCAGAGAAAAGAGGTTGGTGGCTCTGTGTGGGGTGGTAGCAGTAGGGAGGGTGAGAAGTGGCCAAATTTTGCATGCACTTTAAAGGTGGATCCGGAAGGGACCTCTGAAGGATTGTTTGTTAGGTATGAGGGAAAGAGATGTCAAAGGTGACTCTGAGCCACTAGGAGGATGGAGTGGCCATTGTTGTTGTCTTCAACTGAAATGGGGAAGTCTCCAGGTGGAGCAGGTTCTAAGGGGAAGACCAGGAGTTTCTTTTTAGTCCTACTGAGTTCAAGGGACCAATTAGACATTAAAGTGGGGATATGTATATATGAGTCTGCAGTTTGAGTACTGGTCTGGGCTAGAGGTATATATTAGGGAGTCATCAGCAGATATATTGAATTTATACTCATGAGATTTGATGAAATCACCAAGGAAAAGTAGGAGATAGAGAAGAGAAAGGGACAAAAAAGTGAGCTCTGGGAAAATCCAACAAGAAGAATGTACCTCTGAGACATTCCAAGAACAAGAATGCGCCTTTGCCTCATGCTCCCAAAGTGGCTGCTGAGTTCCAAACATTGTGTCTGTTTTCCATACAACAAGGACAAAAAGGCTCCTTCCATGTGATTAATACCTCTTTAAAGAGCTTTCCAGGGTCCCACTCAATGACTTCCTACTTAAAATTCACTGACCATCCAAATCTTAAGAGAGGTTGAAACATGTCAGAGATTTAGCTGGACATCTTTCCTGCCCTCACAGTATAGGGTAGTGCTGTCCAACAGAACTTTCTGCGATGATGAAAATGTTTTACATTTCAACTGTTCAACATGGACATTGTGGGACTAACCACATGTGAACATAGTTGGTGCCACTAAGGAATTGAATTTTTACTTTAAATTAATTTAAACTTAAGCTTAAATAGCCACATGCAGGTACTGGCTACTATACTAGACAGTACAGATATTGAAGAGGATGGAAGGATGGATAGGCAACTTGGAGCTTCTGCCACATGGAACACAGTGTCTTCACAGGGTATTGTTCTCACAAATTAAGCTTCACGAGCCAAATGGAACGGAAATAATTGGGTTGAGGTCAAATTGACCATTTCACTTTACATTTAGATATATCACCATAAGCTGATTCAAACCCTAGTTTCAAGAGTTCCGTAGTACATAGTCTCTCTCCCTGAGATTGCCACACAAATCTTTTTGTCCACATACATTGAGTCCACAGCCTACGTGCAGTCGGGAGCTGGCAGGAGGTGGGGTGGGGGAAGAAACACAGTATTAGAACAGAGAAAGTGATTGTGTACCTTATCCACTCAAAGACTATCACAATTGCACATCTGAATTTTTTTAGTTTCTTCTCAATGTGATAAAACTATGTAAAAGATGCAGAATCTAATATGGAGGTAGAATTATTGGGTTAAAAGGGAGGACATCCAAAGTTTGAGACGTTTATGGGGTTGTCTTTTAGTATACAAAAGCCTTCCCTCCTGTCTTTCTTCCTAGTCAGTGTGGAGAGAGTCCCTTTTCCACTCAGCATCTTTGAAGCAAATGAATTGAAGCACTTTTCAAAAGGAGGTTGGCATGGGCTGGGCTGGGCTGAACCAGGGCTCTCTGGTCCACTGCATGGTCTTAGCCCAGCTGCCTGACTTCAGTTTCGCCAGCTGAAAATGGAAAGAACAATATTGATTTCAAAGTATGGGTTTGGTAAACATTGGCCGTTCTTCCCCTCACCTCTACCCCCCAAATCTTTTACTCTATCTAACTGTCTCAATGTTTGGAATGCATCAGTAGTACATTTTATAGGTGTTTGGGGTATTTTCTTTTCTTTTTTTTTAATGATTACAAGAAGTTGGTGAAAAGAAAGTAGAAAGTATGGAGCAAATAAATATATGTGGGAAAAGAAGAGGACAAATGGTAATGCAACTATCTCAGCTGACATCTTCCTTCTCTACCCAAAATAGATCAAGTTAGAGCCTCTTGGTTGTCTTCATGAGCCCGTCGACAAGGGCTCCTCAAACTTGAACATGCATACAGCTGACCTGGGGATCTTGCTAAAATGCAGGTTCTATATCGACAGGTTTGGGCCAAGAGTCTGCATTTCTAATAAGCTCCCTGGTGATGCTGATACTAATGGTTCATGGATCACTCTCTGTGAAGCAAGGGGATAGAAGGAGTTGGTACTCAAAGTTACAGGTGAAGAAGTGAGGAACAAAGACCATCAGCTTGCAGTTGACCCAGGAGGTGTCAGAAGTGAGTGGGCCTCAGAGGGATTCGAGGCCTCTCTCCTCACATGGACTTTGAGAGCTTGTCTTCACGACATGGAGCCGCATTTCTAGTCTGTAAACTCTGGCTTCACTGTGACCTCGGCCAATTCCTTGGCTCACTCAGATGCTTGTTTGAACAGAGTAGTGGGGTGGGATGGAGCAGATGTGGGGAATGTAATTTCTACTAAGTTCATGCCTGTTGCTTGAAGGCTCTTATCAGCGGTCAGCTTACTGAGTACTTCTTTTCCAGCAGTTCCCTTTAACTTCACTTCAAGTGTTTGGGCATAGTCATCTCAGAAATCAACTTCCCTGCCCTAAAGACTAAGAGCCTCTTTAAATGTAAGCTCTTATTAAGCAGAAAAATTTTAAGTGGTTTTCCTTCTCCTTTCCTTGGGGCTGCCGCCTTAGCACAAATAGAGAATGAGAAGCTGGTCCTTCCTGCATTTGTGAGGAAATGGTGGGCATATTTTCTCCCCTGGCAGCTTGCAGTGGGGCTCCACCCTCCAGGAGACCCCCATTTTTAAGAATGGGGAATTTGACAGTTGTAGTGGATGAGCTCCTTGTGGCAGAAAGCCAGGGAAGTCCACACACTGAGGAAACTGCCCTTTCCAAGCTGCTGCCTTCAAGTAGCTTTTGGGGCTTCTCCCAAGACAAATCTAGTCCCATGCATTAGAGTTGGAATAATGGTGGATCCAAGGAACAGTCTGTCCATAGTCATTCCAGGAGAGCCGTGTGAAGCTGTGTGACAGGAAGTTCCTTCTTTTTCTAAATGCATTAGGGCTGTGTACATAAAAAAAAAAAAAAGGAAGTACATAACTAGCAATAACAATAGCTATCATTTATTGAGCACTAACTGCATACTCAGTGTTTGAGCATTTTTTCATTTAATCCTTATAAGAACTCAATGACATATGTAATAATTTGTATACATGATAGCTATATATGCTACTTATATATTACATAATGATTATGTTAATAGTGTAGATGTAATAAATATAGGCTAATTATGTAATGACTATTAATAACATAGTTTATGTGATTTTATGCACTAATCATATAATGTACTCATAAAATTAATATTTATAGATATACATGTATACAACCCTCATTACAGTTGAGAAATCTTAGATTTAATACATTTAAGAATTTCTTCAAGAATTTACAGCTGGTTGACAGCAAAATTTGGGGTTCACATTCCATCTAGCAACCTTGAATAAATGATATAACCTTACCATTATAGCCCACCAGAAAGGATGGCGGTGGTAGTTATTATTAGCCAGTCAGTCTGAGGAAGAGAAAACCCTGGTCCTGGAAGGTCGTTTCCTGGGTGAAGCAGTCTTTGGTTTTCCATCTCAGATGGACAGCTGGAATGCACAGTGGTTCCTACATATGTGTTTCCAGTTCAAATGTGCTCCGTGATGAAGTGCTCAGCCTGGGTGGGTGAGCCTGGAGCAGGGGAGAGTCCTGGGGGAACCGTGGTTCTGTTTCCTATTTAATCTTGATGAGCAGGTCTGCTGCCTCCCAGTCTGTCTTTGGCCTCAAAAGTTTAAGAAATATAGGTCATTTAATCCTCTTTTGAGGAAGTTGAAGTCTGGCTCATGCCTTCAGCCCTACAGTGTCAGGCTCTATTGGGGTGCAGAGGAAACAAAGAGGAAAAAGACCCAGCCCTCCCCTTGGGAAACTCAAGATTGTTTCACACCTGCATTCCAGGGCTCTATCTCCCTTGAGGGACTTTCAGATTTACCCCTCCCACCTCATGGTTCTCTACCTTCAGCTCACTTCCACCTGTGCCACTGACACTGTGGTCATATGTCCAGGTACGCCTGCGACAGACCAAGTTTAGGTCTGTTGTCCTGGCGCAATTATTAATAGTGACCTTTCACTCTGATAGTGTTCCAGTTTGAGTGGTAAATGAGGTTGGCCACCATAAATTATTGAGCACCAACTGTGTACCAGACGCTGTGCTAAGCCCAGGAAAGGTGAAAAACAGTAAAGCACAGCCACTGCTGCGAAGAAACACTTAGTCTGCTGTGGAGTATGTCTTGAAGGCCCCATTTGCCTTGATTTTGCTCTTGCTTCTTACTGCCACCACTACCTGTTCAAGAAGAACTTCTCACTCTAGACTCAGCTGTGAGGCTCCTTCCCCCAGATGAATGTCTTCCACCCTGATTCCTCTCCTCCCTCACTCTGTCCCCACCCCTCAGGCTGGCTGGGGGCCCTCAGGCCCTGGGTTCCCTCAGGACCGCAGCACCTCGGGTCTGTATCTGTTACGTGGTCTTCGTGTTATCGTTTGCGATACTAGTTTCCTGGGGCTGCCTTGACGAAGTAACACAAACTGGTGGCTTAAAACCACAGATGCTTATTGTCTCACAGTTACAGAGGCTAGAAGTCTGAAATGAAGGTGTCAGGTCATGTTCTCTCTAAAGACTAGTTGAGGACCCTACTTTGCCTCTTCCTAGCTTCTAGCGGTTTCCAGTCATCCTTGGTTTGTGGCAGCATCACTTCATTCTCTGCCTCCATGTTCACATGGCCATCTTCCCTCTGTTTCCCTCTTCACATGGAATTCTCCTCTTCTTATCAGGGCACCAGTCATATTGGAGTAGACCCCCCCCCCCCCAATCCAGTATGACCTTATCTTAACTAATTCCAATGGAAGCCACCCTGTTTCCAGATAAGGTCAGTCAGAGGTCCTGGGATTTAGGACTTCAACATATCTTTTGGGGAGAACTCAATTCAACCCATAACATATAAGTTTTTAGATTTGGTTGTATTTCCTCTATTAGAATATAGACTCCTTGAGGGCAGGGAGCTTATGACGTTTGGCACAGTTTTCCTGGGCAATGCCTTGCATTGGAATAGGATCCACCAGATGCTTGTCAGAGAAGGGTCCACTGATGTTTCTTCTTACCGTTTATGTCAAAGAATGAGTAAAGGGTTAATGGAATGAACTTGCTTTTTTTTTCCTGTTGTAATAAATCAAACTTTTCTGAACCTAGAAAGAATTGAATAAGAAGATTATATGAACACACATGCGCAACACTTGCACACACATTTACAACATAACCATGTTGGGGTTATGTATTTTTTTTAAAGTGTATTTCTGGATGGTCTCTCTCATTAAACATGAATCTAATACAGGAAAAAAGGCTGGGGCCAGATTTACCCCTATGGTTGGTATGAGGCTAAAATGAGATATTACTTATAAAGTGCTAAGCTCAGCATACTGGAAAACATGCAAAGGCATTCGTAAAAGACTTCTGTGAAATTCGCTGAGCTGGAATTTCCAAGCAGGTGTCCTTTCAGCCTCTCGTTAATCCTTTGTGATTTTGTGTTTTGTTTGTTTAATGTCAAAATAAGGACCCACCGGATGGAGACTGTGGAATTGCACATAACACTCTGTCACAGGTGCCTCCCAGCTTACTTTACTTGCTTTAGAGGGAATGAGGGAACAATATCAGGATATGGTTCAAGGTTGTTTCTTTCAGAAAACCACCCAAAACAATTGCCTTGTTTAGGAACTCTGCTCTGTGGCCCACTGGGAGACAGCTGGCCTGGTGGCAAGAAGCAAGACCCTCGATTTACAGTGGGGGAGGCCTTTACAGGGTCCCAAGGAAGTGGTTCTTCTTCCCAAGACAGAGACACCCCACAGGGGAATCTCTAGAGCAGTACTGTCTGATAGAAATATGGTCTAAGCCACATATGCAATTGTAAAATTTTCTAATAGCCACTAGAAGTAAGACGTAAGAAGAAACAGGTGAAATTAATTTGTTGTTTAGCCCAATATATCCAAGATATTATCATTTCAATGTGTTCAATATAAAAATTGAGACATTGACATTATTTTTTTGCCCAGGATTTTGGTGTGTATTTTAGCCATATTTTACGTGTTTATTAAGCCCTCATGGGTAGTCCCTACCCATACTGGACATGCAGGGCTGGAGTAAAACCCCCAAATCATATTAAGGGGCCTTGGGATTGCCACAAGGGACCCAAGTGTGAATTCATATGTGCCTATACAGTTTCTTCAACAATTCGTTGTAAAAGTACCATGTCTATCGCCTGTGGTTCCGAGAAATATTTTGATATTATAAAAGTTGCCTTCATACTTAGAATGATTAGGAAGCATGGTTCCAAATTTCCTAAACTGGGATTCCTGGAGCCCACATATCCATGAAGGTGGCAGTAAGGGTCTGTGAAAGTCTTCAGTATTTTAGAAAACCTTAGGGGAGTCACGGTGACTGCAGTCAAACTGATGGAAGCGTTAGCACCATGGCTTTCACCTGGCATGTTAGCGAGTACAGCTTGCTGGTGACCCCATTTCATTCAAACTTTCTGCTTAGCTTTTGTTTTGGATGCTGTATGGCGGGGTCATATTTCATTCTTTTCCCACGTGAGTATCCCGTTATTGCAGCACCATTTGTTGAATTTTTGTTCGTTTGTTTTTTGGGAAGTGCATGGACCGGGAATCGAACCCGGGTCTCCCACATAGCAGGTGAGAATTCGACCATTGAACTACCCTTGCATCCCTTTCTGGTTGGCTTTGGGTGGCATCGTAGGGATTGCTGAGGTCGTGACTACAGGGTGGTGGTGCCAAGCGAGTGAGTAAAGAAGTCCTCACGGCCTGTTTCCTAATGTCTGAGCTCCTGTCCCGTGGGCTCAAGTGCAAACCCCCGGAGTCTCATTTGTCAGTGCTTTTAACACTTGTGAGGCTTTGGGGTGGGGGTGGGGGTGAAAGGTGGATGAAGTGAGTGAGCACTGTCTAGATTAGTGCTTCCTCTGCTTAAGTCAGGGTGAGAGATCTTCCTACGTGCCACAAATAATACTCTCCACCTATATGGAATGCCTAGGAAAGGCAACATTGGCTTTTCTTGGGCTTCTCTGCCTATAGCTGCTCTCCTGGTTGGGAGGGGGCCTCTGACTGTCAGAGCAGAGAGCTGGGGATGGGACATTGGGGGTCATTATGGATATTCCTGAGCTTTAGCAATCAGTCACCCAGTTGTGGGAGGACTCCACTGTGTCTGGTGGCCTGGCGAGAGTAGGAAGTCCTCCCTTGTGCTGAAATGGAGCCCACCTCTGTGTAATCATGTCCTTAGCTCCTAGCTCTGCCTCTGAGTAGCCACTGCCATCTGTCTGTCTGTCCCCCACCCCCACTTCCTGTTTCCTCCAGGCTTGAGGTCCTCAGTTCCTTGGGATCTCCAGTTTGTTATTCCATTAGTGAGTTATCCCCCTCTTTGTTTTTATTCCTTCCTTCCTCTGTAGCTGACCTTTTAGCCATTTTTTCCTCACCTTCCCCTGAGAAAGGTCAGGGAAAATAAAGGAGAAGAAATTCAAACCAGTCAGTTTTGTTCCTTTATCAGCAGCAGTGGTGGGGAAGAGACCTGCAACAAGGCAGTTGAATGGCTATTTTAATTCTTTCCCATTATGCCAGCTCCCTCACATTGGCTGTTGTAATCCTATTGCTTGGAACCACAGCTGGCGGAATTCTTCTACCATATCACAAGTTATGTATTGGTCTGCATTAAACAGTGATGCTTGTCCATTGGGCTCTCCTGAATCTGACATTTGTTGCTCTTTATATCCTCTAATTTCCAGGACTTGATATCCTTCTTTCCACCAGCTTTGTGAAAGAATTGTTAGCATATAGACGATTGGTGTCCTTACCTGATCAATTCATGAGCCAAAAAGTTCCACAAATTTAAGTTACCACCAAAGTAGTACCGGTAAGAAATGCACATGGATTTAAAGACATTCTTGACAGTTTTACTAATGGCAAAGCCATAAAGAGCTCCTAAAAGATTATGAAACGTTCGACATCAGGGACTGTCTGATTTCTCTGCATATCCCCAGCACCGGTGCAGAGAGCTGACACTGATTAATTGTCCAATAAGTGTTCATTGAATGTTAGAAGAGATGGATTGTGTCCCGGATGAACACATGCCCAAGATGTTCTACTTGAAGTTTTAATATTAACTTTTACACTTAGGTCAGTTATCTGTTTTGAATTAATTTTTGTGTATTGTCCAAGATATTCCAAAACAGCTGTGAATAAAAATATTCTATTTGGTTGTCATCATAAGTAGACTAATACCTGCCAGATGATGTGGTCTGGTAACGTGAAACACATGGTCACATTTTAAGGTCTGCCTCTGAGTGGACGGCCAGCAACTCCCCCTCGCTACACCCTCAACTTGGGATTCTCCTAACTAAATCACTTTGGGTTGAAGCAGTGCATTTTTTAGCAAGCTTCCTTGGGGCTTGTGATATAGGTGGTGCTCAACCCACGTTTTGTAAAGCGTGGGGACAGAAAGTGCACCAGCATATTTCCTGCTCATCCCCTGTTGTTGAATATTTACATTCCCCCCCCCCCCCCTTTTCTCCCTGTTACTGTCATGCTCCAGTGTACCGCTTTGGGTACCTGACCAGTAAGGGGAGGGTAACTCCCTAGATGTGGCATTGCTGGGTCAGTGTTACGGTCATTTACGTTGTCCCCATTGGTGGTTCTGGTCCTTGGTGCTGTCCTCTAACTGTAATCACACTGACCTGCAAGTCCTTCCTTGAAAGCAGCAGACACGGGCCTGACTTGGTTTCTGCCGCCTTCTCTGATGGTACCTGGTGTTATTGTTATCTTGCTGGGCAGCACAGTGTACGAACTGATGACTTTTATGGAATGAGCTTTGTTGACACCCAGACTGCTGTTTAAGTCACATAGACAGCGTAAGGAATATTATCCATTACACTACCATTTCCCAAAGTAGTTTTGTCCTAAGAGGGTAACAGGTTTGATGTTAAAACAAAGTTCTGTTTTCAAATAAATTTTGGAATATACTGCATTTAACATGAGAACAGAACTCACAGGAGCTTTACTGCAGGACCTTATGGAGCTTTAGAAGGTAATGTACATAAGGGGAATATACCATTGGCATTTCTCAAACTTACTTAACCATAGAATATGTTTTTCTCCTGAAGTTTAGGAGATATTGCTATGATGTAGATTAGTTTTCTCTAAATAATTTGGCTTCATTACTACCTTTCATATTTCTTCTGACTCATGTAGATATTCTTCTTTAGCTTCACATTTTTAATAACTGGAAGAACTTAGTGATATCTCATGTCTAGAGCTTTTTCTCTAGGTCCTTTTTATCGATAAAACCATTTTAAAGGTATGGTAGGTCCCAGAACTAATCCCTTGGGCTCCCACTATTTATAGACTTCCATCTATCCTGTGGTGACTTAATTGTTTTACTTTATTTTTAGTGGCCTCCTACACCACAGAAGACTTTCCGAAAGCCCATATCTCATGCTAAATTTAGCTGGACTTTTAGCTGGCTTGATTGATTATTGGTCTTAATGGAAGAAAATGTGATACTCTCTTCTTCTCCCCTGTCATTAAATTATCAATTTATGACTGGAGGAGACAATCGCTGGATAAATGGGTGTCTTTTTGAAAATTATGACACATCACCAAGATGGATATACTTGCCCCTTTAGTTCAACAGGCATCTGTTGAATGCTTACACATACAAACTCTTGCAAGAGCACAGGGCCTGGCAGCCATACCCAGACTGAATGAGATAAAAAGGAAATTAGAGAGAAGAATTGGACCACAAAAGATAAATTCGACTTTGCTGAATTGTTGAGGAGTTTGGGAATGGAGTTGAGGGAAGGGGAAGCATTTCAGAGAGGAAGAGGCACATCAGAGCTTCTGTGACTTAGAAGCTTGGAAGTTGTTGAGAAGCCTTGACTACCTTGATATGACAGATTTGGGGTTCCTGGGATGAGATAGTGGCTGAGCATGCAGCCAAGTTAGGCTTGGCCCCTAAACCTACTTCTGCTGAATGAGAACATCGGTGCTACCAAGAGCTGCTTTGAGAATGTGCATTGATGAGTCACACCCAAGAGAGATTTTGAGACACCTGCGCCCCCTTATGTGTAGGGCTCATTGGTATTCAGCCATGCCCCAAAGCAGCTGCCCCAAGCATTTCTGTCCTGGGCTTGGCCACCCTGGCCTTGGCTAACATGTTTTTCAAGGATACAGTAAAGACCCAAAGGGATCCATCACTTAAGTATTTGGCAACTTTTGCTGGGCAGCTTTAGAGTCCTGTGGGCTTTTTTGGCTGTTGCTATTATTACATGGAGAGTGTCCAAAAGACCTGGACATGAGCTAGGCGGGACTCTTTGGGAGAGGGACGGGGGAATGATGCAACCGTGAATTGAAAGAGCAATGTCCCTCTTTCCTTGAGGCCAAGTTGTCCAGTAGTCTTCTAAACCATGGAGAGGCTTTGTTTTGCTGAAAGTGGATAGATTTGGGTTGTGTCTGTCTAGTAGGTGGTCCACTTCCCTTTCCATTGCTCCTTGGTGTCTGACAGGTTCACTTGGAATATTTTATTCTAAGACCAAAGGGCACGTGGGGTTCCCAGAGGGGGAGAACCTACCTTTCTCATGAAACAGGAAGCCCCCTATATAGTCGACCTGGGCAAGGACTACTGGGGACATTTGCACCTTCTCACCAAGGCAAATTTTGATATTAGAGAGTTTCTTTTGGCTTCCATGCTGAATATGAAAGCACAGAGGTTCTTTTTAATCCTTTTTATTATTACTTGTACAGTGGAAATAAGAATGGGATGACAAAATTGCTGGGAGTAGAAAGATGAGAAAACACTGAAAAGAAATAGTCTAGAAATGAAGAGCAGAACTTTTGGAAGAGAATCTAAGTTATGAGAACCTACTGAAGAGAGGTGGACAGAAATAAAGAACCCTAATTAATGATCCAAATAAGGGCTCAGATGAGACTGTTTGTATTGGATGCTAGGAATATATCCAGCAGCAATCGGCCTTTTCTAAATTAGGCCTATAACCCTCCAGTTTCCAAAGAAACTACTTGCCAGGCCAGAAACCTATGACCCACTTTTTCTGAGAAGGAAATGTAAACTTCAAGGCTGATAATTTAAAACAGAAAAACAGGCCGAGTGGGTAGTTGGTCAATGAGAGACATCTCATCAGAGGCACTCACTAAAGTCAGGAGGGGGTGCAAGAGCAATGCTGGGTGCCCAGTGTTGCTCCCCAGCCAAGGGGGCACCCTAAAGGCAGGGAGGCCAACTGGAAGCAGCGTATCACACATAGGATTTGTCAGAGAGGTTGAGAGAATGTGCAAGATCTGAGCTGTGGTTAAGAGAGCCCAGGGTCCCACAAAACTACATTTGTGTTGCTGTGATTTAGTTTCAATAAATTAAATGAGGAGTAGGCAAGATCAAGAAAATTGGACAAAAAGGCTGTGCCTATCCCATCAGCTTGCCTAGCAAACTCAGATGGGCCCTGGGTGTGAAGTTTTCCAAGTGGCTACAAACACTGCCTGGATATGAGCTAGAGATAGGGCCAAGACTTGGACACATGAACTAGAGCTCTCTTGTTCAGTTTCAAATTTCAGTGTACCTCAGAATCCTCTGGAGGATTTACTGAAACCCAGCCTACTGGGCCCCACTCCTGGAGTTTCTGATTTAATAGATCTGGGGTAGGGCTTGAGAATTTGCATTTCTAACCAGTTCTTGGTGATGCTTATGTAGCTAGGTCCTAGCAACATATTTTGAGATCCGTTGATCTAGACTGCAAAGAATGTCCAGATCCTGGGCAGGGAGAGTGGTGTGGGGTGAGGGTGGGCAGGGAGACTCTGCTTTCTGCTTCTGTAGGAACTAGGAAGCCAACTATATACCTGGAGCTGAAAGGAGACAGAAATGCATGGAGGGGAGATGTCCCATTTCCATTCATTTCTCACCATCCAAGGACCCGTCATTCTTTGTTTCATTCTGCCCATCAGCCTATGATGGTCTCAGAAATTCAAAAGCATGACTTATGGCATTGCATTTTCACTAAGGAGAGAAGGGCAGCTGAATTGTCTGCCACATGGAGTTTGGGCTGGAGAGAATCATGGGGTTTAAATCATTTCAGTAGTCTTTTGAGGTCTGTCTCAGCATTTCACCAGGATCCAGACCACGTGTTGTAGCCTGTTAACATTCAGTAGAACCCATTGGATTCTGCTCTGTAAGCATGTCCAGAGGTCTCTGAGGATGTGAGCATGTAATTAAAGCACCAGGTCAGTTGGAGACAGAACTGAAAGCATCTCTTTCTTTGTTTCTATGGAAGTACTTTTTTATCTTTCCCCCTGCATTTCTTCAAGGGAGCTTGAGGGCAGTATATTACTAAGAACATTTTTTAAGTTCCTTGTAACTAAGTAGGAAATGAACTAATGTGAGTCACATATTGTACTTAAGAAGCTTGCCTAGCAGAGATTTTATTGAGGAGGTTGAGTATCGCCCTGCTTCAGAAGGCCTGGGTTTTGAATCATGATTTCACCACTTCATTTCTATGTGATCTTGAGTGGGTGACTTGACCTTCTTGTACTTAAGGACTTGGGATAATAATAGAATCTATTTAATAGCATTGCCATAAGGAATACATAAAGTTATACATGTAAGGTGTTATGGATTGAATTGGGTCCCCCTGAAAGGCAAGATGAAGTTCTAACCCCTGGTCCTGTACATGTCACTATATTTGGAAATAAGGTCTTTGAAGATGTTAAAGTGAGGCAAAACTGGATTGGGGAACCTGATCCAATATGACTGGTGCATTTATAAGAAGGGCAGAATTAGATACTGGCAAACCACCACAAGCTAAGAAGAGGCAAGGAAGCGCTCTCCTCTACATATTTCAACTTCTAGCATCCATAACTGTAGGCAATAAATTTCTTTTGTTTTAAGCCATGCACTTTGTACTGCTGTGTTATGGTGTGCTGTGGTGATTTGGAAGCTGATATGTACCTCAGAAAAAGCCATGCTCTTATAATCCATTCCTGCGGTTGCGGATCTGTTATGGATTGTGGTAGGTTATTTCAATTGAGATGTGACCTACCCCCATTCAAGTTGGGTTTTAATCCTTTAACTGGAGTACTTTAAGAGAGGATAAAAGACAGGAAAGCTCAGAGAGCTCAGAGAAAAAGCCTCCAGAGATGCTGAGAGAGGGAGCCACTGAAGTCAGGAGCTGAGAGCAATGAGACCTGGGAGAGAAGGACCAGCAGATGCTGGCGATGTGACTTCCCATGTAACAGAGCTATCCCAGGTGCTGGTGATCTTTCTTCAGAGAAGGTATCATCTTGTTGAAGCCTTAATTTGGACATTTTCCTGGGCTTAGAACTATAACTGTGTGAGCTAATAAATCCCCATTGTAAAAGCCAACCCATTTCTGGTATATGGCATTCCAGCAAATGGAAACATGGCACTAGGAAACAAAGAAATAATGCAATTAGAATTGTACCTGATGCTTATAGAAAGAAGTCAGTAAATTTTAGTTATTGTAATAAGCATTGAAACATTAAAAAAAAACTGTAAAATAAGATATCTGTCTGTACTCTTTTAGGAATGGAATTCTTAATTTTCCTGGCCTGCCCAAGATTGTTTTGTAGAAGCTGTCAGTGTGTATTCTAGAGAAAATCCACTGGAAGGAGGGAAAATGGTATATAAAATTCCTTAAACCTCATCTAATTTATCTCCTACTACTAGCCTCATCATTACTCATTTTAGTTCTCCATTCGGCCTTAAAAAGCATTATGGAATCATAAAATTTCCACATCTAAAACGATGGTGTATGTGATATTGATAGTAATACTTTACACACGTGGCCTCATTTTATGCCTTCCAGGGTGTCTTCATGTGCTAGGTGTCATTTAATCCTTTCAATGGTCTTGTTCTATCAGTCCCATTTTAATGTTCATACAGAGAAAACTTCAGGGACGTGACTGGCCCAGGCTCCATGGGTGATTAATGACAGACCTGGGATTTTTTTTTTCAGGGACAGTAAACTTTATTACTCATAACAAAAAGTGTATCTGTACACAAATTTGCATCAGTTTCTTGAGTGCCAATACAGGCCTAGATAAATACCTGTATGCACAGTGAGTATGTCCCATGAGGGAACACTGAGCAGAAGGAATCACTTTATAGCAGCCAAGACAGCCACTTTCTCACCCTTTAGCATTGCTTGCTATAAACACAACCCTGGACAATGGCCTGAGTAGAAAGCAGGACCTTACATTCTTGCTTACCAACCCTGGCAAGATGTGTTGGAGCAGGAGAGACCCATGGAGGAGTATATCTCAACAATGTCATTTTTTTTTACCGTGCTTACATAGATTAATATGAAATTTTGCATTTTGGCCATTTTTAAGAGTACATTTCAGTGGTATTAATTATATTTACAATTACCCCCGTCCATTACCAATGCTTTCTCATCACTCCAGACAGAAACTCTGTATATAATAATTCCCCATTTCTCCCTACTCTCCTCTCACTGCCCCCCTGCAGCCTCCAATCTGTTTTCTGTCTTTGTGAGCCTGTTTATTCTAGATATTTTATAAAAGTAGGATCATATAATACTTGTCCTTTTGTGGCTTATTTCACTCAACATAATGATTTCAAGATTCATCCATGTTGTGGCATGTATCAGCACTTCATTCCTTTTACAGCTGAATAATATCCCACTGTATATGTATATACACACATACATACATGCCTATATACTGCATTTTATTTATCCATTCATCTGTTGATGGACTTTGTGTTGTTTCCACTTTTTGGCCATTGTGAATAATGCTACTATGAACATTGATGTATAAGTATCTGTTCCTATTTTCAATTCAGGGCACAAAGTTACCAATTTCTCTGTACCCTCAGCAACACTTGTTATTTTCCTTTTTTCTTCTCTGTAATAGCCTTTGTAGTAGGTGTGACGCAGTATCTCATTGTGGGTTTGATTTGCATTTACCTGATGATGAATATTGTTAACATGTTTGCATGTGTTTATTGGCTATTTGCATATCTTCTTTGTAGAAGCGCCTATTCAAGTGCTTCCTGAAGACCTTGGCCCTTTTTAAAAAACGAGTTGTTTTGTCTTTTTGTTGTTGAGTTGTAGCACAGACCTGGAATTTTAAGCTCATCTCTTTTTCCTAGCCCTGGCTAATTTGTCACTTGGAGTTCTTATTCAAATTTCTGATTCTAATACGTTGAGAGATGAAATCCTAGTTACCCTTGCTCAAACCATTCCAGAATTTGAGGGTGTGAAACTGCCATTTTATTTTGCTCATGGATGCTGTGGGTCAGGGATTCAGACTGAACCCAGCAATGATGGCTTGTCTCTGTTCCACAGCGTTCAGGGCCTTGGCGGGGAAGTCGTGACATAGGAGGTGGAGTCCTCTGGGCGTCTTCTTGTATGTGGCCGGCAGCTGCTGGTGGGGCAGGGATCCCAGATGGCCTCTTGGCCAGAACACCTCCATGAGGCCCTTCCATGCGGTCTCCCTGCCTTGGGTTAATTTGGTTTCCTCATAGCATGGCAGCTGGTTTCTAAGCGAGACCCTCAAGAGAGCAAGGTGGAATGTGTGGCATTTTGATGGCCGCACCTCGAAATCACAGAGCAGCATCACTTTTGGTGTTTGAGGAGGTCCCAAAGTTCTGCCCACGTTCAAAGGGAAGGCACAGAGAGCTGCCACTCAGTGGGAAGAGTGTCAAGGTCGCATGGTGAAAATAAACAAATGATTTCAAGAGAGGAGATGTTTACATTGAAGGAAGAAAATATGAACTGACGTGCTCAGGTATAGGGAATCATACGTGGGTGAGAATCACAAGTGGTCAAGTCAGTGTGGGCGTGGGAGGGGAATGGATGAGGAGAAGCAGTACTGGACCATTCATTCACTCCACAAAGCAGGGCATACGGTCTTGTGGTGCTTCTAAATGATCATTTCACATGGGAAACTTGGGACTCTGTACTATAGCCTCATCCTGTTGAAAATTTGACCTTCTGAATGCAATTTTAAGATTTATTTATATTTGGCACAGGATTTACCAAGTTACATTTACGATCTTAAGAGTGAAAAGTTCACCTCGGTCAATGTCCCATCATTGAGTGAGATGGGAAGAAAAAAGTTAGCACCAGAAGAAAATTAGTCCTAAAAGTTTATTTTATGTTTATGTGAAGTTTATTTTCAGTTGGGTATGCTTCATAAGGTAGGTATTTCTTCTAATACTGTTAATAGTTATTTACTTTTCATTTACCACTCCCTACCAAAATAAGCTCTCTTATTTTTGAATCATCTTCATATCCTCAAAACAGCTAACTTTAAATAATGGTTGGAGAAGCTCCAGGTTAAGTAAAGATTAAAATACTATTGCTTTCTGACCTTTGGGTTAGGATCAAGTGTGGTGTAATAAAATATCACTCCCCCGAGTCACCTTTGCTGATTTTTTCCTATTATTCTTTCCTGTTATTCCATATTCATGCAAGCTCTTGCAGCCAAGGATTGTTACTTTAAGATCCAATCTGAAATTAAGCTTATGGTTTTAACCAATAAGCTATAAAGCTATTGAACTCCCACTGAGATGTGGTTACTCTTTTTCTAAACTTCCTGAGTTGTCTCTTCTTAGCTCCCTGGTTGATTTCTTATTTAACCTTTGGAAAGTTCCCTGATGTCTCACTGCCCGTTCCCCATCAAAGTGGGAAATACTAGCCGTGCGAACCTCTTAGGCCCACAGACTCTGCAGCTGTGTTCTGTCCATGCAGAGGGAGCATTTTGCAGGTGGACTCCACCCTTCCTGAGGATGGGGGTCTGACCGTGTTGGGCGAGTGGGTCCACACGGGCACTGGGATCCCAGCAGGCTCTGGACCACCAGGCCCTAACAGAGATGCTTCCGGAACTAGATCACACTCTTGGAATCTTGCAGAGGACTCCACCCCGAACTGCTTGATGGGTCTTTTTGGGTCTGTGCACAGAGAGAGCTGTCCTTGGGAGCAGCTCCCCTGAAAGGACCCTTGAATCAAGGTTAATCAGGAGGGCAGTGGGTAGCTATACACAGGTGCACTGGGGATGTTTGGTGATGAAAGGATGCCAGTTGGTGAGAATCTTGGTGGTAAGGAAGTTCTGTAAAGCACAGACTGCGGTCCCCCAAGGTACCCACTCTTCTCACCACTGGTCTAGCTCGCCCTCATGCTGCCGCTCTCACTCTGGGCCTCTGCCTTCCTCTTTGGCAGTTTCAGATTCTAGATTATCCTGTTTGCTGGCAGAGAAGTAGCAGAGGGCACCATGAGGACTTAGGCATCCCTAAGTCACTGGTCTAAACAGTATAGTCTACCAGACCCAACACCTGTGAGTGTTTTGCTCAGGCTGCTGTTGAGTTTGATTTTCTCTGATGTCTCCCACCCAAAGATAAAAAAAAAGATGTGAGAGTCACAAAAAGACACCTAGGCACTATTCCAAACCCCTTTCCCATGTTATCTCTGCTAAGCCTCACCATGGCCCTGTAGAATACATGCTACCTTTATCCTCTTTTAACAAATGAAGAAACTGAGGCCCAGATTGCTAAGCGATTTTGCCCAAGGTCATATACCCAAAAAGCAGCTTAGGCAGGATCCAAGTGCCTTTGGACCCTGGAAGCTGCACTCCTAACCTTGGAGCTGGGCTGTCTCACTGAGTGTTCAGGGGCCTCCTGTAACCCAGGCTACAAAGCACTGCTGCAGAGAAGCCCTATGTGGGTGATCTGCCCATTCCTATCTACTCACCGAAAGTAGGGCCCTCTGAAAAGAGCTTTGAGTACTGTGGAAGCAAGTCATTAAAACCCAAACGGTTTATTATTCTGCTAATAGGTCAAGCCTTTCATCATTGAGCTTTGGGGGGGGGGGGGGCTATTTTTAGATTATTTGAAACCTGGAGTCAAGCTAGGGTTGACAGGGTCAGCTGCGCCCTTGGGGAAGGCTCACTGCGGGGTGCTCAGGGCCAGTGGCCCCTCAGGCGGCTGTGTTCCACTGGAGTTGTGGAGTGCCTGCCCTGGACGGGAGACAAAGAAACCATGGTGCTCATTCTCTAGGAGCGCCTCCCCCAGAGGACACAGCTGACAATAATAAAGTGTGACGGAGCCCTTCTCCGGGCTGGGGGTGCTAGAGGAAAAAAGGATGAATTAATTAGCCTTGGCCTGGGTAGCCACTTAATATATCTTACTGGAAACATTCAGTAACCTTCCTGCAGAGGCGCTTCCTGTGAGTGGGGAGTCTTGGTTATTTATTTATTTTCTTGGATGAGAGAAACTCAGGCTTTCGATGAAGAAGTTACATCCAAGTGCTGAGATCCTCATATGCCTCTGAAAGATTTCAGTTACAGTCCTGTGAGGAAGGGCAGGACAAGTTCTGTCTGGGATCATTTTGCATTAAGAAAAGCCTCCCTGGAGAGGTTGAGGTGGGAAGAGAAGGACGGGGAACACTTACTGGAGCATGGCATGGCAGGAGTGCCCAGGAGTGCCAAGGCCATGCTCACAGATTCCACCACAATTCTGGTTTATTAAAAAAAAAAAAAAAAAAAAAAAAAAAAAAAAGGGAGGCAGAAATTATGAGATTGAGTTAGCATGCTCATTCAGTGAGGTGGGCCGCTGAGTGCCCAGTCGAATGGGCACTCTATCTCCGTGACGCCATGTGACTCAGCCTGATATAGGGGGACCCCTGCCCCTCAGGACCAGCCTAGAGAAGTCCAGCCCCTGGGCTCTGTTCCTCTGATGTCATCAGTGTGGGTGTGCAATGGGTAGAGAGGTGACGGCCACGTCCAGAGAGCGGCTTTGCCTCAGGTGGAATACCCCTTGTACCCCCCAGGGATTGGTTGGACACTCTCATGTATATTCCCACGTTCACTCATTGTACGTGGCCGAGCCCCTCTGCCTCACTGGCCCTGCCTCCCATTTCTTCCTTGAGTAGGAATGCCTTGAGCCTCAGTAAATTGTTTTAGTTTTCTTAGGTATAAAAGGAATCCTGGCTGGACACTGGGTGACTGTAATCATAAAAACAAATGACTTTGGCCCTCTCTGAGCCAAAGTTGTGTTGAGACCCTTGTGGCTGCTGCCAGCTGCGAGAGAGGCAGACCTTTGGGGTCCTTCAGAGGCACAGGGCTGACTTGGGCTCCTTGGGGACCCATAAAATGTAACTGTACAAAGTCCCAGGACCAACAGTGGAACCAGCTATTCCTGCACTGGGTGGTCAGTCCAAGTGGATTTTCCCAACCATTTCTTTCATTTCATTTCTAACGTTTCTTTATAAGGCATAAAGAAATGGCATGGATGGTGGCCAAAAGGTTAAGGCTTCTTCTGTGGTCTCTTTAATTCTGGAATAGCTAGTCTTCCTTCTCACCCCCTTCCTGTCCACCAGAACCTTCTTCTGAACTGTCTTTTTCAGTTCTATTTTTAATTAGATGGGGGTGCAAGAAGAACAATTAATAAAGCCTTCCATTGCCACATTGACTATGAAGCTTGGTATCTTCTTTCTATGAAAGGATGGCCAAATGAGCAGAACATGTGAAATTTGAGTAGATTGGTAGAAACATAAACACGTTTTTGTGTAGTCATGAGGGTCATTTGGAGTATACATAGGGCCCTAAATGATTTCTATCTTTCCTTCTGGAAGACTTGAGTATTATCTTGTGCTATGATTTTTATGTTGTATTGGAAAAACCTGGGATTCTTTTTCCTTCGTCATTATTTACTTTTAAAAAATAATGTACTTTTAAAGAATTCTTGCTTTTTAATCTCAAGCCCAAACATGGTTTCTAATGAGGATAAGAATTTTAATATAGTTTGGTATTTTTAGTTCTAGAAAGAATTGGGAGTGGGGGAGTGGTGCAGTTAAGAGGAGGAGAAAATATTCTGTGGGGGAAAATACCCTGACTCTTGTTCTTTTGCTTTTTAAAAGCTTGAATTTCCTATTTTAAAAAATGTGTTTGAAAACAAAAAAAATAAAAAATAAAAAAATGTGTTTGAGTTTGGACCTTTCTTTTAATTTTTTTTATTTTAAGCTTTTTATTTGGAAATAATTGCAAACATGCAAAAAAAAAAGAGTACAAACAACTACTGTTATATTCATTCTGCTACGTATGCTTTATCATTTTCTCTCATATATGTATTTATTTCATATATATATGTCTGTTTCTATACATACAGCCTTTTTTTTTCCATCAAGGATATGGCTAGTTTATAGTATACAATGAAAGGCTAGAATAAAATTAAAAAAAAACAAACAGAAAACAATATCATAACAAATAATTCCTTCAATAGTTTCATCAGTAGAGTCAGTACAGCTGAGGAAAAAATGAGTGAATTGGAACATAAACCAATAGGAATTGACAAGACAGTAAGAAAGTTAAAGAAGAACACAGTGGGAAAAAATACCCAAGAGCTCTGGGGCAATATCAATTAATTTAATATACATGTAGTCAGAGTTCTAAAAATAGGGAATTAAGCAGACAAAATATTTAAGAGGAGAATAACATAATGTCTAAGACTTTTCTAAAAATAAGGAAAAACTTTGAACTCTAGTACTACAAAAGTCTGTAAACCCCAGGAAGGATGAATAGAGAAAGCAAATGAACTGACCATAAAACACGTCTAGATGCATCAGATTCACTCATGAAATACAAAGATAAATATAAAATTATGAAAGAATTCACAGGAAAATATCACATAAAGAAAAAACATAATTTTTAAAGGAATTATAAAGAAAAAACATAATTATTGTAAGAGACTTACAATTAAATAATGATAAATGGAAGGAAATAATAGAAATATATTTAAAGTACTGAAAGGTAAAAACATTCCAGAATAGAATACCCACTGAAAATAACTTTCAAATGTAAGGACAAAATAAAGACTTTTTAACTGAGTTTGGACCTTTTAATTCCAGAATTCGGAAATTCTGGATGAGCTCATTGCATGAGGATTTATGTGTCTCATATGTGCATGGTGGGTTCTCAACCCTTCTTCACTGAGTTGAATTAGGTTCAGCCCCTGCCTTCATGTATCTGCAGTTGTAATTTTTTTTTGTCAAACATTAAAAAAGAATTCTTCCCAGAATGCGTTTACATAATTATCAATTTAATGTACTACTAGTTATAAAGGTGCTAAAAATTATCAATAAAATTGGAAAAATAATTCTAGGTTATTGAAATTAGCAAAGTTTGTACATAGGAAGTTACACTAATGATTAGAAACAGATGTTAGAAACAAGATGTTGGAGTTTCACCATCAGTTGGTATCAGTAGAATGTTAGGAATCTTTCTGAAGGGCGTCACTTTTCCTTTTTCTTTTTTTTTTTTTTTTTGCCAGGCACAATGGAAGGGCCTTTTCTGGATGTTGAGGGCACAACTAGGCAGGTAGGTAGATGCTAGAGAATGTAACATACCATCTCATGGTTATAGTGATGCCTGGATGTCCAGTCTATAGGTCTTGCTGTCCCTCCTGATGATCTCCAGCCACAGTTTGGGTGGATGCTTCTCAGCCTGGGGTGAGCATAGTTTGGAGCTATTTAATAGGTGCTTGGATCTGAGTCCTCCAAAGTAATGCACAGAGTACAGCCTCCTGCCAGCAGGTCCTGCTTGTAGGCTATAGCCATCTGGCTCACCACACAGTGCTCTACCTCATAATTGCTGGAGTGGGCACCACAGTGTACACAGCAGCCATCAACCAACACATCTGCCACTTTGTGGTCCCAAAGCAGTGTGATGCTGTGCTTTTGCTTGGCTCTCTTGGCCCAGAAGTTCAGTTCCTTGTTGACTAGTTGGATGAGTTCTGGATAGCAGAAGGGGAAGAAGTAGACAATCACATTGATGCATCCCAGAAACTCATACTTCTGGAAATGAACTTTTAGTATGAAGTGAATTACATTTTCTTTGAAGTACTTGGAGATGGTGACCTTGTCACTAATCTAGACATCTTCAAGTTTCAGCAAGATGGTTGGGATCATCTCCAAAGCTTCTTGCTTTAGCTGTAGAGTGTACTGTGTGATCTCATTGCTGGTCGTGTTGGAGGTCATGAGGAAGATGGCTTCCTTGCAGTCAGTGGTCTTCCCTTTTCCATCTGCCAGCCCGTTGTCATTGAACAGCTGCCTCATGTTGGTGAGCACATCTGAATGAACCTTGTTCCCTCTTCAGAGAACATGGCATTGGGATATTGCTTCAGCCTCTTGGTCAGCTGGCCACCCTCCTTATGGTTGATGGGAGCTGGTGGGGAACCATTAAGCTTGGCCACCTTGTGTCACTCCTGGAACTCTGGTGTCCAGCCTGATGAAGCCTGTTTTGACATCTTTGTCATATATGTGGCTATCTGCTTGGCCAGCCCAGATTTTCCTATTCCAATTGATCCCAAGACAAGGAAGACCAGAGGATGTTCTTTGTCATACCAGCCATTCTCCTTGCTCTATATTGTAGCACCGACTGTCGTGCTGGGATTCCCCTGGACATTGATGTGCTCCATCACCTGCTGCTCCAGGGATAAGTGGCACTGTTCCTCACCCTAGCGCTTCTGCTTCTCCTGAAACTTGGTCTCAGAAGTCCTTAGAAGTTCAATCACCTTCCCTTCTAAGAGAGGATGTATATTCCATTTCATTCCCCTGCAAGGGATTGGCTCCTCCACCAAGTAGCTCCCTAATGGAGTGGTAGTCGTTGGCAAGGACAGCATGGTGCAGGGTTGTGCAGCCCTCAAAGCTGGCCGGTTGTTGAAGTCATCCTCTTGGATGATCAGGACTTAAAAAGAAAGGATTCCCTCCTCCCTGGAGGTCTTGTAAATACTTTTGAGCTCATCTCCAAAGTTTGGGTCAGCCCAAGCGGCAAGCAGAACCTCCACCACACTGTCGTTTCTGCTAATGGCTGCCACCATGAGTGTGGTCCAGCCAAGTCTGTGCCTTGCATTGAGATCTGCATCTTCTGACTTCTGATTTCTTGAGCATTGCTGGCATGGGCTGGGGACACCAATCCAGCTGTCCTGTGTGGGGAGGATTTCTTTGGGGCTCAAGCATATCATTTTTTCCTGATTTGAGTTTGAACTGACTAGTGGGAAGGCAGGAGATGTCTGTAAGTACTTTATATCTGTAAAAAAGACAGGGGATCCTTCTGAAATCTAGGTATGTAAATTTATGTTCTACCACAAAAAAAATAAGTGGATGGAAAAAAAAATCAGGGTAGCTGGAAGGAAGGGCTTTCCCTTTTATTCTCAGAGGGAAGGAAACTCTGACTGTGTTGAACATCTCAGTCGGGAAGTATCTTTGCTGAGTCCTTACCATGTGATCGGCTGATTCACTTTGTCCACTAAGTCTCTGGAGAGGTGATGTAACCATGCACTGCAAATTCTAGGGAGAGGGGAAAAAATCACTGGTGGCCCCACCCTCTGGCAATGGAAGATTTACTGAGCCCTGGCTCATAGCAGATTTGGGGGTTGGAGCTACATTTTATAATTCTCTTTTAAACTGTTGGTGGAAGCATCTGCTGTTTCCTCTTCCTCATTTTTTCCCCTTCCCTTCTCTTTCTCTCTCTTATCCTTCTCATAATTTTATTACAGATATGTTCCTTTGAGCACCCATTCTGCTATTCTTAAACCAACTCAGGTCAGATCTTTGGAAAGAGATTAATGTGGAACCATGGGGGCTGCCTGCCCCCACAAGAATTCTATTTCACTCTTGCTGTAATGAAGATAGTGGATTATGGGGTTTGGGGACCACAGGTGGAAGCATACACCCAGCTAGGAGGTGAGCACACTGGACAAGGTGGCTGGGCCAGTGTGGTCACAGTATAGACACAGGGAAGAAAATGGGTCTGGAGATTTGTTGGAGGTAAAGAGAGTAGGGATAGTTGAAGTCTTAGATGTGAAAAAGGGACAGAAAGAGAACAATCAGAAAATCCTTGGTTTGGGGCTTGAGTGTGTGCTGGTCACAGAGCGTAGCATAAAACTGGACATGGATGACACCCACAAAACATTTTCTGGCTGGCTAGATTCATGAGTACTGAGAGAACAGAAGGAGTACATGGTGGTGGGGCCATGGTGGATAATGAATACAGCAGGACAAGCCAAGTCCCACTTCTACTCTTGCTTTGAAGCTACTGGGCCCATCCAGTAGCCCATTTAGATGGTAGCTTCTAGAATCACAATCAGAAGTATTGTAAAAGGCCTGGAAAGTTTTAAGGACCCCTGAAAATTGTTACCACCTTAAATGACACTGATCTCTTCCCTGCAGTTGTCTGCTTTAGCAGAGCTAGAACAAGGTAGAAGTTAACCAAGAGTTGGAGATGGGATGGACCTTGGCATCTGGGCAATGTTCTCAAAAAGACAAGTTCAGGGTAGGCCATGGTGGCTCAGCAGGCAGAGTTTTTGCCTGCCATGCCAGAGGACCCAGGTTCGATTCCCAGTGCCTGCCCATATTAAAAAACAAACAAACAAAAAGACGAGTTCAACACTCCAATCCTGGATCCCAACAGAGTAGAACTGTGACTGCGAGGAGACAGGGAGGCACTTGGGAATTCAGGTTTGTACCACTTTGAAAAACTACCCTGGAGGCTTTTCCAAGTGGCCCCTACTCTGGTACTTTTCCTTCCTTTTTTTTTTTTTTTAAGGGAAATCAGTTTGGTGGCAGCATTTCCTCCTCCTGTACACAGTTCAGACTCTGGGGGCAATGAGAGGCAGGCTGCCGCCCGTTTGAGAATATATCCCTGAAATAATCATTATAGCAACAGGTAAACGCCGCAATGTCATCATGAAATTATTGTCCTGGAGTGAGAGCCTAGATAAAAGTCTTTAGCAAATCTGTAGAGAATATTTCGGAAGAAGAAAGGCTAGAATTTATACGATCTAAAAATAGAAACTGAAGTGCAGCTGTGTTTAGCTTGTCAGGAGACCTGCTGAGTCGAGACAGGCGGAGGATTTTATTTCTCTGGCCTTGAGGTCACTTGTCTTGTTTAAAAAGGGGCAGCAAACATTTCCAAATAGGGATTGATTTTTAAGGGTAGGAAGATGGCTGAATATATATGGTATTTCTTGTTTTCTCTTTTCACTCTTCCCGCCTCCTGCCCCATCTCAAACCTCTACTTAAAATGAAAGAGAAGTTGGTTTTCTCGGTAAGGGTCAGCTGCCTGAGTGGCAGAATGTTGGAAGGTGTTGATGATGTTGGTCATTGCCTACACATTCACTGGTGACTGGTCTGAGGAGGTAGAAGCAGCAGTCTAACTGTTTGATCTCAAGTGAGTTTTACCCAGACCCATTAAGTTGAGGAAATAAACTCATAGCTGAGGAAATAAAAGTGTGACCTCTCTCAGACAGATTGGCTGATATCTGGACCTTCCTTGTCCCATTTCTGGGCAGGGATCGTGTCTTTCTCCTGCTCCACGTCTGTCCCACTCTTGGCCCAGGCTGTCCTCGGGCTTCTGTTATCAGCACCATGGAATGTCAGCCTCTCATGCCCTTGTCAGTCAGTAGGACCTCAGACTTCCTGCCCTTTAATATTTATCAAAATCTTCATTGAAATGAAGCATGGATGGTGGAGTGCCAGAGGGTTATGGTGTTCGTTCATTTCTAGGTCAAAGGTTGAAAACTGGAGCCCCCCCCAAGCCAGATCTTGCCCACAATCATGCTTTGCTTGCCCCGCATAGTGTTGACCTACACAGTTGCCAATGTGCAAAAATCATAATTTTCTTCTTATAAATCTTGATTTCTGGATTTTCTTGGAGTGGTCTAAGGTTTATCCTTGGTTCAGTTTTCTTCTTCAGGGAGTGGAGTCCTTGCCTAGGTCCCTGTCCTCCCCAAGGTTACTTCGTCTGGGGTTCATGATGAAAAAGAGCCCATAGTTCTTTCCTGGAGGATCATAAAAAAAGAATTGCCTTAAGAATGAAATAAGTTGTTATATATTGAACACTTAGAAAGCCCTAGATACATGACAAGCACTCTGTAAGCATTAGTTATTCTTGTTATCATTGATTTCACGGTTCATCGATTTCATGTATCATTTTCTGTTTCTCTGGTCTACTTACATATTTTATCCCGGGCTTTTTTATAAGCAGCCTTAAATTCTGTTTGGAACAAAGTTGGTATAAATTTTATAACTGTTCCTCTGAGAGACAGTATTTTTTTCTTTCTTTATTAATTTTTTAATTTTCTTAAAAAATATAACAACAAACACAAACATCCTTAACTTATGATCATTCCATTCTACATATATAATCAGTAATTCACAATATCATCACATAGTTGCATGTTCATCATCATGATCGTTTCTTAGAATATTTGTATCAATTCAGAAAAAAATAGAAAGACAACAGAAAAAAATTCATACATATCATACCCCTTACCCCTCCCTTTCATTGATCACTAGCATTTCAATCTCAGTTTAACATTGTTCCCACTATTATTTATTTTTATTCCATATGCCTTATTCATCTGCTGATAAAGTAGATAAAAGGAGCATCAGACACTAGGTTTTCACAATCACACAGTCATGTTGTGACAGCTATATCATTATACAATCATCTTCAAGAAACATGGCTACTGGAACACAACTCTACATTTTCAAGGACTTCCCTCCAGCCTCTCCAATATACCTTAACTAAAAAGGTGATATGTATATAATGCGTAAGAATAATCTCCAGCATAACCTCTCGACTCTGTTTGGATTCTCTCAGTCACTGACACTTTATTTTGTCTCATTTCACTCTTCCCCCTTTTGATCAAGAAGGCTTTCTCAATCCCTTGATGCTGAGTCTCAGCTCATTCTAGGATTTCTATCCCACATTGCCAGGAAGGTCCACACCCCTGGGAGTCATGTCCTACGTAGACCGGGGAAGGGTTGTGAGTTTGCTTGTTGTGTTTGCTGGAGAGAGAGGCCACATCTGGGCAACAAAAGAGGTTCTCTTGGGGGTGACTTTTAGGCCTAATTTTAAGTAGGCTTGACCTATCCTTTGTGGGGTTTAGTTCCATATGAACAAACCCCAAGATTGGGGGCTCACTCTATTGCTTTGGTTGTCCCCACTGCTTGTGAGAATATCAAGAATTCAACTTGGGGAAGTTGAATTTCCCCCCTTTCTCACCATTCCCCAAAGGGGTCTTTGCACATACTTTTCCACTTACTGTTCAAATCACTTTGGGATTTATCAGAGCATCACTCTGGACAAACCAGCAAAATCTCATGCCCTACGCAAGGTTCCATGTACTTATGGTGTTCAGTTAAGCTGTCTACATAAGTTATATTAGGAAATGCACTAGTCACAATATAAATTTTGTACCAAATAAATATTTTTTGCTTTAGTGAGAGACAGTGTTTTATATTAGCACTGCTAATGGGCTTCCACATCAGAACAGGTCTCATGTCTAAACCTTAGGTTTTCACATGGTCTCTTTGCTTACTGGACACCACTGCCCTTTAACTCCTACTTGGAGTTGGCTTTACCAATTGAACTCATTCCTTCCTTTTAACATCTACACCTATGACATCTGTTACTGAATTGGGATGGCTTTTTTATCTGGGTGGGATGATGTATCAGTCAGCTGTTGCTGCTAACAAACCATCTCAAAACTCACTGACACACAACAAATATTTATTATTATACTGTAGTTGGACAGTTCTGCTTCAAGTTTTAGATCCGCAGGTCATCTGGGGAAGTACTTCTCCATCTATATTATCCTATTAGGACCAGTGTACTACTGGGGTAGGTTCTCATGGTGATGTTAGAAGTACAAGAAGGGAGAGAAGAAACATATGAGACCTTTTGAGGTATAGACTCAGAACTTGCACTATCATTTCTTCCTATACTCTGCTGGCCACAACAGGTCATATGGCCAAATCCAGTATCAGTGAGGCAGGGACATAGTTTGCTTCTACTGAGAGGAACTGCAGAGTCAGTGACAAAAGGGTATGAATACTAGGTGGTGGGTAGGGAATGGATGGTAAATAAAAATGCAGTCTACCAAAGGCAAACAATATTTTTTAAGACCGTGTTCTAGTTTGCTAACTGCCAGAATGCAATATACCAGAACTGGAATGGCTTTTAAAAAGGGAAATTGAATAAGTTGCTAGTTTACAGTTCTAAGGCTGAGAAAATGTCCCAATTAAAACAAGTCTATAAAAAGATACCTTGGTTCAAGAAGGCCGATGAAGTTCAGGGTTTCTCTCTCAAGTGAGAAGGCACATGGTGAATACAGAGTTTCTCTCTCATCTGGAAAGGCACATGGCAAACACGGTCAGGGTTCCTCTCTCTTCTGGAAGGGCACATGGTGAACATGGCATCATCTGCTAGCTGGCTTCCTGTTTCATAAAGCTCCCTGGGAGGTGTTTTCCTTCTTCATCTCCAAAGGTTGTTGGCTGGTGGACTCTGCTTCTCGTGGCTATGTTGTTCTGCTCTCTCTGAATCTCCATTCTCCAAAATGTTTCCTCTTTTATAGGACTCCAATAAACCAATCAAGACCCGCCCAAATGGTCACCTAATCCAGTTTAACAACCACTCTTGACTAAATCACATCATCCAGGGAGATGATCTGATTATAGTTTCAAACATACAGTATTGAATAGGGATTATTTGACCTTTGTGAAAGAATTTTGATTAAAACATGGCTTCTCTAGGGGGCATACATCCTTTGAAACCAGCACATCCATAAGGTTGCACATTGCTAGATTCTCCATTTCCCTTCTCCAGATCCATTCTCCACCATCATTCACCATGCTTTGTGCCCTGGAGAGGCCATGTGGACTTCATCAGATGGCTCCCTTACACTCTGGCTTCTATTTGGGCTCAGTCAGTGGGGAGCCCCAGAAAAAGAGAGAGGGTGGGACAGTGCCAGCCACAGCTTCCATTCTATGGAAGTCCATAGCTTCTGCCGGGTAACCCTTCCCTACAGCTATGGAAGTCTGTGTTCTAGTAACCACTCCCTCCCTTGTCCCTTCCTGCCTGGGGTTATGGCTCTCCCTTATGCCTGGCCCTAGTGCTTTACTTCAGGGGACCCCCTTGAGCCTGCCCATTCTCTTATAAGAAATTCCTTCATGAACTCTTCTCAGTTTTGTGAACTATCTGTCACTGTACGTAATGGATACAGGAGGTACTCAATAAGCAAATAGATATTTATTTACCAAGCCTCCTTGGTTTTTTTCCTCCTCTGGCCTTACACCACTAACTAGTCACTTGTATTGGGAAAATACCATGGGATTTTAAATCAATGACCCCTGCCTTTCTCCCTGTGACTGGTCCAAGCACTATCCCCTCTGACAGGAACCTGGCAGAGTAAATTCATTGATGTGAATGTAGATAGATAAGATCCTACTTTTCTTCTTTGAGATTTTTTTAAGACGCCCTTAGGGATTATTAGGCATCCTTTGGGGTACAACATTTTCTCCATAAATTGTAGGACTTTTAGTTCCCTAATATGATTTATGCAATATCACTTTCCAAAATGGGAGCATGGATAATGTTTGTTACTAAAAAGGTTTCAACCTAAGGGAACTATATATATATGTAAAGCTTATCTATAATAATTGCCTTAGTTATTTGGGGAGGAATAATTCACACTGCTGTGCCTGACTCAATAGAGCACTGCATTTGCGTGTTTTCATTTGAAATAAGAAAAATGGACCGACCACAAATTTCAACCCTGAATGAGTTTGAAAACTGCTGGACTATTTCCCAGTTTTATTTCCCAAACTTTCTCTGTTTAATCAAAGATAGTGTGTTATTAAAAAATTCATATTCTAAAAAGGGGGAAAATTCAACTTCCCCATGTTGAGAATTCCTGATAGTCTCACAAGCAGTGGGGACAACCAAAGCAATAGGCCTGGGCCCTCAATCTTGGGGTTTGCTCATATGAAATTTATCCCCATACAGAATAGGCTAAGCCTACTTAAAATTAGGCCTAAGAGTCACTCCCAAAGAACCTCTTTTGTTGCTCAGATGTAGCCTCTCTCTCTTAACCAACACGACAAACAAACTCACGGCCCTCCCCATCTCTACATGGGACTTGACTCCCAGGGGTGTAAACCTTCCTGTCAACGTGGGACAGAAATCCTAGAATGAGCTGGGGCTCAGCATCAAGGGATTGAGAAAACCTTCTTGACCAAAAGGGGAAAGAGAGAAATGAGACAAAATAAAGTGTCAATGGCTGAGAGATTTCAAACAGGGTGGAGAGATTATCCTGGAGGTTATTCTTACGCATTATGTACATATCACCTTTTTAGTTAAGGTATATTGGAGAGGCTGGAGGGAAGTCCTTGAAAATGTAGAGCTGTGTTCCAGTAGCCATGTTTCTTGAAGATGATTGTGTAATGATAAAGCTTTCGCATGTGACTTGTGATTGTGAAAACCTAGTGTCTGATGCTCCTTTTATCTACGGTATGGACAGATTAGTAAAACATAGGGATTAAGAATAAATAAATAATAGGGGGAACGAATGTTAAAATAAATTTAGTAGATTGAAATGCTAGTGATCAATGAAAGGGAGTAGTAAGGGGTATAGAAAAAAATAAGGGAAAGAAAGGCTAAACTATATTGGGTAGTCAATGAAAGGGAGGGGTAAGGAGTATGGTATGTTTGAGTTTTTTCTTTTTTCTTTTTATTTCTTTTCCTAAATTGATGTAAATGTTCTAAGAAATTATCATGGTGATGAATATACAACTATGTGATGATATTGTGAGTTATGATTATATACCAAGAATGGAATGCTCATATGTTAAGAATGTTCATGTTTATATGTTGTTATGTTTAAAATAAATAAATTTTAAAAATCCCCCCCCAAAAAAGAATAAAATCAGAAACCAAGTTAATCATTATTAAAAAAAAAAATTCACATTCTCAGCTATTCAGATTCACTAGGTCTGGTGTTGAGCTTGGAATTTGTTTTCAACGTGGATTTTGGGTGATTACTCAAGTGTGGGAAATACTGGGCTTAGTTAATGATTCTCACATTTTTGGCCTACTAAGTAGGGAGAAATTTAGTGATAATAATAGTGATGATGATGATAGCAAACCAGAATATATAAAATTTAGGAATTGCTCTGCAGTTTGCCAGGATTTTACACATGTTGTCGGACATAACCACATGAGCCTGCTCAGAACTTGTTCTTTTCTCTTTTTTTTTGTTTTTTTAAACTTTTTTTATTGTATAGTATAAGATATATACAAAGCAAAGAAATAAAAAAGCAATAGTTTTCAAAGCACTCTTCAACAGGTGGTTACAGGGCAGATCTCAGAGTTTGTCATGGGCTACCATACAGTCCTCTCAGATTTTTCCTTCTAGCTGCTACAGAATATAGGAGGCTAGAGGGCTTAAATACTTTTTTATCATCACACCGACTTTTTTCCTTCTTTTTTTTTGAACAATAACATATATACAAAAAAGCTATAAATTTCCATGCACAGCACCACAATTAGTTGTAGAACATATTTCAGACTTTGACATGGGTTACAATTTCACAATTTTAGGTTTTTACTTCTAGCTGCTCTAAAATACTGGAGACTGAAAGAGATATCAATTTAATGATTCAACATTCATATTCATTTGTTAATATCTTCTATGTATAATTCCACCATCACCTTTGATCTTTCCATATCTCTCATTGAGCTTGTTTGGGCTATGGCAATTCTAAATTTTTGATATGGGAAGGGTCTGTCGCTAATGTGGGATAGGGAGATAGAACTATCTGATGTTCTGGAGAGGCTGGGCTAGGTTTCAGGACTTATCTGGACCAGGGACCCATCTGAAGGTTGTAGGTTTCTGGAAAGTTACTCTAGTGCATGGAACCCTGGTGGAATCTTATATATTGCTCCAGGTGTTCTTTAGAATTGGCTGGAATGGTCCTGGTTGTGGGTTGGCAGGTTATGATAGGTAGCAAGGTCTACCTGAAGTTTGCATAAGAGCAACCTCCAGAGTAGCCTCTCGACTCTATTTGAACTCTCTCTGCCACTGATAACTTTATTAATTACACTTCTTTTCCCCCATTTGGTCAGAATGGAATTGTTGATCCTGCAGTGCCAGGTCTGGATTCATCCCTGGGAGTCATCTCCCACATCGCCAGGGAGACTTTCACCCTTGATGTCATGTCCCATGTAGTGGGGAGGGCAATGATTTCACTTGCAGAGTTGGGCTTTGAGAGAATGAGGCCACATCTGAGCAACAACAGAGGTCCTCAAAGAAGTAACTCTTAAGCATGCCTATAGGTAGTGTAAGCTTCTATGCTATCGACATTAGCTTCACAAGAGTAAGCTTCATGATCAAGGGCATGGCCTATTGATTTGGGTGTTCCTAAAGTTTGACACAGCATCAGGGGATTCCCTGATGGTAAGGTTTAATAGTTCCATAGTCTTTCTCCCCTCCCTCAGGAGACTTTGCCAATACTTTTAGATTGTCTGCTTAATATACTCTAGGATGTTTCCAGGCATTACAATCATCTATACAGAATTAAAGGACCTCCTTCTCATTCTGTGCTGTCTGTGTTTCAGTTGTTCAAATGAGCTATACAGATAGGTTGAATTAGATTATGCACTACAGAAAATTTCAGTTCATACCAAATAAACCTTTCTTCCATTGGTCTCAAAGAGTATGTGTGGTTCTGAAATATAAACACTCTTCTTTACCCCTGTGCTCTGAATTACTTTAACTCCAACCTGTTCGGCTTCATTCTTATCTCTAAATATCAGGTTATATATATAAAACAGCCTTTCAAAATCCAGAAATAATAATCACCACTCTAGACTTAATGTGTCTGCTCTGAAAGCTCACAATCTAGGCCCCTGTTTTCTTATAAGCGTTTTCTAAAGGTGACCATAGTACTGTTGTTTTTTTATTTCTGACTTATTTTGTCTCACCAAATATCCCAACTGTTCATTCACATCATTGCATGCCTTACAACAGTGCTCCTTTTTGTAGCAGCACAACCTTCCTTCATAAGTATACGCTATTGTTCACCATTCTACTTCTCCATCAGTGCATCCATCCTTCAGCCACCTGCATTCGTTGGGCATCATGTGGAGGGCCCAAAGCCCACAGTCCATCAACATTCTCAATTTTATATAATTTCATTGTTTCCAAGAGATAGAAAACCAATAAACACACCCTCACCAAATAGGAGAGCTAAACCTCATCTTAACTTTTGTCCCTCACCCCATTATTTACCTCTGCTGTTGCTTTGGTAGTGCTGATGGTTTCCTTTTGAACATAGCTCATAGCGTGCAATAGCAGTATTCCCCCTGTACCCTGGACTTAAACACTTTTTATACATGAATCATATCTTTGAAGTAATTCTTACAAGAACTCATTCATATTTCTAGTGTGAGTCATTGGGATACATAGGTCTGTACAACCCCTTTCACTGATGTTCGTCTTCATAACAATAATATGATAATATTACTTCTAGACCCACTAGAAAATCACCTTCACTCCTATCTGTTCCCTTACATTGGAGTTCAACCTTATCAGGTAATGGTTCATCCATCTCTAGCTTCTGTGTATCTCTAAGTCCCCTGCATTCTATACTATAAGTCTCTGATTATACCTTTATGCTGTTCATAAAAGTGGAATCATAGCCTTTTGTGTCTGGCTAATTTCACTCAGCATTATATCCTCAAGGCTCATCCATCTTGTCATGTGCTTCAGAATGTCATTTTGTCTTACTGCTGCTTAGTATTCCATCATATGTATACTACATTTTGTTGATCTACTCGACTGTTGATGGGCATTTGATTTGTTTTCATCTTTTGGTGATTGTGAATAATGCTGCTATGAACATCGGTGTGCAAATATCTGTTTGTGTCGTTGCTTTCAGCTCTTCTGGGTATATGCCAAGTAGTGCTATTGCTGGGTTATAGGGCAGCTCGATAGTTAGTTTCCTAAGGAACCACCAAACAGTCTTCCATAATGGCTGCATCATTGTACATTCCCACCAATAGTGCATAAGTGTCAGGACTTGTTCTTGTCTAATATTTCCATTTTCAAGACTCTTTTACCAGAATTGAATGGAAAGAATGTTACCAGGAAGTTTTTGTTAAATATCCTAACTGATAACAGAAACAAAGATATAGACATTGTCGTTTTGTAAACATGAAAGCTATAAGCAAATAGCCTTTAGCTCACCCTTTGAGAACCACTGCTTGACTTCTTGATAAGATTCTTTCACTTGTATGCCATACCTTTATCATCAAGGGGTGTTTCTAGAGCACCACAGAAGGCTTTCCTATAGACAGACATGTCTAAGCAATTGAAAGTCCCCCTTGACTGCTTTCTTGAGAGGAGCATTGATTTCCCTCCTAAAAATGAAAATGCTGATCTTTTAAGGTTCCTTTAAGAATGTCATTTCAAGTTTTTTAACAATTTTGCAGAAATCCTGTGCCTAGGAAATTTATAATTACTCTGACACCAGATGACTTTGTGATCTTTGGTATAGAATTCATTGTGATTGTGCTCTAAGATTTTGGGGGGAAATTTTCTTAATTAATGCATTCAGGGGAGCTGTCATATTAATTTAAATTATTTTGCTGGGCAGCCTGTGCTACTTCTTAACTTACAGCCCCTCTGGTTATTGCTTCTGTGATCCGTGGAGGAAAGAAATGTCTTATTCTGTCAGGGTGCGACAATTCTCTTTATGTTGCCCATACATGCAGGTTGTGACATTGGCTTCCTTACTTCCTATCAATCCCCATCTCTCATCCTTTCTTTTTGCATTTTTATAAAATATATGACTGTGTTGAATGAATAATACTTTGCCCAAGGACTTAGAGAGACAGGGAGTTGTGATACCCATGTGTTTTAGTGTTGGCACATGTTCTTCATCTATTATGATACCTTACATTGAAGATGGTTTATCAGCATACTTGGTTTAGTATATTTTGCATTGTCCATCTGTGAAAATAGTCTAATATGTACTTTCTCACTCCACATTGGAATAGCACTGACAAAGATTTGAGCCTCAATTAATTGAGTCAATGATTCTGATATTAAAAATGGACCCTGTGTCCTAGGGCAGAGATGAGCCTATGGTGGGGATCTGAGACCCATGGGTCCATAAACTCTCAAATAAGTGTTCTTGAGGATTGAGCTTGCAACTGTTTGCACATGACCTTACAGCACATGCTTTAGGACATACATTTAAATCCAAGTCCTAACTCCGGTGATGACTTTCCAGCTTTTTGTTATTGTTTTTCTTCCTGAAAGGCAAAAGGAATTTTATGCCTTGGTTTTTGAGGTTCAAGGGCAAAGTTGGATGAATGGTTATTTGATGGGGAGATTCCTGAATGTTGGATAGCTTGTAATATTTTTTGAAGAACCAAACCAATAATCTAACCACCCACCTCCCTCAACTTCCCTCCCCGAGCCAGTCCATCTACCCCTCCCCCCACATTCACCCATCCACCCACCTATATTTCAACCTGTTTGGCCACTCTCACTCTCCCACCCATCCATTTCAACATTTACCATTCCTGTAAGGAACCTGGCACTGTGTTTATGTGCTAGGATAAAGGATAGCAATTATCATTATCACTCATTGAGTACCTCGTATGTGCCAGACAATCTCCAAACCTTAAATCAGCTTTGTAGGGCAAGAGTTGTAGCCCCTGTACATTGAGAAGCCAATGAACCTCATACCAGGCCATTCAGCTAGTCAAGGAAGAGCAGACCTGAGGCATATTTGTGATATTAGGACCACAGCCACTTTTCCTTCTTTGAAATTAAATGGATGCATTACCATTTGGTTGGTACTGCCACTTTTCCAGACTAAGAGAAGTCCACTGAGGCTGGTCGGCGTACAGGGCATGGAGGGTGTGGCAGGGTCAGAGCTGGAACAACCCCTTGTTGATCACATCTTCTCCCTTTGGGGTATCTTCCTGCTATTAATGAATCAGGGCAAGGGATGTGCATAACACAGAGCCCCAGGGAGACCCATCAGCTCTCATTTCTCTGTTTTGTCTTTACAACCTCTTAGAAATTTGAGATTTTGTATGGACTCACCCTCTCGTTTCTGGGGCTAAGTATAACAGTAGAAATGGAGGGTCACTTAGTGAATGTTTAAATATTTAAAAATTACAAATCAAGATAACTGTTAAGTGAACGCTATTCTGTTCTCCTACCTTCACAAAAACCTTTATAACAACTTGGAAAGGTCAGAATCAAATTTAAATTTCTCAGACTCCTCAAAGTTTAGAACAGAAATTGGTAGCTCAGGGAGAACTGGTCCCTGGCCCATTTCCTTACTTCCTTTGCACCATTGGCTCCATCCCGCTTTGCAGTGGACCTCATGTGCATGTGTACAGACACCCCAGCCAGGTCAATCATGCATTAATGTGGACACCCACTCAAGCTCCAGTCCACCCACTCCCCACAAAAGAGAGCACACTCACCAGTGCTGCAGTCTATAATTGAGGGGAGGGGTGGACCTGAAATGAGAGCTTAAACAAACTGGACTCAGGGCTGTGTGGCAGGAAGTTCTAGGAATCCTGGGAATGCAGAGCATGTCTAGAAGTGGGGGCTTTGGGCTCCACAGACTCTTTGCCCTTTGGGGAGAGGTGTAGCCAGAGAAGAGCCAGCATGGGGCCCAGAGTTAAAGCATCAGTTGTACCAATTCAGCCCAACCAGAGAGAGTGAGGGGCTGCATATGAGCCGCACCTCTCATTTTAAGGTAGTTGAGTTGGGCTAGTAAATCTCAGACCTGGAGCTGGAGCCCTGGTTCCCTGATTTTCCATCCAGCACCCTACGCTCATCTTGCAAGGTGACCCTGCCACTTCCATGCCATTTCAGAGGGCTGAGCTTTTCTGAACATTCTCCTAGTGGCATTCCTGAAATGTAAGGACCCAAGGCCAGGCATGAGTGGGTGACCATGGCTCACAGGGGCGCTACTGTGGAGATGTGCTTTCTGAACCCAGTTTTATACAAAGTTAAGAGCTTTGGGGATAGGTTTCTGGGATGCAAATCTTAGCAGCACCACTGACCTGCTTAGCCATGTTTCTTAAATTCCTAGAACTTTTATTTCCTCATCTGGAAATTGGGAGAAAAATGGTCTCTGCCAATAGTGTTGTGTAGATTGAAAATGAGATGTTTGTACAGGTGTTTTCACACAGGTCCTAGCTTCGCCCGTGGTGAGTACTCAGTGTGTGACAACTATCATGACTGTTACTGTCATTGTTATTCCTCACAAGCCCAGGGCCCCAGTGAGAAGGGGCCGCCATCTGTCCATCCATCTGTCTGTCCATCCATCCAGCCATCCAGTCATTCAACAATATTCATAGAGCACTTCCCATGAGCCAGGCATTATTGTGGAAAGTTGGACTTCACTAGGGAACAAGAGAGGCAAAAATCCCTGCCCTAGTACAGCTGGCATCCTAACAGGTGGAGGCAGAGATAAATCATAAGGGTAATAAATATGGAAATCATACAGAAGCTGATAAGTGCTGTGGAAGAAGGAAAAGTTGATAGGAGAAGAGGTTTGATTGAGCCAAAGTAGAATGTAATTGTAAAAAGCCTGGTCAGAGGAGGCCTCATGAAAGGGGACATTTGAGCAAAGACTTGTAGGAGGTGAGAGGAATCCATGTGGAGGGATCTGGGGGAAGAGCATTCCAGGCAGAGGAACAGC
Organism: Tamandua tetradactyla; assembly: GCF_023851605.1. Classification (NCBI taxonomy): domain Eukaryota; kingdom Metazoa; phylum Chordata; class Mammalia; order Pilosa; family Myrmecophagidae; genus Tamandua; species Tamandua tetradactyla. The sequence goes on along the minus strand of NC_135341.1, from coordinate 49,933,155 downwards.
CAGTGCAAAGGCCTTGAGACAAAAACCAGGAGGCAAGGGTGGCTGAGCAGAATGGTGTACAGTGAGAAGTAGATGGTGACGTCAGAGAGGTGAGAGAGGCCTAGCAGAGACTTGTAAGTATTGGAAGGTCTTGGTTTTCACTCTGAGTTGGATAAGGGCCATTGCAGAGTTTAAAGGGGGAAGAGCCATAACTCCTAGCACCCCCACACACACATGGCTCCTGAGGTCCTCCAGCTGTTTCTCTATTGTCAGGTGTCTCTACTCTGGGCCCAGAGTTCCCCCACCTCCTATTCCAGCCTTCCTGCCCCCTTCCCTGGAGCTCTGGATGCCTGTGTCCAGCCAATGATCTTATCTTTGGTGATGCCTGATATTCTGGATCTCCTCTCCCCCTTTTTTAAGTTAAAAAAAAAAGTAATATTGCTGGTAGGAATTCCAACATGGGGCAGGTTGGTGATTTCTGAGTAGGGCCGGTTGCTGCTATCCTTCTATGAACTTTGGTCTGGCCGTGCTCTCCCCACTCCCCTTGGAGCCCTGAGCTTGTCCCCAGGCCACCCCTGGCCCCTGGTCTCCTGGCCTCCTGGCTGGCTTTGTCCCGTTACTTGTGGCGATAGAGAAGGGGAAGGCAGGAAGAAGATACTATTCCAGGGCTGGGTGGAGGGTCAGGGTGGAGTGCAGCCCAGTGAGGGTGTGTGTGTTAGGGAGCCAACAGGAAGGAGGGCTGGGTTTTTGTTCTCTGACCCATTCCCCGGCATGGCTGTCCCATGGGGCTCCAGGGCGCAGACTGAAGACCTGTTGTTCCTGTGGATGGGGTGACCCAGCCCAGATATTTAACTACAGCCACACCAGCCCCTGTTCTGCTTTTAAGCACTGTACAGACACCAGCTCAGACAGCCTCTCAGAGATATCTCCTCTGCCCATCCGCATCAGCCTGGGTGCCCTTTCCTGGGACCCAGAGGCTCACCTAAGTACCCTGCCCCTTGCGGCCGTGTGGGTGGGCTTGAGGCCAGAGGGGAAGTGCAATAAAGCAAACCTGCCTCACCCCGCATCCTCCCAGAGGCAGAGATGAGGGGCGGCCCTTGGGTCAGCAGGTATCCTGAGTCAGAGCCTCCAGCTGATGTACCCCCCTCCCACCCTATTCCAAGTAAATGCAGAGAACCCCTGTGGCTTTGTTTCAGGAAAACCTGTGGCCGTGGAAACAGCATCTCCTTTTGTGCCACCCTGTGCATTATCAGGGGAGCTCAGACTGAGGAAATCCTTACCCCCGCTGCCCTCCTCTGTCCTGCCCTGCTCCGCCACACCTCTGCCCTGCAGAGGGGAGGCCCTGCCCATAAGCTTATGCTGGGCAGTGTGGAAGAAATTTTCTGGACTGAGCCTCTTGTCCCTAACTCCAGGGCCCTGAGGGTGGTGGGGCAGAGTTGAGGCCTTGGGGTCTGCGAAGAATAAGCTCTGTGATCTGGGAATGACCCATTTTTCTTTTCTTTCTTTTTTTCCCCACCTCTCTTTGATCATGTCTGTGTGAAAACGAAAGCTATTGTTTATTTAAAAGGGCCGCTTGCCTAATGCCCGTGGAATTTATTTGCTGGAGCATTTTCCATTTTCATATTCAGCTCAGACCTTGACTGCAGCCAAGAGGTTATGTAACCTGGGGCGGAACGAATCCCACTGTCATCTGGGGTCCTCTCTTAGCCACCCCTGGGAGGGGTGAGTGGCCCCCTCCCCGACTGCATATTCAGGTTGCCTTTGTGAGCTGTTGGAGGTGGGGAGCTGGGGAGTGGAAGGGCCTGATAGCAGTGGGCAGCTGTTAGAATTGAGCCAGGTGGAGGCTGACCTCTCAGGTCTGCTCTGGGGTGAACCTTGGGAGCTCAGACCCTCCTCGTGTACACAGTCCAGGTCCTTCCTTTCAGCCTGTCTCTGGACCTTAGCAACAGAAGCCTGAGCACCGTTGTCTTGACAGGATTTGGGGAGTGTGTCTGGCACATTCCTTCCTGATAGTTTATGCAATCTGTCTCCACATTCCTCTCCATCCCCAGGAGTACCGGCCCTGGGGGCCTCCCACTGGCTGAGCACCACCTTTCCGCTCCCCAGTCCAAGCCTGAGGTCCCTCGATTTCTACTGTGAAGCCTGGTTTGGGTCTGTATGGAGTTACTTGGACAGGGGCAAGTTGAGGAACGTTTTCCCAGGTTTTGAAGTTGAACCTACTTCTGAAGTTTAAAAGGAAGCAAAGACATAGAGTGGGTTTTGGAACCCTGAACTTAGTCATGAAGAGGTCCATCCAGGGTGGATGGAGGTGGCATGAGGATGGGGTGTAGCACCTGCCTTCCTTCCCCACCGCCCATGGGAGAGATGTCAGAGACCCCATTGGTCCTCTGGCCTTCTCTCTCTCCCCTTACTATGACCTGAGATGTCTCCTTTCACACCATTTCTCTGCTTAAATCTGCTTGTTAAACCACATTAGAACAAAATAACCCCACATATACCTGTACTAGTTAGCACAGTGTAACAAAAAAACCCCATCAGTTTCCAGGAGCTTAACCCACTAGAAGTTTGTTTACTGCTCATGTGTCAGTCAAATGAGGCTATTCTTCAGTGGCGGGGAGCTTTCCTCCACTTGGCGGTTCAAAGGCCAAGTTCCTTCCATCTCTGACTCTGCCATCACATATAGCTTAGAAGTCTTCTGCTTCGGCTTCTCGGTGGCACAGGGAGAAAGAGCCAGTGGAGAAGGCACACCCATCTCTTAAAAACTCCAGTCTAGAAATAACCCACATCCCTTCGACTCACTTACCATTGGTGAAAACTCATCACATGCTACAGTCGGCCTCAAGGAGGCTGGGAAATGTAGTCCTAGGGTGGGCAGTCCCCTCAGTGATAACTCCACATGAGATCAGTGGTAGGAGATGGAGAGAAGGGAATGTATTTGAGAGATGGTGAGGAGGTGGAATCCGTAGGACTTGGTGACTGAGTGAATATGGGGTGATAAAGGGAAGTCAGGAGTCTGAGATACTCCTCAATTTTCTAATTTGGAGGACAGGATGGATGGCGGTTCTACCCAAGGAAATGACATCTACAGGTCAAAGGGCAGTTGTGGAGAGGGAAGGCTTGATACCATATTGGTGTCCAGCAGCATCTGACTCAGGTGAAGAGTGCCTGCTTTCCTTGTGCCAGCACAACTTCCTCTGCTCTCCATGACCTCAGGCACCTCACTCTAGGGACGTGGCACCAAGAAGGCCTGGGAGCTAGCCTGCCTTGGGCACCTGACCCACCTGGGCTGCCTCTGCTCCCATCATCAGAAAGGGGGAGCTGGCTGAAGGCCAAGCCCTGGGCTGTAGCTGATGCTACTTTGCCACTGGGCTGGTCCATGCTGATGCTGCCACCATGGAACTAAGGGGGCCAGGAAGGCAGGGAACAGAGCCCCAGGGTCGTCTGTGCTCTGAGTCACAGCAGGTCCCTGGAATGGAGACTGGGGAGGCTTTGCAGGTGAGGGGTGAAGCAGGGAGCTCAGACTGCCTTCTTTATGCCCCCAGATCAGGAGCAAGAGGAGGGGGTACCAGCAGGGAGGGTGTCGGGACTTGCACCCCTGCCTGTGAGGGAAGTTGGGTAGAGTGAGGGGACAGTTTATGGCCTCAATTCATTTGTGACATCTTCCTTTGCTCTCAATAAGCTTCTTCTCCTCCTTCCCCTGCCAACCTTCCTTCTGTTAAAGTATAAGGAGAAGACTCAAGAGTGATGACTGAAAAACTGGGGCAGAGAGAATACCTCAGTGTAGGGAGGATGATGTTAAGGGAGGTGGTTTTGGTTGTGGTTGTTTTATTTTTTTGAGGGGGTGGGGCTCATGGTCCAGGAAGCGAACCCTGTTGTTATTGTTTTAAGGGGAAGTGTTGGAGAGGCTGCATGGAGAGGTGGAGGGCACAGATCAGGAGCCAGATGACCCAGTTTGAATCTATACTCTGCTCCTCACAGCCTTGGAACCATTGCCTCAGTTTCTCTATCTGTAAAGTGTTAATAATACTGTTATTATGAGGTCTCAATGAATAAATATTTATAAAGTACTTAGAATGGCTCCTGGCACACAATTAGTGTGTGTTAAAATTTTTTTTTAATTTTAAATTTACTCAAGGAGTAGGTATAAACCAGAGAGGGAGTAATCCCTAGTTTTCCCCAGTCTTCTCTGTCAAAACTCTTCTAGTCCCTTCTGTGAAAAGATTTGCTTTTGTTGTTTGCTGTTGTTTTTTCACCTCTAGGCAGCTGTGGAATATTGATGATAATTATACCTAATGCCATTTCTAGATGCAGCACAAACTTGTGGGTGCCAGGCTTAATAGTTTGCATAAAATGGCTTTAATCCTAAAAAAACACAACACCCTGAGGGTTGGAGATATTCTGTCCATTTCAAGACGGGGAAACTGAGCTGTAGAATGAATTTAGTAAACTGGTCCAGGGTCCAGGACTCAACCCCAGTTTGTCTGAGCCAAGCTCTTTCCACGTACCAGGCTTCTCCTCTCTGTGCAAACTCATCATGCTGTTGCTTCACTTGCCATTTGAGCATGTATTATCCTTAGACTTCATCTCAACTGCTCAAGAACAGTATACACTGAGCACCTGATATATGTTGAGAACTATGGAAAACAAAAGATGGCGAAGTGGTTGAGATAAAGAGGTGTGAACCCATTGAGGAGCCTCCTAAAACACTGCATTATTAAGTTAGATGGTACTTGCTGGCAGTGCTCTGGGGATCCATAGGAAGAGGACCCAGATCCACAGGTCTTGGGGGGAGGTTCCCCCAATGGAAAATGAAGGGCTGGCTGTGCCTGGAAGGCTGAGCAAGATTTAGGAAGGGGAGAAGGAGGAGAGGCTCTTTAAGCACAGAAAGGGGGTGAGGAAATGATGGGACTGAGCAGGGTCTGTGTGTGATGGGGTGTCACAGATGTTGACATTGCACCACCTCTGCCTCCTTGGTATTCACTATTTCCAGGGACTCTGCTCAAGTTCCAGCTATGTGCACCAGCTTTCATCTGCCGAAGGCTTTCCTTGGCCAGTGGCACCTGCTCTGCCTGTGTGGGCTGGCTGGAAGTGGGAAGGAGTTAAGACCCCCTCAGAACAGTCCTCAGGATTGGTAGGAGTGGGGAGGGTGAAGACTCCAGCCCCTCCTCCCTTGAGGTGGGCTCTGCAGTGTCTATCTGAGGTCTCCCGTGGCATTGGGCTCCATCATCCGCAGGGGTAACTGTCCAATGAATGTGTCCCAATTAATGTGTCCAGTTAATGTTGAGTTAATTGGCTCTTCACCTCCCTACTTTACATTCCCTCTCTTTTAATGGTGTTTCCTGGAATCACCTTTCACATAAACTGTTTGCACTTGAATCCTTGTCTCAGGGTTAACTCCTAAGAGAACCCAAACCAAGACTCGATGAAATGAGGATAGTTCCATCTCGACTCCTTGCAGCTGAATTTATTTTTTCTAAAACTAGATTTTTTAATCTCAGGGATGCAGGATTTGGTCTGTGATTCCCCCACCCCCCCACCCCCCACACACAACCACTCAATAGGGGACTGCATCAAGCAAGGATGTATGCTTTCCTGCAGAGAGCATCCATTGCTTTCATTACCTTCTCAGAGGAGTCCCTGAATCACCAAAAACTAAGGTCCATTATGTTGAGGAATAAAATAAAGAAATATATTTCATTTTGATGGGATCCCTACCAGAGAAGAGATACTTGGATGGCCAGAAAGTCCCAAGAGCATCAGACCAGGAATGGTGTCCAGTGGATGGTTGTGAGGGCCTCTATGTAGTAAAAGCATCATTTCCAAAAAGTTAAAAACATGACACTCATTAAAATACACGCTTTGATTGAATTACTAATAGGAGAACCAGCATGGCCATAAATCTGATCCAAAGAAGGACATACTGAGCTGATAAAGGGAAAAAAGATGCTGGAATGATACGGCAGTTAGACGTAAAACTGGTTAATGTTCTGTAGGGTGATAAAACTAAAAGCTTCGAGGAAATCTTTTCCACCAGACAGACACCACTCACAACTTAATCAGTGTTCCACAGATAACTTTCTGGTATTTAACAGTTTGGGCCCCACTCAAGAGTAAAGAGTAAACAAAGTTACCTGCTTCCAGAAAGTCAAAGTCACATAACCCTTAGGCTGTCTTTCCAAATTGTGTTCTAGTAGGACACTGAAGGGGCACCCGTGATATTTTTGCCTTATTTCTGGGTTTGGAAGATTTTTCACATCAGAAATAACAGCAGTAGTGTCATGGTTGGGAGAACGCCAGGTTGGAACAGAGAAACAACAGAGTCTGCAAACATGGTTGGGATGCTAGGAACCTTGGGGCCTGAGTTCTGGACATTTGAGAGACAGCAGACCCCAGAGAGCCCCAGGCTGCACAAGGACCCAGGCCCGTCTGCCCCAGAGCAGACAGCAGCCCTTCTAAAGGCTTGGCAACCTGAGGGCCAGGCTACAGGAAAGGGGAAAAAAAAAAAAAACAGTGAGAAGAGGCCAGGCAAACAAGAAGTGCACAAGGCAGGGAATTCTGATGGTATGTGACCAGATTGGGGTCCACAAAAACAACCAACGTTGAAATCAAACAGACTCTGAGTTGAGAAACTTTCTCTCCCTGTCCAAAGTGCACATGTCAGAAAATGGCAGAAAAGCATAAACACTGCAAAACAAATTCAGCTACTTAATCTCTTTATTTTAGTAATTGGAGGTGGCACTGGGAATGTTGGTAATAGCCGAGTTTGAATCAGATTCCCTTGGCCTCACTTGGCTTTTCCTCTGTGTTCGAGCAACTTAAGTTTGCTTCTCCATTCCATTCCTTTCCTGGCTTGGTGTTTGGATTTGTCAGCGTGATGGCAATATACACAAGAAGAAAGCTACAGGGTGATTTCCTGCCACCCAGCTTTTAAGGGAGTTCTTTTTGTTCCTGTGTGGGGCAGTGGAAGACTGATTCAGTGTTCAGCTTGAACTTCTAGCCTTGCAGCCTAGGTCTGCCTCTGTGCTCACGCCCAAGAGGCTATTAGAAGCTCTATCCATTTATCCTACATGGCAGGAAGGTTGAGTGGCTGCTGCTTGGTCACAGATGGTTTGTTTTTCAGCGCCCACCGAGGGCCTGAGCCTGGGGATACAGTGGTAAGGATAAGCAGATATGGTCCTTGCACTCCTGAAGGTTCCACTATGAATCAAATAACACTGTGAATAAATGTACCCTTCAGCTGTGATAATCACTATACAGAAACTCATGTTGCTATGAAAGTGTAACCAGATGCTCACATATGTTATTCCCTGGGCCCCAAACTATTGCAAGTCTTTCCACATCCTCAGTTGAGATGCTAGAGCATCTAGTCGGACTTGCAAAGGGAAAGACTGTAATTCAGCTTTAAGCCCTTTATCCCTTACCAATGATTAGGGTTTGATGAGATTGACATTAGAGAGACCAAGGAAATTTGACACTGGAGAGAGGTGTGTTTGGTGTGGATGCATTTTCCTACCTGAGCTTCCTGGAAGAGAGAAAGGGATGTATCCCCCTTCCTCAAGCCTAAGGAAAAAGTTTACCACTCAGCTTGCTGAGTATCATCCAGAGTCCTAGGGCACAAAAGTGGATGTCAGATGTACAGCTTAAAGGTGAGTTGATGGAGTTCTAAGAATGTCCTACCCTTCCAAGGAAGAAGGCTTAGAGCCACTGAAAAGGGATTTAACCTTAGGTGACCCAGGGGAGGGGCAATGGTACCATAAATCAACACCCAGAGGCTTTAGGGCCTGTCAGAGCAGACCTCATCCCGCTCTCAGGAGCTATGGGGAGGGGCCCAATGCTACAGAAGTTCCTGGGAGCCCTCAATATGCCTGAAAAAAGGCAGCCAGGAACGCCCACCAAGCCTAGAGAGGTCAGTATGCAATGCCGCCAACTCCCAGCAGTGTCCCCAAAGAGAGTCAGTTTTAAACAGCTGTCATGACCAGAGAAAACCAACACCTGCTGATCCCAGCTCCAACCGGGTGTGGCTTCCCTTCCCTTCCCTCCTCTCCAAAAGATGTCCTAAGCAGCTTCTGAGGAATGCTCCTCCTTTCCCAGAATGCTTCAAGCCTGAAATAAGTCCAAGCCAACTGATCATTTTAATACTGAATGGGATTATTCTTGAGATTAAAGCACATGTAAAAAAATTTTTGTGATCCAAGAGTGATCTGATTGATATTGGGACCTGCCCAAGGTTTCATCCAGGCCTCTAGGCAGAAAGGGGACAACTAGACATCTAAGGGAAGTACAAAAGGTGCAATTGTTTATAGTTTTCTGAAAGATTCTACTTCTGGGTTGGGAAAAGTATTAGAGGATAAATATGGATGCTGGGAAACAAGGTAGGTAGTTTTGCAGTGGTCCTAGTGGTGGAGGTGAAGAGAAGAGGGAAGGCTGCATGGAAGGCATAGTGAAGTATAACTCCTGTGCCTCCTCATCTATATTGTGTGCAGAAATCAGCATCTCATTTAACTTCTCCTCTTGTGCCCAGAACCAACTATATGCACCTGTCTACAGTAGGCCTTAAATAAATGATAGGTGAATAAAAAGATTTTAAGTAAGGTGAAATGAGAAAAATGCATACATCATGCATGAGCTCTGACGTTTGTGTCAGTTATCTATTATAATAATGATGCATAATGAATAAGCTCAAAACCTCAGTGGCACGTAGTAATGAGAATATAGTCCACACAGCTGAGATTAGGAGTGATTGGTTAGATGGTTTTGCTGATCTTGACAGGGCTTGTTCACATGGCTGGAGGTCAGCTGGTCTGGCTTTGGCTGGAGGGATTACAGCAACTGAGTTCTGTTCCAGGTGTGTCTCATCCTCCAGCAGGCTACCCTGGGCATGTTCTCATGAAGATGGACTAGCAGAATTGAGGCCAGTGATCCAGTCATCTTACCACAGAGCTAGACATAAGTTTGAATCTCCTCTGCCACACTTACTTGTCATGTTACTCTATATTTTGTGACTTAATGCCCTTATCTGTAAACTGAGGCTAATAAAATCTATCTCATTAGGCAGTGAGGATTGATAATGTCTCCTCCTACTCTTCCATCCTGAGGGAATAAATCAATAACTCTGCCTGTGAAGCAAGTGTGGGACCTCAGAATCCATAGATAATGATACTAGAAGGTCAAAGAATTCTAGGCAGAAGAAACAGCACGAACAAAGGCATGGAGATGGAACAGCATAAAGGCCGTGAAGGAAGAGGTGGGAAAGTGTGTTGAAAGGTGGGCTGAAGTCCCGCAGTGCTCTAGGGGCATAGTGCCAGTGTAATCTTATTTTGCTGGCAATGGGGAGCCATGGAAGGTTCTGCAGTACTAGAGTGACTTCTTTCATTGAATAAGCATTTATTCAGTGCCTACTATGTACAAGATATTCTTTTAGGTGGTAGGGATCCAACAGTGATTTATCAGTACTAGAGTGACTTCTTTCATTCAATAAGCATTTATTCAGTGCCTACTATGTACAAGATATTCTTTTAGGTGGTAGGGATCCAACAGTGATTTATCAGTCTAGTGGGAGAGTCAGACAGGGTAACTAGAGGAACTTGGTACAGAATGAGATCAGAAAGAGAGAGAGAGGTCAAGACTGGATGGCCAGGAGGAGTACCAGGCCTGGAATACTGCTGTGCAGGGTTTTGCCACTCGTCCATAGGCAGAGGGTCTGCTCTTAGGCCCTGAGTGAGGGAGAAGCAACTCAAGAGAGGGAAGCCCAGAAGTCCTTGAATCCTTCACACTGTGAATCCCTCCACTTGAATCTGACGTTTGAGCACCTTTTGGCATGTATGTTTAAAGGAATCCCTGGGTTTGTGGGGGAGGGTTGCACCAATAACAAGTTAAGCCCAGTGGGCGGTGCCTTTCCTTTCTTACTTCTTATGTGGACATGTGGAAAGAATTTGTCAAGAATTATAATAAAGAAAGAAGTAAAGTGAAAGCAAATGTAGTGAGCAGGCAGAGTTGAGTTGAACAGAAATGACTGCTGCTAAGAACCCTTTTTTGAAAGCTAGATTCAGTTCTGAGCAGCAGAAGTGTATATGTGTGTGCATGGTATAGTGTTATTAGTTAGTTTTTGCTGAATAACAAACATCCCCAAATTAGTTGCTTAAATAACAGCCATTCGTTACCGTGCATGAGTCTCTAGATTAGCTGGGCAGTTCTCTTGATCTGGGCCAGTCTTGGCTGATCTTGGCTGGGTTCACTCATGGCTCAGTGTTCAGCTTACAGGTTGGCCAGGTGTTAACTCACTCAAATGTCTTACAGTTGGCTGGGGTTATGAGGGTGATTGGGCCACCCTCTCTCATCACCTCCCAGGTTAGCCTGGGCTTGTTTACATGGCAGTTGACAAGGTTCCTAGAGTGATAGTAGAAACCAGCAAGGACTGTTGAAGGCTAGGCTAGGAAGTAGCCCAGTGTTGCTTTTGCTGTATTATCTTGGTTGAAGTAAGTTCATGGGGTGGGAAAGAGACTCCACCTCTTGATGGGAGGTGCTACTACATCATATACTCAGGGCACACCTGTAGCGAGGGACAGAGAATCATGGCTATCTGTAGTGGGCAGAACACATGGACTGTGGAAGCACAAGGGCCTGTCAATCTAGGATTTCTCACCTAACTACCATCCTCATCCATTAAATGGGAACACTAATAGGTTGTTTGGTGTTTTTTTTTTAACATTTTTTTAAAATTGTGAAATGTAGCATATACACAAAAAAGCAATAAATTTTAAAGTACATTGTAACAAGTAGATACAGAAGAGATTTCAGAGTTTGGTATAGGTTACAATTCCACAATTTTAGGGTGTTTTTTTTTTCTAGCTACTCCAAGATACTGGAGAATAAAAGAAATATTAATATAATGATTCAGCAGTCATACTTATTTATTAAATCCTGTCTTCTCTGTTATAACTCCTCCTTCTTCTTGGAGCTCTCTCCCGGTCTGCAGGGGTATTTGGGCTATGCCCTTTCTAACTTTTTCATGTTGGAAAGGGGTGTCAATAGTATGGAATAGGGGAATGGAACTAGTTGGTGTTCTGAAGAGGCTGGCCCCTCTGGATTTCAGGACTCATCTGGCCTAATAAGAACCTATCTAGAGGTTGTAGGTTTCTGGAAAGTAATCTTAGTGCATGAACTTTTGTAGAATCTCAGAAACTTAGGTGTTCTTTAGGGTTAACAGGAATGGTTTTGGTTGGGGATTGGCAAACTGTGGTAATTAGCAATATCTAGCTGATGTTTGCATGAGAGTAGCCTCCAGAATAGCCTCTCGACTCTATTTGAACTCTTTTAGCCACAGATAGCTTATTTTGTTCCATTTCTTTTCTCCCTTTTGGTTAAGAAGGCATTGTGAATCCCATGGTGCCAAGGCCAGGCTCATCCTTGGGAGTCACGTCCCTCATTGCTAGGGAGATTTTCACCTCCTGGATATCATGTCCCACCTAGGGGAAAGAGTAATGAGTTTCCTTAGAAAGATCTGAGCAACAAGAGAAGTTTTCTGGAAGTAACTCTTAGGCATAACTGTAGGTAGCCTTAGCTTCTCCACTACAGAAATAAGCTTCATAAGAGCAAGCCTCAAGATCAAGTGTTTTGAGAAGTAAATGAAACATTGTAAGTATCTAATGCATAATAAATGCTAAAAAAAAATAGCATTTTATGCATCTTGCCTTTTATGAATTATCATTAATCCAACAATTCTTTTTCTTTCTCTTCATTCTAAAATGAATAATTTTTAGTTTGGAAAATATACTCTTTGTAGGTTTGCCCTGCCCTGAAGCAGTAGGGGAAATTGTCACCTCCATCCTTGTGGTGTAACAGGAATTTAGAAGTTCAATTTGAAAATAATATGATGTGATTATTTGTCCACACTAGAAAAATTTAGGAAAGGAATATTAGGATGGGGGAGGAAGTAGAGTTCAATCTATGAAATGGGGCTCTTATATAAACAGGAGAAGAGTGTTTAATTCATTCTCATCACTCAAGGGTTCCCACCTCAGGGATTTATACATGCTGTGGTTTTGGTTTTGGTTTTTGGCCTGGAATTTCCTCTCCTCCATTGTCTTTCTAGTTAACTTTTTGTCATTTTCTAATTGTGCACTAAGCTCTGGGCTAGACACTGGGGAGACAGAAATGAAATAAGGTATAATTCCTTGCCCTCAAGGAATTCTTAGGGATAAAAAGAAACCAAACATGAGCAAGTAAATGGTATCAATATAACATGAGCCACAAGGCACCTACCATCTAGTTGGAGTGAAAAATCAGCCAATTTAGGGGGCCTCTCTGCTGGGCTACAATTGGAAAGGCAATGGCCAGGGTAGTCCTCCAGCATCCCTGTTCTCTGCCTCCTCTAGTGCCTTTCCGTGCCCAGCCCCACATCCACTTACAGAGACAGTCCAGGGGGCCCAGAAATGGGTGTCTTCTTCCATGAGATTGGGTGACTTCCCGGACACATGCAACAGCCCCAGAGCTTTTCAGAGTAGGTTGTCAGGACACCTCATTCCATTCCTATAAGATTATTTCCCATTTTCATGTCTAAAGGGCAATTTTCTCTGTTTTCAACTCTTCGATAACAGCCAAATATAATTTTACTGTATTGTGTTCATTTGCTTCATTATCTTATGTGAGAGAGAAGCAACTAGCTGAATTACCCATTTCTGAACAGACATTTTTTTAACTGGAAACATTCTAAACTGGCAGCAGCAGTCTTTTCCCTTCATTTAGCAAAGCTCTGCAAACAAGAGACGCACTGCCCTTGTTTCTGGATGTTTTACATTTACATAGGTAGTAGTGCAGAGTATGTACTTACAAAAGAAGGACAGAAAGCCCATTCTCTGTAAGTCCCTCTGGCTTGATGTTACTGAGTTTTGAATCTTCCCCCCTTTTTGTTTTTTGGTTTGGTTTTTTTTTTTTTTTCAGTTTGCATTATTAGTCAGTTAAGTATCATATATGGACTGTCCAGCATGTAAAATGCAGCAGATGAATGCCAGTTTTCTTTGGAGTTTAAGACAGAAGTCTAAATGTCTGAGGCTAGGCATGAATGGATGAATGAATGAATGAATGAATGGGTATGTATATATGTGTATATATAAATGTTTATAAATATATATAGAGAGAGAGACTTATAAATATATATATATATGTAAGTATCCATATCCACTGTATCTGTTAAGTTTTGCTGCCAAAATTTAGTAGCTTAAAACAACAATTTTATTTTGCTCATGAGTTTGTAGTTTGGTTGAGTGGTTCTTCTGGTCTAGGTTGACTTGGTTGATCTCTGCTAGGTTCACTCATGCCTCTCAAGTCAACTGGCAGATTGGCTGGTAGCTGGATAGTCTTCTACATGTGTCTGGAAGTTGGTTGGCTACGGGGTAGGGTGCCTCAGTTCTATTCTGGCCTCTCATCCTCTAGCAGGTTAGTTTGAGTTTATTTCCGTGATGATCTCAGGATTTCAAGAACAGCAAGAGGTCAAGCCCTACTGCTCAAGTTCTTTTCTAGCCTCTGCATTTTGTTCATAGTTGTCTCTGGCCAAAGCAAGTCACTTGACCAACCAACATTCAGGGGTGGGAAAAATAAACTCGATCTCTTGATGGGCGGGTGTGTGAAATCACAAAGCAAAGGAGGGGAAATGGGGTAAAAAAAAAAGACTTGTGGATGGTTTTGCAATCTAACACATTTGTGTATATATACACATACACATATGGTGAACTCAAATTTAACACCCAGACATTATAAATGCAGGGATTCTAATAATTTATTTAGTCAATAAAACTCAGCATTTTATTACATATTAGACTCTATGCTAGAAGCCAGAGACACAAAGAAATAAGGCATTAAGTCATTCCCCCTGTATTAAAAGAATTCCGCCTCATTTCCTGCCCAGAAAACTCTGAAGACTATCCATTGCTTCTGAAGTTAAACATTCTCAAGGCCCTCTACCACATGATTTCAGTTTACCCTGCTATCCTGCTCTTCTGCTTGTCCTTTTCCTGTGCTATCTTCAGGTCAGTGGACTCTTCCCTGTGCCCCAAACATGCTCTGTGATTTTCCACTCTTTCAAACAACCTCAGAGCAGGAATGACCTCCACACTGAGACCAGCCAGACTGAGCGGGAGGCCTGGGCCGCATACAGGAATCCTGGAAGGGTCTCCTGACCTAGCAAGCAGCTGGGATCTGTGGGGCTTCGGAGTCCATAGATATGACACTGTTACCTCCATCTCAAGAAGACTTTGCTGTTTCTCCCCTTCTCTTCCCCAGAACTTGCTATGTTCTGCCAATACTAAGAGCCCACCCAAAGTGACCTGTAGACCACGGTGACCCCCTTTTAGAAGCTCCCATGGGCAGAAGTACTGTCTTCCTCTTCTGCCTACAACATTGTCTCTTTAACAGTACACCCTTTCCTAGGCAATGACACCACAGGCAATGGCAAAATGCCTCTCCCCCGATACCCCCTGCCACCTACATGCACACTTGTACACAGTTCAGCACTTCTAGGGACTATTCCTTCTGGGGAAGGAATGGGAATTTGCTTTGGCCTTTCCTACTTCATCCTCTTCTCCCTTAGCCTACAGTTAGTAGACATAGCCTAACATAGCCTAACACAAACACTAGTTTAATAAATGGCCTAAAGAAGATGAGGTTGTGCCTGGACACCAGTGGGAGGGACACTTTGAGTCTAGCTTCCATGGGCTCTGAGCTCCCTCCTGTCCCACCCCCACTCCTAAGACTCCCAAGCAACTTTGTGGGATTCTAGACTCATTACCAGGGATTCTAGTTACTAGGGCAATAATAAAAATGTGCTTTCTTCAATTGTAACAAATGTTCCACACCAACGCAAGGTGTTAATAATAGGGTGTATGGAAACACCTCTTAGCCTTATTGTAGGAAAGGGGAAACTGAGGTTTCTTTCTTTCTGTTATTCCTCCGTCTTCCCTTGGAGAAGTCCATTTCTCCCTCCATGGCATTTTTGCTGGACAGAACAATTCCTAATATGGGCCGTGTCTGGGAAGGGAGAAAAGGGAGGAGGCGGTATGAACAGATACAAAAAGCTTTCTGGAAAAGAAGTCTCCCTTGGCCTGAAGGAACACAGATGGCAGGGAACAAGAGAGATCAGGATGAAATGAAGATAATGTGTAGTGGTAGAGCAGAGGTTCCTTTGTCATTCAACAGGTGTTGCTCCCAGAAAGAACTTAGGGAAAATGGAGACAAGGTATAAACATTAGAATTCTCTCTCTTTCTTTTCTTTGCAGTTTTCTTTATTAGAGAAGTTGTAGGTGTACAGAACAATCACGCATAAAATGCAGGATTCCCATACACCCTATTATTAACACCTTGCGTTGGAGTGAAACAGTTGTTACAATTGAAGAAAGCACATTTTTATTATTGCCCTAGTAACTATAATCCATAAAGTGTGGTCACTTCCATGGTTTTTTTAAATTGCTTTTTAACACTTCATTAACATTAACCTGTTGATACTTTCCCCAAAGCAGCATATTCCTAAGGTTTATATGTTCTTTATATGTTCTCCAGAAGTTATCTATGTTTAAAGAATTGATGATTCCCAGACACGATTACTTCTGCTAACGATCAATAGCAGCAATATTAGGCTTAATTTCTCATATTAACCGTTTTTAAATTTTGTCAGCAAGCCTGCTCAAGTCTTGGTTAGGTTTTATGCTAGAACTGAAAAGCAGGCTACCTATTTCAGCCAGAAAGTGTGCAAAGGATGCAGGTGGGCAAGTGTTTCTATCGGATGCTAATTTAGTTTTGAGAATTGTTCAGGGTTCCTCCCTTGTACCTTCTCCCATTTTGCATCACTCTCTCAACCCTTCAGCAGAAATAAGTAGAAGTCATACTTATATTTTGAGACAGCTGGAGCCACTAAAGTATCTGAACTCTAAATGGAGAAGGAATAGGAAGAAACAGACAGCTAAATGAAGATAATAGATTTAAGAGATACTAGCTAAATACTAAGGAGTTGATGCTCCCATTTGGTCAGGCTAACTTTTCCAGTTTTCTATACTTCTTAACATTTTATGTCAAACTTTTTTATAGAAATAGCTAATTTAACTCATCAGGTGAATTCTAGACGCAGGTGAAGTATTGCGCTTTGGTGTATTTTAAAAACAAGTCATAAATTAGATAGATTGCAGTACTAGTGGTCAATGAGAGGGAGGGGTAAGGGGTATGGGACGTAAGTGTTTTTGTTTTTGTTTTGTCTTTTTATTTCTTTTTCTGGAGTGGTGCAAATATTCTAAAAATGCTCATGATGATGAATACACAACTATGTGATGATGTTGTGAGCCATTGATTGTATACTTTTGATGGACTATATGGTGTGTGAAGATATCTCAATAAGTGTTTTTTTAAAAAAAAGATAGTCATGAAAATCTGTATAATTTTGCTAGTGCACATATCTGGAAAGTAACAGAAAACAGGTTACTCTGTGAAAATCAGAAGCATGAGCTAAGCATTTAGGAAAACTCTGTATATAGAATCAAATGCAGAGCTGTAGGGTTTCTTCACTGAGGACTATGTCACTTTGGGGAATGAGGTAGAAGTCATACGTGCTTCTAGTTTTGCTCAGCTCTTTACTTATGGTCACCTTTACACAATGACCCTCTCTTTTCTTTACTCCCTATGAACAGAAACCTGAAAAGTGTAGTTTTTGGCAGATGTCCTTGGTAGAGTTCCGTATTTCCCACCCCACCCTTTAAAACCATGAAAGGAGAGTTCGTTTCAGGAAGTCAAGGGAAATGCGTGCAGAGGAGGTGCACAGGCATTCAGAGAGGCCTCCTTGTCCTTCTATGAAAGCACCAAGGCCATTGGCAAGGCCTGAGGAGACATTCAGTCATCCAGCTGGTTCATTAATTTATTCAATGCATTTTCCTTTTCTAGCCTTTTATGGGCTTGGCATTCAGCAGTGGAAGAAATAGGATTACTCTTCATGGATCTTACCCTACAATAGAGACCATAGAAAATGCACATGTAATAGATACATAAGAAGAAATTGCTTGTATAGGTGCAAGGAGGGAAATGACCAGGGTAAAATGTTTGAGAAGGGGTTAGTCAGGCCAAATATTGGAGGGAAAGCATTGCAGGCAGAGGGAACAGCAAAAGGGATTGCTGGGAGTCAGGAACCAGTGTTTCTAGGAGCAGGGCTGGAGTGCAGAGGACAAGGGGAGAGTGGAGGAGGTGAGAATGGACGAGGTTGGTGGAGTCAGTTCACAAGGCATCTGGGGGGGGCCATGCTCAGAGCGTGGGTTTAATTAGACAAGCGATGGGAAGCTCTTGAAAAGTTTTTCATCAACAGGGTATATGCTTTTATTTGTGTTTTAAGAAGATTACTGTGGCTCTTGCTTTGAGAATGGACTGGAAAGTGCAGGAGAGAAAAAGCAAGGAAGAGACTAATGTGGCACATTAGGCAAGAAATTGCCATTCTTTGCAATGGACTGCTATGAATTCTGATTCTGTGTCTGCCACTTGGTTACTGTGAGAGTTCGGGCAGGTCTCCTAATCTCTCTGGCATTCAACTGTTCACCCCTAATAAAATAGGAACAAGTGTTTTCTCATGTGGTTTCTGGAAAGAATAAGTATTCATAAAGACCTCTATAAACCTGGGCCATATGCTTATCTGAGGTATAATATGATTCATATTGCAAGGAGGTGGACTCCTGCAATGCTGGGAAAATCCCTCAGCTGCTGCTGTGTGAGCAGCATTTTATTACAGACCGAGGCTGAAAAGAGATGCTTTTGTTTCTTTATTGCCCTCCGTGTTTCTCTGAGGGAGGGTGGCTGCTTAAAAAAAAATCAAATAGTGTGGTCATTTATTTGTAGTCATTCACGGGGGTAATAAGTTAGAAGTTCTGAGCAGGTTTATTTTAGCTTCGTGTCTCTGCTCCCCACCTGTGGGAGACAGCAGGCGTGTGATGTAGGGTGGATGTGTGAGGGAGCCCTGTCCCAGGCCATCATAAGTCCCCGTGGTCAGTTGCTTTCCCACTGAGGGCTGACCACATGCTTTTAGCACCCAGTCAGTGCCAGGGGATCATGTCTGCTCCCTCGTCCATGGCTCGCTACATCCTCACCCCAGCTACCTCAACTCTTTTAGAATAAAGTCATTGTCTCAGATTGCCAGGGCTGCTGTAACAAGGCACCACAGACAGGTCGGCTCTAAGCAACAGGAATTTATTGTCTCACAGTTTCGGAGGCTGCAAGTCCAAATTCAAGATGTCCACAGGGCCTTGCTTCCCCAAAGGCCACAGAGTTCCGGTGGTGGCTTGCCTGCAGTCTATAACTTGGTCTGCCTCCGTCACAGGACTGCCTCTCTCCCCGGCTGTCTTCCCCTGTGTTTGAAATTCCTCTGTTTATAAAGACTCCAGTCGTATTGGCTTAAAGCCCACCCTGGTTCAGTTTGGCTTCCCCTCAACTAATGACATCTTCAGATGAGTTCACATCCAAGGGTCCGGACCTTAGGACTTGAACGTGTCTTTGTGGGAGACGTGACTCAATCCATAGCAGTCATATAGTACTTATTTTGGCTTTTAAACAAAACAGTTCTATCTTTCATCCTGAGTTTGAGCCATTCGGTATCCTTATGTTAGGAGGAAATATCCTATTTCAAATGTAATTTTCTGTGGTGGTATGGAACAAATGCTGAGATTTGCTGCCCTGTCATCTGAGAGGATCTCGGGTTTCCTAGGGAGACAACTTTTAAAATGTTTGCCAGAACGGTGCTATCCATAGAACGGTCCATGGTGGCAGAGATATTCTATAGCCATACTGTCCAAAACATTAGCCACTGGCTGAATGTGGCTACTGGGCGCTGGAAATTGTCCTTATATAACTAAATTGTTCATTAAATAGCCACATGTGCAACTCTAAAGCAATGCTCTTTCTCATGGAAAACCTTTCCTTTGAGCTTTTGGGGTTATGTGAATCCCTGAGCTCACAGACCCCCTGTCCCCCCAGTGCCCCATCAAATTCATCACAAGATTTCTATGTCTACATTGTTTGAGGAAGTGCTTTCAAGTATACTTTCTGTTGTACAGTTACAGGGGTCCCCTCTGCCTTGTCGGCATTTCACCACTGACTTGGTGTGAGATTAAAGTGATGTTGGAAAGGGATCACTGAGGAGGCTATCCACAGAGGGAAATCTGCTCCCCACCCTCACCCCCACCCCCACTGGATGCTGCTCCAAGTTCTGGCTTTTTCCTTTTGGATCTCTTCGGGTGCTCAGCTGTGGCTGTGGCGGAGAGCAAATCCGGTCAGGCTCTGTGTTGTTTCCTACTCTTGGTGTCTCGTATTGTCCTTTCTGGCATAGACACTGGAAAGTCGATGGTTCTTGGCACCCCTGCACTTCCTGGCCTGCATGAGAGATTTGGGGGGACCATGACGGTAGTTCAGGGACTGTGATGACTGCAAGGCTATGGCTCCTTTGGTGTTCAGCAAAGGCCACGGGAACTCAATGTCTTCTCATTTCCTTGGGAACACAAGTGTTTTCGGGAAGCCTTTGATGTATGAACCAGGAGACACCTTGGATGCGTGATCAGAAATCAAGTAGCGAAGTTGTCCATGGAGGGAGAGTTTGGAGAAGACTCTAATGTGGAGGACAGAGCAGTGCAAGGACAAAAAAGGGGGTGGGGCTCATCATTATTATTTTCTCTCTATAGCTAAGGAAAGGAAGACCCAAGTAGATAGAGGTTGATGGTATGTCCAAGCCCAATGGTAGGATGAGCGTTAATTACGAGTGGCATCTAACCTGCCATTCTGGAGTTCAATATCTGGGTATCTCCCACCTCCTGAGTTAGTTTAAGGCATCATTATTCAGCATATGGTAGATTAATTTACATTCTCCCTAGCAAAAGACACTTGAAAGATAACAGGTAAGTGTTTGGTGGCTAGCAACTTACTTTTTTGTTTCGTCTAGATTTAGAACATAACATTTCCAGGAAAGAATGGGGTTAAAATGTTTGGGGCCACCTATCAGATTAACGAGGAGTGTGAAGCCCTGTGAATCTGGTAGAAACAACGTCACAGCCCAGAAATATCCCAGGCCCAGGCATGGTGTCAGGGAGTCCAGGGTCCCTGTCAGGCATGGTCCTGTGAAAGGACTGCTGGTTCTTTTTAAATAATTCAATTCTGTAGGAGCCATTTTTAATTGGTGGGTAGCCTTGTGTTTCACCCTTGATGGTCAATACAGCTATTTGCATTCCTGCCAGCATGGCTGCCACGGGAAAGCCAAGCAGGGCTTTTCAATTACAGGTAGTTATCCAATTTGCAGCCTTGGCTATTTCAACAGGGCACAGTTTCCTTCAAACCTGGGTGGGAGCTGACCTGCTGATAAGCAGGTGGTCTGGTTCGGGAGGGAAGGTGTCTGTGTGCTCTTTATGGCTGTATTTCTAGAACATGGTTTGAAAGATTATGGTCAAATTTACTTTAATTGGGGAGAGTGTGATATGACAATCATTTATGTTTCCCTTTCTAATATAAAAGCAGCAGCCCAATCCTGGCGTTGGTGATCAATGTTAGTTGAATGCAAAGGTACAAGTGCCAAAGGGACTAAAAAGAAAGGATACCTCACTCAGGGCCCCCATTTTTCAAACTTCCAACCCCATCCAGCAAATATGAGCCCGATGCCTGTCTTCTCTATTATTGGGCTATTACTAGATCTTACAGTATCCAGTAACACCAGAAGCTCTAACTGCAGGGTGTGATAAATGGCATTTAAGTCATTTAATAAAGTTTTGTGAAGAGATGTGACAACTGCTTGTTTTGAATTTAAAGACATTTAAAATAAAAAGGAAGCTTTGAAAAGAAAAACAGTAAAGAGGTATCCGATATAAATTCTGAAAGGAAGTAGCGGTAGAGCAAAGAAAGAAACTTCAGGAACATGTTTAGTAAAATGTATGTGCTTACACTGTACATTGACTGTATGTGTAGGATAGGCCCCTTGAATAAAGTTGCCCTTTTGGGAGCAGTGATTTCAAATTCATGTCTTCCTTTTGGATGAATGTTCACTTTAGTTCACTTACATCTCAGCAGATGTTTATTGAGTGTCTGCTCTGTCCCACACACTGCATTAAAGGCTGGGCACACTGAGCTGAATGTGAAGCAGCCTCTTCTCCCAAAGATTTCAGTCTAGTGGGTGGGGAAAATGTATCAACCAGTGAATGCCACTTATTGCTTTCGGTGTCATCACTCACAGAAGGACAAGAAACGATGGGGACAGGGGTAACTCCTCATCCCCTGGGGGAGTCGGTATAGATGCGCTTCTAGAAGAAGAGATTAAACTGTATGGACCAGGAGACATGAGGGGCAGACAGGGAGTGCCCTCTGGGTCTAGCAACAAGGTGGCTGTTGGTGACCTTGTTAAAACCAGTGGAAATGGCGTGGCAGGAATAAGAGTGAAATTGGACCAAAGAGTGGACAGGTTTGGATGAAAATCACTGAAATTCGATGACCTTGTTTAGTACAGGCTTGGGGGAAGCTACTTTCTTCGCTTGCTACATTCTAAATCATTCAGAGCCAATGTATGGTTCAGTTAGCCACCCCCACCCCCCACCCCCCCAGCTGAGCTGATAGGCCCAATGCGGTTTAGCTTGGAAATCTTGTGACGTTGGTATTTTGTTTCTCTTCTTCATTTCAGTCACAGATCAGGATTTTCACACACCAGTAAGGTCTAGGGCAAGCCTCTCAACTTTCTAGATTCCCTCTCAGGGCTCATGAAGCAGCAGGCAGGCCCTGGGAAGGTCAAGATTCTTTCTGTAAAAGCAGAGAACACTTCATATGGCCCAGAAAGCCGGCTCATTCTACTCGTCCCCTCCCATGGGCTCACATAGGAAAACAGATGGTTTCATATAACTTTCAGCATTGAAGCTGCTTTACTCTGCCCTCTAAAATATCCATCCAGGACCAAATTCTTAAAACCCCAGGGGCCCAGGGTTGATTTTGAGCCCAAGCCTTGAACCTGTCATAAAATGTAATGGACGGTATATTTTTAACTGCTGAAGACCATGGAGTTCATATAACCTATGAATGTTTCTTTCTGCAGTTTTTAAAGCCTATTTTGAAGCATGTCAGAACCCACCAGCTAGTCCCTCTCATTGTACCATTTCCCACTAAGGCAGGAGTTTTTGACCATTTGTGTGCCAGGGACCCCTTTGGCAGCTGGGAGGAAATCTATGACCCCTTCTCAGACTTGCGTTTTTGAGTTCATATTATAAAATATATAGAATTATAAAGAAAACCAGTTATATTGAAATTCACTTATAAAAATGTTTTAAAAATAAACTACATTTATAATACAGTAAAATACCTAACTTTTATTAACATATAATGAGATCTTCGGAAATTCTAGGTACTTTTGAGCATAAACGATGTTTCAAGGTATCTGCAATGACTGTGCTGTGATGTAAAAATACCTGAGATTTCTGTAGATGAAAAAGTCACTGTTCGTATTCATACTTATGTGGTTTATTGCCTACATTTATAATGGAAGGAAATTTCAGTTAAAGGTTAATAAAATAAAGATGTAAAAATGTTTTTCCCATCCACGCTCACAGCCCCCTGAATTCTCTTCCAGGATAAGAATCACTGGTATAAGATAATTGAAAGTAGTAGTAGTAAAAAAGAAAGTTAAAAAAAGCCTATCATTTATGTGAAATGCAGTAATAGATCATCAGCGTTTCAGGGATGAGGAGTCCATTATTAATTTTGTGGACAGTCCAAGCCCCAACCCTTTTCGTTCCTCACTTTGCCCCTTTCTAAATCTCAGTGCTTCATACATGCACTGAGTCTCATGAGTGACTCTGAGAAGAGAAAGAAAAGAAAAAGATCTACCTTGAAGAGGGTGAGGCTGGTTTGTGTCTGTAATCCACCCCTTTAGCCCAGAACAGTTACTCTGGAGTGGTAGCACGTTTTTTTAGAGAATAAATATAAGAATGGCAGAGCAAAACTCTGAGTGGAAAGTAATGGAGAGTAATGTTTAAAATGATAGTCTGCATCGAATGCCAGTGCTTTTTCGGTATTGATGTATATATGCCTGTACTTAGGTCAGACAAGAGCTCTGGGCCATCCCTGGCACTCTCTCTAGCTCTTATCACCTCTTTAGGCATGTCTAAACCAGCGAATTTAGTATGGAATTTATAATGTGGTATCTTACATCTGTTTTCCCAGAAGCAGAATCTTAGATGGAGATATTTTCCCAGAGATTTATTGGCGGAATGCACCCAGCAAACAGGGAATGAGGAAACAGGATGGGGCAGAAGAAGAAGTTGAGTGTAAGGATGTGGCCCCAGGAAAAATAGAGGCTTGGCCTAATCCCCAGAGAGCTGTAGAGTTTGAATTGCGCCACAGAGTTTATCCTACCCAGGGGCAAAAGGGAGGGGCTTTATATGGGCTGCACCAGTCAGCCAGGGGAGGGGCCATATGTAAATTTTCTATGCTGTGGAACAAATGTCTCCTTTCCAGTCAAGATGGTGGGATGAGAAGCTTCAGGGCTCCACCCACCTCCACCCCCACCCCACAGAAGCTTTGAACAACCAGCAAGAATGGAAAGAAACATCTTTCTCAAAGTTCCATAAAGCAGTTAAAGAACTGCTGTAATAGGAGAAGTGCTGAACCAAGAAAAACACCACTTTAAAGTAGTAGGATTTTGTGGCACCCTGGCTGGTACCTCTCCTCCTCTTCACTGCTTGACACTGAACCAGCCCACTGTTGCAGCACAGATCCCTGGTCCTGGTTCTGGAGGAAGTATAGTAATTCTCATGCACATACTGGGAACCTGTGTCTGGCCCAGTCTGTCTGGTGGTGGCCTGAGGGACTAGCTGTCCCAGATCTTGCCTTATATGTAGGAAGCAGCTCATCTAGCTTTTCTATGGGATGCTATGCCAGAGCTTTCAAGTTGTGCTGCCTGAGGCAAGGGATTGCTGGCTGTAGAACATGCAGTGCAGTGCCCAGGACTGTGAGCAAACTTTTTCCTAGGGAAGAGGGGACATTCATACCTGTGAAAATGGGAGAATTCTTAAAGCCAAATGCACATGCACAGAAAAAAACGATGGCGGCCCCTTTGCTTACATCTGAAGCTATTCTCTAAACTCATCGTATGAATGAGTGCTGAAGATGAGCACTCACACAGGTCAACCAGCGAAGACTGGGAAAGGTGTTTTCTTTTTCTTCTTCTCCTTTCCCCACCCCTACCCTCCTCCTTTTGTTAGTCTTGACATTCAAGGAAAGCTTGGCTATAACATTAGCTAGATACAAGCTTAAGAGAGAGTCCTCAAAGTTCTCAAAGTGTGCCAGTGATAGCACATTAAAATATTAAAATGTCCACATTTCAGCAAAAGATTATAAAACACACAAAGTGACAGGAAGTGATAGTCCAGGCAAAGGAGAATATTAAGCATTAGAAACCATCATTGAAGAGGTTCAGACCTAGGATATTCCGAAATCTTTAAAAAAGATGGTCCTAAATATGCTCACAGAGCTGAAGGAAAACATGGACAAAGAATGGGAAAGGAAATAACAAAAAAATGATAGATGAACACAAAGAGAGTATCAATAGAGAGACTGAAATTATGAAAAGGAACCAAACAGCTAAAGACCACATTAACAGAAATTTAAATTCCCTAGAGGTCTTCAACAGCAGAGTGGAGCTGGCACAAGAATCTTGAAGAAAAGACAGCTGAAATCATCCACTGGGAGCAGAAAGAGGAAAGAATGAAGAAAACTGAACAGGGCCCGAGGAACTTGTGGGACCCCATCAGGCATATAAATCATGGGAGTCCTAAAAGGAGAAGAAAGGGAGAAAGGAGCAGAGAGTCTATTCAAAGAAATAATGACTGAAAACGTCCCCAATTTAATGAAAAGACATGAATATGCACATACAATCAGGTACCAGTTGGGTCATTTCTGAAACTAGGGGTTGTCTTCTAGGCTCACGTGGTTGTTGGCAGAATTCATGTCCTTGGTGCTATAGAATCTATTGCGCTTTTGTTAGAAAGACAGCCATATCTGAAAGAGAATAAACGCTCATCCGATTGTGGAGAAGAAAAGAATTTATTCACAATCTTGCAAGAATGGGCGCACAACCAAAAAATGATGGCTAGTGTGCCAAGCAATAGAATGCCACAGTTTTTATACCCTAAGCCTAGCATGCAGAGGTTACAGCCTATCCAGAGAGTCTAATTCAAGTTTCCCACTGAAGGTTCCCACTTTTGATTATGCTTTACAATTCAGTGACCCTGGCCATTACTTATTTAAACTTGTTTTTACCTATATAAGGATTTGTCTCCAATTCTAGGCTTGCATCAGAGGCCTTCCCCTTTCCCTGCCTGCAAGACCAGTCTGAACTGTTTTGCAGCCCTTTGTTTAGTGAGTTCCATTTCTCTCATCCTGTGCCATCTTGTGTGAAAGCTAAACTTAATTTTATTCTTACAAATTCCCTCTTTCTTCTTGAACTCTTTTAGATTTTGTTTTTTGCATGGGCAGGCACTGGGAATGGAACCTGGGTCTCCAGCATGGCAGGCAAGAACTCTGCCACTGAGCCACCATTGCCTGCCCTCTTATAGTTTTCACATTCAGTTTTTAATGCAAATTTGACAAGAGCTTTTTCACACTCCTTATCATAGGGATCTTTTTCTTTAAGGGGGTACAAATTGTTGCCTGTACTGAAAAGGCATCTACTAGGTTAGGGCAGCTTCAGTGAGTCTCTGAGCTAGCCCTTGGGCACGTAGGATAATGTAACACCCTAGTGCTGTGGGTACCCCGACTACAATAATTAAAGACATTAACATGGACAGTGCCACCCCTTTCTATTTCCCAAACCAACTTTCTGACAATCTAGTGAGGGGGTTAACAATGCCTGAATTTTCTGCCAGTTCTTCAGATGAGGCCATTAGGCCTTATAAAACTTTGGTGATAGTTCCATCTGGGGCTGTATTATTGGGGATAAATGTACAACAACTACCCCTGACCATAACACAAACACCTCCCCTTTCAGCCAGCATCATGTCTAGGGCCATCCCATTCTCCCATGTCATTTGGCTAGTAGCAGCCAACTGTTTTGCTATTCCCTTAGCTGCATCCTTGGTGTAATTGATAAATCTTTGGTGGTTATAATTTATATAATTAACCCAACTCTGATTTTTGTCGATGATGACCCATCAGAATAAGGATGACTCAAATCCTGCGGCTACTTGACTCTTTTTTTTTTCTGTTCTACATATATAATCAGTAATTCACAATATCATCACATAGTTGCATATTCATCATCATGATCATTTCTTAGAACATTTGCATCAATTCAGAAAAGGAAATAAAAAGACAACAGAAAAATAAAATGAAAACAGAAAAAAAATATATATATATATACCATACTCCTTACCCCTCCCTTTCATTGATCACCAGCATGTCAAACTAAATTTATTTTAACATTTCTTCCCCCTATTATTCATTTTTATTCCATATGTTCTACTCATCTGTTGACAAGGTAGATAAAAGAAGCATCAGACACAAGGTTTTCACAATCACACAGTCACATTGTGAAAGCTATATCATTATACAGTCATCATCAAGAAACATGGCTACTGGAACACAGCTCTACATTTTCAGGCAATTCCCTCCAGCCTCTCCATTACATCTTGGATAACAAGGAGATATCTACTTAATGTGTAAGAATAGCCTCCAGGATAACCTCTCAACTCTGTTTGGAATCTCTCAGCCATTGACACTTTGTCTCATTTCACTCCTCCCCCTTTTGGTCGAGAAGGTTTTCCCAATCCCTTGATGCTGGGTCTCAGCTCATTCTAGAGTTTTTCTCAATCCCTCGATGCTGAGTCTCAGCTCGTTCTAGGATTTCTGTCCCACATTGCCAGGAAGGTCCACAACCCTGGGAGTCATATCCCACATAGACAGGGGGAGGGCGGTGAGTTTGCTTGTTGTGTTGGCTAGAGAGAGGCCACATCTGAGCAACAAAAGAGGTTCTCTTGGGGGTAACTTTTAGGCCTAATTTTAAGTAGGCTTGACCTATCCTTTGTGGGGTTAAGGTTCATATGAACAAACCTCAAGACAGGGGGCTCAGCCTATAGCTTTGGTTGTCCACACTGCTTGTGAGAATATCAAGAATTCAACTTGGGGAGGTTGAATTTTCCCCCATCCTCACTATTCCCCGAAGGGGACTTTGCAAATACTTTTCCACTCACTGATCAAATCACTCTGGGATTCATCGGGGCATCACTCTGGACAAACCAACAAAATCTCATGTCCTACCCAAGGTTCCATGTACTTATGTTGTTCAACCAACTATCTACATAAGTTATATTAGGAGATGCACTAGGCAAAACATAAATTTTGTACCAAATAAACATTTTTTGCTTTAGTCTCACACATCAGTTGAATATTTAAAATATTAATTACCATCTATTTTCAGCACCCTGCAGTAATGACATTCCTTTGTTCTTCCTCATGCAAAAACATTTTTTAAATTTGTACATTTAGTCACCATCATTATACACTCTAGGCATTCCTAGATTTTACCATCTCAGTCTTTATTGTCTATCTTTCTTTGTGATTTCATTTATGGCCCCAGCCCTCCTCCTTCTATCATTCTCATATTCAGCTTCATTCAGTGTTTTAACATAATTGTATTACAGTTAGGTAGTATTGTGCTGTCCATTTCTGAGTGTTTATATTCAGTCCTGTTGCACAATCTGTATTCCTTCAGCTCCAATTACCCAATATCTTACCCTATTTCTATCTCCTTATGGTCTCTGTTACCAACAAAATATTCCTAGTTTATTCACTAATGTCAGTTCATATCAGTGAGATCATATAGTATTTGTCCTTTTGTTTTTGGCTAATCTCACTCAGCATAATGTCCTTAAGGTCATTTGTTACATGCATGTTGTTACATACTTCATAACTTTATTCTCTCTTACAGCTGCATAATATTCCATAGTATGTATATGCCACAGTTTGTTTAGCCACCTGTCTGTTGATGGACATTTTGGCTGTTTCCATCTCTTAGTAATTGTAAATAATGCTGCTGTAAACATTGGTGTGTAAATGTCTATTTGTGTCCTTGCCCTCATGTCCTTTGAGTAGAGACAGCATATGGATGGGTCCTGTTTTTAATCCATTCTGCCAGACTATGTCTTTTGATTGGAGAGTTTAATCCATTAACATTCAGTGTTATTACTGCATGGGTAGTACTTTTTCTACCATTTTGCCTTTTGGATTTTATATGTCATATCTAATTTTCCTTCTTTTTACCTTTACTCATAGTCTTCCTTGCTACACTCTTCTCCACACCTCTCTCTTCTGTCTTTTCGTATCTGTCTCTAGTGCTCCCTTTAGTATTTCTTGCAGAGCTGGTCTCTTGGTCACAAATTCTCTCAGTGATTTTTTGCCTGAAAATGTTTTAATTTCTCTCTCATGTTTGAAGGACAATTTTACTGGATATAGAATTCTTGGTTGGCAGTTTTTCTCTTTTAATAATTTAAATATATCATCCCACTGTCTTCTCGCCTCCATGGTTTCTGCTGAGAAATCTACGTATAGTCTTATTGGGCTTCCCTTGTATGTGATGGGTTGCTTTTCTCTTGCTGCTTTCAAGATCCTCACTTTCTCTTTGACCTCTGACATTCTGATTAGTAAACGTCTTGGAGTATGTCTATTTGGATCTATTCTCTTTGGGGTACACTGCACTTCTTGGATCTGTAATTTCAAGTCTTTCCTAAGACTTGGAAAATTTTCAGTGATAATTTCCTCTGTTAGTTTTTCTCCTCCTTTTCTCTTCTCTTCTCCTTCTGGGACACCCACAACACATATATTCATGTGCTTCATATTGTCATTCAGTTCCCTGAGTCCCTGCTCATCTTTTTTCCATTTTTTCCCTATATTTTCTTTTTCTTGTTGGATTTCAGATGTTCCATCCTCCAGTTCACTAATCCTTTGTTCTGCCTCTCGAAATCTACCATTGTAGGTTTCCATTGTTTTTTCCATCTCTTCTACCGTGCCTTTCATTCCCATAAGTTCTGTGATTTGTTTATTCAGATTTTTGATTTCTTCTTTTTGTTCATTCCTTGCCTTCTTTATATCCTCCCTCAGTTCATTGATTTGGTTTTTGATGAGGTTTCCCATGTCTGTTCATATATTCTGAATTAATTGTTTCAGCTCCTGTATCTCATTTGAATTGTTGGCTTGTTCCTTTGACTGGACCATATCTTCAACTTTCCTAGTGTGATTTGTTATTTTTTGCTGGTGTCTAGGCATTTAATTACCTTAATTAGTTTATTCTGGAGATTGCTTTCACTTCTTTTACCTAGGGTTTTCTTGCTGGATGGATTTGTTGTCTATCTGTTCTTTGACATTCAGTTCAGCTTTATCTAGACCTGTAGCTTAGGTTTCGTTTAACAGAGGATAAGTTTTCAGTTCTTGTGTTCTTGTTTCTTGCCCTGCTTGTATGGTGCCTTTTCCCCCCCACCCTTAGGAGGGTCTACTTAGGTATTATAGACCCCAGCCAGATTTTCCCAGACCAAACTGGCCTCCTATTAGGGCGAAAGAGTCACCTGTGTCAGTTTTCCCTGAGGGTGAGACCCAGCAGGTTGAAAGACTTTCCTGTGAAGTCTCTGGGCTCTGTTTTTCTTATCCTTCCCAGTATGTGGTGCTTGTCTGCCTACAGGTCCCACCAGCATAAGATGATGCAGTACCTTTAACTTTGGCAGTCTCTCCCTGCTGGAGACGTGGTGGAGATAGAGGAGAGGTTGTAGGCTGGCTTTAATGGCTTCAAATTACCAAGCCTTGGTGTCTGGATTCCTTGAGGAAGGAATTCCACCTGAGTTGGGCTTCACCCCTCCCCTGGGGCAGGCATGGGCTCCAGACAACCTATAATGAGCTTGTTTCTGCCTATGCCTGGGGCAGTTGCAGCCTGAGAAGCCCTGCCGCTGTATCCAAAGGCAGTCAAGCCTTTGTAGAAACACAGCCACAAAAACCTCTGTTTCCTTCTTTTTTTTTTTTCTTTTTCTGTCAGCCCTGCCCCCTTGGTGCTGGGGCAAATATGAATAACCTCCGCTTTGACCAGGTTCACCTGAGCTGGGGTCCTATTTTTAGTTGTCAGAATTTGTTAATTAAATTCACAATTGGTATTTGGTTGGGCTCAGCCCCTGCTGCTGGTAAAGTCTCTTTCCTTTCCCCTTGGGAAGCAGCCTGTGGGGGAGGGGCGCCGACCGCCGCGGCTTGGAGAACTCATGGTTCTGGGGGTGCTCACAGCCGATCCAGCTGGTTCAGACTGGGGTACGCTGTGTGTCCGGTCACTGACGTGGCCCCAGGAGCTGTTCTGTACTGTTTCTGGTTATTTAGTAGTTGTTCTGGAGGACGAACTAAAATGTGCATATTGCTAAGCTGCCATCTTGGCCTGGACGTCGGCTACTTGACTCTTAACCTAAAGTTCTTCCGGGATTGTCTGTGGCACCCCTATACCATCTAAATAAATTTGATCATTGAAGGAACCAACTAAGTTTCTTTTCTTTCTTTTTCCTTGGGTTATAAATTCCTTCTCCTTTTCAAATGCCAGGGTGAATGGGATGGCCAATTGGACCCGAGCACAGGTCCCCTTCCACTTCTTAGGTAATACTGGTCAGAGGATGCCCTTTCCACAGTGCCACCAAAGGTCTGCTTGGGGTATGGTTAAAGTGGAGAAATTGCCAGTACTATCCTCAGTCACATCCCACACTTGGGTACATAAGGCCGTGGTCCCAAGTCCTTCTCCTCATCTAGAGAGACAGGCAGAGTGGTTTCCTGGATGGTTCAGGGAAGCCAATATGGCCTTGACTTTTCTGCCCCTGACTGGAGGGAAAAATGAGAACAATGTACTACAATTTTCACCAGTAGTATTCTGAAAAAAAAAAAGGAGTACTGTGCATTTGAACTCCCTTTCATATTTCACCATACCTATCAGAAAAGACATGATAAACGTAGTGGGTTGGCCTGCTGTGCAAGCATAACATTTGCTTTTGTTTAGACTCTGGACTACACATTTAATCCATTCCACCCAGGCATTTGTATCTTCATATCCTGTCTCTGTTTCTATGATTTGCTTCAAATTTTCTGCCTTGACCACCCTGACAACATTGGGACCATTCTGTATTGGGGATTAACCTCTAGCTGGATCTCCTTTGGTGGTACTGAAAAATTAACTGGAAAGGGCATTGTCGGTGTCAGGGGAGAGGATTTATATCCTTACCTTCCTAGAGGGTCTTTTCAAGTGAGATTTGCCCCCGTCCCATATATTTTATCAACTACTACTGCATCTCTGCTGCCACCCCTTGCTAGATGTTTGTCTGCTTTCTTGATGGTTATTACTACTGGGTTACA
The DNA here is from genome assembly GCF_023851605.1 of Tamandua tetradactyla. NCBI lineage: Eukaryota > Metazoa > Chordata > Mammalia > Pilosa > Myrmecophagidae > Tamandua > Tamandua tetradactyla. Next base: position 49,901,787 of record NC_135341.1, on the reverse strand, counting down.
CTGAAGTTTTTTGCAATTTTGGGGGGAGTTTCCTTTATGAAAGGTTATTTTATCTTTTAATGGCCTCTAGGTCTATGAAATTAATCCCATATTCATGGTCGATCCTTGAAACTGGGTGGTCCATCATACATCATCCCAGAAAGGGCAAAGAGAGGCTCAACTGGTTCTGGACACAGGTACTTGTTTTCCCCACTTAATTGCCATTGATTCATTAAGTTTCTACAATTTGTTACTTGGCAAGCATTGAACTATATAGTTTGGGGCTCTAAATCTTCAGTTACATTCACCACCAATCTGATGGGACTCGTTCCATCCCGAATTTGGAACATGAAAGCTGGTATAATTATTTTTATTTTGAAATTAAGCTTTAAATCCCTCATCTATCTTCCTTGGTAAGATTTTCTGACCAGAGTCACTATTAACTATGCTACATTAAAATGCATAATCCAAACTCCAAATCTAAAATTCCCTTCTACCCTCCCAACTATTGTCTCTTTAACGTAAAGGGTCCAAAGTTGGAGTTATTTCCCAGGAATTGGACTGCATTGCTGGGTACTTATCATCTGGCTCAGGTACTGGTCCTTTCACTCAGGCATAGTGAGTCCAGCCTTTCTCTGCTGTCCAGATGGCCATCTCAGTTATCAACAGAATTTGATAGGGTCCTTTCCAGGCCAGTTGGCGTTTGGACTCTTTCTACGATTTGATGAGGACCCAACTGCTGGGTTGGTGTTGATGGACAGTACATTCATGAGGCAGGGTCTGGGCCAGCAAGCCACGGTGCCTGAGGGATCACACAGTAGAGAACAAAACCAGTACAACACTTCTTGAGGAAGAGGTCCTTTGAATCTAAGAAAGGAAGATCTTTAGTTTTCCCAGGAAAAGGCAAGCCAAAAAGCATTTCATGGGGGGAGATCTCTAATTCTTTCTTAGGGGCAGTTCTAATTCTTAGCAGAGCTATGTAGACACTTAGTCTAAGGTAACTTGATTTCTAAGACCAGTTTAGAAATGTATTTTTTTTAAGGTTTGACACATTCTTTCCATCATTCCTGAGGATGGCAGATGCCAGGGTGTGTGGAAATCCTATGTAATACGTAAGCTTTGCATAATGCCTTGTAATACACGGGAGGTAAAGTGGCTACCATTGTCAGAATCAATATTTTCTATTAACCCATAGTGGGCAACAATTTGTTCAAAGATAATTTTGAGAGTTCCCGATGTTGTAGCCAGGGCTAGAGGAGAATATGCCTTTACTCACCCTGTTAGATAGTCTGTAAGAACTAGAATATATTTCTGTCATCCAGTTGGAGGCATCTTGGTATAATTTACTTGAATGCTCTGAAATGGTCTGAGACCTGGTTCCCTTCCTTTTTCATTTTAATTTTGATAGGGGGAACCTGCAACACCCCCACCCCACCCCTGTTTCCCTCTCTCACCTGTACCCCTTCTTGGATATCCTTCTTATCTTCTTCAGTAAGCAAGACTAAGACCACATCTATTTAGCTATTCCTTACCTCCAGATCCAGTCCCACTACCCTACAGGTTCCTTCTCAACAAGTTATTCCCAGCTTCTGGAATGTATGGCAGGGGCTTATAATTTTGTTATCATTCCAATAGACATTAGGAAGTTGAAAAATGGGGACTTTAAATCCTTCCCCTTTAACCCCCAAACTGAGGGAGCTACTGGAGAATTCGATCCCCTTTGGGATGTGGTTCACAGAAGATCAGGCTGCCCCGCTGTCTACCAAAAAGGTAATTTCTTCCTGATATGGGCCCACCTTCAGATTTACCAAAGGCTCCCAGTGGGCTTGTGAGATAATGAGCTTCTAAGCCCCCTAATCCTCAAAATTCATCATGGGTATCACCCCACCTTCTTTCTTTAAATTCAGTCACTACCTTTTGAAATGACTGGCTTTTCCGCAGGGATCCTTGCTTCTTTATCCCCTTTGGCCCAGACTATTTTTCTGTCTTGCCTCTGCCTATCTCCTCCTGCGTTATCTTTAATCTCTTCTTGATCACATGGTTGACCACGCTCATCATGACTTGAGCTTCTTGCTTCTGCTTTTCCTCTTTCCTTCTCACAAACACTTTCTGAGACTCTCTTAATAGCTCTCCTGGTGGTTTATCTATTCACCCATTTATTTTCTGGATCCTTTTCTGAATGTCAGGCCAAGATTCCTTTACATAATTGACCTTTAGCATTCCTTGGGCCACAGGACTATCAGGATCCATCCCTGAGTATTTCCTCACCTGGTCCCTCAACCTTTGCAGTAAGTAGAGGGAGTCTCATCTTTTTCTTGAATCACCTCAAAGACCTTATTTAAGTTCTGAGATTTGAGTACAGCCTGTTTTATTCCCTGTATATTGAGGTCTCCAAGATCCCTCATTTGTGTACTATCTTCCTTATCATTAAGAATTTCTACTCTGTTGCCATTACCCCTTATACAGGTGAGTGCTGCCCCTCTCATTCTTTCACAGCTGCCCTCCTTACCATTCCCCTTTGTTCCCCCGTAAAGAAGATATTTAGGATAGACATAAGTTCAGACCAGGTATATAAACTGGGGCCTAAAAATTGATCCTGTTGTTTGGCTAGCCCTATAGGATCATTTATTATTGATTTCATCTCTTTCTTAAAGTTCCTTACTTCTGTACTTGTCAATGGGGCATTTATATAACCGATTTCCCCTGGTCCAATACATACTTCTCTCAGAGGAAATAGGGATTCAGAGGGTCTATGTTTTTTCACCCCCTTTTTTTTTTGCCTCTTGGGGGCCCCTGGAAATAGATAATTTTATGTTATTCTTACACTGTTCCAACTCCTTCAGTTGTTGGCTTGTAACAAGTGGAGCAATTAGCCCTGATTGGCCCTCCTGTTACCCGGGGTGGGTGGGTGAGTAGGGGAACCTTGATGGTCCAGCGGTCCCTGCCCCAGGGGTGAGGGAGGGAACGTAGGACAGGGAAAGCCCCACAAAGGATCCCAGGCTTCAGTTTCTAAAGATTTAGTCCTAGGGTCTGGGGTTTTAACTTTTATGGGATAAAGAGTGGTCCCCCCTCCTTTTAACTAACACACAGCATAATCAGACTCCTCTTTGGAGAAGAGTTTTTTTCCATTAACATAAAATACGAGATCAGCACAGAGCCAATCCTCATCTGCCCCGCATTTTGGTCAGAATACATCAGGCAGCACAATGCTTTCTTTTGTCCAAATATAACAACAATATTTAATCATTTTCTTTTTGTCCTTTCCTTTGGTCCAATCACTATCGTCCAATAGTCTAACATTTTCTGTAATGGGCTATCTAGAGGAATGTTCCTGGGGAACTCTATAAATACCCCCTTCCCCATTTCCCTGGCCAGCCAACTGCCTCTGTTACCCATTCTGAGTTTTGCCTGGGTTTCTTTCTTTCAGCACCATTTCACTCTTTCCCTTGTGGGAGAAGGGAACCACGCATTTGGGACTCCGTATTCACTTACTTAACTCCAGGTTCATCAGAATTTTTCCTGACCAAACCAAGGGCAATACTTAATTGTCCTTTTTCTTACCTTGGTCTGTGCAGAGTTCCTTAGTCACTGGTGAGCCAGATTTTCCCTTCCCCCTTTTCTTGTTCACTCAGTCAGTGGGTTGCACCCTCCCTTCATCCTCCCTGGGCGTCCTCCTCCAAAGTCTCAGATCCAGGACAAGTCCCCAAAGTTGTTAGAAAGAAAGCTATACCTGAAAGAGAGCAAACGTCCACCTTTTGTGGAGGAGAAAAAACTGTATTCAAGATCTTGCAAGAACAGGTACGCAACTGTAAAATGATGGCTGGCATGCCAGGCAATAGAATGCCACAGGTCTTATACCCTAAGCTTAGCACACGGGTTCCTACCCTGTTTCTCTGCTAATTGGATGCTATAGAGTTTACAGCCTATCTGGATAGTTTGACTAATCCAAATTTCCCATGGAAGGTTCCCGCTTTTGATTATGTTTTACATTTCAGTGACTCTGACCATTACTTATTTAGACTTTTTACCTATATAAAGATTTTACGCCAATTCTGGATTTACATCAGTCCCCCCTCTCTGCACGACCAGTCTGAGCTGTTTTGCAGTCCTTTGTTTAGTTAGTTCCATTTCTCTCATCCTGTGCCATGTTGTGTGAAAGCTAAACTTAATTCTATTCTTAGAGCTTGCTTCTTCAAATTCAGCAAGAGAATGTCTCTACTGCTTTCCAGCCCTTAGCTCAGGGAAGATCTGAGCCCTCTTTTAAAGGGCTCACCTGATGAGGCTAGGCCCACTCACATAATCTCTTTTGATGAGCAGATTAGTTGCCTTCGTTGTATCAGCAAAATCCCTTCATTTTTGCGATAAAATGTAATATAATCAAAGGAGTGACATCCATCATATTTACAATCCTCCCCACACCCAAGGGCAGGGGATTATACAAAGGTAGAGTCAATGGAAGTCATCTTGAAATTCTGCCTATCACAGGTGTAATCACCCAGGCATCTCTGGAGGAGGTGGCTCCTGTCAGTCAAGGGCAATCTATGGAGAAGGTTGCAGGCACATGCCCTTTGTAGCCAATGCCTATAGCAGCTAGGACTGGGCCCACCAGCTGGAAAAGGAAATCTGGGCAGAGCACTAACAGCATCTGCTATATTTGAGAAGCTACCAACATCTATAGCTTTAAAAATAGAGGTTAAAGCTGATGTGGAAAGAGCAACCTTGAGAGACCGATATTTGTCCCTTATGCCACTTTGATCTCAGCTTGGTGGGAGAGACAGTCCCATGGACAAGTCATTCCTGAACAGGTCAGTCATCTGATGCCCCTTCTACTGGTCATTCAGGCCCAAGTATAAACAAGGAAGCGCAGGCCAGCATCTACTGGGAGCACTCAGAGCCTAAGGGATCACTTTAGAGACCTCTTGCTACATCATAACACTGCCATCTCAGCCACATTTTCCTTCTGGTAAGAGGCGGGGATCCCCTGGGATCCACAGGGCTGCAGGAAGCTTCTCTTCTCCATTCTGTTCAGACTTCCGTGGGTACAACTTCACTCTTTTTGAGAACTGCCGCATTCTTACTCCCTCCCAGAGTCTAGGGGTTCAAAATGAAGAAAAAAGCTGGCTCTGTGATCTCGGTAGTCCACCTTGCCTCTTTGGCCTTTGGGTTTTTTTTTTTTTTTTCATTTTTTCTTGTAATCAATAGGGGATTCCAGCTTGAGTATGTCTAGAAGTTGGGATTAGGATGTTGAACACTTCCAACAAGTCCATATTCTATGTATATATTGTGCATGTATATTCAAATATATATTTCTGCTGCCACAGTTTTTTGTAACAGAGTTTCTGTGTTCACGTTTCCTAGAAGCATAGCCTGAAAAAGGGCTTCAAGTTCTCACAATTTATTGAGAGGGTGCTTGCAGAAGAAGTGGCGGTAGAGCAGTGATGAGGGAAACTGGATGGGGCAGGGGATGGAGTTAAGCAAGAATGTGGGTTCAGCTGGAGACTAACCTCAGCCTGGTCCCATGGGGAGCTCTGGATCATGAGTTGTGCCTAGAGTTGTCCCACTTTGAGGCAGGGGATGAGCCTACCTATGTCAGTCAGTCATTGCTAGGGGTTTGCCCCTAGTGAGGTGAGGTGGGTGACACAAAATCTCCTAGGTGGGGGGCTCCCATTCTCTGTAGCAGAGGTAGCTGTGAGCTGAAAGAAAACAACATGCATAGTCACTTGGGGATGCATACGCCAGCCCCATGAAGGGAAACTGGGTGGGAAAGCGATATCTACCTCATCACTCAAGGACCTTCTGGGCAAACAGTTCTTTGGCAATGTTTCTATCTCCTCATGAAGAAACTGACATCTGCAAAGGTTCTCTACATCTCAGAGCAGCTCCTCAAACACAGCCATCATTGAACTCTTCATTCCCCACCCCTTCATCCTGTGATCCCTAGCTTAATTAGGGGCATCATCCTCCATGCAGCTTCCCATTTGGAAGCTCTGACTTCTTCTCCCTCATCCCTAGGCCCATTGAGTGCTCTAATTTGGATTCTCAATGCCTCCTACCAAGACTGTTTAATTGTCTTCCCAACTGGGCTCCCTGCTTCCTTGCCCTGGGCTGCCACGAATACATAAAGCACCATTGTGCAAATTAGAAAAGTTGCCCTTCCTCTGAGCAGCTGCCATTCTGTACCAGTGTACACAGCCAGGAGCCTTGCAGGAGTCCAGTCGTGTGCAGTGGTCCTGGCTTCATCTCTGTCCAGCCCCAGTCAGTCCTTCAAATCATCTCTGAGGTTCTTATCCTTAAATCCTTTGTAGGATGAAATATCCATGAAAGTCTCCATTGCCCACAGAATGAAAACCCAACTCCTGTACCTGGTGTCCAAGGGCCTGTGACCTGGCTCTAGTTTGCTTTTACTCCCCATGTGCAGCCCCTCCCTGCCACTCAACCTGTGCTGTTGCCCCATGGACCTTTCTCAGGTGGGGATGATGATGCTGATATTAGCTTTTGCTGAGTGCCAGGAGCTCTCTGAGATGCTTGATAGTTATTGTCTCATTTAATCTCCACAGCAATCATGCAAGATTAATTCTGTCTACCCACTGTACATCTGAGAAAACAGGTTTGGAGATACTAAGCAAAGTGACCAAGGTCATACAGTTGGTAAGAGATGGAAGCTGGTACTCACTCAGACCTAGAACTCTTTGATGTCAGAGTCCTTGTTTTCCATCTTACTACGAGCCTCCATTCCTCAGACATGGAGTTGTCTATTAGACTTCCATATTATCTTTGCCAGTTGATATGATGGCCCTCGTTCCCATTCCCTTGTCAGCCTGCTGAATTTCTAGTTTTCCTTGCAGAACCACCTCCACTCCAAAGACTTTACACACCCACTCAGAGAGTAATTCTGGACCAGAAATAATTCCTCCCTTGTGGGTTCCCACAATTCTTGTATGGGCATCTTCTCCTCCACATTTACCCCCTCCTGCCTGCCTCCTCTTAGCTTCCCTATGCTTCATAAAGTTCCCGGCACGTGGCGCACAGCAGCCAAGTGTTTGCTGGAGCTCCTCTGTTACATGAACCAAATGTCTAGCCACTTAGTCTTCATGTCACCAAAACACTTTCACCTATTGGCATTGGCCTTGATTTGGGTGCCAAATCCTGACCACTGCCGCTGCATATCACCCTGTCAGTCAAGGGTTTGCTCATTACCGTTCAGGAGACTCTAGGAACAGCCTTTCTGAGCACTGATGCTTGCCAAAGATTCAAACTTTTCAGACTATTAGTGATATCTATCACCCTAATATGGTATTGCATATTAAGTAATTTATAGTCATAATTAAAATCTCTAATTGCATTAAGAAACTTTCAGAAAAAAGCTTTATTAATCTGCTGATAACTTACATGCTGCTGTCATGACAGAATTTCTGGAATTCTTTGAAGTTAATTTTTTCAGAGCCATGAATGTGTAGACGATGTTTATAGCTGAAATCACCCAACAATAAAGCTTTATCTCTCCTTTTCCCACTGTAAATCCTGTCTTGTGAAGCTATTATAGTTACTTGTGCTTTTCATAAATTTTGTTTAAAATTATTTCTACAATTTTCTCCCTTGGTTTTAATGTTGGCAATTAGACTGGTGGTCATTAAGGCTATTTTATATTTGTCTGTTTTTAGCTTGTAAGAACTCACATGAAACCATATTTGGCCTCCATTTATTCTCTTTTAATGGGTGTATCAGTTGCGTTTCTACAGAGAAACAGAACCAATTAAAGATACACACATACATATGTACAAAGCGAGAGAGAAGATTGATTGACTGATTTTGATTAATTGGCTCTTGCAATTGTGAGGTTTGTTGGCTGGAAATTCTGGTAAGAGTGATGCTGCAGTCTTGAGGCAGAATTTCTTCTTCTATCCAGAACCCTCAGTTCTTTGCTTTTAAGGCCTCCAACTGATTGGATGAAGGCCAACCTGGTAATCAAGGGTAAAATCTTTCACTTGAAATCAACTAACTGAGGATGCTAATCTCATTTACAAAATACCTCCACAGCAACATGTAGGCCAGTGTTTGACCAACCGAGTGCCTGGTCATGCAGGCACATAAAATTAACCATCACATATGTAAAATATGTTTTTGCTAGATGTACATTTCGTTATAAGGATTCATTTCACAACAGGGTAGATTTTACAGATTTTCATATAAAAGTTGCCATTTAAAAATTATGGTAAAAATAGCCACTATTTATTGATCTTCTTCATAATGCTAGTCATTGTCTTAGGTATTTGATATGTTTTAGTTCATTTGATTCTTATTGGTAACCATATACAATTAATGTTCTTATCCCTATTTTATTGATGGGCAAACTGAGATCTGGAACCCAACTCTGAAACTTGGACTGATGGAATTCAGAGACTCTTTTATTCTAATACTGTGCCATCTTCTTTAGATTACCTATGTGTGCAGTTTTAAAATTTTTATCTGATTTGGTTTTTAAATTGCTAAAGATATGACTTCAGTTAACATTGCAGTATGCATGCAATTAAAATGAAAGTTCCTTTCTCCTTTTCTCATTCTTCTCCCAGAGGAGATTTTTCTGTATATTTACAAATTCTGTATGTCTGTGTTTGTGTATGCAAGAACATTTATTTCTGCATAAGTGGTTTCATATTAAACATAATGTTTTGTCCCTTTCCTTTTTCTCTTAACAACCAATCTTTAAAGACTTTCTACAGTGTCACATAGATAGCTATTCATCTTTTGAATGGCTGCACAGTATATCACTGTATGATTTGACTATTATTTATGTAACCCATTCCTTATAGGTAGGTATTTAGGTTGTTTCCAGTTTTATGCTATAACAAATCATGCTAACTATCCTTATGTTTGTATCTGTTTATGTCTTTGCATATTTGCACATATATTATAGTTTCACTTTTCATGGGGATCAGATGGTAGGGTTTTTTTCTCTTAATATTTGAAGCATAACATTTCTATAAAGAGGAACGAATTTTCACAAATTGAACACATGCATGTAACTAGCACCAGATCAAGAAACAGAAAGTTACCAGCTTTCATACTCTCCTCTAGTCACTACCTTCCCCAGCAAGTGGGAGCACTGTCCTGACTTCTATACCATAGAATAGTTTGCTTGCTTTGAGTGTTATATAAATGGAATCACCCAATGTGTTCTCTTTTGTGTCTGGCTTCTTCGGCTTAACATCATGACTATGAGATTCACCCCCTATTGGATGTAGCAGTGTTCATTTGTTTTTGTTGGTGTTTGCTACTACTCCATTGTCTGAATATACCACAGGTTATTTGTATATTCTCTTCTTAATGGACATTTGGTTCGTTTCTGGTTTGGGCCTATGAAAATATTGCCACTGTGGACATTTTTGCATATACCTTTTGGTGCATGTGTCTATATTTTGATGGAGTAACCACCTTGATGTGAAATTTCTGGGTCATAAGATGTGGTATATTCAGCTTAGGAGATAATGTCAACAGTTTTATAAAGGTGTTGTACCAATATTTACTTCCATCAGAGTGTATAAGAATTCCAGTTTCTCTACATCCTCACAAACACTTGGCATTGTCTATCCTTTGAAAATTTTAGCCATTCTGGTAGGTATAGGATCTAATGGTATTTCAGTGTAGTTTTAGTTTGCATTTCTTTGTGCATTTTTGCCTGTGTTTATTGTCCATTTTGATGTCCACTTTTTTTTTTTTCGCATGGGCAGACACGGGAATCGAACCCGGGTCTCCAGCATCACAGGCAAGAATTCTGCCACTGAGCCACAGTCGTACTGCCCTCAAAGTTCATTTTCTGAAATTCTTTTTCATATCTTTTGCTCATTTTTATTTTGGGCCATCTATTTCTTACTAATTGGTAGTAGTTCTTTTTGCATTTTGAGTATGAGTCATTTCTTAAATATAAACATTACAATATCCTTTTTAGTCTTTTAATGGGAGTCTCCTGATGAACAGAAATTCTTAATTTTTATATAATCCAATTTGTAAACTTACTTTATGGTTACTGATTTTTATCTCAAGAAATTTTTGTCTACCCTAAGATCATGATTATACCTTGTTTCAGCATACAGATCCTGTATATGTTTTGTTAAATCTATACCTAAGATTTATTATATTTTTAACTTTGGATTCCACTGATATCCATTATCGGTGTATGCAAATGGAAATGTATTTTGTGCATTGTATCCTACAACTTCGGTGAACTCTGTAGTTCTAGAAGGCTTTGAAACTTCCTTATATTTTCTACATAGACAATCATGTCATCTGCAAACAGGGACAGTTTTTGTTCTTTTTCTTGCTTTTTTGCACTAACTGGAACTTTTAGTATTATGTTGAATCAGAATGATGAGAGTGGAATTTATGTCTTGTTCCTCATCTTAGAAGGAAAGCACTCATGTCTTTCAGCATTAAGTGTGATGTTAGCTCTAGGATTTTTGTAGATGCTTTTTATGAGGTTGAATATATTTCCCTTTACTCCTACTTTGCTGAGCATTTTTATCATGAATGTAGGTTGGATTTTTTCAAATCCAGTTTCTGGGACAAATGATATAATCATATAATTTTTTCTCCATAGCCTGTTTACATGGAGGATAACATTGATTGCAGGGTGGGGGTGGGGGTGGGTGGGTAGGGGTGCATGGGCCTGGAACTGAATCTGACATTGATTGATTTTTGAATATTGAATCAACCTTGCATATCTGTACTAAATCTCACTTTGTCACGTTGTTTTTTTCTTTTTATCATTGTTGGATTTTATTTGCTAATACTTTGTTGGGATTTTTTGCATCTGAATTGATTTGAATATGCTGCTTTAGTTGAGTGCTGTTTCATCTGATTTTGCATCAGGGTAATATTGGCCTAGTAAAATGAGTTGTGTACCCTCCCCTTATATCTTATGGAAGAGATGTATAAAAATGGAGTTAATTTCTTTTTAAAAACTTGGCATTATTCTCCAGTGAAACCACTTAGAAATTTCATTTTGGTAGCATTTAATTATGAATTCAAATTATTTGATGATTATATGACCATTCAGATTATCTAGTTCATCCTGAGTTTGGGCAGCTTGTGATTTTAGAAGAATTTCTTCTAAGTTGTCTGATTTGTGAGCATGAAGTTGTTCCTAGTATTCCTTTATTATCCATTTAATAGTGACTGTCTGTTTCATTCTTGATATTGGTGATTTGTACTTCTCTCTTTTTGTTTCAGTATAGCTAGAGGTTTATCAATTGTTATTAATCTTTTTTTCAGTTAACCAGCTTTTTGTTTCATTTATTTTCTTTAATTTTTTCTTGATTTCTCTTCTTATAATTTCCTTCTTATCTATACTTACTTTTTTTTTTTTTTAGTTTCTTGGGATTAGCATTTACATTACTGATTTGAGACCCTTCTTTTCTAAAATAAGCATTTACTGCTGTAAATTTCCCTAGGAATACTGCTCTAGCTGTAGCGCCCCCACCCCCCATATTTTGATATGTTGTATTTCATTTCATTGAGATTTATGTATTTATTTTCTGAGACCACCATTTGACTGAGGCATTATTTAGAAATGTATGTTAGGTTTCCAAGTATGTATGGATTTTTTTATTGAATTCTAGTCTGACTCCATTGTGGTTAAAGGACATATTCTGTATGAATTCAATTATTTTAAATTTGTTGAGGTTTATTCTATGGCTCAGAATATGGTCTGTTTTATTGAATGTTCCATGAGTACTTAAAAAAATGAGTATTTTATTAAGTGTTTTATATACATCAATTATATCTGTTACTGATTGAGTTATTCAGATTACTTAGAGGGGGGTGTTGAAGTCCCCTAGTATAATTGTGGATCATCTACTACCTCTTTAAGTTCTACCATTTTTACTTCATGCATGTTGAAACTCTGTTGTTTGGTACATACATGTTTAAGATCATTATTTCTTCCTAGTAGATTGATCATTTTATCTTTATATAATGTCCTGATTTGTGTTCAGTAATTTTCTTTGCTCTGAAGTCCTACCATTTTTTATTAATATTTACATAGTATATCTTTTTCCATGCTTTTACTTTTAACCTACCCATGCCATTGAATTTAAAGTAAATTTCTTGTATATAGCGTATAGTTGGGTCATCTTCTTTTATGCACTCTCCCTTCAGCCCTTCTCCATTTTTCCTCTTCTTGGGTGGCATGGTGATACGAATGCCATATCTTTTTTTATTGTCCTATAGGTCCTTGAGGCTCTGTTTATTTATTTATTTATTTTTCTTTAGAAAATTCCCTTCTGTTCTTAGTTTGAGCTTATCTTTTTTTTTTTTTATTTTTACTCCATATTTTTAACTCATCTGTCAACACCATAGACAAAAGGAGCATCAGAACAAGGTTTTCACAATCACACACTTTGCAAAAACTATATCATTATACTATCATCTTAACAAAACATGGCTACTGGAACACAGCTGCACAGTTTCAGGCACTTCCCTCTAGCCTTTCTAATACACCTTAAACTAAAAAGGGGTTCTCTGTTTAATTTGGAAGAATAACTTCCAGGATAACCTCTCAACTCTATATCTCTCAGCCACTGACACTTTATTTTGTCTCATTTCTCTCTTCCCCCTTTCAGTCGAGAAGGTTTTCTCAATCCCTTGATGCTTAGTCCCAACTCATTCTAGGATTTCTGTCTCACATTGCCAAGGAGTTTACACCCCTGGGAGTCATGTCCCATGTAGGGAGGGGAAGGGCAGTGCATTTGCTTGCCGTGTTGGCTGAGAGAGAGGCCACATCTGAGCAACAAAAGTTCTCTGAGGGTGACTCTTGGGCCTAATTTTAAGTGGGCTTAGCCTATCCTTTGCAGGGATAAGTTTCATCTGAACAAACCCCAAGACTGAGGGTTCAGCCTATTGATTTTGTTGTCCTCACTGCTTGTGAGAATATCAGACCTTCTAAGAGCTCATCTTTTTTTAAAATTTATAAATGTGTTAAAATTTTTAAAAATGCTCTTATTGATTCTAATGAGATAACTATATCTTTCTTTTCCTTTAATCTTGTTAATGTGGTGAATTATATTGATTTTTAAGTGTTAAATGAACTTTGTATTCCTAGAATAAGCCCTTCTTGGTTTGATGTGATACATTTTTATAGATTTGGTTTCCTAATAACTTGGTAGGATTTTTGTATATATGTTGATGACAGGCAGAGGCCTTTTTTCCCTAATCTCTGGAAGACTATGTATAAGGTTGATGTTATTTCTTCCTTGCTAGTTTGATAAAATTTGCTGATAAAACCATCAGGGACTGAGGTTTGTGGCAGTGGTTGTTTGTTTACTCATCCATTTTTTTGGTGGGAATATTGTTTTTCTTTTACCCATGAGCTATTTAGAAGAATATTACTTAATTTCCAAATATTTTGAGATTTGCTTGTTAACCTTTTGTTGTTGATTTCTAAATCTGGAGTCATCATTGGTTAGAGAACATACTGTGTATGATAGCAACACAGATTCATTGGTACTTGCTTTATCGTCAATTTTGGTAAATGTTTCACATTCACTTATAAAGAATATGTGTTTTGCATGCTATATATCTTTCCATTGCTTAACTTTTACCCTTCTTATATTCTTTTTATTTTAATCTCTTCTGATAATCTTTGTCTTTCAATTGAAGCATTTAATGTGTTTATTTTTAATATAGTTACCAATATATTTTAGTTCCAATCGACCATCATTCTGTTTGTCTTGTTTCTCATCTGTTCTTTGTACTTTTTTTCTCTCCTTTTGTCATTCTTTTGGATTATAGATGAATTTTTAATATTCTGTTTTCCTTGTCCATTGTTATTAATTGTACATTCTTTACTCCTCTTTTAGTGGTTTCCGTAGAGATCACAGCATACTCATTTTACTTAGTCTAATGTCAATTACTGCTTTTATTGCTTCCTGGATATTAGAAAATTTTGTCTCTATATGCCACCCTTCTACTTTCTGTGCTATTTTTGTCATGTGTTTTAGTTTCACCTATATTTTAAACTGTACAAGTCATTCCTATTACTGTTATATAAAGTAAGTGTTCATTTAGACCAGAGTTTCTCAACTCCAATACTTTTAACATAGTGGGCCAGTTAATGCTTTGTTTAGGGAGGTGTTTTGTGCATTGGAGGATGTTTAGCAGCATCCTGGTCTCTACCCACTAGCTGCCAGCAGCACACCCTACGCCCCAGTTGTGACAACAATAAAAATGTGTCCAGACATTTCCAAGTATGCTCTGGACTACACAGTCGCTCCTGGCTGAGAACTACTGATGTATTTACCCAACTATTGATAATGCAAAATCCTCAATTTGCTTTTGAAAGAATCTTCAAGCTTATGAAAACTTTTAACTAGCCTCTTATTTTTTAACTGCCATTTTAATTATTATGATCATAGAGATAAAAGAAAAGGAGTCCCTATCAGTGGCTGAGAGAATTCAAATAGAGTCAAGAGTCTACTCTGGAGGTCACCCTTACCCAAACTTCAGACATTGCTATCTGTCATAACTAGCCAAACCCCACCAAAACCATTCCAGCCAATCCTAAAGAACACCTAGAGCAGTATATAAAATTCTACAAAGGTTCTATGCATTGGGGTAACTTTCCAGAAATCTCAGTCTCCAGATGGGTCTCTGGACCAGATAAATCCTGAAATCTAGAGGGCCCAGCCTCTCCAGAACATCAGCTAGTTCCATCTCCCTACACCTTATTATTGACAGCCCCTTCCAACGTGAAAAAGTTAGAATGGGCATAGCCCAATACCCCAAAGAGTGGGAAAAAGATCAAAGGTGACAGTGGAGTTATACAAAAAGGTAGGGTTTAACAAATGAGTATGATTGCTGAATCATTATATTGATATTTCTTTTAGTCTCCAGTATCTTAGAGCAGCTAGAAGTAAAAACCTAAAATTGTGGAATTGTAACCCATACCAAACTCTGAAATCTGTTCTACAACTAATTGTTGTGATGTACTTTGAAATTTATTGCTCTTTTATATGTGTTATTTCTCACAAAAAAGAAAAAAAAAGTGATGATAAAATATATATCTATTCCTTCTAGCCTCCAATGTTCTGGAGCAGCTAGAGAGAAAAATCTGAGAGGATGGTATGGTACCCATGACAAACTCTGGGATCTGTCCTAAAACTACTTGTTGAAGAGTGCTTTGAAAACTATTGCTTTTTTTCTTCCTTTGCTTGGTATATATTTTATATTATACAATAAAAAAATTTAAAAAAAGAAAAGAAAAAAAAAGGAGTCTCACCTATTGGGGAGTTCTCATTTTTAGGAGTAAATTGCGCTGTAATTCTAGGTAGCAATAGGGTTCATTTGCAGAAAGCAGAAAAATGATAAGAAGGGAAAAAGACAGAGGAAACAAAGGATCACATGTTTGGAAAATGGAAGGAAAAAAATTACCAAGGCCTCTTGTAAAAACACTTAGAAGTTTTTTTCACTAAACCATGTGTCTGGTTTAATGATAGCTGCTTATTTTCTAATCTTCTGGGTTATTTGCAAATTTAAAGTAAGGCCAATCCTTCCTGTTTTCATTTAGCCTACCACTGTGGCAGCAAGTTAGCTAAGAAAGAAAAAAACCAATACTTCTTGGTAGAGAAAAGCAGCTACTAATTCACAAGAGTAGTCAGGGGGTGCCGTGGGGCTCAAGTCTGGTGAACTTAGGGTTTTCAAGTGAGGATGGAAATTGAGTTGCCCTGGGTTCTCCTAATAGTGGTGCATGTCTTCCTTTAGTCAGGTAAATGGAGCCTTATGAGTTGATCCTCACATACCGGTGACAATTCCACAGTTCCACAAGTAAAGGAGAGGGAAGACTTTTGGGCTTCTGACTCCAACAACTGTCTAACAACCTAAGATAACAGGGTCCTCCTCCCAGTAGAAACCCTTGGGTGGGTGGCTGCTGCCTGTCCTGGGCCGCCCCTGCTGGACTTTCCATCTTAGTCATTTCTCTGGTATTTAGTGTTCAAGGCATGGTAATTAGGAGGTAAAGCCTCCTAACATGGCCCCAGCCATGTTTCGAGAGGATCTTTCTCCCTTCTGGGCAGCAGACCCAGTGAGGCTCTGCTGCCCTCCATAAGGGGCCAGCTGCATGTGAGGTCAGCTGAGGAAGGAGGAGGATGTAGTGCAATGGAGAGCAAAGCCAGGCCCAGGAAGATGGGATGGAGGGGCCCATGCTGTAGAGAGAGGGCCTGTGGCGGGTCTGCATTGGCCACCGGGGCAGACCGACTCTGGATATTGGGCATGGGGAACAATTCTGTGGAACAGAAGAGGAAGCACGGCATCTTAGGCTCAAGTTAGTATAACCAAGGAAATTCCATTTTGTTGTTAGGCAGATTTTAGAGACAGGAAAGGGGAATTTCTCATCATAACAAAGTTCAAAATGTACATGCCTGAATTCATTGTACATCTGTTCCTTCTCCTGGCTCCCCATAACAGTGAGTGGCACCAACATCTTCTCAGTCATCCAAACTCACCACTTGGGTAGCTCCATAACTCTTTTCTCTCATCCCCCACATCCAGGTACCAAGTCCTGTCATCTGCCTTCCTAAATCTCTTTCACTTCCCTCCCTTTTTCTCCATCCCCACTGTGATATCCTGCTTAGGATGTCTCCCTCTCTTTCCCCTGAACCCCCATGGTTTCCTCTTCCTTGTCTTTGTCCCCAGTCTCACCCCCATCAATCCACTTCCATGCAATTGCTAGAGGGCTCTTTCTAAAACACAGCCTCCTGGCTGGCCTACCTGCCTCCGGTCCCACCACCATCCATCTAAGCCCAGTGTAATCAGAGGAATCTTTCGCTAGCATGGCCTGTGGTATCAGATTACCCCTCCTCTTTTCACTCTCCCCCTAGCTTTCATGACCAAGTCCACTTAACCCATAAGGCCCCTGAGGTCTGGTCTCTGCTTAAGCATCTTCTGCTGTCCACTCTTTACCATGCCCATAAGCCAGACCCTCCTGCCTTCAGAAATCACCTGCAGTCCACTGCAGCCCTTCCCTGCTGCTGAGCCAGCTGTGCCACCCACCTGCACTCTAGCTAATGCCCTCCTCACTTAGAGCTCAGTCCAGGAGTGCCTCCTCTGGGAAGCCTGTCAACCCTCATTTGTGTCCCCACGGCACCCCCTGATCTGGAGCACATTGCCCTGGATTGTCATTGCCTGCCTGTTTCCCCTGAGACTAATTGTTCCCTGATGGTCTTTCATCCCTGTCTACCCAGGGTCCAGCACATTGCCTGGCATAAAGTAAGCACCCAATAAATTTTATGCTGAGCATATGTTACGTCCCCTATAAAACATCAGCCACTGCAAATTCTGCCACCAGTCTGGGTGTTCTTTTCCATGGAGGCTCTTTCAGTTTTCAGGGGCAGGGGATGCCTGTGGATTTTTCTAGGGGAAGGTAGATTCCTGCCTTTCATTCTGTGTTTGTTAAACTTTAGAAGCTTTGATTTGTAATGATGTTTTTTTAAGCAGTAAAATTTCAGTGACTAAGGTCTGAGCCAGAACCCTGAGCCTCCTTCCCTACTCTAAGGAATTTCTCCACTTAATTGCAGTGCTAAGCTAAGGGAAGCTGAACTTCCAAAAGTGAAGAGGAAACCACTAAATATTGCTGCTGCTTCTCTTTGCAGCTCAGATAAAACAAACACAGTGTGGAAAGAGGTGGTTTTTTTTTTTGGGAGGGGGGCGGGGTTGTTGACTTTTTACTGACCACATTGAGGCAAGCAGCTTCCAATCCCATGGATGTGCATTTGGGGAAGAGAATATTGATCTCTCATAATCAGAATGAACACTGGCCAGTGTAGCACCTTACTAAAGGCTGGCTGAGCTTTCAGAGAGGTTAAGGTACATTTGGGGTTGGGGGTGGGGTGGGAGCATCTAAATTAGAGGCAGGTCAGATACCTATGTGTAGTACTGCCCTGTTGCTCTGGCCCCCTTTACTTGAAAATCTGCCATAAGTGACCTGGCTGAGAATCAGGACTTGTCCTTGTACCTGGCTTTGTCTAAGAGTCATGGGACCAAAATCTGTTGCTGAGCACGTCAGACAAAACCCTCAGCACCTGACAGTGAGGACGCAGCTGGCAGACACTGGCAGGCAGCTGTGCGCAGTGTCACTGCTTAACAGGGGTCTTGGGATCAGGGAATATGAGTCTAAGATTCAGCCCCTGCCGCTTGCAGTTGTGAGAACATGGACAGGTTGTGTAGCTTTTGAGCCCCACCTTTCAGGTCTGTAAAATGGGATACTACCACCCCCTGAGAGCTAAGTGATGGTTAAATGAGTTAGAATGCATAAAGCACTAGGGTATTTGCTTCCTAGCTGCTAAAACAAATACTGTACAATGGGTTGATTTAATAAAAGGAATTTATTGGCTCATGGTTTCAGAGTCTAGAAGGCTTGCTTTACTCCTGGGGATAGTATCTTCTGGCTGGCCAGGAGTCTTTGGGGATCCTTGGCTTTTCCATCACATGGCAATGCAGATGGTAGCAGCTTCTCCTTTTTCTTCCAGGTTCCTTGACTTCCAACTTCGGGGTACTCTTTGTGGCTTCTCTTTCTGTCTCCAATTTCCTTTGCTTGTAAGGAATTCAGATATATTGGATTAAGGCTCACCCTCATTCAGTGTGGGCACTTTAATAACCTCTTCAAAGCTCCTATTTACCTATGGCTCAAACCCACACAACCAGGGGTTGGGACCTGAATGCCTTTTGTAGGGGACATGATTCAATCCCCAGCAACCAGCATAGGGCCTGGCATGAAATTGGTGGAAAGCAGATGTTCTTTTCCTTTCCATTTCTTTCCTTTCTGAAGATACATAATAGTTGTCTTCCTTGACTCAACATCGCTGCTGAACTCAAGTGACATGGGGCTTCAGCAGCTCCTGGGTACGTACACTGGTTCTGCGTGATTGGGGTCCCTTCTGCCTAGAGCTATTGGAAAATGAAATAAAAAGGCTGCTTTTCAAACTTCTTAAAACTGGTTCATGCAATTGGTCATTAGTGCCAGAGCAAAATAGCCACATCTCTAGATGTCAAGTTTCATTATTCTTCCAAAACAAAATAAGCCATGAATAAGTTTACCCCATTGGTGATCATAGCTAGACTTACTTCACATTTAGAAACAGTTCTCTCTTCACGTCCCTGTTTGCCATTTATTCACATTTGTCCTATTGAGTGAAACATTTCCACACTTGCCCTATGTACTCTTTAAGTTAGCAGGTAATTTTTTAGGGTGAGGTGGTTGAGGTGACTTTAAAATAATGGTATTTCAAAATAATAGTATTTTATGGACTTAAAAATAGTTTTGCTTCTGATTCTAAGAATGAGTCTGGTTCCACCACTAACTAGCCTTGGGATGGAAGGCAGTCCATTTGAGCTCTTGAACCTGTTTCCTTGTCTATAAAGATGGGGATGTTGTGAAGATTAGGTAAAATAATGTCTATGAGGAGGTTTGCCTGGTCCCTGGAATATAATTGACAGCCAAAAAATGTTTACTTCTGTCTCCCTGCCCCATTGTCACCCATCCCCAATAACAATATAATAACTAGCTGTTCTAGTTTGCTAGCTGCCAGAATGCAATGTACCAGAATGGAATGGCTTTTAAAAAGGGGGATTTAATAACTTGCTAGTTTACAATTCTAAGGCTGAGAAAATGTCCCAATTAAAACAAGTCTATAGAAATGTATCCATCCAGGGAAAGATACCTTGATTCAGAAAGGCCGATGAAGTTCAGGGTTTCTTTCTCAAATGAGAAGGCACATCGCAAACACAATCAGGGCTTCTCTCTCAGCTGGAAGGGCATATGGCGAACATGGCGTCATCTGCTAACTTTCTCTCCTGGCTTCCGGTTTCATGAAGGTCCCCGGAAAGTGTTTTCCTTCTTCAACTCCAAAGGTCGCTGACTGGTGGACTCTGCTTCATGGTGCTACAGCATTCTCTGCTCTCTCCCAAACTCCATTCTCCAAAATGTTTCCTCTTTTATAGGACTCCAGAAACTTATCAAGACCTACCCAAATGGGTGGAGACATGTTGTCACCTAATCCAGTTTAACAACCACTCTTGAATAAATCACATCTCCAGGGAGATGATCTGATTACAGTTTCAAACATACAGTATTGAATAGGGATTATTCTGACTTTATGAAATGGGATTTTGATTAAAACATGGCTTTTCTAGGTAGGGTCCACACATCCTTTCAAACAAGCACACTGGCTTATTTCTGTATGAAGGATTTATATGCAAAAACTTAAGATAAGTTTGAAGAAGCACTAAACAATGTATTTATAAAAATATTAAGATTGCATTCATTCATTATTGTCACCACTGTCTACAGTTTTGGTCAGCAGAGTTAGTAAAGAGACTGCGGACCCCAGGTGTACATTTATTTCTTTAAAGGGTGTGAGTATTAAGGTGTTCCTAAAATCTGAAGTTCAAGGGCACCGACGGTGGCTCAGTGGCAGAGTTCTCACCTGCCATACCAGAGACCTGGGTTTGATTCCAGGAACCTGCCCATGTCAAAAAAAAAAAAAAAATCTGAAGTTCAACAGATTTTCTGGAAATGGTTTATCCAAAGGTACCCCCTCACTCCTCTGAAGAGGTCTTGTATTTTGTTTATGCTGAATTATTGAACTTAATGTTGGCTGAAAGCTTTCCCAAACATAAATATAAATCACCTGTCAGTCACTCAGGCTCCCAACCCAGGAATTGTCTATGCCCCCTTGCCCCATGCTCTGTGCCCCACAGCTCAGCTGCCACAGACCACTTTCACCTCCTCCTCTGACCTCCAGTGTCTCCAAGTGTGTACCACCAAACACTGTGTCCTGAAGAGCTCTGAGAAAATACAGTGTTCTATGACCCAACAAAATCCATCCCCAGCCACCACCACCCCACCCCCCCAGTTGAGGCAACTGCAGTAAAAAACGAAAAATGGAATGGAACAAAACGCCTCTTTATCCTGATTTAACCTGGTGTCCCAAGACTTACTTGATTACAGACCCTTTTCTTTATCTCCAGCTCCCCCCACCCCCAACCTGCACACACACCTCCCCCAGAAAGTGGGGTTCCTAGAACCCATGTTGGGAAAGCCACTGCAGTCCATGGAGTAGCTGTCACCCATTCACTCATTAAGTAGCTTTGGCTCCAAATCTCTGTCAATAAAAGCTGGTTAAATAAGCTTTAGGCAGCCATACAGTGGTGTGTTGTGTGCAATTAAAAAAGAAGTGGTAGAGAATGGCCATTATCAATAAAATGGAAAACAACGAGTGCTGGAGAGGATGTGGAGAAAGAGGCACACTTATCCACTGTTGGTGGGAATGTAAAATGGTACAATCGCTGTGGAAGGTAGTTTGGCAATTCCTCAGGAAGCTAAGTATAGAATTGCCATATGATCCAGCAGTACCATTACTAGATATCTATTGAGAGGATATGAGGGCTAGGACACAAATGGACATTTGCACACCAGTATTTATAGCAGCATTATTTACAATTGCCAAGAGATGGAAACAGCCCAATGTCCATCAACAGTGAGTGGCTAAACAAACTGTGGTATATACATATGATGGAATATTACTCAGCTAAGTCATAAAGCATATAACAACATGGATGGACCTTGAGGATATTACGCTGAGTGAGATTAGCGAGAAACAAAAGGACAACTACTGTGTGGTCTCACTGATATGAACTAACATTAATGAACCTGGAGAATTTCAGTTAAGAACAGAGGCCATCAAGAGATAGAAATAGGGTAGATGTTGGGTAATTGGAGTTGAAGGGATACAGATTGTGCATCAGGACTGAATATAAAAACTCAGAAATAGACAGCACAATACTACCTAATTATAGCACAATAATGTTAGTACGCTGAATGAAGCTGAATGTGAGAATGATAGAGGGAGGAGGGCTGGGGGCACTAATGAAACCAGAAGGAAAGATAGACAATAAAGACTGAGATAGTATAATCTAGGAATGTCTAGAGTGTACAACGATAGTGACTAAATGTACAAATTAAAAAATATTTTTGTGTGAGAAAGGAAAAAACAAAAGGAGGTGGTTGAGCTCTGTGTGCTGACCTACACCCATCTTCAGTATACACAATAAGAGAGGAAAGCAGAGTGTAGTGTGGATGAGCTATTTGTGTGCATTCACTTAGACAAAAGAATACCCCCATATGCCCTCCGGAGGGAAGGAACTGGGGTCATAAGAAGGGGACAGAGCCAACTCCTCCCTGTGCACCTCTCTGGGGCCTGTATTAGCTAGGGTTTTCTAGAGAAACAGAATCAGCAGGAAATATCCATAGATTCAAAATTTATAGAAGTGTCTTACATTACAATGGGAACGTGAGTCCAAACTCTGTAGGGCAGGCTGTGAAGCTGACGACTCTGATGAAGGGTCTGGATGAACTCCACAGGAGAGGCTTGCTGGCCTAAGCAGGAAGAAAGACTGTCTCTTCTGAATCTCCTTAAAAGCCTCCCGGTGATTAGATTAAGCATCACTCTGCAGTCAGCTGTGAATGTAGTGGACATGCTCATGATTTAATTCTGTGAAATGTCCTCATAGCAGCAGACAGGCCAGCACTTACCCAACCAGACAAATGGGCACCACCACCTTGCCAAGTTGACACATGAACCGGACTGTGACAGGGTCTCTAGAACTTTCTACTGTTTTGAACATGGCACTAATCTACCACAAACTCCTCCAGCCTCTTTTTTTTTTACACAGAGAGCAGTGTACATCCTTGGCTGTGCCCTTGTGGCCTGGGGTCGGCCCCTGCCCACCCACCCTTCTCTCTCACTCCCCATCAGGGCCACTCTGCCTCCCACCTACCTCTCCTCCCTGCCTCTCCCTGTGGCTAATGCACAGCCATGCACACTTGATTCCATGGGGTCACTTTCTCTGTCCCTTCTCAGACTCACCCTGCTTGCCTTAGAAGCCCTCAAGCATCCACAAGACTTTTCTCCTGCTTCCCCTTCTAACTTGTGAAGTTTTAGAGACCCGGAGTCTCCAGGAGGCAGGAACATCCTGTGCCAAACCAAGAATGACAGGGTCAGATAGATATGGCTCAGAATCCCTTTGGGTCCTGTGCCCTGCTGACCTAGCTTTGCATCCTCGTTTTCCTTGTTCTATAATTTCAAAAGGTGCAAGACCTAGCTCACCAGGGTTGAGCTAGAAGGAGTGACCTTCATCTTTCTAGAATCCAAGCACACTGCCTAGCATCTCATGGGCACCCAGAACACATTTGCCTTCTTCCCTTCTATTCCTTTCCTTTCTTGTATGACTGTCAACCTATTATTTCCTTGGGGCTTAAAATCTTTGGGCTCCAAAGGAAAGATGCCAGACTTCTATCTTTGGCTCCAGTTGACAATGAACACTATGGAGACACGAGGCCCCTCAGGGTTTTTCTGGGGCCCCTGTCCTAACATAAGATTCATAATTAACTCAATGCAAAAGAACTTTGATCATCAAAACACTGTAAAAGTAAAGGGTTACCATTGTAGTTTGAGTGCAGACACACTCCTGCCTGCCAACTAGTTTATAAGAATATTTGAAGAAAAAAAAAAGAATATTTGGAAGATGAGTAAAATAATGTCTTCCACATGCTAAACGAAAGATGATGTGACATCATGCAAGGTAGAGTAAACCCCCCCCCCCCACATATCAACTGCCCTAGGCCTCATTTACCCCATTTAAAATATGAAAGTAATATAATCCTACCTTAGAAGGGTTGTTGTGAAGATCATATGAGGCCATTCATGTGGACAGTCTTTGTAAACTGTGAAATGCTCCATAAACATCATCCGGAATGAGTTCTTAATGCGCATATTTGTTTATTGTTTCAGCGGAGAGTGCAGGATGTCATCAGTCCAATTGTGTTTGAAGCGGCCTACAGCCTTGGCGAGCATGTGACTGGAGAGGAGGAGAGGGAACTGCCGGCTCTGACGCCCGTGCTCCGCTGGAAGAAGGGACAAAAGATCGCCCAAAAGAATCAGGTCAGAACCTTCAAGTTTCTAACTACCATGTGATCAAACACACTTTGCTCAAATTGTTAAAAAATTAAAAGCTCTTTGAGGGTTACTTGGCCCCTGAACTTGCCCCCTATTCCTAGGCCATTTCCAGAGTTAGAGCAGGAACCGACACATAGTAGATGCTCAGTAAATGTTTGATGGGCAGGGGAGTGAGTGGGGAAAGACACAAGACCTCAGCTTGCAGACTTGATGCTCAAGTTAAAAATGCCCAATCAAGCATCCCTGGAAGATCACTGAGAGTGCAGGTGCATGGCCGGCCCTGTCTGATGCTCGTCAGATTCTAGGATGTGCTGTGAGATAGAGGTGCTTTAGAGCTGTGTTAAGTGCCGGCTCTATGAGGGAGGAGTGAGCCTGTACACTATTGCAGTGCAGCAGCACTGGCTTGTCTCTGCCCTGAGCGTTCTGTGAGATGTGCAGTGCTGAGTTCTGTGCAGGAAATAAGCAAAGAATTCATGGCCCAAAATCTGTTTTAAAACATTTTGTGAAACCGCAAATAGCCACAGATTCAGGACCCTGGGAAAAGTTAGGAAGAAGTTAGGAAAAACTGTTTGCTAACCAATCCCCTGTGCTGGGACAAAGCCGTGGACCCACCGTTCATGGATCCTCAGACTGCTCTGAGCTTAAGGAAAACTAGCAGATCGATGATCCATGTCTTGGAGATTAGAACCACAAGCTGAACTGCAGAGAAGTTTTTGGAGTTCAAGATGTCCAACCAGCTGTTCCATTAAGTGGTTTTACCAGGGCACCCCCGTCTTCTCCCTACATCTCTCCCACATCATCTGGAGTCAGGTTCCCTAGAGGCAGAGCCTTGAGACAGAGATTTGGGAGCATATGTTCTAGTGATGAGATGCTCCTGGGGGAAAGGAACCACGGGGAGGCAAGGATGTGATCTCAACTAAAGTCTAGCCCTGGCCTGATCCATTGGACACCCTGCAGCATAAACTGCACCAAGGAGCTGCCTGCCCCTTGAAGCAGGGGGCTGGCACTTTGAACCCTGTTATTAACCAGCCATTGGCTAGAAGGGCTGTGTAACCCCTGTGACACAGGGTCCTGTCAGCTGAGAACAGTTCTCTGGAAAAGGGGCACCTGTGAGCCATTAGCAGCCGACACTCCCATCAGCTGGGGGCTGGGGGCAGAAGTTGTAAAGGGAATCTGGGCAGGGCCAACAGTGCCACTACACGTACCCACAGCCTATTGGCGATACTACCTTGTATGATGCCTCTTTTGATTTCATTGGACTTCTTTCAAAACACACGTGTCTCTGAAGGACAACTGGTAAGGCTCATGAGCAGTGATACTTGAGGCAGGCTCTGGGAGAGTGAGGTGAGAGGCCAGGAGGACATCAGTGTCTATGTGGATGGGGCAGAAGTGGAGGGTTGACCTTGGGGAGGTGGGAGAAGGCAAGAATAAGAGGAGAGAAAGATAAAGAGGCAGAGCAGGAAGTAGTGATTGATGTCATCTGACAATCAAGTGGAAAGAAGAGGTCAGACTGGGGACTAAGTAAATCATAGTATTATGATAATTACTACTTATTTAGTCTCCAGTTCCTAGTGTTACTCTGCTTTCTCAGGTGACATTCTCCTAGCCTCATAAACTCATCTGAACTTTTGTTCATGGGAATTGTACAAATGCTGGTTGTTGGGAATCATTTCAGGGTACTCTGCTCAGCCTCTTGGTAGCCCTGGGCCTATCTTCTCTGGTGAACCCAACTTTTATATTTATAAATCATCAGTCGCAGAGAAGTGGACATTCTGTAATGAACAACATCATAGAACCTATACTGACACTTTTTATAGACCCTATATTGACATTTTTTAGATTCAAGCAACCTGATCAGAGCCAGACATGCATGGGACAGATAAGTGTTAAAATGCTGTTCTTGATCGCTTCAAGGCAATCAGCCAAGCTCAAACATTTCTGTCCATGCCTCCCGAGACTGGATTACAATGATTGTAAATGAGAAAATCTGGAACAGGGAGGAAAGCACTGCAAGGGATGGGGTATCAGCTAATGAGAGAATTCAATAATTTTCTAGAGTGAGGAAAGAAAATGGAATAGAGTTGGTGGATGAACTATACCCAGAGGGGGTGGGATTCAGCCTCCCCATGGAACCAGGGAGGCTGCAGCCATGGCCAGCAGTCACTGTGGGGGGCAAGGGTAAGAAGTGGGGTTGAAAACGGGGAAGGGGGTGGTAAGTGAAGATTTGTATGTGGAAGAGTTGACTTCCCACCTCTGGCCTCACTCCTACATGCTTCAGGCATGCAGACTTAGAAGCAGCCAAACATTTTATCCTCTAAATTGTTGAATAAACTGCTTGAGATAGTTTATTCTACAAATAATTGAATAAACTATCAAATACTTGAATAAACTAAGTGGGGAGAGGGGAGGGAGCTGGTTTCCTAGAAGAAGTCCTTTCTTCTGATCTTTGGAGCCTCCAGTATTACAACTAGCTTCCCTTCCTAACGTCTACCCAAACACACCCACAGATTTTCCAATCAGCCCTATTACCTTATTCTTAAATGTGAATAGAGAACTGAGGAAACTGAAGATTGGAGAAAGATATATACATGAAAAAGAAAGTCCAAAATGAACCACTTGTAAGGAAACAGATAACTCCAGGAATAGGAGAGATTATAAAATTATTGAAGAAGGCATTCAACTCTATGCAATAAAGACAGGAGATTTAAGAATTTATCCCATCCAGCCATTTATAAAGGATGGAATTTGATTTCTTTATAAAAGATAAGAATCAGAGAAAAGGAGAAAGGTTCTTTAAAATTAAAATTATCACAACAGAAGCAAAAATTCAGTGTAAGGATTAAAAGATGATGTTAAGAGATATCCTCATGAGCAGCACTAAAAGACAAATAGGAAAGGAATTATAAGAGAACTAAGAGATTGTTCTGCAAGGTTCTACATCTAAGTAATAGGAATGTCAGAAAAAGTGAACGGGAAAAATGGGGAGGAAATTACAAGAGATAAAATACAAGAAAATTTCCAAGAGTTAAAAAGAGATGCAATTTTTTTTCATTGAAGGGGTCCATCAAGCAAGATAAACCAAAAAGATCCAAGATACATCATTTTGAAATGTCAGTGCTGCAAAGACTAAACAAAAATTCTAAATGCTTTCAGGACAAGGGAGTGTAGGGTAGTGCTATGGGGACATGTCAGCTTACATTGGAATGAAAGTCAGATTGAGTAGCTATTAGATAGTGAGATAAGAAATGCAAAATTCTGAGGGACAGTGATTTTGAATCTGAAACTTTATACTTTGCCTAACAATTAGACATGAGGTCAAATAAAATCATTTTTCCGCTAAGCAGAACCTAGAAAGTATACCTCCGTGGTAATCCTTTGAAGGAGATTATCTGAGATGTATGCCAGCAACGCAAGGGTGACAATAGGAGGAAAATGTGGGATACAGAAAATTGTGGAACTAGCCCCCAGTGACAAAAAAATTCCCAGGATTATAACTGTGCAGTAGATCTAAAAAGCAATTGGTCCAATTTAGAGCAGGAGAGCATTGAACTTCAAGAATAAGGAAGCAGGTGAGCAGATTGCAGCACGTACAACTGCCTGGAGAGAGGGAATTGGTGGCCCAAGTTGGAGGGGCAGCTGGAGAGGAGCAGCCACTGCCACCCAGAACTGGGCCGTTAGAGACGAAGAGGCCAGAAGATGGTGGGCAACCCCAGTGCTGCCAACAGGAACGTGGAGAGCTGGAAGATCAAGAAGCTTGGAGGTGGTCCACCAGTGAGTGCCGCATCCAGCCCCCTGATGTCCTGGTTCTCAGGCCCCTCAGGATGGCCGCCCCTGCACCAGATGGCCAGATGAGGAGATCCAGACAGTAGCCAACTCCCACCTTCTGGACCTCTGGGTAGTGGCTCCTGACTCAGGCCTGAGATGGGGTCCTTCCCCCACTGAGAAGTAAGGGGCTGCCTTCCTGGGGCCAAGACCACCCACTCCTCTTGAGGTAGGCCATTGCTACTTTTGTACCAGGCCCTTGAATCCAGCTTTTCGCTCTTCGGTTTCCAGCAGTTACACAAGCATGGTTTTGTTGATCATTCCTCCCAAAGATGAGATTTCTTGAGTGGCAAAACTGTTAGCAGATGAGTTTGGAACTGCCTCCAAAATTAAGTCATAAGTAAACTATCTTTCAGTCCTGGAAGCCATTACATCTGTACAACAAAGACTCAAACTTTGTATAACAAATACCTCCAAATGGTCTGGTTGGTTACTGTGAAACAATTGTAGTCGAACAAGGAAAGGAAAAGAAAGTTAAGGTTGACTTTGAGCCTTTCAAACCAATTAATACATCATAGTATTTGTGTGACCACAAATTCCATATGGAGGCTCTTACAACACTACTTTCAGATGATAGTGAGTTTGGCTGCATGGTAATAGTAGTGGTACACTTTTGGGCACAATCCAAAGAAACACAAGAAAATTCCTGAGCAAATTCACTATGGATCTCCCAAAGTAACACAGTAGAGGAATTCAGTCTGCCTCACATTTTGCCCATTTAAGAATGAAAAAATGATATAACTATGTTCAGAAAGTAGCTGAGACTGCTGTGCAGCTGTTTATTTCTGTGGACAAAGTGAATGTGACTAGTCTTGTTTTAGCTGGATCACCTACATGACTTTACAAATGAACTAAGTCAGTATGGTATGTTTGATCAGAGGTTGCCATCAAAAGTTTTAAAATTAGTTGATTTCCTATGGTGGTAAAAATGGATTCAAACAAGCTATTGAGTTATGTGCTGGTTTGAAAGGATGCATGTCCCCTAGAAAAGCCATGTTTTAATCTAAATCCCATTTTATAAAGGCAGAATAATCCTATTCAATACTATATGTTTGAAACTGTAATCAGATCATCTCCCTGGAGATGTAACCCAATCAAGAGTGGTTGTTAAGCTGGGTTGGGGGAAATGTGTCTCCACCCATTTGGGTGGGTCTTGATTAGTTTCTGGAGTCCTATAAAAGAGGAAACATTTTAGAGAATGGGAGATTCGGAGAAAGCAGAGAATGCTGCAGCACCACGAAGCAGAAAGTCCATAGCCAGCGACCTTTGGACATGAAGAAGGAAAACGCCTCCTGGGGAGCTTCATGAAACCGGAAGCCAGGAGAGAAAGCTAGTAGATGATGCTGTGCTCTCCATGTGCCCTTCCAGCTGAGAGAGAAACCGTGACTTTGTTCACTATGTGCCTTCTCACTTGAGAGAGAAACCCTGAATTTCACCGGCCTTCTTAACCAAGGTTTCTTTCCCTGGATGGATGCCTTTGATTGGACATTTCCCCTGTTTAAAAACCATTCTGTTTCTGGTATATTGCATTCCAGCAGCTAGCAAACTAGAACAAGTTATCTACTGAAGTTTCCTCCAACGTGAAGTTTATTCAAGAGAAGAAATTAATAGGATGATATCTTGATGAAATTTGCCAGGACACGGACAAGTACTGTTTTGGGCTTGAAGATACACTAAAAAAGCTTTGGAAATGGGAACCATAGAGATTCCAATAGTCTAGGAAAATCTGGATATAATGAAATACATTCTTCACTGCCAAGGCACAGAAAAGGAGAAAATTCTCTAACTCTAGAACAAGAGGAGGATAAATCTCATTTCACAGAGACAGGACAGGAACATGAGCTGACTGAGAGCCTGCCGGAGGCGTGGCGTGGTGTGCTAACCACTATAAAAAACTCAGAGCTACATTGGAAGTTGTCACAGATAAGTCACAAGAAGAATCACAGTTTGTGAAAGAATTTGGTGGAATTGGAGTTATCTTGTAGCACTGAGTAGATTTCCAGGGAATGGAATACCAAAGAGAAGACAAGAAATTTCTTTACCTTGATGACTGCTAGGTAGTTGATGTAGGTCCAGCAAACTGTTCCTCACCCTCCAGCATCCAACCCAAAGAGTACACCCATGGTGGAACCCAAAAGGGCCCCTGCCTTACAATTGGGACAGTTCCAGAACCTAATCCATGAGTGTTAGATAGGGAAAAGAAAACCAAAAGTAAACTAGACCCAGCCGTACACTTTGGTTTGTCATGATGTCAGCACTGCAGCCTACAAACTAAATTCCTGAATTCCACTTGGGACTAATTTAAAAGAGAATCCTGATTTTTCTCTTCCTTGATGGCAAAATTGGTTGCTCTTGTATTTTATGGAGTAAAAAATTATTTTTTTAACCTTCATACATAGAAGCAAAAATATTTTAACTACCATAAACCTTCAGAAGCTAATAGGAGTGAGATCATACTGGTTTGTTCCTTATTTTGATTGGAGAAAAATTAGATTGCTGTATTTCGCAGTGATGCATTTACATGGCGTTCGCATAAGAATAATAATAGGAAGAAATAGATGTGAAATATTGGGAAAAAAAGAATAATGAAGCAAAGTAACAGGATGGGAAAAAAGTGGCAAATATAGTCTGAATACAATAAAGATAGAATATATTTCTGCTATAGATAAAAAATAAAGGCAATCAAAAACTGTAGGAAAAATAGAAATATGTTCAGTGTGTCATAGTTCACATATAAAACAAAATGTGGTGGGCTTTTGAGCCAGTAGAAGAGTATAAGGAAGGAGTATTTATTTTCCTTGACATTAGAAACATTCTCCCTGAGGAAGTATACAAAATTGAGTATTCCAAGTTGTAACTTTGGAGCTATGGAGGGCAATATTTAATCACGAATTGTTTTCACTCTACTGTGAACAATAATTACATAACCACAATAACATAAGAACTATTTATTGGTTTTCTATACAATCAGGCAAAATCAGATCTATAGTTATAATATAGAAAAGCAGAAGTAAAAGAAGTTCTTCAGACATCTTTATTTTTGAAACTAGTGAGTCAAGAGCTATTGCAAAACTCAATGAGACATGAAATAGCTGTTTATTACTTAAAATTGCAGACGTAACCAGTAGAGCATTGGTTCTTAAAGTGTGGTCCCAGAACCTGTGTGTCAGCATCTCTGGGATCTTGTTAGGAATGAAAATTCTTGGACACTGCCCTAGCCTCATTGAATCCAAGACTCAGAGTTTGGGGCCCAGTCAACTTGTTTTTCTTTATTTTCAACAAGCCAGTCAGGTGATTCTGATGCAGATAAAGTTTGAGTACCACTGCTGTAGAAGAGTTAAACATAATGATTTAACTGTCAAAATTAGGAAGGGAGGGAAGAGGGTCCCATATGTGAGTGAGATGAATCCTCATCCATCATAACAGGAGCTCAGACAATCTAGATAATATCTAGATGTGACAGGTTAAAAAATAGCAGTAACAGCATGTTTTCTAGAGATATGGGAGTAATCATTGAAAGAAGCATAAATGGATGTGGGTAATAGTGGTTGCCCTGGAGAGTAAGACTCAGTATGGGAAGGTATACAGCAGGGGGCTATTATTTTTTAACCATATGATTACTTTGATTGAAATTAAAATAAAAGAAAAATATTGTTCTTAGATTGGAAAGATTGTCCAGGAGGCTGAAAAATATTCTGGGAGAACAGTTTTTGCTTGTCCTCCTTTTCCTGATTATGGGAGGAAAAAATATATATATACATGATTTAATGATGTTCCTCCATGTGCCTTCCAGATGTGGGCTCAGGTAGAAGGGATGAAAGATGCTGAGAGCTGGACCCACTCCAGGAAGCAGAGCAAACACAAAGAGCTTCTCACTTCTTTCATAGGCAGGAATAAATTCATCAGAGATCTTTAGATCATATTTCCAGATAACATTAATTAGGATTTAACTAGTTTAAATGCCTTAATCTTTTCAATTAGAAGATACCAAGCCCATATGTGTATACAGAAATGTGCAAAGGGGTAGATTAAATCATAGTGATTTCTTAGAGTTGTGGTTTGCCCACCCCCCACCCCCCATTGTAGGAGGTCCACTCTCACTATTAAAGCCTGATGAGCATACGTTTCTTCTTAAATTTTAAGGAAAGCAAAGACCTATCTGATATTAAAAAAAAAAAAAAAAACTCACTTATCCATTAACCAGAAGAATATTTAAAAGGACTGCAAATCCGGGAGCAGTTCAGCCAATTGAATGCCTCATACATGTAAGGTCTCGATGGAAAGATAAATAAAACATTTTTGATGCCTTCAGTGGACTTACAGATGGTGCAGGAGTAACTTAAACAGAGCAGAAAGTACGATTCAGATTTAGTGTGTGTGCATTTCACAGCAGAGACCATTTCTAGCTGAGGAGGTGGACACATACACGTGGAGAAAGGGGGAATTGGTGAGAGCCTTAAGGGGCAAGTAGGATTTGGTTGCCTGTCATTGGTGGGGTTTGACGGAAGTAGGGACTGATAGAGCTACCGGCCTTCCGTGTGGCTGTATGCCTATTAAGAAGGGGAAGGGAGGGCCTCCATCAGGATGGAAATACCATGTGAGGCCACATGTAAGGGCCTTGTTCACTGGTGGGAGAATTGGACTGGATTCTGTAGGGAAAAGGAGACCATTACATCATCTGAGTGGGGAGTGGTTAGAGATGTGCTTCAGGGAGAGTGGTCTGGTCTGGCCTGGCCTGGGGAACCCTAGTTAGGAGCTCATTGCAGTGACCCCAGGATGATCTTACACATGATTCCTTGGAGGTGGTTCTAGCTGTCAATTGACTCATCATTAATTGCTAATTGGTCTCAACTGTTGAAACAGGGTGAGTGTGGAACTAAATAAAACAATCATGAAAAGCACTGGCTGCCCTGTCTGCTGGGAAATAAGCAGCACTATAGTTGGATTGGTCATGTGAGGGCCTTTTTCATTCTCTCTCAAATGAGCATACCAATGGTGATGGCCGAGACCCTGCCTTCAAAGCCTGTACAGAGTCAGAGCTTTGAAAACTGTAATTACTCTTGTGCTTCCTCATGCAGACCTGGCGGGGGCCCCACTCCCAGGTCACCACTGGGGTGGGCAGAATGAACCCCCAAAGATGGCCACACCCTGATCCCTGGAACCCGTGAATATGTTGCATTGCAACGCAAAAGAGACTTTGCAGATGTTGTTAAGGTTATGGACTTTAAGTTAGGGAGAGGATCCTGGATTATCCAGGTAGGCCCAACCTAATCACAAGAACCTTTTAAAGCAGAGAACTTTCACCAGCTGGAGGCAGAAGAAACGAGATAGACAAGGAGATCAGAAAGATGCAGGAAAAGAGGAAGTCTGAGAAATTTGAAGCATTAGAAGGACTTGACCTACCATTGTTGGTTTTGAAGATAGAAGAGCTGCCCTGCTTCCTCCATTGGGAAGCAATGACACCATCTAAAGTTTCTGGCTACTTCCTCAGGTGAATATTTTGGGATTGTTAGGACCATATGGTCCTTGCTTGTCAGGCCCAGAGATGCCCTTTTATTTATTTCATAAGTGGAAGATTCAGGGATGACCCATATAATCAGAATTCATTAAAAAATAGCCATACCACCCCAAGCCCAAATGGCACATCAAATCTTCCACTTCTTTCCATCTCTGCTGCCACCATCTGAGCCAGGCCACCATCATTTCTCAGCTAGATCAGGTCACTCCCCAGGATAACTTACCCCTCCCTTCCGTCCTCATAGCTTCTCTCTGCCCTTAGAAGTAAATTAAAGTTCTTGCTAAAGCCAACAAGACCCTGAGTGATACTGCCCACATACCATGCTCCAGCCACCCTGCTCTTCTTCCGGTTCCTCAAAGGTATTAAGCCCTTTCCTGCCTCAGGACCTTTGCATGTGCTGATTACGCTACTATGACTCTCTTCTCCATGCTTTCCTCATGTGCCTTCCTCATTCTTTAGATCTCAGCCTAGATATTATTTCCTCAGAGAACTATCTCCCAAATGCCCTGGATTAGATGTCAATTTGGTTCCTTCACATCTATCCCAATTTGTTCTTATTTTGTCTAATTTCTTTTCTTGTCTTTCTGCCTCACTAGGATTAAAGCCCTATGGAGGCACAACCTAGTTTATCTTATTTGCTGTCAATCCCCAATGCCTAGCACACTGCCTGGCACCCAGCAGATGTTCAGTAAATACATCTCTGTTGAAAGAACCTTCTGAAAGAACACAGAACCAGGTCATCCTGAAAGGGTTGGATGTCAGATCAAAGTGTCTTCACAAGCAGAGTCAGCAGAGCTGTATAATTGAAAGAAATGTGCATAGTCAGCCCTCTTGGAATTCCTGATGGATAGGAGAGTGTGGTGTCAACTGACGAGCACCATGGTGTATTTGTGTGCTAGAAAAAACAAGATGAAGGAAATACTGCTGGTAAATGTAAAGACCCTGATGTTGTTGAGAACACTCACTCTTTCATCTTCCAAGGGAAAAGTGACTTTAATATTAATTTTCAACCTTGGTTAAGTTATAAGCTTTGGGCCTTTATTTTGCTGGGAATTTTCACCTCAGTTCCCCCTACCCCTCAGTGCTTGGGTGTTTAAGAACCCAGCTCCCTGCCTGTGAAACCCCACTGTTTATACAGCCTAGGAATTAGCTAACACTTTCCAAGTTGAGGTGCCCATCTGGTTAAAAATACTGGTATTTATAGCTACAAGGTATATTTTTCCTTGTCATAGATGAACATCTCTGCAGAAGGAATGGAAGGCTGAGGATTTGGGAGGACAGAAGAACAGAGAGAGCAGAATAACTCAGACATTAGAACCAAACAGGATTTGGATACCTTCCAGCCTTGGGGAGCTCCAGATTGTGTCTCTGGATTCGGGGGGCAGTTTGGTTCAGCTGAAGGGGAGAAGACATGTGAGAGGAAGAGATACCCCACCTGAATGGCCAGTTCAACCCAGTTTCATACACTTTGGCATCTACTTCTGGATAATGTTTTTTCAGAAAGGGCAACATTATGAAACATGTATGAAAAGCTTCTAGTTTCAAGTCTGTGTGAGAAAAGTAAGTGGTTTAAACTTCCCACTGACCAGAGGAGAAGTTGGGTTCCACCAGTTGGTTTCTAAGGCTTCTGTTCCAAGATGACCACCAGGACCAGGGGGGAGTGGACTCCTACATATTAAAGGTTGGGATGTGTCCTGAAGCAACCTGTTAAATTTATAAAACTGCTTCTTCAGTGTTTTGTTTTGTCTTTGTAATTTATACAAAGTTTATTCTAATCCTCTGAAATATTTTTTTAGGAAAAAAAAAAGTTTTCCCCCAAATCTTCAGGTTATGTTAGTTTTACCCCTGTATTTTCCTGCCATATAAAACCTCACCAGTTGCTGGATCTGTGTGTACGTGTGTGTATCTGAGTGAGGGAATATGCCTGTGGGCAGTATTTGTCTGGGGAATAAGTATTAGTCCCTCTCTTGTTATCTTCTGAGATGATTTAGGAAATCACATGGTGGAGCCCTATTTAGGGAATGTCTTGCTGATGTGGAGAAATGCTTCCAGTGGCTCCTCTATAGTTTAGGGTCCGCCCTTTTCACTCCCAGTTCCTTGCCTACATCTGGCACAGCAGCTTTTTGAAATGTGACTAGCATACCTTTCCCCCTTCTCTTTGACTGCACCAGCCCCTTTAAATGGACTTGTAGATTCCTTTCTCTGCCTCTTCTTATAGCTAATTAGCAACAACTTACAAAAAATAAAAAAGGAAGGAAAGAAACTTAGAGCACAAGAGATTTTAGGATAGAAATCAAAGGGGAGAATGTCCAGTCCTGGGATGCAGTAGCCCCTAGAAGAGAACTTGTGGCTGATACTAAAAGTTGGGGGCTGTAGAGGGACATGAAACGCTGTCAGGAAAAGGCCAACCAGTCCCAGGCGGACCTGGAAAGGGCCAGAGGCCTTGGCCCAGTCTCAGGGGAGCCAGGACCTGGCTGAGCAACTCAGCCTCCTCTTCAGTTCATCCCAGTTGTTGAACCGGATCATCCCAAAGATGCTTTAGGCAAAAGAGACAACATTTCCAGCTACAGAACTGTGGCATCATCTAAGGGATGTCCGAAGAACTTATCACTGCCAGTTTTCCCCAAAGAGGCATGAAGCAAAATTGAGACTATGTTTATATTTAGAGGGAGACCATTGGGGCTTTTTTCCTTCAATGATTTCAAAGTCTAAAAAGACAAGTTTTAAAGACCGTGAAATGGCTTTTCTCTGCTTTAATTTCATGAAGTATCTGTCTTTCATTTATTCCTGTGGATGTGATTAGAAGCAAATATTGTCTGTATGATTTGATTTTTTAAGTATCTGGTGATGAACCTTTTCCTTTCTTGTCAGAGGGTCATTGGGCACAGGAGAGAATAGAGCTGAAAACTATAGGACCACCCTGAGCCCCCATAATATGCCAGATCCTGGAAGAAAGAGCCCAGCGAAACAAAATTGGGAGGGAGAAACCTCTTACGCTCAGGTCATAGCATTTGTGCAATTTTTTTTTAATTCTCTCCAATGTATTGGGGGTTGCAGACGTGACTCGCACATGCAGGGATCTTCGGAAGCTTCTCATGCTGATGGGAGGGACTCCTGGAAGCAGCGTGGCTCCCTCATCGAGGCAGAACGCCACGCTACCCGAGCGGGGGCCTGCAGCAAAGTCACATTGCACATCAAGACATATCTCACTCATTTTAACTTAAAAATAGCCTTCTTGTCTGATCCCCTTGGGATGGGTTATTTGAAAAGCATTTATTATGACCAATCCACTTGTCCAATTTTTTTCAGGTCTCAGCAGGGGACTTGGTTGCCCAGCCAACCCCATAAACAGTGTCTGATCCACCCAAACAGTTGTGGGTTTTTTGTTTTTCAAGCAGATATCACAAGGTCCAAGAAATAACTCTTGTCAGAGCATGACAGCTAGAATATGCTAAGAATCCTTCTACTTTGAGTTAGACCAAAAGAGGATATTTTTCCAGGGCAGCTTTTTCCAGGGAGAAATGGACACCCAAGGCCTGAGCACCCTGGGTGTCCGTTCCAAAGCCAGTCCCGGCCAGCCACTGAACTGCCAGCCCCAAGTCATGTGGCCCCATGGTTGCCCTGGCCTTAGTAGCTGCAGTGTGATTAGAAAAGGACAGCTGGCCCAGCCTCTGTGCTCTGGCTCACAGCAAAATGCAACTTGAGTGGATTCATCTGACACTTTTTTTTTTCTAGTTATAAGGGAATGAAGAAACCAATAACCAAATCTTCTAGGACAGAGGTTGGCAAACTGCAGCCCATGGGCCAAATCCAGCCTGCCACCTATTTTTGGAAAATAGAGTATTATTGAAACACAGCCATGTCTTTTCCTTCAGGTAGGGTCTGTGGCTGCTTTAGCACCACAATGGCAGAGCTGAGTAGATGGAAACCATATAGCACATAAGCCAAAAATTTTTACTGTGTGACCCTTTACAGAAAAAGTTTGCTGACCCTTTTCTAGAAGAAGCAGAATAAGGATTTCAAAAAGAGAACTGTGTACATTCCAAGGAAACTTGAGGTGAAATGTACTCCTTGAGGCCAGGAGGCCATGGGTGTCCAGTCCTCAGCACCCTGAAGCCTGAGGAACAAAGCAGCTGTCTCCTGAGGATGGTTTGGCTTCCCTTTAATCAGGGATCAATAAGATGTGATTGCTTCTTAGATCTGTTTCCATTTTCTAGAAAATGTTCTCCCAGGCAAATACAATTGGCAGGGTTTTTGCCACCCGGCAGTAGGGGCTGGAGGAGGTGGGGGAGACTGCTTTCAAACTGGGTCTGGTGTTTCTGGTATCAGGTAGCCCAGCTTGTGTTCACCCAGAGATCTGGGGTAGTCAGGGAAAGCAGGTGGAAGAGTTTTTACTGGGCGCAGGTTGGAGTTGTTGAGGTTGTTACCTGAGAAGAAAATCAGGAGTTTGGCCCATTGGCTTCAGGAGGAACCTGTGCTGCCCTTATATTTTGTATAGAAATCAATTTTGCTTGCAGCTAGAAACTCTTCGGTGGTCCCCTTGCATTCTGAAGCCTCAGTTTGCCCACCCTCTTGCCCCAGAGACATGCTCCTTAGTTCTTTAGGAGACAAAATGGCCACTTGCCCAGAGAGAGACTAATCCAGGGTCAGGACACAGGAGCACTGAGTTTCAGCTTCAACATTCCTTATGCATGACTCAGATCTCTCTCTTTTTTTTTCTTTAATATTTTTATTGACAAATAGTCACACGTAAATAGTCCATACATAGTATGCAATCAATGACCCACAATATCATCAGCATCCTGGTATCTTGCTGTTTGATCTATAAAACAGCTGCATTCCCTGCTGGGGGGAGGGACTTGCCCAAGTGAAAGCTTTGCCAGGGGGTTGGAATGTGCAGACCACTTTTTTTAAATTTTTTAATTTTTATTTTTAAGCAGTTTTATTGAGAGGTAGTCACATAGCATACAGTCTATCCAAAGTGTACAATCAGTGGTTCTCAAGCATTCATCACCACAATCAATTTTAAAACATTTTCAATGTTCGTAAACAAGAACAAAACAAAATAAAAACATCCCATACCCCTTATCTCTACTTGTGCTCACAGTGTTGTCCAGGTTAGAGAAGCCATCATGTTGGTGGACTAGTCCAGTAACCCATTGCTGCATAATAAACCACCCCAAAATTTAGGCTTAAAATAACAGTCATTTATTTTGTTCATGGATTTGCATTTTGGGCAGGGTATGATGGAGACAGCTCGTCTCATCAGCAAGGGCAGCTCAGCGTGAGGCTGGGGGAGCTCATTCCAGAATGGCTCGCTCACATGGCCTACAGGTTGATGCTGGCTGCATCAACAGCTTCTCTACATGGGAGCCTCTCCATGGAAAACTTCCTCACTTCATAGTGGCTAAATTCTATGAACGAATATCCCAAGCAAACTAGGAGGAAGTTGTATTGCTTTATATGACCTAGGCCTGGAAGTCCCATCATTTCATTTCCACCGTGGCCACCAGTCTACCCAGATTCAACAGCTGGAACACAGACTTTGTCTCTCTATGGCAGGAGTGGCAAAGCCACGTTGTAAGGAGTGCATTGGGAGATATTGTTGCATCCATTTTTGGAAAATGCAGCCTGCTACACAGAGGTAGATTTATATTAACCTTTTACTTCAATTGTCTTATTTTAGGATAAATTAGGAAGCCTCATGGTGTCCACTCATATACAGTAAAGTTGTCTCATCATGTTGTGATGTACAGTGCCTACAACAAAAGAAGTATAACAGCTGCAAACTCCCCACCCCTAGCTAAATGCTAATCTGGATTAGTAAAATTGTTGCCAATACTATTATTTTCATTTTACAGATGAGAAAACAGTCCCAGAGAGGAAAAGTCAATTTTCTTAATATTAACACAATCAGACTAAGGCTGAATTTTTAGTTTCCTAATTTCTAATCTAGTGCTTGATCTTCTGACTATACTTTGTGCTTAATTTAGCTGATCAGTGTAAGCACTCAGATCATAGGCATGTTCATATGTATATATGTGTGTATGCATATGTATACTCGTATATATATGTATACATGTGTGTATCTATGTGTGTGTATAGAAGACTCAGTCCTGGCCTTTTTTGGGTAGCAATTCAGCAGTATTGGAGAACTTAAAAGCCAAATGATCCAGTTTCAGGGACAGGAAACAGAGAGCAGTAAGACCAAGGAAAACGAGCTTTTACAAAGCTACCAGTCCGTCTCCAGGAGGCTTTGTGCTTATGTGTAGCTGAGGGACAGGTGTTTTGTTGGGGAGCTACAGCTCTGGCACTGATGGGCAATATGCTAGCATTGACCCAAAGCTGGGGTTCCCATCTCAGTGGTCACCCCATGTCTCAGTGCTCTGTGTGGTCTTTCAGTGTTGACTGAGCAGCTACTGCATGCCAAGCCATCGGGACAAGCACAGAGGTGATCAAGACCCATACTGTGCCTGCTGGTCAGGGAGCATAATTTTATCAGAGAAGGCCAACATTAAACATGTAATAAATAATTAAGTACAATTGTGATGAGTAGTAGAAGGAAAAAGTACATGAAATGATAACAGCTTATGGCAGGGGCCTGAGCTTGTCAAGGGTCTTTCTTTGCTTGTAGAAGGATGAGAGGACAGGAACTAGGGGCAGCAGGGGTGGCGGAATTTGAACATCAGCTTATGGGGAAGCCCTGGTGGAGAGTGGTGAAGTCAGAGCAAGCTAGCTGGCAGGAGAGATGAGAGGACAAGGGCCAAAACTGTGTGTCACACGCTCGCTTTAGGTCACATCCCTCTTTTTGGCTCTCACCCATTCCCCACCCCCACCCTTCTATCCCACCTTTAAAGTCCAGAAGTCAGACTGTCTCTCTTGCCTGTGTCACAGGAAAGACTATGGCACATGTGATGAAGAAACTAACTCAGGAGCAGAGGTGAAGCTTATATAATTTAGAACATGGGGGGAGGGAAATTTCTTTAACCAAAAACAGAATGTATGAATACAAAGTTAGATACAAGTCTTGAGAGAGGCCATGTCAGTGAGGGAACCTCGAGCTTAAGCTTCAGTAGCTTCATGGTAAAGCCACCATTGGTGCTGTTTGTTTCATTTCTAAAGCTCATAAAGCCTTTCCTTTCATCTCGTGTGAGACATTTATGCA
Source organism: Tamandua tetradactyla (assembly GCF_023851605.1). Taxonomy (NCBI): domain Eukaryota; kingdom Metazoa; phylum Chordata; class Mammalia; order Pilosa; family Myrmecophagidae; genus Tamandua; species Tamandua tetradactyla. Next base: position 49,861,301 of record NC_135341.1, on the reverse strand, counting down.
GTCCCTATACTCCCTCCCTCCTGTCTTCTCCTTGGTAATGGTTTAGTTACTTTAGCTGCTCAAGAAGATACCATAAAGTAGGTTGGATTAATCAATGAGAATTTATTCACTCAAGGTTTTGAGGTTAGGATAAAGTCCAAATCAAGGTGTCATCAAGACAGTGAAGACTGTGGTGCTCTAGACCTGGCTGCTGGTGATCCTTAGGCCTTGGCTTGTCACATGGCAAGGCATATGGTGGCCTCTCCTGGTCTCTCTCTTCTCCTCTAGGTTCTTTTGATGTTCAGCTTTTTGCTGCCCACTTCCTCTGGTTTTCTTTCTCTGTGTCTGAATTTCATTCTGCTTATAAAGGACTCTAGTGATAGGATTAAGACCCATCCTAGTTGAGGTGGGTCACACCTTAACTGAGGACATCTCATCGAAAAGTCCTACTTTCATGGACTCACATCCACAGGAATGAATGGTGGATTCACATCCGCAGGAATGAATCAAGTTTAAAAACATGTTTTTCTGGGGTACACATGCTCCAAACCATCATGGTCAAGATGGCAAACAAAGCGTAGATGTCTTATATTGAAATCTCCTGGAAATTTGCCTTTGTCCTTGTCCCAAATAGTATCCAAAAGAACATGTGACTTTCCTCTAGATTTCCATGAGTTTCCCCACCCCACAATCAAGGAAGGGAATATTGGCTGGGACACTTTATTCTTTTGGAAAGGTGGCACAGGAATATAATTTCCACAGGCAAAATTACTCTGCTTGGGTCTAGACTGTTTGATGGCCAGCAGGTTTGCTGGAGTCCATGTTGGCACTCTAAGCAGCCTCCTGGAATTATTCTGTGGGAGGGAAACAGATTACCTGGAATATATTCAGTGGGTAGGAAAAAAGAAACATCACAAACATGAGCAATGATAATAAAGTTTAATAGTAAATATATAATTTTTAAATGGCTCTTTTCTCCAAATCCCACTGATTGATCAAAGCTGTGTAAAAAGAGCCAGGCTGGGACATAGGGAAGGCTGCTATCCAGAGATCAGAAACATCAAAGAGGTTGAAACCAGACCGAGGGAAGAAATGACATGCCCTCCATGTACCACAGAGAGAAGAAAGCTTTAACATCTCTGCAAATACCATTCACCACACCAGGAAGATCTCATATCACAGATACACCCAAGCTCAGACAGTCCCACATCCTCTGGAAATACATCAGTTTTTGGCACACGGAGCCTCAGACACAGACACTGGGTGGGGCTTTGGCTGTTGAGGCCCAGTCTTGGTGAGAGAAAGGACACTGTGTCCCTCTTAACTGCCGGTTGCCCCTCCTAGATATGGGAAAGAATCCCTCCGGCCCTGTTCGGTACCCTTCAGCATAGTGCCCTAATTACCTTCTGCTTTTTCCTTTGGGAGTAAAAATTAGAGTATATTCCTATTACTTGGGCAGAATCTCTAATATAGGTTTTTCCCCTCCCCCTGAGAACACACTATAATCTACAAGTTCTTGACTCAATTAGAATATTGGTCATTCTCACCTGAGAGCATCTTAAAAGACATTATCAGATAAACCCAGACTGAAAGGGCACAGACCATGCAACCTTCAGGAAGAAGCTACTTGAAAAAGCACTAAAGTGACTAAGAAATGAATCAAAAGCAATTTTTTTAATGCACATAATGTCATCAAGGCCACGATTGCTTTGTGTGTCCTTGGATCCTTGAGACGCTCCCCGTCAGCAAGCCGGAGGGCTGGCTTCTTCTAGCCACGAGGCGATTGCTGATTTGCCCCGAGGTGATTGGCTGTTGTGTTCTCATTTACCATTAGAATCCTGCTCCAACCCTCCTGTTGTGTCTCTCTCACACAGACTATTTTTGAAAGGAACTGCCGTTCAGAGGACTGTGCCGCCGACCTGCAGCTTCGGGGAAAACTGTTGCTCCCCAGGTATGTGGATGCTCCTTTCACGACATTGCCCGGAGAAGTTCATTCTTTCTTGACTCCAGCCCTAAAACCACATTTGAACGGGCAGATTTCCTCATTGAAGAGGGCGAGTGGAGTTGGTGGGTTATAAGTGATGCTTTGGGCTTTAAAACTGAATAGTGTAAAATAATTTTAACAACAACTTTGATTTGGGGGGAGGATCGTTTAGTTTTTGTCTTGTTCGCTGTTCTACATATCTCACAATTTAGCCGGTAGTTCTCGCTTTGATGAGTGTTTAGGGGTGGGGTCATATTTTAACTTTCCTCATTGGATTAAGTTGAACCCTATGAGCTTGCTGGTCTTTGGCCATTTGGGGCAATTTCACATGGCACAACCTATTATTATGTGAAGACTTTTTTTTTTTCCACGTTTAACAATGATATCTGCTTGAACAAAAAAAGTAAAGGTTCTATGGCAGGATGGGAACGAAGGAGCCAGGCAGGCCATCCTAATCCTAATGAACAGTCTCTCTATTGTTTCAGGGCTTCCTCCCACAGTGCAGGAACCTCCCAAGGCTAAAGGTGAACCATACAGAGGCCTTCTGTTTCCTTTTTGCCAGCCTTTCATTATAGACTTCTTCCAGCATGAAAGTGCTGGTTCTGAATCATTTAGCCACCTTTCAGAAAATGATTTCCTCTTGAACAATTCCTTTTGAAAGACTGTTTTAGCCTTGGGGGCAGAAAACTCATCCATGAAAGTGTATGAACATTTCTCAAAAAAACGGTCGTATGGTTTTGATAGTCTCTAAAATACCCATTGTGTGTCCCTCATTTGTAATGGTGAGAGGTAAGTTTGAGTGGCATGAAAGAGACAGCCTCTGATGAGCCAGTGACTTCACTAGGACACTTTTACTTATAATGATTCATCTTGTATCTGTCAAAGGAAAATGACACTAAGTTCCTTTTTCTTCTGTTTGAGCTTTTTGGGGGAAAGATGATATAATCACCTTCTCCACCCCCACCCTACCCCCCAAATATGTAGATACTCATTGAAACCACTTAAATATTATCATTGCTTTTACTCAGAACAAGAGTGGTGGATTGCAGTTGTACAAATTTGTCAAGCTTAGAAAATTACTTAAAACACATGGAGTGGATGTTGGAGTTGCTTAACATTAGTAAGAATGGTCTCCTGGGACTATTAGAGAAACCAATTCTAAATAAGGTTTATAAATTATCAGCTCACTAATTTTAATTTTAAATAAGTCTTCCAAAAAGTGTTTTAAGGACAAAGTAACATGAAGCAAAAACGTATGGATTTGTTTTATCTTGAGGCAGACTATAAATGTTGGAATTTGGGGGTGGGGGAAATTGTAGAAAACTGGTGGTGAACTCCCGACAGCACTGGTCAGAAATGGTTCTGCTCTGTGGAGCCAGTAATCCATAATGCTAGAACAAGAGAGGTGGTGGCCAGGGCCAGGAATGAGGTGAAACCTGTATGTTTCAGCTAGCTATTGCAATAAAAAAAAAAAAAAAAAAAAAGACTGTAACAAACCACCCCAAAACTCAGTGGCTTAAAACAGCAATTATTTATTCTCATGGATTTGCAGGTCAGCTTCAGGTTGGCTGATCCTGGCTATATTCAGCTGGCACTTGGCTGATTTGGTCATGCATTGGGATTCAGCAGAGGGTAGGTTGATCTAAGTTAGGCTCAGATGACTCAGCTCAGCTTTGCTCCATGGTTTGTTATTGTTCTCCTGGAATCAGTGGGCTAGCCTGGACATACTCTCACAAGCAGTGGGGACAACCAAATCAATAGGCCAAGCTCTCAATCTTGGGGTTTGTTTGTATGAAACTTATCCTCACAAAGGATAAACTAAGCCTACTTAAAATTAGGCCTAAAACTCGCCCCCAGAGAATCTCTTTTGTTGCTCAGATGTGACCTATCTCTTAGCCAACACGGCGAGCAAACTCACCATCCTCCCCCTCTCTACATGGGACATGATTCCCAGGGGTGTAAACCTCCCTGGCAATGTGGGACAGAAATCCTAGAATGAGCTGGGACTCAGCATCAAGGGATTGAGAAAATCTTCTCAACCAAAAAGGGAAAGAGAGAAATGAGAAAAAATAAAGTGTCAGTGGCTGAGAGATTTCAAACAGAGTCAAGAGGTTATCCTGGAGGTTATTCTTACCCATTATATAGATATCCTCTTTTTAGTTTACGGTGTACCAGAGAGGCTAGGGGGAAGTGCCTGAAACTGTAGAGCTATGTTCCAGTAGCTGTTTCTTGAAGATGATTGTATAGTGATATAGCTTTCTTAAGGTGAGTGTGTGATTATGAAAAACTTGTGTCTGATGCGCATTTTATCTATGGTATGGACAGATGAGTAAAACATATGGATTAAAAATAAATAAATAATAGGGGGAACAAGTGTTTAAATTAAAATATATATATATGTATATATTGGGTAGATGGGAATACTAGTAGTCAATGAGAGGGAGGGGCAAGGGATGTGGTATGTATGAGTTTTTCGTTTTTATTTCTTTTTCTGGAGTGATGCAAATAATCTAAAAAATTATCATGGTGATGAATGCACAACTATGTGATGATATTGTGAGCCACTGATTGTACAGCATGTATGGAATGTTTGTATGTCAAGAATGTATGTGCTTGTACGTTGTTTTATCAGTAAAACTTAAAAAGATAAAAATGATCTAGGCTCAAAACTTGTGCCCTGCCACTTCAGCCTTATTCATTTGGCCCCAGTAAGTCAGATGGCCAACCCCACAGTCAAGGGACATATTCTGTGCCCCTTTAGTGAGAGGAACTGCAAAGTCACATAACAAAGGACATGAATACAGGGTAGAGTGAAGAACTGGGACCAATACTACAATCTTAATATCACACCCCACATAAAGAACAGAATGGCACTGTCCTCTATCCTAAGGCTTTACACTTTTTAGGGCTATTTTAGCCTTTCTTGCAATTCTGTCTTCCTAAAACTCAGACATGAGACTTGGTGACTAGGTGAGGAGATTTTCTGAATCTCAGAAACAATGTCCCTGGACCAAACCTCTGAGCCTTTCTTTATGATGAATTATTTCCCAGAAAGTCCCCTCATCTCTCAAAATAACCTTTTGCCTGGGTTCTCCTTTAAACAAAGATTTATGATGCTCTTGAGTCTTTTGGCTGTCCCCGAAAGAACCATCAGAAAAATGTTGATAGTTGCCTAAATAGAGACACAAAACTAACCTATTATTTCTGTTGCATTGTATGTCTTCAGACCTTCAAGTGTTCCCTCTGCAGAGGCAGGGGGAAAAAAAGCAAGAGAAGAAGCAATAAAAAAAAAAAAAAACTGCTAATAGAAACCATGATCTGACTTCAGTTAACAAATGCTTAGTGACTTGAATCAGGCAAGCTTCTTTGGTTACCATATAACTCTCTTGGTTCATTATTGCCTGGAGTGGGATGTACATTCTTTCACTGTTCAAGCCAGGCAGGTATGGGGCACCAGGCTGCAGAAATGAATAACAAGTGGGCCCTGCTGTCCCCGTGAGCACAGGCTGGGGGAAGAAAAGCAAGAGACTGGCTGATGGCAGCACCACCTTGAGTGCTAGCAGAGAGAGAGACAGGCCACTGCAGGGCTATAGAGCAGCTTCCAAGAGGAGGTATTAAGGGGAATGAGAAAGAGCCAGACATTCTAGGCAGAGGGAAAATGAGAACAGAGGTATGAAAGCAAGGAGACCAAGGTGTCCAGAAAGAACTGCAGATGTCTGGAGTGAAGGCAGTAATCAGGAGAACATGGTGAGGGACAAGGCAGGAGATACAGTAGGGGAGAGATCAGATTGTGAGCCACCTGTGAGTTTGCACCTCATCTTGAAGACAGTGGATGTATGGCAGTTTCATTGCATGAATGCATTTAACCTAAGAGAATACAGCTCAGCATACCCAGCAAGACGATACAGAGAGAAATAACTGAGATGGCGTGGGTCATCTCTGGCTATCTATCCTACTTAATAAAAGTATGGTTCCGCTTGAGTCTTGAGTCTGCTGTCTTCTCCATCCATCTCAGTCCTTACATTGATCATGGAGTGGCCACCATTTGTCTTCATGCAGGAGGATTCTAGGCAGGATTAAATTTACTGAGAGAGATTACACTGGTCTCCACCACAGCACCCTCCCCGGGAACATATGTGGACAATTTGAAAACCAGTTTTGCCTTTCGTACTGTCTTTAGAACCTAACTCTCAGTACAGGGAACCCCCCTGTACTGAAAAGTTGAAGCAAGGGGGTGGCCACTCCTGAGAGAGATCCCTCTAATAACTGTGTAGACAGTGCAGTACAACAAGTTGTGACTGGAGGCAACTGAATACCCACCAGACGGAGAAGCCCTTGCCTTGAGGAGACAGAGGTAAAGATATCTGGGAGTGATTGGGTCACTCAGCATAGTCAGGCACCAAGCCAAGAAATTCTACATGTGACCAGGAATCTCTCCAGCATGCGTTCTGGCTGGCTTGTCTCTTAAAACGGTCAACTCTTGAATTAAAAGTCTGTTATCTTTAATGGGCTTGAGACTGGTTCCAAAACACACCATTTCCAAAATGTCCAGGAATAGGAACAAAGCTGTTTAGCTAGGGTCTTTAAACAACATCGAAAATACCATTTGTAAAATGATCCAACTGTGTTTTATTTGTCCGAATATTCACAGTACCTAAGAAACATCATATGTGATTAAGATAAAGAAGAAGAAAAATAGACCAGGCCACTGGTATTAAAAAACAAAATTTTTTTCATGCATCCTATAGGAGACCAGTAAAATATTTCAGCGCCTCCTGGCTAGCCACCCCCCCCCCCCCCAAAAAATAAGGTACTTTAAAAAGAGGTGGAAGACACACAGTGGAATATTTGTGAAGTTAGAAGAACCATCTAGCAATCATATATAATCATCTCACGGTTGTAGCCTTTCTGCTGTTATCACAGGGAATGAAGTGTGTTTTCCTAAGCCCTTTGCAGAGACCAAGGACCAGCCCTTTGAAAGAAAGATCGCTCAGGCTAGAATTTGAAACAAATTGTTCCCCTTGTCAAAAGTGACAAAGGTGGTTGGATTCATCAATTGCACACGAGGGGTAGAAGTGACGGTTGCTTGTTTCGTGAAGTGGAAGAGCACCCTGTTTATAGAGCGACCTCCACGTGTGCTAGAGACCTGAGAGAATTCTTGGGATGCATATAAACAGCATCCATACAAGTGCAGAACCTTGAAAAACTTGTTTAACATCTCTGTGCTGTTTCCTCATCTGTAAAATGGGGGAAATAATAACAAAACCTTATAAGGTCGTTTTGAGTTTTTATTGAAGTAATACATATTTAAGTGCTTCCAAAAGTGCTTGGCATATAGTAAGCACTCAGTAGATGAGAGCTTACTTATTAGTATTTCATTTAATCCTCTCGTCCACACTGAGAAGTAAATATTGCCATACTCTTTGGTGAGGAGAATACACAGGCTTGGGGAGGTCAACATAACTGGCTCAAGGGCTCATGGTGGGAGGCAGGCATGGAGGGTGTGGGGGTGGGATGGAGCCAGATTAAATCTAGGAATGTCTGGTTCTACATTCCACTCTCTTTCTCTATATTGGCCTCAGCTGCTGTCAGTTTCTGATATCTGCTGGCCTGGACCCGGAGTGTTATGGCTGGGGACCTCAGGGATAGAGTCCTCCTTTATAAGAAAAGCCCCAGTTGAAAAAGGAGGTATGTAGATTAAAAAAAAAAAAATCCATTATTGAAGATGGTTCCCGTCCATTCCCACTCCTCATCCCAAGTGCTGTCTGATATGGAAGGTACCATTCCATAACTTCTCTCTCTGGAGACATTAGCAACCTGTCCTCTGCTGGGGGGATGGGTTAAGTCAGCGCATTCTTTATCCATGTTGGTTGGATTTGCTCTCCATGGAGGGCCTCAGATTTGACTGGGAGCTTATGAATGGCATTTCAGCAGTTTCCTCAAATGTAACATGATCCCTATTATTGTTGTTGTTGTTGTTACTGGGTTATGAGGAAAGGTAGGTGGGAGTTGATCAGAAACCTGGAAAACTTTTGCCTTTGCCAGAACATGAGTCATGTGATTTATTTCTTTCTTTCCCTTCACTGCCCAAGCTCTAAAAAAAGACAAAAACAAAAACAAAACAAAAGAAGTTTGTTAATTGGGAGCAGCTGGGCTTTTGTAGCTGCTTTTTTTCCTGTAGTCTCTGATTTTTTCAATGGTATGTTCTTGGAAGAAAGGTGAAATGCAACAATGGATGGAACTTTTTGAATGAGAGTCAAAGGACTGGTCATCCTTATCTCAGGAGCACACCAAGGATTAATGGATGTGTGGGTGGTCCTTCCGTGGGGGTTTTCTGGGTGGTGAGGGGGTGGATTTATGTCCCTGGGAAGTCGCTAAACACTGTAAGGCAAGAAAAGAGACACTCCACACACTGAAAAAGGAGGTATTGAAGGGCAGACACCCTTCCTGAGTGCCCAGCTTCCACCTGCCTGACAAAATGTGACAGAGTGCTTGTTTATTTAATATTACTGGGGCACTTACTTTGGAGGGACCAAGCCTGGTGGAAATGAAGAGACAAGATACTGCATCACATTGTTCTCAGTCTAGAAGGGAAAGCACACCTAAAAGCAAGTAATTAAAATTCAGTGTGGGGTGCATGGGTGGTTCAATGGTAGAATGCTCACCTTCTATGCAGGAGACCAGGTTTGATTCCCGGACCATGCATCTAAAAAAAAAAAAAATTCAGTGTGATCACTAAGATAATGGAGATATAAGCACTTCCCTAGAAGCACAAGGGAGAAGGTGCTCCACACTGAATTTGGGTTTTCCCAGAAGCAGACTCTGAGACAAGGATGTCAGTGGAAAGTATAACGTTGCACTGTCGCAGATTGCAATATAACAGATCACCCCAAACTTTCTGCCTTAAAACAGCAACCACTTATTTAGCTCCTGGTTCTATAGGTCAGCCCTGTAGGCTGGGCTCAGCTGGACTCCGTTACCGGTCTCCAGCCAGCTTCAGATTGGTGAGGGGCCTATGTTTCTAGCAGTGGTTGGCTGGCTGCTAGCTGGAGTGTCTCTGCTCTTCCACATGGTCTCACCCTCCAGCTGGCTAGCCTGGCCATTATTCTTAAAGCATGGAAGGAGGCCAATTTCAAAAGGCTTAGATTCAGAATGGATATATTGCCACTTCTGCCACATTCTTCTGGCCAAAGCAAGTCACAGGGCCAACCAGATTCAAGAATTGTGAAAACAGACTATTTCCTAATGGAAAGAGCTTCAGAATCTTGTGTCAAAGAGTGAAATCAAGGAGGCTACTGATTGGGGCCACCAGTTCAATCATTTGACATACCCAGCTATGACATTGAATGACTGGGGCTTACTACTACAGGGAAACTGGGAAATGGGAGAAAATACACCTTAAAAATGTGCATCTAAGGGGTTGAAGGAGTTGAGGTATTTATCCACCAACTCCTGAAATTCATTGACTGAGGTCTGCTCTCGGAGTGGGCAAATGGAGACAGTTAATTCCCTGGCACTTCTGACCTTTGACAGGCAGTGGCCTTGGCTGGCTCTTGGAAAAGGCTCTCAGATGCAAAGACAGACCACAGTAGCTGGAGGTCAGCAAGAGCATTCCGGTGGGGTCTGAAGGGGTATTTGAGGAGCATGGACAATATCTGCTACACCTGCTTTCTCAGAGAATCTCAGATGGTGAATTAATTCTGGAATTTCCAGCAGGAATGTTAACTCACCTTTGGCAACAAGGGCTCTTCCCATTAACTCCCTGGAAATGCTTTCATTCCACATTTAGTCAAATGCCTGACATTCTCCATTACTGTTTATTCCTCCTTGGTTTGAAGCACCCTAGAGGTGCTATTGCATTTACCTGGATCTTGTCACTTTTTCCCTCTCTACCAAGGAGAATAGCATATTACACACATGCTGATATGCATTTGGATTTAAGGCAAACCTGTGGGTCACGTCCTGGGCCAGAGGCTTTGTTCCCATTTTCTTAACAACAGCAGCAAAGACAGGTAAGGGAGGAGGGGATAAGACCTCTGGCCCCTGCATCATCCTGGGAAGGACTTGTCACATGCTAGAATTCTGTTTGTGTTTCTTAGGAACTGGCCTAGACTAGGGATGACTACAGATAGTAATTTTTGATGCCCCACTAATCATCTTACAAAGTAATTCAAGCAGGGTAGAAACAAGCCCTATGAACATGTTCTTTCTGGTTGGTGATTTCCATGCATGTACTTGGGGCAATAGCATTTCTGGAGCAGATGAGGAAACTGATAGGCGTGAGTTTAAATGACTTATCTGAGGACAAAAAGAAAGTTAAAATTTAAAGGCAGGAGAGGAAGTTCCAGGAACATGGCAGAATAGTATAGGTTGAGTTCACCCTGCTCCAGGGAACAGCTAGAGGAGTTACAGAAAAATGACTGAGACAGTGATTCCAGGGTGTAAGTGACCTGGGAGGGTCTTCTATACCACAGAGGGGGGCCCAGGTTGCAATAGCTGAAGAATTGAGATGCGGAGAACTGAAGACCGTCCAGCTACTGCAAACAGCCTAACTCTGCCCTTTCCAAACGGAAGTCCCAGGGCCCAATGAACAGTGCACTGTGAAGGAAGGCAGGAGCTTGTGGGGGAGGAGACATGGTGTCCCGCTGCCAGAAAGCACAGATTTGACCCAAGCTATTCATATGTTATAAAGTTATAATAAAGTGTTTCTTACTATTTGTAACCCCTCTGTTACCAGTGTGTCCATCTCCAGGCTCCTTGCCTTCTCTCTTCCCCAAATTTATTAATAAAATCTTTCTTAGGAAAAACAAACAAACAAATTCAGGGGTGCCCAATGGAGAGACAGGGACTAGGAAGTAACCCAAGCCATGTTCCTTGAACGCACCACACCCACGTGTACCGCCCCCGCCCCGTGACCCGCAACTCCCCCTGCACCCTGTACACCTGAACCCACCTCCCACGCTGCTCCAAGCGCCGCTGCCGCCATGTGCATCCCCGACCCATAAGCCCACTCTGCACACATGTGCTCGCCTGCTCCAGCCTGATCCACCTCTCCTGTACAAGCACACAGTCTTAACCCGCCCCTCCTGAGACCCGTGTCCCTCAACCCCCCTCCCCCTCCCTGCCACCTGCAGGTGGCCCCCCCGCCCATGTAGTTGCACAACCCTGCCCCCTCCCCCCCCAAGCTCTATGCATGTGTACATCAGCCTCTGGGAAGCCCCCAGACCTACACACGTGTGCACCCCCAACATGCACCCCCAGCTCTGGGCAAGTGCTGACCTGTGCATCTGAGACACTTCCACCCCTAGCCCATGCAGGCACAAATCCTCCCCACTGTCCCAGTCTCTGTGCATGTACACACCTGGGACCCTGCCCCCCAGACCCACACATAATAGGGCCCAGCCTCAGAGGTGATCATGTGTACATCTGTGTCACATAGCCCTCACCCTGCACACATGTGTATCCCTGCCCCATTCCCACCACCCCTACACTTGTGCACCAGTGTCAGGGCCCCACCCACCTGATACCCATTCCTAACCTACATCCAACAACCCCATGACCTGTGCCCTACTCCTGCAAAGTTGTGTATCCTGGACCCCTGGACACCTCTTTCTGCACAAGGGCACACCTGTGCCCTGCCCTCCCTGTGCCCCACCTCTGTGCCCTGTACCCCATACCCTGATACCCATGACCCCCACACTCCATGCCCCCTCCCACATCTACCCACACACAGCCCCCCATCTGCCTCCTGCTGTGCCCTATCTCTGTGTCCCCCACACTGCATCCTGCTCCTGCACTCCAAGGCCTGCCTGAGCTGCACCCTGCCCCCACAGCCCCTGCACTGCACCCCACAGTCACAGGCACAAGCATAGCATCCCTGACCTGTGCCCATCTGTGCTGGTTAGAAAGAATTTATGTACCATAGAAAAGCAATGTCTTAATCCTGATCCAATCTTATGGGAGCAACAAGTAAAGAGAGTCTATCAGTCATCAAAAATCTTCCTATAAAGAAAAGCCCAGGGCCAGATGGCTTCACGGGAATTTTATCAAACATTCCAAAATGAACAAACTCTAATCCTACTTAAACTTTTCCAAAAATTTGAAGAAAAAGGAAAACTACCTAACTCATTTTATGAAGCTAACATCACTTTAATACCAAAACTAGGTAAAGATGCTTTGAGAAAGGAAAACTACAGGCCAATCTCCCTAATGAAAATAAATACAAAAATTCTCAACAAAATACTAGCAAATCAAATCCAACAACACATTAAAAGAATTATACACTGCAACAAGGTGGGGTTTATATCAGGAATGCAAGGATGGTTCCACACAAGAAAATTAATTAATATAATATAGCACATTAATAAATCGAAAGGGAAAAAATCATATGATCATCTCAATTGATGTGGAAAAGGCATTCAACAAAATTCAGCATCCATTTCTTATAAAAACTCTTCAAGAGTGCCGGATAGATGCGCTGGAAGATGGCGGCTTAGTAAGACGCGCGGATCTTAGTTTCTTCTCCAGGACACCTACTAGGGGAGTAGAAATGATACAGAAAGTGCCCAAAGCCACAACAGAGATAAAAAAGACAGCGTACCCCATCCTGGAACGGCTGGCTGGCTGAGAGAAGCAGCTCGGGTGAGATCGCCGAGGCGCGCGGGCCTTACCGGGCGGGGTGGCAAGCGGCCGGAGTTACTCCCTTCCCCCTTCCCGGGCCGGCTGGGAGAATTGGAGAGGCGGTCCCCTGAAACAAAGACGGCTGGCGCCCACACCACGCGCAGCCCCCGGACCAACTGAGAGAATTGGATCGGAAACCCCCAGGCCGCGGAGAACGGTGACGGGTGGGGGAGGCCCCTTCCAAACCCGTGACTCCCGGGGAACGTGCACTCTCTCGGGCGGGCCGCTGCCGCTGGCGCCCTCCCGCCACGCTTGTTGCCCAGGGCCGACTAGGAAATTCGGACGGGCTCTTTCCCTGGCTGCGGCGAACAGCAACCCTCCCTGCGTTCGGACCCCGGGCCGGCTCAAGCCGCTTCGGCTAGCGAACCCCCAGGACGGCGAGAGTTTTCCAAAGTTTAAGGTCCCACAGCACCTTTTACTGGTGGGACCCGCAGACAAACGTGTGCCACGAGCGCCACCTACTGGGCAGGATAAGAAAAACAGAACCCAGAGATTTCACAGAAAAATATCACAACCTTGCTGGGTCCAACACCAAGAGAAATCTGAATAAATGCCCAGACGCCAGCAGCAGAAGATAACTGTCCACGCTCAAAAGATTGAGAATATGGCTCAGTCAAAGGAACAAACCAATAGCTCAAATGAGACACAAGAGCTGAGACAACTAATGCTGAATATACGAACAGAAATGGAAAACCTCTTCAAAAATGAAATCGATAAATTGAGGGAGGACATGAAGAGGACATGGGCTGAACATAAAGAAGAAATAGAAAAACTGAAAAAACAAATCGCAGAACTTATGGAAGTGAAGGATAAAGTAGCAAACATAGAAAAAATAATGGATAGCTACAATGATAGATTTAAAGAGACAGAAGATAGAATTAGTGATTTGGAGGATGGAACATCTGAATTCGAAAAAGAAACAGAAACTATAGGGAAAAGAATGGAAAAATTTGAACAGGGTATCAGGGAACTCAAGGACAATATGAACCGCACAAATATACGTGTTGTGGGTGTCCCAGAAGGAGAAGAGAAGGGAAAAGGAGGAGAAAAACTAATGGAAGAAATTATCACTGAAAATTTCCCAACTCTTATGAAAGACCTAAAATTACACATCCAAGAAGTGCAGCGCACCCCAAAGAGATTAGACCCAAATAGGCGTTCTCCAAGACACTTACTAGTTAGAATGTCAGAGGTCAAAGAGAAAGAGAAGATCTTGAAAGCAGCAAGAGAAAAACAATCCATTACATACAAGGGAAACCCAATAAGACTTTGTGTAGATTTCTCAGCAGAAACCATGGAAGCTAGAAGACAGTGGGATGATATATTTAAAATACTAAAAGAGAAAAACTGCCAACCAAGACTCCTATATCCAGCAAAATTATCCTTCAAAAATGAGGGAGAAATTAAAACATTCTCAGACAAAAAGTCACTGAAAGAATTTGTGACCAAGAGACAAGCTCTGCAAGAAATACTAAAGGGAGCACTAGAGTCAGATACAAAAAGACAGAAGAGAGAGAGATGGAAAAGAGTGTAGAAAGAAGGAAAATCAGATATGATATATATAATACAAAAGGCAAAATGTTAGAGGAAAATATTATCCAAACAGTAATAACACTAAATGTCAATGGACTGAATTTCCCAATCAAAAGACATAGATTGGCAGAATGGATTAAAAAACAGGATCCTTCTATATGCTGTCTACAGGAAACACATCTTAGACCCAAAGATAAACATAGGTTGAAAGTGAAAGGTTGGGAAAAGATATTTCATGCAAATAACAACCAGAAAAGAGCAGGAGTGGCTATACTAATATCCAACAAATTAGACTTCAAATGTAAAACAGTTAAAAGAGACAAAGAAGGACACTATATACTAATAAAAGGAACAATTAAACAAGAAGACATAACAATCATAAATATTTACGCACCGAATCAGAATGCCCCAAAATACGTGAGGAATATACTGCAAACACTGAAAAGGGAAATAGACACATATACCATAATAGTTGGAGACTTCAACTCACCACTCTCATCAAGGGACAGAACATCTAGACAGAGGATCAACAAAGAAATAGAGAATCTGAATATTACTATAAATGAACTAGACTTAATAGACATTTATAGGACATTACATCCCACAACAGCAGGATACACCTTTTTCTCAAGTGCTCATGGATCATTCTCAAAGATAGACCATATGCTGGGTCACAAAGCAAGTCTTCACAAATTTAAAAAGATTGAAATCTTACACAACACTTTCTCGGACCATAAAGGAATGATGTTGGAAATCAATAATAGGCAGAGTGCCAGAAAATTCACAAATACGTGGAGGCTCAACAACACACTCCTAAACAACGACTGGGTCAAAGAAGAAATTGCAAGAGAAATTAGCAAATACCTCGAGGCGAATGAAAATGAAAACACAACATATCAAAACTTATGGGACACAGCAAAGGCAGTGCTAAGAGGGAAATTTATTGCTCTAAATGCCTATATCAGAAAAGAAGAAAAGGCAAAAATTCAGGAATTAACTATCCATTTGGAAGAACTGGAGAAAGAACAGCAAGCTAACCCCAAAGCAAGCAAAATGAAAGAAATAACAAAGATTAGAGCACAAATAAATGAAATTGAAAACATGAAAACAATAGAGAAAATCAATAAGGCCAGAAGTTGGTTCTATGAGAAAATCAATAAGATTGATGGGCCCTTAGCAAGATTGACAAAAAGAAGAAGAGAGAGGATGCAAATAAATAAGATCAGAAATGGAAGAGGAGACATAACTACTGACCCCACAGAAATAAAGGAGGTAATAACAGGATACTATGGACAACAAATACAACAATTTAGTTGAAATGGACGGGTTCCTGGAAAGACATGAACAACCAACTTTGACTCAAGAAGAAATAGATGACCTCAACAAACCAATCACAAGTAAAGAAATTGAATTAGTCATTCAAAAGCTTCCTAAAAAGAAAAGTCCAGGACCAGACAGCTTCACATGTGAATTCTATCAAACATTCCAGAAAGAATTAGTACCAGCTCTCCTCAAACTCTTCAAAAAAATCGAAGTGGAGGGAAAACTACCTAATTCATTTTACGAAGCCAACATCACCCTCATACCAAAACCAGGCAAAGATATTACAAAAAAAGAAAACTACAGACCAATCTCTCTAATGAATATAGATGCAAAAATCCTCAATAAAATTCTAGCAAATCGTATCCAACAACACATTAAAAGAATTATACATCATGACCAAGTAGGATTCATCCCAGGTATGCAAGGATGATTCAACATAAGAAAATCAATTAATGTAATACACCACATCAACAAATCAAAGCAGAAAAATCACATGATCATCTCAATTGATGCAGAGAAGGCATTTGACAAGATTCAACATCCTTTCCTGTTGAAAACACTTCAAAAGATAGGAATACAAGGGAACTTCCGTAAAATGATAGAGGGAATATATGAAAAACCCACAGCTAATATCATCCTCAATGGGGAAAAATTGAAAACTTTCCCCCTAAGGTCAGGAACAAGACAAGGATGTCCACTATCACCACTATTATTCAACATCGTGTTGGAGGTTCTAGCCAGAGCAATTAGACAAGAAAAAGAAATACAAGGCATCAAAATTGGAAAGGAAGAAGTAAAACTATCACTGTTTGCAGACGATATGATACTATACGTCGAAAACCCGGAAAAATCCACAACAAAACTACTAGAGCTAATAAATGAGTACAGCAAAGTAGCAGGTTACAAGATCAACATTCAAAAATCTGTAGCATTTCTATACACTAGTAATGAACAAGCTGAGGGGGAAATCAAGAAACGAATCCCATTTACAATTGCAACTAAAAGAATAAAATACCTAGGAATAAATTTAACTAAAGAGACAAAAAACCTATATAAAGAAAACTACAAAAAACTGCTGAAAGAAATCACAGAAGACCTAAATAGATGGAAGGGCATACCGTGTTCATGGATTGGAAGACTAAATATAGTTAAGATGTCAATCCTACCTAAATTGATTTACAGATTCAATGCAATACCAATCAAAATCCCAACAACTTATTTTTCAGAAATAGAAAAACCAATAAGCAAATTTATCTGGAAGGGCAGGGTGCCCCGAATTGCTAAAAACATCTTGAGGAAAAAAAACGAAGCTGGAGGTCTCGCGCTGCCTGACTTTAAGGCATATTATGAAGCCACAGTGGTCAAAACAGCATGGTATTGGCATAAAGATAGATATATCGACCAATGGAATCGAATAGAGTGCTCAGATATAGACCCTCTCATCTATGGACATTTGATCTTTGATAAGGCAGTCAAGCCAACTCACCTGGGACAGAGCAGTCTCTTCAATAAATGGTGCCTAGAGAACTGGATATCCATATGCAAAAGAATGAAAGAAGACCCATCTCTCACACCCTATACAAAAGTTAACTCAAAATGGATCAAAGATCTAAACATTAGGTCTAAGACCATAAAACAGTTAGAGGAAAATGTTGGGAGATATCTTATGGATCTTACAACTGGAGGCGGTTTTATGGACCTTAAACCTAAAGCAAGAGCACTGAAGAAATAAATAAATAAATGGGAGCTCCTCAAAATTAAACACTTTTGTGCATCAAAGAACTTCATCAAGAAAGTAGAAAGACAGCCTTCACAATGGGAGACAATATTTGGAAATGATATATCAGATAAAGGTCTAGTATCCAGAATTTATAAAGAGATTGTTCATCTCAACAACAAAAAGACAGCCAACCCAATTACAAAATGGGAAAAAGACTTGAACAGACACCTCTCAGAAGAGGAAATACGGATGGCCAAGAGGCACATGAAGAGATGCTCAATGTCCCTGGCCATTAGAGAAATGCAAATCAAAACCACAATGAGATATCATCTCACACCCACCAGAATGGCCATTATCAACAAAACAGAAAATGACAAGTGCTGGAGAGGATGCGGAGAAAGAGGCACACTTATCCACTGTTGGTGGGAATGTCAAAGGGTGCAACCACTGTGGAAGGCAGTTTGGCGGTTCCTCAAAAAGCTGAATATAGAATTGCCATACAACCCAGCAATACCATTGCTAGGTATCTACTCAAAGGACTTAAGGGCAAAGACACAAACGGACATTTGCACACCAATGTTTATAGCAGCATTATTTACAATTGCAAAGAGATGGAAACAGCCAAAATCTCCATCAACAGAAGAGTGGCTAAACAAACTGTGGTATATACATACGATGGAATATTATGCAGCTTTAAGACAAGATAAACTTATGAACCATGTAATAACATGGATGGACCTAGAGAATATTATGCTGAGTGAATCCAGCCAAAAACTAAAGGACAAATACTGTATGGTCCCACTGATGTGAACGGACATTCGAGAATAAACTTGAAATATGTCATTGATAACAGAGTTCAGCAGGAGTTAGAAACAGGGTAAGACAATGGGTAATTGAAGCTGAAGGGATACAGACTGTGCAACAGGACTAGATACAAAAACTCAAAAATGGACAGCACAATAATACCTAATTGTAAAGTAATCATGTTAAAACACTGAATGAAGCTGCATCTGAGCTATAGGTTTTTGTTTTGTTTTGTGTTGTTTTGTTTTGATTTTACTATTATTACTTTTATTTTTTTCTCTATATTAACATTCTATATCTTTTTCGGTTATGTTGCTAGTTCTTCTAAACCAATGCAAATGTACTAAGAAATGATGATCATGCATCTATGTGATGATGTTAAGAATTAATGATTGCATGTGTAGAATGGTATGATCTCTAAATGTTGGGTTAATTTCTTTTTCCGTTAATTAAAAAAAAAAAAAAAAGAGAAGGGATAATTGGAGATGAAGGGATACAGACTGTACAATGGGACTGGATATAAAAACTCAGAAATGGACAGCACAATACTACCCAATTGTAATGCAATTATGTTAAAACACTGAATGAAGCTGCATGTGAGGTATAGGTTTTTTGTTTTTGTTTTTTTTGTTTTTTTTCTTTCTATTATTGTTTTAATTCTTATTCTGTTGTCTTTTTATTTCTTTTTCTAAATCGATGCAAATGTACTAAGAAATGATGAATATGCAACTATGTGATGTTATTAAGAATTACTGATTGTACATGTAGATTGGAATGATTTCTAATTGTTTTGTTAATTCTTTTTTTAATTAATAAAAAAATAATAATTAAAAAAAAAAAAAACTCTTCAAAAGGTTGAAATCAAAGGTATTTTCCTCAACATGATTAAGGGCATACATGAAAAACCTATAGCCAGCATCGTACTCAATGGTGAGAGACTGAAAGCTTTTCCTGTAAGATTGGAAATGAGACAAGGATGCCCTCTGTCACCACTATTATCCAACATTGTACTAGAAGTTCTAACTAGAGCAATCAGGCAGGACAAAGAAATAAAACCATCCAAATTGGAAAGGAAGAAATAAAATTATCATTATTTGCAGGTGACATGAATCTATACTTGGAAAATCCTGAGAAATCTACAAAAAAAGTTACCTGAACTAACAAACAAATTCAGCAAGGTGGTGGAATATAAAATTAATGTGCAAAAATCAGTAATATTTCTACACACAAGTAAGGACCTAACTCAGCAGTCAGTTAAGGAAAAAATTCCATTCAAAATAGCAACCAGAAGAATCAATTATCTAGGAATGAACTTAACTAGGGATGTAAAGAACTTGTGCACAGAAGATGGCGGCTTAGTAAGACGCGTGGGTCTTAGTTCCTCCTCCAGAAAAGCAACTAAAGAAACAGAAACAATACAAAACAGCTCCCGGAGTCACGACAGAGACCAAAAAAGACAGCGTACCCCATTCTGGAACGGCTGAACGGGTAGGGAGAATCCACTGCTGTGAGATACCCGAGGGGTGCACGTTTTCCCGGCTGGGGTGGCTGGCGTCTGGGGTCCCCTCCACGCACGTGGCTCACCGGTCTGACTGGGAACATTGGATAGCGGGGCCCTCCCGTCACGCTTGGCGTCTCGGGCCAGCTGGGCAATTTGGACCAGCACTCCCCCAAGCCACGGCCAGCGACCCCCGCCTCCACACGCGGTTTCCCGGGCCGACTGCCCCGCAGACAAACGACCGCCACGAGCACCACCTACTGGGCAGGAAAAGAAAAATAGAGCCCAGAGATTCCACAGAAAAACCTTTCAACCAGCTGGGTCCCACACCCAGGGAGATCTGATCAAATGCCCAGACACCAGCAGAAAATAATGGATGACGCTCGGAAAATTGAAGATATGGCCCAATCAAAGGAACAAACCAATAGTTCAAATGAGATACAGGAGCTGAGACAACTAATGCTGAATATACGAACAGAAATGGAAAAACTCTTCAAAAACCAAATCAATAAATTGAGGGAGGACATGAAGAAGATATGGGCTGAACAAAAAGAAGAAATAGAAAATCTGAAAAAACAAATCACAGAACTTGTGGGAGTGAAGGACAAAGAAGAAAAAATGGAAAAAACAATGGATACCTACAATGGTAGATCTAAAGAGACAGAAGCTACAATTAGTGAACTGGAGGATGGAACAACTGAATTCCAAAAAGAAACAGAAACTATAGGGAAAAGAATGGAAAAACTTGAGCAGGGAATCAGGGAACTGAATGACAATATGAAGCGCACAAATATACGTGTTGTGGGTGTCCCAGAAGGAGAAGAGAAGGGAAAAGGAGGAGAAAAACTAATGGAAGAAATTATCACTGAAAATTTCCCAACTCTTATGAAAGACCTAAATATACAGATCCAAGAAGTGCAGCGCACCCCAAAGAGAATAGACCCAAATAGGCGTTCTCCAAGACATTTACTAGTTAGAATGTCAGAGGTCAAAGAGAAAGAGAGGATCTTGAAAGCAGCAAGAGAAAAACAATCTGTCACATACAAGGGAAACCCAATAAGACTATGTGTAGATTTCTCAGCAGAAACCATGGAAGCTAGAAGACAGTGGGATGATATATTTAAATCACTAAAAGAGAAAAACTGCCAACCAAGACTCCTATATCCAGCAAAATTGTCCTTCAAAAATGAAGGAGAAATTAAAACATTTATAGACAAAAAGTCACTGAGAGAATTTGTGACCAAGAGACCAGCTCTGCAAGAAATACTAAAGGGAGCACTACAGTCAGATACGAAAAGACAGAAGAGAGAGGTATGGAGTAAAGTGTAGAAAGAAGGAAAATCAGATATGATATATATAATACAAAAGCCAAAATGGTAGAGGAAAATATTATCCAAACAGTAATAACACTAAAAGTTAATGGACTGAATTTCCCAATCAAAAGACATAGAATGGCAGAATGGATTACGACCCAGCAATACCACTGCTAGGTATCTACTCAAAGGACTTAAGGGCAAAGACACAGACGGACATTTGCACACCAGCGTTTATAGCAGCATTATCTACAACTTCAAAGAGATGGAAACAGCCAAAATGCCCATCAACAGACGAGTGGCTAAACAAACTGTGGCGTATGCCTACGATGGAATATTGTGCAGCTTTGAGACAGACTAAACTTATGAAGCATGTAGTAGCATGGATGGACCTAGAGAACATTATGCTGAGTGAGTCTAGCCAGAGACTAAAGGACAGATACTGTATGGTCCCACTGATGTGAACCGACATTCGAGAATCAGCTTGGACTATATCATTGGTAACAGAGACCAGCGGGAGTTAGAGACAGGGTAAGATAATGGGTGGTTGGAGCTGAAGGGATACAGACTGTGCAGCAGGACTGGATACAAAAACTCGGAAATGGACAGCACAATAATACCTAAGTGTAATGTAACTAGGTTGGAACACTGAATGAAGCTGCACCTGAAATATGGTTTTTTGTTTGTTTGTTTGTGTGTTTGTATCTTTTGTTTTTGTTTTTTTCTTTTTCCTTTTTATATATATATATATATATTATTAGTATTATTATTTTAATTCTCTTCTCTATATTAACATTCTATATCTTTTTCTGCTGTTTTGCTAGTTCTTTTCCTAAATCGATGCAAATGTGCTGGGAAATGATGATCATACATCTATGTGATGATACTAAGAATTACTGAGTGCATGTGTAGAATGGAATGATTTCTAAATGTTGTGTTAATTTCTTTTCTTTTTTTTGATTAATAAAAAAATTAAAAAAAAAAAAAGAAGAACTTGTGCACAAAAAACTACATAACATTGCTAAAAGAAATCCAAGAAGATCTAAATAGGTGGAAAGATATTCCCTGCTCATGGACAGGAAGGTTAAATGTAGTAAAAATGTCAATTCTACCCAAACTTATCTACAGATTCTATGCAGTACCAATCAAAATTCCAACAACCTACTTTGAAACACAGAGAAGTTAGTGACAAAATTCATTGGGAAGGGAAAGAGACCCTGAATAGCTAAAAGCATCCTAAAAAAGAACAACAAAGTGGGAGGATTAACACTTCCTAACTTCAGAATTTATTATAAAGCCACAGTGGTCAAAACAGCATGATACTGGCACAAAGAAAGATGTATTGACAAATGGGATCAAATTGAGAGTGCAGAAATAGACCACTGAATTTATGGTCAACTGATCTTAGACAAGATTCCCACTGAACTGGGACAAAATAGTCTTTTCAATAAATGGGCATGGGAGAACTGGATAATAGCCAAAAGAATAAAAGAGGACACTTACCTTACACCCTATACAAACATCAACTCAAATTGGATCAAACACCTGAATGTAAGAATCAGTACCATAATGCTCCTAAAGAAAATGTAGGGAAACATCTTCAAGACATAGTAATAGAAGGTAGCTTCCTAAACTTTACACCCAAAGCACAAGCAACAAAAGAAAAAATAGATAAATGGGAACTCCTCAAAATCAAATGCTTTTGTGCCTCAAAAGACTTTGTCAAAAAGGTAAATAGGTAGCCAACTCAGTGGAAGAAAATATTTGGAAATCACACGTTAGATAAAAGTTTGATATCCTGTATACATAAAGAAATCATACAACTCAGCAACAAAAGAACAAACAACCCAATTATAAAATGGGCTTAAGATATGAATAGGCATTTTTCTGAAGAGCAAATACGACGGCTCAAGAGCCCCTGAAGAGATGCTCATTCTCATTAGCTATAAGGGAAATGCAGATCAATACTACAATGAGATACCACCTCATACCTATAAAAATGGCCACTTTTAAATGAACAGGAAACTACAAATATTGGAGAGGATGTAGAGAAATTGGGACACTTAGGCACTGCTGGTGGGAATGTATAATGGTACAGCCACTATGGAAGACAGTCTGGCAGTACCTCAGAAAATGAAATACTGAGTTACCTCATGATCCAGCAATACCACTATTTGGTATATATCCAGAAGAGCTGAAAGCAGTGACACAAACAGACATTTGCACACTGATGTTCATAGCAGCATTATTCGCAATCACCAAAAGATGGAAACAATCCAAGTGCTCATCAACAGACGAGTGGATTAGCAAAATGTGGTATATACGTATGATGGAATATTATGCAGCAGTAAGACGAAATGATGTCCTGAAGCACATGACAAGATGGATGAGCCTTGAGAACATAATGCTGAGTGAAATAAGCCAGGCACAAAAGGACAGATACTGTATCATTCTACTTTTAATTTCATGGTAAAGATGAAATCAGTACTTAAAATATAGAATATAGAGGACCTAGAGATACACAGAAGCTAGAAATGGGTGAACGGTTAGCTAGTGAGTTTGAACTTAAATGTAAGGAAATAGATAGAAATGAAGGCAGGCCACTAGTAGATCTATAAATAATATCACCATATTGAAGGTGAACATGGCTGAAAGGTGAACATGTATAGACCCAGGAGTATTGCAGTAATACCAGGGGTAAATAATGGGGCGAAAACAAGAGTTAAGGGTAGGTTTGGATTTTCTATTTGGTGAGGATGTGTTTATTGGTTATAATCTTTCTCTGGGGAACAATGAAATGATCTAAAATTAAGAATGTTGGTGGCCTGTTGACTTTGGACATTATGCATGATGCCCAGTGAATGGAGGTGGCTGAAAGATGCATTGACTGAGAAGTAGACTGGCAAACAATGGTGTAGACGTATGATCACATATTGTGCTGCCACGAAAAGGAACAAAGTTGTGAAGCATGCAATGTTGTGAATGGACCTGTGGGACATTAGGTGAGGCAAAATAAGCTAGAAACAAACAGCAAATATTGTATGGTCTCATTTAGAAAATACTTATGAGAAAACGGGTCTAGATTGTAAGCTTTATAGCAGTCACATTTAGTCTGGAGCAGTAATTATTATTTCTGGATTTTGAGTGGCTGTTTTATATATGTATAACCTGGTATTTAGAGATAAGAATGAAACCAATCAGGTCAGGATTAAGGTAATTCAGAATACAGGGATTTTAGAACTTCATCTACTCTTTGAGACCAAAGGAAGAAAGGTTCATTTTTTCCAGAACCTAAATTTTCTATAGCACATAATCTAACTCAACCTGTCTAGATAGACCATTTAAACAATTCAAACACAGGGAGCCCAGAATAAAAATGAGGGTGGTTAATCCTCTATAGCTTAATGTAATGCCTGAATACATCCTAGAATATATTAAGCAGGTAATCAAAAAGTATTGGCAAAGTCCCTTGAGGGATGGGAGAAAAAACATGGAACCATTAAACTTTACCATCCGGGAATCCCCTAATACTGTGTCAAACATTAGGAACACCCAAATCAGTAGGCCACGCCCTTGATCTTGAGGCTTACTCTTGTGAAGCTTCTTAATGTAGCAGAGAAACATAGCCTACCTATACGTATGCCTAACTGTCACCTCTAGAGGACCTCTTTTATTGCTCAGATCTGGCCTCTCTCCCTCTAAGCTCAACTCAGCAAGTGAAATCGTTGCCCTCCCCCCTACATGGGACATGACGTCCAGGAGTGAAAGTCTACCTGGTGGTGGGGGAAATGACTCCCAGGGATGAGCCTGACCCTGGCACCATGGGATCAACAATGTCATCCTGACCAAAAGACAGAAAAGAAGTGTAACAAATAAGGTATCAGTGGCTGAGAGAGTTCAAATAGAGTCGAGAGGCTACACTGGAAGTCACTCTTATGCACGCTTCAGTTGTATGTTGCTGCCTATCATAACTTGCCAAACCCAAGACAAAACCATTCCTGCCAATCCTAAAGAAAAGCTAGAGCATTATATAAGATACTACAAAGTTTCCATGCACAAGGGTAACTTTCCAGAAACCTACAACCTCCAGATGGGTCCCTAGACCAGATAAGCCCTGAAGTGCAGAGGGGCCAGCCTCTCCAGAACAACTAGTTCCATCTCCCTACCCCATATTGTTGAAGCCTCTTCCAACATTGAAAAAGTTAGAATGGGTATAGCCCAAATACCCCTAAAGAGTGGGAGAAAGAGCATAGGTGATGGTGGAGTTATACAGAGGAGGTCAGGTTTAACAAATGAGCATGAGTGCTAAATCATTAAATTGGTATTTCATTTAGTCTCCAGTACCTTAGAGCAGCTAGAATTAAAAACCTGAAATCGTGGAATTGTAACCTATACCAAACTGAAATCTGTTCTGCAGCTAATTGTTGCAACGTGCTTTGAAATGTATTGCTTTTTTTGTATATATGCAATTTTTCACCAAAAAAGGGGAAAAAAAGTCAATTGTGATAATAAATGCACAGCTGTGTGATGATATTGTGAACCACTGGTGGACACTTTGGATGATTACATGGTCTGTGAATATATAACATATATCAGTAAAAGATTAAAAATTTTTTAAAACTTTAAAATCTAAAGAGAAAAATGTAGAGGCAGGTAAGACACCTGGTGGTGAGGCTCCTAGGTGCAATTAGACTCACAGCCCCTATCTTTAGATAGCCCATAGCAGCTTGTGGAGCTTGATGCCTCTCTCTCACTGTGACTCACTGCCAGCCAGGTAGAAATGACTTATTGCCTGGACCATTTGATTTCCAGCTTCATGAAGGGTCTCCCTACCCTACAGTGTGAGGCTGGGAACAGAAGGGCCACCACCCAGGAAACTGACCATGTCCCTTTGTTGGGCCCACTTCCTAAATGTTCATGGAATCTCCTTGACTTTCAGGGACTCTCTATACATGAGCAGCAGCAATCTATCCCAATGAACAGGGTGTGCCAGGGAGCAGCTCTGTTCCTGCTAAACAAAAACTGACCAAGATTTCCAGTTTAAACTTTCTGGATGGTGAGAGGATGGAGAATCCATAGAGGAGCCTTGAAGGCTGGACTAATGCAGTAACCACAGCAACCACAGATAAGGGCTAGGAACTTGCTCGGAGTGGGTCGCCTTCCCCAGCAACCCAGGAAGGCTGGGTCTACCTCACAGAGTGCCTAATACGATTTTATCTGATGGCATTTTCCTTAGCTTCCAAATATAGCCCGCCATGGGGGATTTATATCTAAGCATCTTTCTAGCAGGACCATAAGCTGTGGCTATTATTTTCTTTCTCAGTGAATGTTCAACCTAAGAAAAGGGGCTGTCAATAAAATGTAGCTGATGCAGCCTCCCTTATGTCAAGTGGAGAGCAGCGGCACGCAGTTTATTCCACGTGACTGTGTGTTTTGGTCTCTTGCCTCTAATACTAAACATACCCATTCCAGAGCAGGGAGTGACTGTGAGAAAAGTCCAATTCCTGAGAAGTACAATTGTTCTGTTTTCTGAAGTAAATTTCGGCACCACCACCCCATATTCTTCTTCTTAATTTTGCACACACCCTCTCATTAGCATCTTTCCCAAGTCTGTCCTGGGCCATCTGATAAAACCTCAGGCAAATCAGAAGGCTGCTGGCTCTGCACAGGTGAAAAGCCACAGACTACTATGGCTGACGAAGGACAGGACAGTCCCTTTGCTTTGTTCCTGAATGCCTCTGGCCCCTCCCCAGAGCCAGAGGTGACCAACTTGGGTATAGCATAAACCCCATTGCAATGCAGCGAGAGGGAAGGTACCATGCAGGAAACATCTAGCTTGTATAAGCTTTGTCCCTGACTCCATTCCAGGTCCAAAACTGGCAAGCGTGGGTGTAGCTGAGTCTAGTGCCATGCCTGGATCCCTCTTCCTTTGCAGGTGCACTGTCCCCAGCTGTTTCAGTGCTGGCCACTAGTCACCCCCTCCTCTGGTCTGAAGAACCACCCTCCGGGAGCCACCTTGCCTGGGAGGTTACACCCACCCTGGGGGGCTGCTCTCAGCCACTGACTGACTGACTTGGGGTGCAAAAGATCGGCAGTCTCCTTGCCTCAAACAAGGACACCTCCACGTGCTGGGAAAGGTCCCCAGCCCCTCGTGAGGGGGTCAAAACTAGCCGTTACCAAAGACCATGGCCTTTCTTGCCCCTTCCCTGGCCCCTCCTGCATATCTCACTCCTTTTCTTCTGAGGACATTTCCCCAAAAGACCACCCTAGCCCCTGTCACAGGCTCTGCTTCCAGGGAGCCTGGCTTGCAGTACCGTAGAGCTTAGTATTCAGAGTTTGTTCTTACATCTCCTGGATATGTAATTGTCCAAATCCATCCGTTTTAGGACAGTGGATTTCAAAAGGAAATCAAACCCAGCACATTTTATCAGATTTCAGTGGAGGGAAAAAATGCACAGTTTCTGATGGTCCTTTTATCGGCCCTCTTAGAATTGAAGGATTTTGTTGGGATTTTAAAAGCCCGGACGTGGGGAGCAATGCATTTGGGGCTCCTCCTACAGTGGGACTTCATGTCTTCCAGGGGTTATTTCTGGGCTTTTCTTCCCTGGCCCTTTGTTTATAAAGAGCAGTTATCCAAATGCAAGGCGGAAAGGGGGAGGGAGTTTGCTTGTGAGGGAGGCTTTCACTGTCGAGTGTCCTTCCTGGTGGGGACCGAGCAACAGTCACAGCCCTCCCTGCACGAGGAGCCGTGGTATTCGACTGAACGGTCAGCCTTCCTCGCCAGGAGCTCTGGGCTCTTTTTATGAGAAAGTTTTCTGTGGTCATGAGGTTTGAACAAGGGCAACATTTCGTTTCAATCAACAGTTGTGTTTCTTCCAGAAAAATATGAAAGATAAATTTTTAACTTTTCATTTTTTTTCTTAACGTGGAAGAACACAAGCAATTTTGCCACCTCGGCCAAGAAGGAGAAGATTCTCATTCATATGCCACCAGCACACAGGTACACTCCACGGATTCTTCAGATGTAAAGATGGCTCCGGGCAGGGCGTGGTGGCTCAGCAGGCAGAGTTCTCGCCTGCTATGCCAGAGACCTGGGTTCGATCCCCGGTGCCTGCCCACGCAAAAAGAAAAAAAAAAAAAACTTTAAAGATGGCTCATTGTTAGTCCTGGAATGGTGAATGAAATTGGTAGCAGTGACTAATATCTTATTTGCCTTTCAGAAAAGCCCCTCTTTCCTTTCACCCTGGCATTGGAGGCTGAGCAAGCCTTCCCACTCACAGTGCCCCCCACCCCCACCCCCGCCGTGGCCTCTCCTTCCCATCATAAGATCAGTCCCTGTCACTCACCTCCCCTTAGGACAAGGAGTCTTTACCTGAGCTCCAACATCCCCTGGATTCTCCATGCATGGAATTCAGAGGCTCTGTGCACTGGGATAGGAAAACTAACTTCAAACTCAAAGTTAGCATTTTATTCCATTATGAATAGAACATACCACAGTAGTAGTAGAAGGGCCTATAACTTTGTCATAAATAGAAATTATACATATTCACATTCAAGTTACAGTTGTTGCAGATATTCAAAATGTCGTTTATATTCATCCCTACTTCAAAATTATGGTGGTTGTAGGATCTTAGTTAACATGTTCTAGGCCTCCTTTAACGAGTTAAAACAAAGCACCTATGTCGCTAGGCTACAAGTTTAATATATTTATCACTGTATTTTAGTATGATTTGTTTCTTTGTCATCCTATTTTTCATTTTATGCATTTAAAAGCATTATTTTCAGAAGAGTCCCATTCGCTTTACTAGACTGCCAAGAGGATTTGTGGCCCCAAAAAGTTACGAACCCCTGTTCTAGAAGTTTTCCCTGTCTATTGGACAAGATGTATTTTGGAAAGCAGAAGTTTTGTCCTGCTTACTGGGGTGCACAAAAGATTTTTATTGTAAAATCCAGAACTGAGAGTTCATTATATTGAGAAGCCACTGCAGGAAGTGTTTCCTGGACTCTGTGTCTCGCAACATCAATCAGACATTGATTATGAAGTAAACATTCATTCCTTGTTCTTTGTTCATTAAAGACTCAGATAACTATCTGTCAGAGTTTTGATGAGTTCAAGCGAACTAGTGCTTCAAGCCCAAGGCAGAGAAACTTAGTGTTGTGATAAATTGGGCAACCCCACTGGAAACAAATGGGTAGGTTAATGAGGTCATTGGAAACACTACATCTGGTTTGTAGATTCTTGTTTCTACCTTCTAGGACTCCCAGAGATCCAGAGAATCCAGGTGGGGATGGCTGCTTTCCCCCTTTCCCCTGTGGCTGCCTCAACTCACTGGAGAAAGAGTCTCAGTCCTGGAAACCTTGTGATTGCAATATGTTTTATTCTGTGTGCTCATTTAGGTCCGCCATTTGGTTCTTGAACCAGGAGCAGGGAAAAATTCTGGCCACCACAGAGTTATTTTTCTGGGGGCCGCGGTGCCTCTGCTGATCTGGGTTTTCATGAGTTCTCTGGCCTGCCCACTTCCATGCAAAGCGCATCAACCTGTCATGTTTTATGTCTGTGATGGGCAAATTTAACGAGCCATGTGTGTGAGGCGTAGGGCGGCACCGTGCCATTGCTAGTTCAAGTCATCCATCACTGTACACTGTCCCTGTCCTATGACGTCAGACCTCTGAGCAGCCCAAAGATCTCGGGAATTCCCCTGCCCCCCAAAGTATTCTTTGTCTTTAATCCAGTTGTTACAGTGAGTGAACCTGATTTGTTCCAGATGTCCCAAGATTTAGCGATTCCGGAGACTACTCCGAAAGTAAAGGCTGATGAGAGTTTGAATTCCTCCATTAGCTGGGATCCAGCCGTTCTTTTCACAGCTAAACAGATGGGGCAAGTGGAGGGAGTCTGAGCTGCTTGGAGTGAGAGAAAGGAACCCTCTGGCTTGCTGCACTTACCTCTTCAGAAAGGGGATGGCCTTAGAAACAGATACTGATGCTACCACCACATGCATTATTAAATGAGCCAGAGCTAGGGTCACATTTTTGCTAGCAAAGTCAGTGGGGCCACATTCATGTTATTTTTTAAATGTAACACGTATTTACCTTAATTATCTGAGTGTTGCTAGGGAAAACACTATTTTGGCTCAGGTCACCTTAGTAAAGGTTTTTCTCCTTTCACTTTGTGAGCGTAAAACTGGTCCAGGTGGGGACCTATGAGGGAGGTAGTTCTGGCTTCCTCTAAGTAGTTTTCAAACCAGAAATTCAGTCCCAGGAGTCATTTCCCTGACCCACAGTAAATTTTAATTGAGGTGCCTTGCCGAAGTGCCTTGTGATCTCTCTCTGGAGTTAATAAGCATGCGGGTCTGTTCTGGATGATTAGAAAGGAGTTATAAAGCATGGTGAGATGTGAAACACATCTCAAGTTATATGGTGTAATAACAGGGGGCATAGTAACTCCTGTTGGATCAAGTTAGAACATACAAACATACAAGCAGCATATTCTGTTTATGATAGTATTAGTGGTTTATGTGGTATCTGAGGATATAAATAATATGAAGCAATTAAAGCTACTTAAAGTTACAGATTTATAACCAAAGCAGAAAGTAATTAATGTAGACAATCACTGTTTAGATTTTTTTTTTTAAGTGTATTTGCAAATAGACAAATGTCCAGCTGCGGATGGGGGTCTGGGATAAGCCGTTTTAAGCACATCAGCCCAGTCCTCAGCTAATCCTGGGCTAAACTGCTGGGAAGTGTGTCCAGGGATGCCAAAGGCAGGGCCTGGGAGGAGAAGCTGAGCGGGGCCAGAGATAGGTGGGGTGGGCACACCAGAGAAGCAGACTGGTCCCTGGTGGTCACTAAGCTTTGAGCAAAGGAAGATGTGTCATAGGCTGTGAAATGAGAGGATCCTGAGCAGTCTGGAAGAGGACCATGAAATGGGCTAGAGCAGATGGTTCAGGACTGAGGCTATAAACCACAGGAGGTTGCCCAAGGTCTGTGTTTATGTGGGGTCAGCTGTAGGATAACCACAGGTCAAGGCTGATGGTTGGGCAGAAATAATAATTCCAATTATCTTACAGTATACTAAATGTGAAACCAGATTAGATCGGTTTTATTAAATATATTTAGACTTGCACCATTTTGTTCTAACTTTGTGGATGTTTCTTAGTGAGTAGAAAAAAATAGCTGTGATATCTTTTTTGATGTTCTTGGCCAGTGAGATAAAATCCCTAAATATTTGCAACAATAACTAGAACCTCCCAAATTGGGAGACGTTGATGATTTTCACAGCAATGAAAGCTGGTGTTTGAAGTCTAAATAATTTGATGTTTCAATGAAATTTACAAAACTTGCAAAGTGATAAGTGGTCCCCAACTAAAATGAGCCTAACAAGACAAAAACAGTTTTCCCTCCCTGTAGTAGAGAGAAACTTCTGAGTTTACACTGAAACATTCCGTTAGAACTGAGCTCACTGTAGTCCCTTGCTGTAGTTTAAGCTTTCTTTGTCCAGAGCTCTATCACATGAGAACGACTGTGTCTTGGGGAAAGGTTAGCACCTCCAACTTTTTGTGACCTGTGAGTACTTAACTAAGAATCTGAAATCACTACTACTAAAGGCTGGATGCTGGCAATTTTATTCTTTGGAGGCACAGAAATGTTGGGGTTTTGAAGATGGTTTTTCTATCGTTTGGTGTATATTACTCATTTTCTATAAGAAGAGTTGCGTGTGTCAGAGGGGAAAGACCTCCAGTCTGGCCTTTTGAAGGCAAATGCTTCTGTAACTAATCTGGGGGAATTTTCCAGGGGACTGTGGACTAATTCTCAGATGCAACAGTAAATTTGATGATAAAAGACCTCAGACCCGTAGAGGTAAAGAGAGGCTGAGGAGTGAACACTACAACAACATTCTGGGGCAAAAAGATACAAATACAATTGTCTTGTAGGTTCTGGCTGCTGCCTTCCTAGCTTGGGAAGCAGAGAACGGTCTCGTGCAGAAGCGTATGACCTATAGAGATGTGCTCAGAAATTTGTACTTGCTTCCTTCTGTTCCTCTTTGTTGTTCCCATCAGTTTCCCCAAAGTAAATTGCAGTTGAGAAGCTCAGAAGTATGTACCCATCAGATTCAGCAAGGGCAGCATCCTGTCCATCTTAAAGGTGCCCTGGTTTAAGGGCAGGAACGATGTTCAAAATAGTTAACAGTCTGGACACATGGGCTCACCTATCTTCAGGAATGGTTGCCAGCCACACACAACTGGTAAAGCATCCCTGATGCAACCCCACTAAGGGCAGCCCTGGTTAAGGGGTGTGTTTGATGACCTGCACTCACATTTGGCAGGACTGTGATGCCTGAGGGAGCTAGACCATTGGTAGAGATTGAGAATATGGCCCCTGGGGTGGGTCCTTGTGGCAGTGGCCCAAAAAAGGAGAGTGAACAGGATGTAGATCACCAGGGGGTTCTCCAAGGCCTTGGTTCCCTTTCAAATGCTCAGAGATAACAGGATTGACTGATTATGATGGACAGGCCTCTCCTCCTGCTCATAAAACTGGCTTTGGGCCATGCAGCAGGCACCATCAGTGCTCTGTAGCATCCTTTTGACCCTCACTTGCTGGCCTGGTGTCCAGCTGTCAGGAACTGCATCTCTTTGCCTGCTCTGCCCACCAGGTAGCAGGACAGAGGTGCTGGGAGCAGATCACCCTCACCCTCACCCCACCCCCGACCCCCATAGTAGCCGTCAGCCTGGGACTGACCGGAATCAGCACATTCTGCCAATGAGGTAATCCCGAGGTACATGTTCTGGTACCCACGGAGATGACTGGCTTGCTGTCACATCTTTCACTGCCTGTCCTTCTGATCTCCTCCACCACTTCCCTGCTGGTGTCCTGTGGGACCATCTCCCGAGTAAACTACTTGCTCTCATACCTGTCTCAGGGTCTGCTTCTGGGGCGCCCTCCACCCCCCACCCAGGACATTCTTTACTGCCTAGCTCCATGGCTCACTACTTTTTTTCCCCACCACCTCACGTGCAATGAATGAGGCTCACGGGCACAGGGTACAACTCTGGGCTTCAGATTTTGGTACAACTCAAAACCACATTGTGAGAAAGAAAAGCACATGATGCGGTATGCTTTTTTTCTTTGGGTATTTTACAATATTAACTGGAGTATTTTACCTGCAAGTGAGTTTTAGATGCTGAAAATACTCAATTTTATTTTAATCCAAATTAACTTTATTTTCCCTAACCCTCTACTTCACAAGTAAGGTCAGAAACCAGAACAATTTGGTCACAAATCAACCATATTACATTGTTAAAAGTAAAATATGTAGAATTAACCCAGAGTTTAGACTAGCCGCGGCCTGTTGACAAGGAGCAAGACCCTTGATTTGCAGTGAAAGGGAGGCCACGCCGAGCCCCAAGGCAATGGTCCTTCTTTTTCTTTTACCCAGGGCAGAAGGTGGCCACTGAGTAGAAACTCTAGAACAGCACGAGCTCACAGAGGTATGAGAGACACATGTGCAATTTAACATTTTCTAGTAGTCGCATTAAAAAGTAAAGTGAAAGAGGCAAAATGCATTTAGCCAATATATAAAAATATAGTTATTCAAACATGTAATCAATAGTGAACAATTATTGAGACATTTTATATCTTTTTTTTTTTTTTTTTGGTACTAGGTCTTTGAAAACCAGCATACGTTTTACACTTAATTAAGACCAACCGCATTTCAAGTGCTCAGTTCTCACATGACTAGAGGCTACCTTATCAGAGATCACAGGTGTAGAACTTGCACTTCAGAGTTGTTCGCCCAGTAGGCAAGGGAGCTGGGGTAATTATATACCAGTTCCTATCAGTCACTGGCTCTGGGCTGCTGCTGGCGGGTTGGGGCTGAATTCCTAGATGCTTTGCAGAGTAGGTACCAACCTCTACAGAAAGTCTCCCAGTAAATAGATGGAGATGCTGGCAGATAGAATTGCAGCCTGCTCAGGCTACAATAAGTCCTCAAGGGACAAGGGTGGAACCACCATAGCCTACTACATTTTGTAATACTTTCACTTTAATGCCCGTGGTAGTTAGGTTCAGGTGTCCACTTGGCTAGGTGAAGGTGCCTAGTTCTATTGCTGTGGACATGAGTCAATGGTGCATGAACCTCATCTGTTGCTGATTACATCTGCAGTTGGCTAGGAGACATGCCTGCTGCAATGAATGATGTTTGATTTAATGGCTGGTGCTTAAATGAGAGAGCTCAATTTAGCACAGCCCAAGCAGCTCAGCATACCTCATCTCAGCACTCGCAGCTCAGCCCAGGCCTTTGGAGATGCAGAAAGGAATCACCCCAGGGAAAGTTGTTGGAACCCAGAAGCCTGCAGAGAAGGCCAGCAGAGATCACCCTGTGCCTTCCCATGTAAGAAAGAACCTCAGTTGAAAGTTAGCTGCCTTTCCTCTGAAGGACTATACATTTTTAACTAAATAAATCCCCTTTTATTAAAAGCCAGTCCATCTCTGGGGTATTGCATTCTGGCAGCTTTGATAGACTAAAAGAGTACCTTATTATTAACAAATCACTTGCAACACACCCTGCCTTGGTGATTCAGAATACCATGATTAGGTTCGCCTGCCTAGAGGATCAAGCCCAAAATCCTTACCCTGCTATTCAAGGTCCCCTGGGATCTGGACTCACCCTACGTAGTCTACTTGCCCCTCACTAATCTGACTGCTAAGGATGTCCTTTTCTTAATCCTTTCCATGTGATTTCTGACCTGCTGCCATTTCTCTGGTCATGATTCTTTTTTCCTCTCCCTGGAATGTACTTTGTTTCTCTGCCCATCCATAGACTCCTCATTCTTTTAAAGTGTGGCTCAATTCCTAACTCTCTCAGGATCTATATCCCTGGCACCTCAATTTGGAAAGTATTTTTTAAAAGTAATGGATGGGTTACTTTTAAAAATGAACTAAGGAAAATGAGGGAGGTGGGGAGGGAAGGAGGAAAGAAGCAGACAGGAAGGATGGATGGATTTAGCTGCCCTCTGCTATTATCCTAGTTGTCATTATCAAATACAGTTGTGTTAGGCAGGTGTAACAACAATATCAATAATGGGAATAACAAGAAATGTTTAAGATGCAAATCTGGTTAACTAGAATGCACTTGACGAATGCCTGTGTTAGCATCTTTTATTCAGGCTAGATTCATGCTAGCAGCAAAAGAGAAGTATTATGTTTTATAGCAAGTAGGTTATAGCCACAAATTATTTAAATGCATCATAGTTTCCCTTTTGAAGAGTTAAGGAGAATCTGAAATGATCCAATGGAAAATTATTAGGCATCATTCAGCTATTTTAATTTATTTCTTTATCATTGTCACAAAAAATTACCTGATGGTAGAAGAAGGAGAATATGCTTTAATGGTCTTAGTGATTCAACACATGGTGTTTTATGTGGCAATCAGTGCATTTACCCAATAAGGAAATTTGAATAGTACGTGCTAGTAATGGATGGTGACAAATAAAGTCAGATAACAAGTTCTTCAGAGATCCACAGGCACCACAGTTACCAAGATGTCAGCAGTAATACCTCAGCTGCAGTAGTGAGCAAATCTGTGCGAAGTTTAAATATAAACCAATGATATGTTTAAAAACAGCTGTTATAAGATATATTAGGATAAGAATTTTTAATAACAGATGAGAAATATCTTTTCTCTAGGCTAGGTATATGCTGTATATAAAGTTTCTAGAAACTGTATGGTTTATATCTCACATTAATGATGCTTTTCATATAAAAATACACTAGAATAATCAGTGCACAAAGTAAATTGACCCACTGAAAAGTCTATACAAGCAAATTAGAATTAATGGGCAAATGTCTCAGGGAGTAATATTTCTTGAAAAAATTAAATGGTTCTTCAATAAGTAAGTATTTGTGGAATGTTTGGCACAAAACACCGTGCCTGATCGATCATTTTACTCTTTCAGCAGGACTGTCAGTGGTTGATCTTCATGGAGTCCTGTCCTCATCAGATGTCATTAAGACATTTCTTGCCAAAGCCCTTCCTGACTCAGGTGGAGTTTATTATATAAGAACTACAGATCAGACAGCCTTTATGTCAAAGGAAATTTGGCTCCAAGATGGCTGTGTGACTTCCAGGAAGTTGGTTCCCTCTCTGGGGCTTGGCATCTTAATCTCTAAAATGCAAAGGTTGAGCTGATGAGCTGTTGTTCATTCATAAGGGCATATTGAGGACCTATTAAGTTCCAGGCACAGTTCTCTCACTGGGAGTTCAATGATGAGCAAAATGGTCCTTAGATCCAAGGAGGCAGTTCTTAATGTGAGTCACACAGTTAAATGTATAATCACAGCCTTGGTAAGTGCCATGAAGGACTTAATGTGTATGTGAGGTCGGAGGAGCTGATAATAGGGGTATGGATTTTACCCACGCAGGGAGATCACAAAGGGCCTCATGGGGACACAGCCAGCAAGGCCTTGGCAAGGGTGGGCTACAATGGAGAGGAACAGGCTTGGAAACAGATGAAACACTAGATCCTAATTTCAGCATTCCTCCTTATCTCTCTGTATCTCGATTTCCTCATCTCTAAAAATGGGTCTAATATCAGGAATCTTGCATAGTGCAGTAAGGTTTCATAAGGATAAAAAGTTTGAAAGTACCCAGCAATGGGCCTTTCTCGTGTCATTTCTAAGAATAACTTTGGAAGCAGAATGTACTGTTTTGATCACAGATATTTAGCTGTGGAGAAAGCGCAAAAACAACTTTGAGGCTGCTTTTACTCTTAATTCATGTCTGCCCTGGACCTGCCTTCTCTTGATCATGCAACCATGTTTGAATATCTTGACTCTGATACTCCAAAAACATCCTTGCTTCAGAATGAAGTGACAGAGGCCCAGGCCTTGGGGGCTGGCAGAAGCTTAGACATCCTTGGACTTTTCATTTGCCATTTACACAGGAGGAATGGGGACAGGTCATACATAGGAACAACAAAACTGGGATGAAGAAGCAGCCCCTTGCCCCATGGTCCCATGCCCCTCTAAATTGCCTCTCTGCTTAATATTTCATTTGGAATGAAACATTAAGGATACTCTCTGAGCTGACCAGGCTATTTGTAAGAACTCTTACAATTCCTTCTCAAGCTAAAGCTAGGTTAGCTCTCCCTCATAACTCCTCAACCCTGAATATTTATTCCTTTAATCTTAGAAGAGCAACAGGAGGACAGAAATAGCCCATTAATTGTTTAAAATTTAAGTGGCCAACAATAATAAATAACTGTCACAATAGCTTGAGGTCAGGGTCTTAATTTATTGGAAGCCATTCAAGAATTTGAAACTCTTCTCTAAGCTAATTTTTCACATCTTGTTTGGCTCTTCAGAGTTCTTGCTTCCAAAGCAAGGTCATCAGATTTCTCATCGTACATGTTATTCTTGCTGATGTGCCAAACATCCAAGAAAGTGAGGTCCGTTCTTTATAGATGGGTAATGATGATTCTTCCCCTTAAAAATCCCCTTATTTCATAGTATTGTAACTTATCGAGATTTTGCATGGTTCTCTTCCCTTTCATGCTATATTAAGT
The DNA here is from genome assembly GCF_023851605.1 of Tamandua tetradactyla. Lineage (NCBI taxonomy): Eukaryota > Metazoa > Chordata > Mammalia > Pilosa > Myrmecophagidae > Tamandua > Tamandua tetradactyla. The sequence continues at coordinate 49,823,908 of NC_135341.1, read as the reverse complement.
GAATTAATGGTTGTAAACAACCAAAATATATTCTGGTTAATTTAAGCAGAAAAGGAATTTTTTTGAAGGACATAGGCTAGTCCACAGCATAGGCAGAAAGCCTGGAGAATCAGCACGAGCAGGAAACAGGGAGGAAAGACTCAGGCCAGGATGCTGCCCCTGGTGATCTTGGAGGGCCCAGAGGCCTTTGTGAAACCCTCAGAATTCATTCCACCCTCAGCATCAGTTCGCCGCACTAAAGCCATGCCTCAGATCACGTAACTGCCTATAGTCGGGTACCCACACTATAGCAATTAGGCAGAGAGATGATGGAGGGTCTTCCCTCTTTCTGCTGATATGCCTCTACCACCTAGATTGGGATTCCCCCAAAACAGGAAGGATTTTAGTATGCTAAGTGGTCAAAAATAATAACTGTACGTTACACAAGCACTCATGCTTGATCACTTCTTCCCTTAGCTGATTGACAACTAAAGATTGACCACTGATGTGAATTCATTTTATCCAAAGCTCCCATCACATAGTAATTATCATGTGCATCTTCATCATCATTGTCATTATCATCCCTTGCCCATTCATTCCCCCAGTCTCCTGGGCTACCATTTCATTCTCTGTTTTCTTGCCTCAAACATTCACTCTTCTTCCTCTTCCCTTTGCCCAGTCTTTGACCATGCTTCTATTTTACTGAACAAATGGAGGCAGTTACAAGAAAACTTCCACATGTTCTTACCACCCCATCTACTAAGCATCTGCACCTGTGCCACATGAGCCACAGTCTCACCCATTTGTTCCCCAGGCCCCTTCCACCAATGGTTCTGTTGAACCCATGACCCCCTCTAGCTACTATTCCTCTTCTGTGTTTCCTTTTATAGGAAAACTCCTCCAAATAGTTGTCTGTGCTCACTGTTTCCATTTAATGTCCTCCAACATCTCTTAAACCCATTCTAATCAGATTTTAGTTCTTATTGAGGTCACCAATGACTTCCAGATGGCTAAATCCAATGGTCAGTCCTCATTCTTCACATTATTTTGATCTGTGTGCTATGCTTGACAAAGTCAAACACTCCCTTCCTAAAGCACGTCTTTCCCGTTTACTCTTTTTAGTCTTCTTTTTGACTCCTCATCTTCAGTCCCTAAATGAGAGATTTCTTCTCCGTAGACGCTCATTTCCTGGTGAGCATATCTAGTCAACCCTAAATCTATATCTCCAGCCCAAACCCCTCCTCCAATGTCAGAGTCATTCATCCAGCTTCTGCCTCAAAATTTTTTCTTAAAAAAGAAATGCCTTAAAAATGGGCATTTGGATTTTCTCTGCTGAACTGTCTCTACCCACAATCTTTCTCATCTCAGTAAATGACAACTCTTTCCTTCCAGTTTTTATACCCCAAACCTTTGGAGTCATCCTTGACTTCTGTCTTTCCCTGGTACTCTCATTCAATGTATAAGCAAAACCTGTTGGCACAACTTTTGAAATATGTGTGGCATATGGCCTTTTCTTACTGTCCCAGTTGCTACAACCCTGGACTAAGCTGCATCTTCTCCTCTGATCATACCTGCTCTTCCCTAGTGTTTAGAGCATTGACCATTATGTAGAAAGTGTTCAAAAATATCGGAATGAATGATTTAATCCCATTATAGGTGATCAAATGCTTTCTCATTTTCCAAGTTTGGTATATAATAGCTCACATGAACCGAAGAACAGTCTAGTGAATTGAACAAGGCAGAACCCCTATGTTTTAGACGAGAAAACTGTAGCCCATGGGAGTTAATCAGAAAACTGATTGCCCAAGAACAGGTGGCTGGTGAATGGGGTTCTTGGGACCTCTGGTTTTGATCCCAGTGGAGATTCTGACCCCCCACCCACAATTAGCCCCTGGCGGCTCATGTTATATTAGTGTTAAGTCAAAACAGTGATGACTACTTATTTTTCATTGCAGCATTGATGAAAAAACCCCATATCTAGCTTTGGGAGCTGTGAAGAATATCTCCCTAAACATCTCCATCTCCAACCTTGGGGATGATGCCTATGATGCCAACGTGTCCTTCAATGTCTCCCGGGAGCTCTTCTTCATCAATATGTGGCAGAAGGTAAGGAGGGCACCCCCAAATGAGAGCGTTTGTTCTATGTAATGCACTTGCTGACTAGGAGACAAGACTTTCATCAGAACTTGGAATATGTGGTGATTCTGTAAAGGAGACTGTATCTTTAGAAGAAGCATTATTTGGAATTGTTCGATTCTTTACCTTTGGACTCAGATTATATGTTGGCACAGTTACAGAAGTTGTAAATACTACATGAGAGTTAGAGCAATATCTATATCTTACATTGTCTCCCATCCCTTCTCTCCTGTTGAACTTTCTCCCTACAGTTTTATATCTGGCCCTTTCTCCCAGATGTTACAGAGACTGTCTTTTGCAGTCTTGTTATTTTAGGTCAATAGTTGTTGCTATGAAAAACAGTATAAGAAATAAGGACAGATTACTGCTTATCAGGCTTATCACCAATGATGCACTTGATGCTGTCCATTAAAAGGCCATGTACTTCACTCAGAGCTTTTATTTAATCCTAACACATTTGAGGGAATTGAATTATTTCCATGAATTGAGTGATTTTTTTTTAGATAGCATGACTCAGAAAGAAACAAGAGCTGATAATCTTTCCTGTCCCATGATATCTCACGTTTGAGAAAGAAAAGAAAAACTCCTCCTCAGAAGGCAACAAGGAGGAATGAATGGATTCAAATAGATTTCATTGTACCTGGTGGTTGGAGTAACTGTTGATAACTGTTCAGATGGGAAATTCTGCAGCTTTTTACAGCATTTACAACACTGAGCTGTGGTGCCTTGATCTCTGGGTTATAATGGAACCAAAACCACTTTCCAAGAAAACCTCCCTGCCCCCACGGATGATCCCTGGGCATACATTTTAGTGAGTGGATGGCGTGCTGTTCAGGCACATGTCCTGCCAGGCACCACAGTTTTGTTTTGTTTATAAACAACAAACAAACATTCTTGACATGGTGTACAATCAGTGGCTCACAATATCATCACATAGTTGTGTGCTCATCACTATGATCATCTTTTTGAACATTTGCATCTCTCCCGCAAAAAAAAAGAAAAAACTCATATATGCCATACCCCTGACCCCTCCCTCTCATTGACCACTAGTATTTCAAGCTACTCAATTTATTTTAACTTTTGTTCCCTCTATTATTTCTGGCTCCACAGTTTTGACAGGGTTTTGCCAGCCCTGCCCAGCTTAACAGGGAACTCAAGCTTATGTTATTCCCTTAAATAATATTGCGACAGATGTCTTTTACAGAGGTTATTATCAGCAAATGATTATCTCCTTAGTCTTGCAACTATTTGAGGGATGGGAAGTAGCGTTGATTGACCACCTGCTACATGTTAGAAGCTTTACATGCATTGTTCTATTCCTTCCTTACTGCATGAGATCTGGGTGGTGTGATTTTATTGGAAGAGTGCTTTCCAGATAAGGAAAAGGGGTGGGGAACGATGCTGTGGAGCTTACATTGCACGGCGGAATTGTTCTCCCTTCAAGCAGGGCAGGCCATGATGCTCCTGTAGCATCACTGGCCACTGGCATTCTGGGCAACGGGGCTCCAGTCCGTCAAGGACAAGGGTCCTGAGAAGGCCACAGGTTGAAGGCATTAGGTGCAGTAGCTGATCATCAGGAAAGTGGAAACATATCATGTGTTAACTCTTTGCCATTGAGTTCCAGCAAACGCCAAAACCTTCAGCACTTTGAACTCTAGGTTTCACTTGGCAGAAAGTTGACAAGAGTATAGAGGTTCTCTGTTATGTGGTGAGCACTAGTGTAAGAAAGGCAGCTGAGTCCAGAGACAACATGTAGCTGCTATGGAGTGAAATCCAACCAGAAAAAGCACATGAGCAAGGAACCTTTGGTGTGGCAGGAGAAGACATAGCCAAGAAACAAAAATTCTCCTTCTATAGCTACAGTCACAACTGCAAGATTGGTCAACTAGTAAGATAAATCCAGCCCAGAGCAGGATTCTAACAGCATCCAGGTGGGGAGGGGGGACCAAAAGAACCCATCCACCCTGCTTCATGATGCAGAAACCTAACAGAACCAACCTGGACCTTACAGAAACATTCTAACACATAAACAAAGAAAAATACAGCTCAAGACAGTGGAGGGCGTACTTTTTAAAAAGATTATTAAGAGAAAACAAAAGGAAATTTTAGAGTATCAATTTTTTTTTGATTTTGTGAATTACAGATTATGTTAACGTTTTATTTCGTGTTAAAATATTTTTAATAACAAACAAATTGAAATAAAATGACAATAAAACAAAAATAAAATAAAACAAATAAACATAAATTTGAAAAAATATTGGCAGACACCTGCTTCTCCTGGCCATCAGGGCATGTGGACATGAGGCCCACACTCATTTCCGAGTGAGCCTGGGAGGCATCAGCCTCACATCCGGGGAGTGAGAGAGCTGCCACTCCACTGCTGAGGTCACGCCCAAGCTGGATCCGGACACTGGGCATGGAGGCCCCGCTGCAGCTGGGCTCAGCGCTGAGCTCCTGGGACCTGGAGAGTAGGGCGCCTAAGCTGGGGCCGGTGCCAGGGACCCATCCGCTCCCTCCTGTGCATACTGCCCTCAGCTCTTGGGCCACCCTGCCAAGGGCTCCTGCAGGCCACGGGAGACCTGAACCCCAGGCACCAGAGAGATCACTCAGCATCTCCTATTTCCATCATGGGACACAAAGGCCCAGAACGATGGGGGCATGATGCTGTCACAGGGCTGATCAGGAGAGGAGAAGTGTCTCCAATACTAAAGTGTAGACACCCTGAGGCGATGCTGAGTCCGAAAAGACACTGAGCCCTGAGGCAGCTGCAACTGCTGGCCTGGAAAGGGAACTCACCCTGCACTCCGAGGCTTGACAACATCGGGGAGGTTTGGGGCATCGAGTGTGTTGCTGGCCAACAGGGCCAGGGGCTCCCGCTCACAAGACAGGTGGTAGCTACAGGGCAGAGGGCTGCTGTGAGGCTACAGAAAGCCACAGCTCACGGTGGGGCCCTGCTGCTGCTACCTTCTGCCCTGGTCTTACCACTCAGATTCACTCAGCTGATCCACAGCCCCAAACCAGGCCTTAAATTCCTCCATGTTGCAAAAGTTCATGTAGGTGTATCCCTCCTGGAGGCACTCGATCCGGGAAATGTACTTGTATCCCTTCAGTCCTATTTGGTAATATATCAGTCTCCCCCCGTGTCTGGGTCTCACTGGCCACTGAGTGCTCCAGCCAAAAGAGGAGGTCCTAGGCCTAGCTCTCCAGGGCAGACCCAGGCAGCACCACCTGTGCGAAGGACACCAGTTCCTTCAGGCTGGAAAAGTCCGGGGGCTCATAGAAATCATCAGGAAAGTCCTGGAGCCAGGTCAGCAGGAGGCAGGAGAAGGTGCTGTGGGTGGACAGGGCCGCAGCGTGAGGAATGGTTGTTCCTGCCACACTGCCCTGTGATGACCACCCTCCCAGGTGAGGGTTCCTGAACAGGACGAGAGAGACTATTTCTGTCTGTATCTGCTGTGCAACCTCCCACTGGAACAGAAACAGCATGAGGACAGGGAGTGGTTGTTTCTGCTCAGCCGATGGCACTGCACTTGCACACAGTAGGAACTGCATAAATTGCCTGATGAGGGGACAGGGCATGACCCTGCCTCAGCCTACCCAGGGCCATCGTGTCACCTCAACCTGGAGTTCATACCCTGAGGTCCTGCCTCCTTCTCTGTGAGGCATGTGAGGTTCTCCCCTTCCCACTGTCATGGACCCTAAAGGGCACAGGCACACCCCACTGCAGCCACCCGCAGCCAGGCTTGCAGGACTGGGTAGTCAGGTTGGATTTGTGAGCTGAATTCTCCCCGCATCTCCTGAACTGTGTCTGTGTGCTGCTGGCGTGGTGGGGGGGCAGCAGAGTTGCGTGCGTGTGGAGTGTGCTCTGAGCCTCCAGGAGCACTCCCCACCCAGTGTCTCAGGAACTCTCGCATGGGTCTCTGAGAGTCCTGGTGCCCTGTAGGGGGTGGAGCCCTGACCTCTGGTCTCCAGTGAGAATCATGAGATGGATGCAGGGACCTGCCCAGTCCCTCCTGGCACCGGCCCCCACTCCCCATCTTGGGCTGTGAGGAAGGAGCCCCTCTCTCCTCACCCAGAGTTCACTCACTTTTTCAGGCACTCCTGGCCTCCTCCATCCCTGTCTGGCAAATTGCAGCTGCTTGCATACCTGCAGGGTACATGGGAGTGTCACATGTAACTTCTTTGGTGTGCCCCTACTCATGACATGTCCTGCTGTTATCTGACCCCCTATGATTTGGCAAGCAGGAGGCCACAGGCAATTCTGCATTTTTGCTCAATGAAGTAGGCTAAGTAGCTTGAAAAGGGCCTGCACATAGCTTATTCTTCCTATATCCTACATGAACGAATGATCCATGAGCTGCTCCTTCACAGATAACTGGTGAGGCCTGGGGCTCCTCTGCCAGCCCCCAGCATGAGTGGCAACTCAGGCCACACTGAGGACAGAATCCAGTTTGATGCAATCTCAAACCTCCTCTGAATAGGAATATAGGATTCCAAAGGTCAATTTGGAGCAGAGCATCTTCACGTGGAAAGGAAATTTCTCAACCTTGACAAGCCCTCTCCACCGAGCTCCCTCTCCAGAAAGCCTGGCATGGGGAAACACTTTCCATGGCCCAGAATCATTCAATCCTGACTCTGACCTCAGCAGCTTGGTCATCCCATGACCCCACTAGCAAGAGGAGGAAACTGAGTTTAGATGCTGCAATGACCTCCCCAGACATTCAGCTCAGGCATGCCAGATTGATTAGGAGATTGAGGAACCCATGCTCACCTGTTGGACACCCGGTCCAGGACCTGCTGGATGGTAAAGAAGCCCCGGTAATTTAACACGAGGAGGGATACATAGGTCTGGTTGCCCTCTGCAACAGCTGCCGCCATGCGCTTCATGAACTTTTCCCAGGATCCCACGTTGCCGGTGTACTGCTGGTCACTCTGGACTGCTGACACTTTTGCACCCTGAGACTGGAATAGCAGAAGCTGGTGGTTAGCCACTGCACTGAGAACCAGGAGAGGGCTAGGGCTGGGGGTGTACGCAGACCTGCCTTTCCCTGTCCCTCCCTGCCTTGGGGCAAGAAGTGGGGCAGGAATGCATCTAGCAGAAAAAGGTCCCACACTCCAAAGTAGAACTCAGGTGGGGGAATAATGAAGTCACAAGGAGTTGTGCATCAATGCGTGGAAAGCACTTTATCCACATGATTCCTCACAAATCACCCCCATTCATGAGATGGGGGGATTCAACTTCTTGCAGGACAGAAGCCAGAAGCATTCACACTGGAGCTTTATGATCTTCCCTCCTTACTGTGGAAAAGGGGTCTCTTCAAGACATGGAGGGGAAGAGCCTGCTCACATCTCATTCTTCCCTACTGTGGAGGCAGTGCATCAAGAGCACCAAGATGGCGAGAACACCTTTTCTTTCACACCGACAACAAGACTTGAATGTCTTTTACCTCAAAGGGAGTTCTGAGTACCTGCAGCCGTGGTGATCCCTGCTCAGACCAAAGATCAAGTATCTGCACACTTCCCCAGTTCACATCAATAAGAGATGACAACTTTTGGGCCCAGGATTAACACGTTGCATGGGGATTACTTCACCATCACCACTTGCCTTCCCAACAGCCATCCATGACTTCACGTTTGAACACAAAGTGCACATGAAGTTTCCCAACGTGGCCATGGATGACCCCGTTCCTCATGTCTCCTCACACTGAAAGTAGGAGTATTAAGGGGCTCCCGAGGCAAAATAGCAATGCTGGCATTTCCTTAATTCTCTGACCTTGGGCCACTTTGACTTACCTTCCTGAACACCCTGACCAACAGACTGCGGCGGCGAGGTGGAGGGCTCAGCACCAGCGCCTGCATCTGTTGAAAAATGTCTCCTTCCTTGGTTTTCTCATGGCAGATCCTCCTGCTCTACAAATGCAACACGAGAATATGCTGTACTATCGATCGTCTCTGGCTAAGTGAGCCTGGTAGAGGGACTGTTGTGGAATCTAGGTGCCTGGTTACTAAGGTTCTACATTCCGTTGGACTGCAGCTCAAAGGAAGTGAGGTCATCTCCTGAAGCCCCTTAACTGAAACTTCTCAACCATTAGGTCCTCCAGGAAAGGCCCTCTTGACTCCTGATGCTCATCCTCCTGAAACATGTTATCCTGTTGACTGGACCAAGTTTCCTCAACACATCACTCACAGCACATCACCCACAGTTACTTGGGAAGGCCTGGGTGCAGACTGGGCCCCATGCATAAGGAGGGAGAACTCAATTCTAACACAGATGAACTTTCTTAGAAATCTTGTGACCATGGTATAGTCATTGTAACTCTCATCTCAGGGTCTCCCCAGTCTCCACACCTACACAATGGGGTCATTCTACCATCTACTTCCTGGGTCATCATTAGGATTGAAGGTCATTAGTGTAAAAGCCATGGCTGGTTTTTGAGTAGCTAACATGCAGAGGCAACAGCATTCCAAAACGTGGATTAGAGTATCAATTTTTGTTCTGAGTGAAATTCAAGAAAAAATGAACATAGCAACAAATCAGATGAAAATGGGATGGACTAAAATGAAAGTAAAAATAGAGGTCATAGATGGGATAAAGAATTACTATAACGAAACCAATTAAAAGCAGAATTGAAATAAGTATTATGATCAGGAAAAAGCAGAATCGCCAGTATAAAAAACTGATTTCACTATAGCCAAGAGAAAATTTGGCAGGGTCTGAGAATTCAGGAGAAAAGGACAAAGCAACAAAAAGAGATGACAGTAAATACAGACATGGAAGTGGGAGACCAGAGAGTCAGCCATGATAAGACAGTTCCAGAATGATTGAACAGATGATGTAAGAGCGGAAACCATTCCTTAGATAGCAAAGAAGGATCACCCTTAAAAAGGGTCTAATGCCTACAAACAGCTTCATGAATTTTTTTTTATCAAGGATATGACGATGATACTACTAACATCTGACAGAAAACAAGTTTTCCACAGACTTCTTTTCTGTAATATTAAAGCTAAAACGTTAGAACAGTATGTTGCATTGTGAATCAAGAATTCTAAACTCAGCTGACCTGTCCTCCATTAATAAAGCCAAAATCAAGATAGTCTCAGATATATAGGAGTCCATACGTCTACCAACTGTCCTATGTTGGGTTTCCCCCAAAGCAGACCCTGAGAACAGTGGTGCAGGTGCAGGTAGTTTAGACTGGGGGTTGGTGATCTCAGGAAGGCACTGTGTGGACGCGGTGGTTTAGACAGGGAAGGAGGGAAGGCAGAAAAATGTGCTTTAATGGGCGGGTTGCCACTGTGAGCAACCCAGGTTCAGTTCTGCTGCAGACGCTGAGAGACTGTGTGGCACCCACTTCACGGCCCTCACCCTGAGCAGTGGCCTGGAGGGCTTATGCCCCAGCTCCTGTCACTCATTCCCCGAGAGTCATTCCAGGACACTCCCCCGTCCCACCCTGGCTCCAGGCACCCTCCCTGGGCCAGGAAACAACTCAGGCAGCGAGATGCAGGAAGTCTTTGGCCTGGAAGGGACAGTCTTCACACAGCCCGCCCTCTGATTGGACCTCAGGAATGTGAATGAGGCTCTGGCTTCCTGAAAACTAGTGACTTACAGACAGAGTATTCAAGAATATGGGAGCTGTTCCATAAAAACTGGGACAAAGCCAACTATCGACTTCAGCAAAGACAAATTTTATAAAAATGTAAAATAGTAAGCAAGTGTAAAAAATAATTGTTGCAACAGTAAATACATAATTCAAAAGGCTAGTGATAAAAATAAGCCTAGAATGTCAGTTATACAAGTAAAACATTGGGAAGAAACATGATCTTGTCACTCTTCCTCTTTGACATTCTTCGGAAGGAGTTAAGACTCCTCATGTGAGGCTGGGTCTCAAGCCTCACTCTGCCCCTGTGCTTCCCCAGCCTCATTGTCACCCCACATACACACTTGGGTTCAATAATAAATCTATTTAAGCTGCCTGTACCAAGGAATTCCTTTCACTGTTCTTGTTTAATGCACTACTCTGCCCTCAAATCTTAGCTCAGGTGTTACCTATTAAGTTTCCTCGCCTCCCTGCCCTAAGGAAGGGTGAATGGGGTGGGTGAGTGGGTGGGTGGATGGGGGATGGATGGATGGGGGATGGGGGGTGGAGGATGGATGGGGAATGGATGGATGGGGGATGTATGGATGGGGGATAGATGATGGGGGATGGATGGGGGATGGATGGATGGGGGATGGATGGGGATGAGGAATGGGTAAGTGGAAGGTTAACCCTTTTGTCCAAACCAACTCAGGGCCTAGGCCTCCAAGGTCTCTTCTCTCTCATACCCTCAATTAATGATATATTGGCTATTGAGGCTAAACAACAATAACAAAATCCCCTGAAATTGATTTTCTTTATGCTCTTTTAATGCAAAACTACTTTCCTAGATTTTTCTAGTTCTTCCTTTTAAGGGAAGGATGCTTGTAAAAGTGTGGGATGCACATGGATGACCATCTGCTGACTCCTCTCCTATATAAAGCTAACTTGAAAACATGCTATAAAATAAGACTTAGTTTGTTGGGGCTGTCTGACTGACTGGTTTGTGCTGTTTAGCCAGAGCTCAGTGTGTGATGGCCAGCAGCTGGGTTTTAGCAGGGGGCAGGCCCATGCACTGTGAAGGAACCAGGGTCTCCCTTGGCAGAGCATCACTATAGGGTGTGACTATTCCTGAGGTCTCCTAGTAAGAACAGTGATAGGGACCACCCCCCACCCCTGCCCCAGGTGATAGGGGTATGGTTAAAGGGAAGAACAAGGAAGCAAGTATAGAAAGAACTCAGTTTGGAGCCAAGTAGCACCATTGCATCTCAGGACTCTAGAGTGATCTGGATGCACCTTACACAACTCCACAGAATATAAATGAATATTGTCCCCTGGAGTTGTAAGACATGGAGCCCTTTAGTCAGTCTAGTTTTGATTCAAGAGTCAAAAGGCTTTGGCTGCTCTGGCTTCTTGAGAAGGAATGGATTTGTTTAGACAGCATTTATTGAGTACTTACTAAATGCCAGTGGCCGTATCAGCCACTGGGAGATGCAAAGATAGGTAAGATGTGGCTTTTGATCACAGGGAGCTCACACCCTAATGAGGGGAAAGACATGTCAGCAAGCAAAGTACCAGGTGCCAAGTGCTCTGAAAAGTTGCTTTGAAGCACAGATGTGACAAGGTGAAACAAGTGTCCTTTTTGTAACAACCGCTTTCATGTTGGACAAGCTCTTTGGATAAATATTTGGGGTAGTTGGATGGGACTCTGAAGGAGCTGGGGACAGCTGGTGTCAACACTGCAGAGAAGACTATGGCAGGCTAATTTATTTGGCTGGTGAAGGAGGGAGCTGAGCTAGAGTGGAGGTGAAAGGGCAAAGAAAACCAAAAGAAGTGGGGTAAAACTAGCAAGATGGAAAGAGACTGCAATGCAGGACAAAGGGCCAGTATCACTCCTAGATGGGGTGACCTCAGGACATTTTGGGAATGCATGCTTGATGTTCTATGCTGAAATTGCTTGTCAGTTTGGACTCCTACACTCTGAATGCCTCGTGTGACTATGAAAGAAAACATGAGTGTGTGAGTGTGTGCATGAAATCGAAAGGGCTGGGCTCGTGTGCATCTTCATGGTGTTACCATGATAGCAAGTATGGAAGCAGATATGGCCATAAAAGTGAATGTCTTAAACGAGGTTTCCCTGAATCTTCCAGGTGTAAGGGGCCCCAGTAGCTTTGGGGTACAAAGGGGAGGCAGCCATAGAATTACAGAGGAGGCTGTGCTGGGAGAGAAGGGAGAATAGGGACAGGCTCGCTGTCCCTTCTTTTCTCCACAGTATAAGATGCTCTTATGGCTTGGTTCTCCCAGATGCTGACCCTGAGGTAAAGAACTGAGGGCAATTAGTTTACCTGGAAGGTGCAAGAAACACGGGTAGGGAGGTAGAGAAGTAATATAGAGGGATAAGCCACTGAAGAGTGTGCCATTTAATCCAGCTCCCACAGTGAGCAATAGGGCTTACTCCACAGGGTATCTCTTGGAAACAGTCCAATACTTGCAAATAGGAATGAGGAAGTAGGGGTGGGTGGGGTGGGATTTATACCCCATTTCCTGAGGGTAATTAGTTGAGGGCTTCTTGTGGCCATCCCCTTCCATCCTGCCATGTGCTTGGCCAGAGTGGCCTACAGCATTCTAGAAGATACCCTCAGGTTCAGGGATGCAGACCTGGTGGGCTGGTGTACCTTGAAAGGTACAAGGGATTTGGATGGGTCCTGCCAGCCTCTGCTGGAGATGTCCACAGGATTAAAAGCATCTTCAACCTGAGCAGCTCACATTCTGGGCTCCCAGAAGTTATAAGATGGCCTAATAAAACCACACAAGTGCAAGAACTAGAGGTCTCCATCTCACAGTCTACAGGGTTGGAGCAAAACAGGTATTGTAAATGGCTGAAGAGGACCTGGTGTAGGGTAGTAGGAAACAGTGGAGACCATGGAAAAATGGAGGGCTCTAGAATCATCAACAGGGCACAGCCAACTCAGGGCACAGCCAACTCAGAACAACAGTCAATTGTTGCCAGGCAGGAAGGAGGGCCAGTCCTGCCAGATTTCCCTTTTTTTTTCAATAAAAGCCAGAAATCCACATTTTAATGTGAAATCTCATGACTTTGGCAGCTAATTAAATGTTTTCCTAACACTGTGTGGGCCAAACAAACATGTCCAGTAACCACCACATCCAGCTACTAGGCCACTGATTTGTGACCTCCAGCCTAGCTGGCTTCCATATGTTCTAATCTCATTCTCTTTCCTGCCTGTTTGCCAGATGGATCTGATCTTCTGGTAAAATGTGGCCTGTGTGCAGCCTTGATTGCATTTCATGCCCTACCCTTGGTGGCAGATAGGCTAGCCAAAGACATTAGGGTTTGGGAACTTAGAACTTATGTGTGTTTGGGGGAGATCAGAAGACGGAGAAAATCAACCCAAACATAGCGTTCATTGAATTTTTAAAGTTTGTGATGTTTTGAAAACTATCTGCGGGTAGAATATTTGTACTTTACAGTGATTGCAAGAAGCCGATAAGCTGGAGTTTGGACTTGAGAAGATTTTAGAGGAGAAGCGTAATAACAGGCAGCCAGTGTGGTTTAGAGGGAAAGCCTGGCCCTGGCAACAGTCAGACTCGGGTTTACATTCAGGCTGAGGCTTAAAGGAGCCAAGCTACGGGTAGGTGATGAGTGCTGGTCTTAGTAGCCCCCACCTGCTTGCCACACACACAAGCACAGATTTCATAGTTCATTAAATTACTCTGAAGATATTTATATATATACGATTGATCACCTACTTCAGACCAAGATTCATTGCTGAAGGGAGATTAAAAAACCAAGAATATAAGATGAAAGAATGTAAGTCAGAGGGTGTTGGCTCTTCCTTTTAAACTCCAAATGGAAACTCATGGTATTAACAAAGGATTCTGTGTGTGGGTGTGGGTGTGTCCACAGACTGTCAAAAAACTAGTGTTAAACTGGTCTTATTTGTGTTTTTATATTTAATGAACTGTTTTTAAAAAATGAAGTTACATGGAAAGTAATATAAATTTAGTACATTTATATCAGTTAATAAATGTTAGCTTTTGTAATTCCTATTTGTTTGCTTTTAAGAATGTTGATTTTTTTTTCATTTACTTACTATTTGCTAAAATATTGGAATTTTTGGTTTGGAGATATTGATAAAAACCGAAGATATGTAATTGTTCAAATGTGTGATGCATTCAATAGGTAGTACTCGGATTTAGAAAATAAAGGGAATACTCCCCCAAAATGGCAGGGCTAAGTCTCAAATCTTGGAGATGGGGCAGGAATGAGACAGGCCCTATAAGGCCTGGGTGAGGAGCTGAGATTGTTTATCAGGTGAATAGACATTGGCCATCTGTGGTTTTGGAGCCAAGGAATGGCAGGAAGGAACTGGGACTCAGAGGCAGCGTTGTACAGAGTGGGATGTGGCCAGAAAGGTCGGACATCAGGAAGGCCACTACACAGGTGGTTTCTGCAGCAGATGTGGCCTCAGGCAATGAGGTTTGGACTGGGGAATTGGAAAAGGAAAAACAGAGGCCGGTAACATTGGAAGGAAGAGCTGAGAAACAGAGTGAACAGGCTGGAGGAGTCCCAGCTTGAGAGTCAGGTTCTGGGGCTGCTGATAGGAAGAGGCAAGTTTGAAAGAGAAGTTGGTTTGGGAGAATGAAACTGAGTTCAGCGGAGAGAACATTGGGCCTTTACTTGTAATGCATTTTATAGCATCCAGAGCACTTGCAAATTCATAAGAAATGTAGTTAGTGCTCAGGATTGGTTGGTTGTAAATCACTGGAACTTGGCTGACTAGAGTTATCACTTCACCTTCTCATCTCCTTGAGAGAATGGAAATGGAGGGATGGACCTTACATCTTCTTATTTCCACCATGGGCCTAATGTAGGGAAAATGATAATATTACAAGTTGCTGGAATGAAAGCTCATTTTGGCTGTTTCTGAGGAGTGAATGGTCTGAGATCTGTATTAAATTCAGCCTCCGAGTTGGGTTTGTAGGCCATTAAGGAGGTTTACGTCTTTCAATGGCTTATTCTCTATGACAAGAGGCATAGAGCGCGTGTAAGTCTGTTTTACTTGTAAAATGATTCTTTGAGCTTATGTCTACCTTTACTACAGAAAGGGTAGCCCTTTACTCCCGGGAGTTTCCCTCCTCTCACTTTCAAGGCAAACCGCTTCAAGATGGCGCCAGGCGATAAAGCTGATCCAATTTCTAATCCGGATAGAGCTGAAAGGATTTTAGACTCGTGTTTGTATACCTTTATATTTGAGGGAGTGCCCTGGCCTCTTTTCAGAGGGAACGTTCCACACAGAAGCTGCATCCGTTCATGTGAACCAAATGAAATGTATTAAATGGAGCCGGGAAATCAAACTTTGTGCCTCAGAACAGTTTATAGGCAGGCATGCGCCTTATCCATGTTCTGCAGCCACTCTTGTTCCTGGCAGGAACTGATTTTCACTGAGTTCTGCTTTTTCTGGTGTCTCTCGTCAAGTTAATAGTAGCCCCAAGGAAAATGCAACCCTTAGATGTTTATAGTCATCTAGGTCGGGCCATTAACATGATGAATGAACCTGCTGCTTGCCCTTGTAAGAGAACCCTGGGGGTGATATCGATACTCAGAAAATAATAAGTCTTTTCCGCCCCTTTCCTGTCTTTAATCCAGTGCCCCAAGCCCCCTGGTGACTTTACCTTGAACTTCCTGCTTAACGCCAGGCAGAAAAACCTCACCTGGCTCTAAGCCCAGCTGAGGCTAGCACAGCAGCAAACCCTCTCGCTCTCTCCCTCTCTCGGCCCCATCCCACTGTCACAGGTTTCCTTGAGACCCTTCAGCGTTTGTAAGTTACTTCTGCTGGCCCTGACTTTCCCCCTTGAAATAACAGACATCGATGGTGAGAGCAAGGTGCGCGGAAACCACATAATTCCTGTCCTCGATGACTTGTGGCCATTGCATTAGCGTTTGCTGGCCCCAAAGCCAGAGAGATCCTAACCTAGAGTGAAACCATGCCCGAGAGAATGGCTGGGCCCTTCCTGTGGCCGTCGACAGTGAGGAAGTGGTGGAGAAACCCAGATGTCCATTTCAAATCTCAGTGCGGCCTCAGTATTCCACTGAGGTGGGGCTCAGTTTTCACATATATGAAAAGCTTCATTTGTGTATTCACTGCGTTTGGAAGGAAGGCCGCGTTTTGCTTTAGAAATGTCAACAGAGCTGTAGCTACGACAAGGATCAATGAAGGACAACGTTCTTCATTGGACAAATCTGTGGGGGAGGTTTGGGAAACATGTGTTAAACCTTTGGACTTTATTTTTCCCAGCTAACTACAAAACAGCAATTTAATAATTTCCTCTTCTAAGGGGAAAAAGGGGGACTTGGATTTTTAATCTTTTTCATAAAGAAGCATATCACCTCTTAAAAATAAAGCCATAAAAGTGGACTGCTAAGCTAAGGCAAATAAAAGGAAAAAAAAGATTTTAAGGCGGAGGAGATGAATTCTAGGTGTCTTAGGCTGGGTTTCCCTGAAGCAGATGCTGAGTTGAGGATCCAGGCACAAGTAGTTTATGAAGGAAGTGCTCACAGGAGATGCAGGTTGGGAGTGTGGGAAGCAGGGCAGGGTGCAGCTTCAGGCAAAGTCTTACAGAGCATGGCCCTTGCCCCCTGCAGGGAACTCTGAAAGGCATTACACTGCAGCATCAACTCATCTCAAGGCCAGGACATTGGGCTTTCATTCTGCTAATTTCGATCATTGGTTAAGGGCCACAGAGAGAGGATAAAAGTCCCAGGCACTTTCAACTTTCTGAAGGTGAGGTGTGGACAGAGTCACTCCAGTTGCCTGAGTGCAGACCTCTGAAGGAGACTGATATTTTCTCATGGATGCAAATACAGACTGAAGCTAGAGGTAGGATAGAGTGCAGGCATATGAGAAGGCTCCAAGAAGATCTGGGTGGAGCACTAAAATTGTCTGCTGTAGTAGGTTTGTCATCAACTGGTTTCCTTTGCATTTTGGACATGTATTACAAGCACATTAGCAAAGGTCTTTGAGCTCTTGGGGTGTTTGTGTGATATTATCAGTGTCAGTTGCACACAGGACATTTCTGCTAGCATGTGAATTAGGGAATCAGCAAATGTAGATGCCCATGGAATTAAACAAAGGACACACAGCTCCAGCTGATTACAGTCCAGCTTGCCAGAGCTGCCATTTCATCTCTGTGAGGCCAGACTTAGAGACAGGCCAAGGGTTCCACATTCCCCATCCTGGGTGATGGGCACAGTTTTGTGCTTACTCTGGCATCTCAAGGTGCTAAAGCGCCTGTCCTGTTCTCCTAGGCACAGCAGATAAAAAAATCAGGAATGTGTTTGGTTGTGTGGAACAGAAAAGCCAACTTTTAGCATCTTATCCTAATAAGATGCTGATTTTCCCTTTGTAATAAATCTAGAAGTGGGTATTCCAGAGCTGGTTGGCAACTCCATGATACCATCAGAAATCCTGTTCTTCTCTCTTTCCATTTGGCCTTCCTTCATTTGGACTTTCATCTTCATACAAGTTTCTTCTTGGTTTTCACTTCCAACACTGCAGCTGCTTTCCAGGCAGGAAGAAGAGGAAGGACAGAAGACAAAAAGCCAGCTGAATGTGTCCCCTTTTAGGGAGCTTTCCTGGAACGCTACTCAGCATTTTCCAAGTGCATCTCATTGGTTGGTACTGTATCACACAGCCTCCTCTAGCCACATGGGAGATGAATTTCTTAGCTGGGCCTAGGCCACCCCACGTGAAGTCAGCATTCTCCTCATTAGGAAGAAGAGAAGAGTGGCCATTGGGAGGCACCAGTAGAGTTAACCACAGTAGAGGCCTGAGAGGTATAGTTTACAAGGTTCAGCATCTCAGAGAATAGGGAAAGACCCAAGAATGAATCACAAGCAAACAGGCAAATGACCAGCATAATTCCTGTCTTAACTTTTGCCCAAGTTCTTCCAGATTCTGCATTACTAGATTTAGGATTGAAAAAAGTAAAATAGTCATCTTCATGAATACCTTTTTGGGGAGATCTAATGTGACCCATGTCTGCCTTATTGAGCAGCACCCAATGTCTACTCCCTTCCTAAACATTTGACCTTGATCAATTTTAAAATGACATTTTCTGTCCAACTGGTCTTCGTTTACATGCGCATTTCTGGTTTTCATAAAGTGAAGCCATTCCAATAATAAAGTCAATGCCTCTGGATTTTTGGCCTCTAACAGAGTGGTGCTAGAGCTGTAGGCCAATTTGCACAAGAGAGACCTGGGTCCTACGCTCCCCTTCCTGCTATCCTTCTAACTATTTGGTATATGTCATTTCCAGCCCTTTCTTCACTATTCGGCTTATCTGTCTCTATGCTATTTCTAGTTTGGCATCTTCCTTCTTAACATGTGAAGCCCAAGCTAAATCTGTGATCCAATGAGCACAGCAAAGAGTTATTATTACCCAGATTTAAACATGCTATTTCTGTTAATGTCGCAGCCACAGCACAATTTATGTTTATTCTTGATGTGTTTCCTCCGTTTGATTTTTCTCACCTTTTTATTATTTTTGGAAGTTTAATTATGTCATTCATACACTCGAAATACAGCCTAACTTTGGAGCTTGTTGGAGATACCCCACCTCAGACATACTACATCACAATCTGCATCTTAAGAAGATCTTCAGGTATTTGTATGCAGAATAAAATCTGAGGGGTCCTGATATATTGCATTAGCCATAGCTCCATCTAACTAGGCAGTGAAGAAGACCTGAAATGCAGTTGGAGCAAGGTTGGGGCCTGGTGGTGCTTTAGGTGTGACCCCTTCTGGGAAGACAGAGCACCCTTCACCGAATGGGCTGGGAGGGGAAGAATGAGCATTTGCTGAGCATCCTTCAAGCACTTTGCTGGGTGCTTTATCTATCTCACTGAATCCTCACCATAGCTCTGTGAGATAGGCACTCTTATTCCCAGTGTAGAATGGGGGAACAGAGACTTAGCCAGGTTAAGGTGTTGTGTGATACAGCACCATCCAATGAGATGCACTTCAGAAAAGTTAACATGATGAAGTCACATAGCTAGTAAGTGCTTGAGCTGGCACAGCTTGTTTTATTTTATCTCTCAGGAAATCTCTCAAATGACTTGCCAAGAATATGGTCGGCTGACTGGGGAAATCAGTGTTAGACTCCATTACTAGCAAGAAAGCTGCCTCTCCTTTGTGTTAAACTTTAAAATGGCAGCCATTTAGGGTGCTCACCATGTAGGAAGCAATGTTGAGATGGGCTCTTCTGCAAGAAATTAAGTGGTACACATGCCGGAGAAAATGGAGAAATTCAAAAGCAGGGAGAGATCTTGAGAACACCAAAGGAAATTCTCAGAACCCATTTAGAGTGGCCAGGAAAGTCCCTTCCTAGAGATGAGAAAGTCACGCAGGGCTGTGAGCACAGCTGCCATGGATGAAGAGTGCTGTAAAGAGAATGTGTCTGTGCACAGTTAAAGGAAAGGGGGAATAGGTCCCTGTGATAGTTAGGTTTAGGTGTCAACTTGGTCAGGTGATGATGCCCCACTGTTCTGTGGCTGTGGACTTAAATCACCAGTACGTGAAATTCATCTATGGCTGATTACTACATTTGCAGTCAGCTAAGGGGAGCACCTTCCACAAGGAGTGAGGTTTAATTTAATTAGCTGAAGGCTTAAAAGAGAGAGATCAGAAGAGAGCTCAGTAAACATGCCTCATATCAGCACTCACAGGTCAGCCCAGACGTCTGGAGATGCAGAAAGGAATCACCCTGGGGAAAGCCATTGGAACCCAGAAGCCAAGAGAGAAGGCCAACAGACATCGCCCTGTGCCTTCCCATGTGACAGAGAAACTCAGATGAAAGCTAGTTGCCTTTCCCCTGAAGAACTATAAATTTGTAACTAAATAAATCCCCTTATTAAAAGCCAGTCCATCTCTGGTGTGTTGCATTCTGGCAGCTTTAACAAGCTAAAACAGTCCCCTAGGCCAGAGAGTAACTGTACTTGAGGCTAGCTGTGCCATTAACAAGCAGTGTACAAGTGTTATCTCCGGCTAAATTACAATTTTTCTTCTTTAAAATTGAGTGGTCTTTTATCAGTCCTCGTCTTTCTAGGCCCATCAGCAGCTATTAGCTCAGTTAATTGTTCACAGTTTTTTTTCTTTAATAGCATTTTTTAAGTTGAGGGATAATTTTCAGACAGTAAAATGCACAGATCTTAAATATACAGATCAATAAAGCTTTACATAAATCTACCCTCACATATCCATCGCCCATGTCAAGAACCAAATCATTTCCAGTAATCCTGAACCTCAAGCCATTGCCCAGGCAGAATATACCCCAGAGAGGGTATTTCAACTCGTACCAACATGGATTCATTTTTCTTGGTTCTTAACTTTGTATGAAATAGAATCATATTGTATGTGCTCTTTGTTGTCTGGCTTCTTTCTCTCAACATACTGTTTTTGAGATTCATTCATATGTATACCAGTGGGTTTTTTTTTTAATTGCTGAATGAAATTCCATTGTATGAATCTGCCACAGTATGTCCATCCATTATCCTATTGATGAGCATTAGAGTTGTTTCTGGCTTTATTTATTATGAATAAAGATACTAAGAACATTCTTGTACCAGTCTTTGTGGACCTATTTCTTTTCAAGTATCTATATAATTTATTTAAAGAGTTTTTTAAAATCTTGAGTACAATCCTAGGTTATCATTAAACTATATATATGAATATGTGTATAGTATTTATGTCCCAGAAAATATTTAAGATAGTTAAATTGTTGCTTACTATATGTTATGTTCTGATATAATTTTTAGACTGACAAATAAGCCTTTACTAGAGCAAATTAAAATATCACAAACATGAACTATTATAGAAACCATACAAAGTGGTAAAAATGAAAATTTCGGTATCCTATTGAATCATCTGTAATTCAAGACTACCCCAGATACTTGTTTTTATACTCTAATAGGAATAATGTTAAATTTTACTAATACACAGTTATGTAGCTGACTGAAGGAAAACAAGGCCACACATAATTGATCCTTATTTTGAGTTAGCAATAAAGCTAGACACCTGGAAGAAATTTTCATTAATGAGTAGAGACTCTCATAAATGTCTCAATTTTCTTATGAAAGAAAACATAAATAATAAAAACTGCTAATCAAAGGAGGGGAAGATAATAGTACTCAATATCTGTATGTATATATACTAATTACAAGGACATTTCACATACTTTTTTGATCCTCACAACCACCTTTGTGGGACAGATTTCAGTTATTCAGTCCAATGAGGTATTTTCTCCGTAAACAGTGAGGGATGCCAAGAACAGTTTGCTCTTGGAACTAGATTTTGTGTATTCTAAGAATTAGTGAAAAAATGTTCTTTTTCTAACTTTACTTTCAGAAATTACATTAGATATTTCTTATTTTCAAAATCCATCCTGCATAGAGAAGACAAGAAATTTCCGATGTCCCTTTGAATGTTTGGGGATTCTCTCTGACTAGATAACATTTTTAGTTGAAAGAAGTGTTTTTTTGCTTGCTCCTTTTCTTTGAAGAGGAAATGGGTGCTGACTGTCCAGATGTAGGTGTCTGCACATCAATGCTGGACACTTGCTTTTGGAACCATCCGTTTCATGATTTAGGTTCACAGAACACTGAGTCTTTCTCCCTGGTATCTCTGGCCTGGGGTTCCTTATAGGAGCAGAAGGATTGCTCTTCAGTGCTGATAGAAAGCTTCTCCTTTTACCAGGATGTTTAACTGTTCCGTTGTATGTTTTATAAGAAGTCAACAATACACTTTTGGAGGATTTTTACTTTTTCACTATTTTTGCTTCTTTAAAATTGAATGTAAAAAAAAAAATGAAGGTAGAATTATTTGCTTCTCGATTAGGAAGTTTCTGTATTTTGGGTGTCAGTTTGGGCTTGGGTTTCAGACGCACCCAAGAGTTATCCAGCACCAGCAACTGGAAACAGTATGGTCACATTTCTTCAAAAGTGCTTTTATCATACGAGACAGCAGGCCCAGCTGGGACAGCTAGCTTGTAATTTGTGCACTGGAGCCTTAAAGTAGTGCTTCTGCCTCATCCCGGTGGCCACTGCCGTGGATACCCCGCCTGTACACATATTTTTTTCATTTCTCTTGGCTAAGTGCCTACTAGTGTAACTGTTGGGCTAAAGGCTAAGTGTATATTTAACTTTATTAGAAACTGCCAAAAATTTTCCAAAGTAGTCCTACTATCTTACATCCTACCAGCAATGTATGAGAGTTCTAGTTGCTCCACATCCATTCTTACCCTTGATATTGTTGGTCTTTTTTATTTTAGCCACTCTGGTGTGGAATGGTATTTCTTTCTAGTTTTAATTGACATTTCCCTAATGCTTAATGATGGTCCTGTGCTTTTCTGGCTATTTGAACACTTCATTTGTAAAATGCCTGTTCAAGTCTTTGTATTCCCTTCTTCTAGAGGCATTTTCTTCTCCTGCCCCTCCCTTCCTGTTCCCTGGCCCTTCTTACCCCATTGGTGGTGCCTCCTCAGTCTCTTTTGTTGGGTCTTCCTCATGTTTCCAACCTTTTAACATTGGAAGGCCCAAGACACAGTCCAAAAATGTATTCTTGTCTCTCTATATTCACTTCTTGGGTAAATTCATCCAGTCTTATGACTTTATATCATTGATACCCTGACAACTCCCAATTTCCCTTTCTAGCCTAGAGCTCACAACTGAACTTCAGCCTTCATTTTCAGATTGCCTGCTCAGCATCTCCACTAGATGCTTAACAAGTTTCTCACACTTAAAATATTCAAGACACGATCCTAATCCCTCTAAAATAGAAACTCCATCCTTCTTGGTTCCTTTCTTTCCACAAACAGCCTATTGGCTGAACCTGCAGAATATATCCATAGTCCAATCTCTTATCATCACCACTATTTCCATCTTGGTCCAAGTTGCAGTCTTCTTTCACCTAACTATTGAGTACAGCAGCTTCCTTCATAATTGGTTTCCCTGCTTCCACCCTTGGCCCAGTCCACTCCTCTGCTCAGAACCCTCTGGTAACATCCCATGTCATTGTAAAGCTTGGATCTTTCCAGTAACTGTCAGGTCCTATGGGATCTCCCTCTGAACACATCTCCTACTACTCTCCCCCTTGCTATAGCCACTGTAGCCACAGTGGCCTCCTTGCTGTACCTTGCAGCATACTGAGCATGTTCCTACCTCAAGACCTTTGCACTGACCTTTTCCCCAGATATGCACATGGCTCACCCCCTCACTTCTTTCTTGTCTCCGCTTAAATGTCACCTGATTAGCAATACCCCATTACCCCCAGCACCCCCATCCCATTCCCTTAACCTGCTTTTCTCTGGAGAATTTATTAACATCTTACATATCAATTGTTTGTGGTTTAATGTCTTTCTCCTCCCACTGGAATATAATCTCCATGTGGTATGGGATGACTTTTTATTCACAGACTCATACAAAGCACCAACAGCAGTACCTGGGATGTAGTAGGTTCTCAGTATTTGTTGAATGAACAAATGAATGAATGTCTGGTTAAAATATGGATAGATGGAGTATATTTCTATCTTTCTATAAACTACATTACTATGTAGCTTATCATTATGCTTTGCATTGCATTAGTAGTTTAAAAAGGCCAAATGTTCTTTTTTTTTTTTTTACATGGGCAGGCACCGGGAAACGAACCCGGGTCCTCAGGCATGGCAGGCAAGCCAAATGTTCTTTTTAATAAAGTAGTAGTTTAGAGATGTGTACTAATTATCCACCTTCTGAAAAGGAAAACAGCCAAAAATAGAGAAGTGTAGAAATGCTACCACCACCTGGTGATAGAGTTTTGCTGTGTAGGATCAGTCCTGAAGAGTTAGTTAACTCTTTTGGTGCTGAAATGCATCACTAAGGGAGCAGCTTTGTGTCTGTGCCTTTTAGGGACGACAGGAAATGGACCAAGACCATGCCTGCAAATTTCCCTGCCTGCTCTCATTTGCAGCCAGCAGCTCTTTCCCAGCAGAGCAGCACTCTTTCACCCACATGGGTTTCTGCAGTGGCCCCAGGTTTGCAGGCCCTTGCTGAGGACTGGTTGTGAGCTGCGTTCCCCTGGCCCTGAGAACCATCTAGGCCATGGGCTCCCTTAAGAACCAAAAGTGACACCCATGTCTCAGTTAGACCTCCCTAGAAGCAAACCCTGAAACAAGGATTTAAGTGTAAGTAATTTATTTGGGATGTAAATGTAGGGGAACAGGGAAGTAAAAGAGAAAAGTAGGCAGCCAAAAGAAGACTGGGTTATCAAGGCAGGTACCACTGTGGGCAACTGGGACTTACACCCCCTGAGGTACCCTGGGTGTATGGAACAAGTACCTCAAAGGTATCCTAACCAAGGGGTAAGCGGGCTGAGGGCTTTATCTGCCAGCTCCCAGCAACCACTGGCTGAGAGCCGTTCCTGGGAGTATGGGTACCCTGACACTTCTGGCCTGTTTTGCACAGGGGCCAGGGCGGCTCTGTTGCTTGAGAAAGCCCTCAGGTGAGGAACAGCAGATGCTGGCAGCTGGAGAGGCAAGGGCAGGAGGTGTGGATGGAGCACCACTGGGTCTGCTATAACCTGTAACTGGCTTGCTGCTCATCAGAGACTGGGCCACATCTTCTTTTTCACACATGTTTCTTTCTGGTCTTCTCTAAGATTGAGAGAAGGATGTGCAAGCAGCAGTCCACAGGTATAGGACTTAGGGACATTAGAATGAATACAGGCCTCAAACCACACAGGTTACCTGGAAGCTGTAGCCTTTATTGGGGGATACAAGAAGACCACTGTGCTTTCAAGAGAACAGGTAATGTGGCCTCCTGTGCACATGGCCCACCAGAAGTGTGGGAGTGTGGGGGCCTGGGGCAGGATCTGTTTCTTTCAGGGGAGGGAATGAGCCATTTGGTGCTTGAAAAGCCAATTATTTTTAGCAAATTCTGCCAACATGCATCTTCTGGTTAAAGGGGCATATGTGGTGAGTGTGCAGGCCTCCCTGTGAAGCTAAATGGTGGTCATTACAGTCACCCTGTAGTCTCCCAACAACCCACCTTACAAGTGAGGACCCTCAGGCTCCAGGAGGATTATTCAGCTACAGGGACATGCAGCCAGGAAGTAGGATTTGAGCCAGGTCTGTCTGGAGGCAACCCTGTGTTCTATCCGCCCAGCATGCTCTTCTCCCAGGCAAAGGTCCTGCCTTCACCCAGGAGGGCCTGTGTGAGACAGCGATCACTGCTGCATTCCTGCAGATTGGCGAGGTGATTAGACCTGTGCATGAAGAATGCTGCCAGGTTTCCATTTCCCTCTGGGAGAGTTAAAAAAAAAAAAAAAAAGGGCCTTGCAGAGCCCGCTGCCTTTGAATTGAAAGCCCTGTTCCATTTTCACTTGACTCCCCTCAACAGGCAAGCGCAGTTCTCTGAAGCTTTACCAGAGGACAGAAGAAAACTCCATGGCTGCTGGTGTCTGGGATTGAGCCGAGAGAGCCATTCTGGCAGGAGAGAGTGGGGCCGTTTGGGAGGGGGTAGGTGCTGCCACAGGGGACCTCACAGTGAAGTCCTGCAGGAGAGGATGCCACATTCCAAAGTCACAGCTGGAAAATATGTCACCTCAGACTGCCCAAATATTCTTTCCTGTCACTAAAAGCTCAGCCTTTCTAAATGTAGATTAAAACCAAGGCATTGTCCTGTCATTCTACCAGCCCTCCTCTGACAGAAAATTGAGAGTACTCACTGAGTACCTAGTTCTTATGGGCAGGGAGGCCCAAAGGATCCAAAGATAGCTCAGATGTTGGCCCTGCCCCTGGGAAGGGTCCCCGGAGTCCAGCCTCCCAGAAATGCCCTTGCTGGGGTTAAAGGAGATTCTGGGCTGCCCAAGTCTGGGAGAAGCCTCAGATCTACTTGGCGGGTACAGGAACAACTTCAGAGAGAAGCTGATTTTTATTGTTTGGTTTTGTGCTCCATAAAAAGAGCTTTGGGGAAGATATATAAGGGATCCATGCCATTGTAAACATCTAGTGGGCATCGAAGGTTGTAAGGCAGAAAGTCTGCTATGATCCCACAACCCAACTAGAAATTGTTGGTGTATGTTTGTCCCCAATTTCTACTTGTATTTTTTATTTACTTACTTGTATATTTGTACACATAGTCTATAAAGGGATGTGCGGACATTTTATATTTACCATACAAAGAATAATAACCCTTTACCTGTAGCATTTGCCCCCAAATTGTCATCTGTCTTTTAACTGTACTTGTGGTACTTTGCCCAACAGAGCTCTTTAACTCTTATATAAGTCAAATGCCTCTCACTTTTCTTTTACGCATAATTTCTGACTTTAGTGTTGGCTTAGAAATTCCTCCTCTTACCCAGATATATACCCAAATATTTATCAGTACTTATTAGTTTTTTGGTGTTTTTTTTTTCATATTTAAGTGTAAGTAAGTTGGTAGACTTTACTTTGGTATAGGAGAAAAATGTAAACATCCAACTTTATTTTTCCATATAGTCAGATGCCCCCAAAAGATTTATTAAGCATTCCATTATTCACCTGTACTACTGCTAACTTGAGGTTACCAACATCATTGTATTCTGAATTGCCGTTAGCATTTCATCATGCTTCTGGATTACTCTATCTTGTTCTGCTGGTCTACCTACCTCAGTGCGGTACCATGCTGTTCTAATTGCTGAAGTTTACACAACGACTTGATATCTGGAAGAAGTTTCTCCCTCCGTGCTTGTGGGGTTTTGAGTTTTTCTGCCTAGCATCACATGCGTAGTCTTTCACATAAACTGTTCTAAATTCAAAAAGCATTCTATTGCAATGTGATGGGAATTATTTTAAATATGTACTTCAATTTGCGAAGAATGTATACATTTTTCAACTGCTAGGGTTCTCCTCCAAGGCCCAGTCTGTCCATTTACTGCTTTCTCTCTCTGTCCCTCAGAGGAGTGTCATTGTCTTCTGCACTCAGGTCCTTTATGTCCTTGTTATAGCCGATTATTTGTTATTGAGAATGGAATCTTTTTCCATTATATTTTATAGTTGGCCATTACATGTATATAAAAAAAGCTTAAAAAAAAAAAAAAGCTTTCAGTGTAAGTGTAGGTTTGAGTCCTTTT
Organism: Tamandua tetradactyla; assembly: GCF_023851605.1. NCBI lineage: Eukaryota > Metazoa > Chordata > Mammalia > Pilosa > Myrmecophagidae > Tamandua > Tamandua tetradactyla. The sequence goes on along the minus strand of NC_135341.1, from coordinate 49,797,057 downwards.
AGGGAACTTATTAGTTCTGCGTTTTTCAGATTATTAATCAAGGGCTTTTCCGTAAGCATATGCAAATAATAGTTGTGGTTTCTCCTTTCTATTATCAAAACTCCCATCTCCGAGAGTAATAGTGGTGGCAGTAGTGAGCATCCTCCTCATTCTTGCCTTTAATGGGGCATGATGTGGTTGCAGGCTTAAGTTCTGAATTTTATTAATGGTTTTAAGGAAGTACATTAGCATGGATGGATGGTGACGTCTTGTCAAATATGCTTTCAATGTCTATTTGTAAGATCCTTTTATATCTGAGAGGCTTTTATGCTTGAAAGTAATGGTACTTCTATTAGTACTATGTCTGATATACAATTCATTTATTTTGAAAAAAAAACTACTGTCCTGTGTATATCCACCCAGTACTTATATAGCATGTTAATTAAAACCATGAATGTAATAGGTTTAAGTTGAACCATATGAAATTGACATTGTTGTAGGTCAAAAGAAGGTTGAATATTAGCAATTTTAAGTGATTCAACCTAGTAGATTTTCCCATTTAACTTTGAACACAAGCTAAATCAATTGAATTTTTTCATAAATCTCCGACTCTCTTAAATGCTTTCAGTACCCTAAAATGGAAACCCATGATTCATTGATCAGTAAACTTACACTAAAAACCACAAGGGCTGATATCTGGGATTCTGATTTCCTTATTAGCTCTAGTCTGAGTCTAATTCTGACTTTGGTTTTGATTTCTTCCTGGGACTACACTGATACTGACTTTCCCAGAACAGTTGGAGTGACCTTCTCAAGTCTGAGGTTATGGACCAGGGTTGGTGGCCGCAGATTCCGCCCTGGGGATGTGATGACTCCACTCCAGACTTATCCAGTTGGCCAGTGTAGCCAGCGATGTCAGCCCTCCATCCTCATCCCCTCCGACCACTTCCTGCCATTTCTGCCCCTCTTCCTGTACGCACCCCACTTTGGTTTGCTTTTTATTCTAACACCCAGCACATGTGACTCCTCTTTGAAGGATCTTGGGCTGCTCCAGCCACTTGACCCATGGTCATAAAGAACCACAAGTGTCTGGTGTGGGCCGCCCTTGAACAAAGACTTCCTGGTGCAGGCTTATGGCAGGCTAGCACCTCAGGTCAGGACAGCTCTAAGGTGTGACTCGCTCTCCTAAGGCTGAGGCCACCATCTGAGGGACTTCATCAGAGCTTACACCCTTGTTGGCTTCCTCTGCTCCCCTGTGCTGCTACCTCCACTGCCTTCCTAGGATCCCTGGGAGCACATTCTCTTGCTCATGAATCCTCACTCTGCTTCTGAAAACACAGACCTAAAACAGACAGGCCCTCTTTTTTTAATAAATGGGCAGAAGTTTCTCAGGTGACTGCCTCTGACCCATCAGATATGTTCTGATTTTTTGTGACCTTAGTCATTCCCCTCAAATGACTATGTTTAAGGTGTCTTATCCTTGTAATACTACCTACTATAAGTCTACTTTGTAGTATTTGTTCTGAGTGTCTGTTTTTGGTTTTGATTTTGTTTTAATATACTGTATGGTATGTGCTGTATGGCATATCACATTTCATTCTTTTTCCATGTGAATCTCCAGTTACTGAAGCACCATTTGCAGAATTTTTGTTTGTTTACTTGCTTGTTTGTTTGGGAAGTGCATGGGCCAGGATCTCTCACAAGGCAGCCAAGAATTCTACCACTGAACTATACTTGCACCCCCTGAGTGTCTGTTTATTCTGAATTGGACTCAGTTCAATTTAATTAAATCTAAAGTTTTTGATCAAGTAGGTCCCTGAAATTATAGCTTTCTTTTCCGCTCCCTATCAATATTTAAAATATTGACAGATCAACCTCTTCTTGCTTTTCTTTTTTGACTTTTTAATAGTATTAATTGTATTCTCAAAGTTCCAACCTCTACTTGATTGGTCATCATGTACCATTCTTTTCATGTATTGCTGGTTTCAATTTGCTAAGGTTCTTTTCAGTATTTTTGATTCTATGTTCATAAACAAGAGTTGTCTGGTGTTTTCTTTCTTTCTTTGGTATCAGGGTTTTTCTAGCATTTGCAAAAGTAAGCAGTAAACTTACATTCTTCCACTGGACTCTGGAAACATGTAACTGGTAGTCACAGCGGCGAGCAGCAGGAACAACCCTTCCTGAGCACTTGGTTATGTGCCAGACACTGGGCTCAGCACTTATATTTTATAAATACATTTAATCTTCAAAACAACCCACTGAGATATTCCAGTTATGATCTCAGTTTCCCCAATGAGGAAACCGAGGCTTAGTGAGATTATAAGAAAGAGAGGGGGCTAGTAGGCAGAGAGTTGGGATTCAGTCATAGACAGGCTAACTTCAGAGTGCTCTAATGCATCTTCTTTGCATAAAGAGGCTTATTTATGTGCATGACGGGGTGTGCCAGCTGCCCACTAGGCTTTGTGGATATCAACCTCTGGAATGCCAGGTGTTTCATGAATTAGATCTTTCTCATTACATCACCACCAGTCTTTTGGGCAGGTTGCTGTGAGCAAGGAAGCATTCGTGAATTTTCTGAGACAGCTGCAATTTGTCTAAACAATGCTTTCTTCAGTATCCCAGGGATATTGGCAAACAGACCCGCCCTCCCAACCAGGCTCCGGTAATGAGCTATCCTGTGGTGTCGCGTGTCTCCATGCCGGATCCTGGAAAATTGACCGCAGCCTCACTCCTGGGTTTTCCTCTCTAAAATTAATTTGTCCACAAGTGAAGGCAAAATAAAAGGAAGCTCATACATGAGAGCTTTGCCCTTAAATGAGGTTGGGAAGGTGGAAATAGCATAGTCATTCCATTTTTATACCTGCCTTTGAACATTGGATGGTTGGAAAAGGAGTGCCAGAGGGGGTCCCATGTCCCCTCTGGGTCGGATGATTTGGGCTCTCTTCACGTTCTATTTCTAATTTAACCACCATCCATCCCAACTCAGGTTCAAAGATTATGGGGAAAAACTCAAATCAGCTAAATAAATATGTTGCGAATTAAATTGTGTCCCCCCAAAATGATATGTTGAGGTTCTAATCCCAATTACCTGTGACTGTAACCTTATTTGGAAATAAGATCTTTGCAGAAATAATAAAATTACAATGCAATCATACTGCAGATTTAGGGCCCTAAGTCCAGTGACTAGTGTCCGTATAAGAAGAGGGGAATTTGTACGTCAGAGTGATGCTTCTGCCAGCCAAGGAATGCCCAAGAGCTAAACCATCAGAAGCTAGAAGAGGCAAGGAAGGCTTCTCCCCTAGGACCTTCGGAGGGAGCACAGTCCTGCCGACACCTTGATTTTGGACTTTTATCCTCCAGAACTGTGAGAAAATAAATTTTTGTCATCTTGAGCCACTCAGTTTGTGGTCATTTGTTTACAGCAGCCCTAGGAAACTATTAGAAAATACGTGAGTGAATTGTTGGATGTTTTGGCTTTGTTCTGTTGGCACAATGGGTCTAAGGCACTCATAGGAAATCAGTGGATTATTGAACCATTATATTATGTAACAACTGAAATCCTGTAATATGTTCCAATTTCCTGGTGTACAGTGAGATAATGCTGAATTATAGAGACATCTGTGAGTTTCTTAGAATAAAAATCCCCCTCCCTTTTTTTTATTCTGAATAAGTCAAAAGCAAATATTACAAATGCACCAATAATGCAAACTGTTAATAATAGGGAAAATTATGGGGGTCTGGTATCTAGGAACTCCATACTTTCTGTATGATTTTTCTATAAACCTACAGCTTCCTAATTAAAACATTTTTTTTTTAGAAAAAGTAGAGTCTACCAATAAAAGACTGAATAGTAGTATTGTGAAGCTCCCTTTTTTGTGACAATTCAAGGCTAGGTACTGGGGTGGGAGCAAGGTGGGGATACAGCCACTTACCTATATCCAAGAGGTCAAAAGAAATTACTCCTCCTTCTACTTGTCCCAAACTTACAAGTGGAAAATTGAGTGCTTAGAAAGCTGTGATGGTGTTTCCTTGATAATAGGTAGGATTCATTCATTCAGCAAATGTAAATTGTGTGTTTTGCATGTGCTAGGCTTAGCTGATCCATGAGCAAAACAGACATAGGCCCTGCCTTCAACCAGCTTACAGTCAGGGACATAGATATCTGAACAACACTGCACAAAATTAATTGCAGTTGTAGTAAATGAAACACACTTGGGTGTAATAGAAGAATTCCTTGAGACATTGCAGGAGGTTTCAGGTAAAGCAAAGACACTAAGAAATGAACAGGGGCCACTCCAGGAAAGGTCATCATGTAAGAGAAAGATGGGGCCTGAGATGAGGCTGAAGACCTGACCTGTACAGATGACAGGGGCCTTGTCACAGTCCATGGCAGGCTGTCAGCAGGAAGGAGGACGTCATGCCTGTGTTGCGGTTATTTGGGACTTAGTATATGTATACATGTATGTATACATGTATGTATGTGTTATAAGCTCTACCCTAACAATGAACTCTGGGGAAGAAAAGGCATACATTTACCTTTTCCTCACTTTAGAAGACAAGCCAAAAAAAAAAAAAAATTCAACAAAGCAAAAAACATATCTTTATTGAAAATCAAGGCATTTTAAATTCAGATCAGAACTATTATCGTAATAGAACCATTTACACATTTGGCCACTGCTAATGATCAGTCGATGAATCCAAACTTTAAATCTGAAACTTGTCACAGGAGGATGGCAGCACAGGTTGTAATAGGTTGCATTTTACGGATAGACCAACCCCTTGGAAAAGGAAATGGTCTATTGAAAGTCTCAAAGCCAAGTGGCATATCAATTTTTGGTCCTTGTTTAAGTCAACCAAATACTAGGTTCAGAATAATCCCCTCATTCTTCACCCTTCTGAAACTGCAGCTTGGCTTAGCCGAAGGCTGGGACTCCCTGGCAGTTCAGGATTATTCCAGTGTATATTCTGTGAAATGCTCTACCTGCTCTCTGAATCAGCTTTCTGGCCAGTTTCAGTGGGCAATATTAGTTTTGGCTTTGGGAACTGAGGTGTCTTTTATTTGGCTGGAATTATATAGTATCCATCTTATTTCATTTGCACCTCATGAATTAATTGGGCAAGCAGTGTCTGAGACTTTTGTAAAACCTCATTTCACCCAGCTCTCTAGTATAACAAACCACCTCTGGCCCAGCCTGAGTGACCTCACACTCACTCCTCCATCCTCTGGCTTACTCGTCTGGAAGAAACAAGTCCTAAAGCAGAGCCAAGCCTGATGTACCATCTCCCTTTTCTGAAGTCATCCATTCATTCTCTTGCTAATGAGTGCTTAAGGATAAAGGTAGCAGAAAATGAAGAGCAAATTGATGGCCCAGCAGTTTCCATGTGGCAAGTTCGCCATTTAGGGTAAAGTGGCAATGTGAAGTGCAAGTAACGTCTGAGGAAGTCTGGCTTTGCAGAACAAGGACCCAGCAAATTAATTTCTTCCACTCTTATCTCTCTCCCTTTCTCTGGACACATGATGGCCTGCTCTAGAAGGGTCCTTTGCCCTTGAGAATCTTGTCTGCTAGCCCTTCTAGCTGTCAGTATGCCCCCTCCCGGTCAGCAATCTATGGAAATCACCTTCTCGGCTTCAGCTGGACAATCAGGTCTTTTTTTTTTCTTCAGCTTTTTTAAATGCAATTTATTGATCTATCCACATGCCATATAGGCATCCAAAGTGTATAATCAGTGGTGGTTCACAGTATCATATAGTTGTGCATTCATCACCATAATCCATTTTTAAAAATATTTTTATTGTAAACAACAAACAAGCATACAAATATTCTTGACATACAAACATTCTTGGCATGGTGTACAATCAGTGGCTCATAATATCATCACAAAGTTGTGTATTCATTTCCATGATCATTTTTTTGAACATTTGCATCTCTACTTTCAGGGGTCGTTTCTATAGTTGGTTACCACAATCAATTTTTTTAACATTTTCATTACTCAAAAATATAGAATAAAATAAAAATAAAAAAGAACACCCAAAACATCCCATACGCCTTATCCTCCCTATTTATTTATTTATTGTCTTTATGTCCTTAACTTATCTGCCCATACAATGGATAAAGGGGGTGTCAGTCACAAGGTTTTCACAATCAGGCAGTCACATAGTGAGAGCTATCTACTTATAAAATCATCTTCAAGAATCGAGGCTACTGGATTACAGTTCAACAGTAATTTCCTGCTAGCTAATCTGTTACACTAAAAACTAAAAAGCGATAGCTATGTAATACATAAGAATAACCTCCAAAATGACCTCTCAATTCTATTCCAAAACGGGTTATCTATATATTAATGCGTAAGAATTAACCTCCAGATAACCTCCCAGCTCTGTTTGTGCTCTGCAGAAAGATGGATGGGGGCTTGAATCTAGATGCTTCTCTTTGTAGTGTGTGAACTGGGCCTCTTCCAAACCACAGCTTCATCGTCTGTAAAATGGGGATAAGAACAATTAAAAGGCCAGCGTGAGATGATGCACGTTAAGCTTTTCTCACCACGTCTGCACAGTATCCACAGAGCCAAGGCTAGTGATGTGCTGGTGACGGTGTGTGCATCCTGGATGGCCCCTGCAACCCTAGCAGTGTCCCCATCCCATCAGAATACTTCGTAGCGGCTTTTTCCTCTTTTTAACTGTCTTATTCTTTTCTTAAGAGCTCATGCTTACTCCCATCAGATGTTTAACTTGAGCCTGCTAAATGCTAGACCGCTCTTCTTGCCAGTGGAGTTTGCCACTGTCACAGTCTGAGCACAACGTGAGGTCATCCAGGCCAGTACTCCAATAATCACTTTCTCCTTGGGTGAAAAGAAGCTAACAACCCCCAGGGTGGTTGTGAGAGGGGGCCGTCTGAGATTACAGGTGTCCAATTCCCTGCACACAGGGACGTTTCTATACTTCGACGTTTCTATAATCCCCCTCTTGTGCCCTGAAAGGCCACATAAGTGAGCCCCTCTGAAGGGCGAGGCATAATAAATACTAGGTATGTCCTTAATATTCCTGGCAAAGATGAACCGAGGGCTCTGACCCGTCTAAGAGGGCTCTCACATCAAGACAGTGGCTTGTGGTTTTCTAAAGCGAAAGAATTGCCCCCCGTGCAAATAAGCAGCATGTGAGATCACCTGGCCCCGAGGCAGCCTTTGTACTATGAAGCAACATACAGCTGGACTAGCAGAAACCTGTGAGAGAGAGTCCCAGGGTCTCCTTTCTGAGTTACTTAGGCCCGAGAAGAAGGCAGTCGAGTGGTCTGGGTGCCCAGGCCGGCTGGCAGTGCAGGGTGTGCCCTGGGGACAGGCTGTGGCCCTCAGCACTGCCCATGGGGATCTAGGGTTGGAGGACAAGGGACATTTCTGGGGACAGGCTTTATGGACGCTATTAACCTAGTCAGGACTCTGGGACTGCACAGGTGTGTGGCACATGGCTGAGGAAAGGGTGGGGGGTGGTCTGAGAGCAAAAGGTAAGGCAAGAGAGGCCCTTTGAGGCGAGGCACACTTGAGTGTGTATGCACTCGGAACTGGCCATTTCATAGCTTTGAGCCGTTTTCTTTTTTGGCTTGTAAAGTGAGTTTAACAATTCCAACCTCATAGAATGCTCTGTGAGCTGAATGAGACAGCGCATGTAAGACGCCTTAGCAAAGTACCTGGCAAATATTAAACAGCCGGGAAATGTGACTGCCTCTCATTACCACCTCAGGTTTATAGCACTTTTTAAGAGTGATTCTTAGTGTGAGGATAGAGGCCATATCGTCACTTTAAAATGTTGATACTTCACCAAACAAATCAATAGTCAGCAGCTCTCGGGAGAACTGTATGCAGAGATCCCATCGTGTCCTTCTGCAGAAAGCAGTAAACCGGTGGTTACGTTGGTGTAAACTTATCTAGTTTGTGAAAAAAAAGTACCACATATAAAGGATTTCCAGGGGGAAAGCCACCATGCCACTGTAAGCAGAGATTAGAGTTCATCAAATTATCTTGAGAGATTGGTGCTGAGGGTTTATTCACAGGGAAAGAATAATGGTTGAATTGGCTTAGAAATAAAGAGAGGAGAGAGAAAAGGAGTTTCCTGCTGGAAAATTGTGCTTCTAATGGAGGGAGAGGGTCATAATGTGAGGGAAATGAGAGGTAACTTGGAAAGATAGTTACGGGCCACTGGGAAATAGAACAGCAGGTTGTGAACCAGTAAGAAACATTGAACCATCTCATTTTGGGGAGAAAAGGCAGCTAAGCAGACAAACCCAACCATTAACGGTGACTGTCTTTGCTGGTAGGGTTGGAGCTGTGTTTTCTCTCTTCTTGTTTCTCTGTAGTTTCTGAATTTTCTTCTGAACACATAGTCCTCTAGTCATAGGGGAAGCAGGAGGCAGGGAGAAGTCTTTTCTCCTTGCTTTGCTTTGCCTTGCTTTGGCTTGCTTTGGCTTGCCTTGCTTTGGCTCCAAATCCCAAAGACTCGGGATGGGAGGGTGGAAAAGGCACCCTCAGGTCAGCTCGGAAACCAGCTGTGTGTGAGCCACTCGGCAGTCAGTCACTGAGCCCCTGGACACCGCGGGTTTTGTCAACCAGCGGAGACCAAGGAAACATCAAAAGTGATTAGCATTGGCTTGTTTTTGTTTCTGCTTTTGCTACACAGTCCAGGAATCAAACCCGGGTCTTCCGTATGGAAGGCAAGCATTACCACCACTGGACCACCCATGCACCCTGGGCAAGAGGCTTCTACAGCTCCTCTTAAGGCATAAAGAAAAGAAAAGACAAAGTCAAGTAGTGCTTACCAGGGCTTCTCAAATGATTGCTCATGAAGGATCAGTTATTTTTCTTTACAATCCATCACAGACCAACATTTGAATAAAATGCAGATGAATGATTATAAAATTACAATATTTTAAGACATATGAAACGTAAACACAAGCTGTTTATTGTAAGATTGAACAGCCATCTGTTGAGTCCTCTATAATCTGTCTACACTGACTCTTCCATTTTTGAACTTGTCCCGGTTCCCCAATAGCCAGTGGTCAGTGGCCCATAATTTGAGAAGCCCCAGTTCTAGTTAACATGCAGAAACTAGAGAGATCCCATTAGTTAGTTGCCTTGGCTGTTGTGCCCTATATATCTTTGTCTCTACTGTTTCATTTTATACTTTATATGTAAACATCAGTAATTCCTGCTTAATAAGGTTAATAAAATGCTGTTTTTTAAGGAAATGGGTATAGAAGGATAAACTGTGTTATGTGGGATGATATAACTGTAGAGCCACCACTGTAAATGAGGAGAGGGGCTGAAAAGGGACCAGGAGAGCCAAGGTTAGTTACTCAGCCCGCGTGAGTCCCGCTTGCCCTCAGGGCCCTTTGCTCCAACCGGACCACCCCAGAAACAGCAAGGAAAATCCTGATGGTGCTTCTACCCAGACTCCAAGATAGGATCCTGATCAGTGTTTCTTAGACCCTTGCCATTAAAGACAAGTCATTAATTTAATTGTTCACTCGGTAAAGGAAATAACATGTTAGCAGTGACTGCAGGAGTGCTTTGGGTGATGACATCTTATCCACTTTCTACTTTTTTTTATTTTTACCAAACTGTACTGAGAATTATTGCTTTTATAGGTGGGAAAATTGAATAAAATTAATGTTGAAGATATAATTAAAGACCTTATAGTGAAAGTAATGCTGATCGCTCTTCTTTTTTTTCTTTTCATTTTTTTATTAATTAAAAAAATTAACTAACACAGCATTTAGAAATCATTCCATTCTACATATACAATCAGTAATTCTTAATATCATCACGTAGATGCATATTCATCGTTTCTTAGTACATTTGCATCGATTTAGAAAAAGAAATAGAAAGACAACAGAAAAAGAAATAAAACGATAATAGAGAGAAAAAAATAAAAGAAGAAAAAAAAACTATACCTCAGATGCAGCTTCATTCAGTGTTTTAACCTAATTACATTACAATTAAGTAGTATTGTGCTGTCCATTTCTGAGTTTTTGTATCCAGTCTTGTTGCACAGTCTGTATCCCTTCAGCTCCCATTACCCATTATCTTACCCTATTTCTATCTCCTGATGGTCTCTGTTACCAATGACATATTCCAAGTTTATTCTCTAATGTCGGTTCACATCAGTGGGACCATACAGTATTTGTCCTTTAGTTTTTGGCTAGTCTCACTCAGCATAATGTTCTGTAGGTCCATCCATGTTATTACATGCTTCATAAGTTTATTCTGTCTTAAAGCTGCATGATATTCCATCGTATGTGTATACCACAGTTTGTTTAGCCACTCATCTGTTGATGGACATTTTGTCTGTTTCCATCTTTTTGCAATTTAAATAATGCTGCTATAAACATTGGTGTGCAAATGTCCATTTGTGTCTTTGCCCTTAAGTCCTCTGAGTAGATACCTAGCAATGGTATTGCTGGGTCGTATGGCAATTCTATATTCAGCTTTTTGAGGAACCGCCAAACTGCCTTCCACAGTGGTTGCACCATTTGACATTCCCACCAACAGTGGATAAGTGTGCCTCTTTCTCCGCATCCTCTCCAGCACTTGTCATTTTCTGTTTTGTTGATAATGGCCATTCTGGTGGGTGTGAGATGATATCTCATTGTGGTTTTGATTTGCATTTCTCTAATGGCCAGGGACATTGAACATCACTTCATGTGCCTTTTGGCCATTTGTATTTCCTCTTCTGAGAGGTGTCTGTTCAAGTCTTTTTCCCATTTTGTAATTGGGTTGGCTGTCTTTTTGTTGTTGAGTTGAACAATCTCTTTATAAATTCTGGATACTAGACCTTTATCTGATATGTCGTTTCCAAATATTGTCTCCCATTGTGTAGGCTGTCTTTCTACTTTCTTGATGAAGTTCTTTGATGCACAAAAGTGTTAAATTTTGAGGAGCTCCCATTTATTTATTTCTTTCTTCAGTGCTCTTGCTTTAGGTTTAAGGTCCATAAAACCGCCTCCAGTTGTAAGATTCATAAGATTTCTCCCTACATTTTCCTCTAACTGTTTTATGGTCTTAGACCTAATGTTTAGATCTTTGATCCATTTTGAGTTAACTTTTGTATAGGGCGTGAGATACGGGTCCATTTTCATTCTTTTGCATATGGATGTCCAGTTCTCTAGGCACCATTTATTGAAGAGACTCTTCTGTCCCAGGTGAGTTGGCTTGACTGCCTTATCAAAGATCAAATGTCCATAGATGAGAGGGTCTATATCTGAGCACTCTATTCGATTCCATTGGTCGATATAGCTATCTTTATGCCAGTACCATGCTGTTTTGACCACTGTGGCTTCATAATATGCCTTAAAGTCAGGCAGCGTGAGACCTCCAGCTTCATTATTTTCCTCAAGATACTTTTAGCAATTCGGGGCACCCTGCCCTTCCAGATAAATTTGCTTATTGTTTTTTCTATTTCTGAAAAATAAGTTGTTGGGATTTTGATTGGTATTGCGTTGAATCTGTAAATCAATTTAGGTAGAATTGACATCTTAACTATATTTAGTCTTCCAATCCATGAACACGGTATGCCCTTCCATCTATTTAGGTCTTCTGTGATTTCTTTTAACAGTTTCTTGTAGTTTTCTTTGTATAGGTCTTTGGTCTCTTTAGTTAAATTTATTCCTAGGTATTTTATTCTTTTAGTTGCAATTGTAAATGGAATTCGTTTCTTGATTTCCCCCTCAGCTTGTTCATTGCTAGTGTATAGAAACACTACAGATTTTTGAATGTTGATCTTATAACCTGCTACTTTGCTGTAGTCATTTATTAGCTCTAGTAGTTTTGCTGTGGATTTTTCAGGGTTTTCGACGTATAGTATCATATCATCTGCCAACAGTGATAGTTTTACTTCTTCCTTTCCAATTTTGATGCCTTGTATTTCTTTTTCTTGTCTAATTGCTCTGGGCTAGAACCTCCAACACGATGTTGAATAACAGTGGTGATAATGGACATCTTTGTCTTGTTCCTGTTCTTAGGGGGAAAGTTTTCAATTTTTCCCCATTGAGGATGATATTAGCTGTGGGTTTTTCATATATTCCCTCTATCATTTTAAGGAGGTTTCCTTGTATTCCTATCCTTTGAAGTGTTTTCAACAGGAAAAGGATGTTGAATCTTGTCAAATGCCTTCTCTGCATCAATTGAGATGATCATGTGAGTTTTCTGCTTTGATTTGTTGATATGGTGTATTACATTAATTGATTTTCTTATGTTGAACCATCCTTACATACCTGGGATGAATCCTACTTGGTCATGATGTATAATTCTTTTCATGTGTTGCTGGATTCAATTTGCTAGAATTTTGTTGAGGATTTTTGCATCTATATGCATTAGAGAGATTGGTCTGTAGTTTTCTTTTTTTGTAATATCTTTGCCTGGTTTTGGTATGAAGGTGATGTTGTCTTCATAGAATGAATTAGGTAGCTTTCCCTTCACTTCAATTTTTTTGAAGAGTTTGAGCAGGGTTGGTACTAATTCTTTCTGAAATGTTTGGTAGAATTCACATGTGAAGCCGTCTGGTCCTGGACTTTTCTTTTTGGGAAGCTTTTGAATGACTGATTCAATTTCTTTACTTGTGATTGGTTTGTTGAGGTCATCTATTTCTTCTTGAGTCAAAGTTGGTTGTTCATGCCTTTCTAGGAACTTGTCCATTTCATCTACATTGTTGTATTTATTAGCATAGAGTTGTTCATAGTATCCTGTTATTACCTCCTTTATTTCTGTGAGGTCAGTGGTTATGTCTCCTCTTCCATTTCTGATCCTATTTATTTGCGTCCTCTCTCTTCTTCTTTTTGTCAATCTTGCTAAGGGCCCATCAATCTTGTTGATTTTCTTATAGAACCAACTTCTGGTCTTACTGATTTTCTCTATTGTTTTCATGTTCTCAATTTCATTTATTTCTGCTCTAATCTTTGTTATTTCTTTCCTTTTGCTTGCTTTGGGGTTAGTTTGCTGTTCTTTCTCCAGTTCTTCCAAATGGACAGTTAATTCCCGGATATTTGCCCCTTCTTCTTTTTTGATATAGGCATTTAGGGTAATAAATTTCCCTCTTAGCACTGCCTTTGCTGCATCCCATAGGTTCTGATATGTTGTGTTTTCATTTTCATTCGCCTCGAGATATTTGCTAATTTCTCTTGTAATTTCTTCCTTGACCCACGGGTTGTTTAAGAGTGTGTTGTTGAGCCTCAACGTATTTGCGAATTTTCTGGCACTCTGCCTATTGTTGATTTCCAACTTCATTCCTTTATGATCCGAGAAAGTGTTGTGTATGATTTCAATCTTTTTAAATTTGTTTTGAGACTTGCTTTGTGACCCAGCATATGGTCTATCTTTGAGAATGATCCATGAGCACTTGAGAAAAAAGTGTATCCTGCTGTTGTGGGATGTAATGTCCTATAAATGTCTGTTAAGTCTGTCCGTTGATGAGAGTGGGGAATTGAAGTCTCCAACTATTATGGTAGATGTGTCTATCTCCCGTTTTAGTGTTTGCAGTGTTTGCCTCATGTATTTTGGGGTATTCTGGTTTGGTGCATACATAGTTATGATTGTTATGTCTTCATGTTGAATTGTTCCTTTTATTAGTACATAGTATCCTTCTTTGTCTCTTTTAACTGTTTTACATTTGAAGTGTAATTTGTTGGATATTAGTATAGCTACTCCTGCTCTTTCTGGTTGTTATTTGCGTGAAATATCATTTCCCAACCTTTCACTTTCAACCTGTGTTTATCTTTGGGTCTAAGATGTGTTTCCTGTAGACAGCATATAGAAGGATCCTGTTTTTTAATCCATTCTGCCAGTCTATGTCTTTTGATTGGGGAATTCAGTCCATTAACATTTAGTGTTATTACTTTTTGGGTAATACTTTCCTCTACGATTTTGCCTTTTGTATTATATATATCATATCTAATTTTCCTTCTTTCTATACTCTTCTCCACACCTCTCTCTTAAGTGGGTTCTCTGAGGGTGGCTGCACCTTCAGCAGATGAGTAAAACAATTTCTTTGAAAGAGTTTATGAAATATCTCCTTTGTTTTTATTATGTTTGTATGCTTTTTATATTTTTTACTTGCAGTTTCCTCAGGTACTTTGAAGGTTTAGGACTGTGCTGATTTGAAAGGATGTATGTCCCCTAGAAAAGCCATTTTTAAATCAAAATCCCACTTCATAAAGGCAGAATAATCCCTAATCGATACTGTACGTTTGAAACTATAATCAGATCATCTCCCTGGAGATGTGATTTAATCAAGAGTGATTGTTAAACTGGATTAGATGACGACATGTCTCCACCCATTTGGGTGGGTCTTGAGAAGTTTCTGGAGTCCTATAAAAGAAGAAACATTTTGGAGAATGAAGGAGATTCAGAGAGAGCAGAGCAGAATGACAGCCATGAGAAGCAGAGTCCACCAGCCCACAACCTTTGGAGATGAAGAAGGAAAACGCCTCACAGAAAGCTTCATGAAACCAGAAGCCAGGAGAAGAAGCTAGCAGATGATGCTGTGTTCACTATGTGCCTTTCCAGATGAGAGAGAAACTCTGACTGTGTTCGCCATGTGCCCTTCCACTTGAGAAACCATTCTGTTTCTGGTATATTGCATTCCGGTAGCTAGCAAACTAGAACGGGGACTTTAAATAAAATTGATGGTCATGTTTCTTCATCCATCTTCTGTATTGGCATATTTTTCTGCCTTCAGAAGTTGATTCCTCAGCCAGCCCCCAGGGGCCGCAAGGGAAAGTGAAATGCAGTGATGTCAGGGCTTCCTGTGTGCATTCCAGCTGTCTCCTTCCCTTCTCTCAAGTACATGGCCTCAGGAATGTGATCTCGCCGCACAAACCTAGGAAAATCTATGCTACTGTCCCACAATTATTCTCTTTATTCTCTCTCTCTCTCTCTAACCTTTTTCGTTACTCATGTTTAATCATGTTTTACCTGTGGATGTCGGTTCTGTCTATCCTTGGGGCTTTAACCAAGAAACAAGATTGACCTTAGTTTCTCAGACAGTGGGGTAAGGACAGTCTGGGACCCCCTGTGCCCTGGTCAGGCACCATGGGCTCTGGAGGGGTTGGGGGTATGGGTGGAGGATGGAGCCAGGTGACCACATCATCAAGGCTCCCCCTTCCTGAGTCCTTCCTATGGGCTACACAGAGTCCAGGTAGCTCACAGGTGCTCTCTTTATTCTCCATGGCATATCTGTCTTCACTAGTGTAAGAAACCACCCGCAAATCTAGTGGCTAAATACAACAACCATTAGTGTCATTACCCATTGACTCTAGGTGTTAGCTGGGCAGTTTCTGGGCTCTACTCCAGGCCCAGCTGGTCTCAGCTGACCTCGCCCCTCATACATAAGTGGTTAGCTGGCAGGCCAGCTGGGGACTCCTGTGGCTCGGGGCAGTGGAAGTGACTGAGCTGTGTGGCTCCCGTCCTCCATCCAGCAGGCCAGCCTAGGCTCAGGTGGCTTCAGCAGGGTTTTAATAGAAGGAGGAAAATTTCTAAGGCCTCTTGGGGCTAAGGCTTGGAACAGACTCAGTATCACTGCTGCTGCTTTCTATTACAAAGTGCAAGTCATGCATCCCTCCTGGATTTGAGGGGAAGAAATGAAGTCCATCATAATTTAACACTGGAAATATTAATTTCAGAAACTACTGTGCTAATATTTAGACTTCAGGAGTGAATCAAACCAAATCAATTACCTCTGTGTATTGTTAGAACAGAAGATAAAATAGCTTACTAGCTGATAATAAGTTATGGATGTCACTATGACACAAAATTTGCTGTGATTTACTTTTTTGGCTACAAGTGCAGTATTTTTCATGAATGACAACACAGCTTTTCCAACTCAGAACGTAAAATTCCAGCTCTAAAGAATGTACTGTGTGACTTGAAAAAAATCTGTTTGTGACTAAGTAACAACCTTTCCCCTGGAAACCAGGAATTTAATGTAGGGATTTAAAAAGCAGAAAACGAGAGAAAAAATAATAAAGAACCTTTAATTGTGTTTTGGACTAGTTCAGCTTTTAAACACCTTTACCTTTCTTTAGAAATGTATGTTTTAGATATTAAGAATTGATAATGGATTTAATTTAGATAGAAAAATAAAAATTTGTATTTCTTTTCCGATAGAAAAAAATACATAACACTAATATGCATATCTGATTAAAATCAGGTATTAATGACTTTGAAGTGTTATGAGACTTTGACATCTTTAACATAGGTAAATCTGAACACAGTTACTTTTTATTGGCAGTGCAGTGGGTGATTGTAGAGAGGAAACCACCATGGAGGCTAGACTTATAACTAAGGGGAATGTAGAAAAACAGATCATTCAACATCTGCCTTTTTCTAGAATTACCTTGAAACTTAAAATTGATATCATGTTTATTTGCTAGAAAATTATATATACTAACTAAAAAACACATTTCTGCAAAGAAATTAAAAATGATATACTCTGGGTCTAGTGAAAAGACATTTAATAAAAACCTCTAAGTAAATAAGAATATGTAGGAATTTATCTGAAAGCAATCAAATTTTTAACTTATGGGAACCATATAAACCTATAACATCTTTATGGGATTCAGAAAGAATATTTATTGAACTTTATTATGAGGAAAATACGTTTTCTTGTATTTCTAGATATGGTTTTAAAAAGTGATCCTTGAAAGTCCTTTTGATACATTTTATATTTAATAGTTTGTTTTAGACCTTTTGAAAAGACTATTGCTGCTGCAAATAGTTTTGTAATTTATGTTCGAAGTCTTTGTAAATTTGTTTATTTAAAAGTATCATAATCTGTTCTGAGCATCCACTTGGAAAAATGTCTTTTTCTGATCTAAGATGACAACAGACTAAAAAATTGTGGTCTGGATTTTTTTATTTATGTCCTTAATCTTATCTATGATCCAAAAGCAGTTATAGGATGAGTTTATATATAAAAAATAAAGTTTTATTTATGGAAGGAATTATTCTAAGGGAAATTTCCAAGGTCAAACTGTATTATTTATTTCCTTCTATATTGTGTGTCTGTTTATGTTATACAATCTGTTACTCCTTTAGATTTCCTATACTAGCATGATAAATCACCAGAGAACCTGTTTGGGGCATAAAATTTTGATACAGAATATTTAGTGAGTCTCTTGATAATAACCCAGAATGTATGCACATTGTTGAACTCGACCCAAGTTTACTTTTAATATCACTGTAATGAAGGTAGGACAAAACTTAAACTTCGGGCTTGTTTTTCCCAGAACACATGGTACGGACATTGCATTCTATTTTAATTTTAAAAAAATAAAATAAAACCTGAGGCATATTTTTCCATAATTATATACTTATATATTCATTGCTCTTGAAAAATATATGTAGAAGCTATCTTTTTATTTCTTATCTTATTAATTTGTTCCAAAGATAAAACTGCCATTCTACATTCCCTGTGGAAGGAAAAAAGCATCAACTTAAAACAAGCAGTGCTGCTGTCAGATAAGTAGATGTCAGTATATACTTATAAGAATACAACTAAAAAATATATAATGTATATATTAATTCAACCTTTTTCTATGTAATATTTCCAAATCAGACATTCTTACATTCCTGGAATTTTGTTTGATATTCCAAGGGTAATAATGATAAAATGTTTTCTTTGATTATTGTGGGGAAAAAAAAATAAATATCAATTCTGTTAAACCATACTTCTCAGAAAAAATGGAAAGCCCACTCGGTGATGGGAGGAGCTGCAAAAGCAAACTGCAAAGGGATGTGGATATGGGAAAGTTGGAGAAAGGAGGCCATTTTTACAAAGGAGCCTTCTCAATGAGGGATGATTTTGCCTCCCAGGTGACATTTAGCAATGTCTAGAGACATGTTTGCTTGTTACAAGTGGGGTGGGAGGAAACTGACATCGAGTGAGTAGAAGTCAGGGATATTGCTTAAAACTCTGCAATACACAGGGCACCTATCCCCAAAGAAGAATTATCCAGCCCAAAATGTGAGTGGTGTCAAGGTGGTGTCAAGGTCAAGAAACTCTGGATTACCTCCATTTTATATCTGAGAAGACCGAGGGTCTTACAGATTCCACAAGTAGTAGAGCCCACTTTCTTCTTTTGCATGGGCAGGCACTGGGAATCGAACTCGGGTCTCAGTCGTGCAGGTGAGAATTCTGCCACTGAGCCACCCTGGCCCGCCCAGTAGAGCCCACTTTTAATCTCATCGCCGTGCTCTTCACCACTAACTATACTGACATCCATCTCATGCAGGTAGATATCAGATCACTTTAGCATATGCTATTTAAGTTTTAATTTATCTGAGAAGCAATGCAGTCGTTAAGTACAGGGCCTTGGTATCAGACTTCCTGGGTTGAAATCTGTACACCATTCCTGCCACCACTCATTACCTACTGGACCTTGGGCAGGTTCAATAGCACCTCATCCCTGGCCTCAGTTTTCTTACCTGCAAAACTGAGCTCAAAGTAATATTGACTGTGCTGGTTTGAAAGGAAGTATGCCCCCTAAGAAAAGCCATATTTTAATATAAATCCTATTTCATAAAGGTAGAATAATCTCTATTCAATACTGTATGTTTGAAACTGTAATGAGATCATCTCCCTGGATGATGTGATTTAGTCAAGAATGGTTGTTAAACTGGATTAGGGGACGACATGTCTCCCCCCATTTGGGTAGGTCTTGATTGGTTTACTGGAGTCTTTTAAAAGAGGAAATATTTTGGAGAATGAGAGATTCAGAGAAAGCTGAACAACATAGCCACAAGAAGCTGAAGTCCACCTGCCAGCGACTCTGGAGATGAAGAAGGGAAATACCTCCCAGGGAGCTTCATGAAACAGGAAACCAGGAGAAGCTAGCAGATGATGCCATGATTGCCATATGCCCTTCCAGATGAGAGAGGAACCCTGAGCCTGTTCGCCATGTGCCCTTCCAGCTGAGAGAAAAACGTTGAATGTCGCTGGCCTTCTTAAACCAAGGTATCTTTCCCCGGATGCCTTAAATTGGACATTTCTATAGACTTGTTTTGATTGGGACATTTTCTCAGCCTTGGAAGTGTAAACTAGCAACTCATTTAATTTCCTTTTTTAAAAGCCATTCTGTTTCTGGTATATTGCATTCCGGTAGCTAGCAAACTAGAACATCGACCTTATGGATTTATTGTAGCGTTGTGTGCTTTGTTCTGGTAAAGCAATAGTCCCATGGCTAGTAGTTGTTTTTATCTAACTGTTCTTGGCCTGATACAGTGCTCACCTCACTCTCAGGGCGTGGAGCTAGCCTGGCGTGTGGACTAGTGTGAGGAGAGCGTTCTCCCAGTAAGGCAATAAGCACGTATTTCAATTCATTCATCAGCCTGGAGAGCTTGGTTCCTGAAACAGAGCCCTTCCCTGAGGAGTCCCAAGGCAGAGCCTGAACGCAGAAGCCATCTGTGGCCTCATTTTTTCTCTCAAAACCCCTGCCAGGGCATGAAGAGAAGGGATGAAATGGGCGCCAAATAAACAATAATGATGTCAGAATGGCAGTTAGGGGAGAGCCAGGGAGCTGAGCGGTGGTGTCAGGGCAGGTCTCCTTTTCTAATGGGTTGGCAAAGGATGGGCATGAGACTTGCCTTCGTTGGACCAGGCAAGCCCCACGCATGCTTAAGAAGGCATCCTGTGAGAAGACGGCATCTCACCTCCTTCTGTAGGGAGCAGCCCATCCTGCCAGGTGGTAAAGGTGAGCCCAAGCCACCTTTGAGTGGAACCTGAGGAAATCAGGTCAGCTCTGAAGTTCCCTCACCTGTAGGTCATTTCTCCAGGTGGCAGCTGAGGGCCCTGCCTAGGTTTGGACTGTCACACACATCCTTCTGAGGCGCTCTGATGCTTGGAACCATCGTGGCCACGCCTCCTTCTCCCACCTCAGGGGAGCCAGGCCCCAGCACTGTAGCACAGAGACCTATTCTGGCGCACTGCTAGGCCCTTTCCAGGGCCTTTATTCAGTTTGTTTCTCAGAACATGGTAAGATAGGTATTTGTAACTGTTTTAACTCTAAATGTTTTAACTCAAATTTGCTTGGATGAAAAGAGAATTTGTTTCACAATCTGAAGAAAATCTAGGGTTGGCTTCAGCCGCAGCTGGTTCTGGAGTCTCAGAAAGTTGTCATAGTGACTCTCTCTCCATCTGTCAACTACTCTTTCTTATTTTTGCTCAATTCTCAGACAGGCTGTCCCCTTAGAGTGACAAAATGTCTACCAGGACATCATGAATTCATAATCTTATTTCATAGAAGTTTCATGTATCTCATTAGGCCTTAGTGGTCCAATTGGCTTAAATCTGGGTCACATGCCCCACCCCTAGGGAGAGGGGAGAGTGAGATGGAACACCACCCAAAATACATGGGTGGGGAGAGGGAGGAAATGACTCCCCAAAAAGAATTTCTTGTTGGTGTCAGTGGTCCAATTGGCTTAAATCTGGGTCACCAGAAGGGTGGATGGATGTGGCTGGCAAAAAAACAGATGGCTGTTCTGGCATTGTTACCCCATTTACCAGTGATGAAACTGGGGCGCAGAGCAGGCAAGTAACTTGGCAAAAGTCCCACAGCAAATAGCAGACGAGGAATTTGACCCGTCTCGTTTTCCTGCCCTGAGTATCTTGATGAAGGAAAACGCTCTTTCAGTTCTAGCCTTTCTCCCAAGTGCTCTGTGGCCTTTTTTTTTTTTTTTTAATTAAAAAAAGAATTAACAAAACAATTAGAAATCATTCCAATCTACATGTACAATCAGTAATTCTTAATAACATCACATAGTTGCATATTCATCATTTCTTAGTACATTTGCATCAATTTAGAAAAAGAAATAAAAAGACAACAGAATAAGAATTAAAACAATAATAGAAAGAAAAAAAACCAAAAAAAACAAAAACAAAAAACCTATACCTCACATGCAGCTTCATTCAGTGTTTTAACATAATTGCATTACAATTGGGTAGTATTGTGCTGTCCATTTCTGAGTTTTTATATCCAGTCCCGTTGTACAGTCTGTATCCCTTCAGCTCCAATTATCCCTTCTCTTTTTTTTTTTTTTTAATTAACGGAAAAAAAGAAATTAACCCAACATTTAGAGATCATACCATTCTACACATGCAATCATTAATTCTTAACATCATCACATAGATGCATGATCATCATTTCTTAGTACATTTGCATTGGTTTAGAAGAACTAGCAACATAACCGAAAAAGATATAGAATGTTAATATAGAGAAAAAAATAAAAGTAATAATAGTAAAATCAAAACAAAACAACACAAAACAAAACAAAAACCTATAGCTCAGATGCAGCTTCATTCAGTGTTTTAACATGATTACTTTACAATTAGGTATTATTGTGCTGTCCATTTTTGAGTTTTTGTATCTAGTCCTGTTGCACAGTCTGTATCCCTTCAGCTCCAATTACCCATTGTCTTACCCTGTTTCTAACTCCTGCTGAACTCTGTTACCGATGACATATTTCAAGTTTATTCTCGAATGTCCGTTCACATCAGTGGGACCATACAGTATTTGTCCTTTAGTTTTTGGCTGGATTCACTCAGCATAATATTCTCTAGGTCCATCCATGTTATTACGTGGTTCATAAGTTTATCTTGTCTTAAAGCTGCATAATATTCCATCGTATGTATATACCACAGTTTGTTTAGCCACTCTTCTGTTGATGGAGATTTTGGCTGTTTCCATCTCTTTGCAATTGTAAATAATGCTGCTATAAACATTGGTGTGCAAATGTCCGTTTGTGTCTTTGCCCTTAAGTCCTTTGAGTAGATACCTAGCAATGGTATTGCTGGGTCGTATGGCAATTCTATATTCAGCTTTTTGAGGAACCGCCAAACTGCTTTCCACAGTGGTTGCACCCTTTGACATTCCCACCAACAGTGGATAAGTGTGCCTCTTTCTCCGCATCCTCTCCAGCACTTGTCATTTTCTGTTTTGTTGATAATGGCCATTCTGGTGGGTGTGAGATGATATCTCATTGTGGTTTTGATTTGCATTTCTCTAATGGCCAGGGACATTGAGCATCTCTTCATGTGGCTCTTGGCCATCCGTATTTCCTCTTCTGAGAGGTGTCTGTTCAAGTCTTTTTCCCATTTTGTAATTGGGTTGGCTGTCTTTTTGTTGTTGAGATGAACAATCTCTTTATAAATTCTGGATACTAGACCTTTATCTGATATATCATTTCCAAATATTGTCTCCCATTGTGTAGGCTGTTTTTCTACTTTCTTGATGAAGTTCTTTGATGCACAAAAGTGTTTCATTTTGAGGAGTTCCCATTTATTTATTTCCTTCTTCAGTGCTCTTGCTTTAGGTTTAAGGTCCGTAAAGCCGCCTCCAGTTGTAAGATCCATAAGATATCTCCCAACATTTTCCTCTAACTGTTTTATGGTCTTAGACCTAATGTTTAGATCTTTGATCCATTTTGAGTTAACTTTTGTATAGGGTGTGAGAGATGGGTCTTCTTTCATTCTTTTGCATATGGATATCCAGTTCTCTAGGCACCATTTATTGAAGAGACTGCTCTGTCCCAGGTGAGTTGGCTTGACTGCCTTATCAAAGATCAAATGTCCATAGATGAGAGGGTCTATATCTGAGCACTCTATTCGATTCCATTGGTCGATATATCTATCTTTATGCCAATACCATGCTGTTTTGACCACTGTGGCTTCACAATATGCCTTAAAGTCAGGCAGCGCGAGACCTCCAGCTTCGTTTTTTTTCCTCAAGATGTTTTTAGCAATTCGGGGTACCCTGCCCTTCCAGATAAATTTGCTTATTGGTTTTTCTATTTCTGAAAAATAAGTTGTTGGGATTTTGATTGGTATTGCATTGAATCTGTAAATCAATTTAGGTAGGATTGACATCTTAACTATATTTAGTCTTCCAATCCATGAACACGGTATGCCCTTCCATCTATTTAGGTCTTCTGTGATTTCTTTTAGCAGTTTTTTGTAGTTTTCTTTATATAGGTTGTTTGTCTCTTTAGTTAAATTTATTCCTAGGTATTTTATTCTTTTAGTTGCAATTGTAAATGGGATTCGTTTCTTGATTTCCCCCTCAACTTGTTCATTACTAGTGTATAGAAATGCTACAGATTTTTGAATGTTGATCTTGTAACCTGCTGCTTTGCTGTACTCATTTATTAGCTCTAGTAGTTTTGTTGTGGATTTTTCTGGGTTTTCGACGTATAGTATCATATCGTCTGCAAACAGTGATAGTTTTACTTCTTCCTTTCCAATTTTGATGCCTTGTATTTCTTTTTCTTGTCTAATTGCTCTGGCTAGAACCTCCAACACAATGTTGAATAATAGTGGTGATAGTGGACATCCTTGTCTTGTTCCTGATCTTAGGGGGAAAGTTTTCAATTTTTCCCCATTGAGGATGATATTAGCTGTGGGTTTTTCATATATTCCCTCTATCATTTTAAGGAAGTTCCCTTGTATTCCTATCTTTTGAAGTGTTTTCAACAGGAAAGGATGTTGAATCTTGTCGAATGCCTTCTCTGCATCAATTGAGATGACCATGCGATTTTTCTGCTTTGATTTGTTGATGTGGTGTATTACATTAATTGATTTTCTTATGTTGAACCATCCTTGCATACCTGGGATGAATCCTACTTGGTCATGATGTATAATTCTTTTAATGTGTTGTTGGATACGATCTGCTAGAATTTTATTGAGGATTTTTGCATCTGTATTCATTAGAGAGATTGGTCTGTAGTTTTCTTTTTTTGTAATATCTTTGCCTGGTTTTGGTATGAGGGTGATGTTGGCTTCATAGAATGAATTAGGTAGTTTTCCCTCCACTTCGATTTTTTTGAAGAGTTTGAAGAGAATTGGTACTAATTCTTTCTGGAACGTTTGGTAGAATTCACATGTGAAGCCATCTGGTCCTGGACTTTTCTTTTTAGGAAGCTTTTGAATGACTAATTCAATTTCTTTACTTGTGATTGGTTTGTTGAGGTCATCTATGTCTTCTTGAGTCAAAGTTGGTTGTTCATGTCTTTCCAGGAACCCGTCCATTTCCTCTAAATTGTTGTATTTATTAGCGTAAAGTTTTCATAGTATCCTGTTATTACCTCCTTTATTTCTGTGAGGTCAGTAGTTATGTCTCCTCTTCCATTTCTGATCTTATTTATTTGCATCCTCTCTCTTCTTCTTTTTGTCAATCTTGATAGGGGCCCATCAATCTTATTGATTTTCTCATAGAACCAACTTCTGGTCTTATTGATTTTCTCAATTGTTTTCATGTTCTCAATTTCATTTATTTCTGCTCTGATCTTTGTTATTTCTTTCCTTTTGCTTGCTTTGGGATTAGTTTGCTGTTCTTTCTCCAGTTCTTCCAAGTGAACAGTTAATTCCTGCATTTTTGCCTTTTCTTCTTTTCTGATATAGGCATTTAGGGCAATAAATTTCCCTATGCAGCACTGCCTTTGCTGCATCCCATAAGTTTTGATATGTTGTGTTTTCATTTTCATTTGCCTCGAGGTATTTACTAATTTCTCTTGCAATTTCTTCTTTGACCCACTCGTTGTTTAAGAGTGTGTTGTTGAGCCTCCAGGTATTTGTGAATTTTCTGGCATTCTGCCTATTATTGATTTCCAACTTCATTCCTTTATGATCCGAGAAAGTGTTGTGTATGATTTCAATCTTTTTAAATTTGTTAAGACTTGCTTTGTGACCCAGCATATGGTCTATCTTTGAGAATGATCCATGAGCACTTGAGAAAAAGGTGTATCCTGCTGTTGTGGGATGTAATGTCCTATAAATGTCTGTTAAGTCTAGCTCCTTTATAGTAATATTCAGATTCTCTATTTCTTTATTGATCCTCTGTCTAGATGTTCTGTCCATTGATGAGAGTGGGGAATTCAAGTCTCCAACTATTATGGTATTTGTGTCTATTTCCCTTTTCAGTGTTTGCAGTGTATTCCTCACGTATTTTGGGGCATTCTGGTTCGGTGCATAAATATTTATGATTGTTATGTCTTCTTGTTTAATTGTTCCTTTTATTAGTATATAGTGTCCTTCTTTGTCTCTTCTAACTGTTTTACATTTGAAGTCTAACTTGTTGGATATTAGTATAGACACTCCTGCTATTTTCTGGTTGTTATTTGCATGAAATATCTTTTCCCAACCTTTCACTTTCAACCTATGTTTATCTTTGGGTCTAAGATGTGTTTCCTGTAGACAGCATATAGAAGGATCCTGTTTTTTAATCCATTCTGCCAATCTATGTCTTTTGATTGGGGAATTCAGTCCATTAACATTTAGTGTTATTACTGTTTGGATAATATTTTCCTCTGCCATTTTGCCTTTTGTATTATATATATATCATATCTGACTTTCCTTCTTTCTACACTCTTCTCCATACCTCTCTCTTCTGTCTTTTTGGTTCTGACTCTAGTGCTCCCTTTAGTATTTCTTGCAGAGCTGGTCTCTTGGTCACAAATTCTCTCAGTGACTTTTTGTCTGAGAATGTTTTAATTTCTCCCTCATTTTTGAAGGACAATTTTGCTGGATATAGGAGTCTTGGTTGGCAGTTTTTCTCTTTTAGTAATTTAAATATATCATCCCACTGTCTTCTAGCCTCCATGGTTTCTGCTGAGAAATCTACACATAGTCTTATTGGGTTTCCCTTGTATGTGATGGATTGTTTTTCTCTTGCTGCTTTCAAGATCCTCTCTTTCTCTTTGACCTCTGACATTCTAACTAGTAAGTGTCTTGGAGAACGCCTATTTGGGTCTAATCTCTTTGGGGTGCGCTGCACTTCTTGGATCTGTAATTTTAGGTCCTTCATAAGAGTTGGGAAATTTTCAGTGAAAATTTCTTCCATTAGTTTTTCTCCTCCTTTTCCCTTCTCTTCTCCTTCTGGGACACCCACAACACGTATATTTGTGCGGTTCATATTGTCCTTGAGTTCCCTGATACCCTGTTCAAATTTTTCCATTCTTTTCCCGATAGTTTCTGTTTCTTTTTGGAATTCAGATGTTCCATCCTCCAAATCACTAATTCTATCTTCTGTCTCTTTGAATCTATCATTGTAGGTATCCATTGTTTTTTCTATCTTTTCTACTTTGTCCTTCACTTCCATAAGTTCTGTGATTTGCTTTTTCAGTTTTTCTATTTCTTCTTTATGTTCAGCCCATGTCTTCTTCATGTCCTCCCTCAATTTATCGATTTCGTTTTTGAAGAGGTTTTCCATTTCTGTTCGTATATTTAGCATTAGTTGTCTCAGCTCCTGTATCTCATTTGAACTATTGGTTTGTTCCTTTGACTGGGCCATATTTTCAATTATTTGAGCATGATCCGTTATCTTCTGTTGGCGTCTGTGCATTTAGACAGATTTCCCTGGGTATTGGATCCAAAAGTTTGGAAGATTTTTCTGTGAAATCTCTGGGTTCTGTTTTTCTTATCCTGCCCAGTAGGTGGCGCTCGTGGCACACATTTGTCTGCGGGTCCCACCAGTAAAAGGTGCTGTGGGACCTTAAACTTTGGAAAACTCTCGCCGTCCTGGGGGTTCGCTAGCCGAAGCGGCTTGAGCCGGCCCGGGGTCCGAACGCAGGGAGGGTTGCTGGTCGCCACAGCCAGGGGAAGAGCCCGTCCGAATTTCCTAGTCGGCCCTGGGCAACAAGCGTGGCGGGAGGGCGCCAGCGGCAGTGGCCCGCCTGAGAGAGTGCACGTTCCCCGGGAGTCACGGGTTTGGAAGGGGCCTCCCCCACCCGTCACCGTTCTCCGCGGCCTGGGGATTTCTGATCCAATTCTCTCAGTTGGTCCAGGGGCTGTGCGTGGTGTGGGCACCAGCCGCCTTGGTTTCAGGGGACCGCCTCTCCAATTCTCCCAGCCGGCCCGGGAAGGGGGAAGGGAATAACTCCGGCCGCTTGCCACCCCGCCCGGTAAGGCCCGCGCGCCTCGGCGATCTCACCCGAGCTGCTTCTCTCAGCCATCCAGCCGTTCCAGGATGGGGTACGCTGTCTTTTTTATCTCTGTTGTGGCTTTGGGCGCTTTCTGTATCGTTTCTACTCCCCTAGTAGGTGTCCTGGAGAAGAAACTAAGATCCGCGCGTCTTACTAAGCCGCCATCTTCTCTGTGGCCTTTTTAAGTGTCCACTTCAAACTCTAGAACATGACCAAGGATTCTGGTTTAAAACACAACTGGCTAGAGATAGTGGCATGGGATTTTGTGGCCACTGACAAGAGGCAAAATTTCTGGTTAGGAAAGTCTCTTTTCAGAAACTGTTCTAGCAGCTCAATAAAAGTGTATCTAAAAGTTCATGTGACTCTGCCTTTCACCTTTTAGTTGCTGCCTAATTGTAAATTTTAAATGCACAATTCTTTCCCCGTGTGTCATTTTTCAGCAGTGAAAAAAATTCTTCTGCTGAGGAGATGCAGAATTGGCATTCACAGCAAAGAGAGAGGCCTGCTCCCCACCCCCACCCCCACCCCCAGCCCCACATTTAGAAGATTCCAGCTTAAGCCTTCAGTCTCAGGATACTGAGGAAGGCAGTGAATTGGGTCTTGGATGGAGGAGGTCCCCAATTAAAAAGACAAGAAACAAACTCTTTCCTCAAAGAAGCAGAAAATCTGAGCTATGAAACAGAAATGGATGGGGCTTAAGAGGGAGTATAGGGGTGCTTTCAGCCCTCAGTCATGAGATCATGGAACAGGATGGGAAATCTGAGCTTTGTGCCAAAGAAAACTCTTTGCTCTTATAAAAAGCCCGTTGAGCTTTCTTCATGAGGAGCTGCTGCTTGGGATTCACAGATGGGCACGTTGGCTACCCACACAGGGTCCCTGGCCAGCTCTGAAGACCCGGAGCCCCTAATTTGTGGTCATATTGCTGTTTCAGTCCAGGCTATGTGTGCGCTGTGGCTCCCTTAGGTGATGAGACAGTGTCCGATCCTTTTTATCTTTGATTTCTGGTGGGAAAACCCCATACACAGAACAGGGTCTGTTTGATGGTTTAAAATGCTACATGTGTTTCCCTCCTGGCAGAAACACCATGTCAGGCCATGCTGCAGCCTGCCGAGTGTGAAGGGGAAAGGGGCTGCTTATTTACCTTGGAGGTGGGTTGTGTACCATCAGGCAGGCCTCAGGAGGCAGCCGGGGGTGGAAGAGATGGTGCGGGAGCTGGGAGCCAAGCTGACCTAGGTTTGAATCCCGCTTCAGCCACTGAAAAGCTGCGTGCGCTTCGGCCAGTTGCCCGGCATCACGAGCCTTGTTCTCCTCATCTGTAAAGTGGGGATTATCTGATGTAAAGATTAAGTAAAATGGTATTTAATGGACCAGGCATGAAGAAGGTACCCGGTAAATGTTAGTGTGTCCCCACCTTCCTCCTTTGGGCTCCTCTTTAACATTTCCTCACCATTACAAAATGCATTTTCTAGCCCCATTTTTCAGGAGGGGAATTGGAGACAAACTGCAGAAGGGTGATCTCCAGGTGTCCCAGTGGCAGCTGGGGACCTGTGAAGAATCTGTTGGTCAGGAGAGACAACTAAAGACATGTCACCTCACTCCAATACAGGTGTTGAGATTGCTAGCAAAAGCAAGCCTCACACAGGCTCCGATGAAAACACGTCTTCCTCACATAGAGAAGAGTCAGAGAAAGGTCAGCGTCACTAGTGGACATCAGTTTCCCATAGCCAGTGGGTCTCAATCCAAGGCCAAGGCAGGCACGCAGCACCCCACTCTCGTGTTCGTGTGCCCCTGTGGTGGAGGAACCCCCTCCCTCCTTGCCAGGAAAGGCTGTAACACAGAGATGCAAACTGGATGTCTCAAAACATACCCACCAGTCACATGTCTCCGGTGAATGATGCCATATGCTCAGGATAATAGGGAAAGGAATGTACCAGAAGCCCCTTGTCTCCCAGCACAGGATGTATTTGTGGGTCCCAGGGAAAGGCGGCAGGCCACGCTAGGACTGCCCCCTACTATAAGATCCCACACGTGGTGGCAGAGAGCCCAGCAGACTTCTCAGCATCCACTGCTGTGGACCAGAAGGGGACACACAGGTGTCAGCTGGCTCCACAGGCCAATCCCATCCTCTCCCTAGACTGTCCTCTACTGTGGGTCCTGCCCAGGAATCTCCTTCCCTCCAAAGAGGAAACATAGATCGGTGCCCAAAGTGTGGTTGCCTGACCAGCAGTGTCCACAGCCCCTGGGAACTGGATAGAAATGCAAGGTCATGGGCTCCTCCCCAGGCCTGTTGAATCAGAGTCTCTGAAGGTGAGATCTAGCAGTCTGGATGTCAGTGATGCATCCCAAAATTTGAGAACCACTGTGCTACAGGAAGATTACCTCAGAGCAGGGGAAGGAAACCCTACTTTGCACCAAGCACTCTGAGGGCCCCTTTCCACAGTGGCGTCAGGGAAGCAGGCAGACTGGGCTCTGAGGTTAGACTGCCAGGCTCCGAGTGCTAGCTCTGCCACATTGTCGCCCTGTGACCTTGGACAAGTTCCTTCACCCGCTGTGGGCCTCCCTATCCCCATCTGGGGTTATCTTAGTTCTTACCTTGTAAGAATTCTTACCTTAATTCTTTCCTTGCTGAAAAGCATGAACCAGCTCATCCAAGCAAAATGCTTGTGGCAGTGCCTGCCTTGTGGTCAGAGTTCAGTGCACTGTAGTGCCCTTATCTTAGTTTTCAGCACACCAAGGTTGAGAGTCTCATTCTGGGGGTGACTTTGAACAGCCTAAGGATCTGCCAGAAATTGTAGGAGGCAGAAAAACAAAACAAAACGAACACTGGAAAAGCTGCTGCATGGAGCCTAATAGCAGGAGTGACAGTGATGGTGGCACCATTCATAGTAGTTCATTAAACCCTGGCCAAGGCTGAGGGATAGGGATTACTACCTGTATTTTTTTTCTTAGAGAGAAGTTGTTGGTTTACAGAAAAAGCATTCATAAAATACCGAGCTCCCATATACTGCCTTATTATTAACACCTTGCATTAGTGTGATACATTTGTTACAACTCATAAATGAACATTGTTATAGTTGTACTATTAACTTTAGTTGATGTTTACAATAGGGTTCACTGTACTGTACAATCCTTTTTTTTAACTTTTTTTATTGTGAAATAGAACATATATACAAAAAGCAATAAATTTCCAAGTACATTTTAACAAGTAGTTATACAACAGATTTTAAAGTTTGATATGGGTTACAGTTCCACGATTTTTCATCTTTTCTTCTAGCTGCTCTAAGACACTGAAGACCAAAAGAAATATAGTTTATTGATTGATCAGTCATATTCATTTGTTAAATCCTATCTTCTCTATTATAGTTTTCCTTTTCTTTTTTGCAAAAATAACATATATAAAAAAGCAATAAATTTCAAAGTATATTGCAACAATTAGTTATAAAACAGATTTCAGAGTTTGGTATGGGTTATACTTCCATAATTACAGGTTTTTAATTCTTGCTGCTTTAAGATACTAGAGACTAAAAGAAATATCAATATGATGATTCAGTATTCATACTTATTTGTTTAACCTGACCTTCTCTGTATAACTTCAGCATTTACTACCCATTCTCTATCTCCACCCCAGATCCTGGTAACCTGTATTCTAGTTTCTGGCTGTATGAATTTGCTTATTCTTATTATTTCATATCAGCTGGTCAGACTCTACTTATCCTTTTGTGTCTGGCTTATTGCTGTCAATATGCTGTCTTCAAGGTTCAACCATGTTGCTGCATATATCAGAACTTCATTCCCTTTCATGGCTGAATAATATACCATTGTGGGTATATACCACATTTTGTTTATCTATTCATTCACCGAAAGACTCTTGGACTGCTTCCATCTTTTGGCGATTGTGATAGTGCTGCTGTGAACATCACATGAAAATCAGCAGGTTTGAGTCCCTGCTTTCATTTCTTCTGGGTATATACCTAGAAGTGAGTTTGCCCAGCCATATTGTAATTCTGTACTTAACTTTCTACATAACTGCCAAACTGTCTTCTACAGCAGCTGCACTATTTTATATACCCACCAAAAAAAAAAAAATGAGTGTCCCTATTTCTCTACGCCTCTTCAACATTTGTAGTTTTCCAATTTTTTAAGAGTAACCATTCTAGTGGATGTGAAATGGTACCTCATTGTGATTTTAATTTGCATTTCCCCAATAACTAATGATGGTGAGCATCTTTTCATCTGCTTTTTGACCGTGTCTTCTTTGGAGAAATGTCTATTCAGATCTTTACCCACTTGTTTTTTTTTTTGAAACTGAAAAGAAATATACTTTATTTTTTATTGTAGAAGCAGTATTAGTTCATTATTTAAAATTAAAACACAATAGGTTCACATTTCCAAGAAAGTTAATGTCTCTGAAATCTCTCATACTATAAAGATGAACATCTCCAACAAGTTAGTACGTCTTTTCCTCCAATATCTTTTCCTCTCCATACATATAGTCAGATACTAACAATGGCGGCAGTATTCACACTTTGCGATGATGGAGGTGGCCTCAGGGCCCTCCATCTAATGACGAACAGAAGGGCAAACTGTGGTCTATATCCATTTCTTAATTGGGATGTTTGTCTTTTTATTGTTGAGTTGTAGGATTTCTTTATATATTCTGGATGTTTAATATTATTAGATATTTTCCAAATATTTTCTTCCATTGAGTAGGTTCTCTTTACTTACATGACAAAGTCCTTTGATACACAATAGTTTTAAATTTTGATAAGGTCCTGTTTATTTTTTCCTTAGTGTTTATGCTTTGCATATAAAGTCTAAGAAACCATTGCCTGATAGAAAGTCCTTAAGATGCTTCTCCATGTGTTTTTCAAGGAGCTTTATAGTTCTGGTGATTATATTTAGTTATTCAATCCATTTTTATTTGATATTGTGTATGGTGTGAGATGGGGTCCACCTTCATTCTTTTGCATATGGACATCCATTTCCCCCAGCACCATTTGTAGAAGATATTATTCTTTCCCAATCGAGTGCACTGCATACTATTGTGAAAAATCAGTCATCAACGTGAGGGTTCACTTATGAACTTAGCAATTTCCCTTGTGATTTCTTTCTTGACCATTGGTTGTTTAAGAATGCATTGCTTAATACTCAGGTTTCTCTTCAGATTATATAAATCTTTCACCTTTTACTAAAGATTTCCCTGGAGAGAAACAGTAATGAGTTACAAGACTAATTTTTTGAGGTCTTGCCAAAGCAAGACCAAACATAAACCATCAAAAACAGAAACTTCTCTTACTAATAAATAAACTTCTAAGCAAGAAAAAAAGAGAGAGAGAGTGCATTGCTTAATTCCCACATATTTGTGAATTTCTCATTTCTGACTCTGTTATTGATTTCTAGCTTCATTCTATTATGGTTGGAGAAGACACGTTGTATGATTTCAATATTTCTTAATTTATTGAGACTTGTTTTGTGACCTAACATATGATCTATCCTGGAGGATGATCCACATGCACTAGAGATGAATGTATATTCTAGTTCAGTTGGGTAAAGTTTCCATATATGTGTGTTAGGTCTAGTGGTTTAGAGTATCATTCAAGACTTCTATTTTCTTATTGATCCTCTATCTAGATGTTCCATCCATTACTGAAAGTCAAGTTGAAATCTTTAAACTGTTAATGTAGAACTTTCTTTTTCACCCTTCAAATCTGTCAGTATTTGTTTCATATATTTTGGGACTCTACTTTTAGGTGCATAGATATTTATTATTATATGACTTCTTATTGAATTGACCCCTTTATCAGTATATTATAACATTCTTTGTCCCTCATAATGGTTTTTTACTTAGAATCTATTTTATCTGATACTTATATAGCTACCCCAGCTCTCTTTCAGTTATTACTTGCATGGAATATTTTTTTCTATCCTTTTGCTTTCAACCTACTTTTGTCATTGAATTTAAGGTGTCTCTTTAAGCAGCACATACTTGGGTCATCCTCTTCCAGCCATTATGCCAATCTCTGCTTTTGGACTGGAGAGTTTTATCCATTTACTCCACCTTGTAAGTGGTAGAACTAGGATTCGAACTAAGTCAGCTTGAAAAACATTCGTTGTACAGTTACTGGACAGAGGTGGTGGACTCTTTTGCCCGATGCACTCAGTGACCAATTCCTAAGACACTGGGGTTTCAAAGACAGAAGAGTTTATTACTACACGCATAGTAGCAGAGCAGATGGCCTAGTGGCCCAAAGTCTGTTTCCTTGAACGGCAGTAATTCTGATAGTTTTGTTAGAGAAAAAGATGGGCAGGGTTAAGGATAATGAGCACAGTGACTCCAATGATGTAATTAAAGGTGATCTAATTATTGAGCATGTGCAGATTGATTAAATGCTTAATCACTAAACAATGTAAAAAGATTGTGAAATGAGGTATAGGTGATTTGTAAGTTAAAGTCTAAGCTATTGTGCATGTCAGGTGAGTCCATTTTGGTTTAGATCAAGTTATCAAGATAACTTGAGACTTGGCAGTGGTTTAGTCCTGGGCTGACCCAAGACCCTTTGTTATAAACGTTAGGGTCTATCTTTAGTGGTTACAAGGCCCTAAAGTTGAAAAACTGAATAACTGGGTACAAATGAAAGTTTTTACACTCACAAGGACAGAAGATAAGGGCTATAAAATAATTTTCAGAGTTCAAGGCAACTGGATTACAATGTAAAGATCTGTTTACTCCAATATACCAGAAAGCAAAAAGGATTATCTGTATAATGGTTCAGCAATAAAAATCATCCCTTAAATCCTGATTTCTCAGTTATATAGTCACAAGCTGAGAAGTTTCTAGAGTCCCAATTTCTTCTCCCATGAAGCTCTGTGAAGAGGAGAATGGATTTAATGTGCAGGGGCCCTGCCCCACCTTCCCTGGAGCCTGGTATTTCCCCAAGTGGACAGAGAGAAAAACACTTAGAAATGATAATTAAATGAGTCCATGTTTAAGAGGCATTTAAGTGGATTAAAATCAATATAAGTCTTTTAAGTCTGGAAGGCCTTTTTAGCTGACATCCTTAATGTTTGGTGGGTGGAATTCTTTGTTTGGAAAGATCCTGGTTTGCATGGAACTGGCAGTCCCAAGTGAAGCAGATCTGCCCTGCATTGTGCATTAGAGAGGATGAGAGGTGTACAGGACCCAGGGGGGCATTTGTTTAGGGCCTTAAATGCTCAGGCTGACGCCAGGTTGGTGCCCCCACACCTGGGGCACAGATAGAGGAGGGACACTGAGTGCTTCTGTGACGGTCTCTTTCCCACCATCTGAGGCTGCGTTCCATAGACCGAAATCCTGAGACAAGACTTCACGTAAAAGTGATTTCCTAGAAAGCGTTCCCAGGGTAGGGCAATGAGGAAGTAGGACTGGGAGGGGAAGGACGCCAAGCAATGGTGTGAAAACAAGCAAAGTCCTAAGGGAACAGAGAGGGTGTAGGCAATTTTGTCTCAATCCAAATTGTAAGTCACATTTCAGAGCTTCCCAATAGGGGGAAGAGAGCTCAATTAGGGACTCCTGCAAAAGGATGTAAATCCCAGGTACTTCCATATCTCCATTTTCACAGGCCCTGAGGGGTCCAGCAGCCTGAGGGCCATCTGTCAACAAAAAAGCACCAGGGTTCTGGCTCTTGTGTTTGACAGTGGTGAGGGGATATGTATGCAGCCCTGACAGCCTTTAAATACTCGTCCTTCCCCTGCCATTAATGAGACAGTGTGTGGTCAGTATAGCCTTTCGAAGCAAAAGTAAGAAGAGTAGAAAGCAAGCCAGGTGAAAACATTTTCAAAAGGAGAATAAAAAATGAGCTGAACTGTCCTGTGGGGGAGAAACGCATAGAAAATGATGTGGGAACACAGAAAATGTTGATCAATCAATTTCTTTGGTAGGGTCAGAACATGAGAAATAATAAACAATCCAGTCCATTCGTCTCCCCCATCCCCAAACAAGCCTGCTTCGAACATGATAGAAGGTCTAACAGAGTCCAGTGAGTGCAGAATAAACATATTGAGTCTTGGATAATCTGATGCCCCTACAGCTCATCCTTTTTCATAGGTTCAACTCAAACTACCAGGAGAAATTATTAATTTTACACATGACTCCAGCAAGATTGAATTTTGAATCCTAGCCATTGAAGCAACCGAAACAGTCCTTACTATTTGTGTGTGCAAGCCGTTTTAAACAACCAGTCAATGAACTGAAAGTGTGGAAACTAGATCTCTAGGAGGAAACCAAGTATGATCCTAGAAAACAAAGTCCATCAACCTGTATTTGCTCTTGATAATACTAAAGGGACACCTAACTTGGCGTTTAATTATGTCAGTGGGTCCTTCTTAATAGGCTTCTTAATGTTCTAAGTTCAGTTTCTTTAAACTGCCCTGCAGTTGTTCTAACTGGGAATTGATCATTGAAGTTCTGGGCATCAGGCATTTCCCTGAAGTGTGTACCATCTGTGTGTACATCTACACATACCGCCTGTGCTCCCTTCTCATGGCCATTTCCCTATGCTTGAGCTCTTACTTCCAAGACACTTGCTTTATGTCTTGCTTAACAAAAGCTTGCTGAGAACAGAGATATACCAGTGACCCTCCATGCCTAGCACAGGGGATGAGCTCAGTAATAACTGGGGAAAAAATGCATGACAGAGATCAGGTATTCACTCGATACAGGGGGCCATGTCTCCGTCTTTTTATCTGCTGGATAAAGTTCTGACTAAGTGGACTCTCAGCTAGTTCTGACAGTTCTAGTAAAAAAAACCTTTTTGGGTATTGTCATTTGTAATAGTTTATGGCGTATGTGCTCAAATGATGAACTCATTTTCCCACTAAAGTCAGCAGTAGGGTGACTCTTTGGTAGACCACTCTGTCCAGTCAATTGTAGAAATTTTAGTTAGCTAAAAGGAGAGGCAAGAAATAATAATGAGTTGGAAAATAAGACTTATGGGGGTGGGGATTGAGGGATAAAGTTTTCTCTTGTAAAAGCAGATAGCTTTCAGCCCTTTGTGCACACCTCACCTGAGCACACATGACACAGGATTAAAATGGTCTACCTTCTAACCGCTTGGTCCTTCTCCCTTCTCCCAAGCTGGAAACTCCTCCTTGAAGACAGTATATATGGCTCAGTGAATGACATTGAGGCTCATGCAATAAACAATTATTACACAACAGCATGAACAAAAGAATGCAGGAAGTAACAAAAAGCACATACATCAAAATTATTGTACAGGAGCTGTTTGCTGTTTGAGATAAAATAAGAAACATTTGTTGAATGAATAAATGGGCTTCCTCTGGGGCAGCAGGAGGCAAGCACCACTGTTGGAGCCAGGCATGGTCTCTAGAGTTCCTCCTTTGCTGTCATTATCCCTGGGGTGTAGTGTACAGGACTGATGTCATGTGAGTCTCCAGCCTAGCTATGCATGGAAAGGAGGCAGCCTAACACCAAGGGTGCGCAGGCTGTTGAACATATTTAATACCCCAGAGAAGGCACTTTTCTTTGTCCACTCTGGGTCTCGATTCTTGAACCTCCAAATGGGCAGCAAATATATTAGCTCTTGGGGCCAGTGTTCCAAAGTATGCAGTATACTGTATACCGTATATAGCCGTATTACAGCTTCGTGCCAGGGTGCAGAACACTTACCTTGGGTGATTCAACATCCAAACTTCCTGGCCCCTCTTCCATTCTGAAAATTCTGACTTTAAAGGGTGGAGAAGTCCGTAATGTACATCTTTAATAGACTCACTGGGGATTTTAATTCAGGTTAAATTCTGAAGGTTCTTAACTGGGGTGCATACTGGAACCACCCAGGGGGTTATATCATTCTCAAGTTCATATTCTGTGGGCCTGAGAGAGTGATCACCAGCATTTGGGGAAGTGTTCCTATTTGTCTTCTTTTGGGGAAAATATAAAGATTAGCTTTGAACAGGGTCAATCTGATGCACCAAGGGGAGATGCATTACAGGAACAGGACAGCTTATGTGAGCCATTCCTAATTCATATTGATATGAATATGTAATACCTTTACTCATTTTAAAGCTTTTAAAGCACTTTCCCTCTAAGGGCCAAGAAAATTGTTTGAGAGGAGACCACGGATATCCGCTTTGATCAGATAATTGCTCCTCACTCAAGCTGTTCCCCTCCAGCTGATCTCAGGGGTCCAGGTACTCTGCAAATTCTAATACTCAGCTTGGGAGGGGAAATCTATTTCCCTTAAGCCAAAGCTAGACAAGTACTGTCTTAGCAGTTGCTTGGTTCATCTGAGCTCCATAACATGTGTGTTCTCGATATTGACCCTGCTTACTTCACCTTTTTAATCCTGGAAAGAACAAACCCAGAATAGGCCCGGCTTTGATTTCCAAATGAGGGTTTTGATGAAATTTCACCAAAGCACCTTGTTTTGCAATGACTTCCTTGGCATGTTCCTCCAAATCCCTCTCATGTGTGGATGATCCCCTGAGACCCCCTCGATATTCAGTGCTGGTTACCACCCAGAAGAAGGGCTGTGTACTCGGCCCAGCTACACCTGACTTTCAGCCACACTTGGAATCTGTCCTAGAGTCACCTATGCTCTGGGCTACTTAAAGGCCACTTTGGCTGCATCTGTTTTCCCTGTTTCAGAGTCTTCTGGCCTTTGCTCCCCGCCTGGTATATGCTCAATTTCCACGGATTCTTCGGGGGTGGGGGGCAGGGTGGAAAGGAGGCCTCATCTGCTGCTTGGTGTCTCCCTGGCTCAACTGTGATCCTTTCTCTGTATGTGTGTGTGTGATCCATTTTTATACTACAGCTAAGGGATGTTCTCAAAAATATGAATCGGGTTGTATTAGTTACCTGCCTAGAATCCTCTTGTGCTATCCCTTTGTACTTAGAAGTAAGTCCAAACTCCTTATCATGTTCTGCACGGCTCTGCATGACCAGCTCTCAGCTCTCGTATATCTCCCGTTCATCTTCTACATCCCTTGGTCCGTTCCTTGGATTCTCCTGCCTTTCCCCATTTTAGGGATTTCACATATGCTGCTTCTTCTGAGTGGAACACTCTTCACTCACCCCTTTATGTCTTTAATCCTTCTCATTACGTAGATTGCAGCCAAATACTACTTCCTCAAAGACACCTTCCTCTGTCACCTAAACCATGTGTGATGCTGTTTGCTTCCTTCATGGCACTTCTCAAACTTTATAATTATTTTTAAATAGATTTATTGAGATATAATTCTCATACCAAACAATTAACACTTTTAAAGTGTACAATTAATGTTTGTTAGTCTATTCATGGAGTTATACATCCACTGCCATAGTTTTAGAACATTTTCACTACCCCAAAAAGTTACCTAGTACTCAATTGTCATACTCCAATTTCCCATCCATTGTATGGCCATACCACATTTTGTTAACCCATTTATCAGTTGATAGGACATTTGGGTTATTTCCACGTGGAGGCTATTGTGAATAATGCTGCTGTGGTCATTGTGTATGGTTTTTGTGTGGACATTTTGCTTGAGTATATACCAAGGAGTGGAATTGCTGGACCGTATGGTAACTCTGTGCTTAAATGTTTGAGGAATTTCCAGACTGCTTACCTAAGTGTCTGCACCATTTTACGTTCCCACCAACAGTGAATGAGGGTTTTGATTTCTCAACATCCATCCCCAATGCTTGCTATTATCTATCTTTTTTGTTATAGTTATGCTAGTGGGTGTGAAGTGGTATCTCACTGTGGTTTTTTCATTTACATGTTCTTGATGATTAATGATGTTGAGCATCACTCATGTGCTGATTGGCCATTTGCATAGCTCTTTTGGGTTACATGTCTTTTTATTACTAAGTTGTAAAAGCTCTTTATGTGTTCTTCTTTTTTCCACTCTTTTTTTAAATCTTTTTTTTTGTATAGTATAACGTATATACAAAGCAAAGCAATCATTTGCAAAGCACTCTTCAAGTAGTTACAGGACAGAACCCAGAGTTTGTCATGGGCTACCATACAATCCTCTCACATTTTTCCTTCTAGCTGCTCCAGAACATAGGAGGCCAGAGGGCTTAACTATTTTTTTGTCATCGTAATCGACTTTCCCTCCTTCCTTCTTTGTGTAAAATAACATACACGCAAACAAGCTATAGCACCACAAAAGCACAGCACCACAATTAGTTGTAGAACATATTTCAGAGTTTAACATGGGTATACAATTCCACAATTTTAGGTTTTTACTTCTGGCTTCTCAAAAATACTGGAGACTAAAAGAGATATCAGTTTAATGATTCAGCATTCATATTCATTTATTAAATCCTATCTTCTCTGTATAACTCTGTATATCACCTTTGATCTTTCCATCCCTCTCTTTAGGGGTATTTGGGCTATGGCAATTCTAAATTTTTTATATTGGAAAGGTCTGTCACTAATATGGGGTAGGGAGATGGAACTATCTGATGTTCTGGAGAGGCTGGGCTAGGTTTCAGGACCCATCTGGAGGTTGTAGGTTTCTGACAAGTTACTCTAGTGCCTGGAACACTTGTGGAATCTTATTAATTGCCCTTGGTATTCTTTAGGATTGGCTGGAGTGGTCCTGGTTGAGGGTTGGCAGGTTATGATAGGTAGCAAGGTCTACCTGAAGCTTGCGTAACAGCAACCTCCAGAGTAGCCTCTTGACTCTATTTCTACTCTCTCTCCCACTGAAACTTTCTTAATTACAGAATTTCTTAATTCTTTTCCCCCTTTTGGTCAGGATGGAATTGTTGATCCCACAGTGCCAGGTCTGGATTCATCCCTGGGAATCATCTCCCACGTCGCCAGGGAGACTTTCACCCCTGGATGCTATATCCCACATAGGGGGGCAGGCAATGATTTCACTTGCAGAGTTGGGCTTAGAGAAACTGAGGCCACATCTGAGCAACAACAGAGGTAATTCTTAGGCGTGCCTATAGGTAGTCTAAGGTTCTATGCTACCTACATAAGCTTCACAGGAGTAAGCCTCCTGATCAAGGGCATGGCCTATTGATTTTGGTGTCCCTAAAGTTTGACACAGTATCAGGGAATTCCCTGATGGTAAGGTTTAATAGTTCCGTATTTTTCTCCCATCCCTCAGGGGATTTTGCCAATACTTTTTGATTAACTGCTTAATATACTCTAGGATGTATCCAGGCATTACAATAATCTATACAGGATTAAAGGGCCTCTTTCTTATTCTGTGCTCCCTGTGTTTCAATTGTTCAAATGAGCTATACAGATAGGTTGAGTTAGATTATGCACTACAGAAAATTTCAGTTCCATATCAAATAAACCTTTCTTCCATTGGTCTCAAAGTGTATGTGTGGTTCTAATATAGAGACACTGTCTTCCTTACCCCATGTTCTGAATTACTTCAATCCCAACCTGTTCGGCTTCATTCTTATCTCTAAATATCAGGTTATATATATAAAACAGCCTCTCAAATTCCAGAAATAATAATCACCACTCCAGACTTAATGTGTCTGCTCTAAAAGCTTACAATCTAGGACCCTGTTTTCTTATAAGCATTTTCTAAAGGTGACCATACCGTTCTTGTTCTTTTGTTTCTGGCTTATTTTGTCTCACCAAATGTCCCACATGTTCATTCGCATCGTTGCATGCCTCACGACTTTGTTCCTTTTTGTAGCAGCACAGCCTTCGTTCATAAGTATACACCATTGTTCGCCATTCTACTTCTCCATCAGTGCATCCTTCAGCCACCTGCATTCATCAGGCATCATGTAGAGGGCCCAAAGTCCACAGTCCATCAACATTCTCAATTTTAGATAATTTCATTCTTCCCAAGAGAAAGGAAACCAATAAACACACCCTCGCCAACTAGGAAATTTAAACCTCCTCTTAACTCTTGTCTCTCCCCCACTATTTACCTCTGCTATTGCTGTGGTAGTGCTGATGGTTTCCTTTTGAACATAGCTCATAGCATGCAATAGCAGTTTTCCCCCTGTACTTGAATAAACACTCTTTATACAAGAATCATATCTTTGAATTAATTCTTGCGAGAAGTAATTCATATTTCTAGTGTTAATCAGTTGGACATGTAGGTCTATACAACCACTTTCAATCTTGTTCATCTTCAATATGGTAATATTACTTACAGACCCACTAGAGAACCACCTTCACTCCTATCGAATCCCTTACACTGGAGTTCAACCTCATTAGCTAACTGTTCACCCATCTCTAGTTTCTATGTATCTCTAAGTCCCCTATATTCCGTATTATAAGCCTCTGATTATACCTTTATGCTGGTCATAAAAGCAGAATCATACAGCATCTATCCTTTTGTGCTGGCTAATTTCACTCAGCATTATGTCCTCAAGACTCATCCATCTTGTCATGTGCTTCAGGGTGTCATTTTGTCTTACTGCTACATAATATTCCATCATTATGTATATATCACATTTTGTTGATCCCCTCGTCTGTTGATGGGCATTTGGTTTGTTTCCATCTTTTGGTGACTGTGAATAATGCTGCTGCTATGAACATCGGTGTGCAAATGTCTGTTTCATTGTTTTCAGCCCTTCTGGGTATATACCAAGTAGTGCTATTGCTGAGTCATAGGGCAACTCGATATTTAATTTAATTTCCTAAGGAACCATCAAAAAGTCTTCTATAGTGCCTGCACCATTATACATTCCTACCAGCAGAGCATAAGTGTCCTATTTTTCCACATCCTCTCCAACATTTATAGTTTCCTGTTTGTTTAATACCAGCCATTCTTATAGGTGTGAGGTGGTATCTCATTGTAATCTTGATCTGCATTTCCCTTACAGCCAATGAAAATGAGCATCTCTTCATGTGCTTTTGAGCCATCTGTATTTGCTCTTCAGAAAAATGCCTATTCAGATCTTTAGCCCATTTTATAATCCAGTTGTTTGTTCTTCTGTTGTTGAGTTGTATGATTTCTTTGTATATACAGGAAATCAAACCTTTGTTGCATATGTGATTTCCAAATATTTTCTCCCATTCAGTTGGCTACCTCATCACCTTTTTGACAAAGTCATTTGAAGTGCAGAAGCATTTGATTTTGAGGAGTTCCCATTTATCTATTTTTCTTTTGTTGCTTGTGCTTTGGATATAAAGTCTAGGAAACTACCTCCTATTACTAGAACTTGAAGATGTTTCCCTACATTTTCTTCTAGAAGCTTTATGGTGCTAGCTCTTATATTTAGGTATTTGATCCACTTTGAGTTAATTTTTGTGTAGGGTGTAAGATAGGGGCCCACTTTAATTCTTATGGCTATGATATACAGTTCTTCCATGCCCAATTGTTGAAAAGACTATTTTGTCCCAATTCAGAGGATTTGGGGGCCTTGTCAAAAATCAGTTGACCATAGATTTCGTGGTCTATTTCTGCACTCTCGATTCAATTCCATTGGTCAATGCTTCTATCTTTGTTTCAGTACCATGTTGTTTTGACCACTGTGGCTTTATAATAGGTTTTAAAGCTAGAGAGTGTTAATCCTCCCACTTCATTCTTGTTTTTTAGGATGCTTTTAGCTACTCAGGGTATCTTTCCCTTCCAGATAAATTTGGTTAGCTTTTCCAGATCTTCAAAGAAGGTTATTGGAATTTTGATTGATACTGTGTTGAACCTGTAGATCAATTTGGGGAGAATTGACATCT
The DNA here is from genome assembly GCF_023851605.1 of Tamandua tetradactyla. Lineage (NCBI taxonomy): Eukaryota > Metazoa > Chordata > Mammalia > Pilosa > Myrmecophagidae > Tamandua > Tamandua tetradactyla. The sequence goes on along the minus strand of NC_135341.1, from coordinate 49,754,485 downwards.
TAACTATATTTAGCCTTCCTATCCATGAGCAGGAAATGTCTTTCCACGTATTTAGATCTCCTTTGATTTCTTTTGGCAACGTTATGTAGTTTTCTGTGTACAAGTCCTTTACATCCCTAGTTAAGTTCATTCCTAAGTACTTGATTCTTTCAGTTGCTATTTTGAATGAGATTTTTTCCTTAACTGACTCCTCAGCTAGCTCATTGCTTGTGTATAGAGATGTTACTGATTTTTGCACATTAATGTTATATCCCACTGCCTTGCTGAATTTGTTTATTAGCTCAAGTAACTTTGCTGGAGATCTCTCAGGACCTTCCAAGTGTAGTATCATATCATCTGCAAATAATGAGAGTTTTATTTCTTCCTTTCCAGTTTGAATGCCTTTTAATTCCTCATCCTGCCTGATTGCTCTAGCTAGAACATCTAGCACAATGCTGAATAATAGTGGTGACAGTGGGCATCCTTGTCTCATTCCTTCTCTTAGGGGAAAAGCATTCAGTCTCTCTCCATTGAGTACAATGCTGGCTATCGGTTTTTCATATATTCCCTTTATCATACTGAGGTAATTACCTTTGATTCCTATCTTTTGGAGTGTTTTTATCAGAAAAGGATGCTGAATTTTTTCAAATGCCTTTTCAGCGTCAATCGAGATGATCATGTGATTTTTCCCTTTTGATTTGATAATGTGCTGTGTTACATTAGTTGATTTTCTTGTGTTGAACCGTTCTTGTATTCCTGGGATAAATCCCACTTAGTCATGGTGTAAAATTCTTTTAATGTGCTTTTGGATTCGATTTGCTAATATTTTATTGAGAATTTTTGCATCCATGTTCATTAGGGAGATTGGTCTGTAGTTTTCCTTTCTTATACCATCTTTACCTGGTTTTGTTATTAAAATGGTATTAGCTTCATAAAATGAGTTAGGTAGAGTTCCATTTTCCTCAATTCTTTGTAAAAGTTTAAGCAAGATTGATGTTACTTCTTTATGGGATGTCTGATAAAATTCTGAAGCCATCTGGCCCTGGGTTTTTCTTTGTAGGAAGATTTTTGATGGCTGATTGAATCTCTTTTCTTATGATTGGTTTGCTGAGATCTTCTATTTCTTCCTGAGTCAGTGTAGCTTGTTTGTGTGTGTCCAGGATTTTGTCCACTTCATCTAAGTTGTCTTGTTTGTTGGCATATAGTTGTTAATAGTATCCTCTTTTGATTTCTTTTATTTCTTCACAGTCTGTGGTAACACACCCTTCTCATTTCTGATTTTGTTTATTTGCATCCTCTCTCTTTTTTTCTTTGTCAGTCTTGCTATTGGCCCATCAATTTTATTGATTTTCTCAAAGAACTAACTTTTTCTTTTTATTGATTCTTTCTGTTGTTCTTTTGTTCTCCCGTTCATTTATCTCTGCTGTAATCTTTTTTATTTCTCTTCTTCTATTTCCTTTGGGGTAAGTTTGCTGTTCTTTCTCAAGTTCCTCCAGGTGTGCTATTAAGTTCTAGATTTTTGCTCTTTCTTGTTTTTTAATATAGGCATTTAGGTCAATAAATTTCCCTCCCTGCACAGCCTTTGCTGCATCCTATAAGTTCTGATAAGTTGTATCTCCAGATAGCTACTGATTTCTCTAGCAATTTCTTCTTTGATGAATTGGTTGTTTACAAGTGTGTTATTTAATATCCATATATTTGGAATGTTCTCATTCTTTGATGGTTATTGAGATCCAGCTTCATCCCACTGTGATCAGAGAAAGTGCTTTGAATAGTTTCAGTGTTTTTAAATTTATAGAGACTGGTTTGTGCCCCAGCATATGATTTATCCTGGCAAATGTTCCGTGAGCACTAGAGAAGAACGTATATCCTGTGCTTTGGGGTGCAATGACCTATATATGTCTGTCTGGTCTAATTCATTTATCAAATTATTTAACTTCTCTATTTCCTTGTTGATCTTCTGTCTGGTTGTTCTATCTGTAGAGGAGAGTAGTGTATTGAAGTCTCCTACTATTATTGTTGAAACATCTATCACTCCCTTCAGTTTTACCAGTATCTGTCTCATGTACTTTGGAGTTCCTTGATTGAAAGCATAAACAGTTGTAATTGTTATATCTTCTTGGTGAATTGACCCTTTAATTAGTATATAATATCCTTCTTTGTCTCTTATAATGTCTTTACATTTAAAGTCTATTTTTTCCAATATTAGTATAGCTACTCCTGCTTTCTTTTGGTTCCAACTTGCATGGAAGATCTTTTTCCATCCTTTCACTTTCAATCTATTTGTATCCTTGTGTCTAAGATGAGCTTCTTGTAAGAAACATATAGCTGGATTATGTTTCTTAATCCATTTTACCAATCTGAATCTTTTAATTGGGAAATTTAGTCCATTAGCATTCAAAATTATTACTGAAAAGATGTTTCTTGATTCCATCATCTTATGTTTTTAATTTTATTTGTCAGATCAATTTATTCTTTTTGCTCTTTCTCTTTGTATTCTTTAAATTACCCTTAGTGGTCCTCTTCAATTCTGTGCCCTCCTCCAGACCTCCCTCTCCTGTCTTTTTTTTTTCAGCTGGCAGAACTCCTTTTAGTATTTCTGGTAGGGCCAGTTGCTTGTTGACAAATTATTTCAGGACTTCTTTGAAAACTTTAATCTCTCCCTCAATTTTGAAGGACAATTTGGCTGGGTACAGAATTCTTGGCTGGAAGTCTTTCTCTTTCAGGATCCTGAATATATCATACCACCTCCTTCTCACCTGCAGGGTGCTAGTTAAATAGTCTGAACGCACTCTTACTTGGTTTCCCTTGTATGTAGTAGATTGTTTTTTTCTTGCCGCTTTCAGGATTTTCTGCTTCTCGTCAACATTTGATAGGCTGATTAGTATGTGCCTTAGGGAAGGCCTACTTGGATTTATTCTGTTTGGAGTTTGATGGGTGTCTTTGACTTGTATATTTATGTTCTTTATGAGGGTTGGGAAGTTTTTCCCCATTATATCCTCAACTGCTCTCCCTAGCCCTTTATTCCTCTCTTCTCCTTCTGGGATACCAATGATTCTGATATTTATGTGCTTTATTTTGTCTATCATTTCCCTGAGTTCCCATTCAATATTTTCCATCTTTTTTCTCCATTTGCTATTTTGAGTCTTTGAAGTCAATTATCCAGTCCTATCACTTATTCTTTCTTCTGTCTCTTCAGATCTGGTGTTGTGTTCCTTTAGTATGTTTTTTATTTGTCAACAGAATCCTTAATCTCTGTGATATCTACTATTTTTCTACTTATTCTTTCAAATTCCTCTTTATGCGCTTCTACTGTCTTCTTGATCTCCTGTATGCCATTTGCTACCCTACTTACTTTATTAAGTAAAGTTGTATGAACATCTTTATTAGTTGTTTCAGTGTCTGTGTCTCCTCAAATGTTTTAATTTGGTCATTAGGTGGGGCTATATCTCTCTGTATTGTGATATACTTGGTAGTCCTCTGCTGTCTTCGTTGCATGTAAACATCTTGATTGATTTACTTTGGGAGTTTTTTTTATCAGTAGTCTAAGGCCTTGTGTTTGTGGGATGGTTGTGTAGCAGGGGGCAGGGCACGGGATGAAGTACTTGATATAATGATTTGTTTCAGGACAGATATGGGTGCCAGTTGGGAATGCTATGCTGATGTTTGTGTATGTGGGCACCCAGCAGCCAGGGAGGATGTAGCTGTGCAGGTGTACCAGTCTGGGGGTGTAATCCTGGTGTGCACTGGTCTAAGGCAGGGGGCCCTTTGTGTGCATGCATAGAGCTGTGGCAGCAGGTCAGCATTATGCCTTCGTGGGGCAGATGTGACCCGGCTGTGCAGCTCGGCACTTTCTCAGAGCTGGGAAGTGAGGGCTATGCGATGTGCAGTCTAGGACTACTGTACAATGCAGTTCCCAGAGCTGAATGACATGGTTAGGGCACTGTAAGCATGTGTGGGCTCGGGAATGCCATAAACGGATGGGGATGTGCAAAGTTCAGAGGGGACAGAGTGAGGCTGTGCAATACTGTGGGCAGAGGGGCAGGCATTGCCTATGTATGGAGGCTAGTGCCCACAGCCTTTATGCGCTGACAACATCCTGGAGGGAACAGGGAAGGGGAAGTAAGTGCTCAGGAGGGGTGCAGGAGAGGTGGGTTAGGCTGCACTTGGGGTGGATGTGTGGGGCAGGTACATGCACTGGGGGCTGGTGGGGTAGGGCCTCTGGAGTGTGGGGAATGGGAGCAGATGATGGGGATTCAGGTGTGTGAGGTGTGAGGTGAGTTGCCAGTCACGGGCTGCACCGGTGAGGGTAGCACACCCAGGGAACACGGCGTGGCTTACTTCCTAGTCCTGCACTCCCATCCGTGCGCTCTCGTGGGCTCTGCGCCTCCATGCCTCCACTCCAGGCTCCAGCCTTCTGCCTCTCAGTTCCTTGGCTTCTGTAACCAGGGCTGCCACATGTGGTGCAGGAGACTCTCCAAGGTCAGCCATACTCCCGAATTGCCACCTCAGTTACCCTCCTGTCCCTTCTCTAACTTTTCCGTGGAGCAGGGCTAATCTTGAGCTATCTAGTTGACCATCTTCCTGGAAGTCTACTCCTTTTTTTAATTGACAGATCTTCACATACATACAATCCATACATGGTGTACAATCAGTGGCTCACAATATTATCACATAGTTGAGTACTCATCTCCATGATCATTTTTGGAACATTTGCATCACTTCAGGAAAAGAAAAAAATTCACACATCCCATATCTCTTACCCCTTCCTCTCATTGAACACTAGTATTTCAATCTACCCAATTTTTTTACCCTTTATTCCACCCCTCCATTATTTATTTATTTATTTAATCCTTATTTTTTACTCACTTGTCCATACCCTGGATAAAAGGAGGATCAGATACAAGGTTTTCACAATCAAACCATCATATTGTAAAAGCTATATCATTATACAATCATCTTCAAGAATCAAGGCTACTGGAACACAGCTCAACAGTTTCAGATGCTCCCCTCCAGCCACTCCAGTACACCATAAACTAAAAAGGGATATCTATATAATGCATAAGAATAAGCTCCAGGATAACCTCTCGACTCTGTTTGGAATCTCTCAGCCATGGAAACTTTATTTTGTCTCATTTTTCTCTTCCCCCTTTTGGTCAAGAAGTCTTTCTCATTCCCATGATACTGGGCTCTAGCTCATGCCAGGAGTTCTGTCCTACATTGCCAGGGAGATTTACACCCCTGAGAGTTATATCCCACATGGGGGACGGGCAGTGAGTTCACTTGCTGAGTTGGCTTAGAGAGAAAGAGGCCACATCTGAGCAACAAAAGACGTTCTCTAGGACTAACTTTGGGCCTAATTTTAAGTAGGTTTAGCCTATCCTTTGCAGGAGTAAGTTTCATAGGAGCAAACCCCAAGATTGAGGGCCAAGCCTATTGATTTGGTTGTCCCTAATGCTTGCAAGAATATCAGAAATTCTCCAAATAGGAAAGTTGAATATTTCCTCCTTTCTCCAAAGCCCCCCCAAGGGGACTTTGCAAATACTTTATTCACTGTTCAAATTACTCTGGGATATATCAGGGCATCACACTAGCCTAGACAAACCAACAAAATCTCACACCATATTCAAGATTCCCTGTACTTATGTTGTTCAACTAAACTAACCATGCCAGTTAAATTAGGAAATGCACTACCCAAAATATAAATTTTGCACCAAATAAACATCTCCCCTTTGGTCTCACACAGAAGTTGAAGTTTTAAAATATGGATGATATCATCCTTTACTCTGTGTTCTGATTTACCCCAGTCCTATCCAGATCAGCTTCCTTCTTATCGCTACTTGAAGTCTGATCCCTTTTTCAACTTTTAAGCAGTTCCTGTATGGGATACTGCTGACTTTTCATAGCTTCAGAGCTCTAACTCTGAGTCTCAGATGTCACGCAAATACCCAAAGTTTCTGGGAAGACCAGGTTATATGCCTAATCCTTGAGAATGATCTATGAGCACTTGAGAAAAATCTGTATTTGCTGTTGTAGGGTGTAATATTCTGTAAATGTCTGTTAAGTCTAGTTCATTTATCATATTATTCTAAATCACTGTTTCCTTATTGATCTTTTGTCTAGATGTTCTGTCCATTGATGAAAGCAGGAAATTGAAGTCTCCAACTATTATGGTGGAGGTGTCTTCTCCCTTCAGTATTGTCAGTGTTTGCCTCATGTATTTTGGAGCATTCTGGCTCAGTGCACAAATATTTATGATTGTTATGTCTTCTTCTTGAATTGTTCCTTTTATTAATACATAGGTGTCCTTCCTTGTCTCTTTGAATTGTTTTACATTTGAAATCTCATTAGTCAGAAATTAATATAGCTATCCCTGCTCTTTTCTAGTTTTCTTTTCAACCTATTTTTGTCCTTGACTCTAAAATTTCTTGTAGATAGCATATAGATGGGGCCTGTTTTTTAATCCATTCTACCTGTCTGTCTTTTGATTGGAGACTTTAATCCATTAACATTTAATGTTATTAATGTGAAGGCAGTACTTTCTGCTATGATTTTGACGTTTGAATTTTATATGTCATATCTAAATTTTTTTCTCTTTTTACCTTTACTGATAGTCTCCATTTCTACATTCTTCTCCAGATTTCTCTCTCCTTTTTTTTCTTATTTGCTGTAATGCTCCTTTTAGTGTTTCTTATTCACCCAGTCTCTTAGTCACAAATTCTCTCACCGACTGTCTGTCTGAAAATATTTTAATCTCCCCTCATTTTTGAAGTACAGTTTTCCTGGGTGAAGAATTCTTGGTTGGCAGTTTTTCTCTTTTAGAATCTTAAATATATCATACCACTACTTTCTCACTTCCATGGTTTCTGCTGAGAAACCCACACATAGTCTTATCAAACTTCCCTTGTATATGATGGATTGCTTTTCTTTTACCACTTTCAAAATTCTCCCTGTCTTTGATATTTAACAATCTGATTAATAAGTGTCTTGAAGTATGTCTATCTGGATCTATTCTGTTTGGGGTATCCTGCACTTCTTGCATCTGTAATTTTATGTCTTTCATAAGAGATGAGAAATTTTCAGTGATTATTTCCTGCATTAGTCTTTCAGCTCCTTTTCCCTTCTTATCTCCTCCTGGGACACCCGCAACATATATATTCGTGTATTTCATGTTGTCATTTAATCCCCTGTGACCCTGCTCATATTTTTCAATTCTTTCCCCTATATTTTCTTGTGTGTGTCAGATTTCAGAGATCCAGTCCTCTAATTCATTAATCCTGTCTTCTGCCTCTTCAAATCTACTGTTGTAAGTTTCCATTATTTTTTTTCCCTTATTCTATTGTGCCTTTCATTCCTATAGTTCTGCAATTTGGCTTTTTCAAACTTTTGATTTCTTCTTTATGTTTGTCCAATGTCTTCTTTATATCTTCCCAACTCATTGATTTGATTTTGCATATCTGTTCAAACATCCTGAATTAGGTGTTTCAACTCCTGTATCTCATTTAAAGTGTTGGTTTGTTCCTTTGGCCATATCTTCGATTTTTCCAAGTATGACTTGTTAAATTCTGCTGGCATCTAGGCCTTTGATTTCCCTAATTAGCTTATTCTGGAAGTTATTTTCACTTTTTTACCTAGGGTTTTCTTGCTGAATGGCTTTATTCTCTATCTATTCTTTGACATTCAGTTCAACTTATTCTAGACCTCTAGCATAGGTTCTATTAACCAATCAGAATTTTTCAGTTCTTGTTTTTCTGTTTCTTGCCTTGCCTATATGGAGTCTTTCTTTTTGAGGAGGGTCTCCTCAGATATTATAGACCCCAGTCAGGTTTTCCTAGACCAGACAGGCCCATGTCTCAGGAGGAGCGAGTAGTCAGCATCAGTTTCCCCTGAGGGTGAAACCCAGCAGGTTGTCAGATCTTCCTGTGAAGCCTCTGGGCTCTGTGCTTTCCTTTGCCTGCCCTGCATGTGGTGTTTGTCTGCCCACAGCTTCCCACCAGTGTAAAGTGATGTGCTATGTTTAATTTCAGTAGATTCCCTTGCCAGGGGCATGATTGAGACAGAGGTTGTAGTAGTAAGATGGCTTTGATTGCTTCTGCTTTCCAGTCCCTGGGCCTGAATTCCCTGAAAGAGGGCCTCCACTTGAGCTTGGCCTTGCCCCCATTTTGGGGGGAAGATATACCCTTATGGGAATTAACCCCTTTCACTTGACTAGTTACTCTATCTTTCAGACATGCCTTAGTTCCAGCCTTGCCTGGGGCAGTGCTGGAGCCAGAGAGTGCTTCCATTTCTATCTGATGAGCTATTAAGAGGTTAAAAAAAAATTGAAAAGAAAAAAGCCTTTTCAGAACTGGCCCTCACTCCCCACACAAGTGAGTTGGGCTGGGAGAAGGAAGTTAACTCTGAAAACCTCAAACTCTCTAGAAGTGGTTCTCAGATTTGACTATCACCCATAAAACACAGCTCAGCCTAAGGTAATTCTCCTTGCATCATCTGCAGTTTCGCAAGGACATGTGGGAGTTAGGAAAAGGGAAGTAATAGTGTATTGTTCAAAAGTCAGCTTCATGGCAGGCAGCAGGAGGCAAAGAATTGTTAGAATCTGGCACATGTAATAGTATATCTTGAGATCTTTAATCTCCAATTTACAAGGTGTCCAAACAGTCAAGTCTTTTCCTCACACCCATGTGTATTCAGAGTCTTATTTGTCTTCTACTGGAAGATACACAGGTGAGTTGGGCTGGGAGAAGGAAGATAACGTTTCGAGAGACCTTCAGGGGAGGAATTGAGAACATAAGCTTTGGGGAGGGATCAACCCAACTCAAATCCTGGCTCAATCATTTGCTGGCTGTGAAACCCTGGGCAAGTGATTTAACTTGTTTGTATTCCAGTTTCCCCCTTGAAAAATGGCAATAAGAAGAGAAGCTACCAATTGAGTTCTTAGATAATGGATTTAAAACACTACCTGGAGTGCACAGGTGGTTCCGTGGTAGAATGCTTGCCTTCCATGTGGGATTGCCAGACCATGCACCTAAAAAAAAAAGCACTACCTGACACACAGCCATTCTGAGTGGGGGCAACTATGTACCCCATACTGCACACCTATCAGCCCTGGCATCCCAGCAAGTCTTAGAAGGCAAGTCTTATGTCTTCATTTTACAGATGAGTAAATGGAGGCTGGTAGAAAAGGTAATTGATTTATCTGAGGATGCATTGCTGCTACATACCAGAGCCAATAATCAAAGTAGGAATGCTAATGCCCAAACTTTGGTGCTTTTTATGCTGTAAACCCATGTAGTTTTCTCCTTGAGTAGGAATTTCATGGGCCCTGTCCCAAAGGATTCCCTTTTGGGAATAGGATGGTTATTTCAGATGAGGCTCAGGCTGACTTGTTGTGGGACCAATAAAGTATTTTCTGGGAATAATCTCTCTTTCTGTGAATTTGTTGGGCCGGGTTACTGGGAATTCCTACTCACCTCTGACTCCTCAGTTGATTAGAGAATTCAGAAAAAAATTCTCCCCAAATCTACCTGAATTATATATTAAGTAAGTGAGTTAACATGGCAAGAAGGAAGGGGGTCTTAGATGAGCAACAAAGTGCTAGACCAACAGCCAGGCATGGAGAACTCACTGAGCAATGAAACAGCATTTGATCTGTATTACCAACTCAGGAGGTCACATGATGTCAAGCAAAGTGGAGTCCCAGTTAAGCTTATATTGTCTTCTACTGGAAGATACACAGATGAGTTGGGCTGGGAGAAGGAAGTTAACTCTGAAAACCTCAGACTCTCTAGAAGTGGTTCTCAGACTTGACTATCACCCATAAAGCACAGCTCAGCCTAAGGTAATTCTCCTTGCATCATCTGCAGTTTTGCAAGGACATGTGGGAGTTAGGAAAAGGGAAGTCAGATTTCAGGCTTGACCTGGACCTTGCAGTTTTCTCTCCCAAAGAGCACTGCATGGATGGTCAAAGTAGGCACAATTTCAGAATCAAATCAAATGCTTGTGCAATCAGAGGTAAGGAACCCAAAGGCCAGAGACTTGTTAATGTCATTATCTGATTCTTCCTGCCAGCCACCACATGTTACAAGCAGGACTGGGGCTGGGCTTCACCGGCCAAGCTCCCAGGGCTGAAACTGCTGAGGGATGTCTGGAAAAGAGAGGGACTTTGCCAAGGCAAGCACCTCCCATGCCAGGCAGACCAGCAGATGAATTTGTTCTTGCAGCCTCTTCATCCCAATCCCACACGAGCCAAAACCCATTCATTTAATAAATGCAATCTCAGTAGCTACTATGTGCCAGGCTTAGGGCCAGTCACTGAGATTACAGAGGTGAATATATGCAGACCAGATGTGCTTTTCATCTTTTTTTTTTAAAGTTAATTGATATTTTCCTGATCCTGAGACTGATGTGTGCTGGTAGAAAATTCAGACTGAACCACCCATAATCTCCAGGGAGAATCCTTGATAGCGTTTTATAGTCTTGGAGGCCTCTTTAGCCAAGGAAAATTGAGACTGGGAAAATGGCCATTTATGTGAATCTTTTTTTTTTTTTTCAAAGGTTCCAAATTTCATAGGAAAATTGTTTTCAAACGTTTTGATTGGAACTTTACTAGACAAATGTAACTAAAACTTATGAAAGCAAGTTCATTTTATCCTACATTTAACAGAGCTTATTTTGTAACTACTTTGTCAAAGATATCTTATACCCAAGACAGAAACTTATTTGCTCTATTGGCATCTAATGGTGTCTTTAAAATAACAGTAGATGCATGTCTGTTTCATCTCTTTATCTTTTTAATTTAAATCCTTATCATTTGAAGCATGTTAATGTGTTATCTAGGATAATTTTGACTCCCTTAACAGTTAAATGATCTAACATTCCAAATCCAGATATATCAGTGGCTCTGCTGTGATTCCAACATCATTTTCATTGATTTCAAAAAAGCCTGCATCTTTCGCAGCAAGATTTAATACACTCTGCATTGAATTTGCATTGGATTTGAATCACATAATCAGATGTCTACATCTTCTGGCAGTCAGGAACAGTGAACTCTCAGCTGAGAGTTCGTTCACTAGTTCTCTCTCTCACTCAGCTGAGAGTCTAATAATCATAAGCCTTACAAAATGATAAAGTTAAATGTTCTCAGCCAAAGTCAACGTAAGCAAGGATTAGGACATGGAAAGAACCCAGGCAAAAGAGAAGCATGCTTCCTGGGATCCTTCCCAAATACCTCGTGCTGAGTGCCTCACGCCTGGCAGAGAGGTAACAAGCAACTCCCACCAAAGCACTATCCATAGGCATGTGGCTGTAGCTGGGGTCAACTTAGTTTGGACACATCTCCCCAGCTCACTGGTCTTGCTGCAACTACAGGGTGTCTCCCTGACTACCAAAGAAGGACATAACTCCAAAATGACCCTGGTTATGCCCTGGGCATGATTTGAAACCTGGAGAACAAAGATGTGCTAATGTTGTTTTGTTGCTTTGTTGCCCATCCTGTGATGGGCAGCTATGCAGATTTTACAATCTGCAGTTAGGGAAGTTTTCTCTTTCTTAATATGGATTTAGACAAGATTGACTAGCACGAGTGTTCCCCTTGACTCTCCCCACCTGTCAGCGAATGCCCAGCAGTTTCCAGGGGCTCACGTTGCTGGAAGTCTCACCTATAAAGAGTATTCTCAGGTCAACTTCCCTAGAGGCAGAACCTCAGATGGGGATTCTCATGCGAGTGGTTTATTGGAGATATCACTCTTGGAAGAAGGGGACTCTGTGCACAGGATGGGGCAGAGGAAGAAGCGAAGCAAGAATGCAATCTCAGGCAAAGACATCTTCAGCCTGATCCCTCAGGGATCTCTGGAGCATGAATTGTACCTCAGAGTTGTCCCTCCTTGAGCACAGGGGGCCTTTGGTGCCTGTGTTAGTTTGCTAGCTACTGGAATGCACCACACCAGAACTGGAGCAGCTTTTATAAAGGGGAATTTAATAAGTTACAAGTTTACAGTTCTAAGGAAGTTAAAGTGTCCAAATTAAGGCACCAAAAGAGATTACTTTCACTTGAGAGAGGTCAGTGGGTCAGTGGCATCTGCTGACCCCTTTTTCCTGGACTCTGTTGCTTTCAGCCTCTGTTCCTGTGGAGGTTCCTTATTTTGCTTCTCTGGGGCTGGCTTTCATCTCTTGGCTTGCCTTGGCTCTCTCCAGGTTCTGGCTTGCTTAACATTGCGTGATAATATCTGCTGGGCTCCTAGCACCTCCAAACATCTGCATCTCTCTTCTCCATGTTTCCACATCTGTGTCAACTCTGCTGTGAAGTTTCTGTCAGCTCTGAGGCTTCTGTCATTTCTGACTCTCTCCAAGATGTTTCTTCTTTTAAAGGATTCCTGTAAACTAATCAAGACCGACCTGGGATGGGTGGAGTCACATCTCCATCTAATCAAAAGTCATACCCAGAATTGGATGTGTCACATTGCCATGCAGATAATCTAACCAAAATTTTCCAACCTGCAGTATTGAATTAGGATGAAAAGAAATGGTTGCTCCCACAAGATTGGATCAGGATTAAAACAAGGCTTTTCTAGGGTACATAATACTTTCAAACCGGCATAGTGCCCCTGTCAATTATTGGCTACAGAATGCTGGAGTCGGGTGGAGGTATTGTTGCACTGATCCAGTAAAGGAAATCTAGGTAGCACACCAACTCCCTCCACACAGGGTCTTGTAGTACTTGCCAGAGCCCATGTTCTGATGTGCCTTTTGACCTCCTTGACTTGCTTTGGTAGTAGAGATGGGTATAGAATTAAAAATTCTTGTTCAAGGCAGCTGTGATGGTTTGAGGCTATGTACCCCAGAAAACTATACTCTTAAACTTATTCCAGTCTTTTGGGTGTTAAACCATTGTAAGTAGGATACTTTAAGTGTGACCCAACTGAGTCAAAATAATCTATTGCTGGAGTCCTTTGTAAGCAGAATGAAATTTAGACAGGGAGGAAGCCAGGGGAAGCAAGAAGCTAAAGGTCAGTGGAACCAGAAAAAGAATAGAGAGGCCACCATGTGCCTTGCTGTGTGACAGAGACGCACAGGACCAAGGGTCACCAGCACCCAGCCCCAGAACACCAGACTTCAGGAAGAAAGCATCACCTTGGTGGTGCCTTGACTTGGAGTTTTTCCTAACCATGAGCTAATAAGTTCTGGTAGTTTAAGCCAATCCATTGTATGATAGTTGCTTGAGCAGCCAAAGAAACTAAAACCGCATCTTTAATAGCCACGTGAGGGCCATGTGGGTGCTGGCTGGCAGCAGAAGTGTGTCTGTGACCTTCCAGGAGCACATGAGTCATGAGCCAAATGCTTGGTGCTCGGTTCCTAGAGACGCCTTGTGTATCTTTGGTTTTCACTCTTTTTACTTATCCCCACCAAGATCCAAGCACAATTTTGAAATTTTCATTTGACTGAGTAGAGTGGAATCGATATTGGGAACAGTGAAATAAAAGCAGATTTGGATGTTATCATCGCACAAGTGGAAATTAACAAAAAATAAGGCAGTTCTACAGTGTTCTATAATCAATGGCGTTAGTCCAAAGCTAAGTTTGTACTTATTTTATACCAAGAAGCCTAAGTGGTTCCTTAGAAAAACTTTAAACATCCTTGCAGTGATACATCTTTACTTCAAGAATTAGTAGACCTTTGACTTAAACTGAAGACCTCTCTCCTGATTCGAAAGGGGCTCCCAGGGGGGCAGTGAGCATTACAAAAGGATCCAGGAACTGGCTTGAGTAATGATGTCAGTTTTGTATATGCTGAGACACTCAAGAGTAATTCCATGGGATGACAGACATGAGCCAGGATTGTCCCAGGGAAAATGAGAGTTAAAGTCACCCTAGACTTGGGCTCACCGCTTCTGATGCCCATGGACTCATCCGCTACGATTCAGAGTACCTTCTTCTTGGCCCAATTGTGAGCATTGGTTTTGAGACAAAGAATTTGGGGAAGAGGATGGCAGCAAGAGGCTCCCACAGTGAATCATCAGTATCATTTGCTGTAACATGCAGGTCTTGAAGCAGCATTTGATAAATTATCCTCTGGTTTTTCTTATGAAATGGCCAATATGTGTCCTCCAGGTTCCAGGAGCAACCTCTCACACTTGCTGTCACGCTTGTGTGTAAACGGCTGGTTTCTCTGCTAGAAGGTCTCCCTCTTTTAAGTTTTGGGCTCTTTAAGGACAGGAACTAACATCTTTCAGACCTGAGTCCTCAGCACCAAACATGGTGTGGGATATGACCCAGTGCTAGCCAGTGCATGTTTGCTGAACATATGCTCAGGACCCATTCTGAATCCCGTGCCATGTCCATGTTTGTTTGTAAATTTATCCCTCATGAGTGTTTGGAGCAAAATGGATGAACTTTTGCTCGTTCTTAGAGGGAAGTGGGAGTCAAGGTGTTCCTGAGAGTGAGAGTAGTTTAAACAAAGGTCTGGAAGTGGTAATAGGGAGAGTGTTGGTAAAATGTAATGTATGTGTGCAGTGGGGTAGGGAATGGTGGGAGGGCAATAACAGAAAATTGTGGGACAAATGGATGCCAGGATTAGGAATTTGAACTTCATTCTGTTTGCCATGGGGAGAGGCATGTTTAAGAAGGTTTCTCAGGTGGCCTGTGAAATTGACCAAAGAAAGAAAAGTTCATAGCAATGGTTCCCAAACGTCACTGCACAGCAGACTCACTTATTTTATCATGTATCTTTTATTGAAAACGCTCATTCCAGGCCCATATACTCTGAGTCTAATTTTGGATCCCCGGGGTGGAGCCCAAGAATCTGCATTTTGAAATATACTCCCGAAGTGATACGAATGCAGGGTTCCAGGTCTCCAACCAGACTCCAGATCAAAAATAGAATATCCCAAGCATCCCAGGAACTCCCTTTCACTTACTACCTCCCCAGTTACTATCTTGACCTCTCACCCCATAGACTAATTCTTTATCTTAAGTCATTTCTATTTCGTGTGTGTTTGATAATGTCTGTGATATATTAGTATAGTAGTAAGTGTATGTAATTTATAGCTAAATAGATATATGGTGAAAAGGGTTAACTTTTTTTGTTGATTGGATACACAATAAAACTTTTTGTTCCACTTGTCTAGAGGAATGGAAATGTTGGTCTGAGGTCCCCAACATGGGGAACATGGGAGGTATTTCAGAGCTGGAGCCACATAAGTTGGTTCCTTTGGGCTGCCATCTTATCTTTAGGTGTGCTCATTGCCTCTAGAAGTTCTGGTAGAGTGGGGAAGGAGACAGGTTTAGTTAGCCAAGTCTGGGCCCAGATTCGTTCTGACTGTGCCCCATCATCAATTGAATGACCTTGGGGACAACACATGAGCTTTCTGAACTTCAGTTTCCCACTTCTGACACAGGTTAGACACTCAGCAAGTGCTAGCTCTCCTGTTCTGTTCCTTCTCTTTCAGAAACTGCAAACACACTGTTTTTGTTTCCTGGTTGCTAAAACAAATAGCATGTAATGGATTGGCTTAAATAATGGGTTTTATTGGCTCAGGTTTTGAGGCTAAGGAAGTTGAAAATCAAGGTGTCATCAAGTCTTCATTAAAGTGATGTTTTCTTCCAGAAAACTGTAGCATTTGGGGGGCTGTTTACCAGTGATCCTTGGTCCTTGGTTCTTCTGTCACATAGTGATGCACATGGTGACCTCTCCTGACTTCCCTAGGTTCCTTTGACTTCCAGCTACTTCTAGTGACTTTCCATCTGTCTGAATTTCATTCTGCTTATAAAGGACTCCAGTAATAAGATTCAGATCCATTCTGACTCAGTTGGACCCCACCTTAACTCGAGTAACCTCATCAAAAGATCTTGTTTACAACTGGTTCACACTCACAGGAAGGGATTAAGATCAAGAACATGTTTTTCTGGGGAACATAGCTCCAAGCCACTAAACATATTATCTCCCCTTGAAATTCTATATTTAACTTCAGGGACTCAGAGACACCCTGTGAATTACCAAGAACCTCCTGGCTCTCCTTCAGTGGTAGTTGTAGAATATGTGTCCTGTGGGAAGACAGCAGCTCCTGGTGGCTTCTCTCCCTTAACCCAAGCTGACTATACTTGGAAACCTCTTCTTATCCTAGCATCCCTCCGCCCTAACGTGCCTTCAGAAGACTTGAAGGTGGGCAGCTCAGCCCTGGCTGTTTCAGGTTATCAAAAGAAAACCTCTCTTTCCCTTAGTGTGATTCTCCTCAAGTTTGTCTTTCCTAAACTAGCAAGATCTTGAAAGTCAGGATTTGAGTATGTGCTTAGGAGGACTGGAGATGCAGCCTGGCCAGAGGACTCCCTATCCCCTCCTAGCTCTCAATGGCTTTTGTCTGAGAACTACCCTAAAGAAGGGCCATGTCTGCCGAAGTCCCTGTTTGCTTTGCTGCAGCCACTTCCACACATCTGGGTTCCATGCAGCCAGCCCATCTGTTGGTGCCGTTCTCTTTCAGGAGGAGATGGGCATTTCCTGTGAGCTTCTGGAAACAGACTTCCTCAAATGCAGCGTGGGATTTCCTTTCATGAGATCCAAGTCAAAGGTAAGGGGCAGAGAAGGAGCACTTTCTTGGTAGCAGTCCCTACCCCTTCCCATCAACCACATCCTCACCCAAGGTTGCCTCCTACACCCCTGCTTCCCGCAGTAGCTCGGACAGCCACAGAAGCCTACCTGGGAATGGGGCTTCCCTGTCCCTGGCAGTATGTACCCCGAGTATACCCACAGAGGCCATGGTCACCTGCCCCCTCTCTTTGGTTCACATGGTGTAGCCCAGATGTGAGAGGCACACTGTGGCCTTTGCTTTTCTGTAAGCAGTATCTGGCTGGCCTTCCTCAGATGTTTTTTCCTGAGACATTCCATTCCACCCCCAATCCCTGAGGCGATGTGAGGGATGATGTGGGCTGGGCTAGTGACCTACAGTCCTGACTCTCATTCTCCTGGGCACTCACAGTTTTCTGAAGAGGCCTTTCAGAATCCTCAAGACATAAATAATTGTATTCCACTTCATTGAAGAAGAAGAAATGAAAAGAAAATTACAGTCACTTTGGTGTTTAGAAGGAGCCAGATTTTCTAAACTCAAACAATAATATGGTAACGGCATATCCAGATATTTATGGAACATTCTAGTGTGTGCCGATATTACAGGATGATGCAAATAAATGAGGAGATGTGTTACTGGAGGCAATGCTAGAATCCAAAAGACCAGGTCTGCCTTCTGAAATGGAAGTTACTTTCCCTGCTATGAGTTAAATGGAATTTCATGCCCCTTTGTCTACCTATTTTCTTGTAAGAAATAAAGACTTAATCCTTCCTTCCTGCCTGGGTCACAGAGTTGGATCATTTTAATCTCTAAGGCTTTTTTGGTCCTAGTACATAATAGCTTTTTAATAAATTGATTGTGAGAATGTTCTAGTGAAAAAGAAGGCTTGCTCCTTTCTTGGCCCAATGATCCAATGGTATTCCTGCTTCCGACTATACAGTGGCTCTTGTGTCCATGATTCCTTAGCCCATTTCTGGATCTGTTCTTTATCCTGTCCACATTCACTACTCTGCTCCAGCAGAGGGAACACCTCAAGAAATGGCTGCCCTCAGCAAACAGATTGCAAATAGCGGACAGAATAGAGGCCACTGTCCCCTTAGATTCCAGGTTGGTGAGGGTGGGAGTGACGGAGGAAGGCTGAACAATCCCTCTGTCAATGGACTCCATGGCCTGTTGTGCTAGCCATGGCCCCACCACACACAAATGTAATTGAAATATTCTGAGTAATAGAAAATAGATTTAACTGAAAAACTTTAACAGTTGCCATTTCATTGTAAAGTACATCCTGGTCAAACCTAAAGTGTCCTGCTATCTCTATGAGGCATTAAATTTCGTCAAAATTCATGAACTCTCAAACTACATAGAGCCAGCAGAAGTATAAATGTCAGAGTAGGCCCATTATACCCATCTACCAAATGTTTCCCAGTCAGATGGCACCACTGCCTTCCTCCCACATTCAGATAGTAAGACTATCGTACTAACTTTCTAAACTAATTTACTATAGACTAAACTCAGGACAGGGAGTGATTCCCTGGAGAAAGCCCAGGAAGTTTCCTGGTAAGGTCAGGGGTTTCCTCTCCTGCAGCCGGGCTTGCCTCCCCTGTTCTTCAGACCCTACAGGTCTCAGGCTCCAGACCCGCTGCTGAGCCTCAAGCCTTCGGGAGTGGCTTACTGTAGTTGGCAGTAGGTTTCTCTCTCTCACCACCAGCCCGCCCGGTTTCTGACTTTCTATACTCCCAGATCTCCATCTCTGGTTTTGGCATCTCACTCTAATCTTTTGTTTCTCACCTCACCTTGATCTGTTGATCTGTGGTGTATTTAATTCAGATGTCCTGCCCAGTTCTGACTCTTTGCTGAGATGAGACCCTTGACTTTCCCTTCCTTTATGTCTTTCAACCCTGCTTCCTGCTGTCTCCATGCTCCACCCTCAAAATATGCTGACAAATCCCAGTACAAAAGAAATTTCTTTCCAGAAAGGAATTCCAAAGTCCATTCAAAAGGGTTCATTACTTTCAAGTAGTATTCAGTTCAGAATTCAGTGGTGCAAAATTAGACCATTGCCTAGAATTAGTCATAATGGAATTCAGATATCTGGATATTAAATAAGCCATAGGCTCTGGAGCTTAATGGAATTCAGGAATCATTTTGTCCCACCTCCTCTCTTTATCGAAATGCAAAGAGGGTGAGTGTCTTAGCCAAGATCACAGGATCAGTTTGTGGTAGACCCTGGTTCTGTGGACCCCTAGCCCAGACTTTCTCCGGTATTCTCACATCCAGCTGGCATGTGTGTCATATTTTATCAGCATGGTGAAAACAATTTGCTTAGAGCAGTGTTCACCAAATTGCAAGATGTTCACCACTGGGGGCAGCTGAGATGATTTCACATGGTTCACGAGATTAGTTTAGGTGATGATGGACACAGAACTAAACAACATTGACTCTAACCGTGATAAAGTCAATCTTTCAACACTCTTTCCATCCTAACCATGTGCAGGAGAAAGTGTCTGATTGTATTAGCATGTCTTTAACACCCCCTGTCACATTTTAATCTCCCTTTTTAACAAAGATAGAGTGTCCCTTATGCTCAGAACCCTCAGCAGGCAACTGACTCCAACATTGCTTCGTTTTTGTTTTATATTCATTTTTATGACAACTTTCTCTTTATAGCCAGTGATCCTGGATTCCCATCTATGGTAATGATATAAAATGTCCCTTTAAAATAGTCTTTAAAGAGTGGGGCAATAAAAATACCAACTAAATAATATCACAGGTGATATGATGTGCATATATGGCAAAAATTGGAATGATGATATGTGAGTGAAATTTAGGAAGCCCAACAGCAAATTTATCACTTCCTAAAGAAAATCCCATTGGCTGGAGAAGACAGAGTACCTCCTGCCAGAGGGAACTCTGGGTTTGGTTTTACTGATGAGCTGCTCTTCTGGCCTGACAATCAGAAAGATACGCATAAAAGGTAAAGCTTGCCATACAAATTAACTTCCATAGGTAATAAACCGCAGATGATTGTTAACAAACACAAATTAAGTTTGGAATGCTTCCTAAGGCCAAACTTCACTTTCTTTTTCCTTAGTATGAATTCAGTGTGATCTTTGATACAAGCCACCTGTCTGGGGAAGAAGAAGTCCTTAGATTCAACGTTACTGCTCAGAGGTAAGGGGGATTTTTTTAAGATAAAAGATTTATGGGCCCAGGAAGGGACAAGCCATGGGCATGCTTTGAGGTTCCCCAGGATACTGAGAAGGAAGGAAAAGATTATTCAGTGATGAAGCCCCGACCCAGGGGTACTCATCTTTTTCTCCTTGCCTAATCCACTACTTCAGACTGAGCTGAGAGGGACTAGGAATCATCCAGGTGTCCTGCCTCATTATGGTTTTATGGTAGAGGAGAGACAGGCGCAGAGGGGTGAAGACTGTCCTCCGAGTTCACATGGTTAGTCAGTTCCTGCTTTGTGGTATGTTTTCCAAACTGGATGTATGTCCTCTGTAGTTGTCAGGCAGGTCAGCTTCTTCCCATGGACATGCAGTGAATATCTTGTGGACGGGACAGGAAGGTACCTGCAGCCTGAGGCCCAGCCAAGCCTGTCAGCAGGGGTACCTCAAGGGAGAGCTTGTCCTGGCTCCCAAGTGGATGGATAACCAGGGAAGGGGCAGTGCCTCAGTGACTTCTCCCTTCAGGAGAGTGTACCTGCCCAAACTCAGTTTGGCTGTGAGTGGTGCCTATGAGAGCCACTGGGGAGTTATGAGATGCCTCCCCATGCCAAAATCCAGGAGCACCTGGAAGTGACATCTAGGTAGCACTCATATCTGATAGCTGTGATGGAAGGAGAGGCATCTAGCTGGGTGAACAGTAAGATACTTTGATAGGGGTGGTCCGTGGATACCCAAGGTAACCATTTTATTTAAATGTTATTTGGAAATAATTGCAAATTAACAGAAACGTTGCAGAAATAGTGCAAGGAACTCCCATATACCCTTTACCCAGATTCACCCAATGCCAACATTCTGCCCCATTGCTTTATCGTTCTCTGTCTTTCTAGTATAATTTCTTTCTTATTCATTTGAAAGTTACAGACAATATGTCCCTTTACCATAAATACCTCACTGTGCATTTCCTAAGAATGAAGTAATTCTCTTAAATAACCATAGTATCAAGTTCAGGAGATTTAACATTGATCCAATACTATTATCTAGTCTACAGTCCATATTCTGATTTTGCTAACTGTTCCAATCATATCTTTTTATCCACTTGTCTGCCAGTGTTGGATCCAATCCAGTTATCATGTCTCTATAGTCTGCTTTAATCTCCAAGCCAACCTTTCATGTTGAGAGTTCCCACAGGGGGTCAGGAGGTTGGAAGCAAACATCCTGAAGGCCAGGGTCAAAGCAGAAACTGCAGAAAAGGGTGAGAATCCAAAATCAGGGACTGTATGGCTAATAGAGGCCGGGAAAGTAGATGGCCAGAAACTGGATGAGCAAGCAGTGAGATCAGGAAAAGTCAACCAAAGAAAGGCACATCATGGAGCCACAGGTGATACATGGTCTAGAGTCTGAAGACCAACAGGATCTAGGCCACAGAGTGAAGCAAAAGAGCTGAGCTTTGTGAAACTAAAGCCTCCTGCCCAGATAGTCCTCTTTGAAATGATGATGTTCACCCCATCTCTTCCAACAAGGAGGATGATGCCATCGGGAACTGAGGAAATATCAGAATCTTCTATTTCTTTGAATCCCCAAAATTCCATTCTTCCAAGCTCCAGAGGAGGAGACCCCAAGACTTTTCAGATGAGCCTCATGGCCTCCCCCAGCCTAGAGACCATGTGCTGTGAAGGAAAACAGAGGCCCTGGATCCGCTGCATGTCTGATGCCCAGACAGAGCTTGGAGTGGGGCTTTGGACCATTCGTCTTAATTCCATGCACATTCATCAAGTGACTACTAAGCTGGGGCTAGAAGGAACAGGGATGCCTGAGACAGAGGCCACCACCTCAAGGTTTCAGTCAAGAAACCTTGATATACAGTTTACTATGGGGTTGAAGAGTAAAACTACCACAGGGCATGCATATTTCATCCCACAGACATTTATTTGAGTACAGCCACTGTGTTAGGCTCTGGGAGATACCGCAGTGACTAAAGTAGACAAAATCCCTACCCTTGGGGAATTAGCACACTAGAGACAGATAATAAAACAATATGTAACATGAATATGTAACCCTAAGAGGAGATGGAAGTATAACTGATTCATCCAGCCAGCAGGCACATTCACCACAATCACAAAGTAACTTCATTTTTGTCCCCTACTCTCTTTGAATCCACTTGGGAAGGGAAGTAGCTCTTTCCGTGCCCTGGGGATAAATCTAGGACAATCCTACACTCTCAGGTGACGCATAGGTAATACAAAGTCCCACATCCAATTCAAGTCACAAATCCGTCATTAAAATATCTTATCCCAGGAAATAAAACTCTGAACCTAATTGAAAGCTAAGGCCAATATTAGCTGCTGCAGGAAGGAAGCCTGCCTCATGGAATGATCTTGCTTTCCTCCAATAGTGCTCTGCTCCTCCCCCCCATTTTCCTGAGAACAGTCTCTGACCCCTCCAGGCCCACATCAGGGTTGTGAGAAGGCATAAGTGAAACAGAAAGATCTGACTTAAACAGCCCCTGGTGTGAGCACTCCCTAGGCTGGGCAGGTCAAAGCCGACTCCCTCTGGAGAGCTACTTCGCACTGCTGGAGCCTTTTACCAGCACTTCTCTCCACATACTCCATCCTGAGCCTCTAGGCAACCACAGACACCTTCAGCTCCTGCTGCTGAGTCAGCCTGCCCTTGGGGACAGAACGAAAGGTCTCCAGAGGCAGCTTTTTCACTAGGGCCCTCACCTCACACAGGAGGGCATGCGAAACTCTCAACGGCCTTCACCTGACAATCTCTGGGAATGCAGGTTATTGCTGTATGGTCACCTCTCTTTCACTCTGCCCCCAAAGGAAAGCCAGCACCCCCTTCTCCCTGTATTCATGGGCATGAATCAGACTGTTCTGATCAAGGTCCCATTAAAACTTATTTCCCAAAGCTTAACATAAAAGACAGATACCCTCTCCTCCAACCCAAACAGTTCTCTCTAAAACCTGTCTCCAGAAATCCTTTCTTAGCTCAATTATATCCTTGATGTTTTAGCCTGCATTTTGCCACCAAATATAGTAGATCTAGGTGTAATGCTTTCCTTTGAATTTTGACATCTATTATGCCTCAGCCAAAACTTACCTTTTAGTACCCTGTTTCACCCATGCTATGTACTCTTCAATTTTCACAAAAAGACCAGTTGCTGAAAGTTAAGACTAAGGATTTTTCCCAAGTCCTGAGTCTTGGTTGTTTCATTTTTTAAAATTTGTATGTATTTTTACTGAGATATCTTCATACACCATATAACCTATCCGAGGTATACAATCAGTGGTTCACAATATCATTACATAGTTGCGTACTTATCACCATGATCATTTTTAGTACATTTGCATTACTCCAGAAAATGAAATCAAAAGAAAAAAGAAAACCCCAAATATCCCATACTCCTTACTCCCTCTCCCCCTTATTGACCATGAGTATGCAATCTACTTGATTGCAAGACTTACCAGAGTCAAGTTAAGTAAGACAGTATAGTATTGACAGATATATATCAATGGAACAAAACAAAACGTGTAGAAGTAGATTCATATAAACACAGACAACTGATTATTCTTTTTTTTTCAATATAATCATTATTGAAGTCACTTTGATAATCATTATCAAAGATCAAGGCTACTGGATTACAGTTCAGCATCTTCAGGTATTTCCTTCAGGCTATTCTAAAACACTAGACTCTAAAAAGAAATATTAGTGAGTCAGTATTCACAATCACTTGTTAAATCCTGATTTCTCAGTTATACCCCCTTCCTCTCATTTGATCTTTCTCTCAATCTTCAGGGATATCTGGGCAATGGCTGTGTTAATGTCTTCGTGCTCAATAGAAGTGTTAACCTTCTGAGATAGAGAACGAAGCTGGTTATTGTTCTTAGAGAGACTGTTGCCTCTGGATGTTAGGAGTTACCTGGCCTAGGATCAATCTGGAGGTCTTACATTAATTTTCCCTTGGGAATGAATATGAGGCCGAAGGGACACATTTTCAGAGCCCCTCAATCTACAAACACCCTAACACATTTTTGTTTTTAGTGCTAATCACTTTTTCCAGCATTAGCTCTCATGTACTTTCAGAACATTCAGAGAATGTTGTCACTCCTAAAAATGTTCTCTCTCCTAGTATTCTCTCATGCTAACCCTTCATGATTGTTTGACTTTCTTTACTGTATGTCATCATATCCACCTTCCATGCCAAAGTTGATGAATTTCAGGCCTGTGGTTCAGCATTACTTGGGCTTTATGAACATGTGGATAACATGACTATGGGATATGTGAAGCAGCAGTAAATAATAATGACACTGAATGTTAAAATGCCACCCAGCAATCCCACAACCTTCCAGTGAAACACAGCTCCCATTGCAAGTGTGGCCCTGACATTGGATAATAGCAAATAAACACAGATTAGAGTTTGCTGTGCTGGCTAGCTTTGAAATGGTCCAAGACTTCATTATTTTGTATTTACACTATTTTCAAGATTACGTAATTCACATTCACAAAAAAACATGACTGTTACTTAATAGCAATGGGTACAAAGCATTGAGACTTAATTCCTATAGATAGGATCTAAAAGGGCTTCATTGGGAAGGTGGCATTTAAACAGAGCCAAATATGAGGAGTCTCTTTTCAGGCTGAAGAAACTTAGGAACAGCAGTGAAAATTTACAGAGTACAACCTGCTTTGTTACCCCCATGTGAGCAGTGGGCATTGTAGTGAATTGGGAATTCATGGGCCTTCTCAGGATTGGTGGATAACATGTAAAGGCATTGGAAGATGAAGCTGAAAGAGGGGAGGTAGCCTTAGAAAGTCTGAACTATGCTCCAAAGGCAGTGGGGAGTCAGTGAAAGTTTTTGGAGAGGAGAGTGACACAGAGCAGAAGGTTGCTGAATGTAATAAGGGCAGGATGATAGCTATTCAGACCTGAAAATTCTCATTCTTCTCCTGTTTCCTGGATCCAAAGAAGATTCACCAGTGTTGGGTAGATTCATTAGCAAGTTTTCTTGCTCACACCACACTTAGGGTTGTTCTTTATCATTAGCACTGGGCAGGAAACGTGATAAACAGAGAAACTCTACCTGCCTCCCAACCCCATTCAGGGCCAGTCAGAGGTATCAGAGAGGAAGGGGAGCCATCAACATGGGAAAGGCTTCATGTGCTCAAATAGCACATCAATGGACCAGTAGTTCTCTGATCTTAGGTGCACATTGCAATCAACTGGGGAGCTTTAACAAATACTCGCCCCACCCACACCCCACAGAGATTCTAATTTAATTGGGCTAGAGTGAGACTTGAGCACTGAGATTGTTAAAAAGACTTATCAAGGGGTGCAAGGATAGTTCAGTGGTAGAAGTCTTGCCTGCCATGCAGGAGACCTGGGTTCTATTCCTGGTCCATGCACTTCCCAAAATGCAAACAAGCAAAACAAACAAAATTTCAACAACTGGTGCTGCAATAACTGAATACTCACATGGAAAAATAAGGAAATGTGACCCCCACCACACAACATACAAAAAAAGAAGACTTGCCAAGTGATTCTAATGGACAATGAAGGCCAAAAACCACTATCTATTGTCCCTTACTCTGCGCTGGGCACATTTTCTCTCAATAAACATCTATTAAGTGAGTACTATTTTTAGATGCAGGGCTAAGTGCTGGGCACATAAGCAAAGGCCTGTAACTTACTAAATTCAAGAAAATCCTCTCATGTAAATTAATATTGTTACATAGCAGCAGGGGACACCTAATAGTCAGCTTAAATAACTAAATATTAGAATCTTCTACTTCTTAGAATCCCGGAAGTTAACAAAGCCATATAATTTGTTAAATGCTCAGCAGAATATTGCAGGCATGCATTTCTTTCTAGGCTTGGGTGAAAATCTGGTCTTTCTGCTCCAGTAGCCACTCCTGCACTTGACTCCCTCTTATGACAGAAAAATCCTTAAAGTTCATTATCTTGAAAGCCACAGTTGAAATATCGATCATTCCTTTCTTCCTGTCACCGCCCTTTGCAGGCCTCTTGCCTACTTGTAGATTTAGGAGGACATAAAGATTGAGACTAAACAGTTTCTCAAGAACTCCCCTCTTAGCAGCCATCCAACTTGGCTTTGCCAACTCATGAGCTTGTGGAATGACGGGGAGCCTTTTGATGTTTGGTCTCTTTATCTCAGCTTTTCAGCTTAGCTCAGTGTGGAGCAATCGCCCAATGACAGATGAGGCTGTTGGGCCTGAGCTGCCAGCAGCCACAGGTGGCCTGACAATTGGAAGGGCAAGGGGTGGTCTTCCATCAGGAACTGATTACTCAGACCTGGCAGGATGCTGGGGGTGGGGAAGGGAGCAGGCCAGGGTCATGCCATCCCATGGATGGGGCAGTGGCCTCAGGTTTGCACTGGCCAGGACCTGTGGCTTTCACTGGCCCTGGAAAAGGAAGGGCAAGGAAGTTATGCTGTGCGGGCACCTGATGGTGCTGCTTCTGGAAACTGAGGCTGCAGTTCTGAAACTGGTAAATTGGTGTCACTCAATGTACAGAAGACAGATGAGGATCCAGGGGCTGTGACTGGGGCCAGTGCGGGTCAGAGTCACACAGCGCCATTGTTTCAGAACAATAGGAGAGAGGAGATGTGAGTGCTTATTTCAGCACCTGCTGAGTGGAAAGGAAGGCAGTGGGGCGGGGCTTGGACACCCAGCAGACAGGAGCTCAGCACATGTTCAGGGGACAGTGTGGTGGGGAATGGTCTGGAATGAGCTTTGCCAACCCTCAGTGGGTGTGGGGTAGACTGCTGCGTTCCATCCCTGGTGAGTGAACTTGACTTTTGGCTGGGATCCCTCGTTCGTTCTGTGTGGCAGACTTGACAGAAAGTGCCGGGTTCAGCAGCAGGCACCAAACAGTCTGCCAGGCCTCTTCCCAAGTGAGTTGTTTCCCTGGCATAATAATCACAATTCAGATTTGAAATTTAATAAAAGAGTAAGGGAAAGTTAGGTCTTCTCTCTTCTGCCTCCTTTTCCTTCTCCCCGCTCCCAGTTTGGTGTCAGGGCAGTGAGCAGGGTTGGAATCTCAGCTCTGGCCAGCTTGCGGTGGGGCCTTGGGACAGTTTACTTAACCTGTCTGAGCTGCTCCTTAGCCGTCAAGGGGGCTGACTGCCCTCCCTTCTGCAGTTACTCTGAGGGCACAGTGAGAGAATGCCATAATACCCTGTGCAATGCCTGGCGCACAGCAGCCAGTCAACCATGGCAACTCCCTTGCATTCACCTTTTT
The DNA here is from genome assembly GCF_023851605.1 of Tamandua tetradactyla. Taxonomy (NCBI): domain Eukaryota; kingdom Metazoa; phylum Chordata; class Mammalia; order Pilosa; family Myrmecophagidae; genus Tamandua; species Tamandua tetradactyla. The sequence goes on along the minus strand of NC_135341.1, from coordinate 49,727,520 downwards.
TAACATGACTTCACTAAGTCCCCATTCTGTGCTTTTTCACCCCTTGGGTAGCAGCTGTCTGCTATTGTGAGGGCCTCCCAGATATGCAGCAGGTTGGTCAGGACTTCTCTCCTGGGCTTGGCTCAGGATCACGGAGTGATCAGGAGTGATGCCTGGATGTGGGAAATCCCCCGCTAAGGTCTAGAAACACCTTCCTGGCTAGAGGGCCCTGTCGTCACTGGTCCATTTATTCATGGAACAAGCATCTACGGAAGTAGCACGTGCTGTGAGCATCGCACACATAACCCCTCAGCACTCACCATCCCCCCACACCCACTGGACAGCGCCCAACCCACAGCACCTGCCACCCTGCCTGAAGGGTTCTCTAGCCAGAGCCCACTCACCTGTGTGCACAGGACAGGTCCGATGTGCCAGAGAGTTAATACCCCCCGACCACTGAGCAGCAGCTCTCGGGAGTGAGTGGATAGAGGCCCAGCTCCTGTGCCCTCGGGAGGGATAACTCGGAAGTGTGTGTTCTGCACTGGTTCCAGACCTCCCCAGAGGGACTGAGCCCCAGATGTCCACAGCATTAAACAAAGCACATGGAAGACATGCCTTCATTTCTTCTTTCCCTTCTCTGCCTCACTTCTTCCTTCCCCTATTGCTGTTTCCTGGGATCGCTTCCCGAATAAACCACATGCACTCCCATCTCTGCCAGTGGAGCACCCTTAGGCATTAAGGAGAGTGCCCACTGCGGTTGTGTGCAGGGACCAAAAACAGAACTGGGGATAAATATTAGGGCCAGAGTCTGCCCTTGAAGATCGTAGAGATTCAGGTCTAATATTGAGCAATGTCCAGGGCTGGACAGCCAGCGTTTGCCGGCATTCATACCGCTCTCCCTACACAGTGGCAATGTGGAACGCGCTGGATCCCTGCATGACAACTCCCTCCTGCTGACAGTGCCACTGATGCACGAGGTCGACACGTTCGTCACTGGGTGAGTAGCCTGTTCCCGGGGTTACCCAGCCTCAGGTCTGCCATGCAGTGGGAAGCTGGTGCTTTCCTTGTGTTCACACATGAAGCCAGGAGTCAGTGGCCCTGCCACCTCCGCTTCTTCTTTGCTTTAAGAATCAGGATGAAGCTTCTTTAGCTCTAGCGACTCCTCCCTCCTCCCTCCTCGTGTTCTCGTCCCCAGACATCCACCCACCCAGTAGGTAACACAGGAAGGCTGATGACAAGTTCAAGCCCCACAGTTCTTCGAACATTCTGAAAGCCTTTATATGCATACACTCCCAGCCCCCCCAGCCTCCACAATGCCACGTGGTAGCCGGTGTGGTTCCTGGGATTAAAATCTCAGCCAAAAACTGCTGTGCCAGAGGTTATAGCCAGATGGGCCGCAAAACCCTGGCTCGTCTGGGTTTGCCTTTCTGATTAGCGTATCTATTAAGCCCTTCGGCAGAGTCAGTGAGGCTCTGCATAATGTCTGTAAGGGGCTGGGGCGGGAAGGGAGGGCGCACAACGGGCAAACCATCTGCCCAGGTGAAGTCCCTGACCCCTCAGAGCTGCTGGCAGTGTTGGAGAGCAACAGTTGCAGGGACCTTAAACAACCAGCGTTGTTTTTCAGCCAAAGACCAGGCCTGGAAAAATGAAGATTCAGTTCCCGTTTCCGGCTTAGGAAAACAAAGCACGTACTCTTTGATAGTAAAAAAAAAAAAAAAAAAAAAAGGATTTTCACAATTAGTTTAGATCAAACAAGAACCCATTGAACCTTTGCCCCAAAGCCAGGCTGACCTACCTGGAGGTTCAAAGTTTTTCAGTTTTCAAGTGCTTCTGGGGCACTTGCCTTGCCTAAAAGTGGAAAAGTGAATACACTAAAGGAAGAGTATCTCCCTGCCACAGCTCACGCTCTGCTGGGAGCCAGTGGAAGGAGCCTGGGCTTCCTGCTCTGGGGCCTTTTGCATTTTTCATCACCTTCTGCAGACATGAGGCACTGGTGGAATATATTTGAAATCAGCATTTATTTTGCCTCTGTTCACAGCTCTATTTTTAACCATACAATTTATTTACTTGTCTCATCAGAGGCACAGAGAAAAACTGCGCTGAACCAAGCCCTATCCTTGGGGACAAAGGGGAAAGCACCCGCCCACTTGATCATTTTGTCAGGCCTTAGGAGACCATGCTGTGAGGTGTTAACAGCCCCAGATGAAGCCATCGGTTAAACAAACCAGTCAACCTCTGATCTTCCAGGAACTTCAAACTCAGGGAGAGTTTAAATGAGCCAGTGAACCAGTTCCTGCCATTGGATGATGCTGGAAATCCACTGTTTTCTAAAACAGTGTGCTTAACTTGAAAATAAATCAATTGCTGTCTCTTTAGACTTGGTACCAAAACCCTTACATTGTTGTGTTTGGCCAAGCAGTAGTTTCTAGAATCTCATCTAAAATCATTTATTTGTCTGGGGGTCTGAGGGAGGCTGGGCTTTGTGTTTTCTCTTGGGGTTCGTTCAAATGGGCAGCTTTGAAAGCATTGCTACAAACTGATCTAGAATTCTTAATCACCTCTTACTTAGCCATATTTGAAATTTGTAGAAAAATCTTGACAAACCAACTCAGTTTTTAAGTTACTAATTTCTAGTAATCTTGGGAGTCGGTCAAATTAAAATGAAATGCTTTTTCCTAATGAATTTGTTACATAGTGGGGGTTAGGATGCCAAATATATCATTCATTCCTATTTATTTCTTAAAGTCACCATAATCTGCCTTCATCCAGAGCTTTTATTTCAAATGATAAACCAGAAATTATATCATCCAGTTTTTTTTTTTAACTGAAAAGCAATTGTGATCTTCCACATTTTAGGAATGTTATGTTTGTGTGTGTGTGCGTGTGTGTGTGTGTGTTTGTATATATATATTTCTTATTGATTGAACCTAGGATGAAAAGACAGTACTGGAAGGAGTCTGTTTAGATTGCATAGGTCTGGCCATGATCGTTCACAAGGCAGAAAAATAAAAACTCCAGAAGAGAAGGCATCTTATGGAAGATACTAGAGGGAACCAGGTTCCGTAATAAGTAAAGATGTACATTTGTTTGGTTTCTCAGGACACCAGTGACCGTGTAGGTTGGGATGACAGAATTTATGCTTTCTTCTTTCAGAGTCATATCTCCGACCTCGTTTGTGTATGGTGAGTCAGTGGCTGCGTCCAGCTTCGTTCAGCTAGATGACTTGGAGTGCCATTTCCAGCCCCTCAACATCACTTTTCAGGTATCCACCGCTGGAGGCTTTCTCCGTCACCAGGGCAGATGGAAGGGCCTGTGGGGTGTGTTTCCTCACTAAAAGGCAACTAAAAGGCCTGACTGTTTCCAGGAGAAATGCTTCCCAGTCTGGTTTCCTGGTTGTGGTGTGTATGTGCATGTTTCTGCAGCCACAAGCAGAGGTAACCCCTTCCCTGTTCGGTGCACTGTGCTGTGTGAGCTCCTCTACTTTACAAGTCTTTGAAGAACAGCTGCACCGTAATGGGGACCAGCTTTCCCTAAGAAGGTCTCTGGGGGGCTGAAGCTTAGGCTAACATTGCGCCCCCCCCAAACAGCTCTACTAGGACCCCATTCTGTTCTCTCATCCTTCACATCCTGGACAGCCTCAGAGGAGGTTCTCCACTCCGGCTCAGCCAGGCGCCCACTCCCCCCACAGATGGCCAGCCTTTCAGAAGTGCAGTTCTGTAAGAGCGCAGTGCCCCATGGAAGGAAGCAGGCTGTCCCCTTGCGGACCAGTGGCTGGCAGATCCCCTTGGATCTTGGGCTTTGGGCGAGATGGAGGACTCCGTTCCTCCTCTAACTGAAAAGGGCCGGATGGTAAAGGTTGTAGGGTTTGTGGGCCATACCGGCTCTGAAACAACTTCTCAACTGTGCTGTTGGAGGGTGAAAGCAACCGTAGGCAATAGGTGAACAAAATTGTAATATGGACACTGAATTTTGAATTTCATTTAATTTGCATGTGTCATGAAATATTATTTTTCTTTTGACTCTCTCTCAACCATTTCAAAATGTAAAACCCTTTCTTAGCTCATAGGCCATATAAAACCAGGCAGGGGACCAGCTTTGGCCCCCAGGCCTTAGATTGCCGACCCCTGCTCTCCAGTGTGAATTCTCAGGCCAGTGCTACATCTTTGAGTATAAACTAGAGGGATCTCAGCATCATCCAGTCCAGTCCCCTCAATCGATGAATAGGAAAATAGGAGCTCAAGCAGGAATGGATGTGTCCCAGAGCTGTGAGAGGTGGGGCCCTGGGCCAGGACCCATCAGGCATTGTCTGACAACTCCGTATGACCCAACACCCTTCTAGGAACTGTGGGTAAAGCAAAGGAGGAGATGGGGCCTGACATGCCTGGATTGCTCCATGAGCTCCGTGGTCTCACTGTCCTCCAGTTCTAGCTGTCAGTGCTCTTCCCTGCCTCCACTCCACCCTTCCCCATGGAGCTGGCAGTTTCCTGGTCTGGCATTCACTGCTATGGCCAGATAATTACAACTTTCTTTCCCTGTGACCACTCCTCAGTGGACCTAGGGAGTGACACATAATGATGGGGTGAGGGTCAAGAGAATGGGGCAGTAAAACATTCGTGGGCTCTCACAAACAACGGTCTTCCTCTCTCTAGAGTGTTCTTCCAGGCAGGAGACCTCAGAAACCATGATGGATAACACATGTCCCCAGGTCCGAGCAGATGCGCCTTCCATCCAGCTAAGCCCCAGCTGTCACACCTGATTTACAGGAGAGAAAGAGAAAGATGGGGTTAGAGCTTGCTCTTGTGACTGTGGAGTAACTGCTGTGAATAGGACCTTTGTGTTTCTGAATTGCTTTTCAGAGTTAGTCTATTTTGTTCCATTGCTTTTTGTAATTGAGTAGAAAGCAGATAAATACCAGATGGATTTGTTTCATGTTGTCTATACTCTTACCCACCAATATGTTTGAGGTGTCTTGCAGTAAAAGATGTAGTCAAGAAAATTATTTTAAGGGTTCAAATGACAAAACACAGAATGGAAAGGGTGTAGGTGTTGAAAGGAGCAGGCAAGAAGGCGTAGCAGTTATATGAAGGATACAGAAATGTTACCACTCTTAAAAAAAAAGAAGACATCTACAGGCATGTGGTTGAGTCATGTTTCTCTGAAGGCGTTTTTACAGGGAGCTTAAAGTTTGGTTTTCCAGGCAAATAGCTTTTCTCATATCCAACCTGAAAAAGGATATAGTCTAGAGAAGCAGGGCCCAAGAGAATGAATGATTGGTGTGCCCCTTAGATAAACTTCTTGATTATCTATTGCCTGAGGAAGGGCATAGCATTCAATTCAGGGTTAAGAGAATTGGCTGGACCTGAAAGACTGATGGCATGTGTTATTGATTAGGAGATCCTCCTGTGTTAGCAAAGCTGACAGTTTCCTTGACAATTTTCTGATGACTCACTTTCTGGTATAATCATCATTAATGCAATTGTCCTGCAGGAAGGTCACTTTCCAGGGTGGTGGTGATGATGGTGGAGGTGGGAATGGAGCTGTGGTGGAGGATGGGGTCAGGACTATGGATAAAACATTTCAGTAACATCACTCCTGAAGAACTGTAGACTTTCCATTTGAGCAGATTTTTCTGTGTCTTGTAAGAGCTCTTACTCAATATGCGACAAAACTTCTTAAAGCTTCTATTGTAAATGCAGATGGAAGAAACAGAAATGCCTGCTTTCTACATTTCATCACAGTTTTCTTAGCAAATACACAATAATTTGTCAGCCATTGATAAGGCACTTTTTTTGCATTGAGTCGAGCACTTCCCCACCTGAAAAAATAATGAAGAAAAATAATGCAGATGTTGTACATGAGCATTTGCAGAGACTCAGATGTTAAGACATTGGTTGAAAATAAATAAATATGGTAGTACAACCTCCCCCATCCCCTCTGGCTATAATGAGTGAACTCTTGCATATCACCATCGTTTTCTTTTTTGCTTGCCCCCATTCATGCTTTAATTGGGATTTCTCAGACTTGCCAAAGGTTTCTTTTCAATTCTGTGCTCTCACGTTTCACTTCGAATTAGTTATCTCAATTGTGGTTGGATACTCCTTCCTTTTCTTGTGTCTTAAGGTTGTTGTTTTTGGAAAGTTTTGTTCTTGTTGAATCAAAAATTGGCAATGTCTGCTCATCCACCCTGTCATTTTTTGATACAGAACCAATTATTGCCAAAAATAAACACACGACTTTCGAGAGAAGAGCCAGCTGGAACAAGATATTCATACATTCTGTCATGTGTGAAAACCTAGTTAGCATTTCCAGCCCTCTCTTAGCTCTGCCCTTATAATCTCAACTTCAGAGATACCTTGAGTCCCTGAATCCTCTGTCTAGTCCCCAGAACACTGAGCAGAGTTTCATTTCTTCCTCTCTCTGGCTCCAACATTTTTTTTTAATATCATCTTCGTTTAGATATCAAATTCACCTGCCTAAAGTGTGAAATTCAATGATTTTTAGTATATGTGCAGAATAGTCCAACCATATCCATAACCTAATTTTTAAAATATTTTTTATTATGAAACATAACATATATACAAAAAAAGCAATAAATTTCAGAGTACATTGTAACAAGTAGTTATAGAACAGATTTCAGAGTTTGGTATGAGATATAGTTCCACAATTTTAGGTTTTTCCTTCTTGATGCTCCAGGACACTGGAGACTAAAAGAAATATTGTTATAATGATTTAGCAGTCGTACTCATTTGCTACATCCTATCTTATCTGTTATAACTCCTCCTCCTCCTTTGATCATTCTCCCATTCTTTAGGGTATTTGGGCTAAGCCCATTCTAACTTTCTCATGTTGGAAAGGGGTATTGACAATATGGGATAGGGGGATGGAACTAGTTGCTGTTCTTGGAGAGGCTGACCCCTCTGGGTTTCAGGACTTATCTGGCCTAGGCACCTTCCGTAATCAAATTTTAGAACATTTTCATCACCCCAAAAAGAAATCCCATGCTCATTTGCACGTCCTCCCTGTATTAGTTTTCTGTTGCCACTGTAACAAATTGCAAACTTAGTGGCTTGAAACAACAAAAAATTATTTTCTTACAGTTCTGGAGGACAGAAGTCTAAAATGGGTCTCAGTGGGCTAAAATCAATGTGTCAGCAGGGCTTCATTTCCTTCTGGAAGCTCTAGAGGAGAATCACTTTCTTGCCTTTTCCAGTGTCTCGAAACTTAGCCCATCCTTCCAGCTTCAAAGCCAGCAGTAGCTAATTGAGTGTTTCTCCTGATGCTGTCTCTCTGGTTATGTTTCTTCTGCTTCCCTCTTCCCCATTTAAGGACCCTTGTGATTACACTGGGCCTACCTTATTAATCCCTTTTAAGATTAGCGATTATCAACCTTAATTCCATCTGCAACATTAATCCCCCTTGTCATAACATGTGCACAAGATCTGGGGATTTGGATGTGAACGTCTTTGAAAGTCAGGCATTATCCTGCTTACCCCCCTCCCGAAACCCCCCAGTCCCCCTCCACCTAAGCAATCATTAATCTACTTTCTATCCCTATAAATCTATCCATCTTTTTAAAATTCTCCATTATATTCCATTTCTTCCTTTAGTTTCATGTTCAGCCTTTGCCCTGTCTCTTTCTCTTATCAGTTTCTTTGTGGTCACTATGTGTTCCCTCATATCTTTGGAGGTGATTGGCTTTTGGAGACATGGAATAGAGAGGGCAGTAGGGGAAATGAGAAGGGTAAAGTTTTATAGGACCAAAAGCAGGAAGAGAAAAAAAAGGTGCACAGATATCTTTTTTTTTTTAATTACTAAATGATTAACTGCAAATTGCCCAGAAACCAGATCAGCTGGATAATATAGTGAAAACGGCCCTTTCTGTAAATTAGAGCACTTGGTTTGGGGACAATCTACTTGTCTTTGTGAGTTTCAGTTATCTCAAACTGTAAAAGGAAAGGGATGGGACAGATCCATAGTGCTCAAAGTTTGCTTCTTGGGCCAACAGCATTGGCATCTACTGGGAACCTGAAAGAAATGCACATTATCCAGCCCTACTAAAGACCTCTAGATTCCTGGTGTGAGCTCCCCCCACCCCCATCTGTGTTTTAAAGTTTGGGAACCACTGGACTAGATTACATCTGTGTTCCCACCTCCCACCAAGTGTAATAGTGTAGTTTACTATAAGTAAATTTCTAGATATGTCAAAGAAACCTAATTTTTAATAGGAAGAAGACAGGAAATTTCTAGAAAGGAATAAAGTAATATGAAAGTTTGGAGTTTTGAAGTTCATATTAGAAGAATTTCTATTTCCTTGAAATTACCCATCATTCACTATTTCACCTTCTAGATTCCAAACCCCAGAGTCTCTATGTACCATTTCAAAGAATCTTAAGAGTATATATTGCATGACATAAAATGAAAATCTGTTATTTCCATTATAATTTGTTTTGTGTGTTTCACACCCTCAGGTCTATAACACTGGACCAAGCACCCTTCCTGGGTCATCGGTCAGCATCTCTTTCCCCAGTCGACTGTCCCCTGGTGGTGCAGAGATGTTTCATGTCCAGGAGATGGTGGTGAGTTCTCTGTTTTCACTGTTGCTTTCAGATTTCAACTGAACAGCTCACATTTCATATCCCGTTCCAGGCCCCACCTCTACCTATTCCATTGTACTTTGAAAACAAATCTGGAGAAGCCAGGTGACCTGAACCACTTGAACTCCTTTTGAGGAGGGAAAGTGTTTATTGAGCCTGACTCCTAGACTAGACTTTATTGGCTCTGGAGACCTCTCTTGGGGTCTGTGTGCATTTTTCTGTCTGCAGTCTTGTGTATGTCTGTGTGCATTTTTCTGAGAAGATCCATGGCATTCATAAGGATTCTCAAAGGGCCACTGATGCCTAAAGAATGAAGAATTGGTCCTTAAGTCAAAAATGGAAGTTGAAACTCAGGTTTTTAAGCAGAAACTTTAACTCCACCTGATCCTGAGATATCTCAAGGGAAGCTTGATAACTAACTTAATCATTCCTGCTGCCCTCAAACGATCACTTTCCTTGGCTTCCAGGACATCACATTCCCCTGATTTTCTTCTTTCTCTCACTGCTTTTCCTCCTCATTTCCTTGACTTCTATAGCACCCAAGACTCAATCTTGTAGCTGCCTTTACCTGCACTCAGCCTCAGAGATCTCACCCAGACTCATGGCTTTGAATCCCATCTCTGTTGACAGCACCTCTGCTTATCTCCTACCCATAACTCTTCCATGAATTTCAAGCTTTTATAGCCAACTACCAAAGGCCATCACCATCTAGAATGTCTAACAGGTTTTTTAGTCCTATCCAAAATGGAACTCCTGACAGTCCCCTTCCAAATGTGCTTCTCTCTCAACCTTCTCCATTTCAGCAACTGGCTTACAATAAAAAATCTTGACAAAAAAAAAAAAAGAAAATCCCAACCAGGCGTCATCCTCAATTCCTCTTTTCCCTCACATGTCGTAGCCAATCCACCAGCAAACCCTAAATGTCTCTACCTTTACACCAGTCCAGACCATTGCCACTTCTTTTTTCTCCAGCCTGCATCCTAGTCCAAGGCACCATCATCTGTCACCCAGATTAATATACCAACCACTTCGGTCATTTTCCTGCCCTCGCCCCCACCATCTATCTTTGATCCAGCAGCAGAGTGGTTCTTCTAGCTCCTGGGAAGGACTGGTGCATGGAGTTCAGCCAAGGCAATACCCAAGGAGTGCATGTGCAGCCCATGTCGAGGGAACCCTAAAATCATTGCTCTTTTGATGGACACATGAGGGAGAGATGCCAAGGGGGCAACTCTCCTTGGATAGCTGAAAATCATAGCAGCAAAGCCCACAGCATGGAACACATCTGAACCCAGAGTTGAAGAAGTTGCTGCCCCCAGGTGGAGCTCAGAAAACATTGTGGGATGGAAATGATTGCTGGCGTGGCAGTCCTCTATGGTCACACTGGCTGAAAACCTGAACCATGTGGACAGTTGAACGAAGAACAGGTCACCCTCCCTGAGGTGGCACTTAGGCATTTGCATTGTGCAACAATATTCTGTTCATGTTTTGTAATATACCCACATCTCTGAGCTCTGCTGGGACCACAAAAGAAAAGCCCCCAGACTTCTGCACCAACAGTGTACCATGGTTTGAACTTAGCGTGAGGTTAACACAGGCTCCGGTCTACCCTCTTAAAATAATGATACTAGCTACCCCACCTTTCCCCCCAGCATCTAGGAATATTCTCATAGAACATGCTCTAAGAGTTGTTTACACAAACACCTACGGTGTTGCAGAGAGAATTTTTTCCCTGTAGGCCACTGAAAAAGGACTTTGGAGCCCATTTATAAATAGCTGGCCTGTATGGAAGTTGTTCGAAGGAATTTTCCTGAAGATTTGCCCCACTGCACAGCTATTTGTCTGGCTGAGTGGAGCCTCAAAATTCCAAGTAGAGTGAGCTGGCTATGTTATATTCTTTGAGGACTCAGAAGCAATCCCTTTGGATTTTCAGAACTACATTTAGAATTGTCATAAAGTCTGTAATAGAATTCTCAAGGATGACCAAGTCTTCAGTTGGGTAGGCCAGTCCATGATCAAAGGCCTATGATCAACAGTCCATTTTCAGGATATGGAAAAGCAAATTCACTGGTAAATCCCACTCCTTTCTCAGAAATCACACTAAGCTAATGGTGAAGCACTGTGTTCTTATAACCATCATCACAGGATACTACCAGAGGGACGATAAGACTAAAAACATAACAACTGATGCATGATTTGATGTAGTGATGAAGCAAGAGTGGGACAGGTACTCAATTCAGAGGCCTATGGCCAGCATACCCCCTATGCCTTAAGGCCATGGGTTTTGAGAGCAAGGCCATTCCAGTGAGCCAGGCAAAGTTCCCAGCCTTAATCCCTCCCTTGCTCACTGGGACAGTGTGATGCGTGAAGCTCATGAATTTCTCCACTTTGACCTTCTGAGACTTTAAATGGATCAAGGCTTTCATTCTGGGGATTTGTGTGGGTTGGGGGAATTGAACGCCCTCCTATTAGGAGAAACTAGCACTCATTCCCTGTAGTGCACTAGAAGATGACCCCAAGGCCTGGTTGCATTCCCTACCCACAACACCCTCAGCCACTACTGTTACTGGCCTCAGGCTGCTGGGCATCAGGGTGCCAGCTGGACCTTCTAAAGCAACTGAAGCTCAGAGGCCAATTACAGGCATAGAGGGCTCATCTGTTATCCTTCCCCTTGTAACCCTCAGATTATTTCTTTCCCTTCAACAGTGCCCTTAGTGTCTGTACTACCTCTGGTCGTCATCCTACAGAACACTGGGGGTGAGTGTGCTGGCCTGGTGGACCCTGGTCCTCTGTCTGCAGGGCGGTTTTCCAACTATTGGTTCAGAATTCATTCAAAAGTCTCTAGGGCTGCTGCTGGAGGTTCCTGAGCAGGACCGAGGCCTCTAGGGTGCACAAAAAAGTCTTTTGTGCTCTCCCGAGGAGTTTCTTGAGATCCAGTTGCCTGTGAGTAGAGAGCGCCTTTACTTATATGGGAAAGATTTTTATGGGGAACCTAATGAAGTGTGACCATATCATACTTCCAGTCTCGGTTCATGAACCTCCTTTCTCTGCAGCAAATGGCCCTGAGCCCCTCCACCCTGCGTGTGTTTTATTTAGAAACAGAGCCATAGTGATGGCCCAAGGAAAGGCCATAAATTCCTATTGCATCTCACCCACTGGGGTTGCACAGATCTCTGGGGGAACATCCTGATTTCCCAAAGCACAGCAATAATGTGGGCAAGCCACTGTGACCATATCTGTATCCATCTTGCAGCCAACACAGAATGACCATGAAAATAATAGACTGGGAGAAGAGAAGAGTGACAGCCTTTCCTAGTCCATTTTAAATCGTATCATTGCAATAATAACCATTCCTGATTTATTCTGCATATACTGGCTGAGCAAACTCCTGTCATGTGCCAGGCTGTGAGAGGAGGAATAAGTCACACAGCTGCCCCCACAAGTTCTTAGTCTTGCCGGAAACAGATCTATAAAATGCAATGGCAGGGAAAAAAATGCAATGGCAGTAGAAAAAATAATGCAGCAGCAGTACCACATGGCAAATGCAATAATGGATACATGCCCAGGCCCTGAAATGATAAAAGAACAAATAATCAGCCTTCTCATTGGGCATGGAGGGATGGTGTGTACAGGAGATGCTTCACAAAGCAGGCTCTTTTAGGGACCTAAAAGATGTATAGGGAGAGCTTACCAGAGGACAGGTGAGGAGGAGAACATGTCAGACAGGAGAATGGTCTCCATGTGTGAGTGCATCATTTGGTCCACCAGGCCCTTCAACAAATAGGCCAAGGTAACCATTCTCAGTGCCTCCTCCAAAGCGTAAGCAGTTAAGTACGTTCACGGTGACAGGGAGTTCTAAACCAGTCATCTCCAGTGGTGGTTGGTAAATGAATCATGCCTTCTGGGGTACATCATTTGTGGGTGTCCGTAGACCTGCACCTTCATTTTTCCTAGCCTTTAGGAATGGGGAAAGCCAGGCCCACTGCTGCCTGAGGCAGTCTAACCACAGGTCATGGACGTTGCCAGCAAATAATCCCCTGACCTCTGCAGAGAGCAATGGCTTCTATGGTCCACACAGCTGGTGGAGGTAAGCCCTGGCCACATGCTCCTTAGAGAAGGTTCCTGTTTGGACTGAGTATTTTTTCTCACACAGCTTAATGAGAACTGGCCTGAAAAGCATCACTTTGTCACCATCCATCTGCAGAGATGAGCCATTTAGCAAAGCCCTGAACTTTCTTTTTTATGGATCATTTGAGTTGTCTTTGTTCTGTTTAAAATTCTTCTTCTTTAGTTACATGGATGCCCTACATTCTGTTTTTATTCTTCTCAATAACTGCTAACATTTTCAACTATTTATATGGTTTAATTTGATCAAGGCCTTTAGCTTAAAATCTTCCTACAAATAAGACGAGAACCTTGGCTTGCTTTCATTTTCATCTCTCCTGCCTTCTAGCTCTTAGATTGGGATGATCTGGGATTTTCAGTTCAGATTGTTATTTAAAAATGGAATTATAAGTTTTACTGGCTTTTTGTCCTTTTGCACTACATTCTGGGAAAATCTCTCAACCCATTTCTAATGCACCACCTTCCTCTTCTATATCAGTTCTAGTACACAGCCCATATACTGAGGTTCTGATTTTTATGATCAAGATTTTAAATTTACAGATCTATATTTATTGAGTGGAAATACTGTCTTTTTATATCTCTTTGAAGATATCAATCTTGCATTTCCTAAAATCTTTTTGTTTCATGATTGTACCCTCTGGTTTTAACTCTTCTGATTGCAATTGGTTCCTCTCTGTCCTGAAGCTGATGCTTCTCATTTAGTGGGTGATTCTTGATGATCTGCTCACCCTGTGTCTGCCTCTGGTGATTGGGGAGTAGGCAGCACTGCCAGGAGGGGGTTGAGGTACAGTGCAGTAGGAAGCACACAAGCTTTGGAGTCACCTGTAACCTGGTTACAATCCAAATTCTATTACTTACCAGCTTTGTGATGTTGGGCAAATCTTTGAGTCTTCGTTCCTCATCTTTCATCATGGTAACATAGTAAAACATCAAAATTGTCATTTTAGCCTTTTTTACATGTACAGTTCAGTAAGATTAATAACATTTACCATGTTGCGTCATCTTCACCATCATCCATTACAATACCTGTTAAATAATAACCCCATTCCCCCTGATCCCTAGCCCCTGGTAACCTTTCTTTACCAGATTGGATTTTTTTTAATTCCAGCATTAGTTATTAACAACAGGCACAACTTAAAAATTGACCCAGAACATAAGGCATCCAAGAAAGATATATAAGGCAAATGCTAACAAAATGAATGCAAGTATAGCAATATTGACAGTAAACAAAATAGAATTGAGAACAAAAATAAATTATTAAGCAGAGTGATTAGAGATGCATTCTATCAAGAATTTGTAACATAAGTGAACTTCTATGTAATCAACAAAACAGTTCTAAAACACATGAAACAATATCTAATAGAAGTACTGGGAGAAATTTATGCATTCATAGTCATTGCAGGAACACAACACAGTTCTCTCAAAAATTGTCACATACGTAGGCATAGAATAATGAGCATATGAATATTGCCACTAGTATTTGTGATCTCTTGGATAGAGAGAGAACAAGCCAGAATGGATCAGAATGTCTTGGTTTCAGTGGTGCTCCCCTTCTTACCAGCTATGATAACCTTGAGAAGGATACCTAAACTTTCCAAACTTATTTTCCTCATCTCAGAATGGGCTACCTCACTCTATGAGGATTGATGAGCTGATGTATATGGAGCAATTAGCAGGGTTCCTAGCACAAATAAAGGAAAGGTGCATTATTTTCAAACATATGTGAACATTTGCCAAAATGACCCACATATTCCATGGCAAAAACAAGTCTACATAGACTTTTAAAAGTCAAACAGTATAAGCCACAAAATCTGACCACAGTACAATAAACTTGGAAGCTAACAACAAAAGGTTAGCCAAACAAGCAACCAAAAGCATATCCACTTGGGAATTTAAAAAATCCCTTTATATAACTTTTGGGATGGAAAAGAAATTAAAATTGAAGGGGTAAACAATTCAGAAATGAAAGACAATGAAACCATGTTCATATCAAAATCAGTGGGACATAGCCAACATCTACACAGAGGAAAATGTTGTTACCTACTGTAGAAAACAGGAAAGACTGAAAATAGTGACAATGTAAAAGCTAGAAAAGGGATAATAAACCCACTTTTAGGAAAATAAAATGAAGGTATTTGTGCCAGTTTGAAACTAATATGTACCCTTGAAAAGCCGTATTTTAATCCTGATCCAATGTGGTGGGGACAGCCACAAGAAAAGCCGTTTCTTTTCATCCTGATTCAATACAATAGATTATTTTCCATGGAGATGTGGCATGCTCAATTGTGGGTGTGGCCTTTTAATTAGATGGAGATATGACTCCACCCATTCAAGGTCGGTCTTGATTAGTTTACTGGAGTCCTTTAAAAAGGGAAACATTTTGCAGAAATGACAGAGATGCAGATGTTTGAAGAACAATAGCTTCAGAGCTCACATAGACAAAGAGCTCTGGAAGTGACGAAAGAAAGTGCCCCCAGGAAACCTGCTTGAAACAAGAAGTCAAAGACCCCAGAAGATGCCAGCCATGTGCCTTCCTAGCTGGCAGAAGTGTTCCAGACAGCATCAGCCTTTCTTGAGTGAAGGTAACCTCTTGTCGGTGCCTTAGTTTGGACATTTTCTCAACATTAGAACTGTAAAGTTGTAACTTATTAAATCACCTCTTTAAAAGCCATTCCATTTCTGGTATATTGCTTTCTGGCAGCATTAGCAAACTAATTTAGTACTATTAAAAGTAAAAATAGAAGTCATGAAAAGAAAAAAAAGCAATAATGACAAAAACAAAAGAGACCGAAACAATAAAACCAAATGTTGGGCATCTTTAATCCTATAAAATAGACAAACCAACAGCAAGCTTGATCAAGAAATTTTTAAAAAGAGTGACAATGCCAAAAATCACTAGAAGTAAGAAAAGAACTATACCCATAGGTAGATTTTTAAATTATAAGATATTGCTTTTTCCCCATTTTATTTCCACAAATATGAAAACCTAAAAGAAATGCATGAAGTTAAAAAAAAAATCAGCTAGATCAGTTACCTTAGAAAAAAATGTTAAAGAAGCCAAACACCTTTTAAAAAGCACTAGACATGCCGCAATAACGGGATACTCACATGGAGAAAGAATGAAATGTGACCCCTGCCATACAGCATACAAAAAAAAGCTCCAGACCAGGATAGCTTTACAGCAAGTTCTACAAATGTTTCAAAGAATTGGATATTCCTGTTTTATATAAATTATTCCAGAGAGTTGAAAAAGATGAACAACTCATTCTAAGAAGCTAGCATAATGTTGGCACAGAAACTGAGAAAGAATAGTGGGCATACTCAAACAAGAAAAGGAAACTGTAAACCAAACTCATTTTGTAAACAAATAGAAATATTCTAAAATATTTGTAAGTTGATTCCTCTTAGATGAATAATTTCTGTGTAAAGTACAATATGATCAGGAATGCTAAGTCTGTTTTCATGAGGATATTGATGAATATACTCATTATATTAACATGAAGAGAAATAACCAGATAATATTCGTGATAAAGGCTTAAAAAGACAGAAATTAAATGTAACATCTCTTTATGATAATTTTTAATTCCCAGTGAGGAAGGCATAGAAGGAAACTTACTCAACCTGACAGAGATTATCTATTAGAAACCTGCAGCACACTTCAACCTAATGTGGAGACGTTAAAAGCTATCCTAATTAAGAGAAAAATAAGACATGAGGCTGCTATATATCCTATGTAATTTAGTAATGTTGGAAATTTTAACAATAAAAAGAAATTAATAATCTTCATTGCAAAGAAAAAACAAAGTTTCTCTTTTTTCAAACAATGGTATTGTCTCCCTAGAAAATTTAAAAGAATCAGCTGACTGAATGTGAGGCTTGGGAAAGAAGACAGTAGAAGCTGGAGCGGATTTGTAAGCTACCTGGCCTTTGAATTTGAATGCACAGCTCTGTCATCTAAGGGTAGAAGCTTCATTGGCCCAAAGTGTTTATGTACAGCCTCTGACCAATCATTGGCTGGCCAAGGAAACTCCTAGAAAACCAGTCTTAAAAATCAAAAAGAAGAGGGCAGGCCATGGTGGCTCAGCAGGCAGAGTTCTCGCCTGCCATGCCAGAGACCCAGATTCGATTCCCAGTGCCTGGCCATGCAAAAAAAAAAAAAATCATAACAAAGCAAAAACCTCAGCATACATACCAGAGACTAGCACACTGTAGGAGAAATAGACTCCACAGACTTAGTCCAAATAAGTCACTGAAACAAACAAACAAAACCAGAAAATTGCAGCAACAGCTCCCTCAAGGGGAAGGGATCAGAGTCCAAGTTATATATTATCTAAAATATAAAATATACAATATATTATCTAAAATGTTCAGTTTTCAAATTAAAAAATTATGAGAACTACAAAGAAATAGCTGAATGTGACCCATGTCACACTCAGGAAGAAAATAAAAGCAGTCAATAGAAACCATCTCTGTGGAGCTCAGATATTTATTAGATCAAGACTTCAAAGCAATTATTATGACTATGTTTAAAGAACTAAAGCTATGTTTAAATAATTAAAGGAAAGTATGAAAATAATAACTCATCAAATAGAAGATACCAATAAAGAGGTAGAAGTTATTTTTAAAAGAACAAAATGGGAATTCTGGAGTTGAAAAGTAAAATAACTGAAATTTTATAAAAAAATTCACTAGAGGGGCCCAACAGAAGATTTGTGATGGTAGAAAAAAGAATCAGTGAACTTCGATGATAGATCAGTAAAGATTATCTATTCTGAGGAACAGAAGAAATAAAAGAACAGATAAAAATGAGCAGTCTCTGATGTATATGCGATACCATAAAGCATCCGACATATATATAATGGGAGTTCCAGAAAGACAGAAAATAGCAAACTGGACAGAAAAAAAAATTTGATTAAATAATAGCCAAAAACTGGAGATATATCAACTATTCAGTCAACAATGAGGAAATGATTGATTACCCATTTGGGGAGAAATTACAGAAGACTTGTACCACCCAGAAAAAAAAAATGTAGAAGGATTAAAAAGTTACAGGTAAAAAGTATTAGCAGAAAATATAGACTATTTTCATATTCGTTAGGTGGGGAATTTCCTCTTCTAAACAAATCATGACATCCAGAAAACAGAAAAGATTGACAGATTTAAATCTATAAAAATATTAAACTTTTGCATCATCAAAAGACATCATCAGCACAGCTAACTGATATTTGGGAGAATATATTTATAACATAGTTAACAGGAAAATAATTATTATATAAATAACTTCTACAAATTAATGAAGAAAGACTAAAAATTATAAACCGGGCAAAGGGATATGAACAGGAAATTCACAAAAGGAGAAATTTTAATGGGAATTAAACCTATAGAAAGATGCCCAGCTTCACCAGTAATCAAAGCAATGCAAATTTTAGGAATCTGTCTTAAAACACATGTATCCAACAGGAAATTTCAACCTTTTAATAGTAGATGGACATTTATGGTTTTCAGCACTACTGTAGGCTTTTCCTATTTCGGTGAAGTAGAGAGTAACTTAATACTCCATTAGGATTCTGAGAGGGAGTTGTTAGATTCAGGCTAAAATGTAGTAATGGCAGCAGAAGCAGTAGTAAGAAAGAAATAATAGTAGTGGTAGTTAAGTTTTATTAGGAACTTATTACTGGCCAGGTGCCAAGCACTTTGACTGGACAAATTTATTTATTTCTTAATAGGTAAGGAAATGAAGGCACAAGAGTCAGGGAGAAGCCAAGGTGACAGAGTAATTAAGTGGCCAAGTCAATGTTCTGCCCTAACCACTAGGCTCTATTGTCCCCTGCAAGGCCCCCTGCCATCATTCTGTCTGGGGGTCTCGCTGTCCAACAGCATTAACGTCACCTGGAAGTTAGAAATGCAGAAACCCAGAGTCTCCACCCATAGCTGCTGAATGAGAAACTGCATTTTAACAAGATCCCCAGGTGATTCATTTGCACAGTAATATTTAAGAAATCCTGTTCTAGAGCATGTTATATAAATCTCTCTGAGCTTCCATTTCCTCATCTTTAAAATAGTGACAAGAATCCTTACCTCACAGGGCTGTTGTGGGGATTTTTTTTTTATTAGCACATTCGTTAATTCAGCAAATACTACCTTGCACCATATGTCAAGCATTATGTTACTATAGGAACAAACTAGGCAAAAAAACTTATTTCCAGCCCTCACGTGTTTTACATTCTGGTGGGAAGAGACAGACATTAAATAAATAAGTAAAATACATATTATATTACATCATAGTAAATGCTATAGAGAAAAATAAAGGAAGCAAGGGGAATGGGAAAGGTTGCAATTTTAAAGAGTAGTCAGGAAAGGTCCACTGAAGAGAGGCCTGCAGACTGTGAGGCTGTGCAAAGGCACTGTGGTAAGAGCATGCCAGACTGCTTAAGAAATAGCAAGAAGGCCAGGGTATCATTTCAATGAATGAGGGCTCATAGGAAAGGTAGTGGGCTAAATCAATCATATAGGGCGGGGAACAGCAAACTATGACTATTTTTTTTAACATTTTATATAGAAAACAAATTTCAAAGTAATTATAACAAGTAATTATAGAACAGATTTCAAAGTTTGGTATGGGATACAGTTCCACAATTTGAGGTTTTTCCTTCTAGCTGCTCCAAGACACTGGAGACTCAAAAAAAATCAATATAATGAATGACTCAGCAATCATACTCTTTTGTTAAATCCTATCTTCTCTGTTTTAGCTCCTCCTTCTCCTTTGATTCCTCTCCTAATCTTTAGGGGTATTCAAACTATACCCATTCTAACTTTTTCATGTTGGAAAGTGGTGTCAACAATATGGGATAGAAGGATGGAACTAGTTGATATTCTTGGAGAGGCTGGCCCCTCTGAGTTTCAGGAGTTATCTGACATAGGAGCCATCTGGTTTATGAAAAGTAATCTTAGTGCATGAAACTTTTGTAGAATCTCAGATCGGGTCCTAGGTGTTCATTAGGGTTAACAGAAATGGTATTGGTTGGGGGTTGGCAAATTGTGGCAATTAGCAATATCTAGCTGAAGCTTGTGTAAGAGTAGCCTCCAGAAGAGCCCTCTGACTCTGAACTCTCTCAGCCACTGATACCTTATTTTGTTTCAACTGTTTTCACCCATTTGGTCAGGCAGGCATTGTCGATCTCATGGTACCAGGGCAAGGTTCATCCCTGGGAGTCATATTCCAGAATGCCAGAGAGACTTTCACCCCTGAATGTCATGTCTCACATAGGTGAGGGAAAGTAATGATTTTACTTGCAGAGTTGGGCTGAGAGAGAGAGAGGCCACATCTGAGCAACAAAAGAGGTTATCTGGAAGTAACTCTAAGGCATAACTATAGATAGGGTTAGCTTTTCTGCTAAAGAAATAAGTTTCATAAGAGCAAGTCTCAAGATCAAGGATTTGGCCTGTTGACTTAGGAGTCTCTAATGTTTGAGAGAGTATCAAGGGTTTCCCTGGTGAGAAAGTTTAATACTTCCATATTTCTCCTTCAGTCCCTCAAGGGACCTTGCCAATACTTTTTAATAATCTATCCAACATACTCTGGGATATATTCTATTATTACAGAGAATTACAAGCCCTCATTCCCATTCTGGGCTTAGTGTGTTTGGGTTGTTTAAATGAGCTATCCATTCAAGTTGAGTTAGATTATGTGCTACAGAAAATTTAAGTTTTGGACAAAGTAAACCTCTCTTCCTTGGTCTCGTATAGTAGCTGAAGTTCTAAAACACAGACAATATGTTCCTTACCCCTGTATTCTGATTTACTTTAGTCCTGACCAGATCAGCTTTGTTCTTAGCTCTAATTGAAGGTTGATCTCTTCTTCGGTTTCTTTAACAGTTGTTGTATGTAGCAATGCTGACTCCCAGAGCTGTGGAACTCCACCTCGGAGTCTAAGGTATCACCCAGGTACCCAGAGTTCCAGGGAAATACCAGGTTATTGGAATTTTTCTTTCTTTCTTTTTTTCGGGATTGAGGTGGTTTCTTTATGCAAGGGTAATCAACACCATGAAGCCATCATCACGTGGCTGCAGGTCCCACCCACCACCTCACTGCTCCGAGAGAGTCCGGGTGGGGCTGCCTGGGGGGTGAAGTCTGATGATATATCACACAAGGCAAGGGACTGCCAGGCACCCCAGCTGGGAGCTTCCAGAGGATAGACACAGACACCAAATAACCAAGCACCGCATTCAAGGACAGGAAGAAAGGTAGGGCTGCAGACACCATTGGTGGCCACTGACGACCAACGGGCTCTTCGCCTAGCTGTTTTCTGGGAGGCAGCACCACAGAAAGGAGGAGCTCGGGACCTGGAGCCAGGAACTCCAGCTCTGCCACTAAAGAGCCATGGGACTTTGTGTCACCACATAATGTTTCACTTTCTTCATCTCAAAATCTAGAAATAACATTTACAGTTCCGGATAAACATGACTGCTATGAGACCAGCCTGTTTTTGTAAATAAAGTTTTATTGGAGCAATACCATACCCATCATTTACATATCTCCTCTGGCTTCTTTCCCGTTACAACTACAGATTTGAATAATTGAGACAGGGAATGAATGGCCTGTGAAACCTAAAATATTTACTATCTGGCTCTTTACAGAAGAAGTGTGCCAACCCCTGGTTCCAAGCCTTATAGGCCACCCTAAGGATTTTGGCTTTTCCTTGGTGGGAAGTCACTGGAGGGCCCTAAGCAGAGGAGTGATCTAATCCCTTGGGGCTTTAGGGCTCGCTCTTTCTGACCAGTTGGGAGGCCACTGCAATAATGCAGGTGGAAAATGATGGCAACTTAGTCCAGGGCAGTCACAGTGAAGGTGGTGGGAAATAGTGAGATTAAAAGGAAGCAGTTTCGTGGAGCACCTAATTCAGCCATTCACGCAGAAGGGAGTACAGGAACAGTCAGTGCTTTCCTCGGCGTCTTAGTGAGGTATGCCGTGTCCTCTTTCAGACCTAGGGGTACCGTGAAAACAGCTTCAGGGTGTTCCATGGTCCACAGCCAACTTTTGCTGCAAGTCCAAGACCCAGACCTAGGACTCAAGAAGCCCAACCTCTGGGGCCAGCTCTGTCCCTGATAGGCTAGCTCGCCTTCCAGGACTTCAGCCTCCCTCCTCAGCTATAAACTGACAATCAAAGGTCTGCAAAGGCCTTCCAGCCCCAACATCCTGAGAGTCCCTATATGGCCGTGTTTTCTATACATAGATTTAGGGTAGAGGGACACAAGCTGTCACTCAGGAGTTTGTAATGTGATCTTTCCTTGTGAAGACCTTACCAAGTCAGTATTTCCTGAGAATTTGCTCTCCCTTGATTTTAGCCCCCTTTGGTCTCTTTCCTTTGAAACTCCAGCTGGCATGTTGCCCATGAGTGGTGTCCAGACTAGACATCAGGGGTCTCAGTTTGTGAGCTGCTTAGCATTCACTTGGAGGGAGGGAGAGTCTTCTGCCGCAATGTGAATCACTTATTGCTGAGAAGGGCAGTTGACAGTGACACTGATTTTTAAAGCCAACTGGTCGTTAAGCCACATTTTGCATGAGGAAAGCCCTAGGTTTTATGACCTAGTTATGCATGAAGAGTAATTGCAACAAGGCTTCTCCCTGGCAGCAAGCTTGCTAGAGGCTGGGGCAGCTTGTACACCAGCCAGGCCTTGGAACTTCAGTGCAACCCAACAAATAACCCAAAACAAAATTGAACAAATCACTTTTTTTTTTTTCGATCTCTGCTACTCGACCCCCTTGCAAATATATGCTTCTTTTCCTCTTCTCACCCTCAGTTTTTTTTGGAGAAATTCAGGGGGTTGCTCTGTATCAAGTTTTCGTCCTGGGTGAGAAGTTCTTGTTAACAAGGATTCAAGGTGGATAAACCCCCTCCAGCTGGAAGAGGTGGATTTATAACCCTTAGGCATAGGGTAGATTGGGAGGATTATATGATCCAACCCTCTGCCTTTGGAAAGAATGCAGTCAAGGTTTCTCCCTGATACTGCATGACTGTGTGTTTAGCAAGTTCCCTTGGTTAAGCCACTGTAGTATCCACTGTATCCCAGTTTTTATGGCTGTCCTCAATTCTTCATGCTCTAACTTCCTCCTGATCCTTTTCTTTTAGCTAAAATGGAAAACAGTTGCCTAGCTCCCTCCAACCAAAGCTCAACTGTTACTTAGTCATTCTTCCCACTTCTCTTCCAGAAAATATCACAATTTCTTTGATTTCTTTTTCCCATCATAAGCCATCCTCTTTGTTCTTTCCATATTCTCCAAATACATAAAATTCCAAAACTGAGCACCAGCTACTGTGCCTCTTCATCCAACCTTTCCCATTGCAAACTTCTGACCAGGCAATGAGCATCTAGTTTGTTGTTTAAGAACTTACCAACTTCTAGCCCTGATAATTTCTCTGTGTAAAGAAATCAACACAAAGTTCCTAATGACCAAAATCATGAGGTCCCCAACCCTGCATGACCTCCCAACCCACCTTTCCAGGGCATTTCCTACAATATCCCTTGCCCACACTTCTTTTACACCCCATCATCCTACAGCCACTCTGAACCCTGAGAGCTGCTGAACTTAACCTCCCCGGGCCTCCTGACCTTGTCAATAGCTTCTCCCTTCCCTCTAGCTGTAGAAAGCCCACTCATTCCTCAAGACCCTATTCACAATATCCTTTCTTCCATCAAGCTCTCCCAGATGCCTTCCCAAATGGTCCTGCCTCAGGGCCTTTGCACCTGCCTCTGCTGGGAACACTCTTTCCCAGACCTTTGCATGACTGGCTCCTTTTCATAATGCAAGTCTGAGCAAAGGCCACCTTCTCAATGAGTTCTTCCCTGATCACCTTAGCTAAAAATTACAAACCACCATTGCTCTCTGTTCCCTTTCCTATGTGTTACTTTTCTCGTAGCTCCCATCACTGTCTGAAATTACTACTTCTTTTTGTCTTTTTCCATGAGGTTAAAATGCCAGGAGAGTAAAGGTCATAGTTGTCTTGTTTTCTGTGTATCCCCAGCATTTAGTGCCTGGGACATAGTATGGGCTCAAGTAAGTGAAAGAATTGGCTTCTCTTGCTCTATTGGTATCACCCTCAGATGTATTTCTTTCTGCCTTTAGGGTAGAAAACACACCTAACAGAACTGGGGAAATTTGTATTGAATTGAAATCCTCAAGTTGAGATGTTTTGGAACCTTTCCTTAAACCACAGCAGAGGTTATCTTAATTTCAATGTGAGAATAAGTTAAAAGGCGAAACTTAGACATAAGGACTGAATCACTTATCAGAAATGAAGGCTTTTACGAGCAAGGGCTTCATAACTAAGCGCCACAAACTTTTGGTCAGAAGTATTGTGAAAATATTCTCTTTCTCCTTCCCTCCCCCTGTCTTTCTCTACCCACCCCCCTTTCTCCCTTTTCCTCTCCCTCTCTTTCTTGTTCTCTCCCCACCCCACACCCACACACAAGTCTGCTGATCTCAGCGACGGCCCCAAACAATTTTTTTTCTTCTTTCTGCACATGTCTGAATATTAGTTGAACAGTCAAGCTCCTGCAGTGGGTCAGGATAAGGTTTGCATTAAAATATTTTTTCTCAACAGAAGCCAAATGCTTAAAAGCAGGAAGATGGCTGATTGGATTCTGGAGCAAGAGTTACGTTTCTAGGCTCTTGGTCAATTTCAGTTTTGGCCAGAGGGAGAAAGCCTGTATGTTTCTATGCTCTGAGTATACTCGACACATGCCCCTTTGGAAAGTGAGGATAAACCACAGCCTGGGCTGTCCATGCGTGGTGTGGTTTAGAGGCTGCTCTACCCTGCATGGACAGAGAATAAATCAGGCCAGCAGTGTGTCGCCCTGCTGCGGGAAGGGCGCCCAGCCTTATAAGGGAGCCCGTGTGTCTCGTGTTCACCACTGCTGTGACATCTGGAAGCATTAACGCTTCACAGCCAGCTTGTGAGCCACTTGGAATGCCAGTGCCGAGGTGCCTGGTGTTTTCTGCTCTCCTACGTGAATAGGCCTTAAAAGTTCATGATTATGCATTTCACTTTGGTTCATTCCTTTTTTTCGTTCCTTAAAAGCAACATGACACAGAGCCCCATCATTGCTGGGGTGATCGGTCGTTACCAAATTTGATAACAGGAAATCTCACTCAGGATAAACAGAGTTCATCAGCCATTACAGAGAAACACATGGTTCAAATTTAACATGCCGAGGATTAATTGAGTACGCCTCGGAAGCACAGAAACAGGAAAACTCCTTTCTGACATACGCACAAAGTTTCTTCTGACCCAAAGAGTTGCATCCACATTGTTAGACACTGAGAAGTAATTATTTCCCCAGCTATCAGGGAGCCAACTTAGCTTGCTTCTCTTTAATAATCTAAACTTGTGACCTAAAGCATATTTCGGGCCTCCCATGAAGTTCTTGAAACTTTAGGCTTAATGGATGTCATCTAGGTTTCTCCTTTCACTGCTCTGATGTATATACTCAGAGAAACACCGTAAGAGGTTACACAGATGGTGACACATGAAACTTAGCATCCTGAAAATGATTATTTACCTTTTGATAAAAGGGTAATGATAAAATGATACCTTTAATAAATGCAGAAATGAACCAATGAGTCAGTAGTTCTGCTAATTTATCCTTTAACATAAGCTGGACACAAACTTCATTCTTTGCTATAAGATGAATCCAAGAGCTAGAACCAGAATTTAAATAAACGGAAATGATTCCAAGGACTGTGTTTTCTCGTGTGGGGGCTACTGACTCATTTATTAT
This sequence comes from Tamandua tetradactyla, assembly GCF_023851605.1. Lineage (NCBI taxonomy): Eukaryota > Metazoa > Chordata > Mammalia > Pilosa > Myrmecophagidae > Tamandua > Tamandua tetradactyla. Next base: position 49,702,046 of record NC_135341.1, on the reverse strand, counting down.
CCAAATCAACAGACTGTTCTGCTTCAAAATGTTTCATTATCTGTGGAAGGAAAACATTTTTGGCATGTACATCAAGTACTCAGATAACATATTTATGTCTCGGTTTTTTTCTCGCTAAAGTGAATCTGACTGCATCTGGAAATCCTTTGTGTCACTTTTGCTCTGAAACTACACCCCGTCTGTATCACTTTAACTCCAGTAAAAGGCCATCCTCGTGCTTGTGAAACCGCCTCATCTGGGGGGCTTGTCTTTCTCTGATTAAATGGAAATGAATTCTGTTCTACAGGGCAGCCCGGCAGTAGACTGCACTTTTGACTTTCCAGCATGTAGCTTGTCACACCCAAAGGAAGAAAAGGGCGGGCGTGGGGGATGGGAGAAGGTATTATTTCACTGTGTAAGGTTTAGTCAAACCCTAAGCGAATGGGGGTAAAAAATTAATTGGCTTTTATTAAAAGAAGTGAAATTTTTCATAAAGTAACGGCAGACTCATACAAAAGCCAAAACTGTACAACGGAATATGCTCTCACTTTTCTCTGGAATGTTGGGTTTGAGGCTTTTCCCCTTTATTTTCTGTTTCAGTTTGGTTTTTCGACTCAGTCCATTTTTAACGGAAGTGATTGCCTTAGGTAGTTGGGTAGTGGGTGGGGAAAGCAAATGTTTTATTTAGAATGCAATCTTCCATCAGAAAGGAAAAGACGGCATTATGATCTTTTAAGTTATGTTTTTCAGGTTTAGAAAGACCATCTTTTCCTTTCTGGTAGTAATGACACTCGATCATTTCTTAACTTGCTCCTCCTGCTCCAGCCACTAACTCCAAAGATTCAGCAGATGGTCATTGTGTGCCTTCATTTATCCTTTTCAGTTCAAAGACAGAGCACAGCTCCTTACTTGAGCGTCAGGGATAGGACAGACTGTCCAAAGCTAGAGCCTTAAATTAAGTTACCTTATTGTGTGTTCATCTAGTTTTCCTCTTTGGATTTGTGTCTATTTGTATGAATGCACTGAAACCTCTAGCTATACATACAAGTAAATATCAGAAAATCAGAACTTGCTGATTTGATAAAGGAGATCCTTTTCACAAAGCAAAAGGAATCCTTCACTCTTTAGAACCATCTACCAAAGGATGCCTGTGAGAATTCCCTGTTACCTTTAAATGGTGTGATGAATGTGCATGCAAAATTGTGTTGCTAACATAAATTTTGCATTACTGAAATTACTAACACAAGCATATCCATAATAAGGAAGTGTCCAAGATTGCTATCACTGTTTCTCTGGCCTTACGTTAAATTGAGACATTGCTATTGAAAAATCAGAGTAATCAGTGGAACATCCACCCATTCCAGGTTAATCTGGGTCTTCATTATAACAAAAGGCTTGAAATCAGTGGTGATCATGGAAATATTTGTTTTGGGATCTCTTATTAAAAATATTATCATATTTCGTGTTCTTTAGTTAATACCCCTCAATGGTAAGTCATCGCAACATGATTTAATATAAGATATAATATGAAACTCTATAAAAGTGAAAAGTGACTATCACGGTTTACATTTTGCTGAATGGAAATAATGTAGCTATTTTTTTTTTGCATGTACAGGCACCGGGAATGGAACCCAGGTCTCTGGCATGGCAGGTGACAGCTCTGCCTGCTGAGCCACCGTGACCTGTAGCTCTATTTATCTTTCTAGTATTGAATGTCATCTTATTTATCTTTCCAGTATTGAATGTCTCATGGTCAGCCTAATTAACCAGTTGATATCATTTCTTGGTCATTTTTTTGTATTATTTTTATCTCAAACCAAAGAGTCCTAGAATTAATATCGCAAAAACCACTGTAGTAAATGTTCAGTCCCCTGTGGCAGCATGTGGCTTACCGTCTTTTGATATCTTGGTTCCAAGAGTAGGCAGTCGGTAATTGAATTAGCTAAATAGGCATTCAAAACATTTTCTGGGTTTCAAACTCAAAGGGCGTGTGAAAACAGAAGAGCAGGTGGCAAGTTAGGGGACAGGTCATGTTTACCCAGTTGCCTTCAACTGTGATTGGTGTAACATGATATGGTAAAGTGTCCCCGGGATGTAGCAGAGAACATGAAGTGAATGATTAACAGATAAATGTGAGTTAACATGGAACACATGTTATTCCTAAATAAACCTATGCTCCCTTTAATTCAAGTCAATTCAACAAACATGGTTTTTAGATCAAACTTTACCCAAGACTTACATTGGTGAAGACCCCAAGCATCGTTCATGGGGAGTAATGTTGTCACTGAGTTTGTTCCTTTGCTGAATTAATCTTCATTTCTCTTTAATTGACTATGCACTGCCTTCAAGGGGCATCAAGTCAGGGATACATTCCAAATGGTGACTCTCATTAACCCTGGGACCCCAGCCAGCAGTGGACATGGCAGATGCGGTCTCTGCTCTCCTCAGGCTTCGACTCAGTGGGAGTTACAGACTTTAATCAAATGGTCATACACATAAAGGATGATGATGTTACACAGTGCTGTGTAAGGGGATTCAACCTGGGAGGGAAGTCAGAAAAGGCTTTCTGAGGAAGATACCTGGGAACTGAGGGTTCCCAGGAATAGGCGGGAAGGCCATTCTATAGAGCAGAGACAGCATGTGCAAAGACCCAGTGGTAGCAGGGAGCCTGGTAAGCACAGGGGCCTGAAAGAAGGCCTGTGTGACTGGATTACAAAAGCAAAAGAGAACACAATCTGATTTGGGGCTAGAAAAATACCTGGAAACCAGGCTAGGCATGGACATGTCAAGTTTTGTCTTGACCCCAAGAGCAGCGTGAAGAATGGAAAAATTTAAGGCAGGGAAGGGCCTTGATAGACAAGATCCCCCTAGGGAAAGTGCTTACCTGGGATGCATGTCATACTTCTCTGCTAGACTGTGAGTGGCTGAAGGTAGATCTTGGTCATCACCATCATCCAGTACACAGCACAGTGCCAGGCACAAGGAAAATGCTACATGAATGCTTGTGGAATGGGTGGGTGGGTGGGTGAATTAATAGACCGCCCCGTTGTTCCCTGTGCAATGTTCACCATACTCCTCCTTGCACAAGGCCAGCTCTGCCCATGTGTTGAAGACAGTTATTGTGAGCTCTACATCTAAAGCTCCTGTGGCTTTCTCCTGTTGTATGTTTGGGCCAAGTTTGTGTCTGTGCCTGGGTTTATTTGCTGTTCTTCATGAAGTGTGGTGCTTTGTTATAGCAGAATCAGAAATGCAGACTGTGACAGGAGCTGACCTGCTGGTGGAGATATAAATGTGTAGACAAGATTTATGATCACAATAGGAGCCCTGCTGTCAGGTTCCAAGTGGATAAATGATGAGATCATGGCCGGTGTGCATTTGGGCTTTGGGGTATGGAGCAGTGAATGTACAGCCTGGGCGTGCAGAACAGGGAGCATCCTGGTGGGTCCTTTGTTGAAGGTGCTCCTCCCACAGTCAGAGCTTATAGGTAAGCGGCAGGTTACTTGAGGTTTCTGAGCTTCACTTCTCACCTGTAAAATGGTGGTGATGAATAAGGAGGCAAGAGGTCCCAGTTCGTCTGAAACAGCCCTGATACATTTCTTTGTCTTTCTGCTCTATCTTGTTGACTTCCCCCCTTCATTTTAAAAAAATCCTAATTTAGACAATAAATTATGTGGTTACCCTTGTAATAATAGAGCCCTCTGCACTTGGGTGTTCTGAGGATTCAGTGAATCCCATAGCTCTTAGAATAGTTCCAATGTTAGCTATTATTATTCCCAGTTAGATCGGAACTCATTATAGAAGCAGGGCCATGGTCAACTAGAATTAGTTTCCAGGATGATGTAGTTGGGGCATGAGACTTAGAAAACAGACCAGAGGACTGTCATCCAGTCTTCAGGCTGCAAGCCTGGGAATGGAGATTTGGGTAGAACTGCTCTGGTCTGGGGACTTGAAGGAGAACTGTGTCTTCTCTCACTCACTCTAGGTCAATAAACAATTCTTAGAAGTTCCTTATGCAGACCTCTCTTCATAACCTACAACATGGAAATGGACCTGTTTCCTCCACCCACTTTATCAGATCGTCATAGCCTGGAAGGCCTTTAGTAAAAGTCCTAGACATCCCTTTTCCACCTGGTGGCAGATGTTAGTAACATCTGAAACAAAAGGTCAACTCTTTTTTCAGTACCATGCTCATGGAATCAGCCCCAAGTCGCACTTCAAACCCAGTACTCCATGAAACAACGCCACCTGGAATGAACATGGGTATATTCCATATGACAGGCCAGGGATCTTGGAGTCTTCTGACCAGATTGGCTCCCCTGACTGAGGCTGACCTGGACTCTACCACCCAGTGCAGCGCAAGAAGAAAATGTTGCCTCCCCCTTGTTTTTGAATTAAGAGGATAGTTAAAACCAAGTTGTGGAAGGTAGATGGCTGGCAATTACTTATCTACATAATGGGAGATTAGGTGACTCTATGCCCTAATGAAATGCAAAGATAGTCCCAGAAGTGTGTAGTCACCATCGAAGGACCACTTTAGTGATCACAGGGCCCACCACCCTAATTTTACAGAAGAGGACACTGAGGACCTGGAGTGCCTGAATTGGCACAGCTGTAAGAAGACAGACCTGGAGCTGCAGCCATGGACCACTTAGTGTTCATCGAGAGCATCCATGCTATGGAATTACTTAATTGGGTGCCAGTCACTGCTAACAACTAACCACGTGACCTTGGACAAGTGACTCCACCTGTGGACCTCTGGGGCCTCTGGCTCCTTATTTGTCAGCTGAGGCCATGAGACTATGTGATCTTGGAGCTGCCTTCCAGAAACAGTATTCTCCGATGACTAAGAGACAGCACAGAATGGCCTGGCCTCCCAGCCAGCTTGTATCTCCTACAGTCTGAACAGGAATTGGATTTTTGCCATGGTGGCAGAAATGAGTCAGGATGGAAGACTCTAGGATTCCCAGCCCTCTTAGCTAGCAGTTACTTGCCTCTGACCTAGTACAAACAGAGAGGGATAATTCTTCCCACACTCTCTCCTCCATGACACTCTTCACTGCTCACCCCCATCCTCAAGCCTCCTACCTAAGAGGCAGTACAGGGAAGTGGGTACAAATAGATCTCTGGAACAAGGTGGCCTGCTCTCCAACCCTGCTCTGTAGCCTTCTAGTTGGGTGACCTCGGGTGGGCCGTCTCTCCCCCCACCCCCACCCCGTCTCTCAGTTTCTTCATCTGCAAAATGGAGATAAAGGTAATAGCCATCTCAAGGGATTGTTGTGAGAATTAAATGAAATATTACGTGCAGAGCCTGGCTCTCAGTTAAGGGTTATCTAAGTGGTAAGTGTTTGTCTTGTGCTATTACAAACATATCTATCCAACACACAGAGAAAAATCCCTCCCTTTCATGACCCTGACCAGGAACTGAGTTGCTGAATTTTAGCTGTGGAGCTACAACAGGATTTGCTGTTCTGCACAAAAAGACCTATCTCCATTTGAAAAGGGACCACCCTGAACCTTCCAGAAAAATGTTGTTTTCCCCGACTGAAGTGGTTCCCACATGACCACAGTCAGGAGCAGAACTGCCCAAGAATTTCTCATTCACCGCAGCCTCGGTCTTCACTTCCCTTCTGCGAATACCACTGGAGTGGATCAAGTGTCACTTCGAGGCCCACCATATCATCACCACTCCCCTGTTAACAGGCCACCCCAGGAACGCCTGGTGGAAAGAGGAAAACAAAGCTCTGAGCCACATCTCTGCCCCCATCGAGGGGATGCTGAGGCTTTGTTTGTTGCTCACCCCCACCCCTGCCAGTCTAGGCAGGCTGACGGTCTCTGCAGGCATCTTGCGACTGAGAGGAGGGCACCAGGCTCTTCACACCTGAAGCACGTTAGCAAAACTGGTTGGACTCTGCTTCCATCCTTTCCCTGCCTAGAAACCCAAGTTCCAATTTGCAAAGCTAAGAGGAACTCTGCCCCTAGCCATGATTTTAATTAGGGATGGACATATCCTGCAAAACTCGGAGGCACTGTTTATCTAAACCCAGACCAAATGTTTTGGGTGGCTGGGCCTGATCCTCTTCACGCAGAAATCTGCACACTACCAGGCTGCAGTAGGATCATTTTTTCCTGTGGTCTTTCAGCAGAGGTCCCCTCCGGAAGACACATGGGGAAAGTAGAGACCCTCAGGCATCAGAGTGAAAAATGGTGGAAATTCAGAGCATGAGCGCACACATTCAAACTCTCCAGTGCCCAATGAATGTAAATGTTTTCCATCTTTGTTGTACCACATATGCACAAATCTAGGGCAACCCCCAAATAACACAGTCCCCGCCTCCCTATGAGATGATTTTTAAAAACTTTTTATTGACAAAACAAAACAACATACAAACCTGGACATTCGTAACATATGAACATTCCATATTTGATGTGCAATCAATGGCTCACAATATCATCACATAGTTGTATATTCATCACCATGATCATTTCTTAGAACATTTGCATCACTCCAGAAAAATAAAAAGAAAAAACTCATACATACCATGCCCCTTACCCCTCCCTCTCTTTGATCACTAGTATTTCCATCTACCCAATTTATTTTAACATTTGTTCCACCTGTTATTTATTTATTTATTTTTAATCCATATTTTTTGCTCATCTGTCCATACCGTAGATAAAAGGAGCATCAGACACAAGGTTTTCACAATCACACAGTCACATTGTGAAAGCTATATTGTTATACAATCATCTTCAAGAAACATAGCTACTGGAACACAGCTCTACAGTCTCAGGCACTTCCCTCTAGCCTCTGTAATACACCTTAAACAAAAAAGGGAATATCTATATAATGCATAAAAACAGCCTCCAGGATAACCTCTTGACTCTGTTTGAAATCTCTCGGCCACTGACACTTTATTTTGTCTCATTTCTCTCTTTCCCCTTTCAGTCAAGAAGTTTCTCTCAATCCCTTGATGCTGAGTCCCAGCTCATTCTAGAATTTCTGTCCCATGTTGCCAGGGAGGTTTACACCCCTGGGAGTTATGTCCCACGTAGAGAAGGGGAGGGCAGTATTGCTTGTTGTGTTGGTTGAGAGAGAGATAGGCCACATCTGAGCAACAAAAGAGATTCTCTGGGGATGACTCTTAGGCCTAATTTTAAGTAAGCTTAGCCTATCCTTTGCAGGGATGTTTCATAGGAACAAAACCCAAGATTGAGGGCTCAGCCTATTGATTTGATCGTCCCCACTGCTTGCAAGAATATCAGGAATTCTCCAAATGAGGAAGTTGAATTTTCCCCCTTTCTCCCCATTCCCCCAAGGGGACTTTGCAAATACTTCTTTATTCACTGTTCAAATCACTCTGGGATTTATCAGGGCATCACACTGGACAAACCTACAAAATCTCATTCCTGTTCCAGGTTCCATGTACTTATGGTAGTCAATTAACTTGTCCATATAACTTATATTAGGAAATGCACTAGTCAAAATATAAATTTCGTACCAAGTAAATATTTTTTGTTTCAGTCTCACACAGAGTTGAAGTTTTAAAATATGAATGAACATATATTTTCAACACCCTGCAATATTGACATTCCTTTGTTCTTCCTCATGCAAAAACGTTTTTCAATTTGTACATTTAGTCACTATCATTATACACTCTAGGCATTCCTACATTTTACCATCTCAGTCTTTATCGTCTATCTTTCCTTTTGGTTTCATAAGTACCCCCAGCCCTCCTCCTTCTCTCATTCTCACATTTGGCTTCATTCAGTATACTTAAACTATTGTGCTACAATCAGGTAGTATTGTGCTATCCATTTCTGAATTTTTACTCTCAGTCATGTAGCACAATCTATATCCCTTCAGCCCTATGTGGTGAAATTTTAAAACTTTTTTGCCAATTTACTAGGAATCAAATCCTGTTTGCCTTGAGGTGGGTGGTGAGGGCTAACTGGAAAGGGACCAGAGGGAACATTCTGGAATGATGGGTATGCTCTGAATCTTCATTAGGGTGGAGATTAGATGGATGTTTTCATTTGTCAAAACTCATCGAACTGTACTCTTAAGATCTATGCATTTTAATGAATGCAAATTTTACCTCAATAAAAAAAATTTAGGAAAATGAATGAAATAATCAGCTACCCACTTATAATATTTAGCTTAAGCATATAGTTGCATGCTTAAAATCAAATATGAATAATATGTATTAATTTTATAACATTGCTTTTTCTATTCTCACATTTCACAAAATCATTTTATTCAAATGTGTATCTTTTGAGATCAGTGTCTCTCATTACTAAGCCACTTTTTTAGTCAACTGTATATCATCTTCAATTCATCTAATTTATGTGCATGCAGAACTTTTTGAATCTTTGTTGAATGCTGAAAGTTTATGGCAAGACTCAAATTCTAATTTGCATTGCAGCTCTTGTTTTTTTCCCCATTTTTCTTATACATGAATAGTCATAATCCATACCACATAACCTATTTTCATATTGCTTTCTAAAATGAGTTTTAAATATTTATGCAACAATTGCATCCCAAGACTAATCACCAAATTTCTGTTAAATCTCAATGCCTCGTTTCCATTAGTTCCTTCTGGTGACCTCTAAAGCATCTGAAAACAACACTGATTGAAGCCACTTCAGGCTGGTGTGTCTTCCCTAAATTTTGTGGCCCAAATAAAGTAATATTATGAGAGATTTTAAAGAACAAAAATGTTAGGCAACACCCTCTTTTCTAAAACCTTATTGGGAAAATAAATTGTTTATTTTCAAGCATGTATGATACACCCTGAAATGTGTTGAAACCAAAGGTAAAATAGGGATTAAGTTATTAAAGCTGAGGGGGTCTTATTATGTATTTCAGTATGAAAAGATTAACATTGTTATCTTAAGTTAAAATTTTCTATATGTAAAAATTTTAATTAAATCTTATTTCCTACTATGAATGAGAAGTTAAAACACATTCTTGAATAAATTCAGACACACGATATTTTACTCAAGGTTATTAGCAGGAGAGTTTCCTTTAAACGGATTATTCTGGTTAGAAATGAGACTGTAAATTACGATCCTAATTCGTGACTCACCAAGTGTGAATTTCGTGGCCTGACCTTAAGTCCTGCTCAGTCATCAGCTCCAGCTTAGTTTTATCAACAGCAATTCCTCAATTTATGCACTAAAAAATAACGTCGTTTCTTAAATAAATCACCTTGGAAAAACCACACCCTTTTTTTGCTTTTTTTTAAATTTATTTATTATTAAAAAAATAAAGAAACAAGATAAAACAACATACATAATCAGTAAATCACAATATCATCACTTAGTTGCATATTCATCGTTTCTTAGAACATTTGCATTAATTCAGAAAAAGAAATAAAAAGACAATAGAAAAAGAAAACGAACACAGGAAAGAAAAAAAAAATTATACTTACATACCCCTTACCCCTTGATTTCATTGATCACTAGCATTTAAACTAAATTTATTTTAGCATTTGTTCCCCCTATTATTTATTTTTATTCCACATGTTCTACTCCTTTGTTGACAAGGTGGATAAAAGGAGCATCAGACACAAGGTTTTCACAATCACACAGTCACATTGTGACAGCTGTATCATTATTCAATCATCCTCAAGAAACATGGCTACTGGAACACAGCTCTACATTTTCAGGCAGTTGCCTCCAGCCTCTCCATTGCATCTTGAATAACAAGATGATATCTACTTGATGCATAAGAATAACCTCCAGGATAACCTCTCGACTTTGTTTGGAATCTCTCAGCCATTGACACTTTGTCTCATTTCCTTCTTCCCCCTTTTGGTCGAGAAGGTTTTCTCAATCCCTTGATGCTAAATCTCAGCTCATTCTCGGGTTTTTCTCAATCTCTTGATGCTGAGTCTCCGTTCATTCCAAGATCTCTGTCCCACATTGCCAGGAAGGTCCATACCCCTGGGAGTCATGTCCCACGTAGAGAGGGGTAGGGTGGTGAGACTGCTCGTTGTGTTGGCTGGAGAGAGGGGCCACATCTGAGCAACAAAAGAGGCTCTCTTGGGGGTGACTCTTAGGCCTAAATTTTAAGTAGACTTGACCTATCCTTTGTGGGGTTAAGTTTCATATAAACAAACCCCATGACTGGGGGCTCTGCCTATAGCTTTGGTTGTCCACACTGCTTGTGAGAATATCAAGAATTCAACTTGGGGAAGTTGATTTTCTCCCCGTTCTCACCACTCCCCGAAGGGGACTTTGCAGATACTTTTCCACTCACTGATCAAATCACTCTGGGATTCATCGGGGCATCACTCTGGACAAACTAGCAAAATCTCATGTCCTACCTGAGATTCCAAGTACTTATGGCGTTCAATCAAACTATCTACATGAGTTATATTAGGAAATGCACTAGTCAAAATATGAATTTTATAACTAATAAACATTTTTTGCTTTAGTCTCATGGAGAAGGTGACAGTTTAAAATATTAATTACCATCTATTTTCAGTACCCTGCAATAATTACATTCTTTTGTTCTTCCTCATGCAAAAACATTTTTAAAATTGTACCTTGTACATTTCACTATTATTATACACTCTAGGAATTCCTAGATTATACCATCTCAGTCTTTAACATCTATCTTTCTTTCTGATTTCATTTATGTACCCAGCCCTCCTCCCTCTATCATTCTCACAAGCAACTTCATTCAGTGTTTTAACATAATTATAATACAGTTAGGTAGTATTGTGCTGTCCATTTCTGAGTTTTTGTATCCAGTCCTGTTGCACAGTCTGTATCCCTTCAGCTCCAATTACCCAATATCTTACCTTATTTCTATCTCCAGATCGTCTCTGTTAAGCAACAAAATATTCCAAGTTTATTCACCAATATCAGTTCATAACAATGAGACCATACAGTATTTGTCCTTTAGTTTTTGGCTAGTCTCACTCAGCATAATGTTCTCAAGGTCCATCCATGTTGTTACATACTTCATAAGCTTATTCTGTCTTAAAGCTGCATAATATTCCATCGTATGTATATACCAGAGTTTGTTTAGCCACTCATCTGTTGATGGACACTTTGGCTGTTTCCATCTCCTTGCAATTGTAAATAATGCTGCTATAAACATTGGTGTGCAAATGTCCGTTTGTGTCTTTGCCATTATGTCCTCTGAGTAGATACCTAGCAATGGTATTGCTGGGTCATATGGCAATTCTATATTCACCTTTTTGAGGAACCGCCAAACTGCCTTCCACAGTGGTTGCACCATTTGACATTCCCACCAACAGTGAATAAGTGTGCCTCTTTCTCCACATCCTCTCCAGCACTTGTCATTTTCTGTTTTGTTGATAATGGCCATTCTGGTGGATGTGAGATGATATCTCATTGTGGTTTTGATTTGCATTTCTCTAATGGCCAGGGAGGTTGAACATCTCTTCGTGTGCCTTTTGGCCATTTGTATTTCCTCTTCTGAGAGTTGTCTGTTCAAGTCTTTTTCCCATTTTGTAATTGGATTGGCTGTCTTTTTGTTGTTTAGTTGAACAATCTCTTTATAAATTCTGGATACTAGACCTTTATCTGATATGTCGTTTCCAAATATTGTCTCCCATTGTGTAGGCTGTCTTTTTACTTTCTTGATGAAGTTCTGTGATGCACACAAGTGTTTAATTTTGAGGAGTTCCCATTTCTTTCTTTCTTTCTTCAGTGCTCTTGCTTTAGGTGTAAGGTCTATAAAACCACTTCCAATTATAAGATTTATAAGATATTTCCCTACATTTTCCTCTAACTGTTTTATGGTCTTAGACCTAATGTTTAGATCTTTGATCCATTTTGAGTTAACTTTTGTATAGGGTGTGAGATACGGGTCTTCTTTCATTCTTTTGCATATGGATATCCAGTTCTCTAGGCACCACTTATTGAAGAGACTGTTCTGTCCCAAGTGAGTGGCTTGACTGCCTTATCAAAGATCAAATGTTCATAGATGAAAGGGTCTATATCTGAGCACTCTATTCGATTCCATTGGTCAATATATCTATCTTTATGCCAGTACCATGCTGTTTTGACCACTGTGGCTTCATAATATGCCTTAAAGTCAGGCAGCGTGAGACCTCCAGCTTCGTTTCTTTTCCTCAATATACTTTTAGCAATTCGGGGCACCCTGCCCTTCCAGATAAATTTGCTTTTCGGTTTTTCTATTTCTGAAAAGTAAGTTGTTGGGATTTTGATTGGTATTGCTTTGAATCTGTAAATCAATTTAGGTAGAATTGACTTTTCAACTATATTTAGTCTTCCATTCCATGAACACGGTGTGCCCTTCCATCTATTTAGGTCTTCTGTGATTTCTTTTAACAATTTCTTGTAGTTTTCTTTGTATAGGTCTTTTGTCTCTTTAGTTAAATTTATCCCTAAGTATTTTATTCTTTTAGTTACAATTGTAAATGGAATTCGTTTCTTGATTTCCCTCTCAGATTGTTCATTGCTAGTGTATAGAAACACTACAGATTTTTGAATGTTGATCTTGTAACCTGCCACTTTGCTGTACTCGTTTATTAGCTCTAGTAGTTTTGCTGTCGATTTTCCGGGTTTTCGAAGTATAGTATCATATCATCTGCAAACAGTGATAGTTTTACTTCTTCCTTTCCAATTTTGATGCCTTGTATTTCTTTTTCTTGTCTAATTGCTCTGGCTAGAACCTCCAACACAATGTTGAATAACAGTGGTGATAATGGGCATCCTTTTCTTGTTCCTGATCTTAGGGGGAAAGTTTTCAATTTTTCCCCATTGAGGACGATATTAGCTGTGGGTTTTTCATATATTCCCTTTATCATTTTAAGGAAATTCCCTTGTATTCCTATCCTTTGAAGTGTTTTCAACAGGAAACGATGTTGAATTTTGTCAAATGCCTTCTCTGCATCAATTAAGATGATCATGTGATTTTTCTGCTCTGATTTGTTGATATGTTGTATTACATTAATTGATTTTCTTATGTTGAACCATCCTTGCATACCTGAGATGAATCCTACTTGATCATGATGTATAATTTTTTTAATGTGCTTCTGGATTTGATTTGCTAGAATTTTGTTGAAGATTTTTGCATCTGTATTCATTAGAGAGATTGGTCTGTAGTTTTCTTTTTTTGTAATATCTTTGTCTGGTTTTGGTATGAGGGTGATGTTGGCTTCATAGAATGAATTAGATAGCTTTTCCTCCACTTCAATTTTTTTGAAGAGTTTGAGCAGGATTGGTACTAATTCTTTCTGGAATGTTTGGTAGAATTCACATGTGAAGCCGACTGGTCCTGGACTTTTCCTTTTGGGAAGCTTTTTAATGACTGATTCAGTTTCTTTACTTGTGATTGGTTTGTTGAGGTCATCTATTTCATCTTGAGTCAAAGTTGGTTGTTCATGCCTTTCTAGGAAGTTGTCCATTTCATCTACATTGTTGTATTTATTGGCATAAAGTTGTTCATAGTATCCTGTTAGTACCTCCTTTATTTCTGTGAGGTCAATGGTTATGTCTCCTCTTCATTTCTGATCTTATTTATTTGCGTCCTCTCTCTTCTTCTTTTTGTCAATCTTGCTAAGAGCCCATCAATCTTATTGATTTTCTCATAGAACCAACTTCTGGTTTTATTGATTTTCTCAATTGTTTTCATGTTCTCAATTTCATTTATTTCTGATCTTATCTTTGTTATTTCTTTCCTTTTGCTTGCTTTGGGGTTATTTTGCTGTTCTTTCTCCAGTTCTTCTAAATGGACAGTTAATTCCTGTATTTTTGCCCTTTCTTCTTTTTTGATATAGGCATTTAGGGTAATAAATTTCCCTCTTCGCACTGCCTTTGCTGCATCCCATAAGTTTTGATATGTTGTGTTTTCATTTTCATTTGCCTCAAGATATTTACTGATTTCTCTTGTAATTTCTCCCTTGACCCACTGGTTGTTTAAGAGTGTGTTGTTGACCCTCCATATATTTGTGAATTTTCTGGTGCTTTGCCTATTATTGATTTCCAACTTCATTCCCTTATGATCTGAGAAAGTGTTTTGTATGATTTCAATCTTTTTAAATTTGTTGATACTTGCTTTGTGACCCAGCATATGGTCTATCTTTGAGAATGATCCATGAGCACTTGAAAAAAATGTGTATCCTACTGTTGTGGGGTGTAATGTCCTATAAATATCTGTTAAGTCTAGCTCATTTATTGTAATATTCAAATTCTCTGTTTCTTTATTGATCCTCTGTCTAGATGGTCTGTCCATTGATGAGAGTGGGGAATTGAAGTCTCCAACTATTATGGTAGATGTGTCTATCTCCCGTTTCAGTGTTTGCAGTGTTTGCCTCATGTATTTTGGGGTATTCTGGTTTGGTGCATACATATTTATGATTGTTATGTCTTCTTGTTTAATTGTTCCTTTTATTAGTACATAGTATCCTTCTTTGTTTCTTTTAACTGTCTTACATTTGAAGTGTAATTTGTTGGATATTAGTATAGCTACTCCTGCTCTTTTCTGGTTGTTATTTGCATGAAATACCTTTTCCCAACCTTTCACTTTCTTTTTTTTTTTATTAATTAAAAAAAGAATTAACAAAACAATTAGAAATCATTCCAATCTACATGTACAATCAGTAATTCTTAATAACATCACATAGTTGCATATTCATCATTTCTTAGTACATTTGCATCGATTTAGAAAAAGAAATAAAAAGACAACAGAATAAGAATTAAAACAATAATAGAAAGAAAAAAAAAAACAAAAAACCTATACCTCACATGCAGCTTCATTCAGTGTTTTAACATAATTGCATTACAATTGGGTAGTATTGTGCTGTCCATTTCTGAGTTTTTATATCCAGTCCCGTTGTACAGTCTGTATCCCTTCAGCTCCAATTATCCCTTCTCTTTTTTTTTTTTTTTAATTAACGGAAAAAAAGAAATTAACCCAACATTTAGAGATCATACCATTCTACATATGCAATCATTAATTCTTAACATCATCACATAGATGCATGATCATCATTTCTTAGTACATATGCATTGGTTTAGAAGAACTAGCAACATAACCGAAAAAGATATAGAATGTTAATATAGAGAAAAAAATAAAAGTAATAATAGTAAGAACAAAACAAAACAAAACAAAAACCTATAGCTCAGATGCAGCTTCATTCAGTGTTTTAACATGATTACTTTACAATTAGGTATTATTGTGCTGTCCATTTTTGAGTTTTTGTATCTAGTCCTGTTACACCGTCTGTATCCGTTCAACTCCAATTGGCCATTATCTTACCCTGTTTCTACCTCCTGCTGGACTCTGTTATCAAGGACATATTCCAAATTTATTCTCGAATGTCTGTTCACATCAGTGGGACCATACAGTATTTGTCCTTTAGTTTTTGGCTAGACTCACTCAGCATAATGTTCTCTAGGTCCATCCATGTTATTACATGCTTCATAAGTTTATCCTGTCTTAAAGCTGCATAGTATTCCATCATATGTATATACCACAGTTTGTTTAGCCACTCTTCTGTTGATGGAGATTTCGGCTGTTTCCATCTCTTTGCAATTGTAAATAATGCTGCTATAAACATTGGTGTGCAAATGTCCGTTTGTGTCTTTGCCCGTAATTCCTTTGAGTATATTCCCAGCAATGGTATTGCTGGGTCGTATGGCAATTCTATATTCAGCTTTTTGAGGAACCGCCAAACTGCCTTCCACGGTGGTTGCACCATTTGACATTCCCACCAACAGTGGATAAGTGTGCCTCTTTCTCCGCATCCTCTCCAGCACTTGTCATTTTCTGTTTTGTTGATAATGGCCATTCTGGTGGGTGTGAGATGATATCTCATTGTGGTTTTGATTTGCATTTCTCTAATGGCCAGGGACATTGAGCATCTCTTCATGTGCCTTTTGGCCATTTGTATTTCCTCTTCTGATAGGTGTCTGTTCAAGTCTTTTTCCCATTTTGTAATTGGATTGGCTGTCTTTTTGTTGTTGAGATGAACAATCTCTTTATAAATTCTGGATACTAGACCTTTATCTGATATATCATTTCCAAATATTGTCTCCCATTGTGAAGGCTGTCTTTCTACTTTCTTGATGAAGTTCTTTGATGCACAAAAGTGTTTAATTTTGAGGAGTTCCCATTTATTTATTTCCTTCTTCAGTGCTCTTGCTTTAGGTTTAAGGTCCATAAAACCGCCTCCAGTTGTAAGATCCATAAGATATCTCCCAACATTTTCCTCTAACTGTTTATGGTCTTAGACCTAATGTTTAGATCTTTGATCCATTTTGAGTTAACTTTTGTATAGGGTGTGAGATATGGGTCTTCTTTCATTCTTTTGCATATGGATATCCAGTTCTCTAGGCACCATTTATTGAAGAGACTGCTCTGTCCCAGGTGAGTTGGCTTGACTGCCTTATCAAAGATCAAATGTCCATAGATGAAAGGGTCTATATCTGAGCACTCTATTCGATTCCATTGGTCGATATATCTATCTTTATGCCAATACCATGCTGTTTTGACCACTGTGGCTTCATAATATGCCTTAAAGTCAGGCAGCGCGAGACCTCCAGCTTCGTTTTTTTTCCTCAAGATGCTTTTAGCAATTCGGGGCACCCTGCCCTTCCAGATAAATTTGCTTATTGGTTTTTCTATTTCTGAAAAATAAGTTGTTGGTATTTTGATTGGTATTGCATTGAATCTGTAAATCAATTTAGGTAGGATTGACATCTTAACTATATTTAGTCTTCCAATCCATGAACACGGTTTGCCCTTCCATCTATTTAGGTCTTCTGTGATTTCTTTTAGCAGTTTTTTGTAGTTTTCTTTATATAGGTTTTTTGTCTCTTTAGTTAAATTTATTCCTAGGTATTTTATTCTTTTAGTTGCAATTGTAAATGGGATTCGTTTCTTGATTTCCCCCTCAGCTTGTTCATTACTAGTGTATAGAAATGCTACAGATTTTTGAATGTTGATCTTGTAACCTGCTACTTTGCTGTACTCATTTATTAGCTCTAGTAGTTTTGTTGTGGATTTTTCCGGGTTTTCAACGTATAGTATCATATCGTCTGCAAACAGTGATAGTTTTACTTCTTCCTTTCCAATTTTGATGCCTTGTATTTCTTTTTCTTGTCTAATTGCTCTGGCTAGAACCTCCAACACAATGTTGAATAATAGTGGTGATAGTGGACATCCTTGTCTTGTTCCTGATCTTAGGGGGAAAGTTTTCAATTTTTCCCCACTGAGGATGATATTAGCTGTGGGTTTTTCATATATTCCCTCTATCATTTTAAGGAAGTTCCCTTGTATTCCTATCTTTTGAAGCGTTTTCAACAGGAAAGGATGTTGAATTTTGTCAAATGCCTTCTCTGCATCAATTGAGATGATCATGTGATTTTTCTGCTTTGATTTGTTGATATGTTGTATTACATTAATTGATTTTCTTATGTTGAACCATCCTTGCATACCTGGGATGAATCCTACTTGGTCATGATGTATAATTCTTTTAATGTGTTGTTGGATACGATTTGCTAGAATTTTATTGAGGATTTTTGCATCTGTATTCATTAGAGAGATTGGTCTGTAGTTTTCTTTTTTTGTAATATCTTTGCCTGATTTTGGTATGAGGGTGATGTTGGCTCCATAGAATGAATTAGGCAGTTTTCCCTCCACTTCGATTTTTTTGAAGAGTTTGAGGAGAATTGGTACTAATTCTTTCTGGAATGTTTGGTAGAATTCACATGTGAAGCCATCTGGTCCTGGACTTTTCTTTTTAGGAAGCTTTTGAATGACTAATTCAATTTCTTTACTTGTGATTGGTTTGTTGAGGTCATCTATGTCTTCTTGAGCCAACCTTTCACTTTCAACCTATGTTTATCTTTGGGTCTAAGATGTGTTTCCTGTAGACAGCATATAGAAGGATCCTGTTTTTTAATCCATTCTGCCAGTCTATGTCTTTTGATTGGGGAGTTCAATCCATTAACACTTAGTGTTATTACTGTTTGGGTAGTACTTTCCTCTACCATTTTGCCTTTTTATTTTATATGTCATATCTAATTTTCCTTCTTTCTACACTCTTCTCCACACCTCTCTCTTCTGTGTTTTCGTATCTGTCTCTAGTGCTCCCTTTAGTATTTCTTGCAGAAATACTCTTGCAGAGCTGGTCTCTTGGTCACAAATTCTCTCAGTGATTTTTTGTCTGAAAATATTTTAATTTATCCCTCATTTTTGAAGGACAATTTTGCTGGGTATAGAATTCTTGGTTGGCAGTTTTTCTCTTTTAGTAATTTAAATATATCATCCCACTGTCTTCTCGCCTCCATGGTTTCTGCTGAGAGATCTACACACAGTCTTATTGGGTTTCCCTTGTATGTGATGGATTGCTTTTCTCTTGCTGCTTTCAAGATCCTCTCTTTCTCTTTGACCTCTGACATTCTGACTAGTAAGTGTCTTGGAGAAAGTATATTTGGATCTATTCTCTTTGGGGTACACTGCACTTCTTGGATCTATAATTTTAGGTCTTTCACAAGAGTTGGGAAATTTTCAGTGATAATTTCTTCCATTAGTTTTTCTCCTCCTTTTCCCTTCTCTTCTTCTTCTGGGACACCCACAACACGTATATTTGTGTGCTTCATGTTATCATTCAGTTCCCTGAGTCCCTGCTCGTATTTTTCCATTTTTTTTCCCTATGGTTTCTGTTTCTTGTTGGATTTCAGATGTTCCATTCTCCAGTTCAGTAATCCTAACCTCTGTCTCTTGAAATCTACCCTTGTAGGTTTCCGTTGTTTTTTTCATCTCTTCTACTGTACCTTTCATCCCCATAAGTTCCGTGATTTGTTTTTTTAGACTTTCCATTTCATCTTTTTGTTCATTCCTTGCCTTCTTCATATCCTCCCTCAATTCATTGATTTGGTTTTTGATGAGGTTTTCCATGTCTGTTCGTACATTCTGAATTAGTTGTTTCAGCTCTTGTATCTCATTTGAACTATTGGTTTGTTCCTTTGACTGGGCCATATCTTCAATTTTCCTGGTGTGATTTGTTATTTTTTGCTGGCATCTAGACATTTAATTACCTTAATTAGTTTATTCTGGAGATTGCTTTCACTTCTCTTACCTAGGGTTTTCTTGCTAGATGAATTTGTTGTCTATCTGTTCTTTGACCTTCAGTTCAGTTTTTTCTGGACCTCTAGCTTAGGTTTTGTTTAACAGAGGAGAATTTTTCAGTTCTTGTTTTCTTGTTTCTTGCCCTGCTTGTATGGTGCCTTTTCCCTCACCACCCTCAGGAGGGTCTACGTAGGTATTATAGACTCCAGCCGGGTTTTCCTGGACTAAACTGGCCTCCTTTCAGGGGGAAAGAGTCACCTGCATCAGTTTTCTCCGAGGGTGAGACCCAGCAGGTTAAAAGACTTTCCTGTGAAGTCTCTGGGTTCTGTTTTTCTTATCCTGCCCAGTATGTGGCGTGTCTGCCTGTGATTGATGGTCTAATTAGAGCAGAGACAGAAGCCAAAACACCTCTACTTGATGCCCCTCCCGTTCTCTACAGTGGCTTCTAAGGGATTTTGCAGCACCCTGGATGCACAGATTGGGATACAGATTGAAAACATCAGCAGTGGAACACACATATGCTGGGGCCCAGAAGACTCCAATTCAAGATATGTCCCCATTAATTCCTGATTCTCTGATTTTGGACAAGTGACTTGACCTGAATCACAGTTTTTTCAGTGGACAAAGAGCATCAGTACCTAGCTGAGAGAGCTGCTATAAAGATGTTTGTAAATGTGCTTTGGAAACTAAGAAGTATAAGGTTTACTTTGTTCCTTTTGTATTACTATTTCCTAGTCACATCTCATATGTGTGTTGTGTGCTTTCTCATCTCAATTATTTAAGGACTTGGGTTTCATTTATCCTATTTGGTCCTGTTGATGTTACAGCTTTTGCCTTTTAGCTTTTTGGTCTTTGTCCACTAGAAAATGGACAAAGACAAATAGTTGAATTTGGGCTCTACCACTGCCCCCCTGGACAATAGGAAACACCGGTCCCTTGAGACTGGCCACTCTAATGGATCTCTTTCTGTTTTCAGGTAGGCCAAGAGAAAGGAAACTGTTCTTTCCAGAAAAACCCAACCCCATGCATCATCCCTCAAGAACAAGAAAATATCTTCCATACAATATTTGCATTTTTCACAAAATCTGGAAGAAAAGTGTTGGTAAGATTTTGCTTACTGGTTGGGGTGACATGGGTGCTTCTCACTAGGAAGACAAGTCTGTGATGAGGGACCTGATTTCTGTTTGGTATATATTATTCCTCAAATCTTATTTTAATCAATTGACTTAATAAAGTCACAAGGACTGTCATCTCCTATCTTTCAGCCTGAAATCTTAATCAAAGTGTTAACTTTACATTCCAACTCAAGTGCCTGAGAAGGGGTAAACCTTTGCAGCCCATCAAACACAGAGTAAAAAGTTTCTACAACTGGTTTGAGTCTGAACAAGGGTGAAGTTCTTTGAGAAACTATTTGATATCTCCTAAAACTAAACATACGTGTACCCTATGACCCAGCAGTTCCATTCCTGGATATATCCCCAGGAGAAATAGGTACTTGTGTCCCTCGAAAGTGTTATGTATAATAGCCCCAAACTGGAAACAACTCAAATGTCCATCAACAGGAGAAAGAGTAACGTAATTATGGTGTATCTGTACACTATACTATTAGGCAGCAATGAAAATAACAAACTACTGCTACAAATGGCAATATGAATGATTCTCACAATTGTAATACTGAACAAAAGAAGACAGAGTCAAAAGGATACATACTGTAAGATTTCAGTTATATAAAGTTAAAAAATAGGCAAAAACTAATCTTTGGTGAATAGAGTTCAGGACAATGGTTATTTTGGGGAGATATTGACTGAGAGGGCTTGAGGAAGCCCCACCTAAATGCTAAAAATGTTCTACACTTGATCTGAGTGGTGGCTCCCTGGGGGTAAACATATGTAAAAATTTATGGAGATGTATACTTGATATTTGTTCTATTTACTGTATGTAAGTTAAAACTCAGTTTTTTTTTAATGAAGATGTTGAAGATAAAATCATAATGCTTTTCCCAAGCCTCTTTCCCCCATATCTTTAGTTATTTCTTTAGCTTGTTATTTCAACTGTGTGAGCTTTGCCGCTTGAGCTTTGGCCCCTCATTCACCACTTCCTTCTTCATTCTCTTCTCCTGCAGAAGAAGTGGAACTCTTTGCCACATGGAAAGTCTGGTTTTTTTTTTACTTAAATGATGCTGATGATGTGTCTGTTTTTAAAAGCCCTTAGAATTTAAAATCGTTAGATGTAATGATATCTGGTTGTTTGATAGATAGAACTCTGTGTCTGGATGAAAATTCTATCTCAGACATGAAACATCATGAAGGTGTGTAAATATACATTATGGATTCTATAATGCAAACAAGAAACATTCCTCTTTTATAAGTTGAATCTGGAAATTAGGTTTCTATCAGTAACTTGTGTGTTATTGGGCAAGATTCATTTGACTTCCTAGCCCTCTGATCTGCCCTGGCTTAAAAAAAAAAAAAAAAAAGGACTTGAAAGTATATTTTGCGCCGCACAGGCAGAAATTACATAAGCATGTGAGAAATACATCTTGTGTTTAAAACTCATAAGTAGAATGCTTCTGGAATATGCAAATGTATTTCTTCTTAGAAAGAATGATCTCTCCGTGTGAAATTCAAATTTTCTGGCAGTGTGAACTCATGACCAGCTTTCTCTTAGTTGTTGAATGTCTGAATTGAAGAAATGCTCTGGGGCCAAGCAGGAAATCGCTATGGTTGCCCTCTGGTGGCCAGAAGAAATGACTTCCTCTGCATGGAATTACCTTAGTCACCAGGAAAATAGAAGCTCGTGGAGTCCACTGCACTATCAATTGCTGTGAATTTGCCTTTGTTCTTACTACCAGCTGACAAGTCTCTTATTTGTCTTCTCAGGACTGTGAAAAGCCAGGGATTTCTTGCCTCACACTGCATTGTAATCTCAGCGCACTCGCTAGAGAAGAAAGTCGCGCCATAGATGTTTACATGCTGCTGAACACAGAAATACTCAAAAAGGTACGTCCTAGGGAACTGCACTCTCAGGGGTCAGGTAAAAGCATTTGAATTGGTTTCTTCATCCAACTCTGGCTCCCCCCCTTTTAAAACTTTCTTGACAAGTACCTTTGGTCATTCTGCTTCTAGAAGATGCCAGGACAATCTGTCAGTCCAGTGTGGTGCTATTGGCCGCAGCCTGCTGAGCTCCGTCCCAGGCTTCATCCTAACAGGCTCCTCGGGTGTTTTGTGTGCACAGTGACATTTCTCATGCTTAAGCTCTCATTAGTATCACCTGAAGAGCAAATTCCTGGGGTGGCGTCTGAGAGTCTACGTTTCTGACAAGCTCGCGGCTGATACTAATGCTGAGGGTCTGGAGATGACACTTTAGATCCAGGGTAGGCAAATTGTTTTGTAATGAGTAAATAGTAATTATTTTAGGCTTTGTGCACCATATGGTCTATTGCAACTGTTCCACTCTACACCTGTATCTTGAAAACAGCCACAGACGGTACTCAAGCAAATCTGCATGGCTGTGTTCCAGTTAAACTTTATATACAAAAACAGGCAGGGGGACAGATTTGGCACTTAAGTTGAAGTTTGCCAACCCCTGCTTTAGATGACACCTTGTATTTTAGTTTCTTAGGTTACTCAAACGAAATGGGCTAGCTCTAACAATGGGAAATTATTAGCTTACAGTTTTGAGGCCGTGAAAATATTCAAATTAAGTCGTCACCAAGGCAATGCTTTCTTCCTAAAACCCAGCTGGCAACGATCCTTTGCTCCTTTGCCACATGTCAAGGCACATGGTGACCCCTGTCGGTGTGTCCCTTCTCTTCTGGGTTTTGTTGCTTTCAGCTTCTTGCCTCTGTGCCTCTCTCTCTCTCTCTCTCTCTCTCTGTCTCTCTCTCTTTTTCCATCTCTCTCTATTCCTTTTATAAAGGACTCCAGTAAGAGGATTAAACCCATCCTGAATGAGGTGGGTCACAGCTTAACTAAAGTAATCTCCTCAAAAGGTCCTACTTACCGTGGGTCTGCACCCTCAGAAATGGATTCACTTTAAGAACACATTTTTCTGCAGTACGTACAGCTCCAAACCACCACACCTTGTTTCAGCAAAGTCCAACTTTTGAACCTCAGGTGACTCTGCTATTATGAGTTTATCAAAAGTCATTTTTTTTAAAAATACCTCATTCAGTGAATTGGTGACCTTTGAAGAATCATACAGACTTAGTATAATTTATTTTACTATAAGAACTGCTGAGTATGAGAGACCAGTTCCAAGAAGATGCTATAAAAATGAGTACATATGAAGACAAAACAAAATATGGGTGTTAGCCACAGAGATTCTGTTTATTTTCTTTTGAGAAGACTAAAAATGTCTTAGTCCATACAACCCCATTACCATGTGAATGAATAACCTTAGAAAAGCTATTCCACGTCTTGTTTTGTTTTAAACTAGGCATGGTGGTAACCGTGCTGACCTGAGATCATGCCTGCACTGGGGGATGCAGGATGTTTTATCCACTTTCTACTTGTAGCTGTTGAGGCTCCCTCACACCCATGGAGACTTGTGCATAACTTTGGTTTCCCCGGTTTGCTTTGGAAGCAAACTGTTTTGGGGCAACGTGGACTCACACAGCAGTGCTTCCCTGTTGTATTGCTCCCTTAAAAAAGAACAGCATTGGGAGAGGGCCAGGAATGAATTAAGGCCCCAGTGGCCATGCCATGATTGCAGAAGGGGGTCTGGATGTTCCGAATGATTAGAAGTACCTTCCTGGCATGGGTCCCCAGGTCGGGTATGTGTTTCTGCATACCAATGCGTCCTGTCCATTTTCTGGACAAATGGCACTGCTGACAAGTTTATATCCCGTGCCACACTTACAACTGTTGACAGAGCCGTGATTATGGTGCTGATGGTGGGAAACCACCCTGATTTCTCCTTCACCATCAGCCTAGATGACTGCTACTTGCACTACTTGCAAGGCCTCGAGCAAGTAGGTGCAAGTCATTTGCACCTACTTGCAAGGCCTCGAGCCTTCTTTGTGCACAGCGCTGTGGCCTGGTTCTTTTGCATCTCTCTCTCAGCGACCAGTGGTAACCCTTTGCCAAAGAGCATGCCCCACTGACTGCTGTCCTCACGGCTCATCCAGCTCAGTGGAGCCCCCTGCAAAAGAAAGCCGAGGGGTGTTGTATGTGGGTTTTGGAGAATCAGTCTCCAGGTGCAATTCCAGGTGCAGAGGGAAACCTAGAACAAGGCTATCCTGGATGCCAGATAGGGCTCCAACTGCTCGTGGAGCTTGGAAGGCAGTGCGACTTCCTGCTGTAGCCAGCCAAGACCTCCCTCGGGGAGTGGAGGACAGAACAGGTCCAGGAGCCGGCAGGCCTCCCTGAGGATTTGAAGCAATGCCAGCCTTGCGGTTCGCCAGGGCCTCCAGTTGTGTTTATTTTCCTTTTGACCCCAAGGTCTGGCCTCAAACAAGGAATTTGAGGTTTTATTGTTTTGGCCCTAACAAATTTTCATTTGAAACACAGCATCAGGTTTTTTAAATCATGAGAGGATTCAGATTTCTTTGAAAGTGTTCTTCCAGACCCTGAGTCTTTCTTTATTTCACTTTCTCCATCCACCGGCAGCCCGTCCTGTGCCAGGTAACCCATCGGCTTAACCGTTAACTTTGGCAGTTAATTTTTTTTTATTATCATCATCCAAGATTGTTATAATAATTATTAATGTCCAAGATTAAAGATATATAGCACATAAAACCACATATTTACAAAACCGATAAGTTGGTAAAAAATTATTTGCATACGAACTTATTTGTTGCTTAACATGAGATAACCGGGGTAGTCTGAATAATAAGCTTCCCTGAAGTGTTTAAAGTATGTTTTAATGTTGTTTAGAGAAAGGATGATAATTTGTGCATAAATCCCAGGTAAACGATGCAGAGTGGGTCATCCCGGGAAGGCCTTGTGGATCCTTTGGTAGAGATGAGCAAGTGGCCTCCTTGGGCCATTGCTATAGGGAGTGTGCTCCCCATTCATGGTTTTCAGTAAGCATGTTTAGCCAAGGGTAGATCAAACTTGCATCTGAATACAAACCTCCTTGCCTGACAGGCAAATTGAGGAAATTCTCTCATATTAGGAAGCACCAGCCTCCCCCAAGGGTGGAGTGCCGAATATAGGCTGCCAAGCATGCCCCAGTTGCCTGCCCTTTGTTTCTACCATGGAAACCAGCTTCCTCTCCACTCAGTCATCAATGTAGCTCCGTCTACACCCCTGGCTCAAGGTTCTGGCCCTTCCTTACGCTGTAGTTTTGCCAAGCTCTGTCTTTTTCCAAATTTCTTCTCCAACCCTGCCTTGGAGCCGTTTTCTGATCATCTGAATCTGTGGCTTTGAATCTGGGCACAGCTAAGACTTCTGACTCCCTCTGGTTGGTAACCTCTTCCTGAATCTTAGCTGTGCCCCCATGTAAGTCCCCCTTCTCCTTAGACCATTGCCTTTTACATCTGGATTTTATAATTTATAGGCTAGGCGTGACCCCCTTTGTCATCCCTCGAGTAGTACCTTCTTTTAATGTTAAATAGCTTTAACCCCAAAATAACTTCTTTTAAGACCAAAGGAAGAGTTAAAGGTACCTTATGTGGAGGGTTTACGGGTTGCAATCAGGGTAGGAAGATGCTTTAAGAATGTAAATTAGTTGCCTTCTATGGAGTGCCAAGCCTGGATTCACTGTGCATAATTAAATAGCTTTATTTATCCATGTCAATATCAATATCCAAATATCTTATATATATATCTTACCACTTGGAAGCCATAGCACACAAGCTGACACATGTTAATGACTGGGGCAAACTCCATAGTTTTACATGGCATCCACCATGATATGAGGGAATTCTAAAGAGAAAGGCTGGAGGTCCATATTTTATTTGGGTTCTTGGGGATGGAGAGGAGTCTAGTAAGTGGTCAAATTTGTTTCACCTTTTGTCTGGTCTCCACGGAATATTAGAACTTATCAGTTCTGCCTAATACCTCAAGGCCCAGCCGTGGTCACTGTAGAAAAGAATTCTGACAGTGAATTGTATGGTTTCCTCCACAGGACAGTTCATCTGTCATCCAGTTCATGACCCGAGCCAAGGTGAAGGTGGATCCTTCCTTAAGGGTGGTGGAAATAGCCAATGGGAACCCAGAAGAGATGACGGTGAGTTGGCCACCCCTGGGACTAGCCCTCCATGGAGGGTGAGGGAAGCTGGGTGGCTTGGGTGACTTGGAGCTGCAATTTGAGAGTTTGTGGTAGACCCAGGACCATGCCTGCCTTGGCTTCCACACCCCCGGGCAGAACTTCTGCGGTTTGTCGCTGTTGTGATAGCGTGGCTCTTTAGGATGCCATCATTATGTGAAAGGTCCCTGCTATGGCCCGCCAAAAGAAAAATAGTCTGAAAGTACCCTTGACAGGGCTTGGATTTCCACTGTGAAGCCAAGACTATTTTTATCTTTCTCTGACCTTTCCCTGAAACCTCGTCTCCCTTCCCAATCACATTGGTCCATGGATAAACATTGGGTGTTTTAACACAAGTTGTTTGAATAACTTGCAGAGATCACGTCCAAATATCCAAGCCTTGGAAACGTCTCTTTCATTCTGTACATACCCCCCTTGTCCTCCCTGAAGTGGAGTTGACATTTAGGCCTCAGAGACATGGGAGGGTGCAGCAAACCACGAGGCTTGGCTGTGGGGCCATAGAAGAGAATGGAAGGAAAGCGTGGCCTTGGAATTGTACTGTCTTTTGTTATTGTTCTAGGGAGAATAGGCTCATCCTTTGTTTGAGACCCATATGTTCAGATCCTAGGTGGGGAGGGAGGGGCAACAGCAGCATATGAACTGCTTTCGCCAATGTGCTAGGCAGTCCCTTTTTGCATCCCTTTCCTGGAATTTACCTTCTCTCAAAGGAGACTACACTTTCTTGGAAGAGTCAACACTCTGTGGCAAATTTATAAAGGAATGAATTGGCAAAGCTTATTTACAAACAAAGAAAAGACTGTTTATTTACTTTCAGATAACAATGGAGGTACCACATGTCTAAAACGTAGAGACAGGATGGGACCAAAGGCCACTCTGATGAGACCCTGGTTGGGAAGGGTTCAGATAGAAAATAAATCCTGGGAAACTGTTCCCTTTTTTTTGGTGAGCAAAAGACAAGGACATCGGTTAGTCCAGAATGAATATGAATCCCCTGAATGGGGATATTAAAATTGCACAAAGGTTTAGGCACTCCACACTCAATACAGCAAAGGAGTATCAACTGTAGACCCTTTACTGCTCTATCCATGCCAAAAATCATCCAAGCGTCATTTTAATAATAGAAATTGAACGGAATGAAATGGAATGACACTGGAGTCCTTCACTACTTAGGGTCAGTTTTTCTGGCAGGTCAAATATTGCCAAACTTGGCTTTTGCCTTTTCCTCTCTGACTTTTGGCCGTTGAACTGCTAACTCAAGCTTTCACCAGGGAGTGAGAGAACAGGGCTGTTGGCTGCTCAATGTTACAGTTCCACTAAAAAAAATTTACAGAATGAAATACTTGTCCAATATGAGATGTTTGGAATGTGCTGGAAGTGGAGAGAGTTCCCAGTTAAGAGCTAATGAAAATAATTAACAGGTCTCCTACAGGTGGAATCCCTTGTATAGATAAGAAATATGTATCACTGGGAATAATGCCTTCTACTAGAAAACAAAGCCTTAGGATCCAGGAAAACATTGCCTAATATCCCATTTTTGGTCATCTGTACTCTCCCCAAATACCACTTCCATTAATTACTGTTTCATTTCAGGTACAATGGTGATGTTTTCGTTATCAAGAATTCTTGGGGGAAAAAAAACTCTTATTTCAACTGATTTTTTTCTGTACTCCAGAGAAAAAATCAGCACATGTTGGAATCTGAGAATGTCCCCTTCTCCCTCCTCTCCATGACTTTGCCTTCTCAATCCATAAGCTAAAATGAAGTTCTATAAACTATTCTCAACCTTCCTTGGTAAAAATAAAACATCTTTTCTGAGTAGGTTTTCTATTTTAGAACAAGCACGTCCTTCCTTGCATGATTGTTCTGAATGCCTGGCTGTCTGTCGACCATCAATCTGAAGAGGAATTTCCATAAAAGCTAGCCACCAAATTTAAATCAGGCACAATTTCATAAGATTTTAGATTAGGCACCAAATTGTCTTGGTCTTAGAATGAACAGGAAATGTGTTGGCAGCTGGTATCAAGCTATGTAAGGGAGAGAAGAGTAAAACAATACCCAAGTTTTCAACCACATGAAATGTACATGGTGGGTAAGAACGTTTGTGTTTGTATGTTGTTATGTTTAAAAAAAAGTACATGGTGGCAAATATAATTGATAGGAAAGTTAATTCATTTTCCTATAGTTCTTTGTATCTTTTCTCTT
The DNA here is from genome assembly GCF_023851605.1 of Tamandua tetradactyla. Classification (NCBI taxonomy): domain Eukaryota; kingdom Metazoa; phylum Chordata; class Mammalia; order Pilosa; family Myrmecophagidae; genus Tamandua; species Tamandua tetradactyla. Next base: position 49,673,578 of record NC_135341.1, on the reverse strand, counting down.
TTTGCAATGGTATAGATAGTGATTTTCCAGAGCATTTGGTGAATACACAGAAAATAATAAGATTCTTGAGATATTTGTCTTGTTTGTTAATAAGTAGATTTGGGGTCTTTCCCAGGTTGGGTGTTAGCTTGTGCGCAAGACCAACCACATCAAGCTTATGTGGCTTTGTACAGACCCAAATCTGAAACTTCCAGGTGAGCCCTGTGTGATTGCAGGCTCAAGGTGCTGATTGGAGGTGCCAGTAATATGTTGAATTTCAAAATTCAGCACCACACTTCTTTCTTTTCAGGGAGTGAGGCAGTGGTGGGGGGGGTGGGGAGTGGAGCAAAGAAGACAAAAAGTACTGGTCAGGAATCCACAGAAATCATAAAGATTAAGAACAAAGGGAATACAGCACATCATGCCCTGGAATACTAGCCCTCATAAAGAAAAGAGAGACATTCCAAAAAGAAAATAGAGTATGCACCATAAATTGGCAGCCACAACTAGGCATAGAAGATGTGGAGTGGGGCTTTCACTGGTCCCCATATGGGCCCCTGAGGTCCACAGATGAAGACAAAGACTCAGCAAGATCCTCGTATTTTAAGTAGAATTGCATCAACTGAGACCAGAAACTCCGCAGACCAAACCAAGAGTATACAAAATCAGCCGTGCTACTGCAAGCCACCGCCCCAAACTCCATTCTCAGTCTATATGAGAAGCTTTCATGATTCACACAAGGAACCTGTTCTCTTGAAATCTTTAAATAGTGGAATCAGTGCTGGCCAATCCACAATGACACAGCCTGATGAATCAGTAAAGCATGTTGCCCTGTGGAGCATGCACCGGACTGGGCCCTTGGGGGCAAGCAGGGGAGACTGGCTGTGTCTCACATCAGCCGAATCGGAATGGGTTAGAAGAATATCTGGCGACTCTCAGAATCACCAGGAAGATGAGAGAACCAGACTGAGGCTACAAGAGGGGTCAAGGTACCTGAGGGGCCTGGACTTGAGGCTGGACCAGAAGAGTCTTGTGGGGAGCTGGCCACCACGGCTGGTCCTGGGCACTCAGCACAGCTGTCCCTGGCTTCTCCTGGCTCTTTCTCTGGAGTCAGGTAGGAGCATCTCCCTGACTGAAGGCAGGTTCCTTTTCAGTGTCCTGGCTGTGAGGGGTCCTCTGGGAAAGCAGGTCACTGGCATTTTCAGCTATTGTAGTGGGGAGGAGGGACTCTGCCTTGCCCTGAGATTTACATAGAGGAGGAGTCTGGGCTGCTAAAAGTGTCCTCTCCGATGTGCTTCTCTAATATAACAGGTCAGTGTTAGGCCAGCCAACCCCTGGCTCTTCTTGGGGCTCCCATGGCAGATAGAGTCTTTGTTCAATCACTCAGACCATTTCTTGGTGACAACTTCCTGGGCAAGATGCAGCCTTAATGAGAGACCATGAAAATCTTGCTCAAAGATGGCTGAGGAGTGTTTCGGCTTTTTGTTTCGTTCTGTTTTAAGTACTGTTCGGAAATGAGTAATACCTCCTTGCTGCGTTGACAGGTCACATTTGGGGGGCTGTTTAACAAAGCTTCTGCCATGGGAACCATCTGTCCAGAGGCATTCACCTTACCCTTGTGACCGCTGCCATCAGCTGGGACTTCCCTACCCTGCAGGTGCTGGGGAGGGCTGCTCATTCGAAGTAGTACCCAGAGATTCCACTACGCCCTTCCTCTTGGGAATGAAGGATGAGCTTCTGATATGAGGGGGGAAGTGATGGCTTGCCTAGATTGCACAGTGGCTGAGCACTCCACTCCTTGCTTGGTGCCCGTTGTCCCTCTCCCTTGTGGCTCCTCAGTCACACGGGGAAGGTGCTGAGCTTCTTGGATGGAAAGGACTGGATAAATGTGAAGGTACCCAGTCTGGAAAAGAAATTGCTGACTTGTTTTAAGGATCTCTGTTAAAACTGCCCAGGCACCCATAAAGCCCAGCCCGCTTCTCTAGGCCGCATCTGGCTCCCCTCAGGCCTCCCAGGTCTTCCCTTCTGGGCTGCGAGCAGATCCCATGCCTCGAGACTGCAGCCACACTTTCCCTTCTGAATACCCAGTCGAGCACTAATTGACTGGGACAGCAGGTTCCAATCTTATTTTCTCTGAAGCCATCTAGGTTCAATGCCCAGATTTGCCCTTTCAGGAAGTCAATTCTGGTCTTTGGGCCTTTTTCTTTGTGAATAAGGAGCACTACATCTCCCCCTGTAGGTCAGAAAGCTGAGGTTCAAACCTCATCTCTCTCAGTGCTAAATGTGACTTTCACAGGTAAACTCTGTGAACCTCAGTTTCCTCATCTATAAATGGGAAAACTGCTCCCTACTTCCTGGAATTGAAAAGGCTCAGTTTTACTAGTATGAAGCCCCTAGAAGAATAGCTGGCACACCACAGATGCTCAATGCACTTTAGCATTTCAGTAATTCTCCCCACACATGAATTGCCCCTGCATTCAACCCCCACCACTGCCCCCAGCCAAAGGTGACAGCCGGGATCTCTTGTAAATGACCTTTACCCCAAAAGATGCCATTTTAGTTTGTTGTTGCTGTTGTTATGCTGCTTCTTATGCAAAGTTCACAGTTTTACCATAAAAACTGTATATATAAAAAAAAGACTAAGTAGACTCTTCTGTACTATACCATTATGTAGTCAATCTCAGTTAAAATTATAATCTTTATGTTCCATGTGACCTTGAATCTCAAGTTATGTTGAGATGTGGGGTGAAGAGGAGGCACATTGGAAGGTCATCACCACCCTCATCCTGTACCATCATTAGAGGTGGTAGGTGGTCCGTTCTCTTCACCCACCATCCCCACATGTTGGGTGGGAGTGACAATTAAGCTCTGACCATCAGAAATTGAGAAATTTCCAGTGTAGCTTGCCAAACACATGAGTCACATTTCCTAATGTTCAGCATTTGCTGTTCATTTGGTGAATATTTACTGAGGGCGTCCTAATGGCCAGGTGCTCTACTAGGAACAATAAGGAACAAATTCAGCATGTTCCCTGCCTTCACAGACTGAGAGGTGACGGGCAGTAAACAAGGAAGAAAACAAAGATTTTACTTCGAATTGAGATTAGTTCCATGGGAGAGAATATCAGGTAGAACTTGCTTTAGGTTGAGGTGGTCAAGGGATGGTTCTCCAAGGTAGCTGAGACCTGGCCTGGGAGAATGAAAAAGAATTCACTTGCCAATCATGGGGAAAAGCTATATGAAGGTGCAGGGAGTGCTCTTTGAAGACCCAAACAGCTGAAGGGAGGCCAGAGAAGCAGGCTCCTAATGAGCAGTGAAGAGAGCGGCAAAAGCTATAACTGAACACATAGGCAGGGTCCAGACCAAAAAGCCAGTGGGTAGGTACACAGGGAAGCCATTGATACTTCTGTTTTGAGCAATGGATGCCACAATCTAATGTATACTATTAAAAAAAATCTGTGATTACTGTGTGGGGAGTCAGAATTGGAGGGGACAAGGATATATAGGGAGGCCAATTAGATGGCTGTGACTGAAGTGGCAGGAGATGGTGGTGAAGCAGAATATAGAGAGAAGTGGCAGGTTGATTTATATCAGTCAAGGTCACGGCAATTTGTGCTGGTCACATGTAGTGAACGTGCAGGAGTTGGAGGGCTTAAATGACATCCAGGTGTACAGTCCCTTGCATGGTTCTTCCACATGGGTGTCCAGTTGATGGTGGTTCTCATTACAGAAGCAGATGGTCAAGGAGAGGATGAACCAAATGAAAAATGAGCCTCCCCCTCCCCCAAATCCTCAAGAATCATGGCCAATTTATTCTAAATCCATGATTTTCAGTAGTCATCATTATTATCATCATTATCATCATTGTTATTATTACTTTTTAAGCAACAGAACCCATTTCTAAACTGGGATGTGTTTTGGTTGAATCAGGGATTAGGATACCTGGTACTCCCTCAATTCATTTCCTCATTTTCCTTTGGTAGCCTCTGCACCCTCTCCCTGAGCCCCAAACTCACTGCTATAGAAGGTTGTTTTAGGACAAGGTTTTCTGGTCCATTCCGTTCTTTCAGTAGACATTAATTGTACACCAATAAACATGAACGAGACAAATTCTTACCCTCAAGTTTTCAATGGCCTGTGGGGGGGGCACTAGACGGATTATACACATGCACACATACATACACATGTGCAGCACAGTATGGCTATATGCCAAGAATACCTGTACTGATGAGATCAGGGCAGGATTCACAGAAAGTGACCCTGAACAAATATTGAAGGAATTTTGCAGACAGACAGGGGAAGTACAGGCATTCCAGATGAAGTCAAATGGCACCTTAAATTGGGTTCTCAAGAAACAGACCTTGAGATGATGGTATGTGTACAAGTAAGTAGTTTATTGAGGATGTGTCCAAGTGGCCTGAGGAGGAAGTGGGGAGACAGGATAGGGGAATGGAAGAGGGGAAGCAAGGGTAAGATTTCAAGTGAAATCCTAACCTCAGCCTGATCCCATGGGGAACTCTGGAGCACAAATAACATTTTAGAGTAGTCCCACCTGGAAACAAGGGAGCTGAGTTTTCAGACTCCTGCATCTGCAGGTCATCAGCTAGAGAACACCCCAGGAGGTAGTAAACATCTATGTACTTCACCCTCTTGATGCACCCTAAGGGAAATTGGCCTCTAAAAAAGATGTAAGCCACTAGGAGTAAAGCATGAAAAGCTAGAGGTGAGGCATATGGAACCAGAGATACAAGAGGATCTGGGCAGAGAATCAGCAGTGTTGACTACAGATGGAAATATTCTCCACTCAAACATTGGGTACACTGTTCCACTTATACGTCTGTCCCCTATTATGCTTAAGGACTTCACTGCATTGAATTTTCTTGTGTATTCTCAGTCTCCATGACTCTCACTCTCACGTCATCCCATATGAACTAGGTATTATTAATTTCATTTCCTGTTGAGGAAACTGAGATTCTAGAAGGTAAAGGGACCTGCCTGAGGTCTCATAGTTCGTAAATGAAAGAGCCAAGACTGGCTTCCAGATCCACCAAGTTTGCAAGCCCTGAGTCTCCTCTTACCCCTGGCACCTCTGAGCTATGGCATCCTGCAACCCAGGACCCAACTGCGGTGGGAGCACTGTTCCGAAAAGGTGGTAGAAATGACAGTTATGGGTGATGCACAGCTGGCCCTCTGTCATAGGAGTGAGCCTGGGCTCTGATGGCCTCAGAAGTACATTGACTCCAGTCCTAGTGGTCAGTTGATTCTGGAACTCTGCCAACTGTGGCCTGCTCCTTCATGAGATGCCCAGCTGTGCAGTAAATAGAATATCTCCTCAGGATTGTTTTACTTGACTAGTGCTGCTATAAACAAAGTGCCACAAACTGGTGGTTTAAAATCACAAAAATATATTATTGCACAATTCTGGCAGCTCAAAGTCCAAAATCAAGGTGTCAGCCGGGCCATGCTTCCTCTGAAGTCCACAGGGTTCTGGTGGTGACTTGCAGCCATCTGTGGCGTTTTTTGGCTTGAGAACAACTCAGTCTCTGTTTCCATCACATGGATGGATTCAACCAAAACACTTTTCTCTGTGTGTCCCATCATATCAAGGGCCCAGCCTGCTCCAGTATGGCTTCCTTTTAACTTGCCTAATTCCATCTGTAATGACGCTATTTCTAATAAGGTCCCATTCACAGGACCGGGGATCAGGACTTAAGTGTATCTTTTGGGGGGACATAATTCAGTCTAAAACAGGAACCCTTGATAGTTTGAGGTAAAAAGAAAAGCTACATCCCACTCCTCCCTTTAAAGGGAGGTTATGTGGACTAGTAAGAGTTATAGACAAAAACCTCTAGGCACAGGGCCTGGCACATGGGAAGCACTGAGCAAATGTGACCCATTCTTAACAAAGGAATTAGCCCCAGCCCATCTTATTCCTGTACAAGTTATAACGGAGCAAGGGATTTCTAAAACCCAGCCCCTGGCAGGCAGAAGGTATGTCTGACATCTCTGTGTATCATAGCACAGATTCTTAATGTCTGTCTTGCCAAATGCACAGTTTATTTTCCATTCATTTATGTCACTTCCATAATTCTCCTTGCTCCTCAGATCTGATGTGTTTTCTGAAGTCTATGTTCTGAGAGCAATTGAAGACGTGAATTTGCTGAGAACATTTTTTCCAGCTCCTTCTCCTTCCTCCTTCTCCCAACCCCTCCCCCTCCCCAATCCCCCTCCATTAGATGTAATTAGAAGCAGGTGGAAATGTAAATTCATCGTCCCAGATTTTCTCTTCTTTCCACTTTTCATTTTACGCAGATTCCTTCCTTCTGTTGAGACTTGCATGTGTGCGTGATGCTGAGAGAGGAGAGCATGTTACAATTGTAATCAGCCTTTAGCTGGATCTGGGGTTGATCCTCCTCTGGGATGGTGCTGACCGAGCAGTTCCCCCAGCACTGGAAGTCCTCAGTCAGCAGAGATCTGGACCAGGTGTGCCCCCACTGTGGTCAGCCTCTCAGGCCTTCTGGAGATCCGGGCATTTGTGGCAACTGGATTAGGCGTGTTTTCTGTGTTCAGAACATGAAAGCTTCCAGAAGCACAGAAGCAAATCAAATGTTGTCATTTAGGGTCACTGGCTGCTCAGACTGAAAGTTGGCTCCTGGCCATTCCTTAACGCCAGCTTGCCAGCCACAGGTGCATTAAACTTTGTAGCAGCCGGCAGGCAGGGTGTACCACATCTGGGTCTGCCCTGGCCCCAGCCTGCTGCTTGTGCTCAAGGCAGAGCTTCATGCTGCTCATTTTCTTATGTTTTATTAGCTACTGTCCAAAGCATAAGCTCTCCAGCTTCAGTCCCCTGCCATGACATCATCTATCCCTTCACTGATCAGAATTTCTGCCTTCCCCGTCTCTTAGCTTTCTACCACACTCAGAACTGCCTCTCCAGAAATCAGCAGACTCCCTTGCATTCTCAAATCATTTTTCTCCTTTCACTCCATTCTCCTTTTTTATTGCAAGTGTGGATTTCCCCTGGGGAAATCACTTCCCCAACAGCCTTCTTACTAGGGTTGTTTGTTCTTTATACCCCCACATACGGTTTGCCCTTCTAATCTAATCTCTTACCCACCCAGGTGCTGGCTATCTCACCCTTGCCAAGCTCACTCCTGACTCAAGGCTTTTGTACATGCTGTTCCCTCTCCCTATCTTCCCTCCCGTCTTTGATTAATTAACTTTTGCTTATCCTTTAGCATTCAGCCCAAGCAGTTCCTCGGGGAACTCTTTCCTGATCTTCCATAACACGAACCTTTCATTTGTGGCACTTTCTGCAGTTAAAAATTTACATTTATTTGTGTAGTTGGCCAGTATTCTCTACAAGCTGGAAGCTCCATGAGGGCAAAGGCTGCCTGTTTTATTCATCAGTGAACCCCCACAATATCAGGCACATGGTAGGAACTAAATAACACATTTGTTAAATGAATGGGAATTGTCAGGACTCTCCCAAAAGATATAACATTTGCAAACATTTACTCCGAGAGACTCCAGCTTCAAATCCCACCATCTCTTTTCTGGAGACTGAATCATATTCATGCTTCATTAATATCATGGCAGAAGGAATATTTAATTCAATAATTTGTGCATTGATGAATCATACAGTGAATCCGCTGTCTCAGTTTATGTCACAAGAATACATGCAGACAAGCCCTTGTTCTTAAGAACTCGATTGACTGCTGCCCACAGACAGGGAGATATCTCATTACCTTGCAAAGTGAGAAGGACTTAGACCTGGGACTATAAAGTATTCAGGCTGTGATTTTAAAATTAAACTTTGTGGAGCCCTCACTCTCAGAAGTTGGTTCAATGGCTGCCAGGACGGGTGGGGAAGAGCAGGGCTGGGAAATGGAGGCTGAGTGCTGCCCTCTGGCTCCCCACCTGCCTTTCATCCCGACAATCTCCACTTTTTCCTGTTTTATACACTGGGATGCCACAGTAGGTTTTCTCTGCTAAAAGAAGTTAAAAACTTCTCTCCTTGTTTCCAGAAGTTCAGAGAATGATTCTGCTGAAAAGAGGGCAATGGGGCAGGCTTCTTAGAAACAGCAGATATTGGAGGAGGGTTTCTTGTAAATATTTTTTAACTTGGCTTTAAAGTGCTCAGTTGGTTTTTTTTTTAATTAAATAGCAAAAAGTAAAAAGAAAAAAATGCCTCTAATCTCAAAAACCACCTATTCACCTTTTTTTTTTTCATGGGCGTGCACCGGGAATCAATCCCAGGTCTCCAGCATGGCAGGTGAGAATTCTTCCACTGAGCCACCTTTGCACCCCCCATACTTTCTAAATTTCCTATCTCTTTCCTTCAAAGCTAAACACTTGGGCATATTAAATTGATATTCTGATTTTTTTCCACTTAGCATTATAGCATTTATCATTTTCCCCATGGTATTACCATGTTTTTAGAAGAATCTAAAACTTAGAAAACAGACGAGAGGAGGATGACTTCGCAGTGGCATCCTAGAAAGATGCCCCTTTCTACTCTACTGCGGTTCATGGATCCTGCGGCATCAGGATCTCATTGAAGGTTATTTGAAACATCAAACCTCAGACCCTATCCCAGAGGCACTGATTCAGAGTCTTCACGTTAACAAGATTCTGCGTGTGGTTTTATACACATTAAAATTTGAAAAGCACTAGTCTAACAAGCCCTGCCCTAGTATTATCCAACTCTCTAGAGCCCAGATTCTCTGAAGTTGCACATTGAGTATAGAAGACTGAGAAGTTATAAAAGACTTTTGCTAGTGGAGATGCAAATAACTTCTGTCTGGTAGAAAACATAACTCCAAAGGTTATGGTTTATTGCCTTGTAGGGTTTGAACCAATTTTGTGTCAGACTTAGTAATATGATTTCAGCATTCTTTTTTTCCTGTGGCTATACATTCTTTAGCTCATTCTTTGAACTAGCTTAATTGTCCTGCTGATTCCTTCGATAATGAGCCAAATAAATCTTTGACATGTGCAACAAGTCATGTTTTTGAAAATTATACTTTGACAACCAGTTTTATAACCATCAATTTTAATAACTATAATAGTCCTTGTTATGATCAGCCAGAATTTACTTAACTATTACCCTGTTTTTAAACATTTTGGATATTTCTGTTTCTGCACCAATAGACATAACTCTGTAGCAAACATCTTTGAGCATAAAACTTTTTCTGTATTTTATATTTCCTGCCTTTGAGTAAATTTTCAAAACAGGATGAATGGGTCAGAGGGCATGAACATTTTTAACATGAGCAGCATTGGAGTTTGCTGAATGGCCGAGCATAGATGAGCATTGCAGGGGATGCAAGTAGCCTGCAGAAAGGCAGGAAGTTTACTCTAACTGGCTGGGGTGTGAGTATATGTCATGGGAGGAGCTGTAGAGGTAGGAAAGAGACCAGCTTGTAAAGGATCAGGTGTGCTGAATTAAACACTCACTAAAAGTAAAGCCATTGGAGGAGAGTGCAAGGGTGGTTCAGTGGTAGAATTCTCGCCTGTCATGCAGGAGACCCAGGTTCGATTCCTGGCTCACGCACTTCCCAAAGAAACCAACAAACACAAACAATTCAACAAATGGTCCTGCAATAATAGAATACTCACATGGAAAAAGAATGAAATGTGACCCCAGCATACAAAAAGAAAGTGAAGCCATTGGTAGTATGAGGTGAGAACTATGTTTTAGAAACACATCTCTAACAGCTGGGTGGCCTCTCCTAGGCTTCTGAAATCATACTGGTAAGAGAAGACTAGACCTGAACTGGGGCAGTAGCACAGGGAAGGAAAACAAAAGGGTGGAGAGAAAAGATGTTTAGAGAGGTACAGGGCTTGACCAGGATCGCCCAGCTGATTAGGGGTGGAGAAGAGTCTGATTGTCAGTGTTTCTGGACCCTCCATGTAGTCTATGCTGCTTGTGTTCCTCCCTCTGGGTTTTTATCTAAGCCATGACGTCCTGGAGCTGCAGGATGCATAGGTCATCACCCACAGACGCATTTATTACAGCTGTGATATGAGGAACCGGCACTGCCAGAGCTAAAGCCCATGTCCCAGAAGGTGAATGCGATCACTAAAAATAAATAGAAGATGAAGCACACATTCCAGGGAAGCGGCAGGGCATTCCAGGGGAATTTGCCAGACTGAACTGTAGCAGAGACTCTGTCTCTGTATCAACAAAACCTCCAACGTGGCTTTGCAGGATGCAGATTTTGGACACCTGAGAGGCCATCTGGGTCATCCCCAGGGGCTGGACTCTACCGTGAGTCCCTACTGAGCTCACAGCTCATCTCAATAACTCATTGTCAATAAGAAGGTTTAGCAGACAGGTGACATGGCCATACACCAGGTACTTTCACATAATTATCTTCTTTTGCCTTCCAGACCCCCCATTTCACATAGGAGGAAACTGAGCATAGGGTCTTCATTGCCTAAGGTCACACTGAGGCCAAGATCAAGGCCAGGCCCCCCACCTCTAAACCTTTTGCCATGGCCATAGTGCCTCACGATTCATCGGTACAAGGCACCACGAGAGATCCCAAATGGGGGAGGTGACTTGATTCACAGCTTTTTAGGAGCAAGAACCTGAGAGAAGGCAGTAGACTTAAGATGACAGACTTTGGAGCCCATTCCTGTCCCACCACCTCCCACCCCACATGTGTTCCTTTCTGAGTATTGTCTGTTGCCTGAAAATCTGGACCGAACTGGCAGCACCTCAATGCCCATCAGCAGTAGAATGGATAAATAACAGTGACATACTCTGTGGCAATGGGAATGAACATGCTGCAATATGGGTGAATCTTTTAAACACAATGCTGAAGGCAAGAAGCCAGACACAGGGCGCGCCACGGTGGCTCAGCAGGCAAGAATGCTCATCTGCCATGCCAGAGGACCCGGGTTCGATTCCCGGTGCCTGCCCATGTTAAAAAAAAAAAAAAAGAAGCCAGACACAGGAATCCACAGTGTTGTTCCATTTAGATAGAGGACAAAAGCAGGGGAGGCCAATCTAGCTGTTAGGCCTAAAGAGGATGGGGGTTGTGCCTGGAAGAGAACATGAAGGGGGCACTTTTAGGATGCTGGCCACATTCTCTTTCTTGATCTGGGTGCTGGTTACACAGGTGCTTTCAGCATAGAATATGTGAAATTTAATGAGCTATATGCTTAGGGTGTGTGTACTTTTTTCTATGTATATTCAACTTCAGTAAATAGTTTTTAAAAGTTAAAAAGTAGCCAACCATGCACAACCTCAAAAAAAAATCTTCCTGCCAGCAATGATAGTGATAACAATAGGAGCACAATCCATTTGTTGAAGGTCTATGTTTAACATCCCCTCAGATCCTCCAGGGAGGTGCTATTCTCCCCCAACCTTGCAGCTGAGAAAGTTGAGGCTCAGAAATGGTAGTGCCTTGCCCAAGGTCACACAGCTAGTGAGTATGCACTGTGAAGGCCCACATTTCCTTTTCCAAAAGTGACTACTGTATTTGTGCCAGTTTTCTTTTATTTGTCCCCCAGATAGGAAGGAATGGTAACTGTTTTGCTTGATTTCTCTGGAAAGGGTATGTCTACATTCAATATCTGCAGGTGAAACTATGGCAACTCATATGGTTCATGGAGGGCCATCTAACTCTCCCCACAACACACATACACACACCCTCCTATCCCAGCTGTGGTCATAAGGATAGAGATAATCATATTTTCTTTCCATATTACCAGGGAAGAGACGGTTAATTATCCATGTAAGTAATAGATAGTCTTTAAAGAGGGCTCCCATCCGCCAGGCATTCTGTGATATGGATGTGGCAGTGACAAGCTCAGATTTGGGAGTATGGGGTTGGCTCAACCTTGAGTTCAAATCCTCTCTTTGCAGTTACTAGCTACATGGCCCAGGGAAAATCATGTGGCCTCTCTGGGCTTCCATGTCCTCCTCTGTAAAAGGAGTGTTGAATTTCTCATGGAGTGCTTGTATGGATTCAACAGAGATTGTGAGAAAAGCTTCCTCTGGCACAGAGGAGCATTTAATAAATGTTAGCTCCTCATCGGTCCCCTTCCCACATCTGGGTCTCAAGGATTGAGCTAGGTTTAGATAGGTCAGTCCCAAGGAGGGAAATGAGCCTTCTAAGGACACATCACAACAGCTAGGACAACGATGGATTGGGCCATCCTCTCTGGAGCCAAGCGAGACCACAACTGTCCAGAGCTGAGATTTTGTCTCTGCAGCATTGGGGAGCTTGAATGTGTCAGGGAGGGCCATTTGGCAGCAGAGGGCATGATGGATGCTTTGGGTTCTATAAGACCAAACTGCATCATGACCAGCAGAGCTAAAGCAGAGCTGAAGGGTATAGTCAGTGGCAAACTGATAACTGCTTAACAAACAGCTCTGGAGTGGGTGGGTGAGTGGGGGAACACGGATTTGTTTACCAGTTTCTATAGTGTTCATACTCCTACTGTGGCCCTTTTCAAACTACTGTCACGATGTCACGGGAGGAGTTGAAAAGAGGTATGATGATTGCCTCAAAGTTTTTTCAGTTCACTATAATTAAATCAGACTGATCTTTCGGTCTGATTGGAGCTTGGATTCTAAGTGCCTTTCCAGGCCCTGGTGGAGGAGCCATCAGCCCCAAACCAGAAAAGCACACAATAGAATCCATATTTTAGTAGTAACCATCTGAACACTTCTCTTAAGTTCACTCCAGAGTTTCTATTTGGGAAACGTTTTCATTTTTGCTTCCCTCCAAGGTGGTGTTTGAGGCCTTGCACAATCTGGAGCCCCGTGGCTACGTCGTGGGGTGGATCATCGCCATAAGTCTGCTGGTGGGAATCCTCATCTTCCTCCTGCTGGCTGTACTGCTCTGGAAGGTGAGTCTGGTGCTCTCGGGTCCCCATGGAGTCCCCACCCCAGGATGTCCAGTCTCCGGCCTCTCCAGGTTTAGAACGCCTTGGGAGAATTTCCTGTTGGGAGCTTCCTTCGTGGTACAGATCAAGGGGAGGGCATGGTCCCCTTCAGGCAGGGAATGGAATCTTGGCTCCTCTTGAGGATACTCACAACTGAGGATTGGACTACTTTAGAAGGAGAACAAACATCTCACCCCCATTGTCTGTGACCTTCCCTAACAGTGCTGCTACTAGTCCTAACAAAGCATGGTGGGCGCCAAACTCCAAAACAGAAGCTTGAGGAGTAATAGCTAGGAATAGGGTGCTTCACCATTCACCATTTGAAGAAAGAATCAGTAAAGGAACTACAGAGCAATTCTTAGTTCTTTTCCCCTGTGGAATTTCAGAAAGATTTCTCCCCATAGGACTCAGGGAGCTGGAATGGGCTACAGCTGGGTAGCTTCATCAAAAGTTCCTCCAACCCAGAGTGGTTCATTTGTGGGTGGCCCAGGGTGTAGATGTGCTCTCCCCTCCTCACCAGGTAACACCTAACTTATCCTTCCTCTTGCTTAAGCATCACTTTGTCAAGGAAGGATCTACATTCCAAGTCTAGGATGGTTTCTTTGCCTCACACTTTCTGGAGTCCTTTTGTTTCAGAGCCTCTTTGTTCATTCCTAATGACATCAGAGTTATTATCTGATGAAGGTCCATCTCCTCCACTGGACCAGGTGGAGTTCCAGGTGAATGGGGACCATGTCTGTTCTTGTTTCCTCTGTGTCCCCAACTGCTAGAACAGCACCAAGGACCACAGCTGGGTCTTTCTGACACTAAAGCCCAGGCTTTCCCAGGGTTCTAGGTTTCAGATGCAGCTGGGAACAGCCCCTTAAATTATTATTAAAATTCAAATAGTTAATTTATTTGGAATTACAAGATAATGTTGCATTTATTGATCAAACTCATTAACATATCAATAAGAAAAAAATTATACAATATATAGAAGTCCACAACCCAGAAATCACCACTGTGCCACTGTGAACACAGTGCTGTGTCACTTCTCAGCCTTCTCTCCACATATAGACATGAACCTGGCATTCTTATTCAGTTTATTTTTGCATAGTATATTCATTGTATTTTCTAGTAATCAATATATTGTCAGGTGAGCTATCTCTAAAGTTAAAGGAATGGGTCCAATGATTAATCAGGAAAAAAGTATACCTGTACTTCAGAGTATTTAAGAAGTCTGGAAACACAAAGGAAGAAAATGTTTATTGTACATTTTTTCAGATTAACAATTGAGTAGATTGTTTTCAGTTTAGAAGTTCATCACCTAAAAATGTGTCTAGAGGTTGAAGGAAAATATGTTGGACATATTACTTGAAAATAAGTTTATTACTTTATATTCTCAGACTTTTTGGACAACCCATGTACTATTTTGGAACCATTTTTCAAAAACACAATACTGTGAACACTTTCTTTGTTGTTAAAAGCCCATTCCCAGCACTGTCTTAAGGTTATGGAATGTAACTTTCTCTGCAGTTACTCCTGCGGTTCCCTCATGTTGAAATTTGGGTTACTCCTGGCTTCATGCTTCTTTTAACAGTTCTAGAGTAAATTTACTTGAAGCCATATCTTTACACAAATCTTTCATTATGTTCTTAGGATGAAACCCTATAAATAGAATTATCCTGTCAAAAAGAATACTTATTTTAAGCCTTTTATTACATATTGCAAATTGCCCTCTAGAAAGATTATATAGATTCACCCTCCACAAACAGTGTGTCAAAAGTACATGCTCTCCTAAATATAGTTCCTAACAAAGGGTATTATCTCTTTTTTTTTAATCTGCCAGTTGTTGTTTGTTTAATTTAAATTGCCAAACAGTCTTAATTCTCCCTATCTACCCTTCTGCTCAGCTCTACATCCTTCCTGTTGAGACTGCCTCTGCTCTGTGAGTGGAGAACAAACCCAGGGCAGGGTCTGGGATGTGAAAAAGCCAGGCTTCTCACTGAGTAGCAGAGATTTTGTGTGTGTGTGCTTGTTACTTCCTCCTACCTTTGTATGTGCCCTTGAAAGTAGAGGAGATGCCATTCTCTTTGGCGGGGTGTTTGGGACAGGTGAGGACACCAATGGGGAGCATGGTGGCCATGCCCCACTCCCTACCTGGTGTGCACACCCTCCTTCTGGGCACCCCACTTGGCTCTGCCCAGTGGGGCAGTGAGAAGACACTCAGGTGTCTTCCATTTCCATTGTACACACCACAGACTCCCTCAGCAGTTTTGCTTCTGTTGTGTTTGTTTAAAGAAAAGTGTCATTGCTGGAGGTGACCGTCATGATGTGGCCATGACCCTGAGGTCACCCAGCTATGTTCCTCAGAGCCAGGACCTGAGAGGGCAGACATGGCCCTCTCATGCACCTCAGCCCAGACAAGAAGAAAAGGATCTGAAAGAACTTTGGGGAAGCTATCGAATGAGGTTGCACAGATCAAAACAGCTTTGCTAGTCATGGACAGCACTATTTCATTTTAACTCACATTTGCTGGACACTTGCTATGAGCCAAACACACAGCTAGATGCTAGGATGCAAAAATGAATATGACCCTTCCCTGTTCTTGAGCCCCTCACCATTTAACACATAGACCTATAACCGTAAGTGAGAGTTATGAGAATTTTGGATTAACTGCTCTGGAAACTGAGGTGCCTGTGCTCCCCACCTTGCCCCAGGGGAATTAAAGAGCTGTGGCACAGTGAGGGAGGTGAGCACACAGGCTGTGCAGGCTGACACCTGTGGATCTGAATTCTGGCTCTCAAATTTTCCAACTGTGTGGCCTTAGGAGAATCACCTACCCTCTGTGACCCTGAGTTCCCTCCTCTAAAGGGACACCATAATATTTAGCTTGAGGTGTAGAGGTGATACAGGCAAAATGCTGAGCCCTGCGCTTTTAGCACATGGAAGCCCCAGTAAAAGTCCGAGGCTGTTTACGAAATGAGGTATCATTCAAGTCTGACCTTGGAATTTGGTTTGCATTTTCGAGGCAGGGATGGATGGTCCATCCAGAGGGAATAGGAAATGCGAGGGTTTGTGAGGAGAAGCTTGTGAGGTGTGTCGTGGGAAGGCAGTCAATGACCTAAAATGAGTTCATCTGCTACCGTAGTGAAGGATGCTGCTGACCCGACAGAGGGTAATCACCAGAGGTTCAAAAGCTTGGCCAGATCCAAGTTTCAAGAGAGATCTGATGATAGTGTACAGAATGGGCCATCGCCTTGGGTAGGGGTGGTGAGGAGGAGACCGAGTTAGAACAGGCAGGATTTGATGACCAGTTGTATTTGAAGGGTCAGGGATAAAAAGAGTAGTAGTCTCTTTCTATTTTTAGCATAGGCAATGGTTGGTTTCTCTTCAGCAGGGTGAGGAAGGCGGGAGTCTAGTAGTTTGGGAAAGGAGGAGTTTGGTGTTGTCTTCTTTGAGTGTGTGGGACCTGCAGGAGACCTGGCTGGTCACCTCACTGGCCTGAGCAGCTTTCTCTTTATACCTATCTCAGACATCACGGAAGTGATTTTTTCTAGGTGCAAGAAAACAAATCCATTTGCAGCCACTTAAGCAAAAGAGAAAGAGATCCCAAAGGAAATGTGTGCATCCAGCCCTGGAAAAATTCCAGAAACTGAGGCAGCCATTCTCCCTCCTCTCGCCCTCTCCTTTCTCCACGCAGCCCCTCATCTCTCCACACCAACATCACTCTTCTCCCATAGCAGACCAGCTTTCTCCATGATGCCCTGCACTTAGTAGAAGACAGTTTCCCCAGCCACTGCAAATTTACATCTGAGTGACTTCCAGTCAGTTACAGACTGATTAACCATCTCGGATTCCTAGTTCCACGTTTCTAGGGGAGAGAATCCGATTAACCCAGCTTGAGTCAAATGTCCTCTCCGGTCAGCTATGCCAGGAGTCAGTGAGAAAATCCAACTGTCCGGCCCAGTCGTTTGTCCTCAGTTGATCCTAACAGCTAAGACTAGAATGAAGGAGGAAGGCTTGGAATGGGGGCTGTGCAGAGGGTCACTCTTTGAAAAGAAGGAAAATAGGCAGAAACCCTCAAAGGCATGCACTCCAGCAGCGTTTCATGGTCATTAGTGGTGCCTTTTCCTAAATTGTAGGCTTGCACCAGTTAGCCATTGTTGCAGGGCAACTGTCCCCAAAGCTGAGTGGCTTAAAACAGCCATTAAATTATATCTCCCAAAAATTTATGGGTCAGGAATTCAAGAAGGGCTTGACAGGGTGATTTTTCTACTCCACGTGGCAATGAGTGGGGTCACTTAGTGGTATTTAGCTGGTGGCTGGTCTGGTTTGAGGAATATGCCTGGCATCCTGGCAGGGACAGCTGGAGGCTGGGGCTTATTCGAACCTCTCCCTCTGCCTGTGGGTCCAAGGTCTCTCCATGTGGTCATTCCATCAGAGTGGTCTGACTTCTTACACGGAAGCTCAGGCACCAAGAGACCACAGTGAAAACTGTCAGTTTTCTTAAAGGTTAGCCCAGAACTGATATAGCATCACCTCCACCATACTCTGTTGGTCTACGCAGTTACATGCCAGTCCAGATTTAAAGGGAATGAAAATAGGCCCTGCCTCTCAATGGGAGGAGTGAAGGGTATGTGACTATTTTGGTCTGCTAAAGCTGCTGGAATGCCATATACCAAACATGGATTAGCTTTTACAAAGAGGATTTATGAGGTTACATATTCACTGTTCTAAGGCCATGAAAATAACCAAATTAAGGTATTAAGAAGATGATAACTGGCCTCTAAAGAAAGTCCTCCAGCATCTGGAACACCTCTGTCACCTGGGAACACAAGTGGCTGACATCTGCTGGTCCCTGCTTCTGGTTCCCTTGCTTTCAGCTTCTGATTCCGGTGCCCTGCAGGTCTTCTCTTAGCATCTCTGGGGCATTTCTCTCTCTAGGTTCTTTGGGTTCCCTCTTAGCTTCTCCAGAGCAAACTCTGGATTTCATCTCTTAGCTTAGCATCTCCCAGGGCATTTTCTGTCTCCAAGCATCTGTGCTTTCTCCAAAATGTCTCCCTATTAAAGGACTCCGATAAACAGACCAAGACTCACCTTGAATGGGCAAGGTCATAGCTCCATGGAAACAACCTAATCAAAAGGCCCCACCCAACAATAGGTCTGCACCACAAGACCTGATTAAAAGAACATGCCTTTTCTGGGGTACATAACAGATTCAAACCAGCACAGTGGCTATCTTTCATCTACTACAATCGCCATGTTCAGAAATCTGGGCAAAATTTTTATCTTTTCTTTAAAAGTCACTATTAAAAAGGAGGAAGATTCATCTAACTAGAAGTTTTGTTCTGTTTTAAAGTAGATGAAATCTCATCTCTCTTCCATAGTATCATAGATAGACTCACAATTGAGTTCCTTTGGGGAAAAAAAAGTAAATCTTGGTGCAACATTCATGTCATAGGGGGAAGTCTGTAAGCTGTAATGCAGTAAGAAGCTTAGCAGAGGAGGTTTCTTTACACCTAAAACTTCAAGTGCAGACCTCTTGTCGACTCTAATTCCTAAGAATCAGGCATTATACATGGCGAACAGAGATCCAGTATCACTGGGCAGTCCAGAAATCTGTTGATTAGACGGCCCACAGCCCAGCCCCTTATTTGACTTATAGGGAAGGTCTTAATGGCTCTGGATCATTACCATATTGCCATATATAATTCCCTCCGCTCCTTTGAATGGAAAGACTACTAACTGGCGCTCAGTCATCACTGCTGACCAAGGAACACTCTACTAAGGACATTAAAAGATGGGAAAATGTTCAGCCATCCTGCCCTTTACTGAGCAGCCACATCACTTGACTGGCCATTCGGAGTAGCTCTTGACTCTGCTACTAACTGTGGTTGCCTGCTGCTGCCTTAAACTAATGAGCCAGTCTTGGTTGTTCCCCAAACATATCACAAGAACACAAACCATTACATGGTACCGAAAACTGCACAAAGCAGCCCACCGGGCTGGTACATTCTTAATGCCATATGGGCCTACAGACCAGCAGGCTTTACACTTGCAAAATGGCCAGTCTCTTGATTCAGCAAACAGTGTTAAGTTCCTGCTGGTGGCAGGCCCTGGGCAAAGGGCCAGAGATACGTGGCAGAGCCCTTAGTCTTGATGACCTCTGGGAAAGGCTGGTAAGTGGCCAGAGATGGTAGCTGAGCCAAGCCCTGAGGGGCCTGCGCCATCATCTCCAGGACCCACCTGCCTAAGGCCTGGGGTGCTTCTGACCCACCTTTAGTTAACTGTTTGCCTAAAACAGAAACCCCTTATAGGATCGGCAGATGCCTTTCAGAACTGAACTCCAGGCTCCCTGCCCACACCCTCAGCCTGTCCGCCTCCTCCCTGGGCCCTTCCAGGCCCACCCTCCAGCATCTTAGGCAGTCTCTCTTGCTCGATGGCAGCAGTCCCGGGCTCTAGCACAAAATCTACAACCAAGGCCCCACGCTAACCAGACACTTCTTCAAATGCTGAAATGGATCCTAATCAGCTTTCCCAAAGCTGGGATGTTAGCAGACACTGGGAGCCATCATTTATATTTTATGTGTGAGGATTACAGTTACCTGCCAAACCAGCAGGCGAGAAGAAAACTTTGAAATCTGAAGCTCTTTTAAAGGCGGTGGGGGGTCGAGGGGGGGGCAATCCAAATGAGTCCCCTCTCCTTTCGTTTGCCTCCTGACTGGGTTTGAAGACGCCTGGGCCTGGTGTTCTTCCACACAATCCTGAAAGCCCCGTTTAGGAGGTACGGTAAGGAGAAAGACTTCTTTTATGGCTTGTGCCTTTAAGACACACCTTCAATTCATTAAGCCAGACTTCTTTGGGTCATATGGAAAGACAAAGAAGATTCTAGGGGTGTTTTCTGGTTAGAAGAGAAGCCCCCTTCCCTCATTTAGGGCCCCAGACTCTTCTTTCCCTCCCCCACCCCGCCCCAGCTCCTCTCCCCCCTACAGTTTGCCAAAACACTCCAGCCACCCTCCCCTCCTGCTTTCAGCCAAAAAGCTCTCAGTCCTAGTGGCCCCTTTTACAAACTGAAATGACTTGGAGCGAAGAGAGATGCTGTTGCTTTGCCAGCCCTTCTGCTGTCTCTCCTCAGAAACCTGGGGTCTGTTGGCTTGTCTCTCTCACAAGTGGTGGAGAGGCAGGCTGAAGAGGATTTGCCACCCCTCAGAAAAGGGCTTCTTCAAACTCTCTCTCTTAGCAGGGGATGTTCTGAATGGCTCCTGCTTTAAGGCTGGCTGGCTTTGGGCTTGTGGTTTTTATTTGAGAGCATTACTTCTGTCCTCAAACAGAGGTGCTCAGAGAAATATGCCTGTGAAATGGCTCAGAAAATGTGGAAGGCTTGGTAGCCCATCCACAGGTCATGCAGGAAACCATCTTCTCCCCAAACCAGGCTCTTGTGGGTCTATCTTTGCTTCTCCTCCAAAGAAAAAGGAGATGCACAGACATACACCCTCTCTCTCTCTCTCTCTCTCTCTCTCTCCCTCCCTCCCTCCCTCCCTCCCTCCCTCCCTCCCTCCCTCCCTCTCTCCCTCCCTCTCTCTCTCTCTCTCTCTCTCTCTCTCTCTCTCTCTCTCTCTCTCTCTCTCTCTCTCTCTCCCCCTCTCTCTCTCTCTCTCTCTCTCTTTCTCACACACACACACACACCCCTCACACAGTTTGAGAATTAAAACCATGTGCCAAAGACATTCGGGAGGAGTGAGGCTTGTTTATATTTGGAAGTAAATATTGAGCTGATGTAGCACTGTTGACATCTCAAGACAGAGACATGTTATGTAAATGGTCAAGTAACTGAAGAACCAATAAACGTGAGGCCCTGAGGTAATCCAAAGAAGGAGCATATCTGAGGGCTTTGGAATCAGCAACCCGAAGGCAAGGAAGGGGGCAGATGAAGTCATCCAGCCAGCCCCTGGCTTGCCCTGCAGTGGGGCGGGAAGGGAGAGGCTGGTACCTCATGTAACTCCTACTGACTTAGTGCTAATCAGGGAAGATCTCTTATTTCCCTGTGAGTTTTCTGGGTGCTTTTCCACACAGGCTTATGTCAGAAGATTCTGTAAGACTGTCAGGAGGGTTCTGGTAGCTGCTTTGGGAGCTTGGGACCCCCACAAGGACCAGCACAGACACAATTTCAGAAAGCACTCTGTTCTATCAGCTTCTCATGGAACAAAGTGTGACCTTAGCCTCTTCTCCTCTTTCCCCTTGAGTGGCAAAACAAGCCCTGGAAGGTTCCAGAAGAGGTACCAGGAAAATATTGACTTCAGTGGATTGGAAGATATTGCGGGGCTGCTGAGCTTCTAGCCCAGACTCCTCACTAATCATTGACCAGAACCCTCAGTGTGGGCATGCCTGGAAGCAAAAGGCATAGCTTTGCCCATCACTTCTCAATGGTTTCCCCTAGAGTACCCATTATGGACACGTATGCCTGAGAGAGGCCTACTTGAGGAGAGAAGTGTCTTCCACATTTTGATTCATCTTAATTACTAAGAATTTTGTGTTCTCCTTTATAATATATCTGTGCATTAATATCAAAGTTGAAAACTCAATTTTTTCCAAAAATGTCCCAAAAATCTTTGAGAAAAATGGACGCTGATCAGGTTTACTGAGGAATGAGCTCCCTTAGAGAGTGAGTCCTGGGGTCATAGCTGTGTGTCCCACAGCCTGCAGCTCTGAGTTTGCTTTGGGGACTGGCAGGAAAAGGTTGTCATCAATTTTCAGAGCTGGAAGAAGTCTGAGAATGTCATTGGTCCCTTAGGCAGATATATAGACAACAAATAGGACCTGCCCCGTGGCATGGGGATAGTCTGTGAGCATTAGAGCTATAATCAGGGCCCTGGGCTACTTTTGCCACATTTCTTCCATACAACCCTTCTAGGAAGGCCCCTTTTGGTGCTGGGCAAGCCTATATGACATGGTTGTTTGGGCATCCAGTACTTGGTAAGCTCAGAACCATGGTGGGCTTTGAGTACTTGTATCAAAAACCAAAATAAAGTTCCTAAAAAAGCACAAGGGCAACATTTTCCTTATTCTGGGAATGAATTAGTTTCATTGTGTAAGAAACAATATCAGTTTGAACAGGTCCACCATCTTTGCGCAAACTAGGTAGACAGCACTCCTTCCTCACTACCCTTTACTTCGTCCCATCAGTCAAAAAATTCGCATCATCAACCGATTTTGTTAGAACTAGACGCTCTACTGCCATCTGCTGGAATCTGGTCCTAATAAATTCACTGATCTGTGGTGTCCGCGATGTCAGTGGCACCCCACATGTGCAGTGTGCAGCCTGCACTGCTGTCCCCAACGTTCCCGAAGCGATCCTCTTAGATGTGAGTGGATTGGGTTTTAAGCAGTGGTCTTTGGGCTCAGAAGAAGGGCAGGCACCAGTGGTAGCTCCAGCTTCCCATCCAAGAGATTATATACAGTTGGTGTTAAAAATAGGACTTGAGGTGGGGTGCAAGGGTAATTCAGTGGTAGAATTCTCACCTGCCATGTGGGAGACCAGGTTCAATTCCTGGTCCATGTACTTCCCAAAAAAACAAACAAACAAGCAAGAAAACCAAACAATCAAAAAACAGAAAAAAATCAGCAAATGGTTCTGCAGTAATGGAATACTCACATGGAAAAATAATGAAATGTGACCCCTCCGTACAGCACGCAAGAAGAAAAAAAGGACTCAAGACCCTGCAGTGTTGGGGTGGGGTAGAGTCTAGGGGCAGCTCTGTAGGCTCTTCTTGGGGCAGGGGGTGATTTTCAGGCCTAATGCTGGTACCCACTGGCAGTGGTGACTGCCAACGCCTGACACATGTGACAATAATGAAGACAAACCTGTCGCTGGTTCTAGGACAAGTGAAAGGACCTACGAGGTGGAGTGTTCCTTCACAAGCTATGCCTTCAGGAGAATGTGGCCATGAATGGTTGTCCTTCACCAGCCCTGGCCAGTGCAGGGGGACCAAGGGACAAACCAGATGGTCTTCCTTTCCTGTTGGTGACTAAAGAAGAGCACAGTGTGTTAACCCACCATGTCAGGGTACTGACCACGATTTACTTTGCTACTGAAAAAGACCCCAAGAGCAGAAATAAAGCAGGAAACCCTGAGGACTCTCAGCCCTCCACTGATACTCCCATTCATTCCACAAACATTTATTGGGCACTTGCTGTGTACAAAGCAGGAGGATATGCTAGGCAGGAGGGAGGTGACAGAGAACAAGACAGACTTGTGAACCAAGAATTACCCTAAGACAATGCAGCAAGTGCTGTTGTAGGGGTGACCAGCCCAGAGGTACCCCAGCCTGCAGGTGGGGAGACAGGACATGCGGCCCTCGATGCTGAGCAGGGTTCACCAGGCAGGTCACCTTTGCATTCGAGGAACAGCAAGTAGCTCCTTTATGTGAGAAAGAACATTGCAAGGGACTTCCATGTTGAGTGATTTGTAGAGACTGAAACTGTGTCACCACCATGCCATGCCCAAGAGTCATAAAAAAAAACAACCAACCATGGCCTCAGGCCCAGAAGACAAACCCTCACTCTCCATTTCTGTTGGTTTAGAGCAATTTTGGTGTTTTATTTGGTTTTCTGTTTTGAGGAGATGTGTTAAGATTTCTGAAACCATTTTCCCCCTTTCCGCAGAGAATGCCAGAAGGAGAGGGGGTCTTAGAAGGTATGACTTAGCGGAAGGCCTTCACTTGGTGCAGGAGGAAGCAGAGGCCCCAAGAGGCCCAGGGACTTGCCCAAAGTGAGAGCAGGGCAAGGACTGGACCCAGGTTTCTGGTGCCCAGCCATTGCCTGTGGCCCACCCCTCTCCCCTGCATGCTATATCTGTTTAACTGATGCTTTTACAGTGGCGAGAAGTGTTTTGTTATCTAGACGTTTATGTCTCCTTTAACATTTTTTTTAATTTATTTCTTTGGATATGGAAGCTAAATCTTAATCATTCTGTTGTTCATGATGGAATTGAGGGTCAACCAAGAGAGAATTGACCCAGCAGCTATGCTAGACGCAGCATGGAAAGGTGTGGAAAGGGGGTGGTACTTGCTATTAGAAAGATACCCAATTCTCTGACGCTTCCTGCTAAAGCCAAGTGCCCAGGTTAACTATCCACACTGATCTAGAATGGATAGATCTAGAAGGGAAATATCAAAGTTCCATGAACACCCCCATTTTTCCTCTTGTGGAAAGACTGGATACTGAGCACCGCTGACCTACCGGGTGATTTCAGCACATCATTTGAGGTCTCCGAGCCTTAGTTCCCTTGTGTGTTAAGTGGAGGTCATAATCATAGTTACCTCCTGCGCAGTGGGCTGTGAGGATGAATGAGATGCTGCCATACAGGGCATGTTTGTAATTTATCACCGGTACCGAGTACAAGGGAGATGCTAGGGATAAAAAGCACAAATCCTGCCTTCAGGGAGTCCTAAGACAAATGTGGACAATCATAAGGGAGCAGACGGTTAAAATTCTTCCAGATCAGTGCCACAGTAGAAACACGTTACTTATATGGAATTAAACCAGGGATTGTTGAAATATTATGCCATCCATAGTCAGAGTTATCTGCTAAATAGCTTATTTCCATATCATATCCAGCCTATTTTCATGATTATGTTTTACTCAGCACAGGAGATTCTGTGATATGTTTGCCAGGTCAGCTACCTCTTTATCTTTAAATGGCTCAAGCAGGTGCTATTTAAACATTTCCATCAAGTCTTAGTCCACTTTTCTGGCCTTCTCGGAGTGTACTTTAGGGATGGCAGCAGTGACCTTTTTCTTATTATCAGAACATGGAGGTCAAGCCCCTTCCCACTTCCCTTGCAGAGGGTAGTCGATGGTGGAAGTTAGAGAGACATGTGTGTGGGGTGGGAATCACCTGTGAAAGTGGGGTCCTGAAAGATGTGGTCTATGCTGGGAAAAACCTTCAGGGTGGAAAACGCCAGGAACACAATGTCTGTTTACAAAGCTGGCCTTGAGGATTGACCCTCAAAATGCGACACCCTTACCAGTTGTTCTCCTGAGAAAGGCTCTGCCCACTCAAGTCACTCAAACTGCACCATCTTGTCCACGCCAGTGACAAGGAAGGCTCAGGCTTTCTTTGGCAGTGTGGGTGAAGATGATTAACTCTTCCCTGGCAGCTTTCTTGACAGTTCTCATCTTATTGGCTAGGCCCTTTTGGAGGCTGAGAAGATGGTGCAACAAGACAGTTCCTGACCTGTACCTACCACCCTCACTTGGGGGGAACCCATGATCATTGTGGTGACTATTTGTGGGTGCCTCCCCAGATGCTTGGCTGACAGCGAAGAAGCATGAGAACAAATACACAGACAAAAAACAAGTTTCACGTGCCCATGAGAGCTGTGTTTGCTTTATGATGTTTAGGGTATTTTGTGTGTACATTGTTTGTTGGCAATAACCTGTCTGTAGCGATTGTTAGACATCAGGGTTTTCAAATATGACATTAAGTGCTATTGTGGAACCACAAACCTGCAGTGGAGCAGGCCTTCCTGCAGCAAAGTATGATTCCCCTAAAACAGACCCTGAAATCAGGATTGGAGGGCAACTAGTTTATTTGGAAGATGATCTCAAGAAATATTGATAGGGAAGCAGGAATGGAAGACAGGGAAGAGAGGGAAGGTAACAAAGGATGTGTTATCAAGCTGGTAACCACTTTGAGGATGTTTCCCTGGGGCACTGGGGTAGCATGTGCACTTCATAGTTATCCTACCCAGAAAGAGAGGGAGCGGGATATTTGTTCACCCGCTCCAACCAGTCCAGTCTAAGGGCAGATGGAGGAGAAATCTCTGACCTCTGAAACAGAGGGCACTAATGCTGGCGAGCAAAGGACAAGAAATGCCAGGCCTCCCTGGGCATAAGAGAAAAGGTGAGTTTGGGGCTTTGAAAAGTTGCTTAAAGTTTGTCTGGCATGCCTGTGGTGACTTTATGAGAAAAACTAGAACTTTGTCTTACCATATGTGAAAAGCCATAAGACCAAGGTGCAACATCAGAGGGGAGAATTTTTTTCCCAGCCACATAAAGGGAACTGCCATCCTGGATCAGGATTGCATGCCGGTTCTAAGGGAGTCCACACTGCGGACTGTGGTGCACACGGAGCATGACTTCCATAGGTTTGAGAGAAAGGTGATCTCGATGTCAGCAGGGTAGAATGAGGACCCACAGACCCTTTAAAAAGACTGTGACGTTAGAGCCGTATTTATCAAATTGTTTCACAGTTGCTAAGATCTGTCAAGATATTAATAAATTTATCATAAGTCAAGTAAGTCAGGAAATCAGGAACTGTCAGATCTCTGGGTTCCTTCTTTTCAAAAGTTTTCAGATCTTTTATTATTTCTAATGTACACTATGATTCTCTAAAAGAAAGATAAAGAGTGCAGTGTTTCCCAAAGTTATTTGACCACAAAACCTTTTTGACTCCCAAACACCTATAAATAATTCTCAGTAACTAGTGTTCCCCAGCCCACGATGCGGGGAACACTCTACCAGAAGCCTTTTACAAGGAGGGAACCACTTGTCACAACACAGCCCGCAGGAAGCTCGTGCCCTTGGAAAAGGAGCCCTACATAATGCCTTCCTTTCCGATGTGTTTTCTGAAACAGTCTAATCCACGGCGTCTTCCAAGCTGTCCCAGCACTGTGAATGTAGGTCACACCTACTCGTGGGCCAGGCTACCCTAGCGTCCAAATGGCTGATTCCCCGGCCTTTCTAACCCGCCTTCTCCTCTGCCTTTCAGATGGGCTTCTTTCGCCGAAGGTACAAAGAAATTATTGAAGCTGAGAAGAACCGGAAAGAGAATGAAGACAATTGGGACTGGGTCCAGAAAAACCAGTGACCTGCCACACCAGTCATGTGACCCAATCATCTGCCTGTCATCCTTGATCTTTGTATCTTCCATATTTGGAAGAAAGAATCTTCTCCAGATTTTTCGGAGGCCCCACTGATCCCGTTCTCCTCATTCTATCAAGCCCGGATGCCAGCCCAAGGCAGCAACTTAGGCCAGGCCACATGACTGGAGCCAACATCACTTCCTTTTAGAGATGAACTCTGAACTTTGGAAAGTGAGCTAGAGAGCCGAGCAATATTTATGGATGCAACATGCGTGGTCAACCCTCAGGGGAAAACTGTTACCTAAAAGTATTTTTATAAATATAAGCCTTTTATACTGATTATGTCTTTATATTTGTATCAGTGTTTTATTATTTCTATTAAATAGTTATATAATTCACTCAAGCACTGATATCTTGGCCTGAAATCTTGGAAAAACATGTACATGAATACAAATTTTAAAGGATAAAAATCATATTGTACTTTGGAATTTGCTGTTGTAAAAAGACTTACAGATAAAATAAGCTGAAGAAACCTCATGTAATGAATCCACCAAGCCGGCAGTGCTGCGTATGAACTGTGGATGTGGCAAGACCCCAAAGACATTTCACATCTTTATTGCCTGGAGTCAAGTTTGAAGTAATGTGCTAAAGAACTATAAATATTTTTTCACATGCAATTTTCATTGGAAGATTCTCAACAGGAATTGGGATGGAGAAACCTGGTTCTTATCAATAAGTGTTCTCTGTATCACATTCATACAGCAGACAACTCACCTTCCTTCCATCATGGATGAAAGCTTGGAATGATGCCAGTTGGCCATCTGGTAAACCTCAGGATGGCATCTCATCCTGGACATCATGCACCAGAGTCCACACACCTCAAGGCCTAAATCACTGCCAACCAAGCAAAAGTTTGTCTCTGAATACTCTGAGACTGATTTTTCGTGGTAACGTTACATTAGAGGTCTCTATTTCTGCTATTGCTCTTGCTCTCCCAGCTAATGGAAATTGCAGATCCCTTCCCAAAGATGGCAGTTCAACCTGTCCTTTTTTAAAAAAAAAAAAAAAAAAAGTATTTTAGGTGAGATTGCCAAGAAGAAGACCCTGAGATAAGAATTTGCATGCAAGTGATTTATTAAGGACGTGTTCCCAGGGGACACAAGTGCAGAAATGAATGAAGCAGGACAGGGAAGAGGTAGAAACCAGGCAAGGGTGCCATCTCAGGGAAAGTCCCACAGAATTAGCTTCAGCTGATCCCACAGGGGAATTCTGGAGTGGAAGCTGTGCCTCAGCATTTTCCCAACCAAAAGCAAGAAGCTGGACTTTCATCTTCCTGCACCCAGGGGAAATGTAAACACTGCTCTCAGTTCTTGCTGTCAAAACAGCTCCAGTCTCCTAGGAGCAGTCTTCTAAAGGAGAGCCATGGGTGCAGGCTCCCAATCTGGGAGCACACAGAAATGATAACAAAGTGATCCAGAGGGATCTGGGTAGAGTACTGATGTCCTCCCCTAACCCCTGCATGTGAGAATGCTGTTATGGCTTTCAGTATCCAAGCTCTCTATTTGAAAGTGTTTATTATCACTTGAAAGTGCTACCTGGTTTTGAGTGCAGTGTGACTTTCTAAAAGAGCCATGAGATGGAATGCAGCATGCTCAGCATTGTACCCGGCCCATAATGAACGCACAATAACTGATAGCAGCTGCTGATAGGACTTTGGGATAATAGAAAGGAAAGAGAAAGCAAGGGGCTAAGGCTCTTTATAACCTGCTCAAGCCCCAGCACATGCAATAACCACCGTCAAGGATCTTTTTATAGGATCTTGTTTACTGGAAGCTAACATGTTGGGGGATCTGTGAACATTTTTGAAAAGATACAGATCTCAGCTTCAGGTTAGACAGGTTTTCTATACTCATATTTGGCTAATACTTGCAAACATAGCTAAAATTTTGGCAAAATTATGAGAGTGCTGAGCCAGGTTCAAGCCTGGCATTGAACATGTATGCTTTTTGGTTCCTTTTTATCATACGGTTGACTTTGATGCAGGAAGATGATGAATGTATCATCCTTGCCTTCCTGGTGAACTTGAGAATAGATAACAAGAACCAGAGGATCAATTTTTGATGTGATCTGGGCTGATCATAGAATGAAGCCAGACATGTTGCTTCTTACCAAGGGATGGAGGCACTGAAGTAATTACAGAGCAGAGCCAGGCAAAGAAACAGGTTCTTACCTAGATTTTGCTTTATAAGTTTTATCAAAGCAATAAGAAAAGCATTCTTGGGAGGGTTGTAGTCACTCATGCAGCAAATATTTATGGGCCCCTGCTACATGTCAGCCACCATGCTAGGTCCTGGAGAACACCACAGCCACTTTTTAGTGCAGGTCAACAAACCCTCCTGAAATGGAGCGTAGAGTGTGAATTCCTTTATGACTTCGTTTTGCAGTTTTCTCTTGATGAACTTTTGTTAAGCATGTTTTCCTTTAGTAAATTATTTAGGATTCTTAGACAGTAGGCCAAGGACAGCCCATCAGACAAATGCATTTATAGCCACTATCCAGCCCCCACAAGAGGTGACAGTGTAGAAGGGTGACAGGTAGGCCTGTAGTTCTGCCAGTCAGAAGGGACAGCCTCTTTAGGACAGGATGGGCTCCTTGGGGCAGTCTTGGAACTGGAATCCATTTGCTTCTGTTTGACTCTGAATGGTAGACAGACCCATATGGGTACTGATGTATCCATGAGGTCACTAAGACTTCATAAGGCAGTTTTTTAGAAAACTGATGGCCTCTCCAAGAAGCTGTTGAAGGGAAAGATGTTGCCTCTGCTTGTCTTACCATGCTAAGTAACAGATAGGGGGGGCTTCAGGAACTGAAAAGTTAACCATTCATCACAATGATAGAGAAAGAAAAGCCAAACATATTATTAGAGTGCTCTTGAGCACTTGAGCAGTTTCAACAGCCCCATCCCAGGTCAGAAGCCCTCAGCCCTCAATAGGCTCTCAGGGGGAGCAGACAGAGTGGTGTCCATGAGTTGGTGTATCTGTGTTACGTCTCCAGTAAATCCTTTTAAAGATCCACAGTTGCTTCCAATTTTCATGCTTCCTGCTTCTATGGATTCACTATAGAATGCTGTAAGATATTCTCTTGGGCAGCATTATTTCCAAATCTGCTTCAGCTTTTACTTGTGTATTCTGAAAGTTTTAACCAGCCATCAGAAGAAGTGAGAAGCTTTTTCAGTATGAAAAAGGATCTTTGTAGAAATTGAGTAAAATAATGTCTGTTTTTTCTAAAAATAATTTCCTTATGCTCAATTTACATGGGACTCAAGAGAATTTGGGACATCCCCAAAGTGAGCCCTAGACCCTTCACACAGCAAGATACCTTGAAGTTTTAGGAGCAAGGGAGTAGGGGTAGGGATGGGCTGGGTCCCTTTGTTGTATGGCAATGCACAGGCACACATGCAAAGTCACTGGCCGCCAAGACCATGGAGGCTTCATTAGGCAGTTCTTCAGAAACCTCTGTCACCATCCCCAGGAACACCCTGAAGTTTGGTGAGCATTGTGGAAAACGCCATAGGAAGTCCTTCACCAAATCAGGTGTAGCCTACAGTCCTTCAGCTGAAGGCAAGGAGTTAAATATATATATCCACCAGCACTCCTGGGAACATCTGGCACCTATTCTCAGTGTGGCGGCATAGTAGGTCCCTCAAATGAAATTTGTACTGTATGCTCCCTGTTGGAATCCTAGCACAGTGAGCTTTTTAAAAGGTTATTCTACTTTTATTTTTGGGTGAAGCATTATGGCCAGGTGAAAGCAGCTATGTATGAGTTACATGAAGAGAAGAAAGGGTGGGAAATGAAATGTGTGCTTGGTACAGATTTTTCCAGAAATTCAGAGGTGCTTCAAACGATTTGGGAGAAATGGCCCTTAGCAAAGAAAAGGCAGAAAACAAGTGTTCTTTTGGAAATGCTCCAAGCATGCAGAGCTTCAGTCAGTGTTTTGTCTTGATATCTAGAGTAATAATATACACCGTGGAGAATATTTTCTGAAATAAAGAATGACTGAAGGGAAGATACAGATCCAGTGGGGTCAAGATGAACCTTCTAGAATGTCTTCTGATTTTCAGCACAACGTGGGGATAATAAACAAATTTCCCACATGGTGTAATGCTTTGCAGCACAATGATTTAGACTTCAAACTTTGTTAAGATTTTTTTAAGTCCTCATGTGCATGGTGTGATTGGCAGAGTGAGTTTAAAGACTTTAAGAGTAGTTAATTGCATGGCAGGGCACCCACACTGTTTTCACTTCCTGAACTTTTCTAATGCATCCATGAACATTTCCGCTGAGGAATTTTGGAGAGAGGGGTGTTGTGCCTCATGATTTCACTTGTATTAGAATCTATGCAGTCACTTCTTGTTCACTTGCACTGTTTGGGGAATGCCAGGTTTACAAAAATAAATGTTTGGAATTAAAAAAATGGCTGCAAATGATTCAGGAGTTTGAGCTGTAATTTCTTTGCTAATGAAGAACTTGAACATTTTGGGGATGTTGGAGATAAGGTTTCAATGTCAACTTGAGTATTAAAAAACATTTCCCAGGGTGCACGGGTGGTGCGGTGATAGAATGTTTGCCTCTCATGCGGGAGACTAAATTCAATTCCCAGACTGTGCACCCCCCAAAAAAAAACATTTCCCAATCTCCATCTAATTCCACATGAATAACCCCACTCGATGTGGCTGAACTTTTCCTGATCCTTGGCCTCCATACTAGAGACCACCACCTTCTCTGTGCATCACCCACCTGCCCAGGGCCACACCTGGGACTCTGATCTCAAGGTAAACCTGCCCAGGTTAAATGGGATGGAAATCTCAGTGTCAGCAGACTTCTTGTACATGTGTCCACCAGCCACTAAGCACTTTCCCAGTAGCTTTTTGGTAGCATTGAGACATTTGCAAACATTATATTCACTTAAATTTTTTATCTTCTCTGTCTGCTATGTCCCTGTTCTTTTCTCAAATGTTGTTCATTTGTGTTTTTTCCTCTTCTTTCCCTAGATGAGACCAACAAAGATTTATTTATTTTGTTGGTGTTTTTCTTTTTTTTTTTTTTTTTTTTTTTTTTTAAAGGAAAGACAGAGAGAAGGAAGGAAGGATAGAAGGAAGGAAGGAAGGAAGAAAGGGAAACATCTTTAAACATTTTCTTGTTTTATTGTATTCTGTTTCTCCGTTTTTGTTACATGGGCTGGGGCCGGGAATCGAACCGAGGTCCTCCGGCATAGCAGGCAAGCACTTTGCCCGCTGAGCCACCGCGGCCCGCCCTGTTGGTGTTTTTCAATTGACTGTATCAATCAGGCTTACTGTTTTTTGTTTTCTAGTTCACTAATCACTGCTTTTACATTTATTAGAATATCTTCTACCATCTTTGTAGTTAAAATTTACACACATACACACCATATATATATATATATATATATATATATATATATATATATATATATATATATATATATATATATATATATATATATATAAAGGGGGAATGAAAAGATACATGGGAAGGGGTTAGAAATGGCTGTCTTGAGGTAGGTGGAATTGTCAGTGTTTTTGTGTTTTGTTCTTACTTGTCTGAATTTTCTTATTTGTAGTAAGCTTATATTTCTTTTGAAACGAGGAAACACTTGCAAAGTTTATTTTTTGAATTATGTCTGGAAGGGTGTGAATTGCCAAGCCAAAAGATACCCCAAATTGTAGTTCTGAAGTTCCGTACTGGTTGTTGGCGATAAGTGTTCATTACATCTCATTTAATTTCAAACTTTATGGATTTTTTCTCATGAAACAAATACTTCACCAACACAATTCTGATGATCATTGTTTTTGAAAGAGAACGTCTTCATTCAAAGTTAGCACATTAAGTCAGATGGAAGAAATGACTTCCCTAAGGTCAAAAGTTGGATGAGAGATCTGGAGGAGCTAGAGATGGTATGTTTACATGTCAGTGATCACAGCTGACTTGTGCAGGAGTGGAGAACCTCCAGCTGAACCACTCCTCTCTCAGCCCCTTGGAATTTTGAACAGAAACATATAAAGACAGAGACCTATAATAGCTGGGTTCATTGCCAGCTGTAACCTGGAGGGGAAGTTCCACAAAGTTCCAATTTTTTGGCTGTTAACCTCTTACTTTGTTTCCTCGAGATTTCTGGGTATTCTTCCAATAAACAATCCCTTCTGCTTAAAAAAAAAAAACTGTACTTCTGGAGAAAAACAGATTTGTTTGCAGCAAAGAGCACCGAAGAGCTTGATGCTTATCACTGTGGTCCAGTGAGTGGCTCTGAGCATTTTAATTCCAGGTGCTTCTTGGTTTAGCAAGATGTGCCACCATCACTGATGCTAACTAAACACACTTTTCTAAGGTTGCCCAACCTGTTCCCTTAAGCCAGGAAAATGCCTTGACAAACTTAAAGGAATGAAAAGAAACAAAATGAAGGAGAAAAGTTGCCAAGCAGTCAAACCTGCTTCCTGTTTAATCAGGAATTTTTCAGTCCACTCATTTTTGTCTTGTCCTTAAAGTTTGTCTGTTCATCATGTCACTGTGCTTAAGAATAGAATGACTGTAAGTACTTACTTAGAGCTCTGTGTACATGGCCAAACCAATTGGCAGTTATCCCTCAGCAGAGCCACCTGTCCCTGAGATCATGTCCATTCACTCTAAATACACATCCAACTAAAGTGTATATAAAAAGTCATTGCCAGTGCTGAAATCTGAGGCTGTGTCATCTGGGCCTGTTGCCAAACCTCTGCTTCGCCTCTAAATCTGGTCCAGATCATTTTATATTTTATTTGGTATGATTCTTAATAACTGAAAAAATCCTAAAAATTAAACCAAGATATTACTATAGAGATATAATTATTACCCCTTTGAAGACATCAAAGTCATGAAAAAGTTAGGGACATTCTAAAAAAGGATCTCCAGGAAACCTTCTGAAAAAAGGACAGATTAGGAAAGAATGAATTTCTCTTCAATTTCACATTTATTCACAAATGGACCTGTTCTAATTTGCAAGCTGCCAGAATGCAATATAACAGAAATGGAATGGCTTCTAAAAGGGGGAATTTAGTAACTTGCAAGTTTACAGTTTTAAGGCTGTGAAAATGCTCAAACTAAGGCAAGGCTATGAAAATGTCCAAGTTAAGGCATCCAGGGAAAGATACCTTGGTTCAAGAAGGTAGATGATGTTCAGGTTTTCTTTCTCAGTCCAGGAATTGTCAACGACGTCCCTAGGGCTCTGGCTGTTCTTTTGGCTCTCTCGGTTCTGGTGGCTCTCATGGCTCTCTTGGCTCTGAAGCTTTTTCCAAAATGAAGCTTTTTCCCTCTTAAAGGGGTACAGTAACTAACCCCACCTTGAATGGGTAGAGACACATCTCCATGGAAACCATCTAATCAAAAGTTATCACCCACAATTGGGTGGGTCGTATCTCCATGGAAACAATCAAAAAGCTCCCACCCGGGCGGGCCGCGGTGGCTCAGCGGGCAAAGTGCTTGCCTGCTATGCCGGAGGACCTCGGTTCGATTCCCGGCCCCAGCCCATGTAACAAAAACGGAGAAACAGAATACAATAAAACAAGAAAATGTTTAAAAGATGTTTCCCTTTCTTCCTTCCTTCCTTCCTTCTCTCTGTCTTTAAAAAAAAAAAAAAAAAGCTCCCACCCAGCAATATTGAATGAGGATTAAATGACATGGCTTCTCTGGGGTACACAACAGATCCAAACCGGCACAGGACCTATGATAGCTGGGTCCATTGACTAGCTGTAATCTGGAAAGGAAGTTTCACAAACTGTTCCAATTCTTGGCTGTTAACCTCATACTTTGTTTCCTCGAGATTTCTTGGTATTCTTCCAATAAGCAATCCCTTCTGCTTCAGGACCCACTTCATCAGTTTGATTGCATGTAATAGAAAAATCCAAAATAACAATGACTTAAACACGATAGAATTGTGTTCCTCTCTTACATAAAAGAAAGCCAGATGTGAGTATCAAGATCTGGACTGTCAGCAATATGAATCATAGGAATCTCAGGCTTCTCTTTTTCAGCATGTGGCTTCCATCCTCCAGTTGCCTCATGGTCCCAGATGGCAACTGAGGCACCAGCCATCATATCTATATTCCAGCCTAACAGCAGAGGAGGATTAAAGGGCACAAGCCCCCTCCCTTTTAAGTAACCTTCCCCAAAGTCCCCACATCATGAGCTGGAAATTAGTCATATAGATGTACCTCCCAACAGAGTAGGCCAAAGAATATAATCTTTTAGTTGGGCAGCCATGTACACAGATAAAAATTGGATTAAATTATATTATTAAGGAAAGAGAGGCAAGTAGATATTGGAGGCAACTAGAAGTTCTGCTACATCCACCACATGTAAGATATTCAGGTTCTATAGCAGCCTTAAGCCCTAAGCATGTACCCTTCAAATCCTCAAATGCACCTGGATTTAAGCAAGAGGAAAACCTTTGACATGTTGGGGTGGGGGTGGGGCATCTCAGGTGCACAGAGTTTGTCCATGCAAAGCCCTTTTTGTTGTATACTGTATTTCTCCTTCCTACCCACCCCCTTACCATCCCCACTCACAGTCCTCTCTCTCCCAGAGACACAAAGACTAATGAACCCTAAAACATGTCCTTAGAGATGTATGTATGTATGTATATATGCGGTATTATTTTTGTGTGTTTCATTTCCATGGTATTGAGCTGAGAGCTTATGGACCTGAGCTAGAATCTCTCTTGGTACTAATACTTATATTACATCTTAAGGCGGTTACATTCTTATTTTGCTAAATATTGCAAGCTTCTCTAGAAAATTACTGCACAGTGTACATTCCCTGGAGCAGTGCATATTCATACATACTTGTTCGACTTGAATTATCTAACTTGCTGACCAATCTCAGGTGTATACTGTGTTGGATGGAGTTAAGTTTGAATGTATTGGTAGCCACATGCATACATCCCTTCAATTTTTTTTAACCATCCATTCTCCTCTGGAGAGAATAACTGTCACCTCCTCGAGTACATTCTCCATTTGATTTCCGGGATTCCACACCTTCCTACCTCACCAGGCACTTCTCACTCCTTTACTGTTTCCTGCTTGTATTCCTAGCCTCTAAATGTTGGCACTCAGGCCTTAGAGCTCCTCTCCATCCCACTTGCTTAGAGATGCCATCCAGGCTTCTTTAAATGCTACCCACAAGCTCCAAGATGTATGTCTCCAGCTTGGCCCTCTCTCCTCAACTCTAAACTTGCATACCCGACTATCTTCTTTACATCTACTCAACTAGATAATAGGCATCTCAAATTTAGCATGTACACAACTGAGCTGCTGCCCTCCCCATCTCAGGGAGAGGCAACTTAATTCTAATGTTTGCTCTAGCCAAAAACCTTGTAGTCACCCTTGAATCACATCTTTCCTACTCTACATCCAATCCATCAGAAACCTTGCACATTTATTTTAAAAATGGACACAGAATCTACACCCAAATCAATAGGCCAAGCCCTTGATCTTGAGGCTTGCTCTTGTGAAACTTATGTATATAGTAATGAAGTTTAGCCTACTTATAAGTATGCCTAAGAGTTACTTCTGGAGGACCTCTTTTGTCGCTCAAATGTGGGCCTCTCTCTCTCTAAGCCCAACGCTGTAAGTGAAACCATTGCCCTCCCTCCTACATGGGACATGACAGCCAGGGGTGAAAGTCTCCCTGGTGGCATGGGAGATGACTCCCAGGGATGAGCCTGGCCCTGGCACTAAGGGATCCACAATGCCATCCTGACCAAAAGGGGGAAAAGAAGTGTAACACATAAGGTAACAGTGGCTGAGAGAGTTCAAATAAAGTCAAGAGGCAACTCTAGAGGCCACTCTTACCCAAGCTTCAGTTTGACATTGCTACTTAGCATAGCTTGTCAAACCCATCCAAAACCATTCCTGCCAATCCTAAAGAACATCTAGGGTGATATATAAGATTCTACAAAGTTCCATGCATTAGGGTAACTTTACAGAATCCTACAACCTCCAGATGGGTCCCTGGACCACATTAGTCCTGAAATGCAGAGTGACTAGACTCTCTAGAACATCAACTAGTTCCATCCTGCTATCCCTTATTATTGACAGCCCCTTCTAAAATGAAAAAGTTAGAATGGGCATCGTAAAGGGTGGGAGAAAGCTCAAAGGTGATGGGAGAGTTATAAGAGAAGATAGGGTTTAAAAAATATGCATGATTGCTGAATCATTATATAGATATTTCTTTTAGTCTCCAGTGTCTTAGAGCAGCTAGAAGTAAAAACCTAAAATGGTGGAATTGTAACCCATACCAAACTCTGAAATCTTTTCTACAACTAATTGTTGCAATGTTATTTTGCACAACATATTTTTTCCCATCCTTTTACTTATGACCTTTCTATATTCTTATGTTTTGGATAGGTCATTTGTAAACAGCATAGAGCTGTATTTTTTAGTCAATTCCAACAGTCTTTGTCATTCTACTAAAACATTTATTTTATTTACATTATTGTTATTAACAAAATAACTGGATTTATTTCTACCATCTTATTTTGTGCTTTCTTTTCTTCAACTTTATATTTATTTTTCTCTCCTATTTAGCCTTTTTTCTTACATTCCATTCTTCACCTCCATCATTCCCTCTTCTTTTACCCTTTAAGTGGATACCCAGAACCCTAGATTTAACATAGCTTTTTGTTTAACACACCACAGTCTAAAGTAAATCGCTATCTTTTAATGCATTTTACTTGTATATTTTAGTTTCATAAATAATTTTTTATTGTTTTCTGAAGTAAATGTTTGCTTATATTTACCCATATATTTGCCACTTTATTTGCCCTTTCATTGTTCTTGCAACTCATATCCCATCCTAGAATCATTTTCCTTGTA
Organism: Tamandua tetradactyla; assembly: GCF_023851605.1. Classification (NCBI taxonomy): domain Eukaryota; kingdom Metazoa; phylum Chordata; class Mammalia; order Pilosa; family Myrmecophagidae; genus Tamandua; species Tamandua tetradactyla. The sequence goes on along the minus strand of NC_135341.1, from coordinate 49,635,923 downwards.
CCTAGTACATCCTCTGTAATTTGTTTTAGAAAGAGTTGGATGGTGGCAAATGTTTCAGCTTTGATTTATCTGAAACTGTCTTTAATTTGCCCATATTCTTGAATCTTTGCTGGTCTCAAATTCTAGATCAAAAATTATTATCTCTCAATGGACAAAATATCATTTTATTTTCTTCTGATTCCCTTTGTTACTGTTAAGGAGTCCCTTTGTCACTCCTTTAGAAGGGATCTCTCTTTTCTCTCAGGCTTCTTCTAAGGTTTTCTCATTTGTTTATTCAGCACTATCGCTTTACTCTGATGAGTTAGTACAATTTCTTTTTATTTATCCTGCTTGGCATTTACTGGGCTTCTATGGTTTGATGTGTATCATTTGTTCTCCTCAACTCTACTGAAAAGACTTTAGTTGATTTTATGCCATCTCTTTAAATATTACCCCAGTTTCATTCTCTCCTCCCTCTCCTTTTAAAACTTCAATTAAATGTGATTTTTTTGTTTTTTTTAATACTTTTATTGAGATTACTTCCATCCAAAGCACACAATCAGTGGTTCACAATATCATCACATAGTTGTATATTCATCACCATGATCATTTTTAGAACATTTTCATCACTCCAGAAAAAAGAAATAAAAAGAAAAAACTCATACATCCCATACCCTTTACCCCATCCTCCTATTGACCACTAGTATTTCAATCTACCCAATTTTATTTTTTATCCCTTAACCCCTCTATTATTTATTTTTTTATCCTTATTTTTTTATTCATCTGTTCATACCCTGGATAAAAGGAGTACAAGTCACAAGGTTTTCACAATCCATGGTCACACTGTAAATTCTATACAGTTGGTTCCGGGCCAAGATGGCGGCTTAACAATGTGCGCATTTTAGTTCGTCCACCAGAACAACTACTAAATAACCAGAAACAATACAGAACAGCTCCTGGGGCTGCGTCAGTGACCGGACACATAGCGTACCCCAGTCTGGACCAGCTGGACCGGCTGCGAGACCCCCAGAACCATGAGTTCCCCAAGTCACGGCAGCCAGTGCCCCTCCCCCACAGGCTGCTGCCCAGAGGGGAAAGGAAAGAGACTTTACCAGCAGGAGGGGCTGAGCCCAACCAAACACCAATTGTGGAATTAATTAACAAATTCTGACTACTAAAAATAGGCCCCCAGCTCAGGTGAACCTGGTCAAAGCAGAGATGCTCTTTTTTGCTCCAGCGCCAAGGGGGCAGGGCTGACAGAAAAAGAAAAAAAAAGAAAGAAGGAAACAGAGATTTTTGTGGCTGTGTTTCTACAAAGGCTTGACTTCCTTTGGATACAGTGGCAGGGCTTCTCAAGCTGCAACTGCCCCAGGCATAGGCATAAACAAGCAGGTTTGAGGGCTTGTCTGGAACTCATAACTTCCCCAGGGGAGGGGTGAAGCTCAACTCAGGTGGAATCCCTCCCTCAAGGAATTCAGACACCAGAGCTTGGTAATTTGAAGCCATTAAAACCAGCCTACAACCTCTCCTCTGTCTCCACCATGCCCCCATCAAGGAGAGTCTGCCGAAGTTAAAGGTACCTCATCATGTTTTGCTGGTGGGACCTGCAGCCAGACAAGCGCCACATACTGGGCAGGATAAGAAAAACAGAGTCCAGAGACTTCACAGGAAAGTCTTTTAACCTGCTGGGTCTTACCCTCAGGGAAAACTGACACAGGTGACTCCTTCCCCCTGATAGGAGGCCAATTTAGTCCGGGAAAACCCGGCTGGAGTCTATAATACCAATGTAGACCCTCCTAAGGGTGGGGAGGGAAAAGGCACCATACAAGCAGGGCAAGAAACAAGAACACAAGAACTGAAAAATTCTCCTCTGTTAAACAAAACCTAAGCTAGAGGTCCAGAAAAAGCTGAACTGAATGTCAGAGAACAGATAGACAACAAATTCACCCAGCAAGAAATCCCTAGGTAAAAGAAGTGAAAGCAATCTCCAGAATAAACTAATTAAGGTAATTAAATGCCTAGACACCAACAAAAAAATAACAAATCACACTAGGAAAATTGAAGATACGGGCCAGTCAAAGGAACAAACCAACAATTCAAATGAGATACAGGAGCTGAAACAATTAATTCAGAATATACGAACAGACATGGAAAACCTCATCAAAAACCAAATCAATGGATTGAGGGAGGATATAAAGAAGGCAAGGAATGAACAGAAAGAAGAAATCGAAAGTCTGAAAAAACAAATCACAGAACTTATGGGAATGAAAGGCACAGTAGAAGAAATGAAAAATACAGTGGAAAACTACAATGGGAGATTTTGAGAGACAGAACATAGGATTAGTGAACTGGAGGACAGAACATCTGAAATCAGGCAAGAAAAAGAAAATAAAAGGAAAAATGGAAAAATATGAGCAGGGACTCAGGGAATTGAATGAACATATAAAGCGCATGAATATATGTGTTGTGGGTGTCCCAGAAGGAGAAGAGAAGGGAAAAAAAGAAAAAAAACTAACGGAGGAACTTATCACTGAAAATTTCCCAACTCTTATGAAAGACTTAAAATTACAGATCCAAGAAGTGCAGCGTACCCCAAAGAGAATAGATCCAAATAGACATACTCCAAGACATTTAATAATCAGAATGTCAGAGGTCAAAGAAAAAGAGAGGATCTTGAAAGCAGCAAGAGAAAAGCAATCCATCACATACAAGGGAAGCCCAATAAGACTATGCACAGATCTCTCAGCAGAAACCATGGAGGCGAGAAGACCGTGGAATGATATATTTAAATTATTAAAAGAGAAAAACTGCCAACCAAGAATTCTATATCCAGCAAAATTGTCCTTCAAAATGAGGGAGAAATTAAAACATTTTCAGACAAAAAAAAAAATCACTGAGAGAATTTGTGACCAAGAGACCAGCTCTGCAAGAAATACTAAAGGGAGAACTAGAGACAGATACAAAGACAGAAGAGAGAGGTGTGGAGAAGAGTATAGCAAGGAAAACTATGAGTAAAGGTAAAAAGAAGGAAAATTAGATAATGACATATAAAATCCAAAAGGCAAAATGGTAGAAGAAAGTACTACCCATGCAGTAATAACACTGAATGTTAATGGATTAAACTTCCCCAATCAAAAGACATAGACTGGCAGAACGGATTAAAAAATAGAACCCATCTATATGCTGTCTCTACTCGAAGGACATGAGGGCAAGGACACAAACGGACATTTGCACACCAATGTTTATAGCAGTATTATTTACAATTACCAAGAGATGGAAACAGCCAAAATGTCCATCAACAGACAGGTCATTTGGCTAAACAAAGTGTGGCATATACATAAGATGGAATATTATGCAGCTGTAAGACAGAATAAAGTTATGAAGTATGTAACAACACGAATGGACCTTTAGGACATTATGTTGAGTGTGATTAGCCAGAAACAAAAGGACAAATACTGTATGGTCTCACTGATATGAACTGACATTAGTGAATAAACTTGGAATATTTCGTTGGTAACAAAGACCATCAGGAGATAGAAATAGAGTAAGATATTGGGTAATTGGAGCTGAAGAGATACAGATTGTGCAACAGGACTGAATATAAAAACTCAGAAATGGACAGCACAATATTACCTAACTGTAATACAATTATGTTAAAACACTGAATGAAGCTGCATGTGAGAACGATAGAGGGAGGAGGGCTGGGGGCATAAATGAAATCAGAAAGAAAGATAGACGATAAAGATTGAGATGGTATAATCTAGGAATGCCTAGAGTGTATAATGATAGTGACTAAATGTACAAATTTTAAAAATGTTTTTGCATGAGGAAAAACAAAGGAATGTCATTACTGCAGGGTGCTAAAAATAGATGGTAATTAATATTTAAAATTTCAACTTATGTGTGAGACTAAAGCAAAGAATGTTTATTTGGTACAAAATATATATTTTGCCTAGTGCATCTCCTAATATAACTTATGTAAATAGTTGGTTGAACAGCATAAGTACATGGAACCTTGGGTAGGATATGAGATTTTGTTGGTTTGTCCAGGTGATGCCACAATGAATCTCAGAGTGATTTGATCAGTGAGTGGAAAAGTATTTGCAAAGTCCCCTTTGGGGAATGGTGAGAACAGGGGAAAATTCAACCTCCCCAAGTTGAACTCTTGATATTCTCGCAAGCAATGTGGACAACCAAAGCTATAGGCTGAGCCCCCTGTCTTGGGGTTTGTTCATATGAAACTTAACCCCACAAAGGATAGGTCAAGCCTACTTAAAATTAGGCCTAAGAGTCACCCCCAAGAGAACCTCTTTGGTTGCTCAGATGTGGCCTCTCTCTCCAGCCAACACAACAAGCAAATTCACCACCTTCCCCCTGTCTATGTGGGACACGACTCCCAGGGGTGAGGACCTTCCTGGCAACGTGGGACAGAAATCCTAGAATGAGCTGAGACTCAGCACCAAGGGATTGAGAAAAACCCTAGAATGAGCTGAGACTTGTACCAAGGGATTGAGAAAACTTTCTGGACCAAAAGGGGGAAGAATGAAATGAGACAAAGTGTCAATGACTGAGAGATTCCAACCAGAGTTGAGAGGTTATCCTGGAGGTTATTCTTATGCATTAAGTAGATATCACTTTGTAAACCAAGATGTAATGGAGAGGCTGGAGGGAACTGCCTGAAAATGTAGAGCTGTATTCCAGTAGCCATGTTTCTTGATGATGATTATATAATGATATAGCTTTCACAATGTGACTTTGTGATTGTGAAAACTTTGTGTCTGATGCTCCTTTTATCTACCTTGTCTGCAGATGAGTAGAGCATATGGAATAAAAATAAATAATAGAGGGAACAAATGTTAAAATAAATTTAGTTTGACATGCTAGTGATCAATGAAAGGGAGGAGTAAGGAGCATGGTATGTAAAATTTTTTTTTCTGTTTTCATTTTATTTTTTTGTTGTCTTTTTATTTCTTTTTCTGAGTTGATGCAAGTTTCTAAGAAATGATCATGATGATGATTACACAACTATGTGATGATATTGTGAATTACTGATTATATATGTAGAACGGAATGAGCATATATTAAGAATGTTTGTGTTTCATTCTTGTAATTTTTTTAAATTAATAAAAAATTTAAAAAGAATTCTATATAGTTATATAATCATCTTCAAGAATCAAGGCTACTGGAATACAGTTTAACAATTCAGGTACTTCCATTTAGCCACTCCAATACACCATAAACTAGAAAGAGTATACTGGGTGTATATAATGCAAAAGAATAATCTCCAGGATAACCTCTTGACTCTGTTTGAAATCTCTCAGCCACTGAGACCTTATTTTGTATAATTTCTCTCTTCCCCCTTTTGGTCAAGAAGTCTTTCCCAATTCCATGACTCCAGGTTCTGGCTCATCCCAGGAGCTCTTCCCATATTGCCCAGGAGATTCATATCCCTGGGGGTCATGTCCAGTGAAGGGGGAGGACATTGAGTTCACCTGCCAAGTTGACTTAGAGAGAGAGGCCACATCTGAGCAACAAGAGAGGTTCTCTGGGGTGACCTTAGACATAATTATAAGTAGGTTTAGCTTCTCCTTTGCAGGAATTAGTTTCATAGGAGTGAACCCCAAGATCAGTGACTCAGCCTATTGAAGATGTTTTCCCCACTGCCTGTGAGAATATCAGGAATTCCCCAGATGGGGAAGTTTAATATTTCCTCCTTTCTCCCTAGTCCCCCAAGGGGACTTTGCTAGTTTGCATCTGTTGTATACTCCAGAAAAATCATGTCCTTTAATCCTCATTCAATACTGCTGGGAGCTTTTTCATCATTCCCATGGAGATGTGACCTACCCAATTGTAGGTGGTAACTTTTGATTTGATGGTTTCCATGGAGATGCATCTCCACCCATCCAAGGTGGGGGTGCTTACTAGAGCTCTTTAGGAGGGATCCATTTTGGAAAAAGCTTTCGAACCCATGCAGCCAGAGACCTTCAGAGATGAAGAAGGGGAACATCCCCAAGGGAGCTTCATGAAATAAGAAGCCTGGAGAGAAAGCTAGCAGACATCGCCATGTGTACCACGTGCACCACGTACCTTCTCAGTTTAAAGAAAAGCCCTCACAGTCATCGGCCTTCTTGAACCGAGGTATTTTTCCCTGGATGCCTTAGATTGGACATTTCTATAGCCTTGCTCTAATTTGGATATTTTCACAGCCTTAGAACATGTAAACTTGCAACTTAATAGATTCCCTTTTTAAAAGCCATTCTGATTCTGTTATCTCGCATTCCAGCAGCTTGCAAACTAGAACAGGGACTTTTCAAATACTTTTTAATTCTCTGCCCAAATTACTCTGGGGCATCACACTAACCTATACAAACCAACAAGATCTAACACCCTATTCAAGATTCTGTGTAATTATGGTGTTTGAATAAACTGACCATACAAGTTAAATTAAATAATGTGGAACCCAAAATATAAATTTTGCACCAAATAAGCATTGCCCCCTTTGGTCTCAAACAGAAGTTGAAGTTTTAAAATATGGACCATATCACTCTTTACCCTGCATTCTGATTTACCTATCCAGATCAGCTTCATTCAGACTTCTAGTCAAAATCTGATCACTTTTTTAACTTTTTAAACTGTTGCTGAATGGGGCACTGCTGACTTTCATCACTTCAGGGCCCTAACTCTGAGTCTCAGGTGTCACATAAATACCCGAAGTTCCTGGGAATGACCAGGTTATATACTAACAGCTCAGTATCTCAGTATTAAGAAATAAGAGCTATAATTCGTGAATATACGTGACTGCTATAAGAGCTTACAATCTAGGACCCTTTACAATAGGCCCCAACCTGATAACCCATGCTCTCCACTTCGATTCTCCGAGTTTGTTCATTGTAGTTAGTCGATGTGAGTGAGGCATGATAATATTTGTCTTTGTGTTTCTGATATTTTACTCAACATACTGTCCTCAAGGTCCATTCACATAGTTGCATGCCTCACAACGTCATTCCTTCTTGCAGCTGCTCAGTAGTCTGTTGTATGTGTACACCACAGCTGCCCCTTCCATCCCTCAGTCGTTGTACCCTTAGACCACCTCCATCCATTGGGAATCATGAACATTGCCGCCATAGACACCAGTGTGCAAATGTCCATTCGTGTCAGTTCCTCCAAGTATAAGCCTAGCAATGTGGCTGCAGGATCATATGACATCCCCACCCCTAGCCTTCTGTGGAGCACCCACACTGCCCTCCAAAGGAGCTACACCTCTCAGCTTCTGTACCAACGGTGAATAGGTACATCTCTTCCTCCACATCGAATTAAATGTGAAACCACCCAACGCTATCCTCCTTGCTCTTTATTGACTTTTCCTATTTCCATCTCATTGTCTCTCTGTGCAGCACTCTTTAAATATCTCTTCTAGCTTATTTTTTCATTCATATCTTTTCAGCTATGTCCAATCTGCCTCTAGACGTATTTATTAAGATTTTAGTTTCAATTATTATATTTTTATACATAGAATTTCTATTTGATTTCCTTCAAATCTAATTGGCAATTCTTGTTGGAATGGAATTTCTTGTTCTCTGCATGTAATGTCAAGCTTCTTTTATTTCTTTAAACATAGTAATCATAATTAGTTTCTATTTTGTGTCCAATCAGCACAAGGGTTTTTTTTTAGGTCTAAGAACTGTCTTTAAATTTTTATTGTTACCATATATACAATCTAACATTTTCCCTTTTAATCACATTCAGATATATATTTCCATACGGTTAATAATGGTCACAATGTTGTGCTACCATTACTACCATACATTATCAGATTATTTCCAATCATTCCAAATAGGAACTCTATTCACTGTAAGCCTTAACTTCCCATCCCTAACATTCCCCTTTCCCCTGGTAACCTATATTCTGTATCCTGACTCTGTGAGTTGCAATGAAGTCTTTTTGAAGTCAATTTCTGCTTTCTGGGTCCTTTTCCTGATGATTCTCATTCATGTCCCTCATTTCCTTGTATAACTGGTGATATGTATATTTTACTGTAAACTGCTTATTTTCCTTTGATAACTCGTTGAGTCCTCAGAAGAAAATGTGTTCCTACAGGGAGCATTTGCTTTTACCCCTGCCAGGCACCTGGGGCACAACTAATCTAGGACCATTACTTGAGGGTTTAAGGACTACTCAGGTGACATGAATTTGAACACCAAATCCAAATTAAGCCAGCATATGGTTCTTACTTCCAGGGAGGGCATTTCCATCACTGCCTACTCCTATCCCTTTGCTCTGCTCAGCACTGAGACAACTTTCCTTGAAGTTTCTCGGTCCTCTAGGAGGATAAGAATGATGTTTCTAATATGGTTCACTCTTATATTAAAGTTATTGGCCTTTGAGCTCCCACGTTAGTGGTCCCTGACTCCTGTAGGGCCATGAAAGCCAAACCTCAGTTTTGTTAACTCTGATGCACTTGAGTCAAGACTAAAGTGCCTACAGTCCTGCACCTTGCTTTTTTATGTTGCTTCCATCACTCAGATTTTGCTTGTAAATTTCATTCTTCTGCCCTCTATTCAATGCTTTTAAGAATATGTTGTTTAAAATATTCTATTTTCATTTTTAGTTATTTTTGGTTGGGGAGATAGAGCTAGATATCTACTTTCAAAGTTTCTAATTTCATCATTAATTTGTGCATATGTATGTGTGTGTGTGTGTGTGTGTGTGTGTAACATTTTAATTATAAAAATTTTCAAGCATACAGAAAAGTTGAATTTTATAGTGAATGCCTGTATTATTACTATTTAGATTCTACCATCAATATTTTACTATATTTGGCTTATCAAGCTAGAGGGATCTAGCCATCTCTCTTTCCATCCATCATATCTTACTTTTATGCATTTCAAAGTAAGTAGCAGATATTAGCCCACTTTCCCCTGAATGTCAGTGGTTTCATATGTTTGAGTTTTTTAATTCAATCATATATTTCATTTCTATATTGTCTACTTATTTCTTTTCTTAATCTACTTGAGCATTCTTTATAGTTTCACATTCTCACACATATTTTTAAGCTTTTCTCTTATTTCTTTAAGTGTATTAAACTTAATTATTCCTTGAAGTGTTTGTTATTTCCAATAGCTGATGTCTTTTGTTTATTGTATTCTTACCTTTGCTGGTTCTCAATCACAGTGCTTTTTGTCCTTCATGCTGTACAATCTTTTCCTATAAGCTGATCATTTTCTTTAGAAGTTTACTTGTGGGAATTGTTTGAGGTAGTTTCCTCCAGAGAAGATTTTCATTGACTTTTGTAAAGGGCCTGAGAGAACTAATAATTTGGGGCCACTTGAAAATAAATTCTTGCCTGGTGATTTTTCAAACGCCAAGAGTACATAATCAGCCTAATAACTCCTATCAGAGCAGGTTTGAAATTATGAATTCCCAGGGAAGATTTTTATTTCTCCTCTATTCAACACCAAGCTTCTAGATAAGCAAATTTTCCTTGCAGTTCCTTGTGGGTGAATGATGGTGAATTTATTTCTGATTTACACTTACACTGATAATATAGCCTTTGGGTGTTCTAGATTTATGGGAGGGAGGGACTTCTTCCAGATTCCCCTCCTTGAGTAATTCCAGGACTATGTCTCCAGTTCTCCATGTCCCATGATGTTATGAAAACTGATGTTCAAGTTTTCCCAGTTTGGCAAATGTTTTCAAAGCAGAAGCCAGCTTTAGCATTCGCTCCCCACCCCCACCTGGGTTCACACCTTACTTTGTGTTTGGCCTGAATGAGGCTTAATTCTTGACAGTTCATCAATCATTTAAGAAAATCAAATATAACATTTCATCTTTAACTTTTAGTTGTTTTCATCAGGAGGGTCAGTAATATTGCCAGAAATTGAAGTATATATTTTTTCTCGATATTTTAATTATATCACAATTTTTAAATAATTTAATAAAAAGAAAAGTAACTTCTTCTGGTCTCAAGTAGTTTTACATGTTCTATTAAGGATTTACTCAGTTAAATTTTGACTTAAATATGTAAAAACTGATTATACAAGATCCTGAACATATGACAAGAAACTCTACACATTTATGTGTTATTTAGACCTTCTGGGATTTTCGTTTAAGTAGATTTACCTTTACTTCAAGGTTTTCTTACCCATACCTCTGTTGATGTACCTATTGGCAGTAGCTATATGCACTAAAACTTATATTTGTTATTAACCACGTGTTGAAACTTACCTGAACATAGGAGCTGGTAGAAATAAGTTTACAAATTATAAGTCTGTTTGTCAATGTTTAATATCAATAATTACTGGAATTGATTCTTATGGTACTAATGTAGCCATAGCAAATGTGATATACTCGGATTTATTATAGATGTCTAAGAAGATCAGGATATGAGAAAACGTAACTTCAAGCAAACACATGGTCTTTCTCTAAATCAGGCTAAGAAAATACACCCTAACAGAAGCCAAATTATGTCTTGAGTACTCCTTACAGCCTCTGGAGACTATTAAAAAATTATTTATAAAGGACAAAGAGGCCTGGGTTGCTCTGGCCTCAGAATGGGTACGTACTCTAAAGAGAGCCCTGGTGACTTAATTCTGCTTCTGTGTGGAATTGGTCTCCACTGATGGGCTGAAATCAGATCTATGAGAGAGTGGGAAAGGTCAGGCAGAGGGAATTTGCATGGCTATGTTTGCATCCTTAGACTTTCTCTCTGTCCTTCCTTTGGTCCATGATGGATTCACTCCACAGAGTGGAGTCTGAAATACGGGAGTAAAAGAATATGTTGCATAGTCCAAGTAGGGTGTATAACTTCATAAAGGGATTCTAGAGTCTCAGAACAAGAAGATAGTTCTAAGATACTATACATAAATGGGTAAAACATATAATAAATGCTTCTACAACAGAAACACAGACTATTTACCAAGGTCTTCTGAGAAATGATGCCCATCCATGGACTCTCCATGCAAGACCTTCCCAGGATATTTGCAATATCAAATAATCTATCATGTTCTCACACTGTGTCCAAACCTGTTGACAGATGATATGTGAGGGGTGTGGTTGAGAGGACAAGCTCTTGATTTAGGCAGATCTGCACGTATGAGGGAAACCTGGTTTGGGTTCAGATGCCTTGTGTGACTTGTCTAGTCATCTTTACTTATACACGAAGTAAAGCCTTCTGTTCTTCTAACGCTTCCTGCCCTGGAGCTCAGCTTCTCTGGTTCCCAGTTCTCCTAAAGCCTTGGTCATTGCTTGAACCCACTGTGGGTTTACAAAAATGGTCTCAATCATTTACCTCCCTCTGGCCACACCCTTCTGCAAGGTGACTTTGCAACTCCTCCTATTTGACTCTGGGCTGGCCTTTTGACTTGATTTGACCAACAGACTGCATGACTGACATAGCGTAACTGTGAGTCAGTTCCAAGCTCACGCATCAATGGCCTTTCAAATTTCTGCTCACTCTCTTGTCTGATCTCTTGAAACTCTGCTCAGGCATCATGTGAACAAGCCCAGCTTGTTCTGGAGGATGAGATATTTGGTCTAGTTCCCTCTCCCTCCATTCCCCATCATTCCACCAAGATCATGTAAAAGCCTGGCCCAAATCAGCAGAAGAGCCCAGGTGACCCACAGACTCATAAACAATAATAATGGTGGTTGTTTTAAGCCAGTAAACTTTGGTTGGTTTGTCATGAATCAATGGCTGGCTGAAACACCTGGATTTCTTCCACTGAGATATACCATATCTGCTCCTAACCACCAATACCAACCACTGAAGCCACCTCACCCCTACCCCACCCCCGTAAAAGAGAGTATTGCCACAGATTAGCTTATATATGACAAGATTCTCAGGCTAAAACAGATCCATGGCTATTCACACATGTGACCATCTAAACAGATCTTTCCTAAAACCTATACTGAGAGAAGGGTGAGATGCTCTGCATGTCTCTCATATTCCCAGTCCCTTCTGATAAAATGAGCCATAGCAGTTTCTTAAACCCAGCACTATGCTCTGTATCACATGGCCATAGTTGAATGGACTGGATCTACCCCAGTGCAAGAAAGCTGCTCGACAGACATACCTGCAGCTGAGAAGACAACTAAGGCAGACACAGGCCAGACAGAGAGGGTCAAAGTCAATCATGGCAATAAAAGCAGAAATTGTAAGCTGGGTCTCAGCTGAAACTCTATAGGGTTGGGATGAGGGTCTAGCCTCTCTGCCCTCTAGGGGTCCTCCGTGTGCTCAGGAAACGATTGCCCCTTGGTTTCGAGGCTTCTTCAGAGGCTGTCAAAGAGTGGCCATGCACAGTCCCCCTAAAATTAGATGGGATCCAAGACTGGTAGAAGAGAATTCACATCCAGCCACCATTGGAGTTCATCCCTTTGGCCCTCTCAGATGGACTGGAGGTCTATGCTCAAGAGGGCGATACAGGGGACAGCGACAAGGAGATCGCAGAGAGAAAATCCTCATGAATGGAGAACTTTTTTCATAACTATCTTACCATTTTACATTCCCAGCACCAACGTATGAATAATCCAGTTTTTCCGCAACCTCACCAGTTTTTGATATTGTCGCTATTTTATTTATTTAGCTGGTCTAATCGGTGTGATAGCTGCATGTGATTTTAATTTGCATTTCCCTAATGATGTTAAACATCTTTGCATGTGCTTATTTGCCATTCATATATTTTCTTTGGTAAAATGTCCCTGCGTCTTTTGCCCATTTTCTAACTCGATTGTTTGACACATTATTTTTGAATTTTCAGAGTTGTTAATAAATTCTAGATAGTGGGCCTTGATCCAATAAATGGCTTGCAGCTATTTCTCCCAGTTTTTAGATAACCTTTTGTGCTGACTTGAAACTGTTATGTACCCCCAGAAAAGCCATGTTCTTTTAATCCACTCTTCTGGGGGCTGACCTATTGTTGGGTGAGACCTTTTGATTAGTTGTTTCCACGGAGATGTGATGCAGCCCATTCAAGGACGGTCTTCATCCTTTACTGGCGTCCTTTAAGAGCGCTCATGGAGAAAGAGAGCTCAGGAAGAAAAATGCCCCAGAAGCCAGAAGGACCAACAGGAGCTGACAGAACACTTTTTTTTTTTTAACTTTTTTATTGTATAGTATAATATATATATATAAAGCAAAGAAGTAAAAAAAGTAATAGTTTTCAGAGCACTCTTCAACAAGTAATTACAGGACAGATCCCAGAGTTTGTCATGGGCTGCCATATGAGCTCAGATTTTTCCTCCTAGCTGCCCCAGAATATGGGAGGCTAGAAGGCTTAATATTTTTTTATCGTCACAATCGACTTATTTTCCTTCTTTTTTGTGAACAATAACATATATACAAAAAAGCAATAAATTTCAAAGCACAGCACCACAATCAGTTGCAGAACATATTTCAGAGATCGACGTGAGTTACAATTCCACAATTTTATGTTTTTACTTCTAGCTGCTCTAAGATACTGGAGACTAAAAGAGATATCAATTTAATGATTCAATATTCATATTCATTTGTTAAATCCTATCTTCTCTGTATAACTCCACCATCACCTTTGATCTTTCCATCCCTATCTTTAGGGGTGTTTGGGCTATGGCCATTCTAAAATTTTTCATATTGGGAGGATCTGTCACTAATATGGGATAGGGAGATGGAACTATCTGATGTTTTGGAGAGGCTGGGCTAGGTTTCAGGACCCATCTGGAGGTTGTAGGTTTCTGGAAAGTTACCCTAGTAACTTTGGAACCCTTGTGGAATCTTATATATTGCCCTTGGTGTTCTTTATGATTGGCTGGAATCGTCCTGGTTGGGAGTTGGCAGATTACGATCAGTAACAAGGTCTAACTGAAGCTAGCGTAAGAGCAACCTCCAGAGTAACCTCTCAACTCTATTTGAACTCTCTCTGCCACTGATACTTTATTAATTACAATTCTTTTCCCCCTTTTGGTCAGGATGGAATGGTTGATTCCACGGTGCCAGGTCTGGATTCATCCCTGGGAGTCATCTCCCACGTCACCAGGGAGACTTTCTCCCCTGGATGTCATGTCCCACACAGGGGGCAGGGCAATGATTTCATTGCAGAGTTGGGCTTAAAGAGAGTGAGGCCACATCTGAGCAACAAAAGAGATCCTCCAGAAGTAACTCTTAGGCATTCCTATAGGTACTCTAAGCTTCTCCACTACCTAAATAAGTTTCACAAGCCTATGTAGGTATCAAGGGCATGGCCTATTGATTTGGGGGACAGAGCCATTTTTTAAACCAACCCAGGAGAAGAATGGCCAGCAGATGTCACCATGTGCTTTCCCATATGACAGAAGAACCCCAGCCACCATCAGCCTTTCTTCAGTGAAGGTATTCTCTTGTTGATGCCTTAGTTTGGACATTATTATGTCCTGAGAACTGTATATTTGTAACCAAATAAATCCCCTTTGAAAGAGTCAACCCATTTCTGGTATATTGCATTCTGGCAGCTTTCACAAACCAAAACACCTTTGGAAGAACAAAAGTTTTAATTTTAATGAAGTCCAATTTATTGGGTTTTTTTTCTTTTATGGATGATATTTTTGTTCTCATGTCTAAGAACACTTCAATTGTCAAAAATTTTCTCCTATGTTTTCTTCTAGAAGTTTTATAATTTATTTTTAAATCTATGATCTCTTTTTTTTTTTTTTCGGTGCATAGTCCAGGAATCCAATCCAGGTCTCCTGCATGGAAGGTGGGCATTCTAACCACTGAACTACCCATGCACCCTTATGATCTATTTTTGAGTTAATTTTTTATAGGTGTGAGGTTTAAGTCAAGGATCATGTTTTGGTCTTTGAGTGTCCAATTGTTTCAGCATTTCAAGCAATTTTAATATAAAAATAAAACATTTTAGATCAAGTTGAACTCCCTTTGTCCCCAGTTCCTCACTTTTTCTTCAGAGGAAACTACTAGCCTCAGTAGCATTTCCAGTATTTGGAGAGTTTTTACATTTTTTACAGACACAGATATATGTATCTAAGAGCAGTAGAGTACTTTTTATGTTCTTAGTCTATATAAATGCTATCAGTTTTTATGCATCATTCCACTATTTATTAATTTTGCTCAACATTTCAATGCTCTTTTATTAACTTTCTAGAGCATTTATTATTAGTTTTATTTATTAGTTCATTCATTTTAAAAGCAATTATGTAGTATTCCATTATATGGCTTCACCACATTTTATTCATTCATTCCACTCTTAGTGAACACTTAAGTTGTTTCTAATTCCTATGATATATATACAATTGATTTTTGGAGACTACATCACAACTTCACCTTTATATGAATTCTTATGATTTCAGTCCCCTAAATTTTGTAATAACTCCTTTTTTAAAAAAATATGGAATATTTCACGAATTTGCATGTCATCCTTGTGCAGGGGCCATGCTAATCTTCTCTGTATCATTCCAATTTTAGTATATGTGCTGCCGAAGCGAGTACTGTAATAACTCAATGTGTTTTGGAAATAATCACTTTGTAATTCTATTAGAAGCCAGAAATTCCTTTTGTCAGCCTCCTTTGCAGCTATATGACCCAAGTACTCTCAATAAAATCCAGCTGCACAAGACTGATTACAAAGTAAGTGACATGGAGGAGGAGGGGTGGAGATGGAGAGTCCTCAAGCCTTTAGAGATAGAGTAGCAAAGATTCTTGGGTGGCATCACGTGTCCCACTGCTGGCAGTGTGAGTCACAAGAGTCTGTACCCTGCTGCAAAAACAAAAACCTCTTTCTAGAACTCTTCAGCAGCATAATCGTAATTGGGGTGTGGCTATGGAGCTGTTAAGCCTCATCCTCTAGGCCTCCCTTCAATACATTCATTGTCTGCTTAAACTAGCCAAGGAGTGTTCCCGCTTATTCTGACTAAGAATCGTATCTGATCCAGATACTGTACTAGGAGTGATTGCCAATGACTGACCCTCAAGAAAATGGGGGATTTGGACTCATTATCCCACTTGGTTGACCCATGAGGTGTTAAAGAGTAATGGTCCAGTGGCCCAAGGCAAACTGTCAAAACAGAGGTCCTTGGAATGAAGTAATGCTTGTGAGGGGATCAATGCTTGTGAGGGGATCGAAGAGCCACTGCCTAAAATCCCAGGGATGGCGTGAAGAACTGAGGGACTCTAAGGTAAGCTGGTGATTTCCTATTGCCCTAGTGGACTCCATGAGAAAGACCAAGCAGCTCAAAGTTCTAAATTATTGTTTCAAGACTCAGAATTTGAACCTGTTGTCAAATTCTGAATTCCACTAAATTCACAGATTAGATCCCTTATGTGAACTTTATGGGATTTATAAGGAAATGTGTGGAACCCAAGATTGGAATGGGGACATATAGGGGGATTCCGTGAACTTCCTTTGCTCCTAAAGTCTAACCAGACTACTCCTGCCTTACTTGAAGACTCTTAAACAGCAGCACCTGAGGCAATCACCTTGCAGGAGAAGCCCTTCTTCTGTATTCTTCACTCCCCTCACTCCTTCAGTGCTTTCAGATCTATAGGAAAAACAGAGACCCACAAGGGGGCCAAGCGCATCATCAACCTGGAGGATTGCACACACACTCTTGCTCCCAGGAGAGGAGGGCGTGACAAAGAAGGACCAGCTCACGGCTCAGCTGTGCAGCCGGCACTGATGTGAGCCTGACCGTAAGAGAGCAGGTGGGAAGGCCATGGGAGAGGCTGCTGCTTTAAGAACTCAATGATGATGGAACATCTGATACGTTTGGACCTAAGGAGAGGAGATTTGCGCACCCTGAGATAAATCTGGACATGAATTAGTGAGAAGAATGAAGAAAGTCAAGTAGGGGAAACAATATAGTTATTAATTTCAGGGAAAACAGAAGTTGAATGGAAAAGGGAAAGTAATCAGAGTTTCCCATATGGTTCAGCTATGAACAGCATTTTTATATTCATAATAAAGTAGACACTGAAGAGTAAACTAACCAAAGGGTACAGCAACCTTGAAGGAAAGAGGACAGGAAATCCGCATGTGAGTAACAGAGGTGGATACAAGGTTTGTAAAAATGAGCTAAATCCTCATCTTCCAGTGGGGGAAATCAATAGATAATGCCTGAAACAGAAAAATAAGGAAATAGCAAAGTTTATTATTTATAAAGATGGATGTAAATTCGCAAACAATGTTAAAAGGGTAAAAAGTGATTGATTGACCCCAGGGAGTGGGATATGGAAGTGGGGTGAGGGGACTGTTGGTACTGCACCAAGACTTATAGTACTCCTTGACTCTTTAAACTATATGCTTGGGTAATTTAGACGCCTAAATCCGGACAGAATTGTGGTTATAATTAAGAAAGGCTCAGTTTAATCAATTGCAGTGTGCTTTGTCTAAAGAGAGTGCCTAACTGAAGAGGGGTGGTGTAGGTTTGGAGGTGGGACAACTGACACAGGGGAATTCTAAGAGGGAGCATTTGCTGTGTGGGTCCAGGACCGGCAGGCAGGAAGGACCCATCCTAGCCCAGATTCCCCAGAAAACAAGGCCTGAGGCAAGGATTTGTGGGTGAACCTTTTATTGGGCAGTGTAATCCCAGGGAAGCAGAAAGTAAGGGGATTCCCGGTGCCTGCCCATGCAAAAAAAAAAAAAGTGAGGGGAAATGAGTTGTGGAGCAGAGAGGAAGGAGAGCAAACAGAAGGTGGTGCATTACTGAGCTGGCACTGCTTATTATCAAGCTCTACTAATTATGGATTTCACAGTGCTGAATGAACACCTGCCTTGCAGGTCAGTCCACCAACGCAAGGAATAAAAAGGATGGTTATCTTCCATCTCCCAGATGCAAGTGGTAAAAATTTGCCTCAATGGAAGTTAACTCTCCCACATTTGCAGGTTTTAAAGGATAGTATCAGCCCCTTCACCAGCGGCTGGGGAGCCAGATCCCATGCCCATGCCCTGTGAATAGAGCTTTGAGTCCAAAAGGCCCCTGCAATCGTGGCAGCGTGAGGCAAGCCCTGGAGAGGTCACTGAAGGATGTAGCAAAGCCCACAGAGAGGCAATAGCCACAATAATGGCCAGGATTGAACAAACAGCCAAGGGCCCAAATACGAAACTGGGAGGACCACACATAGGAGGTGTCCAATATTGGCTCTGGTTCATTAACTACAGCATCAGAACCCTACAGGTACAGCCCTGTAATAGCAGTTGGAACCCCTGCTTCCAACTTTCATGAGTCCCCACAGAAGCTACTGATAGCCACGCCTCTTACTATAAAAGCATCCTACATCAGCCCATAATATTCTGTTGAGTTTGGCTGTGAGAGTGTATCAACCCAAGGAGGGTTTTACCTCCCAAGGTAACCCTCTCCTCAGTAAACTACAAAAAAGCTGTGCAAATGGGATTTGCATTTGTCTGATCTCTGGAAATGACTCCAGTTCTTTGAAAGGATGCATTCATTCATTCACCAAATAAGAATCAAACTCCCACTAAGTAACAGGGAGCATGGTGGTGAGTGAAGGCAGAGAGTGTTCTACCCTTGAAGAACATACTGTTTTAAAAGGAAGACAGTCATCTAATAACATACAAATAAATGGTGTTTTGAAGGCTTGAAACGAAAGGGCTTACCTATTCTTGGAGATCAGGGGAGGCTTCCATGAGTAAGTAACAACTGGTAGGGAGGAATAACTTGTGCAAAAAGAAAAGAGGAAAGCAAAGACCTGGAGAGAGCCTGGCTTGTTCAAGAAACTGAGGCAGCACACATATCCAAGAGGCATGGATGTGTGGTGAGGCTGAAGAGGCAGAGTCAGGCACTTAGCTAGCAGTAGCTGGAGCATAGTACCTCTCTGCCCCTTCAAAAACTAGAAAGGCCCTCTACCAAGAGCTTGAATTAATAGGAAGAAAATCAGATAACCTGGCTACCGACTGCCCTCTGATGGTCAGAATGTGTCAGTGCAGCCTTTCTAACAGCTACACTTTTAAAAACTATGCAAATATTTTTGTGTTTAGGGAAACAGAACATTTCCTAAAACTTCAGTAAAATGGTGCTGAGGGACAAAAATAGTCAATAAATTAAGTTAGGCAATTAGGAAGCAATGGAAAAAGAAAATAAGGGTAGCATATTTTAAAAGAAAATACTTCTACCCTAATTTATAAAAGCAATTTTTAAATGGCACATTTGTTTCAAGTTGCAAAACTCTTCAGAGAGGAAGCTAAAAATCATGATAAAGCATAGAGCAATGATCCTTGCTGAAATAGGACCATTCTCTATGTACTGTTTGGTAGCCTATTTTCTCCATTAAATCATTTGGCAAACTTTTCTCTACAATTCCATTAGACTTACTTTTAAAAATCCTTATTTTACACACATTTTATATAGGTAACAGAGTTGTATTTTGACTTTATGCTTTTACATTCTTCTCACGACATTTAATATAGATTCTTTTCTATGTTCCTGTATGTGAATGAATGCTTAACTGTGTGCTCTACCTGTAAGTTGAAAATACTTTCCATTGTACTTAAGTATCTTTAGTCTCAGGTGGTTTATGATCAAGTTTTTGAAAATTAATATTCTTCTGTTTTGACAAAATGACCCTGAGCTATGGCATACTGCAATAAAATGCCAGCATTTTGCCAACCAAAAATACTAAAATTCATCGTTAAGATATCTGCAAGTGTGAAAAACAGAACTGCTTGGCGTTTGAAAATTTTTTTTAAAGAAGCTAAAAACTCCAAAGAAATAGTGGCAATCCCAGAAAAAATTTAAACTGTAAACCAAAATAAAAGGACAAAACAAATCCTCGAGTCATAATAGAATACATTAAAAAATTATCTGCCACAGTATAAGTTCCAGCCAGTCTTTGAGCTCCTCTATTTTAAATGCTTTTACATGTTTTGAATTAATGAAATGAAGTCAATTATGTGCGCTAATGACAGATCCAGAGTCATGCATTTAATTTATTTAACAGCTCTCAATTTAATAAATTTTTAAAAATTCATTCCACACTGATCATATGCCATGTGCCAGACCCCATGTAATATATACGATCTATGCTATTCTATGAGGATTTCTGAAGTTATGTTTCAATATTTTAGGAAGACCTTGCTTTCTATCATTCTAGAACTATAGTTACTTGATAGATTCTCTCTTTGCTAAATTCACAGTGAAAATTCCATTAGCTGGGATATCTCACTTCTTTTTATCAGGAAACTCTTGGTGGGGAGGGCTCTCCATCCTCTATGGCATGGGTATTGCCAATCCATCTTAGTATTTGCTCTATTTCTCCACTGGGTAAAGTGGTTTATTGGCTGTCAATTTGTAAAGTGCTCTCTGGGAATAGTGGAATGCCAAATGGTAGGAGTAGAAACATATTTCATTGCCCATTCTGTCAAAATAGAATTAACATGCACAATATATCATCTTCTAGCAATGATGGATGAAAATTCCAGTGAGTGATTTAGAGTTTCCATCCCATGGGTGGGATACAGAATGTCTCTGGCTGACAGTGTGTTCTCTGGGGTCTGACAGCTTCCTCTCCTGTCATTTTGGTTTAATAATTGTTATTCTATTTTTTATTTATTGTTTTTTGTTAAAACCTACTCCTCAGATTCATGTATAGATAGACGGATGATAGTTAATGTGCTGGTTTGAAACTGTTATGTACCCCAGAAAAGCCATGTTCTTCTAATCCAGTCTTGTGGTGCAGATCTATTGTGGATGGGACCTTTTGATTAGGTTGTTTCCATGGAGATGTGACCCAGCCCATTCAAGGGGGGTCTTAATCCTTTCCTGGAACCCTTTATGAGAGAGAGCACAGAGATGTTTGCAGACAAAGAAAGAAAATGCCCCAGGGAGAAGCAAGAAGATCCCACAGAAGTTACGAGAGCCATCTGAAACCAGAAGCAGGGAGGAGACAGCAGGCATCATCATGTACCTTCCCATGTGGCAGAGGAAAACCCAGGATGCCAGCTGCCTTTCCTCCAAGAAACTATCTTCTTGTTGGTGCCTTAATTTGGACATTTTCAGGGCATTAGAATTGTATCTTGCAACCAATCCCCTTTGTAAAAGCCTATCATTTCTGATATATTGCATCCCACCAGCTTTAGCAAACCAAAACAGATAGATGATAGACAGATAGATTAAATAGATTAGATAGATGATAGGTAGATAGATAGATAGACAGACAGGCAGACAGGCAGGCAGGCAGGCAGGCAGGCAGGCAGGCAGACAGACAGACAGACAGACAGACAGACAGGTAGATAGACAGACAGACAGACAGACAGACAGATAGATAGATAGATAGATATAGGTAGGTAGGTAGGTAGGTAGATGATGCATAGATAGACAGGTATTTAGAGAAATAGAAACAGAAAAACCCCTCCTACCTTGTCCCCACTTGCCCAGTTTCCTCACTCCTTTCCCATTACTAATAACTAATCCCTTTCTTAACTTTAGCATTGTGAGACACAATGGATGACTGAGAGCGGACCAGGAATATGCTTTTCGGAAAAGTGTTTTCTGAAAAGTCAGATTCACTAACTCAGATGCCAAGCAGGAAACTTAAATGCACAAAAAAGGTCAGGGGTGAGATGTCAGAGGGAGTGGCAAGGCATGTGTAGAACTGGAAACTACAAGTACTGTGTGAAGTTCACAGCTGCCACTCTGCTCCAGATTATTTTGTTTTCAAAACAAAAACTCGATGCTGATAGATCTTCCCAGTGTTCACGATAAATCAGATATGTAGATTTTTATTGCTGTTTGCCCATTTTAAATGTTGGGAAAAAATTCAAAATTTTAAGAACATTTTAAGAA
Source organism: Tamandua tetradactyla (assembly GCF_023851605.1). NCBI lineage: Eukaryota > Metazoa > Chordata > Mammalia > Pilosa > Myrmecophagidae > Tamandua > Tamandua tetradactyla. The sequence goes on along the minus strand of NC_135341.1, from coordinate 49,614,182 downwards.
TAAGTTATTTTTTGTGATGATGCTAGACAAGTTTGTACTAAGGTTTTTTTGTATGCTGTATGGTATACAAAATGGTATACATTTCATTCTTTTTCCACATTAGTATCCCATTTTTGCAGCACCATTTGTTGGATTTTTTTTCCATAGCAAGCACCAGGAATCGAAGCTGGGTCTCCAGCATGGCAGGCAAGAACTCTGCCTGCTGAGCCACCACGGCCCACCACTTGTTGGATTTTTGTTTGATTGTTTACTTGTTTGTTTTGTTATTGGGAAGGGCATGGGCCACATGGCAGGCAAGAATTCTACCGCTGAACTACCCTTGTACCCCCATACTAAATTTCATATGGAAAAATAAACATGCAAGAACATGAAAAAAATACTGTAGAATGAAAAAAGTATGGGGTGGAGGACTAACCCTACTGTTTCTTTAAAATGGTGTAGTATTAATGGATGAATAGATAGACCAGTGAAACAAAAATAAAAAGTTCAGAAATTAACCCAAGTACATATGGAAATTTAAAACAGGATACTACACATGTGTGAGTGAAGCATCTCAAATCACTGAGGTGAAGATTAACTTTTAAATAAATGACACTAGGACAACAGGAATGAAGATAAACCTAGATTATTATCTCACAACATACAAAAGAATAAACTCCACTCCAAATGGATCAATGACCCAAATGGAAAAGATAAAACCATACAAATACTCATGAAAATTAGTGAGTTGCTAGCAGGAGGACAAGGGGTTAGACCCAAAGAGAAGCAGTGAAGGCAAATACAGCTGAATCATAATCGTGACAAATGGCTTGTCCTGGAGTAACAGGGGTGCCACTCTGGAGTGGCTGTGGTCCCAAATGACTAGTTCCTGAGGTCAGCAGTGGTACCTGGTCATCCTTAGGCCTATTGGGTGCTGGGTTTCTCCAAGGTCTAAGCTGGGTTCCTGTGAGGGCTTGGATGAAGCAGATACCCCTGCTTGGGGACCTTCATGCTGGCCTCCATTCCATGCTGCCAAGGGAGACTCTGACCCCTGGAGACACACAGTACTCAGCCTGGGCTTGACATACACTAAACAGGCAGAAAGGGCTGCATACCCCCTTTATGTCTCCCACCAAAAGCCATCACGGAGCTGTACAGTCAGTAGACATTAAAGAGCTTTGTAAACTCTCCAGGTCAAATCCATGTGTCTTGTATCATCATTTCTCCAAAACATTTGCTTTTAATATTATAAAAATAATTGCAATGCTTCCAGAATGTCCAGAAACTTTGCTTCCTCAGTCCCATCTCCGTGGTCAGATCAGGACAGCTGTCCCCTTCTGGTATGCACTCTTCCAGAGCTTTCGGGGCAATAGACTAACATGTGTATGTTCCTTCCTAGAAAAGCAAAGCCCAGAGAGAAGAAGTGACTTGCCTGTGGCCTCTTTCAGCTGAGACAGGGTCTCCAAAGCTCCCAGTCCCTACAGATCTCTGTGTCCACCCACCCCAGCCCGGTGCTCATCTGTGGATCACAGGGATGATGGCCATTTCAGGATCAAAATAAGACTAGAGAGACAATGGCAGGTCATTGGCTTAAAGAGCCCCATCTAAGAATCCATTTTAGCAGTGCATGTGGAGAGAGGGACAGTGTGCATCAACTACAACTGCAGGTGTGCTCATGAACACGTGTGATAGGGGGAACTAAGGATGTGGGAGCTGGGTATGGAGAGAAGGAAAGGGAGGGAGGGAGAGAGGGAGAAGGAGAGAGAGGGTGCCAACATGGAATGAGGCAAGAAGCTGATTTATTGAGACATTCTCTTTTTCCCTGTATTCCCCCCTTCCCCCATTTCAAGACAACCCAGGCCTCCGGGGAAGTTTATGGGGAAAGTAGACACTGCTTGCCGATGCTCCTTTTGCTCTCATTTGTGATCACATTCATCCAGGAGGCTCAGAGAAACTGTCCACGACCAGGATGGTGTGAGGCTGGATTTGAGGGAAATAAATGCAGCTTCCCCTGGATTTGTAGTGCTTGGCAGAGCTGGGACCTGGAGGGCTAGAAGGCAAGGAAGGGAGGAGAAATCAGCAATGCCAATGTGGGAGAAACCAGCCAAGGCAGAAACAACCTCATCACATGTGTACTCTGTGTTCCAGCACGTATAGGCGCCGGTGTACAGATGAGCATGGACCTGTGTCTGCCAAGATGGGTGCATCTGACTAGACCTGCCCTGTTTGGCCAGACCCAGCCATGGAAGAGGTGCCAGTGGAAGGCACTGTGACAGGAGCCTCCTCTCAAAGCTGATGCCATAAGGGCTTCACTCACACGTGTAGTTACACACACATGGGGTAAGCCTCAATCTCAGCTTTTTATCAGCAGCTTGGGGATGGTGGGCAGAACAGAGCTTGGCCTACAGATTGTAGGCATGTCTGGGTCTGTCTACTTCAGCTCCAACACAGCCTGTGCAGGTATAGGTCAGGGAATAAAGGGGGTAAGTGTGGCTGGGCCAGAGTTCAGGAACCTGAGAGCCTCAGTGAGAGAGGTCATAGATGCCAGAAGCCAAGCAAGGGCATCCCCCACCATCCTGGTCGGGTAGTAGCAGGTACACTTGGATATACGAGAGGCATTGAGGAAGCAATCCATGTGGAGGCTAAAAGTATGAGGATCTACCTCAAAGGGCTCATTGGCATAAGTCACCAAATCAACTTGAGACTCTCTCTCTGCCCCTTCGAAAGATTGAGGGCACTCAGGGCTGTTCTACTCACTTCACTCCAGGGGTTATTCCTTGTGTCAGGGTTTCAGAGTGGACCTATGTCCTCCCTCCACCTAGGACTCCCAGGAGGACCTGAAGGCAGGGCTGTGTCACCTTCCTCCACCCAAGTTCTCTGGACAGGGCAGGTCTGGAATTTGAAGGCAGAGGGGAAATGGTAGGGTTGTACTCCAGGAAAGTTTCTTGGGTTTCTGAGTGGCCTGTATATGCTGTATCTTGGCCCCAAGAGCCCAGGATCCATCTCAGACCAGGCTGTCTCACTCTCAAATTCCCCAAATACTTCTTGAGCAGTACAACTTCATGCCAGGTGTCCTTTTCTCTCTGTGCTCAGGGCCCCTGACTGATTACCCTCTTCTTCACAAAAGCAACCAGCACCCATTCTTCCTTGTCATTTCCCTACTCCAAAACTGGCTGCCAAGTGGAGCATATCACCTCAACTTCCCTGTTTTCCAACCCCCCTCTAGACAAACACACAGGCCCTTATATCTGCTGATACCCTGGGGAAAACTAAATAGAAGTGCAAATGCACAACAGCTAGGTGAATGAAGTATGGACCTGGCTGAGCCTGCAATGGCTGTGGTGTGCCCCAAGCTGCTGACAGGGAGAGAGGCCTACTTCCACATCTAGTTGAGCACATGAAAAGGACCTCACAACATGGTGACCACCAGGGGGCAGACTACATCTGCTGGACCACTGGCCCGTTTAGGGGTCTCATTCTTAGGAATTAAGTATGGGACCTGAGCACAGGTGGAGGGTATCCTTGGGGCAAAGGCAGAGGGAGAAGAAGACCATGAATTCCCATGGGTCAGTGGACATTTGATTGGGAACACCCATGTGTGATGGGGAAGAACGGGTCTTGGGAAGGAGGGTCAGAATGCCTTGGGAACACGGATGCTGTGATCAGAAGGATGAGCTGTAGAGGATCCCTAGGGATAAGGTCTTGGGGCAACCTGAGTGGAGAAGAAAGGGCATACTGGGGAGTAGGGATGGCCTCTGGCTTCCCTAATGACACCTGATCTTCCTAGTCATGGGGAGAGAGAGCTAGAGTTCACACCTCCAGGTGGGGATCTCCACCTCCTCCCCTGAGCAGTGCTGTTCCCAGACCACCCTGGCTCAGGTTGCCCAACCCTGACCCATCCCATGGTTTGTTTCCAAGACCCAATATAATTTCCATTGATGCTTAAGCCGGTTTGAATTGAGTTTTTCACTTCAACCTATAGATTTGAACTAATTTCTTAAGTGGTACCTGTTCCCTGTTTGAAAAATATCAATGGCTCTAGATTACCCACAATTTAAAGTCCAACCTCAACCTGACCTTCAGGACCCCAACCTCTTATCATTATGCCCTACTGCTTCTCAGATGCAGCTTTCTCTGTGGACAGTGTGGATGGATAAGCCCCCCTCATCTGGGAAACCAAGAGATCTAAAAATGACTCTGTCAGCATCATGTCCTGTGTGGGGATGCCTGGAATGTCAGAAAAATAAATCAGCCTGTTTTTGACACCCTCTGATTATTCCCTTGCTTCCTCCATTAGGCTTGAGCCCCTTAACGGTGTTTTCTCTACTGCATCTGGCCCAAGTCTGGCACAGTAAAGGCACCCAATACATATTTGGAATATAAAGAAAAGGGCCTCTGTGGGGGTGGCTTGACTGCTTGGCCTGAGCAGGCCTCCTTGGAGCTGATTTCAGGTTCTGGGCCTCGTTCCCACTAGGAGAGAAGGGCTGCTGCCTGGAGAAGCCTCATCCAGGTTCCAAGATAACCCCAAGAAAGAGAACTGTAGGTGGGTTCAGGTTTGTATCCACTTTACTGACTACTAGGAATCTCTGCCCAAATCCTACATCCACCTCTTCCCCAAAAGGAGACCAGCCACCCTCAGGTCCGATGCCTGAAGAAAGAGTTTGGAAGACTGAGTCAGAGTAAGATGAAGATACAGATAAGCAGGTACTGAGACAGACACCAAGAGACACAGTCTGAGTAATTGATACACAAAACTTGAGACTGAGATGCCCACCAAGAAGAAACAAAGCAGGCCAACAAACAGAGCCTGGAAACAAGAATTCAAAGACTAGAGTGGGACAGGGGCAGACCGGGTATGGTAGATCCAGAGAACATCTCAGAGGGCCCAGAACTCTCTGCCTGGGCTCCCAAGCCAGACACTTGGAGGCCTGTCCTCCTTGCTCATCCCTCACTCTCAAGCCCAACTATCAGGCAGGACTTATCCATCTCCCTTCCAAATGTATCTGAAATTGGTCTGGCTCACTCTAACCCCACAACCACCATTTTCCTTCTTGGATTAATGTCACATCTGCTTCATGCACTGTCCCTCATCCAATCTATTAGTCAGCAAGAACTTTCTATACACATATCTGATAATGTCTTTCCCATAGCTCCCAGAAAAAAGCCCAGACAACTTTCCTAGTTTACAGGGTCCTGTTTGGTCTGAACCCTACCTATCACCAGCACCCTACACTCCAGTCATTTTGGACATTTCTTAGAGCATGCTCTTCCTTGCCTCAGGCCTAGAAACATGCTACTGTTCTCTCTGCCTGGGATCCCCATCCAGTACTTCCCCCTCCCATTTTCCTTTCCCCAAACCACCATCTCACTTTGATGTCAACCCCCTTTGTTCTTTCCTCAGTGGCAGCCTTTCCCTATATCCACCCCTTACCCTAGAGCAGCTTTGCCCCTATATCCTACCTTTGAACCCAACTGGAATTCCCTGCTTTTCCAAAGCTCTACCAGAGACTCCAGACCAGGCTGCACTCACCAATAACCACCATCTTCCCACCTGCTTCTGTCCTAGGCCCCTGGGGACCTGGCTTACCAGCCCTAGTACCATGTCCCTCTACCCTTGGCATCCCATTGCTGCCGCCTCACTCTATGCAGCACTTTTGGGAGTCATGGTTCTCCTTACATTTTCCATTTCTCCCTTTTTAAAAAAATCACATCCACTAGTTTCCTATTTAATAATATTTAAATTTAATAATTAATTTAAGAAAAACATTAAATAATAGTGCAGGTGGTACAAAGTTATTGCATGATGGGTGTTTGGGAAACGTGTCTGTGGTGAACTCTTTGGTGCTCTGTCAGAGGCCCCTTGGGTTCCTTTTACTGTGTCTGTGCATCCCTTTCTGGGACCTGATGTCTTTGGCCTCCAAAGGCTGGCACCTGAGACTGTTCTTGGAGGATTGCCTTCAGGTCACTGGGGTGGCTTTGCCTCCATTCCCAAAGAGCCCAAAGTACCTGGAGGTTTAAGACTCCCAGAGACACCACTTAATTACTGACTGACAGATGTGAGAGTATGATAGCACAGCTCCCTTCCCTCATTTTGGACAGCTCTGGGATCCCCAGTGCCTAGGACAAACCTAGCACGTAGTAGGCACTCAATAAATGTTTATTGAATGAATAAATGTAGCCAAATTTATTAATCTTATCCTTTCTAATTTCTATTTTGTAATTTCTGGAATTTCTGTCACCCTTGGGTCATTCCTACCCAAGGTCAAAAAAGCATGTACCAAGGTGGGCCATGGTGGCTCAGCAGGCAGAACTCTTGCCTGCTATGCCAGAGACCCAGATTCATTTTTTCCAGAGCCTACCCATGTAAAATAAAAAAATCCACGTACCCATATTCTGATATATTTATTTAATTTTTTTACATTTAATTATTTGACCCATTTTGAATATGCTATAAAGAGTGAAGGAGACATATTTTCTTTTTGTTAATAGTCAGTTGTCCCAACAATTCCTGAATCTTTTTATCATTTGTAAAACCAGATACTATCTACAATTCATTCAGTGAGGTATTATGTAATCATTACAATGGCAGTTATGATTATGTCACCACATGGAAAATGCTCACTTTATCATTTTAAGCACACTTTTTACAGCTACATAAAATTATGTGAACATATAGGGAAGGACAGGGAAAGATGGGAGAAGATACAGAATGATTTAAGGAGGGTGGTGGGGTCATCAGTGAACGTTTTGCTTCATTTCTATAAATATTTATAAAATAAATAATAAGTTAAAATTTTAAATGAACAAGAAAATAGAGGGGAAGAAGGACTCAAAAGACAGCAAATTATTTTCTTGCTTGAGCCTGCGGCAAAGACTTGGGTGGAGATAGTTTTATGGGGGAAGTAAATCTTGTGATGCTGAAGGTGGTAGATGATGCAGTTCAGGGAAAATTGTTACTGGAGGGTCCTGGGGAATCTTTGTTACAGAAGACGTCAAAAAAGGAAGTGCACAATGTATGAAAATCACTTCCTTTGGCCCTGTAACCCAGAGTTATGAGTTTCCTTCCAGCATTAAAGTGAGCAGAACCTCTGGAAGGCCCTCAGAAAAGGGATCCAGGACTCAAGATATCTCTGGAAGATCGTTCTCCAACCCCTTAAAAATTCAGTAGTCTTTTTCAGTTGAATTCAGAGAATATCTAGTTAGTGCAGCCTTGGGCTAGGTATTAACGTGCAACTTTATAAAAATACGAAGAGCATTAGAAGTTGTGACAAGGGAAGTCCTGGGTGCCATGGGGCCCTAATCTGGTCTGTACTTAGGGGGATTCTCAGGGCATGCCCAGGTGCCTGGGCTACTTAGACCAGGACTTGACTTGCTAATCAAAGGGGCACTTCACTTCAACTTTCAGGGCTCGACTAACCCAAGCGATTCACTAGGGACCCAAAGGTGTCACACACACACACACACACACACATATATATACAAGGGCAACTAGTGCCAGGAGCCAAGCACAGATACAGAGTCAGGCTGTCACTTGACGTCTTACAACTTCTTGCCTAACAACAACTACCTTTTTACAGCAATTCGCTGTACGTGCCTGTCCCGGGCTGTCTCCCACACTGGGCAGGCACACTGGGACCCTCACTGGGCTCTCCCCAGGTGTAGAGACCAGCCAGGCCTACGGGATCCCCCTCCCCAGAAGCGCTTCTGGAAGTGTACTTTGGAGAGGTTCACTGGTTCCCTCGGTGAGCGTACTACCTAGCTGCATCCAGCTCTGGGGAGTGTGGAGGGGCGAGGAGAATCTTCTCGGCTTTCTGGTAAGCCACAGTACCGCAGGACATGCCTGCAAGGCCTCCAGTGCGCGCGCAACCTGGCGGAGGCGCATCAAGGCCCTCCGGCCGCCAGCCCGCCTACTCAGCCCTGCCCCCGTACGTCACGCTCCGCAGGCCCGCCCAAGTCCTCCTGATTGGTGGAAAGCGCGCGCGAGCGCTCCTGCCCCGCCTCCGAGCCCGCCCCTCTGCAGTACTGACCCAACCCCTGGCGAGCTGGGCTGTGAAAGTGGTTTCCAAGTTGGAATGAGAAAGCGCGGGCGCGAGAAGACTCCGACCCTCCAAGGCTAGGGTTCAGCCGCCCTGCACATGCACGGTCCCTGCCCAACTCGGTCAGCCAGGCTCGAGACGGATCCCTTCCCCTCCCCAGCCCTCGACCGGTTCCCCTGGCCCCTTTGTTGCCAAGGCTCTCTACGACGCCAACAACCCCACGTGCCTGGCCTCCAGGAGGTCAGACTTCGCGGATCGGCCGCCAGGCTTGTTCATCCCGGTCCAACCGATAGCCGCACGCCCGGGCGACTGGACTGGTCCTCAGACGTCCCCATGGCGCGGACCCCTCCTCACACACACCGCCAGGCACTTCATCCCCTAACGCCTCAGGACCTTCCCCACATCCTGAGACCCCTCCCTCCTCCACCCCGCGTAACCTCTGGGTCCCTCCCAACCTTCCTAGCATCCGCGGGCTTTTCCTCACATCACCGCACCGCCAGGACCCAGGCGGTCTAGATATAAAAAACATTCTTCCGCCCCCACCTCCGCAAAACGCAGCCCTCCGCGCCCATGCGCCTGTCCCTCAGCTCCCGCACCTGGTCCCCCCTCACCAAGCACCTTCCATAAGAGACCCTCACGCCTCCACCTCCGATCTCACACACCTATTCCAGCCTCTTCCTGCCACCTCCATGAAAATACCCTCCTCGGACCCCCTCTCCGCGCACAAACCCCAGCTCCCTACTCTCTTGGCGCCCGCATCCTTGCGATCCCCGCCAAACCCCCGGCCCCCCCCACACGCCCCAGGCCTCTCCGAACATTTGCCGCCCACCAGAGGGCCCCTGCTTACCTCCTCTCACCTGCCCCAAACTCCTCTCCGCCTCCCTCACACCCTAGACTACTCTCCCATACATTTTCCCAGACCCCTGGCACCTCCACACACACACACACACACACACACACACACACAGGACCCCTATGATGTTCTCTGCATCCCAAGCCCCTCACCCCACGCATCTGCCCAAGACAGCTCTCACGAACACCCCCTCTCGTCCTCCACTCACTGCATGGGTCTAGGCCCCTCACCCCTCTCCCCACGGGGCGGGCGGGCGGACAGGCAACGCCGGCGGCGGCGGAGGCCGGTCCCCGGGCCCGGACACACCCACCCGCCCGCCCTTCTTTCCCTCCCTCCCTCCCTCTCTCCCGCCCTCCCGCCCTCGCTGCTCGCTCACTCCTTCCCCCTCGCCAGCCCGCCCGCTCCTGCTTCCCGCCGCGGCTGGCCTCCCGCTCCGCCTCCCTGTGCGCGGCTTTCCCGGGCGCGGCTCCCGGGTTCATGGTGACTAGGCGGCGGCCGCTCCAGCCCAGCGGCGTCGGCGGCGGGAGCCGGGGCGCGGGCCCGGGCCACTTCTCCCAGAGCGTGGGGACGCGCGACGGGCGCGCCCGGGAGGCGGCTGCGAGTGCCCCCCCGGCCCGCGGCCCCGCGCGCCCCCCGCGCCGCGCCCCCGCGCGCCTGGCTTGCGGGGGGCAGGGCCCGCGGGCGGCCGCCGCGCCGCGCACCCATGGACGGCCCGGCCATCATCACCCAGGTGACCAACCCCAAGGAGGACGAGGGCCGAACGACAGGCGCCGCGGAGAAAGGTAAGGCGAGGCGCGGGCGGGGCCGGCGGCTGCGGGCCGGGGGCGTGTGCACACCCTGCGCCACCGGAGTTTGCGGCTGTCCGCTTCCACGGGCCTGGAGCGGGGGTGCGCCTGCTGGAGAGGGTGTTGTGTGTGTGTATGGGTCCCTGACGGAGAGGGTGCGTGGGTGTGAGGTGCGCCTGCCAGAGGAGACAAGCGTGTGCTCCTAACAGGCGGAGAGTGTGTGTGCGCCGACAGAGAGGTGATGCAGGTGTGCGTGCATTCGACAGGGAGGTTGTGAGTGTGTTTGATCCTCGCAGATTGTTTGCACACATGCTGACAGAGAAGTTGTGAGTGTATGTGTTTGTACACCTAACAGAGGTTGTAAGTGTGTTCTGTGGCAGGTTGTGTGACCCTGACAGGTTGGGAGAGTATGCATGTGGCCTGACAGGTTATGAGTGTGTGTTTGATATGTTTTTTGTGTACAAAGAGGTTGAAAAGGTGTGTGCACACCTAATAGAGATTATGAGTGTGTGTGTTCCTAATAGGTTGTGAGTGTGTATGTGATTCTGACAGGTTGTGTGTGTGTGTTCCTGATAGGCTGCAAGTTTTTATTTCTTATTTAGAAGTTTATGTGTACATGCCTGACTGACAGGTTGTGGAGTGAGTGTATGTGTGTGTCTGCATCGTGTGCATATGTGTGAGCCTGTAGAGGTTGTGTATTCACTCCTGACATAGAGTTTGTGTGTATATGTGTGTTTGGTTGTGTGCCTACATCACCCAACCGGCAGATTGAATGTAATATGTCCATCAACTCAGAGGAAATATGTGTGTGCGCTTCTGTGCATGTGAGCACAAGGCTCTGTATGCAGATGTGTGCCCCTGTGCAGTATACATGCACCAGACAGTGAGGTAGTGTGAGTGTGTTTAGTTGGTTGTGCAAGTGTCGGGGAGGGAGGAGAGGCAGTGCTGAGCCATCCTTACTCTTCTAATCTCGGCGCCACCAGCCTGCTGAGCGGACCTGCAAAGCCCCCAGCCTCCCAGAACTCTTTTAGCACCTGGCTCCAAGAAGCACTTGGGGAGCCCTTAAGAGTGCCAGGAGTGTCCCCTCCCAAAGAGCTGGCCGAGGCTGGAACCGGCACTGTATTGCAGAGCCTGGTTTGATTTTGGCACATTTTGGTTCCAACTCCCCATCCTCTGTTTCCTTCTTGCTCTTTTTTTGTGTGTCTCTGCCCCTCTCCTGGATGCCCTGCTTACCATTCTCTAGAGTTCTGAGGCTTAAACAGGCTATTTTGAAGGGCCAAGGAATCTGGCTCATTTCTTTCTGGCAACTAAAGCTTGCCTCTTTTTCTCTTCCTGCCGTGCACCTGGCAAAAACACCTGGGCGAAGGTCAGGAGGGGCCTATCAGGACCCCCATTTCCTCCCCAGGCCTGGCCTGGACATGGCAGGCTTTGGGAAAGAGATTTCTTCCATGTACTATCACCCTTGCTGGTGCCAGAGGGGTGAGATATGCCACCCTGGTGAGGAAGATGGAGGGGCTGGGGGAATGCACTCAGCCACCTCTACTGGAGCACAGACCATTAGGAAAATGCAGGGAGATACCAGAGGTACCCTTAAGTTGCTATTTTTTAGTCTATCTGTGCTTTTATAGACCATAAACATTGTACTTCTGCAGACTTGTTTACTTTTATATAAAATTAGAATTCAAACTCTCATAGGTATTCTTCTGTGCCTTACAAAATTCGGCAAGAGGCTGCCCCAGGTGAATTCCTCTGTCTCTCTGGGGCTCATGTAGTCAAACCCAAGGTGATTCGGCCTTCCTTTTACAAAGAGTGTCAGTTTTGGGGTCCCTGGTTGCCCAGCTTTGGACTGGACATGTCCCCTCAGAGGAGGTTTACTAGGAGGCATCATAGAGATTTGTTGCCTGTGCTTTTTACCCAGTCACTGTGGATTGAGTGCTTTGTGTGACACTGTTTAGAAGTGTGACATAATGCAGGGAACTCCCTCTGCCTTCTGGCTGCACCCCTAGCCCCTTCTTACTCTAGGAGCAGGAGCCTCACCTACTTTTCCTTTTCTTCTACCTGCAAGGACTTTTAGAGCAAAGAGTCAACCTATCCAAAATCCAAACCATATTCAAATACTCAAGGATGGTGCATGTCTTATCCAAGTTATTCGCACTACTTTTCGCTGTCTATTATTATCTTTAGCAGCGTATTTGCTTTCCATTGTCAAATTGATCGGTTGTAAACAGATTGAAGGAGTTCCTCACCTGCTACTCTGGGATGAGGTGGCTGGCTAGTCCGTCCCACTTCTTGCCAAAGCATTCACATCATACTCTGTTTGTTAACTTTTAAAAGTCAACATAATTTTGGTTAACGAGAATGTAGCAATGAACTTTAGATCTAAACTTTATAGTGGCTTCAGATTCATAAATCACTAAAAAGGTTCAGCAATGTTGCTGTCTTTAGTTAGGCACAGTATATTGTATATAATTTTAATTTTAGATTGGCAGTCATTTTGTTTTAAAATATTAGGCCCATGATGTTTTAAGTTTTGTGACAGGGAAAAAACATTGGCTTTTAAAGTTTACTTTCATCATTTATTCTGTAAAAGAGTATTAATAATGACTACCTCTTGAGTTTGATGTGAGGGTTAAATGAGATTACATTGAGGACTGTGCCTGCTTCCGCAGTGTGTGAACTATTCACTATTCTGGTAACCGTTTTTTTAAGTGTAGATTTGCGAAGAAAGTGCTAAGAATGAGTTGTGATGTTTTGCACAAGTTTAATTTTCTTGACATATTGCCGCATGGTGGTGCACCACTTGGTAATAACTGTAACTGAGCTTAACCAATAAAATATGTTTCATTTATTATAGTTGGGCTTGAGTTGATTAATATTATAAAGATGCAGAGAAAAAATTCCCTATGAGTTTAACTCCAGAGATTTCATCTTACAGATCAATGAGAAAAAATATAACAACACTAGAAAAGTGAATAAGAGATATCAACAGAAAAGTCACAGAAGAGGAAATCCAAATGGCCAATAAGTGTATGAAATAACACTCAACTTCGTATGAAACATTTTCATGAATCAAATTGGTAAAACATTTAAATGACTAACAACATTCAAAGGAGGTAAAGGTTTTGGACAATTGATACTCTTATAGACTTTTGTGAAAGAATAAAGTGAGTCCAGACTTTTCAGAGAGTACTTTAGTATTAAATCTATTAGGAATGCATTTGGCTGCAAATAACAGAAAACCAGACTTACTGTGACCTAAACCAATCATTTATTCTTCTCCTGTAACAGTCTGGAGGTAGGCTGCTGCTGGCTTTTGTTTAGCAACTCATTGATATTAGGGCCGTGACTCTCTTGGCTTTCCTTCATGTAGTAACATGAAGGAGGGCTCCCACCCCTCCAATCACTACATCCATCTTTAGGGCAGGAAAAAGGGATAGTACTAGTCATGTCTGTCCCTTTTACCTGGAAAGCAAAAACATCCTCTTCCTCTGGTAAACTTTTGCTGATGTTTAATTGGCCAAAACAGGGCCACATGGCCAACCCTAGCTGCAAGCTAAGTTAGAAAAGTGAGTACCTGACTTTGCCAGTCTTTGTTATGGGAGGCTGAAGGGTGGAAGAAGATAAGAAATGGAGGAAAAAAAGATGTTGGTTCAGCCGGCAACAATTTTGGCCACACCTCCAAAGCCCCAGGTTTCTTCTAGGCCTGTCCTAGAGAAATATTCTCATCTGCAAGAAACATTTACAAGAATTTTCACTGAGGGCTATATTGCCTGCAGCAGCAAGAATTGGAAACTTACTGTCAATTAATAGGGGAACAGTTAGACTATGGTATACCAGTAGCATAGAATACTTTGTGGTGTTGAAAATAGTGAGTTAGATTAGACCTAAACATACTGAAATGGAAATTTCCAAGACTTTTTAAGGAAGGGAAAAGGAAGTTAAAGAACAATATAAACAATATGATTCTGTTTGGAAAAAAAAACCTCACACGCACAAAACTGTACATATGCCTAGAAATGCACAAAAAATATCTGGAAGGAAATACTTCAAACTGATAACACTGATTTTCTCTAAGGAGGGAACTCCAGTGGAAGGTGGAGGGGAACACAAATGAAAGAAATTTCCCATAGCTGTTTGAAGGGAAAGAAAGAATTTAAGGAATTGAACAATATTGAAACAAGAAACTCAATTAATATGCAGTATCAGTGGGAACCTATCAACTCAAGCTAACCAGTTAATTATTTTGTAAGCTAATATATGGCCTTTAATGTGATTTCTGCAGGCAAGTTTGTTTTGGCAGATGGTTTAGCCCAGGATGCTAGGTATGTTTCCCCACATGTTTGCAGTACTTAAGCTTGCTAAGAAATTCTTAACTTTTGAGCTGCTAATAAATTACAATAAAAATAAGTCTCTTAGAAGCAACAGTTATTTAGGATGGCATAACAGACTTGATTAACTTTTTTTAATTAAACTTTTTATTTTGGGATAATTGTTGATTCACATGCAGTTCTAAGAAATCATACAGAGGGGTATGATAATATCTTGCACAACTGTAGTCTTAACATTTATATAGTCAAGATACAAGAAAATTCTGTCACCACCAAATCACTCATGTTGTCCTTTTATAGCCACACCCACTTGCCTACCATCCTGTTTCTCTTCTTAATCAATAGGAACCACTGGTCTGTTCTCCATTCTAAAATTTTGTCATTTCAAGAATGTTATATAAATGAAATCATACAGCATGTGATCTTTTGGAGTTCACTTTTTTCACTCAGCACAATTCTCTGGTGATCGATCCAGGTTGTTGTGTGTATCAATTTTATGTTATTTTCATTACTGAGTAGTATTCCATAGTATAGATATAGCACAGATTGTTTAGCCATTCATCCTTTGAAATACATCTGGATTGTTTCTGTTTTTGTTATTACCAATAACAGGGTTCTAAACACCAATATACAGGGTTTTTTGTGAATGTGAGTATTCATTTCTCTGGAATAAATGCCCAGGAGTACAATTGCTGGGTCATGTGGTAGTTCAATGTTTAGTTTTCTAAGAAACCGCCAAACTGTTTTCCAGATTTACGTTCCCATCAGCAATATTTGAGTGTTTTCTAGTGCTTCCGCATTCTTACCAGCATTTGGTGTTGTCACTTTTTTAATGTAATTTGATTGAGATGTATCCAAAGGCCATACAACCCATCCAAAGTATACAATTACCAGCTCACTGTAGCATCACATAGTTGTGCATACATCCTCATGATCATTTTTAGAACATTTTCTTTACTCCAGAACATCATTATTTTGTACATTAGCCATCCTGATAGATGTGTAGTAGTATCTTGTTGTTTTCATTTGTATTTCCCTAATGGCTAATAATATTGAATATCTTTACATGTGCTGAATTTCCTTCTGTATATCATCTTTGGCGAAATATCTCTTCATGGCTTTAGCCTATGTTCTAATTGTTTTTTTAAATGTTGAGGTCTGAGAGTTCTTTACATATTCTAGACATTGGTTCTTTGTCAGATTACTGTTTTGCAGTTATTTTCTACCACTTGTCTTTTCATCATCTTAACTGCCTTTTGTAGAGGAAAAGTTTTTGATTTCGGTGAAGTCCAGTTTATTGATTTTTCTTTTTATTGATTGTGCTTTTGATGTCAAGACTAAGACTCTTTGCCTAGACAGCAACAATTTTCTTCTATGCTTTTTCCTAACGTTTTATAGTTTTAAATTTTACATTTAGGTCTGTGATTTATTTTAAGTTAATTCTAAATAAGGTATGATACTTAAGATCTTTTTTTACCTTTTTTTTTTTTGCCTTTGGGTGTCCAGTTGCTCCAGACTTATTTGCAGAAGAGATTATCCTTCCTCCATTGAATTTCTTTTACACCTTTGTCAAAAATCTGTTTGGCATGTTTGTATGGGTGTGTTTCTGGGTTCCCTATTCTGTTGCATTGATCTGCATGTCTATCCCTCTACCTATATCATATAGTGTTGATTAACGTAGCTATATAAAAAGTCTTGAAATAGGGTAGACTGATTCCTCTAACTTTATTCTTTTTCAAAATTGTTTTGGCTATTGTAGTTCTGCTGCCTATCCAAACAAATCCTAGAATTTTCTTTTCTCAACTCTTGCTGAGATTTTTGACAGAAATGGCATTAAACCTGATATATCAGTTTGGGGAAGAATTGACATCTTTACCATGTTGAATCTTCCAATCCAAGGACACAATAAGTTCCCCTGTTTATTTAGATCTTTTGATTCTTTCATTTGATCCTTTCATCAGGGCTATGTAGTTTTCAGCATACAAATCCTGTTCATATTTTTTTAGTGATGGTAAGTTGTATTGCCCGTGTGTTCGATGACTGTATACGGAAATAAAATTTATTTTTTATATTTATCTTGTATTCTATGACCTTGCTGAACACATGTACTAGTTATAAGTTTTTTGGTAGATTCCTTAGCATTTCCTGCATAAACAAACATCATCAAATAAGAACACATATTTCTTTATTTTCAATGTGTATGCCTTTTATTTATTTTCTTGCCTTATTGCATCAGCTAGAACTTCCAGCAGTGTGTTGAATAAGCATGGTGAGAGTGGATATCTTTGCCTTGTTTCCAGTCTTAGGGGAAAACCATTCATTGTTTCACATTAACTATAATGTCAGCTGTAGGTTTTTTAATAGGTGTCTTTATTAGATTGGGAAGTTCCCTCTATCCCTAATTTCTCTCAGAGATTTTATCATGAATGTATATTGAATTTTGCTGCATGCTTTTTCTCAACAATTGATTTGATCATATGATTTTTCTACTTTAGCCTGTTAATATGGTGGGTTTTATTGATTGATTTTTGAATATTGAACTAGACTTGGATGCCTGAAATAAACCCCACTGGCTCTTGGTTTATAACTCTTCTCATATATTAAAGAAATCTGTTTGCTAGCATTCTGATAAAGAAGTTTGCATCTGTATCAATGAATGATATTGGTAACAAAAATGTGATATTGATTTTAAAATATTTCTTTTTTTTTTTTTTTTTTTTGTAGTCTTTGTCTGGTATTGGTCCATTAGGGTAATACTAGCTTTGTAAAAGAAATTGGAAAGTGTTTCCTCCTCTTCTAATTTCTGGAAAAGATTTTGTAGAATTGGTGTTAATTAATTTTTAAACATTTGATAGAGCTCTCCAATGAAACTAGCAGGGTGTGGAGATTTCTTAAATGGGAATTTTTTAATTACAAGCTCAACTTCCTTAGTAGTTTTAAGACTATTCAAATGACATCTTTCACATTGGATGAGTTATGGTAAGTTTTGTCTTTCAAGGATTTGCTCCGTTTCATCTAAATTGTCAATTTTATGTTTGTAGAGTTGTTCAGAGTATTACTTCTTTATTATCCTTTTGATGTCTACAGAATTTGTCATAATATTTCCTGTTTCATTCCTGATATTGGTAACTAGTGTCTTTTGTCTTTTTTTTTTGGTCAGTCTTGCTAGTGGTTTGTCAGTTTTATTGATCTTTTAAAGAACCAGCCCTTTATTTCATTGATTTTCTTATAGCTTTTCTGCTATCAACTTAATTAATTCATATTCTTATTATTACTTTCTCTCTTCTGCTTGAATTGAATTTATTTTGTCCTTTTTCTGGGTTCTTAATGGAGGAGATTAGATTATTGATTTGAATCTTTTCTTCTTATATGCATTTGAAGCTGTAAATTTCCCTCTCAGCACTGCTTAGCTGTATCTCACAAATTTTGCTGTGCTGTCTATTCATTTTCATTCATGTCAGTGTATTTTTTTTCAATTTTCTTTGGGACTTCCTCTTTGACCTGTAGTTTATTTTAAAGTATGCTGTTTAGTTTCCAAGTGTTTGGAAATTTTCCTGTAAGATTTCTGTTGTTGATTTCTAGTTTGATTTCATTGTGATCAGAGAACATGCTCTATATGATATCAATTCTTATAAATGTGTTGAAGTTTATTTTCTGGCCCAGATATGTTCTATCTTGGTATATATTCAGTAGTCACTTAAAAATAATGTATATTCTGAAGTTGTTTGCTAGAGTATTCTATCAGTGGTGATTATATCCTGTTGGTGGATAGTTTAATTGAGTTTTTGTTTTATCCTTGAGGATTTTCCATCTAGTTCATCACCTATGTCAAAGTCTCTGACAGTAATTGT
Source organism: Tamandua tetradactyla (assembly GCF_023851605.1). Lineage (NCBI taxonomy): Eukaryota > Metazoa > Chordata > Mammalia > Pilosa > Myrmecophagidae > Tamandua > Tamandua tetradactyla. The sequence continues at coordinate 49,596,350 of NC_135341.1, read as the reverse complement.
GGATTTGTCTAGTTCTCCTATAAGTTCTGTCAGTTTTTGCTTTACATATTTTGAAGATCTGTTGTTTTATGCATGCATATTGAGGATTGCTATGGCTTCTTGATGAATTGACCCTTTTATCATTATATAATATACCTGTCTTTTTTCTTTGCTCTCAGGTCGATTTTGTCTTATATTAATAGTCACTCCTGTTTCCCTCTGTTTAATGTTTGCATTAATGGATGGAAAATATCCTTTTAGTTTCAGCCTGCCTATATTATTATATTTGAGATGAATTGCTTGTAGACAGCGTATAGCTGAGTCATGTTTTTTAATCCACTTTGCCACTCTTTGTCTTTCAGTTGGTATATGCAGACCATTTGCATTTAACATAATTATTGACATATTAGGGCTGATAAAAGAAAAACTCTTTATCAACATGAAAATTAGACTCTCACAGCTCTACTGAGTGATTGATGAATCAGGCAGCATACAATCTAGAAAGTAGAAGAGTGCTCCGAAGAGTGCTAGAAGGGTAAATTTTATATAGACAGACTTATACAAGCAACAAGAAAGTTAGCAATATAAATAACTCCATTGACTGTATCAAGATATTATGCTTATTTGGCTAATGTCAAGCCAGAGGGGCCAGAAGACACAAACTAAATTGGAGGTAGGGGGCTATGATTGGTTGGCATTGGGTTTTGGGTTCTGGGAGACCCAAGCTCACAAGGAATAATAACTAAGTTAATTTTCAATTTGCTGATGTGGGGCTTAGCATGAGTGGCTTCATCTTTTTTTGTTGTTTTTTAATTGAGAACTCTTTACACACATACAGCTCATACATAGTATACATCAATGGCTTACAATATCATCACGTAGTTGTATATGCATCACCATAGTCATTATTAGAATATTTGCATCACTCCAGAAAAAGAAATAAAAACAAAGAACTCATGCATCCCATACCCCTTGCCCCTCCCGCTCATTGATCATTAGTATTTCAATTTACCCAATTTTTAACCCTTTATCCCCCCAATTATTTATTTATTTATTACCCTTATTTTTTACTCATCAGTCCATACCCTGCATAAAAGGAGCATCAGACACAAGGTTTTCAAAATCACACGGTCACATTATAAAAAGTATATATACAGTTGTCTACAAGGATAAAGGCTACTAGATCACTGCTAAGCATTTTCAGGTACTTCCCTCTAGCCACTCCAATACACCATGAACTAAAAAGGGATAGCTCTATAATGCATAAGAATAAAACCTCCAGAATAACCTCTTGGCTCTAAAATTTCTCAGCCACTGAAACTTTGTCTCATTTCTTTCTTCCCCCTTTTGGTCAAGAAGGCTTTCTCAATCCCTTGATACTGGGCCCTGACCCATCCCGAGAGTTCTGTCCCATGTTGCTAGGAAGATTTACACCCCTGGGAATCATGTTCCGCATGGCGGGATGGACAGTGAATTGACCTGCTGAGTTGGCTTAGAGAGAGGCCATATCTGAGCAACAAAAGAGGTTCTTTGGGAGTGGCTGTTTATTGTAAGTAGGCTTAGCTTCTCCTTTCATAGGGGTGAACCCCAAGATCGAGGGCATAGCCTATTGAATTGGTTTTACCCATTGCTTGTGAGAATATCAGGAATTCCCCATATGGGGAAGTTGAATATTTCCTTCTTTTTTCCCAGTCCCCCAAGGAGACTTTGCAAATACTTTTTTATTCTCTGCCCAAATTACCCTGGATATGTCACAGTATCACACTAACCTGTACAAACCAACAGGATCTCACACCCTGTTCAAGAGTCCATATAATTATGGTGTTCAAATAAACAGATCATACAAGTTAAGTTAGATAATGCAGAATCCAAAATATAAATTTTGCACCAAATAAACATCCTTTCCTTTGGTTTCAACACAAAAGTTGAAGTTTTAAAATTTGGACCATATCATCCTTTACCCTAAATTCTGATTTACCTTAGTCCTATCCAAGTTAACTTCATTTATATCTCTAATTGAAGTCTGATCACTTTTTCCTCTTTTTTTTTTTTAACAGTTGCTGTGTGGGGTAATGCTGACTTTCATAGCTTCAGTGTTCTAACTCAGAGTCTCAGGTGTCACATACATATCCAAAGTTTCAGGGAATGACCAGGTTATACTCAAATAGCTCAGTATCTAGAATTTTGAAATAAGTTACAACTCCTGAATATATGTGACTGGTGTAAGAGTTTACAGTTAGGACCCTCCTTGAGGTTCATTCACCTAGATACATGAACTTCACAACTTCATTCCTTCTTGCAGCCACTCAGTAGTCCATCAAATGTATATTCCATAGTTCCCCCTTCCTTTTCTCAGTCTTAGTACCCTTAGGCCTCTTCCATCCATTGCAAATTGTGAACATTGCCGCCATAAACACCAGTGTGCAAATGTCCATTCATGTCCCCACACTCAGTTCTTCCTAGCAACCAGGTTGCAGAATCCTATGGCAGCCCCACCCCTAGCCTTCGGTGGAGCCACCACACTGCCCTCCAGAGGGGCTGTACCCCTCGGCTTCCCTACCGACAGTGAATGGATATATTTCTTTCTCCATATTTTCTCTAGCACTTGTTTCTCTCTGTTCATTTTTAAACAGCTTTTGTTCACACATCATACATTCCAACCTAAGTAAATAGACATGCCTTCACCACCATAACCTATATGAAGACATTTCCTTTTCTTCCGCAAAGAATCCACACCCCTCTCCTGTACCCTCTGCTTGTTGACATTTAGTTTTGACATAGTAAGCAGCTTCATTTGGGCCTATGTGCATTATTTAACAGTGCCTTATCTTCCATTTTGTTGTTTTCTGTTCTTGTTGGATTTTTTTATTGTCAAGTTTCTTTTTCCTGCCTTTCTGTGGGTTCCTTGAACATTTTTTAGAATTCAATTTTGATTTAGTTATAGTGTCTTTGAGTTTATCTCTTTGGTGTAGGCTTCATAGTAATTGTTCTAGGTATTACATTATATATGTATACTTTATTACAGTCATTATTTCACCAATGAAATATAGATAACTTACTTCTCTTTACGTTCTTTTATTCTACCCATTTATGATATAATTTCCTTAAATATTTCCACTGCACAAATTAAGAACCACATCATAGAATGTTATATTTTCCCTTCTACCATATAACATAACAGAGAGACCTTAAGAGAAGGAAATCCTATGGTTTCTCCCCTTATTTTTGCTTACCTTGTTATTTCTTCCTTCCTAATATTTCTGGGTTCCTTCTCTTTTCATCTCCTTTCTGTTCAGAGAACTTCTTTTAGCTGTTCTTTAGGATATATATCTGATGGCAACAATTTTTTTTTAGTTTTCTTTCATCTGTGAATGTCTTAATTTCCCCTTCATTCCTGAAGGATAATTTGCTGGATACAGGATTATGAGTTGACCGTCCTTTTCTTTCAGCTCCCAGAAATTATGATGTTACTTCCTTCCAGCTTCCATGATTTCTGATGGAAATCCACTGTTACTTGAATTGCTTTTCCTGTATGATTAAGGTGTCATTTTCCTCTGATTGCTTTTGTAATTTTTTTTTTTTTTTGGTCTTTAGTTTTCAGAAAGTTTATTTTAATGTGTCTTGGTGTGGAGTTATTTGGGCTTACTCTGTTTGGGGTTAGCTTAGTTTCTTGAATCTGTAGGACTTTTTCTCTTGCCAAATTTGGAAAGTTTTTGTTATTTATTTGAGTATACTTTCATTTCTGCCCTTTTCCTCCTCTTCTGGGATACTAATGGCAAAATGTTAGATCTTTTATTATAGTCCCAGAAGTTTATCAGTAGTGTCTGTTCATTTATTTTTCTGTCTGTTTTCTATCTGCTGTTCAGATTGGGTAATTTCTATTGTTCTACCATTAGGTTCACTGATTCTTTCCTCTGTCATCTCCATTCTGCTGGTGAGCTCACTCACTGAGATTTTTATATCAATTACTGTATTTTTTCAGTTATTGTATTTTTCAGTTCTAAATCTTTGTTTGGTTTTCATTTTCTTCTTTGCTGAGGCTTTCTGTCTCTTTCATTTATTTTAAATGTGTTCATATTTGTTTAGTGAAGCATTTTTATTATTTTTATCATGGCTGTTTTAAAATCTCCATCAGACAAGTCTAATAGCTCTGTCTTCTCAGTGTTGGCATCTGTTGGTTATCTTTTCTCGTTTAGTTTGAGATCTACCTGTTCTTGACATAACTAGTGAATTTCAGTTGAAACGTAGACATTTTCATATAATGCTATGAAATTCTGAATCTTACTTAAATGTTCTGTCTTATTTGATTACCTCTGAAAGCATTCTAGTAGGGAAAGTGGGACAACATATATCATTCCTGCCAGGAGATGGGTCCAGATTCCTCACTCTGCCTCCACTGACACCTAAGGAAGAGGGGCCTCCTTGTTACTGCTGATCAGGAACAGACATTTCTGCTCCCACTTCCTCACCACTGACACCACAGTCATTACTGCTGGACAATGATGAAAGTTTTGACTCTTCCTAACCACCACCATAGCAGGGAGGGAAAGGGAGCACCTTGTTCCTGCTGGGTGGGCTGGAAGGTCAAGCTGGCCACGTGGTCTCCACTGACACTACAGGGGAGGAAGAGACTCTCTCCTGGTTATTGGGGATGAAAGCCCCTGTTTGCTGTCTGGCCTTCTCTGACACCTCTCCGGTACAGGTGGGAGAGCACCTCATTACACTCTGGTGAGGGTCAAAATCTAGGCTTCCCATTTGGCCCTTGCTGGCAGAGTGGGTGGAGCCACAAATTTTTTGTTTGTTTGTTTGTTTGGCTGCAGTAGAGTGATTACTGTCTGAAAGTTTTCTGTCTACTAGCCTTCTGCTTTTCAGGTCCTTTGACCAGAGAGAGTAGGTTTTCGTCCCAGCCTTTTTTTTGTCTGCATCTGTTCGTGTTTCCGTGTAGCCAGCTTCTTACGTTTCGAGTCTGAGATATATGAGGCAAAAAGAAAATCTAGGAAATTTACCACTGTGTCATTCATCAGGCCCCTAGTCAGTCTGCCTTCTTCTTTCCACCTTTCAGAGTCTTCTTATGTTTGTTTTATGTATATTGTCCAGGACTTTTAGTTGTACTTAGTGGGAGGAATAGGGAGAGGTGCATCTATTTCATCTTCGTGAAAGCAGGAAAGTCCCCTGATTAATATTTAGACATGTCGAAACTAAGTATTTTAAGGAAAATTGGAGTTGGAAAGTTGTCATTTTAAAGATTTATTTGAACATTGTGCTAATGACCGATGTAAAAGTCAAGCTGAGTTAGTGCTTTTAAATCTTGATTGTCTCCTTAAAAAAAGAAATGGTAGTAAAAATTTAGTGTAAAATCAAGTCCAGATGAGTAAGGATTCAGTGACAACTGTTTTTTTAACCAACCTTAAAAGGATACCTCATAAACTTTGGTCTTAAAAACAAAATTTTGATGGGAGTTCATAAGTATTCTAATTTAAATATGTTTTTAATCTAATATTCTGTTTATTTGGCTAGTCTATTTAACAGCATATCTTATCTTTCTTAATTAAAAAGCATTAAATAAAAAGCATACATTTAATAAAATAGAAATGTCTTCTTGGGTTAGGCACAAAGGAGCTTATTTGTTGATTTAGCACTCATGGCCACCAGAGAGGGTTTGCTGGCCAGTGGTTGAAAAAGTCTGCTTCTGTCTTGTCTGTACTGGAAGCAGGTCTGTGGGCTCCAGAACTCACCCCAGGATGTCCCAAGCTAGGGAGGAACCCCATTTGGAATGGCAGAGCTGGGTTTTGAGAAGGGACCACAAAGCTTCAAGTTTAATTCTAAGATAAATGACCTTTTCCTATTTGGTGATGTTTCGACTGGGGGATAGGGACGGGTGGGACAGCAAAGAAGGGAGAAGTACATGGCAATGACGGTGGGTTCATCCAGGCAGGAATGGGCAGAGCTCAGGAAATGCCCTTGCCACAAATGAGTCTAGATTTAATCTTTTTTTTCGCTTGCTCTGACAGTACTACATGGTGCCAAGGCTAGCAACATCTAGCTGCTAAAAAAAGGAAGTGAAAGGATTCTTTTGGGTCATGTCGAAGGTATAATATATACCTTATAATTTTCTTTCCAGTTCTTATCAGGCAAGTAAAGTTCAGCATTTTAAATGACCTATCTTACCTTAAAAAAAAAAAAAACCTCTTTCTTTAAATAATTCTTTACTTTAATCCCTTCATATATACAATTTCCTATTTTATAAAAAATTGGACTGCATATTCAGTGCTTTATTTAAAATAAAATTAAGCAAATATTTGCCTTCATCGTGCTGAGACAACATCTCATAATGGGGCAAAGGCTTAGAAACTACTTGTAGCACTGGGTTGGGACGTGGACATTTTCATATTGGAGATCAAGACTGAAAACGCTGGTAGCATGGTTCTCTGAAACCAGGGCCTAATGAAAAGCAGTCTTTATGGATGCTGAGGATTATGTAATCACCTAAGTAATAGCTCATTTTGATTCTGAGTAGCTCCTTCACATTAAAAACTGAAAGGTTTCTTTGTAATTATAATTTCTATTAGGCTATTTGCCAAAATATTTTAAAATCCTAGTACTCAAAGCGCTTAAAAAAACTGAAGGGAAGTGGCTTAATATTTACTGATTGATGCTTCTCTTACCTTTCAAGATTAGTTGGGGTTTTTTTTTGTTTTTTTTTGCATGGCAAGCATCAGAAATCAAACCCAGGTCTCCAGCATGGCAGGCAAGAATTCTGCCACGAGCCACTGTCACACCACCCTCAAGATTAGTTTTATTAATTTTTTTTTTTTTAATTTTTTACATGGGCAGGTACCGGGAATCGAACCCATGTCCTCTGGCATGGCAGGCAAGCATTCTTGCCTGCTGAGCCACCGTGGCCCACCCTCAAGATTAGTTTTTAACCTAAGCTTTCAGTGTTCAGGTGTCTTGAAGAACAAACTGCAACACCTTGTCAACATAGCTTGAAAAAAATGTAGCCTTTTAGTACCAGAGAGAAATCAATATTCCAATGAGAAGTCATACTATACTTTAAACTGTATAGAATCTCTCTCTCTCTCTGCATTCTGATCAGGTTTCAGCTTTCATGCTTAGCGTGTCATAAATTTGTTCTAAGTATTTGACTCACTTATGTCCAAGTCAGAAACTACTAACACTGACTTTACTTCCGAAGACTTAAGTCAGAGCCATGTTTTCTCTCTCCTTTCCAAAGAAAAGCTTAACGTATTCATTTTGATTGGGTTAGAACAATGTGTTCCAAACACATAAAATTTAAGTAGCTCTTAACTCTTCAAAGTATATAAGCACTTATTGGTAAGAAGTAATTTTTCTACTCCACAATCACCCGGTATCAATCACTACATTGACCTGGCTTCTGTCCTGAAATAATTTTTAAAAAAAAAAGAATTTTTTTTGAAATAAATTTTCATTCAGTAAAAACCCTCTTGGTATAACCCAGAGTTCTGTGAGTTTTGGCACACTCGTACAGCTGTGAACCACTGCCATAATCAAGATATTTCCATCATCCCAAAATATTCCCTTGTGCCTCTTTCCATTTATGCTTTCCCGACCCCACTCAGCCCCAGCAACGACTTATCTGTTCTCTTGTCTATCACTTTGCCTTTTCCAGAATGTCATATAAATGGAATCATACAGTATGTAGACCTTTGACTTCTTTCACTTAGCTTCATGCTTTTGAAATTCATCCAAGTGCTTGCATGTATCAGTAGTTCTTTCCTTTTTCTTGCTGAGTAGTATTCAATTGTATGGATAGATCATAGTTTGGAAGTATATGCTTACCTTTATAAGAAAGTGACAAACTGTTTTCCGAAGGAACTGTACTATTTTACATTCCCATCAGCAATGTATTCCAAAGGGACTGTACTATTTTGTATTTCCACCAGCAACAGTTCTAGTTGCTCTGCATCCTTGGGAGCACTTGTATTGTCAATTTTTTATTTTAGCCATTCTAGTGCATAGTAGTGCTTATCTCATGATCATTAGCTAGTGACTGATGGTGTTGAGATTCTTTTCACATGCTTACTTATTTGTCATCCAGATATCTTCTTTGGTGGAATGTCTTTTTCTAATTGCTCTCCTTTTGTTTTTAATTGGTTTATCTGTTTTCTTATTATTGAGTTTTGAGGGTTCTTTCCATTTTCTGGATGTATGTCCTTTGTCAAATATGTGTTTTGCAAATATTTTTTCCCAGTCTATGGTTTGTATTTTCATTCCCTTAACAATGTCTTTTGAAGAACAGAAGTTTCTAATTTTGATGAAGTCAAGTTTATCCAGTTTTTTTCTTTTATGGATTATGCTTATGGCATTGCATCTTAGAAATCTTTGCTAACCCAAACTTGTAAAGATTTTCTCCTGTGTTTTCTTCTAGAAGCTTATTTGGGGGGAGGAGTTATATTTAAGTCTGTGATCTGTTTTGAATTAATTTTTGGATGAAATATAAGGTATAGTTTAAGGTTTATTTGTTTGAATACGGATATTTGCTTGAGCAACCTTTTTCCATTGTATTGCCTTTGAACCTTTATTAAAAATCAATTGACCAAGAATGTGTGGTTCTGTTTCTGGACTCTCTTCTCTCCTTTAGTGTTCATATAAAGCACTGTTGAGCTTAGTACAGTACTAGTGCTCTTTAAGAAGTCAATTATTGGTCATGATTTAAGCAAAAGAGAAAACCAAGACATTTTACAGTATCAGAGCAGATCTGCATTTTGCCTAAAAGGCAAGACTTAGGACTTTCTCCAATTTTTACTTTGGGAATTTGCCTAAATAAACTTTGTATAGTATCCATCTTTTTCATGTTTAAAATTGGGGCTGAAAATTTCTTGTAAAGCTTGAGTATCCTGCAGAAAGGTAATACAAAAGCATACTATAAGATAAATAAGCATTTGAGTTTAAATTATAGTCTCTCATAGTTACACAGTGGTATAAAAATAGTGACTATCTTGATGGGATCTAAGAGAATAAAGGAATAAAAGATCACCAGAACAGAAATGAATGTATTGAAGTCTCAGCGTGGCAGTTGGGCCTGGACTCTTGAGAGTGTGGGCTCACTTTTGAGGCTGTCCACAAATGTCTGCAGGAAAAAAGGAAGTGGTTACACTGCCTGAAACAAATGGGAAGAGCCAGGCTCATTGACATGGTGGCTTGGGCTCTGCTACTGTCAGGTAAGCAAATCAGGTGAAACTTCTCTGAGAATGAAATCCTCATCCAGGCAGTGTGCCCCACTTTATATACTGATCACAGTTCCGTTTTGCTACCAACAAATTGACAAGACATTTCTTAGAAAATAATGGAGAGCTGGCCAGAGTCTCAGAGTTGGAAATGAGTGGGCAAATGGCTGACAATCTACCTCCTTTCTGGGCTATCACTCATTCCAGTCTTCCTCTGGAGGGCTGCTGGATGTAAATTTCTAAAGCACAACTCTGATCACACTGCTAGCTTAAAGCTTTCCCCACTGGTTCCTTATTGTCCCCACAATGAAAATGTGGCATGTCACAGCCCGTAACCCTTTACTGACTAACCCCAGACCAACTTCAGCCTCCTGACCAGGAATCCCTTTCACTCTATAATGAACTACTTGCTGAGTCCTAATATGCTGTGCTTTTTCACACTACTGTGCGTGTACTGATTCCTCTTCTTGGGATGCCTTTTCCCTTACACCTGATGGAATCTTAGTCATCCTCTAAGATTCAGCTCAAGCATCACCTTCGCTTTATGCTTTCCTGCTCTGCTTGAACAGAATGCAGTAGGTAGAGTATAAAGTTTAAGGCATGAACCCCAGCTCCATCACTTAGGAGTTGTATGAACTTTGACAAGCTACTTAATCATTCAGAGCCTTAATTTCATAGTAATAAATAATTTATAGGGTTATTGTGAGATTAAATAAAATTATGTGTATATATATATGTATATAATACATAACAAAATGCTCTAGCATTTAACAAACACTATTATTAATTATTATTATTATTATTATCATCTCTAATTCATTTATCCAATAAACATTTTTTGAGCAATGTGCCATTCACCCATACCAAAGGCTTGGGATGCACAGATGAATGAAACTTGGTTACTATAGTTGAGGTGCTCAAGCACAGTTATGCAGGGTACCAGAAGAAGCTACCCTTTAGTTTATAACTACTGTATGCCAGGTACTATACATACATATCTCATTTCATTCTCCAGTAACCTTAAGGTGTAGATATTATAATCTCCATTTTACAACTGAGGCAACTGAGGCTCAGACAGGTTTAGTAACTTGCCTATTATATGGATATATACCTACCAAATGGTAGACCCAAGAATTAATCTAGTCTCTCTGACTCCAGAGTTCAAAGGAACCTTAGGAAATATTTGGAGACTACCTACAAGCTCCTTTGAGATGTGTGTCTTGGAAGAAAAATGCCTCTTTCTACTTCTGCCGGAGGCAGTGTATTGAGCAGGATAAATTCTAGGGTTCGCCCAAGAGTGTAGATGACATTTTCTCATCGTTTGTGTTGTTCTGTTATTTATATAACAAATTATTTATTTCCTTGGATCTTGCTGCTAACGCTTAATCCTCTTCATATTCATTGTGTGCTATGAGTACTAGAAATGAGAGAAGTTAAAAATGTATAGTAAAGGTCAAGAATCCAGTTGCATTTACCTGTAAAATTCCTGAAGAAACCATTGGACTCACTCATCACTTTCACACTATTACTAGGTACCTAATTAAATAAAAGTGGTATTTTAAGATGTTTTTTGAAGGAAAGAGTTCTAATGTGGCTCTTAAAGATGTTCACATACCACTGTATTGGTCAGAGTTCTTAGTTGCAACCACAGAATCCATTTAAGCTATTTTAGTCAGAAATGGGCTCATCAAAAGATTTTAGTGACTTTTAGACCCTATGGTGGGGCCAGAGAATCAGGTTTGGCTGTTTTGCAGCCAAGATAAATGCTTAGCTGTACCATGGAACTATTCTAGTGAAATGTACTGCTGTTTCCACCTGATGATGAGTCAACCTAGAAGCTTCACCATAACAATACTTGCTCTTACTTAAACTTGGTATTCATTTTCTAGGAACTCCTAGAAATGAGGAAGCCAATTCTTGGAGTACACTGGATTTTCTTTAGGTATTTGCTCATTTGAGGAGCTGGGCTTAATATCTGATCAGAAGAGAAGATCTTATAAAAATAAAATCCTAGTTAAAGAAGTTGAAGCATATTCAAACAATGAAATAATATACAACAATTAAAAGATGAACTAGAGCCACATCTTTTCAACATGGTTGAAACTCACAAATATAATTTTGAATAAAAAAGCAAGTTCCACAATATCCTATACAGTGTGATACCATACATGTATAGTTTGAAAACATGCAAAAATTGTATTTAGTATATGGATATATAAATACATAATAAGACTATAAAAACATGCTTAGGAATTATGAACAAATTCATAATAGTGGTTATTTCTGAGGAAGAGGAAAGGGAAAGAGTCTGGGAAGGGAAAACAGGGAGCTTCAGTTTTATCTTTAATATTTTGTTTTTTTATGAACTATTTTTTGAGGCAAATACAGCAAAATATTAAGATTAGATAGAGCTGGGAGCTGGCTAATCCAATATATAGTTTCTAATATTATCTCCTCTACTTCTCTGTTTAGACATTTCATTAAAAATATTAATCCTGGACTATAATAGAGTAGTAGTAACATATATAAAATATTACCTCCTTACATAGAGATGCATTCGTAAGAAATGGTACAAAATGCAGTTATTGAATTTAGTTGCTTCTTCTCCAATAGGAGAGTGTTTAGGAAGCTATAAAAAATATTTGGTTAATCGAGTTTTCCAGGTTCAAATGCTTCTCATCACTAGCTCAGGCTGTGCCAGATATGCAAGCTGAAGCCAGGGCCCCCAGTCCTACTATGTTTCTCTCAAGTGACCTTCCAGAGGGTGTCTGAGTGCTTTGTCTAGAGCCAAATTGTCTTTGTGTAGAGTGCTAGCCACAAAAGTCCATATTGTTTTAAAATGTTCTGTTTACAGATGTGTAGACAAATAGCACGGTGCCATCAAAGGGATGGTTTGCTTGATTTGCCAATTCTACCCCACTTATCACGAGACTGTATTTGGGGAATAAAGGAACCGAAATGTAAGTCAGGTCCTTTGTATTAGGCAAAGTGAAATATCAGAAGGAGAACAAAGAAATGTGTGAAATGCAAAGTCAAGAGGCGTCATCTTAAAAGAAATCCAACTGGAAAAAGCCTTTGAAGACCTCTGGCGTTGCTACACAGAAGCCCTCACTAAGGCTTTGAACTGGTGGAATTTCCATTTAGATTTCACTTTGGTTCCCCAGTGGTCTCGACTGCCTACACTTCTGGTTCTTTAGTGCCGAGATTTTTAACCTGGAGTCCATAGATCCCAAATGGTCTATGAATAGAATTCAGGGGATCTGTGAACTTGAATAGGAAAGATATCACATCTTATTTTTCGTTGACCTCTAACTAAAATGTAGCATCTTCCTCTGTTACAAATGTAGGCAACAAACCGCCATGGTATTAGTAGTGGCTACGACTTTATCATCATGTTCAAAAGAGATTGGCCTGTGATTTGCCTTACTTTTTATTTCCTTGTGAAATTTTGGTATCAAGGTTATGCTGCCCTCAAAAAACAAATTGACAAACCTCTTCTCTTGTTTTAGTCTCTGAAAGAATTTATGCAAGATTGGCATTGCATATTTTATGAATATTTAGTAGAATACGTTGGTGAAGCTCATTGGTGCCTGTTTCTTTGTGGGAAGGTTTTTAATATAGATTTAATTTATTGATAAATAATAAAACTATTCATAGATTCTGTTCTTGTATCATTTTTGGCAGGGTTCTTATTTCATCTCCATTTTTAAAATAATATGTGAAAGTTGTTAAAAATATCCTCTTGTCTTTTTAATATCTGTGTGATCTGTAATAATGTCCTCTTTTTCATTCTTAATATTAGGTAAAATTTTTAAACATTAGCTTGGGATTCTTAAGGGTTTAGGGAAATGGCCATCATTATAGGATTTTAAAGTAGTACAACCTTTCTGGAAGACTGGCAGTGTACCTCACACATAAAATGTGCATGTATTTTATTCAACCCCTCTTTTTAAGGAATTTACCATAATTAAATGATTTCACAAATGCAGAATTATTTAGCACAGCATTATCTATAACAGCAAAAAGAAATTGGAAATAAATAGAGGACAGGAAGTAATGATATTATTTACATTCACTAAATAAATTCACTAAAATACCTTATAATTATAAACATAGGATTTTGACATGGAAAAGTGCTAGGGACTTATTGTTGGTTACAAAATCAGTCACAGAAAAGTGTGTACAATGTAGCCTCTCCTATGTTAAATTGCATACATATTTCTCTGTTTGCAAATGTGTGCATAGAGAGTAATTTGGAATCATGGTCGCCAAAGCATTATCTATGAGTGGTTGGATGTTAGGTCACAATAACTGTTTTGTTTTGCTCTTCTTTTAAAATATTTTACATGAGCATGCATCATTTCTATAAAAATAGTAAAACTGGGCAGGCCACGGTGACTCAGCAGGCAGGAATGCTTGCCTGCGATGCCAGAGGACCCGGGTTCGATTCCCGGTTCCTGCCCATGTAAAAAAAAAAAAAATAGTAAAACTTTCTAAAGAGCTTGGCAGTAGGGAGAAGACGAGAGGGTGATAAAAGAGGGGAATGTCAGAACATTTTTGTTGCCTGATGGGGAAAAGCCAGGGAAGATGGCAAGCTTGAAGCTACAGGGAAAAAAAAAATTAGTTGAATAAAGCCCTTAAAGCAGTAGGGCCTATATTTAGACACAGAAGTCAGCCTTGAATGAGCAGATACTTCTTCCCGGAAGGAAGATATGTTTGAAGATATGGAGAAGTTCAGAACTAGAGAGAAGGGAAATTGAGAGTTTCATGATTGAGGGCTTCCAGTTTCTTGGTAAAATCAGAGGTAAGACGTTTGCCAAGATTAGAGAAAATAGGAGTGGAGCACAGGCCTTGAAGAAAATGACTAAGTTCTACAATAAAATTGAGAGGAGGAGAGGGATTTGGTGGAGTCTGGGTAGCTGTGCTGGTCAGGGGACCTTACCAAAATTGTAAATCCTGCATTTGTAAGAGAGCCCAACAGCAGGGCTGATCAGTTTTTCTCTAGGAGGAGAGCAGGATTGTTGCAGGGTTAAGGAGTGCCACAGCAGACTTAGTTGAACTTCAGATGAGAGAATTTAGGATATTAATATGGGAAATTTAAATGATTAGCCTTAGAATCCAGGATGGTTGGGGAAGAGGGAATTAGAAAGAATGCAAGGGATTGGATATGTAGTTGAAATATGAACATCCATGAAGTCAGAGGACAGAAGTTCATTGTCAAAGTAGGTTTCAGAATTTAACACGTTATGGAAATGCTGGGCTACACAAAAGTCTGCTCTGTGGCCATGAAAGTAGAGGAATAGAAGGTGGGAAGGTTGGTGGGTTGTGATACTGAGGGAGTTCAGTGGGTCTTCCTTATAAGTGGGATATTTCCCAGGCCGGTAGCAGGAATTCTTTTGGAGAACGTTTTGGGACACGTAGTAAGCAGTTGGCTTCAAGGATGGAAAGAAGGCTAACTTCTCAGAGAAGGCTTGATGAAGAAAGCTGGTAGAGTCCACTATAGGATGGCAGGGAGTTTGCGTACCCTTTCTCTCATGACCAGGAAGGACCCTGAGCTCCAGGAGAAGCTTCCTCTGAAGGCTGAAGAGTGAAGGTAGGTTTGCATTCCAGAAGCTGGGAGGGGAAATGGCCTAAAGGAGAAGGAATGCTCCACAGAAAATCTCTTAGCAAAGGGACAAAGGACATGGGGTGCAGATGAGAAGGCATACAGTGTGAGAAAGGGGTTTCTAAAGAGAAGACTAGAGAGAAGAAGGGCTGAGCTGCAAGGGGTGAAGATTTGTTTGCTGGTTTTCCAAAGGAAATGCTGAACTGTGTGTTTTCTTCTTATCACAAAGCAATATCTGCTCACTACAGAAAGAACAAACTACAGGCAAGCAAAAAGCAAAAACAAGTGAACAGAAAGAACTGTAAGAACTACCCATGATCCCAAGGTCCCAGAGCTTTTCCCAATGGCATATTCTCTTCCTGTTCCCACTGCCAGGACAAGGCCACATCATCTTAGAGAAAGCTGGTCTTCTGGGTCACAAGTGTCTCTCCCTAGCTGAGCCCCAGGTCTGCCCAAGTCTCCACACACCTCCCATCCTCCATGGGCTGGTGCAGTCATCTTCCCCAAAAACCACTCTCCTCTGTCACTTCTCTTCTTAGGTTCTGTCATATCCATCATCCCCTCCCTGGCTTTTGACAGCTTCTATAACTTGGCACCATCTACTTCCCCATGCTTCTTTCCAAACCTTTCTTTTTACTCAGAAGTGCCTTCTCATGTCCCTACCAATTCACTTCCCCCAATCTTCACATCTGGATCTCTAACCCCTTACTAGGATGCCTGCCCTATGGGTATGACCACTCCCATCCAGATTCTCCCAGTGGTCAAGGCCGAGTGCCCCCCTCCAAGTCCATATTGATCTTTGTCCTTCCAGGCACTCATCTGACCATCGTTTTAGGACTTACATCAGTTCTGTTTCAGCAGGCACTTAGGTAGGAGGCACAGAATTTAAAGCCAGCAGAACCTAGCACTCTCTTACTCATGAGGAAACTAAGATTCAGAGCGCCTAAGGGTCATCCTCAAAGTCAACCGGCAACTATTAATATAGCTAAGACTAGAACCCTGATACTCAGGCCTGACTGCTACTTGTTGAGTTGAGAATTCCTTTTAAAATGAAGACCTGAAGCAATCGTTATCAGCATTTAAAGTACATCAGAATTACCTAGGAAGATATCTAGAAATACAAACTCCTAGATGCAACTGGAGAAAGCCCTGTTTAAGTAGGTCTAGGATAAAACCCAAAATCTGCCTGTTTCAAAAATCCCCAGGCGATTTGATATAGGGAGCCCTCGGATCACCCTTTGAGAAGCCCTGCCTTTGGTATCATGTTTTTGGTTTTGCTTTCTTTTTCTGAGCTTCCTGATATTGCTCCCATGGACATTGCAAAGCTTTTCTCATGCTTTCCAACTGCAGGAGCAGGTTTGGGGTACCACATAGCCAGACCCACGTCCCGAATGCTAACAGGAACAGCTTAGTGCTACAGCCCATGTACCTTCTTGGCTCATTCTGGCCTGCCTGAGCCCAGCCTGCTGTCTTCCCCATCAATAGGGGCCCAGGGGCCAAAGTATTTTTCGAAGTACGTTTAGGCATATTTCAGCAAGATATTAAGTGTAGTGGGGTTTGTGTTGGAAACATCTCATGTGTCAAGGTGTTTCTGAGCACCTCCTGACATGTGAATGCCTAGCCTCTGTGGCCTGCCAACTGCCTGTGACACAGGGCATCTGAGTAAACCCAACCCAAATCTCAGTCCCACAGCCCGGGGCCAGGATGGCCAGGTGGAGAGGCGGTTTGTGTAGTGATTAGGGCAGGGTTCTGGGGCACACTGCCCAGGTGTGTCTGCCAGTTCCACCGTGTCTAGCTGCATGACCTGACACCTCTTTCCCTCTGTTTCCCCATCTAAAAGGTGAGAATGGAAACATTTCCTACCTCATGGGGTAGGAATTTGTGAGGATAACAAATTAATGCATGTAAAGTACTTGGGACCATGTTTGGAACATGGTAAGTGTTCAGTAAATTACAGCTATCATATAGTCAGTTCATGAAAACTGTAGTGAAATAATGAGACTCTGAAGAGATGACTCACTGCGCGACACACTGATCAGTCTAAGAGCTACAGTCTCATTGTAGCGTGAACGGAGATGGGAAGAACAACTAGCAGTGTGGTAATGGCTCTTCAAAATGCTGCCTAGACCTCTGAAGACGGTTGAAATATGCTCAGTGTTTCCCAGCAGTAAGGTCAAGCCTTGCATAATTTAAGAAACATAGAGCATTTCAGCATTTCAGTGCTTTGATAAGGTGACAGTTACATAAAACCAAACAGATGAGCAGAACCAAAGGTCAGGGAGAGGGTGCTTTTAATTAAAAGATTTGTTAATGCTGGAGTGAAGAGTATGATAGAAGGATGCAGGAGCAGCTACAGCCCTCATAAAGTTTGGGCCCAAGTTTATGCCCAAACAGAAAAAACATCTCCCAACATTTACTATCAGACTTAACATCAATGGGAGGTATGAAAAGTTTCTTTTATATTAGCCATATTGTTGGTGTTTTCTTACTCCTTGGCAATGATTTTGGGATAAAAGTAACATTGCATCAGACTCTGAAGTGACACAAAGCTGAATTAATCTTCATCGTATGTTTTATTGAACTTTTCTGTAAAATACTGTACTTGTAGCCCTGCCAAAGCATCACCTTCCTGTGTCACGTTGCCAGGTTAACCTTCCTTGATGCTTCAGATGTAGTGGTGCCACACTCCAAATTCCAAATTCAGGAGAGCCCTAGAAAGGTGTTGGAAAGCAGGTTTCAATGGCTTATTTCTGTTTGGGGGTGGCAGTTGCTAGTCCATGAGCACTTACCAAGAGTGACCCTGTGGGCTAACCACTAAAATACTTCTTAGATTGCCCTCTTTGAGTTGTGCAATATTTCCTTATAAGGGGACTGTTTTAAATAGACTGCTTGGTGTTTGTCACAACATAAGGCTCAAACTTCTAGAAGCCAAAAAGCCAGTTTGTTTCTGGAACCATTTTTAGGCCAAACATCAACCTCATCTCTTAGGAGGGACCAGAATGAAAAGCCCCTCAAGTTGTCCAAACTTGTTGGAGCTGATGCTCAAGCCGGGGCCTTTTAGATCCAGGGGTAGGGAGAGTACTAGAAGGGCTGCTGCCAGCCAGGCCAGGCTGAAAACTTTGGCTCTGCCTCAGCATTTGGCAGCCTTCCGTTTGCCTTGGCAAGCAGCTGTTGTGGAATGAGTCCCCAGGAATGGGTAGGGCCTGGAGAAGCTGTATGGGATTGAAATCCATAATCTTACCTCAGAACCATTTAAGATAAATATTTTTAAAATATTTACAGATGAAGAAAATATGAGATTAATGTATTATTTTATATTGCTGCCTATCCAAGCAGTATGGGGATCGGAACGCTGGCTTGGAGACTGAGTGGGGCAGGCAGTAGATGGGGCTCCAGCCAGGCTGTAACTGGTATTTATTTATGCACCTCCTTAGTGTAGGACGTGGGCCACACCATGCTATAGAGTACGATGACCGTGACACCGTCGCGCTGAGCACGTGTGTATAAGGCATGATTTTGAGTACCAAGCTGTTTGAAATTTTTCACCATACAGTTTACATCTTTATTATGTTAGAAGATATTTTCTTGCTGTCAAGCCAAAGTGTGTAACAGTACAGGGCATGCATGGATCTCCTAGGCCCAGACCTTACAAAGACTATGGCATCCAGGAGGGTCAGTATGTGGCTAATAGAAGTTCTAGGGAGAAAGAATGCAGAAAATAGAGAAGAAAATTTTTAAGAATTAATACCAGAAAATTTTCAGAACCAGAATTAATACAAGAAAACTTTCAGAACCTTAGGTCACGGCAATCTAGATTCTGGCGCAATGAATGAAAACAAGTACTCATACATAGGCACATTATCCTCAATATTCAAAATTTCAGAAGTAATGAATTTATGTATTTTTTTTAATTGTAAGTTTTTGAAGTGAGAAAATTTGTCACAAACGAATGAAAATCAGAATACTATCAGATTTCTTAACATAATTTGTGTAAGCTAGAAGACAGTAGATCAAAGTCAACAAGATTCTAGGAGAACATTATTTTCTGTCTAGGAATTTTATACTCAGCCAAAGTATGAGGATACCCACTCAAGTGTGAGGATAGAGCAAAGACATTTAAATCTGCAAGGACACAAAAATTTGCTTCCTGTAGATCCTTTTCCAAGAAGCAACCAGAATAAGTACTTCAGCAAAAATTAGGAAATAAATCAAAAAGGAGAGAGAAATATAACCCAGGAGGCAGGGAGCCAACATAGAAAAGCAGCTAAGAGAAGCCCAATGATGTATAAAGTAGGCCCAACTAGTATGGAATTTGCAGATTATTTGATATGCTTGGCCGTTAGGAAAATGGATTTATACATATCAATAGTTCAGGCAGAGTATTTAGAAGAATTTGAATACGGGTACATAGAAGATTAAGCAAAAGAAATAAAGAGGGAAATGTTAACTCCAAGAAAAAAAATCGTACAGGAAAAAAATTAAAATCAAAGTAAACTCCTTGGCTTTTCAGAGAACAGTTTTTTTTTTACTGTGATGATAATGCAGGGGGAGGGGAAATTGGGTTGGTGGCATAAAAGAGTTAAAAGCAGACTACCATAACAAGAAGTTAATAGATGAAGGATAAAATTGATAAGAAATGGCAATGTTAGGTAATTATTTGGTTAAAGAAAAGGCTAAAAGCATTGAAAACATTTCCCTCTGAATCGTGTTTTTTGTTTTAAATATTCTGGGCAATTTGATTTAAGCTGTGATTGTATTTTCTCAGATAAAAATGAGGACTTAATTTTTCATTTAAAAATGAAAGTTTAAATGTGTGACTGTCAGTGGAAAAATTGAAGCCTGCTTCATCCAACAAGCTTTTGCCACCACAGGCACCATCACTGTGGGAATGGTAGCACACCGAGTCTTGGTCAGATCTAGGCTCTCTGTCTTGAGGTTTCTTGTCACAGGCTATCCTCCATGTCCAATGGCAGGTAACTGGGCTGTCTCCTGCCAGTTACACCAAGTTTCAGATAAGGTTATAAGGCTGGGCAGGGTAGAGGGGCCTTAACCTTAAAACAGGAAGGGAGGAAAGAGGAAGGAAGGAAGGACAAAATCCCCTCCATAGATGGATTTAGAAAATGGTTTGAACTTTGCTATTGAGACAGCTTCAGGGAAATTCTATCCTCAGTCCATCAGTCAGCTGAATATGGCATCAGATAACGATTCCGCTTCACCATCTGAAGGTTGCCTGGTCTGACTCAACTGTGTGTCTCTAGACCAGCCCCAGAGAGCAGAGTTGGCACAGCAGACTCTCCCATTCCCCCCGCTGCTCCAGAGTGACGTTGGGGCTTGGTTATTAGGGTTCCAGGCTGACCTGATCCAGTGATCAATATAGACAATATAGAATGGATCAGATCTCCCATCACCCCATCCCTCACCCAATTGCCTTCTCCTTCATACATCACCACTGCTGACTGCAGGTGCTTTATCTTAAGTCTAGGGCCTTCCCCAGACCAGACTAATCCATGTCTGGGTTCACTGAGTCTGGTTAGAATTCAACCACCCAGACCACAGTGATATTCAAACAACCATTCACTTCCCTACAGCCTACCTCTGTTGACCAGCACTGTCTGAAAGAAGTGATTGTGAAGGGAAGAGCCTGTCTACTCCTACACACAGGTGTGCAGGCACCAGGCCAGCCACAAGCTAAGACACAGCTGTTTTGTATAGACTGGTCTGTATTAAAGCCCAGACTGTCCTCCCTTCCAAGGCTTGCAGTACCATGTTATAGTGGAATCTGTTGTACTGAGCGGTTAGTTGGGGAGGACCCCTCATACTTTCTAAATCACTAGCTCCATACATGGAGGCACTTTCCTTTAGACAGAACATATTTTTGTTGTTTTTAAGTAGTATTCCACTTTTAAAATGCTTGTGTATTTAGTACGGCAGTTATGCATGCTTGTTACAGATTGAAACAGTATAAAAGTATATTAAGAAGATTTTTCCCCACCTAAACCCCTCTATTTAAAAAAAAGTTTTTTTAATGGTGTCTATATATGTATATAGAACTTTATGCAGTATATACGTGTAATATATATATACACTTATGACTATATATAAAGTCATTAAACAACGAGATCTCACCTACACAGTGCAGTTTGTTTTTTCTGTTGATATACATTATAGAACTTTTATCAGAACTTTTAGATCTGCCTCATTCTCAAGAAAATTCATTATACTTATGTGCCTTGATTCATCTGATCAGTCTCCTATTGATGAACATTTAGATTCTTCTAGACTTCTAATATCAATATCAGTACAGCAATAACACCCTTAACTTTGAAGTCAGATAGTCTTGGCTCAGATTCCAGATACTCTATTTACTTTCTTTGCGTTATTGAGCAACTTATTTAAACTCTCTGTGCCTCAGTTCCCTCATCTGTAAAATGGGGATAAAATTGTCCTCACAATGTCCCTACCAAAAAAGAGCTAAGTGAGGTAATATATATACAATACATTTTAACATATTGCATAATGATAGCAAACATTTATTATATGGATGAACAAAGTATTTAGCCTTATAACGTATTTTTTAATATCTGTAAAGGCAATCCCTCCATCATATTATTTTTTTAATGGCATTAGTATTCTTGTACATTTGCTTCTCCAGGTAAATTTTTTGTATATTCTGTATGAGGGAGTCACATTTCATTCTTTTTTCCACGTGATTATCCCATTATTGCAGCACCCATTTGTTGAATTTTTTGTGTTTTTGTTTGTTTGTTTTGCTTGTTTGTTTTTGGGAGGAGTGCATGGGCAGGGAATCAAACCTGGGTTTCCCACATGGCCTGGGAGAATGCTACTACTGAACTACCCTTGCACCCCTCTCTGGGTAAATTTTTAAATCAACTTTCCGCTACCTTCCATTAATATGACAAGTTAAAAAAAAAATTCCGGTTGGAATTTTGAAGATTGTCACCAGTTTTAAGGTTGCTAGAATAGAAAGACCCTTGGACTTGAGTCAAAGAGAATTGGATGCAGTCGTGGTAACCCTCAAAAGCCACGTGACCATGGGCAGTTCATTTAAACTCTCTGAGCAGCTGTAACTTCCCTATCTGTAAAGGGAAGGATGATCTTTCTGTGATTGCAGAGTTAGTGTAAAAGAAAGCACTGGAACAGTGCCCAATGCTTAATAAATTGTACTTGTTCCTAAGCAAGTGCTTTTGCTTTATTTTCTGGCCCTTTGGCATCAGCACCATTTTTAGCGACAGTTCTAAGTTGAACGTCAGTGAGGACTGTGTAAGAGCGGAGCAGCGGTGAACATGCAGGATGAAGTTACAGCCCCCACTTCCTGTGCAAGGCAAACTGAACATTTGTGACCAGTTAAGATTAGCCAGAAGGGAGGAAAGGCAATAGGGACAAACATAAACTGTCCCATTGGTGCCGGCCATGTGCCACCAACCATGGAGTGGACTTCCTGCTACAGGACACAGCTGACCTTTGGAGAGTCACTGTCTGGGTGAGGCTGACCTTTAGCAGGACAGAACACAGCTGTTGTTTAGATGTCAGAGGCTAGTTAATAACCGTGTTTGTCAGTGAGCTTAGAATGTTAACAGTTTGGAAAACAGACTTTCTATATTTAAAGAAGGCCCCAAGAACAGACTGAAGGGGATCTTTGTGTTATTCAACAGGTTGTTTGGTAATCTTTCTTTGAACAAAAATTAACACTTAACAGCAGCTTTAGAAAATAGTAAGAGAACTCATAAAAGTTGGAGCAGATGTGCAGAAGGTCACACTTTCAGGGCTCTCTTGGGAACTATTTCTGAACTAGCAAATCCAACAAATGTGTTAATTCAGGTTGAGATTTCTAATGCAAATATTGACTCAGTCTCAACCTTTGCAGTTAATTCTTCAACTTGAATGTGTCCCTTTCAGGAACCTTTGCCTATCTGTTTTCTTTCTTCATTCCTAATAGTTTGCCTACCCTTCATTTTCAACTCTTAGCAGATAGGCTCTCAATGGTTAGGGCTGCATTTTTCCTCTAACATTTACAGCAATAGATACAACTGTTCCTTTCATTTTCCTAGTGGCATAATTTTGGGAAAAGACAGGATAGTTTGGAGCAGGAGATTCTGGAAGAATGTAAATGATTCCAGTCCTAGTTCAGATTACGTCCAGGTAAAGTCCTGCCCACCTCTCAGTAGTAAAGGGAAAACTGAAGCAAGTTATCATGTTGATTTTTCCCTCCAATCTACGTGATATTTTTAATTATTGTTAATTTTAGAACATGTTTTTACGTTTCTGTGAATTGGTGTGC
This sequence comes from Tamandua tetradactyla, assembly GCF_023851605.1. Classification (NCBI taxonomy): domain Eukaryota; kingdom Metazoa; phylum Chordata; class Mammalia; order Pilosa; family Myrmecophagidae; genus Tamandua; species Tamandua tetradactyla. Next base: position 49,573,258 of record NC_135341.1, on the reverse strand, counting down.
AAATTGCTGCATGGCTCACTGACTCATGTGTATTTATTTTATCTTCATTCTTTTTTTTTTCTTTTTTTTAAATCTTCATTCTTGAAGCACATTCTCACTGGGTATAGAATTCAGGAGTCAGTTCAATAGGAGCTTACTTGACCGTAACAGAAGTTTTGGGGTAAACTTTTGAATGTTTTTCAGAGTTCTGAGAAAGTTGGTTCTGATAGTTTCTGCTTGTTTTTTTGTTTTGTTTTGTTTCTTATGTTTTTGGAGAGGAGAGGAATTTGGAACTTCCATCTTGTTGACCTGTAAGGATTGTTTTCTTATTTTTTTTATTAAATCAGTTGTAGGTTTACAGAAGAATCATGCAGAAAGTATAGAGTTCCCATACACTCCACCCATACACACAGTTTTCCCTAATATTAATGTTTTACTTAAGTGTGGTACCTTTGTTATAATTGATGAAACAATATTATTATGATTATGAGTACCATTTTACATTCCCACCAACAATCAACTATTGTTCCTGTTTTTCCACATCTCTCCAACACTTGTTATTTTCTGTTTTTTAAATAGTAGTCATTCTAGTGAGTTTGAGATAGTATCTCATTGTAGTTTTCATTTGCATTCCTTAATGGCTAATGATGTTGAGCATCTTTTCATGTGCTTATTGGTCATTTTATATCTTTTTTGGAGAAATGTCTATTCCAGACTTTTGCCAATTTCTTAACTGGGATTTTGTCTTTTTGTTGTTGAATTGTAAGATTTATTTATCTATTTATCTGAGTATTTAATATTTATTAGATACATGGTTTCCAAATATTTTCTCCCATTATTTAGTTGTCTTTTTTCTTCTATGATAAAGTCCTTTGATGAAGAAGTTATTTTAATTTTGATGTAGTCCCATTTATCCATTTTTTCTTTAGTTGCTTATGCTTTGCTTGTAAAGTCTAAGAAACCATTGCCTAACACAAAGTTCTGAAGAAGTTTTTTCTGTTTTGTTCTAGATATTTTATATTTTTGTTTTTGATATTTAAGTCTTTGCTCCATTTTGACTTAATTTTTATATATAGCATGAGGTCTACTTTCATTCCTTTGCGTGTGCATATCCAGTTTTCCCAGCACCATTTGTGAAAGAGACAACTCTTTTCCTGTGAATGAACTTGGCACCCTTGTCAAAAAACAAGTGGCCACCTCTAGTGCCCACTGGCAGTTATCACCCCAAAAACTTTCCAGGCAGAAATGACAACACTGGGGAGACCCAGGTACCCAGGCCCCCAGAATGATTTGTAAATTTTATTCTGCAGAAAGAGCAGTGGGATCAGCTGTAGACATTCATGGAGCAAATTTTCATGAAGATTTTCACTTTCCCCATTATATATCCATCAAAAATTGTGTTAGAAAAAAAGGGTTTCTCTACTATGAAAGATGTGCAGTTCAGACCAAAACAAAAAACAAAAACAAGTGGCCATAGTTGAAAAGGTTTATTTCTGAACTTTCAAATTTGATTTCATTGGCCCATATGTCTGTTCTTGTGCCAATACTGTGTTATTTTAATTACTGTAGCTTTGTAATGAGTTTTAAAATCAGGAAATGTGAGTCCTCCACCTTTGTGTTTCTTTTTCAGGATGATTTGACTATTCAGGACCTTTTACCCTTCCAAATAAATTTGATTGGCTTTTCTATTTCTGTAAAGAAGGCTATGGGAATTTTGATGAGGATTGCACTGAATCTGTAAATTGCTTTGGATACAATTAACGTCATAACAATAATAAGTCTTCTAGTCCATGAACACAGTATGTCCTTCCATTTATTTAAGTCTTCTTTAATTTCCTTCAGCAGTGTTTTATAGATTTCCATGTATAAGTCCTTTACATTCGTAGTTAAAATTGTTCCTAGATATTTAATTCTTTTAGTTGCCATTATAACAAAGTCATACTTTTAAAAGAACATTTAATAATCCAGACTGTCCTTTTCCTAAATTAGTTCAGATTAGCAAGTTTAAAACTGTATCTATAGGGCAGTGTGATGGTGGCTCAGTGGCAGAATTCTCACCTGCCATGCCAGAGACCTGAGTTCAAATCCCAGAGCCTGCCTCTGCCAAAAAAAAAAAAAAAAAAAGAAATGTATCTATAAGTAGATGAAAACTTAGAACTTGAAAACTTCCAGAGAAACCCCTATTTTTAGGACCTCATTAACCTACATTAGCACCCAAATATGCACCACACTTCAACATATTAATGAGATACCAAAAACTTCTTTGCAAAGTCTTTTAGTGAAAAGTTTTTTATTTCATACTGGCTACTAATAATTGATTAGCCATGTACAACTTGGATAATAATTCACAGAATTAAGGGGAGAAACCAAAAATTCCTCATTCAGAACTGAAGATTTTTCCGCTCTCAGCAACTGAAAGAGCAATAATACAGAAAATCAGTAAAGACATAGATGCTCTAACCAACATTATCAATCCCCTAAAATGAATCGATGTTCATAGAATACTACACACACTCACTGCAGCAAAATCCATATCCTGAGTGTACATGGTATGTTTCCCAAGTTAGACCAAATGCTGGGCCACAACAAAAGTTTCAATCAAGTTGAAAAGTTTGAAATGTGTAGAGTATATTATCTGACCACAATGGAATTAAATTAAGAATCGATAACAGAAAGATATCATAGAAAAACATTTGAAAATTCAACAATCCACGTCTGCATAACCTCTGGGTCAAAGAAGGCATTGCAAAGGAAATTAGAAAATATTTTGAATCAAATGAAAATGAAGATATCAAAATGTGTGGGATGCAGTGAAAGCAGTACTTAGAGGAACATTTATAACTTAAACGTTCCGTCCAATAGGACCTTCTGTAGTAATAGAAATGTTCCCTATCTGTGCTGTCCATTTTGGTAGCCACTAGCCACATGTGGCTATTAAGCATGTGAACTGTAAGCTACCACAACTCAGGGGTTGAATTTTTAATTTATTTAATTTAGATTAATTTTAAGTTAAATACTCACATTTGTCTATTAGCTATCATAATGGACAGCACAGGTCTAAAATCAGTAACTAAAAGTTTCTCCATAAGAAAAACATCCAAAGTAAGTAGTAGGGAGGTCATGATAAAGAGAAGAGCAAATATTGGTGAATCAGGAAACAACAAATAATAGAGAAAATCCCTAAATTAAAAAGTTTGGTCTTTTTAAAGGTTAATAAAATTGATTAAACAGAGCAAGGAAGCATACAGATCACCAATATCTGAAATTAAAAGGAGTTATCAGTCCTACAGACAATAAAAGAATAATAGGAGGGTAACATGAACAAACTAATGCAAACTTATGCAAAAAAAAAATCAACAACTTAGTTGAACTCTACAAATTCATTAAATAAGACAACTTATCAAAACTGACACAAGATGAAACAAAATCTAAACACTCCTATATCTATAAATGAAATCTAATTCAATATCAAAAACCTCCCCACAAGCAATTTGGAACTCTCAGACAATGTTGGTGGGAATGTAAAGTGGTGCAATCACTTTGGAAAAAGGTCTGTCATTTCTTATAAAACTGATCACACACCTCCTCTATAAGCCAACAATTCCGTTGATAAATAGTTACACAAGTCAAATGGAAATGTATGTTAACAAATAGACACATGTATAACCTAGGTGTCCCCTCAAGAGGAAGTATATAAACAGCAGTATAGTCATACATTGGATTACTATTTAGTAATATTAAGGAGAAAATTACTAATACATGTGCAACAAGTTTCAAACAACAAGATGTATAAAACTAAAAAACATGCAGAGTGAGATAAGCCTTCCATAAAAAGAATGCATGCTATATAATTCCATTTACATGGAATTCTGGATCAGGCAAAACCAATCTATAGTGAGAGAAAAAAAATCACAACACTGCTTCCCTGTGATATAATAACGGTTTGGTTGACTCGTGTATGTATTTGTCAAACTTCAGTGAAGGTATACCTAATATTTGGTCATTTTCTTGAATGTAAATTTTATCTCAAAAAAAATATTAAACTGTAATTGAGAGGCATGCAGAATCATTTAGGGAAAAAAAAGAGAGAGAGAGAGAGAAAACTGGGCAGGCCACGGTGGCTCAGCAGCCAGAGTTCTCGCCTGCCATGCCAGAGACCCAGGTTCGATTCCCGGTGCCTGCCCATGTAAAAAAAAAAAAGCAGAATCATTTAGAGGAAGTGTACTGATATCTGCAATTTGCTTTGAAGTGCATCTAAATATTAGATAAATAGGGCGGGCCACAGTGGCTCAGCAAGCAAAAATGCTTGCCTACCATGCCAGAGGATGCGGGTTCGATTCCTGGTGCCTGCCCATGTAAAAATAAATAAATAAATATATAAATAAATATAGATAAATAGAGCAATGAATATGTATACAGACGTGATAAAGCAAGTATAGTAAAATGTTAATGGTAGAATCCAAGTCACCTTAAACACACATTGTTGTAAGTTTGAAATTTTCATAATAAAATGTTGGGGAGAAAAAGTGAGAAGAAAGTATGCTTTTAGTTCCATATATTGAATTAAATGCAGCTAGTTGAGCCTTCATTCGAATCTGCTTTTATAAACAGACAAGAAAAATGTGTGATAAACACATTTGTTCTCAGTTTCTTGAGAGCTGCTTCAAGTAAAGGGCTATGGAATTGAAAAAAAAAAGATGAACCAAACATTATCCTTGCCCTGTAGAAATTTACAGTCTAATGAGAGATGTAAAATAAATATACAAATAATATGGTGCAGAATAGATTACATTCTCTAATAGAGATACAGACAAGCTGGTTTGTTGTTCAGGAAAGTAAAGGCATATTAGATTGAAGTAACCTTGGCGGCTGCATGGAGGAGGAGATATTTTAGGTAGCAACAGGACAGAGACTTTCAACAGGGGAGAAGCTATCTCAGGTATAGAAAGGAATCTTTGCAAAGGTTTAAAACAATGTTAAATAAAGTTAAGAAAATGAGACAAAGGGCTTGAAAATCAGGTTTGAGTGTTATTCAGTATATAAGTAGGAGACATTGTCTTTGAGCAAGGGAGAAAGATGAATGTTTTAACATAAATGTTACGTAGGTGGCACTTAGAGATGCAGGAAGACCAGCTGTGAGCCCCAGCCCTCCTCAGCTCACTGTTAATTTTTATTCCAATCACTTCTTCTCAGTGGGGTGTCCAGTCTCCAGGTTTAACTTGAGTCAGAATAGAGGCTCTCTAAGGTCCTTCCAGTTCCAGCATTCTGTGATCAGATAGCCATATGGAAAATGTGATTCTCAGACAAATAAAGATTTCCTCTTGCCGTGTTGCTTTCTCTGTTGGCCAACTCTTCATAAAGTCTGGCGTGAACTGTTAGATATATTACAGATTTCACATTCAGAGTGTCTGAGCTCATGAGCTGTTGCTGTGTGGTAATGTTGTTTTTCACAGAGTTTTAACGTTTCAACTACTGAACTTTCACCTTATAAAAAAGTGTTTGATTATGTTTATGTTAGATGAGAGTTATGAGAGGAAGCTTAGTTTCTCTCATATGGGGGTCTAGTAGCACTGCACGTGTAACAGGTGAGTCTGAATAGTCCAAACTTTAAGCGATACTCCTCATGGAATGCTTTTATCATTCTGGTGATTCCCCCAAATGCAATGAGATGGAATCTTTTTTTTTTTTTTTTTTTTTTTTTGGTGGGGGAGGAAGCGTCCCTGGGTGGGCTCAAACCAAATGAAATGTAATCTTAAAATTGTGATGGGGTAGTTCAGTGGTGGAATGCTCACCTGCCATGTGGAAGACCCAGGTTCAATTCCTAGCTCATGTACCAAAAAAAAAAAAAATTTGTGATGGGACCACAGTTTATTTTGTTAGAAAAAAATCTATTATTGCTTGAATTCGTTCTTAGTAATGATTTTATTATTATATTATATCTGATATAATATTATGTTTTGATCTTTGTTCCAGAAAAAAAGTTTCTTTTTATTTAAAATGTCATCTCAAACAATGTATTGAACCATTGAATGAGTGACGTGTAAGTTAACTGTTCCTTTGTAAACTTCCAGGTCTGGTGGACACCTGCTTTCTATTAAGAGTGAGGGCAAAATGCTGGAAATGTTGTCATTTTCAGATCAGTGGGGTCAAGGAATGGAGTGATATGCAGAAAAAGTTGTGTAACGTCAGCACACAAACTTTGGAGAGGAGAGGCAAAAAGAAAAAAAAAAAAACAGAAAGAAAAGATGGCCGAGAACACTGGCCTGTGAGCAGATTTGCAGTTGTTATTGTGGTTTGATGACTTAGCTGAGATGCAATTCCAAAGACCCGAGTTTGACCCTTTATGGAGCACTGGTTATAGAAAGAGCTCCGTTGTAGAGAAAACATGTTTTTCAGCATTCATTCACTTTTCATCTCATCAGGGAGAGAAAACATGTCCTGACTACACAAAAATCATTGAGTACCAAGCCACACGTCTCCAAGTGTCTCATATATTTGTGCTCTGTGAAGAGGGCAAAGATGGCCAGAATTCAAATTTATTGATGAAATGAGTCCGGAGTAGTTTCAGAACCACCAGGGTGGGAATCTTCAGCTTGATTCTCCTACAAAGAGGGTCTTCTCTTAGGGAACCCAGTGGGAGGGGTCTCAGATCATAGCCTCTTCAAAAAGGTAAGATGTGGCTCCAGGCCCCAGTAAAGGAAGGAAGCTGCTTTGTTTTTGCTGGAAAATAAAGAATGCCTCATCAGCAACTCTCTTCCACTATAAGAATACTATATTGAAATTTGCGCTTGCTGGCTGTTAAAAGACAGCATGTTTTGAAGCCAGAGATCCTGTCCAAAGAATAATAATAATAATATTAGATTGAACAATATGAAATTATTTGTAGACCAAGACAGGTCGAATATTGGCAATTTCATATGGTTTAACCTAACAATAACAATGCTACTGCTTCTGTTAACCATATTGAGTGCATAGTATATGCCCAGCCTCATGCCAAGAGCATTACACATATTTCAAGTATTCCTGTTATATTAAATGTGTTACTCATTGCCTGCTTGACCCACATTCCATTTGACCATTCAACAAATATTTACTGAGGGCCTGCTATGTGCCAGTTCTCAGCAATGAACAGGATAGAGTTCCTGCCCTCATAGACCCTACAGTTTGTTGGGAAAGGCAGACAATAAACAAGTGATCTAATTAATTAATTAATTGAACTTTTTAAAAATTAAAATTGAATTAAAAATTCAATTAATTGAATTTTCTAGATCATGGTAAGATCTAGAAAAGCAACAAATGGAATTATGATAGAAAAATCAGGGTAGGCCTAGTTTGATGTGTGATCAGAGAAGCTTATGGGGAAGATACCATTCAAGGTGAAAAAGAGCGGTTATAACAGCAAATGCTTAAGTGAACAAGTGCTTCAAGGACTCCAGTAGGAAAATGCCTGGCATTGTCAAGGAGTGTACAGAAAGCCAATGAGATCCGAGTGAATGAGTGAGGAAACAACTAACTTGAGATGAAGTTGTAGCAGTAAGCAAGGGCTAAGTCATACTGGAAGGGCTGTATGGGCCCTTCTGTTTTAGACTGGTTTTAAATGTCTGAGGGACCTCCAGAGACAGGTGCTATGCAGATAGTACAGTCCCAGTAGAACCCAATGGAGTGGTCTTGGCTGTAGATGTAAATTTGAGTCCCACCAGCATACAGATGATATTTAAACTCATGGAAATGGAGATCATTTAGGCAGACAGTCAACAGCCCTGAAGAATTCCACTCTTAAGATTGTAAAGTGACTCTTCATGCCTTCAATAACCAGTTCATCCCAAACCCAGAGGCCCTGCCCCTTAGGAAATCTCCCCTTTCCTCAGTCCCTGTGGTGTTCTGAAGCACAGAACCACTTTCACCCATCACAGGGATCTGTACCAACAGGCAGACACAGAAACAGACACAGGAAGTGCCACTCATCACCTGAACTATGACCACCCAGTGATCTGAGACAAAAACAGAACTAGTCGGGCTGCTTTCTCCGGAGATTGCTGTCAGAAAGGTGAGAGACTTAGCCTTTGAACATGCTCTCTGGAGGCAAGATTGAGCCAGACAGGCCAAAGACAAGCTCAAGCTGAAGGGTGGAGGGTAGAGAATTTCGAGAAGAAAATGAAACCAGGACATTGAAGGTGCACCAAGAGAAACATGGACCCAGAAGGGGCCTTGAGTCCTAAAGACCCTCTAGTTCTGGTCATAGGCTACATAAACACTGGCAGTAGAGTATTTAAGGGTGGTCTAGTTTGCTAGCTGCCGGAATGCAATATACCAGAAACAGAATGGCTTTTAAAAAGGGGAATTTAGTAAGTTGCTAGTTTACAATTCTAAGGCCAAGAAAATGTCCCAATTAAAGCAAGTCTATAGAAATGTCCAATCTAAGGCATCCAGGGAAAGATACCTTGGTTCAAGAAGGCTGATGAAGTTCAGGGCTTCTCTCTCAAGTGGAAGGCACATGGCGAACACAGTCACAGTTTCTCTCTTGGCTGGAAGGGCACACGGCAAGCAAGGTATCACCTGCTAGCTTTCTCTCCTGGCTTCCTGTTTCTTGAAGTTCCCCAGGAGGTGTTTTCCCTCTTCATATCCAAAAGTCGCTGGCTACTGGGCTCTCTGCTTCTCATGCCTATGTCGTTCTTCTCTGCTCTCTCTGAATCTCTCATTCTCCAAAATGTTTCCTCTTTTATAGGACTCCAGTAAACCAGTTAAGACCCACCCAAATGGGTGGAGACACGTCTCCCCTAATCCAGCTTAACAACCACTCTTGATTGGGTTACATCTCCAGGGAGATGAACCAATTACAGATTCAAACATACAGTATTGAATAATGATTATTCTGCTTTAACAAAAGGGGATTTGGATTAAAACATGGCTTTTCTAGGGGGCATACATCCTTTCAAACCAGCACAAAGGGTATGGTGTAGTTGTTAGAAGAATGGGCTCTGGAGTTAGATTTTTTTAATGTAATGCTTAGTTTTGCTGCTGACTCTCTAAATAACTTTGGGTGAGTTACTTAACTTCTCTGGACCTCAGATTCCACGTCTATAAAATGGGAATAATAATGATACCTAACTGGTTTATGCATGTAAAGAACTTCTATCCGTGACACATGGTAAATGCTCAAAAAGTGTTAGCTGTGTTGTTATTTCTTCAAATACCTTAAGGAACCTCTATTCCTTATAACTTGTAGGAACACTATGAGGTAGATTGTGTCATCCCTATTTTGCCAGTGTGAACACTGAGGTTCAGGAAGTTATATAACTTGGCTAGGGTCTTTAACTACCATGATATATTGCTGCTTGTGGAAATGAGAGTTTGTGTTGCCTCTGAGCTATATCTTTGAATTATCCCTCTGGTAGAGCCAAAGAAGACCGTTCACGCCCTGGACACCGTTGTGGAAAGGAGGGCTTCACTGTGGACGAGGAGAGAGTGAAAACTGTGTTGGGAACGTTATGTATCTCCTCAAATTGTCTGGGGAACTTAATAATGGGGAGGAGAAGGTGATAAAACCTGGATTAGGGAATATCTAACATGAAGGATAAATATATAATGCTGTTCTAGTTTGCTAGCTGCCGGAATGCAATATACCAGAAATGGAATGGCTTTTAAAAAGGGGAATTTAAGGACTTCCTGGAAGATGGCGGCTTAGTAAGACGCGCGGATCTTAGTTTCTTCTCCAGGACACCTACTAGGGGAGTAGAAACGATACAGAAAGCGCCCAAAGCCACAACAGAGATAAAAAAGACAGCGTACCCCATCCTGGAACGGCTGGCTGGCTGAGAGAAGCAGCTCAGGTGAGATCGCCGAGGCGCGCGGGCCTTACCGGGCGGGGTGGCAAGCGGCCGGAGTTACTCCCTTCCCCCTTCCCGGGCCGGCTGGGAGAATTGGAGAGGCGGTCCCCTGAAACAAAGACGGCTGGCGCCCACACCACGCACAGCCCCCGGACCAACTGAGAGAATTGGATCGGAAACCCCCAGGCCGCGGAGAACAGTGACGGGTGGGGGAGGCCCCTTCCAAACCCGTGACTCCCGGGGAACGTGCACTCTCTCGGGCGGGCCGCTGCCGCTGGCGCCCTCCCGCCACGCTTGTTGCCCAGGGCCGACTAGGAAATTCGGACGGGCTCTTTCCCTGGCTGCAGCGACCAGCAACCCTCCCTGCGTTCGGACCCCAGGCCGGCTCAAGCCGTTTCGGCTAGCGAACCCCCAGGACGGCGAGAGTTTTCCAAAGTTTAAGGTCCCACAGCACATTTTACTGGTGGGACCCGCAGACAAACGGGTGCCACGAGCGCCACCTACTGGGCAGGATAAGAAAAACAGAACCCAGAGATTTCACAGAAAAATATTACAACCTTGCTGGGTCCAACACCAAGAGAAATCTGAATAAATGCCCAGACGCCAGCAGCAGAAGATAACTGTCCACGCTCAAAAGATTGAGAATATGGCTCAGTCAAAGGAACAAACCAATAGCTCAAATGAGACACAAGAGCTGAGACAACTAATGCTGAATATACGAACAGAAATGGAAAACCTCTTCAAAAATGAAATCGATAAATTGAGGGAGGACATGAAGAGGACATGGGCTGAACATAAAGAAGAAATAGAAAAACTGAAAAAACAAATCGCAGAACTTATGGAAGTGAAGGATAAAGTAGCAAACATAGAAAAAATAATGGATAGCTACAATGATAGATTTAAAGAGACAGAAGATAGAATTAGTGAGTTGGAGGATGGAACATCTGAATTCCAAAAAGAAACAGAAACTATAGGGAAAAGAATGGAAAAATTTGAACAGGGTATCAGGGAACTCAAGGACAATATGAACCGCACAAATATACGTGTTGTGGGTGTCCCAGAAGGAGAAGAGAAGGGAAAAGGAGGAGAAAAACTAATGGAAGAAATTATCACTGAAAATTTCCCAACTCTTATGAAAGACCTAAAATTACAGATCCAAGAAGTGCAGTGCACCCCAAAGAGATTAGACCCAAATAGGCGTTCTCCAAGACACTTACTAGTTAGAATGTCAGAGGTCAAAGAGAAAGAGAAGATCTTGAAAGCAGCAAGAGAAAAACAATCCATTACATACAAGGGAAACCCAATAAGATTTTGTGTAGATTTCTCAGCAGAAACCATGGAAGCTAGAAGACAGTGGGATGATATATTTAAAATACTAAAAGAGAAAAACTGCCAACCAAGACTCCTATATCCAGCAAAATTATCCTTCAAAAATGAGGGAGAAATTAAAACATTCTCAGACAAAAAGTCACTGAAAGAATTTGTGACCAAGAGACCAGCTCTGCACGAAATACTAAAGGGAGCACTAGAGTCAGATACAAAAAGACAGAAGAGAGAGATATGGAAAAGAGTGTAGAAAGAAGGAAAATCAGATATGATATATATAATACAAAAGGCAAAATGTTAGAGGAAAATATTATCCAAACAGTAATAACACTAAATGTCAATGGACTGAATTCCCCAATCAAAAGACATAGATTGGCAGAATGGATTAAAAAACAGGATCCTTCGATATGCTGTCTACAGGAAACACATCTTAGACCCAAAGATAAACATAGGTTGAAAGTGAAAGGTTGGGAAAAGATATTTCATGCAAATAACAACCAGAAAAGAGCAGGAGTGGCTATACTAATATCCAACAAATTAGACTTCAAATGTAAAACAGTTAAAAGAGACAAAGAAGGACACTATATACTAATAAAAGGAACAATTAAACAAGAAGACATAACAATCATAAATATTTACGCACCGAATCAGAATGCCCCAAAATACGTGAGGAATATACTGCAAACATTGAAAAGGGAAATAGACTCATATACCATAATAGTTGGAGACTTCAACTCACCAGTCTCATCAAGGGACAGAACATCTAGACAGAGGATCAACAAAGAAATAGAGAATCTGAATATTACTATAAATGAACTAGACTTAATAGACATTTATAGGACATTACATCCCACAACAGCAGGATACACCTTTTTCTCAAGTGCTCATGGATCATTCTCAAAGATAGACCATATGCTGGGTCACAAAGCAAGTCTTAACAAATTTAAAAAGATTGAAATCTTACACAACACTTTCTCGGACCATAAAGGAATGATGTTGGAAATCAATAATAGGCAGAGTGCCAGAAAATTCACAAATACGTGGAGGCTCAACAACACACTCCTAAACAACGACTGGGTCAAAGAAGAAATTGCAAGAGAAATTAGCAAATACCTCGAGGCGAATGAAAATGAAAACACAACATATCAAAACTTATGGGACGCAGCAAAGGCAGTGCTAAGAGGGAAATTTATTGCTCTAAATGCCTATATCAGAAAAGAAGAAAAGGCAAAAATTCAGGAATTAAATATCCATTTGGAAGAACTGGAGAAAGAACAGCAAGCTAACCCCAAAGCAAGCAAAAGGAAAGAAATAACAAAGATTAGAGCACAAATAAATGAAATTGAAAACATGAAAACAATAGAGAAAATCAATAAGGCCAGAAGTTGGTTCTATGAGAAAATCAATAAGATTGATGGGCCCTTAGCAAGATTGACAAAAAGAAGAAGAGAGAGGATGCAAATAAATAAGATCAGAAATGGAAGAGGAGACATAACTACTGACCTCACAGAAATAAAGGAGGTAATAACAGGATACTATGAACAACTTTACGCTAATAAATACAACAATTTAGAGGAAATGGACGGGTTCCTGGAAAGACATGAACAACCAACTTTGACTCAAGAAGACATAGATGACCTCAACAAACCAATCACAAGTAAAGAAATTGAATTAGTCATTCAAAAGCTTCCTAAAAAGAAAAGTCCAGGACCAGATGGCTTCACATGTGAATTCTACCAAACGTTCCAGAAAGAATTAGTACCAATTCTCTTCAAACTCTTCAAAAAAATCGAAGGGGAGGGAAAACTACCTAATTCATTCTATGAAGCCAACATCACCCTCATACCAAAACCAGGCAAAGATATTACCAAAAAAGAAAACTACAGACCAATCTCTCTAATGAATATAGATGCAAAAATCCTCAATAAAATTCTAGCAAATCGTATCCAACAACACATTAAAAGAATTATACATCACGACCAAGTAGGATTCATCCCAGGTATGCAAGGATGGTTCAACATAAGAAAATCAATTAATGTAATACACCATATCAACAAATTAAAGCCGAAAAATCACATGATCATCTCAATTGATGCAGAGAAGGCATTTGACAAGATTCAACATCCTTTCCTGTTGAAAACACTTCAAAGGATAGGAATACAAGGGAACTTCCTTAAAATGATAGAGGGAATATATGAAAAACCCACAGCTAATATCATCCTCAATGGGGAAAAATTGAAAACTTTCCCCCTAAGATCAGGAACAAGACAAGGATGTCCACTATCACCACTATTATTCAACATTGTGTTGGAGGTTCTAGCCAGAGCAATTAGACAAGAAAAAGAAATACAAGGCATCAAAATTGGAAAGGAAGAAGTAAAACTATCACTGTTTGCAGACGATATGATACTATACGTCGAAAACCCGGAAAAATCCACAACAAAACTACTAGAGCTAATAAATGAGTACAGCAAAGTAGCAGGTTACAAGATCAACATTCAAAAATCTGTAGCATTTCTATACACTAGTAATGAACAAGCTGAGGGGGAAATCAAGAAACGAATCCCATTTACAATTGCAACTAAAAGAATAAAATACCTAGGAATAAATTTAACTAAAGAGACAAAAAACCTATATAAAGAAAACTACAAAAAACTGCTAAAAGAAATCACAGAAGACCTAAATAGATGGAAGGGCATACCGTGTTCATGGATTGGAAGACTAAATATAGTTAAGATGTCAATCCTACCTAAATTGATTTACAGATTCAATGCAATACCAATCAAAATCCCAACAACTTATTTTTCAGAAATAGAAAAACCAATAAGCAAATTTATCTGGAAGGGCAGGGTGCCCCGAATTGCTAAAAACATCTTGAGGAAAAAAAACGAAGCTGGAGGTCTCACGCTGCCTGACTTTAAGGCATATTATGAAGCCACAGTGGTCAAAACAGCATGGTATTGGCATAAAGATAGATATATCGACCAATGGAATCGAATAGAGTGCTCAGATATAGACCCTCTCATCTATGGACATTTGATCTTTGATAAGGCAGTCAAGCCAACTCACCTGGGACAGAGCAGTCTCTTCAATAAATGGTGCCTAGAGAACTGGATATCCATATGCAAAAGAATGAAAGAAGACCCATCTCTCACACCCTATACAAAAGTTAACTCAAAATGGATCAAAGATCTAAACATTAGGTCTAAGACCATAAAACAGTTAGAGGAAAATGTTGGGAGATATCTTATGGATCTTACAACTGGAGGCGGTTTTATGGACCTTAAACCTAAAGCAAGAGCACTGAAGAAGGAAATAAATAAATGGGAACTCCTCAAAATTAAACACTTTTGTGCATCAAAGAACTTCATCAAGAAAGTAGAAAGACAGCCTTCACAATGGGAGACAATATTTGGAAATGATATATCAGATAAAGGTCTAGTATCCAGAATTTATAAAGAGATTGTTCATCTCAACAACAAAAAGACAGCCAACCCAATTACAAAATGGGAAAAAGACTTGAACAGACACCTCTCAGAAGAGGAAATACGGATGGCCAAGAGGCACATGAAGAGATGCTCAATGTCCCTGGCCATTAGAGAAATGCAAATCAAAACCACAATGAGATATCATCTCACACCCACCAGAATGGCCATTATCAACAAAACAGAAAATGACAAGTGCTGGAGAGGATGCGGAGAAAGAGGCACACTTATCCACTGTTGGTGGGAATGTCAAAGGGTGCAACCACTGTGGAAGGCAGTTTGGCGGTTCCTCAAAAAGCTGAATATAGAACTGCCATACGACCCAGCAATACCATTGCTAGGTATCTACTCAAAGGACTTAAGGGCAAAGACACAAACGGACATTTGCACACCAATGTTTATAGCAGCATTATTTACAATTGCAAAGAGATGGAAACAGCCAAAATCTCCATCAACAGAAGAGTGGCTAAACAAACTGTGGTATATACATACGATGGAATATTATGCAGCCTTAAGACAAGATAAACTTATGAACCATGTAATAACATGGATGGACCTAGAGAATATTATGCTGAGTGAATCCAGCCAAAAACTAAAGGACAAATACTGTATGGTCCCACTGATGTGAACGGACATTCGAGAATAAACTTGAAATATGTCATTGGTAACAGAGTTCAGCAGGAGTTAGAAACAGGGTAAGACTATGGGTAATTGAAGCTGAAGGGATACAGACTGTGCAACAGGACTAGATACAAAAACTCAAAAATGGACAGCACAATAATACCTAATTGTAAAGTAATCATGTTAAAACACTGAATGAAGCTGCATCTGAGCTATAGGTTTTTGTTTTGTTTTGTGTTGTTTTGTTTTGATTTTACTATTATTACTTTTATTTTTTTCTCTATATTAACATTCTATATCTTTTTCGGTTATGTTGCTAGTTCTTCTAAACCAATGCAAATGTACTAAGAAATGATGCTCATGCATCTATGTGATGATGTTAAGAATTAATGATTGCATGTGTAGAATGGTATGATCTCTAAATGTTGGGTTAATTTCTTTTTTTCCGTTAATTAAAAAAAAAAAAAAAAAGGGGGAATTTAATAAGTTGCTTGTTTACAGTTCTATGGCCAAGAAAATGTCCCAATTAAAGCAAGTCTATAGAAATGTCCAATCTATGGCATCCAGAGAAAGATACCTTGGTTTAAGAAGGCTGATGAAGTTCACGGTTTCTCTCTCAAGTGAGAAGGCACATGGCGAACACTGTCAGGGCTTCTCTCTCATCTGGAAGGGCACATGGCGAACACGGCATCATCTGCTAGCTTTCTCTCCTGGCTTCTGGTTTCATGAAGCTCCCCAGGAGATGTTTTCCTTCTTCATCTCCAAAGGCCACTGGCTGGCGAACTCTGCTTCTTGTGGCTATGTCGTTCTGCTCTGCTCTCTCTGAATCTCTCTCATTCTTCAAAATGTTTCCTCTTTTATAGGACTCCAGAAACTTATCAAGATTTGCCCAAATGGGTGGAGACATGTCGTCACCTAATCCAGTTTATAGCCACTCTTGATTAAATCACATCTCTAGGGAAATGATCTGATTACAGTTTCAAACATACAGTATTGAATAGGGATTATTCTGCCTTTATGAAATGGGATTTAGATTAAAACATGGCTTTGCTAGGGGACATACATCCTTTCAAACCAGCACAAATGCCTGAACTCTTCAGGACTCTTCAGGGAATATACAACCCCTGAATTCTTCAGGATGTTCTTCAGGACTAGACTCAGCAATTCTTCTTTGAAGTTTAAGAATAATATTTATTGGAACAAGTCAGGGTCGCTTTTATTTTCAGCAAAAAAAAAGTGCTTAGCTTGTATCCCTGTCAGGATTTGTAGAATGGGGAAAGTGTGTCAGTGACAGAAGTTGTGACGTTGTTTTAAAAATATATACAGGGATTTTTTTTAAGAATAGAAGAGAAACTATAAATCTTAGCAAATACAGAAAAAATATAAAATCAAAAAGTAATCCATAATACCACAACTTAAAGGTGTTAAAACCATCGTTAACTTTTTAGGATTTTTTTTCCTTGCCTTTTTTTGTTTCTCTTACATTTGTATATGCATAAATATCATTATAGGATAATAGAAAATATACACAGTATATAACTTGATATACCAGCTATTTCTATATGGCAGAGTCTTCCCATTTTATTAAAAATCCTTCAAGAACATCATATTTTGTGACTGAAGAATATTCATTCTATTTTGTGAACAGAGCATCAACTTTTTAACAGATCTTCATTATTAGACATATAGGTTGTTCCCAGTGTTTTGCTGTTTATAAAAATGGCAATGTCCTTTGTTTCAGGAAACACACTTCTCTGCCTGGGTAAGGCAAGGGAATCTGTATGTGCCAGGCTTCCCAATGCCCTTAACTAAACTTGCTCACGCGCAGGGTCTCTTGTTTTCTCTGCGTGCTCCAAGGGGAACTGGGTCCAGGTCAAAGGAACAGGGAGGGAGGGAGTGCTCAGTTCCACTGAGCATGCCAGAGACCACTCTGCCCTCTATGTCTGTGTTGCTCTGCCCAGGAGACAGCAGGCTCTGGGAATGAGGATCCATCTCATGGATTCTTCTCTGCCCCTAGAAGCCCTGTTGGACCAGAGGACCTTGTCCTTCCTTACTCTCTCTTCCTCAGGAGAGAGACACTTCTTTCTAGGTTTCCCTTTGACTAAATATGAGCTTGTGGCCTAAGATATCAAAACAGAGACACTTTAAGTAAGTTAGACTGTACCTGACCCAATAATAATAGTAATAGCAGTAGCTGGTATTTATTGGGCATTTGCTGTGATGTGTCAAGTGCAGCATCTTGTTTAATTTGGAGACCTGTTGCACTGAGAGCAGAATGTAGTGTCACTCAAGGAAAACAAGCAAGGTGGACTTTAAATGTGTACAGACCTTGGTTAGAGTCCCAGCTCCACCATTTACCAGTGGCTTGGTGACTTTGAGATGCTATATAATTCAGGAATGCGTTTGGCTGCAAAAAGCAGAAAACACAACCAAAAACAGCTTAAATAAGTAGGTGGTTATTTTTCTGACATAAAAATTCTGGAGGGAAGCAGTCCAGGGCTTGTACAGTCTCAACATGTCATCAGAGGTCCAGTCTCTTAGCTTCCTAACTGCACTATCCTTGACACATGGCCTTCATTCTTGTAGTTGTAAGATGGATACTGCATTTTGAGACCTCATCTCTGGGTATTCTAGGCAGGGAGAAGAAGTAGAGAAGGAGAAAAGGTCAATTTATGTTATGAAAGCAAAAGCTTTCTTTGAAACTCTCAGCTAAGTCTCAATGGACATAACTGTAGCACGTGACCCCCCTCACTGTAAAGGAACTCTGTGTGAGAAGTTCTCGCTGGACAAGTTGCCATTTTTAAATAAACCAGGGTTCTACTAAAAAAGAAGAGGAGAGAGTGTTTGACAGGTAAGCAGCCATCAGTGTCTGTATCAGCAAGTCAGTTAATCTCTTTGAAGCTTAGTTTCCTTGGCCTGCTAAATAGGTAATAATATCTTTCTATTCTGGCACAGACTATTATAAGAGTATAAACCCATTTTCCCTCAGGGGATAGGGGCATTTTTTGAGGATCCCCAGGGATTTGGGGAAAGTCAGACATGGGTTCTAACAACAAACAGTCCATTCGCCAAGGTTCTTTGTACTTCCCAGCAGACCCATTGGCACCTCATTGTTCAAGATGCACCAGAAGCTCTGGGGATCCACCATCCTGCCATCACTTCAGAATTGGGCAACCATGACCCCCCACAGTAGAAATTCCTCTAGGCCTGGAACATTGCTCTATTCGCTTCTTTTCCTGTCTGTATTTCTGGCTCCAGCTGCTGTCTCTCATATTCAGATCCTCCAAAAGAGACAATGTCTTGGGTCAGTCAGGTTCCCCCCGTCTGGAGTCTCTCATAGCCAGCCACCCCAGTGGTCCACAGTCACCTTTGACCACAGGACACCTCGTGGCTGCTTTCCTCAGCAGAAGCCTATGACTGTGGCAGGTGCTTGTTGGATCCCAGATCCCCTCCATTGCCTCGGAGATGCTCAGAGGCAGCACTGTTGCACCTGAACCTACACTGAAATCCCTGTGAAGCACCCTGCTGAAGCACCACTCCCCTGAAGTTGAGCAGCATAGTAGTAATGGTTCAAGCTGAACTTCAGTTGTTCTTGAGACTGAGATGGTGGTAGGCTGTTTATTATTTGGTTCTTATAGAACAAGCACAAGCCTGAACCCTTGAAAGTGTAGCATACCAGCCCACAAGCACAATGGATGGTGTATGTGTTATGTAAAGATGGAAGAAAGGACTTGCAAAAGGCAGCTATTCTGATTGCTGACGTTCCTGAGGCAGACCTTGGCATTCAAAAAGAAAGCTGTTGAGAGGTGAAGAGCAGTTGTAAGGACAGATGAGGGAATGTGTGTGCACGTTCTTTGAAATGGTTACTCACTTGCAAGACCTCCTTGTTACTGTTATTACAGCTGCCACTACAACAAAACAATTCTGAATCCTGAGGTGTGAGGCTACCGGTGGAGAGTGGATTGTGGGGAGTTGTTTGGCAACACAGGATATGAAAACTTAAATTTAGTGACGAGGGAAGGGGCCATGAGAAGAATTGATGAATGAGGTTCCTCTGTCTCCTGAATGGCAGTTTTAGATTCTTTGTGCATTTCTTTATGCACATAGAGAGAAAGCATGTGGGACCTTAGGGGGCAGGCATAGATGCCCTTGTTATCAAGAGGGCTATCACAAGCTAACCAGGCAAACAGAGTAGCAAAGGATGTTTCACACACCCTGTCACACTCCTCTGAATTTGGGATATGCAATGGATTCCTTAGTAAACCAAGCACATAGCTCTTGGGGTAAAAACCTTGCATTTTTAGCCTTGCATTTATAGCCTTCCCCAACAAAGCCACAGTGGGTCAGAGTGCTACTGCTGGGCAGAGTTCCTGCCAAGTCCATGTGTAGTTATTTCTGCCCAGGGCCAGGTCTACAAGCAGCCTTCTACTGCTGCTGCCTCTAGGTCACTTGTTTACTCAAATAACACATACAGGGGCTATAACAATTTAAGCATAAAATAACTGGATGGCACTGCCTTCTTCACAAGATACCTGTCACAGGTTGTCATGGATTTGGGATTTCTCCTTCTGCCCATCTATAGCTGTAGGGCTGTAAAATAAATCTCCTTAAAATGAATAAAGATGGCCCCATGCCTGGCTGCCTATTACTGAAACTTTGAACGTACTTTTATGACATTTGCATCTGAAGCAGAGAAGAAAGATTGCTGAACAGTGCCACATTTGGTATACTTCTTTTTTTCTGCTGGTTAGCAATAATTCCCTTTGAGAAGGTCCTCACTTAGCCCCTTCTCAGGCACCCAGTAGAAGCAGGCTCCAGGAAAAGAAACCCACACCAAGGGAAGACTCAGGTATACTAATCTCACCTGAGCTGAGAAAGAATCTTGCAGTGTGAAGAGATGTGCAGAGAGAGAACTAGCTTACTGCGAGGCGGTGGTCCCTGGCGCACAGACTTAGGGCCACTGGCCAGAGAATGACCCCACCCAACTCACCCACAAGAATCAACACCTATGGAGACCAGAGTCCAAGCCGAGGCACTCCAGAATTGCATGGCTTGCCCTTGTATCAGCCTGTACCTCTCTGCTCAGGCTCCCTTTCAAGGACAAAACATCCATAGAGGACTCTTTCTTCCTGCAGGTCCAGGACACATCTCCCAGCTGCATCATGCAGACCTGCTCTTCATCTCTGCTACTTTTTCTCCACATTCTGTACTCCGAGAAGATAGTTTCTCTGCTCATTTTGTATCGTCACTGCAGTATTACAGCAGCTTCCTAAGTAGGCTTCCTCCCCTCTAGGTCTCCTCCTCCACATCCTGTACATCTTTCCAGTGGAAGTTGCTGAAACATGATGCAGTTTAATCACTCTTCTGTTCGGAAGCCCTCAGTGCCTCCTCACTGCCTACAGGAGACGGATGAAAGTGGGAGCACGTTCCTTTGTCATTTGGGCCCCCACTTGTGTCTGTGAGGCCAGACACAGAGTCTCAGAAAACTTTGTTCTGCCTATGGTTCCAAACATGGAGACTCAGGAAATATTTAGGGATGGAATTAACGAATATAAAAATTAAGAAACTGAACAAGTGTTTGCTGGTATTTTTAATTTTGTAGTTTTAGAGCTTTCTTGCTACTCTCTGCGTAAGATTGATCACTCGTGGTCTTTTTCATGGTTTTCTTTTTTCTTTTATTTTTAATATTTTTATTGAGATGTCTTCACATGGACAGTCCACCCAAAGCATACAGCCACTAGCTCACAATACCGTCAAGCAGTTGTGCACCCATCACCATGATCATTTTTAGAACATTTGCATCAATCCAGAAAAAGAAAAAACTTGAACATCCCATATCCCTTATCCCTCCCTCTCAGTGACCACTAGTAATCAATCTACCCAATTTATTTTACCCTGTATCCTCCTTATTGTTTATTTATTTTTGTCCTTACTCATTTGTCCAAATACTGAAGATAAAGGGAGCGTCAAACACAAGGTTTCACAATCACATGGTCACGTTGTAAAAACTGAATAGTTATACAGTCATTTTCAAGAATCAAGGCTACTAGAAAACAGCGCAACAGTTTCAGGTACTTCCCTCCAGACACTCCGATGTATCACAAACTAAAAAGAGATATCTATATAATGCATAAGAATAACCTTCAATATAACCTCTCAACTCTGAAATTTCTCAGCCACTGGAACTTTATCTTGTCTCATTTTCCCCCTTTTGGTCAAGAAGTCTTTCTCAATCCCAAGATTCTGGGTTGGACTGGCTCATCCACAGAATCATGTCCCATGTAAGGGGAAGGGCAATGAGTTCACCTGCTGAGTTGGCTTAGAGAGAGGGGCCACATAGAACCACAGAAGGGTTCTCTAGACCAGATAAATCCTTAAATGCAGAGGGGCCAGCCTATCCAGAACATCAACTAGTTCCATCCCCCTATCACATATTACCGACAGCCCCTTCAAACATGAAAAAGTTAGAATGGGCATAGCCCAAATAGCCCTAAAGAGTGGAGAAAAATGAAAGATGGTGGTGGAATTATACAGAGAAGGTAGGGATTAATAAACGAGTATGATTGCTGAATCATTATATTGATAATTCTTTTAGTCTCCAGTATCTGAGAGCAGCCAGAAGTAAAAAACTAAAATGGTGGAAAATTGTAACCCATACCAAACTGAAATCTGTTCTACAACTAATTGTTGTGATGTCCTTTGAAATGTATTACTTTTTTGTATATATGTTATTTTTCACACACGCAAAAAGAATTGTATTTTGCAGGATGTTGGCTAGAAGATTGATTTCAAGATCTTTTTTGGTAAATATGTAAAGTGTGCAGGAAGTGTTTTTGTTAAGGAAAAAGAGAGTACTTTTTTCCTAAAATAAAGTAACTAATTGTTGCAGAATGAGAAACAGAAATGTGTAGGACAAAATAGATGGGTATAGAAAGTTGTAGAAGTCTTGTTGGAAGTGAATTTTGTTGTTTGTTGTTAAGGTTGGCTAAGATTTTATAGTTTTGTAAGATTCTTAATAGTTATCTTATCAGATATACCTTCATACAAAATAAGAATTTGGTTTTCCCTCTGTTAAATGACAGTGTTTTCTTGGATTATGTGTTTGTTCTTAGTGAGAAGCTATAAAATGTTTTTAACCATCGGAGTAATCTCCTTGGAAAACAAAGATTCTATTTTTTATCAGACCAATATACTCATTGATATATATGTTTACCATCTCCTTCTTTATTGTTTTAGACAATGCCTCCTCACTTTAAAAAAAATTATGACCTTTTAAAATCATGTTAGCTCCTCTATTTACTTTCAAACTTTTATGTCACCTTGATTAAATAAAGAACAACAAAAAAAGAGAGGTTCTCTAGGGGTGACTCTTACGCACAATCATAGGCAGGCCTGGCTTCTCCTTTGCAGGAATAAGTTTCATGAGGGCAAACCCCAAGATCGAGGGCTCAGTCTATTAAATGGGTTATTCCCACTGCTTGTGAGAATATCAGAAAACCCCCAGATGGGGAAATTTAGCATTTCCTCCTTTCTCCCCAGTCCCCCAAGGGGACTCTGCAAACACCCTTTTGTTCTCTGCCCATATCACTCTGGGATGCATCAGGGTATCTTACCAACCTGTATAAACCAATAAGATCTCACTCCCTATTTAAGATTCCATTTCATGATTTTCTTGATACAAGCCTGTTATCCAGAGAATTGGGAAGCCTGCCTTACTTTCAAAGGAGGCAAGATTTGTAGAATGTATAAGGAAAGTGAGCATCAATTTACATTATCATCTTTCACTTTGCATTTATAGCTCAGATAATACCTATAAAAAGGATTGCAATGATTCAGTATTTTTTTTTAGCCAGCCAATTTTCTAGTCTGTTTTTAAAAGGCTTGGAAGACCACATGATTTTTTTAATGTCCTGGAGAATTTTTCTGGGCCTGGGCAGCTCATGGGTCAGTGCACAGCTATTTCTCTGTATAAGGAGGGTGGGAGAGTGTTCTGCCTGTTCGTTGAAGGCTGGGGCCTGGCTGGTCTGAGCTGGGAGCCTGGGAGGGAGCATGTCTATCTTTCCTCATTGTGCCACAGCTGGGCTTCTTTGCAGAACTTTACTTCCAGGACCATTTATGTTTATATACCTATACCTGCTGCAAGAGGTTTTATTCTGACCAATGATTCCTGTAAATTGTGAGAACCTTGACTCTTTGTCAAAGGTATAACATACAGATATGACTGTGTATGGACTATGCGAATAGGCTCCCTTCCTCCCCAGCCTCCTGTTGTGTTCTAGGAGTACTGAGATCAGAGGGAAGGAGGAGAGGAGAGCTGAAGTATTAATTCTCCAGGTCCCTTCCCCCTTTCAGCCTACAGATGTTAAGTGCAGCACAGTTACTGGTCCCACAGCACTGTACTGTGGTTCTCCTACTCACTGCCCACCCTCTCTAAATAGTCCCTTTATTGAACTCTCCTCGAATTACCCAATTTGAAAATGCCATCTGTTTCCTGCCAGAACTCTGGCAGATACATTTCCTAACATCTTTTCCAGTCCAAAAAAAAAGGACTGCAGGGAAGGGGGGAGCTGGTCCTTTGGGGCTCCCATTTTTCACCCAGTGCCTCCTTGGATAGTTCTCCCAGACCGGTGGGAGGAAGGACGAGTGATAGAAATATGATCTCTAGAGCTCAGAATCCCTAGGATGAGAACCACTGGCACCATGCTAGACAGACTGTTAGAACCCAGAGAGTGCACAGAAGGTGTGCTGCCTGCCCCGTGGTAGAGGGGGAGAGGAAGGGATAATCACCACCCAAGGTTGGGGGATCACTCGCACCTTTTCTGCCTCTGTGACTCTGAGCAAGTCACTTCACCCCAAGCCTTAGCCTCTTCCCTCCTAAACCTGATAATATCCACCCTGGCCCACATGTGGCTGTTAGGAGGTGCAGATAAAGGAGTCTGTATGAAACTGCTCTGTTGAATATAAAGTGCAGGACTTGCAGTTATAAAGAGTTTTTGTGGTAGGGGTCACAGGCGGGGCACAGAGCCCAGTGGGGCCCCTGCCCTGCTAAAAACAACTGCTTCCTTTCACCTTTTCTTGGTATGCACACTTGCTGAGACATACATGGCTCCCACCGTGTCGATTTTAGGATCAAAGTACAACCCCAGAGATAGCAGATTACAAAATCATGTCCTCAAACAGCAGCGGCAGCCTTATGATTTCTCTGGAATTTGACCTTGAGGGTCTTAGGTGGCCATTTATGGCCCTTCTAGAGGAAGCCGCTTCAAAATAGGTCTAATGAAGGATGAAGGAAATTAAGGGTATACTTTTTTATTCATACCTACTTAATTATTAAAATTATCACAGGGGCTTCTTGGCATACAAGAAAAATATATTCTTGAAAACTACACTGTCAAGGGCAATTTTCTCTTAAAAGAATAAAAAGAGCTGAAGAACTTTAGTCATACTCACTTGACGTTGTTGATTTGTTAGGCAGCATGCATACAGTGCACACACTATAAATGTGTAGGGTGAGTGGAGGAGTTGGGGAAGGAGAAAAGGAGTGACAGGCCTGGGAGAGGATGCAGCATTAAATGCCCCAGTGGATGCACACCATGGCCTGTATATTACATAGCAGTTAAGAATTGTGCACATGGCAGTGAGTGTGGATCTTAAGAACTATAGTGCTTAGTGGAAAAAATAAGCAAGAGATACACAAACTAACATTTCCCTAAATTTAAAATAGGTGCACAAAAGAACAAATGGACATTTTGTGAGCACCCATGCCAACATAAACATATGCTTTAAGCACATTAGAAAAGTTGCCTTTGGGGTAAGGGGATTGGAAATGGGGTGTAGGGCTAAGAGGAAAGCATGCATGTATGCAAATGTGCACATACCTACATAATGTAAGACAGGAATCTTGCCTGGACTACGTGAGGGAATTGGAAATGGGGTACAGGGCTAAGAGGAAAGCCTGCATGCATGCAAATATGCAAAATGCACATACCTACATACACATAAGGTAGGAGTCTTGCCTGGACAGCCTTAATAATGTGCCATAAACTATTGCAAATGGCAATGCAGCCCCCTGCTCCTGAGGTGTAAGACAAACAAACAAAACGTCCTTAGTTTTTCTTTTTCTTTTAGGAAATCTTAAAAGTGTCTTCTGTTAGGTTTGTGTGGTCTTCCCTCACAGACCACAGTGTAGCAGCTAAACCACAAGTTCCATTAACTGGAACTAAAGTAACCTTTGTAGGGTCAGAACATAAACACAGCACAAATACTGCATAGAAACTGCATGAAAGAAGGGATGCTGTGAGCTGCCCTTCAGGCAGACTTCTGGAAATTCACCACCTGGTACTGCCCACTAAGTAGGCAAATGTCCATCACAGCAGGCAACGGGATTGCAAATATGCTCCTCTTTTGTTAAGAAACTGCCTAAATAGAAAGTGAAGATATGGTAAATGCCTGCCATTTACTAGAAGTGCTTGCATGAAATATTTTTAACAAAACACCCCCTTTTCTCTTTTTGATGTATTTCCTTCTAGTCTCGTGTCATGGGTAATTTTTTTTTTTTTTGCATAAGTGAAATCACATGTTTACATTTTCACATTTCACATAAATCATGTTTACATCCTTATTCCAATTCTTTTGTTCCTGTTATATTTAATAGTATTTTCACGTTTTGCTAGACTCTCTCGCCATAATTTTTAATGGTTTAATTTTTATTGACTAAATATGCCAACATCTATTAGTCGTTCCCCCTTTGTATGATATTTAAGCTGCTTTCACCTTATCCCACTTATAAGTAATACAGAGAGAAAAGTTTTCGTGCTCCATATGGCTTCATATTTTAAATTAATCCCTTAGGATAAGCTCAGGAAATGGAATCACTGAGTAAAGAAGTATACAGAAGCTTCTGCGACTCTTGGTACAAGTTCTAAGTCACTTTCCAAAAGGATAGTTGCAATTTATGCTCCCACCAGTAACATGTTCTCACGCCAACATTGGGTTTGCCAGAGATTAGTATTTCTGTTTATATTGCTTTATTGGGTCTTGGGTTTTTCTTTTCAGTTTATATACAGCCTTTTACCCAATAATGATATTAACTTTGTCATGATTTCAGCAACTATTTTGATTGCCCTTTTCGAAATTTTGAAATTTTACGTAAGGGGTTTTTGTTTAAAGAAGCTGATACTAATTCACAGGTGTTTCTGTTTATTTTGTTGGCTAAATAAAAATCAAGGTGTCCTTTTGGTTAAATCTGATGAAGAAATTTTATACCATGGCAGGGTAAGAAAGGCATCAAAATGAGGGCTGTGAAGGCCGACAAAGCTACATTCCAGTCCTTCCCTGGGGATGTCCTGGCTGAGCGGATCACTCAAGCTCTCTGAGCCTCACGTTCTTTGCTCGTGCCGTGAAAATTACAATCTCCACCATCCCTGTGTGAAACTGCATCATGAATGAGCACTGGCATTGTGTGTGCGTGATAGGTATGGGTCCTCTTCCTGCTCCTTGTTTTCCAGATTCTGGGGCTGAGAGGGCCCGTCGAAGTAGCTGAGTGGCTGGTTAGGAGAAGGAACAGGCCACAGCATTCACCCAGGACTGCAGTGGCCTGTTCAGCCCTGCCCTGAGACTGGCCATTTCCTGCCAGGCAGGAGGGCCAGGGACACCGAGGTGACTGTGCTTCTGGCCAGCAGCTCCAAACATTGGGGTTGTTGTTCTGACATATCTGGTAACCGGCTTCCTGTTTTTCCCGGCGTAGTGTTGTTCTTTTAGTCGGCAGCAGGAGGGAGAGAAACAGTCCCTGGACGGGTAACCTAAGTTCTCTCACCCCTCCTGGATGAGAAAGGCTGGCCCTCCCCATCAGGGAGTCTGCCTGTCCTGGAGCTGCGTCACCCTGAACAGGGCCACGACGCCCCGTCCCACCTCGAGTTGTCACTGCTGGGAGCTCAGGATGGCGGTGCCTGTGAATTAACGTTAATGGATTCTGAACACAGGCTTATTAAACATTCATTTACCACAAAGAGAATGTATCACACATTCCCTTTCTCGTCACATGCTGGGAAGAATGGCTCAGACATGCGTTCTGGAGCTAGACCATCTGGATTCAAATCCCAGATCTACCACCTACTGGCTCTGTGGTTTGGGGCAAGTTACTTATCTTCTCTATGTTTCAGTCACCTCATCTGTAAAATAGGGATTGTAACTACCTCTTAGGGTTGTTGTGAGGATTAGATGAGGTCATATGAGTAAAGTATTAGCGGAGTAATAGGCCACGTAGTATAATACAGTTAATAATACATATAATACAATCAGTTTCTGCTCCTGAGATTTTACTTGCTAACCTGCCGTTGAATGTGGCCATGTTTCTGAGCTCATTGGAAGTAAAGAATAATGAAAAATATGCATCAAGACTATAGTAATAGGTGCACGGGTGGTTCCGTGGTAGAATGCTCACCTGCCATGTGAGAGACTTGGGTTTGAGTCCTGCCCCATGCAACCCAAAAAAAGAAAAGACTATAGTAATAAAAGGAGTGAAGTGCTGATACATGCTATAATGTGGATGAGCCTAGAAAATGTCAAGACTGTCATTCAGAAAAGACTCTTCAGTTAATTATAGTTTAGCACATTTAACTGTGGCTTTAAAAGCATCCTGATTTACCGTGTCTTGGTGGGTGGGCATCTCCTTTCACAGCCCCCTTGGTGGGGTCCAGAAGTGATGTGACTGTCTCAGCAGAGAGTGATTCAGAATACAGCAGCTCCTCCTGCAGAAGGGGAGGCTGCTTCCTTCCTGCCGTAGGCCCAGGCATAAGGTGTGAGTTCTGGAAGACCCAGCCTTTGGTTGGTTTTGCATCAAGAGTCTTTGGGAAAGGAAAAGCTCAGTAAACTAACTAGCAGTTAGCCAGCCTGCAGGGTGACCAATGCAAAAACTGACCACCTGGAACAATGGCCATAGGTTTGGGATGGGAGGGAAGGGGAAGGACGTTAGCTGCAGCTAAGTGTGTGTAGATGTGTGTGTGTTGTTATGGACATGGAAATGAGCCCTGTCTTCGGTAATAATGGACTGCAGAAATGGATTGGGAATCCAGTTATCATTTCAAAGGGTGTCAAAAACTGTAAACAAGGAGACCTGAACTCCAAAGATTTTTTGAGAGCCTGGTAAATTAGTAACTCCCCTATTCTGCAGACGCTCACTGAACATCAAGGACATGTTAGACACAATGTGAGAAATGCTCACAAGCTTATAGTCTAGTTTGTTGTTTCCGTTATTCTATCTTCATCATCATCATGGCCCCGACTATCAGTCCCAGTTATTCTCAACAATGGCTTCTGTTTCTTAAATGCTTACTATGTGCTTGACACTGTCACGATAACTTTCCCTTTTACAGATAAGGAAACTGAAGCTCAGAGACATTAAGCCATCAGAGATGTTAAACCATTAGAATAGAAACTTGCTAGGATTCTAAACAAAAGGAAATATTTTAAAACCAAGGTCTACCTATTTCATCCATCACTCTGCATGACTCCTAAATGAGGATCAATATAATACTCAACAGGACATATTCTCTGTCCTGCAGGCTGCCTGGAATATTTTGCACTAAAATCTGCAGATGGCAGGACACAGGACCTAAATCCCTGCTTTTCCTTCTTCCTGGCAGGTAGAGAAGGGATATTGTTTTGGTTTCCTTATAAAATTGTCTTTTTGAAGGTAGAAGTGAGAATCAGGAAGACCCTGAAGACTGGAAATGCGAATTAGTCTCTATTCTGATTCCAAATCAGAATTTTAATTACCTATCCATCCTCTTCATGTTAAAGATGAAGAAACTGAGGTCCAGAGAGGGACAGGCCTTGCTCAAATTTGGATAGTACCTGTATGGCCTGCCTTTCTACTCTCCTGAGATACTATAATTTTTCTCCAACTCTCACACATATTTTTAGTGTCCATGGTATCGAGATGTTCCCAGTAACTCTGTGCTGATGTCCATTGCTTTGTAGGTGAAAGAACAGAGTATTTCCTAGGGTGGGCAGTACACGCTTTCACATCTCTGTCCATTCCTTCATTCAGCAGACACTAAATATCAAGGTTCTATGCCTGAAGGAAGATGGGGTCACCATATAGGGATGCATGGATTCACTAGGGGTAGGACAAGGACTCATTCCTTCCCTCAGAAGCTCAGAATCCAATGGCAGAGAGTTTACATGTAACTTTTAAGGCAGAACTTAGCACAGTATTAATAATTTTACTAATGTAAAGTTAATTTTCCAGTTTGGCTTATATACAACTAAGATATAACAAAGCATTCATATATCCTGTTTAATATTTATGGCACATCTTCTGCCCTAAAGTGCTAGACACTTTCATTGTAATTATTTGGAAAATTATCTGCTGATAAGTTGTCCTAGATTTTATCCCAATATAGAAGAATAAATTTAAACCCTATTAGGTTGATGTCATCTAATTAAAAATGCAGTCTTGCTTACAGAAACTGCCAGACCACAGTGTACTAGATACACTTTTACTATTAAATGTTTCTATTTAGTAGACAGTGTCACTCAGTCATCAAATTTTTATTTAGAACTTTCAGAGGGGTGTCAAAGAAGTGTCAGGCAGTCCCTATCCTCAGCCAGAGACAAACCGTACATAACGAAATCTTCATTCTTTCATTCATTCAACTTTAATTTGAGTGTCTAAGCACTGAGGATGTGGTATTAAATAAGAAATGAATGAGTAAATTATAAAATTCAATACTTTTATATTTGACACCAGAAATTTGGGAGAAGAGCTAAATGAGCCAGGCGTCCTACGGTGCAGTGGGAATTAGGGAGGTGAAGGACAGTGTGGGTTGATGTGCTTAGGGAAGAATTCCAGTAAGTTTCATGGAGCTAGCCTTAAAAGGTAAGGAAGGGTAGGGGATAGAGAGAGATTTGGAAGGAACCTACTAAGTGAGGGAAGATGGGAAGCAGAAGCAGAGGCAGGGAGGAGACAAGAATCACGTAGAGGGGTATTATGTAGGAGAGACGTGCTAAACACATGCTAGATACACTCATGGGTTGTCTCCTTACTAAACAAGAGAACAAGCCTCAGGGAGGAGACAAGAATCACGTAGAGGGGTATTACGTAGGAGAGACGTGCTAAACACATGCTAGATATACTCAGTTACATGTCTCCTTACTCAGTGAACAAGAGAACAAGCCTCAGGGCCTAGAGATAGAAGTCACGGTCTTCTGTCTGCTTCTAATCGACTCTGACGTTGTGCTGGTCATTCCATATTTCTCTGCGTTTATTAAGCAGCTGCAAAAATCCACCTGGCAGGGCAGTGCAATGGTGGCTCAGTGGCAGAATTCTCACCTACCATGCCAGAGACCTGGGTTCAATTCCCAGAGCCTGCTCATGCGAGAAGGAAAAAAAAATCCACATGGCAAATTCCCCAACATTGCTGGTGGGAATGTAAAATGGTGCAGTTGCCGTGGAAAACAGTTTATCATTCCTCACTAAGTTAAGCATAGAATTACCATATGACCCCACAATTCCACTTCTAGATATAAACAAAAACTTGTCTATAATTGTTCGTAGGAGCACTACTTAACAACAATAGCTAAAAGGTAGAAACAACCCAAGTGTCTCTCAGTTAACAAATGGATAAACAAATCGTCGTATATTTGTACAATGGAATATTATCAGCCATAAAAAGAAGTGAAGTACTGATATATGCTACAATATGAATAAAACTAGAAGACATTATGCTAAATGAAAGGAGCTGGACTCAGAAGGCCATATATTGAACGACTGCATTTATATGAAATATCCAGAATAGCAAATACATAGAGATAGAAAGCAGCTTAGTGGTTGCCAGGGTCTGGGAAGAGGGGGTAGTAATGATGGCTTAAAGAGTTTAAGTTTTCCTGCTGGAGTGATGAAAATGTTCTGGAACTCGATGGTGGTGATGGTTACACAACATTGTGAATATACTAAATGACACAGAATTATACACTTTAAAATGGTTAAAATGGTGACCATTATGTGAATTTTACCACAATTTTTTAAAAATCCATCTGGTATCAGGAAATTCTTCAATGTCTAATTTCAATTTGTTAGAACCCCTTCCACCTTCCCTACCTTTCCCCCATTACCTGCCTCACCAAGCCAGAACTTTTGCCAGCTTTGGAAGTCCCTGTATTATCTGACCTCTCCCACCAACCTGTCTGCTTTCCTACTCTGCTCCAAGCAAGCTGCAGCCCTTGTGGTCTCCTGTGCCATGTTCTCAGTCTTTTCTTAGCTCCATGTCTCCTGGATTAAGGCATTGCCTTCAGGGATCCATATGGAGTGTTTCCCTAGACTTCTTGATTTGATGTATTTCTTGGAGCCCTCCAGCCTATAAATGTGTCTGCTTCTCCCTAGGAGTGTGATCAGGGCTCACGTTTCTAGAGGACTCTACTTTTCATTCTGTCCTTCCAGTCACATTATGTTTTTAGTACATCAGTAAATTCCCTTAGTAGTCTTCCCATCACACATTCTCCTGATCTAACATCGCAGTCTTCCACTTAATAGATCCAAAATTATATTGCCTTACAGTAACTCTAAGGGGTTGTATTCTTTAATTGTGATGGAGGTTGTTTGGGGTTTTTTTTTTGTTTTGTTTCCATCCCATATAGCCTTAAATAAAGGGCAGTTCCTCGAGCTTGGACACAATTTCATTCATTCACCCAACAAATCTTAAGAGCCATATGTGATCTTATGCTGGGAGCTGGGTCATAGTCATGGAGAAAGCACTGTTTTCTGCCCCCAAGAAGCTTCCACTCCAGGAAGGGAACAACGGGCCCTTCAGAGGGATGACTGGAAATACGAAACATTGTGGAGAGTAACAGGAGCGCCTTTTATTTTAATTGGTTTTGGGGCAGTGGGATTATTTATCATTAAAAGCATTATGTGTACTATAAAAGCTAGTTATTTGTAATGCAGTGGTTTTCGTATTGCTCTGAAAATTGCTCATGGGCCAAATGCATCAGGTTTCCTCCTGCCCCCACCAAACAGAGAATAGGTCCACTCAGCTTTCAGTGTTTAATATTAGGTATCCTCGTAAGAGTTCCTTTATTTGAAGGCTATTCCACTGATATTTTAAAGTTGGAAAACTGCACTTAAGAATCTTGTGAGCAGAGGATCCCTGTCATTTTCAAAGGGCTCCTCGTCATGGGATGTTCGAATAGTTTCCACAACAAAAAAATGTTAAGCTTTTTTCTTCTCTGAGAAACAACTTTGTTGATAATTAACGCGACATGACAGGAGGACAGAGTCTGAATATATTTTCACTTCAGTCTTTATTTTAAAAGTGAAGTGTGAGTTGGAAACTGGAATAGGTAATAGGTGGGGCAAGTGTTAGGGGCCATTTCCAGGAGGGATTATTTAATGAGAATAGATATTTTCTGATCCAAAGTCAGGTCCTGGAGAAGTTGAGGAATCGATGAGAGGCTGCAATTTCAAGAACTGGAGTTAGTTAGCAGGTGGGAACCTGCAGCTGAGGAAGGCTCAGCAGGAACAGAATGGGAAAGAGGAGACAAGGCTCCCCTCCTGCAGGATGTCAGGTTCTCCATCAGTCTCCACTCCCGGGGCCCCTCCTGGGTGTCAGGAACTGTGGTTGGCTGGGCCATGGGGGAGGCAGAGGAGATAGTTTGCTTTGAGGTGCATCCTCCTTGATGAGTGAGACAGGTGAAGATGCCACAGGTTTGTTTGCTAGGGGAACTCCTGAGTGGTCAGCAGGCCAGGGATGCTAATTTAAGAGTATGGGGAATTGTGGAAGACCTGGGGGTGATTCTTTCTCTCAGTCTCTAAAGAGGGCTTGTCTTAGTTTCCTATGGCTGTCATAATAAATTACTACAAACTCGGTGGCTTAAGACATCACAAATTTACATTTTTTCAGCACTTGAGACCAGATGCTCTAAATCAGTTTCACTGGGCTAACGTCACGGTGTCTGCAGGACTGATTCCTTCTGGAGACTGTAGGAAAGAATCTGTTTCCTTGTCGCCTCTTTCCTTGGCTTCTCATCTCTTCCTCGCATTACTCCAGCCTCTTCCTTCCTTCATCACGTTTCCTACTTCCTACTCTGAACTTCTTGTCTCCCTAGTATAAGGATCCTTAAATATAGGGCCAACCCAGATAACCCAGAATAATCTCATGTCAAGATCCTTAACTTAATCACATCTCACAGCAGAAGGGATTTCTCTAAATAGTGAGGAATAATTTCTGGGTGAGACACAGGGACTCGTGATCTCCACTTGAGGACTTTGAGGATATGCCCGGGTGCCCTCTGCTGGGGGTGAGTTGGCTTGGCCTGTTGTCAGAGGCAAGATCCCTAGGCCTTCCTTCCAACCGAATGTTCTCTGACATGCACCAGGTCTTGGTGAGATGAACACTGTGGGAAGCAGCTCTTCCCAGAACTTTCTTGTCTGGTACTGAAAGCAGGGGTGTGAGCTCCTAGAGCTGCTTAAGAAGGAAGGTTTTTCTCCTCCTCCTTTTAATTAGCAGTTTTGGTTGCTCTGTAGCTCTGCTCCCTCTCAGATCAGCTTTATGTCCCCAGGCTGTAGAACATCTGCCCTGAGGGTTTAACCGAGTGGGGGTGGGGACCTGGAGAGACCCTACCAAGTGCCCTTGCCGGAGGTGTGTGGGAGTGCCCTGCTGTCCCTCACTCGCGCCTGCAGATGGTAATGGCCAGGCGCGAATGGTATTTCCAGTTTGGAAACATCCTCCTAAAGAGTGGGCTTTTCAAAAATTGACCTTTTGTGAGGGGAGAATAGCTTCTGTTAGGTTTGAGATTGTACTTCCACTTTTATCCAATTACTGCAATACTTTCAGTAACTCTGGGGTATGTGACGTGGGTGAATTTCACTTGCTATGTGGAATGGGGCAAATGTCTCGGTCTGGTTCACTTGCTCAGATATAGAATGATCTAATAACCCATCTCAATTCTGGTCTGTTCCCGAGCCTCCAACATCTGTAAGACCCTACTGCCGTCTGTACTTCCCCAGCCCCGTGGACCCGGGCCAGCCTGTCCTGGGCACTCTGTGCCATCCATGGGGTTGAATCAGGCCCCTTGGGCCTATGTGTATCCCAGCAAGACAGAGCCCTCATAACAGGAGAAAGCAGAAGGAGAGGAGGCTCAGAGAAGCAGTCCTCCCACACATATGCCTATAACAATTGTCCTAGGACTTTCTTATCCAATGTATCCTCTTTTTCTCACATCTTCTGGAGGTGGCCAGCACTGAGCCTTTTTCACACACACACACATGACAGAGTTTAGCTTCTGATTGGCTGAAAAGCTTACCTAGGAAAAAGATGTTAGGGACTGGATGCTCTCTGGGATTTTTCCTGCTGCTTCTCTTTGAGGAGTAGTACCTGTGGCTGTGCTTGGTGGACAGTCACAGCATGGACCCCTCAACAGTGTCTCCTTCATAATCAGAACCAAAAGGTTAGAGACCAGTGCCTGCTCTCCCAGACATGGCCAACCCGGGTCACACTCAATACCTCCATGTCTAGAGCCTGCGTTATAGGTAGCTGTTGTGTGTATCTGTCTCCTCCTACTAGTTTGGAGTTCCCTGAAGACAAGAACATTTCCTTATCTAACTGTTTTTATTCTCTCAGTGCCTAGCTCAGCACCTGGTGCATAGTTGGTATGAGAAAACCACTGCAGAACCACAGAGAGAAATGGAGAGACAGAGAGAGAGATTATGTAGCTTCTGTGCTGATGTTGAATTATTACGACCTTTTGAGGTCTGTGAGGCCTCACCGCTATGCTAAGCAGAGTGGACTCCCTGTAAGGGATGGTCAGTACCTCTCTCTGCTGGTCATCATGGGACAAGGACAGGAAGCTGTGTCTTTACTCTGAGTCTTTTTGTCTTGGGCCTTACCTCTGTGGAGTTCAGATGTGCTCAAGGACTTTTTCCCAAATAGGGAATGAAGGCTGCTTCTTGGAGCAGAGCCCCCTAAAGTGCCCAAGAAGAGGGGTCAAGGTTCAAGGGCCCTGAGGGAAGTCACATCTAGCAGCCCTTATAGATGTTGACTATTGACTGCTGTCCTCCAACTGAAGGCTTCAGTGGTCTTCTTCTGAGGCCCTGGAAGCAGGGGTGGTGGTGACCAGTTACATTCCCAGAGGGAAGGTGGATCTTGAGACAAGATTTAGGCCTTGTGGGGTGCATGACTGGTTCAGTGGTAGAATGCTCGCTTGCCATGCAGGAGACCTGAGTTCAATTCCCGGACCATGCACCAAGAAAAGAAAAGTTTCAGGCCCTGAATTCCAGCTATTCTGAATCATGGAGTATTTTCCCTCCCCAGAATATTATTTTATTGAAGAAACTAGCAGGTTTTCTTTAGGTAAAGATTTAGGTGTCAGCTAGATCTTTACCAAACTGATTGCTATTCTTTTTCCTTGCAAATGTTAAGGTATGGGTTAAATCTGTCCCTACCAGCTAGCATGAGACTTTGCCACACTTTATAACACGGTTTTTGTGAGAAATAGCATTCCAGGTTCCAAACAAGTAATTGGCAAATGAGGGTCGTGGAATCCAACCTGTTCCCCAGCCAGGAACTCACCACCCCGTGTAGCCCCAGGTATGTGCTCCTCTGTGAGAACTACGTTTGCTGCAGCAGCCCAGCCCTGACTCACATCCCACAGCCCTGGCAGGAACATTCAGGACAGAGATTTCTGAAGCAAGAGCTGTGTTTCCACCATGAGCAGTAAGGGTGAATTAATTCAGCATCCTTTACTATCCTGTGTTACCTTAGTTCATGTAATATTACAGCAATCCAGTGCATGCCATGTGGATCCACTGAGGGCTGACAAGCAGGAAAGAGACCTGACCAGATATGCATTTCAGAAAAGATCACTCTGGCAAGAGTGGGTAAGGATACGTTCCAGGGAAGGAGGCATGATGGCATGGGCCCAGGTGGTGGCTGAGCAGATGGGGAGAAGAGCCTGGGCCTGGTGGCTGACTGACAACAGGGAAGCAGGAGGAGAAGCTGGGATTGGTGTGCACAATTCTAGGGGTGTTGAAGTAGTCACCTGGAGAGAGGACCCCTGAAAATATCAGGAAGGCTTCTAGAGAACTGCCATCCCAACTGATAGTTCAACTGTGTTCTTAAAATATCTGAACTCCTTGGCAGAGTAGAACTCTGTGTAGGAAGAATCACATGATGCTTCTTATTCTGTGTTCTGTACCCAAAGTGTGATGTTTATTTTGAAATATGTGGTTTGTGCATATATTTTACTTAGTGAAGTTTCTTGAGATTATTTGTTAATAGTTTTCCATTCACAAAGATACTATATCTTAAAAAATTCCTAGTTAAGGAACAAATAACTAAAAACATTTCTTATAAAATTCATACTGTCTTGAGAATTCACCACATTGTGTAGTTGGAAACTGCAGACTGTCAACAGTGACGCTTTAACATGCATATTTCCATCTGAACTATTAAACCGTCAGCTAGTTGATATAAACAAGGCTTCCTACTATTTGTTGCTTTTCTCTGTTTTTAAAAAAATAAAACAACACACTTTTAAACCAGTACAAATCCAAATTGTTAAATCACTCATTTAGGCTATCAGAAAGCTCTGATAGTAAGAAGGGAACAGCACAATCATACAATTTGATAAAATTTTCAAAATTGGTTTGAAAATAATCTGTGCATATGCACAGATGTCTGTTTGAACCAGAACATGTTGCAACCTTAAATTCTATTTTACCCTTCTCTTGTTAAAACAAAACAAAACAGGAAAGAGTTCCTGTGTTTGGAAACTGGGACCAAGTTTGAAACCAAGACCTCTTGCCTTATCACGTTCAAACAAATCCAAGGTGAGATTTTCTTTATCTTAAAATTCTTTAGGTAAGAATACAGAGCTCATTATGATTCAGATTAAAGCTATGCCCATTATTTGACCTAAAGAGAGAGAAAGACCACTATGTGTTCTATTTGTATGATGGAAGTAAGTTTCTCTCTGTGTACCATTTGCTCTTTTGTTCCTTTGGTCTCTGGCCCAGGATCAGAAGGCCTGTTTATCCATGTGAAAAAGGAAATGGAAATGGAAAGGGTTATGAAGCCCAGAGTTCATAGTTAAGAGATTGAAAAATAGTGATGTATGACACAGTGCCAAGTGTTTTCACTTTTACTTTGTGACTCCTTTGTATTGTAATTGTCAGCCTTTTCGAGTGTCCACAAAGACACCCTGAGAAACTTTTCTGGTGGGTAGCATGTATAGCATCCTGCAGCTCATGTTGATCTTCCTGCCTCCACAACTGGAAAATAATGACAAAAGTAAATATTTGGGGTCAGGTTTATTCTGGGCAGACAAGTTTCAGTCTGGTTTCTAAAATTAGAGATTCTGCGGGATGCACGTGGTTTGGGGCAACCTGCAAGAGAGCGTTGTCACAGTGATGTGCAGTTCTCTCATTTGTGGTTACTTGCTTGGAAGTGTGCATCCAAACATTCTCTCATGTCTGCCCGTCTGTGTAGATCCACTACCAACAGTAGGAAGGCTCCTGCCCCCCTGCCCTCACTGGCATGACCTCTGCCTGGATGAGGATCTGAGCTGGCCATCTGTCCTTTATGCACTGCCAGATAAGTCTTCTGAGAGCACATCTCATCCTGTTCCTGCCCCTCCTCAAAACAGTCACTGCTCGCCCTGCCCCACCACCACTGCTTTCAGGCTAAAGGCCTGTCCTTCAGGTCTTCCCCACTGTGTTTCACTTGGTTATATATCCTAACTTGGTTGTACATCCTCTGCCACTGGCCAGCATAACCTCCTCATTGCCCGCCAAGCATATGGTTTCTTGCCCACCTTTGTAACTTTCCATTTCTCCCATATAAAGGCCCTTCCTTACCCTCTCTCCATCCTTCTGGGCCCAGCTGCAGTCCTACCTCCCCTGGAAAAGCACTGTCCAAGGAAAGCCTTGGCTGACCTCTCCAAATATTTGCAGGACCATCTATCATGCCCCTTTCCCTTAGTGCCCAGAGCAAAGGAGGCACTCAGAAAACATTCCTGTTGAACCCTTCTTTCTGGTGTCAAGCTTTCCGCCTCCTGGAAGTTCTCCTCGCCCAGTTAAAAGTAAGCCCTCCCAGCAGTGGTTTCTGATCTTGTCTTTCTCTTCCACCCAGATCCATTGCGCTCTTTGTGGAATGTAGCAATGGCAGCGGTTACCCTGCACCTCCACTAGGCTCTGTTGGAGGGTGCAGCCTGCGTGCACAGGGCCTTGCTTTCATCTACCTTCTCGCGCAGAATAAGAGCAAGCAGGGCCAGCCCCGGGTGCGTGCAAACTGCGACCCACCGAGGGCGCCCCTCTTGGTTGAATGCTCCACTGTTGCGGTCTTGAAGTTCTTACTGTTTGAAAAAGGGACCCCCACATTCCCATTTTACTGGGCCTTGCAAATTATGTATCTGGTCCTGGGAACAAGGCAGGTACTAGCACACAGGTAAAGGGGGAGGAGATGCCAGAAGAATGCAGGGTGGAGTATGTATGGAAGCCCGTGGAAGGTGGGTAACAGAAAAGGAGAGGAGAAACGGAGATGCATCAGATGGAAGCCCCTTTCTTGTAGAAGTGACAGTTCTCTGAGACAAAAGCCAGGTTGTTCCTTAGGGGATGATAATAGCAGGGTTGCTGCCTTTGACCCAAAATAGCCTTATTTAAGTTCTGGCATAAGCATGCCATTGTTATGGAACTGTTGTGACTATGACCTTCCCATCTGGCTTAGAGAGAAAGTCGAGTCCTTCCAGCATCCTGTAGGCCCTGACCTGACCCCTCATCACCTTTCTGACGTCCTCTTCCACTGTCCCTCGATTACTCTCCTGCAACCACACTGGCCCCTCGCTGTTCTTGAACACACCAAAAATTCCCCTACATCAGGGCACTCACATCTGTTACTCTCTCTGCCCAGAACCTTATTCTCCCAAAAGACTCACCACTCTCTTCCTTTAAGCTTTTGCTCAGATGTCACTTTATTAGTGTGTGTGGTCTTCAAGCATCCTATTTAAAATCACACGCAGCACTCTTTAACTCTCTTCCCTGCTTTACTGTGAATCACAGTGCTTATCACCATCTGATATAACATGTATTTTAAGTATTTATTTATGGTCTGTCTATTCCCACTGGGGTGTAAGCTCAATGAGAGCAGATAGTTTTTGTTCTGTTCGCTGCTCTGTTCCACAGTACCTAGCACAATACCTGGCACATCATAGACACATAAATACACATTTGTTGAATGAATTTGTTGCCCTTTGGGTGACAGCAACCCTGCTGCCTGAAGATATCAGAAGGATGGCCTGTGGTAGCCATGGGGAGGTCTGGGAGGCCATGGGAAAGTCACAGAGGAGGAGGCTACTCGTTGACAAAGAGAAATTGAAAGGCACCACACAGTTAAATGGGCAAAAGCTAAAAGACCCAAAATGAGGGGAGCAGTGGAAGATTGGAAGAAACCTTAACGGATGCCATGCCAGGGAACTGAGAACAGCTGTAGTGGACAATAAGATGACAGGTTTCCAGCCCACCTTAACAACACTATTTTTTTTTTTTACTCTTGCCCCCACCATGGACCCCATGGACACTATAAAATAACTTTTTATTACAGAGCTAATAAATAATAATTAATAATTCACTTATTAATATTTTTAAGACATAGGTGGGTGTCCATTAACAATGTAAATAAGAACGTCACTGATAGTCACCAGCCAAATTGGTGTATTCCCTCCTACAGCAGCAGAACCTGATATTTCCATGTGAGTTCAAGTCACTGTGTCACAGCCACATCCCTGGGCTCTCGGGAACCCCTACATTTTACCTTCCACGCACTCACTTAGAAACTACCCACTTCAATGACCTCTGAGATGTGTCCAGCTCTGGAAATCAGATAATCTTGCGAGGTGGAGCAGTGCAGTCCTTGAGAAGGCCCAGGTGGATCTGACTTATGAATGTCAGTTCTCATCATGACAGATATGTTGTCCTGACAGGTAGGTGTGGGAGAGCTCTCTGGCCGAGTAATCCAGTCAACAGTGAGTCCAAACATCCAGGTTTTGTGGTCAGAGTTGGTCAGTAGCAAATCTGAGGTAGGAACTGAAGACTTGCTGATTGAGAGACATGCTTGTTTTGTTTTTGGCCTAGGAAAATCTGTCTTTTGTGGAAGATTATTCAGGACTATTGAGGCAATGCTTGGCATGATTATTCCTTTCTTCAGTTTTGGGACCAGCCATCAGTCATACTGGCTTCTGATGTGATTGCGTAGGGAGCGGAATATAGATATGGTTACATTTTAATTGCAAAAACATGGTAGTAGCAGAATGAATATTCTGGGTAAACTGGCTTGATACTTTACTAATTCTAATTAAACATCACAGGAAGAAGTGTGACCCACCACTTGGCAATTATTAATGGAATTTTATCATTGAATTATGGCTTTTGTCTTCAGATAAGTAAGAATAAGAACCAAAGCATTCATTTTCTGAAGGATGGTTATTCAGCACCTGCTACCTGCAGTTCCCAGTGTTAGAGGCAGTGGTAGTGGGAAGCCAGGAGTGAACAAGCCCCCACCCCTGCTCTTGGGTCATTTGCAGGCCAGAGAGAGTGGGAAAGATATTGCAAGGGGTGGCAGGCGTGAAGTATAGGCTTTGCAGTCTAACAACCTGGGTTCAAATTCCACTTCCACCACTTAGTAGCTATGCATCCTTGGGCAAAGTCTCAGTGCCTCTGTTCTTGGCCACAAAAATGGGGTGATGGTACCTACATGTGGTCAGGCGTGTGGACCCCAGCATGGTGACAGGCTCACCATAGCAGGCATTCATTCCGTCAGCAGTAGTGCTGGCTTCCGCCCTCTCAATTTGGCACAGATTTTAGGCATAAGATGGAACAAATAGATTGTTTTACTTTTCATTTTAATTACTTTAAATAGAATTAACTAGAATTAGTGAATGTATATTTTATGAGCCTAATGCAACTGAATCCCAATGATGTTTTTTATAACTTGATAAAGTGATTCTGACATTTATCTGAAAGTATAAAGGATTAGACTAGCCAAGAAATTTTTGGAAAAAAATATTAAAGGGGAACTGATTCTATTAGGTATTGAAATAATAAATTCATAGAAGCAAAGCTGTGTTTTACTAGTACATGCAGAAGAAAGGGATAGGATGGGATGAGATGGGATGGGATGGAGTGGGGCGGGGTGTAATGGGGTGGGATGGGGTGGGATAAGGTAGAATGAAATGGCCAAATAGGTATGTGAGAATGAATTGTTCAAAAAATATTACTAGAATATTTTGTTAATCCTTTACAAGGTCAAAGGGTAGCTTCATATATCCTACCACATAATAGAATAAACCCCCAACAAATGAAATGTTAATTTAAAACATGAAACTAAAAAAGAAAGAGAAGAAAATATAAGTGAATATTGGAGTGGAAAGGAAGCATTAAAAAAAGATACTTAGTTTTACTACTTAAAAATTTAAAACTTCTGCACACCCATAACCACTTATAAACAAAAGTAAATGACCTAAAACAAATCAGACAATATTTCCAATATAGAGGATAGTCAAAGGATTATATCTTTAACATATAACAAAGAAACCCTTATGATGAAAAAAAAAGAAAAGGAAAATAAGCAAAAAAAAAAAAAAAAAAAAAAAAGTAAGCACCATTTTCTAAAGAAGACATAGAAGTGGCCAAAAAGGGTACAAGAGATTGTAGAACTTGAATGACAAAGAAATGCAAATGAAAGCTACAACGAGTTACCATTTCTACCTTTCAGACTGGCAAGAGTTGTTTAAAGTCTGTGCTAGTATCAGGGCTCACGTTGGCACAGATTTGGTTGATCACCCCACAGACAGGAGTGCACATCGA
Source organism: Tamandua tetradactyla (assembly GCF_023851605.1). Classification (NCBI taxonomy): domain Eukaryota; kingdom Metazoa; phylum Chordata; class Mammalia; order Pilosa; family Myrmecophagidae; genus Tamandua; species Tamandua tetradactyla. Next base: position 49,531,166 of record NC_135341.1, on the reverse strand, counting down.
TACTGCCCTTCTAGGGCACACTGTCCATAGGTTTCAGGAGGCTTGACACGTTTTCAAAGACTTTGATCCCAGTAAGGAAACTTGTAGGGATTTCTTGTAAGGGGATAATCTGACATGTACATAAAGTTTATGTACATCAGTGTTCACTGAGAGTTATTTTTTGCATTTTTACTTTTACTTATGTATGATAAATGACACAGAGTAACTATTTTAATACATGATACAGAATTCAAAGGATAAAAAAGCTATGGAGTGACAAATTCTCCATCCCTCCCAGTCCTGTCCTCCATTCACCCAGTGTCCCTCCCAAGGGGAAACCAGTTTTCTTAAAAAACCCTTACAAAGATACTCTTTTGCATATATGAGAATATTCACAAGCATGTACTCTTTATTTTGTTTATTTCATTTTGTATTTGATAGTTAATGATGGCATGCTTTTCTCATTTCATATAACTCAGAATGTGCTCAGTAGGCAGTATAACACAGAGGTTAATTTAAGAGTGCAGACCACCTGGTTTGAACAAATTCTGCTATTTACTAGCTGCGTGATCTTAGGCAAGTTTTTTAACCGCTCGGCCTTAGTTTCCTCATATATAAAATAGCATGATCATAACCCCTATTTCATAAGATTACTGTAAGGATGAAATAAAATCTGTACATGTAAAGTGCATAAAATAGTGCCTGGCACATGTCACATGAAATAAATGTTAGCTGTTATGGGTACATATGGAGCTGCATTCTTTTTAACAACTGTAAAAAGTTATATTACATCCTGTGGATAGATTGGATTTTTCCTAACCAGTTCCATATTGATGGACAACTAAATTGTCCCCAACATTGGTTATTGCAAACATATTGCAACATTTGTTATAACTTTCTAAAATGCAGACAACGTAATAAATGTCCAGAGTTATGGCGCACTGCACATCTATAGGGTGGAATATAATACAACCAATAAAAATGACGTTGTAGAAGAATATCTAATCATATGTGAAAATGTCCACATATATATTATTAGGTAGACACCAAAATTTTTAACATTGACTAGATTTTTCTCATTATAAACATAATTTATATTATAGAAATTTAGAAATGGTCAAAAAGCATGAGAACATAATAATAATAAGGGATATGGGATATATGAGTTTTTTCTTTTTTCTTTTTATTTCTTTTTCTGGAGTGATGCAAATGTTGTCAAAGTGATCATGGTGATGAATTCACAACTATGTGATGATATTGTGAGCCATTGATTATATACTGTGGATGGACTGTATGTGTGTGAAGACTTCTCAATAAAAGTATTTTTTTAAAAAAGAAACATAATAATAATAATAAACCCCAATCCTGCCATCTAGAGATAGCCTTGTTTAACGTGTTTTACATAATCTTTTCTTCCCACCAATTATTTTGTAAGTCACAGGGCTTGCCATCCTGGCTAAAAGTGGCGGGGGTGGGGGGGGGGGTGAACTGCGTTCCCAAATGCGGATTTAGCCATGCATGATTTCTATCAGTTAGAATTGTTTAGAGGAGGGAGGTCTGCTTCGGCAAGAGAGCTTCCCAGAAAAGTGGTGCTGCTAGAGCTGAGCCCTCTCTTGAGGGAAAAGGAGGAACTTTTCCTTTTTTATATATATCAGTCATTTTCATTGTTCTGTGTTTCCTTCCATACATTCATTCAATAAGCATCTATTTTGACAAGTCTGTTTTGTGCCTGCACGTTTCTCTGTCCTAGGGACACAGATGTGAACAAGAGAGTAAGGTCCCTTTACCTCCAGAGCCTGCCTTCCTGAGTGTGCTCTGATATACGTAATAAGGTTATACAGACATGGGCACATACAGTGTCTGGGATGCTTCCCCTAACAGTGCCCATAGACATTTCCCCACATCTTCATAATGATTGTTTTTCTTACTTGCATCATATTCTCTCGAGTTGCTGTGTGCTGATTTAATTAACCATTTCTACTCTGTTGGACATACACATTGTTTGCATGAATACTTCATTATCTTTGACACATGGCTCCTCTGCCTTTCAAATTTTTTACAGAACCACCAGCAGCGTGGGAGTGGGTCTGCACCATCAAATTCTCACCCCCATTCACAATGTGATTTTATCTTTTTTGTTCGTTAGGTAGGTATAAAATGGGGCCTCATTCTTTAAACATTCATCTGTTTGATTACTGTTAAATTTTAACCTTTACCTTCCTCCTTCCTTTGTTCCATTACTTATTTTGGATCTTGATGTGAGAAACAGACTCTGTATAGTGATGGTTATGAGCTAAATTCTAGAGCCATCCATACCTGGGTTTGTGTCTAGTTCTACCTGCCCTGTGCAACCCTTCAGCAAGGATCTGGGGATGTGCTGAGTCTTGGAGGGACTGGTAGCACAGTGAGACAACCCTGCATGTCTGTCTAATTAGGCTGACATGAGCATTATTGGTTCATTTTGGAGTTTTCAAATGTGTGGCATTTGGAGTGAAGTCTGCAGCACAAGACCTCATATTCAGAGTTTTTGCCTTGGAAATAAAACCCAAACCCAGAAAAGTGCTGGAGAAAGAAGCAGGAAGGGATGGTAGGAAGTTCAGGGACCGTGTAATCAGTCCACTCTAGGTTTGAACCCCAAAACCCTCACTTGATGGTTATATATTATATATAATGCATATATAAAATCTCGAACATCTCATTGGAAAACAGGGTGGTCATGTCAGCACTGCACACTGTGACCAGAGACGATTTGTGTCAAGGCCTCATATAAACGAGACCCTCAACAAATGCCAGTCATTATGAGCTAATAGTGAACATCATCTTGAAACTGTGTATCAAGGAAGAATGAGATTAGAATTCCTCCTGCCCAGCTCTTAACCTCCAGCCCTTGCTTCTCCTCTGATTTACTGCTGGAGGGACTGCGGCCAGTTACAGGCTGCATTGGGAAAGTGAGCCTTCAAAGGTCCTTTTCTTTCAAGTGATATTCTCGGAAATTTATCACTGGGAAATAGAGTAGGAACTGAGGGACTGCCTCAAAAGGTAACTTTTTAGTGACTAAGTCCCTTTTCTAGCAGAAAAGGATGTTTGGATTCTCAGTGGCCACATCTGTTTTTGAACTTAATGCAGGCTGTGCTTCCCTGCCTCTCCCATCCCCAACGCCCTTCTTTTATAGGAACAGAGGAAAGTTGTGTTTGTTGACCACTCTTTCCGGGTGGGAAAGGAATGTGATGTATGCATAGACTGCCCAGAATTTCCTGTTAGACACCCATTCCAAACCACGGCCCTGGGATGCATTCCAGAGATTGCAGCCCAATTCTAGAGCGAAGAAATGTGGCATTCATTTAAATGCTGGCCTCTCCCTCCCCTAAATGAAAAGTGTTTAGCTTTTTCCAAAATAATATAGTTGTAGATTCAACTGCAGGGTCTCTTCAGGGTTGTAATAAGCTCTGACATTCCATGTGTAAAGAAATATCCTTAGCTTGGGAAATTTCAGTGCTCCGTTTTTTAGCCATAGTAGCACTGATATCCAGACTGATGCATGGCCTGAGGCACATTTTTAATGCTCTACTATAAATACTTGGATGATATAAATCTGCTAAGATTTACCTTTCTTAATTCTGCTCTTGTGACAAGAAAAAAAGCTGGGTTCGAAGACAGGTATTTGGTGCTTTGACACACTAAAGCAGAAGATTTAGTGTGAGTCAGTTTTCTAGAAATTCTGTTGTGCTTCATCCTTGGTACTCTGGCCCCTTTGCCAGCACATATATAAAGTGAGAGGCTAACATGGCATGAAAGAAATTAAAAGCAAGGCTTCTTTGTTTTCTACAGCTGCCAAGTTGCAGTTTCTTCACTTCTGGAGAAATTTGAATGATTAGGGAAGGAGTCTTAGTGAGTAACAAACATTTCCACTTGCATTTCTGCTACTCTTGATTTTCATCCCAAACTACTTATTTGATTGTTTTAAGGTTATATGTGGGGTGCTGGGGGCATTAGGTCAAATCAGAAATAAGAGGAAATGAAATCTCTATATGGGGATGGTGAACATGTGAGGTTCTGAATTGGTGCAGACTCCAGAGGTTTTGGTCCTAAAGGCAAGTGTTAAGACTGGTTCCAAACTCACCTCACATCTTACTTCTAAACGGGATCAGAAAGAAAGGACTGTAAAAGGTTAGTAGCTATATGTAAAAGGTTAGTAGCTATATAGTAGCAGATTTTATGCTAATCAGGAACCTCTGACTTTTTGGGGTCAATATTTCCATTTTTAGAGACAGAAAAGAACCAATGCCCTTCCCAGGCCCTGTATGTGAACTGGGTGTGGATTCAGTCTGTGTCCTCCGACAGTTCTTAGACCATAGCTTAGTCCTCTGGTGAACCAAACCCTACTGTCAGTCTCGGTAGACTTTCCCTTTGACATTTCATGTCTTTAATTACAACACTTTTTCTTTCTAAAAAGAAAGAAATTTAGCATAAGATTTCCTAGAAAAGGCCTGAGTCCTAAGGTTTATTTTAAACCTCAAATGCAGAGATATTTTATTTGTTTAGTGTTTTTTAATATTTTTATTGAGATGTCTTCCTGCCCCAAACAATCCATCGAAAGTATACAATCAGTGGCTCACAAAATCGTCACATAATTGTGTATTTGTCGTCATGATCATTTTTAGAATATTTGTGTCACTTCAGAAGAAGAAATAAAATGAAAAAAGAAAAAACTAATATATCTCATACCCCTTACCCCTCCCTCTCACTGACCACTGACGTTGTAATCTACCCAATTTTCTTAACCCCTTATCTCCCTCTTATGGTTTTATTTATTTATTGTCCTTATGTTTTTGCTCATCTGTCCATACCCTGGATAAAAGGAGCATCAGACACACCGTTTTCACGATTACACGGTCACTGTTTGTTCAGTTTTTAACATTATTATATATTATACACTGGAATCTTTGCTGGGTAAGACAGAAGATTTTGAAGAGCTACTTAAATTCCTAAGTTTAGAATTCATATAACCAAAACCAAAATGAATCTGCCTACATGTTTACTCATAAAGCCATGCTGTTTTTGTGAGGACTGGTGTCTGGATATGAGTTAAATTCTGAATATTCATAGTGAGACCCTGCACCACATCTAAACCAGTCATACTTTGTTGTTGTGTTTTAAGTTGCTGGTAGAGTTTCTCTCTTATACAAACATACATGGTTTTGCTGCATCTGCACACAACCCTGTGGATTTGGTGTTATTATTTCTGTGTTGCTGGTGAAGCTTAGGTAGGGGAAGTCACACCAGCTAACAAGTGACAGGGCCAATTACCCCAGTGTAATTCCAAAGTTTGTTCTCTTTCCATGTAACTTGTGTTTACAGTCAATTCTTTAAAAAGAAATTCCATTCTTAGCTCTTAAATACAAAATGGTCTGCATCTCTAATTTGAAAATATCTTGGAAATCTTTGCTGCAGGAAAATGTCCTGCATTAATCATAATTTAAAAGTTAAACTCAATTACTGAGGTGAAACAATGACAGTCATGGTACAAACCTGATTATTTCCAACTCATCACAGTGGTTTACAAGGACGTGGCTGACCACCAGTCATTACCCCCATCTCACACTTCTGATTCTTAACACTTCTCTGATTTCTTAGCTCTTTCATGTACCCTTTCAATCTGGACCTTTACACGTTGCTGCTCCCCACTTTCCTACTTCCTCCACTCCAACAACTTTATCAAACTCTCAATCCAACTTAAAGATGCTTCTTCCAAGAAGCCATTACTACCCCAATCCCAGATCTGGAGTGTCTGCCCCTCTCTAGGCCCTGGCAGTGTTCTGTACTGCCTCATTGTAACAAGACTCATACTGTCCCATAATTGCTTATTCAAATGTCTCTCCCCCTAGATGTACAATCCATGAGGATGGGGCCTGTGCTTATCTTGTTCTTGGGTGCTTCTTCACCACCTAACATGGGTGCTTATATTTTCAGAGGTAGTCATTTCTATTGCAGAGAATATAAACCCAATTCATATTGGCTTAAGAGAAAAAAATAATTTATTATCTTTCATAACTGAAAGTTCCAGAAGAGTCTAGTTTTAATAGAACCAAGTCCTCAAATGATATTGTCAGAAATTTGTCCCTCTCCATATCTGTTATTTTTTCTTCATCGTTGGCTTCATGCTCAGATAGGCATTTCTCAAATGGTGACAGTGATATAAACCAACAGTGGCTCCAGGTTTACATCTTACCAACTTCTCAAACCCAGAAAAAGAGAACATCTCTTCCAGTAGCTCTAGCTTGAATCCTGGGGCAGACTCTCCTTGGCCAATGTTGGATCGTGTGTCCATCCCTAAACCAGTCATGCAGATCTGACTGGCCAGGCCTTGGTAATGGACTGAAAGTTGATGGGATGAGAGTACTTCCTCATTGGAAAATTGAGGAGGTTTACTAGAAAGGGAGATAATGGTTTCTGGATAGGCATGTCTACTGTACTTCCCATCTGTCACAGGTGCTTTCAAGATACTGGTTCTGGCTACTGTGTCAGTGCTCTGCCCAGAGACAACAGGGAGGTACTTGTGAGGCTTCTTGTCTTGCCTTTAGGTTTGACGACTCATTTACTCTGAGAGAAACTGTTATCAATGTGTCCACTTTAAGCTGCCCCTTTCATAGACCCTATCTAAGCCACTTTTGCTGCACTGGTAGATAGGAGGTTCCCTGCCCTGCGAGGAGAAAGAAGACTGCACATAAATGGGAAGCAGTGTCTTTATTTGCTAAGCTGCAGTGAAATGAGGTTCAGGGACCAAAGCAGCAGCTCTCAGGGTGAATCCAGAAAAACAGGGCCATGTCCTGTTTGTCTGAGTGCCACACTGACCCTGCAGCAGACACATGGGCCATGGGGGAGGCCAATACCCAACATCTCCAGTTCTTCACAACCCTCCCCAGGAATTCTGCTCCACCCTGGCCCACTCAGGGAAATGGAAAGAGTTAAGTTTTAGCATCATCCCACTTTTGCCAGGGATCTGCCTTTACATGCCCTCTGGGGTGGGTGTCCATGCCTATGGCCCGTCCATCCATCCAGGTGGAGAGAAGAGCAGCTGCCAGGACTCACCACAGGCATGTCTTCATAAGTATGCATCTCATCAGGGCTAAGGAATCAAAAGAGAAGTGGTCCTTCTGACAGGCAGGCCTGCACTGGGCAGAGCCTTGGGAAGTGCCAGCAAGAAATGGCCCAGTAGAGGAGCCTGCAGTGGGGGGTCTGCTCCCTGCGCACCCAGACCTCTTTGATGCAAAACTTGGGGCAAGAAGCCCCTGGAATCAGATGTAGATTGGGTAGGTGCAATGCTCAGCAGAGGAGAAAACTAAGCTTCATGGGATAAGAAGGAGGAGAGAGAGAGTAGATTGTTCTTTTTCAAAGGGAAAAGAGAGAAAGCCCCCAGCAAATCTCACTTGGGCACCTAGCCACTCACATTTCTTTCCCCACTTCTACATCTAGTTTTTAGAGCAATTGAGTAGAACCACTTCCTGAAATTTTCTAGTTTTGTTTCCTAAATTACAGTTTATATAACCAAGGTCTGTTATAGTAATTTTGCCTCATAGTCATGAGATGCTTTAGACTAAGAAATCAGTACCCTAGGTGAAGAGTGGAGACATTGGGCCCCATTTGGACACGCTGAGTGTGAGACACCTGGGAGACACCTCGATGAGATTTCCAGCAGACAAATGGGCCTGGAAGTTAGGAGAGAGAGATGGACTGCCAGCATAGCTCAGCCGTGCACTTGTTCATCGGGGAGTTAAGTGGCTCATCAGGGAACACATCACCTCCACTGGGATGGTTGGTAAAGGCTTCCTGGGCGAAGCGGACTTTAAGTCTGGCCCTGAAGAACAGAAAGGTTCTGAGAAGTGAGGATGTGAGGAGGAGGCCTGGGAGCTGGGATAGCAGTGTAGTGCAGTTTGCCATGGTGGAAGCTGAGGGGCAGGGACTAGGATGGTTATCGGGGAAGAGCAACCTGAAAACTTTGGAATGAGTTTTGATGACTTCTACCTCCTAAATCTGATTAAAAATGAAAATATTTGTAAAATGTTTTAGACCAATGTTCAGAGTTGCTACTCTAGCCTTTACTCCTCCAAAGAAATATCTTAAAACTAATGTCACAGGAAGATACGTGCATTAATCTTTAATATCCTCCTGTTAACACTATACTGATAAAGACCATATTCCTGGATACCTGAGCCACCAGGAAACCTCTCATCTGTCTTTTGGTACCTGCCTATCGGTGGAAATGGTCAAAAGGACAAGCGAGTAAACATGGTGAGAGGCAAGGTCTTGATTAACGAGCAGAGAAGGAGACCATATTTGGGAGTACCGAGGCAATAAGTGGCCTGGTGGGGCTGCCAGGTGAGAAAGCCAATGGGGAAAGAATACTTCTTTGTTGTCTTCTTTTCACACGGGCCTTCTCTGCTTTTGAACTACGTCGTGGTTATGCTCTGTCTTAGCTGGTGTCACAGGCCAGGAGTGGGTATGGGCTCTGGCAGTAGTGACATTGCTTCCTACAAAACTTAAACCCGGCTTTTACCTGCCTTGCTTTACAGATTTAGAGTGGAGAAGCATAGGAATAATAAGTCTGAATTTTTAGGGTTTAGATGTATGTTACTGGTTTCTCCTGACCTTATGGTCCTGAGCTTTACAACATTCCTGAAAGAAAGTTTAATAAGACAATTTAGTTTTTCCCCATCGTTGGAGTAATATATAATTACCATAAAACATTTGGAAAACATGGGAGGAATAAATATAAATACCCATAGTCTGCAATTACTGTTAACGTTTTGACATATTTCTTGCCAGTCTTTTTTCTGTTATCTTTTTTGTTTGTATTGCATAAGTATGATAAAATCAGATGTATAATTTTATAACTAGCTTTTAAGATCTATATTATGATAGAAACATTGTCATCAAACTAGGGATTTTAATTTCATGTATTAACCAAAATCCTTTTATTAGAAAATTTATGAGCAAATCAAGAATCTTCTGCATTGTAGCCATGGTGGGGAGTGGGTGAGAGGGGCAGCAGCTGGAGTTGGAAAACAGTAGTCATTAAACCCAAAAGCCCCATATCTTGAGCCCCGTTCACGAACAAATGACTGCTAAGGGTACAGTGAGGCTAATGCTGATCTCAGGAAATCCTTCCATTTCCCCAGCTAGCCTGATTTTGAGAGAACTGGAGCAATCCAAAAACGATGAGAAAAGTTAAGAGCCTCCAAGCTTAGGAGCAGGCCTTTGCCCTCCCATGACTGTGTTGGGGGGATCCCTTTGGATTCTTCACCTCTTCATACAAAGAAAGGAAAAGTTGAGTAGGCTTTCCCCATCAAAGGAGTGATGGCCTCCAAGTAAGTCAAACTAATGTATTAACTCCCACAGGTCTATTTGTGGCTGCTATATAGAAAGTAATCATTCAGTGGAAATTATAAGCAGCTCACTAGCTCCAGAATTAGGATTTTTAAAGTATATTGGTTAATTTGTTAGTTGGTTAGTTATGGGAAAGAATTACACAATCTAAGCATGAAAATAGGATCTGAAAAGTGCTTTTTATTTACTGTTTAATGCATAGCCTGGCTACTGACTGCTCAGTGTCTCTGAGACATGAGCAAACTGCTTGTTTACTTGCAGAGAAATATGCTGTTAGGGAGGGAAGAAATAGTTTTGTTCTTCCCCTGACTAAATTAAAACACCCAAAGTAGCAACAGAATTGGTTTAACTAGTCATTTATATTAAATGTGTGTTTATTGCGGTGCTTTTCTCTTCATTTAGCATGTTCCCTCCTTCTTAATCTGACCTAAGTTGTTTCAAGTTTGCTTTCAGCCTGGCACATGGGGAAAACATGTACTTTGGAAACAGGCCAGCTTAGGTTCAAATCCTGGCACAAGCAATTACTGGTTGTGTTTTCTCAGCAGTAAGATAGAAGCAGTAACACCTATCTCCTTGGATAGCAGGGAGAATTGGTTTGTAAGGTATTGGAACCCAGCATGCTGGCCCTTGGTAAATAAACAGTGGTCATTATCTCTTCCCACCACTACCCCTGGGAAGGCCTCCTGTGGCCTGTCCTAGTGTGCAAGGCCTAAAATACAGAAGACTGGTGCCACACGGCATGCACCCACAGATTCAGAAGGAAGATAAAAACAGCCTGCTTTTCCAAGGATGTGTGGTTCAAAATGTATCTTTATAATGAGTGAGAATCTTAAATTCATACTTACTGGGCCATTTGCCCAAACCCAAACTAAAGATCATCCAGGCTTGTAGAGTTGCTGGCAAAACAGCTTTTCAGTCCTGCTGAGTGCATTCAGTTTTACCTGGCAGAAGAGTACCCCCACAACTTTTAGCAGAGGTTTTGTGATCTCTTGGAAAGAAAGGTATTACACAAATCACACATAAGTGCACACACAAAAAAGAATTGCACCAAAATTGTTCTTTAAGAGAGATAAGCTTTAATAGTTGTTATGTGGGGTTAAATCATTTCCTGCATTGATGATTTTTCCATTAACCCTGAGCGTGGCCCCTTTGCTTGTGGCCTCTGCTCAGAGTATGCTGACCCACCCAGACATGGTATGTGGTAGGACAGCCCCAGCTGCATTCCCAGGCAAAATCAGTCTCCTCCCCTGAGATGTGTTTTTCATCTATACCAATTTTTTATTTTATTTCTGACTTGTGGTAGCTTGTCTTGATTCCTGGATAACCAGAAAGGTTCCATCACTCCCTCTAGTGCCTTGTCTAGGACAGGCTTGGAAATGAGTTATTTCCATTTTTTACGTTATTACCCTATGTTCAGTGGGCTCTGTCCTGTCTGCCACTGCCCCAGCCATTCCTGCTCAGGCCAAAGCGTGTATCCTCTATCCCACATCTGCTGTTTATATTTTACGTGCGAATGAAACCTTCAGCCCTGAGCTCTGTGGATACAGACACCCATCAATTTCTTGACACATGGCAGAATTTAAGAAAGCGATTCCTCTGTGCTTTTATGTATCTTATTTCTTAACCCATGGAGTTGGTCATTTCCATGGTGAGCAGGAAGTGACCAAGAATCTGGTTTCCAAAGTGACTCTTTCTTGGTTCTCTTAAAGGAGAGATGCTCTCCAGGGAGTATTCAGTCTGGTTTGTGCCTAGAAGGATGTTTGTTTGGAAGTAGTGCAGGGTGGGAAGACTCCATCTGCTGGATTCAGGAATGCAGGTGGCGACTGACCCTGAGGATGGGTCAGTTAATGAGCATTTACCCCCGCAGGGCTGAGGTCAAAGGAACTCTGTCCGGCTAATGGGAGTGAACTGCACTGACCAGTGGGGCCCTCTAGGATGTGATGTTCAAGAATGATCCTTTTAGAGTAGCTTTCTAGGACCGTCATCTTCTTGTCCTCGGCAGGCCCCTTGAAATCAGCATTCTGGGGGGCAACCTCATGCCTGAATTTCCACGTCGCATTATAACTGCAAGTCCATGCTGCCCTTGGCCACGGTGTGCTCTGTTTCTCATTGCAGCATCCCAGTGTAATGTCAGCTTAAAGAAGCAGAGGAGCCGCAGCATCCTCAGCTCCTTCTTCTGCTGCTTCCGAGATTATAATGTGGAGGCCCAGCCAGCCAACAGCCCTATTCTCCCACCGCTGGTGGAGGAGAACGGTGGGCTTCAGAAGGTCAGTGCTGATGGGGAATTGTGCACTCGGCAAAAATTCAGTAGTGTAAATCTGTCCCACCCTGATGAATATTCTAGACAAGGGTCTATACCAGTGCATCTGCAGCCATTTACTCAAAGATTTTAAATTACTAAAAAATAAGTAGTCTTTTTGAGAAAGTATATGTCAACATTTCTATTTAGCAATTAAAGAGCATATTTGATTAAAGTGGTAAGAATCATTTCATATTTTTATGACAGTCTCTCTTAGAAATTGAGTGTGTGAAATACAGAGTTAAAGAACAAGTAGCAGGCACATATATGGAAAGACAAAAAAAAAAAAGGAAACAGAGATATGGAGAAGAGCTGACAATAAATATAAATGGGTTTAGGGCGGGCCACGGTGGCTCAGCAGGCAGATTCTTGCCTACCATGCCAGAGACTGGGGTTCGTTTCCCAGTGCCTGCCAATAAGAAAAAAAAAAAAAAAAAGATAGATAGATAGATATTTTATTATATTAAAACCATTTTATTAAAATCATTTATATATGTATAATGGGTTTAAAACCTTGTTAAATAACAATCATGTGTTATGTATTCTTTTGTATGTATTAAATTTTAAAAAATTAAAGTCAGATTCTCACAACAGGTCAAAAAACAAAGTCTAACCCATGCTGTCTAATATGAAGCAGAGTGACTCCAAATAGTTAAAAGTGAAAGGGTGAGCAGAGAGACATCACACAAGTATATGCAAAAAGAAAACAGGGGTTACAGTATCAATCTCAGTCAAAGTAGAATTTCAGGTAAAAAGCACTGAAAGAGGCACAGTCTTATTCATTATGAAGATAGTTAAGAATGAGGACCCAAAAGTCATGAAACTGTAGCAATTCACAAAATAAGAAATATAAGTGGTCAGTAAACATGAAAAATGTTCAACCTGGCTAGTAACAAAGAAATGCAAACTGAAAGAATGGAATTCCATTTTCCATCAATCGAATTGTCAAAAATATTAAAGATAATATCTGCATTTGGCATGGAGGTGATGGTAGGAAGGAAAGGGGATGGCAGAAGTGTAAATTGGTCATACCTTTCTGGAGAGAAATTTGGCAATATGACTTAAAATCCTTAAGAATGTGCCTGTTTGTTGACCCCAAGCAGTTCTACCATATGGACATAATTATGGATGTGCAAAAGATTTAGAACTGTAAGACAGCATTCAGCATCGATTACAAGATTGTAACATTGTAAGCAACTTCATGTTTAAAAATAGGCAATTGGCTGAGAGAACTATAGAATGGGGTGCAAGGGTAGTTCAGCAGTAGAATTCTCACCTTGCGGGACACCCAGGTTCAATTCCGAGCCCATGCACTCAAAAAAAAAAATTTCGAGAAATGGTGTTGTGATAATGGAATAGTCACATGGAAAAAGAATGAGATGTGACCTTCACTGCATAACATAACAAAAAAAAAGAACTGTAGAATAACCATACAAATAGTATATAGCTATTTAAAATGGTGCCTCATAAATATCAGTGATATAGAGAAATGTTCACAATGTATCATTTAGTTTTCAAAAGCAGACTAAATTATAGTAGGTGAGTGCATTTGTAAGTATGTGTATAGTCACACACATGCCTGCACACACAAGCATTTGTAGAAAAAGAGACTGGAGGACATATGCCAAAGTGTAAAGAAGTCATCTCAGAGTGGTGAAATTACGTATAGGATTATCTCCTCTGTGCTTTTTTTTGGTGGTGGAGGGGGGATGTAATGTTAAGTTCCCAATTTTACTAAAATAAGCTTAAATTACCTTTTTTATTAGAAAATAAAGTTATTTTAAAAGTGCATGTTGTCTGTTCTATACTTGTTACAATGTATTTCAAAATTTGCTTTTTTGTTTTTATATATATCTCACAATAAAAAATATTTTAAAAACAAGTGCAGGCAGGCCACAGTGGCTCAGCAGGCAGAGTTCTCACCTGCCATGCCAGAGACCCAGGTTTGATTCTCGGTGCTTGCCCATGCAAAAAAATAATAATAAAAAAATAAAAAGTGCATGTGGATATAAAGAAGGGAATAGGGAATTCTGAAAAGGTGATAGCTTGAGCTCATGGTCCTGACTATTTAAATTCCTTTTCTGGATAAACCCAGGTGTGCCTACTGGTTGTCTCTAAGGGGGAAAGTGAGAAGTAGGGCAGCAGCAGAGGAAAATGCTTGCCTCTCCCAAAGTCATATGTCAGAGACTTAGAACTTATGGCCCCATGAGGTGAACCAGCCAATAAGCCTGTGGATCTCCTTGGAAAGGGTTTGCACTGCCCATTTGATGAGTGCAGTCCTTCGAGAGCCTACCTGATCATGCTGACCCAGGAAGATCTTGGAGGTACAGCACTGGTGAGCTGAATACCTTTCAGCTCTTGTGGTGCAGTGGTTTCCCTGGAGAAGCCTGGTAGTAAAGGGGCTTTCTTCATCTCTTCTGGCTTGTCACCTTGGACTCTGCTGGACCATACAAGCAGCACTCCTTGCTGGGCCTCGCCGTGCTCCCTGGGGTGCCGCTGCCCACAGATCCTGATGAATTGAACTGTACAGATGCAGAGGGAACACCCATGGTTGAACAAGCAAAGAAAAATGAGACTGAATAATTGTGAGAAGTCCAAGTGGAAAACTAGAATGTGAAGCTCCTACTGAGGTGAACTAATGGAACATAGAACAAAACTTTAGAAGACAACTCAGGAAATGATATTCAGAAAATGAAATTAGAGCACAAAAGTAACCTGTAGAACTAAAAAAAAACAAAAAAGAGATTTCTAAATATAAAAATTCAGTAAAGAAACCTTAAAAAAGGAGAATGAGAATGGTCACTGCTGAGAACAAAATTAATGTTCTCAAAAAGTAAGGGGAAGAAATATTTTACAGTACAAACCAGAAACACAGAGATTGTAATGGGGTGGGGGGGGAAGAGGCATCCAGGAGACCTAACATGCAAATAATAGGAGTTCCATAAAAAGAAAGAATAATAGAAGACAATTTCCCTTAGCTGAAAAAAGCCTGAGTCTGCAGATTGAAAGGATTTTCTAAAGCTATGGCAGGATGAGTGGTAGAGGTAGGACACGCCTAGATATGTGCTATTGAAAGTTTGAAATTTAAGGAAAAAGAAAATCTTATAAGCTACCAGAACAAGCTATTTTCAAAGAAAAAAAAATTATACTGCTGTTAGACTTCTCATCAGCAACACTGAAACCCAGAGACTATGGGGGGGGGAATGGGGTTTTAAAGAACTAAGTTAAATCCATGTTAATTTAGTTAACTTTGAAGAGGGGAGAGATGGGGGGAAATGCATCATTTGCATAACGCTTGGATTGTTCATTCTGTGAGAGCAGTCCCCAGAGAAGGAGCTCAGGATGGGGGAACTCATTCCCAGAGGAGGAACCCCTGGCCTCTTGCACTCACCTTAGCTAGGACACATAGAAAACAAAAGCCAGCAGATTCTTGGCCTGTCTCTACTGCTGACTCCCTGGGTGCCCCTGCCTTCCGAGTGCATGCCAAAGCAAAAGGGAGGCTGTGAAGAGAATGGGACAGAAAACCTCTAGGGTTCCATCCATCCTGCACATTTGCTTTGCTCTGAAGAAATGAGGATTTGAAACATTCTAGTTTCAAGCTGTGTCTGTAGCAGTGGCCTGGGGTGGCAACCATTGCCACCATCACAGCCACAATCTGTATGTGCAGGCCATTTGCCTAAAATAAAAGTGTCTGCAGCTCCTGTGACAGAGACTAGAACCAGAACCCAGAAGACCCCCTGCCAGAGGCCATGAGGGACCTCTAAAAGGGGTAAAAGAGTAAGGAATTAGTGGACACACACGCACGTATGTGCATATCCCATGTGTACATGCACATACATCTTCAGGGATGCTGTTAAACATCCTACAATGCTCAGGACAACTCCCTAGAACAAAGAATTATCTGGCCCAAAATGCCAATAGTGCTAAGGTTAAGAAACTCTGTGACCTAATGGATTTCTGGTTAAAATCTCCCCCACCAATGTCAGTGATCTGCTCCTGGGTGCAGATGTTGGGAATAATTATTTAAGAGCTTCTGAAATGAACTTCTCTGCAGTTTTATTAAAACTGGGATTTGGTTTGATTGCATCGTGTTGGAGAGCAGCACAACTCTGTCTCGAATAACAGCAGAAGCTATTCAGAATCCTTGAGGCAAGCACCAGGTCTTCTGAAAAAGTAAAGAGCCCTTGAGATCATCTCAAGAGAAAACAGTAGTTGCTCTTACACTGCAGCAGTGATGTCTAGGGACTGGAGATCACGAAGAGGTTGTAAAATGGCTTTTAGAATTGGAGCAGAACTCAGAAAGGTTCCAGCCTCTAGCCTTTGCCCACAATCAGGTTTGACCCCCTCGCATGGGACCCCCATCACTAGTGATCCCCTTCAATGTGGGCATCTGAGTCAGTGCATCTTCTTTTCAGACAATGTGGCGCTGCTTTTCATTGCCCCCCATCTTGCTATCTGAAGAAGAAGAAAAACAACCTGGAACGCTCAGTGGAAAAATTTTGTTCTTTTGTTAATATTTCTTGAATGATGCTAAAATGAAGTGTTTCCATCAGCCAAGTTTGGAATGACTGAGGCACTTCGTTGGGGCCTGAATTTTCTCAGTACTCCGTATAAGTACAGGTTCTGTTGCTCTTAAAAGAGAGAGCTGTCCAGTTTGTGTTCTGAGAGGGACTTCTCATACCTTGCCTTGTCCCCTCTGCCCATCCTCCCCGAGAAGAGGACCTGGAGTGACCAAGGAGTTCCTTGTAATCTGGTGAACTTGTCTTTCTTTCCCTGACTACTATATTGATTTAAAGCCTAGTCTTCTTAGGGGGGAACCTGCTTAAAAGAAGAAACAAACCAGTTATTAAAGGGAGTCACAGAGCAAAGTGAAGTATGGGTTTTCATTTTTATTTTTTAATTAAGGAATAAATTCCTGAGAGGAGAGGAGGCACTATTTGAATAAGCACAGATTATTAATGAGTCTCTGGAACCCACTCTAATTTGTCGGGGAGGGGATGTCTAGAAGCCGGAAGGGAACCCAGCACCCTAAATGTGAAGAGTCTTTGGGGTCTTCCTCTCGGGAGTCTGTTCATTAAACATCACCAAGGTATGGAGAATGGGAAATCATATGGCTGCTATACTCGAGTGCTTAGAAATTTCTTTTGAGAATATCACCTATTTCTCTTCAAACCTGACAATGATTTTTTTTTTCTTTTTCCTCAGGGTGACCAGAGGCAGGTCATTCCCATACCAAGTGTATGTATACTTATCCAATTTTATTTAAACATTCATAGAATGGGGACTTGGATCTACTACTAAAGATATTTTTCTGTTGAATCTTATCATGTGGTATTAAGAAAGAAAAATGAAGCTACATTTTATACTGTGAGCAGGGCGTTCTGTACAGAGGCAGTTTCCTTTCTCATTAACAGTAAGGCTACAGCATCTGTTAACTAAATTCTCACCTTTCCTTTCTCTCTGCGAAAGGTTTCCAAGTATTAATAAGTTGATGTAGCTTACCACCTCCAGAACATCTTAGCCTCAGCTCCATAGGTTAGAGAGAGCATTCTTTTACCCAGACGTATTTCTTTGTATCGGGGTCAGTCCCAGTTGCACTCGAATCCTCAAGCTCAGATAACTGGTTAACCACAACCATTTCTGACTTGTTCGCTAGTGTCAGTAGTTTGGCTGTGGCTCTGAGATCAGAGAAGTTGCCCCAGTTGTATTTCCTGAACCTTCAGAACCCACCCCAGGTCCTCAGCCCAGCTGTGTTCAAACTCTGCCCAGGTTTGTGCTCCCTTGCCCCATACCACTTCTATCTTCTGCCCTAGAATTTGGGAGAGAATCTGCACCAGTGCTCCACTGCAGACATGGACCCTGACTTCTGGGTCCCTCCCAGCCAGCCATCCACTGTTCCCACTGGTCCTATTTCTCCACCTCTGCTAGTAGAGCCATTCAGCAAGAAGCAAATTAGTGACTCTCATTTGGAAACTTGATGCTAACAGGTTGAGATGTCCATATCAAACAAGGCTTTTCAAACAGTCCTTTGTCAAACAGAAAACGAAAGAGAAGGATTTCGTTTTCTAAGAATGTTCATAAATAGATATTTTAGTCTATAAGGATTAGCTGATTCAGATTATCTGATTCAAATCTGTTTGTCTATCTTTCTTGGACTTTTTCACATATTTTCTGGAAACATCCAAGAGACACAACAATTTTACTTGGAAAGGAGTGGATTTTGTTAGCACAGGTTGATTCCAAAGATTTTGGTAATGGGTATCACATAAAGTGCCCAAATGTTTTCAATAATTTCTTTTTTTTATTTTTATTTTTCACACGGGCAGGTACTAGAAATCGAACCCAGGTCCTCTGGCATGGCAGGCAAGCATTCTTGCCTGCTGAGCCACTGTGGCCTGCCCTTCAATAATTTCTTCTCCCTCAAAACTGTCTCCATTGATTAACAAGTTGCCTGTGTATGTGGAGTGATTCTGACTTCCCCAGAATGCCTGGAGTATTGGGCTGTATTGGGAAACTGACCTTGATCAAAAAGATTGATTAAGCAGCATGACTTCTTATCCAGTGTTTGAGGGGGAATACCCATAGGCTTAATATCAGAGGGCTCTTTTAATCTTTATACAAAGTGGTTTCATCTGACATTTTTCCTGCAGCGTTGCCTACATTAAACAGGTACAGGTGGCAGCTGTCCCCACACCTCCGGTACCACGAATATACCTAATTCATAGCCATCTGTAAAGTTAAATGCTGAATCAAAGCATTTGTCAGTGTAAAAACTCCTAGGATGAAACTGACTCTTTTTTCACAAGTCCAGACTCAACCAAATAACAAAATCTCAGAATGGAATAGCCAAGAGGAAGAAGGCTCCTTGTGTAGTTTCGCCCAGTGTTAGATCAGTAAACTGGTGAATGTCTCCTCCACGTGAGACACTGAGGGAAGCCTTGTGAATCTTTGAAGCAAGAAAACAACCTAGTTAAAGTAATCTACATCTTTGAACAGTAACCTCTAGGAAAGCCATTCCATGGATGGGCACAGTATAATCTCCACAGCCTGCTTAGCAGGCAAGACTGAACTCAGATCCATCTTGGGGCCAGCTCATCCCTGGAATTGAAGCCTTAGAAGCCCCTGCAATATCTGTACCCATTTGTCAAAGCCCCAGGTCACATAAGCCGAGTGGTCCTTGCCTTTTTGGACTGCAGGAGGACCTGGTCAGTGCTGGGAGCCACTGGGCTCCCCTCCGAGCTTGGGGTACTGCCCACAGGACCAGAAAGCCAGGCTTGTCTTAAGTCTCCAAATCAGGTCCTATGAGCTCCTGAAAGTTTTCTCCATGCCCTGAAGATTAAGGTTCCATGTCTCCAAGACTACAGATGCTCAGAGCAATTCCATGTGTAGTCCCCTAACAGCCCTCCACCCTCTTTTTGTTCATATGCTGCTCTGTTTATGTGTTCAAATTCAATCTTTTAATTTTTTACTAAACAATAATTCAAGATCATGATAAAAAAGACAAAAAAGGTCATGTTAAAGAAAGATTAAGTATAAAGAATTCCCCAACCTAGTTCCACTTCTCATAAGTACCACTTTTAGTATTTGCTTTGTATCCTTCCAGAAATTTTCTAGACACACACACACAGCATATTTACAGAAATTTACAGCGTTTTCGCTTTTCTGAAAATTGCTTTTTGCCTTTAACAAGGTACTTGTTAAGTCTTCCTGTTGTTTTGTATGTGACTGATGGCATTTACTTTTTTCCACTTTTGTGCTATTACAAATGCTTCTGCTATGATTATTCTTATACATGTGTGTTTATGGAATTATGTGATAGTATTTGTGTGATCAATTTCTAATCATGAAGATGCTAAGTCAAAGATTATATTTTACATTTTTTATAAAGTCAAATTGTGCTCCAAAAGCCTATGCTAATTTGCTTTCCCACCAAGAGTCTATGAGAAACAGATATCAAATGTTTTAATCTTCCCTACTCTGAAATTAAAGAATGGTATTATCACATTGATTTCCATTTCTTTATTTATGAATGAGTATGTACATTTTTTTACAAGTTTATTGGCTATATGTCTTCCTTACTATTCCTTTCTTCCAAGATTTTTACTGTGTTATTCATCCTTATAAATTTCAAGGAAATTAGGACTTCCCCCTAAATCTATTATTTATGTCTTTTGACCTTGCTTATAGTCATTTTGGCCAAGAAGAGTTTTAATTTTGTATAGAAAAATATATGCATCTCCTTTATGACTCCTGCATTTTATGTCCTGCTTAGGAATATCTCCTCACTCTATGACTATGATCCATTTTCCTTCTAGTATTGTAGTGGTTTCGTTATTACATTTAAATCCTTGATCCAAATCTGAAATTTATTTTGGTGTAAGACATGAAGTAGCAATCCAGCTTTATTTCTTTTTACAATGGGCAAGTCAGTTGTCACAGCACCATTTGTTAATTCATCTTTTGCACACCCATTGGAAATATATGTCTTTATCTAGACCTCATGTTAAGAATTCCAGTTAGTGATATCTGTTTCCCAATTATGGGCTGGGGATTTGGAGTCCACCACACATATTCGGAAGCCTCATGGGCTTTTTGACAAAAGTCAGGTTTTGAAGGGTAGAGAAAAGATGCAGAGGGACAAAAGGTTTAGAAAGGACAGAAGTTTGGGTGATCATGGCTTGAGATGAACCCTCAAAATCTTTGGGCCCAGTAAGGAAGGCTTCTGGGGCTGTGACCTAAGTGCCATCACTCTACACTCTTGCCTTGTCACACACACACACACATGCTCACAGACACACGGTAGTGTAGCTGAGTTTTTGAAATGCTGAAAGTGGAGAGAAGAAATTTGTTCTCTAACAGCTATGTTTCTATGCTGCTTGCCTAAAGCTTTTTTGGGGGGTGGGCAGGGGGGCCAGGCACCGGGAACTGTATGCAGGTCTCTGGCATAGCAGGCAAGAACTCTGCCACTGAGCTACTATGGCCTGCCCTTGCCTAAGGCTTTTAATAAGCAGCAGTACACTTTTTTCCACCAAAACTTTACAAAGAACATATAAGCAGAACAACTGCTCTAGTTAAAGTCGGTCTGGAGTTTCTCTTGCTCCTTTCTTGCAGTGGGCCCTGAGATCTCTGTCCTAAATTCTGAGGCTTAGAGGGTTCAGTGTACAGATGCTGAGCCTGAGAAATCTTAAGTTTAAAAAAAAAATTTCATGTCCCGAGAAGAGATACTAAATCTATAATATTCGTGAGGGTGTGTGGGATGGGTGCTCCAAAGGAAATAGCCTTACTGTTTACTCCACATGGTTGCCAGTTCACTGCCAGGGACAGGAAATTTCAGATTGGGATGGCGAGCCATGGTCCCTCCCCATACACTGCACCCCCAACCCCGCCTCATGACTCCCACCCAGTCCCTTGTCCCACAGAACCCTCTGTGTGCTTTTTGAGAAAGCTATGTTGTATAGGAAAGGCCTTTCTTGTTCTCCAGCTTTATGATGTCTTGAGAGAAATTTGCTTCAGGACATTTTTAGTTAATGATTCTAGTATCACCTGAATAAATCAACCGAAGTCATAAAGCACCATTGCAATTATGTACAGTGTTCTTGCATGTTCCAAGGACACAGCTGTTCAGAAGAATTCTTAGGAATGGGCTAAAGAATTTGTATTAATCTGAAGCCAAGCTCACAGAGAAGCTGCATGCATTTAGGAAACAGGCTGAAGATTAATGGAATTGACCCAGCTCACATCCTGGCCTTGTTCTCTACAGCACAGATGCAAAACCATCATAATAGGAGTCTATTAAGGCTTAATAGGAGTCTCACCATTTTCCCTCTTTTCTGTCTGAGAATACTAGTAAGGCTTTTTTACTTACTGTTAATTCAGAGAACACTTCTAAAGTTAAATATGCTAAGAAAGCAATTTTTATTCCTTGGGTTTGGAAAATAACGGAGCCACATTTGGCAGATCCCTGATGTTTTCAGATTTGCTAGGGATAGAATTTCTAGATCCTTATTTTCCAGGCTAGAAATTACATAACGTTAAAATATTGTTTTAGTAGCATATAAATGCATAGGGACAGAACA
Organism: Tamandua tetradactyla; assembly: GCF_023851605.1. Taxonomy (NCBI): domain Eukaryota; kingdom Metazoa; phylum Chordata; class Mammalia; order Pilosa; family Myrmecophagidae; genus Tamandua; species Tamandua tetradactyla. The sequence goes on along the minus strand of NC_135341.1, from coordinate 49,509,428 downwards.
GGGCAAAATACACATTAAACTAAAATAGGGGGACATCTGGGAAAAGGAAAGGAGGACATGGAAAAGGGAATAGTTGTGACTTACTCAGATTTCTATATTCTTTACAGTGAGAATGCGTTATTATGTAATTGCATAATAAAATTAAATTAAGACAAATTTTATTCTGTTTACAAACATGCTTTCCTCTGTGGTCCAAACAACAAAAATAACGCAAATCCTCTCTCTGTGTTCACTTGGAGAACTCATCACACCCTGCTTTTAACAAAACTTCTTGTGAGTTTATTTTAATGTTTTTTTAATAACCTGCTAACTCACTGATTTATAATGAAGAACAGAATCCTTTCTAGGACCCGAATTTCATGCTCCCTATAGGCACATCCCTTCTGCATGCCAAAGGGTGAGGGAAGGCTGCTTTGTGAGCCTTAATTAGATCTAAGGGAGTCTGGAGGCTTTAGAGGCTCTTCCTTCTGGATTATGCTGGAAAGGGTGAAACAGCCATGCTTACTTTGCTAGACAGAGTCCCTGCCGAGTTAGAAATGCTTGTGTCCTTACATGTAGCTTCTTCCTGGTCAGCCCTCCACTGTCCCTCCCTGCCAAGGTGATTGCCATACTTTAACCTATTTTGTGTGTATTTCATCCACTATTGAACCAGCTAAGGTCCAAAATTAATTTTAGGGCATTGACTAACATTTGGTTTAAACAAAAAAAAAAAAAAAGAGAGAGAGAGAAGGAAGGAAAGAAAGAAAATGGGAAATATTTATTAAATGGGATTAACTCTTGATTTCAATTGATTTTTGTTTTGATAAACTAAATTGGCCATTCTTTGGTGGCTAGTGAGAGATATTTTCTTGTGTTTTGTTTTGCATCAAATACTGAACAGAGCTTGAACTTTTTGCAGGGCAGAAAATTAGCTAGTTAACATTGGACTCTGCATATGCCACAGAGTAAACCAAAATACTTCAAGTCATTTCTGGAATGAAGCAAGACCAAAAGAAATAAATACTTTGAGTCAAGAGTGAGGTTAGCTGAAGATATCTAGCATTTTATTAACTCTTTGTGACCTCTTTATCACGGGATTAGAGACAGCTACTACAAAAGACATATAAATAGGTTTTCTGGGTAACACGCAGCATGTGGATGAAAGAGCTTCCAGAGACACGGATCCAAGAAGTAAAAATGCCACCTTCACTCCATATTATACCACGGTGACGCACATTGCAGGGCACTGTTCCAGGACCAGTTTGATTTGTTTCCTATTATTTGGGTCACTTTGGATTGTATTTTACTGGTGGGTCTGTAGTTCCTGCTTTAGAATTTTGAAAATATTCGTCTCACACACACACACACACACACACACACAATGGTTCCAATATAGCTCTAAAATGCACTTATATACAACAATGAATTTCAGACAAAATAATGACCCCAGGAAATTGGTCTGTACTAATTGGTATTATAATTAATCATTCATTCTTGTGTAGACCATTTTAATAATAATGATACTACCATGTATGTGCCAAATAGAACCCACAACACTTTACTTCCATTATAACTGATAGTAACAGCCTTTAATGGTAGGTGTTACTATCCCAACTTACAGCCAAGAATATCGTGTTGTATAGGACACACTCAGGTTTGTCTGGTCCCTAAGCCTAAGACCTCATAGTAATCATTCTGATAATAGTACAGTATTTGTTTGGTAAAACTTTAATTTCAAACCATGTATTCCTATTCCAATAGGAATTCCACAATATAATTGACCAGGCATTTACATGTATGGTTCTTATTTATGACCTTATTAACATAGTATAATACAATATAAGGGAATTAGTTTGTCTTGTACATAAAATTAATAATACTGGCTTTTTTTTTCCCTTTAGCCACCAGCTAGATACCTCCTTCCAGAGGTGACGGTGCTTGACTATGGAAAGAAATGTGTGGTCATTGATTTAGATGAAACATTGGTGCACAGTTCATTTAAGGTAATTCAGCATAAAAAACAATCAGTGATCTTTGTGAGTTGAACAAGTCAAAATTAAAAGGATGAAAGCTTGTGAATGTTAGTATATGACTTCGCTGCTCATAAAGAAATCCCAGTAACATTGCTTATTAATGCAGGTGAACATTAACTAAACCAGTTGAATATTAACATAGTTTGGAAAAGAAAACACTGGGTGGCCAGTATCACTGAGACCTCATTCTTATTTATGAGATTTAGTTTTCCAACATTCTAACCCCTGAAGAAATATTTTTCAGGTGACACAAGGCAATCAATGTACCATTGTCCCAGGGCACTGGGTATGCTCATCATGGTAGCCCAAGTGCTGTCTGTTTTATTGGGAGGGGCAGGGGAACCACCGTTGGAAACTGTCAAATGACTACTCTTCTGGAAATTTTCCCAGACAAATTTTAAAAGATGTCCCACTCTAAAGAAGGCTTCCAGAGTTATAGTATTTGAATGGATTCAGCCATTTTATTTTCATGAAAATATTCATATTTTCATGAAAAGAGGTTGCTAGGTTTTTTTTATAAGCCCTATAGCTAAATGACTTCCCCCACGAAGGGTGCAGAGCTACCCTGAAGTCAAAATAAATATCTGTCCATCTGTCTTACTGTCACATTCATCACTCAGCATCTGCTATTATAATAGTAGAATTTTAAATTACCAAAGCAAATTATGAATTAGCAAATTACTAAAGCAAGAACAGGTGTGGCCTAGTAAGAAATGAATTAACCGTTTTCCATTTCTTGACATGAAATAAATTGTTTGAAAGAGGCAGATGATGAAAAAGTTTGAAAATAAGGGATTGGTGTGTTGGGGAGCATAAAATAGAGGGTTAGGGTTCTAGTCCTGTTTGCTTGGGTTATTTCTGGCAGTGGACCCACCCTACTGTTGCTTTGTTAGTTAGATCACATTCTTCTTTTTATCCCCAGCCAGGGACTCCCCTTACTTCTCCAGGAGACATGAAAAACACCACCCATGATAGGGTATGTGTCTCTCATGAACCATAGTCCTTCCCTGCTGGTTATATGAGAAATGGAAGAACCATCAAGCTTGCCTCAGTATCTTTCTACCCGAAACATGCTTCCTTGTGGCTACTCCTCACTAAACGAAGACCTCCTGATAGGACAAGGTCAAGCAGTTATGTTTTAGTTCTTTGGGAGTGTAGATAAGGAACCAATCTTACCTCTAGCTGGGAGAAATGGCCTTGTCTGGCCACTTGGGGCATGCAGGTACCCCCTCATTCCCTAGCAGCTCAAGGTTCCTTCCAGGGTTGGTCCTGAGGCTACAGTGGCCTTCTGTCCCAGCTCTGCTCTGGACAGCATCGGGAGCCTCTTCTCCCCTGGGGCAAGTTGCTCAGGACTTCTTAAGGAGGAAAGTCCTTCAGAACAAGAGGCAGTTGCCATTGTAACATAGTGAACATCCTCCCAAGCAGCTTTGGGAATATGGGCAAAGCCAGCCAGCCCACCCAAATTACTGAGACTTCCTGGCTCCAAAGACAGAGCCTTGGCAGCTCCTGGTGTCTCCAGGGCCAGCTCAGAGGGCACTGATGCCACAGGCCAATGTGAACAGCATTTCCTCATTTTTCCCCTGCTCTGGCCTGCCTACTTTTATATACAGAATATTCCCTCTGAGGATTTCAGATTCTTTTGGGAATCTGAAGGCTGTGAACCCTTTTCCCTTAGAAGTGTGCAGTTGTACAGTGTACAGGCCCTCACATCAGGCTCCCTGGCTTTAGCAGAGCCTCTTTTACACCAGCACAAGATGAAAGACCTGGTGCCTGCTCTAAGCTAGGGAGCGGCTCTTCTCTCTTAATATGCTCTATGAAAGATGATTTCACAATCTAAAACCTTGTGAGAGTTTCTTTGGTCAGTCTTTCCTTTTATTTTTTTGGCGTGATTCTGTATTTTAGTTGTGAAAGTATAAAATGTTGAAATTATCCTTAGCCTTGCAACCCTGTGAGTAAATAAACTGGTGGTGAGTCTCAAGTACTCTACTGAGTACTTAGTAATGGGGCTGGGATCTAACTTTTTTCACTTTTTTCAGTCTACATTTCAAAGAAGAACGCTTATGTGTACAGTGTGGGGCTTAAAGGCAGACCCCAAATCAGAGTCTGCGCTGAGACTCCGTAACTGAGCTCCACCACGCCTAGTGGCCAGCACACACATTCTCCTTCCCCGTCTCTCTCTTTCTTGTCCCTGGGGTTGGCAGACTGAAGACCCTTTGGGTCTATTCATTTGAGCCATTTCCCACCTAATTTTGTGGAATTCCATTTAGAATTGTGTTTAAATCCACCGTTGGAGTCTTGAGTGACTGCTGAAGAATCATATTTGAATTTTAAATGTCATTAATTTCGTCAGAGGTATTTTAAATATTCAGAAGTTTGTGGGTTTGCAGGCAGTGGGCTGTCCCCAAAGGGCAGGAGAAGGAACCACCAGGCTAGACCTTAAGTCACTGATTGTCAGGACTAGATGGAACCATGGACACCCATCAAATCTATTGCTATAGCTTTGGAAGAGAGGGGAAACTGAGGCCTGGAAATGGGAAGAACCTGCCCAAGCTCGTGTCTGTGGCCTCTAATTTCACCCCTCGTGTCCTTGGCCCTGCTTTGGGTCTATGTGCTGAGCATCCTCTGAAGAAAACAAGGCCGCCTGCACTCATGGGTCTGTTTTCCCGGGATTAGCACAGTCCTCTGGGGCCATAGAGCACTCACCTCCTCTCCCAGTGGCAGTAGTGGTTCTATATCATCCTAGCAGGGCTCTGGGTAAAAGCTGGAGTCTCCCAGGAGCCCCATCCTATGGCCAGGCCACCCTTTGTTATAGAAGCAAGGCAGATGATGAAGAGGTTGGACCCAAGATGCTGAAATTGTAATGATATGCAGAACAGGAAATAATGTGCTTTCTGCTTGTGCTTATTTTAAGGAACCAAGGCATGCTTCAACATCCTTCTCCTGAACTGTTTTTTCCAATTATCAAAACATTGGTCCAGGCAAGCTTTTTTCTTGCTAAAATTTCCAATTTTATTTTGTTCTTTCAGACGTATTAATTATGGTTTCTTTTTGCTCTAGCCTATTAGTAATGCTGATTTTATTGTTCCGGTTGAAATCGATGGAACCATACATCAGGTAAAGAATCAAAGTTAAATTTGAGTTTCAATTAGCATTTTTAATAGTTACATTCTCTATAAAATTTCCATTTCAATAATAATTTTATTACCAGATAAATGTATTATACTTTGTATAGTAAGTACAGTGGCTTTCTGCTTATTTTCACTCAGGTGATTTATTTTATACCAAGTTTATAAGAAAAGCTAAAATCTGCTTGTAAATATTAAATATGGTTGCAAGTTCAAATAGTTCTTTGATTTGATGCTGACTTTTAGACATTTCTATATTCCCCATTGGCCTTGCCTGATGGTCTAATTAACTTCCTCATGTCATTGCTTTTGGCTACTCTTCTAGCAGGCAGCAGGAAAATGCCGCCCGTCACCCACATCTGGTGGATTCCTGGGAAAAAAGTGTTCATTTCAAATGCCACCAGTTCCAGACTGATCTTGTCATTCCTGCATGGTTCTCTCCAGTGAATCTTGCAAAAAACTATCCCCAAAAAAGGGGATGTGGGGTGTGAGGCTGCTCTGAAAAATGATGTCATAGTCAGTTGGCATGCTTCTTAGTTCTTTCTGGTTTTTTCCCCTTATCAGCATGAAGCTCCTCTGGAAATAGCTTCATTTGTGAACATATTGGCAACATTGTAGGAAAAATAGCCTTGGGGTTGAAGAGTGGGAGAGAGCTTTTGTCCCGTTTTCCACAGGAATGATATGACCATCTTCCTTGTCAGCCCCAAGGTCTTAAAGAGAATATCTGGCCTAACATGTTTATATCCTAGCAAGGAAAATCTCTCTCGGTACTTGAGTGACAACCAGATGTCTTTCCTTAATGATCTCAGTAGTCTCTCTTTGGCTCTTGAATGTGCATGTCAGATCTGACAAGGCCGTGTGGATCAGCTAATCCAGCCACCTCACTGTCCAGATGGAGAAACTGAGGCTCAGCCAGAAAAAGTTGGGTCAGGGTCAGGCAGGGGAAGAATTAATGAGAATCCCAGACTCCTGCCTCCTGGCCCAGGGCTCTTTTCCTGATATACAGAGTCTCTCCCCTTCCCTGTTCTTGCTTTCTCACTTGTTCTCCAGAAAGTCCAGCCAGGAAACAGTCACTGGGAAAGGCAGCCTTGTCCCTAGCTTCTGCACACTTCATGCTTTTAAAAGCCATCAGGGAGCCCAAACAACAGGCACTTGGGCATTAACATTTGCAAAAGTATCAGCTGAATTAACTCAGCATCTGAGAAGCAGTTAAGGCTTCTGCATTTATGCATTTATTATCTTGGCTCCTGTTACAAAGTGCTTTCAATGAGACAAAGGAGAGGCTGCCCAATAGCACGGCAAGAATTAGAAGAGAAATTAATCCTCAACATCATGTGACTGTGAGCACGACCCCCCGGGACCTGGCCTGCTGCAGCTGGCCCATTCTTGCAGGAGCCACCCCAGCTCTCCCAGCCTCCCTCCTGACCGTGCTTGGTGATAGAGATCCAGGGCCCCAGGGCTGGGGGTCAGAGACATTTCTGTCTGGAGGGAGTGAAGCCATGGGCACCAAGAGCAGGAGGATCAAGGCCCTGGCGAAGGCCGTGGCCTCGTTCAAGTAATCCAGGATAGGCTGTGCAGGACCCAATGGGCCTATTCTTGGTTACTTGCACGGGGACGCGGGCCTGGACGCTGGCATCTGGGCCCAGGACCCTCATCTCTGCCAGAGGCACCTGCACCACAGTTCCCATCTCAGTCCCCTGCCCTTTGCATGTAGCAAAGCTTGCTTTCTAAGCAATACTGCTAGAGAAACTAAGGGTCTCAGGCCATATATATTTGCTCTGCCTCCCAATTGTCAGTCGTGTCTTGAGTGATGCTGACACTGAGATGTGGGGAACGTGTAGCTGTGACAGCCACAGTCCCTGCCCTTGGCCCCCACCCTGGCCTCCCAGCCCCTCAGAGCCATGTTGATACCCACCCCACACCATCCACTGGCCCCTAACTCCTACCACTGACCCATGCTTGCCCCACTTTTTCAGCTGCCTTGAGTTTCCTGCAAAGTCCTTGCTCTCCTAAGAGCCTACTTCTGGCAGGTCAGCATGGAAAATTACTTGGTTCTGTGTAGAATTCCTCTACTGGCAGCACGTTTTCCACGTGGTGCCAAGCCCCCTGCCTCCCCTCCATACTCTTCTCCTGCAGGACGGTATCCAACACCCTCCATCCGCCATTCAGGGCTCACCCCAACCCACTCCTCACACTTCATCTTCCACCACTTCTCCCAGCCCCCATCTTCCTCTCTTCTCTCAACTACCTCTCATGAGCTGGCCACACAGGGTTCTGACCACTCTCTAAGTCCCCAAGTATCTTCAGGCCTCTAGGCCTCACGCTCATACTATTTCCCCTACCTGAAGACTTGCTTCTTCTCATCCTTATGGGTCTTGTGAACTCCTAGTCATCTCTCAAGATCCAGGCACAACGTTACCTTCGCTGTCTCCTCCCTTGAGAGGCTAATTGTCCTTAATATATCCCTCCACTATGACTTTTACTGTACTGGGTTTACTTTCGTATGTTTTACTTTGTCTCTTCTAGACTGTAAGCTCTTTGAGGTCAAGGCTATGTTTCATTCATCTTTGAAATTGCTTCAGATTGAGCACAGAGCTGGGGCTCAGTAAATATAAATCAAATTTAATGTTAGCAAGTTTGAATTATTTTAGTGAAGTGGCTAGTTTCAAGTGGAATTTACTCAAGTTTGAATGAGTTCTTCTGTCTCCCCCCTTCCTCTGTCTTCTCTCACCAGCTTTGCCTTCTCTCCTACCTTCTTACTTGTTTCCTCAGATTCATTCAGGCTCCACAGTCAGGAGCCCATGTGCAGCTTAAACCTGGGTTCTTTACGACCATACCCTGGCCTGGCCTGCCCAAAAGGGATCCACAGCCCCATCACGCTAGGAGGAACTACTGTGCTTCACTCTGCTCTGAGGCCCCTCTTGATGGCTGTTTCTTGGCACCTAGGCTGGTGTCACACCACCAGAAATGTCTGTTTCAGTCACCTTTTTTGGTGTCAAGTAGACAGCTTCCCAAGCTACCAAGGAAGGCACCTCTTGCAGCATTACCAGGCACCTCTTGCAGCATTACCAGGCCTACATGCACTTCAACTGGAGGCCTTCCTTACTCAGAGCTGAAGGTGGCAGAAGGACCTACCCCAGGCCTGCTAGACCATGGGCCAGGCCCAGAACTCTGAAATGGCCTGTGTCCACACAAGGCCTGACCCTGAGCAGGTGCCAAGAAATACATGTGAAATGAATGAGTTGTTTCACACAAACATGGCACAGCCCTTCCTCCCACTGGTTTGGAAAATCCTCAAGACCCTCGGTACCACATCAGCTTCCCTTTCCCTTGAGAGGGGCATCTACATTGAACTCAGGCCAGGAGCCCAGTCTGAGGAGTAGTCTGTTCTGATGTCTCACATCTGACTGTAACCCCTTACCTGCTGTGGGCCTCTATATGCTCCCTACAGACCTGGGGATGGGAGGCTGGAACCCTTTTAGAAAGTCTTCCAACAGTGGGCATTTGGGCCCTGGCCATCCCCAGCAGCCACTATAACCAATGAGCTTGCTGTTTCCTGCCATTGCAGGTGTATGTGCTAAAACGGCCACATGTGGACGAGTTCCTCCAACGGATGGGACAGCTCTTTGAGTGTGTGCTCTTCACCGCCAGCTTGGCCAAGGTGGGTTCTGCTCCCAGCCCTTCCAATCCCCACCCACTATCTGTCAAGCAGCTTTTTGTTAAGGTGGGGGAAGCTGTTTCTATGGTGACAGGTTCCCACCCCAGATGGAATAGATGCAGGCCATGTGCACAGTGCCAGCCTGAAAGGCTTCTAGGTTACCATGGTGACAGGAGCACTTGGAACAAATGCTCCATGAAGTTGCTGCATGCACCCACCTGAAGCTGGGTCGTCCACAGGCCAGGAAATCACAGACGTGTCCAGTGTAACTGAGAAGAGACAGCTACATGCAGCAGACACATAGGTGTGCCTCTCATTCATTGGTTGGCAGCCAAATGCTAGAGACCAGGCCTCCCTACCCTTGGGTTAGCTTACACAGGTTTGGGAGCGAGATAAGTGTCCACACGCATGGACTAAATGAGAGTTTTGGTTCTGCCCTAATGAGCTGCATGATCTCAGACCAGTTATTTCACCTCTCTAGACTTAGTTTCTTCTATAAATTGGGGATAATTTCATCTACGTCATAGAGTAAACCAGATGAAATAACACGTGTAAAGGGCTAAGCACAATATCTGACTCATTCAGCAAGTATTCATTGAGCTATATTCCATATAGTGTGCTGGCCACTGTCACATGGTATTTCAGTTTCCCAGGCTGCTAAACTCAGATACCTATAGAATGGGTTGGCTTTTAACAATGGGAATTTATAAGCTTACAGTTTTGAAGCTGAGAAAAATACCCAAATCAGGGCATCATCGTGGTAATGCTTTCTTCTGAAAGACGGACTGCCAGCAATCCTTGACTCCTCTTCCACGTGGCAAGGCACATGGCAGCATCTGCTGGTCTCTTCCTTCTCTTCCAGGTTTCATTGCTTTCAGCTTCTTGCTTCTTTGGCGCACGCTCTCTCTCTCTCTCTGTATTCATTATGTTTATAAAGAATTCAGACCCACCCTGAATTGAATGGGTGGGCCACACGTTAACTGAAGTATACTCCTCAAAAGGTCCTACTTAAAATAGGTCCACACCCACAGGAATTGATTAGATTTAAGAACATGCTTTTCTAGGATATGTACAGCTTCAAACCACTACACCTGGTAAATTCTTCTTGTTGTCATTATTTATCATCATAATTTTTTAACAGTGGCCAAATAATTCAGGCATGTTGGTCCTATAGCTTGGTACGAATCTCTGACCCATCTACATTGGCTCTGTTTGACCAAATAGAATGGTTTCTTCGCTGTGTCCCATTGTTTAGAGAAACAAGTAGGTTCATGGGATCCCCAATATGATCCAGTCCCCGTTTCTTGGGTGGGGCAAGATTCCTGTTCTGTGTACCAGTGACAGAGCCTTGCCCTGATCATTTCTCAAATCCTGATTCTGATGGCAACCATTTGTTGGTAGCAACCAACAGTGTCTCCATGGACACCTCGGGTACCCCGAATGGCTTCAAAGATGAGCTTTGGGGGGCCCAGGTTAACTATCTGCCAGTCTCTGGATAGCTCCCTCAGGTGCCCTCGTATCCAGCCTCCCTTCTTCTCCTCTGCATGTTAGAGATTGACTCCGGGTTTCCAGATCTTCTGTTTTTCTAGCCTGGGAAGTCCTGGTTTGGTCCATCCCTCTGTGATGACACAGGTGAGAGAGCCCCCCACCTGTACTGCACTCACCCAGCCTCAGGTCAGCCCATGAAGCTTGAGCCAGAAAGAGGGCATCCAAAACCTGGGCCTTATTTTTGCATAGTAAAAAGAGCTTGTGGCCTCAGGGAAAGCATTTATTTTCCCCCAGTAGGTAATCTTGCAGATAAATGATACCAAGACTAATTGTGTCTGTAGCATCAATGGCTCTTCTGACAGGGCTCTGGGATGCTGAGGAGCCTGAAGTAATAACCAGAGAAATAACAAGCAGGAAGATTATGTCAGTGTTGATGGTCTGAGAATAATTTTTTCTTGGGTAAAATTGAAAATACCCTTGTATCATCCCCAACACTAGCTTAAACATCAGTGTTCAGCCTCCCCTCCTGGACTGCCTCCATCTGTCCCTCCATCTGTCTCTCTAACTCCTCTCTCTGCTATTCCAGGTTGGCTGAGCCAAATCAACTCCCAAGTATAGCCTTCCACCCTCCTTCCTCCCTGATGTAGTTGTTTTGCTGACAGGTGGTCACTCCCCAGTTTTTGGCTCTGGGCTCAGTTCCAAGGCCAGTAGCCTTGGTGAGACCCTCTGCCCAGGGGCCTGTAGGAGCCCCAAGTTGACTGTGAGAGCCCTTCAATATCTGCTCCTTTGCCTTACATTCCTTCCTCCATTCATTCATCCATCAAATATTTATTTAGTCCCTACTATGTATCAGGCACTGCACTAGGTACTAGAATAGAGCAAAGAACAAAGCAGACAAAGGCCTGCCTTCAAGAAGCTTACATTCTCCACATCCATCTCTAAGGCCTGGAACCCCAAACTTAAATGCTTCCTTTAAAGATGTGCACAACTATCACTGTTAGTGATTATGAGTAAGTTAATCATCTCTTTCCATATATAGTCAACCCCATGTAATCTACCCATGTAGCCCTTGACTGCTGGTCTCACCGGTTGAAAACCACAGTACCCGGAGCCCTCACTGCACTTGGTCACTAGAAAATACAGACTTTTCCTGGGCTCTACCTCCCTCTGGATGTCCTTCTCCCTCAATGGGGAAGGGAGGACTTTGCAATGGAATTAGAGCTGCTGCTGATGCTTGTAGCCTTCTAGCTGTGCATCCTGTAGCTGTGCCCACTCTGTACTCAGGAGCTGCTGTACATCCCCTGCTGGCCTTCCTAATTCCACAAACCTCAGGTCCTCACCCCCTGCCTGGCAGGGTCTCTGGGCCCCTGATGATACCTGGCTGTCCCCCTCAGTTCAGTCTTGGTGGTGAGGTCTGGTTTGGAACTATTTTTTTTTTTTTTTTTGCCTCCAGGATTAACTACTCAATGTGGCCCATTCTTATGGACATCTTCATTTATAGGGACTTTCTCTTGGAGACCTCTTAATTTCTTTATCAAGTTGATTCTGCTGTAGGGAAGATCCCTACGTAAGAGAGGGCCAAGCAGAATAAGAGGGGCTCAAGCTCCCTCCCCTAAAATTCCTGGCTCCAAGTAAATGGGAGTGGGTGACTGGGCTGGTCTGACCCGATTGCCCAGAACACCGCTAGGGGGCAGCATGGCCTCACGCCATGCAAGTGAGATTCAAAGTGCTCTCACTCACTGACCAGTGAAACTAGTATTTACTGAACCCTGCTGTGAACTAGGCACTCTGTGAGGTGCTGGGGATGTAGTGGTAAACATGGCAGGCAAGACCTAGGCCCTGACAAAGAAGATAAAATTATCCCAGATGGCCGTGAGCTCTGTGAAAGAAATTACTATGAGGTGATGAAGAGTATCCAGAAAGGAAGGTGGATTCTAGACAGATAAGGTGAGCCAAGACCTGGAAAACAAGGAAGAGATAGGGGATGGCCATGCAGAGAGCCAAGAGAGAATGTTCCATGCAGGGGGAACACTGGTGCAAAGGTTCTGGCTATGTTGAAGCCCATGTGGCTCAAGTGGCTGAGACAGAGCTGAGAAGTAGGAGAGATTGTGCAGCTGAGATCTGCAGGATACCACAGGAAGGAATGTGGGTTTTGTTCCAAGTGCAGGGGGGTAGACAGTGTAGAATTTTAATCAGAATAGTGACATGAGCTAACATATATTTTCCAGTGGCCACTGAGAGCTGAGAGGTGAATGGGCTGGAAAAGAAGCACAGCAGGAAGAGGGAGACTCTTTCAGAGGCTCAGGCAGCCATCCCAGACCAGAGATTACAGAGGCATAGAGTAGGGCAGTGGCAGTATAAATAGAAGGATTCAAGTGGATTCAGGATATTTTTGGAGATGGAACTGACAAGGATTTCTGATGGATTGGATATGAGAAATGAGAGGAATGGAAGAATCCAGTGCTGTCTTACCTATAAAAAGAGAAAAAATAACCAGGATTCTCAAGTATATCCAATTATCTAAGTCCCTTTTTTGGAAAAAAAAAAAAAAAGTAATATAGTTCCTGCTGCAGTAGGTCAGGGCTTCTGGGCTCTTTCAGGCACCCAGCCTTCATTGCAGCACCTGCTTTCCAGTATGCAGACCCTGTGGCTGACCTGCTGGACCGCTGGGGCGTGTTCCGGGCCCGGCTTTTCAGAGAATCCTGTGTTTTCCATCGTGGGAACTACGTAAAGGACCTGAGTCGCCTTGGACGGGAGCTGAGCAAAGTAATCATTGTCGACAACTCTCCTGCCTCATACATCTTCCATCCTGAGAATGCAGTAAGTAGCCCCAAAGAAAGAGAATGCAGGGCTCCATCTGAACTCTCTGTCCTGCCAAGCAAGCACCACTTTCGTAGCACCTACAAATGAAGGTCTCTTGGCCTTTTCCCTGGTGAAATCCCAACTCTGCCGCTTAACAGTTGCATGACCCTGGCCAAGTTATTTGTTATTTAACCTCACTAAGCCTCCGTTGCTTCATCTGTCAAATGGGGATTATAGAAATGCCAGTTTCATAGGGTATTGGGGGAATTCAGTGAGGCAGTATATGAAAAGTACTTGCAACAGTGCCTACTAAGGAATGAGTGCTCCGTAAGCCTGTGTGTTATTAGCATTGTTACTGAGAAGGATTCCATCTGTCATGAACCCCATGGAGCTGGCTGCTACAGACTCAAAAAGCCTGAGTGACCTCTTCAACTGAAGATTTTCTTTAAAAAGAATAAATAAAACACTTACTTCTATAATGTCTTCAAATAGGACCACCAAGCTTTATCTCCTCATAATGACTTCTAAAAAGCATATGGTGGTTAACGATTTTCACATACAACTCCAAGAGCAAGAGGGAGATGCCTGCCTGCCTCCCAGTCACTGTTTCTAGGGGAAGAGAAAGGCAAAAAGAAATTGACGGGACCCTCTGGTGACTGCTGACCTCACAGCAGTAGCCCCTCCTTAGGCCCTCAGCAAGTTTCCCTGGAGAGGATGCTTCCTCCCCAGGCCAGGTTTCTCAGACCCCACAAAAGCCAACAGAAAGTCTATTCCTTGAGTCCAGAATTCCATAGCTCCACATATAACCAAAAAAATGAAAATATTTCAAAGTAGATTAAATTAGCTACTATGCAATTATTATTTAAATAAACATTGCAAATGTATTACATATAAATATGTTAATTTTATGAGTAAATCAGAGTCAACGTAATGCATTGTATAATCTCTAACATTACTTTTTAAAATACTCCCACAATTCCATTATCACACCTGACAAAACTAACAATTACTTAATATTTTCTAATATCCTGACTATATATCCCCTGTCATCTCAAAATGTTTTCTTACATTTGAATTGTTTCAATCAGGATCTGTGCAAGACCCATGTATTCCTTCGGTTAATAGGTCTCTTAATTCTTGTGTGATATTAACACTTCTCCCGTCCCACCCCTTTTTCTTCCATGTCATTTATTTGTTGAAGAAGCCTGATTATTTGTCTTGTAGAAATTTCCTAAGTTCTGGATTTGTCTGGTTGCAGCCTTGTGGTGATACTTAATAGGTTCCTTTATCCCTCATATTTCCTTTAAACAAGTAGTTAGACCACTACTACTTTACTAGATTCAGATCCAATAGTTATTTGCAAGAACACATCTTACATGATATTTTGTACTGACTGTGGCATCATATCAGGAGGCATGTAATGTCAGGTTGTCTCTTTTTTTAATTAAAATTTTTAATGCGTTTTATTGTGAAATATAAGATATATACAAAAAAGCAATAAATAAAGTACATTGTTAGCAGGTAGTTATAGAACAGATTTCAAAGTTTGGTATATGTTACAGTTCCAGTTTCAGGTTTTTTCTTGTAGCTGCTTCAGGACACTGGAAACTAAAAGAATAGCAGTGTAATGATTCAGCAGTCATATTCGAGGTTGTCTCACTCTTAATGGTGTAAAATTGGTCATTGGGGTCAAGTGTTCTCAGACTGATAAGCAGCCATTATAAAGTTCCTCATCATTCTTTCACCTTCCATTTTAGCCGTAATTGATGATCATTGCCTTCATCCACTATTTCATGAGGAATTTCAAAATGCTGATTTCCAAATTTTATCTTTTTTTTTTTTTTCTGCATTTATTGGCTGGGAGTCTTCTATTTGAAAAAAAGAACTTGTCCTCGTCAAGTACTTGATTGCCCTAAAGTTCAGTTTAAATATTTAAACAGGGAAAGCAGGTAAAGACTTGCTTCTTTTTTTTTTTCAATTCTTCAATTTCAGACCAATGAGTTGGTGCTCTAGCAGAAGTAACCAATGATATTTCTTTTTTATTTTTCAAGTATCAGTAAGAACTCATGGATCTCTGTGTGTTCATTCCAATCTAATGCTTTTTTTTTTTTGATACTCAAGTGTTCCCATCTTTGGCCAGTAGAACCCCTTCAAATGGTAGTTTTTGTTCACATCCTTGGTTTCTGATTTAACAAGATGTTCCAGGCTCATCTTGTACATTTCTTTCTTCAGCCCAGGGATCAGTCATTTTTCTATGGAGCCCTATTCTTAATTAGTGGAATGGAATTTAGAGCTTGGGTGCTAGGGGTCCTGATTGCTATGGACGTGGCCTTTTCACTGGACAGAGCTAAAAAAAAAAAATGCATATTTTTGTTAAGAAAATGAAATCATATAAATTTATGTTGGTTTTTCCAGTTCAACAATAAAATAACGGGTTTTTATGAAACTCGTGGTTCCTAAATATAGTAGCATAATTACATATTTGATTTATTCTATAGTATATGTTTGATAGTTTCAAAATAGCAGTGCTAATATTATTACCAATGGTAAGACAAGAGAATGCAGTTTAAGGTTATTTGCGCTTTGTTTTTTTGATCGAGATGTACAATCAGAACACTGTTTTAAAATCACTTGAAATAATCTTTCTGTATGGTATGTCACCAGTCTTATATACATGTAGGTTCATTTTTTATTGCTTTTTTTTAATAAATGGTTTGCTTTACTTTAATTATATAACACATCGATACATTTCCAACATCAAAACTATCAACAAAGATAATTCAGAAAATTCTCCTGTCCATTTCCACATTCTCTCCCATTCCCTCCTCTTCCCCTAGAAGTAGTCATTTCTTAATAATTCTTGAATTTTTTTTTCAATTACATAATGAATTTTTATATTTCTAAACTGTGTTTAGATTCTATTTTAAAGGACCAAAAATGTTACTTTAATTTGGGGGGGGCTTCCCCAAATTTCTTTTTCAGTCTCTTCCTTGCACCCCTGGCTACAACCCACTACCATCCCTCCCTACTCCTCTGCCTAAAAGCAAGGAAAATTCCCATCTTTGTCCATGGCTTCCAAATGCCCAACATCTTTTACTTCTGCTTGTGATCGATCATTGCTAGGTACATAAGAAAATTCTCCACTTCTGTTTGCCATGCAGCATGGTAGGATAACCCCAGGCAGGGGTCCTCCTGTGCCCTGGACGTGGGCTACTGGCATCAGTGGTTCCGTGTAACCTCTAGCTTCAAGTGCTCTGAGGTTCAAGGTGCTGGTGCGATGCAGTGGAAAGAGCCTTTTGAAACTGAGAAATAGCACAACTAGTTCTCATATCTTCTGGAGTAAAATAAGCAAATGCAGGCACACTGGGGACATTTAACTTTGCCTTCCTGAGCCATTTCTAGAACCATGTAGCTTCGGGTTGACCTTGGATGGGATGGGGAACAAACAAAATGATGGTGGTGTTGATGACAATGATTTCTGGATACCAGCCCTCCTTACCAAATAAAATATAAAAAATGCAAGGACCTGTCCGACTAGGAGCAGTCCCCAGGCCCAGCCCTTCCTTCAGCATCCCCAGAACTCTCAGAATACAGCTCTGCTGCCTCTCCCTCTCGCTCTCTTCCAGGTGCCTGTGCAGTCCTGGTTCGATGACATGACAGACACGGAGCTGCTGGACCTCATTCCCTTCTTCGAGGGCCTCAGCCGTGAGGACGACGTGTACAGCATGCTGCACAGACTCTGCAATAGGTAGCCCCAGCCTCCGTCCACCTCCTTTTACCTGTGCGCCCTGGAACCTCCAGACCTGCCTGGCCTCAGTTCCCCGGACCTGAAAGCAAAGACACTCCATGCTCCAGGCCATGGGGTGAATGTGGCCATACCTGTTTGTTTTTTAAGAACAGAAACAACTATTTTAAAACAGAACTCTTTTAATGAATTTCATAAAGGGACATGCATTTTACTGGATTTGCTTTTCTTAAAACATACCAAAAAGGAAAAAAAAAAAGAAAGCTTGATAGCTATCAGACTTCCTTTCAACCGTCCTCCCCTCCAAGCAGACAACTTGTCCCCTCCTAGCCCAGCTCAGTGCAGCTGACCTAACTCAGAATCTCTTTCCTACAGAATGAAGTGCCTTTTTGAATGTTATTTTAAGCTGAGAGTTAATTTTTCTACACAACATATTTCCAGACATCTTTTAGTCTTTTACGGTCTTAGATGTTCTAAGAAGATAAACATGACAATTTTCTAGAATCCTATAATGACTGGGGGGTGGCAGGGGAGGGAAGTCATAGGGGCCTGTCTTCCAGCAGGTGTGGCTTTACTCAGACAACCTGTGGCATGCTGCAGGGCCAGGCTCCTGATCCGTTTTTTGTGGCTGTCATTGTCTCTGCCCCAGTTTGGAATGTATCCATAATTGTGTGGCTCAACACTTTAGGGCAAGATAGATTCTTTTATGTTGTTATTATTGTTTCTGATGGTTACAAATTCGTCTTGAGGTCACCTTTTGCCCTTGAAAGTGACATTGAATCACTTCTGCTTTCACACCACTGCCATACTTCTCTGTGTTTTTTGTTGTTTTTGTTGTAATTGTTTTTGGTAGAACAGTGACGAGAAACCCTAAAATCCTTGGACATTCGGGAAAAAAAGCTATTGATTTTTAAGTCTATCCTTTCCAAAAGCTGGATACACATGGAGCTGTTTGGGAACTTTCTTTGCTGCTACCGCGCTGCCACCAAATGGAATTGACCAGCGGCTGTTCTACTGTTCTTTGCCACTGTGCCTATGCTCAGAATATGCTCACTGCTAAGCTGCAGACTTGGACAGGGTCAGAAATGTCCCAACCCATCACAGACTGCACCAACTGGGCCCCTTCCAGGCACAGACCATTGCACATTTCAAAGTGTGCAAAGACAAAGGGGCTAGTGTGGCATTAATTTTAAGCTGCAGTCAACACTAGGTCCTGTGATCAATTGACTGTTCTCTCTAGAGAACCTGTGGCCTCAATCAGCCACCAAGCTGATGGGTCCTGAGTCCATCACTTGGTCCTCTCCTTTGAAGCACAGCCTTTTCGCAGCCAAGGGCTGGGGAAGCCTGTCCAGCTGTGGGACTCATAGCCCCGAGTCAGGGAGAAGAAGAGATTCCCTCCCCTAAGCCAGGGCTCCCTTTGCAGCCCTTCCCAGTGAGGTGTTTTAGCAGTGCCATGTTCCTTGCTTGACAACAAGACAGTCTACAAAGTATTGCTTTTAAAAATAATTTAAAAGAACCCTTTAGTGTTGGCACCGTTGCCTTAGTCCCTCTGTGGGTTGGACCTCAGTCAGAGCTGTAGCCAGCTCTGTAGCTGGAGCAACTGGCACTAACAAGACTGGAAATTTAGGGTCAAAGTAAAATGTCTTTTTTGCACTCATTTCTGAAATAATGGAGCCAGCTGCCAATCATGTCCTCGCGATAGCACTTTGGTCTGTGGACTACCGTGCATTCAGAAGAGAAGTCAGGGGATAACCAGGTCTTCCAGTGCCCTGCGCAAGCCAGTAATCCACATGCCAATTAGAATAGAAACAGCCCCTTGCTAGGCATTACCACAGATAATGACAGTTACACAGCAAATCTGCATGTGCCATAAACCGTTACTTGGAAAACCAATCATTAAGTGAACCCTCTGCCTTAAATGTCTTGAATGTTGCAGTCACATGTCCGTCATGTGTTCAGTCCACATAGAAATAGGCCCTGGTGAGCACCTTTGACCCTCACCCATGCCCTCTTCTTTGTTGGCATCAAAGGGTCTTATTTAGAATAGGGGACAGAGAGGATTGAAATTGTAGTCTATTTCAGGGGAATCAAACCTACAGGTAGTACTCCACTTCTGACAGATGGAGTGAAGACGCTTGATGGGCTTGAGCCAGATACTTTGCCTAGTAGTTCCTGAAGCCAGGGGCACCATTGCACTAATCCAGGGTGGGGCTACTGGGGTTGGAGCTTGGTTCCTGCCGCCATAGCACAGAATGTCTTGGGAGGGCTGGCAAACCCTCTGAGGTTTCTGGAATCTGTGCACCTTATTTGACCACACTCCAAAATGCTATTTTTATTTTAAGCCTTGATTCTGCTTTATGTACATACTCAAAATATCTATATCTATATATCTATATATATTTTTAATCATCCACATGTAAATGAAGCAATAGAATTCTAACGTAAGGCCAAGAAATGAGACAAATGTTTGGGGTTTATGTTTTTTTAAGGTAAATACGGGTATTGTTTCTAATTATTACCTTTTATTAGACAGGGGGCTTTAAAACCTAATGAAACCTGTTAGCTATTTCTCCGTGCCATATATTTCCCATGTTACCAAAACAATCCCTAACTCTTTAGCCAAAAAAGAAAGTCAGACCTACTGAGTTTCCATGGTCCTTTCTGTACCAGGTTAAAATATAGTCTCCTGACCGACTAATCTTTACCTTAAGATCTGGGACAGGGTACCTTGGATTCGTGGGCTCTGGCCCACTGTGATGTTATATGACATCTCTGGCCGGGCCTCGAGCAGAGGTGCCCAAGCACTCCTGAGATTGTTATTGCTCTGTCTTCCATTGCTCTGGAATCCTACTTGTTGGTCTGTGGTTTTACCCGTTAGCTGTTTGTAAACAATACATTTGTACACGAGAAGGAAGACCACCTGTCCCAGCCATGGTTGGCGGGGAAGCTCCTTCAACGTGGTGCAATTTTGATGAGGTCATTCTGGGGACATAAGGATACCCAGATACCACTGTCTTGTCATGCTTGCAGTGTCGAACATTTGGTGTCTAAAAAGAAGTCTGTAAGTCTATAACCTGGCAACATTTTACAACCCTGTACATTAAAGATGGTTTTCTAGTTAAATCCAGAACCACACAGCCCTCTGGTCAAACACTCGTGGCGTTTGTGCCTCTGTTTTTAAAGGTGCTGTGATGGGCAACTGACATGCCAGGGTTCGAGAGGAGGGGAGTGTCGTGACATGCTTGCAGTTACCTGTGCAGATCAGCTGGCTGCCCCTGTTCCTATTTTACTGTAAATTCAGTCATGTCTGTTCCTGTTCCGTTCTCCCGGGAGCTTCTCTGCAGACTGACACCCCCCAAGCAGTGGAGATGCTGGTGTCTGGGTGGGCATAGATTTCTGTTGGACCTTTGAATGTGATCAACAATCCAGCATTACTTGGGAAATACTACATGTGTAATGTGCACATTTCCAGGGGTGGGTATTGCCAATCAAGATGTTCGCAATGATTTCCTTCCTGCCAGAAATAAACATGTGAAACTATACTGTCTTGTGAGTGGACTGCTTCTCTAGTGGCAGCACCCCTCTCATACTGTCCTCCCACCCATCACACACACACACACATCACAGCCTCATGTCAGCACCTTGTGTCTCCTGATGCCTCAGCTTCAGGAGAGCAGGGCTGGATGGACGCAGGACTATGAGGCCCCAAGAGCCATAATCCTTAACCCCAGGGAAGCTAGAAAACCAGCCTGCCCGAACTGCCTGTCACCTTAAAGGCCCTGGATTCTCAGGCCTCCTGGCTTCCTCACCCCAGACTGAAGGACCCAGTTTGACCATCCTCCCGCAAGGACTTCAGCTCTACCAGCGGGTTTCCAAATGCAGGCTGAGAGGACTATAGCATCCCACTCCACTCCATAAGGGCCAGAGGCTTTGGGTGTGGTGCCGTAGCCCATGGGCACACTGGCTGAGATGCTAGATTACAAAATGCAATACGTCAAGGAATCAAAAAAAGCATAAGGACATACAAAACAGTTTGCTCACAGATACCGCCCTCAGCCCAGCCCCCCCTGTGTATGAAGGGGAGAGAGGCAGCCAGCAGGTCCTCTGTCAGGCACTCCTGGGAGGGCCTTGAGTGTGGCCTCACCCCAGTCCAGGATTCAGACTCTTCATGATGATGTCTAGTTCAGATAACAAAACACCAGTGCCGACAGACTCGTCAGGTCTTACCCCATCTTCTGGACGAGAAAACTGAGGCCAATGAGACAAAAGCTGTGTAGTCGCTGACGTGCCTATCAGAGGCATCAGGTTCTGCTAGGCATGTATATTCATCCCAGCGGCATGGGACACCATGTGTGTGCCAACCCAGAAGACCTGCTATTTACCTAGAGACAAAATCCCTCACAGCCAGTTTGTGCTGTCCCTCTAGGTGTCCTCTCACAATGGTAGAGCATCTGGCCTGTCACAGGCCACTCTGGCTTCCTCCCCTAATGCTGGGCTGCTATGAAACTGTGTCCCTCTCTGTTCTTTCCTTCACTCTGCTCCCTTACCCTCTTGTTCCTCCTCTCATCCTCTCTGAAGCTGTTCCCATTCCCTCAATTGCTTCACACCTTTATATACAAGCAAACAGACGAATGGCTGGGAACTTCAGCTGCCCTAAATATGCAGTGTCCTAGTTAGTGTCCACAGATTCCCAAGGTAGATGGGAAGGAGGCAGAGGGCATTTATTTGGGACTTTGGCAAACTGGGATCTTACTTCCCAATGTTTTCTTGTTTGCACGTCTTCTGGATGTATGTCATCTGAGTATATCCCAGGACCAAGGAATGGGCAGGAAGCTTAGACGAGGGGAACTGGGAAAAGCCAGCCTGGGGCTTTCCAAACTTACTGAAAGCTTCTTTTTCCAGCCTCCCCTTCCCCTTCCCTTTCCTAGCCCCAATCCTCCCTCCTTTTTTCCCTTCTGTCCACCTCCCGTTTCTCTACCTGCCAGGTCGGATTTCCTGGAAGGTACACTACAGTGTGCAGCCCAGGGCCCAGGATGTGACCCACCGACCTATTGCCCCTTGCTTCCCCACAACAGCGCTGCCCACTTTGCCAGGAAAGCAGTTAGCAGGAAGCACACAGCAGCTGCCTCTCAGGAGCTAAGAGCAACACTTAGGGTCCGCAGTTTGGCTAGGATCACCCGCTTCACAAAAAGAAGACTCCCCTCAGTGTACTACCTGAAAAGCCAAGAAGTCAGGCTACAGAAGGAAGCCAGCTATTCCCAAGTATTGTATGGTTATGCTGTACACAACTGACTGGTCTCCTGGAGGAGAGAGAGTTTCACTTTAGGACCCTTGATAAAATGTTTGCAACCCAGTGGCCAAATCACAGGCAAATGATAAGTGGCACAAGATGCAACAAGCTATTTATAGTGGATGTCCTCACCACCCAGAGCAACCAGATTCCTCTTCGGAAAGATGGGAGCCTAGACGGGTCGTGACCCACCAGGGCTGCACATCCACGCCATCAAGCTGAATCCCTCCAGAACACTGTTAGCCTCAGGAGGAGACAGCTCCGGTAGCGCCTGTGTACCTGGGGGAAGATGGACACACGGCCTGGATCTTTTCCATGGCATGGATCAGCAGCACTCTGGCACGTCCGAGATCCCATCCATGAGCCTCTCCGAGTGCGCCATCCCTGTCCCATGACAGCCGAGCTCAGAGATCTCTGGAAGAGGCCCTCAGCTTGTTATATCACAGGGGAGAATCTGAAACTGACCGCTGGCAAAGGCTGGCTGAATCATGATGAAACCTGGAGGAACGCCTTTTCAGACACTGATTTCTTCCCTGGTTCTGTTTACAGCCACTACTACAACTGGTTGGGAAGCTTTGTGGCCAGAGGGCCTCTCCCTACAAGGTCCATGGAAACTGCTGGGCTTTGGAGTGAAGGACAACTAACTCCCAAAATACAGGGATTTGCACTTCCATCCTCGGCTTCCTTGTACTGTCTTTTAATTTTTTTTTCTCAGTTGTGTGACGCGTTCCTATTTTAGTGGAAGCACCAGAATTTGCCCATGGTTTCAACATTTGACTGGGAAACGCTCTATACAGAAATCTGAAGGGGATTTTTTTTTCCTCCTCTTTTTTGGTAATCAGAATTTTACTTTTCTACCTTTTTCTTTTTGGCTTTTCAACCAAACTTGCTGTTAATCCCTACTTGTCTTTTCTTTAAGTAACACATTCCCCTCTCTGACTCTCTCTTGAGGCCAGAACAGTCACTCTCATACATGCCCCTTTATAATTATGCAATTGCTGTCAGTCTCTCTGTGAAAGTTTGGGAGCTGTGTGTGTGTGTGTGTGTGTGTGTCACTGTGTGTTGCTGAAATTACCAGGAGTGAGGATTACTTATAATCAAAATATTAATAAAAGAAAAATCTTTATTCACGGAATCCAGTTTGGGAACTAGCCTTCATCTTGTTTTTCAAAGTCTAACATTGATTACAAGAAGTAATAATTGAAGGAAAAACAGATCACACTAGGAAAACCCTTTGACCTCGATTGCAGGACCCCAGGCAAGGACTCCAGAGTGGCCCAGGTCCTACCTGTCTTCCCGCCTCTGTGTCCTCCAAGTGAGAGCACTTATGTGTATGTGCCACTTTCCCTCCTCGCACCTGCTTAGCCAGTGGCCGTTCCCCTGAAACATCAGGGTCTTTATCCAGATGCAGCTATTTTAATTTTTTTTTCTCAACTGTGTGATGCCCCCACTCTTCCCTCAAATAAGACCTGATCTGGTATCTCAGGGGCCTAGGGCGTGGGGGCCCCAATCTGGTAAGATTCATATACTCGATCTCCTTGGCTTGGGGAAGAAAGATTTTTTTCCATCCTTCCCATCTTCCCATTGCGTTTTTGCTTTTGTTCTCTAAATTGGGCTCAGTCCAGAAGGATGGGGGTGAGCAGGGGTATATTTTGGGGAGGGATGTTCGTTTTCTCAATGCAGGGGAGCTGGGTGGAAGCCACGCCTCCCGCTCCCTCGGCTCAGCCCTGGGATGGCGATGGGTGGCCTGCAGCCAGCAACGCTGTGCCAGTGACAGCATCGATGTGATGAGTCATCCGTTCTTCCCTCAGTCTATTGAGTCCCAGGTTTCTAAACGTGCAGGCAACTGACTGACTGTGATGTCTGGTTGTTCCCTGCTTTTTACGCATCATGTTGTAGGTAAGGAACAGCTATTACCCCCCGCAAATTCCTCCTTTCCTCTAAGCACATACTTTGCTTCTCTGTCAACAGCCCATCATGCAGAAGGGAAAAGTCATATTTACTCCTGAACCCCAGCTTCTGAGTTGCTTTCCCAGTTCTCCTCTTCTACTCTGGGTATAAGTGGGGAGACTGCAAAGAGTGTCCTCTCTGGGGAGGGGAGACATCTGAGGAGGAGAGACAGCAAATGTGCCCTAACTCAACTGATGGTACAAGGCATAGACCACTGGTTCTGGAATTCTCATCTTCTAACCCAGAGAAATCGGTGCTATAAACAAAGGATTAGGCAAAATGCTGGATACTATAGATCTTTTTAAATTGTCTTCATTTTTTTTCTAATATCAATCTATAGGCTGTAGATTTCTTAGTTCTCACAAAACACCGGTCATTTAAAGTTAACTTGTATAAAGGTAAAAAAACCAGATCTTAAGTGTGATGTTTTGTAGTGCTGCCTGACCATCTTCTGACAGGTAATGCATTTGATTATTCTTTAAAATATAATACTTGACTTTTTGCCAAGGAAAAAAAAGACTATTCCAGCACACACCCAAAAAAGCCAGCCTTGGAATGAGGACACATTGGGTGATGTGATGGTTTGAAGCTGAATGTACCTCGGAAAAGACCATGTTCTTAAAGCTAATCCACTCCTATCGATATGGACCCATTGTAAGTAGGATCTTTTGGTGAGTAGGATCTTAGCTTAGGTTGAGATGTGACCCACTTCCTTCAGGGTGGATCTTAATGCTCTTACCGGAGTCCTTTACAAGAGGATAAAAGACAGAAGACACAGAAAAAAAGCCTTAGAGAAGCTATGAGATCAAATTCAGAGAAACAAACAGAGAACTAAAAGAGAGAAAAGTCAGAGATGCTGAGAGACAGGCACACACAGAAAAGCTCAGAGAGGAAACCGCTGAAGCCAGAAGCTGGAAGCAAGGAAACCCTGGAGAGAAGGAAGAGCCCAGCAGTGGTCACCATGTACCTGGCCATGTGGCAAAGGATCTGAAGATTGCTTGTAGCCAGTCTTTGGGGAGAAGGTATCATCCTGTTGATGCCTTAATTTGGACATTGTTATGGCCTCAAATGTAAACTTGTAAGCTAATTAATCCCTATTGTAAAAGCCAACCCATTTCTGCTATACTGCATCTCATCAACTTTAACAAATTAAAACAGCTGGTGAACAGGCTGTTGCGCTTATGGGTAAGGGGTGCCCTGGGGGCTCCTGGTAGAGTCCCCTGAGTAACCTAGGATGCCAGAGCCAGCTGTGGATCAACAGGTCACTCAAGGGCCTGATCTACCAACTGGCGTGGGTACCCGCCCGACGTCCGAGGACAAGACTGGACTCTCAGATCCTCAGGAGGAGGATATGTAGAGCCCAGAGCTTCCTTCCTCAAACCCCTGTTACAACTCCATCTCCAAGTGCAGTGGTTCTCCAGTTCTGGCTGCACATTGAAATCACCTGGGGGCCTCTCAGAATACAGATCCCTGGTGCCCACCCCAGGCCATTTAAATTGCAAACTGTGAGGGTGGGGACCCGCATCAGGTTTTTAAATGCCCCGATGACTCTAAGGTGCAGTCAGGACTAAGAACCTCCGCTCTGACTGGCTGCAGGGGAAAGACAAATACCCCAATGGCAAAGGAGCTGTGGGCAGGGCTTTTGGGAAAATAATGTGTTGCTTTACCCAAAAGATCGGTCATAGATATTCACTGCTGAAAATTCAGAAAACTCAGGAAAGTGTAAAGAAAACTTCATCATGGACACTGAGAGCCCAGCAGGAGGCTTTCCCCAGTCAGGGAGTGGTGAGGAGGGGCCTGAGAAAAGCCCCATTGGCTGACAGCACTCTGCTTTCAGGCTGGCCATTACGGTGGGAACAGAGTGGATATGCCCACTTGGCACCTAAGCACTGGGTCACACAGCCTGCAGGGAACTAGTGAGCCAGACTAGGCCTGCCCGCTGCGAGAAGAGGGTACTCAGCCTGGCCTGGCGCTGCTGCAGAAAAAACCACCCCCCACCCCTCAGCCGCTGGTACTCAAGGCAGCCACACCTCCTCGCTTGCAGGGGGCTAGAATTCTTCCTCCGTCTGGTCTGTCCCGACTCAGACCCTGCGTATGGCCCATCAGAGTAGTGGCCCCAGGGGCACAGCGACAGCCTCGACCTCCTGGGGCACCCACAGTGGAAGGACGCGCGTTCCTGGCATCCGGGAATCCCGCCGTCGTCAGGGAGTCGCTCCCAGGCCACACGCGCCCTGGTGACAATGTCATTGCTCCCCCCACCCCCCACAGCCTGCAGCCCAGAGCGGGACCGTGGCCAGACCTGGGGGCACCCGCGGGCCCAAGGCGCTGGATCCTGGAGCCGGGTCTGGCAATCCCCGCTCCCCGCACCCTCCCACGTCCTGTCCGCGTTCCAGAGGGCCCCGCCTCCTGCAGGACCCGGGCTCGGGGCGGGGGGCGAGAGGACACGGTTTGCACCTCACGGGAAGAGATTCCGTCGCGACCCAACCAGGACCTTCCCCGAAGCCCACGTGGGAACAAGAACCGAGGGAGCCCGGGGAGCCGAGCCTGGAGGGGCGGGGCCCGCCTTCCAGCGCCTTCCCGCTCAGGCCCGGGCCACACTGACGCCTTTGTCAATATTGACGCTGAACGGGCTGGGCCATGGGAGATAAGCCAGGAAGGAACAAAGTAGCAGTGGAGAGCCCTGGGAACCTGCAGGCCGGGATGGGGGTGGATCCGGGGCCCCGGGGTGTGAAGAGGGCAGTGGGACAGGGAATCATGGCCAAGGCGAGGCCACCCAGGGCAAGCCAGGCTCAGCCACGTTCTGACTCTCTGAAGACAGGCTCCCTGATGGGGGGGCCCCCCGGGATCCAAGCCAGGGTGGCTGAGCAGATGGATGAGGCGGGGCTTCTTGCTCTAAGGGAGGAGATAGAGGAGTCGCTGGATGACCCCCCACGGGGGCTGCCTGTGAGCACTGCCCTGGGCCTCAGTGTCCTCTCGTGTGCCATGGATGTCAGAGCAAAGAGCTCCGACTGTCCCAGGCATCCAGGCCAGACCCAAAGTGTAGTGCTGTTATCTCAGCCCCAGGGCCTACGCGCTGTCTCTCCTGGGGCTAGGATCACAGATTATGGGGTGGGGCTGTTCTGGGGTAGACTAGCTCTGCTCCCCACTCTAAGGCCTTTTGGGTCCCAGAGACCCAAAGAATTCTAAGGGGAGGGACCTGGGAGAGTTCTATGCCCCGCCTCCCCCATGCACACAGCTAAGAGGGATTAGACTGTGCCAGGCGGGGTGCCCTGCTCCCCTCCTGGCTTCCCAGGGTAGGAAAACCAACGCAGAGAGAGCCTGAGAAGTCTCCAAAGTCACTCAGCCAGTGAGTACTGGGGCTGGAGAGGACCCAGGGTCGCTGGTCTAACCCAACTTCAGGCCCTGGCTTCAGGTCAGAGCCCAGGAAGGGTCCAGACCCCCCACGGAGTCATGCACAGGCCACAAGGACATGTCAACGAAGAGCTGGACACCATTCTAGACAGTGTGACTAGCAGCGAGCAAGGCCCTGCCCAGGGGGGCTTACATTCCAGCCGGGGACACGGACCGTACACACGGATCCAAATCAATAGGGTATCAGGTTCTACACACACTAACAAGGTGAGGGGAAGGGGCGGGTGGCTGGGGCAGAGGACTGTTTAGCTGAGGTGGTCAAGGCCTGAATGTGGGAAAGGAGCAGCCCTGCAAAGACCTGGGCGAGAGGCTTCCAGGCAGAGGTGACAGGAAGGGCAGAGGTCAGGAGGCTAGAATGAGCTTGGTGTCTTCAGGGATAGAAGGAATCTTGTAGCAAGAACAGAGTGAGCAAGGGGAGAGTGATAAGAGGTACAGCCAGGACAGGCAGCTTGGGGTTTTCTTCCAGCTTTAATGAGAAGATCTGAGCAGGAAAGTAGCTTGATCTCATTTACGGTTATTAGATCTTTCTGGCCACTGTGGGAGGATGGAGGGGGCGGGGGAGGTTCAGAGACCCAGCGGGAAGGAGGCTTGTGCCGCCACCAACTGACAAGAGAGGCTGCCCCCCCCCACAGCAGGCAAGAGTCGTGAGAGGCCCGGCCAGGTTCAGGATACATGAGGAGCCACCCGGGGACTGGCCCTGGTGTTGCCGGGGGGGGGGGGGGTGGGGGGGGGGTGGGGGGGGGGGTGGGGTGAGGGAGGGAAAGGTGGGAATCCAGGATGACAACCAGATTCAGGCCTGAGCAACCAGGCGGATGTCGTGCCACTTCATGAGGCTGGGAGGAGGTGGAGCTGAGCGGGGAACCTCAGAAGCCTGATGCGGTGTCACGTGTGGGGTTAGACATGCCAGGGGAGACGTGACCAGACAGAGGAAGAAGCTGGGGCTGGACACTGGGGTGGTTGGGACGCAGGACAGGAGAGACACCTGTGCTCGGTAGTATTTGCAGCCTGGGACTGGAACTTGGAAAGAAATGGGGAAAGAGACAGGAGCAAAGGCCTGACCTCTGTGCCCTCAGAGAAGACCGGAGTGGCCGGTGAGGCAGGGAGAAAGCCGGGGGCGGACATGTGGAGGCCTAGAGAAGAACATGTTCCAAGAAGAAAGGGTAGTCTGCGGGGTCCCTGTCCATTGGGAGAGAAAGCCGAAGACAGAGGGCAGACCCCCAGCTTTGGTGAGAGGGGCACTGGTGACCTCAGAAAGAGACATTTCCAGGGAGCACAGGAACAAAGACCAAGGGGAGTGGACCCAGGAGAGCAGGTGAGATGAGGAAGTGGGGAGAAGTGAATAAACGGAATTTTGCTGGGCACAGGGGCAAAATGAGACAGGGAAACAGGCATGTGCAGGCAGAACTGAACGCACGACATCACACTCAGGGACAGAAAGGCACACTGTCACGTGCGGGGCTTAGACAGGCCCGCTGTGGGGCAGGCACCCCTCCATGCACGCACAGGGGCCCACTAACTCCGTCTGTTGTCCCCCCACCCTGGCACAGCTGACCCCGCTTTCCTGGTATACCCCAACGCTGTGACAGGGACTATTGTTGGGCAAGGACTGGGCACAGCCAAAGGGCTTTGGGGGCCCGCGGACAGGCCTTGGCAGTGTGCTCTTGAAGGGGCTGCCCGCGTGGGCTAGGCCTTGGCTCGGACTCTGGAGTCTAGGGTGCTTTAGTGCCAGCACCTCTCCACCCCCCGCTGCCCCGCCACCAGCAGGCAGGAGGTAAAATGAGGGCCAGGGGCCAGCCCGAGGTGTGGGAGGTACTTTGCCTACAAAGGCTGGACTGGTCTCTCCCACGATGAGTATCAGGGCTCCCTGGGGAGGGCCGTACTGGGCAGCAAGCTCAAACTGTGAGGGGAGAGCAGGAGGGTGTGAGGTGGGTGGAGCTGGGATGCCTAGAGAGAGCCCCGGTCACCTTCCCCCACTTCCTAAAGTCACCTGAGTCTCACAGAGCTGGATGCCACCCCCCACCTT
The DNA here is from genome assembly GCF_023851605.1 of Tamandua tetradactyla. NCBI lineage: Eukaryota > Metazoa > Chordata > Mammalia > Pilosa > Myrmecophagidae > Tamandua > Tamandua tetradactyla. The sequence continues at coordinate 49,479,924 of NC_135341.1, read as the reverse complement.
GTTGCTGCTTCCTCTCAAACTGGCTCAAGTGGCCCGGCTGTCTGAGCCCAGCCAGGGCTCCAATCAGGGTGGGGGGCGCCCGCCATCCAGGAGGGCAGAGGGCAGGGGCCCACCCAGGCTCCCGGAGAAGGAAATCATAGCGTATTCCACCCCCACATCTTAGCCCAGCCTAGTCCCCCATCCCCTGCTCTCTTTGGCCTTTGGTGCCAGTGAAGTGAGGCCTGGCACACCCAGCCAAGGCCCTGGGGAGGGAGAGGGCTGGCTCCCAGGCAACTCTGCCAATATTTGTCAACTGACTAACAGACTGACTAAGTCGGATTGTCCAGCCCTCCAAGCTGTGGGTGTGTCCCGCGGGGCAGGAGGCAGGGCTGGGTTACAAGGGGGGTGCGGGGAGGGCAGTGGGCAGAGCCTGGCCCCGTGCCCGGCCCAGCGCTGCCCGCAGGCAGGGCGAAGGCTCCGAGCAGTTCCCAGCAGGTAGGCCTGGCAGAGGGGGCGCGGGCCACAGCGGGGGCAGGGAGGGGGCTCCGGGACACGGGACAGCCGGGGAGTCCGGGGTGGGAGGCTCGGGGCCTGTGCTCACAGGTTCAGGGGCCGGCAAAATGGGGAAGCAGCGAGCAGCCCAACAAGCGAGCGAGCCTGTGGGGGGCAGACAGGCTCTGACTGGAGTGGCCCGAGGGGAAGAACACGGTGGGCTTGGCCATGGGTGGGGACCTCAGCCCCCCACAGACTCCGCGAGCCTGGAGGCCGGGCGCTGCCCCCCCTCCTCCCGCACCTGCAGACAGCGCCCCTCCCCCCTTCCTGGAAGTTGGGCAAAGTACCCTCCCTTGGCCACCCCTTTGCATACACTTAAAGAGGGGGGGAGGGTGCGAGGTGGGGGCGGGGGGGGGGCAGTCAGAGGACAGAAGAGCACCTGGGGAAAGAAGGGGCGCTGAAGGAGAGAAGGGGTGCCTAAGGAATGGAGAAATTGCTGGGGTGGGGGGAGAAGGAGGAGAAAAAGGGACACCCAGGGGGTGAGAAGGGCATCTGGGAAAAGGTGCCGGGGGGAGGGAAGGGCGTACCAGAGCAGGAATTAGACGCTGGGAGTGAAAGGGGCCCCACGTGGAGGGAGCCGGTACGCAGAGAAGAGACAGGGCCTTCCAGGAGAGGAAGAGGATGGCGGCGAGGTGGGGTGGGGGGGGGGGGGTTGCGGTTCTTGGAGAAAGGAAGGAACATTGGAAAAGAGAAGAGAAAATCTGGAGAAGAAAGGGGATGGGGGTGCCTGGGGAAAGACAGGGGCGGCAGGGGAGAAGGGGGGCAACAGAAGAGGAACTGGGTTTCTGAAAGAGGAGGGGGTTCTCCCCCGACCCCCAGTGGAAGGAGCAGTTCCCCGCGGAAGAGAAAGGGACTCCTAGGAGGAAGAAGGGGGGACAGAGGGAGAGGGGGTTCTGCTGGGAGAGAAGGGATATTGGGGAAAGGGAGGAGTTGAGGGGATCGAGGGACACTCTGGGAAAGGAGGGTGCCCCTGGGTGAGAAAGGAAGCACGTGGGGAAAAGAAGGGAGCAAAAGGGCAGGAATGCCCACCCTCTGAGTGTTCCTTCCCTGTCCCCTCCCCCTCCTCCTCCCTCCTGGAAGGCAGCTGGGAGACAGTCCATGTGCATGGGGGTGGGGCCCTCAGGCCCTACGTGCCCAGTGAGGCCAGAGAGCTGGCTCCCCATGCTGGGGCTGGATATTGGGGAACCCTGTCCCCTCCCAGTGAAACTAGCCAAGCCTGGCTGCCACTTTCCTGGATTTCCCTGTCCCACATAGGGTCCTGGTTACCACTGTTCTCTGTGGCTGTTTTTGCAGTTATGTGATCTACATCTCATAGTCCCTATCCATCCCTCTAGTCACTGTCTGCCCCGTGGTCACTGTGACTGCCTTGCCCTGGTTGCTGTCACCGGTCACTGTTTTTGCCACTCAGTATCCCATCGCCTGATTATGGTGTCTGGATTCCACACTGCCTTCACACGTCACTATGCCTATCGCTCGGTGTCATCACACGTTTCCAGCTGCTTAAGGTCATCATTACATGGTCATCGCATCTGCTTGTCACTCTCATCACTGTCACTGTTTGCTGTGTCTGTCCCTTGGGTGTCACTGTCACACCTCTGCCTGTCACTCCATATCACTGCACGGTATCTGCTTATCATTAGGTGTCACCATTAGTCATGGTGTCTAATTCTTGATGTCACCATCACACGGTCACAATGTCTAGCTCATTCTAATGTCGCTGTCATACCAACAGGCTGTCAACCACAGCAGCAGTTCTAGATGCAGTTAGAACACACGGGCACACACACACACACACGTACATACATACACACACGTAGATCCCACTCCCTTCCCCGTTTATGTTCATTCACTAGCTTCTGGGTGCCAGGCAGCTGGGGTCCGGCAGTAAACAAAAGGTGAAAAACCCTGCCCTCAGGAATCTTCTGCTCTAGTAAAGAAGACTGAAACCAGCAACACACATGGTTTCCACAAGGCGTTAGGAGGGGCTGCAACTTCTGGGAAATGAAGTTTAACTCCCAGGCAAGACTCTCTCTCCATCACCCTCCCTGCAGCCTCCTCAGCTGTCATGACTCAGCTCAGGGCAGCCCCTCTCTGCCCCCACCCCACCCCCACACACACTCTCCCACACACTTCCATGGCAACCTTGGCTCTCTTTGAGAGGGCTGGGTGTTTCCCACAGTGTACTGTGAGCTCACCAGGGCTTGGCCCCAGCTTTCAGGGGCGCCAAAGGTGTAAGGAATGTAGGCCTCTCTGTGCCACCTGTCACGCTGGGTCTCTGATTTGGTAACTCTGTATCTCTCCTCTCATGGTGGTCATGCTGCACCAGCAGAGCCAAGGGTGTTCTAACACATCTGGGGCACGGGGATGGGGAGGGAGTTAACACCACACCAGAGCCACCAGGAAGGAGAGATTCAGAATGTGATTCCTGGGTCTCCTGAGCAAAGAAACAAGAACATTACACCTGGCAGGATTTCAATCCATGTAGAAAGAACTTCCATAGTTGAAGGAAGGACCAAACCCACTCCGAGTTTTGAAGGAAAGGTGCAGGACAGCCTCAGATGGTTAGGGGTGAAGAAAAGAGCGGACTCTGACCTGCCCAGATGTACCAAAATTGAGAGCCCCCTTCATCCCCAGCCTCCTCTCCCTCCATGCTTCTCTCCCTGCTCTGAGCAACCTCAGGTGAGCTACGTCCTGTACTCCGAGGCTGTAGCTGTTTGCAGAGTCTGTGCGTATTTGCAGAGTTTAGCCTTCCCTGTTTGGGAATTCTGTCTGGAGTGCCTATGCCTGATTTGCCTGTTCTGCTTGGGTCAGCTATGCCTGTCCCGTGCTTCAGAGTCTGTCCCCATTTCCAGAGACAGTCCTTGTGTGCAGAGTCTGCGGGGCTGCAGAATCTGCTCCTGTTTGCAGAACCTTTGTCTTGTGCACAGAGACTGTGTCTGTCCTGAGACTGAGTCTATTTTCAGAGTCTGTCTTTTTGTCTGAATCTGTATCTCTTTGAACAGCCTATATGATCTTCCTGGGTAGAAACGTTTGCTTGCAGGATTTGTTCCTATGAAGAGTTTATCACTGTCAGGAAGTAGCTGTGTCTATCTGGGAGCACCTGTGTTTTTCTGCAGAGTGCATTTCCATTTGCAGAGCCTATGCCTGCCTGCACACTCTATTCCTAATTCCTTGTGTACCTGGTACCAGAGGCTGTCCCTATTTACAGAATATTTACCCGTATCCAAAGCTCATTCTTTTCTACAAAGCCTGCCCTTATTAGTGGAACCTGGGCTGTCTACAGAATCTAGCCTTGTCTCCAGATCTTGCTGGTGTCTGAGGCATCTGTGCTTGCACACAAAACTGTTTGCCCTGATAGCTCATTTCAGTGGATCCTGTCCCTCTCTGGAGAAGTTGTCACTGTTAATACAGCCTTTCTGTCTGCAGAGCCCATGTGGGCTTGTAAACCTCTCCCTATCTGCAAAGCCTCTGTCTGCATAGCCTGTCTTATCAGAGCCTGAGTCCCTTTGCAGAGATTTTCCCAGCCTGTTCCCATCTCCCTGTATGCTAGATTTGGATCCGTTTGCAGAGGCTATAAAGTCTGACAATGTCTAAAGAATTTTTGTCTGTTTCAGGAAACTGCCTCTGTCTGGGAACTGTTTCTCTGCCTGAAGATGCTATCCCTATTTGCAGGTCCCTGCCTATCTATGTACCAGTCCATATTTGCAGAGTCTGCCTCTCATGAAAACAGCCCCTGTCTTAAGAGTTTTCTCCCATCCACACTTGCAGAGCCTTTTCCAGTCTAGCAAGCTCCACAGAACATAGAACTGTTTGTAGAGATTTTGTCAATATTCGGAATCTTTGTTTTCCCAGCCTCCCTGAATTTTCCTGGGAAAAGTCTATGTCCATTTGCACAGGCTGCCCCTGTACACAGAACTCATCTCTGTCCAAAAAACCTCTGCCTATTGGAGCACTAATGCCCATCTGTGTAGTCCATCCATTTTGCAGTTTGTCCTCATTAGGAAAGCTTTTGCCTGTCTGCAAAACCTGCCCTGTCTTGAATCTGTCCATTTGTAGGGCCTATCCTAGTCCTTAGAGTTCAGCCCTTTTCACATAGGCTTTCTCCATTCCCACTTCCCCCTTTGCAGCCTGCAGAAGCTGTCCGTTTGCAGAACTTGTGCCTGTGTGCATCGCCTATTCCTAACTTAGTTTGGAAGACCAACAGCTATTTGCAGCTCTGTCCTTGTGTGCAGAGCTCATCTTTGTCTATCGGATTCTGTCCCATTTCAAAACCCTGTCCCGCTTTGCAGAACCTATCCCTGTTTGCAGAGTCTGTCCCTCCCTTCAGTAATTATTCCTATTAGCAAAGCTTTTGTCTGTCTGCAGAGAGATTTTCTGGCTCTGGAGAACTAGCTCCATATGCATAACATATCACTATCTACAGAGACTAACCCTGACTGCAGATCCTATGTGCGTCTGCAAAGCTTATTTCTTACGCCCAGACTGTTTGCAGTGGTTGCCCTGTGTTCAAAATCCACCTCTGTCCACGAAGCTCAGCCCTATTTCAAGAGCATAGACAAATTATTTACAAAGCCTCTGTATGTTGGTCTGCAGTGCCTGCTCTGGCTTGATGACATTTGTCTGTTTGCAGAACCCAAGCCTGTTTGCAGAGCCCACCTAATGAAAGTCATAGTCTATGATGAAGGTGCTTTGGAGAGCTGTAGGTGGACCGAGTTCTTGTTTGGAGCCCAGAGTACAGGTTGGCCTCCAGCCTGAGAACTCTGGCTCTCGTTCCTTGTTTCCTTTCTCATCCCACCTATCCCAGGATGGACACTGACAAGAGCCTCCCCACCATCGAGTGCCATAGGGACCTCCACATATGGATCATTGAGGTGAGAGTGATGACCATTCAGCAGAACTGACAGCAAAGCGAGTGGGGTTGTCTCTGAGACCAGGCTTTCTCCACTGTCCCCCACCCGGGGTAGCCTGTAGGGGAGGAGTCTCCTGAGCTGTCACTCTGTACCCTCCTCTCCCAGGACCTGAAGATGGTGCCGGTACCCGAGAGGGCCTATGGGACCTTCTTTGAGGCACACTGCTACATCATCCTCCACGTGAGTCACTTGGAGTCTGTCTGAAGTGACAGGACTGGAGAGTCTGACAGCACAGACATAAGCACCACCCTGAGAAGAGCCCTTTGAGGCCTCTTCACCACTCCTTCCCCCTTCACAATCTCCAGGGTCCATGGAAGCCTTTGCACAATGTCTCCCCCTGGCCCTTGGTACATCCCTCGCCCTCCTCTCTACCCGTGCCTTGGCCCTCCCTGGGTTCCCCTCCCACCTTCTGTTCTCAGTACCCTCCCCCACAGACATACATCTTGGCCTTAGGTCCCCCAGAACCCAAAGTCCACACGGGAGGCATCCAGCGACCTGCACTATTGGGTCGGGAAGTCAGCGAGCATGGAGGAACAAGCTGCTGCGGGAGCCTTCGTGCAGTGCCTCGAAGAGGGGCTGGGCAGCTTGACTGTGCAGCACCGCGAGGCCCAGGGCCACGAGTCCGACTGTTTCCACAGCTACTTCCGCCAGGGAATCATGTGAGTGAGGGGTAGGGGTAACCCGGGGGTGATGGAGTCCATGCTTGGGCTGGGCCAGCCTTGGGGTGACTATTTCTCCCACCTCCTAATGTGGGCAGGTTTTTGTGGTTAACACCTTTATTGAACTACAGTTCACACACTATGCAATTTACCCATTTAAAGTGTACAGTTCAGTATTTTTAGGATATTCAAGGAGTTGTGCAGCCATCAGTACAATCCATTTTAGAATACTTCATCACTCCCCAAAGAGCCCTTATACCCTTTAGTGTTCACTCCCATTTCCACCCAGCCCCATCTTCCCCCTGCTCTAGGCCACCACTAATCTACTTTCTATCTCTAGATGTGCCTATCCTGAGCATTGCCTATAATGAAATTATCCAACGTGGTCTTTTGTGACTGGCTTCTTTCACTTAGCATAATGTTTTCAAGGTTCATTCATGTTGTAGCATGTGTTAGAATTTCATTCCTTTTTATTGCCAAATAATATTCCGTTGTATGGATAATACCACATTTTACTGATCCATCTAATACCAGCTAATGGATGTCTGGTTGTTTCCCCTTCAGGGCTGTTATAAAAAAACACTGCTGTGAACATTCACGTACAAGTTTTTGCGTAGGCATGTTTGCATTTCTTTTGGGTAAAACCTAGGAGTGGATGCTAATATGGTTTCGAGTTTGGTCTTACGTTACTGCGCTCAGGAGAAATGCATCTCTTGCTATAAATGTCTTCAAATAATTTTTGTGTTAATAATTGCAATGGGTAGGGTTGAACCCTGCGAAATTGACAACCATTTCAATTTCATACAGTTGAACCTAGTCCATGTGTGTAGTGTATATATCAACAGGCACACACATATATACGCACCTGCAGAAACGCATGCCACTCCTTATGTGTGTGTACCTACAGATGGCACGCCTCCACACACACATGAATATACATGTCCACTCACACACATATACGCTGCTGCCTGCGTTCCATGCACTGGCATCTACACTCATATGGCTAAACACACTATCCCCTGCATGGATACATGTGTACACGCACATGCATGTGTCCACATCTACACCCACGGATAAGCAAATGCACGCTAAGACCCCCACGTGTGTGCCCATGTGTGTGTACGTGCTTGTATTTAATTTACCCCCACACATGGAATAAGCTAGCACGTGCTTATCCCCCACATGTGAACATGCACATGCCCACATCACATCTGCACTTGTTTCCTGCACGTGGCAGCGTGTGTTCTTAAACAGGCCCCCATTCCCTCAGCTACAGGGAGGGAGGACTAGCCCCTGACCTCAAGCATGTGGAGACCAACATGTACAGCATCCAGCGACTGCTACACATCAAAGCAAGGAAGCACGTGTCTGCCACTGAGGTGAGGATCACCAGGGATGCCACTTGACCCTGGACCTCTGGCCTCAGCCTGGGCTGAGTGTACTGAGAGTAGAGAGAACTGCGGAGGCTCGTGGGGGCAAGGGAGCCTCCTCCGGGGCAACAGGCATCAGGATTCCCAGACGGCCTTTCGAAATGAGGACAGAGAAGGCAGAGCCAGGCTACTGGCCCCACTCTGCCACTGCTCACCTGACCCTCTCTGGTTTCCCCGTCTGCCTCATGGGTCTATTAATAAGCTGGGGAGGTGAGGCAGACACGGTGGCACACCTAGATGGTCTCGGTAAGCAGCACAGTGGGGGCAGCAGGATCGGGGGTGGGTGGCGCACATCCTCACACACATTGTCATTGCCAACCACAGTCACACACGTCGTCTCCCACTGCGCCACTCTAGTCCATATAGCGCCTTTGTGCAAATTAGAACAGGATGCCCGTTACTTTCCTTTGGCAAGAAATTATCATGAAATAGTGACTTAGTTAGAACAAGGCATTTGCTGCCATCTGGCAGGAATTTGGTGTAATGAACTTCCAGGTGTGTGATGCTGCAATGTGAAGGATGACCCTTGCATTCCGCACAGTGCCATCTGCATAGCATATGCCAGCCTGTGACACACTCTCCCACACTGTCTCCCACGGGTCCAGTGACCCTGTATCCCTGGTCAGGCAGGGATGCCATGCAGCCCGACTTTTACTGTTTTGCTAGTGTGATTCTTTCGAGTTCCCCCTTTGACTCTCCAAAGTGTCTCCATTTGGATGATAACTATTCCTCTCCATAGATACACACTGTCCCCCACATAGGCTCACATACACTGTCACACATGAGTGCACACACTTGTTCACATTTCAATCACCCACATATATGTATACATGTGTGTATACACACACATCTACTCACACATCAAAAGGATTTCAAAACCAGTTGTATACCTGTATATATGCGCACATGCACAGCTCCAGGCATGCAGAGAGGAAGAAGTCTCACACTCAGTATTGCAACCTGTGAGAAATGCAACAAAACCTAGAGTCACACATACCTAGAAACACACATAGCCTCACCTATATACACTGGCATGGGTGCATGGCTGCACACCATGGCAGGTGCTGTCACAGTCATATATAATCCACTTGCACAGAGCTCCCAGCACACATAGTGTTACAGCCCAGCTGTGCTCATGCAAGAAGGGAGAAGGGAGAAGGGATGATCTCCCTGGGCTTGCTGCTAGTGGTGCTATCTTCCTCCCTGCCGCCCCTCCCCACCCCACCCCGGCTCTGGCAGGTGCAACTCTCCTGGAAAAGCTTTAATAAGGGCGACATCTTCCTGCTGGACCTGGGCAAGGTGATGATCCAGTGGAATGGACCCAAAGCCAGCACTGCTGAGAAGGCACGGGTCAGTGTCTGCCCGGGGAACTAGGGGTGCTGGTCTCTGGGAGGAGGTGGTCTTCCAGGTTCCCATCCTCCAGCCACCCCGGAAGGGGTATGGGCTTGGCTCAATCTCACAACTGAGAAGCACCTATTAGGTGGTAGCTGAGACCGACCCCACACCGGTGGTGCCCCTGGATGCCACCAGCCCAGTGTCGGGGTGCTGAGCAGTAACGAGGTTCTGGGCTGGACCGTCTGAGGGTAAGGGGGGGACCCACTGCCAAAGCCCTGACTGCCACATCTCCCTCTGCAGGGGCTGGCCCTGACCTGCAGCATCCGGGACAGGGAGCGTGGTGGTCGTGCACAGGTTGGCGTGGTGGACGACGAGGTCCAGGCCACAGACCTCGTGCAGATCATGGAGGCCGTGCTGGGCAGCAGAGTGGGCAGCCTGCACGTTGCCAAGCCCTACCCATATATTAATCAGCTGCAGAAGGCCAATATTCGCCTCTACCAGTAAGCAGACCTGGGGTGGGCTGGGTGGGTGGGACAAGCCACGTTCACATGTCCATCATTACTGCAGTACACCACGCCTCTAGAAAGCCCTCCAGAAATTGCCCGTGGGTTTCTGGGGCAGTCCACATGGGATCTTGGGCTCAGCCTATACTCTCGCATGGCTGGCTGCCTGGCTGATAGACCCATGTACAAACAGGGAAACTGAGGCCTAGGGAGAGGGCTAGGGAGCCACAGTCAGGACCGCAGTTCAGGGCCCCAATCTCCAGGCCCTCTGCTTCAGGAGGGTACAGTGGGCAAGGGGCTGAGCTGCCCACACCTGGCTGCCTGTCCTCTAGTGTCTACGAGAAGGGTGAGGACCTGGTGGTCCTGGAGTTGGCGACCGCCCCACTGACCCAGGACCTACTGCAAGAAGAGGTGAGGCAGGCCTGGCCCCACCTACCCCCACCCCATCCCATCCCACAACCCCAGCCCAGTCTGGACCAGCTATTGACCAGCCCACTTTTGTTCCCAGGTCTGCCACATCCTGGACCAGGGTGGCTTCAAGATCTACGTGTGGCTGGGACGCTTGTCCAGCCTCCAGGAGAAAAAGGCTGCCTTTACCCGGGCTGCGGTGAGGCCCTGGACCCCTGAGAGGGGCCTGACCGGGGCTGAAGGGAGGCAGCTGTGCTCTGGGTTTTGAGGGGGGAGGCAGCTCTGCCCTGAAGAGTAAGGTGTGTGACAGTCCTGCCTGGGGATCTGATAGGGGGTAGCCCTGCCTGGGGGTCTGAGGAAGGAAGCGCCCGACCCTGGAGTCTGAAGGGAGGAAAGGTAGTTCCGCCCTGGGGGCCCTGCTGAAGGAGACTCGAGCCTGCCCTAGGGTCTGAGTGGGGAGCCAGCACAGCCCCGTCTGAAGGAGACACAGCTCGGCCCAGGGGTCTGACGAGGAGGAAAGGGCCCCTCTCTGGGGTGCTGAGGGGGATGTGGCGTGCGTTGAGGTGTGAGGGCGTTGCGCTGGGTCCCCCTCCTTTCTGGGTGGGGACGCAGGGCTCTGCCTGGAGTCTGAGGAAGAGTAGGACCAGCCCCTCCCCAAGCCCTGACTCAGAGCCCCTGCCTACCCTCACCGCCCTCGGAAAGGTGGGAGTGAGGACTCAGCCCTTTAGGTGGGATGTGAGCTCCGTGGGTTACCGCTGCCGGGGGCCCCGAGGCCGGCCGGAGTCCCCACGGGCGCTCCCGCCCCAGACCTGACAGAGCCTCCGCCCCAGGGCTTCATCCAGGCCAAGGGCTACCCCAACTACACCAACGTGGAGGTGGTGAACGACGGCGCCGAGCCGGTCGCGTTCAAACAGCTCTTCCGGACGTGGACCCCGGAGCAGGACAAGAGCAAGAAAGCCTGCGGGACGGGTCAGCGGCGCTGGGGGCCTGGAGGGGGCGGGGCCAGGGCGGGGCCGGACGCTCGGCGGGCGGGGCGGGCGGGGCGAGTGGGCGGGGCGGGGGCGGGGACCGAGGGCGCCACTAAAGCGCTCTGCCCCACCCGCAGGTAAATTGATGCAGGTGCAGCTGAACGTGGCCAAGCTGCACAACCAGCCTGAGCTAGCCGCTCAGCTCAGGATGGTGGACGACGGCTTTGGGAAGGTGGAGGTGAGGGGCGCTGGTTCCCCGGGGGAAGATGGGCACACATCTTTGCCTTCAGGTGAAGGGCATGGCTGCTACCTAAAGTGACCCAAGTACAACCAGGTGCACATCTGCACGCAATCAGGGACACGTGTACATATACATAGACCCTCCTGACTGGCCACTTATACACACAGTCACACCTAATCATACACAGCCACAGCCACCCGCTCACAGAACATTCCCAGGCACACAACAGGACACTTTACGCCCTGTTACCTATGGATGACACAGTCATAGACACAATCACCTAGACATACATACTCACACCTTGTGATTGCACATAATTACAGACACCCAGACACACCCAATCACAGCTACATAAACAACTGCCCGCATGTAATTGTACAAACTCTACATCACACACAATCAGCTACACACAACCATCAACCTACAGGAACTCACCAACATGGACACACAGTCACACACTGTCAACCACTCACTCGGTGGCCTGGGAGATACAGGGCTTAGGAGCCACTTCTAGGCTCCATACAGGGCAGGGTTGCGTCTTGGCTTCTTGGGTGACCCTGGACCCAGGCCTTTGATTCCTTTGGGCCTCACTTTTGTTTTTATTATCTGTAAATGAGAGCAAAAGGTGTGGTCCCATCTGGCCACAGAGCTAGTGTAGGAATGCTGTGAAAGTACAGGGTCAGCAGTGCTGAGCCCATGTGAGGGGTCTCAGTTCTCGAGGTAGGTCAAAAAGATCAGAGAGAATACCGTTTCTCCAAGGTTTCCTCCTGCGTTTGCCCTAACATGGGTGGATGGTGGCCGTGTGTGTGGGGACACAGAGAAAGGAGGAGATGGGGTGAGGGAGAACAGGGAAAGAGAGGAGGAGGTGAAGGGGGTAATTGAGGGTGAGGGAATGATGGGGTACCCAGTGAGAGACAGAGAGGGGCAGGGAGGGAGATAGAAAGGGGGAGACAGGGAGGGGGGGGGAGGTGAGCGAGGGAGGGAGAGCTCTGTAACCCCAGGCTCCAAGCACAAAGGCAGGAGGGGATGCCTCTGAGCAGACAAAGGACAGGTAGTAGAGGGAGCCCTGGCTGCCAGGTGGGTGGCGCCTGCAGGTAGTCTGTGGTCAGGGCCAGCCCCTTCTGCAAAAAAAAAAAAAAAAACATTCTGGATGTTCTGATCTGGAGGAGACCTTCAGGCTCTGTGTGGACAAAGGATGCCCAGTGATTGTTTTCTGCCAGGTTGAGGTGCAAGGTGGGTGGGCTACCCCCATATTACAGCTCAGAAAGGTCTCTCTGCCAACATGGAGCAGAGTATGGGGATTTGCCTGGCTCCAGTGCCCAAACTCTACTTCTTACACAAACAAGATACCGTACTGACCAGCGTGAGGAAGCATTTTCCTTTCTGTCTTTGAATAGACCTTGCTTAAAAAAGAGATTTTTTTTTCCAAGAGCCCATTAGTCCTTGCTTCCTGCCTAGCTTCCAGGCTGGAATCTTCTAGGGCCTGTCTGCCCCTAACCAGGGCTGTGGTTGGTAGTGTCAGGGCTGGGAGTGGCAAGTGGCTGGGGCCGAGCCAACAGTTGGCAGCTTCTGGAGTTCTCAACCACTTGTGTATTCCACGCACCGCACAGAAACTCAGAGTCCTGCCTGGGAGCAGGCTGGCCCAAGCGTGCTGGGTTCCGCGGGTCCTGGGGAGGAGGGTCACCTGCAGATCCTTGCACCAGTCCAACACGAAGCACAGGGTGGGCGCAGAGGTGGGGGTGAGCCTTTGCCTGCATAGACGGTGAAAGACTTGGGGAGCCATCCTGGCTGGATGCAGGGTGGGCAGGCTGGTCTGGGTGGAGGAGCCGCCTGTGCCCCTGGGTTCCCTTCCCCCCTCCAGGTGTGGTGCATCCAGGACTTATGCAGGCAGCCTGTGGACCCCAAGCATCATGCACAGCTGTGCTCAGGCAACTGCTACCTTGTCCTCTACACGTACCAGAAGCTCGGCCACGTCCAGTACCTCCTGTACCTGTGGCAGGTGTGCTGGGCTGAGGGGAGTGGCAGGTACCTAAAGCCGTAGAGCTGAGGTGCTGAGAGTGGGCAGCTGGGCCCGGCCCTCACCACCCCTGTCTGTAGGGCCAGCAGGCCACTCCAGACAAGATCAGGACGCTGAGCAGCCACGCCAAGGAGCTGGACCTCCTGCACCATGGGGCCCTGGTGCAGGAGCATGTGAACATGGGCAGCGAACCCCCCCACTTCCTCGCCATCTTCCAGGGCCAGCTGGTGGTCTTCCAGGTAGGGCCCACCTTGCCTCTGGGACCCTCACATACATGCTTAGTACCTTCCCTTCAGGCCTGGGGCCCAGCTTACCACCCTCTGGTTTCTGGGGGCGTAGCTGAAGCCCAGGATCTCCAAAGGTGGCCCCTGTCCAGATTTCCTTCTTCAGCCCCCAGAGCTGGGCACAGCGCAGGAGCACAGGCAAGGAAGTTGGATCAAAGGGAAACCAAGCCTGGGGTCACACAACTCACTTTCCACATCCAAGGCTGGGGAGCCATGTCCTGACCTCTCTTTTAGAAAGAGCCTGACTCCCTATCCTAGGCTGCACACTCAGGGTCCAGAGGTCAGTGGTGGCTTAAAGCAAGGGTCCCTTTGTCCCTGAGGTAGTACATCCCACCCCTGAGAGCCTGAGGCCCAGCTCTCTTGCAGGGGGGTCCTGGGCCCAATGGGAAGGGGCAGCCAGCCACGAGGCTCTTCCATGTGCAAGGCACCGAAAGTCACAACACCAAGACCACAGAAGTGCCAGCCCGTGCCTCATCCCTCAACTCCAGTGACATCTTCTTGCTGATCACAGACAGCATCTGCTACCTCTGGTTTGGAAAGGTACCCCCAGCCCTCACCACTCATCTCACACGGGGGGCAGTGCTGCCAGGCCGGGATGGATCCACTTCACAGAGGATGTATGGGGTAGGGGGAGGTGGGGACAGAGAGTGCGCAGTGTCCCCTCTGGACCTCAGGGGATGTTGCAAAGTGACAAGTGGGCCTGAAAGTCCATGGGTCAGAGCCAGGCCAAGCCCAAGCTGCCTCTCCCCCTTCCCCTCCTTCCTGCCATGAGCAGGAGGCATGTCCCTTCCCATATCTCTTGAGGAAAGGGGGAGAGGTCAGTTCCAGTTTCACCAGAGTTTTTTCTGAGCATCAGCCTAACCATGTATGACCCTCAAACCTGGAGATCCACCGTGCCTTGCTGTAGACCTGTGATTTCGCAGCCGGTTCCCTACTCTCCCACTGCTCAGATGGGGAGGCTGAGGCCTGGAAAGGGAATGAAGAGAGATCCTTGGCTCATGCCCCTCCCTGAGCTTAGGGTCCCCTGCTACTCAGGCCCGCAGTCAGTGAGGGGTGTGTGCCTAGAGGTGGAGACCCTCTCCCTCCGGGGTCTATCCTGCTCTTTGCCTGCCAGGGCTGCAGTGGGGACCAGCGTGAGATGGCACGGACGGTGACCACGGCCATCTCCAAGAAGAACAAGGAGACGGTGCTGGAGGGCCAGGAGCCCCTCTGCTTCTGGGAGGCCCTGGGGGGCCGGGCTCCCTACCCCAGCAACAAGAGGTAACCGGCGTGCGACGAGCAGGGAGTGTTTCCCTTACACAGAGGAAGAAACTGACTCCGAGAGGGTGAATAACTAATTTAGGGTCACACAGAGCTCTTGAGAGGCAAGGCTAGAGCCCCAGATTTCGGCTCACCTCCAGGGACTCTCGGGGGCCTTCCCCCCTGGCCCCCAGTAACTTGGGTCAGGAAGATGCCAGAGACAGCAAGGGCAGTGACACCCTCTGTTGGCTGAATCTGGTCCCTGCATTGCTCTCAAGGGGACACCTGCCTTTCCGCAATCACACAGTCCTCAGGGCTCGTTTGTGTCCAGGTGTGTGCATACAGTGTAATATGATGTGTGGGTATCCAGCACGTGTGGAGTGTGCAAGAACGGAATGTATCCGGTATGTATGTGTGCATGTGTGTGTGGCATGTAAATGGACAGGATGTATATAGGAGGTGGGAGCAGAGTGAGGTCCCAAAGGGAGGAGGTAGCTGATTTCCAGACCACTTTTCGTGAGCCTGGGGACCTGGGTTATTCACAGGACCCCCTCCTGGAAGTCGCCTAAGTTTATTTCCTCTCTCCCAGCCTAACCTTCCTCTGTGGCCTCCTGCCTGGCCCCTTCCATCCCAGGGAGCATGGGGCCCCAACTCAGGTCCTCCCCACTAAGCCAGCTGTCCTCCTCCCCAGTATCCACTTCTGGGGAAATTCACAGGGTGGCTGCGTCACAGCTGGCTAAAACTAGTTAGATGGCCAAACCTGTTTTCCCCACTGACTGAAGGGGTCACCGAGGCCCAGAGAGAGGCAGGGTGCACCTGGAGTCAGTCGTGGGGTGGGGGGAGCTGGGAGCAGGACCTGTGAGGGCCCATCACCAGAAGCAGTTGCTTCCCAGTCCCCGGGGTGGGGTCCCGGGTGCTGAGGGCCAGTGTGGCCCCCGCTGGTGAGAGGCAGCAGCACTCTGCTCCCCTCACGGCCCTGCTGCCTACCCTGGCCAGGCTCCCCGAGGAGGTCTCAAGTTTCCAGCCACGACTGTTTGAGTGCTCCAGCCAGGAGGGCTGCCTGGTCCTCACGGAAATGATGTTCTTCAGCCAAGAGGACTTGGACAAGTATGACATCATGCTGTTGGACACCTGGGAGGAGGTAAGGCCCGCCTGCCTGGCCAGGGCATGAGCCGGGGTGTGTCTGTATTTGTGTGTCCAGGTAACTGGGCGTGGGTGGGTGTGGCTGCCTGTGTGTATTTAGCCATGTGACTCTGTCCGTAAGGCGGTGCGTGAGTCCGTGGCAGTGTGTGAGCGACTGGATGGCTATGTGTATAGCACTGTGAGTGGTTGTGGGCTGGTGTGACTGAAGATGTGGGGCCAGGGATGAGTTGGTGTCGTGCTGCGTATGGGAGAGTGCAGGAGCCTCTGCGTGTTTGGAACTCGTGTGTGATCTTTGACCATTTCTGTGATTGTGTGCACCTCTGTGTGCCTTAGGTGTGCCTTAGGTGACTCCAGGTGACTGCGCACCTGTGGCTGAATGTGTGTCAGTGTCATGCGAGTGGCTATAGTTGAACGATGGTGGATGCCTTTGCGGGGCCTTGGATGATACTGAGTGGCTGTACATTTTCTCTTGTGTAAATGGCTAGGTGTTCGAGACCCGACTGTTTCGATGCCTGTGTGACTGTGACTGGCAGTTTGGTTAGACTCGTGTGTGTATATGTGTGTGTGACTGTGTGACTGCCTCGCTGTAGGTGTGAATGACTGGTTGTCTTCCCGTTTATATTATGATTCTGTGTGACTGTTTTTTGAGGGGTTGTAGTTTCTGTGAGGTCGTCTGAGAGTGCACAGCTGTGTACCTGAGTGCGATGGTGTTTATGTGCCACCGTGTGTGGCTGTGCAACTGTGGATGACAGTGTGGGACTGTGGGACTTGCCGACTGGCCGTGTGGATGACCGCTGCTGTGTAGCTGTGATAACTGTGTACCTCTGTGTCGCTGTGTATGTGGGGAGCTGTCCGTGACTCTGCGGTGATGAGGCATGCGGGCGCCCCAGCCCACTCAGAGTGAAAGCGAAGCGCTTCCTGCAGCCCGAGGCCCTGCGTGACCTGGCCGGCCCTAGCTCTCTTACCCCTTTTCTTCTCACTCTCCTTGCGTGCTCTGCTCCAGCCACAGCCACCTCCCCGCTGTTTCCAGAAGGTGCCGGGCACTCCCGCCTGGACCTTTCCGTGGCGGTCTCCTCTGGTTAGAACATGATCCCCCCAGACATAAACATCATTTATTCCCACACCCTCAGACCTTTACTAAAATGTCATCTCAGTGAGGCTCTCCCTGACCTAATTTTTTTAAATTATTTTTTGTTGGTATGTATTATATATTCACATACCATGTAATCATCCAAAGTGTGCAATCGTTGGTGAACAGTATCCTCATAGAGCTGTGCATTTATCATCACAAACAACTTTTTTTCATTTTTTGTGAAAAATAACACATATGTCCCTGACCCTAATTTAAGATTGCAATATCCTTACCTCTACCAGTCTCCTTGCCTCTTTCCCTGCCTTAATTTTCTCCATCTGATATACTACATGTTTTACTCATTTATTGGCTCACTTTTATGTCTTCCCCCATAAAATGAAAGCTCTTCAGGGACGGGGATTTTTGGTCCTTTTTTTTTTTTACATTGATGAATTCCCCAATGTCTAGTACAGTGCCTGGTATATGGTAGTGCTCAACAAACATTTTAGAACACAGTAAGCGTTCAGAATAAATGCCCACAGTGGGATGGGTATAGCCACCTGCCATGTGTATCTGGTTGGCTGGAGATATGGGGGTGGGGGAAGGGGGGTGGCTCTAAGACCATCTGATGGGCAGGGGTGGGGAAGAGGTGGTGGGCTCCGGGCAGCCCCTCCACCCATCCCATCTGCGGCCCAGATTTTCCTGTGGCTCGGGGAAGCTGCAAGCGAGTGGAAGGAGGAGGCAGTGGCTTGGGGTCGGGAGTACCTGAGGACCCATCCAGCAGGGAGGAACCCAGCCATGCCCATCGTGCTGGTCAAGCAAGGACACGAGCCTCCCACCTTCACTGGATGGTTCCAGGCCTGGGACCCCTACAAGTGGACTGTGAGGCCTGAACCCCCAGCCCACCCTAATCCTGGGAAGAGAGGGAGGGGGCACTGCCCTGCCTGGGACTCTCCAGTGTGTGTGTAGGAGGCCTGGCCTTCACAAGAGGCCCTGTCCTGGGTCCCATAAGTGCCCCCATTCCTGCCCCACCCTGATACTTGCCCTGATTTTTGTCCCCCAGAACAGCCAGTCCTATGCAGAGGAGGTGGAGGGCAGCATGGGAGAAGTATCTGCCATGTCCAGGATAACAGCGGTGATTACTGGGACCTCCTGGGCTTCCCCCCACGGTGGTCAGCGCACTAGGCTCCAAGGGTACAATCTAGCATGGGCAGAGGAAAGGGCCAGGGCCTGTAGGTGGGAGGGGTTACGATGGGCCAGTGGGGTCAGCATGGTACCCCCATGGGCTGCCCGTCCCCCCTTTTCCCCAGCCTGAGACCCCTCTCTGGGCAGGAAGTCAACCACTTCCAGCTTTCCCACTGGCCGGCCGATGGCAGGACAGGCCCCGTGGCCTTGCAGGCCCTCAAGGGCTCCCAGGAAAGCTCAGAGAATGAGCTGGAACTGGGCCCCAAGGTGGGCAGCAGTAGCACCAGCACCAGCACCAGCACCAGCACCAGCAGCTGCTACAGCAGCACCAGCTCTGTGATCAATGGCGGCCTGCCCCGAGAGCAGCTGATGCACCAGGCTGCAGAGGACCTGCCGGAGGGCGTAGACCCAGCCCGCAAGGAGGTGAGTGCCCGAGACCCCCTGCCACTCACTGCCCCAGCACAAATGCATCTAAAGGCCCAAGGGGTGGCCCACAGATGGTGAGGTTTCAGGCAATGGGCAGGCTGCCTGGGGAGATGTGTGTTTTGGGAGGTGGGAGTGGGAGGGGTGGGCAGGCAGGCAGATGTGGGAGACTCTTGGGTGCTGGGATGACAGTCTGGGTAGGACAGAATTCTGGGCTCAGATGACACCCCTCTCCCTGTACCCACCTCCCACCCCCACCCCCAGTTCTATCTCTCAGACTCCGACTTCCAAGATATCTTTGGGAAATCCAAGGAGAAATTTTACAGCATGGCCAAGTGGAAGCAGCAGCAGGAGAAAAAGCAGCTCGGCTTCTTCTGAAGAAAGGCCCCTTGTCTGCCAGTGGCACCCGCATGGCCAAGCCCCCTGCCAGAACCTACACAGACCTGAGCCCCTGGGGAGACTGTGCACAACCCCCACTCAGAGGCTCCTGGGTCACATCCCCGCCTTTTTCAATAAAAGCTTGTGGCCCCACACAAGGTGTGGTGTGTATGGTTTCAAGCCTAGATCACTGGGTGTGTCCACATTTCAGGAGGCGGGGCCCCCAGGGCCAGGAGTAGCTGTAGCGTCCAGAGAAGGACAGAGCTGAACTCTGTACCCTCCTCCCTGAAGGGGTTTGTTTCTAGCTAGTCTCTCCCGCCCCAGGACATCTGAGTATGGGGAAGGTGGGAGCAGGGCATTGGGGTATTGGAAGTCCAGCGCTCTGAAACACACACACAGATACACACACACATATGTTCCGCAGGGGGGTTTCTGGCATCCACTAAAGAGATAACACAGCTTAGTTTATCATGATTTTTATAAAAAACTCTCAACCCAGGGCTGGCCGGAGGGCAGAGAGCCGCAGTGTGTTCCTAACGGAATTGAGAAGAGTTCCTGGGATGGACTGGCTCCTGGGACCCCAGAGAGGCAGCAGCACAGACAGTATGTTAGAGCTGAAGGCAGTACAGGGTCCTCTAGCTCCGAGCGGGAGGGTGGAAGGGGGCAGCTGCACCTGCCCTGTCCCCAGGTGTGTATGGAGGGCCCAACCTGCTCGGGGCGGCCCCCACCAGGCTTCCCAAGCCTAGTCCTGGAGGGACACCTTCACGAAGAGGGTGGCGGATGGGTGCTGGTCTCCATTCTTGGACAAGAGGTGGATGTGGCGGTATCCTGACAGGAGGATGGACGAACAGTAAGGCAGAGAGCGGCAAGGAGCCCACAGCATGAGTTCCGGTCACTCAGGAAGGATGCTTCACGTGCCGGCCAGCCCCAGCCCAGGAGATGCCAGGCCCTGCCTCCCCTCACCCCGGCCACACCATCCCTTCCACACTCACCCTGCTTGAGGCTTTTTAAGGGGATGGTGCTCTGGCCAATAAAGTCGTTCTTAGAGGAGGAGTCGTAATCCTCCACTAGGAAGCGGACGAGGGCAAGTTGAGGCACAACCACCTCGAACTCAAAGCCCGTGTCCCACCACGGGTTGAAACCTAGAGGGGCACAGGCACCATGTCAACAGCATGGACACTGGCTCCAGTGGCTGGGCCCACCCGAGACCCAGCACCCACCGTTATTTGTGACTACAGCAGTTTGGCGGCTGGCCACATCCCGGGCCACGCCGTGGATCTCCACCGTCACCGTGGGGTCCACAATAGAATTCTTATTCTTGTTGACCTTTGGCAGCTGCTGCCCTGAGATGACCTGGGCAAAGGCAGGGGATAGTTAAGTCTTTGGGAATGGTACGGAGCAAGAAGGAAGGCCCGGGGGCACCTGTCCCTCCTGTGTCCCGCCATACCCTGACGTTGAGCCGCTTCCGGGCCCACCAGGGTCCCTGAGCCAGGGCACGTGGGTTGAAAGTGGAGTTAGGGTCTCGCAGGAAGGCAGGCTTCAGCACGTACCCACAGGCCCCATTGTCCCGGAAGCGGCCCTGGTACACGTCCATCTCCGGCCCAGGTGTCTGGAAGTTCAGGGCCACTACAGGCAAGACAGGGAAGATGCAGGCTGTGGGCTGGCCTCGGAGGCTCTTGAGCCCAGATTGCTCAGGGTAAACTGAGGCCTAGAGTCACGTGGTGAGTCAGAAGCAGGGTCCTGTGCCGACTGCCCTCCTGCCTCCCTAACTCACCCGCCCAACGAATCACACATTCCATTTCTGATGTCGGAATTCAAAGGACTGCTGTGCTAACGTGGGGCTCTCAGATACCATGACTTGCGGGTGAGGTGCCTGGCTTACCGCCCCCCTGAACCCACAAGCCCCCATGGGGCCGGACGTCCCACTGCTCCAGGCTCCAGCCCTGAGGACAGAAACCTTCCTCCAGGCCCCCTCCCAGCCCCAGCCGGCCCATACCGATCTGGCAGCCCCCGTTCCACATCTCCACGGGGCTGTAGTTGGAGGAGTCCGTTCTCCAGCCGGCAGGGTAGATCCTGGTCAGGTGCCCCACGTTGTGGCGGACCAAGCTGTTTCCTGAAGGGGGTGTGGGTTAGTCAGAAGTGGAGACCCCCTGGGGTGGCCCGAGCCCCTCCCTGCCAGCTCTGTCTGGCAACTGCGGGCGATGTCCTGAGTGGTGCGCAGTCAGGCCCGGCCAGCCCAGATGGTCAGACAGATGGAGAGCCATGGGGGGATACAGGGCAGGGGCTCACCCAATTCTAGGAGCATTCGGAGGGCACGGTTCTCAGAGAAGGACGCCATCTCGTAGAAGGCCTGCCTGGAGGTGCCGGAGCTGGAGAAGCCCCCAAAGTGAACGCTCTTGCAGTAAATGACCATGTCGGAGAGCTCCTTCACTAGCCTCAGCGTGTCCTGCTGGGGCCACGGGGAGCCCCCAATTAGAGTCAGAAGTCGGAGCAGCGTGGGCGCTGAGAGCCAGAATCCCAGAGACAGAGAGAGAGACCGACAGAGAGAGGGGGACAGAGGATCTGAGCAGCAGTCACAGAGAACTCAGACAAGGCATGCAACCTATGGGGCGGTGGTGGGTAATGCCGAGAGACGGCCCCAGGGCTGCCCCACCCCCCGCAGCGCCCCCTCAAACCCTGGATTTGTTCTGCACTCGGCTCCGCACTGCCTCGTCCTCCATCTCTGCAGCCTCATCCTCGTCTGACACGACAGTGGCCTCAGGGCCGCCTTCCCCTCCAGGAGGCAGGAGCCCTCCAAGTTTCTTCCCCTTCAGCAGAATCTTGCCCTTCAGTTGCTAAGGAGGGAGGGGCAGCTGAGCAAGACCGGCCTGGCCTCCCAGTCAGCTCCTCTGCCCCCCTCTCCGGGAGCCTCCATCCCTACAGCCTACCTCGGGGGAGGGCAAGCTGGCGGTGACCCCGTCCAGCGGCCGGTCCAGCAGCATCGTGCCCAGGATGGCCCGCAGGTGTCTCGCCATCACGCGCTGCTGCTCTAGGCTGCAGTGGTTCTCCAGAGACAGGATGACGGGGTAGGGGGACGCCTGGAGGTCCCAGGGTGTATTAGGAGGGGTTGGATACTCCTAAAATCTCTCTCCTCAACGCTCCACCCTGGGGCGCGCCTACCTTGAATGCATAGTCCCGGATGGCTCTGAGCACGTCGCAGAAGAGGATCTTGGAGGTGAACGTGTAGCCATGGTAGATGACTGGCTCCTGGTTGGGCCCGTCCCAGCAGTCGAGCTCCAAGCAGCGGCAGCCTTTGCACAACGCCCTGTGAGCAGACGCAGGCAGCTAGGACCCTGCGGACTCCTCCCACCTGTCCCTGCCTGGCCCCGCCTCGGAACTCTGACCCAGATCCCGCCCCCCGGGCCTCACCGGATGTAGGCTTCGGTGCTGCTGGGCCCGGTGAGCTGGTCCTCCAGCAGGTAGGTGTTGTGTGAGGAGGACACTAGGTAGTGGCTGAGCGGCTGGCCCATGTCCTGGTAGACCCGCCGGTGCGCCAGGCTGAAGGCGCTGCCGTCGGCTGACAACAGGTACATGAGAAAGCCGTCCTTGGTCATCTGCCGCTGCGCCTTGGCTAGGAGAGAACAGGCCGCTTTTCAGGGCCCTTCAGAGCTTTTGTCTCCCAGCCACCTCCAAGGACCTAGCTCCAAAGCCCTGCCGCCTCCCTGTCCTGAGTTGGCTGCT
Organism: Tamandua tetradactyla; assembly: GCF_023851605.1. Lineage (NCBI taxonomy): Eukaryota > Metazoa > Chordata > Mammalia > Pilosa > Myrmecophagidae > Tamandua > Tamandua tetradactyla. The sequence continues at coordinate 49,457,478 of NC_135341.1, read as the reverse complement.
GCCTGCAAGGCTGAGGAGCTAGGTCCTTGGAGGTGGCTGGGAGACAAAGGGTCTGAAGCCCCGACTCCTCCCCTGACCCTACACTGGGATGCCGTGCCCACAGACTGGAGCCCCCTCCAGAGCAGGGCTACATCTCCCCTGTGGTGTCACTTCTCAGAGATGGGTCCAGGATGCGCAAAAAGAAGGAAGCAAGTAAAGTGCTTCTCCTACCACATGCTGCCCAAGAGAGCAAGTACCTCAGTCTGATGAGGTACTGCCCTCCCCTCCTTTCCCTCCAGCTCCCGTCTCTCAGGTTTCAGTCTCTCAGGGGTTCCGTAGGACCCCGGGCCTGCAGGCTGCAGTCTCAGGTCAGGCTCTCACCGGTCTCGCTGGGCTCATAGCGCTCGATGAGGGAGAGGGCCAGTGCAGGCCCTGCCCCCTCTTCCCGCTGCTCCTGCTGCAGGAAGGCCACCAGCTGATCCACTGACAGGGTCTCCCCTGAGCCCGCAGCCTCTGTGAAGATGCGGTCAATCTCCTCTCGCTGGGTCAGCATCTTGTAGAAGGCCTCAATCTCCTCGTCCTCCAGGGAGTCTGTCTTGGAGTGGTCACACTCCTGCATAGCCAGGACAGCAGGGCTCAGAGTGGGTCGTGGGCCAGGGTCAAGGGCCCCACCACCAGATGGACCCAGCGCCTCATTTCTGGCCTCACCCTGAAGATCTTCCGAGCATAGCTGTCATCCACTTGGATGTTGAGCTCCTTCAGGAAGTTCTGCAGCTCCTTGAAGCTCATCTTGTTGTCCTTGTTTTTGTCAGCCTTTCGCAGGCAGGAGTGAATCCAGCTGGGCCAGAAGTAAGGAAAGAATCCAGGAGCGCTGGTACTCCCTGAGGCCCCAGCCTGAGCCGTGGGTTTGGACACAGTACTAAAGCCACCGGCTGATACCTGGTTCTCTGCAGGCCTGGCTTATTGCACACCTTTGTTTCAAGAACAAGACCTCCTTAGAGGAAAATGTTATATCCTATCAAAAGGTCTTTTTCTGTTTGCGGGCTTGGAGACATTTCAAATGTTTGAAGATCATTCTTTTCTCATTATAAAAGGGCTCACTGTAGAAATTTTAGGAAATACAGAAAAGTAAACAAATAGCCTATAGTTCTACCACTCAGGGATAACCATCATCAACATTTTGAGGTATGTCCATCTGATTTTCAATATATAATAGCCAACCTGACTAAAGCACTTTAAGCTTATTTTATAAAAAACAGTAGATTTCAAGCCACCAAACAGAAGATAAGGACATCACATACAAAAGTAAAGCCTGGATCAAGTCGCCATGATTAGAGAATTTCAGTTCCTGTTAATCCTTCACCTCTGTCTTCTCTCCTCTCAGACCTGAACCTTGAGGAACTAGAGAAGGGGGTCTCTGGAGGCTCCCGGTATCCCAGAGCAGCGGGAAGAGGGGGCAGGGGCTGCACTGTGCATTCCATCGACATTAGAGAACAAACAATAGAACAATGATAAGGAAACCTCAGAATCACTATAAAAATAAACAGATAGGTTTTTAGAAGAAATCACCAAGGAAGGAAACAACATAATTGATGCTTTGTAAACTTTCTTTATCTTTTTTTTGCATGGGCAGGCACTGGGAATCAAACCCAGGTCTCTGTCATGGCAGGCAAGAACTCTGCCATTGCGCCACCATCACCACCCGATGCTATGTAAACTTAAACATTTTTCTAAGAACCAAATAAAGTCATCCCTCTGACAGGCTGGGGGACATATTTGCAGCAAAGGCTCAGAGGATTTAATTAAAGAGAAAATAGTTAAGTTCACCCCACTAACTAAATTTTCAAAGGCGATAAACTGACCTTTTGCAAACATTACTAGTAATCAAAGATACATTTTTGAAAATGAGATGTAATTTCTTTTTTTTTTTACATGGGCAGGCACCGGAAATCGAACCCGGATCCTCTGGCATGGCAGGCGAGAACTCTACCTGCTGAGCCACCGTGGCCCGATGTAATTTCTTAAACTATAAAATTAGCAATTTAAACATAGGACTCCTAGTGCAAGTAAGTGCAGAGTAAAAGGGACTCCCTCATCCATTACTTGCAGTAGATAACTTAGTATAACCTTTAAAGAAAGTGGCCTAGGGATAGCTAAGGTTTTAAACTGTTAATATCAATTAACTCGGTAATTTGGCGTCTAGGGATCTATTGATAAGGAAATACCCCTAAATATACAAAGGTTTAATGCACATAGCAGTGCTTTGCTGTTATTGTAATAATGAAAGAATAAATAGAACTTAAATGTTCAACACTAAAAGGATGCATCACTAATTTATGGTACGTATAGTCAGTGTGATATTCTCTCCTTAAAACTGTTTATGGAGACTGTAATAACACAGGGAAATAATTATGATATAATGTTACACAGAAAAATGGATGCAAATATATGATCTCCACTATTTTAGGCAAATCTGTCACTAGGCAAATTGAAACAGAAAAAAAGATTAGGTGAAGGACCCAAATATCAACAGTTTCTTGAGAAGGTGTGTCTTATGGGCCTTTAAAATTTCATTCTAACGTATCAGTATCTTCCAAATATTCTTCTAGTGTGTGTGTGTGTGTGTGTGTGTGTGTACTACATAACTATATGGAAGAATAATTATGGCACACTGCTGCCAGGTGTAAAATCACGTTCTGAGTCATCCAGCCCAGCACAAGAGCCTCATGCTGATTGCTATTCAGTGGGTCAGAGCAGCTTTATGACCTCACAGTCTAGGCAGCAGGACCCCTCAGCAGGAAAGATATGCATGACTCCAGGGCCATGAGATTGTCCAAGGACAGGGCTTTGCAAAAGGAGTGACTACAGCCCTCTACTAATAGGTGCTAGGGATAGGGAAGTGACCTATGTATTTTTTTTTTCAAAAGAACATTTGGAAAATATCAACATGCTAGAATGAAATTTTAAAGACCCACAAGTGCCACAGAATTGGACTTTTTTAGAAATCCCCAAATCGGTCTCACATGGCCTTGAGAAATTACACTTAAAAGTCCTTCAATTACTCAAATAACACAGAAAAGGACACTAAAAGGGCTCAAAGCATGCCCCCAGAGGGAACTGGATATATGTTAGCAATGCACAATAGAAAAATGAAATTAAGAAAACAATTTCATTTACAATAGCATCAAAAAGAAAAAATACTTAGGAATAGATGTAATAAAAGAAGTGTAAAGTTTTTTTTATGCTCTGAAAACCAGAAAAGATTGTTGAAGGAAATTAAAGATCAACATAATCGTAAAGATATACCATGTTCATGGATCAGAAGATTTAATATTGTTAAAGTGGCAATACTCTCCAAATTGATCTACAGATTCAACAAAATCCCTATTAAAATCCCAGCTGGCTTCTGTGTAGAAATTGACAAGCTGATCCTAAAATTCATTAGGAAATTCAAAGCAATCAATAGCCAAACAATTTTGGAAAAGAACAAATTGGAAGATTCACATAACCAATTTCAAAACCTGGTACAAAGCCACCATCACCAAGACACTGTCATACTGGCATAAAAGAAGAGATTATATATAGATAGATGGAATAGAACTGAGAGTCAGAAATAAACCCTCACATTTATGGTCAATTGGTTTTTGACAAAAAGCCCAAGACAATTCAATGATGGAAAGAACAGTAATATATGGGGCTGGAACAACTGGATTTCCACATGCAAAGGGATGAAGTTGTACCCCTACCTTACACCACTCACAAAAATTAATTAAAAATGGATCAAGGACCTAAATGTAAGCATTAAAACTATTAAATTCTTAGCAGAAAACATAGGGGGAAATCTTACATATAATACCAAAAGCCAAAAGCATGGGTAACAAAATAAAAGACAGATAAATTGGACTTCATCAAAATTTAAAATGTGGCACACTCACCTCCCTCCATCTTGGGTTTGGTGAGTTCTGCCCAGGAGCGCAGAAATAAACCCCCCACTTTAAATTTCCTGGTGTACCTTTCTTCTTTCTCACCCTTTCGCCTCCTAAACCTTTCATCTGGTGCCGGAAACCTGGGAGAGGAGCACGGGTGCCGCCTACCTGGCCAGAGGCGCCCCGGCTTCCTCTCTCCTCCTTCCTCCACAAAGCCAGCGACAAGGGATCCTTTGGCCTGCCACTGCATCCACCACAGATTGGGTAAGTCCCTCCCCTCCTAGCCCTGCTGCCGGGTCTCATGGTTCCGAGAGAGCCTGTCCGTTAATTACTCTCCGAAAATTGTGAATTCATGTCAGGTTCTCTTCCGAGGGCTGAGGTGAACGGGGACGGCCGCAAGCCTCACACCCTTTCCCAGGACTCAAAAAGCCGTGGGGAAGCCCCTCTTCTCGTTTCCCTCCCAAATTCAGGTCCAGGACCTGAAAGGGCCTCAAACCAGGGTGAGACGTCCCCTGGGGAGACGAGCCCCGGCTCGTAAGAGCTCCAAGGACTCTCTCAGGGCGCTGGGACACCGACACCCCCTGGGCCAGTCCTTTCTCCTTTGAGACCTGTCAGTATGGGCAGTAGGTCCTCTTTCATGGGCCTGAGGATGGGACTTTCAATTTTAATATCCTTACAAACCTCCGCAACTTTTGCCAGAGGAATGACAGATGGGCCGAAATTCCTTATGTCCAGGCTTTTTTTCCTTCTGTGCTCCCTCCCCTTCCTTTGTATCCTCCTCTCCCTCACTCTACCCTCCCCTCCCTCCAGTGGCGCTCCAGTCACCATCTTGCCTTTCCCTCCCCATTTCTGCTTCGGTGACATCTCAGTCACCATCTTCTCCTTCTCTTCCTCCTTCTGTTCCGGTGACATCCCAGCCGCCATCTTGCCCTCCTCTCTCCCCTTCTGCGCAGGTGGCATTCCCACCGCCATCTTGCCTTTCTCTTCCTCCTTCTCCGCTGGCGGCGCTCCAGCTGCCATCTTACTCCCCACTTCCTCCCCCCTTCTCCAGCAGTATTCCAGCCGCCATCTTATCCTCCTCTTCCATCTCCATCCAGTCTCCCACTGTCCTCAACAGCCTTGCCCTCCTCACCTATAAGTTCTCATACCCGCTCAGAGAACTCTTTACTGTCCACTACAGGGAGTTGCGGGACCTGAGGGGTTAGGTCGAATACACACCCCTTTCTCCCTAACTGACCTCTCTAATATTGAGAAATGGCTAGGTTCATTCTCCAGCGACCCAACCACCGATACTAAGGAATTTCAATATCTAGCTAATGCCTATGATTTAACCTGGCATGACATTCATAAAATCTGCTCTTCTTCCCTAACTGCAGATGAAATGGACCGCATTTTCAATGCAGCCAGGGCTCATGCTAACCAGGTGCATATAACCGACCACACCATGCCGGTAGGGGCCAAGGCTGGGCCAGACCAAGAGCCAAGGTGGGAATATCAGGTTGACACTCCAGTGGGGAGGAACGGGTGGACTAGATGGGACAAAATGCTTACATGCCTCATAGCTGGCATGCAGAAAGTTTCACATAAAGTAGTAAACTTCCATAAGCTAAGGGAAGTTACCCAGGGTCCTGATGAAAACCCAGCCGCTTTTCTACACTGGCTCACAGAACCCCTCTCCCAATATACCCACCTAGACCCCGACTCAGAGGCTGGTAAAACTGTTTTAGCCACACACTTTATATCCCAACTGGCTCCAGATATAAGGCGTAAACTTAGAAAAATTGAGGAGGGCCCTCAGGCCCCTATCCGTGACCTGATAAACACAGCCTTTAAAATTGTTAATACTTGTGATGAACTAGAGAGGGCAGAAAAGGAATCCCAGGACCGCCAAAAGGCAAATTTACAAACCCAGTCCCTGATTGCGGCTCTGTGGCTCACTTCAATGGAGAAGAAGCTGGCTACGACTAATCCACCACCAGGAAAGTGCTTCAAATGTGGCCTCGAAGGACATTGGTCCTGCCAGTGCCCCAATCCTCGACCACCCAAGGGACCATGCCCTCTCTGTGCTACAAAGGGATGATGGAAAAGTGACTGCCCCTCGGCGCCTGGCCGTGGAGGGGCCGTCCTTCCAACCCCTAACCCACGGCTAGCAGTCCTGGGCCTGGCCACCAACGACTAACAACACCTGGCCTCAGCATTCCCAATCACCCTCGTCGAGCCCAGGGTAACAATCAAGGTAGCGGGTAAGTCCACCTCCTTTTTAGTGGACATAGGGGCTACCTTTTCTATCCTCCCCTCTTACTCAGGTCAACTCCTTCCTTCCCAGGTCACAGTTATGGGCATAGACGACCATCCTTTGCACCCCTTAACTACTGGACCGCTTACATGTTTAATAGAAGGGTACCCCATTATACATTCTTTCTTAGTAATGCCTTCTTGCCCCAGCCCACTAATGGAGTGAGATCTTCCTGCCAAATTATGAGCCTCACTACACTGGATAAAAAACCTTCATACAAAGCTTCATAGCAAGTGCCAGACTAACATCACTATCCACAACACCACCCATGCCCCCAAAGGACAATATTTCTGCTGTAATGGAACTCTTACCAAGTGCCTTAACTCCACTGCCCCAGGACCATGCTTCCTGGTAACTATTGTTCCTCAATTAACCCTCTATGGGAAGTCCGAACTAACTTGGCTACTGCCTTCTCCTCGCTCAAAAAGGGCTGCCTTTCTTCCTATCCTAGTAGGCATCAGCCTAACCGCTTCAGTCGCAGCCTCAGCCACAGCAGGAGGGGCGCTGGGACATAGTATTTTAACCTCTCAAAACTTTGAGACTCGACTACAGGTAGCCCTGGGATCGACATCAGAATCCCTTTCCTCTCTACAATGCCAACTCACCTCACTAGCCCAGGTAACTCTTCAAAATCGACGGGCCTTAGACTTGCTGACAGCCGAAAAAGGAGGAATGTGTATATTCCTCCAAGAGGAATGCTGCTATTACATCAACGAGTCAGGTCTGGTGGAACAAAACATTCAAACCCTAAACAAACTAAGAGATGATCTCTACCACAGAAAACAAGGAACCAACTCTGCCTTAACCTGGTTTTCTTCTCCTCTGGTGACATGGCTCCTCCTGCTACTAGGACCAGTTATCCTAATCTGTCTCTTTTTTCTCCTAGCTCCCTGCCTCCTCAACTTCCTTCAGGGACGCATGAAGGAACTATCCTGTAGCAGCCAACCAAATGCCCCTGCATCATTATCATCACCTGCCTTCCTCACCAGATTCCTACGGCCAGCCTCCCCACTCCCCTGGCCATGACGGTTCCAGCCTATATCCCCATGCCGTCCCATTACAGCAGGAAGCAGCCAGAAAGATCTCGGTGCCCTATTATCACAAAAAGGCTGGAATGTTAGGTCGGGGAACGGGGAAGGGCACTGCAACTGGAGCTGCGAAGGCTGTGTCACCCCTCCCAACCTGGCTTCCGGAACTAATGAACCACCCCTTCCAGACGTCACCCGACCTCCATCCTTAAAAGCTGCCCACACCAAAGCCCACGTGTGCACTCACCTCCCTCCATCTTGGGTTTGGTGAGTTCTGCCCAGGAGCGCAGAAATAAACTCCCCCCCCCAACTTAAAAAAATATTTTAAAACGTTTGTGTGGGGGAAACAGACCTTTTTACCTTCAGGCTAAACCTTGAGATGGTGACCCAGAACACTGGATCACCTTAGCTCTTGTGGAACACCGCAGGCAGCGGTGTAGCTTCTCCTATAAGGAAGCTTTGAAGGTTAAAAGGGCTGGGGGCTAGAATGTGCTATTCTTTGAGGAGATTTCACAGCTAAATAATTTAGCTTAAAAGGTTTTGCATTTTCTTGTATTTTACATATTGGCATAATTGTAGTTAACATTCAAGATTAACTTGATGTTACCTCCTCCTACCTTTTGAAATAACCACTAATAAATAGCTGGAGCAAAACTAGCAAAGGGCTCTTGGCTCTAGAAGTTCAAGAGGCCCCTGCTCCCGTTTTCAGAAATCTGTGTCTGTCTTAATTCTCGCATCGCCCTGTCAGCAACATTTGTGCATCAAAGGAAATTATCAAGGAAGTGAAAGGACAAATTACGGAACTGGAGAAAATAGTTGTAAATCATATACCTGATAAGGGTTTAATATCCAGAATATACAAGGAACTACAATTCAACAAATAGACAACAACGCAATTAAAAAATGGGCAAAAGACTTGAACAGATGTTTCTCCAAAGAAGAAACAAACACTTGAAATGGCCAACAAGCACATGAAATGATGCTCAGCATCATTAGTCATTAGGGAAATAACAATCATAACTACAATGAGATACTACTTCACACCCACTAGGATGGCTATTATATTTTTTTAAATAAAGGAAAATAGATGTTGATAAGAATGTGGAAAAATTGGAACTCAGGGTTTGAAAGGCTTATGTACCCTAGAAAAGCCATGTTTTAATCCTGATCCACCTTGTGGAAGCAGCCATTTCTTTTAATCTCCATTCTGTATTGTAGGTTGGAAACTTGATTAGATTATTTCCACAGAGATGTGGCATGCCCAGTTATGGGTATTAACCTTTGATTAGAGGCAGATGTGACTCCACTCATTCCAGGTGGGTCTTGATTAGCTTACTGGAATCCTTTAAAAGAGGAAACATTTTGGAGAGAGCCACGAGAACTACAAGAGCCCATGGAGCCAGAGACCTTTGGAGATGAAGAAAGAAAATACCCCTCAGGGAGAATCATGAAAGAAGAACCCTGGAGAGAAAGCTAGCAGACGTCGCCATGTTCACCATGTACCTTTCCAATTGAGAGGGAAACCCTGAATGTCATCAGCCTTCTTGAACCAAGGTATCTTTTCCTGAATGCCTTAACTGAACATTTCTATAGCCTTGCTTTAATTTGGACATTTTCATGGCTTTAGAACTGTAAACTTGCAACTTAATAAATTCCCCTTTTTAAAAGCTGCTCTGTTTCTGGTATATCGCATTCCGGCGGGTAGCAAACTAGAACAGCATACAATGGAATATTACTCAGCTGTAAAAAGAAATGTTCTGATACATGCTACCACACAGTTGAACTTTGAAGACATCATGTAGAGCAAAATAAACTAGACACACAGGACAGATATTATATGATTTCACTTATACAAAATACCTAGAAGAGGCAAATATATAAAGACAGAAAGTAGATTGCAAGTTACCATGGGCTGGGGGTGGGGGTGGGAAATGGGAAGTTATTGCTTACTGCATAGAGAGTTTCTCTTTAGGGTCATGAAAAATTTTTGGTAATGTTTGGTGGTGATGGCAGCACAATATTCTCAATGAATTATACACACGAAAACTGTTAACATGGAAAATATTTTGTTGTATATCTGTTACAATAAAAATTTTTAAGAAAAAATTTTTAAAAATACAGAATGAGAAATTAAAAAAAAAAAATGAAGTAAATACGGTTTTGGATTAATTACCAAAACATTATGCTATGTGAAAGAAGCCAGACATAAATGGTCACATATTGAATGACTCCATTTATATAGACGATCCAGAGTGTCTGTCCATAGAGAGAATCCAGATTGGTAGCTGAAGAATAGGGGAATGGGGAGAAACTGCTTCCCGGGAAAGGACTTAACTTCGGAGTGATGGAAATAATTTGGAGCTAGGTGGAAATAATGGGTGCACAACATTGTAAATATACTAAATGCCACCTGAATTGTTCACTTTAGAATGGCTAATTTTTATGCTATGTGAATTTCACCTCAAATTTTTTAATTCCAAAAAGCATTAAAAAACAACTTAAAGAATGAGGAGGGGCCAAGATGGTGGCTTAGCAATGTGCACGTTTTAGTTCGTCCTCCAGAACAACTACTAAATAACCAGAAACAGTACAGAACAGCTCCCAGAGCCACGAAACTGACCGGACACACAGTGTAACCCAGTCTGGACCAGCTGGACTGGCTGCGAGTCTCCCCAGAACCGTGAGTTCCCCAAGCCACAGCGGCCGGTGCCTGGCACCCCTCCTCCACAGGGAGCTTCCCAGAGGGAAAGGAAAGACACTCAGTAGCAGGGACTGAGTCTAACCAAACACCAACTGTGGCATTAATAAATAAATTCTGACTACTACAAATACGCCCCCAGCTCAGACGAACCTGGTCAAGGCGGAGGTCGCTTATCGGGCTAACGGAAAAAGAGGAAAGGGGATGAAACGGAGGTTTTTGTGGCTGTTTCTACGGAGGCTTGGCTCCTCTGGATTCAGCGGCGGGACTACTCGGGCTGCAACTGCCCCAGGCATAGGCAGAAACAGACTGCTTTCAGGGCTGTCTCCCACCTGTGCCTTCCCCAGGGGAGGGGTGAAGCCCAACTCAGGTGGAATCCCTCTCTCAAGGAATTCAGACCCCAGGGCTTGGCAATTTGAAGCCATTAAAACCAGCCTACAACCTCTCCTCTGTCTCCATCATGCCCCCAGCAGGGAGAGCCTTCCAAAGTTAAAGGAGCCACAACATCTTTTGCTGGTGGGACCTGCAGGCAGACAAGGGCCACATACTGGGCAGGATAAGAAAAACAGAGCCCAGAGACTTCACAGGAAAGTCTTTTAACCTGCTGGGTCTCAACCTCAGGGAAAATTGACGCAGGTGACTCCTTCCCCTTGATAGGAGGCCAGTTTAGTCCAGGAAAACCCAGCTGGAGTCTATAATACCTACGTAGACCCTCCTAAGGGTGGGAAGGGAAAAAGCACCTTACAGGCAGGTCAAGAAACAAGAAAACAAGAACTGAAAAATTATCCTTTGTTAAACAAAACCTAAGCTAGAGGCCCAGAAAAAGCTGAACTGAAGGTCAAAGAACAGATAGACAAAAAACTCATCTAGCAAGAAAACCCTAGGTAAGATAAGTGAAAGCAATCTCCAGAATAAACCAATTAAGGTAATTAAATGTCTAGACGCCAGCAAAAAATAACAAATCACACCAGGAAAATTGAAGATATGGCCCAGTCAAAGGAACAAACCAATAGTTCAAATGAGATACAGGAGCTGAAACAATTAATTCAGAATATACGAACAGACATGGAAAACCTCATCAAAAACCAAATCAATGAATTGAGGGAGGATATGAAGAAGGCAAGGAATGAATAAAAAGAAGAAATGGAAAGTCTGAAAAAACAAATCATAGAACTTATGGGAATGAAAGGTACAGTAGAAGAGATGTAAAAAACAATGGAAACCTACAAGGGTAGATTTCAAGAGACAGAGGTTAGGATTAGTGAACTGGAGGATGGAACATCTGAAATCCGACAAGAAACAGAAACTATAGGGAAAAAATGGAAAAATATGAGCAAGGACTCAGGGAATTGAATGATAATATGAAGCACACAAATATACGTGTTGTGGGTGTCCCGGAAGGAGAAGAGAAGGGAAAAGGAGGAGAAAAACTAATGGAAGAAATTATCACTGAAAATTTCCCAACTCTTATGAAAGACCTAAAATTACAGATCCAAGAAGTGCAGCACACCCCAAAGAGATTAGACCCAAATAGGCGTTCTCCAAGACACTTACTAGTCAGAATGTCAGAGGTCAAAGAGAAAGAGAGGATCTTGAAAGCAGCAAGAGAAAAGCAACCCATCACATACAAGGGAAACCCAAAAACACTATGTGTAGATTTCTCAGCAGAAACCATGGAAGCTAGAAGACAGTGGGATGATATATTTAAATTACTAAAAGAGAAAAACTGCCAACCAAGACTCCTATATCCAGCAAAATTGTCCTTCAAAAATGAGGGAGAAATTAAAACATTCTCAGACAAAAAGTCACTGAAAGAATTTGTGACCAAGAGACCAACTCTGCAAGAAATACTAAAGGGAGCACTAGAGTCAGATACGAAAAGACAGAAGAGAGAGGTGTGGAGAAGAGTGCAGAAAGAAGGAAAATTAGATATGACATATAAAATATAGAAGGCAAAATGGTAGAAGAAAGTACTACCCGTATAGTAATAACACTAAATGTTAATGGATTGAATTCCCCAATCAAAAGACATACACTGGCAGAATGGATTAAAAAACAGGATCCTTCTATATGCTGTCTACAGGAAACACATCTTAGACCCAAAGATAAACATAGGTTGAAAGTGAAAGGTTGGGAAGTTATTCCATGCAAATAACAACCAGAAAAGAGCAGGAGTAGCTATACTAATATCCAACAAATTAGACTTCAAATGTAAAACAGTTAAAAGAGACAAAGAAGGATACTATGTACTAATAAAAGGAGCAATTCAACACGAAGACATAACAATCATAAATATGCATGCACAAAACCAGAATACCCCAAAATACATGAGGCAAACACTGCAAACACTGAAAAGGGAAATAGACACATCTACCATAATAATTGGAGACTTCAATTCCCCACTCTCATCAATGGACAGAACATCTAGACAGAGGATCAATAAAGAAACAGAGAATTTGAATATTACAATAAATGAACTAGAGTTAACAGACATTTATAGGACATTACACCCCACAACAGCAGGATACACCTTTTTCTCAAGTGCTCATGGATCATTCTCAAAGACAGACCATATGCTGGGTCACAAAGCAAGTCTCAACAAATTTAAAAAGATTGAAATCATACACAACACTTTCTCAGATCATAAAGGAATAAAGTTGGAAATCAATAATAGGCAGAGCGCCAGAAAATTCACAAATACGTGGAGGTTCAACAACACACTCTTAAACAACCAGTGGGTCAAGGAAGAAATTACAAGAGAAATCAGTAAATATCTCGAGGTGAATGAAAATGAAAACACAACATATCAAAACTTATGGAATGCAGCAAAGGCAGTGCTAAGAGGGAAATTTATTGCCCTAAATGCCTATATCAAAAAAGAAGAAAGGGCAAAAATTCAGGAATTAACTGTCCACTTGGAAGAACTGGAGAAAGAACAGCAAACTAACCCCAACGCAAGCAAAAGAAAAGAAATAACAAAGATTAGAGCAGAAATAAATGAAATTGAGAACATGAAAACAATTGAGAAAATCAATAAGATTGATGGGCCCTTAGCAAGACTGACAAAAAAGAAGAAGAGAGAAGATGCAAATAAATAAGATCAGAAATGGAAGAGGAGACATAACCACTGACCTCACAGAAATAAAGGAGGTAATAACAGGATACGATGAACAACTTTACGCTAATAAATACAACAATTTAGATGAAATGGACGGGTTCCTGGAAAGACATGAACAACCAACTTTGACTCAAGAAGAAATAGATGACCTCAACAAACCAATCACAAGTAAAGAAATTGAATCAGTCATTAAACAGCTTCCCAAAAATAAAAGTCCAGGACTAGACGGCTTCACATGTGAATTCTACCAAACATTCCAGAAAGAATTAGTACCAACTCTGCTCAAACTCGTTAAAAAAATTTAACTTCCTCAACATAATAAAGGAAATAGATGAAAAACCCACAGCTAACATCATCCTCAATGGGGAAAACTGAAAACTTTCCCCCTAAGATCAGGAACAAGACAAGGATGTCCACTATCACCACTGTTATTCAACATTGTGTTGGAAGTTCTACCCAGATCAGTTAGTCAAGAAAAAGAAATACAAGGCATCAAAATTGGAAAAGAAGTAAAACTCTCACTGTTTGCAGATGATATGACACTATATGTCAAAAACCCTGAAAATCCACAGCAAAACTACTAGAGCTAATAAATGAGAACAGGAAAGTGGTAAGTTACAAGATCAACACTCAAAACTCTCTAGTTCATACACTAGTAATGAACAATCTGAGAGGGAAATCAAGAAAAAAATTCCATTCACAATTGCAACCAAAAGAATAAAATATTTAGGAATAAATTTAACTAAAGAGACAAAAGACCTATACAAAGAAAACTACAAGAAATTGTTAAAAGAAATCACAGAAGACCTAAATAGATGGAAGGGCATACCGTGTTCATGGATTGGAAGACTAAATATAGTTAAGATGTCAATTCTACCTAAATTGATTTACAGATTCAACAGAATACCAATCAAAATCCCAACAACTTACTTTTCAGAAATAGAAAAACCAATAAGCAAATTTATCTGGAAGGGCAGGGTGCCCCGAATTGCTGAAAGTATCTTGAGGATAAAAAACGAAGCTGGAGGTCTCATGCTGCCTGACTTTAAGGCATATTATGAAGCCACAGTGGTCAAAACAGCATGGTATTGGCATAAAGATAGATATATCGACCAATGGAATTGAATAGAGTGCTCAGATATAGACCCTCTCATCTATGAACATTTGATCTTTGATAAGGCAGTCAAGCCAACTCACCTGGGACAGAACAGTCTCTTCAATAAATGGTGCCTAGAGAACTGGATATCCATATGCAAAAGAATGAAAGAGGACCCGTATCTCACACCCTATACAAAAGTTAACTCAAAATGGATCAAAGATCTAAACATTAGGTCTAAGACCATAAAACAGTTAGAGGAAAATGTAGGGAGATATCTTATAAATCTTATAATTGGAGGCAGTTTTATAGACCTTACACCTAAAGCAAGAGCACTGAAGAAAGAAAGAAAGAAATGGGAGTTTCTCAAAATTAAACACTTTTGTGCATCAAAGAACTTCATCAAGAAAGTAAAAAGACAGCCTACACAATGGGAGACAATATTTGGAAACGACATATCAGATAAAGGTCTAGTATCCAGAATTTATAAAGAGATTGTTCAACTTAACAACAAAAAGACAGCCAATCCAATTACAAAATGGGAAAAAGACTTGAACAGACACTTCTCAGAAGAGGAAATACAAATGGCCAAAAGGCACATGAAGAGAAGCTCAACGTCCCTGGCCATTAGAGAAATGCAAATCAAAACCACAATGAGATATCATCTCACACCCACCAGAGTGGCCATTATCAACAAAACAGAAAATGGCAAGTGCTGGAGAGGATGTGGAGAAAGAGGCACACTTATTCACTGTTGGTGGGAATGTCAAATGGTGCAACCGCTGTGGAAGGCAGTTTGGCGGTTCCTCAAAAAGCTGAATATAGAATTGCCATATGACCCAGCAATACCACTGCTAGGTATCTACTCAAAGGACTTAAGGGCAAAGACACAAACGGACACTTGCACACCAATGTTTATAGCAGCATTATTTACAATTGCAAAGAGATGGAAACAGCCAAAATGTTCATCAACAGACAAGTGGCTAAACAAACTGTGGTATATAATATGATGGAATATTATGCAGCTTTAAGACAGAATAAACTTATTAAGTATGCAACAACATGGATGGACCTTGAGAACATTATGCTGAGTGAGACTAGCCAAAAACTAAAGGACACATACTGTATGGTCTCATTGTTATGAACTGACATTGGTGAATAAACTTGGAATATTTTGTGCGTAACAGAGACCATCAGGAGATCGAAATAGGGTAAGATACTGGGTAATTGGAGCTGAAGGGATACAGACTGTGCAACAGGACTGGATACAAAAACTCAGAAATGGACAGCACAATACTACCTAATTGTAATATAATTATGTTAAAACACTGAATGAAGCTGCATGTGAGAATGATAGAGGGAGGAGGACAGGGGACATAAATGAAATCAGAAAGAAAGATAGATGTTAAAGATCAAGATGGTATAATCTAGGAATGCCTAGAGTGTATAATAACAGTGAAATGTACAATGTACAAATTTTAAAAATGTTTTTGCATGAGGAAGAACAAAGGAATGTCATTATTGCAGGGTGCTGAAAATAGATGGTAATTAATATTTTAAAATGTCACCTTATGTGTGAGACTAAAGCAAAAAATGTTTATTTGTTACAAAATTTATATTTTGACTAGAGCATTTCCTAATATAACTTATGTAGACAGTTTGATTGAACGTCATAAGTACTTGGAATCTCAGGTAGGACATGAGATTTTGTTGGTTTGTCCAGAGTGATGCCCCGATGAATCCCAGAGTGATTTGATCAGTGAGTGGAAAAGTATTTGCAAGCCCCCTTCGGGGAATAGTGAGAGCGGGGAGAAATTCAACTTCCCCAAGTTGAATTCTTGCTTTTCTCACAAGCAGTGTGGACAACCAAAGCTATAGGCTGAGCCCCCAGTCTTGGGGTTTGTTCATATGAAACTTAACCCCACAAAGGATAGGTCAAGTCTACTTAAAATTTAGGCCTAAAAAAAAATAAAAAAATAAAAAATTTAGGCCTAAGAGTCACCCCCAAGAGAGCCTCTTTTGCTGCTCAGATGTGGCCACTCCCTCCAGCCAACACAACGAGCAGTCTCACCACCCTCCCCCTCTCTGTGTGGGACGTGACTCCCAGGGGTGTGGACCTTGCTGGCAACGTGTGACAGAGATCCTGGAATGAGCTGAGACTCAGCATCAAGGGATTGAGAAAAACCCTAGAATGAACTGAGACTTAACATCAAGGGATTGAGAGAACCTTCTCTACCAAAGGGGGAAGAGTGAAATGAGACTAAGTGTCAATGGCTGAGAGATTCCAAACAGAGTCGAGAGGTTATCCTGGAGGTTATTCTTACGCATTAAGTAGATATCACCTTGTTGTTCAAGATGTAATGGAGAGGCTGGAGGGAACAGCCTGAAAATGTAGAGCTGTGTTCCAGTAGCCATGTTTCTTGATGATGATTGAACAATGATATAGCTTTCACAATGAGACTCTGTGAATGTGAAAACCTTGTGTCTGATGCTCCTTTTATCTACTATATCAACAGAAGAGTAGAGCATATGGAATAAAAATAAATAATAGGGGGAACAAATGTTAAAATAAATTTAGTTTGAAATGCTAGTGGTAAATGAAAGCGAGGGGTAAGGGGTATGGCATGTATAATCTTTTTTTCTCTGTTATCGTTTTATTTCTTTTTCTGTTGTCTTTTTATTTCTTTTTCTAAATCGATGCAAATGTTCTAAGAAATGATGAATATGCAACTATGTGCATATTCATGTGATGATATGAATGTGATGTGATGATATTAAGAATTACTGATTGTATATGTAGAATGGAATGATATCTTAATGTTTTGTTCGTTGTTAATTTTTTTTAACTAATAAAAAAACAAAGAATCAAAAAAAAAAAACCTAAAGAAAGAAAAAAGAACGGTAGCTGGTTCCACTCCATTCTGTGCATACCAGAAGCCCGATCACCCCGAACCAGACTAGTATGGCATGGGGCAACGGGATTGTGCAGTGAATTTGTTTTAAGCTCACAGGCAGGCATACACACTAGGCCCAGGGAAAACTTGATCACTTGCCAAGAATGCGACAGGGGTGTACTGTGGCTCCCCAAATTCCCAGAAGGGAAAAAATGTAATAATTCTAGGAAATATGATCAAAACGTACAAGACTTGGTCCCCCACTGAAGCTGCTCCCTTCAGCCTCGCCAGCCTCTCAACTCTGTGTTGGTTGCAGAGGGAGGAGGAGGGGGCCTCAGGGGGCTGCAGAGCTGTCTGGCCCTTGGTTCCTTGGGCAGAACAGGCCAAAGAGGGCCCCATGTACCTTCCCTGCTTCCCTCCCAGACCGAGGCTGCCCCAGGGACAGCCACGGCCAGTGTGTGCAGGCTGGTCCTGGACCCACCATTGCCACCTCAAGGATACTGCTGCAGCTTCTGCCGCTGGTCCATGGAGCCCGAGTGATGGATGATCTTGCGCAGGCCCTGCACCCAGTGCCGGGCATCATCTGGCGACGAGGCAATAAGGTCCAGGGTGTTGCGCTGGTCCTTAAAAATGATGGAGAAGCAGCGGTCCTCGGGCACGTCACGGGCAAACTTCTCCATGCCCTCGGTGCGGTGTCCTTGCCGGATCTCCTGAATGTCTTCGATGGAGACTGTAAGCAGGGGGCAGGAGTAGAGCCGAGAGAGTCATGACTCGCCAATCCCTGCCCCGACACAGCTAACTCCACACTGGAGGGCAGCAGAGCTTAGAGACACAGCCAGGGCTAGAGCTCAGGCAGGAGCTCTCTAAAGAAGAGGGGGACAGACAGGGTAGACCTAAAGGAGAGCAGAAGGTAGAGGCTGAGGTAGAGATGGAGTAGGCAGAGTGGGCAGAGTAGCAATGCAGAGGGAGAGACACAGAGTTTTAGGGCAGAAAGGACACCTGAAGCAACCAGGCCTGCTGTTTCAGTGACAGAAGGACAGCAGGGGCCCTGGAAGAAGGATTAGGGTAGGGGTCTTAGAGTAAGATCGGGAAGCACCATTGTGGAGGTTGGGGCCCAATGACAAAGAGGGAGCCACAATTTCTCCTGATCCTACTTGACTTGGGGTCTGTCCCTAACTCACACAGCAAGAAAAGCCCCCATGCCCTTCTCATGTCCACTCAGGAGACTGGGACCAGCCTCTGTCAGCCCTCTGGGGGCAGAAGGAGAAGTGCCCACATCAGAGGGTAAAGAGGGCCCTGCCCTGCGTGTGTCTGTATGTGCCCTGACCTCAGGGAGCCCCTTGGTGCTGAGGGTGGAGGAAGGCTCCCTGAGGTCTGACAGTTTACATCGTTCTGCCCTTGGGAGCCTGCAGGACAGCCCTCCCATCACAGCCCAGCCTTCCAGGCTTCAGGAAGAGGGAGGACCCTGCCTGCATCCCACCAGATATGTGCCCTGGATGGCCAGGGGCCAGTCCTACCAGCCAGGTTCATTCAGGGCCTCCCAGCAGCACAATCCAGGCTTTTTCTCTTCTGTACCCTCATCCTGAGCCAGCCTCATCCATCTATCCTAGGAGTCCCTCTCTGTGCCCATCCCCATCCTGAGTGCCCCGAGGCCTCCTTGCCACCTGTGGGCCCCACGTGTGGCATGTGCCCAGGCTGGGCAGCAGGCTCTTAGGAGCGGGACACATGAGCCCCCTAGGCTATCTGGGGTACAGAGGATATCCCAGCTTAATCCCTCCACCCGCAGCCTCCTGTGCCCCACTACATCCCACATCAGCTGCAGCTGGAAATGAAAACAGGAAGCCTAAGACATGGAGCCCCCCAGGGCAGCACCCTGCCCACACCAGAGAAAAAGTCCAGATGCCTGCACCACTGATAAACACCTTGTCTGCCTCCGGGAACCAGAGCCCACGGGGGTGGAGGGCAGGATGGGGAGGGGTTTAGGAGGCAGGAAGCAGAGCCAGAGAGATCTGGGTGGGGAGGGCGGGGGCGGGAATGGGTGCAGTGGCAATCCTCCTTCACCTGGTCTCTCTGTGCCTCTCCGGGTGTCAGTGATGACAGTGTCACTGCCCACCCAGAGAAGGGGAGCAGCCAACAGGCTCAACCCAGGACCTGTCTTGGCCACCTCTGACACGGAGGCGGGCCAGGCTGGCAGACTCCATGCTCCTCACTTGAGGACACCTGGCTCCCCAACCCTGGGCCTGTTACCCCAAGCCTCTCCTCTCAGGATGCAGGCCCCTCAGCCTGCCACTCAGGGCCCTTCCTCATCCCTTCTCTGTACGTTTGCTTACACTGGGCCTCCTTCCTGGAATGTTCTTCCTGCCCTTTTGCTCATAGTTGTCCCAATATGAGGCCAGCATATCACCAGCCAAAATGAGGGTTCCTGCAGGCAAGGCCTGGGGCTCCCTCTCTTCTATATGACCACAGACCCACCCCCCACCAAACACAAGCGCATGCTGGGGAGCCAGGCATATGTGGTGGGAGGGGGCCTGAGGGAATCCCCACGGCTCAGAGTCTAAGCTGCCCCATTCTCACTGGGCCCCCACTCATGATCTTCAGAACCAGCCCACCAGCATATATAACAGGAAATCCCCTATCAGGGCAGGAGCCCTATGAAGGAGCCTGTCTGGCGCCATAAACAAAACCAAGTTCAGACAGTCGCTCCTGTACTTACTTATGTGTCAGTGGGCTGGGCTGGGGCAGACACAGGTTCAGGTTTTCTGAAAATGCTTCAGGCCCCCAGCCCCTCAGACCCTGCCCGACCCTGCTCAGAAACTTTTCATGGCCCACAGCCCCCAGGACCCAGCACTGTCCTCTCCCACCTGCCCCTGCTCCTGCCCTGGCTCACCTCTGGACCCCTCCACATGTCACAGGCAGGCAGGGCACACCTTCTCATGTCTTGATCCCCAGCATCCTGAGACTTGGCAGATAAGTGCTGAGTCAAATGTCACCCCCAACGCTTCCATTCGGGGGACACCTTCAGTAAGTTGTCCCTCTCCTTCCCTATGCTTCCCTCCCACTTGTGGTTTGTCAGCTGTGTCTGGTGTCATCCAGGGTTGGCCCTGCCTCCCCCTAGCCAAGGGTGGGCTGAATGGATGAGGGACTGCCAGGGGTCTGAGCTGCAGAGAAGTCCAGGCCACAATGAATAACTGCAATAGCTATCAACCACATGTGGTCATTGAAATACAAATTAATTCAAGTGAAATAAAATTAAAAACTCAGTTCCTCAATCACACTAGCCACATTTCAGATGGTCAACAGACACAGGTGGGCTAGTATCTAGTATATTGGATTGAGAACATTTCCACCATCAGGAAGTTCTCTTGGATGGCATTGGTCTAAACTTTTCCCACTAAATAAAGGTGCAGAGATATGGGAGGGGGACATCTCATTCTATGGGATCTTTAGGAATTCTTGCCTTAAAGGGCAGAAGTCAGCAGAGTTTCTTTCCTAAGTGTCTCTCCATTGGCACTCCTTAGCTTTGGGTTCCTGGGCATTTTTAGAATTGAGGGAATTCCCCAGCTGTGGACTCTTACTGGGTAAACCAACCCTGCTCCACCCCAACATCCCTCATATGGTCCCAGTTCAAGGGAGGAGACTGCTTCCTGTAGCTCCACCTCACATCCTGCCTAGTAATATCCAGAAGTTTCTTATCTGTCCTTGGACTTTGGGCCTGGCTTTTAGTCTCATCCCACCTGGAGTCCTAGGAGTCCTGGTCTTTCCAACTTCCCTCCCTCCCACAATTGCCTGGGCACTTACCTGTGAGTTCAGGCAACACTGCCCAGCTCCCTCCTTACTTCTGAGTCTCAAGTTCCCTATCTGCAGTCAAGGCTTTGTATCCCACACCCCCCACAAGGCTTTAGTACCTCTATAACTGGTTCTCATTCCAGGAATGCCCTCTCCAGTCCAGAATAGGCCTCAGTTTCACTATCAGTGATTTAACAGGCTTCTCTCCTCCACCCCAATCAGTCTCAGTTTCCCTATCTCTCATCTTGGTTGCATGACTGACCAAAGCCCCACCAGACTAGGTTTCAGATTCTATCTGCAATCCTGGTCCATGACTGACCTCCACTCCCACACTATTCCAGCCAGCCTCAGTTTCCCCATCCAAGGCACAGGTTCCACCTTCTGTCCCCTGCCTCCTGCCCCTGGGCACTCACACAGATGGGTCTCTGGGGTCCGCATGACCTTGCGGGACTCCTGCCAGATGGTCTTGCAGTCTTCCTGCAGTTTGTAGAAGCGCTCTCTCCGCCATGAGCTGGACTTCACCTTCAGGAGCTGGCTGCCCTTCAGCAGTGCCTGTAGGTCCTCATCATTCTGCAGGCCTGGGGGACACAGCAAGCAGGATGACACCTCCTCCGTCAGTGTCTCTGCTACCTTAACCCCATTCCAGCCACATCCACCCCTGCATCCTCTAGGAGTCCCCTTTGAATGGCTCCAGCCGCATTCTCTCCTTGGTCCTCTGTTCACTTCTCCCTCCTTCACTCGTGATCCAATGTGCTGCCAGGACCCTGCCTTGTCCAGGAGCCATCTCTGATTGCCAGCTGAAGTGGCTATGCCAAACCTCAGAAATCTGTCCACCCAAGGCTATAGTTTATACCTGTGACTGCCATCAGCAGCTGAATTAGACTAAGGAAAGGCAGCTAATCCAAGAGTAGCTGGTTACTGAGGGTGGGGGACCAGCTACCTAGGACATGGTCTGGCTTAAGAGATGAGGTGGACCCCACTTGGTTAAATTTAGAGTTCAGAATGAACTGAAGGAAGTTGGGACCAGAAGACCAGGCAGAGCAGAAAAGAAACAGGGCAGTCACAGAGTGAAACTGGACCCCAGAGCCTCATGGAACTCAACAACTTTCCAGCTCCAGTGGCTCTCGAATTACTCATGCCTGGGTTCAGCTGGGACCTGGGTAAGTAACTTCATGTTAACAGGCCTCTACTTTCCTGTTTTTAAAATGGGAATAACAGCACCCACCTCAAAGGAAGTTCTGAGGTTAAAGGAGATGATGCATATATCTCGGGAGGGTCCTGGACATTAAGTAATGACACTTGTAGTTCTTGGTGTCAACACTGTGGGTGTTGTGGGACCCTTGTGCCCATCTCTGCCACCCCTGCCCCTGCTCCCCCTACCCCTGACTTGAGACTGCCTGAGTAGGTCTCTGATCCTTGATCCCAGGAGAGACAGATGAGCCTGCTGCCTGAACCCCTCACTGCCCTACCCTCATCCTGGAATGCCTAAGCACAGTGCAGCCCTTTCAGAATCTGAGACAGGGCCTGGCTCAGAGCTCCACAGCGAAGCCCAGAACCCTGGCGGCTTGCCCTTCTCCTGCCCAGCTCTCTCACTGCTCACAAAGACCGAGGCTGGGCCTGAGGCGTTGGCTCTCAAAAATATGACACCCACTGTCCTACAAAACCCAAACAGGAGGTGCTTAAGGGCACCAGGTCAGTTTCCTTGGTGTCCTTACCCCAAAGCAGACCCTGTACCAGCTGTGGTCCAATAAGCTTAATAAGGTAGAGACAACCCCTCCACACACATGATATGACCCATCTGTGTAAGACAATTATAGTTATAAAGAGAGATTTATCTGTAAAACTTAGAGGTAATGGCAGAGACAGAGATTCATACCACCTTGCCTACCTGTGGACCAGCAACCAGCCCTGTTTAGAGTCAAACAGCCACCTTACCTCTGTCCCCAACCTACACAGCCTTTCAGAAATCTTTGCCCCGCTGCTTATAACAAAGTAAATGGCAGCATCTGGGCCTCTGAGGGTCTTGTCTGAGGGTGCTGAGCCTAGGAACCCTCACAAAGCCATAAGCTTTCCTTTTCTGAGCCCAGACCCCCAGCCCCTGCCACTCTATCCTTGTCCCTGCCAGCCTACCCCACATACCCATGGGGCCTACAGAACCCTCTGGGCCACTTCCCCAGGCCACAACCTCTCCAACTCTTCCCAGTCTTCTGCTTCCAGTGGGGACAGAGCGCACTACTAACCCCCCCCCCCCCAATGGCTTTAGGCAACTCCCCTCTCAGTGCCTCTGCTCCCTCATCAGCACTGGTGTGAGTACAGCGTTGGAGGAGGTATGTCTCTCTTGGCCTCCTCAGGAGTAAGTATGATACGACCTGCCCCAATTTGTGTCTCAGGTCTCCCAACCCCCTCTCAGGAGACCCTCTGCCTTAGTGTGAACAGTTCGCCTTCAACCCAAGGGGAGGCCTAGTGGAGAGGAAGGGGGCTCTTTCAGGATGTCCTAAACTGTTGGCTGTGTGTTGGGCCCAGGACAAGGCTGAGGTATGACTGGGCAGGATGTCTCCTCGTCCTCTGCCTGCCCCCCCACCCCCACCCCAGCTGGACACACATGTGAACAAGCCACTGCCCGACAACACAGATGGGAATGGAGGGGTCGGGAAGTAAGAAGGTGAGCCCCACCTTCAGGTCCTGGAAAACACCATGAGGAGATGACATGCTCATCCTGTCCTGGAGCCAGGGTGCAGTCCTGTCTGAGGTCAATCAGAGATAAACCCTGTGGCTGTCGATATGGCTTCCGGAATGTAGACCTCAGCCCCAGGGAAGGCTTTGATAATTCCAGAAGGTTACAATCACTGCTCTCTGGGCCACTGGGAAAACTGAGCTGGCACCTCTGCCTCTGAGCCTTTATTGGGGCCCTTCTGTTTCTGGGGCTTCTGGGCTGCCCACCCCATCACCTTTACTCCACAGGCCCCCCAGAAAGCCTGTGGGCACCCCGTGCCCAGCTCCACCCACTCAGCCAGAGTACCCTCTCCTCTGCTGTGGGGTGGTGGAGAGGGTCCTCTGAGCTTGGAGTCATCACCAACCTGCCCAGGACAGCTGCACACAGTGAGGTGGTCACGTGAAGAGTGTGGAGGATGCTGCAGGTGCTAATGAGAGATGGAGGGGATGCCAGGAGTCCTACTCATGTTCCCACTCTGGGCTTGGGTCCGAGAGTAATACCCAGCTACACAGAGCTACAGCCACACGGAGACAGAGTCACACATCTCACACCACCGCACAGTCACACCCTGCCACACACAATCGTGAAAAGACAAGCCACACACAGTGATATACTGCCACCTGGAATTACACACTGTCACAAGGAGTCACCCACGGCCACACGTAACCACACAAAGTGCCAGAACACCATCAAATAATGATAATAATAGTATCCTCCATAATAATAATAAATATTTGTGTAAGAGACTGTCCATAACACATGTACTTAATCCCAACAACTCTACGAGGAAAGCACTATCATTATTCCCATTTTACAGATGAGGACATTGAGACTCAAGGAAGTTACAGTAGAGTCAGGACTCAAAAGCAGGCAGCCCGCCCACAGGGCCAGTGCTGAGAAACATTACCTATACAGCCACCAATCAGGGACACACTGACCCCGAGAGCAACACCGTCAGAAAATCCACATCACACACACACCCCCTAACACTGTCAGTCACCCTGGGTCACCCACTGTCCTGTCTGTCACACACAGTTACACAGCATCAAACTGGATCATAGAACACACATCATGCTGAACCACACACAGACACCCACAGTGCTACAACCTTATATCCCTGGCTACCCAGCAATGCATACACCATTGCTGCACAGCAGCCTACATAACCACAGTGGGGGGCAGACTCACTCAGTCACCCTGAATTACACTTTGGATCACCCACTGTCACACTTGTCACAAAGAGGCGCACAGATCTGCACAGCATCACTTTGGATCACATACTGTCTCGCACGCCATCTCACTGGATTACACAGTCTTATCGGTTACACGCGGGGCCACATATCCAGTGGTGCCCAGGAAATTTATAAACAGGAGGTGTTAGGAGTGGTAACTGGGAGGGGTCTGGGGAAACCAAAGGAGATCACCAAAAGGGGTAACTAATTCCCCGCCCCTGGTACGCACCCCCACGGGCCACCACTGCAAACAACGGCCCTACAGTGGGTCACAGACTCACAGGAATATTAAACAAGTCCAATCAAAGGCTCGAGGGCAAGTGGCCCCGAGGTTACGGACATTTAGTCTGCGTCCTGCCCCTAGCTGCTTTCCTGCTCCCAACAATTCTCGGTGGCCCCTACGCCCCTTACCCAGCCTCTGTCCGTTGAGCGCCGCCACCTTGAGACTCTGCTCCTGCAGGTAGAGCTCCCTGGAGCGGCTCCGGCTCCGGACCCCCAGGCACTGCATGTCGGCTCCGCAGTGCCGCTGTCGCCTGCTGAGCCCGGCCCGGGACAGTCTGCCTACAGAGCCCGCCCGCCCCAGGGGGCGGGACCGCAGCCCTGGAAGGGAGCAGGGGCGGAGTCCAGGCGTGGAGAAGTGGGGCTAGAGCCCAGGAGGCGGGGTCAGGACCGGAGGGGCGGGGCGAGAAGGGGAAGAAACCCGGTTCGACCGGGTAGGGCCAGACCCTGGGAGGCGGAGCCAATCCCGGAGGGGCAGGATCGAAGTTCCTGGAAGCCGGGAGACAGCGGAATCCAGGCGTGCCTGTGGAGCCAAAGCCCCGAGAAGGGCTGGCGGAGGTGGAGCCAGGCCGGGAGGCGGATTGGGACAGATCCATAATTAAAGAAGTAGATCGCTGCAAAGCCAGAGCCCTGAAAGCGGGTCAGGGATGGAATCAGCGCCAAGGAGGTAGGGGGAGGGAGCAGCCGTGCCCCGCAGGCTGAGTTCAGGCAGGTAGCCATCGCCGGGGAGGTGACGTGGAGGTAAAGCCCTAAACCAGGAAGCAGGCCTAGGGCGGAGCCGAGCCCCAGAAGCGAAACAGGGGAAGATCCCGCACGGGGAGGGGCGGGACCTCGGCTTCGGAGGCGGTGTGTGGGCGGGGCCAGGAGCGGGAGGGCGGAGGAGGAGGAGACTCAGGCTTGGAGCGTAAACTGCGAATTCTGAACACAGCTGGCTGAGAGCCAAGAAGGGTGAGGCCGAGCGAGGCCGAGCTGATGAGAGGGTCACCGTGGGCCGTGGCTGGGGCTACGGGGTCCAGCAGAGAAGAGGACGGGGCCAACGACGGCCCGGCCAAGGACGGAGCCTAGGTTAGGCAACCGAACCTGCCCAATAGTTTATCTCAATTTCTCAACGAATTCGTTGTGACTCAGCTTGCTGTTTCCTCACTTGTGAACCTCCAGCTGGCCGGCATCCTTCCCTCAGTTTCTCTACCTGAGTGGGGCAATGCCCAAGGTTCCGGACGCGAACTGAATTCTTGGAAAAAATGCTGATCTTAAAATGAGCCTATTAACACAGGCCTGCGTTGATGAATGACGAGGACGACTGCGACTTAAATCTGTGCTACCATATGCTCAAGAACAGTGGCCCTTTCATGCACATTACAGCTTCCCTTTCATTCACTCAGCAAGTATTTACTGAGCCCCTACTGTGTGCCAATGCCAGGACCCCTCCCAGAGGCCTGACTCACTCCTCTCTTTTTTACTCTCTGCCTCTTAATAATTCCTCCATTTGCCTCACTGCAACTCCAGTCACCAGCATCGACAATGAGTCACTGGCAAAGCCAGTCATTAGACAGACAGGCATGGCAATAATATCAACAAACTGAAGCACAGAGAGACTTGTCTAAGGTCACACCTCAGGGAATAAATCATGAACAAAGTTTGTTAGTATAGATGAGCTAAAATGTAGGCACAGAAAAGCTGTTCTTCAGCTGCGGGGATGGGAAGTGGGCAAGCAGAGAAGCTCCTGTTACAGAGATACCACCCAGGGGTTCTTAATCAGAGGACCGTAAAGAGGATCACATTTTAATATAATTTGTTTCTTTTGAGTTTTGATGGATTTCATTTTATGCATTTTAAAGCATGATCCTAAGACGGGATCCACAGGTCAAATGAACTTTAGCACAAAAAAGTTAAGAACCCTGAGGATCAGTTTGTGTTTGTGTAGTGTGGGCCTGGAACACCAGGGACTGACAGCTTAGAAACATATCTGAGGTAGGTACGGGCTGGCAGCCCACCCACCTTCCAGATGGGTCTGAAAACTCATCTTTTGAGGGTACTGCCTTTTTGGCCAAGCCTGTGCTCTTACACCCATTAGTCCTTCATCCTCACAACATTCCCTGTGAGATATTGCTGTCTCATGGAACAGTCCCAGAAAGGCAAAGCATCGCACCCTAAGTAGAAGCAAAGCTAGGAGCCCAGGTCTCCTAGAGCCAAGATGAGAACCCTCCTATGCCTGCCTTCCACCTTTACAAATGCCAGTTCTTGCAGTGGGTTGGAAGGATTGGTTGTAGGAAAAGTGAGTAGATGTGTTCATTGAGGGGAGTTCCCTAGAAGGAGGTGTCCTTTTGGGATACCTGCTGGAGAGGCTAGTCCAGGCCTGGCCGGAATAGAGAGACAGCAGAGGAAGCAGCGTGGGGAGAGGTGGCTGAGGGCATCAGAGGAACTGGAAGGATCTCTTTGTTCTTGAGCCAAGTTCTAGTCACATTTTCCCTGCCTAAGGACGACCCCATGGTGACCCCCACTTCCCAAAGAACTGGAAGGTATAAACAGGGAGCTGTAACTCGCAGGGTGTGGGAGCTTTGTGGGTGGGCCTCCTGCAGCAATACAGCACTTACTTTTCTAACTGCCTTATAGGTATAAATTCATTTAATCTTCACAGCAACCCTATGAAGTATTTGTGTTATTATCCCCACTTTACAGATGAGGAAACAAGTAAAGAGAAGTCAAGGGATTTGGCTGAGGTAAAAAATCCAAGACTTGAACTCAGGCCATCTGCCTCCAGAATCCATGCTTGAAACACTGCCTCTGCATGCATCTGGGGCAAGGATAGGGGGTCCTCTAATATTTAAGAGGGCCCTGCAGTTGCCTAAAGTCAATGGAGGGACTCCAGAGGGCCTTCCTACAGTAGACCTGACTGCATATGTCCAGTGGCCTGGGCCCCCCATTGTGAAAGGGGTGCAGACCCTCCAATGGAAGTATAGACAACCTGGAACAGTACAGTATACAGTGACACTCCCCCTCTCTCACCCCACCACCACCACCTCAGGTTCTTTTCTCCCCATCTGGTTTTGCAGGGAGGACAGAAAGCAGTTCAGGAGGTTAATTTTGGGTGATAAGCCAGAAGTAGTAGGGTCTTCAAGGAAAATAACTCAGGCTCGCAGTGTTCATGCTAGCCCCGCAGGAAGAGCTGGACAGGGTTTTGGGAGGCAAGTCTCAAACAGGATGGGTCAGAGAGCTCAACACCCTGGCGGCCAAGCCCATGTCATAAGGGTTGGGAGGCTTTGACCAAGCTTCCACAAGGGATTCCAGGGAAGATGCCAGGGCTGCTCCAGGAGAGAGATTGGACCAAAGTACAGACACATGAGGGAGGAGCCCATTCCAACATGAATTAAGCCATGCAGGGGCGATCAGAGGGCTTTTAGGAGGTCTGAATACAAGGCAGGCAGGGAATGGGTGCCAGTCTGCAGAGCAGACAGCCCTGGCTAATGGATGGTGGAAAGTATAGGTCTCCACTGTGATCCTCTGAGCTGTTCAGCCTCCCTTCCTGCCACTCTGACAGGAGCCTTAAGGATGACTCTGGTCTGAAGAGGGAAGAAGGAGCACTGAAAGAGACAGGGTTCCCATGACCCATCTGGGTGATGTTGCTTTGAGGATCCTGGGCTATTGGGATGAGGCCAACAGCTCTGGGCAGTAAGCAAAGTTTACTTTGGGCCACTGGGAGCAGGTCTAGGTTGACTGGGAAGCACAAGACACAAGACAAACTGGGAACCTGGCTGATGGGAACATCTCGGAGTCCCACTGAATTCCATCAGGTCTCTAGTGGAGGGCCAGATAGCTTTGCCCTTCTCTTTCCCATCTATCATCTCTGTGGTTAAGAATGGTTAGGATGGATGTGTGGTGAGCACTAGAGTCTCTTATCTCACAGGTACTAGAGAAGAAAGGGAGATGAGGTTGAGCTCTACTCATCCTCAAAAGAGCTGCTACTCTTTTGAGAGGAGCAGAGTTTGCTGAGCTGTCAGATGATCTGGGGAACAGAAAATCAAGGACCCTTTAAGAGTGGCAAGTGCAAAGAGATGTCATGTCCAGGTTGGGGTTTTTGCTGGGCCAGAAGCCTTCCAGGCTTTGCAGCCAGGAGCCACCCCCTCTGCTGGAAGGACAGCAACAGGGCAGGGAACTGGCCCAGGCTGTGCCCAGGACGAAAGAGATAAACCTCAACTGGAGCTGCCTACAGTTAGAGGGGACATGCGTCCCCCTCCCTCCAGGGCAGTGGCGGATGGGTATTCGACCTGCTCCTTCCAACCTGGGCATCAC
The DNA here is from genome assembly GCF_023851605.1 of Tamandua tetradactyla. NCBI lineage: Eukaryota > Metazoa > Chordata > Mammalia > Pilosa > Myrmecophagidae > Tamandua > Tamandua tetradactyla. Next base: position 49,428,143 of record NC_135341.1, on the reverse strand, counting down.
TGACTATGATTTCTGCGCTGGGCCAACCTTGCATACCTCTTCGCCCCACCCTCACCTCCAGCCACACCCGTGCTGCCTGACGCGGTTCAAGCATGCCAGGGCGCTAATCTCACAGGTACTAGAAAAGAAAGGGAGATGTGGTTGAGCAGCAACTCTTTTGAGAGGAGCAGAGTTTACTGAGCTGTCAGATGATCTGGGGAACAGAAAAGCAAGGACCCTTTAAGACCCTCTCCAGAGGCAGCCCGGATGGGGAGAAGCAAGGAGAACTCGGTCATTCCTGGATGCTGGTTCCTTTGCCTCCTCAGCCCCTCGGTGCGTGCTGGGCCGTGGAGCCCAGCCCTAAGCGACGGGAACAAGGGCGAGCTCCCGGGACGCGGGCAGGCACGCCAGCCCCCAAGGCCGTATCTGGAGGACATGCCTGGAAACGCCCAGGGTCGTGCCCCGCAATCTCAGACCCGGGAACCGCAGGCCGAGATTTCCCCAATCCGGAAAAGGGGCTGAGGGGTGGGCCCGAGAAGAGGCGGAAGGGCAGCCGAGGGAGCTTGGCGCCCCCTGCCCAGGGCCAGGAACAGCCTCCCGCAGCGTCCGCCCTTGCCGGGTCTCCCCCACCCCACTCCGCGCGCCGAACGGGCACTTACCGTGCAGAGTCAGGAAGTCCCGGCCCGAGTCCATGCCCGACGGGCAGCGCGGCGAGAGGGGGCACCGCAGGACACACGTGCGCGGCGACAGCGCCGGCGACCTCGGGTCCCAGCAGTGTGCAGCGGAGGGACTCGACCGACCTGTAGCGGGAGGAAGCCGGGGGTGAGCCCGGGACTCCGCCCCTCCCCCAGCCTGTCCGTGCCCCCGCCCCCTGGGCCTGCCAACCCGCGTCTCTCCCCGCCCGGTCCCCGGAGCCCTGGAGGGAGGGCGGAGGTGGGGGCCCGGCAGTCAGGCCCACTCAGGTCCCGTCCGGCGGGCGCGTCCCGGCCAGAAATAGCCGGGTCCGTCCAGTTTCCTCCGCCGCAGCCGCCACCGCCGCCGCCCACGGGCTGCCGGCCCTGTCATTACAGCGGGCCGCCGGGCCCCACGCCCTGCCTGTGGGCACTTCGCCGGGGTCGGAGCGAAGCTGGAAAGAATCCCGTGCGGTCCTCGCGAATGGACCGCGTAACCTCCGACGCCCAGCCCGCTGCTGCGTAAGGGATCTGCAGCGTCCAGGATGCTTCGCCCGTGCCTGCTTTTCCTTTTGCGAAATGTGGGCACTCGGACGTATTAGGAGGTCCTCAGACAGGAATGTCTGGACATTGTCCGGAGGACACTCACTGAGAGGTTTCTAACCCTGGGAGCGCCTTGTGGGGAGGGGAAGGAATGTCGAGGAAAGCTTTCAGCGGGCTGGTGGAAGGAGCTCGGCTTTGAGCCCTGGAGATCTGTGCATGGGGGCTGGTGCAGATATGGGGGTTGGGGGGTGTGTGGGGGGGGGCGGTGAAACCCCCAGGGTCACTTCTTTGGGTAGCCTTCCAAGGGACTGTCTGGGCAAGGGACCTCTAAGGAGGCCCCTCAACTCTGGGAAACCAGATACGCATTTTACAGGGTGACCAAGGCACCCAGAGAAGGTCGGTGGATCCTGCTAACCTCCGCCCCTTGCGGAGAGCAAGCTCCCAGGAGGTGGGGGAGTCACTGGAGGGCCTCCCAGGATGGGGGTGCTGGGTCCCCCAGTAAAGCCACCCTGCCTCCTGGGATTATCAAGTCAATGCAAGAGTGGGGCAGTAGCCAGTGGGACCCCTCCTGGAGGAGGACTGTCATGCTCCCAGTGCCTCCTCTTTCCAGTACTGTCAGGCCCAGGTGGGTTGGAATACCTTGGGAAGGGATTTGAGGCTGAGGAACAGGTCTTCCCGGTTCTGAGGGTTGAGACTGAGTCAGGGTTTTGGAGGCTTTGGAGAGCACCACCCACTCTGCATGCCTTCTCCCCTGCTACACAGAGGGGGCCTAGACCGCTGTCCTCTGCTGCTGGCCTCCAGTGCTGTCCTCCAATAGGAGCGCCCCTATTGGCAGGCCTGTCAGAGCCCTCTTTGTTTTCCCTTCCCCTTTGGGTCTGCTAACAAGCCCATGCTGCCAGGCCTCACTTTGGCCCCCCAGCGTGGGAACACAGAAGTTCTGGGGGTTACCATCTCTGCTCTCACCAATCTCTCTCCACTCTCTTCTAGGGCAAGACATATGCCCCAGGCCCACTCTCTGGGGGGTTCCCTAGGCCTTGAACCCTACCACCATGACCTCTGACACCTCTTGAAATCTGCAGACTCCTCTACTCAATAAGTCAGGCCTTCTCATGCCCTGCTCCTTTTCCCAGGCAGATGCACAGTGAAATTCTGACACCAGTGGTTAGTTGACATTAGTGTTTTCATCTTAATTCTCCTTCTTGTTTATTTCTGGCATCTCCCTACTCAGCCCCAGGCCCCAAACCAGGGCATCCCTTGACACCTTCACTTCTCCCTCTGCCCCAGATGCCTCTGGTGGGGGCTGCAGCCAGGGTGTTCCTTTGCACACACCAAATCCACCTCACACAGGCTCTCTTTTGGCCATTGGCCCAGACAGGGGAGCCAATGCCTCCTCCCTGGCCTGGGGTGGTCAGGCAGGATGGGCATGGCTGACTCAGAGCTGCCATTTGCGGCCATGCTCTCTGCCAGCAGTGAGGGTGGGGTCACACCCTACTCAGAGAAGCCAGGCTGCTGCTCTGACCTGTGGGTCAGCCCTCACCCACTCTCCTCCCCTGTGTGTCTGCCTCTCCCACTCGCACACATACTGGAGGCACTCTGCTCGCTTCTGTTGGGTTTAAGCATGTGTGGGTATGATTGCATATCAGGGTGGGGCTGGGGGGGGGGGATGAGAAGCAGAGCAGACAGCTTTGACTGAACCACAAAGTTGCTGGATTCTGCCCTCTCTACCCTCAACCCCCAGGGCCCTCCATGGATCCAGCCCTGGCCAGGTGCCTAAATTACTCTCCTGTCAGTTACCTCTGCAAATTGTTGCTGGGATCCTGTGACTCACAGGTCTTTGCGGCAGGCTCGATTTGGGTGCACAGAGATCAGTTCTCTAATGGTGGAGTCTCAGGCACTCCACTACCCATAGTCTTCATTGTTTATGTGTGTAAAGCTCTGAGGTGTGGGGATGGGGCGTCTGGGATGACTGGAGACAGGTGAGACCTAATGTTAGGGTGCATGTCTGCCCCACATCACTTCTCTACCACCCACTCTGGAACCCCTGGAGAGTGGGGAGTATCAACCCAAGAAGGCTAATTTTCAGAGATCTCAGGCTCCAGGCATGTTGCAGGGCTGGCCCTGCCAACCCCTCCCCCATGAAGCTTAAACCAAGCTCCAGCCTGAGAGGCAAGGTGGAAAGGTTTATTCTGCCCCCTCTCTGCCTTTAGAGCTCCTTTCCTAGGGCCCGTTTAAATCTTGGCTTGCAGTTTCCTGATTGAGAGACTTTGAATAAGTCACTTTACCTCTCTGCAGTCAGAAACCTTAGACACCCTTGGAATCAACTGAAATAACAGATGTTGAGTGTCTGGTACAGTTAAGTGCCTGCTGGAGGGATATGAGCTGGAGTCCCTTCTGACCACAGCTGTCCCCTACCTGGCCTCCTCTGTGGATCCTGGTGGTCACAGAGCTCAGCTGAGGCTCTCAGTCTAAGGACATGCCACTGCAGCTTGTAAAAGACATTCCAGGACTGTAAAACCCCATCCGGGCTTGCTCCAGAGGGTTCTGGGTCCAAGTCCAACACAGAGACATCTGGAGGAAAAGTGAGGGCTACCTCTCCCAAAGGAGCAGCCCTGGCAAAGTGACGGTCCACAGAGTATGCTGGGAAGACACTCCTGATCATACAGCGCTCTAAGATCCAAGACCAACCCCAGGATTGCTGGGTCCACTGGTAATCTCATGAGAATATGGAATGACTTGGTGTTACTTTTCCACAATTATATGTGCAATTTGATCGTGTCTATTCATTTGTGAATATAGCTGCGATGATTGTCTGTTTCACAGTGCACTAAATCCCAACCCCTGTCCCATCCCACCCAACCCCACCAGCAGAGTCTAGTGCTTGGTGTGGGTGAGGAGTCAGGACATATGTCCATAAGACCCACATCTGAGGGAGGAGCCACTGCCTAAGCCTTAAGGAGTATGTGAGCTAAAGAAGACACTAAAACTCCCACTTGAAAATTGTTCTGTATTTCATTTATTCAACAAATATTTGTTGAGCACCTACTGTGTGCCAGGCATTATTATTCTAGAAGCTTGGGAATCATTGGTGAACAAGACAGAACCAAAATCCCTATCCTCATGGAACTTACATTCTAATGGAAGAAAAGAGATATGATATAATAATGTAGTAAGTGAATTGTATAGTATATTAGAAGGTGATGAGAATGGTGACCAAAAATGTAGGGAAAGGGAGTTCAGGGATGAGGGAGGGTTAAATTTTAAATAGGTTGGTCAGGGGAGGAGACATTTGAGCAGAGAGGCAGGGGAGTGAGCCATTTGGTGATATTTAAGAAAGAGGATTCCAGGCCGAGGGAACAGCCAGCGCCAAGGCCCTGAGGCAGGAGTATGCCTGATGTGTTGGTGGCCCCGCGAGAAGGCTGGTATGGTCAGAGCAGAGGAAGTGAGAGGGAGTAACTATGGTGGAGCAGGACAGAGAGGTAACTGGGTCCACGTCCTGGAGAGCTTTGGAAGGACTTCCACTTTTATTTTGGGAGAAATGGCGAGCAATTGTAAGGTTTCAAGCAAAGGAGGGACATGCTAGGACTCATGTTTTAAAAGGATATTTCTGGGACGAGCCACGGTGGCTCAGCAGGGAGAGTTCTCACCTGCTATGCCGGAGACCCGGATTTGATTCCTGGCGCCTGCCCATGCAAAAAAAAAAGGATACTTCTGGCTGCTGGGAAGAGGCCACCATGGAGGGACAAGAGCTGAGCAGGGAGCCTAGTGAGGAGGCACTTACAGTAATTCAGGTGAGTGGATGTTGGCTTGGACCTCTGTGGTTGCAGTGGAGGTTGAAAAGTGGTAGGATTCTGGATACATTTTGAAGGTAGAGCTGTCGGGATTTCCTGGTAGGGTTCGTGAGAGAAAGAGAAGTCAAGGATGACTCTAAGTGTTTGGCCTGAGCAACTGGAAAGGCAGAGTTCCAGTTAGGGGAACAAGTTATAAAATGAAATGGGGAGGGCTGGAGGAGGAGCAGGCACTTTGTTTTGGAGGTAAGTTTGAGGTGTTTTCAAGCAACCAAGAAGAGATGTCAAGTTTGAAATGGGTGTACAACTCTGACTTTAGGAGGGAAATCTGGGCTAGAGAGAAAATTTGGAATACGGTTCAAAACATGTTTAAATACTCATCTCACATAATGGTGGTGGGCATCTATTTTGATATGATCTTTCTGCAGGGCAATTTGGCAATATCTTGGATATTAAAATATTAAATCCTTTGGCCCAACAATTCATTGTACAACTATGCAAAGTATATACCAACATGAACAAGATTGCTTATTACAGCATTATATTGAGTAAGAAAAACATCAGAAACAAGGTGTGGTAGTTAGATTCAGTTGTCAACTTGACCAGGTGAAGGTGCCTAGATCTCTTGCTGTGGACATGAGCCAATGGCGTGTGAACCTCAGTGTTGCTGATTACATCTGCAGTTTGCTAAGAGGTGTGCCTGCTGCAATGAATGACGTTTGATTTAATTGGCTGGTGCTTAAATGAGAGAGCTCAACTTAGCACAACCCAAACAGCTCAGCATACCTCATCTCTGCACTCACAACTCAGTCCAGGCCTTTGGAGATGCAGAAAGAAATCACCCCAGGGAAAGTTGTTGGAACCCAGAGGCCTGGAGAGAAAGCCAGCAGAGATTGTCCTGTGCCTTCCCATGTAAGAAAGAATTTCAGTTGAAAGTTAGCTGCCTTTCCTCTGAAGCACTAACAAAATAAATCCCCTTTTATTAAAAGCCAATCCATTTCTGGTGTGTTGCATTCTGGCAGCTAGCAAACTAGAACACAAGGTGAAGTTCATTGGCAGGAATCTAGTGAAATGAGTTATGATCCTTCCATACAATGGGCTCTACTACAACTGTGAGTCGCTGTGGAAAGAACTCCAAAATGTAAATGACGACAAAAAGCAAGTGGCAAGATAATATGTATAACATGGTGGCATCATTTGTGTTTTTCAGAAACCTTTTTAAATGGATCTTATAGATGTTTATTTTTGTAGAGGCTGGAGGAATACAGTAATAATCTGGAGAAAAGGACTAGGAAGAGAACACTAACTTTCTCCTCTTTATTTATTTATTTATTTATTTACTGTGATGACATAAAAAAATTTTTAAAACTTGAAGAAAAAAAAAAAAGGCCAGGAACCCAAAGCTAAACAAAAATTTGGGTCAGGGGAACAGATTATAACATGCAGAAGAGAGCTAAACAAGAAATATCTGTTATGCTGATGAAAGCCCCCTTGCAGAATGGGGCTGGAGAATGGTTCCAGAGGTGACTTGAGCCCTTTGTTGGTGGTTCAGGGTTTGAGCCATTCATTTATCTAGTCAGTCAGCAGATGGAAATCGAATGCTGGGCAAGGCAGAAACAGGGACTAATCCTATTTATCAGGCAGAGGGTTACCTGAAGAAGTGGGAAATGAGTGGAGATGGGGAAGCACAGAGGACAGGGGAAAGCAAAGAAAGAGTGTTAATAGGAGTAAATGGGCAGCAGCATCAGACCCTACTGAGAAGTGGAGGGAGATAAGGACTGAGAAGTGGCCATTGCTTGGGGACTAGAGGATGGCTGGAGACATTGACATGTACAGTGACCACTAAGCAGAACAGGCTGAAGCCAGAGGGTAGCAGGAATCATGGAAAAGGGGGAACCTACTCCCAAGCTGGGCCAGACTCCCTGTGCCTTTCCCTGAGGCTTTGAGGCATAATGGAGAGGACAAAAGTGATGGGCAAGAATCCATTGTTCTCTCTTTTGTTGCTCAGATGTGGCCTCTCTCTCCAGCCAAGACAACAAGCAAACTCACCACCCTCCCCCGTCTACGTGGGACATGACTCCCAGGGGTGTGGACCTTCCTGGCAATGCGGGACAGAAATCCTAGAACAAGCTGATACTCAGCATCAAGGGATTGAGAAGATCTTCTCGACCAAAAGGGGGAAGAGCGAAATGAGACAAAATAAAGTGTCAGTGGGTGAGAGATTCCAAACAGAGTCGAGAGGTTATCCTGGAGGTTATTCTTACATGTTATTTAGATATCACCTTTTTAGTTAAAGTGTAATGCAGAGGCTGGAGAGAACTGCCTGAAAATGTAGAGCTGTGTTCCAGTAGCCGTGTTTCTTGAAGATGATTCTACAATGATATAGCTTCCACAGTGTGACTGTGTGATTGTGAAAACCTTGTGTCTGATGCTTTTATATACCTTATCAACAGATGAATAAAACATATGGAATAAAAATAAATAATAGGGGAAACAAATGTTAAAATAAACTTAGATTGAAATGCTAGTGATCAATGAAAGGGAGGGGTAAGGAGTATGGTATGTATGAATTTTTTCTGTTGTCTTTTTGTTTCTTTTTCTGAATTGATGCAAATGTTCTAAAAAATGATCATGATGATGAATATGCAACTATGTGATATTGTGAATTACTGATTATATATGTAGAGCGGAATGATCGTATGTTAAGAATGTGTGTGTTTCTTTCTTGTCATTTTTTTTTTAAGTTTAAAAATTAAAAAAAAAAAAAAAAGAATCCAGTGTTCTGTTCCTCCCTAGCTTAGGGAAGAGGGCCAGAGAGCTTTCACAAATAGAACTGCTCCCATCTAAAAAGACCACCGATTTGGGTAGGCTTACCTCTAGTATCTGCAGTGTCCAGGGCAGCTGAGGTCCCCAGACTGCCATACTTCTTTTCCTACCCGCAGGTCTATATTTAGGGACCTTAGGGACCTCCCATGCCTGTGAACAATTGGAAAAACCAGCTTGCTTGCAGAGCTCCCTCTACTCTTCCTCCAAAGCCACCCCTTAGTGTACATACTAGTCATTCTTGGGAGGAGAGACTTGCAGAAGAGGCCTGCACAAGCCCTAGAAATGGGCTCGGGACATTTGGGCAAGTAATTTTTTGGTCCCAGCTGCCTAGAGGGCAGGTGTGGGGCACATCACCTTGGCCCTGTGGACCTTTCATTATGTGGGGAAAAATGCAGTTGGAGAAGGGCCAGAGCAGGATCCTCTAAAGTACATAATCCAGGGAAGGGACCCTGGCTTCCCAGCTCAAGGGTATGGAAAGTACTGGAAGGCACTGATGAAGGAGCCAGGCCCAGCCAATAGAAATGGAAGTAGCCCAGGTCTGTGGCCAGGTATCCTAAGACTCATCTCAGGAAGTGGGTTTCAACTTCAGGACGGTATGCAAGCAAATTCAACACTGGGGTAGCTCGCCTGTGACTAGAAACCGTGGTGGGCCAACGGCAACAAGGTGATGCCAAGACATTTCAGTTCTCTTCCCGAGCTCAGCAAATGACATAATCAAGCTCCTGGTTGCACCCATCAGATATTTGGGAATTATTCTTGGCCACCCTTCTTTCTCACCCTCACCCCCACATTAATCCATCAGCAAGTCTTGTTGATTCTACCTTTTAGATCTATTTCTGCTCCATTTCTCTTACCCTAATCCAAGCTACCTTCATCTCTTTCCAAACTCCTGCAATTGATCTCCCTGTGCTTTCTGCTTCCCTTCTGTCTATTCTTTCACAACAACCAGAGTGATCTTAGTAAAACATAAATCTACCCATAACATTCCCCAACTTAAAACCCTTTGTGGCCCTCCTGCTGTCCTCGTAATAAAGCAAACTCCCTAATGTGACCTACAAAACTATGATCTGGCCTTGCCTACCAGTCTCATTCTCCTCCAACGTTTTTTATTTTGAACTTAAAAAAAAAATTTTATTGAAAAACCAACCAACATACAAACATGAACATTCTTAACATATGAACATTCCATACTTGGTATGCAATCAATGGCTCACAATACCATCACATAGTTGTATATTCATCACCATGATCATTTTTTAGGACATTTGCATCATTCCAGAAAATGAAATAAAAAGAAAAAAGAAGAAGCTGATACATACCATACCCCTTACCTCTCCCTCTCATTGATCACTAGTATTTTCCTCTACCCAATTTATTTTAACATTTGTTCCCCCTATTAATTATTTATTTACTTATTTGCATGGGCAGGCACCGGAAATTGAACCTGGGTCTCCAGCATGGCAGGTGAGAATTCTGCTGAGCCACTATGGCCCACACTATTTATTTTTAATCCATATTTTTTTTACTCATCTGTCCATACCGTAGATATTATCTTGAATTTTTGTTGTGGTAATATGTATGACATAAAATGTTGCATTTTAATCACTTTCAAGTACACAATTCAGTGGAGTTAATTACATTCACAGTATTGTGCTCCCATCCCCACCCCATTCCATTACCAAATCCCCCATTACCAAAACTTTTCCAGCATCCCAAACAGAAACTTTCTACCACTTAAGCATTAACTCACCACTTCCCACCCCACCCCTGCTGACTTGTATTCTACTTTCTGTATCTAGGAACTTACTTATTCTAGTAATTTCACGTAAGTGACACCACATAATATTTGTTCTTTGCTTAATGGCTTATTTCACTCAACATGATGTCTTCAAAGTTCGTCCATGTTGTAGCATGTATCAGAACTTCATTCCTTTTCATGACTGAATAATATTCATTGTATGTATATAACATATTTTGTTTATCCATTCATTCATTGAGGGAAATATGGGTTGCTTCCACATTTTGGCTATTGTGAACAATGCTGCTATGAATCTCTGTGTACAGATAACTGCTCGAGTCCCCACTTTCAATTGTTTTGGGTATAATACCTAGTAGTTTGCTTTTTCACATGGGCAGGCACCGGGAATCAAACCCAGTCTCCGGCAAGACAGGCAAGAATTCTGCCACTGAGCCACCATAGCACCACCCTCTGCTTTTTAATAATAGCCATTCTAGTGGAGGTAAAGTGGTATCTCATTGCTTTTGATTTGCATTCCCTTAATGACCAGTGATGTTGAGCATCTTTTCATGTGCTTGTTGGTCATTTGTATGTTTTCTTTGGAGAGATGTCTATTCAAGTCCTTGGCCCATTTTTAAAAATGTTTTTTTGTCTCTATGTGGGACATGACTCCCACGGGTGTGGACCTTCCTGGCAACGTGGGACAGAGATCTTGGAATGAGCAGAGACTCAGCATCAAGGGATTGAGAAAAACCTTAGAATGAGCTGAGATTTAGTATCAAGGGATTGAGAAAACTTTCTCGACCAAAAGGGGGAAGAGGGAAATGAGACAAAGTGTCAATGGCTGAGAGATTCCAAACAGAGTTGAGAGGTTATCCTGGAGGTAATTCTTATGCATCAAGTATATATCATCTTGTTATTCACGATGTAATGGAGAGGCTGGAGGGAACTGCCTGAAAATGTAGAGCTGCTTTCCAGTAGCCATGTTTCTTTTTATTTTTATTTTTTTATTTTTATTATTTTTTTATTAATTAATGAAAAAAAGAAATTAACCCAACATTTAGAAATCATACCATTCTACATATGCAATCAGTAATTCTTAACATCATCACGTAGATGCATGATCATCGTTTCTTAGTACATTTGCATCGGTTTAGAAGAACTAGCAACACAACAGAAAAAGATATAGAATGTTAATATAGAGAAAAAAATAAAAGTAATAATAATAGTAAAAAAAAAAACAAAAAAAAACCCTATAGCTCAGATGCAGCTTCATTCAGTGTTTTAACATGATTACTTTACAATTAGGTATTATTGTGCTGTCCATTTTTGAGTTTTTGTATCTAGTCCTGTCGCACAGTCTGTATCCCTTCAGCTCCAATTACTCATTATCTTACCCTGTTTCTAACTCCTGCTGGACTCTGTTACCAATGACATATTCCAAGTTTATTCTCGAATGTCGGTTCACATCAGTGGGACCATACAGTATTTGTCCTTTAGTTTTTGGCTAGACTCACTCAGCATAATGTTCTCTAGGTCCATCCATGTTATTACATGGTTCATAAGTTTATCTTGTCTTAAAGCTGCATAATATTCCATCGTATGTATATACCACAGTTTGTTTAGCCACTCTTCTGTTGATGGGCATTTTGGCTGTTTCCATCTCTTTGCAATTGTAAATAATGCTGCTATAAACATTGGTGTGCAAATGTCCATTTGTGTCTTTGCGCTTAAGTCCTTTGAGTAGATACCCAGCAATGGTATTGCTGGGTCGTATGGCAGTTCTATATTCAGCTTTTTGAGGAACCGCCAAACTGCCTTCCAAGTGGTTGCACCATTTGACATTCCCACCAACAGTGGATAAGTGTGCCTCTTTCTCCGCATCCTCTCCAGCACTTGTCATTTTCTGTTTTGTTGATAATGGCCATTCTGGTGGGTGTGAGATGATATCTCATTGTGGTTTTGATTTGCATTTCTCTAATGGCCAGGGACATTGAGCATCTCTTCATGTGCCTTTTGGCCATTTGTATTTCCTCTTCTGGTAGGTGTCTGTTCAAGTCTTTTTCCCATTTTGTAATTGGGTTGGCTGTCTTTTTGTTGTTGAGTTGAACAATCTCTTTATAAATTCTGGATACTAGACCTTTATCTGATATGTCATTTCCAAATATTGTCTCCCATTGTGTAGGCTGTCTTTCTACTTTCTTGATGAAGTTCTTTGATGCACAAAAGTGTTTAATTTTGAGGAGCTCCCATTTATTTATTTCCTTCTTCAGTGCTCTTGCTTTAGGTTTAAGGTCCATAAAACTGCCTCCAATTGTAAGTTTCATAAGAAATCTCCCTACATTTTCCTCTAACTGTTTTATGGTCTTAGACCTAATGTTTAGATCTTTGATCCATTTTGAGTTAACTTTTGTATAGGGTGTGAGATACGGGTCCTCTTTCATTCTTTTGCATATGGATATCCAGTTCTCTAGGCACCATTTATTGAAGAGACTGTTCTGTCCCAGGTGAGTTGGCTTGTGTATTACTTAGGGTTCTCTAGAGAAACAGAATCAACAGGGAACACTTGCAAATATAAAATTTATGAAAGTGTCTCACGTGACTGTAGGAACGCAGAGTCCAAAATCCACAGGGCAGGCTGCGAAGCCGATGACTCCAATGGATGGCCTGGATGAACTCCACAGGAGAGGCTCACCAGCCAAAGCAGGAAGAGAGCCTGTCTCCTCTGAGTCCTCCTTAAAAGGCTTCCCATGATTGGATTTAGCATCACTAATTGCAGAAGACACTCCCCTTTGACTGATTACAAATGGAATCAGCTGTGGATGTAGCTGACGTGATCATGACCTAATCCTATGAAATGTCCTCATTGCAACAGACAGGCCAGCGCTTGCCCAATCAGATGAACAGGTCCCACAACTTGGCCAAGTTGACACCTGTCCCTAACCATGACAGCTTGACTGCCTTATCAAAGATCAAATGTCCATAGATGAGAGGGTCTATATCTGAGCACTCTATTCGATTCCATTGGTCGATATATCTATCTTTATGCCAATACCATGCTGTTTTGACCACTGTGGCTTCATAATATGCCTTAAAGTCTGGCAGCACGAGACCTCCAGCTTCGTTTTTTTTCCTCAAGATATTTTTAGCAATTCGGGGCACCCTGCCCTTCCAGATAAATTTGCTTATTGGTTTTTCTATTTCTGAAAAATAAGTTGTTGGGATTTTGATTGGTATTGCATTGAATCTGTAAATCAATTTAGGTAGCATTGACATCTTAACTACATTAGGCTTCCAATCCATGAACACGGTATGCCCTTCCATCTATTTAGGTCTTCTGTGATTTCTTTTAACAGTTTTTTGTAGTTTTCTTTATATATGTTTTTTGTCTCTTTAGTTAAATTTATTCCTAGGTATTTCATTCTTTTAGTTGCAATTGTAAATGGGATTAGTTTCTTGATTTCCCCCTCTGCTTGTTCATTGCTAGTGTATAGAAACGCTACAGATTTTTGAATGTTGATCTTGTAACCTGCTACTTTGCTATACTCATTTATTAGCTCTAGTAGTTTTGTTGTGGATTTTTCCGGGTTTTCAACATATAGTATCATATCGTCTGCAAACAGTGATAGTTCTACTTCTTCCTTTCCAATTTTGATGCCTTGTATTTCTTTTTCTTGTCTAATTGCTCTGGCTAGAACCTCCAACACAATGTTGAATAATAGTGGTGATAGTGGACATCCTTGTCTTGTTCCTGATCTTAGGGGGAAAGTTTTCAATTTTTCCCCATTGAGGATGATATTAGCTGTGGGTTTTTCATATATTCCCTCTATCATTTTAAGGAAGTTCCCTTGTATTCCTATCTTTTGAAGTGTTTTCAACAGGAAAGGATGTTGAATCTTGTCAAATGCCTTCTCTGCATCAATTGAGATGATCATGTGATTTTTCTGCTTTGATTTGTTGATATGGTGTATTACATTAATTGATTTTCTTATGTTGAACCATCCTTGCATACCTGGGATGAATCCTACTTGGTCATGATGTATAATTCTTTTAATGTGTTGTTGGATATGATTTGCTAGAATTTTATTGAGGATTTTTGCATCTATATTCATTAGAGAGATTGGTCTGTAGTTTTCTTTTTTTGTAATATCTTTGCCTGGTTTTGGTATGAGGGTGATGTTGGCTTCATAGAATGAATTAGGTAGTTTTCCCTCCACTTCGATTTTTTTGAAGAGTTTGAGGAGAGTTGGTACTAATTCTTTCTGGAATGTTTGATAGAATTCAGATGTGAAGCTGTCTGGTCCTGGACTTTTCTTTTTAGGAAGGTTTTGAATGACTAATTCAATTTCTTTACTTGTGATTGGTTTGTTGAGGTCATCTATGTCTTCTTGAGTCAAAGTTGGTTGTTCATGTCTTTCCAGGAACCCGTCCATTTCATCTAAATTGTTGTATTTATTAGCGTAAAGTTGTTCATAGTATCCTGTTATTACCTCCTTTATTTCTGTGAGGTCAGTAGTTATGTCTCCTGTTCCATTTCTGATCTTATTTATTTGCATCCTCTCTCTTCTTCTTTTTGTCAATCTTGCTAAGGGCCCATCAATCTTATTGATTTTCTCATAGAACCAACTTCTGGTCTTATTGATTTTCTCTATTGTTTTCAATTTCATTTATTTCTGCTCTAATCTTTGTTATTTCTTTCCTTTTGCTTGCTTTGGGATTAGTTTGCTGTTCTTTCTCCAGTTCTTCCAAGTGGACGGTTAATTCTTGCATTTTTGCCTTATCTTCTTTTCTGATATAGGCAGTTAGGGCAATAAATTTCCCTCTTAGCACTGCCTTTGCTGCGTCCCATAAGTTTTGATATGTTGTGTTTTCATTTTCATTCGCCTCTAGGTATTTACTAATTTCTCTTGCAATTTCTTCTTTGACCCACTTGTTGTTTAAGAGTGTGTTGTTGAGCCTCCACGTATTTGTGAATTTTCTGGCATTCCGCCTATTATTGATTTCCAACTTCATTCCTTTATGATCTTAGAAAGTGTTGTGTATGATTTCAATCTTTTTAAATTTGTTAAGACTTGCTTTGTGACCCAGCATATGGTCTATCTTTGAGAATGATCCATGAGCCCTTGAAAAAAAGGTGTAGCCTGCTGTTGTGGGATGTAATGTCAGATAAATGTCTGTTAAGTCTAGCTCATTTATAGTAATATTCAGATTCTCTATTTCTTTATTGATCCTCTGTCTAGATGTTCTGTCCATTGATGAGAGTGGTGAATTGAAGTCTCCAACTATTATGGTATATGTGTCTATTTCCCTTTTCAGTGTTTGCAGTGTATTCCTCACGTATTTTGGGGCATTCTGGTTCGGTGTGTAAATATTTATGATTGTTATGTCTTCTTGTTTAATTGTTCCTTTTATTAGTATATAATGTCCTTCTTTGTCTCTTTTAACTGTTTTACATTTGAAGTCTAGTTTGTTGGATATTAGTATAGCCACTCCTGCTCTTTTCTGGTTGTTATTTGCATGAAATATCTTTTCCCAACCTTTCACTTTCAACCTATATTTATCTTTGGGTCTAAGATGTGTTTCCTGTAGACAGCATATAGAAGGATCCTGTTTTTTAATCCATTCTGCCAGTCTATGTCTTTTGATTGGGGAATTCAGTCCATTAACATTTAGTGTTATTACTGTTTGGATAATATTTTCCTCTACCATTTTGGCTTTTGTATTATATATATCATATCTGACTTTCCTTCTTTCTACACTCTTCTCCATACCTCTCTCTTCTGTCTTTTCATATCTGACTCTAGTGCTCCCTTTAGTATTTCTTGCAGAGCTGGTCTCTTGGTCACAAATTCTCTCAGTGACTTTTTGTCCGAGAATGTTTTAATTTCTCCCTCATTTTTGAAGGACAATTTTGCTGGATATAGGAGTCTTGGTTGGCAGTTTTTCTCTTTTAGTAATTTAAATATATCATCCCACTGTCTTCTAGCTTCCATGGTTTCTGCTGAGAAATCTACACATAGTCTTATTGGGTTTCCCTTGTATGTGAGGGATTGTTTTTCTCTTGCTGCTTTCAAGATCCTCTCTCTCTCTTTGACCTCTGACATTCTAACTAGTAAGTGTCTTGGAGAACACCTATTTGGGTCTAATCTCTTTGGGGTGTGCTGCACTTCTTGGATCTTTAATTTTAGGTTTTTCATAAGAGTTGGGAAATTTTTGGTGATAACTTCTTCCATTAGTTTTTCTCCTCCTTTTCCCTTCTCTTCTCCTTCTGGGACACCCACAACATATATATTTGTGCGGTTCATATTGTCCTCGAGTTCCCTGATACCCTGTTCAAATTTTTCCATTCTTTTCCCGATAGTTTCTGTTTCTTTTTGGAATTCAGATGTTCCATCCTCCAAATCACTAATTCTATCTTCTGTCTCTTTAAATCTATCATTGTAGGTATCCATTGTTTTTTCCATCTTTTCTACTTTATCCTTCACTTCCATAAGTTCTGTGATTTGTTTTTTCAGTTTTTCTATTTCTTCTTTTTGTTCAGCACATGTCTTCTTCATGTCCTCCCTCAATTTATCGATTTCGTTTTTGAAGAGATTTCCCATTTCTGTTCGTATATTCAGCATTAGTTGTCTCAGCTCCTGTATCTCATTTGAACTATTGGTTTGTTCCTTTGACTGGGCCATATTTTCAATTTTCTGAGCATGATCCATTATCTTCTGCTGGCGTCTGGGCATTTAGTCAGATTTCCCTGGGTGTTGGACCCAACAGGTTGAAAGATTTTTCTGTGAAATCTCTGGGTTCTGTTTTTCTGATCCTGCCCAGTAGGTGGCGCTCGTGGCACACGTTTGTCTGCGGGTCCCACCAGTAAAAGGTGCTGTGGGTCCTTTAACTTTGGAAAACTCTCGCCGTGGGGGAGGTTCACCAGCCGAAGCGGCTTGGAAGAGTGCCAGCCGGCCCGGGGGTCTGAACGCGGGGAGGGTCACCAGCCGCCGCAGCCCAGGAGAGCGCCCGTCCGAATTTCCTAGTCGTCCCGGGGCGCCAAGCGTGGCGGGAGGGTGCCAGCTGCCGCGGCCCGGGAGAGTGCACTGTTCCCAGCCGGGCCAGGGTGTCACGTGTTTGGATGGGACCCCCCCGGTCACTGTTCTCCGCAGCCTGGGCATTTCCGATCCAATTCTCTCAGTTGGTCCGGGGGGCCTCGTGTGGCGGCTGTGCCAGCTGCCGCAACTTGAGGGGACCACCTGCCCAATTCTGCCAGCTGGCCCGGGAAGGAGGAAGGGAGGGACTCTGGCCGCTTGCCGCCCCGCCCGGGGAAGCCCGCACCCCTCGGCGATCTCACTGGTGCGGGTTCTCCCAGCCAGTCAGCCATTCCAGGATGGGGTACACTGTCTTTTTTATCTCTGTCGTGGCTCCGGGAGCTGTTCTGTATTGTTTCTACTCCCCTAGTAGCTGTTCTGGAGGAGGAAAGGTGAGGATGGCAAGGCTGTCAAGGACGGTGGCGGAGGAGCCGGTGAAGGCGGAAGAGGGCACAGTGGTGGTTGGAGAGCCGCTGGAGTAGGATGAGAAAGGGAAGGATAAGATGGCAGATGGAGCGCCGCCGGAACAGAAGGGGAAAGAGAAGGGCAAGATGGCGGCGGGAGCGCTGCCAGCGGAAAAAGAGGAAGAGGAGGGCTAGATGGCAGCGGGAGCGCCGCTGGCGGAGAAAGAGGAAGAGGAGGGCTAGGTGGTGGCGGGAACGCCGGCGGAGAAAGAGGAAGAAGAGGGCTAGATGGCGGCGGGAGCCCCACCAGCAGAGAAAGAGAGCCGGTAGCCATGTTTCTTGATGATGATTGTATAATGATATATTGTGAATTGCTGAGTGTGTGACTGATGTGATGATTGTGACTGTGTGATTGTGAAAACCTTGTGTCTGATGCTCCTTTTATCTACCTTGTCAACAGATGAGTAGAATATATGGAATAAAAATAAATAATAGGGGGAACAAATTTAAAATAAATTTAGTTTGAAATGCTAGTGATCAATGAAAGCGAGGGGTAAGGGGTATGGTATGTAAAATTTTTTTTTCTGTTTTTGTTTTATTTTTCTGTTGTCTTTTTATGTCTTTTTCTGAATTGATGCAAATGTGTGGGAAATGATCATGATGATGAATATGCAACTATGTGATGATATTATGAATTGCTGAGTGTATGTGTTGGGAATGTTTGTGCGTCTTGTAATTTTTTTTTAATAAAAAATTTTTTTAAAAATGTCTTTTTGGTTGTTGATTTGTAGCAGTTCTTTCTATACTGTGGATATTAAACCCTTATCACATATATGGTTTCCAAATAGTTTCTCCCATTCTACAGGTTTTTTCACTTCCTTGATAATGACCTTTGATGCGCAGATTTTTATTATTTAATTTTGATGCGGTTCAGTTTATCTAATTTTTCTTTTGTTGCTCATGCTTTTGGTGTAAAATCTAAGAATCCATTGACTAATAAAAGATCCTGAAGGTGTTTCCCTGTGTTTTCTTCTAGGAGTTTTAAAGTTTAAGTTCTTATACTTAGGTCTTTGATCCATTTTGAGTTAATTTTGTGTATAGTGTAAGGTAGGGGTCCACTTTCATTCTTTTGTACGTGGATATCCAGTTTTCCCAGCACCATTTATTGAATCTCCTCAAACTTTAAGTTCTCTCATGCGGAATTTCTTTCAACTCCTCCCCTACGCAGTGCTCTCTTCCAGCTTATGTACCCCTGGGTCCTCTGCATGTTGCGCCATGTTTTTTCTCTCCTGGCTCACTCCTACTTATTTTATTTTTACTTAAAAAAAAATAAAGTATACTTACATTCAGCAAAATCACCCTTTATGGCATACAGTCCTATAAGGCTTGAGAAATTCATTGTCATGTAATAATCAAGATATAGAACAGGTCCAACACTCCCAAGAAATTCCCTCATGCCCTTTATAGCTAACCCTACCCCACATCTCCAGCTCTTGGCAACCACTGATTTGTTTTCAGTCCCTATGGTTTTGCATTTTCCAGAATGTTCTATAAATGGAAGCATTCAGTATATATGTAGTCTTTTTGAGACTGGCTTCTTTTACTAGCATTAATGCATTCAAATTTCATCTATGTTCTATGTATCAATAATCTGTTTCCATTTTTATTGACAAGTAGTATTTCATTGTTTAGATGTACTACAATTTGTTTATCCATTCACCAGTGAAAGGGCATTTTTTTTTCCTACAAGTTTTGGCAATTATGAATAAAGCTTCTATAAAATTTACATGCAAGTTTTTGTGTGTACCTGAGTTTTCATTTCATTTGGGAAAATACCTAGGAGTGGGATTGCTATATGTGTCACTTTTTAAAGAAACTGCAAAACTGTCTTCCATAATGACTGTACTAGTTTATAGACTCCTTGCCATATATGAGGATTCCAGTTGCTCCACATCCTCACTGTGCTTGTTTGTCCCCCCTTTTAAAAAATATTTTTATTGACAAATCTTGACACACATACATTCCATACATGATGTACAATCAATGGCTCACAGTTTCATCACATAGTTGGGTATGCATCACCATGATCATTTTTTTAAAATTTTTTTTTATTAATCAAAAAAAAGAAAAGAAATTAACACAACATTTAGAAATCATTCCATTCTACACATGTACTCAGTAATTCTTAGTATCATCACATAGATGTATGATCATCATTTCTTAGTACATTTGCATCGATTTAGGAAAAGAACTAGCAAAACAGCAGAAAAAAATATAGAATGTTAGTATAGAGAACAGAATTAAAATAATAATTCTAATAAAAAATATATATATATAAAAGGAAAAAGAGAAAAACAAAAACAAAAGATACAAACAAACAAACAAACAAACAAAAAACTATATTTCAGGTGCAGCTTCATTCAGTGTTCCAACATAGTTACATTACACTTAGGTATTATTGTGCTGTCCATTTTTGAGTTTTTGTATCTAGTCCTGTTCCACAGTCTGTATCCCTTCAGCTCCAATTACCCATTATCTTACCCTGTTTCTAACTCCTGCTGGACTCTGTTACCAATGACATATTCCAAGTTTATTCTCGAATGTCGGTTCACATCAGTGGGACCATACAGTATTTGTCCTTTAGTTTTTGGCTAGACTCACTCAGCATAATGTTCTCTAGGTCCATCCATGTTATTACATGCTTCATAAGTTTAGTCTGTCTTAAAGCTGCATAATATTCCATCATAGGTATATGCCACAGTTTGTTTAGCCACTCGTCTATTGATGGACATTTTGGCTGTTTCCATCTCTTTGCAATTGTAGATAACGCTGCTATAAACATTGGTGTGCAAATGTCCGTCTGTGTCTTTGCCCTTAAGTCCTTTGAGTAGATACCTAGCAGTGGTATTGCTGGGTCGTAATCCATTCTGCCCGTCTATGTCTTTTGATTGGGAAATTCAGTCCATTAACTTTTAGTGTTATTACTGTTTGGATAATATTTTCCTCTACCATTTTGGCTTTTGTATTATATATATCATATCTGATTTTCCTTCTTTCTACACTTTACTCCATACCTCTCTCTTCTGTCTTTTCGGTTCTGACTCTAGTGCTCCCTTTAGTATTTCTTGCAGAGCTGGTCTCTTGGTCACAAATTCTCTCAGTGACTTTTTGTCTATAAATGTTTTAATTTCTCCTTCATTTTTGAAGGACAATTTTGCTGGATATAGGAGTCTTGGTTGGCAGTTTTTCTCTTTTAGTAATTTAAATATATCATCCCACTGTCTTCTAGCTTCCATGGTTTCTGCTGAGAAATCTACACATAGTCTTATTGGGTTTCCCTTGTATGTGACAGATTGTTTTTCTCTTGCTGCTTTCAAGATCCTCTCTTTCTCTTTGACCTCTGACATTCTAACTAGTAAGTGTCTTGGAGAACGCCTATTTGGGTCTATTCTCTTTGGGGTGCGCTGCACTTCTTGAATCTGTAAGTTTAGGTCTTTCATAAGAGTTGGGAAATTTTCAGTGATAATTTCTTCCATTAGTTTTTCTCCTCCTTTTCCCTTCTCTTCTCCTTCTGGGACACCCACAACATGTATATTTGTGCGCTTCATATTGTCATTCAGTTCCCTGATCCCCTGCTCAAGTTTTTCCATTCTTTTCCCTATAGTTTCTGTTTCTTTTTGGAATTCAGATGTTCCATCCTCCAGTTCACTAATTGTAGCTTCTGTCTCTTGAGATCTACCATTGTAGGTATCCATTGTTTTTTCCATTTTTTCTTCTTTGTTCTTCACTCCCATAAGTTCTGTGATTTGTTTTTTCAGATTTTCTATTTCTTTTTGTTCAGCCCATGTCTTCTTCATGTCCTCCCTCAATATATTGATTTGGTTTTTGAAGAGTTTTTCCATTTCTGTTCGTATATTCAGCATTAGTTGTCTCAGCTCCTGTATCTCATTTGAACTATTGGTTTGTTCCTTTGACTGGGCCATATCTTCAATTTTCCGAGCGTCATCCATTATTTTCTGCTGGTGTCTGGGCATTTGATCAGATTTTCCTGGGTGTGGGACCCGGCTGGTTGAAAGGTTTTTCTGTGACATCTCTGGGCTCTGTTTTTCTTTTCCTGCCCAGTAGGTGGCGCTCGTGGCGCTCGTCTGTCTGCGGGTCCCACCAGTAAAAGATGCTGTGGCTCCTTTAACTTGCCAATCCGAATTTCGCAGTCAGCCCGGGAAACCGCGCGTGGAGGGGGGGTTGCTGGCCGCCGCGGCTTGGGGGAGTGCCGGTCCAAATTCCCCAGCTGGCCCGAGACGCCAAGCGTGGCGGGAGGGCCCCGTTATCCAACGTTCCCAGTCAGACCGGGGAGCCACATGCGTGGAGGGGACCCCAGTCGCCAGCCGCCCCAGCCGGGAAAACGCGCGCCCCTCGGGTATCTCACCGCAGCAGATTCTCCCTGCCCGTTCAGCCGTTCCAGAATGGGGTACGCTGTCTTTTTGGTCTCTGTCGTGGTTCCGGGAGCTGTTTCGTATTGTTTCTGTTTCTTTAGTTGCTGTTCTGGAGGAGGAACTAGGACCCATGCATCTTACTAAGCCGCCATCTTCTCCGGAAGTTCACAACTTCACTTTTGGATGTACAGTCCAAGGCACCTGGGACCTTGTGGGGCATCCAGGAGTTAGGCAGAGGAAAACCCAAGTTCTGAGCTCAGGATAGTCCTTGCAGGTCCTTGGCCTTAAATGAAGGCCTGATAAACTGCTTCAGCTCACTCGGTCATCTGTTAAAAAACCAGGACTGCCCCAACATGGCAACCGCAATGCAGTTCCAGAGGTATTTTCTGTGCAAAGACCATGATCATTTTTAATAACATTTACATCACTCCAGAGAAAGAAATAAAAAGAAAAAAGGAAAAACTCATACATGCCATACCCCTTACCCCTCCTTCTCATTGACCACTAGTATTTCCATCTACCCAATTTATTTTACCCATTATCCCCCTTATTATTTATTTATTTTTATCCATACTTTTTCACTCATTTGTCCATACCCTGGATAAAAGGGAGCATCGGACACAAGATTTTCACAGTCACACAGTCACAGTGAAAAGTTATATCTTTATACAATCATCTTCAAGAATCAAGGCTACTGGAACACAGCTCAACAGTTTCAGGTACTTTCCTCCAGCCACTCCAATACACCATAAACTAAAAACGGATATCTATATAATGCATACGAATAACCTCCAGGGTAACCTATTGACTGTGTTTGAAATCTCTCAGCCACTGAGTCTTTATTTTGTGTCAATTCTCTCTTTCCCCTTTTGGTCAAGAAGGCTTTGTCAATCCCTTGATGCTGGGTCCCAGCTATTTCCAGGAGTTCTGTCCCATGTTGCCAGGGAGATTTACGCCCCCTGAGAGTCATGTTTGGCCCCTTAACTAATTAATTTATTTTGCCATTCTACTAAGTGTGTAGCAGTATGGAATTGCGGTTTTAATTTCCACTTGCTTAATGAATAATGTTGAAAGAACTTATTCTTTTAAAATCTGCTCAGGTGTTACATCCTCCAAAAAGTGTCCTCTCACACTATAAACGGATCAAATTTCTGCCCTTTGCGGGTTCCACGACATCTAGCATTTCTCACCACCTTACCCTTAAAGTACTAAACTCCAGTTATTTTACTGTCGCCCACCATCCGACCCCGGATTTCTCTCTCACAAGAGCGCGCGCGCGCGCGCGCACACACACACACACACACACACACACACACACACACACACACACACACTGTGAGCGCTCTGAAAGCAGAAGCAGCTCCCAACACGGACCTGAAACAGTCTTTACACAGTAAATATTAAGTGGATGAATGAATAATCGCTACACTAATTAAAGAATGGATGGATGGAAGTAAGTAGTTAGAAGCAAAGTTTTGTAATCAGATTGGCATGGCTGTATCATAAACTCTTTCTCCATCAGCGCCTCACACTGATCATCATAAAAAACGGAGACGATTCTGCTGACGATGACAACGATGACACGATGACGCTTGAAGAAGCGAAGCGGAAGGGGCGGGACCGGAAGCGGATATGCGACTGCAAGTTAGCGGCGGCTCTGTTGCCATGGACACCCGGAGCTACAGAGGGCTGAGGTCCTCCGAGTCCGAACCCTACGTGTCCGAGGTGGCAACCCGGGGGACAACCTCGCGTCTCGCCCGGTCCCACAGCCCCAGCCTGTCTTCTTGGAGGTCCTCCTTGCAATCCTCCCTCGCCTACTTTGAGGGCTTCTCCTGCAGCTCTGAGGGCCGGCCCCGCCGTGACTCACAGCCTGAGCTCGCGCTGCATCCGGAGCCGCAGCTGCTCCGTCTGCGCCCGGCCTCGCGGCGCACCCAAGACGTCTCGCACCTGCTGACCGGCGTCTTTCGCAACCTCTACTCGGTGGAGGTAATTGGCGAGGACGTGAGCACCAGCTTAATCAAGGCCCGCGGCAGCGAGGATGCGCGCCACGAGAAGTTCGTGGATGAGCTGCGGCAGGTAACGCGGTCCCTGCGCGCTTCCTGCCCGTGGCCGCGCGGTGGCGCTGTAGCATCGCATTTGTGGACTGGGCAGGAAAGCCAGGGTGCTCTATAAAATAAAGAAAATTAATACCTATCTCATAGTTTTTAAAAAATAAGTTAGTGCAGCAAAGCATTTACAACATTGAGCACCTGGCATATAGTAAGCACTCAGTGAGTAATAGTTAGTGTTGTTACTTTTATTTGAATACGGTATTAATTCCTGCACTCAAGTATTGGGAATCTGGGATTAGTGCCAGACCCAATAAGAGGACACATGACACAAACCATGGTGCTTTTTTATTTTAGTTTGGTTTGGTTTTTTTCTTTTTCTTTTTCTTTTTACCATGGTGCTTTATATTTAAGGTCTCTGGTCACTTCTGCTGATCCTAAACAGATTTAACTACCTCCTTCTAAGCCTCCATTATACCCACATTCATATTTCTATTATAGGACTTCGTGTGTGTGTGTGTGTGTGTGTGTGTGTGTGTGTGGTAACATATGCAACACAAAATTTCCCATTTGAATCATTTCCCATTTTATTTATTTTTCACTTCAGTGGTACTAATTACATTCACAGTATTCTGCTACCATCACCTCCATCTTTTTCGTGGCCCCATACAGAAACTCTGTTAAGCAATTCCTACCCCACAGCAGCCTCTGGCGACCTGTGATCAGCTTTGTCTCTATGAATTTGCTTATTCTAGATATTTCACATAAGTGGAATCATTTCTCCTTTTTGTCTGACTTATTTCACTCAACACGATTTTAAGGTCTATACGTATCACAGCATGTATGGGAACTTCATTCCTCTTTACGGCTGAATAATAATTCCACTGTCTGCATATACCACATTTTGCTTATCCATTGGTCTGTTGATGGACACGTGGGTTGCTTCCATCTTTTGGCTGTTGTGAATAACTCTTCCTGTTTCTTTGTATGCCTTGGATTTTTTTTTGTTGTTGTTGGAAGTCTGGACATTTGAATATTTTGATGTATTAGTGCTGGAAATCAGTTCATTCTTCTTCCCCAGGGTTTGCTGGTTGTTTTGCTTTCTTTTTGTCTATGTTTGTTTGTTTTGGTTGTTGAAGGCTGTGCTGTAAATTGATTCTGTGTTGAGGCTTTCCTTCAACACCTACTCTAGCTTTTATTGGCCTGTGTATCGGTCTGAGGTATACATTTAGGTTCTTCTCAGATTTTTTCAAGCACGTTGTCTTACCCTGGGGCATGCACATTTACTCAGTTCTGTGCCACTTCTCCGCACACTTGCCCGCCTTAAGTCAGTCACCAGTCGGGTTGGAATAGACATATAAGTACATTAAATTTGTGTATTCATTGTGCTCTGTTCTCTCCACCAAGGGCCTACATGGTAACACAAACCACTATCCTACAGATGTCCAAGTAGAGCAGGTGGTAGGATCAGGGCAATTAAAAGCTCTAAGCAGATTTCTTATCATTTTTAGGTTACATTCTCTTGATTCAGCATTCGTTTGGTTGCTGTTTACCTTTGACTGTTTTCCGGAGTTCTGGGGCAGTTCATTCTAGCAGTTTCTGCTTATTTTTCTATATTTTGGGGAGTTGGGGTTTGTGTGCATTTGGAACTTCTTACTCTGTCATCTTGCTGATGTCACTTCTATCACAGGACTCAAGAATAGGCTCTATTCCTCTTATTGGTATTCTTGCCTTGCCCTCTACTGGATTGTAAACTTTCTGAGGGGAGACTGTATCTGATTCATTTCTCTCCTCTATTTTACATGGTAAATGCACAATAAGTCTTTATTAAAAGAAAGACCAAAATGTTTATCTTTGAGGATCTGTCAACTCTAGAAATATAATAAGTAGCGTTGTCTCCCTATACTAACTTGTCCTTAACATTATCTGTAGCAGTGAGCCCTCTGCTTCTTGCTTTGAGAAATCTGAACTAGAAAATATGGACCAGAAGCTTGGCTAGCTGGTGAGTCGATCTGTAATCAATCTGGAGGAGTGTGTTGGGCAGGCATATTGTGCTTTTCAGAAGCTGACACCATGTCAAGGTTTGAGATACAAGATGATGGTTAGAGATCAATACCTGTGAAGGAACGGGGCAGAAACAGGATTGGGCAGTGGATGACATCCACTGTGATACATGCCTGTCACTTGATAAATGGTGGCAGATTGCTTTGGAGATGGCATTGCCAATCAGGTTTCTCTCTTTGGGTCTCAAATTGTCAGACTTTTGTAATGTTGCCTACCGTAGTCATCAGAGGCAGTTGCCTCAGGAAGGACATGATATCAGACAAACCTTTTCTGACAGCTGACATAGACTCTGAAGGTGCTGACAGCTCATCAGCTCTAAGCTAAATGCACTCCCTGCAGCCAGGCAGCAAGTCCTTCCTTGAAGGGAGCTCTGGGTTATACATGCCCTTGTCTACCACATGTGGTGTGGTAACTTGGATTAGGTATTGCAGAGTTTGAATGACAGTTTTCTCTATGAGGGAGTCAGGAGACAGGGTTCCAGTCCCGGTTGTGTTACTGACCTTACTATGAAACTTTTAAGCCATGTTCCCTCTGTTGGTTTCAGTTTTCATGTCTGTTATGTTGGGCCACCTGGTCTCTTTGGTTCTGTGACTGGTCGTCTGTACTTTATGAGAAGCCCTGATGCTGGGGTGTGGTTGAATAAAGCAATGTGTCCTCACCATATTTCTGTGCCTTTGGTCATGCCCACTTCCCAGATTCGAGAGCTCTACAAGCAGCGGCTGGATGGGGTTGAAATGTTGGAGAGACATATCATTCAGGCCCGTGCTCGGGCCATGGCGGAGGAGGAGCGGACCATCCACCAGGCAGAGGCACAGTTCCTTGAGGCCTCCAGCAACATCAGATTGCCTCCAGGTGTGTATAAAGAACTCCCATATGCTTTTCACCCTATTTCCCCGACTCTGAATGTTTTACAATATTTTCTCCATTGCTCATTCTCAAGCCTTTTTCTGAACATTTGAGAGCAGGTTGCAGATATGATGTGTCATCACCACAAAACACTCCACTGTGCCAGTCTCCAAATAGGAACACTATCCTACAAAACAAGCATGCAGCCCTCCAGATCAGGAAATCAGCTTTGTACTGCTCTAACCTCCAATCTAACCTCCAATCCACGTATCCCATTCAGATTTTGCAAACTGTCCCAGCATGTCTCTTTTTCCTCTCTTGGCCAGGATCCTATTCAGAAATGTATTGCACTTAGTTGTCAAGTCTTTTAGACTCAGTTTGGAACAGTTTTTCAATCTTTCTTGTCTTTCATGTCCTTGACAGTCCTTTCATTCTGTAAGAGGTTCTGTCTAATGTTTCTTCATGACTGGGCTCAGACATGTATTCTTGGCAGGATAAATTACTTGGCACATAAATTACTCTGTGTTCGTCTCACTGCATTGTATTGTATCGAGAGGCGTAGGATATTGACCTGCCCACTCTGGTGATGTTCATCTTGATCACTTGGTCACCTTGTGTCTGCCAAAGTCATCAACATCTGCATGAAATTCACCATCTTTCCTTTATAATTTTAGTATTATATGGAGAGGTAACCTCAGATTATACCAATATCTTGTTCATCATCAAATCTCCATCTACCAGCATTTATTGACAACTGTTTCCTGAACCAGCCACCTCAATAATGATTGTGATAATTTCTTCTTTTTTGAGTTGGCTTTCTATTCTAAGAAAAGCTTTCCTTTCACCATTTACTTATTTATTTAACTGCTTTGAAGCCATGGATAATATTTTTATTCAATGTATTATAATCCATTACTATCATTTTTTATTTTGATGCCCAAATTATCCCTGATTTGGGCCATGGGAATCCTTTCAAGCTGGTTCCTGTGTTCTCTTGATATATCCCTATCATTTGATGATTGTTTTCTTATTTTCTGGTACAATAAAATGTTCCAGGCTTGATGGTAGAGTTGTGCAGAGAAGGTAGGATTTGGCAAAACGGATATGATTGCTGAATCACTAAATTGGTATTTCTTTTGGTCTCTAGTATCTTAGAGCAGCTAAAAATAAAAACCTAAAATTGTAACCCATACCAAACTCTGAAGTCTGTTCTGCAACTGATTGTGCTGTGCTTTGAAACTTATTGCTTTTTTGTATGTGTGTTGTTTTTCACAAAAAGAAAAAAAAAAGTCAGTTGTAATGGTAGAGAAATGTTTATTTTTTCTTGCCTCCTGTATTCTGGAGCAACTGGAAGGAAGGATCTGAGATGATGGTATAGTAGCCCATGACAGACTCTGGGAACTGTTCTGTAGCTACTTGTTGAGGAGTGCTTTGAGGACTATTGCTTTTTTCTTTCTTTGCTTTGTATATATGTTATATTATACAGTAAAAAAAAAAATCATTAAAAAAAATGTTCCAAGCTCATCTTATACTATTCCATATTAGCCCTGGAATCAGCCATTTCTCCAGGGAGTTTGGGTTCCTTCAGTGAACAATGGCATTTGGAGGCCAAGATCTAGGTACTAGGGGAGCTCTTTGCTATTAGGGTGTCATTGCTTCCAGACCCTCTTACATTCGTATCATTACATCCATAATGATTTCTATATCTACCTGTGTATACCAATACTTCCAATTCCAATCCAACACATCAGGATATTTTCTAGCTTTCCTATTTGCCATGTTTATAAATACCTTCTCCAGAAGTGAGAAACTTGGCCCCTCTTGTCCTCCATATATTTACTTATTTGCCCAAGCAGTTTACATATTTGCTCAATATAGCTAGTCTCTAACCATGCCAGCCATCTCCTTTGCCTTCCAGCTCTGTACGTTTTCTCCTGCCACCACTTTACATCTTTAATTACTATTGGCCTGTGCTTCCACAGGGCTCCCCAATTCTGGTATATACCTTTGCATGGTTCCTTAAACTATCCCTTACTATCACAACCACTCTGTATCCTAAGCTGCTATACTGACTCCTTCATACTGGGAAAAAAAAGAATATGGGGAGGAAAAGGGGTCTCTATCAGATTTTGATTAATGATTTAATTTTATTTTTGTCAAAATTATTATGGCAGTTTTGTCTCTGTGTGTCAGCCAAAGTGTTACGCTGAATGGGTTGTATAAAGCAGAGTAGAGTGGGGTCCAGCTTGCCACAAGAAGAGTTAGGGTTGTACCATAATTTCATACTGGTTTCCAAGAAGTAACTCTTATTTCCTACAACATAGGAAGATTTTGCCTTATAATATTACGAGTGAGCTCAGTCATGGCAGTAAACACAGCGATGAGAGGTAGTTGCCTGAAGGGGATGAGAGTAATGGGTGCTTTTATAGATACTCTGAGATATAGTGGAGGTTGTTCTATAATTAGTGTTTGTTGAGTTGTTTGGCATTTTAAAAGTAAGTATAACAATCTTCATTTGTATTTTAGTCCATTTACATTTCTTGTGATTACTGATATAGTTGGACTTATTATTTTTACCATTTGTGCTTTCTATTTATCCTGCTCTGTCTGGACTTCTGTTTTTTTCCTGCCTTCTACTGAGTTTTCTTTATTCCTTTCCTGTCCCCCTCCCTACCGACTGGGATATGATGGTTTCTGTTTTGTTTCTTTTGTAAATTACCCTAAAAATTTTTAATGTATTTGATTTTTAAAAAAATCCTAAAGTAAATGAATATATCCACCTATAATGTGATTTACCTCCTTTATCCCTAGATGTTTTATATGTTAATTGTATTAATCAAGATTGGCCTTGTATTAATTAGCCCCCCAAATTAATTTCTGTGTCATGCAAAGTCCACCTTGGATCTGGCAGCTTCCCAGAGCAGTGCTTTCAAAAATGCAATCTGATTCCATCTTGTGGTTCTGTAGTCTCAATATTATAGCTTCATGGTCACTGTGTTAAAGGGGGAAAAAAGCTGGAGGGTCATGCAGCTCAAACCTCACACAAGATACTTTCACTCACATTTCATTAACTACAGCTATCAAGCAAAATGGTCCCAACCTAACTTCAGGAGAGGTTGGGAGATGTCTTTCTGTGTTCCCAGGAAAAGGAAAAGGTGTGGGAAATACCTAGCATTGCTTTTGTTACAGTATCACTATGCAATATTTTAATTCTACCCCCTAAAGTAGCAATTATTTTAATTATTTTATATAGTCAAAGCTTGTTAGATTTATTCAGATGTTTAGCCTTTTTTTTCTACCTTTTCTTCTTGTACTGCATTCTTTTCCTCTGGATGTATTTTTCTTCTTGAAGTACATTCTCAAGTGAGGATGGTAAATATTTTCAGTTTTTGTTTGTCTGAAGATGTCTATTTCACTGCCACTCTTGAGTGATGGTTTAGCTGATGGTTTAGCTAAGTAACGATCTCTAGGTGGACAGTTATTTTCTCTTAGCAATTCCAAGATACCCCATTGTCTTCTGACATTTATTGTTGCTGTCGTTGAAGGTTAAAATAAATTGAGTAGATTGAAATACTAGTGGTCAATGAGAGGGAGGGGTAAGGGGTATGGTATGTATGAGTTTTTTCTTTTTTATTTCTTTTGCTGGAGTGATGCAAATGTTCAAAAAATGATCCTGGTGATGAATACACGACTATGTGATGATATTGTGAGCCACTGATTGTACACCATGTATAGAATGTTTGTATGTCAAGAATGTAAGTTTGCTTGTTAAGGTTTACAATAAAAAATATATATATAAAAAGAAGTCTGTTATCATCTAACTGTCATGCCTTTGTGAATATTCTGTGCTTCCTCTCTGGTTGCTTTTAGATCTCATTGTCTTTGGATTCTGCTGTTCCTCTGGTCCATGTCTAGTATGGATTTACAATTTGCAGACTCATTGTGATTCTTGAATGTGAGCATTCATATCTTTTATCAATTCTTTAAAAATTACAGCCACCATTTTTAAAATACTGCCTTTCCTTTATTCTCTGTATTTCTATTCTGTCATCCATGCCCAAACCTCTCATTGCTTTTCTTTGCTGTATGTTTTGTAATTTTCTTTTATTCATCATCCAGATTACTAACTCTTTGTTAAAATACATCTAATATGCTTTTTGACACACTCATTGAGTTTTTTATTTTACGCACTATAATTTTAATTTCTCAAAGTTCTGTTTTTTTTTGTTTTGTTTCAAACCTAGTCTTTTTTATTGGAGGCTAGAAATATGAAAGCAAAGTATCAGTAGGCCCTGCTTTCTCTGTAGCATTCTGGTGGTGGCTTGCTGGCAGTCCATAACTCATTCTCTGCCTCCGTCACATGGGGAGCTATTTCCTTCACTCCTACTGCTTTTAACAACTGCAGTCAAGTTGGATTAAGGCCTACCGTTATGCAATTTGGCCTCAGCTTAATAAGATCTTTGAAGATCCTATTTACAAACAAGTTCATACCCACAGGACTGGGAGTTAAGATTTAAAAATATCTTTGTGAGAGGCACAGTGCAATTCATAACATTTAGTATGTAGGCCAAAACTCAGAATTTCTGAATTACATATATGATGGGGGAACATGTATTCTTCATTTGTCTCACCTCTCCTGTTAGTTGTAGGGGGCCTCCAAAGGAAAAAGTCATTTAAAGGTACCATATTTTAAGATAATGGCAGTTAGTGGAGCAAGTAAGAATGTTTGAAAACACCCAAGTCTCTCACTAATCCTATTTTTTCCTTAAGTTTATCAAATATACATATTTTTAAAAAATCTAAATAGCTTTAGGGCAGGCCACGGTGGCTCAGCAGGCAAGAATGCTTGCCTGCCATGCCAGAGGACCCGGGTTTGATTCCTGGTGCCTGCCCATGTAAAAAAGAAAAATCAAATAGCTTTAAAGATCTTATAATGAAATATGCAGAATCATATTAGGAATCAAAGGTAACTTTCTCAACATGATAAAAGGCATACATGAAAAACCATAGCCAGCAACATACTCAATGGTGAGAGGCTAAAAGCTTTCCTCCTAAGATCGGGAATGAGGCAAGGATGCCCTCTGTCACCACTATTATTCAACACTGTACTAGAAGTTCTAGTGAAGCAATCAGGTAGGAAAAAGAAATAAAAGGCATCCAAATTGGAAAGGAAGAAGTAAAACTTTCCTTATTTGCAGATGACATGATCCTATGCTTAAAAAATCCTGAGAAATCTACAACGAACTTACCTGAGCTAATAAACAAATTCAGCAAGGTGGCAGGTTATAAAATTAATGTGCAAAAATCAGTAATGTTTCTATACACAAGCAATCACCTAACCAAGGAGTCAATTAAGGAAAATATTCCATTCAAAATAGTAACTAAAAGAATTGAATATCTAGGAATGAACTTAACTAGGGATATAAAAGGACTTGTACACAGAGAACCAGGTAACATTGTTAAAAGAAATCAAAGATATAAATAGGTAGAAAGACATTTCATGCTCATGGAATGTAGTTAAGATGTCAATTCTACCCAAATTGATCTACAGATTCAATGCAGTACCAATCAAAATTCTAGCAACCTACTTTGAAGAGTTGGAAAAACTAGTTACCAAATTCATCTGGAAGAGAAAGAGACCCGAATAGCTAGAAGCATCCTAAAAAAGAAGAATGAAGTGGGAGGACTAGCACTCCCTGATTTAAGAACTTATTATAAAGCCACAGTGATCAAAACAGCATGGTACTGGCACAAAGATAGAAGTATTGGCCAATGGAATTGAATCAAGAGTGCAGAAATAGACCACCAAATTTATGGTCATTGATCTTCAATAAGGCCCCAAAATCCACTGAACTGGGACAAAATAATCTTTTCAATAAATGGGACATGGAATATCAACAGCCAGAAGAATGAAAGAGAACCCTTACCTTACACCTATACAAAAATTAACTCAAATTAGATCAAACACCCAAATATAAGAACCAGTACCCTAAAGCTACTAGAAGAAAATGTAGGGAAACATCTTCAAGACCTAGTAACAGGAGGTAGCTTCCTAAACTTTATACCCAAAGCATAAGTAACAAAAGAAAAAATAGATAAAAGGGAGCTCCTCAAAATCAAATGCTTTTGTGCCTCAAAAGACTTTGTCAAAAAGGTAAAGAGGCAGCCAACTCAATGGGAGAAAATATTTGGAAATCATACATCGCATAAAGATTTGATATCCTGTGTACATAAAGAAATCATACAACTCAACAATAGAAGAACAAGCAACCGAATTATAAAGAAGGCTGTAGATACGAGTAGACATTTTTCTGAAGAGCAAATACAAATGACTAAAAAGCACGTGAAAAGATGCTCATACTTATTCACTATAAGGAAAATACAGATCAAAACTACAATGAGATACCACCTCACACCTATGAGAATGTCTGCTATTAAACAAATAGGAAACTACAAATGTTGGAGAGGATGTGGAGAAATTGGGACACTTATTTACTGCTGGTGGGAATATATAATGGTACAGCTGTTATGAAAGGCAGCTGGCAGTTCTCAGAAAACTAAATAACAAGTTGCACTATGACCCAGCAATACCACTAGTCAGTATATACCCAGAAGAGCTGAAAGCAGTGACACAGAGATTTGCACACCGATGTTCATAGCAGCATTATTCACAATCACCAAAAGATAGAAGCAGTCCAAGTGCCCATCAACAGATGAGTGAATTAGTGAAATGTGGTAAATATATACGATGAAATATTATGCAGCAATAAGGTGAAGTGACGTCCTGAACCACATGACAAGATGGATGAGCCTTGAGGACATAATGCTGAGTGAAATAAGCCAGACACAAAAGGATAGATACTGTATGATTCCACTTTTTTGACTACAGTAAAGCCTCCAATACCTTGGAACAGATGGAGATGGAAGCCTGGAATTGTGAAGTTGTGACCTCCGCGGACTCTATAGTCTGTTCTGCAACTAATTGTTACAATGTATTTTGTAGGTTGTTGTTTTTGTATATGTATGTTACTTAAAGAGAAGGAGGAGTATAACTTTGCTGGTTTGAATGGATATATGCCCCCTAGAAAAGCCATGTTTTAATCAAAATCCTATTTCATAAAGGTCGAATAATCCCTATTCAATACTATATATTTGAAACTGTAATCAGATCATCTCCCTGGATGATGTGATTTAGTCAAGAGTGGTTGTTAAACTGGATTAGGTGACAACATGTCTCCACTCATTTGGTTGGGTCTTGATAAGTTTCTGGAGTCCTATAAAAGAGGAAACATTTTGGAGAATGAAAGAGATTAAGAGAGAGCAGAGAATGCTGCAGCACCATGAAACAGAGAGTCCACGAGCCAACGATTTTGGAGATGAAGAAGGAAAATGCCTCCCAGGGAGCTTCGTGAAACCGGAAGCCAGGAGAGAAAACTAGCAGATGATGCTGTTTGCCACATGCCCTTCCAGATGAGAGAGGAACTCTGACCGTGTTCGCCATGTGCTTTTTCCACATGAGAGAGAGAGACTCTGACTGTGTTCGCCATGTGCCCTTCCACTTGAGAAAGAAACTGTGAACTTCATCGGCCTTCTTGAACCGAGGTATCTTTCACTGGATGCCTTTGATTGGACATTTCTGTAGGCTTGTTTTAATTCGGATATTTTCTCAGCCTTAGAACTGTAAACTAGCAATTTATTAAATTCCCCTTTTTAAAAGCCTTTCCGTTTCTGGTATATTGCATTCCAGCAGCTAGCAAACTAGAATAATAACAGAGAAGGTAGGATTTAACAAATGACTTCTGAATCATCATATTGATATTTCTATTGGTCTCTGTGCTGGTTTGAAAGGATGTATATACTCTACAGAAGCCATGTTTTAATCCTAATCCCATTTTATCAAGGCAGCCTATTCTTCTAATCCCTATTCAATACTGTATGTTTGAAACTGTAATTAGATCATCTCCCTGGAGACGTGACTCAATCAAGAGTGGTTGTTAAACTGGATTAGGTGGAGGTTTGTCTCCACCCATTTGAGTAAGTCTTGATTAGTTTACTGGAGTCCTATAAAAGAGGAAACATTTTGGAGAATGAGAGATTCATAGAGAGCAGAGCAGAATGACATAGCCACAAGAAGAGAGTCCACCAGCCAGCGACCTTTGGAGATGAAGAAGAAAGATGCCTCCTGGGGAACTTCATGAAACAGGAAGCCAGGAGTGAAAGCTAGCGGATGATGCAGTGTTCGTCACGTGCCTTTCCAGATGAAAGAGAAACCCTGACTGTGTTTGCCATGTGCCTTTCCACTTGAGAGAGACGCCTTGAACTTCATCGGCCTTCTTGAATCAAGGTATCTTTCCCTGGATGCCTAAGATTGGACATCTCTATAGACTTATTTTAACTGGGACATTTTCTCAGCCTTAGAACTATAAACTAGCAACTTATTAAATTCTCCTTTTTAAAAGCCGTTTCATTTCTGGTGTATTGCATTCCAGCAGCTAACAAACTAGAACAGTTTCTGTTGTCTTGGAGCAGCTAGAAGGAAGAATGAAAAATCGTGAAGCTGTAACCCATACCAGACTTTGAGATCACTTCTGTGACTGCTTGTTGAAATGTACTTGGAAATTTATTGCTTTTTTGTATATATGTTATGTTTTACAATTTTAAAAAGTTAAAATTAAACACAAATTATGTTCCAAGCATGTTTAAAAGTATTCTTTTGGCAGGGTAACTTCACCAGCTGGGTCAGTGATATTTTATGATACAGTCCTGGTGGCACAAAGTAAGCATTTAGTCTTGGGCATTTTCTTCTCATGTTTTGCCTTGTGCTTCTATTTTTGTTTTTGTTTTTCCCTTGATCCAAGTGCTAAGAATTGAGCACAGCACTCTTTCATAAAAGTAAATCTGGTGATTGTAGCACAACATTGGAATGTAATTAACACCACTGAATTATGTATTTGAAAGTGGTTAAACTGGAAAATTTAGGTTGTATGTATGTTATCAGGATGAAAGTAAACAAAACCATAAAACTGAGCAACACAAAGAGTGACTGTCAATTATAATTGATTGTTTCATTAGTTATAACAAAGGCACCACACTAATGCAAAATGTTAATAACAGGGAACGGTTATATGGTAGAGGTGATATGGGAGTTCTGTACCTTCTGCCTGACTTTTCTGTAAACATATGAACTGCTCTACTTAAAAAAAAGAAAAGGAAATATAGAAAGCTACCATCCCTCCCAACTTCAATCCACTTGCCAAAGGCAACCATTTATAGTTTTAATTCTTAGATACCTCTAAATAATATGTCTTAAATATTATTTCTTGGATTACCCATTGTTGACATTAATTATTAAAGCTTTCAACTCTATTAAATGAAATTTCCTCACTTGTCTGTGGGTCAGTTGGGAGGTGGCTGATCTGGCTGGGCGTGGCTCCTTGCTTCAGTTAGGGCTCAGGCCTGCTCTAACCTCTCACTGGCCAAAGCATATCACATGGCCCAGGCCCAAGTAAGGGGTAGAGAAGTACACTCTGCCTCTGGCAGCAGGTACTATCAAGTCACATGACAAAGACTGTGGCTATGGGAAGGGTCTAGAGTCATGCCAGTTAATCAATCTACCATATTTCTTAATTCTATTTTGTTATCGACCACTCTTTGAATAGCAATATTTTAACGCAAATAATGCTGCAACGCAGCTTTGCCCATTGGTTGGCCAAGTATTTGCTGATTCGTTTCTTAAATCTCAATATTACCAGAGAGTTCTGAGAAAGGAATTTGACAGATTGTTTAGTTTGGGTGGATGAAGAAAGGTTGGATGCACGTTCTTCAACTTAAGTCTGGCTTGAAACATCTTTGTCTTCATTCCCCTCTATGTAGTGAAGTCTGTCTTCAGATGGTGTGTGGACAGTGAGTTGCTAAGAAAACATCATTTGATCTGCCCAGAAGATTACCACAATGATATAGTGCCATTTTGTTCTGCACCTAAAGGTAACATGCTTATACTCTCTTAAAATCTTTTTTTTTTTTTTTTTTTAATTTCAGGGAAGTTCTTTAGTAGCAAGACCTCATTGGCCACCTTTGCTACCATTCATAGGTATTTTTTCCCCTTTGATTTTGGCAGTGACTATGAGGAGGGTCAAATCTGAGTATGCCTTTTCCTTGCTAGCTCTTGAATGCTTACAAAGTGACATGTGATTCTCTGGTCAGCTGCCCAGCACCACAAGATGTGAAAATATTTAAGATGTAGTTGAATGAGCCAAGAGAAGAAGAGACTGAAGATACAGTTAGGCAAAGCAGCAAGTTCCTGATGGAAAAAAGAGGAGATGGACTCAGAACATGGACTTAGGGATTTGTCCATACAGGAAAAGAGTGACTTTTCATCCTCAAGAATGAAGGAAAAGATAGGTGGGGTGGATAAAAATGTGTATGTGAGTGTATTATTGGGCTAATGGGAGGCAAGGACCTCTGAGACCGGAGGTGGAGGGCTGCATTACAGGCTTAATTTAGAGAGGTGAATTTTTGAAAGGGTTACCATGTAGATGAGGAGAAGAAACACACTGTAGACGAGCATCAGGATTTCCTAGCAATATCAGGCTTAAAAGGCAGGCTATCCAGCAGCCTCAGTCTGCAGGATTGTTTGATGATCTTGGGGCTTTGGTGCTAAGAAGAAGTTTGGGGTAGGATTGGGATCTAGAGAATTGGAGATGCTGATGAAGAAGAGTCCTGTGGATGTTTTGAGCAGCTCAGGGAAGTAACGTCAAAAAGAGGTGGTAGAATCAAGTGTCATAGGATACTAAGTCAGGAAACTTTTTAAAGTGAGTTGGAAACTTACTATGTTATGCAGGTTATTAAAGATGAAGCTAATATTTATTACTTACCAAGTATTATTATGCTAAGAAATGTGTGATGGTTCCAGTTTCATTCTTGCTTGCAATGAATATTCCTAGTTAGCCTTTGGGGATGTTCTTATAGATGCAAAAAGCTCACACATCTTTTGGTTCTTTGTGTGAGCTTTTTAAAAATCATGTTTATACATGGGGTATATATGTATGTGTGACCATTGTCTTTTCATGTTCTTTGACTGTGTTAGAAAACTGAAGAGATATTTCAACACTCTAGTCCTAAGTCTTAAATACATAGAATAAGTTCCGGCAATAGTTAATGTGCTAAGAGTAGTTACATCTGGTACAGTAACTTTCTCATGTGAAAATTTAGGAGAAAATATCAAGCTGTGTCTTAGTGGTTTTCTAATCGTCTTAGAAAAGTCCACCTCCTCACTCAGGTACAGTAACTCACTTTGTTTCCTTGGTGCCATAGGTAGATTCCTCCCTGGATGTCAAAAACTAACATTTAGTTGTGAGAAGCATTCCAGCTCAAAGAGAGAGCTGACCAAGAGTCTTGAAGTTTCATGCAAGAAGAAGCTTGCTGCTTCTGAAATTGAGATAGACTTCACTATGGACAGCCTGACATGGGACTTATCTTTTGAGGCCAAACACAGGACTAAAGAAACCATCCAGGTTAGTTTTGAAGCCTGTACACAGCAGTATATATGGGCAGGGGGGACAGGGAGGTGATGAGGGAAAAGTTCAAGATGACACAAGAAGTTCTGATGAATCCACGGCAAAATAGAGAGTAGATTTTGTGTTGGCCATCTGTAGGTCAAGCAGCTGGCCGAGATGTCAACATGCACAGTCCCTTTGCCTGACATTGACTATATATTTTTGTGTGTTCCAAAGAAAGCACGTCCACCGAAGAATAAAAACTGGATGAACCACTTGAGAATGCCACAGAGAGAAATGGAACGACTTCTACTTGCCAGAATGGAAAATCGGAACCGTTTCCTGAAAAACCCTCGGTTTTTCCCTCCTAATACTCCCCATGGAGGCAGGTCTCTCCTTTTTCCTTCAAAGAAGCCAGAATGGATAGAATTCCAGAGTGGAAAGCCAGAACAGAGGTGTGTCTTTTCTTGGCTCATACTCTCATATAATCTGACCTTTTAGAGTGAAAACCAGGAGGTCCTATGTTTGGTCTGGTTTACACAGACCTTAGACTATCAAGGGGCATATTGTGAATATTTTTGATGGCGTGGATATATTAATTTTTACATGATGAGTCACTGCATAGTGTTTCATCAGACAGATGAAACTAACAGCATTTTTCCCTCCCACAGTTGTGCTGATACTCCAGTGTTTCTAGCTAAGCCATCCATCGGGTTTTTCACGGATTATGAAATTGGACCAGTTTATGAGGTAAAAATCTTGTTTCTTTGAAGATCCCCTTCCAGCTCCTTCCATGTTTTTTTTCCTTCTTATATTATTAGGGAATTTTTTAAAAACTATATTCAAAACTAGGGAAATGACTATGGGCCGTTGTGTTCCCATCACCCAGCTTCAACTATTATCTGTATTCTGCAAATATTGTTTCACCTGTTACCCCTGCAGTTTCTTTGTGTGTGTGTGTGTGTGTGTGTGTGTGTGTGTGTGTGTGTGTGCACATGTATGCACTGGAGTACTTTAAGGAAATTCAAGATAGCATATCATTCTTCAGTTTATACTGTAGTAGATAAATTCTTAACAGATAAGGACCTTTAAAAAGTAATCATAATACCATGATCACAACCAATGACATTAACAGTGATTCCTTAATATCACCTGATATCCAGTCCACATCTGAGTTCCCATTTGTTGCCAAAAAAAAAAGTCATTTTTAAAGTTGATTTTTTTTAATTAGAATCCAAACAAGGTCTACATGGTGCATTTAATTAAAATATCTCTTTTAGTTGATACTTCCTTCCCTGTCTCCCCCAACCCCCATCCCCTGCTTTTTTTTTTTTTTTTTTTAACACTGTTTATTTGTAGAAGAAACTGAAATTACTCACAGCCTGGATTTGGCTAGGTATACTATTTTGGTGACATTTAAATATGTTCCTTCATTCTCCATATCTGCTGTAATTTTGTAGTTAGATGTAGAGGTTTGATTAGATTCAGGTTCAGTTTCTTTTGGACAAGAATATTTTTTTGGTGTTTCTTATTGCATCCCATCAGAAGGAGCATGATATCTGCTTTTCCCACTTTCAGTGATGGTAAGATTGATGAATGGCCTCAGATGTGGGCCTGACTTTTTCCTTATAAAGTTTTTAATCAACCTTTCACATAATAGTTTTAGCCTTAGATTATTGTTTCCTAGATCCATTTTTTTTTCATTAGGGCTTACAAAAACGGTGATTTTTAATCCTATTATCCCC
Source organism: Tamandua tetradactyla (assembly GCF_023851605.1). Lineage (NCBI taxonomy): Eukaryota > Metazoa > Chordata > Mammalia > Pilosa > Myrmecophagidae > Tamandua > Tamandua tetradactyla. The sequence continues at coordinate 49,388,493 of NC_135341.1, read as the reverse complement.
TCTGCATTTATTAACTGTGATTTTCCATGTAAGAAATCACTTTTCCTTCTAAATTCTACTCCTGTCTACTCTTCCTTGTATTCTTTTTTACTTTTATAAGTAATGATTTCTAATTGTCTAGGTTCTTCCATTGTTTCTTTTTGAAATCATAAGCAAATGTATATCTATATTTGAATTACCTATCCTTCTTACTGTCCTCTGCACCTTCATTTTTTTCACTTAACAGTACATCCAGCAATCCCTACAAAGCAGTATATTCCTTTCCTCAGCTTCCTTCTTAATGCTAGCCTTCAGCCACCGGGAGAATCAGATCAAGATCAAGTTTAATAGTTGCTAACTCTCCTCATCGAGTACATAGACAACTAAGGATAATAGTCCCTTTACACACATTTGGCTTGTATTTTACAGAGTCTTTGCATACCCGTAATTCTTTAGAAACTTCTGAACCACCCAGGGCAGAAGAACTGGGTAAATCATGTTTTGGTTTGTTAAAGCAGCTGGAATGCAATATACCAGAAATGGAACAGCTTTTTAAAAAGTGAATTTATTAAGTTACATGTTTACTGTTCTAAGGCCATAAAAATGTTCCAACTAAGGCATCAAGGGAAAGATATCTTGATCCAAGAAAGGCCGAAGGCTTACAGAATGCTTCAGCAGGGAACGCGCCTGGCTGCTCTCTGCTGGTCCTTTGACTTCTGGTTTCAAATAGCTTCCGTGGGGGTGTTTTCTTTCTGCATCTCCAAACATCTGGGTCTTATGTTGGCTCTGAAGCAAGTGTTCTCCAAGCATTTGCATCTGAGGTTTCTCTAAAATGTTTCCCCTTTAAAGAACTCTAGTAATCGGATGGGCGGAGTCACATCTCTACCTAATCAAAAGGTCACAACCATAGTTGGGTGTGTCACCTTTCCATGGAAACAATCCAATCAAAGTCCCCCACCCCCACAATATTGAATCAGGATTAAAAGAGACATGGCTGCTCCCACAAGATTAGATCAGGAAAAAGGACATGGCTTTTCTAGGGTATAGCTTTAAACCAGCAAAATCACTTTGGGTAGAATTGACATCTTAACAATACTTAGTCTTCCAATTCATGAACATGGAATGTCCTTCTGGTTATTAGGTCTTCTTTGATTTCTTTTAGCAATGTTTTGTAGTTTTCTGAGTACAAATCTTGTACATTCCTTGAGTGTATTTATTCCTCAGAATTTGATTCCTTTCATTACTATTGTAAATGGAATTTTTTCTTGATGTCTCCTTCCAATTGTTCATTTTTAATGTTCCCCATCATTTTGCTGAATTTATTTATTAGCTTTTGAAGTTTTTTATTACCTTTGAAGAATTTTCCATATATAGAATCATGTGATATGCAAAAGGGAAGTTTTACTTCTTCCTTTCCAATTTGGATGCATTTTATTTCTTTTTCTTGCTTAATAATAAATACACGTGGAATGTATGGGAATTTTACCCCAAAGGTGGGATGGGTAAATGAAATTGAAGTGTTTAAGATTCTTGGATGTGTTAGAAGTATGAGTGCTAATTTCTATGAAAATTTTAATAATTCAAGGATGCCTGTGGCAACCTTCAGGGTAGTCACTAATAGAATAGTAAAATAATATAAAATGCAAACTAATAAAAGGAGAGATAGAATTGTAAAAAAAATATTTAATCACGTTAATAGAAGGCAAGAAAGGACAGAAAAAGGAACATGACTGATAATATAAATGGAAAATAATAAGATGGTAAAGTTACATCTAAATATTGCAGTAATTACATGAAATGTAAATGTACAAAAATACTCCAGTTACAAGAGAAGAATCGTAAGATGGGGGAGAAAGCAAAATCCAACTAAATGCTTACATGAGATAACCTTAAAGGTAAGTAAGTGTTCTAGTTTGCTAGCTGCCAGAATGGGATATACTAGAAACAGACAGCTTTTTAAAAGGAATTTATTAAGGTGCAAGTTGGCAGTTCTAAGCCTGTGAAAATGTCCAAATTAAAGCAAGGCTATAGAAATGTCCAAATTAAGGCACCAACAAGAGGTTACCGTCACTCAAGAAAGGAAGATGAGGGTGGGCCACGGTGGCTCAGCAGGCAAGAATGCTTGCCTGCCATGCCAGAGGACCCGGGTTCGATTCTTGGTTCCTGCCCATGTTTAAAAAAAAAAAAAAGAAAGGCAGATGAAGTTCAGGGTTTCTTTCTCTACTGCAAAGGCACATGACAAACATAGTGACTCTGCTAGCTTTCCTTCCAGGCTTCTTGTTTCATGAAACTCCCCCAGGGCATATTCAGTCTTCATCTCCAAAGGTCTCTCTGGCTGTGTGGGCTCTTGTGGTTCTCATGGCTCTGAAGCTTTTTCAAAAGTGTTTCCTTTTTTAAAGGATTCCAGTAAACTAATCAAGACCCATCTGGAATGGGTAGAGTCACATCTCCCTCTAATCAAAAGTTAATGCCCACAATTGGGTGTGCCACATCTCTAGGGGGATAATCTAATCAAGTTTCCAGCCTACCATGCTGAATAGGGATTAAAAAGAAATGACTGCCTCCACAAAGATGTATCAGGATTAAAACATGGCTTTTCTATGGTACATGATCCTTTCAAACTGGCACAGTAAGGATACAGAAAAAGTCAGACTATAAGGGTGGAAAGGACATACCAGACAAACTCCAACCAAGAGAAAACTTGTATAACTATACAATATCAAAGAGAGTAGACTGTAAAGCAAAATGCGTTAGTAGCAAGAACAAAAAACAAAAGACATTTCATACTGATCAAAGGTAAAAAAAAAAAAAATCTGTCCTTAAAATATAACTATTTAAAATCAATACACAGAAACCCCCAAGATGGCGTCGGCGTCGGAGGAGCGAATGGCCGAGGACGGAGGCAGCGGCCACGGCGACGGCTGCTCCTCTTCGGCCGCCGGCTCTGCTCAGCGACAGCCCCCCCCACCCCCCCCACAGCCCCCGCAGCCGGTGTCCCAGGTGCCCCCAGCCCCGGCCCTGGCTCCGGACCAGCTGCCTCAAAACAACACGCTGGTAGCGCTGCCCATCGTAGCCATCGAGAACATCCTCAGCTTTATGTCCTACGATGAAATTAGCCAGCTCCGCCTGGTTTGTAAAAGAATGGACTTGGTCTGCCAGAGAATGTTGAATCAGGGATTTCTGAAAGTTGAGAGATACCATAATCTATGTCAGAAACAGGTGAAAGCACAACTCCCAAGGAGAGAGTCAGAAAGGAGAAACCATTCATTAGCTCGTCATGCAGATATCCTTGCTGCTGTTGAAACAAGACTATCATTGTTAAATATGACTTTCATGAAGTATGTGGATTCCAACCTCTGTTGCTTCATCCCAGGAAAGGTGATTGATGAAATTTATCGAGTGTTGAGATATGTCAATTCTACCAGATCCCCTCAACGAGCTCATGAAGTACTTCAAGAGTTAAGGGATATTTCCTCCATGGCAATGGAATACTTTGACGAGAAGATTGTTCCAGTTCTAAAGAGGAAATTACCAGGATCAGATGTATCTGGAAGACTCATGGGCTCTCCTCCAGTCCCAGGACCTTCTGCAGCTCTTACAACAATGCAGCTGTTCTCCAAGCAGAACCCTTCAAGACAAGAAGTTACCAAACTCCAGCAGCAGGTTAAAACAAATGGTGCTGGTGTGACTGTTCTCAGGCGTGAAATTTCTGAGCTTCGCACCAAAGTGCAAGAACAGCAGAAACAGCTTCAAGACCAGGACCAGAAACTGCTAGAGCAGACCCAGATCATAGGTGAACAGAATGCACGGTTGGCAGAGCTGGAACGCAAACTGAGAGAAGTAATGGAAAGCGCAGTAGGAAACTCCTCAGGATCTGGGCAGAATGAGGAATCTCCTCGGAAACGAAAAAAGGCAGTGGAAGCTATAGACACTCTTAGGAAATCTAAACGTCTTCGGAATAGAAAGTAAATTGGAATGTGGTTCTAAAACCAGAGGAAGAGGTGGCGTAGTTGCTTAAGCAGTTATGCATATCAGGGCACTGAGCAACGCAGTGTCCCCTTAGGCGTCTAGGCTTTTGGAACACAATTTAACTTGAACTCTCACAATTGGGACATTCTTTTCCCGCTTCTCCTGGTTGTACTGATGCACAGCATCTTTTTATTTTGCAATAGATTTGTACTAACCAGACCTGTTCCATCATGTTTTGAGGAGTAACTTTTTTCCTGTGCAGATAATGTTTAAAGTAAATTTATTTGTTTCTGCATATATGCACATTACATAAGGATCTTAAACCCAGTCTTGACAGACTAGAAGTTAAGTTTAAATACAGAAAATGTCCTGTTCACTTGAAAGGAAGACCTACTTTTTAAATGGACACTATCCTGTTTAAAAAAAAAAAAGTTGACTTTTTGTTATAAGTGACCTTTGTCTGGAATGTCTGAAAAGTAGTTAATGCTTTTTGGTATTGAAGTAATGGGTAACTAAAATGGACTTTCATAGTATTGACTGTAGAAGGGGCCTCTACAGTATTGACTATATATTTTTATAAACTACTGGTAAGGGACTTACCCAGTTGTTATATACATGTTTTCATATGTCTTTTGGGGCCATGTCCTACATTTGCATGGATGGATGCATGCATTGCCTAGTCAGCTCACTTAAAAAGCTCTTGCGCTGGTATGGATATGAACTTCTACTTCTCTGCTTTATAGAGCAGCTTCTTAGATTATTTAAGCGCTTAGCATCTTTCACCACAACAGGGTGCCCCTAGAGAGGAAATTGTTGGTCCATTTGTCCTCCAGTTTTACAGGGCAAGAGAATATTGAATCCCATCACTTTATTCTCTGTAGGGTTCAAGTACACTGGCTAAGGCAGAACCCCAAATTCCAAGGCTGTTTATATCACTATCAGACTTCTGGTAACTAGTACTGTTTTTTATTCACTTTGTTGCTTATTGGTCAGATGTGGTGATTGAGTAGGCAACAGGACTTGAGGGATGCAGCTTTGCAATTGAAGCAAACTTCATTGAAGGAAATTGTACTATGAAAATGATTTTGATCATTTTGGGGGGCAAGGTGACCTGAGAAAAGCTTTTTTTTTTTTAATTTAAATTTCAAGTTTTCCTTAACTTACAATTTTAAACAAAAGCTTTAATTTTTTTTTGCACTCCTCTTTTGAGCTTGTAACTGGAAAAGCATGTCTTGCACTGTTCAACCTTATGAGTGATTGATCACTTTTACAACCTCCAAATTGTGTACAGTGGTTATTTTCCCATTTGTTTATTTTTCAGACATTATTCAACTATCACTGTCCTAGTTTTTTGGGTTTTTTTTTTAGTTTTTTATTTGGAAATAATTTCAAACTTATAAGACAGCTATACAAATAATATAAACCCCATATAGAAAATTCCCACATGCCCTACACCCCCAGATAACCAGATCCACCACTAGTTTTATTTTTTATATACTAAATGGTATTGCTGTTATTCGACTGTTTAATTCTTTTAAATAACTGTTGCCTTGCACTTCAGTTATTTAAAGTAAAGTTAGATGTAAAATAGAAAACTATCCCTTCCAGGTGGGAGTTTGACAGCTATATAAAACCTAAGGGTTTGGTATGTACCTTAGTTGAATCAAAAAAAGCACAACAAGGTTACCACCTTTTACAACATCCAACATAACATGATTTTGCATCCTTTAGATTGACCTCACCAAATGAAACTTTCCTATCCATTTTTATGTTGTCCTTAAATAATATTGACCTTAGATTTTGATCAAGTCTATGTCTAATTTTGAAGTTCCATTTATAATGTAGTATGTTTTCAATGAAAATCCATAAAGTAACATCTGAGTGTTTCATGGTTTGTTGGGACAGTAATTTTAAAATAAACAATTTCAAAAAAAAAAATCAATACACACTAATGTCTTAACCTCAAAATATATAAGCAATATTTTACAACACTAGAAGAAAAATAGATACAGTAACAAAGAGGTAGGAGCTTTTTTTAACATTCTTCTCAAAAACTTGAAGATTAGTGCTGGCAAGATTGTGGATAAATAGGAACTTTAGTACATCGCTGGTGGAAAGATAAAATGGTGCAGCCATTGTGGAAAACAGTTGATGATTTCTCAAAAAGTTAACTATAGGTCTACCATATGATCCAGTAATCCCACTTTTAGGTTTATACACAAAAGAATTAAAAGTAGGGATTCAAACATATATTTGTACACCGATGTTCTTAGCAGCATTATTCACAATAGCTAAAATGTGGAGGCAATCCAAGTGTCCATCAACAGAGATGAATGGATAAAAAAAATATGATATATACATAGAATGGAATATTGCTTGACTGTTAAAAGAAATGAAGTTCTGAAGCATGCTACAACATAAATGAACCCTGAAGGCATTATGTTGAGTAAAATAAGTCAGCTACAAAAGGGGAAATGAGGAGTTAATGCATAATGGGTATAGAGTTTCAGTTTGGGGTGGTATGAAACTTCTGGTAACGGATGGTTATTAAGGTAATGCACTATTGTGAATGTGATTAATCCCGCTGAATACTGTGCTTGGGAGTGGTTGAGATGGGAAAGTTTGTGTGGTATTTATGTTTCCACAATTTAAAAAAAAGGTATCTAAAGAGACAATGCCAATTATGTGCAATACCTGCTCTTGGACTGGATCTAATAATGGAGGTGAGGTGAAAAGGCCCTCAAGGACATTTTTTTTCTATAGGACATTATTATTGGGACATATGAAAATATTGTAATGTAGACTGTAAGCTTTATTTCAATGTTAAATTTCTTGAACTTGATAACTGAACTTACAGTGATTGCATAAGTCAATAATGTCCTTGTTCTTTGGAAATGTGCGTGAAAGTGTTCAAGGAGCATGATGTATACAGCCTCCTTCTAAACAGTCTGTTTAGAAGACAGACAGTTGAATGGATGGCTGGCTGGCTGGATGGGTGGATGGATGGATGGTAGGAGGGAGGAAGGGAGGAATGGAGGGGTGGATGGATAGGATGATATAACGTGGCAGAATGTTAAAGGTTGGTGGATCTAGGTATGTGGGTAAGGGGTAGGGTGGAAGTCTCTGCATCGGTTTTGTATTATTCTAGCAACTGTCATGTATATTTGAAATTATTTCAAAATGAAAAATTTAAGAATTAAAAAAACTCAAAGTTTTCTTTCAAAAAGAATCAGTAAGGATATAGATTTGAACAATATGATTAACAAACTGTACACCACTGAGTTATACAAAATACTGTACTTTGTACTAAAATGTCCAAATTTTCTTTTAAAAGTACATATGTAGGGTGCATAAGTAGTTCAGTGGTTAGAATGCCCATCTTCAATGCAGGAGACCTGGGTTCGATTCCTGGACCATACACCCAAAAATAAAAATTAACTAATGTTCTAGTCTGTTAGGTGCCTGAATGCAATATACCAGAAACAGAACAGCTTTTAAAAGGGGAATTTAATAAGTTGCTAGTTTACAGTTCTAAGGCCGAGATAATGTCCCAATTGCAACAAGTCTATAGAAATGTCCAATCAGAGGTATCCAGGGAAAGATACCTTGATTCAGGAAGGCCGATGAAGTTCAGGGTTTCTCTCTCCAGTGATAAGGCACATGGTGAACACAGTCACAGTTTCTCTCTTGGCTGGAAGGGCACATGGCAAGCAAGGCATCATCTGCTAGCTTTCTCTCTTGGGTTCCTATTTCATGAAGCTCCTTGGGAGGCATTTTCCTTCTTCATTTCCAAAGGTCGCTAGCTGGTGGACTCTCTGCTTCGTGGTGCTGCAGCATTCTCTGCTCTCTCTGAATCTCTCTTTCTCCAAAATGTTTCCTCTTTTATAGGACTCCAGTAAACCAATCAAGACCCACCCAAATGGGTGGAGACATGTCATCACCTAATCCAGTTTAACAACCACTCTCGACTAAATCACATCATCCAGAGAGATGATCTGATTACAGTTTCAAACATACAGTATTGAATAGGGATTATTCTGACTTTATGAAATGGGATTTTGATTAAAACATGGCTTTTCTAGGGGACATACATCCTTTTAAACCAGCTCAATTAATTAATTAGTTAATTAATTAAAAGTACATATGTAACATTTACCAAAATTACCTGTGTGCTGGGTCATAAAACAGTTAACAAATTTAAAAGGACTGAAAGGATAAAGTTTGAATCCAGTCAATTTAAGCTAGACCCCAATAACAAAAAAATTACTAGAAAATCACCAACTATTTGGAAAATAAACAGTTTATTAGTAAATAACCCATAGGTCAATGAAGAAGTCAAATAGAAATTAGAAAATACCTTGAAATGCATGATCATTTAAAAATTGTATATTGAAGTTTGTGGGATGCAGCTAAAGCAATACAGAAAGGAAAATTTATAAACTTAAATTCACATATTAGAAAAGAAAAATCTGAATATCAGTTATTTAGGTGTTTATCTCAAAAATTAGAAAAAATCTAATTAAAATCAAAGAAATTAAGAGGAAGGAAATCATAAAACCAGGAACAGAATTGAATAAACTAGAAAACAAATTTACAATATAATCAGCAAGCCAAAAGTCAGTTCTTTGAAAAGACTAATGAAATTAATAAATCTGGCAAAACCAATCAGAAAGAAAAGAGAAAAGGTACAAATTACCAATAATGTAAGAAATAAGACCTATTATAGATCCTATAGACATTGTAAACATAATAAGAATGTTATGAACAACTTTATGCCTAAAAAAATTTGAAACTGTGAATGAAATAGACAAATTTCCAAGAAAGTACAATTTATAAGACATATATAAGAAGAAATAAAATGTCTGAAGAACATACAACTTCTCTAATTAAAACAAGAACAATAGTATCTGAACAGTCCTGTATCTATTTATAACACTGAATCTGTAGTTAAAAAACCTTCCAATGATGTTTTAAAATTAAATTGTGGTAATAGTTGCCCAAATTTGAATATTATAAATACCTTGTATTGAACGCTTTAAGTGTGTGAATTGTGTGTGAATTATATCTCAAGAAATCCTTTTTTGTTGTTGTTAAATAAAATAAAACCTCCCCACAAATAAAATTTCAGGCCCTGGTGGCCTCACCATCTAACACATAAGGAAAAAATATGACAATCTTACACAAACTCTTATAGAGAATAGAAAAAAAAAAAAGGCCACCCAACTTGTTTTGTGAGACAAGCAGAATCTAAAAAGCTAAATTTGTCATGAGCAGAGCTGCAGAGTTTCTGAACAAAGCATTAGCAAACTGAATATAACTTTATATAAATGTGATAGTCACAGCCAAGTTGGTTTGTTCTAGCAGTGCAGTTATTTTAACATTTGGAAAACAATCAATATAGGTTGTTACGTTAACACAATAAAGCAGAAAACTCATGCAATTCTTTCAATAAATGCTAAAAAAGATTTTGATAAAATTCAATATACATTTAAAAAACACTTAGCAAAGTAAGAATAGAATAAATTTTAATTTGATGCTAAAGGTATCTATAAAAATGAAGCTGTCATTCACAGATTACTTAATTGTATGATTAAAAAATCCCCAAAAATCTACAGCTAAATTATTGAAAATTAATCAGTGATTTTAGCAGTATTTTGATATGAAGTCAATATCCAAAAATCCAATGTATGGTAGCAAACTATTATAAAATGGAATTTTTTTAATGATGCCATTTACAGTACATACAAATCAGATTTAAGATTAAATTCAATTAAATTTGTGGAGGGCTTTGACAGAAAACTAAAAAGACTGACAGATGCAAATGCATTGGTAGATACACCCAGTGATGTGCTGGAGCCCGAACATATTAGCTCATATCATGAGAGCTCATGATGCTTAGCTCTTCCTAACTCCATGTTCAGTGATGTCACATTGATATGCTGAATCAGCCATAGTGAGAGTATTTATCTAGAAATCAGCAAACATTACCAAATTAGAGCTCTTTCCCTCCCTCTCCCTGCCCCACTTTCCCACTCATCCCTGATCTCCTGCAAGAGTTGGTCTTTAAACATTTAGCAGCACACTTCCAAATACTTTTATATCCGTGGATTAGAAGACTCATTAAGAAAAAGATGTTGTCAAAGAACAATTCAAAGATATTAGTTATCTGCATGATTCTGAGAAGAATAATAGTCAACAAACTGTTGCCAGTGAACAAAGGCAAATACACAGGAGAGGAGAAAAAAGAAGAAGAATAGTCAACAAACTGTTGCCAGTGAACAAAGGCAAATACACAGGAGAGGAGAAAAAAAATTATCGTTTGGAAACAGTGAAACTAGTTTTTATATTGTAGGGATGGCAAATAGGTCACTTCGGGTTGTTCGTCCTTAAGAAGGGCCTCAAATAATCAGTTTCACGTTTTTCAAAAATAGAATTTTCCCGAAAACCTTAAGAAGTTAACTGTGGAATATATGTGACAGACTGTGTCTTGCAGTATCTTCCATCTGTATCTCTGTCTTAGGCCAGAGATACCATTTCTCTCATCAAAACTTCTCACCTCTCCCACAGTGGTCAGAAGTCCTTAAAGGACTGGATTTAACTATAAGGGCTTTAGTATCTGACCAGAATCATTGTTAGATGTCATCTTAATATTGATTGACAACATTTCAACACCTGAATATCAGACAGTAGAGGAGAAAAAATATATATGAGGACAATGACTTAGTTATTATATAGATTTCATGTTTTTGGTCAGTTTTGTATAGACTTAATCTTGTGGACACATCCACTGTTTAGAATTGTTCTAGATAACGAATATGTTAGCCTAGCCTAAAATGAATTGTTTTATTTGTTAATGTCAGTATTTATTTTGCTTCTGGAGTTTTCCTGGATTTGTCCAGTTGGGGCCTTACAAATTGTCTCCTGTGTTCTTTTGACATAAACTATCTTTTATTTTAAAGTTTTATTCACACACCATACAATCCATCCTAAGTGTACAATCAATGGCTCCTGGTGTAATCACATAGTTATGCATTCACCACTATAATCTATATGAGAACATTCTCATTTCTTCTGAGAAGAAAGAAGAGAAAAAAAAAATCCCATACCCCTCCCTTATATCCCTCGCTTATTGACATTTAGCTTTGGTATATTGCCTTTGTTATAATTAATGAAAGAATATTACAATGTTATTGTTAACTGTAGACCTTAGTTTGCATTAATTGTATTTTTTTCATATACCATTCCATTTTAAACACCTTATAATAGTGACATACATTTGTTCTTGTTTCATATATTTGTACAATTAACCACCATCATTGTCTACTTTAGAGTCCTCTAAGCTATACTGTCCCACCTTTTTATACTCTAGCTTTCCTTCTCGTGTCATACATGCCCCTAACCTCCCTCTTTTAGCCATACTCATACTCAGCTTTTTTCATTATACTTACAGCATTGTGCTACCATCACACAGTATTGTGCCATCCATTTCTGAACCCTTATAAATCAACTTTGTTAAACATGCTGTACTCCTTAAGCATCAAATGCCCAGTTTCTACCCTCTTTCTATCTCCTGATAACCTGTGTTCTCAAATTTAACTCTCAGACTTTTCTTATAATAGTTGGTTCATACTAATGAGACCATACGGTATTTGTCCTTTTGTTACTGGCTTATTTCGCTCAACATAATGTCCTCAAGGTCCATCTACTTTGTTGCATGTATTATGACTTTATTCAGTCTTACAGCTGCATAGTATTCTATTGTATGTATATACCACAATTTGTTTGTCCATTCTTCAGTTGATGGATATTTGGGCTGTTTCCATCTATTGGCAATTGTGAATAATACTACCGTAAACATCAGTGTGCAAATATCTGTTCATGTCTCTGCTTTCAATTCTTCCAAGTATATACCTAGTAATGAGATTGCTGGATCATAGCCAATTCTATACTGAGCTTCCTGAGGAACAGCCAAACTACCTTCCAGAGCAGCTGCACCATTCTGCCTTCCCACCAACAGTGAATATATATACCTATTTGTCCACATCCTTTCCAACACTTGTAGTTTCCATTTTGTTTTATTTTTTGGTAATGCCATAACCTACCTTTTTGTTGAGTACTTTCTTCCATTCTGGCATTATAGGATGTGCCAGGTTCTTATTGTATTTCTTTGCCCCAGTTCTGTAATCAGTCTCCGTGAAGTTCTGGTTCCTTTTAGTGGGGAATGGGGTTTCGAAACCAAATCTGAATGGTAGGTCTTCTCATTGCTCCTGGGATGTCATTGCTTCTAAATCCTTTCAATGGACAGAGAAATGGCAACTTTATGGATTCAACCATATATACATATATATATGTGCACACATATACATGCATATATGCATATACATATTTAAAATCATGAGTTCATACTGATACCTCTAATTCCAGTCCAATTCCACAGTGCCTTTTACCATTCTGTGCTTATAAGTCTCTTCTCCTACAATCAAATGAAGAATCTTAGGATCAAACTTTTTACTTATGGAATTCTTTGCCTCTAGGTACTTTTTAGTGAGCCTTAGAGTCGGGGCTCCAGGGCGCCTGGATGTCTAGGTTGCAGAATTTTAAGCATTTATACATTGGGAGGCATGTATCCCCAGGTGTTCTAGAGCTTAAGAACAGTGTTTATAGTTAAAAGTACTTGGAGAAATAAAAGTACTTGAAATGATCCTTTCTGGCATGGTTTTAAGGGCAGTTTTCATTGATGTCTCTTTGATATATTTAATATTCCGATTACTTCGACCAAATAACAAATCGACCCAAGACTTGGTGGTGGAAAACAACCATTTGCTTGTATCCAGTATGCTGGTTTGAAAGGATGTATGTCCCCCCAAAACATGTTTTAATCTAATTCCCATTTAGTAAAGGTAGAATAATCCGTATCCGATATTGTACGTTTGAAACTGTAATCAGATCATCTCCCTGGAGATGTGATTTAACCAAGAGTGGTTGTTAAGCTGAATTAGGTAACGACATGTTTCCACCCATTTGGGTGGGTCTTAATAAGTTTCTGGAGTGCGATAAAAGAGGAAACATTTTGGAGAATGAGATTCAGAGAGAGCAGAGAATGCTGTAGCACCACAAAGCAGAGTCCACTAGCCAGTGACCTTTGGAGATAAAGAAGGAAGACGCCTCCCGGGGAGTTTCATGAAACGGGAAGCCAGGAGAGAAAGCTAGCAGATGATGCTGTGTTTGCCATGTGCCCTTCCAGCCTAGAGAGAAACCCTGTGTTCACCATGAGTCTTCTCACTTGAGAGAGAAAGACCCTCAACTTCATCGGCCTTCTTGAACCAAGGTATCTTTCCCTGGATCCCTTAGATTGGACATTTCTATAGACTTGCTTTAACTGGGACATTTTCTCAGCCTTAGAACTGTAAACTAGCAACTTACTAAATTCCCCTTTTTAAAAGCCATCCCGTTTCTGGTATATTGCATTCCGGCAGCTAGCAAACTAGAACAACCAGACATGGCACAGAGAGGACCAATTATTTTTTCGTTGTGATGTCTGAGGTCTCAGCCAGAAGAGAGGAAGACTGGGACCTAGGATTATCCAAAGGCTCATTCACTCACATGTCTGCTGGTGGCTGTCAGCTCAGGGCCTCGCTTCCTTTCCCCATGGGCCACTCCCTCTTGTCTCTCCACATGAGCTAGCTTGGGCTTCTTCACAGCTTGGAGGATGGTTTCCCAAGTGAATGCCTCCTGAAAAAAGAAAACCAATAGAAGATAAATATATATGTGTGTGTGACACAGTCACATAACATTGCTTGCCACTTTCAATTAGTCAGAGCAGTCACAAAACCACCCTGCTTCAAGGTGAGGAGATATAGATGTTACTTTTGGATGGAGTATTGCAAAGTTCTAGAAGACCATGGTGTGCCAGTTTGAAAGTATTATGCACCTCACAAAGGCCATGTTTTAATCCTGATCCAATCTTGTGGGGACAGTGCTTTCTTTTAATCCCTGTTCAGTACTGTAGGTTGGAAACTTGATTAGATTACCTCCACAGAGATGTGGCACACCCAGTTGTGGGTATAATCTTTTGGAGATGTGGCTCCACCCATTCTAGGTGGGTCTTGATTAGATTACTAGGGACTTTAAAAGGGGAAACATTTCAGAGAGAGCCAGAAATGACAGAGATGACAAAAGCTTCAGAGCCAACAGAGAGAGCAGATCCAGATGCTTGGAGCCCAGCAGACATCACCATGAGATGTTAAGCAAGCCAGAACCTGGGGAGAGCCAAGGGAAGCCAAGAGATGAAAGCCAGCCCCAGAGAAGCAAAATGAGGAACCCCCACAGGAACAGAGGCTGAAAACAACTGAACCTAGGAGCAAGGGACCAGCAGATGACATGTACATGACTTCCCACCTGACAGAGGTAATATAGACCCCTTGGCCTTCTTTGAATTAAGGTATCTTTCCCTGGATGCCTTACATTGGACATTTTATAGGCTTAGAACTGTAAATTTGTAACTTATTAAATTCCCCTTTTAAAAGCTATTCCAGTTCTGGTGTATTGCATTCCGGCAGCTTTCAAGCTAATACACTTGGTATATGAGAAATAAAAGATCTAACATAGGAGAGAGGTGAAGGAAATCCCCAGGCTAACAATGAAGGGATTTTTCAGTCACTTTTGCCGGAAAGCGAATTTCTCCAACCCTTAGCAGCTTAAAAATAATCATTTTATAACGTTTACAGGTTCTTTGGGTCAGAAATTTGGACCAGGAACAGTGGGAATGGGTTGTTCTACAATGTTCAAGACCTCCGCTGGAAAGACTCACTGCCTGGGGCAACTTAAAGCTGAGGGTTGGAATAATCTGAGGCATTTTCACTCACTTGGCAGTTGATGCCGGCTGTCAGTGGGGACCTCAGCTGAGGTTGTCTACATGAGCATACATATAGGGCTTTTCTATGTGTCCTGGGCTTCCTCCCGGGACGATGGCCTCGGGGTAATCTTACACGGAGGCATGGCATTTCAAAGGAAATATTCTAGCAAGATTTAGGCTGCATCACCTTTAACGACTTAACATTGGAAGGTACACAGCACTACTTCTGCATGCAACAGGCTGCAAGTGAGTCATTAAGTGTGACACCACAGCTACCACATGTTCCAATGCCTAACCTTCCACCTGCACCTCATCTAACCATGGTTATTGTGATGCCGCTGCATCCGCATACGAGGGGCTGTCACATCCATCACTAGAATTCTTACTGATACCAGACTGGTGATTAAGCGAACTCCAGAATCCCATCTAAGGGTCTGCTCCTTTAGGGCCCTTCTGTTACCAACTGGGTTCCCCAGAAAGCAGAGCTTGAAGTGGTGAGTTTATATGTTATCATTTTATCAGGGAGTCCAGTTTCAGGGAAGAGTGAAGGAAAGGGAATTGAAGGAGGGAAAGCCAAAATGAGAATGTATTACTTACTTGGCCATCATTAAATGCAATTGATTGCTTATCTTATGAGACATCTCCTAAGAAGTCAAGTAACCTGCTGGTGCTTGCCTTTAATTGGTCAGAGGTTTGTCCTGTGTGACTGGGTCATGTCTGCAACTGATGTTAGAGGCAGCTCCTGCTGTGAAAGTCTCTATTTGTAATGACAACAGTGACTGAAACTCGCTCCATGTCTGCAAATAGCTGTTGCTAGGGCTGTCCCATGCATTTGTGAAGAAGACCTGAAGATACAAAACTGAGTTTAGTAGTCCCATCATATGGAAAATAATTTTATTCCCCCCCCCAAAATACTTCCCAGTAAATATCTCAGTGTAAAAGAGCAAAATTTTTCAAAGAAAATATAGAAGGTCTTGAAACTGTCACACACACACAAAAAAAAAAACAACTGGGGGGTGCAGGCATAGTTCAGTGGTAGAATTCTTGCCTGTCATGAGAGATACCCAGGTTTAATTCCGAACCCATGCACTTCCCCCACCTCCCAAAAATTCAACAAATGGTGCTACACTAATGGGATAATCACCTGGAAAAAGAATGAAATGTGACCCCTACCACACAGCATACAAAAAAGAAAAAAAGTCACAAACCATGAAAGATTGATAAATTTGATCATATTAAAATTTGTATATCAAAAGACAATACAAGTTATAAATTTGGAGCCATTTATAGTATATGTCCTATAGGGAATCATTTCCAGAATTTATAAAGAACTTCTATAAATCGATAAGAAAAAGACAAACTACACAATGAAAAAAATCATAAAAGAATGTGAATAGGAAATTCACAGAAGAGGAAACCCACATGGCAAATAAATATATGAAAAGATGTTCATCATTATAAATAAACAAGGAATGAACATTGAAACCAAAATGGGGGTTCTCCACATCTGAGTCTGGTACATAAATGGATTGGTGCAATAAGTTGTGCTGGACAAAATACATTTAATGTTGATTTAGGAAAATATGTCTATGAATACAAGTATAAAGACATCAAATTTGTATAGAAGTTATCTGGTAGAAGCTGGTGTGGGACTTCAACTGTATTTGTAATGTTTTGTTTCTTAAGATGAGTGATGGCTTTTGCCTGTTATACTTGATATGTTTTGTCCAGTAGGGTATTTTATACAATAGAGGAAATTATTTATCTGTGTATTGAGCTCCTCTTCTGTGCTATCATATGCTGGTCACTGTGACAGGTTTAGTGATGTCTCAGTCCTTGCCCTTAGGGAATCTCCCAGTTTGGGAGCAGGAGAAGAGAAGATGGAGTTTAAGAGAGGATTGAATAGATTGAATGATAAAAAGTGACCTAATTGCAATCCTAGCATACAGGCAGTCGCCTATCACAGCCCTGGACTGTTTCAATGGGAAGAAGTGGTCCAAAGGGATATGACAGGTGTATAGAAGAGGCTGAGTGGCAAGGTAGGCAAAACTTTGGATCCAGTCGTCCTGGGCTTGAATCTCAACACTATTACTTACCAGTTAGGGGGCCTTTCTGAACTTCAGTCTCTTCAGCTATAAAATAGAGACACTTAGCCACCTTTCCAGATTGTTCTGAGGATGAGGATTCCTATAGCAGATGCTCAATAAGCAAAGATTCTTATTTTAAACAATAGGACAAAATACAGGTCAGATCTATTTCCACCTTCTTTTTCACCTTTTTGCTATAGAAACTTTCAAACACCAACAAAAGTAGACAGAATAACAGAATGAATCCCCATATACCCATCACTTACGTTCAACAGTTATCACCTCATGGCCAAGCTTGTTTCAATTAGACACTTATTTTCTTCCCCCTTTCCATAGTATTTAAAGGAAATCCCAGGTATCATATCATTTCATCCATCAATATTTCTATCTGAAAGAACTCACCTTTACCTTTGAACAGATGGTAATCGCGCTGCAGAACACCACCACGACCAGCCGCTACCTGCGAGTCCTCCCACCTTCCACCCCATACTTTGCTCTAGGGTTGGGTGAGTTCAATGTAACACTTATCTAGATTGCACTAAAATTGCTCATTGGACTGCATTAAAATTACTCTCAGTTACTAATCCATTCTGACTAATGACACCCATCTCTGCATCCCAAGTTCAGGATGATATTTCTCTCAGCAGCCATTAGGGTCCCCTTGCTCAGCCAGCACCTACCTCATCCTCCCAGTGAGGCTGGAGCACCCTCATCGGCTGCTGAGCTGGAAGCCTCTGGGACTCGGCAGCAACTTTCTCCTGATTACCCCCATCCAGGCTGTGGTTGTGCCTTCCCTCCTCTGTGTATGTCTCTCCTCACCCTTCATGCTCATGAGGCCCTCATGAGTCCTCACTTAAACCCTGGCAGTAGCCTTCCAACAACCTCTGTACTTCAGTGCCACATCTGTTTTTCTCAAGAGCAACTCTGATCATACCACCCCCTCACAACTCTCAAATGGCTCTCTACTACCCACAAAATCCATTCTAATTGGGCCACATCACTCCCCCTCGGACCTCAGCATTTTTACCTGGAGACCCTCCCTTCACAGCCTGCTCCCCAGCACTTCCTGGTGGTCTGCCATTGACCCAGCATTTACTCATGGAGCCAGCCCCAGCAGTAGCAGTGTCTGCCTGCGCCCTTCTGCTTGAGGTCTGGAGCAGTTAGGCCCAAGCCCTGGGGGCTGGCTGTCTGGTCTTCAAATTCTCATTTGTTACTTTTGTCACACACAGGGATGTTCCCAGGAAAAGGTGGAATGGTGGCTCCTGGGATGACCTGCCAGTACATTGTCCAGTTTTTTCCCGACTGCCTTGGGGACTTTGATGATTTTCTTTTGGTAGAGACCCAATCAGCCCACACGCTCCTGATCCCACTGCAGGCTCGGAGACCACCCCCAGTACTGACATGTGAGTGTAATTTGTACCTTCCCAAGGATTCAGGTAGGATGTGGAGAGTCCCCATAAGGACTGCCTGCTGCTCAGTGCCCCGTCAGAGCAACACAGCTTGGCCCTCTTGGGTAGGGGTTTTGGAGTCCTGAGGAGGAATTCGGAGGCAACTTCTGCACAGTCTTCTACATTGTGAGCTCCTAACTGTCATGCCTGCTATTGGGTTTTCCAGTGGAGGTTGATACTGAATTACACACAACAGGGGAAGAGGCCAGGAGCCCAACATAGATTTTACTAGTTTGAGGTCACCCACTGGGTAGGCCTGTGCCTCACTGAGGCAAGGAAGGTATGCCTGTTGCTCTGTGGCTGTGGGGGTGAGATTCCTTTGGCAATCTGGCTTCAGCTGGGATCCCTCAGTAAGGAGCTTCTTCAGCTAGACATGGTCTGGAAGTTGAGACTCTGGCCCCCATCTCTGCCAAAACCCCCAAGGTCATGATGGGTGACCCTGGCTAAGGCATGAGTCCACAGTGGACTGCTACTCTAGTCAAGAGTAGATAAGAATCCCATGGTGCTGCCACCACATAGTCCAGTGATGTCCTGGGCCATGCCCAAGTTGCTACAAGAGTCAGAAAGTGCTATTCATTCCTTCTGCTTGGGGGTGTTGGACATCAGGAGAATAGTGACAGCAGGACCTGCTCAAAGCTGATGTATTGTTTCTCTTGTTCACCTTTTCTTGTGGCTGCAGTGCCACGGGTGTTGGACTGTGGTTACTGCCTCATTGGGGGAGTGAAGATGACAAGATTTGTCTGTAAAAATGTTGGCTTCAGTGTCGGCAAGTTCTGCATTATGCCCAAAAAGAGCTGGCCACCGCCAAGTTTCAGGGTGAGTGGTTACAGATTGCTCCCTAGAAAAAAAAAATCCATCAAAAAAAAATAACCCCCCTGCAATGGCTTGCTGGAATACGCCTATGACTGGAAAC
Source organism: Tamandua tetradactyla (assembly GCF_023851605.1). Classification (NCBI taxonomy): domain Eukaryota; kingdom Metazoa; phylum Chordata; class Mammalia; order Pilosa; family Myrmecophagidae; genus Tamandua; species Tamandua tetradactyla. Next base: position 49,369,242 of record NC_135341.1, on the reverse strand, counting down.
ATCCAGAAGACCAGATTTTATAACCTCCCAATCTTTCCATCACAGCCCAGGTGAGAATGAGTATATGTGGAGACCATAGTTGCAGTTCTGCTTATGCCACCAATATCCGCATGAACTTAAGCAAGACATGTTTCCTCTCTTGTTGTTCAAAGCCTGGCTCAAAGGTCACTGTATTCATTCATTCAGTTAGCCTGCCAGTCGCTGTTGTAGCAAATATTTGAGCATATCAGAAGCAGCTCTGATAATACTCATGTATTCCACCATGGCCCTGTTGGCTGGAGCTGGGAAGCAGGGCATCAGCACTCTCATTTTACCCAGCTCTGCCCCTCTCCAGAACAGCCCCAGCACAGACACGATTTGCTATTGGTTTTTCCTATGGTAGAGACATTTCTCTGTCGCCATGGCTCCCCAAAAGAAGGAATAGATCCAGAAGTCACATGTTCCAATAAATACATTTCACTCGTATATGTTATCTGCCAGGGTCCTGTAGGCATGGATTTGTGACCCTGGCAGGCTAAATGGCTCTTTGTGTAGGCACTGAGAATACAGCTCTGCTAACAAGAAGGCAGCTGCCCTCTTGACTCAGAATCTTATAGCTAGGACTGGATGGAGGATGGAGACAGACAAATAAGGTGGCACTAATGACACAGGGCAGAGTAAGAGAGGAAAGGACAGTATACTTTGAGAGTCCTGAGGGGCTTCTCTCAACCTTCTTTCACTTCTCCCATTTTGTACCCAAGCACTGGGCCATGATTTTCCTTGTACTTTCTATCAGCAGTCATCTCTTTACAGATGATCTATAACTTTCTTGTCTTTAATCTTCAGAGTCTTATTTGGGGCCTGGTACATGGTAAAGGTTGAGTGCATGCTTGCTGATGAATAAACTTCAGGTTCTCCATTAGTACATGGATGATCTCTAAGCTCCTTCAATTTGCAAAATGGAAGTTTGGAAGGGAGAGGTTTGTAATCTGAGTACTAGATTACATAATTTCTTTCATGCTGTTGTGTACTCTGCTTTTCTTTAAGGCTGTTGCAACCATTGGCTTTATTGAGCAACCTCCCTTTGGAATCCTGCCTTCAGTGTTTGAGTTGGCACCGGGACAGGCCATATTAGTGGAGGTAAGTAAGTAGATGCTGGCATATATTTCCTCCTCCTTATGGTTGACCGTGGCTGTTTCCTCAGCAGTTTGCATGATTTCATTTGCCTCTGTATTTTTATGACTCAATGTTCACTCCCATCTCAGGTCCCAGTTTCAGAAGTTTCTGGATCAGTGTGTGTTCTTTCATTCTGTGGGGTAAAGTTGTTTGTTTTATGACATCTCTCACAAGCAAACACAGAAAGCCCTAGTATTTCCATCACAATTCCGGACCCTCATTTGTCCACAACTTTACCTGAGCTGCCCTTGGTTCAGCAGCCACCAAAGTCTAAGCTGCCTCCAAGATCTTTCCTTGGTTCTCCAGTCTCATTTGGCCCTTACCTCAGCCACCACCACTATCTGGGGATGGGATGATGATAGTTAACTTGTTGCTCACTTTCCTATTTCATCCTCAGCTTATATGGTTAGCAAGGCTCACCTTCCTTAAGCCTCATCCTGGACCTCTGCAGAAACTTCCAAAGGTTCTGACTCTTTGGCTATGAGCTCCTCCTTTCTTACCTGGCCCTTCACAGTGTTTGCATTGGTTTGTCATACCTGCTCACTGGTCCCCAGAAGTGCCTATGAGAAATAGTAATGCCTTCCTACCCCTGTCACTTCCCCAACTTTGCCCGACCCAGCTCCCTGGTCCAGGAGTCTGACTCTGTGCTGTCATCATGCCTGGGTGTGGGGGCTGCCACAGACATGCCTGGCCTTCATCACTAGCTTGTTTAGGGGGAGGCATTCTTTAATCAGGAGTAAAACTGCTGGGTTTCCAGAGGGCTGGGGTAGATTTGGCCTACACCATGCCATCAGGTAGTGAGCTCCGTGAGCTACTGGTTCTCAAACTCAGCTGCACATTAGAATCACCTGAGAAACCTGAACACGTTGACTCCTGACCTGAGATTCAGAATTCATTGATCTGGGATGTGGCCTGGGGATGGCACTTTTAAAACTTCCCAGGTCAGTCTGTTGTGCCATTAAGTTTGAGGACCACTTGCTCCTTTGCCATCGTGTAAAGGATGGCATTTTTATCAGCCTTTTCCAGTTTCACGTACCTGGTGGGGTCTTGTTCTGGCACTTGGGGCTTGGCTCTCTTGCCCATGCCAGTGCTAATTGATTCTGGATGAGAATCTGGCTATCAGTGTTGGGCCTGACCAAGTCAGAGGGCGCAGTAGGGCTTGATCACTGTTTGTGCCCAAAGGGCAGATTGGGTCTGCAAGGCCCACACCCAGGCCAGACTGTCTTCTCTCCTTGTAACTCAGGCCTGGCTAGAGCTTTATTGTGACTTTAAGGAGTGTGCGATCAATCTCCCCTGACCAGGCCAGGATGCCTCCCTTGTTTCCTCCTGTGATCCCTGAGGAAAGGAAGAGGTGACAGCAGGACCCTTTGGGAAGCAGTGTGGGATGCAGGGACGTGTCTTTCCCCTTTAAATTCCTTATGTATTTAGTTTGTTGTTTATTTGGAGTTGTGTTCATTTACTTTTATATTTATTCATATTTCTGAATAAGAAATAAATCCACATGATTAAAAATTCAAAAGATGCAAATGGGTAAGCAGTGAAATGTCCCCTTTTACCCAAATCCCTCAGCTACCCAGTTCCTCTTCTCCTCAGAGGACACGACTTACTGTTTTTTTTTTAGTGCCCTTCCAGAGATACACTGTGGCTAATTAAGCAACTGCGCATATTTTTGTTGTTGTTTTTTTGTTTTTCCTTTTTGTTTGTTTTTAAAATGTTTTGTTTTTGTATTTTTTTAATTTTCTTTTCTTCACACATGTTTTTTCTTTAGTTTGTTTTTTCCCCATTTACCCCTTACACAAATAGTTGCCCACTCTATACTCTGTTTGCACGGTGTTTAGAAATCATGCTCATATTTTTCTTACAGCTGCATGGTCATCCAGTATATGAAGGATCCATAATTTAGTTCAGCAGTTCCTTACTAATCAGCATGGCAATTTTGTCTGATTTTTGGTGATTTCAGTGAACTATACATTCATCACTCTATCCAAGTATGAGGACGTGTAGTATGCAGTCCTTGAAATGGATTTCCTGGGTCAAGGATCTATGTACTCATAATTATGATATATTACCAAAATCCCCTACATGAAGATTGTACCAATTTATACTCCCACCAGCAGTGTGTGAGTGTGCCTGTTCCCCACACTCTTGTCAACACAGCATGTTACCGAACTCTTTTTGAAAATTGTTATCACATTTTTAAACATATATAAAAGTAGAGAGAGTAGTAGAATGACCCCCGTGTACTCATCACTCACCTTGAACAATTATCAACTCATAGCCAATCTAATTGCATCTACACCCTACATATCCACCAACCAATCCCTACCCCGCCCCTCTGGATTATTTTCAGACAAATCCAGGACATCATATCATTATCTTTGTGATAGCTAACTTTCTGCTCTTTGCTACTATAAGTAAAAAACACTTCAGGGTGGTTTTCATTTACATTTATTTTGATATGAATAAAGTTGGACATGATTTATCATTTGTTTAAGAGCCGTTTGCATTTCCTTTTCTATAAAGTCTATTCTCTTATCCTTTCAACATTCAAGGAGTGGAGCCAAGGCTGAAAGCCCCTGACCTTAGGAGGTGTAGGGGGTCGGAGCATAAAGGGGAAGGGAGTTGTCTGAGAAGAAGAGGGCAGAAAGTGGAGATGGAAGCCCCCTAATAGGAACCAACAGGGCAACTCTTCTCTCCCTCAGGTCTTGTTCCTCCCAACAAGCCTAGAAAAAGCAGAGCAGTCCTTCATCATCGTGTGTGACAACTGTCAGATAAAGGAGCTGGTGACTGTAGGTGGGTTCGTGTTTGCACCCTTCATCCCCGCCCCCCTCCCTACTCCAGAACCTACTGCATTGGTGTTTCTAGCTTGTAGCTGCACTCTTTCTTGTTAGGAGCACATAGAGAGGATGCAGCCTCTAGGCACTGGGGTGTAGTTTAAGGCCCCACATTCTGGTCAATCCTTGAAGACCCCAACCCAGGAAAGCAAGGAGACTTCTCGTGAGAGACACATAGAAACCTGGGTGAAACCTTTCAGTGCTTCGCTCTGAAACTTACCTTGATCTCCTTTGGGGAATTACCAGTGACTTACACGTAAACAACCAGGGCTACCGCTCTGTTTCTGTAGGATTAGTGGGGACATCCTGATAAATTTCCCCCAAAATGTCCTGTTCATTCCTTTGTTCGTTCCTTCCTTCCTTTCCTCCCCCCACCTCCCTTCCTTCCTTTCTTCCATCGTTCCATCCATCTGTGATCCAGTTTCATTCAGCAAGCTTTGAGTGCTCGGCTATGTTCTAAATTCTCAAAATCACTTCCTTTTGTTCTGTGTGGGGCTATGCTAATGGCTCCTGTTCCCCTCCTGTGAACACTTCCAGGGATTGTGGTGGTAAAAGGATCCAGGAAAGCCACTCTGGTTTCCTGTGTGGGCCAAGAGCCTCATGTGAGTGATGGCATGGGGCCTGCAGCAGTGATCATAGATTCCAGCCCTGGACTCTTGGCTTGAACTTCACTACTCTACTTTGTCAGGAGTCGGGCAGCTGATTGCTTTGGATCTGATCTATGTTTCTGGTGAAAAAAGTCAACCAGAGCCTGGAGAGCTCACAGACTTAACAGCCCAGCACTTCATACGCTTTGAACCTGAAAACCTTCAGTCCACTGCTAAGAAACAGCTGATTATTAGAAATGCTACGTGAGTGACCCCTCTGCAGCATTCCCAGTAGGTACCTCCTTCTCCTTCCCTGGGCTCTGAGTTCCTAGTGAAATGAGACCTTTCTTTCAAGCTCAGGTAGGAGTCTGGTTACAGAATGAAATTATCTAGATTTACACTATCCTATATGGTAGCCACAAGCCACATGTGGTTGCATGCATTTAAATCAATTAAAATTAAATAAAATTATAAATTCAGGCCTTTAGTGGCACTAGCTATATTTCAAGTGTTTAATAACTGTGTGTCACTAGTGGCTACCGTATTGGTCAATAGAGATATAAAACATTGCATCATCATCTCAGAAAGTTATTTGGACAATACTAATCTAGAACAGCATGGACCATGTTTAGCCGGGAATAGTTTCCCAAAGAGGTCCAACCCTGCTTGTGCAGGAGAAGCCATCCAACTCCATGACTTCTGGGTTCAGTTCCTCCTGATCATCCTCTGAGGACCATCCTTGCACCAGGACAGAGTTCAGGGATCCTCCTAGCCAGGGCTGGCCTGGTGACCCCAGATGTTACATAGGATTCTGTAACTTGGTACTGAGCAGTACTTGTCTGCCATTGCTTCCTCCTATGAGCTGCTCAGCAGGAACATGTCTGAGTCCTGCGCCTCCCACCATTATGGCGTTGTCACTGTTCCTGTTGGCACTTAGTGAGCACCTCCCTTTCTGCACAGGACTTCCCTGAGAGGCCATAGCTGAGGAGGTAGATGGCAGGAACTGGGCTTATGGGACAAATCTTTGAAACTCTCATGTGGTAGGAGACATTGCAGAAGTTTTCCTGACATCTAGAGAGACACTTAGATTCTGACAGTTTAATGGTTGGCGGTTGGTTTCCTTTGTTTATCATTTCCCCTGAGTCACTGTGGCTCTGCCTCCAATTTCATGGATGGGGAGAGAGAAACTGTCATGTATCTCTAGCTTGGACTCTCTGACCCAATTCCTGTCCTTTACCCATGTTCCCCCAGACTTCTTCATGGGAAGGGCATGAAGGCTGACCTGGTCACTTCCAGTTCCTGAGTCCTCTTCCACTCCCTCCTAGAGCAGGGCCAGACCAGGCATGGGGGAAAATTTCACCCTGGAAGAACTGGGATGTGGCTGGGGACCACTACCCAATGTCAGGGTTTCCCCCACAGGCATGTGGAGCTGACCTTCCACTGGCAGATCATGAAGCCCAACCTGCAACCTCTAATGCCAGGAGAAACCTACAGCATGGACAGCATCAAGTACCACCCTGACAGAGAGACGGCCTTTTCCATCATGCCTGAAAAGGGGGTTCTCAGCCAACACATGGACCATGAGTTCATCCTGAGTTTTTCTCCTCATGAGGTTAAAATGATGCCATCTTGGGTAGCCACAGATGACTGGGTCGTGATATTTTGACCTTCCATCCATGTTCTTTCATGACATTGTAACCATAGTTGGGCTTGACGAGATACCTAGCCATCCTGCCAAGGCTGGTATTGAGCTAAGAGTGTGGCTGGAAGACATGCCTGGTGTACAGGAAGAAGCAGCTAATTTTGCCTGGACATACCCCGTCTGTAGCAGGATCCTGAGCTCATTTCCTCAGCTCTGGGTTTCTTCAGTATTTCCATCCCTGTCCATCCCACAGTATAGCCCCTAGAGAGAATGAAAGCAGGGGAGAAGAAAATACAGCTCCCTGCCTCAATGTGGAAGCTCTTTGTGTAATGGCAGTGAAAGTGGGGGGTACTCAAGAGGTTTGAACTAAGAGGAATAGGTCTGCTTCTCAAACTCATCATCCATCTAACTTGTTCTCTCTTTTGGGAGGGTGTCATGCTTCAGACCTTAATTTGGCCAGGGGGCAATGTCAGGGTCTTGGGGGGGGTCACTTTTTTCCTGCCGCCCCCTCCCCAGGCCCAGTTAAGGTAGAGATACCAGTCTTGCAACTGCCACAGTTCCCAGCCCATTTGACATGACTCATGTCCTGGCAGCCACCCCTCTTTCCTTAGGGTGAGGAAGATGTGGATAGGGAAGCAGCATTTTATTTTTCTGAAGGTCTTTCTTGTGGTGAGGCCAAGGGTGATGGGGAGGAATTCCTGCCACAGTTCTAACCTACCCCTGGGCAGCCTGGCAGAATGCAACCATATTTTCAGAATGCTGTGTTTGTCTTGCAGCTACGTGCTTTTCATAGTGTGTTCCAGATGGTGCTAGAGAAAATTCCAGAGCCTGTGAGGTGAGCAGGGCCTGGGGCCTGGGATGAAGGGTGGGTAGCTGAACCTACCCTCTCCTTGGAACTGCCTGTAGAGCAGCCTGCCCTCCAGTAGGTTTTGATGAGTGGGAGTACTTTGGCCTTGCCCTGGCATCTTAGACCTGCAATGGGCTCAGCATGCAGGGAACACAGTTCGCTGGTCTGTATGAAAGCTATAGACTGCCCCAGGAACCTTGGAGCAATGCCCTAGGCTTATTACTACACCTGGGCAGCCTGGCTATGGCCACTGGCTGATGAGGACTGAAGAGAGAAGGTTTTGTCCTGTGGGGTGCCTCTATTAATTTATCCCTAAATAAGCTGTCAGAATAGGTTTCTAGACAGCCTTGCTCAGTGATCCCTGTGGGGGAGGTGCCCATCACAGGCCTTAGCATTGACTGGTACCTCTGATTTCAGGTACTTGGGAGCTGGTTTTGGGAAAACCAAAGATATAGGACATAGTCAAGGGACATGTCAGGATGTGTTGGTACCTAGCTTCCATCTGTGTTCAGTTCAGAAATGAAGAGCCTGGAGGACTCCTCATACTCTGTGGATGACGTGATTGTCCTAGAAATCGAGGTGAAAGGCTCAGTAGAACCTTTCCAGGTTCTCTTAGAACCATATGCCCTCATCATCCCAGGGGAGAACTACATTGGGATAAATGTGAAGAAAGACTTTAAGGTAGGTCACTGTTTCTCCCCAGCCCAGGCTGCCAGAGAGGTGCTGAATTTGGACACGAGTATAGTAAGGATTTAGCTGGAGGAATGGATAACAGTGGCCACTGCATAGAGGCTGAGGCTGCCTCTAAGGCCTCTGAACTCTGAACCCAACTTGGTTTGCACAGATGCCTGGGCCGCACATGCCTGTTTGTCTTTATCAGCTTCCCAGCATCCTGTGAGAGATGGGGCTATGGGACCTTTTCCCACGCTCACAGGTCTTTGGCAGGAATGGCTTCCAGAGCTCTGCCCATGAACGCTGCAGTGAAAATGTGGGTGCTGTTGGGTTGGGAAGTCCATGGCTGTGGACAGCCAGGAATTAGCTGGGAGAGGATGAAGCTGACCCTTCCTGAGCCTGCAGTCCCACAGCCCTTTAGCAGATACACACTTGCTATAAAAGGGCAGGCCTGGGTCGGGGTGTATCTTTCAGATGTGGAACAACAGCAAGTCACCCATCAGATACACATGGGGGAAGATAAGCGATTGCCATATCGTTGAAGTGGAACCATGCACAGGGGTCATAGGTACTGCAGGGACCATGTGTGGGGGTGGGGAAGGGGACCTGTCAGGGGCTGGCTGAGGAAGGAGTTTCCGATTAAAGGGCTTGTGCAGGGCTCATGGTGTCCTACGATCTGCTCCAGCTGAGGCATGAGAGAGATCAGCAAAGGCCAATATCTGGGCCCAGCCACAGAAGGAAACTGCCCCTGCTTCCTTTTTCTACCTCTCACTTCTCTCTCTCCCAGAGCCCAGTGAGGTTGGAGATTTTGAGTTGAACTTTACTGGGGGTATTCCTGGCCCAACAAGCCAGGACCTGCTGTGTGAAATCAAAGACTCACCCTCACCAGTGGTGTTACACATCGAAGCGGCCTTTAAGGTGCGGGGGGTGGGGGGAGACACTGGCCAGCTGGTTGGGCCCAGAAAGGCAGCAGGGGTAGGTTGGGTGACAGAGCCTATTCCCAGGTTGCCCAGTGACAGGTCCCTTCGGGTGTCTCAGGGGCCTACTGTTGTCATCAACATCTCAGCCCTTCAGTTTGGTTTGCTCCGTCTGGGACAGAAAGCCACAAACTCCATTCAGATCCAGAATATCAGCCAGCTCCCAGCCATGTGGCACATGAAGGAGAGCACAGTCTGCCTGGAAGAAAGGCATGATGATGTAAGTCAGGGCCTGCTGGCTCCAGTGGTGTCCCATCCCTACCCCATGAGCTGATTTACCTGTGCTATGTCTGAACTTTGAAACTGGTGCTGTGTATTCAGAGCTTTGAGTCTGGAAAGGGAAAAGTCCACTTATTGACTTTTGCCTGGCAGTATCCCCATATTCTCCTCATCACTGAGGCAGTTGGGATCCTTTCTACAGCAGAATTTACCTACTAGTTTTTCCTGTTTCTTTCTCTACCATTTGATACAGAAATAGGGCATGGGTTTCTCCCTCTGTCAGAGCAGCCTGAATTAGGAAGAAAATGGGCAGCTGCATTTGGGTATGTAGAGGGAGGGCCTCCAAGGCTGCTGGTTCCAAGGCCTGGGAGGGGCATGTCTGCCAGGCTCACCCCAAAGATAGCAATCATCAGGAGACTGTGCCTGCAGGTAGAGTACCTTGTACCTGGGCAGGGGCTTGTGGGCTAAACCAGAAGGCTCAAAACAGAAAATTCCATTCAAATAGCTTCACTTCCACCCAGATAGCTTCTTTCTTTCTCTTTCTTTGTTTCTTTCCTCCTTTCTTTCCCTCCCTCTTTCGTTTCCTTTGTTCACTGAAACCAATGATCTCTGCTGGGACATGCGAGTTGTAACTGCACTTGTGAGACCCTGGCCAACTCTTTCTTGGTGGAATTACCCTCCCTTCCACTGCTTCCTACCAAGGTCCCTTTCCTGCTTGCCCACTTGTCCTCCGAATTGGAATGCTGCACACTACTCCTTCCACATTAAGAAGCCAAGGGAATATAGTAACAGCCATACCTACTTCTTAATTACCAATGTGATTTTCCTTTTTTCCAGGACTTTTCCTTTTCAACCAGAAGCCTTGCTCCTTTATCCACTGTCTTACTTCTCTATCAGGGCTTCTCTATCACGACTTTGAACTTGTGTCAGTTTGCATCAGATTGCCAACACCATGGCCAAGAATCATTGTCCTGTACCCTGTGCACAGGCCTGGAGTTAGTGCAGGTTCATTGGTGCTCCAGCTTGGATCCGAGAGCCAAAGAGGGCTGGGTCTGGAGCTAAGGGGATGGGCTGGTATCACAGTATTTTTGGTGTTCACATTATTTTTAGACAGAAACTCTTTCTTCAAATTAAGCCTTATGTAGAAGCCCAATATGTAGAATGAGGTGTAACTGCTCTGGCCACCCAGAAACTCTTGCTAGGCAAATCCTATCTTATCCTGCCTCTCCCCACACCCCGGTTCCCTGTCTAAGTGATTCCCCAGAGCACAGCTGGAAATTCAAATCTCAGCCAACCTCCTCGTGTGACAGAGACTGAGGCCCAGGGAGGTACGGGTTTCCCCCACAGGGTCACATATTTAATGGGTAGTGGAATCAGATCACGGCCCAATTCTCTAATTGCCAGTCTGTGCTTTTTCCCCACTATTAAGAATAACATCACTTTATAATTGAAATAATCAATTTTATAATATTTTAAGATTAGATCATAATTGAGGATGTCAGGAGCCATATCTCTGCAGTTCTCTGCACTCTATTATTTTGAGTTCTCAAAAATAATGTTGGGATTTGGGGTTTTTTAGAAGCTCTCAGGTCAGCATGATGCCAGAGAGCCCTGGGCATTCTCAGAGAAGTTGAGACATCAGCCAGGGGCTGGCATCATAGGGGTTTATGACTCAGCCATGGGAAAGAGTTCAAGGACTAGTCAGTGTGTACAGCCAAAAAGTTTAATAAGCTCAATCCCAGAGAACTCTGGGAGTTCTTGGCTTGATGCCAGGGAGCCCCAGGAATTCTAAGCTTGATGTCAGAGACCCCCAGGAGTTCTTGAAGAAGCTGAGACCTCCACCAGGGGCTGGCTCCAGGAAGGTTCTTGACTCAACTGCAGGAAAGAATTCAAGGGCCAGATACTGCCAAGGAATCCAAGGGCTAGTAAGTATGTACAGTCGTAGAGTTTAATGTGTAGTGAAAGTATATGCTCGAAGTGGGTGAGCCCAGGCATTCTCCAAAGTAGGAGAAGCCCTCTTGAGGCCAGGATCCTTGCATTATTAAGGACTTGGAGGGGCCTTTCCCCGTTTGATTATGCTAATAAGGGATTGATGAACTACACTTTTCATTGGTTCTTTTCAGGTGCCAACCTGAGTGAGGGCTCCGTGTAAGAGGGCTAGGTGTGGGTGCACCAAAAGGGTGTTTTTGTTATGGGTTTTTGAATCACTTCCCACTTTCTCCTTCCCTATCTGTCTACCTCAAGGCGACCCACAACTACTGAAACCCAGCCACAAACTACAGCCACATCCCCAAGGTTCCAAGAGAGATGCACATAAGGAACAAAGACAAGAGAAAGCAAAGGGATCTCCTTATCTGCTGAGTTTGGGCTCCAAACCTCAATGCCTGAGCCCTGGCAAGCCCTCTTTTTCTATGACAGTTAGGCCTGAGAGTCCTGCAGTGAAGGCCAGCGCATAGGACCCAAGGCTGCCTGGGTGGGAGATGGGACAGGAAAGGGCAGGCCAGACTCCCAAATCACACATGTGGGTAAAAGATAGGAGGTGGACAGGCTGGTCTCCAGCCAGGTGTGGCCCTGGCACTCATTGTCTTGGTCTCATGGAATGGAGAGACCAAGGAAAGGGATAACTTTAACTCCTGAGTGTGATCTTTCAGTGTCCTGTGATGCACCCACTAGCCAGCTTGGCCCTTCTGGGTGGCCCTTTGCACACAGCCTTGGGCTCTGTGCATTCTTGCTTTTAAGGTTTCACCTCCTTGGCGCTGATGGAAGGGATGGGCTGGACTTCACTGGAGGCTTCTCACACCTAACTGTCATAGAAAAAGAGGGCTTGCCAGAGCTCAGGCATTGGAGTTTGTGGTCCAAGCTCAGCATATAAGGAGACCCCTTTGCTTTCTCAGTCATGAGTGCCCCTCCTGTCAGGCAGGACCAGGAGAAAGAATGAAGAGAGTCCTCCCCAGATACGGATAATCTTCTTCCTTGGCTTTTCCTTTTGTCTGGTGCCTGGTAAAGGGGAGGGGCTGGACCTGCCTAGGGTAAATGAGCCCTAGCCTGTGGGGAGATGTGGCAGTAGGTATGGGGAAGAGACCATGTGGGTACAGAGGAGAATTTGTGGCATCATAGAAGCTCCCCACCACCCCTATGGTCCTGTGACCCTGGTGGCTCTCCTCGGTTGAAGTCATGAGTCCTGACCCATGTCTGCTCAGCAGGGCCACTGCACCTCCTCCACATGGCACACAATCTCCTCCTCCTCCCCCTGCTGGAGCCTCCACCTGGCTGCCTCCCCACCCCTCCACCCCCCACCCCCATGGTGCCTCCTTCTGCCTTCTACCTCGCAGATCTGGGCCTGTGCCTGGCGCTTCCATCTCATATATTGCTTTAACTTAGAGACTCAGTTTTTACAGTCAGTCTAGAGACTTGCTCAGCTGTGGCCCCCCATCTGCTTGCTTCCTTTAGTATCATAAATGGCTCTTGGAAGAGTTGGGGGCAGCTTGGGGACAACCTGGTTGGGCACAACCAGCACCCAGTTCCTCTACAATTCCAAGGTATGACCTCCCATTCAGGTGTCTCCCTTCAACATTGAACCCTCGAATGGCCAGCTTTACCCTCTTGGGGAGTGCAAAGTGAACGTCACTTTGGAGGCCTTGCAGTGCCAGACTCTGCACACTGTCCTGGAGCTGGAGGTGGAAAATGGGAACTGGAGGTAAGGGGTGGGAGAGCCATTGCAATAAACGTTATGCATATTCACAGTATATTTGTTTATACTATGCATAATCATATATTTGTATAGAGACATTCTGAATTTTAGAGTATTAATATGTGTTTATTCTATAAAATTTGGAAATTACAGAAAGGAAAATTAAGAAGACCTATAATCCATCACCCAGAAATAATTCACTGTTTGGAATATTCCAATAATTCTATGGGGAATTTCCTTCTTGTGTATATGTGTGTGTGTGTTATCACTGTCAATTTAATATGGAGTTATGGAACATAGTTTTCATTTATGTTTTATTGATTTTGATTTTTTTATACTTCTATGAAATACCTGTTCCCTTCTTTCCCCCTTGTTTCACTTGGGGTGGGTTTTTTCCCCCTTCCTTATTGATTTGTTGTATGAAATGTAAATATTTTGCCCAATTTGTCATTTGCTTTTTCATTCTATTTATAATTTTTATAAAGCAGTTTTAAATTTTTATGTGGTCAAATCTATCAGTTGTTTCCTTTGTTTTGTTTTGTTTTTGGCATGGGCCAGCCCTGAGAATCGAACCCAGGTCTCTGGCATGGCAGGTGAGAACTCTGCCTGCTGAGCCACCGTTGCTTACCCTGTTTCCTTTGTTTTCTACTTTGAAAGCCTTTCCTACCTAAAGATCAGATTAGCCAATCACCATTCTTATAATTCTTTTTTTTAAATAATTCCTTTAAAGTTTTACTTTTCAGTTAATTTTTTCACCCATTTGCAATTCATATTGATCTTTGGTTTGAGGTAAAGAGCTAACCTAAAATTTCCCCCAATTTTTATTTATTTCCCAGCATCATCTATTGAACAATCAGTTCTTTTGCAAATGTTTTGAAATGTCACCATTTACTTATATTAAATTGGGTCTGTTTCTGGGCTTTATTTATGTGTTCGATTGATTTGTCTTCATTGGCAAGTATTTTGCTGCTTTTACTGCTGTTATTTTGATATTACTGTCTTCCTTTATTTTTATTTTTGATTTATGCTTTATATTGTTTAAAATTTGTTTTGAAAGTTGGACATTGTTCTACTTTGCTAGCTGCCGGGATGCAACATACCAGAAACAGAATGGCTTTTAAAAAGGGGAATTTAATAAGTTGCTAGTTTACAGTTCTAAGGCTGAGAAAATGTTCCAATTAAAACATTTTAAAACAAGTCTATAGAAATGTCCAATCAAAGGCATCCAGGAAAAGATACCTTGGTTCAGGAAAGCCGATTAAGTTCCAGATTTCTCTCTCAAGTGATAAGGCACATGGCGAACACAGTCACAGTTTCTCTCTCTTCTGGAAAGGCACATGGTGAACATGGCATCATCTGCTAGCTTTCTCTCTTGGGTTCCTATTTCATGAAGCTCCCTGGGAGGCATTTTCCTTCTTCATCTCCAAAGGTCGCTGGCTGGTACACTCTCTGTTTTGTGGTTCTGCAGCATTCTCTGCTCTCTCTGAATCTCTTTTGTTCTCCAAAATGTTTCCTCTTTTATAGGACTCCAGAAACCTATCAAGACCCACCCAGATGAGTGGAGACATGTCATCGCCTAATCCAGTTTAACAACCACTCTTGATTAAATCACATCTCCAGGGAGATGATGTGATTACAGTTTCAAACATACAGTATTGAATAAGGATTATTCTACCTTTATGAAATAGGATTTTTATTAAAACATGACTTTTCTGGGTACATACATCCTTTCAAACCAGCACAGACATGTTTGTTGTAAACAATTTAGAAGCATATATTATAGAAACTTAAACTTCCAACTTTACCTGTCTCCTCATCACTATTCCATATAACTCCTCACTTTCAAAGTAAATATTATTCTGTGATAAAGATCTTTCTTAACTGTTTTCTAGGCATATGTTCTGGTTTGCTAGTTGTTGGAATGCAATACACCAGAAACAGGACGGCTTTTAAAAAGGGAAATTTGTTAAGTTGCATGTTTACAGTTCTAAGACCGTGAAAATGTCCAAATTAAGGTACCAACAAGAGGTTACGTTCACCCAAGAAAGGCTGATGAAGTTCAGGGTTTCTCTCTCAGCTGGAAGGGCACATGGTCATATCTGCTAGTTTTCTCTCCAGGCTTATAGTTTCATAAAACGCCCCTGGGGGCGTTTTCTTTCTTCAGCTCCAAAGGTCTCTGGTTTAGTGGGCTCTCATGGCTCTTAAGCTTTTTCCAAAATGGTTCCTTCTTAAGGCACTCCAGTAAGCAGCCCCACCTTCAGTGGATGGAGACACATCTCCATGGAAACCATCTAATCAAAAGTTACCACCCAAAATTAGGTGGGTCATATCCCCATGGATAATCAAAAAGCTCCCACCCAAGGGTGCACAGGTGGTTCAGTGGTAGAATGCTCGTCTTTCCATGCGGGATACCAAGGTTCAATTCCAGACTATGCGCCCCACCCCCCCAAAAAAGGCAAAAAGCTCCCACCCAGCAATATTGAATGAGGATTAAAGCACATGGCTTTTCTGGGGTACACCACAGATTCAAACCAGCACATATACAGCAGATACATATTTCGTCAAAGAAATAGGACCAGGATTACCTTCACCAGAACAGGCAGACATGCTTCTACACAGAGGACACACAGATGGCACCTTGCCCTGGCTTCTTATACAGAGGTAGCATTCCATAGTTCTTTGTGGTATTTTTCTTGGCTTCTGGATTGCTGAGAGTCCAGAGCCTTGTGCTGTTGTTGAACTGTCCTAGAGCCATACAATCCCCAAGACTTTCCAAGATATGTCAGATTCTGAAGTCTCCACACCCTTGGCACCCTTCCCATCCTGGACTGCCAGGTCCACATCCTCCTGCTGAACTCTGACTGTATATGCAAAATATTTGGCTCTTCACAAGGGGAATTACAGCCCAACTCCCTCTGTGGCCTTGGAAAGCACTATCCCCACTCAGGTTGGCACTCCTGTGTTCCAGCTACCTTCCTGTGTATGCTGAGGTGCAGAAGCCTCACGTGTACCTGCAGAGCAGCCAGGTGGAGATCAGCAACCTCTACCTGGGTGTGCCCACAAAGACAACCATCACACTCATCAATGGCACGCTGTTGCCCACCCGCTTCCAGTGGGGCAAGGTGAGTAAGCCCCCACTGTCAGGCACCCAGCCCATGTGATAAGGATCGTTGCCCTCCCCACCAAGTATACCTCAGAGTAGATGCTACTCTCATCCTGTCCCTCACCCACAGTGTCCAATAAAGCTTGGCTTCTCAAAGGAGCAGCAGATCTGACCCAGTTCTTCCTTGCCCTACCATCGGGGAATTCCAGTTCCCTAAAGAAATTCCAGGATTCCCAAAAAGGAATCCTGTTGAAGATAGCTATAGCCTTCCAGCCAACATAGCCTGTGACGGACATATGTAGCTCCTGGAGACCAGCCATGGCACAGCCCCCGGGGCTGCAAGCCAAGGGAGACGAGGCCACGTCCAAGTGCATCAGACGCAGCTGCCCTCTGTTCTCCATCACCCCAGACCTCCTGGGGCAGCTTGTTTAGTCCAGACATCTCCTTGACAGTTTTTGAAGTCCATCCAGGGTGGGGAAGGAGAGGAGAAGGAACTTGTGGTTTATCCCCCAGAAGTGAGCAGCTTCCTGTTGGTCCTGCTAATGTGTGCTCAGTCTGCCAACCTCTGGCAGAGGTCGCAGCAGTGCTAAGCACTGGACATGGCTCCAATCCTGGGAACCCAGCATGTGACAGCAGGCCCACCTGTGTGTCTGCCAGCTCCTAGGGCACCAATCCGGCCTCTGCACAGTGACAGTCTCTCCCAGACGTGGCACACTGAGCCCTAGTGAGGAGCGCCAGTTGGTCTTGGAGTTGACTACTCAAACCCAGGTGAGTAAGATGGTGAGGAGCCTGAGTGGCCAGGAAGGCACCCAGCCAACTGTCTGCTCCTGTGTTCTCAGGGAGGTCCCAGCTTAGGTCCTGCTCCTGGTCCTGATGGATGGGATTTCTTGCATTTATGTCTGGGAGTCCCTATTGTGGCCTAGCCTGCTCTGTAGGGACACAAGGGCAGGTAGCCTGGAGCCAGGCCAGGATGTGCCCTGAAACCCATTGACTAGGCTCAGCCGTTGGCACCAGCTGTTCACAGTTCATTCTCTGGGAAGAACTCATATTTCCACTTTATCCAGAGATCCAGAGTAGAGCTGCTGCCCATGGTAGGTCCTGTGCTGGTGCTGCTGGAGGAGCTAATCGCTGGTCAGATTCCTTACAGGAAGGTATTCTTCCAAGAGTGGCCACAGATAGGCCTGTAGGGCAGAACATGCTCAGTGGGTAGGACTTTGCTGGCTACCCCTTTGTCGTTCTTATTGGATGATGAAACTTCTTCCTCAGAGACTTACAGACCCAGGTCCCAGTTCTTCCTGGTAAATGTGGGGCCAGGGCCATTTTTGCACAGCTAAGCTTAAACTCTGGGGTGACAGACAAATGGGCTCAGGCCACACAAAGAGCAGACCTCACTCAGAAGGATTAGATTTCTATGTGTTGGTCTTGTGGAATAAGTATCCAAAGTTTAATCTAAAAGTACTGAGTTACAGCAGCTTCATCAGAATAAATGTGTGACTTCTCCAGAACTCCACTTTTAATGGTCTCATGTGGACATGCCCCGAGGACTGGGCATACTCAGTCAGTCCTCCTGGGAGGTTAGGAGAGCTCATGAGCCAAGCCCCAAGCCTGGGCCTGTGAACAGTGGCTCACCAGAGCAACTGGGAGTCCTTCCAGACAGATGAACTGGGAGAGAGGTCGAGGCCTTTGGGTTGAGCCACGCACAGCAACCACCTCTGCTGTGGAAGACCCTCTGGACCCATCTTCTGAGGCCCTGTCCTAGGTCTTACCTATAGTGACATGACCCTGAATGGGATTTTCTCGTAGGAAATGCTGACTGATCTGGCCCTCCCTTGTCACGTGTCAGGCATGAAGAAGTCCTTGATCCTGGGCATTTCTGGGAAGCCCCAGGGCTTGCAAGTGACTATCACCATCTCTAAGGGGGACTCTGACAGCAGGTGAGCTCAGGGTTGGGGCCAGGGCCTGCAGGCTGAGGCGATCCATGAAGGACCAGCATTAGTGCCAGTCTGCTCCCGCCCGATTCCTGGCACCAGGGAAGGGCCACAGTGCTATTGTTTCCCGTTACCACCTCTTTGTGGAACAGATCTCCCTGCCCCATCCCCACCCTCTGTGTGACATGGTGTCTAGGCACATAGGACATAATAGGGGACAGGGCGGTAGGCACCTCAGAACTTCCCACACTAGGCCCAGCAGCTGGGAGAAAGGCTAGATGCCTCTCTTGCCTTGGAGCAGGCAGGAAAGGTGGGTCCATGGGGTGGTTGCTCAATGAGGAGGAGGCCTGGTTTCTGGGCAGCGCTGGGCAGGACTGGGTCAAGGGTGGCCTGTGACACAGTGCCATGGGCACGGGGCAGTGTTTTCAGTACAGAGCAGTGGCCAGGCCGCCCGGAGGAGCTCCGCCTGGACTTTGGCTCCACAGTGCCATTGAGGACCCGAGTGATTCGCCAGCTCATCCTGACCAATCACTCCCCGATCCAGACCCCTTTCACCCTCAAGTTTGAATACTTCGGGAGCCCAAAGCACAGTCTGAGCAAAAAAAACAGCCTGTAAGTCTGATTTCTTTCCAAAATAGTTTCCAGGGTAAATGGCCAGATTTACCATGGAATCTGTTTGGCTTGGATGGCCACAGGTTGGACAGTTAATATAAGAGGACACACCAAGAGGAAATTGTGCCTGCCTCCCATATCCAAGGCAGTGAGTGGGCCCGTGGGAGAGGCCTGCCCTGCTGAGGTGGAAGGCTTTGGATAAACCAGGCAACGTTGGGGCCCGTGTAGGCAGAGGGAACTGTGGGCGAAAGCGTGGCTATGAGAACATCCGTGTGTGCTCAGAGAAAAGGAAGTGTGCCAGGGCTTACACATGAGGGGTGAAGCAGGGGAGAGATCTGCTGGGGACATTCCTGTGGTCAAGAGCAGAGACAAGACTGGGAGCGCTGCTTACACGTGTGTGCACGCACACACACACACACACACACACACAGGTATTGTCAAGCCATGGAACCAGCCGGTTCTAGCTCGAGAGGACCAATTAATTAAATTTCCAGGCTTTTGGCAAGGCTGTGACTTGAAATCAGCCACGATGAGAGTATTTACACCACAGAAATCACCCAGCACTACCAGTTAGGCCTTTTTTTCCTTCTGGAGAGCCAATTTCTCAGCCCACCAGTATACAACACCTCACAGCCTAATCTCATGAGATAGTAGAGCCCAACTTAAAAAAAATTGCAGGTGTGAGTAGTGGGGAGTCATCAACAATTTCTAAGCCATGAATTTTTCCACTCCCAAAAAGGTATCGTGCACCTGATACTAGACAGATGTCAGCAGGAAGGACTGGATATGGGGAAGGGGAGGTGGGTGGCTGTACAGAAGGTTGGGCAAAAGATAAGAAGCCTGTCCTGAGTTTGTATCCAGGTGCCACCAGGGCACAGAGCCTGGATGGGGGTCCCCTGCTCTAAAGCCCTCCTGGGCTTCTTGGGAAGCAACCCCTGGGGCTACGGGTTAGTGGCCTACTGGTAGGGATGCTTTGGGCCCCTGGTGAGGGTGCACTGGGAACAGAGACCAGAAGAAGAAGGGACTTGAGCAGTTCTCCCCTGGGAGGAGTAGGCAGGCCTACTTCCCTTGGCTGGGAACCTGGTAGGGTGTTAGGTGCCATGGGAGTTGGCTCAGGTCTTGGCAAAGTCTCAGATACCTTGATGCTGTTTCTGTATCTCCATCGTGTACAGCCCTGACATACCCCCTGCCCTGCTGAAGTCAGCACGGATCCGAGAGCGCTTGGCCAAGCGAGAGCAGCTGAGTAAGAGCCACCAGGGTGGGGGCTGCTGGGCTAAGACCATGGCCTTCTGAGGATGAGGGCTAACTCCTGCCAGGGAGGGAGCCCAGGACAAAGATCTTATCTCAGTGTCTGTTCTAGCTGAGGTTTCTGAAATGATTGTGGCCCTCTGCCTGACAGTGCCCCTCTCTCTAATGAGGCTATCTCTCCACTAAATTCTACAGTCCATCCCAGACTTGATTTGGGATAGAAGGTGGCCCATAAGGGGGGATTTCCTCTGGGTTCTGGCCTCTCAGGTGAGAGAGGCTGACCTAACAGGGTCTTGAGTCAGGTGGTCCCTGGGTTCTGGGCTCCCAGGAGGAGGGCATGTTTAGCCTGACCAAAGCAAGGCTGCAGGTGGCTTATCTGAGGCTGTGCTTTGCTGCTATCTGAGGGTTTGCACCTCACTTCCAACCTGGCATCCTGAATCCACACTTCTGATTCTCCCCTAGGTTTTATGGAAAGTATGTTATCTCATGGGAAAGGAGCTGCCTTCTTTTCTCACATTTCCCAGGGCATGCTTGGGGCCTACCAGCAGCTAAGCATTGACATCATGGGCTGTGCAAACATGTGGGGCGAGTACTGGGACAACCTCATCTGCATGGTAAGGGCACAAGGCAGGCAGCAGCCTGGCATGAGGGATTGGATTGGGGGGCGGGAAGAGCCTGAACCGTAGCCTCACCTCTTCCATCACCTGACCTTCAGCCTCTCAGATCTCACTGATTTGAAAGACAGTGCCCACCAAGCTTGGGATGGGTGTTCTCATTTGCAGCAAATTCTAGAGTTGAGGATGAGACTGCTCAGGCATGAGTAGTAGAACCTTCCACATCTTTTCCCATGAGGTGCAGGTCTGGAACCACACTGAGGAGGGCAGAGAAATCAGTTAGGATGCCTGCCTGGGCCAGGAGTCCAGACAGGGAAATGGGCTACAGACCTGGGGAACAGAGAGGGGAGGGTCAGTGTTCTAGTTTGCTAGTTACTGGAATGCAATATACTAGAAATGGAATGGCTTTTTAAAAGGGGAATTTAACAAGTTATTAATTTATAGTTCTAAGCCTGAGAAAATGTCTCAATTAAGACAAGTCTGTAGAAATGTCCAATCTAAGGCATCCAGGGAAAGATACCTTGAAGGCCAATGAAGTTCAGGGTTTCTCTCTCAAGTGGAAAGGCACATGGTGAACATGGTCAGGGTTTCTCTTTTGACTGGAAGGGCACATGGTGAACATGGCATCATCTGTTAGCTTCCTCTCCAGCTCCCCAGGAAGCATTTTCCTTCTTCATCTCCAAAAGTCACTGGCCAGTGAACTCTGCTGCGTGGTTCTGTGGCATTCTCTGCTCTCTCAGAATCTCCAGGTTTCTCCAAAGTGTTTTCTCTTTTATAGGATTCCAGTAAACTGGACACATCTCCATCTATCTATTCCACTTTAATAACCACTCTTGATTGAGTCACATCTCCAGGGAGATGATCTAATTACAGATTCAAACATACAGTACTAAATAGGAATTAGAAGAAAAGACTGCCTTTACAAAATGGGATTAGGATTAAAACATAGCTTTTCTAGGTACATACATCCTTTCAAACCAGCATAGTCAGTAATAGCCTCCTAAACTCACATAGTTGCCTAGCCCCCTGGACATTTATTCATTCACTTATCAGCCCATTTATTTACTGCCCTGTATGGGTTCTTGTGTGGTCCACTGTATTACAAAGGGCACAGGGATGAATAGAATAGCAGATGATGCCTGCGAGGAACTCCTAGATTAGTATGGGGGGATGAGACGTGCATACATTCTCCTACAGTTAGTTATTGCATAGAAGATTTTCATGAGCTATTTAGTAAATTGAGGTGAATTATAATATTTGCTTTTAATTGTTTGTATTATGTATGACAAAGGGTTGACCACCTTAATATACAAAAAGTTATTTAACAGTAAGGGAAAAAAACATCTGAATAGGCATATGGTTTGAGGAGGCAAAACAGAAAGATAAATACAGATGGCCAATGAATATAGGAAATATGTCACTATCACTAGTCGTTAAAGAAATACATATTAGAAGAACAATGAAATACTAGCTTTTGTCAGATTACCGTGATTTAAAAGTTGTTAGAGAATGTACAGGGAAAGACACAGGAATGGGGGCGGTGATGGCGAATGAATACCATCTCTCTAGGGTGAACATTTTTGGAATGGTCTGGATACACGCATTTAAAATTTCCTTTAGAAAATGAGGGAATAATATACAAATAACTTCATACCATATTACTTCCCAGCTTTGTTTATAATAGGAAAAAAGGAAAGGAAACAACCTAAGCATCCTTATCTACCCATAGAGGGTTAGATAAAAACATTGGAAGTCAACCATACATTGGAATTTTCAGTAGTCCTTTAAATAATGCTGTGAATCTCCACTGGTAAAATTGTTTACCATATTTTGTTAAGAGAAAAGAGAAGATTACAAAACAAAAATTTTAAAAGCATAATCAGTATGCTGCTGATTTATATATGTGTTTTAAGCACACAAAAAGTCTGTACAGTTGTACAGAGTCATGCTGGGAGGATAGGATTAGAAGTGATTATCACACTGTATTTTGAATTTTAAAAAACAAGCATTTATTACTTGTTATTATCAGAGAGGAACAATCACAAATTCTTTCCATTTTAAAAATACAGTAATTTGATAGAAGGGGCCATGAGATGCCAAAATGTCATGGCAAGAAAGTTCACTTCAGGCTGGGAGAGTTGTACAGACCTTGGGGAGGGATAGCAGAGATGGAAGGGAAGCCAAGGTTGAGAGGCGGGGCAGTCCCCTACCTCTGGGGTGTGTAGAGTAGACATCAGACGGTGGCACAGTGAGGCCAGGCCCAGCTGGTGGGACCCAGCTGTGGAGTTCCTGGGCTGGTTGGAGGCGTGAAGGCCTTGCCTGGAGGGAATGGGGAGCTAGATGGCAGCTGGTGATAGGAGTGACAAAGGGCTGGTGTGTTTGCAGGTGGGTGACCTGCCACCGGCTGTCATCCCGGTGCACATGGCAGTAGTGGGCTGTCCCATCAGCTCCCTGAGAGCCACCTACTACACCACTGCTCAGCCCCAGAAGGAGTCTGTCATCAGGTACCCACCCCTCAGCCTCATCCTCCACTCCTCCATAGCCCCTGAAACCCTCTGGCCTGATCTCTTCCTTCCCTTCAGCCTGGGCTGCCCAAGCTGGCTTGTTGGTCTCCACTTGGGCCAGGGCCTCTTGGAGAAGAGGAGCCTCAGGGGACACAGCTGCCATCTGCACATTCTTTATGGGTTTGGGGGGCCAGAAGTAGCCAATAGTCAGGGTGGCCTGAGGTCAGTGCCAAACCAGGGCCTCTCACATCCACTGAGCTGGGATGAGTTCAGTCAGTATTGTAATGGGGAGGGTGGGCAGTGAGTAGCCCCAAATCAATTCACAGGGCACCGCCTGGGGAAAGTCCTTCTCCCTGCCTGAGTCCCCCCACCCTCCGCCCCTGTCACTGAAGTCACTCTACCTGCAAGTTGCCCCAGGCCATGGCTGTGCTGAACCTGGTCTCCCCATCCCCAGGTTCCCCACTCAGCTCTCTGGAGGAGACACGGTCACCCGGGTTCTTCGCCTGAATAACTCCAGCCCTTGTGGTGAGACGCTCACGGGATAAGTTGGTCTCTCACTAAAGGTTGTGTCTTGTGGTGATCCAGGCTGGGAGGGAAGGTGGGGGGGGGGAGATGATGGCCCATGAGTAAGACCCAGGAGTCCAGGTGGCCTGTTGTCACTGAGGGAGGGCTCCAAAGGCCAAGATAGGGAGGTAACCTTAATTTCAGGAAGATACGAAGTTACAAATATTTTTACAATTAACATACAGAAATCTTAACCTCCTAAAATGGATATCCTAGTTAGCTTATCCATAGGCATACTTAAAAAAAAAAATCTAAGTAATCATTGTACTATGTGTTTCATAAAGCAAGGAAGGAAGAAAATCTATAATACACATATCAGAGTTATTTGAACTCTAAATAGTAACAGTATTTTAAATACCATTTGATTAACCATCAAAACTGTGTACATTCTCAAAATATCAAAAAGTTATTGCAAATATCACCTTTGCCAAAGTAGTAAGCTATATTACTAAATAATTTCAAATATTTTTTAAGAATTAATTTTATCTAATATTACTATAACTGCCAATAGTTTTTTTAACTGTTTTTAGTTGTAAAATATAATATACACACACACACACACAAAGAAAAGAAAGAAAAAAAGCAACAATTTTTAAAGCACACTTCAACAAGCAGCTACAGAACAGTTCCCAGAGTTTGTCATGGGCTACCATGCCCTCAACTCAGATTTTTCCTTCTAGATTCTCCAAAAAACTATTGGCTTTATTAGAGTCATAATAATGGAATCATACAGTATCTGACCTTTTGTATCTGACTTATTTCGCTCAGCATTATGTCTCCAAGGTTCTAGGTTTGTTTTTATTCAAAGCAGTCATCACTGATTTTCTAATGAAGTTGTATTCATTTATTGTCTGTCTGTATTACTGAAATATATGTTCCTTGAGTCAAGAAAAAAAAAAGATAGGGAGGTGACCAAGCTAATTTGGGGCTGCCAGAAAGAGCTGCTTTAGTCATTGAGGAAGGCTATGCCCTTGTTCAACACTGGGCCTCCCAATGTCCGGAGGGCCATAGACGCCCTGCTCTCACCAGGGAGACTTTGCTTAGAGACAGACACTTCCATGGGACTCCCTTTCCCGTTCCTTTGGTAGTATCTGAGCTACATGCCACGGGTTGTGCACGGCCTGGGGATACAGTGGAATTAGGACAGTGGTGTCTCTGCTGAGGCGCTTCCATCCTGACCATGGGCTGCCGGGGCCTTCAGCATGCCAGGGTAGTAGGTGGAGGAGACCCAATCCAGGCTTCCGTAGGGAGGAGCCTTTCCAAGAGGCCTGGAGGAAGGGTAAGCCAGCTTGGCCTGGGGAGAGGACCGGGATGAAGAGTGTTCATCACACAAACTCCCAGCTCAGAGGCCTGAGGGAGTCCCGCCCAGGTGAGGAGCCTCTGGGCTGCCGTGGGTCACTGGGGCAGCCTTAAGGCGTCCCAAGGCCAACTGAATCAGTGTCTCTAGGGGCAGGGCCTGGGCGCTGTAGTTTTTAAAGCACCTCAGGTGACTCCAATGTGTGGCTGCCGTATGCACTTGCTTTTTTTTAATCTAGTAGATCTGCAATTTTGAAAGACTGTATTGAAGTCTGCCACCGTACTCAGATTTTAATGAAGTTCTCTTTGCATTTCCAATTTTAGCTTTATATTTTAACCTTCTCTATTGTTAGATGCATTTGAGTATTGGATATTCTTCACGAACTCATCTCATTAGCTTTCTTTTTGGCCCCGTTAGTGCTTTTAGCCTTAAATTCTACCGTGCCCTATAGTAACGTTGCCACCCCTGATGTCTTCTTACGGGTATTTGCCTGGTACCACTCTGCCCATTCCTCTATTTTCCCCTTTTATGTGTATATATATTTTTAAACAACCCAATTGGGTTTTTTAAAAAACCCAATCTGACATGCTCTATCTTTTAGTGGGAAGTCGGTCGATTCATAAATTTCTTCCATTCTATTTTATGATTTCCTTTTACTTTGTTACTTATTTTACTGTTTTCCTCTTTTTGCTAATTTGATCAAGTTACCATTTATTCTATATTCCCTTTGTTTAACTTGCAATTTCTCTTCTACTTTCCTTTTCTTTAGTGGTTACCATCCCTTTCTTCAGGCACATAATCAGATGCACATTACTCTATTTCTACTTGAAAGTAAAATTATCCATTGTACTTCACAGTATGGACGTTATTGGTCACCTTGGTGAGAGCAGTTTGGGTGGGTGTAAGAGGCAGATGCCAGGTAATAAACATAAGAAGATCAGGAGATGCGGGGGTTGTATTCCCCAGGACCAAGCCCAGAGGCTGGCATCAAAGTATCCAGTAAATCTATGTTTAATTTAACCAGGGCATGGATGAGCAATGGGGGGGGGGGGGGGGGATGACTTGGGACGGTTTATTCTAAAAGCTTGCTGTGAAGGGGAGGAGAGAAAGTGGTACCTGGAGAGGGTCAGTCATCTGCCTGAGGACAACTTGTGCGTGGTAAAGGAGACCTGAACTCATTAAAGTGCTGTTGGGAACAGACACAGATCTGATGATATGAGAGAGAGGAAATACTGGAGATGGCTGGTCCCTGAGAAAACAGTGGAAGAAGGACTGAAGACAGGAGAGGAGAGGAAGATGGGAGAGATGCAGACAGATGTGTAGTATGGGCCATGATTTGAGGGCCCTCCCGATTTTTAGGGGGCTCCTGGGAGAGGAGGTGTGTCCACTCTGTGAGCCTCACTGAGGCAGAGAGAAGTGTCAGTGGTGAGCAGGGAAGACTTGACACTGTCGTGGTCCAGGTTGGAGGGAGAGCTGACTAGGAGGCATGGAGTATCAGGTAATATGGGGGCCCATTTAGGTTGGGAACAGATTTATGGGGGTAGCAATCTGCTCAGCTTGGGGGATTATGCAGTTTAGTTCATCTAGGGTTAGGTTTTGCCACATGAGTGGAAGAATGGGGATAAAGAGAGATAAGATCACTGGCAAGAAAGAGGTTGAAATGGCAGCCCCAAAACCAGCCTGGCTGGGGAAGGAAGTGAAAGCAGATGGGGGCTGATGGATGGGGAGAAAGAAGGTAGAGGGTGCAGGGGTTGGAGGGCACAGGGAGGTCAGCAAACAAGGCAAGAGAGGATGCTGTGGGAGAGAGTAGAGTGCCTGGATTCCTGCATCTGGAGGTGGAGGCATCAGGCTAGGTCAGGTAGCAAACTTGCTGAGGAGAGTTAGAGGTGACAGAGCCAGATGTGAAGATATGTATATATGTATGTATGTATGTGTTTAAGACAAAAAATTATCTGGAAGTGACATCAGCAAGGAAATGAAGTCCCCATTCCACCCTGAGTGGGGGGAATGGCAGCCTCTGTTTGAGGGAAATGGGGGCCCAGGGGAAGTCTGTCTTTTCCTTATTCCTTGCCCCCCCCCCATATCTGCCACAGATATCCGCCTGGACTGGGAGACCTATGCTCCCGAAGACAGGGCAGACCAGCTAGTGGAGCTGCTGGTGTTTTATGGGCCACCTTTCCCGCTGAGAGACCAAGCCGGGAATGAGCTTGTGTGCCCTGAGACCCCCGAGGACAGCAATTTCCCCTGTTCTCCAAGTCCCTCCAATGAGTCAGAAGCTTCACATTCTGTGAGCAACAGGTGGTAGGGCGGGCTGGCCACTCTGAGGGCCACTGAGGGGCGGGCGGTGGGCCAGTTGGGCCTGGGTGAGCCTCAGGGACTCCCCAAACATAGTCTGAAGGCCACTCCAGTGCCAGCAACAGAGCTGCACAGAAGATCATCTCAGTCATTCTGCAGAAGCACGAGGGAGTGCCCTCTGACTGCCTGTATTCTATCAGCCCGAAGCAGGTGGTAAGTCGGTTGGAGCTGGAAGCTGCCCCCAGAGTCTGCGCTGGCACAGGGCAGGGCTGAGGCGGCTGTGTCTGTGCCAGGTGGTCCCTGCGGGGGGCAGTAGCTCCATCTACATCTCTTTCACACCCATGGTCCTTGGCTCTGACATCCTGAACAAGGTGGAGTGTATTGGCTATGCCCTGGGCTTCATGAGCTTGGATAATGAGGTGAGTCCTCCTGGCCTGGGGTGGAGCCACAGTCACAACCTGCCTCCTGGGTGGCCGGCTGCCTGCTCAACCCAGAGACCACCAGTGATCAGGCTTGGTTTTGGCAGGAGGAAAGGGAGATCCCGGGGAGGAGGCGCCGCCTGCAGGACTTTGCCGTGAGGCCCCTGAGGCTGGACCTGCATGGCTACGTGAGGCCCGCGCAGTGAGTCAGAAGAGGGCCCAGCCTCCCCCGCCCCCAGTGGGGAGCCCTCAGTGAACACTGGCAGGGTCTAGAGAGGATTCTGGGTGGAAGGATGGTGGAAATGGAAGGGAGAAGTTAGCAGGTGAGCCCAGGGAAGGGCTGGGCAGACAAGCAGAGTGGGGGCAGCCAGGGGGCCCCAGAGACCCAGCTTGGTCCAGCGGAGTCTGTTGCTGAGCAGGCTAAGTGTGGAGCTGAACTACAGCGGCAGCATGGAATTCCATCTCCAGGCCAGTGACCTCATCCCCAAGCAACCCTGCTCTGGGGTGAGTGTGTAGCTACCTCCCTCCCTGCCCATCTATCTGGGCCTCAGGTGTTCCTGTGTTCCTTACAGTCTGAGTCCCCTTCCCCAGTCTGCCTACCCCCACCCCCAGGGCACGGGTTTGAGGAGATGGGGGGGAGATGTATCCCCCACCTCTGTGGCTGCCCAGGTGCTGAGTGAGCTGGTGACCATCCACCACCTGAAACTGACCAACACTACTGAAATCCCACACTACTTCCGGCTTCTGGTCTCCAAGCCTTTCTCCGTTTCTCAAGATGGGACTGGCCTTGGTCACAGAGCTGCTGGCCCTAGCCTGGAGCAGGAGTGTGAGGAGGAGAGAGCAGCTCTGAGCAAGCAGCTGGTACTCCACCCACAGGAGAACATGCTGGTCAGTGGAGGGCTCAGCAAGCCCTCACCCTCAATGGGCACACACTCACCAGGCCAGGGGCCACCTTCTCACACACACTCACCCCTCTGCACAGAGCATACACCAACACACACATCCTTACATATCTGCATCCTTACATGCTCTATGCACATGTGGACATGCCCTGCATAAATTCACACCATTTTAACGATAACAATGTTTTTGTTGACCATCAGAGACATGCTGGCCCTCTGCACAGGTGTCTCTCATGTGCACATCTATCTCAGAATCCCCCACGCCAAACTCTGGTCAAAGCGAGGCATTCCTGTGAACATGCTCCTCCACTTTGCACACACTCTGTTTTCAAGCCCTCACTCAGGGTCTCTGTCCTCTGATTTAAGTGAGCTCAAGACAGTTTCATATCTGCTAGAGACCCTTTTTCTTCTTCTCCACTGAGGGCTTCCCTTTATGCCAGTACTCCTTAGAATTCTGGGCTGCACCCTCACTTAACTCTGCACACTCCTGGGTCTTCTGTACTTCCAGGTCTTCAGGGAACAGTCATATCATATCCTCTTTTTAAAAATGTGTAGGGAGGGCAGGCCACAATGGCTCAGCAGGCAGAGTTCTCACCTGCCATGCCAGAGACCTGGGTTCAGTTCCCAGTGCCTGCCCTTGCAAAAAATAAATGTATAGGAGGTGAGCAACGGTGGTGGCACAGTGGCAGAGTTCTCGCCTGCTGTGCCGGAGACCGGGATTCAGTTTCCGGTGTCTGCCATGTAAAAACAAACAAACAACAAATGTATATTCAGTTTATGTGTATTGAGTGCCTGCCACGTTCTGGGCCCTGTGCTGTGTGCTGCGTGATGGAACAGCAGAGATGCTATGCCCTGACCCCTTCCTCTAAGGACCTCATCATGAGGTGGGGGGCGCAGGTCTGCAGAATGCAGGAGGAAGGGAATCCTTGACCCACTTAGCATTTGCTTCCTTCTTTAAAAGGGTGAACTGAGGGGAAGCCCCAAGCACAGCCACAGGCCCCATTATACAAGAGCTCACTAAGACCCCAGAGTTAGTCACTACGTATTTTTTTTTTTAGCTCAGACTATTTTCTTGATCTTTAATAAATTCACAGGATTACTTAATTCTTCTCATAACACATAAATGATGAATGACATTATGTGGTCCTCACTAACATGCTTTTCTTAAATTCTAGTAAAGAATGTAGAAATGCTGGGTAAGTTTTTGCTTCTTTTTTTAATCTGTAGTTTCTATGACTCTCCAAAAAAATGTGTGATTATTTTCCACAGGGACATCCTAAAATCAAAGGATACAAACTACTTCTGTAAAAGTTCAAGAAGAACGATAGCCTAAAATTATTCTATCCTCAGGGTTACACAGTCTGGTTATGTGAAACATAACCTGAAACACTCCATTAGATACCAGAAAATGGGTCCTTCCCATTTTCTTTTGCATCAGTAAGACATATTACAACAAGCTTTCCAAGTTAACACTTCAAATTTTAAAGAGTAAATTTAATGGAACAGGAACAGGGTACTTTCACAAACATTCTTGGTGTATCTATGTGCCTAGAAGTGGGTTGGTACCAAAAAGCTGAAATAACATACTAATGCATATACAGCATACTACCAATGCAAAATATTAAGTAAAAAATAGATTAAAATAAGACAGCAAAGAAACCCAAATACATAGGTATATATGCAAACTTTCTATTTTTAATGTAAATGCTAATTAACCATTATCTTGTACTCTAACACATTTTCAAAAAATTAATATCCTATCACATAAATGGCTACTATATAGCATCTTGAATAAAAACAGGATATTAAAATGTATAAATGGAACACAGTACCTACTTTGCCCCAGACAAAACTTTCCGCGGTCCTAAACAGGGATTGTGAGATGTCTTGGACTCTTTACAGTCCAAGGGAATGCATTTATCTTATATATGTAAAATGATAGAAAAAACTAGTTCTTCACATTTAATTTGAAACTTTCATGGAACAGAGCACTTGTGAGAGGGTCTTTTTAGCATTTTTGAGCAATTCCATATGGGCAACAATCTGTGATTCTTCATGGAATTTTTTACCTCTGGTAATCAGAGGCCTGTCCTGGCTTTCAAAGCACATGGTAGATTTACCATCCTTATGTATATATTTATTATACATATTATAACTGATATATTCACATCTGAACCTGCCATTAGACTGTGAACTCCTTGGGGTAAAGAAACATCTTAGGTATGTCTTTATATCCTTCGCAAACAGCACAGTGCCTGATGCCCAAGTATGGCAAAAGTTGAGAAAATGCATGTGGAATGAGAGTTATAAGGACAAATTATATGCCACCAGAAGATGCTGCTAGAATAATAAAAGGACTCTGGGTCCAAAGTTCTCTCTCTGTGTATCTCTCATGGAAATATAGAGCAGTTGTTTCAGTACTACTGAGGCTGAAGACCTCTTCCCTTCCCACACGTAGTCTGTCAAGACTTCTGTTTTGGAATTAGAAAAAGCTATTTCGCTAGGGACACCTAGCGAATCTTGGCAGGTCATGTATTAGAACCTATCTAACATTAGAACAGATATTTGCAAGGTTCCTTTCAGTCTCATTAAAAAAAAAAGAGAAAAAACCTTTATTTCTTTGCACTACGTATTTTTTTAAAACATTTTTATTGTTAAAATCACATATATACAAAGAAAAGAAAGAAAAAGCATTGATTTTCAAAGTACACTTCAACAAATTCTTCTAGCCTGAATGGTGAGAAAGAGGGAAAATTCAATTTCTACAATGTTGTATAAATGTCTGCTAAGTCCAGCTCATTTATTCTATTATTCAAATTCTGTTTCTTTATTGGTCCTCCATTAACATTTAGTGTTATTACAATAAGGGCAGGACTTTCTTCTACCATTTTGTCTCTTGGATTTTATATGTCATATCTAATTTTTCTTCTTTTTACCTTTATTGATAGTATTCATTTCTATACTCTTCTCCCACCTCTGTCTCCTGTCTTTTCCTATCTGTCTCTAGTGCTCTCTTTAGTATTTTTTGCAGAGCCAGTCTCTTGGTCACAAATTCTCTCAATGATTTTTTGTCTGAAAATATTTTAAATTCCCCCTCATTTTTAAATAGTTTTTTAAAATTAATTTTAAAATTTCTTTTAATAATATAACAAACGCAAACATTCTTAACTTACAATCATTCTGTTATACATATATAATCAGTAATTCACAATATCATCACATAGTTGCATATTCATCATCATGATCATTTCTTGGAACTTTTGCATCAATTCAGAAAAAGAAATAAAAAGACAACAGGAAAAAATTCATACATACCATACCCCTTACCCCTCCCTTACACTGACCACTAGCATTTCAATCTAAATTTATTTTAACATTTGTTCCCCCTATTATTTATTTTTATTCCATATGTTTTACTCATTTGTTGATAAGGTAGATAAAAGCATCAGACAGAAGGTTTTTACAATCACACAGTCACATTGTGAAAGCTCTATCATTATACAATCATCTTCAAGAAACAGGGCTACTGGAACACAGCTCCACATTTTCAGGCAGTTCCCTCCAGCCTCTTTTTTATGCCTTAACTAAAAAGGTGATATCTATTTAATGCATAAGAATAACCTCCAGGATAACCTCTCAACTCTGTTTGGAATCTCTCAGCCATTGACACTTTATTTTGCTCATTTCACTCCTCCCCCTTTTGGTCGAGAAGGTTTTCTCAATCCCTTGATGCTGAGTCTCAGCTCATTCTAGGATTTCTGTCCCAGGTTGCCAGGAAGGTCCACACCCCTGGGAGTCATGTCCCACATAGACAGGGGGAGGGCAGTGAGTTTGCTTGTTGTGTTGGCTGGAGAGAGAGAGGCCAACAGACTGGAGAGATGTGTTGCTCCACATCTGAGCAACAAAAGATGTTCTCTTGGGGGTGACTCTTAGGCCTGATTTTAAGTATGCTTAGCCTATTCCTTGTGGGATTAAGTTTCATATGAACAAACCCCAAGATTGTAGGCTTGGCCTATTACTTTGGCTGTCCCCACTGCCTGTGAGAATATCAAGAATTATCCACTTGGGGAAGTTGAATTTTCCCCCTTTCTCATCATTCCCCCTAGGGGAATCTGCAAATGCTTCCCTATTCACTGTTCAAATTGCTCTGGAATTTATCTGGGCATCACTCTGGACAAACCTACAAAATCTCATGCCCTATGCAAGGTCCCAAGTAATATGGTATTCGATTAACCTGTCCATATAAGTTATATTAGGAAATGCACTAGTCAAAATATAAACTTTGTACCAAATAAACATTTTTTACTTGTCACACACATACGTTAAAAGTTTTAAAATATTAATTACTATTTTCAACACCCTGCATTATTGACATTCCTTTGTTCTTCCTCATGCAGGAACATTTTTAAATTTGCACATTTAGTCACTATCATTATACACTCTAGGCATTCCTAGATTATACCATCTCAGTCTTTATTGTCTAGCTTTCCTTCTGATTTCATTTGTGCCCCCAGGCCTCCTCGCTCTATCATTCTCACATTCAGCTTCATTCAGTGTTCTAACATTATTGTATTACAGTTAGGTAATATTGTGCTATCTATTTCTGAATTTTTACAATAAGTCCTGTTGCACAATCTGTATCCCTTCAGCTCCAATTACCCAATATCTACTATATTTCTATCTCCTGATGGTCTCTGTTACCAACTGAAATTCTCCAAGTTCATTCGCTAATGTCAGTTCATACCAGTGAGACCATACAGTATTTGTCCTTTTGTTTCTGGCTAATCTCACTCAGCATAATGTCCTTAAGGTACATCCATGTTGTTACATGCTTCATGACTTTATTCTGTTTTACAGCTGCATAATATTCCATCACATGTATATACCACAGCTTGCTTAGCCACTTGTCTGTTGATGGACATTTTGGCTGTTTCCATCTCTTGGCAATTGTAAATAATGCTGCTATAAACATTGGTGTGCAAATGTCTGTTTGTGTTCTTGCCCTCATGTCCTCTAAGTAGATACCTAGCAATGGTATTGCTGGATCATATGGCAGTTCTATTCTTAGCTTCCTGAGGAACCATTTGAAATTCCCACCAACAGTGGAGAAGTGTGCCTCTTTCTCCACATCCTCTCCAGCACTTGTCATTTTCTACTTTATTGATAATGGCCATTCTGGTGGGTGTGAGATGATAGCTCATTGTGGTTTTGATTTGCATTTCCTTAATAGCCAGGGAAGTTGAGCATTTTTTCATGTGCCTTTCAGCCATCTGAAGTTCCTCTTCTGAGAAATGTCTGTTCATGTCTTTTGCCCATTTTGTAATTGGCTTGTCTGTCTTTTTGTTGTTGAGTTGAACAATTTCTTTATATATTCTGGATACTAGACCTTTATCTGATATATCATTACCAAATATTGTCTCCCATTGTGTAAGCTGTCTTTTTACTTTCTTGATGAAGATCTTTGATGCACAAAAGTGTTTAATTTTGAGGAGTTCCCATTTATTTATTTCTTTCTTCAGTGCTCACGCTTTGGGTGTAAGGTCCAGGAAACCACCTCTTATTATAAGATGAATAAGATATTTCCCTGCATTTTCTTCTAAAAGTTTTATGGTCTTAGATCTACTGTTTAGGTCTTTTATCCATTTTGAGTTAATTTTTGTATAGGGTTTGAGATATGGATCCTCTTTCATTCTTTTGCATATGGATATCCAGTTCTCTAGCCACCATTTATTGAAGAGATTGTTCTGTCCCAGGTGAGTTGGCTTGACTGCCTGATCAAAGATCCATTGTCTGTAGATGAGACGGTCTATATCTGAACACTCTGTTCAATTCCATTGGTCAGTATATCTATCTTTATGCCAGTACCATGCTGTTCTGACCACTGTAGCTTCATAATATGCCTTAAAGTCAGGTAGCATGAGGCCTCCAACTTCGTTTTTCTTTCTCAAGGTATTTTTAGCTATTTGGGGCACCTTGCCCCTCCAGATAAATTTGGTTATTGGTTTTTCTATTTCTGAAAAGAGTGTTTTAGGGATTTTGGTTGTTATTGCATTGAATCTGTAAATCAATTTAGGTAGAATTGACATCTTAATTATATTTAGTCTTCCTATCCATGAACATGGTATGCCCTTCCATTTATTTAGGTCTTCTGTGATTTCTTTTGACAATTTCTTGTACTTTTCTTTGTATAGGTCATTTGTATCTTAA
Source organism: Tamandua tetradactyla (assembly GCF_023851605.1). Lineage (NCBI taxonomy): Eukaryota > Metazoa > Chordata > Mammalia > Pilosa > Myrmecophagidae > Tamandua > Tamandua tetradactyla. Next base: position 49,334,925 of record NC_135341.1, on the reverse strand, counting down.
GCTTATTCCTAAATATTTTATTCTTTTTGGTTGCAATTGTAAATGGAATTTGTTTCATGATTTCCCCCTCAGATTGTTCACACTAGTGTATAGAAACACTAGAGATTTTTGAGTGTTGATCTTGTAACTTGCCACTTTCCTGTACTCATTTATTAGCTCTAGTAGTTTTGCTGTGGATTTTAAGGGTTTTTGACATGTAGTGTCATATCATCTGCAAACAGTGAGAGTTTTACTTCTTCCTTTCCAATTTTCATGCCTTGTATTTCTTTTTCTTGTCTAATTGATCTGGCTAGAACTTCCAACACAATGTTGAATAACAGTGGTGATAGTGGACATCCTTGTCTTGTTCCTGATCTTAGGGGGAAAGTTTTCAGTTTTTCCCCATTGAGGATGATGTTAGCTGTGGGTTTTTCATATATTTCCTTTATTATGTTGAGGAAGTTCCCTTCTATTCCTATCCTTTGAAGTGTTTTCAAAAAGAAATTATGTTGAATTTTGTCGTATGCCTTTTCTGCATCAATTGAGATGATCGTGTGGTTTTTCTGCTTTGATTTGTTGATATGATGTATTACATTAATTGATTTTCTTATGTTGAGCCGTCTTTGCATACCTGGGATGAATCTTACTTGGTCATGATATATAATTCTTTTAATGTGCTGCTGGATTTGATGTGCATGAATTTTGTTGAAGATTTTTGCATCTATATTCATTAGAGAGATTGGTCTGTAGCTTTCTTTTCTTGTAATATCTTTGTCAGGCTTTGGTATGAGGGTGATGTTGGCTTCGTAGAATGAGTTAGGTAGCTTTCCCTCCTCTTCAATTTTTTTGAAGAATTTGAGCAGGATTGGTACTAATTCTTTCTAGAATGTTTAGTAGAATTCACATGTGAAGCCATCTGGTCCTGGACTTTCCTTTTTGGGGAGCTCCTTAATGACTGATTCAATTTTTTAACTTGTGATGGTTTATTGACGTTGTCTATTTCTTCTCGAGTCAATGTTGGTTGTTCACTCCTTTCCAGGAAGTTGTCTATTTCATCTACATTGTCTAGTTTATTAGCATAAAGTTGTTCATAGTATCCTTTCATTACTTCTTTTATTTCTGTGGGGTCAGTGGTTATGTCTCCTTTTCCATTTCTGATTTTATTTATTTGCATCCTTTCTCTTCTTTTTGTCACCTTGCGAAGGGTCCATTGATCTTATTGGTTTACTCATGGGACCAACTTCTGGTTTTGTTGATTTTTCTCGACTGTTTTCATGTTCACAATTTCATTTATTTCCGCTCTAAAGTTCATTGTTTCTTTCCTTTTGCTTGCTTTGGGGTTAATTTGCGGTTCTTTGTCTAGTTCTTCCAAGTGAACAATTAATTCCTCGATTTTTGCTCTTTCTTCTTTTTTGATATAGACATTTAGGGCAATAAATTTCCCTCTTAGCACTGCCTTGCTGCACCCCATAAATTTTGATATGTTGTGTCTTCACTTTCATTTGCCTCAAGATATTTACTGATTTCTCTAGTAATTTCCTCCTTGACTCACTGGTTGTTTAAGAGTGTGTTGTTGAGCCTCCATATGTTTGTGAATTTTCTGGCCCTCTGCCTATTATTGATTTCCAGCTTCATTCCTTTATGATATGAGAAAGTGTTTGGTATGATTTCAATCTTTTTATATTTATTGAGACTTGCTTTGTGACCCAGCATATGGTCTGTCTTTGAGAATGATCCATGAGCACTTGAGAAAAAGGTGTATCCTGCTGTTGTAGGGTGTAATGTTCTCTATATGTCTGTTAAGTCTAGCTCATTTATTGTATTATTCAAATTCTCTGTTTCTTTATTGATCCTCTGTCTAGATGTTCTGTCCATTGATGAGAGTGGGGAATTGAAGTCTCCAACTATTATGGTAGATGTGTCTATTTCTCTTTTCAGTGTTTTCCTCATGTATTTTGGAGCATTCTGGCTCGGTGCATAGATATTTATGATTGTTATGTGTTCTTGTTGAATTGTTCCTTTTATCAATACATAGTGTCCTTCTTTGTCTTTTTTAACTATTTTACATTTGAAGTCTAACTCGTTAGATGTTAGTATAGCAACTCCTGCTCTTTTGTGATTGTTATTTGCATGAAATATCTTTTCCCAACCTTTGCACTTTCAACCTATGTTTATCCTTGGGTCTAAGATGTGTTTCCTGTAGACAGCATATATAGGGATCCTGTTTTGTTTTTTTCTTTTTTACATGGGCAGGCACCAGGAATCAAACCCGGGTCCTCTGGCATGTGGATCCTGTTTTTTAATCCATTCTTCCAGTCTATGTCTTTTGATTGGAGAGTTTAATCCATTGACATTTAGTGTTATTACTGTGTGGGCAGTACTTTCTTCTACCATTTTGCCTTTTGGATTATATATGTCATATCTAATTTTTCTTCTTTTTACCTTTACTGATAGTCTTCATTTCTATACTCTTCTCCACAGCTCTCTCTCTCTCCTGTCTTTTCTTATCTGCCTCTAGTACTCTCTTTAGTATATCTTTCAGAGCTGGTCTCTTGTTCACAGATTCTCTCATGAATTTTTGTCTGCAAATGTTTTAATTTCCCCCTCATTTTGGAAGGACATTTTTGGTGGATATAGAATTCTTGGTTGGCAGTTTTTCTGTTTTAGTGTCTTAAATATATCATCCCACTGTCTTGTCGCCTCCATGGTTTCTGCTGAGAGATCTGCACATACTCTTATTGGGCTTCCCCTGTATGTGATGGATTGCTTTTCTCTTGCTGCTTTCAAGATCCTCTCTTTCTCTTTGACCTCTGACATTCTGATTAGTAAGTGTCTTGGAGTACGTCTGTTTGGATCTGTTCTCTTTGGGGTATGCTGCACTTCTTAGATATGTAATTTTAAGTCTTTCATAAGAGTTGGGAAATTTTCCGTGATAATTTCCTCCATTATTTTTTCTCCTCCTTTTCCCTTCTCTCCTTCTGGGACACCCATAACATGTATATTCATGTGCTTCATGTTGTCATTCAATTCTCTGAGTCCCTGCTCATATTTTTTGATTCTTTTCCCTATATTTTCTTTTGCTTGTCGGATTTCAGATGTCCCATCCTCCAGTTCACTAATCCCATCTTCTACCTCTTGAAATCTGACATTGTAGGTTTCTATTGTTTTTTTCATCTCTTCTAATGTGCCTTTCATTCCCATAAGTTCTGTGATTTGTTTTTTTGAGACTTTTGATTTCTTCTTTTTGTTCATTCCTTGCCTTCTTTATATCCTCCCTCAATTCATTGATTTGATTCTTGATGAAGTTTTCCATGTCTGCTTGAACATTCTGAATTGTTTCAACTCCTATATCTCATTTTAATTGTTGGTTTGTTCCTTTGACTGGGCCATTTCTTCAATTTTCCTAGTATGATTCTTATTTTTTGCTGGTGTCTATGCATTTAATTACCTTAATTAGTTTATTCTGGAGATTGTTTTCACTTTTTTTTTTCCCTAGGATTTTCTTGCTGGATGACTTTGTTGTCTATCTGTTCTTTGATATTCAATTCAGCTTATTCTAGTCCTCTAGCTTAGGTTTTGTTTAATAGATCAGAATTTTTCAGTTTTTGTTTTTTTGTTTCTTGTCCTGCCTGTATGGTGCCTTTCCTCCACCCCTTAGGAGGGTCTACTTAGGTATTATAGACCCTAGTCAGATTTTCTCAGACCAAACTGGTCACCTTCAGGAGGAAAGAGTCATCTGTGTCAGTTTTCCTGAGGGTGAGACCCAATAGATTAAAAGGCTGTGAAGTCTCTGGACTCTGCATTTTTCCTATGCTGCCCAGTATGTGGTGCTTTTCTGCCTGCAGGTCCCACCAGCATAAGGTGATGTGGTACCTTTAACTTCAGCAGACTCTCCCTGTTGGGGGCATTATTGAGACACAGAAGAGGTTGTAGGCTGGCTTTAATTGCTTCAGTTTTCCAGACCCTGGGGTCTGAATCCCTTGAGGGAGGGAATTCACCTGAGCTGGGCCCCACTCCTCTCCTGGGGAAGGCACAGGCTCCAGATAAACTCTCAGACAAGCTTAATTCCACCCTTGCCTGGGGCAGTTGGAGCCTGAGAAGCCCTGTAGCTGTATCCAAAGAGTAGTCAAGCCGTAGAAACACAGCCAGAAGAAAGAAAAGGAAAAAAATCCTTTTCAGAGCAGGACCCCCATTCCTCAGTTTTGCCAATCAAGAGCTTAAGTTGGTATGTTTCTTTGTATATCTCCACATTTTATGTGCCCCTCCTTTCCTTCAGGGCCCAGACCCTTTCAAGTATTATGTACTTTCTGATAAAAAAAAAAAAAAAAAAAAACTGTTTTTTTTTTCTTTTTTCTTTTACGATCAGCCCAGCCCCCTCTGTGCTGGGGCAAAACCCAGCAACCTCGGCTTTTACTTGAGTTTCAGCTGAGCTGGGGGCCTATTTTTAGTAATCAGAATTTGTGAATTAATTCCACAATTGGAGCTTGATTGCCCTCAGCCCCTGCTGCTGGTAAAGTCCCTTTCCTTTCCCCTCTAGGAAGTAGCCTGTGGGGGAGGGGTGCCGGCTGCCGCGGCTTGGGGAACTCATGGTTCTGGGGGGGCTCGCAGCCAGTCCAGCTGGTCCAGACTGGGCTACACTGTGTGTCCGGTCACTGATATGGCCCCAGCAGTTGTTCTGTACTGGTCCTGGCTATTTACTAGCTGTTCTGGAGGACAAACTAAATCCCACACCTCACTAAGCTGCCATCGTGGCACGCTTCCCATCCTTAGGTGTTCTTAAGAGTCAACAGGAGTGATGTTGATTGGGGTTTAGCAAACCATGGCAATTAGCACTATCTAACTGAAGCTTGCATAAAAGTAGCTTCCTCAAAGTTAGCAAAGCTATATATAATAAGTTAGTCCCAGAAGATTGGCTTCATTTTTAACTCTGATTGAGGCTTTATCTCTTTTTCACTTACTTTAACTGTTATTATGTATAGCTATGCTTACTTTCAGGGCTGTAGCACTCCATTTCTGGGTCTACAAACCTACAATTGCACTTACACTGAAGCTTTGAAATAGTTCATGCTAGAACTTATTTATAATTGTTAGTTGCTAGGTATTTTAAAGTCCTTGGACAGCTCTAAGGGAGTCCAAATCTTCCCAGAGAAAGAACATCAGGTAATGGCACTGCATCTCACCTTCATGGTACTAGTAGGGCACTGGGCATGGAAGTGCTGGGCAGTACTGGTGAAGTCAATGCACCAGGCAGGGCACTGAGTGGCAGGGGTCAGGGGATGGGCTACTTGGCTGTTTGCTGGGTAAGAGCAAGGTGAACCTGAGGACCTTGCTGGATCTGTTGGGACAGCAAGAGGGGAGGACGAGTTCCAGTGGGGGAAGCTGCCATCTCCCTTCAGCTATATCCATATCTGTTCAGGTAAATGTGTCCTTCTCACTCTCCCTGGAGCTGCTCTCCTACCAGAAGCTCCCAGCTGACCAAATGCTGCCTGGAGTGGACATTCAGCAGCACATAAGTGGGCAGAAAGAGATGGTGTTTACCCAGAATCTGCTGCTGGAGTACACCAACCAGACCACTCAGGTGAGTCTGTTTCAAATGGCAAGAACAGTTAACTGGGCTGGACTCAGTTCTGGTGGGTCTGAGGACACACCCAGGCAGGGCTCTCAGAGAGCTCCAAGTCAGGTGAAGGTGCGTATGATGGAAAATCAGGGAAAGTTTCCTGGAGGCGGCAGCACATGCCACCTTTACACTGTTGAATTCAGAGAGAAAGGAAAGCATATTGAAAGACAAGTGAAAGGAATGGCCTGATGGGGGGTAAGGGGGAGGAGGTGCACAGTGAGCAGCAGAGGCAGCTGTGAGGGGGACTCTCAGCTTGTGTGGGGCTTCAGACAGCAGATGTATATCATGGGCCCAATTCTGTGATGTTACAGAGTCACCAGGCTGTGGTGTGGAGGCTGAGCTGGAGGGGCTGGAGGGAGCTGGAGGAGGGAAGAACTCCTCCCGGGAGGTACAGATGAGGAGTGTGAAACAGTGGCCTCGGGGATGGACTCCAAAGATGCCAGAAAGAAGAGCTGAGGGCAGGAGACTGTAGGAAGTCTCTAGACCCAACTGCCTGGGCAGCTGCTGGAGCCCAGGAGATGGGGGCTGTGAGAGCTGACGTGGTTGTGTGAGGAAGGGCCTGCAGGTAATGCACCAAGATTGCTAGAGTAGGTCAGGGCTGGAGTCAGAGGCCCCAGCGGTCAGGGCTCTGGTGAGGCCTGCTGGGGCTCTGGTGAGGCCTGAGTCTCAGGGACTAGGTGAGATGGCCCAGAGTCCCAGAGGAACAGAGGGGCCTTGGCACCCCCAATGAGAAGATGGAAAAGGGGGAAAGGAGCACAGCCTGAAGGGGGAGCAGAAACAGAGCTTGTTTAGGTGAGGGTGGCAGCAATTGGTAGAGGGAGCAGTTGGCACCTTCCCAGTTCTTTCCCTGGGCAGAATTCCACGGGCACCCTGTGGCTTTGATGTCTGCCCCGGCCCCCTTCCACCCACTGTGGGATGCCTGGGCCTCTCCTCAGAAGCTTCAGTGCTTGGGGCCGGCAGGATCCCTGTATCCAGCTGGACTGGACAAGGTCGCCTGGTCCGCCACCAAGGTGAAGGGTCCATGCCCTGCAGGTGGTGCCCCTGCGGGCCACTGTAGCTGTGCCCGAGCTGCAGCTGTCCACCAGCTGGGTGGACTTTGGGATCTGCTTTGTGAACCAGAGGCGGCTCCGGAAGGTCTACCTGATGAACCTGAGCGGCTGCCAGAGCTACTGGACCGTGCTGATGGGTACCTCGTTCTCACCTGCCCCCTCCTCCCCTGGGAGCCCCTGACAACCTCGGAATTCCTAGAGGTTGCCAGTCCCTGACTGGCAAGTGGCCTCCAGACTTCCCTGTGTGAGGCTGGGCAAGACCAGGGGTGCATACCTGCAAGGCATAAGCCTGGGCTGGGCAAGAGCAACCTGGGGCAGTGTGTGGAGCTGCCTGCCCCCATATGTGTCCTCCCCTCCCCTCCCCTCCCTCGGTGCAGGCCAGCAGGAGCTAGCCAAGGATGTCCAGGCCTTTGGGGTCTCCCCAAGCAGTGGGCTGCTGGAAGCGCGAAAGGTCAACGCACCCCCAACCTCCATCACCCTGCAGGTTTTCTTCACTGCCAGGTACAGCCCCTCCCAGCCTCCCTCACCTTACCACAAGGCCAGAGTCCCCGGCCAGGGTCATCCCCTGACCTCGGCCCCACGGCTCTCCACAGGAGCAGTGAGCTGTATGAGTCCACGCTGGTGGTGGAGGGCATGCTCGGAGAGAAGGCCTGCACCCTGCGGCTCCGGGGTCAAGGTTCCCGTGATGAGAAATATGCATCGCCCCACCAGCTCTGAGGCCCACCCCTCACTCCCAGCCCCAGGCCCCCAGCTTTGGAAAGAAACATGGCCCAGGGATAAGGAGCGAGTCTGCTGGGCAGAGCCACTGACTGGGGAACTTGGAGGACCTGGTGTCTCAGGCCCCCTGCAGACTCTGAGCAGCTCTCAGGTTGGTGGGACCCCTTCTAGGGCAGTGGTCTCAGGCTGTGCACTGCATCACATGCCCTCAGAGGTAATTAAAGGTCAGGCCACACCCTGTGGAGACCATGACAGTTAAAAATCACTACTCAGGCTGAGCATAAAAAGACCAGCATGACAAGAACTGGCCCCTGGAAAAAACCACAGCCACCAACATAAGGTAACAAAAATTTACTATACAAGTGGACTCCTCATCCATGAAACCATCTTAAAACTCTCAGGAACTACACAGTAGCCTTGTGGCCTGGGTGACTCAGTCCAACTTTCGGCCCAGCTTGAGGGAACCTCACAGAGGGCATCCCAACATCCCTCCCACTCCTGTACTATGTCATCGGTGTACACATTTCCCAAATTGTTGAAGTGCCTTGATTTACCCACTGCCACCACCACCCCCAGTTCTCAATGTTCCCGTGTGGCTTCGGGTCCAGTGTTGTTTTCTTCCTGCCAGAGCAGGGCTGTTTGGGTAGTACCACTAGCCCTTTAGCCACCTGGAGCCTCGTTCAGTTCCCAGGGTACTCAAAGACAGCAGCAGCTCCCATTCCGGTCCCAATGCACATAGACACCACCCCATATGCCCTGTGGAAACAAGACTGTGTTTGTCAGGCAAAGCACAAATGGCAGAGAACTGCCCACTAAACTATCCCAACCTCACCTCGCCAAGCTCCTAAGAAAGCCAGGCTGAGATGGATGGACTCAAACCTTTCTGGGCAGAGGGAATGCAAAACCTCAAGGGCCAGATCATATGGGCATAGAGTGCCCAGACTGCCCACCAAGACAGACAGACAGGGTGGCTGATGCCTCCTGCAAGGTATGTATGGTCCCTGCTGCAAAGGTAGCCCTCAGGGAAAATGGATCATGTTCCCTTGCCTCCCCAGGTCAGAGTGTGTATATACTACACACACACCCCCCACAGGTACCCCAGCTTGGGATGCTGAGACACCCCTATGAGGAGCTGGCCTCACCTCTTCCCACGGCGCTTCAGCTCATTGAGCAATGTGATGACCTGTCGTGCCCCAGTGCAGCCTAGTGGGTGGCCCAAGGCTATCGCACCACCCAGCGGGTTCACCTTCTCAGGGGGTATTCCTAGCTTCTCCACACAGTAGACAGCCTAAAAGGAAGCAGAGCATTAGCTATAGCTCTCCTACTCCCTTCCCTCTACCACTTGCCCACTGGCTCCAACCAGGCTGCCCAGGGCCCAGGCAATATTATGAAACAAGGGCTCACCTGGCTTGCAAAGGCCTCGTTGATCTCAAAGATGTCCACATCATTCACTGTCAGCCCTGCAAACAAGGGTTAACCCCTTGAACCTGAATTGGCCCAGTGGGCCCTTAGGACTCTGTCTCCCCAGGACCCCGCCTCATTCATGGGCCTGCAGGCTGCCTGGTATGTCTGTCCCTGTTCCAGAAGGGTGAATGGGTCCCAGCTGTGGGGTCATGAATGCCTATGTGATGCTGGCCTGCCCCATTTTCACTCTACAGCACCCATCGGTCCACCCTGAGCACCTACCAACTCCCTACCTCTAGCAATATCATGTGGGGCAGAAGTGGGATCCAAATCTTGAGTGTAAAGGAGCCATCTTACCTGCTTTCTGCAAAGCTATAGGGATGGCATAGGCAGGTCCAATGCCCATGATGTCAGGTGGGACCCCAACCACTGCATAGGACCTCAGGACCCCAAGGATGGGAAGGCCCAACTCTTCTGCCTTGGACCTCCGGGCCAGCAGGATGGCAGCTGCCCCATCACTCACCTGACTGGAGTTTCCTAGGGGTAAATTGAAGGGTTGAGAAAGCCCAGCCCTCCCACATCCACCAACCTAGAGGCCTGATCTGCTCCAGGCTCTGAGAGTAGACTCTCCAGCATGGCTGTGGCTCCCTGCCCTTCCCCAGTTCCACCTTACCAGCTGTGGTTGAGCCACCCTTCTTGAAGGCAGGCTGTAATTTGGCCAGGCCTTCCATGGTGGTATTAGCACGAATGCCTTCATCTTGGGTCACAGTGATGCTCCTTTCGTCTTTGTCATCGTGGACCATGGTGGTCACAGGCACAATCTCAGCCTGGAAGCAGCCCTTGCTCTGGGCTCTGGCTGCCCTGCCAGCACCACAGAGAGTGAGGTTCAAGCTCCTGTGGGATTCTCCTCCCTACTCCTGCCCCTTGCCCAATGGGCAGACACCCAGTTTCAAGCTATTTGATGCAAGGATACACCCCAGCTCTGGGGGAGCAAGAAGGGACTGGTGCAGGCTCCCTAGTACTTCCACCTGCCCCTAGGGTTGGGAGACAGCTGGCCTTAGGGGCATTCTTCACCATCAGCCCAAGATCAGATCCTGCACAATCCCAACGACGGAATGGAGGAGGTGGTTTAGAACTGATAACCCCCATTTGAACCCTTCAGCCAAAAGGGAGAAGGACCAAGCCTGCTCAGGCATTTATGCTAAACTGAGGATGGAGCCCCAGGAATGTTCCTGCTGGGTGCTGCCAACTTTTCTATTCAATCCCAGCTGCTCAATTTCATCTCTTCCAGTTTCACATTTAAAGTGACAGGGACCAAACTATCTGATGAATTTCAGGAAGGTTTTTTAACAGTTTAATAGTGCAAGGCCTTTTAGGGTGATCCTTATAATCATAAGATGTAAATGCCCAAGAGCATTCCAGTAGGGAATCAAATTCTCAACTGGTTACCTGACTCCAAATGGCTTAGATCTACTGTCTCAGGGAAATCCACCTGGTCGAGATGCTCACCCTTCCTTTTCTATCCTCTCTAGGCAGCTAGGACTTGCCAATCTCAGCCTGCCCTACCCAGAAGCCTGGCTGGGCTCTTGGGGTTCTCTCTGATGTCACCCCTAGTATGCTACCCCAAGCCCAGGCATGGTACAGAGGCTGAGAGGCCAGGGTCCCTTGCAACTGGCACCACACTCCAGGCTACCCAAAAGAGGCCTGTGGCTATCATATCCAATCACCAAGCCCCAGCCGGTTAAGAATGTCCTGACTCTCATTGTACCCCCACTAAATAGATGGGAAAACTAAGGCCCAGTCAGGGAGAAGACATTCAGGGTGAAGAGACAGTAACAGGACACGGAAGAGCTATTCACTCACAGTGGCCCTGGCCCCTTTCCACCTCACCCTCCTGAAAGGCACAAGGCTTTAAAAACATTCATTGCCCAGCTATATCCTCAGCTCTACTTCAGACCACTTAGGAGAGCCTCAAAACCTCATCTTCTGGCCCTTTAAATACCCCACCTCAAGCAACACTCACTTCTTCTGGGAAGCCAGTGCAAAGGTATCCTGCTTCTCCCGGGAAATGCCAAAACGCTCAGCCACATTCTCCGAGGTTATCCTAGCACACAAATAGCAAATAGTATGGGCAGTGATCTAGTAACCTAGAGGAATGGAATGAACTGGTCTAAGCACAGACAGATGTGCTTAGCACTCTGGGCCCTCAGGGCTACAGGCAGGGAAGGTTAGGGGATACACAGAAATAGTGATGATGATAGCTCAGGATGTGGGAGGCCATCCCCCCAGTATGAGGGTAGAGGGCAGGGGCACAAATAGGGAGGAAGTCAGCATGGCTGGCCAGACCCTGAGAAGCTCATGCACCAAAAGGACAGATAGTGGCCTGCATGGGGGGCAAGTGCAAAAGGAAGATGCTTGTGCCCTGGGTGCGCTGTCTCAGCACAGAGAAGAGGAGCAGAGAAGGGCACAGGTGCAGGTACTAATGGGCTAATTTTGGCCAGGGAAACTGCTTTAACGTGGGAAGGTGATGACTCTAAGTCCTTTATGGAAAGGCCACACCGAGGCCTTCTGCTCCCCTTAGCTGAGGTCTACCCTCATCCTGAGAACCCAGAGCCATGGCTAGGCTTTTTAGCCTGAGTTTCTGGTTTCACAGATTTCCTTTGGTGATTTGGACACTAGATGTGGAGGCAGCCAAGGCACTGCTCCTCTCTGAGCCTCAAATCTCCTCAAACTTCTTGCCCACAGATCCTGGGAATAGCCCAAGAACTCAGTGAAACTGGCTGCAGCAGCAAGATACTGTGCAAATGCACTGTAGTTTTGACACGCATCTGACGGGGCCCAAGTTCCCTCCTCAACATTTTCAGTCATCCAAAGCTCCCTACCTCCTCTTCAATAGAAAATTGACTTCCAAGGCTTTGGGGTACAGCTACCATGATTCCTTCTGTGACTGTCCTCCTCAGCCAGGCCATGTTTAGAAACCCAGGGACAGACAGGACCCGGGGAACTCAGGAAGGGGAAATCATGGGCAGCATGAAGTCCCTCCCCCAGAGTCCCTGCAGAACAGACCAAGCCCAAAGGAAGGAGGCCAGGGCTTGGCCTAGCTCTCAGAGTTCCTCAGCTCCTGCTCCAGGCCAGGCACCCTGAACTACAGATGGGCACTCACCCCATAGGAAGCAGGCAGTCTCTGGCCTTCTCCTTCTCTATCAAGCGTGAAGTAACATTTCCAGGGTTTCCTCTGTCAGCCAGGGACATGGACTCTACCCTGAGGAGAAAAAGAAGGTGAACACTATCAAGACTTCCCCCAGGGATAGCTGTGTACCTGGCAAGTGCTGAAGGAACTTGGTCAACAAGACAGAGCTGTGACAGTAGGGCTGCTGATCTGCCTCTACCTCTGCTCACAGTCCACATTCCCAGGCGGAAGGGGTAGGGGACAAGGAATTGCTTTCCTAACACCACTGCTCCAGCAGGCAATAAGTAGTTCCCAAGGAAAGCCTTTCCATGTTGGCCATAGTGGAGGAAACCAATGCAACAAGCCAGACCTTGGCCTCTAGTTCAGAGGGCAAACGAGACATATATGTTTAAAGTAACCACAAAGCTAAGATCAAAAAAGAGTCTGGCCTGCACAAATAAGGTGTTAGAGCTGAGAAGATGGCAAGATCTCAGATCAGTGTGGTCAAAAAGGGCTTCGGGGGATAACAACAGTGCTTTCGTATTAGAGTGCTTCAAACAGTGTCAATCACATAGAATACACCCGGTTAGTGTCAGCTGTTATTATTACTCCATTTATTCTCATTAACTTCAACGGGGCTGAGGAAGGCACACCCATTTTATAGATGAGGACACTGAGGCACAGTGAGGCTGAGTAATTTGTCCACAGTCACTCAGCCCAGATCTAGATTTAGGCAGTCGGACCCCAGATCCCACTCCCTACTAGAACATCCTGGACTACATTCTTCAAAGTAAAAGCCTATGGTCAGCAGCCAGCCTGTGATGTGGGTGTCAGGCCTGACTCAGACCCCCTAAAACCTAGTGGCATGTCCTTAATCTTCTGTTCAGGGACTCAAAGAAACTTTAACTCATGAAAGCTTCAGTTCTTGTGAGCATGTTGAGAGACAACCATACACCCCTAGTAAGACAGACAGGCATGAGAGAAATTTCTCCTCAAATCCTTATTGCTCACCCAGCAAACAGGGACTTTGCTGACCCAAACCCATGGGGTTAAGACCAAGGCCAGGCCACCACAGTGGGCACCCTCCCAACCACAACTTATCAGCTATGCTGGCCACTGCTTATCTCCCCAAGCCTGCCAAAGTCCCCATTCAACCTCCACTCCTGGCACCAGTTGCTCACCCAAGCCTGGGCCCCAATACGCATCCCTCCCCCAAACGCACTGCCCAATACAACCCCCATGGTTTCATATACTGCAGACACAAGTGGGGCCACAGCCTGAGTGGAAGTGAACAGGCCACCAGAAATCTGACCATGTCTGTCAGAACCCAGTAGACATAAGTTTTCACCTTGGTACCACAGAGGGGCCAAGATGACAGACAGCCCAGTAAAATGAACAGACTAGTTGTATGGTAGACAGCTGCCCCTGGCTTTAGGGAATACAAACTCTAATTTCTCTCAGTAGCATTATGAATCAAGGGCCACAGAAAGAAACACAAGTGCTATATTTTCTCAAAATGCTTGACTACATTTTCCAGCCTCACAGAACTCTAAAAAGGAAAGTTCTCAGAGGCCAATTCCCCTCCCCACTAGCATTGAGAAATGTTAGCAATTTTTGAGCAGCCATTACTGAGGCCACCTCTAAGCTGCATTTGTAGGAACCCATTCCCAGTCAGATGCTTACGGAGGCTAGGGAAGAATCCTGAAATCATGGCCTCTGGGAATTCAGGAGAGGAAAATTAGTTTTATTGTCACAAGTTGGTTAATAAGCTCTGGCAGAAAGAAATTCTTACCCACAAGCCATGCCAATGTCGTAAGACCCATTTCTGATGCCACCTGCAACAAAAGCATTTCATAAACATCCTTCACCAGAGTCCATCTGTTCTGGGAGCTGCAGAGCCTCTTCCCCATTTAGTCTCTAAGTGGGACTCATCCCAAGCCTCAGAGATGAAGGACCCAGGAAAAGCTGGGGATAACAGCAAGGGGTACTCCTTCCACTCATTTTGTGGTTAGAATCTTCTCAGAAATCCTTACTGCTCACCCAGCAAACAGGGACTTGGCTGACCCACACCCCTGGGGTCAAGACCAAGGCCAGACCACCACAGTGGGCATCCATCCAACCACAACTTACCAGCTATGCTGGCCACTGCCTGCAGCCCTGAAGAGCACTGTCTGTTGACAGTGGACAAAGGCACAGTCTCTGGGATGTCACTGAAACATAAGATAAGACCACAATATCAGCCCCCTCTCTTACCAAACTCTCAGGAAAGCAGGCTTGTGCTCCTGGCCAACATGACTGCCCCCATCAGGGGAGCAGAGACCAGAGGCACAAACTCAGCCTTGCCCCCACTTCCGGCTAGATCCAGGGATGGCAATGGGCAGCCTTCATCTCTGCCTTTGTGTTCACTCCTGAAGTCCCACCAGTACCTGCCCTTCCATCCTATGACTCTCCTCAACCAAAGGCCAAGGAAGACTCTTTGGGCCACAGTTATCCTTATTTCTCTCCCTTTGGAGATTCAAGAATGAAAACTCTACATCTGTTTTCCCTGAAGAACAGAGAAGAGGGCCTGTTGCTAAGGCTGCATACTTGTGCAAAAGAAACGACTAAAGCTATGAGGTCAGAAATCATCTCATCTCTTCAGCTTTACTTGTAAACATGCTCTACTTGTAGCATGTGGCTAAAACTTTATGTCCAGTTCCCTCCAAAAAGCCTGTTCATACCTAGGTGGAGAACTCTGATGGGGACCATGTGTTCTAAAATCCCTTGCCCTGATGGGTTCCCCCTGTAGGAGTTAAAAGGTTATTTTTTAACCTAAAGCTTGCAAACACAAGTCTGTGAGGAAATGCAGACTTGAGCTTTCAGGATCTGGAACTTCAATAGAAGCTGAAATATGCAGATAAAGCACAATGAGGTGTGGAAGAGACTTGCTTAAGGGAAATTAACATCCTAGCTTTAGAAGTATTTACTTCCTGGAACTTGTTTTTGCATTGTTTAGCTTTTGCATGCAAACAACCTTTATCACCTTTCTTGCTAGTATATAATTTTGTACTTGGCTGAAAATAAACTTGTCTGAAGACTGATGTCTCTGGATCCCCTGATCCCAGTCTCTCTCTCGTTTTTTACTTTAACATTCCTTAGGGTCATAGCTGCGGCCAACACCCCCACCCTCTCACAATGTTCCCAGCATGGGGAGCTGCCTGGAGCTGTCCTTCTCTTATAACTTGTCCTGGCCAACAGGACAAAGCTCTGGGGAGCTCCGGAGAGATCCAGATGTTCCAGGCCTTCCCCAGACCCACGGACTGAGAGCCTCAGGGGTGAAAGCACTCTGGTGATTCAAATGTGCAGCAAGCGTTGGGAAACCCTCAACCAGTGTCTGGGCCAGCATCTGCACAGAATGTCCCAAGTGGATAGCCTGCTAGGCCTGTGCAGCCTGTTTTAACCCTTCCCAGGTCCTCGAACTCTCCACTACATAGTTAGCGCCCTTTCACACAAATCCACCAAGTGTTCCCTAAACACCTCCCACTTGAGGGATGCTAAGACATTTCTAGTACTGTCCCTGCACTAAAGGAGGGCCAACCAATACATAGAAAATGAATCAATTAGCAGAGAATGGAATAATAGCGCCAGATGACAAAGACATCACACATACACACACACACACACACACACACACACACGGAAGCACCTGGCTAGCTACTGGAGCTAACATTTTAAGCTCGGGTTGGCTTGAGGAAGTTATGCCAAAATGATGAGACTGTTTGGGCAGAATTTAGTCAGAAGGGAGAGAGGAGGTGGGACAGCATGGTAGGGCAACAGAATGACAAGACTGAGGAGGGCAGTGGGCACAGGCTGACTGAAGGAGGAAGTCAGGGCAAGTTAACAGTTGAGAAATGAGGCTGGAAAGTAAGTCTGGAGCCAGAAGGCAGGCAGTCTCAAACTCCAGGCTAAGCAGTTGAAACCTCTCCCAGCCCCTAGAGTTTTTTCCCCTCTTCTTTCACTGGCTAATATTCCTATTATTTCTTCCCCATGCAGCTGGTAGTAGAAGGCGAATGATTCTTAAATCTACCCGTGAAAAGAGTTTAGGCACTCCTCCCCTGTCTTGTGACAGCAACAGGTGAGGAACAAGGTTACCAAGGCCCCTCCCGAGTTGCCCCCCTTAGATTTCTGCCTTATCCCCAAGTCCCTGGTAATGGGATGTACCTGGAGGCCCCATCTTTCTTAACTGATAAAAAGGCTCAAAGTCACTCTTCAGATGCCATGTTGGCTATTTAAAAGAGGACAGAGTCCACATTTATGAACGCTTTGTTCCTGTGCACCCTGACTCAGCACTTGGCAACGCCCCCAACCCCCCTCACAGTAAGGGAAAAGTTAGGTCTAAAGAGCAGGACGTCAAGGACTCTGGTTGTGTCAGGTTGTACCCAACTGATCCTCACCTCACTGAGTTCCCTGAGGCATGGGCCCACTCGAGAGTTAAAATGGCCAGTACAGAGTTAGAATTAGAAAAGTTTACCTCAGAAACTGGGCGATTCGAGCCATGATTGCCCCGGCCCCTGGCTGAAGCACATTTCCTGTGGACAATAAACTTATTCAGTGCCAGGCAATATTATGGGCACTAAGGTACAAGCTGTGAATCCTAAAGAGGGGGGCATTCCAAATCTTTCTTCAGGAACACAAGCCTTCCACAGCTTCACTTGAGGCTCTGGAATTTGAGGGTCTAGAGAAGGGGGAGCCAGCCATATAGCAGCTTATCTTAGTCATATACCAACCCTTGGCCCTGAGGGTCCCAAGCTCACTTGCCCACCCACTCTGTGTCTCCAAATTAGCACAGTCTGGGCAGGTTGTCTGCCTTTAAACATGACAAAATTTCAAGGAAAGAAGAATGCAAATCTTGAAGTCTAACAGAACTGGTCTTGTCAGGCAGGGAAATAAGTTTCTGAAAATGCATGCCTCCCTGCTGTCGTTCCAAGACGTGGTACAGTGATTTCCAGCTTTTGGGTGGCACCTGTATGATGAGACTCATGTCATATTATATTGCAATATTTCAAGGCCAGATGTGTAGAAGTGGGACAAACTGACTGACGGCCAAAAAGGCCCTGGGGTTCAGGTCTTAGTTCTGCTGCAAATTCCCTGGGCCTCTGAGTCTACGTTAGTAAATGAGGTTGTACGAGATGGTTTTTGACTCTCCCTGTTCCGTCAAAGCCCAGACACGTCAGGGTAGGTAGAGAGACCAGCCACCCACGGTGTCTCCAAACCCTGTGTCAAGAGTTCCTGCGCTTCAATGTCTTGAGATGCGGGCTTCATATACTCAATAGGCAAAATGTGCGCAAGGACACAATGTGCCTGAAGGAGAGATGGAAGTCTGGCTCTAAAGAGGCAATTAAATGAAACTGCGTTCCCCTCAGTGAAAATACCGGGTCGGGGAAATGTGAGCAGAGGGCTTTGGAAGGATAGAAAAGTTGAGTAGGCCAAGTCCAGGGTTTGGGTGATGCGCTCACCGACGCAGATGTCCCCTAGCTCCGCGGGACTCAGGTGCACGTCCTGGAGAACCGCCGTCATGACCGCCGAGAGCAGCTCGTCCGGGGTTGTGTCCTGCAGTGGGAAGTGCGGCCGCGGTGACCCCCCGCAGCTGGGTGCACGGCGTTCCTCGGCCCCCGCTCCCTCAACCCCACCCCAAGGAGGCAGAGCGGGCACAGGTCGCGGGGAACGGAGCAAGGGCACCACATCCTCACACCCGGTGCCGGGACCAAAGGGCCATACCTTGAAGCCGCCACGGCCCGCTCGGCCAATGGCGGTTCGCCGCCCGTGCACCACCACCACATCCGCGGCCGAAGCCCCAGGGGCGCCGCTTAAGCACGGAGCAGCCTGCAGAGCCTGATCCGAAGCGGGCCGGCCCTTCAGGTGACCCAGCACAACATGCAACCTCCGCATCTTGAGGATAGGCCGGGCAGATGGGTATCGCACTACGTAGAGGGCGCGAGAGCGACGGGACTACCACAGGTGTAGAACCTCAGCCCCTAAGGCCTAACTCCCACCCACAGCGACCTTTCCTCCCAAAGTCCCGCCCATCTCCCGTCCCAGCCAACCAGAAGGCAAGTCTGCCTGAGGTCCCGCCCTCTTCCGCCAACCCAGCGCTCAAAAGCTGGACGCATAGTCCCAGCCCAGGAGATCTTTCCGCTCAAAGCCCCGCCCCATCACCGCCCACCAGGAGATGGGCTTCGCTGAAGCCCCGCCCAGAAATGCTGACAACACCCTTCCACGTGAAGCCCCGCCCACTGGCCCCCTAGAGGAGGAACGCCCAGAAGCCTTTGAGTATCTCGGCAAAAGCCCAGCCCACTTCCGAAGGCCTTTACCCCAGAGACCCACTCACTTCCCACCACCCAGCGGAAGGCGGGATCACCAGGGCTTTTCACTTAGTATGCAGTGGGAAACTCTCCTCTTCCCTCTTCCCAGTCGGTTCTGCAATTGCCAGGGTCCTAACACGTGAGCTGAGGACCGAAATGATTCCGGGACACGGGCCTCAGAGCTAGGCTGGGTGATCTATGTGGTTGGGCTAGACTGGGAAGCCTTTCAAGAACACCAAAAGGATTTGGAATTCCGGGGCGACGGGGGAAACGGACTAAAGTGCCAAGGGGTGACAAGCTCCGTAACTGGAAAGGAAGCAACATACACCTCTTTGACCAAATTTACCCTTATTTGGAATGATTTGTTTAGTTCCATCCTCCCACCCACAGGCTAGGGTATCCACGAGGACAGCCTGCGACAGGACTGATACTGAGTAGTTGATCAATATGTGCTGAATGAATGAACGAACCAGGCTCCCCAGCTCAGTACAGTGCCCTTGACCCTAACATCTATATCCCTGAGACCCCAGAGGACAGTGCTGAGTTCCCCGGCCCCCAACCCCAATACAGGTCGCTCTGTGACTCCCTTTAAGAGAGCAGGGTCCTGACCTGCCTCAGACCCCAGCAGATGGCATGTTCTTACCCCCACCTCCGAGAGCGCAGCCGTCTCTCCCATATTGTGTGTTCCCCAGGGACCCCAGAGGGCAGAGCCGGTGCTTCCTCCTCTCTCTTCCTCGCCATCCTCGAGCGCAGAGCCAAATGAACCCTTCAGGTCCCCAATGAAAGGGATGTAGCCTCATCAGATCGAGACCGGCAAGGCTCCTCCTATTCCCTGCATCCTAAAGAAGGGTCACATTCCCCCACCCCTGGCCCTCCCCACATCCCAAAAGTTCTCCGTTCCTGCCTCCACACCAGCTGTGACCCCAAGGACAGGAGCAGCGCCCTCACCTCCGCCTGGGTGCCAGGACTCCGGCTGGGTTGGGCGGCGCTTCTCGGAAAGAGATATTTGGCGGGGCGGGGCGCGAGCGGCTGGAGAAGGAGGAAGCGCGGGCCGGCGACTGCGGCGCGGAGGCTCGGAGGTTGACGGCCATGGCTGCTGGAGGCCCGGGCTTGGGGTCCGAGCCCCTCTCACCCTGCATGTCCTCCGTGCCACTGGCTGCGCTCAACGTGAGGGTGCGGCGCCGCCTATCGCTGTTCCTGAATGTACGGACGCTGGTGGCGGCCGACTGGACAGCGCTGGCGGAGGAGCTAGGTTTCGAGTACTTGGAGATTCGGCAGCTGGAGGCACACGCCGACCCCACGGGCCGCCTGCTGGATGCCTGGGAGGGACGCCCGGGAGCCTCGGTAGGCCGCCTACTTGAGCTGCTCGCCAAGCTGGACCGCGAGGACGTGCTGAACGAGCTGGGACCTAAAATCGGTGAGGACGCCCGGTTCCTGGTCCCGCACCTGGGTCCATTCGCTTCTCTCGATATCCAGGAAGTGATGGGACTGGAGGAAGGCGGTGAAGGCCAGGAGAGGCGTAGAAGAGAGGTAAACAGTTTCGGTAAAGTTTCAAGTAAGGCCAAGAGAGAGAATCGAGGTTCTCCAGGAGGTCTGGGCTGCTTGAGGTGGAGCAACAGGGCAGATGAGGGGCTGACTAATCGTTAGCTGTCTTGGAAACTTCAGGTCCCTAGGAAATGCAGCACCCATCCCATCGTTTATCGAACTCACATAATGTGCATGTGGGTACAGCAACAGGTAACACACGTTGCTCAGTCCTGGTCTCTGCCCTCACCACTTCATAACCATTGGCTCTTCTGAGCTATTCTTGTATGCCTTGCCCTGTGCTCACATCCGCTGGTGATCCCAGAGTGAGCAAATCTTGATTCCATTCTCAGGAGCCCTAGGAAAGGGTATAGGGGCAAAAAGGCAGGTATCCACTTCAAAGTACCATGCAGAATGCTTCAGCTGTCCAGTACTTCCCACCCCACGAATCCATCTTTCTAGTTTTGTCTTTTCCAGAATGTCATGTAAATGGAATCCTAAAATAAACGTAGTCTTTTCAGACTAACTCTTTTCCAATCAGATCTTGACCTTAGTGGCTCCCATATAGCCAGAACACCAGAGATATCCCTTGGGTGGGGGGGATGGTTAGAGCCAGCTGGGGTCTCAGCCTCTTAGAGCTATACAGCCAAGATGGCACCAGTGAGCTGGAGAACCCTGGAGCAGAGCAGGGCTAGAAGAGTTGGGACAGCGTTGGTGCCTGCCTGTAGAGAGAGGGGTGGGGTGCCCCTGGGGATCCTGCCACACTGTCTCTGTCCCCACCCCCCCACCCCCACAGAGGAGGATTGCCGCAAGTATATTCTAAAGCAGCAGCAGGAAGAGTCTGAGAAGCCCTTACAGGTGGCTACAGTAGGCAGCAGTGTGCCACGGACTGCAGAGCTGGCAGGCATCACCACGCTTGATGATCCCCTGGGTAAGGACCCTATACTGCTGCGCTCATGGGCCAGATGGGATGTGGGCCATATGGCAGTGTGATGTTAAGAGCATGGATGCTGGAAGCAGATGGGCTGTGGAACCTTGCCCAGGTAACTTAATCTCTCTGAGCCTCAGTTTCCTCACCTAAGAAATGGGGATAGTAATTGTCCTACCTCTGGGTTGCTGTGAGACAACATGAAGTGAGGCCTTTTTGTCTCATGGGTAAGCCAGGACTTGGCCCCCATGGGGAGCCAGGGGACAAAGCTCAGCATTCCTCTCCTGGAAGGGGTATTTTCTGAATAGTAGTAGTAGGATGGGTGTAGGGCCCAGGACCACGGTGGCCTAGGATGGAGACTTCTCACCAGGCTTCTCCCCAGCCTCCCTAAAGAGCCCTGACCATCACTCTGGTGCTCTGCCCCCAGGGCAAATGCCTGAGCGTTTTGATGCCTTCATCTGCTACTGCCCCAGTGACATCCAGTTTGTGCAAGAGATGATCCAGCAGCTGGAACAGACAAACTATCGACTGAAGTTGTGCGTGTCTGACCGCGATGTCCTGCCTGGTACCTGTGTCTGGTCCATCGCCAGCGAGCTCATTGAGAAGAGGTTGGCCAGTGGGTAGATGGGAGGGTGCTTCTCTTCCCATCTGGGCCTCGTCTAGCCTGGGCACGGTGGGTTCTTCCTGAGGCTCTCCTTGGAGCTATGCTGACTAGGTAGGCAGAGCCCCTGCAGCCTGTCTACTCTCCCTTAGGTGCCGCCGGATGGTGGTGGTCGTCTCTGACGATTACCTGCAAAGTAAGGAATGTGATTTCCAGACCAAGTTTGCACTTAGTCTCTCTCCAGGTAAGTTGAGCTCTGCCCTGGCCAAAGAGGAGCTAGTGGGCAGGGCCCAGGACACTACCCTTTCTTTACCAAGGAAACCTGGCATGTCTCTGCACACGCAAGCATGTATGCACATGTGTACTTCATTTTGTGGGTGAATGTGGGCCAGGGGTACCTGATGCAGGGATGGCTGATACCTGTTGCTATCCTAGGGTTGAAGACAGGTCCTGTCCCACTGTGGGCAAGGGTCTGGTGCCAGCACTGTAACCCTTGGCTTGCAGGTGCCCATCAGAAGCGATTGATTCCTATCAAGTACAAAACGATGAAAAAGGAGTTCCCTAGCATCCTGCGGTTCATCACCATCTGTGACTACACCAACCCCTGCACCAAGTCCTGGTTCTGGACCCGTCTTGCCAAGGCCCTGTCCCTGCCCTGAGGAATTACCCTTAGGTTCTGGGTATGCGTGTGTCTGTCTATTCATGTACTTCTGCCCCTGCCTTCTCGTGTGGCAGGGAGAATCTATGCTCCATTTGTCTCTTGATTCCTGGAGATGCCAACTCCTTGGACACATCTGCAGTCTCAGCAGCTGCTCTCATCAACTAGACATCATGTCTCATACCCTGCCTGATGGCTGTGAGTGGTCCACAGGCTGGGTTCTTAGCCAGAGCAACAGGGAGCAGAGCCAGCTGGGACCAAGATGAGGACCAGAGGAGCCAAGTGTGACCCATCCACACATCTTAGACCTTAGTTTCTCCACCTAAGAACTAAGTAGGATGGAGGAGACCAGGCAGTGACTATGTTCAGATGACTATAGAAAATGGTAAAGCTTTTCTCTGGGTCTCCTGGAGGAGACATCTTGGCTGAGAGAGAGCCAGGATCCCAGCACTGCAGGCACTGCTTCCACAGTGCTGGGACTGGCACCACTGCTACAGTGCCTGGTAGCATTCCTCATGTCCCTTATCCTCTAGGCTGTAGGAACGCTCCCCAGGGTATGTGGGAAAGCAGGCTGGTCCAGCTCAGGGAGGGCCCACCTTGAGCCTGATTCTCCACCTGGCACCTCTCATCTGCCTCCCTGAACCCTCCTAGTCTCTACGCCACCTCCCCAAGCTGGAACTGCTTCTCACTTCTATGTATCAAGATGCCTGCGGTCATGCTGTCTGCTCTGCCTGGCATGAGGTGGGATCACAAGCTCTGGCATATGCTCAACAATGGGTTCTGAGGCTGGTCACCATGGGGGTGTGATCAGGAAACCTTCCTCCCTGGACAACCCACGGGGAGCTTCCACACAACTTTCTGTACCTTGCTTGCCTTATGAAGTTGTTTGCTGGGACCAGTTTACAAACTCAAGAGCCTCCTGCCCCAAAGCATGTGGATGCATAGACATATACAGACTCAAACACACAGACACATGTATGCACACACCTGCCCTGTCTCTCGCTTGCTGTCTTACACACACACACACACACACACACACACACACACACACACACACACACACACACACACACACACACACACACACACACACACACACACACCAGAACCTGCATAAATACATTTCTCTAGGTACAGCTCCCAGGAACTGCTGGGAGAAAAGTCCCACCATTGAGTGGCCCAGCCATCTCCCTGGACCAAGATGGGGCCCTCTTGTATTGTTTTTCTCTTTTTGGGTAACATCCTCTCCTCTCTTTTTTTCCTACTCACTGAAACCAAACTTTGGAAAGGACCTAATATGCTAGTATTTATATCTTCAGAGAGGTACAGAGAAGAAGAAGAAAGCTGCTTGAAGTCACACCACAAGTGAGTTGCAGACACAGCTAACTGTGTACCCCTCCCAGGGGGATGTGTACTCTACACTCAAGCTCTCCTTTGGGGAGAAGGTGTCATGGTCTCAGGTCTCTGTGCCCCAGAGCAGACCCTAAATCCAATGGGATATGCCTCTCTTCTGTGCTGCATTTCCAGCCAGGGCTGGAGCAAGGAGCCTTCCCTCAGAATCTCAGGAGGAAATTGAGGCCCCTCTGTGCATGGAGGAGAAACACCTGATCTTACTGAGGCACTTAGCTGCCATGCCCCTACCCCCTTTGAAATTGGGAAGTAGTTTTAAAGCAATTTTGAGGAAACATCTTCCACACCTGTTTTGTATGCATTGTGAGAATTTCAAAGAGAGCTGAGAAATGCCCGTGTTTGTCCATCCTCCTTTTGTAGCCTCGATTTGTAATAAATAAAAAGTTCTCTGCTTCAGGAAAAACAGGTTTTGTTTGTGTCTGGAAGTAGTTTGGGAATAGTAATCTAGAAGCAAGACTTTCCTGGGAAAGAAGCTGGTCTGTCCGTTAGGTAGGTTCTGTGGGTTGGGGAGGGGTTTCCTGAAGACTGGGCCCTGCCTCATAGAGCCTCATTCAGGGCTGTGGGCAGAACCAGAAGTCCCAGCTGCAGTTCCAGCTGCTCTAGACTCTTCCTGCTGAGCTTATACCCAAGGTCCTCTAGAATCCTGATGTAGATACTGGACAGGGGCTGCTCTTACAGGTCCCAAGGAGAGTCTGAAGATCCCCCAACTCAAGCCTGCAGGTCCCCTGAGAACTCAGCTGTTGACTAATGGTCCTCTTTGGACACAGGTAGGTTAATCTAGGGTACTCATCCAGTTTTTAAATAAAATGTGCCACTTTTTCATTCAAGAAAATTTGGAGAATATAAAGAAAAATATCCATAATCCAAATTCCAGAGATAAACTCTTACCTACATTGTAGAGTACCCAGCCATTATCAGTGACCATAGCATCTCTCTGGATAGTCTCTGTCACTGTGTCCTTGCTCCTAAGCCACCTGGATGCTGGAGGCCCTCCAACCTTGCCCCTCTCCCCCCAGGGACTCTTGGGGAGATCCTGTGTGCCCAGAAGCAGTCCTGCCAGATCTTTCCAGTGATCCTGAGGGAAGAATCAGAGCAGCAAAACAGTGCCCCCAGGACCATGCTGGTTGAGACAGTCCTTTGGTCCTATACCTGGTCACATTCAAGACTCTGGGTGACACCAGATCTCTCACAGGAACACCTCTGTTCTCAGACCATGCTGGCCACCCAGCAACATGCTCTCCTTACCCCTCATCTGATCCTGGCACTCCTCACATCTTCCTTCCCCCAGGGCCCATCTTCCAACCAACTGGGTTCTGAAATGTGGCTAAGCTTCCTCTTTTTATGTTTTAGTTCACTAGGAACCTTTCATTGTGAAACCTTCATTTTTTCAGTAGGGAAAATTCACTGCTGAAATGATTGAAGGCAAAAGCAGGAAATTCTGGAGAGCAGAAGTAAAACAAGTCTGCACAAGAATAGACCTGAATTCTGCCACAAAACCATGACTGGGGAGAGAAACAGAGAGAGGGATTTCCTCCAGATTAGATATTTAAGATGCAGAAGAATCAAATGTATGAAAACAGTGTGCACTTTGTTTGGATTCTGGTTCAAACAGATCAGTTATAAAAAGATGTTTTGGAACAATTGGGAAAATTTGGGTATTCGATGGTGCCAAAAAACTTCACTGATTTTGTCAGATGTGATAGTAGAATTGTAGTTACAGAAAAAAATTCCCATATTTGTTAGAGACAAATTCTGAAGAATTGGGATGAAACAACTGATGTCCTGGATTTGCTTTTACATACTGAAGTAAATAAATAAAGAAAAGAGAATGTATGAACAAATGTGGCCATTTTTAATCTGGAGATTCGTTTTTTCTTTCTCTTTTTGATTTCACAATAAATTTGTTTTTTTAAGTTAAAAGATATAAGGATTGCTGCTACTCTATTTGGACAGATGTCTTCTCTCTTGTTGAATCTCCCTATGCTAGGTATTTTTTAAAAATCATTAATTAGTAATGATCAAAATAGAAAATAATATTTTCCTATCTGAGTGAAGAAGTGGAGGGAAGTTCAACAATATATGTACAAGATATGTAAAAACCTCAGCTGTGACAATCAGTTTCAAGAAAATTCCCTTATTTTGAGGCTTGAAGAAAGCATATAAACAAATTTTCTTTAATTCAAAATATATTATTTAGGGTGATGCAACAGTGGCTCTGTGGCAGAATTCTCACCTGCCATGCTGGAGACCTGGGTTTGATTCCTGGTGCCTGCCCATGTTAAAAAAATTCTTTAACTTAGAAGAGGCTCTTGTGAACTGCACAGTGTTTTTGAGTAGAAGGACCAGACCCTCAACCCCAGACAAAGGGCGAAGCTGCCCTGGCTCCTTACCAGCTATTCTGAAAGTCTTCCTTGCTGACAAAGGGGACCCGTGACTCTTCAACCAGCTAGGGAGATGTGAATGGACTGTCCTCCCTTGAAAATGCAGGAGCACCCACATTGAGCTTCTGGTTGACAGACTTCTGAGCTGGGAATTGGCAAACAACAGAAAATTGGAGAATGCCCATGCAAGCTAGGCTGGAATTATTCCAATTTCCAGAAGATGAACTCACAATTACAGAGCAGAGCACAGGAAGGGCAAATGGGCCAGTGGGGTGGGGGTGGGGGAGGAAACAGCTCACCATCAATTTGGGGAGCATTATACCCACTGGTTGCTGTTTGCCAGATGAGGAAGTATACATGTTTTAAAAGCCCCTGGAGATGTAGTTTCAGAACATTATGGAATAAATGCACTTCTCCCTATTCTTCCCACTAAGTACAGCTGGAAAAACATTGACATTATATACTAAATGTTAGGTGATGGAAAGGTGGAGAGAAGAAGACAAACTGGCTAGGGACCAGTTTCGTTTTGCTTTGTTTTGTTCTGCTTTATATGTCTCAGACTAAATACTAGAGAACCCAGAAACCAATGGATACAGACAAATAAAAGAAGGACAAGAAAAGTCTGTCCTTTCCAATCCACGGACCAGGAAGGGGCAGCTTAACAGGACAGAAAATCTTTAGGCAATAACCATCCTACTCCAGCCAGACCACAGAAAACAACTGTCATCCCACCTGTTCTAGTTTGCTAGCTGCCGGAATGCAATATACCAGAAATGGAATGGCTTTTAAGAGGGGGAATTTAATGAGTTGCTGGTTTACAGTTCTAAAGTTGAGAAAATGTCCCAATTAAAACAAGTCTATAGAAATGTCCAATCTAAGGCATCCAGGGAAAGATACCTTGGTTCAAGAAGGCCGATGAAGTTTAGGGTCTCTCTCAAGTGAGAAGGCACATGGCGAACACAGTCAGGGCTTCTCTCTCAGCTGGAAGGGCACATGGCAAACACAGCATCATCTGCTAGCTTACTCTCCTGGCTTCCTGTTTCATGAAGCTCCCCAGGAGGCGTTTTCCTTCTTCATCTCCAAAGGTTGCTGGCTCGTGGACTCTCTGCATCTCATGGCTACATTGTTCTGCTCTCTCTGAATCCCTTTCTCCAAAATGTTTCCTCTTTTATAGGACTCCAGTAAACCAATCAAGACCCACTCAAATGGGTGGAGACATGTCATCCCCTAATCCAGTTTAACAACCATTCTTGACTAAATCACATCAACCAGGGAGATGATCGTATTACAGTTTCAAATATACAGTATTGAATAAGGATTATTCTACCTTTATGAAATGGGATTTATATTAAAACATGGCTTTTCTTAGGGGGCATACTTCCTTTCAAACTAGCACACCACCCCACTCTGCCAGCCAAGGACAAATGGGGAGCCTGGACTTCCCTCCCCTATCCTGTTGGGGTGATATCAGTGGAGACCTCTGAAGAGTTAGAATTTTCAACACTGCCCAGCAGTAATATATGCCTCCACCAAGTCAGTGGAGTCTACCTGGGAAACAGTAACAAGGCATGCTTCTCCCTGCCAGCCAGGGTTTATCAGCAGAGTTTTAATGGGGAACCTGAACCCCCATGCAGGCACAGTAGTAACTAGGTGCACCCCCACCTCCGTATGGCATATCAACAGAAACCCGAACTTCTACTTTCCTCTATTAGCACTGAGGCAGCACCCCTCCCCTGACCTCACCTACGCAGTGTCAGTGAAGGTTGCTAAAATAGAAGATTTAAATAAAATCCAAAGTCTCATAGCTTAATACCAAAAATATCCAGGATGGAAAATCACTTGTCATACCAAGAACAAGGAAAATCTCAGCTTGAATGAGAAAAGACAATCAACAGATGCCAACCTTAGATTACACAGATATTAGAATTATTTGACAAGGATTTTAAAGCAGCAATCATAAAACTGCTTCAACAGATAGTTATAAACACACTTTAAACATGTGAAAAATAGAAAGATAAAAGAAAATATAAAGAAGAACCAAATAGAAAATTTGGAACTGAAAACTACAATAACCGAAATAAATGTGCTGGATGTGTTCTGTAGTAGAATGAATGGGAGAGAAGAAAGAATCAGTGAATTTGAAATACAATAGAAATAACTCAATCTGAACAACAGAGAGCAAATAGACTGAAACAAATTAACAGTCTCAAAACGTGGCATGATAAAAAAGGTTTAACATTCATGTCACTGGAATTACAGCAAGAAAGGAAAAAAGAAGATGAGGTTAAAAAGGTATTTAAAGGACTATGACTGACATTTTCCTAAATATGCCAAAAGATATAAACTTACAGATTCAGGAAACTGAGTAAACCCTGGACAGGATAAACCCAAATAAATTCACTCCAAGACAAAATTTTTGAAAACTGAAAACAAATTTAAAATCTTGAAAGCTACCAGAGAGAAACAACACTTTCCCTATAATGAAAAAGACAATTTGAATGGCAGCAAATTTTTCATGTAAAACCATGAAGTCAGAAGGAAGTATCAAAACATTTTCCAGTGCTGAGAGAAAAGAACTGTCAACTCAAAATCCTATATCTAGCAAAAAGATCCTTCCAGAAAAAGGGGAAATCAGCAGGATAAGTGTGTGTTGGAGTTCTCCGTATGGGGTTTGTATTATGTTTATATCTGTCCTGTAAATTTGAAAACATTTCAAAATATATTACCCAACATACTTGAACAAGTCAAGAAAAGGGGGGTGGGTGAAATCAAGGCATTCTCAGATGAAGAAAAATTAAGAGAATTTGAAACCAGGAGATCTACCCTAAAATATTGGCTAAAGGAAGCTTTTGAAACCGATGAAATTATATAAAAAGGGAATCTTGGAACATTCAAAAAAGATAAATAACATCAGAGTGAATAAAAATATGGGTAAATACAATATACTTTCCTTCTCCTCCTGGCTTTTTCTAAATTATATCTGATGGTGTAAGCAAAAGATTAACTTAGTGGTTTCGCAGAAGATAGATTAGGGAAGTTGATAAGCACCGTGGTAATTTCTGCTGCAGGCAACTTCACAAACAAAAAAGAGAAATAAAGTGACTGCTGGCTTGAAGGAGAGACTCTGGAGTTCCGGGAATTTCCTCTTTCCTCAGAAGATCAAATCCTACCAGGGCCAGTCCTATGTTGTCTGTCTTATGCATTTGTGCTTATCTAATGTAATTCTTTTTTGGGGGGGAGGGGGTGCATGGTCTGGGAATCGATTGTGGGTCTCCCGCTTGGAAGGCGAGTATTCTGTCACTGAACAACCCATGCACCCTTATCTGATGTAATTCTTGATTTAAGTAGAGGAAATATTTAAGAAATTATATCATAAACAGGGACTTAAAGAGGGGAAGTATTTTTACACCTCACATATACTGATGAAATGTCGATATCAGTAGAATGTGATGTTATACACATATAACAAAATACCAAGAGCACCTATTAAAAAGTCTTTATGAAGAGACATACTCAAAATACTGTAAGTAAATAAAAATGAAATTCTATTACAAATGAAAAAGTTATAGAGATGGAGAATTATTAGTGGTTGCCAGGAATTAGTAGCAGTAAAGATAAGTGACTATAAAGAGGAACCTGTGCTGGTTTGAATCTTAGTGGATGCCAGAAAAGCCGTGTCCTTTAATCATTCAGTATTGCTGGGTAGGAGAATTTTGATTGTTCCCATGGAGATGTGACCCACCCAATTGTGGGTGGTAAGTTTTGATTAGATGATTTCCATGGAGGTGTGTCTCCACCTATTGAAGGTGGGGTTGTTTACTGGAATCCTTTAAAAGAGGAAACCTTTTGGAGAGAGTCCCTTTTTGGTAGAGACATGAGAAAATCAGCAGATGCCACAAT
The DNA here is from genome assembly GCF_023851605.1 of Tamandua tetradactyla. Classification (NCBI taxonomy): domain Eukaryota; kingdom Metazoa; phylum Chordata; class Mammalia; order Pilosa; family Myrmecophagidae; genus Tamandua; species Tamandua tetradactyla. Next base: position 49,305,247 of record NC_135341.1, on the reverse strand, counting down.
GTTTGCCATGTGCCCTAACAGCTGAGATAGAAACATTCAACTTCATCAGCCTTCTTGAACCGAGGTATCTTTCCCTGGATGCCTTAAATTGGACGTTTCTATAGAATTGTTTTAATTGGGACATTTTCTCAGCCTTAGAACTGTAAACTAGCAACTTATTAAATTCTCCCTTTTAAAAGCCACTCCATTTCTGGTATATTGCATTCAGGCAGCTTGCAAACTAGAACAGGTTTTGGTACTGAGAGTGGGGTGCTGCTGCAGTTTGCAAATATTAAACATGTTGGAACAGCTTTTTAAATGGATAAGGGGAAGAATCTGGAGGAGTTGTGAGAAGCCTGACAGAGAAGGCCTAGAATGCTTTGAAGAGACTGTTGGTAGAAACATGGACTCTAAAGATACCTCTGACCAGGCTTTAGACAGAAATGAGGCATGTGCTATTACAGATAGAAAGGAAGGCGAGCCATGTTTTAAAATGGCAGATAATCTGGCAACGTTAACTAGTGGCTTTGGCTGGAAGGCAGATTTTAAAAGTCATGAACTTGGATATTTAGCAGAAGAGATTTCCAAATTAAACGTGGAAAGTATAGTCTGGTTTCTCCTTGCAGCTTATAGTGAAATGTGACAGGAAAGAGATAAGCTGAGAACTGAACTCTTGGATACAAAGAAACCAGAAATTGAAGTTCTGGAAAATTCTGGGCCTCCAGAAATGGAGACCCCAGAGAAAAGTGCCCCACATGAGGATTTAACCAAATGTGGAACCAGCCAGCCATTTCAGAGAAAGTCAGGCTCGGACATGGGGTTATCCAGGAAGGATTTGTGGAAACTCCTTATGTCTTATGGGCATGATCCAAGGCTACTGCATAAAAAGCCAACGAGAGTGTTGTGGGATCTGTATAAAAAGAACCACTGCCAGTCGGGACTAAGAGGGACAGAGAAGGGACACATTGGAGGAAAAGTAACTTCAGTGGCAAAACCATTGAGGCTGAGGTCTGAAGTCAAGAAGACTTAGGCTGGGAGAGCAGGCCCACCCAAGCCCATGGAGAGGGTGAGTTTGCCCCGAAGGCAGAGGATGGGCCTTCCACTTCACTGCAGTGGGAGAGTCATGCTGCCTCAGGCCTTGGAGAGGGTGAAGCACATTCCTTGGGGTTTGGGGAGAACGTGGCTGCCACTACATGGAGGGGTTGAGCATGTGCCCCAGAGATGGCAGAAATCCTGGATGCAGCCCCAATGCTTGGAGAGGGTGGAGCTGAGAAAAGGAGGTCTCCCCAATGTCCCCTAAGATTGCATTTGGAGAGAGGCAGGCCTCTGTGTAGGCCCTTGGAAAGGGTGGAACTGCCACTTTCTAAAGCCCAGAAGGTAAATGACCCTCAGACTTTGAAATCTAATGGACTTTTCCCTGCAGGTTTTCGAAACTATGAATCTGGTGAACCCTGTGTTCCTTCCTCCCTATAGAAATAGATATATGTATCCTATGAATGTTCCACCTTTGATTGTTGGCAGCCAATAACTTGTTTTGAGTTTTTATAGGTCCGGAGCCAGAGGAGAATTTTGCCTCAGGACAGACCATGCCTGTAACTGACCTGATGAGATTTTATACTGTTTCTAACTTTGTATTTTGTTTGTATTGTTACTGAAACGGTTTAAGGCTTTCTGATATTGTTATGGAATGAATGTATTTTGCATTTGGAAAGAGCATGTCTTTTTGGGGTCCAAAGGGTGGAATGTGCTGGTTTGAATCTATGGTGGATCCCAGGAAAGCCATGTCCTTTAATCCTCATTCAGTATTGCTGGATGGGAGCAATTTGATTGTTCCCATGGAGATGTGACCTACCCAATTGTGGATGGTAACTTTTGATTAGATGATTTCCATGGAGGTGTGTCTCTACCCATTGAAGGTAGACTTGCTTATTGGAATCCTTTAAAAGAGGAAACCTTTTGGAGAGAGTCCCTTTTTTGGTAGAGACATGAGAAAGCCAGCACACGCTGCCATGTTTGCCATGTGCCCTTCTAGCTGAGAGAGAAACCCTGAACTTCATTGGCCTTCTTGAACCAAGGTGTCTCTCCCTGGATGCCTTAAATTGGACATTTCTAAAGATTTGTTTTAATTTGAACATTTTCTCAGCCTTAGAACTGTAAATTAGCAACTTATTAAATTCCCTCTTTTAAAAGCCATTCTGTTTCTGGTATATTGCATTCAGGCAGCTAGCAAACTAGAACAGAACCCAAGGAAGATCTTTAAGGTGATGGAACAGTTCTGTACCTTAGTTGTGATGGTAGTTACATGAATCTACAGTTGTGATAAAATAACATAGAACTATACACACATATTGCATCAATGCTAATTTCCTGCTTTCAACATTTACCATGGTTGTGTAAGATGTGTCCTTTGGGGGAAATTGTGTGAAGGGTACATTAACTTTTCTGTACTATTTTTGCAACTTTCTGTTCATCTATAATTATCTCATGATAAAAAGCTTAAAGTTTTTAATATAAAAATAAAGTTTAGAAAAGGTCCTTGGTGGCAGAGAGAGTTCAAATAGATTCAAGAAGACTCTATGCAAACCAAACCCCATCCATGACCATTCCAGCCAATCCTAAAGAACACCTAGGGCAATATATAAGATTCTACAAGGGTTCAATGCACTAGAGTAACTTTACAGAAACCTACAACCTCAGATGGGTCCCTGGTCCAGGTAAGTCCTGAAACATAAAGGATGTAGCCTTTCCAGAACATCAAATAGTTCCATCTCCCTACCCCATATTAGTGACAACCCCTTATAATATGAAAAAGTTAGAATGGCCATAGCCCAAATACCCCTAAAGAGAGGGATGGAAAGATTAGAGATGATGGTGGAGTTATGTAGTTTAGATAGGATTTAACAAATGAATACAAATGCTGAATCATTAAATTGATATCTCTTTTAGTTTCCAGTATTTTAGAGCAGCTAGAAGTAAAACCGAAAATTGTGAAATTGTAATGCATGTAAATTGTGAAATTGTAAAGCATCTGAAATATGTTCTACAACTAATTGTGGTGCTGTGCTTAGAAATTTATAGCTTTTTTGTATATATGTTATTGTTCACAAAAAAAAGAAATAAAAAATCAATTGCGATGGCAAAAAAGTATTTAAGTCCTCTAGCCTCCTATATTCTAAAGCAGCTAGAAGGAAAAATACGAGAGGATCATATGGTAGCCCATGACAAACTCTGGGATCTATCCTGTAACGACTTTTTGAAGAGTGGGGTTTATACCAGAAATGCAAGGATGGTTCAACACAAGAAAATCAATTAATGTAATATAGCACATTAACAAATCAAAAGGGAAAAATCACATGATCATCTCTACTGATGCTGAAAACACATTTTCAACAAATTTCAGCATCCTTTTCTGATAAACACTCTAAAAGATAGGACTCAAAGTTAACTACCTCAATATGATAAACGGAATATATGAAAACTGATAGCCAGTATCATACTCAATGGAAAGAGACTGAAAACCTTCCCCCTAAGATCAGCTATAAGACAAGGATTCCCACTGTCACCACTATTATTCAACATTGGGCTAGATGTTCTAGTGAGAGCAATCAATAGGACAAAGAAATAAAAGGTATCCAAATGGAAAACTCATTATTTGCAGATGATATGATACTATACTTGGAAGGTCCTGAGAAATCTACAGCAAAATTACTTGAGCTAATAAAGAAATTCAGCAAAGTGGAGGGATATAAAGTTAATGTGCAAAAATCAGTAACATTTCTATACACAAGTAATGACCTAGCTGAGGAGTCAGTTAAAGAAAAAATTCCATTCAAAATAGCAACTAAAAGAGTCAAATACTTAGGCATGTACTTAACTAGGGACATAAAGGACTTGTACACAGAAAGCTATATAACATTGCTAAAAGAAATCAAAGGAGAACTAAATAGACGGAAAGATATTCCCTGCTCATGAAGAGGAAGGCTAAATATAATTAAGATGTCAATTCTCCCCAAATTGATCTACAGATTCAACACAGTAACAATCAAAATTCCAACAACCTACTTTGAAGATTTGGAAATGCTAACTACCAAATTCATCTGGAAGGGAAAGGGACCCCGAATAGCTAAAACCATCCTAAAAAAGAAGAACTAAGTGGGAGGATTAACACTCCCTGACTTTAAAACCTATTTTAAAGCCACAGTGGTCAAAACAGCATGGTACTGGCACAAAGAAAGAAGCACTGACCAATGGAATTGAATCAAGAGTGCAGAAATAAACCAGCAAATCTATGGTCAACTGATTTTTGACAAGGCCCCCAAATCCTCTCAACTGTGACTAAATAGTCTTTTCAATAATTGGGCATGGAAGAACTGGATATCAATAGCCAAGAGCATGAAAGAGTAATGCTTGCAAAAACTAACTTAAAGTGGATCAAACACCTAAATATAAGAACCAGCACCATAAATCTTCTAGAAGAAAATGTAGGGAAACAATTTCAAGACCTAGTAATAGGAGGTAGCTTCCTAAACTTTTTACACCCAAAGCACGAGCAACAACAACAACAACAAAAAACAGATAAATGGGAATTCCTCAAAATCAAATGCTTCTACACTTCAAAAGATTTTGTCAAAAAGGTGAAGAGGCAGCCAACACAATGGGAGAAAATATTTGGAAATCACATATTGGACAAAAGTTTGATTTCCTGTATATACAAATAAATCATACAACTCAACAACAAAAGAATAAACAACCCAATTATAAAATGGGCTAAAGATATGAATAGGCATTTTTCTGAAAAGAAAATACAAATGGCTCAAAACACATGAAGAGATGCTCATTTTCATTGGCTGTAAGGGAAATACAGATCAAGACTACAATGAGATACCACCTTACACCTGTAAGAATGGCTGCAATTAAACAAACAGGAAACTATAAATGCTGGAGAGATTGTGGAGAAACTGGGACACTTATGCACTACCGGTAAAAATGTATAATGGTGCAGCCACTATGGAAAATGTTTGGTGGTTCCTTAGGAAACTAAGTATTGAGTTGCCCTATGACCTAGCCATAGTACTACTTGATATATACCCAGAAGAGCTGAAAGCAATGACACAAAGAGACATTTGCACATCGATGTTCACAGCAGCATTATTCATCATCATTGAAAGATGGAAACAAACTAAATGCCCTGCAACAGGTGACTGGATCAACAAAATGTGGTATTCCATATACGATGGAATATTATGCAGCAGTAAGACAAAATGACGTCCTAAAGCACACAACAAGATGTATGAGCCTTGAGGACACAATGTTGAGCAAAATGAGCCAGACACAAAAGGACAGATACTGTATAATTCCACTTTTATGACCGGCATAAAGGTATAATCAGAGGCTTAGAATACAGAATATAGGGGACTTAGAGATACATAGGAACTAGAGATGGGTGAATCATTAACTAATGAGGTTGAACTCTAATGTAAGGGAATAGATAGGCACGAAGGCGATTCTCTAGTGGGTATGTAAGTAATATTCCCATATTGAAGATGAACAAGATTAAAAGGGGTTGTACAGACCTATGTATCCCACTGACTTACACTAGAAATATGAATTAGTTCTTGTAAGAATTACTTCAAAGATATGATTCTTGTATAAAGAGTGCTTAAGTCCAGGAAACTGCTATTGCATGCTATGAGTTATGTTCAGAAGGAAACCATCAGCACTACCACAGCAACAGCAGAAGTAAATAAAGGGGTGAGGGACAAGAGTTAAGAGGAGGTTTCGATTTCTTATTTGTTGAGGGTGTGTTTATTGGTTTTCTTTCTCTTGGGAACAACAAAATTATCTAAAATTGAGAATGTTGATGGACTGTGGACTTTGGGCCTTCTACACGATGCCTGATGAATGCAGGTGGCTGAAGGATGCACTGACAGAGAAGTAGGTTGGTGAACGATGGTGTATACTTATGAACAAAGGCTGTACTGCTACAAAAAGGAACAAAGTCATGAGGTATGCAACGATGTGAATGAACATGTGTGACATTTGGTGAGACAAAATAAGCCAGAAACAAAACAAAAACAAGGGTATGGTCACTTTTAGAAAATGCTTATAAGAAAACAGGGGCCTAGATTGTAAGCTTTTAGAGCAGACACATTAAGTCCAGAGTGGTAATTATTATTTCTGGATTTTGAGAGGCTGTTTTAGATATATAACCTGGTGTTTAGAGATAAGAACGAAACCAAACAGGTTGGGGTTAAGGTAATTCAGAACATAGTGGTAAGGACAACAATGTCTATATTTTAGAACTACACATACTGTTTGAGACTAATGGAAAAAAGGTTTGTTTGATCTGGAACTGAAATTTTCTGTAGTTCATAATCTAATTCAACCTACCGAACAATTCAAACACAGGGAGCACAGAATAAGAAAGAGGGTCCTTTAATCCTGTATAGATTATTGTAATGCCTGGAAACATCCTAGAGTATATTAACCAGATAATCAAAATTAATGGTGTTCGCTAGCTGCTGGAATGCAATATACCAGAAACAGAATGGTTTTTAAAAAGGGGAATTTAATAAGTTGCTACTTTACAGTTCTAAGGCCAAGAAAATGTCCCAATTAAAACAAGTCTATAGAAATGTCCAATCGAAGGCATCCAGGGAAAGATACCTTGGTTCAAGAAGGCCAATGAAGTTCAGGGTTTCTCTCTTAAGTGGAAGGGCACATGGCTAGCACGGTCAGGGTTCCTCTCTCATCTGGAAGGACACATGGTGAGCTTGGCGTCATCTGCTAGCTTCTTCTCTCCTGGCTTTCGGTTTCATGAAGCTCCTCTGTAGGCATTTTCCTTCTACATCTCCAAAGGTCACTGGCTTGTGGACTCTGCTTCATAGTGCCGCAGCATTCTCTGCTCTCTCCGAATCTTATTCTCCAAAATGTTTCCTCTTTTATAGGACTCCAGAAACTTATCAAGACCCACCCAAATGGGTGGAGACATGTCATCACCTAATCCAGTTTAACAACCACTCTTGATTAAATCACATCTCCAGGGAGATGATCTGATTACAGTTTCAAACACACAGTATTGAATAGGGATTTATTCTGCCTTTATGAAAAGGATTTAGATTAAAGATGACTTTTCTAGGGGACATACATCCTTTCAAACCAGCACAATTGGTAAAGTCCCCTGAGGGAGGGGAGAAAGAATACGGAACTACTAAACCTTATCATCAGGGAATCCCCTGATACTGTCAAACTTCAGGGACAACCAAATCAATAAGCCATGTCCTTGATTATGAGGTTTACTCTTGTGAAGCTTATGTAGGTAGTAGTGAAGCTTAGATTACCTTTAGGCATGCCTAAGAATTACTTCTGGAGGACCTCTATTGTTGCTTAGATGTGACCTCAGTCTCTCTAAGCCCAACTGTGCTTAGAATCATTGGCCTCCCCACTATGTGGGGACAAGACATCCAGGGGTGAAAGTCTCCCTGGTGACATGGGAGATGACTCCCAGGGATAAATCCAGATCTGGCACTGCGGAATCAATAATTACTTTCTGACCAAAATGGGGAAAAGAAGGGTAATTAATAAAGTATCAGTGGCAGAGAGGTTTCAAACAGAGTTAAGAGGCTACTCTGGAGGTTGCTCTTACACAAGTTACAGGTACACCTTGCTACCTATCATAACCTGCCAACCCCCAACCAGGACTGTTCTAGCCAATCCTAAAGAGCATCTAGGGCAATATATAAGATTCCACAAGGGTTCCACGCGCTAGGGTAACTTTCCAGAAACCTACAACCTCCAGATGGGTCCCTGGTCCAGATAAGCCCTGAATCCTAACCCAGCCTCTCCATCACTCTACCCCATATTTGTAATAGACCCTTTCAATATCAAAAATTTAGAACTGCTATAGCCCAGACAACTCTAAACAAAGGGATGGAAAGACCAAAGGTGATGGTAGAATTATACAGAGAAGATAAGATTGAACAAATGAGTATGAATGCTGAATCATTAAATTGATACCTCTTTTAGTCTCCAGTATTTTAGAGCAGCTAGAAGTAAAAACCTAAAATTGTGAAATTGTAACCCATGTGAAAGTCTGAAATATGTTCTGCAACTAATTGTGGTGCTGTGCTTTTAAATTTATAGCTTTTTTTGCATGTAAGCTATTTTTCTAAAAAAAGGAAGGAAAATAAGTTGATTGTGAGGATAAAAAAATATATTTAAGCTCTCTAGCCTCCTATATCCTGCAACAGCTAAAAGAAAAAATATGAGAGGATCATATGGTAGTCCATGACAAACTATGGGATCTGTCCTATAAACACTTGTTGAAAAGTGCTTTGAGAACTGTTTCTTTGCTTTTTATATATGTTATACTAGCAATAAAAAAAAGTTAAAAAAATAAAGAAGGGGAATTTTTAAGACTCAAATTTAGCTTTCACACAAGATGGTGCAGGATGAGAGAAACAAAACTCACTAAAACAAAAGGGATGAAAAACAGCTCAGACTGGTCTTGCAAGGAAGGTATGGGGAATGCCTCTGATGCAAGCCTAGAATTGGTACCAAATACTCACAGATAGAAACGAGTTTAAGTAACCATCACGGTCACTGAAATGTAAAGTATTACCAAAAGCATGAATCTTTGGTGGGAAATTTGAATTACTTAGATTATGTGGATAGGCTGTAACCTCTGGAGCACCATACAGGGTAGAAACAAGGGAGAGACCTGCATGCTAAGCTTAGGGTATAAAACATGTGATATTTTATTGCTTGGCAGGTGCCAGCCATCATTTTTATAGTTGCGCTCCTGTTCTTGCAAGACTGTGAATTAATTATTTTCTTCTCAACACTCGGGTGGGCGTTTATTCTCTTTCATGTACGGCTTTCTTTCTAACAGATTAGTAGCTTTTTCACTGGGGAAGGTGAAGCCAGGAAGGAGGAAGGTGGCCAAATTCTCTCCCTAAAAGTATATTCTGTATATAATTATAAGGAGTTAAAATATACATACACATCTAAAGTCTGTCCCTGGTCCCCATAGAAGCCCAAAAACTTCAGGTTAAGAACCGGTTTTATGCGTTTTTCAACTGGTACAAATCTTGATGTCTGTAATCCTTATATCAAATTTATCTCCTTTATAATATATCCTGTCCCCACCCTTCAACTCCCTGTGAAAAGAAAAAGGAAGCATATGCAGTAAAGAAAGGTGTCAGAAGCAATGACCAAAACTAGTTTCTATAGGAAGGTCTGTCCTATAATTTCAAATTTGGGAACTCTGCTACCTTTGCTTTGACTGGAATATTCTATCTTCTCAACTTCCACCCCCTGAAATTAACTTTGCAACGTCTGGCCCAACACTACCTCTTCCATGAAATGTCCTCCAATTCCACCAATTAAGTGGAAACCTGCTAACAGCTCCATATTCCAAAAGCTCCTCTTTAACTGCTTTGGTTTTGTGGACGTGGGAACTCAGAGCAGAGTTCAGCACAAGCCCTCAAGTGCCTGGCAGGACTTTGGTGAAGGTCATTCCCATAATGACTACTGCCCTGAAAGATGAGAAGTCTTGCAACTAGCCCTACGCATGTCGATGCTCTTTTTTTTTTTATCATTTACCGAGCGCATTCAGTTTTCAGCTCATATATTTCCCCAACGGCACTGTGTTGTTAACCTGAGAAAACTGGAGCTCAATAAGGTCACACGAAAGCCAAGACCCTTGAAACAACCACAAACAGCGTGGGCCTAATCTTATTTTAATAACCCAAGCCGCGCCAGAGGAAAAACCAACAAACTTTACGAAGCACCCGAGCAAAGCGCTTATCTGAGTTTCTCACCCAAAGTAAAGAACGGACGCTACAGACAGCGCCTCAACAGGGCATGCAGAAAGAACTTCCTCCTTGAAAAAAAAATGTCACGGGTAAGCTTCCGGTTCCACTCAGTCCCGTAGCCCGCGGCCTTTTATACTACTTGGCAGAGATCCAGATCCAAAGACTGCCCCACCCATGGTCTCCCTCCGGCTTCTCCACACCCTGTGGAACCGTTTTGCACGTGTCGAGGGGTGTGGCGGTTACGCGGTGATGTCACGCCAGAGGAAGGAGTAAGGCGAGTCTGGTACTGGATATCTTCAAGGCCTCCGGCCCTATTGCTAAGAAACGCGCTGGAGAGTCTGGAGGCGGGACTAACTTATAACTGACATCCAAATTCACCCACTGTCTTTCCGATTTCCTCTCAAACGAACCAACGAATGCGACGACGCAGACGGCAACGTGCCTCAGCCGCTAGAAGTGGTTCCTCCCCCTCTGCTCTCTGGTCGCCATGCTTGGTGTGGCTACCGCCCCTATGCTACTTTAGCTTCTTCTCTGGCTCTCTGATATCCTCGTTCAGTTTTTTTTTTTTTCATTTCTCCCCTTTCACTATCAATTTCCCTTCCAAGGCTTCACACTTGCTCACTGCGTTTACAGACACACTTGATGCGCCGGAAGCGGGGCCGAGGCAGGGCGTGCTCGGCGTCGTGACGTCAGCGCGCTGCGTGTCGGCAGGTGGAGCAAGAAGGGAAAGTTTGGCCCGTGCGTGGGGCTTCGGTGGAGGGCGGGACGGAGGGGCAGGGCCTAGCGAGTCTTTCGTAGCTGGAGCTGCTGAGGCCGAGGCCGAGGCCGGGACCTGGGCCGGGCGTAGGAGTGCCGGACGTGGAGAAGCGGGGGCTAGGTCTGCTGGAGTTCGAGACCCCACGGCTCTGCTGCGTGGTGACTCCTTGCACCACCGCCGTCCGACTCGTGGCTGTTCCTGAGGCGGTTGGTGGGGGCGCGGCAGTGGCGGTTGGGGGTGGGGAGAGGCGCGGCGAGACCAGAGAGGTCAGCTAGTTTGCGTGAGATCGAGAGCCGCAGCCGTCGTCATGTCCGAGGATTCGAGTTCCCTGCCCTGGTCCATCAACAGGGACGACTACGAACTGCAGGAGGTGATCGGTGAGAGCAGGCGCGGCTGAGGGGGAGGCGCTTCGCTAGGCGGCGGGTGACACGCGGGAACGTGGGGAGCTGCGGGAGCTCGGAGAGCGCAGCACTCACTGGAATTTGTGGGACGCTCGCGAGACCAGAGAGTTTATGTGAAGTGGCGGGTTTGTGGAGCACGGGGAGGAAGGTTTGAGGGGCGCGCGTGTGAGGAGGGGTGAGATGGAGTTGGAGGAATTCGAAAGATTTGTATAGTGACAGATGTTTGATCATCAGCGACAGATAACGTCTTTTAGAGAAAGAAAATTGCAGGTATGGGAAAGACCTTTTGAGATATGTGTGAAAAATGAGATGCTGAAATGGTAGTCACAGCTACCTATTTCTGGGATTGTCCAGAGGGTACTTCTTGGTTCATTTGTGCATCCTTGCGAGAACTCTTGAGTGCTCACGAAGTTCCAGACATTACTGGGTCGGAGCTAAGGATCCTCTCCAAATAGAGCTGCCGGTACCGCACTGAACAATGCAGTCACGAACTTCTGACCTGGAACTTACTTTTACTTAGAGAGGTAGGCATTAAATAAGTAGAAAAATGAAAAGAATTACAGCTATTGGCAAAGTGCTAGGAAGGAAAGAAACAATATTCTGATAGAGAATAACCCGGAGACCCAGTTAAGGTGATTTCAAGGAAGATTCTTTTTTGAGATGATGACATTTAGATTGAACCCTAACAGAGGAGGAGTAAGCCTTAAGAGCCCGTGCGAGATTTTTACCTACTGAGGCATGAGGAAGTACGAAGGCCCTGAAGAGGGAAAGAGCTTGATATGTTCTAGGACTTGAAAGAAGACTAGCAACGATAATGAAGTACAAGGGAGGGACCAGATCTTAGAGACCTTTTTACCCATGGTAAAGATTTTGGAAATTTTAAGTGACATTGGAGGGTTTCAAGCAAGGGCTTGGATCTGATCTGATCTGGCTGCTGTGTGAGGAGCGAATTTGAAGGGGATCCAGGAATACCAGTTGCCAGAGACCAAATCATGCACAAACATGGATTGTAATTCTCCTCAGAGAGGCACAGTGATTGGGGGAGGAAACTGGGGATAAGGGGAGTATTTATTGGACACTAACCCCTTGACCTTTGAAATCATTACGGGTCGCGTTTAACTAAACAAGTTCAGTGTAGCTGACTTAAACAGATACCTGCGTGTTGAAGGAAAGAAATTGTCTACTTTTCTAGATCGGCAACAACCTGCCCTCAAGTTAGTTTTATAGTAAAGACTGACAAAAAACTCCTTAGCAGCCTTGGAGGTGTGAGTATTTATTGCAGTGTGTCTGTGTTTTAGAGTAACTTTGTCAAAAAAAATTTTTTTTTTCATCTTACTTCCCAGTTGTTTTAAAACAAATCTGGGCTAAGTATTTTCTGAAGAGATCTTTTTCCTTCTCTTTCCTAAAGCCACTTCTAGGCCATTCTGGGCCTTGCTGTTTCCTGGGTCTCTCACATGTACTTGTTGTTTTTAAAGACAGCTAGGGTAGTTTCTGTATTGATTGATTGCTTCTGGGTCTTTCAGTCCGAGGCACATTGAAGAAAGGGATACATGGGAGATTTTGAAATGATGTCAGAAGAGTAAAGAAAGGCGCTCCCTATCATCATTTTAGAAAAATTTTCCTTTCCTTTCTAGTAGGTTGTACAACTTTCTAGATTGAAGAAGGTGGTTGCAGTTATTTTTAAAGCCTTTGCTGGTGATGTGGCACAGAATTTCAGTCCTGTGGGGTAGGGTTAGCCTTCATCAGTGGCCTGAGACATAGAGGTTTGACCATCTTATTTTTAATGTAATACAGTTTCATTGTGGTATTATTTAATACCATAAAATTCGCCCATTTTAAGTGTAAAATTCAGTGACTTTTAGTGAACTTACTGTGTTGTGTAACCATTACCATGATCCAGTTTTAGAATATTTCCATCACTCCAGTGAGATCCCTTGCGTCTATTTACATTTAATCATTGTTCCCATCCCAGCCCCAGGCAAGCACTAATCTACATTCTGTCTCCATAGATTTGCCTTTTCTGGACATTTCATGTAAATGAAATAATATAAAATATGGTATTTTGTGTGTTTAGCTTCTTTCACTTAGCATAATATTTTTTCATTTTTTTGAACTTTATTAAGGTATAATTTATGTACTATAAATCCACCTGCATTAAGTGTACAATTCAGTAATTCTTAGTAAATTCAGTCATCACCACAATCCAATTTTAGAATATTTCCATCATTCCAAAAGGATGTCTCATGTCTCTTTGTAGTCACTCCCTGTTCCCATTGCCAGCCAACCACTGTACTAATTACAAAATACTAATCTACTTTCTGTTTCTATAGATTTGCCTTTTCTGGATATTGCACATAAATGGAATCATATGTAGACCTTTGTGTCTAGCTTAAGGTTCATTCATGTTGTAGTTTTTTTCTGTGTGTTTTTCGTTCTTATTGCCTGTGTGGTTGATGTGTGTTTTTCCTTCTTACTGCTCATGTGGTTGATGAACATTGGATTGTTTCTGCTTTTTGGCATATTAGGAATATGTAAGAGCATTCACATATGAATTTTTGTGTAAATATATGCTTCATTTTTCTTGGGGGTGTAACCAGGGGTGGAGTTGATCGGCTATAAATTTATCTTTAACATTTTAAGAAACTGCCGAAATGTTTTTCAAAGTGACTAAACTATCTTACGCTCCCACTAGCTGTGTATGAGAGTTCCTATTTCTCCATATCCTGGCCGATGTTGCTTTTCTCTTTGTTGATTATAGTCATCTTAGTGGGTGTGAACTGGTATCTTGTTAAGGTTTTGTTTTGTTTTTAATTAGAGAAGTGGTGGGTTTACTAAACAGTAATGCACAAAATACAGGATTCCCATATTCCTGTCGCTGATGTGGAATATTTGTTAAATTGATGATAGTACATTTCTACAGTTGTACTATTTTTTTCTTTTTTAATATTTTTATTGTAAAAACTTAACCTACAAACTTTTATTCTTGACATAAAAACATTCCATACATGGTGTAAAATCAGTGGCTCACAATATCACATAGTTGTATATTCATCGTTCTGATCATTTTTTGAATATTTACATCACTCTAGCAAAAGAAATAAAAAGAAAAAACTCATACATACCATACCCCTCACCCCTCTTCTCATTGACCACTAGTGTTTCCATCTACCCAATTTATTTTACCCTTTATCCCCCCCATTATTTATTTATTTATTTTTATCCCTATTTTTTACTCATCTGTCCATATCCTGGATATAGGGAGCATCAGACACAAGGTTCTCACAATCACACAATCACATTGTAAACACTATATCATTGTACAGTTGTCTTCAAGAATCTAGGTTGATGGAACACAGCTCAACAGTTTCAGGTACTTCCCTCCAGCCACTTCAATACACCATAAACTAAAAAGGGATATCTATATAGTGCATAATAATAACCTCCAGGATAACCTCTCGACTCTGTTCGAAATTTCTCAGCCACAGAAACTTTGTGTCATTTCTCTCTTCCCCGCTTTGGTCAAGAAGGCTTTCTCGATCTCCGAATCTGTGGGATCTTTCTGTTCCACATTGCCAGGGAGATTTATACCCCTGGGAGCCATATCCCATGTAGAGGGGAAAGGCAGTGAGTTCACATGCTGAGTTGGCTTAGAGAGGCCATGTCTGAGCAACAGAAGAGGTTATCTGGGGGTGACCCTTAGACCTAATTTTTAGTTGGCTTAGCCTGTCCTTTGCAGGAATGAGTTTCATAGGGGCAAACCCCAAGATTGAGGGCTCGGCCTGTTGATTTGGTTGTCCCCACTGCTTGCAAGAATATCAGGAATTCTCCAAATGGGGAACTTGAATTTTCCCCCTTTATTCCCATTACCCCAGGGGGACTTTGCAAATACTTCTTTATTCACTGTTCACATTGCTCTGGGATTTACTGAGGCATCACACTAACCTGGACAACCCTACAAAATCTCATGGATGTTCAGTTTAACTGTCCGCATCAGTTAAATTAGGAAATGCACTAGTTAAAATATAAATTTTGTACCAAATAAGCATTTCTTGCTTTAGTCTCACACAGGTTGAACTTTTAAGATCTCTTTTCAATGCCTTGCAATATTGATATTCGTTTGTCTTCCCTAACGCAAAAACATTTTTTAATTTGTACATTTAGTCACTATCATTGTACACTCTAAGCTTTCCTAGATTATACCATCTCAATCTTTATGGTCTGTCTTTCCTTCTGTTTTCATATGTGCCCCCAGCCCTCCTCCCTCTACAGTTCTCACATTCAACTTCATTCAGTGTACTTACGTTATTGTGCTACAGTCTCTATGGTTCTACTATTAATGGAGTCCATGGTACAACTTTCGCTTCCTTATTTTTGTAGTGTAGTTCCATGGATATATATATATTGTAAATTTTTATTCAGTTACTACATATACAATCTAACATTTTCCGTTTTAATCACATTCAGATATATATTTCAATGCTATTAATTACATTTGCAGTGTTTTGCTGCCATTGCCACCATCTAAAATATTTATATCATTACAGGTAGGAACTTTGTACATTTTAAGCCTTGACTTCCCATTCCCTATCCCAACCCCACTCCCTGGTAACCTGTATTCTAGATCGTGACTCTAGGAGTTTGCTTATTCTAATAATTTCAAATCATTAAGATCATACAGCTTTTGTCCTTTTATGTCTGGCTTATTTTGCTCAATATAATGTCTTTAAGGTTCATCCATGTCCACGTCTCATTTATTTGTACTTCATTCCTTTTTTATGGCTGAATAATAGTCCACTGTGTGTATATACTATATTTTGTTTATCCATTCATTGGTTGATGGACGTTTGGGTTGCTTCCGTCTTTTGGCAATTGTGAATAATGCCGTTGTGAATATTGGTGTGCAAGGATCTGTTTGAGTTCCTGCTTTCAGTTCTTTTGGTATAAATACCTAGAAGTGGGGTTGCTGAATCATATCGTAATTCTGTACTTAACATTCTGAGGAACTGCCAAAATGTCTTCCATATTGTTTGTGCCATTTTACATTCTCATAAGCAATTAGGTAAGAAAATGATGTGTTTCTCCATATCCTCCAAAACCTGATATATTTCTTACCCATTCTAGTGAGAGTGAAATGGTATCTCATTGTGGTTTTGATTTTCATTTTCCTAATAGCTAATGATGTTGGACATCTTTTCATGTGATTTTTGGCCATTCGTATATCTTTAGAGAAATGTCTGTTCAAGTATTTTGCCCATTTTTAAATTGGATTATTTATTTTTTGTTGTTGAGTTGAAGGATTTTTTATATATTCTAGATATTAAACTGTTGTCAGATAGGTGGTTTCCAAATATTTTATCCTATTGTGTAGATTGTTATTTTACTTTTATGATAAAATTATTTGAGGCAAACACGTTTTAAATTTTGAGGAGGTCCCATTTATCTGTTTTTCCTTAGTTGCTTGTGCTTTGGGTGTAAAGTCTAAGAAACTATTTTAACACAAAATCCTGAAGATGCTTTTCTATATTTTCTTCTGTGGGTTTTCTAGTTTTGGCTCTTCTATTTAGGTCTTTGCTCCATTTTGAGTTGTTTTTGATATGGTGTGAGGTAGGGATCCACCTTCTTTCTTTTGCAAATAAATATACAGTTTTCCAAGCACCATTTGTTGAAGGGACTACTCTTTCCCAACTGAGTGATTTTTGTCCCCTTGTCAAAAATCACTTGGCCATAAATGTGAGGGTTGATTTCTGGGCTCTGGATTTGATTCCATTGGTCTGTGTGACTGTCATTGTACCAGTACCATGCTGTTTTGATTGCTGTAATAAGTTTTAAGATCGGGAAGTGTGTCTTCCAACTTTCTTCTTCTTTTTCAAGAAGGCTTTCACTATTCAGGCCCCTTACCTTTCTGTACATATTTGATTGCGTTTCCATTTCTGCAAAGAAGGCTGGTGGAGTTTTTATTAGGATTGTGTTAAATGAGTAAATTGCTTTTGGTAGAATTGATATTTTAACAAATTTAGTCTTTCAATCCATGAACATGTAATATCCTTCCATTTTTATAGGTTGTCTTTGATTTCTTTTAGCAATGTTTTTGAGTTTTCTGTGTATACATCCTTTAAACCTTGGTTAGATTTATTCCTAGATATTTGATTCTTTTAGTTGCTTTTATAAATGGACTTTTCTTTTTTATTTCTTCTTCCAGTTATTCATTACTAGCATGTAGAAACACTACCGATTTTGGGATGTTGATCTTGTACTATACCTGTTAGGTGTAGAACCCATTAGATTCAGTGTCAGCTTGGCCAAGTGATTGGTGCTGGGTTCTGTTGCTCTGGACTTGAACCATTAGCATGGGAGGGAAAAGGAGGGAAGGAGGAGAGTAGGAGTGTAAGGGAGGGGGGACAATAGGAGAAGCAGCCCGGCCAGGACCCACACTGTCCACACCAGGCTTTTTTTTTTTTTTTTTTTTTTTAATATATGTGGATTAAATTAGTTAATATTGCAGGTAAATGATTTAACTTGACACATAGTAGTCAATAAAAAGTGTTACCTTTAATCTGAAGAAGCAATTTACCTACTAGTTAAGAGCATGGTGTTCACTGTAGTTCTGGTTTCTAGGCTTTACACTGTCTTTTGATAATTGAATGTCCTAAATCTTATCTTTACTCATTTGTTAGATAGGATAATAATCATGGGATTATTTTGAGGATTAGATGAAAAAAGAAATGCAAGTAAAGAAAGTGGTTAGCATAGTACTTGGTATACAGAGTTAAGTGCTCAATAAGTGTTAATGTTTATGATGATAATAATGAGGTAATACCCATGAAGACTGGGCTACTTTTGTATTTTTTTGTTCCAAGCAGGCAGGTTTTTTTTTTCTTGAAAATATATTCCATTACTTGATTGATTAATCCATTCAACTGATATTTATTGTGTTCCTATTATGTGACAGACACCATTCTAGATGCTGGAGAAGCAGCAGTGAAGCAAACAGACAAAAATCCCTGCCTTCATGAAGTTCATACTCTAATGATAATGAAGGAGAAAAATAAATCAAAGCAAGGGATTAGAGACTGCCAGGGATGGAGATGGGGAGTATACTTTTACATAGGTCAGGTAAAGCCTCACTGAGAAAGTGACATTTGAAGAAAGAGTTGAAGGAGGTGAAGAAGTGAATGATGTGGTTAACTGCAAGAAATTTATTCTAAGGGAATAGCAAGAGCATAAAAGTAAAATCATACTGATGTGCTTAAGGAATGGTAGAAGGTGAAGGTGACTAGAGCAGAGTGAGACAAAAAGGGAATAATAGTTGAAAAAGTCAGAAAAGTGATGTGGTTCAAGGGATGTATGGTTTACATCATGTGAAGCCTTGTAAATCATTGTAGGAACTTGGCTTTTTTTGGGGGGTAAGATTGAAAATCACTGTAGAATTTTGAGCAGAGGAGTAATATGATCTGATTTATATATTTTTAAATATACCCTTTTAAGGGTAATTTGAACTACTATGTGGAGAATAATTTTGTAAGTATGCATGGGTAGAAGGAGAGGGTAGTGGAGATGGTGAGAAGTGGTCAAATTCTGGATATAACACATTTTGAAATTAGAGAATGTGCTGTTGAGTTACATGTAAAAGAAAGGAGAGACAGGGTTCAAGATTTTTAGCTGGATCGTCTGGAAGAATTTACCATCATCGAGATGAAAGAGATCACCAGTAAAAATAGGAGTGGATGATTCATTGCAAAACCATCAGGATGCTTCAGTAATTACTCGAAGCATGTGGAAATGTGTCTTATCTTTGTATGGAGAGAATAGCATGATTTTTTTGATGATGATTTTTCTTACAGCTGTTTCTCCAATTCTAGGAACCTTAATTTTCAACATGACTCTGACAAAAGGCCTTATTTAGAAAACAATTTGTATTTTTTATGGTTCTGATGACATTGCCATTAATCTTGCTGAATGAACAGTCTGGGCTCTTCTCTTTAGTGAATACAAAACTGCTAAAAAAGTAATTTCAAATAGTGTCTTTAGAACATGTACCTGTTATGGTGATGGCTGGCCAAAATTTAGATGAAAATAAGGGTTTGGTTCATTTGATTAATTTATTTCTTTGTAGGAGGAATAGTATCTATTTTTGTGTTCTTTTTTTTTTTTAAGTTTATGGTTCTAAGAAAGTGGAAAGAGGCTGAAATTTTACTTAGTCTCTTTCTTGCCTTTGGGCAGCTCCTTTCTTATCCAAAGAGGTAAAAATTTGCCAAGTTTGACAGAAATTTCAGAAGAAGGCTCATTCATATTTTTGTACATTAACCCATAAAATGTATATTACACACGTTTAATAATGATGTGTAATATACATTTAAATTTCAGTTAAAAATTTAATTAGGAGAGAACAGAAGAGTAGAAGCAGTAGGGATATATAGGTAGTGTGGTACATTGAAAATGCATAATAGTGTAAAATAGAGAAAAGTCTCAATTAGGATGTGTTCTAGTTTGCTAGCTGCCGGAATGCAACACACCAGAGACGGATTGGCTTTTAATAAAAGGGGATTTATTTTGTTGGTTCTTCAGAGGAAAGGCAGCTAACTTTCCACTGAGGCTTCCTTACGTGGAAGGCACAAGATGGTCTCTGCTGGTCTTCTTTCCAGGCCCCTGGGTTCCAACAACTTTCCCCTGGGTGACTTCTTTCTGCATCTCCAAAGGCCTGGGCTGAGCTGCAAGTGCTGAGATGCGGAATGTCTGAGCTGCTAGGCTGTGCTACATTGCGCTCTCTCATTTAAGCACCAGCCAATTAAGTGAAATGTCACTCATTGCAGCAGACACGCCTCCTAGCTGACTGCAGATGTAATTGTCAACAGATGAGGTTCACATACCGTTGGCTTCTGTCCGCAGCAACAAGACTAGGTATGCTCACCTGTCCAAGTTGATAACTGAATCTAACTAACACAGGATGTTTGTTGGAAAATGTTTTAAATTTTCTGTTATTCTTAATCTCAGACCAACCACCCTTGCTTAGTAGAGAAATCTGGGGAAGTAGCTTTCACACTTTTCCTAGAAGTCCCTTTTACGCATGTCTCCATATTTATACTGAGTAAAAGTTTTACCAAAAAACCCACCTTTTTTGTGTGATGCATGCTGATGTTTTATACTCCATGCTATTTACTTTTAATGAAAATGATTGAAACCCAGTGTTCTAGTTTGCTAGCTGCCAGAATGCGATATACCAGAAATGGAATGGCTTTTAAAAGAGGAATTTAGTAAGTTGCTAGTTTACAGTTCTAAGGCCGAGAAAATGTCCCACTTAAAACAAGTGTATAGAAATGTCCAATCTAAGGCATCCAGGGAACAATACCTTGGTTTAAGAAGGCTGATGAAGTTGACGGTTTCTCTCTCAAGCAGAAGGGCACATAGCGAACACAGTCAGAGTTTCTCTCTTATCTGGAAAGGCACATGGTGAATATAGGGTTCCTTCCTCATCTGGAAGGGCACGTGGTGAACACAGCATCATCTACTAGCTTCTTCTCTTGGCTTTCTGTTTCATGAAGCTCCCCAGAAGACATTTTCCTTCTTCGTCTCCAAAGGTTGCTGGCTGGTGGACTCTGCTTCTTGTGGCTGTCATTCTGCTCTGCTCTCTCTGAATCGCTCTCATTCTCCAAAATGTTTCCTCTATTATAGGACTTCAGAAACTAATCAAGACCCACCCAAATGGGTGGAGACACGCCTCCAGCTAATACAGTTCAACAACCACTCTTAATTAAGTCACATCTCCAGGGAGATGATCTGATTACAGTTACATGCAATACTGAATAGGGGTTAGAAGAAACAGCTGCCTTTACAAAATGGGATTAAGATTAAAACATGGCTTTTCTAGGGTACATACATCATTTCAAACCAGCACACCCAGTAAATAGACTTGTAATTTGAAAAATACTGCATTAAAGAACCTCTTTTAAAGAAGAGATGCAATATTTTTTCATTTCTATCTCTTCTCCTTACACATTATGAGATGCTTGCAGAGTATTGGAGGATAGTTTTCTGTGCCTTGAGAATACCTCTCCTTTCAGCCAGACAGTTATGTCATTTGCATGATTAGCTCTCTTCTCCTCTGCTGTTCTGTCATCTCCGAGTGGGGCAGTGGCCACTCTGAAGGCATGAGGGGAGTTGTTGACTTTTCAGTGCTGGATGAATTAGGAGAGGAAGGGATGCTATGGGATGCATAACTGTTTTGCTTAACTGTTCCAGACTCATGGCAGAATAAAGAGTTCAGCCAAGAAGCAGACAGACTGCAAGCTAAAAAATCTTAGCCTTTTAGGTAATTTTTATCAAGCAGTTTGTGAGCATTCTTGTCAAAATAGTTCAGGTACACTTTTGGATGATGCGTTGAGGTAAATGTGTTCTTAAGTGTTAGATTTTCTTTGAATTTTGCATTATGTGGGTTTTGTGCAGTTGTTACTTTTCTTAATAGTAATTTGGGTTTATTTATGTGTGTATGGTTGTATGTGTGTGGCGTTAGGGATCTTCAGATTTAAAGGTAACAAACACATTCTGCTCAGTTATATAGTTATATATGTAAATGGTGTGTTAGTATTCAAAATTTGGGGGGGGGGGGGGGTTGGGCCGGAAGTGCACTGCTGGGAATCAAACCCGGTCTCCTTCCTGCATGGCAGGTGAGGAAATTCTGCCACTGAACTACCATTGCACCCCCAGTATTCAAAATTTGATGGCACACTGGTAGGGATTTTTTTAAGTAACAGCTTTATTAAGATATAATTCACACACCATAAAATCCCTTTTTTAAGCTTTACAATTCAGTATACTCACAGAATTGTGCCACCGTCATCACTGTCTAATTCCAGAACATTTTGATTACCCCAGGAAAAAATCCCATATCTATTAGCAGACATTCTCCAGTTTCTCCATATCCTGTCCAATGTTTGTTATTGTCTGTCTTTTTTATCATATCCTATCTAATCATACTTCTCTACAGTGACCTCTGAGGACAGAATACTATTTTTTTAATTTTGCCTTATGCTGACTACAAGATAATTCCTTTCCACTCCTTGTTAACTACTCTTAATGTTCCCTTTGAATCCCTTCCGAAAACTTAGATACATATCTCTCCTTTTATATTGTGTTTTGTGCTTTGCTTTTCACTTAGTAATTTAAGTTTTGAAGCCCAGATGATAAACTGTCATATATTTCTTTTAGAGTATGTGATTAGCTTGCTTAACAGGCTGATATAGGAGCTTATTAAAGTAAAAATGTCATTCCCTAAAGTGAGTGCTTTCTATGGGTGAGTGTGTAGCATTTCCCTCAGGATATTGAAAACATGTTGCATTTGATGTGAAGCATTCTGTTCAAAGCTGCTTTTTGTTTTTGTTTTTTGTTGAAGTTTATTTGGGCAGCAAATGATTTGTGAATGGGACATCATCAAACCAAAAGTGGTAAGGAGCTCTGAGGAGGGAATGTAAAGAAGACGCTTCCATTTTACATAGGGGGTGACTTACAAAATGGCGAGCAGATATGCATTGATTAATATGGCATGTTCATTCTAATAAGCTCTCTCTCCTGTATGGAAACTGGTTTATCACCAGATGGTCCTTATCTGCACTTCTGTGCAGTGCCTTCCATTGTTCCATTTTCTTCAAAGCTTCTTTCTTTTGATGTAATTAATGTGGCTGTACATACGGCATTTTCTCCCCTGTATTCTCCTTTACCAACATTTGATGAAATCACTTTATTTGGGAAGAGGATGAGAAAATGAAGAGGAAGGGGCAAAGAATTTAATAATTGCACATTTTTCCTTTTTAGTGTTTACAATTCATCTCTAGCCAAGGCTAACTATTACAGAAGAACATTTAGCTTATTGTCATAACAACAAATTAAAATGTTTGAAAAACTACTATTTTCATTAATTATATGGAGAATTCGGGGAGAAAATTTGCCCATGTATTTTGTTTTAAGAAAACAATCACTTAGAATCACCAACAGTGGATGTCTTTTAACCATAGGCATATTTATATAAAGTATCCATAGAATCATTGCAGAGCCTATATTTGTGCAGTAAGTTTCATAAACCAATTTCAAATTAAGGCAACAAGGAAAAAATGCATATTCAGATAACAAAGTTCTTAAATTCTAAATATTAAACACTAACTTAGATACCATTTGATCAGGTATCAAAACTGTGAATGTTCTCAAGATAATGAGAGTTCTGCATTGCTGTAGTAATGACCTATGTTACTAAATATTTTCCTTATTTCAGGAAAATATGAACATACAAATATTTTTGTTTTATTTATTTATTTAAATACAAATATTTTTACAATTAACATGAAAATTTTAACCACTAAAAAAAAATCTGTTAGCTCATTCATAGGCATATTAAAAAAAAAATCTAAGTAATCATTGTAAAGCCTGTTTCTACAATGTCTCATAATCCAATTTAAAATTAAAGGAAGAAAAAAATCTATAAATACTGATACGAGTTACTTGAATTCTAAATATTAAACAGTATCTTAAATATCATTTGATTAACTATCAAAACTGTATGTGTTCTCAGAATATCAGGTAAAAAGTTAATGCATATGTAGATGAAATGGACAAGTTCCTAGAAAGGCATAAACAACCAACTTTGACTCAAGAAGAAATAGATGACCTCAACAAACCAATCACAAGTAAAGAAATTGAATCAGTCATTCAAAAGCTTCCCAAAAAGAAAAGTCCAGGACCAGACGGCTTCACATGTGAATTCTACCAAACATTCCAGAAAGAATTAGTACCAACTCTGCTCAAACTCTTCAAAAAAACCAAAGTGGAGGGAAAGCTACCTAATTCATTCTATGAAGCCAACATCACCCTCATACCAAAACCAGGCAAAGATATTACAAAAAAAGAAAATTACAGACCAGTCTCTCTAATGAATATAGATGCAAAAATCACCAACAAAATTCTAGCAAATCGAATCCAGCAACACATTAAAAGAATTATACATCATGACCAAGTAGGATTCATCCCAGGATGAATGCAAGGATGGTTCAACATAAGAAAATCAATTAATGTAATACACCATATCAACAACTCAAAGCAGAAAAATCACATGATCATCTCAATTGATGCAGAGAAGGCATTTGACAAGATTCAGCATCCTTTCTTGTTGAAAACACTTCAAAGGATAGGAATACAAGGGAACTTCCTTAAAATGATAAAGGGAATATATGAAAAACCCACAGCTAATATCATCCTCAATGGGGAAAAGACAAGGAACAAGACAAGGATGTCCACTATCACCACTATTATTCAACATTGTGTTGGAGGTTCTAGCCAGAGCAATTAGACAAGAAAAAGAAATACAAGGCATCAAAATTGGAAAGGAAGAAGTAAAACTATCACTGTTTGCAGACGATATGATACTATACGTCAAAAACCTGGAAAGATCCACAACAAAACTACTAGAGCTAATAAATGAGTACAGCAAAGTAGCAGGTTACAAGATCAACATTCAAAAATCTGTAGCATTTCTATACACTAGCAATGAACAAGCTGAGGGGGAAATCAAGAAACGAATTCCATTTACAATTGCAACTAAAAGAATAAAGTACTTAGGAATAAATTTAACTAAAGAGACAAAAGACCTATACAAAGAAAACTATAAGAAACTGTTAAAAGAAATCACAGAAGACCTAAATAGATGGAAGGGCATACCGTGTTCATGGACTAGAAGACTAAATATAATTAAGATGTCAATCCTACCTAAATTGATTTACAGATTCAATGCAATACCAATCAAAATACCAACAACTTATTTTTTGGAAATAGAAAAACCAATAAGCAAATTTATTTGGAAGGGCAGGGTGCCCCGAATTGCTAAAAGTATCTTGAGGGAAAAAAACGAAGCTGGAGGTCTCACGCTGCCAGACTTTAAGGCATATTATGAAGCCACAGTGGTCAAAACAGCATGGTATTGGCATAAAGACAGATATATCGACCAATGGAATCAAATAGAGTGCCCAGATATAGACCCTCTCATCTATGGACATTTGATCTTTGATAAGGCAGTCAAGCCAATTCACCTGGGACAGAACAGTCTCTTCAATAAATAGTGCCTAGAGAACTGGATATCCATATGCAAAAGAATGAAAGAGAACCCGTATCTCACACCCTATACAAAAGTTAACTCAAAATGGATCAAAGATCTAAACATTAGGTCTAAGACCATAAAACAGTTAGAGGAAAATGTAGGGAGATATCTTATGAAACTTACAATTGGAGGTGGTTTTATGGACCTTAAACCTAAAGCAAGAGCACTGAAGAAAGAAAAAAATAAATGGGAGCTCCTCAAAATTAAACACTTTTGTGCATCAAAGAACTTCATCAAGAAAGTAGAAAGACAGCCTACACAATGGGAGACAATATTTGGAAACGACATATGAGATAAAGGTCTAGTATCCAGAATTTATAATGAGATTGTTCAACTCAACAACAAAAAGACAGCCAACCCAATTACAAAATGGGAAAAAGACTTGAACAGACACCTATAAGAAGAGGAAATACAAATGGCCAAAAGGCACATGAAGAGATGCTCAATGTCCCTGGCCATTAGAGAAATGCAAATCAAAACCACAATGAGATATCATCTCACACCCACCAGAATGGCCATTATCAACAAAACAGAAAATGACAAGTGCTGGAGAGGATGCGGAGAAAGGAGCACACTTATCCACTATTGGTGGGAATGTCAAATGGTGCAACCACTGTGGAAGGCAGTTTGGCGGTTCCTCAAAAAACTGAATATAGAATTACCATACGACCCAGCAATACCATTGTTAGGTATCTACTCAAAGGACTTAAGGGCAAAGACACAAACGGACATTTGCACACCAATGTTTATAGCAGCGTTATTTACAATTGCAAAGAGATGGAAACAGCCAAAATGTCCATCAACAGAAGAGTGGCTAAACAAACTGTGGTGTATACATACGATGGAATATTATGCAGCTTTAAGACAGCCTAAACTTATGAAGCATGTAATAACATGGATGGACCTAGAGAACATTATGCTGAGTGAGTCCAGCCAAAAACTAAAAGACAAATACTGTATGGTCCCACTGATGTGAACCGTCATTTGAGAATAAACTTGAACTATGTCATTGGTAACAGAGACCAGCAGGAGTTAGAAACAGGGTAGATAATGGGTAATTGGAGCTGAAGGGATACAGACTGTGGAACAGGACTAGATACAAAAACTCAAAAATGGACAGTACAATAATACGTAATTGTAAAGGAATTATGTTAAAACACTGAATGAAGCTGCATCTGAGCTATAGGTTTTTTTTTTCTTTTTACTATTATTATTACTTTTATTTTTTTTCTCTATATTAAATTCTATATCTTTTTTGGTTATGTTGCTAGTTCTTCTAAACCGATGCAAATGTACTAAGAAACGATGATCATGCATCTATGTGATGATGTTAAGAATTACTGATTGCATATGTAGAATGGTATGATTTCTAAATGTTGGGTTAATTTCTTTTTTTCCGTTAATTAATAAAAAAATAAAATAAAAAAATACTCAAAAAAAAAACCAAAAACTCAAAAATGGACATCACAATACTACCTAATTGTAATGTAATTATGTTAAAACACTGAATGAAGCTGCATCTGAGCTATAATATTTTGTTTGTTTGTTTGTTTTTTATATATATTTTTTGTATTTTTTATTTTTATTTTTTCTCTGTATTATCATTTTATTTCTTTTTCTGTTGTCTTGCTGTTTCTTTTTCTAAATCGATGCAAATGTACTAAGAAATGATGATCATACATCTATGTGATGATATTAAGAATTACTGATTGCATATGTAGAATGGAATGATTTCTAAATGTTGTGTTAGTTAATTTTTTTAATTAATTAAAAAAATTTTTTTAAAGTTAATACAAATATAAACTTTGCTCTAGTAGTGAGTTATATCACTAAATAATTTCAAATTTTTGATTTAAGGAATTTTTTTTTATATTGCTATAACTGTCTATATATTTTTTAACCATTTTTTAGTTGTAAAATACAATATATATACATACACAAAGAAAGAAAAAAGGCAGTATTTTTCAAAGCACACTTCAACAAGCAACTACAGAACAGTTCCCAGAGTTTGTCATTGGCTACCATGCCCTGAATTCCTTCTGGCTACTCTGAAACACTGATGGCTTTATCAGAGTCATAATGAAATCATACAGTATCTTGTCTTTTTGTGTCTGACTTATTTCACTCACCATTATGTCCTCAAGATTCATCCACTTGTCATATGTTTTGGGACATCATTTTGTCTAAATGCTGCATAATATTCCATAGTATGTATATACCACATTTTGTTTATCCACTCGTCTGTTGATGGGCACCTAGATTGTTTCCATCTCTTTGCAGTTGTGATTAGTGCCGCTGTGAATCTCAGTATACAAATGTCGTGTCACTTCCCTCAGCTCTTCTTGGTATATACCAAGTATTGGTATTCCCAGGTTATAAGGCAACTCAGCATCGAGTTTTCTGAGGAATTGCCACACTGATTTTCACAGCGGCGGAACCATTTTACATTCCCACCGACAGTGAATAAGTGTTCCAATTTCTCTGCATCCTCTCCAACATTTATAGTTTCCTGTTTGTTTAATAGCAGCCATTCTTATAGGTGTGAGGTGATATCTCATTATTGCCTTAATTTACATTTCCCATATAGCTAATGAAGATGAGCAACTCTTCATTTGCTGTTTAGCCATCTGTATTTGCTCTTCAGAAAAGTGCCTATTCATTCCTTCTGCCCATTTTATAATTGAGTTGCTTGTTCTTTTGTTGGTAAACTGTATAATTTCTTTATGTACACAGGGTATCAAGCCTTTATCCAATATGTGTTTTTTTTTAATTTTTTAAATTAATTTTTAAATAAAAAAAAATTACAGGAAAGAAACACAAACATTCTTAATATACGATCATTCCATTCTACGTATATAATCAGTAATTCACAATATCATCACATAGTTTCGTATTCATCATCATGATCATTTCTTAGAACATTTGCATTCATTCAGAAAAAGAAATAAAAAGACAACAGAAAAAACGAAAGCAGAAAAAAAATTTATATATACCATACTCCTTACCCCTCCCTTTCATTGATCACTAGCATTTCAATCTAAATTTATTTTAACATTTGTTCCCCCTGTTACTTATTTTTATTCCATATGTTCTACTCCTCTGTTGACAAGGTAGTTAAAAGGAGCGTCAGACACAAGGTTTTCACAATCACACAGTCACATTGTCAATGTTATCTCGTTATACGATCATCATCAAGAAACATGGCTACTGAAACACAGCTCTACATTTTCAGCTCTACATTTACGTTCTCCAGTCTCTCCATTACCTCTTGGATAACAAGGTGATATCTACTTAATGCATAAGAATAACCTCCAGGATAACCTCTCGACTCTGTTTGGAATCTCTCAGCCATTGACTCTTTTTCTCATTTCAGTCTTCCCCCTTTTGGTTGAGAGGGTTTTCTCAATCCCTTGATGCTGGGTCTCAGCTCATTCCAGGGTTTTTCTCAATCCCTTGATGCTGAGTCTCAGCTCATTCTAGGATTTCTGTCCCACGTTACCAGGAAGGTCCTCACCCCTGGGAGTCATGTCCCATGTAGACAGAGGGAGGGTGGTGAGTTTGCTTGTTGTGTTGGCTGGAGAGAGAGAGGCCACATCTGAGAAACAAAAGTTCTCTTGGGGATGACTCTTAGGTCTAATTTTAAGTAGTCTTGACCTATCCTTTGTGGGGCTAAGTTTCATATGAACAAACCCCAAGACTGGGGGTTCAGCCTATAGCTTTTGTTATCCACACTGCTTATGAGAATATCAAGAAT
Source organism: Tamandua tetradactyla (assembly GCF_023851605.1). Classification (NCBI taxonomy): domain Eukaryota; kingdom Metazoa; phylum Chordata; class Mammalia; order Pilosa; family Myrmecophagidae; genus Tamandua; species Tamandua tetradactyla. The sequence goes on along the minus strand of NC_135341.1, from coordinate 49,276,407 downwards.
TCAACTTGGGGAGGTTGAATTTTCCCTCGTTCTCACCATTCCGCAAAGGGGACTTTGCAAATACTTTTCCACTCACTGATCAAATCAGTCTGGGTTTCATTGGGGCATCACTCTGGACAAACCAACAAAATCTCATGTCCTACCCATGGTTCCATGTACTTATGTTGTTCAACCAACTATCTACATAAATTATATTAGGAGATGCACTAGTCAAAATATAAATTTTGTACCAAATAAACATTTTTTGCTTTAGTCTCACACATAAGTTGAAAATTTAAAGTATTAATTATCATCTATTTTCAGCACCCTGCAGTAATGACATTCCTTTATTCTTCCTCATGCAAAAACATTTTTTAAATTTGTACATTTAGTCACTATCATTATACACTCTAGGCATTCGTAGATTATACCATGTCAATCTTTATCATCTATCTTTCTTTCTGATTTCATTTATGCCCCCAGCCCTCTTCCCTCTATCATTCTCACATGTAGCTTCATTCAGTGTTTTAACATAATTGTATTACAGTTAGGTAATATTGTGCTGTCCATTTCTGAGTTTTCATATTCAGTCCTTTTGCACAATCTGTATCCCTTCAGCTCCAATTACCCAATATCTTACCCTATTTCTATCTCCTGATGGTCTCTGTTACCAACGAAATATTCCAAGTTTATTCGCTAATGTCAGTTCATATCAGTGAGACCATACAGTATTTGTCCTTTTGTTTTTGGCTAATCTCACTCAGCATAATGTCCTTAAGGTCCATTCATGTTGTTACATACTTCATAACTTTATTCTGTCTTACAGCTGCATAATATTCCATCTTATGTATATACCATAGTTTGTTTAGCCACATGTCCATTGATGACATTTTGGCTGTTTCCATCTCTTCGTAATTGTAAATAATGCTGCTATAAACATTGGTGTGCAAATGTCCGTTTGTGCCCTTGCCCTCATGTCCTTTGAGTAGAGACAGCATATATACGGGTCCTGTTTTTTAATCCATTCTGCCAGACTATGTCTTTTGATTGGAGAGTTTAATCCATTAACATTCAGTGTTATTACTGCACGGATAGTACTTTCTTCTACTATTTTGCCTTCTGGATTTTATATGTCATATCTTATTTTCCTTCTTTTTACTTTTACTCATAGTCTTCTTTTCTACACTCTTCTCCACACCTCTCTCTTCTGTCTTCGTATCTGTCTCTAGTGTTCCCTTTAGTATTTCTTGCAGAGCTGGTCTCTTGGTCACAAATTCTCTCAGTGGTTTTTTGTCTGAAAATGTTTTAATTTCTCCCTCATTTTTGAAGGGCAATTTTGCTGGATATAGAATTCTTGGTTTGTAGTTTTTCTCTTTTTAATAATTTAAATATATTATTCCACTGTCTTCTCGCCTCCGTGGTTTCTGCTGAGAAATCTATGCATAGTCTCATTGGGATTCCCTTGTATGTGATGAATTGCTTTTCTCTTGCTGCTTTCAAGATTCTCTCTCTTTGTCCCCTGACATCCTGATTAGTTAATGTCTTGGAGTACGTCTATTTGGATCTATTCTCTTTGGGGTACGCTGCACTTCTTGGATCTGTAATTTTAAATCTTTCATAAGAGTTGGGAAATTTTCAGTGATAGTTTCCTCCATTAGTTTTTGTCCTCCTTTTCCCTTCTCTTCTTCTGGGACACCCACAACACGTATATTTTTGTGCTTCATATTGTCCTTCCATTCCCTGAGTCCCTGCTCATATATTTCCATTTTTTCCCCTATATTTTCTTTTTCTTTTTGGATTTCAGATGTTCCATCCTCCAGTTCACTAATCCTGTGTTCTGCCTCCCAAAATCTACCACTGTAGGTTTCCATTGTTCTTTTCATCTCTTCTACCTTGCCTTTCATTCCCATAAATTCTGTGATTTGTTTTTTCAGACTTTCGATTTCTTCTTTTTGTTCATTCCTTGCGTTCTTTATATCCTCCCTGAGTTCATTGATTTGGTTTTTGATGAGGGTTTCCATTTCTGTTTGTATATTCTGAATTAATTGTTTCAGCCCATGTATCTCATTTGAATTGTTGATTTGTTCCTTTGACTGGGCCATATCTTTGATTTTCCTAGTGTAATTTGTTATTTTTTGCTGGTGTCTAGGCATTTAATTACCTTAATTAGTTTATTCTGGAGATTGCTTGCACTTCTTTTACCTAGGGTTTTCTTGCTGGATGAATTTGTTATGTATCTGTTCTTTGACATTCAGTTCACCTTTTTCTGGACCTCTAGCTTAGGTTTTGTTTAACAGAGGAGAATTTTTCAGTTCTTGTTTTCTTGTTTCTTGCCCTGCTTGTATGGTGCCTTTTCCCCCCTATCCTTAGGAGGGTCTACTTAGGTATTATAGACCCCAGCTGCATTTTCCCAGACCATACTGACCTCTTATCAGGAGGAAAGAGACACCTGTGTCGGTTTTCCCTGAGGGTGAGACCCAGCAGGTTGAAAGACTTTCCTGTGAAGTCTCTGTTTTTCTTATCCTTCCCAATATGTGGTGCTTGTCTGCCTGCAGGTCCCACCAGCATAAGATGATGCTGTACCTTTAACTTTGGCAGACTTCCTACTGGGGGTGTGGTAGAGACAGAGAAGAGGTTGTAGGCTGGCTTTAATGGCTTCAGATTACCAAGCCCTGGTGTCTGAATTACTTGAGGGAGGGATTCCACGTGAGTTGGGCTTCACCCCTCCCCTGGGGAAGGCACAGGCTCCAGAGAAGCCCTCAAATAAGCCTATTTCTGCCTATGCCTGGGGCAGTTGCAGCCATGTCACCGACATGGCCCCAGGAACTGTTCTGTACTGTTTCTGGTCATTTAGTAGTTGTTCTGGAGGACGAGCTAAAATGCAAACATTGCTAAGCCACCATCTTGATTTCTCTCATGTGTTTTGAATCCAATATTTGGTTTTTGAATATTTTCTCCCATTGAGTTGGCTGCCTCTTCACCTTTATAACAAAGTGCTTTGTGGCAAAGAAGCTTAGAAAAAGTGTCTTGAATCATTTCAATTTTGTTAAATTTGTAGAGACTTAGTTTGTGTCCTAGTATATGATATATCCTGGAGAACATTACATGTGCACTAGAGAAGAATGTATGTCCTGCTGTTCTGGGTTGTAGTGATCTATGTGTATTAGATCTAATTCATTTATCTTATTGTTTAGGTTCTCTATTTCCTTGTTGATCCTGTGTGTGGTTATTCTATCTGTAGCAGAGAATAATGTATTGAAGTTTCCCACTATTACTGTTGACATGTCTATAGCTCTTTTCAGTTCTTCCAATATGCCTCATGTACTTCGGAGCTCCTTGATTGGGAGCACACACATTATGATTATTATTTCTTCCTGGTGAATTGTCCCTTTTATTAATATGTAGTGTTCTTCTTTGTCTCTTATGATGTCTTTACATTTATAGTCTGTTTTGTCTGATATTAGTGTAGGTACTCCTGCTTTCTTTTGGTTACAGCTTGCTTTGAAGATCTTTTTCCATCCTTTCACTTTCAATAACTGTGTCTAGGATGCATCTCTTGTAAACAGCATATACATGGATTATGTTTTTTAATCCATTCTGTCAGTCTGTATCTTTTTTTTAAATTTTATTTTAACATTTGTTCCCCCTGTTATTTATTCTTATTCTATATGTTTCACTTGTTTGTTGATAAGGTAGATAAAAGGAGCATCAGACAGAAGGTTTTCACAGTTACACAGTCACATTGTGAAAGCTGTATCATTATACAATCATCTTGAAGAAAAATGGATTCTGATACACAGGTCTACATTTTCAGGGAGTTCCCTCCCGCCTCTCCATTACATCTTTTTTTTTAACTTTTTGCTTTTTGCATGGGCAGGCACCGGGAATTGAACTTGGGTCCTCTGGCATGGCAGGCAAGCATTCTTGCCTGCTGAGCCACTATGGCCCGCCCTCTCCATTACATCTTGACTAACAAGGTGATGTCTATTTAGTGTGTAAGAATAACCTCCAGGAAAACCTCTTGACTCTGTTTCGAATCTCTCAGCCATTGACACTTTGTTTTGTCTCATTTCACTCTTCCCCCTTTTGGTCGAGAAGGTTTCCTCAATCCTTTGATGCTGAGTCTCAGTTCATTCTAGGATTTCTGTCCCACATCGCCAGGAAGGTCCACATCCCTGGGGGTCATGTCCCATGTAGACAGGGGGAGGGCAGTGAGTTTGCTTGTTGTGTTGGCTGGAGAGAGAGGCCACATCCGAGCAACAAAAGAGGTTCTCTTGGGGGTGACTCTTAGGTCTAATTTTAAGTAGTCTTGACGTATCCTTTGTGGGGTTAAGTTTCATATGAACAAACCCCAAAACTGGGGACTCAGCCTATTGCTTTGGTTGTCCCACTGCTTGGGAGAATATCAAGAATTCAACTTGGGGAAGTTGAATTTTCCCCCTTTCTCACCTTTCCCTGAAGGGGACTTTGCAAATACTTTTTTATTTTCAGTCTGTATCTTTTAATTGGTGAGTTTAGTCCATTAACATTCCAAGAAATTACTGTAAAAGGAGCTCTTGATTCTACATCTTATCTTTTAGTTTTTGTCAGATCTATTATTTTCCTTCTCTCTCTCTTTTCCTTTAAATTGCCTTTACTCATATTCTTCAATTTTGTGCCCTCCTCCAGACCTCCCTCTCCTGTCTTTTTTTTTATCAGCTGACAGGGCTCCCTTTAGTAATTCTCGTAGAGCTTGTGGCTTGTTGACTAGTTCTTGCAATTCTTTCTTTATCTTCGAAGATTTTGATCTTCTCCCTCGATTTTGAAGGATAACTTGGCTGGATAAAGAATTTCTTGGTTGAAAGCCTTTATCATTCAGGATCTTAAAATTATCATCCCACTGCCTTCTTGCTTCCATGGTGCCTATTGAATAGTCTGACGTCAGTCTTATGCATTTTCCTTTGTATGTAGTAAATTGCTTTTCTCATACTGCTTTCAAGACCTCTGTTTCTCTTCAGCATGTGACACCCTGATTAATATGTGTCTTGGAGTGGGCTTGTTTGGATTTATTTTATTTGGAGTTTGCTGGGCCTGTTTGACATGCATATTCACATCATTTATAAGGATTGGGAAGTTTTATCCAATTATGTCTTCCCAACCCTTTACTCTTCTCTTCTCCTTCTGGGACACCAGTAATTCTTATATTTTCCCACCTCTTGTTGTCCATCATTTTCCTAAGATAGAGTTGTATTTTTTCCATCTTTGTTGCCATTTGTTCTTTTGTGCACTCTAGTTCTGTTCTGTGTTCTAGCTCAGTTATTCTTCCTTCTGCTTCTTTGAATCTGCTATCATGTTTCTCCAGTATATTTTTTATTTGGCCTATTGAATCTTTCATTTCTGTGAGATCTGGTTTCTGTTTAACCTCCTGAATTCTTTATACTCTTCTAGTGTCTTCCTGATATCCTTTATTTCTTTATAAATATCTGTTCTAGTCTGCTGGCTGCTGGAATGCAATATACCAGAAACTGAATGGCTTTTAAAAAGGGGAATTTAATGAGTTGCTAGTTTACAGTTCTAAGGCCGAGAAAATGTCCCAATTAAAACAAGTCTATAGAAATGTCCAGTCAAAGGCATTCAGGGAAAGATACCTTGGTTCAAGAAGGCCATGAAGTTCAGGGTTTCTCTCTCAAGTGAGAAGGCACATGGCGAACACAGTCAGGGCTTCTCTCTCGGCTGGAAGGGCACATGGTGAATACGGTGTCATCTGCTAGCTTTGTCTACTGGCTTCCTGTTTCATAAAGCTCCCCGGGAGGCATTTTCCTTCTTCATCTCCAAAGGTCGCTGACTGGTGGGCTCTCTGCTTTGTGGTGCTGCAGCATTCTGCTCTCTCTGAATCTCTCTCTCCAAAATGTTTCCTCTTTTATAGGACTTCAGAAACTAATCAAGACCCACTCAAATGGGTCTAATCCAGTTTAACAATCATTCTTGACTAAATCACATCAAGCAGGGAGATGATCTCATTACAGTTTCATATATACAGTATTGAATAAGGATTATTCTACCTTTAAGAAATGGGATTTATACCAAAACATGGCTTTTCTTAGGGGGCATATATCCTTTCAAACCAGCACAATATCCTTGAGTAGTTGTTCCATATTCTGTGTTCCCTCTGGATTTTTGATTTGGCTGTTTGGTTGGGACATTTCTGCTGGGATCTTCATGTGTTTTGTGATTTTCTTTTGTGTTTGGGGCATTTGATTATCTTGATATGGTTATTGTGCAAGTTGGTTTCCTTCACTCTTCTAAAGTTTTGTATTTACTTAGTTTTTGCTGAATGTTTCCTTTTACACTTTGTTGGTTATTCTCTGCTAAATCAAGGTCCAGATCTCATGTAGGGTATACAATTCAACGTAATACAATTCACTTAAGTTGAATTGTATACTTCTCTTGTAAGGTAGGCCAGAGTGCATGGGTACTCCATTGGCAGAATGGCTGACTACCATATAGGAGACCCAAGGTGGACTCCTCACCTATGCACACACACACAAAAAAAAGTGCAAGAAGAGAAAAACGATAATAATAAAATAAAATAATAATATAATAAAAATACAAAACACAAAGACAAGAATCACAACAAAATACACCTTGACAGTGTAGACAGCAGAATCAAAAGGAGACACCCCAGGACACACTGGGAGTGATGTCAGGCTGGAGCCCACCAGAGGGAGAGAAATATAAGGGAAAAATAATAATGGTAATAATAAAAGTAAGTGAAATGGAATAATAAGAAATAATATGTGAAATAAAATATAGGAAATGAGTAAAATATAATAAAGTATAAAAACTAAGAAAAATAATGAAAAGGACAATTGTTAATAAAAATGTATAGAAAGAATATGTTTTAAAAGGAGGGAAATAAAGAAGGAATATTAAGAAGGAAAAAAAATTTTTAAATGAAATAAAAAAATGAAGACCTAGGCAGATAGGAAGTTAGCTTGCCTGCAGTTACTCCCTAGCAGGTGGCGATTGTGAAGCTCTTCCTCCCTCAGGCTTTCCCCTCCATGTCTGGTGCAGCCAACCTGCACTTACTGCATCTGGCCACAGATGGCACACTTGAGTCTCCTCCTCCCTCAGTGGCCCGTCCTGGCCAGAATGACTCTAGATTTGTGTGCTCAGCAGGGGGGATGCTCTGGAAGGGAGCCTGTTCTACCAGGGGCATCTGGCTGGCAAGTCTTTCCCTGGGGACCATGGAGTTGACCAGCAGGTGGGGAATCAGCTGATCAGCAGCGCTTATGGGCCCACCAGATACTGCAAGTCTGGGTTGGCTTTTCCCATACCGGATGGGATGATCACTTCCCCTACCCCACGGTCCACTCCACAGTAGACAGTCACTGGCCTCCAGGTTCCCTGCAGTTGCTGCCCACCGCAGCCACATTGGGAGGCTTCCCCAACCAGCAGCTTTGCAGGCTGGAGCCAAGGAGGGTCTGAAGACCCTCCTAAACTACTCACACACCAGGACCTGCAGTCCTAGACATTTTCTCCCCATCTTCTATCATGTTTCAAGGAGCAGGAGTGAATGCCCTCTGCTCTGGTCTGCCATCTTTGTCCCTGTGCATTTTGGTAAAGCACTTCAGAAGCATAAAACACCTATTCTGGGACAAGTACTTGAAGAGACATGGAAATGACTTTTAGCAGTGTAAGTGTCTAACGATAAGATAATGGGTAAATGACAATAGTGACTATTTATTGAGCATTGCTGTATCCCAGGCTATAGTCAGGAAATGGAGACTTACTCTGCTAATAACTGGAATTGATGTTTTAATCTGTTTCTCATGGAGCTTCCTAAAGTTAGGTGAGTTTTGAACTGGGCTTTGAAGAAAATAGAAAAGTGTGAATTCACATATAGGAAGCAGGAGGTGAATGGCTTACCATGGAGGTGGGGATAAAATAAATTATATCTGAGATATGGGAAGTGAAGTAACTTGTTCACTTACCAAGTGTCATGTAGCTGCTGTGGCTCAGTGAGTTGAGGAGTGACATTGTGCTAAGGGCTTGATTATTTAATTAATGGTAGAGGATTGATTAAGGCAAAAACAGTGTGTTTTTTTACAATACACAGAGCCTACTCAGATTTTACCAATTGTACATGTACTATTTGTGTGTGTGTGTGTGTGTATGTATAATTCTATGCAGTTTTTTCACATATGTGGCTACATGTAACTACTACCAAACTCAAGATACAGAGCTTGTATCTTACCACAAGGTTTCCACAGGCCACCCCTCTGCAGTAACCCCTAACCCAGTTCCCTAAGCCCTGATAATCACAAATCTGTTTTCCATGTCTTTAATTTTGTTAATTTTAATACTATGTAAATGAAATCACAAAGTACATAACTTTTGGAGATTGGCTTTTCCCATTTAGCATAATGCCCTTGAGGGTCATTGAAGTTACTGGGTGTATCAGTCATTTGTTCCATTTTATTGCTGAAAAGTATTCCACATTATATGGATGTACTGTAGTATGTTTAATCTTTTGTCTGTTAAAAGATGTTTGGGTAATTTGCAGTTTTTGAATAAAATAAATAAATCTGTGGTGAACATTCATGTATAAATTTCTTTGTAAATATACAATTTCATTTTTCTGGAATAAATGATCTCAGTTGCTCTATGATATTGTATTTTTAGTTTTAAAAGAAATGGTCCATAACCAGATAAAGTCTTGAAACCTACAGGGGCCACCCTTTCCGGAACATCAGCTAGTTCCATCTCTCTACCCCTTATTATTGACAGCCATTCCAACATGAAAGGTTAAAATGAGCATAGTCCAAATACTCCTATAGAGTAGGAGAAAGATCAAAGATGATGGTGGAGTTAAACAGAGAGGTAGGGTTAAACAAACAAGTATGGTTGCTGAATCACTATATTGATATTTCTTTTAGTCTCCAGTATCTTAGAGTAGCTAAAAGTAAAAACCTAAAATTGTGAAATATTAACCCATACTTAACTCTGAAATCTGTTCTACAAGTAATTGTTGTGCTGTGCTTAGAAATGTCATATTTTTTAAATCTATCTTATTACTTACTCATGCATTATTTATTTTTAGGGAGTGGAGCAACTGCTGTGGTCCAAGCAGCATATTGTGCCCCTAAGAAGGAGAAAGTGGCAATCAAACGGATTAACCTTGAGAAATGTCAAACTAGCATGGATGAACTCCTGGTATGCATATTTCATATATCTTACATAGAGACATACTCCTATATAATCTTGATAAATAAGAAGAAAAAATTAGTTATAATCCTGTCACTCTGAGGTTAGCATTTGCCAAAAGTCTTTCAGACTAATTTAAATATATTTGTATTTTACAACAATCATTTACTTTTTTATTGAATAATTTATCAGAAAATCTTTGCGTGTAAATATGGATCAATATTTTCTTTTTTTTCATTTTCAATGTATGTGCAGTATACTGTTAAATAGTAGGCAGACCATGATTTATTTAACCTGTACCGTAGTATTGGATAATTATTTTCTTTCCTCTTTTTTTTTTTTTAAACTGTTGAAATGATGCTTTCCTTACTTCTCAAGTTTCCTTAAAGTAATATGCTTCCTGGGTTACATGGAATATTCTTTTCAAAGGCTTTTGGGTCTTGGAAACATGGTATCAATTTGCATTCTGATCGTTGATGCAAGATGAGAGAGGAACCCCTAGGCTGAATTGGCTTCTCAAGGGGTAGGGAAAGAAAGAAGCAAAGTATCAGTAGCTAGAAGAGACGTTCTGTGGCATTGAAATCTTTTCAAGAGGAATTGTCTTGTACTTTTATGTACTGACCCTCAGAATCGTTTTAACTATGTGGTAAGGGCTTATCAAAGGAAATGAGTTGGTTTTTAAATCAAATTTTTAATCCCTGATTCATCTAAGAATTTCATGGTGTTCACTTTGATATTTAGGTCATTGATCTATGTTGAGTTAATTTTTGTATATGATGTGAGGTAGGGATCTATTTTTAAGTTTTAGATGTACTTCACTAAATTTATTTAATAAGTCCATTAATGGCTGCAACCCATACTGTGACATATACAGGGCTATACAAAGCAGCATTGAGACCCTTTTTAGGCAGTGGCAGTGATAATGGAAAGGAAGGGGAAAATTGTTAGTACTAAAATGAGTACTCCATGAAAACAGAGCTTTGGTTTTTTCACCCTTATATGAATGAGTAAATGAATGAATAAATTTGAAGTAGAGGAAAAATGCCTACTTTAAGGTAATTAAAAAACTAGGGAGTAACTGGTGCAAATCAAGGTGAGTTTCATGAAAGAGTGAAGCCTCCATTAAAAAATGCCTCAGAGTGGTTCAGCAGTAGAATATTTGCCTTCCATGTTGGAGACCTGGGTTCAATTCCAGACCATGCACCTAAAAAAAACAAAAAAAAGGAAGAGGAAAAAAATGCTTCAGAAAGCTTTAGGTGAAGAACTGAAAGGTTTACACCAAAGATCTGGCATTAGCAGAGAGTAGAGAACCTTTAAGAAAGCAGTTTCATTACTAATGAACTGCTTAGTTCATTACTAATGAACTGCTTAGTAGGGATGGAATTCACTTTAAGGTATTAAGGAGGCTGCTCGGAAATTTACGTCAGAATGTATATACCACTCTTGCAAAGCATTTATCTGTTTACTTTTCTTATTGAAAGAAAGGTAAAAAGGATAACTTTAGGGGGAGTTAAGGCAAAAGTCCCTCTCCTCCTTTATTTATTTATATATTTTCTTTCTAAATTTCATTTATTTTGTTATTATATGTTATTTTATTTTTTTGTTTCCCTCTCCTTTAAATGTAAGAGTAGGAAAGAAAAGGAATACAAAGAAAGAAAGAATAGTTAAGGCCCTTCTCATCTTTGAATTTTATGATTCTCTGGTATACCAGTCTCCTATTAGAAAACTTTTGTTGTGCCCCCTTTCAAATTAATGCTCAAATAACCCTTCATGTTAAGGCCTTCCACGATTTGACCACAACTCTTCTTTGATTTAATATTTCATTACTCATTTGCCACATATATGTTGTTCTGTATATTTCCTCTTATGTGTACATCTCTTATTAGTTCTAATCCTGTATAAATATGTCAATAGGTGGGTGCTTATTTTAGTTCCTTCTTCCTTTTCTTTCGTATTACTTAGCTTTTAGTACAGAAGACTGTGCTGTTAACTTTGGAGGCTACAAAGATACATATGATAAGGTCCTTGCCATAAAAGAATTTACGTTCAAGTAGAGAATATATGTCTTATTTAAAAGTCTTTCTTATTATTTGCTTATTTATTGTTGAATATTCATTAATGAAATAATATTAATGATTAATATTTCTTTGATAATGTTCATTGGATGAATATTACTGAATAAACAGTATTCATTTGATATATTAATATTTCATTAATATTATTAATGAATAGTTGCTTATTCATAATGAATAGTTGCTTATTCATTAATTATTTTTAGGGAGTAGAGAAATTACTATGGTCCACATAGCATATGCACTTTTTATGATTCACGAATTATGGGAAACTTTAACACAATTAATTTTATTGAACAAATACATTTACCAGGGGCTGTAGGACCATTATATACATGAATAAATAAAAAGCTGTAAAAGTGCTGTAAGATATCATTCATCCAGTAAATATCTTTTGAAGGTATACTGTGTGCCGGGCATAATAAGTGCCATGAATGCAGTTTTAGCTCTCATTGAGCTTACAATTTTGTGGGTGGTACAGAAGTAAATAGACAATTATTGTATACTATGCTGAGTTCTACAATGATTAGAAATTCACTTTTAAGTAACTGCCTTCATGGAGCTGTCAGTCTATTGGGGAAAGACAAATAAGCACACAGTGGACTCTTAAATACCTGATGTGCTGTGGTGGGAGGAGATACACACACACAGGGTGCCAGGAAGACAAGAGAAAGGGCATCTAACTAATTTTGGAGAGCTGGAAGGAAATTATACTTAGGCTGTTATCAGAAGAAAGAATAGGAGTTAGGCAGAGATGATAGGGGAAGTGAATTTGAGGCAGAAAGAACAATAAAAGAAAATGTCCAGGGGTAGAGAAAACCAAGCTCATTTGAAGTTTACTGGGGCTGTATCATGGGATTGGGGTATGTTTGAGTGGGGTTAGTCGAGGGGGTAAGAATGAGAACAGAGAAGTAAGCAGGGCCTTGGTCACACAGGGCCTTATAAGACATTTGATCACACCAAATTTAATTTAAATTTATTAAGTGAGAAAAATGATTTAGGTTTCTAGTCTGAATTTAGTTTATGATCCTTGTTAAATGATTTTAGTCCCTGTTTCAATATGTTTCTCTTTGTTGTGAGAATTGTTAATTATCTCACAGAAATGAATGAACTAATATTTTGCAAAAACAAAACAACAGAATATCTGCTATTTTTGATAGTAAAACCAGATTTCCCAAGATGGCTTTCAGGGCTACCTTGAAGTAAAATACGTATCCCAGTAGAGGCCTCATATGGTTCTGTGCCAGGGTGTGATAAATAGCACTTATTTCTGGATTCAGAGATTATTAATGTAATGAGCAGAAGGATCATTAAGAGTCAGACTGGGGGAAACCAAGTGATTTTTGTTTTTGTTTTTGGTTTTGGTTTAACCATTCTTAAAAGAGGTTACGGCCATGGAGATCCCAGTAAGGTTGTAACATAGTATTGGGATTCCCAAATCTGCTAACTTGTGTTTGTTTTAGACTTGCATATAATGAGTTATGTTTTCTCTTTTTTTTGTAGAAAGAAATTCAAGCCATGAGTCAGTGCCATCATCCTAATATTGTGTCTTATTACACGTCTTTTGTGGTAAAAGATGAGCTATGGCTAGTAATGAAGCTGCTAAGTGGAGGTGAGTAGAGTACAATGAAATGTTAACTTCTATGGGTTGGAAAGCTAATACAAGTTTTCTTCTTTTCATTCTGGTTTAGTTTTCTTGGATATTTGCAATTTGAGGAAATACTGAAAATATAGTATCTGTTAAAGATGTTAATTTATGAGCTGAGACAGATTCCACACATGGCATTTACTTATCATGCTTCTTAAATCTCTCTTAATCTAGGATGGTTCCCTCCTCCTTCTCCCTTTCCATGACAGAACATTGTTGTCTGGTCTAGTTATCTTGTAGAATGTCCCACATTCTGGATTTATCTGATTATTTCCTCTTTGTAGTTTTAATTATTTGATTCTATATTCCTCTATTTCTTACAGATTAAAAATTAGATATAAAGCCTTTATTAGATTAAGGTTTAGTATTTTGGGTTATGCATCATATCAGGAAGCATTTGCTGTCTGATTATATATTCTTTAATAGTGATGCAATTTTGCTGAAGAATATGGCAGTTGGACTTCTCCATGGAAAAGTTAACTTTTTACTGTTTGCAACTAGTAAGTTATCTGTGATATAATTTCGGCAAGTGAGTCTCTAATTCCCCATTAGTCCTTCATCTAATGATTTTAGCATACATTGACAATCTTTGTTTGAATAAATTATTTAGTTAGGGGTTGTAAGGTAATGATTTTTCATATTGAATCTTCTTTTACTTTCATAAACTGACATTCTCCTGTGAAGAAAAACTGTGCCTTATCAACTGAGGCTATTTGATTAATCCATACTGCAATTCCTACTGAAAAGACAGGATAAATACTTCTTTCTTTTTTTTTTTTAGGTACTAATTTTCAGTCAAGAGTGGTCATGGTCAGTGGTAGCCAATGAGAGATTTTTTTTTCTTTCCCAGTTGGTTAGGGCTTTCATTTTATTATCTTAGACTCATGAATTTTCACATATTCAGTGAGTGTTAGTCAAATATACTTTTCATTTTGGTGCTCAAGTTGTCCAAAATCTTGTTAGTAGATCTTTAAGCATGTTCTTTTATCTTTTTGACATGAACCCATCAGTTTTTGATACTTCCTTGCATTTTGGGTTAAGATTTCCAAGGTTCACTTTTTTATTCCTTTTCCTAGACCCAGAATCAGCCACTTCTCTAGAAACTCTGGTATATTTTGTTCAAGTATGCTATTTCAAAAGTATGACTTAGGGGCCATGGTGGCTCAGCAGGCAAGAATGCTTGCCTGCCATGCCAGAGGACCTGGGTTCGATTCCCTGTGCCTACCCATGTAAAAAAAAAAAAAAAGAGTAGAAAAGTATAACTTAGGTCCTTGGGGTACTCATTGCTACTGTGGTGTCAATGTTTCTAGTTTATGTTAATTGACGGAACTTGGAAATACAATATACTGAAAAGAAATCATCATTTGACATTAATATTTCCAATTCAAATTTAACATTAGAGGGTTTTTTTTAATTTTTAAAAATTAAAAAAAAATTTTTTTATATAACAACATATAAACACGAACTTTCTTACCATATGATCATTCCATTTTTGGCATATAATCAATAACACAGTGTCATCACATAGTTGTATATTCATCACCATGATCATTTCTTAGAATATTTGCATCAATTCAGAGAAAGAAATAAAAAGAAAAAATTCATACATACCATACCCCTAACCCCTACCTCTTAATTAACTTCCAGTATTTCCATCTACCCAATATATTTTAGCCTGTTTCCCCTATTTTTTTTCTATACCCCTTACCACTCCCTTTCATTGATCATTAGCATTTCAGTTCTACTAAATTTATTTTAACATTTGTTGCCCCTATTATTTATTTTTTATCCATATGTTTTACTCACCTGTCCATAAGGTAGATAAAAGAAGTATCAGACACAAGGTTTTCACTATCACATAGTAACATTGCAAAAGCTATATCATACAATCATCTTCAAGAAACATGGCTACTGGAACACAGCTCTACATTTTCAGGCACTTCCCTCCAGCCTCTCCAATATACTTTTATTAAAAAAGGTGATATCTGTATAATGCGTAAGAATAACCTCCAGGATAACCTCTTGACTCTGTTTGAAATCTCTCAGCCATTGACACTTTATTTTGTCTCATTTCTCTCTTCCCCCTTTGGTCTAGAAGGTTTTCTCAGTCCCTTGATGCTGAATCCCAGCTCATTCTAGGATTTCTGTCCGACGTTGCCAGAAAAGTTTATACCCCTGGGAAAAATGTTCCATGTAGAGATGGGGAGGGCAGTGAGTTTGCTTGTCGTGTTGGCTAAGAGAGAGAGGCCACATCTGAACAACAAAAGAGGTTCTCTGGGGGTGACTCTTAGGCCTAATTTTCAGTAGGCTTGGCGTATCCTTTGTGGGGATAAGTTTCATATGAACAAACCCGAAGATTGAGGGCTCAGCCTATTGCTTTGGTTGTCCCCATTGCTTGTGAGAATATTAGGAATTCTCCACATGGGCAAGTCGAAATATTCCCCCTTTCTCACCATTCCCCCAAGGGGACTTTGCAAATACTTTTTTATTCACTGTTCAAACTACTCTTGGATTTATTGGGACATCACTTTGGACAAATCTACAAAATCTCATGCCCTGTTCAAGGTTCCATGTACTTATGGTGTTCAATGAAACTGTTTACAAAAGTTATATTGGGAAATGTGCTAATCAAAATATAAATTTTGTACCAAATAAAGATTTTTTGCTTTAGTCTCACACATAAGTTAAAGTTTTAAAATATGAATTACCATATATTTTCTGCACCTTGCAATATTGACATTCCTTTGTTCTTCCTCACACAAAAACATTTTTAATTTGTACATTTAGTCGCTAACGTATACTCTAGGCATTCCTAGATTATACCATCTTATTCTTTATCATCTGTCTTTCCTTTTGATTTCATTTGTGCCCCCAGCCCTCCTCCCTCTATCATTCTTACATTTAGCGTCATTCAGTGTACTAACTTTATTGTATTACAGTTATTGTGCTAAAAAATTATTTAATATTATAGTTGAATCTCTTTTCTCGTAAACAGAAAATCTGGGTCCCTAGTAGTAACCATAATTACTTATGTGTGTTTCCTGAAACATAAAATTTTTTCTACTTTTTTCCTTGCAATAAAATGTAAGTATTGCTTATTATCAACAGTACACTCTTGGCATATTTAGATTGAACGTTTTGTTAGTTACCTGAAGACCTATGCCGTGTAGTAAATTAGTCATTTTGCCAAGGCATAGATTTGAATTATATGCCAAGGTTGGTAGGACTACTAAGTGATTGAGCCTCCTGGACTTCCTTCATTGTGCTGCTAGGCATATATTTGTAAGAGAACTTAATTTTCCATTTTAGAAGGTAGGGTGCCAGGAAAGAGAATCCATGTTTGTTAAATTTGCAATTTGAATATTATCCCTCATGAACACCGTACTTCACCAGAGAGGTTATAAAGCAAAGAATTTTACAATTAATTTCCAGTTTTCTTACCTAGCAGTTTTATGTCATTGGGCAAATTTTTCATCTCTTTGAACTTACTTATTGTCTGTTAAATGGGAATACTTTTCTGCATTTCAGGGTATTTGTGAGGAATAAATGAGATGATGTATGTAAAACATCCACTATCATGCTGACATATAGGTGCACAAGAAATTTTTGTCATTAGTAATAATAATCCCTTGCTACGTGATGCTTTTCAGTGTAGCCAGAATCACCTTTTTGTTTCAATCCCATTAGTGACACACTGGAGAAACTGGATTGCTTTGTTAAAGGCCCTGTTCATATGATGGTTGGAAGCCTTGCTAACACCAGCCACCTTTCAAGATGGTGGTCAAGCATGGTTCTTTCAGTATGGACAGATATGGGAATATTAGGTAATACTGTATCTTTCATTATTGATCACCTATAGCATAATTTTCTTTATTTGTAATTTACAAAAATGTATAACCCAAAGTTTTTAATGTTTTGCAATATGTGTTCTGATGAATAAGAATAAATTCTTTCTCTGTTTAATTCTCTCATCCATACCATGCCTGCTCCTATGCAGGGTGATACATATATATTTAAGAATCTCTGTTTATTGCTCAGTGAGTATATGTCCCGGTAAAAACGGGACAGAACATGTAGTTGATTGTAATTTCTTTTAAATGTGGCGTTCTGTCCCTCCTGGTCTTAGGTTTCCTGAGACAGTGCCCATTTTTTTCCAGTCTATCACACAGCATATTTCCTGGAAGATAATTTTCAAGCATGTTCCAGGCATAATTCTTGTAAAAATTATAAATTACTTACATTTTTATGTTTCAACATGATCATTACATCCAAACTTTAAAAAAAAATTAACAATTTTGCATCATTTTCTTAGGAAAATGAACTCCTACTTCATAAATTGAATAAACATTCAAACTGAACAACTACATTAAACAGTGTTTAATAAGCAAAAGCTGGAACTAAGCATGGCTTTTAGGTTTTTTATTATAGGGAGAAACTATGTCAGGATTTAATAGTGCAATTAAAATGCCATTTATCCAATACTTATGCATTAGTGAATCAAACTGTTGGTTCCTTGCTTTCACGGACCTTATATTTAATAGGGGTAAATTATGAAATATTATATATAAAAAGTATGTACCGTGCTGTGAAGAAGTTATTAGGTGCTATGAGAGCAAGTAACAGAGAAATCTAACTTCTTGAAGGAGAATGGATGGAGTGGGGCAGGTAATATATAGCTGACACCTTCGGAATAGCCAGGTGAAACAGAGGTAGAGGTAGTCTCTGGCAAAGGATAGGAAAAGTGACCAGATAGAGGGAATACCACAGAAGAGTATCAGGAGGTAAGATGGAAGAGTATGATGCGTCTTGGGAACTAACGAGTCTTCAGAGTCTAGAGCAAAGAGAGTAAAAGGGGAGATGCCCATTGGATGAGGCTTACTGATAAGCAGGGGCTTGCTTTGAATAACTTAAAGATATAAACAACCAGAGATAACCGAAATATGTATTGGGTAACCAACATTGCACTGATAAAGAATTCAGTAAGCTTATTTATTGAGTTATAAATTGAATAGCTATTGTCACTTAAAGGCTCAACCAGGTGGGTGTCAATATTATAATAATTTTGTAATGTTCCCTTATAATTTTAATATTTTTTTGCTAATGAAAGCCCTGGTGTTAAATGTTGGGATTTATTAGTATATAAAATCAGCCTTTAGAAATTGGAAATCTTTTTTATTGAAATAGTTATTATAATCTATTAGCACCATACTACAATGTAAGATTTTCAGAAATCACAGTGATTAAGAAAGCTTCTGAGAGGAAAAGAGGAAGAAGTACCTGTAGGGCCTAAAGGGATGAAGTACAGAAATGCAGAAACCTAATTTAAATTCACTCTTAGTAAATTTTGTTGAGGGATGCCCTCAACTTTGTTATCTTCTAAGAGATAAAAAGTATGGGAACTTCCTTGGTCTAAACAGAACCCACATAATATTAATCGTGTCTGGCCTTGGATATTCAGACAACAGTGGGGAGGTCTGAAGGTCTAAATGGAATATTGAGACCAAGCAAATTGTGGCCCTTTGAAATCTTATGTGACTCAGAAAGACACTACAACCCCAGTGAATAAAGATGGTTAAAACTTACTATTAATACCAGTAACTAAGTTGAATGAGTGTCTTTTCATTAAATTAAGCTGAGGAAATGAACATGTTGTTTGAGCTATTAATTTGATGATCTATAATATTCAGATTTAACAAGTATCTTAAAGCAGCAGCTATTTACCACTTTTTCAATATTATTTTGATATTCAGTTATGATTTTCTCAGACAGTTAAAGTTTTGAATTGCTTTTTTAAGTGTTCTGTGACACTGGCTGTGGTGACATATTGCTAAAAGGCAGATGGAGATGGTTTTTTGGAATAGATATTCTACACTCTTTCTGTTTTGTTAGAAAATGTGTACCAAATCCTCTTGTTTTCCATTATTTGATTTACTTGCTTCTACTCTAAGGAATGCTTGGATTTCAACGGCAGCATTTCTCACAGTTGTCCAAGAACAACCTTCATCAGAGTAGCTTATGTCGTTAAAAATTCTTTTTAAAATACATATTCTTGGATAGTACCTCAAATCTCCTGAATGAGAGTTCCTAGTCTGGGAACCTATATTTTTAACTAGCTTACCAGATAGTTCCTTAACTTGTTAAATTTGAGAGCCAGTTATCCCTGTTGAATATTTCTTCCAGATTGTGCTGTTTGTGTTTTCTTAGCATGTTTTACCTTCACCTTTCCCTTAGGAAAAATTCTAGGAGGGAGGATTTTAAGCACCGTGGTTGAGTTAGATGCTGAGGAAATCACATAGCAAAGAAGGGGGACTTTCCAAGACCAGTATTTGTCACTTAAGCCTGGAAGTTTTGATAGACTGCTGATCCCTCACCTGTAAAAATTATATTGTTGGGAAGAGCCTGAAATTAAAAAGAAAGTAAGCCAGGGAAATTGGGGCCTTCTCATCTCAATTTTGTTCAGAATGTGTTATTGACATAGACTGGCAATGTGCATTGCTTTAGTTTCCTTGTTGATTATTTGGATGATGTAGCATCAGTAAAATCTTCTAAGATTTTGAAAAGAAACTCATGGCATCAGTTGCTTCCTCAACCTCTTTAAAAATACAGATCTATTATCTTTTTAATGTGTGTTAAGCTCTTTGTTGCTCTATTTCTTTGATCCACTGGATTGGAAGTTCCTTAAATTCAGCCATAATGCCAATATTCTGTGGCATCCAGTCATAATTTTTGTGTATAGTAGGGCTTAATTGTTGAATGAATAAACTAAGTTAAATTTTAATTCCTAGTATGACTTTCTCTCTTTGTATTCCTTATTTTAGGTATTCTGTAAGTTAAAAACATGTAACTTGGTTGATCTTGCTAAGCAGTACTTAATGTGACCTGAATTTTTCTGAAGAATGAACCATGTGACCCATTAGTTTAATCACTTTGCTTTGGGAATTAATGTGTGATTGATTAAACAAACACAACTTCTTCCTTAGGCATATCCCCCTCCTTGTGGATCACAACAGTAGAACGGGGAAAGAACCAAGTGTACTAATGCATTAGGAAAAGCAATCTGGAATCTGGAGCTCAGTGATTCGTTGTCTCTGGAAAGTAAACGTAAACTGCCTATCTCCTGTGGGGAGTGGTAGTAGCCTTGCTACTAGAGCATGAAAGAGGATCTGGGAATTTTATTCTCCTTTGTATGAACTTTTATTCACTTCTCTGTTTCAGCCCTTTTCTTCCTCTTCCCTCATTTTCCTTTGTCTGGTACTTGGTGTTTGTAATTTCAAGGCTCTCTGGAACTCTTAAGTGGGGATCCACTTTTTTCAATTGGCACACCTCTCTTCAGACACTGAAGTTTCAGATTTTTCCACTTTGTCTTAATCAGCTACTTTTTCTTTTTCTGCTTTCCTTCTTCCGAGAAACTGTTGACATTGCTCTTCTGCTATCTTCTTTTCTGTTTTCTTTTTCTTTCTGAATTTGTGAACTTTAATCAAGTTTATCAAGTTAGTGTATTTCAAGTGGGAACTAGAATGTGTTCACGTCTTCATAATTTCAAGGGATCCGCATAATCTACTTCTTTGCATGTATTTGAAAGTACATTTTTCCTTTTAAATTTATGAAGTAGAAGTATCTACCAGGGTAAGTTTTCAGCAGAAGAATATAAATGGCTGTTTTGATTTTAGTCTTGATTAGTGAGGTCTTGTGCCAAGAAATGGCATTAAATCTATTGTGCAATCTATGTTATGTTCCACACTTCTTATCACAGTATCTAATTTTGGAGATTGTTTTGTTTTGATTCTTTGATTCTATATCTTTATGGGCTATTGTACTGCCAGAAATCTTTTGAATCTCTGGTGGACTCTTTTTGATTATAATCATCAGTTTTGATAGTGAGTGTACTCTGATTTTAATTACTAACATATATTCCCTCCCCCTCCCCAACCATCCCACTACACCTTACCTACACATCTTTAGTAGGATCATTATTTCTTATCCTGGGAAGAATGGGATTAACATCCTACAACATTGCATTGTCTAATTTGGTATTGGAAACTTATATTGGTTTCTGGTGTCTTAAACTAGAGTGTTGTTGATAGGCATCATTTCCTTAGGGATTCTTCAGAGGTGGTTAAAATATTCCACAGTATCTTCAAATTCCCATTAGAAATCTAAAGACACTGCTATTGAAAAACTACTCTCTGGGTATTAGCAGGCTGCTTTCTGTTTTAGATTGGAGTTGAAAACATTAATTTTATGCTTGTACAGTTGATATTTATTTTTTCCTTTCTTTCCTACTAAGTTTATGAAAAGTTTCACATGTGTCTTGACTCTGAATTGGCTCTGAATTGTATTGAATGAGTTATAAACTTATGGAAAACTATGTCTTCTGTCTTTAGGTTCAGTTCTGGATATCATTAAACATATTGTGGCAAAGGGGGAACATAAAAGTGGAGTCCTAGATGAATCTACCATTGCCACAATACTCAGGGAAGTGCTGGAAGGGTTGGAATACCTTCATAAAAATGGACAGATTCACAGGTATGTGAAAGACAACACTTTAGATATCTAAAAGAGATCATTTTGCTGTATGTTTTATACAAACATAGGGAGCTAAAATCTATAATTTTCTATCAGGAGGCAATCTCTGATAACATTTTAGAATATTCCTTTCTAGTTTATGTGCTTTAAAAAATAAGTTAAAAGTGACATATAATGGGAAGAGGATTGTGGGAAGATGACATAGTAGAGCACTCCAGGATTCAGTCCTTCTACTACAATAACTATTAAACAGTAAGCAATTGCCTGAAACAACTACTTTGAAACTCCAGAGGCTGTACTGTAAAACACTATACAGCATCCAGGGAAGGGCAGGAGGAAGAGGTGGGAAAATTACAATAAAGGCCAGTAAATTGCTCTCTCCAGGGTGGTTACCAGTGCATATCCCTCAATCTCGTGGCAGGCTACTGTGGGGTCCAGCCACCAGCTAGCTTACTGATGACAGAAAGGGATATAAAAATCCTCTTCCCGAACAGGGATGGGCACGGTTAATTACTGATCATGGCTTTTGATTGGTTTCTTGAGATCCCTGGGAGCCCAGCTCTGAGGACAGTCAGTGTTCCAGTCTGCTGTGGACAAAGGCAGTAGGGGAGGAGACTTAAAGGTGCTAAGCTTCCTCAATGGTTGCACGGGATAGTTAGTTGAGGGGACTACATTTTCTGGGCAGGTCAAGAAAGCTCAGTTTTGGGGAGCCATGGAAGATGTTCCTGGTTCCCTTCCTGATCCCCTCCTTCCCTCCTCAGGGCAGTTTGGAGCTGATCTTCACCTCATTTGTGAGTCCCTAGCCCTGTTTCAGCCGGGAAAGACTGACTTGGAAAATTCCTCTCTGGTGTGCCCCACCTCCTAGAACTTCTCCTGCAGATGAAAGGCGCTTGAAAAAATGAAGGAAGTGTAAGAAACTATAGAAGTGGTTAGTCAAGGGCAAAGCCTTGCCTGCTTTAAAAACCTGGGAGAGGGAGGTCTGACTCCTGGAAAATAAAGGGGCATTCGAACTGCTATAAATAGGGGAAGGCAAAAACAACTAACAAACACAAGTCTAGGATAAGACGCAGGCCCAGAAAAGACAGGGAAGACCCTATAAACTACATTCAGTTTGAGCAGGCCTTCCTGATAGAAGAGCTGACACTCAAGAAAATCTTTGTCACATTAGCAGCTGGTTACAAAATCTAGAAACAGACATCTTAAGGAATAAATCCCAGATTTAATATTTTAAAGTATTAAATGTACAGTGTGTAACATAAGACAAAGAAAGAAACAGGAAATGGTGGCCCATCCAGAGGAAGAGGATGAAACTCTCAAAGGAAGAGGATGAAACTCCCAAAATCACAACAAAGAAGACCAGAATGTGGACATTCCAAACAGACCTTTAAAAAGAATTTTTTTAAAATGCTCAAGTTGATGAAGGAAAATATGTAGAAAGAGCTAAAGAACATCAGGAAAATAATGAATGAGCAATGTGAGGATCTTTGTAAAGAGATAGAAATGTTAAAAAGGAATCAAACAAATAAGAAATGAGGGCCTTTAATCTTGTATAGCTTACTCTAATGCCTGGATACACCCCAGATTATATTAAGCAAAGATTATATTAAGCAGATAATCAAAGTGGTGGCAGTGTCCCTTGAGGGATGAGGGAAAAATATGAAACTATTAAACCTTACCACCAGGGAAACCCTTGTTACCGTCAAACGTTAGGAGTATCCAAATCAATAGGCCAAGCCCTTAATCTTGAGGCTTGCTCTTGTAAAGCTTATGTATGTAGTGGAAAAGCTCAGCCTACGTATAGGTACACCTAAGAGTTACTTTTGAGGACCTCTTTTGTTGCTCACACATGGCCTCACTCTTGCTAAGCCCAACTCTGCAAATGAAATCATTGCCCTCCCCACTATTTGGGACATGACATCCAGGGGCAAAAGTCTCCGTGGCAGTGGGGAGATGACTCCCAGTGATGAATCTGGCCCTGGCACTGTGGGATCAACAATCTTGACCAAAACAGGAAAAGAAGTGTAATAAATAAGGTATCAGTGGCTGAGAGAGTTCAAATAAGAGTCAAGAAGTTACTCTGGAGGTCACTCTTAGGCAAGTTTCAGTTAGACATTGCTACCTACCATAACTTGCAAAACTCCAACCAAAACCATTCTTGCCAATCCTGAAGAACACCTAGGGCATTATATAAGATTCTACAAAGGTTCCATGCCCTCGGGTAACTTTCCAGAGACCTACAGCCTCCAGATGTGTCCCTGGACCAGATAAGTCCTGAAGTGCAGAGGGCCTAGCCTCTCCAGAACATCAACTAGTTTCTATCCCCCATCCCAAGTTATTGACAGCCTCTTCCAACATGAAAAAGTTAGAATGAGCACAGCTCAAATGCCCCTCAAGAGTGGAAGAAACATCAAAGGTGGTGGTGGAGTTGTCCAGAGAAGTTAGGGTTTAACTAATGTGTGTGATTGGTGAATCATTATATTGATATTTCTTTTAGTGTCCAGTATCTTAGAGCAGCTAGAAGTAAAACCTGAAATTGTGGAATTGTAACCCATACCAAACTCTGAAATCTGTTCTACAACCAATTGTTGCAATGTGCTTTGAAATGTATTGCTTTTTTGTATATATGTTATTTTTCACACACAAAAAAAGAAAAAATGTCAGTTGTGATGATTAAAAAAAATTTCCTTCTAGGCTCCAGTGTTCTGGAGTAACTAGAAGGAAAAATCTGAGATGAGGGAATCGTAGCTCATGACTAACTCGGATCTGTTCTGTAACTACATGTTGAAGAGTGCTTTGAAAATTATTGATTTTTTCTTTGCTTTGTATATATGTTATATAATTTAAAAAGTTAAAAAAGGGGAAAAGAAAAAAACAGAACTGCTAAAGTTGAACACCATATCTGAAATAAAAAATTCCCAGAAGTAAATGGATGGAGGTGCTGGGAACACATCATAGCATGTGTAACTAATAGTGACAATATTGTGCATGCGATTGTAGTTTAAAGGGAAAGTTTATGGTTGTGTCTGTCACTAGAAGAAAGTCAGAGGATGAAACGTGGGGAGGTATAATACAGTGAACTCTCTTCAGGATAAAAATGTTCTAGAATTGATTGTGGTGATATATGCTTAAGTCTGTGAATATATGAGAAGATATACACTTTAGATGGATTGGGTGGTATGTGAATTTATCTCAATAAAACTGCTTTTAAAGAAAATCCCTGAGGGTTTCAAGTGTAGACTAGCTGACAGAAGAAAAAAGTCAGTAAACTTGGAGATAAGATGCTTGAAGTGAGTCAGGTTGATGAGCAGAAAGAAAAAATTTTATGAAGTGAAAATAGCTTAAGACATCTCTAGGATGCAGTTTAGGTGTACCAATATACATATTATGGAAATCCCAGAAGGGGAAAAAAAAGAGAAAGAAGCAGAAGGAATGTTCAAATAAATAGTGACAGAGAACTTCCCAAATGTAGTAAAAGATGTGAATATGCACATCCGGGAAGCCCAGAGAACGCAAAACAGGGTAGACATGAAGAAAAACATACCCTGTCATTTGTTGATCAAACTACAACATGGAAAGGACAAGGAGAGAATTCTGAAACCTGCAAGAGAAAAGCAACATGTTATGAACTAGGGAGTCCCAGTTAGTGCTGATTTCTTAACAGAAACCACAAAGGCAAAAAGGCGGTGGGTTGCAATTAAAAAAAAAAAACAACAAAAAAAAACTACCAACCAAGAATTTTCTATCCAGCTAGACTTTTGTTAAAAAATGAAGGAAATATCATCTTACTTGTAATTTTTGCTGGTATGTGGGCATCTGATTATCTTGATAGTATTCTTGAAGGTTGGTTTCTTTCTGTGAGCTAGGATTTTGTTGTTGATTGGATTTGTATTAAGGCTTTTGGCACTCGATTTATCAGTATTTCCCAGCCAAAACAGGGCCAGGCACCCAGGCAGGGTGTGCAGTCTAGTTCCAAAGGGTTCTGAGAGAGGGTTGGGAATGAGGCCAAAAAGACATTTTTGTCCAGCTCCTCAAGGCTGTATTTTCCTGTATGTCCAGGAGATGGCACTCTTTGGCAACCTGTTCCCTGCAGCCCTAAGAAGGCAGGATGGTGAACTGTGCTGTGGATGATGAAGGTGGTTAATAGTACAAAAATAAGAATGTTCTTTCATGAACTAGAGCAAATGTATGTCACTATTACAAGGTGGTAATAATGGTATTATGGTAGTATATGGGGAAAAGTATACCTAATGCAACTATGAACTATAGTTAACAGTAATATTCTAATATTCTTTCATTAATTGTAACAATGGTGCCACATACCAGTACTAATTTAAGGGGTGTGGGGTTTTTCTTTTTGGAATAGTAAAAATATTTTAAAATTGATTGTGGTAATGAGTGTACAATACTGTGATTATACTGAAAACCATTGATTGTGTACATTGGATAGATTGTATAGTGTGTGAGTAAAGTTTCTTTAAAGGCAAGGCAAGAAGGTTCAGTTTGCTAATGCTGCTGAAATACAATATATCAGAAATGGATTGGCTTATATAAAGGGGATTTATTAAGTAACAAGTTGGATTTCTAAGGCTGTAAAAATGTCCAAATTAAGACACAAACAAGAGGATGCCTTCTCTTAAGAAAGGCACTTGCATCCAGGGTTTCTCTGACACAAGGAAAGGCACATGCATGGTGATGTCTGCTATCCTTTTCTCCTGGCTTCTGGTTTCAAACAGTTCTCTCAGCTCCTTTTGCAACCCAGACATCAGTGTTGGTTTCATCTCTCTGCCTTTTGTGATGGCTCTTTTAAGGACCCCAATAAACTAATTAAGACCCACCTTAAATGAGCAGCATCACACTTCCTTGGAAATAATCTAATCAAATAGTCCCACCCACTATTGGGTGAATCAGATCTCCATGGAAACAACCTAATCAAAAGATTCCACTCACAGTAAGTCTGCACCTACAAGATTGGATTTAAAGAACGTGGCTTTTCTGGTGGTACCTAATAGTTTCAAACCAACACAGAGAAATGAACACATTCCCAGCTAAATAACAGCTGAGGGTGTTTGTCACCTCTAGGCCTACCCTAAAAGCAGTGCTAAAGGGAGTTCTTCACACTGAAAGGAAATGACACCAGAAAGTGGTTTCAAAGAAGCTTTAAGAAATAAAGACCAAAAAAAGAAGAAATACCTCTCGTAAAGATAACCATTTGGGTAATTATAATTATAAATGCCAGCATTATAGTATACTGTTTGGTATGGAACGCCACTGCTTACTTCTTACAAGTGCTAAAATGTAAGTGTATAAAAAATAATAATTGATAGTTTTAGACATACAGTATACAAACATATAAGGGGTAACAAATAGAAAAAAATGTGAGGATATGGAAAGGTATATGTGTATGTTTTAGAAGTTAAGTTGGTACCATACTAAATAGATTGTTACATATTTAAGATGTTAAACTTTAACCCTGTGGTAACCACAAAGAAAATATATGAGAAATAGACAGTTTTTGACAAGGGCAAAAGATGGTTACTATATACTGATAAAAGGGTCAATTTAACAAAAAGATGTAGTGATTGTAAATAAATATACTTTTAACAGCGCATCCCCCAAATGTATAAAGCAAATACAGATTTGAAGGGAGAAATAGATGGTTCCATAATAGTGTAATACACCACTTTGAATAATGTATGAAATATCTAGACAGAAGATCAATAAGAAATAAAAGACTTGAACAAAACTCTAAGCCAAGTAGACCTAACAGACATCTGTGAGCACTTCACCCGACAATAATAGAACATACATTCTTCCTAAGTACACATGAATAATTTTCCAGGACAGACCATAATTTAGGTCACAAACCAGTGTCAGTATGTTTAAAAATATTGAAATCATATAGTGTATCTTCTCTGACCACAACAGAATGAAACTAGAAATTAGTAAGAGGGAGAAACAGAAAATTCACAAATATGTGAAAATTAACCATAATTCTGCTTTAAAATTTTTATGTTTTTATTTTTTAATTTATTTTTTTTTGTATGATACATAACCACATACACATTCTTACCATATGATCATTCCATTCTTGTTATATAATCAATAACTCACACTATCATCGCATAGTTGTATATTCCGCATCATGATCATTTCTTAGAACATCTGCTTCAATTCAGAAAAAGCAGTAAAAAGAAAACAGAAAAAAATTCATACATACCATACCCTTTACCCCTCCCCTTCACCGATCACCAGCATTTCAATCTACTAAATTTATGTTAACATTTGTTCCCCTATTATTTATTTATTTTTGATCCATATATTTTACTTGTCCGTTGATAAGGTAGACAAAAGGATCACCAGGCAGGGCTCTGACAACCACACAGTCACACTGTGACAGCCATATCATCATATATTTATTTTCAAGAAACATGGCCACCGGAGCACAGCTTCACATTTTCAGGCAGCTCCCTCCAGCCTTTCCATTACACCTTAGCTAAACAGGTGATATTTAATATGTAAGAATAACTTCCAGGATAACCTCTCAACTCTGTTTGGAATCTTTCAGCCATTGATACTTTATTTTGTCTCGTTTTGCTCTTCCCCATTTTGGTTGAGAAGATTTTCTCAGTCCCTTGATGCTGAGTTCCAGCTCATTCTAATATTTTCTTATGTTGAACATTAAAAAATCTTCACACATATGTTGAATAACAATGGTGTTAGTGGACATCCTTGTCTTGTTCCTGATCTTAGGGGGAAAGTTTTCAGTTTTTCCCCATTAAGGATGATGTTAGCCGTGGGTTTTTCATATATTCCCTTTATTATGTTGAGGAAGTTCCCTTCTACTCCTATCCTTTAAAGTGTTTTCAGCAAGGAAGGATGTTGAATTTTGTCATATGCCTTTTCTGCATCAATTGAGATGATCATGTGGTTTTTCTGCTTTGATTTGTTGATATGGTGTATTACATTAATTGATTTTCTTATGTTGAAATCCTAGAATGAGCTAGGGTGATTCTTAGGCCTTATTTTAACTAGGCTTAGCCTATCCTTTGTGGGATTAAGTTTCATATGAATAAACCCCAAGATTGGAGGCTTAGCCTATTGCTTTGGCTGTCCCCACTGCCTGTGAGAATTTTGAGAATTCTCATTGGGGAAGTTGAATTTTACCCCTTTCACACCCTTAGGGGACTCTGCAAATACTTAATTACTGGTCATATTGCTCTGGGATTTTTCTGGGCATCACTCCAGACAGACCTGCAAAATCTCATACCTACACAAGGTTCCAAGTACTATAGTGTTCAATTAAGCTGTCCACATAAGTTATATTAGGAAATGCA
Organism: Tamandua tetradactyla; assembly: GCF_023851605.1. NCBI lineage: Eukaryota > Metazoa > Chordata > Mammalia > Pilosa > Myrmecophagidae > Tamandua > Tamandua tetradactyla. The sequence goes on along the minus strand of NC_135341.1, from coordinate 49,247,662 downwards.
CTAGTCAAAGTATAAATTTAGTACCAAATAAATATTTTTTACTTGTCTCACACATTCGTTAAAGTTTAAAAATATTAATTACTATCTATTTTCAACTATCTGCATTATTGACATTTCTTTGTTCTTTCTCATGCGGAAACATTTTTAAATTTGCACATTTAGTCACTATCATTATACACTCTAGGCATTCCTAGAATATACCATCTCAGTCTTTATTGTCAAGCTTTCCTTTCTGATTTCATTTGTGCCCCCAGGCCTCCTCCCTCTATCATTGTCACATTCAGCTTCATTCAGTGTTCTAACATTATTATATTACAGTTAGCTAGTATTGTGCTATCCATTTCTGAATTTTTACAGTCAGTCCTGTTGCACAATCTGTATCCCTTCAGCCCCAATTACCCAATATATACCCTATTTCTATCTCCTGATGGTCTTTGTTACCAACTGAAATTCTCCCAAGTTCATTCGCTAATGTCAGTTCATATCAGTGAGACCATACAGCATTTGTCCTTTTGTTTCTGGCTAATCTCACTCAGCATAATGTCCTTAAGGCCCATCCATGTTGTTACATGCTTCATGCTTTATTCTGTTTTACAGCTGCATAATATTCCATCGTATGTATATTCCACAGCTTCCTTAGCCACTCGTCTGTTGGTAGACATTTTGGCTGTTTCCATCTCTTGGCAGTTGTAAATAATGCTGCTATGAACTTTGGTGTGCAAATGTCTATTTGTGTTCTTGCCCTCATGTCCTGTGAGCAGATACCTAGCAATGGTACTGCTGGATCATATGATAATTCTATACTTAGCTTCCTGAGGAACTGCCACACTGCCTTCCACAGCAGTTGTACCATTTGACAGTCCACCGACAGTGGGTAAGTGTTCCTCCTTCTCCACATCTTCTCCAGCACTTGTCGTTTTCTTTGTATAGGTCTTTTGTCTCTTTAGTTAAATTTATTCCTAAAGATTTTATTCTTTTGATTGCAATTGTAAATGGAATTCTTTTCTTGATTTCCCCCTCAGATTGTTCATTACTAGTGTATAGAAACACTACAGATTTTTGAGTGTTGATCTTGTAATCTGCCACTTTGCTAGACGCATTTATTAGCTTTAGTAGTTTTGCTGTGGGTTTTTCAGGGTTTTTGACATACAGTATCATATCATCTGCAAACAGTGAGAGTTTTACTTCTTCCTTTCCAATTCTGATGCCTTGTATTTCTTTTTCTTGTCTAATTGCTCTGGGTAGAACTTCCAACACAATGTTGAATAACAGTGGTGATAGTGGACATCCTTGTCTTGTTCCTGATCTTAGGGGGAAAGTTTTCAGTTTTTCCCCATTGAGGATGATGTTAGCTGTGGGTTTTTCATGTATTCCCTTTATTATGTAGAGAAAGTTCCCTTCTACTCCTATCCTTTAAAGTGTTTTCAGCAAGGAAGGATGTTGAATTTTGTCATATGCCTTTTCTGCATCAATTGATCATGTGGTTTTTCTGCTTTGATTTGTTGATATGGTGTGTTACATTAATTGATTTTCTTATGTTGAACCATGCTTGCATACATGGGATGAATCCTACTTGGTGATAGTGTATAATTTTTTTAATGTGCTGCTGGATTCAATTTGCAAGAATTTTGTTGAGGATTTTTGCATCTATATTCATTGGAAAGATTGGTCTGTGGTTTTCTTTTCTTATAATATCTTTGTCTGGCTTTGATATGAGAGTGATTTTGGCTTTGTAGAATGAGTTAGGTAGCTTTCCCTCCTCTTCAATTTCTTTGAAAAGTTTGAGCAGGATTGGTACTAATTCTTTCTTGAATGTTTGGTAGAATTCACATGTGAAGCCATCTGAAAAAGCTTTTCTTTTTGGGGAGCTTCTTAATGAGTGATTCAGTTTCTTTACTTGTGATTGGTTTGTTGAGGTCATCTATTTCTTCTTGAGTCAATGTTGGTTGTTCATGTCTTTCTAAGAAGTTGTCCATTTCATCTACATTGTCGAGTTCATTAGCATAAAGTTATTCATAGTATCCTCTAATTACTTCCTTTATTTCAGTGGGGTCAGTGTTATGTCTCCTCTTCCATTTCTGATTTTATTTATTTACAGCCTCTTCTTTTTTTTGTCAACCTTGCTAAGGGTGCATCAATCTTACTGATTTTCTCATAGAACCAACTTCTGGTTTTGTTGATTTTCTCGATTGTTTTCATGTTCTCAGTTCCATTTATTTCCGCTCTAATCTTCATTATTTATTTCCTTTAGCTTGCTTTGGGGTTAATTTGCTGTTCTTTATCTAGTTCTTCCAAGTGGACAGTTAATTCCTCAATTTTTGCTTTCTTTTTTGATACAGGCATTTTATAGGCAATAAATTCCCTCTTAGCACTGCTTTTGCTGCATCCCATCAATTTTGATATGTTGTGTTTTCACTTTCATTTGTCTTGAGAAATTTACGGATTTCTCTAATAATTTCTTCCTTGACCCACTGATTGTTTAAGAGTGTGTTTTTGAGCCTCCATATATCTGTGAATTTTATGGCACTCTGCCTCTTATTGATTTCCAGCTTCATTTCCTTTATGATCTGAGAAAGTTTTTGGTATGATATCAGTCTTTTTATATTTATTGAGACTTGCTTTGTGACCCAGCATATGGTCTATCCTTGAGAATGATCCATTAGCACTTGAGAAAAAGGTGTATCCTGCTGTTGTGGGGTGTAATGTTCTCTACATGTCTGTTAAGTCTAGCTCATTTATTATATTATTCAAATTCTGTTTCTTTGGGCGGGTCATGGTGGCTCAGCAGGCAAGAATACTTGCCTGCCATGCCCGAGGACCCGGGTTTGATTCCCGGTGCCTGCCCATGTTAAAAAAAAAAAAAAATTCTGTTTCTTTATTGATCCTCTGTCTAGATGTTCTGTCCATTGATGAGAGTTGGGAATTGAAGTCTCCAACTATTATGGTAGATATGTCTATTTCTCTTTTCAGTATTTTCAGTGTTTTCCTCATGTATTTTGGAGCATTCTGGCTCAGTGCTTAAATATTTATGATTGTTAGATCTTCTTGTTGAATTGTTCTTTTTATCAATATGTAGTGTCCTTCTTTGTCTGTTTTAACTGTTTTACATTTTACATTTGAAGTCTAATTTGTTGGACATTAGTATAGCTACTGCTCTTTTCTGATAGTTATTTGCATGGAGGTATTTACATCTTTTCCTAACCTTTCACTTTCAACCTATGTTTATCCTTGGGTCTAACATGCATTTCCTGTAGACAGCATATAGATGGATCCTGTTTTTTAATCCATTCTGCCAGTCTGTGTATTTTGATTGGGGAGTTTAATTCGTTGACATTTAGTGTTATTACTGTATGGGCAGTACTTTCTTCTATCATTTTGCCTTTTGGATTTTATATGTCATATCTAATTTTGCTTCTTTTTACCTTTACTATAGCCTTCATTTCTATACTCTTCTCCACACCACTCTCATGTTTTCTTATTTTTCTCTAGTGCTCCCTTTAGTATTTCTTGCAGAGCCTGTTTATTGGTCACAAATTCTCAGTGAATTTTGTCTGCAAATGTTTTAATTTACCCCTCATTTTTTTTTTTTTTTTTTTTTTTTTTTTTTTTTTAAAGGAAAGACAGAGAGAAGGAAGGAAGGATAGAAGGAAGAAAGGGAAACATCTTTAAACATTTTCTTGTTTTATTGTATTTTGTTTTTCCGTTTTTTGTTACATGGGCTGGGGCCGGGAATCGAACCGAGGTCCTCCGGCATAGCAGGCAAGCACTTTGCCCGCTGAGCCACCGCGGCCCGCCCTACCCCTCATTTTTAAAGGACAGTTTTGTTTGATATAGAATTCTTCGCTGGCAGTTTTTCTCTTTTAGTATCTTAAATATATCATCCCACTGTCTTCTTTCATCTATAGTTTCTGCTGAGAAATCTACATATAGTCTTATTGGACTCCCCTTGTATGTGATGGATTCTGTTTCTCTTGCTGCTTTCAAGATTCTTTCTTTCTCTTTGACATCTGACATTCTGATTAGTAAGTGTCTTGGAGTACATCTATTTAGATCTGTTCGATTTGGGATACACTGCACTTCTTGGATCTGTAATTTTTAGTCTTTCGTAAGAGTTGGGAAATTTTCAGTGATAATTTCCTCCATTAGTTTTTCGCCTCGTTTTCCCTTCTTTTCTCCTTCTGGGACATCCGCAACACGCATATTGGAGTGCTTCATGTTGTCATTCAATTCCCTGAGTCTCTGCTCACATTTTTCATTCTTTTCCCTATATTTTCTTTGCTTGTTGGATTTCAGATGTCCCATCCTCCAGTTCACTGAGTCTATCTTCTGCCTCTTGAAATCTGACATTGTAGGTTTCCATTGTTTTGTCATCTCTTCTACTGTGCCTTTCATTCCCATACATTCTGTAATTCGTTTTTTCTAGACTTTCGATTTCTTCTTTTTGTTCATTGCTTGCCTTCTTTATATCCTCCCCCAATTCACTGGTTTGATTTTTGATGAGGTTTTCCATGTCTGTTAGAACATTCTGAATTAATTATTTCAACTCCTGTATCTCATTTGAGTTGTTGGTTTGTTCCTTTGACTGAGCCATTTCTTCAGTTTTCCTAGTATGATTTGTTTTTTTGCTGGTGTCTAGGCATTTAATTACCTTAATTAATTTATTCTGGAGATTGTTTCATTTTTTTTTTTCTAGAATTTTCTTGCTGGATTACTTTTTGTTTTTAATTTTTTTAATTAATTTTAAATTTTTAAAAAAATACAACAACACAAAACCAAACAAAAACAAAAAAATGACAACACAAAAACACAAACATCTGTAACATATAATCATTCCGTTCTATATATATAATCAGTAATTTGCAATATCATCAAATAGTTGCATATTCATCATCATGATCATTTCTTAGAACATTTGCATCAATTCAGAAAAAGAAATAGACAACAGAAGAAGAAATAAAACGAAAACAGAAAAACAAAAACGATTATACATTCCATACCCCTTACCCTCCTTTCATTGATCAGTAGCGTTTCAAGCTACTAAATTTATTTTAACATTTCTTTCCCCTATTATTTATTTATTTTTAATTCATATGTTTACTTATGTGTCGATAAGGTAGATAAAAGGAGCATCAGACACAAGGTTTTCACAATCACATAGTCACATTGTGAAAGCTATATCATACAATCATCATCAAGAAACATGGCTACTGGAACACAGCTCTACATTTTCAGGCAGTTCCCTCCAGCCTCTCCATTACATCTTGAATAACAAGGTGATATCTACTTAATGGGTAAGAATGACCTCCAGGATAACCTCTTGACTCTGTTTGGAACCTCTCAGCCACTGACACTTTGTCTGATTTCACTCTTCGCCCTTTTGATCGAGAAGGTTTTCTCAATCCCTTGATGCTGAGTCTCAGTTCATTCTAGGATTTCTGTCCCATGTTGCCAGGAAGGTCTGCACCCTGAAAGTCATGTCCCGTGTAGACAGGGGGAGAGTGGTGAGTTTGCTTGTTGTGTTGGCTGGGGAGAGAAGCCACATCTGAGCAACCAAAGAGGTTCTCTTGGGGGTGAATCAGGCCTAAATTTTAAGTACACTTGACCTATCCTTTGTGGGGTTAACTTTCATATGAACAAACCCCTAGACTGGGGGCCCAGCCAGTGGCTTTGGTTGTCCACACTGCTTGTGAGAATATCAAGAATTCAACTTGGAGAAGTTGAATTTCTCCCTGTTCTCACCATTCCCCGAAGGGGACTCTGCAAATACTTTTCCACTCACTGATCAAATCACTCTGGGATTCATCAGGGCATCACTCTGGACAAACCAGCAAAATCTCATGTCCTACCCAAGGTTCCAAGTACTTAAGGTGTTCAATCTAGCTATCTACGTAAGTTATATTAGGAAATGCACTAGTCAAAGTACAAATTTTGTACCAAATAAACATATTTTGCTTTAGTTTAACACATAAGTTGAAAATTTAAAATATTAATTACCATCTGATTTTGGCACCCTGCAAATGTACATATTTTACAAAACATTTTTAAAATATGTACATTTAGTCACTATCATTATACACTCTAGGCATTCCTAGATTACACCATCTCAATCTTTATCGTCTATCCTTCTTTCTGATTTCATTTATATCCCCAGCCCTCCTCCCTCTATCATTCTAACACTCAGCTTCATTCAGTGTTTTAACATAGTTGTATTATAGTTAGGTAGTATTGTGCTGTCCATTTCTGAGTTTTTATATTCAGTCCTGTTGCATAATCTGTATACCTTCAGCTCCAATTACCCAGTATCTTACTCTATTTTTATCTACTGATGGTTTTTGTTACCAACGAAATATTCCAAGTTTATTCACTAATGTCAGTTCATATCAGTGAGACCATACAGTATTTGTCCTTTTGTTTCTGGCTAATCACACTCAACATAATGTCCTAAAGGTCCATTCATGTTGTTACATACTTCATAAGTTTATTCTGTCTTAGAGCTGCATAATATTCCATCGTATGTATATACCACGGTTTGTTTAGCCGCTCGTCTGTTGATGGACATTTTGGCTGTTTATATCTCTTTGCAATTATAAATAATGCTGCTATGAACATTGGTGTGCAAATATCCATTTGTGTCCTTGCCCTTATGTCCTTTGAGTGGATACCTAGCAGTGGTGTTGCCAGGTCGTATGGCAATTCTATATTCAGCTTTTTGAGGAACCGCCAAACTGCTTTCCACAGCTGTTGTACCATTTGACATTCCCAACAACAGTGGATAAGTGTGCCTTTTTCTCCACATCCTCTCCAGCACTTGTCATTTCCTGTTTTATTGATAATGGCCATTCTGGTGTGTGTGAGATGATATCTCATTGTGGTTTTGATTTGCATTTCTCTAATGGCCAGGGAAGTTGAGCATCTCTTCATGTGCCTTTTGGCAATATGTATTTCCTCTTCTGAAAAGTGTCTGTTAAGTCTTTGTCCCAGTTTGTAATGGATTGGCTATCTTTTTGTTGTTTCGTTGAACCATCTCTTTGTAAATTCTGGATACTAGACCTATAGTGTTATTACTGTACAGGTAGTACTTTCTTCTACCATTTTGCCTTTTGAATTTTATATGTCATATCTAATTTTCCTTCTTTTAACCTTTACTCATAGTCTTCCTTTCTACAGTTTTCTCCACACCTGTGTCTTCTGTCTTTTCGTATCTGTCTCTAGTGTTCCCTTTAGTATTTCTTTCAGAGCTGGTCTCTTGGTCACAAATTCTCTCAGTGATTTTTTGTCTGAAAATGTTTTAATTTCTTCCTCATTTTTGAAGGATAATTTTGCTGAATATAGGATTCTTGGTTGGCAGTTTTTCTGTTTTAGTAATTTAAATATATCATCCCACTGTCTTCTGACCTCCACGGTTTCTGCTGAGAAATCTACGCATAGTCTTATTAGAATTCCCTTGTATGTGATGGATTGCTTTTCTCTTGCTGCTTTTAAGATTCACTCTCTTTGACTTCCGACATCCTGATTAGTAAATGTCTTGGAGTACATCTATTTGGATCTATTCTTTTTGGGGTAAGCTGTACTTCTTGGATCTGTAATTTTTTTTTTTAACTTTTTTATTAATTAAAAAAAATTAACAAACAAAACATAAAGATATCATTCCATTCTACATATCTAATCAGTAATTCTTCATATCATCACATAGTTGCATATTCATCATTTCTTAGAACATCTGCATCGATTTAGAAAAATAAAAAGACAACAGAAAAAGAAATAAAACAATAACAGAAAAAATAAGATTATACATACCATACGCCTTACCCCTTGCTTTCATTTACCACTAGCATTTCAAACTAAATTTGTTTTAACATTTGTTCCCCCTATTATTTATTTTTATTCCATATGTTCTACTCTTCTGTTGATATAGTAGCTAAAAGGAGCATCAGACACAAGGTTTTCACATTCACAGAGTCTCATTGTGAAAGCTCTATCATTGTTCAATCATCAAGAAATATGGCTACTGGAACACAGCTCTACATTTTCAGGCAGTTCCCTCTAGCCTCTCCTCTACATCTTGAACAACAAGGTGATATCTACTTAATGCATAAGAATAACCTCCAGGATAACCTCTCAACTCTGTTTGGAATCTCTCAGCCATTGACACTTAGTCTCATTTCACTCTTCCCACTTTGGTCGAGAAGGTTCTCTCAATCCCTTGATGTTAATTCTCAGCTCATTCTAGGGTTCTTCTCTGTCCCTTGATGCTGAGTCTCAGCTCATTCCAGGATCTCTGTCCCATGTTGCGAGGAAGGTCCACACCCCTGGGAGTCATGTCCCACGCAGAGAGGGGGAGGGTGGTGAGACTGCTCGTCATGTTGGCTGGAGAGAGAGGCCACATCTCAGCAACAAAAGAGGCTCTCTTGGGGATGACTCTTCATCCTAAATTTTAAGTAGACTTGACCTATCCTTTGTGGGGTTAAGTTTCATATGAATAAACCGCAAGACTGGAGGCTCAGCCTATAGCTTTGGTTGTCCACACTGCTTGTGAGAATATCAAGAATTCAACTTGGGGAAGTTGAATTTCTCCCTGTTCTCACCATTCCCCGAAGGGGGCTTGCAAATACTTTTCCACTCACTGATCAAATCACTCTGGGATTCATTGGGGCATCACTCTGGACACACCAACAAAAATCTCATGTCCTACCTGAGATTCAAAGTACTTATGACATTCAATCAAACTATCTACATTAGTTATATTAGGAAATGCTCTAGTCAAAATCTAAATTTTGTAACAAATAAACATTTTTTGCTTTAGTCTCACACATAAGGTGACATTTTAAAGTATTAATTATCATCTATTTTCAGCACCCTGCAATAATGACATTCCTTTGTTCTTCCTCATACAAACATTTTTAAAATTTGTACATTGTACATTTCACTATTATTATACACTCTAGGCATTCCTAGATTATACCATCTCAATCTTTACCATCTATCTGTCTTTCTGATTTCATTTATGTCCCCAGCCCTCCTCCCTCTATCATTCTCACATGCAGCTTCATTCAGTGTTTTAACATAATTGTAATACAGTTAGGTAATATTGTGCTGTCCATTTCTGAGTTTTTGCACAATCTGTATCCTTTCAGCACCAATTACCCAATATCTCACCCTATTTCTATCTCCTTATGGTCTCTGTTACCAAGGAAATATTCCAAGTTTATTCATAATGTCAGTTCATATCAGTGAGACCATACAGTATTTGTCCTTTTGTTTCTGGCTAATCCCACTCAGCATAATGTCCTTAAGGTCCATACATGTTGTTACATACTTCATAACTGTATTCTGTCTTACAGCTGCATAATATTCCATCTTATGTAAATGTCACAGTTTGTTTAGTCTACTGTTGATGGACATTTTGGCTGTTTCCATCTCTTGGTAATTGTTAATAATGCTGCTATGAACATTGGTGTGTAAATGTCCATTTGAATCCTTGGCCTCATGTCCTTTGAGTAGAGACAGCATATAGATGGGTCCTGTTTTTTAATCCATTCTGCCCGACTATGTCTTTTGATTGGAGAGTTTAATCCATTAACATTCAGTGTTATTACTGCATGGGTTGTACTTTCTTCTACTAGTTTCCTTCTGGATTTTATATGTCATATCTAATTTTCCTTCTTTTTACTTTTGCTCATAGTCTTCCTTTCTACACTCTTCTCCACACCTCTCTCTTCTGTCTTTGTATCTGTCTCTAGTGTTCCCTCTAGTATTTCTTGCAGAGCTGGTCTCTTGGTCACAAATTCTCTCAGTGGTTTTTTGTCTGAAAATGTTTTAATTTCTCCCTCATTTTTGAAGGACAATTTTGCTGGATATAGAATTCTTGGTTGGCAGTTTTTCTCTTTTAATAATTTAAATATATTATTCCACTGTCTTCTCGCCTCCATGGTTTCTGCTGAGAGATCTGCACATACTCTTATTGGGCTTCCCCTGTATGTGATGGATTGCTTTTCTCTTGCTGCTTTCAAGATCCTCTCTTTCTCTTTGACCTCTGACATTCTGATTATTAAATGTCTTGGAGTATGTCTATTTGGATCTGTTCTCTTTGGGGTACGCTGCACTTCTTGGATCTGTAATTTTAAGTCTCATAGGAGTTGGGAAATTTTCAGTGATAATTTCCTCCATTAGTTTTTCTCCTCCTTTTCCCTTCTCTTCTTCTGGGACACCCACAACACGTATATTAGTGCGCTTCATATTGTCTTTCACTTCCGAGTCCCTGCTCATATTTTTCCATTTTTTTTCCTATAGTTTCTGTTTCTTGTTGGATTTCAGATGTTCCGTCCTCCAGTTCAGAAATCCTATGTTCTGTCTCTCGAAATCTGCCATTGTAGGTTTCCATTGTTCTTTTCATCTCTTCTACTGTGTCTTTCATTCCCATAAGTTCTGTGATTTGTTTTTTCAGACTTTCAGTTTCTTCTTTTTGTTCTTTCCTTGCCTTCTTTATATCCTCCCTCAATTCATTGATTTGGTTTTTGATGAGGTTTTTCATGTCTGTTTGTATATTCTGAATTAATTGTTTAAGCTCCTGTATCTCCTTTGAATTGTTGGTTTGTTCCTTTGACTAGGTCGTATCTTCAGTTTTTCCAGTGTGATTTGTTATTGTTTGCTGGTGTCTAGGCAGTTAATTACCTCAATTAGTTTGTTCTGGAGATTGATTTCACTTCTTTTATTTAGGGTTTTCTTGCTGGATGAATTTGTTATGTATCTGTTCTTTTACATTCAGTTCACCTTTTTCTGGACCTCTAGCTTAGGTTTTGTTTAACAGAGGAGAAATTTTCAGTTCTTCCTTTCTTGCTTCTTGCCCTGCTTGTATGGTGCCTTTTTCCTCCCACCCTTAGGAGGGTCTACCTAGGTATTATAGACCTCAGCCGGATTTTCCCAGACCAAATTGGTGTCCTGTCAGGAGGAAAGAGTCACCTGCGTCAGTTTTCCCTGAGGGTGAGACCCAGTAGGTTGAACAAATTTCCTGTGAATTCTCTGTGCTCTGTTTTTCTTATCCTACCCAGTATGTGGCGCTTGTCTGCCTCCAAGTCCCACCAGCATAAGATGATGCGGTACCTTTAACTTTGGCAGACTCTCCCTTCTGGGGGCATGGTGGAAACAGAGGAGAGGTTTTAGGCTGGTTTTAATGGCTTCAAATTACCAAGCCCTGGGGTCTGAATTCCTTGATGGAGGGATTCCACCTGAGTTGGGCCTCACCCCTCCCCTGGGGAAGGCACCAGCTCCAGACAAACCCTCAAACAAGCTTGTCTGCCTATGCCTAGGGCAGTTGTAGCCTGAGAAGCCCTGCCACTGTATCCAAAGGCAGTCAGTCCTTTGTAGAAACACAGTCACAAAACTTCTATTTCTTTTCTTTTTCTGTTTCTGTCATCCCTGCTCCCTTTGTGCCAGGGCAAAAATGAGTGACCTCCACTTTGACCAGGTTCACCTGAGCTGGCCTATTTTCAGTAGTCAGAATTTGTTAATTAATTCCACAATTGGCGTTTGGTTGGTCTCAGTCCCTGCTGCTGGTAAAGTCTCTTTCCTTTCCCCTCTGGGAAGCAGCCTGTGGGGGAGGGGCACCAGCCACCACACACTTGGGGAACTTACGGTTCTGGGGGTGCTCACAGCTGGTCCAGCTGGTCCAGACTGGGATACGCTGTGTGTCCGTTCACTGGCGTCACCCCAGGAGCTGTTCTGTACTGTTTCTGGTTATTTAGTAGTTGTTCTGGGGGACGAACTAAATTGTACATATTGCTAAGCCGCCATCTTGGTCCAGACCTATGAGTCGCTGGATGACATTTTTTCTGTTTGTTCTTTGACCTTCAGTTCAACTTATTCTACTTCTCTAGCTTAGGTTTTGTTTAATAGATCAGAATTTTTCAGTTCCTGTTTTTTGTTTCTTGCCCTGCCTATATGGTGTCTTTTCCCTACCCCTTAGGAGAGTCTATTTAGGTATTATAAACCCCAGTAAGATTTTCCCAGACTAAACTGGTGTCCTCTCAGGAGGAAAGAGCCACCTGCATCAGTTTTCCCTGAGGGTGAGACTCAAAAGATTAAATGGCTTTCCTATGAAGGCTCTGGACTTTGTGTTTTTCTTTTCCTGCCCAGTATGTGGCACTTTTCTGCCTGCAGGTCCCACCAGCATAAGCTGATGCAGTAGCTTTAAGTTCAGCAGACTCTCCCTGCTGAGGGTGTGGTGGAAAGAGAGGAGAGGTTGTAGGTTGGCTTTAATCACTTCAGTTTTCCAGAATAAAGAGAGGATACAAGTAACAAAAATTAGAAATGTAAAGAGTGACATCACTACCAACCCCACTGAAATAAAAAAGACTGTAAGAGGATTCTCTGAGACACAGGAGCTCTTGATCTTGATCTTGAGATCTTGATCCATTTGTCTGTTTTTTCTTTCACAGTTCATGCTTTAGGTATAAAATTTAAGAAACTACCCCCGTCACTAGATCTTGTAGATGTTTCCCTATATTTTCTTCTAGAAGTTTTATGGATGGTACTGGCTCTTACATTTAGGTGTTTAATCCATTTTGAGTTAAGTTTTGCATAGGGTGTAAGGTAGGGGTCCTCTTTCATGCTTATGGTATTGAAATCCAGTTCTTCCACGCTCATTTATTGAAAAGACTATTCTGTCCCAGTTCAGTGGATTTGGGGGCCATATCTAAAATCAAATGTCCATGAATTTGGTGGTCAATCTCTGCACTCTTAATTCTGTTCCTTTGGTCATTCCTATCCTTGTGCCAGTAGCATGCTGTTTTGACCACTATGGCTTTATAGTAAGCTTTAAAGTCAGGAAGTGATAATCCTCCCACCTTCCCCTTCTTTTTTAGCATATCTTTAGCTATTCGGTATCTTTCCCTTCCATAAAAATTTGATAACCAGCTTTTCCAAGTCTTCATAGTAGGCTGTTGGGATTTTGATTGATATTGCATTGAACTGTAGATCAGTTTGCATGGAATTGACCTCTTCATGACATTCAACCTTCCTGGCCATGGGTATGGAATGTCTTTGCATCTATTTAGGTTAGTTTTTATTTCTTTTAGCAATATTTTTATAATTTTCTGTGTATAAGTCCTTGACATTCCTGCTTAGGCTTATTCCTAAATATCTGATTTGTTTTTTTTTTTATTTCTTTTATTAATTTTTAAATTTAAAAAAATATATGACAAGAAAGAAACACATTCTTAACATATGATCATTCCGTTCTACATATATAATTAGTAATTCACAATATCATCACATAATTGCATATTCATCATGATCATTTCTTAGAACATTTGCATCAATTCAGAAAAAGAAATAAAAGACGACAGAAAAAGAAATAAAATGAAAACAGAAAAAAAAATTATACATACCATACCCTTTAATCCTCCCTTTCATTGATCACAAGCATTTCAATCTAAATTTAACATTTGTTCCCCCTATTATTTATTTTTCTTCCATATGTTTTACTCATCTGTTGACAAGGTAGATAAAAGGAGCATCAGACAGAAGGTTTTCACAACCACGCAGTCACATTGTGAAAGCTATATCATTATACAATCATCATCAAGAAACATGGCTACTGGAACACAGCTCTACATTTTCAGGCAGTTCCCTCCTGCCTCTCCATTACATCTTGAATAACAAGGTGATATCTACTTAATGTGTAAGAATGACCTCCAGGATAACCTCTCGACTCTGTTTGGAATCTCTCAGCCATTGACACTTTATCTCATTTCACTCTTTCCCCTTTTGGTCTAGAAGGTTTTCTCAATCCTTTGGTGCTGAGTCTCAGCTCATTCTAGGATTTCTGTCTCACATTGCTAGGAAGGTCCACATCTCTGGGAGTCATGTCCCACGTAGACAGGGAGAGGGTGGTAAGTTTGCTTGTTGTGTTGGCTGGAGAGAGGGGCCACATCTGAGCAACCAAAGAGGTTCTCTTGGGGGTGACTCTTAGGCCTAATTTTAAGTAGGCTTGACCTATCCTTTGTGGGGTTAAGTTTTATTTGAACAAACCCCAAGACTGGGGGGCTCAGCCAATAGCTTTGGTTGTCCACACTGCTTGTGAGAATATCAAGAATTTAACTTGGGGTGGTTGAATTTTCCCCCGTTCTCACCATTCCCTGAAGGGGACTTTGTAAATACTTTTTTATTCACTGATCAAATCACTCTAGGATTTATCAGGGCATCACTCCTGACAAACCAACAAAATCTCAGGTCTTACTCAAGGTTCCATGTACTTAGGTGTTCAATTAAGCTATCTGCATAAGTTATGTTAGGAACTGCACTAGTCAAAATATAAATTGTATACCAAGTAAACATTTTTTGCTTTAGTCTCACACATAAGTTGAAATTTTAAAATATTGGTTACCATCTATTTTCAGCACCCTGCAGTAATGACATTCCTATGTTCTTCCTCATGCAAAAACACTAATTATCTAATTCTTCTGGTTGCTATTTTGAATGGAGTTTTTTCTTTAGTTGTCACCTCAGATAGTCAGTGCTTGTGTATGGAAACATTACTGATTTTTTTACTTTAATTTTGTATCCTGCCACTTTGCTGGATTTGTTAATTATTAGCTCAAGTAACTCAACTAGTTTTACAGAAGATTTATCTGGGATTTCTGCATATAGGATCATGTCATCTGCAAATAATGAACGTTTTACTTCTCCCTTTACTATTTGGATGCCTTTTCTTTCTTTGTTTTGTCTAATCGCTCCAGCTAGTACTTCTAATACAATGTTAAATAATAGTGTTGACAGTGGACATCCTTGTCTCTTTACCTATCTTATGGGAAATGCCTTCTCACCGTTAAGTATGATGCTGGCTATGGGTTTTTCATGTATGCCCTATGACCCAGCAATACCGGTACTCAGTATATAGCCAGAAGAGTTACGAGCAGTGACACAAAGAAACATTTGCACACTGATGTTCATAGCAGCACTACTAACAATTGCCAAGAGATGGAAATAGTCCAAGTGCCCATCAACAGACAAGTAGATACAATGTGGTCTGTATATATGATGGAATATTATGCAGTAGTTCGACAAAATGGTTTTCTAAAACATGACAACATGGATGAATCTTGGGGATATAATGCTGAGTGAAGCAAGAAGGACACAAAAGAACAGATATTATATGATTCATACTAGTTCATTATTATGACTAGTAAAGTTTGGAACAGTTGGAAGGAAAAATCTGAGATGAACGAACGGTGGCCCATGACAAACTCTGGGAACTGTTCTGTAGCTGCTTGTTGAAGTGTGCTTTGAAAATTATTGCTTTTTCTTTTCTTTACTTTGTATATATATGCTGTATTTTACAACAAAAAAGAAACTGTATAAAAAACAAAACAAAACTATAGGCAGCTATAGTAATATTAGATAAAATAAATTCCTAAAATAAATTTGAAAATGTTTGGTCAACTGTAGTAGCAACATTGATATTTGTAATAACTTTCTACTTGATATTTTCAGAATGTACACAGTTTTGATAGTTAATCAAATGGTATGTAAGATAGTGTTTAATATTTAGAATCTAAGAAACTCTGATATCTGTGTAGATTTTTTTTCTTGCTTTTATTTTAAATTGGTTTATGAACAGTCTGGCATTACAATGATTGTTTATATATTTTATTTGAATATGCCTATGGATATTCAAATATTTTTATAAAAGGAAGATTCTCTAGGGCGTGCCACAGTGGCTCAGCAGGCAGAGTTCTTGCCTGCCATGCTAGAGACCCGGGTTCAATTCCCGATGCCTGCCCAGGCAACAAAAAAAGATTCTCTAAACAACTGGATTATAATAAATTAGATATCCTAGATGAAATGGAGAAATTCTTAGAAATATACAAACTCTGTCTGCATTATCTGAAGTAAAAATAGAAGATTTCAAGACACCAATTACTAGTCAAGAGATTGTCAGGAATCGGAAATTTCCCAGCTATAAAAAGGAATCAAGTCCTGGTATATGCGACATAGTCGATGAATTCTGGTAGCATCGTGTTGAGTGAAATAAGCCAGACACAAGAAGAAAAATACTATGTGAGCTCACTGATGTGAACTAATTATAATTAGAATACATTAAGAATATAATTTAATAAGAAAGCAGAATTAGGTTACCACAGGATTGCATAGAGATTGGGTATGGGAAGTTAAGGCTTAAAATGTATGGCGTTCCTACTTGGAACAGTGGAAATATTTTGGTAATGGAAAGTAGTGATTCTAGGTGCAGTGTTATGAATTTACATAATTAGAAGCAGTTCAATATATATTTAAATGTGGTCAAAATGGGAGATTTTAGCTTGTATATATGGTAAGAGAATAAAAATGAATCCATGGAACTATACTACCCCAAAACAGTGAGCCCTGAACCCTAAATGAAACCATGGAATAGAGTTAGCAATACAATTATAATAATGTGCTTTCATAAATTGTAAAAAATGTTCCACACCAGTGCAAGGTGTTAGTACCTTTTGGGTGGTATGTGGTATTCTTTCTTTCTTTCTTTTTTTTTTTTTGCATGTTCTTTAAACACATAACTTCTTTAATAAAAAAGAAGGCTGTGAATGTAATTTTGTCTGCTGCTTTTTGTTTTACATTGTATTTTGAGTATTTTCCCAAACTATTAAAAGTTCTTTGTAAAATAACATTTTAACAACTGTATGACATCTTGTTGTTTTAGTATTTTTGGCTCTTTGGTCCCTTAGTAGAGATGGCAGGAAATCAGATGATGATGGATTAATTCTACATTGTCGAAATCTGTGTTGTCCATGAAATTGATTTTCCTTCATCTGAGAACGTCTTTATTTTTCCCTCATTCATAAAGTACAATTTGATTCAATACAGAACTTGTGGTTAACTGCTCTTTTCTTTCCTAGCATTTGTTATTTGAACTGGTATAGGTTATTTCTCTTTGGCTACTTTTAAAGATTTTTTCTTTGTCTTTGTGTTTCTGAAGTTTATCTATGATGTGTTTTGATGTCCATTTCTTTGGGTTTATATTATTTAGGGGTATGCTAAGTTTCTTGAATCTGTAGTATTTTGTCTTATACCACATTTTGGGGAGTGGGGGTTTCCACCATTTGTTTGAGTAATTTTTCAACCCCAGTCTCTTTTCTCCTTTTTTCCTGGAATTCCAGTTATACAACTGCTAGATCTTGTGTTACTGTACCACAGTCCCTGTGACTTTATTTTTACTTTTCAGTCTATTTTCTCTATTTAAGTGCTTTTTCATTTGTTTTGAGAATTCATTTTCTCTATTTTCTCTGCTATTCAGATAAGTAAATTCTGTTTATCTGTTCTTGAGTTCATTGATTCTGTTCTCTGTCATCTTTTTTCTGCCATAGAACCTATCCAGTGAGTTATAAATTTTTTTATTATTTTGGTTTATTGTGATTTTTCAGTTCTATAACTTTTCTTTTTTTTCCTTCTGTTTCCTTGCTGAGATTTTCTGTTTTTCATTTGTTTTGAGAATCCATAATTGCACGTTGAAACATTTTTATAGTAGATGTTTTAAAATTCTTGTGACGCAATTCCACCATCTGATTCATACCTGTGTTGGCATTCAGTTAATTATCTTCTCTTTTCCAGGTTCTTGGTATAAGTGGTGTTTTAAATAGCATCCTAGGTTTTTGGATATTATTTAAGGAGACTCGCTCTCCTATTTAAATTATCTATTTAGGCAGGCTGTTACTCTGGCAGTTAGTATATAGGTTCTGGCCTACATTTATTGGCTGTAATTCCAATGGCAATTTAATTTTTAGATCCCCTGCAGTGATGGTTTGGTCTTCTTTGCTCACTAGGTCCCACAGGGCTCCCGTGCAGTATTTGCTGATGGCGCCCATGGGAATAGAATGCACTTCCCTGGGCTTGGTTGTGTTAGGTGGAGGGTAGGAGATGGCAGGCCTGCCTAGTGGGCTACCTGGTGTCCCAAGGGCTGCAATTCACTTCTTGGCAGATATTGCCTGTAGGTTGAAAGATATTTTCCTGGGCTGCCGTTAGCTACCATGTAGCAGGTTGGGATATGCCAGCTTGATTTACTGGTGCTGTCAATCTGGATAGCAAGCGTTTGCCTGCTATGCTGGGTATGGGGCCAAGGATGGAGTTCCCCTTCTGGTCTTCGTTGATGCTGCTGGTTTGGAGATAGTAGGCTTACCCACCTGCAATTCCAGGTGTGGAGTTGTGGGGGTGTGGGAGTAGGGATGGTTACTTAATAGGACTCTGCTATGCTATCTGTTTTCTGGTTCTGCAGCCAAAGAAAGCAAGCAATTCTTAGGCTTTTTTTTCCCTACGCGTGTTCATAGTTTTTGGTTGGAGGACTCTAGTACCCAAACTGAGATACATGATATTATAAGAAACCCAGGAAAATTGCTGTCATAGTATTCTTCATTCAAGTTTTGATATCTCTAGCCACTCTGCCTTCCTCTTTCCATCTTTCTGAGTCCTATTTGATGAATTATTTCTGAAAATTTTAGTGTATTTAAAGGGACGGGCAAGGAAAAGTAAAGTTATGCCATCTTTTTTAGAACAGGAACTAATCTCTGTACTTGGGAAAGTGCTACAATTTTATTTAGTTGTATTTTGTTCTTGAGTTTGGATTGTGAGTATGTAATGTGTCAGGTTGTTATGGCTTGGGTAAACATTTTCTAAATACTTTATATTTGTCGTTTTCAACATGTGGTGAACATCTTACTTGGAGATTTTTATTATTTAAAAATTAGATTTGTATAAAAAGTCAAGATGTAAAAGAGTAAATACACTTAAAGAATCTTAAAAAGGTATCACAAATGGCTTTTCAGAAATGTTCTCAATTTACAACCCCGTTATCAGTATATGAGAACAGTAGTTTCATTAGACCCTTTCTAGCTCATCTAATGTAATTTTCAATATCAATTTTAATTTTGATAGATGAACAATGGCATTAATTTTAACATCTTGGATTATTAATGAAGTTGAACATAAATTTATATGGAGCAATTTATGTGCTTGTAACATTCGCCTATTTTTGTATTGAATCTTACTCCTTTTTATTACTGTCTGAGCTTTCTTTATATTAAAAATCACTTTTTTTTAGGTTTTGTTTTTTAGTTTTGTCAGAGATGTCCTGCTTGGGGCTTGGGCTACTGGTAGGACAGAGGGACAGCAGGGAATCAGATTGCCAGCAAGAGAGTGACATTAAATGGTGAAAAACATAATGGAGATGATGAAAAAAGCAAGATGAGTCAGTGGATTAGAGATAAATATACACACATCCACATATCAGTGAAGTTTAGTGGTTAAATAATTATCTAGAAAGGTAGGAGGTTGTTGTGAGAGAGTGGAGTGCGTGAAGTAAAAATTTTGAAATTGGATCTGTTTTGGTGATGACAGGGTCAAACACTGAGAAAGGAGAGGATTGAATTGAAATGGAAGAGACAGTCTTTGGAGATGGTGTCAGTGAACTGAGAAGCAAAATATTACTTGAATTGTCTGTGTGGTTGTTGAAGTTTCTTAGAATAATGACAAGATAATTTGGAAAGCAAAATTATAATGAATAACTAAGAAATTGCATGGTGGCAGCCACAAAGAGGAAGACAAAGTAGTATAGCTAGGTGGCGTGAGCCAGAAGGAAACTGGCTTTTTTTAATAAAAGGAAGGGGAGAACAGTTGGTATATAATTGGCCTTCATTGTTTTGAAGGATAGTTTCATTGGATGTAGAATTCTGGTTCGATAATTTCATTCAGCACTTTGAACATGTCATCTCACTCACCTTCGACTTCCACGATTCTAATTTGAGGACGTCTACTAATTGTATGGCTTTTTCTCCTACACTGGGTTGTTTTTCTCTGTCTGCTTTTAAGATTTTCTGTTGTATTTGGCTTTCAATAATTTTATGTGTCTATGTGCAAATATCTCTGTAATTTATTTACTTGTGGTCTTTACTAAATCCTATATTTGGGTACACTTGGAAACAGTTTCTATTGTTTTTTTCCTGAGTATGATTATGCTTTTATTTTTCTGTGTATGGCTCCTAATTTTTTGCTCAAAACTGAAAATTTTAGATAAAATTTTGTAGAAACTCTGAATTCTGATAGCACCACTCCCCACCCCACACACATGTCACACAAAGGTGGTTGATGATCCTGTTTTTCCAATTGTTTCTTTGTTTATTAACTTGTCTGTGCTCAGTCTATGAAATCTGTTGTTCTTGATCTGTTGTTCTTGATGTAACAAAACTCTGCTCAGTTTTGTTATTTATTTATTTTTAAGCCTGGTTTCCTAGGTTTTGCTGGTACATTTGTGTAGCTCAGTGTTCAGCCAGTGATTAGATAGAGGTTGTGCTCAAATACTTTGATCCAGTAAGGTTTCTGTCCCTACCAGTGGGTCTTTCTATGGGGTGGGAAGCACTTTGAAAGCTCAGACTAGTTTCAGGTTTGCCTTGAGTTTTACTTTGTTTGAGCCCTTTTGAATCACCTGTGCTCATACAAACATCCTCAGTGTTGGCCAGAAGTATATGAATAACAAGGATCTCTCTGTCTCTGCTGTGCATATGTGCATCCTTTCCAGGAATGTCTTTCTTTGTTCCAGCTTGGACCATAACTACAAGCAAAGTAAGCCGTATTATTGACCCTCTTTTCCTGGCCAACCTTTAAAAAGTCACTTCCACTAACAGTGACCACTAGATGTGAGTGTTGCCCACCACTTCAAATCAGGTGAACCCCACCCTTTTTTTTGTTTTTTGTTTTTTTAATTAATTTTTAAATTAAAAAAATATATAACAACAATCATTCTAAACATATGATAATTCCATTCTACATATATAATCAGTAATTCACAATATCATCACATAGTTGCATATTCATCATCATGATCATTTCTTAGAACATTTGCATCAATTCAGAAAAAGAAAGAAAAAGACAACAGAAGAAAATTCATATATACCATACTTCTTACCCCTCCTTTCACTGATCACTAGCATTTCAAACTAAATTTATTTTAACATTTGTTCCCCTTATCATTTATTTTTATGCCATATGTTTTACTCATCTGTTGGTAAGGTAGATAAAAGGAGCATCAGACACAAGGTTTTCACAATCACACAGTCACGCTGTGAAAGCTATATCATTGTACAGTCATCTTCAAGAAAAATGACTACTGGAACACAGCTCTGCATTTTCAGGCAGTTCCCTCCAGCTCTCCATTACATCTTAACTAATAAGGTGATATGTATTTAATGCATAAGAATAACCTCCAGGATAACCTCTCGACTCTGTTTGGAATCTCTCAGCCATTGACATTTTATTTTGTCTCATTTCACTCTTCCCCCTTTTGGTCAAGATGGTTTTCTCAATCCCTTGATGCTGAGTCCCAGCTCATTCTAGGATTTCTGTCCCATGTTGCCAGGAAGGTCCACACCTCTGGGAGTCATGTCCCACATAGACAGGTGGAGGGCGGTAAGTTTGTTGTGTTGGCTGGAGAGAGAGGCCACAGCTGAGCAACAAAAGAGGTTCTCTTGGGGGTGACTCTTAAGCCTGATTTTAAGTAGGCTTGACCTATCCTTTGCGGGGTTAAGTTTCATATGAACAAACCCCAAAATTGGGGGCTCAGCCTATTGCTTTGGTTGTCCCCACTGCTTGTGAGAATATCAAGAATTCTCCACTTGGGGAAGAAGTGAGCCCCTTTCAACTGTGACAGAGAAGCCCCAGTCTTCTTAGCCTATTCCACCATAGTGGAACTTCTACACTGGAGGATAGAGGAGGATGGACTAGCCTAAGGTCAGAACACCACAGATTTCTACTGTTCTTACCTGAAGTTCAGCAATTTTTCAAGTATAAATTCTTCTTAGATTGTTGTTTGCCTTTGGTTGATTTCTAGCTTTATAGTTTCTTTTTAGGTTGGAACATTCACAAATCTCTGCACTCATTCATAGCCAGAAGACATTCTCCTTCCAAGTGTATTTTTTTGCTTTGAAATTGTCCTAAGAATGAATACACTTTTGTACTATCTAAAGAAATCCCTAAAGAAAATCTCAGTGGGAAAAAAAGTTGTTATATTAACATTTTGTATTCTTAAAATTTACTTCTAAATAAGAAACTTAATTTAGCTATTGCCACATGCTTGGGTAATAACACTGCTATTATTAATCTCAATTTGTAGATGAAGAAAATGAGCCTTGTTAATTTAGGGGATTGCTCAAGTTTATGAGATGGGTCTATAAAGTAAATTTTTTCAGTGGCTTATAAGCTGACTCTAAAGGCAATTTTGAATGAGTATGTCAAAGATTTTTAGCAGTGACAGTGTGTCAAGATAATGCTTTTTAAATGTCAGCCTCTTAGGTAACTTTAAAAAGGATTATACTCATTTAACTAAATGAGTTGATATATTTTACAAAGTAGGTAAATAAAGATAGAGCAAAGCAGAGCCTGAATTTCTTTGTCCCTGAACTTGGTATGAATCAACTCATTGCTTTCTAAAAAAGATAGCGACCTTACTGTGTATTTCAGTTTGTATTTTGGGTTAGTTTTACTCTGACTATAGAAATTCTGTAAACGTAAAAGGGCTAGACAAAAGAATATGCTTTTACCAGTGTTCTGAAGTGAAAATTTTGACTTTTAAAGATGGATATATGGATGTACTAAATAAAAGAAGATGGCACATTTTCTTTCAGAAGAGTCCTTGATGGACATGAAATTGAAACTGAGGTAGTTGATTAAACTGTGTTGATTGTTAGTATCAGAGCATTTATCCACAGGGTTATATCCATCCAGAGGACTGGACTTGTGTTTCTTAGGGCACCTTTTCCTCTTGATAGTGTGGAAATACACTCTCAAATTTTACCCTTTGGTTATATCCCTTTTTAAATGAACTGTTAACATATTGTTTTAATTGGATACAAAAACAAGTACAATTTTAGATGAAAAACCTTAAGAATATAGTTTCAGTGTTCTAAGATTCCTGATTTATATATATTCCTTAGAGTCAGTTGTTCTTTATCCCATAAAAAGTGGTTCATTTTCCTTTGTAAGATTAAAGCAAGTTGGAAAATTTGGACAACTAGAAAGAATGTCATTTTTTTCTAAAGTGGGATGCTTCTATATGTGGCTGATTTCACTTATTTGTGTTTAATGTTGTGTTCTAAGAGTAACTTCTGCCAGGTTTTTCAGTTTGTTTGTCTTTTTTTAAGGGAAAATGGTGCCTTGCCTTTCTTCTACATATTCTGATTGCTCATTGAAATCTCATTTTTATAACTTGCAGGTTGTCTTTGATCACTTACTTTTCTGGGCCTTTGTGCTTGTGTGTTTGTTGAAGGACTAAGTGGTGATTTTATTTTTAAAGCAGTTTTATTGAGATATTCACACACCATAAAATCCATCCAAAGTGTATAATCAGTGGCTCTCTGTATAATGATATTGTTGTGCATTCTTCACCGCAATCAGTTTTAGAACATGCTACTCCAAGAAAGAAAAACTACATACCCTTTATACCCCTTAGCCAGTTTGAATCTATTATATGTCCCAGAAAAGGCATCTTAATCCTAATCTAATCTTGTGGGAGCAGCCATTTCTTTTAAGCCTGATTCGATGCCATAGGCTGGAAACTTTTAAATAGATTATATCCACAGAGATGTGGCTCCACCCATTGCAGGTAGTCTTGATTAGTTTACTGGAGTCCTTTAGAAGAGAAAACATTGGAGAGAGAGCCAGAAATGACAGAGCTGACAGAAATGACAGATGCTTGGAGCCCAGCAGACGTTGCCATGAGTTGTTAAGCAAGCCAGAACCTAGAGAGAGCCAGGGAAGCCAAGAGGTGAAAGTCAGCCCTGGAAAAGCAAAGTGAGGAACTTCCACAGTAACAGAGGCTGAAAGTAGTGGAGCCCAGGAGCAGAAGACCAGCAAATGCCAGCCACATGATTACTCAGCTGATAGAGGTGTTCCTGACCCATCAACCTTCCTTGAGTTAAGGTATCTTTCCCTGGATGCCTTACTGTGGACATTTTTACAGACTTAAAGTCGTAAACTTGTAACTTATTAAATTCCCTTTTTAAAAGTTGTTTCAGCTCTGGTATATGGCATTCTGGCAGTTTGCAAACTAACAACATCCCCCTTCCCCCCCATTATTGGCGCTTAGCTTTGGACTAGTATCTTTGTTACAACTGATGAAAGAATACTGAGAGATTACCTTTAACTATTGTCTGTAGTTTGTATTAGGTATATTTTTTCCCATATACCACCATATTATTAACATAAGTGGTGATTTTTAAGATTATGTCTTCATGTAAAATTCCAAGTGCCTCTACTGTCTGTTGTCCAAACCATTTTTAGATGATATCCTGTTGACTGGCAAGTCACAAGCTCAGTGTTAACTGCTCTAACCTGCAGTATAATCATACCTCTGCCAGTGGCCCTGACTGATAGACTCCACCAAATTCAAGGGTCTGCCTGTCAGGTAAAATTTCATGAGGTAATTTGAGCAGATTAACTATTTCCGGTTTGTCTATCAGTTGAGGAAAAATTACTATTTTATCCTCTCATCTTTCACCATTATCTTCAGAAAGGAGGCCTATGGGCCCTCAATCTTAAAGCTTGCCGTTACAAAACTTATTCTTACAAAGAAGAAGCTAAGCCTATTTATGATTATGCCTAAGAGTTACCCCCAGAGAACCCTCTGTTGGTCAGATGTGGCTTCTCTCTCTAAGCCAACTAACTTGAACAGATAATACATATACAAGGTTTTAAAAAATTAAATGGTACAAAATAGTATGTAGATATAGGGATTTTGTATTTTAATGCATGATTGTTCTATAAACCCACAGTTTCTCTAATTAAAAAATGGTGTGTAGTAAAACACAAGTCTTTTCCATATCAGTGGTGATAAATCACATTGGTACTATGTCCCCTCGATATGATAAAAATGGAATTTTTGTCTGTTTCCTCCCCCACACCCACAATACTGGTCTAATCATGAGAAAAACAGCAGACAAATCCTAATAGAGGGGAATCCTACAAAATAATTGATCAGTACCCCTCAGAACTGTCAAGGCTGTCAAAAGCAAGGCCCATCTGGAACTTGTCACAGTCAAGAGGAGCCTAAAGAGACCTGAAAATCAAATGTACTATGGTATTGTGGACAGGATCCTGGAACAGAAAAAGTCATTAGGCCAAGATGAAGGAAATCTGAATAGACTGTGGACTTCGGTTAATAAAAATATTTTGATACTGATGCATTAGTTATAGCAGAAGTACCATACAGGTGTTGGATGTTAATAACAATGGGAAACTGAGTGCAGTTTATATACGAACTCTCTGCCCTATCTTCTCAATTTTTATTTATAGATCTAAAACTGTTGTAAAAAATATTCTCTTTCAAAAAAAAAATTGCCACTTTCTGCGACTCCTTTGAGAGAGATTTTTGCTTATATAAACATAATTTATATTATATATCACTCTCCTACCTGCTTTTTTTTTTTCCAAACACAAAGAGCAACATACTATACATCATATTCTTTTTTCCCTTGAGAGTATTTTTGGAGATTGTTCCATATGAACACACAGAGATGTATATTTATTCCATTAGATTTAACTGGTCTCCTATTCATGGATAGTCAGATTGTGCCCATTCTTTGGCTGTATAGTATTAGTTTATAACCCTAATACTAGAAGGTGGGGAGAGGGGGTTAGGGTGGTAGGAGAAGGGACAGTCTAGTTTCTTTTACTGTTAAGTTGACATTTTCTCTTTATTATTTTATACTCCACATCTTTCCAATAGAGGATTTGAAGCAGGTTGCCGCCTATTTACTACTTAAATAGATATGATGAATATCTGGAAGATACCTCCTGTCATTATGTTAATTAAGAGCAGTGATGGGAAAAAGAATAGAGGAACAGGTCCAGATCATCTAACTTTTGGTGAAATGGGGGAAACCAACCCAGAAACATGGTTATTTAATACACTGTGCTAACACTTCATTGCAGCCTGTTGCAAAAACACAGGGGAGGGAGGGACTAAATCATGCTTTTACTTTTCATTGGGTTTTAAATTGTCATTCCAGATGAGCTTATAAAAGTGAGTTGGGAGTTAGTAGTTTGACTTAGTTGGATGATCTTTGTCACCAAGGAAGGGCAGTGTCCTCCTCAGTTTTCTTCTAGCGGTGATATCTAGAGTCAGAGACTTTAGGTTCATGGAGCAAAGCTGGCTAGTCTCCATTCTGTGAAGTCATCCTCTGACAAAACATCCTATAAATCGCTTGGGTTTATAGGTGGTACAGCATACTCGGTAACATGTTCTTTTTTCTTCAACTATATATATTCAGGGAAGGTACTGTATACTGTAGTACAGTGCTGCTTCTGAGTTAGGAAACTTCATTGTTTACCAAGGGATAGTTACATTTAAGGATAGAGGAAAAAAAGACAGAGGTAGCAAAAGGATTAAGTGTTGTACTTTTCAGTGGTTCCTTTTCATGACAAGAAAGGCTTGTCTCCATGAGCTGGCCTTGTTTTCTTTCTTGCCCAGCTGCAAAAGCTGCCTTTCTTTTATTTACTAATATTTATTTTAATTAAAAAAATGAATACAAGTCCCCTAAAATAATCAAACTATTCCCTTTGATTTCAATCCTGTTCCCCTCCACAGAAGGAACCATTGCTTTCCTTTTGGAGGTACAGAAGAATGTGTTTATGTTTAACATTAATAGTGTCATACAAAATGCATTCTACTCCTGTTTCATTTGTTTACTTAAAAGTGTGTATTTGTGCTGATTTGAAATTATGTATCCCAGAAAAGCCCTGTTTTCTTAATCCTGATTTAATATTGGTAGGGTAGGACCTTTTGGTTGGATTGTTTTCCATGGAGATGTGACAATTGTGGATTAGACCTTTTGATTATATGAAGATGTGACTGCCCATTCAAGGTGGGTCTAAATTAAGTTTTACTAGAATCCTTTAAAAGAGGAAACGTTTTGAAGAAAGGTCAGAGTCAACATAGACACAGACGATTGGAGATTCTTGGAGTGCTGAGACAGAGGGAGCAGATGCCTGGACACGAACGATTGGAGATGCAGAGCCCAGCAGATGTCACCATGTGCCTTCCTGTGAGATGCTAAGCAAACCATAATCCACAGTTTTGTCCCAGAGAAGCTAAGTGATGAAGGCCCACAGACACTCAGAGAGGAAGCTGCTGGAATCAGAAGCTGGAAGCAACAGAACTGGGAGCAAGGAATTGGCAGAGCCAGCCACGTTCCTTCCTATGTGACAGACATCAGCCTTTCTTGAATCAAGGTATCTTTCTCTGGATGCCTTAATTTGGACAATTTTAAGGCCTTAGAACTGTAAACTTGTAACTTATTAAATTCTCTTTTTAAAAGCCATTCCATTTCTGGTATATTGCATTTCAGCAGCATTTAGCAAACTAAAGCAGTGTTGAGGGCATTTCATGTTAATACGTTGACTGACTTTGTTCCATTTCCTGGCTGTAACAGAATTTATTTAACCATTCTGCTATTTTGACTTTGTAGGTTGTTGCCATTTTTTGGTTGTTATAAACAGTGCTACAGTGAACCCCCCTTGTACATTCCTTGTATGTTGTGAGAGTTTCTTAGGTCGTCAGGTGCATTTGCTGCTCATAGGATTTGAGGACTTTTAGATACTGCTGATACATTGCATGAGAAAAGCAAGTTGCAGATTTGTATGGTTAGTATAGCATTATTCAGGTTGGGGGAAAGGCCAGATATATCATAGGGACATTTTCTATTAACCAGACTGATAGCAGTTGAAAATTTTGGAGAAGATATTACACTTGAAAATGGTGGTCAAAGGAACTGTGGCCTTTTTAGTAATGTTTAGGTTTTTATAATAAGAATATATTCATATATTGAGTTGTTACAGTTTATAATAAACATGTAGAGAGTCTGAATAATTTTTATCTCTATGCCTCAAAGTATAGAATAGTCTCCATTTTCAAATACATACTGATCATTAAAAAATTCATCATGTATTAGGATGTAGAAAAAAATCACTATTTCAAAAAGTAGGTGAAGAGAACATTTGGCCACTCCCATCCCAGACAAGACTAATTTAAGCACTTTGAATTTTCTAGATATTATCATAAAATACTATATACTACTGTAGCTTTCTGTTTAATGTTTGGATTTTGGTACAAGTGGTTAAAATTTTTATAATTTTTCTATTGGTTTTGATATTCTAATGCAAAATAGGATATTTAAATATTGCTGATGTTGCTTTTGATGTGTAACCCTTTTTTTTTTTCCTTGAAGAGATGTTAAAGCTGGAAATATTCTTCTTGGAGAAGATGGCTCAGTACAGATTGCAGGTAATAACTAATATCTTTTCATTTTGATTTAATGACCAATAGAACCACAATAACTAGCTCCTTTTTTGGTTTTCTTTCCTGTTCCCTAGACCATCTCTTTTCTATTCAAGCATACTACATTGACATATTCCTGCTGGCTCCCAAGATATATTGTATTACTCATCCTTCATTTCTGATCTTAGACATTTTTCTGACCATTACTCATCTTCCAGTTGTTTACGCATTACCCCCATTAGGTTCTTCTGCTATGAATTCTCATAACATTCTGTTCTTTCCTTTGAAGGACAAATAATCAAAAATCTTTGTAATCAAGGATTTCTTTATTTGTTCTGGATATTAAACCCGTATCAGATACATGGTTTCCAAACATTTTCTCCGATTGTGTAGACTATTCTACTTTTTCATGATAAAGTCCTTTGAAGCACAAATATTTTTAATTTTGATGAAATCCATTTATCTATTTTTTCTTTTGTTGCTCATGCTTTTTTATAAAGTCTAAGAAACCATCACCTGAGGATACTTTGCTCTGTTGTTTTCTGTAGGAGTCTTATAGTTTGGGTTCTTTATATTTAAATCTTTGATCCAGTTTGAGTTAATTTTTGTATATGGTGTGAGGTATGGCTCCATCTTAGTTCTTTTGTATATATATATATCTCCAGTTTCCCAGCACCATTTGTTAAAGAGATTATTCTTTGCCCACTAAGTAGACTTGGTATCCTAGTCAAAAATCAGTTGGCCATAAATGTGAGGATGTATGGGTCAGTTTTGATAAGATTAGTTAGGTTTTAGGCAGTGAGTTAAATATTACACTTTTATTTTTTGTTTATTTATTTTTTGCATGGGCAGGCACTGGGAATCTCACCTCCGGCATGGCAGGTGAGAACTCTGCCTGCTGAGCCACCGTGGCCCGCCCAATATTACACTTTTGATTAATAAATTCAGATACCCCCAACATGTAAAACAAGCTATGTAAGCTTTATCTTAAGACTCATGTAACTAAACCATTGTAATTAAAGTAGAATCTCAAAGGTGAATTTCTTTCAAATGTAATTTTATAATGATACAATTAAGTAAAAAGCATAGATTTATTTGTAAAAACTTTAAATAAGTATATATTCTTGTTTATTCCTTTTAAGGTCATGCCTAATTTAGTGTTTTAGTTCTTAAAAGCTTTTGTGCCAGCATATTCTTTACTCAGAGTTTTCATTAATTGCTATTGAAACTTGTGGATTTGGTATTCCTGATTTTAACCAAGGCTACATTTAGAACATTTGTGGCTATAATATTTTTCACACCGTAGTATAAATAACATCATATTATATTGTAATTGACTGATTCAATCTACTACATTATACGTTGTTCCCAGACAAAGACCGTGTCGCTCTTAAACACAACTTTTGATCCTGTCACATAGTAGACACCAAAGTTTATCTTGTACTTTAACCTAAATGGTCTTAACAGAGGAGCTAAAATTTTTTTGAAATGTGTTTAGTTTCTCTTTAGTTGGCATTTTAAGGCAACAGTCACAATTGTATTGTTGCTACTTAATTTCTTTTCTGAAATTTATGGTTGGATTGACTGTTTTCCTTGGTATTATGTCTGTGTAGTTATTTGACAGGGTAGTTTTGATAAAATAGAGATATTCTCACTCACATCCCTTAGCTAACTAAATCTTTCGAATCCTCAAGGTTTATAAATCATACTTGGAAACAAGAGAGGTGTACTAGCTAAAAAATTTTTTTTTTAATTTATGGAACATTTTCAGAATTCTGTACATTTTAAAGCTATTTAAGGCATTTAGTAGATTTTTAATTCAATAATCTCATAATTAAGCTTAAAAGGCATTATGTGTATATATATATGTATTTTTTATATTTAAGTGTTTTAAGGCATAGCTTTTCCCACTAATTGGTAGTAAGAACATTGAACACCTCTTGAGTCCTTAGTACATTCCAGGTTACTATTCTAAGTATATCGTTGATTCATTTCATCTGGAAAACAATCTTAATGGATCAACACTGTTAATTATCCCCTTTTTGCATATGAAGAAACTGTAGCCTAGGGATGGAAAGTAACTTCCCCAAGATCAGCTAGTGGCAGAACTGAATGTACTGAATATACTTTTCTTCCTTCCTCAAAGGCCCTGTTTTTTTTTTTTTTTTCAATTTTTTATTAATTAAAAAAAAATTACAAGAAACACAAACATTCCCAACACATACACTCAGCAGTTCACAATATCATCACATAGTTGCATATTCATCATCATGATCATTTCCCAGAACATCAGCATCAATTCATAAAAAGAAATAAAAAGACAACAGAAAAATATAACAAAGAAAAAAAATTTTACATGCCATACCCCTTACTGATCCCTTTCATTGATCACTAGCATTTCAAACTAAATCTATTTTAACATGTGTTCCCCCTATTATTTATTTTTATTCCGTATGTTCCTCTCATCTGTTGACAAGGTAGATAAAAGGAGCATAAGACACAAGGTTTTCACAATGACACAGTCACATTGTGAAAGCTATATCGTTATACAATCATCATCAAGAAACATGGCTACTGGAACACAGCTCTACATTTTCAGGCAGTTCCCTCCAGCCTCTCCATTACATCTTGGATAACAAGGTGATATCTACTTAATGCATAAGAATAACCTCCAGGATAACCTCTTGACTCTATTTGGAATCTCTCAGCCATTGACACATTGACACTTTGTCTTATTACCCCCCACCCCCACCCCGTCAAGAAGGTTTTCTAAATCCCTTGATGCTGGGTCTCAGCTCATTCTAGAGTTTTTCTCATTCCCTTAATGCTGAATCTCAGCTCATTGCAGGATTTCTGTCCCACGCTGCCAGGAAGATCCACACCCCTGGTAGTCATGTCCCACTTAGGCAGGGGAAGGGTGGTGAGTCTGCTTGCTGTGTTGGTTGGAGAGAGAGGCCACATCTGAGCAACAAAAGAGGTTCTCTTGGGGGTGACTCTCTTAGGTCAAGTAGGCTTGACCTATCCCCTGTGGGGTCCAGCTTCACATGAACAAACGCCAAGACTGGGGGCTCAGCCCACAGCTTTGGTTGTCCACACTGCTTGTGGGAATATCAAGAATTCAACTTGGGGAAGTTGAGTTTTCCCCTGTTCTCACCATTCCCCGAAGGGGACTTTGTAAATACTTTTCCACTTACTGATCAAATTGCTCTGGGATTCATCAGGGCTTTACCTGGACAAACCAACAAAATCTCATGTCCTATACAAAGTTCCATGTACTTAAGGTGTTCAGTCAACTATCTACATAAGTTATATTAGGAGATGCACTAGTCAAAGTATAGATTTGTACCAAATAAACATTTTTTGCTTTAATCTCACACATTAGTTGAAATTTTAAACTATTAAGTACCATCTATTTTCAGCATACTGCAGTAATGACATTCTTTTGTTCTTCCTCATGCAAAAACATTTTTTAAATTTGTACATTTAGTCACTATCATTATACACTCTATGCATTCCTAGATTATACCATCTCAATCTTTATCGTCTCTTTCTTTGTGATTTCATTTATGCCCCAGCCCTCCTCCCTCAATCATTCTCATCTGCAGCTTCATTCAGTGTTTTAACATAATTGTATTACAGTTAGGTAATATTGTGCTGTCCATTTCTGAGTTTTTATGTTCAGTCCTGTTGCACAATCTGTATCCCTTAAGCACCAATTACCCAATATCTCACCCTATTTCTATCTCCTTATGGTCTCTGTTACCAAGGAAATATTCCAAGTTTATTCACTAATGTCAGTTCATATCAGTGAGACCATACAGTATTTGTCCTTTTGTTTCTGGCTAATCACACTCAGCATAATGTCCTTAAGGTCCATACATGTTGTTACATACTTCATAACTGTATTCTGTCTTACAGCTGCATAATATTCCATCTTATGTAAATGTCACTGTTTGTTTAGTCTACTGTCTGTTGATGGACATTTTGGCTGTTTCCATCTCTTCGTAATTGTTAATAATGCTGCTATAAACATTGGTGTGTAAATGTCCATTTGTGTCCTTGGCCTCGTGTCCTTTGAGTAGAGATAGCATATAGATGGGTCCTGTTTTTTAATCCATTCTGCCCGACTATGTCTTTTGATTGGAGAGTTTAACCCATTAACATTCAGTGTTATTACTGCACGGATAGCACTTTCTTCTATTAGTTTGCCTTCTGGATTTTATATGTCATATCTAATTTTCCTTCTTTTTACTTTTGCTCATAGTCTTCCTTTCTACACTCTTCTCCACACCTCTCTCTTCTGTCTTTGTATCTGTCTCTAGTGTTCCCTCTAGTATTTCTTGCAGAGCTGGTCTCTTGGTCACAAATTCTCTCAGTGGATTTTTGTCTGAAAATGTTTTAATTTCTCCCTCATTTTTGAAGGACAATTTTGCTGGATATAGAATTCTTGGTTGGCAGTTTTTCTCTTTTAATAATTTAAATATATTATTCCACTGTCTTCTCGCCTCCATGGTTTCTGCTGAGAGATCTGCACATACTCTTATTGGGCTTCCCCTGTATGTGATGGATTGCTTTTCTCTTGCTGCTTTCAAGATCCTCTCTTTCTCTTTGACCTCTGACATTCTGATTATTAAATGTCTTGGAGTATGTCTATTTGGATCTATTCTCTTTGGGGTACGCTGCGCTTCTTGGATCTGTAATTTTAAGTCTTTCATAAGAGTTGGGATATTTTCAGTGATAATTTCCTCCATTAGTTTTTCTTCTCCTTTTCCCTTCTCTTCTCCTTCTGGGACACCCACAACACGTATATTAGTGCGCTTCATATTGTCTTTCACTTCCGAGTCCCTGCTCATATTTTTCCGTTTTTTTTCCTATAGCTTCTGTTTCTTGTCGGATTTCAGATGTTCCGTCCTCCAGTTCAGAAATCCTATGTTCTGTCTCTTGAAATCTATCATTGTAGGTTTCCATTGTTCTTTTCATCTCTTCTACTGTGTCTTTCATTCCCATAAGTTCTGTGATTTGTTTTTTCAGACTTTCAGTTTCTTCTTTTTGTTCTTTCCTTGCCTTCTTTATATCCTCCCTCAATTCATTGATTTGGTTTTTGATGAGGTTTTCCATGTCTGTTTGTACATTCTGAATTAATTGTTTCAGCTCCTGTATGTCATTTGAATTGTTGGTTTGTTCCTTTGACTGGGCCATATCTTCAATTTTCCTAGTGTGATTTGTTATTTTTTGCTGGTGTCTAGGCATTTAATTACCTTAATTAGTTTATTCTGGAGATTGCTTTTACTTCTTTTATTTAGGGTTTTCTTGCTGGATGAATTTGTTGTTTATCTGTTCTTTGACGTTCCGTTCAGCTTTATCTGGACCTTTAGCTTAAGTTTTGTTTAACAGAGGAGAATTTTTCAGTTCTTGTTTTCTTGTTTCTTGCCCTGCTTGTGTGGTGCCTTCCCCCCACACACACTTAGGAGGGTCTGCTTAGATATTCTAGACCCCAGCCAGATTTTCCCAGACCAAACTGGCCTCCTATCAGGAGGAAAGAGTCACCTGCGTCAGTTTTCCCTGAGGGTGAGACCCAGCACCTTGAAAGACTTTCCTGTGAAGTCTCTGGACTCTGTTTTTCTTATCCTGCCCAGTATGTGGCATTTGTCTGACTGCAGGTCCCACCAGCATAAGATGATGCGGTACCTTTAACTTTGGCAGACTCTCCCTGCTGAGGGCATGGTGGAGAAAGAGGAGAGGTTGTAGGCTGGTTTTAATGGCTTCAAATTACCAAGCCCTGGTGTCTGAATTCCTTGATGGAGGGATTCCATCTGGGTGGGGCTTCACCCCTCCCCTGGGGAAGGCACAGGCTCCAGATAAGCCCCCAAAAGAGCTCACTTCTGCCTATGCCTGGGGCAGCTGCAGCCTGAAAAGTCCTGCCGCTGTATCCAGAGGCAGTCAAGCCTTTGTAGATACACAGCCACAAAAACCTCTATTTCCTTCTTTTTTTTCCCCCCTTTTTCTGTCAGTCCTGCCCCCTTGGTGCCAGGGCAAAATGAGCAACCTCCGCTTTGATCAGGTTCACCTAAGCTGGGGGCCTATTTTTAGTAGTCAGAATTTGTTAATTAGTTCCACAATTGGCGTTTGATTGTGCCCAGTCCCTGCTGCTGGTAAAGTCCTTTCCTTTCCCCTCTGGGAAGTGGCCTGTGGGGGAGGGGCGCTGGCCGCCGCATCTTTGAGAACTCACGGTTCTGCGGGGTGCTCACAGCTGGTCCAGCTGGTCCAGACTGGGGTACGCTGTGTGTCCAGTCACTGACGTGGCCCCAGGAGCTGTTTTGTACTGTTTCTGGTTATTTAGTAGTTGTTCTGGAGGATGAGCTAAAATGCGCACGTTGTTAAGCCACCATCTTGACCTGGAAGTCCCAACGGAATGGCTTTTTTTTTTTTTTTACATGGGCAGGCACCGGGAAACGAACCCGGGTCCTCTGGCATGGCAGGCAAGCATTCTTGCCTGCTGAGCCACCGTGGCCTGCCCCGGAATGGCTTTTTTAAAGAGGAACTTAAGAAGTTGCTAGTTTACAGTTCTAAGGCTGAGAAAATGTCCCAATTAAAACAAATCTATAGAAATGTTCAATCAAAGGCACCCAGAGAACAATACCTTGGTTCAAGAAAGCTGATGAAGTTCAGTGTCTCTCTCTCAAGTGAGAAGGCACATGGCAAACATAGTCAGGGCCTCTATTTCAGCTGGAAGGGCAGATGGTGACTGTTTTTGTTTTTTAATCAGAGAAGTTGTAGGTTTACAGAAAAATCATGCATAAAATAGGGTTCCCGTATACTATTCTGTTACAAATAAGAATAGTATAATACAAATAATACAAATACAAACTAATACAAATAACACTTTGTATTAATGTGGTACATTTGCTGCAACTGATGAATGAACATGTTTATAATTGTATTAACTATAATCCATTGTTTACTCTAGGGTTCATTGTGTTATGCTATCCTTTTGATATATTTTTTAAAATATTTATTCTAGTAACATATAAACAACCTAAAATTTCCCCATTAACCACATTTCAGATAAATATTTCAGTGTTGTTAATTATGTTCACAATGTTGTGTTTACCATCACCAAAACAATTCCTGCATCCCAAATATAAATTGTACAATTTAAGCATTAACTTCCATTTCTTGCCTCAAATGCACTTTTTTTGTGTGTGCTGTATGGCAGGGTCATATTTTTTCCATGTGAGTATCCCGTTATTACAGCACCATCAAATGCACTTTTTCTTTTTTCCATTTTTAAAGTTTTATTCAGATATCATACAAGCCAGACTAAGTGTATAAACATGATGATGAATGTGTGTCTTCGCCACCATACTCTATCTGAAGACATTTCTTTTTCTTCCACAAAGAATCCATACCCCTTTCCCAATCCCCCTGCCTGTTGACATTTAGTTTTGGCATAATGCCTTTGTTACGTTGAGTGGTAGCATATTACAACGTTATTGTTTACTATAGACCGTAGTTTATTGTTGATTGTTCTTTTCCCAAATACCATCTGTACTGACATTCACTTGTTCTCCCTCATGAACAAACATTTTTTGATTTGTACATTTAGTCACTATTATTGTACACTCTAGGCATCCCTAAATTATACCATCTCAGTCTTAATCTCTATCTTACATTCTGGTTCCATATGTGCCCCCTATCCTTCTCCCTCTATCATTCTCACATTCAGTTTTATTCAGTGTACTTATATTATTGTGCTACAGTCAGATAATATTGTGCTGTCCATTTCTGGATTTTTACATTCAGTTCTGTTGTCATAGTCTGTATTTCTTCAGCACCAGTTTTCCAATCTCTACTCTATTTCTGTCTCCTGATAACCTGTGTTTTCTTTTTTTTTAATTCTTTTTTTAAATGAATTAAAAAAATTTTTTTAAATATAGCAAACGCAAACATTCTTAACTTTTGATCATTCCATGTAGGAGCCAAGGGTTAAAACAAGACCTGCAGAATTTGTTGGAAGCAGCTGGCCTCAGGATGGTGGCAGTAAACTGTGGAGATTATTATGTAGTGCAGTCTGGGAGGAAGAGAATGTTTACCCCAAATGGTTATGTTAAGTATGAAGAACACTGAAAGATAAGAACTTTGCTCCCTCAGGAAATGCATGCATATCTATTGACATCCTGTGGTATATAACCAGGATCTGGTTAAGAATAAAGTTGTCTGATGTCTGATGTAGAGTTAAGCTTCAGACCCCCTGAACCCATTTGTGTCTGTCTTTCTTTTCTTCCTTTCTTTCTCTCTTTCTCATCATTCCTTAATATCCTTCGAGCTCTCTTTCAACAGGAAGCAACAATTCCATTGTACATATATAATCAGAATTCACAATATCATCACATAGTTGCATAGTCATCATCATGATAATTTCTTAGAACATTTGCATCAATTCAGAAAAAAGATAAAAAGACAACAGAAGAAAATTCACACATACCATACTCCTACCCCTCCCTTTCTGAAAGGTTTTAAGATATGAGGTATTTTAGGGAAAGGAAAGTAGACGAAATGAGTTTAAGTGAGCGTGCTTTATTGGCTACACTCCCAGGCAGAGCTCACCAAACCCAAGATGGAGGGAGGTGAGTCCACACACGGGCTTTGGTGAGTGCAGTTTTTAAGGGCAGGGGTTAGGTGATAACATGAAAGGGGCGGCACATTAAGCAAACGATCATTATTGCTAGTGGGTTGAGCAGTGGGTGGTTAGATGTCTGTTGGACAATGAGTGAATAGATGTTTGCTGCACAAAGACCTTGATTGTAATGGTTCGCCTCCCATTCTGGAGTGACTTCATGATTCCAGCCATAGAGCCCTCCCTTATTTTATTCCCCCAACCTAACACTTTCATTGATCACTAGCATTTCAATAT
Source organism: Tamandua tetradactyla (assembly GCF_023851605.1). Lineage (NCBI taxonomy): Eukaryota > Metazoa > Chordata > Mammalia > Pilosa > Myrmecophagidae > Tamandua > Tamandua tetradactyla. The sequence goes on along the minus strand of NC_135341.1, from coordinate 49,210,439 downwards.
ATTTAATTTATTTTAACATTTGTTCCCTCTATTATTTATTTTTATTCCATAAATTTTACTAGTCTGTTGATAAGATAGATAAAAGGAACATCAAACACAAGGTTTTCACAATCACACAGTCACATTGTGAAAGCTATATCATTATGCAATCATCATCAAGAAACATGGCTACTGGAACACAGCTCTACATTTTCAGGCAGTTCCCTCCAGCCTCTCCATTACATCTTGTTTTTAAATTTTATTTTAATTTATTTTTAAGTTTCTTTTAAATACCAAAAAAACACCAAACAAACACAAACATTTTTAACTTTTGATCATTCTGTTCTACATGTATAATCAGTAATTCACAATATCATCACATAGTTGCATATTCATCATGATCATTTCTTATAACATTTGTATCTATTCAGAAAAAGAAATAAAAAGAAAACAGAAAAAAATTCATACATACCTTACACCTTACCCCTCCCAGAAACTTTCCTGTGAAGTCTCTGGACTCTGTTTTTCTTATCCTGCCCAGTATGTAGCGCTTGTCTGCCTGCAGGTCCCACCAGCATGAGGTGATGCTGTACCTTTAACTTTTGCAGACTCTCCCTGCTAGGGGCATGGTGGAGACAGATGAGAGGTTGTAGACTGGCTTTAATGGCTTCAAATTTCTAAGCTCTGGGGCCTGAATTCCTTGAGTGTGGGATTCCACCTGAGTTGGACCTCACCCCTCCCCTGGGGAAGAGACAGGCTTCAGACAAGCTCTCAAACAAGTTTGTTTCTGCCTATGCCTGGGGCAGTTGCAGACTGAGAAGCCCTGCCACTGTATCCAAGGCAGTCAAGCCTTTGCAGAAACACAGCCACAAAAACGTGTTTCTTTTTTTTTCTTTTTCTGTCAGCCCTAACCCCTTGATGCTGGGGCAAAAATCAGCAACCTCTACTTTGATCAGGTTCACCTGACCTGGGGACCTATTTTTAGTAGTTGGAATTTGTGAATTAATTCCACACTTGAAGCTTAGTTGTGCTCAGCCCCTGCTGCTGGTAAAGTCTCTTTCCTTTCCCCTCTGGGAAGCAGACTGTGGGGGAGGGGAGCCGGCCAACGTGGCTTGGGGAATTCACAGTTCTGGGGGGCTCGCAGCTGGTCCAGCTGGTCCAGACTGGGGTACATTGTGTGTCCGGTTACTGATGTGGCCCCAGCAGTTGTTCTGTACTGTTCCTGGTTGTTTAGTAGCTGTTCTGGAGGACGAACCTAATCCCACACCTCACTAAGCTGCCATCTTGGTCTGCCTCTAACCTGTGTTCTTAACTTCAATTCTGCAAGTATCACTCATTAATGTTAGTTCATATTAGTGAGACCATATGGTATTTGTCCTTTTGTTTCTGGCTAATTTCATAATTTCCTCAAGGTCCATCCACGTTGTTACATGCTTTATGACTTTATTCTGCCTTACAGCTGCATACTATTCCATCATATGTATATAGCACAGCATGTTGAGCCACTTATCTGTTGATGACATTTGGGCTGGTACCATCTCTTGGCAGTTGTAAATAATGCTGCTATAAACATTGGTGTGCAAATGTCTACTTTGTGTCCTAGCCCTTGTGTCCTCTGAATAGATACCTAGCAATGGGCTTACTGGGTCATATGGCGATACTATATTTAGCTTCCTGAGGAACCACCAAACTGCCTCCCAGAGCAATTGTACCATTTTATATTCCCACCAACAGTGGATAAGTGTGCCTCTTTCTCCACATCCTCTCCAGTACTTGTTTTCTGTTTTTTTGAAAATGGCCATTCTAATGGGTATCAGATGTTATCTCATTGTGGTTTTGATGTGCATTTCCCTAATAGCCAGTAAAGTTGAGCATCTTTTCATGTGCCTTTTCGCCATTTCTATTTCCTCTTTTGAGAAGTGTCTGTTTATGTCATTCGCCCATTTTGTAATTGCATTGTCTTTTTGCTGTTGAGTTGAAGAATCTCTTTATATATTCTGGATACTAAACCCTTATATGTGGTTTTCAGATATTGTCTTCTGTTGCATAGACTGCCTTTTTACTTTCTTTACAAATTTCTTTGATGCACAAAAATGTTTAATTTTTAGGAGTTCCTATTTATCTTCCAGCATAATGTTGAGTAACAGTGGTGACAGTGGACATCCTCATCTTGTTCCTTATCTTAGGAAAGCTTTCAGTCTTTCCCCACTAAGGATGATATTAGCTGTGGGTTTTCTGTATTTTCACTTTATCATGTTGAGGAAGTTCCCTTCTATTCCTGTCCTTTGATGTGTTTTCATCAGGAAAGGATGTTAAATTTTGTCAAATGCCTTTTCTGCATCAATCGAGATGATCATGCTGATTTTCTGCTTTGAATTGTTGATAGGATGTATTACATTAATTGATTTTCTTATGTTGAACTATCCTTGCATACCTGCAATAAATCCAACTTGGTCATGGTGTATAATTCTTTTAATGTGCTGCTGGATTCTATTTGCAAGTTTTTTTGTTTTTTTTTTCATCTGTATTCATTAGAGAGATTGGTCTGTAATTTTCTTTTCTTGTAGTATCTTTGTCTGGCTTTGGTAAGAGGGTGATGCTGGCTTCATTGAATGAGTTAGGTAGCTTTCCCTCCTCTTCAATTTTTTTGAAGAGTTTGAGCAAGATTGGTACTAATTCTTTCTTGAATGCTAGGTAGAATTCACATGTGAAGCTATCTGGTCCTGGACTTTTCTTTTTGGGGAACTTCTTGATAACTGATTCAGTCTCTTTACTTGTGATTGGTTTGTTGAGGTCGTATATTTCTTCTTGAGTCAATGTTGGTTGTTCATACCTTTCTAGGAAGTTGTCCATTTCATCTATGTTGTCTAGTTTATTTGTATATAGTTGCTCATAGTATCCTCTCATTACCTCCTTTATTTCTATGGAGTCAGTGGTTATATGTCCCCTTCCATTTCTGATTTTATTTATTGGCATCCTCTCTCTTTTTCTTTTTGTCAACCTAGCTAAGGGTCCATCAATTTATTCATTTTCTCAAGGAACCAACTTCTGGGTTTGTTGATTTTCTTGATTGTTGTCATGTTCTTAGTTTCATTTATTTCTGCTCTAATCTTCATTATTCCTTTCCTTTTGTTTGCTTTGGGGTTAGTTTGCTATTCTTTCTCTAGGTTTTCCAAGTGAGCCGTTTATTCCTTGATTTTTGCTCTTTATTATTTTTTAATATAGGCATTTAAGGCAATAAATTTCCCTCTTAACACTGCCTTTGCTGCATCCTATCAATTTTGATATGTTGTGTTTTCATTTTCATTACCTCGAGGTATTTACTGATTTCTTTTGTAATTTCTTTCTTGACTCACTCATTGTTTAAGAGTGTGTTGTTTAGCCTTCACATATTTGTGAATTTTCTGGCCCTCTGCCTGTTAACTGATTTCCACCTTCATTCCATTATGATCTGAGAAAGTGTGTTTTGTATTATTTCAATATTTTTTAATTTATTGAGGCTTGCTTCGTGACCCAGCATATGGTCTGCCCTTGAGAACGATCCATGATGAAAGGGGGGAGCTGAAGTCTCCAACTATTATGGTAGATGTGTCTGTTTCTCTTTTCTGTGTTTTCAGTGTTTGCTTCATGCATTGTGGAGCACTCTGAGTCGGTGCATAAATATTTATGATTGTTAATGTCTTCTTGTTGAATTGTTCCCTTCATTAATACATAGTGTCCTTTTTTGTCTCTTTTAACCGTTTTACATTTGAAGTCTAATTTGTCACGTATTAGTATAGCTAGTCCTGCTCTTTTCTGATTGTTGTTTGCATGAAATATCTTTTCTCAACCTTTCACTTTCAACCTATTTTTATCCCTGGGTCTAAAATGAGTTTCCTGTAGACAGTGTATAAATGGGTCCTGTTTTTTAATCCAAACTTCCAGCTGTGTCTTTTGATTGGGGAGTTTAATCATTAACATTTAGTGTTATTACTATAAAAGCAGTACTTTCTTCTATCATTTTGCCTTTTGGATTTTGTATATCTAACTTTTTTACTCTTTTTACCTTTACTGATATTCTTCATTTCTACACTCTTCTCCAGACCTCTCTCTCCTGCCTTTTTTCTATCTGCCTGTAGTGCTCCCTTTAGTATTTCTTACAGAGCCGGTCTCTTGTTAACAGATTATCTCAGTGATTGTCTGAAAGTGTTTTAATCTTCCCCTCATTTTTGAAGGACACTTTTGCTGGACATAGAATTCTTGGTTGGCAGTTCTTCTCTTTTAGAATCTTATATATATCATACCACTGCCTTCTCACCTCCATGGTTTCTGCTGAGAAATCCATATATAGTCTTATTGGCATGTGATGAATTGCTTTTTTCTCTTGCTGCTTTCAAAATTCTCTCTTTCTCTTTGACATTTTGACAGTATAATTAGTGTTTTGGAGTATGTCTGTTTGGATCAATTTTGTTTGGGGTACACTGCACTTGGATCTGTAATTCATGTCTTTCATAAGAGATGGGAAATTTTCATTGACTGTTTCCTCCCTTAGTCTTTCTGTTCCCTCTTCTTTTCCTTCTGGGACATCCACAGTATGTATATTTGTGCGCTTCATGTTGTCATTCAGTTCCCTGAGACCCTGCTCATATTTTTCCATTCTTTTCCCTATATCTTCTTTTGTGGTTTGGATTTCAGATTTCCAGTCCTCTAGTTCACTAATCCCTTCTTCTGCCTCTTCAAATCTGTCATAGGTTTGCATTTTTTTTTTTATCTCTGCTACTGTACCTTTCATTCCCATAAGTTCTGTGATTTGTTTTTTCATACTTTTGATTTCTTCTTTTTATTTGCTCAGCGCCTTCTTTATATCCTCTCCCAGTTTGTTGATTTGATTTTTGATGAGATTTTCCATGTCTGTTCAAACATCCTGAATTAGTCGTTTCAACTCCTGTATCTCATTTGAATTGTTGGTTTGTTCCTTTGTCTGGGCTGTATCTTTGATTTTCCCAGCATGACTTGTTATTTTTTTTTTTTTTTTGCTGATGTATAGGCATTTGATTTACTTAATTAATTTATTCTGGAGATTGTTTTCACTCTTTTACTTAGGATTTTCTTGCTGAATGGCTTTTCTTGCTGAATGGCTTTATTCTGTGTTGTTTAACAGACTTTCAGTTCAGCTTATTCTAGACCTCTAGCATAGGTTCTGTTTCTGTTTAACTGAATAATTTTTCAGTCCTCATTTTTCTGTTTCTTCCTCTGCCTATATGGAACTTTGTTTTTGAGGAGGGTCTTCTCAGATATTATAGACCCCAGTCAGTTCCCTGACTGCAATAGCCACCATCAGTATTCCCTGAGGGTGAGACCCACCAGGTTGCCAGACTCCTAAGAAGCCTCTAGACTCTGTTTTTCCTATCTTGCCCAGTATGTGGCACTTGTCCACATGTGGCTGCCCACCAGCATGAAGTGGTGTGGTACCTTTAATTTCAGCAAACTCTTCCTGCTGGGGGCATGGTTGAGATAGAGAAGAGGTTGTAGGTTGGCATTAATTGTTTCAGTTTTCCAGCCCCTGGAACCTGAATTTCTTAGAAGGGATTCCACTTGAGCTGGTTCTACCTTTTTCTTGGGGAAGGTACAGCTTTAAGATATCAACTCCTTTCACCTGGCTAGTATGCAGTATAGTTACTCTGTTTCTCAGAGGCTCTTAATTCCGCCCTTGCCTGGGGCAGAGCTGGTGCCTGAGAAGGCTTCCAGTTCTATCTGAGCTGTTAAGCAGTAGAAACAAAGCAAAGAAAAAAACCTTTTCAGAGCAGGAACCCTGCTCCTTGGATTTGTCAATCAAGAGCTTAAATTGGTACATGGTCCTGTGTATCTCCAGGCTCTATATGCACCCCCCCACACACTTTTTTTTTAGGGTACAGTTCTTTTCCAGTATTCTGTGCTGTCCGAGTCAAAAAGCCTCAGTTTTGTTTGGTTTTTGTTTTTCTTTTTCTGACAGCCCTGCCCCCTCTCTGCCAGGGCAAAACCTCTAGTACCTTTAGTGCTTATTCCAGATTTATCTGTGCTGGGGGCCTATTTTCAGTAGTCAAAATTTGTTAATTCTGCAGGTGGAACTTGGTTGAGCCCTTGCTTTCCCCTCTGGGAACCATGCTGTTGTGTCCATGGGGGAAGGGTGCCAGCCTTCATGGCTTGGGGAACTTACAGTTCTCTGTGGGCAGTTCTTTGTGGGGTCTCAGCCAGTCCAGCTTGTCCACACTGGTATATGCTGTGTGTCCGGTCATTGATGTTCCCCAGCATTTGTTCTGTCCTGTTCTTGGCTATTTACCAGCTGCTCTGGAGGACAAGCTAAATTCCATACCTCACTAAGCCACCATCTTAAATGCACTTTTAAATGTTTAATTTTTTTGCTACAAATGGAACAACATTTTAAATTACTTAGATATTTGCCATTTAGGAGCACTGAGAGCCATTAATATTACTTTTTTTAATATGAGTTTTATGGACTTGATTTATACTGTGATAAGCAAATAATTACTTCAGGTAGATCTGAATTCATAGACTTCTGTAAGTTTAAAGTTCGTAATGCTAAAATTATTCCTCTCACACTGGCTTTGTCCTTAGTTTACTCTGTTTTCAAATATGGACCCATTTCACATCCTGCAAGGTATTCTGAAGCATACTAAAAGCAAGAAGAAAGTCATACTACCGTATGAGACCCTTACTATATTAGTTGAGGGTTTTTTTTGTTGCATTAGAAAGCATCACTAGGAAACTTGAAGAAATTCCTTGAATTATGCAAGTCAGTACACAGAACCAAAGAACCAACTGAACAGCTAACATGACCTGAGTAACTTGAATAACTAACCTTCAGGATGGGCAAAAACATGGTTGTGCTGGTGATCTTCCCTCCAAGATGTTGCCATTAGCATGACTGAACTCCATTGACCCTCAATTTCAATGTCTTTCCATTCATGCTTAAGATTTCTAGGAGATAATACGCTTGGCCTGTCTTAAGTAAGGTGTCTAACCCTGGTTCATATCAGCTTTGCTCAGATGTCAAGTCCAAGGAGCCCAGACACATGGTCCATGGCTTTTAGAGAAGGGGGTAGCCCGGTGAAACAGGCTGTCTTCTCCATCAGTGACTACTACTTTGGCTTCAGTATTTTGGGATAAAATCTTTGTAGTGAAACTCCTGAGGCTTAGTATACTCAGTTTCCCAGTGTTGCACCTCTAATAAGTCATCAATTGAGGATGTGAATTTAGGATTGCAGACTCTTGATTTATTTGGGACTGGGTTTTGAGAGTGTTTTTTTTTTTGAATGCCACACTGTTTGGATTTTATTCTGTAGGGAAATAAGATATTGAAGGTTTTTGAGAATAGTCAAAGTGATATTTAAAAAAAAATTATGACAGTAATCATAATTACATAATGGAATGGATTGGAGCAAGGAGGAAAATCTGGGATGATGATATATAGTGGTGGAGAAAAATCGAGTGAAGAACTGGTTAAGCTATGCCATAATTTAGTCAAGAAATTCACCAGAAAGAAGAGGAAATATCATGCTCTTTACTTTATATAAGATTATAACTATAGTATATTATTGTCCTATTTGTTTCTGAGTAGTTATTGTATTTTTAATACAATGCTTTTTTATTCTATTTTAGACTTTGGGGTTAGTGCTTTTTTAGCAACTGGTGGTGATATTACCCGAAATAAGGTGAGAAAGACCTTTGTGGGCACTCCTTGCTGGATGGCACCTGAAGTTATGGAACAGGTACTGTATTTTTGTCTTTTTTTAAATGGTTTGTGGTTTTGTTATAAATCTGAAAAGACTGATTAGTGTTTGCTATGCCATGTTTGCTTTGGGAAATAAATCTCTATTCCTTGGTTGAGACTTTGGCCTAACCTAGAAAAAAGAAACCCAATTCTAGAACTTGTTCAAAGGACGTGAAATTCAGAATTTATACTAAAGACAGCCTAAGGGATGATATAGTCAAGGTTGTTTTAATTATAATTTCTTTAGTAGAAATAAAAAGACCTAATCTTTTTACATTTAATTTTATTACTGTGCTTCTTGAAATCTCCATGTCCTCATTTCCCGTTTGCTGTTCAGTCAACTGCAGTCTGGTGTCACTAACTTTCCAGGAATTGCTAATTCTCACATCCGGTGCTTTTGTTTGAGACCTTATTTTACCTGCCTCCTTTGGCAGCTTTTTAAGCTTTTGACCATCCTCACCTGTGTTCACCTCTTTAGATTCCTTCTTGTCTTCTCATTTTTATTCTACTTGACAAGCCGGTTTTCTGACTTCCTCTCTGGTTCTGCTTCTTCTCTTAAATGATTCTGTTTCCCAGGACTTTGTTCTTGGCCTTGTCCTCTTCACTGATTTCACATAATCACTAGATGTTCTCATCTGTTTTTCTCAGTTATTAATGATTTCCAAGTCATATCCAGTGTGATCTTGTTTCCTAAACCTCCAGATAGATATTTCCAACTCCCTGTGAATACTCCAAATGAACTGTAAATATCTTATGGGTATATCAAACTCAGTGTGTTCAAACTGAGTTAATTTGCACCCCCCAAACCTATTTCTTTTCTTATATTGTATAAGATAAAAAAGATGAAGTCAATATAGACTCACCCTTCCCCATTACCTACCTAATCCATTAATTTAATAATAGCTCCTTGTATCTTCATTTGAATAATATATCCTTTTTTGTTCCCAGCTTAATTTCAGTCCTTCAGTTTACTTTTTAAACTTTTTTTATTAATTAAAAAAAATTAACAAACAAAATATTAAGATATCATTCCATTCTACATATACAATCAGTAATTCTTAATATCATCACATAGTTGCATATTCATCATTTCTTAGAATATTTGCATCGATTTAGAGAAAGAAATAAAAAGACAACAGAAAAAGAAATAAAATGATAATAGAGAAAAAAAAGATTATACATACCATACCCCTTACCCCTCACTTTCATTTACCACTAGCCTTTCAAACTAAATTTATTTTAACATTTGTTCCCCCTATTATTTATTTTTATTCCATATATTCTACTCTTCTGTTGATACAGTAGCTAAAAGGAGCATCAGACATAAGGTTTTCACATTCACAGAGTCTCATTGTGAAAGCTATATCATTGTTCAATCATCATCAAGAAATATGGCTACTGGAACACAGCACTACATTTTCAGGCAGTTCCCTCCAGCCTCTCCACTACATCTTGAACAACAAGGTGATATCTACTTAATGCATAAGAATAACCTCCAGGATAACCTCTCAACTCTGTTTGGAATCTCTCAGCCATTGACACTTAGTCTCATTTCACATTTCCCCCTTTGGTCGAGAAGGTTCTCTCAATCCCTTGATGTTAATTCTCAGCTCATTCTAGGGTTTTTCTCAGTCCCTTGATGCTGAGTCTCAGCTCACTCCAGGATCTCTGTTCCACATTGCCAGGAAGGTCCACACCCCTGGGAGTCATGTCCCATGCAGAGAGGGGGAGGGTGGTGAGACTGCTCGTCATGTTGGCTGGAGAGAGAGGCTACATCTGAGCAACAAAAGAGGCTCTCTTGGGGGTGACTCTTCATCCTAAATTTTAAGTAGACTTGACCTATCCTTTGTGGGGTTAAGTTTCATATGAACAAACCCCAAGACTGGAGGCTCAGCCTATAGCTTTGGTTGTCCACACTGCTTGTGAGAATATCAAGAATTCAACTTGGGAAAGTTGAATTTCTCCCCACTCTCACCTTCAGTTTACTTTTATTAAAGCTATATTTATAGTTTGCTCTCCACCTCCCCCAACCAATCTACATTATCTAGGTATTTATTTGTTTATTTATGTAACTTTTTTTTTAATTGTGAAATATAATATATACACAAAAGCAGTAAATTTGATGTACATTTTAACAGTTATAGAACAAGTTTTAAAATTTGGTAGTGGGTGCAGTTCCAATTTCAGGTTTTTCCTTCTAGCTGCGCCCAGACACTGGAGACTAAAAGAAAAATGATTCAGCAGTCATATTCATTTGTTAAATCCTGTCTTCTCTTTTATAACTCCTCCTCCTTTTATCCTTCTCCCAATCCTTAGGGATATTTGGGCTATGCCCATTCTAATTTTTTCATGTTGAAAAAAGGTTATCTGTAATATGGGATAAGAAATGAAATTAAATGGTATTCTTGGAGAGACCATCCCCTCCGGGTTTCAGAACTTACCTGACCTAGGAACCCTCCAAGAATTATAGGTTTCAGGAAAACAAACTTTAGTGTGTGAAACCTTTAGAGTCTCAGTTTGAGTCATAGTTCTTCTTCAATATTAACAGGAATGATGTTGGTTGGCATTTGGCAAACAGCGACAATTGACAATACCTAGCTGAAGCTTGCATAAGAGTAGCATCCAGGCTAGCCTCTTGACTCTATTTGATCTCTCTTGGCCACTGATACCTTATTTTGTTAACATTTCTTTCCCCCTTTTTGGTCAGGAAGACGTTGTCAATCCCACATTGCCAGGGCCAACTCATTCCTGGGAATCATGCCCCATATTGTCAGGGAAATTTTCACCCCTGAATGTCATGTCCCACATAATGGGGAGGGTAATGCTTTTCCTTCCAGAGTTGTACTTGGATAGAGAGTCAGCCACATCTGAGCAACAAGAGAGATTTCCAAGAAGGAATCCTTAGGCCTCAATATGGGGAGTCATAGCTTCTCCCATATAGAAAAAAGTGGCATAAGGGCAAGCCTCAAAATCAAGGGCTTACCCAATTTTCTTGGGAGACCCCAATGGTTGAGAGGGTAGCTGGGGCTTCCCAGTTGGGAAAGTTTAATAGTTCCATGTATATATATAACTATATACTATATATACATATGTATTTTCCCCCCATTCAGACCCTCAGGGGCCTCTACCGGTACTTTTTAATTATCAGCCCACCATAGTCTGAGATATGTTCTGGTATTATATTAAGCTATACAGAATTCAAGGCCTTATTCCTGTTCTGGACTTGAGGATTCTGAGGTGTTTAAATGAGCTATCCAGACAGGTTGATTTAGATTATGTGTTACCAAAAATTTAAGTTCTAGACATAATAAACTTTTACTCTCATATAGTAGGTGAACATCTAGAGTACATACATTTTTACCCTGTATTCTGATTTATATTAGACCCATTCCAGTTGGCTTTGTTTTTTTTATATTTGTATTGCTATAAATCTTCTTGCACATACAGTCCATCCAAAGTATACAATTGTAACTCACAATACCATCGCATAGTTGTGTATTCATTACCATGATCATTTTTAGAACATTTGTATCACTCCAGAAAAAGAAAGATATATATAAAAAGAAACAGAAAACAGAAAAAGCTCATACCCCTTACCCTTCCTTCTCAGTGACGTACTAGTATTTCAGTCTACTCAATTTTTTACCCTTTATCCCCCCATTATTTATTTATTATTTTTTTAAAATACAATTTTATTGAGATAGTCACATACCATATAATCATCGAAAGCACACAATCAGTGGTTCACAGTATCATCATATATTTGTGCATTCATCATCACAATAGATTTTTGAACATTTTCATTACCCCATACACAATAAAAATAAGAATAAAAATAAAAGTTAAAAAGACCACCCAAAACATCTCATCCCCATTCCCCCCTATTCTTTTATTTGTTGTCTTTATTTTCTTACTCATCTGTCCATACACTGGATAAAGCAAGTGTTAGTTACATGGTTTTTACAATCATGTGGTCACACCATAAAAGCTACATAGTTATGCAGTCATCTTCAAGAATCAAGGCTACTGGGTTACGGTTCAGTGGTTTCAGGCATTTCCCTCTAGCTACTTCAATATACCAAAACTGAAACTGTACTGCATAAGAATAGCTTCCAGAAAGACCTCTCAACTCAAATGAAATCTCTCAGTCACAGAAACTACTGTTTCATTTCTCTTTCTCCTTTTGGTCAAGAAGTCTTTCTCAGTCCCACAATGCTTGGTTTAGGCTTATCCCCAGGAGGAGATAAGTCTCACATTGCGAGGGAAGTTTACCTCCCTGGGAGTCATGTCCCACGTAAGTGGGGAGGGCAGTGAGTTTACCTACAGAGTTGGCTTAGAGAGAGAGGCCACATCTGAGCAACAAAAGAAGTTCTTTGGGAGTGAGCCTTAGGCAGAATTGTAAATAGACTTAGTTTCACCTTTGCAGGAATGTTTCATAAGGGCAGGCCCCAAGCGCTTGACCTATTAAATTTATAGTCCCCAATGCTTGTGTAAAATATTAAGTTTTCCCCAGATAGGTAAGTTTAATATTTCCAAATTTTTCCTCAGTTCCTCAAGGGAACTTTGCAAATACTTTTTTTGGTCTTCTTCACAGAACTCTGGGATATATTGGAATCACACTAACCTGTACCACCGAGATCTTACTCCCTATCCAAGTTTCCATGTAATTATTGTTTTTAAACTGGCCATACAAGTTAAATTAGTATGCTGCAGAAATATAAGTTTTATACTAAATAATAAACATTTCTTCATTTGGTCTCACCTAAAAGTAGAAATTTTAAAATGTAGTCAATATTATTCTTTACTTAGTCTCATTTACCTTAGTCCTAAGCAGATCAGCTTCATTCACATCTCTAGTTTGATCTCTTTTTTCAGTTTTTTGAACAGTTGCTGTACAGGATGATGCTGACTTTCATAGTGGCAGTACTCTAGCTCTGTGTCTCGGATATCACACAGACACCTGAAGTTCCAAGGAATGACCAGATTATACACAAGGAGATCAGCATCTCAGAATTTAGAAATAACAGTTAATACTCAGGGATAGATATCACTGCTGTAAGAACTTACAATCTAGGAACCTTTATAATAAGCCTCCTCCTTATAATAAACTTCAGAGTTTTCACGTTGTATTAGTTTATATTTGTGAGGCATTATAATATCTTTCTTTTTGTTCCTGAGTTATCTCACTCAGCATACTGTCCTCAAGGTTCATTCACCTATTTGCATGCCTCACAACTTCATTCCTTCTTTTTTTAAATTAATTTATGTATTTATTTATTTTTATTCAACATATAAGCACAAACATTCTTACCATATGATCATTACATTCTTGTTATATGATCAGTAACTCACAATATTATCACATAGTTGTGGATTCATGATCATGATCATTTCTTAAAACATTTGCATTAGTTCAGAAAAAGAAATAAAAAGAAAACAGAAAAAACTCATACATCCCATACCCCTTACCCCTCCTTCTCATTGACTTACTAATATTTCAGTCAACTCTATTTTTTACCCTTTATCTCCTACTTCTATTATTTATTTATTTTTTATCCTCATTTTTTACTCCTCTGTCCCTACCCTGGATAAAAGGAGGGTCAGACAGAAGGTTTTTGCAATCATATGGTCACATTGTAAAAGCTGTATAGTTATACAATTGTTTTCAAGAATCAAGTCTACTGGAATATAGTTCAACAGTTTCAGGTACTTCCCCTGTGGTGCACTCCCGTGCACCATAAACTAAAATGTGATATCTATATATTGCATAAGAATAACCGCTAGGATAACCTCTCATGTGTTCCTAGTTTGTAGCCACAGGATGTTATAATATAGGTTAATTGTAGATGCCCCTATCTTTGTTCCTATGTCATAACTATAGGTTCTCGCAAGCTTCTCAGAGTCAAAAATAGAATCTAACACAGTGATTCAAGAGGCATTTATCCTGTTTTGCAGTAGGTCCCACTCTGCTACAACACTTCCTTTTGTGGAAGAATTTCTTTTTAGCCATTAGTTTATGGTCTTATTAAGTTTAAGGATTGTGTAAGAGGTCTACAGAAGCAAATCTTTTGCCCCCTCACCTTTTTTTTTTAACATGGGCAGCCACACGGGAACCAAACCTGGGTCCTTTGGCATGGCAGGCAAGCATTCTTCCCGGCTGAGTCACCGTGGCCCACCCTGCCCCCTTTTTTATCCTTTGATTTTTTACCTACTTTTATTTTGATTTCAAACTTGTTTTACGAAGCTACTTCTTTGTAACTTTTTTTCATTGTGAAAGAAAGGTGATAAAGTAATACCATAGTATTGACCATTTGGAAAACAAAACCTCACTACTACTGCCAAACATTTTATTCTAGTTCTTTCTAGTCTTTTTTGTATACCTGGTTTTAATTTTGTCAGTACTTATGAACTATTTCATATCTGTTTTTCTTCGTGAGTGTTGTCACTAGCTTTTTTCTGTATTTTCATAGAATTCATAAACATTGCTTTAAGTAGACTATATTCCTTTAAGTGACTGTATATACTTAACAGTTTCCCCACTGTTAGTGAACATTGAGATTACCTTTTTTGTTTGTTTTTGCTATTACCTATTATATTTAGCTTTTTCCTATTTTAAATTATTTTTTGGTTTTAAAAGCTTATGAACAGGGTGGGCCACGGTGGCTCAGCAGGCAGAGTTCTCACCTGCCATGCTGGAGACCCATGTTCGTTTCCCAGTGCCTGCCCATGCCAAAAAAAAAAAACCTTGTGAACACTCTCATGGTTCTTGATATATAATCATGGTTCTTGATACATATTAAAGTTACCTTTTAAAAGTGCTTTTAAGCTGGTAAAAGTAATCATTTTTATCTTTTCATTTTTTTGCAGGTCCGAGGTTATGATTTCAAAGCTGACATATGGAGTTTTGGGATCACTGCAATTGAACTAGCCACAGGGGCAGCTCCTTATCATAAATACCCACCAATGAAGGTGAGGCTCATATTCAAAATGGGTATCCCAGCTCCAGTCCCATCAATTTATCAGTCTTTCTTCATTTTCCATTCTTACTCATAGATTTCTGGCCTGCATCCCTTTTTACAACTGGAACTACTAAAATCTGTATTAGATACTTAGTTTTTAGACCTGGATAATTTTGCATTGTAGTTAACCTTTTTCTATGCTATCTCTCCAGCTCCTGACCCTTTAATTAATTTGATATTAGGGACCCATGTCTCCCTTTATATGCATTCCCCAGAGTTCCCTGTGCCGAACAGCCTCAGTGGGGATGATGATCATTCCTACTTCATAAAGTTGAAGGTTAAATAATAATAGTAATTATGTCTACCACTTATTGAGTACTTTTCTGTGGCAGGCACTGTTTTATGTTCTTTTCATATATTAAAAAAGATAATCCATGCAGAGTGTTCATGTACCAGATGCCTTTATTATTCACATTATTAGCTGAATAAAAGTTCAAATAAGTTTGCTTTATGGCAGTTCATTACACAACTTTTACTCAAAGACCTATTATTGTTTTAACTCTAGCTAAGCCTCCTCAAATTTAAACTATATCCTGATCTAGTAGTTGCCTGAAATATAATTTCTAATCTTATCCCCAACATTAGTAACAAATTGAGTTTTTGTCTTTCAAAATGGTGCTGCCAGTATTGTTGTTAACCATTTTTATCAATGTGATCAGCCCTTTATTATAATAGGCATATGAATTCCGTTTGTCTATTTGTAGCTCTAGCTATTGTTTGTGGCCCTGCTTGCCCTCTGACTTTGTTTAAAATTGTAAATTGTTGTCAGATTGGTGTCATTCACAATTGTGTGATTCACATCTGTATTGCCTTGGTGCACTTTGTATTAGTTAGGGTTCTCTAGAGAAACAGAAGCAACAGGGAACACTCACAAATATAAAATTTATAAAAGTGTCTCATGTGACCGCGGAAACACAGAGTCCAAAATCCGTAGGGCAGGCTGTGAAGCTGATGATTCCGATGGAGGATCTGGACAAACTCCACAGGAGAGCCTTTCTCTTCTGAATCCTCCTTAAAAGGCTTCCAGTGATTAGATTGAGCATCACTCATTGCAGAAGACACGCCCCTTGGCTGATTACAAATGGAATCAGCTGTGGATGCAGCTGACGTGATCATGATTTAATTCTATGAAATGTCCTCATTGCAACAGACAGGCCAGCACTTGCCCAAACAGACAAACAGGTACCAACATTTGGCCAAGTTGACACATGAACTTGACCATGACACACTTTAATCCTTTAAAAGAAGTTACTCCGTCCCCTTAAGTAAGGTTGAAACAATATACAGTAAAAATATATTATATATTAGGAGAACAGTGGTTCAGTGGCAGAGTTCTCGCCTACCATGCCGGGCCTGGATTCGATTTCTGGTGGCTGCCTTTGTGAAAAGAAAAGAAAAAAAATATGTATATTATATGTTAAAAAAAAGAAATCCTTGGTATCTTCATATTCAAAACATGGTCATACCTGTATTGAGCTACATGCATATTTAATGAGTGAAATTTTGATTATGTAGAAGGTTAGTGATAATTGAATTTTAAAGCCGTGTTCCACCTACAGGTTGAAGATTCCTAGGAATAAGAGGTTATTCACAAGTTTTTAAACTTACATGTTTTTGTAACTATAAGATGAGAGGCTTTTTCAGTCCAAAGAAATGCTTACTTTAAAAGAAAAGGTGGGAAATTCTGGAATTGTAAGCCATACCAAACTCTGAAATCTTTTCCACAATTAATTGTTGTGGTATGTATTGAAATTTATTGCTTTTTTTAATATATGTTATTTTTCACAAAAAAAGATAAAAATCTGTTGTGATGATATATGCACAGCCATATATATAGTGATATTGTGAGTCTTGATTGTATACTTGGGATGATTATATGGTATGTGAATATATAATATATATCAATTAAAAAAAAGTGGGGTATGAAGGTAAACTCCTGCCTCACACCATATACAATAGTTAATTCCAAATTGGTCAAGACTTAAGTATAAGAACCAGACCAATAAAACATTTAGCATTTGTTGAATCCTAACTTCTCTGTTAACAAATCTTCCCTCTCATTTGATCATTCTTTCAGTCTTCAGGGGTATTTGGGGAGTGACCATTCTAACTTCTTCATGCTGAAAAGGGACTGCGACATGGGGTAGGGGAATGTTCTGGAAGAAACTGATAACTCTTAAGTTTCAGGACTTATGTAGGATAGGAATAATTCAAAGGTTTTAAGTTTCTGAAAAGTAAACTTTCTGTTTATATTTTTTAAAACTTTATGTATTTATTTCTTCAACACAAAAGAAATAGATTTCTTAAAGATCTTTCTAAGTTTAGAAAAAAAGTTTGAGGTTGAATTCATTATGGTTTTTTGAAAAGTTGCATGCTTCAATTTTTTTTTTTTTTTTTTAACATGGGCAGGCACTGGGAATCGACTCCGGATCCTCTGGCATGGCAAGCAAGCATTCTTGTCTGCTGAGCCACTGTGGCCCGCCCACATGCTTCAATTTTATATCACATGTATTCATTCCTTGCTGAAAAAGGATAATGTGATGTAATTAACAATTTTACACATCTTCCACTTGTCAGTTTTGGTGGTTTCTATACTCTTTACTTCATCAGGGTAGCTTTACTGCAACCATGGGTTCCTCAGTAGTTTAGACTTAGTTCTCTTTATTTAAATGGCTTCACTACCTGCTGCTTGCACTTCTACCATGGCTTCTCTTTAGTGTTTTTTCCCACTTTTGTCAGGATTATCACATACCCTAAAGGGAAACTGAAACAACGTACATATGTGACTCTGGTAACCTGTTTCACCTTTATTTAAACCAGGGATTTTCTTTTCTGAAAATCTTTTCTTGCCTAGCTTCATCTTGTTGGCTTGTCTAAGAAATGTGCTGTGTCTTGATCTACCTTTGATTTTTTTTTTCTCCCCTACAAATTGTATCTTTCAGGAATGAGAGATCTGTTTCCTCTCTGTGTTTTTATTTGCAATCTTTCACAAACTTCTGACTGCATACTATAGTGGAGACTTAGTAATTGATTGTTGAATGTCTTTAATAAATTGTAAACTAATGAACTTGCCATCCAACAGCCAGTGTTGTTTGGGGAAATGAAATAAGGAAGTCAGAAGAGCCCACAAATTTGGTGTATAATAATAATAATACTGGTTTTGTACTTAGCCACTTGATTTGCCAACGGTATGTTTAGCTATTGATATCTGCTAGGCAGTTGGAAATTCATAAAATTGAATGCATAGATTTGGAGATTATTCCAATAAAGATGATGATTAATCTATGCAATCAAATAAGATCTTGGAGAGACTTAGTACTGGGAAATAAAAGACCCAAAGGCAGAACTTGTAGGTAATGTTTACATTTCCAAGAAACATGAGTAAGAAAGGAGAATATCCCTGGTTTAAATAAAGATGAAGCAGGTCACTAGAATCACCTAGGTATGGTGTTTCAGTTTCCCTTTAGGGTATGAAATGTGACAAAGCTAGGAAAGGCAGAGGTATAACGAAAGAAGAGAATACAGCTAGTGTGTTGCCAAAAAAGTCAAAGAAGGAAGAGATTTAGGATAGAGTAATCAAGATTGTCAAATGCTGCAGGGGAAGGTATGAAGAATGATTATTTTAAAAGCTTATAGCTTTGTTAACTAGAATGGGAGAGAAGTTTCTGAGGTGCTTTGGAAAGGGAGGGGCAGATTGCAAGGCGTCAAGGAGAAACAGATCCATGAAGAGGTAAAGTCAGTAAGGTTACACTTTTAATTTTGCTGTGGTTTTAATTTTTTTAAGGGAGTTTGAGTAAATAAATAATAGGGGGAAAGGGGTAAAATAAACTGGGTTAATTGAAATAATAGTGGTCATTGAGAGGGAGGGATATAAGGGGCATGGGATGTGTAAGTTTTTCTTTTCCTTTTTCTGGAGTGATGCAGATGTTCTGAAATGATCATGGAGATGAACACAACTATATATGCAATTGTGAACGATTGATTATACATCATGTATGGACTGTATGTGTGTGAAGATTTGTCAATAAAAATAGTAAAAAAAGTTAAATGCTGATTCTCTAGGTGATCCTCAGGACTCTGAAGATAGTCATTCAGACCATTCAAGTAGATTCTTGTTAAAAGGCATTTTAATTTTAAAGATTTTCACTAAAATAAAAACTCAAAATTTTTTTAAAAAAAGAGGTAGTTTTGACAGTATAAGAATGGGGAACAGAGAACGAGAAAAAGTAGAGGATTCTAATTAAAGGACATAGTGTTGATGCATTGAGTCCTTGTGGGCAAATCTAGGAAGTCCACCATCTGTAGGATGTATTTATGTGGGAAACACATAAATAATTCTGGGTTCCAAACAACTGATCTAGATGTGAACTTTTAGAAAATAAAATATGCTTGTATATTGGAGGTTACCTGTATTGAAAATATTTTGGCCACAATATGTATTTAAACTTGACTGAGTCTTCATAAGTTTATATTATATTGAAAAATTTTACAGGTTTTAATGCTGACATTGCAAAATGATCCTCCTTCACTGGAAACTGGTGTTCAAGATAAAGAAATGCTGAAAAAATATGGAAAATCGTTTAGAAAAATGATTTCATTGTGCCTTCAAAAAGATCCAGAAAAAAGGTAAAGCATGAGATGAAGTTTACGTTTTTCTTTGTGGAAAGTCTAAGAATGACATACCTACATGCACAAGGAATTATTTGTACATATTCAAAAGACCTAAGTATAAACATAAGAAAAAGTATACAGAGATCATTATATTAGACTGGAAATGAATTAATTTCTCCCTTCTTTTCAGTATATAGTGTATTCTGAACAGTTCAACTATTTCCTAGTTAATCTCTTATGATTATTAAACTATATATTGTGAACTTTCTGTGACTGTAGTGCTAGGGTAGTGAGAGGTGTTTGTTTTCAGTTTGAATTTAAAAGGCTTAATATCTTGCACTCTTAACAATTTTAATAGCAAAACTAACTCATATAGCGAATGTAGTTAATGCCAGATAACCATACTAATTTCTTTATTTGAATATTTTCAAACAAAAAATTAAAAAGCTTCCTTGTCAATGCTAGGCACATTGGACAAGTGACCAAATAAACAAGGTCATCTAAGGTGTATTTCTTTATTAATAAAACAGAAACAGAGAATGTTGTAGATCATTGAATAAAACCTTTTATTTTATATTTGAGGATACTGAAGTCACCTAGCTACCTTGTCCTAGTGCTGGGCCTTGAATCCAAAACTCCTGATTCCTAATTTAGGCCTCTATTCCCACTCTACTTATTCTTCTGCTTTACCATATATATTCTGCTCAGCTTCCTAAGACTAAGAATTCTTTAATTTTGTTTTCTCTAATAGTCAATGAAAGGAAAAAAATTTAATTGCCATTTGTTCGTGTTTTTATTACATTTACTAGGGCTTCAGAATTTACTATTGGAAATATTGGAGAGAGTAGTTAAGAAAAACAGGAGCAACAAAGTTCAAGCCTGTGTTAAAAGATAGGAAATACTGGGCAAGCCACGGTGGCTCAGCAGGCAGAGTTCTCGCCTGCCATGCTAGAGACCCAGGTTCGATTCCCAGTGCCTGCCCATGAAAAAAAAAAACTTTCAATTAAAACTTGGTTCTGCCAAGTTTATTGATTAAAATAACTGAAAATTACTTTTTAATGTGTCTGTCTACACATATGTATTTCTATATCTTTAAATATACACACAGAGAGGCATATATGTGATATGTATGTCATAAATTTTGTTCACACCATTTTTTTGTTTGGTTGTTTTTTTGGGGTGAATTGGCCAGGAATTTAACCTAGGTCTTTCACATGGCAGATAAGAATCCTACCACTGACCTACCTGTGCACAAAAATTATCTTTTTTTTTATAAGCACCTAGAAATTCCAGATAAAATGAATTAAATTTGAAAAAATAAATTCCAAAGGTATACTTGTAACAAAGGGAGAACTTCAGATACTTGAAAAAATGAGGAAACCATAAATTAGAGAAAATTGTGAACTGATCTTGTGACTGCCCTCAGTTAGACACTGTACTTTCCAGTAACCTATAGGCTTTGCTTTCTAATTACCATGTGGGGACTGGAAACAAGATCTTGGGCTCAGCCAGTGGGAATTTTTAACTGAGATCCCTACTTAAAGTCAGGACTTTAGAAATCTATATTCTCAGTGAAAATATAGACCAAAAACAGAATCTGTCTACACAGAGAGATAACAAAAATCTCTCCTGAATAGCCCAGTTCTGCAAGGAAAATCATTATCCTCCCCCCAAATGGTACATGATATTTAGGGGTGAAAATCTCCCTGACAATTTGGGGCATGACTCCGAGGATGAGTCTGGCCCTGGCACTGTGGGGTAGACATGCCTTCCTGACCAAAAGGGGTGTTGACATCCCTTTTCAACATGAAAAAGTTAGAGTGGGCATTGCCTATAATCCCTGTGGATTGGGAGAAGCATCAAAATAGACAGAGGAGGTATAAGAGAGAAAATAAAATTTAGCAAATGAGTATGACTGCTGAATCACTATATTAATATTCCTACTAGCCTCCAATGTTTTGGAGCAGCTAGAAAGAAAAATCTGAGATGACGGTATGGTAGCCCATGACCAACACTATGGATCTGTTCTGTGATTAATTACTTGTTGAAGCATACTTTGAAAATTATTTCTTTTTCCTTTTTGCTTTATATGTATGTTATATTTCATGATTGAAAAGATGAGAAAACATTTTGCAGTTTTAGAATCTGAATTTTACATTACACTACCTGTGCTATCCAGAAATCCACAGGTTTAGAAAATAAAAACTATTGCCAAGCCAATTTTATTTTCAGCAGAAACAGCACTGGAAGAAACACTTCCAAAACCCAGGTCCCATGGTATTCCCACATATAATGCTTCACTGAAGATAAGATCAAATCCAAAAGTACAAAACACAGTGAAATAATCCACTATAAACAGGAGTCACCAGGCATAATAAGCAGAAATATTAGTACTGCAAGAACTTTGGATAATGCAAATCTCTGAAGAGGCTATAAAATATGTATATTTAAAATAACTAAAACTATGCAAGAATGATTCAAAACCATAAGAAACGAATGTTACTGGCTAAAGAATCAAGTAGGACTTCTAGAAATGAAAAATATAGTCATTGAGATTTTATTGAGGGGATAAAACTGACTTTTATTGTGTACCTTTTATGGGTCAGGCTTTGTGCAAACTGTTTAAACTATGTTTGTTCATTTATTTTGTAACTAACATACTTTTTCTTTTATCCTTTTTCATTCCAGAAAGGCTAAAAGGCAGCTTAGAGAAATACTTAAAACACAATAACGTAAACTGAAAATTGAGAGAAAATTTAAGAAACAAATGTGTAAATGGAGCTATATATGAGGCCAAAGGACATACCATAATAAGGTGCACATCTGATATTGATGGACCCATTTATCTCTAAGTTTTCTAGTAGTTAGTTCGAAGAAGGAAAACCAGTCAGTTATTCAATTTGCCAAATCTATTGGATTAAAACATAGCAAAAGAAGTGGAATTATTCTTGATGTGAAGTCCAGAAAAGAATTTCTCCAGTGGAGAGGAACAGTGTACAATGGACAAAGCCACTTTTTCTAGAGCATTGTCAAAATAGTTTCATATGCAAGTTTTGAAGTTCATCATTGACCCTGGCTGACAATTCTAGAACTAACTAAAAGTAGGTCTACATATGGCAGGGTTATATCATTTTATCCACGTCATAAACCTGTAAGTAGATATTATTCTCCAGTCTTGTAGATGAGGGAATTAAGATTCAGAGATTAAATGATTCGTCTAAAAACACACCTAGTGAGGTGCATGCTCAGGCTTTACAAGGTCTTCTGGCTGCAGGGCAGTAATTGAAATTTAAAACATCGTAGATTCTCCTGAGTATGAGTTGAACTTCTTGCAATGAATAGAATATGGAAAAGTAAAAATAGTAACTTTATAGTGGAGAAAGGTGGTAGTCAGTACCTTCACTGAGTGATGAAAGTTAACAGCACCAGTCATAAAACATTGATATTATGTACCCCCTAACAAAATAGGAATATGTTTAGAAGGGCACATCACCTCCGAGATTTTCTTTCTCCAAATTCATGTCTTCCATCTAGCATGAGAAAACATCAATTTGTGGGATATTTTACAAAAAACTTGACCAGTACTCTCTGAAACTGTTAGGGTTATAGAAGAAAAGAAAGGACTGAGGAACTGTCATAGATTGAAGGAGACAAACAATTTACAAAACCTAAATGTAATATGGTATCCTGGATTAGATCATGGAAAAGGAAAGGGACATTAGTGAAAAAAGTGAGGAAATATGAATAAAATCTGTGATTTAGGTAATAATACTGTACCAGTGTTGATTTTTTAATTTCTTGATAATTATACTGTGATCATGTAAAATGTTAACATTAAGAAAAGCTGGTAAAGTGTATTATATGGAAACTCTATTTTCTTTGCCACTCTTCTGTAAGTCTAAAATTATTTCAAACTAAAAGGTTTTTAAAAAGAAAAAATCTGTAAGCTATTTTTTTAAATCTAGTTTTTAAATGAAAATTAAACTTTTTAAAGAACATGTCTAAGTTAAAAACAAAGCTGAAAAGCCCAATAAAACAAAAGAGAGGTAGATAATTATTGAGTGCTCATCAAATATGTCACTGTTATAAATACTTAACTTATATCTCTCTTTTAATTCTTACAGTAATCTTGTGAGAATGGCACAGTTATTATTTTTGTTTCATAAACAAAGAAAGTAAATCACAGGGAGGTTAAGGAACTTTGCCCAAAGTCGCACAGCTACGAGATTTCTAACCCATGCAATTTGACACTGGAATGCCTACTGTTAGTCACACTACACTGTACTTAGGAAATTGCTTAAGGCAGCACAGAAAGATCGAAAGTGAAAATATGAAAGAAAGAGTATTTGGAGGATAGCAGGAGAAGGTTCAGTGAGTGTGTGTGTGTCTGTGTATATCTATACATGTCTGTACACATATATCTATATGAAATTTCAGAAGAAAGCTAGAAAAAATATAGGAAAAACAATATTCAAGGAAATAATGGCTAATTTTCTAGAATTAATGAAAATTTATATTCTCAGACTAAAGAACCATCCCTGCCCCAAATTCCAAGCAGTATCCGCCCTCCAACTTGTACACATTGCCATGAACTACTGGAAACAAAGGCACAAAGAAGCTTTTTTTTTTAACTTACAAACATTCCATATATGGTACACAATCAATGGCTCACAATAACATCACATAGTATTATATTCATCACCATGATCATTTTTTAGAACATTTGTATCACTCCAGAAAAAGAAATAAAAAGAAAATATACATATCATATCCCTTAACCCCTCCCTTTCATTTGATCACTAGTATTTCACTCTACTGAACTTATTTTAACATTTGTTCCCCTTATTATTTACTTATTTTAAATATTTTTATTGATAAACAACATACCAAGGATTCTTAACATACAAACATTCCATACATGGTATGTTTATATGTTAAATGGCTCACAGTATCATCACATAGTTGTAGGTTCATCACCGTGATCATTTCTTGGAACATTTGCATCACTCCAGAAAAAGAAATAAAAAAAAAAACTCATACATACCATACCCCTTACCCCTCCCTCATTGACTGCTCGTATTTCCATCTACCTAATTTATTTAACATTTTTCCCCCTATTATTTATTTTTAACTTACAATTTTTACTCATCTGTCCATACTGTATATAAAAGGAGCATCAGACAAGGTTTTCACGGTCACACAGTTACATTGCAAAAACTCTATCATTATACAACCATCTTCAAGAAAAATGGCTACTGGAACACAGCTCTACAGTTTCAGGCACTTCCCTCTAACCTCTCAAATACATCTTAAACTAAAAAGGGGTTATCTATAAAATGCGTAAGAATAACTTCCAGGATAACCTCTTGACTCTGTTTGAAATCTCTCAGCCACTGACACTTTATTTTGTCTCATTTCTCGCTTCCCCCTTTTGGTTGAGAAGGTTTTCTCAATCCCTTGATGCTGAGTTCCAGCTTATTCTAAGATTTCTGTCCCATGCTGCCAGGGAGGTTTACACCCCTGGGAGTCATGTCCCACGTAGAGAGGGGTAGAACAGTGAGTTCACCTGCTTGGTTGGCTAAGACAGAGATAGGCTGCATCTGAGCAACAAAAGAGGTTCTCTTGGGGGTGACTCGTAGGCCTAATTATAAGTAGGTTTAGCCTATCCTGTATGGGAATAAGTTTCAGATGAACAAATCCCAAGATTGAAGGCTCTGCCTATTGATTGGTTGTCCCCACTGCTTGCAAGAATATCAGGAATTCTCCAAGTGGGGAAGTTGAATTTTCCACCTTTCTCACCATTCCCCCAAGGGGACTTTGCAAATACTTCTTTATTCACTGTTCAAATCACTCTGGGATTTATCGGGCATCACTCTGGACAAACCTACAAAATCTATGCCCTACTCAAAGTTCCATGTATTTATGATGTTCAATTTACCTGTCTATACAAGTTATACTGGGAAATGCACTAGTCAGAATATAAATTTTGTACCAAATAAACATTTGCAGCCTGAGGGAACAGTACCAAACTGAAGAAGAGCAGGTGGACTATCAACCACTGTCCATATAAGTTATATTAGGAAATGCACTAGTTGAAATATAAATTTTGAACCAAATAAACATTTGTGACCTGAGGAAACAGAGTACCAACTGAAGAAGAGCAAGTGGACTGACAACCACCTCCCTAATAAGAACAATTAAGGCCAGAATACAGTGGGTAATACTGAGATAAAATAACGTAACCTAGAATTCTCCATCTAATCAAACTGTCATTCAAGAGTGAAAATGAAATTAAGATATATTTCAAAGAGAGTTTTCTAGTCACATTCTATCACTTACAATCTGTACTTCAAAAAATAAGAAGCAAACTCAGAAGCATTATTGAACAAACAGATTGTTGGACAACATAGGTCAATCTTGACTAAATGAAAAGATAAGAATGATACT
This sequence comes from Tamandua tetradactyla, assembly GCF_023851605.1. Lineage (NCBI taxonomy): Eukaryota > Metazoa > Chordata > Mammalia > Pilosa > Myrmecophagidae > Tamandua > Tamandua tetradactyla. Next base: position 49,184,633 of record NC_135341.1, on the reverse strand, counting down.
GTCTGATTAGGGGCTAAAAAAAGTAGAACTATAATACTAGAAACAAGGAATATGAATTTTAAGGCCATGTTTTAAATTCTTTGGCTTTTAGTCAAGTATACATATTAAAATGTTAGGAATTGCCATTTAAAATATAGAAGTAGAATGTAGAATTCCACACCAGAAGGAAGAAAAAGAAATTAAAGGAAGTCTTATAAATTACAAAGTAACATAATGAAATATACATATATTTATACCACTAATTTAAACAAATGTTTTAAAATTGGGTTTAACTTGTCAACTAAATTAGAGATTCTGAGATTCAGGTTTTTTAAAAATGCATGATCTTTATAAGAGATACCTAAAATGTGACAGAGAAAGATAAAAAGTGGGGAAAACTGGCATATTCAAACCAAATAGAAGTTGGAGTACCTATGTTAACATCAGATAAAATAATCTTTAAGACAAAGTCATTATTAGGGATAAAGAGGTTTCATTTTGCAATGATAAAAGGAATAACATTGGAAATATCTAATAATCCTGAAAATATATGTCCCTAATAACATATGTCCCTAATAACATACCCTTAAAAGATATAAATTACAAGTGGGAACTAAACAAATCTACAATCATAATATATGCCTCTTTCAGAAATCTAATATAGCAAACAAATAAGATTTAGTAAATTTGAAGATAATAATAAATTTGATCTAATGGACATGTGAAAATCAATAGAAAATCCATTTTAAAATTCTTTGTACACACACGGAACATTTATAAGATTGACCACATTACAAAGAAACATTACTTAGAGGAAACTAAAGCCTTAAATACTTACGTTAAAGAAAGAATAGAGATTGAAAATCAGTGAGGTTTTCAATCATGAACATTCAACTCATGGAGTTAGAAAAGTAACAGTAGAATAAACTGAGAGCAGAAAAAAGTAATAACAGCATAAGTAAATGTAAAATGAAGGTCTAGTGGAAAGGATAAAACCACAAGGTAGATTTTTAACATAGTAATAAAATAGGTAAAAAGTTCTGGTAACTTCTGGGTCAAGATGGCAGCTTAACAACATGAGCATTTTAGCTCGTCCTCCAGAACAACTACTAAATAACCAGAAACAGTACAGAATAGCTCCTGGGGCCACGTTAGTGACTGGACACACAGCGTACCCCAGTCTGGACCAGCTGGACCAGCTGTGAGCACCCCGCAGAACCGTGAGTTCTCAAAGCTGCGGCGGCCAGCGCCCCTCCCCCACAGGCCACTTCCCAGAGGGGAAAGGAAAGGACTTTACCAGCAGCAGGGACTGGGCACAATCAAATGCCAATTGTGGAACTAATTAACAAATTCTGACTACTAAAAATAGGCCCCCAGCTTAGGTGAACCTGATCAAAGCGGAGGTTGCTCATTTTGCCCTGGCACCAAGGGGGCAGGACTGACAGAAAAAGGGGGGGAAAAAAAAGAAGGAAATAGAGGTTTTTGTGGCTGTGTATCTACAAAGGCTTGACTGCCTCTGGATACAGCGGCAGGACTTTTCAGGCTGCAGCTGCCCCAGGCATAGGCAGAAGTGAGCTCTTTTGGGGGCTTATCTGGAGCCTGTGCCTTCCCCAGGGGAGGGGTGAAGCCCCACCCAGGTGGAATCCCTCCATCAAGGAATTCAGACACCAGGGCTTGGTAATTTGAAGCCATTAAAACCAGCCTACAACCTCTTCTCTGTCTCCACCATGCCCCCAGCAGGGAGTGTCTGCCAAAGTTAAAGGTACCGCATCATCTTATGCTGGTGGGACCTGCAGTCAGACAAGCGCCACATACTGGGCAGGATAAGAAAAACAGAGTCCAGAGACTTCACAGGAAAGTCTTTCAAGGTGCTGGGTCTCACCCTCAGGGAAAACTGACGCAGGTGACTCTTTCCTCCTGATAGGAGGCCAGTTTGGTCTGGGAAAATCTGGCTGGGGTCTAGAATATCTAAGCAGACCCTCCTAAGTGTGTGTGGGGGGAAGGCACCACACAAGCAGGGCAAGAAACAAGAAAACAAGAACTGAAAAATTCTCCTCTGTTAAACAAAACTTAAGCTAAAGGTCCAGATAAAGCTGAACGGAACGTCAAAGAACAGATAAACAACAAATTCATCCAGCAAGAAAACCCTAAATAAAAGAAGTAAAAGCAATCTCCAGAATAAACTAATTAAGGTAATTAAATGCCTAGACACCAGCAAAAAATAACAAATCACACTAGGAAAATTGAAGATATGGCCCAGTCAAAGGAACAAACCAACAATTCAAATGACATACAGGAGCTGAAACAATTAATTCAGAATGTACAAACAGACATGGAAAACCTCATCAAAAACCAAATCAATGAATTGAGGGAGGATATAAAGAAGGCAAGGAAAGAACAAAAAGAAGAAACTGAAAGTCTGAAAAAACAAATCACAGAACTTATGGGAATGAAAGACACAGTAGAAGAGATGAAAAGAACAATGGAAACCTACAATGATAGATTTCAAGAGACAGAACATAGGATTTCTGAACTGGAGGACGGAACATCTGAAATCCGACAAGAAACAAGCTATAGGAAAAAAAACGGAAAAATATGAGCAGGGACTCGGAAGTGAAAGACAATATGAAGCGCACTAATATACGTGTTGTGGGTGTCCCAGAAGGAGAAGAGAAGGGAAAAGGAGAAGAAAAACTAATGGAGGAAATTATCACTGAAAATATCCCAACTCTTATGAAAGACTTAAAATTACAGATCCAAGAAGCGCAGCGTACCCCAAAGAGAATAGATCCAAATAGACATACTCCAAGACATTTAATAATCAGAATGTCAGAGGTCAAAGAGAAAGAGAGGATCTTGAAAGCAGCAAGAGAAAAGCAATCCATCACATACAGGGGAAGCCCAATAAGAGTATGTGCAGATCTCTCAGCAGAAACCATGGAGGCGAGAAGACAGTGGAATAATATATTTAAATTATTAAAAGAGAAAAACTGCCAACCAAGAATTCTATATCCAGCAAAATTGTCCTTCAAAAATGAGGGAGAAATTAAAACATTTTCAGACAAAAATCCACTGAGAGAATTTGTGACCAAGAGACCAGCTCTGCAAGAAATACTAGAGGGAACACTAGAGACAGATACAAAGACAGAAGAGAGAGGTGTGGAGAAGAGTGTAGAAAGGAAGACTATGAGCAAAAGTAAAAAGAAGGAAAATTAGATATGACATATAAAATCCAGAAGGCAAACTAATAGAAGAAAGTGCTATCCGTGCAGTAATAACACTGAATGTTAATGGGTTAAACTCTCCAATCAAAAGACATAGTCGGGCAGAATGGATTAAAAAACAGGACCCATCTATATGCTATCTCTACTCAAAGGACACGAGGCCAAGGACACAAATGGACATTTACACACCAATGTTTATAGCAGCATTATTAACAATTACGAAGAGATGGAAACAGCCAAAATGTCCATCAACAGACAGTAGACTAAACAAACAGTGACATTTACATAAGATGGAATATTATGCAGCTGTAAGACAGAATACAGTTATGAAGTATGTAACAACATGAATGGACCTTAAGGACATTATGCTGAGTGTGATTAGCCAGAAACAAAAGGACAAATACTGTATGGTCTCACTGATATGAACTGACATTAGTGAATAAACTTGGAATATTTCCTTGGTAACAGAGACCATCAGGAGATAGAAATAGGGTAAGATATTGGGTAATTGGTGCTGAAAGGATACAGATTGTGCAACAGGACTGAATATAAAAACTCAGAAATGGACAGCACAATTATTACCTAACTGTAATACAATTATGTTAAAACACTGAATGAAGCTGCATATGAGAATGATAAAGGGAGGAGGGCTGGGGCATAAATGAAATCACAAAGAAAGATAGATGATAAAGATTGAAATGGTGTAATCTAGGAATGCATAGAGTGTATAGTCATAGTGACTAAATGTACAAATTTAAAAAGTGTTTTTGCATGAGGAAGAACAGAAGAATGTCATTACTGCAGTATGCTGAAAATAGATGGTACTTAATAGTTTAAAATTTCAACTAATGTGTGAGATTAAAGCAAAAAATGTTTATTTGGTACAAATCTATACTTTGACTAGTGCATCTCCTAATATAACTTATGTAGATAGTTGATTGAACACCTTAAGTACGTGGAACTTTGTATAGGACATGAGATTTTGTTGGTTTGTCCAGGTGATGCCCTGATGAATCCCAGAGCGATTTGATCAGTAAGTAGAAAAGTATTTGCAAAGTCCCCTTCGGGGAATGGTGAGAACGGGGGAAAACTCAACTTCTCCAAGTTGAATTCTTGATATTCTCACAAGCAGTGTGGACAACCAAAGCTATAGGCTGAGCCCCCAGTCTTGGGGTTTGTTCATATGAAACTTCACCCCACAGGGGATAGGTCAAGCCTACTTAAAATTAAGCCTAAGAGTCACCCCCAAGAGAACCTCTTTTGTTGCTCAAATGTGGCCTCTCTCTCCAGCCAACACAGCAAGCAGACTCACTACCCTCCCCCTGTCTAAGTGGGACATGACTACAAGGGGTGTGGATCTTCCTGGCTCCGTGGGACAGAAATCCTAGAATGAGCTGAGATTCAGCATCAAGGGATTGAGAAAAAACTCTAAAATGAGCTGAGACCTAGCATCAAGGTATTGAGAAAACCTTCTCCACCAAAAGGGGGAAGAGTGAAATGAGACAAAGTGTCACTGACTGAGAGATTCTAAACAGAGTCGAGGGGTTATCCTGGAGGTTATTCTTATGCATTAAGTAGATATCACCTTGTTATCCAAGATGTAATGGAGAGGCTGGAGGGAACTGCCTGAAAATGTAGAGCTGTGTTCCAGTAGCCATGTTTCTTGATGATGATTGTATAACGATATAGCTTTCACAATGTGACTGTGTCATTGTGAAAACCTTGTGTCTGATGCTCCTGTTATCTACTATATCAAGAAAGGACAATTTTAAGCCAATCTCACTTATGAAATTAGGTGCAAAAATCTTAGAAAAACCAAAACCTGCACATATCATGCCTTAGGGTAGGAATAGAAAGGATGGTTAGGACATTTATTTATGTCATTTAGTACATTAAAAGATTGAAAGAAATATAATTATCTCAGTGGATGCAAAAAAATATTCGATAAAACACATTTATAGTATAATTTATTCACAATTATGAATAGAAGGAATCCTTGATCATTGTCACTATGCGCAACACTTTCATATATTTCTAAATGTTCCTAAGGGTATACTATTGCTGTAGTTGAGAATCATAACTATTAAAAAGGGTTTTGAAGAAAATGTAGCATAGTATCTATGATATCTTGGTAGAAAACTCTTTCTTTTCTTTCATTGATTTTTAAAAATATAACAACAATGAAACACAAACATTCTTAACATATGATCATTCCATTCTACATATATAATCAGTTATTCACAATATCATTGCATAGTTGTATATTCATCATCATGATCATTTCTTAGAACATTTGCATCAATTCAGAAAAAGAAATAGAAAGAAAACAAAATAATTCATACAGACCATACCCCGTACCCCTCCCTTTCACTGATCACTAGCATTTCAATCTGGTAAATTTATTTTAACATTTGTTAAATTATTTATTTTTATTCCATATATTTTACTCATCTGTCGATCAGACAGAAGGTTTTTACAAACACACAGTCACATTGTGAAAGCTGTATCATTATACAATCATCTTCAAGAAACATGGCCACTGGAACACAGCTCTACATTTTCAGGCAGTTTCCTCCAGCCTCTCCATTACATCTTGACTAACAAGGTGATAATCTATTTAATGCGTAAGAATAACCTCCAGGATAACCTCTTGACTCTGTTTGGTATCTCTCAGCCACTGATGCTGTATTTCATCTCATTTTGCTCATCCCCCTTTTGGTGGAGAAGGTTTTCTCAATCCCTTGATGCTGAGTCCCAGCTTATTCTAGGATTTCTGTCCCACGTTGCCAGGAAGGTCCACACCCCTGGGAGTCATGTCCCACGTAGAGAGGGATAGGGCAGTGAGTTTGCTTATTGTTGACTGAGAGAGAAAGGCCACATCTGAGCAACAAAAGAGGTTCTCTTGGATGGGTGACTCTTAGGCCTAATTTTAATTAGGCTTAACCTATCCTTTGTAGGGTTAAGTTTCATATGAACAAACCCCAAGATTGGGGGCTCAGCCTATTGCTTTGGTTGTCCCCACTTCTTGTGAGAGTATGAAGAATTCTTCACTTCTCAGCAAGCAAACTCACTGCCCTCCCCCTCTCTACGTGGGACATGACTCCCAGGGGTGTGGACCTTCCTTGCAGTGTGGGACAGAAATCCTAGAATGGGCTGGAACTCAGCATCAAGGGATTGAGAAAATCTCAACCAAAATAGTGAAATGAGACAAAATAAAGTGTCGATGGCTGAGAGAGTCCAAACGGAGTCAAGAGGTTATCCTGGAGGTTATGCTTATGCATTAAAGAGATATCACCTTGTTAGTCAAGTTGTAATGCAGAGGCTGGAGGGAACTGCTTGAAAACATGGAGCTGTGCTCTGGTGGCCATGTTTCTTGAAGACAATTATATGATGATATGGCTGTCGCAGTGTGACTGTGTGGTTGTGGGAGCCTTGTGCCTGATACTCCTTTTGTCTACCTTATTGATGGAGAAGTAAAATATATGGATTAAAAATAAATATATAATAGGGGGAACAGATGTTAAAATAAATTTAGTAGATTGAAATGCTTGTGATCAGTGAAGGGGAGGGGTATGGTATGTATGAATTTTTTTCTGTCTTTTTATTGCTTTTTCTGAATTGATGCAAATGTTCTAGGAAATGATCATGATGAATATACAATTGTGTGATGATAGTGTGATTTATTGATTATATAGCAAGAACAGAATGATCATTTGATAGTAATGTTTGTAAGTGATTATGTATCATAACCAAAAAATAAATAAATTGAAAGAAAGAAAGGGAGTAATAAGGGGTATGGTATGTATGAATTTTTTGTTGTTGTCCTTTTATTTCTTTTTCTGAATTCATACAAATGTTCTAAGAAATGATCATGATGATGAATATGCAACTATATGATGGTACTGTGAATTACTGATTATATGTGTAGAATGGAATGATCTTATGTTAAGAGTATGTGTGTTTCTTTGTTGTCATATTTTTTTTAAAAATTTTAAATTAATTTTAAAAAATTAAAAAAGAAAAAGAATTCTCCACTTGAGGAAGTTAAATTTTCCCCCTTTCTCACCATTCCCCCAAGGGGACTTTGCAAATACTTTTTCATTCACTGTTCAAATCACTCTGGGATTTATCAGGTCATCACTCTGGACAAACCTACAAAATCTTATGCCCTACTCAAGGTTTCATGTACTTATGGTGTTCAATTAAGCTGTCCACATAAGTTATATTAGGAACTGCACTAGTCAAAATATAAATTTTGTACCAAATAAACATTCTCTGCTTTAGTTTACACATTAGTTAAAATTTTAAAATACTAATTACCATCTATTTTCAGCACCCTGCAGTATTGACATTCCTTTGTTCTTCCTTATGCAAAAACATTTTTAAATTTGTACATTTAGTCACTATCATTATATTCTCTAAGCATTCCTAGATTATACCATCTCAGACTTTATCATCTATTTTTCTTTCTGAAGAAAACCCTTTCTTATATGATTCAAAAAGCATCAGCCTTAGGACTAAGGTAAATCAGGATACAGGGTAAAGGATGATGTGGTCTATATTTTAAAACTTCAACATCTGTGTGAGATAGAGATGTTCAGTGTAAAATTTATATTTGGGGTAGTGCATTATCTATTTTAACTTGTATGGTCAGTTTATTTGAACACTGTAGTAACATGGAGTCTTGAATAGGGCATAAGATCTTGTTGGTTTGTATAGGTTAGTGTGATGCCCCGATATATCCCAGAGTAATTTGGGCAGAGAATAAAAAAGTATTTGCAAAGTACCTTTGAGGGGCTAGAGAGAAAGGAGGGAAGTATTCAACTTCAACATCTGGGGAATTCCTGATATTCTCACAAGCAGTAGGGAAACCAAGTCAATAGGTTGAGTGTTTGATCTTCAGGGCCACCGCTAATATATGTTAGCTATAATTATAATTAGGTCACTCCCAGAGAACTTCTTTTGTTCCTCAGATGTGGCCTATCTTTCTAAACCAACTTGGCAAGTGAACTTGCTGCCCTCCCCGCCATCCTCCATGGGACATGGTTCCAAGGTATGATGAGCTGGGACCTGGCATCATGGGATTGAGAAAGTCTTCTTGACCAAAAGGGGAAAGAGAGAAATGAGATAAAGTTTCAGTGGCTGAGAGATTTCAAACAGTGTCAAGACGTTATCCTGAAGGTTATTCTTATGTAATATATAGATATCCCTTTTTAGTTTATGGTCCACTGGAGCGGCCAGAGGGTAGTACCTGAAACTGTTGAACTGTGTTCCAGTAGCCTTGATTCTTGAAGACAATTATATAACTATGTAGCTTTTACAATTTGACCATGTGATTGTGAAAGTTTTGTGTCTGATATTCGTTTTATCCAGGGTATGGACAGATGAGTAAAAATTAAGGATAAAAATAAATAAAGGGGGGTAGAGAATAAAAAATCGGGTAGATTAAAATACTAGTGGTCAATAAGAGGGAGGGGTAAAGGGTTTGGGATGTATGAGTTTTTCCTGTTTTCCTTTTATTTCTTTTTCTTCAATAAGAGGGAGGGGTAAGGGGTTTGGGATGTTTGAGTTTTTTTTCTATTTTCTTTTTATTTCTTTTTATGGGGTGATGCATATGTTCTAAAAATGATCATGGTGATGAATACCCAACTGTGATAATATCGTGAGCTGTTGATTGTATACTTTGGATAGACTATGTGATGATTTCTCAATAAAAATAGTTTTTAAAAGATATGAATTGAGGAAAACGTATCAACTTGATAAATTTATATCAAAAGAAAAAGTATTTCACAGAATACACCATAAACAAGTGAAAATGCAGGCTGGATGAAGATGTTTGTAATGCATATAACCAACAATGGATTAACACCTAGAATGTTTTTTAAAATCCAATAAATCAATAAATGACAGAAAATTCATTCAATGAATTGGTAAAGACTATGATAAGCAGTTTGTAGAAGAGGAAATCTGAAAGACATATAAAATATGCTTTTTCTCTAGGAATATAGGCAATACAAATTAAAATGGATATTATTTTAGACACATCATGTTGACAAAAAAACAACAAATTTCTAGTGACATCAAATGTTGCCAAAGTTACTGACACGCAAGAACTCTTAAACCATACTGGTGATACTATAAATTAATACAGCCAAGACATGATATTAATTTTAATTCTTATATCCCATTATGTTTAGATAGAATTTACCAGTTTGCATAGGACTTTCAAATTTTCTCTTTTAAAATCTCTATATAGTAAGCCTCTGAAGCACCAATTTGCAAGCTTGACAGTATATTGTTATCTCCTGGGGATTCTAAAAACTGATAAGTAGGTCTGTCCCTAAGTCTTCTGCTTTAATTGATAGTGGGTGCAAGTTGCCATCAGGATTTTTTAAAAATCTCCCAGGTATTCCATTGTACGGCAGTTTAAGAGCCACTGCTCTTGGTACTTGGTCAGGTAATACTAACTCTTAGAGAAGTTGTGATTTGCTCAGGATTATACGGTAGATAGATATATATGGTGAAGTATAAAGTCCAGTCTCTCAAATTAGTGTTCTTCTTTCTTCTCATACTCTTTTAAAAGTTGGCGAAATTGAAAATTTAATATTGTGCATAGTTGAGTTAGAAATCTAAGTTTAGGTTAAATTTGGGGAATAAACTTTACCTTTAGAATCTTCGGTTGTTTAAGGGAAGTTGTGAGGTCTATTATGTAAGAATCCATAGTTACCAGAACTGAAGACTGGCTAAGCAGCCACGGAGCAAGGATCACAGGACTCTGTTTGGTCCACTTTGTGTTTATGATTTTAAATATATTTTTATGATTTGCTAAAGCAGACTTGTCTAACCTACTTCTGAGGAAATAATAATTTTAAATAGCAAATATATTAGAAGCCACTAAGAAATGTTTTCAAAAGAAACAATTCACAAATGAGTTTTCCACAGAATCTAAAACAATAATTATCAGGATATTTCTCTTTGTGCTTTTTATTCCATTCAATGTCTTTTACCAAGTTTTTTCCTACCTTTTTGTTTTTTTGCCTTTTAGCAGGTTAAGGAAAGTGGACTATACTGAGTTTTTGTATTGCTGCTCATGAAGTCATTTTTTAAATGGAAGCCCACATTATACTTGAATTAACTATAAAACTTTTCTTTTCTGGTTTTAGACCAACAGCAGCAGAACTGTTAAGGCACAAATTTTTCCAGAAAGCAAAGGTAGGAAATTCTGGCTTTCAATTATATGTGTTCATATGATACTCCTTAATTACCAAAATTATGTTCAGTGTTCAGAAGTTGCATTTCTTAAGATAATTATATTTGGAGGAGTGATAGATCAAATAATTTCTGAGGGCATTATCTATAGCACAATCTTTGGTGATAGAGATAAATCCTTTCTTAAAATTAAGTTTGGAATTTAGCAAATGCACTTTTTCACAAATTAAATATCGAGTTAAATTTATAATGGTAACAGTGATTATTAAATTTTGCCATTATAAATAACAATTGGTGAAAAATCCTGAACTCTCGTTTCAGGTCTCCCTAATAAACTAATAAACACTTCATTTCCCAAAGATATCAGATAAGTGGGATATGACTGTAGTTGGAAATGTGGGACCATGATCCCAAAGGACATATGATAAAGCAAACTCTTGATAGATAATGGTTCATATAGTATATTTAAGCTTTGTCTTAATTTGTAGAACTATGTGTAGGAGTGGTAATATGATAAAAGAGTTTCAGAGTAAAGAATGGAAGTTCTCATACTCATTTTTAATACAATCTATGACATTTTAATTGTGGTGAACATTTCTGTGACTTTTTGGTTAGAACTTCTAATAAAAAAAAAATACTCATTTTTCTTCTCCAGAATAAAGACTTTCTTCAAGAAAAAATATTGCAGAGAGCACCAACCATTTCTGAAAGAGCTAAAAAGGTAGATGGAATTTAACTCTGTTTTCTTGGGAAATTGCATAGACTAGAGTCACTTTATTTTTTGCATCTTGAAAGTATATGTTAAGTAATAACTTAGTAACAATTTATGAGTGTTATAATTTATTTCAATCCTTTGCATAGTATATTTTGATTATATTGATTCAGCAAATATCAGTATTATTTCTCTGTTTTCTACTGGAATGAAAAACTGTGTTAGACAACAATCAAATGAATTCTAAACCCTGTTTCCAAATGGATACTAAACAGTGTTTCCAACTACCAGAGTAAATTATGACTTTACATGGCATTTTTAGCCATGGATATAAGTTACATTATCCTATTCTAGATCTAAACTTTCTACTGCTTTTACTTAAGGAACTTTATTATGTTATAACTTTGTTATGCATATGTAATATATATCCTTGATCATAATATGAGCCATTGCCAGAGAATATATTAAGATCCCAGTTTAGGGAAAACGTATTTATAAGTGTTCCCCTCCATGATACTTTTATGCATCTTTGGCACAATGGGGAGGAGAAAATCCTTCCTTTTTCCTACTTTTACTTCTCTGCTTAAAGTAGATTTGTGCTTTGTAAAAGAAATTTTATGCCAATGATAGAATTGAAAGAGAAGATAAAGGACCTATACTTCATATAATACAGTGGTAGGCCAGCCCAGAAATGAAAATGATTATGTCTGCTAGGTGGCCTATTCTCTTCCATCGATCTCATTGCTTAGGTATTCTGGTATTGCTGAAAATGTTGTTGATTAATAAAGCACCAGGAAAGTATATTAAAAATTTGAAATTATGTTTTTATTAATTAATGGTAGTTCAAGTGACTTTACTTTAGTAATATATCTGCGCACAGACTAGGATCTTCAAATCCAGCTATCAATGACTCCATCTTTCTTTCCTGGAGAGTCTTTGAGAAGCACCAACAAGTTATTGTTTTCTAGTATTTTTCCTTAAGACTTAAAAGTTGTAACATTTTCCCCCCTTCTTCCTCAGAATCTTTTTACTTGTACCTAATTCCTGAGATATTCTTTCCCCAAATCAGTGATTATCATCTATTATTGCACATCAAAATCACTGAAGACTTAAAATAAAACAACAAAACACCAGTATCATTCCAAACCAGTTAAATTGGTTCCTTTGAGGGGTAGAGTGTAGGAGTAGCTACTTGGCTAAAGACTCACTTAGTTCATTCCCTCTCTTCATTAAAATGGCACTTCTTGGAATAGTTTTCTCAGACTGTCTTAATAGAATAACACCCTGCCATCACCCCTATCCTTTTGTCCTACTTTATTAAAGTGATTTTATTATTGATATGTTACATTTATTTGTTTATTGTCTTTCTGTACTATTAAAAGCATAATGAGAGTAGGGGCTTCTGTTCATTGCCATATCTTCTGTAGGCTTAGGAAAGTTCCTGGCACTCAATAGGTATGCTAAATATTTATTGGATGATTGAATGAATCTTAAAATCTCTATGCTTATAATTGTTTACAATAAATCCCAAGTGTGAGACATCTTGATTTAGTATCTCTAGTCTGGTTCATTTAAGAAGAATGAACCTGAAAAGGATAGCAGATGAAATATCTGCATTTATTTCTAGCCTCTTGTCGAAAAATTCCTGCTAAAAGAACTCTAAGAATAAAATGAAAAGGTATAAATCCTAAGGACAAAGAATGCAAGAGTGACAGCTGCAACCGAATTTTCAAAATCATATATGGCAAAGTAATAAGTGGCAAGTGACTCGGCAAATCAAAGGAATCTAATTGCCATGCCAGCAGTAAGGAAAACTTAGAAGACCCCCCAAAGTGAAGGGATTATCAGTGCCAGGTACCTCCAGAAAATGAAAGTGAAAATAAAGCCAAAAGCAGGAGGATTGATCAGAAGCCTATTTAAGGTAGAGTCAGATTCTCATTCTCCTCCCTCACTCAACACTGCATCCCCAGAGCTATCTGGAGTTTATTCTACAGAAAGGTAAAGCCAATTAGAACTGAGGGACATGAGCACAGTTGAGTATAGAGTTAATTTGTAATTTACTGAAGATGAGCATTAAAGTAAATATTTAAATTCTGATTTTTTGGGCGGGCCACAGTGGCTGGCTCAGCAGGTAAGAGTGCATGCCTGCCATGCCCGAGGACCCGGGTTTGATTCCCAGTGCCTGCCCATGTAAAAAAAAAAAGAAAGAAAAATTCTGATTTTTTTTTTTTTTTTTTTTTTGCATGGGTAGGCACCGGGAATCGAACCCAGGTCTCCAGCATGGCAGGCAAGAACTCTGTCTGCTAAGTCACTGTGACCCACCCTGAATTCTGAATTTTGAGAATCCCCAGTTATATTCCCTCATTCAGCTCCTAGAACTCCAGCATCCAGGCTTATTACTCTGCCCTCCCCCAGATAGGATATTAGAAGGTCCACATTTGATTATTCTGACCAACCTAAAAGGAGAAACCTAACGGTACTGATATTTGAAGATTCCCCTTTGTAATGACCACTGACATCATTCTGTAGTGAACCTCATAGTCAGCAAGTTCTAGCTGCTAAAAAACTGATTGCTTCCAATCGACTTTTTAGTGTCTTGCTCTTAAGTATAAGCAGAAAGCTAGGTTCACAGGATATCTGAGGAAAACCTCTTAATGTAAATGACAGAGGACAAAATAAACACACAGGAAAAAGAAACAGAGGAAACATAACCTATGTAGAAAGACAAGTTAAGTAAAATCTTTCTTTAGAAATAAGTTTGCATTCCTGAAAGATGAATAGGATGCCATTAAAAAAGAAGCACTCGGGTGGTACAACAGTGGCTCAGTGGAAGAATTCTCGCCTGCCATGCCAGAGACCTGGGTTCGATTCCCAGAGCCTGCCCATGCCAAAGAAAAAAGAAGCGCTCATGCCAAGATAATTCAGTGGGGGAAAAAATAGTCTTTTCAACAAATGGTGCCAAACTGGGTAACGACATGCAAATAAATGATCAAACTCCTTCCTCACACCATTCACCAAGTTAACTAAATGGGTCTTAGACCTTAATGTAAGCTAAAACTATAAAACTCACAAAAGAAAATATAGGAGTAAGTCTTTGGGGCCCTGGATTAGGCAAAGCCTTTTTAGGTATGACACCAAAAGCACAAGCAATAAAAAGAAAAATAGATAAATTAGACTTCATCAAAATTAAAACTCTGTGCATAAAAGGACACCATCAAAACGTGAAAACAACCCACAAAATGGGAGAAAATATTTGTAAATCATGTATCTGATAAAGGGCTTGTATCTAGAATATATAAAGAACTCTTACAACTCTGAACAGTAGAAACAAACAATCCAAATTAAAAAAATGAGCTAAGGATCCGAATCTACATTTCTCAAAGGAGATGTGCAAATGGACAATATACACATGAAAAGATTCTCAATATCACGAGCCAACATGGAAATGCAAGTAAAAAAAATGTGCTACCATGTCAAGCCCACTGGGATGACTATAATTAAAAAGACAAATATTAAAAAGTATTGGTAGGGGATATGAAGAAATTGGAACCCTCATCTACTTCTAGTGAAAATAAAAATGGTGCAGCCACTTTAGAAAACAGTCTGGCAGTGCCTCCAAAGGTTAAACAGTTAAAATATGACCCAGCAGTTCCACTTCTAGGCATATACCTGAGAGAAATGATAACATGTCCATGCAGAAATGTATACATGAAAGGTTATATCAGCAGTATTTATAATAACCAAAGAGTGGGAATAACTTAAATGTCCATAAACTGATGAGGTGATAGATAAGATATGGTATATATACACGCAGTAGAATATATTTGACATTGTAAAAGAAATCAAGTGCTTGTGCATGCTACCAAGTGGGTGAGCCACGGAAACATGCTGATTTGAAAGAAGCCAGTCAAAAAACGCCACATATTGTATGATTTCATTTATATGAAATGTCCAGAATAGGCAAATGTGTGGAGATGTGAAGTAGATTAGTGGTTGCCTAAGGTTGTTGGGACCAGGGTGAAATGGGCAGTGACTGCTAATGGGTACAGGATTTATTTTGGGAGTGATAAAAATATTCCAAAATTGATTGTCGTTATGATTATACAACTCTGTAAATATATTAAAAATCTTTGAATTGTATACCTTACGTGGATCAGCTGTGTGCTATGTGAAGTATATTTCATTAAAGCTATTTTTATAAAGGGCCCATTCAGAGAATAGTACCAACAATCACCCAAAGCCCTTGGAAACTGAAAATATTGTAAGAAGATAGAAATAATTTCAATACAAAGTTTATGATATTTTCCTGGAAAAGCGGACCAAAAGACCAAGAAGTGTATAACAGGAGAGAAAGATGAAAACATTAGAGGATCATTTGAGAAGTTTCAACATTTGCATAAAAGAAGTTCCAGAAAAAAAGAGAACTGAGAAAAAAAGAAAGGAAATCATTGAATAAAATAGACTGGCATTAAGGTACATTATAATAGGTCAGAATACTTGGGGAATAAAGAAAATCATGCAGCCTTCAAGAGAAGAGAAGAGGCGGGCCGCGGTGGCTCAGCGGGCAAAGTGCTTGCCTGCTATGCCGGAGGACCTCGGTTCGATTCCCGGCCCCAGCCCATGTAACAAAAACGGAGAAACAGAATACAATAAAAACAAGAAAATGTTTAAAGATGTTTCCCTTTCTTCCTTCCTTCCTTCCTTCCTTCTATCCTTCCTTCCTTCTCTCTGTCTTTCCTTTAAAAAAAAAAAAAAAAAAAAAAGAGAAGAGAAGAAAGGTCATAGACAGGATCACGTGTCAGATGGCCTCCATAGTACCTCTAGAAGCTAGATTACAATTGTCTTCAAAATTATGAAGGAAATTGATTTCTAACCTAGGTATTTTTACCAGGCAAATTGTAAGTGAACGGTGGAGATAGAATCAAGATATGTTTAGATATTCATGGCTTTAGTAAATGTGCCATGTCAATAGGGAAGGAAGTGTTATCTAAGAACTAGGACATCATGTGATCGACGGAGCACAATCCTCTGGATGATATGATAATAGATGGAGAACTGAAGTAGCACACCTGGTATAAAACCATTCTAGACTGGAGCAGATTAGGAGGCTCTAGTGAGAGGCTTCTTCAAGAAGATGATATTTATAGAATACCTAGTATATTTGAATATGGCCAGAGGAGATTTATGCACCTGGAAGAGAATTTGGCAAACTTATGCAGGAAAGAAAAGTCATGGTAATACAATAAGGCTCAGCTGTGAGTATCAGTTATGTGATCGTGTTATATAAATACTGATCTAACCAAAATTATAACATATCTTAAGAAAAGAATGAGGGATTGATAAGAGTTAAATTCTCATCTTTCATAGTGGGAAGCCGAATAGATAATTCATAAAATCAAAAGAATCAAGTAGTAGTCATATGAGCATTTTATTTAGAGATAGATCTAAACCAGAACAATAAACTAAACTGAATTGAAAGTGTTGCTGGTGGGAGAAAGGAGGTGGAAATTGAGAGATTGCTATTTTTCTTAACAAAATTTGTACAACTCTAGGACTATATGCAGGTATAATTTTGACTTTGAAAAGGCTAAGATTAATATAAGAAAAGGGGATAAACTTCTCTTTGTCTTGGATATATTTATTTTGGGGGCTCAAACCCTCTCCTGTTATTGTTTTGTTTTGTTTTTTAACTTCTTAGGACGTTAAAATATTAATCCAATTTGACTTGTGACCTCACATAAGAAAGATTTTGATGTTTAGAGACTCAAGGAAGTCAGTAATTAAAGACATAGTAAAGATTGTGAACAGAGGACAAGTGCAATTTGGAGGATATGAATTTGTGTGGGAAAATTTAATTCTGGAGAAAATAATCTATTTACTATGTTGAAGAGGAATAGAGGGAAATATGATTGAATTTTCTATTTAGTAAATGTCAAACACTACAATAATCTGCATCTCTTCCTAATGAGCAGGTTCGGAGAGTACCAGGTTCCAGTGGCCGTCTTCATAAGACAGAGGATGGTGGCTGGGAGTGGAGTGATGATGAATTTGATGAAGAAAGTGAAGAAGGCAAAGCAGCGATTTCACAACTCAGGGTAAGTTTTGTTAAACCATATAAAGAATTTAAGTATTAGTGTCAGAATTTCTTTGGACAGCTTACTAACAACAGAATCCTATAAATCTGCATGGAAAATTGCACTGGCATATCTGATTGAATACAGTATTATTTAGTGTATATTAAAAAGACACCCTCCCCCCCAAAAAAAGACCCAAAAAGAGCTTCTAGAGCTGAAAACCACATCTGAGATGAAAAAATATATGAGTTGGGATTAATGGCCAATTGGACATTGCAGAAGAAAAGATTAGTGAATTTTGAGGCATACCAATAGAAACTTAGTCCCTGGAGTCTGTTACCTAAAAATGAACAGTGTGCTCCCCCCCCCCCCACTTTTTTTTTTAACATGGGCAGGCACTGGGATTTGAACCCAGGTCTCTGGCATGGCAGGCAGGAACTCTGCCTTCTGAGCCACTGTGGCCCACAGTGTGCCCTTTTTTTTTTTTTAGTTGTAATAGCATAAATGCTTCTCTAGTATATGTGTGTGCATGCATGCATGTATTTGGTTGCCACGATCTGTGAAGCCAGGGATCTTCATTTTGGCTTGTTTTCATCATTCTTTCCTAAAGTCAGTATGTCAGGTTGATTGTTATGACTCGTTCCCAAGTATAAAATTATGTACAGAAATATGAGTGTTTGAGGACATCGCTTTGACAGCTGAGGACGTTTTGTGTGATGAATAGTGAGTATATCTCTGCCTACTTTTAGGATCTACTCTGAAAAGAAGCTTATGACTCTACTGATGAACATTGAATGAATATTCATTGACCTTTATCAAATGAGGCCTTTTGGGTCTAGTCTTTTTTCAGAGCTGAATTTGTAATGTTCTTGCTAGTGAAAATTTGGCAAAAATTTATTAAGCTTTGAAAAGCTCTTCAAATGATAACAAATGTAAATATGCAATAATACAATAGTGTTTCTTTACAAATGTGGCATCCTTTTTCCTTATTTCTTACTGTGATTCTGCTCTGAGTTGTTAGATTATTCTCTTGTAATACTACATTAAAACTACCAGAGGAAATTTAAACTTCATGAACTAGCCTTCTTTGAAAGTTCTAGCTTTGTGTGACAGAAATGTAGTGCTGTTTTTCCTCTAACCAACAAACAATAAATTTTAAGTTTTAATGTCTTCTTACATTTCTCTAGTTCTGAAATAATTAAGGTAGCTTTGCCATAACCGAATATGCAGCATAAAAAATTATTTTGTTCATAGAATAAGTTGCTTTCTGTCCAGGAGTTCTCATATTATATACTTAATAACCATTTTTGAGACCCTGAATTCTTTTTATGAAATTGAGTCTTTTAAAACTAGGCTGAGGCAAGCCACGGTGGCTCAGCAGGCAAGAATGCTCACCTGCCATGCCAGAGCACCCGGGTTCGATTCCCGGTGCCTGCCCATGTAAAAAAAAAAACTAGGCTGAGCTATACATTAGGGAAAGAATATATCATGAGCAAATAGGATTTTTATAGAAAGAAAGGGTGGGTCAATATTAGGAAAACCTTTGTATTAATTGATCTAAAGAAAAAATAAACCTTACGATTGTTGTCATAAATGCTGAAAAGCCTCTGCTAAAATTCAGCACATTTCCCTAATATACACTCTTGTTTAGGACCATTTTTCTATCCTTAAATCATTTTCCTTTCTCTTGAAGAACTTCATTTCTTGTAGGGTGGGTCTGTTGGTGATGGTTTCATTAAGGTTTTATATCTGAAAATTGCTTTATTTCACCTTTGATTTTAAAAGATATGTTTGCCAGATATTGAATTCTAGATTGACAGACTTTTTGAGTATTTTAAAGATGTTACTCCACTGTCTTGTTTACATGTTTCTGATGAGAAATTCAGTGCTATTCTTCTGTTACTCCTTTATACCATAATGTATCTTTTTCCTCAAGCTGCTTTTAAGAGTTCCTCTTTATGAATGATTTTTGAGTCATTTTATTATGATATGCCTAAGTGTATTTTTCTTCATGTTTCTTATGCAGTTTGTTAACCTTTGGATCTTCTGGTTTATAGTCATATCAAGTTTGGAAGATTTTCAGCCATTATATCTTTTTTTTTTTTCTTCAAGAAGGTCCACACCCCTGGGAGTCATGTCCCACATAAACAGGGGTAGGGCAGTAAGTTTGCTTGTCATGCTGGCTGAGTGAGAGAGAGAGGCCTCATCTGAGCAACAAAATGGGTTCTCTTGGGGTTAACTCTTAGGCCTAATTTTAAGTTGGCTTAGCCTATCCTTTGCAGGGTTAAGTTTCATATGAACAAACCCCAAGATTGGGGGCTCAGTTTATTGCTTTGGCTGTTCCCACTGCTTGTGAGAATACCAAGAATTCTCCACTTGGGGAAGTTGAATATTCCCCCTTTCTCACCATTACCCCAAGGGGACTTTGTAAATACTTTTTTATTCACTGTTCAGATCACTCTGGGATTTATCGGAGCATCACTCTGGACAAACCTACAAAATTTCATGCCCTACACAAGGTTCCATATACTATGGTGTTCAATTAAGCTGTCCACATATGTTATATTAGGAAATGCACTAGTTAAAATATAAATTTTGTACCTAATGAACATTTTTTGCTTTAATCTCACACGTTAGTTTTAAAATATTAATTACCATCTATTTTCAACACCCTGCTGTACTGACATTCCTTTGTTCTTCCTCATGCAAAAACATTTTTAAATTTGTACATTTTGTCACTATCATTATACATTCTAGGCATTCCTAGATTGTACCATCACAGTCTTTATTGCCTATCTTTCCTTCTGATTTCATTTATGCCCCCAGCCCTCCTCCCTCTATGATTCTCACATTCAGCTTCATTCAGTATTCTAACACTATTGTATTACAGTTAGGTAATGTTGTGCTATCCATTTCTGAATTTTTACACTCAGTCCTGTTGCACAGTCTGTATCCCTTCAGCTCCATTAACCCAATATGTACCCTATTTCTATCTCCTGATGGTCAGTTACCAACTGAAATTCTCCAAGTTCATTCACTAATATCAGTTCATATCAGTGAGACCATACAGTATTTGTCCCTTTGTTTCTGGCTAATTTCACTCAGCATAATGTCCTCAAGGTCCATCCATGTTGTTACATACTTCATAACTTTGTTCTGTCTTAGGGCTGCATAATATTCCATCATATATATATGCCACAGCTTGTTTAGCCACTCATCTGTTCATGGATATTTCGGCTGTTTCCATGTCTTTGTAATTGTAAATAATGCTGCTATAAACATTGGTGTGCAAATGTCTGTGCTCTTGCCCAAATGTCCTCTGAGTAGATACCTAGCAATGGTATTGCTAGGTCATATGGCAATTCTATACTTAGCTTCCTGAGGAACCGCCAAACTGCCTTCCACAGCAGTTGTACCATTTGACATTCCCATCAACAGTGAATAAGTATGCCTCTTTCTCCACATCCTCTCCAGCACTTGTCATTTTCTGTTTTGTTGATAATGGCCATTCTGGTGGGTGTGAGATGATATCTCATTGTGGTTTTGATTTACATTTCTCTAATGGCCAGGGACATTGAGCATCTCTTCATGTGCCTTTTGGCCATTTGTATTTCCTCTTCTGAGAAGTGTCTGTTCAAGTCTTTTTCCCATTTTTATAATTGGATTGGCTGTCTTTTTGTTGTTGAGTTGAACAATCTCTTTATAAATTCTGGATACTAGACCTTTATCTGATATGTCATTTCCAAATATTGTCTCCCATTGTGTAGGCTGTCTTTTTACTTTCTTGATGAAGTTCTTTGATGAACAAAAGTGTTTTAATTTTTTTTTTCTTGAAATGGGAAGCATAAGCATCATTTAAGTGTTTTAATTTTGAGGAGCTCCCATTTATTTCTTTCTTTCTTCAGTGCTCTTGCTTTAGGTGTAAGGTCCATAAAACCGCCTCCAATTATAAGATTCATAAGATATCTCCCTACATTTTCCTCTAATTGTTTTATGGTCTTAGACCTAATGTTTAGATCTTTGACCCATTTTGAGTTAACTTTTGTATAGGGTGTGAGATATGGGTCCTCTTTCATTCTTCTGCATATAGATATCCAGTTCTCTAGGCACCATTTATTGAAGAGACTGTTCTGTCCCAAATGAGTTGGCTTGACTACCTTATCAAAGATCCAATGTCCATAGATGAGAGGGTCTATATCTGAGCACTCTATTCGATTCCATTGGTCAATATATCTATCTTTATGTCAGTACCATGCTGTTTTGACCACTGTGGCTTCATAATATGCCTTAAAGTCAGGCAGCGTGAGACCTCCAGCTTCGTTTTTTTTCCTCAAGATACTTTTAGCAATTCGGGGCATCCTGCCCTTCCAGATAAATTTGCTTATTGGTTTTTCTATTTCTGAAAAGTAAGTTGTTGGGATTTTGATTGGTATTGCGTTGAATCTGTAAATCAATTTAGGTAGAATTGACATCTTAACTATATTTAATCTTCCAGTCCATGAACATGGTATGCCCTTCCATCTATTTAGGTCTTCTGTGATTTCTTTTAACAGTTTCTTGTAGTTTTCTTTGTATACGTCTTTTGTCTCTTTAGTTAAATTTATTCCTAAGTATTTTATTCTTTTAGTTGCAATTGTAAATGGAATTCGTTTCTTGATTTCCCCCTCAGCTTGTTCATTACTAGTGTATAGAAATGCTACAGACTTTTGAATGTTGATCTTGTAACCTGCCACTTTGCTGTACTCGTTTCTTAGCTCTAGTAGTTTTGCTGTGGATTTTTCAGGGTTTTCGACATATAGTATCATATCATCTGCAAACAGTGATAGTTTTACTTCTTCCTTTCCAATTTTGATGCCTTGTATTTCTTTTTCTTGCCTAATTGCTTTGGCTAGAACTTCCAGCACAATGTTGAATAACAGTGGTGATAGTGGACATCCTTATCTTGTTCCTGATCTTAGAGGTAAAGTTTTCAGTTTTTCCCCATTGAGGATGATATTAGCTGTGGGTTTTTCATATATTCCCTCTATCATTTTAAGAAAGTTCCCTTGTATTCCTATCCTTTGAAGTGTTTTCAACAGGAAAGGATGTTGAATCTTGTCAAATGCCTTCTCTGCATCAATTGAGATGATCATGTTATTTTTCTGCTTTGATTTGTTGATATGGTGTATTACCTTAATTGATTTTCTTATGTTGGACCATCCTTGCATACCTGGGATGAATCCTACTTGGTCATGATGTATAATTCTTTTAATGTGTTGCTGGATTCGATTTGGTAAAATTTTGTTGAGGATTTTTGCATCTATATTCATTAGAGAGATTGGTCTGTAGTTTTCTTTTATTGTAATATCTTTGCCTGGTTTTGGTATGAGGGTGATTTTGGCTTCATAGAATGAATTAGGTAGCTTTCCCTCCACTTCAATTTTCTTGAAGAGTTTGAGCAGGGTTGGTACTAATTCTTTCTGGAATGTTTGGTAGAATTCACATGTGAAGCCATCTGGTCCTGGACTTTTCTTTTTGGGAAGCTTTTTAATGACTGATTCAATTTCTTTACTTGTGATTGGGATTATAAGATTTTTAACATAGTTCCCTACATTTTCTTCTAAAAGTTTTATGGTCTTAGATTGAATGTTTAGATCTTTGATCCATTTTGAATTAATTTTTGTATAGGGTGTGAGATATAGATCCTCTTTCATTCTTTTGCATATCCCCTTTCTCTAGGCACAATTTATTGAACATACCATTCTGTTCCAGGTGAATTGGCTTGACTGCCTTAACAAAGATCAGTTGTCCCATAAATGAGAGGGTCTATATCTGAACACTCTATTTGATTCCATTGGTCAATATATCTATCTTTATGCCAGTACCATGCTGTTTTAACCACTGTAGCTTTGTAATACGCCTTAA
Organism: Tamandua tetradactyla; assembly: GCF_023851605.1. NCBI lineage: Eukaryota > Metazoa > Chordata > Mammalia > Pilosa > Myrmecophagidae > Tamandua > Tamandua tetradactyla. The sequence continues at coordinate 49,161,531 of NC_135341.1, read as the reverse complement.
AGTCAAGTAGCATGAGACCTCCAACTTCATTTTTCTTTCTCAGGATATTTTTAGCTATTCAGGGCACCTGCTCCTCCAGATAAATTTGATTATTGGTTTTTCTATTTCTGAAAAGTAAGTTTTTGTGATTTTAATTGGTATTGCATTGAATCTGTAAGTCAATTTAGGTAGAATTGATGTCTTAACTATATTTAGTCTTCCAATCCATGAACACGGTATGCCCTTCCATTTATTTAGGTCTTCTGTGATTTTTTTTTGACAATTTCTTGTAGTTTTCTTTGTGTAGGTGTTTTGACTCTTTAGTTAAATGTATTCCTAAATATTTTGTTCTTTTGGTTGCAATTGTAAATGGAATTTTTTTCTTGATTTCCTCCTCAGGTTGTTCATATTAATGTATAGAAACACTACAGATTTTTGAATGTTGATCTTGTAACCTGCCACTTTGCTGGACTTATTTATTAGCTCTAATGGTTTTGCTGTGGATTTTTCGGGGTTTTCGACATATATCATCTGCAAACAGTGAGAGTTTTATTTCTTCCTTTCCAATTTTGATGCCTTGTATTTCTTTTTCTTGTCTAATTGCTCTGGCTAGAACTACCAACACAGTGTTGAATAACAGTGGTGAAAGTGAACATCCTTGTCTTGTTCCTGATCTTAGAGGTAAAGTTTTCAGTTTTTCCCCATTGAGGATGATGTTAGCTGTGGGTTTTTTATATATTCCCTTTATCATGTTGAGGAAGTTCCCTTCTATTCCTATCCTTTGAAGTGTTTTCAACAAGAATGGATGTTAAATTTTGTCAAATGCCTTTTCTGCATCATTCTAGATGATCATGTGGTTTGTCTGCTTTGATTTGTTGATACAGTGTATTGCATTAATTGCTTTTCTTATGTTGAACCATGCTTGCATACCTGGGATGAATCCTACTTGGTCATGGTGTATAATTCTTTTAATGTGGTGCTGGATTTGATTTGCAAGAATTTTGTTGAGGATTTTTGCATCTGTATTCATTAGAGAGATTGGTCTGTAGTTTTCTTTTCTTGTAATATCTTGTCTGGCTTTGGTATGAGGGTGATGTTGGCTTCATAGAATGAGTTAGATAGCTTTTGCTCCTCTTCAGTTTATTTTTAGAGTTTGAGCAGAATTGGTACTAATTCTTTGTTGAATGTTTGGTAGAATTCACATGTGAAACCATCTGGTCCTGGACTTTTCTTTTTGGGGAGCTTCATAATGACTGAATCAGTTTCTTCACTTGTGATTGGTTTGTTGAGCTTGTCTATTTCTTCTTGAGTCAATGTTGGGTGTTCATGCCTTTCTAGGAACTTGTCCATTTCATCTACATTGTTGAGTTTTATTAGCATAAAATTCATTCATAGTATCCTCTCATTACCTCATATTTCTGTGGAGTCAGTGGTTATATTTTCTCTTCTATTTCTGATTTTATTTATTTACAGCCTCTTTTTTTTTTGTCAACCTCGCTAAGTGTCCATCAATCTTATTGATTTTCTCATAGAACCAACTTCTGGTTTTGTTGATTTTCTTGATTGTTTTCGTGTTCTCAATTTCATTTATTTCTACTCTCATCTTCATTAGTTCTTTCCTTTTGCTTGCTTTGGGTTTAGTTTACTGTTCTTTCTCTAGTTCTTCCAAGTGGACTGTTAATTCCTCGATTTTTGCTCTTTCTTCTTTTTTGATATAGGCATTTAGAGCAATATATTTCCATATCCTGCTCAGTATGTGGCGCTTTTCTGCCTGCAGGTCCCACCAGCATAAGGTGATGTGGTACTTTTAACTTCAGCAGCCTCTCCCTTCTGGGGGCATGGTTGAGACAGAGGAGAGGTTGTAGGCTGGCTTTTACAGCCTTTGCTTTTCCAGACCCTGGGGTCTGAATTCCTTGAGGGAGGGAATTCAACTGAGCCGGGTCCCACCCCTCTCCTAGGGAAGGCACAGGCTCCAGACAAACACTCAAAGAAGCTTAATTCTGCCCATGCCTGGGGCAGTTGAAGCCTGAGAAGCCCTGCAGCTGTATCTAAATAGTAGTCAAGCCGTAGAAACACAGTCACAAAAAAGAAAAAGAAACATCCTTATCAGAGCAGGACCCCTGTTCCTCAGGTTTGCCAACCAAGAGCTTAAGTGGGTATGTTGCTTTGAGTATCTTCAGGTCGTGTGTGCCCCCTCCTTTCCTTCAGGGCCCAGACCATTTCAAGTATTATGTGCTTTCTGATCCAAAAAACCTCTGTTTTGTTTTTTTCTTTTTTCCTTTTTCTTTTTCCATCAGCCCTGTCCCCTCTTTGCAGGGGCAAAAACTAGCAACCTCTGCTTTTACTCGAGGTTCACCTTAGCTGGGGGCCTATTTTTAATAGTCAGAATTTATTAATTAATTCCACAATTGGAGCTTGGTTGCGCTCAGCCGCTACTGCTGGTAAAGTCTCTTTCCTTTCCCCTCTGGGAAGCAGCCTGTTGAGGAGGGGTGCCAGCCACCGCAGTTTGGGGGCTCGCAGCTGGTCCAGCTTGTCCAGACTGCGGAATGCTTTGTGTCCGATCATTGATGTACTGTTCCTGGCTATTTAGTAGCTACTCTGGAGGACGAACTAAATCCCATACCTCACTAAACCAGTATCTTGGCCCCTGCCATTTTATCTTCAAATATTTTTGTATCCTCTTTTCCCTTTGAGACTCCAAGTACATGTATATTAAGCCACTTCTATTAGGCTGCTTGAAGTAGTCTCATGGTTAATGCTTTTTTATCTGTTTCCTTTTACATATTTTTTATTGCTAATTTTCACATTCATTAATCTTCTGTAAAATCAAATCTGCTGTTAATCCTATCAGGTGCATATGATGTCATCTCATGCACTGTAGTTTTCTAGAAGTTTGATTTGTGTGCTTTTTTAAAAATATCTTCCACGTCCCTAATTTTTTAATGCAGTTTTATTGTAATATATTCACACAGCTTACAGTCCACAGTATACCGTCAGTGGCTCCTAATTTCATCACATAGTTGTGCAGTCATTGCCACCATCAATTGTAGTATATTTTCATTACTCAAATAATGATAATAACATAAAATAAAAATATAAAAGAAAACCCCTAATATTCCAAACCCTTTATCCCCACCCTATTGTTGACCCCTAATATTGATGTACATTTGTTACTGTTGAGAGAATATTAAGATACTACTGTTAATTATAGTCCATAGTTTGTAATAGGTACATTTTCCCCCAAATCCCCTCTATTAGTAACTCTTTGTAATAGTTTTGACATTTTTTCTATCCCAGTTGAGTAGATTAGGAAGCTTTGTCAAAAATCAATTGACCATAAAACTGAGGGTCTATTTCTGAGCTCTCAATTCAGTTCCATTGATCAATGTCTCTCTTTATGCCTGTACCATGCTGTTTTGACCACTGTGGCTTTATAATATGCTTTAAAGTCTGGAAGCGAGCTTCCTGCCACTTCATTCTGTTTTTCAAGATGTTTTTGTCTATTTGAGGCCACTTACCCTTTCAAACAAATTTGATGATTAGCTTTTCCGTTTTTTGCAAAGTAGGCTGTTGGAATTTTTATTGATATTGCATTGAATCTGTGGATCAATTTGGGTGGAATTGACATCTTAACAACATTTAGTCTTCCAGTCCATGAAAATAGTATGTCTTTCTGTTTATTTAGGTCATCCTTGATTTCTTTTAGCAATGTTTTGTAGTTGTCTGTGTACCTATCCTTTACATCCTTGGTTAAATTTATTCCTAGATATTTAACTCTTTTATTTGCTATTGTACCTGTTAAAGTTTTGAACATATATAATCCAGTTGTAATAATTGTTTTAATGTCATTCTCTGCTAATTTTTATACCATGTCAGGTCTGAGTCAGTTTTATTTGATTGATTATTCTCTTCATTATGACTTGAAGAGCATTTTCCTGCCTCTTTGCATGCCTGTTAATCTTTGAATGCCAGAAATTGCAAATTTTACCTTGTTGTTCTAGTTTGCTAGCTGCCAGAATGCAGTATACCAGAAAGAGAATGGCTTTTAAAAAGGGCAATTTAATATGTTGGTAGTTTACAGTTCTACAGCCGTGAAATGTCCCAATTAAAGCAAGGCTGTAGAAATGCCCAAGTTAAGGCACCAACAAGAGGTTACCTTCCCTCAAGAAAGGCTGATGAAGTTCCATGTTTCTCTCTCAACTGCAAAGGCATATGGCAAACACAGCGACATCTGCTTGCTTTCTCTCCAGGCTTGTGGTTTCATGGAGCTCCCCCAGGGACATTGTCCTCGTTTGCTAGCTGCTGGAATGCAACACACCAGAGACGGATTGGCTTTAATAAAAGGGGATTTATTTCATTAGTTCTTCAGAGGAAAGGCAGCTAACTTTCAACTGAGGTTCTTTCTTACATGGGAAGGCACAGGGCAATCTCTGCTGGCCTTCTCTGCAGGCCTCTGGGTTCCACCAACTTTCCCTGGGGTGATTCCTTTCTGCATCTCCAAAGGCCTGGGCTGAGCTGCGAGTGCATGCCTTCTAGCCGACTGCGGATGTAATCAACAACAGATGATGTTCACATGCCGTTGGCTCATGTCCACAGCAATATAACTAAGCACCTTCACCTAGCCAAGTTGACACCTGACTCTAACTACCACAGACGTTTTCCTTTTTCATCTCCGAAGATCTCTGGCTGCATGGGCTCTCCTAGTTCTTGTGGCTCTGTTGTTCTCAAGCTTTTTCCAAAGTGTTTCCTCTTTTAAAGGATTCCGGTAAACTAATCAAGACCCACCTGGAATTGGTGGGGTCACATTTCCTCTAAGTAAAGATTAATATCCACAATTGGGTGCATCGCATTTCTGTGAATATAATCTAATCAAGTTTTCAAGCCAGCACACTGGTCAAATGCTAGATAATTTTCTATTTCCATAAATTTTCTTAAGCTTTGTTCTAGGATACAATAAAGTTACTTGGAACTTGTTTGGTTCTTTTGGATCTTTTATGATTTGCTACTTGGGTCTGGAGCAGTGTTCAATCTAAAGCTATGTATTCCCCAATACTGAGTAAGACCTTTCTGAGAACCCTACCTGGTATCACATGAATAAGTTTTTCCATTTTGGCTGGTGGGAACAAGCTTTGTTCCCAGTTTCTTGTGAGCACTAGGCACTGTTTCTTCTAATTCTTTTGCTTGGTTCTTTTCCCAGTCGCACGTAGTTTTCTCACACATATTCACTGAAGTGTTATGCTGAATATTTGAAAGCAGCTCTCTAAAGATGTCTCTGGTTCTCTCTCTGTGTAGCTCTCTCTTCTCTGGTACTCTTCCCTATCATATTATCTGCATTGGTCTCTTTGGACTCTCAGCTCCATCTCCTCAGCTCAGATAGTTCACTGGGTTCCATGGGGATTCCTACTACTGCCTGGAAAATCTTAAGGTAGCAGTCTGATGCAAACCTCATCTCTTTTTTTCTTTTCCTCTGTTTCAGGTATCTCTTTCTTTGACTGGTACACAATGTCTTGAAAGCCATTGTTTCGTGTGTGTGTTTGTGTGTGTGTGTGTGTGGTTGTTTCAGGTAGGAGGGTAAATCTGGTCCCAGATTCTCTTAGCTTTGCCAAAAGTGGAAGTTCACAATTGTATTTCAAGTGAATGCATAACCACACAGAAGGGGGGAGGGGGAGAAAGAACTAATCCAAGTAGTCTATGAATACAATATTTAACTGTCTTCTCTTTGTCTTGTTTGGAGTTGTGGGGGAAAGAGAAAATTACAGACAGATCTTAAACTCTTGTATTAGGTTTGCTTTTTGTAGTTGCATGGGACAAGCAATTCTAAAACACTCGTGTATGTGTTATAGGATTCAGCAAATGAGTAAGTGTTGATATTTGCTGTTGTAAGAATTTTCATTGTAGAAGACATACAAATATGAAATGGCTGAAAGTGAGAAAGAACCCTTTGGTGATGTATTTGAATTGGAAGTATTGGTGCGAGTTCATGCTTTCTAATATATGTATGTTTATGCATGTATATGTGAACCTGTCCATATGTTCATATGCATGTACCAGTTCTGTCTGCTGAAGGGCTGAGATAGAAAGCTAATCCAGTAGGGATCAACATATCTTGTGCCTAGATCTTTTTTTTTGCATGGGCAGGCACCAGAAATCGAACCTGGGTCTCCAGCATGGCAGCTGAGAAATCTGCCACCAAGCCACCGTAGCACCGCCTGCCTTATACCTAGATCTTGATCTCTAATGCCATTCCCTAGAGAGCTCCTTGAGAAATGGCTGATTTTATGCTTTGGATAGGGAAAACATAAGATGAACCTAGAATATCTTTTTTGCCAGCAATAAAAGAAATGCTTTAAAAATGCACTTATATATATATATATATATATATATATATATATATCATAAAGATACAAGTGCCAGCCTGAAGGAGCTCACACTGGCCAAATCTAGGGACAGTTTGACTATAGACATAATTAAGTGCAGTAATAAATTATAAATCATTACAAAATAGGAATCCACAATAATTATAAATAAATGAAAAGGGATGCTTCTTAATTTTAATGGAATTAGAATTGATAATTGGAGATTGATAAATGGAGAGATTTGTTGGAGGTAGAAAACCATTTTGCAACCCGACCATAAAGATTAGGTCTGGCAAAAATCATCAGTGGACGCTAAATATAGGGGGAAATTTTGATAAGAAGCAGGATATTTGATGGTCTTAGAGTATCTCCCCACAGATTGCTTATTCGTTGCAAAGTAAAACATAGTTACTGTGTACTGCAGAGTTGGAAGATACCTTGACTGGGCAATTAAAATTAGGGTTACCCATGAGGGGTGGATAGACATAATGTGCCTCCAGATGTGGTACTCTAAGAGGGACACATCACTACATAGAATTAAAACTAGAAATACGTATGTGTCTAATCATGAAGAAACAGGCAAACTCCAAATGAGGAATGTTCTATTAAAGTATATGGTGGGGGGAACTGTATTTGTCAAGAATGCTAGTGTTCCAATAGAGAGTTCATTATTAATATTTTATTTACAGTCTGGTGTGTGGAATAGATAACATTGGAATCCAGGCCTTTATTCCAGAACCCGTGACATTTTCATTGACTCGTCACTGCTAGAAGAGTGTAGGTAAAAAACAGAAGGAAAAGGTGCTCATGAAATTCAGAACTAGTGTTATTGGTGAAGGTAGACATTGGGGACCCCACTGGTCTCTCAGCTTATTGAATCAGAAACAAGAAGATTAAGATTGATTAAAATATATATATGTATTTTAGATTTTAGAATCTTTTTAAAGCAGAATTTGGCTAACAAAATAATGCTGTGTAATAAAGTAATTTTTGATCTGAAGATTGTGTATAAAATGCAAATGTTACTAGACTGAAATATGCACTTAATAGTCTGTTACTCTTCTACAGCTGAGGAAAATAACACAAGAAACATAAATTTACAGCTAACTGAAAGAAGAGAAGTCATGAATTCATATTAATATTTATGTACTTATTGAGTATGGTAAAGTGGTGTGTGTTAAGGTTTAAATCTCTCAAAACAACTGAAATGTTCAAAATAGACCTGAAAACTAGTAATTAAAATGAGACCAATCATATTATCAACAGCCCCTTTCAATGTGAAAAAGGTAGAATGGGCATAGCCCAAATACCCCTTAAGAGTGGGAGAAAGATCAAAGGTGAGGGTGGAGTTATACAGAGAAGGTCAAGTTTAACAAATGAGTATGAGTGCTGAATCATTATACTGATACTTCTTTTAGCCTCCGGTACCTTAGAGGAGTGTATTAGTTAGGGTTCTCTAGAGAAACAGAATCAACAGGGAACACTTGCAAATATAAAATTTATTAAAGTGTCTCATGTGACCATGGGAGCACAGAGTCCAAAATCCGCAGGGCAGGCTGTGAAGCTGACGATTCCAATGGAGGGTCTGGATGAACTCCACAGGAGAGGCTTGCCGGTTGAAGCAGGAAGAGAGCCTGTCTCTTCTGAATCCTCCCTAAAAGGCTTCCAGTGATTAGATTTGAGCATCACTTATTGCAGAAGACACTCCCCTTGGCTGATTACAAATGGAATCAGCTGTGGATGCAGTGGACGTGATCATGATTTAATTCTATGAAATGTCCTCATTGCAACAGACAGGCCAGCACTTGGCCAAGTTGACACATGAACCTGACCATGACAAGCATTTAGAAATAAAAACCTAAAATTGTGGAACTGTAACTCTCAAATCTATTCTACAACTAATTGTTGCAATGTACTTTGAAATTTATTGCTTTTATGTATATTATGTTATTTAAAGAGAAGAGGGGTATGACAGAGAAGATAGAATTTAACAAATGAGTATGACTGCTGAATCATTACATTGATATTTCTGTTGGTCTCCATTGTCTTGGAGCAGCTAGAAGTAAAAATGAAAAATTGTAGAACTGTAACCCATACCAAACTTTAAAATCTCTTCTGTAACTACTTGTTAAAATGTACTTGGAAATGTATTGCTTTTGAGTATATATGTTATGTTAAACAATAAAAAGAAAAAGTTAAAAAAAAAAAGGGAAACACATTGTAAGATAATAAATAAAATGGAGGATAGAGGTGATGCAAACCTACAAAAAACTATCAAAATGAGTGTATTACCTTTTAATTTAAATGACTACAGAATAAAATTAGAAAATGAGAATAGTTTTAATGAATAAAAAGCATTTAAAAATCTAGGGAATATTATAACCTGGTATAAGAAATCAACTTCTACTGTGTTGGACTTTGACCTTTATAACCTTATTGGTGATTTTTTTCATAGGTTTAAAGGATAAGTAATACCTACTTATAAATCATGAAAGATGATACAATACGAATTGCATTTTTAGGTTAATATTACTTCCATTAGGTCAAGCCTACTTAAAATTAGGCCTAAGAGTCACCTTTGTTGCTCAGATGTGGCCTCTCTCTCCAGCCAACACAACAAGCAAACTCACCACCCTCCCCCTGTCTACGCGGGACATGACTCCCAGGGATGTGGACCTTCCTGGCAACGTGGGACAGAAATCCTAGAATGAGCTGAGACTCAGCATCAGGGGATTGAGAAAAGCCCTAGAATGAGCTGAGACTCAGCATCAAGGGATTGAGAAAACTTTCTCTACCAAAAGGGTGAAGAGTGAACTGAGACAAAATAAAGTGTCAATGGCTGAGAGGTTCCAAACAGAGTCAAGAGGTTATCCTGGAGGTTATTCTTACGCATTAAATAGATATCACCTTGTTCGTCAAGATGTAATGGAGAGGCTGGAGGGAACTGCCTGAAAATGTAGAGCTGTGTTTCAGTAGCCGTGCTTCTTGAAGATGATTATATAGCTTGCACAATGTGACTGTGTGGTTGTGAAAACCTTGTGTCTGATGCTCCTTTTATCTACCTTGTCAACAGACAAGTAAAACATATGGAATAAAAATAAATAATAGGGGGAACAAATGTTAAAATAAATTTAGTTTGAAATGCTAGTGATCAATGAAAGGGAGGGGTAAGGGGTATGGTATGTCTGAATTTTTTTCTGTTGTCTTTTTTTTTCTTTTTCTGAATAGGTGCAAATGTTCCAAGAAATTATCATGATAATAAATATGCAACTATGTGATGATATTATGAATTACTGATTATGTAGAATGGAATGATAAAAAATTAAGAATGTTTGCGTTTGGTGTTTTTGGGTATTTAAAAATAAGAAAAATTTAAAAATTAAAAAAAATATTACCTCCGTGCTGAAAGTCAAGCAGATTTTTTAGAGTCTCATTGTGAATAGATACGGAGAATGAAAAATAAAATACAGGCAGACATTACAGAAACAAATGACAGAATGATTATGACTCAGGATTACAAGGGTGGTGTTCAACAGAACAGTTATTGAATCAACATCAACAGAACAAATGATAAAATCCAAAGTGTTAACAACAAATAACTTTTTAAATATCAGTAAAACTCATCATTTATCTTTGATTTAATTACCTCTGGTAATGATTTCATGGACTTCTCCATTAAGTGTGGTAATTCCTTAAAACCAAGAACTGACATTACCATTGGGAAAACAAGAAATGTTTCTCAGGGAGAAACTAAGCAATCTTGGCAGCATTTTTTTTATATGTGGTTGAAGAACCTTGTCACTGCAATAAAGCATAAGTGAGAAAGATGAGAAAACCGGTTCACATTTGTACGAATACTGCTTTTTCTTTAGACAACTACATTTTCTGTATCATAAATCTATTAACAGCTTTGTTAATTAGCAAAACCTAAAGTGTCATCTGCTAACGAAAGACTAAGAAGTTGCAGTATATACAATTTTAAAAATGAATCTCATTTCTAGAGTCTAACAATGATAAGCTACAACTTTAAAAATGGGTATTAATTTATATGTTATTTATAGAAAGTTATGAAAATATATTGGGATAAATTAAGAAAGATGCCTAAACAGAAATACAGTGTTACAGATTGGAGGAACTAAATTTAAAAGACCAGACTCCTATGAGAGACATTCTATTATAATGGGAAAGTCCTAAATGGAGAGTCCCCAAACCAGAATTTTAGTCCTTGCGTCTCTACTTACCAGTTGCATAATCTTAGGAAAATCACTCTCAGCTTCCATTTCACCTTGTACAAAATAGAAATAATTCTCTTGGCTAAAAAAATAATAATAATTCTTCACAGAATTATGTAAGAATTAAGCTAGATAATGCATGTAAAATGACATCAGAAGGTATGCCAGTGTGAGGCATAGCTTGTAGATTTATTACAGTTCCATTTAATATTCCAACTGAATGTTTTATATGCAATTCGACAGAATTGTTATAAATTGTATTTAGGAAAATAAGCAAAGATAGATGCCTTTTTAATTTAGGAAAAGAACAACAATTGGGAGCCTTGCCCTTCTTTCTGTAAAGCTGTGGAAAAACCAACTGATATCACTATGGAAAAAGAAATTAGATCCACTCTACATATAACACAATTTGTTCAAGGTGGTTTAAAATGTTAAAATATAAAAGTTAGAAAGTCTCCACTATTATACCAATAGTAGTACAAAGGAAACTTTATGGTAATTGAAAAGCACTATTGGCAAGGTAAAAGAGATCAACTAAAAGAAAAATGAAAAATGTATCCTAAACAGGAAGAAGACAAATGGATAAAAAGTATTTAATATTTTTTTTAAAGTTTTCTCTTTATGAGACAAATTTTTAAAAGGATATATATAGTACAGATGAAAAGATACAAATTAAAATGAATTCTTAGAATGATATATATAGATTTCCTACTATTCAAAATGAAAATTATAATAACTTTGACTCAGTTCATGCTATTAGCAAAAAATTTTTAAACTACCTAGTAGTCCTAGTAGCATTGGATATTAGTAGTTGCATTGAATAGTAGATCTATTTAGAAGAATACAATAAGAGAAACATTTCTAGTTGATCTATCTTTTGGCATACTGAAAGGGATTTGAGTAGTATATGCCCAGGACATATTGAAAAGAAAAAAAAAGCTCTTGGGCAAAGATATTTCTAGCAATTGCATTCATAATAGTTTCAAGAAAAAAGCCCAACAATTGCAAAATGGGTAAATACGTTTTGGTGTATTGTTATTGCTACGGTAGACTGTTATATAGCCATTAAATACTGTTAATGGTTGTAAAATTGTATGCAAAAATGTTCAAATGAAACTCAAAAATGTTACTTACAAATTGTATCTACTAATGATATTTACATGATTTGGTCTCTACCTTGAAAAAAATCAGAAGGCAGATGTAACTGATTGGATTTTAAGGAAGTCTTAGTCTTTTTCTGTAGTGTGGAAATGCGCAATAAAAAAATAAAAGAATAATTGGTAAAGTTAATTTTAAAAAAAATGTTAGTGTTCCAGATTAAAGAAGTCTAAAGAAACATGACAGTAAACTGTAGTACTTGGTCCTAGACTGCAACTTTACTGAAAGAAAAACAAAAGGACATTATTGGGTCACTTGAAAAAGTTGAATTGTGAATGGTAGACAAGATAAAAGTATTATATCATCGTTAAATTTACCGAAGTTGCTAACTGTGGTATGAAGTTTTGTAAGAGAATATCCCTATTCTTAGGAAATATACACTAACTCATTCACTGGTAAATCATCATTTTACTTTTTACATGTACTATTTAGAATACACAACTTATTCTCAAGTAGTAGAGGGAAAAAAGCTATTAAATATGTATATTTAGAATGAGAGAGAGAAAGTGAGTACCTAAATGACAAATCAGATGAATAATGACAGTTGACAGTAGGCAAATATGGATAAAGGGTGTTTGGGTATTCTTTGTACTGTTCTTACCTAGCATCTTTTCTGTAAGATTTTTTTTTTTATCAATTTCAGTGTCCATATTCAGAATTACTACTAATACTAAGATTTACCAAATACAAATTTAGCTTCGATTTTCATATGGTAAATTATAATTGGTCTTTTCCAGATAAATATTGGCTCCAGGTATCTGAGACTTCACTTCAATTTGTACTATCATATCAATTTATTTCCTCTAGCCGCTCTTTATTATTGGACAATCCCCAGTTATTTCCACACCAGACGGTATACTCTTAAAATGCATCTTTCAGATCATTGTTCTTTAATTTTGGTATAAGAATTTTCTGCATTAAAGTCCATAATCAGAATTACTCTTGCTTTGAGAATGTGTTAGATAATTAGCTTCAGATTTAGGTGTAGTTTGGGATCTTATGCACCTAATAATTAGTGCATAAAGTGCACATGATTAGTGGAAAGAATTTTTCTTTGAGGAATGCAATTTCCTTCCTTCCTGTTTGAGACTGGGGCAGTTCTGTTATGTTCGCTTATAAACCTTATGTTGAGAACTCTTAAAATATGATGAATAATTCATTATAGGCTACCTAGACAAAGCATTCAATTGTATTGTGACAGTTTTCTTTTTCCAGAAAATTTTCACTAGTTACTGGTGAGTTAAGGTATAGATGAGAATGAGTAGAAGTTAACTTGTATTTCAATATTACTTTCAGTTTGGAACTGACTTTAAGTAACTTGAATTCTTAGTTAACAAGTCTCATTTTTTGTATTTCTTTTAGTCTCCCCGAGTGAAAGAATCATTACCAAATTCTGAGGTAAGTTAATTGTGATTATTGAATCTTTGTTAAAATGTACATGCTTTTTGTTGTGGCTTAGTTTTCATTTTAAGCACATTTCTTTAGTGTGTGCGTCAATGGAAAGGAGAGTTTATACCAATTGAATTTTATCAAATATATTTATTCTGAGTTTGAATGGATGCTTTTGCAGTGGTTTAGTGCCATTTTACTCATTTTGAAATTGACCTTTAGGCCCAGAACTATTTCCTTGCTTACTTGACATTATAAATTGTGCATTGGCTTAGGCTGCTTTAGAAAATAATTTTTTTGTATTAATCTATCCAGAAATCTATCATATGCCACCTTTCTTTTTTTGGAATTTTTTTTTTTTTCAGCCTCTTGTCAGATTCTGTTTTCTGTAGTTACTGCCTTTGTGATAGGAATCCTGCTAAACAGAATCTTGTTAGGCTAGTCTTTTTTATTCTCACTACCTGGGACAAATAATTTCATGGGTCCATTCTTTCATATATTCTTCCATCTGAAAGTACCTTCATCCACAGAGTCCAGTATTTGATTTAATGGCATACAGCTCTTGTTCTTAAACCAATTGTTCTTTCCCCTGTATTTTTCACTTCATCTTTACCATTAAGAAATGTATGTGCATAGCACTGTATCATTTAAGACTGAAAATAAATACTGCAATAGAGCATATTTTCAGGCCAGTATCTGATAATTTATATTAAAATTGCTCTTCACTAATATCTCTGGTTCCTCTTCTTGGTTCATAGTAGATTAGCAATTCCCGGCCCGTTGAAGTTAGGCATGGCCATACCAAGCCAATGAAAATGAACAGAAGTAATATGTGTTATCTCCAGGAGGAAACCTTTAAGTCACTGAGTGACTTGTGCTCCCTTGCCCCTGACACCTGAATACTTGAGTGAGGATAATATTGAGCTTAGCTTAGTCCCTGCTGGTTAGGGATAAATATGAAGTATATGCTTGGAATAATTTCCATTATTTTAATCTGCTAAGATTTTAGCACTATTTGTTTTGTTTTCTCTAATGTATTTAGCCCATTGACAAATTAATCCTTAATTTTTCAGGGTTAGTCTTCTTGTTCCTTTGTCTAAGTAGCATTTCCACATGAACTTTCACTTATGCGTATTCTCATGTTCATTCCTTTGTTCTGGATAGTATAGATAAGCATAATGTGCATGTAATTTGGAAGCTAACTATCCTTTTGAAATTGTGCTAATGATTATATTAACATTTTCAAAACAAATCTTAAAACTTTTTTTTATATCGCATTCAGAACCAATTAGTAACTTTTGTCTTTTTCTTATATTTGAAGCTAAATGAAATACAAAATTTTGCTTCCTTATTTCCTTCTGGATTTTGTTTGTATAATATTACCTGTTAGGCCTCTGTTATGGCCCTTTTAATTTTTTTTCTCTTTCACCTCTGAATTTTGGCCATTGCGTCTTTTTTTTTTTTTATCACTGGTTTACAGTTTTGAATATGCTTAACTTTTTTTTTTATTAGAGAAATTGTGGGTTTACAGAACAATCATGCATAAAATACAAGAATCTCATATACCGTCCTGCCACCAACACCTTGTATTGATGTGAAACATTGTTAAAATTGATCAAAGCACCTTTTTGTGATTGTACTTTTTTTTTTAACAATATTAGACTCTTTTAATCAAAGAGTCTGTGTTCTAGGCACTCTGAAGCAATTTACATGGATTACCTCATTTGAAACATCCAATACAGGCCTGTGAAATATGTCCTATTATTACTATTGTTTTTTAGTTAAAGAAGTTGTAGGTTTACAGAAAAATCATGTAAAATATACAGTGTTCCTGTTTTGTACTCAACTTCACTTTGTTTTCTCTTCAAGTCACATATTTAAAATTTATGAAGTTTTTCAAACATACAAAATAATACATATTTATGTTAGTTATAAAACTTCATATCCATTTTTAAAATGGAGTTCATTTATGTTGGTTGGCTGCTTTTCTTTATGAATAAATGAAGGTCCTTGGGTATAGAAAAACGTGGTTTCTACAATTTTGTGTTATATTCTTCAATCTGTATTTTGAGGTACTTTTTTGTTAGACAAGGCAGAGTGGATGTGGTTAAAAATAAATATGATGCAATGGACTACTATTCAACAACAACAAAGAATTAACTACTGATATATACTGTAATAGAGCTGAACCACAAAATCACTGTACTAAGTGAAAGAAGCCAGACACAAAAGATTACATAGTATAGGAAGTAGTTTATATGAAATAATGCAATAAAGACATATCTGTAGAAACAGAAGGTTGATCAGTTGTTGCCTAGGGCTATGGGGGTGGGAGAAGGAGTTAACTGCAAATGAGCATGGAGGAACTTTTGGGAAGTGTTCCAAAATTGGATTATAGGGTTGGTTGTACAACTTTATAAATTTTCTAAAAATCTTTGAATTATACACCTATACTGGCTGAATTTAGTAGTATGTAAATTATACCTTGAAAAGTTGTTACAAAAACAAAAAACAAATGATGGCCTGGAAGTATTTGACTCTCAATTGGAATAGGTGAATTCAGAGAGAGAGAGATATACTAGTATACTACTCAACAACTACTTCGTACACTACTTTGAAAATGTTCTCCAGTGAAGCTTTCTCTTCACCTGTCAATAGACCCTCCTCCCTTTCCACTCAACTTAAGCAGGACTGTGTGTATTTTTGTTCTAGCTCTTTCCAACAGCTGATCCCATGGGTACTTTGCTTCAAGTTCCAGAACAGATTTCTGCTCATCTACCTCATTCAGCTGGGCAGATGCCTGCACAGCCAACTCAAGTCTCTCTTCCACCCCCTGCAGAGCCTGCAAAAACAGCTCAGGTAAAGCAGGGATATTCTTTAATGGTCAGCCTTCTGGGTAGAGGAAAATAGCAGATATTAATGTGGAACTCAAACAGTATAATCAGGTTGGTGTGTTGGTAGATTTGGAAATGAGTTTTACAAATTGTTTGTCCACCATTTTAAAAGCATGCAGACATGGAAATTTGGCAAAGATCCTCTTTTTTAAAAGCAACAAAATCAGTTAATGATGGAAACATTCCAGACATCCAGAATTTATTGCCTACTTTTTTGTCAGCCCTTCATTAAACCGTTATATTTAACTTCAGAATGTGGGTGATGTAGCTCATATTAAAATTCAGAGAATTGCCCACCGTGTTATTTTCTTTTTCATTTGTTTGTATTACTTATTAATATTATCTTCAATTCGTAGATTGTCTGTTACTCTTTTTAATAGGAAAGAGGATATGATTTTTTTTCCAAATTTATGAAGATTAATTTTGCTAAAAGTAGGTAATATAATCTGTGAATTCACTTAACTAGGCACATACAAACCTCATTAAATCATAGTACACTGAAAGCAACTTAGTGAATGGGGGCCCCACTGTGAGTAACTCTGCTCTGTGGAACTCCTACGCTTTCCTCAAGAAACTTCAAAACAGTTTATGATATATTTGACCTTATGCTATGTGATTAGAGAAAGGGTCCAGAATCAATTCAGTTATTACGTATTAGAGGTTTCACTTTTTTCTGATGTTTTAGATGAAAGGAAATAGAAATGGCAGTTCCTATTTTTCCTTTTTTCTTCCTTTATTCTGCCTTTGGAACCACTGCTGTGAGTGCTTCCAGTTAGTCATGGTGCTGGTGACTTTTTAACCTTTTCATCGCCCAAGCTTGCCAATTCTTCCCATCATATTGGGAAAAGATACAGTTTTCTTATGAAAGCTTAGAAAAATTAAATTCATTTGATCCAGTAAGCAAAGAATATCTGTAAAGTTTTCAGAGAGAATATTTTAGCCATAGAAAGACCTGAAATGGAAGGGTTAGACAGATTCAAGAAGGGCACCTGATTTAGGCCCTACCATTTAGATGTTACTGTATATGAAATTTCATCTGTATTTAGAATTACCATTCTAATTGTGTTTGACTTAGACTGACATTCAGCTTGTTTCTGCCTTGGAGTGCATGTCCTCCCACAGTAAGGAATGTCCTATGAACTACTTAGGATAACCTCAACTGGAGATGAAAAAAATTGCTGTCAAGTGAATGATTCCTTTGCAGATGACTGTTAGTTACCTCTATGCTTCGTGTTCCAGGCAATAACTTTATCTTTCACTGATTTTAAGGCTATGACTTCCGAAGCAATTTCACAAGAAACCAAGATCCCAATCAGTCTAGTTCTAAGATTAAGGTAAATAGATGTTTTTGGTTTTCCAAATATTCTGAATATGCTGTTCTCTTTTTCAAAGTTAGTCCTTTTCCTAGTAGTCTATGTGCAAGAATAACTGGAAAGTATGTCCTTCCAACGGTGACTGTTTGCTCCCAGGTATAGCTGTTTGAGGACCTGACTGATACACTCATTCTCTTAGTATTTTCTCTCCTGATGGTGATGATTTTGTGCATTTGCAGTATATCTAGTTTAGGTTAAGAGTATGGTCTGTAGTTAGGAACATTTGTAGGGGAACCCCATTGGCTTCCTTATCTGACTATTAGACTTGTAATTTTGACTAAAAAGCACCCTGGACTCTGAGATCAACTAACCCAAATGCAGGGTTGGGTGACACTTTTTGATTGTGATAAAGTAAAGGCCTTACTCAAAAGAGATGAAAGGGAAACCTCTCACAACTTATTTGTTCTGTTTCTCTGTTTTAAAGCAAGTATTCTAAATTGGTGGTTCGTAATATCACTGCCTTTTTTTTTTTTTTAAGTTCCACTGAATTACCATTGATTCATCCCCCTTCCACATATTTAATCCTAGTCTTCTTTGTAGGCCATAATTGGATATAGAGGCAGCAAGAAGCTGTGAAATTATGTCATAAATGTGAAGAAAGCAGACTTTGTTACCTTTCTTTTACAGAAGCTTATTCGCTGTTATCTCAAATAGTTTTGAGTTATAAGATATCTTGGTAATCTCATCTTAATTATACCTAACGAATACCACTTGTCTCTCTCAAAAATTCTATTTTGAAATCTTATAGCAGTTAATAGCACAAAAATTCCATTTGATGTGTGCTACAGGAAGGTGGAGAAATCCTTGTAAGTGATGTGGTTTACATTTTGAGAGAGTGGTTGTTTAATTGACTTGTGTTCCAGGCTGTGTTTATGGAATTAGAAGGCTGGAGTCTTATTCTCACTGATGAAGACTTTGGAGTTGAATGGCCAGAAGAGATGAAAAGAGATGCATTTAACCCACTTTACCATGTTGTTGTCTTAGAAAGTGTATATGTGCTTGGCATGCCAGTTAAATCGGTAAACTTAGGTTGAACATTTCAATCTCAATTTTATTCATCTTTTAGTGTTTTTAATTGAATAGTTATGTATTAAGTACAGACTGTGTATTAGCACTCTCAGATGTTGTGGAAGAATACCAAGAAAAGAGAAGATTAAATGCTTTCCTTGAAAACAAAGTCTAGATAGAAACTTGATTTGTATGTACTTCACATAGCTAAAGGCAAATTTCAGGTAGTGTATGTACAAAAATAAATGCAAGTCTGTATGTACAAATGCAGAGAGAAAGCATTACATTGCGAGGGAAATATCCCTTTGGAGAAGGGTGTGTTGGAGATTGTTCTAGTTTGCTAACTGCTGGAATGCAATATACCAGAAACGGAATGGCTTTTAACAAGAGGAATTTAATAAGTTGCTAGTTTACAGTTCTAAGGCTGAGAAAATGTCCCAATTAAAATAAGTCTATAGACATGTCCAATGTAAGGCATCCGGGGAAAGATACCTTGGTTCAAGAAGGCCAACGACGTTCAATGTTTCTCCCTCAGCAGGAAGGGTACATGGCAAACATGGCGGCGTCTGCTGGCTTTCACGTGGCTCTACCAAAAGGGACTGTCGCAAAAATGTTTCCTCTTTTAAAGAATTCCAGCAAGCAACTCCACCTTCAGTGGGTGGAGGCACACCTCCTTGGAAGTCATCTAATCAAAAGTTACCACCTACAATTGGGTGGGTCACATCTTCATGGAAACAGTCAAAATGCTCCCACCCAGCAATATTGAATGAGGATCCAAGGGCATGACTTTTCTGGGGTCCACCACAGATTCAGACCAGCACAGAGATGGGCAGTTATTTTTACAAGTTCAGTAACATCCTCATGTATATTATTTGTTAAATAGACCTAAGCCCTGTGCACAGTTTAGATCAAATGGATTTGGGTGCTAAGTGATCAGGTGTATATAACTTTACACTACTGTTCTAATTTCTCTGCCTTCAACTAGAATTTACAGGATGCCTGGTTAATCTCAGTACACAGTGGAGCCATTGGTCACCATGAACAACATCTCATCAGTCACATGTTATACATTTCTGAAACATTGTATTCTGTTGCCAGCTTGAGCCTACTTCCTTTCTCTGTTCTCTTTCCACCCAAATAAGTCCTGTCTAAAAATTATCTGTAAAGTTTTTCTTCATCCATCTTCTGAACTCCTGTAGAATGTAGGGAGCATGATATATTTATGAGCCCGCCAATATTCATCACTTGTTGTGAATAAGGTACTCTCCTAGGTTTGGAGGGATGGGAGTGACTCTAAGGATGAAAAAGCCATCTTGTACCATATTAAGCACATCTCCCTGCTCTCATTCAGATTTTTCTCCTACTTTTATATGATCATCTTAGTGGGAGTAGGAATGGGAGTGGATATGTAAGAATCTCCACAAAAGTATGAGATTTTGGGCGGTGTGACAGTGGCTCAGTGGCAGAGTTCTCGCCTGCCATGCCGGAGACCCAGGTTTGATTCCCGGTGCCTGCCCATGCAAAAAGAAAAAACAAAAGAAGTGTGAGATTTTTATGTTTATCAACAGAAGACATAAAAGAGATTGTAGGCTCTTTGTCCGCCGGCCTGGCGCTCACGCCCCGCCAGCCGGCCCGCCCTCCTCTCCCTCTTACCCCTTCTGCTCCGGCGGCGCTCCATCCGCCATCTTATCCTTCCCTTTCTCCTCCTGCTCCGGCGGCTCTCCAACCACCACCGTGCCCTCTTCCGCCTTCACCGGCTCCTCTGCCACCGGCCTCGACAGCCTTGCTACCCTCACCTTTCCTCCTCCAGAACAGCTACTGGGGGAGTGGAGACGATACAGAGCAGCTCCCGGAGCCACGACGGAGATCAAAGGGATGGCGTACCCCATCCTGGAACGGCTGACTGTCTGGGAGAACCAGCTCCGGTGAGATCGCCAAGGGACGCGGGCTTTCCCGGGCGGGACGGCAAGCGGCCGGAGGCCCTCCCTTCCTCCTTCCCAGGCCAGCTGGCAGAACTGGGCAGGCGGTCCCCTTGGGCCGCGGCGGCTGGCGCCCCCACCACGCGAGGCCCCCGGACCAACTGAGAGAGTTGGGTCGGAAATCCCCAGACCGCGGAGAACGGTGACCGGGGGGTCCCTTCCAAACACGTGACTCCCCGTTCCGGCTGGGAACAGTGCACTCTCCCAGGCTGCGGCAGCTGGCGCCCTGGGCCGACTAGGAAATTCGGTCGGGCGCTCTCCCGGGCTGCGGCGGCCGGAGACCCTCCCCGCATTCGGACCCCCGGGCCAGCTGGCACTCTTCCAAGCTGCTTCGGCTGGCGAACCCCCCCACGGCGAGAGTTTTCCAAAGTTAAAGGACCCACAGCACCTTTTCCTGGTGGGACCCACAGACAAACGTGTGCCACGAGGCCACCTACTGGGCAGGATAAGAAAAACAGAACCCAGAGATTTCACAGAAAAATCTTTCAACCTGTGGGGTCCAACACCCAGGGAAATCTGACTAAATGCCCATACGCCAGCAGCAGAAGATAACAGATCACGCTCAGAAAATTAAAAATAAGGCCCAGTCAAAGGAACAAACCAATAGTCCAAATGAGATACAGGAGCTGAAACAACTAATGCTGAATATACGAACAGAAATGGAAAACCTCTTCAAAAATGAAATGGATAAATTGAGGGAGGACATGAAGAAGACATGGGCTGAACAAAAAGAAGAAATAGAAAAACTGAAAAAACAAATCACAGAGCTTATGGAAGTGAAGGATAAAGTAGAAAAGATGGAAAAAACAATGGATACCTACAATGATAGATTTAAAGAGACAGAAGATAGAATTAGTGATTTGGAGGATGGAACATCTGAATTCCAAAAAGACACAGAAACTATCGGGAAAAGAATGGAAAAATTCAAACAGGGTATCAGGGAACTCAAGGACAATATGAACCGCACAAATATACGTGTTGTGGGTGTCCCAGAAGGAGAAGAGAAGGGAAAAGGAGGAGAAAAACTAATGGAAGAAATTATCACTGAAAATTTCCCAACTCTTATGAAAGACCTAAAATTACAGATCCAAGAAGTGCAGCACACCCCAAAGAGATTAGACCCAAATAGGCGTTCTCCAAGACACTTACTAGTTAGAATGTCAGAGATCAAAGAGAAAGAGAAGATCTTGAAAGCAGCGAGAGAGAAGCAATCCATCACATAACAAGGGAAACCCAATAAGACTATGTGTAGATTTCTCAGCAGAAACCATGGAAGCTAGAAGACAGTGGGATGATATATTTAAGTTACTAAAAGAGAAAAACTGCCAACCAAGACTCCTATATCCAGCAAAATTGTCCTTCAAAATGAGGGAGAAATTAAAACATTCTCAGACAAAAAGTCACTGAGAGAATTTGTGACCCAAGAGACCAGCTCTGCACGAAATACTAAAGGGAGCACTAGAGTCAGATACGAAAAGACAGAAGAGAGAGGTATGGAGAAGAGTGTAGAAAGAAGGAAAGTCAGATATGATATATATAATACAAAAGGCAAAATGGTAGAGGAAAATATTATCCAAACAGTAATAACTCTAAATGTTAATGGACTGAATTCCCCAATCAAAAGACATAGACTGGCAGAATGGATTAAAAAACAGGATCCTTCTATATGCTGTCTACAGGAAACACATCTTAGAACCAAAGATAAATATAGGTTGAAAGTGAAAGGTTGGGAAAAGATATTTCATGGAAATAACAACCAGAAAAGAGCAGGAGTGGCTATACTAATATCCAACAAATTAGACTTCAAATGTAAAACAGTTAAAAGAGACAAAGAAGGACACTATATACTAATAAAAGGAACAATTAAACAAGAAGACATAACAATCATAAATATTTACACACCGAACCAGAATGCCCCAAAATACGTGAGGAATACACTGCAAACACTGAAAAGGGAAATAGACACATATACCATAATAGTTGGAGACTTCAATTCACCACTCTCATCAATAGACAGAAAATCTAGACAGAGGATAAATAAAGAAATAGGGAATCTGAATATTACTATAAATGAGCTAGACTTAACAGACATTTATAGGACATTACATCCCACAACAGCAGGATACACCTTTTTTTCAAGTGCTCATGGATCATTCTCAAAGATAGACCATATGCTGGGTCACAAAGCAAGTCTTAAAAAATTTAAAAAGATGCACAACACTTTCTCGGATCATAAAGGAATGAAGTTGGAAATCAATAATAGGCAGAGTGCCAGAAAATTCACAAATACGTGGAGGCTCAACAACACACTCTTAAACAACAAGTGGGTCAAAGAAGAAATTGCAAGAGAAATTAGTAAATACCTAGAGGCGAATGAAAATGAAAACACAACATATCAAAACTTATGGGACGCAGCAAAGGCAGTGCTAAGAGGGAAATTTATTGCCCTAAATGCCTTTATCAGAAAAGAAGAAAATGGGCGGGCCGCGGTGGCTCAGCGGGCAAAGTGCTTGCCTGCTATGCCGGAGGACCTCGGTTCGATTCCCGGCCCCAGCCCATGTAACAAAAAACAAAGAAACAAAATACAATAAAAACAAGAAAATGTTTAAAGATGTTTCCCTTTCTTCCTTCCTTCCTTCCTTCTATCCTTCCTTCCTTCTCTCTAAAAAAAAAAAAAAAAAAAAAAAAAAAAAAAGAAAAGAAGAAAAGGCAAAAATGCAGGAATTAACAGTTCACTTGGAAGAACTGGAGAAAGAACAGCAAACTAATCCCAAAGCAAGCAAAAGGAAAGAAATAACAAAGATTAGAGCAGAAATAAATGAAATTGAAAACAATAGAGAAAATCAATAAGACCAGAAGTTGGTTCTATGAGAAAATCAATAAGATTGATGGGCCCTTATCAAGATTGACAAAAAGAAGAAGAGAGAGGATGCAAATAAATAAGATCAGAAATGGAAGAGGAGACATAACTACTGACCTCACAGAAATAAAGGAGGTAATAACAGGATACTATGAACAACTTTACGCTAATAAATACAACAATTTAGTTGAAATGGACGGGTTCCTGGAAAGACATGAACAACCAACTTTGACTCAAGAAGAAATAGATGACCTCAACAAACCAATCACAAGTAAAGAAATTGAATTAGTCATTCAAAAGCTTCCTAAAAAGAAAAGTCCAGGACCAGACGGCTTCACATGTGAATTCTATCAAACATTCCAGAAAGAATTAGTACCAGCTCTCCTCAAACTCTTCAAAAAAATCGAAGTGGAGGGAAAACTACCTAATTCATTTTACGAAGCCAACATCACCCTCATACCAAAACCAGGCAAAGATATTACAAAAAAAGAAAACTACAGACCAATCTCTCTAATGAATATAGATGCAAAAATCCTCAATAAAATTCTAGCAAATCGTATCCAACAACACATGAAAAGAATTATACATCATGACCAAGTAGGATTCATCCCAGGTATGCAAGGATGATTCAACATAAGAAAATCAATTAATGTAATATACCACATCAACAAATCATAGCAGAAAAATCACATGATCATCTCAATTGATGCAGAGAAGGCATTTGACATAATTCAACATCCTTTCCTGTTGAAAACACTTCAAAAGATAGGAATACAAGGGAACTTCCTTAAAATGATAGAGGGAATATATGAAAAACCCATAGCTAATATCATCCTCAATGGGGAAAAATTGAAAACTTTCCCCCTAAGGTCAGGAACAAGACAAGGATGTCCACTATCACCACTATTATTCAACATTGTGTTGGAGGTTCTAGCCAGAGCAATTAGACAAGAAAAAGAAATACAAGGCATCAAAATTGGAAAGGAAGAAGTAAAACTATCACTGTTTGCAGACGATATGATACTATACGTCAAAAACCCGGAAAAATCCACAACAAAACTACTAGAGCTAATAAATGAGTACAGCAAAGTAGCAGGTTACAAGATCAACATTCAAAAATCTGTAGCATTTCTATACACTAGTAATGAACAAGCTGAGGGGGAAATCAAGAAACGAATCCCACTTACAATTGCAACTAAAAGAATAAAATACCTAGGAATAAATTTAACTAAAGAGACAAAAAACCTTTATAAAGTAAACTACAAAAAACTGTTAAAAGAAATCACAGAAGACCTAAATAGATGGAAGGGCATACTGTGTTCATGGATTGGAAGACTAAATATAGTTAAATCCTACCTAAATTGATCTACAGATTCAATGCAATACCAATCAAAATCCCAACAACTTATTTTTCAGAAATAGAACAACCAATAAGCAAATTTATCTGGAAGGGCAGGGTGCCCCGAATTGCAAAAAACATCTTGAGGAAAAAAAACAAAGCTGGAGGTCTCGCGCTGCCGGACTTTAAGGCATATTATGAAGCCACAGTGGTCAAAACAGCATGGTATTGGCATAAAGATAGATATATCGACCAATGGAATCGAATAGAGTGCTCAGATATAGACCCTCTCATCTACGGACATTTGATCTTTGATAAGGCAGTCAAGCCAACTAACCTGGGACAGAAAAGTCTCTTCAATAAATGGTGCCTAGAGAACTGGATATCCATATGCAAAAGAATGAAAGAAGACCCATATCTCACACCCTACACAAAAGTTAACTTAAAATGGATCAAAGATCTAAACATTAGGTCTAAGACCATAAAACAGTTAGAGGAAAATGTAGGGAGATATCTTATGAATCTTACAATTGGAGGCAGTTTTATGGACCTTAAACCTAAAGCAAGATCACTGAAGAAGGAAATAAATAAATGGGAACTCCTCAAAATTAAACACTTTTGTGCATCAAAGAACTTCATCAAGAAAGTAGAAAGACAGCCTACACAATGGGAAACAATATTTGGAAACGACATATCAGATAAAGGTCTAGTATCCAGAATTTATAATGAGATTGTTCAACTCAACAACAAAAAGATAGCCAAACCAATTACAAAATGGGAAAAAGACTTGAATAGACACCCCTCAGAGGAGGAAATACAAATGGCCAAAAGGCACATGAAGAGAAGCGCAATGTCCCTGGACATTAGAGAAATGCAAATCAAAACCACAATGAGATATCATCTCACACCCACCAGAATGGCCATTATCAACAAAACAGAAAATGACAAGTGCTGGAGAGGATGCAGAGAAAGAGGCACACTTATCCACTGTTGGTGGGAATGTCAAATGGTGCAACCACTGTGGAAGGCAGTTTGGCGGTTCCTCAAAAAGCTGAATATAGAATTGCCATACGACCCAGCAATACCATTGCTGGGTATCTACTCAAAGGACTTAAGGGCAAAGACACAAACGGACATTTGCACACCAATGTTTATAGCAGCGTTATTTACAATTGCAAAGAGATGGAAACAGCCAAAATGTCCATCAACAGAAGAATGGCTAAACAGACTGTGGTATATACATACGATGGAATATTATGCAGCTTTAAGACAGAATAAACTTATGAAGCATGTAATAACATGGATGGACCTAGAGAACATTATGCTGAGTGAGTCTAGCCAAAAACTAAAGGACAAATACTGTATGGTCCCACTGATGTGAACCGACATTCGAGAATAAACTTGGAATATGTCATTGGTAACAGAGTCCAGCAGGAGGTAGAAACAGGGTAAGATAATGGGTAATTGGAGCTGATGGGATACAGACTGTGCAACAGGACTAGATACAAAAACTCAAAAATGGACAGCGCAATAATACCTAATTGTAAAGTAATCGTGTTAAAACACTGAATGAAGCTGCATCTGAGCTTAGGTTTAGTTTGTTTGTTTGTTTTTGTTTGTTTGTTCGTTTTTTGGTTTTTTTTACTATTATTATTACTTTTGTTTCTTTTCTCTATATTAACATTCTATATCTTTCTGGTGTGTCGCTAGTTCTTCTAAACCGATGCAAATGTACTAAGAAACGATGATCATGCATCTATGTGATGATGTTAAGAATTACTGATTGCATATGTAGAATGGTATGATTTCTAAATGTTGGGTTAATTTCTTTTTTTTTTTTCCGTTAATTAATAAAAAAAAGAAAAAAAAATGCAAAAAACAAAACTGCCAAAAATTAAATTATACAATTTTGTGTAACCACAGGTTTTGGTAGATTTAACAAAATAAAGGAAGCTACACTTTAAAAAAAAAAAGAGAGATTGTAGGGCAATTAGTCATTCTGAGTTGTTTGCTTTGAATCCCTGTGGTATGAGCTCATCAGGACAAATCATAATGTATGGGAACAGAACAATCTTTCTTGAGGCACAATTTTTCTGATATCTGGACAAAACTTGTATTCATAAATTTAGAAATTTTTATTTTACATGTTCTGTTTTCTTTCATAGGAATTCAAAAAAAGAACTAAATGATATTCGATTCGAATTCACTCCTGGGAGAGGTGAGGCATCAAAAACATTGAAAAGAAATAACTTCTAATTTTCCTCTAGAGTTGTATTGTGAAGTTTTTGTCCTTTAGATGTGTTCTGCTTTTTAAGGACAAAGCAGATTTTTCTGATGTAAAAGTGTTTTTGAGCATATGAATGAAATAAAAATGTAGTTTATTTACTACTAAATTAATTTAGAAAACTTATCTCTTTAAATTCTTGCAGTGGCCTCCTAAGGAAGAATTATTGTCTGCATTTTAGATAATGAAATCAAGGCTTAGAGACAAAGTAGCTTACTTCACACAGCTGGGAAGTGGTAGAGCTGGAATTCAAACCAGGATCTGTCACGATCCAAAGTTCTTTCTCTTATCATTGTACATGGTTTTCCTTCATGATAGAAAATGAGAAGTAAGGCCTCCAGTCTTCTTTCTTCTCAGACTAAAGCCAAGCCATGCCACACACTATTTCTGGCTGAAATTGTTCCCTGGAACTAGGCTTGTTTCCTTTCATGCCTTTATTACTCAGTGGTCTGGTTTGGGCAATGTCTAGCAGCCAGCTGGTACATGTCCTCTGTACCTTGCTTACACTTCCTACTGTCTCAGTGACGTCAGCTGACCATTGAAGAAAGCAGATGCAGAGGAACAGAATAGTATTGGTTTTATATATTTTTAAAGCTAGGCGGAGTCACATTTTAAGGAATTAATTCAAATCACTGGTCATCTCCATGAACATGTGTATACCCCCTCACTAGAGGTCCTCCCCATTCCCTCTGAGGGAAATGAGCCCTCTGAAATGAGCACTACTGAGTCTGTTGGAGATCAGGTTAATTGGAGATACTCTGCCCCTTTTTTTTTTTTTGGTTTCTTCCTAAAGTCATAGCTCAGATTGTACCATCTGGAGTAACTAGATATGAAAGAAAAACCCAACAAGATGAAAAGGAAAATGATTTTAGCAAAAAACTTTGAAGTGTGCTCACCAAAGAGAACAGATTGCAGTTTGTTTAACTTTTTTTATTGTATAATATAACATATATACAAAGCAAAGAACGAAAAAAGCAATAGTTTTTAAAGCACTCTTCAACATGTAGTTACGGGACAGCTCCCAGAGTTTGTCCTGGGTTACCATACCATAGCTCCCTTAAGTTTTTAATGAGAATAAATCACTCTATTTTATTAGCCCTAGAGATGTTCTGCATTCATCATCACATCTCAGTGCTAGAAGTTCTCAGAGGTTACAAGTCCAGAGTTATTCTCAGAATAGGAATGTCCTCTGTACATTCTGTCAGGTGTTCTTCTGGCATGGTCCTGAACCCATCTAAATCACACCATTATTTAGAAGGTTCTTTGAATCAAGTTGATAGATGCCACCTCATTGGTATCAGTTCTGTCCTGTAAATACACCTGTGAGAGTCCCTCAGTTTAGACAGTGCTGAGTGGTAGGAAAAATCTTTGTGTGGGAGGAAGACCCCTCCTACTTTCATGGGTCTATGGGTTTGGCAGCAACATACATGGAGAAAAATAGAGCACCTTCTTCTTTGTCCTTGCAGATACAGCGGAGGGTGTCTCTCAGGAACTAATTTCTGCTGGCCTGGTCGATGGAAGGGATTTAGTAATAGGTAACTATTGTGCCCTGCTGTTGTACCCCCTTGTTGGTATGTGCAGCTACTTAGTACCCAGAAAAACAGACTTTTATTTCATTGAGTAGGGCTGATTGTTCTTGGAACGGTTCTTGGCCTTACTGACGTTAAAAACTACTGGGGAAAGTTCTTACAAAAAAAATCTGTATGATTGAATAATGATACAGCTCTCACAATGTAACTGTCACAATGTGAAAACCTTGTGTCTGATGCTCCTTTTATCTACCTTGTCAACAAAAGAGTAGAGCATATGGAATAAAAATAAAAGGGGGAAGAAATGCTAAAAAAAAAAAAAAAATCTGTATCTCAGTTCTGTGTTGACTTTGTGACTTCCAATGATAATAAATGAAAGCACACCCAGGTCTCTAGGAGATTCCAGTAGAAATGATGACAGAAGTTACAAGTTAAAACTTTAGTCCATTTTAAAGGATGAGCCCTAACCCTGTAGTGCTAAAACATTAGCAGAAATCATTAGAGTTAGCCATAGAAAAAGGAGGGAAGAAGGGAAAATGGCACAGTTGGACCACAAGTAGATAGCACTGAAGGAAAAGACCATTGTCTAGAACGGTCAGCAAACTTTTTCTGAAAAAAAGCCAGATAGTAAATGGTTTAGATTTTGTGAGTCATATAGGGTCTCTGTCATTTTTAAACTTAGGTAGAAAGTTTCTGCTTAGCTATCAAGTAGAACTAAAACAGAAGACAGGCCTTAAGTTTGCTAACTCCTAGTTTAGGGCTGTCTGGTCCATGAAGAAGCAGATTGTACCTTTTCCACCCAAATGTTTTTCCTGGGTTAACACTGCATTTTTAAAAAGTTATTTCACAGGGATTCAAGTTTTATTTGTACTACTTGGAGGAGGTGAATTTAAATTATTTTTTCTTTTGGAGAGTGATTATTTGATCTTTTTGCTTCCGTTTTTTATTGTTATAAGAAGATTCTGAACTACCATTTAAGCTTTTTTAAATATGGTTGAAAGTAGATTTACTTAGCCTCTCATTGCTTTCTCTGTTTGTATGATTACAGTGGCAGCTAATTTGCAGAAAATTGTGGAAGAACCTCAGTCAAATCGATCTGTCACTTTCAAACTGGTATTCATCCCTTCCTTCTTATTAAACCATCTTCCCTTTTATACACCAGCAGCCTCTACAGACCAGCTTCCATATTCCCTGAATAATGAGAATATTAAATGTTGGTGGATTGTGCTCATTTAGCTTTCCTGAGGTCTGGGGTGCTGTCCCCCCTTTGAGTGGCATCACTTCCTTTTTCCTCTCAGGAAGCTTCCTCCCCCAGGCCCTTGACTATTTTCAAGAGAGATCATTAGCCAGTCTGACTCCAGCTGTGTACCCAGCACCCATCTTTTCTGGAAGAGACACCTTCATCAACCTTTTATTTGTATCCCTGAGACCTGTCCCCCATTGCTGTCCACCCTACAATTCCCATATAAGTTCTAATTGCTTCTTGGAATTTTGTTCATAAATAGCCACAGCTTCTCATTTTCTTTGGTTCTTAGGCATCTGGTGTCGAAGGCTCGGATATTCCTGATGATGGTAAGCTAGTAGGATTTGCCCAGCTCAGCATCAGCTAAACCACAGTCCCAGAAGAGGCGGCCTAAGGAGATTCCACACATGCGTGTCTCTGTTGCTTCTGTTGGCCTAAACCCCTACTGCCAAAGAACCCAGCAACAAACCCACCCCATTTAGGAGCTTTCGAGGTCTTTCTTTATGTTCTTCCTGCCATCATTCCCACTTTTTCACATAGGGAAAGAAAAGTTGGATCACCAATGGCCAGCATCCCCTTAAAAGTATTCCGTTAGTAAACTCCCCACATATGTACCCTGTTTTCATCCACTTGAGATGTGGCCTGTGTGCCTCAAGGCCCAGGAAGGAGATCTGTCAGCTCATTCTTGCCTTACTTCAACGATGGCCCTGGGTGGGAAGTAGCAGCTGTATTGGGCTTCCCCATCCTGCCTGTTTTTCCACACTTGCCAGGATGTGGGCACTCAGGTAGCAATTAAAAGTTGGTTGTTCAGCTGGAGCCCAGAGAATTTAATGTAGTGTTATTTTCTTTCTACCTGATGTGAATTCTAGCAAACTTTGTTAGGAAAAAGCACAGCCTCAGGTGGAGGCAGCCTAAACTTGTTTTGTTTTGTTCATGATGTTCCTAAGTGTTTTGCTGAAGCTGCTCTCAGGCACCCCCTTCTTCATTGCTCTCTCCAGAAAGGGTTGCTAGCCTTAAGTTCAGCTGGTGCAAAACATCTGATTATAGTTGAACTTCAGCCATTGGATCCCTCAAAGTGGAACTTTGGACTATTTTTAAAGAGAACATCAGGTAATGGCTTATAAAAGTGAATTTTTCTCAAAGTGGTTTGTGAGCAGGAAAAATCATAACTCATGTCAATGGGGAAGTATTTATTTTCAACTCTTAAAAAATTAAAATTGAAGAAAAACTGCTCCTTGATCCTCCTATGAAAATCAGTTTGCCTGGCCTCCAAGTCATGAGGAAATGGGTGTGCAAGGCTGAGATTTCTACAGCAATAACAGAGACTCAACACTGGGCCAGGAATGCCTGCCTTCTGTCCCTTCTCCTGCAATGACCCTTGGAGGGGGTCCACACTTCTTTTCGCTGAACCAATTCAAGATGGAAAGTGAAACCACATGTGCCGTGAACTTTAGGGTTTATATAAGTAGCAGTGTTCACTTGATTTTCTACAGAAATAATGTAAATTGTTCTTTACGTTTAAGAAGAGCACTCATAATGCAATATGTGAATTATCAGTGGGGTTGATTTATTTTTTCCTACTGTTTCACAAGTCAGCCTTTGTCTATCTATTAATAGTCCTACAAAATGTTATTTATGAATGGGATTGGATACTCAGTCTGGCCTTAAAAAAAAAAACACACAAAGATGGGCTTTGGCCCATGGAAAGGGGGAATTACCTCTTACAGAATCACTTGAGCCCTTTCTGGCATTGTTGGTCTGATGAGCAAGATTGCTTTACTTAGTTTTCTCTTGGAGCATCTCTGAAAGCATTCCCCACACTTATTTGTCACACCTTTAGTTTCATTCTGAGCCTGTAGTTTTAGTTTCGGTCTTTATTCATCTGCCCCAGGTACAGAGGCATTTGGGGAAGATAACGGATGTTGGGAAGAAACAGGGAATGGGTTTAGAATGGGGCTTGGGAGGGAAGTAGATTATAGAAGGATAGGAACCAAAGTCCAAGGTCCAAGTAGGATAGGTAAAAGCCTGCTGAGCTGGGAGGGAGAAAAGAAGATTGATCAACTTGCTGGGAAAATGTTTAGCTTTTATTTTCTTTGGGCGGGGGTGGGGGGGTGGGAAGGAGGACAGGAATGTAGAAATGAGGTATAGAAAAGAGATAATGTCCTTTGGCACAAGATTGGTGGCCTATGTGTTTTATTGGTTTCGAACAAGCCCATCATAATCTACTTAGGAATCCAAGAGGTGGTGGCAGCATTCTGTTCTCATTTCCTATTTGGAGGTGGTCTGGTGCCCAGGCTGGGAATGAGCAGCAGACTATCTCCCTGTTCACTTTCTCCAGCTGTGGTCATTACCTTGAACTGCAGTGGGGCAGGCATGATGATGGGAATGGGCTGGTGCTTTCTCTTTCTTTCAGTTCATTGTTCACCCTGCTGGGAATTAGGAGACAGACACCGACCCCAGGGCAGTGTTATTTCTTCTTCTGCATGATGTGTGGTGGATTCCCTTTGCTGACTTATGCAGAGGTGCTGAGAAAATTAATGAACAGAAACTTCCCAGGTGGCACAGCATGTAACCTAGTGAGTGACTCCACCCCTGTCCAGGAGTGGTGGTCCAGGGTGCACCTCTGTCTCTGGGGCCCCAGAATTCCCTGGCCCCTGGGATAGGGACTGATTATAGCACAAGGTAATATGTGCCAATGCTATTTGTGAAACGTATGGTCTTTCTAAATGACTAATGGATTTTGTTTGGTTTTTTTGCTTAAGTTCTGAACCAAATCCTAGAGCCAGCTGATATTTAATAATCTGGAAGATAAAATAATGGTGTAACAATAAGTGGAGGTTCCTCCTTATGAAATATGTTAGATTATGGAAGATGTAAAATATTCAACTTCTTTTCCTTTTTTTGGACTTTGTATTTTACTGCATGTTTTCTTTATTTTTAATCAATAAAGAGTAAATTGTCCATAGTGGTGTTTGGATGCTTTACTTGATGCCATTGGTGGAAGCTATGGGAAATAGGTTTGAGAGTCACTACTGACTTTAATTTTTAATGTGAATGGAGAGAAGGCAAAGTGCATGTGACATATAAAATGTGTGTATTAATCTATAAATTATAAGGAACAGCTTTAAAAACCATTGTACCAAGGGGAAACTGAATTCCCAAAGGGGAGGTATGAGGTCTGCCCAAGGAAACCTGGTAGGGTGGGATTTGGAATTCCTTGCATTATATTCCAAACTTTTCTAAACTGGTTCTGTTCATGATGTTGGGCAGGGGAAAGATGCCAGATTCATGCCTTTTGGAGTCCCTTTTGGAAAGTTGAGATCAGAGTAAGCTTGTCCCTACCTGGTTCCAATATTAAAATGATGAAGTTACATGTAAAACTCTAGAGCCCTCCATGTCCCTGTCCACTTCCTGAATGAGTGATCTCCCTGATCAAATTCCTTCCCCACAGAAGGTGGCCTTTAAGCCATGATGGGTGCCTGTAGCTTCTGGTATTTCAGAACTCAGGGCTGTGGTGCCTTTGGAGTTGACAGTATCATGTGGCCTGCAGTTGGGTTGAGTGTGCTTTCAAGATAAGCAAAATGTAAAGGTGGACTTTGTTGTGAGGGCAAGCAAGCAGATGCTAGTTATAGTTACTCAAAGTGACCATGGGTATGGCCCATGACAAACTCTGGGATCTATCCTGTAACTACTTATTGAAGAGTGCTTTGAAAACTGTTGCTTTTTTCTTTGTTTGCTTTGTATGTGTGTTATATTATACAATTAAAAAGAAATTTTTTTTTAAGTGACCATGGGTAGTGGAGGGGAGGGGACGGAAAGGGAGTAGAGCAGAGGCAAAGAATAAATTGAGTCTCCACACTTACCCATTGTTTTCTAGCAGGTGCTGATCTTGTCACTGGGCTTACTCCCTTAACTACCTCTTGCACAGTTGCAGTGATCAGTGCAGCTTTGGGTCAGGTCCTCTTCCTTGAGTTTTTATTTACTAGAATCATTAATTCTCAAACTTGGAAGCGATTTAAAACACCTGCTAGTCCATCCCTACTATCTGAGGAGCACCTTCCTTCAAACACCCATCCACACAGAATCCACACTCACTTGCTCACCCTCCACCTCCTAGACAGATGATTGCCATTGATCTTCCTGAACACTTCTTATGAGGAGAGTGTGTTCATTTATTTGAAACAATTCTTATGGTAAGAAAATGCTTGGTATATACCTCTTTGGTCTTAATTGTAGTCTTGAGTAAAAGTAGGTACAAGGAGAGGAAGAGGTGGGTGAGAGACTGTCAGGCCTGAGGGGTCAAAGGCAACCCCAGTCCTACTCTGCAGGTAGGATGACCAGAGGCTAACACAGGTACTTTGTTGGACTCAACCTCTAGGCCAGTGAGACCACAGAGTAGAAAGATATCTTTTTGGGTCACAGTGATCCAGAGAGAACTTCCTTAAATAGGAGAACTGGTCATGGACTTAGAACATGGGGATCCTTTGGCAAACTGGGGGAAAGGAAATAGGATTAAGAAAAAAAAAGAAGTAAACCAAAAAACTAGAATTGGGACTTGTAGACAAGACAAATGGGGTCAATGGTATTCAATTCCTCAGAACCAAGATTTGGGATCATAATTCCAACAGGAAAATCTTTGGTCCCTCTGTCAGGAGTCTCCTTCCTCATGGATCTTTTTTGCTGTTTTAGGATTACACACCAAGAAATGAAATAATCCATAGAGAACATCTAATTTAAGTTGTCCCTATATACAGATGGGGAACCTGAGGCTCAGGGAGGACTGGGCACATACATAATTCAGACTGGATGGGGTCCAAACTTTTTACCTCTCCAAGCTCCCTTGGCTACTTGGAGCCAAATGAAGCAAAATCCTTTCCCTTACTGAAGTGAAATGATGAGGACTGAGGACAAAGCTGTGTATCCTCTAAGTTCTCGCCCATAGTGGAGCACCAAACTGGGCAATGGCAACTGGTAGCATCATTCTCATGGTAACTAAAGACGATGCTGAGGACAAAGAGGTGAAAGGAAGATATGTGAAGAAAATAGCTTGGGTGGTGGTGGGTCTGACGGAGTCAGGTGGGGCAGAGAGAAAAGTGCTCTCCTTTGCAACATGGGTGTGACACTTGCCTTTGCCTGCCACCACCT
Source organism: Tamandua tetradactyla (assembly GCF_023851605.1). Lineage (NCBI taxonomy): Eukaryota > Metazoa > Chordata > Mammalia > Pilosa > Myrmecophagidae > Tamandua > Tamandua tetradactyla. The sequence goes on along the minus strand of NC_135341.1, from coordinate 49,126,763 downwards.
TGACCTGCACCATAGGCTGAAATGAATAGGCAGCCAGCAGCTCTGCCAGCTAGGTATAGGGCTAGACAGCTAGACTAGGGCTACCCTGTATGACCTTGTTTCCTTGTATTCATTTCATCCATGCTTTTGTTCCCATCTCTTAAAATGTATTAACATGGCTCAAAATTCAAAAGATAGAGAAGAGTATTATGTGAGAAAGTTTTGCTATGAATATACGAGTAGATGAATGTATTTGCATGCACGCATGTATGGTCAGACATGTATTTTCCCCTGATGTTCTGTTGGCTCCCATCATTCCCCACTTCCCATGACTAAAAGATTCCTTCTAAGCCCTGGTTTGGTTTCCAGTAAGACTTCCCCTGAGATACAAAGGATAGGAGCTTCTCTCTTTGTGAGAGTCATCTTCTCTGAGGTCCAGCCTTACTCCTAATCTGCCAGCCACCAAACTGTGCTCCATGCCAACCTTGACTCCACCAAGGTTCTAGTGTAGCCAGCCATGGTAGAGAAGACTTAGTCCTGAGTTCTTCTTTTGTTATCAGTGAGATTACTTAGGGACGCTGTGGTTATTCTGGATAGTTGGAAATACAAGGATAGCTTGCTTTTTTTTTTTAACCTTTTATTTTGAAATAATTTCAAATTTACAGGACAGTTGCAAAAATAATACAAACCCCATACAGAGAACTCCAGTATGTTGGAGCTTGCATTTGTTTTTATATTGGGAATGTGTTAATGGTAGACCTCAAAATACAACTCTTAGTGCTTCTGTAATTACTCTGGGATTGTCTTTGGTGCTGAAAAGGAGGGAATTGGCTAGTGTTGCATACCAGGGACCCACAAGAGAAAAATAAGACCATCTGGGTCAAGAGGCCATATTGGGCTGCTGGCAGAGCTAACGGGTAGGTTAGGTCATTGCTACCACCCTGACTTACTCCCTACTTCCTAGTGTGGGTTCACCCCAGAAGACTTTAGTGTCCCTCTGAATGTTAAAACTACTTCTCTTCAGAAGTTAGGTTCTGCAATAATGGGAGGGATCTGAGCTGGATGTGAATTACGAAGGATGTTGCATTTGGCAGAGGTGGGTGTAAACTGTATAAGGTTTAGCTAAAACTCACTTCTGTGTGCTGGTCCTGAGAAGATCCTCTTGGCTCCTCTTGTGATACCTGTGTCTATCACACAGTCAATAAAATGTTCTACAAGCCAGGATAAACTATTCTTTTCATCATATTCTACATTTCCCAGGCTGTGGCTCAGGAACCAAGGGATAGCAGGTGGGCTGGGCAAGGCTGGATTAAATATTAATGGAGCTGTCACCACTACCCAGAGGAGCAAATGCCCAGAGCCAAACTGCAGAGTTACCTGGTGGCCTGGACTGAGGAGGTAGTGACTGGCAGACATGGTTCAATTTGCCCAGGTCCTGGCTGAGATAGGCGACTTTGGTCGCTTCCAGGTACAGCTGCTGCTACTACTGAGTGTCCCCAGCTTCTTGTGTGCCTTCTACATGTTTGCCCAGGTCTTCATGGTTCTGGAGGAGACCCACCACTGTTCAGTGGCCTGGGTCAAAAACCACACTTTCAACCTGAGTGCTGCTCAGCAGCTGGCACTGAGCGTGCCTCTGGATGCCACGGGCAGCCCGGAACCCTGCCTCATGTTCCAGCCACCTCCTGACAACGCCAGCCTGGAGGACATCCTCAGCCACTACTTCAACAAGACTCAGCCTTGTGAGACTGGCTGGGACTATCCTGAAGACAAACCTCTGTCCCTAAAAAATGAGGTAGAGTTTCCCTTTGCCTATCTGTCTGTCTGACCCTCTCCCTCCCATCACTGGCTGTAGCTTTGTTCTCTATATCTACCCCTATGCCTGCATGATTGACTGGTTGGTGTGCCTATTTTTCTTTTTGCCAGTCATCCTGTTTTTGTTTTCTACTTATCAGGCCATAAGGTTTCTTTGTCTGGTCTGTCTGCCTGTTTGTCCATTTGTCTTTGCCTATCCTTTTAGCCTGTCCCTCCCTCTCTTTGCTTGTTCTTCCATCCTCCTGCCCAGTTGCCTGCCTCTCTTCCTGTCCCCTCCTGTTTTCCTATCATTATGCCCTGCTCTTTAACCAGTATTCCCATATGCCGTTCCCTTTGCCTTTATCTTTTAGTCTACCCCCATGTGTCTGCATGGTTACATATCTTCTTATGTTTTCCTCACTCTCATCTTACACCATCTCTTTCCCTATCTACCCTTCTGCTATCCTGCTTGCTTGTGTTGGAATTCCTCCATTTTGGCTTCTCTCTGTAGTTCTCTGCTAGCCTCTGGGTTGCTGGAGGACACATGTGATTCTAGGTCTTGCCCTATGGATAACTGCTAATTTCATTCTGTTGGGAGGGACCCAGGCAGACAAACAGGAAGTTTCCTAGTCACCTCAGGCCACAAGGGACCCTCTGAAAGTATCTAGTCTCATTCTATTTCTTTCCAGATGGTGGGTTAAGGTACAGGTTGGAGAGATGGCTTGGCCAGGGCAGCATAATGAGTTGGTAGGAGAGCTGAGGTCTAGCTCAGCGCTTCCACTGTCCAGTTCCCTGCAGAAGAAGGAGACAGCACAGATAGTTGAGAAACCCAAAGGGTAGGGGTTATCAGGGAGTTTTAATTCTCACTTCTTTATCATGACATACATCACAAGCCTGTGACAAATCCTGAGCCCAGAGATTACACCTTCGCTTTTTAGTGACCATCTAGCTGCCCCTAAGACCTCACGACCTAAGGATATGTCCTACATGACCTACTCCTTACTCTTCACTTTGTCCACTCCACTGGGGGAGCTAGGTGGCCTATGAACTCTCCTTAGCCTCTGGGTCTGGCTCAGCCTAGTTAAGTCTGATGCTCACTGGCCTCTCTGTCATCCTCAGCCTTCAGTGCCCCTTAAATGCCTTGGGGCAATAATAAATGGCTACTTATACGTGTGCTCAATTCTCCTGCCTACCTCGGCAAATATCATCTCCTTAGAGCCTACAACATCTTCCAAACTGCTCAGAGCCCACTCTAGCCTTTGTTCACACCCTGTTCATCATGTGCTATGCATGCAATTTTTTAAAATATTTTTATTGTCAAACCTTAACAAACATACAAATATTCTTGACATACAAACATTCTATGCATAGTGTACAATAGTGGCTCACAGTATCATCATAGTTGTATATTCTTCACCAGGATCATTTTTTAATATATTACACCTCTCCAGCAAAAGAAATAAAAAAGAAAAAAATACACACCATACCCATTTCCCCTCCCTCTCACTGACCACTAGTATTTCAATCTACTCATTTATTTTAACCTTTGTTCCTGCTATTATTTATTTTTTATTCATATTTTTTACTCACCTGTCCATATCCTAGATACAAGGAGCATCAGACACAAGATTTTCACAATCACACAGTCACATTATGAAAGCTATATCGTTATATAATCATCTTCAAGAAACGTGGCTACTGGAACACAACTCTACAGTTTCAAGTACTTTCCCTCTAGTCACTTCAATACACCATAAACTCAAAAGGGGATATCTATGTAATACATAAGAATAACCTCCAGGATAATATCTCCACTCTGAAATCTCTCAGCCACTAATACTTTATTTTGACTTATTTCTTCCCTATTTTGGTAAGAAGGTTTTCTCAATCCCTTGATATGCCTGTAACTTTATTCAGTCAGAACCTCTTGTTAACTTTGTGCCGGGAGCAGTCAGAGGAGGGAGGCATCCCATTCCCCTTTCCAAAGACCTCTGGTGGTCAGGGGAGATCTGTGCCCGTTGAAGAGAAAGAAAGGGCTGGGTGGGCTTATCATCCAGGATTTGCTTTCTTCTGGGGAAAGAGTTGACAGGCAACTTTATGAGGAGGTAGCATGTGGACTAGGTAAAAAAAATGTTGATAGAGAAGAGAGGAAGGCCTTTGTACACAGAGAATAGCAAGAGAAGGGCCTGGAAGCAAGAAGCAGAAGGTAGGTCAGGAGCAGCAGGCAACCTGGTGTGCCTGGAGTAGAGGAGTGGACAGGGGTGTGGGAATTGGATGGGATGTTCTCAAGGACTTGGTTTATTTCTATCCTCATTCATCAACCGAGACTACTGGCTCTTCCTTATATTTAGTCCTTGCCTCATCCTAAGGACTGTGAATTTCCCAGAGTGTACACCTTTGGTACTTTGTACACTGCACTGCACTATAACCCCAAGCTCTGTTCCAGAGTGGAGCTAATTTAGTGTGAAACCTTCTACCTCTGCTTCCTGCCTATGAAGAGGGGCTCTGCCACACTGATTCAAGAGTTTCCTCTCTTACCTGACAGCCCAAGTTGCCTTATTCCAACCTGCAGCTTCATAATCAAACTGAAATAATAGTAATCCTCATTTGAGAAGAAAAGAACATGTTTCCTTACAGGCAGCATGCTCTTGGAGGACAGAGTACATTTCTTCTTCTCAATCACACACACACCCACCCACCCATCTAGCATTCACCTTTGGTAAAACAAAAAATGACTCCAGCCCTGTCCACATGGACCTCTGAATAGGGAGGGAAGCAGGACGTCAATGAACAGCAGCAAAAGTATGTGATCTGTATTGGAACCAAAGAAAGAGTAGAAGAGCACAGAAGGAAGGAAAAGGAGCAGTGAGGACAGCCATTTTGACAGCCTAGAGGCTTTGAAAAGACTGGCATATTGAGGCATGCTGACATGATAAAAGAGGAGGTTGGAAAACAGGCAGGAGCCAGCTCTTAAGGGTCTTAGATACAGCACTAAGGACTTTGGGCTTTTTCCTAGGGAGCCAAGGAAAGCCGTTGAAGATTTTGGAATAAGAGAGAGAAATGTAATAGGGTCTGCTTCAAGTAATGAGAACAAGATTCTGAGAGTATGGGTCTTGCAGCCACCGCAGCTAGCTTCAGACAGAGCCATCCACTAAGGCCAGGGGTGTTGATTGGCATCCCAAGTTGAAACCCTTTTTATCTCTGGTCATCTATAATATGACACCACCACATGAGCTTGGGCAAGCCTTGGCACTTCTCCAAGCCTTGTTCTCCATTACTGTACAGGGGAATGATAAGATTTCATGCAATTAGAATGAGGATTTAATGAAATAAGAGGTATGTAAACTGCAGGGAGGTAGTGAATAGTGGCTTCCAGGGGTGCCAGCCTTGGAAGCCTCCCATTGTTTGGTGCTCATGCCTTCAGAGCACTGTACCGTGCTTTTGTCTGAGATGTTTGTCACCAGCTGTGAACTTTGTGAGGCCTGGGTCAGTGCATCCTCATGCTAGCTAACATTTTCCGATACCTTCCTATGTGACAGCCACTGTACTAAGCATACTACATGTGTTCATTCCTTTAACCTTATCAGGGGATACTATGTATTATATTTTGTCCCCATGTTGTACAGAGGAAGCCTAAACAGATTGGCTAACAGAGTCAAGGTCACACAAAACTACTCAGTTCTGACTCCAGAGCCTGACAGCAGGCCTTTGGTATTATTTATTTATTTTAAATAGCGTCTTCCATGAAGACAATCCATGGTCATTGACCAGAACTAGGTGCAACAAGTTCAAGTCCCCTGTCCTGCCCCACTTTGTTCCCCAGGAACAATTACAGTTAATTGTTTGACATAATTTCTTAAAAATTAACAGTTGTCCTTGAGAATGGAAGTGTGAACATAAACAGTAACTCCTAGGTTGGTTAATTTCTTGCTAAAGGTTATTTAACAGATGGTAATGGCTAGTTGACTAGCTGTGGGCATTTAGTCATTCATTAATTCAGCATACATTCTCTTAGACTTTACTCAGTTTCAGTCCCTGTCTGGGGGAATAGGGATGTCTCAACTTTGCTGTGGATTAGGTGCTTAACCTCCCCTGCCTCAGTTTTATCATCTGTCAGCTAAAGTTGATAAAATGCAATATATCAGAAATATATTGGGTTTTCCAATGGGGATTTGTTAACTTACAAATTTACAGTACTGTGGCGATGAAAATGTCCAAATTAAGGCATCAGCAGGATGATACCTTCTCCCTAAAGACCAGCTACTGGCAATCCTCACCTCCTCTCCCTTTTCTCCCAGGTTTCACTGCTTCCAGCATCTTGCTTCAATGCCTTCCTCTCTGAGCTTCTGTCTATGTCCTTGATTCTCAGCTCCTCTGGCTTTTCTCTCTGAGTTACTCTGGGGGCTTTTTTCTGTTTTCTCTCTATCTTTTATCTTAGAAAGGACTCCAGTAAAAGGATTAAGACTTACCCTCAATGAGGTGGGTCACATCTCAAGTTAAAATCCTACTCACCTAAAGATCCTACTTACCAAAAGTCCATATCCACAAGAATGGGTTAAATTTAAGAGCATGGTCTTTTGGGGGTACATACAGCTTCAAACCATCACATAAGTCAAGGACTGTTAACAGAATTATATGAGATATGCACGTAAATCACTTAGCACAGGGGTAAGCACTCAAAAAGCCTTAGTCATTGCTGTCATTAAGCTATGCCTGTGAGCTCTGGAGGAGAGCTCACCTGTCATCATCTCCCCCAGTCATTATTTCTGAACTGTGTACAAGGAACATGGAACTCCTTGAGGGGCCTACAACCTCCTGGATGGTGGTATCAGTCACCTGAGCTGTGTGTGCACATGCAGTAGATGTGCACAGAGCTACAAAGGCTTATGTATTTTCTCTACTTGGTTTCCCAGTCTTTCTGTGATATTCTCTCTGAGTCCAAGTGGGTTGGTGTCTGTCTCTCTCTTTGTGTGTGTGCACACGCGCGTGTCCCTCTGTCTTAATCTCCTTTCTCAAGGGGTTTATGAGGGCTTCTTAGGATCCTGACTGCTGAGAATTTCAGGAGGACTTTGCCGCCAGATGGGCACACTTGGGGAGACCCAAGTGGGTCACAGGCTACCCTGCCTGTGGGATAAGCGGTCCCATTTGTTAGGAAGCAACAATTAATGGTCTCCCAGATTTTGCATCCTCATTGTATCAGTAATTTCTACATGGTATCCCCAGGCTAAAACACAGTTCTATTAGGTAATTACGTCCAAACAACTTAACAAATGTTTATGTCCTGACATCTTAGTAGCAATTTAAATATATAAGTCGAAAATTTTTAAAATTTCATTCTTAAATAAATACAGTTATAATAGAAGGTCTGTGCCTGTGGGACACTGTATAACTCCTCAAGCCTTGGACAACACCACTCCCATTTTCTGTTCCACATTGATTTTCACATGGTATTTGTTTTTATCACAACTGCTGCCAAAAATACAGCCTCACTTAGATTCACGTCTAAGCGAATGTAGTATGCTCTTCTGTTGAAACTGTGAACTATCTTGAGCTATAGTTTGCGTGATGTTTGACAGGTATAGACTATTGCTGCATTTCCCTTTAAAATAGCCTTCTGGGAACTGTGGGTGTCTGCCCAGAGAGAGGGTGGCAGTGGGAGGGTGGTAGAGGACTTGCCCTCAGTGCTGCCTCAGGACACACCTGCCTGTGTCTGCCTCAGTTTGACCTGGTTTGTGACCGGAAGTACCTGACGGAGACCTCGCAGTCAGTATTCATGGCTGGGCTCCTTGTTGGGTCTCTCATCTTCGGGCCTCTCTGTGACTGGTAAGAACCCTGACCAGCTCACCTCTGACCTAACTTGTACTGAGCCTCCTGGCCCAGGACCAGGTTTTCCCCTTGTACCTCCTCCTATTGGCCTCCAGAACTAGGTCATGCTTCTCCTACCCTCAAAATGGGCTCCTCCTCACACGAAATCCCAGGGCAGGAGTGGCTCTCCCTTGCCTATTCCCCCCTCAGATAGACTCGGAAGAGGGACCCCTCCCCCAGAGACCTGCCTCTTTGCTGCCCCAGGATTGGCCGCAAGGTTGTTATCCTAATTCAGCTGCTCCTCTTCGCCCTCATTGGCCTGGCCACAGCCTTTACGCCCAGCTTTGAGCTCTATATGACCCTGCGCTTTGCTGTGGCTACTGCCGTCGCCGGATTCAGCTTCAGCAATGTCACCCTCCGTGAGTATCTGGGCCTGGAAGCTTCAGCCACAGGGTGGTCAGGGCCTGCGGTCTGGGCACTCCATTTCGGCCTGGACATCTACCTGGCACTAGGCACACCAGAGTTTCTAGTGCTGGGACTGAGTCTCCAGACCCTCCCAGGGTGGCATCTGGGGAGTGACAGGGAGTAGGTGGGCAGTATCTGAGCTCAGGCTCAGCCTCTCTGTTCCCACAGTTACAGAGTGGGTAGGTCCCTCACGGAGGACACAGGCTGTGGTCCTGGCCCTGTGTTCCTTCTCCCTCGGACAGATTGTACTAGCAGGACTTGCCTACGGCATCCCCAACTGGCGGCTCTTCCAGATTGCCGGCACAGCACCTGTCTTGTTGCTCTTCTTTTACTTCTGGTAAGGAGACACTTCCCAGGAACAGGCCACCCCTGGGTTAGCTGTGCTGTGTTGGGATTGGAGTCCAGCACCCAGATTCACCTCAGGGAACAGTCAGAAACCAGCCTAGGCAAGGAAGCCTGTAAAGGCTGAGGTGCAGGGTTCAGTATGCATTGGATCAGTCCAGGAAGGCTTCCTGGAGGAGGGGGAAGGCTCTGCAGGACTCTACTCTCCAAAGGTCACAGATACTTCTGGCCTACAGGGTTCTGCCAGAATCTGCACGGTGGCTCCTGATCAGGGGAAGGGTAGAGGAGGCAAAACAAGTGATCCAGAAGGCAGCTTCAGTCAACAGCAGGAAACTGTCCCCAGAATTCTTGAGCCAGGTAATTCCATCATACTCAAGCCCAGCCCTACCCACAAATATAACCCATACAGACCTTTCTGCCTGGCCCCTCACTCTGTACCTTCCTCCCAGCTGGCCCCAGAGGAGACAGGCCCCTCAGGAAATGCCCTGGATCTGTTCAGATACCCCCAGCTGCGAAAGATGACCCTGATTCTCTTCTATATCTGGTGAGTGCACCAGGCTGCATGCCCCTCCCTGAGAACAGAATCAAAGGGCTGTGACTTCCCTAGGGAGTGTCAGTGGAGTGGTGGGATGGAGGCTCTATCTGGCTGTATTAGTCTGTCTGGGGATTATCTCTCACTGGCTGTGCTATTATCTCCTGTTGTGACTTCTGGCCAAGGCAGTTTCTCCCTCTGGGTATCATGGTGTTCCATCAACCAGAAATGAGTGACGGGGACTCTTGGACACTTTGTAGGTTTGTGGACAGTCTGGGATACTTTGGCCTGAGCCTCCAAGTGGGGGACTTCGGCTTGGACATCTACCTGACGCAGCTAATCTTTGGAGCCGTTGAGGTGCCTGCCCGCTATTCCAGCATCTTCATGATGCAAAGATTGGGCCGCAAGTGGAGCCAACTGGGGACTCTGATTCTGGGTGGCCTCATGTGTATTGCCATCGTCTTCGTCCCAACAGGTATCAGGGCTGGCTTTCCCCCACCCATTCTACCCTACACCCCCAGCTCCCATCACAGGCTGGACAAACAGCCATTGCTTCCCTTTCTGGAGTCAATGCTTCCCTTGGTTTCAGGTACAGAAGGTATGAGGAGTTTGGGTACACGGGGAAACGGGCAGGGCCCAGGTACTGGGGTTACCTACCTAGCGTGTCTAACAAGTGTTCTCCCCCAGATCTGCCTATGGTGGTCACTGTGCTGGCCGTGGTGGGGAAGTTTGCTACAGCTGCAGGATTTACCATCTCCTATGTGTACTCTGCTGAGCTCTTTCCCACCGTCATCCGGTAAGAGCTGCTAATGCAACTCCTGCTCCTATGTTCCTGAGACCCTGATTTTGATCATCCCTCTGTCTGCCCTCATCACCATTCTACCATTCCAAATGGCTAACAGAGCTGGCCCTAGGGCAGTCCTGGGTGGGGTAGAGAGCAACCAGAAATTTTCTCCAAGTCCTCAAGTTGTCTCCAGGCTGGTGGTAGGTCATGCCCTGGCCTGATCAGGACTGAAATATGGGATACATGTAAAAACGAATGGCCCAGGAGAAGAACACTAAGGTGTGAGGGGTAGTCTTGACAGGTGAGCAGGAGTCTAGCAGGCAAACAGAGAGGCCTGGAGGTGGGAGAAGCATGGCACACAGTTGAACTACAATTAGTTCATTATGCAGGAGCAGAGAGCAGAAGGGCTGGGAGTGGCCTACATGAGGCTAGAGACTCTGTAGGCCTATGGGGCCTTAATAAGGTACCTGGGCTCTCCTGAGGAAGGAGCTGTGGCCTACAGTTGAGATTGGGTCTACTCAGCCTCCCCTGCCCTTCCCTCAGGCAGACAGGCTTGGGGCTGGTGGCCATCTTCTCAAGGATTGGGGGCATCGTCACACCCCTTGTGATCCTGCTGGGCGAGTACCAGGCGGCCCTCCCTATGCTCATCTATGGCAGCCTCCCTATTGGAGCAGGTTTGCTTTGTGTCCTGCTGCCAGAAACCCGTGACCAGCCCCTGAAGGACACCATCAAGGACCTGGAGCAGGGGCCCCACCAATGGTGAGCAGTTTCCTTTGTCTGAAGACTAGGACCTGGGCCTCACATCAGTGGTTCCTCTCCCAGAAGCCCATACCGCCACCTCACCATTACTCTTTTGTTGCTTGGAGGACTAGTCCTGGGCCCTCTGGAAGCATAGATGTCTGACCCAGAGTCTACTTTGGGAAGGGAGATGACAAGGGACACTGCTGTGGGATTAATTTCTGGGTAGCCAGTGGTGATGACCTTTTGCTCCTTCCAGGTCCCCAAGGCCAGTACCCTCAGAAAATGGAGTGAAGGCCACAGGAAGAACTTCCAGCCCAGGAATGGCCTTTGTGAGCAGCACTTACTTCTGATTGTGGTCTGGGAGGGACAGACCGTCTGCAGCAGGGAAGCTGCCTAAACATTGCCCTGGATATGACCAGGACCTGAGAGGACCCAGGGCAAGGCCAGGCTTGCTTATGGAAGGAGGCAGCACACTATGGCCTGGTCCCAGCCCCAGCCCCTCACTGCTGAGCCTAATCCTGGAGGCATCTGGGAGAGGACGTCTCTCCCTTCTTCATCTATCTCATCTCCAGAGCCCACACCCTCAACATCCTTTTCTAAGTTAGGGTCTTGGTGTATGGCGGGCTTAACTTGTTTTCTGGCGCTCTTGTTTGGGTTTGGCTCCTCCAATCCCCTTAATCTGGACATTCCTACCCTCAACACACATTCCAGCCCAGAAAAGAACACCAAATACATGGGAAAAGGAGGAGAAAAAAAATCAAAATTGTGGACTCTATCCAGGCAGGTAGAAGAAAAAGCTGTAGATGAAGAGAAGGTTGTTTTTCCTTCTAATGCCCAGACTGGGCCTCCCTGGCTAAGATGGGGCCCCACAGAACATTTGATACTAATAAGAGAAGAATCTGTATTCAGTCTAAATCAAAGTTTCAATCTTGCATTCTTTTTCAGAGATCCTCCAACTTCCTGCCCCATAGTTAGCTCATGGCTAACCTATATGTGTCTCAGGTACTGGTAGTAGAGGGAGAAGGGGGTTGTTCTGTTCCTGTCCTTGCCCCACCTCCTCTCTCTACCCCCCACCATACTCTGCTGCTTCTGGCTCCTTCGGGGCCCACCCAGGGTGAGTGGAAAGATCAGAGGTCTTTTTACTTTGCTGTAGCTATTTGCAGTTCCTTACAGGCTTACACTGGCTGATCATCAGTCCATTGCTGCAAGCTTCCAAAAGCTGACTCCTCCAGAGGGCATATTTGTGGGGTTTTCAGAGATCCTCCTAGCACCCTTGCACTATTCCTTAGGATGAGCAATGTATTCAGCTGACCTCTTGGGATTCCTCTGCTGCTTTTGCCCCCAGCAGTGCTCCTCAAATAGTCTCTCTTACTGTGGCACCCCCTTCTTAGAAGACAGCCCTCTTGGATGGGGTCCCATCAAGTTACCTCCATCCAGGCTACCTGGCACAAGAACACCTTGCATCTTTGCCTCATGAAATGAGGGAAAAGAACTTGTCCAGCTACTACTTCCTCTTTGTCTTACCCTCAAAGACATGTTCAGCCAACTGTGCACAAGGGAATAAGGTTCCATTCTGTCCTTCTCACAGAAACCCCAGTGCATAACTAAGAAGGGTTCTTTCAGAACCTCCCTCACACTCACCTTCTCTTTTGTAGCCTGGAGGCGGGTATGGGTACTGGACTAATTTTGTTCTTTGTAAACGCAGCATGGATGTGCCCGGTCCCTTTCTTTTGAATTCATGGTTGTTTATTACTCATGGGTCTCAGCTTTGGAGTAAAGGGAAAAAGTTTTATTTAGCTTCCTGCTGGCATATGTACACATAGCCCCCTCACCCCCACCCCAAGCTAAATTCTCCCCTAGGGACAACTCAGAAGTCTGTCTTGGCACAATGTAGACCCTAGGCTGAAACTGCCAAGATGGAAAGACAAAAGCCACCTGGGGATGGAAGTAGGGGAACTCATTTCAAAGCTGAATATAGTTTGCTCTTCTAAGATGTGGAGACTTACATCCCATTGAGGCAGAATGATCTTCATTCCTGGGGAAAGACTTAAATGTGCACTTTATTTACATGAGCATAAATACAGACTCAACTATTGTCTTTGGAGACTTTTTAAAGATGGATTGTAGGCACTAGGAGAGATGGATATCTTTCTGCATGTGCTTAATATTGCCCTGTGGCTTGTCGAGGTTAATGAGTAACCGTTTATCTTTTAGAAGTTGCAGATTTGAGGTCTGCAGCTCAGCTCTCTGGGACCTCAGGGGAGAACATATGCAGGTCGGTTCTCCACTCTATCCAGGCAGTGGCCAGCATGAGCAGGACTGTGGCTGTTCTCCTTAGGGCAGCCCAGATTGGGGGACATACTAGTAGTGAGCCCATTACTCAGTGTTTATGGTTAGTTTAGTGGAGGGTAGTGCAGGCCTCAACTCTCAGGTTTGGGTGCAGGAGCCCTCCTTACTCTGGGCCTCAGCCATCCCTGTTTTAGGATGGGTGATTTCATAAGTCCCTTTAGCATTAATTCTCAAGAATTCCAATCTTGGGTTCCTGTCTGGATGTGAAAGGCAAAGGAGTCCAGCAATCTGCCCCTAAGTTTCAAGGAGGTAGAAAAAACTTGATGTTTCGCCCCTTCCCCACCAAGTCTACTGCCAGGCACAGGACAGGGCTGAGTCTGCAAGCTTGACCCTAACTCATGCACCCCTGATCTTTGTCCCACTCACTTTCACATTCACCTACTTGCTAACCATCAGGGAGATGGAAAGAGATATCCACAATTCATCTGCAGCTATTAAACTGATCCCCAGAACTTCAGGGGAACTGCCAAGGATGAGGACACTGCAGGGCATTAAACTGTAGCAAGCAAGCTCCTGGCAGCAAGCAGGCTGCCTCAAGTGTAGCCAGTTACCGTATTAGGGAAACACTGCCAACAGCCAATCACCTCCCACCAGTGAGCAGCCAATCACCTCCCTCAAGTGTAAGAATTGCCCTATTAAGAAGCCATTCTGTCTATAAATACCTTGTATCAGCCCCTGATTGGGGCTTGGACTTTCAGAAACACTGGGCTGAACCCTGTGGCCATAGAGTAATAAAACCTACTTCCTGAAACTTCAGAGTCTCGATCCTGGCTCATTCTGTTTCCACATAACATTCCTGGAGGCTTACAACCTCATTCCTAGTTACTCGCTCCAGTCCTGTTTTTGCATAACGTTCCTGGAGGCTCTTGCAAGAGCCCCGTTCCTGGTTTCAGGATACTACATTTCTGGGGGCTCACCTGGGATGGAGAGGCTGGTGATATTCTTACCTCCCTCACCCATGGCAGTGACATCACCCAGACCAGAGACTCGATGGAATCCAGTGCCAGCAATGGGGTTTTTCCCCATCATTTGGACTCCTGACCTCCCCAGCCGGGGCGCTTGTCACTGCCAGAGCGGTGATGGATCTGGAACAGTTCCAGGAACTAGGTACCAGGGAGGACTGCCCATCTGACTGGTAAACACCTGGGTGCGTTCGGTATCAGCCCACTTGTAAAAGGCTACGGGTGCCTGATCACCTCCCAAGATTATCTGAGTACCAATCTCCGTCCAGAGGACCAGGGGAAACTGAAGTCTTCAGGTTTGGTTTCAGGAAGGGCAGTGTGGGAGGGGTGCTAGAGTGTGTGCAACTGTGTGAGTGAAAGGAAGTCCTGGGCCATAGGAGCCGTGTTCCAGGCCACGAATGAGTTTAGACCCTGTGATTCCTGTGACCCTGCTAAGGGCCAGGCCAGATCAAACAAAGCGACTGTCTGAAACCCTCTGTTGTACGATTAGTAACCTCCTCCCTGTCTGTTGGCTCCAGAGATATGGGAGGGGAGGTCAGCAAGAGACCATTATGGTGTATGATGTCCAACTCTAAGAAAGCTTTTACTGATGACTGGGGAGTCAAGCTGACGCCCAGCCAATTTAGGAACTTGTATGAATTAGAAAGGACCACCTTTGGGGTGGATTGGCCATCTGTACTGGTTTGAAAGGATGTATGGACCCTAGAAAAGTCATGTTTTAATCAAAATCCCATTTTGTAAAGGCAAAATAACCCCTATTCAATACAATATGTTTGAATCTGTAATTAGATCATCTCCCTAGAGATGTAACTCAATCAGGAGTGGTTGTTAAACTGGATTAGGGGAGATGTGTCTCCACCCATTTGGGTGGGTCTTGATTAGTTTACCGAAATCTTATAAAAGAGAATGACGAGAGAAAGCCAAGAGATTCAGAGAGAGCAGAGCAGAATGACACAGCTACGAGAAGCAGAATCCACTAGCCAGCAACCTTTGGAGATGAAGAAGGAAAATGTCTCCTGGGGAGCTTCATGAAACAGAAAGCCAGGAGAGAAAGCTAGCAGATGAGATGTGTTTGCCACGTGCCCTTCCAGATGAGAGAGAGAAACCCTGACTGTGTTCACCATGTGCCTTTGCAGATGAGAGAGAAACTCTATGTTCGCCATGTGCCCATCTACTTGAGAGAGAAACCCTGAACTTTATCGGCCTTCTTGAACCTTCTTAAAGGTCTCTTTCCCTGGATGCCTTTGATTGGACATTTCTATAGACTTGTTTTAGTTGGGACATTTTCTCGGCCTTAGAACTACAAACTAGCAACTCATTAAATTCCTCTTTTTTAAAAGCCATTCCTTTTCTGGTATATTGCATTCTGACAGCTAGCAAACTAGAATACCATCCAAGGGAACTTTTGAGTTAAAAAAAAAAGTGAAGGTAGTTTATAGTGTAGTGTCAGGGATGCCTGGACACCTAGATCAATTTCCCTACATTGCCACCTGGTTGAAAGTTGCAAAGAAGAAACCAAGGTGGATAAAGACTTGCATAGATGGACAGTGCCAGGTGCTTCTCACCCAAGTGGTAGACAAGTCCCCCAAGCAACTGAAAGGCAAGCCCAAGGTCCCAGTTCTATCCAGTACACCAAAAGAAGACCACCCATGGCCCCACCAAATTCCCCCTCAGTCAGCCCAGACTCCCTGAGTAGTCCAGAAACATCACCCGAAGCTCCACTGAGTCCAACCACTCTTGGGTCCCCCCACCTCACCCCTGCCAAGCCACTGCAGCCGTGGCCCCAACCACATGTGACAAACAAGATAGAGGACCCCAGCCAGAAAAAGACCAGTGAGCTTGAGTGCCTCTGAGACGGAACCAGTGTGCCTACTGCCAGGGGGAAGTGCATTGGAAGAGGTGCCCCAACAAATCTGCCCCACCAGCACACAGGGGATCGCAGGACACCAGCTCCAGGCCTCACCCTGATCCTGCCGCCACTGCCCTGGCTGGTGACGAGCTTTCTGACTAGGACAGGCTGGTTCCATTTTTCAAGCCCCCAGGAACCCACAGTCAAGGTAAAATTGGGGGGACTTTATGTAGATACCGGTGCCGAACACTCGGTGGTAACCCAGCACCTGGGGAGCTCAGCCATTTTTAGGCTGAACGGTAGACATAGTCAGCACCTTTGGTATGGTATGAAAAAAAATGTTCCTGAAGACCAGAGAATGCAGTATTGGGGGCTACTCAGTGTCCACCAGTTCCTGTATATGCCAGAACGGCTGATGCCGCTACTGGGAAGAGACCTCCTCAAGAAGCTGCATGCCCAGATTACTTTTAGGCCCAGAGGAAAAGCCTCCTTAGGGATTGATGGCCTCAGAAGATCTTACTTCTAACCGTACCAGCAGGCAAAGAATGGCAGCTGCATGAGGAACCCAAGGCAGGAGGGGAGGTCTGCTCTAGCCTTCCATTTCCAGACATTCTAAGCATCTGGGCTGAACACAATCCACTGGGCCTAACCAAACACTGGTGCCCTGTGGTGATCACCCTGAAACCGATGGCAAGGCCGGCAGCAATACGGCAGTATCTGATCCCTCAAAAGACCCTCGAGGGAATCCAAGGCCATTTGGCACGGCTAGAATCCCACCAGGTTATCCGGCCCTGCCACTCCCCATGTAACATCCCACTGCTACCCATGAAGAAAGCTCAAACGGGAATTTTGCCCAGTCCAAGACCAGCGAGCAGCCAATGCAGCCATGGAAACCATTCACCCCATGGTTCCCAACCCTTATACCTTCCTCAGCCTGGTCCTAGGGAGAGCCAAATGGTTCTCGTGCTTGGACTTGAAGGACGCCTTCTTCTGCATCCAGATAGCCCCAGTCAGCCATGAAATATTTGCCTTTGAATCGGAAAGGCCCTCCATGGGAACCAGAAGACAGTACACCTGGACTCGGTTGCCTCAGGGGTTCAAAAACTCCCCCATTATCTTTGGGCAAGCACTAGGGAAGGACCTGCAATCATTCCCAGCCAAAGATTACAACTGCACTGCCCTACAATATGTAGATGACCTCCTGCTTGCCACTGAATCCCCCCATGAGGGCGAACGAGGGCCGGAGCACCTTCTCCTTCACCTGGACCAAGCAGGGCACCGTATTCCCCAAAAGAAGGCCCAAATCTGCCAGCAGCAAGTCAAATATCTGGGTTTTTTACCTACAGCAAGGAACCTGGAGCCTGGGACTGGAGTGCAAACGAGTAGTTTGTGCCATCCCCACACCAACTTCCAGAAAACAGGTCAGGGAGTTTCTAGGGGCAACTGGGTTCTGCAGAGTCTGGATCCCGAACTACGCACTCCTAGCAAGACCCCTCTATGAAGTTACAATGGGGGGCAACAGAGACCCATTCCAGTTGGGGACTAAGCAAGAGCCACTTTCCAACGTCCAAAGACAGCACTCACATAGGCCCCGAGTCTAGGCCTCCTGGACTTGGAGAAACCCTTTACCCTGTCTTTCCACGAATGGAAAGGGACAGCCATCGGGGTGTTAACGCCAAACACCCTAGTGCCAGGATGGGAGGACTAAACAGCCAGTTAGCAGGTCTAAGCCCGTTTGAACACTTACAGGTAGACTTCACAGAACTGCCACGGGCCCAGGGATATCGTTATCTCCTGGTATTCATCTGTACCTTCTCAGGTTGGGTAGCAGCATACCCCACCCACTCAGAAACTACTCAGGAGGTGGTGCAAGCCCTCCTAAAGACATCACCCCTTGGTGTGGAATGCTGCTCACCATCAGCTCTGACAATGGCCCCACTTTTGTAGCTGAAACCCTCCAAAAGCTAGCAAAAGTCTTGCAGATAACTTGGAAGCTCCACACTGCCTATCAGCCTCAAAGCAGTGGAAAGGTGGAATGGATGAATTGAACTCTTAAAACGACAATTAAAGAAAATCTGCCAAGAAAAAAACTGACCTGGGTACAGGTGCTCCCTCTAGCTCCGTTTAGAATTAGATCTGCCTCTACAGAGAAAAACAGGCTTCATACCTTTTGAACTACTGTATGGGAGGCCACCACTCCTCACCAGAATCTTGCAGGGAAATTGGAAACTTAAGCCTAACCCAATACTTGGCTCAGCTAGAATGGGTTCTAAGTGAGCTGAAAGAGAAAACATTAAAGGCAGTGTCTGGGCCTTTCAGCATCTACCCCTCCCCACCCCCATACATGAATTTGAACCAGGGAATTTGGCAAAAAGGCTCCCTCCAGCCTCAATAGAGAGGCCCTTACCGTGTTGTTTTAGCAACCCCAACAGCTGTCAGAGTTGTGGGGATCATCCTGTGGATCCACCACTCTTGGGTAAAATGAGCCACCGCAAATGACCCCTGGGAGTGCACCCCTGATACTGAACACCAGACACCCATTATTCTCCAGAAGCCACTGCGCCCTTCTCTATTGCAGCCGAGATCAGCCAACCATCCTGTGACTGAGGCCTGAACGACCATTGTTGCCCTGTTTTAGCTCACTGGAAGAAGCAAGTCAACACACGGCTGAAGGTTGAGGGGCCCTTCAAGCCCTACTTTAGTCACCCCAGAAGCTAAGTGATCTATGCACAGCCAAAGCTTGAGGAGCTGCAAACCAGCCTAAGTGTCCCCTTCCCCTTCCCTATAAGTGCTCCTGTGCCACAGTGCTCCCTTTAGCCCCCTGTTCTTGCTAATCAGGTTCCTGATCCTGAGTGCTGCTGCCCCAGAGTGTGTGTCTCCATTCCTCCCCTGAGGCAAATTGTACGTTCATGTGGTGGCACTTTCCGTAGCCAGCACCATGCGCCTCACTCCTCTGTTTCTGCTCAGCATGGTCATAAGCCCTTTCAAGGAGAATGGTGCATGCCAGGCATGACTTGAGACCACCGATGTTGGGAAAAAGGTGGAAACTACCATAGTTCTCTATAACCAGTATAACTTATGCCAGGGCAGTTCTCAAACCTGCATTCTTAATGGAACCCAGTATTCTCTATGCACCCTAAAGGAAGGTCCCCTAGTATGCTATAACCCCACCTCACTGGGTCAAGTAACACTCTACTCATTGGTCTACCAAGGAAAAACCATTGCTACTGCCCCTGAAGGAAGCCCCACAGTCTGTGTAATTTTCAACACATGTACGATGCTGGGCTTCACACACCTGATTGTAAGCTGGCAGGACCGTGGTAGGGAGCTTGGCAGTCAGCTTCAGCTGCCAGCACAGGTTTCAGGGACATTCAGGACACTTCCCCCTTGCACCCAGGTTCAGCACAGTTTTAACCCCGCTGGCTTAAGGAGCTCACCACCCCCAGTCCTCCTGGTGGACAGGTGTACACAGTCCTGGGGATTCCCTAACTCGGAGCCAGGGCCAACATGCCAACGAATGGCACAGGGTCCCATCCTGCTACACCGGGAAACACGGGCCCACCAACCAGTTCTAAACAGGGCCCCTTAGTCCACTTACTTCAGGCCTGCCCAGACCCACCCAGAACCTGTTTGTACAGCTAGCTGAGCAGACAGCTTCCTCTCTCAATATCACTTCATGTTATGTCAGTGGAGGAACAGGAATAAGAAATCAGTGGCCTGGGAAGCCCAGGAATGGGAAATGCCTGCAAACGTCAGCATCACTCTCCTTGAATTCCCTGAGCCTCAGGGCAGCTGGTGGAGTCTAGTCACTGCTATGGTAGGGAAAACTTTGCGTGGTGTGATGGGGCTCATAGTTCACCATACCAGTCAGTGAGCTCCCATGTTTAGGATAGCAGGTACACCACACAAGCACCAGGAAAACTACGTGGAAAGGGAACAAACATGACAACCAGTCATCCCCTTTCCCTGCGCTTAATCTGGTTAAATATTGACAGGATGTGAGCACTCCCAGTCCTTGGCCGGCTCCTGCAGGGCTCTATTGGATATGTGGGCAGACAGCCTATAGGCAGTTACCTGCTGGGTGGACTGGGTCATGCGCGATAGGGACCATCAGACCAGCCTTTTTCCTAGCCCCCTCTGAGTGGGGAGGACAGCTAGGATACCCTATGCACGTGAGCCCCAGACAGAAGGAAGTGTAAGTGCAGGAATAACCTTTGGGGATTGCAAGGATAATGAGTGGCCCCAGAACAAATAATCCAGTATTACGGACCTACAGCCTGGGCCAAAGACGGATCCTGGGGCTAAAGAACTCCCATTTACATACTCAACTGCATCTGTCTTCAAGTTGTGTTGGAGTTAATAACCAACAGGACTGCAATGGCCCTAAACTCCCTGGCTGATAATCAGGACAAAATTCAAACCACAATCTATCAGAATAGGCTGACTCTAGCAGATGAGGGAGGGGTTTGCGGAAAATTTAATTGGACTGACTGTTGCCTCCAACTAGACAAACAAGGGAAAGTCATCAGGGAGCTGACCGATCAGATGAGGGAACTAGCCCATGTGCCTGTACAAACATGGAACCTATTCATGAGTAGGTGACCTATTCACCTTTGGGGAATTCAAAACCCCGATCACCAGTGTCTTGGGCCTGCTAGGCATATGCCTCCTCGTGCCGTGCCTCTTACCACTCCTACTAGCTGGTCTGCAGCACTCCAGAGAGGCTCTGGTAGAAAAGAAAACAACAGCCCAGATCCTGTCAGTGTGGAAATACCAGTACCTATCACAACAGGAAGATGAGATATAAGTGATGCAATTGCTTACTAGCGTGAGCAAGCATCAAAAGGGGGAATAAAGCAAGGAAGCTCCTTGCAGAAAGCAGGCCCCTCCCTGCCCCGTAGTTCAGCTTTTGCAACCCTTCCTGGTTCAGGCCACCAGCGAGCAGCCAATCACCTCCCTCAAGTGTAACCAATTGCCATATTAGGAAGATGCTAGCAGCCATTCTGTCTAAATACCTTGTATCAGCCCCTGATTGGGGCTCAGACTTTCAGAGGCTATTCGGCTGAGCCCTGTGGCCATAGACTAATAAAATCTACTTCCTGAAACTTCCGAGTCTCAATCCCGGTTTGTTCTATCTCCATGTACTGTCCCTGGAGGCTTGCAGTCTCATTCCTGGTTATACACTCCAGTCCTGTTTTTGTACAACGTTCCTGGAGGCTCTTGCAGAGCCTCGTTCCTGGTTTCACACTACAAAACAAGGCAACTGGCCCAGCATGTGGGGCATGGAAAGACCCCTTGAAGATAGACGTCTAAGGAGGGAACTGAAGGGCAAGCCAGAGGTGGCCAGGTAAAGAGAAGGCAGGCATGGGGTGCAGAGGAGCTTCCATGTATGAAGACATATAATGGGCATATAGCTGGAAGGATTTCTGAGAGTTTGAGGAATGCTAGTGGAGCTTGTAAAGCCACATCCTTAATTTTAAACTGTGTTCTGAGGGCAAAAGAACCACTAGTTTGTTTGTTTCTTTCCTTAAGCAGAGGAGTGACCTGATAAGATTTATATTATTAAAAATCACTGGACAGTGAGTGGAAAAGTATTTGCAAAGCCCCCTTTCGGGGAATGGTGAGAACAGGGAGAAATTCAACTTCCCCAAGTTGAATTCTTGATATTCTCACAAGCAGTGTGGACAACCAAAGCTATAGACTGAGCCCCCAGTCTTGGGGTTTGTTCATATGAAACTTAACCCCACAAAGGACAGGTCAAGTCTACTTAAAATCTAGGCCTAAGAGTCACCCCCAAGGAGCCTCTTTTGTTGCTCAGATGTGGCCTCTCTCTCCAGCCAACATGACGAGCAGACTCACCACCCTCCCCCTCTCTGCGTGGGACATGACTCCCAGGAGTGTGGACCTTCCTGGCAATGTGGGACAGAGATTCCGGAATGAGCTGAGACTCAGCATCAAAGGACTGAGAAAAACCCTAGAATGAGCTGAGAATTAACATCAAGGGATTGAGAGAACCTTCTCTACCAAAAGGGTAAGTGAAATGAGACAAAGTGTCAATGGCTGAGAGATTCCAAACAGAGTTGAGAGGTTATCCTGGAGGTTATTCTTACGCATTAAGTAGATATCACCTTGTTGTTCAAGATGTAGTGGAGAGGCTGGAGGGAACTGCCTGAAAATGTAGAGCTATGTTCCAGTAGCCATGTTTCTTGATGATGATTGAACAATGATATAGCTTTCACAATGTGACTGTATGATTGTGAAAACCTTGTGTCTGATGCTCCTTTTATCTACCATATCAACAGATGAGTAAAACATATGGAATAAAAATAAATAATAGAGGGAACAAATGTTAAAATAAATTTAGTTTGTAATGCTGGTGATAAATGAAAGTGAGGGGTAAGGGGTATGGTATGTATAATCTTTTTTTTTCTGTTATTGTTTTATTTCTTTTTTGTTGTCTTTTTATTTCTTTTTCTAAATCGATGCACATGTTCTAAGAAATGATGAATATGCATCTATGTGATGATATTGAGAATTGCTGATTGTATATGTAGAATGGAATGATATGTTAATATTTTTGTTTAATTTTTTTTAATTAATAAAAAAATTTTTTTAAATTCACTGGAGATATAAGTTAGAAAAAAATAGAGGCAAAGAAGCCAGGCAGGACATCATTACAGCAATAAAATTAGTAGCAAGCATTTATTACCTCAATGTATCCTCATAACATCTCGATGGTGGGGTGGGGACATGAATACCCACTCATTCATTGCTCCACTGGCTTGTGCCCTGGACTCAGAGCTTGGCTTCCTGGGGTCCCTTGGCTCTAACCTCGAGAGAGAACCTCCCTGGCCTCTAGGCCTAGTGCCCAACCTCCTAAGAGACACCTCTGAGAATAAGAGGTGTCTTATCACTGTATCACACATTTTGTGTTTGCTTGTTCAGTGTCCAAAGCCTGAATGTCTCCAGCCAACTACTGCTTTACTTCATCACCATCTGTTCTAGTTTGCTAGCTGCTGGAATGTAACATACCAGAAACAGAATGGCTTTTTAAAAAGGGAATTTAATAAGTTGTTAGTTTACAGTTCTAAGGCCGAGAAAATGTCCCAATTAAAACAAGTCAATAGAAATGTCCAATCCAAGGCATCCAGGGAAAGATACTTTGGTTCAAGAAGGCCGATGAAGTTCACGGTTTCTTTCTCAAGTGGAAGGGCACATGGCAAATACAGAGTCTATCTCTCATCTGGAAAGGCACATGGTGAGCACGGTCAGGGTTCCTGTCTCATCTGGAAGGGCACATGGCGAACACAGCATCATCTGCTACCTTCTTCTCCTGGCTTCCTGTTTCATGAAGCTCCCTGGGAGGCATTTTCCTTTTTCATCTCCAAAGGTTGCTGGCTGGTGGACTCTGCTTCTCGTGGCTATGTCATTCTGCTCTGCTCTCTCTGAATCTCCTATTCTCCAAAATGTTTCCTCTTTTATAGGACTTCAGAAACTAATCAAGACCCACCCGAATGGGTGGAGACATGTCGTCACCTAATCCAGTTTAACAACCACTCTTGATTAAATCACATCTCCAGGGAGATGATCTAATTACAGTTTCAAGCATACAGCATTGAATAGGGATTATTCTGCCTTTACAAAATGGGATTTTGATTAAAACATGGCTTTTCTAGGGTCCATACATCCTTTCAAACCAGCACACCATCCCAACTGCCTCAGCTGCACTGACCTCGTCTGCACACCCACCCAGCTCCATCCCTTAGTCCCAAGCCTGTACTTCTGGAACTGCCACTCCAAATCGAGCAGAAGCCCTGTGTCTTCCACCCTTCTGGGAAGGGTGCTCCATCTCCTGCCTCTTCCTCTGGCCGCTCATTCTCCCAGATAGGGAGCTGGGGTAAGGGCCTCTTTGCTCTCTATTATTGCTTCTTAAACATTACGATCTTGCCCTTTTGTTAAACATCTCCTCTTGTTGGGCAGGCCACAGTGGCTCAGCAGGCAGAATTCTCACCTGCCATGCCAGAGACCCGGGTTCCATTCCCGGTGCCTGCCCATGCAAAAAAAAAAAAACTAAACACCTCTTGGAGAAACCTGTCTCCCCATCACCTTCTGGGATTCCTCCTGCTCGTAGGGGTCTTAAATAAGCTACCATGGCTCTCTCCTGAGCCAGGGTCAGTGTCAGCCACGGTTGTTCCAGGCTACTTGCCTAGAGAGGGGCCTGGTATCTGAGCCAATTACATCGGACCTTTTCCCAGGTGCCCAGGGCCTGCTCAGGACTTCTTTGGGGCTGGGTTGTATACCTATGGGGTGGAGATGGTGGCCTCAGCTGGGCCCTGGTTACCTATCTTCTTGCTTTTGCTCCTCAGAGATAAGGATTATTGTGACTATTGGCCCCTAATCATTCAGCCCCAATGTGGGAAAAGACCCACATATTAATTTTTTCAATCTCCAATCAAGGGAAACAGAAATGACTTCATCGTTTTTTACAAAAATCATTAGCCTTTGTAGATGGTATGGACATTAATTCTGTAAACTCATGTCTGCAAGAAACATTTTCTTTAATTTAGATTATTAGCGTCTCACTGAGCTGATCAGAAATTCAATCTTGGCCATTTTGGAGCTCTCCTCTACCCAGAGATTGAGCCAGAGTCCTGGGATCTCATTTAAACAAAGCAAAGGGATGCTCCCTTCCTGGTCATCAGCCCCCTGATGGTGATGAAGTCCATTGTGCCAGCTAGCCTGAACCCTCGAGCCCCATCAGTGATACTGCTTAGGGCTTAAGACTCAGGACCTCTGGAGGTCTAGGCGCCCAAGGCCAGCCACTTGGGTGATCGCAGATAACTGGAGGGAGGTCTTGTGAAAGCCGGAGGGTGAGGTGCTCGCCTTGCCCCAAATAAATGAAAACTAAAGCCATAATAAACTGCGAAAATAGGCATAAGGAATTTCAACACCTACCTGAATTTTCCCACAATGAATACCTGGTCTTTTTTTGAAATAGCAATTTTTTTTCCAAATTTTTTCTCAATTTTTTGGTGTCCCAGTTTTGTCTGTGCCCTAAACACATGCTGCATCTGCCAACTGGGTAATCAGGCAAGCCTGGTTCTCAGCTTCCCCTGTAGTTTTTCCTTTTTCTCCCCAGGGCTTATCAGGGCAATGTCCTAGGTAGGGGTGAGGAAAAGAGAACTCCATCTCTACAACTTCTGGAAGCCCAGATGGAGTTAGTGAGTTGGTAGGGCTTGGTACCTCCTGGGCCTCAGGCTGAATGACCCCTTTGTAAAATTTGCATCTCTCTGGCTCCTCTGCACCAGCTCAATAAGAAAGGATGAGGTTTCTTCCTCCCCAGCAAGGGACTTAGGGTCTATGGTGTACCCCATGCTGTGCCAATCTTCTTCAATCTGGCAGGAAGACACTGGCTTATAAGGAAAAGAGCCAGATGTAGGCAGAGGAGTATTGCAGAGGGATAGAGAGCAGGAGATATGGGGCAGAGAAAATTCATTTCCAACGGTGGAATCAAAAAGGCTTATATCTGTGTGGTACCTCACCTCCACTAAGAGAATTTCCCTTAGTGGAGGTGAGGCCCTTATGGGGAGGGTGGGTTCCTTGCACCAGGTTACAGGAGGCTAGAACTTATAGGGCTGGTTCGGGTCAAGATTTTACCAATGTGCCTTGCCTTATCCTGTCCCTAGGGGCTGTGGCCACTGTGCCCCTGGAGTGGAATGCTGCCCTTCACCATTTCCACACCACCCAAAGGCCCTCTCTGTCCCATTGTGACACTATTCCCCGGCCACCAATGGAACCCAAGGATTCTGTTCCAAGGGTCTGACTGGGCCTGGATTGTGGTCAGGTGGGCCCTGGCTTTGGCTTGTGGTCCTGTTTCCAGGGAGGAGGGCTTGGGAAGGTGTGGAGGGTGGTAACTGTGATGACACCCAGAAATTGTGGGGACATGTTCTCAGCACAAATGTGGACAAGAGCCTGCCTGGGCCTGTTCGGCGGTAGGGAGTCTGTGGAAGGTCCAGGCTGCCCTCATGGGAAGTGTGAGTTCTCAGTTGTGGCACCTAGCCATTTCCTGCCCCCAGGTGTAGTGCTGTTCCTGGGTTATTCCTTTTCCAGGCATCAGTTTCTCTTTTGTACATTGAGAACCAATTGCCTGGGGCTCGAGGACCAGGCAGGGGACCTTTGGGATCAGAAGGGGGAGAGAGTGCGCCAGGGTCTTGCAAGTATCAGGTGATGCTGGGTGAAGATTAAAGGGAGGTTTGGTGGAGGGTAGGGGGTGAGCATACAGCTGGCTCCAGGCCTGGAAATCACATCTCTTTGAGGAGAGCAAAGATTTCCTTCCCCCCTTTCTGGGAAGTCTCCTCTGTTCACTTCCATCCCCCTCCAACCTTACACACGTATATTACTCTATTAGTTTCCTATTACTATTTTAGTAAATTGCCAAAAACTTAATGACTTAAAACTATACAAATTTATTTTTATATTTCTAGAGGTTAGAAGTCCTAAGTGGGTCTCTGGACTAAAATCAAAGTGTCAGCAGGGCTGCATTTTCTGGGGGTTCTAAGGGAAAATTTGCTTTCCTGCTTGTTCCAATTTCATACTCCTTATTCCTTGGCTTGTAGCCTCCTTCCATCTTCAAAGTCAACAATGGCCAGTCATGACTTTCTCATATGGCATCACTCTGACACTCTTCTGCCTCCCTGTTATACTTTGAAAGGTTTGGGGCCCACCCAGATAATCCAGAATAGTCTTCTTAAGGTCAGCTAATCAGCAACCTTAATTTCTCCTGCAACCTTAATTCTCCTTTGCCAGGTAACATAACACATTCCCTGATTTCAGAGATTGGGGGGCCATTATTCTGCCTACAAGAAGCACACATGCACTCTAGTAGCCTCTTCCTCCCATGTTCTCTGCCTCCTGTACATATCCTATTCCTTAAACCACGATTACAAAATGCTGGGGTCAGGTGGGAGGCATTAGTGAGTGCAAAGGGCAAACTGTAAGATGACATATGAAGTTGGACTCTGGCCTCATACTGGAATAAATCAGTAGTACTGACTGAAGCCTGGGGTAAGCAGAGTAAAAAATTGGCCTCACTTCAGCTTTACCCAATTGCTGCCAGGTGGGAACACTAGTCCAGTTGCCACACTTCAAAAAGAAAATCCTGAATTTATGTAAAAGAAATAACAAAGATTAGAACAGAAATAAATAAAATTGAGAATTGAAAAAAAAAAACAGAATTAACAAAACCAAAAACTGATTCTTTGAAAAGATCTATAAAACTGACAAGCCCTTAGCTAGATTGACAAAGGAAAAAAAAAGAGAAGATGCAAATGAAATCAGAAATGAGAGAAAGGACATTGCTACCCTATAGAAACAAAACGGATCATAAGAGGATACTAAAAACAACTGTGTGCCAACTAATTAGACAACCTAGGTGAAATGGGCAAATTTCTAGAAACACACAATCAACCAACCCTGATTTAGAAGAAATAGAAGACCTCAACAGATTAAATACAAGAGATTGAATGAATCATCAAAAATTTCAGACTCAATGGATTCACTGCTGAATTCTACCAATAACTCCAATAATCAATACCAAACCTGCTCAAACTCTTCCAAAAAATTAAAGAGGAGGCAACACTACCTAACTACCTTCATTCTATGAAGCCAATATCACCATAATACCAAAGCCAGATAAAGACACTACAAAAAAAAAAAAGTACAGACCAATTTCTCTTATGAATATAGATGCAAAAATATTTGCAGATGATGTGATCCTATATATATATATATATATATATATATACATATATAGAAAGTTAAAAAAAAACTACAATAAGGCTGCTAGAGCTAATAAGGTATTCAGCAAAGTGACCAGATACAAGATGAAAATGCAAAAATCAATAGTGCTTCTATACACTAGTAGTGAGCATTCTGAGGAGGAAGTCAAGAGAAAAAGATTGTAATAGTAACTAAAAGAATCAAATGTCTAGGAATAAATTTAATTAAGGATGTAAAGGACTATACATGGAAAACAACAAAACATTGCTACAAGAAATCAAAGAAGACTAAATAATGGAAGGACATTCTGTGTTCATGGATTGGAAAACTAAATATCATTACGACATCAATTCTACCCAAATTGACTTACAGATTCATTGCAATCCCAATCAAAATTCCAACAGCCTACTTTGCAAAAATGACAAGGGGACCCAAAATATCAAAAAACCTCTTGAAAAAGAACAACAAAGTTGGAGGGCTTACAGTTCCTGAGTTTGAAGCATTTTACAAAGCTACAGTGGTCAAAACAACATGGTACTGGCATAAAGATAGTATAGATAAATGGAATTGAATTGAGAGTTCAGAAATAATCTGCACACTTACAGTCAATTAATCTTTGGCAAAGGCTGCCAAGTCCACTCAACTGGGACAGAACATCCTTTCAACAAACGATGCTGGGAGAATTGGATATCCATTTTCAAAAGAATGAAAGAGGACTCCTGTCTCACATCCTGTACAAAAATTAATTCAAAATAGATCAAAGACCCAAATATAAGAGCCAGAACCATAAAACTCTCAGAAGAAAATATAGGGAAGCATCTTCAAGATCTTGTGGTACATGGTGGTTTCTTAAACTTTACACCCAAAGCACAAGCAATGAAAAAAAAATAGATAAATGGGACTTACTCAAATCTGAATACTTTTGTGCGTCAAAGGACTTTGTCAAAAAGATGAACAGGCAACCAACTCAATGGGAGAGAATATTTGGAAACCACATATCAGGTAAGCATTTAATTTCCAGAATATATAAAGAAATCCTACAACTCAATGATAAAAAGGCAAATTACCCAATTAAAAAGTGGACAAAAGACTTGAGTAGACATTTTTCCATAGAGGAAATACAAACGGCCAAAAAAGCACATGAAAAGATGTTCATCTTTCCTAGCTATTACGGAAATGGAGATCAAAACCACAATGAGATGCCATTTCACACCTAGTAGAATGACCACTATTTGAAAAAAAAAAAAACACAACACAGAAAACTACAAGTGTTGAAGAGTATAAGGAAAATAGGAATCCTCATTCATTGCTGGTGAGAATGGAAAATAATGCAGCCGCTGTGGAAGATAGTTTGGTGGTTCCTCAGGAAGTTAACTACAGAATTATCATATGATCCGGCAATCCAGCTACTAGGTATATACCCAGAAGAACTGAAGGCAAGGCTCCGAACTGACCTTTGTACACCAACATGCACTGCAGCATTACTCACCATTGCCAAAACATGGAAACAACCTATGTGCCCATCAATCAGTGAATGGATAAACAAAATGTAGTAAGTGGAATATTATTCAGCTGTAAGAAGAAATGAAGTCCTCATACATGCAACAACATGGATGAACCTGAGAACATAAAGTTGAGTGAAGTAAGCCAGACACAAAAGAACAAATATTGTATGATTTCACGGATACGAACTAATTATAATAAGCAAACTCATAAAGTTAGAATCTAGAATACAGGTTACCAGGAGATAGAATAGGGGTAGAGAATGGGAAGCTGATGCTTACTTAGTACAGAATTTCTAATTGGTTGATTGTAAATGTTTGGAAATGAAGAGTGGGGATGGTAGCATATCATGAGTATAATAAACAGTGCTGAGTTATATTGATGAATGTGGTTGAATGGGGAAGTTTTGGGTCACATACGTTGATGGACGGGGAGTTAGAGGATAAAACGTGGGACTGTATGAATCCTGTTGTGGACAGTAACTGTGGTTAATAGTACAAATAAAAGAATGTTTTTTCATTAATTATAAAAATATACATCACTATCATAAAGTGTTAATAATACGGTGGTATATGGGAAAAATACACTATTGCAAACTATGGACTGCAGTTAACAGTAATATTTTAACATTCTTTTATCAATTGTAAGAAAGATACCACAACAATGCAAAGTGTTAACAACATAGGAGAGTATATGGGAACATTGTAACTCTACATGACTTTAATGTAAACCTACAACTTCTCTAATCTAAAAAATAATAGTTCTTTAAAAGCTAAAAAATTTTTAAAAACTTCTTTATGCTACAAGAGGTCATGAACCTACATCTTTAGAAAAAACATCCTTAAGTCTCAAATTTTAAATTATTGACAGATTTGCAAACATTGGCTGGTCCTGTAAATAACTGCTACAGCACTAATCAAATTGCAGTTTTCATATAAATTCAGTATAAAGATGATTACATGTTTGCCCAATGTTAGTATTTTCACAAACAAGGCCAGACCTGATGTTAAATACTTCTCAACATCTTTATTTTGATTACAAAAGGATAACAGGTTGATAGGAGGCATTTTATAATTGAATAAAATATGAGAATTTTTAAAAAGCCATAATTCAATTATCCAGAAATAATTATACAAATATATATACTTTCAGTCTTTTAAAGCATATACATTTAACTTTCATTAATTTCATAAATTGGGATCATACCAAACATACTGCTTTATAAACTGCTTTGTCATTCCATATACTAAAACTATAAGGAATTAATAATTAACTCCTGACTTCTTTCTTTTTTTTTCCCTCCCTTTCATTGATCACTAGCATTTCAAACTAAATTTATTTTAACATTTGTTCCCCCTATCATTTATTTTTCCTGACTTCTGAGTATAGGCTCTATAAGGCACAGAAATTACCATCTTGTCACTTGCTTATTCACTGATCAGTACATTAAAATGTTCAATAAATATTTTTGTATGACTAAATGAGTTAATTGACCATTACTTAATGTATGATATATTTGTGGATGAATAAAGTAAATATAACTAACCCCCTATTACTGGACATTTTGATGGTTTCCAATTGTTCATTTTTAAACACGTTGTGATGAAATTCCTTGTTATAAATATCTGTGTACATTTTTGGTTATTTTTTCATGAAAATTTATTAGAAATGGAATTGCTATGGAAAACATATAAATACAAAAATAATTTAATGGTGGATACATGACACTATGCATTTGTCAAAATCAATAGACTTTACAGCATAAAAAATGTACCTTACTGTTTGCAAATTTAAAACAATCATTTAGAAGACTAAGGGTCCCTGGACGGAATGCAGACTGACAAAAGAATCTATATTACAAACGTATGAAGAATATATGAGCATTTTTAGTTAAGCTATTAAGCTCTTATCAACTTCTAATTTAATTGTACTGTGATCAGAAAACAAGGTCTATATGAAGCCTATTTAAAAATTTGTTGAGACTTGCTTCATTGCCTATATTTCAAATGCTCTACTTGTTAGAGGCAGAATTTTATACATGGCCATTAGATAAAGCTTGTTAATTGTTTAGTCAAATTATATCTTTACTAAGTTTTTGTATATTTGACCTATTGAAAGAGGTGCATTGAAATTCCTCATTATATTGGAGTTGTCGATTCCTCCTATTAGCTCCACCCATTGTATTTTTTATATTTGTAGACATTTATTAGGTGCATATATATTTAGAATTAATTTTTTGATGTACTGAAGCTTTTATCTTTAGATAATGAACCTCTGTATTTCAAATGATGCTTTGTCTTAATGCCTGTTTTGTTTGATAATTATACAGCTACATCAGGTTTCTTGTGTTTGCCTAACGTAATTTTTTCTGTCCTTTTACTCTCAGCTTTCTCATGTCCTTACGCCCTAAGTGTGCCTTCTTATAGGGTGACCAAATTCTCATCCAAATCCAGACACTTTTGAGAGGGAAAGAGGACACTATGAATAATTACACAAGCACAAAAGGCATAAATCAGGTATGTTCTGGGTAAAGTGGGAAATACTGATCACAGTGGGGTTTTTTTGTTTTTGTTTTTTAATTTATTTTTATTTATTTTTTAAATACAAAAAAAAACCACCAAATAAATGCAAACATTCCTATTTTGATCATTCCGTTCTACATACATAAACTGATCACCATGTTTAAAACACACATATTAATTTGATTTTCTCAAATTTCAATCCAACTGTCTGTCTTTTAACTAGTGACCATCAATATACTTTGACTCATTTCTCTAACCATCGTTACTACAATCCACTTTTTCTTTCTTTTTTTTTCTCTTTCCTTGACTTTTTCTGGATTGACCATTTTTATTTTTCACTCGTCTACTTTTTTCCTACTATTCTTTTCTATTTATATTATTGCAGTGGTTATCCTTGAAAATTTTATCATGCAAATACAACTTAGAAGTCTTGACTCCCTTCCCCCACAACTGAAAGACGAGAATACCTTGGCTCTGATCATTCCCCTTCTGACTTAAATATTATTGTTGTCCTTCATTTCACCTTTTTTCAACTCAGCAAATGATACGGCATTTTTATTATTTAAAACAATCAATATTTGGATTTGCTTATGTTTTTACCATTTTTATTTCTCATTATTATGTCTCAGTGTGTCTTCTGAGATAATTTTCCCTCTTCTTAACCTTAAGAACCTTTAAGTTCCAGTAAAGCAGGTCTCTTGCTTAGATACTTCTTCAATTTTTGATGATATCAAACTATCTTTATTTTGCCCTAGTTCTTGACAGTTACTTAGGGTGGGTAAACAATTCTAAGCTGACTATACTTTTCTGTCAACATTTGGAAGATTTTCTGCACTCTCTCCTGGTTTTGTTGTGGTTGTCAAGAAGATATGTTGACACTGCTCATTTGTCAGTGTCTTCCCTTTAAGAGTTTTTAAAAATATTTTCTTTTCTCCTGCCATGTGGGTAACCCAGGGTCGATTCCCAGCCCATGCCCCACACCACACCGTCCCCACCCCCCAAAAAAACAACACTGTAAACAAAATTCCCTATGAACGACATAACACGTCTATGTGTGTGTACATACATATATGCAGGGGGACATAAAAAATAAAGAAAAAAGATCTTTTCTTTGTCATTGCATTCTGCAACTTCATTATGAGTCTAGCCATGGTTTTTTGTTTGTTTGTTTTTATTCTGCTTCAGATATATGTTTCCTGAATCTAAGGAATCATATTTTTCAAATTTTGGAAAATTTATTGCAGGTATCTTTCAATATATTGCTTCTCCATTATTACTTCTGGGCCTTCAATTAGATACATGCTAAATCTTATGATCCCGTCTTCCGTGTCTCTTTATGTCTCTTTCACATTTCACCTGTATATTCCAGTTTGCTAATTCTTTGTTTTTAATCTGTTTAACCTCCCTTTTAATGTTTTTTTTCAACAATCATAGTTTTCATTTTTAGAATTTCAGTGTTACCTCTCCAAAGGTGCCTGTTTTCTCCAGATAGTTTCTTGTTGCAAGTTCATCTTTGTAATTATATTTTTATTTCTTTAAAAAGTTCACACAATAGCTATTCTATATTCTGCATCCGACGTTCCAACACTCGCTGTCTACGTCTATTGTTTCTTGTTTCAGCTGATTCTCAGAATGGCTTGCCTCCTGGTACGTATGAAAATCGCCATTTTGCACTCTGTGTGATCTTAATCTGTCAGAGTCCTAAAGGGTTAACTTGGGAGAAATCTTCCCTTTGAGAAGATTTACTTCTGCTTTGGCTGGTAGTCAGAGGGTGCCCTGATCTAGGACACCGTGGGGCTCCTGCTGAAGTTTGGGCTCAGAAGGAAAATTGAGGCTTAGTTGCCCCACCTCGCTGCTGTTCCAAGGTAACAGTCTGGCAGTCAGTATTGCTACCTTACTCCTCCTCACCTGCCTTTTCAGTCTGGCTCTGCGTGGCTGGGCGTCACCCTACCGTTCTGGCTTCCTACCAGCCCTGGCTTCCCACTTCTGTGGCCAAGGCTTCCAGCCGTCACATCTTGGCCCTAGCTCTTGGCCTTTCCTGAACCCGAGTTTTTTTGGCTGTTTCTTTTTTTTCTTTTCTCTTTGAAGGAAGGGTCCCTGGATACTCTCCTACCTTTCAAGATGCCTCAGTGTGTGTATAAACAAAGTTTCCATGTGGGGGAGTAGGAGGAGAGTTCCTCAGAATTTAAAATTCCTAAAACATTAAAAAATTTTAAAAGCACTAAAAATGAGGATTGTATGTGTCAGTGGGGAACAAATCATGCTGCTATGAAACTTTCGGAGCAGAGGCAGGAGCTTACAAGAACACCAAGGTTGGACTTTGTATTGTTCCAAGACCCAGAGGCCTATTTCTGGTCAGCGGCTCCTATGCCCATCTCTGATATCTGGGAATTGGCGTCAGCTGAAGCTAAGCCGCATCTTTTCTTTGAACAGATGGTGAAAGGAAACCACCAGCATCCTTTCAGGCACTTGTACTCCCAGGAGGCGCCGGTATATCCCAATTCCAGTTCTCTGGAGATGCTGTGGTACAGATGGAGGACCATGAAAACCATGCAGGAGGACAAGTTTGCCAAAATCCTAGATGCCCTGGGAGAGTTTGGCACATTCCAGCGGAGACTGGTCGCCCTCACCTTCATCCCCAACATACTGTCGGCCTTCTTCATGTTTGCTGACCACTTCATGTTCACAGCCCAGGAGCCCTACTGCAACACCAGCTGGATCCTGGCGGTGGGCCCCAACCTGTCGGAAGCTGAGCAGCTGCATCTGACTCTGCCCCGCGATGCCAACAACAGCTACCTGACGTGCCTGATGTACTCACCTGTGACCTGGGATCTGGATTCCATCATCCAGTTTGGCCTCAACAACACAGAGGTGTGCCAGGATGGGTGGATCTATCCCGAGTCCAAGAAGCGATCGCTGATCAATGAGGTATGCCTTGTCCTGAGCTGTCTGTAGCCATCCACGTTCCAGAGAGGGGACCCACACCCTCACCGAAGAGGTGACGAAACAGAGAAGGGAAGCAATTGGCCCAAGGTCCCCCTGAAGAAGCAGGGCTAGGACAGAAACCTTGGATTCATGCTGCCTGTCCCTGTCCCTACATGGTTTAGCAAGGAAGCCAGAGGGGATTTGTGGGGGGCAGGTGTGGATGGCAGGGTTTGCCACTGCTTCATAGTTGTGGCTCTGCCCTCTGAGCTCACAGAAGACAAGTAATGGGAAAGAAGCAGCTTTGATCGAGTACCTCTCACAGGATTTCTCAGCCCCCCACAGATCTGCCCAATTAGAATCTCCCAGCTGAAGCTCAGCATCTGCATTTGAGGAAGAGGTTCTCAGTGAATTCCCACCTTTCCTCAGTGCCCACTTCATCTCCCATCTCAGCCTGTGCCTGTCCTTCTCCCCAGGCCTGGCTCCCAGGGTGGGCTGCAGGGGCCCCGAGCTGAGGCAGGCAGCACCCCCAGTGAACCTGCCCCTCTCTGGGTGACTCTGGGTAGAGGCCTGTGGCCAATCCCTTTGTCTAATCCCCAGTTTGACCTGGTGTGTGGCAAGGAACCCAACAAGGAAATGGTGCAGACCGTGTTCATGGCCGGCATCCTGATAGGGTCCGTGGTCTTCGGGTACATATGTGACAAGTGAGTCTGCCGGAGTTCCCTCTGGGTCCGGCCCCACCTCCTCCTCAGCGGCATTCAGAGCTGAGGAGTCTCAAGCTCAGGGTGGGAGGGCATGGGGCGCTCCCGAGGCCCGGGGAGGGCGCAGGCCTGGCCCCGGGAGCGCGGCAGGGGCGGGCCGCGGAGATGCCGGCGCGGGCGCAGCTTCCCCTGCCGCCCGCAGGCTGGGCCGCTACCCCGCCACCCTGCTGTCGCTGCTGGGCCTGTTGGTCTTCGGCTTCGGGACAGCGTTCGTGAACAGCTTTCACTTGTATTTGTTCTTCCGCTTCGGCGTCTCCCAGGCGGTGGTGGGCTACGCCATCAGCAGCGTGTCGCTAGGTGAGGCCAGGCCGCGGGAGGGCGGGGCGGGGCGGGGCGGGGTACCGACGGGGACCCACGGGACGCAGAGTCCCGCAGATCAAGCTGGCAGAGATGGAGATGCCACCGAGTCAGTGGGCAGTCTGCCCTTCTTCACTCCCGCTCCACCTTCCCCAGTACAAGTACACCTTCCCCAGTCCCACCCTATCCCTTTCGCCCCCCCACTTCCCGCTTTGCTACCTCGGGCATGGCTTACACTTGAACCTGAGGACGCGCGTGGGTGGGGGAGTTAGCTGCTAAACCCTGTATATGCCTGTCTCATTTCGGCCTGACAACACTCTACTCATTAGGTACTGTTTTATTATTCCTTTAGCTATGGGGGAAACGTGAGCCTCAGATAAGTTAACCAACTTACTCAAGGTCACACAGCCTTTAGGTGAAAGAGCTGGGATTTGAAAGCAGGCCAAGCTCCCAGGATGTTCATACAGCCATCTAGCTGCAGTCACCTGGTGTGCTCAGGATTGCGTGGCAGGGGTCCTTTCCACATTGGGGTGTTGCCAGAGCCCAGCGGGGAGAACCAATAATGGGTGGGGTTCCCCACCAGGCCCTAGGCCTTGGTGGCTCAAATATGAATGCACCCCCAGCAAAGGCACAGACATGGATTCCTTACCTCAGGCCACGTGTCAGGCCACTTGTGGGGTGCCGAGCCCAGAGCATGTGGATGGGGAAGTGGTGTTCACAGGGTGCAGCCAGGTTGGGAAGGGACTAGAGGCTCGGTGATTGGACGTCAGACAAGGGGCCTGCGGTGTGCTGGCTTTGGGGGACTGTGTCTGGAGCCAGGGCAGATTGTGAGCAAGCAGAAGAACCCTTGCCCATTCTGAGCTGTCCAGAGCAGGACTGGGGCACCTTGGGAGGTTGGCTGCAGGGGCAGCCCTGGGAACCCTGAGCTGACCATAGTTTTGTCCTCTTGGCCTCTGTACAGCTACTGAGTGGCTCGTGGGCCAGCACCGGGCTCACGCCATCATCCTGGCCCACTGCTATTTCGCCGTGGGGCTCCTGTTCCTGACGGGCCTTGCCTACAGTCTCCCCCACTGGCGGCTGCTGTTGCTGGTGGGAGGGGCACCTGTGTTCCCCCTCATCTCCTATATCTGGTGAGCCAGGGAGTCAGCGAGGGTGGATCTGATGGGGTGGAAATTGGGGGGTGCGGTGTGGAGGGTCCTTGAAGCTGTGGGAATGGGTGAGATTCTCCCGGGGAAAAAGTGCATGTGGATGAGATGAACCAGTAGCAGAGTCTCTGGAAGCCTAGTATTAATGCCCTCCTCAGAGGAGACCCTCAAACTGATGTCAGAGAGGTGGCCAGAAGGAGGAGTTCTGAGAGGCAAGGGTTCAAGGAGAAGGGAATTGAAGGGTCAGTGCTGAAGGCAAGAAAGGGGAGGCTGTGGAAGTATCTCTTGGCTTTGGTGGCCTTTCCGAGATGGCTTCCGTAGAGTGGCAAGGGGTTGAGGAGCAAGTAGGAACTGAGGAAATGGAGCCACCCAGGAGACGACTCTTTCACAGTGTTGGGCTGAGGTGGGCGGGGCAAAGAGATGGCTCATATGACAGCTGAGACAGAGTCAGGAAAGGGTACCTGATGTTTTTAATGGTAGGGGAGTCACAGGCAGGAACCTGAAAGATCGAAGCTATGTGAAGGGACAACTGAGGGCGCAAAACTTGGAACAGTAGGGAAGAAGGGATGGAAGCAAAAGCAAGATGGTGTTCCTAACTGGGCAAGTGGAAAAATGAAAGGAATGAGCGTCTTCTCCTGCAGGAGAAGGGTGCACAGGGTGCCTTCAAGATGGCAGGGTCCACTTGGCCATAAAAACCCACTGTCCAAAGTGGAGTGCTCACCATACCCCAGCACCCACCCTGCCATCATGGGCTGCTGCCACCAGCTTCCTGCCTTCATCAATCCAGGTGGAGTTGTGTGTGTGTGTGCCCCAACTTCATGAGACAAGTAATAACTCCCCCACAAACTCTCTTACTGCTTGGAGAACCAGGGCAAGTTCCTGAATCAGCAAGCTCCAGCCAGAGTGTGGGAACTAGACTCCCCAAATGTATCTAAGGAGTTGGCTTGGCCTCCAGCTTGCCAGGCCTGAGCAGATGAGAGCAGTATGGAGGAGTGGAAGAAATTCCAGACACTTTTACTTCCTGGAACTGGAAATTTCTGAGTTTGATGATTTTCTTTAGGAGAGTTCTGCTGCCTTAGAGTAGAGCTGATGCTTGGGGAGTGGGGGGATGGCAAGGGCAGGAGGCGGAGGGCAGGGGTTGTCTCTGGTGTCCTCAACGTATGTTTCTGTGACCAGCCACAGAGTCCAGGCCAGGGCCAGATGGTGTTACCCATCAGTAGGGTTTGATGACATAATTGTGCAGAGACTGCCTTGGGGGACCGAGGTAGGTTCCTACCAGGTCAGCCCCTGTGACCTTGGGCATGTCCTTACTCCCTGAGGCTGGGAATACACTGGGGATAATAATACTAGTTCTAGGATTGGGCAAGGAGGATTAAATGAGATGATATATGCAAGAGCACTGAGCACAACTCCTGGCACATAATGAGTGCTTGTAAATATTCACTTGTATGGAATCTAACAGCCTGGGAGGATTGGGAAAAACTGAGAGACTAGAGTTATCCTGAGGTCAAAAGCAATGAGTGATATGGCAGGGCAGAAGATAGGACAGAGTAGAGACCTTCATTCACCCCTCTGTTCATCTTGGTCAGACCTGGGGTCTTACCTCTCTTATTCCCTCGACTGTTGGGGAGACAGAGAGGAAACTGGAGAATTCCACCTGTAAGGAATGGGGCTCTAACACAGGTTGTGGGCATGGAGGCCACAGCCTTCAGGATGCCTGGGCAGATGGGGACCTCCTCCAAGCAGGGAAAGGAAAGAGTTCTTAGAGATGCTTCTGAAGGTAGAGGAGCAATGAATGGCTGGATTATTACTGCAGCAGTGGGGCCATGTGTGTGACTTGAGCTGGGGAAGGGCCAGAGGGCATCTCCAGGTTGGTGGTGGCCTTCAAGGCCTCCATGTCTAAGCCAACTCATGCTGGAGCAGGATGGCCATGGCTGAGGCTGGGATGGGGCTGACTCGGTTCTCTGAAGCATCCTGAAAGGATGAGATGAGAAAGGGGTGGGCCATGCAGGATTCTCCCGGAGTCCCCGCGGTGGCTGGTGATGAAAGGGAAGGTGAAGGAGGCCAAGCAGTTGCTGTGCTATGCAGCTGCGGTGAACAAGAAGACCATCCCTTTAAATTTGCTGGACAAGGTAAGAGGCTTTAGGCCTGGAGTGGGGCCAGGGCACTGTGGAATATGGGACCCTGACCCTTAGGGTGTCCCCAACCCCCTGTTTGAAGGAAATCATGACAGCAAAATGGAACCCTGCCAGAAAGGCCAGAAGCCAGGTGGGCACTCTGTGTGGGGGTGAGGTTGGTCCTGCGGGTCCTGTGGGGGGTAGGGCGCAAGCTGGGGTCTTGGCCCCGCCTCTGGCTGGTCCTGCTTGTCCTGTAGCTGCAGCTGCCTGGAAAGAAGGTGACTAAGGTCTCTATCCTGGACTTCTATAGCAATAGGCACCTCCGCAAGGTGACCTTGGTGATGGGCTGTGTGTGGTGAGTACCCAGGACTGGCTGCAGGTACTGCAGAAGGGCATGCATGCTGGAAGGGAGGCAGCGGGAGCTGACCAGGCTGCAGGGGGACAAGGGGCAGTAGTCAAGGGGTGAGACCTGTGGGACACTGGCTTGGCCCACAGATCACTGACCTCTCCGTACATTTTTCTCCCATCCCTCGCCACTCTGCCCATGTCTCCTCTGCCTCCGTTTCTCTTCACTCCTCCCTCTTTCTGTGTACATGTCTCCCTCTCTGAGTGTCTCTCTCTTGACTTTGACCCAGGTTTACCGTCAGTTACAGCTATTTTACGCTGAGCTTGAAGATGAAGGATTTTGGCCTGGGCATCTACTTGGGAAAGATGGTTCCCGGCATCATGGAGGTGCCCGCCCGGTTGTGCTGCATCTTTCTCCTAGAGCATATCGGGAGGAAGTGGAGCCTGACTGTGACGCTCCTCCAAGGCGTCCTCATGTGTCTACTTCTCCTCCTCCTCCCTCAAGGTACGGCCACCCTCCCCAGTGGCGCTCCCAGCCTTCCCGCCTCCTCTCACCTCTCCTGAGTGTTTCCTGCCCTGTCCAGGTGACTAGACCCCTGGAAATGAGCCTCCTGCACCCCAGTCCCTCCACCCTACTGAGGCCTTTGTTGGAGCAGGTGCCGACTACTGGGGCTCTGTCCCCCAGCAGGGAAGGGGACAATTTAGCCTAATATTATATTCCATTTCTGGGTAGTGAAGTTACAGATAACAGCAAGCATTTCCCAATCAAAGGGGCTACCGATGAGAGGCACAGTCTGGAGGCAATGTTGCCTGGCAGTTGGCTAAGACAGAACAGGGAAACATATTCATTGTTAAATTTCAATTGCTTGGTGGTTTTTTAAAAAGTGACTCTTTATAAGTGAATCAAGCAAAGATATTTTAAGCTTTCAAACATGTGAGAGAAACTGGGAATAGAATTCTCAACAGGATGAAACTAGATATTGGATTTCATCCCAGAGCTAGA
The DNA here is from genome assembly GCF_023851605.1 of Tamandua tetradactyla. Lineage (NCBI taxonomy): Eukaryota > Metazoa > Chordata > Mammalia > Pilosa > Myrmecophagidae > Tamandua > Tamandua tetradactyla. Next base: position 49,086,771 of record NC_135341.1, on the reverse strand, counting down.
AATAGAACCAGAGTGGGGAGTGGGGTGGGACAGGGGTCCAGCAGAGGCTGGCAGGGAAGGAGCTGCAAACTTCCCCAGCTCCAGGCATGCTCCCAGTTTCACCAGGCCCAAGGACTGGTTGTCTTTCCAGATGCTGGGTCCTTTCTCTCTCCTTCAGTGCACACGTCCAGATATCCAGAATTGGGCATCCTGGAATGCCTAAGGCCAATCAATCTCAGCTGTCCAGGCCCAGGGCCCAAACACCCCCTGCCCCCACAGAGGATGAAGGGGGAAGGTTGGGAGCCAGATCCAGGCTAGAGAGCTCCAAGCAGAGAGAATGGCACGCAGGGCTTGGGCAGGGTTTGGTGACAGGTCTAGGGGCCAAAGGCTGTCCAAAGAGGTGGGACTAGGCAGAAGACTGCAGCTGGGTGAGGACGAGGATGAGAGGTGAGAGTGCTGCAGGCAAAGATGTGGGAGCTGGGTCCGTGGTGGACAGTGGCCTGTGAGCCAGCAGGGGTCCCAGGGAACCCCTCACCCTGCTGACCAAGCAGCCTACTGCTGATATATGGGCCAGGCCCCCTCTGACTGAATGCTGAGTCTGCTGACCAGCTGACCGGGGTGGTGGGGTCATACCTGTAGGAGGGATGGAGTGAGGGGCTGATGGGTAAGCCTCTCCCCATACCCCACCCCCTGCCCTGAGGGGACAGAGGCCCCAGACTCAGGTGGCCATGTTGGCTAGCCACAGGGCTGAAATCCATGATGGTCATGGTGGTCGTGCTTGGAGAGTTCAGCCTGTCTGCCTCAGTCTCCGTGTTCTTCCTCTACACTGCCGAGCTCTGCCCCACCGTCCTCAGGTACATGGTCTGGTGGGCAGGGGACAGGGGGCGGGACAGATGCAGTGAGAATCAGAGGCTCAATTCCTGCAGCATGTGCTTGGAGAATAGGTACTGTGCTAAGTCCTCATGTGCGTTACATCATCTCAACCTCACAGAAATCCCCCAAACACCATTAGTAACCCTATTGCAGGTGAGGAAATCAGGGGTAGGTCAGACACAGCCAGTGACAGAACTGGGATTTGGAACCAGGCCATCAGATCCCAGAACCCTGCCCTCCGTGCATTCCCGGAGTGGGTTTGAGCCTCTGGGGTCTGGACTCTCTCACCACAGGAGCCCTTGGTGATGACAGCCATGTCCCCCCACCCACCTGCAGCGCTGCCTGTCTCCTCCCCTCACACCCACACAACTCTGTGTGGCTCTTACTTCTCCCATTCCTCACTGCCACCCCTCCCCATGAAGTAGGCCCAGAAGAAATTATCTTCCCACTTGGAATCCATGGAGAACTAAATTCTCCAAGGGTCATGCATTGAGCCAGGACAGAGTGGAAGACGAGAGGGTGTGGGGTTGTGGGGTTGCTGTTCCCTCTACCCCACCCCACCTCTGGAGCTATGAATTGCCCTAGACCAGCTCTCACCTCCCCATTCAGGGCGACAGGTCTGGGGCTGGTATCTCTGGCCTCGGCAGTCGGAGGCATCTCAGCCCTGACGATCTTGCTCGTCAGCCAGAGCCCCTCCCTCCTGCCGGTCTCTCTCTGCTGCGTCTCGGTCATCCTCGCGCTGTTGCTCTGCTCCCAGCTGCCAGAAACACAGCACCAGCCCCTCTTTGACACGATGGAGCAGATGTGCTCACAGATAAGGTGGGTACATGAGGCCCTCAGGCTCTGGTCAGCACAAGCGCAGTTCACAAGCTCTTGTCACCCAATGTACATTGGGCACTGTCCATCCCTGCCCCTTTGCCAGAGGGCCAGCAACATGAGGGCTGCCATGTGTCCACACTTGCCTCCCCAGTTCTCCTAGATGCTGCTTCCTTCCTGCCTACCTGCAGCCTCTGCTAGCTCCCTTCCTGCCTGCTTGTCTTGGCCCACCTAGGCCAGGCCCTCTCCTTTCTTCTCCTCTCACCAGCAAGCAGCTGTCTGCCTGTTGGGGCTGGGGCACTACCCTTGTAGATGTCCTACACCCTGGCCTCTCTTCCCAGAGCACAGGGGACTGGCTTAGATCGGCTCTCTAGGTATACCTCTCCATTCCCGTCTGAACTCCTAATTTATCTTAAAGCACCCAGTCTTCATTCATGATTCTGGTCTCTTGACCCCAGGAGCCCCGGACTCCATCTGGGAACTAGGTCATTCTCCCAGCCACCACCCCAACCCTCTCATGGGCACTTCTGGATTCTGGCTCCTAAGTGCCTCTGAAAGGAGATATGTCATACTTGGCAGAATCATCCCTTCTAGGATTTGGGCCAACAGAGCCTATCACTCTTTTCCTGGATCTCAAGGGAATGGAAGACAATGAGGGTCAAAGATTACCTGAGGTCCTAGAGTGTCCTGTGCTCTGTACCGGCAAAGGTGTTGCTACCTCTGGCCTTCCTCTTTCCTCCTCCCTAACACCCTTCTCCTCCTTCCCTCCTTCATCTCTTATTGATACAACCTGTGCTAAGCATTATACCAAGGTCTGGACTGTCACAGGTAGGAAGACCCCACCCTTGAGTAAGCCGTAGTTTATGGGGAGCTAGATATGCAAGTGGTTATCACCAGTGGGCTCTGCTAGAGTGATGTACATGACCCACAGGAGCCCAAGAATAAACATACTTCAGTTTGGGCAGCAGGGAAGGCTTCAGAGAGGAAGTGACATTTGAATAAGTGTTTGCCCTAGTGTAGAGAGGGGAAATATGATGCACAGAGTAGCAGTGTGGTGGGTAAGAGCACAGGCCCTGGACCTTGGCTTTCTGTCTCTTCACTACCACTTCCTAATATGTGCACAGGAAAGTTATCTGATACCTTAGATAGCTGACTCAGTTACTTTATTTGCAAAATGGAATGATAATATATTAATAACATTAGATAACATTTATTAGGCATCAGCTATGTGTTAGGTCCTGTCTTATATATGCTTTATCTCACTTTGTCCTCCTAACAACCCCATGCATATCTCCCATTTTACAGATGAGAAAACTGAGGTGCAGGGAAGTAAAGCCACATAGCCCAGCTTTCCTTTCCCATCAGGCTGTTGTGAGGATTAAACCTATATAAAGTGTTTGCACAGTGTCTGGCATGTAGCAAGTTCTCAGTAAATATTAGCACTGGAGATGGACAGAAACCTAAAGCTGGGGTTGGGAAATGGAACAGGCCCTGTCCTGGAGTTAAGGGTCCTTCTTGGGCTCATGGAGAAGCTTGGCTGGGGCCTGCAGGCATGACAAGGCCCTATCTTTTGGGGATGGCAATGGATAAAGGTGCTTCAGTGTCACTGCTTTTCTCAGCTTCCAGAGAAGTATGCCCCAGGACTTTTTCTCCAGGACCCACTCCGAGGACCTGACCTCCGAGGACTCAATATATGAGGATATGTCTGAGGAAGCCCTACAGAACACGATTCTAAATGCCAACATTCATAAATTGGACTCAGACATTTCCCCCACCATGCTGTTGCGGTCCAGAGGAGAGGATGCAGACAGGCAGGCTATCTGAGGGCTGGGCCCCCTGGATGGTCTCGGCTTAGAGTTGAGTGGCTGAGGCCATGGATTCTAGGCTGTGGATTCCAGGCCCTGTCCAGCTTTTGGTGGCAGGGCCAGTCCTGCTCCAAGGCCAGCCCTCCGGATGTAAAAATGGCCCCTTCTGGAGGAGCCAGGATGTGATTCATTCTAATAAAGGTGCTGTGTTGGTCTTGAGATGGCTCTGGCTAGGTAAAAATTAGCTGTGTCCAGAGAGCCCAATGACCCTGGCCTGGGAAGGGGGGAGGTCAGACACACTACCTGGGCTCCTCGTGTCTTTGGCTAACCACTCGGGGTCACTCGAGACACTCCCTGGACGGGTTGGTGGGGTGGTGGATGTCTATGAGGGCCAGGACAGTCTGTCCTCAGATCTCTGGTGCAGGCTTCTGCTATGTGGGTGGGGTCCCAGCTCAAGCACAGGCTGGGGACAGATTTCAGATCCCTCTTTTATGTCCTGGTCAAGGCAGAGTTGGGGTGTAAAGGAATAATGAGAACTCCCCTTTGTACCATCACACAGGGCTTTCTCATATTTTCCTTTGATGCTTCCAAGCAAGCATGACATTGTACCCATCTCAGCCCTCATCCTTGGGAATACCTTCCCTGATGGCTTCCAGCCTAGCTGCCCTCTGACCTCCATCACCCTGAGAACCATCTCCCACACTCCAGATCATAGTTCCTTGCTGCCTGGAGGGTGAGTCTGCCCTTTGCAGCTAGCTTGGAGGCTCCCCCAGGCAGGCTCAGAACTCCTAATAGTTTAGCCAACCTAGGAAGCGCTTGCAGAGAAGCCTAGATACCACATCCTCCCTCTCCAGAAAGGGAGTTCCTAAGAGCAGAGCCTGGGTTTTCTCTCCTGCTATTGCCCCGTTTATAGCAAAATCATGGACTTGCAGGGGAGTGGCTAGGGTCTAACTCAGCTGAGCTTCTGAGAGAATGAGGACACATAAGATGCCACAAGGTCCTGGGTCTCCTGGAGCAGGGTTGGAGAGCCGTCTCCAGTATCGCAGACACTCCAGAGCTGAGCTCACCACTTCGAGTGTGTTCTCCCAAGCTTTGTGGCAGCAAGAAGCTGGTGCCCACACCTTCCCCATTCTGTTTTGTTTTCTGATCCCTTGGTTTTTTCCTGAGTTTCCCAAGATTGCCTTCTAAATGGAGCTTGATGCGTCCAGAAAGAGACAGAGTACCAGCTCATCCAACAATGTGATGCTTTAAAGTCATCCATTGCTCATTTCTCTTTCTGGGGGAGGCCCGTCTGTGTGCTGTGATGGCCAATATATTAGCTGTGTTCAAACACCATCTCAGATTACCTTGCTGGAAGAATTCAGCCAGTGCTGTGGAGAGCAGGAGGAGATGGGTCAGGACAAAAGACCCATTGGGACAATGTGGGCATGAAAGTGTCACCAACCCTCTTTGGGCTGGACCCCCAAACCAGGTCTCCTGTCCAGTGTCACTCATACCAATATAGCAAAATCAGATTCAGTAAAGCAGAGCAGAACTTTATTCTTTGGCCAAAGAATAGACAGGGGTAGACTCATGTCCTAAAGGCACCTTCTCACCAAAGGAGGTGTACCTGGTTCTTATGTAGGGGGCCTGGGGATGCATGGTTGGTGGATGGTGCAAGTGGGCAAGGGGATTTCCAAAGAATTCAAGGGGGTTTCCAAAGAATTGGTTTTGAGCATGCACAGTCCCTGGTCATGCTAGAATATTTTTCTACATAAATCGCATGTTCAGAATATGGCATCTAACTCCCACCCCAGAGGTGGATAACTTATAATGAGCAAAGTAAAGGATGGTCAAGGTTGGGGGCTTAGTGCACATGCTCTAGAAAGGCCATTTCCCTGGCTGTGGTAAGGCAGGAACGTGAGCTTAGCATCGAGATGGGTTCTTGCTTTTTCATTGGCTGGATACATTTGTGGTTCACTACAGGGTAAGGGGATGATGGCTGCAGGAGCTGCAGTTTTTGACAGTTTAGAGTCTTTGCAGGTATTTGCAGTTATATTTTTCTGAAAATAAGCACAACTCAAGCATACAAGTTAGATGGAAGTTTTCGTGAGCAACTTTCTGGGTGACAAAAGAAGCCAGCTGCTGCAGGAAGTGGCATCAGGGCCTAGTGCCCTCTTAGATGACTTCTAAATTTTTCTTGAGCACCGTTCTAATTTGCAAGCTGCCAGAATGCGATATACCAGAAATAGAATGGCTTTTAAAAAGGCGAATTTAATAAGTTGCAAGTTTGCATGTCCTAAGGTCATGACAATGTCCAAATCAAAGCTAGACTATAGAAATGTCCAATACCTTGGTTCAAGAAGACCAATGACATTCAGGGTTTCTCTCTCAATTGGAAAGGCACATGGTGAACATGGCAACGTCTACTAGCTTTCTCTCCAGGCTTCTTGTTTCTTGAAGCTTCCCCAGAGGCGTTTTCCATCTTCATCTCCAAAGGTCTCTGGCTGTGTGGGCTCTAAAGCTTTTTCCAAAATGGTTGCCCCTTAAAGGGCTCCAGTAAGCAAATTCCACCTTGAAGGGGTGGAGACACATCTCCGTGGAAACCATCTAATTAAAAGTTACTACCCACAATTGGGTGGGTCACATCTCCACGGATAATCAAAAAACTCCCATCCAGCAATATTGAATGAGGATTAAAGGACATGGCTCTTCTGGGGCATGCCACACATTCAAACTGGCACATACACCCAGAAGTTGCCACTTCCCGGTAGGACCTACCTAGTTTGTCCACCTGTTAATCGGTGGCTAATGTTACCTAGAGTTCGACATTACATATTTTAACAGACTAGACTCATGTCGTCCCGTTTGGTAGCCACCAGTCAGATGTGGCCATAAAACACTTGAAAAATGGACAGTCCAAGCTGAGAGGTGCTGTACGTGTGAAATACATGCAGAATGTTGTTGAAGCCTTAGTACAGAAGAAAAACTGTGAAATAGCTCATTCATATTTTTTCTGTTGATTACATGTAGAAACAATATTTTGGCTAAGTTGAGTTAATAAAATATTAAAAGTAACTCCACCTGTTTGTTTTTTTTTTTAATCTTTTTATTGTGACTACCTGAAACTTAAAAAATTATACGTGGCTTGCATTTGTGGCTCCCATGATATTTTTACTTATAACAGGATTCCTTTTACTGACCTCACACGCCACTCTTATCACATGTATTTCTTAGTGTAATATTGAAATTTAAACATCAAAATAGCATGAAATTACACATTGTCAATGAATTTTCTTTCCCACAATTCTGATGTTTTATGATACAATAGGTATATATCAAAGCTACTAGCTGAAGTCTGTGTGCAAAAGTGCAGATAAGTGACCCCGCAGCTGCTGATGTCACGCCCGTGCCAGTGAATCCCTAGGGCTCTCATTTCCCTGGTCACTCAATTGCTGACTTAGGAGGAATCCTCATCTCATCTGTATCTTTCAGCTGTTTATAAGCTTCTGCCCCTGCCCTGGTATTGATCTAAACGTGGGATTCAGCCCCTTATCCTAGGTTATCCCTTCCCACCCCAACCCCAACACATTTACCAAAGAGTAAGTGCTGATGGCAGGGGGTGTACATCATGGGTGGGGAGCAGCTCAGCACTGGGTTATGCCTCTGGGCATGAATGCAAGCCCCAAATCCAGAAATTTAAAAACATGTGACTCCTGCAAGGTCTTGGCCGAAGCAAACAGTAAAACCAATTCATAGAGATGTTGCCACGACAACCTGAAACTTACGTGGCTTCCTAGGGAAGACGAATCTCACCAAAATGAACTTACAAGCAAACATTATTGAGCACATGAGGAAACCAAATGGCATAAAAGCAGAAGTAATGAGCTGGGGATTTACCGTCAGTATAGTACTGCTGGACTCTGAAAAGGACTTTACATTTGTTTAAAATGTTTAAAGATGAATATAACCCATAAGACACTAACTTGGAAGATGACACACATCAATCCTAGAAATGTACATTATAGCCATCAAGTTAAACACAGAGAAGTTAAACTAGAATAGATACAGCTGAAGAAAGAATTTCTGTTGACTCTTCTCTGTGGATTGCTTATCATGAAATACCATCCCTCTCTCTCTATTAATGCTTTTTGCCCTAAATTCTATTTTGTCTGATATTTTTATACCAACCTTTTAAACTTTTAAATTGAAGAATGATATACAGAGAAGTATATCATTTAATGAACAATTTTATGAATTATTACAAAGCACATACTCAGTACCCATCACCCTTATCAAGAAAAAGAAAATCACCTGTACCTCGAAGTTCCCTCAGGCCTTTCCCTGTAACTACCCTCCCCTTCCTCCTGGGGAACCACTTGCCTGATTTCTGACACCATAGGTGACTTTTGCTTGTTCTTTTTTATTCTTTTATGTGTTTCTCTACATATATGTATCTATACATACACACACACACAGGCAGATATGTGATATCTATCATAGGGAATTTTGTTCACAGCGTTTTTATTTTTGTATTTGTTTTGGGATTGGGGGTGGGGTGCATGGGCCTGGAATCGAACTCCAGACTCCCACATGACAGGCGAAAATTCTACCACTGAACCACCCGTGCACCCCTACTTTTGCCTGTTCTTAAACTTTATAAGAGTCACAGTCTGAACTTTACGTCTGGCTTCTTTTGTACAAATGTGAGATTCACTCCTGTTGTTGCATGCAGTAGTTTGTTTTTATGCTGTAAAGCATTCTGTTGTGTGAATGCACCACAGTTTTCATTCATTCTTTCTTTTTAAGTCCTCTTACTAATTATATTGATCCCATGTTTAAAAGTAAGAAACATAATATTCTTTGAAAGAGTTAAATGGACATTATAACTAAGAAACACATGAGGGCACTTAATCAACCAACAACAATACATTTGATAACATTTTTTGAATGATAAATTGCCACAGTCCTTTTGTTGGTGATTCTAGTAAGTTCAGGCATCTGCCCATGATCAGGTTAGTCATATAAAATTTCAGTGGGTCTTTTTAAATTATATATATATATATATATAATTGTGCATTCATTCATTCATTCTTTGTGTGTGTGTGTGTGTGTGTGTGCTGTATAGTGGGGGTCACATTTCATTTTTTTTTCCCATGTGATTTATTGCAGCACCACCTGTTGATTTTGTTTGTTTGTTTTTGGAGGGATGTGCATGGGCTGGAAATGAACCTGGGTCTCCCTCATGGCACACAAGAATTCTACCACTGAACTACCCTTGCACTCCCATTCATTCATTCTTGTACTAATAAACATTTAGGCTGCTTCTATTTAGACTATGGTGATTAATGCTTTTATGGAGAACCTTCTTGTAAATATATCGCCGATCACACAACACCAGTTTCTCTAGCCTCTTTATCTGGGGGAAGGATTGCAGGTTGCAGGGTATGTATTGCTTCAAATGTAATAGATATGCTGAACCATTATCCCAAGTGGGTCTTCCACGTTGCACTTTTTAAAAACAGGAGAAGGGTGCCCTCACTCTATCATACCTTTGACAAATACTTCAGACTTTTAAAATTTAACCCATTTTTGGGGCGCATATCTCATGGGTTAAATTTGTTTGTCTCTCATTCCTAAGGAGGGTGAGCACCTTTTCATAAATTTATTGGATTTCTTGTTTCGTAAAGTGCCTACTCAAGTCTTTTGTCATTTTTCTGTTGGGTTATCTGTTCTTCTTCTTTTTGATTGGCAGAGTATTTTATAATAAATATTCTTGATAAAAGTCCTTTATCATTTACTTGTGTTGCAGATTTCTTTTGGTTTGTCTTCTATACCTACGTGGTTTTTGTTTGTTGTTGGAGTTGGAGTTGTCATTGTTGTTTGCCTTTCACATTTACATCTCCAGTCCACCTGGGTTTGATATCTGTGTATGACATGAAGTGAGTGTACAGTCTTTTCTGTATGGATTCCTGGTTTTTCCAAAATTCTTGGTTGAAATGACAGTCTTTTTCCCACTCCCCTAGTGCCACCATAAGTCAGTTACTCTGTGTGTGGGTTTGATTCTGTGTTCTCCATTCTCTTCCATTGGCTTGTTTGACATTCTTGTGCAAAATACATTTTTAAAATTACCATATCATATTAAAGTCAATATCTGGTAAAGCAAGTCATCACTCTTTGCTCTTCAAGAAGGTCTTGGCCTTTCTTGGCCTGTGCGTTTCCATATAAATTTCAGTCAGCTTCTTAAATTCCACAACACAAAGAAAAAATCTGTCGGGTTTTGTTTGGGATTGTGATGACTCTGCAGAACAATTTACAAATAATGCGTTTTCCAACCCAAGAACATACTATATCATCTCTCCATTTATCTAAAGTCTTTCTTTAAAGTCTTTCAGGATAAAATTTTAGTTTATTCCTGTATAGATTTCTCCATAGGGGCCTGGTATATATATTTTTATTTACTCCTGGGTACTTAACAATTTTAAGCTATTGCAAAGGCTATCTTTTTGTGTGTGTTTTTAAATTTTCATATTCTATTCATTGCTGGTATGTAAAGATGCAGATGACTTTTCTATACTGATTATGTACCAACAATCTTAGGAATTATTGTTCCCTACTTTCCAGTGTTTATAGCTTTTTTCCAGGTCTTAGTGTATTAACTCGTTCCTCTAGTACAACATGGAAAAGGGATGATGTGAGCTGACTTATGATTTTAAAGGGAAAGCATTCAGTATTGAAACATTAAATGTTATATTTGTATAAATTTGTTGTAGCAGCCTTGATCAGATTAAGGAAATGCCTTACATTCCTATTTTTCTAAGAGTTTTTCCTTCCTCCTTCGGCTCTATTGTGTCAAACATTGCCCTTCGGGAAAGTTGACCCCTCCATCACAAAAGCTATCCAGAGCCGCAGGAGGTCTGAGGTCCAGTTCATGCTCTCTCCATTGTCCACTGCCTCCCTCTGCCCAACCTCAGATAACGACTGACCCAGCTCCCTGCCCAGCAGACTCGCTCCTTAGCCCTGGGCCATGTTTCTTTCCAAAGCTGGGGGCCTGGGGCTGGGAGTGAGGGGTGGGCCTCAGAGCTGGTGGGGCGATGCATATTTCTCATCACGGGAACCTTGACCCCGGAGCCGCAGGGTGCAGGCCTTCTCTCCGAGCATGCCCTCCACCACCAGCGTGGACTCATACAGCTCACTGCTCCTGTGGAGAGCCGTGGGGCCGAGGTCAGGGGATGGCCCTGGCCGGGGACTCTGGCCTTGTGGTAAGGTGAGGGAGGCTGGGAGGGGCTGTACCTGGCAGTGAAGAAAACCTGCAGGGTGATGGAGGTTGGGGGTGCGTTGACCTTTCGCGCTTCCAGCAGCCCACTGCTTGGGGAGACCCCAAAGGCCTGGACATCCTTGGCCAGCTCCTGCTGGCCTGCACCGAGGGAGGGGAGGGGAGGGGAGGACACATATGGGGGCAGGCAGCTCCACACACTGCCCCAGGTTGCTCTTGCCCAGCCCAGGCTTATGCCTTGCAGGTGTGCACCCCTGGTCTTGCCCAGCCTCACACACAGGGAAGTCTGGAGGCCACTTGCCAGTCAGGGACTGGCAACCTCTAGGAATTCCGAGGTTGTCAGGGGCTCCCAGGGGAGGAGGGGGCAGGCGAGAACGAGGTACCCATCAACACGGTCCAGTAGCTCTGGCAGCCGCTCAGGTTCACCAGGTAGACCTTCCGGAGCCGCCTCTGGTTCACAAAGCAGATCCCAAAGTCCACCCAGCTGGTGGACAGCTGCAGCTCGGGCACAGCTACAGTGGCCCGCAGGGGCACCACCTGCAGGGCACAGACCCTTCACCTTGGTGGCGGACCAGGCGACCTTGTCCAGTCCAGCTGGATACAGGGATCCTGCCGGCCCCAAGCACTGAAGCTTCTGAGGAGAGGCCCAGGCATCCCACAGTGGGTGGAAGGGGGCCGGGGCAGACATCAAAGCCACAGGGTGCCTGTGGAATTCTGCCCAGGGAAAGAACTGGGAAGGTGCCAACTGCTCCCTCTGCCAATTGCTGCCACCCTCACCTAAACAAGCTCTGTTGTTTCTGCTCCCCATTCAGGCTGTGCTCCTTTCCCCCTTTCCCAACCTCTCATTGGGGGTGCCAAGGCCCCTCTGTTCCTCTGGGACTCTGGGCCATCTCAACTAGTCCCTGAGACTCAGGCCTCACCAGAGCCCTGACCACTGGGGCCTCTGACTCCAGCCCTCTAGCAATCTCTGTGCATTACCTGCAGGCCCTTCCTCACACAACCACGTCAGCTCTCACAGCCCCCATCTCCTGGGCTCCAGCAGCTGCCCAGGCACTTGGGTCGACAGACTTCCTATGGTCTCCTGCCCTCAGCTCTTTTTTCTGGCATCTTTGTAGTCCATCCCCGAGGCCATTGCTTCACACTCCTCATCTGTACCTTCTGGAGGGACCCATCCCTCCTCCAGCTCCCTCCAGCCCCTCCAACTCAGCCTCCACACCACAGCCTGGTGACTCTGTAACATCACAGAATTGGGCCCATGATGTACATCTGCTGTCTGAAGCCCCACACAAGCTGAGAGTCCCCCTCACAGCTGCCTCTGCTGCTCACTGTGCACCTCCTCCCCCTTACCCCCATCAGGCCATTCCTTTCACTTGTCTTTCAATATGCTTTCCCTTCTCTCTGGATTCAACAGTGTAAAGGCGGCAAGTGCTGCCACCTCCAGGAAGCTTTCCCTGATTTTCCATCCAACACACCTTCACCTGGCTTGGAGCTCTCTGAGGGCCCTGCTTGGGTGTGTCCTCAGACCCACCAGAACTGAGTCCAGCCCAGTTCACTGCTTTTGCCATTTGAAGCAGACTCACCTGAGTGGTCTGGTTGGTGTACTCCAGCAGCAGATTCTGGGTAAACACCATCTCTTTCTGCCCACTTGTGTGCTGCTGAATGTCCACTCCAGGCAGCATCTGGTCAGCTGGGAGCTTCTGGTAGGAGAGCAGCTCCAGGGAGAGAAAGAAGGACACGTTCACCTGAGCAGGCATGGATGTGGCTGAAAGGAGGTGGCAGCTTCCTCCACTGGAGCTTATCCTCCTCCTGCTCCACTGCCCTGGAAAGCCAAGCAAGGTTCCCACTCGGTCCTCAGCCCAGCACAGCCTGCAGGGTCCAGGCTGGCCCCATCTCTGCCCAGCAAACAGCCAAGCAGCCCCTCCCCTGCCCCCAGCCACCCATCACCTGTCACCCCATCAGGTACACTCACTCCACCAGCACGGCCCAGTACCTCCGTACCTGCCTCCAGGACCTCAGGGGCTGGAGAGGAACAGACAAATAAGCAAACCAGATTTCATTGCATAGCATGGCCAGGGCTGAGGTCAGACTCATCGGCCAAGCAAGGAATCCAAGGTTTTAAACAGGGGCTGTCCAAGTCAATTTAGCCATTCTCAAAGTCACTCTACTCGTTTGGAGAGAATGAGCTGTGGCAAGCATGTGTGGGTATAAGGACATCAATTAGGAGGCCGAGGCCATAACTTAGACCAGAGAAGATGGGGCTTGGACTTGTGACTCCCAAACACAGGTCTGTGGAGCCAGCCCAACAAACAGATTTACCCATGGCACCTGTTAAAAAATACAGATTCCTGGACCTAAGGTCAACATCAAGCTAAGGATGCAACCAGCTATGACTCCTTATAAAAACCTCAGATTTAAGGCCATACCTCCTTTCAGTTAGACCAACTGAAGTGCTGTGATGATGGAAATGTTTGGTCTGTGCTCATATAATAGCCACTAGTGACTCATATAATAGCCACTATTGAGCCACTATGGCTCAATAGCCATAGCTATGGCTATTGAGCACTTGAAATATGGATAAATGATTAAGAAACTCAAATTCTAACTTTTTTTTAAATTAAATTGAATGTCAGTGGTCACGTGTGGCCAGTGACTACTGGACAGTGCAGAGCCAGACAAAAAGGCTTCAAAGCATCTGAAAGGTGTAGTCCCTTGGCAACCTGACCCAGAGTCCAAAGTAGAGAGGCCTGTCTTGAAGATATTTGTTTGGAGCAGGTTGATAATTTAATATATAGGAAGGCCACAAAGTTTTTTTTTTTTTAAATGCAATTGTATTGAGATATATCCAAAGTATATAATGAACGGTTCACAGTACCATTATATAGTTGTGCATTCATCATCACCGTTAATTTTAAACATTATTACCCCAAAAACAATAAAAATAAGAATAAACATAAAAATAAAAGTAAAAAAGAACACCCTAAACATCCCATATCCCCCACCCCCTAATATTAATTTTTTGTCCTTATTTTCTTATTCATCTGTCCATACACTCGATAAAGGGAATGTCAGTCACAGGTTTTCACAATCACACAGCCACACTGTAAAAGCTATATAGTTATGCGATCATCCTCAAGCATTAAGGCTACTGGATTACAGTTTGTGCTGGTTTGAAAGGATGTATGGACCCTAGAAAAGCCACGCTTTAATCCTAATCCCATTTTGTAAAAGCAGTCGTTTCTTCTAATCCCTATTCAGTATTGTATATTTGAAACTGCAATTAGGTCATCTCCTTGGAGATGTGATTTAATCAAGAGTGGTTGTTAAACTGGATTAGCTGGAGGCGTGTCTCCACCCATTAGGGTGGGTCTTGATTAGTTTCTGGAGTCCTATAAAAAAGGAAACATTTTGGAGAATGAGAGATTCAGAGAGAGCAGAATGACATAGCCACGAGAAGCAGAGTCTGCCAGCCAGCGACCTTTGGAGATGAAGAAGGAAAACGCCTCCCAGGGAGCTTCATGAAACCGGAAGCCAGGAGAGGAAGCTAGCAGATGACGCCATGTTCGCCACATGCCTTTCCAGATGAGAGAGAAGCCCTGACTGTGTTCACCACATGCCTTCTCACTTGAGAGAGAAACCCTGAACTTCAGTGGCCTTCTTGAACCAAGGTATCTTTCTCTGGACGCCTTTGATTGAACATTTCTATAGACCTGTTTTAATTGGAACATTTTCTCAGCCTTAGAACTATAAACTAGCAACTTATTAAATTCCCCTTTTAAAAAGCCATTCCGTTTCTGGTATATTGCATTCCGTTAGCACAGTTTCAGGTGTTTCCCTGTAGTTACTCCAGTACAGCAAAAAGTGAAAAGGGATGTGTTAGTTTGCAAGCTGCTGGAATGCAATATACCAGAACTGGAACGACTTTTAAAAAGGGAATTTAATAAGTTACAAGTTTACAGTTCTATGCCCGTGGAAATGTCCAAACTAAGGCATCCAGAGAAAGATAGCTTAATTCAAGGAAGGCCAATGCATCTGCAGCACCTCTGTCGACTGGGAAGGCACGCTGGTCCTCTGGTCCTGTAGAGGGTCCTCATTTTACTTCCCCAGGGTTGGCTTTCATCTCTTGGCTTCCCTCGGCTCTCTCTGGGTTCTGGCTTGCTTAACATCTCATATGACATCTGCTGGGCTCCAAGCATCTCCAAATATCCATATCTCTATTCTCTGAAGCAACTGTTCTACAAGCGTCTACAATCTGCTCTCTGTCAGCTCTACTGTGAAGTTTCTGTCAGTTCTGAGGCTTCTGTTATTTCTCTAGGCTCTGTCCTTTCTGTCCTTTCTGTCAGCTGTGTCTGTTCCGAGGGCTCTCCAAAATGTTTTCCTCTTGTAAAGCATTCCAGTATGCTAATTAAGACCCACCTGGAATGGGTAGAGTCCCATCTCCAGCTCATCAAAGTTAATACCCACAATTGGGTGTGTCACATCTCCCTGGAGACAATCCAATCAAATCTAATCAAGTTTCCAACCTATTCTGTAGGTTGAATAGTTCAAAATTGGACCAGGATTAAAATATGGCTTTTCAGGGGTACATAATAGATGCAAACCAGCACAAGGGATATCTATATAATGCATAAGAATAACCTCCAGAATGACCTCTTGACTCTATTTGAAATCTCTCAGCCACTGAAACTATTTTGTTTCATTTCTCTTCCAACCTTTTGGTGAAGAAGTCCTCAATTCCATGATGCCAGGGCCAGATTTATCCCTGGGAGTCACGTCCCACATAGTGAGGAGGGCAGTGAGTTCACCTGCAGAGTTGGCTTAGAGAGAGAGAGAGAAAGTGGTCACATCTGAGCAGCAAAAGAGGTTCTCAGAGGGTGACTTTTAGGCATAATTATAAATAGGCTTAGCTTCTCCTTTGCAGGAATAAGTTTCATAATGGCAAGCCCCAAGATCAAGGGCTTGGTCTATTAAATTGCTAGTCCCCAATGCTTGTGAGAATATCAGGTCTTCCCCAGGTAGGGAAGCTTAATATTTCCACTTTTTTTCCCAGTCCCTCAAGGGGACTTTGCAAATTTTATTATTTTTTTATTTTTTATTTTTAAAATACAGTCAATATCGTCCTTTATCCTATATTCTGATCTTAGTCCTACCTAGATCGGTTTCATTCGTATCTCTAATTGAAATCTCATCTGTTTTTCAGCTTTTTAAAAACAGTTGCTATATGGGGTGTGGTAGTTAGAGTCAGTTGTCAACTTGGCCAGGTGAAGGCACCTAGTTCTGTTGCTATGGACATGAGTCAATGGCGTGTGAACCTCATCTGTTGCTAATTGTCCGCGACTTCTCGCTCAGCGTCAAGCCCCCGGCCGGCGGGTGAGACAATGAGGAGAGACAGAGAGACGCAGACAAATCCGCGCTGGTGAGAAACACAGATCCAAGACACGTAGCAGTTGTAAGCACAGACCTTTACTGGAGTTAAGCTTGCATTCTCTGTTACAGGTTCCGCGCGGGACAAGATACCCCGCGGGGGAGCGACCTCTATGCGGCCGTCAGGCACGGCTCCCTGTGGGTCGTCTCCACCCACCCCGTCCGGGTAACCTCTTATATACTGTGCCCAAACCCAATAGGTTAGTGCCACGTATACAGAGGTGATTGGAAGATAGGGTTGGTGGGCGTGTGCGTCATTTGCGGAAGCAGGATGTGAGCGCCATCTTAGCTCACTCGATGGGCGGGGGGAACTCTAGAGCAGGCTGCAGCGTGTCCACTAGGCCAAACCCGGAAAGCGGCTCTCTACATCTCCCCCTTTTTGTTTTTATAAGAGGCATGGTCCGTAGACCGTATTCTTGTACCCAGTGTCTCTATTGATGATGGTGCTCCCGTGGGCCTGAGTGGCTCACAACATAGTTTGGTGCTTTGGGGAGTCTGGACTAGGCTCGCGTCATCACACGACGGAGCCTCTGGCACCGACCAGAATGCTCACCTCATATAGAGACCGGAGAGCCCGTGAGCTGGAAACAACGTGACTCTCCCTGCAGTGCTTCGCCTCGCAACTGGGTCAAGCGGGGATTATGAGAGCGACAGCCAGGGCATAGGAAACGCTGCGGAGGCCTCGGTGCAATGGCTAGAGCCAAGCCCAGTCTGGCCAGGACTGCGGCCGCAGCTCCACCGTCGAGGCGGCTAGGCGCGCAAAATTAACAGCCTCTGGTGCCTAGCTAAACACGGGTAGTGGCCAGGGAGCCTGCAACAAACCTTGCTGACAAGAGCTTTGCCCCAGGTGATTCAGACGGGCTATCTATCGAGGAGGGACGCACACCCACATTTGACTGGGAAGACATAGCTAACATGGTAGAAACACGTAGTTGCTGCTGTGTCTGGAACAAGCGTTCTAACAAACATTTAACAGTGACTAAGCCCACTAATAGTCCCACTGCCACAAGAATCCAAGTAGTCAAATTGGGCCAAGAGAACCATGAGGTGACTCGGTTCCACAGACTTTGTACAGTCTCGCCCAGTTTGGAAAGGTCGAAGGCAACGGGGGTTATTAAAACTGGTCCCCCTTCTAAACAATCGAAGGGTGACCGGCGCTTTCGTTGCTATCTCGTCAGTTGCCGCCGTCATCAGCAGAGTTGGAGACCGGATCTGGTGGCTCAGGTTGAAGGCTTGTTGGTTTTTTGGGCAACAGCTCCGTGGCCTCCTCGGGCGATGTCACGGTTCTCACCAGTCTTTCCGGAACCCACACTGGTTGACGTCCTGGCTCCTGGGGAAAAACACAAACAGAGCCTCTGGCCCAGCTGAGCACTGGGTCAGGGCCTTGCCATTGTCCTGACAGGACATCCTTCCAACGGACTAGACCTCTATGTGGAGGACTCGGAGTGGTGTGCTGTAGGGCAGGTGTCATTCCTTGTGCATTTTCATTTAAAAAATTATATGTAAATAAGGCTACAGACAGTTGAGCCTTCGGGGACAGGCCGTGACCTATTCCCCCTTTCTGTTTCTTTAGTAAGTCTTTGATGTCTAAGATGAAAATAGGCCAATGCTCTGGCAGAGCTGAAAGAAGGGGCAACCCCATCTGAACAGGTCCTAAGGACTCCATGCAATTATTAATGGCTCTTAAATCATGTAACAATCTCCATCTGCCTGATTTTTTCTTTATGACAAAAATAGGGGTGTTCCAAGGTGATGTAGAGGGAATGATGTGGCCCTTTTTTAACTGATCTGACACTAGAGTGTGTAATGCTGAGAGTTTTTCCTGTGCTAATGGCCACTGAGGCACCCACACCGGGGTACTGGTCTTCCATTTTAGTTTTATAGGTGTGGGTGGGAATCTCCCCTCAGTGGCCCCTAGGAAAAACCCAGGCCTCGTCTGTCAGAATTGGAGACAGCTTGTATAGGCCTTGCGCGCCCGTGCAATGAGGCTCCTAAGCCTTTGCCGGGGACATATCCCATTCCTTTTAACAAGCGCTTAGAAGTTGGAGAGCAGCCACTGTAATTACCTGATTCGGCCACCAGAGGGAGCCCGTGGTGAGGGTTTTTGGCGAGATCACCAAAACCATTCACCGGAAGCCGCTGCGCCCCTGCAGCAGGCACTGGCGGAGCAGAAGGCTGCGTGGGTGAGACAGGGGGCCTCCCCCAATCGATCAGCGGAGGCGCGTCTGCACCCTCGGTCTCATCACCATCTGACTCTGAGTCAGAGGTGTCTGAACTAACGTCTGACTCTGGCGGCTTGCCTTTACGGGAGCCGTCCGCAGACGAAACTGACTGAGTTTCTTGGAGCGCGTGCCGTGCCTGCAGCAGGGCGGAAGACGGACTTAGGCCTGCAGCATTCTCCGCCTCAGGGCAAGCATGGACGGTTTCCCAGATAGGGACCAGGATCGGGTCCATACAAAGGCCCGTCCGGCGCGCCCGTTCTATGTCATTACCAAGTTTTAACCAAGAGGGCAGACTGAGGCTACCGGAATGGGCGAACCAAAGGGCAAAGGTAACAACATCGTCAAGGAACCGCAGGAGGGAACTCTTCTTAACTGAGATGCCCCGCTGCTTCAAAAGGGTCTTTAAAGGAGCTAACAAAGGTGAACTTCCTGACTGCCCCATGCTTGCAGTCGGCACTGTACTTTAATCAATCGGGGAGCTCTCCCGATTCACTGGGGCTACCTGAACGCCCACAGCCCTTAACTCTCACGTAATAAGAAGCACTCACCTTCCCACGGTGATCAGGCGTGGAAAGTCCGCCGCGAACTCAGGATGCGCGTCCTCACCAGCTCGGGGAAAGGCAGCAGAAGGGTTCCCCGTACGGGCCACCACTTGTCCGCGACTTCTCGCTCAGCGTCAAGCCCCCGGCCGGCGGGTGAGACAATGAGGAGAGACAGAGAGACGCAGACAAATCCGCGCTGGTGAGAAACACAGATCCAAGACACGTAGCAGTTGTAAGCACAGACCTTTACTGGAGTTAAGCTTGCATTCTCTGTTACAGGTTCCGCGCGGGACAAGATACCCCGCGGGGGAGCGACCTCTATGCGGCCGTCAGGCACGGCTCCCTGTGGGTCGTCTCCACCCACCCCGTCCGGGTAACCTCTTATATACTGTGCCCAAACCCAATAGGTTAGTGCCACGTATACAGAGGTGATTGGAAGATAGGGTTGGTGGGCGTGTGCGTCATTTGCGGAAGCAGGATGTGAGCGCCATCTTAGCTCACTCGATGGGCGGGGGGAACTCTAGAGCAGGCTGCAGCGTGTCCACTAGGCCAAACCCGGAAAGCGGCTCTCTACAGCTAATTACATCTGCAGCCGGCTAGGAGGCGTGCCTGCTGCAATGAATGACGTTTGACTTAATTGGCTGGTGCTTAAATGAGAGAGCACAACGTAGCACAGCCTAAGCAGTTCGGCATTCCTCATCTCAGCACTTGCAGCTCAGCCGAGGCCTTTGGAGATGCAGAAAGAAATCACCCCAGGGAAAGTTGCTGGAACCCAGGGGCCTGGAGAGAAGGCCAGCAGAGACCATCCTGTGCCTTCCCACTTAAGAAAGAACCTCAGTGAAAAGTTAGCTGCCTTTCCTCTGAAGAACTAAAAAAATAAATCCCCTTTTATTAAAAGCCTCTGGTGTGTTGCATTCCGGCAGCTAGCAAACTACAACATGGGGTAATGCTGACTTTCATAACTGCAGAACTCTAGCTCTGGGTCTCAGGTGTCACGCAGATACCCGAAGTTCCAGGGAATGACCAGGTTATACAGAAAGAGCTCCATACCTCAGAATTTAGTAATAACAGTTACAACTCAGGAATAGATGTGATTACTGTAAGAGCTTACAATCTAACTTTTACAATAAATTTTTCCCTGATAACCTATGTTTTCAAATTCAATTCTCAGAGTTTGCACATTATGGTTAGTCCATATTAGTGAGGCACTATAATATCTGCCCTTTAATTTCTGGTTTATTTCATTCAACATACTGTCCTCAGGTTTCATTCACAATTTCATGTTTCCTTCTTGCAGCCGCTCAATATTCCATTGTATGTATACACCACAGTTCACTTGTCTGTTCATCAGTCGATGTACCCTTAGGCCACCTCCATCCATTGCAAATTATGAACACTGCCACCATAAACACCAGTGTAAAAACGTTCATTCATGTCCCCACTCTGAGCTCCTCCAATAGTAACAGGGTTGCAGGATCATATGGCAACCCTACACTAAGCTCTTGTGGAGCCACCACACCACCCTTCAGATGACTGCATCGTTCATCCTACTTCCGTACCAACAGTGACGAGCTTCATGTCTCTCTTCACATTTTCTCCAGCACTTGTATCTTTCTGTTACTTTTGAAACAGTTTTATTCACATACCCTACAACCCATCATAAGTAAACAATCAATGGTTCCTATACAATCACATCATTATGCAGTCACTATCACAATCTATATGAAGATATTTCCATTTCTTCTGCAAAGAAAGAAGAGGAAAAGAAAATGAAGATTAAAAAATGAGATAAAAAGGAGAAACAATACCAAGAATCCCATATCCCTCTCTTATATCCCCTCTTATTGACATTTAGATTCGGTATATTGCCATGTTATGTTTAATGGAAGCCTGTTACAATGTTACTGTTAACTATAGACCCTAGTTTGCATTGATTGCATTTTTCCAGTATACCATTCCATTTTCAACACCTTGCAATGTTAATATTAATTTGTTCTCCATCATGTAAAAATGTTCTTATATTTGTACATTTAATCACCATCACTGTTCCTTCTATGCTTCACTAAGTTATACAGTCCCAATCTTTATCTTCTATCTTTCCTTCTGGTGTCATACATGCCCCCAGCCCGCCTCCTTCAATTATACTCACACTCAGCCTTGTTCAATGTATGTAAAACACTGTGCTACCATCAGATAGGATTATGCTATCCATTTCTGGATCTTTATAATCAATGTTGCTGAACATTCTGTACTCCTTCAGCATCATATGCCCAGTCTCTACCCTCTTTCTGTCTCCTGATAACCTGTATTCTCAACTTGAATTCTAAAAGTTCACTCATTAATGTTCGTTTGTATTAGTGAGACCATAAAGTTTTGTCCTCTTGTTTCTGGTTAATTTCACTCAACAAAATGTCCTCAAGATTCATGCATGTTGTTGCATGCATCATGACTTTATGCTCATTTATCACATCTTATTTTTTTCTCTGTTTTTACCATCATCTTTATGCTCATATATCACATCTTATTTTCATTTCTTCATTTCTACATTCTTCTCCAGACCTCTCTCTCCTGTCTTTTCATATCTCCCGTAGTGTTCCCTTTAGCATTTCTTGTAGAGCATATCTCTTTTTTTATTATAAAAATATTTTATTTTTATTTTGAAATAATTCTAAATTAACCGGAAGTTGTAAAGATAGGTCCTGTGTGCTCTTCACCCAGTTTCCCCCAATGGTTACGTTATCCATAACTATAGTATAATACAAAATCAAGAATTTTACTTTAGTACAATGTGTGTGTGTAGTGTTGTGCAATTTTATCACATGTATATATATTCACTTAGCCACCATTGCAATCAAGATACAGAACTATTTCATCATTACAAAGACATCCCTTGTGCTACCCCTTTATAGTCCCACCCATTCCCCTTACAGACACTATCCCTTACCGCTGGTAACTACCAATCTGTTTTCCATCTCTATAATTTTGTCATTGATGTGATCTTTGAGATGGATTTTTCATTCAATATGATGCCTTTAAGATCAGTCCAATTTGTTGTGGAATCAATAGTTTGTTCCTTTTTTTTTTTTTTTATCGAGTAGTGTTCCATTGAATAGATGTACCAAAGTTTGTTTGACCATTTACCTGTTGAGGGACATTTTGGTTGTTTCCAGTCTGGGGATATTATGAAAAAAACTGCCACAAACAACCACATACAGGTTTCTGTGGACCAAAGTTTTCGTTTCTCTTGAATAAATGTCTAGGAGTACAACTGCTGGGTCATATGCTAAGCATAGGTTTAGTTCTTTTAAGAAATTGTTAATTAATTCTCTGGACGGGCCATAACATTTTATATTCCCCCCAGCATGTATGAAAGATGCAGTCTCAGCATATCTTTGCAACAAATTGGTACTGTAACTTTTTAAATTTAGCTGTTCTAGTAGGCATGTATAGTAATGTTTCATTGGCTTTTCATGTCTTTGGCCCAATTTCTAGTCAGTTTGTTTTGTTACTGTTGAGGTTTTTTTTTTTTTAAGTTTTTTTTAATTGTATAGTATAACATATATACAAAGCAAAGAAATAAAAAATCAGTAGTTTTCAAAGCACTCTTCAACAGGTGGTTACAGAACATATCCCAGAGTTTGTTATGAGCTACGATATGATCCTCTCAGATTCTTCCTTCTAGCTGTTCCAGAATACAGGAGGCTGGAAGGCTTAAATATTTTTTTATCATCACAATCAATTTTTTTTCCTTCTTTTTTTTGTAAAAAATGACATATACATAAAAAGCTATAAATTTCAAAGCATAGCACCACAATTAGCTGTAGAACATATTTCAAAGTTTGACATGGGTTATGATTTCACAATTTTATGTTTTGACTTCTAGCTGCTCTAAAGTACTGGAGACTAAACGAGATATCCATTTAATGATTCAGCATTCATATTCATTTGTTAAATCCTATATTCTCTGTATAACTCCACCATCACCTTTGATCTTTCCATCCCTCTCTTTAGCGGTGTTTAGGCTATGATAATTCTAAATTTTTCATATTGGAAGGGTCTGTCACTAATATGGGGTAGGGAAATGGACTTATTTGATATTCTGGAGAGAATGGGCTAGGTTTTAGAACTTATCTGGACCAGGGGCCCACCTGGAGGTTGTAGGTTTCTGGAAAGTTACTTTAGTGCATGGAACCCTGGTGGAATCTTATATATTGCCCTAGGTGCTCTTTAGGATTCGCTAGAATGGTCCTGGCTGGGGGTTGGCAGATTATGATAGGTAGCAATGTCTAACTTAAGCTTGCATAAGAGCAACCTCCAGAGTAGCCTCTCGACTCTATTTGAACTCTCTCTGCCACTGATACTTTTTAAATTACGCTTCTTTCTCCCTTTTGGTCAGGATGGAATTGTTGATCCCACGGTGCCAGGTCTGGATTCATCCCTAGGAGTCATCTCCCATGTCACTAGGGAGACTTTCACCCCTGGATGTCATGTCCCAAGTAGGGGGGAGGGCAATGATTTCACTTGCAGAGTTGGGCTTAGAGAGAGTGAGGCCACATCTGAGCAACAAAAGAGGCTCTCCAGCAGTAACTCTTGGGCATGCCTATAGGTAGTCTAAGCTTCTGTGGTACCTACATAAGCTTCACAAGAGTAAGCCTCATGATCAAAGGCATGGCCTATTGATTTGGGTAACCTTAAAGCTTGACACAGTATCAAGGGATTCCCTGATGGTAAGGTTTAACGCTTCCATATTCTTTCTCCCATCCCTCAGGGGACTTTGCCAAAACTTTTTTATTATCTGTTTAGCATACTCTAGGATGTATCCAGGTATTACGATAATCTATACAGGATTAAAGGACCTCTTTCTTATGCTGGGCTCCCTGTGTTTCAATTTTTCAAATGAGCTATACCTCTCTAGGTTGAATTAGATTATGTACTACAGAAGATTTCAGTTCCTGACCAAATACAACTTTCTTCCATTAGTCTCAAAGAGTATGTAGACACTAAATGTAGACACTGTCTTCCTTACCCCTGTGTTCTCAATAACTCTAACCCCAATGTGTTTGGCTTTGTTTTTATCTCTAAATATCAGGTTAAATATATAAAACAGCCTCTCAAAATCCAGAAATAACAATCACCACTCCAGACTTAATGTGTCTGCTCTAAAAATTACAATATAGGCCCCTGTTTTCTTATAAGCATTTTCTAAAGGTGACCATGCCATTGTTTTCTTTTGTTTCTGGTTTATTTTGTCTCACCAAATGTCCCACATGTTCATTCACATCATTGCATGCTTCATGACTTTGTTCCTTTTTGTAGCACCACAACCTTCGTTCATAAGTATACACCATCTTTTGCCAATCTACTTCTCTGTCAGTGCATCCTTCAGCCACCTGCATTCATCGGGCATCATGTAAAAGGCCCAAAGTCCACAGTCCATCAACATTTTCAATTTTAGATAATTTCATTGTTCCTAAGAGAAAGAAAACCAATACACATAGCCTCGCCAAATAGAAAATCTATACCTCATCTTAATCCTTATCCCTCTTCCCATTATTTACCTCTGCTATTGCTGTGGTAATGCTGATGGTTTCCTTTTGAACATAGCTCATAGCATGCAATAGCAGTGTTCACCCTGTACCCTGGACTGAAACACTCTTTGTACAAGAATCATATCTTTGAAATAATTCTTGTGAGAACTAATTCATATTTCTAGCGTTAATTGGTGGAACACATAGGTCTCTACAACCCGTTTCAACTTTGTTCATCTTCAATATAGACCCTCTAGAGAACCACCTTCACTCCTATCTATTCCCTTACACTGGAGTTACTTATAAACTTATAGACCCTCTAGAGAACTACCTTCATTCCTATCTATTCCCTTGCAATGGAGTTCAACCTCATGAGCTAATAGTTCACCCATCTCTAGCTTCCATGTATTTCTAAGTCCCCTTTAGTCTGTACTATAAGCCTCTGATTATACCTTTATGCTAGTCATAAAAGTAGAATCATACAGTATCTATCCTTTTGTGTCTGGCTAATTCACTCAGCATTAAGTCAAAGCTCATCCATCTTGTCATGTGCTTCAGGATGTCATTTTATCTTACTGCTGCATAATATTCCATCATATGTATATGCTACATTTTGTTGATCCACTCATCTGTTGATGGGCTTTCAATTTGTTTCCATCTTTTGGCAATTGTGAATAATGTTGTTAAGAACATTGGTGTGCAAATGTCTGTTTGTGTAGAGCAATCTTTTGTTCACAAACTCTCTTAGTGTCTGTTTGTCTGAAAACATTTTAAACTCTACCTTATTTTTGAAGGACAGTTTTACCAGATATAGAATTATATGTTGGAAGTTTTCCTCTTTCAGTATCCTAAATATATCATACTACCGCCTTCTCACCTCCATGGTTTCTGCTGAGAAACCCGCGTATAGTCTTATTGAGCTTCCCTTGTATGTGATGGATCACTTTCCTCTTGCTTTTAGAATTCTGTCTCTGTCTTTGACATTTGACAATCTGATTAGTTAGTGTCTATTTGTATCTATTCATTGGGGGCACGCTGCACTTCTTGAACCTGTAATTTTATGTCTTTCATAAGAGTTGGGAAATATTCAATAATTATTTCCTTCATTATTCTTCCTGCCATTTCCCCACTCTCTTCTCCTTCTGGGTTACGCATAACATGCATATTTGTGCATTTCATGTTGTCATCCAATTTCCTGAGACCCTGCTCATATTTTTCCATTCCTTTCCCTATCTGTTCTTTTGTGTGTAGGATTTCAGATGTCCTGTCTTCTAGTTAATTAATCCTTTCTTCTGCCTCTCCAAATCTGCTATTGTAATTCTCCATTGTCTTTCATCTCTTCTATTGTGCCTGTCATTCCCATACATTCTGCCATTTGTTTTTTCAAGCTTTTGAGTTCTCTGTATTGTTGCCCAGCGTCTTCTTTTTTTTTTTAAGGAAAGACAGAGAGAAGGAAGGAAGGATAGAAGGAAGGAAGGAAGGAAGAAAGGGAAACATCTTTTAAACATTTTCTTGTTTTATTGTATTCTGTTTCTCCGTTTTTGTTACATGGGCTGGGGCCGGGAATCGAACCGAGGTCCTCCGGCATAGCAGGCAAGCACTTTGCCCGCTGAGCCACCGCGGCCCGCCCCCAGCGTCTTCTTTATGTCCTCCTCTCTTTTGCCATATCTTCCCTGAATTCATTGATTTGCTTGTTTGAATATCTTTAATTAGTTGTTTCAACACCTCTATTTTGTATGAAATTTTAGCTTATTCCCATGACTGGGCCATGTCTTTGTTTTTCCTAGTATGACTTATTACTTTTTGCTGGTGTCTAGGCATCTGATTTCCTTTAGTAGGTTATTCTGGAGGTCACTTTCTCTCTTTTACCTAGGCCACTTTCTTCTCCTCTTTCCTTGTGGGTTGGCTTTGTTTCTATCCATTCTTTGACATTCCATTCAACTTATTCTAGGCCTCTAAATAGCTTCTGTTTAACTAATCAGAATTTTTCATCTCTTGTTTTTCTAGTTGTTTCATGTGGAGGCTCTAGACTATGTGCTTCTCCTATCTTGCCAAGCATGTGGTGTTTGTCAGCCCTGAGCTTCCCACTGGCATAAAGTGGTGTGGAGTCTTTAGTTCTTAGCTGCAGGGTGTGGTTGAGACAGAAGCTGAGGTGGAAGGCAAGCTTAAGCTATTTCTGATTCCCAGCTTCTGGGGTCTGAATTCTTTGAAGGATGGCCACCACTTGAACTGGGCACTGTTCCCCTTTTACTTAGGGGGAGATAGGCCCTTTAGGGAATTACCTCCTTCACTTGACTTACTACTTTGTCTCTCAGACATTGTGTTAGTCAGGGTTACCTAGAGAAACAGAACCAACAGGAGAGATCTGTAAATATGAGATTTATAAAGGTGTCTCATACAACCATGGGAATGGAAGAGTCCAAAATCTGTAGGGCAGGTTGTGAGGTGGTCAGCTCTGATGAAATATATGGATGAACTCCACAGGAGAGGCTTGCTGGCTGAAGAAGTAGTAAAAGAGTCTCTCGTCTTCCTTAAAAGCCTTAGGATGGGTTCCGGAGAAGATGGCGGCTTAGTAAGACGTGCGGATCTTAGTTTCTCCTCCAGGACAGCTACTAGGGTAGTAGAAACGATACAGAATGGCGAGAGTTTTCCAAAGTTAAAGGACCCACAGCACCTTTTACTGGTGGGACCTGCAGACAAACGTGTGCCACGAGCGCCACCTACTGGGCAGGATAAGAAAAACAGAACCCAGAGATTTCACAGAAAAATCTTTCAACCTGTTGGGTCCAACACCCAGGGAAATCTGACTAAATGCCCAGACGCCAGCAGAAGACAACGGATCACGCTCAGAAAATTGAAAATATGGCCCAGTCAAAAGAACAAACCAATAGTCCAAATTAGATACAGGAGCTGAGAAAACCAATGCTGAATATATGAACAGAAATGGAAAACCTCTTCAAAAACGAAATCGATAAACTGAGGGAGGACATGAAGAAGACATGGGCTGAACAAAAAGAAGAAATAGAAAAACTGAAAAAACAAATCACAGAACTTATGGAAGTGAAGGATAAAGTAGAAAAGATGGAAAAACAATGGACACATACAATGATAGATTTAAAGAGGCAGAAGATAGAATTAGTGATTTGGAGGATGGAACATCTGAATTCCAAAAAGAAACAGAAACTATAGGGAAAAGAATGGAAAAATTTGAACAGGGTATCAGGGAACTCAAGGACAATATGAACCACACAAATATACGTGTTGTGGGTGTCCCAGAAGGAGAAGAGAAGGGAAAAGGAGGAGAAAAATTAATGGAAGAAATTATCACTGAAAATTTCCCAACCCTTATGAAAGACCTAAAATTACAGATCCAAGAAGTGCAGCGCACCCCAAAGAGATTAGACCCAAATAGGCATTCTCCAAGACACTTACTAGTTAGAATGTCAGAGGTCAAAGAGAAAGAGAGGATCTTGGAAGCAGCAAGAGAAAAACAATCCATCACATACAAGGGAAACCCAATAAGACTATGTGTAGATTTCTCAGCAGAAACCATGGAAGCTAGAAGACAGTGGGATGATATATTTAAATTACTAAAAGAGAAAAACTGCCAACCAAGACTCCTACATCCAGCAAAATTGTCCTTCAAAAATGAGGGAGAAATTAAAACATTCTCAGACAAAAAGTCACTGAGAGAATTTGTGACCAAGAGACCAGCTCTGCAAGAAATACTAAAGGGAGCACTAGAGTCAGATATGAAAAGACAGAAGAGAGAGGTATGGAGAAGAGTGTAGAAAGAAGGAAAGTCAGATATGATATATATAATACAAAAGGCAAAATGGTAGAGGAAAATATTATCCAAACAGCAATAACACTTAATGTTAATGGACTGAATTCCCCAATCAAAAGACATAGATTGGCAGAATGGATTAAAAAACAGAATCCTTCTATATGCTGTCTACAGGAAACACATCTTAGACCCAAAGATAAACATAGGTTGAAAACGAAAGGTTGGGAAAAGATATTTCATGCAAATAACAACCAGAAAAGAGCAGGAGTGGCTATACTAATATCCAACAAGTTAGACTTCAAATGTAAAACAGTTAAAAGAGACAAAGAAGGACACTATCTACTAATAAAAGGAACATTTAAACAAGAAGACATAACAATCATAAATATTTACGCACCGAACCAGAATGCCCCAAAATATGTGAGGAATACACTGCAAACACTGTAAAGGGAAATAGACACATGTACCATAATAGTTGGAGACTTCAATTCACCACTCTCATCAATGGACAGAACATCTAGACAAAGGATCAATAAAGAAATAGAGAATCTGAATATTACTATAAATGAGCTAGACTTAACAGACATTTATAGGACATTACATCCCACAACAGCAGGGTACACCTTTTTCTCAAGTGCTCATGGATCATTCTCAAAGATAGACCATATGCTGAGTCACAAAGCAAGTCTTAAAAAATTTAAAAAGATTGAAATCATACACAACACTTTCTCGGATCATAAAGGAATGAAGTTGGAAATCAATAACAGGCGGAGTGCCAGAAAATTCACAAATACGTGGAGGCTCAACAACACACTCTTAAACAACGAGTGGGTCAAAGAAGAAATTGCAAGAGAAATTAGTAAATACCTCGAGGCGAATGAAAATGAAAACACAACATATCAAAACTTATGGGACGCAGCAAAGGCAGTGCTAAGAGGGAAATTTATTGCCCTAAATGCCTATATCAGAAAAGAAGAAAAGGCAAAAATGCAGGAATTAACTGTTCACTTGGAAGAACTGGAGAAAGAATGGCAAACTAATCCCAAAGCAAGCAAAAGGAAAGAAATAACAAAGATTAGAGCAGAAATAAATGAAATTGAAAACATGAAAACAATAGAGAAAATCAATAAGACCAGAAGTTGGTTCTATGAGAAAATCAATAAGATTGATGGGCCCTTATCAAGATTGACAAAAAGAAGAAGAGAGAGGATGCAAATAAATAAGATCAGAAATGGAAGAGGAGACATAAATACTGACCTCACAGAAATAAAGGAGGTAATAACAGGATACTATGAACAACTTTACACTAATAAATACAACAATTTAGATGAAATGGACGGGTTCCTGGAAAGACATGAACAACCAACTTTGACTCAAGAAAAAATAGATGACCTCAACAAACCAATCACAAGTAAAGAAATTGAATTAATCATTCAAAAGCTTCCTAAAAAGAAAAGTCCAGGACCAGATGGCTTCACATGTGAATTCTATCAAAAATTCCAGAAAGAATTAGTACCAATTCTCCTCAAACTCTTCAAAAAAATCGAAGTGGAGGGAAAACACCCTAATTCATTCTATGAAGCCAACATAACCCTCATACCAAAACCAGGCAAAGATATTACAAAGAAAGAAAACTACAGACCAATCTCTCTAATGAATATAGATGCAAAAATCCTCAATAAAATTCTAGCAAATCATATCCAACAACACATTAAAAGAATTATACATCACGACCAAGTAGGATTCATCCCAGGTATGCAAGGATGGTTCAACATAAGAAAATCAATTAATGTAATACACCATATCAACAAATTAAAGCCGAAAAATCACATGATCATCTCAATTGATGCAGAGAAGGCATTTGACAAGATTCAACATCCTTTCCTGTTGAAAACACTTCAAAGGATAGGAATACAAGGGAACTTCCTTAAAATGATAGAGGGAATATATGAAAAACCCACAGCTAATATCATCCTCAATGGGGAAAAATTGAAATCTTTCCCCCTAAGATCAGGAACAAGACAAGGATGTCCACTATCACCACTATTATTCAACATCGTGTTGGAGGTTCTAGCCAGAGCAATTAGACAAGAAAAAGAAATACAAGGCATCAAAATTGGAAAGGAAGAAGTAAAACTATCACTGTTTGCAGACGATATGATACTATACATTGAAAACCCAGAAAAATCCACAACAAAACTACTAGAGCTAATAAATGAGTACAGCAAAGTAGCAGGTTACAAGATCAACATTCAAAAATCTGTAGCATTTCTATACACTAGTAATGAACAAGCTGAGGGGGAAATCAAGAAACGAATCCCATTTACAATTGCAACTAAAAGAATAAAATACCTAGGAATAAATTTAACTAAAGAGACAAAAAACCTATATAAAGAAAACTACAAAAAACTGCTAAAAGAAATCACAGAAGACCTAAATAGATGGAAGGGCATACCGTGTTCATGGATTGGAAGACTAAATGTAGTTAATATGTCAATCCTACCTAAATTGATTTACAGATTCAATGCAATATCAATCAAAATCCCAACAACTTATTTTTCAGAAATAGAAAAACCAATAAGCAAATTTATCTGGAAGGGCAGGGTGCCCCGAATTGCTAAAAACATCTTGAGGAAAAAAAACGAAGCTGGAGGTCTCACAATGCTGGACTTTAAGGCATATTATGAAGCCACAGTGGTCAAAACAGCATGGTATTGGCATAAAGATAGATATATCGACCAATGGAATCGAATAGAGTGCTCAGATATAGACCCTCTCATCTACGGACATTTGATCTTTGATAAGGCAGTCAAGCCAACTCACCTGGGACAGAACAGTCTCTTCAATAAATGGTGCCTAGAGAACTGGATATCCATATGCAAAAGAATGAAAGAAGACCCGTATCTCACACCCTATACAAAAGTTAACTCAAAATGGGTCAAAGATCTAAACATTAGGTCTAAGACCATAAAACAGTTAGAGGAAAATGTTGGGAGATATCTTATGAATCTTACAACTGGAGGCGGTTTTATGGACCTTAAACCTAAAGCAAGAGCACTGAAGAAAGAAATAAATAAATGGGAGCTCCTCAAAATTAAACACTTTTGTGCATCAAAGAACTTCATCAAGAAAGTAGAAAGACAGCCTACACAATGGGAGACAATATTTGGAAATGACATATCAGATAAAGGTCTAGTATCCAGAATTTATTGTGGACAGCACAATAATACCTAATTGTAAAGTAATCATGTTAAAACACTGAATGAAGCTGCATCTGAGCTATAGGTTTTTGTTTTGTTTTGTTTTTACTATTATTACTTTTATTTTTTTATCTATATTAACATTCTATATCTTTTTCGGTTGTGTTGCTAGTTCTTCTAAACCGATGCAAATGTACTAAGAAACGATGATCATGCATCTATATGATGATGTTAAGAATTACTGATTGCATATGTAGAATGGTATGATTTCTAAATGTTGGGTTAATTTCTTTTTTTCCCGTTAATTAAAAAAAAAAAGAGAGAAGGGGTAATTGGAGCTGAAGGGATACAAACTGTGCAACAGGACTGGATATAAAAACTCAGAAATGGACAGCACAATACTACCTAATTGTAATGCAATTATGTTAAAACATTGAATGAAGCTGCATGTGAGGTATAGGTTTTTTTCTTCTCTCTATTATCGCTTTAATTCTTATTCTGTTGTCTTTTTATTTCTTTTTCTAAATCGATGCAAATGTACTAAGAAATGATGAATATGCAACTATGTGATGATATTAAGAATTACTGATTGTACATGTAGAATGGAATGATTTCTAAATGTTTTGTTAATTTTTTTTAATTAATAAAAAAAAGGAAAAAAAAAAACAAAAGCCTTAGGGTGATTGGATTATCTCATTATGGGAGTCATGCCTAGTTGACCTCAGATGTCAACAGCCACAGATGCAATCAACTACCTTATGATTTAATCAACCAGCTCTGAAATATCCTTGCAGCAATGGTCAGGCCAGCGCTTGCCTGACCAGACAACTGGGCATAATCATTCGGCAAAGTTATCACCAGAACCTAACCATCACAGTCCACCCCTTGTCAACTTAGCAGCTATTCGCATCACCTTAAAACACACTTAATTTCCAAATAGAACACAATAACAGACATGTGTTTCACCTAACAATACTCAACTGTCCTGCATATGACTGGAAACGCACTAGATCTCTCCAGAATAGGTGCAAGTCCTTATGTAAAATTCACTCTTAAACTTCGTATCTATGACTATAACATGAACAATACAACTTATGTCATATGATAAGAGGATAACAAGATATTTGCTTATGTACAAATGCAAACATACTCATAATAAAACAGGGAGGAAATATTCATACAATCACAGTCCTTGATTCTGTAATTGGTCATGTGGTGATAGTTCATATCTATCACTACCTTCGTTTACTACCCATTCCATGTTCCCTTTACCCTTAGCAAACACTTCAGCTAGTCATGGTCCTTTGCCAGGTGGGGTGACCCACTCCCTCATTCCTGAAGTTTCTGGGCCATTGGTAGTCCTGCCTGGATTGGATTTTTGTAGTTTTCCATTGATTTTAATCACAGGGCATGGAAGCACTAAGAGGTACCCTAGGGGATCTCCTGTATTCCAGGAAAACTGTTCTTTACTCCATTTTGTAGTTACACTGCTATTTCCCCTTGATAATCAGGATCAATCTGCTCAAGCAGAACAATAATCCCCTTCTGTGCCTTTGATTCAGTGGCATGAAAATCCCAAACTGGGCAGGTGGCAGTCTTAATTTCCAGTTCAAGGGAATCATTGTTGTGTCTTCTGAAAGAAGCACTTGTTCTTTTGGAACTAAGACGTGAAGATCAGCAGAGCTTCAGATTTCAGGGACAGGAAGCAAAAATTTTCCTAGTTGATCACTAGGGGTGATAGTGAGTGGTGCCACTCCTAATTCCACCCCTTGATTCCTGGATTCGAGGATCTTGGCTATAGGAGAAACAGCACCATAGAGTGGAGGCTGATTCAGAGCATACACAGGCTCCTGGAGAACATTGCTCCAGCGCTGCAAGGTATTGCCACCTAGTTGGCACCATTATTGGGTTTTTAAAAGGCCGTTCCACTGTTCTATCAGCCAAGCTGCCTCTGGATGATGAGGAACATGGTAAGGCCAGAGAATTCCTTGAGTATGTGCTCATTCCCCCACTTCATTTGCTGTGAAGTGGGTCCCTTGATCAGAAGCAATGCTGTATGGAATACCATGATGGTGGATAAGGCATTCTGAAAATCCATATATGATAGTTTTTGAGGAATTGCATGCAGGGAATGCAAACCCATATCCGGAGTATGTGTCTATTCCAGTTAGAAAAAAATGCTACCCCTTCCATGATGGAAGTGGTCTAATGTAATCAACCTGCCACCTGTAGCTAGCTGATCACATTGGGGAATTGTGCCATTTCGGGGACTGATTGTGGGTCTCTGCTGCTGGCAGATTGGGCATTCAGCAGTGGCTGTAGTCGGTTCGGCCTTGGTGAATGGAAGTCCATGTTGCTGAGCTCATGCACAACCTCCATCCCTACCATCGTACCCAGTTTGTTCATGAGCCCATTGGGCAATGGCAGAAGTGGCTGAGGAAAAAGGATAATTGGCATCTGTGTTAGTTAGATTCAGTTGTCAACTTGGCCAGGTGAGCATACCTAGTTTTGTTGCTGCAGACATAAGCCAATGGTATGTGAACTTCATCTGTTGCTAATTATATCTGCAGTCGGCCAGGAGGCATGTCTGCTGCAATGAGTGACGTTTGGCTTAATTGGCTGGTGCTTAAATGAGAGAGCACAACATAGCACAGCCTAAGCAGCTTGGCATTCCTCATCTCAGCACTCGCAGCTCAGCCCAGGCCTTTGGAGATGCAGAAAGAAGTCACCCGGGGGAATGTTGTTGGAACCCAGGGGCCTGGAGAGAAGGCCAGCAGAGACCATCCTGTGCCTTCCCACGTAAGAAAGAACCTCAGTGGAAAGTTAGCTGCCTTTCCTCTGAAGAACTAACAAAATAAATTCCCTTTTATTAAAAGCCAATCCGTCTCTGGTGTGTTGCATTCCGGCAGCTAGCAAACTAGAACAGCATCCACAAGACAGTCATCTTATTCACTTCATTATTAAAACCTTCCTCTGCTGAAATCACTCTCTGGCGAACATTTACGTGGGACACAAATATCTTCAAGTTATTTGTCCACTCAAAAAAGTCTATCCACATACCTCTTCCCCAGACCTCTTTGTCCCCAATTTTCCAGTCATGCTCCTTCCAAGTCCCTGACCATCCAGCCAAACCATTAGCGACAGTCCATGAGTCACTTCACAAACATACCTCTGGCAAGTTCTTCTTCCAAGCAAAGTGAGCACCAGGTGCACTGCTCATAGTTCCACCCACTGGGAGGATTTCCTCTCATCACTCTCCTTTAAGGACATCCCAGAATGGGGTTGTAGTGCTGTAGCTGTCTACTTCTGGGTGGTCCCTGCATACTATGCAGAACCACCTGTAAACCAGGCCCAAGTTTTCTCTTCCTCAGTCAATTCACTGTAAGGAACTCCCCAAGAGGCCATAGCTCTGGTCTGGGAAGGAGAAGGTATGGGCATTTGGGCCACTTCTTCTCGTAACTTACTTGTGTCTTCATGACCTGCATGAGCCCTATCTCTTGCATACCATTTCCATTTTGTAATGGAGTGCTGCTGTGCACACCCAACTTTATGGTTTGAAGGGTACTCTAGTTTGCTAGCTGCCAGAATGCAATATACCAGAGATAGAATGGCTTTTAAAAGGGGAAATTTAATAAGTTGCTAGTTTACAGTTCTAATGCCAAGAAAATGTCCTAATTAAAGCAAGTCTATAGAAATGTCCAATCTAAGGCATGCAGGGAAAGGTACCTTGGTTCAAGAAGGCTGATGAAGTTCAGGGCTTCTCTCACAAGTGAAAAGGCACATGGCAAACAAACACAGTCAGGGTTTCTCTCTCGTCTGGAAAGGCAATGGCAAATATGGTGTCATCTGCTACCTTCTTCTCCTGGCTTCCAGTTTCATGACGCTCCCCAGGAGGTGTTTTTCTTCTTCATCTCCAAAGGTCACTGGCTGATAGACTCTCTGCTTCTCGTGGCTATGTCATTCTTCTCTGCTGTCTCTGAATCTCTTGCTTTCTTCAAAATGTTTCCTCTTTTTATAGGATTCCAGTAAACTAATCAAGACCCACCTGAATGGGTGGAGATGTCTCCTCCTAATCCAGCTTAACAACCACTCTTGAATGAGTCACACCTCCAGGGAGATGATCTAATTGCAGTTTCAAATATACAGTACTGACTAGGGATTAGGAGAAATGGCTGCCATTACAAAATGAGATTAGGATTAAAACACAGCTTTTCTAGGGTACATACATCCTTTCAAACTGGTACAATGGGTCATACAACACCCAGCTCATGACAGACAACTCAGGTCTCATGGTAACTTGGTGGCCCATGGTTAAGCATGTGTCTACTAAGGCCCAGTAGCAGGCTAAAAGTTCTTTCTCAAAATGAGAGTAGTTATTTGCAGCAGATGGTAAGGCTTTGCTCCAAAATCCTAAGGCTCTGTGTTGTGATTCTCCTATAGGGGCCTGCCAAAGGCTCCAGACAGCATCCCTATTTGCCATCAACACTTCTAGCACCATTGGATTTGCTGGATCATATGGCCCAAGTGGCAGAGCAGCTTGCACAGAAGCCTGGTCATGTTGCAGAGCCTCCTCTTGTTCAGGTCCCCACTCAAAACTAGCAGCTTTTCTGGAGTAGCACCCCCAAAAGAAGGATATGTTGTCTCCCAAATCCAAAGAGGCCAACTAGGTGTTGCGCCTCTTTTTGTTGCAGGAGGGGCCAGATGCAAAAGCTTATACTTCATCTTAGAAAGGATACCTTGACATACCCCACACCTAGAAACTTCACCGAGGTGGAAGTCTCCTGTATTTTTGTTGGTTTTCATCTACCATCCCCTGACCCACAAATGCCTTATCAATAAGTCTAGAGCAGTTGCTACTTCTTGCTCACTTTTCTGTTCAGATCGGGTAATTTCTATTGTTTCATCATCATATTTACTGATTCATTCATCTACCCTCTCCATTCTGCTGAGTTTTTTTTTTCCTTTCATTTTTAAAGATTGTTACATGTGTGCTTGTAATTACCCTTTGAGGCACGGTTATGAAAGCTGCTTTAAAATCCTCATTAGATAATTCCAACATCTATTTCATCTCAGTGTTGCATCTGTTGATTGTAATTTTTGATTCATGTTGAGTTGTTCCTCATTCATTGAATGACAAGTTATTTTCTATTGTATCCAGATGTCTTAGGTATTATGATACTCTGGATCTTATTTAAATCTTCTGTTTTAGCAGGTCTCCTTCACCAGTTTTTCAAAAAATATATACCAGCAAAATTGACATTTAATTCATGCTTTATTTATTTATTATAAAAATTAGCACATGGATGCAATGATATAGTGCTGTAATGTAAAATTGATATATTTTACCTTTTTTGTTTCACTTTCCAAAATAAATTTCCAGTTACCAAAAAAAAAAAATAGAAAACAGCAAAACCTGACCGTGTAATTCTCTTGCTCAAGTCTTTCAATAGCTTTCTATTGTCCTCAGTGGTTGTCAATGACATACCCTCTGAGGAAGGGACAATGGCTCAGTGGTTGTCAATGACATACCCTCTGAGGAAGGGACTCCGACTCAGCCTCTAGCACAGCAGTTGGCATGCAGTAGATTGCTCAAATGTTTGTTGAATGACTGAATGCAGGTGAGTATTGACGCCCATGGGTTTGTTGTGAGAATGTGGGAAATATGATGGCCACCATTTTTTCTGAGAAGTTAAAGGCAATTCTCCTGCTGAGCACGTTGAGAAAGTATATTGGGTTGGTGATGAATGGTGGTGAAGGTTTGAAAGGGCTGCTTTGTGGGGTGGGAGAAGCTTGCCAGGAGCATGCAAGCTGCCCTCATGGCCCCAGGCCATGGATGTCTAATTTTCTTCAGCATTCCTGAGAACCCTGGGTTTTTAACAAGGGACACCCAGGTGGACTGATCCAGGGTTGGGGGTTTTCCACTGGATGGAGGATGCCAGGAGTTGAATATAACATCAAGAGAATGGGTTAAAGTGATGGGTCAATTAGAGGAAGATATGGGACCAAAAGGAGGTGAGATGGGGAGACATTAAGTGGTTCTGATGAGGTCTTAGAACTCTTGGAGTAGGAATGGGAGATGAGAGGTAGTGGATACAGAGTGGGACAGGGGAGCTCACAATTCAGATACAGCAATGATGACAAGGTCCAGGAACAGAGGTCTGAAATGGGGTGAGGCACAGGCCACTGGAGACGAAGAGGCCAAGGAACCATATTTCCACACATGCGATTATCAGGCCCCCTATGTGAATGCTTTAAAATGTGTTCTGGATGAAGAGGTGAATGAAAAACACCCACAGGGCCTTGGACCCAGGGTCCTGTTGGAGACTCAGAGTATCCTTGGGATGCTGCCCCACTGTGCAGGGTCTTAGCAAGGCCCAGTGAGCTATGTCCTGAAAGCCTGAGGTCAGCAATACTTTCAGTTTGACTCTGTAACCTGGTGGTTGTTTCTGTCCCCTTTACACACTCACCTGGAGAGGAGACCTGAGTACTGCAAGGGCAGGGCCGAGGTGGCCAAGCCAGAGTTCAACACTGTAGCTTTATTTCTTTGTTTTTCCTTTCTTTCTCTCTCTCTTTTTAAAAAACATTTTTATTAAAGAAAACAAACAAGACACTTAGAACCACCAAAAATGGATATCTTAGTTAGCTTAACCATAGCATATTTAAATAAAGTATTCATATAATCATTGTAAAATCTGTGTTTGCCCAGTAAGTTTCATAAACCAATCTAAAATTAAAGCAACAAGGAAAAAAATCTACAAATTCAGATAGCAAAGTTCTTCAATTCTAAATGTTAAACACTAGCTTAAATACCATTTGATCAGCTGTCAAAACTGTGGATGTTTTCAAAATATCAAGTAGAAAGTTCTTACAAATATCTGCATTTCTATAGTAATGACCT
Organism: Tamandua tetradactyla; assembly: GCF_023851605.1. Taxonomy (NCBI): domain Eukaryota; kingdom Metazoa; phylum Chordata; class Mammalia; order Pilosa; family Myrmecophagidae; genus Tamandua; species Tamandua tetradactyla. The sequence goes on along the minus strand of NC_135341.1, from coordinate 49,048,445 downwards.
ATGTTACTGAAAAATTTCCGGATTTCAGAAAAATATGAAGATACAAACATTTTTACAATTAACATATGAAAATCTTAACCACCTAAAATGGGTATCTTAGCTTATCCATAGGCATATTTAAAAAATAAATCTAAGTAATCACATAAAGGCTGTTTATACAATATGTTTTATAAACCAATTTAAAATTAAAGCAAGAGACAGCACAATACTACCTAATTGTAATGTAATTATGTTAAAACACTGAATGAAGCTGCATCTGAGCTATAGTTTTTTTGTTTGTTTGTTTGTTTTTTATATATATTTTTTTATTTTTTATTTTTATTTTTTCTCTATATTATCATTTTATTTCTTTTTCTGTTGTCTTGCTATTTCTTTTTCTAAATTGATGCAAATGTACTAAGAAATGATGATCATACATCTGTGTGATGATATTAAGAATTACTGATTGCATATGTAGAATGGAATGATTTCTAAATGTTGTGTTAGTTAATTTTTTTAATTAATAAAAAAAAAAGTGATAAGTCAGAAGACAGCTGAGCAGCTCAGCACAGCTCCAAGGAACTCAGCACAATGCAGCTCAGACCCAGATATTTGGAACTGCAGAAAGGAACTGCCCCAGGGAAAGAAAGAAACTAGAGGGAACACTAGCAGACATTGCCATGTACCTTCCCATAACAGAGGCACTCAGATGAAAGCTACCTGCCTTTCCTCTCAAGAACTGTAAATGTCTAACTAAATAAATCCCTTTTTATGAATGCCAAAAAAAAAAAATTAAAGCAAGAAAGGAAAAAAATCTATAGATACAGACATCAGAGTTTCTTAAATTCTAAATATTAAACACTATCTTAAATACCATTTGATTAACTATCAAAACTGTGTGCATTCTCAAAATATCAAATAAAAAGCTATTACAAATATCAACTAAACTATGTTACTAAATATTTTCAATTTTTTTATTTCAGGAACTTAGTCTATCTAATATTACTACAGCAGCCTATAGTTTGGTTTTTTTTTTTACCATTTTTTGTTGGAAAATATAATATATATAAATATATATATACAAACAAAGAAAAGACATGCCCTCAACTCAGATTTTTCTTTCTAACTGCTCCAAAACACTGGTGGCTTTACCAGAGTGGTAACAGCAGAGTCAGACAGTATCTGTCCTTTGTGTTTGACTCATTTCACTCAGCATTATGTCCTCAAAGTTCATCCATGTTGTCATATGTTTTGGTACATCATTTTGTTTAAATGCTGCATAATATTCCATCGTATGTATATACCACATTTTGTTTATCCACTTGTCTATTGATGGGCGCCTGGATTGTTTCCATCTCTTGGCAGTTGTAAATAGTGCCACTATGAACATCAGTGTGCAAATTTTTTTTAGCAATTTTTAGTAATTTTCTGTGTATAAGTCCTTGGCATGCCTGATTAGGCTAGATATCTATTTCTTCTGGTAGCTATTCTGAATGGAATGTTTGTTCGTGTCACTGCCCTCAACTCTTCTGGGTATATACCGAGTATTGATATTGCCGGGTCATAGGGCAACTCAATATTTAGTTTTCTGAGGAATCACCAAACTGACTTCCACAGAGGATGAGCCATTTTACATTCCCACAACAGTGAATAAGTGTTCCAATTTCTCCACATCCTCTCCAACATTTACAATTTCCTGTTTGTTTAATAGCAGCCATTCTTATAGGTGTGAGGTGATATCTCATTGTCCTCTTAATTTGTATTTCCCTTATAGCCAATGTGCCCTTTAGCCATCTGTATTTGCTCTTCAGTTGATTTTTTTTTTTCTTTCACATGGGCAGGCACCGGGAATCGAACCCGGTTCCTCGGGCATGACACGCAAGCATTCTTGCCTGCTGAACCACTGTGGCCTGCCCTTCAGTTGATCTTTGATAAGGCAGTCAAGCCAACTCACCTGGGACAGAACAGTCTCTTCAATAAATGCTGCTTGGAGAACTGGATATCCACATGCAAAACAATGAAAGAGGATCCATATCTCACATCCTATACAAAAATTAACTCAAAATGGGTCAAAGACCTAAACATTAGATCTAAGACCAGAAAACTTTTAGAAGAAAATGCAGGGAAATATCCTATAAATCTTATAATAGGAAGAGGTTTCCTAGATCTTACACCCAAAGCACAAGCATTGAAGAAAGAAATAGATAAATGGAACTCCTCAAAATTGAACACTTTTGTGCATCAAAGAACTTTGTCAAGAAAGTAAAAAGACAGCCTACACAATGGGAGACAATATTTGGAAACAATATAACAGATAAGCGTCTAGTATCAAGAATATATAAAGAGATTGTTTAACTCAACAACAAAAAGACGAACAACCCGATTACAAAATGGGCAAAAGACATGAACAGACAATTCTCAGAAGAGGAAATACAAATGGCTAAAAGGCATATGAAAAGATGCTCAACTTCACTGGGTATTAGGGAAATGCAAATCAAATCCTCAATGAAATATCATCTCACACCCACCAGAATGGCCATTATCAATAAAAGATAAAATGACAAGTGCTGGAGAGGATGTGGAGAAAGAGGCACATTTATCCACTCTTGGTGGGAATGTCAAATGGTACAACTGCTGTGGAAGGTAGTTTGGTGGTTCCTCAGGAAGCTAAGTATAGAATTGCCATATGATCCAGCAATACCATTGCTAGGTATCTATTCAGAGGACACGAGGGCAAGGACACAAACAGACATTTGCGCACCAATGTTTATAGCAGCATTATTTACAATTGCCAAGAGATGGAATTAGCCCAAATGTCCATCAACAGAAGAGTGACTAAACAAGCTGTGGTATATACATACGATGGAATATTATGCATCTATAAGACTAAGTCATGAAGTATGTAACAACATGGATGGTCTTTGAGGACATTATGCTGAGGGTGATTAGTCAGAAACAAAATGACAAATACTGTATGGTCTCACTGATATGAATGAACATTAATGAATGAACTTGGAGAATTTCAGTTAAGACAGAGAACATCAGGAGATAGAAATATGATAGATATTGGGTAATTGGAGCTGAAGGGATGCAGATTGTGCAACAGGGCTGATTGTAAAAATTCAGAAATGGACAGCACAATACTTCCTTATTGTAGCACAATAATGTTAGTATACAGGATGAAGCTGAATGTGAGAACAATAGACGGAGGAGGACTAGGGGCACAAATGAAACCAGAAGGAAAGATAGATGATAAAGACTGAGATAGTATAATCTAGGAATGCCTAGAGTGTACAATGATAGTGACTAAATGTACAAATTAAAAAATGTTTTTGCATGAGGGAAAAAAAGGTTGCAGATAAACACTGTGAAAACTGGCTCAGGGAGGGTGTTCAATAAATGGTTGTTTCTATCATAAAAAACAAAGAAACAAACAGAAAAGTGCCTATTCATCTCCTCTGCCCATTTTATAATTGGGTTGTTTGTTCTTTTGTTGATGAGCTATATAATTTCTTTATGTACACAGGATATCAAGCCTTTATCTGATATGTGGTTTCCAAATATTTTCTTCTACTGAGTTGGCTGCCTCTTCACCTTTTTAACAAAGTCTTTTGAGGCAGAGAAGTTCTGGATCTTAAGTAGTTCCCATTTGTCTATTTTTTCTTTCATAGCTTGTGCTTTAGGTGTAAAATTTAAGAAGCTACTTCTTTTTAATAGTTCTAGAAGATGTTTCCCTACATTTGTTTCAAGAAGTTTTATGGTACTGGCTCTTACATTTAGGTCTTTGATCCATTTTGAATTAATTTTTGTACAGGGTGTAAAGTAGGGGTCCTTTTTCATTCTTCTGGCTATTGAAATCCATTTCACCCAGGCCCATTTATTGAAAATTCTATTTTGTCCCAATTCAGTGGACTTGGGGGCCTTATCAAAGATCAAATGTCCATAAATTTGGTGACCAATCTCTGCACTCTTGATTCTATCCCACTGGTCAGCCCTTCTGTCTTTGTGCCTGTACCATGCTGTTTTGACCACTGTGGCTTTATAGTAAGCTTTAAAGTCAGGAAGTGATAGACCTTCCAGTTTGCTCTTCTTTTTTTTAGGATATCTTAACCTATTCGAGGTCTCTTTCCCTTCCATTTAAATTCTATAATCAGTTTTTCCAAGTCTTCAAAGTAGGTTGTTGGGATATTTATTGAATCTGTAGCTCAGGTTGGGTAGGATTGACATCTTGACGATATTCAACCTCCCTATCCATGAGCATAGGATATCTTTCCATCTATTTAGGTCATTTTAAAATTTCTTTTAGCGATTTTTTGTAATTTTCTATGTATAAGTCATGACATGCCTGATTAGGCTATATACCTATTTCTTCTGGTAGCTATTCTGAATGGAATTTTTTCCTTAGTTGTCACCTCAGATAGGTCATTGGTTGTGTATAGAAAAATTACTGACTTTTGTATATTTATCTTGTATCCTGCCACTCTGCTGAATTTGTTTATTAGCTCAGGTAGTTTTAGAGTAGATTGCTCAGGATTTTCTAAGTATAGATCATATTGTCTGAAAATAATGAAAGTTTTACTTCTTCCCTTCCTATTAGGATGCCTTTTATTTGTTTCTCCTGTCTAATTGCTCCGGCTAGTATTTCTAATACAATGCTGAATAATAAAGTGAATGATAAAGTACACCTCAATAGTAGTATGCCCCAGAATCAAAAGGAGACACCCCAGGATATACTGGGAGTGTTAAGCTAGTGCCCACCAAAAAGAAATAAAATTTAAGAGAAAAATAATAATAGTAATAATAAAAATAAATGAAATGGAGTAATAAAAAATATGTGGAATAAAAATATAATAATATAAAATATGTATAAAAATTTAAAAATGAAAAGAACATTATATTACTAATAAGCATGTATAAAAAGAATATGTCTTTAAAGGGGGGAAAAGAAAAAAGAATATTAAGGAAAAAATAATAAAAATAAAGACCTAGGCAGATAGGGAATCAGTTTGCCTGTGTTTACTCCTTCTCAGCAGGTGGCGACTGTGAGTCTCCTCCTTCCTCAGGCTCTCCCGTTTAGGTCTCGTTTAGCTGACCTGTGCACACTGTCTGGCCAGCACAGGACCCGCCCTAGGCTCCTCCTCCCTCAGACCTGACCCTCCTGGTAGAAGCCACTGGAGGTGCCCTGCTGGGGAGCTGCTGCGCCCTGGGTGGGTGGCCTACACAGGTCTCTGTCGGAGGACTGGGCAGCTGACCAGTGCCTGGAGGATCAGCTGATGTGCAGGGCAGGCAGGTCTGCCAGACACTGCGACTGGGGGCCAGCTATTCCTTCACCTGCCCGGTGATCAATCTCCCCGTCCAAAGCCGGCCCCATGGTGGACAACTGACCTGCCTCCGTTCTCCCCACAGATGCCATCCACTACAACTGGCAGGGAGGTTTCACCAGCCAGCAGCTGTGCAGGCTGGAGCCAAGGACAGTCAGTTCCCTCCTATCACACCTCCCCCATGCACAGCAGCCCTCCCCGCCTCCCCCCTCCCCCGCCCCGTGGGGATTCCGGTCACCCTGGCTGATTCCAGCAATGCTCACCTCCTTTTCTCACTCACACCCAGGGACCTCCCGTCTTGTATCTTGTTTCACCAAGCAGGAGTGAAATCACTCTACTCTGCTCTGCCATCTTCCCAGAAGTCCTCCCTTCTTTCTTACTTATTTTTTCCAAGATGTTTGTTATCTTCTGTAGTGTCAATGTCCTGCTCTTTGATTATTTAATATTTTTCTGCTTTCACTGTTTTCTTCTTACTTTTGTCTTCTTTTAATTATTATTCTTTGTTTTTCCTGCAGGCTCATGTTTTTTTTCCCCCAACTTTCTCAATCATGGGGTGAGTTAATTTATTTTCATCCTTTAATGAAAATGCTTAAGAATATGCATGTATCCCTGATACATGCCAAAAGTTCTGATAAGGATTTTTTTTATTTCCCTGCTTTCTAAATAGTATGTTGCATTTTTACTTTCTCTTTGACCCACTGATTATTTAAGTTCTAAGCAGCTTGAGATCCTCCTTCCTCCCAATTATTGCTTTTTTGTTTTCTTTTTCTTTATTCTTTTAGCCCAAAAGTTAAAAGTTCAACGATACAGAGTAAATCAAAATGCAAAAGTCACCCCCTAAACACCTGTTTCTAAATCTCACTCCCAGAGATATGTTACTGACAAATTGGAGTGTATCTTTCCACACCTGTCCTCCACCATACACAAGCACTTGGCTTAATTACCTGCCTCAAATGTTCATGGAGTCTGGAAGTACAGGGTCACAGAAATGAATACAATAAAATTAGAGCAGCAGACTGTATCCACAACATTTCATTTTCCCATACCACACTTGTTTCTAAGATGAATACAAACACAGAACAGGCATATTCATACTTTGGTTAAAATAAATACTTTTCTCTCCAGAGTTCTTTAGAATCTGTTTGCTTAAATATCAAAGTCCATCAAACATTTCTCCAGACATATATATAACATCAGCTTTTTTCTTTATTAATTAAAGAAAAAAAAGAAATTAACACAACATTTAGAAATCATTCCATTCTACATATGCAATCAGTAATTCTTAACATCATCACATAGATGCATGATCATCATTTCTTAGTACATTTGCATCGATTTAGGAAAAGAACTAGTAAAACAGAAAAAGATATAGAATGTTAATATAGAGAAAAAATAAAAATAATAATAATAGTAAAAAAAAGAAAAAAAAAGACAAACAAACAAACAGAGAGACAAAAAAAAAAAAAACCTATAGCTCAGATGCAGCTTCATTCAGTGTTTTAACATGATTACTTTACAATTAGGTATTATTGTGCTGTCCATTTTTGAGTTTTTGTATCTAGTCCTGTTGCCCAGTCTGTATCCCTTCAGCTCCAATTACCCATTATCTTACCCTGTTTCTAACTCCTGCTGGGCTCTGTTACCAATGTCATATTCCAAGTTTATTCTCGAATGTCGGTTCACATCAGTGGGACCATACAGTATTTGTCCTTTAGTTTTGGGCTAGACTCACTCAGCATAATGTTCTCTAGGTCCATCCATGTTATTACATGCTTCATAAGTTTATTCTGTCTTAAAGCTGCATAATATTCCATAACATCAGCTTTTAAAAAACCTTAACTTCAGCTTCGTGAATTACTTATTTAACTGGAGGCAGGGCCCACTGCTACCCTCAAACCTGGATAAATAAAGCCGTCTGACCTCTGCCCTGCTAGGTCAGGGGTTATAGTCCAAAATATTTTTTTTCTAATTAAATTCAATACAGCTTCTCACTTTTTCCCATATTACAAAAAATGTTCTACTACTTCTGAAATAGAAAAGACAGGAGAAATATTTTCTTTCCAACATATCCCAAGATGAAATCTTCTATGTGTACATGCATTATACAATTTCAGACAGACTCAATAAATTAGCAAATCTGAATTATAACTGATCTGTCTATTTAATTCCCTAATTTCTGATTGCTTTTTTTTTTTTTTTAATTTCAAAAGCATAGGAACTGTTAGGCAAGACCCTTTGCCTCATGGTATGACTAACCCTTAATGGATCTTCCCACACAGCAGTTCCATAATTGATCCTATACCTGCCCTCCAGCAGCTGCATTCCTGCGACAGACCCCCTACCCAAAATCTGCCCTCTGGCAGTTACAAGCCTGCATGACTGCAACAGCCTTTAACTTTTAAACCCTGCCAATGAAGAGTTGCTAACTCCCCAACCTGCGGTGCCCACCAAAACCACATGTCCCTTATCCCCCCACCCAGTCTCTCAGATATAAAAGAGCCTCTAATTGTTCCTCCCAATGGGCTGAAGTCTGACTTCAGACCTGCACCATGCTGGCGCCTGAATAAATCCCTTCGCCTGTGAGCAGTTTGCCTCCGAGCCTTATGTGACCCTAACAGAAACTTTATAACACACGGTATTACCAATGGATAAAATTTTACACAATCACGTATCCAGTGAAGAAAAGGATTGTTTCTCTGATCAATGAACCATGTAACAAGTATATATACATACACACACACACACACACACACACACACATATATATATATAAATGAAATGGTAAATACCATTTCCATTTGTTTGGTTGGATTGGGTTTAGAAAGGTTTTAAAATGATTGGTAACACTATTACAAAAAGAGCATTTTTTAAGATTTAAAATTGGTTATTGTTAAAATTCAGTTTCTTCTAAAAAACAAATATAATTTAAAAACTAAATAAATTCCATTTCCAAAATGAAAATTGAAATGCCCTTTTGGACAATGGAATCCCATTTCTGGGATTTTTTGTTTTGCTGTTGATTTTCACTAAGCTGAAGGCCATTCCGCACATTATCACAAGTGAAATCAGTGTTCATAACCTCAGCACATACATCCATTTTTTATCGTTGCAGAAGAGGAGTCATCCAAACTAAAACTTAATATACTATGTTTAACTTACAATACATTCAGTAAAAAACAACTAGTTTAAAACTTGGGAAATCCACTAAGTTGCTCTGAAGGAAAATGTACACACTCAATCCTATCTAGGCAATTCCGATTCCAATCAGTTTTCGTTACAAAAATTAAGTTACATCGCTGGTGGCACTAAATAGGATATAAAAATTAATGACTTGATTAAGATAATGAAAAAATAAACATATCAGTTGTGGACTTTCAGCCCAGTAAAATATTAAACAGGTTGAGTTCTTGGAGTGTTTAAATTTGGTAACATCTATTAGTTTTCAAGCATTACCGTTTATATATTAAACCTTCAGTCTTAATCAACTTTTTTGTTTTTCTGGGAAAGGAAAGGCTATCTTTTCAAGTAGTTTCCACTGTGGTAGAAACACCTTAGTGTTTCAACCTGTTTACAAGGAACCCTATTGATCCCATGCTTTACACCAGCCTCTAACGGCACTCACACACTTCATCATCAGGAAAATAACTTGAACTTCCTACTTAGAATCCAGTCCACTGACTCCATCAGAGTCCCATTCAGTACTACACTCACACATCGTCCTTCTCAGTAACGAAAGCACAACCAGGTCCAGAACAGGAAGGAGAGACACAGACAGACTGGCAAAAAAATTGAGAGTGGAACTGCAAGAGGCCCAGTCTAGTACCTCCATTATCCCACCAGTCTTTACTGCCGATATATTCAAATACAGTTACCGGGCTCATTTTCCTCTGCATGGTGGCTGATGTGGTGTGCAGCAACTTTTGGTCCTAAGTGACAATCCAGGAGTTGAGGGTGTCTGCCACCAAGGGAATTTTATTAACCCATCTCTATTTGCCCGCCTGGGTTGCAGACCTTCATGAACTGGAGGTCATAGATGTAACAGACCACGGCATTGAAGACACAGCTAGCAGGAAAGTACCTCCTCTCAGAGCAGCACATTTCAACCGTGCATTGTGGCCAGGATCACAGCAGAGCACACACTTACAGTTGGGAGCATAAAGGCAGTTCAGAACCACTGTCAGTTTAAAGGAATGGAAAGAATGGAGTACAGGAGCCACCAGTGCCCACTGGTTCCTCTGAACACTGTCACATTCCACTCCTTTCAATTTAACTCCAGTAACAGGGTCTTGCCCATCCAAAATATGAATATGGCCATTAAGGTATGCCACATCCAAGACCTCCTGGCATAGCAAGTGGTCTGCAAGTTGCGGCCAGCTACTCTGGGTTGCTTTATACACCCGGAGGCCTTTGCTGGGCTGGGCAGCCGCTAGATAGATGTCATGGTCTGGGGAGACACAGATAGCTGCTGAAGTACACACAAGGCTGGTTAAAGGTGATGGCATTGTGTAAATGTCCCCTGAGTAAGGGTCATACCACAAAAAGGGATGTCTGGGGTGTCCAAATAAGATCACCATCTCCTTGGCATACATACTCATCCTCTGGGGTGGATTTTCTGCTGAGGATATGATAGAGCTGCTGACACTGCTTGGCTTTGGCACGAGACTCTTACAATCATGTCTCGATAGCACAGCTGCTGGGCCCTGCCAGTAACATCCAGGCAGTGTTCCTTCACAACGGGCTTGGTCAGCAGCCCTTTCAGGTAGTTCTGGTCCTTTTCTGTGATTTGTGTGCAAGGGACACCCTGGAAGACTTCTGCAGCACTGGGACCCCACTTCTGGCGAGCAGCCTCCAAGGACTTCACTGCCACATGGCACATGGTCCACTTACTCCCAACGTGCAGACTATGCAGGCGCAGGACAGGCAGCGACTGGGCAGGGTCAGATCTGCCTGAGTGTCCTCCCTATTGGAATCCATCCGGCTGAGCTGCTCAAAGTTGTGATCTATAAAGGACTGGGCCTGAGATCCCAGCTTGTGATGGTGGAAGCCATAGGCCAACTTGAGGACAGTGGTGCAGTTGGCTAGGTTGCAGGGGGCGGGCTACTAGGGAGCCGCAGGCCTCCAGCACCCACTCCAGCTGGAGCACGTTGGAGGCCGCGTAGAGGTGCTGCACACTGGCCTTGCTCAACAACATGCGAGCCGTGTGACAGCAGTCAACCATCACCTCGAAAGACTCAGCATCCACATGATGCAAGGTCACGCTTGCCTGCTAGCTCTCGTGTATGCCACGGGTGAACATGCTTTTGAAGTAGGGGCACGCGGCAGCCAGCACGCGCAGTTGCATGAGAAGAGTCTGCCTGTGCGGGGCGGGTACCGGGAGCCACCACCTCGGCAGTCGCGTCGCAGAGCAGCCGCGCATCGTAGAAGGGCTTAAGCTGGGCCAGCAAGGCTACAGAGCGCGCCGCGTCCTCCAGCTCCTCTGGACCCTTGAAAACGGCCAAAACCGAGGGCTTGGAAATCCTTTTGTACCGCCTCCCGCCACTGAGACTGCAGAAGCTGCGAGAGCGCGGGGCTTCCTCCAGAGACCGCGTGGTGGCGACGGCGACCCGGCGCTGAGGGCGAGAACAGCGGCGCGAGCCGGCCTCTGCCGCTCCTCCCGCTGCTGTTAACATTCCGGGGCGGTGACCAGGCTGCGGCACCCGCCGCACTTCATTCAGACCTGCGCTGCTCAGCCTGATCTTTTAGACAGTGCCTGCCTCACCTCTCGGTGCCTCAGCTCGGCGTCGCGGGACCCGCCGCCTGGAGCCCAGAGTCCCCACTGCCGCGCTGGCAACACAGGGTGGCTCCCCGGAGAGCTCTCGCTCTCTTTTTTTCTCTCTTTCTTCTTTTTAAATGCAATTTTGAGATATATTCACATACCATACAATCCATCGAAAATATACGATCAATGGCTTGCACGCGTCACATAGTTGCGCATTCATCACCACAATCAATTTTCCAACATTTTCATTATTTCAGAGAAAAAAAAAAAGAGAGAGGGGGAAAACCCAGAATATCCCATATCCCTTACCTACCCCCCCACCCCACCCCCGCCATCATTGATCCCTGGTATTGGTGTGGTACTTTCGTTACTGTTGATGAAAGAACATTAAGATATTACTGTTAATGTGATTGTGTGATTGTGAAAGCCTTGTGTCTGATGCTCCTTTTGTCTACCGTATCAACATAAAAATAAATAATATAGGGAACAAATGTTAAAATAAATTAAGTAGATTGAAACGCTAGTGATCACTGAAAGGGACTGGTAATGTAAAGAAGGATTTTATAAAACTTAACAGTAGCTAACTTTTCTTATGTAAAGAAGGATTTTATAAAACTTAACAGTAGCTAACTTTTCTTATGTAAAGAAGGATTATAAAGAAAAGAGTTAGGGGCCCCATCAGGCTAAGAAAAACAACCCGGGACTTCCCAGGGGTTATCTGCTGCCTTTGTTATGCAAGGTTTTCTGCTGCCTTGGTTATGCAAGGTTGTAACTGCCGGAGGAAGTTTATCTAAGAATGCAACTGAGAAGGTTGAGTAAGGGAGTTTTGCACGAGACAGCTGCTTCTTGCATGAAGCAGCTCCCATAACTCATGTGCGAAAAATGTTTGTTATCTGCTTCTTGCAAAATGTTTGTTATCTGCTTCTTGCAAAATGTTTGTTATCTACTTCCTGCATAAAGCAGAACCTGTAACTCATGTTCAACCCTCAAACCCCACCCCCTTATCCTGGCCCTCAAAAAGCTTCCCAAAACCCAGGCTCGGGGCTCTCGGTTCCTGCGTGTTCAGTGAGCCCCACGCATGTGTGGTAAATAAACCCCTTGCGTGTTGCATGAGAGAACGTCTCTTGGAGTCTTCCTTTGCGTGGCAAAACTCTCGAATTCTCGAATTCTTACATTTGGAGGTCCCACTGAGATTGGCTCTTCGTAAGGGGAGGCTCCAACAGCTCTTTCTCTCGGGGTAAGTGAGGCCTTTTTGTCTGAGGTGCGATCGCTTAGTCTGTCAGACTGGCAGTGACTGTCGGAGAGTCGCGTGAGCACTCCCCGACTGCAACCGGCAGACGTGTCCAGGGGTTGCAGGTCACTCTCCCAAGGGACACCTCGGGATTGGGGGACCTCCGGGGACACCTGGAGGCTTCCTACAGGGCCGACTCTGATTCTGTTTCCCTTCTGACTGGGGGAGACTTGATCAAAGTCATCAGGCCAGTCTGAGCTGTGTCTCTGAAACTGTGTAAACATGGTGTGCCGGCTCTGTGTGTGTCTGTCTGTATTTGTGTGTTAGGAATTGTTTTTGTTTTACCAAAGATGGGTCAGGGAATGTCGACTCCACTTTCTCTGACCTTAAGACACTGGTCTGAGGTCAGGGAAAGAGGTCAGAATCTATCTCTTATTGTAAAAAAGGTAAATTGCAGACCTTCTGCTTGGCCGAGTGGCCCTCTTTTAACATGGAATGGCCTCGTGAAGGAGCTTTTCATCTACCCTTGATTTGGGCCGTCAAGTCAGTCATCTTCCGCCCTGACCCGTATGGCCACCCGGACCAGCAGCCCTACATCACGGTTTGGCAGGACCTGTGTGAAAACCCACCTCCATGGGTAAAGCCGTTTCTTACTCCTCTTGGTCAACATGACTCTCCCTCGGTACTTCCAGTCAAGGAGCCGGGTCCTTCTCAAGCTCCAAAACTCTATCCTTCTTTGCCTCCTGCAGTCTTACCAGAATCCCAATCGGATCTACTCCTCTTCGACACAGGTCCTTCTTCCCCTCCTCCCTACCCTTCAGCTCCGGTACAGGGCCCCCTTTCTCTTAGCTCACCTTCTCCCTCCTCTAGTTCTCTCTCTCCGCCCTCTTACATTCAGGTTCACCAACAGATGATCCCAGATGAACCAGGACCGGCACATATTACACGAAGCAGATGAGCACAAAGCCCATCTGATGTGGCGGTCACTCTCCCCCTCAGACTGTACGGGCCTCCAGTGGATGATAGACACGGAGGAGAAATGCCCACTCTGCAATACTGGCCCTTTTCCTCCTCTGACTTATATAACTGGAAAAATAATAACCCTCCTTTTTCCGAGGCTCCCACTAGGCTGACTGGATTGGTGGAATCCCTTATGTTCTCTCACCAGCCCACTTGGGATGATTGTCAACAACTCCTGGGGACTCTCTTCACCACGGAGGAGCGAGATCGAATCCTACTGGAAGCCAGGAAGCAAGTTCCTGGACAAGACGGGAGACCCACCCAACTGCAGCATGTCATCGACGATCAGTTCCCGCTGCGCCACCCTAATTGGGACCCGAACACCTCTGAAGGTAGGGAGCATCTGTCCATCTATCGCCAGACTCTAGTAGCGGGTCTCCGAGCAGCCGCACGCCGGCCCACCAATTTGGCCAAGGTAAGAGAGGTTATTCAGGGAGCGGACGAATCGCTCTCAGTCTTTTTAGAAAAACTAATGGAAGCATACCGTAGGTATACTCCCTTTGACCCTCAATCAGAGGATCAAAGAGCCTCGGTGGCCATGGCCTTTATCGGCCAATCAGCTCCAGACATTAGACGCAAGCTGCAGCATTTAGACGGGTTGCAGGACCTAGCCTTGTGAGATTTAGTCAAAGAAGCTAAAAAAAAGGTGTTTTATAAGAGAGAAACAGAGGAGGAAAAAGAACAAAGGAGAGAAAGAGAGAGAGAGAAAAAATTAGTAAGAGAAAAAAAAGAATAATACAGCTAATTAAGGACCAAATTAATTCTGCCCTAAGCAGGCCCATTCAAGTACATTATCACCGGCTTCATCTCACTAACCAAGGTATGAAACCAAAATATCTGACTGCTACCCACCCTCTCGGGTAAGAATCCCCACTCCTACGGGAGCAGCATACAACTCGAAAATATGCTTCTAGCTTATGCTATGATTGGTACCGCTGGGTGCAAGGCAAAGCACTGCAAAGGAGGGCCAAAACAATTAAAGGCCATTTTCGAGCTCCTTGAGAAGTATGCCTCATCTTGCATAAAGGTTCACTCTGCAAAAATTCCTCTCCCCAGAAAAACAGAGCCACAAACAACCTGGGGGATGAGGCCTCTACTTCCCCCAGCAAAGGTTAATGCCAAAAGAATGCTGGATCAGCATTCTTCCTCCATCCTTTTAAAAAAAACAAAGGGAGGAAATGTTGGGGACAATTAAAATAGCATGTATAAAATCCACCCTCAGCGATGCCAGAAACATGCAACATGGCTGCCAGGGCTGAAACAAAGAACTAGCCATTGTCCACTGTGCTAGCCACCAAAGAGGCTCGGACCCAGTAACCATGGGTAATAGGCGAGCAGATAAAGAAGCAAAAGTGGTAGTATTAAGGGACCCTATAAACTTGGTCCTAATAACCAAAGGAAACCAGCAACCCCCTGAGACACTATCTGAGGTTACACCCCAAGGAGAGTCGGAAGCCCTAGCTTACATACAGCAGGTCCACCAGCTCACTCACCTGGGGACAGGGAAACTACAGCAGCTCCTGCAAGACCAGAGGGAATTGTACCCTCTGGCAGCCTCAAAAAGGAAAGAACTGGCAGATCGCATAGCCAGAGAATGTCAGGCATGTCAAATTATAAACGCCTACCCCACAAAAGCTCCTAATGGAAAAAGACTAAGGGGAACTTGACCTGGGCAGTTCTGGGAAGTTGACTTTACTGAAATTAAACCTGCAAAATATGGACTTAAATACTTACTAGTTTTTATAGACACCTTTTCAGGATGGGTTGAAGCCTACCCAACTAAGAGAAAAACGGCCCAGGTCGTAGTCAAAAAGATTATGGAAAAATTTTTCCCCGGTTCGGTCTACCAAAGGTAATAGGATCAGATAACGGACCCGCATTTGTAGCCCAGGTAAGTCAGGGTGTGGCCAGGATATTGGGGATTGATTGGAAATTGCATTGCGCATACAGACCCCAAAGCTCAGGACAGGTAGAAAGAATGAACAGGACAATTAAAGAGACCCTAACCAAATTAGCTATAGAGACTGGCTTGAAAGATTGGACCATGCTCCTGCCTTATGCCCTGTTCAGGGCCCGGAATACCCCCTCTGCTCTCATGTGTAATCTAACCCCTTATGAAATCTTATATGGGGTGCCACCTCCAGTCAAAGACATGTCCTCCATTCTAGAGATTAATAGTTCCCTCCATATCCCCTTGCTTGACAGGCTGCAAGCCTTGGAAAAAACCCAGCGGTTCCTGTGGCGGCAGCTCTCCACCTCCTACCAGCCAGGAGACAACAGAACTCCGCATCAATATCAGGTGGGAGACTTCGTCTACGTCCGCCGCCACCAGGTACAGACTCTTGAACCTCACTGGAAAGAACCATATCAGGTACTCTTGATCACCCCCACCGCAGTCAAGGTCAATGGCATCGCATCCTGGATCCATGCGTGTCATCTCAAACCTGCGCCTTCGCCCTCTGAGTCCCAATGGAAACTGGAAAGGACTGACAATTCTCTCAAGCTGCAGGTTCGTAGGGTTACTACTCCTTCTCCTCCTTCCCCTAGGGGAACCCAATTCCAACCTGCATAAGACTATAAAAACTTGGGAGGGAGCAGGGGAGCCTTCTTTTCTAGTGAAAATCTTATGTGCCACCATTAATCCAACCCAAGATAATGATAAATTCCTTCAACCTCCCCCAGGTTTAAAGTGGGCATGTAACACTGGAATTACCCCTTGTGTATCTACAAAGGTTTTTAACAACTCTGTCAACTATTGTGTGTTGGTTTCTATATACCCCCGAATTCTCTATCATTCAGGGACAGAATTAGAAACTATACTATTAAGCCAAACCAGATACAGAAGGGAACCAATCTCAATAACCCTGGCAGTTCTTATGGGGGTAACCGCCACTGCCGGTATAGGCACAGGGACTGCTGCCATTGTATGTAGCAATCAACAAACCAGTCAATTACAGGCCGCGATAGATCAAGACTTAAAAGAAATAGAAAGATCTGTCTCAGCCCTTCAGAACTCTCTAACCTCCCTTTCAGAAGTAGTTCTGCAGAATAGGCGAGTGTTGCCTCCCGGCCAGAGGGACATCTGTGCCTGGGAATAAAGTAATTCCCCTATTTCCCCTGTCTTGAGAAGTTGCAGGCATTCATGAGGTTAAGCCTTTCTATAAGCTCTTTTACAAGCTCTGCTGAGCAAACAGCTAACAAATGTTCCAGTTGATTTGCAATTGTTGTTTACCCTCGGGCTGGAGGGAGTAAAACTTCTTGGAATATCACATGCAGAAGTTTCCGAGAAGATTGCCCCCTGTCAAGGGTTTAGGGAGGAAGCGGGTGTGACCTGGGGGTGGTGACCCGCTAGATAAGGGAAGCTCTGAGGATACAAAGGAGAGGCAAGAAAACAGAATAAAGGTCTGACTCCCAAGAAGCAGGGAGCCCTGAGTGATGGAACCATACTTGTCTCCTGAGTGCTGATTTCTTAAGTCAACCTCGACGCCCCTCTCCTGACTCGGCTTCAAGAGCCGGACGCGGCAGGGGAGGACTTGACTTACTTTTCCTTAAAGAGGGGGGGACTATGTGCAGTTTTAAAAGAACAGTGCTGTTTCTATGCGGATCACTCTGGTGTTGTTAAAGAGTCCATGACAAAACTCAGAGAGTGCCTTCGTGAAAGACAAAGAGAACGAGAGGCGCAACAGGGGTGGTTTGAATCTTGGTTTACTAAGTCCCCCTGGTTGACAACGCTATTATCTGCTCTCGCTGGGCCTTTAATTGTGTTACTTTTAATAATAACTATAGGACCATATATTCTAAATAGAATTATACAGTTTTTACAAAGGCAGATTGGAAATGTCAAATTAATGCTCATCAGACAACAGTACTCAGTATTAAATAACCCAGAAAATCTCTAAGATTAGAGATATGTACAAAAAGGAGTGGGGAATGTAAAGAAGGATTTTATAAAACTTAACAGTAGCTAACTTTTCTTATGTAAAGAAGGATTTTATAAAACTTAACAGTAGTTAACTTTTCTTATGTAAAGAAGGATTATAAAGAAAAGAGTTAGGGGCCCCATCAGGTTAAGAAAAACAACCCGGGACTTCCCAGGGGCAGTTATCTGCTGCCTTTGTTATGCAAGGTTTTCTGCTGCCTTGGTTATGCAAGGTTGTAACTGCCGGAGGAAGTTTATCTAAGAATGCAACTGAGAAGGTTGAGTAAGGGAGTTTTGCATGAGACAGCTGCTTCTTGCATGAAGCAGCTCCCATAACTCATGTGCGAAAAATGTTTGTTATCTGCTTCTTGCAAAATGTTTGTTATCTACTTCCTGCATAAAGCAGAACCTGTAACTCATATTCAACCCTCAAACCCCACCCCCTTATCCTGGCCCTCAAAAAGCTTCCCAAAACCCAGGCTCGGGGCTCTCGGTTCCTGCGTGTTCAGTGAGCCCCACGCATGTGTGGTAAATAAACCCCTTGCGTGTTGCATGAGAGAACGTCTCTTGGAGTCTTCCTTTGCATGGCAAAACTCTCGAATTCTCGAATTCTTACAGTAAGGGGTATGGTATGTATGAATTTTTTTCTGTTGTCTTTTTATTTCTTTTTCTGAATTGATGCAAATGCTCTAAGAAATGATCATGATAATGAATATGCAACTATGTGATGACATTGCGAATTACTGATTATATATGTAGAACGGAATGATAAAAAAGGAAAGCACATAAATACCTTCAATAATTAAATGTACAAAAATACTCAAAAAAAGATATTACTGTTAACTATATAGTCCATAGTTTGCAACAGATGTGGTTTTCCCCCATATGCCACTCTATTATTAACTCCTTGTCTGATTATTTTTGAGTCAGTGATTTTTACCTTTCTCTTGGAAGTGGAAGGAATTAAACCTATCGGTGCTCTCTCAACTTTTCACTTTAAAAATACCCATTTAGAAAAAACTATGAAAGTCTGGATGGTATCAATAGTCATCAATACCAATGAATGCAGATTTAGGCTGGGGAGGATAAAAGCAACCACTAGTCTGCTATTTTTACAGTAACGGAGTAAAACATTGGTATTTCAAACTAATACATCTTTATGAAGAAAGCATAAGTTCTTTGAGATTTTTGTAAAGAATAAGATTTACTTTGAGAAAACCTATGCTGCATGTGGCTGCAAACTTCGAAGAATCAGGAGCTGTGCTTGCGTTGTTTCATTGGAGACCAGGGTGTAAAAATTGAATTTATGTTTATCAGCCCTCTATTTTACAATGAGCTTTTATTATATTTACTAAATGAATAAACTTTTCTTACCTCGAAAAACTAGCTACTAGTCCTTACTCTCAGATGGATTTTTCACTGATTTCTATGTTGTGATGTCATCGTCCGGTTGACCAATACCTAAATCCAAACAAAAATCATCGCTCAGCACCCCTTGAGAACTCTCTGAGGGGAAATTTGAAACAGGCTAGAACAGGGAGAGAGGGGAGAGGGAAAAACCCATGAAGGAGCCCTCGAACAAGGACAGATTAGTCAAGGTCAGGAGGGCCTGTGACCAGCACAGACGCCCTGCCCAGGGGCTAACCACCTACGGAAAAGGGTGGAATCAAACGACCCACCCAAATGCATTAGCTACTACCAGAAACTGCCCTGGAGAGAAGGGAGGGGTTTTAGTCTGCCAAAGCTGCCAGAATGCAACACACCAGAGATGAACTGACTTTTAATAAAAGGGGATTTATTTAGTTAAAAACTTATAGCTCTTCAGTGTAAAGGCAACTAACTTTCATCTGAGGTTCACTCTTACACGGTAAGGCACAGGGCGATGTCTGCTGGCCTTCTCTCCAGGTTTCTTGGTTCCAACAACTTTCCCTGGGGCGATTCCTCTTTGCATCTCAGCTCTGGGCTGCAGTATGCTGAGCTGCTTGGGCTGTGCTGCATTGAGCTCTCTTCTGATCTCTCTCTTTTAAGCCTGCAGCTAATTAAGTTAAACATCACTCATTGTGGAAGGCACTCCCTTTAGCTAACTGCAGATGTAATCAGCCATAGATGACTTTCACATGCTAATGATTCAAGTCCACAGCAACAGAACTAGGCACCATCACTTGGCCAAGATGATACCTGAACTTAACTACCACAGGAAGGTAGAAGAAAAAGTCCTGAACAAGGAAGGGGAAGGGGGAATAAGTAAAGCTAATCTATAAAAGCCAGTGGCCCCACATTGCCTTTTGCCTCTTGCCCTGCATTTTTCTTTTCTTGTGAGAATGCCTGCATGTCCTCTTACATGTGTTCTCAATACATTTTCTATTTACTAAAAAAAAAAAAAAATGATGATTAAAAAATCAATGACCTTGCCAATAGAAGAAAGGCTCTTCTATTGGTTTCCACCTCATGCCTTCCTCATGGCCTCTTCCAGTCTTTGCTTGTCCTTTACAGTGCCCTTTTGAGTCTCCATCTCTGCCACTACAAGCTCTTTCTATATAATCTAACCCACCCCAATTAGGAACAGATAGTCTCTAAATCACTGTTTTCAGCCTGGACCTCTTTTCTGAGCTGGAGACCACATATCAGTATTTCTACTCAAACACCTCATAGGCACCTCAAACCTATGTCTGGAGTAAGTTGACCATCATCCTCCCAAGCCTGCTTCTTTTCCCATGTTTCCTGACTCAGAGGATGGAATCACCCTCCAGCCAGTCACCTCTGGTAGACTGCACTGTTGTCCCCAATTCATCCTTCCTTGGATCTATGTCCTTACCAGGGTCTCATCCCCTCCCCTTGACTCTGAGCTGGCCAGTGGCTTAGAGGGGGGAAGGACAGAATGTCAGTTCTAAGCCTAGACCTTCAGAAGTTTTCCTTCCTGGGCCCTAATGCTTTCCTGAGAAGGACCCTGCTGGTTGCAGTAGGAGGATGAGAGATTTGTGGAGCAGACCTACCCCAACTGAGCCTAGCCTAGACCAGCTAGCCCCAGCTGATCTGTGGACTTATGAGTGACAATACATTATTGTATTAGTCACTGAGTTTAGGGGTGTTTTGTTATGTATTGACAGTTAACCAATAATACCTCCTAAACCAGAAATTTAGGCATTAATGTAACCGAGATATCGGGATTTAAAGAATGATTTTGATCAATGAATCATTATATAAAAATTCCTTTTTGCTTTCTGGAATGTTGGAGTAAACAGGGAAATATCTGAGATCTCTGATCTCAGCTGCCTTGATATCCAGCTGCCTTGATATCTGAAATGAGTGTAAAATGCCCTCACCCTGTGCCTTTGTGATTGTAAGAGCTGGTCATTCTCCTGTAAAGCAAAGGTCTTAATGCTAATGAGGTTGTCCATTAACTACTTCTTCTTTTTGGCTTACATCTTTAGTACAGAACTGATAGCTCTGCCTCCCTCCTTTCAGTTTATGTTCCCCTATTGAAATGATAACACTTGTCTCCTTTTTGTTGTTGTTGTTAAAGAAAATCAGTTTTATTCCTCCAACTTCCACACCCAAAACTAGAAATCCATAAATCATGTTTTACCTTTGCTGCCTTAGGATTCTTTTTTTCTTTTCAGTGTTTCTTTTTTTTAAATTTTTAATTTTTTTAAATACCTGAAAAACACCAAACAAATGAAAACATTCTTAACTTTTGATGATTCTGTTCTACATATATAATCAGCAATTCACAATATCATCACATAGTTGCATATTCATCATCAAGATAATTTCCTGGAACATTTGCGTCTATTCAGAAAAAGAAATAAAATAAAAACAGAAAAAAATTTTTACATACCATACCTCTTACCCCTCACTTTCATTGATCACTAGCATTTCAAACTAAATTTATTTTAACATTTGTTCTCCCATTATTTATTTTTATTCCATATGTTCTACTCCTTTGTTGACAAGGTAGATAAAAGGAGCATCAGACACAAGGTTTTCACAATCACACAGTCACACAGTGACAGCTGTATCATTATTCAATCATCCTCAAGAAACATGTCTACTGGAACACAGCTCTACATTTTCAGGCAGTTCCCTCCAGCCCCTCCATTACGTCTTGACTAACAAGGTGATATCTACTTAATGCGTAAGAATAACCTCCTGGATAACCTCTCGAATCTGTTTGAATCTCTCAGCCATTGACACTTTATTTTGTCTCATTTCACTCTTCCCCCTTTTGGTCGAGAAGTTTTTCTTAATCCTTTGATGCTGAGTCTCAGCTCATTCTAGGATTTCTGTCCCCCATTGCCAGGAAGGTCAACACCCCGGGGAGTCATGTCCCACGTAGACAGGGGGAGGGTGGTGAGTTTGCTTGTTGTGTTGGCTGGAGAGAGCGGCCACATCTGAGCAACAAAAGAGGCTCTCTTGGGGGTGACTCTTAGGCCTAATTTTAAGTAGGCTTGACCTATCCTCTGTGGGGTTAAGTTTCATATGAACAAACCCAAGACTGGGGGCTCAGCCTATTGCTTTGATTGTCCACACTGCTTGTGAAAGTATCAAGAATTCAACTTGGGGAAGTTGAATTTTCCCCCTTTCTCACCATTCCCCAAAGGGGACTTTGCAAATACTTTTTTATTCACTGTTCAAATCACTTTGGGATTTATTGGGGCATCACTCTGGACAAACCCACATAATCTCATGTCCTACTCAAGGTTCCATGTAATTATGGTGTTCAATTAAGCTATCTACATAAGTTATATTAGGAAATGCACTAGTCAAAATATAAATTTGTACCAAATAAACATTTTTTGCTTTAGTCTCACATATAAGTTGAAATTTTACAATATTGTAAAGAAGGATTTCATAAAGCTTAACAGTAGCTAATTTTTCTTGCTTAATTTAGCTATTTACATATATTTTAGCTTCTGAATGAGAGAAATATCCAGCAAAAGCATTTGTGTCATTTTATATTCACTGCTATGCATTTGGTGTGAGTTAAGAATTGTAAAGAAAAGAGTTATGGGCCCCATCAGGCTAAGAAAAACAACCCGGGACTTCCCAGGGGCGGTTATCTGCTACCTTTGTTATGCAAGGTTATCTGCTGCCTTGGTTATGCAAGGTTGTAACTGCCGGAGGAAGTTTATCTAAGAATGCAACTAAGAAGGTTGAGTAAAGGAGTTTTGCACAATGAGACAGCTGCTTCTTGCATGAAGCAGCTCCCATGATTCATGCACGAAAAATGTTTGTTATCTGCTTCTTGCAAAATGTTTGTTATCTGCTTCTTGCAAAATGTTTGTCATCTGCTTCTTGCAAAATGTTTGTTACCCATGCTCGACCCTCACCCCTCTCCTCCTACCCCATAAAAGCTTCCCCAAACCCAGGCTCGGGGCTCTCTGTTCCTGCGTGTTCAGTGAGCCCCACGCATGTGTGGTAAATAAACCCCTTGCGTGTTGCATGAGAGAACGTTTCTTGGAGTCTTCCTTTGCGTGGCAAAACTCTCGAATTCTCGAATTCTTACAATATTAATTACCATCTATTTTCAGCACCCTGCAGTAACGATATTCCTTTGGTCTTCCTCAGGCAAAAACATTTTTTTAAATTTGTACATTTTGTCTCCTTTTTGTTTTTACTTTAAACTTTCTATCTGAAATGACCTCATCTCCCCTTGTCAAAATCCTTAAAAACCTTGAACCCCCAAAACTTGGGGAGACAGATTTTGGGGGGTTAGGCTTTCTGCTCTCCTGTTAAATGTAATAAACTCTTTCTCTCATTGAAACCCTGGTGTCTCAGAAATTGGTTATTGAGCACGTCAGGCAGAAGAACCCATAGCCTTTGTCTGGTAACATTGACTTTAACTCCTCCCTCTCCCAATCCACTTGTCTCCAGAGCATCCTGAATATCTCTTGAATCCATTTTCTTCCCATCCTCAGATCTCTGCCCTAGTTCAGACTACCATCGTCTCTTAGCTGGTCTTCTGCAACCACATTCTAACAGATTTTCCCTTCCTCCTTTTTGTCCCCATTCTGCACACAGCATCCTGAGTGATCTTCCTAATATGCAAATCTGATCACATGACTGCTGTTCACAGATTGCCCTCAGATTGGGTTATCAGAGCCTGGATAAGGGAAGGAGCCTTGATGGAAGCTGTGGGCAACCTGGTCTAGGTCAAGAGACACCTGCAGAGCAGTTTCTTCTTTGTACCCAAGTCCAGTGCAGGGGTTCCTGGTCAGAACATGACAAGCAAAAGACCATCCTCAAACCACAATGATTCCAGCCAGGCAGCACTGTCTCAGGGTTTCCCCAGAATACCTTCTGCTACTGGATGTACCTTTTCCCTTTGGGGAAGAGAGTACACAGGAGAGGTATCCACAACTTGAAAACAAGATTTCACAAGATTCTGTTTTTATTCCTTCCTAATGGATGGGATCATGGATGTGCAATCTCTTTACAGGCAAATGGGAACTCAGCCCTCTGGTCCTCCCTGTGGCCACAGCAAAGGTGTTGTTACATCAAAAGAAAGGAGGGTTTATTGGTTATTCTTCTCTTTGGAGCAATGAAAATTGTCTACAATTGTGAGTGTTGATGATTGTATAACTAAGTGAGATGTGGATTGTTGACTGTGAACATTATCCATGATGCCCAATGGAGGTGGCGGAAGAACACACTGACTGAGAAGCAGAATGGCAAACTATGGTATGGAATATTGTGAAGCTACAGAAAGGAATGAATGAAGTTGTGAGGCATGCAATGAGGTGAATGAACCTTGGGGACATTATATGATACAAAATAAACCCAAAAAATAAAAGAACAAACATTGTACATATCTTTTAGAAAATACTTATAAAATTGGGACCTAAATTGTAAGCTTTTATAGTAGTCACATGTAATCCAGAGTTGTAAACATTATTTCTAGATTTTGAGATGCTGAGCTATAGATGTATAATCTGGTATCTCCCTAGAACTTTGGCTATCTATGTTATGCCTAAGACTCAGAGTTGAAGCTCTTCATTGCTATATACAACTATTAAAGATATGGAAAAAAGAGATCAAGCTTCTATTAGAGATAAGACTGAAGCTGATCTGGTTGGGACTAAGATACATCAGAATACGGGGTAAGGATGACGGTGTTGGTATTTTAGAGCTTCACCTACTGTATGAGACCAAAGGAAGAGAGGTTTAGGTTGTCCAAAACTTAAATATTCTGTAGCACATAATTTAACTCAACTTGTCTGGATAATTCATTTAAACAACTCACACATATGGAGCCCAGATGGAAATGAGGGCTTAAAATCCTATATCGCTTAATGTAATACTGGATACATACCAGAGTATGTTAAGCAGATAATTTAAAAGTATTGGCAAAGTCTCTTGAGGGATGGGACAAAAAATATGGAACTATTGAGCTTTACCACCCGGGAAACCTTGATACTATCTCAAACATTAGGAACTTTCTATTCAATAAGCCAAGCCCTTGATCTTGAGGTTTGCACTTGTGAAGGCTATTTCTGTAGCAGAGAAGCTTAGCCTACCTATAGTTAAGCCTAAGAGTTACTTCCAGAAACTCTTTTGTTGTTCAGATGTGGATTCTCTCTCTCTCTAAGCCCAACTCTGCAAGTAAAATCATTACCCTCCCCCCACACATGGGCCATGACATCCAGGGGTGAAAGTTTCCCTCGCAACGTGGGACATGACTTCCAGGGATGAGCCTAGCCCTTGCACAATGGGATCAACAATGCCTTCCTGACCAAAACAGGGAAAAGAAATGTAACAAAATAAGGTATCAATGGCTAAGAGAATTCAAATAGAGTGAAGAGGCTATTCTGGAGGCTACTCTTATACTAGCTTCAGCTAGGTATTGCTGATTATCAGGGTTTGCCAAACCCCAACCAAAACTATTCTTGTCAATCCTAAAGAACACCTAGGGCTTTATCTGAGATTCTACAAAAGTTTCATGCACTAAGAATACTTTCCAGAAAGCTACAACCTCCATATGGGTTCCCAGGCCAGATATGTCCTGAAATCCAGAGGGAACAACCTCACCAAGAAAATCAACTAGTTCTATCCCCCATCCCATATTATTGACACCCTTTCCAACACGAAAAAGTTAGAATGGGCATAGCACAAATACCCCTAAAGATTGGGAAAAGGATCAAAGGAAAAGGAGGAGCTATAACAGAGAAGATAGGATTTAACAAATGGTATGACTGATGAATCCTTATAGTGATATTTTTTTCAGTCTCCAGTGTATTGGAGCAGCTAGAAAGAGAAACCTAAAATTCTGGAATTGTAACCCATACCAAACTCTGAAATCTGTTCTATGACTACTTGTTACAATGTACCTTGAAATTTAATGCTTTTTTGCATAGATGCCAATGTTTAAACAATAAAAAATGTTTAAAAAAGGAAGAAAGATGAGCCTCCCAAATGGAGTAGGTGCCACAGCTGGTAGAGAAAGACATATGTGATCAAGACAAGGTCTCCGTGTGAGGCAAACTGGGAAGGAGCCAGAGGTTTTGGCCTTCAGGACACATTCAGACAAGGCCATGGGCCTTCCCACAAGGCTGTCCAGGGAATTGCTCTATCGTAATTGTCTGGTTTAGTGATGACACATGTGGATTCTGGAGTTAAATTTCCTGGCTTTGGACGCATCTCTGCCACCGATCTTGGGACCTTGGGCCAAGTTAATAAAATTTTCTATGCCTCAGTTTCTCATTCTGTGAAATAGAGATGATAGTTTTTATGTATAAAGTTCAAATGAATCTACATTGATAGAAGTCTGAATAGTGAATACCTTGGGGGTTATTGGCTGAGAAGGATCAAGAGGAAAACTTCTGGTGGGAAAGATTGTGAGGGAAACTTCTGAGGTGCTGGAAATGTTCTCAGTGCTCTTTATGTGGGTGTGTTTGTAACTGAGAAATTAAGATTTAAGGGATAATTATGGTTGCTGAATCATTATATAGATTTATTTTCTTTCTATATTATAGAAAATGTTAATACCTGAAATGATTGAAACTGAACTAGTTTCACCCTTGCTTATACCTACTATTGTAATGGTTATTCTGGCCTAGTCTCAGCTCTGTTCAAACTTGATATCGTAATGGTCACAACTCTATCTCCCCCGAAAAACCTTGAACCCCCTAAACTGGGGGAGACAGATTTTGGGCCAATAGGCTATCTGATCTCCTGCTTTGTGCCTAGCAATAAACTCTTTCTCTCTTTGAAACCTCAGCGTCTCAGGCATTTGGTCATTTGAGCCATCAGGTGAGAACTGACCACCTCTGTCCAGTATCATATACATATATTTAAAAAGTCATTGAGGAATTAGAATTAGCGCACTTTATACAATCTACTGTTTTATACCTCAATGTAAAAGTTTGAAAAATAGAAATAATAATAGTACCTACCTTCCACCATCATCGTAAGGATTAAAAGTGCTCAGCAGGCCACAGTATTATTCCTCACCTTGCACCTACTGTTTGTGGGTGTTATCACATGCGCTGTGATTGCTGGTGGGCTGTGTCCCTAACAGGCAATGAACGAATTGGAAGGCAGGTACTTTTGGCACCTTCTTGCTGTAGCAATGAGGTGGACCCTGTCTGGGCCCCGAGCAGCTCACAGTTCAGCAGGGGAGAGAGACAAGTCTTCAGAGGGGCAATAATTTGACAGGGGCTCTGATGGGCCAGAAAGCTCCTAGGATTTGGGTTTGAAGAGGGTTGTGGAGCAAGTTGCTACATTATACATCACAGGAACACAGGCGCAGGCACAACAGAAAGTTTTAGCAAAGACCACTTTATTACTTACATAGCACAAAGGGTCCAAAAGACCATGGGAAGAGATCCCGTTGCAGAGGGTCTCCCAGGGAGGTCAAATGATCCCACCAGGGATGGGATGGCAGCTCTGCACGCCTCACTTAGGGTTGGAGAGGAGACAGATTTGTGCTGTTTCAGGGTTGAGTATTTATCCATCCAGGGGATGGGAGCTCTGCCATTGAGAGTTCCTGCCCTAAGAAGCATCTGGGGCTGCTTGTTCAGAGCTTCTGGATTCAGGGTATGGTCGGGCCTTTACATTAGACCTAATGTTTCCCTTCACCTGTGGAATGGAAACTTAAACAATTGCACACAACAGAAAAAGAGATGGAGCAAGCAGGGTAGGCCAAGGGCTGAGAAATGGTCGTTGAGCATGTGTCCATGACTTCCCCAGCAGCGGACTCAGGAAAGACGTCAGACTTCGGGACAAAAGGGAGTCAGCCGGTCAGAATGTGGGGAAAGAAAGAGGTTCCAACCCAAGGCAAAAGCTCATGTTCTCAGTTCTATAAAGAAAGTGAGCGGGTTTGGTTTCAGTTCTCATTCTCCTTCACCAGGCCTGGCACACATTAAACCATCAATATCAGTTGAGTTCAGGAACAAATGGATCCCTCCTTGGCTCACTAGGAACTCTCTGATTTTAAATACATACTGCGATGTGGCACATGTCAAAGCTGGGAGCCATTCAGCAACAGGTCAGAGCCCGGGACCTATATCCCCAGGGCACACTTCCCTGTGAGACCTGAGTGACCACTATGAATGGACAGCTGCTCCAGTACCCAGGAGGCAGTCACGGGGTGCTTTGAACCCAGGGCCACCCGCGGGACCGCCGGCTTAAAGTCGAAACCCCTGAACCAGAAGTCCTTTGAAGGAACCTAGAGCAAGGCCTGTGCACAGAGTAGATTTGAAAAATGAGGGGGTGAGGGGTGGAGTTGGGGAGGTGAGCGTGCTGCGCTGGGAGCGCCAGTCTACCACGCAGAAGGGAATACCGAGTTCGCTGCGCGTCGCTGCTCCCATAGCCCGGCAGGCGGCGCCAGAGCGCAAGCCCAGCCCCGTGACCCGGGTTCAGGAGTCCGGCCGGGAGGGGGGGGGCGGGGCGGGGCGAGGGGCGGGTCCGGCGTCGCAGGGCGTTCTGAGCGCCGTGGTAGTTGGGCGGTGAGGGACGGACGAGCTCCTGCACTGTGCAGGGCCATGGCCGAGTCCGCCTCTCAGCGCTGCTGCCTGGGCTGGGACTTCAGCACGCAGCAGGTACCCTCGCGGGGAGCCCAAGTCCGGGCGGGTAGGGCCGCCTCCTCTGCGACGCGGGGCGGGCGAGCTGGGAATCCGGGCGCGGGCTTCGCTGGGCCGAGTCGCGAGCGCGCTTCACTCTCGGGCTCACCGCGGAGCCTGGCGCTCCCTGCCCCGCGCATAGCTACTGGGGCGCCGGTGCCCGCGTCTGGAGGATGCCGGTTAGTGCCGCCCCCTCGCAGGAGGGGGCCAAGACCTCTCCTGCACCCAGGTCCATCCAGAAACGCCAGGCACTCCCCGGCGGGACCCCGCGGGCACGTGGCGGGAAAGTGCCCAGAGACGCCGGGGTCCCGTGGGTTTTTGCCCCATCGTGGGCACCGAGTGACTGAAACCCGAAAGAGCTCAACTGCAGAGGCAGGGGAACAGACAAGTAGACACGCGCATATGTATAACCAGTGACCTGGGGCCACATCATCCCCTGGACACTTGAAAAAGGAAATGGATCCAACGTACAAATGGACTTTGTCCCTCCCTGTGACAGCCCTTGATTGACACCAGCATGCCAGGGTCAGTGGACCCAATACTGCTGGCTGGAGAACAAGGCTGTGCTGCTCGCAGGGCCTCACAGGTCAGCAGAATGAAATTAGCCTTCAGATTCTGCGTGGGTGTCTGAGTGGTTCTTCACTTGAGAAGTGCAGATACAGCCAGCACAGCTGCATTCCACCCCTCTTCCAAATGGGCTGTGGGAGGTAGGCCTCAGCCAGTCCTGAACATCCCGTGGGACCCTGGACAAGTTGGTTTGCTCTGCCGGAACTCAGTTTCTCCATCTGTTCTGGAAAGGAATTGTACCCCTGAACTGGGGAATCTGCTCCATTGGGATGTCACATGTCCCTGAACCATGATCGAGGCCCACCAGTTCCCTCAGAGAATCTTCAGACCTCTCATTCCTTCTTCTTTTAGACTTTCTCTGGGCCTCCTTGCCAGGCACAGGAACCAGTAGTTCTGTGAAAATCCACTTCTAGAAGATCTTGACTTTGGCTGTTTGGGGGCTAGTTTCCATGAGATACATTGGTGTTCCTATTAGTCTCAGCTTCCTTTACTAAATCTTCGAGTGTCCCCAGATGTGGCCTCTGTTGTCACTAGTCGCTTCAAGGAGATCTCTTGGCTGAGCTACCACTGAGGTGCTAAGTTTTACCTGGTGATGTTACTACATCTTGGGCCAGTATAGAAGTTGAAAAAAATTACATGCTCTGTATTTTTTAATGTCTTCCAGGTGAAAGTTATTGCCGTTGATGCAGATATGAATGTCTTCTATGAGGACAGTGTGCATTTTGACAGTGACCTTGTAGCATTTGGGTATGTACCTGGTGGGCATGTCAGGGAGTAGGGTCGGGGTAGCGATTTGATTTAGAGTCTTCCTCCAACCTACACTCGGAGATTATACTGTTCTGGCTTTTTAAGAATCTTTTTCCTATGCTTGGAATGCTTTCCCTCTATTCTTTCCCAATTTCATTCATTCATTCATTCATCCATTCATCATTCATTCATAAATATATGCAGCAAATATTGATGGGGATTTACTTTGTGCCAGGCACTTGGGTTCTGGGATTTGATGACAAACCAAGAAAGAGACTTGATCTTTGCTCTCCCAGAGCTTCTCGTTGAGTGGGGGTAAGTCTGATATCAAAGAATCTCATGAAATAATGTTTAGTTATAAACTTAGAGAAGGCCTCTGAAGGAAAGGAACTCACTTCTCCAAGTGCTTATTAAAAAAGAATGTGATCCAGGGTGGTGTGACGGTGGCTCTGTGGCAGAATTCTCGCCTATCTTGCTGGAGACCTGGGTTCGATTCCCGGTGTCTGCCCATGGAAAGAACAAAAAACAAAATGAAATGTGATCCAGATTTGGATATGGGGTCAGGGAGGGTCCCTAAGCTGAGATCTAAGTGGATTAGCCAGCTAACTGGAAGGACAGAAGGAAGAGTATGTGCAAAGGCAGGAAAGAATGTGGTTCTTTCAAAGGCAGGAAAGAGTGTGGTTCTTTCATGGACCTGTAGAAGGCCGTTGTGGCTGGAGAGCAGAGGAGGTAGAGTCTAGAGAGGGAGGTGGACACAGAGATGGGCCCTATAGGCCATGGTACAGAGTTTATTTTATTCTAAAAACCATGGGCAGCTGCTGGAGCACTTAAGAGGTAGGGATGTCATGTGACAAAGCCATATTTATGTGTTTTTTTGGTTTTTTTTTTCATATTTGAATCCAGTGAATTTATTTGAGATTTCTTTTTTTGTTTGTTTTGTTTTTTAAATTAATTTATTTATTAATTAAAAAATTAAGAACAAACAAAAACATTAACATATCATTCCGTTCTACATATATAATCAGTAATTCTCAGTATCATCACATAGTTGCAGATTCATCATTTCTTAGAACATTTGCATCAATTCAGAAAAAGAAATAAAAAGACAACAGAAAAAGAAATAAAACGATAACAGAGAAAAAAAAAGATTATACATACCATACCCCTTACCCCTCCCTTTCATTGATCGCTAGCATTTCAAACTAAATTTATTTTAACATTTGTTTCCCCTATTATTTATTTTTATTCCATATGTTCTACTTGTCTGTTGATAAGGTAGATAAAAGAAGCATCAGACACAAGGTTTTCACAATCACGCAGTCGCATTGTGAAAGCTATATCATTATACAATCATCATCAAGAAACATGGCTACTGGAACACGGCTCTACATTTTCAGGTGGTTCCCTCCAGCCTCTCCATTACATCTTGGATAACAAGGTGATTTCTACTTAATGCATAAGAATAGCCTCCAGGATAACCTCTCGACTCTGTTTGGAATCTCTCAGCCATTGACACTTTGTCTCATTTCACTCTTCCCCCTTTTGGTTGACAAGGTTTTCTCAATCCCTTGATGCTGGGTCTCAGCTCATTCTACAGCTTTTCTCAATCCCTTGATGCTGAATCTCAGCATATTTATGTTTTATAAACATCTCTCTGGGTGGTGGTGGTCTGCAAAGTGGATGTTGGGAAATCATTGAGGAGGTTCTGGCAGGTCACCTGCATGAGAAATTATGGTGAGTTGGAGGGCAGAGAGCTGGGTGGCAAAATTGACAGATTTTGGTGCAGAATTGAATGTGAGATGTAAGGGACAGGTTTCTGACTGGCCTTCAGAAGGGATGGTGAATTATGAAAGAGAATTGGCACTGGGGAGAAAGATCATATGTTTGATTGCAGACTTGGTGGTTTCGAGGTGACTCTGAGAGCTCCTGGTAGAAGAGTCCTTCCAAGTCTGTTTAGATGTCACCTTCTCTTTGAAGCCTTCCCTACTGGCCCTCAGCACACTTCTCACTACCCATCATCTTTGCGTCCCCAGTTGACATGACCCGTTTGAGCCAAGGTTGGACGCCATCTTGCGTTCATATTTTATATTACCACAAGCTTCATATGTTTGAGATTTGGTAGTTAGTGTCTTTGAAGGAATTCAACAAATTCTCTCAGGGAGTTTGTGGCCATAAAGTTGCTTATAATATTCCTTTATTATCCTTTGATGTCATTCAAGGATATGTTGAATGATGGGACCAGTAGCCCCTCTTTCACTTCTGATATTGATATTGGTAATTTGTATCTCATGAGTAGTTTGTTGTGTGTCCTTCCAGTGTTTTTTTTTTTTGTATGCTCTATGACAAGGTCACATTTCATTATTTTTCCATGTGAGGATTGTGTTATTGCAGCACCATTTGTTGAATTTTTTGTATTGTTTATTTTTTTTTTGGTAAGTGCATGAACTGGGAATCAAACCCAGGTCTCCCACATGGCAGGTGAGAATTCTAACACTGAGCTACCCTTGCAGTCCCCCTTCCAGTGTTTTTATATGGAAATATAAGCAAAGACAAATAATTTCATTTCCCCCTTTTTACATACAAAAAAGAGCATACCTGACATACCATTCTGAATTTTGCATTGCTTAGCAATCACTTGGCTGTCTTTCCATATCAGTATATAAGAGTTTCTCTGTTCTCTTTTATAGATACCTAGTATTCCATTGTATAGATGTTCTGTAGAGTGTGTAATCAGTCTCCTGTTGATGGACATTGGAGTAGTTAGCAATTTATTACTATTATGAAAATGATGCAGTGAACTGCTTCAGGTGTAATTGCAAGTACATTCAGGTTTATCTATAAGATAAATTTTTGAAGTGGGATCATTGGGTCAGTAAGCAAATATATTTATATAATTTTGAAAGGTGTGGCCAAATTGCTTCCTATTGGGATATTATTGATTCGCACCCCACCAATAATACGTAAGACTGCCTGTGTTCCCACAGCCTTGCCAATACAATGTGATTATAGATGTTTTGGTTCTTTGCTGATCTGATGGGTGAAAGGTCATATCTGCATAGATTTGCTTTGTGTTTCTCTTATGATGATGACGTTGAGTATCTTTTCATATGTTGAAGAGCTACGTGAATTTATTATTCTGTGAATTTGTTTTTCATATACTTTGCCTATTTTTCTGTTGGATTATCTGTCTATTTCTTATCAATTCCTTATATGTAAAACTTCTTCATATATTGGGGATGTTATCTCTCTGTTAAGAGAATTGCAAATATGTTTCCCAGATTTTTGCTTGTTTTTGACTTGTGTATGGTTTGTTGCCACAGATTTTTGATGTTTGTGTCATTGGATTTATCAATCTCTTCTTCTTTTGCTTCTAGATTTTGAGTCATAGTTTGAAAGGACTTTCTCACTTCAAGACTTTGAAGGAATTCACCCTTGTTTTCATCTTGTTCTTGTAAGGATTTAGGTTTTTTTTTTTTTTTTTTTTTAACATGGGCAGGCACTGGGAATCGAACCTGGGTCCTCTGGCATCGCAGGCAAGCATTCCTGCCTGCTGAGCCACCGTGGCCTGCCCCAGGTTTTGTTTTTATGTTAAAGTATTTTGAGTGTTGTTCTAGTTTGCTAGCTGCCTGAATGCAATATACCAGAAACAGAATGGCTCTTAGAAAGGGGAATTTAGTAAGTTGCTAGTTTACCTTCCAAAGGCTGAGAAAATGTCCCAATTAAATAAGTCTATAGAAACGTCCAATCTAAGGCATCCAGGGAAAGATATCTTGGTTCAAGAAAGCCGATAACGTTCAGCATTTCTCTCTCAGCTGGAAAGGCACACGGCGAACTTGGTGACACCTGCTGGCTTTCTTGTGGCTCTACGAAAGGGATTCTCTCCAAAATGTTTCCTCTTTTTTTTTTTTTTCATTTTTAAAATTTCTTTTATTAATTTAAAATTTTTTTTAAATATGACAAGAAAGAAACACATTCTTAACATATGATCATTCTGTTCTAAATGTAAGATCAGTAATTCACAATATCATCACATACTTGCATATTCATCATCATGATCATTTCTTAGAACATTTGCATCAATTCAGAAAAAGAATTAAAACAAAAACAGAAGAAAAAAATTATACATACCATACCCCTTATCCCTCCCTTTCATTGATCACTAGCATTTCAACTAAATTTCTTTTAACATTTATTTCCCCTATTATTTATTTTTATTCCATATGTTCTACTCATCTGTTCATATGGTAGATAAAAGGAGCATCAGACAAAAGGTTTTCACAATCACACAGTCACATTGTGAAAGCTATATCATTATACAATCATCACCGAGAAACATGGCTACTGGAACACAGCTCTACATTTTCAGACAGTTCCCTCCAGCCTCTCCATTACGTCTTTTTTTTTTTTTTTACATGGGCAGGCACCAGGAATCGAACCTGGGTCTGTGGCATGGCAGGCGAGAACAAGTTGACATCTCCTTAATGTATAAGAATAATCTCCAGGATAACCTCTTGACTCTGTTTGGAATCTCTCAGCCATTGACACTTTGTCTTGTTTCACTCTTCCCCCTTTTGATTGAGAAGGTTTTCTCAATCCCTGGTTGCTGAGTCTCAGCTCTATCTAGGGTTTTTCTCAATCCCTTGGTGCTGAGTCTCAGTTCATTCTAGGATTTCTCTCCCCTGTTGCTAGGAAGGTCCACACCCCCTGGGAGTCATAGCCCACATAGACAGGGGGAAGGCAATGAGTTTGTGTGTTGGCTGAGAGAGAAAGAGGCCACATCTGAGCAACAAAAGAGGTTCTCTTGGGAGTGACTCTTAGGCCTAATGTTAAGTAGGCTTGACCTATCCTTTGTGGGGTTAAGTTTCATTTGAACAAACCCCAAGACTGGGGGCTCAGACTATAGCTTTGGTTGTCCACACTGCTTGTGAGAATATCAAGAATTTAACTTGGGGAGGTTGAATTTTCCCCTGTTCTCACCATTCCCTGAAGCAGACTTTGCAAATACTTTTTTATTCACTGATTAAATCACTCTGCGATTTCTGGGGGCATCACTCTGGACAAACCAACAAAATCCCACATCCTACTCAAGGTTCCATGTACTTATGGTGTTCAAATAAGCTGCCTACATAAGTTATATTAGGAAATGCACTACTCAAAATATAAATTTTGCATCAAATAAGCATATTTATAGAGCAGGGTTTATTGAAACCAAGAAAAATAAAAATCAGAAGAATGATGTCTTGTAGTTCCACTACTGTGGGTAAACATTTGCTATGCTTCGGAGATTTCTAGGAATAGGCAGGTGGGGCTCTAGAGTTCACCGGGGTGGGTGAAGTTCAATCAGCTGCAACAGGTTAAGTCAGTTTGTGAGTTCCATCAGTTCAGACTCTGGAGGATTATAAGAAGGTAATGAGGTGACATCATCGTATCTGATTGCTTCCTGCTGATCAGGGTAGTTATGGGGGAAAGTCTTTGGTGAAGCTGGAGGAGAAATATTGCTTTCACATGATCTTGAGTTGTGGTTCAGGAGATGGCAGTGATTCATCTGGCAAAAACCATCTGCCTGATTTAGTCATCTTTCACTACATTCCAACCTCTCTGGTTTCTGGCTCGTCTTCACACTGGTGAATGGCAAAGGCTGTGGATTCATCTGCCTTCTGTACTTGATAACCAATTCCTGAGAAATTGAGGCTTCACAGACAGAAAGAGTTTATTATTACTGCACGTGAAGCTGTTTCCTCCTTTAAAGGTTTAATGGGTGGAGTCACAACTCCATAGAAGCCATCTGATCAAAAGTTACCACCCACAGTTGGGTAGATCATGTACATCTCCATGGGAACAGTCAAAATGCTCCTAGCCAGCAATATTGAATGAGGATTAAAGGACGTGGCTTTTCTGGGGTCCACCAGATTCAAACCGGCACAGGTGTTATCCAGGTATCTGGTCTATGATATGTATCCAACTTTAATTTTTTCTAGATGATTATCCAGTTATTTCAACAGTGTGATTGTAGAAGTCCATCTTTACCTCACTGATTTGAGATCCCAGCTTTATCATACACAAAATGTCTGTGCTCGTTTAGGTCTACTTTGGGGCTTTTTCTTTCGTTTCATTGGTGGTTCTGTTCATAACAGTAATATATTATTTTAATTATTCAGTCTTACAGTGGGTTTAAGTATCTGGAATTGTTGGTCCCCTCTGCTTGTTTTCTTTTTCAGGGTTTCTGTGGCTGTTCTTTCTTGTTCTTTTTTTTTTTTTGGTTTTTTTCCCCCTATTCTTTTTTTTTTTTAATTAAAGAAAAAAAAGAAATTAACGCAACATTTAGAAATCATTCCATTCTACATATGCAATCAGTAATTCTTAATATCATCACATAGATACATGATCATCATTTCTTAGTACATTTGCATCGATTTAGGAAAAGAACTAGCAAAACAACAGAAAAAGATATAGAATGTTAATATAGAGAAAAAAATAAAAATAATAATAATAGTAAAAAAAAGACACAAACAAACAAACAAATAGACAAACAAAAAAAAACCTATAGCTCAGATGCAGCTTCATTCAGTGTTTTAACATGATTACTTTACAATTAGGTATTATTGTGCTGTCCATTTTTGAGTTTTTGTATCTAGTCCTGTTGCACAGTCTGTATCCCTTCAGCTCCAATTACCCATTATCTTACCCTGTTTCTAACTCCTGCTGGACTCTGTTACCAATGACATATTCCAAGTTAATTCTCGAATGTCGGTTCACATCAGTGGGACCATACAGTATTTGTCCTTTAGTTTTTGGCTAGACTCACTCAGCATAATGTTCTCTAGGTCCATCCATGTTATTACATGCTTCATAAGTTTATTCTGTCTTAAAGCTGCATAATATTCCATTGTATGTATATACCACAGTTTGTTTAGCCACTCTTCTGTTGATGGACATTTTGGCTGTTTCCATCTCTTTGCAATTGTAAATAACGCTGCTATAAACATTGGTGTGCAAATGTCCGTTTGTGTCTATGCCCTTAAGTCCTTTGAGTAGATACCTAGCAATGGTATTGCTGGGTCGTATGGCAATTCTATATTCAGTTTTTTGAGGAACCGCCAAACTGCCTTCCACAGTGGTTGCACCATTTGACATTCCCACCAACAGTGGATAAGTGTGCCTCTTTCTCCGCATCCTCTCCAGCACTTGTCCTTTTCTGTTTTGTTGATAATGGCCATTCTGGTGGGTGTGAGATGATATCTCATTGTGGTTTTGATTTGCATTTCTCTAATGGCCAGGGACATTGAGCATCTCTTCATGTGCCTTTTGGCCATTTGTATTTCCTCTTCTGAGAGGTGTCTGTTCAAGTCTTTTTCCCATTTTGTAATTGGGTTGGCTGTCTTTTTGTTGTTGAGTTGGACAATCTCTTTATAAATTCTGGATACTAGACCTTTATCTGATATGTCGTTTCCAAATACTGTCTCCTATTCTGTAGGCTGTCTTTCTACTTTCTTGATGAAGTTCTTTGATGCACAAAAGTGTTTAATTTTGAGGAGCTCCCATTTATTTATTTCCTTCTTCAGTGCTCTTGCTTTAGGTTTAAGGTCCATAAAACCGCCTCCAATTGTAAGATTCATAAGATATCTCCCTACATTTTCCTCTAACTATTTTATGGTCTTAGACCTAATGTTTAGATCTTTGATCCATTTTGAGTTAACTTTTGTATAGGGTGTGAGACATGGGTCTTCTTTCATTCTTTTGCATATGGATATCCAGTTCTCTAGGCACCATTTATTGAAGAGACTGTTTTGTCCCAGGAGAGTTGGCTTGACTGCCTTATAAAAGATCAAATGTCCATAGGTGAGAGGGTCTATATCTGAGCACTCTATTCGATTCCATTAGTCGATATATCTATCTGTATGCCAATACCATGCTATTTTGACCACTGTGGCTTCATAATATGCCTTAAAGTCAGGCAGCGCGAGACCTCCAGCTTCGTTTTTTTTCCTCAAGATGTTTATCTGCCCTTCCAGATAAATTTGCTTATTGGTTTTTCTATTTCTGAAAAATAAGTTGTTGGGATTTTGATTGGTATTGCATTGAATCTGTAAATCAATTTAGGTAGGATTGACATCTTAACTATATTTAGTCTTCCAATCCATGAACACGGTATGCCCTTCCATCTATTTAGGTCTTCTGTGATTTCTTTTAACAGTTTTTTGTAGTTTTCTTTATATAGGTTTTTTTGTCTGTTTAGTTAAATTTATTCCTAGGTATTTTATTCTTTTAGTTGCAATTGTAAGTGGAATTCGTTTCTTGATTTCCCCCTCCGCTTGTTCATTGCTAGTGTATAGAAATGCTACAGATTTTTGAATGTTGATCTTGTAACCTGCTACTTTGCTGTACTCATTTATTAGCTCTAGTAGTTTTGTTGTGGATTTTTCCGGGTTTTCGACGTATAGTATCATATCGTCTGCAAACAGTGATAGTTTTACTTCTTCCTTTCCAATTTTGATGCCTTGTATTTCTTTTTCTTGTCTAATTGCTCTGGCTAGAACCTCCAACACAATGTTGAATAATAGTGGTGATAGTGGACATCCTTGTCTTGTTCCTGATCTTAGGGGGAAAGTTTTCAATTTTTCCCCATTGAGGATGATATTAGCTGTGGGTTTTTCATATATTCCCTCTATCATTTTAAGGAAGTTCCCTTGTATTCCTATCTTTTGAAGTGTTTTCAACAGGAAAGGATGTTGAATCTTGTCAAATGCCTTCTCTGCATCAATTGAGATGATCATGTGATTTTTCTGCTTTGATTTGTTGATATGGTGTATTACGTTAATTGATTTTCTTATGTTGAACCATCCTTGCATACCTGGGATGAATCCTACTTGGTCCTGATGTATAATTCTTTTAATGTGTTGTTGGATACGATTTGCTAGAATTTTATTGAGGATTTTTGCATCTATATTCATTGGAGAGATTGGTCTGTAGTTTTCTTTTTTTGTAATATCTTTGCCTGGTTTTGGTATGAGGGTGATGTTGGCTTCGTAAAATGAATTAGGTAGTTTTCCCTCCACTTCGATTATTTTGAAGAGTTTGAGAAGAGTTGGTACTAATTCTTTCTGGAATGTTTGATAGAATTCACATGTGAAGCCATCTGGTCCTGGACTTTTCTTTTTAGGAAGCTTTTGAATGACTGATTCAATTTCTTTACTTGTGATTGGTTTGTTGAGGTCATCTATTTCTTCTTGAGTCAAAGTTGGTTGTTCATGTCTTTCCAGGAACCCGTCCATTTCATCTAAATTGTTGTATTTATTAGCGTAAAGTTGTTCATAGTATCCTGTTATTACCTCCTTTATTTCTGTGAGGTCAGTAGTTATGTCTCCTCTTCCATTTCTGATCTTACTTATTTGCATCCTCTCTCTTCTTCTTTTTGTCGATCTTGCTAAGGGCCCATCAATCTTATTGATTTTCTCATAGAACCAACTACTGGTCTTACTGATTTTCTCTATTGTTTTCAATTTCATTTATTTGTGCTCTAATCTTTGTATTTCTTTCCTTTTGCTTGCTTTGGGGTTAGTTTGCTGTTCTTTCTCCAGTTCTTACAAGTGAACAGTTAATTCCTGCATTTTTGCCTTTTCTTCTTTTCTGATATAGGCATTTAGGGCAATAAATTTCCCTCTTAGCACTGCCTTTGCTGTGTCCGATAGGTTTTGATATGTTGTGTTTTTGTTTTCATTCGCCTCGAGGTATTTACTAATTTCTCTTGCAATTTCTTCTTTGACCCACTCGTTGTTTAAGAGTGGGTTGTTGAGCCTCCTCGTATTTGTGAATTTTCTGGCACTCCGTCTATTATTGATTTTCAACTTCATTCCTTTATGATCCGAGAAAGTGTTGTGTATGATTTCAATCTTTTTAAATTTGTTAAGACTTGCTTTGTGACCCAGCATATGGTCTATCTTTGAGAATGATCCATGAACTCTTGAGAAAAAGTGTATCCTGCTGTTGTGGGATGTAATGTCCTATAAATGTCTGTTAAGTCTAGCTCATTTATAGTAATATTGAGATTCTCTGTTTCTTTATTGATCCTCTGTCTAGATGTTCTGTCCATTGATGAGAGTGGGGAATTGAAGTCTCCAACTATTATGGTATATGTGTCTATTTCCCTTTTCAGTGTTTGCAGTGTATTCCTCACGTATTTTGGGGCATTCTGGTTCAGTGCATAAATATTTATGATTGTTATGTCTTCTTGTTTAATTGTTCCTTTTATTAATAGATAGTGTCCTTCTTTGTCTCTTTTAACTGTTTTACATTTGAAGTCTAATTTGTTGGATATTAGTATAGCGTCTCCTGCTCTTTTCTGGTTGTTATTTGCATGAAATATCTTTTCCCAACCTTTCACTTTCAACCTATGTTTTTCTTTGGGTCTAAGATGTGTTTCCTGTAGACAGCATATAGAAGGATCCTGTTTTTTAATCCATTCTGCCAGTCTATGTCTTTTGATTGGGGAATTCAGTCCATTAACATTTAGTGTTATTACTGTTTGGATAATATTTTCCTCTACCGTTTTGCCTTTTGTATTATATATATCATATCTGATTTTCCTTCTTTCTACACTCTTCTCCATACCTCTCTCTTCTGTCTTTTCGTATCTGACTCTAGTGCTCCCTTTAGTATTTCTTGCAGAGCTGGTCTCTTGGTCACAAATTCTCTCAATGACTTTTTGTCTGAGAATGTTTTAATTTCTCCCTCATTTTTCAAGGACAATTTTGCTGGATATAGGAGTCTTGGTTGGCAGTTTTTCTCTTTTAGTAATTTAAATATATCATCCCACTGTCTTCTAGCTTCCATGGTTTCTGCTGAGAAATCTACACATAGTCTTATTGGGTTTCCCTTGTATGTGATGGATTGCTTCTCTCTCGCTGCTTTCAAGATCTTCTCTTCCTCTTTGACCTCTGACATTCTAACTAGTAAGTGTCTTGGAGAACGCCTATTTGGGTCTAATCTCTTTGGGGTGCGCTGCACTTCTTGGATCTGTAATTTTAGGTCTTTCATAAGAGTTGGGAAATTTTCAGTGATAATTTCTTCCATTAGTTTTTCTCCTCCTTTTCCCTTCTCTTCTCCTTCTGGGACACCCACAACACGTATATTTGTGCGCTTCATATTGTCCTTGAGTTCCCTGATACCCTGTTCAAATTTTTCCATTCTTTTCCCTATAGTTTCTCTTTTTTTTTGGAAATCAGATGTTCCATCCTCCAATTCACTAATTCTAGCTTCTGTTTCTTTAAATCTACCATTGTAGGTATCCATTGTTTTTTCCAGCTTTTCTACTTTGTCCTTCACTCCCATAAGTTCTGTGATTTGTTTTTTCAGTTTTTCTGTTTCTTCTTTTTGTTCAGCCCATGTCTTCTTCATGTCCTCCCTCAATTTATCGATTTCGTTTTTGAAGAGGTTTCCCATTTCTGTTCGTATATTCAGCATTAGTTGTCTCAGCTCCTGTATCTCATTTGAACTATTGGTTTGTTCCTTTGACTGGGCCTTATTTTCAATTTTCTGAGCGTGATCTGTTATCTTCTGCTGCTGGCGTCTGGGCATTTAATCAGATTTCCCTGGGTGTAAGACCCCGCAGGTTGAAAGATTTTTCTGTGAAATCTCTGAGCTCTGTTTTTCTTATCCTGTCCAGTAGGTGGCGCTCGTGACGCTCATCTGTCTGCGGGTCCCACCAGTAAAAGATGCTGTGGCTCCTTTAACTTTGGAAAACTCTCGCTGTAGGGGGGGTCACCAGCTGAAGCGGCTTGGGGGAGTGCCAATCCGAATCTCCCAGCCGGCCCGGGGATCCGCACGCGGGGAGGGTGGCTGGCCTCTGCGGCTTGGGGGAGCGCCTGTCCAAATTTCCCAGCCGGCCCGGGGCGCCAAGTGTGACGGGGGGGGCGCCAGCCGCCGCGGCTTGGGGGAGTGTCTATCCGCCGTTCCCAGCCTGACCAGGAAGCCACGTGTTTGGAAGGGACCCTGGTCGCCGTTCTCCACGGCTTGGGGATCTCCAATCCAATTCTCCCATCTGGTCCGGGGGGCCGCGTGTGCGGGCGGGGGCGCCAGCCGCCGCGGCTTGAGGGGACCGCCTGTCCAATTCTCCCAGCCGGGCTGGGAAGGAGGGAGGGAGGGACTCCGACCACCTGCCACCCCGGCCCAGGGAAGCCCGTCCCCTCGGCGATCTCACCGGAGCGGGTTCTCCCAGCCAGTCAGCCGTTCCAGAATCTCTTGTTCTTTTTTGAGAGGTACTTTAGAATCAGCGTTTGAGGTTCCAGAAAGCAAAATTGTTAATATTGTGGGGGGTGGGGGGGTTATTTTACATTTATAAATTATCCTGTAGAGAGTTGATACCTTTATAATACTGAGTGTCTTTCCAGTTGTTGAAGTCCTTTTCTGAGTTCTTCCATGTGTTTTAACATTTGATATATAGTTATTGTATTTTGTGGTAGATTACAAGAATGGCCATACTTCTCCACCGCTCCCTGTATCTGAATCCTTTGCCATGTGGCTTTGAAGCTCCTCCCATCAAGAGATGGAGTCATTTT
This sequence comes from Tamandua tetradactyla, assembly GCF_023851605.1. Classification (NCBI taxonomy): domain Eukaryota; kingdom Metazoa; phylum Chordata; class Mammalia; order Pilosa; family Myrmecophagidae; genus Tamandua; species Tamandua tetradactyla. The sequence goes on along the minus strand of NC_135341.1, from coordinate 49,006,289 downwards.
CCTTCTCTTTGAATCTGGGCTGGCTTTGTGACTTGCTTTAATAGAAAGTAAGAGGAGTGACATTGTGCTCTTTCTAAGCCTCAGGAGGCCTTGGTCGCTTCTGTTCTCAGTCTTGGAACCCTACACAGCCACCACATGAGCACGCTCAGGTTAGCCTGCTGGAAAATAAAAGACATGCAGCTTAGTCCTTCCTAGGGCTCCAGCTAAGAGCCAGCCAGCCCCCAAAAGCAGAGCTCCCTTGCTGTCAGTTAACTAACCTTAGATGCATGAGCGAGCCCAGCTGAGACCAGAATAACCACCCGGCAAGCCTGGCCCGATGACTGACCAACAGAATTGTGAGCTGAGTGTAGTGGCTTCAGGCCACTAAGTTTTCAAATGGTTTGTAACATGACAAAAACTTTGCTTTCCCAGAGCTTCCTGTTGAGGGGGGTAAGTCTGATACCAAAGAATCTCATGAAATAATATTTAGTTATAAACTTAGAGAATGCACCTAATTATTTTTAAAGCTCATTTCTATTTTATCTTTCTGCTATTATTAATGGGGGTTAGTAGTGGAGAATGTCCAGCTATCCCCCAAGCCCATTTCCTTTTCTTGGACCCAGCTCTGGCCTCCATTTCCTTGCCTTCCTTACAGTTATCTTCAGCCACGTGGCTGAGTTCTAACCAATGGATTATGGGCAAAACTGGATATGCTGCTATCAAACTTAGTTCATAAAAGCTTCCTAAACTGTCCTCCACTGTCTCTTCTTTCTTTTTCTGGCTGGATGTGCATGTTCAGGGCAACCTTGGAAGCCACATGTTGAAGGTGACAAGGCTGCCATCAGCCTGGGTCCCAGAGTGATGGCTTGGGTCAGAGTTCCCCACTCCCTATGCCTGCTCCCCACCACGCAGACTGGACTTTACACAGTGAGAAATTAAACTTCAGCTGTGTTAAGCCATGGGAATGTTGTTTTCCCTTCATTAAAACAGATGTTCCCTTCCATATCTTTTTTTTTAAATAACTGCTCTATTGAGATAGCCATATATCATAAAATTCATCTTTTAAAATGTATAATTCAGTGCGACTGTGGCTCAGCAGGCAGAGTTCTCACCTGCCACGCTGGAGACCTGGGTTCAATTCCCGATGCCTGCCCATGTGAAAACAAGAATGTGTATAATTCAGTGGTCTTTAGTATGTTCACAGAATTTCATAACCATCACCCATCACTTATATCCATTTTTAGAACATTTTCATTGCCTCAAAAAGAAATCCTCATTTCCTTGCAGTTACTTTCTGTTCCCTCTCTCCCCAGCCCCTAGCAAGTACAATCTACTTTCTATCTGTAGGGATTTGCCTATTTCTGGACATTTCATAATACAGTAATTAATAATATGTGGTATTTTGTGACAGATTTCTTCCCCTTTGTGTAATGTTTTATAAGTTCATCCATGTTGTAAGAGGTGTCAGTACTTCATTCCTTTTTAGTGCCCAGCAATATTCCGTTGTATGGCTGTACCACATTCTGTTTAGCCAGTCATCAGTTGATGGACATTTGGGTTGTCTCTACTTTTTGGCTTTTATGAATAAGGTTGTTATAAACATTCATATGCAAGTTTTTGCATGGTACATACATATTTTTTTTTGATTCTCCCTAAATTACTTTATTAATTTAATATAATTCTTTTTTTTATTTTAAAAAATTTTATTTTCAAACTATTATCATAAATTTTGCAACTAAGTCAAACCATCAGTTACAGGTTGTTTTTATAAAACAGTCAATAATTTGACGTAAATGAACACTTCCCCATTCTATGTTAAAAGTAGGTTTCTGTGAGTAAATAAGTCATAGGGGGAGAAGACAGAGCTGGATCACACTATTGTAAGAAGTTATTTCTAAGAATAAGAATCAGGAAAAGATTATGGGGCTTTTTAATTTTTTTGTCTACAATGGTGCTAAAGCAAAGGCTGAAAGATTAAAAAAATTATTTTAGGTCTATTGTGATAAAAATTTTGACATGTTGACTAAATTGGCCAGTTATTTAACTGCACTCACTCGTTTTCTAAAATATAGAAGTCTAAATTGTGTGACAAAGAAGAGACAGACTCAATAGGAATAGTTCTCGCCTGCCATGCTGGAGCCCCAGGTTTGATTTCCGGTACCTGCCCAAGCAAAAAAAGGAAGAAACAGAGAGGACTATTGAGATTGACCCATTCATTCACAATACAAAATAATACTATATAATATATGTAACTGTCTTTAAGCATGTAGAATGTGTGAGATACTGGGGGACACCAACATAAACAAGACATATTCAAGTCCTGTATGTATATGCATACAGTTGAGAGGGAAAAATACAGTTGTTGTTTTTTAATTGTGAAATATAACATATATACAAAAAAGCTATACATTTCCAAGTACATTTTAACAAGTAGCTATAGAACAGATTTTAAGGTTTGGGATGGGTTACAGTTCCACAATTTTTCATTTTTTCTTCTAGCTGCTCCAAGATACTGGAGACCAATGGAAATATCAGTATAATGATTCAGCAGTCATACTGTTGTTAAATCCTGTCTTCTCTGTTCTATTCCTCCTTCTCCTTTAAATAATATATACACACAAAAGCAATAAATTTCAAAGTACATCGCAACAATTGTAGAACAGATTTTAGAATTTGGTATGGGTTACAATTCCACAGGTATTTATTTCTATCTGCTCTAGGGTACTGGAGGCTAAAAGAAATATCAGTATAATGATGCGACACTCATACTCATTTGTTAAACCCAACCTTCTTTGTGTAACTCCACCCTCACTTTTGACCTTTCTCTCATTCTTTAAGAGTGGTTGGGCTATGCCCGTTGTAACTTTTTCATTTTGGAAGGGGCTGTTGATAATATAGGATGGGGGATGGAACTAGTTGATGTTCTGGAGAGGCTAGCGCCTCTGCATTTCAGGACTTATCTGGTCCAGGGACCTGTCTGGAGGTTGTAGGTTTTGGAAAGTTACCCTATGCATGGAACCTTTGTAGAATCTTATATAATGTCCTAGGTATTCTTTAGGATTGGCAGGAATGGTTTTGGTTGGGGGTTGGCAAGTTATGGTAGGTAGCAGTTTCTAACTAAAGCATGCATAAGAGTGACCTCCAGTATAGCCTCTTGACTGTTTGAACTCTCTCTGCCGCTGATACCTTATTTATTACACTTCTTTCCCCCCTTTTTGTCAGGATCTGCATGGTCATGCATTTTTTGTTTTGACTGCTGCATAACAGGGTCACATTTCATTATTTTTCCATGTGAGTGTCCCGTTACTGCAGCACCATTTGTTGAATTTTTGTTTGCTTGTTGGGAGAGAAGTGCATGGACCAGGACTCGAACCCAGGTCTCCTGCATGGCTGGCGGAAATTCTACCACTGAACTACCCTTGCACTCTCCTGGCCATACATTTTTGTTCTCTTGGTTGTATTTCCAGGAATGGTGTAATTGGATCATATGATAACTATGATTAAACATTTTTTGGAACTGCCAGACTGTTTTCCAAAGTGGCTGCACCATTTTACCTTCCCACCAGCAATGTATGAGGACTCCAGTTTCTCTCCATCTTCACCAACATTTGTTGTGTCTGTCATTTTGATTCTGTAGTATAGCCATCCTAGTGAGTGTGAAGTGGTATCACTTTTGTCATTTTGATTTGCATTTCTCTAATGAACTAATGGCTTTGAGCATTTTTGGCCATTTGTATATCTTCTTTGGAGAAATGTCTGTTCAAGTCTTTCATTCATTTAAAAAAATTGGGTCGTTTATCTTTTTGTTGTGAAGTTGCATGAGTTCTTTATATATTCTAGATACCAGACTTTATCAGATAAATGATTTGCAAATATTTTCTCTCATCCTGTGAGTTATCTTTTCATTTTCTTGATGGTATCCTTTGAAACACAAGTTTAATTTTTATAAAGTCCAATATCTGTTTTTTCTTTTGTTGCCTGTGTTCTAGGTACAGAATTTATTAGGTTTGGATGTCGGTTTTATATTTACCTCGTGCAAAGAAATGGAAAGTTGTCCCTCTTTTTAGGTATTCTGGAACAATTTAAATGATGTTTGAAATATTTGCTCTTTAAAAGTTTGGTAGAATTTTTTTTTTTAATTAAAAAAAATTTTTTGAACATAACATACAAACACGAACGTTCTTGTATATGATCATTCCATTCTCGGTATATAATCAATAACCCACAATATCATCATATAGTTGTATATTCATCACCATGATCATTTCTTAGAACATTCGCATCAATTCAGAAAAAGCAATAAAAAGAAAAAAACTCATACATGCCATACCCCTTAGCCCTCCCTCTCATTTACTGCTAGTATTTCCATCTACCCAATAAATTTTAGCCTTTGTTTCCCCTATTTTTTTTCTATACCCCTTACTACTCCCTTTTATTGATCACTAGCATTTCAGTTTACTAAATTTATTTATTTTTTCAATCTTCTAAATTTATTTTGACATTTGTTACCCCTATTATTTATTTATTTTTAATCCATATATGTTACTCATCTGTCCATAAGGTAGATAAAAGAATCATCTTCAAGAAAAATGGCTACTGGAACACAGCTCCACATTTTCAGGCAGTTCCTTCCAGCCTCTCTGTTAGCCTTAAACTAGAAAGGTGTTACCATTTAATGCATAAGAATAACCTCCAGGATAACCCCTCGACTCTGTTTGGAATCTCTCAGCCACTGACACTTTATTTTGTCTCATTTCTCTTTTACAGACCATGGGCATTTGGGCCACTTCCTCATGTAACTTGCTTGTGCCTTCAAGATCTGCTCTGGCCCTATCTTGTATATACCATTTCCATTTTATGATGGGTGCTGCTGCGCATGCCCAAATTTATAGCTTGGCGATCAGACAATACCCAGCTCATGATAGGCAACTCAGGTCTCATAGTAACTTTGTGGCCCATGGTTAAGTGTTTAGTCTCTACTAAGGCCCAGTAGCAGGCTAAAAGCTGTCTCTCAAAAGGAGAGTAGTTATCTGCAGAAGATGGTAAGGCTTTGCTCCTTAATCCTAAGGATCTGCCAAAGGCTCCAGACAGCATCTCCATTTGTCACTGACACTTCCAGCACCATTGGATTTGCTGGATCATATGATCCAAGTGGCAGAGCAGCTTGTACAGCAGCCTGGATCTGTCACAGAGTCTCCTCTTGTTCTGGTCCCCACTCAAAATTAGTTGCTTTTCTGGTTACTCGATAGATGGGCTGGAGTAGAACACCCAAATTAGGAATATGCTATCTCCAAAATCCAAAGAGACCAACTGGCCATTGTACCTCTTTTGGTCATAGGAGGGGCCAGATGCAGCACTTTATCCTTCACCTTATAAGAGATACCTCAACATGCCCCACTCTACTGAACATCTAGAAATTTCACTGAGCTGGAAGGCCCCTGTATTTTTGTTGGATTTATCTCCCATCCTCTGACAGACAAATGCCTTACCAATAAGTCTAGAGTAGTTGCTCACTAGGTCCAATCAACATGATATCATAAATATAATGGACCAACGTGATGTCTTGTGGGAGGGAGAAACAATCAAGAACCCTGCAGACAAGATTATGATATAGGGCTGGAGAGGTGATATACCTCTGAGGTAGGGCATTGAAAGTATATTGCTGACCTTTCCAGCTGAAAGCAAACTGTTTCTGGTGGTCCTTACTAACAGCTGTTGAGAAAAAAGCATTTGCCAGATGAATAGCTGCATACCAGGTACCAGAGGATGTATGGATTTGCTCAGTCAGTGATACCACATCTGGAGTCACCACCTTGCTGAGTTTATGATAATCCACTCTCATCCTCTAAGACCCATCTGTTTACTGCACAGGCCAAAAGGAAAGTTAAATGGGGATGTGGTGGGAATCACCACCCCTGCGTCCTTTAAGTCCTTAAGAGTGGCAGTAATCTCTGCAATTCCTCCAGGAATCCAGTGTTGCTTCTAATTTACTATTTTGCTAGGTAGGGGCAGTTCTACTAGCTTCCACTTAGCCTTTCCTACCATAATAGCCCCCTCCATGAGTCAGAGAGCTAATATGGAGATTCAACAGTTGCTCAGTATGTCTATTCCAAATATGCATTCTGGAACTGGGGAAATAACTACAGAATGGGTCTGAGGACCCACTGTGAGACGCACCTGAGCTAAAACTCCATCAATCACCTGACCTCTAAGCTGCCACTCTGCCTGGTGGTCCAGAGTAACGATTGCGTCCCCTGGAATTAATGTCACTTCTGAACCAGTGTCTAATAATCCCCGAAATATCTGATCATTTCCTTTTCCCTAATGTACAGTTACCCTGGAAAAAGGCAATCGATCTCCTTGGGGGAGGCTTGGAGGAAGATTAAAGTATAGATTTGTGGCAGTGTAATAGGGTCCTCCACCCAAAAGAACTGGCCTCCCCCTCATTCAAGGGGCTTTGGGTCTGTAAACTCTCTCGAGTCTGGATATTGATGAAGGGGCTTCCTGTTTTTGTAATTCAAATTAGACTTCTATTCACTTGACCCTCAGTTCTTCAGGGATGATGGAGCTAGTCTCACAAATTTATGTTTCACAGATCTGTTAAAAGTTGCATTCTCTGAACATTTCTGGGGTAGCTGAGCAGGCTTTCCATGATAAATCCACCATAACATTCCAATCTCCCTAAGCCCTTGGATCCCCTCATCTACATTATACCAGGGCAGCTCTGGCATTTCAACCTCAGGTAATGTCGGCCACCTTTTGATCCATGTTTCAACCACCTATCCAAACAGTTAATGCCTTTCCTAACCCCTGGAGCTAGAACACTGAATGCAGACTCTCGCTTAGTGGGCCCATATCAATAAATTCAGCCTGATCCAGACTTATATTCCTCCCACCATTATCCCACACTCTTAAAATCCATTGCCACACATATTCCCCTGATTTCTGTCTAGATAGGTTGGAAATCTCATGCAGTTCTTTTGAAGTATAGCGTACCTCCTCATGGATGACACTTTGTACCTCATCTTTTGGGGCCTGTTGAGACTTTAGTTATAGGTCTGGAAGAAATGAGGGTGGTTGGGGTGGGTCATGAAAAGAATTAGAAGTATCTTCCGAGCCATTTGCTTCAGGGCCTTCATTTGCAGTTTCATTTGGTGAAACAGGATTAATCACTCCAGGGTTAATCCCTTCAGGAGGAGGCTGAGTGGCCAACTTCTCAGGGCAGCCTGGAGGTGGGGCAGCTGTGTCCTCAGGGCAGACTATTACAGGGTTAGCTTGAGAAGACTCAGCATGACTCAGGGTTTCAGCCTCTCCACAGCCATCATTATCTATTCATGTCTCCATCCCATTTTTCAGGGTTCTACTCCTTTCCGATCAATCCCTCACTTTAAGGGCAGATACCATGCAAGGTTGAGATTTCAGTTTATGCTGTAAAGTTGGTAACCCTAACAATGAGACTGAGTCTGATTTTCAGAGATCTCAAGTCTGCAGCTACAGAAAATAAAATTCTCCTTCAGGGCACTCACAGAAACTTATACATCTGTTATAGAGTACATAAGCTTCTCATTTGAAGGCTTCAGCTCATCCCTTTCCATCATCAATGTATATAGCATATCTAACAACAGCCAGCCAACATCTGTATACCTCCTATTTCCACAGAACTCTAATGATGTTATCTCAGTCGTGATATATATATATATATATACATATGTATATATGTATATATATATATTTTCAAACTGTATCCAGCCTTATTAAGAATACTTTTCATAAACAATCATCATGTTTCAGGCAGGACATAGACAGGCAATTGTTAACAGTATGCAACAACTTTCAAACTCCCTTCTTCAATGGACTACCAAAGTCAGAAAGCCACTGTAAAACCCAGTGAAGTCTTCATTTGATGCTCTGAACAGGGAAAGTTTAGAGGGAGAGTTGACATTTCATATTTAGCATCTTGTTTGACAACTTTTCACAAGCCAACCCTGGCTTTCAGGAAATGAAATGAAAATGGCAGCATTATCAGTTTGAAGATCCAAAGCCTTAACAAGGACGTGCTGTTCTTTTGCGGGATACCATCTCAGGGACATCACTGGCAAGTCCAGATTGCCTGACATTCTGGTAATTTTTTTGGGTCAGGCCCCAACAGATTTTAGGGAGTCAAGTCTGTGCTAAAGGCTGAGAAGGAGAAGAATACCCGAGGACACGAAAATGAATTTTCCCATGACACAGGGCCATTGTGCCTTTTGCTATCAGGAAATCCAATATCCTGGGAGTGAGGATGAAGTCTCTTAAAACTAGAGGAGAAAGGTATTTTCTCTCATGTTAATCCAGCTTTGGAGACATTCTATTAGTGACATTTGCCCCTTCCCCAGAAAACAACAATGAAGTATTTCAGTGTGCTAGCAACATAGCTTAAAAAAAAGATTCTGCATTTTTATAAAACTTGATGAACTAAAAATAATATTTCAAACTGTACAGTCACCAGAAGTACACAGTTATCAAAAGTGAACACACTTCACTTGGCATCTCCAGCACCTTCGGCTTTCTATGTGTGGTTTGTTTTGGCATCTCCATTTTCTGCAGGGTTATTCCCATCCTTGCCAGGATCAGCTTCTCCTTTTTCCCTTTGGGTACCTTTTCTCCCTTCTTTGCAGGGGCCTTTTTAAAAAGTCTTGGATTCTGGCTTTGGAGTAGCAGGTTTAGCAGATAACTTTGCAGATTTTCTCTGTGTGTCTTTTACCTTGGCTTTATCTCCTTAAGCATCCCCTTCAGCCTTTCTCTTGGGCATGGTGGCTACAGCGGTGGGATGTAGGTGCTGGATGTGGGGATGCAGCAGGGCATGGGCTTTGGTTAGTCTGGGGATCATTCTCAGCTCTTCACACTGCTCAAGCTCTAGGCAGTTTATAAAGTTTTTATAGTGCTCAATGGTAATGTTTTGACTGTCTCTTTTGCCAGCTCACCGCATGGATTGGCAATGTTATTCTGATTACAGGAAACAGAGTCATTAGTGCCTTTGAGTCTTGTCAGAATAGAAAATCAATTGTAAAAACCCATATTTAAGATTCTGTTTCTTAAGAACCACTTCTGGTGCCAAGTTATAGTAGCTAGTGTTCTCTAGAGAAACAGAATCAGCAGGAGATATCTGTAAATATAAAATTTATAAAAGTGTCTCATGTAACTGCGGGGATGGAGAGTCCAGGGTCTGTAGGGCAGGCCGCGAGCTGGCAGCTCCACAGAACTCTTGCGGGTCCTTGACGAACTCTCAGGAGAGGTTGGCTGGCCGAAGCAGTGAAGAGTGATGGTCTCTTCTGAATCCTCCTTAAAAACCTTCTGGTGATTAGGTTAAGTGTCACTTATTGCAGAAGACACTCCTCTTAGCTGACTGCAAATGCAGTCTTCTGTGGATGCAGCCAATATAATTATGATTTAGGTCCATGAAATATCCTCATAGCAGCAGACAGGCCAGTGCTTGCCTGACCACACAACCGGGTACCACCACCTGGCCAAGTTGACAAATGAACTTGACCATGACAGTCCCTTCCTTCCCAACTGGACTTAGGTGACTACTGGCTGGCTTTCCTCACAGAGATGGATTTGCATTTTCTATTATGTCATATAAATGGAGTCAAATAGTGAGTACCCTTTTTTTGTTTGGCTTCCTTCTCTCAGCATAATCATTCTGAGATTCACCCATGCTAATACGAGTTCATTATTTTTTCATTGCTGAATAGTATTCCATTGTACCACTGTCCCCACAATTTATCTGTCACCTCTTTAGGGATACCTGGGTTGATTTCAGTTCTTAATTGTTACAAATAAGGCTGCAATGAACATTGATATACAACTCCTTTTCTGGATATGTACTTTCATTTCTCTTGGTGATATACTTAGTACTGGAAAGGCTGATGACATGGCTATTGACTAGTAGCTTGGTATGATTTCTGACCCTGTTTTAATTTAAACTCTTACCCGAATGGGTAGGATTTTATCACGTCATCTAGTTGCAAGAGGGTCTTATAAGATGAAGAGGGTAGGGAAGGGGTTCCAGGTAGCTTCTCAGGCCGGCAATCCATGGATTCCTTCGTGTACTCTGATAGTCAAGAAATTTTTCCTGCAGCTGCTGGGGTCCCTTTCTGTAGCCACACCTCCTCTCCCCCTCTAAACCAGGTAAATCCAACCTCGTACTCCTTCACTTCACACCTGCTGCACCAAGAGACTCAGTGCCTGCTTTCCAGGCTGAGCCCCTCATTTTTCAGAAGGTTTGGTTTTGCTGGTGCTTTCTGAGAACTGCTGTCTTCGGGTCACTCTGGGCAATTTCCATGCCTTCACTTTCTTTCCATTTTGCCCAGCATTTGTGCCACTCAATCCTAGAGTTCCCGCTCTAGGTTGTCAAGGTACAGGGATGTTCTCCTTCAGTTCTTGGCACCAACCTCTGCTGCCTCTGTGTCCCTTTCAGCTTTGGAAGGCTCATCTTGCTCTAAGCCTCTGTCCCCCATTTGTTCTTGTTCTCCGTGCAGGACTCAAGGTGGTGTACATGTTCACAAGGATGGGCTGTCGGTCACTTCTCCCGTCCTCATGTGGGTCCAGGTGAGCACAGAGATTGCTGTCCCTGTTTTGTCCTTCCACCTGTCTCACCTGGCAGGTGTGGTTTGCTAGGAAGCCCAGTGGTGGCAGCTCATGAAGTGTTTGTTCAGACTGGGTCCTTCTGGGAAAACGTCTGCCTGTTTCCTGAGCCAGGCTGAGCCTTGGCTGGTGCTCGCACTCCCAGGGCTGAGAGACTTCACAAAGGGCTTCTTGCTCCTGGAGCCACACCAGCTGGCAACTCCTGCTAGTGACAGTCTTTAAAATACCACAGAGTCCATGGGTTTTGTCCACTACAGAGTCGGTAGTTTATGAGTCCATTTGTTTAAAACATTTTTAGTATAGTTCACTTCTTTATTTCATTGACACCTATTTATTTCTTTCTAGTGCTTAAAAAATCCCAAGTCATCAGTTACTTCATCATCTGCTCCTCATCTGTAATGACTAGGTGCTTGCTTTTAAATTTTGAGGCTTGTGCAGTTGCCTAATTCAGTGGTTTATTTTAGTTAATGGTAATTTTTTTTTTTCTTTTCCACAGGCTTTGGATATCATCTTGGAGAAGATGAAGGGTTCGGGCTTTAACTTCTCTCAGGTCCTCGCCATGTCTGGGGCAGGCCAGGTTCGTTTATAGCAGCTCCTTCTGCCACAAGAGGGTGGTTGACTTGGGCAAAGGTGACAGCTGACCCAGGAAGGATGACGGTCCTTCTGGAGAGCTGCTGCATACATTTGGTTATTAGTAAAACTCCCTGTGGCTGTTTTGCCAGTAGGGGGTATAAACTTTCCTCCTTCCGAAAGGATCTGAGAGAGTTCTTACAATTAAACCTTATTTTACAGAATAGGACACTTGGTATGGGCACCTGAATAGAGGTCCTCAAATGGCATGGAGGAAGCATTTAACATGAATTTATTATAACCATTTTGGGGCACTGAAATTGCTTTTCTATTTCCTGGAAGTAAAAGCAAAGAAAGAAATTATACTAATAATGACAATAGTTTTAGTGATAGAAATTGTATTACTAACAGAAAGGACATTGACTGAGCATGTTCTGTATGTCTTGTACAATGCTGAGTACTTTACATACATTATTTTAACTTAATCCTTATAAAGATCTTCTGAGGTGGCGTAGCTAGCCCATGCTTCTGGGCAGACTGCCTGGAGTTGATCCTCAGCTCTCCCGTTTGCAAGTGGTGACCTGGAATGTGGCATCCAGCCTTCTGGCGCCTCCTTATCTTCATCTGACGTGGTATCATTGCACATGTTGAGCACAGAGAACAGTGGCTCCTACATAATGGATTCTCTTGACATTTTAGCTGTTTTTATTATTGCCATGTACATGGGGAAACCGAGGCACAGAAGGTGCTGTCACTTGCTCAAGGCCACATAATTGGTAAGAGAGGAAGCCAGGACCCAAGCCCAGTCCTGTCGTTCAAATCACTGTGTGCTTCATGTCCTCATTACAGAGTGCTTATCTGATTTCTGAAGATGCATCCTGTGTTAGTTGGTAAGCTGCCAGAATGCAACATACCAGAACTGGAATGGCTTTTAAGGAGGAGAATTTAATAAGTTACAAGTTTACAATTCTAAAGAAGTAGAAGTATTCAAATTAAGGCACCAACAAGAGGTTACCTTTACTCAAGAAAGGCCGATGGGTCAGGACACCTCTGTTGGCGGGGTAGTCCCATGGCTGGCATTTGCTGGTGTCTTGCTCCTGGGCTCCGTTTCAGCCTCTGTTCCTCAATTTATTTCTCCAGGGCTGGTTTTCATCTCTTGGCTTCCCTTGGCTCTCTCCAAGTTCTGGCTGGCTTAATATCTCATGGCAGCATCTGCTGGGCTCCAAGCATCGCCAAACATCCGTGTCTCTGTTCTCCACGTGTCTGCATCTGTGTCAGCTCTGCTGTGAAGTTTCTGTCGGCTCTGAAGCTTCTGTCATTTCTGACTCCAAAATGTTTTCCTCTTTTAAAGGATTCTAGTAACTAACCAAGCCCTACCTAGAATGGGTGAAGTCACATCTCGATCTAATCAAAAGTTAACGGCCACAATTGGGCACGCATAGCTCTATGGAGATAATCTAATCAAAAATCCCAAACAACATCATTGAATCAGGATTAGAAGAAACAGCTGCCTCCACAACATTGAATCAGAATTAAAATGTGGCTTTTCTGGGGTACATAGTACTTTCAGACTGGCACATATCCCCTTCCTCCTGACCTGAAACCCAACAGCAGTTTATTATTCTGGTCTCTGTGAAACCATGGAGATCCCCTGGGTGGCCTCACCTGCTTCTTTCACCTTAGCCCCAGGCCTTATGCATTCCCCTGGTCCTCACAAATACTTCAAATCTACCATCTCCAGACTGAGCCCTGCATCTTCCCGAGACCTCCTCCTGCTTGGGTTCCCTTCGTCAGGGAATTCTCCCCGTGCACCCAGGGGCACAACCAAAGTGTCTTCCTTGACTCCTCCGTTTTACCCACCCCCACGTCCAGGGGCTCCTCACATCCCATTGTTCTGTATGTGTTTCTTAAATCTACCACCTTTTCTCCATCACTGCCTCTTTTGCCCAAGGCAGAGTACCCTTTTCTGGACATCTGTTCTGGCCTCCCACCTCCAACCTGTCTTCTCCATGAATCCCACCAGCCCTTTCACGCATCCAGCCCAGGCGATGTCATTCCCTTGCTAATACAGGGCTCCTATCACCTCCAAGATCAACCCAGCCTCCTGAGCATGATTTTCAAGGCCCTTGATGCTCAGGCCATCATCTCTCCATTGAGCCCCATCACCCCCTCCCACCCCATTCCCAGGCTCACTGCTCAGGGTGCAGCCCATCCCTGGACGTGCCAGACTTTCACCTGTGGGCCTACTCCACATGGGTCACCCATCCCATTTCAGTTCCTTCCTTAATACTCAGATTACTCTTTTCCAGGTCTGGCATGGCCGATGGGCTCGTAAATGTTCGTTAATGAATGAATGGATGAGTGAGTGATTGAATGAATGGCTTTCAGAAATACTGTGGGTGGTATATTTATATGCAGTCTTACAAACATCACCAAATCGAGACCAATAATTATCCCTTGGATCCTCCCTACAAGTTTTGAGGCAAACAGATGGGTATTCCTCCTCACTTTATAGTAATGAAAACCGAATCTCATGAAGACAGTGAGCTCTGTGATTAAGAAGTGGCAGGGGCAGGCTTAGAATCTAGTTCTTTGGCATGCAATCGGGGATCTTTCTGTTCCTCTTGAAGACTTGGTTAGTAGACAGCTGCGTGAACATGTTTTGGGATTTCCCTCCACAGCAACATGGAAGTGTATACTGGAAGGAGGGGGCCAGCCAGGTGCTGACGAACCTGTCACCAGATCTCCCATTACACCAGCAGCTGGAGGTAACTGGGGCCGTGTCTTGGGAGTTTGAAGACTTGCTGCAGAGAAACATTTCTTTGGTGAGGGGACGATGGGTCCCTAGCGCTGTGGGCCCTGAAGTCTGGGGCTTTTACACCCTGTCAGGTGTGTAAGATGGTTTTGGCAGTGGTCCCAGTCTTGCCTCCCTATAGTGGAGCATATCTAGTGCCTGGATAGAAGGTCCTGTGCTAACCCTCATCACAGGAGCCTCCTGCCCAGCACTGCGTTACTCCCCGACGCTGGGGTCTCCCTTCAGTGCATAGTGCCTCCTGGTGATGCCGCTGAGAAATCAGGGGATTTGGCCTCTGTCATCATCTTGAACTCCAGGTGCCCCTGCACAGCCCGTGCTTTGCTGCAGCTGTGGCTCTTCTGTGTCCATGTTTAGCGTTGTATTCAGCACTTGAGCTCACTCAGCAGAACTTTTTCTGTCGCCTTGGTTTGGGCAGCAAGGCTATGCCCGAGGGTCTTCCCGAGCCCTGACCACGGCAGAGGCACCTGCCCTTCTGTGGTGGCAGTGTGCCGCCCAGTGGGGCTCCCGGAGCCAGTGGGTAGAGCTTAAGTTGGCACCTTGGCTTCTTTATTCCAGGCCTGTTTCTCCATTGTCGACTGCCCGGTATGGATGGACTCCAGCACCACAGCCCAGTGCCGCCAGTTGGAGGCTGCAGTCGGCGGGGCCCAAGCTCTCAGCTGCCTCACAGGGTCCCGAGCCTATGAGGTGGGCAGTGTCTGGGAGGGCCAGGGACTGGGGCCAGTCCGGGAGGGAAGGCTGGCAGCTGGCTCTGGTCCCTTCTCCCAGGTGTCTGGGGAGGACACAGGGGCAGGCTGCCATGTGAGGTTGAGTGTGTACCCCACGGAACCCAGCGCGTGCTCTGGCTCTGGGTTCTGATCAGGCCTGTCCTGCCTCCTCTCTGTGCCTCCAGGTCAGAGCTGAGGTGTGACTACAGCTGTGCTCCTCACATCAAGGTGCTGTGTACTGGGTGATGAGGGGACCTCAGTTTCATCTGTAAACTGGGGTTTAAAATTAGGACTTACGTTTTGGGTCGTTTTAAAGCTGAAAGGAGTCGATGCATGTAACCTACTTAGTATACTGCCTGGGAAAATAAAAATTAAAAAAGAGTGCCTCTTTCCTGCTGGCTTCCACCAGTCCCTGGAAAGTTAATTGGCTCAGCTTGGCTCTTGCATCCGTCCCTGGTGTAGAGGTATAGGGGATAGGACCAGCCCTACTCGGGCCACCTGAAATAATACGTGGGTGGAGAGAAAATACCTAAGCCCCTTGCACTGGTGACCTTAGTTACTGGTTGTGGGAAGTCCTCCCGGGAGGGCTGAGGAGTCATGGGCGCATCCCAGTGCCTGTTCGAGCAGAGCGATGACTTATTGCCTGTGTGTTGAATTACCAAGAACATTTTAAGGATTCAAAGATCAAAATAACATGGACTTGGGTGTTCAGCAGACCCCAAAGCATTTCCAGATTTGGGGACTTGTAGAAGCTTTTATATCACCAGCTAGCACCCAGAGTGTGCTACATGAAACCCATTTTAAGGAGTTGGCCATCTGTTCCATGTGGGATTTGGGTTTCTAAGAATTTTTATTCCTTTTCCAGCGTTTTACAGGCAACCAAATTGCAAAGATTTATCAGCAGAACCCCGAGGCCTATTCACACACAGAGGTTAGTTGAACATTCATATGTGATTGAAAGTCACAATTGTGTTTCTTTTATAATGCTTACTTTTAGCCTAAATACTTCTTACATGCATCGTCTAAAAACATCGAATAATAGACATTAAAATATGACATGCTTAATTTGCTTTTTTGGGCAGACCACGGTGACTCAGTGGCAGAGTTCTTGCCTGCCATGCCGGAGACCAGGATTTGATTCCCAGTGCCTGCCCATGCAAAAAAAAAAAAAGTCATTAAAATTTGCTTTTTTGTTGTTGTCTGAGGCTATTTCCGAAGAAGAGGGGAAGAATGGAATAGTGGCACAAAGAAATCAGGGGCCTTTGTGGGTGGGAACTGCTGGGACTAGTGTCTCCCTGGGACCACCCGTGTTGGGTTCTGGGTGCTTTTTAGGCTCTCAGTTTCCTGTAGGATGGCCACCAGACACTGATCATGGGGTAAATGTTTTATTTGGAGATGTATAAAGTCATAGGACTCTAGATCCATTCCTGTATCCGCAGTGGCTAAAAGCCACGGCACCCTGGCTAGTGAGTTTCCTCTCTGAATAGATAGAAAATGATTGGCTCATTTTAAACCAAAGTGCCTTTTTAATCATGGAAATTAACGTGCAGCTTAGTATGTAATTCAAGATTCCAGATTATTCTGTAGCACTAGCCATTCACCATTAATGTAGGCTCTGGGTGGGGTGTGAGGGAAGAAAAACCTCTGCAGATTCTGTGTAGGGGTAAAGGTGGGCCTGCTGGGGGATGGGAGGCATGACATTCTCTCCATTGGACCGAGGGCCCATGATTTCCATATGGAAGCACAGACCCTCAGGCTGGTATTTAAAATCCATTCTCTATTCCTCTGGCTTGTGTTTGGAGTCTGTGGCTTCCGAGGGGAAGCTTCCACTTAACACTTATTCTGAACCACAGAGCATGTCCGTTAGTTCTGAATCGTGTCCATGCGTCCCACTTCCCTTGTGGCCAGATATAAAGACCACAGAAATGAAGGAAGGAAATCGGGGCAGCACATTCCTCAGGATAAGGTTTCCAGATGGAAAACCTTCTTCCCTAAGTGTGGCTTTATCATGTGGCCTTTTGCTTTTTGTGTTATCAATCTCGGAAGTTTTCGGCTTGTCATAAATTTATAGAGAGTGAAGTGCTCCCCAAGGACTCAGTGCTTTGGTATTTGCTCTTACCTGGAATAGTCAGTCACCACCATTACTTGGACATCTTGGCTCAAAGTTTCCACTTCCTTCCACAATTTAAAACTCTTCTCATGTTGCTGTGTGTGTCAGAAGAATGGTTACTTAGGGTATGTAGAAATGAATCATGTGTCATATCTCACTGTGTTTCTTTCTCTTACAGAGAATTTCTTTGGTCAGTAGCTTTGCTGCTTCCCTGTTCCTTGGGTCTTACTCCCCTATTGATTATAGCGATGGTAAGCTTTCCAGAGTCTTGGGTAGGTGTCTGTTTAATGTACATGCATGCGGACATGCCGGCAGCATGGGCTCATACACCCTGGGGGTAGGGTACCAGCCCCACCATCTCTTGTTGTGAAAGGAGTATATTAGTTATCTTTTGCTGCATAACAAATTATCCCAGCACTTGGCTGCTAAAGATCACAAATGTTTATTATCTGACATAGTTCTGAAGGCCAAGAATCTACGGGTGGCTTAGCTGGGTGGTTCTGGCTCAGGATCTCTTATGAGAATGCAGTCAAGCTGTCAGCCAGGGCTGCGGGAATCTAAAGGTTTGACTGGGACTAGAGAATCCATTTCACAGGTTACTCATATGACTGTTGGTGAGAGGCCTCGGGACCTCACCATGTGTGCTTCTCCATAGGGCCATTAATGACATTGCAACTGTATTCCCAAGTGGGCAGTGAGAGAGAGAGCGGTCAAGCAGATGCCATGGTCTTTCACAGCCTCGTCTTGGAAGTCTGTTAGTCACAGACAACTGTGGTACAGTGTGGGAGGGGACAAGCCTAGGGGGTGAATACTAGGAGTTAGGGATCAATAGGAAAAAGCTGGGATGAAGTTGCTAAAGCAATCTTAGATGGGGCTAGACCCAGAGCAACAAAAATGACTTCAGAAGGAGTCCAGGAATGTTTTGAACCTCAGAAGAACTCATTCGAAGTATTTTGAATACTGTTGAATGTCAGGCATTATTCTTTTTTCAGAGAGAGAGAGTGTAAGTTGACAGAGGTATAGTCCCCTAGCTTCACTCACAATCTGAAGAAGACGAAGTTCCATGCGATTCATGCCATTCGGTTCTGACTGGCAGACCCTAAACTTGGAATAGGCTGAGTGTCCACCTATAGTCTGTACAGCTGTTAAGTGCTGCTGGAAGAAGGTCATACCTCCATGTGACACATGCACCAGTGGGCATCCCAGAGGTTCAGGTTCTTTAGTGCACCCCTTGCTCTGACCCAAGAGGTCACCTCGTGATAGACCAGCTGTCTAACTCCCTCACATAGTCATGTAGCACCATCAGCATTCCAGCCCCTCTCTGTCCCTCTCCACTGGGTTCTCTCCCCTGTCCCATCCTGAGGGAAGCCTTGGGAATGTAGAGTGTCTTAGGAGAGACCTTGGCAACTGATCTCAGGGATGTATGAGGAAGTTTGAAGGGATCTGGGAGCACTCCTCCAAAAGGTAGATGTGATTGGGAAATGTCCAAGGGCTGACCCATGTGCAGTGCCAGGGCTGCCACTGAGTAGACCCTTTGAACCACATGGAACCTGTCAAGAGGTTCCCTGTCAGCATATTGCCGATAGTCCTCCCCTGCCTGTGCAGGTATTAGAGCAGAAGAAACTGGTGTTTTTTGGGAGGAGATAGTGGTGCCATGTGTTTCCCAGAGCCCTGCTGGCCTCTGGTTCTCTGGTTCTGTAATGATCCAGGCATATCGCATATATTCCACTAGGAGAAAGTGCCAGGTACAACTTTGCTGTCAGGAAATTACCTGCTCACTGCTAGATTTGTGCGTTTTCACAAAAATTTCTTTCTCAAGATGTTTCTGTTTTTTGTCTCTTTCCTTAGGTTCTGGAATGAATTTGTTGCAGATACGTGACAAAGTCTGGTCCCAGGTTTGCCTTGCTGCCTGTGCACCTCATTTAGAGGAGAAGCTTGGCCCACCTGTACCATCATGCTCCGTTGTGGTAGGTCCCCTACCCGAATGTGGCTCACTTAAGAGTGAGCAGGTGCTGGGGAAGCAGTGCAGTCTACACACATACTCGTGAATTTACACACTTGGGATCTTCAGTTTTATAAGACAGACATTTGATTTAAGTTAAATTACAGTATTTGGCTCAGTGCCTTGCACATTATTAGTTATTCAGGTACCTGAATAGACACCTGCCTCTTGGCTGGGAAGTATGAAGGGCTATGGGGAATTTCATTAGAAATTTTTTAAAGCAGGAAGATATATTGAAGACATAGTTTCTGGGTTGTTCCACACCTAAGGAATAAAATGCACAGAATACTGAAGTTCTAGTATTTATGATAACTGAATTCTGGTATTTGTGTAACCTGGGACTAGGGCCCACGCTGAAGCTTGAGGTAGGCAGTCTTGGGGAAAATAAAAAGAAATATCAGCAGAATGGACAGAGTACTGTGGTTAAGAGAACAGACATTGGAACCAGATTGCTTGGGACTGAATCCTGGTTATACCACTTGCCAGCTCTGTGACCTTAATCTGTGCCTCAGTTTCCTCCTCTGGAATGGCACTTCTATCCTGTAGGACTGTTTTGTACATCGAATGACTTAATACATTTAAAGTGCTTAAGATGGTACCTGGTCCCAGGGCTAATATGAAAAATACTAAGAATCAGTGTGCAACCACCCATGCAGAATAGACAGAATAGGCTGTTGAAGGCCCTGGTGAGCCCTAGTTGGCTGGCCCTGTTCTTGTCTGTCCCATGGGGAGAATGGAGTAGAGAGAGGCCTTGAGGACCTGTTGGTGGGCAGCACATGCACACAGCCAGAGCAGCCAGAAAGCATGGGTGGGCGGAGTAGAGGGGGTGAAGGAGGGAGAAGGGACACCCCAGGTCTAGGCAGAGTTACGGAGGTAAGAGGATGGGTTATGTGGCTGATGGAGCTATGATGAACACTTCTCCTTGGGATCTGAGTTGAGGGCCAAGTCTCAGCCACATGAGTGCTTTTCTCCTAAGATTCACACTGACATCTGAAAACGGCCTTTGACACCAAGAGGCAGAACCTCCAAGCCAAACCCTCATTGCCCAACATGCCATGAGGTCAGTGTGCCAAGTGTGGTTGCACTTAGCGCTTAAGGAAATGTGTTGCTCCCTGTGGAAGTTGACCATTCAGGACCCTGACAGCCTGGTGCAGATCAGAAAGTCAGAGAAAGAGTGAACAGAAAACAGCCAGCCTACTGGCTCAGAGACATAATTTACAGTATTCCATGCACAGCTTTTTTTCTGGATATGAGGGTGAGAGCAATGTTTTGCTTATGGCAGCAGGCTTTATTCATTTTACGCCAAGAGTACGTGCTTCCAAGAAGGAGCTAGTACAGACGAGCAGCTCTGAGGAACAGGAAAGAAGTGAATCTGAAGAATGTATTTTCATTTGCAACATATGCACTGCCGGATGGGATAGAACAAGCAAATCCAAGTTGACTTTTTTTGAAGGTATCACCCAGATAACTTTCTCTCAGTTTGCACAGGAAGCTATTGGGGGATGTGTTGTATAGGATGCTTCTTGTGCCCCGCCTTTCACTCCATCTGCTGTGGCATCATGCAGGGGTCACCCAGCAGCACCTGTTTTAGCTGCATTGCATTTTTTCTTGCCTTCCCCTCTGATAACCCCACAAGCAGCCTTCACCACTGGGCTCCCGTTCGCCATTCCCTAGGTGTAGCATCCTGGGGTGCACTGTGCACGTTCCTCAGAGGTCCCCAGTGCAGCAGGGCCCAGTCACCCGCAGCAGTGATGGCTCCATAGTGCACCCTGCCTTGGCCTTCCTTCCCTGTTTCACTCTTCCCAGTCCTCCACTCCTGTTTCCTGAGGGAACCGAGGCCATTTATTTTCCCGAGAGATGGTTTATTCTGATACAAATCCAAAGTTTTGCTGGATGAAGCAGTATTTTCTTTCTGTACATCAGGAAATCCCATCACTTATTTTCAACTTTTGAAACTAAGGTTAAGGCAGGGAAAGGAAAGGAAAGGAAAAAAAAAAAAAGCTTTCTTTTCATAGCTGTGCTTTCTAAAGAATATAGCTCTGTCCTGGGCTGGGGATGGGCCCCATATCTGCCTTGTGGTCCGCAGCCTCTGTTGCAGAGGGCCCTGAGGGCAGTGTGGTTCCTGGGTGAGTCTGCCTCCCCCACTCTGCCTTTCTCCGGTTTGTTTGCTTTAGACCTTTTTTTTTTTCACTTTAGAACTTTGTTCTCCGTGCTTGCTTGCCCAATTATCCTTAATCTAGTTGCTGGATAATGGAGGGTGCTTGTGCAGCATTAGCTTGGTGTCCTTTTGTTTTCTTATTGTTTTGAATGCTGTATGCAGAATTTGGAGCTTACAAAACAGATACAAGTTAGGGATTGGTTTGAGAAGCTGCCTTAAATTTCAAATCAAATGGTCTTTGAGATGATCGGATGACAGAGGCAGTAACAAGCCTTGTGTTTCTGATTTCAAATTTGCCCGTGGCTCCTCTGGCGTTATGTGAACAGGAGGGGCCTCTCTGGCTTGCAACAGAGAATGTTCCTGTGACTGGAGGCTCTACCAAAGATTCCTTCTGCTCCAGTGACCTGGAGCCTGTCGCTTTCCCATGGCCAGAGGTGTGAATGTTAGTGGGGTGTGCCAACTGTTGACCCGGTGGGATTTACCTCAGGATGTAACTGAGCAGGGGATTTAGTGCTTGCTTTTTCAACCCAGGGAGCCATTTCTTCATACTTTGTCCAGAGGTATGGATTTCATTCTGGATGCAAAGTGGTGGCCTTCACTGGGGACAACCCAGGTAAGCACCCTGGGGACTTCTCTCTCTCCATATGGCCAGGCTTGGTCCTGAAACCTGATTCCTGGTACCTGCCTCCCCCTTGGCTCTAACTGTGCTGGAGTCTCTCAGTCTGCCCCTCCCGAGGAGATTAAAGCAGGCAGCCACGCCCACTCCCCTCCAACCAGTCTTTTCAGTTCTGACATCTCAGCTCTTTCAGCCTTCCTGATAACAGAGTTTTGAGTCTCTGTTCCATCCTTTGATATGTAGATTTGACTTGTTCCTCATCCACATTTTTTTGGAATCCCTGCCACTGGCCTCCTCTAGCCTCTCCTCTTCTTCTCTTCTCCTCTCAGGGTTCCTAAGGCTCCTCCAGGGCCCATCACAGGCCTCTGAAGACAGGCCAGGGTGGGCCTCACCCCCCACCCCAGGATCAAAAGCAGCCTTTGCCGATGAGCCACCAGATTAGGGTTGCCAGAATTAGTAAATTAAAATATAGAACACACACACACACACACACACACACACACACACACACACACACAAATATAGAACACTCAGTTAAACTTGAATTCCAGAGAAATAATGAATAATTTTTTTGGTATAAGTATGTCCCATGTAGTATTTGGATTTCAGATAAATGTTTTAGCATGTGTCCCAAATATCACTTATCTGAAATACAAGTTTAACTGGATATCTTATGTTTTATTGGGGAGCTGTACCCTAAAAATGCATTCCTAGGCCTGTCACTCCTCTGTAGTAAAAGAGAGGCTCTGGGGTAAATGAAAGAGATTACTTGGCTGTCATAAGGGAATCTGACTTCCCTTAGAACCACTCCTACTTCTCTCTGTGGGCAGGTAGAATGGGTCTCTCTTCTGTTTCTCTCTCCTATAAAAAAAATCATTTATTTTCTGACTTCAACCCTCCTGGTTCTCATGCCCATTAGCCTTCCTGTACTTGCCTCCTACAGGTAGTACAGATGACAAGGAGATGGACACCAAAAATAAAATAAATAAAATGAAATAAAAGAGAGATACAGATGTCTAGGAGTGAGGTTATATATCTAGAAATTGAGCTGAAGATTTTGGTTAAAATTTATTATAATTATTGCTTTATATATATGTGTGTATGTGTATATATATACACATATATCTGTAACATGTTATATATAATATACATATTTATTTAAAATTATATATATATATTCCACATTTTCTGCAGTGACTGTGTATGACTTGCAGTCTGGGAAAAAAAAATTTTATTAGCTGCTGCTGTCATTTTGCCGCTACTGCAAATAATGGTGCTCCTACACTTACTTTGGGCTCATCTGCCGAACAGGCACAGCTGAAGGGGCATAACTAGGCTTTCCTTACCAGCCCCGTGTTGCATCACTCCCTGGCCATGACTTCTAAGACAGCCTTGCTCTGGTGAGCTGCCGTTTCGAGGAAGTCCCCTGGAGCCAGACAAGGGCCCTCCCTAATTCTGAGAACTTCTGTAGACTTATCACATCATCAAAACATAGAGCCAACCAAAGAACGGATTTTCTAGAAGGGATCCCCAGTGTAACTTGGTCCAGAAGTGAAGGTAAGATGGAGGCTGGTGGCCAGGCTGCTGGATTCCAGCAGTGGGCAGGGAGGCAAAGCCCATCCCTCTGTTTCCCTGGGCACCTGCGTTTGAGAGGCAGCACTGGCCTGTAGTGTGTCCTAGTGTCCCAGACTTCCTAAGGCACTCGAGCTGTCTCCACTCTCTCCAGCCTCAGTTCCTGTCAAGCTCTGATATTCAGGGGCTTTGGTCTCCCTCAGAAAAGAGCAATCCGTGTACAGGCACCAATTCTGGAAGATTTAAAGTTTTGTGAGCCACGTTTTTTGTTTTTTGTTTTTTTCCCAAAATGAAAGTAACGTCATCAACTCTCATTAGGAAAATAATTCTTGTTCTTAAAAGCATTATAATAAATGGAAGAAGAGTAGGGAGAATAAGGAGACTGCTTTTTTATACACAAAAGTGAGGCTATCTGGGCATGTTTGAGAGGGAATGACAGAGAAGCACTTTTCTAGTCCTTCCCCCGGACTTCAGTTTCAGGATGAATGTCAGTGACACCAGGTGGGCAGCCCTCAGCCAGTCCTTCCCTAAGTCCGACCTTTGGCTTACTGCTGCTTTGATAGTGCATTACTTGTTCCTTCATTAAAACAACAGTAACACATAAACAAGAAACACACGAAGAAAGGCACATGCTGTTTCCTTACAAGGATTACTTCTTCATTGTAGAAAAATAAGTTAAATACTGGCAAGCCAAAGGAAGGAAGTAAAAAGTCATCCATTATCCTTTAACCCAGAACAGTTAAAATTTTGATATCTGCCATTCCAAACTTTTTTTTCTGTATGCGTAAAAAAACAAATTTTCTTTTAACCAACCTAGACCATTAACTACTTTTCTATAACGTTGTTTTAATAGTTTTCTAGAGCTCAGTTGTCCCAATATTCATTTCACCAGTCCCTTACAGTTATAGATTTGCATTGCTTCCAGTATTTGAATGATGCAAACAATGCTGCAATGCACATCTTTGTCTCTGTAGGATAAGTTCTCAGAGGTGGTGATTCCAGAACCAGAGTTTTTGACATGAGCAGTATTTGAGTACACCTCTTTCTACCCACATTTCTCCTTTCACTCCTTCCTTCATTCCCTCGACATTTAGTGAGCACCTACTAGGTTCCAAGCCTTCTCTTGGTGCTGGAGCACATCAGTGCACCAGACAGATAAAGATTGCTGGGTGGGCCTCATGCTCTAAGCAGGGGACAGACAGCAAACCTAACCTCAGCCCTTTCCACTCCCATGCTGCAGATTATGGGAAGGCCCCATGCTTCTGCTTAGCTTTGCCCTCTCTGCCAGGTGGATCCTGGTGTCCTGTCTTGGCCCCCTTGGTTCTCTGTGCTCCTGGGAGTGCCTGACAGTGGGTGGGGTGATTGGACCTTTTTAGGGAAGAGGCTTCCCAGCCTGAGTCAAAGACCCTGACCACAGAGACTCCACTCCGATTTCTGAGATCCTCTTCTCTTGGGGCCTCCTGAGCCCTCAGCTCATTCTGCTCCTGCCTCTGTCCTGGGTTGAGGTGGGAGGTGATGGTTGCACTCCCATCCGGGGTGCCTGTGGTCTGCTTTGTAGCTCTCATGGGGGCCCTAGCTAACCAGAGCTCCCCTTCCGTTCTCAGCATCACTGGCAGGCATGAGGCTGGAGGAAGGTGATATTGCGGTAAGATGATTTCTCCCCACACCAACAGGTAGAGCCAGCTCTCTCTGCATTGGGGGGCTACGGTGCAGGGTCTCAGCGTTATCTCTGCTGCTTATCAGAGGGCCTACTGGTCCCACAAGGTAATTGAGGGACAGAATGGGGAGACCCAGACCCCAGGACCTGCCTCCATCTCTTTTCTTAGATAGCGGGTGCCCTTTGCCAAGTAGACAGGACCCCTGCCCACATTGGTGGGCATAGTGGCAGAAGGGTCAGCCTTTGGACCAGAGGGTTGTGAGGTCTCCAGATGAGCACGGAAAGCACCCATCCCTTCCTTAGTCTAGTGGGAAAGTCATTCGGGGAACTAGTCATCACCCAAACCATTATCTCAATGCAGTTATGATAATTGGAAAATTAACATACAGGATTCGTGACAGCCTATAATTTGGGAGTTAACTTTTGACTCATCTGGTATGGGAGGGGTCAGAAGAGGTTCCTCTGAGGAAGTGGCGTTCAATCTGAGGCTTGCAGCATGAGGGGCGATGCAGTGGGGTCAGGGTGAGTGGGATGCAGAGAGCATGCCTGGTGAGGAGAGGCGTACATGGACGAAGCACTCACGTCTCCTGTCTCTCTCCAGGTCAGCCTAGGCACCAGCGACACCCTATTTCTCTGGCTCCAGGAGCCTACACCTGCCCTGGAAGGCCACATATTCTGTAATCCAGTTGACCCCCAACACTACCTGGCACTCCTTTGGTAAGCCTAGGTGCTGATGGGCACCTTTCTCAGGGTGAGGATAAAGGAAGCGTGGGTATTTCTGGTACCATCTCAAGCATCTCAAATTCTTCTACTAAGCAGGCTTGTGTGGGCACTGAGACTCAGAGGTTTTGTTGGCCCCTGCTGGCAACAGAACTAGGTACAGAAGAGCCCAGGGTGTAGAATTCCCCCCAGGTTCCAGTCCTAACCCCATGGCCAGTGTCTGGCAGGACCTCAGGCAAGCCCGTTACCAGGTGAGCCACACTTTCCTTGTGGTAAAATGGGGAGAGTAAGAGCATCTGCACAGTGGTGGTGTGATATGTCTGGCATATGGGAGGCCCTCAGTGGTAGTGAGACATCCTACTTCCTAACAGTTCTCATGGAATGGTTATACTCTGCTCTGACAACACACCTTTGGATACCTGTCAGGAGTCAATTGAGGGAGAAGGGCTCTGAGCCCCCTAAGTCTCATGAAACACTGGAGGCTATGTAGGTCTTGTAAATCTCACCAGCCTGCCCCATTGTACAGGGCGCCTTCCTGTATGGTGTCTCTTCCTGGCCTCTTATGTAGCAGTCTCCTCTGTACGCAGGGTCCAAGTCAGGTCTGTTTCCCTGTGTCTCCTGTGTGGGGCTTGATCCCTAGGAAGAGGTTCAGGGTACCTGCTGGGCCCTGGCCAGGGTGGGGGTTATAGTCCAGCCTGACCTACAGCCCCTCTGCCTGGGTCTCTTCACCAAAACATGTGGGTTCAGGCAGCAAGCACTGTGTCCATCCCTCTGAGCTGTTGTATGTTTCTATAGCTTTAAAAATGGCTCCCTTATGAGAGAGAAGATCCGCAATGAGTCTGCTTCCTGCTCCTGGAGCGAGTTCTCTAAAGCACTGCGATCCACAGAGATGGGGAATGGCGGAAATCTGGGTAGGCTGTTGATGATGTCTGGGGCTGTGAAGGGGTAGCAGCTGCCTGCCGAGGGGGTGGATGTGGGGAGCTTGGGGAGAGCAGGGCCATGGACGAGCCAAGGAGAGCCCTGGGTGCCTGTCTACACCCATGTTCTGAGTAAGGGTGAGGCTGTGAGCGTACTCTTGGCTGCTTCTCCATGCACGAAATGTAAGATCAGGCCATAGCTGCATCTTCTGTTCCCCTCAGAGTCCCTGGTGACACCATCAGAGATGCAACCACCGAGTGTGAAGAATATGTGCCTGCTTCAGTCAAGCTTGTGTTGGTATTTTAGAGCAGTTGGGCAGCTGCTTCCTGGCCTAGACTGCCAGGTGAGAGTATGAAGAGCTGTCTCTAGGAAAAGCTAGCCTTGGCCTTTCCAGGCTCCTCTGTTCTGTCTGGGAGAAATAACTGTTTCTCAGTATTCCCAGATCTGGGGGAACAGGAGGTACGTGGGGACAGAGGGACATGGGGTCCTTTAACTATGCTCTTTCCTAGGTTGGTTGAGAAGCTCAAGTCTTGTTTTTTACCACTAATCTCTTGGTCTTGTTTCAGGTTTTTATTTCGATGTAATGGAGATCACCCCTGAAATTATCGGACGTCATAGGTTTAATGCAGAAAACCATGAGGTATTTGTGTTACTGCTGAATTGGCTCCATTTTTTTAGTATTAAATTTAATAATTGCCTATCAAATTATACTTTAAGGGACTTATTTATTCACTCATCCATTAATCTGCTGGGGTGCATTCTAGTTGCGTGAGAATCAGCAGGATCAAAGACAGAGATCGTCCTTTCTCTCAAAAGGGAGGGAAGAAAACCCAAAGGTTTTCCCGTGAGCTAATACATGGTTACACTGAGCATCGTCAAGTATCGGAGAGCTTGCTTCCTTGGCGAGTTTTATTGTACACCTACCATGAGATCATGAATTTCCTCCTGAGTTAAAGAGCCTCTGGAATGGCAAAGGCACTGACATGTATTGAGTGCTGTTTGTTTCCAGTTATCGTGTCGGTGGGTTTTCTCTTTCTCATTTACTTCTCAAAACAACTCTGTAAGGCAGACTTTACACATGTCCATTTTAAAGGTAGTCCACTTTACAAATGGACAAACTGAGGCTCAGAGAGGTTAAATAACTTGCCCAGCATCACAAGGTAAGGTCATAGGTGGTGGAGGTGAGTTCAAACCCAGTCCTCTCTGGCTTTGAAGCTGCATTTTCTCTCCCCTTCCACCACGTGACCTCGCCTAGGAGGAATTCAATTGGTACTTGCTGAGTGAGAAACATTGTGGATTGGACCTGAGAATTCTTTCTGACCCTAAATAAAATCTGGGGAGTTTCAGTGCAGCAACTGTGACAAAGTTGACATTGGATTGTATGGCTGACAATGGCATTCCATGTTGGTTTGCAAAAGGAAACCTTTATATGAAGTATAGAGAGTTCATTTTTGGTGAGATGATCCATGGAGGATCATCTTGGTTTCTGTTGCTCATAGAAATAAGGTGAATAAGATTTATACAAATCTGACCTAGATTTATTAAGGAGAAGTTAGTTTTTCTTCATCCATGGAGCCCATCATCTAGGAGCACACTATAAACAGGTAACAGGCACATGCACAGTTTCAGTGTGTAATGGGGCTAGAGGGAAAGAGCAGAATGCCACAAGAGAAGGCAGTGGGTGGGCTGGGGACTTACTCTAGGTGGGTGAGCAGGAGCAGCCCAAAGGATGAGAAGGATCCCACCATGGGATGCTGGGGCCAGGTTCTAGGCAGAGGAAACAGTGTGAGGAACTGAAGGGCGGTCAGTAAGGTTCGAGCTGAGCTGATGAGGGGAGTGGCAGGTTCCATCGTTGGTCGCAGGTGCTTAGAGAAACAGGGTCAAGCCTAGAGTGGACCCACCCAGTGTTCGTGTGACAGGTTCTCTACAGCTGTGATTGCTCTCAGCGGGAATTGGGCATCAGTTCATACCCCTGGCTCTATTGCTTCATTTCATTATGGCATCCCTAAGAAACAGATGCCATTATTATGTCAATTTTGTTAAGAAAGCAGCTGAGGTTCAGCAAGATTTTGGTAACTGATTCAGAGTCACAGAGCTGAACGGCTGAGTGAGAACTTGAACCCTTGGCTGCCTGACCAGAGAGACTGAGCTCTATGATATGTGTGCATGAGAGAGACAGGCAGTCAGGGCCTTAAAAAACTCAAAAATGGGCTGTCATTTAAAGAGACAATGCATACATGAATAAACAGTGAAAGTTCTTCACCTTGGCCTACCTTCTCCTGGATGCAGGTCTTGGCGTTCCCCAGGAATGTGGAGATTCGAGCCCTGATCGAAGGACAGTTCATGGCTAAGAGGATTCATGCTGAGAGCCTGGGCTATCGAGTCAGTAAGTGAGATGCTAGCTGGATATGTTCTGGGGTGGGAGGTCACAGCTCAGCTCACAGCTTGAGGTGCTTGAGTCCCTTTTCTGCCTTTAGGCCAGGGCTAGCAGTGTGCTGTCTGTCTGTCCAGGCTGTTACACGGGCCTTGTGCTGGAGGGAGATGGAGCCTGCCCCCTGGTGGTGCGGTGATAAGGTGACTGGACAGGCACTGAGTAGGCGGCAAGTGGGTCCTGCCCCCCTGCTCCTCCTCCAGTAGTTGATCTCCTGGCCAGGAGCTGTTGGACTTGGGAGAAGTCTTTCTGTAACTCCAAGGTCCAAGCCTCAAATGGAATGTCCTGAGCGCTAGACCCAGAGGCATGCACAAATGTAGCCACCCAGGTGGGAAGGGTCTCATTTGGAGCCAATACCGGACCTTGGGCTTCTAGCCTGGCCAGGCTCCACCTGCTGCCTGTTGGGACAGTTATGAGCAGTTCAGTTTGGAGCAGAGGAGATGGAGGATATTGTATTACTGTCAAAACTCAGAGAACTGGCATGGGGACGAGATCTAGCAGGTCTTTAGAAACAGGACTGGGGGAAGGCGGAGAAGGAGATTTCTAAGAACTTGATCTGTGGAATAGGCAACTTTAAAAGGAGCTCAAGGACTAATGCATGTGATATGGGTCAGATTTGACCCCCTGCCATCTCTAGAGTAGGAATCTACCCATTTTTCCTGGGTCAAAGCTGGTTACAGAGAATTTGCAGTCACTTTTGAGCTTTTGGTTCTTTTATTCTGTCCAGCCCTCAGTAGGTCAGCAAACCAGGACTCTGCTCTTTCCTTTTCCATAGGATTCACATTGTACAAGACCCCCCCCCTTTTTTATTATTATTAATCTTTTAATAATAATAAATACCAAAAAGCACCAAACAAATGCAAACATTCGTAACTTTTGATCATTCCGTTCTACATATGTAATCAGTAATTCACAATATCATCACATAGTTGCATATTCATCATCATGATTTTCTTGGAACATTTGCATCTATTCAGAAAAAGAAATAAAAAGAAAACAGAAAAAAATTCATAATACTATACCCCCACCCATCCCCCTCACCAATCACCAGCATTTCACTAAATTTTTTTTAACATTTGTTCCCTCTATTACTCATCTTTATTCCATATGTTTTACTCGTCTGTTGATAAGGTAGATAAAAGGAGCATCAGACAAGGTTTTCAAATTCACCCAGTAACACTGTGAAAGCTATATCATTATACAGTCATCTTCAAGAAACTTGGCTACTGGAACACAGCTCCTCATTTTCAGGCAGTTCCCTCCAGCCTCTCCACTACATCTTGATTAACAAGGTGATATCTATTTAATGTGTAAGAATAACCTCCAGGATAACCTCTCAAGTCTGTTTGGAATCTCTCAGCCACTGACTTTATTTTGTCTCATTTCACTCTTCCCCCTTTTGGTTGAGAAGATTTTCTCCATCCCCTGATGCTGAGTCTCAGCTCATTCTAGGGGTTTTCTCAATCCCTTGATGCTGAGTCTCAGCTCATTCCATGTACCAGACCCCTTTGGCCTCTCCATGCACACAAGATGCCTCCCAGCAAGACTTTTTGGTTAGCTGGACATGCTTTGGCGTTTTTTTAATGTTACCAGGAGAGGATAGATGTCAGGACTGGCACTCAGTGTTTGATTTTATTTCTTTTTTTTTAATTGTCCCATTAAAGTTAGGGTCTGGGAGGTGTTCTCTTCCCCCGCTGCTTTAATACTCACCTTCTTTCAACCTTTCTATACCTCTGTTGCCTCAGGCTGAAGATGCTCTGGGCCTCCCTCTCTTGTCCCTGGTAGAGACCTTTTTCAGCAGTTTGTATAAACCACTGTCTGACCTGTGGTCTTTCTCAGTCATTTAGCTTTATAAGTGCTCGCTGTGAACTCAGCTTTTTACTTCCACAGAAAACAAACCACTGCCCTCTAGCCTTTTTATTTTTCTTCTTTTTATAGGCTCCAGGGTATAGAGCAGGGGCTTGGAGAATGATATCTTCATGGTCTGGCCCCAGGGGTCCTGCCACCTCATTTTCCACAGAGTAATGATTTGAGATTGTACATGGTCCCTGTTGGGTATTTAAAAATAGTAAGCCTCCTTCTTCATCCCTGCTACATGAAAACACCCCCCTTATATAACAAGGCTGTTTGCCCATCCCTTCTCCAAGTACAGTGTTTGTTTTAGAAGCCTCATTTGCACAGGATTTCAGTGACTCAGTATGCTCTTTTGCCTTTCTTTGGAGAAATACGCTCCTGCTGTGTCCCTTTCCTCCCTCACATGTCCTGCCTTTGTATGGCTCCCCAGAGCCCAAAACCACACCGTTGAGATGGACACAGTGTAGACCCTTGGGTAATTGTCAAGTCATGTTGCAGACTTCAGGTTGTTTGGTATAAAGTAAAAAATAAATGTTTTTATTAAAAAAAAAAAAAAAAAAAAAGGAGGTCAGTGAGCTCCCATCACTGATGGTGTTGGCATGGTGGGGGTCTGCAAGGAGGATGGATGGCTTGACAAGAGACTCCAGGTTGCTGAGATGAATTTGGCAGTTGCTGCTATCCCTAGAGAAGGTAGGAAAACCTGGAAGCTTCTTTGTTTGAGGGTCTCCTTACGCTACTTTTATGGACAATGCAAATTCTACATGGTATTTGTTTTACATCTTTGAAGTAACTAAGTGAAAGTGTGGTATAAAAATAAGCACTTGATAAACCCCTTTGAAAACCTCTAGTGTCTACTAAAGCTAAGTATGCACCTATCCCATAATCTTACTTCTAGGTAATTGTCCAACAGAAATGTGTATATATGTTCAACAGTGACAACACGGGGGAACGTTCATAGTGGCACTGTGCTTAATAGCCCCATACTGGAAACAAGCCAATGCCCATTAATAGTAGAGGATAAATGCATTATTGGTTTAATCATATACAGAAATGAAAATGAACTAACTCCAACACAACAAAACGGATGATTCACAAATGTGACGCGACGTGAAAGAATCCAAACACTAAGTACATACAGCATTCACACAAAACTGTTAGCTGCTGTTGGAAGTCAGGATAGCACTTAGCTGTCAGCAGGTGGCATGAGAGGACCTCTGGGGCGTGGCGGTGTCCTGTTTTATGGCTTACGTGGGTATGCTTAGTTTGTGAAAATTTGTCAGTCAGTATGCTTATGATTTGTGCATCTTTCAGGATACATGTTATACTTCACTAGAAGTTTTGGGGTAAATTAAACAAGCAATATAACCATCCTCATTCCTCTCCACCCCACCATCCCAAGTATAAAAATAAATTTTCCAGGGTTCTCCAAAGACTTCACAGTTCCCTGAGAAATGTGACTGGACGAGCAGAGCAGGATGGTGCTGAGGTTGGCAGCTGAACACCTGTCAGGGGGAGAGGAGTCTCTGATGGCCCAGTGTGTAGGGAGGGTGTTGGGTAAGAGGCCCTCCTGGGATCAGGCAGGGCTAATGTCATTTTATCATTATCCCAGCTTCTGAAACATTTCTTGTGCAGAACAACATAAAGTTACTTAGCTTCTCAGCAGGCTTACAAGGCAGAATCAAACCTGTCTTGCCAGCTCTGCTGGGTTCCTCTCCAGCAAGATCACATATATGAATGTGCTTGGAATCAAAAAGGCTGCACAAATGTGAGTCATCGTTATCCCAGTTGCTGTGTGGATGGGCCAGCTTACATTTTATCCTAGGTCACTCATGACCTTGTTCAGTTTTGATAGCGTCTGAGAAGGGTAAAAAGGCGCTTTAAGTAAGAGTGATGATAATGATAATAACATCTACTGGCATTTATTGACCTCCTGCTGTGTGCCAGCCTGCTCCTCAGTACTTCATCCTTAATAACAACAGCCTTCTTAGGTAGGTGCTGTTCTGTCCTGTGTCACAAAGTAGGAAGTTGAGTCTCAAAGTGTTAACTGACTTGTTCACGGTTGGCAAAGGTGGGATCTGAACCAAGCTGGTCCAATTCGTTCCTAACTACTGGAGCAAATATGCTTTATTTAAGAGATGATTGCTCTCTTGAAGTTTGTAAACATCATCAGACATATGTGTCTAGCTGGGCTGGACTAAGCCTTGGTTCCTTTTTTGCTTAAGTTTCTATGTATTTCATTTTATTTAGGTTGATTTGTAAAAGCAATAAAACCTTGCTATAGTATATTTGAAAAATAAATAAAAGAATATTACTTATTGTCCCACCCTCACTTCCCAGCCATTTTTACCATTTGGGAGCATTTTCTTTCAGTCTCCTTTAGGAGCATAATTTTTTTATAGCTGTAGTCCTGTTTCCTTTGTACATGCAATGGTGTATCCTTTTTTTTTTCTTT
The DNA here is from genome assembly GCF_023851605.1 of Tamandua tetradactyla. Lineage (NCBI taxonomy): Eukaryota > Metazoa > Chordata > Mammalia > Pilosa > Myrmecophagidae > Tamandua > Tamandua tetradactyla. Next base: position 48,973,105 of record NC_135341.1, on the reverse strand, counting down.
TTGATGTATCCTTTTTTTGACCCAGAAGTTAGTCAGAAACCATCTTCATGTTGGCAGACATCACACCCAGTTTACTTTTGCTGTTGTCGGGCATTGGGAGCATTTTTAAAAGAGCAGTTTTATTCAGATAGTCACATACCATGCAATCCATCCAGAATGTACAGTGACTTTTAGTATATTCAGAGATGTGCATTCATCACCACAATCAATTTTTACAACACTTTTATTACTGCAAAAAGAAAACCCCCATACCCTTAGTAGCTACCTCTCAATTTCTCTATCCTTTGCATTGAAGGCATTTTTTGTTTTCAAATATGGACTCCCACACGAGCATCTTTCCACATCTTGGATCGTTTCCTTAGGAGGCTGACATTCCTTCACTCCTCCCAGCCCAGGCACTTTGCTTGTGGCCGAGGGTAAAGCCTGCATCATCTTAGAGGTTGGGGGCTGAATGTCCTCTTCCAGACGGAGCCATGGTGCTGAATGGAAAGCAGCAGGGCCTTAAAACATTTAATTTATTTAAAAATGTTTGCATAATAAATGAATGCCTTTTTGTTATAAAATATTTTGTATAAAACAAATCTATGAAATAAAAAATCAATGCCCTGGGGAGAACTTCCAGGAAAGATGCCAGTGTTGGGAGCTTCAGGATACACTTATCCTCGGAAAGTAATGGGTGAACAGGCAGAAACTGTCTGAAACAATGAATCTGAGGCTCCAGAGGCCAAAGGAGTACAGTGCAGCATCCAGGGAAGAGTAGGACAGGGAGAATGAAAAGCTGCAGTTCAGACACTGAGTGAATGGCACTGCAGCAGTAGCTGGTGCCCACCCCCCACCCGAGAGGCAGGAAGCCTCAGTAGGGTCTGTTGCTGGCTGCTGTGCACTGTGCATGGAGAGGGTCGCAGCGGCCTTCCCCCCTGGGACCGGGTGGGGCAAAATCGAGTGCTAAGCATACCTTCTGATGTGTGAGTTTGGGACACTGAGTCCAGGCTCTGAATCACAGTTCTAGCCTGTCTGGAGGGGTTCCCTCATGGATACTGTTTCAGTACCAGCCCACCAGGGGTGGAGCCTGTGGAGGTTGAGAAAACACACTACTTCCTTAGAGCTGCAGGGAATAGTTTGCCGAAGAGCACCATCTGCTGGGAAGGCCAGGAAAGCACAGCTTCAGGAAACCAAAAATAATAATAATAATAATAATAATAATAATAATAATAATAATAAGGCAGCTTAGGTGAAATGGACCTAGAAACACATGAACAACTGACACTGACTGTAGAAGAAATAGACTTTAACAAATCAATTATAAGTGAAAAGATTGGATCAGTCATCAGAGACCTTCCAAGAAAGAAAAGCCCAGGTGAATTCACCTGTATAACAGGTGAATTCTACTTATCATTCCAAGAAGCATTAATATCAATCCTGCTCAGACTTTTCCAGAAAATTGAAGAGAGGGGAATACTACCCATGTCTTTTTTTTTTTTTGCAAAAATTACCCTATTATCAAAGCCAGATAAAGACACTACAAGAAAAGAAAATTATAGACCAATTTCTCTAATGAACATGGTTGCAAAAATCTACAAAATACTTGTAAATAGAACCCAGCAACATATGTATATATATCTGTGTATTGGTGGGCGTGGTGGTGCATGGTCTGGAAATCAAACCTGGGTCTGTCTCATGGAAGATGAACATTCTGCCACTGAACCACCTGTGCATTCCTAACAACGTATTAAAAGAATCATACACCATGATCAAGTGGGTTTATCCCAGCCATGCAAGAGTGGCTCAACATGAGAAAATCAGTTAATAGAATACATGACATTAACAAATCAAAGGAGAAAAAACACATGATCATCTCAGTTGACACAGAAAAGGCATTTGACAAAAGCCAGCATCCTTTCTTGATAAAAATATTTCAAACAATAGGATTAGAAGGATGCTTCCTCAACATGATTAAGGCCATATATGGACAATCCACAGCTAACATTGTACTCAATTGTGAAAGACTGAAAGCTTACCCTCTAAGATTTGGTACAAGACAACGATGCCCATTTTCCCCACTGGTATTCAGTGTTGTGCTAGAAGGACTAGCAAGAGCAGTTAAGCAATTAGGCAAAAAAATAAACAGGCAAGAAAAAGAAGTAAAAGACATCCAGATTAGAAAGGAAGAAGTAAAGCTTTCACTATTTGCAAGTGACATGATCCTATATATACAGAAAGTCCCCCCAAAATCTACAGCTAAGCTACTAAAGCTAATAAATTCATTAGTGGCAGAAAACAAGATCACCAAGCAAAAACCAGTAGTGTTTCTATACACTAGTAATGAGCAATCTGAGGAGGAAATCAAAAAAAGCTTTTCATTTGTGATAGCAAATAAAAGAATCAAGTTATCTAAGAATGAAGTTAACTAAGAATGTATGCAGAAATCTACAAATCATTGTTTAAAGATATCAGAGGTGACCTAATTAAATGAAACGACTTTTTGTGTTCATGGATTAGAAGACTATTTTCATTAAGATATCCATTCTACCCAAGTTGATTTACAGATTCATCACAATCCTGATCAAAATTCCAACAGCTTACTTTGCAGAATTGGAAGAGCCAATTATCAAACTTATTTAGAGGGCAAGGAGCCCTGAATGGCCAGAAACATCTTGGGAATTAAAAAAACAAACAAACTAGGATGGAGGACTCACGCTTCCTGAGTTTAAAGCATTTTAAAAAGCTACAGTGGGGGCGGGCCGCGGTGGCTCAGGAGGCAAGAGTGCTTGCCTGCCGTGCCGGAGGACCTCGGTTCGATTCCCGGCCCCAGCCCATGTAAAAAACAAACAAACAAATAAAATATAATAAAACAAGAAAATGTTTAAAGATGTTTCCCTTTCTTCCTCCCTTCCTTCCTTCCTTCTCTGTCTTTCCTTCCCTTCCTCCCTCTCTCTTTAAAAAAAAAAAAAAAAAAAAAAAAAGCTACAGTGGTCAAAACAATGTGGTACTGGCATAAACATAGAAATACTGACCAATGGAATCAAATGGAGAATTTAGAAATAGACCCTCACATCTATAGCCAATTGATATTTGACAAGACTGCCAAGTCCACCCAACTAAGACAGAATAGTCTGTTCAACGAATGGTGCTGGGAGAACTGGGTATCCATATCTAAAGAATGAAAAAGAACTCCTACCTCACATCTTATACAAAAATTAACTCAGAATGGAACAAAGACCTAAATATAAGAACCTGGACCATTAAACTCCCAGAGGAAGATGTGGGGAAGCATCTTCAAGATCTTGTGGTTTCTTAGGCTTTGCACCCAAAGGCCAAGCAACAAAACTAAAAATAGAGAAATGGAACCTCCTCAAAATAACGTTCTTTGCTGGGTGGCCCACGCTGGCTCAGCAGGCAGAGTTCTCACCTGCCATGCCGCAGACCCGAATTTGATTCTTGGTGCCTGCCCATGTAAAAAAAGAAAGTTCCATGCTTCAAAGTGAAAAGGCAGCCTACTCAGTGGGAGAAAATATTTGGAAGCCACAAACCCAATAAGGATTTAATGTGCAAATATATAAAGAAATGCTACAACTCAACAACAACAACAAAAACAAGCGAAACAGCCCAGTTGAAAAATGGGCAAAGGACTTGAATAGACATGTTTCCAGAGTGGAAATACAAGTGGCCAAAAGCACATGAAAAGGTGCTAAAAATCACCAGCTATTAAGAAAATGAAAATCAAACCATGATGAGATACATTTCATATCCACTAGAATAGCCACTATTAAAAAAACAGTAAGTTACAAATGTTGGAGAGGATGTGGAGAAAGAGGAGCCCTAATTCATTGCTAGTGGGAATGTAAAATGGTGCATCCGCTGTGGAATATAGTTTGGAGGTTCCTCAGGAAGCTAAGTATAGAATTGCCATATGATCCAGCAATCTTGCTGCTAGGTATATACCCAGAAGAGCTGCAGATAGGTAAGATTTTGCCCCAGGTGTGCTGGTTTGAAAGGATTATGTGCTTTAGGAAAGCCATGCTTTAATCCTGATCCAAACTTGGGGAAGCAGCCATTTCTTCTAATCCCTATTCAATAAGGTAGGTTGGAATCTTTTGATTAGCTTATATCCATGGAGATGTGACTCTGCCCATTCCAGATGGGTCTTGATTATTTTACTGGAATCCTTTAAAAGAGTAAGCATTTTGGAGAGAGCAAGAAAGTCCCAAGAGCATCAGAACCAAGAGAGCCCACACAGCTGGAGACCTTTGGAGATGAAGAAGGAAAATGCTCATTGGGGAGTTTTATGAAACAAGAAGCCTGGAGAGAAAACTAACAGATGTTGCCATGTTTCCCATGTGCCTTTCCAGTTGAGAGAGAAACCTTGAACATAATTGGCCTTCTTGAACCAAGGTATCTCCCTGGATGGCTTAAATTGGACATTTTTATGGACTTGCTTTAATTTGGACATTTTCACAGCCTTAGAACATGAAACTTGCCACTTAATAAGTTCCCCCTTTTAAAAACTGTTTCATTTTTAGTACATCTCATTCCAGCAGCTAGCAAACTAGAACACTAGACTGACCATCTCAGTTGTTTCTTATGCTGCTTTCACTGTCTCAAGCTGCTTTTTCCTGGAGGGCAGATTGTGGGAGGTGGGGCATGCTGGAGAAGAGTTTCACAAGTCAGTCAATCCAGGACAACAAAGCCAGGGACCCACAAAGGAAGTGCTGGTCAGCTCTGTGCTGCCTTGGAGAGATGATAGAGGGACCAGGAGCCATGAAGCTTCTTTCATGGCTCCCCAAAGCTGCCTTTTCTTGACCTACCCAGCAAATGCAGCCCTTCACATGTTTTTCACAGCTCTCAGGAAATGTATTATTTTTAAATCTCCTCTTCCACCTTTATCCGTGGCAGGCTGTAACATTGGCCACCTTCAAAGTAGGTTCCCAGTGATCTGAAGTAACTAATCAAAAACAGTGATCACCAGTTGGCCTGTGCCCACCCTGGATCTTGGGAAAGCGGATTTTTATGGCCCTTTCTGCACCAGTAAACTATGCCATCAGCCAGACCCTACTGCTGCCTACCATGAGGGTTGGGGCTGGGTAGTGGAAACTGCCATGGAAGAGCAATTTACTGGTAATTGCTGTAATACCAGCCTGTTCCTCCTGTTCTTACCTGGATGCTATGTAGGGTTCTACTGGGAACCAGAGTTTTTTTGTTTTGTCTTTTTTGAATTTTTTATTGTGAAATATTATATACAAAAAACCAATAAATTTCCAAGTATATTTTAACAGGTAGTTATAGAATAAGATTTTGAAGTTTGGTATGGGTTACAATTCCACAATTTTTCTTTTCTTCTAGCTGCTCCAAGACATTGGAGACCAACAGAAATAGCAATGTAATGATTCAGCAATCATACTCATTTGTTAAATCCTATCTTCTCTGTTATACTCCTCCTTCTCTTTAAATAACGTATATACATAAAAGCAGTACATTTCAATGTACATTGCAACAATTAGTTATAGAACAGATTTCAGAGTTTGGTATGGGTTATAATTCCACAACTTTAGGTTTTTACTTTTAGTTGCTCTAAGCCTAAAAGAAATATCAGTACAGTGACTCAGCACTCATACTCGTTTGTTAAACCCGACCTAATCTGTTAAATTCCGCCCTCACCTTTGATCTTTCTCCTACTCTTTAGGATATTTAGCTATGCCCATTCTAACGTTTTCATCTTCGAAGGGGCTGTTGATAATATGGAATAAGGGGATGGAACTATTTGATATTATGGAAGGGCTGGCCCTTCTTTATTTCAGGACTTATCTGGTCCAGGGGCATCTGGAGGTTGTAGGTTTTGGAAAGTTACCCTAGTGCATGGAACTTTTGTAGAATCTTATATAATGCCCTAGGTATTCTTTGGGTTCGGCAGGAATGGTTTGGGTCAGGGTTTGGCAAGTTATGCTGGGTATCAATATCTAACTGAAGCAGGCATAAGGATGACCTCCAGTGTAGCCTCTCCACTCTATTTGAACTCTCTCAGCCACTGATACCTTATTTCTTAAACTGCTCTTCCCATTTTTTGTATGGATAGCATTGTTGATATCATGATACCAGGGCCAGGCTCATCCCTGGGGGTCATCTCCCACGCCGCCAGGGAGACTTTCATCCCTGGATGTCATGTCCCACGTAGCTGGGAGAGCAATGGTTTCATTTGCAGAGTTGGGCTTAGAGAGAGAAAGGCCACATCTGAGCAACAAAAGAGATCTCTGAAGGTGACTCTTAGTCACACCTATAGGTAGGCTAAACTCTGCTACATACATAAGCTTCACAAGAGCAAGCCTCAGATGAAGGGCTTGGCCTTTTGATTTGGGTGTCCCTAATGTTTGACACAGTATCTAGGGTTTCCATAATGGTAACATTTAATAGTTCTATAATTTTTCTCACATTCCTCAAGGGACTTTGCCGATACTTTTTTTTTCTTTAAGTTCTTTCTTTCTTTTTTAAATATCACATACAAATGCTAACATTCTTACCATATGATCATTCCATTCTTGATATATAATCAATAACTTACAATATCATCACATGGTTGTACATTCATCATCATGATCATTTCTTAGAACATTTGTATCAATTCAGAAAACGAAATAAAAAGAAAACAGAAAAAAAATTCATGCATGCCATACCCCTTACCCGTCATTGATCACTAGCATTTCAATCTACTAAGTTTATTTTAACATTTGTTCCCCCTATTATTTATTTATTAAAAATTTTTTTTATTAATTTTTAAATTTTTAAAAGAAGTATGACAACAAAGAAACACAAACATTCTTAACATATGATCATTCCATTCTACACATATAATCAGTAATTCAGAATATCATCATATAGATGCATATTCATCATCATGATCATTTCTTAGAATATTTGCATCAATTCAGAAAAAGAAATAAAGAGACAACAGAAAAAAATTCATACATACATACCCCTTACCTCTCCCTTTCTTTTTCTTTTTAAAATTTATTTATTTTTTATTTATGATATATAACCACATACACAAACATTCTTATCATATGATCATTCCGTTCTTGTTATATAATCAATAACTCACACTATCATCACATCATAGTTGTATATTTATTATCATGATCATTTCTTAGAATATCTACATCAATTCAGAAAAAGCGATAAAAAGAAGAAAGAAAAAATTCATACATACCATACCCCTTTCCCCTCTCCTTCACCAATCACCAGCATTTCAATTACTAAATTTATTTTAACATTTGTTCCCCATATTATTTATTCATTTTTAATCCATATGTTTTACTTGTCCATCGATAAGGTAGACAAAAGGCTCTCACAATCACACTGCGACAGTCATATCATCATACAAGTATCGTCAAGAAACATAGCCACTGGAGCACAGCTCCACATTTTCAGGCAGTTCCCTCCAGCGTCTCCATTGCATCTTGACTAACAAGGTGATATCTATTTAGTGCGTAAGAATAACCTCCAGGATAGCCTCGCAACTCTGTTTGAAATCTCTCAGCCACTGACACTTTATTTTGTCTCATTTCACTCTTCCCCCTTTTTTCTCAGTCCCTTGAAGCTGAGTTCCAGCTCATTCTCGGATTTCTGTCCCACGTTCCCAGGAAGGTTTATTTATTTTTAATCTGTATGTTTTACTTGTCAGTCAATAAACAGTACCCTGAATAGCATGAACCTTTGTTTCTCATTGCTTTGGTTATCTAGTAGTACTATATACCAAATTACTCTATTTAGTGCCCTATTTAAATAGATGTCATATTTAGTGGCATAAAACGAAATGAACATTTATTATCTAATACAGTTTCTGTAGGTCAAGAATTTAGGATCAGTTTAATTCAGTGGTTAGGCCTGAGGATCTCTTCTGAGGTTCTGGTCAAGATGTCAGCTGGGGCTGCAGTCCTTGAAAACTTGACTGGGTTTGCAGAGTCTACTTCCAAGATGGACCTTTCCCATGACTGTTGGCAGAAGGCCTCAGTTCTGGCCATAGACCTCTCTGTAGAATTGCCTCAACGGCCTCATGACAAGAAAGCTAGCTTTCTCCAAAGTGAGTGATCCGAGAGTGAGTGATCCCTGAGAGCAAGATGGAAGCCATTATTTAATGACCTAGTGTCGAAAATCATGCACCATCATTTCCCTAGTATCCTGTTACGTGAGTCAGCCTTTGTCATTGTGAGAGGCGGCTACATGGGGACATGCTTATCAGGAGACAGGGATCCTTTGGGGGGCGGGCATCTTGGTTGCTGACCGCCATACCAGTCTTAAAGAGAATGCTTCTAAATATTTCTGTTGAGAATGATGTTTGTTGTAAGTTTTGGATATATGGTCTTTATTACTTTAAGGAAGTTCCCTTCTAATATTGGTTTGTTTTGATTTTATTTTAATTAAAAAATTAATTAAAATGTGGTGATCCCCTGCAGCAGCTTCCCAGACAAATTATATGTTGCAGTCCTGCATGAACAGAAGCCAGCTTTGGATCTTTTCCTCTATCCTGTGTGATAAGCAGGAGGCACCAGCCCAATACAAGCCCTCTGTGGCTGAAGAACTCTGGAAAACAGTCCCTTTTGCCTTAGGAGAATTGCTACTTTCATTTTATATTTATCCTTTTTCGTTGCAGTGCCCAAGACAAAGATTTTGGCCACCGGAGGGGCATCTCACAACAGAGACATCTTACAAGTAAGTAGTGGTAGTAGGCTGTGCACTGTGGCCAGAGACGCAGCAGTAAGGACTGCCTCTGTTCCCACTCCTGCAGGGATGGGGAGGTCACATTCTTCTTGGAAGCCAGCCCAGTATTGCCTTACAGTTCATACTGTGAGCAGATTCTGGTTTATATTCAGGTGAAATCTGTATCTCTGTAGAATTTAACTCTTTGATACCAGCCCTTCCCCTTTGGAGTTGTAGGGAAAGTGCCCTTCCTTCCTCATGGCAGCATTCTTGTCTTTCTCAAGACTTCTCCCTTCCACTGTAAACCTCTGTTTTTCTTCCTTTCATTCCCCTTGTACATAATTGCTAGACTTTGTCACTGTTCTTCTGGTCTTCTGTTATGCTAGAAAAAATGACCAAAAGTGTCATCAACTTGCAAAAATATGTGATTCAGGCTATCACATTGTGGTGCTGCCAGGTTCTCTTAGACAATGTACATTTTTTTTGGATGTCACTTGAGGCAGCCTTAGCTGTTTGAGTAACTGTATTAACGGCTGCCTTGTAATATACCTGTCTTAGAGAAGATTCCGTAGAAGCAAAGCCTGAAATGAGGATGCTTCTGTGATTTTTTGAGAGTATCACCAGGAGAAAGGGAGTGAAGGATGCAGGATAGGGCTGGGGAAGAAAAATAAGCAAGGATGTGGCCTTAGTTAGATTATGTTTGAGCCTAATACCAAGGGAAGCTCTGGAGCTTGAATTATATGACAGAGTTAGCTCTACCTTGGGACAAGGGACCAACTGGATAGCCTGAAGTGGAGTGAGCATAACCTGTAAGAGGCAGCTTCTGTTCAGCTGCGGGCAGTTCTCTTGAGGAGGGTCCATTATGAACCATTAGTAACCAGCACTCACAGAAGTTGGATGAGAGATGCACGCTGGTCCAGGGAAGGGAATCTGAATAGGGCATAATACCTCCGATCACCTAAGATTCCCGAGTCATGTGAGTTCCTCTTAGTATATAGGTCATCCATTCTGAATTCATACAATTTGTTTTTTGGGCCTAAATGGAAAACTTTATCATTATCCCTATAAAATACAACCTTGTTAGTTTGGGTTTGTTTAGACTTGTTAATATTAGTGTGCTAACCAACTATCCCCAACTCTAGGTTGGTGCCATTTGCTAAGAATACCTCCTATCTCTTAGGCTTTGACTTTGATAAAATATTTAAATGCTATAGGTACAGCCCAGAGAGCTGTGACCCTCCACTCGGACTTCTCCCAGGTCACCCTCATCCCATTATCAACAGAGCGGTGGAACCAGCAGCATGGCCTTTATGGCAGTAGATAGGGGAGGAAAAGAATTAGATGGAAAGTCTGGAAAATGCATCCCAAAATGTCCATGTTTCTGTGGAAGAACGACTTGGCACAGTAAGAACCTCTGTGTTCTCTCTAGGTACTCGCGGACGTATTTGGTGCCCCAGTGTATGTCATAGACACTGCCAACTCTGCCTGTGTGGGCTCTGCCTATCGAGCTTTTCATGGTAGGTCAATGGACGGGACATAGCTGCCCCTGGAAGTGATTGGGGCACTGGCTGGGCTAAGGAGCGGTCTTTTTATCAAGAGCAGGAGGTTGAGAAGGAGGAAAATGCTTCACACTCAAGCAGTCCAGGACCTTGGACAGCTCCTCGGAGGTCCATTGCTCTGATGGATGCCTTGCTGTACCTTTGGATAGTAAATGAATCTCCTCTACATCTAACTAAGTTCTTGGGGAGCAGAGCATGCCTACAAAGTCATCTTCCTCCAATTTCAGTCAATTTGCCTTGTCTTCTGCCTGCTCAGGGAGCTCCTCAAGTTGTCCATATACCTAAGATCTTTGTCCTTTCCCACTAGTGGTTCCATCATTTGAATGGTTACTCTTAACTTTTTAACACACCTTTACTTTTTATCAAAATTGAGAACTAATCTGTGAACCTATTCTCTTAATAACTGAATTAACCTTGTACTCTTTTCTTCCTCTACTCCCCTCTCCCATCCATCTTATATGACCCAGTGCCACCTTCTGTATCAAAATCATGTGGTACTTATTTCTTGATTGTTGTTTCTAATTATAGTTTACATTATATTGGTGGTTAATTTCACTTAACTATGAGTTTTTCTGTTTTATTTTTTTTCTTTCCAAAGTTTCTTTGTCCTTCTTTGTTTCTCTGCTAGTTTGTTGGAATGTAAGTACATCTTTAAGAGGTGATTTAGTATGTGCTAATTTTCTAAGGCTTTACAAGGTCTTTATTTCACCCTTTCAAAGAATGCTAATTTGGCTGTGTAAAGGACTTCAGGTTCAAAATACTTTTCCTAAGTACTTTGAAATCATTGTTCCACTGTCTCCTGGCCTTCATTGTTTCTATTAAGAAGTCTGAGAATCATTTCATATGCCTCCTTCTGCAGAATTGGGAAAGTAATTACCCTATAGGGACTGTGCTGCATTTCTTTTTTCTTTTTCTTTTTCTGAGCCCATGTAAGTGACCAGAAGTTACCTAGGGTATTTCACTGCCCTTTCCTCAAACCAAAACCTGACCTGCAATCTAGCAAATCAGCCACCTTCCAGAGGTGGCCACTTTGTTTGGAGATCTCTCCTCACCAACTGCCTTGTGTGCAGCCCACCTGTCACCAGTCTATGAATATGAATGGAGTTGGGACCAGTTTTATTTTTTAATTTTTTGTTAGAATTGTACATTTACAGATAATTGATGCAGAAAGTATAGAGTTCCCATATATATCCACACCCTCACACATGCAGTTTTTCTTATTACATTTTCATTTGTGTGGTACCTTTGCTAAAATTTATGAACAAATATTATTATAATTGTATTATAAACTATAGTTCATAGTTTACATTAGGGTTCATTCTTTGTGTTGTACAATTCAATGTTTTGTTTTGTTTTGTTTTTAATTTTCTGATAACATATACAACCTAAAATTTCCCATTTTAACCACTTTCAGTTGGTGTTAATTACATTCATAATGTTGTGCTACCATCACCGCCGTCCATTACCAAAACTTTTTCATCACTCCAAACAAAACTGTACCAATTGGGCATTAACTTCCCATTCCCCATATGTCCCTGATAATTTGTATATTAATTTTTTACTCTATCAATTTGCATGTTCTGATTACTTCATATAAATGAGATTATCTAATATTTGTTCTTTTGTATCTGGCTATGTCACTCAATGTGATATCTTCAGGGTCTATCTATGTTGTAGCAGGCATCAGAACTCTACTCCTTTTTATGTCTGAATAATATTCCATATTATATATATATTACATTTTGTTTATCTTTTCTTTTGTTGATGACTACTTGAATTACTTCCTCCTTTTAGCCATTGTGAATAATGCTACTTTGAATACTGGTGTATGGGTTGCTGTGTGAGTAGCTGCTTTCAGTTCTTTTGGGTAGATAACTAGAAGTGGGACTGCCAGGTCATATATTCTGTATTCTATACTTAACTTTCTGAGGAACTGCCAAACTGTTTTCCACTGTGGCTGTACCATTTTACATTCCCACCAACAATGAAGGAGTGTTCCTATTTCTCCACATTCTCTCCAACACTTATTATTTTTATATATAATTTAATGGTAGCCATTCTAGTGCTTGTGAAATGGTATCAATGTGGTTTTGATTTGCATTTCCCTAGTGGCTAATGATGTTGAGCATCTTTTCATGTGTTTTTTGGCCATTTGTATATCTTTGGGGAAATGTCTGTTCAAGCCTTTTGCTCATTTTTTTAAAATTTGTATTAATAAAACCAGTCAACATACAATATGAACATTCTGTTTTTTCCTTCATCACATAGTTGTATATTCATCATCATGATCATTTCTTAGAACATTTGCATTAATTCAGAAAAAGAAATAAAAGTTATTTTTATTGTGTTTGATGTGTTTAGAACATGCAAATGTTCTAAAAATGATCATAGTGAAAAATAAGTTATGTGATGATATTGTGAGCCATTGATTGTATAATATAATTGAACTTGTATGTGTGTGGATATTTCTCAATAAAAACGTTTTTTAAAAAAGGAATCAGGGATACTGGAATGTAGTTCACTGGTTTCAGGTATTTCCCTCTAGTCACTCCAATATACCATAAACTAAAAAGGGATATCTGTTATAATGAGTAACAGTAACCTCGAGGATAAACTCTTGACTCTGAAATCTCTCAGCCACTGAAACTTTACTTTGTCTCATTTCTCTCTACTGCCTTTTGGACAAGAAGGCTTTCTCAATCTCATGATGATGGGTTCCAGCTCATTCCCAGGAGTCATGTCCCGTGTTACGAGAGACTTACACCCCTGGGAGTCATCTTCTACACAGAGGGATGGCAGTGAGTTCATTTGCCGAATTGCCTTAGAGAGAGGGAGGCCACATCTGAGCAGCAAAACAGGTTCTCTGGGGGTGACTTTTAAGCATAATCATAAGTAGGCTTAGCTTCTCCTTTAAAGGACTAAGTTTCATAGGAATGGGACCCAAGATAGAGGGCTCGGCCTATTAAATTGGTAGTTCCAAGGCTTGCAAGAATATCAGCAATTCCCCATATGGGGAAGTTAAATATTTCCTCCTTTTCCCCCATTCCCTTCAGGGGACTTTACAAATACTTTTTTTTCTTTGCCCAAATTATTCTGGAATATATTGGGGCATCACACTGACCTTATTAAAGCCAACAAGATCTCACTCTCTATTCAAGATTCCATGTAATTATGGTGTTCGAATAAACTGACAATGCAAGTTGAATTATATAGTGTACTACCCAAAATATAAATTTTGCACCCAATAAACATCTCTCCCTTTGGCCTCATGTAGAAGTTGAAGTTTCAAAATATAGACGAGGTCATCCTTTAACCTGTATTCTGATTTACCTTAGTCCTATCCAAATCAGCTTCGTTCATGTCTCTAGTTGAAGTCTGATCACTTTTTCAACTTTTTTAACTGTATGGGGTCATGCTGACTTTTAGAACTTCAGGGCTGTGACTCTGCATCTCAGGTGTCACATAAATACCCGAAGTTCTAGGGAAGGACCAAGTCACACACAAATAGTTCAGTATCTCAGAATTACAGTATCAACTCTGGAATAGATGTGACTGCTGTAAAAGCTTACAGTCTTTACAGTGGGCCTTAACCTGATCACCTATCCTCTCGATTTCAGTACTCTGAGTTTGTTATTATAGTTGGTCCATATGTGTGAGGCATGATAGTATGTGTCTTTTTGTTTCTGACATTTCATTCAGCATACTGTCCTCAAGGTTCTTTCACCTAGTTGCATGCCTCATAACTTCATTCTTTCTTGCAGCTCCTCACTAGTCCATTGTATACATACACTATAGTTCCCCCTTCCATTCCTCTGTAGACATACCCTCCGCCACTTCCATCCATTGCAGATTGTTATGCCGCCATAAACACCAGTTTCCAAATGTCCATTGTGTCCCCACTTTCAGTTCCACCAAGTTTACACCATTCAACGGGTTTGAAGCTTCATATGGCATCCCCACCCCGAGCCTTCTGTGGAGTCACCACATTGCCCTCCAAAGGGCTTCACCTCTCAGTTTCCCTACCGACAGTGAAGAAGTGCATCTCTGTCCTGTTGGGAGATTTTTAACTATCAGTTCAATCTCTTTACTAGTTATTGATCTATTGCTATTTTCTTTTTTGTTTCAGTGTAGTAGTTTGTGTGTTTCTAGGAATTTGTCCATTTCATCTAGGATATCTAATTTGTTGGCATACAATTATTAATAAGTATCCTCTTATAATCCTTTTTATTTCTGTGGGGTCAGTATAGTGCCTTCCCTTTCATTTCTGATTTTGGTTATTTGCATCTCTCTCTTTGTTTTCTTTGTCAGTCCAGCTAAAGGTTTGTCAGTTTTACTGACCTTTTCAAAGCAAATTTTGATTTTGTTGATTCTCTCTGTTGTTTTTTTATTCTCTATTTTATCTCCACTCTAATCTTTGTTATTTCCTTCCTTCTGCTCATCTTGGGTTTAATTTTCTCTTATTATTCTTCCAGGTATGAGGAACTCTGATTAGGTCTCTAATTTGAGAGCATTCTTCTTTTTTTATGTAAACTATTTAGAGCTATAAATACCCCCTCAGCACTGTCTTTGCTGATTCCCATAAGGTCTGATATGTTGTATTTTCATTTTCATTGCTCAAGATAATTTTTCAATTTCCCTGTGATTTCTTTGACCCATTGGTTGTTTAAGAATATACTGTTTAATTTCTACATTTTGTAAATTTTCTGTTTCTTCTTTTGTAGATTTCCAGCTTTATTCCATTTTGGTCAGGGGAGATACATTTTATGATTTCATGTTTTTAAATTTATTGAGAGTGTTCCCATTTATTAGGCTGCTTAAGCAAATATCATGAAATTGATCAGATTAAATAATGAGAATGACTTTGCCGATGGTTGTCCAAATCAAGACATCATCAAGGTGATACTTTCCCAAAACAATCTGGCATTCTGCAGCTGGATGCTGGTGAACCTTCGTTCCTTTGTCCATGGCAAAGCACATGACAGTGTCTCCTGGTCTCTTCTCTTCCAGGTTCCATCTCACCTTCCTGTTTCCTATGGCATGTTCTCTCTGTCTGAATTTCATTCTCTTATAAAGGACTCCAATACTAGACCCATCCTTGTCAAGGTGGGTCACACCTTAAGTGAAGTAGTCTGATCAAACAGTGGGTTCATACCCACAGGAATGGATTAAATTTAAAGACACATATTTTTGGGCTACACACAGCTTCAGAACACCACAATGACCAGAGTCATTTGATGAGTTTCTCTGCTGGCCACCCCACAGCTGATCCCATTCCCTCATCGTACGCACCTGAGCTGGAATTCTAGTATTCTGTTAGGAAAACTGCTCCTCCTGTCTTCAGTACGGCCTCTTTCCCTCATGATAATGTATGAGTTCCTCAATTCTCTTTAGTTTCTCTGTCAATCTAATTGCTTAGAATTTACTCATTGTTTTCTGCCCATATATGCCACCTTCCCTCTTTTTCATTCCTGCTGTTCATATTTATGAGTGCCTCCTGTATCTAGGCAGTGGCTTGGCACTGGAATTATAGCGATGACCCAGAGAAACACAATCCCTGGTCTCAGGGGGCTTACTGTTCAGCAAAGGAGGGGCTTAAACAAATAATAACCAAAAAAATATGTGACCACAGATCATGAGAAGTGCCCTGGGAAGAATAGAAGGTACTTAGAGTTGAAAGGGTTGGATGAGCTTCCCAAACAAGTAATGTTTTAACTGCAGCTTGTCTGAGAAGGAAATAGGCTCGTGAAGAATAGACAGAAGAATATTCCACACAGTGAGAGTCTCTGAGACTGAACAAATTGAATAAAGCCCAGGGTGGCTAGAATCTGATGAGCTTTGGGGAGAGGGGCACAGTGTGAGGGAGGAGAGGCAGGCGTCCCTCATATGATGGGAGTTAACTAGCCTGTTCCAAGAAAGGGGGCTACCACAGTGAGAAAACAGATTAGGCCCTTGCAAAACAGAAGCCTGAGCCTGAAACATATTTTTTTAAATGACTTTGTTGAGGTATAATTTATATGCCATGAAATTCACCCATCTTAAGTATCAGATTCACTGATTTTCGGTAAATTCACTGTGTTGTGCAACCACCACCATAATTCAGTTATAGAATGTTTCATCATCCCAGTGTGATCCTTTGTGCTTGTTTATGGTTGGTCTCGATTTCTACCTCCAGCCCCAAGCAACCCCTAATCTACTTTCTATCTATATAGATTTTCCTATTCTGGACATTTCATCTAATGCAACCAATGAATATGTGACTGACTTTCAGGGTTCATCTGTGTTGCAGCATGTATCAGAACGTCATTCCTTTTTAAAGCTGAATAGTATTCCATTGTACAGATATACCACATTTTGTTTATTCATTCATCAGTTGATGAACATTTGGGTTGTGTTCCACACTTTAATTAGTATGAATAATAGTATTATAAAAATTTACATGTGAGTCTTTGAATGAATATATATTTTCATTTCTCTTAAGTAGACATCTTAGAGTGAAATTGCTGGGTCATGTGGTAAAATTATAGAAAATATTTTTTTATTTAATTTTTTTTAGAAAACCTTTTAAGAAACACCCCAACTGTTTTATAATGTGGCTGGATCATTTTATATTCCCACCCATAGTATATAAGGGTTTCTGTTTTTTGAAATCTATTCTCTTTTTTTTTTTTATGTATTTATTGCATTGTGGTGACATTGCTGAGAGAGAAGAGAGGTAAATGCATGTACACTGATCTGAAATGCACTTTCCCTTCTAGGCCTTGTGTCTGGGACAAATGTGCCTTTCTCAGAAGTTGTGAAGTTAGCCCCCAAACCCAGATTGGCTGTGACTCCAGCCCCAGGAGCTGCTCAGGTGAGAGAACATCAGAATTTGGTCAGAGCATTTTCTTTGTGAAAGCTGGCTAGTTTTGTTTTTTCCAAGAAGATTAACTTTATGTGATCAAACAAAGGGAGAATCCAATTTTTTTCTTTTTAATTATTAAGAAAACTAAACAACTGGAGTGTGGCTGTTAGCTTGGATTCACAGTTATTATTAATTTTTCAGTCCCAGGGGTCCAGTAGATTCTGGACATATCTTCACTGCCCCATATGCCTCAGTGTGGACTCCCATTTTACCAGACTACAGAAGGTGCTAAAAGATGCTGCCACTTAGGCATGAGTCGTGCTAGAATTCTAGCCCTCAGATCTCAAGGCTGGATCCAAATAGTTGTCTTGTCACCCAAATCAGGAAATCCCTCTGAAGACAAACCCCATTTGCTACAGGTTAGGTTCTCTGGAAAGCAAATTCTGAGATGTCAGTTAAGATGTAGTTAGTTTATTGTGAGGCACATTTGGGATATACACCTGTGAAAGGAAAAAAGTAGAAGCAAGACTAGGTAGAGAGAGAAGGTGAACTGTGTTGCTGTCTCAGTGGACCCCTTTTGCTATCCTACAGAAAGTTCTGAAGCTGAGATTCTCTTTTAGAATTTTAACCAGTTAGGGTGAAAGGGCTGGACCTTAAACTTAATACCCCATGTTAATCTGTCATTTCATGTGCAGTGCCTATCAATGGGATGGGGAAGCTTTCTGTAGTCAAAGCAATCCCCAAAGGGGGCTGACAGTCATCACTACTCCCAGCACTGGGAGAACAAGTTCTTCATTTCCATAAAGGAATTTGGGTGGTACACCACAGCATCTACCACACCTCTGTTCCTGTTTGCTGAAGGTTCTGCAGTCCAGGAATTGGGAGTAAATGCACCTTTCTAGGAACTGCCAAGGATCTAAAATTTTCCCTACTTGCAAGCTAAAAAGTGAGCCTGTCACGTTTACATCAGTGGTAGCAGAAGACTTGGGACTCCTGCGTCTCAGACAAAGTACCCTGTTACTTGGCGTAGCAGACAGCACGAGCTTCATGCTCATGCTGGTTCCTCTTGCATCCTACGTCCCACGGGCATGATTGAAGTGGGCCAAGGTAGATGCTTATGCACTCAGTGTGTCTGTGTCACACCTGAAGGACCCTGAGTTTAGGAAACCCACAATCTTATAATGGAGTTGCAAGCAAACCTGCCCCACCTTTTCCCCCCAAAGAGAAATTATCTTTATTATCCTGGAGAGCAGACATATCTGCCCTCTCCTCCAGAGGGAGACACTGTTTCTCTCTCCCAAGACTTTTTGCTGTATAAACATCCTTGAAAAATTCTGAAACTAAAGCTTTCACAAGACGTGATGAATTGTCTCCCAACATAATCAGAAGCTTATGCTTTCCAGATACCTCATAGGTGCTCCCAAGCTGATTATTTTCTGTTGTGTGTCCTGATGTTTGAAAGGCAGCTCAGTATTATAGAAAGGTCCTGCTTTGGAATAAAGGACACTGAGTTCTGATTCTGATTCTGCCTCTCCTTCGGTATGTGACCTTCATGTTGAGCAAAACTCATCTTGAACCTGTTTCTTCATTTCTCAATATCTGCCCTGCCCTCTTTTTTTTTTTTTAAATTCTCTTTCATTCAATATTTTTCTATTATTTAAAAGCTATGCCACATTTTAAAAATCACTCTGTGCCAACCAAAAAAAAGGTGTAAAAATTTGCATTATGTCCTAAGACAATTCATTCCAAACAGTAATCATTACCCCACTTGGAAAGAAAGTCCTTTATCACTGAGGAATTTTTCTACTCGCTATCCAGAGAAAGATAATAAATGCTACAAAAGGGCTTTAAAAAGGAGTCAACAATGACAGCTCAGTCCCAACTTCTGGAGAGGAAACAATTGGGGAAAGAGTTTCTGCCCACATGTCCAAAAGGCAGCCAAGATGGAGCAAGGAAATGCCTTGTTCAGCATGCAGCAGCCCACAGGTGGGGGGGTCTGCCGGGAGAACCTCTTCACAACACCTGAAGGCCCAGTTAGTTCACCTTGTATATTTTCAAGAGCTTGATCCAACTTCCCTCTGGACTTGTAGGTAACAAGTACAAACTTGGTGTTCTCCCTTCTCAGAAGTGCAGCAACCTCTACAATTAAGTGACACGTTTTTTTAAAGTCCATTAACAAGGCAAAACTAAGCTATGGTGTCTGCAGCCAAGGAGCAGGGTGGTTAGTAAGTAGAAGGGCACAGGCTTTAGGGAGAGCAGGTCAGGGAGTCCCTCTACTCCTGGAGGTGGGGGGAAAGGGGGGACGGGAGAGAGGTGAATAAACACTGGTGTCTGCTTTGTGATAAGTCACCAGCCTGGACACTTAGGATCTGTACCGCTTTCTGTACGCATGCCACGCTTTAATTTAAAAGGGAGCTTTAAGAAGCCATCTTTCTCATCTCTTCAACTACTCTGTGCAGTATGACCACTGGCTGCTGAGGAGCCCAGCAGAGTGGGCCCCAATGAAAAAGCCAACATAGTAATAATGAGGCATTTACATGAATGTCGACAGTTCAGAACTGTGATTTGTCCTAATAGATCTACCTCCTTTGAAGAAAAGAAAAGTCAGGAAAAAAACAAACAAACAAAAAAAACAAACACACACAAGAAGAAATGTGAAGGGTGCCTTAAAAAGAAGGCTAGAGGCTTGTTCCTCACTCTGGTATCCAGTGAGGCCAAAACCCACAGCCCTTTAAGTTGAAACACGTTCTTTCAGTTTCTTTTTCAGACTTCTTTTGGGGGGAGTGGTAGAAAAGAGGAGTGCCAGGAGTGCCCTTGGCACGATTACTGTCTCTCTTCTGGGACAGAAAAGAGAAGTTGACTCAAACTTGGGCCAGAACTTGTTTTGAGACAACTTCTGAAACAGAGTATTTTCATTTCTTCTCTCCTCACTGCACACACTGGCCTTAAGATAATGCTTTGGAGGTGGTCTGAATGGAGAGCCTCTCTTCCTAACAAGTAGATGCCTCCCAGCAGCCACACGGGAGGGGATCTAAGAAATAATTCCTCTCTAAGTGAGAACCTCCCCACCTTCCCTCCAGTCTACTGTCCTATTGTGAGCCAGCAACTCACAAGCAGGAAGGAAAAGAGGATCCTACTTGGGTGGAGGAGAAGACTGCCCTGCCCTCTTTTAACCCATTAATTGTGAGTCTTTAATAGACGAGGAGAGTGAAAGCACTTTATAAACTAGTGTAGGTGCGTTTGGCTCAGGGGCAGAATTCTCGCCTTCCCTACTGGAGACTCAAGTTCGTTTCCCAGTGCCTGCCCATGCCAAAAAAAGAATAAACCAGTGTACACACTAGTGACAGCAAGTCAGTATTGGGTCACCACCTGCTTTTACCAGATCAGGTGTATCAGTGAGGAATGCTTTCAGCCATGTACAAAAAAAGATCCTTGACTACTGATGGCTTTAACAAGAGTTCTCATGTAATTGGAAGTCTGAAGAGAGTTTCCAGTGTTAGTTCAGGAGTTCAGCAGTGTCATCAGGACTCTGGGCCATGTTCCCTGCAGTTCTCCACATCAGCAGTGTACAGTGGAAACATAATGCAAGCCGCATGTGTTATTTTAAATTTTTTCGTATCATTTTTTAAAAACAAAAATGAATAAATGGAAATACAATTTTCTTTCATTTTAATACTTAATTTTAAATTAATTGCTTTCATTTTAATAATATAAATGTTAATGATACATTTTATTTAATCCACTGTACCAAAAGTATTGTCATTTCAGCAAGTAATTGATATGAAAAATTATTAATGAGATATTTTATGTTCTTTTTTTAATGAAGGCTTTGAAATCTAGTATGTATTTTACACT
This sequence comes from Tamandua tetradactyla, assembly GCF_023851605.1. Taxonomy (NCBI): domain Eukaryota; kingdom Metazoa; phylum Chordata; class Mammalia; order Pilosa; family Myrmecophagidae; genus Tamandua; species Tamandua tetradactyla. The sequence goes on along the minus strand of NC_135341.1, from coordinate 48,952,162 downwards.
TCCAGCACATCACGGGTGTTTGTTTTTTTTTTTTAGTATTATATTTTTTAATTTTTAATTTTGAAATAATTATAAATTCATAGAAGTTGCAAAAAAAAAAAAAGAAAATAGAGAAAAGTCTCATATACCTTCATCTGTTTTTTACCACCGTAACATCCTACATACCTACAGTACATTAAAACCAGGAAATTCACTGTGGTACAATTCGTAGATCTTGTTTAGATTTCACCAGTTTTACATGTGCTCCTTTACGTGTGTGTGTGTACTTCTATGCAATTTTATCATGTGTGCAGATTCCTGTAAGCACCATTTTTTGCAGTCATTACACACCGAAGTGATTCATTACCCCAAGGATCCCTTATATTATCCCTGGAAAAACACATCCCTCCCTCCCTAATCTTTGGCAACTATGCTTCATCTCTGTAATTTTGTCAACTCAGGAATATGCTATCAAATGGAATCATACAGGGTGCACGTTTTTGGATTGCTTCTTTTGCTCAGCTAATTCCCTTGTGAGCTGTCCTAGTTGTGTATCTCAATAGTTTTTATCTTTCTGTGGCTGAATAGTCATCCATGGTATGGCTGGACCACGCAGCTCAGTTTTGACTAGCCAGGTTTCAGTGCTCGATAGGCACAAATGAATTCTGGCTGCTGTACTGGATAATTCAAATCTAGATGTTCTCCAGATGGCCACAGGATGTCTTCAGCTGCTCCAAGTGTCATGTTCTCACACAACTGGATACAGGAATTGGAGTGCTAGTGGGCTGAGAGTTCTAACAGACTTGCTGCTTATCAAGAAGAGATATACTATATATACTAGTCTATTAGTCACTAGTTAGTTATACAGTCAACCCTCCTTGTATGAAAGGCTGCAATGTGTTTGACTGTTTCATCCTCTCTATAGGGCCACCAGCAGGAAGCAAGTATAACTTAAAGCTTCAGGTAGCAAACAATGACATCTGCCTCATTGTAGGTAGCAAATACGCTGCGTGTGAATTGCTATTCACTCTGTGTGAACTGTTCTTCTCCCTGTAATGCTATGACGTTAAACCCAAATGAAATCTCATAATTCTTCTCAACACTGGGCAGCCATCAATGCCCGTCTTAGATTTTTGGCACAAGAGACAATTTGCAGAGTGGATTTGTGGACTGGACTGTAAACTGTAAACTCCTTGAGAGTAGGGCCACATCTTCTGTTTTCTCTCAATGGCAGCTGCAGCGGTGCTTGTGCTCAAATGGAAAAGCAAACAGTAGTGATGTTTTCTCCCTTGACACAGCTGAATGTTGGACGTTCCCCCATGGAGAGGAAATCAAAGCCCCTTTACCTTTGTTCTCTGACTCCTTAATCCTCGAGTAGGTTAGGGCAGCCTTAAGATGGCTCTCCTGGGGTCTCTTTTTAAAGTACCACCTGTTATCCTTTGATTTGTTTTACCCATATGGTCTGTTTTTCAAAAGATTTTAAAGTGTGTCATAGATGAATGTCTCAGAACCAGAACAATGGTCATCTCCCCTTTGGGAGGGGCAAAGGATTTTATTTCCCTCAGCCCTCCCCTGCAGTTCCAACTGACTGTGGACTTGGAAGCCAGCAGGGTCCTTCTCATTGGCTCTGACCGTTAGCGAACTCCTTTCTGAGCCTTCACTAATACAACTGTCCCAGCTGCACCAAGATAAGACTCTAGTTGCGTAATCAGTTACTGAAGTACTTGCCTTGGGGGTTGAGATGCATGAAGAAGAAATGAGCAGGCACATAGGTGGAATTCTCACCTGCCATGTGGGAGACCTGGGTTCTGTTCCCAGCCCATGCATCACCATCACCACTACCCCAAAAGAAAAAAGAAGAAGAAGGAATGAGATTGTTATGAGTTATGTTTACTTGTGATTTCTGTGATGGGGAAGAAAATTTGGGTTTCTTGGTTTTAAGGATTGTATATAAGACAACATGCTCAAGTAGGTCTAAATTTCTCAGGCTAGACTTACAGAGGATTAGGCAAAAACTGCTTTAAAAAAAGAGAGAGAGAGACAGGAAAAGAAAGAATGTGGAATTGTGGATTGACCTTTTTCATTTCTTTTTAGTTTCTTTTGGTTTTGGTTTGTTATGCACACGCTATAATTTTGTAGCCAGCTTTTTTTTTTAATTTTTTTAATTTTATTTTTTAAAATGCCAGAAAACACCAAACAAACAAAAACATTCCTATTTTGATCATTCCATTCTACATATATAATCAGTAATTCACAATATCATCATGTAGTTGCATATTCATCATCATGATCATTTCTTGGAACATTTGCATCTATTCAGAAAAAGAAATAAAATGAAAACAGAAAAAAAATATATACATACCATACCCCTTACCCCTCCCTTTCACTGATCACTAGCATTTCAAACTAAATTTATTTCAACATTTGTTCCCCCTATTATTTATTTTTATTCCATATGTTCTACTCGTCTGTTGACAAGGTAGATAAAAGGAGCATCAGACACAAGGTTTTCACAGTCACACAGTCACATTGTGAAAGCTATATCATTAAACAATCATCATCAAGAAACATGGCTACTGGAACACAGCTCTACATTTTCAGGCAGTTCCCTCCAGCCTCTCCATTACATCTTTTTTTTTTTTTAATAAGACTTGACTCCTGAACTTTTAAAAAAAATTTTATTTTATTTTTTTAAACACCAAAAAACACAAAGCAAATGCAAACATTCCTATTTTGATCATTCCATTCTACATATATAATCAGTAATTCACAATATCATCACATAGTTGCATATTCATCATCATGATCATTTCTTGGAACATTTGCATCTACTCAGAAAAAGCAATAAAACAAAAACAGAAAAAAGATTTATACATACTTTATCCCTTACCTCTCCCTTTCACTGATCGCTAGCATTTCAAACTAAATTTATTTTAACATTTGTTCCCCTTTTGTTTATTTTTATTCCATATGTTCTACTCGTCTGTTGACAAGGTAGATAAAAGAGGCATCAGACACAAGGTTTTCACAATCATACAGTCACATTGTGAAAGCTTTATCATTAAACAGTCATCTTCAAGAAACATGGCTACTGGAACACAGCTCTACATTTTCAGGCAGTTCCCTCCAGCCTCTCCATTACATCTTGCATAACAAGGTGATATCTACTTAATGTGTAAGAATAACCTCCAGGATAACCTCTCGACTCTGTTTGAATCTCTCAGCAATTGACACTTTATTTTGTCTCATTTCACTCTTCTCCCTTTTTGATCGAGAAGGTTTTCTCAATCCCTTGATGCTGAGTCTCAGCTCATTCTAGGGTTTTTCTCAATCCCTTGATGCTGAGTCTCAGCTCATTCTAGGATTTCTGTCCCACATTGCCAGGAAGGTCCACATCTCTGGGAGTCATGTCCCACGTAGACAGGGAGAGGGTGGTGAGTTTGCTTGTTGTGTTGGCCGGAGAGAGAGGCCACATCTGAGTAACAAAAGGGGTTCTCTTGGGGGTGACTCTTAGGCCTAATTTTAAGTAGGCTTGACCTATCCTTTGTGGGGTTAAGTTTCATATGAATAAACCCCAAGACTGAGGATTCACCCTATAGCTTTGGTTGTCCACCCTGCTTGTGAGACTATCAAAAATTCAAGTTGAATTTTCCCCCGTTTGTAGCTTGCTTTAAAAAAAATTCAACAAAAGTATTTTCCTTTTTAAACACACATAATGCATTATTTATTTTTATTTATTTCTTTTTTTGCATGGGCAGGCACTGGGAATTGAACCCGGGTCTCTGGCATGGCAGGTGAGAACTCTGCCTGCTGAGCCACCGTGTCCACCCAACACATTATTTTTAATGACTGTATAATATGCTATCTGGTGTATGAAACATCATTTCCCATATCTTAGAGCAGTTTTCAGTAACCCTGTGTGGATAAAGAGTTCATAAACTCTTTTCTGTTCTGAGTGAGAATATTACCTTTGATATACTTTCTAGTTCTTTTCCTGGACACTTGATAAAAATGGAGTTATTAACAATATTACTAGTAACATTGCATAGTTAAAATGGCCTCCAATTAGAATACTGCATCTGGACTGGGAAAAACATGTTGGGATGTCATACTTAGGGCTTCCCTGAGTGCAGACTCACAATGAGCATGGCTATTTATGCAAGTGTTCGTGAAGTTGTTACAAGAGGTATTGGCTCCTGTGGGACTTGAGTTTTCAAAGCCATGTTGGTTCTTGCATCTGTACCATGTGAATCTCGTCTTCTTGCATTTGATCTATAACTTGGGGAGAGAGGGAGGATAAAGGGGAGGCAGAGAGACCCACTCCTGGACAACTGTGTGAACTGCTGTATGCACCATTGCATGGTCTCCCATTGAAAAGAAATGCCTGCAGCCCCTGCAGATGCCTGCAGTCTCCCAAATGACTGTTTATAAGACATCATGTTTAAGTGAGTCTAGATTTCTAAGGTGCGGCCTATTGTAGTCTAAGGAGCCTGAATTTTAGTGGAGTCTGAGAAGACCCCTTGTGGGCATGACACCATATGTTTAGGAGTATTTCCTTAGTAGCACTTTGCAGAAGTAGACTGTTTGGGTCAAACACTGTGAAATTTTCAAGCACCTTAATATGGAAATAAAGTCAAGTTGGTTCTCAAAAAGATGGCACCACCAACTCCCACTAGCTGTGTAGTGAGACAGTCCATATTCAGGTACCCTCAGCAGCATTTTTTTTTTTTTTTACATTTGTAGGCTTGATTACAAAAAATTGGTTCTTGTCATAATTTGCATTAAAAAAAAAAGCAGGGCTTTTAAACTATAGGTTTTTCGTTTAAATCAAACTGGCATTTTCGTTTTTATGGATTGAGGCTTTTTCCCAACCAAATTTAAAAAATACAAGTAATTAAGCTATAAAAATTGTATATCACAAGTAACAACCAGAACTAAGGAGGCTTTCTGCCTTATCCCCTACCACCTACCTCCATTCTAAATCCCTCTCTCTGCCCTTCCAGGTCTACGAGGCTCTCCTTCTGAAGTATGCCAAGCTGGAGCAGAGAGTCCTGTCCCAGCTCCAGGGACCTCCGAAGTGAATTCTGCAGGCCCAGACACCCCTGTATCCCCTGCCTGGCCAAACTCAATGATCCCCCTTGGGGATGTGGCTCTGGATGGCAGGGATCGTCTTCCCTGTTCTGAGTGGCTCAGCCTGCCCATGTTGACTCCTTGGAGTGCTCCAGCCCTGTCTAGGACCACTTGAAATCTAGCTTCAGGTGTCTTCCTGGAAATAGATGGGCTGCTTGTGCCCCTGTGCCCTTGTACCCAGGACAGGAAAGCATCTCTCTTTTCCTGTCTTTTATTGCAGAAGTCAGGATAATGCCGAGTGTGGGATGTGTTCAGTAAAAATTGTGACTTTCCCTTTCAAAGGCAGAATTAAAGCTAATTCAGGGACCTAAATCAGAATCGAGGTGATAGCTTTCCATCACACATGGACCCCAGCCTGTCCCCTTCTTCAACCCTGACTCTCTGACCACTTCCCCAAACCCTGACTCACAACCATCTCCTGTCCCATATCCTGACTTCACTGTCCATCCTCTCCTCCAACCCTACCCCCCACCAGCCCTTCTCTCCCAGAACCATTGGCAAAACCCTCTCAGCTATATCTTTCTTCCTCCTTTCCAGCTGTCTGAAGTGCCCTCCCTGTTTCCTTTCTTCTCTGACCTGTGCTTACCCTTCTTTTATGCTCCTACCCTTCTCTGTCTTCAGCATTTGTTCTCTTTCCCTCCTTAATCACTCTTCCCTTCCCACCAGAACCTGATATAATCACCACCTCCAGCCAGAAAAACCTGACAGGCCTCCTTCAGCTCTTCCCAAAGGCTGTCTGACTCCTGTTCATACCAGATGACTTGGAGGGGTCATCACCCAGGAGAGTCAATTCAGGGCTCCTCTTTCCTTCTCCATTTCTTCTCCCCCCCCCCCCCCTTGCTATTTGCCTTTTGAAGGAACTGGATCATTTGGGAGAATTCCAAAATTGGATTTCCCAAAATCCAATTCTGAATTTTGCTGATTCTATCCCTATTGTATCATTTAGCATGTTCTCTATCTTCTGTAGTTGCTGAAAACTTGATTGGATCTAGAACAGGGTTTGTCAATCTCAGAGCTATTGACATTTGGGACTGGGTAGTTCCTTGTTGTGGGGGCTGGCTTTTCCACTGGAAGATGTTTATCAGTATCCCAGATTTCTATCCTCTAGATGACAAAGAAAAAAAAACCCATAAAAGGTAGGAGATCCATGACCAAGACCCAGCAGGGTGGACCCTTCCCTCTTCCTTGGTCCTGTGCAGCTGAAGAGTCACACAGAGGCAGCACAGCCTGGGTCCCTTCTGCCCTGGATGCATACCATGGAGCCACTCACAGCAGTTAAGTTAGAACTCAATGCATATCCCATCATGGGGTCCAAGTCCACAGGAACCCAGGTTGGAACACAAGTGACTAATTAGCACACATAATAAAAGTTCCCTAGGAAATAAAACAGACCGTGACAGAATCATTGGCAAGAGGTGGATGTATGCAGTTCAGCCTCTAATTGTTGGATCACCTATAAAAAAAACCAATAAAACACCTTTTTGGATTGACTCAGTCTGACTTCCCAGAGCAGGATACCCTAGAGGGGAAACCAGAGGCAGAAAAGCCTCATGGAAAAAAAGGGAGAGTTGAACTGTTGTGAGGCATGATTGGTCCCAGAACTGGAAAGTATAATACAAAGGGGGCACTAAGTGAGGGAGAGAAATTAAACAAATCAGAGGAACTGGGGTAAAGATTCTGCACAAAACCTAACAGAACAGACCAGGATTTCTGGAGAAGGAATAGAGGAAATGCAGCTTTCCCCTGGAGGTGAAACATTTGCACATAAAAGGGCAACCTTAGAAGTTCTACTGCATATCCAGGGCAAGATTGAGGTGTAGACGACTTGTGAAAATCCAAATAAACATATGCTGCTATAAAGATCTAGTAAGAGTTGGACCAAGCCTCAAAGAAGAGCCTTAAGATATCTACAATGAAACCATAGGCAAAAGAGGGTGAAAGGACCTTCAGAATTAGTACATCAAGGAAACCAGATGCTTAGACATCAGCAAAAAATGGCAAGCCATACTGAGAAACAGGAAGATATGGCTTAGCCAAGGGAACAAATTAAAACTTCAGCAGAGACGAAATTAGGAACAGCTAATCAAAGAAGATCAAATTCCATCAATTCAAGGAGATGAAGGAAAATCCATATAGAAAAAAGTTAATGATAGTTATGGAGCTAAAGGATATAAAAGGAAAATGTGTGGCCATAAAGAAGAATTAGGAAGTTTAAAAAATTGTTTTAATTATGTGGATGAAAGCATAGTGATGGTGATAAAAGTGCGCTACAGGTATACAAATGTAGCAGATTTGAACAGGCAGAAGCAATAGTGAACTAGAAAACATAATGAAAATCATGCAGTCAGAAGAACAGAAAATATATATTTTTAAATTGAGCAGTATCTCAAGGACTTGAGTGGGAGCATGAAGCATACCAGTATGCATTATGGGGATCCCAGAAGAACACAACGGGAAAGGGGCAGAAGGAATATTTGAGGGAATAGCTGAAAATTTCTCAATTACATAATCCAAATTGTATAAACATTAATAGATTTCCTCTGAAACACATACTAATCAGAATGACAAACGACAAAGAGAATTGTGAAAGCAGCAAGAGAAAAGGTTCACTTACAAGGGATTTATCAGAAACCATTGAGATGAGGAGACGGGTATGATAAATTTAAAGGTGCTGAAAGAAAAAAACTGCCCGTGAAAAATTCTTTGGCAAAATGGAAAAGACAATCATCAAACTTTCTTGGAAGGAAAAGGAACTCTGAATAGTCCAAAACATCTTGAAAAAGAACAAAGTAGGATAGCTCACATTTCTTGACTTCAAACATTACAAAGTTACAGTGGTCAAAACAGCATGGTACAAATATATATACAGAGAGAGGGAAATACTCTATAGCTAAAATACACTAACCATTATGTTAGCTTTCAGCAAGTCATGATCTTTTTGCTGCTGGAGGGTTTTGCTTTGATGTTAATGGCTGTTGACCAGTTGGTGGTGTGTGCTGAAGGTTGGGGTAGCTATGGCAATTTCTTAAAATAAGACAATGTTAGCTACATCAATCGACTCCTCCTTTCATGGAAGATTTCTCTGTAGCATCTCATCCTGTTTTGATAGGATTTTACCCACAGTGGAACTTCTTTCAAAACTAGAGTCAAACCTTTGAACTTCTTTCAAACCTTACAGCTGCTTTGTCAACTAACTTGATGTCATATTCTAAATCTTCTGTTGTCTGAATCCTTTGTTGTTAAACATTTCAACAGCATTCACAACATCTTCAGCAAGTGTTGATTCCATCTCAAGAAACTACTTTCTTTGCTTACCCCTAAGAAGCAATGCCTCATCTATTCAAATTTTATCATGAGATTGCAGCAACTTAGTCATATTTCTAGGCTTCTAATTCTAGGTCTCTTCCTATTTTTACCACATATGATGCTATTTTTCCACGGAAGTCTTGAACCCCACAAAGTCATCCTTGAGGGTTGGAATCAGCTTCATCCAAACTCTTGGTAATGTTGGTATTTTTACCTTCTTTCATGAATCATAAAATATTCTTAATGGCACTTAAAATGGTGAATCCTTCCCAGAAAGTTTTCCATATATTTTGTGCAGATCCGTTAGGGGAAATCACTAGCTATGGCAACTATAGCCTTACAAAATGTATTTCTTAAATAAAACTTGAAAGTTGAAATGACTCCATGATTCATGGACTGCAGAATGGGTCTTGTGTTAGCAGACATGAAGGCAACATTCATCTCATTTATCTCTCCATCCCCCAGAGCTCTTGGGTGAGGAGGTGCATTGTCAACAAGCAGTTGTATTTTGAAAGGAATCTTTTTTTTTCTCTAAGCAGATCTCAACTTAAAATAATCAGTGAACCCTGTTGTAAACATGTTCTGTCATCCAGGCTTTGTTGTTCCACTTATAGAGCACAGGCAGAGTCTATTTAGCTTCATCCTTTTTTTTCCAACTAGATATTATTACACTGTCAACATTATTATATTACAGAATCCTGAAAGATACCATTTCAATTGCAATTATCAGTAAATCAAAAACAATTTTAATTCTTAGTTTTCTTTCAGTCAGCCATCTGTTGCCGTAATTTTACATGTTTTTTCTCTTTAATTTTTTTATCATCACAATCAGCTTTTTATTTTTGTGAAAAATAACATACAAAAACAATAAATTTCAAAGCACATCACAGCAGTTAATTGTAGAACAGATTTCAGAGTTTGGTACAGGTTACAGTTCCATGATTTTGGGTTTTTCTAGTTGCTTGAAGATACTGGAGACTAAAAGAAGTATTTATAGTGATTCAGCACACGTGCCTTTGTTAAACCTGACTTACTCTGTCTAACTCCACCCTCACCTTTGATCTTTCTCTCACTCTTTAGGGGTATTTGGCTGTGTCCATTCTAACTTTTTCATGTTGAAAGAGGCTGTTGATAATATGGGATAGGGGAGCGAGGTGATGTTCTGGAGAGGCTGGCCCCTCTGCATTTCAGGACTTATGTGGTCCATGGACCTGTCTGGTAGGTTTCGGGAATGGCCAGTTGGGTTTTGACAAGGCTGCCATTTGACTCCATTGGGACAGAATAGTCTCTTTAATGTGCTGAGAGAACTGGATATCCATCTGTAAAAGAATGAGGGGGGCCCCTATTTCACACCATATACAAAAACTAGCTCAAAAATGAATCAAAAGTGCCCCCCAATAAATCCCAGAGTGATTTGAACAGTGAATAAAAAAGTGTTTGCAAAGTCCCCTTGGGGGAATGGCAAGAAGGGGAAAATTCAACTTCTCCACTTGGAGAATTCCTGATATTCTCGCAAACAGTGTTGACAACAAAATCAATAGGCTGAGCCTTCAATCTTGGAGTTTGCTCATATGAAACTTATACCCATAGAGGAGAGGCTAAGCCTACTTAAAATTAGGCCTAAGAGTCACCCCCAGAGAACCTCTTTTGTTGCTCAGATATGGCCTATCTCCGCCAACACTGCAAGCAAACTCACTGCCCTCCCCCCCTCTACGTGGCACATGACTCCCAGGGATGTAAACCTTCCAGGCAAGTGTCCATTAACTGATGGGTAGATATATAAAATGTGATATGTACATACAGTGAAATATTATTCAACTTTTGAAAAATAATTAAGTTCTGGTACATGTAGCAACATGAATGAAACTTGAAGACATCATGTTGAGTGAAATAAGCCACAAAAGGACAAATAATGTGTGATCTCTATGATATGAAGTAATTAGAATAAATTCATATCATCAGAATCTGGAGTATTGGTCAGTTGGGGGTAGGGAATGGGGAGTTAATACCATTGGTGTACAGAGTTTCTATTTGCGTTGATTGTAAAATTTTGGTAATTGTGTTGTAACACAAATTGTGCATGTAATTAACTGCATTGAATTATATAGATGAATGTGGTTACAAAGAAAAATTTTATGTTGTGTATTTATGTGCCAGTTTGAATCTGTTGTGTACCAAGAAAGGATGTGTCATTTAATCCTCATTCAGTATTGTGGGTGGGATGTTTTTCATTGTTTCCATGGAAATGTGACCCACCTGATTGTGGGTGGTAACTCTTTTTTTCTGTTTTCTGTTTCTTTTTTGGGGGGGGGGAGTAACTTTTTTTATTTTGACATGAATGGACACCGGGAATCGAGCTGAGTGGTAACTTTTGATTAGATGGTTTCCATGGAGATGTGTTTCCACCCATTCAAGATGGGGTTCCTTACTGGAGCCCTTTAAGAGGGAACCATTTTAGAAAAAGCCTACGGAGTCCACCCAGCCAGAGACCTTTGCAGATGAATAAAGGAAATGCCTCCAGGGAAGCCTTTGAAGAAGCCTGAAGAGAAAGTTAGCAGACATCACCATGTGCCTTTCCAGCTGAGAGAGAAATTCAAAATACCATAGGCCTTCTTGAACCAAGGTATCTTTTCCTGGATGCCTTGATTTGGGTATTTTATAGCCTTGCCTTAATTTGGACATTTTCACTGCCTTAGAACTGTAAACTTGCAGATTGATAAATTCCCTTTTTAAAAACCATTCCATTTCTGGTATATCGCATTCCAGCACCTTTTACAAAATAGAACAATATATTTCTAGAATAAAAATTATTTAAAAAATACATAAGACTATAACAAAAACATTGAACTCTATTGTAAATGATGGGTTATAGTAAATAGTACAATTATAAAAATGTTCTTTTGTGAATTGTCACAAATATACTATGCTAAAGCAAGGTGGTAATAATAGGGTGGTATGTGGGAACTCTGCATTTTATGCATTAATTTTCTATAAATTATAATAAAAAGATATAATTGGGGGAGGGACAAGAGCTAAAGGGGAGTTTTGGTTTGATATTTGGTGAGGCTGTGTTTATTTTATAAGGAGAAGCCCAGGACCAGATGGCTTCACGGGAGTTTTGTCAAACATTGCAAAAAAACTAACACCAATCCTGCTCAAGCTTTTCAAAAAAATTGAGTAAGAAGTAACTCTACCTAACTCATTTTATGAAGCTAACATCATGCTATTGCCAAAGCTGGATAAAGGCTCTATAAGAAACGAAAACTACGAACCAATCTCCTTAACGAACCTAGGTGCAAATGTTCTCAGCAGAATACTGGCAAATCGAATCCAATTGCACATTAAAAGAATTATACTTCATGACTAAATAGGGTTTATACCAGGAATGCAAGGGTGATTCAGCACAAGAAAATCAACCAACATAATGCAGCACATTAACAAATTGAAAGGGAAAACTTACATGATCATATCGATTGATGCTGAAAAAACATTTGACAAAATTCAGCTCTTTTTCTGATAAAACAGGGAAGTAGGAATCGAAGGAAATTTCCCCCATATTACAAAGGGTATATATGAAAAACCCAAAGCCAGTATCATAATTGATGGTGAGAGATTGAAAGCATTCCCCCTATTACCTGGAATGAGACAAAATACCCATTTGCGATACTATTATTTAATGCTGTGCTAGAGGTCTAGCTAGAGTGATTGGGTGAGAAAAAGAAAGGGCATCCAAATAGGAGGAGAGGAAGTAAAACTCATTATTTGCAGATGACATGATACTAGGAAAATCCTGAGAAGTCTATGACAAAGCTACTTGAACTGATAGACAAATTCAGTAAGGTGGCAGGCTACAAGATTAATGTCCAAAAATCAGTAATATTTTATTCACAGGTAATAACCTAACAGGAGACAATGATAAGATTCCATTCAAAATAGCAACCAAAAGAATAGATGTCTAGGAATAAGTTTAAACAGGAATGTCAAGGGTCTGTACATTGAAAGCTACAAAACATTACTAAGAACAACAAGAACAAACAAACAAACAAAAGACCTAAATAGGTGAACAGACATTCTGTACTCATGGACAGGAAAGCTGAATGTCATTAAGATGTCAGTTCTACCCATACTGATCTACAGATTCAACGCAGTACCGATCAAAATTCCAACAACTTATATTGAAGACTTGGAAAAGCTAGTTATCAGATTTATTTGGAGGGGAAAGAGACCTCGAATAGCTAAAGATGTCCTGAAAAAGAAGAGCAAAGGAGGAGGACTAACACTTCTTGACTTTAAAGTTTACTATAAAGCCATAGTGGTCAAAACAACATGGTACTGGCACAAAGATAGGAAGGATTGACCAATGGGAATCTACAAGAGTACAGAGATAGGCCACCAAATCTATGGTGATCCCTGATAAAGCCTCCAAATCCAGGGTCTATTGAAGACTATTTAGAAGAATAGTATTTTCAATAAATGGGAATGGGAGAACTGGATGTCAATAGCCAAAAGAATGAAAGAGGATCCCTACCTTACACCTCATACAAAAATTAATAGAAAATAGATTAAAGTTAACTGATGAAAAAATAAAGGATTAAAGACCTAAATGTAAGAACCAGTGCCATAAAAATCCTCAAAGAAAATATAGGGAATAATTTTTAAGACCTAGTAATGTGAAGTAGCTTCTTAAACTTTATACCTAAAGCCCAGGTAATGAAAGAAAGAAATGATAAACGGGAAACCCTCAAGATTGAACATTTCTGTGCTTTAAAGTATTTTCTCAAAAAAAAAAAAAAAGGTGAAGAGGCAGCCAACTCAATGGGAGAAAATATTTGGAAACCATATGTCAAAGATTTGAAATCCTCTGTACATAAAGAAAATATACAACTCAACAACGAACAACCCAGTTATAAAATGAGCAAAGTATATGAATAAACATATTTCCAAAGAACAAATACAAATGGCTAAAAAGCATATGAAGAAATCGTCATCTTCATTAGCTATAAAGGAAATGCAAATCAAGATGACAATAGCATATCACCTCACACATATATGAATGGCTGCTATTGAGTCCCCTTCGGGGAATGGTGAGAACAGGGAGAAGTTCAACTTCCCCAAGTTGAATTCTTGATATTCTCACAAGCGGTGTGGACAACCAAAGCTATAGGCTGAGTCCCCAATCTTGGGGTTTGTTCATATGAATCTTAACCCCACAAAGTATAGGTCAAGTCTACTTAAAATTTAGGCCTAAGAGTCACCCCCAAGACAGCCTCTTTTGTTGCTCAGATGTGGCCTCTCTCTCCAGCCAACACAAGCAAACTCACCACCACCACCCCTGTCTATGTGGGACATAACTTCCAGGGGTGTGGACCTTCCTGGCAACGTGGGACAGAAATCCTAGAATGAGCTGAGACTCAGCATCAAAGGATTGAGAAAACCTTCTCGATCAAAAAGGGAGAAGAGTGAAATGAGACAAAATAAAGTGTCAGTGGCTGAGAGATTCCAAACAGATTCGAGAGGTTATCCTGGAAATTATTCTTAGGCATTAAGTAGATATCACCTTGTCATTCAAGATGTAATGGAGAGGCTGGAGGGAACTGCCTGAAAATGTAGAGCTGTGTTCCAGTAGCCATGTTTCTTGAAGATGATTGTATAATGATAAAGCTTTCACAGTGTGACTGTGTGATTGTGAAAACCTTGTGTCTGATGCTTCTTTTATCTACCTTGTCAACAGACGAGTACAACATATGGAATAAAAGTAAATAATAGGGGGAACAAATGTTGAAATAAATTTAGTTTGAAATGCTAGTGATCAATGAAAGGGAGGGGTAAGGGGTATGGTATGTATAATCTTTTTTTCCTGTGTTCGTTTTATTTCTTTTTCTGCTGTCTTTTTATTTCTTTTTCTGAACTGATGCAAATGTTCTAAGAAATGATGAATATTGCAACTAAGTGATGATATTGTGAATTGCTGATTATATATGTAGAACAAAATGATCACGTTAATGTTTTAGTTCATTTGTTGTTAAATTCTTTTTAATTAATAAATAATTTTTTTAAAAATTTTAAAAATGGCTGCTATTAAACAAACAGAAAACTACAAATATTAGGATGTGGAGAAATAAGCATACTTATTTACTGCTGGTTGGAGTGTAAAAATGATACAGCTCCTGTAGAACACTGTTTGGTGGTTCCTCAGAGAACTAAATATTGATCTGGCCTACCAAATGTTATTCATGATGCTCAGTGGACGGAGGGGGCCGAAGGGTACAATGACCAAGAAGTTGAAACGATGGAATATTGTGCAGCTACAAAAATGAATGATGTTGTGAGGCACATAATGAACTGAATGAACTTTGGGGACAATGAGTTGCGCAAAGTGTCAGAAGCAAAAGAACAAATATGTGATGGTTTCTTTTAGCAAATATTTATAAGAAAATTGGAGCCTAGATTGTAAGACTTATAGTGGCTTCATTTAGTCTGAAATTGTAAGTGTATTTCTAGATTCTGAGACTGAGCTATATATGTGTAAGCTGGTATTTCCCTGGTACTTTGAATACCTCTGTGACAGCTAGGATTCAGAGGTGGAGCTCTGCAGCTCTGAAGGTTGGCATTGCTGCATACAATAATGGTTAAAATAACCAAAGTAGAGATCAGGCCTCATTTAGAAATAAAAATGAAGCCAATCTGGTTGGGACTAAGGTAAATCAGAATACAGGCAAAAATGATAGTGTGTATACTCTAGAGCTTCACCTACTATATAAGGCCAAAGGCAGAGAGGATTATTGCATCTAGAACCTAAATTTTCTGCAACAATCAACCTGTCCGGGTAGCTCATTTAAACAACCCAAACACATGGAACCCAGAACAGGAATGAGGTCTTGTAATTCTGTGTAGCTTAATGTAATGCCCAGAGACATCTCAGACTATGGTGGGCTGATAATGTAAAAAAGTATTGGTAAAGTTCTTTGAGGGATTGGAGAGAAAATGGGAATATTAAAATTTCCCATCTGGAAACCTCTGGTACTCTCTCAAATGTTAAGGACTGCAAAAAAAAAAAGAAAGAAAGAAAAGAAATAATAGGCCACGCCCTTGATTTTGAGGCTTGCTCTGACAAAACTTATTTCTGTAGTAGAGAAGCTAAGACTACCTATAATTATGCCTAACAGTTGCTTACAGGAAGCCTCTTTGGATGCTCAGATGTAACTTCATTCTGTCTAAGCTCAACTCTGCAAGGAAAATTATTATCTTCTCCCTTATGTGGAACATGACATTCAGGGGTGAATGTCTCCCTGACAACAGGGGACGTGACTCTAGGGTTGAGCCTGTCCCTGGCACTGAGGGGTCGACAATGCCTTCTGGACTGAAAGGAGAAAAATAAATATAGCAAAATAAGGCATTGGTGGTTAAGAGGGTTCCAATGGAGTCAAGAGGCTACTCCTCTGCAAGCTTCAGCTAGATATTGCTAATTGCCATGGTTTGCCAACCCCCAACGAGACCATTCCCGTTAACCCTAAAGAATACCTATGGCTCTAACTGAGACTCTACAAAGGTTCGTGTACTAAGTTTACTTCCCTAAAACCTATAACCTCCAGAGAGTTCCTAGCCCAGGTCAGTCCTGAAAACCAGAAGGACCAGCCTCTCTAGAACATCAACTAATTCCATCCCCCATCCTATATTGTTGACACCCCTTTTCAACATAAAAACATTAGAATGGGCATAGCCCAAAGACCCCTATAGACTGGAAGTAGGATCAAAGGAGAAGGAGTCATAGCAGAGAAGACAGAATTTAACCAACATATGGCTGCTGAATCACTATAATATTTCTTTAAGCTTCCAGATTTTGGAGAAGCTAGAACAAAAAACTTGAAAATGTGGAATGGTAATCCATACCAAACTTTGAAATCTGTTCTGTAATTACTTGTTAGAATGTACTTTGAAAATTATTACTTTTCTTGTAATTAAAACCATTTTAAAGAAAACATAAATAGCAAACCTTGAAGATTTAAGATTTCATGGTTTGAGGTATAGAATTTTCTTTTGACTTATCGTGAATTCTTGTCTTCCAAAGCACTCAAATATTTGTTATCTATTTTTATCCTAGGTCAGCCTTTGGAAATACACTAGGAGGACATTTTCATTCTGATTTGAGAAATAAACTAAAAAATAATTTGAAAATGTAATCACTAGAATAAAAACACAAATCTTCCTCAATACTTGATTGCACAATAAAAGCAACAGTGAAAAGCAGTAAATGCAACATAATCAGAAAATATAAGGCCAAATGCATCAGTTAAATCAATAAATGGGATAAGATACAATCTATTCAGAGAAAAAGATGTTCAGATTGACTTGCAAACCAACATTTTGTTATTTACAATAGACACACTTTAAATGAACTTTGCACCCTGGTAATAGAGAATATATTATCCTTACTCACAAGAATGGACAATTAAAACAAAAAGAAAACCTCAGAAATTTCCACAAAGTAGAGATAATACAATCTTCTTTAATTATAATTCAATATAATGGGAAATGAATAAAACATGTTTAAATGTTTTATTGTTAAATGTAACATATATACAAAGAAAAAAACAATGATTTTCAAAGTACACTTCAATAAATAGATACAGAACAGATTAATAAACATTTTTTACAAGTCCCTATGATCTCGAAATAAATTTTATTTCAAACTACTCTTATAGCAAAGGAGAAATATAAACCAAAATCTCAGAATTTCCAAAAAGTAATTGAAATCGAAATTATGGGATATAATTAAAACTGATAACTGAAATACACCTTAGAATATTGTAGCATCAATAAAAAAGAATGAAAGTAAAATGAATTTAAATATATAACTCAGAAAGTTGAAAAAGATAATGAAGTAAACAATAAAAGGAGAAGGGGAAATAATAAGTATGATATCATATTAATAAATTAGAAAAAGAAAAAATTAGAACTGCACTTATTTTGATTATTTGAAACCTCGATGAAGTAGACAAACCTCTATCTAATATAATCAAGTAAGAAAGGGAGAGAGCAGATGTGCATAAAATAAAAATCATGAAAAATTAACATTGAACCAAAAAGTAGTCTTAGACTATTTTGCACAAGTCTATGCAAATAAATTTGAAAATTTAGATGAAATAGAAAATGACCCAGGAAAATTCAACTTATTAATGATTTCAATAGAGATAGAAAGTTTGAACATATTAATGTTTGTCATAGAAATCAAAGAATTCCCCTACAAAAAAAGACATTAAGTTAGATAGTTTCATGAGGGAATTCTATTAAACCTTCACAGTCCAGTTAATCCTAATGATACATCATCTTTTCCAGAACACTTAAAAAGAAGAAACACTTCCAAATTATTTTTATGAGTCAAATATTACATTAACCCCTACACTACATTGCAAAAAGTGGTCCCAATTATTTGCTTGTTCCTATACCCACATACTTTGCCATGGAAGTTTTTGGTGCTGTCCCACTCTAACTCTGTGCTCAGCCATGTGACTTGCTTTGGCTAGTGGAATTTTCAAAAACTGATGCAAGCATGGGCTTGAAAAGCACATGTTCTATTGGGCTTGCTCTCACTCTGCTCTCTGCCTTTACCGTGGAAATTTGGGCCTAAGAGAGCATAGCCAAGGCCGTCCTGGATCAACCATGGCTGACCCCATCCCCACTCATGTGTAAGTTCAGCTGAAACCAGAAGAACTTCCCTGCTAAGCCCAACCTAAATCATTAACCTACAGATTCATGAGCTGAATGAATTTTGTTTTATGGCACTAAGATTTAAAATGTTTTATTAGACAGTATTGCAAAACAGATGAAGGTATTGGTGCCAAAATAAAAATCTATATAACATTGGAACTGGGCTTCAGTTGGAGACTGGAAAATTTGTGAGAAAACATACAGGGAGGGAAATGGTTTCCAGGAATCATAAGATTGTTGGCCCACAGCAGCCTGACACACAGCTAGACGTATCAGTGATTAAGCCTAGAGAGAGATCTCTATATACAAAAAAAGCTATAAATTTCCAAGCACAGCACCACAATTAGTTGCAGAACATATTTCAGACTTTGATATGGGTTACAATGTCAGAATTTTACGTTTTTACTTCTAGCTGCTCTAAAATATTGGAGACTAAAAGAGATATCAATTTAATGATTCAGCATTCATATTCACTTGTTAAGTCCTATCTTCTATGTATAATTTCACCATCACCTTTGCTCTTTCTATACCTCTCATTGAGGTTGTTTGGCTATGGCAATCCTAAATTTTTGATATTGGAAGTGGATCTGTCATGCATATGGGTTAGGGAAATGGAATTATCTGATGTTCTGGAGAGGCTGGGCTAGGTTTCAGGTCTTATCTGGACCAGGGACCATTCTGGAGGTTGTAGGTTTATGGCAAATTACTCTAGTGCCTGGAACCCTTGTGGAATCTTATAAATTGCCCCAGATGTTCTTTAGGATTGCCTGGAATGGTCCTGATTGGGGGTTGGCAGGTTATGATAAGTAGCAAGGTCTACCTGAAGCTTACATAAGAGCAACCTCCAGAGTAGCCTCGACTCTATTTGAACTCTCTCTGCCACTGATGCTTTATTATTATTATTTATTATTTATTACACTTCTTTTCCCCCATTTGGTCAGGATATCATAGTTAATCCCGTGGTACCAGGTCTGGATTCATCCCTAGGGCTCTTCTCCCATGTTGTCAGGGAGACTTTTACCCCTGGATGTTATGTCCCACATAGGGGGGAGGGCAATGATTTCACTTGCAGAGTTGGGTTTAGAGAGACTGAGGCCACATCTGAGCAACCACAGAGGTCCTCCAGAAGTAACTCTTAGGCATGCCTATAGGTAGTCTAAGCTTCTATGCTACCTACATAAGCTTCACAATAGTAAGCCTCATGATTAAGGGCATGGCCTATTGATTTGGGTGTACCTAAAATTTGACATAGTATCAGGGGATTCCCTGATGGTAAGGTTTAATAGTTCCATGGTCTTTCTCCCCTCCCTCAGGGGACTTTGCCAATGCTTTTTTTAAAAAAATTATTATTTTTTATTTATGATACATAACCACATACAAACACAAACATTCTTATATGATCATTCCATTCTTGTTATATAATCAAAAACTCACACTATCATCACATAGTTGTATATTTATCATGATCATTTCTTAGAACATCTGCATCAATTCAGAAAAAGCAATAAAAGAAAACAGAAAAAAATTCATACATACCACACTTCTTACCCCTCCCCTTCACCTATCACCAACATTTCAATCTACTAAATTTATTTTAATATTTGTTCCCCCATTATTTATTTATTTTTTATTTTATTTATTAATTTAAAAAATTAACAACAAACAAAAACATTAACGTATCATTCCATTCTACATATATAATCAGTAATTCTTAATATCATCACATAGTTGCATATTCATCATTTCTTAGAATATTTGCATCGATTTAGAAAAAGAAATAAAAGGACAACAGAAAAAGAAATAAAACTATAACAGAAAACAAAGACTATACATACCATACCCCTTAACCCTCGCTTTCATTTATCACTGGCATTTCAAACTAAATTTATTTTAACATTTGTTCCCCCTATTATTTATTTTTATTCCATATGTTCTACTCTTCTGTTGATACAGTAGCTAAAAGGAGCATCAGACATAAGGTTTTCACATTCACAGAGTCTCATTGTGAAAGCTATATCATTGTTCAATCATCATCAAGAAACATGGCTACTGGAACACAGCTCTACATTTTCAGGCAGTTCCCTCCAGACTCTCCACTACATCTTGAATAACAAGGTGATATCTACTTAATGCCTAAGAATAACCTCCAGGATAACCTCTCGACTCTGTTTGGAATCTCTCAGCCATTGGCACTTAGTCTCATTTCACTCTTCCCCCTTTGGTAGAGAAGGTTCTCTCAATCCCTTGATGTTAAGTCTCAGCTCATTCTAGGGTTTTTCTCAATCCCTTGATGCTTGAGTCTCAGCTCATTCCAGGATCTCTGTCCCACGTTGCCAGGAAGATCCACACCCCTGGGAGTCACGTCCCACGCAGAGAGAGGGAGGGTGGTGAGACTGCTCATCGTGTTGGCTGGAGAGAGAGGCCACATCTGAGCAACAAAAGAGGTTTTCTTGGGGGTGACTCTTAGGCCTAAATTTTAAGTAGACTTGACCTATCCTTTGTGGGGTTAAGTTTCATATGAACAAACCCCAAGATTGGGGGCTCAGCCTATTACTTTGGCCGTCCCCACTGCCTGTGAGAATATCAAGAATTCTCCACTTGCGGAAGTTGAATATTCCCCCTTTCTCACCATTCCCCCTAGGGGACTCTACAAATACTTCCCTATTCACTGTTCAAATTGCTCTGGAATTTATCTGGGCATTACTCTGAACAAACCTACAAAATCTCATGCCCTACTCAAGGTTCCAAGTACAATGGTGGTCGATTAAGCTGTCCACATATTGCCAATGCTTTTTCGTTGTCTGATTAATATAGTCTAGAATGGTTCCAGGCATTACAATAATCTATACAAGATTAAAGGACCTCTTTCTCATTCTGTGCTTTCTGTCTTTCAATTGTTCAAATGAACTACACAGATAGATTGAATTAGATAATGCACTGCAACAAATTTCAGTTCCAGATTAAATAAATCTTTCTTCTATTGGTCTCAAAGAGTATGTGTGGTTCTAAAATATAGACACTGTCCTCCTTACCGCTATATTCTGAATTACTTTAACCCCAACCTGTTCAGCTTTGTTCTTATCTCTAAATATCAGGTTATATATATAAAACAGCCTCTCAAAATCCAGAAATGATAACCACCATCCAGACTTAATGTGTCTGCTTGAAAAGCTTACAATCTTGGCCCTGTTTTCTTATAAGCATTTTCTAAAGGTGACCATATCATTGTTGATTTTTAGTTTTTGGCTTAATTTGTCTCACCAAATGTCCAACATGTTCATTCACATCATTGCATGCCTCACGACTTTGTTCCTTTTTGTAGCAGCACAGCCTTTGTTCATAAGTATACACCAATCTACTTCTCTGTCACTGCATCCTTCAGTCACCTACATTCATCAGGCATCGTGTAGAGGGCCCAAAATCCACGGTCCATCAACATTCTCAATTTTAGATAATTTCATTGTTCCCAGGAGACTGAAAACCAATAAACACACCCTCACCATTTAGAAGATCTAAACTTTCTCTTAACTTTTCTCCCTCACCCCATTATTTACCTCTACTGTTGTGGTGGTAGTGCTGGTGGTTTCCTTTTTTTTTTTTTTTTACTGTGAATTATGCATGTTTTTAATTCTACATATTGAAACAGATCCATGGGTTATCCAGCTGAGAGATCTTGTTCACATGCTGTGCTGGTTTGAAAGGAAGTATGCCACTAAGAAAAGCCATGTTTTAATATAAATCTCATTTCTTAAAGGTAGAATAATCCCTATTCAATACTGTATATTTGAAACTGTAATGAGATCATCTCCCTGGTTGATGTGATTTAGTTAAGAATGGTTGTTAAACTGGATTAGGGGATGACATGTCTCCACCCATTTGAGTGGGTCTTGATTAGTTTCTGAAGTCCTATAAAAGTGGAAACATTTTAGAGAATGAGAGATTCAGAGAGAGCAACACTACAAAGCAGAGAGTCCACCAGCCAGCGACCTTTGGAGATGAAGAAGGAAGACACCTCCCGGGGAGCTTCATGAGATAGGAAGCCAGGAGAGAAAGCTAGCAGATGACGCCGTGTTCGCCATGTGCCCTTCCAGCTGAGAGAGAAGCCCTGACTGTGTTCGCCATGTGCCTTCTCACTTGAGAGAGAAACCCTGAACTTCATCAGCCTTCTTGAACCAAGGTATCTTTCCCTAGATGCCTTTGATTGGACATTTCTTTAGACTTGTTTTAATTGGAACATTTTCTCAGCCTTAGAACTGTAAACTAGCAACTCATTAAATTCCCCTTTTTAAAAGCCATTCTGTTTCTGGTATATTGCATTCCGACAGCTAGCAAACTAGAACACATGCAGAAAAAAAAGTGATTTCAGATCCTATGCAAAAAGAGATGTTTACTTCTAGGTTCAT
Organism: Tamandua tetradactyla; assembly: GCF_023851605.1. Classification (NCBI taxonomy): domain Eukaryota; kingdom Metazoa; phylum Chordata; class Mammalia; order Pilosa; family Myrmecophagidae; genus Tamandua; species Tamandua tetradactyla. The sequence continues at coordinate 48,929,636 of NC_135341.1, read as the reverse complement.
TTTTAAACACTAAAATACCAATTTAATCAAGTGAAAGAAAATCTAATTTTGATATGTATCTCATTTTATTTCTAAGTTCATATTTTATTATTTATATTGCTTTTTCAGGGTTTGTCTATTTTATTTTTTAAATCGACTTTATGAAAGTATGACATAGAAGCAGTGTGGAATTTACCAGTACAGCTTTATGAGATCTGACAGATGTCTACATCTATATAAACACCATAGTCCAAATAGGATATAGAGCATTTCCATCACCCCAGAGACAATGACTATTTTGATTCCATCAACATGGCTTAGCTTTTGCTTTGTACAGAACATTCATAGGAGTGGATTCATTCAGCATATACTCTTTTGAGTCTAACTTCTTTCATTTAGCATATTTATGAGATCTGTCCACTTGTGTGTGTGTGTGCATTTCATTAGGTCATCGTTTGAATTACTGATCAGTATACCATTTGGTGGTTTCCTTTTGAACATAACTCATAACATGCAATAGCAGTTTTCCCCCTGTACCCTGAACTTAAACACCCTTTATACTAGAATCATATCTTTGAAGTAATTCTTACAAGAACTCATTCATATTTCTAGTGTGAGTCAGTGGGACATGCAGGTCTATACAACCCCTTTCAATCTTGTTCATCTTCAGTATGGTAATGTACTTCTAGATCCACTAGAGAATCACCTTCACTCCTATTTAAATATTCCCTTGCATTGGTGTTCAACCTCATTAGCTAATGATTCACCCATCTCTAGCTTCTATGTATCTCTAAGTCCCCTGTATTATATATTATAAGGCCCTGATTATATCTTTATGCTGGTCATAACAGTGGAGTCATACAGTATTGTCCTTTTGTGTCTGGCTAATTTTGCTCAGCATTACGTCCTCAAGGCTCATCCATTTTGTCATGTGCTTCAGGACATGATTTCATCTTACTGCTGCATAATATTCCATTATATGTATATACCACATTTTGTTGATCCACTCATCTGTTGTTGGGCATTTGGTTTGTTTCCATCTTTTGGTGATTGTGAATAATGCTGCTATGAACATCAGTGTGCAAATGTCTGTTTGTGTCATTGCTTTCAGCTCCTCTGGTTATATACCAAGTAGTGCTATTGCTAGGTCATAGAGCAACTCAATATTTAGTTTCCTAAGGAACCACCAAACAGTCTTCCATAGTGGCTGCACCACTGTACATTCCCACCAGCAGTGCATAAGTGTCCCAGTTTCTCCACATCCTCCCCAACATTTGTAGTCTCCTGATTGTTTAATAGCAGCCACTCTTATAGGTGTGAGGTGGTATCTCATTGTAGTGCTGATCTGCATTTCCCTCATAGCCAGTGAAAATGAGCATCTCTTCATGTGCTTTTGAGCCATCTGTATTTGCTCTTCAGAAAAATACCTATTCATATCTTTAGCCCATTTTATAATTGGATTGTTTGTTCTTTTGTTGTTGAGTTGTATGATTTCTTTGTATATACAGGAAATCAAATCTTTGTCTGATATGTGATTTCCAAATATTTTCTCCCATTGAGTTGGCTGCCTCTCCACATATTGACAAAGTCTCTTGATGTGCAGAAGCATTTGATTTTGAGGAGTTTCCATTTATCTATTTTTTCTTTTGTTGCTTGTGCTTTGGGTGTAAAGTTTAGGAAGGTACCGCCTATTACTAGGTGTTGAAGATGTTTCCCTACATTTTCTTCTAGAAGCTTTATGCTGCTAGTTCTTATATTTAGGTGTTTGGTCCACTTTGAGTTAACTTTTTTGTAGGGTGTAAGATAGGGGTCCTCATTCATTCTTTTGGCTATTGATACCCAGTTCTTCCATGCCCAATTATTGAAAAGACTATTTTGTCCCCGTTCAGAGGATTTGGGAGCCTTGTTAAAATCAGTTGACCATAGATTTAGTGCTCTATTTCAGCACTCTCTATTTGATTTCATTGGTCAATGCTTCTATCTTTGTGCCAATACCATGATGTTTTGACCACTGTGGCTTTATAATAGATTTTAAAGTCAGGGAGTGTTAATTCTCCCACTTTGTTCTTCTTTTTTAAGATGCTTTTAGCTATTCGGGGTCTCTTTCCCTTCCAGATGAATTTGGTAATTAGATTTTCCAAATCTTCAAAGTATGTTGTTGGAATTTTCATTGTTACTGTGTTGAATCTGTAGATCAATTTGGGAAGGATTGACATCTTAACTCTATTTAGCCTTCCTATCCATGAGCAGGAAATGTCTTTCAACCTATTTAGATCTCCTTTGATTTCTTTTAGCAATGTTATGTAGTTTTCTGTGTACAAGTCCTTTACATCCCTAGTTAAATTCATTCCTAAATATTTGATTCTTTTAGTTGCTACTTTGAATGGAATTTTTTCCTTAACTGACTCCTCTAGCTCATTGTTTGTGTATACAAATGTTACTGATTTTTGCACATTAATTTTATATCCTGCCACCTTGCTGAATTTGTTTATTAGCTCAGGTAACTTTGCTATGGATTTCTCAGGATCTTCCAAGTATAGTATCATATTATCTGCAAATAATGAGAGTTTTACTTCTTCCTTTACAATTTGGATGCCTTTTATTTCTTTGTCCTGCCTAATTGCTCTAGCTAAAACTTCTAGCACAATGTTGAATAATAGTGGTAACAGGGGGTATCCTTATTTTATACCTGGTCTTAGGGGGAAGGTTTTCAGTTTCTCTCCATTGAGTATGATGCTGACTATCAGTTTTCATATATTCCCTTTATCATATTGAGGTAGTTACCTTTGATTCCTGTCTTCTGGAGTGTTTTATCAGAAAAGGATGCTGAATTTTGTTGAATGTGTTTTCAGCATCAATCGAGATGATCATGTGATTTTCCCCTTTTGATTTGTTAATGTGCTGTATTACATTAATTGATTTTCTTTTATTGACCCATCCTTGCATTCCTGGTATAATCCCCACTTGGTCATGGTGTATAATTCTTTTAATGTGTTGTTGGATTCAATTTGCTAATATTTTATTGAGAATTTTTGCATCTGTGTTCATTAGGGAGATTGGCCTGTAGTTTTCCTTTCTCCTGGCATCTTTATTCAGTTTTGGTATTAAAATGATATTAGCTTCATAAAATGAGTTAGGTAGAGTTCCTTTTTTACTCAATTTTTTGGAAAAGTTTGAGCAAGATTGATGCTTGTTCTCTTTGGAATAAAATTCCCCTGTGAAGCCATCTGGCAGTGGGCTTTTCTTTGTTAGAAGATTGTTGATATCTGATTGAATCTCTTTACTTGTGATTGGTTTGTTGAGATCTTCTATTTCTTCCTGAATCAGTGTAGCTTCTTTGTGTGTCTCTAGGAATTTGTCCATTTCACCTAAGTTGTCTAGTTTGTTGGCGTATAGTTGTTCATAGTATCCTCTTGTTCTGGTTTACTAGCTGCAATATACCGAAACAGAATGGCTTTTAAAAGGGGGAATTTAGTAAGTTGCTAGTTTACAGTTCTAAGGGCAAGAAAATGTCCCAATTAAAGCAAGTCTATAGAAATGTCCAATCTAAGGCATCCAGGGAAAGATACCTTGTTCAAGAAGGCTGATGAAGTTCAGGGTTTCTCTCACAAGTGGAAGGGAACATGGCAAACACAGAGTTTCTCTCTCATCTGGAAAGGCACATGGTGAGCATAGTCAGGGTTCCTCTCTTATCTGGAAGGGCCCATGGCGAACACGACATCATCTGCTAGCTTCTTCTCCTGACTTCCTGTTTCATGATGCTTTCTGGGAGGCATTTTCCTTCTTCATCTCCAAGGGTCGCTGGCTGGTGGACTCTGCTTCTCGTGGCTGTGTCTTTGTGCTCTGCTCTCTCTGAATCTCTTTCAGTCTCCAAAATGTTTCCTCTTTTACAGGACTCCAGAAATTTATGAAGACCCACCCAAATGGGTGGAGACATGTTGTCACCTAATCCAGTTTAACAACCACTCTTGATTAAATCACATCTCCAGGGAGATGATCTAATTACAGTTTCAAACATACAGCATTGAATAGGGATTAGATGATATGGCTGCCTTTACAAAATAGGATCAGGATTAAAACATGGCTTTTTAGGGGACATACATCCTTTCAAACCTCTTATGATTTATTTCTTCACAGTCTATGGTAATGCACCCCTTCTCATTTCTGATTTTGTTTATTTTCATCCCCTCTCTTATTTTTCTTTGTCAGTCTTCCTAGTGACAAACTGATTAGTATGTGTCTTGGGAAAGGCCTATTTGGATTTATTCTTCAAAGATTGTTGCTTCTTTGACTTGTGTATTCATATCCTTTATAAGGGTTGGGATGTTTTCCCCCATTATATTCTCATCTACTCTTCCTAGCCCTTTACTCCTCTCTTTTCCTTCTGGAACACCAATGATTCTTATATTTGAGTGCTTTGTTTTGTCTATCATTTCCCTGAGATCCAATTCAAATTTATCCATCTTTTTTTTTTTTTTTGCCATTTGCTCTTTTGAGTCTTCGAAGTCAGTTATCCTGTCCTCTATATCACTTATTCTTTCTTCTTTCTCTTCAAATCTGTTCTTGTGTGCCTCTAGTATGTTTTTTATTTGGTCAACAGAGTTTTTAATCTCTGTGATGTGTTATTCTTCTATTTATTCTTTCAAATTCCTCTTTATGCTCTGCTATTGTCTTCTTCATCTCCTTTATGTCATTTGCTACTTATTTTATTAAGTAGAGTTGTATGAATATTTTAATTAGTTGTTCCAATGTTTATGTCTCCTCTGGTGTTTTAATTTGGTCATTAGGCAGGGCTATATCTGTTTGCACTGTGATATGTTTTGTGATCTTCTGCTGTATTCATGGCATGTAAATATTTTGATTGATTTTCTTTGGGAGTTGGTTTCTTTCAGTAGTCTAAAGCCTTGTGTTTGTGGGATGGTTGGACAGCAGGGAGCAGGGTACGGAGTGGGGCACTGTGTGGTGATTTGTTTCCAGGCAGGTATAGGCATAGGTTGGGGATGTAACACTAATGCTTGTGAACATGATGTCCAACAGCCAGAGAGGATGTAGCTGTGCAGATACACTGGGCTGGGATATGTAACCCTGGTGTGTGCTGGTCTAAGGCACAGAACCCTTTGTGTGCACGTGTAGAGCTGTGGCAGCAGGTTGGCATTATGCCTTCGAGGATTGGAGGCTGATGTGACCCGGCTTTGCAGGTCAGCACTTTCTCAGAGCTAGGAAGTGTGGCTGAGGGCCATGCACATGCGCGGTTCTAGGACTGCTGTAACATGCAGTTCCCAGGCTGAATGATGTGATTGGGGGCCGTGCCCATGCGTGGATCTAGGAGTGCAGTAAACTGATGCGCAGAGCTGGGGGAGAGGGGGGAGGGGGAAGGGAGAGGGGGAGAAGGAGGACAGGGGAGGGGGAGGGAAGGGTGGAGAGGGTGGCGGAGGGGGAGCAGGAGTGGTGAGGCTGTGCAATACCATGGTCAGGGGGCAGGGGTAGCCTAGGTATGGAGTTAGTGCCCACAGCCTTTATGTGCCTGCAACAGAGTTCAGGGAACTGGGAGGGGGAGATAGTGCTTGGGAGGGGTGCATGAGAGGTGGGGTGGGCTGCACTTGGGGTGGGGTGGGGGCAGGTACGTGCACAGGGGACTGGTGGGGTGGGGCACCTGGAGCGTGGGGAATGGGAGCGGATGACCAGGTTCGGGTGCGTGGGGTGTGGAGTGAGTCGCTGATCACGGGGCTGTGCTGGTGAGGCTAGGGTGCCCAAGGAGCACAGCCTGGCTGACTTCCTAGTCCCCAGCTCCCATCCATGCCCTCCAGCAGGCTCCATGCCTCCACTCCAGGCTCCAGCTATCTTCATCTCAGTTCCTCGGCCTGTGCAACCAGGGCTGCTGCATGTGGTGCAGAAGGCTCTCCCAGGTCAGCTGTACTCCCAAATCGTTGCCTCAGTCACCCTCCTGTCCCTTCTCTAACTTTTCTGTGGAGCAGGGCTAATGTTGAGCTACTCTATTTGGCCATCTTCCTGGAAGTCTCCCATATGCAACTGTTAAAAAAAAAAAAACAGTGAATAAATGACCAGATTTCAGCTAGAGATAGGAATGAAGCTGACCTGGATAGGACTAAGGTAAATCAGAAAAACAGGGTATAGGATGATATGGCCCATGTTTTGAAACTTCAACTTCTGTGTGAGACCAAAGGAAGAGATATTTATTTGGTGCCAAATTTATATTTTTGGTAGTGCATTATCTAATTTAACTTATTTGGTCAGTTTAGTTGAACACCAGAATAACATGGAATCTCAAATAGGGAGCGAGATTTTTTTAGTTTGTGATGCCCTGAAATATCCCAGAATAATTTGAGCAGAGAATAAAAAAGTGTTTGCAAAGTGTCCTTGGGGGACCAGGCAGAAAGGAGGCAATATTCAACTTCCCATCTGGGGAATTCCTGATATTCCTGCAAGCAATGAGGACAACCAAATCAATAGACTGAGCCCTCCATCTTGGGGTTCACCCCTATGATACTTATCCTGCAAAGGAGAAGCTAAGCCTATGTATGATTGTGCCTAAAGGTCACCCCAGAGAATCATTTTCGTTGCTCAGATGTGGCCTCTCTCTCCAAGGCAACTTGGCATGTGAACTCACTGCCCTCCACCCTGTACAGAAAGGACTCCCAGGGATGGTGAGCCAGGCCCAGCATCATGGAATTGAGAAAGCCTTCTTGACCAAAAGGGAGAAGAGAGAAATGAAACAAGATAAAGTGTCAGTGGCTGAGAGATTTCAGAGTCGAGAGGTTATCCTGGAGGTTATTCTTATGCATTATATAGATATCCCTTTTTAGTTTACGGTGTTTTGGAGTGACTGGAGGGAAGTACCTGAAACTGTTGAACTGTGTTCCAATGGCCTTGATGCTTCATTGTAAAACTATATAGCTTTTACAATATGACTGTGTGATTGTGAAAACCTTGTGTCTGATGCTCCCTTTACCCAGGGTATGGACAGGTCAGTAAAAAATAAGGAGATAAGTAATAGGGAGGGATAAGGGGTAAAAAAAAATTGGGTAAATCGAAATATTTGTGGTTAATGAGAGGGAGGGATAATGGGTATGTGATATATCATTTTTTTTTGTATTTTTGTTTCTTTTTCTGGGGTGATGCAAATGTTCAAAAAATGATCATGAGGATGAATATACAATTATTGGACAAAAATCGATAATGAGGATGTACAATTATGTGATGATATTGTGAGCCAGTGATTGTATGCTTTGGATGGTTTGTGTAGTGAGTGAATATACCTCAATACAACTGAAAAACAAAAAAAAAATTATAAGCCACAGAAGATGATGTCTCATGACTAACTTCAGTTTACTCCAGATGATTCAGTACCAGGAAATAAATGAATGTCATTCTCCAGATTAATATATCTAAGAAGAAAAGAATTTGATTATAGCTGCTGAAAAGGCCCATTCCTGATTTTTAAAAAGCACTTGATAAGAGCCAGCACCTACTTAATTAAGAAATGCTAAGGTCATTCCTGCTAAAATCAGGAGCAGGCCAAGAAAGGCCACCAAATCCACTGCCATTTAATATTGCATCGGATGTAGCAGCAGAGAAAAACAAGACATAAGAATAAGAAAGGAAGAGGTGAAAATTGAAGAGAATCAATGTTAAAACAAATGCAAATACCAGAAGCAGAAGTCCTTGGCTCCTTCTCCACCCTAGTTTGGCCCGCCTGCCCACTTCTTCAGCTTCCACCATGTCCATCAGGGTCACCCATCAGGGTCAGTCCTATAAGGTGTCCACCTCCAGCCCCCAGGCTTTGGCAACTGCTCATACACGAGTCGGCCCGGCACTCTCATCAGCTCCTCGGCTTACTCCCAGGTAAACAGCAGTGGCAGTGGTGGCAGTAGCTTCCAGGGCTGGCCTGGGCACCATCATGGGTCTGGTGGAGGGGCTACAGCCAGGCAGAGTGTGCAGGAAGCATCACGGCCACTGATCATTGAACCAGAGCTTGCTGAGCTCCCTTAAGTTGGAGGTGGACCCCAATATCCAGGCCTTCTGGATGTAGGAGAAGGAGCAGATCAAACCCTCAACAAGTTTGCTTCCTTCATTGACAAAGTACATTACTGGAACAGTAGAACAAGATGCTGGAGACCAAGTGGAGCCTCCTGCAGCAGCAGAAGAGGGCTGGGAGCAACATGGACATGTTGTTGAGCTACATCAACAACCTTCAGAGGCAGCTGGAGATGCTGGGCCAGGAGAAGCTGAAGCTGTAAGCGGAGCTTGGCAACATGCAGGGGCTGGTGGAGGACTTCAAGAATAAGTATGAGGATGAGCTCAACAAGCAGAGATGAAGAATGAATTTATCCTCATCAAGAAGGATGTAGATGAAGCTTACATGAACAAAGTGAGCAGGAGTCCCACCTGGAAGGGCTGACTGACGAGATTAACTTCCTCAGGCAGCTGTATGAAGAGGAGATCCGTGAGCTGCAGGCCCAGATCTTGGACACGTCCGTGGTCCTCTCCATGGACAACAGCTGAATGGCATCAGTGCTGAGGTTCAGACCCAGTATGAGGACACCAACCACAGCTGGGCGGATGCCGAGAGCATGTACCAGATCAAGCACGAGGAGTTGCAGACCCTGGCTGGGGATCACCAGGATGACCTCCGCCACAGGAAGACGAGATCTCTGAGATGAACTGGGGTATCATCCAGCTCCAGGCTGTGATTGAGGGCCTGAAGGGACAGAGAGCGTCCCTGGAGGCCGCCTCTGCTGACGCAGAGCAGTGTGGAGAGCTAGCCCTTAAGGATGCCAGTGCCAAGCTGGACCAGCTGGAGGCTGTCCTGCAGCAGGCCAAACAGGACATGGCACGCCAGCTGCGCTAGTATCAGGAGCTGATGAACGTCAAGCTGGCCCTGGACTTTGAAGTCCCACCTACCGCAAGCTGCTGGAGGGCGAGGAGAGCCGGCTGGAGTCTGGGATGCAGGATGAGTACTCATCGGAAGATCTCCAGGGGCTGAGCCCCACCTTAGGGGACCTCACAGGTACCGGTGACAATTATGGCCTGAGCTCCTTCTAGGCCTGCTTCAGCTTTGGTGGGGCTCCAGCTCCTTCAGCCAACCAACTCCACCAAGGCCGTGGTTGTGAAGATTGAGACCCACAATGGGAAGCTGGTGTCTGAATCGTCTGATGTCCTGCCGAAGTGAAATACCACTGCAGCCCCTCCCAAGCCACCCCCTGCCATGGCTGCCCTGGAGCCTGAGGATAAGGAGCTGTGTATAGGGGTGTAGGAAACAGGAGACCTGGAGTACCCCTTCTTGCCCACGTCCCCATCTAGAAACCAATTTTTATCTCTTCCAAAATAAAGCCTCAGTTGGCTCTGCCAAAAAAAAATTAGTGCAAATAATAAGATTATTCATAAAGTATCAGAATATAAAATAATATAAAAATTAATGTTCATTTGTACAATCAATAAATAATAAATTTTGTCAAGCACAGAACTCCAAATAGAATAAACAACAAACATTTCAAAATATTTAGAAATAAAGTCAACATAGGAAGAAAATTTTTAAAAATTTGGAAGACATAAAAATAGGTTTGAGCGGGCCATGGTGGCGCAGCAGGCAGAGTTCATGCCTGCCATGCTAGAGACCTGGGTTCGATTCCCATTGCCTGCCCATGCATAAAAAAAAAGGTATGAACAAAAGGAAAGATATCCATGTTCTTGGAGAAGATTATTCACCATCACAAAGATTTCATGAGATCCAAATAAAAATACCAAGTTTTATTTTTGTTTTGCTTTTGTTTTTTGCTTAGATCTAGACAAGGTGATGCTAAAGTTCATTTGGGGAAAAACACACATGCACAGAAGCAAGGATAGGTAAGAAAAGCCCGAAAAGAACTGCAAAGAGGGTATAAATGATGAAACATTATAAAGCTTCTGTAATTTTTAAGAACATTTGTTTTTAAAAACATGATATTCATTCAGTAATAGGTCAGTAAAGTAGAAAAGAAAGTCCAAAAATAACGTAATTAACGTGGACATGTAGTATGTGAGAAAGATGCAATTTCAAAATACTGGGAAAATATAGGATTTTTAACACAATATTAGGAAAACTGGATAGCCATATGAAAAAATACAAAGTTAGAATCATACCTCATATCATATAGTAGAATAGATTCCAAATGAATAAGAGATCTAATGCAAAAAGGAAAATCATACAAATTCTAAAAGAAAACATGAATTCATTTATAATCCAGGAGAGAGGAAATCATCTCATATTATGACTTGAAATTCAGATGCCGAAAATATAATGATTGATAAATATAATTACATAAAAATTTAATTTCTTTATCAATGCAAAAAAATAAGTAAAAGCAAATGAAGATGGCAAACTAGGAGAAATGTTTGCAATTTTTATCAAAGGAAAAGAGCTAACATGCTTAATAAATAAAAAGTTCTTAAAAATTTTTAAAAGACCAGAAATCCAATAGAAAAATGATCACAAATAGACAACAGCAAAATATGGGCAGTTAAAAAATACAAATACTCTAAGAATGCTTTTTTAAATGCTGACCCTCAAAAAAAAATTTAAAAAATAAATGCTGACCCTCACTCATAATAAGATAAATATAAACTGAGATACAATTCCTCACCTATGCAATCGACAAAAATCAAGAAGTTTGATAAAATGGTTTATCAAGGCTGTGGAGCAACAGGCCTTCTCATGCAGTACTGATAGGATTGCGACTTCACAAACCCTTACGGAAGAGGATTTGGCAACATCTAACAAAACTACATACCCATATGATATAACAATCCCACTTCAGGGAGTCTGAGTGAAGGCAGCAGGCATGTACACGAAACAACGTATCTACAAGATTTTTTTTATCGTGAAAGTATTCATAATAGCAAAATATTGGAGAAAAACAAATATCCATTAATACAGGACTAGTTGAATAGATTATAATGCATCTATACATTAAAAAAATAAGGAAGAGCTGTATGTGTTAATATGAAGTGCATCCCACAAATATGGAACATTTTTGTTTTTCTTTTGTAGATTTTATTGAGATAGCTCCACATACCATATATTCCATCCAAAGCACAGAATGTCCCACAGCATCATTACCCAGTTGCATAATCATCATTACACCTAGTCCCAGACCATTTTCACTGCTCCAAAGAGACAAGCAACAGATAAACCTACCCAAAGAAAATCCCAAACACCCCACATTCCCATAACCCCCAATTATCGATCCCTAGTACTAGTGCAGTACACCTGCTACTGCTGATGAAGGAATGACAAGGAACTACTGTTAACCATAGTCAGCAGCCTGCAACAGGCAATCTTTCCTCACATATCTATCACTCTGCCATCAACTCCTTTTATAACTGTCACACCTCTACAGCAGTCCACGCAAGAACCCACTTATATTTGTACTGTTAATTGGTTATACCCATGACCCCAAACATTCCCTTCCAACCAAATTCAGCCACAGCCCAGCATTACCACTTATAGTCTCAATGACAAGCCACCATACCTCCATTCACTTCCAAACATTTAGGTTCAACCTCATTAACAATTCTTCACATATTAGGTAACTGTTTACTCTTCTCTAGTTTCTGTCTCTAGGTACTCTATATTCTATTTTAAGATTCTGAGTTCACAAATTCTAGTTAGTTCATATTAGTGAAATCATACAATAGCTCTTCTTTTGTGTCTGGTTTATTTCACTCCGCATTATGTCCTCAAGGTTCATCCAAGTTGTCACATGCTTCAGGACCTCATTCCTTGTTATTGCTGCATAATATTCCATCATATGTGCATACCACATTTTGTATATCCAGTCATCTGCTGATGGACACTTGGATTGTTTCCATCTTTTGACAATTGTGAATAATTCTGTTATGAACATTGGTGTGCAAATGTCTGTTCATGTCCCTGCTTTCAATCTTCTGGGTATATACCAAGTAGTGGAATTGTTGGATCATAGGGCAACTCAGTATTTAGCTTTCTGAGGAATCACCATACTGTCTTCCACAGCAGCTGTACCATTTTACATTCCCACCAGAAGTGAGTAAGTGTTCCCATTTTCACCACACCCTATCCAACAATTGTATTTTCCTGTTTATTTAGTAATGACAATTCTTATTGGTGTGAGACGATAAGATAAGACTGTGTTTTTTTTTTCAGTGTACTAACATTATTGCATTACAGTTAGGTAGTATTGTGATATCCATTTCTGAATTTTTATAGTCAGTCCCATTGCACAATCTGTATCCCTTCAGTTCCAATTACCCAATATCTACCCTAATTCTATTTCCTGAAGAGCTCTGTTCTTAACTGAAATTATCCAAATTCATTCATTAATGTAATGTAATTTTGATTTGCATTTCCCTAATAGTTAATGAAGATGAACATCTTTGCATGTGCTCTTTAGCCATTTTTATTTCCTCTTTGGAAAAATGTCTATTCAAGTCTTTTGCCCATTTTATAGTTATGTTGTTTGTCCTTTTATTGTTGAATTGTAGGATTTCTTTATATATACTGCATAGCAAACCCTTGTCAGATAAATGGTTACCAAATATTCTCTCCCATTGAGTTGACTCCCATTTCACCTTTTTTGACAAAGTTCTTTGAAGCACAGAAGTGTTTGATCTTGAGGAGTTCCCTGAAGAACTTATCTTTATCTATTTTTTTCTTTTGTTGCTATGCTTTGGAAAAGGTCCAAGAAGCTACCTCCAATTACTAGGTCTTGAAGATGTTTCTTATACTGTATTCTAGGAATTTTATGGTACTGGCTCTTATATTTAGGCCTTTGGACCACTCTGAGTTTATTTTTGTATAGGGTGTGAGACAGAGGTCCCCTTTCATTCCTTTGATATGGATATCCAGCTTTCCCAGCCCCAATTATTGAAGAGACCATCCCGTTCCAGCTTAGTTGATTTGGGGGCCTTGTTGAAAATCAACTGACGATAGATCTGAGGGTCTACTGATGAACTCTGAATTTGATTCCATTTATCAATATGTCTATCTTCATGCCAATACCATGCTGTTTCTCTCTTAGCTGGAAGGGCACATGGCGAAGTCTGCTAGCTTTCTCTACTGGCTTCTTGTTTCATGAAGCTCCCAAGGGGTGTTTTCCTCCTTCATCTCCAAAGATCTCTGGCTGCATAGGCTCTAAAGCTTTTTTCCAAAATGGTTACCTCTTAAAGGGCTCCAGTAAACAAACCGTACCTTGAATGAGTGGAGACACATCTCCATGGAAACCATCCAATCAAAAGTTCCCACTCACAATTGGGTGTGCCACATTTCCATTGAAACAATCAGAAAGCTCCCACCAGGCAATATGGAATGAAGATTAAAAGACATGGCTTTTCTGAGGTACATAATAGCTTCAAGCCAGCACATATGTCCTTCATGATATTGTAGATATTTCCTTCAATTCCTACCTTCAAAGTGTTTTTATTATGAAAAAATGTTGAATTTTGTTGAATGCTTTGTCAGCATCAATTGAGATGACCATGTGATTTTTCTTTTTCAATTCTTTAATGTGTTGTATTACATTAATTTATTTTCTTGTATTGAACCAGTCTTGCATGCCTGGAAGAAACCCCTCTTGGTTGTGGTGTATAATTCTTTTAATGTGCTGTTGGATTCTATTTGCAAGTATTTTGTTGAGAATTTTTGCATCTATATTCCTTAGGGAAATTAGCCTGCAGTTTTCCTTTCTTGTAGTATTTTTTATCAGGTTTGGTATTAGAATGATGTTATCTTCATAGAATGAGTTAGGGAGCGTTCCCTTTTCTTCAATTTTTTTAGAGTTTGAGCAGGATTGGTGTTAGTTCTTCTTGGAGTGTTTGTTAAAATTCCCCTGTGAAGCACCTGGCCCTGGGCTTTTCTTTGTAGGGAGGTTTTTGATGACTGATTGAATCTGTTTACTTAGGATTGGTTTGTTGAGGTCTTCTATTTCTTCTTGAGTCAGTTCTGATTGTTTGTGTTGAATAGATTCAGTTTCTAGGAAGTTTTCCATTTCATCTAAGTTATCTACTTTATTGGCATACAGTTGTTCATAATATCCTCTTATGATATATTTTTTTATTTCTTTACGATCAATGGTAATGACCTCCCTCTCATTTCTAGTTTCATTTATTTTCATCCTCTCTCTTTTTTACTTTGTCAGTTTCACTAAGGTTTTGTAAATCCTCTTGATCTTCTCAAAGAACCAACTTTTGATTTTAGTAATTCTATTGTTTGTTGTTGTCTAATTCATTTATTTCCACTTTAATCTTTGTTATTTCTTTTCTCTTCTTCTTTTAGGTTTAGTTTGTTGTTCTTTCTCTAATTTCTTCACTTGTTCACTTACGTCTTCGGTTTTAGCTCTTCCTTTTTTAAATTTACTTTTTTTTGTATGCTGTATGGTGGGGGTTGCGTTTCATTATTTTTCCATGTGAGTATCACCTTATTGCAGCACCATTTGTTGAATTTTTGTTTGTTTTGAGAAGTGCATGGACTGGGAATTGAACCCGGGTCTCCTGCATGGCAGGTGAGAATGCTACCATTGAACTACCTTGCACCCCCACTTCCTTTTTAATGTAGGTGCTTATAGGTATAAATTTCCCTCTCAGCACCACCTTTGCTGTATTCCATAGGTTTGATATGTTGTATCCTCATTTTCATTCATCTCCAGATATTTACTGATTTCTCTTGAAATTTCTTCTTTGACCCACTGATTGTTTAAGAGCATGTTGTTTAACTTCCATATATCTGTGTGAGTTTTGTTCTTTGATGGTTGCTGATTTTCCACTTCATTCCATTCTGATCAGAGAAGGTGTTTTGAATAATTTCAATCCTTTTAAAAACATTAAGATTTATGTTGTGCCTAAGCACATGATCTATCCTGGAGAATCTTCTATGAGCACTTAAGAGGAATTATATCTTGGTGCTTTGGGGTGCAATGATCTATATATGTCTATTTGGTTTAATTCATTTATCATTGTTCTAGTTTGCAAGCTGCTGGAATGCAATATGCCAGAAATGGAATGGCTTTTAAAAGGGGAAATTTATTAACTTGCAAGTTTATATGTTCTGAAAATGTCCAAATAAAAGCAAGGCTATGAAATGTCCAATCTAAGGCACCCAGGGAAAGATACCTTGGTTCAAGAAGGCCAATGATGTTCAAGGTTTCTCTCTCAACTGAAAAGGCACACAGCAAACATGGCAACATGTACTAGCTTTCTCTCCAGGCTTCTCCTTTCATGAAACTCCCCTGGGGGCATTTTCCTTCTTCATCTCCAAAGGCTTCTGGCTGTGTGGGCTCTTAGGGCTATTTCCAAAGTGGTTTCCTCTTAAATGGCTCCGGTAAGCAACCCCACCTTGAATGAATGGAGATACATCTCCATTGGAAACCATCTAATCAAAAGTTACCACCCACAGTTGTATGGGTCACATCTCCAAGCAAACAATAAAATGCTCCCACTGAGAGATAATGAATGAGGATTAAAGGACATGACTTTTCATAGCTTCAGAACTCTAACTCTGAGTTTCAGATGTCATACAAATACTGGAAGTTTCTGGAAATGACCAGGTTATATAGAGACAGCTCAGTATCCAGAATTTAGAAATAACAGTTACAACTCCTGAATATATGTGGCTGCTATATGAGCTTACAGTCTAGGACCCTTTACAATAGGCCAAACCTAATAACCCATGCTCTTGCCTTCAATTCACCAAATTTGTTTATTTTGGCTTGGGTTTACATCTCAGCTGGTGGTACTGAGAGCATAGCCTGGATTTTCTCAGATGATAAAGAGCACTTCCCTCAGTAAGGATAAACCCAAGGTAAAAAAACATTTTGTAAGGCAACTGGAGCCTTACAGGGTGAAACTCAATAGAGTGAAAGGGAATGACAAATTGGGTTATGGCTTTAAGCTTTTTTAAATTTTTCATTTTTTTGTTTTTTACATGGGCAGGCACCAGGGATCAAACCTGGGTCTCTGGCATGGCAGGTGAGAATTCTGCCACTGAACCACCATTGCAATGCCAGGCTTTAAGATTTAGCATGAATTCAAAGTACCTATTTGACTTTTTAACAGGTAAAATGAGGAGGGTGTAAAGAGAATTATTGGTTTTAAGAGCCCCACTCATAGGAAGCATTTAAAAGTGGGTTTAATTCCTTGGAAGGCTTCAGAGAGCATTGGGTATTGGGGATTAGTAGGAAAGGAAGTACGTCCTTAAGGCAAATAGTAATTGGTTCATGGTAGGCTGCAACAATGGGAGTTTCTATGTTCCATACTTAAGGGTTGACAAGAGAGTAAGAGAAAGGGGTTTGGTAGGGAGGATCTGTTGAAGAGTTTGTATAGACTAAAGACAGAAGGAAGATGCCTAATGCAGTTTGTGAAGAAGGAATGAGTATTTGGGCTTTCAACTCAGCTAGGATGTCCTTTCCTAAGATTGGTGTGGGATAGTGTGGGAGGATAAAGAATGAGTGAGTACATGCGTGGCTGTCAAGTGAACAGGAGAAGAGTGTGCGAGTACCATACTGTTTTGACCACTCTGGCTTTATAGTAAGCTTTAAAGCAAGCAGTGTTAGTCTTCTCATTTTGCTGTTCTTTGTTAGGATATTTTTAGCTGTTTGGGGTCTCTTTACTTTCCAAATAAATTTGATAACTAGCTTTTCCAAGTCTTTAAAATAGATTGTTGTGATTTTGATTGGTATTACATAGAATCTTTAGATCAATTTAGGTGGAATTCACATCTTAATGACATTCAACCTTCCTATCCATGAGCATGGAATATCTTTCCATCTATTTAGGTCTTCTTTGATTTGCTTTAACAATGTTTTGTGATTTTCTATGTACAAGTCCTTAACATCCCTGGTTATGGTTATTTCTAGACTCATGATTCTTTTAGTTGCTATTTTGAATGGAATTTTTTCCTTGTTTGTCTCTTAGATAGGTCATTGTTTATACATACAAACATTAGTCATTTTTGTCCATTAATCTTATATCCTGCCACTTTGCTGAATTTGTTTATTAGCTCGATAAGCTTTGTCATAGACTTCTTAGGGTTTTCCAAGCATAGGATCATATTGTCTGCAAATAGTGAAAGTTTTACTACTTCCTTTCCTATTTGGATCCTTTTATTTTTTTTCTCATGTCTAATTGCTCCAGTTAGGACTTCTAGTACGATGTTGGATAATAGTGGTGATAATGGGCATCCTTGTCTCACTCCTGATCTTATGGGGAATGCTTTCAATCTCTCACTATTATGTATGATACTGGCTATTGATTATTCATATTTGCTAGTTATGATATTGAGAAAGTTTCCTTTGATTCTAGCTTTTGAAGTATTTTCATCAGGAAAAGATGCTGAAATTTGTCAAATGCATTTTCAGCATCAATCTATATGATCATGTGGTTTTTTCCCTTTTGGTTTATTAATCTGCTGTGTTATGTTGGTTGATTTTCTTGTGCTGAACCATCCTTGCATTCCTGGTATAACCCTCTTCTTGGCCATATGTATAATTCTTTTAAGGTGTTGTCAGATTTGACTTGCCAGTATTTTGTTGACAATTTTTTTCTTTTTTTTAATTAAAAAAATTTTTTTAAACATAACAACATACAAACATGAATATTCTTACCATATGATTATTCCATTCTTGGTATATAATCAGTAACTCACAATATCATCACATAGTTGTATATTCATCATCATGATCATTTAATCATGCATTGATTGCTTAGAACATTTGCATCAATTCAGAAAAAGAAATAAAAAGAAAAAAACTCACACATACCATCCCTCCTTTCATTGATCACTATCATTTCAATCTACTAAATTTATTTTACCATTTGTTCCCCTAGTATATATTTATTTATTTATTTATTTATTTATTTTTTAATTTTTAAAAAGGAAATTTTATTGAGATATATTCACATACTATACAAAGTGTACAATCAATGGCTTTTAGTAAAATCACAGAATTGTGTATTCATCACCAAAATCAATTTTAGAACATTTTCAATACTACAAAAAGAAAACACAATATCTTTTTTTTTGATGTGCTTTTTTTTTTTTATTAATTAACGGAAAAAAAGAAATTAACCCAACATTTAGAAATCATACCATTCTACATATGCAATCAGTAATTCTTAACATCATCACATAGATGCATGATCATCATTTCTTAGTACATTTGCATCGGTTTAGAAGAACTAGCAACACAACCGAAAAAGATATAGAATGTTAATATAGAGGAAAAAAATAAAAGTAATAATAGTAAGAACAAAACAAAACAAAACAAAACAAAACAAAACAAAACAAAACCCTATAGCTCGGATGCAGCTTCATTCAGCGTTTTAACATGATTACTTTACAATTAGGTATTATTGTGCTGTCCATTTTTGAGTTTTTGTGTCTAGTTCTGTTGCACAATCTGTATCCCATCAGCTCCAATTACCCATTATCTTACCCTGTTTCTAACTCCTGCTGAACTCTGTTACCAATGACATATTCCAAGTTTATTCTCGAATGTCGATTCACATCATTGGGACCGTACAGTATTTGTCCTTTAGTTTTTGGCTAGACTCACTCAGCATAATGTTCTCTAGGTCCATCCATGTTATTACATGCTTCATAATTTTATCCTGTCTTAAAGCTGCATAATATTCCATCGTATGTATATACCACAGTTTGTTTAGCCACTCGTCTGTTGATGGACATTTTGGCTGTTTCCATCTCTTTGCAATTGTAAATAACGCTGCTATAAACATTGGTGTGCAAATGTCCGTTTGAGTTTTCGCCCTTAATTCCTTTGAGTAGATTCCCAGCAATGGTATTGCTGGGTCGTATGGCAATTCTATATTCAGTTTTTTGAGGAACCGCCAAACTGCCTTCCACAGTGGTTGCACCATTTGACATTCCCACCAACAGTGGATAAGTGTGCCTCTTTCACCGCATCCTCTCCAGCACTTGTCATTTTCTGTTTTGTTGATAATGGCCATTCTGGTGGGTGTGAGATGATATCTCATTGTGGTTTTGATTTGCATTTCTCTAATGGCCAGGGACATTGAGCATCTCTTCATGTGCCTTTTGGCCATTTGTATTTCCTCCTCTGAGAGGTGTCTATTCAAGTCTTTTTCCCATTTTGTAATTGGGTTGGCTGTCTTTTTGTTGTTGAGTTGAACAATCTCTTTATAAATTCTGGATACTAGACCTTTATCTGATATGTCGCTTCCAACTATTGTTTCCCATTCTGTAGGCTGTCTTTCTACTTTCTTGATGAAGTTCTTTGATGCACAAAGTGTTTAATTTTGAGGAGTTCCCATTTATTTATTTCCTTCTTCAGTGCTCTTGCTTTAGGTTTAAGGTCCATAAAACTGCCTCCAATTGTAAGATTCATAAGATATCTCCCTACATTTTCCTCTAACTGGTTTATGGTCTTAGACCTAATGTTTAGATCTTTGATCCATTTTGAGTTAACTTTTGTGTAGGGTGTGAGATATGGGTCTTCTTTCATTCTTTTGCATATGGATATCCAGTTCTCTAGGCACCATTTATTTTTTTTATTTTTTATTTTTTTTTGTTTTTAATTTCAGATTTTTAATTTTTTTTATTAATTAAAAAAAGAATTAACAAAACAATTAGAAATCGTTCCAATCTACATGTACAATCAGTAATTCTTAATAACATCACATAGTTGCATATTCATCATTTCTTAGTACATTTGCATTGATTTAGAAAAAGAAATAAAAAGACAACAGAATAAGAATTAAAACAATAATAGAAAGAAAAAAAAAAAACAAAAAAACCCAAAAAACCTATACCTCACATGCAGCTTCATTCAGCGTTTTAACATAATTGCATTACAATTGGGTAGTATTGTGCTGTCCATTTCTGAGTTTTTATATCCAGTCCCGTTGTACAGTCTGTATCCCTTCAGCTCCAATTATCCCTTCTCTTTTTTTTTTTTTTTAATTAACGGAAAAAAAGAAATTAACCCAACATTTAGAGATCATACCATTCTACATATGCAATCATTAATTCTTAACATCATCACATAGATGCATGATCATCATTTCTTAGTACATTTGCATTGGTTTAGAAGAACTAGCAACATAACCGAAAAAGACATAGAATGTTAATATAGAGAAAAAAATAAAAGTAATAATAGTAAAATCAAAACAAAACAAAACAAAACAAAACAAAAACCTATAGCTCAGATGCAGCTTCATTCATTGTTTTAACATGATTACTTTACAATTAGGTATTATTGTGCTGTCCATTTTTGAGTTTTTGTATCTAGTCCTGTTACACCATCTGTATCCCTTCAACTCCAATTGGCCATTATCTTACCCTGTTTCTACCTCCTGCTGGACTCTGTTATCAATGACATATTCCAAATTTATTCTCGAATGTCTGTTCACATCAGTGGGACCATACAGTATTTGTCCTTTAGTTTTTGGCTAGACTCACTCAGCATAATGTTCTCTAGGTCTATCCATGTTATTACATGCTTCATAAGTTTATCCTGTCTTAAAGCTGCATAGTATTCCATCGTATGTATATACCACAGTTTGTTTAGCCACTCTTCTGTTGATGGACATTTTGGCTGTTTCCATCTCTTTGCAATTGTAAATAACGCTGCTATAAACATTGGTGTGCAAATGTCTGTTTGTGTCTTTGCCCTTAAGTCCTTTGAGTATATTCCCAACGATGGTATTGCTGGGTCGTATGGCAATTCTATATTCAGCTTTTTGAGGAACCGCCAAACTGCCTTCCACAGTGGTTGTACCATTTGACATTCCCACCAACAGTGGATAAGTGTGCCTCTTTCTCCGCATCCTCTCCAGCACTTGTCATTTTCTGTTTTGTTGATAATGGCCATTCTGGTGGGTGTGAGATGATATCTCATTGTGGTTTTGATTTGTATTTCTCTAATGGCCAGGGACATTGAGCATCTCTTCATGTGCCTTTTGGCCATTTGTATTTCCTCTTCTGATAGGTGTCTGTTCAAGTCTTTTTCCCATTTTGTAATTGGGTTGGCTGTCTTTTTGTTGTTGAGATGAACAATCTCTTTATAAATTCTGGATACTAGACCTTTATCTGATATGTCATTTCCAAATATTGTCTCCCATTGTGTAGGCTGTCTTTCTACTTTCTTGATGAAGTTCTTTGATGCACAAAGTGTTTAATTTTGAGGAGTTCCCATTTATTTATTTCCTTCTTCAGTGCTCTTGCTTTAGGTTTAAGGTCCATAAAACCTCCTCCAGTTGTAAGATCCATAAGATATCTCCCAACATTTTCCTCTAACTGTTTTATGGTCTTAGACCTAATGTTTAGATCTTTGATCCATTTTGAGTTAACTTTTGTATAGGGTGTGAGATATGGGTCTTCTTTCATTCTTTTGCATATGGATATCCAGTTCTCTAGGCACCATTTATTGAAGAGACTGCTCTGTCCCAGGTGAGTTGGCTTGACTGCCTTATCAAAGATCCAATGTCCATAGATGAGAGGGTCTATATCTGAGCACTCTATTCGATTCCATTGGTCGATATATCTATCTTTATGCCAATACCATGCTGTTTTGACCACTGTGGCTTCATAATATGCCTTAAAGTCAGGCAGCGCGAGACCTCCAGCTTCGTTTTTATTCCTCAAGATGTTTTTAGCAATTCGGGGCACCCTGCCCTTCCAGATAAATTTGCTTATTGGTTTTTCTATTTCTGAAAAATAAGTTGTTAGGATTTTGATTGGTATTGCATTGAATCTGTAAATCAATTTAGGTAGGATTGACATTTTAACTATATTTAGTCTTCCAATCCATGAACATGGTATGCCCTTCCATCTATTTAGGTCTTCTGTGATTTCTTTTAGCAGTTTTTTGTAGTTTTCTTTATATAGGTTTTTTGTCTCTTTAGTTAAATTTATTCCTAGGTATTTTATTCTTTTAGTTGCAATTGTAAATGAGATTCGTTTCTTGATTTCCCCCTCCGCTTGTTCATTACTAGTGTATAGAAATGCTACAGATTTTTGAATGTTGATCTTGTAACCTGCTACTTTGCTGTACTCATTTATTAGCTCTAGTAGTTTTGTTGTGGATTTTTCCGGGTTTTCGACATATAGTATCATATCATCTGCAAACAGTGTTAGTTTTACTTCTTCCTTTCCAATTTTGATGCCTTGTATTTCTTTTTCTTGTCTAATTGCTCTGGCTAGAACCTCCAACACAATGTTGAATAATAGTGGTGATAGTGGACATCCTTGTCTTGTTCCTGATCTTAGGGGGAAAGTTTTCAATTTTTCCCCATTGAGGATGATATTAGCTGTGGGTTTTTCATATATTCCCTCTATCATTTTAAGGAAGTTCCCTTGTATTCCTATCTTTTGAAGTGTTTTCAACAGGAAAGGATGTTGAATCTTGTCAAATGCCTTCTCTGCATCAATTGAGATGATCATGTGATTTTCCTGCTTTGATTTGTTGATATGGTGTATTATATTAATTGATTTTCTTATGTTGAACCATCCTTGCATACCTGGGATGAATCCTACTTGGTCATGATGTATAATTCTTTTAATGTGTTGTTGGATATGATTTGCTAGAATTTTATTGAGGATTTTTGCATCTATATTCATTAGCGAGATTGGTCTGTAGTTTTCTTTTTTTGTAATATCTTTGCCTGGTTTTGGTATGAGGGTGATGTTGGCTTCATAGAATGAATTAGGCAGTTTTCCCTCCACTTCGATTTTTTTGAAGAGTTTGAGGAGAATTGGTACTAATTCTTTCTGGAACGTTTGGTAGAATTCACATGTGAAGCCATCTGGTCCTGGACTTTTCTTTTTAGGAAGCTTTTGAATGACTAATTCAATTTCTTTACTTGTGATTGGTTTGTTGAGGTCATCTATGTCTTCTTGAGTCAAAGTTGGTTGTTCATGTCTTTCCAGGAACCCGTCCATTTCCTCTAAATTGTTGTATTTATTAGCGTAAAGTTGTTCATAGTATCCTGTTATTACCTCCTTTATTTCTGTGAGGTCAGTAGTTATGTCTCCTCTTCCATTTCTGATCTTATTTATTTGCATCCTCTCTCTTCTTCTTTTTGTCAATCTTGATAAGGGCCCATCAATCTTATTGATTTTCTCATAGAACCAACTTCTGGTCTTATTGATTTTCTCTACTGTTTTCATATTTTCAATTTCATTTATTTCTGCTCTGATCTTTGTTATTTCTTTCCTTTTGCTTGCTTTGGGATTAGTTTGCTGTTCTTTCTCCAGTTCTTCCAAGTGAACAGTTAATTCCTGCATTTTTGCCTTTTCTTCTTTTCTGATATAGGCATTTAGGGCAATAAATTTCCCTCTTAGCACTGCCTTTGCTGCATCCCATAAGTTTTGATATGTTGTGTTTTCGTTTTCATTCACCTCGAGGTATTTGCTAATTTCTCTAGCAATTTCTTCTTTGACCCACTCGTTGTTTAGGAGTGTGTTGTTGAACCTCCACATATTTGTGAATTTTCTGGCACTCTGCCTATTATTGATTTCCAACTTCATTCCTTTATGATCCAAGAAAGTGTTGTGTATGATTTCAATCTTTTTAAATTTGTTAAGACTTGCTTTGTGACCCAGCATATGGTCTATCTTTGCGAATGATCCATGAGCACTTGAGAAAAAGATGTATCCTGCTGTTGTGGGATGTAATGTCTTATAAATGTCTGTTAAGTCTTGCTCATTTATAGTAATATTCAGATTCTCTATTTCTTTATTGATCCTCTGTCTAGATGTTCTGTCCATTGATGAGAGTGGGGAATTGAAGTCTCCAACTATTATGGTATTTGTGTCTATTTCCCTTTTCAGTGTTTGCAGTGTATTCCTCACGTATTTTGGGGCATTCTGGTTCGGTGTGTAAATATTTATGATTGTTATGTCTTCTTGTTTAATTGTTCCTTTTATTAGTATATAGTGTCCTTCTTTGTCTCTTTTAACTGTTTTACATTTGAAGTCTAATTTGTTGGATATTAGTATAGCCACTCCTGCTCTTTTCTGGTTGTTATTTGCATGAAATATCTTTTCCCAACCTTTCACTTTCAACCTATGTTTATCTTTGGGTCTAAGATGTGTTTCCTGTAGACAGCATATAGAAGGATCCTGTTTTTTAATCCATTCTGCCAATCTATGTCTTTTGATTGGGGAATTCAGTCCATTAACATTTAGTGTTATTACTGTTTGGATAATATTTTCCTCTACCATTTTGTCTTTTGTATTATATATATCATATCTGACTCTCCTTCTTTCTACAGTCTTCTCCATACCTCTCTCTTCTGTCTTTTTGTATCTGACTCTAGTGCTCCCTTTAGTATTTCTTGCAGAGCTGGTCTCTTGGTCACAAATTCTCTCAGTGACTTTTTGTCTGAGAATGTTTTGATTTCTCCCTCATTTTTGAACGATAATTTTGCTGGATTTAGGAGTCTTGGTTGGCAGTTTTTCTCTTTTAGTAATTTAAATATATCATCCCACTGTCTTCTAGCTTCCATGGTTTCTGCTGAGAAATCTACACATAGTCTTATTGGGTTTCCCTTGTATGTGATGGATTGTTTTTCTCTCGCTGCTTTCAAGATCTTCTCTTTCTCTTTGACCTCTGACATTCTAACTAGTAAGTGTCTTGGAGAACGCCTATTTGGGTCTAATCTCTTTGGGGTGCGCTGCACTTCTTGGATCTGTAATTTTAGGTCTTTCATAAGAGTTGGGAAATTTTCAGTGATAATTTCTTCCATTAGTTTTTCTCCTCCTTTTCCCTTCTCTTCTCCTTCTGGGACACCCACAACACGTATATTTGTGCGGTTCATATTGTCCTTGAGTTCCCTGATACCCTGTTCAAATTTTTCCATTCTTTTCCTGATAGTTTCTGTTTCTTTTTAGAAATCAGATGTTCCATCCTCCAAATCACTAATTCTATCTTCTGTCTCTTTAAATCTATCATTGTAGGTATCCATTGTTTTTTCCATCTTTTCTACTTTATCCTTCACTTCCATAAGTTCTGTGATTTGTTTTTTCAGTTTTTCTATTTCTTCTTTATGTTCAGCCCATGTCTTCTTCATGTCCTCCCTCAATTTATCGATTTCATTTTTGAAGAGGTTTTCCATTTCTGTTCGTATATTCAGCATTAGTTGTCTCAGCTCTTGTTTCTCATTTGAACTATTGGTTTGTTCCTTTGACTGGGCCATATTCTCAATCTTCTGAGCGTGGACCGTTATCTTCTGCTGCTGGTGTCTGGGCATTTAGTCAGATTTCCCTGGGTGTTGGACCCAACAAGGTTGTAAGATTTTTCTGTGATATCTCTGGGTTCTGTTTTTCTTATCCTGCCCAGTAGGTGGCGCTCGTGGCACACGTTTGTCTCACGTGTTTGGAAGGGATCCCCCTGGTCACCAATCTCTGCGGCCTGGGAATTTCCGATCCAATTCTCTCCGTTGGTTCGGGGGACCGCGCGTGGTGGGGGCGTCAGCCGCCGCGGCTTGAGGGGACCCTGTGGCTGGTCGCCAGCCGCAGCGGGCCCAGGGAATTCCCCACCGGACCAGGAAGTCGCCTGCAGGGGAGGTGTGTCGGTCACCGGCCTCCGCGGCCTGGGGAATTCCCCACCGGACCAGGAAGCCGCCCGCGGGGGAGGGCCACCGCGGCTTGGGTAGCCCTCTGATCCGAGACTCATAGCTGGACCAGGAAGCCACCCGCAAAAGAGGGGCGCCGGCTGCCTCGGCTTGGGAAACTTGCCTCTCCGAGACTCTCAGCCGGCCCGGGAAGGAGGGAGGGAGGAGCTCCGGCCGCCACAGCTGCCGCTGCTCGGGAAATCCTATATATTTATTTTTAATCCATATGTTTTACTCATCTGCCCATAAGGTAGATAAAAGGAGCACCAGACACAAGGTTTTCACACAAGTCACACCGTGAAAGCTATATCATTATACAATCATCTTCAAGAAACATGGCTACTGGAACACAGCTCTACACTCTCAGGCACTTCCCTCCAGCCTCTCCATTATACCATAACTAAAAAGGTGATATCTGTATAATGCATAAGAATAACCTCCAGGATAACCTCTCAGCTCTGTTTGAAATCTCTCAGCCATTGACACTTTATTTTGTCTCATTTCTCTCTTCCCCCTTTTGATCGAGAAGGTTTTCTCAATACCTTGATGCTGAGTCCCAGCTCATTCTAAGATTTCTGTCCCACATTGCCAGGAAGGTTTGCACCCCTGGGAGTCATGTCCCATGTAGAGATGCAGAGGGCAGTGAGTTTGCTTGTCATGTTGGCTGAGAGAGAGGGGCAACATCTGAGCAACAAAAGAGGTTCTCTGGTGGTGACTCTTAGGCCTAAGTAGGCTTAGCCTATCCTTTGTGGGGAAAGGTTTCATATCAACAAAGGCCAAGATTGAGGGCTTGGCCTATTGCCTTGGTTGTCCCCACTGCTTGCAAGAGTATCAGGATATCAGGAATTCTCCAAGTGGGGAAGTTGAATTTTCCCCCTTTCTGTTCAGAATTTTTGTACCTATGTTCATTAGAGAGATTAGCCTGTAGTTTTCCTTTCTTGTAGCATCTTTATCTGGTTTTGGTATTAGCGTTATGTTAGCTTCATAAAATGAGTTAGGTGGTATTTAGTTTGCAAGCTGCTGGAATGTGATATACCAGAGACAGAATGGCTTTTGAAGAGGGAAATTTATTAAGTTCCAAGGTTACAGTTCTAAAGCCATGAAAATGTTCAAATTAAGGTGAGGCTATGAAAGTGTTCAAATTAAGGCACCAACAAGAGGTTACCTTCACTCAAGAAAGGCCAATGACGTTCAGGGTTTCTCTCTCAGCTGGAAATGCACATGGTGAGATCTGCTAGCTTTCTCTTCAATGACTTCCGCAGGGCTCTGTCTATTCTGTTGGCCCTGCCAGTTCTGGTGGCTCTTGTGGCTCTCAAGTTTCTTCCAAATTGGATAAGTCTTAGAAGGCTCCAATAAGCAACCCCGCCTTGAATGAGTGGAGACACATCAGCATGAAAACCATCTAATCAAAAGTTACCACCCACAATTAGGTGGGTCACATCTCCATGGAAACGATCAGAAAGTTCTCACACAGCAATACTGAATGAAGATTAAAGGACATGGCTTTTCTGGCATACATAAAAGCTTCAAACTGACACAGGTAGCATCCCATTTTCCTCTATTTTTCAGAAGTGTTTGAGCAAGATTGGTGTTAATTCTTTTGGAATGTTTGATAAAATTCCCCTGTGAAACCATCCGGCCCTGGGCTTTTCTTCGTGGGAAGATTTTTGATGACTGATTGAATCCCTTTACTTTTAGTTGGTTTTTTGGATCTTCTATTTCTTCTCAAGTCAGTATAGGTAGCTTCTGTGTTTTTAGGAACTTGTCCTTTCATCTAAGTTGTCTAGCTTGCTGGCATATGTTTGTTCATAGTATTCTCTTATGATTTTTAAAAACAATTTCTTCAGTACTCATGGTAATGAATCCCCCTCACTTCTGATTTTGTTTACTTGCATCCTCTCTCTCTTTTGTTTTTTTTGTCAGTCTAGTTAGGGGTCCATTAATTTTACTGATTTTCTTAGAGAACCAACTTTTGGTTTTATTGTTTCTTTCTATTGTTTTTGTTATGTTTTGTTTTGTTGTTGTCCTCCACCTTTTTTATTTCTGCTTTAATATTTGTTATTTCTCATCTCTTATTCACTTTAGTGTTAGTTGCTGTTCTTTTTCTAATTTTTCCAGCTGAGCAGTTAAGTCCTTGATTTTTCCTTGTTTTTTTTTTTTTAATATATGCATTAGGGCAATAAATTTCTCTCTCAGCAGTGCCTTTGCCACATCCCATAAGTCCTTATATATTACATTCTCATTATCATTCATCTCTAAATATTTACTGATTTCTCTAGAAATTTCTTCTTTGACCCACTGATTATTTTTAAATGTGTTGTTTAATCTCCATAAATTTGTGAAGGCTCTGGTTTTTTTGGGTGTGATTATTAATTTGAGCTTCATTCCAGTCCTTCTCTTCTAATCAGAGAAGGTGCTTTGGATAATTTCAATCTTATTAAATTGATAAAGAGTTATTTGATGTCCTAGCATATGATCTATCCTGGAGAATATTCCATGTTCACTAGAGAAGAATGTATATCTTGATGTTTTGGGGTGTAATGATCCATATATATCTATTAGGTATAATTCATTTATCACATTGTTTATATTTTCTATTTACTTGTTGATCCTCTGACTAGTTATTCAATATAGTGGAGAGTGGTGTTTAGAAGTCTCCAACTATTATTGTTGAAACATCTATACGCCCTTCAATTTTGCCAATGTTTGCCTCAGATACTTTGGAGCTCCTTGATTGGAATCATAAACATTTATAAATGTTATTTCCTCAGGGAATTTTCCTTTTTATTAATATATAGCATCCTTCTTTGTCTCTTATAATGCCTTTACATTTAAAGTCTATTTTGTCTGATATTATTGTATGTAGTCCTGCTTTCTTTTGGTTATAGATTGCATAGAACATTTTTTTTCCATCTGTTCACTTTCAATTTATTTGTGTCCCTGGGTCTAAAACTGTCTCTTGTAAACAGCAAGTAGATGGATCATATTTTTTCATCCTTCCTGCCAATCTGTATCTTTTAATTGGTGAGTTTAGTCCATTAACATTCAAAGTAGTGACTGTAAAAGCAGTTCTTGAATCGCCATCTCATCTTTTAGTTTTTATTTGTCAGAATCTGTATATCATTTTCTCTTGCTCCCTCTTCCCCCTTTAAATTACCCTTACTGGTATTTTAAAATTCTTTGCCCTCCTCCAGACCTCTCTCTCCTGTCTTTTTCTTCAACTGAAAGGATTCCCTTTAGTATTTCTTGTAAAGCAGGTCTCTTGTTGACTAGTTCTCTTAGTCTTTGTTTATCTTTGAAGATTTTAATCTCTCCCTCAAGTTTGATGAACAGTTTGGCTGAATAACGAATTCTTGGCTGGAAGCCTCCCTTATTCAGGATCTCTATTTCTTATACCACTGCCTTTTTTCATCCATGGTGCCTGTTGTGTAGTCCAAACTCAGTCTTATGTATCTTCCTTTGCAGGTAGTAGGTCAGTTTTTTCTTGTGTTGATTTCAGCACTTTTTGCTTCTCTTCAACATTTGGCACTTTGATTAGTATGTGTCTTAGAGTAAGCCTATTTGGATTTATTGTACTTGTTGTTTGTTGGGCCTCTTTGATATGCATATTTATGCCTTTTATAAGGGTTGGGAAATGTTCCCAAATTGTGTCTTCAACTAATCTTCCCAGCCCTTTACTCTTTTCTTTTCCTTTGGGGACACCAATGATTCTTATATTTGCATGTCTTTTGTTGCCCATCATTTCCCTAAGATCCAGTTCCACTTTTTTCCATTGTTCTTGCCATTTGTACTTTTGCGTCCTCTAGTTCAGTTGTTCTGTCTTCTAGCTCACTTATTTTTCCTTCTGATTCTTTGAATCTGCTATCATATGTCTCCAGTATGTATCTAATTTGGTCTATTGTATCTTTCACCTCTGTAAGAGCTGCCATTTTTCTGTTCAATCTTTCAATTCTTTTTTATGTTCTTATAGTGTCTTCCTGATATCCATTATTCTTTTTTTTACTTATTCGTTTATTTCTTTAACTTTTTTTAAATTGTGAAATATAACATATATACAAAAAAGCCATAAATTTCCCAGTACATTTTGGGGCTGGGGCATGGGCAGGCACTGGGAATTGAACCCAGGTCTCTGGCATGGCAGGCAAGAATACTGCCAGCTGATCCACCATCACACTGCCCAATTTCCATGTACATTTTAACAAGTAGATATAGAACCGATTTTAAAGTTTGGTATGGGTTAAATTTCCATGATTTTTCATTTTTTCTTCTAGCTACTCCAAGACACTGGAGAGCAACAGATATATCAATATAATGATTCAGCAGTCATACACATTTGTTAAACCCTATCTTCTCTGTTATACTCCTCCTTCTCTTTAAATAACATTGTGCCTGTTTGAGAGGATTATGTGCCCTAGAGAAGCCATGTTTTAACCTAATCCATCTTGTGGAGGCAGCCATTTCTTTTCATCTCTATTTAGTACTGTAAATTATCTCCAGTACTGTTGATTAGATTATCTCTACCAAGATGTGGCTTACCCAGTTTTGAGTATTAACTTTTTATTAGGTGGAGATATGACTCCACCCATTCCAGATAGATCTTGGTTAGTTTACCGAAGTCCTTTAAAAAGAGGAAGCATTTTTGGAGGGAGCAAAAGAGGCAGGAGAGAGCATGAGAACCACGAGAGCCCATGCAGCCAGAGACTTTTGGAGATGAAGTAGGAAAACACTCCTGGGAGAGCTTCATGAAACAAGAAGCATGTTTCATGAGAAACATGAAAGAGAGAAATCCAGCAGATGTCACCATGTTCTCCATGTGCCTTTCCAGTTGAGAGAGAAACCCTGAATTTCATCAGCCTTTCTTGAGTGAAGGTAACCTTAATTTGGTGCCTTAATTTGGACATTTTTATAGACTTGCTTTAATTGGGACATTTTCATGGCCTTAGAACTGTAAACTTGCAATTTAATGAATTCCCCCCTTTAAAAGCCATTCTATTTTTGGTATACACATTCTGGCAGCTAGTAAACTAGAACATACATACAGAAAAGCAATAAATTTCAAAGTACATTACAACAATTAGTTGTAGAACAAATTTCAGAGTTTGGTATGGGTTGCAATTCCATAATTTTAGGTTTTTATTTCTAGCTGCTCTAAGGTACTGCAGGCTAAAAGAAATATCAGTATAATGATTCAGCTCTCATACTCATTTGTTAAACCTGACTTTCTCTGTATAACCCCACCATCACCTTTGACCTTTCTCCTACTCTTTAGGGGTATTTGGGCTGTGCTCATTCTAACATTTCATTTTGGAAGGGGCTGTTAATAATATGGGATAAGAGTCTGGAACTAGTTGATGTTCTGGAGAGGCTGGCCCCTCTGTATTTCAGGACTTATCTGGTCCAGATAAGTCACCCACTGGTGGTTGTAGGTTTTGGAGAGTTACCCTAGTCATGGAACCATTGTAGAATCTTATACAATGCCCTTGGTATTCTTTAGGATTGGTAGGAATGGATTTGGTTATGTTTGGCAAGTTATGATAGGTAGCAATGTGTAACTGAAGCAGTGTAAGAGTAACCTCCAGTGTAGCTTCTCAACTGTATTTGAACTCTCTCTGCTGCTGACACCTTATTTTTTACACTTCCTTCCCCGCTTCTGATATCCTTTATTCTTTATGAATATCCTTGAGTAGTTGTTCTGTATTCTCTGCCCCCTCTGGTGTTTTGATGTGGTCATTTGGCTGGGCCATTTCTCTCGGATCTTCATGTGCTTTGTGATTTTCTGTTGTGTTCATGGCATTTGATTATCTTAATGAGGCTATTTTGCAAATTGGATTCCTTCACTCATCTGAAGTTTTGTATTTACTTGGTTATGCATTTAAGGTTCCCTTTTGTACTTGGTTTGTCAGTAATTCCTTACCAAAGCAAAACCCGGATCTCATATAGGAGATACAATTCTACTTGAGGGTCTATTAAAAGCTAGGCAGGGCTGTGCATCCCTAGGTTTTTAGTGGCAGAACACCTGCCCACAATGCGGGAAACTCGGGCTTGATTTCTGGCCCATACATCACCCCCCAAAATAAAATAAAAACACATCTCAGCAGTAGTAGGCCCCAAAGTTAGAAGGAGACACCCCAAGACATATTCGAAATGAACTCAGACTGGTGCCTACATAAATGAGAGAAAATAAATAAATAAAAGAAGAAATAAAAATTCAATAAAATATAAATATATAAAAATATACAAATAAAAATAATAAATATATAGAAAATATATTAGAAAAAAAAAACCTAGGCAGACAGGGAGTTTACCAGATTGCACTTACCACTTCTTCCCAGCAGGTGGCACTCCTGAGGTACCTCCTCCCTTCAGGCCCACACCTCCCCAATTGCAGTGGCTGGCTGGTTAGATGGTGTGGCTGATGGAGGGGCTGCTCCTGGTTTGTGACATCTGAATGACTGGTCCTGACACTTGGGGCAGGGGAGCCTATCGCAGCACCGGGGAAGTAGCTCATCCACAGTGCCTGGCGTCTGGTGGATCTATCATTCACCATGCTTGACAGGACGGCTATTGGTGATGCCTGCTCCCAGTACCCAGTACCTGGTGGCATGGCTTTTTTTAGTGGATGGCTAGGTGCACCTCTGGGTTCCCCACAGGCGCTGCCAGCTGTGAAGACCCTTGGGGAGGTTTCCCCAGCCAGCAGCTTGGGCAGGCTAGAGAGGAGAAATGGTCAGTTCCCTTGTGGTCACACTTCCCCATGCTCCACCACTGGCCCCAGTTGGGGTTGTGGCCAGTCACACCCACCCACTCTTCCCGACCTGATCTCCCTGCCTCTCTCCTCCCTATGAAGTATTGGAGACCCTCTTCGATCACTCACTCCTAAGACTGCAGTCCCAGTAATTTTTTCCCTGTCTCCTGTATTGTCCTGTGGAGAAAGGGTGAATCCAATCTACCCTACCATGCCATTTTCCCGGGATGCCCTTTTTCCTTCATTTTTGAAAGGTATTTTCTCTAGGTGGAGTATCTAGCTTAATCTTTTATTTTTTCTTTCAATACTTTGAAGATGTTCAGTCTTGTTCTGATTTGTATAATTTCTGATGAGTTGCTGTCTATTTGTTTCCCTCCCAACTTAATGTGTCTTTTTCCTCTAACTGCTTTTATGATTTCCTTTTTATTACTGATTTTCATCAGTTTGATTATCATGTAATTTCATGTGTGTGTGTGTGTGTGTGTGTGTGTGTGTGTGTGTGTGTATCCTGCTTGGAGTTCACTGATGTTTTGAATCTGTGGGTTTATAGTTTCCCTCAAACTTGGAAAAATTTTGGCCCTTATTTAAAATTATTTTTCTTTATTCCTCAGAACTTCAACAAGACATATGTTAGACATTTTGAAATTGTCCTACAAATCATGGAATCTGTTCATTTGTTCCCATTCTTCTCCTGGTACTTCTTTTCGGCTAGTTTCTATTGCTATGTCTTCAAGTTAATGGGTCTTATTCTTCTGTAGAGTCTGATCTGCAGTCATTCCCACCCAATAAATATTTTAGACATTATATTTCTTTTATTTCTAGAAAATCCATTGGTTCTTTTTAAATATTTCACATTCTTTAATCATTTTGTTCATGTTTTCATTTAAATCTTTGAACATTTTATAATAACTGACTTAAGATTCTTGACTGATCAACCCCAAGAGGACCTCTTTTGTTGCTCAGATGTGGTCTCTCCCTCCAGCCAACACAATAAGCAAACTCACTGCTCTCCCCCTGTCTACATGGGACATGACTCCCAGGGGTGTGGACCTTCCTGGCAACGTGGGACTGAAATCCTAGAATGAGCTGAGACTCAGCATCAAGGGATTGAGAAAACCTTCTAGACCAAAAGGGGGAAGAGCAAAATGAGACAAAATAAAGTGTCAATGGCTGAGAGATTCCAAACAGAGTCGAGAGGTTAACCTGGAGGTTATTCTTACACATTATATAGATATCACCTTGTTAGTCAAGATGTAATGGAGAGGTTGGAGGGGGAACTGCTTGAAAATATAGAGCTGTGTTCCAGTAGCTGTGTTTCTTTTTTTTTTTTTTTTTTTTTTTTTTTTTTTAAAGGAAAGACAGAGAGAAGGAAGGAAGGATAGAAGGAAGGAAGGAAGGAAGAAAGGGAAACATTTTCTTGTTTTATTATATTCTGTTTCTCCGTTTTTGTTACATGGGCTGGGGCCGGGAATCGAACCGAGGTCCTCCGGCATAGCAGGCAAGCACTTTGCCCGCTGAGCCACCGCGGCCCGCCCGTAGCTGTGTTTCTTGAAGATGATTGTATAATGCTACAACTTTCACAATGTGACTGTGCAAACCTTGTGTCTGAGCTCCTTTTATCTACCTCATCAACAGATGAGTAAAACATATGCAATAAAAATAAATAATAAGGGAAACAAATGTTAAAATAAATCTAGGCTGAAATGTTAGTGATCAGTGAAAAGGAGGGATAAGGGGTAAGGTATATATGAATTTTTTTGTTGTTGTCTTTTTATTTCTTTTTCTGAATTGATGCAAATGTTCTAAGAAATGATCATGATGATGAATATGCAACTATGTGATGATATTGTGAATTACTGATTATATATATAGAATGGAATGATCATAAGCTAAGAATCTTAGTGTTTTTTGTTGTATTTTTAAAAAAATTTAAAAATTAATAAAAAAAATAAAAGACAGAGGTTCTTGACTGATAATTCCATCATGCTTGTCAGTTTTGCATCTGTTTTTATTGGCTGGGTTTTCTCTCGCTTCTGGATCACATTTTTCTCATGTCTAGTAATTTCTTATTAGATGCTGGGCATTTGAAGATTTTTGTATTTGAGTGCCAGATTTCTAGAATTCCTTTATTATAAAATGTTGGATTTTGACCTTGTAGGATATTAAATTACCATAGATCAACATGATCATTTCAATGCTTTTTTTTTTTCAGCTTACAATGGTGGGTTTGCAGTACCCTGTTTTACAGTAGTCTAGCACTCTAGGGCTTGTTTAGTTCCACTATGTGGAGTAACTTTTCTGGGCCTCTACTGAGTGCTGAGGGTGTTCAGTGAAGACTCTCCACTCTGGCTAGTTAAAAGTAAGAAGTTTTCCAGTCCTATGTGGGTTCTGGAAACTATTTATCTTATAGCTCATCTTTCTTTCTTTGTCTAACCTCATGGAGTTTCATTCTATGTATGTGAAGCTTAGAATTTTGCATCAGATTCAAGGAGATGTCTCTCTAGAATCCAGGGTCCTCTATGCAACTTCCTCCTCTCTGGCACTCTGCCTCCTAAATTCCAATTGATGTGGCCTTTCTGACTTCCAGTATCTTTCTCTCCTCAACACTGATAGGGTGCCAGGTTCTGCTGGAGATTCCCCTCCCTGCTTTGTAGACTGGAATTTTTCTGCAGATGGGCTGCAGGGGTTATCATAGAGCTCAATTATTTTGTTTCTTTTTTATCAGGGATTGATTGTCCAATGTCCAAAAAATAGTTGCTTCCTTGGGGGAATGGTGAGAAAGGGGAAAAATTCAACTTCCCCATTTGGAGAATTCCTGATATTCTCGCAAGTAGTAGGGACAACCAAATCACTAGGCCGAGCCCTCAATCTTGGCGTTTGTTCATATGAAACTTATCCCCACAAAGGATAGGCTAAGCCCACTTAAAATTAGGCCTAAGAGTCACCCCCAGAGAACCTCTTTTGTTGCTCAGATGTGGCCTATCTCTCTCTCTCTCTCTCAGCCAACATGGCAGGAAAACTCACTGCCCTCCCCTATTCTATGTGGGACATGACTCCCAAGGGTGTAAACTTCCCTGGCAATGTGAGACAGAAACCTTAGAATGAGCTAGGACTCAGCATCAAGGTATTGGGAAAACCTTCTCGACCGAAAGGAGGAAGAGAGAAATGAGACAAAATAAACTGTCAATGGCTGAGACATTTCAAACAGAGTTGAGAGGTTATCCTTACGCATTACGTAGATATCCCCTTTTTAGTTTAAGGTGTATTAGAGAGGCTAGAGGGAAGTGCCTGAAACTGTAGAGCTGTGTTCCAGTACCCATGTTTCTTGAAGATGATTGTATAATAATATAGCTTTTGCATTGTGACTGTGTGATTATGGAAACCTTGTGTGTGTTGCTCCTCTCATCTATGGTATAGACAGATGAGTAAAATACACGGGTTAAAAATAAATAAATAATAGGGGGAACAAATGTAAATTGAGTAGATTGAAATACTAGTCATCAATGGAAGCGGTTGGTAAGTGGTATAGAAAAAAATAGGGGGCCAAAGGTTAAAATATATTGGGTAGATGGAAATACTAGAGGTCACGAGAGGGAGGGGTAAGGTATGATTGAGTTTTTTCTTTCTATTTCTTTTTCTGGAGTGATGCAAATGTTCTAAGAAATGATAATGGTGATGAATATACAACTATGTGATTATATTGTGAGTCAATGATTATATATGAATATTTGTCATATATTAAGAATGTATTTGTATGTTGTTATTTTTTGTCAATAAAAATATAAATAAATAAAAGAAAAAAAAATAGTTGCCGCCTGTACTTTGTCCAGTTTTCTTGTTCTTATGGCAGGAGGGAAGTGCTATCCCAGTTACTGCATAATAGGCTGGAAATACAAATCATTATGATGCTGTTTTTATTCCAATTACAGCAGTTTCTCCTCAGTGTAGGGTCCATATCTGAAAGGGAAGTCTCATCAGTTTTAAGAGTTCATAGTGCGGTCTGTCCCAGCTCCTTCTATTCTTATTAGAGTTTCCTTGCATTGAATTGGGGAAAACCCCTCCCAGTTTCACTTGCTGTTTTCAAGTTCTTGAATCAAGTGTTCCAATGAATATTTGTTACCTACCTGAGGATTCTATTGTTCTCAGGTCTATTATACATCATGTTGCATCCCTCTGCTTCCTCCTACACAGATGCTGGTTCGTGCAGATTTATTGTTGTTGGAAGTTTGTTGTTCACCGTATTTGCTTTGATTTTTTTTTGGGAAACTTTGTCAACTAGTTTTATTGTAAATGCCCATGGACTTTCTGTTTTTGCCATGTATTAGGTCTGTGTTTTGATGTGGGGATTCTGAGAGATTTAAAAGCTGTTCAGCCTCAAGATAGCCACCATCTTCCCAGAATCTGGCAGAAGTTTTAAGAACCAGCATGCAATTTACCATGCTGTCTTTCTCCTGTCTGTACAACAGAAGCATGTATCAAAATGTAGCCTCCACCAGCCCATGCATCACTGAGTTATTA
This sequence comes from Tamandua tetradactyla, assembly GCF_023851605.1. Classification (NCBI taxonomy): domain Eukaryota; kingdom Metazoa; phylum Chordata; class Mammalia; order Pilosa; family Myrmecophagidae; genus Tamandua; species Tamandua tetradactyla. The sequence goes on along the minus strand of NC_135341.1, from coordinate 48,892,777 downwards.
CAATGAATAGGGTTTGCTTGGTGACCCACAGTGGACACCAGGCATGAATGAGAGATTTTTTTTTTTTGGTTTTAGGCCATTGAGGTTTAGGGTTTTGTTTTTTTTGAATTAGCACAGCATAATCTAATCGGCTTTGATTTTTAGAGTATGTTTCCTTTCCACCTATGCCAATTAGTTTAGTTGACTTCAAGGTAGCCACCATAAAGTTAAGAGAGGGGCATAGAAATAAGGCATAGAAATAAAGCAGTTTGAGAACTATGTCTAGGAAATAACTTTTGGTGTTGCTAATGGTATGTACAATGGATTGGAAACAAATAGATTGATAACTTACTAAGTTTTTAGGGAATTATACTGCTAAAGAAACTGTGAAGCCCTTACTATATAGTGTAAATGGCACCCTCTCAAATTGTTTAATGTGGCACTGCTTTACTACATTACTCACTACAGCATATCTCTAACCAGAACATCTCAGAAACCATGAGAGGCCGGGGCCACTTCTGTATTTTGAATTGAGGAAATCCCCAAACAAAATTATAAAAATTGTGATATACTTGGAGAGTTTACCTTACCAAATTAATGCATTTAACTCTCCAAATAGAATGCGCTATATAGAATAAGCACTCTTTTTTTTTTTTTTTTTTTTTTTTTTTTTTTTTTTATTAACGGAATGAAAAAAAAGAAATTAACACAACATTTAGAAATCATACCATTCTACATATGCACTCAGTAATTCTTAACATCATCACATAGATGCATGATCATTGTTTCTTAGTACATTTGCATCAGTTTAGAGGAACTAGCAACACAACAGAAAAAGCTATAAAATGTTAATATAAAGAAAAGAAATAAAAGTAGTAGTAATAGTAAAAAACAACAACAACAAACAAACCAACAAGCAAACAAAAACAAAAAAAAAACCCTATAGCTCAGATGCAGCTTCATTCAGTATTTTAACATGATTACTTTACAATTAGGTATTATTGTGCTGTCCATTTTTGAGTTTTTGTATCTAGTCCTGTTGCACAATCTGTATCCCTTCAGCTTCAATTACCCATTGTCTTACCCTGTTTCTAACTCCTGCTGAACTCTGTTACCAATGACATATTTCAAGTTTATTCTCGAATGTCCGTTCACAACAGTGGGACCATACAGTATTTGTCCTTTAGTTTTTGGCTGGATTCACTCAGCATAATATTCTCTAGGTCCATCCATGTTATTACATGGTTCACAAGTTTATCTTGTCTTAAAGCTGCATAATATTCCATCGTATGTATATACCACAGTTTGTTTAGCCACTCTTCTGTTGATGGAGATTTTGGCTGTTTCCATCTCTTTGCAATTGTAAATAACGCTGCTATAAACATTGGTGTGCAAATGTCCGTTTGTGTCTTTGCCCTTAAGTCCTTTGAGTAGATACCTAGCAATGGTATTGCTGGGTCGTATGGCAATTCTATATTCAGCTTTTTGAGGAACCGCCAAACTGCCTTCCACAGTGGTTGCACCCTTTGACATTCCCACCAACAGTGAATAAGTGTGCCTCTTTCTCCGCATCCTCTCCAGCACTTGTCATTTTCTGTTTTGTTGATAATGGCCATTCTGGTGGGTGTGAGATGATATCTCATTGTGGTTTTGAGAATAAGCACTCTTATTATAATGCTATAATTTTCAGTCTTCTTCCAGCAGCTTGATACTGGAATGTCATGCTCAATTGTCTGTTTGCAATTCCTTAGTTTCTGACCTTGATTACTGAGGAGAGAGACTAGTGGAAGAGTGATTCTAACACAGAGTGCCTTTTTGGCAGAATTCTGCCATAAATCCTATAGTGGGCATTTGTAGTTTGGGGTCTTTCAGCTTCTAGTCACTCTGATATCAAATGTGGTATTTAGTATTCTTTTTATTCAAAATAATAGAAAATACAAACCAAACTTGCTTTTCAGATATCCATCAGCATTTTTCTCAACCAGCCTAATATTTGCTCAGTGCGCTCATGAACAAAATGGCCATGGTGGCAGAGAGAAGGGGTAATACTACAAGCTCAACAATATGGATTTCTACTGTCCAAGAGAATCAGGGGAAGAGGATTCTAGCAGAGGGAATGGTGGATGTGGATACCATAAGGCAGGAATAACCTTGATGTGTCTAGGGAACAGAAAGCAAACCAGGATATCTGGCTCATAATGGTGAGATAGATGTGGTAAGAGGGGCTGTGATGGTTGATTTCATGTGTTCAACTTCACTAGATTATGGCATCCACTTGTTTGGTTGAGCAAGTACTGGCCTAATTGTTACCGTGAGGGTATTTTGTAGGTAGATAACAAATCTTTACTGAGTTGATCGCATCTATGGCTGCTCTCAATAAAGGCAACTGCATTCAGTAATAAGACGAATCTCTTCATCCAATCAGTCAGGGGCCTTAAAGGGAGAACTGAGGATTTCAGCAGTCAGAAAAAAAGAATTTCTATCTCTACTTTAGCTGGTCAGCTTCTACTAGGAAATTTGCTGTCATCTTCATTGGAGTTCCCAACTTTTGGCTTCTTCTGTGGAAGTCAACATCACTTTCATTGAGTTTCCAATTTGTAGCTTGCCCTATGGAATTGGGACTTGCTAATCCCCACATCACATGAGCCAATTCCTATAATAAATCTCATAATATCTACCTAAACACACATATTTTTATCCTTCAGTTTTGTTTTTCTGAAGAACACTGAGTAACAAAGGGGCTAATTATGTAGAGTTTTGTTAGCGAGGGTAATAGGATGCCACAGGAGGCTCTTAAGCAAGGGAGTAATGTTATACGATTGACATTTTTAAAAGATCACTCCAGTTACTGTATAGAGAATGTATTGTAGCCAGGACGACCTGGGAATGGGAGATGACCAGTTAAGGTCTCTTCTGGTACACTGCTTTTGCATACTAAGTTCGAGATGTCTGTTAGACAAATAGAGATGTCAAGAAGGCAGTTAGATATACAAAATGTGGAGCTCCCAGAGAGGGTGGGGTAGAAGCAGGTATGCAGACAACGTGCATCACCCTGAGCGTTAATTATGATTCCAAACCTGATGTGGAGAAGAGAGGAACCAGCCAATCTAGGTGTTGGCACATGGGTTATAGAGGATAACTTCCCTTATGGAGGCAGTGACTTATCCTCCATGGAAAGTAAGCATTCTGGATATAGAATTGCCTTCCCTGTCATTGTGTCTCCTAGCATGGATCCCGCAGACTTAGCAAATACCTTATACACTGTCAGGGTATTCCTTGCAACACAACTTCTTGCCTGGCACACAGTAGCCTTCAGACTTGCATCAGAAGGCCTAAATAATGGGTTAACTATCTGGATTGCGGCAAAGAAGAGCCATCGTTTTCAACATAGAATTTCCAAAATTGGAAAGGATGCTTAGAGACCCAGAAATCTTTCTGGGTAATTACTCTAAAGTGTGGTCCCTGAGGTGTTCCTTGTGACTTGGTGCCTGGGAATGGAGGACCATCATTTCGACTTCAATGAGTACAATATATGTTCTATACGGTAAATTTTTATATAAGATTTTGTTTGAATAAAGTTTCTGCTATTAAAAACATGCATAGCACTAAATGAGTATAACCTCTTCATTTTCCATATGGAATTTCAGAGAAGCTGAATGCCTTAGATTTTTGGGCATCACCTCCCTCCCGGCTGCTCTTGCACTGCCCCTGCCCTGCTCCAAGCAAGGAATGTATCATGCCCACGGGAGTGGGAGGGCAAGAACTATCTATAGATCCCACAGCCTCATCCCAGAGCTGTGAGGGACTTTCCCTCCTTAGCCGGGAGTTCCATCACGACGCTCCAGTTGTGTGATAAGGTGGCTGGAACCTGAATTGGAGCACTACAGGCTCTCAAGGAGGAATATGAAGCAGGGGTAAGGGATGGGTGTAGGTAATGTGGGCAGCAGAGCCATTTTCTAGAAAAAATCTTCAACTGCGGAAGCTTGGGGGGTAGTTGAGAGCAGTTCTGGATGTGCAGCTTGAAGGAGGGGGCATATGCTGCAGACCATTTAGAGTAAGGTCGGAGTAGCAGGTCGCCAGAGGCCCAAATTATTCCATCTGCTACTTCTCTGTGCAGCGCTCTCCTCATCTTCCTTACTTGGGTTCAAATCACTATTTCCCAGGCTCCCCACCTGAATCCTAGCGTGTGTGTGAATTTAAGTTGTGGACGCTGGGGACCACTTGTCTTTTTGGAGAAGCTTTTTCTGCCCATTAATTCACCCGTCAATAAAGACACGACCCTCTCCTGGTTCATCGTGACCCCCATTTCACAGGTGGGGCGACAGAAGCGCCGAGAAGAGTACAGTCGGGATGCAGTCCACCCACTCCGGCGTCGCGGGGCGGCTTGCGATCCGCAGCATGGGCTAGAGCGCGCAGAGCGAAATCCACGGTGCAGTGGCTGAGGGGTCTTGCGGTCCGGGGCAAAGTGTTGTCCGAAGCCAAATCCCGCCACCACCCGCCGCACTCCCGACTTTCCACCACCCGAGCCCACTAACATCCCCCAGGAGGGCGTGGGCAGGGGGCGGGGCCTCCATGTTGTTGTTTCTATGGGGCCCCGCCCCCGAGGGGGAGAGCGGACCACGCGGCCGGAGGACCCGCCTCCCCTCCCCCTCCTCGCCCAGCCCGCCCGCCTCTTTGTATCCAACATCCGGGTTTCCCCGCTGGCTCGGCTCCGCGACCGCGGCTCAGGAGCCATTTTGGACTCGGTTCAGCTCCCCTCCCCCCACCCCTCCCCCCGCTCATGGCCCCTCCGGACTCGGCCCCTGCGCCCGGGGCCCGGGCCCAACCCCGCTGCGCTATGCCTGAGCCGGGCGCGCCCTGGCCCGCGCTCCGCTGCCGCCCCCCGGTCCCCGCGTCGCCCTGGAGCCCGGGCCGCAGCCTCCGCCATCCGCAGCGGCCCTGAACTCGGCCCGGTCGCCCTCCCCTTAGAGCCCGCACGCTTCCCGGGTAGGAAGGCGCAGGAAGCGCGCGGGCAACGAGACCCAAGGGAGGCGCGGGAAGGAGAGCACAGCCGCCGCCCGGCCCTGCGCGCCCCGGGAGCGCCGCGCGGCCCTGCCCGCGGGCTCCGGGCGTCCGCGGGGCGGCGCCGCGGAACATGACGGCGCCCTGGGCGGCCCTCGCCCTCCTCTGGGGATCGCTGTGCGCGGGTAAGGACGGGGAGCGCCGTGGGGGGCGCGCAGAGGACGCGCGGGTCCTGCTCTGGGCGCCGCGAGGTGTTTACCAACAAAGGGCGGGCCCGCGGCCGCCTAGCTGCGCCACCTGCACCCAGCTCGCATCTCCCGGTGTTGGGGCGGCGGCGGGGGCCACCGGGACCCGCGTTCGGTGTTATTGGAGGAAAGATCTTGTCTTCGGGGCTCCAGATCCCGGCGGCTTTAAGGGTTGGGAGGAGTGTCGCGCACCGGCTAGAGTCACGGTCCGCTATGGGGGCCGGGGCTTGTAGCCCCAGGGTCTGGGTTCAGGCTACGCGGGCACGTGGAATCAGGAAGAGTGAGGGAAAACGGGGGAGTGGGGAAGGCAGCCAAACTGGGCGGGCAGAGCTAATCGGGGGTGGCGGCGGCGGGATTGTAGGTGCAGGAGCGTCCGGGGGGAGGGCTGCGCACCCCCTCACAACTACTAGGGGTGGCGAAGCGCAGGGGGCGGCTTCGCACAGCCCCGCGGAGTTTCCCGTACCCCACCCGGTTCTGCGTCGCGTACCCCGCACGGTGGGCTGTTCGCTCTGGATCACACCTGCTCCCGCTCTCTTTGCAGCGGACTCGGGGACGCAGGGTGCAGCCGCCCCGCGGGACAGCTTTGTTTTGGGCGCCTGGGAGGAGGAGGTGAGGCGAGAAGGAAAACCAACAGGTCTTCGTTAGTTCGGGCCTCTGGGAGGCACAAGGCGGGGGTGGGAGACCCGCATCCAACTCGCCGGTGGCCGTGGGGCTAGCGTTCAATTCTCGAGATGTAGGCTGTGTGGATGTGGGTGTGTATATAGGTGAGTTCCACTGGGAAGGCGCTTTTTCGTCTTTTCCCAAGCGTTAATTTTCCTCACCCAGAGGTCACGGGGCGCTCCTACACCCGGCGCGAAAAGACTGACTTCGGGATTCATTTCGGATACTCGGGGCAGCCTTAGGAGGCGCAGAAAGCTGAGCGTTGGGTGGCTGGTGGGCGGCAGCCGGGGCGCGAGGTCCCGCGCGTCTTTGTTCCCAGCCCCCATTACACATGCAGCGCGGGTCCCCCGCCGCCCGCGGTGGCAGCAGCCCAGAGTCTGGGAAACCCGCGAGGGGCGGGGTCGGGCCTGGAGCTGCTGCAGGGGTGGATGGAGATCGGGAATCGCCATCCTATCCCCACCTCTACTCTTACCAGCCGCCTTTGCTTTGTAGAGAGGCTCAGCTGTGCACGCTGACTGCAAGTGAGTTTCTTTGTGTGGGGCTGTGACCTGCGAAGCCCAAATGTAGGGACCAAAGACAGGTACTCTTTTATCTGTTAGCTCACTCCTGTGTGGTGGAGGCAAAATGGTAGTCAGTTGAATTTCTTGTTTCTCTTTCAGTCCTCCTACCTTTTAAGTGCAGTTTAAGATGCTTTTCCCAAGATTGAGGCTTCTGAAAAGGAAGACCTTGACCAGAGGTGGGGATGTCGGGAGTAGTCGGACTTTATAGGCATGCAGCAGCCTGCCTGCCTGTCCCTAGGAATCACCTTTCCTGGTAACCCCTTCTGGGACAGAATGGGCTGGAATCTGGGGACCGCCCCCCAAATTGCCTCACCCTGGCTTCATCAATCTCATATCCCACCCTCCCTTTATTGGGCAGGGCTAGATGGTATTGGGCCCCTGGAAGGACTGTTTCTCTCAATTGTCCCCCATATCCCCTATTGGACAGTGTTCCCTGCTAGGCTAGGGTATCCTGCTGCTCTCCCTACTTGTGGGAGCCTTGCCACTTGCAGACTTAAGTCCAGGGACCTGTGTTCCTGCCTTGGGAGGATGGTGGGGATTGCTGGGTGTTTTAACACCAGCCAAATGGCCACTCCCTTGACCCGTGGAGATCTGTAGAAAGAGTTGTTTCAGGCCCAGGTGGGGGCAGAGGTGGCCCTCCTGTTCCTTTGGTTTCGGGGATGACCTTCCTTCAAGCTCCTGGCCTCTTATTTGGAATTTTACCCATCCCCTTTGGCACTTAATGCCTTGAGGAAAATCTGTCCAATAGAAATAGAATATAAACCATATATAAAATTTTCTAATAGTCACATTAATAAAAGGGTAAAGAAACTGGTGAAAGTTAACATATTTTATTTAACCAGGTATATACAAAATAATCATTTGAACATATAATCAATAAAAAAATTATTGAAACATTTTTCATTGTCTTTTTTTTGTACTATATTTGAAATCCAGTATGTATTTTACAGTTAACAAAACGTCTTAATTCAGATTTTGTAGTTCAAGTGCTCACTAGTCATATTTAACTAGTGGCTGCCATACTGGGCAGTGCAGACCTAGAAGAAAAGGCAAAATTTATGCAATGGCAGATGGTACTTGTCATCCGAACAATGTTCATTTCTGCAAGATGTACATGGTTTGTGCCTGGCCCTATGTCCTTGGGAAACAACGTATTTGGCTCTTGCATTGTGATGTGTCTCCCAAACACAAGAGCTCCTGAAGTCTGTCTATGTACTTGGGGTTCAGATCATAGCCCTGGTGAGGGGGGAGCAGTGTTCCTGGGAGCCAGTGGCTAAGGAGCCCCTCTAGGCTGTCCCATCAGGAAGTGCAGGCCCTGACTGCCCTGAACTACCTTATAGGCTGCCCACTCTGATCCATGTTTTCTTGTCCATTTGCTTAAGGGAAGAAGGTGTGTGTGAGTGAAGTGACCCTTAGGCCCAGTGTAGTGGTTGCTGCTGAGGACATGGACCACACAGCCATAGGCTGTTGGTGCCCCTCCCCAGAAAAGGGATATCCTCTGATACTTGTCTGTGGACCTGCTGGACACTACAGACGCTGTCTTGTCTGGCTGGCCATGCTGCCTGTTACGGGTGTGGGTACCCTCCCCATCCCTCAGAGGGCCAGAGTGCTGTGGCCTCTCAGGGTGGGCCTGCAGGGTCTTTCTAGGCATAGAGAATCCCCAAATAGCACCTGGATCTCTCCTGGCACTTCTCTGAAGAGACTTCTTTTTCCCTGCCCTGATCAAGATGGCAAAGTGAGAAGCTTCAGGTCTCTGTCCCATGGAAGAAGTTTGAACAACCTGCAACAACTGGCAGAAACATTTTTCTCAATGCTCCAGAAAAGAGGTAAAGGACTGTGGTGATAAAATGAGCACCAGATCAAAGCAAAAGGCCACTTAAAAGTGGTAGGTTCTTTTTGCACCCTGGCTGACCCCTGTCCCACCCTTCCAGCTTGGTGCAGAGGTGGACAGTTCTCCAAGTACGGATCCTTGGTCTCAGTTCTGGAGGGAGCAGAGTAACCCTTGTTCACAAACTGGGAGTACATATGTTTGGCCCAATCTGGTACTGGCCTGAGGGACCTGCCATCCCAGAACTTGCCCTGCATGTAGAAGGAGGCTCACACAGCTGTGAGAGCAGTCAAATTGTGCTGTCTGGGTAACGGATAGTTGGAGGTAGGACATAAAGTACATAGTGGGTGACTATGAGGAAACTTTTTCCTGGGGAAGAGGGAACATTCTTGTACACCTGGAATTCCTAGGGTCATGCATGCATGCACAAAAAGGATCTGGGAGGCCCCTAGGCTGTGACCTGGAGCTGTTCTCCAAACTCATTCTATTGATAAGTTCTGGGAGAGAGCACCTACTTGCACAGGTCAGTCTACAAAGACTGGGAAAGGTGTTTTCTTTTTTTCCTCCTTTTTTTTGGTTAGCTCTTACCATTCAAGGAAAGCTCTGTTATAACACTAGCTGGGTATAACCTTAAGGAACAGCCTCCTCAGGGTCTAAATTCCAGTGATGACACATTAAAATATCAAAATGTTCAGGTTTCAACAAAAGATTACAAAATATCCAAAGATAGAGGAAGTGGTGGCCAAGGCAAAAGAAGAGATTAAAGCATTTGAAACCATCAGTGAGGAGGATCAGACCTGGCTCATTCCAGATAGAGACTGAAAAAAATGGTCATAAATATGCTTACATTGCTAAAGGGAAATACAGACATAGAACTAAAGGAAACCAGGAAAAATAGATGAACATAAAGAGAATATCAGTAGAAAGATGGAAATCAACAGAGCTGATGACCACTGTAATAGAAATTTAAAATACCCTATAGGGGTTCAGTAGCAGATTGGAGCTGGCAGAAGAAAGAATCAGTGAACTTAAAGAAAAGACAATTGAAGTAGTTCATTCTGAGGAGCAGAAGGAAGAAAGAATGAAGTGAACAGAGCCTTCATTGTGGTGGTCTGTGGGTCACTGTCAAATGTGCCCATATGCGAACTGTGGGAATCCCAGAAGAAGAAGAAAGAGAAAAAGGGGCAGAGAGAATATGCAAAGAAATAAGGCTTAGAAGCATCCCAGTTTAATGAAAGACATGAATATCATTCTGGGTTTGTATTATTACACATCCAAGCTGCTCAACAAACTCCAAATGGGATAAAGCCACATAGACCCACATTGTGTCATGTTATCAAACTGTCAGATGCCAAAGATAAAGATAATTGTAAAAACTGTAAGAGAGAAGCAACATGTGATATACGTAGGAGCCTCAGTAAGATTGAATGCTGATTTCTCATCAGAAACCACAGAGACAAGAAGGCAGTGGTGAGACATATTTAAAGTACTGAGAGCATAAAATTGCCAGCCAAGAATTCTGTATCTTGCAAAACTGTCTTTCGGAAATGAGGGAGAGATTAAGACATTCTCAGGTAAACAAAAGCTAAGGGAGTTTGTTAATACTGGACCAGCCCTATGGGAGATAATAAAGAGAGTTCTTAGGTTGAAAGGAGAAGACAATAGACAATCCAGGCATGCTGTTTTATTGTGCTTTGCTTTATTGAGCTTATCAGATACCACATTTTTTACAAACTGAAGGTTTCGGCAACTCTATTAAACAAGTCTGTTGGTGCCATTTTTCCAATAACGTGCTTACTTTGTTTCTCTCTGTGACATTTTGATTAAGGTATTGTTTTTTAAAACATAATACCATTGCACACACTTAAAAGGCTACAGTATAGTTGAAATTGGGAAACAGAAGATTTGTGTGATTTGCTTTATTGTGGTATTTGCTTCGTTGTGGTGGTCTGGAGCCAGACCCACAGTATCTATTGAGATGTGCCTGTGGAGTGAAACTGCATGAACAGAGATCTCCAGTGAGGGTAATGAGATGAGTAAATGTAAATGCCAGTACTATTTTATTTTATTTTTGGTTTCTACTTTTCACTTCCTATAGGATCTAGAAGGCCGATGTGTAAAATGTAATGACAAATCAGTAGTTTGGGATTCATAATGTATACATACGAACTACATAAAAGTGGGGGACGGACGGGTATAGAAACATAGTTTATGTGTGCTATTGAAGTTAAAGTTGCTATCAAAGCAGACGAGATTGTTGCAGATTTAGGTTATTGCATTTAAGCCCCATGGTAACCACAAGGAAAATATTGGAGAGTATGCAGACTCATAGAGAATCAAAGTATAGTGTAGATTGCCAGGATAAGAGGCAGGGGCAATAAGGAGTTAATGAAGATGAGTGTAGGGTTTTTGTTTGCGGTGAAGAGAAAGTAATAGAAATGGATTATGGCAAGGGTACTACAACCCTGTGAATGTGATTAATCAAATCCCAGTGAATAGTATGCTTAGGAGGATTTGGAGTAGGAAGATTTATGTTGTATATATATGTTTTCACAGTTAAATAAAAGTAGAAACTAATGAGACAATGACATATGTAATACATGATACTAGATGGGATCTAAGAATGGAGGAGAAAAGATTCAAAAGGACGTTAACAGGACATAGAATGATAGAACGTAAACTAAAATCAATGTTAAATTTCTTAAACTTGATAACTGCACTTAAGGTGATTACATAAATGATTATCATTGTTCATAGGAAAATGTACATGGAAATATTTTGTGTTCAAGGAGTATTATGTGTGCAACCTGCTCACAAATGTTTAGAAAATAGATTGATAGAATGAAACGGTAAATGTGGTAGAATGTTTAAATTGGTGAATCTGGATATCTGTGGGGTGAGGATATGTTGGAGTTCTCTGTATGGGTTTTATATTATTTTTGCAGCTGTCCTGTAAGTTTGAAATTATTTGAAAATAAAAAATTTTAAAGATAGAAAGAAACTTTTTGAGGGAACTGAGCAAAGAGTCCCTGGTTCTTCTTTGTGTCATGGGCCCCTCTGAGAATTTGATATTAGCTGTATTTCCTTTCCCCACATGTGTGTGTACACTCACTGTTTTGCGCTAATATAGGGAACCGGTTGCCCCTGCCTCTTTTCAAGTCCAGCCACGTGCACATATACACTGCACTGGTCTTGAGGGGCAACTTGCTGTCCTGAGGAGGTGCTCTGAGCTTGTTCCTTCCTTGCTGCCTCTACCCTGTTATGGCCACTGGAAGTACCCTGTCCTTTACTTCTGCCTTTTGAGATCCCATGCAATATTCAGATTCTAGTCCTAGTCTCCTCGTTCTCCTCCAGGTGGTGGTGCCCTGAGGTCCTCCACATCTGGATGCCCATGCATGCAGTTCCCTGTTTGGGACCTCTGGAAAGTACAAGTTGGACCCAGTGCACATCAGTTCAGGAATTTAGATCCACTCGCAGATATTAGCCTGTCACCACAGACTGGGATCTGGGGGACCAGGTAGAGGTCTGGATACTTTTGAGGGTGACATTGGGTAGACGACCATGAGCTAGAGTCTTGGCTAGGCGGACCTCATTCTAAAACAGTTTCTCAACCTTGGCACTTCTGATATTTTGGACCAGGTGATTCTTTGTTGTGTGAGGGTGGGCGAGCTTTCCTGTGCATTGTATGTAGGATATTTAGCAGTATCCTTGACCTCTGCCTTCTAATTGTGGTAGCACCTCTCCAGTCATGGCAATTGAAGATGTCTCCAGATATTGCCATAACATCTTAGGGAAGGGGGACAAAATCATCTCAGGTTGAGAACAACTGGTTTAGAGTGTTCTCATGCTTTAAATAGTCAGACGATTGTGGGAGGCTGTGTGCCCATCCACTGCACCCCCTCAGCCCCATCACGTTCATGGTGGGTGGTTGGATTCACCCTGAAGCCTAGGAGATTCTGGTTTTGTTAAAGCTGCTCAGTGTAAGAGTTTGGTTTGAAATGAGTGGTTTGGGAGTACTGCTCACTACTGAGGAGAATCCTGGCGTCCTTGAGTTTTCCCAGAAGTGGTTCGGGTTTCAGGGAGGCAGTGGTTGTGGGTGGCTGGGCAGCCTGCCTGCCTGCACCCGCCCACCTGCCTCTGACGGCCACTCTGAGGTTTGCCCTGGTGCCTCTTTGTCCCATACATGCAGAATGTCAGTCAGCAGGTTCCTGTTGCTGGGGACTCTCTGCCTGGCACCCCCTCTTTGCTCACCTGGGCGCTGCCTGAGCTGAGTCTGTCTGTGTCTGCCAAGAGGAGTGCTAGGGGTTATAGCAGGACGTGGGCATGCCCTTCCCCCCGAGCGGGCCTGCTGGGTGGCTCTCCAAGGAGCCGCAGGCACTGTGGGCCTGGCACTCCGAGACCGTGGACACCAGGGCAGCTGGGCAGCCTCTTTCCAAAGGTATGGGTGAAAGTCTCTACCCTTTCCTCCGGGAATGGTTGCCACATTGTAATTGGAGGGCAGGGCCAGCATAGGGGGGCTCTTGGAAGTACTTAATCTTTACAGAGCCTCCTTGTTGGGGTTGGCAGGCTGGGAATCTCCTGTGGTGGCCCCCATGTTCTCTATTTCTCCCCTAGCTTATTCTGAGCTCTGCTAGGGAAGACTGTCTGTGGGAGCTTCTCTCCCTGATTTTGAACTCAGAGCTTGCTGCTCTGGAAACTGATCATAGACAGGGGCTGGGGTGGGAAGGAGTATTCTTTTAAAAAAGACCCAGTTCCCAAGTGCTCCACATCACTGGTGTGTGAAGTGCTTATTTTAAAAGTGTTCTTGCTCTTGTTGAGACTTCCTATTTCCATCTCTTTTGTGGTCTTTGCAGGGTGGTTTGTGTAACATTTGAATAAAGAAAGGACTTTGTGGCCTTAGAATTCTTTATCTTCTTCTCTTCTCATTCTATCACCAATTCTTTGTTCCAAAAATAGACACCCACCCCTTTGTTTTTGGGTTCCTTTTTGGTCTCTCATTCTCTGCCAGATCCAGCCCAGCCCGAGAGGTTCCTGTTCTTGTGGTCCTGATGGTCTGCTCCTGGGTACCCAGGTTGGAGGAAGAGCTTGTTGGTGGGGAGGAGGGAGTGGAGGAGATGCTGCTGCCTTCTTCTGAGTCTTTGTTTTTTAAGTTTGTCAGTGGTGTCTCTGTCTGAGATAGTGGGGGTACTAGGAATGGATGAATAATGCAGGTGGGGGTCAGCCTTGTCACCTTTTAGTCCCAAACCAATAATGGCTTTCTGCATTTGGGCCACCCCATGCCTTTACCCTGGTTATTCTAGTTCCACTGTATACATACATGTGCCTTTTCAGAACCTCTTGGGGACTGGCAGCTCCAGCTGGGTGCTTTCATTCATGAGCACGTGATTGCTGGAAGCCCTTCCCACAGACTAGCTTTGTGACCCTCCTCCCAGAGGGACATTTGGTGGAGGGGTCTGGCCTGCCTTATAGTGGGGCTTCTCTTTTCTGGCTAGTTTCTGGGCTGGAGCTGTGGTGTTTTGCAAGGCGAACACATGCTCTTGTTTGCAAACGTCCTTCTGCCGTTTCAGTTCCACTCTGACAACCAAGAAGGCTAAAATTAGTTCTAGGGAAGGAAAAGGAAGGCTTGTTGGAAACCCAAGCCCTTGGCTGGAGGATTGAGGAGGCTGCTTCCCTGGGTTTGTGGTTGAGCATTTCGGAGAATGTAACTAGACCAGCTGTTGTCTGTCCATCTATGGAGAGGGAGGGGCCCCAACCCCTGTTTGCCTCCCAGACCTGAACCAATTAAAGCAGGAGGCTGATTTGGAAGCTGCCTGTTTTGAGTGCTGATGCCAGGGTGTTTTTTGCTTCTGGCTTGGGCAGTGGTGCACAATGTTTTCACGTGTGAGGACAGTGCCTTTTAATGTCCGGTGTCATTGACAAACTCCCCCACCTGCAATGTGATTATCATCTGTCCATTGATTCAGAAAGTATGTGTTCTCAGAGTCTGCGTCTGACAGCCATCATGGGTTGGGAAACCCTTACTTTATGTACTTCTAGGGAATTTCCTTCCTACCCAGCGTTTGACATTCCTTCAGAGCTCCTAAGCAGTCCAGCAGACCCAAGCAGGGCCTGGGTGTGGGGATTGGGTTGGAGGGGAGCCTGGTGGCTTAGACCTCATAAGGTCTATCTTCTCTCTAAATTGAGGACATAAGGGATCAGGGTTCATCTGCTCTGGGGCTTAGAAAAAAGAGGAGCAGAAAGGTTTAGAGAAGTGAATTCTGGCTCCCTTTCTTACCTGCCTTCCTGTGACCCCTGAGGGGGCCATGCAGGGGTAGTAAGAGAGCCAGGGCATTGCAGTCCTTTCTCCCTTGCCCCTCAAAACCACACTCAAACCTCTCTACCCAGGGGTCTTCTGGCATACCTACCCTGGAAAATGGTTGAGGGAGATGGTGATCACTTTGACTATAACTTTTCTCATTTTTAATTTTTTTACCTTTTGGTCTCCTAAATAATACATGTACATTCAGTTGCAGAAATTTCAGTGTTAAGATAAAGCCAGGGTCTCCTTTTCCATCCATGTTTGCATCTGAGTCTCTTCTTCAGAGGTGAGCTATCTCAAGTTGATGTTTATCTTTCCAGACATATTTCCTCTTGTCTATAAAAGTACTTCTAGAAATAGAAGATTTCTTGTTCTCTTTTTTCCCTCATCTAGAATGGTATTGCTCTTTTTTACACATTGAAGTATAATATAAAACACTTCAGTTATTATAAGTGACAGCTTAATGGATTTTACACCCATATAATCAGCATCAGATCAAGAATCAGAAATTTCCCAGCCCCCATGTTCTCTTTCAGTCAGCAGCCCTACCCTCTCAAACATGACAACTATCTGCTTTCTAACAGCATAAATTAGTTTTGCCTGTTTTTTACTTTTGTATGAATGGAATTATACAGAGTGACTGTTTTGTGTTTGTTCGTTGTAATGTTTGTCACTTCCATCTCTGTTGTTGTCAGAGATACATTTTAGCCATCTAATGCATATAGATCTAACTCATCTTTTTTTAGCCCCTTTTTTCTTTCTATTTATTTTTAATTTTTTTACTCTTTTATTGATATGTATTGTATATTCACATACCATGTAACCATCCACAGTGTACAATCAGTGGTTCACAATATCATCATGTAACTGTGCATTTATCATCACAATCAACTTTTGTTTTTCTTTTTTTGTGAAAAATAACATATATTCAAGAAAGCAATACATTTCAAAGCATACTGCAACAATTAGTTGTAGATCAGATTTCAGAGTTTGATATGGGTTACAGTTCCATGATTTTAGTTTTTTTTCTTTTAGCTATTCCAAGACACTGGAGACTAAAAAATATCAATATAATAACTCAGCAGTCATACTCATTTGTTTAAATTCTATCTTCTTTGTTGTGACTGCACTTTTTTCTTTGTTCTTCCCAGTCTTTAGGGGTATTTGGGCTATGCCCATTTTAACTTTTTCATATTGGAAAAGGCTGTTGATAATATGGGATAGGGGGATGGAAATAGTTGATGTTTTGGAGAGCTGGCCCCTCTGGGTTTCAGGACTTATCTGGCTTAGGAACCCATTTGGAGGTTGTAGATTTCTAGAAAGTAATCAGTGCATGGAATCTTTGTAGAATCTCAGATAAAACCCAAGGTGTTCTTTAGGATTGGCAGGAATGGATTTGTTTGGGGTTTGGAAAACCATGATAAGTAGTAATATCTAGTTGAAGCTTGGGTCCAGAGTAGCCTCTCAACTCTATTTGAACTCTCTCAGCCACTGAATCCTTATTTTTTACAATTCCTTTTCCCCTTTTGGTCAGGAAGTCATTTTTGATCCCATGGTGCCAGGGTCATCCCTGGGAGTCATATTCCACATTGCCGGGGAGACTTTCATCCCTGGTTATCATGTCCCATGTAGTGGGGAGGACTACCTCATCTTTTTAATCCAAAGTTTGAATATATATTTTATTTATGTTTTCCTCTTGATGGACTTTGTGATTGTTTACAGTTTACACCGATTGTTACTCAAGGATAGATCATAAGAATAGGAATTTTGAGTTGCAGGACATGTCTTTTAAATTTTAATACAATACTGGAAAATTGGCTATAATGGGTTTTCACAAGCCTATGCAGGTATTGGCAATGGGGGCAGAAGTTGAGTGCGACAGCAGATTGCCCTCTGCAGCAATCTGAGAAATGCTAGATTACAGACACTGGAAATAGTCTTGCTTCATGAAAAGTTCCCAAAACCAAGGTTGCCCACTTCTGCTGGCTTAATGCATGAGGAGAGCCAGCGAGGCTGCTTCCTGTGCCTTGGTCTTCTGGTTACAGTGCTGCAGAGGAGAGGTAAAATGGCCTGGCTAGGATGGGCTGGTCTGGCTTTGGGATGGACATGCATGTATGTGACTGTGTGTCCTTACTCGCCATGTTTCATACTGCCTCTACTCTGTAGTCCACAGAGACCGAGAGTTGTTGAGGGGTTGTAGATAACAGGGTATTACAGGCAAGCCTCAATGCATCTGACAAAATCTTGGTGTGGCAAGATTCTGATTTTACATGTGGTAATAATTGTAGTGGGGGTATGGGAGAAACCTGTAGAAGAAGAATTATTTTAATCTCATGAGAAGTGTCTCACAGCACAGATGACTTTGGCAAGCTTCAGTTCCTGACTGAGTGTATGCCTTGTCCCTTTTTACAACTCTGATTGGCCAGGGAATTAGGAAAGACAGTTTGGGAAGACTTGTTCTCCAAAGTCCTTGCCTCCCTAGTCTTTTCCCTCAGCACACTGCCTTACTCTTTGACTGTGATGCTGGGATTCCTTATGCAAGCCTACTTGTCAGGCCCTGTTTGTAGGTAGGTGATAGAGGTTTTGTGGAGTTATTTATTTATTTATTTTTACATGGGCAGGCACCAGGAAACGAACCCGGGTCCTCTAGCATGGCAGGCAAACATTCTTGCCTGCTGAGCCACCGTGGCCCACCCTGTGGAGTTATTTTTAGTATGAATCGTGTCCTACTCAGCCTTCCCAGATTGTACAGGTGATATGCACTATCTGAAACAATCAAGTTGGTTGAAAGTGAATTCTCTTTTCCTCTCTGAGTTACATTTTGGAATGGAATTTACTGTTTTTATAGCTTTGCCTTGGGGTCTGTATTCTTCTGTCTAACATTTTCATGGCAATCTGACCGTATACTGGTGCCATCAGTCTCTGTGAATGTGTAAACTTGCCCCAGCCTTTGGGCATAATGTCCTGGAAATTTGTCCAAAATCTGAATAAAAAATAGAATTGGAAATTACTTCTTCTGGAAATCAGGACCAACCCTCTTTCTGAAGGCAACCAGAAAAGCTTGATAAAATATAATAGCATCTCTGGTTGAAGGCATTGAACAGCTAATAAGATAATGAAGACCCATGAGGCCAGGATCTGGGTGAGGACAGAGCCCCTGAATGGTGATTCTGATGTTTGGGTTTGTTTTCATTTATTCTGTAGGTGCAAATGAGAGGCTAAGCCTTTTACTTGATAGTCTCATGGGGCTAGGAAGATAAGAGTTATAGTTCTAATCAGACAGTAGATATAGCAAGCCCTTCCATTGGGTTGGGACCCCAAAGACTTATAACCCAGGAGTGAGGAGGAGCCAAAAGTAGACCTAAAGTTGGATTAAAATGTTCTGGGATTAATAGTGCTCTTAGTTGCCTGATAGAAGCATATGTAAATGCTTTCTGGAGAGATACAGTATCATCCTAGATCTCATTATTTCTGCAAACAATTTTGTAAATATAGTGACTGACTGATGATTTAAGAAAAAATAGCCTGCAGAAACATCACAGTCCAAATAGATCTGCCTGAGCTCTGTACTGGAGTTATTATAGACATATTTAAAATAATGTTACTCATGGTCAAAGGGATGAAAGACAAGAGTGGGAGTTTAAGCAGAGAACTGGAAACTATAAACAACTAAATGAAAAATCTGGTATAGAACTGACCTATCCTGTTACAGAAATTAAGAACACAGTGAATGATTTTATCAGGAGATTAGGCACAAATGAATAGAGAATTGGTGACCTAGAAGATTGAGCAAAGAAAATATGTATGCTGAAGGATGGCAAGACCAAAGAATAGAAGGTACAGAAGAGAGGGAAAGACACATAGCAAATGAGTTGAAAAGGCCTAAGATCATGTCATCAGGGCCCCAGAAAGAAAGGGGAGATAATGAAGCAGGTGAGACACTAGTTGAAAACTTTTTAAAACTGATGAAAATGTCAGGTCACTGATTCAAGAACCTTTGTGGACACCAGGCAACATGATAATTAACAGTCCTCACATGTTCCCATTACAGTCAAACTTCTGAAAACCAAGGCAGAATCTTAAAGGTAGACAGAGAAAAATACTTTACCATCAAAAGGAGAATAGCTATTCTTTAGCAGAAGGAAGGTGATCCAGATGGAAGGTCAGAGGTACAGGAAGGAATATTCAGACACTCAATGTGCAAAAGAATAGTGATTGTCCTACTGAGTTTGAAATACATCCAGAAATAAAATGCATGACAACAGTGCTTTATGTGGGAATAGAGTGAAAATGGAGTTAAGTTATTCTAAAGGTTCTTATATTGCACAGAACTTTTTATTTTGAAATACTTTCAAATTTATAGGACAGTTACAAAAATAATAAAACCCATATAGAGAACTCCAGTATACCCCTAACCTCCCTGTTACCCAGATCTACCAATTTTAACATTTTGCCACATTTGCCATGCCTGCCTTCCTGCCTGGCTGCCTACCTCCTGCCTCCTTCCCTGCCATCCTCCCTCCCTCCCTCCATCTATCTATCCATTTTCTGAACACTTGGGTATAGTTTGTATAAATCATGCTCCTTGAAAACGTAATACTGCTATGTACTTTTCCTAAGAACAAAGATAGTCATATGTGACCACCTTAAGTGCAGTTGTCAGAATACTATTCTCCTTTGATGAGAATGCCTTTTTTCTCTGCAGTTATCAAGTTCAAGAAGTTTACATTGATATACAGATTACATTTTTTTGGCTTTGTATGTATTGATTACTTGATATAATAAAATTTATTTTCATTAACAAAAAAAAGAGACTTGGACAGTGCTATAACACGGTTATAGACCCAACAGAGATATATAGAACACTTCACACAACAGCAGCAGAATATACATTCTTTCCTAATGCAAATGGATTATTCTGTGGGATATTCCACATTAGGTCACAAAACAAGTCTCACTTATTGAAATCATACAAACGCATCTTCTCTGCTTACAGAGGAACACAGCTATAAATTAATAACAGAGAAAGAACTAGTAAATTCATAAATATGTGGAAATTAAACAGCACACTCTTATACAGCCAGTGGGTGAAAGAAGAAATCACAAGTGAAATTAGTAAATGAAAAGGCATAAAGTACCAAAACATACAGGATGCAGCTAGATAGTGCTCAGAGGGAAACTTACAGCTCCAAAAGCTTACATTTAAAAAGAAAAAAGATTTCAAACAGGAGGCCTAAGCTCACAGCTGGAGGAAACAAAGAACAGTAAACTGAACCCAAAGTAAGATGAAGCAAGGATATAGTAAAGATTAAGATGGAGGTTGTGCTGGTTTGAAAGGATGTATGGGCCCTAGAAAAGCCCTGTTTTAATCAAAATTCCATTTCGTAAAGGCAGAATAATCCCTATTCAATAGTGTATGTTTGAATCTGTAATTAGATCATCTCCCTGGAGATGTAACCCAGTCAAAAGTGGTTGTTAAGCTGGATTAGGGGAGATGTGTCTCCACGCATTTAGGTGGGCCTCGATAAGTTTTTAGAGCCCTTTAAAAGAGGAAACATTTTGGAAAATGAGAGAGATTTGGAGAGAGCAGAGAATGCTGCAGCACCATGAAGGAGAAAGTCCATGAGCCAGCAGCCTTTGGAGATGAAGAAGGAAAATGCCTCCTAGGGAGCTTCATGAAACCAGAAGCCAGGAGAGGAAGCTAGCAGATGATGCTGTGTTCGCCATGTGCCTTCTCACTTGAGAGAGAAACTGAACTTCATCGGCCCTCTTGAACCAAGGTATCTTTCCCTGGATGCCTTAGATTGGACATTTCTATAGACTTGCTTTAATTGGGACATCTTCTCGGCCTTAGAACTGTAAACTAACAACTCATTAAATTCCCCTTTTTAAAAGCCATTCCATTTATGGTATATTACATTCTGGCAGCTAGCAAACTAGAACAGAGGTAAATGAAATAGAGAATTTTTTAAAAGTAGAGAGAATCAACAAAACCAAAATGCTTCTTTGAAAAGATCAATAAAACCAACAAACCATTAGCTAGCTTGACAAAGAAAACAAAAGAGAGAAAATACACACCTACCCTACAGAAATAAAAATATTTATAAGAGCATACTATAAACAACTGCATACTGACAAATCAGATAACCTTGTTGAAATAGACAAAGAAAGCAAAAACTATTTCAAGAAATGCAGGAACTATCTATATTGACTCAAGAAGAAATTGAAGATATAAAATGAACAATAACAAACAATAAAAACTCCCCAATAAAACAATCTCTGGAACCAGATGGCTTCACTGGTGAATTTTACCAACCATTCTAAGAAGAATTAACACCAGTCCTGTTCTAACTCTTATGCAATTTGAAGAGAAGGGAATAGTTCCTAACTTATTTGATAAAATCAACATCATTAATACCAAAGGCAAATAAAGGTTCTTCAAGAAAAGGAAGCTACAGAACAGTATCCCTTAACAATAGAATTGTAAAAATGCTCAAGAATATATGAGCAAACAAAATCCAGCATCACATTAAAAGAAGTATGCACCATGATCAAGTTAGATTTACACCATGTATGCGAGTGCTTCAATATTAAGAAAATCAGTTAATGTTATACACCACATTATCAGAATGAAGAGAAAAAACAGGACACGATCATCTTGATTGGCACAGAAAAGACATTTGACAAAAATCATTACCCCATAAAAACCACTTAGAAAACTAGGACTAAAAGGAAACTTCCTCAACATTATTAAGGAGCATATACGAAAACCTAAAGGCGACACATCATATTTAATGGTGAAAGACTAAAAGTTTTCCCTTTAAGATTAGTATTCTAATTTGTAAGCTGCTGTAATTACAATATACCAGAAATGGGATGGCTTTTAAAAAGGGGAATTTATTAAGTTGCAAGTTTACAGTTCTAAAGCCATGAAAATATCCAAATTAAGGCATTGAGGGAAAGATACCTTGGTTCAAGAAGGCCAATGATCAGAGCTTCTCTCTCAGCTGGAAAGGCACAACTATGGGAATACATATACAACATGAACTTTATCTCAGCCACTCCTGAGTATTCAGTGGGGTTAATCCTTTACACAGTATTGTGAAATCCTCACCACCTTCCATTGTTAAAACTTTCCCATCTCATCTAGCATAAACCCTACACCCATTATGCCTTACTTCCCCATTTGCCCTGTACTCCACCCCGTCAACCTGTCCTCCAATTTCTGAGTACATGAACTTGCACGTTCTCTGGTATTTTCTTTGTGTTACCTTGGGGCTTACATTTAACATCATGAGTCTATAATAAAATCTCATTTGCTTTGATACAAACTTAAACTTCAGTAGTACATGTAAACCGTCTTCCTATACTTCTGTCCCCCAAACTTTAAGTAGTTCTTGTCACAGATGATATATTTATATGTTGTGAACAGCTTTATGCCAATAAAGTCTTCAATTTAAATTAAATAGACAAATTCCATATAAAATAGAACACACCCAAACCAACACAGTATAAAACAAAACCTGTGGTGCTGTATTCATAAAAGAAATGGGATTTGCACAAAAAACTTTCCCACAGAAAGTATTTGCAAAGTCCCCTTTGGGGAATGGTAAGAATGGGGAGAAATTCAACTTCCCAAGTTGAATTCTTGATATTCTCAGAAGCAGTGTGCACAACCAAAGCTATAGGCTGAGCCCCCAGTCTTGGGGTTTGTTCATATGAAACTTAACCCCACAAAGGGTAGGTCAAGTCTACTTAAAATTTAGGCCTGAGTCACCCCCAAGAGAGCCTCTTTTGTTGCTCAGATGTGGCCTCTCTCTCCAGCCAAGACAACAAGCAAACTCACCACCCTCCCCCTGTCTACGTGGGACATGACTCCCAGGGGTGTGGACCTTCCTGGCAATGAGGGACAGAAATCCTAGAATGAGCTGAGACTCAGCATCAAGGGATTGAGAAAACCTTCTCGACCAAAAGGGGGAAGAGTGAAATGAGACAAAGTGTCAATGGCTGAGAGATTCCAAACAGAGCCGAGAGGTTATCCTGGAGGTTATTCTTATGCATTAAGTAGACATCACCTTGTTATTCAAGATGTAGTGGAGAGGCTGGAGGGAACTACCTGAAAATGTAGAGCTGTGTTCCAGTAGCCATGTTTCTTGATGATGACTGAATAATGATATAGCTTTCACAATGTGACTGTGTGATTGTGAAAACCTTGTGTCTGATGCTCCTTTTATCTACCTTGTCAACAGACGAGTAGAACATATGGAATAAAAATAAATAATAGGGGGAACTAATGTTGAAATAAATTTAGTTTGAAATGCTAGTGATCAATGAAAGGGAGGGGTAAGGAGTATGGTATGTATAAATTTTTTTTCTGTTTTCATTTTCTTTTTTTGAATACATGCAAATGTTCCAAGAAATGTTTATGATGATGAATATACAACTATGTGATGATATTGTGAATTCCTGATTATATATGTAGAATGGAATGATCAGAATAGGAATGTTTGCATTTGCTTTGTGTTTTTTGGTATTTAAAAAAATAAAATTAAAAAATTAAAAAAAAAAAACTTTCCCACCAAGAAAACTGCAGGCCTACTTCATGGTGAATTCTATAGAATGTTTAAAGGAGGAATGATACCACAATACTCACACAAATTCTTTGAGAAATTAGGAAAAGGAACCTTTTCTAAACCATCTTATGGGCCAGTATATCCATAATAACGATACCTGATAAGGATTTTATAAGAAAAGAAATTATAAATGAATATCCCCGATGAACCTAAGATACAAAACAAAACAAAAACTTAATAAAACATTCACAAATATACTCCAACAGAGTATGTAAAAGCAGTAGTGTAATATGACCAACTGGGTTTATCCCAGGAATGAATGGTTGATATAATAATTGAAAATCAATCTATCTAATCAACCATGTTAACAGAGTAAAGGAGGAAACACTGTATGATTATCTCAGTAGATGCAGAAAAAAAATTTAGCAATTTATTTTTAATTAATCCTCAGAATAAAATAATTTCAAAATGCGAAGGACCAAGAAGAACCAAAACAGTCTTCAAAAAAAAGAGTGAAGTGCTTCTACCAGGTTTTAGGATTCATTGTAAAGCTATAGTAAGATGGTAAGCTTTTGTTGCAAAGGTTGGTAAATCGTGGAACAGAATAGAAAACCCAGAAGTATATCCATGCATTCATGGATACTTAATTTAAGAAACAGGAGATAACACAGAAATTGGGAAATGGATGGTCTTTCCAGTAAATGTCAAAGCATTTCAGTTCATTTCAAAGTGATATTTCATAGGCAGGAGAAGTTGTTTCAATGTTGGAAAGCAGCACTAATTAATGGGGCTTCAGGAGGTAATAAGTTATCCATTTTAGTGTTTCAGTGTTGTGACATTTCATGTTAATGTAGCCATTCCAGCTTATGATGGCATGGTATACTTACTTTTATCCATTTAGTTTCAACCTGTCTTTGAATTTTTAAAAAAATTTCAGTTTGGTATTTTTCAGTTTTAGAATTTCCATTTGGTTCTCTTATTTATAGATTCTGTTTCTCTGCTGAGATGTACCCTTTTAGTTCATTCATTAGAGCATGTTTTTCCTTTATTTTTTTTGAACTAATTCTGATAGCTGCTTTAAAATCTTTGCTAATTTCAGCATCCCATCATCTTAGGGTCCTTCCTTTTCTGATGCTTTTATTTTCTCTTGAATATATAACCTATTTTCCTGTTTTTCTTATGATGTTGGAATCTATCTGAATTTTCTGTGAATGACAGCTGTAGAGATATGGATTTTGCTATGTTCCTCTGAAAAGGAATGATTTTTTTGTTCCTTTTGTTTTAGCAGGTAGTTACATTGGTTAAGTTCATAAACTTTACCTCTTGTGGTGGGCAGTTGTCGAAATCTCTGTTGAAGTTATTTTAACTTTATTTGGTTGCTTGAAGTCTGTTCTTTGCCTGTATAGTCCAGGCTTAATCAGAGATTTTTTAAAAATGTTTTTTATTGTTAAATATAACATATATAAAAAAAGAAAAGAAAGAAAAAGCAATAATTTTCAAAGTACATTTCGACAAGTAGTTATAGAACAGACAATCAGAGATTTGAAAGCAAAATTTACGTGCAGAATGTGGTTTCCCTCATGGATTGACTATCACTTCAGGTCTCTCTTGCTCATTATCCTGAAGATTCCCTTCACTTATCTCCTATTTTGGATTTTTGGGATTTTATATCCTGTGCTTTCCCCTTTCTTGTACTCCATCATTTTGGTGGAGCATATCCTCCAGTAGCTTTGAGGAAAGGAAAATAGGAGATACATTCTTGTGATCTTGCTTATCCGTCTTTTGCTGTAATGTTTTATTGATAGTTAACTTGATATGGTCTTCTAAATGAGAAAAATTTTTTCCCCTCTAAATTGTAAAGCACTGGTCCATCATATTCTAGCTGCTGAAAGTTTCGGGTGCTGGAAACTCTAGTCCAGTTGGTTCCTAAACTTTTATAGATGATTTTTCTCTTTTACTAGACATTTTAGGGTCTTCTTGACCTCATTGCTGTGAAATTTCACAGTGATGTGCTTTAGTGATGGTTGAGATCTGTCTGTTTTCATCCACTATACTGGTCTCTTTAATTTCTTTCCTTCTATAAAAATCTTTGTGGAACTCTTATTATTTAGCTGTTTGACTTTCTGGACTGGGCTCCAAATTCCTTGCTTTTTTTCCCCCTCTTCCTCCTGTTTTCCATATCTTTATGCATTTGCTTGGGTGATTTCTTCAACTTTATCTTCTATGCTTTCTTTGATCCTCATTTCTGCCTTCATGTTTTTGATTCTTGATAGTTCTTTTATTCTCTCATACTTTAGCAGTGCCATCCTGTTTCTTTCTCATGGGTGCATTGCCTTTTATCTCTCTGAGAATATTCATTTCAATTTTGAAGTTTTAGTCTTCCTGCAAAGTCTCTGTTTTCTCCAAGTTGGTCTCGTTAGACCTGTTTTTATCTCTGTCTTTCAAGTGGCTTTCCTCAACCTCTTCAAATAGTATTTGAAAGTTCTGAGCACCATTGGTGGTGGGGTTGGTGAACTATGGACTTCACTGTAGGGTGATCTGACTGGTTGGTTTTGGAGATAGTTAGAGTCCCCAGTGAAGTATCTCTCTCTCTCTCTCTTTTTTTTTGGTCCGCCAGCATCCTGGAAGCCACATAAGGTAAAGAGAGCTGGAGTTTCTATATTTGGCATATTACTCTGTATTCCTCTGTTTTAGTGGATACCTTTGCCCTCAAATTTGCCCTCTTTTTCCTCCCCAGAGATCTTCTATTTTATCATCTTTAGAAAATCACTCTCTGTTCTCCCCCTGGGTTGAGGAGAAGGAATAGGTTCCAGCTGTGGTGAGTGGTGGAGGGATCTGGGTATCTGCCTGCTCCTTACTAACCAGCCTTCCCGTCTTTGGGGTCATCTTTACCCCATTCTTTTTTTTTGTATGCTGTATGGTGGGGTCACGTTTAAATTTTTTCCATGTGAGTATCTAGTTATTACAGCACCATCTTTACCCCATTCTTCCAGAGATATCTGGTGCCACAGATTCCTGAGTTTTGGAGTGTTTTGTGGTGCAGATCATGTTGTTTCTCGGCTTCCTTCACAGCCAGCTGGGTGCAGTCAGTTACCACTTGTGTATCTACATTCCAGCTTCACAGTTTGCTCTCTGTGGTCTTCTCTCCTATTCTCTTTATCCTTTTGGATTTATGCTGTAATAATACCCTTTTCTGCCATAGTAGGATTGCAGGAAGGAGCAAAAGTAAATGCTTGTGTGCAATCCTCAGCCTTTACCTAGAAGCCCTCTCTCTCAAGTGTTCCTCAGACATGATGGAGATTAGAGAATGGCAAATACTCAAGAGATGGCCCTAGGCCCATACCTTGTTCTGTGAGGAGGATGGTGCCAGGGACTTGTTTACAAAGTCCAAGCTGGAAGTGACTTGAGGTGACCTGGCCTAACTCCTTGTCCCTAAGCTGGGCTTCTAGAAGCAGATGGAGGTCTTCCTGGCACCCTTGGAAAGTGCTCCTGGACTTCCGTTTCTGGCAGTTGTGGTAAAAGAAACAGCTGAAAACTCCTGATACAAAGCCCCTAGAAATGCTGGATAAAGAGTATAACAGTTATCCTTTTTATAGGCATGTGAATAGCTGCATGTATAAGAAAGTAAGAGAAAAGCAAAAAGGGGATAGAAACTAGAGCTGTACCCTTCCATTGGCTTAAGCTACAGATGCCCTGGGTGACTTTATTTCCATAATTTAGAGACTTGGGTTTTAGAATGGGGGACAGGAGACAAGTAGGAATTGAGACTGAGGTTATCCCTTTAGTGAAAGTATGGACTAGAAAAAACATCCTCCTGCTGACAGAGGGACTAGATAACAAAATTGCCTTAACCTGGGCAGTTGGTAGAGTGAAGGTGAGGTTGCCTCCCTGAGAATTTAGGACCATTAGATCTCTGCTCCACATAAGTTTGGAGTTGAAGTTTACACCATTTACTGCATTCTCTGGCAGACTTGAAGCTGAGGACTAGAAGTGGGTCCAGATTGGTAGTGTTCTAGGAAGCTTGGCAGAAGCAAAAATAAATCAATCTCTGTAAGCTTGCTGCCTCAAACTTGGTCTTATGGCATTCCCACAGATAAGGCCCCACGAAACATAAAATATCCAAAATTCCAAATTTCAGGTGAAGAAATGAGCTACCAAGATTGAAAGTCAACAGAAAATAACCAACAGCAAAAATAAACATTCAGTAAGTTAAATTACTGAATTATAACATGGGGATTGGGAAATATGGCAAAGAAAAGAAGTATCAAATTGACCAGGAAGATTTTATTTGTAAATAGAACTTAAAAAAAAAAAAAGAATAGAATTTATAAATTAAGTAGCAGAGCTAGCCAGCAGATTAGATACAGCTAAAGAGAGCATTAATGGATTAAAAGTTAGATCATAATAAATTCTCTTTAATGGTGCTTAGATACAGAATCAGAAGATATGCAAGGAGGAGTAAGAGATTGTGGATAGAATGGAGATCTAACATACCTGAGATAGGAATTTCAGAATCTTAGACTGGGAAAATGCAATACTCAAAATGGTAATGGCTGAGAATTTTTAAAGAATTAATAAGACATGAATCATCACTTCCTAAAGGATAGTGAATTCCAAGCAGTATAAGTTTAAATATATATTTAGGCACATACACTGTAGTGAAACTGTGAAAAGATATAAGAAAGTAGCCAGAGGGAAAAGATGGAGTATCTACAAAGTTAAACTGGATCAGATAAACCACTAGCAGACTTTTCAGCAACACTGAAAGTCAGAAAATATTAGGATGTTGTGAAAATGGTGGGAGAAAAGAATTTAGAATTTTATGTTCATCTAAACTCATTCAGGAAGAAGGGCAAGATAACATTTTCTGAAAAGCAAATAAAGACTTCTCGACCAACAGATCCTTATTGAAGGATCCTTCAGGAAGGAGAGCAGTACTGGAGGTGTTCAGAGATGCAGGAGGGATGAGTGAGCTGACAAGTTGATGAGGGGCTGAGCAAATAAAAAAAATGGATATAAAACAATATTTGCCTTGGGAGGGTAATATGGAGACCAGCAATAACATGTTAAATATTGAACACCACTTATATGTTAAGCTAATTAAATGTATGGTGGAAGGGAGTAGAGTTAACTAGTTAAGTTCCTATGAGGGATGGTAGAGGTATTGATTAGATTTTTAGCATAAGTGTGCATGTTAAAGTTTAAAGGCTAACCTATAATAGAATAGAAATAGAGTACCTTCCAGTACAGCAGAAGCTCAAATATGGAACTAAAAAAGGCAATCAATAAAGAGGCAGCAGAAGAGAAAAAACAAATTTAAACGTATTAGTTATCATAAGTGTAATGAGACTCAACTCTAATTCAAAGTGTTAGATTGAATTGGAGGAAAAAACAAGGACATTAATGTTTGATTTACAAAAAGATGTGAAATAAAAGATGTAGAAAGATAAATTGAGAAAATACTACAAGAGATGTTATAAAGCTTTGTTAGCATCAGAAGGAATAGAATTTGGCAAAAAGCATTACAAAAGATGGTATAAGAATATTTTTAGTATTAAGAATTATGAAGAATTTCCACAACTTCACGGAAAAGCAACCTGATAGAAAAATGGGAAAGGATCTGAATAGCAATTCTCAGAAGGAGGAGCCACTTAACAGGAAAAATAATCAGTCTCTCATGTAATCAAAGAAGTGATGATGAAAACTGTTATGAGATACCATTTCATATTCACCAGGTGAGCAAAATTCAGGTGGATGAGGATGGGGCTCAGAGGGCTTCTGGCCTGTTTGAAATGTAAGTTGATAGTTCTCCTTTGGAGAATAGTTTGACAGAGTCTGGTGAGTTAAAGACACTTATTCCCTGTGACCCAGCATTCCCCCTGTGGGTATATATCCTGGAGAAATGCCCATACATGAGCACAAGGGGGATGTTAAAAGAGGATTCAGAGTGGTTTTGCGTAAATCTCTAAACATAAATTACCTAAAATCCTACAGGAGAAGGTATTTTTTAAGTAGTGTTAAGGTCATACAATGGAGTGTTACCTAGCACCGAAAGTAAGTGCATGTCTCAGCTGTCGGGGAGGCAACAGAGCATACAGAGAACAGGCACCCTGAGGCTGTGCTGCCTGGGTAGGAAACTTGGTTTTGACACTTAGTTAATCACTTGGGTAAGTTACTTAATTTCTTTGTGCCTCAGTTTCTTCATCTGTAAAATGAAAGCCTTAAAGGGTTGTCATGAGGATTCACAGGTTATTTGTGAAATGCTTAGGTCTAGGATATAGTGCATGCTAAAGTGTTAAGGAAATTAAATGCGTATCAGTTTGCATGGTTCACAAATATATGGGGGGGGGCAGGAAGCAAATTTATTAGAGACTGTGTTTTGTTGCCAGAAATATATACTTGAGAGTTATTTTCCTGTGTAAAAGAAGTTCAAAGACAAAATGTGGGTGTCCCATTGTATGTGGTGTGCTATAGTGTGTGTATCTTTGTCACCCTCTCACCTTCACCCTTGTTCCCTTCCTCAGCTGCACAGCTTCAGTCTCCCTTAGTTGGCATAGCTGGCCATCCTTACTCTTGTGGTGGTGAAGATAGTGGAGATGGTCATTGTAGAGTTGGAGGAGGTAGAGTCACAAATATGGATACCATCATGTTAGGATGCCCTATACTGCAAGGAGGTCTCCTGGCCCTCCTTGGCTGTTTTGGAGGAACCTAGAGAGACAGCAGGTATTCAGCAAACTCCAGCTTCTCAGTGGCCTGGCATGCCCCCTCATCTTAATTGACTAGGGGTCTGGCTTAAGCAACATGAATTTATTGCTTCACAGTTTCAGAAGCTGGAAGTCTGACATCAAGGTATTGGTAGGACTTAATTTCTCCAGAGTCTGAGTATTCTGGGAATCCTCTGTGGCAGAAGATATGGCAATCTCTCTCCTGGTGTCTGCTCTTCTGGGTAATCTTGATTTCTGGCTTCTGGTTTCTTCAAGCTGACTATGTCTGAATTTCCTCTTTTCTCCAGTCATACTTTGATTCAGTTTGACCTCATCTAAAAGGATATTTGAAAATCCTATTCATAAATGAGTTTATACTTGAACTATTAATTTCCTCAAATCCAAATGTGGATTAAGACGTGTTTTGTGGGGTACATGGTGCAATATCCAGCACCTTCCATCCAGAGAAACTGAGGATTGTCCTGCCGGGGCTCCCAGGGAGAACCCCTGGTGGCTGTTTGGGGATGGGTCTGCCTTCCCTCTCTGGGCAGACCCGGGGGACTGGACCCTGGAGGGAGACCACTGGTCATCCTCTTGGCTTCCTTTCAGGCATGGAGGCTTCTGGGAGGGGTGTTGCCTACTGCTGGTGAAAGTGGGTCTGAGGTGGCGGTGGGTGAGTGTCACCCCTTTCTCACTACTCTACAGTGCCACGTGGATGGGACTGGGCATCTGCTTGTCATGATGGGGTAGCTGTTGAATGGCCTCCAGGAGCCAAGAGTACAGCATAGTGGTCCTGCCAGCAGCTGGGTGTGCAGTTCTTCAGAGGCATACTGGCTGGGCTGGGGCATGCGAAGCATGGAACCTGGGGAACACTGGGGGAGGCATAGCCATCCTAGCTTCCATCCCTCCCACCAAGGCTCTGCCTTTCCTCCTTTAATCACCCCTGTCCTCTCTTTATCCCTCCTATTCTCTTCTCTATCCCCTTTGTACTCTGAGCCCCTCACAGGCAGGACCCGTGTATGATTGTCTTTTTCTCCTTGTGCATACTGGATGGATCTACTTTCAAAGAGGAAACATACCTCCCAGTACTTGTCCTTGAGCATCAAAACCAGTTCGTTTGGGTCCACCTTCCTGGAGAATTTATTCAGAGCAGAACCTTTGTGTGTTTTTTGGGTGGTTGTACCCAGGAGTGGGCGTTTCTTTCTGTCAGGGTGTAAGCTCTCCTTGGTCTGCCTGTTGTGTACAGTGCCACTCTTATACCTGGTTTGTTTAGAGGCCAGCAGTTGGGTGGGTTGTCTCAATGGGTACAGCTCAGGGGTCTTGGGGATCTGCTATCTTCAGGGCTGTGAGGAAGCAAGTGTGTGTGGGAGACCACAAGCAACCCCATCTTGGGAGCAGAGCTTCCTTGCCTGCTGTGATGGGCAAGTAGGTTGGGATTGGAGGGCCCTCCTGTGCATGGGTACCATGGCCCTGGGGGTATGGGTGGAAGCCCTGTGTCTCTTAATAGGCAGAGGTGGCCTTGTGGTTGGAATCCTGCCATAAGCTATAAATAGCCAAGTTTGTGAAGAAGCTGAGCACCAGGGAGGAGTTAGGAAGGAGAGCAGGCTCTTTGGTCTCAGCTGGCAGCAGATCCTGGGTGTTGTGTGTGGGGGTATGGAGTGTCACAGCCTTCCCAGGCCTCCCTTGGCCTCTGAATACAAAGCCCTTGGAAGTGTAGTGAGCATCCTGCTGAGGGTGGCTTGTGTTGTGTGGCCCTGTCATGGGCATCAGGGAGGGGTAGTGCTCTAATGTAGTAGCTAGTGTGCCAGGCATTGTCGTCACTTTTGAAATGCATTAATTAATTTTGTTTTTGGAACAGCCCTAGGAGATAGGCACTGTTGCTATTCTCTTTTTATAAGTAGGGAAACGGAAGCACGGGGTGGTTAGGTAACTTACCTAGGTCCATATAGCTCAGAAGTGTTAGAACCAAGATCAGAACAAAAGTCTGACTGACTCAAGGCAGTATGTACTTGGTCACCTGTAAGAGGATCTGGTCAGATAAGAGTTGGGTGATATTCTGAAACCTTGGGCCCTACCTGGAACCTTCAGATTTGGAGCCCCCATCTCTCTCTACCTAGGTCCTATTCACGGCAGTGGTCAGAGGGTTCCTTCTGGTCAGTGGCCTGGAGAGAGGAGCTGGGCTAGTGTGGGCCACTCTGATGTTCGTTATACTGCCTTGTTCAGACTTTTAGCCCTGCACAGGGGGCTTGTCTGATGGAGATGGACATTGCTGAGGACCCTATGGCTTGGGCTGCAGGCTGAGACCACCCTCCTGTTGTCCCTTCCCTTTAAAATCCTTCTCTAGCCAGGAGATACTACCCACCCGTCCATCCACCCACCCAGCCAGCCAGCACCATTATGTGTCTGGAACTAGTTCTAGCACTCAGAATATGAAAATAAACAAGGCAGTCAAGGCCTGAATCCTGGCATTTAAAAAACAGTTATCAAAAAAAAAAAAAAAGCAGTTTTTTAAGCACATTTATAGTATTATGTTTCTTACAAGAGTGTTCATTATGTTAATATCATTTTTTCTTGGGGATCACTTTTTATTACATTAGTCCTAGATTTTTCTAATGTCTGAAATAATCCATTAAATAACAATCAACTTTTCAAGAGTGGCAAGTTATGTAATGGGGGAAGCATGAGGGCCAGTGGAAGTAGAGTTTTCCTGGGGAGGGGAACAAACTGAAATCTGAAGGGAAGTGCTCAGTTTCAGTGCCTGCAGCTCAGCTTAGAGGTCAGACCACATAAGTTTCTGGGGACCCCCATCAGAATCACTGCTATGGATGCAGTGGGGACCCAGGCTGGTTCCCATGGTGGTTCCTTTGCTGGGGAGAGGGGACCTGGTGCCCTCTGGTCAGGGTGCTCTTTATAGCCCAGCCATTTGATGCTAGTGCCAGGTCCAGGTTCCATGCCATTGGATGTCCGGAGTTGTGGCTGGGCACTGACATTCCATCTCTCATGCTTACCTCTGGCCAGGCACCTCTGAAAGAGCCTCCTACCACTGCAGGGAGATGCAGAGAGGTGGGGTCCCACCTGAGGATGGCCACTCCTGCGGTGGGCGGGGGGGGGGGGTGCATACCACTTGACGGCCAGTCAGTGCCCTTCTCTTTCGAGTATACTGTGGGAGAGCAGGCTCTTCACTTACAGTGACCACTGGTGGGGGTAGAAAAGGAACCTGAGCGGGGCCTTGGGCTAAGTTAGGTTTCTGGGCACTTGCTGTCCCACAGGCTTGGGGTCGGGTCTCCCTTTTCTTACTATTCCTGGCTGCCAGTGGATTGTCTTTCTTGTCTGTCCTTACGTGACATGGGCTCTGACCCCTCTCCTCCTGGGTATCTGTGGGGGGAGTTGGCAGTGAGTTTGTTAAATGCTGCTAGCCCTGCTGCCTCCCTTCATCATGGGTGTCCCTGCAAAAGGGGCGATGGCAGAGCACTCCCAAGTGGAGCCCCCAGAAGCTCTTCAGGCTAGGCTGTGGGTCCAGGAGTTGGGACCTCTTTCCAGGCATCTCTTTCCTCCTTCCAAGCATAGGGCCTGTTGGGGTTTGGGGAATAACGGGGGACAGATTTGGGGGCTGGGATTGGAGGGGACGGTGAGGAAGATGGATTTGGCTAATGTTTGAGGCTGTGTTTGAAGGGACAGTTGGAGGCTGGAGTGTTCTGCTGCCTGGATGGTACTTCTGTGGGAGTAGAAGTGGGCACAGGAGTGAGTGGTAGTGCCCAGAGGGGTCAGCAGGGCCCAAGCACAACTGGGAGGTGATCTGTGATGGCCACTCCATTACCAGCCAGACCTCCTTTCACTAGGGGCACATATCCCCCTTGGGTGAGCCTGGGGGCCTTACCCCTTTGCATGTGGGCCAGATTTTTTGGTCTTTACCATTTTCTCCAACCCTGCCGAGCACCGAGTAGTGGTTGTTAGGTATGAAAAAGGCTCTGGATGTTCCTTGCCTCCCATTCAGTCTGCCCAGAGGTGTAGGGGGATATATTAGCAGTGTCTCCCTGGGGGGCGTGGAGAGTTAGGACAGGGCTGAGATGGGAACAGTGGTAAATGTTCCTCTGTACAGTTTCTCCCAACATGGTCCTTGAGGTCTGCATCAGAATCACAAAGCAGATAGGGGTGGTTAAAAATGCAGATTCCATCCCCGTTCCAATTGTGTAGGGCTGGGCCCAGGAATATATCCTTTTTTTTTTTTTTGAATATGCATTTTTAACAAACATCCTCATCTTGTCTTCTTCCCCCACAGATACAGTGATTCTAATATGTGCTTTGTATGTCATGGCCCCTCTGTTTATTTCTACTGCTGCAGTCTCCCCTCCCCCAGGCATTGGTAGCATCCCTATTTTGCATCTGGTCTTCAGTCCGGCTGTTGGTTTATCCATCTGTTGGTGGGGTTAGGCTTGCCGCCTCATCCTCCCTCTTTCTTGGGCCTGGGGGCAGTTGCAGTGGAAAATGAAGTGTGGGCTGGTACTTGGCTAGTCACGGTAAGCCAAGAAGTGTGGAATGGGCAGGTGGTCTGGGGCCCAACATCACGTGCAGAGGGCTGGGGTGTGGGGATACCACCTACCACACAGCCTCCCTCGGCTGGCCTGGGACTCAGGACTGAGAAGCAGGGCCTGGGCTGGTGGTCGCCCCCAAGTGGCAGTCCCCAGACATACTCAGCTGCTTCTCTTGTCCTTGGAGCACAGGTTCCGGGCGTGGGGAGGCTGAGACACGGGAGTGTATCTACTACAACGCCAACTGGGAGCTGGAGCGCACCAACCAGAGTGGCCTAGAGCGCTGCGAGGGCGAGCAGGACAAGCGGCTGCACTGCTACGCCTCCTGGCGCAACAGCTCTGGAACCATCGAGCTCGTCAAGAAGGGCTGCTGGCTGGATGATTTCAACTGCTACGACAGGTACTCCTATATAGCTGGAGCTCAAGGGCCCTCCTGGGTGCCCTCCACTTAGTGCCACCAGAGTCTGCTTGCTGGGATGTGTGGGTCTCAAGATGTCTGTGAAACAGCATGGCATTTGAGGGCAGGAGGGGAAAGACAAGAAAGGGACTCCTGGGAAGGTTTTGACAAGTAGGGGGTGATGCCCAGGCTCACAGCCCTTCTCTGTCCATCCCTCCCTCCATTTTGGGTCACACTTTTGGGCAAGTGAGTTTTCACTGTCCCCTTCATATTCCCCATGAGGTTCTCTGTAGGGAGGGGTTTGGCTGGGCATGGCCAGGAGTCTTGCATCCCCTGGCTGAGGAGGGTATGGAAAACTGTGTGCCTCCAGGCAGGAGTGTGTGGCCACCGAGGAAAACCCCCAGGTTTACTTCTGCTGCTGTGAAGGCAACTTCTGCAACGAGCGTTTCACCCACTTGCCGGAGGCTGGGGGCCCAGAAGGTGAGGTGGCCAGCGGGAGGAGGGGGCCTGACCTGGCAGACCTGGGCTTCTCCTTGGCCCCAGAGCTCTTGGCTCCTGATTTGGGCAGGGAGTGGCAGCGGGGCCCTGTGGTCATCTGGCCCTGGAGGTACATGGGTGGGCGGGCTGTGTGACACAGGGCTCCGTGTGTCTCCCAGTCACGTACGAGCCACCCCCGACAGCCCCCACCCTGCTCACGGTGCTGGCCTACTCGCTGCTGCCCATTGGGGGCCTCTCCCTCATCGTCCTGCTGGCCTTTTGGATGTACCGTCATCGCAAGCCCCCGTATGGTCATGTGGACATCCACGAGGTGAGACAGGGCTGGGGCAGGGCAGTGGCACAGGTAGAGGTGAGGTGGCCTGGCCAGACCCTGTTAAGCCCTTGGTCTCCCCCAGGACCCTGGGCCTCCACCCCCGTCCCCTCTGGTGGGCCTGAAGCCACTACAGCTGCTGGAAATCAAGGCTCGGGGACGCTTTGGCTGTGTCTGGAAGGCTCAGCTCATGAATGACTTTGTGGCTGTCAAGATCTTCCCACTGCAGGTGAGTGTTGGAGGGGCTCCAAGGTGATCCACTGCTGCTGCGACCTGAGCTGCAAACTCTCCCTTCCCAGAGCAGTTCAGGCCCTGTGCACACAGTGGAATGAGGGAGATGTGGGCCCCACTGGGGTGGTTACTCACGTTACACTTGGCTGGTTTCTAGGTTTCACATAAACGGTGAAATTTCATCATGGGGTAAGGCTCTGCAAAACCTTGATCCACTCAGGTTTTCACTGTAGTTTTTTGTGTGTGATATCAGGTTCTGCTCAGGGCCTAGACATTTGTCAAAGCCGGGCATCTCAACAAATGCTTCTCATTTGTTGCATGACTTTGGGACACTCATTTTCCTCTCTGGACCTCAGTAGCCCCATTTGTGAGTTGAGGCTGGCCCTGAGTGGGATCACTGTTTGCTGGATGCTCCAGTGCTCAGTTCACTCCCAGTCCTCTGTCTGCCCCCCCGGAAGATCCTGAGGCTGGGAGGCAGGGTGGGAGTGGTTGTTCTGTTGCAGTGACAGAAGATCCTGAGGCTGGGAGGCAGGGTGGGAGTGGTTGTTCTGTTGCAGTGACAGAGTTGTGCCTCGCCTTAGGACAAACAGTCATGGCAGAGTGAAAGGGAAATCTTCAGTACGCCTGGCATGAAGCATGAGAACCTGTTGCAGTTCATAGCTGCTGAGAAGCGAGGCTCTAACCTTGAGGTAGAACTGTGGCTCATCACCGCCTTCCATGACAAGGTAAGCCACACTCCCCATGGAAACAGACTCCAAGATGAGGTGACCACAGTCCCCTTGGTGGTCACCCACAAGTTGACCCCTGCCCCTGTGGCAGTGTCTGTGATCACGTGGCCCCTGGCCTGTGGTGGTGTCCACGAGGTGATGTTCTCAGTAAGAATCCCTACCCTGTGGTAAACTCTTAGGATAGGAATGGTGACCCATGGTGACCTTCTTGATTAGGTAAACCTCATTCCCTGACTCATACCTGTGACCCCTTCGCCTTCTCCTGGCCTTGTCTACCTTCCATATCAATTACAGCCTCCCAGGAGGGTAGCTCAGGTATTGGTCCACTGAGACATCCCTTGCATGTCTGGGTTAGGTCCTGTCTTGTACTCAGAGTATGTGCCCAAACTTTGTGCTGCTTCCTCTAGGGCTCCCTCACGGATTACCTCAAGGGGAACATCATCACGTGGAACGAGTTGTGTCATGTGGCAGAGACGATGTCAAGAGGGCTGTCATACCTGCATGAGGATGTGCCCTGGTGCCGTGGCGAGGGACACAAGCCGTCTATTGCCCACAGGTATCTGAGTCAGCAGGTGTCCTCCTGTGCTTGGCCTGAAGCTGCAGAGAGAGTTAGAGGGCAAGGACAGGGTCTGGGGGTAGGGTGGGCGTCTCAGCTTCTTATTTGCACTTGCAATGTGTCAGAGGGCAACTGGGCACAGACGTGGTCCTGTACCACCTATGTCCCTGG
Source organism: Tamandua tetradactyla (assembly GCF_023851605.1). Lineage (NCBI taxonomy): Eukaryota > Metazoa > Chordata > Mammalia > Pilosa > Myrmecophagidae > Tamandua > Tamandua tetradactyla. Next base: position 48,855,509 of record NC_135341.1, on the reverse strand, counting down.
AATGGCGTGGCCTCACACAGGCCAGTTTCCTGGTGCCCTCCAGTGGCTATATGAGGAAGTGTAACTTTGTTACTTCAGCTGGAGAGTTTGCTTTGCAGTTCTCATTATTTTTATACTCATAAAAATAACTTTTGTGTTTGGGGGCTTTGTCTGTCAGTATTTGATATGTTAGAACCCATTTGCACACTGTGAGAGCAGTGACATAGCCCATCATTGTAGCCTCTGTCCTCCTGAGAGAATGAACTTAAAAAGGGCAAATAATGTCCTTTTAAAAGGGAAAATATTTTGACCTTGCACATCCTCTGAAACAGCCTTAGGCCCCCCTTCCCCTCCCCACGGTCTTTGGGCTACACTTTTTTTTGGTATGAAAAAGCTTACTTTATTATTTTTTTTTACAGACTGGATTATTTTTTTTGCCACAGTGTACAAGCAGTATGCCTGAAGAATGAATAATCTTTTCTTTTTTAACTTTTTTATTGTATAGTATAACATATCTACAAAGCCAAGAAATAAAAAAGCAATAGTGTTCAAAGGACTCTTCAACAAATAGTTACAGAACAGATCCCAGAGTTTCTAATGGGCTACCATATGATTCTCTCAGATTTTTTTCCTTCTAGCTGCTCTAGAATATAGGAGGCTAGAAGGCTTAAATATTTTTTACCACCACAATTGAATTTTGTTTGTAAAAAATAACATATACACAAAAAAGCAATAAATTTCAAAGCAGGCAGCACAATTAGTCGTAGAACATGTTTCAGGGTTTGACTTGGCTTACAGTTCCACAATTTTAGCTTTTACTTCTAGCTGCTCTAAGATACTGGAGACTAAAAGCGATATCAATTTAATGATTCAGCATTCATATTCATTTGTTAAATCCTATCTACACTACATAACTCCACCATCATTTTTGATCTTTCCACCCCTCCCTTTAGGGGTGTTTGGGCTTTGGCCATTCTAAACTTTTCATATTGGAAGAGTCTGTCACTAATATGGAGTAGGGAGATGGAACTATCTGATGTTCTCGAGAGGTTGGGCATTCTAGGTTTCAGGACTTATCTGGACCAGGGACCCATCTGGAAATTGTAGGTTTCTGCAAAGTTACTCTAGTGCATGGAATCCTTGTGGAGTCTTATATATTGCCCTAAGTGTTCTTTAGGATTGGTTAAAATGGTCCTGGTTGGGGTTCGGCAAGTTGTGATAGGTAGCAGGGTCCAACTGAAACTTGCATAAGAGCAACCTCTAGAGTAGCCTCTCAACTGTATTTGAACTCTCTCTGCCACAGATATTTTATTGGTTACTTTTCTTTTCCCCCTTTTAGTCAGGATGGAATTGTTGATCCCATGGTGCCAGGGCCAAATTCATCCTTGGGAGATATCTCCCATGTTGCTAGGGGGACTTTCACTTTGGGCCACACTTTGAGAATCATTGTGTTAACTTCCCGTCAAGTGTTTGCTAAATGGCAGGCATTGCTGTAAACGTTTAACAAATATCAACTTATTTAACCCTCATTACTGTCCTATGAGATTTTTCCTCAGTCCCATCTTACAGATAAAGAATCAGTAGCGTGGAGAAGTTGAATAACTTTCCCAGGAATACAGTGCTAGTTAATCTGGCTCTGTGCTGTGAGGGAGGTGAACTTTGAATTGCAGGGTTCATAGGTAATGGTAAGAACAACTATGACATTTACGGTTGACTGTTTGAAGTCACCATTTTTATAAGTTGAGTGGTCAAGTGTCAGCTCTTCCATATGGTTTGCCCTAACAGTAATGCATATAGTAAGTGTGATGGGTGTGGCCTAAGTATTTGTGCTCATTACTCACTGAGTTTAATTTTTACAACAAAACTGAGACAGGCACTGGGGAAATTGAGGATCCAAAGTAGCTCAGCTAGTAAGAGGTGGAGCCGAGTGCACTTGCCAGCACCCTGCTCTGCTCCTGCCTTCGTGGTGGGATTGAGTCCCTCAGGGGCCTGCATGGAAACTCAAGCAATTTAATTTTATATTTCTGATCTCATGCACATTCCAAATATTGTAAATTCTTCCCAGATAACTCACATCCTTTATCAGTGTTATCCTATTCCTGCCCCAACCCCTCTGGGAATGCAAGGGCTGTCCTTTGATGCTCTGGGAACTGGGAAGGGGTCTGCCCAGCCACTGGGCTGCTTGCAGCCCTGGTTTAAGTGAACCATCTAAAGTGCAATCAGGGATTCTTAATAGCCAACATGTTCTGTACACTCTGTTCCCCAGATTGGGTGTAATGGCCTGGTCAGGTGTTCCTAGGGGCTAATGGGCACAGACTCAGTATCTTGGGAGCCAAAGTGTGAAGCCTGGAGTGGGGCAAGGTGGCCCATGATGCTCAGCTCCAGCTTGGCCCACCTCTTTTCACAGGGACTTTAAAAGCAAGAATGTATTGCTGAAGAACGACCTAACAGCCGTGTTGGCTGACTTCGGCCTGGCAGTTCGGTTTGAGCCAGGGAAACCTCCAGGGGACACCCATGGGCAGGTAACAAGCCTTAGGGGGTGGTGGGAGAGAAGCTAGCACATGCATGGACATTCGCCCTCTTGTGCTCAGCTGGGGAGGAATGGGACAAGGGCCAGTGTGTGAGCTCAGAGCTATCTGGGCCCTAAGAGAGCAGTGCCCTCGTTTTACCAGTGGGGAGAGCAAGGCCTGGAGGGCAGTGTAACTTTCCCAGGCCACTCTCCTGAGAAACAGCAGGTATTTCCCATTGGAGTTTTGATTGCTCATCCTGATAGTATCATTCACCCTTTTTCTCTTTCAGTTTTTACTATTAGACCAAATAAAATAGAAACGTACTAAGAATTTAGACCGAGAACATAGAAAAAGTAACTAAAAATTAAACCCAAGTAAAGCATCCTAAAGCTTTCACTGTTAATTATTTTTAGGTATTCTCCCCTTGCCCCTTCTTTTGTTTTTGAGTCTTAATCTCAGTAAAATATAAATAAACCATGTAGTAACATGTGGTGTTGATGTAGTAATTAGGTTGAATTCCATTTTAGGTATTGCTGTCTTTAGTGTATGATATTTTAAAAATTATAACTGATGTGTAATTTATCATGTCCACTTGAAATCCTCCCAGGGACATGGCAAATCCAGGTTGCCATCATTGGTGACCTCCTCTGGGTTCCACTGTCTTACCCCCTGTATGGTGCACACAGGATGTAGCTCCTGTGCCCAGCTGTGTGCATTCATGCATGGTCAGTGACTATACTCTGTCCTCCCCTGTCCTTTGTAGGTGGGCACACGGCGGTACATGGCCCCTGAGGTGCTTGAGGGGGCCATCAACTTCCAGAGAGATGCCTTCCTGCGCATCGACATGTATGCCATGGGGCTGGTGCTGTGGGAGCTCGTGTCCCGCTGTAAGGCTGCAGATGGTGAGTGAGACAGGAGCCCTGAGTATCCTGCGGAGTGGGTGGAGGGAGCAGCGGGCTCTCAGGGTGACCCTCCTGGGCTCTGTCTCACCCCCAGGACCTGTGGACGAGTACCTGCTACCCTTTGAAGAGGAGATTGGCCAGCACCCATCGCTGGAGGAGCTGCAGGAAGTGGTCGTGCACAAGAAGATGCGGCCCACCATTAAGGATCACTGGCTGAAGCACCCGGTGAGAGGCCTGGGACCTGGGTGGCAGGTGACTCTGCAGGAGAGCAGAGAGGGGAATCTCTCCATGTGAGGCAGGAACCTGAGATCAACTGGAGTAGGACAAAGAGAAGATGCCTCCAGACAGCAGGACAGTCCTTCTCGGCAGGTCAGAGGTCATATAGGACAGTGTCTGGAGAGGTTCAGTCCTCTGTAGGGAGGGAGCTCTGGGTTTGGACTCAGGATGATGGGACCTGACCATTAGTCTTGTCAGGGTCAGGTTGTCCCTGTGTGTGGTTCACCTCTACAATGGAGCGCACTGGCCCTGGGCCTGACATATCTGGGTTTGAATATTGGATTTGTGACTTAACAGCTGGGTGACTTCAGCAAGATGTTTCTGTCTCTTCAGTGTAGTAATAGAGTAAATGAGTTATCGTTGTAAAGCACTTAACAGGATACTTGCTGAATGTGGATTAGCTCTTACTAAATATTTGGTGTTCTCTGCCTTCATCCTTTTCTGGCCATGGGCTGGCCACGTGTGATCTGGGCTTCTTCAGTCTGGGGATGCTGTACGAAAGACCCCAGCCATATAAATAATTTACGGTCTTAAAAGAATATTTGTATTCAGTCCCCCTGAGGCTCCCTTCCCCCTCTCACCCACATCTGGTTTAATTCAGAGAAAGAACAGCTTTGGGACCATTGTGTTATGGCACTTTACTGTCAAGGGTCAAGCTGGTAAGACCAAGTTTAGCTGCCATGCTACTCCCAAGAAGGCAGGGTTGCAAATAGAGAAAGCATGTCTGGGGAGGTGGAGACTGGATCAGAGTCTATAATTCCTGCCTCAGACTTTCCCATTCTCCCAATCAGGGGCAGCTAGTCCAGTTTCCTGATGAGGAGCCCAAGGTCCAGAGAGGCGTGGCCTCGTACAGAGCAGGCCAGAGACCTCCTACATGTAGGCGTTTTGTCCATCAGCTGTATTTTCCATCTCCACATAGTTAGTTCCAGCATAGAGTGTCACATCACATTCTCTGGACATGAAGGAGTTGTCTCAGGGTGATGGGGAATGGGGATAATTCATCCTCCCCATTCCCATTGTGATTGAACCTGCACTTTGGGCCATTATATGGTTTGGGCTTTGTATAAGATTTTGTTAGAGAGTAACTGCTCCTCTGAAGCAAGTTGTTGTATCTGCCTCAGGAGGGGCCTGTTGATTTTTTTTTTCTGTCTCTCTATGTGAAGGGCCATGGAGGGAGGCTGGTGGACTTGCAGTGGTGGCTGCCAGGAGGGAAGGCATTATCCTGGTCACTGCAGGGTCTCCTCAGGCCCCTGTTAATTGGCCAGCTGCTGGGGTTGGGGCTGCTGGGCTCTGCCATTGGTTGAGTCTTTTCTTTTGGGCATCGTCATGTTGTGCACCATTCTTGTTCTTATGGAGGGGTCCTAACAAACATGTTTTTCTTCTCCCTGGCCTGCCTGGCTGTGCAGGGCCTGGCCCAGCTCTGTGTGACCATCGAGGAGTGCTGGGACCATGACGCGGAGGCGCGCCTGTCTGCGGGCTGTGTGGAGGAGCGGGTGTCCCTGATCCGGAGGTCGGTCAACGGCACTACCTCGGACTGTCTTGTCTCCCTGGTGACATCTGTCACCAATGTGGACCTGCCCCCTAAAGAGTCAAGCATCTAAGTCCAGGACACGAGTGTCTCTCCAGACTCAGTGGATCTGAAGAAGAAAGGAAAAAAAAAGTTGTGTTTTGTTTTGGAAATCCCTAAAACCAACAAACACATAAAATGCAGCTGCTATTTTACCTTGACTTTTTATTATTATTATAATTATTATAATTATTATTATTAATGTTATTTTTGGATTGGATCAGTTTTTACCAGCACATTGCTCTACTGTATTGCAAACAGCGGACACGTCAGCAGGCGTTGAGGTGCTGAGCTGTGAATGCAGAACCAGCGCCATGCTGAAGAGCCTCAGCCACCTCCTGTCCTTTGGGGTTCATTTTTCCCGCTTTCTCTTTGTTTGTCGTCTCAGAATCTGTGACACAAAGAAACCCATCTCCTGTCTTAGGAAACTTTAATGCTGCAAACTCTACCTAGAGGAACCTTTGAAGACTGTTACATAAGAACACACCTTCCTCAAAAGAGGAGTTTCCTCTCCCCTCTGCCTTTATCTCCCTCCCTCCCTCCCTCCCCAACTTTTGTTTTTTTTCTCCCTTTTTAGACAGTGAGCTTAAGAAGCAGCAGATGTGTCTTTCCTGGATCTAACGGGTGTTGTCCTGACCGAGGGAAAGCTGGGATGAGGAGGATGATGGTTGTGAACTGGCTTTAGAGGGAAGGACAGTGCTGGGGTGGGATTTGGAACAGAGCTACACTGGACTTGGGCACATTTGGAGCAGGATCCTTTGCTATGGAGGCTACTTCTCAGGTAAACTGGAATCGAGGGGAAGGACCTTGCGGAGGTCAAGCGTTAATGGCAAGATCAGGGTTTGGAGAAAGTCTGAAAGTCAGGGTGGCTCTGACTCACCTGCTGGTCCTAACCAGTTTTTTCCCATGAGCTTGAGCTTGGGCATAGGATAAAACATTTTTTTCTGCCCTACTGTTAAGATAGTTGAGGGTGGAAACCACAATTTATGAGTACATTCATCACAAGACATGATGCTATAAATATCTTTTTAGTGGAGGACAAGTTGAAGTATTTTCCTTCCTCCTGGAGTAGTTCAGGGAAATGCCCCCAGGGAGGTGCCCTGCACAGCTGGGGCAAGAGGGATTTCCTGGATGGGGCCTGCCAAGGCCTAACTTTCTGGAGACCCTAAAGTCCTGCAGCGCTAGCCCTGCCCCGCGTGATAACATTACTGTCCCCTTTATGTGGCTCATGGACACAGCTTTCTCCAGACCCCTTAAAGTGGTGCATATTCTAAAAACCATTTTTCTATTATGCCATAACCTTGCTCTAGTCAGTGGATGTTCCTAATGCTGCTGTTTTGACATTTGAATTTTTTTTTTTAATTTATGAAACATGAAGTTTTTTTTTTGTTTTTTTTTTTAAAAAACAAAACACACACATCCACATATATACACACACGCTTTTGCTATGTGGCTTCCAAGGTTTAAATTTTGAAAAGTAAAAGAATTAAAACTTCACGACCACAGACCACCTCAAACCAGAAATACCTCAGAATTTTCTACTTGTGTAAGTTTTATTATATATTTTGTTAGTTGTGTTGTCTTGTAGTAGGTATATTTTAATGTAAGTTGGATTTTATGGCAAGGGAGATGAGAAGTAGGGAAAAGAAAGAAAGTTTGAGTATTTTAGGGAGTGCTACCATTTTTGTTTGATAATACCCCCTTGTAAATAATTGTCATCAACTGTAGGTTGGCTGTCTGGGCCGAGTCAGGGCATTTGTCACTCTCGTTTGTATGGGCTTTTCCTTCTGGTTTCTTATTTTATTTAAAAACAGTGCATTTTTTTTGTCTTGAGGGTAGTTGAGCTGGTGGGCAGTGGGAAGAGAACTGAAGAGCGACGGCTCCTTATGGGTTATTTGGAGGTTCAGACATTTCCCATAACTTGATTGGTTGATGCTAAGAATGACAAGTAACCTCACTTTAACTTGGTAAAATTGTGGCCCTTAGGACCCGCAGGAGGTAGTTTTACTTGAGTTTAATTTCTTAAGCAAATCAGCAGCAACATTAATGGGGGAGATCCGTAATGTCTCTGAATCCATACTGTGTTTGGGGGTGGTCTGTGATCAGGTAGCATGTCTGGGAGTGGAAAGTTCTCACCCTTTGCCAGTCTTGGCGTTTTTCTCCTGTTCTCAGTGAGCACTGCGTATCCCACTGGGCCGTCTGGTCCTCATCTGGCACACTGTGTGGCGTCTGAGCCCTGCCACTTGGGTGCACCATTTTCTCAGAACGTGTGGGCACAGGGTGGGCAGTGAGCTGCTGTCAGACCTCAGTTTTTGCTTCACAAGTGAAAATGTGGGCTGACTAAGTGGTTATGGGGACAGCATTTTTTGTTTGTTTTTGGTTAGCTATGTCTTTTTTTTAAACTTTGATTTTGTGCTGTGGTGTTTTTTCCCTTGGAATGATTTTTAATGGCAAAACAGGCCTTACAGCAGTTGCTTTTCTTTTTCATTTGTTTCTTTAAGAAGCTTTAAAATATTTATTGAAAAGTGCCATATCTAATTTCCTGAGCTTTCTCCTCAGGCAGTGCCAGGTATCTCTCCTTTTCACCCTCAGAAGAAACAAATAAAGCCTTGACAAATGTAGCTCATATACTGCAGAAGTGGTCAGATAACTGATCCTGCCCAGTGCTGAACACTAATACCCTGCCCCCACCTGGTTTAGATTTTCTCTGAAAGTGATCTCTCTTTTGTGTCCTGGTTTGATTCTTGTGAGTACAAATCTTGGCCTGGCTCTGGGCAAAGATGAACTGGGGCCCTGGTGTGAGGCGTGGTGGTCAGGATGCAGTACAGACAGGGCAGGCCTTCTTGTCGGCCTGCCCGCGTTGTACCCAGCGGAGCTCACTCTTTGCCCACCCTGCGCTCGGCCATTGGAGTGCCCTTTTGGGACCTTGGCACCAGAATGAAGTATCAGGAGATTGTACCAGTTTGGTATGAACTGGGGATGAGAAAGAGTCTAGGGGGCTTGTGTCAGTTCTTTGAGCTTCAGGCTGTCTCTTGCCCTCCTGTTGTAATATAAAATGTGCCCATCAGTCAGTACACCTGGCTGCTGCTGATTAGCAGAAGATGAGTGATCTCCTTGCAGGGTATGGCTCTGGGAGCCTAGGTGGGGCCTTTGCTCCTAGATAAAACATTTGTCTGTTTGCTGTTGTACGCTCTTTGGGACTGAGCCAGCTAGAAGTCTGGTCTATGTTTCTGGGCCTTATGACCGCTGCCTGTGTTCTTTTCCACAAGATTTCTTGTGATGTCCACTTCCAGGGAGCTCCGATAACTGTTCCTTTTTATTGTTAATTTTTGGCCCCAAACTCTCTTAAAACTTGGCAGGAATGGAGTGAGGCCTGGCATTGTTTTTGTTGCCAGTGGGAAGGGGCTCCTAGAGTGCCGTTGTCTAGGCGGGCCGCTGAGTGTGTGATGGGCCTTGGAGGAGATTGGGGCTGGAAAGCTCTCATTTCTGTTCTGTTTGTAAACACCCGTGATCACTGTAGGGAGACATCCCTAGCTGGAGAAATCCAGGAATGAACAGGAGGAGGAGGAAGCAAGCAGGTACTGAGGCCACTGCCACAGAATCCTGCAGCAGGCTTTCAGTGACAGGGTCCAGAGATGGTCTTGTGCAGGGCTCTTCAAGTATCCTGGGCTGGCGTGAGTTGGGTCTTCTGAGGGAACCACTCATGCCTAGCAGTAATACTTCTTTGAGTTACCCAGGGGGTGAGGCCTGCAGATCGGCTGTTCTTGGGAGAAAGGGAAACATGGCTGTGAGGGAGAATGGCGAGCATCAACAAACTTTGTCGTCCCACATTGCCTTCCTGCCCTGTTGGCTCTGGGTGGGTGTGCAGAGGGATCAGTCCTGCCTGAGGAGAGCTTCCCCATGTGTGCCAGCTACTTCTAACTGAATTCATCCTCCTCAGTCCTCTGGGGCATTTGTGCAGAAAGAGGAGGACATTATCTGGCCTAGAACATCTTTAGGAGGCTACAGCCTCCTTCACACATATTCTCAGCAAAAGGAAGGTGTCATCTCCAGGCCACTGGGATAGTTCTTCCCCTACCCCAAGGGGCCAGGTTGATCCTCTTAATTTTGCTCAGTGCTTTAGAAACCATAGTGAAGCAGGTGATCCTGCAGTTCTGCACTGTCACCTTTTTCTCCAGTTAGCAGTGTTCTTGTTCCCGGCTGCCCGGTCACTCTGTACTGTGCACTTGGGCTGTAGGTGGGACTTCTTGGTGATGAGCCTGGCTGTGTATGGAATGTTCACCATGTGCTGCATATGATTCAGAAAGCCTGTCACATGGCCCCTGTCCTCTGAGCCATGAGGGCAAGGATGTGGCTGTCCCATTTAGGGTGGAAGGACTGGACGGTCCTTTTCAAATAGAATTTTGTCTTTTTACATATGCAATGTAAAGTTTCCAGCACCTTTTGGTAATATGAGAATTTGATATTTTAAAATTAGATAGTAAGAAAAAGAATGCAAGTTTTTAGAATTGGTACTAAAATTAGCTGAATAGCTAGTTATTATTCTTGAGAACTTGGCTCACCAGAAAACTTATCTAAATTGAAAAGCAGGTTTCCACGAGTTGGCTCAGTTTGATCTTCCGTCCCATTTATTTCTGCCTGTTGGGCAGGTTTTTCTTGTGGTTCACCTTTGGATAAATGGCCTGGCCTGGTTCACATTTCAGGGGCACCAGACCGCAGCTTTCCAAGAAGCACAGTGCATATATTCCTTCAGCCCCATCCTGAGTGAGCAGCCAGAAAAGGAAGAGGTGAAAGTGTGATATGAATTTTATTCTCTCCTTTGTGTGATATGAATTCTTGGTCAATGGCTGCTTACAAAAACTGAGTTAATAAAATACTCAGCAGTTAATATATTCAAGCTAATAATGATGGGTTTAAGCCTCAGTCATTGGTAGCGTTTTAGGTAAAGAAACAGACCAATAATTCAGCTGATAAACTTTATGTCCTATTAGTCTAGATTTGAAAAATATTTAATGAATTCAGGGTTATAAGCATAGTTCTTGAAGATTCCTGGTAGTTGATTTGTAACCAGCAGTCCACCCATGAATGTATACCAGACTTTGAGAAGGTTTGGAAAAGTTTTTTGAGATAATAATTTCCTTTTGTAAGTTAAAAAAACAATGAAGTTTAAAATGCCCCTTGGAAATTAATTCAGTTGACTCAATCGCATTTTTAAAAAGATTACTGTATTCACAAAGCCCACATACTATCAAAAAATAATCTAGTGGGATAATTTTAATGTTCCTATTTTATACTCATTTTAAGTCCACTGTAAACCTTGATTTGGTCAAGATTTTGAATTTAAAGCATTTATCACTATTTAAATTTTTACCAAGCTTTTATGTTTTTCCAGGTTTGCATGAAGCAAGACTTTTTGATTGTGGTACTCCATATATCCCTGTAGTGCCAAAACTGGTGATACTTTATTTGCTCCTATGGCAGCTTATAGAGATAGTATACATGGTTTTGTTTTTTCACACATGACTTAAAATGCCTATTCTCTAAACGCCAGTGTGTGGTGACTGGCCCTACACTGCCCTCTATTTTTGAGGAGTGTCTTTAGATTATCCAGGGTCCAGTTCGCAGGCAATTCTGAGAACTACTGCAAGCCAGGACACTAAAGAAACAGACACGCGTACATACGCGTATATGTAATGGATTATACAAACGTGGGCTACTCTGGATATTTACAGAAAAGTGTTACATTCATTTGCAAAGGTTACGTTTTTGAGCTCACAATTATTAAAAATATGACCCATTAGCTGATGACTTTCAGGCAAATGAGGATGGGGTTTTTGCAAATGGCTGAGTTCTGACTACAGTCATGGGAATTTCTAGTTTTGATTGGGTATGGGCCCATTCCCTGACTCTCTTAATCACGTTTGCATCTGAATGTTGTTAGGTAGATTGTAAATAAAAGAATAGGTTATATAATAGAGATACACTTGAAATTTTACTTTAAAAAAAAATCTATAGCTCTACATATATATTTAGTTATATCACCTAACAGATTTCTTCTACACAGTGTGGAGATTGTTTTATACCACAGATTATTTTTATAAAGTCTAGTGAGTTTGAATAGGAATGATTCTGTAATCAGAACTAATGAGGTTTACCTTACCTTTCAGGATAAATGTACACTGGAGCATGAGTGGTGTGGAGCTTTCACTTAACGCTCATATGGATTCTTGTGATACACTGGCAGATTGAAGTCAATTTCTGGGTCTTATTTGGCCAAACCCCCTCTTGTGGCTTTGTAAGACAGCAGTGCTTTAGCTAGGCTTTTTGTGGATTGGGGAGAGAGGGGCCTGAAGCATGTTTTACATTTGTGCTTCCTCCTGAGATTCCTTTTGAACAAAGGGTTCTGAAGTTAAAAAAAAAAAAAATAGTTTGGAAGTTCTTGCTGTAGGACATAGTGGCTTATGGACTGGATATGTGTGAGGATGTTTTGGGAACCAGAGATTGTATGGGGGTACAGATTGGGAGTGGGGTAGGACTAGATTAAGATTTAGGCTCCATAGAACTAGATTAAGATTTAGACTACAAACACTTGAAATGGGGATTTGGTGATTTGAGCAGTGTAATCCGCCAAACTGATTTATCGAGGATTATCCGGTTTTGGGGACAGAATTATCCAGATGGGTAGTTATTTGGAAAGCGGAGAAGTGGAAGGTGACATATGAACACAGTAATCAGAATAAATGGAGAGCTGCTAGGCACATGTTGTCCTGTCTAGCGAGGGCCTTTTTGGAGAGGAGAGTGGTTGGATTAATTTGCTGCTTTAATCTAGCCAACCAGCCAGGAGCCCGAGGAAGCGCAGAATCCCAGTAACAGCAGGCTCTCTTGTGAATGGTCTGCATTTTCCTATAACACTCAGCATCATCACTATAATACGGAAAGCAGTCTTCATTTTAGCCTTTTTATTTTGGGGTAGAGAGTTGATGGTCATTTGGGTGAGACTTTTTGATGGAGATACAGGGAAAATGGAAAGTGAAGCTAATTCCTTTTATCTGACATTGCCAGGCGCTGCCTGCTGGCTTCAGGCTGCTGCATCCAGAGGTGTATTAGATGGGGCAGTTTTGTAAAGAAAATCACTAGTGTGTCATTTAAACCAACTGTACTTTTAATTCAATCTGGTTTGGAATAAAGTTTAATACTTTATGCATTTTATACTTGGAAGAAATTTAGCTTCAGCAAATCCAGTAGCACACTAGGAACCAATATATCGTTCCTTTCCCTGTTCCCCATAAAAGAGCATTTCTCTGTTCTCCAGCCATCATGTGTCTCAGAATGTAATTCTGTTGTGCCTTTGTTTTTGTTGCTGCCCCTCACCCCCCACCCACCACGTCCCAATTCTCCAAAAGCAACTGCTGTAAGTTTTTTTCAGCTTATCTTTTCCAGCTCCAAACCCCACCTTTTTCCTTTTTCCCAGCTATAATTTCTGGATGCAGTTCTGTGATCCAGGTATTTTAAGAACCAGTTACCTCAGACTTCGTGTTGAATAGTGTCGCCACCTGGGCCCTCTTGATACTGCAGGCTTGTAACCTACACACGCAGGAACCCTGCCAAGTGTGGGCACTTATTTGTTTTAAAGTAAAACTCTTCCCAAGGACTGAAAAAGGGGCTTCTGGCAAGCTCATCGTGGCACTGTGGCGGGATGGGTCTAGTGTCATCTGAACGGTGCTTCCTGTGTTCTTTGAATTCTGCCATTTTCAGTATTCTCTTGTCTGAATAGGCAAAATGATTCGATTGGCTGGTCTTGTATACAAATTAGTTCCAAAGATGAGCTCTTTGTAACACATTTCCAGTCGCTAAAGCTCAAATGTAGAACATTCCTTTCAATGGTAGGATAAAAAAAACCCACCATCCAGCACAGTGCATTTTGGGAAGATGTCTGTAGCATATTTTGCTGTGAAATTAGGCCTTGCGGGATATGGCTGTTTGTCATTTTGATGTATTTTAAATAAATATATATATTTTTTAAAGAGCCTTTTTTACCACTTCAAAAAGTTTAATTAACCAGCGGTCACCACATCTTGAATTTTCGTCTCTGGGGCATAGATGGCAGGCCGAGATTAAAAGTGGGAACTCGGCCAACACCAGCATGAGCTGCCTGCTGGAGCTGTCCTGCTGATTGTGGAACACCAAGGTCAGTGTGTTCCCAAGTGGGGTCCTAACTCAGCCCTCTGAGTGTTTGGTCCCTGCCCCATTCAGGGGACTGTTGACTTCAGTCCCTGCAAGTGCTTTAGCCCAAGGGGGCTTTTCCCAGAGCACTGCCACAAGTGTATGTTTAGCCAAATAATTTTTCCATAAAGGAAAAATGCACTCATCCAAACGTTACCAACTACAACAGAGATGAGAGTAGGAAAGATTAGTCAGCATCTAGGTATTAATTTGAAGACAGTGTCTAAGTCATTGTCAAAGACTGGGAGTGGTCATTACAGCAATTATTCAGGAGATCTCATCTGAAAGTATTAAGACCTCCTGTGAGGGGAGGAATTGTTAAAATGCCAGCAGCTTCCCCCACCCCCCCACCCCAATTTCCCAGGAATTTTGTGAAAATACAAAGAAAATTGAGTGGTACTTGAAAATTGAGGGTGAGGGTTACCGCAGATTAGAAACATACTTTGAGATTTCAGTTCCATGCCACAAATCCACACAATGCCATTTTCAACTGTATAAAAGAATCTGCTTATGAATTTGACACGATCTTAATATCAAAGGCCAAATTTTCACCTGTTAATATTTTTCCACATTTGTCCTTGAATCTGAATAACTTTATACAGTACTGTAAATTTAACTTAACATTGAGTTTGATGTCAATTCTTGTGAAAAGAGCTTTCTGCATGTTTAACAGACATACAGTTAAAGAACACAGCAGAGTACAAGATTTGTAGGAATAGTTTTGGAACCAACAGAAAATGTCACCTCTTATTTGCCATCTTATATATCAGTTTTACCAGCTACTTCTAAATTTGTACATTATTTGTAAGGAAAAGAAGGAAAACCCTAAGACCTGTCTAACTTAGTGGAGAATGTGTGTGTTGGGTTTAGGATGGATAGCTAAGTCTTATTGCGCTGTGTTATCTAACTTGTATATAAAAATTGTAATTAAAAGTTTGGATTCACCTGTTTCTTATGGTTTAAAAAGATGAGTAATTGCAAACTCTGGAAATGTGACTAGTACATGATTTAAGGCTGTAGAAGTGAGGAAGCTCTTTCAAGTGCTAAAACTAAAGACTTCTAGTTCTTGGCTCAAATTCATTAAGTACTGTTTGTATACCAGGATATGTGAGATGTAAATGTAGTAGATCACTTTTCACCCTTGTAGCTATAAAATAAAAATTTTGTAGAACAGAGATAGCTTGTACTACTGAATTAACAAAAGTTAATACTAAAGTATCCTGTTTTAAAAAAATTATATATATATATACACAGAGTTAAGCTTGTTGCTGTTACCCTGTCTGGATTTGAAAAGTGTGCCGATTTATATATATATATAATATACACATACACACACACACATCTAAAATGGCCTAAAGCAGACATCCATGCAATTACAGTTGCAAAATGAAGACATTTTGGAAAGAACATTGTATCATAGTTCATGCATTTGCAGTGGATCTTTGTTCCTTTTTACTGTGGTAATTTTAGAAATGAGTGTCAAGTTTGAAATTAGATCTGCTAAGTTGGGGTTTTGCTGCTTGAACTCTGCACTGGGTCCTCAAAATAAACCGATGTGAATGTAGTTTTTTTTTCCCTCTGTGAAGAAGCAGCCACACCCCAACAGAATAGGAGGAAAAATCTAGAACTATTTCAAGTTTTATCTTTTTGTATATGAAAATAAAATAATAATAATAACAATCCTGTTGTCTCTCTTAATCACAAAACAGGAGATTAAAGCTTCTTTTCCTGGGAATTAGAAATAAATAAAATGGTGTTCTTTTCCCTCTTACAGGGTGTGGACAGCCCAGTGAGGTCCTGCTCAGTACACGTGCAGTTGTTAATGGCCAAGTGCCCGGTCTACCACTGTTCTGTGGGCTGAAGCTAAGCACTGAAAGGTCTGCTCTGCCTTTCAGAAGCCCAGGGTGGTTGGAGACACAGTGGGCGTCTCCTAAATGGGTTGTTCTGTGATTTGAGGTAAGTTGCGACAGGGCAGAGGTGTATTTTCCAAATCCACAAAGTCTCCACTACCACCTCCAGCTCCCCCTCCTGCCCCAGTCGTATACCTGGTGGGCAGCCCTGAGCAATATTTTTGTAAGTGGAGCAGAGAAACCTAGAAAATAAATTATATTCAGGACCACTGCCGAGTATCAGTTCAGATACTCAAATTGAGGACCAAGATCATTTGCTGAACTGTTGAAAAATACAGTGTTGCTCCCCTGGCCCCTCCCAGCCCCCCCCCCACCCCCATCCCCAAATCTGCAAACCAGCCCTCATGTTTTGCAGTTCCTGACTTATTAAGTGAAAACATGGTTCCCAACCAATAAAATAATGATAGTCTCTACTACCTAACAAAAAACACTGTTTTGGATAGTAACTTGAAAGATTGTTTTGGTCTTCTCTACTTTGCCTAAGCGGAGAAATACTAGCTTTGAATCTTTCAGTGGGGTTTAATGTCCCCCCTCCCTTTCTAAGTGTTAAAACATTAAAAAAAAAATACATATATTTTTTATTGGAGAAGTTGCAAGTTTACCGAAAAATCATTTAGAAAATAGAGTTCCCATATCCTCCCTCCATACCCTCAAGTCTCAGAAAAGGCAGAGTTCCCATGAATGCAAAGTTACCCCAATTTGTGTTAGCGTGGTGCCTTCCCATTTATGAAGTATAGCCCATACTTTACATTAGGCTTCACTATTTGTGTTGTACAGTCCTATTTTTAAAAAAATTTTCATTCTAGTAACACATAAACCTAAAATTTTTCCCTTTGGCCACATTCAGATATATAATTTAGTGTTGTTAATTATGTTTACTATGTTGTGTTATGAGTGCCACCATCAATAACCAAAACTTCTCCATCTTCCCAAACATTCTGTACACATTAAGCATTAACTCCCCATTCTCTACTCTCAGCCTGGCCCCTGGTAACCTGTATTTTTTTTTTTTTTTTTTGGTAACCTATATTCTAGTTTTTAACTCAATGTGCTTACTCTATTTGGGTGAGATCATGCAATATTTGCCTTTTTGCTTCTGGCCTGTTGCATTCAACATGATGTCTTCACTGTTGTAATGACTAAAGCCACATTCTTGGAACTCCGTGAAGGACAATCCTTGATGAAGGGCTCCTTTATATGGGGAGTAGTTGTCCAGTCTTTGACCCTTTTTTGCTCTTATAGACTTAGAAAGTTCACTTTTCATTAGTGAATGCCCCTAATGAGCACAGAGAAAGAGAGGGAGGCAAAAGGCTGACATTTTTAAATGAAACACTTGGAGCTGAAACTCTGGGAGGTTTAATTTAGGAGTTCTCTGGTCTTCACTTTAAAGAAATTTGGCATGGAAGCTGGTGTATAAAAGCAGGTTGAGAGAGCTCCTGGACTGTTGAATTTGCCCACCTATCCCCTCAAGTCTCAGACGCCCCTGTGGAACTGGAGTTCTGAACCCAGATTAAAAAATACTGGTCCAAGCCTTTAATTTTACAGTTGGGCAAACAGGCCCAGAGGGAGTTAGTGTACTCATTGTCGGACAGCTTTTCTAGTTCTTGACACATTTGGGCCAAGTGTGGGGTTCACTGATGTTTCCAAGTACAAGATCTGGATGAGGAAGAGTCATTTACCATTTACCTCCTTTCAGTGCTTAGAACAGTGCCCAAGTACTTGTGAAATGAACGTATGTTTTTAGTAAATCCTGGTGGAAGCTGCTAAAGCAGCTTGAAGCATAAAAGTATCAGTGCTGCCTTGTATTTGTAAGGATTCTTGGTTGCAAATACAGAAACTGTTAAAAAGGGGGCTTTACTGGAAGGATACTGGGGGAAGTGGCCAGCCAAGTCTTGGAAAGGGCAGGATGTGTGGGGGCTTCAGGAGCCTTGGAAGCTGGGGTCACAAGCATTGCAGGTCTGTCCAACTTCATCTGTGCCGGTACTACTTCCACTGTTGTTCAGTGAAAGATCAGAAGCATCTGCTTCTCTGACTATCTAGCAGGAAACAGTGCCAGAGTTTTACACATCACAGCTTTACTGCCTGGAGAAAGTTCCAGATCCAAAATCTTTAGAAAGGACCCTGGTTGATTTACCTCAACCGATCAGGGTCAGAGACCCAGGGGAATATAGAAAATATTTCATAAGAGGTATTTCTGGGAAGAGGGCATGGAGCAAAAAGGCTGCTAAAATGTCTACACTTTAGATGGTTTCAGAGGTGGCCTCCTATGCAGTGAATCATTCCAGTCAGATGAAAGGGATTCCCACCAGTTATCTAAGCATTGGGAAACTTGAAAGTTCTGCAGAGACCTAAATCTGCTTGGAATGCTGGAGATTGTGTTGATAAAATGAAAAAGATAACATTTATTTGTGACTGGAATGCATGAAATATATATATATATCCGCCCTCTGTTGGCAGACATTCACTAATCTGGATTTTATATTCTGTCAAGACAAAGTGGGGATGATTCAATAAAAATTGCTAACATTTACAGACCACTTAACGACATGCCCCTGAAACTTCCCTAAATGCTTCACATGTGCTATCTCCTTTAATCTTCTCCAGAGTCCTATGATCTAAGTATCATTATTCCCGTTCGAAGGAAAGGAAACAAGCCTAGAGAAGTGAAGCAATTCACCCAAGATGAAAAGTGGTGCAGGGGAACCCAACCCCCTACAATCTGAGTCAGTATCCATGGAATACTGTTTTAACAAAAATAAACATGAGGTACAAAGCTATCTTCAGAAGTTATGATTAGTATATAGTTAAGACTTCGAGCCAGGTGTCATGACGACATCGAGTGCTGCACAAGTTTTGGAGTCGACCTGAGTTGGGATCCCGGTATAGCGAAACTATGCGCAAATGGTTCCACGCCCATCAACTGGGAATAAAGGTTTTTTCTTCTCAGGATATAGGCACACTACCGAGCCTGCAAAACGTCAAGTTCTTACCCTTTACTCGGTCAAAAGCGAGGGAGGAGAGGGGGGTTGTGTCAGGTATGACTCGGGCTCCAGGCTTGTCACAAGGGGGCGCGCGGGCCCGCAGTAGGGAGGTCATGCGCACGCGCTCGACGCCCTTAGCTTCTCCCGGGAAGCTCCGGAGTCCCACCAGCAACCTGCAACTCCACGTTGCGCACGCGTGTCTCGTTGGGTTGGCTTTCCAGCGACAGATCCGGTGTGCGCCGGCGCCCTGGCTAAAGGCCGGTGCCTCAGTGAAGATGGCTGCAAAACATATTGCTTCTCGTCTCAGAAGGTCTCGGCGTTTTTTGAGTGGCTTCGTGGCCGGAGCCGTAGTGGGCGTCACCGGGGCTGGACTCGTGGCCCTGCAGTTCCTCCGGAGTCAGAGCACTGAGGCGGCATTGGCAGCGCCGGAGCCGGACGGTAAGGCTGTGGGCCCGCTGGCCTTTCTTTGGTCCTTGTTTCAGGCCCGGGCTCCAGCCTCGAGCGTGAATCGGGATCCTCAGTGCGGGGATTTCTTATTTGCCTGGCCCCAGACCCGACCGCTCTTTCGGTTCTTTCCCTTCTCCCGGATGGTCCTCTTCCGCCTACCCTTCCGTCGCGCCCGCCCCTTTATGTACTTCCTCTCTCATGTATCTCTGTTTTTTCTACAGACCCCTGTTCCCCCCCCACCCCAAAGTATATTTCCCATTATGTTTTAATGTCAGTGTCCTTCACTAGATTGTCAACCCCATAAGATTTGGGACTATGTTTTGTTCAGCACTCAGCAGAGCACCTAGTACGTATTTGCATGCAATAAAGATGGACAAATGGATAAATTAACACATGATTGGGCGGGCCGCGGTGGCTCAGCGGGCAAAGTGCTTGCCTGCTATGCCGGAGGACCTCGGTTCGATTCCCGGCCCCAGCCCATGTAACAAAAACGGAGAAACAGAATACAATAAAACAAGAAAATGTTTAAAAATGTTTCCCTTTCTTCCTTCCTTCCTTCCTTCTCTCTGTCTTTCCTTTAAAAAAAAAAAAAAAAAAATTAACACATGATTTTAGCAAAGTGGCTAATTGTCCTCATTTTTTCATCATTCGAATGTATACCTGCTAACCTTTCTTCAAAGAATATACATCTTCAAGTTACCAGGGCTGCCTTGTATTTGACAAAGAAAACGAGCACAAGCTCATTTCTTAAACTTTCTCCGACGTGCTAAATTTAACTTGCTCTGTTTGATACTTGACATTTAATTTAGCAAGGAAACTGCTCTGATGAATTGAAGATTGGATAAGAAATCAAAAGAGGATGATCTTGAAGCCCACTGACTCTGTAGTCCGTGGTTGGTTTATCCCATTAGGAAAAACAATGCCACTTTAACTCTTATCTTGCCACAGCACACATCTCAGTGCTTCAGTACCAGAACGTTGAGGAAGAGTGTCAAAGAATATTGATCTTTTAAAAAACAAAAGCTTTAAGGCTGTGTGCTTTCGTCTCCACACTTTTTTTTTAACATTTTAAATTGTAAAATATATGAGAAAAAGTGATAAATTTCAAGGTACATTTTAACAAGTAGTTAGAAAACAAATTTCAAAGTATGGTATGATTTACATTTCCACAATTTCAGGTGTTTCCTTCTGGCTGCTCAAATATGCTGGTGTCTAAAAAGAAATATCAATGTAATGATTCAATAGTCATACTCATTTGTTAAATTGTATCTTCTCAGTTACAGCTCTTCCCTCTCTTAGGACTCTTCTCCCAGTTTTGGGGGATATTTGGGCAATGACCATTCTAATTTTTTCATGTTGAAAAGGGGTGACAGTTTTATGGAGTAGTGGAATGCAACTGGTTTATGTTTTTGGAGAAACTGGTACCTCTGAGTTTCAAGGTTTATCTGGCATAGGAACAATGTAGAGGTTTTAGGTTTCTGGAAAATAGATCCACACTCACCGTTGAACTGTAATAAGTAGATAGTTTTCCCATTAAATTATAGCAGCAATTAGTTGCTAGTAATTATTGCTGCTTTTGTATATACAGTTTCTCATGTGGGCAGACAAGTTTGGAGATTTGATGTGAAAGACTAATGACATCATATCTTTATTTAAAAGTTCGGTGCATGGGTGGTTCAGTGGTAGAATGCTTGCCTTCCATGCAGTATACCAGGGTTCGATTCCTGGGTGGTTCAGTGGTAGAATGCTCGCCTTCCATGCAGTAGACCAGGGTTCGATTCCTGGATCATGCACCGCCCCCACCCCCCCGCCCCCAAAAAGTAATGAGGTAGCTGCAGTTTTTCATCATATAACTATATAACTGATTATACATAAAACTAGTACTTTGCTTACTGTCTAAATTTTTTTTTGCCTTAGTAATTGCAAAAATGACATCTCCTCGTTAGACTTTTGAGCCAGTCCTTTGTAAATCTCACTCTTCTCCTTTTCCTTATACCTAGTCATTCCTAATACGAGTCATTAACTTGTTTTTATTGTTTTTTCCTTTTTTCTTTTCTAGGATCTACAGAAAAGTCTCTCTTAGAACAATATGGATTCCCTTTAACTGGAACAGAGACTAGGTGTTACACTAATCATGCCCTGTCTTATGATCAGGCAAAGCGGGTGCCAACATGGGTTCTTGAACATATATCCAAAAGCAAGCTAAAGGGTAGGTGGTTGAAAAAAAAAGTAGGAGTAAAGACATTGATGGAAGCTGTTTTTAAAATATAGAACAAGGAGGATTACTGATAATCTCAACTGTTTTCACTTTACAGCACATGTAGAGAATTATGATAATTTGGGTAGTTCTTTGGCTAAATTAACCCTGCCTATCAGCCAGGGGCTCCTGGTCCTTCCCAGCTGTCTCTGGCTGAGAGGATCCATATCTTGGTACATCAGTTGGGAAACTGTCATAATGTTGCTGCAATGAGCACCATGCATTCTTTATCTCAAAAAATTTATTTAGTGCTTACTGTATGACTAACACTGTGCTAAATTTTGAGTATAGATCAGTGACCAAAAATACACATACTCTTTACTCCCATGGCACTTTCAGTTAGGGGGGTTGACCTATCAAAAAATAATCATTTGTTTAATAATTGGCATGATTATTCCTAATGGGTGGATGTTAAGTAGCTAGGCAGAGGCTGTGTGTGGGCAGTGGGATATGAAGAAGAACATTGTAGGCAAAAAGAAAAGTAGTTGCATCTTTGAAGGCCCCAAAGTGGAGAAGCGTTTTATTCCAGAGAGGTCATAGTGGCTGGAGCTTGATGAGCAAGGGAGAATGTGATTTTGAAATTTGAAGCCGAAGAGGTAGGCAGGTGTGTAAATCTGTTCATGTGTGCTTACGTCTTGGTAGATTCCTGTAATTAATATTGCTAGATCTTGGTATCTAGTTAAATTGGTTATTGGTTATTTCCAGTTTTTTCATTCACATCATTACTATTTGCCCATAGTGAGCATTACCAATTTAATAGCTGATTTTATATGTAGTTATTGATTAACATTTTGTGCTTTAGTTTTCCTTTGTGAATTATTCTTTGCTCATTTTCAATTGGGATATTCTTTTTTGAATTGATTTGCAGGAGCTTTTTGTATATATTAAGAATATTTACCTTTTGTCCTAGTTATTCCCATTTTGTCATTTTTCTTTTAATTTTCTATATTGTCCATAAATTATTTCTCCTTTGCTTTACAGTGTACTACATATGTATGTATATTAAAATGCTGATATTAAAACAAAAGTGTGGGTGTACAGGTAGTTCAGTGGTTAGAATACCCACCTTTCATGTGGGAGACCCGGGTTTGATTCCTGGACCATGCACCCCCCCAAAAAAAGTGTGCGCCTTTTTTGAGTGCACAACAACTAACAGAATAGCAATAGGCTTGGAGTATGTTTGCTACTAGAGGGTAACTGATATAGGGAGAAAACTTTTAGTATAGCAGTTGAGATAATTATAAATTTACATCAAGGAAAAACTCATTTGACTTTGTCTCAAGACTAATGAAATTATTTTAAATGTAAAAACATCTCCAAGATATAAGAAATTTCAGCTTATTTTATCCTGCTGTTCATGTTGCCATTTCCTTTCCAAAGGCATGTAAGAAAAGCAGTAAGTTCCATATTTTAAATCCTGTGAGGTAACCAGACATGTATGATTCAGAGGGTGTTAAAATAAAGCCAATTAAAACTGTTTGAAATCAGGAAGCAGTGTACCTGTGGTTTACTTGATTTTAGTATAAAAGAACTATTTTTTATTAATAGCAGACTAAGATATTCAGACCAGTTCTCCTGCTAAATACAATAAATGTGGATAAAATATAGATTTTTAAAGGGTCACTTTAAAAAAATAAAGAGCTGAAAGGATTGTGGAGAATTGCCAGACTAATGTTGGGGAAAAGCCAGAATCTGTAGAGTTAAGGGTAGTTCTGGCAAATAAAAACCATGTAGCCTTATGAGGTGATGCCAAATGAAGGCAAGACTCAGACTTTCCCTAGGAAGATTCTTATAGGAAAGCTGAACTACAACTAACCTAAGTACCTGTCATAAAGGACTAGAAGAAGGGTTGCCTTGGCACTGAGCAGAAAAGGGTCAAAAAGGAAAAAAAAAAAAAAAAAAGTCTGTTCCAGAGAAGCAGAAGCCACCAACTAGCCATCATCCAGGTGTGTAGCTCAAATTCAGGTAGGCTGGGTAGATCAGGGAATCTTAAACTCTGAGCTTGATTTAACATGCTCACCTACTGGTCATGCCTCCAGACACCTGATAGAAGCAAATTTACTTTTTGCTTAAGGACTCCTCTTCATTCTAGGCTTTTGGAAATTCCTATACATGATTTTCCAAGGGCCTTGAGTACCAGGCAAAGATAACCAGACATACAAGAAAGTGATTCTAATGGTAGTGACACCTAGAAGTTTACTAACAATAATTCTTGTTTATTACTGCTTTTTTTTTTTAATGAAATGATTCTAGAAACCTAGATATTATTACTCTGAATCTCGGGATCTGATGACTGTACTTTTCTTGCTGAATTAAACCAGCCACTTCATTGATGTCTGTTTCATACTTTTTAAAGTAGCATTGTATATTACACTTATAATGTTCTTAGTTAAGTAAACATTATAAACAGTTATAATGTTTGTAGTTAAACAGGATCTGTCCTGATGACTGGAAAATGTAGTGTTAGGATTTGCTGATGTCCTCTGGCAAACCATTCTGGAGGTATTATCAGAAAATTAGTAAAGATTGAGATCTCTTCTTTCCCATGTGATACTCATATATTCTGTTTTAGGAATGTATTTGTATGTATCCATTATTTTAGTACCTATAAATTTGTCAAAACACTAATTGTACAAAATACAGTATGTGGGGGTCTTTTTAAATAGAGTTTCTTAACAGCCAAGTTTTTTTTTTATAGAGCTCAGCTATTTGATTGATCATTGTTTTTACTTAAATGTTATCCAGGGAGTTTTCTTTTAACTTGAAAGGCCATGATTAAAATTATGTGAGATGGCTATACTGTATGAAAAGCAGTCCAGGCTATTCCTTTCTAAATTCAGATTAAGTATCTGACTATTCCGGGATAGTTCTCAAGTTCCCGGGATAGTACAACTCCTGGGTACTTGCTGCTTAGAGAGATACCAGCTAGCAGCAACCACCTTGCCTTGCTTAGAAAATCTTGAGGGATATTTGTCCACTGATACCATAATTATTTTGTGTTCTGCAGGTGATGCAGACAGAAAACATTGTAAATTCAAGCCTGATCCCGACATCCCTCCAACCTTCAGTGCCTTCAATGAGGACTATTTTGGAAGTGGGTGGTCACGAGGACACATGGCTCCAGCAGGAAATAACAAATTTTCAACTGTAGGCAATTTTTGTGGGAAAAGTTGGGAAGGTGGGGTGGTGCTATACGTTCATGGGACATTAAAACTGGGACATTTCCATACTCTTGCTTATTCTCCTTTCTGACTTTCTTTTTACTTTCTTTCTGATTAGATGCTAAGACATTTTAACACAGAATGAATGTGAAAAACTAGATACTGTGTTAAAGGGAGCTAGAAAGCCAGTGGGAGCTGAAGCTGCTCACTCTTTTTAATTTGAGAAGTTTCAGGCCCATGGAAAAATTGAAAAACCAGAACAGCAAAAAAAAAAATTTTGATACATTTACTTTATATATGCCTACTTTTTTTTTTTTTTAATCTGGTTGAAAGTAACTTGTAGACATAATATTTCATTCTTAAATAGATTGCTTAGGAGCATATATCATTTAATAATGATATTTGTTTACATGATAAGTTTTTCATTATTACCCAAACAGTGCGCACAAATGTACAGTTTATATTCAGATTTCTCAAATGGTCCCAATTATGTCCTTTACAGCTTTTTAAAAAAATCCAGTTTTCAATCCTGAGTCACATGTTGCACTTAATTGCCATGTTTCTGTAGTCTCCTTTAGTAGAATAATTTCTCTACTGAAAGGGAGAAAAAAATACATCTTTTATGATGCTGACATATTTAAAATGTTTAGGGCAGTTATTTTAATAGACTAACCCATAAGTTGGATTTGTGTCTGTCCTCATTATTAAATGCAGGTTAATCATTTTTTGTAATTATACTAGATAGGTGATGTTGTATTCTCCCCATTGCATCCTACCAAGAAGCTCATATGTCAGTTTTTCCATTATCAATAATATCACGTGCGAGCGATCGTTTGGTTAGGTGGTGTCCATTAGATCTCATTGTAAAACTACATTCTTCCCTGGTAAAAGACAAGTCATCTGTGAATTAAATTTAGAGACTGAGTGAATATGCGATAATCCTAAACTCAGGGCTTTTAGTGTACATTAATGCTTCTTTCTTCGTTTATTATATTGATAATTGCAAAATGTTGAGTTTTCTAATCCTTCTGTTCTTTAGTTAGCTGATATTCTGTAGAGACTAGTTTTCCCTTCTCCTCCCCCGCCCCCTCACCCTGTTTTTTAAACTCATGCATTTTTTAAAAAATTTAATGTGTTATAATGTTCTGTCACTATTCTTTTTTTTTTTTTGCATGGGCAGGCACTGGGAATCGAACCTGGGTCTCCAACATGGCAGGCAAGAACTCTGCCTGCTGAGCCACTGTGGCCTGCCCACTATTCCTTTTTATGCTTAAGGTTTCCAATTTTTGCCAGTCTCTTTAAGCTAGGTCTTGTGTCCTTTTGACATGTTCTTATCAGTCTTTGAACAATCCCTTGTTTTTCTGCCACCACAAAATTTTCTAGGTATACCTTGTACTTTCCTTACTCCTGCAATGATCTATTTCTTTAAGGATTCTGGTTCTTTTTAGTGGGAATGGTATTTAGAAATCATAATCTGGGCACCAGGAGTGTTATTGTTACTGGAATGCATGGTCTTTCTGTTTTTGCAGCTTTTTAGTTTTAATTTGTTTGCTGCTTTCAGCTGATTGGCCATCTGATCTCTGAAAATCTATTACCTACAATCAGCCAATTACAGTTTCTGCATTTTTTAGTTCTAATTCCTGAGTTTCTAACTTGTTCTGTCCTGTGAATAGGCTCCTTTTGAGTCATTTGTAGTGCCTTTTGTTTTGCTAGCTACGATCAGGGAGCTGAATCTTCAGTGTAATCCTATTTAAGGCTTTCCTTTTTCTATGGGCAATAAATGAGAAAAGTACCATAAAGCATTTATTATATTAACTGTTGGTGATTATTGTCATGAAGTTAGTGATTCTCAACCTTGGATAGCCATTATAATCACCTGGGGAAGTTTTTAAACACCTGATCCCAGTCTTTACTGAGGCCAATTTAAATCATAAACTGGGAGTAGCATCCAGCCATCAATATTTTTAAAGCTTCCTAGGTTTTTCCTATGTGCATCCAAGATTGAGAACCACTGCTTGAAGAGACAATAATTGGTGACATTGGCAGTTGGTATGAGTCAATGAAAATAACGTAATGAGACAGTCTTGTGTTTATGGGACAGAAGTGTGTGAATGCATAGTAGCCAGAAATTCAGGGTCAGAAATTTTTCTCTGCTACTTTAAACTAATATGTTTGTATTGTACTACTTAAAATAATTTCTGAAAATTGACCTTTATTGAGAAATTCTTTGCTAGAGGCTTAGAACCATAATTTACTCTAACTTTATATCAAAACTCCTAGTTCTAATAGTCTGGCATAGAGGTTTGGATTTTATAAAGAAAGCTAGCATG
Source organism: Tamandua tetradactyla (assembly GCF_023851605.1). Classification (NCBI taxonomy): domain Eukaryota; kingdom Metazoa; phylum Chordata; class Mammalia; order Pilosa; family Myrmecophagidae; genus Tamandua; species Tamandua tetradactyla. Next base: position 48,828,966 of record NC_135341.1, on the reverse strand, counting down.
CCAAATTACTTGATATGTTATGATCCTTATTTTGAATAATCATTATACTATTTTATGTCCTAGAATAGCTATGGCTTTCATTTATCTAAACAACTATCACTGTAATTTCCTATAACTAATGTATGAATAGTAAGGAACTGGTTTTCTCTGTCTGCTTTGTAAAATATCTCTCAAAGGGAAAGACGCTCCATTGAATGTTACTATTTTCATTTCTTTTCCCAGAAAGCCATGGCTGAAACCTTTTACCTTTCTAACATTGTGCCTCAGAATTTTGATAATAATTCTGGATACTGGAACAGGTGAGGGGTTAGAGTTTTTAAATGTGATTTTAACATACGATTTTTAAAAAGAATGATGTGACAAGAGAATGTATTAGTGTGACTATGAACTGTTTATATCTTTCTTATTCAAAAGAGTACCAATTTTCTTTGCTGTAATTCTGGAGTACAGTCTTTTATGGAAATACAAACTTCAAATGTAGTCAGCCATTTTGATCATATTTGTCACTAGTCAAAAGTTGAAGATCTGAAAGAAACTACTCAAAATACTCCTTTTAGTAACTGAGGTAGTAATATCTTTATGAGTATGTCCAGAGAGCAGTATGTTTTCCTCTACTGGTATTTCCAGAGGGAAGAAAACTTACCTTATAATTGGTCATAAGAAGTATAACTTGATTCTACTTTTTAAGTAAGGAAACAGGAGTGATGACATACATTGTTGTCTCTCCGAAATCTCTTTTAAGTGTAATATAAAAAATATATATTAAAACTACTTGCCATTTTTATTTAGTAAAGTAGCTGAAACCATTATAATGATAAATCCCAGTGTCCTAAAGGTTGTTGTGAAACTGCTGTATCTTATTTTGAAGCTTATACAGTAAATTTGTATAACTTTATTGACATCTTAGCCTTACATGTGATCAATAGCCATTAAAATACTTACTCAGTAATTTTGGTCCTCGAAATTTATCCTGAGGAGTTAGTACAATGTTGTATTATATAAAAAATGGTAGGATAAACCCAAATGTCTCACAATAGGAATGGTGGTTAAATAAATAAGGTTTGCCAACTTGTTGAAATGATATGTAATACTTGAAAAAAAGTTTAGTTGATAGCTATGGCATAGAAAAATGTTTGAGTTAATGGAAAATACAGAAAACAAAATTAACATTGCATTCAGTGAAATTGAAGAACATTGTAGAATACAGGGTTCTAAAATGTATTCACTGAATGCACCCACAGGAAAACGTAGATAGTTCATGTGTTAATGAGTGTGATTTAAAAATTATTTTGCACAGTAAGCAAACTTTGGGGCAACCATTGCTTATATAGTCATAATATTTTGTGCCATATTCTCATATTTAAGTTAATTTTTCTGTAATGCAATTGTCTTTGTATCTTTCCTGAGGGGCTGATATAGTTTGCTTCTTTTCTACACTTATATCTGAGAACATCATACTTTTTTTCTTTGCTTTTTTTTTCAGAATAGAAATGTACTGTCGAGAACTGACAGAGAGGTTTGAAGATGTTTGGATAGTATCTGGACCTTTGACCTTACCTCAGACCGGAGATGATGGAAAGAAAACAGTTAATTATCAGGTAGGGACATATTTTAAACTCAGGTTGATGTTATTTGTATCAGATTATAATCTTTCCCATTCTATTTTACTTTTTATTTTATTCATTTAGCAATGTTTATTGAATATGTATCAGGGCTGATAGGCACAGGAACTATAATGATGGTTAAAAAGCGACTTGGCTTCAAGGAGCACACAGTTTAGAAAGGGAGACAGACATGTTAGTAATTAAGTACATTAAAGTGTAATGTGTTGTAATAAAAATAAATACATGGATGAAGTGGGGGCGCAAAATGACTGACAACTTTATTATTTTGCTCAAGAATGCTTAACAAAGGGAGAGAATTTTGAGCTATTTGAGGGGAGTATGGAAATTCCAGAAGGTGGATCAGCGTGAGACAGGACTTTGTGATCAACAGATGGTTCTGTGATTTGTTTCATTTATAAAGCCTGGAGCTTATGGTACAAAAAGAGTACTGATAGGGTAGGGGTCAGATAATACAGGGCTTTATATTCCATGATGAAGAGTTGGATTTTTAATTTTTAGGCCCTAAGAAGTCAGATTTGTTTTGCGCATCGGAGAAATGTGATCTGTTTTGAAATTTAGGAAGACTATTCTGGTAGCAGTATATGAAAGAGGTAGATGAGGAAGCGGCTTGAAGGAGAGATTAGAGGCAAGGAGGTGAATTAAGACATGACTGCAGTAGTGCATGTGAGAACAGATAAGGGGCTGAAGTCAAGCAGTTGTGGTGGAAGTGAATGGAGGAAAGTCACCATGAATTCGTAACTTTTTTTTGGTGAGGAAAAGGAAAATTCCAGGGTAACAACCAGACTGTAGTGAGTTGAGTAAATGGGAGGAAAAGCTTTTCTGTGAGAAGCTTGGATTTTTTAAAAGATGAAGTTATTATTTTATTTTTTTACATGTGAGATACTTGAGTTCTTTTAAAGGCTGAGGGAAAGAGAGTGAGAACTTTAAACATCTAGTGCTGCTGGGGGATTCTTACACCAGTCTTCCAGATTGGCGGTTTATAGAGAAGTACACTTAAAGGGCAAGTAGGTAGAGAAGAGTGAGGATTATGATATCTACATAGGATAGGGAATAAAGTGGAATGAGGAGGAAGAGATATAGAATAATTAAAAAAGGAGAGATTGAGGGAGCACCTAGCTCAGTTCTTGGAATAAAATATTTAATAAATGCTGGTTAGGTTGAATGATTATTAAAAGAGTATAATAATATTGGGTAGCTTGAGGAACAAATTTAAGAAAATCAGAAAAAACCTTTTAGTGTGTTTTCTGTTCCATTTGATGCATTTTTAGATTGTCTAGATTAGATTATAGTCATGTGTAAGCATCTAAGGCATTCACATAGGTATCCACGAATAGTCTTCTGTCCCCTTTTCTCAAATGAAATTATCAATCCAGCTACTTTTTTTGGTGGGTAGAAATGGTAGAATAGTTGTTTTCAAGTGCTCCTACACTCTTGACGTATACCAGTAGTTCTTTTCTTGTTGAAGGAGTAGCAAAGTAGTGTTTTAAGCAGATTAGTTTCCTGCTGATCATCTTGATAGTTTAGTTTCGGTCTGTTTTTAATATTAGAAGAAAAATGGCTTAAAGCCTTCTGTATTCTCTATTATTTAAAAAATATTCTCAAACTGAAATCTTTACTTTTACCACTGAAAAGAGGTCCTCCAGTTTTGACTTCTCAACTTCAAGTGATAAAATTAAGGTTACAAGCTAGCTTACAGTTATTGTAGAAGAAAATTTTATACAAAGTTTACAGGGAAAAATTAACTAGTCATTAAGAGCATTTCACTAAATACTTTTCTTGTGTGTATGTTTTTGTTAACTAGGTGTGTTGGTCAATGGGAAAATGTATTGTTTTTCTTTAGTTGGATATAATTTTCAAAATTATAACATAAAACATATTATAGATCTCCTAGCTCTTTCTGCTAAAAGGGCCTAGAAGCAGTAATACACCATTAGTAGTGAGTAGACCCTGAACCCAGATCTTGGCTTCTTAAAAAACCAACCCTTACTGAAAGAAACCAGCATTTCTTGAAGAAATGGCTGAATCCAGGCCTGAAGCCTGTTATGGGGAGGAGGGTGTATAGAATCATAAATGTCACACTCAAAACTACATTCTTAATCACTTTCTCCCTTTGTTAATGTATTTCACATTCTCATCTCTAATCTTCAGTTTCTTTGAATCAACAACTTCATCAATACACTTTTTCAATGACTCTTTATTCATACTCTGCTGAAGCTCTAAACATCTGCAGTATTGCAGAGGTCTCCAGTGACTTTCTCTGCCTCCAGTTCTGCTGCCCCCCAGCCTATCTGGTGTCCAAGAAGTGTAATAGAGAAAGTATACATTTAACTTTTCCTTTACCTCAAAACCATTAAAAATTACTCACAACCCAAAGAAGAGAAAAGGACGTTTCATTTTACTGAAACTAGGGAATGGCCATAATCTTGAATCAAAGAATTTCAGAAATCTGCAAAATATAGTGTAGTCTGGACTCAATAATAAAAGGATAGTAATTTGATATGTCTCCTCTAGTTAAAGCATGAGGCAGGGTACTGGAAATGAGAAAGAATGTTCCACAAGGGCTACTAGTAGCAGGCCACAAGAGAGACTTAAAGCACCTACTTGGAGTTTTCTTCTTATCTTGGAATAGTAGGTCTGGCTTTATGCATATAGTCATTAGAAGTTCAGATTTTGTATCAGATCTGGGCTTATATTTTTACTACTTGGCCCTAGGAAATCATTTAACCTCTTTTAGGTACAGTTTCACCTTTAAATTTGGATAATATTATTTACCTCATTGGATTGTTAGGATCATTGTTTGCTTAGTACCTAGTAAATAGTAGATGTTCAGTAAATGTTTGCTGCTATTATTCCTTATTACACAGATTCATTGTCATTAACATATTAAGTTAATAATAGAAAGATGATCTCTCAATATGGCTAGAACTTCAGAAATATAACTACCTATATGCCCTTCCTGGAAAAGTTACTTAGATATAATTGAGCTAACTGAAAAGTGAATCAAATAAACAACTTACAAAATTGAAGAACTCAATAATGAATCCATTTAAACATAAAATTAAGTCTGATAGTTGCTTTTGCAAAATAGATTATAATAGATATTCTTGAAAGACAGTTACCCATTGTAAAAAAAAATAATAATGACTTTATAATACACAAAGAAAAAGAATGTGCCAGCAACAACTAGGGAGTTGCAAGACAAGTGCAGAGAGGAGCAAGAAGAGATAAGTGTACTTCTTCATAGAGCCTGTCCCCAGTGCATAGTGTTTCATTTTATAAGTTAGTAAAAATAGAGAAGGCTTATGCATATATAAAATTATAAAGTAAATAACAGACCAATTTTCTCCCTTAAAATAAAACAACACGAAAACAAACAAACAAGACTCTTGCAAAAGATAGAAAACTAAGGAGACATTTAAAAAAAAAATGGCCAAAGGACTTGAATAGACATTTCTCCAGGTAAGGTATACAAAAGGACCAAAAAAGCACATGAAAAGATGCTCAACATCATTAGTCATTAGGGAAGTGCAAATCAAAACCACAGTGTTATTCTTCCTCACGCCCATTAGGATAGCTATAATAAAAAATACAGAAAATAGCAAGTGTTGACAAGGATATGGAGAGATTGGAATTTTCATACACTGCTGGTGGGAATGTAAAATTGATAAACTACTTTGGAAAAAGATTTGTGGATTCCTCAAAAAGTTAAACATAGAATTACCATATGATCTACCAGTTCTGCTGTTGGTGTGTGTGTGTATATATATACACCCCAAAGAATTGAAAATGGGTATTCCAACAAATACATGGGCATGCATTTTCACAACAGTGCTATTTACAATAGCCAAATGGTATGAACAGCCCAAATAGCCATCAGTGGATGAATGGATAAATAAATTGTGATATATAAATAGAGGAGAATATTATTGGGCAATAAAAAGGAGTGAAGTAGGTGATATATACTACAAGTTGGATAACCCTCAAAAACACTTAAGTGAAAGAAGCCAGGTACAGAAAGGTCATATATTGTCTAATTCCATTTACATGAAATATTCAGAATAGGTAAATCCTAGAGGCGATGCAGATTGGCAGTTTTCAGGGACTTGGGGTAAAGGGGGAGATGGAGAGCAACTATTTAATGGGTATGGTGTTTCCTTTTGGGGTGATAAAAATATTTTGAAACTAGATAGAAGTGGTTGCCTAACATTGTGAATGCGCTAAATGCCACTGAATTGTTCATTTTAAAATGGTTAAGTTTATGTTATATGAATTTCACCTTAACTTAAAAAAAAAAAAGATGGCAGATCAGTTACATGTTAGAACAATAAATGTAAGTGTACTTAACTATTGAAAGTAAAAATCTCAGATTGGACCAGAAAACAAAAGCCTAATAATTGCTAATTAATTACTAATCAACTCAGAGATGAAAAATTTTAAAAAGTGGGCAAAGAGAAACTAAGCAAATCCAAACATTAAAAAACAAACAAAAACAAACTGTGATATTAGTATCAGACAACATTTCATTCAAGGTAAAAATTCCAAAGTGAACATAACTTTTATATGCACCCAGTTGCAAAGATCAGCCATTTATAAAAGCAAATACTGCTGTAAATACAAAAGGAAACTGACAGAATAAGAGTAGTATTGGGAGGTTTTAACAAACTTCTTTCAGTTTTTGACAAATATTAGGTAAAAAGTACCCATTTATACAATTTGGCCATATTTTAGGTTACAAAACCTCAAATTCCAAAAAAGTAAAGTAACACAGGAATTAATTATTTGTTTCAGGAAGGCTTTCAGCAATAAAATTAACTAGGTTTATTCTTAGTTTGTTAAGAGTGTTCACCATTATCAAATGCCTTTTAAAAATATCTAGATAGATACCAAATGTAAATAGAATCATGTTTTTCTACTTTAATCTTTATGGCAGTGAATTATACAAAGAGAGTCTTAGTGTTAAACCACCCTTACAGTTTTAAAATATCATGCTTTGTTTTAGCTCTTAGGCCAGTAGTTCAGGAAATACTGTTCTATCGCCCTCTGTGACTGCAGTCTCCACATTGCATTATTCCTAGCAGCCCTGTTCACTTGGAGGTTGCATGGCCTCAGGGAGCACAGATACTTTTGTAGCTAGAGTAAGGGCATTAGAATAGAAGATAAGATTAAAAAGATAGGCAGAGGTCTATCTTTGAATAAATTTAGGAAGTTTGGACCCTTTTTAGTAAGCCTGGTGTCAGATATAGGGTAATGTCTGTGTCTGAGTTTCCCTTTATATTATTGTGTTATATCACTGTGTTCTGTGGGGTGTAATTTAATCTGCCAAATCCAACATTTCTGAATCCATGGGATGGTAAAACCAATCTGGGAGGTTTTGTTTATTTTGTGGTTTTATTTTGGGGGATTGGGAGCAGGGTTGGCAGGGGAAAACCTCAGGTACAAAGAGTTGTTTATCATTCTAAGTTTATGACGCCTTATTATTATTGATCCCTGTGAGACTCCTCTTGATATTTTTATATTTCCTTGTATTTTAGCCACTTTACACTTAACATTCCTCTCCCCTTCCCCCAATTATTTATCATGTATCTTTGGATTTATGTGTTCTTTTCTTTAAGCATTGAGAGAATTAAAGGCTTTCTAATCATAGTCCTCTCCTCAGGAAAGCCTTCTGATGTACCCGTCTGCTACAGAAGCCTGTGTGTATCTGGCTTTAGGAAAAACTACTGTTTTTGTTATCATAAGGCTTTCATTGAGTGACTTCATTTGTGCTGACAAACTGAAGCCACAGGCCTGGCTGCTACCTAGGCAGGCTTTGCAAGGAACAGAGCTGTTCTTTGCTTCATAATTTGTGGATGTTATTAAATGCTGATTCAAACATCAATCTTTTCTCAGTTCCTAGCCTATTACTTAAAAAATTGTGTACTTGCTAATTTGGAGTGTGAGAAACAAAGATCAGTGTTTTTTGATATGTTGGGTATCCATAAACCTGTGATTCTAAGGTTTGCTTTTTCCCCCTTTCTTATCTATAGAACCTAAGAGACCAGGTGCCTTTCTGTTAATTTTAAAGCACAATTTGTGTTTAGTCTTTTAAATAGGGATAATGCATTTGAAGTGAATTTTCATGAATTATATGTATTACGTTAGAAGTTATAAAATTAGGTGCTTATATTCAACATGGTTTATATTTCCTTTCCTCATAGCATTGAAACTATAATGGCCAAACTATCTTTTAATAAGCTTTGAATTTAGCTTTTAAAATCTATTTTTAAAACAAGACTCTATTATGGAGCTTTATGTGCACAGTAATGAAGGCATTAAACCTTAAGTCATTAGGAATGTAAAAGTACATAAAATAATAATGAAATTTAAACAGTACAAAAAGATGCAAGAAGAAAAATTAGAAGTCACCTGTTCCCAATCCCATTATCTTCTGATTATTTCTCTATCTTGAAATAAAGAGTGGTAAATTGTTCTTTTGTTGATAAACTTTACATCATATACTTTACATAATGTACTTAAACCTTTACTTCTTAATCTACCACTTATACTTTTCTAAGGTTTATAATATTTATATTTTGGTAACTATAACTTAGTCTGAGCTTTGCCAAAGCAGAGGTTATAAATTGAGGCCTTCTATGCAATATGTAGCCCATAGAGGTATTTTATTTGGCTCACACAGTATGTTATTTTTGAATAGTTGGTAATGTTTAATAATTGGGAGATTTCCCATAAACCCAGATTTTAGCTTCTCTTAAAAAAATTAAATGACTTGATAACACTTAGCATGTATTGCCGTAGGTACCAATTCACAAGAAGAGAGTAGCAGCTTTCTCCTTGGATTTGAGCACATGTTCTTCAGTTCACCATAGTCCTCACCTGGCCCATTTCACTCATTTGTATTTCCTAGCTAGTTCTTGTGGGCCTTGAGTTTAAAATAGTGGGTCTATAAAAATTCAAAATCAGCATTTATAGTATTATGAGTTTATAAGTAGTATATTTCAATTTGTAAAGAAATATATATAATCCTTAATCATTAAGTGTATGCCACTTGAGAGCTAGGTATTACTATAAACAGCAGAAAAATTGAGAAATAGAAGGTAAAGGTGGCAGTATATTATAGTTACTGTTTTCAAACGTGCAATATACTTTTTTTCTTCTAATTCAGATCAATTAACCTTTTCATACTTTTTTTTTTTTAAGGTAAATCAGTTTCTTTTTTAAGGCATCATTCTTGGAACTCTCTAACATACGGTTGGTTCTAATATGGGTTCTTCTCTCCTCCCTCCTACCCCCTGCCTGCCTGCTGTCATTCTTCCTACCTTCATTTCTTTCAACAAATATTTTTGAAGCCCTCTCTATGTACCTGGTGCTGTTCTGCGTGCTTCTGAATCAGAGATAAATAAGGCAAAGCCTGCCCTCATGTGAAGTGAAAGAAATACACAGTAAATGAAATGCCATGAAAAATAAACCATGGTAAAAGATTGTAGTGGGGGTGGGAAAGAAAGAAAGGATAAGCCACTTGGAGGAAGCAAGATTAAACAGAAACCTAACTGAAGTGAGGGGGCAAATCAAAGGAAGAGTTTTCCAAGCAGAGGGAATAGTGAGTACAAAAACATAGGGGCAAGAGTGAGTTTGACAAATCAAGGAACAGCAAGAATTCCAGTGTGACTAGAGTAGAGTGACCAGTGAGGAGAGGGAGGTGAGTCAGGGAGGTATTGGGGAAAAGTGTGATTGTATTAAGTGAGATGGGATGCTCTTGTAAGGTTTTGATTATGGTAGTGGCAAAATCTGGTTTAAAAATAGCCTACTTTGCTGAATTTTCAGTATAGAAAAATAGGTAGAAATAGGGGGTCCATCTAAGGGGCTAATGGAGTATAGTCTAAGTGAGAAATAATAGTGACTTGGAAAAGAATGGTGATAGTGGTGGAAATAGTGAGAAATGGTCTGATTTAGGATATGCTTTGAAGGTCTGTACCAATTGGACTTCCTGATGTGTTGTTTGTACAATGGGAGAGGAGGAGTCAAGGATAACACTTAAATTCAGATGGTGAAGCCCTAAGAGGAGCAGGTTTAGAAACTAGAAATCAGGAGTTGTGTCTTGGCTGTGTGAATCTGAGATTATTTTATGTCTAAGTGGAGATGTTGTTTGGCAGGATATGATTTAGATCTTAGAGGAGAGGTTGGAAATGGAGATTTGCTTGGAAGTGGTCAGCACACAGGTGGTATTTTAAGCTATGATGATATCATTTACATGAGTACGGATAGAAAAGAATAGATCTGAGTCTGAATCTTCAGGCACTAGGACATGTAGAGATTGGGAAGAGAAGGATCCACCTAAGAAGACAGAAAGAGGTAGAAGAAAAACCAAGGGAAGTAGTATCATGAAAGCATTTCAGGGAAGGAGTGATCAGTTGAGAACTGATCATTGGATTTCACAAGATGGAGGCCACCACCATAGGCCACCACCATTCTCAGTAAGCTGTTTTAGTTTTAAGTCAGCTAACATCTGTCATTCTGTTTCTTTTCACTGCATTCCTAGGTTAGGCCCTCTGTAGCTAGAACCACCCCCCTCCTTCTTTTTCTTGGATTCCTTTTTTTGTGTTGGAGTGCATCTTCAGATTCTTCCTGGAATTGTCAGTGAATGGTAAACTTCGAGTCCTTGCTTGTCAGAAAATATTCTAAAACTGATGGTAGGACTCAGAAATCTGTATGTGTGACAAATTCTTTGGAGCAGTTTTATGTACACCTTCAGGTTTGAGAGCCATTTCTAGCCTCACCCTGGCGGCAGGACAAAAGCTTGCTGCTAGTAATTCTGCAGATGGTTTTCTCAGCCTTTGTTTTAACACCCGTTACTTACTGAATCACTCAATATTTGCCTAGGTAAGTGTTTATGAAAATTTGCCTTTTGCTTCTCAGGAACCCCAACTGTGGGCTCTGAACTTTGGTTCTTTCTTCTTTGTTTTATCTAGCAGTGTCATTCTCAGTATCTTTGTGACTGTTCTGTTTCATACCTCTTTACTTCCATTTCATACATATTTTTAAAAACTGGATGGAAGGAGGAAAGCAAAAACCTGTTCTCAGTTTGCCATCTTGAACTGGAAACCCACTGTAATCTTTATTCATTATTTTTTGCACATCTTTAGTAAGCAAGTTGATATTTTTTAAACTTTTATTTCAAAATAATTTAAGATTTACAGGATGTTGAAGAATAATACAAAAGATACCCCTGTAACTTTTCCCTCGATTCACTAGTTAACATTTTGCCACATTTGCACTGCACCCTCCCTCACTATATGTATATATGTAGTGTGTATTGCATCCTGAACTATTTGAGAGTTAGTTGTAGGTATCTTGTTTACCTAAATACTCCTTACCTAAGTAGTCCTTTCTGTCTGCAGTGAGTTAAAATAAAAATTGGGACTTTTCACATCGTTATGCTGTCTCAGCATCTCCAGCCCTATTGTTGGGTCTCTCAGTGGCCACCCTGATACCTGCTTATAAAGATAAAAAGCTTCTTCCTTTCCTTCCTGCATCCTACCTGGGTCCACATCCCTCAGAAGATGAAATACAAACCCCCCCCAGTCCCCTGCTTTTGTTTGACCACCTGCTACAGCGCCACCCATGTAACATTATATAGGTGTAGTCCGCAGGTCCACTGTAACCTCTGTTCCCCGCCTGCTTGGTTGAGCCTGTGCTCCTGATGTGTTTTCCTGTGTGATCCATGAAGCATGCCACTCCTCTCTGTTCTAGAACATGAGAGTACTTTTTTCCATACATTTCTAATATCTCTTATCCTTGCTGTACCTGACCATTGCTGTAAAGAACCTTACGACTCACCCTTACATAACTGCAGTATAATTATCAAATTCATGAAATTTAACATATAAGAATATTATTCAATCTACAGTCTATATTCAGATTTTACCAGTTGCTGCTGTAGTGTTTTTTAAGTAGTCTTTTTTCCCTGATCTAGGACTCAGTCCAGGATCATTCCATCATAAGTGTCATGTCTCTGTATACTTGTTTTGTATGAAACAGATAGTTCCTCAGCCTTTTTGTCTTTAAGTAGACACTTTTTAAGAATGCAGGTCAGTTGTTTTATAATATATTCTTCAATTTAGGTTTGACTGATGTTTCATCATGATTAGCAGGAATACTACAAAAGTTATATATCTTCAGTGCATCATGTCAGGAGGCATATGATGTCATATTGTCCTATTATTGATTATACTGACCTTGGTCACTTGGTTAAGATAGTATCTGCCGATTTCTTTACTGTTAAGTTACCATTTTCCCCTTTGAAATTAATGAATAGTCTGGGGAAATACTTGGAGACCGTCTATTACTATGTTTCCTACCTTCTGTCATAATGTGATGTCCCAGGCTCATCTTGTACTTTTCTTAGCCAAGCTCTGGGATCTGCCATTTCTCCAAGGAACCCTGGTTCCTCTTAGTGGAGATTAGAAACCAAAATCTGAACAAGAAATTGATTCTTGAGTGCCCAGTCTGCTGTCTTGCTTGTCATAGGTGTTCACATTTATTATTTTAAAAAATTTTTATTAATAAAACCAATCAGCAGTCAATATGAACATTCTTTTTTTCATCACATAGTTGTATATTCATCATCATGATCATTTCTTAGAACATTTGCATCAATTCAGAAAAAGAAATAAAGAGAAAACAGAAAAAATTTATAAATATCATACCCCTTACCCCTCCCTTTCATTGATCACTAGCATTTCAATCTACTGAATTTATTTTAACATTTGTTCCTCCATTAATTATTTATTTTTAATCCATATGTTTTACTCATCTGTCCATAAGGTAGGTAAAAGAAGCATCAGACACAAGGTTTTCGCGATCACCCAGTCACGTTGCGAAAGCTATATCATTATGCAATCATCTTCAAGAAACATGGCTACTGGAGCACAGCTCTACATTTTCAGGCAGTTCCCTCCAGCCTCTCTGTTACACCTTAACTAAAAAGGTGATATCTGTTTAATGCGTAAGAATAACCTCCAGGATAACCTCTCAACTCTGTTTGGAATCTCTCAGCCATTGACACTTTATTTTGTCTCATTTCTATCTTCCCCCATTAGGTCGAGAAGGTTTTCTCAATTACTTGGTGCTGAGTCTCAGCTCATTCTAGAATTTCTGTCCCACGTTGCCCGAATGGTCCACACCCCTGGGAGTCATGTCCCAAACCCACATAGAGAGGGGGAGGGCAGTAAGTTTGCTTGTTGTGTTGGCTGAGAGAGAGGCCACATCTGAGCAACAGAAGAGGTTCTCTTGGGGGTGACTCTTAGGCCTAATTTTAAGTAGGTTTAGCCTATCCTTTGCAGGGTTAAGTTTCATATGAACAAACCCCAAGATTGGAGGCTCAGCCTATTGCTTTGGTTGTCCCTACTGCTTGTGAGAATGTCAAGAATTCTCCACTTGTGGAAGTTGAATTTTCCCCTTTCTCATCATTCCCACAAGGGGACTTTACATATACTTTTTTATTAGCTGTTCACATCCTTCTGGGATTTGTTGAGGCATCACTCTGGACAAACCTACAAAATCTCATACCCTACTCAAGGTTCCATGTACTTATGGTGTTCAATTAAGCTGTCTACATAAATTATATTAGGAAATGCACTAGTCAAAATATAAATTTCATACCAAGTAAGTATTTTCTACATAAATTATATTAGGAAATGCACTAGTCAAAATATAAATTTCATACCAAGTAAGTATTTTTTGCTTTAGTCTCACACATAAGTTAAAGTTTTAAAAATATTAATTGCCATCTATTTTCAACACCCTGCATTGTTGACATTCCTTTGTTCTTCCTCATGCAAAACATTTTTAAATTTGTATATTTAGTCACTATCATTATACACTCTAGTCATTCTTAGATTATACCATCTCAATTTTTATCGTATATCTTTCCTTCTGATTTCATTTGTGCCTAGCCCTCCTCCCTCTATCATTCTCACATTCAACTTCATTCAGTGTTCTAACATTATTGTGTTATATTTAGTAAGTATTGTGGTATCCATTTCTGAATTTTTACTATCAGTTTTATTGCACGATCTGTATCCCTGCAGTTCCAATTACCCAATATCTACCCTATTTCTATCTCCTGATGACCTCTGTTCTTAACTGAAATTATCCGAGTTCATTCTTTAATGTTAGTTCATGTCAGTGAGACCATCCAGTATTTGTCTTTTTCTTTCTGTCTAATCTCACTCAGCATAATGTCCATACATGTTGTTACATACTTTATAACTTTATTCTGTCTTACAACTGCATAATATTCCATCGTATGTGTATACCACAGCTTGTTTAGCCACTCGTCTGTTGATGGACATTTGGGCTGTTTCCATCTCTTGGCAGCTGTAAATAATGCTGCTATAAACATTGGTGTGCGCATGTCTGTTTGTGTCTTTGCCCTCATGTCCTGAGTAGATACCTAGCAATGGTATTATTGTTGGGTCATATGGCAGTTCTATACTTAGCTTCCTGAGGAACCGTCAAACTGCCTTCCACAGTGGTTGTAGCATTTGACATTCCCAACAACAGTGGGTAAGTGTGCCTCTTTCTCCACATCCTCTTCAGCACTGTTGTTCTCTGTTTTATTGATAATGGCCATTCTGGTGGGTGTGAGATGATATCTCATTGTGGTTTTGATTTTTATTTACCTAATAGCCAGGAAGTTGAGCATCTTTTCATGTGCCTTTTGGCCATTTGTATTTTGTCTTCTGAGAAGTGTCTGTTCAAGTCTTTTGCCCATTTTGTAATTAGGTTGTCTGTGTTTTTGTTGTAGAATTGAACAATCTCTTTATGTATTCTGGATACTAGATCTTTATCTGATATATCGTTTCCAAAAATTGTCTCCCATTGTATAGGCTGTCTTTTTACTTTCTTGACGAAGTTCTTTGATTCACAAAAGTGTTTAATTTTGAGGAGTTCCCATTTCTTTCTTTCTTTCTTCAATGCTCATGTTTTGGGTGTAAGGTCTAGGAAACCGCCTCCTTTTATAAGATTTATAAGATATTTCCCTACATTTTCTTCTTAGATCTAATGTTTAGGTCTTTGATCCATTTTGAGTTAATTTTTGTATAGGGTGTGAGATATGGATCCTCTTTCATTATTTGCATATGGATATCCCGTTCTCTAGGCACCATTTATTGAAGAGGCTGTTCTGTCCCAGGTGAGTTGGCTTGACTGCCTTATCAAATATCAATTGTCCATTGATGAGAGGGTCTATATCTGAACACTCTATTGATTCCGTTGATCAGTATGTCTATCTTTATGCCAGTACCATGCTGTTTTGACCACTGTAACTTTGTAATACGTCTTAAAGTTAGGTAGCATGAAATCTCTGACTTCATTTTTCTTTCTCAGGATACTTTTAGCTCTCTGGGGTACCCTGCTCTTGCAGATAAATTTGGTTATTGGTTTTTCTGTTTCTGAAAAGTAAATTTTTGGGATTTTAATTGTTATTGCATTGAATCTGTAAATTAATTTAGGTAGAATTGACGTCTTAACCATATTTAGTCTTCCTATCCATGAACACGGTATGCCCTTCCATTTATTTAGGACTTCTGTGATTTCTTTTAACAATTTCTTGTAGTTTTTTCTGTATAGGTCTTTTGTCTCTTTAGTTAAATTTATTCCTAAATATTTTATTCTTAGGTTGCAATTGTAAATGGAATTTGTTTCATGATTTCTCCCTCAGATTGTTCATTACTAGTGTCTAGAAACACTACAGATTTTTGAGTGTTGATCTTGTAACCTGCCACTTTGCTGTACTCATTTATTAGCTCTAGTAGTTTTGCTGTGGATTTTTCAGGGTTTTTAACATATAGTATCATGTCATGTGCAAACAGTGAGAGTTTTACTTCTTCCTTTCCAATGTTGATGCCTTGTATTTCTTTTTCTTGTCTAATTGCTCTGGCTAGAACTTCCAACACAATGTTGAATAACAGTGGTGATAGTAGACATCCTTGTCTTGTTCCTGATCTGAAAATTTTCCCCTTTGAGGATGAGGTTAGCTGTGGGTTTTTCATATATTCCCTTTATCATGTTGAGTAAGTTCCCTTCTATTCCTATAGAAGTGTGTTTTGAACAGGAAAGGATGTTGAATTTTGTTAAATGCCTTTTCTGAATCAATCGAGATGATCATGTGGTTTTTCTGCTTTGATTTGTTGATATGGTGTATTACATTAATTGATTTTCTTGTGTTGAACCATCCTTGCATACCTGGGATGAATCTTACTTGGTCATGGTGTATGATTCTTTTACTATGCTTCTGGATTCGATGTGCAAGAATTTTACTGAGGAGTTTTGCATCTATATTCATAAGAGAGATTGGTCTGTAGTTTTCTTTTTTTGTAATCTCTTTCTCTGGCTTTGGTAGGAGGGTGATGTTGGCTTCATAGAATGAGTTAGGTAGCTTTCCCTCCTCTTCAGTTTTTTTGAAGCGTTTGAGCAGGATTGATACTAATTCTTTCTTGAATGTTTGGTAGAATTCACATGTGAAGCCATCTGGTCCTGGACTTTTCTTTTTGGGGAGTTTCTTAATGAGTGATTCAATTTCTTTACTTGTGAGTGGTTTGTTGAGGTCGTCTATTTCTTCTCGAGTTAATGTTGGTTGTTCATGCCTTTCTAGGAAGTTGTCCATTTCGTCTACATTGTTGCATTTATTAGCATAAAGTTGTTCATAGTATCCTGTCATTACTCACTTTATTTCTATGGGGTCAGTGGTTACGTCTCCTCTTCCATTTCTGATTTTATTTATTTACAACCTCTCTCTTCTTCCTTTTGTCAACCTCACTAAGGGTCCATCAATCTTATTGATTTTCTCATAGAACCAACTTCTGGTTTTATTGATTTTCTTGATTGTTTTCATGTTTTCAGTTTCATTTACTTCTGCTCTAGTCTTCATTATTTATTACCTTTTGCTTACATGGGGTTAGTTTGCTGTTCTTTCTCTAGTTCTTCCAAGTGGACCGTTAATTCCTCAATTTTTGCTCTTTTTTCTTTTTTTTTTTTTTTGCGTGGCAGGCACCGGGAATTGAACCCGGGTGTCTGGCCTGGCAGGCTAGAACTTTGCCTGGTGAGCCACCATGGCCCACCCTCTTTCTTCTTTTTTGATATAGGTATTTAGAGCAATAAATTTCCCTCTTAGCACTGCCTTTGCTGCATCCCATAAATTTTGATATGTCGTGTTTTCATTTTCATTTGCCTCAAGATATTTACTGATTTCTCTGGTAATTTTTTCCTTGACCTACTGATTGTTTAAGAGTGTGTTGTTGAGCCTCCATATATTTGTGAATTTTTTAGCACATTGCCTATTATTGATTTCCAACTTCATTTCTTTATGACCTCAGAAAGTGTTTTGTATGACTTCAACCTTTTTGAATTTATTAAGACTTGCTTTGTGACCCAGCATATGGTCTATCCTTGAGAATGATCCATGAGCATGTGAGAAAAAGTATGTCCTGCTGTTGTGGGGTGTAATGTTCTATAAATGTCTGTTAAGTCTAGCTTATTTATTGTATTATTCAGATTCTCTGTTTCTTTATTGATCCTCTGTCTAGATGTTCTGTCCATTGATGAGAGTGTGGAATTGACGTCTCCATCTATTATGGTAGATGTGCCTATTTCTCTTTTCAGTGTTTGCCTCATGTATTTTGGAGTATTCTGGCTCGGTGCATAAATATTTATAATTGTTATGTCTTCTTGTTGAATTGTTCCTTTTATTAATACATAGTGTCCTTCTTTGTCTCTTTTAACTGTTTTACATTTGAAGTCTAATTTGTTGGATATTAGTATCCTGCACTTTTCTGATTGTTATTTGCATGAAATATCTTTTTCCAACCTTCCACTTTCACTCTATGTTTATCCTTGGGTCTAAGGTACATTTCCTGTAGACAGCATATAGATGGGTCCTGTTTTGTGATCCATTCTGCCAGTCTATGTCTTTTGATTGGGGAGTTTAATCCACTGACATTTAGTGTTATTACTGTACGGGCAGTAATTTCTTCACTGTTTTGCCTTTTGGGTTTTATGTGTCATGTCTAATTTTCCTTCTTTTTGCCTTTACTGATAGTCTTCATTTCTACACTCTTCTCCACACCTCTCTCTCCTGTCTTTTTGTATCTGTCTCTAGTGTTTCCTTTACTATCTCTTACAGAGCTGATCTCTTGCTCACAAATTCTCTCAGCGATTTTTTTGCCTGAAAGTGTTTTAATTTCTCCCTCATTTTTGAAGGACAATTTTGCTAGATATAGAATTCTTGGTTGACAGTTTTTCTCTTTTAGTAATTTAAATATATCATCCCACTGTCTTCTCGTCTCCATGGTTTCTGCTGAGAAATCTACGTATAGTCTTATTGGGCTTCCCGTGTATGTGATGGATTGCTTTTCTCTTGCTACTTTCAAGATTCTCTCTTTTTCTTTGACATCTGACATTCTGATTGGTAAGTGTCTTGGAGTACATCTGTTTGGATCAGTTGTGTTTGGGGTACGCTGCACTTCTTGTATCTGTAATTTTAAGTCTTTCATAAGAGTTGGGAAATTTTCAGTGATAATTTTCTCCATTAGTTTTTCTCCTCCTTTTCCCTTCTCTTCTCCTTCTGGGACACCCACAACTCGTGTATTCATGCGCTTCATGTTGTCATTCAATTCCCTGAGTCCCTGCTCATATTTTTCCATTCTTTTCCCTATGTTTTCTTTTGCTTGTCAGACTTCAGATGTCCTGTTCACCAGTTCACTAATCCTACCTTCTGCCTCTTGAAATCTGACATTGTAGGTTTCCATTTTTTTTATCTCTTCTACTGTGCCTTTCATTCCCATAAGTTCTGTGATTTGTTTTTTGAAACTTTCGATTTCTTCTTTTTGTTCATTCCTTCCCTTCTTTATATCCTCCCTCAATTCATTGATTTGATTTCTCATGAGGTTTTCCATGTCTGTTCTAACATTCTAAATCAATTGTTTCAACTCCTGTATGTCATTTGAATTGTTGGTTTGTTCCTTTGGGCCATATGTTCAGTTTTCCTACTATGATTTGTTATTTTTTCCTGGTGTGTAGGCATTTAATTACCTTAATTAGTTTATTCTGGAGATTGTTTTCACTTCTGTTACCTAGGATTTTGTTGCTGGAAAACTTTGTTGTGTATCTGTTCTTTGACATTCAGTTCAGCTTATTCTGGACCTCTAGCTTAGGTTTTGTTTAGCAGGTCAGAATTTTTCAATTCTTGTTTTCTTGTTTCTTGCCCTCCCTATATGGTGCCTTTTTTCCCCCCTTAGAAGGGTCTACTTAGGTATTATAGACCCCAGCCAGATTTTCCCAGAGCAAACTGGCCCCCTGTCAGGAGGAAAGAGTCACCTGTGTCAGTTTTCCCTGAGGGTGAGACCCAGCAGGTTGAAAGGCTTTCCTGTGAAGTTTCTGGGCTCTGTTTTTCTTATCCTGCCCAGTATGTGGTGCTTGTCTGCCTGCAGGTCCCACCAGCATAAGGTGATGCGGTACCTTTAACTTCAGTAGACTCTCTCCGCTCGGGGCGTGGTGGAGACAGAGGAGAAGTTGTAGTCTGGTTCTAATCGCTTCCGTCTTCCAGACCCTGGGGTCTGAAGTCCTTGAGAGAGGGACTGTACCTGAGCTGGGCCCCACCCCTCTCCTGGGGAAGGCACAGGCTCCAGACAAACTCAAACAAGCTTAATTCTGTCAATGCATGGGGCTGTGGAACTCGAGAAGCCTTGCAGCTATAGCCAAAGAGCAGTCAAGCTGTAGAAACACAGCCACCAAAAACGAAAGAGAAAAATCCTTTTCAGAGCAGGAAACCGGGTGGGTACCCTCAGGTTTGCCAGTCAAGAGCTTAAGTTGGTACTTTGCTCTGTGTATCTCCAGGTCCTGCTCTGTGTATCTCCAGGTGCCCACTCCTTTCCTTCAGGGCCCAGACCTTTTCAAATCCAAAAAAAAAACCTCTGTTTTGTTTTTTTTTTTTTTTTCTTTTTCCATCAGCCCTGCCACCTCTGCGCTGGGGCAGAAACCAGCAACCACAGCTTTTACTTGAGGTTCAGCTGAGCTGAGGGCCTATTTTTAGTAGTCAAAATTTGTGAATTAAGTCCACAATTGGAGTTGTGCTGTGCTCAGTCCCTGCTGCTGGTAAACTTTCCTTTCCCCTCTGGGAAGCAGCCTGTTGGGGAGGGGCGCCAGCCGCCGCAGCTTGGGGAACTTACGGTTCTGGGGGGGCTTGCAGCAGGTTCAGCTGGTCCAGGCTGGGGTACACTGTGTGTCCAATCATTGATGTGGCCCCAGCAGTTGCTCTATACTGTTCCTGGCTATTTATTAGCTGTTCTGGAGGACGAACTAAATCCCACATCTCTCTAAACTGTCATCTTGGCCAAGATAGTCCACATTTATTTTTTAAATGTGTTAGAGAGAGACAGAAATCAAGGCCTGTGAATTTATTGTTTTTGGAGGCTCGCTGCTGGGAAGGCCTTTCTTTTCCGTCTTCTGTGTTCCTGTTTTTCACGAAGGGGATTTATAGACCATGGTTATAAAGAAAGCAGATGACTGTGTGTTGTGTATATGTAAAGTTGAATATTAACAGCATTTCATCTTTTCTCAGAAGCATTTCATAGTGACATTGACTTTTTATATATTTCTGTTTTTCACTAACAATTTCTCTATAATATTACAATATTTGTTCGATTTGGCATTATTTTTCAGAGCAAACTTGATTTCAGGCTGAATTTTCAGTCTAAAAATCTTTAGTGTATCTGTTAGCATGAAAGCAATATTTGGTCTGTTACTAAATTAACTTGGAAAATATGTCTCAATTTGTTTGTCATTTTAAGTAATTTAGTTGGGTCAAAAAGGTTATACATAGGCATACCTACATATATAAACTGGGGAGAATTTGGTTAAAGAAAACAGGTGAGGGAGGCAAGACTAGGCAAGAAGAAGAAGAAGGAAAAGGTAGGAAGTATGAGGATATGTGTTGAGAAAGTTCCTTACACGGTTGGATTAGAATGCTCACATAGGAAAGGCCACACAAATAAAAGAGAAAGTTGGAGCTAGTGGCACAAACCTTGATTGCCCAGTGAAAAAATTCAGGTTACGCTCTAGTAAGCCATTTAAAAGTAGACAAATCATAATAAAAGAAATGTGTCCATTCGTGATGCTTAGAAAGGAAACGTAGCATTGCCCAATCCTAGAGACCAGTCTGTTCCTTTCAAAGAACAGATCATTTGAGTTGTAAGTTCCTCTTTCCAAGGGAATGTCTTGCAATTTTACATGGCAATTCAGAATGCTTGGGAAGTATTTTCTCAGATCCAGCCATCTAATATTTACTACATATTTACAACTATACTCTGAACCTTATTTTAGGAGACTGTACCAGTGAAAATGGGGATATTTGTTTAGTTAGTTTTCTATCCAGACAATAAATCATCTATATGTTTGTACTTAGGAAGAAGTGAAGGGAGAAACTGACTTAATTTATTGAGGGCAGTATATACCAGGCACGTGGAGTCCTCCCAACAGCCTTACAAAAAAGTATTGGTGGTCTTTATAGATAAGAAAGTTGATCCTTTGAGAGGTCAGGTACCAGTGACATAGTAATTGTCAAAGGAAAGGTCCAAACATGGGTCTGTTTGATTTGTATGAGAATTGCCAATCTCATAGGGCTGTTCTTTGAAGATTTCAGAGTCTACAGTAAAGGTATACAAAAGCTTAAGGCTAGCAGATAATAAAAGATGGTGTGGCTAGGGTGCAGTTACAAATGATATTTGCTAGCATGCAAAAATCAGAACAGAAAATGGGCCAGGAGGAGGATTCCTTAAGCTAGGCAGAAATGTCTGTTAAGATATATATGAAAGGATCACCACATTCTAAGTGAATGTGAGCCTAAGGGAAGATTAGTAGCAGTGATTTTATCAGAAGTGAGTCATCTGACAGCTTTAATCAGAATCACCCCCTTTATTTTAGCTGAGGTCATCCATGTGCTTTCTCTGATGATGTGCCAAGTTTCAAGAAGAGATTGATTCTGAACAAGTGAAACATACCTGAAGATTCTGACCTGAACAATATAATAGACCTGACAAAGTGAGCTTCAGATTCTACAACTCGGTGGTGGTGGTAATGGTAGAAGTATTTAACAGTCTGTTTTCCATCTATAGCAGCACTTTCCAAACCTTCCCCAGCTCTTAGAGGGGGAAGAAATTGAAAACATGCCCCACGGATCTTGAGGAGTCACTTGAAGTGACAAAAAGGAGTAATTTTGTTTTGAGTCTCTGTTTTATCTTTATGCCCTTTTTTTTTTCATTTCCACATCTCTTAGTTTTAATTTAAAAAAGTGCTTTAAATTGTTTTACCGATCTAAGTTTCTCTTTACCTCCACCCTAAATCTTTAAGTAGAATTGACAAGTCTAAGAAGGTGGCACTCAGTGTTTTTTTGACTTGAGAGACTCCCACCCCTCGGCCCAGAGCAGGTACCCCGGTATGAGAAGTAGTCTTCCAGAGTTTGAATCAGTGCAAGAGCATCTGCTGAGGCTTTACAGATAGCACAAGGGCCAACGACATTCCTATTGACTTTCCCAAACTTTGCAATTCCCTCACTTTTCTTGCTCCTCCTGTCCTCTCAGGTATGGAGTCCCTATTTATTAAACTGCTGTGGTTACTTTCCCTTGATTGGCACGACTTTTTAAGGACTTATTCTCCTGATTTGTCCCAGTAGTTTAATTTTTTTAAATTTCTTATTTTGTCTTACTAGGGGAATGTAATCCATTATCTTATAGCTACCTGATTTTAGCAGGTGCATATTTTTTCTCATGATACTACTTAATATTTCGTTTAATGCACAATTGCTGTATATATGACATTATAAATGGGCAGGCATAATCTGGATATGGTTTGGTATTGTTTCTAGTCAGTATGAAGGCCCAGTTCTGTGTGTGTATGGAGGGAGTGGGTGGGTACAAATTGTCATTTCAGTCTGTTAGATGGAAGGAAATAAGTTCAGCCCCACCAGCACATAAGAAAACTAACCTCAGGTTCTAAGTGCCACTTATGGCTGTGGTAGATATATTTTCTCATCATTCCCAATTGATTTCTAATTTTTGTTAAAACCTTGACAGTATTTAGTGTCTTTTGGTAATTTAATAATAGTGAGGATTCCTCTGTAAAATATTTGTAAACCTAAATTTTATATGAAAAAGATTGTTGCTGATTTACTGATCATTTTAGTAGACTTGGCTCATGTTAGGTCCTCGAGTCCTTTGGGGCATCATTTGTACAAAGGGAGCCCAGGTGGTAGCGGTAGCCCACCATAGAGATCTGAGCAGTTATGACCCCGGGAAACAGAGCCCTCATCCAGGTCTCCTGTGGGAGTTGGGAGACTTGTGGGCAAGGGGGCCGGAAGCACTGGTTCTGTGATGCCATTGGGGGCATTTAAGATTTTGGACATTGGGGAAGAAAAAAAACATTATCTACCTTTAACTGGCCTAGTTTTGCTTGATCCCATGTTTCTCCATTCTCCTGCAAAACCACCTTTTGTACCAAATGTAGTTACATCCCTAACTGTTGACTGGCATCCACTATAAACATAGCTTTTTTACATATGTCTTGCAGATTTTAAAATCTTTTTTTTTAGCTAATGTGTCATTGTATCTTCATAACAGTTTTTGGGATAGACAGCATGTATATTTTTATTACCTGTTTTTTTTTTTGTTTGTTTGTTTTTTGGCATGGACAGGCTCTGGGAATTGAACCTAGGTCTCTGGCATGGCAGGTGAGATTTCTGCCACCGAGCCACCGTTGCCCGCCCTTACCTGTTTTATAAATGAGGAAATAAGATAGAGGTGGACATGACTGGTATCTTAGTGGCAAAGCCAGGACTTGAGCAAGTCTTTGGGCTTCCAATCCACTGAACCATTCTGCTTCAGTGCCCTAGTAGTTTCTAGGAATGTGCTTTCTGATTTTCCCAATTATGAGAAAAACTTATTACACAGGTTGAGTTGTCCACAAAGAAGATAGCTCCAACATTTTTTAGAGTGGATTTTTAAAACAATTTTAAATTCAAGGAAGAAACATGGGATCTTCTGAATTTCAAATAAAATTGGTCCATGTTTTAGATAGGTTGGAGATGTTTCCTTTCTGAGAATAGAGTAGACGTCAGAGAATATAGTGAGTGGCTAAGTTTTCATTTTTCTCATTATTTATAGGGATAGTATTTCACCTCTTTTTGTTAAAATATTGTGGTGGAGAATAGTAGAGGAATCACAATATTCCACCTCAAGATTTTAGGAATATCGGAATATAATAGGAATTAATAGGAGGTTAGTGGCTCATATTAGAAATTCGCATCTATGAGGTTTCTCAAAAGTAGTAATAGGGGTCCTCTAGCTTTTGTTAGATTTGAAAAAATCTGATAGAAATTGTACATTTCTATGAGATAAAGTTGTATGTCAAACTTCTTTACTTTTGGCTGAAATTTATTGAACCTCATTAGAGGCTCTGGTTGGCAGCAAATGGGCATGACCACTTAATTGCCATTTGTAGGCACGGAGTCCAGGAGGAGAGGAAATAATCAAATGAATGGTCTTGTAGGCTCCTTATAAATTGGAGTCTCTTTGAGAACTCAGCTGCAGCAATGGGAGATGTCCACCAGGTGGCACCAATAATTTACTTCTGCTGTTGTATCCCCAGCTAGTGCTTGGAACACTTGAAGCCCATTTGACATCGCACTCTCCCCGTGCCATATTCTTCCCCACCCCCCATAAACTGCGGCTCAGCTGCATCTTTACTCCCAGTTCTGCTGTTTGTGCTCTGTTCTGGCAGTTAACCACATCCAGCGAGCCCATGAGGAAGGCTATAGGTGTTGGCTCCTTCTCTAGATAAGCAGGCACCAACTGTATTTACTTTAAAGCTTATTCCTTTCTGTATTTCTAGCAGTGCCAGGGATAGGATCTCTGGGTTGCATTGTTAAATTAATTTTTATCTGTTGATCATCTGTGGCCTAATTGTGGACTTCCATAAGGCTCACCCTGAGTATATGTTTTGCTTTGAAGATTATGCTTATTACCCCAGTTGCATAAATAACTTGTTAGAGGGGAGGATATATTTTTGTATCTAGATTGTGTAATGCCATGAGCTTCACTCTAAACTGCACCCTGATCAACCATTTTCAGTAACTTTAAGGATTGTTAGTTACAAAGGAAAAGAAATCATTCCTGTGGACACATCTTACAGGCAGCCAGTCTTGGGCAGTAGAACCTCCATGTGGGAGGCAGCAGATGGCCTGGAGTTCGTAGGGCCTTGCTGGGTGCCTTGTAGCTAGGAGCTTGGGAAAAGAGAGGAGAATCCTCCTTTGTAGCTCTAATCCCTCTCTCTTATCCTGGCTCCCAACAGGAAATCCTGTGGCAGTTAAAGCTGTCTGATTAGGAGAGAATACCACCCTTACCAAGGAAAAGCCTGGGAGGAGCAGTTCTACCATGAGCATATTTTAGTTGGATTATTTCATTTTATTGGGGACCATTAAGGAAATGAATGTTCAGGTTTTCTTTTTCAGAAAACAGATAGGGCTTTTAAACCAATTGGAAGGAAATTTGAAAGGGTTTCATCATAATTTTATTTCGTTATTACAGCCGACCTACACAGACAACTAAGTTATGTTTTCTAGACTGACCCTGACTCTGGCTTCCTCATTGGGTGGATACCTTTCCAAAGTGTTTGATTTGATGACACATTTAGAAGTTTTGTGTTTAATAGCAGGCCTGTGAGTATGCAAAACTTTAGCAAACAGCATTTATATATTTTTTTATTAATTAAAAAAGTTTTTTTTAAATATAACGACAAACAAGCTCAAACATTCTTAACATGTGATTATTCCGTTCTACATATATAATCAGTAATACAAATATTATCACATAGTTGTATATTCATCGTCATGATCATTTCTTAGAACATAGCAAACAGCATTTACATTTACTTAATTTAATTTAAAAAATGACCCACAGTCTAGGCGATTCCAGAGATGGTAATGCTGAGGTATGTCTGGCTGCTTCTCAAAAGACTGTTTAGCTCCCTAGTGAATTTGATATGCTAAGGTCATATTTTTATTTCTAGGGCTAAGAGTGCCCACGCTGGCAATTTTGAACTTTGACTATTTAGATCACAAAAAGTCCTGATTCTGAGATGAAGGGCAAAAAATGACAGCTTTTCTTGTTCATTAAAAAACCCAGGGCTCACTTGTGGCATTCCTTTGTCCTACAGACAGAGCAGAAAATGTGACCCCAGAATTTGGCATTACTTTAAAGAATGACCAGAATTTACCTGTTAGATACCCGTCCTTTCTGTCAGTCTGTATCTTGGTTTATTATTACCTTTGGCTGTTGAATTTAAATTCACCAGGATGGAGTTGGGTAGCTTTAGATATATTTTCAGAAATGCATCTGTAAGTCTTTTCAGGAGAAGTTTGAAACTGCTGGCACATATTTGAATTGCTAACATGTCTGCTTTGCTTTTAGGTCATTGGTGAGGACAACGTGGCTGTTCCCTCCCACCTTTATAAGGTGATCCTGGCTCGCAGAAGCCCATTATCTACTGAACCGCTGGCGCTAGGGGCCTTCGTGGTACCTAATGAAGCCATTGGCTTTCAACCACAGTTAACTGAATTCCAAGTGAGCCTCCAGGAGCTAGAGAAGTTATCAGGACTGGTGTTTTTTCCTCGTTTGGATAGAACTAAGAATATCAGGAATATCTGTGCTGTGGACACCTGTAAGCTCCTCAGTTTCCAGGAGTTTACCTTGTACCTGAGCACAAGAAAGATTGAGGGAGCCCGATCAGTGCTCAGACTTGAAATGATCATGGAAAACTTGAAGAAAGTAGGGATTGAACCAGATAATTACTTCATCAGTCTTTACGAGAAGAAACTAGAGGAACTCAAAGCTGAGATGCAGTCAGGAGCCCAGGAGAAAAAGCCACCCTAGTTTTTATCTTAGAAGATGTATGATATCCTCTGTAATGAAGCAGGTGTGCCCTCTTCAGGTTAACATATTTCCGTGGCTTTGTTTTAAAAAAATGATGGGAATCCTAAATTTAAAGCTACATTTACCCCAAAAGATGAAAGGTCTACAGTTTTGGAGGTAGTATTTTATGTGACTTTGGAACTAATTAAGGAAGTTGTTCCACCTGTAGATCCAGGGCTAATCTGCTGTGTCAAGTTAATATTAGGACTGTCTGCGCGAGGGGACATGGTGTTTGTGTCCCTCTGCTTATATAGTATGTGAAGGTACTGTTTATTTTCATACCTCCAAATCATGCATTCTCTCTGATCTTTCTGCTCTGCCCTCTTAGAAACCAATATTTTATACTTTCTTTCCTTTAGGATGTGAGTTGGTTTTGGAGATGGCTAGAAGTCCTCTATGTGTTACCTTCTCCACATATACTATATTCATTTCTTGTTTCTCCTCTTATGGATATACTATTCCTCTACTTTCATCTGTAGAAGCACTCAACAACTGCGTTTCTTGCTCACCTACTATGTTCTATATGCTATGTTCACTGTTTTACATGTATTATCTCACAACAACCTTATGAAGAAATACCACTATCCGTTTTTACCCATGAGGAAATTGAAGCTTGGTGAGCTTAAGTAACTTGCCCAAAGTTCACCCATCCAAAGAAATCACCCGGAAGATATAGTAAGAAATTACATACTGTACATGCAGAGGGATACAAACACCATGTCACCTTGTGCAGACAGTCCTAATGTTAACTTAACACAGAAGATTAGCCCTGGATCTGCAGGTGGAACAACTTCCTTAAGAAAAGAGAAGACAGCATGAGTAGATTCAAATCTGTTTCTTCACTGCCAGGAGAGCGAAAGGCACTTTAATGTGTTCTGACTTGAAACCTCTTTAGCTCTTTGGGAAGAAATAATCACAGAGCCAAATTTTGAAAGTTAGGGGAATTATTTCTTGGGGTTGATCAGTTTCTTGGGGTTGGTCAGAGCCCCCACTTGCCTCCAGGTATGCATTTTTTTTAACTGACCATATGGTGCCAAATTGATGTGTTCCTTATTTTATAGGTGAGCTTTTTGTTCCAGAGAATACAGAGCCTCAGCGGGTCTGTGTCCACAGAGACACTAGTTCATGATTTGCCTGTCTTTGTACCTGCTTGCCTTCCTGGGCAGTATAGGTACTTCAGGCCAATGATGGTTATTATCTCTGGGCGGAACAGTGGCTGTTTTTCTGAGCTAGATCTCTAGATTTGGGACTACATAGAATCCCTTCATGGGCTATCGTAAATACAAGCAGTGAAACATCTTGGGGACATAGGAACTTTTCTAAATGTGTCTTACTGCTGTGCTGTCTTTTTTGTGTATGAAACAATTTTTGTGGTGTTTTTGTGTTTGTTTCTACAGGAATGCCAAAATATGATGATGATTGACCTTGTTCTGCTCCTTTATTTGGGTAAAAAAGGAAGAAGTTGGGGGGTCATAACATAGTAGCCTGATTAATACCATTCTGTTTTATTGTACCGTTCCCTATTAGCTTGTTCTAGTCCTTTTCTTCTCAGGGATAAAGAGCCAAAATGTCACTTTGGCCAAAAAATATGTTGCTTTCTCTCCTCAGTGGATAGATGATGGTGGGGCTCGGTTGTTTCTCCAGGAACCTGAGGGAATGGCTCTGGGATGAGACCCGGGTAGCTGTGGCCCATCTCTGTTGGCAAGCTCCAGACTCGTTCCCTCAGGCCTGTTCCTGTCCTCTGCACTGCTGCCCTGAACTGCCGTCAGCTTGGAGTTATTTCCCATCTTCATCTCACTGCTGTCTCTCCACCTGGATGGTGCAGAACCTTGAGTTTTAGATGAATAAGTGTCTTCAGTTTCTATTTCCTAGGAAAGATGCCACCTAGTCATTATGAAAACTAGAGATGTGTGTTTATAATACAAAAATGGATCTCTCAGTTTTCACTTTTATATGTAAAAATTTTGTCGATGTACCTCAGTGAAGCTTGAATTGTCATCTCAACACTTTATTAAGAGTCCCTCGAAGACAGACTTTAAAATGTAAATTCTTAAAAAAAAGTTTAGAATTTCCCTCTGAATTTGATCACTTCACCCTCCTTCAGTGTGGCTGTTGATTCTTCTGGGCTCAGATGCAGCAGATTCTTGAGTTTCTCCTTAGCATTAGGTATGTCCCTTCCATCAGAGAAACTCCACATTCCCACACCTGGACAGAGCACCATCTAGTCTGTACTTGCCTTTTCCCTGGTCTTAGGGAAAGGCTGATCTGGAGAGACTGCCAGTTTGGGGGCTCTGCTGGTGGCTTCAAACTCTGTTCTCTGGACTGAGACTTTTTCACTAATATTGTTGTATGTAACGAAGTGGACCTTACACATTACTTGTAGGTCACAAAGTTAAGAGAATGGATGTGCCAGCCCTTAAATACATGCTAGCATTTCTGCCCTTCCTACCTGGGCCTTCAAACAGCTGAAAACTTCTATTCCTCCTTCAGGCCTTTGAATAGAGTCCAACAGGAAAGAATCAGTCTGATCCTGAGGGTACAGCTTCTACAGAGCTGAGCTCAGCCTGCAGCCCTACTCTTGGAATGTTCCTGAGCCCAGGCCTTGGAGTATTGTCATGTTGCCTGTTAACCCCTGGCCTCATCCTTGTGAGTATGTAGGTATTATTGAGAGCAACACAATGTCTCGAGCTTCTGAACCCATCCTTGAACCCATCTCTGTATCCAAGTCCTGGCTTTTCTGTTCCCTACTCATTCTATCACATCTTTATCCTTTGTGTTCTTCCCCCTTCTGATTCCTCCCAGCACACCTCCATCTTCCTCTGTTCCTCCTTATTCTAACTCTTTCTGGTGGAGTTAGTCAGGGGTGGCCTCATGTCAGGTAAGGAACTCCTGCTTCTGCCTGTCTCCAAGCCCAGCCTCTCATTCTGACCTACTTTTCTAGAAGTCATCATTCAGAAAGATTGTTTTTAAGGGGATCTAGTCTTCTTCCAGCCCAGTCCCACCTTTAGATGCTGTCAGGTCACCAGAGAGGGATGAATCATTGTGCTGGTTTAAGCATTGTGCTTTGACTTGGGCCCTATATTATTCAGGCCAGTAGAGACATGGTGGTAGATGGGCTTCTGTTAAATGTATAACAAGGTTGAATTTTAAATTTTTGGAAATAGATATGGGGTGAAGGTAGCTTGTTATTGGGAATATAAGGAATAGTGCCGTGTTGGTTGAAAGGAGTTGTTTAGACTCATGTATATCACTGAATAACACTATAAATTTAAATAGTTCATATATGAACTAGTAAATTTGTAGGAATTAACAACAGAGTGATATGTGGGGAAAAAATACCTATTGCAGAGCAGTGCTGCAGTGGCTCAGTGGCAGATTTCTCACCTGCCATGCTGGAGAACTGGGTTTGATCCCTGGAGCCTGCCCATGTCAAAAAAAAAAACAACCCAAAAAATATTGCAAGCCAGGGACTGTAGTTAATAGTAATGCCTTAAATTTCTTTTATCAGCAGTAACTGGTGTACCACATCAGTGTGAGTGGTCAGTAATAGGGGGAGATGAGGAATAAGGGGTGTTTTGGGTTTTCTTTTTGTGTGTCTGTTTGATGACTTTCTTTTTGGAGCAATGAAAATGGTCTAAAATTGAATGTGATGATGATTGCACAGCTAGGTAATGATGCTGTCAGGTATTGATTGTATACTTTGGATGAAATATATGGTAAGTGAATATATCTCAATAAAATCTGCAAAAGAAAAAAAGGCGGGAGGGGTGGTGAGGGGGAAACTTCTGTTGCGTGTTCCTGAATATGCTAAGATGGCTTAGGGGCTGGTCTGTCCCTCAGTGCTTGGAGTACCTCTAGGGGTCACTGTGTCCTAATGCCACACTGAAAGACTCACAAGTCAGCCTGACAGTGCCCCCAAACTCTCTTTCAGTTCTGTAAAATACAAAACCCTTGGTAAGACTCAAACTTAGACTCCAGGTTCTCAGGTTCTCATGGAACCAGAGGTTATCTCATTCAGTGGACCTCATAGTCTTGACTTGGATCAGAATAGCCTAGGTAGCTTAATTTTCCTCCATGACTATTTTGAAAAAATATCCAGCCTACAGAAATGTTGAAAGAAGAGTACAATGAATGCCCTTTCCCCCAATATTTTGCCTCACTTGCTTTAATCTTTTTCTTGAAACATTTAAATGTAAGCTTTTTAAGAAAAAAATAATTTGTAAATGCAATACTTCTTTATACTTTAGCTTGCGTTACCTAAGAATAAAGACATTGCTCTACATTTCCAAAATTATCATATTTAAGGAATGAATTTGGTATCATCTGATATAACAGTTCATAATAAAATTTGCCTTGTTCCCAAAATGTCTTATACTTTTTTAAAATCCAGATTTCTGTCAAAGTTCATATATTGCATTTTGTTTTGGGGTCAAGTCTCTTAATTGCCAGGTGAACTTAAAAAATACAGATTCTCCATCCCAAGCCTTGGGGATTTTGATCTGGTAGATCTGCTGTCAGGCTGGAATCTATATTTTAAAGAAGGAACCTTGGTGATTCAGATGACCAGCCGGAATGTGGACGTAGACTATTTAGTTCTCTGCCCCCATTCTCCCCACCACATGCATTCCCTAGACAGGAGTCCTCTGTCAGATAGGTGGTCTTCGAGCTCCTGGGTATCTCTAAGGGAGAATGTTTCTTCCATTCCTTTGGCCTCCAGGTACCCAATTTCTCTTATAATAGAACTTATTAAAACTAAGCTAAAATCTTCCTCGTAATTCCTACCCATCAGAGACGGGCCCTAGCTGCCATTCTAGGTCATGCACAACAGGTTGGCATCTGCTTTCACTTGATAGACCTTTAGAGATACGAAGATCATAACGACATCCCCAGTCATCTCGTTTCATGCTCAGGTGCTCTTAGATTTCATGACCATCATTACGGTTTTCACATGCCTTCATGGTATGGGGCAGCCGCATCCGGGCAAAGTTCAGGATTTGGTGATGATGATGCTGAATTGGTTGGGGAGCATTGACTTCCCCAAGGGGCACTACACTTCTTTCAATATACCTGTGCTTCATGTGGAACTAGCTGCAAATAACCCCTCCAAGTCTTTCTCCCATGATCTACTCTCAGATCGCTCACCCACCATGCACTTAAAAAATCAATTTTTGGACCGTAAATGTGGGATCTGTGTATACCCAACTATTCATCTTTTTACAGTTCCTACTCGTCTTCAAACAAATTCATGCTCTTGATCCTGATT
Organism: Tamandua tetradactyla; assembly: GCF_023851605.1. Lineage (NCBI taxonomy): Eukaryota > Metazoa > Chordata > Mammalia > Pilosa > Myrmecophagidae > Tamandua > Tamandua tetradactyla. The sequence continues at coordinate 48,797,062 of NC_135341.1, read as the reverse complement.
TGACCATCTGACGTGCTAGATATACCTCCTAGCTTTGAGATTGCAGATAGGATAAACAAGACTTCAATGTGTTGGTTAAAAACATTAAATGAGACAAACCAAGGAAGATTCTTTTGGTAAGAAGTTCATTTTACGTGTTAATCCGCTTCACATAAATGCCCAACAAACAAGTTTTATGAAACACAATTATGTGTCCTGATATTTTTAAGTTCGATTCTCTTTTGTTTCTTTAAAAAGAAAATCAATCTGAATTATTGATTTCACAGTGCAGAAATGGATCTCCATCGCATTTGCCTGTGAGTCCCTGGGACAGGGAGAGTGCCAGGTCCCCGCAGCATGGCTAGATCTGTGCTCGGGACACCTGCAGTATGTAGGGACTACCCTTGGTTCTCCACTACATCTTCCAGCTTATTAGCTGGGCAGTCTTGGGCAACTGGTATTTCCTTCTGAATCAGGTTCCTCATCTGCGAACAGGTTGATGACCTGCATTTCAGTTTGAGGTTTGAATAAGATGACATATGCAACTTGGTAAGCCCTTAATAAATGGTAGCCAATGATTGTGAATTCTTGGGGGTCATCTTGCTTTGAGAGGGTGAAGGACAGAGCCTGACTTGAATATAGGGTTAAGCTACAAACCAAATGGAGGCAGTTCTGTATTTTCAGATCCTTAGACTTTAATGTTTTGCTACCAATCTTTTGATCATGTCAGTGTTTTACAGTTTGCAAAGAACTTACTCATCAGAGCTTATTTAGTCCACCTTTCAAATAGGTGTTCATTCCATTTCACAAATGAGGAAACAGACTTCTTGAATTTATGACTTTTCTTAAAGTTTCTGGCTCCCCATCTAATGTTTACACTCCATCCCCTCAAGGTTATTGAAGTTATTTAAGTCTGCCTTATAATACAGTTGTGCATGCCAGGTACTCATCGTAGCCCTGCAATTACTGCCAACTTCCTGGAGACACACATTGTAGGTGTCTTCTTTCTGGAGTGTCACAGGGTTCTGTAAAAAGTAGGTGCTCAGTAAATGTTTTGGAGTTTTCCAACACGAGTGAAAGGAGTCAGAAAAGCTAGCTTATCCTGCTTGAGTCTTAATCTTCTCATTCTCCTTGTGAGGGACCCTAAAATGGTACATGTATATATAAAGAGAGAAAATGATCGAATAAATGAGCTGCTGAATTTACATTTAGGGTAAATGTGAATGTCTTGCAATGTTCCTGTAAATCTGAAATTACGTTAAAATAAAATTTACAGAAAATAATGGCCAACGGTTATATAGTACTTGCTCTGTGTCAGGCACTATGCGGAATACTTTGCATGTACAAGATACATGGTACCATCACCAGCATCATCATATTAATTTTATAGATGTAGACACTGAAGTACAGAGCTGTTAAGCACCTTGCCCAAGCTTCCTCACCCGTAAGGGGGCAGAGCTAGGATTTGACCCCAGGCTGCCTGGTGCAGTATGGCTATAACCTGAGAATCAAAATAATCTTCAGATAGGAATGTAGAAGAGACCCTTGCAGAATGTAGGAGGGATTGAGTGCCATGCCTTAGGGCTTGGGAGCCTAATGAGCAGCGGGATAGGGACATGGAGAAAGACCTAACTGGGAAGATTTCCCATAACCTCTGGCCCAGGCCTCTTTTTACCCTTCGCCATTCCCAGAACGCCAAGATTTTGTTCCTTTCAGCCTCTAAGCCTTCTTCTCCCATCTCCTTGCCCACAAACACAGAAATAGGGGATTTCTGGCCTTGAGCTGGTGAACCAAGGCTGGGACCTTAGAGAAAAGAGGATGGGCTCAGCTGAAGCAGTAGTCCAAAAGCCGAAATTAAGAGAGGATGACTGGAAGCTTGATGGCCATGGAACAAGAAGCAGAGTGAGGAGAGGAGACAAGAGAGTCAGCCATTGAGGTGTACCTAGTGATATAAACACTGTGTGTGCTAGGCCCTGGCAACTGCAGTCACTGCCAGAACATGCCTGGGCCTGGGACTTACGGATGACCAACCTCCATGGTACTTTGCCAGGAAAGGTGGAAGGAGGCTTGGTCCCTGCCATCCCTCAAGAGAGGGAAGGAGCCTAGTGGGACAGAGACAAGGTCTCGAAGCTGGGGGCTGAGTGTCAGGGAGAATGGTTGCTTGGGCCTGTACCATCTGGTGGAGAATTAGGGGTGGGGGAAGAAAGATGCTGACGTCTGAATTCAGGAGTGGAGTGGACTCCCGCCATTACCCTCCCTGCAGAAGGGCCTGTCACAAGGCGGCCGTGGCTCACACCCGCTTATCAGGACTGGGGTGTGGAGAGGGTGTTACCGACAGGAGATAGGGCTGGGACAGGGCTGTCCGCACCGGCCCTGCTCTGCCTCCCTCATTCACACCTCCTCAGAGGCCCCTCAGTCCACTCATCCCCTGCCGCCTCCCACCTCCAGCCTCCCTCAGCTTGCCTTTCTCTGCAAACCAGCCCTTTACGTTGCCTTTGTCAAGGCATTGCTCTGCCCTGGACAAAGTTAAAAGACACCAAATGGGAATCGACCCTGGAGAATGTCTCATTTTACAGATAGGAACACTGAGGAGTAAGAAGATGCCATGTACCTGAAATCGTAGCACAGGTACATATAGAAGCCAGAGCTTGAAGGCAATCTCTGACTCAAGATCAGAACACATAAGGGTGTGAGCCTTCGCCTGTAAACCTAGGGTCAGAGTGGAAGGAGAGTGAGGGGTACATGGAGTCAGGGATAACTGAGGAATTATCTGTTAATTCAAGTTTTGGCTTTGCGTAGAGAGGACACGAACACATCATACTATCCTGGGCACCACTTACCTTCGTTAAGATTCTCCAGGCCAGGGCTCTTTCATCTCTGCCCTCAGTGGATTTCTCCTTCTGTCTGGTTGGCAAAGGATGGCAAAAGATCAAACACTTCCTCTGAGGTAGGAGGCAGGATGGCAAAAGGTCAAGTACTTCCTCTGAGGGGGTTGGCAGGGAAGTGAATGGGGACACAGAGTATGTAAATTGGAAGGCCAATGGGAGAAATCAGAGGCCATTCTTGGGTAGTTGTACAGGTTGAAAACAATTTTCCTTCCTAGTGACCTAAAAAGGAGCCAGTTGTGGTGCACAAAAGGCAGGGGGCTAGGGCTTCTTGTTCCCAGTAGTCGCCCTCTCCCGGGTCTCAGGTGCTAGGGAAGCTCAGTGAACATTAAGGCCACTGCCTGCCACTGTCCCCACTTCCACAGCCTTCAAAGAAATTTGGGTCGAAAGGACCCTGGCATTACCAGAGACCAGGCATTTCCTTTTGTGCCTATGGAGGAACTGGGGTTGGGGAAGGGAGAAATCAGAAATAATACCAACATCCCTAAGCCCTGATTTGGGGGTAGGGAAGAAGGCAGGGTTTCACACCTGCACACAGCTGGAAGAACTAATTTTAGCTCACCTTCCCCAAGACTAAACACAGAAAAGCCCTGGCTCAGCACACTCTGCCGTCTTCTTGCCACCATCTTCCCACCAGGCTGGGGTTCTTTAGAACAGAGACCAGACCCTTTAGAACAGAGACCAGATATAGACTGCCCTAGGAAAGGCCTGGGAACCTAAGCACACTGTAAGCAATGTTCAGTATCCCGGTGACACCTGAGACAGGTCTGCCTCCTTGGAGAAGCCTTCCCTATCCTTTCCCACCCCTGTCCTCATCTGGTCTAACCAGACTCTAGTTCCCCACCCTCACAATACTGTGATCTAATCTGCAGTCCATATTCAAATTTCATGAGTTGTCTCAATCATGTCTCCTGTTCCAGGGACACCCATTGCATTTAATTGTCATGTCCCTTTAGTTTTCATAAATCTAGGAGAGTTCCTCAGCCTTTCTTTGTGTTTCTTAAACTTAATGTTCATGAAAAATAGAGTTCAGGTATTTTGTAGACAGAAATTGTATTTGATGTTACCTCATTAATAGTTTCTGGTTCTGCATTTTGGAGATAAGATTACTGCAAAGTCGATATTGTGTCCTTCTCAATACATCACATCAGGAAGCACATGATTATCGTATTTCCCACTTTCTAGAGATCTTTGATCATTTAGTTTGGGCACTAGTTCCCCATTGTGCAATTATTTTTTCTTTGTGATTAATGATTAATAGTGGAGAGATACTTGGAACTATATTCCTTTTCAAACTTTTACCCATTAATTTTCATTCATGAATGATTGTCTACTCCATCATTACTTCTAAACTTACTAGTTGGCCCAGTCACACTGACTCCTGTTTCTTTTGACATGTCTCCATCATTCTTTGTGCACTTTCTTATTTTCTGGTACACAAGATGTTTCAGTATTTTCCCTTCTCCAGAGCTGGATCAGCCATTTCTCCAAGGTGTCCTAGTTTCTTAGAATGGAGAATGGTATATGGGAATCAAGATTTGGACACTGGATGTGCTCGTTGATACTGGTGTGTTATTGTTTCTAGCTGACCATTTTTATGTCCCTTTGGATGTGATAGTAGGAGGAGGACTGAAGAAAATGCACCTTAGGGAGGAAGGTGACAGAAAGAATCAAGATAACCTAGGTAGAGATTTCTCTCTTCTTTCCAGCTTTCCAAGTCCCTCCCTCCTCTTCCCTGTCTTTCTGTGGGATGTTCCTTCCTTTCCCTCTTTGTCATGACCTCATCTGCCCTTTCTTGGTCAGAATTCCTCTGGAGTTTCCAGCTATGGGAACCTCTGAAACCATTTCCCCAACTTTGTATGTGATATCAGAAGCAGACAACTATGTGACCTTTGTGTGTGAACAGTCAAAGGCACAGATAATTTACGGGAAAGTTTTTGCTTAGAACAATCTGGTGACAAGGTGATTGGGGAGACACATTTGGAAGATTTCCACCTGGAAATTTTCCTATTTCCTGCATGGAAAGCACTCAGAACAAAGTCATGCCGAGATTGGGAACGGGGGTGCTGTGGAGGTCTGTTCTCCAAATAAGACTCCTCAGGGCTCTGTGGACCAACATAGTGGGTTCAAATGCCGGCACCACTAACCTGCTGGTCTACAGGTAGCAGGCATATCTTCTGTGTCCAGTGAGGATCATTTGAATGGCTTTCTTAGTTATGTACATGTAGGGTAAGTGGATTGCCTTGGTCCCCCACTTGGAGTTAGTTAACCTTTTTGAGACTAGATCCAAGTCTTCCTCTTCCTGAGACCCATGATATGCAAAGCTGGTTCCCTGGAGGAAGTACATCGATTTGCATAACGAGCCCAGTGTTTCTGGGAGAGAAGAAAAGAATATTTAATTCCTGCTGCCTGAGATATTACATTAAGGACATCTGTTGTGATGGCACTGGGTGGTCACAACAAAGGCCCTGGGCCAGAGACTTCCTTGGGAGTCTAGAGTGGTCACTGAAGTTTCCAAGGGCCCACCTGTGTTTCATGAGGTAAAGCTGACTTTTAACATAGCGTGAGGCTAACTGGTAGGAATTCTGGGGACTCTGCTGTGCTGAGATTTGGGCTTATGCCTTCAGCTGGAGACAGAGGTAATACACAGGAGTGCCACCTAGAAATGACTCAGTGAGGGGCCCCTAGGTTCCACTTGACTTTCAGGGAGTGGTATTGTCTTCTGGTGATCTGAACTGGATCCTCTGAAGCATCCAAGTGTTCTCATCAGTGGCATGGCAGACTGGCCAGAGACCCTCAGCCCCTATTTTGTTTAAATAGTTCAAGCAGAAGGTGAAATACCCTTGAGGGAGAAATTGGAAATGCCATATAAATTCTTAATTCGTTAAAAGAAAAAGTTAAAAGTAGGTTGAGGGCGGGCCGCGGTGGCTCAGCGGGCAAAGTGCTTGCCTGCTATGCCGGAGGACCTCGGTTCGATTCCCGGCCCCAGCCCATGTAACAAAAACGGAGAAACAGAATACAATAAAACAAGAAAATGTTTAAAGATGTTTCCCTTTCTTCCTTCCTTCCTTCCTTCTATCCTTCCTTCCTTCTCTCTGTCTTTAAAAAAAAAAAAAAAAGTAGGTTGAGGCCCCTTTGTGCTCTGGGCTCACGGGACCACTCATACAGTTGCACACACAGCAACCAGAGAAGCCAATGTTTGCCCATCACTGGTGACTGTATGCACAGCCTCAAGCATGTGCTAAGTGTGTGCTATCTTTTTGAAGTTCACGCTGCCTATGGTAGACTTCAGAGGTAGGATCAGGAGATGGGACCTAGAATTAATTCTTATATAGGATGAACCCCCAACAATCATCCATCCGGCTTTCCAAATGCTTGTAGGGCAGGTGTAGGAGGCGGCCTGAGATACCACCTTTTGTGGTATCCCCCCACTGTCCTAGCCAAAACCAGAGGACTATCCTGAGTAGTCCCCAACTTTCTTGTTCTTTACTGGCGCCATCCTGGTTAAAACCACCGTCGTTTCTCCCCATAGTAACCTGACTGATTTTCCCTCCTTCATTCTTGGCCCCCACAATCCTTTCTCTTAGAGCAAGTGGCATGACCTTTCTAAAGCACTATCCCAATTAGTAACCAATCTACCCCCACCCATAATAAAATTTTAAGTTATAAAGTAAACCTCCAATGGCTCCATGGTGCCTCAGGGTCACGTCCTGACTTCTGTCCTGGATCCCTCCACACTGGACTCCCCCTCACTGTCTGGGTCCAGCCACATGGGCTGTCTCCCTCCTGGAATGAGCTACATCCCTTATACTTCAGGTTCTTCATGTTTGCTCTTTCCTCAGTCTAAAGTCCCCCACTTCAGGTCAACTCAAATGCCGTGTCCTCCTGGTGGCCTTCCCTGACCCTCTATGCCCTGCATGTTCTTGCTCGTTGAACTTTGCACTTCTTCTTCATGTTTGTAATCATAAACAGCTCTTATTCAAGGACTTGGGGTTAATATCTGTCTCCCTGATTGACTACATGCTACACAAGGTCAGGGATCATGTCTGGTTTTGCTCATTATCATGAGTGTAGAATCTATAAGATGCTCAGTACATATTAGCTTAATGAAAAATGGACAGATGTCTCGATTTCCCCAGTTGGCCCCATGTATAGGCTTTGACATCATTTGGTGGGAGTGAGCAAGTCAGGAAGGTGACCCTCTAAACTTCAGTCTCCACAGGGGAACAAGAGGGTACTTCGTCAAGTAGCAGGTAGGGCTGTCGGGGCATACACCTGGCGTTTGCATTGCATCTGTTTCCAGAGCTGCCTGGTCTTCACCTGGAGTACAGGAGCAGAAAAATGGTTTTGGAGGGGCTCTGTGGTGGGGGACTAGTGGCAGATGCATGGCAAGATGGCTAGCATGGCTGGCCCTGGGAAGAGGAAGGCATGAGATGGCCAAGGTGCCAAGTGAGGCATGGCAGGGGCTGATGGCTGGAAAGGTTGGGTGGAGCCACCAACAATTGAAGAGGTGTCAATGAGTGTGAAGAGCATGCTTAGTGGAAGTGAAGGGCTGGGAGGGTGGGCAGACCAGCGGCTTGTCTCCTCTCCCTGACCTAGCCCATGCTTCTGGCCTCTGACCTTCCTTACCACCCCCATCATGCCCACCACTTGGTGCTTATTCTCCCTGCTCTGGTCTTTTGGAACTTCCAGGCTCCCAGTCCCTATAACCCTCTAAGCTCCCCCAGCCTCCCAGCCCCTCGACTCCCCATCAGCCTCTACCCCTGTCCTGCCAGTGGCCTGGGCCCTACTGGGCTGCTCTACCCTTCTCTCATCACCTTCTCCTTACTCCCTCCTCATGCCTCTTGGCATGCTGGCACCAGCCCCAGATCTGTGTGTACTGATTTCCTAACACTCCTGTCCTCCTCCCCTGAGGGAGGGGCTTGGGAACTTGAGACACTTCTCTTGGGAAGCCAGCTTTCCTCTAGAGGTCGGGTGGTAGTAAAGGTGGAGCTGATGGAGAGCCTGGCCCGATCAAAACTGTAGAGCTGAGCTGGGAGAGGTTGTTGGGCTGGGTGTTAGAGAATGCTTAGCATCCGGTGGGCAGGGGATGGGGTCCCTGCAAAGCCACACTAGTATTCCCAGCTTCCCAGGGTTTGTAAGTCTTACCTGGTATTACCTGCCCTTCCCACCTCTTAAAGTCTCCTCTGTGTCCCCTGGCCCTTCCAGGTTCTCATGGTCCTCATCACTGGTGACTGAGGAATTGGGCCATAGGCCTTCTTTGAGCCAGGGTTTGGGGGTGAGCTTAATGCTGACTGTGTTTATAACTTTAGTGTCCCATGGGTAGGGTGGCTGTTGGGGGTGCTCTTGGGAGGGGAAAGGACCCTGTAAGGGGTATGTCAGTAAACTGAGAGAGATCAGGAAATCAGTAGACATTACTGTGGAAGGATTTAGAGATTACTCAAGTATGCACTGCACTCCCCACCCTGCCACACACACACACACACACACACACACACACATACTCACAACGATTAACAGATGGAAGCATAGGGTCCTGAAGAGGGAAATGGAATTGATGTGAACAAGTCACATAAGAATTTAGAAATAATAATTGTCATCATCATATCAGACATCAAATGCTTGCTGCGTGCATTATTATAAATTCTTTGTGTATTATACAATCCTCACACTATCCTAAGAGGTAAGTATTATTATTATCCTTGTTTTACAAATGAAGAAACTGAGACTAGAACAGTAAGGTAAGTCCACAATAGACCAGTGGAATATTAGTACACTACCCAAGGAATCTTCCTCCTGTAAAAGATGGTGTAAGCGTATAAGCATCTGTTTAGAGCTCATTAGAAGCAGTGAAAGACTCACTAAAGAAGATATAAGAATGGCCAATAAGCACATGAAAAGATGATCCACATCATTAGTTATCATTGGAGTGCAAATTAAAATCACGAAACACACCTATTAGAATGAGTAAAAGGAAAGGAAAAATGAAAAGACTGGCAATACCAAATGTTGGCAGAATGTGGAACAATTGGAATTCTCATTGCTGGTGGGAAAGTAAAAGGGACAACCACTTTGGAAAACGTTTGTGCAGCTTATAAAGTTAAACGTACCCTTAGCGTATGACCCTGCCATTCAATTCTTAGGTATTTACCCGATAAATAAAAACCTTTTATCCACACAAACAGCTGTAGGCAAATGTTCATAGCAGCTTTATTCTTAACAGCCACAAACTGTAAACAGTTCATGTGTCTATCAACCTTTGAATGGATAAACAATCCAGAACATCCATATAATAGGATACTACTCAGCAATGAAATGAAGAACCTACCAACATACACAAGAACATGAATGAATTGCAAATGCATTGTGGTACGTGAAAGCAGTCAGACTTAAGGGGCTACAGGCAACATGATTCTGTTTATATAAACTCTCCATGAAGGGCAAATCTGTAGGCACAGGAAACAGGTCAGGGTTGAGGTTGAGGGGAGAGGGTTGACTACAGGGGTACACAGAGGTTACTTAGTGGGGTGTTAAAAATGTTCTATATCTTGATTATGGTGCTGGTTATACTATTTACACTTTTGCCAAATCTCATCACATTGTGCATTTTAAAAGGATGAGTTTTATACCTCAGTAAAACTGATCTTAAAAACAGTAGGCTAGGGAAGGGCAGAAAAAAGAAAGGTCGTGGTAGTCCTCATTGATAGGACTCGTTGCACAAGTGACAGCTGAAGAAAGGCTTGAAAGAGGAGGGAGGTGAGGCATGCTGCAGTAGGACAAGAGTTTTCCAGGCAGAGGGAATGGCCAATGTTGAAGTCCGAAGGCAGCAGGGAGGTGCAGGCTGGCGGTGTTGCTCAGCCTTTTCAGGAAACGAAAGGAGTCAGTGTGGCTCAGTGGATTAAGACAGGTAAGGTTGTAGGGAACTCAGACAGGCCATGGGAGAAGTGTTGGATCCTGGTGGGCCTTACAGGGGCTTGGGGTTTTACTCTTGAGTGAATTGGGGGCCAGTGGAGGTTCTAAGCAGAGCATTGATGGGATCTTGTATTTTAAAAGGACCCCTCAGGATGCTGTGTTGTGAAAAATCAGAGCAAGGGCTAATTAGGAGGCCATTGCAAGAAACCAGATGAGAGATTATGGTGGCTCAGACCAGGGTGGTGACAGTGGAGGTGCTGAGAAGTAGTTGGATTTGGGATATATTTTGAAGGCAGAGCCAACAGGATTTCCTGCCGGATTGGATGGGGGGTGTGAAGGAAAGTGAAGAGGCAGGGATGATGCCAAGGCTTTTGGCCTGAGCAGCTGGAAACCCAGCCGGGCACCCCTATGGGGGCTGTTGAACAGTTTTAAATGTTCCCTGGGACCAGTGGGTGAAGTCAAGATGGAGGCAGAAGGGAGGAGCTCAACCCTGCTTCTGGCTCTGGAGCTCAGGGGACAGGCTGCACATACTGATTATTCCATTATCCTTCATTTATTGGCCTTATTAGCTTTTGTCATTTCCTCATTGTCTCCTGTCTGGGTTGAAAGCTATAAATGTGATGGATTAATACAGGATACAGGAAGCCCAATTACCTCTGTTAAACTGGCCTCTCTTCTTAGGCTTCCACTATCCTTGTAACTTCTTCTATAGAAGGCTATAGCCTTGTTTGCAGAAGCGACTTGGTGTCTGGCCCACCAGGAAGAGGGGTGCACATAAGAGGTTGAGCAGCAGATGGATGAGCCCCGGAGAGACAATTCCAAGGACAAATACTAAGGCAAGCTCAATCTCCTGGTCAGTCACACCTAAAATCCCAGTACCATCTCCCTGAGGTTCTGTCTCATGGAGGCTGGGGCACGGTCTGGGGCAGGCGGGAGGACAGGACATACCACCTACCAGTCAGCCCACATCCGGGGAGGGGGGCTCTGTGCCGTTCTTACACGCCTTTCTGGAATCTGAGCTGTCCTGTGTCTCCACAGAGGCTGGGATGATGGGGCTTTTCTCTCCGGCAGCAGGTGCCTGGCAGCAGCTGCCCGGGGATGCCAGCTCCGTGAGCTGGCATGAGAGGAAGTGCTTGTCAGAATGGTCATCACACATGCTAGGCTCAGGCTGCCCAGCCCCAACCCCTGCTGTTCAGGCTGCCTTGGGACACCCTTAAGAGGGGGGTGTCACCTGCATGGCCCTTGGGGTTTGTCTGGGATCCTCCCCCAGACTGGGCTTGCAGCTACTGGTCTTTACATATCAACACTGAACAAAGTTCCTTGGCCACCCCCACTGTTTGACTCCCCTCTGGCCGAGAGTTTTGGGATAGGAAGCCTGAGGTTCATTCCTGGGACTACAGGCATCTCCCGGTGTTCACCCCCCACCCTTTCCCTGGCATGTACTCTGATTACCAGCTCTGTGCCTTGTGTGTGCATGAATGCATGCGTGTGTGACTCTATATGGGTCCCTTCACAGGGCTCTAAAATGGCCCTGTGGCTGATCTTTTTCCAGAATAACTGAGTAAAAGATGGGGCTGCTGGCGAGTGAAGGGGCAGGGAACCTCAGAGGACAGGAAGAAGTGGGATTTAAAATGGAGGAGAGGATCCAAGTGAATTCAGCAGAGTGAATCAGTTGATGGGTTGATTTGTTCCTTCTACAAATATTCTCCAGCACCTAATCCCAGCCTGGAACTGTGGAAGGGGCTGGAGACCCTGCTGTGAACAACTGGCTTGGCTTGGCCTTGCATGGCTCTAAGGTCACAGGCATCGGCTATGTAACCAGGCAGTTTCACTACACTGTGCAAAGAGTGATGATGAGGTTGTACTGGCTCCTGCCAGGACAGGCAGACTCTTAAGAAGCAGCCTGAGGTCAGGAGACATTGGTCTTTGCGGCTTCTTTAAGCCCTTCAAAAGTTATCCTTTGGTGTCTCTGCCACCACATCCTTGCCTAGCTCTTGGTCTCCTCCAGTTCTGTCTCCATCTGTAGGAGTGTCTGTGACTCTGTCTCCCTGTCCCTCCCAGCCTCCTGGGCACCAAGTCTCATGGCTCTCAGGGCTGACAGGCGGAATAGCTGCTGGCATGGGGGCAGGGAGCTGCCAGTGCCATGGCCCCAGGGTGAAAGCTGACGTCTGTCCAGGAGCATCTCTCTCCCTGCCAAGAGCTGAGATCTCTGGTCGCATGCCTTCCCTCTGACACAGGAGCCGGCATCTGTCACTCACAGAGCCACCCGCTCCCTGGAACCCAGCCTCAACCCGGAGCAGCCATGGGACAGCTGCGGCATTGCAGCCAGCACAGAGGCTGGCTCCTCTTACAGCCTCGGGCCTGGACCCCACTTGTGCCCTCCCTTAGTGATCCTGCCGACTTCCTGGGCCAAGTGAGGGCTCAGACTGGGCGGGCAGGGAAGACGCCACACAGTGGACCCAAGAACCCAAGACTTCCAGTCTTACCTTTGAGAATGATGAGGGATGCCATCTCCCTGGCCCAAGTGCAGGGTGCAATCATGACAGAGGAGACCTGCCTCCTTCATAACCAAGTGGTGGGGTTGCAGCTTCCCTCTTTCCCCTTCTTCAAATTATTTATTGAATTACAACCATATGCCAGTCACTGAACTAGGTCCTGGGATGCAATGGTGAGTAAGACAGATATGGACCCTGAATTCAAGTTACTTTCAGACTTTCTTCACTAGGATTCCTGCTAAGAAATATATTTTACTTCATTACCCAGGGTACAAACAGACACACTCAACCACGTTTTATTTATATATCTGAAAAAGAAGTTTTACAAACAATACTCATCCTTACTTCATATGATACATAATCTTCTATTATTCTTTTTTAAAAAGCTGGTCATGGAGTACTTGATGATTTCACAAGCCACTGATGGGACGTAGCCTGCAGTTTGAAAAGCCCTGGTCAACACGGGAGAAAGACAATTGAACAAATGTAACAGGAATTTACGATGGGAGATTGCTGCCCCATTTTGACCTGGGGACAAATATCAAAGATTCAGGACCCCAAGCCAGGCATCCTTCATGTGCAGATTGTTTATAAGGAAAACAGCTCAGACACTTGAGCCCCATAATCACACCAAGGATAGATAAAGGGGTCTGACAGGGTGGAGGTCTGTGGGAACCACTGAGTGGATTTCTTTGGCGAGAGCTTTGGCTGTGTTGTTGAGAGGCCCCTGCAGCCTACCGGTGAGGGAAAGTCAGGTTAGGGGGAGGAGGGGCTAAACCCAGGTCTGCTGAAGGCACTTCACTGGGCTCCTTGGAGATCCTGGAGATGTGTGGTGATAAATCCATTCTAGCAGGCTCAACATGAGGCTCAGCCCACGTCAGCAAAACCAAAAACCTGTGTTGGTTCCTATTAACTGTAAATGCCTGGCTTGCTCAGAAAACCAAGTTTAAATACAGCCAATGAGTTCTCGCCCACTCATTTTTTCATTCCTAAGCAACCGCCTGCTACCCGCTTCATAGGACCCCTCCTTCTCAAGTAACTTAATGTCAGCCCATCAGAACACTTCCTCGCTTGCTTCCGCGTTCACTCTGTGTGAGCTTGCCCTTCCCACCCTCTCAGCAGAGCTCCCTTCGACTTTGCGAATGGGTTGCTGCCTGATTTATGAATCGCTCAATCAAGTTGTGAGAACCTAGATTGCGTGAGAAGTTTTCCTTTATCAGTGACCTGCAGGTTGGAGACGCAGTCACCGAGGAAGCAGAGTAGATGCTGATGGAGTCTGACACTGCCCTGGAAATCAAAGGAGGTTCTTGGGCCAGCTGCTCTGGTGGGGCCTGGGCGTGGGTCGGACCCCATCTGTGTGAGTGAAGCAAGTGCCCTGGAGTCTGTCCCATGGACCAGAAATGCGCACATTCAGAGGGAACCTGCACGCGCCCCACGTATGCCAGGCAGTGTCAGGATGTGGACTCACAGGTGCCCAGGGGCAAAGGGAGGGATCACAGGGGGCATCTGGGAAGATGAAAAGTGCAGGGAGAAGGCTCAGTAGGACGTCTCCAAAACCCCCACAGAAATTCCTACACGAGAGAGTCCTCTCCAGCCATCTGCCAGGTCTGGAGGGGAAGCCCCTAACTGCCTTCTCCCCAACTCTGCTGGGAGCGCCCGGCACCAATGGAGGTTGGGAGGCTGGTGGGAAGGAAAAAGAGCATCCAGCTAAAATAGAGCCAGGGAGCTGAGATACTTTATGCTAATTCTGAGATTGAACTATTGCATGGACCTGGACACTCTCATGACAGGGTGGAGGCGGTATTTACACTGTAAAGTGACTGCAGGCTGCTGTCCTTTTACCCAAGACTGAGCCGAAAAACCACAGAATCTGCCCAGGTTTACACCCAGGGCCGGGGAGTTATCTTCACTGAATAAAGCTGAAAGGGGTGGGGAGAGGCAAAAATACAGGTTCGATGGTTATATTGGTGTCATGTCTGTTCACAGTCCGACTTCACAGGCGTCGACAATGAGGAGTGTTTAGTGCCATGACGAGGGAAGTACCAGGAGTGGGGCAAATGGTGGGAGGGGCGCGGAAGTGATGGTCAAGGAGGGCTCCCTGAGGAGCCTTAAGGTGAGACCCGAAGGCTGAGGGGGAAGAAAACAGCTCTAGGTGGAGGGGTGGCAGGTGACAAGCTGGGAAATGGGAAGAACCTGGAATCTCGGAGGGGTTGGAGGAAGACGCGGCTGTGGGGTTGGCAGGGCTGGAACCTGCAGGCCTGGAGGCCCTGCGAGGGGTTTGGCCTGGATCCTGAGGCAGCAGGTTTTACCCAGGGGGTATTGAGTGTGGATTAAGAATATCATGGGTAGCCACGTGGAAGTTTGGAACGGATGAAATTGGAGGAAGGGGACTAATGAAGGGCTGCCCTGGCTTAAAGAGGTGGCAGCAGGACGGAGCTCACTGGTGGGGTTTGAGAGACACTAGGAAGACAGAACCAACAGGGCTTGGAGGTGCAAGGGGGTGAGGGAGACGATGGGCTAAAGGCGGCATCTGCGGGCATACCCTGCTCAGACGATTAGGCGCACGGGAAGTCCAGGCTGGAGGTATGAGTGGATGGGTTCATTGTTGGTGGCTTAGATTTGAAAGCTTGGAGATGAAAGCAGACTGCTGGCTATGCTGGTCTGAGGCTTGGTGGATGGGAAGGGAAGAGCGTATGGAAAAGGAGAGGGCTCAGGGCCTAAGCAGACAAACATTCAGAGTCAGAAACTGGAGGGTGTGCTCCCCCAGGAGGCTGAGAAGGTGCAGTCACAAAGGTAGGAGGAAACTGGAGAGTGCCACAGAGGGAGGAGAGCATTTCAAGAAGGGGCTGCTGTCCACTGCGGTAAGCACTGGACAAAGAAGACTGCTGAATCCATCCATGAGGAGGGTTTTGGTGGGAGGTGGAGGCAGTAGCACTTGCTGAGGGCTGAAGAGTGAGGGGCAGGTGAGACGAAGAAGCTGGCCCCAGGAGCTGCCTCTGCTTCTGTTGCCCACAACAGCTGTCTCTTCTTGCCCTACTTTTTCAAATCCCAAATTGTGGGAGCCCCCAAATCAAGGTTCTCAACCCCCTTGGTGCCCCAGATTGGGAGTCCTGGGAGACAGGCCTTGGGGGGTCTTCTCGTGGGCAGAGGAGGTGTGTGGGGCTTCCCACACAGTCTGCTCTGCCCACACCCACTTTTACTGGGAAAACCACCAAAGGTCCTATGTTGGTATAGGAATTTCACCCTGCCTGCCATCACCTTGGTTAAATCTCAGCACAACAAGAGAATCCAGACCAGGTCATGTAAGCTGTTTATTGGTTTGTTTTAAAAATATGTATTTTATTTATACACGAAGTTTGGTGAGAAGCGCTCGATTAGTTCAGACAACATCTGGCACTTGATGCTTGTCTCTCCTACCTTTCTCCCACCCTCTTCTCCCCCTCCTGCTGGTCAATGTGCAATTCTGGAGGGTGGGGTGGGGATGCCCCCAAAGCAAGAGGCTTACTAAAAGCTAAGGAGTCAGGTCTAGCTGGCCTCTGCCTGCGGCCATGTCATCCACAGACACCGAAGTGCCTGTCAGTGGCCAGCCTACGGCACCTGTCTCAAGGCTCCTGGGCTATGCACCAGCACAAAACCAGTCTCCTTCCAGCCAGCTGGGCTGGTAGCCCGGCCTGCCTCCCAAGTGCATTCCTACCTATGCAGCAGGCAGTGAGTGCCAGGGGAAGGGCACACACCTCTGCAAGTCTTGAGAACAAAGCACAGAGAGATTCACAAAAAAATAAGATTTCCACTCGGAGACATGTCACTGGGACAGTCTAAACTAAGCCCCACACTGGACTCGGGGAACATGGGAGAAGAGAAATCGCTGGGCGGTGGCGTGGGTGCTAGGGTGCCAAGGGAACTTGGGATGACAAAAAGAAACATAATACTTTACTTGCCGGCAGTGCCGCCCTTCAGCACTGCCCTGAGTGTTCCGAACGTCTGGCCCTTCGACAGCTCGGCGAGGTAGGTTAGGAGGAGCCGGGCTCCGGCTTCCCGGGCTGCCCGGAGCGGGCATGGGACACTGCGGGGGGATCTGTGCAGCAGATACACGGCGGGAGGGTAGCCGAGCTCCTGCCTGCTCAGGCTCTGCTGGCCGGTGCTTTGTCACACTCAGGGTGACAGTTCTCTTCATTAAAAGGTTTGCATATGCTAAACAGGATTGTCAGTAGCTGAAGAGGCCCTAGGGGTAATTGGACTAGAAAAAGTGTTTTTCCCTGATAAAAGCCTTCTCACAGGACCTCTGCGAGAGCCTGGTCCCTGCCCCAGGAGGTTCCTGTGTATGGGAGCCCCGGGGACCTGGGCCGAGCTGGTGGGGCCACATTGCTTCCTTCCGAAGGACACCTGTGGGTCATCCTCCTCCCAGAGCACGGAGGCCTGGCCAGACCATCCTGAGGTCCCTTCCCTCCCACTCCCAAGCCTCTGGGTGTGGAGAAGAGCTGGGGACCACACAATCTCATCCTCACTGGCTAGAGGCAGAGAGCCCTGGGCCCGGGCAGTCGGGTTCTTTCTTCAGACAGGCTGAGGGGCCACCACAGCTGAGTGCTGCTGAGCTAATCTGAGCTGCTTAGCTCCAGCCCCGGGCAGCTCAGCCCCCGGGCCTGACGGGCAGGCCTGCCAGGCTCTGGGAGCGCTGGCTCCCTCACGACCCTCCAGTATTAACACTAATACTCTTCACAGGAGGCCAACTCTCCTGGGAAGAAAAGGCAACCCCAGTGTCCAGGATTATTCCTGTGGCCCAGGTCCCGCTTCCAGTAGTTTTTATCTATTTATTTTGTAGGACAGACCCCAGCATGACCTGAATCAAAACACAGGGAAAAGAACAGGACCGTGGGGACAGTGGGAGGCCTGCGTGAGCGCCAGAGACTACAGTGCCCACCCACGGGGGCCGGGAGGAAAGCCCGCCTGTCTCCAGCTGGGGACGGCCGCGGCTGCCTGACACTCGCCAGATGGGAGACCGGCCACAATGGCCTGTATCTGGCCTCTGAGTGTGTGTAGAGGGTATGTGCACACACGTGTGCAAAGAGGGGCATTCAGCCATCCCTGGCACCTCAGCCCACGTGGCAGGGGTCTTCATTCTGCCCCTGGGTGGGTGAAAGCCCGTCAGGTGCCACACTGGATTCCGTTTTTGCTTTTTGAGAACAGAGTTTTCCTGGCAGTTTCAGCAGCTCCATGGACACTCTTGTTCAGAATTGAGAAGAGGCAGTGTAAGTCGCCACCGACATCCATGGAAAAAACATTAGTTCTTTGCTCAAGTAAAAAAATATCAAATATAATAAATTTATGAAATCCCATTCACAACATATACAGTCTCCGTGTCAGGTTTTGCCCCTGGGGAGGGGTTGCTTTGCAGAGCCTGAGAGTGTTGCCTGACCAGAGCAAGCCACAGGCATGTGTGGGACCTCCAGGGAGGGACAGGCCACTCCAATGGTCAGCTCTGCCAATTGCTTCTGACTGTTGATGCGGGTGCCACACAACTCTGCCTTGTACCACCCAGGACAGAGGTCCACCTCTTACCCCACAGCCTGAAGGAAGGAAGGCCCCAGCTGATGCTGCTTTGTGACTGCATTCGGGCTTGCCACGATGCACAAGCCTCCTCTCAGTGTGTCCTGGCCAGCCGGGGCTGAGGCTCACACTATTGACTCACGGTCCCTGTCTGGGGATGGAGGGAAGTCTGCAAGATCTTCACTGCGGCTGTAGTCAGATGCCCGCACCTGGAGGTTATCACTGGTGGCCCTGGTGACACTGTCATAGGAGGGAGGGAAGGAGGTGGAGGAGATGGAGGAGCTGGAGGGTGGGCCAAGGCGCTGGGAGAAGTTCTCATTCATCATGTAGGCGATGAGGCCCTCTCGCTCAGGGGCATCCTCTTCGGAAAGGCCACTACTGCCCGTCTGCTGGCGGAAGAGGAAGGAGGCATGCCTCATGGAGCGCTGCAGCAGGTGCCTGCGGAAGGCCCTCTGGATGACTGTGGCCGACACCTCCTCGTGCTTGCGCCGGAGCGTGGTGGTGATGGGCTCATAGGAGATCTTAGATGGGTTGGCTGCCATGAACTTCTCCTCCATCTGGATCTTCAAGGCATCCATCTCCCCAGACTCACCCAGGACCCTCTTGGTGAAGGCAAAGAGGATGTCCATGCAGTGGATACGGTCCCCGCTCACCATGGGCAGGTCCATGTTGATGAGGCTTATCTGGTTAGGCTTGGCGATACGGAGAGGCTCAGACAGGGCATCAGCAAAGTCAGACAGGGCTGAATACTCAATGAACTGAGTGGCCTCCGGGTCAAACTTCTCCCAGATCTCATAGAACATGTCAAAGTCATCCTCGCTCAGGGGCTCAGTGCTCTCCTCAGTGGCCACGCTGAAGTTCTCCAGGATGATGGCAATGTACATGTTGACCACAATGAGGAAGGAGATGATGATGTAGGTCGTGAAGAAGAGGATGCCCACAGCTGGGCTCCCGCAGTTCCCCCGGGAGCCGTTGCTGTTGAGCAGATTGGGGTTGCAGTAGGGAGGACCTGTGTTGAGAATGGGACTGAGGAGACCATCCCAGCCAGCCGACGTGGTGATCTGGAAGAGGCACAGCATGCTGTTGGCGAAGGTCTGGAAGTTGAACATGTCATCAATGCCAGCCTCCCACTTGACATACGCGAAGTTGGCCATGCCGAAGATGGAGTAGATGAACATGACGAGGAAGAGCAGCAGGCCGATGTTGAACAGGGCAGGCAGGGACATCATGAGGGCAAAAAGCAGTGTGCGGATCCCCTTGGCCCCTCGGATCAGCCTCAGGATGCGGCCGATCCGGGCCAGGCGGATGACTCGGAAGAGCGTTGGGGAGAAGAAGTACTTCTGGATGATGTCTGAGAGCACAGTGCCTGTGGGAAACAGTAGAGATGGCAGCCACAGATGCCACGTCTGGCCTTCTCCCAGTCCAATATCACTGGCGGTGCAGTGAGGAGCCAGGGAGAGGACGGGCCTTTCTAGGAAGACTGGGTCGAATCGGGCATGTTAGGACCCTGCCTCCTCCCCCCAATCTGAGCCATAATTCAGAAAATTAGGACCCACTGTGCCTTCTTAGACCATTTATAACTTAATCTTCTGAGTACATCTGCCCAACAGACCTGTACCAGCCCCATCTTTTAGACAATGGATTCTGAGACCCGAGAGGACACTCTCAGCATCTTGGAGGTCCAGCATGGACCACAACACAGGCCTTCTAGCTCCTTGTTTCTTTAAGTGTGGTCCGAGGACCAACAGTAACAGCATCTGCCGGGTGCTTGCTAGAAATGCAAAATCTCAGCTCAGCCCAGGTCCTCCAAATCAGCGCCTGTGTTTCAACAAGCCCAGGTGGTTCATGTGCACACTGCAGGGCAAGAAGCACTGGCCTAGATATCGGAGAGCTCCCCTACACCATACATGCCTCTGCATCTTATTTCAGCCTCTCTGGGATGGTTCCTATCAACCTCCTCTTCCTCTCCTGGTCCCCTTGGTGGCTAACCTGTGTCTGGAGTTTTAAGGAGCAGGGATATAAATGATAGGGGCAAGAGTGAAACGAAGTCTCCTCATGTGAACTTTCCAGATTGCTCATCTAATCATGTCACTGGCTGACCTGTGTCCTAGAGTTAACTGTCAATAGGGCACTGGGCTGACACTTTACAGTCTTCACTTCATTTAGTCCTTCCAGTCACCCTAGGAAGTGAGGTGGCACCATCATCTTTGTCTTCCAGAGGATAAAACTAAGAAATGAGGGAACTTACCCAATTGTCACCTAGTATGTGAGAAGCTGGGAGTTGGCCCAGACACTCTGGGTCTAAGTCAGCCTCTTAGCCACACCTCTGCTAAGGTCCAAGCACCAGGACCAACAGGTGTTCCTCAAGCACATGCAGCACCTCCTGAAGTTTTTGAGATGGTACCTTACGTGTCACTCCTGCTGACAGCCTGCATTCTCTAAAGAATTCCTGAATTCTCTAAAGCTTCCTTCCAGTCCCCACCAGGCATGCACACTCCTGCCCTCACTCTGACCTGGGGTCTCCCAGAGCATTTCCTGCCCCTACATGGGACTTCTAACCATCTGCCCATCACTGCAGTGACCGCAGCCCCTGCCTTAGTCTCTTGAGTTCACTGAAGGCAGGGGCTGCATATGGCAGAACAATGAAAGTCACAGCCATCTCAAGGCAGAGCCCCATGAGGTAGACACAAAAGTTCATGCTCTGAGCACATCTGACAAAAGAGAAAAAAATAAATAAATCGGACTTCATCAAAATGAAAAAATTTTTGTGCTTCAATGGACAGCATCAAGAAAGTGAAAAGATAACCCACAGAATGGGAGAAAATATTTGTAAATCATATTTCTGACAAGGGACTGATCTCTACAATAAAAAACAACCCAATTTAAAAATGTCTCCAAAAATATATATATAATGGTCAACAAGCACATCATGTTCAACATCATTAGTCATTATGGAAATGCAAATCGCAACCACAATGGGTACAACTTCACACTCACCTGGATGGCTAAAATAAAAACAAGACATAGTAACAGGTGTTGGTGAAGATATGGAGTAATGGGAACCCCTCAAATATTAACGGTGGGAATGTAAAATGGTGCAGTCACCTTGGGAAACAGTTTGACAGTCCCTCAAAATTTTAGATTAGTAGTTAACTAACTATGGTGGGGAAAGGAGGGAGTGTGGGGAGTGACTGCTAATGGGTTCAGGGTTACTTTTTAGGGTGATGAAAATGTCCTAAAATTAGATAGTTAATGACAGTTGCACAACTCTGTGAATATACCAAAATCACTGAGTTGAACATTTTAAAGGTTGAATTTTGTGGTATGTGATTTATATCTCAATAAAGCTGTTACAAAAAAGGAGTTTGGGCTCTGAGATCAAACAAACATGAGTACAAATCCTATTGCTCCTTTTCCCTAGCTATGTGGTATCTCCCTGCCTTGGTGCTGAGTTTACATGACGAATACATGAAGGAGCCTGGCATGTATTAGTGACTAGATTTCAGAATATTCCCTCTCCAAGGATAATCTCTGACATGGAGGGCTATCTGCCTCCCATCCCTGGGGGTTCATCTCATCCTAAGCCTCTTTCTCCTTCAATCTAGGGGGCAGGTTTTCTTGGGAGGGTAGGAAAGCCTCCACTGCCCCCACCCTCTTTCCCGGGATTATTCTGGAAGCTTCCCGAACAGTCAGAGAATGGCATTCTAGGGGGGTCCTCTGCCAGATTGCTTTCCTTGGACTGAGCAGGTTCTCCCAAAAAGTATTCTTTGGTGTGTGTGTGTGTGTGTGAGAAAGAGATGGTGGGATGAATGAGGAATGTGGAGCGGAAAGAATGCCTAACGCTGTACTTGATATTAATGGTGGACTGCCCCAGGCCCAGGGGCTAGAGGAGAGGTCTAGCCTGGGAAAGGCATCTCTGTTCCTCAGACTTTCATACGCACCCACGATGGAGAGGATGACAACCACAAAGTCGAAGATGTTCCAGCTGTTGGTGAAATAATAGTGGCGCAGGGCAGCCATCTTGACGATGCATTCGCCTGTGAAGATGGCCACGAAGAGCAGGTTGATCTTGGCTAAGATGTTGACTTTCTCAGGGCTCTGGTCATCTGTCTCCACCATCATGGTCACCATGTTCAGGCAGATGAGGAACATAATAGTGACGTCAAAGGCCTGCTTGGTCACGATGTCAAATATGAAGCCCTGGTACTTGTTCTGAAAGGAGGGGCAAACAGGGTGACTCGGTAGGGACCACTGAGAGGCCAGCAAGGCCCCTGCTGATGGCCCCCGGCCAGACCATCCACCCTCCTACTCTACCTTTTGGTAGACACCCCTGCCAGACTCCTACTGGGAGGACAGAGGAAGAAGGTATGGGGGCTGAGACTGTCTGGCCTTCCTGCTAAAATGCTCCCCAAGCTTCAAAGCTCAAGCCTCAGGAATGTACCCCCCCACCCCAGTTCTCCCTGATGGATCTTCAGGAAAGGATTTCTCTGACCCTGAATTTCCTAAGTATGTTGTTCATTATGCTTCTCTTCTTGCTCCAACTGCCTCAAATTTAAAGTTCAATTCTAGTAATTGTATCAGCCCTCAGGCCTTATGTATTTTCTGTATTTTTTTATGGAATTCATTTTATTTATTTTACTATATTTATATGTGTCTTTAATTATAAGCCAGATCATGTTATTTTGGGGGGAGAGAAAAAATTATAAGTAAGTGGAACCCCCGCAAACACACACATGGATAATGAACCTAGAACAGAGACAGGTGAATAGGAAAGAATCAGATGAAAGTGATGAATTGGATTAATGAACTGGAGCTGCCATTTAGGTTATGTCACCCAATAGTTTGAAAACTCTCCCTCTCCCTGCAAAATACACACACACTACAATGGTGCTATTAAGCCTTGTGGGTCAGTATTGCCAAGGCCCCAGCACCCCTTTCTTGCTGCACCCACCACGGCACTCTTGACTACAGATCCCTGTTTGGGTTGTAAGGATAAGGTTGGGAGATGGGCTTGGGGGCTGTGAGACTGTTCTGCTCTTCCTGGTAGGTGAGGAGGGGGCTCTCAGAGGCAGAAGGGTTTCTATGAGTGGGGAGGGTCCCCCGAATGTCATAGTCTTGTCATGGCTTCTTCCCTATCTCTATGAGACAGAGAACTTTGTGTGTGGCTAGACATCCATGAGTTTCCTTCTTCCCTAGAACTTGCTGAGGGCCCCAGGCTGGGCTGAGAGACCATGAAGAGGCCCCAGTTGCTGGCCATATGTCATGGGGTCTTCCAGGGCCCCCGAAGCATGTCCTCCCCACTCCTGCTAAATCAGGAGCCTGGCATACCAGTGGCCGTGGGATGGGCTTCTGGGGCTTCTTGGAGCCCAGCTTCTTCATGGCATTGTAGTACTTCTTCTGCTCCTCTGTCATGAAGATGTCCTGGCCCCCTAAGTGCAGAGAGACAGTCACCAGCCTCATTTTGGAGTCCTCAGAGACCCTAGCATGAAGGCTCAGGGGTCTTGCCTCCTTGATGAGGATGCGCGGTTGGCCCCTCCTTACTTCCTCTCCTGGTGGAGAAAAGGACATTCTTCTCCTGACCCAGCGATTTCTCCCCAAACTGGCTTTTCTAGGGGCCCCCTCTCCAGTCACCTGGAGATCTCTCTGGCTTTCCGACCTGGAAACCTAGCTCTCAGCCCCTATCTCACCCTTCCCCTGTGCTCAGCCAGCCTTGTTCTCTCTGCCCACTTGGTTTACTACAACCTGATCATGGCCCCTATGATGGAGAAGACCCCGGCCTCTTGGCCTTGTGTCTGCTCAGGCCCCACCCATGTTTCCTGATCATGGGCCAGGAAAATAGTCCCAAGCCCCACATGAACTTCTCTTAGGAGCCTCATCTCTCAGGTAGATTACGGCAGATGTGGGGCTTCCCACACCTGTAAGTTATCTTCTTACAGGTTTTGGCATGTTACACCACGGACACCCCCCCTTCCCATCCCATTCCAGCAGCAGCAAGAAGAGGACCACCCCCAAAAGGGAAGGTGAAGTGGGGCCTGGAGCCTGAATGGTTTCTCAACCCCGGGTGCCCAGCCCTGCCTGCTTAGCTCAGGTGGGGAGCCTGTGCTCTACGTATCTTTTTCTTCTGTTGGTTGAAGTTGTCAATGATGACACCGATGAAAAGATTCAGGGTGAAGAAAGATCCGAAGATGATGAAAATGACAAAGTAGATGTACATGTAGAGGTTGTACTCCCACTGGGGCTGCTCTTCATACTAAGGGGAAGAAATCAGACAGGGGAGTCAGAATGGCTGGGGCTGAGGAGTCAGGGCAAGGTGGTTTGGGGGGTTGGGGGAATGAGGTCTAGGGATCTTGATCTTGGGGGCTGGAAGGGATGTGGGCTAGAGGCCCAGAGAAATGTGGCCCAGGGGCTCAGACAGGTGAGCATGGGGATGGAGGCAGAGGGTAGGCCTGGGGTGTCCTTTCTGTGGGAGAGAGGTATGTCCAGGGGAAGGTCACCAGCACAGGTGCGTGTATGAGTGCGCATGTGCATGTATGGAGCAGGGCCAGGGGTAGGTGGGAATAGAGGCAAAAAGAGCAGATGGTGACAGGCAAGGAGAGCAGGGACCTGGACTCAGGGCAGGCACATTATCAATGTGCCTCCAGCTCCTGAGGCACAGGGAGGTCTGAATATATCAGGGTGTCTCAGTTTTCATTGAACTATCAGCGTGATTGGATGGGGCACAAGGATGAAGAAGAAATTTGATCTGAGTCTCTGTTGCATCCACATCATCCTCCTGAGGCAAGACTAATATGAGAGTAAATGACAGTGAGTTTCATTTGAGAGACATTTGGGCACTCCTTGGGAAGCCACAGTCTTGCCCCAGGGCCAGGACTGGGCATCCCAGCAAACCTCAGGTTGACATGACATCTTGCCCTTATGGGCTGGGCTCTCAGATGTGGACACAGTTGCTTATTTTGGTGGGAGAAGCCAGTGTGGTAACCTACCCCCCGGGAGTCCACAGCTGCATACATAATGTCCATCCAGCCTTTAAAAGTTGCCTGGAAAGAAAAGACAAGGTTAAGAAAATCATTTCACTCTGCATCGTGCCTGAGCCACTTAGGGCTGAGCCTCCTATCAGGAATAAGCAACCCCACTCTTCTCCTTCAGCTCTGTCCAACTGGCTGAGAGGTCAGGGGAAAAAAAGGCTTTCTTGTTTTAGGGGGTGGCAGCATGGGCTGGAGGTAGAGAGAAAGTCAGCCCAGCAGACATCACACGTAGGGCATGCAGTGGGGGAATTGACTTCTTGATTGAGGTTGAGAAAGCCAGAGGCTGGGGAGGCCTGAAGGAGGCCTGCCCATCAGACTCACATTCATTTCAGAATCTAAAATGGCACAGGTTCCTGACAAAGTGGTGCCAGGGACAGAGTGATGGGGCTTGGGCTCTCTGTTCCAGCTTATGGTCCACCTCGGTGCTGGCCTGGTCCCCCTGGCCATGCGTCTCAGTGAACTTTCTCATCCATGAACTTTCAAAGTGAGTCCCAGAAGAATCCCAACCATTCTCCATCTTGAAGGGAGCACTTCTGCCAGCAGTGTGTTAGTAAGTGCTTTAAACGCTGGCATTCCAGCAGAAAAAAAACAAAAGCCCTGATCGTTGTGTTTGCTAATTTCTCTGTGATGTAAACATTCCCACCATGGCTAATGTCAAGCTACAAACATGATGCTACTGAACGTGGAGTTGGGAGGAGGTGCGCAGGAGCTCTCCATTAGGGACCATTTCCACCCCACAGGTACCGAGGGCATAAAGAACCTCAAGACTGTAGACAGTGGTACAATGTAATGCTATGTTTTGAGTATTTAGTACCTTTGATTTAATATTACTTATTTAATCATAACTTTACGTAATTCAGTTTTTAGTAACAGTTGTGTTTAGCAATTGACTTGCAAAATTCTTAGAAATTTAACAACCAAACTAACTCTAGCACACCCCTGCCTTTGGAATAAGGGAGAAAAGAGAGAGGCTGAAGGGAAGAGGGCCATGGTGCTGACAGTATCAGGTGGTCTGTGCTGGTTCGAATCTGTTGTGCACCCCAGAAAAGCCAAGTTCTTTAATCCTCATTCAATATTACTGGGTGGGAATTCTCTGTTTCCACAGTGATTGGACATACCCAATTGTGGGTAGTACCTTTTGCTTAGATGGTTTCCGTGGAGATGTGTCTCCACCCATATAAGGTGGGGTTGCTTAAAAGAGCCCTTTAAGAGGGAACCACTTGGGAAAGAGCCCACAGCGCCAATAGAGCCCACACAGCCAGAGACCTCTGGAGATGCAGAAGGGAAATGGCCCCGGGAAAACCTTATGAAATGAGAAGAGAAAGCTAGCAGACATCACTATGTGCCTTTCCAGCTGTTAGAGGGGTTCTGAACCCATCGGCCTTTCTTGAATCAAGGTATCTTTTCCCTGGATGCCTTAGACATTTTCACGGCCTTAGAACTGTAAACTTGCAACTTAATAAATTCCCCTTTTTAAAAGTCATTAATAAATTCCCCTTTTAAATAGCCATTCCGTTTCTGGTATATTGCATTCTGGCAGCTTTTTCAAACTAAAACATGCCCCATCTGGTATGCTGTGAAGACTCAGCAAGAATCCAAGACATACTCGATGGGGAGAATGACTGGCTAGTGCAGCCTCACTTGTGCCTTTGGCAAAACCCAGCCCAATTCTTTGCTTCCTTTGAGGGCACAAGCTTGGGTGCACAAACTTTGCATGCCTAAGAGTTCTTACGAGGCAAGCAAGGTAAATGGAGAAACTGAGGCCCAGAGTGAGCAAGCTACATTAGCAACCTGTGTCACAAGGCCCTCACCTGTAAAAGGAGCCTGAAATGCTTTGGAAACTGCTGGGGACCACCCAAGGTTACAAGATGCTTATGTCTGATTCCTCCCAAACCCTTAAAGGTTCTGTCTGCAAAGGCAGGCAGTTCTCTGTCTGCATAGGAGGGGTCTCCTTCCAAAGGCCTAACAGTCAGAAGGACAATTATGGGGGTGAGAGGCTGCTAGGGGTTGGCCCTCATCCTGTTCTCCACTGGGTGCTGCATGGGAGTCTTTGGGGGAAAGTTACTGTTGGGATTGAAGGAATGAGTAGATGTGCAAAAAGTTTTCAGGAAAGTGTCTGCTGAGTTTTCCTCTGCTTTGGGGACTAGAGACAGGTGTTGGGACTGGAGCTTGGGAGCTTTATGCATTATGGTTCTGTTGACACTTCTCTTGTAGAGGCTAATGGGAGGTCAATGTTACAGCATGTGTTATAATCGCTGAAGCCTCCTGTACTCACAAATCAATGGAAACTTTGTAAAGACTGGGTAGGGTTGTGTGGACTCAACCATCACACATTTTGCACATCAAAAATGGAAATAAACATATAGTTTTAAACAAAACAAGAGGTTTCATTGCCTTTCTTTGGGGACAGCGGGTGCATGGTCTGGGAATCGAACCCAAGTCTCCTGCATGGAAGGCGAGCATTCTACCACTGAACCACCCACGCACCCCTCACTGCCTTTTATAACAGAGGGTGACCAGAGGCACAATTTTGCTAATAGTTCAATTCCTGGATTGTCTATGATTTTTCACTCTTCACCTTTGCCAAACTGCCAGCATGAAGAGGTCAGATTGACTGCTGGCCGTGAGTAGGTTCTGCTTCAGTGCTGACCTGGCCCCCATGCCGTGCATCTCGGAAAACGCGGCATCTACTGTATAACTGAAAACCTAGGGACTTTCTAAGGAGCCAAAGGGTCCCTGGAGAATTCTTAGCCCTCTTTGGGCAGGTGTCACCCTATCGTGAAGATCCAGAGTGGCCTCCTTCCTGCCTACTCCCATCCACACCATGGGGGAAGGAAGATACTGCTGGAGAGCCAGTGGGAGGAAGGAAATCCTTCCTCTCCAGGACTTACCACCTGCAGAAGGGCCAGGTATCCAGCTCCCACATTGTCAAAGTTGACTTTCACTTTTGTCCAGTACAATTCGCCAGTCACGTTGAAGGACTCACAGTCGCTCTTGTTGTTCACGATGGTATAGTTCAAAGGCAGGTCGCCCTCAGTCTGGTTGATGCATCTCCCAAACTTCCCCGCAAAGAGGTTCACTCCCATGATGCTGAAGATGAGCCAGAAGATGAGGCAGACGAGAAGGACGTTCATGATGGACGGGATGGCCCCCACCAAGGCATTGACCACAACCTCAAACGGACAGAGCAGAGGCTGAGTTCCTGGGATGCCCAGAGCATATGCCCTTTTCAAGAACCTCACCAAATGAACTTCCTGACTATAAGTCCCTGAGTGGGGAGGGGGCCGGGATCGTGGGCCAAGTAGAACACTTCCTGTTTCCAAGGACAGCTGACCAGGTGTCCTAGTGGGGAGTGAGAGGACGGACAGAGAGCAAAGCACAGCCTTTTCATTTCCACCCTGAAGTCTACTGCAGTTCCAGAGCATAAGCTCTTTTCCTTCTTGGCTCTGCCCTGGTTCCATGATCTTCAAAACTTAATTTTCAACAGGGTTTCTGCTAGTTGAGTATGCCAGAGAAAGGAATTCTGGAGACACGTCTTTAAAACTTCATGCCTCCTGTCAATCTCATTAGTATTTACCTTCTCTGAGCTACATTGCTGGTGTATTTTAGGGATGGTGCTACCGAATGGGTGTTTTCTGCTAGAGTGTGCCCAGGGGACCTGGGTGCGGTGTGATATGTCTGGAGGGTGTTACGACAGCGCTCCCATGTTCTAGTGAGAGCAGAGCCTGGAGGGCCTGTGGTATGGATGCTTCCTGTGCCTTGTCCCCTCCCAGTGGAGTCACAGCCTCACACTCATCATCTGAAATCACAGCACCCAAGAGAGGCTTCCTTGGCAAATCCACTGGGGCAATACACAGAGCCAAGACCCCAGCTGTTCATGAACCAGGAACATGTTTGCAACACAGACTGAAAGTAAAGCTGGGGATGGTGCTGCATGGTATGGCATGCCGAGGATCAAGCGCTGGGATGGATAATGCTAATGTGCTAGGGAGAGGGAGCCCCTGGCTTCCCAACTGGCATGAGGAACCTGGGGAGCAGAGTGGGAAACCAGCTGTTAAGGGGCACCAAGCTCTGGGTACTGGAAGGCCTGGAGTGTGAGCTTGGCTGGGTGTTGTGGCTGCAGCTTTGTCCCTCTGGAATCAAACATCCCTGCTCCTAAAGGTACGGCTACCTTGGGTCAGATTATTCACTGGTGGAGGCTTTCCCATGAGAAATAAGCGATTTGTAAAATTCCCCATGTACTGGGGTGTTGGCAAAGTTCAAAACATCAACCCAACGGTGGGCCAAGTGATGGGGTCTGCTGGGTCAGTGAGAGACACAGGTATGCCTTCTGCAGCACAAGAGAATTTTGCACATCTTGTTAAAAAAAATCACATACACACACGCACACATATTTGTTTGTTTTCTGGCTATACATATATATATATATATATATATATATATATATATATATATATCATGGCTAATGTTTTCCTTAGTAGGCTTTTTTATTGCCTTGCATGCTTGTAAAATTTGGTAACTTGAAAAACATACTTAGAAAATAGCACAGAACAGTTTGCTAAGCAAATGACCATTTCATTCTGCAAACGATGAGAAAATAGGACCTTCTGGAACATGCTCCTACCCAGCCAGGCAAGATCCAAGGTCCTAGCTCTAGGCTGGGCCCGTTTGATGAGCAAACTGAGCCTGGGGGACCCCTCAGAGGAACCGCCTTCCCCTGCCCGCACTGGGAGGCAGCAGCCCTTCTTACCCTCATGCCTTCAAACCGTGACAAGGCTCTCAGCGGTCGGAGGGCGCGCAACGTTCGCAGCGACTTGATGGGGCCCATCTCGGCAAAGCCCAGGGTGTTTGCCACCAGGCTGACCAGGGAGACCTGTGGGAGGTGAAGCGAGGTGTGGGGGTGGGCGGGGAAGAGGCAGATGTAGGCTCTTGGGACCACGTGCGATGGGACTGGGTGCGAGGGAGCCTTCCCCACGGCTGGTCTTTGTTATTCCAGGGCTGGATCGTCTCCCCCAGGCTCTCACACCAGGGGCCCGGCTTCCTGTGGCCCAACTGTGTCCTGGCCCTTGACCTTTCCTGAGAGCCTGCCGCGTTCAGGCACTCCACACACCTCACCCAGGGTACTGCAACGCACCACTCCTGGTCTACAGGGGGGAAAATGGACATCCAATGCCACGGGCTGGGGCAGGGGAACAGGGACTCCAAGTCTGGGTCTCTGATCCCCACAGGCTCTCCTTTGAGCCACATTCCAGCCTTCAAGCCTGTCCGTCCTTCCCCCAAGGAAGCCTCTTCCGGGGAAGGAAGGATGGTCCTGGGTTGCTCGCGAACAGACAGACTGCTGGGCATTTCCACAAAGCTGTATTACTTTGTAATATCCCGACATCTTCAGAGCTGGAGGCCCAGGTGCTGGGATTGCAGCGTTTTATTCTGTCTGCCCTGCCCCCTCCCCTCCGCACTGGAACATTTTATCCTTCTAAAAGCTCCATGGGCTCCTACTCTCTTCTTACTTCACCACTGGCCCAGGATCACAGGTTGAAAAAGACCTCCTGCCTGACTGTGCCTGCAGTCACCAGGAACACAACGCCTGGGGGTAGTGAAGGGCCACGGGCTGGAGCCTGGGTCCCGCGCCTGCTCCCAGCTATGGAAGCACCAGGCAGGAGGGACTGGGCAGAGGGCTCAGAGGAGAGAGGCATCGGGTCCTCTTCTGAGCGCCCCCAGGCCCTCGAGGACAGAAGGCTGCAAGTCCCCACTCCTGGAGAGGCAGAGCTGTGTGTGTCGTTCAGGGGATCTCCTGATAGCAGGGCTTCCAGGGCTCTGGGCTGCCCTGTCTTCCTGCCCAGATCTCAGCGGCCTTCTCTTTTTTCCAAAGCTCACAACACCTGCCCCACCCAGAGCCTCCCCTCTCAACTGATGGCAGCTCGGTCCTTCCAGCTGCTCAGGCCACAAACCTTGGCGTCAGCCCTACCTCCTCTCTTTCTCTCACACCCTCTGTCCAGCCCATCAGGATTTCCGTTGGCTCTGCCTTCAAAATACATCCCCAGGCCAAACACTTCTCACCACTTCCACTGCCACCACCCCAGCTGGGCCGCTGTCATTTCTCCCCTGGATTACTGTTACAGCCTCCTGTTTGTTCCCCCTGCTTGCACTCATGTCCCCAAACCACATCCTAGAATGAGCCTTTAAGAGCATGACTCAGTTCATGTCACTTCTCTGTTCAAAGCCCTCTATTTTATTCATTCAAAATAAAAGCCCAGTTTTTCAAAGGCTACAACCCCTAATGTGATCTGGCCCCTCCTTTACCTTTCTGACCCCAGCTGCACTTCCCTAACCCTCTCACTCCACTTCAGCCACTCTGGCCTCCTCATAGATCCTAAAGTATGCCAGGCATGTCCTCTACCACAGGGCCTTTGCACTACCATTCCAATCTCTGCACAGAATGTTCTGCCAGATGGAATGTTCTGCCAGATATTTCCTAGCTAACCCCAACTTCCTTCAAATCTCTCAAATGTCACCTTCTCAGTGGGCCCGCTCTGGCGAGTCTATTGAAAGCTGCAACCTGTACCTTCCCCTCAACCCCCCAATCCTGTCTCTCCTAATCCCCTTCTCATCTCTATTTCCTCTGTTCTCTATGGTACATAGCACCTTCTCACATAAAATAACATCAGCTTATTTATTATACTGATTGTTTGCAGTCACCATCATTTACTAGAGTATAAATTCCACATGGGTTGATAATCCCAGCATCCAGAACACTGTTTGTGCATAGCAGATGCTCAATTTTTGTTGAGATGAATAAAAGCATGAATCAATCCTGGAACCATCTTTCCCCAGACACTGGCACTGCCAAGCCTGATGTCTACACACCCCACAAAGAAGGGTGGGGATGGGGCACAATGTGGCAGTGTTAAGAAGCTGCATTTCAGTTCCCACTTCCTACAGCTCAACCTTGGGCAAGGTCCCTCACTGCTCTGAGCCCCTGTTTTCTTCCCTGATCTTGGGACTGAGTGGGGAGCACTAACAGTTCCCTTTCCCCAGCCCCAGCACTGGCTCCCCAGGGTGGCAGGTGGGGTGGGGGCATGGGCGTCCCCAGAGGTCTCTGCAGACCCATTCTGGCCTGCCTTGGGAGATTCCCAAAGACCTTCAGGAATCTCCCAAAGACCTTCAGGAATACCTGGATCAGGGGGCCTAAGAGTTGAGCTGCCAGGATCCTGGACCCTTTTGTGACCCTTCAACAAGGAGGCCTCAGGGGTTCTTCCCAGGCATTACCCCCCTGGGGGTGTGTGAAGAGGATGTGAAGGCTGGGCAAGACTGCCTAGGGCACCCAGTCCTCCCTCCTTCCCTCTTTGCCACCCCAGCACTGCTCATCCTAGCATTAGCATCCTCTTGGCCTCTGTGTCTCTGCATTATTGTTTGGCCCTAGGAGCCTCTCCTGCCACAGCCACTTGCAGTCTGACCTCCCTTCCAGGGGTTGGTGGCCCAGGCATGGACTCTGGCCAGTCTACTGGGAGCTGAGCCCCTCTCTTTGCCCTCTGAGTGGGATGTGAGCACTGGGTATAAGGCCTGAGCTTCTCCCACAACCCCAGAAGGACCAGCCCTACTGCTGTGCAGTGCCTGATGCCAAGCCCAGAAGCTGTTGGCAAACCCTGCCCTTTCTGGAAAGCCTGTCACAGTCTGTAGATTTTGACCCACACTCTGCTCTGTGAGACCCGGCACAGCCTGATCTGCTGATCTGAGCCCTTGACCCACAGTGAGGGCAGACCCAGGGTTGTTCTGCAGCCTGGGCCTTGCAGTTTCTCCTCTGGCTGCTCTCCCACTTGACGGTGCTTTGAGCCCATTGGTCCCTGCACTCACCCTGCTTGTGCCCAGCAGTGTCCTGGGGCCTCAGAAGCTGTGGCACGGGGGTCTCCCTCCCATTTTCCCTACCACTGACTGCTCAGAGGACAGGCCATCCTCCTGCCCCAGAGCCCCTGGACACTCCTGGGCAGGAAAACCCACGCTGTCACCCGATTGTCAAGGGCAGCAATTCAGAAACCACTCAGACAGGGCTCATGGCCTGCCTCCTTCTCACAGGTGACTCTCATGCTCCTGTAACCTGAGGCAGGAGGCTCTCCCCTGCCTGCCCAGCATCCCTTCGTCCACCTTCTTCCATCTGGCCTTTGGCTCACCCCATCCTCCTGTACGGAATGGCCTCCCCTGCCGTGTGCGCAGGCAGGCTCTCCCGGGCCACCTGTCTAGTGGGCCCAGCAGACCCTACACAGCACAGTGAGATGAGTGCTATGATACAGGCTTCTCTGCTCCACTCCCTCTTCCAGCCACCCTAAGAGGGTGAGCCCCCCACTCCTGCCTTTGCTCACACCCCAGCCGGGACAGCCCTCGGACTGCCCCCTTGGGGCATCTAGTCTACCACGAGGTCCTGCTCCTCCCGCTCGGGCGCCCAGCCTTGCGCCTCCTTCCCCACTGCCCAACCACGGCCCAGCCGAGCCCCTAGGCCTCACTGCCTTCTCTGGGACTGGCACCAGGAGTCCCCATCCCTGGTCCCCTCCGGGGCACCACGCTCACGTCCACGATGAGGAAGTCCAGCCAGCACCAGGCGTTGGTGAAGTACTTCTTGAAGCCGTAGGCCACCCACTTGAGCAGCATCTCCAGCACGAAGATGTAGGTGAACATCTTGTCGGCATACTCCAGCAGGACCTTGATGGTCTTGCGCTCCTCCAGGTAGATGTCCTCGAAGGCCTGCAGACGAGGGCGGACAAGGGGACACAGCATCCTGACCCCCTGCAGGTCCCACCCTGCAGGCAGCGTCAATTTCTAAGTAAACTGCTGCCCAGGAGGACAGGGAGCCAAGGTGAAAAATGTCCTAGAGGTGGTTCCTCCCCGGATGGACGCTGGACTACCAGTGTGTCCTGCCACACGGGTGACCGGTGGCTCATGGTATGTGGACAATGAGGTAGAATACATAGGAGGAAAGATATTCTCTGTACACTGAAGAGTCGGTCTCGGCTGGGGACTGGCGTGCAGGGAGACCTTTCTTAAACTTGCTGATCTCCCATTTTACCAGGGAGAGAGGGTCTGAGACCTCGGCTCCCAGCCTTCTG
Source organism: Tamandua tetradactyla (assembly GCF_023851605.1). Lineage (NCBI taxonomy): Eukaryota > Metazoa > Chordata > Mammalia > Pilosa > Myrmecophagidae > Tamandua > Tamandua tetradactyla. The sequence continues at coordinate 48,763,127 of NC_135341.1, read as the reverse complement.
CAGGAAACAACCTGAAACTTATCTTGTTCTTACTTGATGATGTTTATACTCTGTTCACCGCATACAGTTACCAGCTTTTCAGAGGAAATAATATAACATTATAACAATGGTCAAAAGTTTCCCTTTACAAAAAATTTATTTAAATAAACAAAACCCAGAGAGAAGAGATTTAAAGCAGAATTCTAAATAAATGATAATAAAGGTGGTTTGTGAATATGAAGTTCAGGAAGCACAGGACTAGATAAAATCAAACCCTGTTCAGTTCTCAGAATCTAGGAGTCAAAGCTTCTAAAATGCTAGAAGGTATCTGTTTTCCCCACTTTCTCATTCCTGCCTCAACCTAATCCCTGCATCATCAAAGGAACTCTGAAGGCTCCTGGCTGCACCCCTCCTCCTCCGGCCTCTCCTTCTGGCTTCTGATTTGTACCTGCCCCCCTCGAGTTACTTCTCACCCTCCAGTGTGTGCTCTGTGGCTCCCAGTCTAGGCAACTGAACACGTCAGGAAGGGCCCTGGGGAGAGGCTCGGCTGCCACCCCAGGCCTCGGTGCCTGACAGCTGCAGCACTGGGTGCTGTCAGCAGGGCCGGCTGTGCCCCGCTCAGGCGCTCACCGAGAGGCACTGTGCACTGTGCAGTGCAGAGAGCAGAGGGGGAAAACCCCGGCCCCAAAGTGGATATAGGGGGAAAAAATAGGTGCGTTCTGTTTACGATTATATAAAACGATGTGTTTCATATAAAAAATTAAATAATAGAGAAGGTAAAAGTCACCTCCAACTTTCATAATGCCAGAGTAACCACTGCTAGCATTCAGGTGATTCCAATATCTTTCTGTGCATGTGCATCCATGCACGCTCCCCCCACAATTTTACATGATATTATACTAAATATTTTGCCTTGAAATTGTTTTTTTTCCCCAGTAAACCATATATTGTGAACATCCACTCAGTAATGTGAATACATACCATAGTATCTATCATTCTTTTTAGAGGCTGCTTATTTCATTATTTGTATAAACTACAATTTAGTTGGCCAACAGACCTGTTAATGAGCATTTGTGTCCACTTTATCCCTAGTAGAAACGACATCGCAGTGCACAACTTGTCCGATTTCTGCTGAGGATAGATTTCTAGAATTGGGGTGCCAGGTCAAAGTGTGCTTTTTTGTATGGAACTGGGGGTGGAACTTCCAGAAGAGTGCCCTGATGCACACTCCCTCCACAGAGTGAAGGTGTTTCTCCCTCCACCATTCCACTAAGAGTGGGTGCTGCTTCTCCTTTTCTAGCTTTCTCAGCCTGGTGGATGAAAATTGTGTTTTGCTACATTTTGGGAAAAGTTCTCAATTAGTAATAATCACACCATGGGATATACCGCACTGGCTATGATATTGCCACTGCTCAAAGCCTGCATTTTGTTACATTTTAATTTATTTTATTACTAGTGATGTTGACACCTTTTCCTTGGATATTTGCAGTGTTTCCTTAGGCTTATCACACTGAAACTCAACACTTTTCATTTAGGAAACTCTTTGGGGTCATGTTTAGAGAGCCCTTGCCTAAGCCAAGGCCAGGAAAAACAAATTACCCTTCTTTTCTTTTCTTTTTTTTTTTTACTTTGTGGTTTCATTATTTTACAGTTAAATTTTAAAAATGTATTTTGGTAAGAAGTAACCATCTACTTTAAAAAATAATTTTTTAGGGGTTCATAAACTGTCCCAATACTTAAAGAATCCACTTCAAATCGACAGGCTAGAAGCTCAGTTTATAAAACATCAAATTTCTGTTTAGTTAAATCTACTTCAAAGGGTTTTTTTGAGAATTAAATTAGTTAATGTTTATATAGCACTTTAAAGTGTCTGAAGCATAGAAAATATGATTTGATTTAAAGTGTTAGTTATTATTTCTATTATTTTTTAGGTTGCATTTATTAATTTAAATGTTTATTTGATCTCCTATTGTCTCTTTTCTTCCACTAGATTTGTCAAGAATAGAAATGTAGTAAAATCCCTGTACTATTATACTGCTGTCACTTTTTCTTGCTTCTCCAATGACTTTACTCTTAATATTTAAATTCGGTGCAATCCCAAGCAAAAATATATTTCTGAAGTTTTGTCATGTGAGACCACATATATGAGCTTTTTTTTACTCAGAGTCCTTTCTCTTTGAGATGAATTTTATCCACTTACATTTATTACTATAACACATATTTGCTCTTCCCTCTGCCACATTATTGTCTGTTTTCTGAAGTTATGCTTCCTTGTTGCTTCTTTTTTCTCCTCTTTAGTGATAAAATCTTTGTTTTTGAAACAAAATTTTCCCTCAGCAAGTTGGAAGGAATATAGCCTGTTTTTTGTTAAGCAAGTTTATAACTTAAAATAACACACTTAGACTTCTTTTTCTCAATATATCATTGACATGGTTTTTTTAACAACAGTGCTTGGCTGTCTACCCTGATTAGATTCACCAGATGCTTGCCAAAACTCCTCCTCACTTATGCCTAGCTGAGATTTTCTTCCACAGCCCAGACTAAATGGCTCTGACTGCCCTTGTTTGTGGCTGTTTAAAAACAAAACTCGTTAACATATTGTCAAATCATTCTTCTCTGAAGCCTACAGAGATTTGGCTCCAGCAGCCAATGGTAAAACAGCAGGCAGGCTGCAAGTCATGGCTCCAGGCCCACTCAAGAACAGGGGAGGAGGGGAATAGGAGTGAGTGTCAGGTCCATAGGCTTAGAATTGGCAGCTGCAGTGTCCCCCATGACCTGTCCCCACACGAGGCAGCGGCATGGAGTGCAGTGGAGGCACACAGCCTTGGGACAAAGTGCCCTTCTCTCCCACTCCATAATCCAAACATTTTTCTGGTAGTTGCTCATCAATGGAAGTCTGACCTCCTAACTATGCCAGGTTTTACTCCCCCTGGACCAGAAAAATCTCTATTTCTTCTGCCTTCTTGATCAATCCCCTTCCCCATTCACGAGGACCTTCCAGAGCCCTCTCCAATGCTGCCCCACCTCTTCCTAGAAAGGCTCTTGAGAAATGAGAGCAGGGGGCTTAGAAGCCAGCTGGGTCATCCCTGGGGGCCTCACTGTTCCTCCTAGCCTCAATAAACGTTCCTGCCCTTCATGGTTCAGCTCATCTACTTCCTCCAGGGAGTCTTCCCTGATTGCTCCAGCCCCAGTGGCCTCCAATCACTTTGAGTCCTCCACTCCAGTTGCTGTTCAACTCTCTTATACTGGTCTCTGTCTCAAATCTGCTGACTCTGATTTCCCCAACTAAACTGGGAGCTTCTGAAGCCAGAGCTGTGTTCCCTGTCTCTCTGTTTCTCCACCCTGTCTCACAGGGGAGATACAAGAAGAGCTTAGAAATGACATACTGAACAAATGGAAGGTCAAGACAAAGAACTCTAGAGTCCTATTGCCTGGGCTCAAATACCAGATCTGCCACCTGTGCATGGTGGGACCTTAGGCGAGTTAATTAATGTTTCTACAAAGGGCTGTTGTGGGGATTAAAGGTGATAATGTGTGGAACCCAGGATGGCCTCTGGCACATAGAAGACATGGAATCAGTGGTGCCACAACTGTTAAGACTAGGTGGCATCGTTAATTACATGATAATGGCTTGGCAGAGCACCTAACAGCTATGTGCATGTGGTGGCGTCAGCTGAGCTCTGGTGTGGGACGCTGGCGACCCGTGGCCTGGGCCAGCTAGGTACTGTGATCTGGGCTATGTACTGTGACCTGGGCAAATCACTTCCCTTTTGTGGGACAAGAGGAGCTGGCCACATGCCATCTTTGGGCTTCCTGCTCTGACTTCATGTGTGCTGGGGGTGTACAGAGTCTGTAGGTTGATGCCTGCTCTGGGGGCCCGGGGGAGCACTTTTTCAGCAGAGGCTCTGTCCCAGTTTCTGGTCTGGCTCTCCAGCTGAGACCTCCTTCCCCTGCCCTCCCCTCCTTCTGCCTTCCCTTCCTGGCCCCAGCCCCACATCCCCAGGAGGGTACCAGCGCTCCACTGCTGAGCAGGATCATGAAGATGATGAATGTCTCAAACCAGCTGTGCTCCACGATGCGGTAGCAGGTCTTGCGCAGCCTCCACCAGACCTTCCCCGGGGCCTGTGTGGTGTCCACTGTGCAGCAGGGACAGTGCCGGATGCAACCTGGGGGGTGAGGGGTGGGTGAGGGGTGGGTGAGGCTTCGGTGGGGCCAACCCAGTCCAGGGACTGCGAGCGCCCACACCTCTTGGCAGAAGGTCGGCGGGCTGAGGGAGTGACTGAGGGAGAGGGGTTAGAGATGATGGGCAATGAGGAACAGGGCAGCATGTCGGGGGGGGGCGGGGGACACGCTGGAGGGGAGGGCTGTGGTCGCTGTCCACAGGGGCCTACGCTCTGTGGACTGATGGGTGAGGTACCCAGTGAGTGGGCGAATGGCCTGGCAGGGCTGGGTAGGTGCAAGTCTGGACACTTGGAAGGGCACTGGGCCTGCCCTTTGCTCATTTGGCAAACTCTCCCCTTGGGAGAATGTTCATGAACTCCTGGGGTGCTTTGTCCCTGGACCTTCTCCATGTTTGCAATTTCTGAGTCTTGCTGACAGCTTGGAGGGCAAGCCCTCATTTTCTCCATTGCTACCATCCAAATACACCACCAAGTCATAAAGTCTACAGAGGCCAGCCACCAACACACCTCTCGAGAGCCATACCCACCTCAGGGATTTATGGAGGCCTACTAGGTGCCAGGCACTGGGCCAGCGCCTGAAGGTGCAGGGGTTTGTCAGGCCCAATTCCTGCTGCTGGAGCTACCAGACACATACAGACGGCTACCGCGTTGCCACTGCTGCCCAGCCCCGGCATGCTGTGGGCAGACTACCAGGGCTCACATCACGGGAGATGAACTGCAGTTCACAGAGGACTGGGGAGTGGGCGGGCACTGGGTCAGGGTGGGTGTGCGGCTCAGCCCTGTGTCCCAAGGAGCTGCTGGCTCTCCTGCCCTCCTCAGTGGGGCCTAGGCTGGGGCAGTACCTTCGGTGAAGCAGTCCTCAGGGTCCTTGACGTCCTCGCCGAGGTCGGGGATCTGCTCCAGGAGGTCGGCGGTGTTGGTCATGTCTGCTGTGCTCCCCTCGGAGTAACTGTCCTCACGGGCCTGTGGGCAGGGACATGGGGTAGAGTGGGCAAGGGCATGACTGTGGACCAGGAGGTAGCTTCCAGCCTCAAGTTTGGGTGGACTTAGGGCTACCCTCCATTGCACACATCGTGAATGTGAGGCTGGACCTGAGGGCTCCTGATGCCTCCAGGGGCCTGGGTCTGTGATTCTGCTCTGTTGGGGTCTATAACTGGAGTGCAGGGGTGAGCAGAGGGGGCTGAGAATGGGGCTGCGAACAAAACAGATGTGCGGTGGCAACATGCACACACTGGGACGTAGACATATACTGGTATCTTGGCACACTCGGTGCAAAAAGGCACGTCAGCACCATGCCAGGCACACACAGCCAGAACCAGAACAGAGTCCGAACCAGGCACACAGGCACACAAAGGCAGCAGGCTCAGACAAGTAGGAACAGGCCAGGAACTCAGCCCTCATTGCTTGCCTAATCCATTGTGGGTGCTGGGGTGATACGTTGAGCCACCAGTAAGACTGAGAAGGTGCTGGAAAGTCATCGGAGAGTGTTCTGTGTATGTCACGTGTAGACACGGGCAGACGGGGTGTTGCAGTGGCATGGGGGGGAGCTGCCTAAGTTGCCTTCACCAGACCGCTGCACCCATTCCCAGCTGCTATGAGTGGTGCCTGCTTAGCTTCCCCCTTCTTGAGAAAACTATCTTTAGCCAGGGAGCTGCCTCCCCAGGAAGTGCTGTGGGGGTTATGACCCACCTCATGGGTGGCCCCCAGCCAATGAATGACAGGGGATTACAAAAGGCCGGCCCCTGCCTTGAGTTGGGCCAAGGCCAGGGTGCCATTCGGGCTCCAGAGCTCCCCGGGATCAGGCTGACGCCAGGCTCCAGCTGAGACCCCTTTTCCCAGCTTCTTCCTCTGCCTCATCCTGCTTCTTTTACTTCCTGGTAGGTTTCTCTGGAGAGAACTCCCTCAATAAATTATTTACGCAAGAATACCTGCCTCAGGCTATGCCTCTGGGGAAGTCGGCCTGAAGACAGGTGGGTAGGGGAGGGGTTTCTGTGAAGTCAGGAAGGAGACACCTCATCCGCTTCAGATCACGCTCCTTGGTCCCACGTGACCTCAGCTCAGGCTGGAACTCCACTTAGAGATGAGTTTGTTTGAATTCTTGGTTATGCCACCATAACTGCTCCCTTTACTCCTCCTCAAACGAGTCACCGATGTCTCCATGTCCTCGTTTCAGGTTTTGAAGTTGGAGATGGGAAGGGATTCCGATGGGGAGGGCGAAGGTGCCCTGAGGGGTGAGGCTCGGTCTCTCGTGGTGCCCCGTGGCTCTGAGGGTTCCGTTCCCTCTTTTCCCAGCTCAGCTGAGGTGTCAGCAGAACACTGAGATGAGAAAAGGGCAAGCCCGAGGGGGTCTCCACGCTGCTTTCCTTTCCAGACCCTGGAGCTGATGTGTGGGAAATCAAGGTTCTCAGGACCTCACTGCAGGCACAGTGAGGGCTTCTCCCAGGAAGACCATGGCCCACCCCTTTGCCCCCTTTACAGGCTCACTGTGACCTGAGTTGAAGAAAGGAAGAAGTTATGAAACTCACTCAAAGGTCAAAATTCCAGTGTGAGAGCCCCTTGTCCCCACGACCTTCCTGCCGTGGGTGTCAGAACATTCGGGGGAAGAACTGTGACCTGTATGGCGGGCTGAGTAGGCCCTGGTCCTCCTGAACTGGCCATGGTTGTAGAGCCTTCCACAGGCCCATCCCAGAGAAGGCACAATGTGGAGAAGTGCTCCTTTGGGGCAAATCACACCTCCCAGACTGAGAACCCAGGTCAGGCTGCAGGACAACAGATCCCAAGAGCTGTCTCTGAACACGGGACTTCCACCTTCCATGGTGCTTGGTGTGAGGGGGCCGTGGGGGGCGGGGGCTCCTCTGCAGTCATAATCCTTTAGCCTGTGGGTCAGGCAGGTTCCAGAATGAAGTCACGCAGGTGGTGTCTGTGGCAAACCCAGAAAGCTCAAGTGGGAGTCAAGGACTTGTCTCTGGCACAGTGGGCCTTCTTCCAATTTTGCACAAGAAGCCAGAAAGGCAGTTTCTAATATAAAAGCTCCCAGGTTTTAAAATGTTGGCAATTATTCAAATAACACCTTTTGGCGATCAGAATGAAACCTGACATTCGGCTGGGGGAGCCTCTCATTTGCAGCCTCTGTTTCAGTCCAGGTGAGAAGCAGTTGGTGGCCAATGTGCCAAGAACTTGTTCTCAGAGGTCCCTGGAAGTCTCCTCTGGCTGGGGGGCTTCACAGGACAAACATTCACCAAGTAGGACAAAACATGGGGACACAGTGTGAGGAGGGGGTGAACACACACAGGCACTGAGTCAGTCCTGCATCAGACGGTCCCATGCCTTCGGTCCCGCCAGGACAGGGCTGTCTCCCTCCCCTCTGCAGACGAGTGCCCCACACTGTGTATGACAGGTGCTGTGGCTTCCACCAGCAACTGCAGGCGTGTGGCTGGTGCCTTCTCACAGCCCGGTTCCAGCCCAAGCAGCAGCGCCCATTGGGCTTCAGGGACAAAGGCGTGCATTACCTCGCTGCACCATGGGGCCAGGGGGTCTGCCTTCCGCTGCTGCTGCCTGTCTGCCTGTGACGCACTGGCCTGGGTCTCGGAGGAGGCCATCTCTGACACCTGGCTCCAGGCCCTGGGCTCTGGGGGTGCCTCTGGGCCGCTGGACACAGGCTGGGATTCCTGCTGAAGAGACACCCCAGCCCATGAGCTGCCCCCACTCAGCCGGCCAGAGGTTCTCCAGGGGCCCTGGGCAGTGGGTTGCAGGCCCTGTCCACGCAAGTGGGGCATGGCCTCACACCCTCTTCACAGGCTGCCATCTCACTGAAGACCCCTTCCTTGGGTGGGTGGGTAGATCCTGGTGGGTCCAGTGAAGGGGCCAGATAAGCCTGGCATAGTCTCCCCTAACCACCACTCCCTAGAAGGGATACAGCTGGGCTGCTCTGCCCAGTTTCACAAATGTTGACAGCTCCACTTAGGAAGGACATGCTGACTTCCCCCATGAGTTCCCACGTGCGCGCGCGCACACACACACACACACACACACACACACACACACACACACACACACACGCTGGGCTCTGGGAGCTAAAGCCAACAAGCTCAAGAGAAGGGAAGGAGAAGGAAAAGGAGAGGCAGCCAGAATTCCTCTCCTATGCTGGGAGCATCCTGGAGATAAGTAGAAGCTGTGGTCCTGGCAATGCCACCAACTGTTCCTCCCCCTCCCCTCATGTCCCCCCAAATTACACTGCTGCTGCCCCACAACCTGACTTAAAGGCCATGGTGACCTCTGGGACCCTAGGGAGGGCCCAAGGACAAGGAACCAAGCTTGGAGGCTGAGATCAAATTTCCTAATGGGGAGCAGCTGCTCTGCATAGCCAGGACCACCAGGGCAGGCCCAGAGGAAGCTGCCAGGATGGGTCCTACCTACTAAACAGAGAGGACCAGTCCTCACAGCTTGACCTAAAGACCCAAGGAGAAGCCATGTGAGCCTGGGTAGGGCCGAGGGAAAGCTGAGGGGACTGTCTGTTTTGTTCAGACTCTGGTCCCAAGTGTTAAAAATAACAGGTTGGGAGATAAGATAGTGCTGTCTCTGACACCTCCCGTCTTAGGGATGCTTATTTTTAAATTTCACAATGAGACCCAGAGTGGGAGGAGGGGAAGGGGCAATCGGGAGGTCAGGAGTCTACGTCCCTCCTGCACTAAGACATTCTGCCTTGTTGGTCTTGGTGGGGGACAATAGTCAGAGCGGGGACTGGAGGTCAGGGAGTTCTAACCCTGTCCCAAACTCATGAGGAACTTCCGGCCATGACTCTCTGCCTTGCTGTGCCTCAGTTTCTCCATCTGAACAAGGAGCTGCCCATGACCAGCCAAGGAATGAATGATAGGTGACAGCCCCTCTCCAGGTTTCCTCTTGGGCTGGGTGAAGGATGGAGGGAGGGCTGAGAGCTGGTCTTAGCACCCCTCTGGAGAGGCTGGCCATGGGGGGACAGTCTGTCATCTGCCCTGACCCCACCCTGCTACTGAGGAATACTGCAGGGGCAGCTGCCCTGAGACAGCCTCGGACAGCAGAGCCTAGGGCCCTGTACGAAGTAGGAACTGCAGACACGCTGGGTGGAGGCTTACCTGCTTGCTGGACTCGTCCTCTGTGCCCAGGCTGTTCTCCTCATCCTCTTCTTGGTCATCTGTGTCTGATTCGGCCACGGCAATGGGCACACACACAGGCTCCGAATCCCCAGGGGTAGCCTGGCCTGGCCGCTTGCCTTCCTCAAACCGTGTTTCCTTGCGGGTTGGAGGCACCTTTTCTGTCTCTAGGGGTGGTGGGGACCTGGAGGTGGCAATGCAGCTGGGCAGCCGGCCGCGGTTGGCAAGGACTGCAGGCTTCTGAGGCTGCCGATGCAGAAGCCCACAGCAGAAGTCCCAGGTGGTCCGCTTGACAAAGCGCAGGCCCCTCTGGATGCGGGCCAGGGCCAGCTGGAGATTGTTCATCTCACCATCTTCATCAGGGGCTGTGAGATTGTCTGCACTGAAGGAGCTGAGCAGCAAGGCCAGGAAGAGGTTCAGGACCTACAGAGGTAATGGGTTAGGCTCACCAAGGACACTGCACCATGGGCACTCAACTACAATTCCACGAAGGGGAAACTAAGGCCCAGAGACTTTAAGGACCTCTGATGGCACACAGTTCTGACCCAGCCCTCATTCTATCCTCTCATTCTCTTGAACATGGAGGGTCAACTGTAAAAGAAAAGATGAACTCCAGTTCCTCCTATCAAGGGCTGAGAAACAGCAGGAATTGAAGGCATTCAGACTCAGGCTGCTTGCATGCTGGCCCAGGTTCAATGGGACAACCATGCGTTTGTCCAGTGTCAAAGCTTAGAGATGGGAACGAGCCTCAACAAGGGGTAGAGGTCTGCCCAAAGCCACACAGGGAGTCTGGGACAAAGTTCATCTCAGCACCAGCCACCTCTACACACAGGTCTTCCTTTCCCTTTGTCCCTTCTGGCTGCCTTAGGAGGAATAGGGCAGAGATGACAGGGGTGGGCACAGGATTCCTCCCTGGGAAGCAGGAGCCCAATCTGGGATTACTAGGAACAAGACAGAATCTACCCAGAAGCAATCCAGAGCTTCTGGGAAGGGGCCTGTGCACAGATTGGTGGAGGAAGGGCAGGGATCTGTCTCTGAGTTCCTCACCAGAGCTGGCTCACTGTTCAAAGATCTAGGACTCCTGTCGTGGAGCCCACTCTGCCTGCGTCCCCCAGATCTGACATGCTTTCCAGGGAGAGACCTGGTTCTGGTGGCTCCAGGAATTTAGCCCAAGGACAAGGACAACCTTTGCAAAGACGCCTGTGTTGGGTCTTGCAGAGAAAGAGCCTTGAATCCAGAAGCTTCCAGCACACTGCAGACCAGGTGCAGATGGGGACAATGATAGGAAAAGGGGCCAGCCTCAGGGATCTCGGGCTAACAGGGTGAGGGGTGCTTGGATAGATCTCAGACTAACAGGATGAGGGGTGCTTGGATGGATGCTGTGCATGAAACTAGATAACTGGGATGGGATAGGGGAACTTGAGGTTGATGCCCAGGGGCCAGCCCTGGTTCCGAGGCCCATTATGCTAGAAGGAATCAGGGGAAAGGCCTCAGCTTTTCAGTTTTAGAGTTTCCAGAAGGCATAGTATTTTGCTTAACTTATTTATTAGGAGTTAAGAGACCCCTTAAAGGAAGTTGCATAATTCCCCAACCTTTAGCTGGGCTGGAGGACCGTTTGTTATTAAACCATCCTGCAAGTGTGAAGTTTTGCCTTTTGTTAAAAAAAAAAAAACTTTTGATGTGTGACAAGGGGCTATACTGTGGCTTATTCCCCAGCCTCATAATTTAGTCAATGGTGGTTATGTTCTCAGACATGGGTTAGACTGGCCCACAAGCTTCAACAGACCAACAGGCCCAGAGATGCAACCTTCCTGGCTTGGGATTGGCATCTTCTCCTTCCAGCCACCTCAGAAGGGAGTGCAGCCTAAGGGGATCCCTTCGGCAGGGTGTTGTGTGAGGCTGGTCCTACAGTTCTCATTAATAATCCACTCTGAGCTCCAGCTTTGGCTTCTCACAAGCCCCTCAGAAACGCCGCCACCAGGGTCCCCAGAGTTGCCCGTCAGAATGCTGTGAATGCAAATGCTGACAAAAGCAGTGGGTAAACCTGGAGCACTAGGCCTCTGAAACATGCCTGTGGTTTAAAAAGTAACACAAATTCACGTGGACAATACGGCAAGGTTAAGAAGTAGGGCGGCTTACACTATCTCTATGGAGAAATGATCCTCATTCACCCCTGACAGTCTCTTTTATGTAGTCACTGAGGGGTGGGTTATGTGATGTGATTCAGAGCCACCATCTACACTGACCTCTGGCCCAGGCCCTGGCCTCTGTCTACGCTGGTCCAGGAATGGACCACCCAGATCCTTCCCCCACCACCCTCAGCTATGTCTGGCTCCACCTCCTTTGATCTCCAGGAATCTTGGACTGAGGCTGGGGGCAGGAGAGTGGGTGCCGCAGCAGCCTTGTCCGTCCACACAGGACTCTAAGGCCTCCCCTGGTGCTGGCTGCAGAAGTTCAGTTTTTTTCCTGTGCTTTCCCGTCAGTCACACCGCTGCTGCTCACCAGCCCCTGCTTGATCATCACTTCCCATTTCAATGGCAATCCTACTTCCTCCCACGCCCGGCAGCGGCCCAAATCCTTAGGCGGCCAGGGAGGGGGCTGTGTGGGCTGGCGTGAGCTTCCCTCCTCCAGCAACCTCTAATCTTCTCATCCCCAGGCAGATCCGCTTGGAAATCGCAGGGCTCTGTGTGTGAAGGGTGGATGGGCCTGGGCCTGGGCCTGGCCCTGGACTGAGAGCTCGCAACAGTTGCATCCTCCTTGGAACAGACGGAGTCTGGCGCCTGGGGCTGGACCAGGGGCTGAGCGAGGCTCCACCCCCAAGCAGCTGCCAGTTTGAAGGAGTGGAAGGGGGAGCATGGGACCAGCCAAAAGGCTGGTTTCTACTGGTATTGTGCACCCATGTCCTGGGTATTTCTCTGGGATCCATACGTGGGCTCCAAAGAGGACTGATCCCAACCTAGCTTAGCCCCTCCTGGAAGAAGAAAGCAGGCAGGTTTGGGGAAGGGAGTCTGGAATCTATAGCCCATAGCACTCACCCCATAGCAGGCTAGAAAGGGGGACCTCAAACCCCTCTGTGAGCTGGCGTGACCCTGCACTGCCCACCACAGAGACATAGGGTTATGGCAGGAGCAAGCCGGGCAGGTGTGATGCCAGAGCACGTGTGGGCCACTTCTGTACCCAGTAAGGCAGCTCCATGTCTACAGTGAATACTGATTTTTGCCCGAACCACTTCCTGCTTTGACTTTCCTTCCTCCTAAGGCCCCTTCTCTGACATTTAGAGTTTGGTCTCTTAACTCTGAAATTCTCCACATTGTAAAGACACAAAGCAAGATGCTCCTGTCCTAGGATAGACAGGTGACCATGGCAGCAAAGGCCTGTGACCTCATGACAGGGCAGAGGGGACTCTCACCATGGTACCCAGGGTGGCCTACCATCTGCTTCCCCCATGCTTTGGTCACTCTGCTCCTTCCTTCTCTAGCATCACCTGTTGTTCACCAGATCAGCTTCAATCTTCCTCAGGGAAACCTTCCCTGATTTACCCAGTTGGGGGGATCAGCACCCAGGGGCTCCTCCTTAATGACTCTGATTGCCCTGGCCAGTTTGAGAGGTATATCAGGCCTGTTTGAACTCCCCACCTCCTCTACCCTCTCAAATTGGTGGGTAACACCAGGAGTGGGCTAGACCACATTCACCTCTGCATGCCCCACAGCATCTGGTAGAGACTTCTGAATACCACGGGCACAGCAAATGTTTGTTAAGCTGAATTGAAAAAAACGTGATAGTTCATTGATGGTGGATTAGTGAATAAACGGATGAATAAGAGTGAATCATCAATAAATAGGTAAGTAAGTGGGTAAATGAATGACCGTACAAAATGTAATGAAGAATGAATATATGAATCGATGGAAGAGTTATGAGTGAGTGAGTAGACAGCCTGATAAGCAGATGGATGGATGGATGGGTGAATGAGTGAATGGATGAGTGGTTGACAGAAGGATGGAGGGATGGATGAATGAGTGGATGTGTAGATGAGTGAGTGGACTATTGAGTGGTAGATGAACAGACAGGTAGGTGAGCAAATGGATGAATGGACAGATGGATAGGCAAATGGTTAGAAGAACAGATGTGTGTATATGGGTATTTATATGAATTAATGGAGTTGGTACATGTGTGATTGATGGATCTGTGGATAAATGATAGGTGACTGAGTAAGTGAATGGATGAGTGAGTGAATAAATAGATAGGAATTGATGGAAAGATGGCTGGGTGAGTGATGGATAACTGAGTAGACAGATAGGTGGACAAATGGATGGGAGGGTTGGTGTGTGGGTAAGCCCACGTATGGATCCCAGTTGGATGGATGGTTGTATGAGTGGATTTATGGATAAGCAGATAGATGGGAGAATGAATAAATGAATAAATGGACTGATGACAAATGGATAGATGGATAGGTAAGGGGGTACACAAGTGGGTACCTGGATAAATGGGTGAGTGGATAGATGACAGGATGAGTAAATGAGGTAGAGAGATTGATGGACGGATGAAACATTGATGGGTGAAGTGGTTTTATGGCTAGATGGTAGGATGAGTGAGTGGAGGGAAAGAAGGGAAAGTGAATGGATGGATGAACGATTGGGTGGATTTGTAGTTGAATGGATGATGGGTGCATGGGAGGCCCTTGGCTGACTCACCACAAGGTTGCCAATGACCATAACAAGCAAGAAGACAAGTAGGCACAGGGACTGCCCAGACACTTCCATGCAGTCCCACATGGTCTCAATCCACTCGCCACAGAGGATGCGGAAGATGATGAGGAAGGCGTGGAAGAAATCCATCATGTGCCAGCGGGGCAGCAGGCCAGAGTCACTGATGCGGTGCCTCAGCTCCGAGTAGTTCTTGCCAAAGAGCTGCATGCCCACCACGGCGAATATGAACACGATGATGGCCAGCACCAGCGTCAGGTTTCCCAGTGCCCCCACTGAGTTCCCAATGATCTTGATAAGTGTGTTCAGGGTGGGCCATGATTTGGCCAGCTTGAAAACCCGCAGCTGGGAGGGAGGAAGAGAAGGGGTCCTTGGGATGTGCTCTGATTTTTGCTGCCCATGGACACCCTTAGCACCCCAGATTCTCCTGAAAGCCCAGGGAGCATGCATGGAGGTCATCAACAACTGTTTCTCTCCTTGTTTCTCCAAAAGCACACACTACTCTCTTTCTCCACAGCCTCGGGCAACCTTGTTCCGCTCTTCTCTGGGGATCAGCTCAACAGGTATCGCCTCATCTCCTCAACTCAGCCCTTCTTTTTGTCTCCATGCCAGCCTCCTAACTACCTTGGTCTTAACTCCAGGAACTGCCCAGTAGACCCCTCTGTAACATGGAATATTGTTCCTTCTCCAGACCTGTCCTCATCGGGTCTTTCCAGGCCAACTCAAACCATCTCTGATTTGTCCAATTGCCTCCATTGTTCTCTTCTCGCAATTATCACAGAGAAAAGAGGCAGATGCCTAGCATTTACAGAGCACATACTCTGTGCCAGGTCTTTTGCTTGTCCTTAGAATGGATTAACTCATTCATAACTCCCAATAACCACATGAAGTAGGCATCATTATTACCTCGTTTGACAGAAAAGGAAGTCAACTCTTAAAGGTGGAATAACTTGTGTAAGCCCCTTGGCTCATAGCAGTGAAGTCAGGATTAGAATCCACAACCTGGGCTCTCTCCATTGCCCACACCATCCTGCCTTCCTATATCCCCAAACAAAGCCACGCAGGATGCCCAGGACTTCCACTAGGAAGTCTTTCCTGTCCATGCTTGCAGCTGGAGGTGACCTTCTTTCCTTGAACCTCCAGCTCCTATCTGGACCTCCCTGGCATTCTGAGATAAAAGTGTGGACCACAGACCAGCAGCTTTGGCCTGGGCTGAGAGCTTGTTAGAAATGTAGAATCTCAGGCCCCACCCCAGTCATAGGGAATGGGCATCTGCATTTTCACAAGATCCCCAGGTGATTCGTATGCACCCAAAGTTTAAGAAGCGCTGATTCAGAGACCAAAAGGACTGAGTTGTTAGCAGACCTTGCTCCATGTGTCACCTGTCTTGTTGTTTTGGGGAATTCATTTCACATTCCTGAGTCTCCTTACCTGTGAAATGGGTATACAGCAATCCCAGCCCCACTTCAGGGAGCCTGTGAGCACTAAAGGGGTCATTGTGAAACAGAAAGGGCTATGCAAATCATCAGATGGCTGCCCCGAGAGCTTCTCTAAGGGGATGTCTCCTGTCTTGCTCACCTTTGTACCCCTCTCATCATCACCATTGGGCTTGGCACCCAGGGGCACCTAGCAAGTGGCTGTTGGGTGAAGGCATGATGGATCAAGGTAGTAGGGGAGTCTGTGGGGTGACCTTGTTGGGGTGTGCTTTGGTGCCCCAGTCCCCGACCCCCACTCCCTGCAGTGGGCCCGGCCAGGTACCAGGCGGAAGGAGCGCAGCACCGACAGGTTGCCCATGCGAGAAAGGCCTAGCTCCATGAGGCTGAGGATGACGATGATGCTGTCGAAGATGTTCCAACCCTGCTGGAAGTAGTAGTAGGGGTCGAGGGCAATGACCTTGAAGGTCATCTCTGCCGTGAAGATCCCTGTGAAGACCTGAGGAAAGGAGGGAGCGGGAATCAGGGTTTCTGATATTTGGGCTAGAAAGACTCCCTGGCCAGCCAGAGGTACCCAACCTTCCGACTTTTGCTCCGGGCAGGGTCTGCCTCCTGGGTTGCTGGCTCTGATGGCACCACACTGCCCGGTGCCTGGTGACTCCTCTGTGTGCTCGGCCACACCCCAGCCCCTTGGGCATAAGGCTCTTCTCTTCTCCAGCTTGATGTCCCTGACTCTCTAGGCTGCTGACCAAGCATGACATGCCAGCCCAGCCCTCAGAAACAGCCCAGGAGCACGGCAGGTTGAGGTGGGCAATGACATGACCCAGCCACAGCCTCTTTCCAGCCCACCTCTTACAGGAAGCTCCCTTGTCCACACGTGCTTTGCCAATGCATTCCTGCAAGCACTCATGGCCTCTCATGGCTCAGGACCTTTGTCCATTCCATTCTGCTCCTCCTCCTCCAGGATGAACTTTTCTCACCATAATAATAACCAGCCACTATTTCTTAAGGGCTGACTATATGCCAAGCACATGCATGCGCTGTTTCTTATAATCTTTCCAAGAACCGGATAAGGAAAGTATCATATTACCCATTTTATAGGTAAGGAAACTGAGGCACTGAGAGGTTAAGTAACAAGCTAAGGGTCACAGAGCTAATAAGTTTTAGAACTAGAAGTTAAGTCTAGCACTGTCACCTTCAAGACTTGGAGCTACCAGTTCTCCCTTTTGGAAACACCTGAGGTCCACAGAGGCTGGGCTCTGCCTGGTTCAGTGACTCATGAGTCACACGCTCCCCAGCCTCAGTAAGCAGAGTCCCAGGGAGTCAGCAAGTAGGAGGGATGGTCACCCTGCCCTTGGCACCCATCCTGACAGGGCTCTGTGCTAAAAATACGGAGAGAGGCCTCTGCTGGTTGCCCCTCTGCTCAGACAAGGTCCTATGGGGGTGGGTATGAGTCAAGGAGATGTGGGAGGCATCAGATGGCAGGTGGGGTGGGCATCTCTGCCATCCACCCACCAGCCCCAGGACTTCAGTGGTCCCTTAGTACCTGTGCCCATAGTGAACTGTTCCTCCAGCAGCCAGGTTCTTGGGGGAAGGGAGAGACTTGGAAATTTTCCAGTCTGGGGTCAAATTCTTGGGCTGCCTTCACACATGGGAGAGGCATCTTTGGGTTCAGCCCCTTTTCCCGAGCATCCAATCCCATTCCAGTGATTTATCCTCCCCTGCCCCCATCTCCCATTTCTCCCTATTCCAGCCACATTTGCCTCCTTTTGCTCTTCTCCTGAGGGCCACTGCACTTGCTGCTCCCTTTCCCTGGCTCATGGCTGCCCTCTTCCCCTCCCCATCCACATAGCTCACATTACTCCAGTTTCTGCTTAAAATCCACCTAATCAGGGGGGCTTCCTGAACATGCCACCCTGGCCTTCCTTGCTTTATTTTTCTCTCACTCTTATATCAGCATCTGACATACAAGCAGCTAGGCATTTGTTTATTGAATCTGCTCCAGCTGGAATATAAGCTTGGTGACTGAAGGGACCTTTTCCGTCTTACTGTACCTAGAATAGTGCCCACCACACAGGCAGCCTACCAATATTTGTTGAATAAATGTGCAAACAGTTGGGCCTCTGATCTTCAGCACACCCGTGTCCTCCCCACCGTGCAGCACCCAGCTCCACCTCCCCGACTTCCAGCAGGCCTTCCCTGCCCAGCCTCGGACCTCCCATAGCCACTGTCAAAGTCCTCACTCAGCAGCATTCCTGCGCTGGGCTGCCCTGAGCCTGGAAGCCTGGGGCCTGGGTTACCTCTTTCTTTGCCTCCAGGCATGCCGGGTGGGTGTATCCTCAGGAAGGCTTGTTTGACAAGGCAATAAACGCTAATACTTATTTCCTCCAAAGGAAGCTCAGAAAAGAGTCCCCTCCCCACCCCCGCTTCCTCACTTTGCCTAGCTTCCCAGATATCAGAGCTGGACGTCTGGAAGAGAGAAGAGGCTCTGGGGATGGAATACCTCAGTGGAAATGATAAACAAAACCTCTGGGGGCCAACAGCATCAACATCACCTGGAAGCTCTTTAGAAATGTAGACTCTCAGGCCCATTCCCAGACTCGCTGAATCAGGCTGCACTTTGACCTGATTCCTGGGTGATTCGAAGTTTGAGAAGTGCTGTTTTTAAGCAGTGATTCTCAAACTTGGCACACTTTGGAATCACTTGGAAGACTTTAAAAATACTGATGCCCAGGTCCCATCCTCAGGGAGTCTAGTTTAATTGGACAGGAGTGTAGCCCAGATACTGAGATTTTTAAAAGCTTCCCAGTGAGTCTAGGGCCCAGCTTGAGAAGTACCTGATTTTGGTACCAGTCCTCCTCAGGTACCTTGCACAGGTTCCCCCCAGGCTTTCTAAGGCCATGTGATCAAAGCTTGATGGCTTAAGATGCTCAGAGAATGGCAGCCAGATATGGGTTGCAAAGCAGGGTCGGCTACTGTGGGATCTTGGGTCAGTTTCTTCATTTCGCTGAGCCTTAGGTGCCCTCATCTATAAAATGAGGATAATAATAACTACCTGGGAGGTTTCTGAGAATCAGAGCTAATGGGTATAAAGTGGATACTTCGGATGAGACGGTAATAATTGTGATCATAAACAGCATTTATTATAACTGCTGAGAGCAGCTGGCAGCTCCAGGCCTAGGTGGAGACTGCCTTCAGATATCAAGGTTGTTGCATGTTCCCGTGTTTTATAGGTTCAGTGAGACAGTGCCACCCTGACAGCCAGAGGCTGTGAGTGCAAGGAGCCACCTCCCCTGATTCCTAGCAGGAGGACTGTTGGGCATCAGAGCTAATGGAGGAAGTGGGGGGACATTTGGGGATCCCAAAGTCTTTTTGACCTTGACATATGCTTTTAATGGTATCATAATGAACACATTGTAAAACTGCTTTTAAAACACAATACCATGCAGATGCCCTTCCCTGCCAATAAAACACCATCTACAGCATCACTTTTTTTCTTATCAGCTGTGATAAGAAAAAAAACAAAGATGTGCCACAACTAGTTTAACCATTCCACTACGATGGGTGTTTTTTTTATCCCCTCTAATTAAAATATTGCTATAATAAGTACCCCTTTACACACATGCTTTAAAATCAACTGGCCCAGTTATTTTTCTAGGATAAATTTCTGGAAAGGGAATTCTGAAATCAATGAACATTTTTAGAGATCCTGACACATACTGCCCAATGGCCTTCAGAGACAGTCCTAACCAATTCCATGTGCAACGTGGAGTAACTATTTCTCTATATCTATCCTAATAGTGGGTATTCCAACCTCAAAACCTTTTCCAATCCAAAAGGGGAAAGGGCTTTTCTTATTGTTGTTTAGTTGACATTTTTTTAATTTTTGTGTTTCTTCTTTTGTGAAATTGCCTATTCACGTTCTTTGCTCATTTTTCTATTAGGGAGCTTGCTTTTTTCTGGTACTGCTTATAAATATTCTTTATATATTAAGAATATTACCCTTTTGTCTTCCATATGTATTACAACAATTTTCCTGATTTATTGTTTCCTTGTATTGCATTTTTTAAATTGCAAAATATTTTAATATTTTTCCACAGATGGAAAGGAATTTTGCCCCAAGATGAACTATACCCATAAGTGATTTTGATGAGATTTTGGGCTTAGAGTATTTACTGAAATGGCTTGAGGGTTTTGGGATGTTGGGATGGGGTGAACGTATTTTGCATGTGGGAAGAACATATCTTTTTGGAATCCAGAGGGCAGACCTTTGGGAACTGAACCCCAAAAAAAATACATGCTCAAGTCTTAGTCTATGTTTCTGTGGGTAAGAAACCATTTGTAAACTGGACCTTTGAGGATGCTATTATTAGTTAAGAGGGCGGACCTTAATCCAATAAGGATGAAGTCCTTAGAAGCCAGAAGCAGGAAGAAGTCAGAAAATGAAGAAGATTGTCATGTATTGGAGGCAGAGATAGATGCCAAGTGACTCCAAAGGTTGCAGCACCAGAACGTTACAGACTCTGGGAGGAAACATGTCCGGTTAAGACCTTGATTTTGGACTTCTAGCTTCCAAAACCATAAGACAATAAATCCCTGCTGTTTAAACCAATCCATTGTGTGGTATTTGTCATTGCAGCACTGGCAAACTAAGACACTCACCCGAATAGCTGTACCAAAGCTACACCCTTAGAAAATAAGTTTTACTTGCTTCACATCTCTTGTCAAAATACGGAAGCACTGTTTTTTACTCTCTTATGAGTAAGAAATGGCAGCTCAGTGTTGCTTTAATTTGCATCCCTCTGTGAGTCTTTTCATTTGTTTCTAACAATCTGAATTTCCTCTTCTGTGGTTTGCCTGTCATTTCCTTTGCCCAGTGTTATGGTTGATTTTACCATTGGGTTGCCATTCTTTTCCCTAGTGAAGTATAAGCATTCAATATAGATTCTGGATTCCATGTCTTTCTAGTTACATACTTTTCAAGATAACAATTTCCAGTTTGCCTAGTGGTGAGTTCATTTCGTTTATAGTATCCTTTATTGTGCAGATAGTCAAAATTTTGATATAGGCAAATTTAGCAATCTTTTCCTTCATGGTATAACTATTATGGATTGTTGAAGAAATCCTTCCTGACCCCAAGGCCTTAAAATTTTTTCTTATGTTTTTATTCTAAAAGCCTTCAAATTTTGCTTTATCACATTTAGGTTTTAAATCCAATTCACCTGCAACTGATTCATGAGTATGGTGTGAGGCAGGGATTCAAATTTATTTTCTTTCCTATGAATAGCCAGTCTTACCAGCATCATTTATTAAATAGTCCATCCTTTTCCTACTGATATATAATGCTCTGTTGTTTACTAGGCTCCAAATACACATTGCTGTATTTCTGGGCTCACAATTCTGTTGCGCTCATTTCTGTTTCTCTATCTCTGTACCAATGCTATAATGTTTTAATAATATAGGTTTATAATAGCTCTTAATATATAATAGAGTAAATTCCACACCTTATTCTTCAACTTATCCGGATAGGCTTTACCTTTCCATATGAATTTTATAGTCCACTTATCAAGTTCCATGAGAAAAGTTTGTGGAGATTTTTATTGGGATTATACTGAATTTATAGGTGAAGTGGGAAGAACTGATATCTCTCCATAGAGCCTTTCATCCATGAAAATGTCATCTCTCACCACTTATTTACATCTTCTTTTATGTTTAACAGTTTTATAATTTTCACAAAATTTACACATTTTTAATTAAATTTATCCCTATATTTCTCATGGTTTTTACTGATATTGTTAAGTGTTCATTTTTAAACATTACTTTCTCCAGTTGATCATTGATGGTGACTAGAAACATGATTTTCGCATATTGAGCCTGTATCCACAAACACTATGGAACTCTCTTATGGCTCTGATAGCCTTTCTGTAGATTTTCTTGGATTATCTATTTAGACAAGACGATTTGAAATAATGTCAGATCTATTTTCCTTCCTTCTTCTTTCTTTTTTTTTTTTCTCTTACCATGCTGCCAAGGGTCTCCAGTACAGTTTGGACTGGAGGGAGAGAGATGGGCACAATGCTAGACTATAGCACAGCAGTGCAATGCAGTGGTTAAAAGCATTGCTCTAGAGCCAAACTTGGATCTTGCAGAATGACCTTGGATACGTTATTGGACTACTCTGTGCTGCTGTTCCCTCATCAGTAAAATAGGGATGATAATAATAACACCTCCTTCACATAGGTGCAGAAGAAGAGTTCACTATCATTACCACCAGCTTCATCATCATTGCTCGTATTTGTTTCTGACTTTAAAAGCTGCTAATGTCTCACAATTAAGTATAATATTTAGATGTAGGTCTTTGTAGATATCATTGACAGATTATTTCTAGTTTGCTAAGAGTTCTTATCATAAAAAGTGTAATTTTATTAAGTAATTTTTCCACATCTAAGGGACAATCATATGCTTTTTGTTAGACTGGTAAATTACATTAACCACCTGTGCATTCCTGAAATAAAGCCAACTTGACCATGAAGAGTTTTTGCTTTATTTTTAAAAATTTTCTTAAACAGGCCCTGCTGGATTTGATTTGTTCTATATTTTTATCTTTTCTTATGGTTTTATTTATTTATTAATCTTTTCTGTTGCATGGGCAGGCACTGGGAATTGAACCTGGGTCTCCGGTATGGCAGGCGAGAACTCTGCCACTGAGCCACCGTGGCCTGCCCCCCAAATACAGTTTTTAAAAATATAATTTACCTTTCTGTTTCTGTGTCCTAATTTAATTGCACAATGATCGCAGAATGAAGGATTCATGATACCTAGTCTTTGGTATAAAAAGCTCAAGCTTTTTATTTCCACTATTCTGGTTCTCTATATTCTTCCTAATCTTCTGTCAGTTTGATCTATCAATTACTGAGGGAGGTGTGTTAAATATCTCTAACTAAGATTGCGGGGACTGTTAAATTTTTTTCTTAATGTTGTCCTTACATATTTTGAAGCTATGTATCTTAGTGAATACAAGTTATTATATACCATGTATAATATATTCCTGGTGACTTTTATCTTTACCTTTATGTTGTAGACCACTTTATTATTCAAAATACTTTTGCTTTAGGCTAATTTTGTTCAATATTAATATAGTGCCATCAATTTTCTTTAGGCTGGTATATCATTTTCCATTCTTTTTTCTTCAACCTTTTCTTGATTCCTTATATTTTGGCTCTCTTTTATAAACAAGACAGAGCTGAATTTTATTTCTTTAACCAATCTGGCAATATGTCTTCTAAGTGTGACTTTACCTCTATTTATTGTGATTTATGATACACCTGAATTTGTCTCTCTCTATATTTTGCATTTCTATCTCCTTTTCTTTATTCTATTAGATAGAATTTTAGAAATTCTCCATTTTCCACTGAACTGGTTTAGTAATTAAGACAGTTTATTCCTAGCTTCTTAGGAATTATCCTAAAAGTTTTACACCCAGGCTTCAGTTAACAGAGTCTAAGGTAATTAGACATGGAACTTAAACTTGCTTCAACTCCAGCCCCTACCCCCATGCCTACCATATATGCTATTGTTGACCATTAACTTGATCCATCTTTTTAATACTCTCAAATTGTTATCATAATTGTTATTGTTCTATGCAGTTAACGCTTGCTTACCTCTAACCATATTATTACCCATTTTATTGCTCACCATTCCTTCTTATATCTCAAATCTGTCTTCTTTGATTATTTTACTTCTTCCTAAGGTACAAAATTTGGTTGTTATTTCAAAGACTGAAATGCAAACTCTCTCAGTGTTTTTCCAACAATGTTTTTAATATTTTTCTTGAGTGTTAGATTAGCTGGGTATAGAATACTAGGTTGTCAAATATTTTCTCTCAGCACTTGGAAGCTATTTTTCTACTGTTTTCTGAATTCTGATGAAGTTATTATAGAGTCTGCTACCTACCTAATTTTGTTCCTTAGAAGGTACTCTTTCCTTATTTTGGTTGCTTTATTCTGTCTTTGCTTTTGTTGTTCAGTAGTTTCATTATGCCATGTCTAGATATATTTATTTTTATATATTCTGTTCAGTGTGTATTATAATTCTTGAACCCAACGGTTCATCTTTTTCTCAGTCATTCTCTCTTTAAATATTCTCTTGTTCTCATTTTCTCCTTCTCCCTATATTCTCCTTCTAGAGCTCCTTCCAGTTGTATGCTTCACCTTTGGATTCTGACTCTATAGCTTTTGTGTTTTTTTTTTTTCTTGGTGCATGACTCTGTATCTTTTATCCTTTATTTCATATTTTCTGTCCCTTCATTTCTCTGCACTACATTGTAAGAAACTTCCTCGGATCTAATTTTATATTAATTTATCTCACTACTGTATTAGTATGTTATTTCATTTGTACATTGTGCAAATGTATAAAAGTACACTGCACATTTCATTTCAGTGACTATGTTTTTCATTTCTAGAAATTTTATCTGTTCTTTTAAAAGTTTTCTTATCCTTTTCTTACATTTTTAATTCCTTTTTTTATGTCTTTAGTCATTATAAGCATTCTTATTGTATCATCTTTATTCAACAGTTCCCTCCTGTAACACTGTTAAGCCTCATTGTGTATGTACGTTTGTGTGTGTGTGTCTTCTGGTTTCTGCTCATAGTAGAGTATTTCCTTGTGTGTTTTGTAATTTGGGTCATGCAGCTTGGCCTGGGTTAAAAGTGTGTTCTTCCAGAGAGGTTATGGAGCCCCAAGATGTCATCTAAGATCACTCTGTATGTTACACTTTCAGGTATGGATTCCAGGACCACTCAGGTATAATTTGAACTCCAAGTCTGTATAAGGCCAAATTCAGAGTTAAAAACTTTCAGGGATTACTCCCCCATGCCCTCCAGCCCTGGTTGAGACAGACAAACTTCTTTCTCTATCATTTCCCAGTATCAGAGTGTATGAATTTTTCTGGTTCTTTATTGAATGTGTGGTTATATCCTTGTGGGGTCATTTAATCCAACCTCCTACCTCACACTATCCCAATGCTGAGTGTCTTGTCTCTATATGCTCATTAAAACTTAAGCCCCCACATTACCAAAATCAGGAAACTCCCCTCGGGGCAACTACAGAATCATTTCATATGTTTACAGTTACGGGTTTAAAGTTCTCCTTTATTTTTGACACTTCGAGATTTCTGTTATTTTTGTGAGAGCTTACCTATGCACTTCAAATAATATTTGCTACATATTATGCACTACTTTTAATTGTTCCATAGTAGGAGACTTTTCAGGCTTTCTTCTCCATAATATTTCTAGGACTAAAAGTCTCATTTGCCTTTTACTTCTGTATATATGATAGGCTAAATTTTATTCAAACTAACAACCTTCTCTTTTATGGAATTTATTTCTAGCTGCTTGCCTAGCATGGCTTTTCACATACCAAAATTTATCCATGTCTTTTTTTATGATTTCAGATTTTTACATTTAAATATTTAAACAAATTACCTATGATATATTAAATGCAAGACAATCAAAGCCTTATATACTAGTAATAAAGCTATCCAAACAGAACAAAACATAGCTATAATTCAACTACATGACCTATTATC
This sequence comes from Tamandua tetradactyla, assembly GCF_023851605.1. Lineage (NCBI taxonomy): Eukaryota > Metazoa > Chordata > Mammalia > Pilosa > Myrmecophagidae > Tamandua > Tamandua tetradactyla. The sequence goes on along the minus strand of NC_135341.1, from coordinate 48,738,116 downwards.
AATACCCGAATCACAATTGCAGTTCATTCACAGTTTAATGATCCAGTGAAGGCCCTAGGGCTATTCATCACACTTGATTTCCTGTTCAGTCTAACCCAACAGTCACATTCCAATAAATCCACACACAACTGAAACCTACATAATCACCATTTGAAGACCAAGCAACACAGACCAGGCACAATTTTGCCATGAGACTCCAACAGACTGAGAATATAAATTTCCCTTCTGTTTACATATAGAATAAAGAAGAAGAAAAAAAGTAAGATTACAGCAAAATGGACTGACAGTTGTGAAACATTTGATTATACCCTGCAGATAATGATTTAGACTCCTGGGTTTGGAAAGGAGCAAGAGAAGAAAATATATCTCCAGTGTGAGAGACTTGCCCATCTGTATAGGGGTACCTGAGCAGGTGGCCCAAGACAGGCCGGGTCTGCAGTCAGATTAGGTGGCCAGAGCTCCCCTCCCCCCACCAAACCTCAATGATGATCCCAAGAGCTCCTTTATGAGGCTAGTGGGCTCTTGCCAGCCCTGCTCTAATATCCCCTAGAGAAGGGCTGACTCTGTGGGTTTACCTGAAGAGAGATGACAGGGTCTTGTCCCTGGGAGTTGGGAGATAATGGCTGTAGGCCCAGTTCTGCCATCACTATGCCACTGCTCCCCTCTCTGGCCTCAGTTTCCCCATTTGTATAACAAAGAAGGAGGACTTGATTTGGTCTCAAGAAAAAAATCAGAATTAGAACCCAGACATTCTGACTTCCAGGGTCAGTCGCTTTAATAATGACAGCAATAACCACCACAATCATTTATTTGGAGTGCTTATTGTTTATCAAACTCTGAGCCAAGCACATTACAGACCTTATCTTATTCAATCCTTATTAGCTTCCAATGAGGTTCATAATGTCATACTAATTTTATACTTATTAAATTCAACAAATACTTATTGTGCCAATTACTGAGACTAAGTAATTTGCTGAGGTCACATAGTAAGAGCTGAGTTGGAATGCAAACCTGGCTCTGTTTGATATACATACCACATCCAACCACCCATCCCTCCATCCATCCTCTCCCTTACACAACAAACCCTGGTGAGCACATACGCAAACTCTGTCTACAAGAGAATGCCTCTTTCTGCAAATATTCGCCTCCATCCATCAACTCAAAATCTCACATCCCCACGCATTTCAGGCTCAAATCCAACTCACTTTTGCTTCCCAGCCTCTGGGAAGCTTCATACACTTTATTCCCAACTTCCCATTCCCAGTCCAGAGCTCTCAGCAATTTAAAAGCTGACCTTGAAACCTCCTTCTTCAAGATGTCTTCTGTGATGGCTCCTACCCTTACAAGATCCTCTTATGATCAGGATCTCTCCTCCCTTACCTGCGAAGGCTGTGCCAGCTGGCCGAGAGCCCCTCACACCAGGGTGCCCATTTAAGAGCCAGATGCTGATGGCCCTTACCAGGTTCCCGACCTGCAACATCTCCTCGAATTCAGTTGTCATGTTGTAGTGCTCCAGAGCCATGAAGAGTGTGTTAAGCACGATGCAGATTGTGATGGTAAGGTCGGTGAATGGGTCCATGACCACAAACTTCACTCCCTGCTTGATGGACATCCACAGAGGGCAGCACTCCCAGATCAGGTAACGCTGGGCAAAGCGGTTCCAGCATGGCGGACACTTGCGGTGAGACTCCTCCAACTCTGGGGAAATAGCCAATGAGTTGGTTTGTTTTTGTCGACTGACTCATGTACAACTGGTGGTGTCCCAGAAAAGATTTATGACTTATCTGAGGGATGACAGGGCTGCTAAGTAACAGGAGGACAATTTGAGAGGGACAAGGAAGGCAAGAGAGAAGGGGTGGCTTATGTCCTAGCATCTTACTCTGGAAATAGGAGAGAAGAGGAACAGAAGGCCAGGAGGCCAGGATGGATATAGGGAAAACTGGGACAAGACAGATTAGGACAGGTGTGGACTTGCTTGAGACAACAATCCCACAGAGACGTGGGGATATCCAAGGAAGGGCTAAAAGAGAGAGATGATATCTGGGACAGGTAAATTTAGGCCTAAGGACACCAGGGATGTCTAGGAAGGAAAAGATGTGGACATCTGGGATGTGTCAGGGCAGATGGGAGAATGCCTGGGATGGGTGGAAATAGATGTGAGTACACAAGGACAATAGGTAATAAGATGAGTGTGTGTGTGTGTGTGTGTGTGTGTGTGCACGTGCCCCAAATACAGACTAGAACAGATGGGAACTGGCGGGAACAGATGTGGGATGCCTGGAACAGTGTGGGATAGCTACAGGAATGGCTGGGAATAGACTAGGACAGGTATAGGTCTGCTTGGGAGAGGACAGAATGAGACTAAAAGCCTGAGACAGGCTGAGATAGATGTGGGAATACCTGGAAGAGACACAGACATGGTTATATCTGGGAAAGAACAAGTTGAAAGAGATGAAAAGACATTTAGGACAGGGAGGGACCTAGAAGGTTACATAGGACAGCAAAGTCCGGGAAAATAGTGGGAATGTCCAAAGCAGGCCAGGACAGGCAGGGTGGGGAGAAGGCTGTGCCTGGTTCAGACTAGGAGAAGTGCAAGGTTGCCTACATCAGCTAGGGAGTATCTGGACGCCCCACTGTGTGCTGACCTTCCAGTGCGCTGGTGAGGACACTGACTGCGCTGAGCGCCCGCTGCCGCTCTCCCGGCTCCTCCAAGCCATCTGCACACGGAGCCTGGGGCGTCTGTAGCTGGAGCCCGCCTGGCTCCTCTGACGGAGTGGTCTGTGAGAAAACAGGAAATACGTGTCAGCCTGGGGACGGGGGTCCTTCCCCAAGCCCTAGCCCTGCTGGACCTAGAGCAGCTGACTGATTCAGGCCAGGGAAGTCACGGCGGGGAGAATGAGGTCTTGATGGGATATGAGATGCTGGGTTCCTCTGTTCCCAACTCCCTTCCAGCTACACCCATTTCCACCTTGCCCCCGCCACTGACCTCCACCACACATACCCTGTCTAATCACTGTTTCCTTCATTCTCTTTTCTCCTTCACCACTTCTCACCAGTGGTGATTTTTGAGTGTAGACAGGAAACTACACACACCAAGTTATTGTACTGGTCAGATCCTGTCTGGATCAGACAGCTTGTTATATACATTAGCACATGCTCCAACGATTTGGGAGCCTTAATTGACCACAAGCTACCTAGAATCGAGAGCATAAAAAAGCTGCAAAAAAATCTAACATGCTATAAGAGGACATTAATAAAAGCATACTGTGCAAACCTGAGACATGGCTAGTGGGCACTTCCGTGGAGGCAAGTTGGCTGTATCTACCAAGAAAATTTAAAATTGGCTTGGAAATTCCTCACCTAGTAATCTAACTTCATAAATAATTGTACATGTGCACCAAAAATATACGTACAATGATGTTCATAGCAGTACTGTTCTTAATATCATAAAAATGGAAAAAACCAATCAATAGGAAGACTATTAAAATCAATTATGGATACAATCTGACTCTAGATTATGATACAGGCAATAAAGAGAATGAGGCAGTTCTGTGGGTGCTCCCATGGAAGCATCTCCAAGACAGTTTGATGAAAAACAGTAAGAAAATTTGGAAGAATACACAGTGACACTGAATTGCTAAAGTGGATACTGAGAGGTAGGATGGTGGGGGCCTGGAAGGAGTGAGAGATATTCACTTTTCCCTTTATGCACTTCAGCATTGTTGGGGTTTTTCAACGTGCATGCATCTTTTGTGTGTGTGTGTGTGTGTGTGTGTGTGTGTGTGTGTGTGTGTGTGTGTGCATGGTCCAGGAATTGAACCCGAGTCTCCCACATGGAAGGTGAACATTCTACCACTGAACCACCCGTGCACCGCTAAATCACCTGTGCACCCCGGCATGCATCATTTTATAAGTGAAAGAACCAGGATTGAAAAGAGAGCTGTGGAGTGCCCTGATGAATGGGGGTGGTAGGCAGACATTCTCTGAGCTACTCAGAGCCTTATCACCTGGTGAATAAAGGGGCCCACAAAGTTTTCATATAGCTGGGCCCTACGTGACATAGCTCATGTGCCTGGGCCAGTGCTGCAGAAGGAACTGGGCTAATGAGCATGCAGCAGTGAAGCTAAAGAAGCTGAATTAAAGATTTATAATCTCTGTAGGGCAAAAGGGAAAATGGGCTCAGGTTACTCCGTGGTAGAGCCAGAGCCTGGGGTAGTCATGAAATTGATCTCAGTCCAGATAAGGTCAGCTTTTGCAATTGGTGGGACTGTCTTGAAATGTGGCCTAGAGAGGTGGTAAGCTCCCACTCATGGAAGGATCATTCCAGCAGAGGTTGGTAAGCATCCAAAAGGGCTAAGGTGGCAGGTGCAAGGGTAGCATCCCTCGGTCCAACACAATGACAAATTTGGCCAGCTCAACTCACAAGCATCTTCAATCCCCCCCACTTCTCTCTCCTCTTTTATCATCTGTGACATGTTGGGTTATTGTTCAGCAAATATTTACTCTCTTTCCCCTCCCATTCTGGGTGAAATAAACTCCTCTGCCCCACTGATAAGAGACTGGCTTTTGGCCTATGAAATATTTGTGGGTATGATATGACTAAATGCCTTAAATGCCCTTGTACCATTTGCCTTGATCTTGTGCTCCAGTAATCCTCCATGAAAAGAGCTCCCATGGGTGCCTGCCACCCTTTCAGCCTGAGCTCCAGAACAAAGACACATGGAATCGCCCTAATGCTAACCCAGGGTATGGGGCCAGGCCCAGCTCACATGCAGTCTGAAGTAGGGCTGCCTAACAGGTCTAGCCTCGATCAGCCAAATCCTAACCAACCTGCAGTTATGTAAGTGTGAAAATAAATGCTCATTGTTAGTCGTTGACTTTTAGAATAGTGTTACACGGCATTATGTGGCAAGGGCTGACTGATTCACCATTCTAGCACAAGTCATAATCATCTCTTTACTAAAACTTCTCAATAACTGTCTAACTGGCCTCTTTTTTCCTTCTCTTCCTTGTTCTCCACACAGTAGGAAGGGATTCTCTTAAAAAGTAAATCTCATCACGTTATTCCTCTGATCAACAGCCCTCTCCCCTATGTTCCATTGTGAGAGTAAATCCAAACTTTTCTTCCACACCTGGCCTTGTCAGGCCCTCCTATTCCCCAGTCTTTGTGGCTGGCTCCCTAATGTCATTTGCTGGTCAATTTTAAACTCACCTTCTTGGGAAGGCCTTCCCTGAGTATTCTAACTAAAGTAGCACCTCCCCCAAACCTCCCCCTTGCCAACTTTTGATCACTTGATTCTGTTCCTACTTGAAAATATTTATCAATTTATTGTCTGTTTTCTCAATTATAATGCAAACTTCACGTGGATAGAGTTTGTCCTTTTTGTTTACTACTATAAGCCTAGCGCCCCAAACACTGCCTGGCACTTCAGGGAGCAGGCTGGCCCTAGATAAATATTAGTTTGATGAACCAGTACTTAGGAATCGGGGAGGTTTGGCTCTGCCCTTCACTTGCCAGATGCCCAGGGGAAATGAGGATGGAGGCATAATGCATGGAGGGGAAATGGCTATTCAGTATGCCTCCCCCCACCATCTGGCCTTCTTCCACTAGCCACTCTCATACAGGCAGGGGACAAAGTATATCTTCACCTCCTTCCCCATTAAACGCGAGTTGTCTATTGGGTCAAGGCCTTTCTCTCCTCTTCTCCATATTGATTAAGCCCCAATATGTGCTAGACACTGTGATTTGTGTGCACACTAGAACTAAGCAGAGGTGTCTTACTGGGGACTTAGTGGAAGCCTAGATGGGCACTCCCAGGGGCCTCCAATTAGCTAATCTCTTCCACTTTTCAAATGTCTCCACCTTAGTGTTAATTCCTTTAACTTTGCAAATGACCCCATCTTGGCCTGCTAATCCCTTTAAGGTTAGAAATGGGCCGCAGAAGTGAGACTGGGTGAAGTCAGAGTTCCGGGTAATGAAGTGTTTGAACTTGGATGCCTCCCGACATGTACAGTACAATGAGACAATTTTCTCCCTAATGAGATTAGGAAATTCTATTAGTCCTCCAGCTGCTGACATGATTCCATCACGTTGAGGCTCCAGGGCTAGACCTGCGGTCACTGGGGTAGGGGCATTCCTGGGAAGCCAAACACCCCACCTTCCAGGGGATGGGCAGGGTACCTCGCCAACCCCCCAGACCCTCCCTGAGGCCCCTCCTCTTTCCCCCACGGATTCCCAGGATCATCCCCTTCTCCTCTTCACTCCCTGCTCCAAAGCAGCATGAATGCTCCAGCTGCTCTGCAACGCACCCCAGGAGTCTTGACTCCTTCTTGTTCAATAATAATAGACAATCACTTGAATATGATCCAAGTACCAGTCTAAGCACTGGACCTGTTTAACTCTTTTTGTCCTTACCACAACTTGCTGACATAGGCGTTATTTTTATTTACACTTTACAGATGAGGAAATCGAGGTATAGATTATTTAACTTGTACCAAGTCCCATAGCTAGAACAAGTGTCTGAGCTGGAGCAAAACAGGCAGCTTGGCTTGAGCCTACCTATATCTCCTGCTCACGTCTCCCTGCTCTGCCCTAGCTTCCGCAGAAAGTTTGCAGGTCTTAGGGGCTGAGCCACATGTTCTATTTTCTCCTGGGGGGCTGCTCTGGACATTGTGGGAGGGGGACAGGGGTCAGCAAGGACACCTGGTCAATTGGGCATCATCAGTTGGTCTTCTGATTGGCCAACTCAATGATCAAAGCTCTGGTGGGCCTTTCGTGACCTGGCCTGTTCTTCTGACAATAACACCACTCCTTTCCCCTTTGCACCCTCTGTTCCAGTTGCACTGACCCCATAGTATTTCCTCCAATGAGCTGGCATGCTTCTACCTCAGGACCTTTGCATTTGCTGCTCTTTAGGCCTGGAATATACTTCTCCCAGAAGATAATAATGCTACATTACATTATGATATTGTGACAACATCAATATACTTATATAGAGAGCACTCAATGCTTGCCAGGCTCTGTCCTGGGTGCTTTACCTATGTTTACCTGTGCAATTATTGTAACAATCCTGAGGTGCACATTTTTAATTCATTTTACAGATGAGAGATCAGAGGCTCAGAGAAATCAAGTAACTTGCCCAAGGTCATCCAGCTAGCAAGCTGTGAACTGGGATTCCCACCCAGTTCGTCTAGTGTCTGGGTGCTAACCACTCCTCTACAGCACTTCTCTGTTTCAGAGCCCCAAGGCTCTGCCCTTGCCTGCTAACGGGTGGCATTCCCAGTGCCCTTTCTTTGTTCTCCCCCCACACACTTATTACCTGGGCTGCTACTAAGTTACCAGTTGGTAAAATATTGAAGTATATTTCAAACTTAGTGAAAAACTGCTGCCTAGAACCTTTGAATGTCGACTCGCCACTCTGGCTGCTCTCCCTGGACCCCCGGGATTGTCCGTGAACCAACAGCTATAAAGGTCTAATAGGTGGCATAGCATAGAGCCTTTCTGGTGCCTGTATCTTACCAGGTGCTAAATATTGAAACATCATCCATACTCATCAGTGCTACACACCATGCAAATGTATACATGAACTTTCATGTGTTTGTGGGGGGGGGAGAGGGCGTATTTACCCATTTTTCTTTCTTTGGATTTTTGTCTGTCTGCCCCCATTACCATAGAAGCTCTATAAGGGCAGAGATTGTTTGTGAATTTACTGACAGCTAGAGCCCAGCACTCAAGAGGTGTTCAATAAATACTGGGTGCATATTTTTGGACCTGGCGACTGGTGACCAGTTTGGGAGACCAGGCCCGCCTGGCGCCTGCATCGTGGAACTGGCTCACCGTGTCTGGGTGCCGCTCGAGCATCATAGGACGGAGAAGACGGCTCCCTGTGGCCTCGGGGTCACCTGTCCCCAGCAAGGAGACTACCCCATTGCAGTCCACAGTGCTGTTCCTTTTGCCATTGAGAGTGTGGCTGGAAGCCGGGGTCCCAGGGCTGCGCTGGCCCTGGGCGCTGGGCCGACGCAGGGGCCACGGCACCAGCAGAGAGGTGCGGTGGCTCTCGCTCTCCCCTGCCGTGCTGTTTTCGTCATCCGCAAAGTCAGTCTCGGACCCCAGGTCTCGCCTGCGGAAGGTGAAAATGCTCCCGTGGCTGGAGCGCCGCTTCATGGAGGTCCTGCTGAGGCCATGAGTGAGGCTGAGACGATTCTGAGGACATGGTGAGAGGGTGGCATGACCAAAACAGGTCTTCACATGCTCCCGGCTCATCCCCTGTGGCATTGGCCCCAGCTCAACTTCTTAGGGCACGGACACACATTGTAGGAAAACTGGCTGGGTTGGGCCAGGGTATGTTCAGAGGAAGAGTACGGGAGTTCAGGCAACCCTACATCTTCTGGGATCTCCACCCACCTAAAGTCAGTAATTTTGGGACTCTGAGATTCAGGCTTGTCTGGGCCTGAAGGTGGGGCTAAGACCGGAGTGGGGGTGTGGGGATGCGGAATGAGGAGGCAGGTTATAGCTGTGGGATGCATGGCATGGGCAGCATTGGGGCCAGTCAGTCATGCTCCCTTACTCATATGGGCATGTCCTTGGGTTCTTGCCAATTCCTACTATGGGACTCGACCCTAGGTTGGGGATATTATAACACCCAAATCTGCTCCACCCCTCCACCCAAGGCTCCACTACTGCAAAAATGACCGTAGGAATCAAGAAGGGGTGGGACGGGTGTTCAGGGATGCTCTAGAGTGCATTGTGAGTGGCTCTGACTATACCAGGGGCCCACCCTGGGAGGGCCAGAGCCTCCGCCGGGGATTACCAATGCTCTGGGACCATCCTCCGAGTCGGACTTGGGGAACCTGTCATCTCCACACTCCTCTGTCCCTGAAGACATTCGTTTTCTCCTTTTGCTTCTTCTCTCATGGGTGGCTACTGGGGCCAAAGGGGACATCTCCAAGGAGCTGTGAGACACGGTGTCCACAGCCCTGATGATGAGGGCCTGGAAAGAGGCAAAGGAAAGGATTTCTCAGTCAGTGAGATTTTGGATAGCCTCAGACCAAGGCAGGCCAGGCACTCGGTCCTAGTTTTCCCTATCAGGAAGTAGACTTGTACACTTACCCTAAGACAAGGGCATCACAGAGAGGACTGTCCAGGAATTTCTGAGAATGATGAAGATCAAGGGAAGAAAAGAGTACTGGCTGAAGTAGGCAGCCCTTGGGGACAGGGACAGGGAAGTGTACAGGTGTGGGGGGTGATGCTGAATAGAGCAATGGAAGAACTAGAGGCCAGGGAATTTTCCAGAAGTTTCAGCTGCCCAAGAGAAGTACTGAGGGAGGTAGAGTAGGGTAGTGAGAAGCTGGTGCCCACAACCTGGTTTCTAAGAGGCTTGGTTTGGAATTGGCTTCTAGCATCCACCATGTGGGGAACTGTAGATGGTCAAGGCCAGCTTCTCAAGTGCTTATTTTGAGCTGGTTCAGGCCTTAGACCTTGGGCCTTCCTCATTACCCTACCAGAAGGCTCCCCTTGATCAGGCTAAATGATGTCAATGGACATACGGATCTCTTTTATCCAATATGCACTATGCTCACAGGGACAACCTGTTCCCAGGAACCACCACCTTAACCCAACAGACACCATGATCACAGGAAAGAAATTTACCCAGTAGACACCATGCTCGCAAGGCCTACCTTTACCCAGCATGCACCACACGCACAGGGCCTACCTTTACCCAGCATGCAACACACTCTCAGGGCCTACCTTTATGCAGCATGCACCACACCCGCAGGGCCTACCTTTACCCAGCATGCACCACACTGGCAGGGCCTTTACCCAGCATGCACCACACCCGCAGGGCCTGCCTTTACCCAGCATGCACCATACTTACAAGCACTATCTTTACCCAAAAGACAGCAGATTGCACATTCACAGGAAATATCTTCACACGACAGATACCACTTTTAACGAGCAGCACAGTAGGCACCATGCTTACAGTCACCCATTATCAGGCAAGGGCTTAGTTTACAGGCTCCTTGGCTGCCCTGCTCACCCACCTCATGCTCTTTCCTGAGCATCTCCATGGCTTCCTGGAAGCGCTTTTCCTTTTCTTCCGTCTCAGCAATGGTGGCCTGGTTCTGCTCTTCATAGGCCATGGCAACCACAGCCAGGATCAGGTTCACCAGGTAGAAGGAGCCCAGGAAGATGACAAGCATGAAGAAGATCATGTAGATCTTCCCTGCGGACCGCAGGGTCTGGGGAGAAACGGGGCAGAGGTCACCTTCACTGGGGCCCCTTTTGGTCACAGCATTGCCAAGCTGCCCAGTCTGGCTGTGCCAGGGGTTCAAATACTCATAGCCTGGGAGGGCAGGTAGAGAGTGTCCCACCCACAGGAGAAGGCAGAATGTTCCTCTATGGGGGAAATACCCAAAGAGGGGAAATAATCTATCCTACAGGGTCGAACACTGTCCCACTCACAGAGGGAGTGCCTCACATAAAGGGAGAGCTTCTTTTCTTGCTAGACCCGCATCCCTTCCCTGCCCCTATGTCACTCTGGCCAGTGGGGAAGCTGCTGGGGCCACATGAGGTTAGTCACTTGTGCTGCCCAAGCCCTGGGTCCTGGTATGGGGCCCTAAGCCCTGAACCTGGTGTCTCTGTTGGCCCACCACCCATGCACCTGCTGGTAGAGGCGTTCCCAGCAGTCCTGTGTCATCAGGCGGAAGAGTGCGAGGAAGGCCCAGGCGAAGGAGTCGAAGCTGGTGTAGCCATGGTCAGGGTTCTGGCCTGCCTTTAGGCACCGGTAGCCCTCGGGACATGTCCTATGGCCAGACACACAGACTCTGTCCGGTGCTCTAAGAGCCCCTGGACCTTGAGACCCCCACTGGGCCTGACTCAGGTCCCAGGGCATCCCAGCCTATGTCCCACTGCTCCGTGAGGCTGAGTTTCACAAATCTACTTCCACAACCTCGTTCATGCTGTGCCTTCCAACTGGGACATCGTCTTCCCCCTTTCTCACCTATCTGGATTCTGCTAGGTCTAAATCCAGCTCCCTGCTGCCCACATGGCACATCATCCCAGACGCTCTGAGTTACAGCTCCCCACGGAAAGGAAGCTCCAGGGGCCTGGCGCACATCTCTTTCTCTGCCTGTCTACCCCACGGGGAGCTGAGCACAGAGCAGGCACATGAGGGAAAGCAGGGAGGTTTGGCTGAGCTGAGCAGGGCGGAGCTGAGGGCAAAGGCAGGGTCATGGGTGAATGCTTCTGGGGTGGGTGGGCTGGGGCCTGGTCATGTCTGCAGAATGTGCCCATATGCCCAACTGTGCACAGAGGCACAGGTTCAGCCGTGTGTGTGTGTGTGTGTGTGTGTGAGAGACAGAGAGAGGGAGAGAGAGAGAGAGAGAGAGAGAGAGAGAGAGAGAGACTGAGACTTACTCAGCAAGAAAGGGGATGCAGTCAAGGCACCTCTTTACCTGCTAAAGCCCTAAGATCCTCCAGAAAATCTCCTTAACGACAGAAAAGGGGCAGCAAATACGGGCTCTGGAATATCATACTGAGATGTGGATGTACAACCCCACAGAGCACCTCGTGGGGCCCCCTCCCTCTAATACCCCATGACACAGTTGCACTGACACTGACCACTGCGTGCACAGGGCCCTGAAAGCTATGTGGGGCTACAGGGCATCTCTGGGTACCACTGGAAGGAAGTGAAGACTGGAGTGGGTTGGAGCAGCCATGGCGTGCTGCAGGAAGGGAATGGATGAGTGGGGGTCTATGGGGCTCCTGGCTGCTCTCTCAGTCCTGCCTTCCCCCTCCTTGGGGATCCACTGGACCTCCCTGCAGACCTGTCCCTGTCCTTTCTGCTCCTCCTTCACAGCTGTCTCCTCGGTGGTGGGGGTGGGGAGGGGAAGTTGAGGGTCCCAGCAGAAAGGGAGGCAGGGGAAGGCCTCACCGCCCCTGAGGTCAAGGACACAAACAGCAAGTGCCAGCATATCTGGGCGGTGGGCTTCACGTACCCGGCATCGGAGCTGTTGCCACACAGTAACACATCCGAGGTGCCATTCTTGAGCAGGTAATTATCTGGAACACAAACATCCAATGGTGAGGGGTACATGAGACCCAGACCCCTGGGTTTCCAGCCTGACATCCAGGGCTTCAGGGAGGTATAGGCATAGCTGGTGTTCTCCTTTCTGTTCTCTGTCCCTGCCCTGACCCCTACCCCTCTGCCCTACCAGGCCTCAGGCAACCCTGCCTTCCTCCCTGGACTTCCTTCTCCTCCTCTTCCTCTTCAGTACAGCCACACGTGTCCCCCTTGTTGTCAAAGACACAGGAAGCCTTTCCCACCAGGATGCTTCCAAATCCTGCTCCAAACCACTCAGGGGGTCAACAAGGGCCAACAAAAGTCCTGAACCAGGGAGCAGGGGTCTGGGCAGAGTTCCAGCTTGGCTGCTGAGTCACAGTGTGGCCTTGGCAGGCTACTGCGCAGCTTAAGACCCACTCTTGTGTGTACAAAATGGTAGGAGTGATGGTTGCCACAGTCATCGTGGCAATGCTTTGGTATCTTCAGACAGGGAGGCAACAAGGAAGCTGGGCCTGGGCCAGATGAGACACAGCCCTGTCCTCTCCTCTCCTGTGGCCAGCCATCAGTTCTCATCGCACACCACTAGCCAGGGTGACAATGCCTGAAGAACTAGAAGGATACAATTAGATGGAAAGGCAGATGGGGGAACAGGAGCTGCACTGTTTGGAGGTGAGGTTGACCCAACAGGGTCAGGAACGATGCAGAGATGGGCCTGCCTGCCTCTGTCTCGGGTAGCAGTTCTCAAGCCTCACCTACTACTACTCCCTGGGCCAGCATCCTTCACAGCACCTGGGAGTGGTTTAGAAATGTAGCTTCCCAAGAGCCACCCCACACCTACTGATTCAGAAACTCTGGGGCTGGAGTCCAGCAACTGGTGTTCTACTGAGCCCTCCAGCTGACTCTGACGCACACTGAAATTTCCAAACCACCATCATGCAGCTACAACTGAACCATAAGTAGGTTTACTAACTGAGTTTCCATGTTTCTTTTTCCAGAGTGGGTTGCCAGTGTATGCAAGAGGCCCTCACTTCAGGATGGCCCTCAGTGTCCTCGTGGTCCAGAACCTGGCCATGTTGCACCCTGCCAGTATCTAGCTGAGGTCTAGATGGATGGTTCTAGTCTAGAGAGGTAATGGTATCAGCCTTGAGACTGGGCGTGCAAACCCACAGTGCAGTGAAATAATGACAAGGACCCCACAGTACTGGGCACAACCACTGAGCTTGCCCCCACCTCTCATAGGGGGTGCAGTATACGGAGCCAGCATCCTGGGGACGAGCACTGAAGTCACCTGGGAAGTCCCCATGCCAAGTAGGCGACGCCTCGTCTCTGAAGCCTCACCTACTACCCAGCTCTGCATCTGCCCTTTCTCTGAGCTGACACACCTCGGCAGGCAGGCAGGTCTCCTCACGATTCCCGACCTCTAGGTCCCTCCTGTCTCCAAACATGCAGCTGTTCTTCCCTTGTCGGCCTCCCCATCTAATCATATCCTTCCGGTTCCTCAAGCATCACCTCCCCAGCCAGCCTGGAGACTCCCAAGGACTGGTACTAAGTCCGCTCCATTCTAGTCCCCTGTCTTGAAGCCCCAAAGGGCAGGGTCTGGGATCCCTAAGCACAGGGATGGGCATTCAGGGGACCCGGTGGGGGTCCATGGACCCTGGAAGCCTGAGCTCTGGTGACACCTGCGTGCGAGGCGGCCTAGTCCCGGCGGCCTCACGAAGGCCTCCCGGGGCCGAGGAGTGTCCAGTCAGGCAGGGAGCGAGCGCGTGCACCTGGGTCGTTGAGGTAGTCGTCCAGCGAGTCCCAGACGAGGCCGTCGGCCTCCACGGAGCCGTTGGTGCCGTTGTACGCCGTGAAGTTGCGCACACACTTGTGCCTCAGGTTGCCCATAAAGAGCTGCAGGCCGATGAGGGCAAAGACGCTGAGGCAGAAGACGGTGAGGACCATCACGTCAGCCAGCTTCTTCACGGACTGGATCAGGGCCCCCACGATGGTCTTCAGGCCTGGGCGGCGGGAACGGGCACAGTCACCCACGGCACCGTGCTTCACCCCTGTGGCTGGGCCGGCCATGAGGGAAACTGGGCTGGGTCACCCTGGGGCCCTGCACTGAGCTGGGGTGGGGTCGTGGAGTGGGGGCAGGAGGGGCATTTCTCTTGGGCTTTTTAAAAGACCAGAGCCCACCTTTCCTCAGCTACTGAGTCCATTCTGATTTCCCTGGTACTCCTCTTTGCTCTCCCCCAGCCAAATATATGAAATGGGTGTGAAAAATGCTATTTTCTTGAGGAAACACTCAAAGCCCACCCCTACTCCTCACGTATAACTTGGTCCACCCCTTAAAATGTTGCCCTGAAAATGGAGGGGCATCAGCCTTGATCCTGATTTGGGGAGGGACACAGTCATTCCTAGCAGGGGTCTTTCTGTCCCACTGCTGGGGCCAGCTCTCCTGGGTGGCACAGGGAGTCTCGATTGTTTGCAGGAAACAAGGGGACTCAGGGATGAGGGATGGGCCAGGGGCTTGCGGGTATAGATGGGGCAGAGGGAGGGGAAGGGTTGGTTGCTGGGAAGTTTGGCCAGGCCATGGTGAGTAATGTCTAAGGGTCCTGCTCTGTTCTTGAGCTCCACCTTTGTGGAAAGTTCAGAGGCAGGGAAGGGGTTGACCTATATTGCATCTTCCCCACTTCCCTTGGGGACCCATCCCCATTCACCCCATTCCTCAAAGCTGAGGAGCTGTGATCAGTTAGTTGCATGGCCCAGCTCCCTGCGGAAGCCAGCACCACACAACAGCCAAGTGACAGAAAAGCACGTGTACAGGCATTCCGCCTGACCTTCAGCTACTGTCCTAGGACAAATGCGAGCACAGCATCAGGAGCAGGGGGCTCCTGGGCCAGAAGCAGGGCCCTGCCCCACCCCGATCCCCCCATAACTCCCCAAGCGGCCAGATCTCAGATTAAGCTCCATCCATCCATTGTCCAGCCGGTTAATGAGTTAAGAGCACCCATGGTTACTGTGCCCGCGGCTACTGTGCCCGTGACCCGGAGGCAAACACATGAGCGGGGAGAGAAAACCTTCCCCGCTGCGCTGCCAGTGCTGCTGCCTGCCCAGGGCTCAGGGGCACCCAGCGTTCTCTGTGGAAATCATCCTGGCAGACGTTGGCAACTGCCCGGGCAGTGGGTGGACCTTGGCAGGGACATGGGCATGGAGTGGTGGTGGTATTACTCATGGGCCTTCTTGTAGTGCAGAACCCCTTGTCCCTGGCAGAGGTTCTAGGACCCCTCCACGGGCATACATCTCATTCTGCTCACCCATCCTGAAGACCTTAGAACATGTGACTCCTGCTTACAGAGAGGAACCAAAGCTAGGGGCAGGGAGCAGCCACTCACATGCGTGATATGGACTCTGCCTCAACTGTTAGGCTAAAATATCTTGGTCTAAATTATCCAGTTCAAGGCTCAGCAATGCACTTTCTGACCTTGTCGTGAGCATATGAGGGGAAGATCAGTTGGTGTGTACACACATGCCCTTTTAAATGTTTCTCATATCCATGACAGATATCACTGCTGGCAGGAATGAGTCCAATAAAGTCAGGATTCTTCCTATAAAGATCCAGGGAGGGATGGGTCCTGTAAATTTTCTCTGCCACTGAAGTTCTA
Source organism: Tamandua tetradactyla (assembly GCF_023851605.1). Classification (NCBI taxonomy): domain Eukaryota; kingdom Metazoa; phylum Chordata; class Mammalia; order Pilosa; family Myrmecophagidae; genus Tamandua; species Tamandua tetradactyla. The sequence continues at coordinate 48,722,407 of NC_135341.1, read as the reverse complement.
ATAGGCTAGGGTGGAAAGGGCCCCTGAAAACCCTCCATTCTGACTTCACTTCACAAAAGGAGACCGAGGTTCAGAGTGGGCCCAGGTTATTTAAGACTCAGTTCCTACTCTAGGAAGCCTTCCACAATGCTGATTACATTTGTCTAATGACCATTTTCGGGGTCTGTGTGCTCCCTCACTGGGTGGCTGACAGCTTTGAAGAGATCCAGTGGGGTGGGGGCTGACGAACAAGATGGGGTTGGGGATCTGGCTGTGTCCCCAGAGGGCACATAAGGCAGGGACTGGACACTCAACCACCAAAGAGAGTGCCAGGATTTTCTTTTCTTGTCCCATGTGTGTATGTGGGTTTCCTCAATCATAATTCATTTGGTATCCTCATCAGAGGATGACGCTTCAAATGAGAAGCTGAGGAATGTTTTCCTTTATAGGCATTTTTTAAATAAAATAGACAGACCAGAACATGCCTTTTTTTTGACTGCTGGGGTCAGGATGTTTATCCACACTCTGGAGGGGTATGTAGCTATGAGGTTGTCCCTGGGTCCCGAAGGATAGACCGTGAGCCCTCCGAGTATATATGGATGTGCCAAGGCCCATGACACCTGTCTCAATGGGTGTGTTACCCTGACAGTGGCTGGGAGCAGAAGAGTCCACTTGCTAATGGCTCATGGCAGGGGCCTGGGCCACCTGTGGGGGAGATAGGGAACCCGTGGACGCTATTGTACATACCATGGTGGGTTCAGAGGCCATGTTGAGTATTCTGAAACTCGGTTTGAACACATCCTAAGCAGAGGCTCCTTTTACAAGGTAATTAACCCCACGGGGGGGGGGGGAGTCTGAATTCCACAAGACAGCTCAGAGCTGAGGCCCTGCCCCTGCTGTCTTGCGTGCAATCACAGTCAAATACAGGCAAGGATCTAGGAACCACCTGCTTTCCAAATTGGGAGTGGATATGGACATCCGGTTCATCTAATTCTTCCCTCAGCTCTGACACCTCCCCAGAATGGTGGTGTGTGACCTATCTCAGCCACCTTTGGAAAGGAAGCACCTTGTCTGGTAGAGTGCGGCTGCCATTCGGAAAAGGCTTCTGGAAGGGCCTCTGGACACTGCCCCTCCCTGGCAAGTTCTTCGCAACAAGAACACCCTGGAGTTTGGACTCACTTTAATCTGGGGAGAGTGAATAAATACTAGGGTTTCAACAGCCTCCTGGGGGACCCTTGACTTCAGCACAAGTGCATCACACAATGCGACCTGCGACGTCATCACAGGTCTTTTGAGAATTTTCTGGATGGGTGAGGTGGAATGGCTTTCTAGAGAAGTCATCTGGGTTCAGAAAATTTCCCAGGTACAATTGCCAACATCTGTCAAGGAGGATTTCTTCCTGAGACTACCATGCACAGTTTGCTAAACCTCTACCGCACCATGCAGTGAGGGCTGTTAGACGCCAAGGCCCGATGACACCTGTCCACAGATTACACAATATTTCACAAACCGGGCCTGAGGCTCCAGCTGCCATAGACGATCAGAGGTGGTGTAAGGCAAGGATTGGGCACTCAGCCATCAGAGACAGTGCCGGGGTTTTCTTTTTTTTTGCTCTCTCTGTGTAGGTGGGTTCCCTCAAACATAGTTCTTTGGGTTTTCGTATCGGAGGATGACGCTTCAGCCTGAAGCAATTCACCTGTGAGCGTTTGGCCATTCAAACAGCTGAGTCCACTATGGACAAGAAATTTACTTTCTTGAGAAGAATTTGGTTTAAATGCAGGCCCTGCCCTGGGCTGCTCTGTGTTCCTCTGGGGTGTCTGGAAGACTGGATTTTTCCATACGAGTCTTTTTTAGAAAATACTTAGAAGAAAACTGGAGCCTAGATTGTAAGCTCTTATAGCAGTCACATTTAGTCTGGAGCTGTACATGTTATTTCTAGATCTTGAGATGCCATGCTATATTTGTATAACCTGGTATCTCAGAATGGGCCTGAAGCCCGTTCTGAGCCTTTGGGGGGATGGCTGTGTCCACTGCCAGCGGCCTCCATACCCGAGCTCTGGGAAAGGTATTCTGGTGACAGGCACATTCGAAGGGGGCTTCCCAAGGGCTGCCTTGGCTCCCAGGCGTGTCCCTCCAGCCTTGGCGTTTAACCTGATTATCACCTGAAATGACTGATATAGTTTTCAGGGCCCGGAGGACTCGGAAGGTACGTAAGGCTGAGACATTGCCCAGGTCCACAAATTCAGTTGTATATCTGTAACAAGGGAAAGTCACACACAAGACAGACAGTGACAACACGCCAGTAAGAGATACACGGTCGGGGGTGGGGGTGGCGGGGGAGACAGAGAGAGAGTCACTTGTAGCTGAGATCTGACAGGTGAACCTGGGTATCTTACCTGGGATAACTGAAATAGTTTTTAGAGCTCTCAGGACTCTGAAAGTTCGAAGAGCCGACAAATTGCCTAGTTTTATATTTTCTGATACATACCTGCAGAATCAAACCACAGTTATTGGGAATCACAAAGCAGAACCTTAGCCTGCCCTCCCGTCCAGCCCTTCTCCCTTCTCTGCCTGCCACAGGGAGGGTTGCGGGTGGCCCGGGGACTCCCACAGATTTTCTTCCTGATCTCAACCCGCCCCCTCAACCCAGCATAGGTGCCTTATTAAGGACGTCCACACAGCAAGCTCCCAGGTGACTGGTGATGGTCCATGAAAAACCAGTGCCAGGAAGCAAGTACTCTACCACATTCTCCATGCCACTGGGGAAAGTGACATGAAACCAACTGGCAGGGTGTGAGGCTGGGGACACCCCACAGCAAAGTGGGAAACTGTTTTCCAGGGGGCTCAGGTCAGGTGGTGTAGGAAGTAAGCAGGTTTCCGGTCCTAGTTTTGCTGTGTGTCTTCTGTGGTCTGGTTGGCAAGGAAGGGCGTCGATTCAGCTGTGCCCGGCTGCTCAGATCTGTGGGCCCCTGAAGCCCTGGCTGACACCAGCACAGAAGGTGGCTGGGTCTCCCAGGGTTGCCCACCTACTCCTTCCAACCACAAATCTCTCTCTAGCACTCCACTCCTGAGTGGCTTGGGAGTTCTTGGAGTCACGTGGTAGAGATGGCCCCAAATGCTCAATGGGAAAAACACAGAGTTCCCAACAGAAGCCCTGGAAGATGGAAAGGGTGAATGCTGGGAGACCCAGCTCTTCAAGTACTCACAGCCAGCAGCCAACACAAAAGAACGGAGCAGGATGAGGTGACGCTGGCTGTTCCTCCATGAGTATACCTACAGTCTCAACCCTGGACCCTCAGCATCCCACAGGGATGGCCCTGGGTCTCTACAGAGGGGTGATCCCAAGAGGTGACTAGCCCTCTTTGGGGTCTGTCCTGCTTGGGCCTAAGTGACAATCAGCAGGGTCAAATGGGGCAGAGCTCCCCCCTGGCTCTTGCATGGCCACTGCCTCCCTGGTCTCCAGAGGTACAGAAGGAAGGAGTCAGTGTCTGGGCAGGGGGAGGGATGTGCCTAAGCAGAGTGTGAGGACATGCAGCGGATGGCCCACATGACCATAAGTCTCTCTGAGAGATAGATGGACAGTGTGTGACAGTGGCAACTGACTTGTGATATTTAATCAAGGGTTTTGGATCCAAGGTGTCTGACATTTAACCAGAGGTGTCTGATGTTTAACAAAGGGCACTGGACTCAGGATGCCTGATGTTTAAGCAAGTGTGTCTGACCCAGTATCTGAGTGATGTCAGATCTAGGACATCGGACCTGTGATGCCAAGTTAGTGCTAGGGGTGGGAGCAGTGCAGCTGGGCTCGCTCTGCTGGTCAGCCTGGGTTTCCAGGCTTCTCTGCTCTGCTCAGAACTTCTGAATCCATTTTCAAGCTGTATGGTGGCTACAGGAAAGGACTTGGTAGGCTGTACCAAGGGACTCAATGTCCTGGGGTCAGCTGGGTCCCGCCTGGTCCAGCTCCAACTGATGCTGGGTTGAAACCAACTTCCTCTGAGTCCACTCACAGAGTCCTTTCATCTTCATGGGGTGTGCTGACCATGCTGCACCGTCCTTACCCATTATATCTGTCCAGTGGTGGGAAATCAGCAATCACATTCCCAGAGTTCTCCCTCCTCTGGCTACACCTGGCCTTTTCTGTGCTGTGACTTCCATTCCATCCCTCAATCACTTCAGCTTGCAAATCTTTCTCCAGTCCAAGAGTCTGATCTGCCCTATTTTCTAGTGAGGAGCAGAAATCACCTCCCTTATTCTAGCCCATCTACACCTATTAATTTGGCCCACGCTTTGGATAGTTATTCCAGTCTCTGATGACTCAGACCCTCAGGTCACTGTCCCACATTTTTCTCTCAAATTTGAACTCTCCATTCAGACATGGTGCTTCTTTGGGATTGCCAAGTTGAGCCCAGGATACTGCCGATGTTGCTGTTACTCGGGAGCTGGGGTTCCAGCCTGTTGCTGTTACTCGGGAGCTGGCTGATGGTCTTCCAAGTGTGGCCCCAAAACAATAGCTCCTTTTGCTCAGGATACTTGTTTCAAGGCTATCTCTTCTCAGTGCACATCAGAGAGGGAGCCAACTGTCCTTGTTTCTCCCCACCTGCTCCTTACAGATCCTGTCTCTTCCCTGCTGTCTCCAGTAAAGACCCTGAGTGCCTTTAACTTAGCTTCTGCCTGTCCTTTAGTTGTCCCAGTGCAGACCTGCTCAACCCTCTGTGTCCCCAGCAGAGACATGCTTGTCCTGTATTTTTCATCTGCCTCTTTGGCAGCTGGTGCTGTGCCTAGAGAAGCCGGTATCCCAAGGTGACAAGGTCGGGCTGGTGACAGAATTGGGGAGGACTATAACTGTGCTTCCAGCCCGGCAGGCTTGCAAAGCTGACTGAGTGGCTGAGAGCAGGAGTGGGGCTGATGGTCGTGTGTTGTGGAATCAGATCATGGATGGGAGAGACGTGTGAGGAAGGAATCTTGGAGGTGGAACACAAGGCTGGGTGAGGGCACAGTGCACCCAGGAGGGTGTCCTCACATGTGGGACTCCTAGAGGGGTGAGCAATGCATCCGTTATTCTACCCAATGCCTGGTTTCCAGTAGCTTCCCAGGTTGGGGACCCAGTTGCTCAACCAAGACATTCTTGGAGCCCCTGAGTGTGGAAAGGCAGGAGAGGCTGTGTTTGGCAGAGGGCTAGTTTCAACAGCGGTTAGGATGGGGTGGTGGGGCAGCACTTTGCCCCTTCCAGGCTGGCAAAACCCTCTTCTAAGCCAAATTACTCCTTCTGCTATGGCCAAGCTGCTGGGCAGAGGCAGACAGCTGGGGGTAGGACTGTGGGCTCTGACACAGAAAGAGCAGAGTGAGTGAGGATTCCACCCCATCATATCAGCTCCTGTGAAAGAGGGGAGCTTTTTTGGGGACCCAGGAGCCATGGGCAGGGGCAGTCCCTCACCTTCTACCTGTCCCACCCCTATCTTGCTGTGCAGCCAGAGGGAGAGCCCTCGCCTTCTCTGGTGTTGCTTGTTCCTCCCATTCAATGCATATTGCTGCTCCTGGCTCCCAGGGCTGCTAGGCAGACAGTGAAGTGCAACACCCGTAGCTCCAGCAGCTAGCTACCGTGGCGATCACCACCCGCTCCTTTCTGGCTTCCCTCCCTTCCCCTCCAGGTCTGGTTTCCATAACAACCCCAGAAGGTGGGAGGCTGTGTCAACTAGCAGGTAATGCCCAGCCAGTAAGGGCCCTACAAGAACAGCTCTAGTTTGAGAGTCACAAGCTGAGCCTGGCAGGCTTTCCTGCACCCCTCCGATTTTCCCACAACCTCCAAATAGGGTGGGATGGGGAATCAGGTTGAAACCTGGTCTGAGATGACACACTTGAGAATACCTCTCCCATCCAACATGTGGTCAGGAATTAGGAAACTTGGCTTTAGGGCCAGGTTTGCTGCTTATTCATTCCAAGGTTTGGGACAAGTTGCAGGGTCTGTCTGAGCCTCAGTTTCTCTATCTGTACAATGGAGGCCAGGATGGGGAGGTTTAATTGAATCAAACTTTTGCCACCGCAGATTGCTTTTATTATCCTAGGAGCCCCACATTATTGAACTGTATTGACTATAGAAGAATGCATTTCAGAGGCAGTAATTAATTGGTTCTCATAATCAAAGGCAGAAATCACAGCTAATCAAAGATGCTGGGCCAGCCCAGCCAAGAGCAGATACTCTGCCATTCCACTGGATTTATGCAGCCCCATGGGATGTGAATGTGTACAAATGTGGAAATTGTCTGGTGGCCTCTGAGGCCACATTTGGCTATGTTACCCCCAGTTCTGGTATGGAGGGAAGATCAAATAGGCTTTGGTGAGAAAGGCACTCTCCTCTGTGATTCTAAGTTGAAGGAAGTTTCCTATGGCACCCCATGGGGAATGATACTGGGCTTCTCCCACAGGACAGGGCAGGAGGACTTGCTAAGGTCACACAGAGCATCACCCAGAGATGCAGAGGTGAGGACAGGCCATCAGACAGGAGCCCAGTGTGACGCCTTTCCTTGGGATCTGGGAGTGTCTTTGTGGTGACACAGGTCCTGCTCAGGCTATGGGATAGGAGGGTAGGAACGGCTCAGGGAGATGCTGTCCCATCTTCTGCCCAGGCACGTGAGGCCCATAAAGCACTGATCTCCCCGCTCAACATAGGGCCTCCCAGAGCCTCGGCCCAGCCTGGAAATCCTCTTTCATTCTCAAGTTGGAGTGACTGCCCAGCATGACACAAAGAGCTCTCCCTCTCTCTTCAAATTCCAGACATGCCTCTCCATGCTGTACTCTCAGCTGATAACCTTGCTTCTTACTTCACTTAGATAACAGAAGAAATCAGAGGAGAAATTCCTTCTTCTCTTATCATCAACACCATCAATCTACCTCCATCTCCACCAGACATCCTGCCTTCCCTGCTCTTAAGGTCAACCCTCCTTCTGGGCATTGGATTCTCCTCAAGCCAAGTCAAGGACTTGACTCTGAAACTGTGCCCCCACTCTCCTGCAGCACCAAATCTTCCCTGTTATGCATCATTCCTGTCAGCTTAAAGATACCTCTCATCTTTAAAAAAGTTTTCCCTTGATTCCCTATTCCCCTCTGGCTACCACCCTATTTCCTGTTCCGTTTTATAGCAAAGCTCCACAGTAGTCTATGCCTGCTATACCTCCTCTCCTGCCACTCTCTCTTGAACCTTCTTACCAGGGGTATGCCCCCACCACTCCACTGGAACCACTCTAGTCAAGGTCAACAATGATGGAAGGATCCATTCTCAGGCTTCATCTCACCTCACCCTTGTGGCATTCAAGTTGAATCAGGTTCCTCAGTCAGCTTTTGGGACACCCCTTCCCATGGTCTTCCAGTCTCCTGGCCAACTCCTGCCAGTCTTCTTCGCTCAATCTTCCTCTTCTTCCTGATCTCAAGATGCTGGAAAGCCCCCTAGCACAGTCCTCAGACCGTTTCTCTTTTTCGGCTACACTCACTCCTGAGTGGTCTCATTCATCCAGCTTCCTGGCTGTAAATACTATCCATAGCCCACTGGCGTCTAAATTTATATCTTTGTTCACCTTGGGCCTCTTTCCTGAGCTCCAGACTGGAAACTCGAGCTGCTTCCTCGGCAACACTCTCTGGACGCTTTCAAACTTAACATAACCCAAACCAAACCTTTGATTCCCCTTCTTCTTCAGCCAGTTCTTTCTAATCTTCTCTATTTCAACTAATGGTAACATTGTCCACCCAGCTGTTTAAGCCAAAAACCAACTTGTGGTCTCCCATCAGCTCTACCTTCAAAAACTATCTGAGTGTGAGCATGTCTCACCTTCTCTACCTGCAGTCAGGTCCCCAGCACCATCTTCTCTCTCCTGGCTATACATAGCCTCCTGACTTCTCTGTGTCCAACCTACCCCTCCATAGTCTACTGTTCATCCAGTAGCAAGAGTGACCTTTCTAAAATGTAAATTCAATCATGTCACTGTGCTTTTAACCCCCAGTAGCTCCCATCATACTTGGCTCTGACCACAGCCAGTAAGCCAGCATGAGCTGTCCCCTTCCCCACCACTCTCCAATCTCATGTCCCACCACTCCTTCCTTTGCTTGCTCAGTTCCTGCCAAGTCTAAATCTACACTGGATTTGGGGCAAGTGGTAGCCTCTCTATGGGCCTCAGTTTCCACATCTGTAAAAGAGGGTTGGAGTGAGCTAACACACAGGATACCAAGAAACAGAAGTTCTGATGCTTTTTCTAACCACCAGGTTCTCCATCCAGCTGGAAAGCACCCCTTTAGCAGGGTTCAGCTTCCCTCTTTTGCCTCTCTCCCCCCACAGCATGGCCAAACTCAGGGCTGCTCACAGCTGGGGTGAAATAAAGACTCTGTCATGAATATACAGATTCAATGAATCTGAGAATCCTACAAAGTGAGAGCTGAACTGAACACCTGATACTACCTAGCCCAGCACTGACCTTTTGCAGGCAGGCAAACCAAGGCTGCGCTAGTTCAGGAAGTATAACCCTCACTCATCAGGCTTTCAGACAAGGTTTGATGACCAAGTCCCTGAATGCTACCTCTTCATAGGAGGCCCCCCTGATCAGTCATCCCCACCAGAAAACAGCATTTGTTACCTAAGACATCCAGTAAGGGTCTCCTCCTGGAAAAGAGAGCAGGGCCTTAAGCTGGGGGCCAGGAGGTCTGAGATCACGTTCACTTCTGGCAGGCTCACTGCGTGTCTTTGGTACCAGTCTTGCCTGTCAAATAAGCCAGCCCCACCCAGCCTGCTTCTCCGGCTGGTGTAAGGATCCACTGGTTCATATAAGTGACCAGGTGCTCTAAAATGTGCCAAACCTGGAGTCTATGAGTGGTGAGAGTAGACATACTGGGGAGCTGGCATGAGTGGCCAGGGGTGCCTGGTCCCTTCTCTTTACCAGTTTCATTCTTGATCCCCTTGGAATCCAGGTCACTGTTCACCGTGGTCCAGGAATTTCAGGTTGTAATATTTGTTCCTCTTGCTGGAAAGGGCAGAGGATGCTAAAATGTGCATGATGTCTCTTGAGCAAAGGGCTGCTGTGGAGCCACAAATGAGTCCATGGACCTGCCCACAGTGGCCCACCTGAGCTATTTTGGACCCGTCTCTCCCCACCAGGATGAGCTGAGGGTCTCCATCCCTTCTTTCTTCTGCAATGGCAGTAAGGGTGGAGCAGGTATGCAGAGTGCCTGTGGACTGCAGCAGGGAAGGCAAGAGGGCTGGTGGCCCAGGGCCTGGGTGGTGCACAGCCCCCCGGTGCGGCACGGCGTGGCCTAGTGCGGCGCCGCGAGCAGGGTACTTACGCCATGACAATCACGCTGAAGTCCAGCCAGTTCCAGGGGTCCCGAAGGAAGGTGAAAGCGTGCAAGCAGAAGCCTCGGGCCAGAATCTTGACCAGGGACTCAAAGGTGTAAATGGCAGTGAAGGTGTACCTGGGGAGGAGAGGCCCGGGGATTTCTCAGGGAGGTTGATGCCCTCAGACCAGGCTCTCTGCAATGCCCCCATGGGGAAGGTGAAGTTAGCACTGGAGCTTTGTTCTGAACACCTGGCTAATGGATCCATCTTCCATTTGCCTGCTCAGCCTTGTCAAGTGCCTGCCATGTGCCCCATCTGAGCTCTCCCTTTCTCTCTCTTGGTTTAATAAGACCCCCTACCCCCCACCTATCTCATCACCCCAGTCCTGGAGGGTCACGTGCACAAGCATTTATGGCCAGAGGGTCTGCCCTCAGGAGCTAAAGACTAGAGCACGGTCCATCCTCAGCTGCCTACAGGGAAAGTGGGAACAGCTGTCAATTTTAGGCTTGAAAAAAGGGGCTGTTGTTCAAACATGTATGGCTGGCAGGGGGGCACTGTTCTCTCTGGATGGGGCAGGCTGAGCATCCAAAATGGCCAGATGCACGGACTGCGGCTCCAGGCTAGAATGGGAGAGGGCTGCATGCTTGCTGCTTCCCAGGCTCGGATGCAGGTCCCAGGCACCGAACCTGCCCTGTCAGGTCATGTGTGAAAGTGGAGCTGTGGTAAGAAGCTGCCCTGACATTCTGCTGGTCTCCTGAAAATAGGGTGCCAGATGTTCTAAGAGCTCAGCAAGTCTGTTTGGAAACTGTGGGTAAAGTACTGCCACTCGGGTAGAAAAGACCAGAAGCAGGTTTCTAAAATGGTGCAAATGGCTGTGGGAGGAAGGACTTGGAAACAAAGGCAGTGGAGTTGAGAGTGGGGACAAATCCTGGGGCCTTCTCCCTGCTGCCGCTCCTCCTATCTGCCTGTCATAGGCCAAGTTACTTAATGTCTACTTCTCAGTCTCCTCATCTGTAAAATGGGGAAGGGAGCAGCACCTACCCTACTGGGCTGCCATGAGGGTTCAAGGAGATGAGGCTCATGGTGGGGGGGGGGCGGTTATGACAGCCCTCGGCATGTAGCATGTGCTCAACAAATTATTATTTCAGAGCATCTGCCAACATTGTCAATCTCCTTTAGGGTGGGAGGAGAAAACCCTGACTCTGCCCACCTAGAGAGCTTCCTCCCCTGAGGCCCAACTCAAAGCAAGGACTCGGCAGGATGGGAAGAGGCAAAGAGTCTGTGTCCAGGACCCCCAGGTGATCAGTCCCTGGCCTGGACACAGCCCTTTTCTGGGTGACCTGAGGGGCCATGGCAAGGCACGGGAAGGGAAGGGAGGGGCCTGAGGGAGGGGCGGCCCTGAAGATACTCACTCGACATACTTGGTCCAGGGCGGCGGGTCGTGCTGTGCCATGAACACACAGTTTGTCAGGATGGTGCACATGATGAGCATGCTGAAGAGCGCGCACGGGGGTCAAGGAAAGCCTTGGGGGCCTCAGTGCCTGATCCAGGAGAGGGTGGCTCCGCAGGGACGCACGGGGCTGGTGAGCACAGTCCACCCCGACCCCCCACCCCTGGCTCCACACTTGCAGCCAGGCCCCGGCCCCACTCCACATGCCTTGACAATGGACCAGGCACCTCAAACCTCACCATTAGTTGGGCTCCCCATGCTGGAGGCGGCAAGGGCTGACCCTGGACCTCAGAGGTTCCACCCTTGGTCAGGCTGGGTCCTGCCTTCATCCACAGTGGGTAGATAATATAGGCATCTAAAACCAGCTCCTCAGCAACCAAGCTGTTGGTGGGGAGGGGAAAGCTAGGGAGCTCCCAGTTCCCTCCCCAACCCCTGTCAGAACAGGCCAGGTTGGGTTTTTATTCTAAGACTTCTTGGAAGAAGCAGTTTGCTGCCCCCCTTCCCGCAGCCCCCCCCCCCCCCCCCCGCCCCATATACATATATATCTGTCAGGACATAGTGAGCCTGGGGGAGGCAGAGGAGCCTCCTGCCTTTGCACATACTCTTCAACCTTGTCCTCTGCTCCATCTACTAAATTCCTTCTCCTCCCTCCGGAACCCATTCGGCAGGAGCGATCCCTCCAAGCAGCCTGGCCTGTTGTCCATCAGGGAGCTGCTATTGTCTCTGCAACCCCCAGCCACAGAGTGCCCCTCTCTTGTAGCCCGTGACTGCTTGCTGAAAGATAATGCTTGTCTGCCCACCAGAAAGTGAGCTGTTCAGATGCCAGGGGGCATCGTTGTGTGCCTCTGGCCTTGAACTGAACTATCCCAAGCCCTGTCTGGCCCTGACTCTGGCTGCCAATCCTAAGCACTTTAGGCTGGACAGGGCTCTGATTGACCTCCTCCAGCCCCTTCCTCACCTCCACAAGACCCTCAAAGGGGAGCCATGGCAGACCTTGGGCCTCCTGAGCCCCCTCCCTGGAGCCCCGCTGGGGTCTGGCCAGGAACAGGGCATTGTGCTATCATCTTGGGCCTCCCACTCCCCATAGCTGCCCCAGGCTCATGGCACCACATCCCAGCCTCGGCCCCACTCACAGCTACTGCCAAACAGGTGATTCCCACAGGCTGCCCGGGTGTTGCAGTAATTGAGCTCCAGGGGACTGCCTCTTTTCTGCCTACAAAGCTCCATTTTCCGTGGCCTGCCCAGCCTTAGGCCCGGCAGGGAGGCCAATGAACTCAGAGTTGAGACTGCATCGACCTGGGGTGCTGACTTTCAGGGGGCCAATCCCAGCTGGGGAGGGTGGGGCCCCTCAAGGAAGCTAACAAAACAGATGCAGATCTATCCCATGAAGCCTTCCAGTTCTCCTGCTAGGGAATCCAGCTCAGGAAATCAGCATTCCAAACCTGGCCCTCTGTATATAATGAATTCTTCAGTTTTCATTTGAATTGAGAGGGGCTCAGGCTCCGGGAATCCCCTTTAGTCAAACTAGGGCTGGACTGCCAGAACTCCTCAGTTCAGATATCGTGGCTCAGGAAGCCTCGATTTCTCCCTAAGCTTGGTATCTGCCCCTCTGTCTGCCTGTGAGGGTCTCCATGGCCAGGCTTACCTCCCTTTCCAGCTTCTCAGAGGCAGGATCAAATACACTCTCTGCACCCCCTTCTCACCGACACACACACACATTCCCACACCCCGTGCCAAGACTTCCCTCACTTGGCAGACTGTTAATATGCCCCTCAACAAGCCTTTATCCATCCCCAGAGATCCACTGTTAAAACCACCAACCAACCCAGCCGATTTCTGAAAGATGAAAAGAGTGATGCTAAGAGCCAATATTCACTGAGCCCTTCCTAGGGGGCCCAGGTTCTGTTCGCAGCATGGCTGAACTCATTCGATTCTACTAACAATCGCAGGAGGTGGGGATTTTGTCTCCATTTTATAGAAGAGGAGACCAAGGCAAAGAGAGGTTAAATTCAAGGATATTATCACAGGTGGAATGAGGACTCTGCCCCACCCCCGCACGATGAACACGTCCTCATCCCTAAAACCCATGCCTATGCTATCTGACATGACAAAGGGGAATGTGCTGATGTGATTGAGCATCTTGACATGGAGATCCTGCCCTGGATTACCCAGGAGAACTCAATGTCATCCCAGGGGTCTATGTAGTTAAGAGGGGACCAAGGGGCTGGAGTCAAAATGACGTGACGTGAGAAAGACTCAGTCGGACATTGCTTGCCTTGAAAATGGAAGACAGCCATAACCAAGGAATGCAGACAGTCTCTAGAAGCTGGAAAAGGCAAGAAAATGGATTCTAGAGCCTCCACAAAGGAACGTAGCCCTGCTGACACCCCGGTTTTAGCCCAGTGAGAATCATTTAGGACTCAGAAACCTTCAGAACTGTAAGATAATAAATCTGTGTTGTAAGTTTGTGATAATCTGTTTCAGCGGCACCAGGAAACTAACACAGACACAAAGCTTGGAACCCCAATTGCCCTATTCCACTCCGAACCCCTCTGCTGCACCACCTCTTCAGATGTCATCAGAGGTCACCCGGTCCACTCTCCTGCCTCCAGACTGAAGAGCCTGCCTTGGCTCTTCAGCTCCTTCATCTGCCAAAGGGGACACTATCCCATGCCTGGCCTCTGTCACCCACAGGGCGGGGTTGGAAAACCAAACAAGGTAAGTGGTTCAGTCACATGTGAGGAAACTGCCAACCAGGAGGAAAAATTGACTTATTTATTTTAAAGACTAAACGTCAACTGAGCATGTGTGCCTGGCCCTGTGTAGGAAACAAGGAGGCCTCGGACCACAGCCATGACCCTGAAATGCTCCAAGAGAGAATGCTATGAGAAACCTCTGGGTGGGCTGGGCAGGAAGGCTTCCTGGAGGAGACATCTAGACAGGCACTGAAGGCTGGCCAACATTCCTCTGGCAATCCGCCAGCTCAGGTGGACACAGCGAAGCAGAGTAGACTGTGGGAGGGGGAGATTCTCTACTCCCAGCTCTGGCCAAGCTGCTCATTGCTCCCACTAGAGTGGAGAAAAGGCCTCTCCGTAGTGTGTAGCCATGCTGGACCCTGGCTGTTTTGGACCAGAGAACCTGGCTGGATACAGATGAGAGGAGAGAGAATTCTATCATCAAGACTTAAGGAAGAGCCAAGACAGATGAGTCCCACCACTTGGGGCCTGGGTCCCATGTAGGAAATGACATGGTGGCATGTCTGGCTTCTGGCTTTTCCAGATACAGCAATGGCTTAGGGTGAGGCATGGCAACCTGTCATCTCTGCCAGATGACTTGCTCAAAACCCTTGCCTGGCTCCCCTGGCCCTAAGAACAGCTCTTGAACCACTTTTCAGTCGCGCATGTGTGTGTGTTTGTGAGTGTGTGTGATCTCTTCCTACCTAGACTGAGCCCCTGCCCCAAGCACCCCAGGTCTCCAATGGAGCCCAGGACACAGCCAGTACCAGTGAGATGAGTCAATTGAACGTCTGGCCAGGGCACACCTGTTTGCACTGCTTGGTCATTTCATGCTGCGACTGAGCTGGTCTGAGGTGTGGGCAGAGGCAAAGGCCAGCTCTCCAGGCTTGAGCTCAGTCGAACATCTTCAGACTTGTCATGTCATTGTCCCCAAACACCCACTCCTCTTAAAGGGACCACGCTAGTCTCAAGATCAAAATGCCAGCAAGGACTGCCTGCATAGTTGCAGGGAATGACTGAAACTTGGGCTAAGTTCTCAGACCCCAGGAAACAAAAAAAGGCCGAAAGAGAAGAGAATTAGCTATGTGTTGGAAGGGGGGAAGGGGATTTCAAATATCTGTGCTATTAAATGAGAATGCAAAAAAACCTCAAACCATGTGGTTTGATTGCCCATTTGAGTCTGGTGGAGGAACGTGGGAGGCTTTTGCGAACAGATCCTGTGCACCCAGGAAGGCAAACTGTTCCTCGGCGTGAATGTGAGGTCTCTCTGAATGTGACTGCAGTGGAGTTTGGAGTTCACTTGGCTTCTTTTATTTAATCCCTGCAGGAACACATTCTGCAGGATTATAACAAAAATACATTGGAAAAAATAAATCTGTCTCTCCACATTGACTTTTTCGGCAACTTTCCAGGGATGCCTTGCAAGCGTGGAGCAGAGAGCAAGGCCAAACTGAATTACATGCTCGCGGCGGCGTGGTGCACCCTACTCCTTGACTGCTACACGTGAGCAGGTCCCCTTTCTGCTCAGCAGCCGCCTCTCTGAGAACAGGGCTGTGTTCCAGCCCCTTTCAAATTTTGCCATTGCCCCTTCTGCCCCTTCCAAAGGCACATAACCTTGTACATGGAAGAACTTCATGATTTTAACAGAGAAAAGAACGTAAGCAGAGCAAAACTTCAGGATTCAAAACACAAAACTTTACTGTGCTTTAGAAACACAGCGTGGCTGCAAAGGAGGGTAGGGTCTCTCCTTTTGGAATAATGAAAATGTTTTGGAATTAGATAATGGTGACAATTACACAACCTTGCAAATATACTAAAAAATATTGAACTGTCCCTTTAAAAATTTATGGTATATGAATTATTTCTCATGGGGGAAAAAAAAGTGAGGGAGAAATGCATGGATGGCTTGTACATTCCTGGGCCTCACATGGTAGATTTGGATCCAGAATGGGGTGGGAACCTGCATTTTTAACAAGTTTCCAGGTAAGACATTCATGGCCTCTCAGGCTGACATTTGAAAACTACTTCCCTAAGGCAGTGTGTGCAGAAATCCCTGGGGACCTTGCTAAACTGTAGGTTCTGTTAAGTAGGTCTGGGGCGGGGTCCCCAATTTGACAATTCTACGGAGATCCTCATGCTTCTGCTGGTAACCACACTTGGAACAGCAAGGCTCAGGGTTTACAGAGGAGCGTGGCTTCTTGGGCCTCTCCCAAAGCCCACAAATCCCTCTCCCCCAGTGCCCCTTGATCCCACTGAGCCGTGCAGTTGTGGGCCAGCCATGTGCTCCCATCCCCAGGTAGGGGAGATGGGAGCCATTTCCCTGGGGCAGCTGCCCTGGGAAACACAGGCCGGCTAAGAGCCTCAGGCTCTGTCCTGCTGGGAGCAACCAGCAGCTCACAGCATCAAAGCCACTGCCCCATGGACCCTCTGACCAGGCGGGGGGCTCCTATGTTCCGGCTGCCTCCCTTACCCACCTGCCTCGCTGGCCTCCCATCCACCCCACGGCCCAGCCTGGGGCCCTACAGGAACCCTGGGGCTGCTGCCACATCCCTGGGGGCTGCCAGTGGCTGCCAAACAGGTCTGGTTGGTTAGATACCTGGATGAGAAGCCCCAGGTGAGGGCCGGAAGATGCTTTCAGGGAGGCCACGCCCTTGGAGTGGGCTAGGAGACAGGCTCAGAGCAAGCAAGAAGGTGCTTTCGCAGCCGCTCTTCTCACCAGGCTGTGACCACACTGGCAGGAAGACAACTTTGTATGGCTGTCTTATCCCTCTTAGGGGGGCTGTAAAAGTCACTCCCAAGGGGGCAAGGAATGTATTCTTGAGCTCTGTACCCCCAGGGTGCTCAGTAAAGTGCCCAGGGCCAGAGGGAGCCCCAAAACAGCTGCAGAATGGTTCAGAATTACATCTAGAACCCCTCTTGTCTGACAAAGTAAGATGTCACTGGGAGCGGTGGGCTGCCCACCCTAGAGGCCGTCCCACTGATGCCACATCCATGGCCTGCTGTGGGGTTCTCCTTGGACACACGCATGTCTCAGGAACTCCTCCTTGCAGGAGGGAACTGGAGGGAGGAGAGCAGATGCGTGGTTGGATGGACGCACCTCCCTGTGTGTCTGCGCACAGTTAACAGTGAGGCCCTGAGCTCTTCAAAGTAACTCCTGGGTTTAGGGCCAGGCCTTGGGGCAAAGGTGGGAAGACAGTGGAGTCAGACTAGTGCATCCTCCATTCCTGCCTGGACAGCAAAAGCTCCTGATCAGTCAGCATCAGGCAGGGTACTGGGTCCATCAAAGCCACAGGGTAAAGCTCAACTGGTTTCCAGAAGCTGCCTGCCCTGTCCAGAGGCAGACAGGTGAGGTTTCTGCCCTGCCTCAGAAGCAAGCCCCCACCCACAGCGAGCTCTGTTGGGCCAGACCAACAGACCCACAACTAAGCATAGTGCTGAGCTCAGCAGCGCTGATTAAATTAACAGCAGAGCAGATTGCACACGTGTGTCCACCCCGGCAGCCACCAGCCAAAGGAAGGCTGCCCAGGCATTTGCAGAAGAATTCAATGCTTTCCGGAGAGGCTCCATCAGATGCCGGTACCCCCATCCCTATGTGCTGCCTGAACGAGAGGTGAAATATGAATATGAGGGGGTGGGTGAGAAGCGGGAAGGCCCAAAGCATCCTATGAGCTCAAGACCGGTACATGTCCCTCATTATAGCGCATCACTCCTGTGCCTCTTCTCCACAGGCTGGAGCTTTTTTAGGCTGTGGTTTATATAATTTAATGCTAACCAGAGTTCTTTGAGATACTCTGAAACTGCAAACATTTTATCAACACCTATTCAAGAAGCCAGTGTTGCCTCCCTTAAAAGATGCCCACGTGTGAATAAATGGGAGGCCTCTTTATTGGGAAATGGTTTTTCTTTGGCTGAGCCCTGGTGACCTGCCTGAAGGTCCCTGTGAGTGGGTGGGAGGTGGAAGGCTGAGGGGGTGCAGTGGGAGGTGACATTAGGAGCCAATATCACAGACAGGCTTCATTTCTTTGGGATCCTCGGCAGCCTTGCTTCTGGGATGCCTCTCTCCTGAAGACGCAGAGTAGGGCTTCTCAAACTTTCATGTGCTCAAGAACCCCCTGGGAGATCCTGCTAAAATGCAACTGCTAATTTGGCAGGTCTGGGGATGGGGGGTGCCTGGGGTTCTCTATTTCTAATCAGCAACTAGGTGATGTCTGTGCTGCTTGTAAGAATCAGCACCACCCTCAGCAAAAACTATGAGGGGGGCTGGGGTGGGGGGCAGCACCCTGCCCGCACCACATGTGGGGTCCAGAGGGCACACCCAGAAGGGATTAATTGCAAAGGATATGAATGAACCAGGATCTTCACAGCTGCTCTCCGGACAGGGTGGAAGGGGCTGAGGACATACAAGGCGTTGGTGGCACTGAACCGGAAGATGGTCTTGCCTTTGTTGAGCACGATAAAGGTCTGTGGACAGAGAGCTGATTAGGTCAGAGGTGACAGGCCCGGGCTACTAGTGGAGAGAGGCTTTGGGGCAGGGGGACTGGGAGTGGGGGAGGAGGAAGAGCCGAGGGACTGAGTGAGGTTAGGTTTAGGGAACGGTCACGTTGGTTGGGATTTCATTTCAAAATTATAGTCCTTAATAAGGGCCTTTCATGATCCTAGTCTAGCTGTGTGACAGCAGAGACCAAAAAGACCTAGCTGAGGCCTCCCCCTTACCCTTCTTCCTTGCCTGAACCCACCGGCTCTACATGGCTTTCCCACCAGCCTGATGGAGTGAGGGTACGACCGGGAGAGCTGGGTCACCAGGGAGAACCATGGGTGCAAGAGAACCATGAGGAAGGTGCAGAGGGAAGCTTTCCCCAGGGCCCTGCCTCCTTGAGTGCAGGACAGACGTCAGTCCCACCCTACCACCCAGGAGACAACCTGTGGAGGGCTTGTGAGTGGTCCTAGTGGGACCCTCCACCCCCCAGCTTCCAGAAGGTGCTGTCTACACAGCACAATGGGTCCTGGGGATGGAGAGCAAGTGCTGGAGGCTGAGCCATATGTATATTAGGTGGGAATTAAGGCCAAAATGGCCCTTGAGGACAGATTTCATCCCCATAGGTCTTGCTTCTCCAAGGGCAGAGCTGGGCAGACAAAGTTCTATCCTATCTGGGCTGGTAAAACAGGCTGACCACATATATCAGGACCCAAAGTTCTGCTGTGGGGACTTGGTCACTCTATGGGGCTGTAGCCAGTGTGGCCAAGAGTCAGCAAGGAGAAACAAGATTAGAGGTCAGAATCACCTTGGGGTCACTCTTCAAACATTCCTGGTGGACACAGGGACAGAACAAATAGAGTCCCTGACTCCTCCCGGGCCAAACTGCCAATAGTTCCCTAAAACCGAGCCCAACCCTGATCCCCAGCCCCAGCTGAGCCCACCAGCCTTGACTCCTGCCTGATCCCAGCTAAGCCCAGCCTCATCACCACCCTTCCTCTCATGGTAACCTCGACTCGCCACCCACTGTGGTCTTGACCCCAACACCAATTCTGACTTTCAGCTCTGATCAATTGTAACCTAGGCCCACCCACTCTGACTAATCCCAACTATCAACCCAACCCCGATCCCAACTGTGCCATGGACCCTGTTCTTGAGCCCACCCGAGTCCCCTGAACAAAGGGTGGCTCAGCTGGAAGTCTGGGAGCAGGACCAGGTTAAAGAGCATCTCTCCTGCCTCTGCGTATAGATGGTGGGTTTTCCCTTTGCACACTCAGGCCCACTGGGGCAAACATGCATCACATCCGTCTCCAGACTCTTGGTCCTGTAGACAGTCACACACCCAAATGCTAGTGACATGGACATTGCCACTCACATCTGCTTGCACTCCCAGGCACGCCCTCCTGGCCTATCCTGAGGACTCTGATCCTATCTGCCCCTCAAGTGCCTCCTCATCCCTGGCACTAGCTGCAGTCACATGAGCAGTCACTGTCATCCTCGGTGCCCATCCCCGGGACAGGCCTTACCCCAGATACTAATCCACTTTCCTGCAGCAGTGAGGCCCAGAACAGTGGTGAGCCAGGCTGGGAGATGGAGCATGTGTGCCCAGGGTCTGGTGGGTGCAGGGTGGAAGAACATAATGTCTTGAGGGGAGAGGCCAGGGCAGGGGACTGAGACAGGGGTTGAGGGTGGGGTTTACCTCCTGAGTAGAAGTCCATGCTAGGAGGAAGCCCCAGTCACCCGCCCTAGTATACCTACAAAAGCCACTTCCTCCCCCAATACTCAGGAGGGACAATGGCAGAACTACCCCGGCCCCTCCCCCACTGTCCCTCTCAGATTTCCCACTGGCCTTCCCGGTCCTGTTGCCACCTCACAGATCCCAGGGGAGTTGCTGCTGTGGGCCCTAGCCTGAGCCACCCCAGCGCAGCCAACCCTGGGTTGCCCATGCTGCCAGCAGGGTGGAGTGTGGCGAGGCGGGGGGGGTGGTGGGAGCATGGTGCCCTGAGTTCAGAGAGGGGACCGTACGCTGTGTTCTGGGGTCCAAACTCAACTCAGGGCATGACTTGGGGTGACACACACACACACACACACACCAGGGGATGGGGAGAAGTCCTGCAGAAGTGACAACCTAACCACAGATAATTCTCAAATTCCAAACAAGGAGGTAAGATTTCAATGGTGCTGCCCTCGTTTTTCTTCATAGCACCAAAGCAGCATCTTAGGCTGCATAATTCCTGCCTTTTATTTTGGAACTCCAAAATTAAGGTGATTGGAATGTAGCTCGCCTATGACTCATTCTCCTGAAGCCCAGGAGAACCCACCCTGCACAGAACCCCATATGGAGGCAAGGCTGTCTCCCTGTCTGCCGCGTGGAGGGAGGTGGGCGGGTGGGTGGCAGTCACCTTTTGGGTGCTATAGAAGGGGTCCAGGTCCTCCAGGGGTTCCCCGATGAGCTCTCGGGGAGGATTGCCATAGAGATCCGGCAGCTTTTTGGAGGCCTGCAGGTCCAGCTGGGGCCGGGGCACCTCCTCCTCGGGCTGCCCCTCGCGGCTCTCCTGCGAGGCGGTCGAGCTGCGAGCCTGCTTCTCTGCCATGCGCTTCTCAATGGCCGCCAGGGACTCCCGGGTGAACCTGCGGAAGCTGCTGGTGCCCCGAGGTAACAGGAAGTTTGCCATTTTCTCATCCTGCTTCTGGGGCACAGGTTCTCCTCACGCTGCTTGTGGGGGAGCTGGAAGACACGGACATGGGGCATGAGGCCGCACCCTGGGCCGGGGACAGCGTGGCCAGACCCGCCGGTGAGGGGCTGAAAGATGCTCCCAGATGGCGCCCCCCAACCATCTCCACTGGCACACTGACCAGCACGGACCTGGGTAAACCCAGAGCCTCCAGGCGGTGGGGTATTTGGGAGGGTCACTCTTCCCTCTCCCATCCCCCAAAGCATGTCTGAGTACATGTGGGTGAAAGTGACCATCACTGAAACACTGAAACATTGGGGCTGCTCCACTCAGCCCCAGAGGGGACAATGGCACCTTTTGGCTCCTAAACTATCGTCACTCGAGGCACTTCTCACAACTGGTGCCAACACACTCTGGAGGAGGTGGGGTGGTTCGTGGAGCAGGGGCAAGGCCTGTCATCACCGGCAGAGCTGGTCCTAAACCAGATGGTTGGTCTTGAACAAATGAATGAGACTGCATGAATGATGGTTAATGCACAGGCGAGGGGCAAGGGTGTTAGAGAGAACCAGCTGCTGCTCTCCTCTCAAATTAGTCCTTTATGCAGGAACCTTGGAGCCCTATGGAGGGTGATGAGAGGACCCCCAGGCCAATGCCCAAACTCAGGGCTTCCTTCCAAGCAGATTCCCGGGCTGAGTGATGGGGCCGGAGGTTGAGGGATATTCTGACTAGTCTCCCTGCAGCACCACGGGGCACAATAAGGTGTTAACATCTGGGTGGAAAGTAGCAACTGACGAAGCACCTGTATCTGCTGCTCGACACCCAGACAAATTCTGCAGACTGGGGAAGCAGTGGGGGAACAATTTCACAGCTGCCATCCAGATGTTTGGTCCTGGGTGTGCACAGCTGTGGCAGGGCCCTGCTGAGGCTCTCTAAGGCATCCCCAGGTGCTGCATCTGCCCCGTACCAATCTGGTTCCAAAGCTGGGAAATGCTGACAGAGCGTCCCCAGCTCCCCCCTCCTCCCCTCGCTCCCCTCCTGCTGGCTCTGAACAAATGAGAGCTGATCCCAAGAGACGGCAGGGCCGGAACACGGCGACCGCTCATCAACGAGGATGTGCAGCCGGCACATGTGCGTGACGCCACGCCGGGAGAATGTGGCCCCTGGCTGCCTCCAACCGCCCAGGACCCGGGGTGGACACGTGCTGTCTATGACACCAAGGCAGAAGAATGTGCTCCCGACTGCCCCGCCAAAACAGGATGTGGTACCAGCGGTCACCCACTGTGACACTGACCCGGGAGGCGACGTCGCTGCCGACCGCATCACACCCGGAAAGGGCCGGGCACCCGCTCAAGAGGGCAGAGCGGACACCTGTTGGAGAGCTCTGCCAGGACAGAATCCCCTTCCTTCAACCAAGGGCCAGCTTTGCCTTGATCCTCCCCCTGAGAAACAGGCTACCAAGGACCCCAGTGGGCTGCTGCTGTCACCGACCCTCGCACACGGAGGGCCAGGCTCTGCCTCCAGGGCCCTCGCTGCGAGGAGTGTGGATCACCGGGAAGTGGGCACCTGGCCAGGTGGCAGGTAAACAAACAGTGAGCAAACACAACACAGGCAGGCCTTGAAAGGGCGCCTCTGGTCCCCTGGGAGGGGCAGCATGGCCTGTGCAAAGGGCGGCTGGGAGAGGAGGATGTCCTAGGACAGCACTCCAACCTTCAGCGTCTATTTCTCCTGCTCCCTTTAAGTCAAAGGAACATCTCTGTTAAAAATAGCAGGTGAGGGAGTAGCTTCCCATTTTATGAAAGCATTTCCCTGTCTACTTCCATCTTTGAGTGAACAAAGAGAAATGTCTGTAACACTCATCACCAAATGTGAATGGGAATTTTTTTTTTCCCTTTAGCTGGCGGAAATTTGGGTAATTTAAAACTTTCTTCTTTGTGCTTTTCTCTTCGTTGCTTGAATTCTTTATGAAGGGTTTGTATTATTTTTGTAAAAACAATGAGGACATTATTCTGTTTATTGAAAAAAGAAAAAAAAAAGGCCAGCGTGGATGACAGCAGTTCTTTGCAGGGCAACCCTCTTTACTGTGAGCAATCACCAGTCCTGTATGTCAAGAGGCCACCTCTTTTCCTTGGAATTATTTCCTAAAAATAGTGCCCTCTGTCTCACTGTATCTACCTATGTCCACATGCCTACGAGGGTTCTGCAGGCTTGTGGATAACCATGGACCTGCAGAGGCTTGCTGGTACACACTGGCCAGAGTGTGTGTATGTGTGTGTGTGCATGAACACGCTTGCACTTGCACGAATTAGTAAAGATATGTTCTAGTAAAGACGTTCTTTTTAAAGATTTGACGTCCACAATTCATGCAGATTGGTACACCTATTCTGAGGGTATAGGTGTTCACTTGCCACCGACTGGACACACCTGGTCACCAGCACCAGCTCAAGAATGAGACTGGGGGCCCCTCCAGCACTCGGGTCCTCCCTCTCTCCTGGCTGCTGATGTGAAACAGTGGCTTTGCCTGGCCGTGTAGTTCAGGGGCTCAGGACAGGCCCCTTGGAGGGATGGGCAAAGGATTCAGGAGAAAATTGCATCCCGTTCTCATTAACCGCTAACTGAAATTTGGCACTCCTTCCATTAGGAATGCAGGCGACGCCCCAGAAGTATTAGGAGGGTCTGTGACTGAAAGAAATTGCAGCTATTTCCGTATCTCTTTGTAGTGGTTGCATGTATCTCGAAACACTGATGCATTTCGCAACTTCAAGATGAGAGTAGTTTTTAGGCGCGCCACTAGCTGTTATTATTGAACATATTAATAAAGAAGAACAGACATTACTCTATCAAAAATGTGTTTTTAAGCATTTTGACAATGATATTTCAATATAATTGCTTTCCTTTTTAATCTTAGGTATGCTATTTTGTCTTGAAAAATGGGATTCTGAGGTGGGCTCTGTCTGACTGGCAGAGAAAGGTTAAGGCCCCTGCCGAGCTTGGCTCCTACTCAAGAGCTGCCTCTGGGGTACCCCGAGTAATCCCGGCCCCCTTCTCTACATCTCGGTCTCCTCATCTATGGAGTGAGTTTGCTGGATGAGGTGATCTCCTGGCTGCGGCTCTGACTCACCCCAGCCCTCCCAAGGGAAAGCCTGGCCTTGGGATCCCAGGCTGCCCCACCTGGGCCTGAAAGATTCCATTCAGAGTCCTGCGGGGACCCCGTGGGAGAGGCAGAGCTCCCTCGAGGAGTCAGGACCCAGATCCCAGGGGGATGGACGCAGGCCAGAAGGGACAACTGTCGGCTCATGTGTCCAGGCATTACCACACCCTCCCTGGTCCCCTCCACCTTCAGCTCTGGTGACGGGCCCTGGTGATCTCCCAGGGGAGATCTTAACCCAGCTGGCCTCAGCAGAGCCCCCACGCCCGCCGTAGAGCCCCCACACTTGCTGCAGAGCCCACACATCCCGATGAAATCCCCTGTTCCCAGGCAGCCAGGCAGCCTCAGGTTCCAAAGTGTCCTGTGTCCGTGGGCCCTGCGGGCGGCTCTCGGTGGGCAAGCAGGATCTGTTTTGTCCCTTGTTCTCCTGCCACCTGCACCTGGCTCTGGCCCTGCCCTTCCTTCAGCAGCTCAGGGCCCACGCCTTAATATGACCAGGGCCGGTTAAGCCCTGGCTGCAGAGTTTCTGGTGATGCCAGGGCTGGGAGAGCTCAGAGTAGCCTGAGGTCCTGCCATACCCCTCAGGCTGATGGGAGGTCAGCCCCCAGCTTTTAGGGGGAGGACCCACCTCTGACATTGAGTGGCCACAGGGAAACACCACCTGAGTAGGGATTCGCTGTCTTCCTCAGTTCCAGCATGCCGGGAAGCCGGACCTGACTTTATTCAAGACCACCAGCTACCTTCCCTCTAGATGCCAGCACCTCATCACTGTCTCCCCTCACCCAGGACAGCTTCTCCACTTGCACTAGCTTCTCCGTGAGGGACAGTCCTACAGCTCACCTTTCTTCCTGGGCCAGTTTCCCCTGTCCTGTTGGCTTCCCTTGAGGACTAGAGGCCCCCACTCCATCCTGTCCTAAGTTCATCAGCCTCTAGTTATTGGATGCTTCTCTCCTGAAGTCCTGCTGGCTCCTGAGAGTGAGCGAGCAACTGTGAATCCTCCTTTTCAAGCCATTCTTCCTGACATCCTTTCTTCTGACAGTGGTCACAATCCCCCCACCCCACCCCATGTGCCACTGCCCCAAGACAGACCTTCCTGTCTCTGCTCAGAGTATGGCAGCAGCTCCCATGCTGATCCCACGGCCACCCGCCTCCTCCCTCTTTCCTTCCATCCCATGCATGCATTCCCACCACTGCAGAGCTCAGACCTTCCCAACCACTCTCCATGCCCTGACTCTGACAGTCACCTCCCAGCGCTCTTCTGTGGGAACCTCATGCTCTCCTTCTACCACACCTCCTCCAGAAGGCCTCCTTTGACTGCCCAGCCCACCAGGACCTCCTCCACTGCTCTGGGAGGCTGGGCCCCTCACACAGGCCTTGCCTCCCTTCCTAGCCTTGGTAAGTCCCTGCCAGTCCCATGAGGGTGAGTCAGGTTGAAACCATGGCCAGGCATCTCCTTGCTGGTCAACCTCATAATAAAACTCTTTATTTTCCCTCAAAATCCTGACGTCATCGTATTGACCTTGGTGAGGGTTGGGCAGAGAGCCCTTGTGCAGTAACATGGTCTCCTCAAGAAGCCTGGAAGCTCCTTCGTAGGGCAGGGCTGGGTCCCCCTCCTCCAACCCACTGAACTCTTAAGTGTGGACATTCACATCAAGGCTGGCATACCGTGGAGGAAGCATATCGACTGTTCACACCAGGAAGCAGGCCCCTGCACAGTCCTCTTGTTTTGTCCCTTCGATTGACCTTCCTAAAGGAAGAAACCCTGAATGCATGGGACACACAACTGGTGCTCAATCGATGCTGCTTACAGTATGCCATGACGTGAAGCAGAGAGCCTCACAGCCTGGAGTGCAGCCACGGGAACTCTCTGGGGGGGAGACAGGGTGAGAGCAATATAGGGTGACGCTGAAAGCCCTGCGTCCCGGGAAACCCCTCAGTCCCGGCACACAGGATGACTGGTCACCTAGGCGTGGGGGCCCCTCCCCCTCAAACTCCAGCCTCTTCCTGCCCACTTCCCTCCCAGATCTAAGAGACAGGTGCACTTCAAGGTCCTGAGTCACATCTAGCATTTGTCGCCTTGCAATGTACCTCTGGAACACAACATGCAAAGAATATTCTTTGCCATGTAAATTTATGCAAAGCGCTCTGTGGAAGTGGTTTCCAGGCTTCCTTGAAAATCTGTGCTGGCTTCCTCAGCTCTGCACTCCTTTGGCTGGCCCTGGAGCCTGGGGAGGCAAGGGAAGGGAGCGTCTACCACCCAGGGCACTAGGTTCCACCTTTGCCCTAGTCCCTGGCACTTGCCCTTCTTCTGCCCCACAGTCCTAAAGCAAGGGGCTCAGGGAGAGGGTGGGGTACCCTCAAAGCGGGGCTCACTCACCAAAAACAGAGGTAAGGCACTAGCAGCTCCTGAGTCTCGACAGGGGACCCTCCTCCCTCCCCAGTGCGGGTGCAGGGGCGCCTGAAGGACTGCTGGATGGACAACACCAGGGACAGGATTATGAGGGGAAGCTTGGCAAGCCAGCATTTTATTCCAGGCACCTCCATGCGCCCCCATACTTAGATGAGAGCTGGGGATCTCTCTCACTCTGGGGCCTTACTGCCTGATATTCCCCCCACTAGAACCTCTAGCGTTTCTTATAAGGCAACCTTCTTTCTTCCTTGAGGGGAACATTCTAACTAATTAAACTTCAACTCACAGATGAATTTTACTAACTGATTGGCTCAGTGAACATTTCATAAGCACCTACTGTGCACACGGGAAATGAGTTCAAAGAATATGTTTCTTCCCGATGCGATAGACCCCAAATCAGCAGGTGATGGGGAAATGGGGAAGTCATCAGAAGATGACACGAAAGGAAATTCTCCCCTCAGTCTTGCTGAGACTAGCAATGAGGGAACGTCCTGGGCCAGGAGACCTGGCCTCTGGCCTGGCCTGGCGTCCAGCTCTGCTTTCCTCTCTGGCCTTCCTACCTGTCCTTTTTGAAGATTCCTTATTTCTACGGGGGATAGTGAAGTGGCCAGGGCAGCGGCCCGGAAGCTGGCTTGTCTGTGTGAATCTGAATCTGCCACTTACTTGTTCTGGGCAAATTAATTGATGTTTTTCGACCTCAGTTTCCCCATTGGTAAAACAGGATTAACAACAGTACCTATTTCACAGGGTTGTTGTGAGGCATAAATGAATTAATACAAGTATGAAGCCCTTGGCTCATAGGACATGCTCTATGACAGTTAGTTGCTATTATTATTGTAGTTATGGTTATTATTCCCCCAAGGGACCAAGCACAGAGGGCCCTTCTCTTATGCCTTGCTTGCTGCCCACGCCAGCCCATCCTTCCCTTCTTTGTGTTCTCGGCACACTCTTTCCCTCACAGGGTCGAGTCATTTATATCCATGCCTGCCTCTTGGCTTGTGTCCTGAGCTCACAAGGCAGGGCCTGGCCCGGCAAAGGGGATCATAAGGGACGGCTGAATGAGTGAATGCATGAATGAATGAAGGAATGAATGAGTGCCAGATTAGCCTTCTTGTCACCCAGCTTCTAGATCACACTGTGACCTTACACAAAATCACAGTTATGGGTTATGGGTTGAATGTGTCTTCCAAAAAGATATGCTGAAGTCTTAAACCCTAGTACCTCCAATGTGACCTTACTTGGGAACAGGGTCATTATAGATGAAATTAGTTAAGATGAGGGCATATTGGAACAGGGTGGGCCCTTAACCCATTATGGCTGATGCTCTTCTACGAAGAGAAGATACACAGAGACACAGACTCAAGGGAGAAAGCCACGTGAGGATGGAGGCAGAGATTGGAGGAATGCACCTACGAGTCAAGGAACAAGGACTGCAGCCACCACCAGAAACTAGAAGAGACCAGCAAGGGTTCTCCTTACAGGTTCAGGGCGGCACAGCCCTGCTAACCCCTTGATTTTGGACTTTTAGCCTCCAGAATGAGAACAACACATTCCGGTTGTTTTAAGTCACCCAGTTTGTGCCACTTCTCTGTAGCAGGCTTAAGAAGCTAAGACAACCAACCCCCTTTCTGGATCTCGGTTTCCTCAACTATAAAATGGGCAGACTCTGGACCAATGGCCATTCCACTCACGTGGCTGCACTGCACTGCACCAAGTGCTGGCTGTGGATCACCTTATTTCATCCTTGCACAATCCATGGAGGGAGGTGATTATTATCCCCACTTTTCAGAAGGGAAATCTGATGCTTAGAGAGACTGTGTGAGTCAGCCCCGCCTGTCTGATGCCAGGGCTTGTGAGCCTGACCACTGTGCTACCTGGCTCCCCACCTCTGTGGGCTCAGGGAGCTGGGAGGAAGGGCCTTGACCGCTCCATGGCCTGCCCGGGCTGATCATGCCTGGGAGAGGCTGGTTGGTGGCTAGTCCTCGCTCCACTGCAGCCCCGCGTGGGCAGATGCCCCCACAGAGACCTGGCCGATTTCTGCCCGTGCCTGAGGAATCAGCAGTTTCCCTGACAGAAACAATTCCCCAGCAGTTTTTCTCTCCAGCTCAGGCACCAGAGGGCTGCACTGTTCAATATGGCAGCCACTCAGCACGTGTGCATCTCGAGCACTTGAAATGTGGCTAGTCCGGACTGAGATGCGCTGTTAAAATACACATCAGGTTTTGAAGGTCTAGTATGAGAAAGAACGTCAGCTCTTTCATTACTAATTTTACAATCTTGGTCCTGTGTTAAAATGGTAATACTGGGCAGGCCACCGTGGCTCAGCAGGCAAGAACGCTTGCCTGGAATGCCAGAGGACCCAGGTTCGATTCCCGGTGCCTGCCCATGTATATAAAAAAAAAAGAAGAAAAAAAATGGTAATACTTTGTATATACTGGGTTAGAGGAAATATATTAATTTTATTTAATTATATTAACATTATCAAAATGTGGTCACTAGAAAATTTGAGATTGTGTATGTGACTTGCATTTGTGACTTGTGTGGTATTTTATGGGCTGGGGTTGCCACAGAGTTAGGGCCACAAGCCCTAAACCCGGCTTCGGGCTGAGTCTTAGGTCAGCCTCTAGCGCTGGGGGTGGGGTGGAGGGCGTGGAAGGTGGAAGAGAGTTGGTCTCGGCAGGCCAAAGAATGGCCACCCTGGCCCTGGCAGTGGATGTGGGTGGTTGTGGAAGTTTAAGCCACAGGTTGGGATTGTGGGGTGGGTGGGTTTTGGGGGGGGGCGGAGAGGGTGGCACTAACAGCATGTTTCAGGCCATCCCCTGCTGCCCGGGCAATTATGTGCACAGTCGTGGCTCTCCCGGGGTAACAGCATGGACAAAGGCTCGGCAGGGGTGCCAGCTGGTGCTTTCGGCCTTGCATTCAGGTGCCTGCTCCCAGATCAAAGGCACACCAGCACGTGTTTGCACGGGGCCTCAGCTAACCGGCTCCCTGCAGACTCCACTCCTTTGAGGCTGCAAAGGCATTAACCCTGTCCAATCCGGAGCCTGGTCCTCCGGGAGGAGGGATCCTGAGGGGCATTCCTGCTCCCTTTCCCATCCCCGCCGCCTCCAGCAATCTGGGAAAGTCCTGCAGAATCGTCCCCTCCCTCCAGGAGAAGAACACACCCACCTCAGAAGCTGGGGATGCCCTCATTTACATCCATTTGCATCTCATTTATTCCAACACCCAGGCTGAAGCCGAGATTATTCAGATGACAGGAAACCCCACCTGCTTGCTCTGACAAAGTTCCCCCGCAGAAGGAATGAAACTGGGGTCCCTGACATCAGCCCCCCCCCCGCCCCCCACCGCCTCCAGACATGGTGAGCTGGGATGGAGGATGGCCTGCCTCGGGAGGGGGGTGAGGGGGACCTTTGGCCTGAGCCTTGGATTTAGCTCACCTCCCAAGGACAAGCTGGCACGGGGGGGGGGGAGGCATCCTGCTCCCCCAAAGGTGCTCACAGCCCACGTCTTTTTCCTTTCCTCCCCACTCCCCACAGTAAGGACAGGGGTCAGAGGCTTGGAGGCAGCTCATTCACCTGGAGTATGTCCATGAGTGTTTTGGTGCCAGGCCAGGGAACTGCAAATTCCCCTGGTCATTCAGGACCCCTCTCCACTGGGCACATGGCCCCCTCTTCCCAGAAGCCTGAGTCTTCCTTGTCACCCCTTTTATGGGTCCATGCTTGGGGGGAGTCTATAAATGTGTGTGCTCTGTTCCCAGGTCCCGGCTGATCTAACCACAGAGGTCCCGCAGTCGGAGAACCGGCTCCGTCATCAGGGGTGCTCCTACTCCAAACCCCAGACCGTCTACACCCACAGGGTACACACAGACAGGCCAGAAAGGTGCCCACTTGTGGCCCAGGAAATGCCTCATGGCCCACAGGTGTCCATGAGACAGCAATCAGCATCCTAGGTCTCTCTAGCTCAGTTCCTTCCAAGTCGTTTTTTCGCAAATACCGGGGCTGTAAAAAAGGCCTTGTCAGAGAATTGTGCACTGATGTCATGGCAACGAAGGCCTGTATGGGGCACCTACTGTGTGCACTGAGGGAGACAGAAGAGCCCCAGGAAACCTTACAGCCCCAGAGGGAGTAAGTCAATCCATAAATATCTATGCCACCAAAGTGTCCATGACATGGTATAGCTAAATGTGCAACCCCTCTTCCCTAAAACTCTTTTTAAAAATTGAGGTATAATTTACGCACAGATTTTAGGGGTATATCGGATGAATTCTGACAAATGTATCCTCCTGTATAACTGCCAACACCAATTAAGATAGGGAACATTTCCACCACCCCAGAAAGTTCCCTCCTGCCCCTAACAGTCGACTGTTCTGATTTCTCCCACCACAGATTAATCCTGCCTGCTCTAGAACTTCAGAGATAATCATACGGATGGGTTCTTTTGTGTCAGGCTTTTCTTGCTCACATAATATTTCTGAGATGTTTTCTTTATATTTGTTGGTGGGCTCCATCAATGCATCGTGAACACGGGTGACCCATCTAGGGACAGATTATTAAGTCAGTCATAAAAGGTGAGGGCTGGAAGGGACCCAAAGTCCAGTTATCTCCGGGGAGGGCCCACCCCAGGGGATCCTGAGGGCAGTTTTCTCTCCTTCCCTCAGACATTCCCTGAAACGGAAGCTCAGCAATTATATATCTAATAGGCATCCAGGCTCAGCAAGTGAGAGGGGGCTTTCCCTGGGTTCCCAGTTGTGTTGGCAACTAGACTGTCGCTTTAGTTAACTGGCAGTCTGTGCTGTATCCGATCCAGCACGGTGGCAGGGTTGGCGCCACAAATGGCCGGCTGGGCTCTGCTCTTTTCTTTGCTCTCAAGCTTGGTTGTCGCTGGCCACCCTCAGCCTCCCTGCACCCCTGCACTTGCTGGGTGTCCCTTGGGGTGGGGCCCTGGGCTCAGCAGGGGATGCACTCTGGGGCCAGGACACCATCCCAGGAATAGACCTACAGGTAGCCGAGGCTGGGCAATCGAGGGCGGGCACCTTGGCTGGAGGGGCTGGTCTGGACCACTTTCCTCCTCTCTGCCTGGTCGATGAGGCTGGGCTTTGATGGCCATCCAGGAACTATTGATTGGGCTGGGCTTTGGCCCCTCCCATGGTCTCACTGTCTTTCCCACCTTAGCGTGTCCCCCTGGCACCTCCCAGCCTAATGTAGTGAAAACTGATTTGGTGCCCGAAGTCAGATTACCTCTCCCTGCCGGGCTGTTTCTTTGAAAAGTGCCTCCTGAGCTAGGCTCTTCCTTTACACAGGTCTTTGAAGAATCAATACCCGCTAGAAAGGCATTTTCCGACCTCCTGAGGCTAGGAGGAGCCCTTCTACCATTCAAAATCCATTCCCGGAAGGCACGGGGGCTGCCTGGGCCAGGCCTGGGTGTGACTGGGGAAACGCGGTGCCCTGCACTCAGCTCCGCCCCGCATCGCATCCAAGTGTGACCTTGAGCCACTGGGGTGACCAGAGCCAATCTGCGGCCTCCCAGGACTGCCGGGAGGGGTGTAAAGCCCTTGGTGACGATGAGAGAGGACCCTCTGAGTGGGTGAGGGACTGTCACAACCCACACAGATGCCCTGAGTGCAGCTCCATCCTTTCACTCTGCTAATACCCCTGTGGGGACATGACTTTCCATTGTTTCCCTGGGAGATTTAATCAGGAGAAGACACAGAAGAGGAGAGAAGGAGAAAGAGTCTTATAGCATAAACATTCTCTTCCGACAACAGGCTTGGAGACACCGTCTGATCCCTTTTACCTCTCCAAATTCTTTGCATCCTCTGTGGCTGGGCTCTAATGTCCCCTCCTGCAGGCCCCCAGGCAGGCTCCCCCTGGCTGCTCTGGGCCACACTGACCTGCCAGTGGGGAGGCTGGGCCCTGATGCCAACCCTGCATTCTCCCTGTCCTGGGAAGGTCTCTCACTGGCTCTTGGGGTGAGTCTTGGAGGCCTTCAGGGTCCTCAGTCACCTTTTCTCCCTCTCCAGAGTAGTGAAGAGAGCAAGGAATGAATAAGAGAGGTTGACAAACTGTCCCACTGGACTCTGCCTTGAGCAATCCCAATTAAGCTTTCCTTTGGGCCAGGGGGCACACCAGGTTCCCCTCTAGGAAATGAAGTGGGAGAGGGGGTCTTAGGACATCTGGATCTCTAGTCCAAGGCCGTGACTCTGCAGGAATAGGATGAGGGCAGGCCCGGTAGGGGGGCAGATACAAATTTCATGAGTCAGATGGCCTTACTGTTGTATGAGCTGTGGTGCCTGCCCCCACAAAGCCTGCCCCCACACTCCCTTGCCCATCTGGGGGGTCCCAGGCCCCAGGATTTGATGTGGGGTCTCTATAAATAGCACCCATTCCATATTGATCATCTTAGAAAGACACGGTATGTTCTAGGCCCATGGAGAGGAGAGTTGTATCTAAAAATAGTCTCATCCCCAGGAACCGCTGCCAGCCCGAGGTGAATGGTATAAGCTGTGCATAACTGAAGGGGCAGTCTGAAGGGGCAGTCTGTTGAGGGGGTGGGGACTGGAAACAGAGGCAAGGACTCTCTCCACCCACTCATGATTCCCTCTGTTCCAGCCACAGAAGCCAACCCAGGGAGCTTGTCTCTGCCTCAGGGCCTTTGCACTTGCAGTTCCCACTTTGACATTCTTTTCTCAGATATCCTCAGGATTGGTTCTTTATTATTATTGAGGCCTCAGTTCAGTCACCTCCTCCAAAAGCCATTTCCGATTAGCCAGTCTAGAGTCTCCTACCCCTAATCTCTCTATCACATCACCTTGTTTTACCTCCTTCATAGCACTGGTCACTATCTAAATGTATCTTCTGTATCTCCGTTAGTGGTTTCCAGGCTGTCTCACTCCACTAGTATATAAACCTCATGAGAGAAGTTATCATATCCATCTTCCACGGCAAAGAAGGTTCTAAATGTCCTGTCCAGGCTTTCTCCCACCACCACCTCAGGCTGAGCCCTGCCTGGCAGAAGGCAGCGAGTGGGTAACAGGTCCCAGGCTCACCCTGCAGTCTGTCATTGGGCGGTTGCTCTGCTTCCTGCTGCGTCTGTCCTCTGTCCACAGCTGCACTGGCTATGCCTTCTCTTTTCTCTGCTCCTTTCACGGATTTAGCCACAGGAATTCTGTCCCGACCTCTCCGCTCCAAATCATATCACCTTGGACACCTCCTCCAGACAATCACATCTTGTCCCCAGACACTGCTTTCTGGAACACCTTTCTCTCCTCTGAGGAAGGTTTCCCTCCCCGTCTTGCTCTCCACCCCCGACAGGAATCACAAGCACTGCCATCAAAATCTCAGAGATTTGTGGCAATAACCATTTCATACTGGGCCACTCTGCTTGGCCCACTGGACAAACCATAGCAACTTCAGACCCACAGGTACATTTTAAATTCACAGATCTCCAGCCTCTTGCTCCATAAGTATCTGCACACGAGGCGCCACACAGACACACACGTCCAGTTTCCCCTTCAGGCTCTCTCTACAACCCTCCCTTGACCCCGCACCCTTGGCAGCTGTCCTCTCTTTCCTACCTCTTCAACCATCAAACTCTTTGAAAGAGCTGTCTACACATGCTGTCTCCACTTGCTCATCTCCTGCTCACTCCTCAACCCACTCCACACCGGCTTCTATTCCCACCAAATCACTCATTCATTCTTTCATTTGTTCATGCAATAACAACTGATCTGTGTTGGACACCACATCTGTGGACACCAAGAGGGAAATATCTCTTGCCAAGGTCACCAGCACCCTCAATCTAATGGACATTTCTTTTAAAATTATTCATCCTTTTTTTTTAAAATCTATCCATGAAGACTTCTCAGAACTTATTTATCTTCTCCACTCTTTCAGCAGAAAGAAAGAGGTGACCTCTCCCTTCTTCCAGGAACAAGTACTCTCCTTGCCTTCTGTGACACCCCCCACTTTTTACTTCCTCCCACCCCTCTGGCTGCTCCTTCCCAGGGTCCTTCGAGAACATCTTCCTCGAATGCTGGAATGCCTCAACCCTTTTCTCTTTCACTCTCTACACCTGTGGCCCTTGATTCTAGCAGCACATTAGAACCACGTGAGTGCCTTCAAAACTACTGATGTCCAGGCCCCAGCCCAGTGCCATATGATATGAATCTTTGGAGGTGAAGCCTGGGCACAGATAGTTTTTAAATAGCTTTCCAAGGAATGCTAATGTCGCTAGGGTTGAGAGTGGTCTGCACTCTCTCTGGGCAATCTAATTCACGGCGCTGGCTCCAATTACCAGCCTCTGCTTGCAACTAAAGTGTCCACCTTCAGCCCAGATCTCCTTCCTGAAAACCAGACCCTTCTCTCCAACTGCGGCTGGATGTCAGCATCTCTTCCTGCATGTAACTATGGGTTCAATTGAAACCTTGAACCTGTATCACTTCTCCTTTGTTCATCAGGCTTGCCAACACAAATTTTACTTGCCCATTCCCCCTCTCAGAGCGTGATACAGGGGCAGCATAACTCACTTAATGGGCTGTCCAAGTTGGGATGGGAGGGTGGTATATCCCTCAATGGAGAAAGAATTTGGATCTGCATCTTCCTGTGGTAACCTCCCTTATAGAAAGACTTGACGGTGTCCAGATCCAAGTTTTGCAGTTTAGGAGATGTTGTCACGTGACTTAACTTTTCTGCACCTCCAGTTCTGCTATCTGTAAAATGGTCATTATTATAGTCTCTATCTCCAGGGTTGACGTAAGGATTCAGTGAGATGACCCTTATTAAGTGCTTAGTGTGGTGCCTGTCCAGAGAAAGCACTCAGTGAATGCTAGCTATTTTTAGTACCATTACTGAGGATAAGTTCTCAATTCCTTAGCAGAGCTTACAAGGGCCTCCATGATTGCGATCTTTGGTGCAATTCCTGCTCTTCTCTCTCTTGTACCTTGGGCTCCAAAAGGTCACAATGAACTAACAACTGGGATGTTAAACATCTCTGTTCTTTTGTACATGTTG
Organism: Tamandua tetradactyla; assembly: GCF_023851605.1. NCBI lineage: Eukaryota > Metazoa > Chordata > Mammalia > Pilosa > Myrmecophagidae > Tamandua > Tamandua tetradactyla. Next base: position 48,687,218 of record NC_135341.1, on the reverse strand, counting down.
GTCCTGGATGCCCTTCCATGCCTCCTACCCTCCTCACTTTGGAAAACTCCTATTCATCCTTCAAAACCCAGGTGAAGATTATTCTGGTTAGAAAGAAACCCCTGACCTTTCCGGCCAAAGGTAATCATCTCTTTTTTGAGTGGGCTCTGGAAACACTTCCATCAATGTACACCCTTACAACAGCTTTCCTGAGTCAGCAGGAACCTGCCTCCTGTGAACAGAACAGGGACTGGCATTTACCACTGTCCCAGGCTGCCCCAGGATTCTCTCCTCTTTGGATTGCCTAGGTAATAACCTCCCCTGCTCCACCTCTTCAAGCTGTCTCTAGCGTTTCCCACCATTCCACAAAGCTTGATATTCATGTTGAGTGAGTCAAAGCTGGACTGTTTCCAGAAAAGCTCTGACTGCCATGCAGAGATGGGGCCCAGCACCCTGAGACAGGGCAGCTGCCCATGCCACACTGGGCTGAGTGCTGGTTCTTGGCACCCCAGGGCCAGTTCCCTTTCTGTTCAGATACTCTCTTGGTTACTCCCAGGTGGATGTGGCCTCCAGAAAGTAGAGTTCAAGGGATTTTCATCTTGAGCGGAACCCCACAAACTACTGCCTTTCTAGATGACCTTGGATAATTCTTTGATTCCCGCTGGGCCTTGGTTTCCCCACCCAATGAGGCCCATTTCAGCAGAGCCTGGGCATTCTAGCATAGAATCTTTGCTCTACACCCCAGCTGTCCTCTGACCTTCTTATCCCCACAATTCTTGACAGCAGTTTTGCTTAAGCTACCAGCTTGTCCCACCCTCATTTCACCTTCCTACTCCATCACCACGCACTCAGGTGCACAGGTCCAACTCTAACCAAGGTGGTGGCCTGGACCTCTGCTGCTCAGGGTCCTAAAGGTCTGCAGAAGACCAGGGAGATGGCTGAGGTGCCGCTGCATGGTGGAGGATATGTGGTTTGCCTGCCTGGACAGTGCTGTCTTGGCTCACTGGGGGAAATGCCTGAGGTCTTGTTGGACAGGAGGAGACAGCTGGGGGAATGGAACACCAGCCCGGGACTCCAAGGACTCCAAGAGGAGGCTGACCCCACTGCCCCAAGCCAGGGTCAAGGCACCAAAGGGACAAATGTGACTCCTGCCACACCTAACCCATGGCTTCTCTCTGATTTGCCTGGCACTGGCCTCCAACAGGTGTTCGCAAGGCAGGAGTACAGCCAGGGACTTGTTTCCAGCATTACAACCCCTTCCCTCCTTCTCCCTGGCGACCCCACCAGCCCTTGGCCACTAGGAAAAAGCTAGACCCCTTCACTTTCTCCCATGGCGCCACCAAAGACGATCCAATAACACAGCAGGCAAGAGCCTCCTCCCGTCAAGGCACACATGTATTTCGGGCTAGCGCCAGGACGACAGAAAACCCGCCCCAATTCCAGCGCACAGAGATCTCTATACTTTGAGTGCGCACAGACAGCAGAGATGTGGACGCGTTAGGGCATCAGAGGACACCGAGATCTCTCCATGGTCTGAACGCACAGAGATAGGTAACACACGTAGCAAGGAGATCTCTCCCAGGTCAGGACAGGCACAGATCTCGTTCCTCAGAGAAGGCACCTGCAACGGACGCCACCCGGGGCCCCGAGAAAAAGGGTGTTTTGCCCCATCCCCCTCAATCCCAACCCTACCCGGTCCGCTCCCTGCTCAACAGAACCACACTCACTGCGCGTCTAGCTGCTGCTCTGACCTTGGGGTCTCCGGCCTCGGGAATCCGGGTCCCAATCCCAGACCCTCCCGAGTCTGCGCCAGGGTCCGCCGGGAAGCCCGGGCCGCAGCTCCCCCTCCCCCGGCCCTCGAAAGCGCGCTGGGAAACCCGGAAGGAAAGGGAAGGAAAAGGGGGCGCGCGGCGACTAGAGACGCCCCCCGGGGGTAGGATCCCCTCCGGCCAGGCCGATCTGCGTCCCCTTTTCCTTTCCTTCTACCCTCGGGGGCACTGATGGGGGAGGGAGCGTCCAGGCTGACCCGGGGCAGGGGAGGGGGCACGCAGGGGCTGGAAGCTCCGGCCCTCGGGGCGGAAAGTTGGGTGGCTGCAGTCGGAAGGGGCTCCGGCCCGGCCGGGGCAGCCCGGCGCGGGGGCGCTTGCTCACCTGCTGGTTCCCGCGGCCCGGGCCCCGGGGTGGGCGGCTGCGGCTTGCGCGGGCACGGCTCGGGGTTTGGGGCACTGGGCTTAGGCTCAGCGGCCCCGGGGGCGCGATCCCCGCATCCCACGGGTACCGCCGCCGTCTCGGCTCCGCGGCTGGGTTCGGGCTCCCCGGCTTAGCTGGCGGCGCGGGCGCGGGCTCGGGCTGGGGGCGGGGTCGGGGGCGGGCCCCGCCTGGGCTCGGCCTGGGGCTTGGGGCCCCGGGCTGGCTCCGCCCCAGAGCGACGCGCCCCGGGCTCCGCACGTGGCGCTCCGCCCGCTCTGAGGATGAACCCGCCGGACCAGCCGGGGCGTACACCCCCGCACTGACCCAGGGGCGCCCCGCCACAGACAGCTACCCACGCGGACACCGACCGACAGACAGATACACGCAGATACAGGCGCACGCTGGAGCACCCCACCTCCCCTCCTCAACATTGACCAGGGACGCTTCGCCACAGAGAGCCGCCCACGCGGACGTGGACAGATACACACACCGACAAACATTGGCACACACGCTGCTACACAACAGAGTACACACACACACAAACCCTCACTGACTTGGGGACACAGTATCAGACACCCACGCTGTCACGACATACACTGACGGGTACACTGACACACACCTGCACAGACCCAGAAACACATAAGCACACTGACATTGAGACAGGTGTCACACATAGACACCCACATGGACACAGACAGACACATTGGCACACACTGACACTTAGACACACTCTGACAAACTCAGGGACACCCACATGACTGAAACACACACATCCACTGACACAGAGATGCACTCACACTCATGCACAACCACACTCTGCCAGAGAGAGACACATGCAGACAGCCCCAAAGTCCTCCCAGTGGTAGACACCTACACAGAGGTGACACAGGCACTGACACTCCGACACACATAGCATACACATACCCAGATCTAGAAACAAACATGAAACTGACACAGAGACATACATGCTCACACACACCCACCCTGTTGAGACACACATCCTACACCTTGACAAACTCAGAGACGCTCACATATGACACTCAGATAGATACATGTGCACTGTCTCTCTCACAGACACCATCACAGGCACGCACACATCCTGAGAGACGGCGTGCACACATGAGCACAGAGGCCATCACTCTGACAAGCACAACTGATCACAAGCACAACTGATCACACGCCCACAAGAACATTCCTGCTTGTTTAACCAGAACAGGATTTTACCCACATTGGAAGACAGGGTACACTTCTCCCTACCAGGCGCTACTGCCCATGACTGTCACAGGAGCACAGGCATGCTCGTGCACACACACATACACAGGCTTTGTCTTCTTTTGTGGCAGTATTTCACTTTCTCTTCTGCCACATTTTCAAGGCTCCTGGAAGCAAATTGCTCCAGGAGGGCAAAAGGTCTCTAGGGTCTCATAGAATATCGAGGGGCTGGCTTCTAGGGTTCGGAGGCTGTGACCTGACTCTCGGTTATTGGGATCTTGGACCAGCCACTGAGTGGGTGCTGTTGTCCCTTCAGGGTCTGGATGTGGGGCTCCAGGGGTCATTAGGTACCCTGTTGGGGGTCTGTAGGGCCCAGGCCGATGCCAGCCCAGGGAGGGAGAATCAATACGAAAACCAATCTAGAGGCAAGTTCAGGACCGGACTCTGTGGCCCTGGGTGGGGTGGAGTGGCTGGCAGCCAGATAGATGGACCATAGATCAGTTGGTGGCCTCTAGCCCCTTGACGGTCCTCAAGTGGGCCGACAGCTCCCACTAGCGGCCTGAGTGGAAAGAGCGGGCAGTGCCAACCCTTCAATCCTGGGTGCGGACCCGCCTTTTCTGGGTATGATTAGAAGTAGGAAAGAGTGAGGGGAGAAGGAGAGAAGCCGCTCTCCCTGGCATTGGGGCAAATCAGGCCCAGAACCCAAGACATGGGTCCCCAAGACCCCCATTTCACTTGCCTTTTGGTGGTGACTCCAACTGGGAGTTCACACCTGCTAGGTGGGAGGAAAGGATGATAGTGTGGAATTCCACCTTCCCTCACGTCTTCTGTCACCAGCTTCCCGGCCCCTGAATGAAGATTTTAAACTTGCTAAATCGACATTGGGCCAGGCAACTGCTGGGGGTTGGGAGTTACTGACCCCTCTGCTTCATCTGCATCTACCAGAGGTGGGGTTTTCACTTTCTTCCTTTAGTGACGGGTGCTTAGATGCTGCTGCCAGCAGGAGAGGTGAGCTTAGCCCCAAGATTCTAAGTGTACCCAAAGCGGGGGAAGCCCATGGGAAAAAGGAACCAGAGCTCTGAGCCCTTGGAAGTTCAACCACAACAACATGCACTGTGGTCTGAGAGCAGGGTGCCTCTCTACAAGGAGTCCTTGCAAAGATCTGGGTGACTCCCTTCCCTTCACCAGACCCCCTTACATTTGCTCATTATTTATAAAACAGCAAGAGGACCATGCTTGTGGCAGCCAGGGAACAATCCAGAGGTCTTTAAAAACTAGTATTTCCTTCCCCCTCCCCAGGTTCAAAGTTGAGCTCATTCCTCAGTTCATTGCACATTGCTGTTGTGGATCCATGTGAGACTCTCTTTTGTAGTATATTATTACGTTTCTTCCCCCTATTTCTACCGTTTCCACTGCCGTTCTGCTCTCATACAGGTGCCCTTTCTAACAGGTGAAGCAGGTCTTTAAAAATGCATGCATCTTTGTAAGTATGAAGCATTGTTGTTTGTGCATATACATTTTCTTTTTTTTTTTACTGCCCCAGCCTATTTTTTTTTACTTTTTAATGAACTATAACGTAGGGTATAGACAAATGCACAAATCAAGTTGTTCAGCTTAGGTTTTTTTTGCTTGTTAAGCACATCCCTGTAACCAGCACACAGACTAAGAAATCTAGCAACCCAGAAGTCTCTTTCATGACACCATCCGCTCACTAACCCTGGCCTCTCCACGCCCCCCCCCCCCCCCAGGGTAAACTATTACACTCACATCTAACTCTCTACCTTAGTGTTGCTTGATTTTGATCTTAATTTAAATGGAATCATAAAGTACTAATTCATGTGTCTTGACTTCTTTTGCTCGACTCTGCTTTTGAGATTCGTCTATTTGCTACTGGTAGCTGTAGTTCATTCTCATTGCTGTCTAGAATTCCATTGTGTGAATATACCATGACTGTTTGTATTATTTGACTACTAATGGGCATGTGGGAAGTTGCTGCTTTGGGGTTGCTACGAATACTATTGCTACGAACATTCGAGTACTTGACTGTTGGTGACCATATATATGCAATTCTGCTAGGTTTCTATTTGAGCCATAGTATTATGTTCACCTTTAGTAGATGCTGCCAAACAGTTTCCAAAGTGGTTCTACCAACTTATTCTCAGTCAGCAGTGACTGTATGAGAATACTGGTTTGTCTGCATCCTCCAACACCTGGTATTTTTGTCATTTTCATTTTATCCACTTGAGTGGGTGTTCAGAGGTTTCACATTGTTGTTTTAATTGGCATTTCCCCGATGACTAATGAAATTGAGCACTTTTTCATCGCTTATTGGCCATTTGCTTGTTTGTGCTTTTCATTTATACAAGTGGATATTGTTTGAAATTTCATTATTTTTCCTGTGTTTCTCCCTTGACACTCTGCTTTTGAGCTCTGTTCATATTGTGGTGTAGGCAGCTAGTTCTTTGCTCCTGATAGCTGCGGAGTGTTCTGTATGATGCATCAACCACACTTTATTTATCCATTTGCCTGGAGATGGATGGTGGATGAGAGAGAAGATGGTAAGTGGATGGAAGAGTAGTAATTGATTTGTGTTTCTGCTTTCTTCACTCTGCTAATGCCTGAGGTGGGAGGAAAAGGGACAAGCTGACTCAATTCTCAGAACCCGTGAAGACTCGGGACTAGGAGGCATCTTAGAAGGTGCCCACTCCTGCATGGAATTGAAAACAGAAAGCCAGTAGTCCCACAGATGTGCTCCCTCTCTGCTCCTAGCCTCAGGCTGCTCTTCCCCTTTAGCAGATTATCCCTGAGCTCTCAGAAGGGGAACAGCTACCAGAGTCGAAGCAGGAGTAAATCTTGAAACTAAGGAGCTATAAGGAGACCCCAGGTTGCCCACTTCTGTAGGTGCCAGAACTCTGGCTCCCATGTGCATATTCTCACTAGGCAGAGGACTTGGGAATTCCCCTTCGGAAAACTGACCCATCCAAGACGAAAGATCTCTGATGTCCGGCACCCACCTAACTACCCACTCTTGAAGGCACACCTGCCGATAAGCTCACTCATGCTGCATTCATTCCCCACCTTCTTTTTCCTTACCTGCTTCTATAAAGGCTGTATAAGCTAAGTGTTTGCCTCTTCAGATTTCCCTGAATCCAGTGGTGACCATGTGATTTGATAATGGCCAAAAAGTCAGAAGCAAATTTGGGAAGAGACGTTTTCTGGGAAAGCATTTGTTTTTGTGATATGAGAGGACAGAGCAGCTGGATCTGCTCTCCCCTTTCTTCCTGCCTTGAATGAGGATGTGATGCTTAGAGCTGAGGAAACCATCTCACAACCATGAAGATGAGGCCAGGAGGTTTGAGGAGACATTGGCCCTGATGGCGGTCAACCATAGAACCAACACCTTCATACTTCTTTTCCAATCTTTGTTTAAAGTGACAGGACTGAATTCTGTTATTTGCAGCCAGACTGTGTTGAGGGGTGGCAAACTGGAAGCCCAGTTGCTCCTAATACAAGCTTTTTACCGGTCCCCCTATTTTTAGCCTCACCCCAGCTTCCCACTTTCCAAGGTACCTGATGCCTCCAGTCCTGGAAACTTTCCAGGGTTTGACTAGGGAGTCCCTTGCTTTCTTTTGGCATCCCTTCCTCTGCACGCACTTGGAATTCAGCCTTCCACACTTTGCTAAGCCAGTTACCAATCAAGACTCCTAAAAAGTCACATCCGCTGGTGGCTTCTCTTTCACTTTCTTTGTCTTGGTAGGGTTTATACATTTTAAAAATTATTTTACTGTCATTTTAGTGAACTTTCAAGAGATGCTTTCAATCCACTATATTTTAGAGAAAATCTTCCATTTCAATTTCTGCTCCAGATAATTTTAACTAGTAATCATATGTTATCTTTACAGGATGTCTGCATTCTCCTTGGAAGGTTCTTTTTGTTATTTTGAATGTTGAGCTGTTGAGACCTGTATCTTAGCATGCCCATGGTCGAGGGCAAGGACATGATGACCTGCTTCCAGAGGGGTACACTGATTTGACCCCTTCTTTATTTCGAGATGATGGACAGACCAAAGTTTTTCTCTGAGGACACCTTACCCCAGGGGAAGATAGTACCTGCCATCTCCTCCATGCCTTCTGAGCTCTAGTTAGTCACAGGTACCGCACTCACCTCCACCAGCTCTGCACTAGTTCAAATGATGACTACAGCTAAAGAAGAGCTACCCCTTCTTAAGACACTTGCCTGCCATCTGCTGGAAAGTAGAGATAAAACAGACCAAAATCTCCGTGACTAGGATTGCGCATTGTGCCCTGTAGTTGAGTGAGACCCAGCTGTACTTGGCAACCCTCCTCCTGCCTCTACCCATCCCGTCTCCTTATAAAATGCTCTCCCTCACTGGAATCTCTGGCCATTGTTGTGAACTAGAAAGCAGGATTTGAAGGGTCAGGGTCAAATTCATCACTTAGGGTCCATGTGAACTTGGATTAGACACTATTTTTCTGGACTTTATTTTATTCACATATAAAACAGGGTAATTATCTACTCACCTCACTGAGTTGTGTAGAGTATCAAATGAAACAACATGGGAAAGTGTTTGAAAAGTGGAATAAATATTTTGCAGGTTGAACTTGACCGTAATATTAACTAAAGCTTATTCACCCTTTGCCTTTGGTTGGATTCCCTCGAAACAGACTCTGAGATGGAGATTTGCATGAGAAGTGCACTTGGAAACAACATCTGCAAGGATGTGAGGGAAGTAGGACTGAGTAGGGGGAGAAGTTGGGCACCAATGCAGTTGCAACAAAGACCTCAGCCAAGCCCACAGAAAGCTGTGGAGCTGCTGTAGCTCCTCGGAGTTGTCCTGCATTGATGCCAGAGTAGGGTAGGCAAGCTTTGCTACCTCCACCTCAACCAGTCATTGGCCATGGGCTCCTCGAGAGAAGATGCCATAACCTTAGGTGAAAGAGCTCCCATCAGACAGGACGGTGCTGAGAAAGGGACCTGGAACCTGGAGGAAAAAGTTCCTTGATCTTATGAGGAGATCTGGGCAGCACATCCCAGCATCCCCTCTTTCCATGGCTGCAGGTGTGGGGGAGTATGTTGTTCTTGGGCAAAGTAATATGGCAGGCATAAGAAAAGAGCCAAAAGTTGATTCTGCTCATAAAAGAACCCTCCTGGCTTTGGGTTTTGCAGGATAAAAATCGCTAGACTGTTGCAGCTGGGTGGGGCTCCTGGGAATTCTCTCTTCACTCAGCCACCTTTCTGGCAGCTATAGCCTGCTTGAAACACGTTCCATGAAAATATCCCATTTCCACATAGGGTAATCTGCTTCCCTGTGTTCCAACATATTCCTGTGAGGACGCATGGCATCTTAGTTTTCTAGGGCTGCTGTAACAAATGCTACACACCAGTTGACCTAAACAACAGGAATTTCTTGTTTCACAGTTTTGGGTCAAGAAGTCTGAAATTGGCAGGACATGCCTTTTTGGAAGTTTGTAGCATTTTGATGGTGACTTGCTGATGGTCCATCTCTGCCTTCATCATATGGTCCTCTGTGTCTTTCTGTGGCTTTGACTTCTGAGTCCAAATTTCCTTTGCTTAGAAGAGCTCCAGTGGTATTCAATTAAAGCCTACACTGACTCAGACTTCATCTTATAGGATCTTTGAAGATCCAATTTACAAATAAGTTCACACCCACAAAACCTGGAGTTAGCTGTTAGTTTTCCAGCTGCCAGAATGCGATATACTAGAGCTGGAACAGCTTTCAGAAAGGGGAATTTAATAAGTTACAAATTTATAGTTTTAAGCCTATAAAATGGTCCAAACAAAAGCATCCAGGGAACGATAGCTTAATTTAAGGAAGGCTAATGAGTCAGGAACACCTCTGTCAGCTGGGTCGTCACATGGCTGGCATCTGCTAGTCCCTTGCTTCTGGGTTCCATTTCTTTCCGCCTCTGTTCCTGTGGAGGGTCCTCACTTTGCTTCTCCAGAGCTGGCTTTCATCTCTTGGCTTCCCGTGGCTCTCCCCAGGTTCTGGCTTGCTTTACATCTCATGGTGATGTCTGCTGGGCTCCATGCATCTCCAAACAACCGTGTCTCTGTTCCCCAAGCATTGGCATCTGTGTCAGCTCTGCTCTGAAGTTTCTATCGGCTCTGCCGTTTCTAATATTTCTGACTCTCTCAAAATATTTCCATTTTTAAAGGATTCCACTAAACTAATCAAGAACCTCCTGGAATGGGTAGAGTCACATCTCCATCTAATCAAAAGGTCACACCCACAATTGGGCATATCACATCTTCATGGAGATAATCAAGTCAAAAGTTTCCAGTCTACAGTATTGAATTAGGATTGAAAGAAATGGCTGCCTCCACAAGCTTGAATAAGAATTAAAACATGGCTTTTCTGGGGTACATAATACTATCAAACTGGCACAGGCCTTGAACATGCCTTTGTGGAGGACATGATTCAGCCTACCACACCTGGTCATCCTGAGTGTGTCACTATGTCATTAAGGTAACAGAGCTACCCTGGGGCTTCTCAGTGGTAAAACTGAGTCAGAAGTTCAGTTCAGAGGTTGCAAACCAGAGTCCCAGGGCCTGACTTCAGCCCACACATTTATTTTTGGCGGGGAAAGGAAGGCACCCCCCTGCTTCAAAGTCGCTTATAGCAATGTGAATGTCTTTAGATGAGGCATGCATCCTCCGGCTGTCTCTTGGCCTCAACATTCCTGGTTTTATTCAACGTGTGACTGTTACCTTCCTGGTGCAGCCGCGTTCAGAAATGGAGACTCCCACGGGATAGGGGTCATGGCTGAGCATGGAGTCTCCCCCAGAGTTTTATTTTCACACCTTTAGGAAACAATTGTGTGGATATACACAACCACATGAAAATCTCAGATGTGTCAGGCTAGGTGAAAGAAGCCGACTCCAAAGGTTGCATATCCTATCTGATTCCATTTATACAACATTCTGGAGAAGGTAAACTGAAAGGAGCAGAACACAGATTAGTGATTGCCATGGGTGGGGGAAGGTGGGGGGGCTGTGAAGGGACAGCACGAGGGAGGGAGCCTTTGGGGTGATAGCACTGTCAAATGTCTTGAGGGTTACTTTGGCTACATGGCTATGCAGTTGTCAAAGCTCATAGACCCGGACACCAAAAAGAGTGAATTTGCCTGAATGTCAATTAAAAATAAATATATAAATAAATTTAAAAATAAAAAGGAAGGCATTTTTTCCCCCTTTTCAACAGAAGTGGTACTTCCTTCAGGAACGTGGGAATGTGTGGGTGTGAGGGGCAGAGAAACATAAGGTCTGCGCTGTTCTCCGAGGCGGTGGTTGGAGCTGCTATTCTGAGCCCGGAGCCTGCACAGTCACTGGACTTAGGTATTCGGTCTCCACCGCTCTGATACATGAGCTTGAACTAGAAGCTCTCGTTGCCCAGAAACAGGGTTCATGGACTTTGAAACAAAAGACTGTTGGGTTTTTTTTGTTTTTTTGTTTTTTCACCTCCTGGCCAGTATTTTCTCCCCAATGGTGATGATAGAGAAAGGGTTGGGGGAGCTCGTGAATGAGTCCCCTCCCAGGCTTAGGAAACTCCAGAGCCTCCCCCACCGCTTCTTTCCTTTCCCAGCATCTACAACTTCCTAAAAATGAAAACACCACTGCAGAAGGAGGGTTAGATAGGGAGTCTGCAGAGCTATAGATTCGAGTCCCAGGGCTGTTGCTGCTGCCCAGGAGATGCCTCCAGGCCTCAGTTTCCTAATCTCTGAAATCCTCTGGCTGCTGTGCCTGTAGAGGTTGGCAGGAACGTCGCTGTAAGGAGTGAAGGGAGGGAACAATTGTGCAGGGACGAGGCGGCGAGGGACTTGGCCTCTCCCACTGCCTTTCCCCTGCCCAGGGCTGGCGTTGAGCCTGTACCTCCTCATCTCTGACAAGGCTCCTGGGGCGGGCCTGGCTGGCACACCGCCCACCCCAAGCCAGCCCGCGCACTCCCAAGAGCGGTAGATACGTAAAGGTGCCAGATCAGACAAGAGAGTTTGAGAAGACTTTGTAGGGAAATTGGTTTTCTACTGGAAGTCAATGCTTCAGGTCAGGAAATGCTCAGAATTGGCAGTGACTGACAAAAGCTGCCTCTTGTCTGCAAGTGGATCAGCTTCTGAAAGAGATAAGAGGCAGGGGCTGGAGTGCAGTCTTCTCAAGTGAACGCTGACAGGAGAACAGAGGAGTCGCCTCCCACTCTCTCCATCACAGAGCATCCGGGCTGCCAGGGCTTAGACGCAACCGCTCCAGCCTCCTCACTGCTCCGATGGGTGACAGGGGCCTGAGGAAGGGGAGTGACCTTCCCAGGACCTTTGAGTGGCAGTGGTTGTGGCTGGGGACCCTGGGGGAGGGTCTGGGGGCCTGGCATCTCGAATGTGCACCCTGGGAGTGTTCTAGTTTGCTAACTGCCAGAATGCAATAACCAGAAATTGAATAGTTTTTAAAAAGGGAATTTAGTAAATTGCAAGTTTACAGTTCTAAGGCCGAGAAAATGTCCCAGTTAAAACAAGTCTATAGAAATGTCCAATCTAAGGCATCCAGGGAAAGATACCTTGGCTGAAGAAGGCTGATGAAGTTCAGGGTTCTCTCTCAAGTGAGAAGGCACATGGCGAACACAGTCAGGGTTTTTCTCTCATCTGGAAAGGCACGTGGCAAACACGGGATCATCCGCTAGCTTTCTCTCCTGGCTTCCTGTTTCATGAAGCTCCCAGGTGTTGTGGGGTGCGCCGAAAGAGAGACCACACAATTTAAAACTTCAAGCCAATTTGGAGTCTTTATTAGCCGGCCGGCAACTGCCTCAGAAACTTCCAGGAAGGTTCAGAGAGCAGCCCCTAGAGGTTTTCAAGGTGAGCTTATAAAGGCTAAAATTATGTTGTGGTTTGCAGTTGCTAGCAAGCAAGTGTAATCATAGAAGCAGAAGAATGCTGTTAGCTGTTGCCAAAACACATCCCGTTCCCTCAGTTCCCTAACATTGGTTATTGTTTAACTCTCGGGGACATTCCGCCCCAATGTTGTGGGGACTTTCCCTGCTGGGGCCTGATTGATTGCTCCTGGCCCTCCACACCAGGGAGGCGTTTTCCTTCTTCATCTCCAAAGCACTGGCTTGTGGACTCTGCTTCTCGTGGCTATGTCATTCTGCTCTGCTCTCTCAGAATCTCCCTCATTCTCCAAAATGTTTCTCCTTTTATGGGATTCCAGTAAACTAATCAAGACCCACCCAAATGGGTGGAGACATGTCTCCACCTAATCCAGTTAACAACCACTCTTGATTGAATTACATCTCCAGGGAGATGAACTAATTACAGATTCAAACATACAGTGTTGAATAGGGGTTATTCTGCCTTTACAAAATGGGATTTTGATTAAAACATGGCTTTTCTAAGGGACACATAGCCTTTCAAACCAGCACAGGGAGTGTGGGGCTGCTCTGGACTTACTGTTGAATGGAGGTGGACTTATTTCTGACAGCTGTAGAAAGAAGAATTCCCATGGCCCCTACTCTGGAAAGGGGTGTTGGGGACCAGATCAGCCATACTTCCCAGGGAGCTTGGCTTCAGCATGGGCCAACACTAGGGACACACCTTCACAAATAAACCTTTTTAGGAGGAGGATAAAGGAAATTTAGGGCTTGACTTTTGTTCTTTTGGAAATCCCCAGGGTCCAGACCTCAGCTGTAATCCCTTTAACTAGAACCAGGGGATCCCAGCTGGTACCTTTCCTAGCAGATGAACATCCAATAGGAATGCCTTTTTTCTCTTTTGCATGGGCAGGAACCGGGAATCAAACCTGGGTCTCCAGCAAGACAGGCGAGAATTCTGCCACTGAGCCACTGTCGCACCGCCCAGGAATGCCTTTTTTTATGGTTGTATCTAAGCTTCTGGGAGTGAACGGCAGGGAGTGGTCCTTCTGCCTACCTGTCTGGTCCATGCCTGTTAGAATAACCAAGAAGAAAAACTGAGCTGTCCTGAAATGCTTCTGATACCCAAATCCCACAGAGGATGGTGCACTCCGTTTCCACTCCAACATCCTCCTGATACGCCTTTCTGTCAGGTCCAGGAAAGTTAACAAGTAGATTTCCTGGACTCTCCTGCAGATGCAGTTTTGGATATGAATTTAGGTTCCACCATTTAGATGTGGTGGCATGAGATTTGAATAGCAGGTTTGAGGCAGAAACCGTCTTCCTGCTGTTTTAGCTGGTGCTGCAGGCAAGCGCAATCAGGGAGATGTTGGGCTTTTCTACACCAGTATTTCGGTGAACTCTTATGTGTAGAATATGCAACATTTGCTGTGGCTTCCTGATTGTAGTGGATTAAAAATGCCTGCAAATTCTTTGCCAAATCCCACCAAGAAGTGGAGTATATATTTTACTTCCTCTCGAATCTGGACTGTCCTCACGATCTGATTAGATTTTGTGGCAGAATTGACGATGTGCAACTTCTGAGGCTGTGCCATAAGAGATTTGCGGCTTCTGCCTTCACTTTTTGGAATACTCTCTTGGAAGCCAAACATGTACAGCATCTGATTACTCTGAGATCACCATGCGGCAGGAAAGCCCAAGTTTGCCAAAGGGAGAGATACAGACCATGCCAAGGGACACAGAGATGCCAAAATGTGAGTATGACTTTCTTGGATCTGGAGGCAGCTAGTGGTGACCCCAGCCAATGCCACCCAGAGCAAAAAAGCCACACTGCCCATCCCTGCCCAGATTCCTGACCCACAAATTCATGACCAAACAAAATGGGTATTGTTTTAAGCTTACTAAGTTTTGGGATGGATTGTTATGTATCAACAGATAGTGGAAACACTGATCCTTAGATCATGGCTATTGTGGTGAGTTCTCTATTTAAAATTGAGATATAATTTACAAGTAAATTTCCAAGTGAATAATTTGATTTTTTTCTTAAACTTTTTGAAATAATTTCAAATTTACAGGACAGTTGCAAAAATAATACAAAATCTATAGAAAACTCCAATACACACCCCAGAGATGCCCAGATGTGTCAATATTAACATTTTGCCACATTTGCTGTATCATTCTATCTATTCATATCTATCAATTATTTCTAAATATTTGAGAGTATGTGGTATGCATCATGCTCCTTGAACATATAATACATCCATGTACATTTCCTTAGAACAAAAAATTCACTTATTTAACTGTCTTAATTTAACATTGATATAAAACTTAGACTATATACCGATTTTTTCATGTGTTTCAATAATGTCCTTTCAAGACTTCTCCTTCATTATTAGATCCAGTCCAGCATATGTATTGCATTCAATTATTATTGATTCTTTAGTTGTTCATTACTTTTTTAAAGTTGTAGAAACATATATAAAATATAGATGTCCCCTTCTCAACCACTCCCAAACATTTCATTCTGCGTGATCAGTCACAATCACAGTGTTGAGCTACTCTCATCATCATCCACTCCAGAACTTTCCCATCATCCCAAACAGAAATCCTGTACCCATTATGCATTAATTTTCCCATGCCCCTGGTAAACTCTAATCTATTTTCTATCTCTATGAATTTGCGTATTCTATGTATTTTATATAAATGCAATGATACACTCTACATCCTTCTGTTTCTGACTTATTTCACTTAGTATAATGTTTTCTAGTCTCATCCATGTTGTAGCATATATCAGAACTTCATTGCTTTTTATGGCTGAATAATATTCCGTTGTATGTTTATATCACATATCATTGATCCATTTATCTATTGATGGACTTTTGGGTTATTTCCTCCTCTTGGCTATTGTGAATGCTGCTACAATGAATATTGGTACACAAATACTTGCTTGAGTCTCTGCTTTCAGTTCTTTTAGGTATGTATCCAGTAGTGGAATTGCTGAACTATATGGTAGTTCTATACTTAACTTTCTGAGAAACTGCCAAACTGTTTTTCACCATGACTACACCATTTTGTATTCCTACCAGCAATGCATGAGAGTTCCAGTTTCTTGATAGCCTCAACAATACTTCTGTGCTGGTTTGAAACTGTAACACACCCCAGAAAAGCCATGTTCTTTTGGTCTTGGAGGGGCAGATCTGTTGTTGGGTGTGGACTTTTGATTAGATTGTTTCCAGAGAGACATGGCCCTGCCCATTCAAGGTGGATCTTAATTAGCTTACTGGAGTCCTTTAAGAGGGGAACATTTTGGAGAAAACTCAGACACCGACACTTGGAGATGTTGAGAGAGGCTTTTAAAACCAGAAACCTGGAGAGAAAGATAGCAGACATTGCCATATGCCTTCCCATGTGACAGAGAAACCCCAGACTTGATCCTCCTTTCTTGAGTGATGGTATTCCCTTGTTGGTGCCTTAATTTGGACATTTTCACAGCCTTAAAATTGTAACTTGTAGCTTAATAAATCCCCTGTATAAAAGCCAATCCATTTCTGGTATATTGCCTTCTGGCAGCTTTAGCAAATTGAAACAATTTTAAAATAATAGCCATCCTGGTGGATGTGAAGTGATATATCTCATTGTGGTTTTGGTTTGCATTTCTCTAATGGTTAATGATTTTGAGCATCATTTCAAATGCTTATTGGCCATTTGTATATCTTCTTTGCCTATTTTTAAAAACTTTTCAATTGTATAATATAATATATATACAGAGCAAAGAAAGAAAAAAAGCAATAATTTTCAGAGCACTCTTCAACAGGTAGTTACAGGACATGTTTGTCATGGGCTACCATACCATCCTCTGAGATTTTTCCTTCTAGCTGCTCCAGAATATAGGAAGCTAGAAGGAATAAATATTTTTTTATCATTATAATAGCCTTTTTTCTTTTTTGTGATAAAGAACATATATACAAAAAAGCAATACATTTCAAAGCACAGCACTACAATTAGTTGTAGAACAGATTTCAGAGTTTGGTATGGGTTACAATTCCACAATTTTAGGTTTTTACTTGTAGCTATTCTAAAATACTGGAAGCTAAAAGAAATATCAATATAATGATTCTGTGATCATACTCGTTTCGTGATCATACTCGTTTGTTAAACCCTACCTTCTCTGTATAACTCCACCATTACCTTTGATCTTTCTATCCCACTCATCAGGTGTATTTGGGCTATGCCCATTCTAACCTTTTCATGTTGGAAGGGGCTGTCAATAATATGGGGTAGGGAGATGGAATAAACTGATTTTCTGGAGAGGCTGGTCTCTGGAGGTTTCAGGGCTTATCCTGAAACCCATCTGGAGGTTGTAGGTTTCTGGAAAGTTACCCTAGTGCACGAAACCTTTGTAGAATCTTATATATTGCCCTAGGTGTTCTTTAGAATTGGTTGGAATAGTTTTGGTTGGGGCTTGTTCTTTGCCCATTTTAAAATTGGGTTATTTGTTTTCTTGTTGTTGAATTGTAGGGATTCTTTATATTTTGTAATGCTAAACTCTTATCAAACATATTGTTTGCAACTATTTTCTCTCTTTCTATAGGTTTATTTTTCTGTAAATATGAGATTTATAAAGATGTCTTATGCATCTGTGGGAATGGAAGAGTCCAAAATCTGCAGGGAGAGGTTGTGAGGTTGGCAGCTCTGATGAAGGGTCTGGATGAACTCCACAGGTAGGTTGTTTTTTTAATTTTCATCATAAGTTCCTTTGATGCTCAAGAATGTTCAATTTTGATGAAGTCCAATCTATATAGGCTTTGCCTATAAAAGAGTAGCTCTTGGTGTATCTCTACTATGGTGAATCTACACTTATGATAAAATTTCACAGAACAAGCCACACATACATACAAATGAGTGCATGAAAAACTGGTGGTTCTAAATAAAACCAATGGGTTGTATCAGTGTCAGTTTCCTGGTTATTATTGTACTGTAGTTATGCAAGATATTTCCATTTGGGGAAACTGAATGAAGGGTATATGAGAGTTCCCTGAATTCTCTCTTATAACTGCATGTGAATCTACAATGATCTCAAAAAATTTTTTATAAAAGTGATTCAGAAATTGGGTAGATTGAAATACTAGTGATCAATGAGAGGGAGGGGTAAGGGGTATGGGATGTATGAGTTTTTCCTTTTTTCTTTTTATTTCTTTTTCTGGAGTGATGCAAATGTTCTAAAAATGATCATGGTGATGAATGCACAACTATGTGAGGGCATTTTGAGCCATTGATTGTATACTGTGGATGGGTTGTATGTATGTGAAGATTTGTCAAAAAAGATGTTTTTTTAAGTGATTCAGAAGAGTCAAACTCCGTTAATAAGCTTTAGTAATACCCTAAAAGATTTGTTTTGCTTGTATACTATTCTTATGTATGCACAGAAGTAATATATAATTAAATCCATATTTAGAAAATCTAAAAGAGCTATTTCAATAAGCATAAAATAAAAAATCCAAGTGATAAGAAAAAAAGGAACCAGGAAAGTGTAAATAAAATGCCAATGGTTTATCATTTCATCATTTCAATAAATATTAAAATGCCTGGCAACGTCATCATTTTAATAAATATTAAAATGCCTGGCAACATTTAGTGTGATTGATGATGTGGGTAAGTAGGAATTCTTCACCCCCATGGTATAATTTGGTTTTAACACTTTGGAACGTATTACAACCCATGATTCCATTTTTTTTTTTTTTTCACATGGGCAGGCACTGAGAATTGAACCCAGGTCCTCTGGCATGGCAGGTGAGAACTCTTCCACTGAGTCACCATGGCCCTCATGATTCCATTTTGAGGAACTTCCATACATATGCACAAGCAAGTGTATATAAGATTATTCTGAATGACTCTGTTTCTAATGGTAAACATTTGAAACAATGTAAATGCCATCAATAAGAAATGGTTTATTAAATTGTGAAATATTCATAAGATAAACAGCCACAGTTAAAATAAATAATGATCTCAAAAAGTAATGTTGAATGTAAAAATAGGCTGCAGAAAGATACCTATAATATAATTAATGAAAATTTTACAAAATACCTAAGCTATTATATATCATTTGTTAAACATATTTATGTAATACTAACATAAAACTCAGCAAGAATATATATGATAAATTCATGATAATGTTTGCCTCTGGGAAGGGAGGAAAAAATAATTGGTTTGGGAAGAGATACAAGGGGTACCTCAACTCCATCTGAATTATTTTCAAAACCAGGGAAGAGAGCTGAAGCAAATATGGTGGCAAACATTCGGTAAGTGATTACACTGCTTCAGGCGCAGATCTAAGTCTTTGAATTCAATTGCTTACTATTCACAGCAATACAATAGGCAGGTATGATTATTATCTCTTTTTTCGTAGATGAGGCATGGAGAGGTTAGATAATTTACCCAAGGTCACAGAGAGGGCAGAGCCTGGAGTTGAATCTAGATAAATTGACTCTAGAGCCAGCTCTTGGGGACTGGCATTTGTTATTCCCCAGAGGAGGGTAAATGGAAGTTTGTTTATGGCATTGATCTTTGTAATTTTTTCTATTTTGAAATTAGAATAAAAATTAGAAGCAAAAAAAAAAAAGAACCTATCCCAAACAAACAGAGAAAAAAAAGCATCAAGTGGAGATAGTGGATCTAGATAACTCTTCAGCCAAGTTTTGCTGCGAAGGTGTTCCAGTTTGCTAGCTGCCAGAATGCAGTATACCAGAAATAGAATGGCTTTTATAAAGGGGAATTTACTAAGTTGCTAGTTTATAGTTGTAAGGCCAAGAAAATGTCCCAATTAAAACAAGTTTATAGAAATGTCCAATGTAAGATATCCAGGGAAAGATACCTTGATTCAAGAAGGCTGATGAAATTCTGGACTTCTCTCTCAAGTGGGGAAAGGCACATGGCGAACACGGTCAGGGTTTCTTTCCCATCTGTAAAGGCATATGGCGAGCGCAGCTTCATCTGCTGACTTCCTCTCCAGCTCCCCACGAGACGTTTTCCTTCTTCATCTCCAAAAGTTGCTGGCTGGTGGACTCTCTGCTTTGTGGTTCTCCTCTCTCAGAATCTCATGGCTTTGTCTCTTGTCATTCTTTAGCTTTTCCCAAAGTGCTTCTTCTTTTAAAGAGTTCCAGTAAAACCAATCAAGACCCATCTGGAATGGGTGGAAACACGTCTCCACTTAATCCAGTCTAATACCCCCTCTTGAGTGAGTCACATCTCCATGGAGATGATCTAATTAAAGTTTCCAATATACAATACTGAATAGGGATTAGATGAAACTGTTGCTTCCACAAAATGGGATTAGGATTAAAACATTGCTTTTCTAGTGTACATTAACCTTTTCAAACTGGCACAGAAGGAGTAAAGATAGGTGGGGTGGGAGGAGAATGTGGGGTCAGGGAGAAGGGTGTGTATATGTGTCTTAAGATGGGAGATATAGAACATATTGGAGGGCTGATGAGGATGAAAACACTGATGATGAAGGAGAAGAGATAACTGTAGGGTGGATGAGGACGTATGAGATCCAGGGCACAAGCTGACTTTTTTTTGCATATTTTTTAATTTAAGAAAACAAACAATAAACTTAGAACCACCAAAAAATGGATATCTTAGTTAGCTTAACCATAGGCTTATTTAAATAAAGTATCCCTATAATCATCGTAAAGACAGGCTGACTTTTGAGTAGAGCAGAAATTCATCATGTTTTAATAGAAAGGAACGCAGAGAATATGCTCATAGATGCACGCAGATTTGTAAATTTGCTGGTGGGAAAAGGAGAACGTTCCTGTCTGATTAACTGTATTCTTTCAATGAGGTGTAACAGGATGTTAAATTGAAAGTGTTAATTGAGGCACTAAAATATAATATATCTGAGAGAGTGAGTGCTAGTCCAAACATGCAATTTTTCAGATAAATAGTTATAGGACTCTTAAATTCTAGGGGTGAAGGAGTAAGATTGTTAGAGATGAAGTTGGAAAGATTTTGAGGCTGATTTCTTTGATGACAGGGTCTACCATGTATGGAGATGGTGTTTGAGGCTACTTCCTTCTCCACTGAGGAGGTGCTGGGGATGGGGGACCTGTTGTTTATCTGAACCTAGAGATGAGGACTTCATTAGGCCAACTTCATGACCCTTTCAAACGGTAGACACAGTGGCCAGTGTTTGACATTAAACAGCTAGAGATAGACTGGCTAGCTGCTGGTATAGATGAAGGAGAGGTGGCTATATTGGGATAGACATGTCCTTCTAGAATTAGTCAAGGTAAAGGATATGTGAGTGTTCCCGTGGATCAGATGTGGGTCATCTGAGAGCAAAAGAGCCAGTGTGAAATCATTTAACAGAGTATCCCAGAGGGACCAAGGGATCTAAGATGACAGACTCTGGAGATGGACCACCATGTTTCTCAGGACTGTGGAAGGAAGTGGGCATGTGAGCTGGAGACAGTTCCATTACTGCAAACAAAGGGGCCACAAGTGAGAGATTCTCAGGAATGAGAGCTTTTAGATGAACCCATATATGCTTTCCCAGAGTGTCATCTTTAAATGTTGGCCAGGTTCAGAAAGTAGGGCATTAGCTTACCACGGTGATAGCCAGTTAGAACCTTTCATCTCACCTTCTCTCTCCAACCCCAAATCCCATGAAGTCAGTCACTTTCTGTATTAGTTTGTTAAGCTGTTGGAATTCAATATATCAGAAATGGAACGGCTTTTAAAAAGGGAATTTATTAAGCTGCAAATGTAATAAGTTTACAGTTCTAAGGCCATGAAAATGTACAAATTAATGCACCAAGAGGTTACCGTCACTCAAGAAAGGCTGATGCCATCTGGAAACCTTTGTCCCTTGGGAAGACACCTGGCTGACATCTGCTTGTCCTTTGTTCCTGGGCTCTATTGCTTTCAGTCTCTCTTTCCAGTGATTTCTTCTCTAAGCAACTGTGGGCCTTCACTTAGCTTCTCTGGGACACAATTTTGGGTTCTGGCCTGCTTAGTATCTCATGGGAAGGCATATGGCTACATCTGCTGGGCCCTGCTTCTCCAAATGTCTGGGTCTCATGTTGGCTCTGAAGCAACTGTTCTCCAAGCATCTGCATCTGAGGTCTCTTCAAAATGCATCCCCCTTTAAAGGACTCCAGTAAACTAATCAAGACCCACCTTGAATAATTAGAGTCACGTGTCCATCTAACCAAAAGGCTACACCCACAGTTAGGTGTGCCACGTCCGCATGGAGATAATCTAATCAAAAGGGTTTCTACCTTACAATACTGAATCAGGATTAAAGGACATGGCTTTTCTGGGGTACACAACACTTTCAAACTAGTACACCTCCCCTTCCAGAAAGCCAGCAGCCCACCAGCAGCAGGCTCCAGATTTTGGAATGGGAAGTAACCAGATCTTTGAATGAAACTAGAAACTGTGACCATTACATAGGGCTGATATTCTCAGTACCAAGCTGAGTCTGAGTTTTGTGACCTATGGATTTCTTATTACCTAAGAGTAATCAGAAAAGTTGTAGAATAATCCAAGATTTCATTTCGTTCAGAGGAGAATTATAGCTTCCCTACTCAGTAAAATTTAAGAGGACAATGGGAGACAGAAATGAAGTCTCATGCAATGAGTACAGAAGTAAATGTTGGGAGGATAGAATAAAAATGAAGGATGAAAAGAAGCATGGGGTGGGAGGGTTGTAGGTTTAAGAGGAGAGGAACAGACATAAAATTGTCTCGGTGAGAGGGAAAATGAACTATTAAGAGAAATGCAATAGGGTTATTAGGGCCCATCTAAAGTTTGTGGTCATGAACTTAAAACAATGCCAGGCAACAATGTGCTAGGGGAATTTTCACCAACAACTTTCAGCTGTCTGGAGCAGGAGCAGAGAGAGTAGACAGTTGGGTTTAACTTGAATAGTTCAAGGTTTTAACAGACATGGAGGATCAAGGAAGAAGGATGGGAAGGGAAGAGAATGCTTTCAGAAGAAGTTCTGTAGGGATGGCTCAGGTCTTTCTGCCTTTTCATCAGTGAAAGCGCTTGGCATTTCAGAGGCTCTGTTGTTCTTCATTAGGAGGAATCCTTGGAAGTTAAGCACATTTGCTTGCATATTTCATATCTGCTGAAGAATTTTATACGGTCTGAATGTGACAACCCTTCACGAAGCTCTTCTTCTCCTTTAACCCTGACACAGCATTTTTATCTCCTTTGAACCTCTTTGGTGGTGTCAGCAGGGCAGGCATCTTTACTCCCAAGGCACAGGCAAGGAGAGTCATTTAGGGAAGTCTGGAATTAGATCCAGACCTTCTGTCCTTTCACCCAGAGTTTGTTAGCGCACCCTGTTGCCTAGCCACTGAGTTGAGTGTTTCTGCTTGGATCGTTGGTAGACATCTTCGGCTTCCAAGTGCTCTGGGGCTCCCTGTTCTAACTACTTGAAGCATCGTCATTCAACAGGCACACACACAGACACATGCCCTTATATTGCTTTATAATGCGATTAAATCTGTAAGCAGGAGCAGTCACATTTCTAATAACCAATTAACTTAGTTCTGGTCAGGAAAAAGAATGACTCTTCCTCATGCATACCCTTTTAAAGTTTGTCTCTGCCCAGTAAATCATATCAATAGAGCTTCATTGTTGTTGGTTTTGTTGTCAGAACTGGTGTCTTTTGAAAGGGTCAATGGCAGACATGATATTTCTCCGCACAGATGTCCACAGGCAAACCTGACTTTTCCTGGCTGAACTCACTGGGATGATGATTCAAACATATCCACCCCCACCTTAGGGAAGTATATGTGATCTTCTGGAGAGAGTCCTCTGCTGATATTTGGGTCCTAAAACACATTCTCTGGAGGAAAAGGATGTGTGCCTTTCACCAGAAGTGAAGATGGAAGAGGAAACCCTATTCCATGTTGTGGGGGCCCTCTTGGAGCAAACTTAGTGGCTTTTAGTTAATTTACTGGTGAGACTCAAAAGTCCAGGTCCCCATTGGCACAACCTCCCTGCCCCCAAACTCAGTTTTCTATGTGATTGGTCATTGTAGCGGGAGCCATCTTTAGAAAACACAAATCCAACTTGTTGGGAGTACTTGCCTGCCAGGATGCCTTCTATTGGAGCAGTGCCTTAACTTTATTATTGTTATTTTTTGTTTTGGGAAGTGGTGGTGGCATTGCCTCTGCACCACTGCCTGCAGTCTTGCTGGAGCTATGAATCAAATGCCCCACCTTCTGTGACTGGGGCTGGGCCAATCAGAACTGAAGAAAAGATGGCACCGATGAACCACATGTTCCAAGCCTTTTACATTGATAAAAGAGTGTGCTTGGAGTGATTAAGGAACAACATAGCTGAAGACTAGTGGTGGTGGTGGGGATAAGGTGGGAGATGGGTGAGGGCCAGATTATATAAAGCCATTGTAATAATTCCTACTCAGAGTACCACAGGAGCCATGGGTGGATTTTAAGGTCTGGAGGTTGTCTGAGGAGAACAAACTATTGGAAGACAAGAGTAGAAATGGGGGACCAGTTAGGAGGTCATTGATATAATACCTGTGAGAGATGATGGTTGCTTGCATAAGTTGACAGTAGTTAAGATGGTAAGAAATGGTCAAATTCTGGCTATATTTTGAAAGTAGAGTTGACAGGATTTGCTTCTATATTATAAAAAAATGTTTGCTTTGAAGTTGGATACAATAACTGGACAAGGCTCTTGATTGTCTTCCTGTGGGAAGAGGAAAATATGATTTTATGTGGGGTAGTTACATTATGTTTCATGGAAGGTGCTTTTGAAATTCTATGTCTGGGAAGAAAAATGTATGTTAATATTAGGTAATTAAGGAGCAGAATGTAATGGGAAACTATTGTTTTAGTCTATTCCTCATCCATTCCCCCTTCTTCTGATAACAGAATTTTTCCTTCTGGAACCTTCTCTCACCTCAGCTCTGGGCTCCCTGGGTGAGCACAAGATCCAGGGATGGCCAGTGTGCTGCATGCTCTAGAAACAATGTTTGCTTAGGGAAAAGGGTGTGATGCAATCCGGGTCAATGAAAGGCTTCTCTGGGATTTTTGCTGGAATTATTGGGAAATTGTTAAGTTTCCTTTCTGAGATCACAGGTGCAAAGGACTTGCAGGGAAATCTTTTCCACCACAGGGAGAATGGAGTCAACACAGAAGAAAGCAAAGCCAAGAGGTAGAGTGACATGGTGTCCTGATGTTGCCATTTCAGGAACAGAATCCAGCTGAGACTGAATCCAGCTGTGTCTATGGACTTTCTGTTCAGTAGGGTAAAACGTGTGCTTTTATTTTCATCTCCATAAACTAGTTTGGGTGGGATCTCCATTACTTGCCAGGGGTAAGATTCAGTTAGTGTGTGCAGCAGTAATGAAATATTTTTATACTGATTTGTTAATAGCTTTTGCTTCCAGCCTTTGAAGTGCTCCTCCACTCTGCCCCAGCCACCTGCCCCAGCTGCCTTGGTTTCCCCTTTTGCATATCTCTCTAGACTTCCCCATGACCCAGTAACTAAAGGGTTAGCACCTAATACAGCAAGGGGTTTCCAGAACTCTGCTTTGGCAATATGGTCAATCCTTTCTAATTGGTGGTTGCTCTGTGCCAGACATGTGGGTAAATGTTTTAATATCATCCATGATGCCATCCAAAAGGATTTAGACAGATACAGAACTTTGTCCCAATTTGATCATGTTCTAATTTGACCACACTCTGCTTGCATCACAACAGCTTGGTTACAGTTCCCCAAACTTCACCCACTTTCATATCTCCTGTGCTTTTGCAATTTCAATTCCCTTTCTCTAGAATTTCCTCTTCTATTACTTCTACTCCTGTTTTTACAATGCAGCTTGGACAATCCAAGTCCATGTCCAAATGCCACAACTGAGAGTAGCAGATAGCAACTCATTCTGTGAAGAGGGAAGAGCATCTAAGATAAACGATTAAATTTTTAAAATTAGAGATATAGCCTACATACAGAAAAGTGCATTAGACAAATATGTTTAGCCTAACACCTAGTTAAAAGGACAACGTTCATAAAGTGTACCACCTAGGAGAGTTTATACAACACTGCCAACACCCAGTCTCGAACACCTGCCACCCCTTCGCGGTAACCTCTAGCCTGACTTTTATGGTAACCGTTTACTTGCCTTTCTTTATACAGCTTAAATTTAAATAATTTTGAACCTCATATAATTATATGGTAAATAATAAAGTCTAGCTTCTTTTACTCAATATTATGCTTTTGAAAATTCATTCTTAGACTTTGTAAGAGGTTATAGCTCACTCATTTTCATTACTGCATGAAATCGCATAATGTGTTTATATCACAGTTTACTAATTTATTCTACTACTGGTGGACATTGGTTGTCTCTAATTTGGGTCCATTATGAACGGTGCTGCTAATAAATGTTTTTGCACATTGCCTAATTCACGCATGCATGCAGTTCTCTAAGAGTTTAGGGGCCATGTGTATATATACATATTTTCCAGCTCTTCTAGGTAAAATTAAACTGTTTCACAAAGTGGTTGTGCCACTTTACACTCCTTCCAGAAGTGTATGAAAGTTTCTTATGTCCTACATCCTTGCCAACATTTGACATTTGTTAAACTCTAACATTTTTGCTGGTCTGATAGATGATAGTGGTATTTTGCTGTGTGTTATATATATATATAAGGATTTGGGTATTTATGTAAAAATTTAGCAACTACGGTAAAATAGTGGTAAAAATTAAATAATGTTGTTTTGTTATATGTGATTATATATTTTGTAGGTCCTATTTCTTTTTTAAAATATTTTTATTGAGAAATATCCACCCGTGTACAGTCCAACCATATTATACAATCAATGGCTTACAATATCATCACGTAGTTGTGTATTCTACACCATGGTCAATTTTTAGAACATTTGCATCACTCCAGAAAAAGAAAAAGAAGAAAAAGAACTCATACATCCCATACCCCTTATCCTTCCCTCTCATTGACTCACAGTATTTCAATCTACTCAATTTTTACCCTTTATCTCCCTCTTTTGTTTATTTTTATCTTTTTTTTTTAAACAAATCTGTCCGTATCCTGGATAAAAGGAGCCTCAGACACAGAGTTTTCACAATCACTCAATCGCATTGTAAAAGCTGTATTGTTGTACAGTCTTCTTCAAAAAATCAAGGCTACTGGAACACAGTACAACAGTTTCAGATACTTCCTCTATCCATTCCAATACACCATAAAATAAAAATGGATATCTATATAATAACATAAGAATAACCTCCAAGATAACCTGTAGACTCTGAACTCTTTCAGCCACTGAGAATTTATTTTGTTTTAATTTTCTCCTCCTCCTTTTGGTCAAGAAGTCTTTCTCATTCCCATGATGGGTCCCAGCTCATCCCTGGGAGACAGGTCTCACTTTGCCAGGGAGATTTACACCCCTGGGAGTTATGTCCCACTTAGGGGGGGAGGGCAGTGCATCCACTTGCCAATTTGGCTTAGAGAGAGAGACCACATCTGAGCAACAAAAGTGGTTCTCTGGGGAGACTCGTAGGCATAATTATCAGTAGGCTTAGTTTCTCCTTTACAGGAATAAGTTTCATTGGGATAAGCCCCACGATTAAGGGCTTGACCTATTGAATTTGTTGACCCCACTGCTCGCAAGAATATCAGGAATTCCCCAAATAGGGAAATTGAATATTTCCTCCTTTCTCCCTAGTCCCCCAAGGGCACTTTGGAAATACTTTTTTATTCTTTGCCCAAACTACTCTGGAATATATTGGAGCATCACACTAACCTGTACATACCAAGAAGATCTCATGGCCTATTTAGGATGCCATGCAATTATGGTGTTTAAGTAAACTGACCATACCAGTTAAATTAGATAATATGCTATCCAAAATATAAAATTTGCACCAAATAAACATCTTTTCTTTTGGTATCACACAGAGGTTGAAGTTTGAAAATATAAGCCATATCATCCTTTACCTAGTATTCTTATTTACCTTAGTCTTATCCAGATCAACTTCATTCATATCTCCTGACATAATCTGATCCCTTTTTGGCTTTTAAAACAGTTACTGAATGGGGTACTGCTGACTTTCATAGCTTCAGTGCTCTAACTGTGAGTCTCAGGTGTCACATAAATACTTGAAGCTTCGGGGAATGAACAGTTTTATACAAATAGGCTCAGTATCTCAGAATTGAGAACTATCAGTTACAACTCCTAAATATATGTGAGTATATAAAAGCTTACAATCTAAGGCCCTTTACAATAGGCCCCAACCTGATAAACATGCTCTGGACTTCAGTTCTCTGAGTTTGTACATTATAATTAAGCTATATGAGTGAGGTGTGATAATATTTGTCTTTTTGTTTCTGACATTTTACTCAACATACTGTCCTAAAGGTTCGTTCACCTAATTGCATGCCTCACAACTTCATTCCTTCTTGAGGCCACTCAGGAGTCCATTGTATGTGAACACCACAGTTTCCCCTTCCGTTCCTCAGCTGTTGTACCCTTAGGCCACCTCCATCCATCGCCAATCACAAACACTGCCACTATAAACACCAGTGTGCAGATGTCCATTCATGTCCCGCCTCTCAGTTCCTCCAGGTATATACCTAGCAACAGAGTTATAAGATCGTATGGCAACCCCACCTGTAGCCTGTGGAACTACCACACTGTCCTCCAGAGGCGCTGCACCTCTCAGCTTCCCTACCAAGAGTGATAGGCACATCTCTTTCTCCACATTTTCTCTAGCCCTTGTTTCTCTCTGTTCATTTTTGAACAATTTTATTCACACATCATACAATTCAACTTAATAGACATGACTTCACCCCCATAATCTATATGAAGACATTTCCTTCTCTTCCCCATAGAATCTATATCCACTCTCCCATGCCCCGCTTCTTGACATTTAGTTTTGGCATAATGCCTTTGTTACATTCAGTGGAAGCATATTACAATGTTACTGTTGACTACAGATCCTAGCTTACACTGATTCTATCTTTTCCTGTATACCATCCATTTTCAGCCCCTTGCAATGTTAAGATTCATTTGTTCTCCCTCATGCAAAAACGTTTTTATATTTGTACATTTAATCACCATCATTGTCCACTCTAGGCATTCCTAAATTATGCTGTTCCTGTTTTTATCCTCTGTCTTTCCTTCTGGTTTAATATGTGCCCCCAGGACTTCTCCCTCAACCATTCTTAAATTCAGCTTCATTCAGTGTGCTTATATTATTGTGCTACCATCAGGTAGTATTGTGCTATCCATTTCTGAATTTTCACAATCAGTCCTGTTGCGCAATCTGTATTCTTTCAGCACCAAAGCCCAATCTCTACCCATTTTCTATCTCCTGATAACCTGTGTTCTTAACTTTAACTCTCAAAATTAGTTCATATTAGTGAGACCAGAGAGTTTTTGTCCTTTTGTTTTTGTCTAATTTTACTCAGCATAAAGTCCTTTAGGTTCATTCACATTGTTACATGCCTCATGACGTTATTCTGTCCTATGGCTGTGTAGTATTCCATCGCATGTATATACCATAGCTTGTTTAGTCACTCATCCATTAATGGACATTTGGGCTGTTTCTATCTCTGGCAATCATAAATAATACTGCTATACACATTGGTGTGGAAATGTCCATTTGAATCTTTGTCTTCAGTTTCTCTGAATATATACCTAGTAATGGGATTGTTGGGTCATATGGCAATTCTACACTTAGCTTCCTGAGGAACCGTCAAACTGCCTTCCAGAGTGGTTGTACCATTTGACATTCCCACCAACAGTGGATAATGTGCCTCTTTTTCCACATCCTTTCCAGAGCTTCTCATTTTCTTTTTTTTTTTATAATGGCCATTCTAGTGGGTGTCAGATGATAGGTCATTATAGTTTTGATTTGCATTTCCCTAATAGCCAGTGAAGTTGAGCATGTTTTCATGTGCCTTTTATCCATTTGTATTTCCTCTCTTGGAAATTGTCTGTCTTTTGCCCATTTTTTTTTCTTTTTAATTGCATGCCTCACAACTTCATTCCTTCTTGAGGCCACTCAGGAGTCCATTGTATGTGAACACCACAGTTCCCTCTTCCATTCCTCAGTTGTTAACCCTTAGGCCACCTCCATCCATCGCCAATCACAAACTTTAACAACAAACATACAAATGTTCTTGACATACAAGCATTCTATACATGGTAATGGTTCACAATATCATCACATAGTTGTACATTAATCACCATGATCTTTTTTTGGATAATTGCATCTCTCCAGCAAAAGAAATAAAAAAGAAAAAAGAAAAAACTCATGCATATCATACCCCTAACCCCTCCTTCTCATTGACCGGTAGTAGTATTTCAATCTACTCAATTTATTTTAACCTTTGTTCTCCCTAATATTTGTTTATTTTTATCCATATTTTTCACTCATCTGTCCATACCCTAGCTAAAAAAGAGCATCAGACACAAGGTTTTCACAATCACATAGTCACATTGTAAAAGCTGTATCATTATACAATCATCTTCAAGAAACATGGCTCCTGGAACACATCTCTACATTTCAGGTACTTCCCTCTAGCCACTTGAATACACCATAAACTAAATAGGGGATATTTATATAATGCATAAGAATAGCATCCACTTTTGCCCATATTTTAATTGGGTTGTTTGTCTTTTTGTTCCTAAGTTGAAGAAACTATATATTCTGGGTACTAAACCTTTATCTGATATGTGGTTTCCAAATATTGTCTCCCATTGCATAGGCTGCCTTTTTACTTTCCTGACAAAGTTCTTTGATGCACAAAAGTGTTCTATTTTAAGGAGATCCCATTTACTATTTATTTTTTCAATGCTCGTGCTCTGGGTGTAAGATCTAGGAAACTACCTCCTATTAAAACATTGATAAGATATTTACCTACATTTTCTTCTAACAGTTTTATGGTCTTCGATCTAATGTTTAGGTCTTTGATCCATTTTGAGTTCATTTTTGTATAGGGTGTGAGATATGGATCCTCTTTTATTCTTTTGTATATGGATATCCAGTTCTCCAAGCACCATTTGCTGAAGAGGCTGCTCTGTCCCAGGTGGGTTGGCTTGACTGCCTCATCAAAGATCAATTGTCCATAGATGAGATGATCTATTTCTGAAAACTCAATTCAATTCCATTGGTCAGTATATCTATCTTTATGCCAATACCATGCTGTTTTGACCACTGTAGTTTTGTAATATGCTTTAAAGTCAAGTAGTGTGAGACCTCCCACTTCATTTTTCTCTCTCATGATATTTTTAGCTATTCAGCTAAATAAATTTGATTATTGGTTTTTCTATTTCTGCAAAGTAAGTTCTTGGGATTTTAGTTGATGTTGCATTGAATCTGTAAATCAATTTGGGTGGGATTGGCATCTTAACTAAATTTGGTCTTCCAGTCTATGAACATGGTATGTCTTTCCATTTATTTGGTCTTCCATGATTTCTTTTAGCACTTTCTCATAGTTTTCTGTGCATAGGTCTTTTGCATCTTTAGTTAAATTTATTCTTAAATATTTGATTCTTTGGTTGCCATTGTAAATGGAATTTTTTTTTCTTGATTTCCTCCTGATTGCTCATCATTTGTGTATAGAAACACTACTGATTTTTGGGCTAATGTTGTACCCTCCACTTTGCTGTACTCATTTATTAGCTGTAATAGCTTTGCTGTAGATTTTTCAGGATTTCTGACATACAGTATCATGTCATCTGCAAACAGTGAGAGTTTTACTTCTTCCTTTCCAATTTGGACTCCATTTATTTCTTTTTCTTGTCTAATTGCTGTGGCTAGAACTTCAAGCACAGTGTTGATTAGTAATGGTGACAGTGGGCATCCTTGTCTTGTCCCTGATCTTAGAGGTAAAAGCTTTCAGTTTTTCCTCATTGAAGATCATTTTAGCTGTGATTTTTCATATATTCACTTTATCATGTTGAGGAATTTCCCTTCTATTCCTATCCTTTGAAGTATTTTCATCAAGAAAGGATGTTAAATTTTGTCAAATGACTTTTCTGCATCAGTTGAGATGATTGTGTGGTTTTTCTACTTTGACTTATCCATATGGTGTATTACATTAATTGATTTTCTTACATTGAACCAGCTTTGCATATCTGGAATAAATCTCATTTGGTCATGGTGAATAATTCTTTTAATGTGCGGCTGGATTCAATTTACAAGTATCTTGTTGAGGATTTTTGCTTTTATATTCATTAAAGAGATTAGTCTGTAATTTTATTTTCTTGTAATATCTTTGTCTGGCATTGGTAATAGGGTGATGCTGGCTTCATAGAATAAGTTAGGTAGCTTTCTCTCCTCTTCAATTTTTTTGAAGCACTTGAGCAGGATTGGTACTAATTATTTCTTGAAAGCTTGGTAAAATTCACATGTGAAGCCATCTGGTCCTGGACTTTTTTTGGGGGGGGAATCTCTTTACTTGTGATTGTTTTGTTGAGCTTGTCTATTTCTTCTTGAGTCAATGTTGGTTGTTCATGCCTTTCTAGGAAGTTGTGCATTTCATCTATGTTGTCTAGTTTGTTAGCATATAGTTGTGCAAAGTATCCTCTCATTACCCTCTTTATTTCTGTAGGATCAGTGGTTATGTCCCCTTTTCCATTTCTGATTTTATTTATTTGCATTCCCTCTCTCTCTTTTTTTGTTGTCCTAGCTAAGAGTCCATCGATTTTATTGATTTTATTAACTGACTTCTGGGTTTTTTTAAAATTTTCTCATATGTTTTCACGTTCTCAATTTTATTTCTGTGCTGATCTTCATAATTTCTTTCCTTTTGTTTGCTTTGGAGTTAATCTGTAGTTCTTTCTCTAGTTCTTCCAAGTGAGTAGTTAATTCCTTGATTTTTGCTCTTTCTTCTTTTTTAAATATAGGAATTTAAGGCAATAAACTTTCCTCTTAGCATGGCTTTGCTGCATCCCATAAATTTTGATATATTATAATTTTATTTTCATTTGCCTCAAGATATTTGCTGATTTCTCTAGTAATTTCTTTTTTTACTCACTGGTTGTTTAAGAGTGTGTTGTTTAGCCTCCACATATCTGTGAATTTTCCAGCCCTCTGCCTGTTACTGATTTCCAACTTCATTCCATTATGATTAAGAAAATGTTAGGTATGATTTCAATCTCTTAAAATTTATTGAGACTTGTTTTATGACCCACCATGTGGTTTGTTCTGGAGAAGGATCCATGAGCACTTGAGAAAAATGTGTATACTGCTGCTGTGAGGTGTAAATATTCTATAAATGTCCGTTAAGTCTAGTTCATTTATTGTATTATTCAAAATCTGTTTCCTTATTGTTCCTCTGTCTAGATGTTCTATCCATTGATGAGAGTGTGGAACTGGCATCTCCAACTATTATAGTAGAGGTGTTTACTTCCCCCTTCAGTGTTGTCAGTGTTTGTCTCATGTATTTTGCAGTACTCTGTCTTGATGCATAAATATTTATGATTGTATGTCTTCTTGTTGAGTTGTTCCTTTTTAAATACATAGTTTTCTTCTCTGTATCTTTTAACTGCCTTATGTTTGAAATCTAATTAGTCAGATATTAGTATAGGTACCCTTGCTTTTTTCTGGTTGTAGTCTGAATAAAATATCTTTTTCCAACCTTTTTTCACTTTCAACCTATATTTGTCCTTGGGTCTAAAGTGAGTCTCCTATAGACAACATATAGATGGGTCCTGTTTTTAAATCCATTCTGCCAGTCTATGTCTTTTGAAAGGGGAGTTTAATCCATTAATATTTAATGTTATAATTGTAAAGGCAGTACTTTCTTCTACCATTTTGTCTTTTGGATTTTATATGTTATATCTATTTTTCCTTCTTTTTGCCTTTACTGATAGACTTCATTTCTACACTCTTCTCCAGACCTCTCTCTCCTGTCTTTTTCTATCTGTATGTAGTGCTCCCTTTAGTATTTCTTGTAGAGCCTGTCTCTTAGTCACAAATTCTCTCAATGATTGTTTATCTGAAAATATTTTAATCTCCCTTTCATTTTTTTTTTTTTTGCATGGGCAGGCACTGGGAATCAAACCCAGGTCTCTGGCACAGTAGGCGAGAACTCTGCCATTGAACCACTGTTGCCCTCCCTCCCCCCCATTTTTGAAGGACAGTTTTTCTGAGTGTAGAATTATTGGTTGGCAAGGTTTCTCTTTCAG
Organism: Tamandua tetradactyla; assembly: GCF_023851605.1. Taxonomy (NCBI): domain Eukaryota; kingdom Metazoa; phylum Chordata; class Mammalia; order Pilosa; family Myrmecophagidae; genus Tamandua; species Tamandua tetradactyla. Next base: position 48,653,751 of record NC_135341.1, on the reverse strand, counting down.
AATCTTAAATATATCATACCACTGCTTTCTTGCCTCCATGGTTTCTGCTGAGAAACCCACATATAGTCTTATTGAACTTCCCTTGTATGTGATGGATTGCTTTTCTCTTGCTGCTTTCAAAATTTTCTCTTTGTCTTTGACATTTGACAATCTGATTAGTAAATGTCTTGGAATATGTCTATTTGGATCTATTCTGTTTGAGGTATGCTGCACTTCTTGAATCTGTAATTTTATGTTTTTCATAAGAGATGGGAAATTTTCAGTGATAATTTTCTCCATTAGTCTTTCTCTTCCTTTTTCCTTCTCTTCTCCTTATGGGACACCCACAACTGGTATATTCATGTGCTCCATGTTGTCATTCAATTCTCTGAGACTCTGCTCATATTTTCCATTCTTTTCCCTGTATTCTCTTTTGTATGTTGGATTTCAGATGGCAAGTCCTCTAGTTTATTAATCTTTTTTTCTGCCTCTTCAAATCTATTGCTGGTTTCCATTTTTTCATCTCTTCTGTTGTGCCTTTCATTCTCTTAAGTTCTGCAATTTGTTTTTTCAAATTTTTGAGTTCTTTATATTCACCCAATGTCTTCTTTATATCCTTCCTCAACTCACTGACTTGATTTTTGATGAGGTTTTTCATGTCTGTTTAACATTCTGAATCAGTTGCTTCAACTCCTGTATGTCATTTGAAGTTTTGGGTTCCTTTGACTGAGCCATGTCTTTGATTTTCCTAGTATAACTCATTATTTTTTTTTGCTGGCATCTAGGCATTTGATTTCCTTTATTAGCTTATTCTGGAAGTTATTTTCACCCTTTTGCCTAGGGTTTTCTTACTGGATGGCTTTGTTCTCTATCTGTTCTTTGACATTCCATTCAACTTATTCTAAACTTCTAGCATAGATTCTATTTAGTTAATCAGAATTTTTCAGCTTTTGCTTTTCTATTTCTTGCCCTGCCTATATGGAGCTATTTTTTTTTGAGGAGAGTCTCTTCAGATATTATAGACCTCAGTCAGATTTTCCCAGACCAGACAGGCCCAGGTCTGAGGAGAGGAGATTAGCCAGAATGAATTTTCCCTGAGGGTGAGACCCAGCAGGTGTCAGACTTTCCTATAAAGCTTCTAGACTCTGTGCTTTTCCTATCCTACTCAGCATGTGATGCCTGTCTGCCCCTGGCTTTCCATCAGAGTAAAGTGATGTGCTGCCTTTAAGTTCAGCAGACCCTCCCTGCCAGGGACATGGTTGAGCCAGGTGCAGTAGAAGGTGGGATTTGATTGCTTCTGTTTTCCAGCTCCTGGGGCCTGAATTCTTTGAAGGAGAGATTCCACTTGAACTGAGCCCCCCCACCCCTTTTCATGGGGAAGATGCTCCCTTTAAGTATTCACACCCAAGTCTCCTGCATGAAAAGTGAGCATTCTACCACTTAACCACCCATGCACCCTTCACTGTGCTTTTAATTAGCATTTCTCTGATTATTAATTAGGTTGCACACCTTTCTATATGTTTACTGTTTTTTTTCCCTTTCATTTGTGAAGTGCCTTTTCAAGTCTCTTGCCTTTCTCTATAGTGTTGTCTGTTTTGTATTGATTTGTAGGAGTTAACATTTTCTCTGAATATTAGATCTTTGTTGGATATAAGTATTTTAAATATCTTCTTCCACTCTATGGCTTGCCTTTCCACTGTTTTAATTTTGTTTTTAAATGAATGGTTGCTCTAAATGTTAATGTAATCAAATTTGTCAATCTTTATTCTGTGTAGATATTTTTCTCTATTATGTAGATCATGTAGATATTTTTCTCGATTATCTTTTAAAAGCTTTATAGGTTTATCTTCCACATTTAGGTCCTTTCGGAATTGATTTGGGGGTATGATTTTGGGTAAGGGTCCAATTTCAGTTTTTTCTTACGAAAACACAATTTTACCAACACAATTTGTAAGAAGATCAGCTTATCCTTATTGCTAGGCTATGCCATCTTTGTCATATATCAAATATCCACATATGCTTGTGTCTGTTTCTGGACTCTTTATTTTATCCATTGCTCTGATGTCTATTCCTGTGCCAATACCACAGTTTCTTAATCATTGTGGCTTTGTGAGCCAGCATTTGGTAGAGCAAGAAACCTGTATCTTTACTTCAAGAGTGTGTTGGCTATTCTTGGCTCGTTGCATTTGTGTATAAAAACCATTTGAAATTTTAAGGGGATTGCATTAAATTTATAAATCAATTTGAGGAGAAGTGACATTGTTCTAGTTTGCTAGCTGCTGGAATGCAGTATACCAGAAACAGAATGGTTTTTAAATAGTGGAATTTAATCAGTTGCTAGTTTACAGTTCCAAGGCTGAGAAAGTGTCCAAATTAAAAGAAGTTTATAGATATGTCCAACCAAAGGCATCCATGGAAAGATACCTTGGTTCAAGAAGGTTGATGAAGTTCAGGGTTTCTCTCTCAAGTGAGAAGGCACATGGCGAACACAGTCATGGTTTCTCTCTCAGCTGGAAGGGCACATGGCGAGCATGGCATCATCTGCTAGCTTCCTCTCCTGTCTTCCTGTTTCATGAAGCTCCCTGGGAGGCGTTTTCCTTCTTCATCTCCAAAGTGCTGGCTGATGGACTCTCTGCTTCATGGTCCTGCAGCATTCTCTGCTCTCCCTGAATTTCCTTTCTCCAAAATGTTTCCTCTTTTATAGGACTCCAGAAACTTATCAAGATCCACCCAAATGGGTGGAGACAAGTCATCACCTAATCCAGTTTAACAACCACTCTTGATTTAATCACAATTCCAGGGAGATGATCTGATTACAATTTCAAGCATACGGTATTGAATAGGGATTATTCAGCCTTTACGAAATGGGATTTAGATTAAAACATGGCTTTTCTAGGGGACATACATCCTTTCAAACCAGCGCAGACATCTTTATAATATTGACTCTTCTAATCTATAAACTTAGTATATCTCTCCATTAATTTACATCTTCTATAATTTCTCCCAATGTTTTATATTTTTTCCAGTAAAGATATTTCAGTGTTCTATTTCTTTCTAGATACTTGATACTAAAAAAAAAGAAAAAAAGAGAAACCAATAACTATTTAATATGGCCTCTTTAAAAATTTTTTTCTGTTTGTTGATGGTATATAGCTACAAATACAATAACATACTTATTTTGTACCTTGCTAAATGCTCTTGCTAATTATAATGGATTATATAAATTCTTTTGGATTTTTATATATATTATCATATAACCTACGAATCATGATTATTTATCTCTCTCCAGCTTACTTACTTGTCTATTTGACTGAAGTCCAAAGGTCCCATTAGACTTTCCTCTTTGTGTTATACAGTTCTATGGGTTTTGACAAATGTGAAATTTCATTTATGCACTATTGCAGCATAAGACAGAATAGTTTCATCACCCTAAAAATGCCCTGTGTTCCACATATTCATCCTGCCCCTTTACCTCCTGAATGGCAATCACTAATCTTTTTACTGTCTCTATTGTTTTGCCTTTTCTAGAATGTTATATTTGGAATCATACAGTATGTAGCTGTTTCAGACTGTCTTCTTTCAGTTGATATGTATTTAAGGTTCCTCCATGTCTTCTGTGGCTTGATAACTCATTTCCTTTTATCACTGAATAATATTTCATCATTTGGATGTTTTTCAGTTTGCTTATCCATTCACCTATCTTGGTAGCTTCTGGTTTTTGCTAATTATAAATAAAGCTGCTATAAAGATTTGTGTGCTGGTTTTTGCGTGGTCAAAGTTTTCAGCTCATTAGGGTAAATACCTAGGAGTGTGACTTTGAAACATATGGTAAGACTATGCTTAGCTTTGTAAGAAACTGCCAAATGGTTATCCATGGTGCCTGCATCATTTGCCTTTACACAAGCAGTGAATGAGAATTCTTGTTGCTCCACACCCTTGCCATCTTTTGATGTCATTTTTGATGACAGTTTGTCTTTTTTTTTTTGGATTTTAGCTATTTTAATAGACACGCAGTGGTATCACATTGTTTTAATTTGCAATTCCCTAATGACATATGATATTGAGTATTTTTTCATATGCTTATTGCCTAGGTTTATATCTTCTTTGGTGAGGTGTCTGTTCAGATTGTTTGCCCATCTTTTAATTGGACACATCCTTCAGCAGATACGTGTTTTGAAAATAGTTTCATCCAGTCTCTGGTTTGTCTTTTCATTCTCTTAATAATGTCTTTTGCAGAGTGGTTTTTAATTTTAATGAAGTCAAACTTATCAACTTTTTTTCATGGGCCATTATTTTGCTGTTGTATTTAAAAACTCATAGCCAAGTCCAAGGTCACCTAGATTTTCTCCTATGTTATCATCTAGAAGTTTTATAGTTTTAAAGTTTTACATTTAGATCTATGATCCATTTTGAAATAATTTTTGTGACAGGTGTAAGTTCTGTGCCTATTTTCATTTTTTCCATATGGATGTCTGAACTGTTTTATCTCCTTTATTCCAATCTTTATGTATTTGTATATTAATTTATTATTATTGCCTTACTTTAGAGGCTAGACCTTTAGTACAATGCTGAATAGCAATAATTATTATTACAACAAGTCTTTTTCCCAATATTAAAGGGAAAGCTTTTAATATTTCACCATTACATATGACTTTGGCTTTAGGTTTTTTATTGTAGTCACACTTTATCAGATTGAGAAAGTTTCCTTCTGTGTTTAGTCTGCTGAGACTTTTAAAATCATGGACAGATTTTGAATTCTTTCAAATGCTTTTTGTTGGAATGATCATGTAATATATTTCCTTCATTATTGAGGTGAATATTGATCATTTTGTTTTTTTTTTGCTTGATCAGGCACCGGGAATCAAACCCGGGTCTCTGGCATGGCAGGCGAGAACTCTGCCTGCTGAGCCATCGTGGCCCGCCCTGTTGATTAATTTTTGAACGATAAATCCACCTTTTATTCCTGGAATAACCTATATTTGTTGTAATGTATTGATCATTACTAATAAGGCTGTGTTTTGTATACTAATAGTTTGTTTAGGATTATTGCATCTATGTTCATCAATGATATTGGCCTATAATTTATATTTCTCAAATTGTTCTTTTCTATTTTCTGGATGTGTTTATATGAGACTGTAATTATTGCATGGTTGATGGAACTTGCCAGTAAAAACTTCTAAGCCTTTCTCTTTGCAGAAAGTTTTTTTTTACTATTCATTCATTTTCCTTAATGATTCAGTTTTGAAAATTTATGTATTTTTTCAGCAAATTTTCCATTTTATCTTCATTTTCAAATGTATCAGTACAAACAAATGTATCATCTGTATATAATGCCTGTAGCATCTATAATGATAGCCTCTTTATAACTTCTTGTATTGGTTATTTATTTATTTTTGTAATTTTTTATTCTAAAATATTTACAACTCGATATTTCCCATTTTAACACCTTTCAAGTGCACAATTGATTACATTCACAATGTTGTGTTACCATCACCACCATTCACTTATCAATTTTTTTTCATTACCTAAAACAGAAACTCTGCGTCCAGTAAACAACAGCTCTCCATTCCATCCCCAGCCCCAGCCCTTAGCCCTGTTAACCTGTAACCTGCTTTCTGTCTCTGTGAGTTTGCTTATTTTAGGTATTTCATATAAGTGAAATCACAGAGTATTTGTCCTTTTGTGTCTGCCTTATTTCACTCAACATGCTGTCTTCAAGGTGTATCCATGTCACAGCTTGTTTCAGAACTTCATTCCTTTTTAGGGCTGAATGATATTCCATCATATGTATGACTACATTTTGCTTATCCATTAATCTGCTGATGAACACTTGGGTTGCTTCTACTTTTTGGCTTTTGTGAATTGGACATTGATGTACAGATATATTTGAGTTCCTACTCTCAATTATTTTGGGTATAGACATAGAAGTGGGATTGCTGGATTATATGGTAATTCTATTTTCAACTTTTTGAGGAACTACTTACATTGGTTATTTTTGCTTTCTTATTTTATTGGTAATCAATTTTGCCAGAGGTTTGTGAATTTTAATTTTTAATTAAAAAAAATTTTTTTATGGGCAGGCACTGGGAATCAAACCCGGGTCTCCAGCATGGCAGGCGAGAAATCTGCCTGCTGAGCCACCATGGCCCACCCAAATTGTAATATTGTTTTCTGAAGAAAACATAATTTTTGGTTTTGTTGATTTTATTTTTATCCTCCTTTTTTTTTTGCTTGCATCTTTATTTTATTCTGTTTGAGTTTATTTGTTATTCTTTTCTGAGTTCATGAACTGGATGCTTAGCTTATTAATTTTCAGCCTTTATTCTTTTGTAATGTGTGTGTATGTTTGTGTGTGTGTGTGTGTGTAGCTAAGTCTATACTTCCCTATTAGTATTGTTTTAGCAACAACCTATACAAATTCTCCTGTATGGTCGTTTGATTATCATTTGGTTCATTTTTAATTTCTATAATGATTACTTTGAGAAATTACTTAGAAATGTTTTTCTTAACTTTCTAAACATATAGTGATTGTGCTTCCTTTCATTTGATTCTTACCTAAATTGTATTATGATCTGAAAATACTTTATATGCTGTAAGCTCCATGAAAGCTTTTTGAATCTTGTTCTATGGCCATGTATATGGACTATTTTTGCATATGTACCATAAGCACTTGAGAAGAACATGGATTTTTGCAGCTGTTTGATTAATATTTATATGATATATCTTTTTATATAATTTAATTTCACCCTTTTGATAATCTTAGGTTTTAGGCATGCCTTTATGTAAATATAATTTATTTGAAATTATTTTATCCAGCCTGACAATCTTTGTCTATCTTCTGGATCATTTTGTACATTTAATATAATTACAGACATATTATGTTTACATATGTGTCTCTTCTACTTGTCTCTTTTGTTCTGTATTTCTCATTTCTCTCCTTTCTTATCTTAACTTTTTGATTGGATAATTATTTCTTAGCATATTTTCCCCTCTTCTGTTTCTGTTCTGTTTGTGGCAATCCTAGAAATTAACCCATGCATTCTTAACTTACCAAGATCTAATGATAATAACAAATTTTGCTTTCCTCCTGGATAATAATAAAGTGTTAGAATGAAACCCTTGAATTGTTTTTATAAAAACAAACAAAGCAAAAAAACAGGTGTAGTTCCATGCCAACGCTTTAGCTTATTTCAACTTAAGGCCGAGGATCTGTCTTGTTCATTTGCATCACCAGCACTTAGGGAAGTGACCTCATATTTGTCTCAAGGCAAACTATATAGCACGCTAAGGCTCTGCCTACATCTACCTATTGGTAGATTTTTCTGAATGTTTTTGGCCCATGTCTGTATGTTATGCAGTTTAATGATATGAAAAATCAAGACATTGTTTATGGTAAAAGCATGTTTTAAAGGCCTTGCAGTTTCCACATATTCACAGAGTCAACACTGTTCTTATCTCTCTTCATGCCTGGATACCCTCACATATTCTGGATCAGAGAAATTCCAGTGCTATATCCTATTGGTGAAGTTGAGAAGGTAGCTTGGCTTCTCCATCAGCCCTGAAACTTTCAGGTTTGCCTCTCCAGGTGTCTGCTTCCTACCGGGTAATTTGACCACTGGGTGACATTTGGAAATGGATCTAGTGAAGTTTTCAAGGGTTAATCTTACTTTTGCATTGGATACATTTTTGAAAACTCTGTGAAATATATAATGCAAGGTGTGTACATTGCATCCCTTTTTTTCCCAGTTTTTCTCATTATAACTTGAAAAATACATCTGTGGGGCAAGTGATGTAATAAGAATATCTTCAAGAATATTATCATCTACTAAATAAAACAAGCTTAATGACTGGGTACATTTAATTCTTCCACATAATATAAAAGTAAACCATTCCCCAAGCTCTCTGTCCACCCAGATGTCTAATAAACACTTGAGGTGCCATCTTACCAGATGACATTTTCATTGACTGCATGGTATTTAGATTTTCAAGGAGCTGTACAGTCAATATCTGGGGTCCCTGGTTCAGAGGCATTGGGGAGGAAGAGCCTTTTGGTGGACGCATCTTTTAGATATAAACAAGGTATCCAGAGAATAGCTGATATGTTCTGAAACAGCCTGTACTTTCATCTACCCCTTCATCATTTTAGTAACCTACATCTGTGGGTGCTGGAAAACCCCAACAAGCATCTTGAAATCTCCTTCAGCCTCTGATAGGCCAACAGTGACACAGATGCAAGAGAAAGACCCCAGAAAAATTTTATCCATGAGGAATGCAAGATGGTTCAGCTTCTAGACTTTGCAATTGTGTAAATGGTAAATCTTATGAAATGGTTGAATATATACCCAACAAATTGATCGAATCCTTGTTTGTGTCAGAATGCCCCAAGTATTAATAGAAAATCATGGCTGTCATTAAGATTCTTATGTCCTATGTGTTAGTCATACTAACTTCTCGTTTACCTTCATCTCAAGATCTGCCATGTACTTTTGGTCTGTAATACTCTCCTTTGATCACTCTCACCCTATTTACTGGACAACTCCAATTCATATTTTGAAGCTTAACTTCCATTTTATTTCCTGTGCTTAGAGCAGTGCCTAGCACATAACAGATGTTTAATGCCATGGTAGGATGAATTAAAGAAACTATTGACAATCACTTCTAACTCCTGGATCATCTTTCTCAAAATGAACCTTTTCTTTTGTTTTCATTATTTAATGAGTTCTAGCCCAAGGGAAATGTAGAAACTTTCCTATTTAAAATCTGACTATGAGGTATGAAACAGGCTCTGGAAAGTATCTGAAAGCTGCCTCTTTATCTACACAGCAGCATGGAATGGCCAATGTGACCTGAGAAGAGGGAGTGTTTTTTCTATCTAAATGGGGCAGGGTACCACATAAGATACAAGGGCTATATAGAGCATCCATTCTGTCCTCTTCCACCAATTTTACAAGAGGGGAAACTGAGATTTTGGGGGAAAGAGTTTGGACCAATATCGGCCAGGAATCTATGGAGGAGTTAGGATTAGAAGCTGTCTCTCCAGCTTCCAAGATGGTGCTCCCACCTGTCAGTATCACGTAATTACAAAATAAAAAGAGGTTTTAAGATATAACATTTGTCTTGGAATACCTTTAAAAATATTAACTTTAATGGATATCTCAAAAGCTTTTCATGACATAGACCGTGAGTGTTTCCATGGGCAGGAGTTGTTGTCTAGCAGCTCTCAACATGCAGTCATGCAAAATCCTAAATAACATTGCCAATCTCCCTGGAGTGTTATACAGAGGAACACCTTGGCCTTTCAGTAACATCCTTGCCATATATCTTGGATGTACTAGTCCTGAGAAGTTTGTTTGGATAAATGTAAGCTTTGGTAACAATCAAAAATAAAGGACAGGGACATTTTTTTTTCTGGAAAGTAAGGGAAACTACCATCTGATATTGAAATTCAAAAGTAAAGTCACAGTGGAGATGTTCTTGGCTTCTGACTCCTGGTGGTATAGAGAGGCTTTTCCAAATGTGGGCACCAACTGCTGTTCCCTGTCTAGTTTTGATTCTGTGACCAGTGGCATGCATTGGTGAAGTGATAGCTGGATGCCATCTATAGTGGGAAATAGTTATCACAGATTAGAAGGACACACCAGAACAGTCCATGCTGGAGTGTTCTTACTTGGGTTTTGGAACAGGCTCTTCCTTACCAGTGGCTTCGTCTTCATTCTGCAGTGAGCTTGATGTGCTCAGGTGGGCTCTATCACTAAGGCCTCTAGTGACACTGTCATAGGATGGTGGAAAAGATGTGGCAGATGCAGTTTCAGATTTGTCTGGGAGAAGACAATTTTCATTTTCCATGAATGTAACAAAGCCTTCATCTTGGGGTGGCTCAGCCTCCTCTTCAGCCATAGGCATACCCTGGGGGTTGGTGACTGACATGGAGCGGTGCAGCACATAGCTCCGATAAGCTTTTTGAATGACAGTGGCTGAAATGTCTTCTTGCTTCCATCGCAGGGTGGTTGCTATTGGTTCATAGGATGCTTTTGAAAGATTAGTTGCCATAAACTTCTCCTCTATATTTGTCTTCAGAGAATCCAGTTCACCAGATTCTCCCAGCACATTCTTGGTGAATGCAAAAAGGATGTCTAAACAGTGGATTTTATCTCCAGGGACCAAGGGCAGGTCCATCTGGATTAATATATTCCGATTAGGTTTTGGTATTCTCAGCGGCCCAGAGAGGGTGTCTGCAAAATCTGAAAGGGCAGAAAAGGTAATAAACTGAGTGGCCTCTGGGTCGAACTTCTCCCAGGTCTCATAGAACATGTCAATGTCGTCCTCACTCAGGGGCTCAGTGCTCTCCTCAGTGGCCACATTAAAGTTCTCCAGAATTACTGCAATGTACATATTGACCACAATGAGAAAGGAGATGATAATGTAGGTGGTGAAGAAGAGGATGCCCACGGCTGGGCTCCCGCAGTTCCCCTGGGAATTACTACTGTTGTACAGATTGGGGTCACAGTAGGGGGGACCTGTGTTGAGGATGGGGCTGAGAAGGCCATCCCAGCCAGCCGATGTGGTGATCTGGAAAAGGCACAGCATGCTGTTGGCAAAGGTCTTGAAGTTGAACATGTCATCAATGCCAGCCTCCTCCTTTACATGGGGGAAGCTGGACATGCCGAAGATGGAGTAGATGAACATGACGAGGAAGAGCAGCAGGCCGATGTTGAACAGGGCAGGCAGGGACATCATGAGGGCAAAGAGCAGTGTGCGGATCCCCTTGGCTGCTCGAATCAGCCTCAGGATGCGGCCGATCCGGGCCAGGCGGATGACTCGGAAGAGCGTCGGAGAGAAGAACGATTCAAGTGACTTAATGATTGCAGAAAACACCAAGCCTTTGGGGGGGGGGGGGAGGGAAATGATCTAATCAGTACTTCCAACCACGAGTCCTGATGAAGCTGGCTGTGATCATACACCTTCATCTCTGTTTGCTATGACCCTCCATTTGTGCACCCTGCTCAAGAACTCTGGGTCCTCTGAACCTGGCACAAAGTAGGGGTTTAGTAAACATTCACTGCATACATCCTTTCTCCCTCAAGTAAGTCTTAAATTTCTTACCATGGAATGTCCTCTTCTTAGTCAATGATCAAAATCCTATCTTCTGCAGCCAAGTTCAGCTAGAAGTGGTTGCCTCATGTTTCACATATTTTACAACAGTCCTTTGTCCATTTCCATCTATGACATAGACCTTGCTCTTCCCTGTGGATGTAGCCTTTTCCTCCACTTTGGTCCTGCGTTATATGAAGGCCAGGACCCCCCTATAATTCATGTCCCTGTCTCCTGCTGTGAAGATTGACTAAGTTCCTGGCACATGGACCCATGGATAATTGCATGGAGCCTGGTATTAATTATAAGGGGGCCTGAGGAGTTGGGCAACTTGCTGACAGAGTGGCTTTGAATGGCCAGCTGTCTGCATAATGGCTTTTATTTGTTTTTTCATTTCCAGCTGTGTTTGAACACTATGTTAGGGCCTGAAGATGGGATTATTTAGGGTCAGTTATAGTCCCCTTCCCCAGTGATGAACTAGGTTAGAAAGATGAAGAATGCATACATCTCCCTGTATGAGCTTAACTTGAAGATTTTTGAAGGTTGGTCTTGGGGGCCTGAGAAAGCCTATTGGGACCACCAAAGAATGAAGTAAACCTTTTGGATATTAAAGAATCCAAAACCTGTCTGGACAAATGGTGAGGGGAAACAGTAGCAAGCTCTCTTGACAGGGTCCCCTTGATCATCTTCCCTTATCTGTCCTTGTCATGTGATTATGACACATAATATTAGTGGACAGTATTATGTTCAAAGGGGGAAAGAATTCGGAGAAAAATAATTATAATTTTTTTTGTATAAAATCTTTGTGAAAGCCCCTCTTTTAAAGTCCAGTTTGGGACATTCTTCCACAGTGTGGAATACATTATGTGTCTATATAATCTAATGTAATCTGCCATCCACCTGGACTATATCTTTAATTAAATTGCCCTAAAATCCTATTTCAGGGGAGAATGAATCCTCATACTTGTAACATAGATATTTGATACATGTTCTGATGTTGGAAAGGAGGGAGAGAGAAAGGGAGGATGGAAGGATGGACAGGGGGGCTCCTTGAACAAGCTGTTTTCCAGCTGTCTCTATGAGTGACTTATAACCAGCAGATGGTACGGCTGTATAGTTCATAGGAATTGGTAGTTAAGGTGTCCCATCAAAGAATTAAGAGCTTTGGGCCTATTTTTATTTCTGTATTATGGATATGGAGAGTCACATAAGCAAGCTCCCTTCTCTAATATAAAATCAAAATGACCTTTAGATTCTCTCACTTTGAAAGGCAAAAAATCCAGCAGAAACAACAAAACAAAACAAAAACAAATTAAAAATTCCCCTAACAAATAAGCAAAACCCAAGTCTGTGTTTTAGCACCAGGGTGGGAAACTTGATTAAATGCTGTCAAGTTGTCTTTAGATGCGCTTAGCTGTTGATGGTAAATCAATGGAAAATTAAATCTACAGCTATAACCAGAAATGAAAAGCAAACAGATTAGGATATAACAGGTCAGGATGTATTTATAGTGCAAAGCAAAGCTGATGGACTGGGATTTGGCCTTTATAAGGCCAAACTTTTCAGCTAAACCACAAGAGGTCCAGGGGCAATTTCTGGGTTGTCCATGGGAAACAGCTAGTTCATTTGAAGAACATAGCCTGGTCTAAACTCAGCCCTACCCCTTGTAAACTGTTGCCATAGGAAGCTTTCCCAGTCTCCCTGAGGTTTAGTTTAAAATGTTTAAAATGAGGGTAATAATACCTTCTTCACAGGGCTGCTGTGAGGATTTATGGAGCCCAGCCCAATGCTCAGAACTTGGTAAGTACTCAGTGATGGGGGCGCCATTCCTCTCTTTGGCCTCTGACACTTAATTTTCTCTGAACACCATTGGCCCCAAAGTACTGTACCTGTCACTCAACAACACCCTGATGACTGGGCCTAGTAGGTTTGATCTCATGACATTGATCCTTTAACTTTTCTACTTCCCATATTCTGTAAGGAGATAGTTACATGGAGATCTAACTCTAGACCTTCACCTTAAGGATGGTTTGAACCATTTCCTCCTAGTCTTACCCTCCCTGCACTGGCAACCTATTTCCTTTATCAGAAAGCCTTTAATGACTTACTTCATATCACAGTACCCACTCCCCTACTTTAAAGACCACAAGCTTAAGGCCTATTGTAAACTCCGTTTTCTTACAATCTTAGGTTCTCTAAAGAAGGGGCAGTTTCCTGTTAACCTCCTAGGGCTGGTGACAGACTGTGCACACAACTGGTGCCTGAAAGCCTATCTGGAGAAGACCAATGAAGCTTCTTGATTTTTCTGGAGAGAGCAGCCCCTGTGCATTTCAAATCTGCTGCTCTTGGAAGGCACAAAACACATAAAACATGACTTTTGAAAGTTGGTTGGTTGCTCCCTTGGTTTTGAAAAGAGCAGCCCCAACAACCTGGCATGGAGACTGGACTTCCCCACTATGTATCCTGTCTACTTACTTCCAATGGAGAGAACCACAACAATGAAGTCAAACACATTCCAGCCATTGGTGAAGTAGTAATGCCTCAGGGCAAACATCTTCATGACACACTCCCCTGTGAAAACGGCCACAAAGAATTGGTTGATTTTGCTGAGGATTTTTGTCTTTTCCTCACTCTGGTTATCAGTCTCCACCATCATGGTGATCATGTTGAGGCAGATGAGGAGCATAATGACGATGTCAAAAGCTTGTCTGGTCACGATATCAAAGACGAAGCCTTGGTACTTGTTCTGAGAAGACAAGAGATAGTGACATCAGGGCCTCTGGGCCAACATAAACCAGGCATCTGGAGGGGTTCTACTTGGATGGTTTTTAAAATTCTGTATCATTTGTCTCCCTCCCACCCCAGATCTAAACAGAAGTCAAATCTTGTCCTCAGCTCTTCCAAAATGCTACTTTTAGTTGACTCAATTTCATCACCCCATTTCAAATCCTTCCATGTGCAGTGCCCTTTCAGCCCCCTCTCTTGGCTATCTAAAGTCTAGTAGTCTTGAGTGATCCATTTCTCCGAAGTTTCACTTCCTCCAGGTAGTTTTCCTTATACATACCACACTGCTCTGTTCCTTCTTTGAGCTTCCATAGCCTTTATAGAGACAGTTTTGAGTACAAACATTTCATATATGCATCTTTTCTTCTCTTCTAGACAATAAGCTCTATGAGGTCTGGGGCTGGGTCTTACTCAACTTTGTGTTCCTATAGTGTCTTGTACACAGCAAGATTCAAGAAATGTTCGCAGAATTACTGATTTGAGCTACTTTGCTGAGGATAAAGTTAAGGGCAATGGTGCAACCTATTTCCAGAAATGTTACCTATTCATTTTAGGGGCTCTGCAGGTGTCTAATGAAGGCACAGGACATGGGGTTGTAACTGAGAAATTAGGATTTAAGGGATGATTTTGATTATTGAATCATTATATACCTTTTTGCTTTCTGGTATATTGGAGTAGACAGAGGGAGATACCTGAAATCCCTAAACTATAATTCAGCTGCCTTGATATCTGAAATGATTGTAAAAGCCCTTATCTTGTGCCTTTGTGACTGTAAGAGCTGTTACTCCCTTTACCTGGTCATTTTTTTTGTAGGGCAAAGTTCCTAATGCTAAGGAAGAATTTGAAGTTGGCAATTAACTAATTTCAGTCCCTTGACATTTGTAAATCTTATTGGTAGACTCTGCTATTGGAAGATAACTTGTCTCCCTTCCTTTTGGCATACATCTTTAGTGTTGAAGTGATAACCTGCCTCCCCTCCTTTCAGCTTATGATTTCTTATTGAAATGATAATAACACTGTCTCCTTTTCTGTGTTGAACTTGCTATCTGAAATGACCTCATCTCCCTTGCTAAAATCCTTAATCCCCTAAACTTGGGGAGACCCATTTTGGGCTGCTAGGCCATCTACTCTCTTACTACATTCCTACTAGTAAACTCTTTCTTTGGAACTCCATGTCTCAGGAATTGGTTATTGAGCACTTCAGGCAAAAGAATCAACAGCCTTTGTCTGCTAACAGGGTCAGGTCTTAGGTGTTAGCATTCTTGGAGGGAGGCAGAGTGGCCTTGATAACCAAGAGTTCTTTTAAATCTGGCTATTTTTATGGTATTTTAAGAAGTTTCTAGTATGGTGTGCTATTCTTTCCCATGCTGTTAACATCTTACTGCTTTGGAAGTCCTTGATCCCAACCCCATTTCTCCATCCCTTATGTTCTCCCCAAACCATTCTCCTGAACTCTATGGAGCTCACCTGCCTTGATCTACAAACATCTCCTCCTAATAAATGGCTACTCTTTCTCCTTCACTTCATATACTCCAAAGCTTGAGGGAAGGACTCAGGTCCTTTTTGTTCCCACCTTCACTTCCAGACTTTCGTTCCTCTTCTGTTCTATAGAACGCTTTCCTCCTTTGAAGCTTGTGTCATTTAGCAAGCTCACCTTCACCTCCTCCTCATTGCTGCCACCTACCACCCTTCTGGTCCCTTCTAGTCCCTGTGCTGTATTACTGATGAGTGAGGCACTTGGCCACACTTGGCCACTCCTGGCTATTATCTTAGACATCTTTAATGTCCACATGGATGGCTCTTAGTCTCCCAGTTCTTTAGCTAAATCTCTAATGATCTAGTTTTCCTAACTTAAAGAAAAACCTCTCTGAACCTCACATCTCCCTTCAGCTACCATGTTATTTCTATTAATGCAGCAAACTTTCTTGAAAGATTTGTCAAAAATCACTGACATCAATTCAAACCCAACACACTCCAACATGACTTTGTCCCCATCCTGCCACTTAAATGGCATGTGCTAATATGACTAATGACCTCCATAATGCTAAATCCAATGGACATTTATTTTTCATTGCTCACCACCTTTTTCACCTTGAAGCTCGTTTTTCTTGGCTTCTATCACACCTCACTTTCCTGGTTTTCTTGTTGTGTAGGTGGCTCTTTCTTAGTCTTTACTCCACATTTAGATATTAGAGTTACTTAAGCCTCAGTCCAAGGCCCCCTTTGCTTTTCACCCTGTTCTTTCTCTCTTTGCAATCTCTTAAGTCTGTGAATTAAAATGTGAGATTTCTGCTAAATTTTGCCTTCTTCACTGGGCTATAACCTCTGTGAGGGCAGCAACTTTGTCCATCTTGCTCATGCTGTATCCCCAGTGTATATATAGTGCCTGGGGTATAATAGATGCTCAATATATAGCTGAATGAATGAGTAATTGAATGGACAGCTATGGATTAACTACCTCTCAAAATTATAAAGTGGCTTTACTAAGTTTAATTAAATGTAATTCTGTACAACAGGCACTTGCTGAATATGTAATATCTACAGGGCTCTGTGTGAGTGGCTGGGAGGGAGGTGGGGAGGATCTGTTGTGATTTCCCAGGAGCTTCCAGGAGTTGCAAAGTAAAGCAGGGAGTGGGGAGGGCGAGTACTGAGGCAGGAACTGGGCCTTGCTTTCTGCTTCCTGTGGTGGTGGTGGTGGTGGTGGGGTGTTGAGGAATTGCCCTATTGGGTTAGAACAAAGCGTGAGTTCCAAATAGGCCTGGCTCTGTGCATAACTTCTGGCTCATGTCTTTCCTGTGATGGGAGGGGGATTGCTGAACTACTAATCCTTTTTGTTTCATCACTGAAAATGCTGAAAAAAAATAGAGACCTATTCATGGCTACATGCCTTCTAGTTAAACAGAGCATATGACAGCATTGCTAAGCGTCTGGGTGTTGGGTTAGCTTGAATAGTCAGATGCTGGAGACTGGAGCAGGTTGCTGCCCACCTGTGCCTTAGCCAAGGGCAAGAAGCACACCTTTGCAACCCCCAGGGTTCTCAGAGATGATGAAATGGGTGACTGAAGATGTCATATTCTAGAACCTATTTTCCTAACAAGTGGAGTATGTGAAAACTGTTTTTATGATTCTTATAGCAGAAAATGTTATAGAATAAAATTTCCTAGTTTCACAGAACCCTTTTGATTTTGTTATGGATAAAACGTAAGATTTGGAACTTAGATTTCACCAGCAGTGAGGAGTGATGAGTATGTGTGTGTTGGGGGATCCTAAGTGGTCTCAGGTTGGCCTTGCCATGAAACAGTACCCACATGCCTATGGGGTAGACCTTCTGGGCCAATGCTTTGCTTATCTGACCAGCTTGATCTGTTGGGGCTCCAAAGAGGAGAGGTGAGCATTTTGGTGCCAATCATTTGGTGAAAAAGCAGCTTAAGTAGGAGTGGAAACTCCTCTTTGGGATTCTTTCTTGGCTCTGGACTTTGAAGAGGAAAGATATTCAGACTTGTGCCATCGGGTGGTGGGTTCCAAGTTGGGGACCCAACCACCCGATGGCACATCTATCTGCTACATAGATGCCAGCCAAGAGCAAGGATGAGTTAAGGCCTATAGGTCCTGGAAAACAAGCCATGTGCAGTCGCTTCTTGGGACCTGCATCCCTGTTTGCATTCCCTGAGATTTCGAAGTTTTCTTTAAATGTTCCAGTCTTGCCTCAGCTATGCTCAGGGGAACAAAGGAAAGAGTTTTTGCCATGCTTGCACCAGAGTATTATGGGATATCCATGCTCCTCTACTAAAGCCAGCATATTGTGGCTAGTTAGTCATATACCCCCCCACCCCCACCCCAAAGGAATGGTCAGTCTCAGAAACAGAGTTGGATTATGAGGTCTTGCTTCCCCTCCCCATAGGAATGGCCACTCTCAGTGCCAACCCTGGAGGATCTTGGCTGTAGTTTAAGTAGGAGAAATGGTGATTTTGTTGCAGGTCTTCCTGCTTAACCATTCTCCTCCCATTCCTACTGTAGTGCCTGGATTTCTAATATTAGGCCCATATCTTTCTATTAATTTAGTGCCCTCTCCAAAGTCTTTTTTTTTTTTTTAATGCAACCCACTCTGTCCTAGGGAGATTGTTTTCTTTGAGAGGAGGAAGCTATGGCAGTCTGTGGGATTGGTTGATGAGAGGGGATAGGCTGGAATGTTAAAGAGAGATTGAGCAGTGTGTGTGGGATGGTACTAAAAATCTTTATGATTTTGCTAAGGGCTGCTTCTATGCAAAAGAAGTCCTGTGTCTGGTTCAAATGTGCACTCACTACCAGCTCAGCCACCCGTGAAGGCCAGCCAAGGACTCATGCTTGCTTCTCAGTAAGTTTCAGGATCCTCTCCTATATCCCTGACTTGAGCAGATTGGGCTCTGCCTTTTGGCTATGTCTTTTAAGTTTGAGCCTGTTCCTGCCTACTGCACTTGTTGACAGAGGGATACTCAATGAGACTTAAGGACTTTCATGTGGACTCAACCAAGCCCAGTTATCTTGATCTTATGGGGGATTTGGGAAGAAACTCCCACCCCCATGAAGGTCTGAACCTCCTGTAACTTCCCATTGTAACACTCCTTATCAGAATTAATTCTTATGAGAATTGATAAATTTATGACCACAGTTTCCAAATAAAATGTGTGAAAGCTCAGAATATTTTTTCTTCTGTAACAGGTTTGCATGACTCTGTGCTCATAAAATTTGGAGTAATTTATGCAAATCCCAATCCTTGATTTAGAAACCTTAATGCCAGGAGTGCAAGGGTATTTCAGTGTTAGAATTCTTGTCTGCCATGTGAGAGATCTGGGTTTGATTCCCAGTCCATACACTTCTCAAAAAACAAACAAAAACAAACAAACAAACAAACAAACAAAAAACAAACGAAAATTCAGCAAATGTGCTGCAATAATGGGATACTCACATGGAGAAATAATAAAATATGACCCCACCATACAGCATATACACACACACAAAAAGAAGCCCTAATGTCTTGGCCAATGGAATATGTCCCACAAATTTACTTAGGCGAACTCCTGCCCCTTTGTTGAAGGTTCTTAGGCTTTTCCATTATGGCAGATGGGTTAACGGAATTGTGCTGTGAGTGGTGTCTGTAGTTTTTTTTATAGACACTGAATTTTAGCCACAGAAAGGTTATACAAAGGGACAAGTTACCAATTCCATTCACTGGAGTAGATGGTTCAGAAATTCCTCTTAGATGTTCAGTTGTATGTTTCTGATTCACTAATACTCCCACCTCAAGCCTGTTTTATCTAGTTTTAGATAAAAACCCCCTTTACAGGGGTCCCATCTTGGGGCCACCCTGATATTCAATGTTTTTTAGCAGAGGACTAAGAAGAACTTGGGTAATAACATGTATGATTTGGGTGCTACATTTAGGGGAAAAAGTGCATATCTCTTGGGGTCTTTATGAATAAAAGATTCAAAGTGGGGTCAGGCTCTGATTTTTGGTCAATTTTCAAATTCCAGACTGGGACAATTTTTGGTCCCTTTTGGGCCATCTGGACTTGATCATGCCAGGGGTTGGTTTTGGCTATTTCCTCTCTGTCCATGAAGGCATGCAGTGAAATATAGAAAGATCCAGTAGAACCACTGAGCGTTGTTCATGATTCACAACTGGATAAATGTTTTATCTCAGGACTCTAAATACCTTCACTATCATTTAGCCTAATCTGCCTCCAATCTTCTGTTAGAATCTTAACATTGTAGGGAAACTCAGTACTTCCCCAAACAGATTTATCTGGAACATCTGTGAGAATATTCTCTCTTAAATACTAGAGTTGCTTCTTTTGGGCTCTCCATTTCTTGGTCCTGAGAACCTTCATCACCCTCTTCTTCAAACTCAACCCAGAACTTCTTCTCCAAGGACAGCATGGACCAGGGCATAAGCATAAGCTTATAGCATAGGCATAAGCTTCCAGATTGAGTTCACAAACACGCTCTGCTAAAGGGAAGCTCTCAGGCTCACCACAGGCCGTGGGACAGGCTTCTGGGGTTTCTTGGAGCCCAGCTTCTTCATGGCATTGTAGTACTTCTTCTGTTCCTCTGTCATGAAGATGTCCTGGCCTCCTAAGTGCAAGAGAGGATACCACATACTATTGTTATTAAAAGCAACAGGAATGCTTAGGGATACCTGGTGGCAGAACACCTTGAAGGGAAGAACCATTCCTAACCCTCTGTGCTCCTGTGCAGAAAGGAATGCCAAGGCCAGAATCAGGGAGTGTCCTGCCCAGGTGTCACAACCAGTAAAAGAGAGGAGTGGTACTAAGTCCCATCTCTAACTCCTTGCCTGGGTCTCTGAAGCAGACTCTGATTCTCTTCTCCAGGAACCCAGAGATGCTGCCTGGGCAGAGAGTAGGAAGGAGTTGAGAACATGACTCAAGGAGAAAGTACATATCAGCTCAGATCTGAAACTCAAATCTAGTTTGTTCATTCCAGTAAAATTCATTGGGTTTCTGGAGTCCTGCAAGGGACAAGAGCTTCCCTCAGAGTCTCTGGAGCATTGGCTCTGGGGACACAGCCCTCAACCCCTTTCTGGAGAAGAGGTGCTGTGGACAGTTATTGCCTTACCCTTAGGTCCTTGGTCTCAGTGGGACCCTAAACTGGTTCTCTTCAGTGAACAGGTTCTGCTAGTTGCACGGGCCTCTGCTGTTTTTATGCCAGAAATTCCACTATTTCTTTCTTTTTTTTTTTTTTTTTGAGGTCCTTTGCCCTTCCATGTGAATTCGATGATTAGCTTTTCTATTTCTGTGAAGAAGGCTATTGGAATTATGGATGGGGATTACATTACATCTGTAGGTCATTTGGGTAGTATTGACAACTTGATATTATGCCTTTCAATTCATTAGCATGAAATATCTTTCCATGTATTTAGGTTATCTTTAATTTCTTTTAGTAATGATTTGTACATTCTTGGTTTATTTATTCTTTTAGTTGCTATTGTAAATGGATTTTTTTTTTCTTGATTTCCTTTCCAGACTGTTCGTTGCTGGTGCTACAGATTTTTGCCATTGAAGGAGTATCAACTGATAAATGTCTACTACACATGAGCTGGAAAAACATGTAAACCTAAATTTGCTGTTTGTATAATTATTGTTTCAGATTGCTTAGGCAAATCCTAGACTGAAAGCCACGTAGGTCAATCTGTTATAGTCTGATCCTGACGAAGCCACATTTTTAGTCCAGAAATTCCACTATGAAGCATGCCTTCTCCGCGGAGGATTGGGTGTCAGTTTTCTTTAGGGACTCTGTTGGGTCCTGTCAAACCACCTTCACTTCCGGACATAATTTGAAAGTCACCTATTTCAATGGCATGTTTGTGTAAACTAGTCCCTGTAAATCCTGGAAAAATGGGCTGAGATCTGTGAGGTTTGAGAAAATTTGTGGGCACAAAGGGCTTCCTGGGAAGGGGTGTACCAGAGGGGGCAGGGGCTGTGGGTTGGTGAGCACTGGGTGGGGGTCACGCTGAGAATTCTGAGCAGTGAGTCAGGGGATGTAGTTTTTTATCCCAGCTTGATCACTGGCTCATCTCAGTCTATCACCTGACATGGCTGGCTCCCTCCTGGGCCTCAGTTTCCTATCTGTAAAATGTGAGGAATGACCTCAGAGCCCTCTAGGGTACTGATGATACTGGTCAGCACTCACAGCTGTCTTGCTGAGGCCTTGGAGCCCTCACAGACCTGTCCTGCTTGCTTCTCATGCCCAGAACCCTAGTACAGCACTTCCTGCAAGTGGGATGCCTGGTCCACTGGATATATGTCCTAAATTATTATAATAGCACTTTTTGTCTTTAGCAGCTCTTTGTACAAGGATTTATTTATTTCTCACCACAAATCTGTAAGTAGCAACTTATTAAACCCATTGAATGGATGAGAAAACAGAAGCTTAGGGATGTTTAAAAAATTGCCAGGGTCACCCTCCTAACGAGCAGTTGAATCAGGAATGCAAAACCAGGCTTTTAGGATGCCCAAATCAATGCTGTCCTAGTTATACGTGACTTTTCCACGTGACACTTTTCTTCTGGGTCTTGGTTTACACAAATCTATACTGGTGCCTATCTATTTCACAGAGTTATGGAGGATATTAAATTAAAGGACAGTATTAAAGCATTTTATAAATTGAGATGCCCATATTTTAGTATAATTATGAGGGATTGTTTGGGTTTGGAGTCCTAGAAATCAGAATCAGCACCCATGAGGTCAAGGACCTTCCTTGCCATCCAAGGAGGATTGAGATTCTGCCAATGCTGGGGTCCTGGTGCCCCCCTTAGGGTCCTGACTTAGCCCCAGATAGAGGCAGAAAGTGCTACAACCCTTTCTTTCCCTGTTGAGATTTCCCATGAGGTCTCCTGGGACACCCCCAACATAGCTGGTTCCAGCTGGGAAGACCATAGAAACCTGGGAAGGAAGATGGGAACACAGGAGGGTGGGATGCTGACACAGAGCATCCCAACTCTCCCAGCAGCAGCCCCAGACACCAAAGTAATGGTATTAAATGTCCAAATCAGGCTCCTGTCAGGCATGAAGGGCTGTGAGTAGAGTTGCTGGTTTTAGTCATGAGGCCAGGGCTGAGCAGGGGACAGAAAGTACAAGATTTATCACTACAGCAGAAACACCCAAACGCCACTTATCTTTTTCTTTTGTTGATTGAAGTTGTCAATTATGACCCCAACAAAGAGATTCAGTGTGAAGAAGCCGCCGAAAATGATGAAGACCACAAAATACAGGTACATGTACAAATTTTCCTCCCACTTGGGCTGCATGTTCACCTGTGGGAAGGAGGGTGGGCTGTCTTAGTTTGGGTTCACCCCAAAAGCCAACCCTGAGGTGGGGATTTGGGTGCAGGTAGTTTAGGAGGAAAGCTAATAAGGGGATGTTATTGGGAAGGTCTTCACTGTGGGTGACTGGAGCATTCTGAGGAAAACACTTCAGAGCTGCAGGAGTATTTATTCCCAGACTCCCGAAACTTATTGATGAAGGTTGACTTTTGGGATATTAAGTCCTCTACCCTCGGGAGAGGGGCTGCTGAGCAAGCTTTTGAGTGCTGAAGGAAGACTTCAGACAAAGAATCAGATGCAGCCTGCGAGGAAACTACCACAGCTGCCAACAAACTCAGGTGAGCTGAGGGCCATGGGGTGGGGCATAGATAGCATCTGCTAAAGGGGAAAGGAACTTCCCCCAATAGTATCTCCTCCACTTGCCTGTCATGATAGTGTCTGAAACTCTATCTCGTTCCTTCAGACCCCCATTTAATCTAGCTACTTTTCTTTCCACCCCTGCCCAGAGAGTGGTCTCACTACACACAGTCTTTTAGAAATTGTGTGATACTTTCCTGAGTGGTAAGCAGGGGTGGAGTCTGAGGAAGCTAGGGAGTGTGCATGGAAGGCTGGCCTAAACATCCAACGGAGAGATACCTGGATACTGCTCTAGGGAGGGATAATGGGAGTCTGCTAGGGAATTGTCTCTTTTGGTATTTAGGCTACAATTGTTGCTTTTCAAATACAGACTAAGGTCGGCAGGAGAAGACAGGGTGGAAGGCAGAAGGCACAGTGATCTGAGACTCACCTCTTGGGAATCAACAGCTGCATACATGATTTCCATCCAGCCTTTGAAGGTTGCCTGGAAACGAGGGGCAAAGGCAATTCAGTGCCTGCCCATAAATCCACACTGGACCCTTCCCAAGTCATGGTGCCCAGTGAGAGAGGAGGGCAGATTATATGACTAAGGAGCCATGGATAGAAAGGGAAAAGGAAACGTTCCCACCTCCAGGGTGACATGACTACTCTCACACAATAATTTAAATTAATTCTATATGCAGCTGTTTCAGAATAAAGTGACATTAAAGATATGGAGCCTTCCAGAATGGAGTCTTCCAGAATCTGGCTGTTTGTATATCTGGCTTTCAGTTCCAACTGCTGTGAGGCTGCTCTGTATCCTCCATTGAGACATTTCCCTTCTCTGGGCTGCCATTTCCTCAACCAGTTCCCCATCTTATACACATGATATAAGAATGGGATGTTTCCTTAGCTGGAAAAGGGGGAAGTTGGGAATAGAAGATCTCCACATTTGTGTCCACTATTAGCATCCTTGAGGTTTTGGGACTGGGTGTGATGGTTATGTTCATGTGCCAACTTGGCTAAGTTATGGTGTCCAGTTGTTTGATCAAGCAAGCACTGGCCTGATTGTTACTGTGAGGATTTAAGTCAATCTGTTGATTGTTTCTGTGGCTGATTACATCTACAATTTACAAAGGAGATTGCCTTCCACAGTGAGGAAAGTCTCGTCTAATCAACTGAAGGCCTTAAAGGGAGAACTGATGATTTCAGCAGTCAGAAAGAAGAATTTCTATTTCTACTTCAGCCAGCCAGCTTTTCCTGAGGAATTCATTGAAGCCTTGATTGGAGTTCCCAACTTGCAATTTGCCCTATGGAATTTGGATGGTTGCATGAGCCAATGCCTATAAATTTTTGTAATATTTACATATATGTGTATTTCCTGTCAGTTCTCTTTCCCTGGAGAGCCCCGACTAATACACTGGGCATGCCCCCAGTACGGACACACTATGAATGAAACCTCAGTGCTTGCACTCCAAGGCCTGTTTAGGCACTTGATGGGCTGTTTTGATTCACTTATTCATCTGTTTTCCCCCCATGCAACATGAGCCTCTGGAGCCAGTTCTGACATGTCTCTGTATCTCCCAGTTTGTGCACAGTGCATGGCATACCATAGGTACTCAGAGATTATTTGTTGAATGAATGCATGAACAAATGGTGGGTTGTAAGAACTCATGGGTAACTGCATGACAAATGTATAAGCAATTGTCACAACACTTGATTGAATGGAGGACTGAATGAACAAGTTGATGAAGGCGAGGGATGAATGAATGAATGAATGCATAAATGTGTTAATTTATTTTGTCATCATCACCATCATCATCTATTGATATAATAGACCTAGAACATAATCCATTACCATCTGTGATGGTTTCTATCCCAGAAAAACATGTTCTTAAACCCTTGAAATAGGATGTTTTAATGAGGTTACTTCAGATAAGGTGTGGCCCAACTGAATTAGGATGGGTCTTAATTCTAGTATTGAAGGTCTTATAGGGAATGTTACAGAGAGAGAAAGCCACAGGGAGCAGCCAGATGCTGAAAGTCAATAGAAACCAAAAGAGAATGGAGAAACTTCCATGTGCATTACCATGTGACAGAAAAGCCAAGAACCAAGGATTTCTGACAGCCAGTCCAAGAACTCCACAGTTTTCTAGGAGAAAGAATCACTTTGATGATGTCTTGATTTTGGACTTCTCCTAGCTTCAAAACCATGAGCCAATAAATCCCCATTGTTTAAGCCAACTCATTGCATGATATTTGCCTCAGCAGTTAGAAAACTAAAACATCATCTAAGAGGTGACAAATAGAAGACTGAACACATGGCTATATCAGGTCTATTTTGTATGGGTAGTATGTTCTAATTTATCACCTGACATAATTCTACAGCACCCTCTTCCTTTATTCTACTCATTAGCCTGCAGTTTCCTAATTGCACCACTGTGATACCAAACTTATAAGTAAAATCCCCAGGCCTCATGGAGTAGTCTGTAGGAATATGAATAACCTCAGCTCACATTGAATTCTACCACTTGTAAAGTCTCTACATAGCATCTTCTGGGAGACCTGAGACCCCTCCATCTCATCCAACAGCCAGGGGAAGAGACATGGTTGATCTCAGGACTCACCACCTGCAGAAGTGCAAGGTAACCCATTGCAACATTGTCAAAGTTGACCTTCATGTTCACCCAGAAGAAGCTGCCAGTGTAGTTTTGATGTTCACAGTCAGATTTGTTAGTCACAATAGATAAGGGCACAAGAGGAAACTCTTCATTGGTGGTGTTGATGCATCTCCCAAACTTCCCTGCAAAGAAGTTCACACCCATGATGCTGAAGATGAGCCAAAAGATGAGGCAGACGAGGAGGACATTCATGATGGATGGGATGGCCCCCACCAAAGCATCCACTACCACCTAGGGGGAAATGAAAAAAAGATCTGGAGCCCCACCCCTCCCTGATGGTTCTTTTTTCTACACTCATGTAGGCTGGTTCCAGTGACCTTTGGAAGTAGCAAGAGAAATGGGTTAATCAGTATAGTAATTCAGATTCAGAAGGTTGAGAAACAAGAGCAGCTGAAGGCAGTTTATGCCTTCTTTCCTAAACCTCATTCAGGGGAGGTTTTGATGTCTTTCCTCAGGATTCAGGATATGGATGAGTTTACAAGCACACACATGCTCATTTAGGTGTATGTGTATGTGTTGTGCTTGTACATATAGACTTCTAAGCTTTATTTTCCTTAATCACATGGGGAAAGCTTATGCTTTACTCCCTTTAAGCATATATTAAGCTTAAATATATATATTTAATATATTTAATATTAAGCATATATTAAGCTTAAATATTAAGCTTAAATGTAAGACTGTACATGCAAGTATACAGTCTAAGCTTACAGTCTTAAGCTTTATTCACCTTAAATATAGCACATGAAATACAGCTTAAAATATGCTTTGATCAAGATATAAAGAACAGCTAGATCCATATTCACAAGCTCTGTTATTTGTAAACAGGCAAATGAGATAAAATAAAACAAATTTCAAACAGTTTCATTCTTAAGCTCCTGGGTTTATGAAAGTACAAGTCAAGTTTAAGCATCCACTTTTGAAAAATATGATGTCTGCTTTGAGTCAATGGTGGGGGAACAAAACAAAACCTCATTTTCTTTACTTGGAGGCTTTTGCAAATGTGAGGAAGAGGAGGGTGTAAATTAGACTAGACCCAGGTTTGTGAGCCATCTATCCCAGGGAGGACAGTGAGGGCAATGTGAAGGCTGATAGTGATGGATAAGGAAAAGGGTGGATAAAAAGGAAAAAATCCAGAGGACCTGACCACTGACTTCGGTGAAGGAAAAGATGCTTTCCAGTGGATGGTGACTGAGGTGCTGAGCTAAGTGCCTGGAAGCAAGATGGTGTCACTACATTTAAATGGAGCAGTAGAGGAAAGAGCAGAATTCAGGATGTTCTGGAGATGTTAACAATAAGGACAAATAGCAAGGTTACAAGATGGAGATGAGATGACTGTGGAGCTATGAATCAGGATCACTTCACTAAGTGGAGAGGGCAGTGAGGTCTTGAGCCCTGGTGAATGTAATATATAGGGGTAAGAAGGAATGAAGAACTCACAAAGGAACCTGAAGGAGAATTAGGATTCTGCAGCACCTCTGAAGTCAGAAGGGAGGCGAGGACCCAGAGCCATCCTTTGGGTGTGAGGCTTTGGAGCTCTGGGTCAGGGGTATGGAAGGTTTAAAGGGGGGATGGAGTTACAAGTGCTGCAGAACAGAGCAGTTTTGAGATAGGTCAGGGCTGTGGTCTTACCCGCATGCCTTCAAATCGAGACAGAGCCCGTAGAGGTCGCAGGGCACGGAGGGTCCGAAGGGCTTTGATGGATTCCATATCAGATTTCAGGATCTTCGCTATGAGGCTTGTCAGTGAGATCTGAGTACAGGCAGGCAGCAAAAGCATCACCTCAGGTTTCTGAGAAAATCCCTCCCCACTCCTCTGCTGCTCTGAGCCATGGCTCTGGCTCTACCTTATCCTAAACTCCAATGAGAGGTGTAGAGAGAGTTCAGACTCTTCCTTTACTTGAAGAGTTCACTCATCACTTTTCTGGACCCCTGAGTTAAAAAACCTCAGTCTCCCACATTGCCACCCACAGGTATGTAGGTATCAAAGCTCCTGGTATATTAAATCAATCCTCCTTTTTTCCTTTTGGAACACCAGGCTTAATAGCCTTGAAACTTTGGTTGACTTTCAGAGACTTGAGGAGACCAAGTCCCTTCACAGGGATTATGCTGAAAATCTATTTTGAGGAATATATACTTAGGTTCAATTGTATTTGTTCAGAAAAGCAAGGTAGACAGAGTTCTAGACTGGTGAGGGGCTTGTTCCTTCTAAACATATTGATTCTTTGTGATCTTGGATCAGTGTCCTGCTAGTCCAGTCCATACAGTTGCCCTTTGTAAAATGAGGTGGTTGGACTAAGAGAATTTCAAGAACTCTATAGTTCTTAAGTAAGAATGACTGGCATGTGTCCATCAAGTTTATTTTGACAGGTATCTAAGGTATAATGACTGAGTTGTGAGCCCCTGTTAGTCTGTTTTTTTTTTACATTGTGATTCAAGTGCTGTAAAGGACACAAACTGACATGGAAAAATGGTTGTACATTTTGGGAGTGCTGAAGTGTGAGGGAGACACCGTATGCTTTGGCTTGAGTCGGCTGGAGACTGAGACACAAAACTGTGAGACCCTAGCTGTACCCTGAATGGTGGGCTGAATTCAGACCTAGCTTATGCTGGCAGCTAGGTGGAATGCACACAGGAACTTCAGAAAGGAAAGGATTTGCACTTGGGTGCTCTTAGAGCCTTAAACAATGCCCATTCTCTGAATGGGTGGCTCATTCCACCAGGACAAAGATCAGGAAAGGACCCTTCATCCATGTGAGGCTCCAGCCACCAGTAGGTGGCACCCAGTTTCATGATGGACCCTATTCAGTCTTTTGTTCCTTCTCCTGGAAAGGCTGCCCAGTGTGAAAAAGACCTCCCACCCCAAAACCAACTCTGTTCCCACTGCGTGGGTCACTAGTCTCCTGACTGGTCTCCAGGCCCCATCCATTCTCCTCTACAAATCTGATTATGTTTCCCTCTTATTTTCAACTTCCACTGGTGCTTTATCACCCTTAGAATAAATTACACACTCCTTAGCCTGGATTAGGAGGCTATAACCTACCTTTTCAGTTATAGTTCACCCAAATTCTTCCTAAATCAATTATTTCCCGAACACACCTGTGTCTGTAACTTTGTTTAGGGTCATCCTTTAAATAGGATTGGCCTTTCCCAGTCCTCTTTGTACCTATTGAGGTCCTGATCATTTCTAAGTCCTGAATCTAACACCACCTCCTATATGAAGTCTTCCCAACGACCCTTAGCCCCTGAGTGGAAGCAGGCTGATTTCTCTGTGTCCCCATGACACTAATTGTTTCCAGCAGTGCGAACCATATCTTCCCCCTCCCTTAAAACATGTTTACTTCTTCTGTTATGTTATATCTGCTGGAAGATTGAAGTGCAAACTCCTGGAGATAGGGAGTATTTATTTCATTATTTTGTTTCTCCCAGAGCACTTCACAAGAAAATCCTCTATTCACTAGTTGTCAATAAACACTTAACAAATGGAAGAAGAGATAAAAGTATGTTGGGACAAATGGAAGGAAGGAAAGAAGGAAGGAGGAAAAGCTAGATGGAAGGTTGAAGGATGGGTTGGATAAAAGATGGATTGAGGGTACAAAGTTGGAGAGGATTGATAGTTGAATGAAGGGGTGGGAGAAAGAAACCAAGAAAGAAAGGAAAAAGTGTGAAAGCATGGAACAATGGATGGGAGAATGGGATGGAAGGAAGATGGATGGCTAGATAAAAGGACTGATGGACGAATGAAAGCAGAGAAGCTGGATAGAATGGATGAATGGAAGAGATGATTGAATGGATGGATGGATAGATGAATGGAAGAAAAAATGGATGAATGGAAAGATGGGTGCAAGGAAGGAAGCATAATTGGATGGGTTAAAGAAAAAATGAAAATATGGAATAATGAATAGATAAATGAATAGATAGAAGGATGCTTATATAGGAGATACACGAATGGATGATAGGTTAGATGACTGGATAGAAGGATGAATAAAAAGATAGAAGGATAGAAGGGTTAAGTACCAAAGGATGGATGGATGGAAGGAAGGTTAGGATGGATGGAAGAGGAATAAAGGAAGAGGAATAGAAGAATGGGAATGGATAAATGGAAGGAGGAAAAGACTGACAGAGATGAATAGATGGAGGAATGAAGATGAATAGAGGTCTGGAAGGAAGGAAAAAGGAAGAGTGAATGGATAGATGGAAAGAGGGCTGAATGGATGGTTCAAAGGAAAAATCATCAGGATGGATGGAATGAGTGGGTGGCCATCTAAGGTCATCAGGACAGAAACTAACGAGACCTCTATAGATAAGGTGTGTGCCTCTAACAGAGGTGTGTAGAAAGATTAAAACACTTCCCTTAATTAATGAATAGTTATTTTGTATTCACAAAATTATCACCTATGGCTTACATTTCAGGCCTCATAGCTAGCCTTTGTGATACAACGGCTTGGTGCTGGTAGCATATTGGCATCAGGAAATAAGAGAATGAATGCACAGGCCTGCTGTGGAGGACTGGTCAACACAGGAGGCTGGGCAGAATGTTCTGTACTGGATCCCAACCAGATTCAGGAGGCAGGAATCAAATACAGAAACATTTTCTGAGCGCCTCTGGTGTGCTGGTGGCTGCTGGAGTGAGGGAGGCAGAGAAGAACCCAGCATCTGTCTCATCCTGCCTTGGGAACCTTCAACTGTGCAGCAGTAAACAAACAACTCAGATAGCCCTGTGCAAAGCCTAGAAGGTAATGGCTTAGACACAGAGAGAACAATGTTGTGATTAAGAGCAGGGAGAGATCATTTTTGGTTTTGGTGAAGGGGCGCAGGAAGGCTCTTAGGAGGCTTGGAGAGAATGACCTCACAGTTGTGAGGAATCACAGGTCTATGGTGGTGGGGAGGGGAGTAGGCATTTGGTAACTTCCATAATGCAGGGATTAGTGGACACAGGTAACTGTGAGTCTGAACACATGAGCTCCAATCCTCTCCAAAGGGACCCTCTGTCGCTTTCAATGCTACTGGGGAGGAACCAGTTGTGTAGGTTCAGTGGTTCTCAACCCTAGAACACCATGGAAATGCCTGAGGAGCTTGCACAAAAAACTGATGCCTGGGCACCACCCAAGACCAGTACGAATAGAGTCTCTGGGAGCGGTGGTGTCTATTATTTGCAATTCTAAGAGCTCCGCAGGTGATGCTAAAGTGCAGTCAGGATCGAGGAACACTGAGTCAGCGTGCAGGCCAATTCTCTGCGTTGGCTGGCTACAGCTTCCCTGTGATCCAGCAATCCTGTCAGTGGATGCAAGGCCATAAGACCTGGGAGAGTTTTATATGTCATCTTGCTTTGGATGGAAAATGCAGAGGGCAGAAAGTGGTCTTCCTGATAGAGACTGGAAAACTGAGGATTCACCCTGAGGGTCGCCACTGTGCCACAGTCGTGCACTTCCTGGATCTTACCATTCACAGATGTGCACAGCTATCTCAGACTCCTTGCTAAGTGCACAAAATTTTCCCGGGAGTAGCCTTTGAGGGCCATGCCCACAAGCTTCCTTTGCACTAGCTGCAGCCATCAGTCAGGAGAGGACCCCAACCCCTGCAGAGCCCACTGAGCCACTCACGTTCACAATGAGGAAGTCCAGCCAGCACCAGGCATTGGTGAAGTACTTTTTGAGGCCATAGGCCACCCACTTGAGCAGCATCTCGAACACAAAGATAAACGTGAACACCCTGTCAGTGTACTCCAGCAAGGTTTTCACTGTGGGCTTCTGGTCAAGGTAATAGTCTTCAAAGGCCTGGGAGGAAAGAAGCAGAATGTAGGTTCTCTGACACGGGCAGCCTGGGCCCCAGGCCCCAGGAGTGGTTTTGGTAACTGACTTGCTCATGGTATTTTTTTCCTCTCTGCTCTGGGGAGTTAAAGGTGAGATAGTGCTAGAGGCACTCGTGAGAAGCAAACTATGACTTCCTCAGAGCCAATGGGACATACAACCCTGCTTATGGTTTGCAGGGGAGCTGAATGCAAATGAAAAAGGAAACCTTCTCGAATTGGATTTTGGAAGTGAACCAAAGGGATGCTCACAGTGAGCTGGTTTAAAAATAAAGCATCCGAGGATATTCAGAGGCAGTTCACAAAAATGAAAGTGAGAATCACCAACAAACCTCTGAAAAAGAATGTTCTAGCTCACTGGTAATCAAGGAAATTCAAATTAAAAGAAGATGCCACTTTTCTTTTCTTTTATCATATTGGTGAAAATGAAAAAGAATGGGTAAAAACAGTGTTGTTGTGGCTGAGGGGAAGCTGCTATTCTCATACATGGCTGGTGGGAGTGAAAACCAGCTCAGTCTTTTGGGAACTCAATTTGGCAATATGACTCAAAGACTTTAGAAACCTATTTTCAAGAATGTATCCTACGAACCTGTAGAGAATGCTGTGGGTGCCCCACCCAGATCCTCTTTAAGGGGCCAGCACACCTACCCCCCAGCTGCTGTGAGCACAGGCTGCTAATAGCTCATGGATACCTGAGAACTTCCTGAGGCTGAAGAGAGCTGCCTGTACCTTGGGAGATGCTTAGGAGGTGAGGTCCTCCTCTTGGGGGCAGCCCAGAGCAATTACTCACTGATATATATGGGTTTAAAAGGCTGACCTCTTAGTCTCAAGATGGGAAAATTCTATGGGGCCCTTCATGCTTCAGAGCTCCATGTGGGATCAAGCTGAGGCTGAAATTTATCTGGACCCACATCCTCTACTAGCTCCTCTCCCTGTTCTAGCCTTCCTTCCCTCACAGGCTTCCCCTGAGGGAATTCCCTCAATAAACTGCTTCAGATTCTGCTTTTAGGACTGGACCTCAGAAACTCCATGTTTCCAAAGGAGTATACACAAACATGCTCATTGCATATTAGAAGTAAACATAGGGATTGCTTAAATAAATCATGACATATTCATACAATGGAATACATTGCAGCCATTGAATGAGATAGTATGAGAACATTTACTGAGGAAATGTAATGTTTTGTAAAATGCATAAATGTGGGCTCATTTTTGTAATATTTATGTATTATACATATAAAAAAGATGGGAAAGAGGTACACCAAATATTTTCAAAGTGAGCTTCTCACTGAGATGGGAAAATGGATGATTTTTTTCCTTAGCATTTTTCTTCAATTTCCCAAGTTGGTTTTCTTTTTCACTTTACTTTATTAGATTAAAACTTGTATTATTAAAAAAAATACTCAAAGTAAAAGCAAAAAGAAGACTAAATTGAAGCAAGCCTGTCCTGTGCCTTGGGGACAGAAATGGGAAAGGGAGAGCTGCTGGGGTGGGGCCAGACTGGGGCTGGAGCAGCTGTTGCAGGGCCTGAGATCCCTTCTGGGAATGGGGATGGGGAAACAAGGAGAAAGGCAGTGGAGGGAGAACAGGAGGAGCAAAGGAGGGCAGAGAAGAGAAATGAGGAGATGAGGAGAGAACTCATGCTTCCATGAGTTAAGGAGGACAGCATCTAGTCCACAGCGGATGTGGTTATTATTTTTATCAAGGAGGAGAGGAAGGAGAAAGAGTAGCTGTGAAGAAAGCATAGCCTAGCTTCCTCTTGTCCGTGAGCTTGGCCTCCGCACCCACTACTGCCCCGAGACACCGAGAAAGTGGACAATCACTTTCCTGTGCCAGAGCATTGGGCACGTGGCACTGGCCTCTCCTGCCCTCTCCACTGCACCCACACTGGCAGACATGACCCTCCTCCTTGAAACTTTCCTCTCCCTTGGCTCTGTGTCACTGCTGCCCTGGTTTCCCTCCCACCTCTCAGATCATGCTTTCTCTTTTTCCTTTGCTCCACCCTAAGGCTGAGGCCACACACTAAGCACTTTGGCCCTTCCTGGGAAATCTAGCAATTAAGTGGGTGCCCAGATATGCAGTAGATGTTTTCGGGGAGTAAGTGGCACATGAGGAGCAATACAAGTGAAAACACTTGGGGCCATGAATTGGGAGAGTGGGGACTCTTGTCCTTTAACTAATGAGCTGGGAGCCTGGGGCAGGTCCCTCCAAGTCTTTTTTAGCCTTTTATAGTCCCGCCTCTATAAAATGGGGGTAACTGGGGATGAGAAGCCCCTTCCTGTGTCTACTTTGGTTTATTGGGATGATTAATTGAGATTGAGGAGTAAGCCTAAACCCCAGAGAACCTTCCTTCCTTGTCCTATAAAGCCTGAGATTCATCCAGGTGCTTAGGAGGTGTCTCCTAACTTAGAATTGCTATTCCTGTTGTTCAAAGTGTGTTCCGTAGACCAGCAACATCAGCATCTCCTGAGCACTAGTTAGAGACGCAAATTCTCAGGTCCCAGTACATATCTACTGAATCTGAATCCATATTTCAATTCCCTCCCTGAGATGTTTAAATTTTGAGAATTGCTGCTGTAATGATTTGCTGATTGCTTCGAAGGAGTGATAGAACTATTTGCAAGTGGTTTGATAAGACCAAGAAGGCCAGTGTGTTGGGAGGTCAGCAAGTGGAAATCCAGGCATGTGGGGACTAAACAGGCACATAGGTAAAGCTAGGTTTTGCTACTGATGAGCTGATGACCTTGGACGTCTCTTGAACTCTTTGAGTCTCAGTTTCCCCATTCATAAAGTAGGATGCATACAAGCACTGCTTGAATACTGCTCAGAGTACTTGGAGCCAGGTTTAGCAGGCCATGCCATGGCACAGGCACCTCAAGCCCTCGTGGCACCCTGCGGCTAAGTGGAGGCCTCAGGCTGGGCTGCAGCTCTCCTTCCAACTGCAGGGTATGAACTCTCAGCTTAGGAGACGGGAGAGTCCATTGATGCAGTTCCAAGCCTTTGGGTTATGGGAGATCCTATCTGGAGGGCTTTGTGGCAGAGTTCCCACTCCAGCCCCACTCCCCCTTACCAGAGACCCACTGCTGAGCAGGATCATAAAGATGATGAAACTCTCAAACCAGCTGTGCTCCACGATGTGGTAGCAGGTCTTGCGCACCTGCCAGCCCATGTCCCATGGAAATTTGGTGGTGTTCACCTTGCAGTAGGGACAGCGGCGGATGCAGCCTGTGGGGAGAGGTGACTGATGGTGGGTGACATCCCAAAGGCACAGAGAACCATTTCTGTGCCTGCCCTGCAGGAAAACAACTCTGCTGGGAAAGCCACTCTCTACCCACCCCTTTGGATGAGAATTATTTCCTAGAATATGAGAAAAGATGGGTCCCTTCTAGGTGGTCTCCCATTCCTGTCTTCAAGTGTTTCCCCCCATCTGTCTTGCTCCCTCTGACATCCTTGCCAACCACCCTCTTTCTTACAGATGGTGGCAGTGGTCGCTGTCCTATGACCACCCATCCCCTGGCTTCCTGGAAGTCTGATAAGCCAGGTACCAGGTCTCCGGTGGTGTGTGAAGGGCTATGCCCTGAGCCCATGGTGGACCCAGGGCTCACCCCATGGCTGAGATTGGGCCTGGGTCTGCAGCCCAGCCCAGGGTCAAGTGGAGCTGGAAACTCAATGAAATAATTTTTTTTCCCTTTGTTTTTTAAATTACTGAGATCAGATAATATGAGTATTCTCATAATATAAACCCTTTGCTCATTCACTGCAGAAATGTTTAATGAGATATATTATGTACCTCACTATTCTAGACACTGGGAAAAATAAGATATGGGTTCTACCTTTAAAAGTTATACAAAAGATTGAGGGAAACAGACACATGGTGACCCTCCATTATTTCCTGAATGAAGAGTTTTTATGTTGGTTTAACCTTTTCAACCTCAAAAAGGTGGGTTTCTAACTCAGTGAGTTGCTTTTGAGGAAATAAGGAAGGCACCTCCTAGTTTTCTTGTTTGTCGTAGCTGAGAAGGCGTATGACAGAAGTACTCTAGGTTGCTGTGAGTTGTGGGCATTTGGGTTTGACCCTGGCCCCCTCAAGTCCAGGAGGGGGGCAGCAAGGGCCCCTGTTTGTCTATCTCTCACAGAACCAGGCCAGAGGCGGAACACCAGATGAGAGCTGGCTGGCCTGGATTCTGGCCCCAGTTCACACAAATGTGAGGTCTGTGGCCCCCTCCTTCCCTGCCCCCTCACCTTCTGTGAAGCAGTCATCCGGCTCGTCAAGGTCAGGAATCCTCAGGATCTCCTGAGGATCCTGGATGTCGACTGTGCTTCCTTCCGAGGTGCTCGTGTCATCCACTCCCTGCAGCACAGAAGCCAGGGGCAGTGAACTTGGCTCTCTGAGGGGCCTAGCGACTCTGTGCAGTGACTAAGGTCAGACAGGCCACGGGCTCCTCCGAGGTGCAGGGGTAGCCCCTGGGGCCCAGGAACTGCGCTGGGCCCACCAAGGCATCCCTCACATTTGGCACCTAGCCAGCTGAGGCCTGGAACACTGAGACTCTCTTCTGATCCCCAGAGGTTCAGCTGGGAGAGGCTGAAACCTCCAGGCCCCTGATGGAGTGCTGGTGATGTCCCCAAGACACGGTAATTACACCCATAAAGACTCTCAGCATTCACTGAACTTGAATATTTAATCACAGAGCAGTGCTGCAGGGGCTCTGCTGCCTGCCCTACAATGCCTCCAGATGAATTCAATTAGGAGTCAAAACTGCTCTCCTATGAGTAAACCTTATAGCTCGGCTAATGGACTCAAATGGTGGGGTGGGTCCCCATCCGTCCTAGTCAGGTCCCGCCCTGCCTGGTCAGGATCATGGACTAAACAAAAAACAAAACCAACACCCAGCGGTCATGTACTGAAAACATCAAGGAGGAGAAACTAACCAGGGGAGTCCTTAGAAAGCATAGAAGGAAACATGATGTCCACAGAGAATTTGACAACTCTCACCCATGAACTGAGTGGCTTATGCTCAATTGGAGCTCCCAAATCCCATCTCAGCCCACCCTCTTATCTTACCATGCATTGGTCAGCTTGCCCAGAGGCACACAGCCAGTAATTGACATTCCTGAAGCTGAAGGGCTTGATAACTTTGGGGATGAAGCATGTCTTCCTTATCTTTGCCTAGCCCCGTGCCTGTCACATAGTCAACTCTCGGTGGAGAGGTGTCAAATTAAATTCTTGAATTTAACACAGTAGTGTTAAAGATGCTAAATCTTTATCGCCACCTCTTTCCCTAGAACTTATTTTCTTTAAAGATTTGGAAGTGAAACCACCAAGTTTATTTTTACTTCTTCTAAGATGTTCATAAACCCTGCACCTTCTCCCTTCTCAGTCTCTGTAAGGCTGTCAGTACACTACTCACCTCTAGGCAGCTTCTCTCCAGCACCAGTCTGATTTTGGCTGGAGTAAAGGAGGTGGACAAAAAAAAAGCGGGGGAGAGACTCAGGGAAGACTTCTCACCCTAGCAACTCTGACTTTTATGTGTTGCCTCTGAAAGACACTTAAGTTTCTTTGCGCATTGTCTTTTGTTTCCTTTTGTCTTGGCTGTCATTTTCTGGGCACTTTACTCTGTTTCAGGCAGGAGCTAAACAGTTGACAAGCAGCATCTCATTTAGGCTTCAAAATAATCCTACAGAGTAGGCGTCATCATTCAGTTTCATAGATGAAGAGACTGAGGCTCAGAGGGGTTAAGAAACTGGCCTGAAGCCTCCTTTTCCTCCTGTTTTACAATCAGCTTCAGGCGAGGTTGTGGCAGTGGTATAGAGCAAGTTGAAATTGTGCTGAGCAGCTCAGAGGCTGGGCAGGGACTTGAAAATTCCCAGGATGAGAAATTAAGTTATGTGGTCCAGTGCAATCTGGAATGCCTGCCCTCCCCTTTCTCCCCTTCCTGCCAGACCCTCCCCTCCCCCATCAGTGTCTATCCAGCTGTTCAACCTCTCCAGGAAACCACATACCTACCTCTGTAGGATCCTGAGGAGTGGCTTCAACTTTCAACTTTTCATGCAGATATTGAGTCAGATCCTCAGAAGACATCCCAGAGCCTGGGCTTCTGGGTGTCTGGTGGTCTTCATATTTTCTGACTTGTGGCAGCTGCTCCTGCTAGTGAGAGAGGGTCCCTACTGGGTACCTGGGTCCACCATCAGCTGATCATTTCTAATTTGTAGAGATCTTGCACGTCACAGGCTGGCACAACTAAGCACCTAATATGTTCAACTTGCATACACATATACAACTGTGTGGAGTAAACATGAAAACTCTACAGCCAGATAGATTGAGGTTTGACTCTTTCTGTTTATTGGAGGGAGGTGGGAGGTGTTGCATGGACCATGAAAGGGTTTGACAATTGACTCCAGTACCTACAAGCTGTGACTTTAGGCAAGCTATTTAACCTCTCTGATCCTTATTTCTCCCCATCTGCAAAATTGAGAGGGCAAAACCTACTTCATTTGGTTATTGTGATGACTAAATATGTTAATGTTTGTGAAACACTTTACATGAAGCGATTGGTTCAAAATATATTAGCTATGATCACTATGACCTGTTCAGAGGTCGGATTGATAGTGAACTTGGGCCAGCTGAAGCCCCCCAAGAGCCCTGGAGTAACTGAAAATGTCTCTGAATGGCAGACTGTCATCACAAAGTTCACATCTTATATTCTGGAGTTGGGTGATGCCCAACTATCCTCAGCTGTCACCCAGACAAAGGCAT
Source organism: Tamandua tetradactyla (assembly GCF_023851605.1). Classification (NCBI taxonomy): domain Eukaryota; kingdom Metazoa; phylum Chordata; class Mammalia; order Pilosa; family Myrmecophagidae; genus Tamandua; species Tamandua tetradactyla. The sequence continues at coordinate 48,615,503 of NC_135341.1, read as the reverse complement.
GTAAAATATGGCAGCTGATAACAGCAGCTGCTGGGACACAAGAGAATGACAGCTTCAGGGGAAGAAGGCTATGGAAGGGCTACAGACTCAAAGCACAGCTGACTGAGGCCACTTAGTTGCCTGGCCAGCAGCCCTGCATGTCCCCGGGGCCTCACAAGGATCCCCGTCTTCCAAAATTGTGCAGAAGTGCATTCCCTGAGTCATGGAGGCGAGGTTAATAAGAGTTGATGATTCAGTTAAGGTAGTAAGGAACTGTGCATTGGATTTAAAAATATATATTATCAAAAGGCTTCAATGTGCTTTAAATTATTTGGTGCCAAAAGGAACAAGTGTCATTTTCCTGGGACATCACTTGTCTCAGTAGGGAACACTGGAGAAGTGAGTCACGTAATAGTCAGAGCATCTTAGGAGGCTGGTGAAGATTAGATGTCTTGCTCTGGGACAAAATCTTGTTCTTAGAGAAATCCCACTAGCATGTCATGCACAGGACATAAGTTGGGCAGAACCAATGGGGCAGCTGTGTGAAAGAGAATCCCCAAGCATCTCAAAATGGCCTGGGCATCAGTCTCTGCCCCTTTATTCACCTGGAGGAATTCTGACTCTTTCTTCCACACCCAGCTCAAATGCCACCTTCTTTGGAAAGGTTGACACTCCTCCTAGGCCAGGCTCTTCATAACTATGCCAGCCCTGATGTTGGAAAATCATTTTATCACAACTTCCCTTTTGCCCTGGGTCATTCTAGCCCTGAGGTCCTTCCTTGCTTCCTGCAGCTGTCCCATGGGGAGAACTCTTACCTGCCCTCTGGGGACCACTTCCTGCCCAGAGCTCGGAGATTCCTCCTCACCATCATCCTCCAAGTCCTCGAGGTCAGATTCACCCTCAGCAATGGGCACAGAGATCCACACGTCGGGATTGGTGATGAAGTCACTGTGTTCATCCCTGGGGCCTTTGGCAGTGGAAAGCCCTCCAGGGTCACCCACAGTGGCATCAGCAGCAATGTGGTTCTTGGCAGTGGGGCTTGAGAGTGGGAGTTTCACTACCAGCTGGGGCTTCGCCTTGGGCCGGAGGAACAGGCAGGGCCTTTGGAAGAAGTTGCAAAGTGCCTGCCTGGTGCGATGGCCAAAGGTCTGGATCCTGTTCAGGGCTAATTGCAATTTGTTCACCTCCCCATCTTCTTCTGGGGCTGTAAGGTTGTCAGCACTGAAAGAGTTCAGCAGCAGGGCGATGAACAGGTTAAGTACCTGAAGAGGATGTATGGAGAAGATCAATCAATGGACTGAGCCCTACCACAGTCCAACAGGTTGACAGCCAGATGGCCACAGCCTGGCCTCTCCCTGCCCACCTAAGACTCTTTCCCTCCTGGAAGAATGGACATTTTGAGAGTGGCCAAGAGGACCCTCAGAAGTCCATGCACCCAAGGCTTGGAAGCATGTTCTCCACCATAATGGAAGATCACCCAGGACATTAAGGGTGAGAAAGCACCAGCCTGCTTGGGACCACTCTCATCTGTCAAAGCCTTGGGTTCTATTTCTCATTCTGGAACCATGAGCACATTTCCTCTTGCTTCCACCTTCATGTTCTTCACCTCTAGGCAGGGAGTGGGACTCTACTTTTCAGATTGGTTGGGAAGATGAAATGCAGGGGGATGTAAAAGTGCTCAGAGACAAACTCCTTGCCTGACAGTTAGGGACCTGGTAGCTTTGGGATGGGTAAATGCTGCAAAAAACAAAACTGGAGCTGCTCCCATCATCGATGTGGTGCGATCTGGCTACTACAAAGTTCTGGGAAAGGGAAAGCTCCCAAAGCAGCCTGTCATCGTGAAGGTCAAATTCTTCAGCAGACGAGCTGAGGAGAAGATTAAGGGTGTGGGGGGAGCCTGTGTCCTAGTGGCTTGAAGCCATATGGAACAGTTTCATTAAATGCTATAACAGATGAAAAAAAGAGAGACAGCAAGTTTGGCCAGGAAAACAGACAGAGGTGGAGAGCAGGAGTTTCAGCCAGACCCACAGTGGGGAATACAGGCAGAAGTCATCTCCAGGTCAGGGCCAGGATGGGAAAGACATAGAAGAGTCTGAATTCGTTGCTACCTTCCCTCCTTTTGTTTAAGCTTTCACCTATCTGTAAAACCCTTATGGGGAAAATAACTTAGGCTTATTTTCAGGGCTTTAAGGAAGGGAAGCCCACATCCCACCACGCTGCTAGCCAGTGCTGGGAGGGCAAGGATGTTGAACTGTAAAGTGGACGGAGACAAGCTGTGGGTGAGGAGCCAGGGTGGGACAGTGAAGGAGGGCCAGAGCTGACTGGCAGGACAGTCTCCAGAGGGACTCCTCCCAGACCTGGGAGGGGCTTTTGTTATTATCACTGTATCTTTTGATGTTGTTTATGACCCAAGTTCTTTCTTTCATTTTGTCCAATTATGACTGACCCTTGTTCCTAGCTTGAACCTGTGCTGCCTGGAGAAATCAGTCAGCTCTTGTTCTCTTAAAGAAAAATATCTTCTGAGGCTTCCTATAATGGGGAAGGAAATTTTTCCTTCAATAACTAACAGCTAACATTTATTGAGTTTCTGCTGTGGCTCCAGACAATTTGCATATGTCATCTCCTGTAATTTAACTCTCCCAGTAAGCCCATGAATAAGCAATATTTTCTTGATTTTAAGGAAATTAGAGCTCAGAGAGATTTAATCTCTTGCTCTGGGTCACCCAAATAGTGAATGATAGCGCTAGAATTCTAAACCAGTCTTTCTTTTTCTATAATGTATGCTTATTCCAGAAGTCAGATTGCCTCTTAAAGTGTGTCCTACATGACTTTGAAAAATCTGAGGACTGAAAATCAAAGAGGAACAATTTGGGCATAAAAACATGCAATGTCAAAGCTTCTTAGGATAGCCCAGAAGTGTCTTCAATTGCTTATGAGACAGTCAGCGCTCGCAGTGGGGCTCACCACTCACCACCAGGTTCCCCAGCACCATCACTGTCAAGAAAAGGATGAGGCATACAGATTTATCACCAACTTCCATGCAGTTCCACATGTTTTCAATCCATTCTCCACAGAGGATCCGGAAGATAATCAGGAAGGAGTGAAAGAAATCATTCATGTGCCAACGTGGCCATTCTTCGTCGGGCTTGGCGATACGACTACGGTTTTCCTTGTAGCTGTCCCCAAGGAGCTGCTTGCCAACCAGAGCGAAGATAAAGACAATGATGGCCAAGATGATGGTGAGATTCCCTAGGGCTCCCACGGAGTTCCCAATGATCTTGATGAGCGTGTTTAAGGTTGGCCAGGACTTGGCCAGCTTGAAGACCCGCAGCTGCGGAGAAACAGAGACTGCATCAGAACCTGGCAGCTAGTCTCACCAACTTTCATCTGAAGTTGTGTCCAGAAACCCAAGGTCTGGAAAAAGTAGAAGACAGTTCATTTCATTAAGACAGAGTGCTCCCTGGAAGCTGTTTCCAGAGACCTCTCTTTCTATGTCATAAGTTACTAAAAAATATGATCAGCCTCCTGTGGTCCCTAGGTGTCAATGTACTTCACTGACTGGCAAAGTCAAGGGTCTTATACTGAGGTGATGGTCTTGCTAACTTTACTTTGTTCAACAGTCACAGGCCTTATCCTTTGGGAAACTGAACCCAGACTATGAGAGTGGGTAGGGTATGATGGAGCATACAAATAAATGAGAACAAGCCCATTTTTTATCTGAAGGGTGGTTTGCCTCCAGTAGATAGGGCATAGCCCACTCCATTTGACAGGAAGAGCTTCTTTGTTGGCTGAACATATATTAGGGCATTTCTCATCTTGGGACAATGGGTATCATCTATTGCCCCCACCAGCTCTGAAATTGTGTGTATCTATGATTTCATGGGCCTACAACTCATATGTTTATTTTATCAACCAACCAACCTATCCCCATATTGAACATCAGCGATGCATGGGAGGCATATGGAGAGAGGTATGTAGGTGCCTGTCCTCACGGAGTTAATGCTTTAATTATAGAGACAAGACAAAGACCCACAAAGTCTCCATTGTTAACCTAAATGTGCTAAGTCCTATGAGAGAAAAAAGTATTGTGTTGTGGTATATAAAGGTATATAAACATTTAAAAAATACATTTGTATCATTCTCTAAATAGTTTGAGAGATATATCTGGGCTCATCTGTCAGTAAGTCAGTCAATTTATACTTATGGGGCACCTTATGGAGCCACTTTCTGGCCTGGATGCCAGGAAGCTGTGCTGAGCAAAGCTGTGCAGCAACAATTTTATCACCCACATTGCAGTGAGTAAATCCTGAAGGAGGAGGCTTAATCTCTTATATCAGAATTATCATATCTATTTCTCTATGAAATGGAGAGATCCATGTTCACCTTAGATCCAATTACTCTCCTCATACTGGGAGCAAAGGTTAAAACATCAGCTCTGTGAACTGGTCACAAAAGTAGCTGACAAATATAAATAAAAACCGAGGGTTAATTATATTGACATTTCTTTTGGTCTTCAGTGTCTTGGAGCAGATGGAAGAAAGAACAAAAATTGTGGAACTGTAACCCATACATTTTTATGGGTTACATACAAACTTTAAAATCTGTTATATTTCACAATAAAAAAAAAAGGAAAACAAAATTGAGGGTTAGTAATTACTGAGCCCTTTTGTAAAGGGTATTAGGACAATGCAAAATTTCTTTGGCAACCCAATTGATAAAAGTCATTGTTTTGGCAGTGAACTCTGGGCAAATACAAAAGCAGAGGCTGGGGATAGGGCCACAACATTTATTAACAACCATCCATCACACCAGGAGCCTTGCAGGGCAAACAGAACTGTGAGAGGCACAAGGAAATGCCCCCTGACACCTGAACAAAAATACTAGGGCATGGGCTCCTGCCTCCATCACACCTGGCTAAGGGTTTCTACTGGTCCTTAGTGGGAAGAGAAGACTGGAGAAATTAATATTAGAATCTCTTTAGATAAGAAGTTATTGCTTTTTGTCCATAAATTGAGCCATGTTAAACTCTAAGCAAATTGTGCATAATTCTCACTATAGGGCACAAGTCCAGTTGTTTTCTATTAATTCTTTTGTGGTCTTTTTAAAGGGCAAGAAAACAGAATCCCTCTAGGTTCAGTTATGGAGAAATACTGGGCTTGGGACCCTCTAATGTTAGCTGGTCAGTCAACACATTTACATACAGAGTGCCTGCTGCCAGGGCTGTAGTGCCAAACAACCTGATCTACTCTTGCTGATGCCTTGAGCGAGTAGTAAAGGGGAGTAACCCACCTGCAGCCGTGTTCCCCATGACCCTCACCCTCACTTCCCAACCAAAGGCACCCTGTAGTCTTTGCCCAGCTTAGCATTAAGGCAAAAGCATTTCTTCTCATTGTCACATAATATTTATGAACAATTACTTTTAGTAGAAGCAGAATATTCCATCATATTTAATCATTTCTTTAGTTGATCTCATAAATAATGTAAAACTTCCATTTGAAAAAAAAGCTGGAAGGAAATGAACCAAGTTGGAAACAGTAGATATTGTTTAATATCCAATCTTAGATTTAAACTTTTCTATAGTTTTCAACTTATTGTAACGAGGATACTTTCTTTCCACAATAGGATGAAAGGCAAGTCTAGTATCTGTTCACTACTGGGGAGGTGAACATTTGGTGATAAAATGGGCCTCGCATTTGTGAAAAATATCAGAAGACAGTGCAATACGGTAGACTATGAACTTGGTTCCCCCTTACCATGGAAAACAACTAAAAAGTCTGAATAAAAAGATCTTAAATACATTGATGATCTGTCAATAAAGTAAGCAATTCTCATCCAAAAAGTAAATAAATAGGGGACTTCAGAAGGATAATCAGATCACTGAAGCCAGATTTTCCCCTGATTTATAAAGCAGCCAGAGAAAAAGACATGTTTCTTTTAAAGGAACAACTGTTAAATTGAAAGCTGACTGTTTTCAGCCGGAATACTGTGGAAAGTCAGAATGGAAGCCAGAATGCTGTGTAGTAATACCTTCAATGGAATGAGATAAAATAACTTGTCTTATTCAAAATGGAGTGAATTTGAGCTTAGGTTTTAATGGTCTCATAAGGCATGAGGAGCAGGAAAAATGCCTGCCTAAGGCAGAGAGTCTAACAGGAGTCCCTCCTCCCATGAGAGTGGATCCAAAGATCTAAGTATTATAAATAAAAGGCAATCCATACAAATGCACATAATAAAATTGAAGAGCACCAAAGACAAAGAGAAGAGTTTAAAAGCACCCAGAGTAAAAGACAGATTACTTTTAAAAGAACAACAGAAAGTTGACTGCTTACAGCCAGAATACCATGGAAAGCCAGAATGGAAGTCAGAATACTGTTTAATAATATCTTCAATGGAATGAGATAAAATAACTCTCAGCTAGAATTTTGTGTCTCAAGGACAAGGGCAAATTGAAGGGCAAATAAACAAAACGGAGAAAGGTTACTGCCAGAAGGCATTCAATAAAATAAATTCTAAAGGATGTACTGTAGGCAGAAGGAAAGTGCTTCAAGAATGAAGGTCTGATTAGCAGGAAGGTATAAAGAGCAAGAAAGTGTGAAGTATGAGAGTGAATCTAAATCAATACTGACTGGATAAAACAATGGTGCATTGTAGGGTGTAGAGTCAGTAAGACTGACTAGATGGTCAACCATTCACTTTTCCTCTTCCTAGATACAAAGGATGACTCGGTTTTCCAGCCTCACCTGCAGATAGATTGGGATCATGTTATTGGATTCTGGCTGATGGAGTGGAGACAGAGGTAATGCATGCGACTTTCAAATACAGCCACAAAAAACTTCTTTCTCATCTGCTTCCATGGCCATCATTGAAGGTTTTGACATCACAAGATAGAATGATCTTGGATCCCTGAGTCACTACTTGGAGCAGATCCTTCCAGGACATTTTTCCAACCAGCATTGGATATGCTGTAAGAAGTAAATCTCTATTGTGTTAAGCTAGAGATTTAGGGTTTTTCTCTGCAGACAGTGTAAGGTAGTAATTGAGTAAGGTAGTAATAAGCAATGGAGAAATCAATAATGTAGAAGAGAACTGGTGTCATTTCAAAAATATGATAAGTAAGATACTGGCTTAGTAATCATGTGGTAGACAACAAGGAAACTGATATAAGAAGGTTTAGGAAGGGTTGATTGTGTCATGCAGTGGTGGAAGTATTGTCGATGATAATCTTGGGGCAAATCATGAGGCTCCTGAGCCTGTAGCTCTGAGAAAATTTGGTAAAACAGAACTTAGCATTGTGTGTCATTTGTAATTGGTTATGGTGGCAAGACATTATAAGGAAGAGATGAGCTCAGGAAAGATTTGCCTGGCTTATAAGAAGAAATGAAAGGCAATAAGATTCAAAAGCTTTGAGTCTTGAGGATTTATAAAAATATACTGCTTCTAGATCCCAAACAGTAAGCATAAGATTAAGTCTTTAAGTGTTAAAGACTATACTAGTTTCCTAGGCCTGCTGTAACATATTACCACGAACTTGGTGGTTTGAAACAACAGAAATTTATTCTCTCATGGTTCTGGAGGCTGGAAGTCTGAAATCTTGGTGTTGGCAGGGTCATGCTCCTTTTGAAATCTCAGGGGGAGAATACTTCCTCATCCCTTCTACTTTCTGGTGGCTACTGTCAATCATTGGTATAACCTGGTTTGTGGACCCATAATTCCGATCTTTGCCTTCATCTTCACATGCTTTAAACCTTGTATTTTTCTGTGTGCCTTTTCATTTTCTGATGCTTATAAGGACACCCATCGTTGGATTTGGGCCCATTCTAATCCATGATGATCTCTTCTCAAGACCCTGCCTTTAATTATATCTTCCGAGGCCCTTATTTTAGATAATGTCACATTCAGATGTTGGGTTGATGTATCAAGCTGTATAAAGTCAAATTTTTCAATGAAATAGCCAACTCTGAGAAAAGATTATATTAATGGTGTAGCCATAACTAAGTTGAAAGAGTAAAGCATGGGACAAGAAAGCAGAATTGAGAACTTTGTCACAGAAAACACTATGGATGTGTGGAATACAGAGTGCTCAGTAGTCATCTTAAGTTTTTGAAGGAATTGAATTACGAAAGATATCATGAGCCCTGACTTAAAAAGCCTTTGAGTGTTTAAAACTGAAAATCAGACTTGGCTTGCTAGCTTTCCCAGGAGGCAAGCTTTGAAGGCTTTACAGGCCCTTTTCAGGTGTGGCCAAGGCACTTCTTAAAGGAGACCCACTAATTGCTGTGCGGCTTTTATCAGAATATGAAATGGGTGAAAAATAAACCTTGATTGGGTTAAGCCACTGAGTACTTGGGAATGTTTGTATTGCAGCTAGCTTATTTATATGTGTAAAGTTTTTTTTTTTAAGCAAGGTAAAATTAAAATACTTTACACAGTATTAAGTTGTGAGGCAGGAAACTAGAAAGGAAAGTTGTCCTAGAGGAAGATAAACAGTCCACTTAACTTGTTACTTTCATTTAACTACCCACACTGTAATTTCTAAGGTAACTACTCAAAGAATAGAAACAGAGTAATTTCTAAACCAGTAAAGGGGGAAATAGAGCAAAGAAAAATAATCCAAAATAAGTCAAGAAAGATTAAAGAGAAGATGGGGGTAGGGTGGGGAGAAGAGAGAGAGGGTAGAGAGGAGAGGGAGAGAGAGGGAGGAAGGAAAAGAGAAACTAAAATGAGAAATGAATAGAAAGCCTCAAATATACATATCCAAATGCATCAGCATTCACAATAAAATAAGTAGATAAATGTGCTGGTTAAAAGACAAATATTGGATTGTCAGAACTGAAAAAATTCCTAAATCTAATTGCATGTATTTATAAGAGATACATAAAAACCCCAAGGACACTCAAAGACTATAAGTAAAAGGATGGATAAAGGCATGTTAGGCAAATTCTAAACAAAAAAAAGCGAGGGTACCTAATTAACATCAAGCAAGTGATACTAAGGCAAAAGGCATTTCTAGACATAAAGAAGCTCAATTCTTCATGATGAAAGTTTCACTTTATTAGGAAGATACAACAACTTAAAACATGTATGCACTTAATAACACAGACTCAAGACAGAACTGTAAGAAAAAACAGACTAAACCGTTATCATAGTGGGAGATATTTTCACACACTGTCCTCTCAGCAATTGCTAGAACCAGGCATCCAAAAATAAGCAAGGCTGTAGAGTATTTGTACCACGCAATGAGCTTTCTCTTCCTGGTGGATATATGCAGAGCATTGCACCCTACAACTGCAGAAGACACATTCTTTTCAAACACATAAGGAACATTTTCAATATACTGAGCCAAAAAATTATCAGGAAATTTCAAAGCATTTCTACCATACAGCATATGCTCTCTGACTATAATACAATTAAGCTAGAATTCAATAGCATAAAGATAACTAGAAACACCACATGTTTCAAAATTAAGAAACACATTTCTAAATAACCTTAAAGGAAAAGAATAATTCAAAGTTGAAATTAGGAAATATTTAGAACCAAATAATAAGGAAAATTCTGCATATTAAAGTAGTTCTTGGCAGGAAATTTATGTCTTAAATAAGTATATTAGAAAAGAAAATATCTATCTTAAGAAGTTAGAAAAGAGGAGCAAAATATGTAGAATGGAGGATAAATGTAATTAAGATGCAGGATTAATTGAAATAGAAAACATCAGGGAAGTAGAAAGGATCAACAAGCCAAAGGTTGGTTATTTGAAAAGACTAATTAAATGGACAAATCTTGGCAAGAACAAAAGAAAAAATATTAGAGACAGTACAAACCACTATTATTAAGAAAGAAAAAAGTGACATAAGTACAGCTGATATAGACCTCTAAAAAATAAGAAAATAGTACCACAACTTTATGCTAATTATCTTGAAAATCTAGATAAGGAAAAATTGTTAGAATAATATAATTTACCAAAACTTACTTGAGAAATAGAAAACCTGATTGGTGCTGTAGCTATTAAGAAAATTAAATCAGTAGTTGCAAACCTTGACCTCCAACTTGTGAATTCTAACAAGGAACAAATAATTCTAATCTTACTCAAAGATTGGGCTTAGAAGAGAAAGAATATTTCTGCACTATTTTAATGGAGATTAGCATAACCTTGATATGTGATACCAAAAATCTGGCAAGGACAATGCAAGTGAGGAAAATTATAGGCCAGATATTACTCATCAACATGGATATGAAAGTCTCAAATTATTAGCAAAATGAATCTTCCAATGTCTAAAAAATTACATCATGACCAAGGTTGGGTTTATCTCAGAATTGCAAGTTGATTTACCATTAGAAAATCAATTAACATAATTCACCTCTTTAACAGATTAAAGAAGAAAATGTGATTATCTTAATACATGCAGAATAATTGTCTGATAAAATTAAATACTGAGTCATGGTAAACATTCTTGACAAAGAGAGTCAATAAAGGGTATCTTGACATAAACATCAGACTTGGATTGAAAGCATCCTTTTGGGATTAGGAAAAAGTGAGGATATCTGCTACTAACACTACTTTTCAACATTGTATGGGATGTCCTCACCAGCATAATTACATTATAATAATGTATTATAAAGAGACAAATAGTATAAGGATTAGAAAAGAAAAAGCAAAACTCATTATTTGTACATTATTATATTCAAAGAAAATTTAAAAGCTATATCAGAATTAATAAGCACAATTTCCAGATACAAAAATATTACATATAAAAATGCAAGACAAATACGAAACAGTTAAAAAAAGGACATTAAGAAAGAGATGTCATTTAGAAGAACATAAACAACTAGGAAGTATCTAGGAATAAATCTAACTGAAGATATGCAAGACCTTTATGGAGAAAATAATAAATCATTATTGGATGAATTTATTGAAAGATCCAAATAGACGGAGTGTATACTGTATTTATAGATTAGAAGATCACATAATGTAAAGGTGATGTAAAAGAATATATTATTCCCCAATATATCTGTAGGTTATTGCAATCCCAATGAAAAATTTCAACAGTTTTGTGTATATGTGTGTGTGCAATTTGACAAGCTGATTCTAAAATGAACATGGAAGTGCAGGGGTCAAGATATTCTTGGAGAAGTAAAGCAAGGAGGGTGGTTTGCCCTGCCAGACACAGATACACTTATAGCTGTAGTAATTAAGACAGTGTGATATTGGTGCAAGTAGAGACCAAGGGACTAATAGAGTAAGACCTTAAATGATGGGAAGAGGAGTGATGCTATTTTGAGAGGGAGGAAAAAGTTAGAATAAAGATGCAGCATTTTTATTTTTTCCTTCTACCCTTCTGTCTTCCAGTCAATCAACAGATGTCTATTCTACTATGGGCTGGGCATACTATGTGCTGAGCATAGTAGGAACTCCTACTATGTGCAAGGCAGCCCTTGGGACAGAATGGTAAGCAAGAAAACTGGCTCTTGTTTCATGGAATGTAATGATAATTCTAGACTCTGAAAAATGGATTAATTTGATGAGTGAATCCAACTTTAGAGTGTGCTTGGGAAGAGCCTCTCTCAGGAGGTGACATGTGAGATCAGTCTGAAAAGATGGGAATGAATGTAAATGAAGAGCTAGGGGAAAGGCATTCCAGGCAAAGGGGAAAAAATGTGCAAAGGCCCAGAGTGAGGAAAGTTTTGTTTATGCTTGAGGAGTAGAGAAGAGGCATTTATGATGAGCAAATTGAGCAAGAGGGAAATTATTTGGAAAAGTGGCCAGGGTGTGATAATTCAGGACTTCATAGACCATGATAATGACTTCAAATTTTATTTTCAGAGCAATGGGAACCATGAAAGTCATAGTCAAGGGAAAGCCATCATGTGATTTATGTTTTTTAAAAGTCATTCTAGCTGCAAGGTGGAGGATTGACTGTAGAAGGCAAGAGTGGAGGCAGGTAGATCAGTTGGCAGACTATTGCAGAAGTCCAGTGAAAGGCAGTGGTGGCTTACCCTAGAGTCTGGGCAGTGGAGATAAAGATGATTAGACAGATTTTAGATGCATTTTGGAGGTGGAACCAATACCATCTGGAGATGGATTGGAAATGAGGGATGAGGAAAATAGTGGGATCAAGGGTGAGTCTTTGGATTTTTGGTGTGAGCAAAAGATTGGATGATGATATCAATAAACAAACCGGGAAGGTCTAGGGAAGACGATTCTGGGGGGAGAGATAATGAGGAAATTCTTTGTAGATGTGTTAAATTTGTGGTGGCTGCTAGACATCTAAATAGAGAGAACCTGTAAGGAGTTACATACAAAAGCCTGAAGCACATAAAAGAAATCTAGGATAGATATACAGATCTTGGTATTTACAACTTGGACGACCACTGAAGTCAAAGAAGAAAATAAGGCCTTGCAGACTGTAAGTTTTAGAAACTGAGAAAAGTGAGGTATGAGAAAATCCAGGAGAGGGTGTTTCAAGAAAATATTTCAGGTGGGAGAGGGTGATGATTCTGCTCAGACCTGCTGAAAAATTAAGATTTAAACAGAAAAGCAAATTTTGGATTTGGCAACGTAAAATCATGGGTAACCTTGTCTGATAAGAGCTGTCCTAATGGTGTGGAGAAAGAAGCCATATTAGAGACGATTGGTGAGAAAATGTGAGGTGAGGGAGTCAAGTCGTCACCTATTTTGAAAAAGGTGAGGCTGTAGCTGGAGGATGATGTGAGTTTTTTGAGACTGGCGATAACTGATTGTGCGAAATCCTTGAGAAGGAGAGATGGAATGGGGTCCAGAGCCCCAGTCAAAGTAGAGGTCTATGAAAGGAACAGGGACACATCTATTATCTCAGGAGAAATGCAGAGAAACTGAATGCAGTTATATCCATGGAGAGAAGTGGTGGGGGAGATGAAGGTGTTCTTTTCTGAAGGCTTCTATTTTATTGGTTCAGTATAAGGGCATGATCACGAGTTGAGAGTAGTTGGGGGTTAGTGCAGGATGGGAGAGAAGACGTGGAAAAGTTGAGGAGGGAGGTAAAGATATGAAATAGTTATCTCAGAGTGTAGGAAACCAACTAACTAGATAATTAAGACTTTAGTAAGTATAGTAGGGTAATCAGGCCATTTTCAGTGTCCATTGGAGGTTTGTGGTCCTGACTTTAAAATGAAACTGATCAGCTGGATTGTGTGATTTTCCTCTAGTCATGTCCACAGCTCAGGTGTAGGCATGGCAGAGGGAGATGTTTGAGTTCAACCCCAGAGTAGGGTTTTTCCAAACATAAAAATGCAAAGGAGAAGAGGGACAAGGTAGATGAGTTCATTTTCAAAGGCATAATAATATTGACTGACCCTATTTCTAAGCCAAGGAATGAGGGAAATGGAGATGGTGGGGGAGGTGGACTAACAGACCCCTAGTGGGGATTGTTGGCTGTGGTTAGGGAATCGTAAGTTGACAAGTACAGAAGGTTCAGGAACTTAGGTGCAAGAGGACATGCACCTGAAGAATTCTGTAGACCTAAGATATGAAGAAATCCTGCCTATTTTTGACTGTTTGGGGCTTTAGGCTTTATGTAATCAAAACAAAAGTAACACATAGACTTTACAGCAACTAACTTGTATTTCCCAAAGTGTACCCAAAATTTTCCTATTCCATTAGGAAGTTAATTTTGTACCCTTTCTGGGACATAGGGGCTATGGAATATTGTTCTCTCAGTGTTTGTGCATAGATGTCTTACATTAACTATTAGCTTAGGTGCCCACCTCTTGGCATCATTCTCTAGATACTTAGAGAAATCTGTACTTCTAAAAATGTGATTTCATTCCTGCTTTCCCAAGTTTCTAGGTTGTGGAAAAAAAGAGCCCTGTAGGTCCACTCTGCCCTTCTCCTCCACGGGACGAGAGGGTACCATCACTTTAGGCACATGTCATCAGTTAGCAGTCCATGCACGAATACGTCCCAGTTTATACTTTGTTAGGCTTTCGGAGAGTTCCCCCCCCCCCAATTGAATTGGTAGATGATATTAAAATACTCAGATAAAAATCTGGATTGCTGGTTTCTCATGACAAATTGGAAACTCTGACTATAACGAACAAGGCCAACTCTTCAGTAACTCTAAGGCAATATAAGTAATACCGATTCTATGTAAACGCCCCTCCTCAGAGTTGTGTGTGGGTTGGGTCCACCTGATAAGACTGAATAGCTATTTAGACAGGGCAAAATCCAGTGCCAAAGTCTCCTCCTTGGCTGACTTAATTTCATTGCCTGCCTGGGCCCTATAGGCATTTAGGTTTGCCACCCCTGAGACAGGTAAACCAAGTCCTGAGGCTCAGTGCTGTCTCACTGGCCCCATGATGAAGCCTCAGCAGATTTCCTGGCCAAATGTCTCACTGCTCCCCTGAACTACCTGGCCTGTTCAGTCCCTGGATGCCTAGCACTCTTCCAAACTGCCAAACTAGAATTTGCAGAGATTGCTGAGCTCTTTCTTCTGCATTTTGTCATCTCTTTCCAAAACCAGACACTACGCTCCAAGTTGGCAAGGAAGCAATACTGAGAGCAAAGGGCCGGCTGGTACTAACAAGCCATCTCATGTTTTGCCCACTCTCAAGACTCAGGGCAATCTTCTTCCAGGTGGTCTTGGGACTTGAGAGATCCCAGAGGCACCAAGCTTTCCTCCTGGGAATCTGACAAAATAGATAGATGCAGCTTTTACAAGGGTGGGTGGCCTTGTAAGAGTGAGAGCAACGGGGCACCTGTTACTTGAATAGGGGAACTCTTCTTGTAGAGTGCATTCCGGAGCTGAGTTTGGAGAAGAGCAAGCAATTGTGGCTAGTAGGAGGCAGTTTATAGGTGCTGGGGATATTTTGGACTGTGATTTGGAGTGATGAGGATGCAGAGGACAAACTCCTTTTGGTGGGAAGGAGCTGGGGTTCTGCAGTCAGGCAACCTGGATTTGAATTCCAGCACTGCTACTAGCTCTGCAGCTGTGAGATTTGGGTATCAGATCATCACTTAACCATTCTGCGTCTCAGTTTTTCTCATCTATCTGTGGGAAATTAAAAGCAACTATGTCTCAGGTTGCTGTGACCATAACATGAGGTACTTTATGTCAAGGGTTTGACACTGCATGACATGTTGAAAGTGCCCAATAACCTTTAACTCCTATTGTTATTGCTGTTATTGTGATTTGATAAGAGAACAGGAAAGGTGCTTGAAAAAAAATCCTTTCTTTGTGCAGATGAGGGAACTAAAGCCAGAAAGGTGAAGGAACATCCCCATTTTGAATCTGTAAAAAGCTGGGACCCGATCCCAAGCGTCCCGACTCCCAGCTGCCTGCCTCCCTCCCACTGGGAGTGAAGACGAAGAGGGAACTGGTTAGTGGAGGTCCCAAAGGACAGCATCTGTTCCCAGGGATGGGCGTCCCTGAATCTGGGTGGGAGCTTCCCCAAGCCTCCAGGAGAACATGTTACCAGGCGGAAGGTCCGTAGCACAGACAGGCCTCCCTTCTTGGACATGCCCAGCTCCATCAGGCTCACAGTGACGATGATGCAGTCGAAGATATTCCACCTCGTCTGGAAGTAATGGTAGGGGTCGAAAGCGATGATTTTGAAGACCATTTCAGCAGTAAAAAACACGGTAAAGACCTGTTATGGGTGGAAACAAGGCTTCATTACACGGGTCTGCAGGGTCAGGAGACAGTGACAGATGGCAGTAGGAAAGCATCTTGATTTTAAAATAGCAAATCCTTTTATCTTTTTTTTTTTCTCTTTCTTCCAATTTCTATGCTATATGTAGGTTCCTGAAGGATTTGGGATGGAACACTCAATGTGGCAGAATAGAAAAATATCTGGAACAGTGTCTGGGAAATGTGCATTAGAATACATGCATCAGTTTTTCTGGACAAAATGATGGTGTAAATGGTGTAAGGGGGAGCAATCATTAAGATCATAATTATTATTATATAAATATGCAAATGAGAAGCCAATCTGATAACACAGTTTAAAAGTATGGGTTGTGGGGCAACTCAGACCCTGATGAAAAATCCTAATTCAGCCGTTTCCCGGCTTGTATAAGCTTGGGCAAGTAACTCATCATCTCTATACCTCAATTTTCCTCATCTGTGTAATGGGCCTAAAATGAGATATTGTAAAAGTGGTATTCTTAGCAAAAGATCTGGCAGATAGTATTTTATTAATAAATATAGCTATTAGCAAGAACAATAATAATACATTTTTTCTAAGGGTTTTTTTTTTCTTTCAGCTCTGAGTGTCTTTAAGTTGATTGTCTTAATCCATTGGATAGAATTCTGAAGCTGAAAGGGATCAGGACCTGGCTTGGGTCACACAACAGCCAACAAAGAAGGGCGACAGGTGAGGAAAAAACAAAGAACAGGATCAGGTGCTTTTCTCTCACAGAATCATATCCAAGTATTTCACCAGCTTGGGAAATAAGAGGTGATTGCATCTTTTTTATAGAGAAGGAAACAGGCTGAGAGTTTAAGTAACTTGTCCAATACACAAGACTGCAACTCCATAATTCAAAGAGCATCTGTTGGGCACCCTCTTTAGGCAAATCATGTGACATGGTGGGGACAGGGGATGGGGTGCTGTGTCTCAGAAAGACCTGGGTCAACTCTGGTTCCATTTCTACCGGCTGTGCCACCTTGGACAGGACACTCAACCTCTCTGAGTCTAAGTGCTCTCTTCTGTAAACTGAGGGTGATAACAAACTCAGTATTCTTTGTATTATCAGGGTGTTGTGAAGCTTAAATGAGTTAACATTTATAAAGCACCTGACTCATTCATTGTAGGCACTAAACAAATGACTTTCTTCTTTCTTTTTGTGTTATAGTGAAAGGCTTTTTCTCTCCCTAGCTTCAACTTTTCCAACTGTAATATGAGGGTGTGGGCATAAAGGTCTCTTCCAGAAGGTCCTTTGTTGTCTTATGGTAACTTGGAAATAAATTCTCCCTTCTCATTCCAGTTTCCCTTTTTTAGATATTCTTTAAATAGAATGTGACCTCTTAGGCTACGTGATACCAAACATAAGGAATGCTGATTTCACAGTATCCCAGAACCTACTGGACTCCCTTTCATATCCCTGGAATATGGAACAGGGGAGGTTTCAGGGGAAGATGAGTTATGCTTCCTCTGGTGCCCCTCTTTCCAGCTAGCTCTGCAGCCTACAAGGAGTAAGAAGTGGAAGGTGACAGTAGACCAGCAGAGCAGCTCCAGTGGTATGAAAAATGGTGTGGACTTGGAGGCAGGGCCCTGACCTTTCCTAGCTTTCATGTGCGTGCACGCACACACACACACACACACATATATGTTCACAGACACACGTGCACATCCGCATGCACACACATGCAATGGCAGGTCCCTTGAGGTGGTTTCACCCATAAGAAGTATGGGCTCTGAAACCTGCCTGTATCCAATTCCTGACTCTGCCACTTACTCCCCTTAATGATCTTGGGCAAACATTTAACCTCCTGGGCCCCAGTTTTTCAATCTGTAAAAGGGTATAATAATAGTAGCTACTGCACAGAACTGTTGTGCACATAAAATGAGATAAGCTGTGAGAAATATCTGAAACCATGTTTGGCCTAGTATAAGTGTTCAAATAAAGTTGCCTATTATTATTAGTCCTGTGGGTGGGGTAAGGGTTGAGGAAAGTTGCTGTTCCTCTGAGTCAGAGAATTTACTCAGCATGTAGCAAAATCCAGCATGGATTTTATCTTGCAAATGCAAATAGTATTTAAAAATAATGGAGACAAATTTAAAGTAGTGTCATGTCTAAATCAGATTCTCTGGTGCTTTGGTTAGATCAAAATGACCTTCAATGTCAACACTGAAAAATCATGACCACCATTTCTTTTAGTTATAAAAAGATAAGTACTAGAACTGGAAAGAACTTTATCAGGTCCGTAGATTGTCTTTAGATGAGAAAGTGTCATTTATCTTCATTTCACAGTAGAGGTAATTGAGGTATAGAGAATTCAAGTAGCTGTCCTAAATTCTGTAAAGAGGGAACTAGTTCCCCTAGCTAAGGGCTCTGTCTCCAGCTTGCTGTGCTCGTTTATCCCGACACAATTCCAGCCCGGGTTCTTCAGGCTTGCTAGCATACATCTCCTGCATTGCCCCCTCTGTTCTCATCTAACAAAATCAGAACCCCAGGGGATGAGGCTTGCTCCCACTCCTCCCCGAAGCCCTCCAGCATGCCAGTGCAGGCAGCGCCTCCCAGTGCACTCACAATGTTGCCTATTTGGAGCATGGCGATGAAGGCAGGACTCATGCCGTGATGCTCCATGGCCATGAAGACTGTGTTCACCATGATGCAGAAGGTGATGGTGAGCTCTGCAAAGGGGTCTGTCACAATCTTAAAGAGAAGCGTCTTGAGTTTCACCCATGTGGGGCAACACTTCCAGATCAGATACTTCCGAGCCAAGCTGATGAAGCGGGGCGGGCACCTCCCCTGTTGAGACTCCTCTAGTTCTGCATCACAGGTATGGTCAATGACAACCATCAGAGCACATTGCCTCAGGCCCCCAACCCGAGGTCATCTCCTAGACCCTGTCATCACTAATAAGCACTATCTCCAGCAGCTTGATTTCAGCTTTCTCTCTGATGATATTCACTACTTTCTGAGCTCCTTTAATTCAGCAACTTCAATCTGAGCTTCCAAAGCTTCCTATACTTTTGTATTTGCCCATCGTGAATGTTTGTCCTTATTTCTCAACTTACCCAGCTTAAATTTCATGTCCATCATTCTAATCAGTCCTTTGTAGATATCCTCAATTCCCTTGCTCCTCTCTATCTCCACTGTACTTGCCTGGCAAAACCCCAACCATGAATAAACCCAATTTGTAGCCCACTCTGAGCCTGTACCCAAACAGTTGAATCTGGATGGAGAGTAAGCTACGCTGATGGGTTCCATTTTTGAGATTCATGATCCCACCTTGTCACTGTCCTGGAAATCCTTCTTGAGTTTCTGTATTCCATCCATTCCTTACTCCTCCTTCCCACTCCTCACTCTTAACTCAGAATATAGAATTTTATACAGAATATAGAATTGCTCACAAAAGAACTTCCTCATCTTCCTATCCCAAGTCTCCAACACATGGGAAAGTCCATCTCCAAATTCTGCCCTCCAGCCCATCACAGGGCATACACTCCTCCCAATGTATACGGTCTCTCCCCCTCTCCTACTTGAAGCCTGTGTTAGCCTATTCCTTCCCGTTTTGCACCATTCCCATCAGCAGGCAAACATGCTTTCATTGTTTATCAATCCTGAAAAAGGTCTCCCTGCACCCCATGTTCTCCTGTAGCTACTGGTCCCCTTAATAACAAAATTCTTTGTAAGAGTGTTCTACAAGTACTTTCTCCACTCATCTTCTGTTCTTTCCCCAGTCCTTGGAATCAGGCTTTTACCCCTACCAAGTTCAAACTGTCAATTTCCAGTGATCAGCTTACTCTGCCACTTACAGCATTTGACAGAATTTATTATACATTCTGTGCAAAGCTTTTTCCATTTGACTTTCAGGACATCACAATTTCTTGTTTTGTTTTTTTCTCCCACATTACTGACTGCTTCCTCTCAGTTTCTGTTCATGGCTCCCTCTTTCTTTCCTGCCTCTAAATGCTGGAGAACTCAAACATTCTCTCTTTGGTGTCTCTCTCTTTTTCTCTATCTAGGCAAGCTTTATTTATTTATTTTTTTGCGTGGGCAGGCACTGGGAATTGAAGCCGGGTTTCCAGCACAGCAGGAGAGAATTCTGCCACTGAGCCACCATCGCACCGCCCTATCTAGGCAATCTTACTGAGCCTCAAGACCTTAAAAAACCATCCATATGATCATTCCTTCCAAATTATACGTCCAATATCTGATGTCTCTCTTGAGCTCTAGGCTCATCTCTCTGAGAGTTACCTCCATTATATCTCCATTCGGATGTGTAATTGGGGCCGCTTCTGTGGAGGACACTTTTATAGCTTTAGGTACATCTATAAATTCCACTGTAACCTGCAGATATACCAGCCTGTGTGAGCACAGAAAGATGCTGTCCGTTGTTTATAATTAAAAAAAAAAGGAAGCCACTGGTAAAGTACATTATGAAAAAGGGATGAGGCAGATTTATTTGTGGTGATATATATAAAGATCTTTATATATGTATATACATGTGTGTATGTGTGTGTTTATATGAACAGAATATTGATGGAAGGATACAAAAGAAACTGGGGGAACACCCAGATACTGAGGGACAAGGTCTTTAGTGGGAGGGAGACATAGGTTCATTTTATACACATCTGTAGTATTTGGGTATTTTTTTTTACTATATACTTTTTTTTAAAAAAAAGAAAATAAATGCCTGCAAATAAATGCATACTCTAGATTTTTGCCAACAGTGCTGTTTTTCTACAAGTAATTAAAAAAATTGTATGTAGTCAAATTTATTGTTTTTAAAATGTATTCTTGTTTTCAATCCTGGTATATGAAGCCTTTTACTGTAAGGGTTGAAAAAAACATTTTCATATTTTCTTCTAGCCCTCTGTAGTTTTACTTTTTTATTTAAAATTGTGGTGCATCTGGATTTCATCTGGGGTAATGGTTAAAATATTGATTCAGTTTATTTTTTCCAATTTCTGATTATTATATCTACACTATTTATTTAATAATCTCTTCTTTTCCCATGAATTTGAAATTCACTTTTATCATATATGAAATTTCTTTATATTCATGTGTCCATTTCTTTTCCATAGATACAATTGTTTTTACTGTCACATTGTTTTAAGTGTTTACTTTGGATTTATAATCTTTAAACTATTTAGTCAAATAAAGTCGAAGAAAATAGAGGAAAATAGCAGTCCTATCACAGACAAAATGTGAATTTCCTTAAAATATAAAAACATCTTAAAAAAAAAGGAAAAGAGCAGTTCAAAAGAAAAATAATCAGAGAGTTACAGAAAAGGAAATTCAAATGGTTTGTAAATATTTTAAAAGACGCTAAACAATAATCAAAATAAGGGAAGTACAAAATAAAAATTGTGGTAGGATATCATTTCCACTAATCAGACTTATAAAGATAAAACAGTTTGATAATTGTGTTTAGGAGGGTGTGGGTAAAAAGGTAGTCTCATCGATTGTTTGTATGGGTACTACATTTGTCGTAAATTGAATTATGTACCCCAACAAACACAAGTTCTTACTCTTTATCAGCATCCCTGTGAGTGTAATCTCATTGTAAATAGGACCTTTTGAAGATGTTATTTTTAGTTAAGATGTGGCCAATGAAGCAGGTTGGGCCTTAATCCAGACTACTGGAGAATTTATCAAAAGAACCTGAAGTCACACAAACCAGAAAGGAAAGGATACTGCCATGCAACAGAAGGCAGAGATACAAACCAAAGAACCCCAAGGTGTGCCAGCAGTTACCACCAAATGCTATAGTCTTTGGGGAGAAGTCAAGTTTTGTCACTATCTAGATTTTGGATTTTGAACTTCTTCTAGCCTCAAAACAATGAGGCAATGAATTCAGGTTGGTTCAGCAAACCTGTTCTTTAAGCCAACCCATTGTTTAAGCCAGCTGGTAGTTGTGATTCCATCCCTGGCAACCAAGACAATATTTATGGAAAGAAATATAGCATCATCTTTCAGAATTAAAAATGCATCTTCCCTTTGAGAATAAATTTTACTTCAAAGCATTTAATCTGTAATAAAATTTATACATGTACAAAGCAATGTGTCTACAAGATTATGGATTGCAGAGTTTACTTCCCATCAAGAAGGGACTGGTTAAATCAATTAGGTTACATTCATACAATGTGATACTAACAATTGCTGGAGAGAATGAAGGTACCTATGTGGAACAATTTTCAAAATATATGAGTGGAAAAGAACAGTTCCTGCGATATGCTACTATCTGTAAGGAAGAAAAGAAGATTTATATATTTTTGCTTGAACATAGGTAGAATATTTCTGGAAGGATACACAAGACAACTGGTTTGAATATTGTTTCTGGGGAAGAAAATTGGGTGGACAAAGGGCTTTTCTCTTTTTTTTGAATGCTCTTTTGTACCTTTTAAATTATGTATACTGTATTGCTTATTCAATAAAAATGTTCTCTATGTAAATTTGATAGAGCGATTCTATTTTAAAATAGTTGGAGTGAAGAATGTGCTGCCCCTTCTACTTCTTGAAGTCACCAGAGGCATCAATGAGACTGGGAGACAAAAATGCAAATTCTATTTTTGATCAAACTAGGAGACATCCAAAAACTCAAAATATAATCTATGTGCCAAAGTTGGTAAGTGCAGCAAAGGTCAATCAGAATGCAGGAGGAAGCTCTGAGGGGACACTTGAA
The DNA here is from genome assembly GCF_023851605.1 of Tamandua tetradactyla. Taxonomy (NCBI): domain Eukaryota; kingdom Metazoa; phylum Chordata; class Mammalia; order Pilosa; family Myrmecophagidae; genus Tamandua; species Tamandua tetradactyla. Next base: position 48,593,196 of record NC_135341.1, on the reverse strand, counting down.
ACTACAGATATCAAAGCTGGCAAAGCCCAGTTCTCTAAAAGAGTTCACACATCCTGGGGCAACATTGGCAATCCTTGGTTGGGACAATGGCAGGAACTTCCCTGGATTTATTTTGGCACCCCCCAAAAGCTCAGGAAACAGTGATGAATGAGGAATTTTGCAGACATGCCTTTTCCACAGGAAGCAGTCTGTCTGTGAGGTAGGATGGGTAAAGAGAGACTCAGCCTCGTCAGCACCTGCAATGTTGCTGATCTTTGTTGGCTGGGAAGATACAGAGGCTAAAAGAATCACACATTTCCAGCTTGGAACATGACCCTGGCCCCTCTCACAGAGAATCTCCTGCAAAGAGCTAATCCAGAAAGAACTTTCCTTCTTTCCACTGGTTCTATTTAAAGAGGTGTCCCTCCTTCTACTAATGGTCCATGCCTCTACTCGTGCACCTTCCCCTGCCACCTCAGGGATGTTGAATATTACTTCTCTTTCCTCTCCCATTCACCCAGATCCTCCCAATTAGCATGTAAATATGCTCAAAACAAAACAAAATAAACAACAATGACAACAGCAAATATCTTCCTTCAACTCCACCTCTTCCCTCGTGACATTTTATTAAATCCTCCCCTTCACAGTCAGACTTCTTGAAAGGGTTGTTTATATACAATATATCCATTTCTTCACCTTTCATTCATTCTTCAGCTCCCTCTAATATGGCTTCTGCCCACTCTGCCATCCTGTCTGTCCTCTCTTGCTCAGATTGCCCAAGACTTCCATGTCACTAAAACCACTGGCTCCTTTTCAGGCTTCAACTCTCCATAGCCTTGATTCTTGACCTTTCTATTCTTCCTGAAGGATTTCAGACTGTTGGCTGCGCATCATATTCTCCTGGGTCTCCTATTTTTAGGCATCCCTTCTCAGCCTCCTCTGCTGGTTCTTTCTCTTCTGTACAACCACTAAACATTGCACTTTCTTAGGACCCTGGCTGGGCCTTCTCTTATATGATCATGTCTACTTTTCTAATTTCTCAATAGTCATCTATATTCACCCTGCCTTCAAATATGTATCTCTAGTTCACTCTCATCTTCTAAGTTCTAGATCCATTTATCATAAAGCCAACTGCCTACTGGACATCCTTTCCTGGATGTCCCAAGGGCACCTGAAACCCAACATATCCCAGTCTGAACTCATTATCTTCCCTTCTAACTCTTCCTTTGTGAAGTCCCCTGCTGCACCTAAAATGTTTTCTTTACAAGTAGCTGAACCAGCATCCCTTCAGTCACTCAAGCCAGAACCATGTGCATCATCAAATCCTGAATCATATGCCCCTTAGATAGTGCTAAAATTTTTCCATTTCCCATCATGCTTGCTGCCACTATCCCAGAGTCCAGGCACGGACATCTATTACCCGGTTTTCTCCTAAATGGTTTCCATGCCAACAACTTTCCCCTCTTAATTCCATTCGCCACAAGTATTCAGAGTAACCTTTCTAAAGTAGCTCCCCTGCCTTCAATCTTTTAATTGTGCCGTACTGTTTTTAGGATGAAGTCCAAGATCCTTAAAATGGTCTATGAGGTTCTGTGAACTTGGCCCAAGCCCATCTCTCTAGCCTTATTTTGATTCCCTCTCCTCCTTGCTTTCTATGCTCCAACTGTATTAGAATTTCTCCTTTCTTCAAATGTTATATTCTCTCTACTTCAGGGCCTTTTCTGTCCTTTATGTCTGGAATACTTCCCTGACCCCAGGCTAAACATACCAAATTTCCCTTAGCACACTGCACTTCTCCTTCATGACACCCAATAACAGCTTGTTCTCGTCTGTCTCTCCCTAAGCATGAAGGCAGAGACTCGCTTGTGCTCACTGCTGTGCTCCTGCTTCTGGTCTCCTGGTCTGGGCAATTGCCAAGTCTCAGGTTGAATGGCAAGCATCAATGGTTCACACACCCTGAGCTCAGTGAATTGCAAAGCTCTTACTGATTCAGACCAAACTTTCTCAGGTATGATAACTTCCAAAGAGGGGGCCTTTGTAAATCCTTTCATGATTTTGACAGCATCCAGCACCTTTCATGCATTCCACAGGAGTCGTGGATGAAATGTTCAAGCAGAGAAGATCACACTGGGCTGATAACTACTCTTTGATGTAACTTAAGGAAGACTTTGTCCAGATTCTCTTAAAAATGTCATCGTTTTTCCTGCCTTTCCTACTCTTCTCCCACATTATCTTCCTTGGCAGGAAGTGTGCCCTTCCCCAAGATATCTGACCATTCCTTATTCTCTTCCTGTCCGTCGGTTCATGTCTTTATAAATTAGCATTCTTCCTCTAAAGATCAATTTTGTGGAACATATTTATTCACCATTCATTCAACAATTTGTTGAGCGCTTACTATGGGTCATGCACTGCTCTACTAGGTACTGAAGATCTGGCAGTAAGCAATACAGACACATCTCTGCCCCTATGGAATTTACAGTCTAGTGAATAATAATAGCCAACAACCGTTGCGTATTGATTATGAGCACTTTGCTTATTTTAATTCGCTTAATCCTCATGAGATGCTACAAAATAAATACATTTCCACTATTATACAGATGAGAAAACTGAAGCATAGGGCAATTGGTGGACCCAAAGGTCACACAGCTTACCAGCAGTGACAGAGCCAGCCTCACACACAGGTAGGCGGGCTCTAGAACCTGTGTTCTTAACTGCTACCCTCTGTTGCCTCTCTCATCCACCCCAAGACGTGTGTTGGTCTTAATCAAATTGAGGTGTGTGTAGGGCCCACATTTTGTTCATTTCTGTCTCATTCTTGCAAAATATATTGCATCTGTCGTTAATCTGTCTGGAATTCTCTCCCCCTAAGGCTGATTCCCTTACTCCATTCAGACTTCTGGACTTACAGAGAATGGCCTTCCATAGCTACCTTATCTAAAAGAATTCCTCCCCCCCAAATCCCCTTTTCCATCTTTTCCCTTATTTATCACTGCCTCACTACCTGGATATCTAATTGTGTTTACCCTCCCCATCCACCACCCCCACCCCCACCCCCACCCCCCATATGTGGACTCAATGAAAGCAGATGTACTTCTTGTTCACCACTGAATCGCCAGCACCTGGAACTATGGAAGACATAGCAGGTGCTCAAAAAATGTTTGTGGATGAGCGCATAAATGAAAGAAGAGGGAAGGAGGAAGCTTGGCAGTGATGCAGAATAAAAGAAAAAGTAAGCCATTGTATTTAATGTTTGCTGTTGGAGGACTAGTAAGAAAAAAGATTTCCAAGCAACCCCTCTGGCCGGCATAGCAATATGGTGAAATACGATGTAGCAGGAAAATGTGAAGAGTGCAGACACTGTTACAATGAAATGTGATTAGTAAATAATTGCTAGTGAGGAAAAAAAAATAGTCTGCACACACTGCTGTTACTGGAATGGGTACACATTTCTCAAAACACAAATTCAGATATGCAAGAACTGTAACTTAAGGTTTTACTTTTTTCATAATTGAGCTCAATTTGTAGCTCAAGTCCCCATCCTGGGAACTTTCTTTTGGTTAATCCAGTGTCTGATACCTCTTCTTCATCTGAGGTCATGTCTGAGTTCTGGGGGCTCAAGGCTGGGGGAGGGTGGTGCTGGTTCCTGGTCACTGCCAAATGTATTTTACTTGAATCCTCATAGTTCCCATCTGGTCTTGGGTAGAAGCTGTTGCTTCTTTGCCTCCGTCCAGGTCTGGCTTTCACTCATCTCCTTCCATAGCCTTCAGTGTGGGTCAGGCCATCCCCCAGCTACTCTTCCATCACTCTGGGGCCATGTTGCACTCTCTCAGGCCTCTCCTACCTGGGCACTTTATCACCCACTGCTACTCTACAGTTTCTGGGCCTTGTCAGGGTATGTGGCCTTTCTGTAAGGCTTGCCACTTCTGGCTCTCACCTAAAAAGTGAGGCACAGATTATCTCTGTTCTTTTGGGCTACCTTCTCCATACCTGGAGACAAAATAAAGTCTCAATTAGGAGAGAGTCATGCTTAGGGTGAGGAGACTGCAACCATCCTCTATGTGGTCCATGTTAGATGGGAACTTGTGTGGACAGACGGACACAATTCCTAGCCACCCTCTCCCTCTACCCCTTTACTTTGTGTAAGCATCTGGAACTTGGATGCATCCTTGCGGAGATTGAGGGGGGTCCCCACTTGATTGACAGAGCTGTGAATTGACAAAGATCTCCTTAAATTGATTGACATTAGTCTTGCAACACTTGCCCTTAATTTGGCCTTAAAACAGAAATTAAGTTAAAACACAGAAATTGAAAGTCCACTGATTTTCTTGTGTATCTGTGTGATGACATGAAATTCTCTAGTACCTATGAGATCACTTTTAAATATCTAATTATGTGATTACATAAGGACCAGGTATGAATTCGAACAAGGATTGAACTAGGGTATTCCATTCTTGGTATTCTTTTGTTTTTGAAAAATTATCAACATAAATGAACCTTTTGATGAAGGGGGGTAGGGTCTAGGTCATAAGAAGGAGGAGTATTTAGGATGCCAGCACCCCAGAAATGAGTGCCATTGCAAAGAGTAGCACTTACCCTCGAGAATGGAGGTCATGATACTGACAACACTCATTGCCCTTTGGACTCGGAAAGGTTCATTCAAATATTCTGCTGACAAGAAAGTCTTCTTCTGTCCTGAGTTGAATGCCTGCTGTAACACAAACACAGAGTCAAGACACTATGCCCGTGGGAAGTCCTTGTGGCAAAAACAGATCCTTTGACTTCTTGTTGGCCAGTCCCCTATGGTTGTGAACTTCTCATCATCCTCTGCAGTGATGCTTGGAGAAACAGGGAGTGAGAGCTCAGGCATGAAGAACAGGCCCCACAATTGAGTTGGAACCAGAGCTCACCTGTTTGCTGTAAGAAGTGAAGTCAGGATCCACCAAAGCCACCTGAGTACAGGATCTTAGCACCAGAGTGGGAATGGGGCTGCCTCAAGTGTCTTAGAGGTTTCTACAAAGGGAAGGGGGGAACTGCAGGAGCAGTGGGCCAGGCAGTCACCATTAAACTTCCCCTGGGCAATGCATATGACTTCTCCATAGACTTTCTACTCTATCATGTATTTTCCTCCCAACAAATGATATTTCCCTTCCCAATATGCACCCAAGTCCCTTCTAGACAGTGGCTTTCTTTCTGAAGGGAACATTTGCATGTTTTGATTATTCAGTTGTTAGTTGCCAGACACAGTATTTCAAAAATGCCTCTTGTATGGCCCTTTCTTCTTTGAGTCTCCACTGGAAGACTCTCTTCTATGCTGGGTCCTGGCTCTAGCCACATACATACCCTAGACCTGGGGAGTCTGAGGCCCACAATGGCTGATTCAGCACTGAACAAACTATTTAGGGTCCAATCCATCAAACATTTATTGAGTACCTACCATAAATGAAGTTCATAGCTATACAGTAGGTATTTAATTAATATAAAGACATTAGAGAAAGTTTCCAACCATGAGGACTCAAACTGAAGATACTAGTAGCTACTACTGATTGTTGTTTGTCAGACACATGTATATAAATGTAGGTACTTTATTTAATCCTCCATCTATTTGGAAAACTTTTTATAGAAGAGACATGGAGGCCTGGAAAATTTAAGGGACTTCATAAAAATGACTTGGTTGGTAAATGGCACAGCTGGGACTGAAATCTAGGTCTATGTGAAATGGAAGAGCTTAAAGAGTTACTCTTGTGTTAGCCAAATAACTTAACTAGAAAGAATAAATAACTAGAATATTAGATATTTATTAGAATATCTAGGGAGGAAGAAATTTTGGTAATGCATAAATGAGGGTGAGGGGCCCATGACAAAGTTTCTTGAATGAGACATTTTCTAGAATACTAAAATATCTCACAGATAACCCTGAAAACTCTGATGTTAGAACTTCGTGTTGGCAATTTTGTTCGACCTTGGTGACTGGCTCTCCATCTTCTCTGCTCTATTCTGAGCCTGGAGATGGTAACCTGTACAAACTGCATTACTTTCACCCTCTGGTTCTGGACAGGTTTGGCGAATGGGAGGCACAGATAGGTGATCCGAGGATGGAAGGAGAGGCTGGGTACCTATCTACTGACTTCTTCCCTGTTGGACCATAGTCACATGGCGTCCGTGATCTTGCACCTACAGTCATAAATGCTGTCAGACTGTTTATCTTATGCAGCCACAGCTTTTGCTGGGTTCTGATTCTTGTCCTGCCTCTCATCCCTTCAGCCTAGGCATGGAATAACTTCCCATTGTTGCTAGTCTCTAGATTCCTTTCTGTCCCTTGTTAGTTCCCTCTAAAAAGACTTCATTAAACTCTCTCCAGTTGCCCATTGGAGTGGTTCATCTGTTTCTTGCTGGGACCCTGAATCACATAGCCTCCAATCAGAGTTTGATCCAAGGCAATTCTGTAAGATTTATCTGTCAGTGGTACCATATAATGGTCTCTTCTTGCACACTGCTCTGTATCCCTGGCTAGCTAAAGAGGGTGAATGAAAAGCACTACAAGCATCATTACTGGACTTGAGAGAGAACTCAAATTAAATCATAGCTTCCAGTAAAATGAGGAGTCCCTGTTTGCCACTACACTCTGTGATTATTCTATTATGAGTGTTGGCCAGTTAACCACTGGTGCCTCATTTGTGCATTTTGGCAAGTTATTTCTTCCATAAATAAACTAAGGGATACTTCACTTCTGCTAAGATCTGTCCTGGGCACCTCCCAGAGTTTCTCTGGGTTTCATTTGCTAAGCCTAGAATAGTTTGAGCAGAGCTACATGCAGGAAAAGAAGGATTCTTAGTTTTCTTCATACTCAGCTGGCGACCAACTAGGCCTATCTCTAAGCCACAGACAGTGAGTCGGGACACGGAAATACCAAAGAGAAAAATGGGGTCATATGGAAAACGATCTGTATCACTGCTTCGCAGAGTAAACCAGAAAATCTGTTTGACATTAGGTAACCTATGTCAAACCCAATCTCTTTCTCTGGGCCTCACTTTCCCTGTCTGTAAAATGGGGTGGGGTTGGGAGGTATTAGACATAATGCTGCCTAAAGAACGCTTCCATTAGTGTTTTCCTATAGCTGGAGGCTAGTCCAAGAGTCTGGAACATTCACTAACTCACCGAGACTTCAATAGTTCCAGGGGCAATCTCACTAGTGGGCAGCGTGGGGTGTCCATCTTCTCCCTGCCCTGAGCCAGGATTGGAGGGTTGAGGCAGTGGCTCCCTAGGGAGGGAGACATGCTGGCCAGCACCTCCATCCAGCAGCAGGGAGCTCCTATGGTTTTCAAGGTCTCCAAAGAAGACTCCATCATCTGTGACACCGTCAGGAAGTGAGACGTCTTGGCCAGATGTCCGGAAATGGAATATGCTGCCATGGCTTGTCCGGCGTATCCCAGAGGAGAGGCCTAAGAAAGACTGAGCATTGCCCCAAAGGATTAGGTAAGAAGAAAGCAGGTTAGAAACTGGTCCTATAGGCAAACCTGGAGCTCAATACTTCCTCCACCCACTCTCATTCCCCTGTCCTTATTCACATGACCTTCCAAGAGCTAAATAAAGATGCCAGATGTAAGGGGTATTTAAGTAGACCTAGGATGGGCACAGGGAAAAGACTATTCTAGACAGAACCTTGGAAAAGTTCAGGAGAAATGAAAGAGTATGCAGTGCTTAAGATTAGCAAATAGGGCATCATGGCCAAGGACATGCCAGAGGACTGCTTGTTACCTGGATAGGTCAACTATGTCTTAGCATTTGACCATAGAAATGGACAGTGCTGTCTCTTAAGTTCCCTTACCACATGCCCTAAGGAGGCTGTACTTTGCCGTACCAGTACTGGGACACACTTAGTAAATAGTTATTGAATGAAGGAGTGCACTTTATTTTCTGGAAATTAGGTTCTACAGTTCATTAACCCCAACCTGTATGGGTGTGAGAGTTTGTGTTGCAAAGGAGGAGACAAGAGCTTTATAATGTGATGAGCTTCCAGGATCCCTTGAGGCAAGTTTTGAGTAGTCAACAATGGGGAAATTGAAGAAAGAGTTGGAGTCTAATTTCCTGGAAGAACAATGCCATTCCTCCAAATCAATAAACATTTCCCATCAAAATCTTCCAAGAGGGAAATGTGTGGTTTATAGTTGCCAAAAGAAAGGAGCTATTTTATAGGCTCAGGAGCCCCCAGGGAGTTAGTATATGAACCTGGCTAGTTCCCAGGACTACCATGAGAACCTGACCATGACAAGCCATCAATTCTGCCCTCAGATCATATATTATATTTCTAAAATTCAAACATGTATTTTCTACTAAACTCTGACAACACTGTTGGATTCTTTCACCTTCCTTAATTCCTTTTACTTATTAAACTACTGAAATTGGGGCGTCTTGCCAATTAGAGATCTTCTTACATATTCCCTTATCCCACCGAATTGGAGTTTCTTTTCTTGATAATTTGTTGCCCAATTCTTTTTGGCAATCATCATTTCAAACCTGATATTATAAGTAAAATGTCCGTTGCCTAGAATATATGTCCAAGGTCTAGGGAACTCATAAAAATCTGCTAATCCTTCTCATTTTTGTGGCAAAGGAGACGAATTAGCAAACTCAAGGGAGCAAACTCCCTAAAGGTAGGGAGACTGTATTTTTCACACTTGGGTACTAAGCAAACCAATGAAGAAAATGAGAGAATATATTGGTCCAACATTTGATGGACACTGCCTCCTTGGCCACCAATTAATATATAAGAGTTAACCAATTTGATAAAACTAACTTACCAAATTAACCAATTTGGAAAACCAATTAGACTTCCCGATCTAAAAATTAGGATTGTTTTAAAATAGTCATTCAAGAAGGCTAACCAATCTCCTATGGGTACTGCACAATACCTGTGCCTCTCCCAGGTCTTAGCCTCGACCCCTGTCTTATTGCTCTTGTCAGGAAATGGATCTATCTAAAAACTGCCTAAGGTCTTTTCATCAAATGAGCACACCTGGAAAAGGAGGAAGGGAATGTCTTCTTGAGTGGACTTCAACCAATTAGTTAGCATTAAAGAAGTACCAAAACTGAGCCTTCCTGTCTTTGAAGATATATATTCTTCCCTCAGCCAAGATATACTCCTCCTCAGCCCTTCCAAGTCCTCAGAGACTGAAGGAACTCATACTCACTCTACTATTCATATCCATCATCCCCTCCCCCATGGAGCCTTTCCTGATATAACACTGTTCCCAGAAGAGTGCTGTTTCCCCTCTGTGCCCAAAGCATCATGTACATATCTTTATTATAGTATTTATTACATTGCTGTTTACATGTCTGCCCTTTCTACCCAAATGGAGGTCTTTAGGGAAAGGGAGCATGTTTTAGTCATCTATTCATACCCAGTGCCTACCATAGTTAAATGAATAAAACACAACTCCTTTTCTTCCCTTTGAAGGTAAGCCTAGCTAGAGAGACAAGCACACATACATCAATTATTGGACAACCAGGTGCTAAGCTGTGTGGAGCTGACTGAATGGGGGAATTAAAACCCAATTCAGAGTCTCATTGACATTTCCACCAAAGCTGTGATTCATGCCACCCTATAATTGTCAGAGTTCTAGTCAAATTCCCTTTGAAACATATTCTGAACTATATCCTATGCATTCTAGATGCTGCTCAAAAGAGGTAGAACAGGGAAGGAAAGGGCATAGTTTTCAATAAAGGCTCCAGTGTGAGTGTGTCACTGAGACCAGTGTGCATGTAAGTGTGCCTTTGTGTGTGTATGCACACATCAGTCTTGGGCTGGGTGAGGTATATTTCAAAAAGTAGAATATCCTCAGGTGGATACAGAAAAAGAGGTTGAGAGGGAAGTGAGGCGGGGGTGGGGGGGAGGTCTGAAAAATAGCCATGGATTGATTATCTCTCCCATATAAGTAGTATGAGAGCTACCCTCCCACAAAAGGGACTACTATCTCCTGGACTTGTGTGAAAGGCGCATTTGAGGGAAACAAACTTTCAAGGAGCAGGGAGGTGTTGGGAGGAACTTGGTGAGTATAGGGAAACTTGGAGTGGGAGGCAGAAGGTTTTGATGGGGAAAAATTACTGTGGGATCTGAAGAGGTTGTGCTGCCATTACTAAGACTGGTTCACATCACAGAAATAAGTTCTGGGATTTCCTGTGAAAAGCAAAAAGTAAGAGTTGGGACTAGGAAATGAGGGGTCAGGCTAGAAAAAAGCTTATCAAATATTTCAGAACCATGGACAGGGCACCACACCCAGCTCCAGAACTGCCTGTCAGAGCGTGAGAAGGAAGGTGACCCGTGATGTCCATAGATGCCTCAAGGTCAGCTTTCCAATTTGAATTCACCACCTTCCTTACAAACTTGGATTCTTATTCTAGAACTCATGTCTTGGCGTCACTCATCCATCTAATTACCCCATCCTGAAACCTGGGAGTTAGTTTGGACTTTTCTCTCTTTTTTACACATTTCACAATCTCAGTATTGTTAATTTCTTCCCAGAAAGTCTTTGTAAATCCACATCTTTTCCCCATCCCTAGTCCCCTTGTCCTAGTTTAGGCTACTATTTGTTGTGGTGGTTTCTGGATTATTAAAACATCCTCCGAATCTCTGTGCTTCAGCTGTCTCCTTGCTTCAAACCTTTTCCCATGTCACCCCCATACTCCATGGCAGCCGAAAATGTGGTTAATCTTTTTGAGCACAAATCTGTGCCCCTTACCTTCCTGCGCTGGTTGTAGGGCTCAGATTGGGGTGATTTGTTTTCTTCTGTGGAGCCCTCTGACATCCTTGACTTCATTCTGTGCCTTCTCTCACTCGCATTTTTGGAGGTCAAAGGTGATCCATCACGGGAGTGAAGAGAGGTTGTATCAATTCCTAGTGCTGCCAGCACCTGAGAGAGAACAGCAACTGCAGCCTCACAGTAGCTGGTTGATCAGCATGTGCCCCCAGATGTGGGCTGTCACAAGGGTGGGGGCATTTGAAGCAGAAGAGGCCAAGGGCCAGGACTTGGGTGGTGGTGGGATTGGTACAATGGCAGGAAGATCCACCTCTGGTCATGGCCCACATTCAGGACCTGTATTATACCCTGTTGGTGCTACTCAGAACCCCCTTACCAGGTCAGTGCTCCCGATCTCAGCTGTTGTGAGTGTTAGCTCCTAATAGCTCATAGCTGCAGCATTCTGCAGAGAATTTCCTTTGTCTGCCTGTCCCTATAGTCAGCGACTATAGTCAATGACTAACTGATGTGGAGATACAAAAGTCTGACTCATTTGCCTTAAGACTAATTCTTTGGTACACATCATGCCCCGCAGCTCCCTATAGGATCAGGTTGAAGGTACTCTCCAACTAAGACTACATCCTTGTATAGTTCTACCTCCTGCTTCTTATTGTTTCCTTTATTCTTTTTCTGAGGGCACTCCCTCAATAAATCACTTATACAAGAATCCTCAAACAGGTTCTCTGAGGAAACCTGACTAAGATGGTCCCTGAAGTAAGCTGTATCTTTCTATAGCTCCCTAGGCTGATAACCTTAATCTAAGTGACTGGTCCAGACTTCTGCCCAGGATTCTATAGTCTGCAACCGACTATGCAAACTTCTGCCCCTACTGCACAAACCTCCTGCTCTTTCCGAATAATCTCACGGGTTTCCTGTAATTTCTTCTCCTTTGCTTCAATTTCATCAATGGTCGCCTTTCTCTGCTCCTCATATGCCATGGTGACCACAGCCAAGATCAAGTTGACCAGATAAAAAGATCCCAGGAAGATAACAAGCACGAAGAAGACCATATAGATTTTCCCAGAAGTCCTCAGGATCTGCAAATGCAAGGGTAAAAACAGACACATGTACCCCTAGCCCATTGACCCCAAAGTTCTCAGGCTCCTCCAGGAATAATGGAGCCATCAACCTCTATTCAAGCTTCTGTGAAGACATGCAGATCAATACCTGCTGATAGAGGCGCTCCCAGGAATCTTGTGTCATGAGGCGGAACAGTGAGAGGAAAGCCCAAGCAAAGGAATCAAAGCTGGTGTAGTTGAAGTCCGGGTTGTCATAGGTTTTGAGGCACACATAACCTGGCAGACAGTGGCTGCAGCAAGAACAGAGAAGGTCATCCATTGCACAGCTCCCTGCTTATTGGGGATAAGGCAGCCCAGAGCTATGGAGAAACCATAAGATTTGGAGTCAGAGATCAGAGTTTAAGGCTTGGACTTCCTCTTATTATCTGGGTGACCTTGGACACTTAGGCTCTTTATGTCTCGTTTTCTCTTGTACATAAAGTGGGGATGATAATACTTTCATGTCACAGCTCTGGGTATAGTTCTATGCATGTGGGAGTAGACAAGGAGAACCAAGATGTGACCCCATAAGCTCCTAGCAAGTTCATGCCAGGGCACGGAGAGTCAGTGACAATGATGCAGACTAAAAATCTGAGATTTGTGGTATCACTTGTAGATTTGTCTATTAAACAGAGACAAAGTTCACATTATTCAAGTTCACTGACCAATTATGCTGAACAATGAAAATAACAATTTCCACTTAATGTGTGCCTGTATCTCTCCTAAATGCTTTACGAACACTATAATTTAGTCTTCTCAACACTCTTTTTAAAAGATGATGAAGGTGAGATTCAGAGAGGAGAAGTCACTTTCTTAAATCACACAGGTGATTTAGGAGAAATGTAACTGTCAAGTAGTCCAGTGTTTAAGCCAGCCCAGCCTCCTCATGAAGACTCACCTACGATGGAAGACCAAATTATAGATGAACTTGGGTGGGGAGTGTTGGACTCCTCTCTCTCATAATAAGGAGGTGAGTTGATGTCAATAAGTATCTCTCAGCTGAGGGCATGGGAAGAGCATCCATCTGCCCCAGTGGGCATGGCCTCATCAAGGAAACAGTTATTGTCTTATTAAAAGTTCTGAATTCTTCTGCTCCAAGGATTTCTGTATTGACACTGGCAACTTAATTATAATCAAGCCCAATTCTGTCCCTACCCTTGGTTGGAGATGTGGGATTTCACAAATGTGGGGGTATCCTACCTGTAGGGGTAGTCTTTTGGTTTCTTTTTCCAAGGAGTTAGTCAATCCACTACCTAGGTTTGCAAGTTAACTCTGAGGGCATGTCTTCTGTAGAACCCCATTGTAGCCGTTTTATGGGACTGCCCTGCAGAGTGCCTTCAGAATAGTAAATGTTGTATCATTAAGTATTTCCTTGTACCCATAGTGGCACTGGGTCAGGGTGAGACCTTTCACAGGGCTCTGCTTCTCCATGGCCCAACATAGGACCTACGTTTGCAGTTCAGAGCACACCCCTTCAGGGCTCATGCTGCCCAGCATCCTGAGCTGACCTCTCTCTGCTGTCCCGACATTATCCTCTCCTCCACCACCTTGCTGGAATCTGCCCAAGGGAAAGCCTGGCCTCTTTTGGAACTGAGGGGCTAGTCCATAGATGGACCCCACAAATTTACTGCAGATAGTGTTAGGGCTGCCCTGGAGCTTACGCCTTGAGAAATACCATCATCCAGATAGGAAAAGGAGAGGCCGCTAAGCTGAAATTTAAGTCAAAGGCAAGTGAAAACTGACATCAGAGAAACTCTCTCCTTGAGCCAAAGAACCAAAATGCCAAGTGTATTTGTGAGGAAAGAGGCTAAGGAGCCTGATGTTGACCAAATTCTCCCTCTTGTTTCCATCCCTCAGCTCTATCTAAGATTGTTTTCCTGGTAAACTAAGTAAAGTAGAGGTTCCTACTGGTCACACTCAGTTCCACTTAGGCAATACAGGGTTGTCAGCCACTCAAGGAGTGGCTTCACTGTGGGATCTTATCCCCCAGGCTCCAGACATGGGGGTGGGAGAGACAGGCCTTACTGAATTATTACCTGAACTCTTTCTGCTCATCCCTTGCTCCAGGAGCCAAAGCAGCAGACATTGGTGAGGAGTTCCCTTCCCCTTTGCTTTGTCTCATTCTACTCTGCCTCCATCCAGGTGACTTCTTGGCACAGACTGGAGACATCCTGCCTGTCATTCAGTGCTCACCTCAACCACTGCCTCCAGGATGCCTTCTCTGACTTCCTCCCCATCACTTTATTGTGTCTTGCCAGCTCTTGGAGCCTCTGGCATATCACTTACTTTCCACAGTGTAGCGTCTATGCTATATACCTATCAGAGAGAATATATCTATCAGAGCTCTCAAACTGACAGGCTGCAGACTGAATCTGGCCTGAGGAAATATTTTTTTGATCACACAGTCTGTAGAAATTTTTTGAAATTGTTAGCCGATGTTGATAGTTGGGAGATTTCACAGACAAATTCAGATTTCCTGCTTTCTTTTGAAATCTGGAAAAGGTGGAAGCAATGGGCCCATATTTTCACATGACATCCAAAAGGTGGGCCAAGCAGTGGCTGGTCCCTTTAAATGAGGCATGAACTCTCTGTTGCCATGGTCCCCACCTGGTTTACTCTACTCCTTCCTCATTATATATCTGTTCTCTGTTAGAGTTTGAAATTGCAATGACTGTGCATGCACTTCTTTTTCTGTGATGTGAGAATAAATAAAACCCACATCGTAGAGTCATGATGATCAGGTGTAGAGCATTTGATACGAAACACAAATTTAATAAATAGTAATCCCTTCCAGGGATAGACTGTTTATAAAACTGACCAAATTCCTTTGCAATATGATTTTGTACCTACTCCCATCAGGGAGTGGAGCCTACTTCCCTATCTCTTGGGTCTGGACAGGTCTTTGACGCACTTTGATCAAGAATTCAGAAGTGATATTGTGCCACAATTGTGCCAATTGTGCCTAGGTCTCAAGAGGCCTCCCACACTTTCAGTCTTTTGGAATTCTGCTTCTGCATGAGACCAGGCCCAGGATAGCTTCTTGGGGGATGAGAGATCATGTGTAGCAAAGACAGGCCATCCAAGCCAAGGCTGTCCTGGATCGGCCATCTGCCAGTCAATCTGAATGAGTCCAGCCAAAATTAGAAGGACAACTCAATGATCCCAGCCCAAACTGCTGATGTGCAGAGTCATGACCTAAGTAAATAGTTGCTGTTTTATGCCACTAAATTTTGGTGTAGTTTCTTCCATAGAAAAGCTAACTCATATACTCCCTTGTTGTGAATTCTGGTATGGCAGAGGCTGTGATGTATCCATTTCTGCATCTTTCTTGGGGACTTGAACCCAGTCCCTTCCCAGAAAATGCTGATGATAGGATGGAGAAAGGACTGCTGGACATTGGTGCCTCATAATGAGCTAGGTACTCACCTGGCACCAGATGCATTGCCGCACAGTAAGTGATCAGAGGTACCTGGATAGTTGACATAGAAATCTGCAAAAGAAAGGAAGAACTGAAAGTCTTACAGGTGGTTTGGAACCTTCCAACTAATGCTCTGTGCAAAGAAGGCAACACCTCCTGGGTCTCCTGCGTGAGCAGAGCAGGCACCGTTGGCTGTGGTTACTCAATGGGCATGCTGGGCCATGTAGAAGGTGACAAGTCACATCTGACAAGAAGAAAAGCTGAGCACAGTGACTTCAGCTCTGAGCCTCCTCCAGCAGAGAGAGAATGACTTGCCTCTGGATTTTTAGCTCACTTCCTTGTAAAAGGGACATTGGACAATATCAAATTCAGGACCCCAAAGTAAAACACAACTTGCATTTCAACAGAGAAAAGTAATAAAAAAAATATGTTTAATAAGGATATGTGAGAGTGTTACACCCAGACCTTCGTCCCTATGGCTGCAATTCTACTCACTTTTTCTGTAAGAGAAATTAGCTGTCTCATTGAGATCCATGAAGTTCTTGATACATTTGTTTTTGAGGTTACCCTTGAAGAGCTGCAGGCCCACCAGGGCAAAGACACTCAGGCAGAAGGTGGTGAGGATGGTCACATCTGCCAACTTCCTCACCGAGTGAATCAGGGCCCCCACGATGAGCTTCAGCCCTGTGGGGAGGTGACAGTGATGCTTCCACATGGATGAGGCACCGCTCACATAGCACACATGTGTGCCTGGCATGTTTGTGCCTTAGCCATCCTCCCTCCACAGTACATATAAGCATGAGGTGTTTTACAAACTCTAGGGCAGTTCCAAGCCAAGTTCCTCATTAGATTCTTTTTCTTTTCATACAAGCACTTATTTATATTTGTAGTGTTAATCAGTGGGACCCATAGTTCTACACAACCCCTCCTCATTAGAATCTTGCAATAACCCCAAGAAGCAGGCAGATGGGGACTGTCCCCATCGTAAAGATGAGGCAACTGAAACCCAGACAACCTGTTTCATATAATCGATTAGCAATTCAACTCGAAAAACAGTTGTTGAGTAACTACTATGTACCAGGCACTTGCTAGGTATGAGGCTCTTAACATCATTCATTTGGCAGCTGTCTTTCTGCACTCATCTCTGTTCTGGGAGGCAGCTTAAGGCTTGAGACACATGAACATATGTGTGTATGTGGGGGGTGGTGGGGAGAAAGAGGGGGAGAGACTTAGCTATAAGGGAGACAGAAATGGACAGAGATGGAAAGACAGAGAAGGGAAGAAAGAGATACAGTGAGACAGAGGTAGATAAAAAGAAAGGGACACAAAGACAGAGGTGAACATAGCAATAGAGTGAGACCATAAGAGGAACTGAGAGAAAGAGTCACTGAGGCAGATAGAGAGAGTGCTGTCTCAGAGTCAAGCATAGGTGGCAGCAAAGATGGAATCCTTGAATGTTTAAGAAGTGAGGCTTGGTTGCTGTGGCAAATGAAAGCACCTTCTTTGGGAGAAATACACAGAAAGAGCTCTGCCAGGGAAGCAGTCCAGGATCTGTCCTTGGGCTGTCAGTTTGGTTAACACACATCCATTGACCACTACATGCATTGGTCCCTGGGCTGGTAGCTGATGGCTGAGTCACTGGCGGATGATGGGACAGTCTGACAATTGAGGGGAAACTCCACAACACTATCAAGCAGATGGATACACATAGGAGCAGCTCCTACAAGAGACCTGGAGGTGCGGATGGGTAGAGTGGAGTGTTTGGAAGTCAGGTAAGGCCAGGACAGTTCCTTGAAAACTTGGCAGATGTGTGAGGTATGAGTATGAGTTGAGTAAGAGAAGAGAAAGGGTGCTGCTGATTAAAGGAGCAGCATGGCCCAAGAATGGGAGGTAAGCAGGGGCATGGAGTGTTTGTAGAACCACAGAGAGACTCTGGAGCATGATGCAAGATGGATAGAGGTGAGAGGTGAGGCAAGAGAAGAGTCTGGACTAGGTGGATCCTGTGAACATGACTCAGGGCAGTGAGAGACACCAAAGGCAGAACTACCTATTTGCTGTGGCTCCCTTCATGAAGTTTTCCAGTGGGAGTTGGTAAAGATTTCACAATCCTTCCTTGCAGAGCCAGACATAAAGTGGTAGAGAGGGAATTCCAATCTAGGATAATTATTCCTATTTTATGGACGAGAGAACAGAGTCTCCAGGGTGTAGGGAGATAATCCATCAGCCCACAAGGGGGAAGCAATAGGTTCTATTTCAGTGATTTTGTCTTGTCTCTGAACTCACCATCCCTACCATCAATCTAGTAGGGGCTGAAGGGATTATTGGTGGTGACAAGCACCTTAGATGCACAATAAGATGACCTTTGATAAGCTGCTTCTGTTTCTAAATCCTCTGTAGTGAAGAATTATTGCCTAATTCTTTTGTCTTCCGGGGGTCCAAGGACAGGGCTGAAGCCCAAGTTTTAGACCTATGCAGATGGTGAAGATACTCACCAGAGCCTAGGACTGCCTTCTCCCTTCCTTCCCATTTCCACATTTAAACCCTTAGTTTAATGTATAAATGAGAATCCAATTGAAGGGTCTTGCCTGCAACCCATAACAAGAACAGAAAATGGGGTCATGACCCTCTCGCCATTTTTTTTTTAATTAATTAATTTTTTTACATGAGCAGGCACCGAGAATTGAACCCAGGTCCTCTGGCATGGCAGGCATGCGTTCTTGCCTGCTGAGCCACTGTCACCCATCCACCCTCTTGCCATTTTTTGGTGATGAAGCCGTGTTGAACTGCGGACAGATCATTGGCCTAGAAGTTGGGACATTAGGTCCATTAGATCATTCCAGGTCTCACTTTACCTCTTGCTAATGAAGAGGACTTGGGCTTGTGCTTTCTACTCTCTGGGGCCTAGTTTCTTCGTCTCTTAAGTGGAGACAATAATTCTTGCCCTGGAGCCTTACAGGGCTCTTGTGACTATCAAAGGAGGACATTATGATTTGGAAAACAACATATGCTCTGTGAATAAAAGTGCCAATTAAATCATCTTACCTGGGATCACAGAAATCGTTTTTAAAGCTCTAAGGACTCTGAACGTCCGCAGGCCTGAGAACCCTCGGAAATCTGTCGCTTCAGCAAGGTATCTGTAAGGCTAGAAGTCTGTCAGCATCTCTGCAAATAGAGGGTCCTGGCAATGCATGTATCATAACTAAAGATAATTTTGGGTAACACGAGTCTAGGAAGAACCAGAACAGATGACTGAGAAGCATCTGACGCTTCCACCTATAGATTTCCTTAACATTATCTTAAGTTTGCAATGTTTTTCTTCTCAGACACTGGTTCCTCAGAGAAAGATCTCCACGATGGTTAGGACAAGGCTGAGCCTTATTTGACCCACACCTACCTCCGTGTAGGTATGGGACTGACTCTGGAAAGTGACCCTCAAAGCAGCATTCTGTGGCAAAAACCCCCAGGCCACACAGTTCCAAATGAGGAGGCCGGACTAAGATGACAAAACACCCCCAGGGTGTGAGCCTGGCACACCTATAAGCTCCACATGGATACACACACAAGCAAACATGGAGAAATACTCACGCCAGAGAAATGACACTAAAATCCAGCCAGTTCCAAGGATCACGCAGGTAAGTGAACTCATCTAGACAAAATCCTTTTGCCAATATATTTATCAAGGCTTCAAAAGTGTAAATGACAGTGAAGATATACCTGGGAAGGAAAGTGGAAAGGGGCAGAAGTATTAACTGTGCCGTAGAGAGAACTCAGGTGGTTCCTTCTGCCTCCAGGAGGGGGAGACGAATGCTGTGGTTGATCAAGGGAAATTGTGCCAATACAATCACCAAGGTAGGGAGAGGAAGGGAAAGTAAGGGGACAGGTTGCAGACTAAGAAACACAGAAGGTTCAGTCAAATGGATGGGTGGAGAGGTATGTGTGTAGCAGGGAAGGCAGGCAGCCTCTCTTGCTCTGAAGGTAAGCAGAAGGCGTGGTGGGTAAAGAACTTTTCCAATGTTTCATCCTCACCTGGAGTGAGTTTTTAGTAACTCAAGAGGCAGAACAAGGATTCTCCTGTTCCATGGGCTGCCTGCCCCTGAGGGAAGCTGGAGGCTTTTCTCCAGACTTGTTGATGGTAGAAGAAATAAAAGAGGGAAGAGGTATGTTACATCCCTTCTCTTCAAACTTCCATACAGCCCGCTGCCTTTTCTTCTCACACCATGCCTAGTCTGCTAGAATTCTTGGCCTCAGGGATCCATGTCTAGGAGCCTTATCAGACTCCTGATGGAAATCATGGAAGAAAAAAGCATCCAAATCCACAAATACTTTCCCAGGGATATGGATGCTGTTAGAATAAGCCATCTCAAAAGGCCTTTATTCTGCCACATCTTTAGGTAGGCTTGGATTTGAAGAGCTGGACCTGGGGCTGAGTTTGAAAGCAGGGCAGTATTTCTCAAACTTTCAGATTCCCTGGATCACCTATAGCAGTGGTTGTCAAACTCTAGCAAGCATTAGATCAAACTGGATGGCTGCTTCAAATACAGATTTCTGGGCTCCCCCTCGAGTTTCTGGTTCAGTAAGTCTGGGGTGGAGCCCAAGTATTTGTACTTCTAACAAGTTCCTAGTTGATGCTGATGGCCTGGAAAATCACTCTTTGAGAACCACTGACATAGGGAATTTGGGTACATACATAAATCACATATAAATCTGAATAAAAATGTTTAAAAATTACTCTGATTTAAAAATGACAAACATAAAACTTTGTATTTAAAAAATAGGAAACTTATTTTGGCTTAATATGGAAGATAGAGCACATGCATTTACCTCCATTCTTTCTGAAAACCCTCTAAAATGACAGTAAAAGGATTTTTCAAAGAAGGATAAATCCACGAGGATAAAGATAATGGCGAACACAGCAAGAGTATTTTATAAGCTGAAGAGAAAATGGACGTGTGGTAATTGAAAGAGCAGACTTCAGAGAACAAAAATTTCAACAGGAAGTAAAGAATACCTGAAAGCAAGCCGACCCACATTGCAGAACCTCACAACTGCTCAGGAATTAGAGCTGCTAAATACCTCTGACAGTAAGATTTGGAGAGAGGGTTCCAAGTGCTGAATATGCTAAGTCTATTGGAAGTCTATGTAAGGAGCAGTTGAGCTCTCTAGATCCCAAGTCATACCACCCACTCAGTAAGCAACTGCTTTCTCCTCTCCAGAAATAGATTGGATGTTCATTCTCTCAAGAATTGAACAAGAGGGAGAAAGTTGTATACTGAGGCAGGAGTACAAAGGAAAAGTTGACAGGTTGAAAGGTAGACACTTCCCACCCGCCCACTTCTGCCCCTTATCGAGTTCCTAGAAGTCTGCAGCAAGGTTTATATTTTATATCTCAGAAATATGCCACACTTAGGAGAAGCAGGAATTTGATGAATGCCTTCATCATTAGAGATCAAAGCAGACAAACCAAAAAGAGAAAAAGGAGATAATGCAAGGAGCAGAAGAAAACTTAGGAAAAAAAATGATCATCAATATTTTTAGAGAATTGAGATAAGACATTGCATTTATAAAAAAAAGAGCAATAGGGTTTTTTAAGACTAAACATTCAAAGGACAAAATAGAACTTTTGAAAATCAAAATATGATAGCAAAAGTAGAATATTAATAGCAGTGCTGGAAATAAAGTTGAGGAACAAAAGATAGAGATGGACCAGAAGTAATAAACATGAAAATTAGAATCAGATCAGTAGGTACAATGTCTGACTAACAGAAGGTCTAGAAAGGAAGAGTGAAAGAAATAGACTGGACAAAATTTTCAAGGAAATAATTCAAGAAAATTACCCCAAACTAAAGGCTCTGAGTTTCCAATTTAAAATGCCCACAAGTGTTCATCAAGGCATACTATCACAAAAATCTCAGAGCAGTAAGACAAAAAGAAAAGCCTAATTTTTTTCTTTTATTTTTTGAGAGAAAAAGGAATCATATGCAAAAGAATGAGAATCAAAATATCGCCATGTATTTCTACTACAGCCTTAGAAGTTAGAAGACAAAGGATCAATGCTTTCAAAATTCTGAGGAAAATATTTCCAATACAGAATTTCCTTCTCAGATAAACTATCAAGGTGTGGATAGCATGAAGACAAATTTAGGTAAGTAAAGTCCTAGAAAATATACCTCTCATGTTTCCTTTTAAGAAAGTTCCTTGAAGATATGCTCCACCAAAAGAAGGAAATAATCAAAAAAAGGTGAAGATGTGGGCTATAGGAAAGAGGCAAAAGGAACCCAAAAGATGACAGGGAAGGAAAAATATCATGAAAATAACAATTTTTCATGCTAGACAACAGTTAGCTCATATTGAGACAAGAGGTGGAGGACCCCAGAAGATTTCTCTAAGAAGGCATGAAATTCATGGATAACCCGAGGTGTGTAAATAAATTGAAGCAGGAATTAAACATTTAGAGAGGAATTTGGGAACAAATTAGGGATAAATATATCAATAACTGAGCAAATGAAGAAATGAAATCCTTATTAACTCCAGAAAACAAAAACAAAAACATTTTTCAAAATGAAAATGTAATTAAAGTACATTGCAAAATGTAGCTGTAATGGGAAGATGAGGATGGGGGAAGTGGGTGTACGTGGTGAGAGGACCATAATTCTTTCTTTTCCATTACAGGAAACCAAGAGACACCATTTAAAATTGAAAAATAAAAAATAGTAGTAAGAGTGTATCATTAGCAATAGGAAGGCAAGTATCAGAAGAAAGAGGTAAATTTGAAAGCGGTTGCCTCCGGAAAGATGGATGAGGAAATCAGGGACAGGAATTGCTGGAGTGATTTTGTTGTTGGAATTCTTATAGAACTATGTGAGTTTTCAAATTATTAATATTCATATCTTAAATAAAAGTAAAAATTAAATCAAAAGGTAAATACCAGTAATGTTTTTGCTCTCTGTGAGAGGAGTGATATAGTTTGAAATCGTGCCTGAAAAAAATCTGTATCTAGGGTGGGCCACGGTGGCTCAGCAGGTAAGAGTGCTTGTCTGCCATGCCAGAGGACCCGGGTTCGATTCCCGGTGCCTGCCCATGTGAAAAAAAAAAAAAGAAAGAAAAAAAAATCTGTATCTAGCTGGACATCCACTTGGGCTGTCAGCTTCCATATCGAGTTGGGTTCCCCCTACCCCCATTCTTTGTTTCCTAAATTAGGAAATCTTAACTCAGAATTATAGGTTGTTGGCAAGCTTTGATAGATATTTCTGGCCTTTCAGCTCAAACACAGACCTAGAAATTTTGGGGAGACTTCTCTCTAAAGACTATTTTCAATGTTTCATCAGAGGACAAGTGCCCCAGCTTAGGACATCTGGAAGGTTGAGAGGTTCAACTTAGGAGACAACTACTAACACAGTCCACTTCCTCTCGTTGGTGGAATTTGGCTTTGGGCGTTATTTCTTCATGTTCAGTGGCAGCACGTGGATGTGATGTTTAATATGCCTAATAACATATTACAAGTGTTTTTCTGATAAATTGGATGTTGGGAAAAAATCAAACTCTCAGCCATTGGGCCATTTGTACGACCATTCAGTTTTAAGAAATCTGATGACTAATCATTAAAAAGCCTAATATTTAGGCCCTGAGGTCAAAGATAGGTACTGTTTAAAATTCTGAATGTATCACTGAGACACACCTCTTGCAATCACAGAAATAATAATTAAAAAATTATTCCTGGGTGGGCCACGGTGGCTCAGCAGGCAGAGTTCTCACCTGCCATGCTGGACACCCGGGTGCCTGCCCATACAAAAAAAAATACTCCTTACTTGTGTCTTTTTTGTTTGTCTCCAGAGCAATTCAGTGGAGGAGAGCAGCATCTTGTACTTACTTTTTTTGTTTTGGCCCAGGAGGCTGGGGAGGCATATCCTAAGTGGCCACTATCAGTTTGTGTTCACAATTTCCACTATTTCCCTTCATAGCAAATCCGGATCTGGAGGCATGAAATGGGGCCCCCCATCTACTCTCTGTGAATAAGGTGTGTACTGGCATTTGGGAGCAGCATCTTTCATTTGTATAGTGAGACCTTTCCTTGTCGCATATGTGGCTGGATCTTCTTCAACCCTGTGTCCACGTGCCATTTTCAGTCTATTTCATAGTTTGCAAATGAATCTTTAATTAAACCAGAAATCTCTTCTTTTAAAATGAACTTTAATAACAAATAGGACAAAATGACATTGAGTACTTCTCTCTCACATAAAGAGTGAACATATACTGACAACTGATTTAGTCACAGTTTAGTTCAACCAGAAGTCGAATGTCTGCTTGTTTACATACGTCATTAATCTCAAATGTGTCACTTTATAAGAAATCCAGTTGTTCTGATAAAGTAATTCTGCCTATTGTATTCCCTGCTTTCTTTCCAACTACGATATTTGCAATTAATTTTTAAGTTGGCTTTATACTTTATCAAAAAGAGTATAATTGAACTTGTTTTTGCTATGAAGGCAAAGGATGATTCTATAGTTTTGGAGTCTTCTCAACCTTCATCATCAATGTTTGACAATTTTCTACTGGTAAGCCTTATTGTATGTTTGTACTAGAGTAAGTCAATTGGTTTGGAAGAAAGATTGATAGGCTTTATTAGAAAATGCTATGAGAGCTTTGGTAGCTTTATATCATTTGAAAAATTGTTAGATAATAAACTGGATCCTAGTACAAAAAGATCATTGACCCCATAAAATTCAGTTATCTGGGATTCAGTGTGGTGCTTCCCATTTTCTTATTTATTTTTGCCTGCTTTTGTGAACTTACCCTCATCCATTGTTCACTTGTCTCATGACATACAGAGTCACATTTTATGTTTATATGGAATGTGTTCATTACTTAAATTTATGACCTTATTTCATGTGGTAGCTTTATATGTCTATTTTCATGATTACTTTTATGCTCCCTCAAACCAGTTTTGAAATGATGTTTCATTTGTGTGAATTGTGAATGTGTGATGCAACAGTTTTAACAATGACAAATGTAAGTTTAATAAATGTAAGCAATAACTGTCCATTGATAATAAAATATATTAGTCGAGATCAAATACCCATCATTAATGCCATATTAATTGATATGAACTCTGTCCTTGGAAGCACATGTGCTACTTTTAAGAGTATAGCAAATTATCAAAAATAAATCAGAAATTCTGGAAAAATCACGATTGATTTTTAAATTTCAGATTTAAAAAATTGTCTTTGCACAAAAATATTGCATTGTTTTTCCTTCTGAAACTTTAAAATGATTTAGAAGCTATTGAGAAACTTCTAGTGACAATAGAAATCCTTAGATCACTATAGGGGATGGAGAGAGCTGAATTGCTTTGCACAGAAAGTGAGAGGAATTTAGAGTTCCCATGGACAATACAGAAGGAGGACCATGAGGCAGAGAGATGGGCCAGCAGCCCAAAGAGACAATAGATGAATAAAGATTATAGGCCAGCCTCAGTTGGCCTATATTTATTTATGCCAACATAAATAAAATACCGGCCGACTGAATCCAGCAATAAGATTGAGTTGGAACAGGTGCAAAATAGATTAGCAAATCTAGTAATGTAATCTAACATGTTGACAGATGAAACACTATCTGGCACTCCTAATAAATGTGGAAGTATTGATGAGTCAGCATCCATTCATGATGAAACTCTTAGCAAACCAGAAATAGAAAGAAATTTCCACAACCCGATTCAGGGTAATTACGAGAATTCCATAGCCAACATCACAATAGTGAAATATTAGAAGGATACTCTTTAAAATCAAGAGTAAAAGAAACAGACTCACTCTTAGAGCTCTTATTCAGCATTGTGCTGGAGGTCCTAGCCAGTTCAATAAGACAGGAAAAGTAAGCAAATGATAAAAGAAACAGAAGGGGAGAAACAAGTTTGTCACTATTTGTAGATGATATAATTGTCTACAAAGTATCTACAGAGAAAATGCTGTAACTTGTTAAGGAGTTCAGCAGTGTTGTTGAAGAAAAAATCAATATATAGAAATTAATAATACAGTATTTTCTAGCAATAAAAGTACATATTCAAAGAATATGAACTAAGAAAAATAGATATTCAAAAGGGCAACAAAAATTATAATGTAATAGGAATGAGCTATGTAAGAACTTTAAAGAAGACATTATGTAATTTCATGGGAGAATATAAAAGAAGACCTATAAAAATTGGGAGATAATACAATGCCAAAGTGTGGGAAGGCTTCATATTGTAAAAATGACAATATTTCCTATGATAATAAATGCATTTAATGCATTTCTAACTGAAGTTTCAACAGAATTTTGAAAGTCTGACTGTAAAATTGATATGGGAAAGTAAAGTAACAAGAAGAACCAAGATAATTTTCAAGAACACAAGTAAGGAGGGTGCCATGGTGAACCAGGTCAAGTCTTATTACAAAGGCCTTAAACTGATGTGGTATTGGATTAGGCAACAAATAAATACTGGGAGAAGCACACGTGGGAATCTGGTGTGTGACAGAGGTAATAAAAGTGGTCACTTAGGAAATGAGGGTTTATTAAATATAGTATTGGGTTAATTGGTTATCTATATGGAAAAATATTAGAAGACTTTCTCATATACCATAGACACACAAAATAAATTCCAGGAGGATGAAATACCTAAGTACATAAACAAAAATTCTGACTTTTAGAAGAAAATACAGAAGCATACTTCTATGGAATATGGCAGAGCAATTAAGGTGAATGAACTTGGTCTACATGTACTAATTTAGACAAATCTCAAAAACTCAGTGTTGATTTTTAAGAAGCATCATCTAAATACTACATATAATATAATAGCATTCATACTAGTCTGCAAAAGACCCAAAACAATACTTTATGCTTGCAGTTCCGGGCACGCATTTCTACTTTTCCACAGGTTCAGCCTCGTTTCAC
This sequence comes from Tamandua tetradactyla, assembly GCF_023851605.1. Lineage (NCBI taxonomy): Eukaryota > Metazoa > Chordata > Mammalia > Pilosa > Myrmecophagidae > Tamandua > Tamandua tetradactyla. Next base: position 48,567,028 of record NC_135341.1, on the reverse strand, counting down.
ATTCTCTTTCCTAGGTAAGAAAACATTGACCTTTTCTACTCTGTTTTTTTCTACAACCAAATTGCTATAATTTGTCAAATGTTTTTCCAGAATCTCAGAATGGTCAGTGATTGGTGCTCTAGGACGATCAAAAAGCCTCGTCTGTAATTCTCTGTGAATCCAGGGGATGGGGACAGTGGGAAAATTCTGTTCTGGCAACTCTTTCATCTTTTGTTCCACCTGCCATCTCTCATCTTCTTCCGGGAGCCAATCTGACATGTTATTCCATACTTTGGGCCTCGAAGATCTCTAGTTTACTTCTGAGCACAAAAAAGGATTTTAAATGAATATAAACATTTCCCCACAAGCAGAGAGATAGGCAGGCAGACAGGGACTACCATTATCACTGGATAATGGTAGTTTATTTGGGTAATCCACAAAGCCAATGTGTCAGGGAGGTGTAATGGAGGGAGGTAAAGGATGGAAACAGCTTATGTCCAGAAGCTGTATCAAGACCATGGTGATAGAATCAGCTTTTTTTCCTTCGCTGGCTATAAGCTCATTTTTCCTCAGACTTACCTAGCATGATCTTTGGAGCGCCAGTCTATCCTAGCCCTAATCTATTATTAGATTCCTTTGGGCTCCCAGCAATATAGTGAATAACTAATGTCTGCTACCAGTTTGCATTTCAAAAATAAAACCTGAGGTCTGTTCATTTCTACAACGCTAAGGATGCTAAATATTGTCCAATACATACCACATAAATAGCCAAATAAGTAGATTTTTAAATCTTTTATATTTTTCAAAGTGTGCTAATAAATAAAAACTGGCAACAATTCAATTCAGTTAATACAAAATCTGATAAAGAATGGATTTAATAATTAGAGAGAATGGAAATTGGTATAACTTCTTTGGAAGGTAATTTTTCAATATCTCAGTATTAAAATCGTACATCATTTTGATTCAGCAGCTCCACCCCTGGAAGTCAACACTGATATTTACCCTCATATGTGTGCAAAGATGTGTGTGTAAAGATATTCACTGAAGAATAAATTGTGATGACAGATCATTAGGATTATGTTGATTGTCTATGAATAGGTAATGGTGAAATACATTTTGCTTCTTCCATGCAAGTAAAATCAATTCAGTCAATTTCTACAAAATATCTACTGCTCGGATTTTAATGGGATTTGATTGACTCTACAAATTAATTTGGGCAGAAATGACATTTTCTCAGAATAGCGAGTCTTCTAATCCATTAACATGAGATATACTTAAATTTATTTAAGTATTTTAAATTTCTCTCAATAATGTTTCCAATTTTTTGGTATAGAAGTCTTGCACCTATTTTTAAATTTCATTTTATTTTGTGGGTACATGGGCTGGGAATTGAACCTGGGTCTCCCACGTGGCAGGCAAGCATTCTACCACCGAACCACCTGAGCATCCTGCACCTGTTTTCTAAACAGCTTTTGGATTTATTAGTTCAACTGTTTTTTCATTTGCTAACCAACTAATTTCTTATTTTTTAATTATTATTTTTTTTCTGTTTTCCTTTAATTCATTTTGTTGTTCTTTTTCTAGTTTTGTGTAGGGTACTTGAACCATTTATTTTCATTTTTAAATGATGTAAATAGTCTGTGCCTCAATACTATGAATTACCCTCTGAACACAGCTTTAACTGCACCTACAAATACTAATTAAATTGTTGTTGTTTTAAAAAATATTTTCTTCCCTAGAAATACTTAATTTTAATTTGTAGTTTTTTGTTCATTGAAGAGTCCTTTAAGAGAGATTTTTAAAATTACTAAGTGGAAAGGCTCTGATTTTTTTCTGATTTTGTTATTATTTTCTAATTTTACTGCAATATAATCAGAGAATATTTTCTTTATTAACTCTACTTTTTAAAGCATATTGAGGTTTTTGTTGTGACTTCCTATTTGGTCAGTTTGCATGATCATTTTAAAAGGAGGTATGTATTTTCTACTTTTAGGGAATATGGTTTCATATATATTAATCTGATATATTTTATTAATTATGCTATTTAGGTTATCTATACTTTCATTACTTATTTTTTAATATATTTGTTCTGTCATAGGCTAAAAAAAATTTAAAGTCTCCTATACCCAGAGTGTTTTTGTCTACTTCCCTTTATATTCTTACAATTTCTGTTTTATGAACACTACTGCCACATTATTTGCTGCAAGTAGATTTTTACTGTTGTTATAGGTTATTTAGCATTACAAAGTGTCATTTTGTTTTGTTTAATGTTATTTTGGTCTAAATTCCACCTTCTCTGATAGTGAATATAATATGAATTTTTAAAAATAGATGAATTTAAATCCATTTATATTTATTGACATGACAGGTTTACTTTGTCTTAGTTGTCTTACATTACTTCATTCTTTGTATTTATTTTAATAGTTTTTAAAGTATTTCATTTTGTAGCATGCTTTATTAGCTCTATTTTTGTGTGTCATTCTTCTGCTATTTAGAAGAGTTGGTATTTCTGTTCTAGTAGTTACCTTTAAAGTATAAATTTCTAATTATAACTATGTAATACATTGCACTTTTACTGTTTCTTTGAACAATATTTCTTATTTCCAGTGGTAATTCTCTTTCTCTCCTTTCCTGTAGTTTTCCATCATTTAATTGTATTTAATAATATCTTTTTTAGTGTTTGCCTTTGTGCTGCTAAATATAATAATTGTTCTGTTCCTTGATTTACCAGCTTTGAATAATTCTTTTTACTTTCTTGCTATTATAGAAACAGTAATCAGTGAACCCAATCTACTCACGTGCTTTTTTGCCTTTTGCTCCCATTTTTTTTGCTGTTTGTTACATACCAACATTTTCATGGTACAGGACATTTGCATTTGTTTGTCATTGTTATCTCCGCATTAGCTTAAACTAACTTCTATAGTTACACGCATTCAGACTCAACATTTATCTATTTTCTGTGGTTTTCCACATCATTCCTTTGTTGGCTGAAATTTATCCTCTAATAGTTTCCCCAAGGAGATGAGAACAACAAAAGCTCAATTCTTGTTTGTTCAACTGTTTGTCATCTTCCTAAGAACCTTTTTTGACAGAAAATAGAATATACTTGACAAGAATATTCTTGTCTTGTATAACTTGATGATCTTGCATCTCTTGTGTAGAAGATGAAGTATAAGTATTGCTTTCCTGTATACTAGAACTGAATATTGCTGTGGGGAAACACTAGGCCAGTCTGATTTTTTTCCCTTTTGTCATATTTTTAAATTGGCTCATATGGAATTTTTCTTTTGCCTTTGAAGTTTAATTTCATTAGGATATGTCTCAGAGCTGACTATTCTGTGTTGGTTTTCTCTGGCACATGGTGCTCTCTTTCAAAATGTAGGTTTGTTTACTTTTATTTCAAGAAAGATGTTTTTTGAATTTTATCTTAGTATTTATTCCATTATGTTTTTTTCCCATTACGTTTTAAGGCATGCATTAGATTTCTTTTTTCCCTGTCTTCTATATTTAATATTTCTACTCTAATCCTTTAAATTCTATATTTCCATTCCATCTTATTTATTTTTCTACCTTGCCTTTCCTTTAGCCTTTACTCCCATTTCCTCAGTTTCTGCTATTCCTTGTGCTTTTAATTTCATCTTCAGTTTTTGGTGTTTTTGTTTTTTCTACTTTTGTGCTGAGTTCTGCTAGCTTATGTATCATCTCCTATTGATTTGCCCTTTCTTCCCTGGGTTTTTGCATTTCTTCTTTTTGAGTCTGCCTTAATACAAATGACATCTTCATTAACATTTTCAAATTCTTGATGAATTATTCAGTCCCACTTTTAACTGCTCTGTATCTGCATCATTTTTATGACTTGTATCAGTGGGTGAGTTTTACTGTTCCTTTCCACATAGTCAGTAGTATTCATATATTGATTCTCTGTTAATTTCCGTTTCAGATAGAATGAGTTGTATCATCCTAGGAAAGCCATTTATGGAAAGTTCTTACGGGGCAAGAAAAGGGGTTAAAGCAGAATTCTAGGTTTCACAACCCCAAGCTTCTTTCATTCTCTGATGCTACAGAAACATGGAGTCATGGCTCCTCTGTATGATTATTTTTTGAGCCCAAATGGGGTCAAGGAGGGCTTCTAATTCGCATTCTAGTTCCTGTTGCTGCAAATTAGGAACTTCCCCCTGAGACCTTCCCCTTCAGTGGGGTATATATATGCTGTTCTTTCAGGTATGTGTGGTCTCTGAGACTAATGTCTCCCCACACATTCCTTTCTCACATCCTTCCGTGAACATTCTGCCCAAAGTTATCTGCCTTTGGTGCCTCTAATACATAGGTTAAAATATGAAGATGATATCTGCTTCCCAGTTTTACTGAAAATGGTGTGTGTGGTTTTTTTTCCATGAAAAGAAGGGAAAATGCTAATTATCAGTGAATAGTTACACTGGAAAGCTATTGAATTTTATATTTCTGAGAATCATATTTTTAACTCACAAAAGTACTTTCTTGTTTTCTGATTGTTCCTTTTGTGCAGCATCTTCTTCTTATTTCATTGATGTAGTCTTCTCATATTTCCAATGATATTAATGTAAAATTTACGTTACTTAAAAAATTTACATTGATTAAAATTTCTTTTAAATTAATTTACATTAATTAAAATTTACAAAATTTAATAAACATTTTAATATTATCTTTTCCTCCCTGTCTTAGCTGTTTTCTCAGAATTCTTTTTTTGCTTGTTTGATACTTTTAGTCCCTGCTTTTCTCTAAGGGCATTTCTTCAAATATTTGATAATCCTTCACTCTTCATTTATATTTTAAGATGAGGCAATAATACTGATAATTATGCCTAAGAGTCATCCCCACAGAACCTCTTTTGCTTAGGTGTGGCCTCTGTCTGAGCCAACTCAGCAGGTGAACTCACTGCCTTTCCCACTGCATGGGACATAACTCCCAGGGGTGTAAATCTCCCTGGCAATGTGGGACCTGATTCCCAGGGATGAGTTAGGACCCATCATGGGAATGAGAAAGGGTTCTTGACCAAAAGGGGAAAGAGAGAAATGAGACAAAATAAAAATTTCAGTGGCTGAGAGACTTTAAACAGAATCAAGAGGTTATACTTATGTATTATATGGATATCCCTTTTTAGTTTATGATCTATTGGAGTGGCTAGAAGAAAGTACCTGAAACTGTTGAACTGTGTTCCAGTAGCCTTGATTCTTGAAGAACTTGAAGAAGTTATATATATAACTATATAGCGTTTTCAATGTGACTGTGTGATTGTGAAAACCCCTGTATCTGATGCTCCTTTTATCCAGTGTATGGACAGAGGAGTAAAAAAAAAAAAAAAAAAGATAAATAAATAAATAATAGGGGGAGATAAAGGGTAAAAGTTGAGTAGTTTGAAATTTTTTTTTTTTATAAGGCAATAAAAATGGATAGGAGGCTCAGGAAATTGAGTATGGACTTCCCTATGGTCTGATTAGGCCATGAGAGGCCTTTTCCTTTGGGGATTCTCAAATGTCAGCATCTGTAGGTCTTTTCATTGAAAGAGTTTCCAGTTTTCTGAGAAAATCTTCCAGTCTCTTGTCTGGGAAGTATATACTAAGACGTTTGGGAGCAAGATAGGGGAAAAGGTTGCAAGACTCATTGTTGAAGGCATAGATTTTCACTTAATCACTTTGCTTTCACTAACACTTTTTGGACCTGGTATTCTCAGGTCTGGTGTCTTACTAATTGAATTTCTCCAGAGAATTAACTCTAGTTTTCTGTGAGAGTGAGATAGGGCTGTCTTCAGGCAGCAAAGAGTGGAGGGGCTTCTTGAGAACAAATTGCTCAATTTACAGACTTTCAACCAATAACCTTGTTTTCAGCTCAGAGACTCACCTCCACTTTTCACAGTACTTGTGGAATTCAGATCCACAGACCGTTTGGGGATTGTAGGAGGTAAATGTTTTGCCACTCATTTTTGTCCCTCTGGGCAGGCACTGTAGTGTAGCCTCCTCTGATCTGCCAAGTCGTTTACCACTCCTCCACCCACTTTTTATCTTCTAAGATTGTTTTGACATCTTTTGTCCTCTGTACTTTTCTTTCTCCTCCTCTTTGTTCTTGTATATTTATACTGCTCTTGTTCCCATGCTGTCATTTTGAGAAGGTTGGGGTAAAACATATGCATACAATCTTCCATGTTAAGTCAGAATTTCCAAATAACTTTTACTTTTGAGACAAAATGCTTTGGATTAAAAGTTTGAAAGAAGGGTAGAAATTCTACATGCTATATGACATCAGCTATTTAAAAACATGTATATGGAAAGCTGATAAACTAAGCTACTGACATTGACTTTCCTACCTGGTTATCATCTTCTGATTTATATTTTTCAGTATTCTGCATTTTATTGGTAGCAATTTATATTTTAAAAAATTATTTTGCTTTTTAAAGTTTTTGTTATGTAATATGAATTATAAAAAACTTATGAAAAACAAATTAGTTGTTGTACAGTGAATGTTTGTGTGACAACTACCCATTAGTTGTTGTACAGTGAATGTTTGTGTGACAACTACCCATGTCACAAAATGGAACATTATCAGCACCCTGTAAGCCTCTTCCCAATTATATCTTCCTTCCTCTGCCCTAGAGGCTACCCCTATCCTGATTTTTATGGTACTCTCTTTCTTGTCTTGCTTTATTTATATTTTAAGTATGCATCCCTAAACACTATAGTTTAGTTTTGCTTCTTTTTGAATTTTGTATAAATGGAATCACACTTACATAATCTTTTGTGTGTTGTCTTCTTTTGTTCAATATGTTTTTAAGACATCCTTTTTGTAGTTTTTTCATCTCATTGCTGTACATTATTCCATTGTATGATTACAACAGCATTATTAAATCTATCCAAAGACTTATGGACATTTGGGTTTCCAGCTTTTGGCTTTGTACCTGTATGCTGGTGTCCACAACACATATTTCTAATGAGTGTAAATACCTAAGAGTAAAATTAGAGGGTCAAAGAGTATGTATGTCTTCAACTTTCCTAGTCAATGCCAACTGGCTTCCAAAGAGGTTGTACAGACTTACAACCCACCAGCAGCATGTGAGTTTTATTGCTCTATGTTCCTTCCTTGTTATTGCTGAACTTTAAAATTTTCCTCTTTGATGAGTGTGTAAAAATCCCTTGGTGTGATATTAATTTGCACTTCCTTGATTACAAAAATTGTTAAAGATATTTTCATATGTTTATTGGCCCTTTGGATTTCTACTTTTGTGAGATGCCTCTTCAAGTTCTTGTGCATTTTAAAATGGGTTGCTCTGACTTTCTCTAGTTTATTTGTAGGAGTTCATTTCTCTGGATACAAATACTTTTCAGGTGATGTGTTGCAAGCATCATCTTCTACTCAGTAGGCTTGCCTTTTCACTCTCTTAAAGTTGTCTTCTGGTGAATAGAAATTCTTAATTTTAGTCTCCTAAAGTCTATCAGTCTTTTCCTTTATGGTTAAGTACTTCTTGCATCATATGTAATATATTTTAATAAACCTAATCTGAGGCCATGAAGATTGTCTCCTCTTTTTCCCTTCCTAAAAGCTTTATTTCTTTGTCTTTTTCAAATAAATGTAGGCCTTAATCTACTGAGAATCAATGCTTGTATGTGGTATAAAGTTGGATGTTCAGTGTAATTATTCCATTTGAATTCCTAATTCTTCAGCATCGTTTATTGACGACTGACATTTCTCCACAGTTCTGCAGGGCCACTTTTATCACAAATTAAATGTCTGTATTTGTATTGGTGTGTTTGTGGGATGTTTAATATGTTCCAATTGTCTAAGTTTACACCAATATTGCACGGGTTCAATTATTAGAGCTTTATAGTAGATCTTAATGTCCAGTGGAGTGAGCTCTCCTACTGTTTTTCTTCCTCAAAATTGTCTGTTTGTCAAGTTCTACAAAAAAAAACCTGTTGTGATTCTGATTTGGATCGCCGTAAATTTATTAGTCATTTTCAGGGGTCCTTACAATATAAAGAGTTGAATCCAAGAAAGTAATATCTCTCAATTTATTGGATTTTCTTTGATTTTACCCCACGGTATTTTTACTTTTTTTTTTTTTTTGGCCATCAGCAGGCTCCAGGAATCGAACCCGGGTCTCAGGTATAGCAGGCAAGAAATCTACCAGTGAGCTACCATTGCACCACCCTACCCCACAGTTTTTATAATTTTCCTGGTAGAGATCATTTTATTCCAGATAACTAATATTTAAAAATGCCAATATAAGTGGCATTTTTAAAAAAGTATTTTATTTCCTGGTTGTTGCTAATGTAAAAATATATATTAATTTGTACCCAGTTACTTACTATGCTTTCATTAATTTTAATATTATCTCTAGATTATATTGGATATTTTACACACACAATCATATCACCTTTATACCATGACATTTTTGGTACTTCTTTTCTTATTCTTGTATTTTTCTTTCTTTTTCTTACCTTACTACATGGCTAAGATCTCCTTTACACTGATGAGAACAGACATCTTGCTTTTTAAATTTTCAAATAAAAATGTTTTCTACTTAAAAAAAATGGATACCCTTTACCACATTAAGACAATTCTCTCCTATTTCACTTTTCTAAGAATTTTATATCATACATAGATATTGAATTTTATCAAATCATTTTTTGCATCAATTAAGATGACCACATGATTTTTCTCCTTTAATCTGTTAATAGAAATAAAACATATTTCTTATATGTGTTATTTTTATAATCAGTGAAAAATTTTGGAAATGAGAAAGCTCTGCAGAGCCCCTGTTATTTCACCGATGTATGTCTGGCTTATACTAGGAAGGGAACATCTCTCCTGGATGTGCTGGGACAGGAGATTTTTTTGAAAGGCCCTGCAATCTGAAATTACAGAAATTCCATTCACTAATCCAGACAGATAAAATAGCCTCAAGAATACTTAAGGTTACTATGAAGTATATGTGCCAAGGTAACTTAATTTTATTCATGAGTTATTTTTCTTGACTATGTTCTAGAACATTTGTTTCCAGTTCTGTCTCAATTTTGCCCTGCCCTCTTTCAGAGTGATCCTTCACTATAGTTTCTTCGTGTGTGCACCTACAGGTGTGTGTGTGTGTGTGTGTGTGTGTGTGTGTGTGTGTGTGTCTGTATTGGGGATGTGGATGGTGGTCACTTGCCCTGGCCACCCAGAACAATTAAAGCAGATGCTCTGTGGGTGGGACCCAGGCACTGACATTTTAAAAATCTCCCCTAGGGGGCCAGCCTCTCCAGAACATCAACTAGCTCCATCCTCCTATCCCATATTATCCACAGCCCCTTCCAACATGAAAAAGTTAGAATGGACTATAGCCCAAATACTCCGAAAGAGTGGGAGAAAGATCAAAGGTGAGGGTGGGGTTATACAGAGAAGGTTAGGTTTAACAAATGAGTATGAGTGCTGAATCATTATGCTGATATTTCTTTTAGCCTCCAGTACCTTAGAGCAGCTGGAAATGAAACCCTAACATTGTGGAATTGTAACCCCTACCAAACTCTGAAATCTGTTCTACAACCTGATTGTGGCAATGTACTTTAAAATTTGTTGCTTTTATGTATATATGTTATTTAAAGAGAAGGTAAGATTTAACAAATGAGTATGATTGCTGAATCATTATATTGATATTTCTTTTAGTCTCCAGTACCTTAGAGCAGCTAGAAGTAAAAACCTAAAATTGTGGGACTGTGACCTATACCAAACTCTGAAATCTTTTCTACAACTAATTGTGATGTGCTTTGAAATTTATTGCTTTTTTGTATATACGTTATTTTTCACACACACAAAAAGTCAATTGTGATGATAAATGCACAGCCATATGATGATACTATGAACCATTGATTATGCACTTTGGATGATTACATGGTATGTGAATATATAATATATATAAGTAAAAAATAAATAATTTTTAAAAAAGATCAAAGGAGAAAGTGAAGTTATGAAAGAGAAGATAGGATTTAACAAATGAGTTTGACTCCTGAATCATTATACTGATATTACTTTTAGTTTCCAGTGTCTTGGAGAAGCCGGAAGGAAAAACCTAAAATTGTGGAACTGTAACCCATACCAAACTCTAAAATCTGTTCTATAACTAATTGTTGTGGTGTGCTTTGAAATGTATTGCTTTTTTGTATATATGTTATTTTTCATAATTAAAAAAACACAATTATGTATAATCTCAAAACTAAAAAAAGAAAAAAAAATCTCTCCCAGGGGACTCCATTGTACGGCCAAGACTGATGACCACCAATCTATACTGTACTTATTTGATGCTGAATATATATATATATATTTATAAACCAAAGTCCACAGAAAGGAAGATGCTTCATCATTATAAAGTCAAATAGGCAATGTGATTCACCTTTACCCAAACGACACCTTGTATGATAGATAAAAGAAAAAGGCCACCAAGTGAAGGAAGAGAAAAGGACAAAAAGGGAAGAAGGCACAGTCATGAGATTAAATCTACTCACTCTATTCTGTCTGGCAGATCAGTTCGGGCCATGCATACACAATTGGCCAAAATAGTGACTGTAATAAAATAACCAAACCACCTGAGGGCCCTGTGTTAAGGAAAAGCTGAGAGCCACCACATTGACTAATGTCTGTGATCATTTTGATGCTGAATGATTACATTCATCGCTCCTAGCTAATATCAGCTTTGGGTTTTGTCACATAATAGCCACTAACGTTTACTGAGTGCTTACCCTGGCCTGAGTGCTTTGTCCAAATTATTTCTAGTATAACTAACCTACAAGTGGGTGTTATTAGCTACATTTTGAAGCTGAGGATATAGACCAACAAGGCTTAAATAACTTTTCCAAAGTCATACAGCTAGTCAACCGTGGTACTGAGATATGAACTCAGAGCTGTTTGATAACAGAGCCCTGAGCTAGATGGAAGAAAATATAATCTCTTTTCCAAAATAGCCTTCTGCCTTGAAGCTTATATTTCATGACACAAGGTGGCCTGAAATTTTATCCGGTGATTTAGCAAATGTCTCTTTTATTCCAAGAGACAGACACAGTACCCCTCGCAAGTTAGTCAAGGAGGGGCAAGTTTTCATGGGAATTTAGTTTCGTTGGATTATTTTCCTAATTTTGCTGAGACCGTTACACTGAGAAAATGTTCTTTTGGCTGGGAATGGTGGAGGCAGGCCCAGGGAAGTGAAATGGCTCAATGAGAAAATCTCACATAGGATTGGGCTGTGGTGGGGTACTCTAAAGAGCTAGAGGTGAGACTCTTAAGAGTAGAGGATGGACAAAAGGAATGCCAGCAGGGGAAGGAGACACTGTAAAGGAAGGTGAGTGGAAGGGGCCAAAAGGATGGGAAGAAAAGATGGTGGGGAAAATCCAAAGACAAATTTCTCTCACTTGCACAATTTTCTCAGAACTGGCTGCACTCTTAACAATTACTTTCTAAAGAAAAACAAAATCTGAAGATAAACTTGACCTACAGAGAGTGCAGTGTTCATTTTCTATAGTTTCAATTTGAGCAGAAGCATTTTAAATCTATTTTAGCTTTCTGTAAATGCCTTTTATGTGCCCTGTTTTATAGTTACTTAGGAACACATCTATTTTGAAAAGGGAAATTCTGCTAATTAGACCACATTTTCCTGTTGATTTGCAATTAATTTCAGAAATGTGTTCATATGGGGGAAAATGTTAACTAAGAATTAAATTAAAATCATGTCTCCAATGCCACAAACCTTTAAAAATAATATGATACATAAGGTATAATATGACTTATGAAAACATTCATAGAAAAAGGTGAGTAGAGTTTTAATTTTAATGAAATATCAATAATAGCACCCTGAGAATTCTGTGCCTTAAAGAGAATCTTTTGAGGTTGGATCTATCATATTCGTGAACTTTGAAATACAAATGCAGACTTTTGTTGAGGAGGACACCTCAACGACTTTTCTGTCTAGCTGTGACTCCACCAAGCAATTATTTACTCATCGTATCTCAAGAGGTGGGGTTTTATTTCTAATGAACTGTTCCTAACTTATCCAGATGTAATTTAACCATGATCCATGGAGAGGAATTTGTATGTTTGATGTTTCTCTTTATTTGTAATTTTTATGTAATCACATATGTTCAAAAAGCCGAGTAGGGATAATACCCTGAGAGAATAATTACTCTAATTCATTTTCATTAACTGCTTAGTTCCTCTTTGCAGATATTGCTCTAGGCAGGCTGCAGGTTTGACCTGTTAACTAGCCATGTGACTTTGGAAATTTTCTTAATACCTCTGAGCCTCAGTTTCATCATGTATAAAATGGGGATGTTAATATCTACTTCAAAGCTTTCTGTACCTACAACAGTGTTAATTCTTAGGAGGTATGTAGCAGGTGGGGGCCTACTATTTTCATTAAATAGACTTGTATAGAATCTGAAAATCAATTAATTATTTTCTTAATTTTCTTCAATTAAAAAAATATAATTCTCACTGGCTAACCATGAAGATAAAATATGGAAAGGGAAAATGTGAAACAACTTCCCAAGCAGTGCAGTTTCATACTGAGCAAGCTGGTGACTGGTGTGCAGGGTTTTCAGCTCACTCAGGACTGTCCAGGAATTCAACAAGCTGTCTCAGAGTGGAGGAGAGAGCTGCTTTTCACTGGAGTCTTCTAAGAAGAAGCTGGCCACCATGTCAGGAGCTGAGACCATGCTGTTCTTGCATGGTCTTCCGTCTGGAAGCGAGGGCTGAATTTGCATTAAGAACTGCCAGTTTGGACAGTCACCAGAGGAGAGCCTTGGAAATTAAGCCAAGGTGTCTTTATTCTACTATTTGTCTTGCCTTGGAAAAAATTGGGGGCAGCTTTTGAAGCTAGCTGAAGGAATTAATATAATACAGATATTTGGCCAATGTTTCTCTAATCATTACATTCTCCAATAGCATGAAACTTGAGTTACTGAAAATTTTAACCTGCTAGTACTTCTGGAACAACTTGTGATGTTGACAGTGCCCCATGACCAATATGATCTTGCTGAGACCATTTGTGCTCTCCCCATAATGGTCTGTTCTCTTCGCCCTCTGGGATGTGCTTTCTTTTGTTCCCACAGCATGGTTAGGGCACTCAGTATCAGTAACAATCCATGCCTATCTCACCTGCCCAAAGAAGTTTTGGGACTCCTTTACTGATTCTTATGTTGTGTGTATGAATGGGAGAGCAGCAGGCCACACACAATGGTGAGAATGTGCCTGGGTGCGTCAGCAAACTCTTTTATTAAAAGGACATTTTTCATTTGTGCTTCCACAGGTGTGTCCAGGTTAGTGTGAGGGGTGAGCCCAAACCCATCTGTGGAGTGCATGAACACCTACTCTGGGGTATTGGGCACATTAGAGACACAATTTTTTTTTCAACTTAATGATATCATTGTCTCTGAATTCAATGGGAAAAAAGCTCTATTGCTAAACTCTAAAGAAAGAATTGGACACACTGGGCAAAGTCTAATTCTAATATGCAGAAGCAACTGTGCAAAGGATATGAGTGGATAGACACTTTGATGGCCATTCTTCTAATCGGGTGGAAAGGACTGAATAGCCACAGGGCCCGAGTAGCACTAAACCGGGAAATGGTTCTCTCTTTGTTCAGCACCATAAATGTCTAAAAGCAAAACAAAACATAACCTCTGGTGAGAAACAAGCATCTTCATGCAAACATGTTCTTAAGTATAAGTGGCATCATCTCAGGCTTTTGAGTAAGAGCTCTGGGAACCATGGGGCAAAGAGAGTCAAAAGATGTGCCGAGAGTTTAAGCGCCGAGACTTAGAGCTTGTCCTGACTCTCCTAGCAAGACACCAGTCTCCATAGCTGGCTGTACACCAAGCTGAGTTCTCTGGGAATGCCCTGCAGATAGGTAGTTAGTAAGATGCACTGTGCCAGAGGAAGGGATTTTGGCAACTGGGGGTGGAGTTCTGATTGTATTTAATTCCTCTTCTGACCAGAGGAACTTCTCTGATTTTGTGATGCTCCAGTTTGTTCTCTACCTCCTAAGTGTTCTCCCCCTTAACTCTCTCCTTGTTCCTTCCTCTGAGAATCTAGGAAGATGAGGAGTTTTGACAAGGGAAAAAGCTATTCCCATACCTTTTAATTATCTCTACAAACCATATATGAGATGGCTGATTCCTGCCCCTTCCAACTCCCAAACACACTTAAACCATTTTTCCTGCTATGTGAACATACAAGACCCAATAAAGGCAGAGTAATTGCCAAGGAGCAGGTCTTATTTAAACTAGTGGTTCTTAAACTTTTTATTTCAGGACACTTATACTCTCAAAAATTATTGAGAATTCCAAAGAGCTTTTATGTGTCTGTGTAGAACCTCATCTGTGTTTTGGGACAACTTTGAGACACATTAAAGACCCAATTATATGTATTTATCATGTTAGAAATGAAAACTGAGCAAATCTTAAAACATAGGAACATACAAGCACACATTCCGGTAGTTAGAGTAATGACGTCATCCGATAGCAACAGCCTCTATTGTATATTCATTACTGTTTGCTCACAAGAGAATGTGAGTGATAACAACAAATGGCATCTATTATTATTATGAAATAGTTTTGACCTCATAAACTAAAAGGATTTTAGGGACTCCAGGGGTTCCAAGACTCCCCTTTGAGAACCACTGGCTTAAATAAGATTGATTTCTGTCCTTCTCCACTGTCCCCTCCCCCCAACCTCAAAATCTATGATCCCCACCTGCAAAGAGAGCCAACACCTCTATAGGCCCTAGGCTCTTTCAAGAGACTTTCCCTGAAAGCTCAGCAGTAGTTGTGACTGCCTTTGAGGATTTGGGTTCAATCAGCTTCTAGCATAAATACCATGGAAGATTCAAAGAGGGTGTTAAAGAAGTGCGTTAGACTGTCTTTCATTAGCTGAAGTCTTAGCAGATTACAACATCACCCAGGTGCAGGAGACTTCCTGCTTTGGGTGGGATGGAGACTGCCTCCCTCAGAGCTGAGAGCAGACATTGCAGCTGGGAACCTTACCCTGTGTGTTTTATAGAAGGGGTCCAGATCCTCCAGGGGCTCCCCGACAAGTTCTTCTGGGAGCTCACCATAGAACCTGGGCAGCTGGCTGTTGGTTTTCAAGTCCAACTGGGGCCGACACTTCTCTTCTTGGTCCTCCTGGTCTGTGTGCTTATCTCTGGCTTTCTTTGCTGCCCTCCTGGCAGCAATTTGCTTCTCAATCTTCATCAGCACCTCTGGAGTGAACCGATGGAAGCTGGTAGTTCCAAAGGGGAGTTCCATCTTCTCATTCTTCTACAGGAAAAAAAAATTCATACTCTTATGAGAGTGGACATAACCACAGAGAGTTAATACCATGCTCACTGGCCTTCTCCCTCCCACCCCTACCACCTTGCTTGCTAGAGCAGCTCCCCCAACCGTGGCCTCCAGCTTCTTCCTTATCTTACCATGGACTCCCTCCAGCACCCACTTCCCTGGCAGTGTTCTCTGTGGTGGGGTGGGGAGGGGCTGTTTACTACCTTCTGCTCTGAGTGGCTCAGGATTGTGTCTGCTCCCCATAAGCTTCTAATTCATTGCTCCTTCATCCTGTATCATTATTTAAAGAACCACCGCGCCTTATCCCCACACCAGATGGCTTGTTTAGCCATACAACTCTTTCTCCTCATTACTATAACCATGGAGCCTCAGGCATTCTCCCTCACTCATCAAAGTCTGTGTCATAATCTACTTAGATACTCAAGTCTCATCTTACTTTCTGATTACAACCTTTTATTTCTTGGCATTTTCTACTGCATTTCTACCCCTCTTCAAACTCTATTTGGATTTTCAGGTTACTTTCTCTTTATCTACTGGCTCCCTCTTTTGAATGTTTCTCTACAGATCCAGCTGAGATCCTGTGGTCTACCATTTTTACCACTCCCTGGTCCTTGTCCCAAGTTCCAAACTTAGGCCAATCTTGATCCATCTAATTCAGGTTTCTATGAACTTGTATTGCTGAGAGCTTATGAGGAACATTATATGGGAATCAGCAGCTTCTTCTAGTCCGATGTTTCAAAGACTCTCCAGTTTTTCTGATTATTCCCAGTCTCCCCTGGCAGTAAGCTAATAATCATGCTTCCTACTTGAATACAGAACTCCCTCAACTTCCTGCCCCTAAACCTCCAAATTACTTCATCTGCAACCTTTTGTGTTTCTATCTCTCTTATTACAACAGAGGAGGTATCTTTGCTTACTAGCTAAAGCCAGTCCTTTCTTCTGCTTTGGGTCTTATTCCTCTCTACCTCATTTCTCTGTCCCGCTTTCTTTACTGAGTCCTTATCTGCACACGGAGATGCTCATATTCTTTCATCTTTAAAAACTTCTATTCCATATACAGCCTCCAGATCTTCCCTCCTCTCTGTTCTTATTCTCTGCCAGGTTTCATAAAGAACTTGTTTCCACTCATTATCTCCTGACATCACTCTTCAAAGCTTGCAGCTTGACTTTTGTCATCACTACTTCAAAAAATGCCTCTTTGCAAGGATACAAGAGACCGTCTTGTAGATAAATATAAGGGACCCTTCTCAGCCTTAGCTTGATGGGCTTATTGGCCATTCTGGCCACTTCCTTCTTCTTAAAACACTCTCTCTTTGGGTGCTCTGACACACTCTCTTGATTTTTCAAATTTTCTGTCTGCTCCTTCTCAATCTCCCCTTCCTCAATTTCTCCTATATCTAATTGTGAATGCTTGGGCTCTATTTTATGCTGTTTTATTATTATTTTTTAAATAATTACAATAGTAGCAGCAGCAACAGCACTGATAATAGCTGGCATTTGCTGAGAGTCCACTATGTTCCAGACTCTGGATTAAGCAATTTGCATGCATTAGTACATTAACCATCACTATACCCTATGAAGTATTGTGTCCAGTAGAGAAATGAGAAACCTGCGAGGTAAAGTTAGCTTTTCCAAAATCACATATGTACTCAAACTTGGGTCTGTCTGGCCCAGTCTACTGGGAACATCTCACCTATGGCTTCAGTTCTCATCTATATGTAGATGAACCCAGAATCATTATCTTAAGCTCTTATTATATCCTTGGGATCCAGACACAGTTGGGCTTCTCCATTTCAGTGTATCATGTGCACATCAAATTCAACATGCCCCAAACTGAATTCATTATTATCTCCCTGCTCCTTTCTAATAACCTGTCTTTCTAATATGTCTCTCTCTCTCTGTGAATGGCCCCAGCCTATTTTAACTTTAAAAAGAAGTTGTGCATATTTATGGCATTAAAAGATAAAATATGTTGATATTGTACAATAGTATACATATGTTTACACATTTCTGAGTGTCTAAACTTCTTCTGTGTCGTATGCTGGACTTTACATGTCCTCTGTGGTTTCCACAAAACTCCTCCCAAATTCCCATTTAATTTCTTATGCTGATCTGTAATATACTGAAACCACAATGGGGAAAATCGCAATGTGGAAGGGACAGCTGTGAGCAACCAAGGCTTAGAATTGTTTCATGGAGGGATGAGGATGCTGAGGCTTTATCTACCAATCCCTTTCGTCATTGGTTGAGGGTCTCTCTACAGCTATTAACTCTATAAAAATGACAGCAGTGGCCAGAGAAAACCGAGAGATGAAGGAAGCTGATGTATAAGGGAGCTGTTTGCTAGTAACTTCTGAGCTGGGTCCTGGGAACATGGGCAGGTGACAATAGGGACTGCCATAGTCCTTGGCTCTAATGCAGCTGCTTGTAGCCCTAATTGGGAGCTCTTATTTCTGGGTCTATTTGAAGGCAAGGGGAAGGCATCAGCAGTGGCTGATGAGAGCTGGGCCTGAGATTCACTTTTTGAATTGATGACTGAGAAGCCATCCAAGAAACTTCTATTCTACTTCAGCCTCAGCTCAGCCCTGACTTTGAAATAGTTTGCCTGAGTATTTTCAGATATATCCTCTCCAGCCCAGCAGCTTTTCTTGCTAAGCGAGCCTCACTATTCAGTGAACATTCAGATTTAGCCCTTCCAAGAGGAGCCAATAGGGCTTGAATTGCTTTTGCCCTCTCAGTGTTGCAAGAGTGAGGGCCTCTCCTTATTGCTCTCTTCTAAAGACACCACGGCTTCCAGAGCCCATGGGATTTTCTAGAGGAAAGTTAAGCTTCCTTAACATCAACCTCAGTGCTGGGTGGAGGAGATTAGCTCAGTGATGGGTGGAGGCCAAGTGTTTTTCTCTCTGTCGTGGAGGCATTCTCTGATGTCAGCTCCTGAGAACCAGACCAGGCCTGCAGAAATTCCTCTCACAGGCAACCCCACTCACTTACATTGGACAATCAGTCACAGGACTTTGAGAGGACTCATCTCATCCTGCATTTCTCCAATGTGTTCTGCAGAATTTTGGTGTGCTGCCAGCTAAAACCAGGTGTTCTATGAGAAAAACGATGCTGGTACAATTTTCACCATTAAAGCTCTTTTGTTAAAAAGTGTGGCAGACACACTTTATTATTCCCTTTATTATGTGGTGACATGATTTTGAGACGTGACAGTCATTCCTGATGTGGCAGGAAGATAGAGTAGAAGGCCTAGCTCCTGAACACATGGCTGCACTTGCCAACTGAGGGTGCACTGTTCGCCTGATGCTCTCAACTTGGCAGCATAATGATATTTTTTTCTTCTTCAAAAAATGAAAGTATTTACTTTCTCTAATTGGATATTTTCCTCTTAATATAAAGTTTTTGGAAAAGCATATGAATAAGATTTTGATCATTTCCTATAGTGATTAATTCATGAGCTTACTTTTGCTGTTTAAACCAAGTGCCCCTTACATTTCCTGAGATGTAAAGTGATTTAACAGTGCATGATGATTTAAAAATTGTCCTCTTGTTCCATATGTTTGCAAAATCCTAACCGGAATCCCCTGTGAACCTACATGTGGGGTGGTAACAAAACGCAGAATTTGACTGATTTTGAAGATCAAACTCCTAAAGATATTCACATTCTGTTTGTGGTTTCTGACCTATCCTGAGGCTATAGCAGTAAATAAGCTATAAACCCCTAATCTTTGGGAGCTTAAATGCAGCTGTGGACCTCAGCCAACTCATCCAACCAGCTTCCCAGACCCTTCCTTCCTAAAGGAGAAAAGGACTGAAGCTGTGATGACACCCTAGATGTTCTGGGGCCACATTTGAAATAGGAATTTAAATTTATATTTTCAGCCCCAGCCTTTCAACTATATTCAAGATCCTGTATTCACCTGTCCTCTCATCACTCCCACCTGGATGCTTGGTAGATGTATAAAATCAAACTGTTGATTTCTTTACCCAAACCTGATGCTATCATAGTCTTTCCATTCCATTAAATGAAAATGACATCCACCTGGTATACCAGACCCCAAGCCTTTAAACTTTGGAGGGAGTTTTCTCTCTCAAACCTCACACTCAGTCCGTCAGAAAATTCCAGTCACCCTACCTCTAAAGTATAGCTGTCCACTTCTCACCACAGCCACTGCTACCACAATGTCCAATCCAGCCCCCCGCACCACCATCTCTTGCTTGGACTCCTGTTATATTCTCGCAACTGGTCTCATGGCTAACATTCTCCCAACCTCTTGCAGCCTACATTTTCTACAGCAACCAGAGTGATCATTTAAAAACATAAGTCAGAACATGTCTCTTCTATGTTTAAAATCTTGTAGTGTGTTCCTATACTGTTTCTGAACTCACATCATATCACTCTCTTACGCACTGCAACCCAGCCATACTTACCAACTTGCTATTTCTTGGACACAACAAGAAATATCTGTGAAAGACACAACTATTGTCTCAAGATTTTTGAACTTGCTTTTCTTTCTGCCCCAAATTCTCTTCTCACATATAACCATGTGACTCATTCAGAGAATGCTTTGTTAGAAAAGCCTCCCTGACTATCATTTCCCAAATAATAGCCTTTGGCCATTCTCTATCTCTTTAACTCTTCTTATTATTAATTATTTATAGCACTTTTTACAATCTAATAGCTGGTATTTTGTTTGTTTATTACCTGTGTCCTTCTTCCAGAAAGTATGGATTTGGTCTGTTTGGTTAATTGTTGAATTTCCAACATTGAGAACAGTGCTTGGCACATAGAGGACCAACAAATATTTGTTGGATAAATAAATGAATAAGTTCAACAGATTCTGAATGGGTATACTTCAAATATCTATGGAGTTCTGCTAGTGTTTTTCATCTACCATTAGGATTGGGTTTGAGGAAGACAGGGAAAAAGAAGGTACAAATACCGGAACGGTAGGTATCTGTAGGTAGAAACTGACCATATCAGGTATTACTGAAAAACACATGTCTTCCATTCAAAACAATTCAGGGCAGAGGGTTTTTAAAATCAAAAGTTGTTTTCAAAACTGGGAGGGGGAAAATGAGAGCTGGAACCTGGAGGGTTGTGGGGGTGGAGAAGCAAAACAGAGATGCTGGAGCCAAAAAAGGAAGGAGAAGAACAAAGATATGTCAGTGTCATGAAAACAGCAGGAAGAAAAGTTTTAAGAAGAACACCTGAGCCATGTTCTAGTCTTGGGAAGGATTTTAGTCAGGGAGAGCCAGGGTGTGTGTGTGAGTAAGTGCCATGGAGTGGAAAGGATGTGACTAGATTGTTGAGCCATGGAAAGAGGGTGACTGGGATACTGTGAAACCGCAAACATGACTAAGTTAATTATTGGAAGTAGTAAAAGAACAGGACCATGTTAATGAGATGTTTCAGGTTCTGCTAGAATGACTTGACTGCCTGGTGGAACAGCAAGTATATTGTAAAGTTGTTACTAGAACTGAGAATGTGGTTGAACCGTTCATGGCACTGAGTGTACTGGAGAGGTATCTCCAGGGCTGAATGAGGTTGACTGACTAAACTGGTGCTGAAAAATAGTAACTGAACTGTTGGTATGCCTGAGTGAAATTGTGTGGTTCCTAGTGCTGAGAGTTAGGTTCTCTAGTTCATGGAACAAGTAATTGAGTCAGCTTTAGCACTGGGGATATTACTGGGCTCTCCATGGTAATAGGTATGTGGGAGTAAATATCTTGGTTTAGTGGAGGTTCCCAGACTTGTAAAGACTTGGAAAAGTTTGTTCCTGGGATGTCAGCATTGTTAGACAGCTCAGCTGGGATGTGTCTAGTCTAGCTGTCCACTGCCCTGAAAATTTTAATTGTTGGATACCTGATTGGAATGATAGGGCACAAGACATGTGAATAACCTGTCCAGGGGAAGAGACAGAATTTGATTGAAATTGTGATGCCACTGGGAAAGTGTAATAAACTGAAGTGATGAAAGTGAAACCATACTGTCCATGCTTCTATTGAGTTGTCAGAAACTAAACATCAGTTGTCTGTGGCACCAGAAGAATATGACAGAGTCATCTTTGGAATTGAATAGTCCTGAGTTGTCCCTGGTGCTAAAGAAGTGGGGCTGGAGGAATCCTTGCTGAGCATGACCTATCTCTGAATGATGAAGAGAGAATATTGGGCTAATCTGTTGTCCAGGGGTGAAGTGTGGAGTGCAGAGAAAAAGTGTAAACGCTGTCCGTGGTTCTGAAAGAGTGAGTAAGGGTCTAGTGGGGTTTGCACTATCTGTGGCACAGAATAAGAGATGTGGAGCTAGTGAGAGCTGACTGGGGCTGACTGAACAGTCTGTAATGCTGAGTGAATATGCCAAGCTGAAGTGCCAAGAATATACTGAATTTCTGTGGGGACTAAAATAAAAGAAGATAGTAATTCAAGGAAGAAAAAAACCAGGAATGTGTGGGAGAAAGTACCTAATAAGGTATTTAATCAATACAGCTCTGCCCAACAGAATAGAGCCACATTAAGCAGAAGAGGAGGGAGATCTTTTTTCCTTGAAGTTCCTTGTGTCCCTTCCGTCTTCCCCAACCTATTGAAAAGGGGGTCAGAAGGAAGGAAAAGATTTTTTCCACCAAGGAAGAAAATAAGTTTCTCACGACATGATCTGGGAGTGTTGAGTACCCAGAAACTCACTGCGGTGGCTTGAGTCAGGTCTAGAGACTGCTAATTGTAATGAATCAAATAAACTCAGAGAGGAAGTGTGGTTTTATTGATAGAGCACTGGACTTGGAGACAGGAAGCCCGAGTTCTGACACTGACTAGGTCTTCTGAATTCTCTGACTGTCATTTCTAAGGTTTGTAAACTGGAGATGATAACCTCTGCCCTGTTCATTTGACATTGTTGTTGAGAGAATTGAACAGTGTATGTGAAAGCATTTTGTAAGCTAAGTGCTGTACAAATGTACAATACAGATTTGAATATTCCCATTACACATGAGATTTAATAGCCAATAGCCACTTAGCCTATTTCAATTCCACACCACTAGCTCTCAGCGTATAAACTGAATAAACATGTAAGACCATTTGCAATTAAACCCTATTTAAAGAATTCATAATGTTCTACTTTATTTCTCCATCCCCCATCTTGAATGTGTGAATGCTTTTGAACATGGTTCAGCTGCCCAAAATAAAAATGAGGTAATTTAAATTACAATAGATACAAGAAGTCAAAAGAGATTGATGGTGTGGGTAAGAGTTTTTATCTGAAGTATTATACAGAATATACTTTTATTCCCTATTCCTTATCATTCCTTCCTCAACAGAAGGGCTATTCTGTTCAACAGGTTCCTATACAAATATGTCACTATCAAGACCTACAGAATTCTTGTGGGAGGAGGCTTGAGGGACACTGTGAGTCCTCATAATTTTTAAAACTGTGGATTAGCATGCACAGATATATTTAAGTAAGTCAAAGATTTTGTAAGTATGATTCAAATATGATTCAAGATTACAACACGAATATCAAAATCACCAATATAGGCAATTTTTTGCCATTTGAAGGCTTGAGAGACATTGTGAATCCTTATAATTTTTAAAACTGTGGATTAGCGTGCACAGATATATTTAAGTAAGCCAAAGATTTTGTAAGGATGATTCAAATATGATTCAAAATTACAACAAGAATATCAAAATCACCAATATAGGCAATTCTTTTTGACATTTGTAAAGTCCTGGTGGATAATTTGGGCAGTTAATTTCATAAGCAATTAAGGTTCTCTAGGGATGCTGGGGTCACAAGCTTAACCAGGAGACATGATATCGTAAAGAACATACATGACAAATGTCTTCAATATAGGTTATTACTCCTCAATATGCTGTAACATGTATCTCCCAGCCTCTTCCACCAAAACTGATTTTACTAAATTGTAAATGATTTCCAGGGTACCAAATCCAAACAAACTTTTAGCCCTTTACTTACTTGACCACTCATCAAGGTTTGGCAGAATTGCCTACTCTCTCTTAAATTCCTCTCTATTTGACTATTCTATCTGAGGCTTCACTGAAGTCTTCTTTCCTACCTGATCATTTAAATATTGAAGATCTAGCCCAATTCTACACCCCCCTCAGGGAAATCTAATCTTCTCCCCTGGCTTCAATTATTTACTCCAAAAGTTACTCCTTTCTATTTAACCCTCTTTTTTTGCCAGAACTCCCTACCTGCCTATTCATTGTGGGTGCTTCCCCAACCCAAATTGGTTTCTCCTTCTCTATTCCAGATTTCATTAAATGGCACCACCAAACAGTCAGTTGCTCACATCATAAGCCCATAAACTCTACTCCATTCTCCACATTTGCTACTACCACCAGTCCATCTCTTATCTGGCCTTTTATGCATGCTTTTTAACCAGTCTCTCTTCATCTTCTTTCCAAAGCAGCCACTGTGATCTTTTTAAAATGAAAATAAGTTCATATTACTTCTCTGAGTGTGCCTTTCAAAGGTTTCCCAAGCCCTTCAAATAATGTCTAAATTAATTCACATGACACATAAAGCCTACCATGATCCAGCCCCTTGCCTTCTAGATCACTCTTTCCCTTGCAATTCCCACCCATAGTTAGACTGGTCTTCCATCAGTTATTAAAATTCACCAAGTTCCTTTCTGATTTGGCACAGTTGTGCATGCTTCTCTCTCCCAGTGAAGTTCTTTCCATCCTTCCCCCTGGCTTATTTTCATTTCTCCTTCCACCTAGTTTAAATGTCATGTCTTTAGAGCACCCTTCCTCACCCTCTGGGCTAGACTAGTTTTCTTTGTTCTTCATTTGCATAGGTGCCTGTACTTTCTTGGTAGCCATTTATTTAGGTAATTATGTGTTCAGTGTCTGCTTCTATGCTCCAAAGTATTCTCTGATGCCAGGGACCATACCCCTTTTCCCCACTGTATCTTCAGCACCTAAGACAATGTAACACATGAGTTTGATAAATATTATGTTGAGTGAAAGAACAAATGAGGGAATGATGGGTGGCTCTCTTAGAGACAGACTATTGGGGAGGAGGATCATGAATGTGACTCATGATTGTTTGGTCTTTTGTTTCTGTTGTCAGTGAGCCTGATTTGACCTTAGAGTGAAAAGATTTTGCCTGCTCCTTCCCCCAAGATGCAGAGATTGACTGGGCAACTCTGGAGTAAGGAGAGGAGCTTGGAGCTGTACTTGGAAGCAAGAAAGCTGAGATGGGGGAGAAGACAACTGAAGGAGAACTCAGTAGCATTTTAGTAAGAAAGAGTCAATGGAATACAGTGAAGAGAACTATAATTTGAGAGTGAGGATTCCTGGGGTTAGCCTAGACCTTCTGTTCACTTGCTTCCTGATGTCTGACATGTGTTTCTTTTTCTCTGTAAAGCAGTTACCACCCAGGGAGATGAGGAATTGCTCTGAAGTGACCTCTCTGGTATCATGAATCTGGAAATAACCATACAACTTTGACTCATTCTGATTTTGATCTTGTGAGGGAATTAAGATAGCACCTCATTAAGGGCTAGGTAGGTTCCATGGAGACAGATTGGCTTTGCAAAAGCGAACGTGAGGACTGGGATTGGTCATGCACCTGGCAGAAGTGTATTTTCCTTAATATTATTGGTCTGTTCAGTTGTCTTCTGGATACAACCCTCAGAGGAATAAGAGGACTACCCTGGACATATATTTTGTTTCTTAACTCTCTGGGGAGTACGAAGTGACCAGATTTGTGTGCTCTGGGCTATGGTCAAATGTGGGCATGACTATATAGCTTTAAGGTGCAGATGCTTCTCTCTGGGTGCTGCCATAGACTGGAATGCCCTGCTGAGTTGCTGGATGTCACAGGGTGAGTCAGCAAGCTCTTTCTCACTCTGTTGGATATATGTGTATATATTTTTTCATGGGCAGGCACTGGGAATCAAACCCAGGTCTCCGCGAGAACTCTGCCTGCTGAGCCACCATGGCCCGCCCTCTGTTGGATATTTTAAAATGCTTTCATTATCAATCAACAAGTAGTCTCCAAAGGCTTATTGTGTGTTTAGCACTATTAGGTGCTGTGGAAGATAGTGCAGCAGAAAGAGCCCTGGACTTGGAGTTATAAGACTGGATCCCGGTCACAGATCTGTAATGTACCATCTTCAGTCTTTGGGCAACTTTGTTTTCTGGAGCCTCATTTTCCATCTGAACAGTGGGGGGTGGTGGTGGTGGTGATCTAACAGCATACGGAGTCCCTTTCATCTTGACAAGAAGTTATTTTTGGAAACCTTGGAGTCTTCTCAAAGAAAGAATAAATCCCAGCAACCAAGAAATGATTAGAAAAATAAATAAGGGCTAAGTTATGTGGTTCTGAGCATGAAACTTTAAGGAACAAGGATAAGTGCCTCAAGGTTTTGAGGAAGGTAAGGATCAGCATGGATGGAGAAGTCTCCCTAAAGGAAGGAGGCACTGTGTGTAGAGCGCTTTATGACTGTACATGTCACAATATGAAATTAACTTATTCTAACTGGGAGAGGCACTGGTGTGCTCGGGGTTCTGGGACCTGAAGGACGCACATGTGCACTCACAGGCTGTGGGCCCTCATCAAGACACTTTCCCTCTGTGTCTGGGCCTTGGCACAACACCTCCCACAGAGCAGGGGCACCTATATGGGCGAGATTTATTCCACAAGAGGGTTTGTTCTGTGGTGGTTAATTTTCTTCTTAACCATTAATTATTTCAAAGCCAAATATGTCTCCTGTGATCAATAATCCTTTTGTTCTTTGCTTAGTTTCTGAAGAAAATATATGTAAATTAGGCTAAAAATTGACAGGTAGAAGTAAGTTTTGGACAAGGTTCTAAGGCAAGAGCACTGTGAGTGTTATGCAAATGCCAGCCAATTAAAGGCAGCCCATTGCTTTATTCCAGGGAAGCAAAGGTTACTCCGGAAAGCCAGTGCTGCTGGAAGGAAGCTGTCTTTCATCTACAAATCATATTCTGAATTGGCCCTTCCAAATGGTGACATCTGGCAAAAACAGTGTTTCTCCTTTTAGACATTAGCTGAGATGTCTTTCCTGAGCACACATGTGTAGGTTAGGTCCCCCTGAGATTAACTCTCGATCATCCTTCTCTTTTTTTACCTGACACTTATCACAGTTTGTATTATATTGTGTTTGTTTAATATCTGTCACTTCACTTGACTATAAGTTCTGTGAAGACAGCAACAAAATTTATCCTATCTACTGCTCTGTGCATCCAACAGTACTATAAGTGTACAGCACATAGAGGATGCTCCATAAGTGTCTACTGAATGCTTGCATGAAGTATTATCATTAGGTAAAAATGGTGTCACAGTGAAAGAGTCATTTTTAAACTTTATGGCATATGCTTACTGCTTCAGATTTCTCTAACTGCATCTAACATCTGCGTACTGCAAAACATTTTTTTTTACGCATTTTTACATTTTTCACATCTCTCCCTTAACCCAACAAAATATTTTCTACTGGCTAAGAAACCAATGTTTAGAGAGGCAGCACAGCATAGGGCCTGCCCACTTGAGTTTAAATCCCTGCGTAACTTACTAGTTTTGAGATTATGGAAAGGTGTTGGGGGTGGAATAGCGCCTATCACCCCCCCACCCCCCCAAAAACATTCATGTCCCCCCAGAACCTCAGAATGTGACCTTGTTTGGAAATAGGTTCTTTGCAGGTATAATTGGTTAAGTACAACATAAGAGCATGTTGGAGTAGGGTAGGCCCTAAATCCAATGACTGGTGTCCGTATAAGCAGTAGAGGGGACTCAGACAGACATGCAGGTGGAAGATGGCCAAGCTGGAGGCAGAGATTGGAGTCATGAAGCCACAAGCCAAGGAACACCAGGAGCCATCAGAAGCCAGAAAAGGCAGGAAGGATTCTCCCTGAGAAAGGGAGTGGGACCCTGCTGGCACCTCGATTTTGGATACTGACCTCCAGAACTGTGAGAGAATACATTTTTATTGTCTTAAGCCACCTTGTTTACAGTGATATGTTATGTTAGTTGCCCCGGGAAACTAAGACAGAGGGTTAATCTCTCTTGCCTCAGTTTTCTCATCTGTAACACAGGTGTAATAATGGTGCTATAAATAGTCATGAGAATTAAATGAGCATGTATGCGTGTTTTTGTGTGTGTGTGGGGGGGCACTTAGAACAATGGCTAGAACACAGGTGGCGTTATATTAATTTTGCTGTTAATATTACTATTCCCCAAGGGAACATAATTATTAAGTAGTTGACTCTTAAGTGCTGTACAATCTGACTGACTCCACATCAAACCATATAGCTTCCCTGAAATATGGCTATCTCCATCTGAATAATCCGAAACTCTGGAGAATAACAAACATTGCCCAAAGACTCTAGTTAGTAAGAGACAGAGCTGAGACAACAACCCAGATTTTCCAGTGCTTTTCTTTTACTCCAACGCAATGCTGTCGGTTCCCCAGGATTCCCTTTCTCCTGCTCTCCTACTGGTTTCTCACAAAGCTAGGATTGGTGCAGGACACACGAGCATTTGGTCAGCCACTGAGCCAGCAGGCTGGCTGGGATGTTCTGAGCCTCTCGTCCCCTTGCTTGGTTTACAGCAGGGTAGTGAGCCAAGAATCCAGTTTATACTTCCTGAGTATACTTGAGCTGTACTTGCTTGACACAAGCTCTGTGTGCCGCTGACCCATGCTTGGTATGTGATCACCTAGAACTTAAAAAAAGAAAGAACCCAACACAACTGTGTTTAAAATTGAACAGAAAAAGATGATAACCTTACTAATAAATATGTCTTCTGGTTTGCTTTCTATGTGCTGGGCACAGTGTTAAGTATTTTGCATACATTATATCACAGTCCTTATGTGATCATATGAAATAGATACTATCATGAACTCATTTCTACAGATAAGGCACTAAAGCTTTGGGGCTAACTTAACCAAGGTCAAAGTAGACTTAATCAAGGTCATAGGCTCTCAGAGATATGTCATCATGTTTCTCTCTATCTTACACTGCCTAGAAGGATACCAAATAAAAATGTTAGCCTTAACTATTCTTAAGGAATAGCATTACTGGAGACTTATCTAAATGGAGGCATAATAGATATACAAAAGTGCATAAAGTACACTGGTCTTAAAGTTACCAGTTTGTTGCTTTTTTAAAAAAACAACAATGAAGACTAAGATATAGAATATTTCCTGCCATCTCAGAGGGTTCCCCCATGTCCCTGTCCCTTCCTGGAGGTAATTGATAGTCTTTTATGATCAGAGTAAGTACTTCCTGGATGTCTGATCTTTTGCCTGTGTCACTGTACCCTGGGCACAGGCACCTCCCCTCTCTTCTCATCTACTTTAGGCCCTCCAATATTCAAGGTTCCTCTCAATTCCCCTTTCCTTTAGGCATCCTCTCATTTGTCTTGCTGGCAAGCTCTGTGAGCACCCTTGATATAGTAATAAAAATAAAATTGCTAGGACTCACCCCACCTTCTCTCCCCTTGTGTCTAATGCAAGGACAAGCTCACACCTGCTGATGGATTTATGCTGGGCTTGAATGCTTTGACTCCTACCTACACAGTGTCAACAAAATGTCCCTGATGGGGTTCCCACATGTCACCTTGGAGTGGTGAGTGTCACATGGTCCTGGGGAAATGACCCACGCTGGGGTCAGGAGACCTGGGTTCTTTCTCCTTGGCTAGTAACCAACTGTGTGACCCCGAAAAAGTCACTGGAATTGAAACTTCAGGTCTCAGTTTTTTAATCTACAAAATGAGTTCATCAGACTAAATAATAAGAATAATAGTTAATAGGCTGAGCTAACCCTTTTATGTATGTCTCCCTGTTCCACCCTTAGCAATAGCTTTGCAAAATAAGTATTATGGTCATTTCTTAGTTGAGGAAACAAAGGCTCAAGGACTAGGGTGATTTGTGTAAGGTGCTAACAAGTAGCAAAGCTGGGGCTCTAACAAGGCCCAGCTAAGTGATAAGAAGCCTGTGCTCTTGGCCGCCATCCTATATACCTGGCCATGTTGATTCTGATCCCTTCCTTCTCTTATGAACAGATCATAAAACACATTTGTAAAATAATTGCCCTAGTTATCTTTGGGGAGAGAGAAAAAGCATGGCAAGGTAAGAAGAGGGACAATGTGACCCAGGGAGTGGGATGGGACAGAGTGATATTCTGCTAAAGACAAATGGTTCTAAGCCCCTCAGAGGTGACACTGGTGGACAAGGGAAAGAACACTTTTATTTGAGAAAGGCGGGTCCGAGCAGGTGCTGCCACATTTGAATCTTATTCTCATATGATGGAGGACACCAAATCACGATTTATATTCAGCAAACAATTATTGAGCTGCTAATGTGTGCAAACGTTTGTGCCAGGTGCTGATGGGGGTATAAAAATAAAGGAGACCAAGACCCTGCCAGTCATAAACTCAAATTCTGGTGGGGAGAGAGAGACACATACAAGCACCCCTCTAACATGAAGCATGTTCCACACAAATAAACATAAAGGACTATAAGTGAGGTAGAAGCAGAGGAAGCAAGAGAAGCCACCACACCTTGTGGAGGAAGGAGATCTTCCCAGGGCTTAGAGGATAGGTGAGATTTGAGCAGGTAAGATTTACCTGAAAGGGTGAGCCCAGAGCAATATGAGAGTGGCAAGGAATAATGCTTCCTTCCTGGGCTCAAGAGTGACTCCATGCTCACAGCATTACTCTGTGGATGGGACCATCAGGCTAGTCAGTGTCCTGGGGGTGAAGAAGCTGCAGGCAGCTTGGGATTAAGGTCCCTAAACAGAGGCCTTAGGAGGCTTCTTGACTCGATTGGGCTCTGGCACGAGGGAATACATGACTATGCACAAGTGCCAAGGCTGTGATTTCACTGATTTTTTTCCTCTTGGAATAGCATTTCCTTGGCAATATTTATCTGTGAATGACTATCCATCATTTACTATTATAGGCCATTATTGGGTTTTTTTTCTATTTCCTTCTGATGATGATTTTCTCAGAACCATTCCTGCATATGCTCTTTCATATGTCTAGGGCAAAAAAATGTGGTTGATGTTTTATTTTATACGCTTGTTTATTATTACTATTACTACCACAATTATTTGACTAAATGAGTAGAGAGGCAGCTAGGACCGATCTAAAACCTTCCTAACATTTCAAACCAACTTATGGCATTTCAAAAACAAATTCTCCCATCAGACTAAAAGCAATTCATTTTCCTGTGTCATTTTCCACCTTCCTCCCACACCATGTAGCTAAGAAGCCCAACCTTGTGACTTCTGTTACTCAAAATATATGTCTGCTTCTACCTGCTTCATCTTGCACATCCAGTAAACCTGTTTCAAGCTACATTTGAAAATCATGGCAGCCCTTTTCTCTTTCCCTGGCACAAATCCAATCAGGTAATCAAAAGAGAAAAATCATGATTAAGAATCAAATTTACACTAAACGCACCTGATCTATGGAAAATTCTTTTTAAAAGCCAAACAAAGCCAGAGCGACAGAAAATTCTGAATGACTCATTCTTCTAAATTGCAGATTTTGGGCTGAAGACAAGGTATAATGTGGCTTTGGTCCTATTTCTTCTCATTTTAGAACATGTAGAGACATTCCACTGTGGGTTGGAAAACACCCTTGGCCACCTAGGTTTGCACTTTTTTCATCACAATATCTTAAAATCGGTTCCCTCTATCTTGTCACATGTCAGAATTTTCTGGAGAGCTTTGAGAAAATACAGATTTCTGGTTGTCACCTGTAGACATTTGGATTCTGTAGGTCTAGAGTGGGGTTCAGGAATCTGCGTTTCTAAAAAGTTCTCCAGTTTATTATGCCATTTGGTCAAGACTTGAAACCCCTACTTTGAACCTTTCCTATACATCTCTAACAAAGCATCTGCCATATTTGGAACAAAACTTAGTTCTGATGGACTGTATTACCACCTATCCAAAGAACATTGATTCTCTGCTTTCTGTGTCCATTTTCATTTAATTTTAGCATTTTCACCAACAACTCAAGGCTGTTTGGCCTCTAATACCACAGTTTTGATGAAATTCTTGAAATCACACTTGCTGATAAAACATCTCTTTATATCAATGTGACTTTTTTAAGAAGATAAACTTGACAATGATATGGTAGGCAGAAATGGATAATTTTTAGATTTAGCTATAAGTTTTTCCCTACCCTTCAGAGGAAAGGAAGCAGTGGGATTTATCCATACAAATGGCTTCATAGGAGCTATTTCTTATCCTAAAAACTAAAAGTGTTTTGAGAGGGCCATATATTCAAATAGTCAACAAAATGTCCTTCATTTTGGGTTCATGGATAAAATCTCTAACTCTCCTTATAATACCCAGGTTGTCTTTTTTTTCTAGCACCATTCACTATAGACTGATCCCCAGGTCCCATAGCCAAACCTTTGCCGCTCAGTCTTGCTCGTCTTCTAGGTAAGAGTTCCTTTCTTCTCTCCCAGATCACCTCCTCTGGAAACCACAAGCTCCTGGAACATACGTTCAGCAGCTTAACATTCAAGTATGGCAGGAAAAAGAAACTCTGTCTGATATCTGTTCTCCTGCCAAGACACCCGTGAGTGGCTCTGGTAGATGAAGGGAGTCCAAGACCCCTGGATTTGCAAAGACTTACACTTGTCTGTCTTGCTCAGTGAAGATGGTTCTGCCGGTCTGATGGGAACCAGGCTACTGCTCAGGGATCTGCAGAGAATCATGCTTTCTTGGGTGCCATTCCTATTTCCCATTACGAGTTCTACCCCAGCTGCCTGTGCTCCAGAAAGTGCATTCCTTGGATGGAGGCAGGGCAGAGGGAGTGTGGGGAGAGGCTTATGTGTGATTAGATGGTAAAGTAACAAATGTGATTTTAAATGGTCTCATGAGAAATGCTGAAACCGGAGGATGCAAAGAGGCAGCACTTAGATAACCAGCATCCACAAAGGCTCCCAGCCTGGAGCAAGGCCTCCTTGGATGGCAGGGCAGGCTTTTTTCCTTACCATTTATTGGCCCAAGAAAGCAGAGCTGCACCCATATGTTCAGGGCCTTTTAGGTCCTCCTGGCAGGAGAAAACCTGTGCTTATAAAAATGTATTTGTTCCCTTTCCTCCACTGAAAACTTCAGAGTTTATTTTTTGTGTTTTGAAAAAAATGTTTTGAATAATTTTCATCCTTTTCATGCACACTCAGTAAGTGGGCCAGGCCTTATAAAACCAATTTAAAATAAAATTACAGAAAAGGTCTCAAACGTCATATTTGATGAAAGAAAAGAACAGGAGGAAATAACCTGCCCACATGACAATGGGACCAAGAGGGAAGGGAGGTGATGCAGGAGTCACAGAATACCCCAAATCTGATGGAAGCCCATCAGACTTCTGCAGCTGCCTGGTTCACTTTGGCCTGGAATGGGAGCAGTTCTTCAATGCCTATTTATACTGCAAGGAATTGGTGAGGTGTTTAATTGCATTACAACTCCATTTATTCAAAGCCTCACAAATCAAACAAAAAGCAGCTCCTTTGGTTCAGGGTTGCTTTCCTATGACACTTGATCTCTTGCTGAAGGGAACTTACTAAGGGACAGGCCAAGGAGAGCCACCAATCTCACATGGAGGGACAGCATGACTACAAAGGTATGGAGGCTGAAGGGGGTGGACATTGAGATAATGGAGGAGGGTCTTTGCTTCCCTCACCCCTGGTGACCTTCTCAAGAGGCTTTCATGGATGGTCCATTCATGCAATGGCATCTGAACTGCCTCGAAAGAGGATGCTTCCTAAATTTTTATGGGTGGATTGACAAGATGTCTGGGATTGGCTGCCAAATAATCCAAGTAGCAGGGGAGTGAAAGGGAAACATGACTGGCCATGATTTGATCAATGTCGAATTAGGGTTGGTAAGGGTTTAGGCTCCCGTTTTTTGTATATGCTTTAAATTTTCTGTAACAAAAAGTTAAAAACATATGATGCTGATGCCAAGGCATTAACACTAGGCTGTAACATGAAAAACAGATTTCAACACTGCATCGATCTTAACTTTATAGGAAAAAAATCCTGGTTACATACAGAGAATATTTTCTGGGAGGAAAGATGCAAAAATTGCATTTATATTTGTATAATGGAATTATGCATAATTCTATTTACTATTATTATTTTTTTACTTCTCACTGTATTAAATTTTTTTCTACACCCAAACATGGTAATTTAAGACAATATTTAAGGAGCATAATTTGATCCATCTCCCAGTATTTCTGTTCTCTGAGTCTTGGTCTGGTGAGTCAGAGGGAGGAAACTGTAGAAGTGCTAACTCCTTTCATTTAACGGATATTCCCTGAGCACTTTGGGGTATACATTAAGCCCTGTCCTCATCACTCTAGTCAACCTGCATAGATAGAAAAGAGCTGCTTCCTGCTTTTAGAATACCCTTTCTGCTTGCCCTTTCCCTTTCCTCCAGCCTGGACCTAGGATGTCAGAGCTGTCAGAGGCAGCATTGTTAGGGGTAAACAGCCCTGGAGCTGATGTCAGAGAAAGTTGCTATGCCTCCTGTAAGTTGTATCCTTGGACAAGCCATTCAACTTCTCTGGGCCTTATTTTCTCCACCTGTTAAATGAACAAATTGAGTAAGGGACCGTTTAGATACCTTCTGACTCTCCCATTGTGTTTGAACTTAGAAATGTCATAAACTCATTAGCCCTCTCTTCCCTTGCAGATGACCAGAAGTCCCACCACATTATTTGTATGGTGTAATCTTTCATCTCCTATAACTAATGACCATATTCAGGGTTCATTTCCATTTAGTTGCAGATTGATGTCTCAGGAGAAGCTGCCAATTTTTTTATACGGCTGCTCTGCTGTGGATCCATTTAGTTGGAAACAGCTTTGCTCTTTAGTGTGCCAAGACTGTGCCAAATGCTTTCACCATCTGAGGCAGTGTGGAAGCTGAGGGTATAGAGGGTGGCAGCATGTGGAAAAGTCACCCTCTGGAATGTCACTTCAACAACAACAATGCTCTCTCCTTATGCTTGGAATATCTGCTGCTGCTGGTAAGAATCATGGGGTTGAGTTGAGGCAGTGAAAGGAGCCATTCCAGGGAGCTTTACACAGCTCGTGGAAGGAGGATCTACCAGCTCTGCACCAGATCCTCATTCAAAAACATGTACTGGAATACTACACAGCTATAAAAGGAATGAAGTACTGATACATACTACACAGCTATAAAAGGAATGAAGTACTGATACATGCTACAACAGAGATGAAGACATTATGCTTGTGAAAGAAGCCAGACAGAAAAAAACACATATTATATGATTCCATTTAAGTTAAATGCCCAGAATAGGCAAATTCACAGACACAGAAAGTATAGCAGTCATTGACAAGGTTGGGTGATAGGGGAAGGAATGGAGTGTGACTGCTAAAACATATGGGGTCTCTCTTTGGGATGTTGAAGCTATTTTGGAATTAGGTAGTGGCAATGGTTGCACATCTTTTTGAATACACACCCAGAAAACACTGAATTGTACACTTTAAAAGAATGAATTTTGTGGCATGTGGACTGTATCTCAATTTTTAAAAGTTGCGTGTTAAAATTTCATAGAATTCTATACTAAAAATAAGTGCATGTAAAAACTGATGAAATTCAAATAAGGTTTGTACATGAGTTGATAGTGTTGTACCAAAGTCAGTTTCCTGGTTTTGACAATGTACTATGGTGATGGAAGATATTATCACTGGGGGAGGCTGGGTAAAGGGGACATGGAAAGTGTACTGGTTTTGCAACCTCTTGTGAGTCTTAAATTATTTCAAAATAAAAATTATATATGTATTTAAAATGTTAGGGCAGACCTATTAGCAGGTGGGACAGTGATGGCATGGAGGAAATGACTCCTGGGTTCATTTGAACACCATCATAAGTGTCCTACTTGCTTTTAGTACCAATAATTCATGGTGATGCTTGGAGTTTGGGCCTAGGTTCCAAGGCTCCATTGTTTGTAAAATGTCATCTCCAGCCACAATTGAACCTTCTTCCTAATGACCCATTTCTGTTTGGGAGGCCAAATTTTAAATGAGAAATGCTTCTCAGTTACCCAAAAGTGGTCAGTTTTAAGGGACAAAAACATAAGGAAGGTTTGCATTCAACATTCCAATGACATCTGTCCTGGGGAGTGTTTGTATGGTGTAATCTTTCACCTCCTATAACTAATGACCATATTCAAGGCTTATCTCCATTTAGTTGCAGATTGATGTCACAGGAGAAGCTGCCAATTTTTGGCAGTGAGCCTGTTGAGGTGGAAAGAGGCCACTGCCTGAAGGATCTAGCCTGCTGCTGAGATGGTGGACACAGTGGCGATTGCGGCTGTGTGTGGTAATCAGGGCTTGCCAGAGAAACAGAAAATATCTGTTAACATCGTAAGGTTTTTTGAAGAATTGGCCCATGTGACTGTGGGGATGGGCAAGTCCAAATACCGTAGGGCAGGCTTGAGATGGGGACTCTGCTGAAGTTTTTTCATGAATTCCCCAGAAGCTGGCTGGCTGAAGTAAAGATGGAAATTCTCTCTACTGACTGCTGAAATCATCACTTCTCCTTTTAAGGCCTTCAACTGATTGGATGAGACTTCTCTCACTGTTGAAGGCAGTCTCCTCAGCTGATTGTAGCCATAATCAACCATTGATGCAATCAATGTATGGATGATTTAAATTCATAGAATGTCCTCACAGTAACAATAAGGTCCATGCTTGCTTGACCAAACAACTGGACACCATTCAATTAGCCATCACACTGTATATATGATAGTGAAGGATTGTTTCCAGGGATCTCCAGTGTGTTACTGGCTGCTCACCCTCTCATCAGCCTCCAGGTAATGAGAGAAATGTTCTGAATCTTAAGTTCTTGTCCAGAGAGAACAAATTGAGAGAGGGAGAGGAATGGGTATAGCCAAGTAAGGGAGAATCTGAGGGATTTTCAATGTTCTCCTTATAGACTCATCATGAATTTTCTCCTGTTAACTTCTCATCATTGGTGTTAAGTATCACTGACCACACTTTTCTTGCAGAAACACTTCCTACCCTTGGCTTCCATTGCCAGAAGAGCCTCCTCGTCTCCTTTGCTGGCCCCATTCCATAACTGGCTAGTGAATCATGACATTGCTTGAGGTTCTTCCTGGGTCTTCTTTCTAATTTATTTCTCTGATTACTTTCTTATTTCTGGTTCTCCAGCCATGCCTGTCTAGGTAGAGAGGGACCAAGTGAAGGCTTATTGAAGGAAGCAAGGAATGGAGAAATCCCTTGCTCCTTTTAATAGCTCATCAGCCATTTGTCACATATGCATTTATCTAACTCTTTTAAATCCAGATTATTTTTTTAATAAGCTATAGTAAAAATCCCTTATATATGCAAGTACTTTATAGATATTTTGCCTTTGAATAATGATATCTGATAGATACATGATGGAAAAATGGACCTAATTTTACATGTGAGGAAACTGGACTCAGAGACGTTAAGGGGCCTCACCAGTGATACTCAGTTGTGAAGACTCAGAACAAGGATGAGAACTCAAGGTCTCCAGATCCAAGGCTCAAAAATTTCCAAATGTGACTTTTGTCTTCTTTTTCACTCACCTTTGGGTAAAAAAGGAGCCGCAGTCTCCAGGAACTGTGGCAGTGGTTGGTGAGGTGGAAAGAAGAGAATTCTTGCCAGCCTCTGGGTCCTCTGCTTTCTCTGCTTTTCCAAGCCCCTGTTATCCATCTCTGCTTGTGATGTGCCCTGGACACTAACTGAGAGAGCAAAAAGGAGCCCAGGAATGGGGATGCCTCCCTGTCAGAAATCCAAACACCGGGAGAGACAGCTTGGTTACCATGGCAACCTGCCCACTGAGTCCATGCAGCTGCAAGTCCCTTGCAGGCCTGTGAGACGGGGGCTGTGGGTGTCCCAAGCCTACCCTGCACCCACGTCAATTCCCGCTGGGTTCCAGGGCTACAGCAGAGGTGAGAGAGTTGAGGTCTGAGGCAGGCTGCTCACTCTGCGTTGGAGTTTTGCCTGACACGGCTCCCTTGGGGATGGCTGTGGGCACATGCTGCTTATGGTCAGATACCCAAATCCAAACTGTCCTGCAATCCTGTCAGCTCCTTTCAGCTTCAGAGCCCTTGGAAAGAAAGAGATGTGGGTGCCCTGGCCCCTCACCCCCACCTCCCAATTCCGTCTAGCCAAAGATAGATTTAAGAATTTGGAATTGTGGGGGCATCCCCTCTGTGCTGGGGCTGGGGACTTCTACCAGATGACCGAGGCCCAGTGGGCCACTCTTAATGAGCAGCATGGAAGACAGTCCACTGAACTGATAAATGCAATAAAGCATAGCCCAGCAACAGTAAAACAGGGAACAAGAAAGAGTGGGGGATTGACCAATTCTGGGAAAATTTCAGAGGGAGAGGGGTGACATTCCAGGCAGAGGAAAGATCTCCCACAAAAAATATAAGGTGAAACAACATGCTCTGTGAAATAACAAAGTTTGAGGTGGAGTGGAAAGAGGGGAAGGAGGAGGTGCAGCAGGGAACAGGGGCAGGAGCCCCATCCTAAGCTGCTCTCTATGAAGACCACAGAATTTTGGTTGTGTCTTGTAGGGAAAAAGGAGGTATTTTAAACAGGGGGGCAATGTGGTGGGATTAGAGATTTAGAATGGTCATCCTGGATGCTGAGAAAGGACCAACTTAAAGAAGAGGACAGTGGAGGTAGGAGGGACAGAGAGGTGGCTGCAGAAATCCAGGTGAGGATGCCAAGGTGGGTGCCTAATGTCTCTCACAGTCAAGGGCTACCCCCACCCCCCGTGGAATGTGGCCGTGGGTTTGATTCTGTACATTCATTACATTTGTGTGGAAGTGGCAAGACCAGGGAGTCAAGAGATCTGGCCTTCAGTTGAGAGTTGCCTTATCCACTTACTCTTGCAGCTCACCTTCTTGGAAAGATGCTTGGAGCTGTTTAGCCTGAAAAACATTTATTAGGGGGTGCCATGGAATCAACACCTATGGGAGGGAGGGGAAGGGCAGGATTGGTGAAAGGAAGAAGTCAACCACAGCACAAACCCACAGGAGTCTCAGCCAACCCTGTAGGTGACTCTGGAGCTGGATACCCATCAGGGTTGTCCTGAATTGAACCAGGATGGCAGTCTTTATGCATGCTAGAAGGGCATGACCTTGGCAAGGCACTGTCTGCGGCTGAGGCATTCCTTGTGGAGGACAACAACTGGACTCTTCTTCCAGTGCTCCTAGAAGGGATATCTATGAGCAGTGCATATAATAGTGGGGCCCTGGGTGGTTCTATCACCAAGTCTGTACTTGGTGATCTGGAAAGACCTCTGAGGCTTTGTTCTAATCATGTGTGCCTCTAAAATTGAGGAGAGTAATAATAGAAGAAATGGCTACCATGTATTGAGTACCTAGTACATGCACAGGGACTCTATGCCTTTGCATTTTACTTGTGCAATCTCATTTCATTCTATGACACAGGAACACCTATTATCACATTTCAAAGATGAGGATGCTAGAGTCAACGAGGTGAAATAACCTGTCCAGGTGTGCAGCAGGTGAATGGCACAGCTGGGATCTGAAGCCTGAGATCTGGTCTTATACCAAGCATCTCATCCAGAGGCTGAATGGCCTCCCTCCTCATTACAGCTCCTGCAGCTGTTCCAGGGGCAGTCTGCAGAGGTGGCCCCAGAGTTACAGGGCAACTTGGATGATGCAAATGTGATCATCATGTAAGTAGTTATCAGGTGGGCCAGTCAATGAGGCATCATGACCTGCCAGGAGCCCTTTGCCCCAACTATCCCTACTGCCTATTTAAGGGTCCATGATTAGTGCCCGGACTATCCTTGGGGCTTCAGGGGTGGGAGGAGAAGGTAACAGAAAATAAAAGTCACTGTCCCAAGAAGTGTGCATGTCTGGTTTCTAGCAGAAATCCATTTGGTGGAGGTAGAGGTGGGATGGAGAAACTGAACTCTGAGGACTCTGGACTAATCTTCATCCAGTGTCTGCATCCCCTTCTCTTCCTTGATTTTTAATTCACCCCCTGACCACTAACTCCTGAACAAAATAATCACCACCATTCACTGAATAGCCAGGCCCACGAGGTGTGCACCAGGAACTCATCTCATTCTCACCACAGCCCTGGGAGTCAGGTGCTGTCACCCTCATTTCACAGAGTAAAAAACTGAGTCTCAAATGCATTAAACGCCTTGACTAGCTCACACAGTTAATTGTGGAGCTGGAATGGAATCTGTGTTAGTCTGTCTGTACAGAGGGAACTGAGAGAGGATCCAGATCAGAGGGGCCAGGATTACAGAAGGACAAAAGTATGAGTCCTATGGACAGGAGGGAGCAGGAAGCCATGCAGAGGTGGAGCAGGAAGCCAACAAAAGTTCCTGAACTAGAATCTTGAGAGGAGGAGTTAGAGTTGTGGGAAAGGGCGATTTTGATGAGCTTGATGAATGTTACTGGAAGTCTTGAAGGGGATTTAAAGACAATACTAAATGACACTCAACCAGGCACTTACGAGGCCTTGAGTTATCTGAGAGAAAATGGATTTATTCTATGACCTTCCCTCTTGGGGTTCCAAATTTTCAGAATATGGAGGAACCAAGGGCACTGAACAGACCTTCTGGCTTTTCCTCCACAAAGTAACAGTAGCCAGGACTGAATTCACTACTGGGATTCTTGAACTTTGCATGAACTGGCTGGACTGGAATAAAGACACCCTCACAATGAACAAAAGGGAGCTTGGAGTTATATTAATTCAAATTTTAAAAATATGTGATTTTACTTCTTACCCCAGCTCCTAGTTACAATAGGACTGGTTGGAGGTGGTGCCAGTAGGAAAGATCCGGTGTTGCTCACATTATCTGTGAAAAGGATTCACATTTGTTTAAACGACAATTGTTTTATAGTCATAATTGATGCCTGTTTTCATAATTTCAAAGTAAGATAAAAAATAGGTGGAAGAAAAGATTCTTAAATCAGCAATAGCAGTGAAATTCAAAAGTGCCTTTCTTAGACAATACCATTTCATTTTACAGAGGGCTGCTCAACGGAAAATAACTTGCCTGATGGGCATTCACTGCAGGTTGGATGAAGAGGTTTTTATAAGAAGAGAAAACATTCGGAATCGCAAACCTCTTAAATCTCGGCTGGAGGAAAAATTCACAGATGGGCTGAAAGAAGCAGGGTATGCTTTAAGAGCTAGGTCATGCCCAGGAGAATCAGGAGCTTGGAATACAACTTAATCTAAATGGACAAAGGAAATACAGAGTGGATGTTAATGGATATTTCAATTCAAGATGAAATATGAGCTCAAGGAGCATTTCAGTATAATATATATTTAATTGAAATAAACTTCATATCTGAAATCAAAAATGATGCTAGCAATTCCATGCAGAGTGAGAAATGCTCTGTGACCTTTCTTTGCTCCTTCTCTAAAGCTTATTTTGGGAGAAAACTATAAACTCAAATATTTGCCGAAGGAATGTTTGAATGAATGAATGGAGTCAAAACCAGAAAAGAATGATTTAGAAAGCATAATTTTAATAATGCAGTTTAATTTCCTATGCTTTCCAAGTTTTCTTCAGTGGAAATATTTTACTTTGACAATTAGAACAAGACTAAAACTGGTCAGGGAGACTGGTTAGGAATTTGTCCTCTTAAGAGCGATTTTCCTGAGCAGGGCAGGAAACACCTGCTTTCTTGGGGGGCAGAGACGGTGCTCTCCTAACCAATGAACCAATCACAGGGTGAAAGATGAGGGCAGATGCTGGACACCAGGGCTGGGGCAGTGAACAAGTTGAGACCGAGCTTCTCTGTTTTGGAAGTTGTGTATGGGGCTGGCATTCCAGGGGAGAACATTGAGATGATCTCTCCCTCGAAAATTTCACAGTTTGGCTGTGAAGGCTCATGCTCTTGACACCTGTAACTCTAAAACCAGCTGCTTGTGCCTACGGATAATAAAGACAATGGTGCGGGAGGAGAGCCAAAGAAAGAGAGTCGCAGACGGGTGGGAAAGGTGTCTACTGAGAAACTGTGTGCTGAAGGAGACTTGCGCAACCTGGGATATCAGCTAGAATCCAGCTTCACTTTTACACTTCATGCTCGATCTACTGCTTCTGTTGGACACCCTTGTGACTCTTATCTCAAAATTCCACCCCACCCCACCTCCACCATCCCTGCCTAATTTAATAGAATGTACAAGTATTGAGCTCCCTAGCATGCTAGAAAGTCTCCATCCTAATTTTGAGGAATGTCCTCTTCATCCTTCAACTCAGATAGTCCATTCTCCACCTCTCCACGCCCACCTTCAGTAGGGTCCCA
This sequence comes from Tamandua tetradactyla, assembly GCF_023851605.1. Lineage (NCBI taxonomy): Eukaryota > Metazoa > Chordata > Mammalia > Pilosa > Myrmecophagidae > Tamandua > Tamandua tetradactyla. Next base: position 48,525,391 of record NC_135341.1, on the reverse strand, counting down.
TCCACATTATTTGTGCTCAGTAGGCCCATGATGGGACAATGCTGTGTCCTTTTCCTTCGGGAAGAACAGGATGAAAGCAGGTGATTTGGTGCCTGCTGGCATTTGAAAACCACTGCCTCAGAGTGTAATGATCTAGTCCTATACCTTACGGTGTTCAGGTCTCTGGAACTTGGGCTACAATGTACAACCTGGTCCATCTCTTGAAAAGAGAAAGCAGCCCCTAGGCATATTTCTTAACTGTCTGAAAAATAGTGAGGCCAAGAGATCCATAGTGTTTTCAAGGGTAGGCAGATGGTAGAATGCCAGTGCTAGGAGAGAACTTACCGCTCACCTATCAGTCCTCTCATTTCACAAGTGAAGAATCAGGGGCTGTGGTGGATTGAATTCTGTACCCCAGTTTGGACAGGTTCTTGGTCTTGGTCCACATTCTGTTCGGTGTGGACCCATTATAAATAAGATCTCTTCAAGATGTTACTTCAGTTACAGTGTGGCCCCACTGAATCAGGTTGAGCTTTAATTTTATCAGATAGAGAGAGAAAGCCACAGCAAACTGCTAGAATCTGAAAGTCAGTGGAACCTGGAAGAGAAAGAAGATGACGCCTACATATGCATTGCCATATGACAGAGAAGTCAAGGATGAAGGATCTACAGCAGCCAGGTCCAGACAACACGGGTCTTCTGAGAGAATGCATTGCTTTGCTAACACCTCAATTTTTTATTTCCCCTGGCCTCAAAACAAATCTCCATTGTTTAAGCAGCTCATTGTATGGTAACCACTTTAGCAGCTGGGAAATGAAAACAAGTCCCAGAGAGGGGAAGGGATTTGCCCAAGGCCACAAAGTGAGTCAGTACCAGGGCAGGGATAGGTCTCCAAGACCCCTGACTGCCCCCGGCCCTGTTTTTCTTATTCTCACTGGTATGAATCTGATTCCTCTGTTTAACTAATTTGTGCAATTTGCTTCGTTTTGCTAACCATCAATCACCACAGACTTCATCAGAACATTTGCAGAACATCTACAAGCCTGAGAGAAGCACATATGCACATTCATGCACAGACCCCTTCTGCAATCCCACCTCTCCAAGGTAACCACTATTCCCTTTTGAGTCATTTTCTCCCAGAACATGGAGAAAGCAGCCAACTCAGACTTCTGGCAGGCAGCTAGGGGAAGGAGTTTTTATACCTTGCTGCCCAAGTGTCTTCTCTTCCTGAAGGGTGTTCGCTGCTATCATTTTATCTCAGGCATACAAAACATTTTTCTGAGAAGGAGTCTACAGAGCTCCTCCCCTCATGAAGAATGTTGCCCGCTGCATCCAACCCTCACCACCGAGTATGGAATGGGAATGTGTAACCTCAACAAAACACTGCCAGACTTCCAAGTGAGTGGCACAAGGCCAGAGACCAATGCTAAGCCTGCTATGCTTAGTCAGGAGTCCATGAGACAAGAAAGTGGAGAGGCATTTGCTGTGTTTCTTTGAGACATGGCGGTCATGCATACTAAGCCTGGATGTGCTGCAGCTGAGGCTGGGAGAGGTCTGGGGGGGATGCCAGGTGCCTTAATCAGCACTGACCTACAGTGAGCTGTCCCGGCCTCAGAGGAAGGGGTGAGAGTGGAGGAGCATGACACCAATGCCAACAATTAACAGCTGACACTCAGAGCACTTGGTATATGCAAAGAGACTTAGATGGATTATCTCATTTACTTTTCCCTTTATGCCTAAGTGTTCCTAATCTGGTGTGCATGGGCAGGGGTCTCGGGACAGAGTTAAGGGGTCCATGGGCTTGGATGGGAAGATAATATGTCTTAATTTTCACTAGTCTCGAACTGCAATGTAACATTCAATTATGAATGTGGACAACAGAGCCCAGTGGTATCAGGAGTGCCACGACTTTGTCACCAATAGAAATTGCAATATTTCCCTAACAGTTACTGTCCTGGCAGGCATCTCGAGTATTCCTGGCCTTGAGCTCCATGTGGACATTATAGTTTGTTTGGCCCATGGCTGGGTCTTACTATTTAATATGCTAATAACAAAGTATATGTATTATATAACCAAAATTTGTATGTTATTATTTTGATAAATGTATTTAAACATAATTAGTTATCTTTGAATTTTTCAGAGAAGGGGTCTAAAGATTGCCAAAGTGGTACACAGGCAGGAAAGGTTTAAGACCCTTATTCCAGGTGCAGGGTAGAGAATGATTGCAGGGGTGTGAGAGGACATGGGGTTGTCAGAGAGGACACCTAGTGAAGGACAGTCCAGGCAAGGTAGAATGGAAGTGTGGACAAGGGTGGTGGGGCTGGAGCTGGGAGAAGAGGTTCCATGTGTGATATTTGAGGGGCTGGGATTGACAGGTGTCACTGATGGATCAACGAGGAGAACAAAGTGAGGGAGAAGCAAGGGCGACTCCCAGGTTCTCGGACACACTGTTCTAAGTGCGTTCAGGAAAGTCTTCTGCCATCAGCTGGTGCCAATCTCATTGTAAAGAGCAAGTATGTTTGTGTCCTGCTGGCCACAGCTCTAAAGTGAGAATAGAAGGAGGACAATGGAAGGAGGCTGTGCTGAGAAACTCCCACCTGTCTGATTTTAAGGCCCAAACCACATGCTCCCCAATACTTCTGTGATGGTGTCAGGGGAGGCAGCTACCAGGGGTGCAGATGGTGTCAGCTCTGGGAACAAAGAGGGGGAGAAAGACTCACTTAGTGCAGTCATTTGTCTGGAGTCAGCAGAGACAGGCCTCAGATAGTAAGACTTTGGAGGCAGCCACTGCCTTCATTGTTGTGCAGAGGACATAACTCATTTGTTTGGGTACATACCAGTTTGCAATAATTATTCATGTAGCTCTCCATTCTCTTGCTCCTCCAGGCCCAGCAGTAGGAGGAACATTCCAGTTCTCTAGGATCAGCCCTCTGAGAGGAAGCAGGGGGTGCTGGCAGGACCCTTCTGCCAGAGGAGATGGAATGTGTCTGGAACCAACAAATGGACTCGACAAGGGGAGACAAACACATACTGAGCACCTGGGGATGTCAGGCAGCAGACCCAACCCTCTCACATGCAAGCCCTCATTGAGCTCTCACAGCAGTCCTGGGAGACAAGTGCTATTATCTTTCCCATTTTTAATGAAGAGAAAATTGAGTTAGGCATAGACTTTTCCAAGTTACAAAGAAAAAGGCCAGATGAGACCACGGAGGTAACCAGCTCTTGAAGACCTCTGTGCTGTTGTGTGCACGGGAGAAAACCATCTAGAACTCTGGTCCTTCAGAGTCCTCCAAAGATGCTTGAACACTGACTCCCTAGAGAATGTCCACCCACAGGCTGGCGGATACTGGGTGCCAGGATATAGCCTTACCTATGGGGTTCTTTCTTTGGCATCATCTGAAAGATTTTCTTAAAATTCAAAGAAATGAAAGGACTGTGCTGAAGGAATTACATTGGGAGTTCCTTGAAAGAATGGGGCTACATTTTCATCATCTTTGTACCCCTACCCCAGCCCTTCATAATCTAGTACATCTATACTCAGTAAATATTTATAAAATAATAATAATAATAATCAATTTTAATTGAGCCATATCTCATTTAAATATCATACCTACCCTATGATGCAGGTTTTATATTATCTCCATTTTCTTACATCATTAGCACCTCAGAGAGAGTAAAGAGTGGGTCCTTCCTAGATCACCAGATGCTATTTGGTAGAGTGAATGTGAACCTAAAGACTCTCCATTTCCTACCATGGTCTCAGCCCAGAGCATGCCAACAGCGTCCTTGCAATGAAGATGGTATAGGACTGGGAGCAGACTGCACACACCCACTCACAGATCCAGTGGCACCTTTTCTAGTTCACCCCACCCAAATTTCTGATCATTTATATTCAATTTCATTCCATTATTTTATTCTGGGAATGAACTACACAGGGAAATGTGCATCATCATTCAGGGTTGATGATAGAACCATTGTATCTATTAGAAATTCCTTACAAGCTGTTAAAAAGAGAACCTCATAAAACAGTAGCTTAAAGAATATTCATGTCTCTTTTTCTTTAACATAATTTGATTTACAGAAGTAAGTGGTTCAGGGCTAGTGTAGCGTCATCATCATTCCATTAGGTTCTGTACACTTTCTTTCTGTTCTGCCATCCTCAGTGCATGGCTTCTTAAGGGTGCTGCATAGTAGCACGATGACTTCTGAAGCCCAGTCATCACATCTATATTCCAGGCAGGAACAAAAAGGCAGTAGTGGAGGATAACAAGGCATATGGCTACTGATTTAGCACCCCCCTCCCTTTTTTTTTTTTTTTTTTTTTTTGCATGGGGAGGCACTGGGAATTGAACCCAGGTCTCCGGTATGACAGGTGGGAATTCTGCCACTGAGCCACCATCACACCACCCTTAGCCCCCCTTTTTGAGGAGCTGTTCTGGAAACCTCATCCAGCAATAACTTATAACTCATTGGTCAGACCTTAATGCAAGGCTCCTCTACCTACAGGAGAGGATGGGAACTGCATTTTTTCTTCAGGCTTGGGCACTTTGATACCTCCAATAAAACCAGATTTATTCTACTAAGGAGTTGGGGGAGGAAGTGGATATTGGGAAGCCCCTTGCTATCTCTGCCACAGTTTGCTTTTTTTCTCTCAGGTCATTATAGCAAAGGGCAGCCCTCAGTTTCATAGAGACCAAGCTATAATTGGCTTTCACAATCAGAAATGTTGAGGTGAGTCAGGCCCTGTTCTAAAAGCTTTCTAACAGCAGCTTTGACAGCATGGCCCCTCATTGACCTGTCCTTGCCTCAGGTAGGAATGCACCTGAAAATGAAGAGAATAAATACTCTTGGTTATATATTAGTCAAGGTTCTCCAGCGAACTCAGACCAAGGTTTTCAATGAATTCCCCAGGAGAAGCTAGCTGGCTGAAGCAGAGCTAGAAATGTTTCTTTCTAAGGCCTCATTGGAAGTAACTTCAATGACCATATTTCACCAACAGTTCTTCCAAAGCAATCTGGGATTTTTCTATCAAACACTTCACAGTTCTTCCAGCCTCTACCCATTACCCAATTCCAAAACCGTTTCCACAGTTTTTGGTATTTGCAATAGCAGCACCCAACTCCTCAGCTACCCAAAACTGTTTTAGTTTCCTGACTGCTAAAAACAAAACCATGCAATGGGTTGGCTTAAACAATGGGAATTTATTGACTCAATTATGAGGCTAGAAGTCCAAAACAAGGCATCAGGCAGGCAATGCTTTCTACCCAAAGACTGGCATTTTGGGTCTGGCTGCCAGCAATCCTTGGTTGTTGCCTTTTCTGTCACATGGCAACGCACATAGAGTGCTCTTCTTCTCTTCTGAGCTGCTTCCTGCAGCTTTTCGTATTTTTCCTGAGACCTGCCCTATAAAGCCTTCAGTATTAGAATTAAGACCTATCCTGATTCAGCTGGGCCACACCTTAACTGAAGTAACCTCATCAACAGGTCCTATTTACAAGAGTTTACACTAAGAAGAATGGATTAAATTTAAGAGCATTTTTTTTGGGGGGGGGGGGGCGTGTATACAGCTCCAAACAGTTTAGCTATATTCTATGGCTTCTGTGACCCTCAGGGAAGCTAATGTTCACGACAGCTGATGTGACCAAAGTCAACATCATTACTGTCACTGTCCCAAGACCTTACTACTTAAATGGGGTCCAGGTCTGGCAACATAGGCATCACCTGGTAGCTTATTAAAAATGAAGACTCTCAGGTGGGCCACTGTGGCTCCGTAGGCAGAGTTCTCGTCTGCCACGCTGGAGACCAGGGTTCAATTCCTGGTGCCTGCCCATGCTAAAAAAAAAAAAAGACTTCAAGCCCACCCCAGACCACTGAATACTGAATCAGAATCTGCATTTTAAGAAGATCCTGCTGATTCATAGGCACATTAAAAGTTTAAGAAGCACTAAAGAGACTGTGGGCCCTTACCATATGTGAGGTCAGGTGAAAGGAGACAGGTCAGTTCACCTGAGTCACTTCCTTCAGCTTGACTTGAGTATCTTAAGAAAGCCACTCTGGGCTCAGTCCTCCCACCTCAAATATGAGGGGCATGCACCAGACCCTAGTCCACGAAGTGTGGCCTTGGACCAGCAGCACCAGTATCACCTAGGAACTTGTTAGAATGCAGAATCTAAAGCCCCATTTTAGCAAGATCCCCAGGTGAGTCATCTGTACATTAAAGGTTGAGGAGTCCTGCACTACATTTTCTATGTGTCCTGAAGTGAGAGAAATCAAAGTAGTTTAGTCAGCTGGCCCCAAGATCCCAGACTATGATGTAGGTGGCAGGAAACCACTGCATCCTGCAGCTCCCTATGTTGGGCTGAATGGAGACAAACTCCCTTTGAAAGCTCAGTGCTGGGCAGACCACAATGTCAAGGAGCAGTGCGTGTGGTGAGCCTAGAGGTACTTGAGAAAGCCACTCTGGGCTGGGTCTGCAGCAGGGATCAGGGGTGGGGAATTCCTCATCCGACACTTCTCCCCTGGAGCTGGATGGAATCCTGGAGACAGTAGCAGGAGCTGCAGGCAGAGCTCTGGGGATGGCTCTGGACCACGCCCCCTGCCTCCTCTTCTCTCTCTCTCCAGGTAGGTGGGCACACTGTTGAGCCACTGCGGTCAGCTTTCAGAAGCAAAAGGAAGGGAGTCTACCTCACCAGTCTTCTTGCCATTGAACACTTAGTTGTTAAAAAGAAATCTTTTAAAACTGTTTGATGTTTTGGACTAAATAAAGCTACCCTCCCACTCCAATTGAGCTTATAATGGAGTCTAATTTTATAAAGAAGGCAATTAATGGCTTTGTAAATATAAAAGAAAGGATCCCTGCTTATTTTTCTTGACCAAAAAGCCTCAGAAGTTAGTCCTGTAAAAATGTCAAATCTTGCTTTAAAAAGTGGCAGGACTACTTTGAGGAGAATAACAGGAAATGACTCACGGAGGGCACCCTGAGGCTGCTAGGCTGAGGAAAAAGGCCCTCTGTGCAGAAATGTGGGGTGGAGGAGGGGCTGCTGGTCAACCACAGGGAGGAACGTGCCTTGCCCAGGAGAGGGGCAATGCCCTTCTTCTCTGAGTAAGGGGCTGCTCTGTGGGGGTGGCAGAAACAGAACAATGTTGTGAGACTGAGAACTAGATGACTCAGGATTCAGTATCTCAAGGAAACCTCATCTAGGAATAATGCTAAATTAACCACATAGAACTGCCAACTCAAGAACTCTTACCTGTACTGGACTCTTTCTGGCTTTTACTTTGATCCCATTTGATGAGCAGGGCAGAGAACAGGTGGAGATCTGGAAAATGCCTTTCCTGGTTTCTTGAGAACTACCTCAGGCTTCAATCCTTTTTTTTTTCTCCCCCTGCCTTCTAGCTCCCCTCAGTTTCCTTCTTTCCTTTCCCCCTTGACCTCCCCCTTGTCTTATTGCCTCCTCAGTCCCTGGATTCTGCTCAGTTAAGGTTTTCACTAAGAATGGGGGTTCCACCTCAGACTCCCAGGATCTTCAGGTGATGGATGGGAAGATATTGAGATGAAACACACTGGTAGAAGCATAACATTGTTAAAACATTGAACTTGTCTCTGGCAGATATTATGTAACAGCTGCTTTGAGCCTCTGTATTAGTTAGTCAGAAAGTACAATGCACCCAGATGTTCAGGAACCTTTAATGAAATGACTGCTTACATGGGTATGTTACTTTCTTCTGGGCGTTTGGTCAAGAAAAAAACTTCGATAAAGTTGTATTAGTTACCTACCACTGTGTAGCAAATTACCCCAAAACCTTGCAGCTTTTTTAAAAACTACACTCATTGTGTATCTTCATGCAAAACAAGAATTTGGTTTTCACTGTGTTAAAATGAAAATGTTTTCTTGGATTATTTGTTTGCCCTTAGTGAGAAGCTATAAAAGGTTTTTAACAACAACAACAACAACAAAACTCCTACAATCATTGGGAATGGTTTAGCTGGATGATTCTGACTCAGGATTTTTCTTGAGGTTTTAGCACACCTGTCTGAGGGGCTGCTGTCATCTGAAGACTTGCCTGGGGCTGCAGGATCCACTGCCAAGCTCATTCAGGGAATTGTTGGCAAGCCTTAGTTCCTTGCTAGCTATTGGTTAGAGACTTCAGTTCCTCCCCACGTGGGCCACTCACAACCTGGCATCCTGTTTTCCCTAAAGTTGTGATGTAAGACAAAGCAAGCCAGAGAGTGCCTAAGACAGAAGCTGTAGTCTTTTGTAACCTCATCTCAAAATGGTACACCATCACTTCTGCCACATGCTAGTGGTCACAGCGAACAAATCTGGTACAACATGGGAAGGTATGAATACCAGGAGGCAAAGATCATTGGTGACCTTCCTGGAAGGTGGCTACCACAGGAGTTAAGAGAGTTGAGGCACTCAGAAATTAGCACTAGCAGGAAGCAATTACCACCCCTAGACCTAAGGTATGAGGGGCAGAGAAATTGGAGCCTAGGGAGAGCTAAAGTAGTGTACGATTGCAGCTGTAGCCTTAGAGATTGCAACAGGCAGGAGGCAGGGAAGAAACACCCTGACTATTTCCACTTCCTTCCCTTCAAGCTCCTGCTGGTGCTTCCCACTGACTAAATCCATCCGGAAGTCAGGTGGCAAGGGTGTCCAATTGATGCAACACAAAAGGGTCTAGACACAGCTCGAGGAAGAGAAGGGCAGAGACTGGGTTTGAGGCAGGTGTGCAGGTAAATGGATTCCCACCTGGTCCCCCAACTGCGCTCTGACCTAGCAGGCTACCCTGGTTCCTGTGACACCTCCCCCAACATGTCCTGTGACCCAATAACTAGAGGGTCACACCCAGCCACACCACTAATCCAGCCACTGTCAAGGACCCTCTACAGCCCTCGGTGATGCCCACCCTATTTGCTCAGTGCCCAAGCCTTACCAGAGGTTAAATGTTTTAAATAACATTTATCTGGTCAGAACAGACAGCAAAGGAAGTAATTTGAACTGAAGAAGAGAATGATGGGCTTAAAGAGATCAGGGTGAGGTCTACAGACTAGAAAGAGGGAAACCTATGGTTAATACACGGTTGCAATTGTTCCACATTTCTGAAGAAGCCTCAATAGAAAGATATGGGAAGGGACAGAAATGGCTATTATGTCTCGTGGGGAAGGGCTCAAAAGATCTGCCATTTTCGATTGGGAATGACTTTCTCAAAGCCACCAGCATTTGCTTTACATGCTGTGTGGCGCCTCAGTAGCAGGACAGGGGCAGGTCACACATCAAGGTGCAGCAGACACAGCCCATGTTCCTTTTTGGAACCTCTTCCACACATTTGGCCAAGTTGCTCCCTGCAGAACAATGGAGTATGTAGAGTTTGAGTGATGGCAGGAGTCCTGTCGGTCAGCTTAGAGTGTGGTTAATCAAAGAAGTTGCCTGAGGTTGAGTCCAGAGCTATGTTGGGAAGGGAGCTAGAAGGGGAGGGCGTTCCAATGGAGGGGATTTGTGTGAGGACAATGTGGAGGCAGGAGCCACTGGGATTATGTAGAGAGCACCCTGGGGTTGGCAGGGCTTGAATGGGGTGGCCAAAGAGGAGGTAATGAGTAGGTGGATTCGAACTAAATTGTCCATCCAGGCCTGCACAAGTAGATCCAGGTGCCCTCGTTCTTTCTGTTCCTGATGCCTCCCTGAGCCATTGAGTCCATGCCTGAGGCCAGCTGTGGCACGTCTAGGGCCAGTTAGTGAAAGGTCTATAATGGCAAGTGAAATTGGATGTGATGCAGGAAAGGTGGCCAGGTCACTGTAACCTGGACTGTGCTTTTGCATAATTTTTGCATGTTGATTATAATGTGTTTACTTTCTAAACGAACAGAAATCCATCTGGAATGTCTTCCTCTTTTCCAACACCTATGTCTCTTGGCATTTCTGTCCCTGCCATTCTCCCATGGACCTCCAACCTGGGATGTTCCCCCTATTTTCCTCTCCCTGGAAATACTCCTGGAGGCTCACCAAAAGGTTTGGGACTGTGAGGATGAAAAAGTGAGCACATGCCTTCAGAGGGCATCTGAGTCAGTCTTTCCATTTTAAATTTCAAAATTAGGCACAGAGAGGGATTGGGCCTTGCTCAAGGTCACACAGCAAGTTGGTAGCAAAGCAGAGATCAGGCATCTGCTGCACTGTGAGGAAGGGCAGGATTTCTCAGCATCATGTAGAAGGAGCGGGAAAGCAGCTGCAGGCCCCCCAGTGGCCCTGAGAAAATGCTGCTGTTGGGCTCATCAGAGCATTCTTAAGTATAATTGACTTTTAGGCATTAAACTTTTACCAGAATGAGCTCACAGGGTCTGTAGGGACAAGGAAAGTGCCTGGCATTTCCTGCCTCCTGGGACTGTGTCTGGGGTTTAGAAAGTCCATCCTCCTGACTGCAGGATGGAGCCCTCTCCTGGGAAGGAGAAGGGTTATGAGGTCCCTGGAAAGTGGGAAGAGGTGCTAGCCAAGATGCAGAGTGGCCAGCTGGCCCTCACCAACTGGTGGGGGAGGGTTGTGGGAACTAAGGCCACCTACCCAATAGCCTTCAAGCAGTTATCACTGGATTGGTGGGTGTCTACTGCAGAGAGAGATGAGAAGAGAATTCATTCCCAGTTTATAAAGAGTACCACCCCCACCTCCCCAGACCAGGATCACTCACCACTTAATCTGTCCTACTATCAATTTTGGTCATTGTTTAAGTCACCACAAATATCCGGATTTCAATTTTCTTATCTAGATAATAAGGGGTCATCTAATAAGATGACATCCTGAAATTTTTTTTAGCTTTATCACTCCCTAACAAAGGAGTGATTCTAATTCTTGCCCAAAGGGCTTCTATCCAAAACTGGAGCATCCATTCCTCACTCCCAGGCAGGATTTCACCTTCATTTGGTAAGTCTCCCTGGACCAGTGGATGTGCCCCAAGGCTCAAAGACCATCCTCAGAACAGCAGCAATCTCTCCCTTTGGACTATGGAACTAAAATGGAGAATCCAGAGGCTTACTGGGACTTCCATTTAGAACCAAAAAATTCAAGCTTTGAATTTTTTTTTAAATGGCTTATCGAAATCTGATTGATATACCATAAAAGTGCACAAATTTAAAATATACAATTTAATGAATTTTGACATATGTTATTCACCCGTGAAGAACCACAATCAAACTAGTGAATATATCCATCATCTTCAAAAGCTTCCTCATGTCTCTTAATTCTCTCTCCTTCCTTACCCTGACCCCCAAACTCAGGTCATCTTTAATTTATTTTGTTACTATAGTTTGGTTTGTGTTTTCTAGAATTTTGTATCGATGTAGTCATGCTCTCTTTTATTCTAGTTTTTTTTCACTTAGCATAATTCTTTCAGGAATCATTCATGTCATTGCATGCATCCATAGCTCATTCTTTTGTGTTTGATGAGTAGTATTGCACTGTGTAATGATACCTCAATTTATTCATCCATTCACTGTCTGAGGGACCACTAGATTGTTTGTGGTTTTTTACTACTAATAATAGATCTATGAACATTCATGTACAAGTCTTTTTGTGGGCATGAGCTTTCATTTCTAATAAGTAAATACTAGAGTGGAATGGCTAGGTTGCAAAGTAAGTGTATGTTTAACTTCTTAAGAAATGGCCAAACTATTTTTTAAAGTGGCTTTTTATACCATTTACACCATTTTGCATCCCACCAGCAAGGTATGAGTTCCAGTTGCTCCACATCTCACTAAAACTGGGATTATTAGTCTTTTACATAGAGTCATTTAATGTATAGTTGTGTATTGGAAGCTCAAGGTTTTAATTTTCATTTCCCTAAAGACTAAAAATATTGAGCATCTTTTCATGTGCTTTTTCCCATCTATGCTAATTTTTTACTCATAGTTTTACTGAATTGCTTTTCTTCCACTTACTGAGTGGTAAGAGCACCTTATATATATTCTAGATACAAGTCCTTTGTCAGTTATATGTTTTGTAAATATATCCTCCAGTCTGTGGTTCACTTTGTCATTTTCTTAACAATTTTTTTTTTGTAGCAAATGTCTTCAGTCCTGATGAAGTCCAATTTCTTGATTTTTTTCATTCAAAAATTCATGCTTCATGTGTTTTGAATAAATCTTTACCAATTCCAGGTCACTAAGATTTTCTCCTATGTTTTCTCATAAAAGTTTTATAATTTAGTTCACATTTATGTTTATGATCTATATTGAGTTTATTTTTGTATGTGTATGAGGCAAGGGTCATTTTTTTTTAAATGTATATGGCTATCCAATTGTTTCAGAACAGTTTTTTTTAAAAGAGTATCCTTTCTCCAAATTGCCTTGGCTTGTTTGCCAAAAGTCAGTTGAGGGGAGATATCTTCGTGTAGAGTCGCCGAGGTTTCCTGCTTCAACAGTGCTTGAACAGAGCCTGGTGCTTGCCCCCTAAGTTGGCCATGCATTGCTGCCCTCCACCACTGCTCCAGTGCCACACAGCTGCTGCTTCCACCCTCAACTACCCACCATGGCAACTTCATCCATCCAGGGGTGCTAGAACTACAACCTGGACTCAGAGGCTGCCATCAACCATCAACCTGGAGCCCTATGCCTCTTACATCTAACTGTCAATGTCTTGCTACTTTGACCTTGCTGATATGGCTTTGAAGAACTTTGCCAAATATTTTCTTCACCAATCTCAAGAGGAAAGGGATCATGCTGAGAAATTTATGAAGCTGTAGAGCCAAAGAGGTGGCCAAATCTTCCTTCAGGATATCAAGAAACCAGGAGACAAGAGTGAGAGCAGGCTGAATGCTAAGGAGTGTGCATTACACTTGGAAAAAAGTTGAAACAGTCACTACTGGAACGGCACAAACTGACCACTGACCAAAACGGCCCCCACTTGTGTGACTTCATTGAGACACACGACCTGAATGAACAGGTGAAATCCATCAAAGAATTGGGTGACTATGTAACCAACTTGCACTAGATGGGAGCCCCAGGATTCTGGCTTGGCAGAGTACCTCTTTGACAAGCAAACTCTGGGAAACAGTAGGGATGAGAGCTAAGCCTTATGCTGTCTTCCTGGGAGCTACGGGGTGAGTTCTGTGGTCACCACAGCAGTGCATGCACGTTGGGTTTACCTCTATCTTTTCTATAAGTTGTATAAATACCTGCCAAGTTTTTTCACTTGTACCATTCCTTCAAATAAAGTAATTTGGTAGCCACCTCCCCCAAAATAAAAACTCAGCTGGACATATGTATGGGTATATTTTGGTCTTTATTCTGTTTCATTGTCTATGTTTATGCCAATATCATACTGTAGCTTGAAATCAGATAGTGTTAGCTCCTCCAACTTTGCTCTTTTTAAGGTTGTTTCTTCTATTCTAGGTCCTTTGCATTTCCACACAAACTTTAGAATTGGCTTGTTAATTTCTGTCATAAAACCTACAGAGATTTTCATTAGGATTGTGTTTGGGGAGTTGATATCTGAACAATATTGGTATCTTAGTATTGAGTTTTCCTACCCATGACTATGGTAATATCTTTTACAATAATTTAGGTCTTCTCTAATTTCCTTCAACAATCTTTTTTAGTTTTTAGTGTGCAGGTCTTGCACCTCTTTTTATCAAATTTGTCTTTAAATATTTCATATTTTTGATGGTATTGTAAATGATGGTTTTTATTTTAGCTTCTAGTTGTTCTGTGCTAGAATATAAAAATACAATTTTTTAAAAAGATTTCCAGGTACATTTTAATAAGTAGTTATACAACAGATTTTAAAGTTAGGTGTGGGTTACAGTTTCACAGTTTTTCGTTTTTTCTTCTAGCTGCTCCAAGACACTGGAGACCAAAAGAAATATCAATATAATGATTCGGCAATCATACTCATTTGTTAAATCCTATCTTCTCTGTTACACTTTTCCTCTCTTTTCTTCTTTTTTGTGAAAGATGCAATTGATTTTTAATGATCTTATTACGCTGCTGCCTTGCTAAATTCACTTTATTGTAGATTCCGTAGGGTCTTCTACCATCGCATCATCTGCAAAGACAGTCTTACTTCTTCCTTTCCAATCCGGATGTGTTTGACTTATTTTTTTGCCTTATTGCCCTGTGTAGCATCTTCTGTACAATGTTGGGTAGTAGTGGTATGAGTGACTTCCTTGCCTTATTTCTGATCTTAGAGGAAAAATACGTAATTAATTATGCAGTTAGCTTTTGTTTTTTGTGGATCCTTTTAACAGGCTGAGGAAATTCCCTTTTATGCCTAATTTGCTGAGATTTGTTATTGTTTTTAAAATCAAGAGTGGATATTAGATTTTTACAAATGTCTATTTTTATTTTATGCATCTTTTGAAATGATGATCATATGTATTTTTCTTTTTGGTTCATCAGTATGGTGCATTATACTGGCTGATTTTCAGTGTTAAACCACCCATGTGTTTTGGGGATAAGCACCATGTGGTTAGGATATACTATTCTTTTATACATCTCTGGATTTGATTTGCTAAATTTTGTTGAGGATCTTGGAAGCTGTGTTCATGAGGGATATCAGTTTGTAGTTTTCTTTTCTTGAAATGTCTCTAGTTTTCAAACTAGAATAATGCTTACCTCAGAGAATGAATTGGAAATATTCTCTATTTCTCAATTTTCTAGAGGAGCTTGTGGAGAATTTATATATTTTTTTCTTAAATATTTGATATAATTCACTATCTTAAGCCCTCTCGGCCTGGTATTTAATGTGTGTGCATGTGTATGGAAAGGTTTTTAACAACAAACTCAATTGCTTTAATAGATATGGCACTATTCAAATTACATATTTCTTTTTTGAGTGAGGTTTGTAGTTTGTGCCTTTTAAGAAATCTGTCCTATTTATCTAAGTTATTGAGTTTATTGGTAGCACATTGTTCATGATAATCCCCTATTATCCTGTCAATAGAATCTGTAGAAATGTCCCTCTCTCATTCCTGATATGGTCATTTATGTCTTTTTTCTTTATTTCTTAGTCTCTCTGGCTACGGATGTCTCAATTTTATTGAACTGCTCAAAGAATCAGTTTTTTTATTTCATTGATTTTCTCTATTCTGTTTCATCTTTCTATCTCACTATTTCTCTTGTCAGTTCCTTTACTCTGCTTTGGGGATTTACTTATTTATTTATTTATTATTATTTTTTTGTATGGCAGGCACTGGGAATTGAACCCAAGTCTCCGGCATGGCAAGTGAGAACTCTGCCTGCTGAGCCACCATGGGCCACTCTAATTTATTTTTATTTTTCTAGGTTTGTTTTTTTTTTTAAGGCAGAAGCTGAGGTCACAGGTTTGAGAATTTTTTTTTCTAACATAGGCATCTGGTTTTATTTTATTCCATTTTTCTCTGAGCACAGTTTTACTTGCATTTCACAAATTTGATCCACTGTACTTTTATTTTCATTTTGTTCAAAATACTTTCAAATGTCCCTTTTGATTTCTTCTTTTAACTCATGAGTTATGTAGGAGAGTGTTTTTTATAGTTTCTAAGTATTTAGTGATTTTCCAGATATCTTTCTGTTATTGATTTCAAATTTAATTTCATTATGGTCTGAAACCAGACTCTTATAATTTCAATATTAGACATGTTATGGGTGCGGGGGAAGATGTAGCTGCCTGTTCTCCAAACAACCCCTTTGCCTCTGGACATCTCTGGGGCCAGCAGCCGTGGGACCACGGGCTGGAGGCCGCGGGCTCAGGTGACCACCATGGGCTCTGTGTCCAACCAGCAGTTTGCCTCGAAGGCAGCACAGCTGGAGACTGCCCGCAGCAGTGGTGCCAGAGGAGCCACAGCAGCTGCATGGTGCCGGTGTCTGTTATGTGGCTTAATATGCAGATGGGATTCAGTTTCCAGTCCATGACCACCTGTGCCCAGTTGCGCTCAATCCCCCAGTGGATTTTGTGCATTGGAGTAAACTGCACATGGAGGGCTTCCAGAGCCTGAAAGAGGGTGGGGCAGTGGAGTTCAACTTTAAGAAGTCTGCCAAGTGAGAAAGGGGGAAAGTTCAACTTCCCCATTTGGAGAAGTCCTGATATTCTCACAAACAGTGGGCGTGGCCAAATTAATAGGCTGAGGTCTCAAGGTTGGGTTTTGTTCTTATGGAATTTATCCTGGCAAAAGATATGCTAAGCCTACTTAAAATTAGGCCTAAGAGTCACCCTCCAGAGAACCTCTTTTGTTGTTCAGATGTAGCCTCTCTCTCAGCCAACCAGACAAGAAAACTCACTGCCCTCCCCCTTTCTATGTGGGACATGACTCCCCCTGGCAATGTGGGACAGAAATCCTAGAATGAGCTGGGACTCACCATCAAGGGATTGAGGAAATCTTCTCAACCAAAAGGGGGAAGAGAGAAATGAGACAAAATAAGTGTCAGTGGTTTAGAGATTTCAAACAGAGTTCAGAGGTTATCTTGGTGGTTATTCTTACGCATTATATAGATATTCCTTTTTTTTTGAGTTTAAGGTGTATTAGAGTGGCTAGAAGGAAGTGCCTGAAACTGTAGAGCAGTGCTCTGGTAGCCATGTTTCTTGATGATGATAGCATAATGTTGTAGCTTTCGCAATGTGACTGTGTGATTGTGAAAACCTTGTGTCTGATGCTCCTTTTATCTATGGTATGGACAGATGAGTAAAAAATATGGATTAAAAAATAAACAAATAATGGGGGAACAAATGTTAAAATAAACTGAGTAGATTGAAATACTAGTGATCAATGAAAGGGAGTGGTAAGGGACATAGGAAAAAAATAGGGGGAGCAAAGGTTAAAATATATTGGATAGATGGAAATACTAGTGGTCAATGAGAGGGAAGGGTAAGGGATACGTCATATATGAGTTTTTTGTTTTTAATTCTTTTTCTGGCATGATGCAAATGTTCTAAAAAATGATCATGGTGATGAATATACAACTATGTGATGATACTGTGAGCCATTGATTGTACACCAGGTATGGAATGTGCGTATGTTAAGAACGTTCGTGTTTGTATGTTGCTTTGTTTTGTCAATAAAAAAGAAAAAAAAAGAAGTCTGCCAAGGGCCTGGAATCTCTCAGTGTTACTGAATCTGGTGGAATGTTCTGTATTGGGAGTGAGAGGCAGCCAAAGGGGAAGAACATGCAGAAGCACAGATTGAAGGGAGACAGGTGCTGCATCTGTGGAGGTCTAGACCATCATGCCAAGCAATGCAAGTTATCACCCCAGCTCAAGAAGTGCCACCTCTGTGAGAGCATTAGCTGTATGGTGGCATCATGTCCACTGAAAGCTCAGCAGACCCCCAGCTCACAGGAAAAGCCCTCCTACATTTGGGAGGAAGAAGAAGGGATCCATAGCCCTGCCCTGATCCCAGAGGCCCAGATTTGAGCAATAGTGCATGGAGGCAATCCTTTTGTGATCAGGATGTCCCAAGGAGCAGATGTCAATCTGCAGAGTGGAGAAAATGGGATAGGGTAAATAGGGGGGCAATTGGAACTGCCTTGTATCTTAGGCTGGAGTCCATAGCAATACCCCCTCTTCCATATTTGTGGGAGAAAGAGGTGAGGCAAAGGAACTCCAACCATGCTCTATCCAAATACGAGTGAGGGCTTTCAGGAGAAATACCTGCAGTGTCTGCATGAAATATACTTAGAATATCCAGTTTTTTTGACAGTGGCATGTATAGGGAAGCTGTTTTCTTTTGAAAGAGGAGTTATTAAAATTTCTCATGCCAGAGTGAAAAGGTTAAGTATGAGAGCATATTGGTGAACCCAATCCAGGAGGCACTACATTCTGTAGGAAAGAATCTCAGGGGTAGGGCAGTACTTTTCCATGTCTTGTCTCCTCACAATCCATGCTTGGGACAAGGTGCTGGGGACTGTCCCAAGCAGTGGATTGTGAGGATAGACAAAAGGGGTGGTTGGTGGAACAGCTGCAGACCGACTGCTCCTATGCCCACACTTACCCCATTCTGGGTCAATACGATTTTGTTTATTTGCTCCCTTAGATATCTGTGCCTTGGGTCCCACTTTCTTCAGGATGCCAACTGCACTAGCTATGTGTGAATGACACATCTTGTGAATTTTTACTTTTTTTCTTAATATGAATATTCTGGTCTTGTGTTTTTGTATATTTTAATCTAAGCTTTCATTCCTACACTGTGTTCTCAGGTACATGAGCAATCTCAGGGATAAGTTCAGCAGAAGCTCCAGGTCTACACAGCAGAAAAACTTTTTTAATGTTGTTGCTTTATCATTACAAAGAACAATTATTTAAACTACCTCATTTTTGCCAATTAGAGCTGGTTTTCCTGCCATAGTGTCCTCCTGAAATCCCTACCTTTCATGGGAGACTAGGTTTTAATTGGGTTGCACCATGACTTGATCTCCTGTAAGACTGGAAAAAAGTTTAAATGGGAAGATGGTGCAGAGAGGTAAGGAGATGCTGTGCCAGTTTAAAGGTCAAGAGAAGAAGTCAAGGTTAGGTGAGAATTATCTATATATGTAAGAAGGGATTCCTTTTCCAAGCCTTTTAATCTTAGGACACAGGACTTGCTTGGTACATCAGATCCATCCTTCACTGGATTAGGCTAGGCCTGTCATGCACCATGGGTGTGTGCGTGTGCGTGTCCAAACGTGGATGTACGAAGCAAAGACTAAAATGTCTTCCCCAAATGTTGGCCCCCTTCTAGCTATTTTATTGGCCTGGGCTTTGTAGAACTTCATGAGTTGCTGATTTGGTGATTGCTAGGTGGCCTAATTTGTGTAAATATAATGTGTTGGTTTTTCTCCATGTTCTTTTGCAGTTTTTATTGTTTACAAACTTCTTTTTATGTTTTCAAAGAAAAATAGCCAAAGCATTTTTGACAGAAGATTCTGCACCAGACAAAAGGATCTGAAACATGCTTGGGGGCCTCTCTTTGAAGTGGGGATCTTGAACCATCCTATCTTTTGTGTTCCTCTATTTCCTATTTTGGACTAGATCTCCTGTCCTAAAAACTTACCCCATTGCCCCTCTCCAGCTCACCTCTCTCCACGCCCCCATATACATTTAATTTGGAGGGTATCCCCCCTCTTCAATGACTTATGAATTACCTGAGAACACTCCATCCTTCATTCCCAACCTTTTGCGTTAAGACCATTCCTCAATATGATTCATGCCAAAAGATTAACATTTCTGTACTTGATTGACCAAACATATTTAATCATCAATCCTAGGATAGAGAGAAACAATGGGTCAGTGGTGTTTCTATGTAGAAAATGGAGTTGAGAGACCAAGAAAGGGAAAATGAATGTATATCCAGGAACTTTTATGCAGGTGCAAGAAACTTATGTCAAAGTGGTCTCAATATTGTTTAATAGGAGACAAAAGAATGTAACTCCATGTTTACTTCTAGAAAACCAAAGCTTTGTGGGGACTTTCAAATTTATAGGGAGGAAGGAAGGGTAGGAAAGCATGTACCTGTCTGTTCTTTTCTTAATCCTTTCCCTCATTCATGAAGACTGAGCCTCCTTGGGCTTTGGTGGCTTTATTACTGGGGTATGTTTTTTGATGGCTGATTTTGTACTAGATACTTTCCTTCCTGCTATCATTTTTAACATATGCTGACCCTTTCCCCTTCTCCTCTGTTTCCTGGGAATAAATGAAGACTCATTGGAACACCATCAACAAAAAAGACATGTTATGGCTCCATCTTGATAAATGTCCCATGTGTACTTGAAGATTGTTCCAAACCCAGTTCTTGGAGGACTTGAGTGGGGGCAGCCTGAAGACCAAAGAACACATTAGGAATGGAGTTAGACATGCATTTTAATCAGGACTTACGAACAGGAGAGGATATTCCACAGTGATGGCTCGGTGTGGACAATGAAGGCTAGCACTCTGCAAGAGAAGCAGGGAATGCAAAGACTTGTAAGAGTTCAGGACAAAGACATTTCATAGGGTGTGACAACACAGTTTCAGCAGGGTCTCATGAAACAGGAGGTTTGTTTTCAGCAGTGATCAGGGAAGGGGAGTTTCAATGCCTTGTTTATAATACCATTTGTATATTCTTTCTCCCCTGAAGAGGTCTGGTGACGTTTAATGTTGGTCCTGGTCATGTAGGTGTCTATGAGCAATGACCTGCTGTCAATATGGACAGGAATCCCAGGCCCTGGATCCCCACAAAGATAATGTATATTTTGCTGTTGTTGTGTTCCATTAATATCAATTCGATATGGTTGATTGTTCCAGGCTCCCTCATCCTTCTATTTTCTCACTCAACACCTGAGGACCCCCTTTCCACACCAGGCATCTCCTTTGATAAGTCTCCCTTGTGATGTGGTCCATTTTCCAAGCTCTGATATCTTCCATTAGGACCGCAGAAAATTCTCTTTTCAAGCCTTAGTACTAGAATGGGTAACCCAGAACCTTATTTAGATACCCCCCCAAATTCAAGTGTTGAACTTTAAACCATTAATTTACAAGAAAAATATCTGGAAGTCTGACTAAGGCTCATGTATAAATAGATTATGAGCTGTCAGTATGATTAGCTTCAGAAGTGAGTTTAAAATATGGGAAGAGCTTAGAACCTGGAGAGGGGTAAGGGGACTTTAAACTGCATTGGCAAACAAGAATGATATCTTTACTAACCTGTATGCTTGTTCATGGTATTTTGATTTGGGGGACTGATGGAGTTTAAGGGGGACTAAATGAGCACCCCTAGAACACCTCTTAGTACCATCTCTGTTTAATAGCATACTCATGATCTACATTAATAGAAGTATGTTGTTCAAAAGAAGGGGATTATCCCACTGCCCCTCTAAACACATGATTTTAGATGAGATGGATGACCTAGAGCTTGCCTGGAGAAGAAGAGATAGAATAGCAATAAAATACTATGGAACAGATCACACCAACAGCACTGAAGATGTTTAATTTGGAGAGTGAGCATAGCTTCTCCCCAGTTCAGGTTTCCACATCATGAGAAAAACTTTGAAAACAGGTATTACCTCTGGAGGAGAAGTAGATGGTGAAAGGTTGGCCAACACTGTGGGGGAAACCTTGTACCCTCCCTTCGACTTCAACCATGCTATTCCTTTTTGTCTGTGGGGCAGTGCAATGTGATGGTTGATAGCTTGAGCTCTGGATCCAGACTGGGTTTTAAACTGACAGGACTACTTATTGGCTTTGTGGCCTTAAGCAAACTTCTTATTTCTGCTACATACCTCGGTTTCCTTGACTACATAATTAAGGTTAAAAATAATTTCTTTCTGGACTCCTCACCCACCAAAAAATAGTGGAGTAAAGTGCTACAGGTGCTGATCCCCAACAGAATCTTTGGACAATTAGCAAAAACTGACAGAACCATATTCCTCAGAACTTCGGAAACTAAAGTGTTGCAGTAACTAAGCAAGTGTCAAGTCGAGTAAAAGTAGCCTGAGAAACAGTAGGAAAACTCATGGTGCCCTTTGTGGGCCCTCCACCAACTTCTCTCCATCACATCGTGGATCCAGTCTGTGCTCCCATTGTGGTTTCCTGGCCCTGTTCCACAGGGCACAGAGTAACCCTTATATGCATATTGGGGTGCCTATATGTCAGTACCAGTTTACCAGAGGAAGCCTTAAAGGGTGAAAAAAGAAACTTGTCTAGGGATCCTTCTCCAAGAATTTTTCCTGAAGGGAGTAAAGCAGCTTGCAGACAGCTAAAGTAGTCTGCAAGGAACAATGAAGGTAAAGCAATGTGCTGGTTTGAAAGGATGTATGTCCCCGAGAAAAGCCATGTTTTAATCTTAATCCCATTTCATAAAGGCAGAATAATTCCTCTTCAATACTGTATGTTTGAAACTGTAATCAGATCATCTCCCTGGAGGTGTGATTTAATCAATTGTGGTTGTTAAACTGGACTAAGTGACGACATGTCTCAACCTGTTTGGGTGGGTCTTGATAAGTTTCTGGAGTTCTATAAAAAAGGAAACATTTTGAAGAATGAAGGAGATTCAGAGAGCAGAGCAGAACAACATAGCCACAAGAAACAGAGTCTACCAGCCAGTGACCTTTGGAGATAAAGAAAGAAAACATCTCCTGAGGAGCTTCATGAAACAGGAAGCCAGGAGAAGAAGGTAGCAGGTGATGCCGTGTCTGCCATGTGCCCTTCAGATGAGAGAGGAACCCTGACCATGTTCACCATGTGCCTTTCCAGATGAGAGAGAAACTCTGACTGCGTTTGCCATGCGCCTTCTGACTTGAGAGAGAAACCCTGAGCTTCATTGGCCTTCTTGAACCAACGTATCTTTTCCTGGATGCCTTAGACTGGACATTTCTATAGACTTGCTTTAATTGGGGCATTTTCTTGGCCTTGGAACTGTAAACTAGCATCTGATTAAATTCTCCTTTTTAAAAGACATTCTGTTTCTGGTATATTGCATTCCAGCAGCTAGCAAACTAGAACAAGCAGCCTGAAGCAAAGGACTACCTTCATTAAGCCATACAATACAGTACCCAGGAGGGGTCCCAGAAGAAGGAAAAAAGGGGAAAAAGGAATATTCAAAGAAATACTGGCAGAAACCTTCCCAAATTTAATGAGAGAAATGAATATGCATTCAAGAAGTCTAACAAACCACAAATAGGATAAACTTTAAAAGAACCATGCCCAAGAACAAGTAAGAGCATTCTGAAAGCTGAAAAAGAAAAGTTACATGTGATGTGTAATGGAGTCCCAATAAAATTAAGTGACAATTTATCATCAGAAACCAAGGAAACAAAATGGCAGTGAGATAAAATATTTAAAGTGCTGAAAGAAAACAATTGCCAACTAAGAATTTTATATCCAATGAGACTATCTTCAAAAATGAAGGAGAGATCAAGACTTTCCCAGATAAACAAAAGCTGAGGGAGTTTTTCATAACCAGAACTTCCCAATAAGCAATGCTACAGAGAGATCTTTAGATGGAAAGAAAAGTACTCTAGACAGTAAATTGAAGTGGCATAAAGAAATAAAGACTTCCAGTATAGGTGATCATGAAGTCAATTAAATACCAGTACTATTGTATTGTATTTTTTTTTTTTGGTATGTGACTCCCCTTTTCACTTCTTACAGGTTATAACATGTGAAAGGCATGCAAAGTAAAGATAAATCTATGTTGGAATGTATAATGTATAAAGATATAATTTGTAAAAAGTACAACAAAAAGGTGGGAGAATGAAGAGGTATAGGAACAGTGTAAGAAATTTCAATACACCACTTTCAAGAATGAATAGAACAAAAGATGGAAGCAACCTAAGTACCCATCAGCTGATGAATGGATGGATAAACCAAATGTGGTGCATAAATACAATGAAATATTATTCTTCCATAAAAAAGTATGAAGTTTGGATATCTGCAATGACTTGAAGACATCATGTTGAGTGGAGTAATCCAGACATAAGAGAATAAATATTGTATGATCTCCCTGATGTGAAATAATTAGAATAAGCAAATTCATAGATTCAGAAACTAGAATATGGGTTAACAGGGGCCAAGTGGATATAGGGATGGGGGGGTGAATGCTTAAATTTTACAATTTCTCTTCAGGGTGATAGAAAAGTTTTGGTAATGGATGATTGTGATGGTAGCACAATACTGTGAATGCAATTAACAGCACTGAATTATACATTTGAATGTAGCTTAAAGGGGGAAATTTTAGGCTATATATCTGTTACTAGAATAAAAATGTTAAAGAGAAAGACAGGACTGTACAACACAAAGAAAACCCTAATGGACTATAGTTAATAGTACAATTATTATAATATTCTTTCATCAGATGTAAGAAATGTATCACACTAATGCAAGGTGTTAATAATAGGGGAGAAATATGGGAATTCTGCATTTTCTGCATGTTTTTTCTGTAAACCTACGATTTCTCTAATAAAAAAATTGTTTTCACCTAATAGAACCGTGATGAAAATTAAATGAGTTAAGGCTGGTAAAGTGGCTACCTGGCCCAGAGTAAGTACTCTATAAATGTTAGCTCTTCTCTGCTCACCATCTCTTTGATTATTCCTTGTGAAGTAAAGCACAAGATTGCCCATTGAATGACCCTGAAGGTTCTATCTGGGTTGCCAGGCAACAAGCTATCTGGGACCACTGACTCCCCCTCCCTGAGCAGGAGGAGCTGTACATGATTTCAACTTCCTCAAGAGAAAGGGGTGCTAGTAGCTCACATTCCAATACAACTCTCTCGAATAGCTGGCACTTGAGCCTGGATTGTTTAAGGGCAAGTTCTCATCCTTGCCCTGTACAAAGGTAGAGGATCCTTTCCTGGAACACAGCCTCAATGTGTCTAGCTCTTGCATGTCTCTTAGTGGAAGGGGTTGAAAGATGGGAACATGTATCTCATCTCGCTGACTGAATTTCCCCAGTAAATCCTGCTCTGTGCCCAGACTACATGCTGTGGTATTTGCTTTCATCTCCCTTCTCATACCTTTCTCGGAACTGTTTCACTCATCCTCATCCTTATTCTCTGAAAACAGGCATGTCTCCAGGACATCCTCACTCAGACCCACCAGCATCCTAAACCTTTAAAATGCTCAAAATCGAATTCATTTTTAGCCTTCATAGCTAGCAAAGCAAATGAAAATAAACTATAAACCTCATCCCTTCTGTACTCATTAACTTGATGATTTATACTGTTATTTTTCATGTCTCTTGCCCAAAACTTCTAAGGATCCCAAGACTCCCTCCTCCACCCCCAACCACGGTCTGGGCTGGCACATGATTTCTAGAGCCACACTGTGTCTCTTCTGCCTCCTTCCTCACTCAGTCCCTCTTCCCCTCCAGGACCAGGCTGTGGTCTTTTCCTCCATTTCACTCTGCCAAACCTGTCTGGTTCATTTTCCTCCTCTGCTCAGACAACTTCACTGCATCCCTCTTACCTAAAAATGCTATAACTCTACACTCTGGAATTTGGGGCTATCCAAAAACCAGTTTGTTTCCAAGATTTAGTTCCTGTAGCTCCGCTATACTGTAGACCCTGTCTATTGGATGGCTTGCAATTCCTTATTCTTTCTAGCCTCCATAGTTCTGCCTATGTTGTCTCCTCCACTTCATAATCCTCCTGAACCACCTCTACCTGTCAAAATTCTACACATCTATCATGCTTATCTCAGATGTCCCTCTCCCCTGAAAATTTCCTTATAAACTTGCCTCCAATTAAACCCTTAGAGTGGTGGTGTGTCCTCAATTCGTGGCACTTGCTATATTGCACTGTATTATCTTCACATGAACACTTGTCTAATTTTCCTCCATTAGCATATATGTTCTTGAACTTAAGTGTCATGTCTTTTGTTAGTATCAGTTTACACCAGGTGCACTGCATTAGTCCTCAGGAATGTGTGTGTTGACTGATTAGTCCTCAGGAATGTGTCTGTTGAGAAGAGAAGATGCAGAGGACAAGGGATTGGCTTCATGTGCCGGAAGGGCTAGCTGCCCTTCAGTTATGACAGTATGACACCAGGAAGGCAGAGCTCAGACCAACATCTTTGTTTCTTGAGGGTATCCTGGGTCTTCTCACAGTGAGAGCTGTCTTTGGGAAGTACGAGTTTTCTAGCACCCATTTAGGGTCTGGATAATTCACCACTTCTTATGTTGGTTTTCTTCCCCATTGCCCTCTCTCTGGCTCTATGTTGTCAGGCTCACACACAGATAATGTGCAGTGGTTAGAAAAGAATACGTTGGGCATTTGCTGCCATCTAGTGAAGAAAGCAAGGTTCAACCTCTTGCTAAAACCAAGATGATCCTGTGTTCTCCCAGGAGGTGGCTCTGAGAATCCAGTCCTGGCCAAAGGGACCATAGTGTGTGGACAAGAGGTCCAAAGCCGCACAGAACAGATCACATCTAAGCCCCTCGATGGTACTCTATGGAAAGACTATAGCCCCATATCCTTCTAGTTCCTCCCCTGTCCCCAGCCTGGAAGGGTTCCTTCTGGGATGATGGTCAGCCATCTTTTTCAGAAAACTTGGTAGGAATCCATAAAACACCCATAGTTCATAATCAGAAGCATCTTTCAGGGCAGAGTAGTAAATTCTCCTCTTCCTGGTCATCCCCAGTGCCTCAAGCAGAACTAGGCCATGACTTAAGGCTGGTGATTTCCATAAAACCTTCACAACCCTGCACAGGAGGCCTATGGCCCCTGTCTCAAAGGTCTCCTCATCCTGGGACCACCTATTCCCCCTTTCCAGTATAGAACAAAGGTTCAGTCTCCACCAGCTGACCATCCTCACTCAGTCCTTACATAGCTGAGTGTGTAAGTTCACCCAAGCTCTCTGATCCTCTGTCTTCTCATTTTAAAATGGGATGCACATTCTTTATTGGATCGTTGAGACCCATGCAAATGAAGTTTTTCATGACTATTGTCTAGCCAGTGCCTGATGCACAGCAATTACTAAATATGCTTTATTTAATGATATTATTTTTATTCTGCCAACCCTCCAGAGAATTGGCTGCCTATAAAACTCAGGACCTGTACATGAACACATAAAATCATGGTTAGATCTTGTGCCCATTGAAAATTCAGCCGTGGGATTCCATGCTGTCCTTCCTTGCACCAGAGAGTGGGAGCAAGTCAGAGGGTCAAACCTCAGACTCCATGCTGTCAAAAGACAAGTAAGCTCTTCCAACCTTGTCTGAGGTAGAAGATTCCAGTAGAGGTTGAAAGCTCCACACTTTATGCTTACACTATCAGAATGTAGGTTGGGGCCAGGCAGCCTAATGCCTTGTCTCCAATTTTTAAGAAAGTCCTGGCCTATGCCTGAAGCCTAGCCCTTTGATAGACCTGGGTTGTTTTCTGGACTTTATTTCATGCAGACACTCAGCCAGAACTGAGCCTAGGGCTTATTAAATGGTCAGAATCACTGGTACATGTCCTATGGCTCAGTGTGGCTAAAAAGTTTCTCTCTTCTTCCAAGATGCCCACTTCCAACGTGGTAGATTAAATCACATCCTTCACAAAGACATGTTCATATCCTAACTCCCAGCTTTATGGAGGTGGACTAATCTGTAGCAGGATCTCCAAAGAGTCTGTTTAGATGAGGCCAAATTGAATTAGGATGGTGTTTGTCACGGTCAGGTTCATGTGTCAACTTGGCCAACTGGTGGTACCTGTTTGTCTGACTGGGCAAGTGCTGAACTGTCTGTTGCTATGAGGACATTTCATAGAATTAAATCATGATCACATTGGCTGCATCCACAACTGATTCCATTTGTAATCAGCCAAGGGGAGTGTCTTCTGCAATGAGTAATGCTTGGAAGCCTTTTAAGGAGGATTCACAAGAGACAGGCTCTCTTCCTGCTTTGGCCTGGTGAGCCTCTCCTTTGGAGTTCATCCAGACCCTCCATTGGAATCCTCAGCTTCACAGCTTGCCCTACAGATTTTGGACTCTGTGCTCCCATGGTTATGGGAAACCCTAATACTATTTGGTACCAGGAGTGGTTCTTAAGAAACAGAATCTTAAAAATGGGTTTTTATGAATGGTTTTCTACTCTGACTGGACTCAAAGGCACTAAGAACTCTGATTCCTATAATCAGAATGACACTCCCAATCCATGGAGTGAGTTGGCAAAAGAGATAGTCAAAATATCATCATTCGATTCTCCTAATACTTCGCTTGTACAAAGCTAAGCTCTGGTGGATAATGTTTTTGACAACTTTACGGAGTTTTGTAGAAATAGGAAGAATAGAGATGTTGACTGGTTGTTGTTAGATACACTGGATACATTAATGAGTGAACAGGATGGGCTTAAGACTTTAAATGAGAAGCTTAAGTGCTGTCTGACAGATGTAGAAATTTCTATGAGTGTCCTGAAAGAAAATCTTATTTCCTGTAGCTGTAGACTTGAAATCTATGAAAACCAGACTCAGAATGTTATTGTTAGAGTAGCAACTTTACAACATAAATTGAAATTTCAATGTTGCATGTTGTTTGCCATTAAAGTGAGGGCATTGATTGGAAAGGAGTGGGACCCTGAAAAATGGGATGGTGACATATGGACTGATAATGATATCAGGGGCAAGGTTGAAACTCTAGGTCATGCTGAGTCTTCTCTAGATAACCTGTAACAGTCTGCCCTGAGGACTTAGCTGCCCCACCTCCAGTCTGCCTTAAGGAGTTGGCCACACAACCTCCACCTGAAAGAATTAGCCCTAGAGTGATTAATCCTGTTTCACCAGATGAAACTGCAAATGAAGGCCCTGAAGTAAATGGCTTGGAAGATATTTCTAATTCTTTTCATGACCCACCCCCGCCACCCCTCATTTCTTCCAGACCTATAACTAGACTAAGGTCCCAACAGGACCGTAAAGATGAGTTACAAAGTATCACACGTGAGGAGGTACATTATACTCCAAAAGAACTGTGTGAGTTTTCCAATTTACATAGACAGAAATCAGGGGAATATGTGTGGCAATGGATTTTAAGGGTGTGGGATAATGGTGGGAGGAATATAATATTATATCAGGCTGAATTTATTGATATGGGCCCACTAAGCAGAGATTCTTCATTCAATGTTATAACTCAAGGGGTTAGAAAAGGTATTAACTGTTTGTCTGGATGGTTGGTTGAAATATGGGTCAAAAAGTGGCCAACATTACCTGAGATTGAAATGCCAAAATTGCCCTGGTATAATGTAGAAGAGGGGATCCAGAGGATTGGGGAGATTGGAATGTTAGAGTGGATTTATCATGCAAAGCCTGCTCTTACACCCCAGGAATGTCCGGAGGATGCACCTTTTACCAGAACAATGAGAAATAAATTTGTGAGACTAGCACCATCATCCCCAAAGAACTCTGTAGTTGCACTTCTCTGTGGGTCAGATATTATTGTAGGAACTGCTATCACTGAGCTGGAATACTGAAACACAATGGGGATGACTAGATCCTGAGTTGGCAGAAGCCAGATGGCAGCACTTAATCACCAAAGACAGGGTAGACATGGCTATTATAATAGACAGGAAACTCAAAGCAGGAGTCAAAATTATATGACTCGTAGAGATTTGTGGCATTGGCTAGTAAATCATGGGGTACATAGAAATATAATAGAAGGGCAGTCTACTAAATTCTTGCTCAAGCTGTATAAACAAAAGAGTTCTAGGTCAAGTGAACAGAAGTCTAAACTAAATTGCAAAAACACAGAGTCACAGCCCCTTAATCAATTTCCAGACTTGAGACAGTTTACAGATCCAGAGCCCCTTGAATGAAAGGGAGGCCATGTCCATTTGGAGGAGAACCCTGTTACACTGCCACAAATTTATACTGTTAATCTTCCTCTAAGCCTTCTCCAAGGAGTCCGATGACCTTTTACCAGGGTAATTGTGCACTGGGAAAAAGGAAATGATCAGATATTTCAGGGATTATTAGACACTGGTTCAGAAGTGACATTAATTCCAGGGGACCCAAAACATCAGTCTGGTCCACCAGTCAGAGTGGGGGCTTATGGAAGCCAGGTAAGCAATGGAGTTGTAGCTCAGATCTGTCTCACAGTGGCTCCAGTGGGCCCCTGGACCCATTCTGTAGTTATTTCCCCAGTTTCAGAATGTAAAACTGGAATAGACATTCTGAGCAACTGGCCAAATCCCCACATTGGCTCTCTAACTCATGCAGTGAGGGCTATTATGGTGGAAAAGACCAAGTGGAAGCCACTAGAACTGCCCCTACTGAGCAAAATAGTAAATCAGAAGCAATACCAGATTCCTGGAGGGATTGCAGAGATTACTGCCACTCTTAAGGACTTGAAGGATGTAGGGGTGGTGATTCTTACCACATCCCCATTCAACTCTCCTATTTGGTCTTTACAGAAAATAGATGGGTCTTGGAAGATGACAGTGGATTATTGTAAGCTCCACCAGGTGGTAACTCCAATTGCAGCTGCTGTTCTGGATGTGGTATCATCCCTTGAGCAAATCAATACATCCCCTGGTACCTGGTATGCAGCTATTGATCTGGCAAATGCTTTTTTCTCAATAGCTGTTAGTAAGGACCACCAGAAACAATTTGCTTTCAGCTGGCAAGTTCAGCAATATACTTTCACTGTCCTACCTCAGGGATATATCAATTCTCTAACCCTATGTCATAATCTTGTCCACAGGGACCTTGATCCTTTCTCCCTCCCACAAGACATCACACTGGTCCATTATATTGATGGTACCATGTTGATTGGATGTAGTGAGCGAGAAGTAGCAACTACTCTAGACTTACTGGTAAGGCATTTGCGTGTCAGAGGATGGGAGAGAAATCCACCAAAAATACAGGGGCCCTCCACCTCAGTGAAATTTCTAGATGTCCAGTGGTGTGGGCCATGTCAAGATATCCTTTCTAAGGTGAAGGATAAGTTGCTGCATCTGGCCCTTTCTACAACCAAAAAAGAGGCATAACACCTAGTTGGTCTCTGGATTTTGGCGACAACATATTTCTTATTTGGGTGTGCTACTCTGACCCATTTATCAAGTGACCAGAAAAGCTGCTAATTTTGAGTAGGGACCTGAACAAGAGGAGGCTCTGTACCAGGTCCAGGCTGCTGTGCAAGCTGCTCTTGTATGTATGTACATTTGACCTGTTTACAGTCGCTGCTGAGTGCCCAATCTGCCAGCAGCAGAGATCCACACGCAGCCCCTGATATGGCACCATTCCCTGAGGTGACCAGCTGGCTACATAGTGGCAGGTTGATTATATTGCCAGATCCAATGGTGCTGGAAGTGTCAGTGGCAAATAGAGATGCTGTTTGGAGCCTTTGGCAGACCCCTATAGGAGAATCACAACGCGAAGGATTTTGGAGCAAAGCCTTAGCATCTGCTGCAGAAAACTACTCTCCTTTTGAGAAACAGCTTTTGGCCTGCTACTGGGCCTTAGTAGAGACTGAACGCTTAACTTTGGGCCACGAAGTTACCATGAGACCTGAGTTGCCTATCATGATCTGGGTGTTGTCTAACCCACCAAGCCATAAAGTTGGGCGTGCACAGCAGCACTCTATCATAAAATGGAAATGGCATATATGAAATAGGGCCAGAGCAGTTCCTGAAGGCACAAGTAAGTTACATGAGGAAGTGGCCAAAATGCCCATGGTCTCCACTCCTGCCACATTACCATCTCTTTCCCAGAGCAGAGCTATGGTCTCTTGGGGAGTTCCTTACAGTGAATTGACTGAGGTATAGAAAACTTGGGCCTGGTTTACAGATGGTTCAGCACAATATGCAGGTACCACCCGAAAGAGGGCAATTGTAGCACTACAACCCTTTTTGGGGTGTCCTTGAAGGAAAGTGGTGAACAGAAGTTCTCCCAGTGGGCAGAAATTCAAGCAGTGCACCTGGTTATTCATTTTGCTTGCAAGGAGAACTGGCCAGAGGTGCATTCATATACTGACACATGGGCTGTTGCTAATGATTTGGCTGAATGGTCAGGGACTTGAAAAGACCATTATTGGAAAATTAGTGACAAAGAGGCCTGGGAAAGAAGTATGTGGATAGACCTTTATGAGCGGGAAAAAAACATGAAGATATTTGTGTCCCATGTGAATGAGCAACAGAGGGTGACTTCAGCAGAGGAAGGTTTTAATAATCAAGTGGATAAGATGACCCATTCTGTGGATACCAGTCAATCTCTTTTCCCAGCAAACCTGTCATTGCCCAATGGGCTCATGAACAAAGTGGTCATGGTGGTAGGGATGGAGGTTATGCATGGGCTCAGCAACATGGACTTCCACTCACCAAGGCTGACTTGGCTACAGCCACTGGTAAGTGCCCAATCTGCAAGCAGCAGAGGTCCACACTCAGCCCCTGATATGGCACCATTCCCTGAGGTGACCAGCCGGCTACATTGTGGTAGGTTGATTACATTAGACCACTCCCTTTATGGAAGGGGCAGTGATTTGTTCTAACTGGAATAAACACATACTCTGGATATGGGTTTGCCTTCCCTGCACACAATGCTTCTGCCAAAACTACCATCTGTGGGCTTATATAATGCCTTATCCATTGTTGTGGTATTCCACACAGCATTGCTTCTGATCAAAGAACACACTTCACAGCAAATGAAGTGAGGAAATGGGCACATGCTCATGGAGTTCTCTGGTCTTACCATGTTCCCTATCATCCAGAAGTAGCTGGATTGATAGAATGGTGGAATGGCCTTTTGAAAACTCAATTATGGTACCAACTAGTTGGCAATACCTTGAAGGGCTGGGGTAATGTTCTCCAGGAAGCTGTGTATGCTCTGAATCAGCATTCGCTGTATGGTGCTGTTTCTCCCATAGCCAGGATCCATGGGTACAGGAACCAAGGGGTGGAAATGGGAGTGGCACCACTCACTATTACCCCTAGTGATCCACTAGGAAAACTTTTGCTTCCTGTCCCTGCTACCCTGAGTTCTGCTGGTCTACAAGTTTTAGTTCCTAAAGGAGGAATACTCCCACCAGGAGAAACAACAATGATTCCATTGAACTGAAATCTAAGACTGCCACCTGGTCACTTTGGGCTATTCATGCCCCTGGATCAACAAGCCAAGAGGGGGATTACATTACTGGCTGGGGTGATTCACCCTATCAGGGGAGAAATAGGACAGCAACTACACAATGGAGGTAAAGAAGAGTTTTCCTGGAATATAGGAACTCCCCTATGGCAGCTTTTAGTGCTACCATGCCCTGTGATTAAAACCAATGGAAAACTTCAACAACCCAATCCAGGCAGGACTACCCATGGCTCTGAAACTTCAGGAATGAAGGTTTGAGTCACCCCACCAGGCAAAGAACCACGGCCAGCTGAAGTGCTTGCTAAGGGGAAAGGGAACATGGAATGGGTAGTGGAAGAAGGTAGTGATAAATATGAACTATGATCACGTGATCAGTTACAGAAACAAGGACTGTGATGCTGTTTTGTTCATGTTATACTATTTAAGTTGTAAGATATCAAGTTTAAGAATGAATAATACTCAAGGACTTGCACCCTAGTCTGGAGAGAGTTAATGTGTTTCTGGTTATATGCAGGAGAGTAGAGTATTGTTCGGTGAAAGAAAAAATGTATTTTTATTGTTTTTTATTTAGAAATTAGGAATGGTCTAAGTTGATATGTATAGCTGCCAAGTTGATAAGGGGTGGGCTGTCATGTTTAGGCTCATGTGTCAACTTGGCCAAGTGGTGGTATCTGTTTGTCTGATTGGGCAAGTGCTGGCCTGTCTGTTGCTATGAGGACATTTCATAGGATTAAACTGTGATCACGTGGGCTGCATCCATAGCTGATTTTATTTGTAATCAGCCAAGGGGAATGTCTTCTGCAATGAGTGATGCTTAATCTAATCACTGGAAGCCTTTTAAGGAGGATTTAGAAGAGACAGGCTCTCTTCCTGCTTTGGCTGGTGATCCTCTCCTGTGGAATTCATCCAGACCCTCCATTGGAATTGTCAGCTTCACTGCCTGCTCTATAGATTTTGGACTCTACATTTCCATGGTTATGTGAGACACTTTAATAAATTTTATATTTATGAATATTTCCTGTTGATTCTGTTTCTCTAGTGAACTCTAACTAATACAGTGCTCTAGTTTGCTAGTTGCCAGAATGCAACATCAGAAATGGAATGGCTTTTAAAAAGGGGAATTTAATAAATTGCAAGTTTACAGTTCTAAGGCCAAGAAATGTCCCAATTCAAACAAGTCTATAGAAATGTCCAATCTAAGGCATCCAGGGAAAGATACCTTGGTTCAAGAAGGCCAATGAAGTTCAGGGTTTCTCTCTCAAGTGAGAAGGCACATGGCAAACATAATCAGGGTTTTTCCCTCATCTGAAAAGGCATGTGGCAAACACAGCATCATCTGCTAGCTCTCTCTCCTGACTTCCTGTTTCATGAAGCTCCTTGGGAGGCATTTTATTTCTTCAGCTCCAAAGGTCACCAGCTGGTGGACTCTGTTTCTCATAGCTACATCATTCTGCTGTCTCAGAATCCCCTCCTTTCTCCAAAATGTTTCTTCTTTTATAAGATTCCAGAAAAGTAATCAAGACCCACCTGAATGGGTGGAGACACATCTCCACCTAATCCAGTTTAACAACCACTCTTGATTGAGTCACATCTCCAGGGAGATGATCTAATTACAAAGTACTGAACAGGGACTAGAAGAAATGGCTGCCTTTACAAAATGGAATTAAGATTAAAGCATGGTTTTTCTAGGGTACATACATCCTTTCAAACTGGCACAGATGGAATGTAATCTAAAATGAATGGAGATCTTATAAGGAGAAGAAATCTAGTCAGAGACACAGACAACTAAGTAGGAGTAGAAGCCACAGGCAGAGACAGAGGGAGACCAATGACCATGTGATGGAGGCAAAGATTGCCAGCAAGCCCCCACCTGAATGTTATGAACTTCAGAGAAAGTATGGCTTGTTGATCCCTTGATTTTGGACTTCTAGCCTTCCACATTATGAAACAATAAATTCCAGAGTATGGTATTTGTCATAGCAGCCCAGGCAAACTAAGACATATATTTTGATCAGAGTCAAGGGGGACTTTCTTATTGGCTACAGCCAGTGGAGTGCTAGAGCCAGCTCAGGCAAGCTCAGAAGACGTGATTGTGAGCATTTCCTCTCAACAACTTTGCTCATTCACATCAGCCATGATGGCAGTATTAACACTATGGAAATCAGTAAATTCTATAAATCAGGGATTTTTTTTTTCTTGGAGAGCCAATTATTAAACACTTACCTCACACCACTGACCCCAGCCTTTAACTCCAAGCAAAGCACCACACTTAAATCACTATATACACAATCACTGAATAACAGGAGGGAATTATTAATGTGCTATCTGAAAGAAATGCCAACTGAAAGTCTCATTTATTTTTTTCCAAATATTTATAACAGAAATTTTATTTGTTGAAAGGTAGGGTGGTAACTGAACTCCAAGATCATGCCTTTAGGTTTGAAATAAAGCCCAAATATTTAACTCTGGTAAAAAATATATGCAATAAGCTATTCATTTATTGACAGGTTTGGAATTTTATTTAACATGCAAAAGATCTATATGTGATAAACCACATACTCGCCTTGGGAAAAAATCATACAAAGGTATTGGGTAATGTACCTAGAAACATATGGAAAAACACAATTTAAAATTTTTAACGTGTATTTTTGTTTATTTTTATTCTTGTATTTTGACATAATTTGAAATACGTTTTAACCCTAACAAAGTTTGTCCTCTACAGCCCTTTATAGTATCTTCTTCCTTTAGCCAGAAAAAATGGAATGGTCAGTGCAGTGAGTCCATTACTTGTTCATATGCTGAACTGTGGACCCCTTGAGCTCAAAGGCTGGAAGAAAGGCTATGAAGCTGTGAGGCAGGGGTTCAGTCATAGTGGGCTTTGCCCTCATTCATCCCAGAGCTGGACAAGTCTCCACTGCAGAGTGTCTGGAGTGGTGAATGAGGCCTGTCTTCAAAAGCACCCTTGGGCATCTTCATCATGTACCTTCGAAAGGCTTTTTGAATAACAGCAGCACATCTTTCCTCTTCCTTTCTTTTGGTGGTAGTAACTATGGGTTCATATAACTTCTTGAAAGGGTTGGTTTCCATGAATTTCTCTTCCATCATTGCTTTCATGCTATCCAGGCCGTTGGATTCACCAAGTACCCTAGTGGTGAAAGCAAAGAGAATATCCATGCAGTGGAGGCGATCCCCACTCACCATGGGCAAGTCCATTACAAGAAACTGAAATCTATTTGGCTTTGCAACACGTAAAGGCTCAGGCAGAGCATCAGCAAAGTCAGAAAGGGCAGAATATTGGATAAACTGTGTTGCTTCTGGATCAAACTTTTCCCAAACTTCATAGAATAGTTCAAAATCATCTTCACCCAAAGGGTCCTCACTTTCTTCAGTGGCTGTATTGAAGTTTTCTAAAATCACAGCAATATACATGTTGACAACAATGAGGAAGGAGATAATGATGTAACTGACAAAGTAGGTTATAGCTACGACAGACAGGTGACAGTTCTCCTCTTTGGGGTTACATGAGACTTTTGGTTGCAACATGGGTTTGAGAAGGGCATCCCAGCCTGCTGATGTAGTTATCTGGAAGAGACAGAGCATGCTGCTGAAAAATGTTTTGAAGTTTAATATGTCATCAATTCCAGGATCGTTCACTTTGGAAAAACAGTTCATACCAAAAATGGCATAAATAAACATAACCAGAAAAAGCAGAAGACCAATGTTGAATAGAGAGGGAAGGGACATCATCAGAGCAAAAAGGAGTGTCCTAATTCCCCTTGCTGCTCGAACAAGTCTCAAGATACGGCCTATCCGAGCCAAGCGGACAATTCTGAAAAGCGTCGGAGGGAAAGGAATGTGCGTCCGGTGTTCCATTAAAGAAATTATTGCACCTAGGAGAAGGAGAAGAGTTAGTAAATTTCCAGCTAGCACACTGTATTCAAACCCAGGCTGTCTCTCCAACCATTAATCCTAGGGAAGCCAACTTTTAATCAATACTTGTAATTTATGAACAAATTTAAGAATTTTCTTTAACAATATCATGGAAAACATCTCTCTGTGCCTTCACAAATAATTTCCAAGGGCTATACAGCTTTAGATGGTGAAAGTAATCATGGTTAAACTAAAAATGTTTCACTTCTAAATGAAGTCACATTGTCTGATTTGTGCTTGTGACTTTCTCAGAAACGTATCTTTTTTCAGAACATGGAAAGTCGTGTAAGATCTGGGAGGGTCTCAAAGAATGTCCAAAATATTGAAGGAAGACAACTAAGGAAAGGAAAGAGAATTCAGAAGAGACGCTTAAGTGTTTTATGAAAGGCTATTTTGTGAGTTTTCTTATGGTCTTGAGGTACATTATCCATATTGGGTATCTAAAGTTTCTCGTGGGATAACAAGTATAATTGTTTTCCCTATTTGTTGAATATATAGAATGGAAACCAGATAAACTTATAGTTTGAGTCATTCCCATTAGAACGCGAAGAACATTTGTAGTACTGAAGGTTGGTTTGAGCCTGGGCTGCCAGTAGAAATTGTGAAATTCCTAACTTCAAAGATCTTTAAAAATGATCAAGTTCTTATTTATTTGGGGGGATTTGAATCAACCCTGGCACAGGTAAGGATGGCTTAACTGCTGAAAGAGCCATGATGTGCTGATGGTACTGGAATGTTTATCTGTGGTCTACAATTCTCCATGGGTCACATATATTTGTACATATGCTCATTCCTGAGGAAGGATTCCTGAGGTCTAGACCCAAAAGGATTAAGGGATCAATTTGGAAGACACTTTCTCTGTAATTGTGAACATCCTAGAAATGACATCTCAAGCAGAGGTTTCTGCAAATTGAATATCTGGGCTAAAATGTCACACTGTTCACTCACTGGCTGCCCTGAAGGCAAGTGATCCAAAGACTTAACTCACACTTTAGCCCAGATATTACAAAATGGCTGGAACATGCTTGCCTTATGTAGACATAGCCTTGTTCTTGCCCTGGGGGCCGTCTAAAGGTCATTGGGAGTTATTCTGGTATGGACAACCAAAACCCATCTGCTGTCACTGAATGACTAAAGAGAACTAGCTGATGATATGATTCGCTGACTGTCCAATTGTGTCAAAGATGTTTAATTTATACACTTATTGGGCACCTAACCCTGGCAAGATGTGGAATTCAGCCACAGCTGGAGGAGGGCTATCCTTTAAGGCTCAACCTTCCCTGAATATTTCTTTGATTAATCCAGCCCACAGTAATCTGTCCCTTCTCCAAACTCACGTCTTCTGTGTACCATGTAACTTTGGTGTTCAGTTAATTTCCCTGCCTTTTTCTGACTCTTTAGAGTAAGTAATTTTTAATATCTTTATAAGCTCCTAGAGAGAGATTCACTTCAACTCATTTTGTGTTTCTTTAAGGGCTTGGGTCAGAGTTTGGGAAAGTTACAGCTAAGTGTTGGGTGACATTGCATAGGCATATAAAAGGCTGCCCATATCAATGAGTAGGATTTGGCTCCATTTGTGGATTTTCCCATTCAGAGGAACAAAATACTGTATAGCATGTATAACTACAATGGCCTGGAAGTTGTTCAAAGGACAGAAGTCAAAGGTATTTCAGCAAACTTAACAGTGCCTAGCACTACCTGGAAGGATCTCAAAGAATAGTGGAATGAATGAGGTGTTCCCTGGATATTTGAGGAAGGGCTCTTTAAACTCTCAGTGGGGCTACCCCAGACTCATTCTACCATCATTTTATAACTTTTATTGCTACTGTCAATCTCATCAGGACTTGTACCTGGAATTGACTAAAAGATTAAAGGTCTATTTAATTTGCATTGCTGTGGCTATAGGAACCAAAATATTTTGATGCAATTTATCTGTTTGATGTATCTTTTCTTTCTGAGATCACACAGAAGCTTCTATATGTCAAATCAGTTTTCATTGTCTTCATTGCTTTGTGAACTATGAAAAGGGATCCTGAGCAGATTAATACAATTTAAAAAGTCAGATTAATGGTGTAGCTAAAACCAGACTTCAAAAAGTTAAAATAAATTCTTACGGTTTAGCATTGAAAAATTTAGTGTTTAAAGTTGATGAGTGTGTGTTTGTGTGTGTGTTTATTATAAAATGGTACCTGGTAATAACTCTTTCTTCCCCATTTTCCTTTCATAAACCTTATTGTTACCCTCACCTAGGGATAAGAAAAATATACTGAATATAGAGTGAGGTTGGTTGATGAATACTTCAAAGCAGTTGCAATAAGCGTAGTTCACCATGTGCTTTAAGTTAACATGAGATACAGTGTGAAGAGAAAGTACCGTTTGTCCTTATGACATACATACCCTTGGAAGCCCTTTGTAGAATGCATCAGGGGACCTGTGTAGGAGGTGAGGAAATGGTGAGCATTGTGCAGAGGTGACAATAATTGTGGTCTGGAATCCACTTGGACTTTGAACAAGAGGAAAACATGGAAAACTAAATGACAAATCCTAAAAACTTTATATAATGCACACCAGTGCTTATAGTTAAACAGGAGAGGTGGAACTTTGACTTAGTTACCTGGATAAAACAGGTACCCTTCTAAAAACTTTCAAGTTTAATTTTGTCTCCCTCCTTTGAATAAGTTATCCACAGAATTATGTGACTCGCTAATTCAATTGAGTAAACAGTCCAGGGAGTGGACATTAAGTGCTATCTCCTGGCAACTTCCTGGTAGAGAACGGTGTTAGTAAATCTGTCGATTTTTTCAGAAACCACATGTAGGCTAGTCTGTTGCTTTGTGAATAGTGTGGATATACTTCCAAATGACAAAAATATTGACAAGTTTATATCTGGTTCTCAATTTAAAACCCCTCTACTGCTAATTTTACTTACTAACAATGGAAAGAAGCACAACCACACAGTCAAATAAATTCCAACCATTGGTGAAGTAGTATTGCCTCAAAGCAAAGATTTTGATGAGACACTCTATTGTAAAGATGACCACAAAGGTCAAGTTGAGATGCTCCAGGATGCGCGTCATGTGGCTGGACTGTCCCTCCGACTCAACCATCATGCAAACCATGTTTAGGACAATGAGACTTATGATGATGATGTCAAAGATCTGGTTTGTGACAAGGTCAAACACGAGACCTTGGCATTTGTTCTGAGAAAGAAAAGAAATCATAGGTCATTTTGAGTTGTAAGAATGAGATTGCATACATAAAAAAAGGCTATGGATACAAAGAAATTATTTGTTCTCTCTTACAATTAAAGTCATTTTTTGAGAAATGCATAGGTACTTTTTAAAGGAAAATAAATTCTTGTAGATCCCCAGTATTGCCTTATATATTTTCAATTAAACTTAATTGGATAACTGTTGTAAGCTGCTTGGGCTTATAGCTTTATATCCATATATATATATAATACACATATATAATTATATATATATATAATACACATATATAATTTTAAAATATACATTAAAAATTCTTATTAAAATAATTTTGATGTGCTGGATGATGTCATTTACTGAAATAAAATGGCCCACACAGCATTTAATAATAAAAAAGGGTGAATCTGGATCTCTATATTTCATCTGTAGTTTTACTGCAATAATGTTAATGCAGAGAATACATTTTCATACAGCATGTTGGACAAAATGGAATTAATATCTCCAAGGCTTAATTTTTCTGTTCAGAATAATCAGAATTTATACCTAAACAAAACTCTGTATTCAATCAATTCTCGAATTATCTAATTCTTGTTCACTTGAAATAAGGGTAGAAAAATGGGTTTCTGATCCAATGATTACTAAAAATGGAACAGAAAACTGATCACTTCATATAATTACTGTTGGTGAACTTATGGACTTGTTTGAACATATATAACATACATGGCCATACTGCCCACAAATTGAGAATATGCTGATTGCTGTGGCATACGCCTAACCCAAGCCTGCTAGTCAAATCTACCACAAACAGTGAAATGACTCTATCCCACTACTTTCTTTATCCTGACTTCTGTGAGGCACATACTTTGTCTTTTACCTGGTAGAAAACTGTTATTGAGACCAACTCAGACACTGAAATTGTGCAGCAGTTCTTGACTATATGCTGATTATTTTAGAATATATCTATATATTATATTAGTTTTTACTATCATCTAATCAAAGCATGTATTTGTGATTGTATTTAGAGGACTCATCCTGTGGACCCCTGATAATGTATCTTTAGACTTCCAGGCAAAAGATAATGGTAGTTTATGCTGGTAACAGCAGAGAAAGGCATAAGCATTTAGCTTTCAGTGTTAACATGGAGCCAGAAGCAAGGGGAGTCAGAGAATGTTTGAATGTCGAGGGATATGAGAGAGTTAAGGTTGTCACTCATTTCTCATTGGTGGAGCCATACAACTAGCCAAAGAACATAGAGGATGAGGCATTTGGAGGGAGACAATGAGATTTGTTCTGAGCACAGTGAATTTGAAGTGCCAGCAAGGCACCCAAAGACTGTAGGGCACAGAGCACAGGTGCAGAGGCTGGACTACAGATGTGTCCAACAGCATCAATACAGACGGGAGTTGGAGGCAGGCAAGTGAGTAATAGAACTCAGAGAGAGCAAAGGTGTTGGGAAGAAAGAAGAGAAGGAGTCGTGGCATTGGAAACACATTACATTCAAGCTGGTGTCTTTCAAACCACATACTAGGTTCCCTAAGACGTGTATCAAAGATCTTGGAGGAGCTATTTGAAAGTCAAGTGTATTTGTTATGTGGGAGTACATCTGGGAGGTCAGAAATTACTTGGAGAAAGATACTTTTAAGGATTCTCTTCAGGAAAGCAGAATGAGTGGGCAAAAATAAAGGTGAGAGAGGATAAGTACTGGCCTTACAGTTCAACACTAGTATTTGGAGAAGCAGAGGAGATAAAGAGCATAAATGACTTAATGTGGTAGATGATCTCAAAGCATTTTTAATATCATTCAATGTTGCTTTAGAATGTAAAGTGACTCCTACATCTCAGCATGATTTTTAAACCAAGTAATGAAGCCAACCTGTGGGGATACTTCAGGAAGAATCAGAAATTATTTCAAATCCCTTGCTCTATTGCTGGAAATGAAAAGCAACATTGCTCAGTTTAAAACGGTTGGATTTTTATCTCTATGCAATTGCTATTCATTTGGTACTTAAAAGCTAGCTGTGACTGCTGTATACTGAAGTCCCACATACAGCTGATAGATTCAACTTCTATAACCATAATCTTATCTTTAACCACTCTGGTCAAAACCCTCCATTGTATAAGGAGTAAAACCTAAATACTTTGCCTTAACATTCACAGACATTTTTAGTATAGCATAAATATTTAATCCTAGTGGAACATACTATTATCTGTATTTTAAAACATATTCTTTCATTTCATAAATACTTGCTGAGACACACAATAGGCCAGGCTCTAATCTGAGCGCTGGGAATACAGTAATTAATTAAACCTGTCTGATTATTTTGAGTCTTGTGTATGGAATGAAAAGTTCCAAATTCTCTACATGCTTCAGCTCTCAAGCAAACTTTGTCTTACAGAACCAATCTGGCCCACTGCCTGTTTTCGTACAGCCTATGAACTAAGAATGGTTTTTATATTTCTTAAAGGTTGGGGAAAAAAAATCAAAAGTAGAACAGTATCTTGTGACATGAAAATTATATGAAATCCAAATTTCAGTGCCCGTAAATAAAGTTGTATTGGAAAATAATCCCGTTTATCAGTTTATGTGGCTGTTTTTGCACGACAGTGGCAGAGTTGAGTAGTTGCAACAGAACTCATAAGACCTGCCAAGCCTGAAATATTTTCTGTCTGGCACTTTACAGAAAAAGTTTGCAGACCTCTGATATAGGAAGTTTATTATAAATACTGGTGAAGTGCAAGTGAGTTGCATGACCTCAATATCACACCAAAAAAAGCTGGTAAAAGACATTACAGATTCATTTTGTTTTGGCAAGATGAAGTTAAACTGGTAAACTCATATTGCAAACACTGACTGTGTGGTCATTAAAAAGCAAATTAAAGTTGTTTCCTGGGGTCCCCCTGTTGAATCTGAATGTCTAATTTTCTTAACCACTTGAGGTATACCAGTGTCTTTGAGTTTTTGTTGAGTTCTTAGATAATAACTGTGAATTAAAAAAATAAAGGAAGACAACATTGCAGAGATCTAAATTCCTCAGAACCATTTAAATTTATTTAAACACTAAGATTTATTTAGTTGCTCTCACCAGAGGCCTTGGAATGGGTTTTTGAGGTTTTTTGGATCCTAATTTTTTCATTGCATTATAGTACTTCTTCTGTTCATCTGTCATAAAAATGTCTTGGCCACCTAAGTATATGGAGAAAATGAGAGATAATTACTTTTAAAAGTTTTTGGAAATGAGTTCTGAAAGTTTTAATAGTTTTATAGTTGTACTACATTTTTATCAACAATTCTCAAAATTGTAATTAAGCAATAAGGGAGAAATGAGGTTATTTTATCTATTTCATTTTTCATAAAATGTAGATTACAAATTCTTTGCAAACCTCCAAGTAATTATTACAAAAGTAACTATATGTTAGGTGCACAAGTCAAACCACAATGTACAAAAATATAAATTAATAACAAATTTTTAGACGAAAATCCTGTGAAATATCAATTTAAATTCTCTTAAATAATGAATACACATAACACTACTAATAAAATTTCCAAAATCTGTCCAGAGCCATTCTTAGGAAAAGAAAAAAGAGAGAGAAATTTCTATAAGTGTTTTCAGTACTGAGAAGGAAAGAATAGAAAAGTGAATTAGGATTTTCATTTCTGGAAATCTGCAGAGCAAAATATCTAGAAAGGTTGAACAAATATAACAGAATTCCTTTTAAATATATAGCTAAAGTTGCACAAAGTAAGAAAAATCTACAGGGCATGAAAATTAAGAGGGATCAAAAACCCAGAGTGGTAAAGCAGGCCCAAAGTCATGGCTGGCTTAAGGCCATTTGCTAATCTCTATAAACTAGAATCGTAGGTTTTAATAAACACAAGGGGGTCAGGCTAAAAAAGGCAGTGGACTTATGTGAAAGGGCAGATGAAACAGAAGTACCTGCAAAAATCTGAGGCTCTTCAAGGCCTGCCTATTCAATGAAAGGGTGGAGAAGAAAACAGGATCTCCCTGTTGGCCAGGTAAGCCAACAAGGAAGTGGGACTGTCTCAATCTGAGCCATGAGTAAAAACCAAGTTTTTGTTGATAATTTGTGACTCCAGGCCTGCCTTGACATGGTTTTGGAGTTTGTATTTATACCTCCACTATGGGCCCCAAAATATACAGCCCTAGAAGCTAAGCCAGAGGTGAACTAGGTTGTTTTAGGGTGCCCAGAACAAACAAGTGTTTTCAATAATTATATTCACCCTGACAGTATAAGATTGTCATTCTGAGACTGTTGTGTGAGTATTGTGGGTAAAGAAAATGAGTAATTGTGTAAATCATCTTCAGGGTCCTTGAGAACCAGGTTCTTCAGAGTGGAAAGAGGAGATACAGATGTACTAGAAACGATGTTAAGTGAAAACCTCACAGTCCTGAATTTGAATTATTACCATGCATAATTTCACATATATATTTCTTTCTAGTCCTGAATTCAAAGTAGCTCTGCCCATTGGAAAGACCTAGAGACAATGACCAATAAGCATTCCATATTGTGGTCTTGGAATACCATTTCCTGCAAAAGAGACCAGCACTCCTTAGAGAAATGGCTAATTCCAAATCTGGGGCAGGAAAGGTATAACCTAAACCTGGAATACCTTGATTGAAGAAAACAAGAAAGCCGTCAAACGGGTGGACCCCATTTGAATCCTGATTTGGA
This sequence comes from Tamandua tetradactyla, assembly GCF_023851605.1. Lineage (NCBI taxonomy): Eukaryota > Metazoa > Chordata > Mammalia > Pilosa > Myrmecophagidae > Tamandua > Tamandua tetradactyla. Next base: position 48,481,127 of record NC_135341.1, on the reverse strand, counting down.
AAAAAAAAATTATAAAAATAAATAAATGAAAGAATGAGAAAAATGTGTTTTAAAAATTAAAGATGGGAAAATTTGAGCACTGACTATTTGATGATATTAAAGAAGTGTAAAATCTTTTTAGAGACGATAATGGAATTGTGATTATTTTTTAAAAAGAGATAGGTTCTGAGATATTTATGGATGAAATGACGTGATGTCTGAGATTTGCTTTATAAAAAAAATCCAGTGGCAAGATTGAGTTAAGGGCACGTATGGCAGGAGGATATTCTTAAGTCAATAAATGTAGTGCTGGGTGATGGGTATTTTAGTTTCATTATACTGGTGTTTGAAATGTTCCATAATAAAAAGTGAAATGAAATAAAACAAAAAGATACTATGGGCCAATCAAAACAATGATTTCAAATGTAAACCTAAATCTAAACTTGCAAGGCCTGACACCCAAATTGCGAGTATTGATTGCAATCAAGCAGCATTTACAGAAATGACTCTATGAAGCACACTCCCAAGTTGCAGTAGCAGTTTAGTTAGGTAACAACAGTGAATAGCTCTCACAGCAGACACCATGAGGGCTATTTGGTATCAAGATACATTGTGGAAGGGTTACAAGAGGTCAACAGGAAAATAAAAAGGCCATCAAACAACTAGGAAAATGATAGGTGAAAGATGAATATTCAGTTACATGACATTGGGATTGAGAAATACCTTCAGGTTATAAATGTGACGGAAGAAGCCTAAAAGGACAGTTTGAGAGTTTGACAGATCTGACAGAGAGAGAGAGAGAGAGAGAGAGAGAGAGAGCTGACACAGGTACACCGAGTCCAGCAGATGTTACCATGAGATTTTAACAAGTCAGAACCTAAAGAGAGCTATAGAAAGCAAAGAAATGAAAGCCAGCCCTGGAAAAGCAAAGTGAGGTATCCCCACAGGAACAGAGGCTGAAAGTAAGGGAGCCCAGGAGCAAGGGACCAGCAGATGACAGCCACATGACTACCTAGGTGACAGAGGTGTTTCTGACCCATCAACCTTCCTTGAGTTAAGATATCTTTCCCTGGATGCCTTAGTCTGGCCATTCTTAAAGGCTTAGGAAATGTAAACTTGTAACTTATTAAATTCTCTTTTTAAAAAGCCACTCCAGTTCTGGCATATTGCATCACAGCATCTTACAAACTAACACAAATGTATAAAGATATAATTTTTAACAAGCACAGCAAAAAGGTAGGGGGGACAGGGGTATAGAAACAGTGTATGTGTATGCTATTGAAGTTAAGTTGGTATAAAATCAAAAGTGATGCTTATAGATTTAGGATGTTAAAATGTTAGCCCAGGATAAACAGGAAAAAATAGATCAAAAAGAAATGAGAAAGGTTTCAAAATGGTACAATATTAAAAAAATCAAATAAATATGGAAGTAAGCATTAATGGAAGAATTAAGGGTTGAAAAAGATATAAGATTTACAAAGACCAAGTAGCAAAATGGCAGAAAAAAGTCCCACATTATTAGTAGTTACTTTAAATGTAAATAGATTAAACACTCCAGTCAAAAGGCAGAGACTGGCAGAATGTAAAGAAAAGCATGATCCTATAATATGCTGTTTGCAAGAGACTGCCCTTAAATTCAAAGATGCAAGGAGACTGTATGTAAAAGGATAGGAAAATATATATCATGAAAATAGTAACTAAAATATAGCTAGGGTAGCTACATTAACAACACCTTGTCTAACACCTTGTGTTGGGCAATGGTTTCTTAGATTTACACCCAAAGCATGAGCAACAAAAGAAAAAGTAGATGAAAAATTAAAATTAATTTTTTAATCATCAAAATTAAAAACTTTTGTGCATCAAAGGACTTCATCATGAAAGTAAAAAGACAATCTATAGGATGGGAGAAAATATCTGATAAGGTTTTAATATCCAGAATATATAAAGAAACTCATCGATTCAACAACAACAAAAAACAATGCAATTAAAAAATGGGAAAGTCTTGAATGGACATTTCTCCAAAGAAGATATACAATGGCCAAGAAAGCACATGAAAAGAGCTCAACATCATTAACCATTAGGGAAATGCAAATTAAAACCACAATGAAGTTCCATTTCAAACCCATTAAAATGGCTGCTATTTTAAAAAAGCACATAAATTTACAAGTATTGGAGAAGATATGGAGAAAGAAGAATACTTGTTCATTGTTGGTGGGAGCATAAAATGGTGCATCCACCGTGGAAAACAGTTTGGTGGTTCCTCAGAAAGTTAAATATAAAATTACCATAAGACCTGGAAGTCCCACTTCAAGTTATTCTCCCAAAAGAATTGAAAGTAGGGACTCAAACAGATATTTATACACCAGTGCTCATAGTGGCATTATTTACAATTGGCAAAAGATGGAAGCAACCCAAGTGTCCATCAACTAATGAATGGATAATCAAATACAACAGAAAGTTATTCAGTCATAAATAGGAATGAAGTTCTGATACATGCCACAACCTGGATGAAACTTGAAGATATCATGTTATATGAAATAAGCCAGGCACAGAAGGACAAATATTGTTATGATCTTACTGATATGAAAAATTAGAATAAGCAAATTCTCAGAGTCTGAAACTAGAATGAAGGTTACTAGAGGCCAGAGGTAGGGAATGAAGAGTTAATGGTTCAATTGTACCGAGTTTCTAATTAGGGTAATGGAAAAGTTTTGGTAGTGCATGGCGATGATCATAGCACAACATCGTGAACGTAATAACAGGACTGAATTATATATTTGAATGTGGTTAAAAGGAGAAATTTTAGATTGCTTATATGGTACTAGAATAAAAATTTTTTAGAAAAAGATTATTTTTCATAACTCATGGGAGAAAAAACTACTGAAATTTAAAATGTAGTGTACTCCCATGTAAAAAGAATACACGTTTGTTTAGAAAGTAATTGGAAATTACTTTCCAATTTGGATAAAAGGCACTGTCTAAATGGTTTGGTGGTTGCCTTATGGGTGATTTAAATGCTCTTTTCCCCCCCTTTATTGTCCAAATTTGCTAGAAAGCTCTAAGGATTTTAGAATCAGAAAAGTAAACATTGATTTACTATAATGTAGGAATGAACCTCCCTAGCCCTACTTCTTCCCCAACATCTTCTTTCCTTGTAGGTTTTATAGATCTGATCAGACTGGAGAGTTTGGAGACAGAACAGAAGTCAGCTGATAGACGGAAGTCCATTCTTTTTCTCCTGGGTTATAAAGTAACTTGAAAGGTTATTAAAATATGAGTGTAGGGTCATAAATATGATTCATATCAGTTATTGTTCTATTAGGACTCAATTATTGTCAGGCTTAGTAATGTCCATTGAAAAGGGTAAGACACAGAGTAAAAAAACAGTAATTTAATAAAACACAGACATTTCCAGGCCCCTTCCAGATTCATCTTCAAGAGCAGTCTCCAGGCTGAGACAGTAGGATTCCTCTTTGTTCCATGCAAATGATAAAGGCTTTGCACAATAACTTAGACCAAAATGATATTCCATTTTAGCCCTCCAAAGAACGGAGATGAAATGATCAAATCAGGGCACTGTGCATACTTATCTTTTTCTGCTGTTGGTTGAAATTGTCAATAATAACACCAATAAAGAGATTCAGAGTGAAGAATGAACCAAAGATGATAAAAACTACAAAGTAAAGGTACATGAGGGGTCTCTCCTCAAATCTTGGCTGTTCTTCTTTCTGCGAAGAGAAGTGAAGAAAAAGAAACAATTACTGGATGAAAATATAAGCCATTTTAACTGCCTTTACTAAAAGACTGAAGTGTTTCTCAGCAACAACATTAACTACTCAGTCTCCCTAAAAGGACCACAGCCCTGCAGGGAGTTCATTTTACAGTTTACCCTGGCTTGGCTAGTACCAGGCGGGAGAGAGGGGCCAGGCAGGAGAATTGTGCTTTTTCTTCTAAGCAATAGAGAGTAATTGAAGGGTTGTAAGAGAGGGGCGTGTCGCAACCACATTTGTCCTTTGAAAAAGTCTCTAGGACTCTAAGATGTCTATATAGGCAAGTAATTGGAGGATACCAGACGAGATAAAACCTTCAGGGAAGCGGCATGTTCACCTTAGGCAGAGATGACTGAACTACCAACTATTGTTGAACTATTTCATCCATCCTACAGAACTCACTATAATATTTAATCTGCAGTTATGACTTCTTCACTCTTGAATTCCTAGTACCCAGCATACCTTCTGACATGCAGATTCTCAGGGCACATGGAAAAAAGGAATGAATAATCAAGCTCCAGAGAAGATACCGAGTAACTACAACAAAGCTCCCCCAGCTCAAGGCATGACCAAAAGCATCTGAGTTCCCTTTCGTCCAAGTTCTTCACGTTGTCACTCACTTCATGTACTTTGGGGATGGTCATGGAAGGATTTCCCCTCTTTTCCCCTTGATTACGTTAAAATATATAGTTACGTGTATTGATGATTTTGCCATCTGTGGGATGTATTTGTGATATTTCAGCACCCAGCATAATGACTAGTATAATACAGATAAGCATTTGAAAATATTCTTTCTCTCTCTCTTTTTTTTTCTTACAAGGATATAAAAAAATACTGAACACTTTATGAATTTGTGTCATCTTTGCACAGGGGCTATGCTAATCTTCTCTGTATCGTTTCCAATTTTAGTATATGTGCTGCCGATGACAGCACTCTTTTTCTCTTTTGCCTTGAAGAGGGTAACTGGTCTTAGTCCCAGTTAGCTTCAGGCATCCGTTTGTTTGAACAAATAGCCATTATTACCAAAACAATGGAAATAAATAATTAATATTTAGCATGTGACATTTAAAATAAGATTATGCCCTGGGCTAATAATCTTGCAAGCTAGATTATAAATTTAAGGAATACTGATGTCTAGATTCCTTACGTCTCTCTTTGGCAAATCAAAGACTTGAAGGATATAGTGGGCTGAATTGTGCCCCTCACCCACACAGATATGTTCAAGGCCTAACCTCTAGTACCTGTGAATGTGACTTTGAAAATAGGGTCTCTGCAGATATAATCAATTTAAGATGACAATATAGCTTGGGTCATAAATCCAATGACTACTGTCTTTATAAGAGAAAGGAAAGGTACATTTGCATACAGAGATACAGAGGAGATACAGAGAGAAAGAGGCCATGTGAAAGTGGAGGAAGAGATTGAGGTAATACAGCTATAAGCCAAGGAATGTCAAGGATTGGGGAATTAGGGTGGTGGTTGGGGGGTGGGGACTAGAAGCTAGAAGAGATAAAGAATAATTTCCCTTAGAGCCTTCAGGAGGAGTACAACTCTGCTGAAAACCTTGATTTTGGACTTCCAGCCTCCAGAACTCTGAGAAAATAAATGTAATCAAATCACCAAATTTGTAGTACATTGTTTACATCAGCCCCTAGGAAACTAACACAGAAGAGAAGAGTTTACATAAAGGAGGTTCACAGAGGAGGAGGAAAGGATAAATGCTCATCTCATTTGTCCCTAGGGGGTTTGTGGGGAAAAGAAACAGAGAGACAGAGAAGACAGACAGCTGAGATGCGGGTCCTGATTTTTCCTCTTTGGGTCTGCAGAGAGGATTTGTGGTCCAGTAAATTTAGGGGAACATGCAGGGCAAAGAGCATGCTCCTGCTCCACTTCCATGTTTTGTGGGGGGGAAATTGCTGTGCTGGGAAGACCTGGCTGGCTTAGAAGGCTGGAGTAACATAGTTAGACAGAGAGAGGTATCTGGAACCTTCTTTTTCATCTCCCATGTGGCTTGGACATGGAATTACAGCCATGGGGTCTTCCGTGGTATGCCTTGAAGCAAGGGATATGAGTAGGCTGCTGGGCCAGGGGACCCTGTGAAGGCCGGAGAATCAGTGTTTGGGGCCAGGAGGAGTTGAGGGGGAGAGTGGCCCGTGATTTCACCAGTCACAGCTTCAGGATGTGAGACCAGCAGGCTGCTCTGGGAAGTCTAGAAAACTGCCAGCACGTTATAAGCCAGCATAAGCCAGCATACACCAGCTGGTATGTCCCAGGACCAAGAACCTGGTCAAGGCATGTCAAGGCAAAGAACCCTCCACACACCTCCACCCCCTTTCACTCTCCCCAGGAACATGTTTAATCCACATACTTCTTCTCCTATACATCCAGATAAGATCTCCTCCTCACTCCCATCTCTAGCTGAAGACAGATGGATGCCTAAGGCAAACTAAGGTGAAGGGCTATACTCAGAAAAGCAAAAGCAATGAACATTTTAACAATCAAAAATTTTTTTCCTGGGCAATGTGACTGTGGCTCAGTGGCAGAATTCTTGCCTGCCATGATAGAGACCCGGGTTTGGTTCTCGGTGCCTGCCCATGCAAACAAACAAACATACAAAAAAGAAGTAAAAATTTTTCCCTTTGTTAAAAAATTATGTCTACTACATATGTCACTTTTACTACTACCAGCTTACCATATTGAACACTTACTAAATGCCAGGCATCAACTCTACAGAATTTCAAACATTACAAGACACACACATGTTTTATGATAGAAAAAAAAAATGCAATGCTGATTCCATTTTTTACTAAATCACTTGTTCATTCATGTCTTTGGGGAACTTCCTTTCTTTCTATCCCTCAAGTTTCCCAACTGGGAATAGAAATGAACAGGATTGTTGAGTGATCTTCCAAGTTTGGGTATGCACAGTCATTTTTTATATAATTAGAATTCATCAGCTGACAATCGCCAGAAATTCTTTCAGTCTCTGGAAAGACTGGAGTCATTAGAAGAACTATTGCTTACACTTACAGTGTTCCCACAATCAAGGGCAAGTACCCTTTTGAAATTTTGATTCTGCCTGCCCACCCCTTTGAAGAAGACGTAAAAGAGGTGAATGCATCTGGCTTCATCTTCTACACGAATGGTTTCTCCTTGGTCATCATGAAGAAAGAGGACTGGTCTCTGGAATGTGCTGGCATGTCAGATTCTCACTGGAAGATGTAAAAGAAACTTTCATATGGGGCAGTGATATTTCACTGTGTTTTGTCCTGTAGAAAACAAGGTAGTTCCCTGGCCACTGGAACTATGATGTAGGAAGTTCCGGACTATCAAGGTAGACATCTCTGATTTGACTGTGGCACTCTAGAACATGATAGAACACAGACTCACCCCTCTAGAATCAACAGCTGCACACATAATATCTATCCAGCCTTTAAACGTTGCCTGTAACAAAAGCAGAGAAATATGAACACAATTGTAGACTTGCCATCAGTAGACTTGTGCCATGCTAAAGCAAGCAAGGCCCAATGGGTAAATGTATATAAGATGATGTCCCATCCTTCCAAACAGTGCACAAATAAAAGAACAGTAAAAAAGGAGTTCAAGGATGGGTGTCTTAGATTTTTTTTCCCTCTTCATTTATACGAGATAAGAAGTTTAAGAACAAAAATTTCTGCCTAAGAAAACTGCTAGAGAAGCTGTGGGCCAACTGCATCGTTCCCCTGGTTAAGGCTTGTCTCCTCTTCCCTGATGGTACATCTATGTATGCAGCATGTCCAAGACCTGCCTACTGTAGTATGATCTGGGACTGACTTCCAGGGGATAACTGCTCGAAATGGCATGGCCTAGCATCTCAGGATCCACCCTCTTTGGCTCGAACTCTGAAGAGCAAGGTACTGTATGTGCAGTATAGGACAAAGTGAGTGAGATCTTTAAAAGGGTATCACTTGGATGCTGAGGTTCAGGTGGAGATGCTCAGAAGGGGATAATTCCAGAGGGCACTGGCTCTCATGTGAACAATTAGGATTTGATTTTATTGTCTCAGTGGAGTCACTGTATTTTATTAGCTGAGAAACAATTTATAATTCTTTGAAACTTTCTCTCCTCAGAGTGAAAAACATCCTGACAATTCTTACCACTTGCAGCAAAGAGAGATAAGCCATTCCCACATTGTCAAAATTGACTCTCATAGGGTCCCAGGAGAGATTTCTACTTTCACACTGGCTTCGATTTTCAATGATACTGTAATGCATAACTGAGTTTCCATCTGTTGCATTAATGCATCTTCCAAATCTTCCAGAAAAGAAATTTACTCCCAGGATGCAAAATATGAGCCAGAAAATGAGGCAGACAAGCAAAACATTCATAATGGCAGGTATGGCACCTATGAGAGCATTAACCACCACCTGAAGGAAACAAAATAAAAGAAAAACATAACAGGCATGTAGGATTCACCTCCCCAGGCTGGGTCCTATGTGAGGGGCTGGAACTCTCTGAGCAAAGCTTTCACCTTCCACACCACACCTCTCACGACAAGCCCTGCTCTCAGCTCCATGAGCCATGTGTTCTTATTGTGTCCTTTCTATTACCCCTGATAACTTAAGAAACGCCCTTTGATGCCGGTCCTAGACACTTGCCCTAGCATTCCAGGGGGAAGGCAGAGCCCACTGTCGCTGTCATAAAAGCTGTTGTAGGGCAGAGAATATATCTTCAACTTCTCTTTATCTCTCAATTCTAAACACTGCATTGGATGAAAAAGAACAAGGAAAAGCTTGGCAACTTAAGAAAAACCTAGTTCCCAAACACATGTAGGCTTCTCTGCCTTTCCCCTGCTGACAGAGCTACCTCCCGTCTACCTGAAGAATGTACCTTCATTCCTTCAAACTGTGATAGCGCTCGCAGAGGTCTCAGCGCTCTCAGAGTCCGGAAGGATTTCAAGTTCTTTTGGTTGACGAGACTGGTCACAGAGACCTGTGGGAAAGAAAAGCCACAGGTAGCAACTGAGCTCCTGCCCAAGGAAGCATGTGGGGAATTCAGTCTTCATTCTGAGGCAGAGCATCCAGACACTTTAATCAATCAGACCTTGCTGGAATGGGGTGGGCAGATGGAGAGTGCAATTTTCTCCTTGTCTGGCAAGGCTACAACCCATAAAGGTGAGAGCTATGCATTTGCATTGTTTAATGAAAGATAATGAGGGAATAAAAAACTATTGTGAATTAAGGGAAACCAAAGAGACAAGACAACCAAACACAACCTGTGGGATCCTGAAGGATTCTGGATTGGTGGTGGGCAGGGAGTAGGGTTAACAATGAAGAACCTTACTGTGACAATTAACAAAATTTGAAAATCAATGTTAAGTTTCCTAACTATGATTACTGCATTATGATTATATGAAAGAATGTCCTTGTTCTTAGGAATTATACACTGAAATGTTTAGGAGTAAGGGGATATGATGTCCGCTACTTGATTTTAAGCAGTTTAGAAAAAAAATTGAGAGAAAGAGAAAATTACAAAGCAAATGGGGATAAATTGTAACAATCAGTGAATCTAGGGAAAAGAAAAAGGAGTTCTTTACACTATTTCATGCAACTTCTCTGTAAATTTGAAATTACATCAAAATTGAAGGTTACAAAGAGATAATAAATTACTTGTTTGCTAATATTTTCCCTCATTCCAGTAGATTACTTTTGGGGGAATTAGTTGCAATTTTATCTCCCTACATACTTCTCCCCAAAGGGACAGGTCTGAAGCTTGGAAACCCATGTAAGTACGTTAAGTTGAAACCTAATATTATGCTGAGCATAAATTGAAAACCAGCTCTATGGCTGTTCTTATTGGTTATGCAGAGTCTTAGAAGCTTAACTTGGAAGGAGAGCTGCTCAGCTTGATAGGAAGTGAATTAGGATACTCTTGCCTGAGTTTTTGTCAGAGTTCACTATTATCTAAAAATATCCACCACTAACCCTGCAAATCCCACTGTAATAGTACAATATTTGCAAATTAAGAGAAACTGAGTTAATATGACAATATAGCAAATCTTCAAATTTGGAATCAATTTTTTAAATCACCATCTATTCAATATGTTTTTATTTTTATAGGTTTCATAGTACAATTTTTAAGATAGGCTTTTTATTTGTTCTGTTTTAAAAGCATTGCTTGTCAGGAGAGTTATATAAGCAGTTTTTCCACCAATATACATTCTACCTTGTTCCTAACCAGAGAGAAACAAATGACAAAAGTTAGCTTCATCAAATCACTGTTATCATTGATGGGGAGGAAATGTTCCTAGAGGGACATTGTATACCTTTTCACCTGAAACTTACTTCCAATCTATGTCTCATCAAATGGGAGGTATAAATGAGACATATAGATGCAAAAACACCCACATTCTCTCCTACTCTGTTGTACTCTTTAGGCTGGGAAGTCTTTGAATTCTTTGGATAAACAAACTTAGACACTATGTCTTTTTAAATAAACAATTGGATTTAATTTACAAATATTGTATTTAAGATTTTCATATGTTCATTAAAAAAGGTTGACCGATAATTTTCTTTTATTTTTTATACACTTTTGCTCTGTATCTAGGGCCCTTTTATACAATTAATGTATGGTGACCTTGGAATGTACTTTATTAAATTCATTTTGTTATCAAGGATATACTTAGTAAATAAGTTTGTAAGTTTCTCCTCTTTCTGTTCTTTGTGAAAATCTGAATAATATGAAATTAACTGCTTGTTGGAACCTTAGTAAAGCTTGCCTGTAAAACCATATGGGCCTGGTGCCCTTTTTGATGGTGTGGTTATGGACTATTTTGATATTTAATGGCTAGTGCTAGATTTCTGCTCTCCATAAATCTGGAATTTGGGACAACTAATAGCCCACACTCTTATTTTTATACATGTAAAAATAAGTGTCAAAAGAAGGGAAATGCCTTGTTTAAGGGTACACAGAAAGAGAAAAGACAAATTAGCTTTAAGAGTCAGTCTCCTATGCCTAGGACTTTTATTCAGTAAAACACCAATCTCTAAAATGGAGATTACAACCATCTTACTTCTTCTTTATAGATTACTCACTACAATTTAATAAGATAACAAGTATAGTGTGATTAGCATTTTGGAAACTGACAGGGCTGACAAACACATGTATATTTTTATTCCTATCTTTGACTCTTGACAGAAATTCAATACACTGGTGCCTTTATAAATCCAAGGCGCTTCTGCCTTTCTAAAATGCCTGAACTACAAGATCTATTTATGTCCACCAATATCATTATGGTTCTCCAGTGGGGTTTGCTGACCACATGGCTCATGAACAGGTATTTGCCACATCTACTTATTTAAATGCAAAGGGCAAAGTCTACCCAATTATCTCATAGTAGAAAGGATATAGATGTTAAAACGAAGGACTCTAGAGTGAGACTTACTAGGTTTGAGTCTCACCTTCACCACTTCTAGTAGGGTAATCCTGATCATGTTTCTTAACTTCTCTGTGATTTAACTTCTTTCTCTGAAAATGGGGAAAAAACAATAGTACCTACCACATAGGGTGGCAGTGATAATCAAAAGAGATGATGCATTTGAAACACATGGCAGAGTATCTGGTACAGGAAAAAAACTTGTAAATGTGGTCCCTGATTTTTATTATTAGCCCTCACATCCTACAAACTGAAGTGCAAATCAAAAATCAGCTTTATGACTTGAAACAAGCCGTTGATCATCCTCCGAGCTTCAGGTGTCCCCTTCTGCAATGTGGTAGGTACTGTATAACATTGTTTATACTCAGAATATTGTTGTGTATATTAAATGAGAGAATACTGTTGTGTATATGAAATGAAAGAATATATGTGAACAGTCCTATTACATTGCTTGACAATCAAGATGGGGGACAGCTTAACCTGTCGACTGCTGACTGACTTTGAGAAGTCTTGAAAAGAAATGGAAAGATGCAAGGGGGGTGGGGAATTGAAGGTACTTAAAGTTTTCCTAAGTATATACCAGATATAAGCAGTGCAAGTGGAGTGCAGTAGATGGTGTGAAGTAGGTGAGTACCATCCATGGAAGGGATTGGGATGGTGAGCATAGAAAGTGTGGCTAATGAGGGATGGGACCCAGGAAAAATTTGACTATTGATGCATAAAAGATAAATACAGAGCATGTGAAGAGGCACTGAGAGCAAGAAAATATTTTGGAGAGGTACCCACATGAGGCGCTCAGGAAAAGCCACTTCCATATGATATCCTCCCTCCACTTCACCATCCCCTGCTACCTGCCTGGAACACAATCGGTAAACTTACGATCACAATGGTGAAATCAAGCCAGCACCAGGCACTTGTGAAATACTTCCTAAATCCAAAGGCCACCCATTTCATAGCCATTTCCAGGATAAAAATGTATGTGAAAATTCTGTCAGTACAATCAAGTAATTTTTTGATGTTGGGTTCTTTATCAAGATTACCATCTTCAAATACCTGAAACGATAAAGGATAGCTTTAGACCAGGTAGAATATTTGTATAGAACTTCTTGTTGGCTTTTTAAACTTTCTTTCTCTCATGTCAATAAATATCTCTCTTGGCAATAAGGTTTTGTTCAAAATGTGGTAAGTCTGAACTTTTCCAATGGAATCAAGTCCTTGATTTGATTAAAAATGAAAGAAGGAAAGTTTTATTTCTACAATTCTACTTCTACAAAAGTCCCCAGTTCCCATCTTCTTAATGGATCATTCTGTCCCCAGTCTCACCACACTATTTCCTGGACTCCCAATCCTTTCTCCTCTTGCCAACTATATCATTTTTCCAGAACTACCCAGGAGCATACATAATTTTTTTTTTTTTTTTTGGCATGAGCAGGCTATGGGAATTGAACCTGGGTCTCTGGCATGGCAGGCAAGAATTTTGCCACTGAGCCATTGTTGCCCACCTCATCCATAATTTTTTTCATCTTCCTAGTTATCTTGTTAGCTCTATTCAGTGGCTCTCCACTGCCTACAATAAAAACTCCGATTCCTTAGCCCTTAACCCCAAGGCCCATCAACTTCCACCGTAAACTGCCTGATCCAGTACCCCAGTGAACCCTACAAAACACTACTATTTTGGATGTACACCTTAACATACAAGGATGAACTTGTCTAGTGTTCCCAGTGTAAATTATTTTGAATATTAAACATTCATTAAGTGTGATTATGAAAATGAGATATACTGGCTTTCAGATGTTTTCCATGTTATACCAAACAGTTCCCTCACCCATAGTGTTTATGTCACTTTGCAAGGTCTACAGAATTAGGGAATAAGCTGTTCTTTTGGCCTTTACAGAATAACTGAGGATGAAAGAAAGGAACAAGGGCCTGGCACTAACCCCGCCTAAGATACTGGACAAGCACTGAAGGTATTGACTTGTGAGGAGGCAATTAGCCCTGCTGTCTAAGACCAATGTAATCCTAGCCCCATGGCCCTGGGAAAAAGACTGCAAGAGAGTAAAGCAGTCTTACTTCCAATTCTCAAGGGATATTTTGACTGAAGAAGCTCTCCAGCTCCTCCTCTGTGCTGCTGACTCCCCATCAACCTGTAGATCTCAGCCTAACTGATATTTTCTATAGGAAACTGTCCTTGTTTCATCAAAGCTGTTAAGTACCTATGCTAGTTTGCAACTGTTGTGTGCCCCAGAAAAACCAAGTCCTTTTAACCTGACTCAATATTGTTTAGGTGGAAACTTTGATTAGATTGTTTTCGTGGAGATATATCTCCACCAATTCAAGGTAGGTCTTTTTTTTTGAATTGTGAAAAATAACATATATACAAAAAAGCAATAAATTTCAAAGCACACCACAACAATCAGTTATAGAACAGATTTCAGAGTTTGGTATGGGATACTGTTCTATAACTTTAAGTTTTTCCTTCTAGCTGCTTCAAGACACTGAAGACAGAAAGAAATATCAATATAATGATTCAGCAGTCATACTCATTTGTTAAATCCTATATCCTCTGTTATGACTCTACCTTCTCCTTTAATCTTTTCCCCAATCTTTAGGGGTATTCGGGCTATGCCCATTCAAACTTTTTCTTGTTGAAAAAGGGCTGTCGATAATATGGGATAAGTTGATGTTCTGGAGAGGTTAGCTCCTCTGGGTTTCAGGATTTATTTGGCCTAGGAACCCATCTGGAGGTTGTAGGTTTCTGGAAAGTAATTATAGTGCATGGAACATTTGTAGAATCATAAATAGAGCTCTAGATGTTCTTTAGGGTTGGCAGAAATGGTTTTGGTTGAGGTTTGGGAAACCATGATAAATAGCAATATCCGGCTGAAGCTTGCATAAAGGTAGCCATTAGAGTAGCCTCTCGACTTTATTTGAACTTTCTCAGCCATTGATACCTTATTTATTACAATTCTTTCCCCCATTTTGTCAGGAAAGCATTGTCAATCCCATGGTGCCATGTCCCATGTAGGGGGTAGGTTAATGATTTTACTCACAGAGTTGGGCTTAGAGAGGGGTGGGGCCACATCTGAAAACAAAAGAGGTCCTCTGGAAGTAACTCTTAGGCATAACGGTAGGCTTAGCTTCTCCACTACATACATAAGCTTCACAAGAGTAAGCCTGGCTTGGCCTATTGAACTGGTAGTCCCTAATGATTGAGACAGTATCAGAGTTTTCCCCAGTGGTAAAGTTTAATAGTTCTATACTTTTTTCCTGATCCCTCAAGGGACTTTGCCTATACTTTGTAATTATCTGTTCAACATATCATGGGCTATATCCAGGTATTACCTTAAGCTATACACAATTACAAGTTCTTATTCCCATTTTGGGCTCCATGCATTTGGGTTGTTTAAGGGAGCTATCCAGACAGGTTGAATTAGATTATGTGCTACAGAAAATTTAGGTTTTGGACAAAATGAACCTCTCTTCTGCATACTAGAGTCCTTCAAGAAGGTACAATTTTGGAAAACTCTTCAGAGCTGATGCAGACAGAGACATTTGGAGATGCAGAGAGAAAATGTCCTCAGGGAGCTGTTTGAAACCAGGAGCCAAAAGACCAGCAGATGTCAGTCTTGTGCCTTCCCAGATTGGCCTTTCTTGAGTCAAGGTATCTTTCTCTGGATGTCTTAATTTGGGCATTTTTATGGCCTTAGAACTGTAAACTTGTAACTTAATAAATTCCCTTTTTAAAGTTAAGCTATTCCATTCCTGGTATATTGTATTCTGGCAGTATTTACCAAACCAATACAGTACCATCTTCATCTCCCATGTCACCCTCTGCCTCTCTGAGTGTATCATTCATAACCCTGGTCTATAATTGCCTGGACTTCATCTGTCCTCCCTATTACTAGTTAAGATCCTGGTCAAGAACTTGTCTATTTGCCGTTTGAGAAAAGATAAATTTGGATGCTGTTGGAGGCTTATTTTCTTTCTCATTTTGGAAGCTTAGCAACAAGCTTGCTCAGCAGGTCTGAGTTTGCTCAGTGGAAACAGCTCAATTCCAGCAATTTTGGAGGCACCCATGTTATAACTAGGTGAGCTTTGAACCACCTAAGGAGCTAGTTACAGTGCAGGTTCTGATTCAGCAGGTCTGGATTGGGCCTAAGATCCTGTATTTCTAATAAACTCTCAGGTGATTCTGATGCTGCTGGTCAATAGGCAACACACAGTGGCAAGGAACTAGGCATTTGTTTCTTGTCCCTATTTCTCTACAAATATGTATAGTGAAGCAGAAGCTGATTCCTTCACCTGGAGCACTCTGCATTGTGTGTTCATTCCTTATCTACCTGGTCTACAGCTGCCTCTTTGAGAGCAGGTGAGAACTAAGCATTGTGTGTCTTCTGCTTCTTTGATTGTGAGTTTTCACTTCATGGTGCCACAGGGCTTTTGTCTGTGTCCCTTTGAAAACATCACTAGCACAGGGTTTGGCAGGTGCAATTACCATTTGTAGAATAAATGAAAGAAACCCTACCACTCGAATAAGAGAAGACATCCAGTGAAAAGATAATCACAAGGAGACCACAGGTAAGCCTAGTCCAAGGTTTAGTAATAAAAATTAAGGGAGCTCCCTGGAATGGTTTTACAGAGATTTGCTTTTTTGTTTGAGAAATAATTTATGTTCTTGTACATGGATAAATAAGGTGTATATTATTGATCACAGGCCCAGGTGGGCCCAAATATATGCTCATCTTCTCTACATAGGTGTGAAGTAGCAGCCAGGAAAGCAGAGGATGTGAAAGCAAGGTGTTCCTTTGATCCTTTCATTTCCTAGTTACTTGTTGTGAGATGATCTTTCACTCTAAATCAATGAAGGGGAACCCGTAACTCTATTTACTTGACATAACAAATAGTAAGAAAATTTAATTCCATATTATGGTCATTTTAAGCAGAGACAGAAGATAGAATGGGAGGGAGGGCAAGAGAAAAAATATATAGATGATAGGGAAAGTACTATCCCTCAAGGGAGGGGGATCCCAAGAAGAACCAAAGGATGAGGAGGGAGAGCAGAAATGAATCAGTGACTATATGGCTGTGGAATCTGACAGATTTAGAGATATTCTGAAGCCTCACTGGGACTCCTAGGCACACTTCATCTGGAAAGATCTGTCATGCAAATAAATCATATATCTCCTTGCCCTTTCTCATAAGGGAACATGAGTGATAGAGAATACCAAGCAATTATTATACCTTATTCTGGTCCTTGTAGCCCTCTCCCCCTAACATTGTACAATTCTAACATCTATAGGAAAAAGGGAAGGGAGGACAAATATCTAGAGTAGGAAACATAGAACATTGTGAAAATGTCTAGGTATCCTCTAAGAATGAGGTATAGATGGGCAGGCCTGGGCTCAAGGGTCAACTCCAGAAGTTACTGTAAAGCACTGGTTTGGGTCAGTTTTTCCCCAAAGTAAGATCTTTGGCTTGGGATTTCCCAGTGGGAGGGTGATTCCAGAAGTCACACAAAATCCTTGCCTGTGAGGGGAACCAGCAGCAAAGATCCCACTTCAGCCTGGTCTCCCCAAATTCACAGCCCCATCAAGGGCCAGGGCAGAATGTAGCTTCCCCAGCTGCCTTGATCCCCAATGTCCCCAACAAAGCTATGATAATTTACCAGTGACCCACTGCTCAGCAGAATCACAAAGATAATAAAACTCTCAAACCAGCTGTGCTTCACTATTTGGTAGCATGTTTTCCTCAGATTCCACCAAATGACCCAGGAGGACTTTGTCTTATCCACATCACAGTATGGAAAGCAGCAACTCAGACCTGGAAGAATCAGTAGTAGCTGATTAGTGACTACATTATTAGCCCCAATTCTTCCCACTCCTCCCTGTATGCATGCCCCTTGCCACGTGACTTTGCAGTTCTTCCCACTATGGAGGTGGACGTTTTTTGCGACCCCTTAAATCTTGTTTTATTGTGACTTTCTTTAACGATTAGAGTGGAACAGAAGTCTCATTGTGTACATTCTTAGTTTCATGCTGGAGAGGTCTTACACATTTCTATTTGCTCTCTTTGCTCCATATCCATGAAGAGGGCACCCCCAGGCAAGCCCGCTACAGCCAAGTTACCTCAGCCAAGCCCAAGCTAGATCAGCCAACCCCCAGTCGATACCAATCACATGAATGAAACCAGTCAAGATCAGCAAAGATACCCATTCCTAGATCAGCTGAATCACACCAGACGCATTAGAAATGTTTATTATTGTATGCCACTGAGGGTTTGTGATTGTTTCTTATGCAGCAATATTTTGTTAGTATTAAACAGAAAATGTCCAAAGGATGGCAGAGAATGAGATAAGGACAGGCTGAGGCTTTTTGAACTGTTCAAGCCAAAGATGGAAGAATTTGACCATTCATCAAGATTTTTATAAATAGCTACGAATTTGCTCTCAACACACACAAACCTCAGCATAAATCACACCACTCTTCCAACCTTGTCCCTTCCGTTTACCCAAATTTTGCTGATCACTTCATGGTGATTCACAACATTCCATTCCTTTTCTCAGCATCTCCCTAAACACTTGTGAGGTATCCTCACTCTGCCTCTTTCCTCCATCCATCTTTCAGAACATCTATAGGTTAATCTTCCTAAAACAGTGTGTTTTCTTGTCTTTTATCCTTCACTTCTCTTCTCCTAGAAACTATACCTGTCTTCACCATCTCTGCTGTTGATATTCTGTGCATACTTCGAGACCAGCCTAAAGGTATGAAGGAGAGCAGAGTCTATTGGAAGTCCCTAATCTGGTCTCTGCCTCCTATGAGCAATTTGGGGGCTGCCAACAAACTTGGAAAATGTGTTCGAAACCCATTCTTGTTATTCTTTCAGGGCCTGGACTAGTATAAAGTTATGGAGGAATTTTTAATTTTTTGATAGATTCATTCATTCAAGTCATTCATTCATTCATCAACATTTCTTGAGCCCATAATCTGGGCCAGATATTATTCTCACACTAGAGATACAATGCTGAATAAGCAACTGCCTTTGTTTTTAAGTACACCTATGGGGGAGAAAGATGCAAATAAATTCCTCACAATGAATATAGGAAATAATGAAGACTCATAGGAAGGCACTATTACATTTACTAGGAATCAGGAAAGGCTGCAATTATTGATGGTCTATCATTTGCCAGTAATTTCCATTCATTTACTTAATACCCACAACAACCCTTTGTAGTAGGTACTATTATTATCCCAATTTTATAAATGAAGCACAGAGAGGTTGAGTAAATTGAACAGGTCACACTGCTAGTAAGTAGAAAGGCCAGATTTTGAGCATAGGCAGTTGGCTCCAGAGCCCAAGCTCTTAATGACTGTGCTATCTTGCCTCTAGACAAATATTGAGGGATGAGTTGATGACCTGGCAGGGGCTCCAAGTGACCCTGGACTTATGTCCAAAGTCTTCTCTTGCTCCATGACCTTAAGTATGCCCTGACAAAGGGTGTGCTGGGGACTATACAAAATGGCAGACACGTTGGCCCAGTGGGCTTTCTTGAAAATTTTTAAAAAATTTCTACTTTGGTTGTTGGGCTTTGCAAGTTGATCCCATTTGAAGCAAATATTCTGAATCCCCTTCTGCTTGGACCTGATAATGGGTTTCATCTTCTCCCTATTCCCCTCAGGTAAATTAGAAAGAAGTTATCTATGAAAACCACAGAGCTCCCCTGAAGAACAGAAATCCCATCCAAAGTACCTGAATCAGGTGAAGGAATACCACCACTTACCTTTGGGCAAACATCTTCCCGGTTCCTTTTTAGGAACAATTTCAGATACTGGACCAAAGAGATTCCTCAGGTCAATGGTACTACATTCTGACAGCATACTGGTGGTATCAGACTTCTGCACATTAAACAAAGAAAAGGGGCAGAGACATTTACCAAGTCATTCTCATACCACAGAAGTACCCATTTCTTATTTTCTGACTTGTTAGAGATGAAATTGGCTAGGCAAAGGCTTGTACTATGAGGGGTATCAGGAAAGAGTCCCCACCTGTTGGGTCCTTTTCTAAGTGCTTTGACCAGCCCTTACTGAGGAAAGGCAAGGCTTGTGAAGAAACAGTACCTAGACCTTTTCTTCCCTACAAATCATTTTCCTGATAGGCTGCTTAACCTCAGTTTGGGAGGCCAGGTCATGAGGAAAGACTGTTTTACTGGGACTGTGATTTTCAGCTATCCCAGGCCCTGGCATAATTTGCCCAAACTGAGAAGTAGTTCTCAACTGAGGAGGATTCTATTCACTAGGAGAAATTTTGGCAATGTTTAGAAACATGTTCGATCATCAAAACTGAGGGTGTGTCACCGTCTAGGGGGCAGAAGATGGGGATGCTGCTAAACAACCTATAATGCACAGGATGGTCTTCTACAATAAAAGAATTCCCTACCCCAAATTTTATGCTGCCAAGGTTGAGAAACTCTGGCCAAGACCTTTGCTTAAGATATAATTCTGGCAGTTTTCTCTGCATTAATCCTATTATCTTTCTATAATGACTGTCCTAGAGAAGGTGTTTTGGATGAGCTACATTTTCCTTCTGAAAACACCCTGGGAAAATTACCTTTCGCGGGTTGGATATCACCAGACAAGTATCATCTTCAGGGAAAATGTCAATTTCCACACTTTGAGCTCTATGACTGATGGATGTCTTAGTCTCCTGATGAAATTCATGGGCCTGACACAGAGAAGGCCAAAGTAGAATGAATATTCCTCTTGTAATTTCCAAGTCTTGGGCATCTCATTGTGATGAGACAAGTCCAAATTCTATTTGGTTTTCTGTTTCTTATGAGAACAGTCTATGCCATTATTATCCTCTTAGATAAACCCACCATAAAATAATTCTGAGAAAAATTACTATAGGTATTGAAATTTGCTGCAAAGTAATGTAATTGAAGCAAAATGGCTTTGGTACAAAACTCAACAAATAGATCAGAGGAATATAATAGAGGATGGAAACATATAAGGGGACTCAATATATTTTAAATTATTTAATAAATGGTGCTGGGATAATTAGCTATTCCCTCAAAATAATACAATGCCATAATATAGTCAAAGTAAAGTCCTTAGTCATTTGATATTTTGGTATGAAAATAAGTGAATAAAAATGTAAGAAGGAAAATTTAGTAAGTAATTTTACCCTTTAGTGTACAGAAGAGTATACTTAGCAAAATAAGAAACCAAAGACCATGAAGGAAAATGTTAAAATATATCACTATGTAAAAATAAAAAATAAGTTTTGTCTCATAGCCTGTAAGAACATCCAAGAAGGATGTAAATCATATCTCAGGTGAGGGTTTTATCCTAAAATCTGTGTGAGGGGAAGTTTATAATGATAAAAGAGTCAACACATCTGAAAGCTATAACAACTAGAAACATGCATACACATAACAACTTCTTCAATCTGATGAAAGGCGTTCATGGAAAACCCATAGCTAACGTTATATTCAATGGTGAAAGAATACATGCTTTCCCTATAAGATAGAGAACAAGACTAGGATTCCACTCTTGCCGCTCCTATTCTACACTGCACTATGGTTCTAACCAAGGTAATTGGGCTAGAAAACTATTTAAAAGGCATTCAGATTGGGATGCAAGAGTATTTCAGTAGTAGAATTCTCGCCTGCCATGCGGGAGATTTGGGTTCGATTCCTGGCCAACGCACTTCTCAAACAAGCAAACAAATGAAAAACCAACCGAACAAAAATTCCACAAATGATGTTGCAATAATGAAATGTGACCCCACCATACAGCATACAAAAAAAAAAAAACAAAAAACATTTATATTTGAAAGGAAGAAACCAAACAATCTTTGTTTGTAGATGATATAATTTCACACATAGAAAATCCTAAAAATCCATTTAAAAACTATACTAACAAATATTCAGCAAGGTTTCAAGGTACAAGATCAATATACAAAAAAATCAATTTTACTTCTAGGCAGTATATTGCTAGGCTGTAGCAATGAACAATTAAAACAGTTCCATTTGCAATAGCATCAAAAAGAATAAATACTTAGGAATAAGTTTAACAAAATATGTACAAAACTTATACTTTGAAAACAAAAAAGCTTGTTGAAGTACATTAAGGAAGACAAACAGAAGGACATCCATATTTATGGATCAGAAGACTTAACATTAGTAAGATGGCAATACCACTCAAAACAGTCCTACAGATTCAGTACTACCCAAAGTAATCCCCATCAAAGTCCCAGCTGGATTATTTTCAGAAATTTACAAACTGATCCTACAATTTATATGGAAATACAAGGGACACAGAATAATCAAAACAATACTGAAAAAGAAGAAGAAAATTGAAAGACTCACAGGTACAATTTCAAATCTTACTACAAAAATACAGATATCAAAATTGTGTGTTACTGCCATAAGAAGAAACATATAAATCAATGAAATAGAATTGAGTGCAGAAATTAACAGTCATATCAACTGATTTTCGACAAAATGCCAGAACAATTCAATGAGAATAGAATAATAGTTTCAACAAATGTTACTAGATACACACATGCAACAGAATCTCTACCTCTCGCCATATACAAATATTAACTCAAAATGAGTCAAAGACCTGACATAAGAGCTAAACATATAAAAGTCTTAGATGATAACATAGACACAAGTTTTCAAAATCTTGGATTAGGTAATAGTTTCTTAGATATAACACCAAGAACATAAGCAACAAAAGAAAAAATAGATAAATAAGATTTAATAAAAATTTTAAAATTTTGTGCTTCAAAGAATACCATCAAGAAATTGAAAATACAACCTACAGAATGGAAAACATTTTTGCAAATCACATATCTGATAAAGGACTTGTTTCTAGACTGCATAAAGAACTTCTATAAGTAAATAGTAGAAAGACATAATCCAATTTAAAATGGAAAAAAGACCTGAACAGATATTTCTCAAAAGAAGGTAGACAGAAGGACAATAAACATATGTAAAAATGCTGTATGTCATTAGCAATCAGCGTAGTGCAAGCCAAAACCACAAAGAGATACCACTTCACACCCTGTAGAATAATTGTAATAAAAAATACAGATAATGATATGTGTTGACAAAGATGTGAAGAAATTGGAACCCTCATATACTGCAAAAATGGTAGCAGCCAGGTTGAAAAGCAGTATAGCAATTTTTCAAAAGGTTAAACATAGAGTTACCATATGACCCAGCAATTCCACTACTAGGTATATACCCAAGAGATATGAAAACCTACATCCACGCAAAAACTTGTATATGAATGCTTATAGTAGTATTATTTATTATAATTAAAAAGTAGAAACAACATCTATCAACTGATGAATGAATAAACAAAATGTGGTATATCCATACAATGGAATATTATTCAGCCACAAAAATGAATGAAGAGCTAACATGTGCTACAACATGGATGAACCTTGACAACATTATGCTAAGTGAAAGTAGCCAGTCACAAAGGACCACATATATATTATTCTAAGACTAAGAAAAGCCATAGAGACAGGAAATACTGGGGATTTAAGGATGTTATGGATTAACTGTATTCCCCAGAAAGATATTTTCAAGTCCTAAATCCTGATCCTGTGAATGTGAACATATTTGTAAAAAGGACCTTTAAAGATACTAGTTAAGATGAGGTCAAATAGGATTAGGGTGGGTCCTAACCAAATAATTTGGTGTCCTTATTAGCAGACATACTAAGGAAAGGTGGAGGGAGAGATAGACAGACACATGATGTGATAGTGGCAAATATTAGGTTATAGATTGCTAGCAAGCCAATACCAGAACCCTAAAAACTTTGTAGGAAACATAACCCTGCCTATACCTTGACTTTGAACTTCTAGTCTCCATAACTGTGAAACATTAAATTTCTGTTATTTAAACCTATTATTTTATGGTACTTTGTTACAGAAGCCCTGGAAAACTAGGACAAGAGAAAGTGGGGAGTGGCTGCTAATGAATATAGGATTTGTTTTGAGGTGATAAAAATGTTTAAAAATTTATTTTTGTGACTGTTGCACAACTCTGTGAATACAGTAAAAACCACTGTGTTGTACACTTTACATGAGTGAATTCTTTGGTATATGCAGTAGTATATCTCAATAATGCTGTTTCAAAAGTATATTTAAAGTAATAACACATGCAAAGAGAAGAAAAATTATTATACAAAACCAGGTAGGAATGAAATATGAAAAGGTGTCTATGAGAAATGATCAGTAGAAAACGTACAATTTAAAAGTATTTATTGGGGGTCGTGCAATGGTGGCTCAGTGGCAGAATTCTCATCTGCCATGTTGGAGACCAGGGTTTGAATTCTGGAGCCTGTACATACCAAAAAAAAGTTATTGGGGGAAAACATCTGCATTAGTTTGAAGGGATTATGTACCCAAGAGAAGCCATGTTTTAATCCTCATCCATCTTGTGGACATAGCTTCTCTTTTAATCCCTATTCAGTACTTAGGTCAGAAATTTGATTAGATTCTCTGTACAGAGATGTGACACACCCAATTGTGGGTATTAACCTTTGATTAGAGGAAGATGTAACTCCACCCATTCAAGGTGGGTCTTGATTAGTTTATTGGAATCCTTTAAAAGAGGAAACATTTTGCAAAAACTTCTGAGCCATGAAAACCACAAGAGCCCACACAGCCAGAAATCTTTGGAGATGAAAAAGGAATATGCCCCCAGGGAGCCTCATGAAACAAGAAGCCTGAAGAGAAAGCTAGCAGATGTTGCCATGTTTGCCATGTGCCTTTCCAGTTGAGAGAGAAACCCTGAATGTCATTGGCCTTTTAAAACCAAGGCATCTTTCCCTGGATGCTTTAGATTGGACATTTTTATATTCTTGCTTTAATTTGTATATTTTCATGGCTTCAGAACTGTAAATTTTCAACTTAACAAATTCTCCCTTTTAAAAGCCATTCTGTTTCTGGTATATTGCATTCTGGCAGCTAGCAAGTTAAAACAACATCTATCAGTGGAATATACTCTATAGTGGAAATAGTCAAAGAGAGAATTACCAAATTAGAAGGAATATAATACTGTTGAATTTGGCAATAATGCAAATAAAAGACATAAAAATACAAAGGAACAACAATAAAAAACCCTGAAAAATGTATTTTAAAAGTTCCAAAATATTTCTATGAAGAGTTTCAGAGGGAAGTAAAGAAAATAACATAAAAGCAATATTCAAATAGATAATGGTCAATAATTTTCCAGAATTATTTCCAGTAGTTATGGAGTGATGGTATCAAATTTACCCTCACACTATAATCAATCATATAAACTGGACAAATTACATAAAGCAACTGTTTGCAAGACAGATAACTCCAAGGCAGAGATACAATGAGTAAAAGAAAACATATGAAAAGACCTCACTAACTTTGCTTTCTCCCAGAGATTTTCCTAATAATAGCAGAAGAAAAGGATAGAGCCAAGCAGAGAATTTCAGTTTTCCTAGGCAAAAGTAAAAGAAATCAGAGCTTGTGGCTTCTAATAGGGCTGGGATTTAGAAGGCAGCATACTCAATATGAGTTTCCTCTGGTATCTGCAGAGCAGGAGTTTCAAAATTCTGCATTGAAATTTCCTTACATATTTTTCTGACTTCTAAGCTGTGCAAGATGAGTCTTCAGGAAGCCTAGCAAAGAATAACTGATGGGAAATTGAAGCTGAACAAAGATTTCAAAGATTGCATATTTCTGGGGATAAATTGAAATTTTGACCATTCACAGTAGAGAACTTAATGAACACCATAAGCATTAAATTGAAATCCCAAAACACCATGCCCTATGAGTCAAGATCATGCCCTCTGGATACTGACGAAATAAAAGCTAAAATCAGCCCAACTTAAAATGTGCCTAAAACTAAACATCAATGAGCAAGCTGATACACCAGTAACTTAACTGCCTGGAAGAAGAAAATTCAGTAGCTTAATCTGGAGCCCTCCCAATACCCATCATACAATAAAAATTGCTAGATGTTTGAAGAAGGAAGAAAAAGTGACTGCCAATTAAGAAATAAAATAGCCAATAAGAACAGAGCCAGAGATGATCATTTATTTGACTAGTAGGCCAGGACTTCAAAATAACTATTATTAATATGTTAAAGAAGATAAAGGGGAAATATGGCCAAAATAAATGAACAGAGAATTAGAATTTTAAAAAGAATCAATTGGACACTGTACAACCAAATAGTACAATATCTAAAATTAAGAAATCATTGCAAGAAGATGGTGGCATAGTGAGGTGTGGAATGTAGTTTGTCCTCCAGAGCAGCTATCAAATTGTTCCAAACAATTCCTGTGGGGACACCAGTGGCCAGACACACAGTGTACACCAGTCTGGAATGGGTGGAATGGCTGAGATCCCACACAGAACTGTAAATCTCCCAGGCACAGAGGTTGGTGCCCGCCCCCCCCCCATGGGCATGGTAGGCTGGTTCCCCAAGAAGGAAGGAAACAGACTTTACTACTAGCAAGGGCTTAGCTCAACCAAGCTCTAATTGCAGAATTAATTAATACATTCTGACTGTTGAAAACAGGCCCAAGCACAGATAAACCTGGATTAAGCCCTAAAAGAACCAGGAGCTTTCTCTCCTGGCCAAGATGGGGTGGGGCTGAGGGGAGAAAGTTAAAAACTAGAGGTTTTTGAGTTGGATAGCACAAAATATTGGAAAAGTGCTGGACCCCCAAGAAAAGGGGGCACATAGAGCCTGGGGATACATACAACTGTGTATCAACTCAAACTCTTGATTGGCAAACCCAAGAAGGGGGTCCCACTCTGAAAAGCCTTTTTGCTTTTTTTTTTTTTTTTTTTTTTACTTTTAAACAGCCTGTTAGACAGAATTGCAAGCACTTTCAGGCTCCAGCACTGCCCCCCACAAAGGCAGAATTAAGGCAGGTCTGAGAGATAAAGTAACTACCTAGGTGAAAAGGGTCAATTCCATAAAGGGCATATCTTCTCCATGAAAAGGGGGACATGGCCCAGCTCAAGTAGAGGCCCTCCTTCAGGGAATTCAGGCCCCAGTTGCTGGAAAACAGAAGGAATCAAAACCTACCTACTATCTCAGCCTGTCTCAACCACACCAATGGCAGGGAGAGACTGCTGAAATTAAAGGCACTGCATCACTTTACCTTGGTGGGGAGTTGGTTGACAAGTACCACATGCTGAGTAGAGTCTAGAGGCTTCATAGGAAAGTCTGACAACCTGATGGGTCTCACTCTCAGGGAAAACTGATGCTGACTACTTGGTCATCCTGAAACGTGGGCCTGTCTGGTCTGGGAAAGTCTGAGAGCATACCCCAAACAGAACAGATCCAAATAGATGTATTACAAGTCACTTACTAATAAGATTGTAAAATGTCAAAGACAAAGAGAGAATCTTGAAAACAGAAAGAGAAAAGCAATCCATCACATACCAGGGAAGCTTGATAAGACTATGTGTGGATTTCCCAGCAGAAACCATGGAGGCAAGAAGGCAATGGTATGATATATTTAAGATTCTGAAAGAGAAAAACTGCCAACCAAGAATTCTATAACCAGCAAAACTGTCCTTCAAAAATGAAGGGAACAGGGAATTGCAACCATGGCTCAGCAGGCAGAGTTCTTGCCTGCCATACTGGAGACCTGGGTTTTATTCCCAGTGCCTGACCATGCCAAAAAAAAAAAAAAAGAAGAGGACATTAAAATATTTTCAGTCACTGAGAGAGTTTGCTAAGAGACCAGCTTTACAAGAAATAACAGACCACATGGTAGGTCACAAAGCAAGTCTCAATAAATTTAAAAAGACTGAAACCATACAAAACACTTCCTTGGATCATAAGGGAATGAAGTTGGAAATCAATAACAGGCAGAATGCTGGAAAATTCACAAATATATGGAGGCTGAACAACACACTCTTAAACAACCAGGGAGTCAAGGAAGAAATTACAAGAGAAATCAGTAAATACCTAGAGGCAAATGATAATGAAAACCCAACATATCAAAATCTATGGGATAAAACTCAACATATCAAAATCTATGGGATGCAGCAATGGCGGTGCTGAGAGGAAAATTTATTGCCCTAAATGCCTATATTAAAAAGGAAAAAAAAAAAAGAAAAAATTGAGGAATTAACTATTCACTTAGAAAAACTAGAGAAAAAAGAGCAAACTAACCCTAAAGGAAACAAAAGGAAAGAAACAAAGAAGATTAGAACAAAAATAAATGAAATTGAGAATATGAAAACAATAGAGAAAATCAACAAAACTAGAAGTTGGTTCTTTTTGAAAATCAGTAAAATTGATGGACCCTTAGGCTGAAAAAAAAAAAGAGAGGATACAAATAAATAAAATCAGAAATGGAAGAGGGGACATAACCACTGACCCTGCAGAAATAAAGGAGGTAATGAGAGGGTTCTTTGAGCAACTATATGCTAATAAATGAGACCATGTGGATGAAATGCACAACTTCTTAGAAAGGCATGAACAACAAACATTGACTGGAGAAGACGTAGATGACCTCAATAAACCAATCACAAGTAAAGACATTGAATCAGTCAACAAGAAGCTCTCCAAAAAGAAAAGCATAGGACCAGATGGCTCCCCATGTGAATTCTACCAAGCATTCAAGAAAGAATAGGAAACAATCTTGTTCAAACTCTTCAAAAAAAAGTTGAAGAGGTGGAAAAGCTATCTAACTCATACTATGAAGCCAAAATCACCCTAATGCCAAAGCCAGACAAAGATACAAGAAAAGAAAATTGCAGACCAATCTCTTTAATGAATATATATGCAAAAACCCTCAACAAAATACTTGCAAATTGAATTCAGCAGCACATTAAAAGAATTACAGACCATGACCAAATGGGATTTATTCCAGGTATGCAAGGCTGGTTCAACACAAGAAAAGCAATTAATGTAATATACCATATCAATTTATCAAAGTGGAACAGTCACATCATCATCTCGATTGATGCAGAAAAGGCACTAGACAAAATTCAACATCCTTTCTTGATAAAGACACTTCAAAGGATATGAATAGAAGGGAACTTCCTCAACATGATAAAGGGAATATATGAAAAACCCATAGCTAACATGAACCTCAATGTTAGGATTGAGGATCCTAACTGAACGCTTTCCCTCTAAGATCAGGAACAAGACAAGGATGCCCATTATCACCATTGTTATTCAACATTGTTCTGGAAGTTCTAGCCATAGCAATTAGACAAGAAAAAGAAATAAAAGGCATCCAAATTGGAAAGGAAGAAGGAAAACTCTCACTGCTTGCAGATTATAAACTACTATATGTAAATCCCAAAAAAACTACAGCAAAACTACTAGAGCTAATAAATGAGTACAGAAAAGTGGTAGAGTGCAAGATTCACACCCCAAAATCAGTAGTGTTTCTCTACACTAGTAATGTGCAATCTAAGCAGGAAATCAAGAAAAAAAATTCCATTTACAATAGCAACCAAAAGAATCAAATACTTATGAATAAATTTTACTCACATATAAAGTAAATATATGTGAAAATATATGAAAACATATATAAAAGACCTATACAATGAAAACTACAAGAAATTGCTAAAAGAAATTATGTAAGACCTAAATAAATGGAAGATCTTACTGTGTTCATGGATTGGAAGACTAAATATAATTAAGATGTGAATTCTACCCAAATTGACTTATAGATTGAATGCAATACCAATTAAAATCCCAAAAATTTACTTTGCAGAAATAGAAAAATGAATAACCAAATTTATTTGGAAGCATAGCGTGCTCAGAATGCCTAAAAATATGTTGAGAAAGGAAAATGAAGTGGGAGGTCTCACACCACCTGACCTTAAATTATGAAGCTACAGTGGTCAAAACAGCGTGGTACAAGCATAAAGATAGATATACTGACCATTGAAATTGAATTGAGTTCAGAAATAGACCCTCTCATCTATGGACAATTTGTCTTTGATACGGTGGCCAAGCCAACCCACCTAGAACAGAACAGCCTGTTCAATAAATGGTGCTTGGAGAACTGTATATCCATATACAAAATAGTGAAAGAGGATCTATATCCCACACCTTATACAAAAATTAACTTAAGAAATGGATCAAAGACCTAAACATTAAAGTTAAGATCATAAAACTTTTAGAAGAAAATGTAAGGAAATTTCTTATGTCTTCTAATAGGGGGTGGTTTCCTAGACCTTACACCCAGCATATGAGTACTAAAAAAGAAATAGATAAATGGGATCTCCTCAAAACTAAGCACTTAATGCATCAAAGAACTTTGTCAGGAAAGTAAAAAGGCAGCTTATGCAATTGGAGATAATATTTGGAAACCACATATCAGATAAGGGTTTAGTATACAGAATATATAAAGAGATTTTACAACTCAACAATAAAAAGAAAAGCAACCCAATTTGAAAATTAGCAAAAGACATGGACAGATACTATCCAGAAAGGGAAATACAAACAGCTAAAAGGCACATGAAAAGATGCTAACTTCACTGGCTATTAGGCAAATGCAAATTAAAGCCACAATTATATCATCTTAAACCCATTAGAAAGGCCATTATAAAAATAAAACAGAAAATGACAAGTGCTAGACAACTGTTGGTGGGAATGGAAAAATGGCACAACCACTCTGGATGGCAGTTTGGCAGTACCTCAAGAAGCTAAGTATAGAATTGCCATATGATCCAGCAATCCCATTACTAGGAACTGAAGGTAAGGACACAAATGGACATTTACATACTGATATTTATAGCAGCATTGTTTATGATTGCCAAGAAATGGAAATAGTCCAAATGTCCATCAATGGAAGAATGGCTGCTAACCAAGCTGTGGTTATACATATAATGGAATATTACACAGTTAAGTCCTGAAGTGTGTAACAATGTGGATAAACATTGTGAACACTATGCTGAGTGGAATTAGTCAGAAACGAAAGGACAAATATGGTATAGTCTCACTAATATTAATTAATGAGTAAACTTTGAGAGTTAAGGTTAAGAACACAAGTTATCAGGAGATAGAGGGTAGAGATTGGGCGTTTGTGCTGAAGGAATACAGAATGTGCAACAGGACATAATATAAGTACATTGAGTGAAGCTTAATGTAAGTATGGTTGAAGGAGAAGGGCTGGGAGCATGTATGACATCAGAAGGAAAGTTAGAGGATAAAGAATGAGACATTCTCACTTAGGAATGCTTAGGGTGGACAATGATGGTGATTAAATGTACAAATATAAGAACGTTTTTGCATGAGGAAAACGAATGTCAACACTGCAAGGTGTTGAAAATGAGATGGTGTATAGGAAAAAGTAAAATCAATGCAAGCTAGAGTCTATAGTCAACACTAACATTGTAATATGTTTCCACTGAATGTAACACAGGCATTATGCCAAAACTAAATGTCAACAAGCAAGAAAGGGACTTAGGGGAGGGATATGGGTTCTATGAGGGAAAAAAAGAAATGTCTTCATATAGATCATGGTGGGGAAGGCATGTCTATTTACTTAGGTTGCACTGTATGATGTGCTAATAAATTTGCTTAAGCATGAACAGTAAGAAAAAAGTATGAAGAAAATGTGTAGAAAGAGATGTACCTATTTGCTGTTAGCAGGGAAGCTGAGTTGTAGCCCCTTGGAGTGCAGTGTGGTGATTCCACAGGTGGCTAGGGGTGGGGTTGCCATATGATCTTGCAACCCTGTTGCTAAGTATATACCGGAGGAACTGAGAATGGAGTTGGAATGGACATTTGTACACTGGTATTTATGGTGGCAATATTCACAATTTGCAGTGGATGGAGGTGGTCTAAGGGTACAACAGTTAAGGAATAGAAGTGGGAACTGTGGTATTTCATACAACAGTTAAGGAATAGAAGTGGGAACTGTGGTATTTCTTGCAGCCACTACTGAGTGGCTGCAAGAAAGAATGAAGTTGTGAGGCTTGCAACCAGGTGAATGAAACTTAAGGACAGTATGTAGAACAAAATGTCAGAAACAAAAAGACAAATATTACCATGTCTTACTCATATGGATTAACTCTGATACACAAACTCAGAGAACTGAAGTTGAGAGCATGGGTTATTAGGTTGGGGCCTATTGTAAAGGTTCCTAGATTGTAAGCTCTTAAAGCACTCCTAAATATGTTTAGGAGGTGTAACTGATATTTCTAAATTTTGAGATACTGAGCTATTTGTTTATAACCTGGTCATTCCCTGAAACTCTGGGTACTTATGTGACACCTAAGACTCAGAGTTAGAGCACTGAAGCTATAAAAGTCAGCATTATCCCATTCATCAACTGTAAAGAAAAGCTGAAAAAGTGATCAGACTTCAACTATAGATATGAATGAAGTTTGTCTGGGTAGAACTAAGGCAAATCAGAATACAAGGTAAAGGATGATATGGCCCATAGTTTCAAACTTCAACCTCGGCACTGCACAAGAACAAAGGGAAAGATGTTTATTTGATGCAAAATTTATATTTTGAGTAGCACATTATCTAATTTAACTTGCATGGTCAGTTTACTTGAATGCCATAATACATGGAATTTTGAATACGCCTGTGAGATCTTGTTGGTTTGTATAGGTAAGTGTGATGCCCAGATATATGCCAGAGTATTTTGGGTGGAGAATAGAATAGTATTTGCAAAGTCCCTGGGGAGCTGGAAAGAAAGGAGGAAATATTCAACTTTTCCATTTGGGGAATTCCTGATATTCTCATAAACATTTGGGAAAAACAATTCAATAGGCTGAGTCCTCAATCTTGGGACTCAACCCCATGCAAAGGAGAAGCTAAGCCTACTGTGATGGTTAGGTTTTGATGTCAACTTGGCCAAAAGCTTATGCCCAGTTGTTTGGTCAGGCAAGCACTGGCCTGACCATTGTTGCAAGGATATTTCATGGCTGGCTGATAATCTGGAAGGCCTGTGTATTAAATCATCTCTCAGTTGTTTGCATCTGTGGCTGATTACATCTATGATCAACTAAGGCATGTCTCTCACAATGAGATAACCCAATCAGTTGAAGGCTTTTGAGGAAGAAGAGAGACTCTTTCACTGCTTTTTCTGCCAGCAAGTCTCTCCTGTGGAGTTCATCTTGACCCTTTATTGGAGCCGCCAGCTTCACAGCTTGCCCTACAGATTTTGGACTCTTCCATTCCCATGATTACATGAGAAACCTCCCCCCTAAGTGGGACATGATTCCCAGGTGTAAATCTCCCTGACAACATGGGACCTGATTCCTGGCAATGAGCTGGGACCAAGCATCATCCAATTGAGAAAGTCTTTTTGACCAAAGGGGGAAGAGAGAAATGAGACAAAATAAAGTTCCAGTGGCTGAGAGATTTCAGTCAAGAGGTTTTCCTGGAGGTTATTCTTATGCATTATATAGATATCCTTTTTTAGTTTGTGGTACATTGGAGTGGCTAGAGGGAAGTACCTAAAACTGTTGAATCACTCCAGCAGCCTTGATTCTTAAAGACGATTGTATAACTGTATAGCTTTTACCAGGTGATTGTGAAAACTTGCATCTGATTTTCCTTTTAACTAGCATATGAACAGGTGAGTAAAAAAAATAAGGACAATAAATAAATAATAGAGGGGGAATAAAGGGTAAAAAAAAGATTGAAATACTAGCAGTTAATGAGAATGAGGGCTAAGAGGTGTGGTATGTATGAGTTTTTCTTTTTTTAATTTCTTTTTCTGGATAGATGCAAATATTCTGAAAATGATCATGCTGATGAATACTCAATGACGGGATGATATTGTGAGCTACTGATCATATACTATGTATGGACTGTATGTACATGAAGATTTCTCAATAAAAAATATTTTTAAAAAATCATTGTGAACAAGATACATCAGAAAGCAGTAGGAGCAGAATAGAGGGCACAACCACCAAGCTTGCTTAGCATACTCCTCTTACCAGTATAGTTAAAATAACACTAGAGTACTGGACTACTACAATCCCCTGAGGCTTTTCCAGGAAGTCTTCTATGAGGTCAAAACAATTTTTAAAATGACATTATTTTCCTTTTTCCCTATATTGACATTCACACAACAGTGGGTAGTGGGTGAATGGTACCTCCCCCCGAAAAACAGATATATCCAAATCTTAACCCCCAGAATCTGTGAATGTGACCTTATTTGGGAAAAGTGTCTTTGCAAATGTAATTAAGTTAAGAGCCTTGAGATGAGATTATCCCAAATCCAAAGACAATGTTCTTATAAGAGAAAGACAGTGGAGGATTTGGGATACAGAGATCCATAGGAGAAGGCCATGGGAAGATGGAGGAACACTGGGGTTATCCTGCTACAGGTCAAACAACACCTGAAGACACCAGAAACTGGAAGGGGGAAGAAAGGTTTCTCCCCTAGAGCCTTTAGAGTGAGTGTGGCTCTGTTGACACCCCGATTTCAGGCTTATGACCTCCAGAAATGTAAGAGAATAAATTTCTATTGTTTTAAGCTACCTAGTTTGTGATACTTTGTTACAGCAGCCATAGGAAATTAAGACATGGTGCAAAAGAAAATGGTGGGTAATACAGCACAAATTAAGGCAGTGGCACCAAACTGTACTGGTAGCCATTGTGGTCTTCACTACCACATACCATAGCAAAAAAGTTAATTTCAAGAGTGTTATTAAGAAAATAGAAAAAAGCATCCTAATTTTATTAAATCTCACTCCTTGAGTACATGTGTGGTGGTTTGAAACTATATACCCCCAGAAAAGCATGTTCTTAAAGTTATTCCATTCTGTAAGTGAGGACCCATTGAGCATTTAATGAGGCTACTTCAGTGAAGACTCATTCAGGATGGGTCTTAATCCTCTTGCTGCAATCATTTATAAATGGGATGAATATATAGAAAGAGAGAGAAAAAGAAAGACACAGAAGCAAGAAACTGAAAGCAATGAACCCAGAAGAGAAGGGAGAAACCAGAAGGTATACCATGTGCTTCTCCATGTGGCACAGGAACCAAGGAGCACTGGCAGCTTCAGGAAGAAAGCATTGCTTTGATGGTACCTTGATTTGGACAATTTCTTCAGCCTCAAAACCGTAAGCTAATAAATTTCATTGTTAAATGCCAACCTATTTTATGGTACCTACTTTCAGCAGCCTAGCAAACTAAAACAACATGCCTTTTTAAAATCCTACATGACAGAATGAGAAGTACAAAAAAACTTTACACAAAAAATATTAAGGTAGTCTCTTAGGGAAAACACTTGTGTGATTAAGTGAGTTGTGTCCTGAGCTAGTGGCTTTTCTTCATAGCATACTACTATACCCCCATTAGAATGGTGAAAAAGAAAAGACTGCCAGCACCAAACATTGGTAAGGACACGGAGCAAATGGTATGCCCATACATTGCTGGTGGGAAAGAAATATGTTAAAGCCACTGTAGAAAACAGTTTGGCAATTTCTTATAAAGTTAAACAGTTGCTATACAATCTGACAATCCTACACCTAGTGTTTACCCAAAAGAAATGGATATATATGTTTACACAAGGACTTAACTGTATATGAATGCTCATATATACGACAAATACAACCGTCAAAATAATTGTGCTGAACAAAAGAAGCTTGTTACAGAAGAATACGCAATATATAGTTTCATTTATATATATATATATATATCCTGGAAAGACTAATCAATAGTAACAGAAAGCAGATTGCGGCTGCCTAGGGTAGGGGCTGAGAGAATTATACTGGCAAGGAAGGTGCACAAGAGTAGTTTTTGAAGTGATGGAAATGTACTGTATCTTAATTGTGATGGTAATTACATGAGTGTATTACTCTTTTGAAGCTCATTGAGCTGTACCTTTAAAATCAATGCATTTTATTGTGTGTAAATTATATCTTAATATAATTTACATATAATATGTATGACATAATATATATCTTAATATAACTTATTATATATAATATATTACATGTAATATATTAATATAATTTATTGCATTCAACTTATATTATTTCCTACTTCACACTATAGAGGAAAATCAATTTGAGTTGGAGCTTAACCCTGAATGCAAGAGCTAAAACTATAAAAATTCCAGAAGAAAAGATAGGGAAATATCTTTATGATCTGAGAATAGGCAAAAAGTTCTTAGGACAAAGAAAGTAATAGCCATAAAAGAAAATGCTGATAATTTAGATTTTATTAAAATTAAAAACTTCTGCTCATCAAAAGACACTTTTAGTGAAGTGAATAGGCAAGTCATAGACTGGTAGAAAATATTTTCAGTGCATATTCCTGACAAAGGACTTGGATCCAAAATATATAAAGAACCCCCATAACTCAATAATAAAAAGACAACACAATTAAAAACAAACAGGCAAAAGACTTAGGCACTTCACAAAGGAAGCTGTAACAATGTCTACTAAGCACATGAAAAAGAGTTAAACAGTATTCATGATTAGGAAATACACATTAAAACTACAATGAGATATCACTGCAGACTCTTTGGGAAGGCTGAAATGTTCTAAAACAACATCACCAATCGCTGATGAAGATTTGGAGCAATGGGAACTCTCACATAGTTTTGGTGAGAGTGTAAACTGGTTCAACTACTTTGTAAAATTATTATTGTTTGATAAAGTTAAATATATCTGCCCTAAAACCTAGGCATTCCTCCCAAGAAAAATGAAAGCACATGTTCCCACAAGAAGTCTAGTACAAGAATGTTTATAGCAGCTTTATTCATAACAGCCAAGTACTGAAAACAGACTAGCAACAGAACAATGGAGAAACAACTGTGGTATAACTGAGCAATAAAAAGGAACATACTACTAACATGGATCAACCTCTCAGGCATTATGCAAAGCTAAAGAAGTCAGATATAAAATAGTAAATATTATATTATTCCATGCATAGGGTATAAAGGAATCTATGGAAAAAAGGTTTTGTAAATTGAAAAGTAGTTGTCTTTCCGGGTAGACTGACTGGGAAGAGGTGATGGAAATCTTTTATATGTTAATTGGGATGTGGATTACATAGATACATGCATTTGTCAAAACTCATCAGAGTATACACCTAAAATGAGTACTAATCAGTGTACATAAATTTAAAGTAGAATTTCAGCTAATAGTTGTGAAGGAAATGATCAGATCTAGAAAATCACCATCAGCAAGGACTATGGCATTATTTCTGGTGAAAAGTCATCAATTGATGTTAAAATTCATGATTGAAAGTTTAATGAGAAGCAATATCTCTCCATAAAATACTAATTACTAAGGGAGGAATGGTAACTTCACAGCGGAGAAACCCGGCAGACAACACCTTAACCTCTAAGAGATCAAAGTTAACATCACACTCAGGGGATAAAGGAATATTCCACGTCTCTTCATATGATGCACTGGAGGACTCACATCACTTCTGTGGTATTCCTGCCAAAAATGTACACCCTAAGTCTAAGCATGAGGAAACATTCGGCAAACATAGAAACGTATATCGAGTAAGATAAAAATGTTATGAATTGGTGGACCTGGTAAAAGGTTTCTGGGGGTTCTTTGTAACCTTCTGGCAACTTTTCTGTATCTTAAAAATTATATCAAAACAATCCCAGCAGCATTCATCTTCAACTGCTCCTTACCCCAGAGCCCCTAGGCTCTACTCGAGGCCAACAGAGACCAAGTATGTTCTCACTACTGTCTCTTTTCCCATGCACTTACCATGTACCATTTCTACACCTTTGTATATAGCTAATACACAGCTATATATAAAGTTTACTATACTTACTATATTATACTACACTAACTATATCCCATCTCCTTACCTTTATATTTAGCCAATCCAACTATACTTCCTTCAGGGCTCAACTGAAGGCCCTTGCTTTCTTCTTCCTCAATCCACTCGGAACCTTGCTCCCCTCTGAATTCCCTTGACACCTTCCATCTGTGCCATACATGCAAAACTATGATTAGTATCAGCTCCGGAATTTGCATGTGCACATTCCAGAGCTTTACCCTGTACTTTACCACTACTTTACCCTGTACAGTGCTTATGATAGCAGGCAACCATTGCTCTGTGGTAACTCTAGCTCTGATGACCTTCATACCTGTTTTCCAGCCTCAGGTTGTGTGGCAGGCTGAGTATTATCTTCAACAGGAGTTTCAGCATCGAATTCTTCCTCTGCAAGTGGGGCCAGCCAAGTCCTCTCATGCTCAGTGACCAAAGCTATAGGGACAGAGGTCTGTGCACCAAACTTTTCACAGTTCTCTGGGTCCCTTTTCATGTCTAGGACCAGGGGAATGATGTCTTTGCTTTCAGTAGCAGGGGCTCCGGTAATCTCTTTTTGCTTTGTTATATTTTGCTTCCTGCACCACTTGAGACAGAAATACCTTAGAGTTTGCATCACAAAACAAAAAGCCCGGTGGAACCGGTCCAGTGCTAGCTGGACTTTGGTTTTCTTGGCCTCCCCTTCCGAGTTTTCATCTCTCTCCTCATTACTGAAAGAATTGAGCAGCAGGGCAATGAAGAGGTTGAGCACCTTGGATAAAATCAAGGAGAATGGAAAAATTAGCTAAAGAAAGGTTTCCAGAACAATTTTTTCCCCAAGACCCAAAACAGAATTAAACAATCATTCTATGTCCTTCTGACTCTCAGGACAATTCATCTATAAATGAGAAGATTGAGGAAAAATAAAGACAAGACAAAAGAAACCTTGAGTGGAAAGGTCCCAAATCCAATGTCAGCTTATCTACATAAAAGTAACATATGTGGTGGGCCGCGGTGGCTCAGCGGGCAAAGTGCTTGCCTGCTATGCCAGAGGACCTCGGTTCGATTCCCGGCCCCAGCCCATGTAACAAAAAACGGAAAAACAAAATACAATAAAGCAAGAAAATGTTTGGAAATGTTTCCCTTTCTTCCTTCCTTCCTTCCTTCTATCCTTCCTTCCTTCTCTCTGTCTTTCCTTTAAAAAAAAAAAAAAAAAAGTAACATATGTGTGTAGATCCTGGTCAAGGGAAAGCAGGGCCACTGTATGGCAAAACAGAAAGAGCATACGCTCCCTGGACATCAGTCAGGATCCGTGAGTTTGGATTTTTGCTGAAATTGTCCACAGGAATATGATCCGATATTCAAAACTATTCTGCAGTCCTCTCTTGTTTGTGCAATTTGAGAGATGGTGTACTTTGTGTCAGTGGTTTTGGTACTGCTACCCTAACCATGAAGAGGGTATTGGGGCTGAGCCAGAGCAGTTTGGACCAAATCTGCAACCTTCCTGTTAAAGAAATTATCACTTTAAATTCAGGTCATTCCAATAGCTTCTAGCTCATGTTTTTTGCTTACATTTACACAACCTCTAATTCATCTTCGTTACCTCTTCAAAACACTCCTTGTACCTCTCACCAGTTCAACAACACACAGCCTTTGTGGAGAAGAGCCTTAGGCATGGCTGGGTCTAGTCATTGTCCCTCAGCTTCACCAGTAGAGTTCCCTCCTATGGCTTTTTTGCTCAAGTTCTCCTCCTTGTTTCCTCCATCGGTGTAAGTATTATTTGCCTCTAAGTGGCCTTCTCAAGTATCGTGTGTTCCACAAATCCTTTATCAATGCTCCCTTCTCACTCTTATTGGTGATGTTCTACTCCTCTGAACCTTTGTATTACTCATTATCTATACCATGTATTAGGGCCTGAGGATAAAATGAATGCTGTGGAATCCTATGCAATATACCAGGGATCACTATAGCCTCAACTTGATTCTGAAGGTCTTGTGCTCAAGGATCCTGTGTGTTTCCTGTCTCTTCATAACCTCACTTCATAAATAACTGTATTTTCACATGCAGGAAACAGACTAAAGCCAGTTTACACAATGCATCAGAACGAGAAGTTTGAGAATAGAACAGAGGATTTTTTTATTTTTAATTTTTTTCACAGGCAAGTACCGGGAATCGAACCTGGGTCTCCGGCATGGCAGGTGAGAACTCTGCCCGCTGAGCCACTGTGGCCTGCACAGAATAGGGGATTAATTTTGACATGAAAACAGATTTGTTCTGTCTCTCCACTCTGCCTCAGGGTTACCTTTGTCTTGGACTGGTTCTTCTCATAGTCACATAATGCTTACAGTTCTTTCAATGGTCATGGTTATAAAAAGGCCAAGAAGACCAAAAAATATATAGGACCATCTCTTTCTTCTTTTTGTTTTTTTAAGAATCAGAAATCTTTCCCAGACTCCCTGCCATGGACATCCTTTCATATTTTATTTGTCAAATTGGGCCAAACTAATCACTGGCATAGAAAGTATGATTGTCTCAAAACAATCATCTGAAGTGAAAAAGACAGCAGGGCATTAGTCACCAAAATCACATTTGTTTCATGCTTATCATACTTTCTCAAGCCAAATTTAAATGGAGAATTTAAATATTTATTTGGGTATTGTATTTTCATTATCAAGGTGTTGCAAAAGAACCAAAGTATTTGTT
The DNA here is from genome assembly GCF_023851605.1 of Tamandua tetradactyla. Lineage (NCBI taxonomy): Eukaryota > Metazoa > Chordata > Mammalia > Pilosa > Myrmecophagidae > Tamandua > Tamandua tetradactyla. Next base: position 48,441,531 of record NC_135341.1, on the reverse strand, counting down.
TATTCTGTGTATCTTTTTATTTAATTTCAACAAACTCACCACAAGTTTTCCTATCACCATGATCAACAGAAAGACAATAACGCATAGATGGGGATTGGCTTTTTGCATACATTCCCACATGTTTTCAATCCATTCCCCACAGAGGATCCGGAATACCACCAGGAAGGAGTGGTAGAAATCCTCCATGTGCCAATGCTGTAAACATTCATAATGGTTGCCGGGTTTTGAACAGTTTTTGGAAGTGAATTTAGAGCCAAAAAGCTGCATGCCAACAACTGAGAAAATAAAGATAACAATGGCAAGGACCACGGTCAGGTTTCCAAGGGCTCCAACAGAGTGACCAATTATCTTAATCAGTGTGTTTAAAGTTGGCCAGGATTTGGCTAACTTGAAGATCCGCAGCTGTAAAAATAAACAAACAAAAATGGAAAACAAGTCAGCTAAAGAATTCTCTCTGCTCAGCTATAAAGCCAATGGCATGTTCCCCAACTTCAGCATTTATGACTTTCAAAAAACTTTTTAAGGCCAAATCCACCCTGATGATAGTAAAAAACTTCTCATTCCAATCTAATTCTCACCTGTATTTACTTTTTGGTTTTAAATGGAAATATTTTGTTCTAATTTTTTAAACTGATAAAGACTTTGGGATCATGATGGCAGGTTGAGCTTACATGCTTAGTATACAAGATGAATGCCGTGGGATCCTATAAAATACACCAAGGGGAGGCAAAGTATGGTCCAGCCACCAATCTAATCTGCTGTCTGTTTTTGGATGGCCCAAGAGCCAAGATTGGTGTCTACATTTTTAAAAGGTTGAAAAAGAATCCAAAGAATAAGAATATTACATAACACAAGAAAATTATATGAAATTCAAATTTTAGGATCTGTAAAAAAAGTTTTATTGGAACACAAGTATACCCATCCATTTACAAATATCTATATCTCCTTTTCTGCTACAATGGCAGAGTTGAGTAGTTGCAACAGAGATCATATGGCCCATAAAACTGAAGATATTTAACATTTGGCCCATCACAGAAAACAGTTTGTCAACCCCAGCCACAAGTTTGAATCTAAACTTTACAACAAAGATGAGAATAATATGATGTTTTGAACCCAGAAGAGAAAAGGCAACCAGCCACTCAGGAAAAGTACAGTTTTTCCATAGAGAAATTTTCTCCATGGACCTTCAGATGGTCTACAGGAGACAAAATCCTCAGAGAAAGTGCAGCAACCATTTCACAGGTTATTTGCTATATTACCCTTCACTGTGAACTGATGGTTTCACTCCTAAGCACAATCTTGAAATATCACCTGTTGGGTGCAAAAGCATTTCAGGCTAGTAAAATTTATGTGCCAAAAAGAAGGACCATCATTGTCAATTAAGAAGGGAGCTAAAGGAATGCAAGGGAGAAATTGTAGTTCTATTCTTACATGTAGACAATTCCACAAAGTTCCCTGCCTCAAAGCATGGCTGTAATGAGAATCAACAAGGGTAAAGCCAATATAATTCTACTTACCTGAAAGCCAATAAAAACCTTAGTAGAGCAACCTAATAGGGGCTGTGAGCAGTACAACCTCATAACATATCCCAAATATAAAAGGTACATTTGGGTAACTGAATCAAATATTTGATGCTATATGCTTAGAAACTATCTTTTTAAGAGAACAAAAAGCCACCTTGGAGTTCCTTCTTCCTCTCTCAGATGTGATTCTGTCATAGTTTCCCATCCCTACTTCTTATGGGGTCTGTCACACTCTACTTTGCAAATGGCCAGAAATGACCATTTCTTATAACACCCCTGGACTGCAAACTCCTTGAAAACAATGCTTTCCTCCTATTTGTGCTTTCTCCTGTGGGCTTATTATCAAGTATTTGGCAAAGGTTGGGAGAATGCCTCCAAACTGGTAGAATGGAGGGTAAAGACTACAGGACTGGAATGTGGTACCAGCAGTAGGGAGGAGAGAACTCACTGTGAGAGCACTGCTGGAAGCACCTACCTCTCTCTGGGTTCCATGGTCTTCCTCTCCCTTCAGTGACCCCAGATGTGAGGATGACCTGACTCAGAGCTCCATTAGAGAAGACAACTATTGGGGTCATATACAAAACAAGGAGCACAGACCTGATGCTGGGAAACTCAATTTTGGGTCCAGTTGATGAAAGGGTCATCCCAAGGGGTGAGAAGTTGATTGAGACCCCCTGGGACTTCCCAAGACTGTGAAAAGACTTGGCATTGGTGGGAAGGAAGGGGTTAGTTCTGGGGTAAATGTAAGAAGAGTTAAAGTTTAGTTCAAGACAATTGCCATTCAAGTCACTCAAGACACTTTTCAATTCAGGCAAATAAGTTATGTAGTAAGATAAGAAACTGCCTTACCACTCTTATGGAACGGAAGAGTGGCCAACGATGTTGTTTTTCTGAATATGCACTGCTCACCACATCTGCAAAGCTCAGAAGAGCAACAATGCTATCAAAAATATTCCAGCCTTGGCGAAAATAGTGGTAGGGATCAAGTGCAATGATTTTTAAGCACATTTCTACTATAAAAATGCTAGTGAAAACCTATAGTGAGACAAAGAAGAATGAGAAACATGTCATTCTGAGGAAATTACAGAGGTTACAAAAAAAGTAAAACATATTGTTATGGTTGGCACAACATGCCCCAAAGATAATTGTCTTAAAAATCCATGAAATGAAAACATTTACTGCTGTAGCATGATACTCGTCTACCTTTCTCCTCTATCCACACCACTCTCTATGATGCTCACCCCAATGTTACTAAGCTCACAGACACCAGAGTGGAAAATAAATGTAATTTCCCATTCTGGTGCAAATAAGGTACAAATGGCTTTTTGAGAGATGACAGGATGATAGAGAGTGTCAGGAAACTCCTCTGTATTCTTTTAAAAATACCAATGAAAACTAAAAAATGTGGGGGTGGGAATGCTAACTAAAACTAAAGATAAATACCCTCCATAACCTAGAATTCAGGAAGAGTTTGACTTCTGGCATGATAGTGTGAAGAAATCCACTGACCTGCTCCCCACTGAAACTGGTGAAAATTTTTTTTTGTTTAAGTTTAAGTAGGAAAAAAATTCCATTAGGAAATGATCCTAAGGGCAAACAGTAAATGAAGAGACATGTTTTCAAGAAAAATCTATGAAAACTTGGTAAGAAAGGAGAGAATCCATAGTATTTAAATCAAGACCACTCCCCCTCTCTCCCAGCTCCCCAGTCAAAGAGTTTATTTCCAAGGAAATAAATGAGGCCTTCATCATTTTTCATCCTGCCATGAGCTGTCTGTGAGACTAAGTCCCAGGCAAGAGTAGTTGAGAGTCAGCAGCTCCCTTCTTCCACCAGGCCCCCACTCATGAACGAAGGTTCTACTGTGGCACACTGAGAATACTCAAGCACCTATAACTTTATCCTGGCTCATGCGTTGATGATTCTACACCATATGAGACAAGTTGAGAAGATCCCAGACTACCATTCCACTCCAATGAATACTCAGCTCCTAGAGCAGGAGTGTCCACCCCAGCCCCAGAGTCCCAACTCAGATATTTTGCCTGAAGGGGAAGCTGGTGGAAAAACAGATATCTTTCAGTCTTCCCAAAGAAACCAACTTCATTTGCAACAGAGCACTATCAAGGACAGTGGAGGATATGGTGAAAGCAATAGGGAGGAAATTCATGACTTAATGATGATTCAGCCCAGACTGTAGACTGACAAGTTTGCAGGAGAGAACTAGGGACTAAGACACCTAGGAGAAGCCCTTAATTAAAAAAAAAAGTAGTAAAGAAGAAATAGAAGAACAAAAAATACATGTGATGCACAGAAAAACAAAAGGAAAAAATGGCACAAATAAATTCAACTACATCGATAATATTAAAATGTGAATGGATCAAGTTGATCCAATCAAAGGCAGAGATATTCATATCAAACTTAAAAAACACATCTAACTATATGTTGTCTATGGAGACACATTTTAGATTTAAGAATACAAACAGACTGAAAGTAAAAGGAGGGAAAAAGATGTCATGCAGAGAGCAACCACAAGAAATATGAAATGGCTAAAGTACTATCACAAAAGAAAGACTTTAAAATGAAAACAAAAAAGTGTTACTAGAAATAAAGGCATTTTATAATGATAAAAGGGCCAACATATCAAAAAGATATAACAATTATAAATATATATGTACCTGTTTGGATTTGGTAAAGCTGCCAGAATGCAGAAATAGGTTGACTTTTACAATGGGGATTTATCAAATTACAAATCACAGTTCTCAGGATGTAAAAATATCTAACTCAAGGCATCCACAGGCTGATACCTGGCCTCTAGAGACAGGCTGCTGGCATTCAGGGTACCTCTGTTACATGAGAAGGCTGGCACCTGCTGGTCCTTTGCTCTGGGTTTCATTGCTTTCAGCTTCTGACTTCAGTGGCTTCCTCTCTGAGCTTCTATGGGTCCTACCTTAGCTTATCCATGACTTTTCTCTGTGAGCCTCTCTTAATTTCATCTCTTGGCTTCTGTGTGGCCCCCATAAGGAAATTAAGACTCACCTTGAAAGGAGTGGGTCACATCTCAATTGAAAAAGCCTAACCAAAAGGTCCCACCCACAACAGGTCTGTACCCGCAAAAATGGACCAAAAGAACATGGCCGTTTCTAGGGTACATAATGGCTTCAAACTAGCACAACAACAAAATATATGAAGCAAAAACTAAAGAAATGAAGAGAAAAACAGACAAATATAATAATTGAATATTTCAATACCCTACTTTCAATAATGGATAGACCTTGACAGAAGATCACAAGGAAAAAGAAGTCTTAAACATTATAAACAAATACCTAACAGCACTATTTTATGATTAAAAACAAACTCAACAAACTAGGAGAAAACTTTCTGAACCTGAAAAAGGACATTTACAAAAACCTACAGCAAATATCATACTCAACGGTGAGAGACTGAAAGCCTTCCCCCTAAGATTAGGAACAAGACAAGAATGTCTGGTCTTGACACTTCTATTCAATATTTTATTGGAGGTTGTGGCTAAGACAAATAAGCAACAAAAAGAAATCAAGGGATCCATATTGGAAAGGAAGAAATAAAACTATCTCTATTCACAGATGACATGAACTTACATTAAAAAAAAATCCTAAGGAATCTACTAGAAAAACTATTAGAACGGAGAAATGATTGTGCAACAGGACTGATTGTAAAAATTCATAAATGGATAGCACAATACTATCTGATGTAGCACAATAATGTAAGTACACTGAATGAAGCTGAATTTGAGAATGATAGAGGGAGGAGGGCTGGGAGAACATATGAAACCAGAAGGAAAGATAGACAATAAAGACTGAGATGGTATAATCTAGGAATGCCTAGAGTGTACAATGATGGCGACTAATTGTAAAACTTAAAAAATGTTTTTGCATGAGGAAGAACAAAGGAATGTCAATATTGCAGGGTGATGGAAATAGATGGTCATTCATATTTTAAAACTCCAACTTCTGTGTGAGACTAAAGCAAGAACTGCTCATTTGGTACAAAATTTATATTTTGACTAGTGCATTTCCTAATTTAACTTATATGGACAGTTTAATTGAACACCATAAGTACGTGGAATAGGGCATGAGATTTTGTAGGTTTGTCCAGGTTAGTGTGATGCCCCAATAAATTCCAGAGTGATTTGAACAGTGAATAAAGAAGTATTTGCAAAGTCCCCTTGGGGGAATGGGGAGAAAGGGGGAAACATTCAACTTCCCCATTTAGAGAGTTTCTGATATTCTCCCAAGCAGTGGGGAGAACCAATTCAATAGACCAAGCCCTCAATCTTGGGGTTTGTTCCTCTGAAACTTATCCCCACAAAGGATAGGCTAAGCCTACTTAAAATTAGGCCTAAGAATCACCCCCAGAGAACCTCTTGTTAGAAAAAAAAGTGATAAATGAGCTCAGCAAGGTTGCAGGATACAAGATCAATATACAAAAATTGATCATATTTTTACATACTTCCAATGAGCAATCTGAAAATGAAATCAAGAAAATTCCAGTCACAGTACCATCAAAAATATAAAAATTGGGATTAATTTTAACAAAAGAAGTACAAATTTATACTCAGAAAATGGCAAAACATATCTTAAAGACATTAAATGAAATAATGTTCACTGTTTAATGAATGAAATAAATGAAAACATCCCATGTTTCACATTATTAAAATGGTAATATTCCCTAAAATGATCTAAAGATTCAACATAATCCCTGTCATATCCCAGCTGACCTCTTTGCAGAAATTGACAAGCTTATTACAAAATTCACCTAGAATTTCAAAGGACTCAGAATACCAAAGCAAACTTAAAAGGAAGAATAAAGCAAGAGGACTCATGCTTCCTGATTTAAAAACTTACTACAAAATAATGTCCATCAATGCAGTGTGATGTTAGCTAAGACTAGATATACAGAATATAATCCCCCAAATTCACTCAAAATAAAGGGAGAATCATTACAGAACAAAATGACAAAGAATAAAAAGAGGGGAGAGACCAATTATGTAAGTAAAATCATTACCCGCCCCACTACATGGGATATAACACCCAGGGACAAAAGTCTTCCTGACAATATGGAACATTACTCTAAGTGATGAACCTGGCCCTGGCACTGTGGGAACGACAGTGTCTTTTTGTTCAAAACAGGAGAAAGAAATGTAACAAAGTAAGAAATCAGTTGCTAAGAGAGTTCAAATTGAGTCAAGAGGCTATTCTGAAGGTTACTCTCACACTAGCTTTAACTAGATATTACTAATTACCAGGGTTTGCCAACCCCAAACCAGAACCATTCTTGCCAACCCTAAAGAATACCTAATGCTTTCTCTGAAATTCCAAACAAGTTTCATGTACTAACTTTACTTTTCAGAAGCCTACAACCTCCACATAGGTTCCTAGGCCAGATAAGTCCTGAAATCCAGAGGGGCCAGCCTCTCCAAGAACATCAGCTAGTTCCTTTCCCCTATCTCATATTATCATCAGCCCTTTCCAACATGAAAAAGTTAAAATGGGCATAGCCCAAATATCCCTAAAGACTGGGAGAAGGATCAAAGGAGAAGGAGGAGTTTTAACAGAGAAGATAGGATTTAACAAATGAGTATGACTAGGGAATCATATTGATATTTCTTTTAGTCTCCAGTGTCTTGGAGTAGCTAGAAGGAAATACCTAAAATTGTGGAACTGTAATCCATACCAAAATCTGAAATCTGTTCTATAACTACTTGTTACAATGCCCTTTAAATTTATTGCTTTTTTTTGTGTGTATATATATTTCACAATACAAAATATTAAAAAAAAAAAAGGAGGGACAAAGATTTCTGGGGAAGATGGTAGAGCAGGGAGCTACAGGATTCAGTTCTCTCATCAAAACAAATATTAAACAGTCAGGAACTGTCTGAAACAACTATTTTGAAACTTTAGAGGCCAATGGAACACTGTAGAGCTAGAACTATCAAACTCCTACAAGAAAATGTAAGTAAGCCTCTTCACAACCTTGGGTTAGGTAACAGTTTCTTAGATTTTACACCCCCAAACCACAAGCAACAAAAGAAAAAATAGACAAAAGGGGCCTTATCAAAATCAAAAACTTTTGTTACTCAAAAGACTTTTATTATGAAAGTAAAACGTTAAGTTACACAACAGGAGAAAATATTTGGAAACTATATATCTGACAAAGGATTAATATCCAGAATATATAAAGAAATCATTCAACTTAACACAAAAGGACAACCCAATTGAACTGACATCGCTCCAAAGAAGACATACGCATGGCCAGAAAGTGCATAAAAAATGTCCACCATCATTAGCCATTGGAGAAATGCAAATCAAAACCACAATAAGATACAATTTCATACCAAGTAGGATGACTGCTACTAAAAAAATGGAGAGGATGTGGAGAAATAGAACACTCATTCATTGTTGGTGGTAGTGTAAGTAGGTGCAGCCACTGTGGAAGATAGTTTGGCTGTTCCTCAAGAAGATAAGTATGGAATTGCCATATGATCTGGCAATTTCACTAGTAGGTATACACCCAAAAGAATTGAAAGCAGGGACTTGAATAGATATTCATACACTGATGCTCATGGCAGCATTATTCACAATTGTCAAAAGATGGAAGCAACCCAAGTGTCCATCAACCTATGAATGGATAAACAAAATGTGGTATATACATACTGTGGAATATTATTCAGCCACACAAAAAAAATTTAAGCCCTGATATGTGCAACAACATGGATGAACCTTAAAAATATGATGTTGAGGGCGGGCCACGGTGGCTCAGCAGGTAAGAATGCTTGCCTGCCAAGCCCGAGGACCCGGGTTCGATTCCCGGTGCCTGCCCATGTAAAAAAAATAAAAAAAATCATGTTGAGTGAAATAAGCCAGACACAAAAGGACAAATATTGTTATAATCTCAGTAATTTGAAACATTTAGAATAGGCAAACTCATAAAGTCAGAATCTAAAATACAGGTTACCAGGGGGATGGGGTAGGGATAGGGAATGGGAAGTTAAGGCTTAAAATGTAAAGTGTTTCTGTATTTGGAATGATGGAAATGTTTTGGTAATGGATGGTACTGATGGTAGCACAACATTGTAAACACAATGAATAGCACCGAGATATATATCTGAATATGATTAAAAGGGAGAAATATTAGATTGCATATATGGTAACAGAATAAAAATTTATATACTACTCAAACAGTGAATCCTAAGTTAAACCATGGACTTTAACTAATAGTACAATTATAAAAATGTGCTATCATCAATTTTAACAAATATTCCATACCACTGTAAGCTGTTGGTGGTGGGGTGGTGTATGGGAATCCCATATTTTATGCTTGATTGTTCTATAAACCCACAATTTCTCTAATAAAGAATCAAAATGGTTAACATTATGTTATGTAGTTTTCACAACAATAAAAAAAAGGAAAACTTTTAGTTCAAAAACAAAACAGAAAACAAAAACAAGGAAGAGCAGGGGTTACAAAGAGTGTTAAATTATGTGTTTTTCATGGGCAAAAATAAAAAGTAATTGTTTTTTCATTGTCTTTGATAATTAGATAAATACAGGTTTAAGAAATTTGTAAAATATTGAATAAGTAGTAACAAAATTAAAGTAAAATAGTCTATCTTACACATATTTGCAGAATATTAAAACAAGGCATTTATAGCAAACAGCATACAACTCAAATAAATAGAAATGAGAAAAACAATAGTATGAAAATAATAAGGTAATATAAAAACTCATAGCCTTAAAGATGTCAGATATGACTTCACTACAGCTTTGAAAAAAATACCATACATGATTAAATACCCTTATTAAAAATATTAATCTATTTTTGTTAAAAATAAAAGGATGGACAAGGGTCAATCCAAGATATGCAAATAAAGGGAAACCAGGAGTGGCAAAGAAAATTCAATCTTTTCCCTTTAAATGTTGTTGTCTTACCCTGCCCAAGGCTAAACAAGTGCCTAAAAGCATACTGTTTTGCTTGTTCCAGATAATTGTGCTGGACTGATATCCATTCCCTTTTGACTTATACTTCCTCTCATGTGTTCCAGATTTCGAGATGTCTGGTTCTACAGCATCCCTAGTTATTTTGGGACTTTTGGTTTTGCCAATTCAATTCCATTTTTAGGAGCTATTTGTGGCTTCTTCAGAACTCAATCTACTCCCCTGATTCCTAAGTCTAGAAATTCCATTTCCTAGTCCAATTCCAAAGAACTTCATGACATTGACTTATTCTTGGCTCCCCCATCAGAGGAAAAAAGTTTGGATGTCTTCTTTGGAATTCAAGAGTTCAAGGTAGTCCCCTATCACCACCACTTTAAGGGCAGTAGATGAAGAAGCTGCCATCTTCATATTGTGTGTCTATGGAATGGGGCACATTGGATGGAAACATGGGCTATATAGCCAGTTCTATATGTTTCCCATAAGTTATAAGGAGATAAGGAGACATAATTAATGGCTGTCCCACTGTGGAACCTCTCCCTCTGAAGAGAGGGAAGAAGAATGCCATTTAATCAGCTGGCTTCTGACTGCAAAATGCAGCTTCACTTGAACATCCCAGGGTACCTAGTCAGGGGGGAAATCTTAAAGGATGGCTTTCTTCATTCCCAGCTTGTCAACAGGTAGAAATGAGGGACAGATAGACCACCTTGGCAGTTGGAAGCCCCTTCTAGGGATCTGACTCTTGGCTCCTGGGTGTCCTCTAGAACTTATCCAATAACACCTTCCATAGGGAGTTACTGAAAGGTGGCATCTGCTGACTGTTTAGACCATGTCCCTGTATATATAGTATTCTGTCTCCAAGTGGAACAATGCTTTCAGCTCATTTCTGGGGATACCTCAAGAGGGGATAGCTAAATGCACTGGTTAAGGAACCCAGAGGACCTGGCCTGTTAGAAGTTACTGATTTGCATGATTGGTTTGTTAAGCAGCATGGAACCTAGTCTGACCATTCATGTCTACAACAGGAGGAAGGAGTTTAAATGCAGACTGCCTGTAGGGAGCCTCCTGTAGGGAGAAACACGTGGTCTTGTACTGCAGTCCCACTGCATCCCTGCTTCTCACAGTGGGACTGCAGAACTGAGGGCGACAAGTGCTTATCTCTGGTCCCACACCATTCTAAAGTCCACAGAAGCAGCTTTGTGGATCAAGTTCTGATTCAATAGATATAATGCATTCTGAACAATGTAAAAAAATTAATCCAAAAAGAATGTATATATATATTTGCACGTATGAAAATATCCTGCATGCTAAAAATCATCCTTGCTAATAGTACCACGGGAAATGAGTTTTTCTTTATATTTTCTTTCTGCTTTTATTTTTCCTTATTTTTTTAACTTTAAAAATAACATGTATTTCTTTTTAATTTGGTAAAATAAAATAAAAATTTAAGGAGAAAAGCCTAGACATTCTGATAGGATTTTTATCCCATTGACCTATTAGTTAATTTGGGTAGTATATCCAACGGGAAATTATCTGTTGTTTCTGATACTTTGAGGACAAATTTCTCTCAAGAAAAATGCCTTCCACAGGAACCATGAATTAAAGTGAACAGTTCTTGAGAAGTCTGCTGCCCTAATTTTTATCAGTTTAACTGAGATTAGTTCCATTTGATGAGACACATTCAAGCAAGCTTAAGTCTAGGAACTTTACCTACCCCATGCATTCCATAGTCCCCTTACCCCCTAAGAAAGAGGACCTCTCACAACTGCTAGGCCCTGATTCACCATTCAAGGGGAAATAAAACTGAGTAGTGACAATCGCATTATTTTGTGACAAATAATATCATAAATATCAGTAGGGACCGTAGAACTCATTACATGCATCTGTGGATTTGATTAATGTCTTCTTGATATTCCAAACAGTTGATCTTTTAGGATACGTGCTTGCTTCTGGCTTATCCCACATCTACTTGATCACTGAAAAGATGCCTTAACATAATAGAGAGCTAAAACAGGGTCCAGATAGCCTGTCACTATGAAAATTCCATAGCAATGAAAATGAGGTGGGTAAAAATACAATCATAACAGTCATCTTCTCCCTTTACTCCATTTGGACCTAGCTAAATTAGGTTAAGACACTCACAAAAAGACTCAGAATTCAAAATTTGAAATATATTTTATATTTTTAAAATCTAAAGTTACCAAATTGCCTGTATTCAACATTTTTTCAAAGTGTTGATCCATGTTGTGATGCTCCATGGCCAAGAAGATAGTGTTGATTATGATGCAGATGGTGATGGCCAGTTCAGTAAAGGGGTCGTTCATCACACTTCTCAGGACCTTCTTAATGCGTACCCACTGGGGACTACAGTCCCACACAAGGTATCTGAATGCCAGGTTTTCCCAACATGGGAGGAAAGATTCTTGAGATTTTTCATGTTCTGGAAGACAATGAAAGAGTGTTTGAGAGCTTATTTCTGAACCAGGATGGCTGATGTTTGCCCAAGAACATTTCTTTTTCCTCCACTCTTCTGGGTCTCTGATACGTCATGGTCAGTCAAGAAAGCCAGTAACTTATATAGCCAGAAAAGATTTACCACCAATCATAGTGTAAAAGAGACATAAAGAACTATCACATTGCATAATCAAGTAAATAAAATCTTTACACTTTTATTGAGATCTAGGAACTTAGATGCTACTGCTAAGGATACTGATGGGGAAGTCAATACTGACTAGCTGTGAGCCTGAGAGAGAGACAGACATAACCCCAAGTAGTATGCTCCCAAGTTAGACCACTGTGATGGCTGTAAGAGAGGCACAGAGGGCTATAGGGGCCAAGAGGAGGGAGAGGTATTTGGGCAGGGTATCTGAAAACCTGAAACAAAAAGGCACTCTAATAGCTAATTAAGTTCAGGCTTTAAGGAGCTGTTCCTTGAATTTTGCTAGTACCATTTCAGGGGCTCATGCATACCCATTAGGTGATACAACTAAGTTCTGAAAATGCTAATGGAGAGAAAGCCAAGGAAGAAGCAAGAAGCTGGACATCAACAAGACCTGGAAGAGAAAGGAGAGGATGTTGTTAAGTGGGTTGGTTTGTAACTGTTATGTACCCCCAGAAAAGCTATGTTTCTTTCATCCATTCTTACGGGTGCAGACGCATTGTGGGTAGGTCCTTTTGATTAGTTTGTTTCCATGGAGATGTGATGCACTCAATTTAAGGTAGACTTAATCCTTTATTGGAGTTCTTTTGGAAGAGGATAAAAGATAGATAAAACAGAGCTTAGAGAGAAAGGCCTGGAGATTCAAAGAAAGGACCCACAGAAGCTGAGAAAGAAAGCCATTGAAAACCAGAGGCTAAGCCCAGGAGAGAAGGACCAACAGACTCTGACCATGTGCCTTCCCATGTTACAGAGGAAACCCAGATGCTACACAGCCTTCCTTTAATGCCTTAATTTGGGCATTTTCTTGGCCTTAGATCTATAAATTTGTAACCTAATAAATCTCCATTGGAAAAACCAACCCATTTCTGGTATATTGCATTTCAGCAGGTGTAGCAAACTGGAATACTATGTGACTAAAAGCCAAAGAGTCCTAAAGATCTCAGGCAGTCAACCCCAGAAAACCACTCTTTGAAGGCAAAGCATTACCTAGGTGACACCTAGAATTTAGAGTTCTCCTAGCCTCAAAACCCACCTAAACATGAACTCTTGGGAACTGATACAGTAAGAGAGAAGTGAAGTCAGTAAGAGATTCCTGCATGTGGAAATAACCAGGACCTTCACAAGACACCTGCTTTCACAAAGCATCATACAGACTGACACATTACCCTCTTTGAAATCACTGTGAATTTTTTTTTTATTTAACCAAATTGGGTAATGGTGTTTCCAGTCAACCAAGAGGGTGGCATTAAATGCTCCAGTGTCATCACCCCAGAGAATATTTGAATAGCTAGCAAAAACTGTCAGAGTTACCTTCCTCACAACTTCAGAAAACAGTTAAGGGTTGGAATAAGTGGGTGAGTGCCAAATCAAGAAAATACAATTTTAAAAATAGTAGGAGAGGGTGGGCCACAGTGGTCAGCGGCAAGAATGCTTGCCTGCCATGCCAGAGGACCTGGGTTCGATTCCCGGTGCCTGCCCATGTAAAAAAAAAAAATAGTAGGAGAGGGCAGAGCCACAGTGGCTTAGTAGCAGAATTCTTGCTTGCCATGCTGGAGACTCAGGTTTGATTCCTGGAACCTGCCCATTCCAAAAAAAATACTACTGATAATAAATAGTAGGAGAAGCTCAGGGTGCTCTTTTTGGCCCCTTTCCCAGACCCACCCAAGTGCAGTGGGGAGCCAACCAGTGCTCCTGTTGTGGGTCTCCAGCCCTGTTCTGAAGAAAGCAGAGTAACCTCTATGTGCATGCTGGGGTGCCTGTATTTTGCTGCCAGTCTATCAGGTGGAAGTCTGAAAGATTGTACCAAGAAACTCATCTCTGGCTCACTCTCTCAGAACTTGCACTGTAGGTAGAACCAGTTTGAAGACAGCCAAAGCAGTGTAAGAAACAGGTCAAAGCATCCTGGGAGAAGAGATTACCTGCTTTAAGTCATACAACAGAGCACCTAGGAAGAGGACACAATCTATTTCATAGGAAGTAGAAGGGCCATTTGAATTCTCGTAAATGAGCAAATACTAGGCCACAAGCAAGCACATGCCCAGGACAGGTATATACTCGAAAAACACTAAGGAGACCCTGCGCTTCACATTTGACTTGCTGAGCTATTTTATTGAAGGGCTAAACTCTGATGGAGAACACCAGCCAATTTGCAAAGACTGAGAAAGGTGTTCTTTGCTTCAGTATGCTCATTTTTGTTACCTCCTGGCACTCAAGGAAATCTCTGTCATATCACTAGCTGGGTACAAACTTAAGGAATAGACAGCTTAGGGACTAAATCCCAGAGTTAACACTTAAAAATATTAAAATGAACAGTGAACAACAAATGATTACAAGACAAAGAAACAGTAAATGACAGCCTATCTAAAGGGACAGGACAAACATACAGAAACCATCAACAAAGAGCACCAGACTTTGGACATACTGGACAAAGACATTTAGAAAAAGGACCCACACTGAAAGGACTAAAGGGTATCAAGAAAACAATGATTGAATAATATGGAGTCAAAATAAAGAGACAGTGATTTTTAAAAGGAACCAAACAAAATACTGGAAGTGAAGACCATGATAATGAAAATGAAAAATTTCCTAGATGATTTCTGCCAGCAGATTGCAGCAGGAAGAAGAAAGAATTGGTGAACTTGAAGAAAAGACAATTGAAATTATTCAGGTTGAGGAGAAGAAGGGAAAACAAATTTTAAAAAGCAGAAGGACAAAAGAATGAAAAAAGGGAACAGTCTAAAAGACCTCTGAGATATGATCACATTATCAATATATGCATTATGGGAGTCCAAGAAGGAGAAAAAAGAGAGGAAGGGGGAAAGGAACAGTCAAAGAAACATTAGCAGAAAACTTCCCAAATTTAATGAAAGAAATGTATAGGTATATTCAATAAGCCCAAGGTACCCCAAATAGGATTCATTTAAAGGGAACCATTCCCAGATACATAGTAATCGAATGGCAATGACTTGGAGAGGGTTCTACAGACTGAAAGGGAAAAGCAACAAGTTATGTGCAAGGGAATCCCAATAAGATTAAGTGCTGATTTCTTACCAGAAACCATGGTTACAAGAAGACACTGAGACAAAATATTTAAAGTTCTGAAAGAAAACAATTGCCATCAATAAGAGGGGGGTGGGTATAGGGGAAGGGGAAGGGATTCTTTGCTGAAGAAAAGGAAATGTCCCCATATAGACTGTGGTGGTGAACGCATGGCTATCTGATTATATCGGGAACCACTGATTTTTTTTTTTACTTAGGTTGGATTGCATGATGCGTGAACAAACTAGTTAAAGATGAACAGAGAAATACAAATGCTGGAGAGAGATGTACCTACCTATTCACTGTTGGTAGGGAAGCAGTGTGGTACAGCCCCACTGGAGGGCAGTGTGGTGGTTCCACAGGAAGCTAGAGGTGGTGTTGTAGACGATTCTGCAACTCCATTGCTGGTATATATGTGGAGGAACTGAGAGCAGGGACAGGAATGAACATTTGCACCATGGTGATTTGCAATGCATGGAGGTGGCATAAGGGTACACTGACTAAGGAAAGGAAGGGGGAGCAGTGGTGTACACATATGACAGACTACTGAGTAGCTGTAAGAAGGAATGAAGTTGTGAGGTATGCAACTATGTGAATGAACCTTGAGGACAGTATGTTGAATGAAATGTAAGAAACAAAAAGACAAATGTCATGCATTCTTATGAACCAACTATAATATACAAACATGGAGAATTGAAGTTGAGAGCATGGGTTATCAGGTTGGGGGCTATTGTAAAGGCTCCTAGATTGTAAGCTCTTAGAGCAGTCACATCTATTCCAGAGTTGTAACTGCTATTTTTAAATTCTGAGACGCTGAACTCTTTGTGTATAACCTGGTTAGTTCCTGAAACCTCAGGTATTTATGTGATACTTGAGACTCAGTTAGAGCTCTGAAGCTATGAAAGTCTGCATTACTCCATATAGCAATTGTTTAAAAAGTTGAAAAAGTGATCAAAGTTCAACTAGAGATATAAAAGAAGCTGATCTGGATAGAACTAAGGTAAATCAGAATAGAGGGTAAAGGATGATATGGACATCTTTTAAATGATATTTTAAAACTTCAATTCCTGTGTGAGGCCAAAGGAAAAGATGTTTATTTGGTACAAAATATTTATTTTTGGTAGCACATTATATAATTTAACTTGTATTGTTAGTTTATTTGAACACCATAATCACATGGAAACTTGAATATTGAGTGAGATCTTGTTGGTTTGTACAGGTTAGTGTGATGTCCCAATACAACCCAGAGTAGGCAGAGAATGAAAACACATTTGTGAAGTCCCCTTGGGAGACTGGGGGAAAAGGAAGAAACATTAAATTACCCCTGTCATGGTTAGGGACAGGTGTCAACTTGGCCAAGTTGTGGTACCTGTTCATCTGATTGGGCAAGCGCTGGCCTGTCTGTTGCAATGAGGACATTTCATAGGATTAGGTCATGATCACCTCAGCTACATCCACAGCTGATTCCATTTGTAATCAGCCAAAGGGGAGTGTCTTCTGCAATTAGTGATGCTAAATCCAATCATGGGAAGCCTTTTAAGGAGGACTCAGAGGAGACAGGTTCCATTCCTGCTTTGGCTGGTGAGCCTCTCCTGTGGAGTTCATCCAGGCCATCCATTGGAGTCATCGGATTCGCAGCCTGCCCTGTGGATTTTGGACTCTGCATTCCTAAATGCAGAAAGTGTCACGTGAGACACTTTCATAAATTTTATATTTGCAAGTGTTCCCTGTTGATTCTGTTTCTCTAGAGAACCCTAACTAATACATCTTGGTACCGGGAGTGGTTCTTAAGGAACAGAATCTTAAAAATGGGTTTTTATGAATGGTTTTCTACTCTGACTGGGCTCAGAGACACTAAGGACTCTGATTCCGGTAATCAGAATGACACTCCCAATCCATGGACTGAGTTGGCAAAGGAGATAGTCAAAATATCATCATTCGATTCTCCTAATGCTTCGCTTGTACGAAGCCAGACTCTGGGGGATAATGTTTTTGACACCTTTACAGAGTTTTGAAGAAATAAGAGTTATAGAGATGTTGGTTGGTTGTTGTTAGATACACTGTCTACATTAAAGGGTGAAAGGGATGGGCTTAAGGCTTCAAACAAGAAGCTTAAGTGCCGTCTGAAAGATGTAGAGGTTTCTATGAGTATCCTGAAGGAAAATTTTATTTCCTGCAGCCGTAGACTTGAGATCTCTGAAAATCAGACTCAGAATCTTATTGTTAGAGTAGCAACTTTACAACGTAAACTGAAATCTCAGTCTTGCATGGTGTCTGCCGTTAAAGTGAGGGCATTGATTGGAAAGGAGTGGGACCCTGAAAAATGGGATGGTGACATATGGATTGATAATGATGTTGGGGGTGAGGTTGAAACCCTAGACCATGCTGAGCCTTCTTTAGATAACCCTGTAATAGTCTGCCCTGAGGACATAGCCGCCCCACCTCCAGCCTGCCTTGAGGAATTGGCCACCCAACCTCCTCCTGAAGGGATTAGCCCTAGAGTTATTAATCCTGTTTCACCAGATGAAACTGCAAATGAAAGCTCTGAAGCAAATGGCTTGGAAGATATTTCTAATTCTTTTCATGACCCACCCCCACCACCCCTCATTTCTTCTAGACCTATAACTAGACTAAAGTCCCAACAGGCCCCTAAAGGTGAGGTACAAAGTATCACACATGAGGAGGTACGTTATACTCCAAAAGAACTGTGTGAGTTTTCCAATTTATATAGACAGAAATCAGGGGAATATGTGTGGCAATGGATTTTAAGAGTGTGGGATAATGGTGGGAGGAATATAAGGCTGGATCAGGCTGAATTTATTGATATGGGCCTACTAAGCAGAGATTCTGCATTCAATGTTATAGCTAGAGCAGTTAGAAAAGGTGTTAACAGCTTGTTTGGGTGGTTGGTTGAAACATGGATCAAAAGGTGGCCAACATTACCTGAGGTTGAAATGCCAGAACTGCCCTGGTATAATGTAGATGAGGGGATCCAGAGGCTTAGAGAGATTGGGATGTTAGAGTGGATTTATCATGCAAAGCCTGCTCTTACACCCCAGGAATGTCCAGAGGATGCACCTTTTACCAGAACAGTGAGAAATAAATTTGTGAGACTAGCACCATCATCCCTCAAGAGCTCTGTGGTTGCACTTCTCTGTAGGTCAGATATTACTGTAGGAACTGCTGTCACTGAGCTGGAATCCTTAAACACAAGGGGGATGACAAGATCCCGAGTTGGCAGAAGCCAGGTGGCAGCACTTAATCACCAAAGACAGGGTAGACGTGGGTATTATAATAGACAACAAACTCAAAGGAGGCATCAAAATTATATGACACGCAGAGATTTGTGGCATTGGCTAGTAAATCATGGGGTGCCTAGAAATACAATAGAAGGGCAGTCTACTAAATTCTTGTTGGAGCTGTATAAACAAAAGAGTTCTAGGTCAAGGGAACAGAAGTCTAACCTGAATTACAAAAACACAGAGTCCCGGCCCCTTAACCAATTTCCAGACTTGAAACAGTTTACAGACCCTGAGCCCCTTGAATGAAGGGGAGGCCAGGTCCCTATGGGGGAGAAACCTGTTACACTGCCACAGATTTATACTGTTAACCTTCCTCTAAGTCTTCCCCAAGGAGTCCGACGGCCTTTTACCAGGGTAACTGAGCATTGGGGAAAAGGAAATGATCAGATATTTCGGGGATTATTAGACACTGGTTCAGAAGTGACATTAATTCCAGGGGACCCAAAACGTCACTCTGGACCACCAGTCAGAGTGGGGGCTTATGGAGGCCAGGTGATCAATGGAGTTTTAGCTCAGGTCCGTCTCACAGTGGGTCCAGTGGGCCCCCGGACCCATCCTGTAGTTATTTCCCCAGTTCCGGAATGTATAATTGGCATAGACATACTGAGCAACTGGCAGAATCCCCACGTTGGTTCTCTAACTCGTGCAGTGAGGGCTATTATGGTGGGAAAGGCCAAGTGGAAGCCACTAGAATTGCCCCTACCAAGCAAAATAGTAAATCAAAAGCAATACCATATTCCTGGAGGGATTGCAGAGATTACTGCCACTCTTAAGGACTTGAAAGATGCAGGGGTGGTGATTCCCACCACATCCCCGTTCAACTCTCCTATTTGGCCTATGCAGAAAACAGATGGGTCTTGGAGAATGACAGTGGATTATCGTAAACTCAACCAGGTGGTAACTCCAATTGCAGCTGCTATTCCAGATGTAGTATCATTGCTTGAGCAAATCAATACATCCCCTGGTACCTGGTATGCAGCTATTGATCTGGCAAATGCTTTTTTCTCAATAGCTATTAGTAAGGACCACCAGAAACAGTTTGCTTTCAGCTGGCAAGGTCAGCAATATACTTTCACTGTCCTACCTCAGGGGTATATCAACTCTCCAGCCCTATATCATAATCTTGTTCGCAGAGACCTTGATCGTTTCTCCCTCCCACAAGACATCACACTGGTCCATTATATTGATGATATCATGTTGATTGGACCTAGTGAGCAAGAAGTAGCAACTACTCTAGATTTACTGGTAAGGCATTTGCGTGTCAGAGGATGGGAGATAAATCCAACAAAAATACAGGGGCCTTCCACCTCAGTAAAATTTCTAGGTGTCCAGTGGTGTGGGGCATGTCGAGATATCCCTTCTAAGGTGAAGGGTAAATTGCTGCATCTGGCCCCTCCCACAACCAAAAAAGAGGCACAACGCCTAGTTGGTCTTTTTGGATTTTGGCGACAACATATTCCTCATTTGGGTGTGCTACTCCGGCCCATTTATCGAGTGACCAGAAAAGCTGCTAATTTTGAGTGGGGACCTGAACAAGAGGAGGCTCTGTGACAGGTCCAGGCTGCTGTGCAAGCTGCTCTGCCACTTGGGCCATATGATCCAGCAGATCCAATGGTGCTGGAAGTGTCAGTGGCAAATAGAGATGCTGTCTGGAGCCTTTGGCAGGCCCCAATAGGAGAATCACAACGCAGACCCTTAGGATTTTGGAGCAAAGCCTTACCATCTGCTGCAGATAACTACTCTCCTTTTGAGAAACAGCTTTTGGCCTGCTACTGGGCCTTAGTAGAGACTGAACGCTTAACCATGGGCCACCAAGTTACCATGAGACCTGAGTTGCCTACCATGAGTTGGGTGTTGTCTGACCCACCAAGTCATAAAGTTGGGCGTGCACAGCAGCACTCTATTGTAAAGTGGAAATGGTATATACGAGATAGAGCCAGAGCAGGTCCTGAAGGCACAAGTAAGTTACATGAAGAAGTGGCACAAATGCCCATGGTTTCCACTCCTGCTGCCACATTACCTTCTCTTTCCCAGACCAGAGCTATGGCCTCTTGGGGTGTTCCTTACAGTGAATTGACTGAGGAAGAGAAAACTCGGGCCTGGTTTACAGATGGTTCAGCACGATATGCAGGTACCACCTGAAAGTGGACAGCTGCAGCATTACAACCCCTTTCTGGGGTGTCCTTGAAGGACAGTGGTGAGGGGAAATCCTCCCAGTGGGCAGAACTTCGAGCAGTGCACCTGGTTGTTCATTTTGCTTGGAAGGAAAACTGGCCAGAGGTGCGTTTGTATACTGACTCATGGGCTGTTGCTAATGGTTTGGCTGGATGGTCAGGGACTTGGAAAGACCATAATTGGAAAATTGGTGACAAAGAGGTCTGGGGAAGAAGTATGTGGATAGACCTTTCTGAGTGGGCTAAAAACATGAAGATATTTGTGTCCCATGTGAATGCACACCAGAGGGTGACTTCAGTAGAGGAATATTTTAATAATCAAGTGGATAAGATGACCCGTTCTATGGATACCAGTCAGCCTCTTTCCCCAGCAACTCCAGCATGGGCTCAGCAACATGGACTTCCACTCACCAAGGCTGACCTGGCTACAGCCACTGCTGAGTGCCCAATCTGCCAGCAGCAGAGACCCACACTCAGCCCCCGATATGGCACCATTCCCCGAGGTGACCAGCCAGGTACATGGTGGCAGGTTGATTACATTGGACCACTCCCTTCATGGAAGGGGCAGTGATTTGTTCTAACTGGAATAGACACATACTCTGGATATGGGTTTGCTTTCCCTGCACGTAATGCTTCTGCCAAAACTACTATCCGTGGGCTTACAGAATGCCTTATCCATCGTCATGGTATTCCACATAGCATTGCTTCGGATCAAGGAACACACTTCACAGCAAATGAAGTGCGGGAATGGGCACATGCTCATGGAATTCTCTGGTCTTACCATGTTCCCCATCATCCAGAAGCTGCTGGATTGATAGAACGGTGGAATGGCCTTTTGAAAACTCAATTACGGTGCCAACTAGGTGGCAAAAACTTGAAAGGCTGGGGTAATGTTCTCCAGGAAGCTGTGTATGCTCTGAATCAGCGTCCACTGTATGGTGCTGTTTCTCCCATAGCCAGGATCCATGGGTCCAGGAACCAAGGGGTGGAAATGGGTGTGGTGCCACTCACTATTACTCCTAGTGATCCACTGGGAAAATTTTTGCTTCCTGTCCCTGCTACCCTGAGTTCTGCTGGTCTACAGGTTTTAGTTCCAAAACGGGGTGTGCTTTCTCCAGGAGAAACAACAGTGATACCACTGAACTGGAAGTTAAGATTGCCACCTGGCCACTTTGGGCTACTTATGCCTCTGGATCAACACACCAAGAAGGGGATTACATTATTGTCTGGGGTAATTGACCCTGACTATCAGAAGGAAGTAGGACTGCAACTACATAATGGAGGTAAAAAAGAGTTTTCTTGGAATATAGGAGATCCCCTGGGGCGTCTATTAGTACTACCATGCCCTGTGATTAAAATCAATGGAAAACTGCAACAACACAATCCAGGCAGGACCACTAATGGCTCTGAGACTTCAGGAATGAAGGTTTGGGTCACCCCACCAGGCAAAGAACCACGGCCAGCTGAAGTGCTTGCTGAGGGGAAAGGGAACATGGAATGGGTAGTGGAAGAAGGTAGTGATAAATATGAACTTCGACCACGTGATCAGTTACAGAAATGAGGACTGTAATGCTGTTTTGTTTGTGTTATACTATTTAAGTTGTAAGATATCAAGTTTAAGAATGAATGTTGCCCAAGGATTTGCACGCTATTCTGGAGAGATTTAATGTGTTTCCAGTTATATGCAGGACAGTTGAGTAGTGTCAGGTAAAAGAAAAAATGTGTGCTTATTTGTTTTCATTTGGAAATTAAGTATGGTCTAAGGTGATATATATATATATATATATATATATATATATATATATATATACACACACACTCTGACTCAATTTGGCCATGACTTAACTAAACATAACAATCTTTAATAGGTCATATTTACCATGAGTTCACATCCATGAGAATAAGATTAAGGTTAAGAATATTAATTTTGTTGGAGTTATATAATTCAATCTACCATAGAAATTTTGATGAAAATATTTGTGTTTTTGTGATCATCTGTTGCCAAATGGTCTCCCACTGTCACAGTTCAATCATAAGCCAAAGACTTTGTTTGGTAAATTCAGCATATTTAAGTAGATGAGAATTAATTTTATTAGCATCTGTCATACAGTTGCACTTTGTAACCATGCAAGTGTTTACTATTGGAATGAAACCTCAGTTAAGTGCTAACAATAAGTATATTGTAAGTATATATATATATGTGCCAAGTTGACAAGGGGTGGACTGTCATGGTTAGGGACAGGTGTCAACTTGGCCAAGTTGTGGTACCTGTTCATCTGATTGGGCAAGCGCTGGCCTGTCTGTTGCAATGAGGACATTTCATAGGATTAGGTCATGATCACGTCAGCTACATCCACAGCTGATTCCATTTGTAATCAGCCAAAGGGGAGTGTCTTCTGCAATTAGTGGTGCTAAATCCAATCATGGGAAGCCTTTTAAGGAGGACTCAGAGGAGACAGGTTCCATTCTTGCTTTGGCTAGTGAGCCTCTCCTGTGGAGTTCATCCAGGCCATCCATTGGAGTCATCGGATTCGCAGCCTGCCCTGTGGATTTTGGACTCTGCATTCCTACGGTCACGTGAGACACTTTCATAAATTTTATATTTGCAAGTGTTCCCTGTTGATTCTGTTTCTCTAGAGAACCCTAACTAATACAACCCCTACTGGGGAATTTCTGATATTCTTGCAAGCAACAGGGACAACAAATTCAACAGGCTGAGCCTTCAATCTAGGGGTCCACACCTATGAAACCTATTCCTGCAAAGGAGAAGCTAAGCCTACTTATACTTATGCCTAAGAGTCATCCCCAGAGAACATCTTTTGTGCTCAGATGTGGTCTCTCTCTCTAAGTCAACATGGCAGGGAACTTATGCCCTCCCCCCCCAACATGGGACAGGACTCCCAGGGATGAGCTGTGACCTGACATCATGGGATTGAGAAAGTCTTCTTGATAAAAAGGGAGAAGAGAGAAATGAGACAAAATAAAGTGTCAGTGACTGATAGATTTCAAACAGAGTTGAGTGGTTATCCTGGAGGTTATTCTTATTCATTATATAGCTATCCTTTTTCACTTTGTGGTATATTGAAGTGTCTAGAGAGAAGTACCTGAACTTGCTGAACTGTGTTCCAGTAGCCTTGTTTCTGGAAGATTGTATAACTATATAGGTTTTACAATGTACACATGTGATTGTGAAAATCTTGTGGCTGATGCTTCCTTTATCTAAGGTATGGACAGATGAATAAAAAAATAAAGACAAAAATAAATAAAAATAAGGGGGTGGATTAAGGGATAAAAAAATGGGTAGATTGAAATACTAGTGGTCAATAAGAGTGAGGGGTAAATGATATGGGATGTATGAGCTTTTTCTTTTTTTTTTATTTCTTTTTCTGGAGGGATGTAAATGTTCTAAAAATGATCACAGATGAATACACAACTATGTGATGATATTGTGAGCCACTGATTGTATACTTTGGATGGACTACATGGTAGTTGAAGGTATCTCAGTAAAAACATTTAAAACAAAAACAACACAATAGTGGTAAAGCCATTGAAATATGCAAAACATTTCAAAAAGGACTACCATTAACCCTGATCAAATTTTTCCCTAAAATCAAGGAAAAGGAACACTACCTAATTCATTTTATGAAGCTAATATTACTTTAATACCAAAACTGGGTAAAGATGCTATAAGAAAGGAAAACTACAGGCCAAACTCCCTAATGAACACCTAATAGGTGTAAAAATTCTCAACAAAATACTAGCAAATTGAATCCAACAACACATTAAAAGAATTATGCACGGTGACAAAGTGGGGTTTATGCCAAGAACGCAAGGTGGTCCAACACAAGAAAATCAATTAATGTAATACAGCACATTAATAAATCAAATGGGAAAATCACATAATCATCTTGGTTGGTGCTGAAAAAGAATTCGACAAAATTCAACATCCTTTTCTGGTAAAAACACTTCAAAAAGTAGGAATCAAAGGTAACTTCCTCAATATGATAAAGGGCATATGTGATAAATTGATAGCCAGCATCATACTCAATGACGAGAGACTGAAACGTTTACCCCTTAGATGGGGAATGAAATAAGGATGCCTTCTGTCACCACTGTTGTTAATATTGTGACAACAATATTAAGTTCTAGCTAGAGCATTCAGGCAGGAAAAAGAAATAAAAGGCATCCAAATCAGAAAGGAAGAAGTAAAACTTTCATTATTTACAGATGACATAATACTATACTTGGAAAATCCTGAGAAATCTACAACAATGTTACTTGACCTAATAAACAAATTCAGCAATGTGGTGGTTTATAAAATTAATGTGCAAAACTCAGTAGTGTTTCTATACACAAGCAATGACCTGAGGAGCCAGTTAAGGAAAAAATTCCATTCAAAATAGCAACTAAAAGAATCAAGTATCTAGGAATGAACCTAGCTAGGGACATAAAGGACTTGTACACAGAAAAACTACATACCATTATTTAAATAAAGCAAAAAAGATCCAACTAGGTGGAAAGACATTCCCTGCTCATGGATAAGAAGTTTAAATATAGTTAAGATGTTAATTATACTCAAGTTGATGTACAGATTCAATGCAGAACTAATCAAAATTCCAAAAACCTACTTTGAGGACTTGGAAAAACTAGTTACCAAATTCATCTGGAAGGGAAAGAGAACCCCAATAGCTATAAGCACCCTAAAAAAGAAGAACAAAGTGGGAGGGGTAACACCTCCTGATTTTAAATTTATTATAAAGCCACGTGTGGTCAAAGCAGAATGGTACTGGCACAAAGATACAAGTATTGGCCAATGGAATCGAATTGAGAGTCAGAAATAGACCATCAAATCTATGGTCAACTGATTTTTGACAAGGCCCCCAAATCCACTGAACTGGGACAAAATAGTCTTTTCAATAAATGGGCATGGGAGAACTGAATATCAATAGCCAAAAGAAAGAAAGAAGACCCTTACCTTATACCCTATACAAAAATTAACTCAAAGAGGATCAAACACCTAAATATAAGAATCATACCATACAACTTCTAGAAGAAAATGTAGGGAAACATTTTCAAGACCTAGTAATATGAGGTAGCTTCCTGAATTTTACACCCAAAGCACAACAAACAAAAGAAAAAAATAGATAAATGGTAAATCCTCAAAATCAAATGCTTTTGTGCCTCAAAAGACTTTGTTGAAAAGGTGAAGAGGCAGCCAACTCAATTGAAGAAAATATTTGGAAATCACACATCAGAAAAAGGTTTGATATCCTGTATACATAAAGAAATCACACAACTCAACAACAAAAGAGCAAGCAACCCAATTATAAAATGGGCTAAAGATATAAATAGACATTTTTCTAAAGACCAAATACAGAGGCTAAAACCCACATGAAGAGACGCTCATTTTCATTAGCTCTAGGGGAAATGCAGATCAAAACCATGAGATGCCATCTCACCTATAAGAATGGCTGCTATTAAACAAAGAGGAAACTACAAATGTTGAAGAGGATGTGCAGAAACTGGGACATTTATGCACTGCTGGTGGGAATGTATAATGGTACAGCTGCTATGGAAGACAGCATGGTAATTCCTTAGGAAACTAAATATCAAGTTGTCCTATGACCCGACAATAGCACTACTCAGTATATACCAAGAAGAGCTGAAAGCAGTGACACAAATAGACATCTGCATACCAATGTTCATAGCAGCAATATTCACAATCCCCAAAAGATGGAAACAGTTCAAATGCTGATCAATAGATGAATGGATTAACAAAATGTGGTATATACATACAATGTAATATTATGCAGCAGTTAAGATGAAATGATGTCCTGAATCACATGAAAAGATGGGTGAGCCTTGAGGACATAATGCTGAGTGAAATAAGCTGTACACAAAATGATAGATACTATATGAGTCCACTTTTATGACCATTGTAAAAGTAAAATCAGAGGATTATGATACAGAATATAGGGAACCTAGAGATACATGGAAGCTAGAGATGGGTGAACAATTAGCTAGTGAGGGTGAACTCAAATATAAAGGAATAGATAGAAGTGAAGGTGGTTCACTAGCGGGTCTATAAGTAATATTACCATACTGAAGGTGAACATGATTGAAAGGATTGTATAGACCCATGTGTTTCACTGATTAACACTACAAATATGAATAAGTTCTTGCATGAACTACTTCAAAGGTATGAATATTGTACAAAGAGTGTATAAGGACATCTAAATCAATAGACCAAGCCCTTGATCTTGAGGCTTGCTCTTGTAAAGTTATGTATGTAGCAGAGAAGCTTAGCCTTATGTATAGGTATACCTAAAAGTTACTTCTGGAGGACCTCTTTTATTGCTCAGATGTGGCCTCACTCTCTCTAAGCCCAACTCTAAAAGTGAAATCATTGCTATAAATATATATAAGATTCTACAAGGTTTCATGCTCCAGGTTAACTTTCCAAAAACCTACAATCTCCAGATGGGTCCCTGGACCAGATAAGTCCTGAAACCTAGAGGGTCCAGCCTCTCCAGAACATCAACTAGTTCTATCAACCTATCCCATATTATCAACAACCCCATCCAACAAGAAAAAGCAGCATGGGGATAGCCCAAATACCCCTAAATTGTGGAAGAAAGATCAAAGATGATGGTGGCGTTATACAGAAAAGGTAGGGTTTAACAATTGAGTATGTTTGCTGAATCACTATATTGTTATTTCTTTTAGTCTCCAGTGTCTTAGAGTAGCTAGAAGTAAAAACCTAAAATGGTGGAATTGTAACCCATACCAAACTCTAAAATCTGTTCTACAACTAATTGCATTGTGCTTTGAAATGTATTGCTTTTTGTATATATGCTATTTTTCACAAAAAAGAAAAAAAATGATTGTGAGGACAGAAAAAACACTTTCCTTCTAGCCTCCAATGTTCTGGAACAAATGGTAGGAAAAATCAGAGATGATGGAATGGTAGCCCACCACAAACTATGGGACATGTCCTGTTGAAGAGTGCTTTGAAAATTATTGCTTTTTTCTTTCTTTGTTTTGTATATATGTCATATTATATAATAAAAAAGTTAAAAATAAATAAATAAACACACACACACACACAGAAAGAAAGAATAGTACAGCAGAAAAAAAAATCAAATAAAAATGAAGCAGGCCAGAGGACCCGGGTTCGATTCCTGGTGCCTGCTCATGCTAAAAAAAAAAAAAAATGAAGCAGGCATTAATAGAAAAATTGAAGGAAAAAGAAGATAAATGACTTAGAAAGGCCAAAGAGCAATATGTCAGAAGAAAGTCCCATATTATCAGTAGTCATTTTAAATTTAAATGGATTAAACTCCCCAGTCAAAAGTGGAAATGGGCAGAATGGATTAAAAAAAAAAAGTAAGCCCATTATATGCTGTTTATACAAGTAGGTTGAAAGTGAAAAGATAGAAAAATATACCTTGAAAATGGTATCCAAAAGAGAGCTGGGATAGCTACGCTAATATCAGATAAAATAGACTTTAAGTCAAAAACTGTTACGAGGAACAAAGAAGGTCACTAAATACTGATAAAGGGGCTAATTCAACAAGAAGACAGCAATTATAAACGTATACGCACTGAATGGCAGAGCCCAAAAATATAGGAAGCAAATATCGACAGATTTGAAGGGAGAAATAACGGTAAGAGACTTTAATATACCACTTTCAAGAATGGATAGAACAATTAGACCAAAGAATAAGACAATAGAAGACTTAACAATAAGAAAATAGAAGACTTGTACAATACTATAAACCAACTAGACCTAGCAGGCACATAGAAAACATTTCACTTGGCAGAACACAAATTCTTCTTTAGTGTACATGAATCATTCCCCAGGGTAGACCATATGTTAGATCTCAAAGCAACTCTCAATAAATTAAAAAAAAAAAGAAAGAAAGAAATCATACAATGTTTTTTCATTCTCGTGGAATGAAGCTAGACAACAATAATAGAGGGAGAGCTGGAAAATTTACAAATGTGTGGAAATTAAACAATGTACCTTTAAACAGTCAATGGGCCAAAGAAAAATCACAAAGTAAATTAGTAAATGTCTTTGGGTAAATAAAGATAAAAACGGAATATACTAAAACTTATGAGATGTAGCAAAGGCAATGATGAAAGTAAATTTTATAGCTCTAAATGTTTACATTAAAAAAGAAGAAAGATCTCAAATCAGAGACTCAACTTCACAACTGGAAGATCTAAAAAAAATAACAGCTAACTTTAAACCCAAGTAGAGCAAAAGAAAGGAAAATAGCTAAGTGAGAACAGAGATAAATGAAATAGGGAATATAAAAACAAGAGAGGCAATCAACGAAACCCAAAGTTGGCTCTTTGGTAAGATCGATAAAATCGACAAACTCTTAGCTAGAATAGCAAACAAACAAAAAAGAGATAAGAGGCAAATAACTAAAATCAGAACTGAAAGAGGGGGCATTACTATTAGTCCTATAGAAATTAAAAAGGATTATAAGAGGAATAGTATGCCAGCAAACTGGATAATTTAAATGGAATGGACAAATTCCTAGAAACACATAAATTACCTACAGTGACTAAAAAAGACATAGAAAATCCCCACAGAATGATAATAAACAAAAGATTGAATTAGTTAATAAAAACTTCCCAACAAAGAAAACCCAGGACCAGATTGCTTCGTTGGCGAATTTTACCAGCATTCCAAGAAGAATTATCACCAGTCTTGCTCAAACTCTTCCAGAAGTTGAAGAGGGAACCCTCCCTAACTCATTTTATGATGCCAACATCACCCTCATAACAGAGTCACTTAAAGATAGCACCAGAAAAGAAAATTACAGACAGTATCTCTTAATATTGATGCAAAAGTCCTCGACAAAATCCCAGCAAGCCCAATCCAATGGCATATTAAAAGAACTGTATTGCCATTAACAAGTGGGATTTTTCCCCTGGTATGTAAGCGTGGTTCAACACAAGAAAATCAATTAATGTAGTACACTGCAATAACAGAATGAAGGGGGGAACCATAATTATCTCGATGCAGAAAAGGCATTTGACAAAATACAGCACTTGACAAAATACCTTCTTGATAAAAACTCTTAGAACACTAGGAATAGTAGAAAAATTTCTCACCATGATAAAGGATATATATGAAAAGTTGACATCCTACTTAATGGTAACAGACTAAAAGCTTTCCCTCTAAGATCAGGAACAAGACAAGGATTCCCACTGTTGCCACTGTTATTCATCACTGTAATAGAAGTTCTTGCCAGAGCAATGAGGCAACAGAAATAAATAAAAGGTGTCCAAATTATCAAGGAAAAGGTAGGATTTTCCCTATTTGCAGATGACGTCTTATATATAGAAAATCCTGAAAATTCCACAACAAAGCTATTAGAGCTAAACAAATTCAGCAAAGTGGCAGGGTACAAGATCAACATGCAAAAATCAGTAGTGTTTCTATACACTCGTAATGAACAATCTGACAAGGAAATTAAAGAAAATTCCATTTACAATAGCAACTAAAAAAAAGTCAAATATCTAGAAACAAATTTGAACAAGGATATAAATGACTTATACAGAGAAATCTACAAAACTTTGCTAAAAGAGTTTTTGAAAGATCTAAATAAATGGAAGAACATTCCCTGTTCATGCATTAGAAGACTAAATATTGTTACAATGTGAATTCTACATAAAGTGATTTACAGATTCAATGCAATCTCAATCAAAATTTCAACAGCCTCTTTGCAGAAACGGAAAAGCCAATCATCAAGTTTATATGGAAGTGTAAGGGTCTCTGAATAGCCAAAACCATCTTGAAAAAGAAGAATGAAGTTAGAGGACTCACACTTTCCAATTTTAAAACTTATCACAAAACTACAGCAACAAAACAGCATAGAACCAGCACAAAGACAAACAGACCAATGGAATCAAATTGAGAGTTCAGAAATAAACCCTCAGCTCTACGGCCACTTTGACAAGGATGCCATATCCACTCAACTGGGAATAAATAATGTCTTCAACAAATTGCATTGGGAAAACTGGAAATCCATTTGCAAAGGAATAAAAGTAGACCCCTATTACACCATATACAAAAATTAACTCAAAATGGGTCAAAGACCTAAATATAAGAACCAGGACTATTAAAACTCCTAGAAGAAAGCATAGGGAAGCATTTTTGGGACCTTGTGTTAGCCAATAATGATCCTAGACTTTACACCAAAAGAACAAGGAACAAAAGAAAAACAGATAAATCGGACTCCACAATTAAAAACTCTTGTAGATCAAAGACCTTCTTCATGAAAATAAAAAGATACCTTAAAGAATGGGAGAAAATATTTGGAAACTACATATCTGATCTGGATCAATATCAAGAATACATAAAGAAATCCTACAACCCAACAACGAAATGATGAGCAACTAAATTAAAAAATGGACAAAAGACTTGAACAGATATTTCTCCAAAGAAGACATACAAATGGCAAAAAAGAAAAGATGACTAACAGTATTAGCCATTAGGGAAATAGTCATTCTTGAATCTAGCCAGTTCCCACCACTACCCATGGGCGGCTCAGAATATATCCACCAGAAAGAGCCACTTCTTCCAAGCTTAAATGCTCCAAGGAGGTACCAGAAGTCAATCTTTGCAAGAAGGTACAGTGGGTTCGTTCTAAAACAGCCTCCTTTACATTGGACTACTGAGGGACTGGGGAGAAGGAGAATGGAAGAACATCATGGAATTTCAGCTTTCCCTTGGTCTCGGAGGTGGAACTCACCTTGCATAGTGATGGTGAGGATGCTGACAGCGCTTAGTGCCCTCTGCCTCTGGAAGGGGTCTTTGTGCTCATCAAAATGGTCCACTGAGAGATTCTGGGATAGTCGTTTGGTTTGCTCTAGTAGGTTTGCCTGTAAGAGAAGGCATAGTGGAACTTTTAAGGGCAGGGGCTGTTTCTCCTCAAATCTTCACAAACTACTTTGTTTTAATGCTGCATGAGGAATGATGCTCAATATATTATACACATCAACGCACTTCTTCTCCACTGTATGACACATGTTCAATTTTCTCATTTCTTATTTAATAGATTAGAGAAATTTGGTTTGACCATTAAGATTGCTCGTATATGCACATATCTTGAGTCCTACTCACAGAAATTTTACTTTCTCTGTACTGTACCCATTAAGAACAAAGAGAAAACAAAACTTAACATACCCTCCAGAATATGAAAGGACAAAAAGCTCTAATTTGGAAACAATGCTTGCAAGGGGCAGAAGTGAAGGATAAATTTAGAAAGGAGGGTTAGAGCCAGTTTGTGAACATCTGCCCAAATATATCTTAAAATATCAGTAACTAAAAAGATCAGTCAAAATAAATATCATAAAAATTTAAACTAAACGTCAAGCACTTCCTCAGGCTGTGCTGAAAAAACTTATCAGCTTTTATTTTACTTACAATTCTGAAAGCTCTGGAGATTAAAGATCATAAACCTTCACCTACCCAGAAAATTCTGGCATCTATATGGCTTATTTCCCAAAGGTTTTTACAAGCAGGGCCCCAGAGGTAACTATCCCTTAGTGATAAGCTATACTAAAGATAGCCTGTAGCCTTTGTACACCTATTAACTGTACTAATTAAAGGGAAAAGACATTTTATATTGGGTGTCTGGGTCTTTGTCTATGAATTTGTGAACAAGGAAAAACTTTTAAAATATTTCCTTTGTGGCTCTTCAATGTGCGGTAGTCTGACAGCAAATAATTTTCTAAACCATGAGATCATTCCTCATCACTCTATTACACATCTGGTCTCAGCAGTGGATGGGGTTTGTCTCTGCTTCTGCAGATGCTCCTGAACTCTCTCTTCTCCACCCCATTCTCAAGCATGCACACCCACCTTCTGCCCTTTACCTTCATCTCCCCCCATCTATCTCAGGAAAGTGGCTCCAGTCATCACTTCCTGGCCTGTATCTTCAACATTTTCCTGTCTTCTGATTTTTCTTTTCACAATTAAAAAATGTCTGAAAATCTCCCACTTTAATGAAATGAAAACTTTTTTCTAGTGTATATTCCCCCCATAGTTTCATTTCTGCACATCCAACTGCCTACTTAGTATCTCTGTTTGTGTGGCCCCTAGGCACCTCAAAATCAGCATATTCAAAATGGAACTTGCAATCTTTCCCATCTCAAAAACATGCTCCATTCCTATCTCAATAAGTTACTTTCCACTGTCAGCTACTCAAGCTGTAAAGCAACATCATACCTATCCTTTGCATCCAACCAATTGCCAAATTCTGCCTTCTATAGATCACTGTATTCCATTAAACTTCTTCATCCCCATTGCCCTGGCTCTAGTTTAAGCCACCACCACCTTTCATTTGGATTACTGCAAAAATCTCTTAATTGGCTGTCTTGCTCTCACTCAATCCATTTCTTTCACGTATCCAGGATGACCTTTCAAAAATGTAAATCTTCTTATACCATTCACTGTCTTGCTTCTTTTAATGCTGCTTATCCTTTACTCTCAGGATAAAGGGTGAGCTTCTTAGCTTGGTTTCCAAGGCCTTTTAAAAGCGATCACCCCATCTTAGTCACTCGCCATCCATCCCCAACCTTACCACACTCACATACACATACAATGTCTCTACTGATCACACTATTAAGCTCTCCTTTGTTTCCCGGCCCTTGCAGGTGTTTTCTCCTCCTACAGTGATCCATTCCTCCTTTTGCTTGGTTAATTCATCCTTTCAGCTTAAGTACTGCTTCCTCTGGGAATGTTTTCTGATCCAATGTCTCCATCCACCCACCTCTTTACCTCCCCACCTCCATACTACAAACACCAACTCTGGGTTGGTTGTCTGAAGCACATGCTGTTGGTTGCCGCATCCATATTCCTTAAGGCCTTACCTGAGAGATTTTTCTGGTGATCTGAGCCCCGTCTGCTGTAGTGTACAGCAAGCATAATTACAGGAAACTTAATATCTCGAGTCCTGAGTAGTTTTAACCACTAATGGACTGGAAATGGTATATAAATTATTGCACTCTCACTCCAAGAATTAAATTCCAATTATACTCAGAAGTAACTGGCTTAATAATGCAATTTTAATGGCCATCTTTCCTTACATACATCACTTATCCACATCCTCTCCCCACCCCCACCACCAGTAATTCCTGGGATCACTTTCCAAATAAACTACTTGTACTCAGACATCTCAAGGTTTGCTTCTGAGGGAACCCATGCTAAGACATTGCCCCTTCTCTGTTCTCTGACAGCACTCATCTTATCAGTCATCACACTGAATAATAACTGCCTGCTGATTAGGGGATCTTCTTCATTAGTTGTAAACTCTGAAGTAGGAACCATGTCTGTCTTATTCATCTTCATGTATTCCTAGAACCTACCCCAGTACCGAGAAGATAGTAAACACTATAAATACTCTTAAATAGATATTTGTAAATAAATAGATAAATTGAATAAATTTGTGGAGGAACAACAGCATATGGAAGTGAGTGAATGGATATGGTATTATTAATCTCTTGGATAGAGACTTACCTTTTTAGGGGACTCTCCATCCGAAGCTGATCCTGGACCCTGGTCTTTCCCAGACTTTCTCAAAAAAGACTTCCTTTTCTTACTATCAAATAGTTTTCTCTTCTTTTGGGGAAAAGATGTTTCAAGGGAATTAAGTGAACTTCTGTCAATTCCCATGGCAACCAGAGCCTTAGAAAGGGAATAAAACCAATTAATGACCAGATTTCACTTTCTTGTAAAACATGGTAAATGGCCCTGACCTGAGGAAGCATCCTCTTCTTTCTTCTGGTAGCACTGTACCAATCAGATTGCTCACCACCTGATTGGAATAGCTGGCTTTGTCATCATTTATCTGGGAGCACGAGTCCTGATTTTCCATGGAGACTGCAACCCTCAAAGGCAGCACTGACTCATATCTCATTATTACTAACACTTAGCTTAGTGCCAGGTATGTGCCAGGCACTCAATAAAGGTTTGTGCCTGACAATGCAAAAGTAAGTACTTATTATGGGCTCACTCCTGACAAATATCTGGAGGAGATGAAAAGGAGTATAAAAATGGCCCGTGCTCTGAAAATCTTAAAATCAAGTTAGAAAAATGTAAAGGAAGCAGGGAGACAATTATAATGGCTTATAAATATGACAAGAATTTCAGGAAGGGAGAGATGAGCATCGACTGTCATCTCTAGAGCCACCATTTTCCTTTCCGAAACCCCCTCAAGCAAAGGTTCTGAACACAAACATCTCTTGATTTCCACAATAAAGTCTGGCAAAACCTAGATTTACATATACATTAGTTTTATCCCAAATCAGTAATTTGAGACCCATTCTAGGAGGCCCAGTCTTCAAAAGGTCAAAGAAGAGAATCAAGACCAAAGGTTCCCTCTTCCCAAAGCCTTTGTCTAGGCATCTTTCTGAAGCACAGCAGCACAGTCAATCTGCAAGAGATGCAAATTCTCAGAAAAGCATCAGCAGAAAAGTGCTGGACCAGTCCTCAAACAGCAGCCTTGAGCCGTAGGACCCATCATTTCTGGGGTCACCTCCGAGCAGACCTCATTGTCTGACTCCCACATTCCTACCTCCTTCTCCGCCTTTACTAGCTGCTGGGCTTCCTGGAGCATCTTTTCCTTGGCCTCTGTCTCAGCAGCTACATTCCTGTTCTGTTCTTCATAAGCCATGGTGACGACAGCCAGGGTTAAATTAATCAGGTAGAAAGAGCCCAGAAAGATGATGACCACAAAGAAGAAAACTGAGAAGCGCCCGGCAGTGATCAGGGTCTGCAAGCAGCAGAGCACATGCTTGTGTCAGAAGCCTTCCTTCCTCAAGCGGAAGATTATACAATAGCATAAATCTGGCATTCCCTTGTACTGGTTCCCTCCCATGGGGCAGCCCTGAGCAGTAAGGATGGCTCAGTTGACCACAGCACAGTCTGCAGACTCCCTGGTCACCCAGAGACCCCCAGTGCCCTATCTCTCAATGGAGAGGTATCATCTACTCATTCACAGGGAGGTTTCAAGGGTATCTGCAAAAAAAAAAAAAAAAAAAAGGCAGGAGAGACAGCAATGCTTCATGATAATGATAACTAAAGCTCTAATGGTGGAACATGAGGGAATCTGGACAGCAGCAATATTCCTAGGAAGCGAGATTTTTTTACACTCCTCATCTAAATAGCACGTTTATAATTTCCTTGAAGTTTTTAACAGAATTTCTAATGCATAGCTTAACAACACAACTCTCAAAGATGGGGAACTGTGGACTAGTGTGCAGGGTAGATGGCAGATGATAAACAAATGAAAGAGAGACAAGTGATAGATAAGATAAACAAGATAAAAAAAATAGATGACCTGTTGGTAAAGCTTCTCCCAGGAATCTTGGGTCACAAGCCGGAACATCGCCAGAAAAGACCAGTGAAATTGGTCAAAATTTGTATAACCATAGTCAGGATTTATACTAGTGTTACAGCATTCAAATTGCTCAGAACAGGCCCTAGATATTGAAAACAAGGGAATAGAGAAAGGATTACATTCCCTGGCAGTCTCGTTTCCCACTTCCTCCCTATGATAGTAGCTACTTGGAAGGAGCGTGGGCACACTAAAGAAAACTGTGGTTTCTGGCCCATGCACCAACACCCGTGGAGACTGGAATGTTTGCAGAGACCTTCCCAGACTGAATCCTCTCAGGCCACAATTTAATGTGGGCTCTCATTGACTTTTTTTTTTTCCAAATGATTTTCAAATTCATGTTAGCAAGTTCTTACTTGAAAAATTAAATGCATTCACATAGCAAAAAATTGAAAGTAATGTGACTGGGTGATTGTGAAAACCTTGTCTCTGATGCTCCTTTTATTTAGGGTATAGACCGATGAGTGAAAACAAAGAAAAGGATAAAAAAATAAATAATAGGGAAAGATAAAGGGTGAAAATTAGGTAGATTGAAATACTGTGGGTCACTGAGAAGGAGTGGTAAGGAGTATGGGATGTTTTGAGTTCTTTTTTGTTCTTTTTATTTCTTTTTCTGGAGTGATGCAAATGTTCTAAAAATAATCATGGTGAAGAACACACAACTATATGATGATATTGTGAGCCACTAAATGTATAATAGGTTGGTCTGTGTGTGCATGGTTATTTCTCAATAAAAATACTTTTTTAAAAATTAACAGTCGACTTCCAGGCCCAGATGGCAGCTTAACAATGTGCACATTTTAGTTTGTACCCCAGAACAACTACTAAACAACCAGAAACAGTACAGAAAAGCTCCTGGGGCCATGTCAGTGACCGGATGCACAGCATACCCCAGTCTGGACCAGCTGAACCAGTTGCAAGCCCCCCCAGAACCGTGAGTTCCCCAAGCCGTGGTGGCCAGTGCCCCTCCCCCACAGGCTGCTTCCCAGAGGGGAAAGGAAAGGGACTTCACCAGCAACAGGGGCTGAGCACAATCAAATGCCTATTGTGGAATTAATTAACAAATTCTGACTACTAAAAATAGGCCCCCAGCTCAGGTGAACCTGGTCAAAGTGGAGGTCACTCATTTTTGCCCCTGCACCAAAGGGGCAGGGCTGACAGAAAAAGAAAAAAAAAAAAAAAAGAAGGAAACAGAGGTTTTTGTGGCTGTGTTTCTACAAAGGCTTGACTGCCTTTGGATACAGTGGCAGGGCTTCTCAGGTTGCAACTGCCCCAGGCATAGGCAGAAACAGGCTCATTTGAGGGCTTGTCTGGAGCCTGTACCTTCCCCAGGGAAGGGGTGAAGCCCAACTCAGGTGGAATCCCTCCCTCAAGGAATTCAGACACCAGGGCTTGGTAATTCGAAGCCATTAAAACCAGCCTACAACCTCTCCTCTGTCTCCACCACGCCCCCAGCAGGGAGAGTCTGCCAAAGTTAAAGGTACTGCATCATCTTATGCTGGTGGGACCTGCAGGCAGACAAGCGCCACATACTGGGCAGGATAAGAAAAACAGAGTCCAGAGACTTCACAGGAAAGTCTTTCAACCTGCTGGGTCTCACCCTCAGGGAAAATCGACACAGTTGACTCTTTCCTCCTGATAGGAGGCCAGTTTGGTCTGGGAAAATCTGGGTGGGGTCTATAATACCTAAGTAGACCCTCCTAAGTGTGTGTGTGTGTGTGGAGGGGGAAAGGCACCATACAAGCAGGGCAAGAAACAAGAAAATGAGAACTGAAAAACTCTCCTCTGTTAAACAAAACTTAAGCTACAGGTCCAGATAAAGCTGAACTGAATGTCAAAGAACAGATAGACAACAAATTCATCCAGCAAGAAAACCCTAGGTAATAGAAGTGAAAGCAATCTCCAGAATAGACAAATTAAATGCCCAGGCACCAGCAAAAAATAACAAATCACACTAGGAAAATTGAAGATATGGCCCAATCAAAGGAACAAACCAACAATTCAAATGAGATACAGGAGCTGAAACAATTTATTCAGAATATATGAACAGACATGGAAAATCTCATCAAAACCAAATCAATGAATTGAGGGAAGATATAAAGAAGGCAAGGAATGAACAAAAAGAAGAAATTGAAGTCTGAAAAAACAAATCTCAGAACTTATGGGAATGAAAGGCAAGGTAGAAGAGATGAAAAAAACAATGGAAACCTACAATGGTAGATTTTGAGAGACAGAACATAGGATTAGTGAACTGGAGGATGGAACATCTGAAATCCGGCAAAAAAGAAAATATAGGGAAAAAAATGGAAAAATGTGAGCAGGGACTCAGGGAATTGAAAGACAATATGAAGCGCATAAATATACATGTTGTGGGTATCCCAGAAGCAGAAGAGAAGGGGAAAAGAGGAGAAAAACTAATGGAGGAAATTATCACTGAAAATTTCCCAACTCTTTGAGAGACTTAAAATTACAGAACCAAGAAGTACAGCACACCCCAAAGAGAATAGATCCAAATAGACATATTCCAAGACATTTAATAATCAGAATGTCAGAGGTCAAAGAGAAAGAGAGCATCTTGAAAGCAGCAAGAAAAAAGCAATCCATCACGTACAAGGGAAGCCCAATAAGACTATGCGTAGATTTCTCAGCAGAAACCATGGAGGCAAGAAGACAGTGGGATGATACATTTAAATTATTAAAAGAGAAAAACTGCCAACCAAGAATACTATATCCAGCAAAATTGTCCTTCAAAAATGAAGGAGAAATTAAAACATTTTCAGACAAAAAAATCACTGAGAGAATTTGTGACCAAGAGACCAGCTCTGCAAGAAATACTAAAGGGAGCACTAGAGACAGATATGAAGATAGAAGAGAGAGGTGTGGAGAAGAGTGTAGAAAGGAAGACTATGAGTAAATGTAAAAAGAAGGAAAATCAGATATGACATATAAAATCCAGAAGGCAAAATAGTAGAAGAAAGTACTACCCATGCAGAAATAACACTGAATGTTAATAGATTAAACTCCCCAATCAAAAGACATAGTCTGGCAGAATGGATTAAAAAACAGGACCCATCTATATGCTGTCCCTACTCAAAGGACATGAGGGCAAGGACACAAATGGACATTTGCACACCAATGTTCACAGCAGCATTATTTACAATTGCAAAGAGATGGAAACAGCCAAAATGTCCATCAACAGACAGGTGGTTAAACAAACTGTGGCATATACATAAGATGGAATATTATGCAGCTGTAAGACAGAACAAAGTTATGAAGTATGTAACAACATGGATGGACCTTAAGGACATTATGCTGAGTGTGATTAGCCAAAAACAAAAGGACAAACACTGTATGCTCTCACTGATATGAACTGACATTTCTGAATAAACTTGGAATATTTCGTTGGTAACAGAGACCATCAAGAGATAGAAATAGGGTAAGATATCGGGTAATTGGAGCTGAAGGGATACAGATTATGCTACAGGACTGAATATAAAAACTCATAAATTTACAGCACAATATTACCTAACTATAATTCAATTATGTTAAAACACTGAATGAAGCTGAATGTGAGAATGATAGAGGGAGGAGGGCTGGGGGCATAAAGGAAATCACAAAGAAATATAGACAATAAAGATTGAGATGGTATAATCTAGGAATACCTAGAGTGTATAATGATAGTGACTAAATGTACAAATTTAAAAAATGTTTTTGCATGAGGAGGAAAAAAGAATGTCATTACTGCAGGGTGCTGAAAATAGATGGTAATTAATATTTTAAAATTTCAACTTATGTGTGAGACTAATGCAAAAAAAATGTTTATTTGGTACAAACTTTATATTTTGACTAGTGCATCTCCTAGTATAACTTATGTAGATAGTTGGTTGAACAACATAAGTACATGGAACCTTGGGTAGGACATGAGATTTTGTTGGTTTGTCTAGGTAATGCCCCAATGAATCCCAGAGTGATTTGATCAGTGAGTGGAAAAGTATTTGCAAAGTCCCCTTAGGGGAATGGTGAGAATGGGGGAAAACTCAACTTCCCCAAGTTGAATTCTTGATATTCTCACAAGCACTGTGGACAACCAAAGCTATAGGTTGAGCCCCCAGTCTTGGGGTTTGTCCATATGAAACTTAACCCCACAAAGGATAAGGTCAAACCTACTTAAAATTAGGCCTAAGAGTCATCCCCAAGAGAACCTCTTCTGTTGCTCAGATGTGGCCTCTCTCTCCAGCCAACACAACAAGCAAACTCACCACCCTTCCCCTGTCTACGTGGGACATGTCTCCCAGGGGTGTGGATCTTCCTGGCAATGTGGGACGGAAATCCAGAATGAGCTGAGACTCAGCATCAAGGGATTAAGAAAAACTCTAGAATGAGCTGAGACCCAGCATCAAAGGATTGAGAAAAACTTCTCGACCAAAAGGGGGAAGAGTGAAATGAGACAAAGTGTCAATGGCTGAGAGATTCCAAACAGAGTCGAGAGGTTATCCTGGAGGCTATTCTTATGCATTAAGTAGAAATCACCTTGTTATCCAAGATGTAATGGAGAGGCTGGAGGGAACCACCTGAAAATGTAGAGCCATGTTCCAGTAGTCGTGTTTCTTGATGATGATTGTATAATGATATAGCTTTCACAATGTGACTGTGTGATTGTGAAAACCTTGTGTCTGATGCTCCTTTTATCTACCTCGTCGACAAATGAGTAGAACATATGGAATAAAGATAAATAATAGGGGGAATAAATGTTAAAATAAATTTAGTTTGAAATGCTATTGATCAATGAAAGGGAGGGGTAAGGGGTACAGTATGTAAAATTATTTTTTTTCTGTTTTCGTTTTATTTTTCTGTTGTCTTTTTATTTCTTTTTCTGAATAGATGCAAATGTTCCAAGACATGATCATGATGATGAATATGCAACTATGTGATGATATTATGAATTACTGATTATATATGTAGAATGGAATGAGCATATATTGAGAATGTTTGTTTTTCCTTCTTGTAATTTTTTTAAATTAAAAAAAAATTTTTAAAAATGTAAAAAGGAAAAATAAAGTTACTATAAAAAGAGGTTACATTTCACTCTTAGTCGAGAGGTTATCCTGGAGGTTATTCTTACGCGTTAAGTAGATATCACCTTGTTGTTCAAGATGTAGTGGAGAGGCTGGAGGGAACTGCCTGAAAATGCAGAGCTGTGTTCCAGTAGCCATGTTTCCTGATGATGATTGAACAATGATATAGCTTTCACAATGTGACTCTGTGATTGTGAAAACCTTGTGTCTGATGCTCCTTTTAGCTACTATATCAACAGAAGAGTAGAACTTATGGAATAAAAATAAATAATAGGGGGAACAAATGTTAAAGTAAATTTAGTTTGAAATGCTAGTGATAAATGAAAGCGAGGGGTAAGGGATGTACAATCTTTTTTTTTCTCTATTATTGTTTTATTTCCTTTTCTGTTGTCTTTTTATTTCTTTTTCTAAATCGATACAAATGTTCTAAGAAATGATGAATATGCAACTATGTGATGATATTAAGAATTACTGATTATATATGTAGAATGGAATGTTATCTTAATGTTTTGTTTGTTAATTTTTTTAATTAATAAAACTATAGCAGCTATATTAGTATCAAATAAATTCCTGAAATCAAAAAAAAAGAGGTTACACACAAGAGAATTCCGCTGTTTAGAAGATATACAATGAAGCATTTATAGGTAAAATCAAGATGACTGTAACTTACTTTTAGAAATATATATATAGTGTATACGTTTTTCTGGAGAGCAAAGAAAAGAAACTTGGCAGAACACTAATGCTGGTGTTCGTATTTTTTTAAATTTTCAATAAATTTGAAATATTTCAAAGAAAAAAAAATCAACAGTGAAAAAACCTCCCTAGACTCCTAGTCACACTTTAGCCAAGCAATAAAGAATTAATAAATAATTATTACCAAATCATTAGATAGATGCTTTCTCTTTCTGTATGGTAGAATAGCCAAAAGTTAATACCTGAAATTGCTGCAACTCAGTCTCACCCTTGTTTATACCTACTATTGCAATGATTTTTCTAGCCTAGTCTCAGTCCTGTTTAAACTTGATACTGTAATGGTAACAACTCCATCTCTCCTTGTTTGAATGCATAAAAATCCTAAGCTCTGTAGACAGATATTTGGGCTGATAGGTCATCGGATCTCCTGCTTCATGCCTGCGTGTATGTGTGTGTATGCATGTGTATATGCATAACATAGCAATAAACTCTTTCTGTCTTTGAAACCCCAGTGTCATGGATTGGTTGTTATACACATCAGGCAGAGTTCTCTGCATTTGTTCCTTATCACCACTTCCTAGAGACAACAGTTAACAGCTACTATTGCAAGTTTCCAGAAGCTTCCTATGAATATAGACGTACATATATTTAAATACATATCTTTTACAATACATAAATGGAAACATGCCTGAATGTTCCCCTATACCTTGCTTTTTTTTTTTTTTCACAGAACCATATAGTTTGGAGATCTCCATATAAACATACGGGGAGATGCCTCATTTCTTTTTTGTTAATTACAGTCCTATGAT
Source organism: Tamandua tetradactyla (assembly GCF_023851605.1). Taxonomy (NCBI): domain Eukaryota; kingdom Metazoa; phylum Chordata; class Mammalia; order Pilosa; family Myrmecophagidae; genus Tamandua; species Tamandua tetradactyla. Next base: position 48,398,868 of record NC_135341.1, on the reverse strand, counting down.
TTATTTAATTGGTTTAAGTAAGAATCTTTAAGTTTCAGTGGTTAACATTCTTTTGCTCTTACAAACATTTGGGTGATGAATATCCTTTCACACATGACTTCGCTCATATCACTAAAGAGTACATCATTAAGTATAACTATAGAACATATTGAGTATATGTGCTTTCTTAATTTTTTAATAAATATGTTATCTTTATGTTAGTAATACATGTATGCACTTTTTAAAAATCACATAGCACAAAAGGCTTGCAACCGTCACCTGCATCACTCTTTCTAAGCATCACTTACACACCCCAAATTCAATCAATCCAAATTTTTACTTCCACATCTCTAAATATAATGCTTGTATTGATATTTGGTTTCCCAGTTTTAGTCCTCATTGATTAACTTTTCTATAGCAGGTAAGGTTAGCTCTCTTATAGACTCCCTCATACCTCCCTACAATACTATTCATATGACTACATTGCTTATGTCTTTCTTTACAGAGAAATGTTGTGACCTGTTTTGATGGCTTTTCTGGGTCTTAGCTCTTGCATCTTGCTCTTTCCTGGTTTACTCACAAGTAGCTTCTTAAGAAGACTGGGGAATCTTTGTATATCTTTATTCTACCCCCACAGTTAATTGGTAGTTTAGCCAAAAGTAGAATTCTGGGTTGAAAATCACTTTTCCTAAGTAATAGAAGGCAATGTTCAGCTATTATCTAGTATCCTGTGCTGTTGTTGAAAATTTTGATGCCATTTTGATTTTAATTTCTTTCTGAATGGCCTTTCTTTTGCCTTTGGAGGATTTTAAGACGTCCACCCCACCCCCCATCCCCAAGGTTGTGAAATGACATGCTCATGCACTTTTCCATTTATTGTGTTGGGCATTAGTGGCCCAACCAGGGATTTAAATCTTTATTGCCAGGGAAATTCCCTTGTACTATTTCTTTGCTATTTCCTTCCTTTTCATTTTTTCTGTGCTCTATTTTTAGGATTCCTACATAGTCAATGATGGAAGTTCTGGATTGATATTTATTCTCACATTTTCTGTCTCTGTCTTTGGATTATACGTTATGAGATATTTTCTCAACTTTGTCTTTTAATTCTTTTTTTCGTATATTCCCTTTATCTTACTGAGGTAGTTACCTTTGATTCCTATCTTTTGGAGTGTTTTTGTCAGGAAAGGATGCCGAATTTTGTTGAATGCTTTTTCAGCATTAATCGAGATGATCAAGCGATTTTTCCCTTTCAATTTGTTAATGTGCTGTATTACATTAATTGATTTTCTTGTGTTGAATCATCCTTGCATTTCTGTTATAAACTCCACTTGGTCATGGTGTATAATTCTTCAATGTGCTGCTGGATTCGATTTGCTAATATTTTATTGAGAATTTTTGCATCCATGTTCATTAGGGAGATTAGTCTGTAGTTTTCCTTTCTTAGAGCATCTTTACCTGGTTTTGATATTAAAATGATATTAGCTTCATAAAATGAGAGGTAGAGTTCCTTTTTCCTCAGTTTTTTGGAAAAGTTTGAGCAGGATTGGTATTAGTTCTTTTCGGTTTTTTTTTGCATGGGCAGGCAGGTGTTAGCTTTTATGGGATTTTGATAAAATTCCCCTGTGAAGCCATCTGACCCTAGACTTTTCTTTGTAGAAAGGTTTGTGATGACTGATTGAATCTCTTTACTTGTGATTGGTTTTCTGAGATCTACTATTTCTTCCTGAGTCAGTGTAGCTTGTTTGTGCGTATCCAGGAATTTATCCATTTCATCTAAGTTGTCTAGTTTGTTGGCGTATAGTTGTTCATAGAATCTTATGATTTCTTTTATTTCTTGTCTGTGGTAATGCACCCCTTCTCATTTCTTATTTTGTTTATTTGCATCCTCTCTCTTTTTTTCTTTGTCAGTCTTGCTAGTGGCCCATCAATTTTATTGATTTTCTCATAGAACCAACTTTTGATTTTATTGATTCTTTCTATTGCTCTTTTCTTCTTCCATTCACTTGTCTCTGCTTTAATCTTTTTTATTTCTCGTCTCCTATTTGCTTTGGAGTCAGTTTGCTGTATTTTCTGAAGCTCCTCCAGGTTTACTGTTAAGTCCTCGATTTTTGCTCTTTCTTGTTTTTTAATATAAGGCATTTAGGGCAATAAATTTGCCTCTCAGCACAGCCTTTGCCACATCCCATAAGTTCTGATAAGTTGTATTCTCATTTTCATTCATCTCCAGATACCTACTGATTTCTCTAGCAATTTTTTCTTTGACCCACTGGTTGTTTAAGAGTGTGTTATTTTAATTTCCATTATTTGTGAATGTTCTCATTCTTTGGTGGTTATTGAGTTCCAGCTTCATCCCATTGTGATCAGAGAAAGTGCTTTGAATAATTTCAATGTTTTTATATTTATAAAGACCTGTTTTGTGCCACAGCATATGATCTATCCTGAAGAATGTTCCATGAGCACTAGAGAAGAATATATAACCTTGTGCTTTGGGGTGCAATCACCTATATATGTCTGTTAGGTCTAATTCATTTATCAAGTTATTTAACTTCTCTCTTTCTTTGTTGATCTTCTGTCTGGTTGTTCTATATATAGAGGAGAGTGGTATATTGAAGTTTCCTACTATTATTGTTGAAACATCTATTGCTCCCTTCAATTTAGCCGATGTCTGTCTCATGTACTTTGGCGCTCCTTGATTGGGAGCATATACATTTATGACTGTTATATCTTCTTGGTGAATTGACCCTTTAATTAGTATATTGTCCTTCTTTGTTTCTTATGATGTCTTTACATTTAAAGTCTATTTTGTCCAATATTATTATAGCTATTTCTACTTTCTTTTGGTTACAACTTGCATGGAATATCTTTTTCCATCCTTTCACTTTCAATCTATTTGTATCCTTGTGTCTAAATGAGTCTCTTGTAAGCAGCATATAGCTGGATTATGTTTCTTAACCCATGTTGCCAATCTGTATCTTTTAATTGGTAAGTTTAGTCCATTAACATTCAAAAGGCATTTCTTGATTCCACCATCTTTTCTTTTTATTTGTCAGATCTATATATTCTTTTCCTTCTTTCTCTTTGAATTCTTTAAATTACATTACACAAAATTCTTAGTGGAACTTTTCCATTCTGTGCCCTCCTCCAGACCTCCTTCTCCTGTCCTGTTTTTTCAGCTGGCAGAACTCCTTTTAGTATTTCTTGTAGGACTGGTCTCTTGTTGAAAAATTATTTCAGAACTTCTTTGTCTGTGAAAACTTTAATTTCTTCCTCAATTTTAAAGGACAATTTGGCTGGGTACATAATTCTTGGCTGGAAGCCTTTCTCTTTCAGGATCTTGAATATATCATACCACTGCCTTCTCGCCTACAGGGTGCTAGTTGAGTATTCTGAACTCAGTCTTATTTGATTTCCCTTGTATGTAGTAGATTGTTTTTCTCTTTCCACTTTCAGGATTTTTTGCTCCTCTTCAACATTTGACAGACTGATTAGTATGCGATTTATTCTGTTTGGAGTTCTTTGAGCTTCTTTGACTTGTATAGAGAGTTAGAAATCCCCCCCCCCCCCAATATATCCTCAACTACTCTTCCTAGTCCTTTACTCCTCTCTTCTCCTTCTGGGACATCAGTGCTTCTTATATTTGTGTGCTTTGTTTTATCTATCATTTCCCTGAGTTCCCATTCAGTTTTTTCCATCTTTTTTTTGCCATTTGCTGTTTTGAGTCTTCAAAGTCAATTATCCTGTCCTCTATATTACTCATTCTTTCTTCTGTCTCTTCAAATGTTGTGTGCCTCTAATATGTTTTTTATTTGGTCAATAGAGTCTTTGATCTTCCTGATATCCACTATTTTTCTATTTATTCTTCAAATTCCTCTTTATGCTCTTCTACTGTCTTCCTGATCTCCTTTATGTCATTTGCTATCCCACTTATTTTATTAAATAGAGTTGTATGAACATCTTTGATTAGTTGTTCCAGCATTTGTGTCTCTCTGGTGTTTCAATATGGTCATTAGGCAGGGCTATATCTGTCTGTATTGTGATATGCTTAGTGATCTTCTGCTGTCTTCACGACATGTAAGTATCTTGATTGATTTACTTTGGGAGCTGATTTCTTTCAGTAGTCTAAGGCCTTATGTTTGTGGGATGGTTGCACAGCAGGGAACAGGGCACTCTGTGCAGTGATTTGTTTCAGGGCAGTATAGGCAGAGGTTGGAGATATTACGCTGATGCTTGTGAACATGGGTGCCCAGCGGCCTGGGAGTGTGTAGCTGTGTGGGTGCTCCAGTCTGGGAGGGTATAACCCTGATGTGCACTGATCTAAGGCATGGGGCCCTTTGTGCACATGTGTAGAGCTGCGGCAGCAGGTCAGTGTTATGCCTTCGTGAACTGGGGGCAGATATAACCAGCTGTGCAGGCCAGCACTTTCTCAGAGCTGAGAAGTGTGGCTGAGGACCATGCACATGCATGGTTCTAGGACTGCTGTAAAGTGAGATTCCCAGAGCTGAATGACATGATTGGGGGTCCATGCACCTGCATGAGCCTAGGAGTGTTATAAACAGAGGTGCTGAGCTCAGGTGGGGTGGAATGAGGCTGTGCAACTCTATGGGCAGGGAGGAGGGGCAGGGGTAGCCTAGGTATGGAGGTTGGTGCCTGCAGGGAACAGTGAGGGGGAGGTAGTGCTTGGGAAGGGTGCAGGAGAGATGGGTTGGGTTGCACTTGGGGTGGGGGTTTGGGGCAGGTATGTGCACTGGGGGCTGGTGGGGTGGGGGTGCCTGGAGCAGGGGGAATGGGAGTGGGTGACGGGGTTCGGGTGTGGGGTGTGGGATGAGTCATGGTCACGGGGCTGTGCTGGTGAGGTGAGGGTAGTGTGCCCAAGGAATATGGCCTGGCTTACTTCCTAGTCCCAGGCTCCCATCTGTGCACTCCCACAGGCTCCATGGCTCCGCACCTCCATGTCAGGCTTCAGCTTTCTGCCTCTCATTTCCTCAGCCTCTGCAACCATGGCTGCCACATGTGGTGCAGAAGGCTCTCTCAGGTCAACTGCACTCCCGAATCACCACCTCAGTTGCCCTCCTGTATCTTTTCTAACTTTTCCATGGAGCAGGGCTAAGCTCAATCTAGTCTATTCAGCCATCTTCTTGGATGTATGTTTGTCTTTTAATCCTATTATTAATTTTTTAAATCATCCTTAATTTCTAATAGATTTTTCTCATTCTCTGATTGTTCCATTTTCATCACATCCTATTTTTGTTTCATGTATACAAAATCCTCTTTAATTTCACTGAGGATGCTATTTTAAGTTTTTTTTAGCTTTTTGTGGTTCTCTGAATTCTTGTCATTTTGTCCAGGTCCTCTTTTTCTGTTTCTGTATCTTGGCCTCATTTATATCAAAAGCTTTCTTCAGATGCCTGATAAGCTTGGCTCTTCAGCAGCATTCAAAGAGAGGTCCTGACCTCTAGGAATTTGATTTGGGACAGTAGGGTGACTGAATGGGAGGTGATGATTGTGCTGTCTTTTCCATTAGATCACAGTGAAATCCCAGGTGCTCTACCTTCCAAGAGCTTGTTGGAACTGAACCCATGATACTTCATTTTCCTTATTTCCTGGTCACCATTAAAAATATAAGCCTGGAGAAACATCATCAATGTGGAGACATAAGACATCTACTGAAAACCTCTCCCCAGAGATTCAGTGAAAAAAAGACCAATTCTCACTTTGGAGGAAGGTAAAGACTGAAGAAGGGTCCCAAACACAGAATTGAAGAAAGAGAAAAATATCAGGTCAGAAAGAGAAAAGTATCAAGCAAAGGAGAGCAATAACAAAGGTTAGGCTAGAACTAAATGAAACAGAGAACAAAACCCAAAAGTTGGTTCTTTGAGAAGATCTATAAAATTGATAAGCTCTTAGCTAGACTGACAAAGACAAAAAGGGAGAAGATGCAAATAAGTAAAATTAGAAATGAGAGGGTTTTACCACAAATCCCGAAGAAATAAGAAGATATCATGAACAAAAATCTGGACAACTTAGATTAAATGGACAAATTCCTAGAAACACTCAAACAACTTAAACTGACTCAAGAAGAAGTAGAAGACCTCAACAAACCAATCACAAATACAGAAATTGAATCAGTCATCAAAAACTTCCCATTGAAGAAAAGCCCAGGACCAAATGGCTTCACAGGTGAATTTTACCAAGTTTCCCCCACCACCACCACCAAATAGTACAAATCTTGCTCAAACTTTTCCAAAAAATTTGAAGTAGAGGGAACACTATCTAACTAGTTTCATGAAGCCACCACTACCCTAATACCAAAACTTGATGAAGATACTACAAGAAAAGAAAATTATGGAATACTCTCTCTAATGAATATAGATACTCACAAATCAAATCCAACAGCACATTAAAAGACCTATACAACATGACCAAGTGAGTTTTATTCCAGGTATGCAATGGTGGTTCAATATGAGAAATTCCGTTATTGTAATATACCACATTAACAAATAGAAAGGGAAAAACAACCTCATTACCTCAATTGATGCAATAAAGGCATTTGAAAAAATTTAGCATTCTTTCTTTATAACAAATACTTCAAAAGGTAGGACTCAAAGGAAACATTCTCAAAATGATAAAGGGTACATTAAAAACCCCACAGCTAACATTATACTCAACAGTGAGAGACTGAAAGCTTTCCCTCTAAGATCAGGGACAAGACAGGATGCCCACTGTCACCTGTTATTCCATATTGTGCTAGAAGTTCTAGCTAAAGCAATTAGTCCAGACAAAGAAATAAATGGCATCCAAATTGGAAAGGAAGAAGTAAAGCTTTTGCTATTTGCAGACATGATCCTATGTCTAGGACATGCCAAGAAAAACTACAAAAAAAGCCAATAGAGCTAATAAATGAGTTCAGCAAAGTGGTGGATGCAAGGTTAACATGCAAAAATCAAGAGTGTTTCTATACACTAGTAATGAGCTATCCCAGGAAATATTCAAGAAAAAAAAATCTATTTACAATAAACATGAAAGAATCAAATATCTAGGAATGAACTTACCCAAGGATATAAAGGACCTGTCATGGTCAGGTTCATGTGTCAACTTGGCCAGGTGGTGGTAACTGTTTGTCTGGTTGGGCAAGTGCTGGCCTGTCTGTTGCTATGAGGACATTTCATAGAATTAAATCATGATCATGTTGGCTACATCCATAGCTGAATCCATTTGTAATCAGCCAAGGGGAGTGTCTTCTGCAATGAGTGATGCTTCATGTAATCACTGGAAGCCTTTTAAGGAGGATTCAGAAGAGACCAGTTCTCTTCCTGCTTCAGCCAGTGAGCATTTCCTGTGGAGTTCATCCAGACCCTCCAATGGAATCACCAGCTTCACAGCCTGCCCTACTGATTTGGGACTTGACGTTCCCATGGTTACATGAAACACTTTTATAAATTTATATTTACAAGTATTTCCTGTTTAATCTGTTTCTCTAAAGAACCCTAACTAATACAGGACCTATACATAGAAAACTTCAAAACAGTGTTAAAAGGAATCAAAGATCTAAATAAATGGAAAGACATTCTTTGTTCATGGATTGAAAGGCTAAATGTTGTCAAGATGTCAAGTCTACCCAAATTGATCTACAGGTTCAATGTAACACCAATCAAAATTCAAAAAAATGGAAGAGCCAGCTACCAAATTTATTTGGAAGGGTAAGAGGCCTTTAATAGCCAAAAACATCTTGAAAATGAAGAATGAAGTCATGCTTCCTGACTTCAAAGAATATTATAAAGCCAAAGGAGTCAAAACAGTATGCTACTGGCATAAAGATAGACATATTGATCAATGGAATTGAATGAGATTCAGAAATAGATTCTCTGATCTATGGATAATTGATTTTTTTTTTGCAAAGGCAACCACTGGGAATTGAACCCAGTCTCCAGCATGACAGGTGAGAAATCTGCCACAGAGCTGCCATCCCATCACCCCTAATTGATTTTTGACAAGGCTTCCAAGTCTGCTCAACTGGGACAGAACAGTTGCTTCAATAAGTGGTGTTGGAAGAACTGGATATTCATATCCCAAATAATGAACAAGGACCTCTATCCCACATCTCATCCAAAAATTAACTCAACATGGATCAAAGATCTTATCTCATATAAGAGCCAGGACCATAAAATTCCTTGAAGAAAACGTAGGGAAGCATCTTCAAGATTTAGTCATTTCTAGACTTTACACTCAAAATACCAGTAACAAAAGAAAAAATAGATAAATGGGGCCTCCTGAAAATTAAATATTTGAGTTCTTCAAAGGACTTTAAGAAAGTGAAAAGGTAACCTACTTAATGGGAGAAAATATTTGGAAACCACATATCCAAAAGGGTTTAACCTGCAGAATATATAAAGAAATTCTGCACCCCAACAATAAAAGAACAACCGAATTACAAAATGGGTAGAAGACCCAAATAGATACTTTAACAAAAAAGAAAATACAAATAGCTAAAAAGCACATAAAATGATGCCTGACATCACTAGCTATAGGGAAAAAAAATCAAAGCCACAATGAGATATTTCATAGACTAGCCACTATTAAACAAATAGGAAACTATAAGTGTTGGAGAGGATGTAGAGAAATAGGAACACTTGTTCACTGCTGGTAGAGATGCAAAAATGGTACAGCCACTGTGGAAGATGGTTTGGTGGTTTCTCAGAAAGCTAAATATAGAGTTGCCCTACAACCCAGCAATCCCACTACTCAGTATGTACCCAGAAGTACTGAAAGCAGAGACACGAACAGACATTTGCACACTGATGTTCATGGCAGCATATTCACAATAGCCAAAAGATGGAAACTACCCAAGTGTTGGGTTGAATAAATAAAATGTGATGTGTACATATGATGGAGCATTATCAACAGTAAGAAGGAATGAAGTCCTGAAGCTCATGAAAACATGGGTGAACCTTGAGGACATCATGTCAAGTGAAATAAGTCAGACACAAAAGGACAAATAATGTATGATTTCACTAATATAACTAATTATATGTAAACTCATAGATGTAAAATCTAGAATATTGGTTACCAGGAGATAGAATGAGACTAGAGAATGGGAGAAGTTGTTTAATATGTGCAGAATGTTTAACTAGGTTGAACTTAACCATTTGGAAATAGAGGTGATATAGTAGTTCATTATTGTGAATATAATTAACTTGTGGGTGAATGTGGTGGAAAGGAGAGGTTGAGAATTATGTATATCACCAGAAGGAAAGCTGGAAGTTATAACAAAGTAGATCTTGTGGTGGACAGTGACTGTGAGTTACAATACAAATATTTAAAAGTTCTTTCATGAACTAGAACATATGTATCACACTATTACAAGGAGTCAATAATAGAGTGGTATATGGGGGAAAATGTACCTATTGCAAACCATGGACTAAAATAATAATATCTTCATATTCTTTCATCAACAGTAGCAATTGAACCACATCACTACTAGGGATCAATAGTGGGGAGATAAAGGGTCTGCGATGTTTAAGGTTTTCTTTTTATGTTTCTTTTTTCAGAGCAATGAGAATGTCTTAAAATTTATCATGGTGATGAATGCACAACTATGAGATGATACTGTAAGGCAGTGATTGTATGCTTTGGATGGATTATATGGGGTGTGAATACATCTCAAAATCACCTTTTAAAAAAATATATATATATATATAAACCTATTTTTTTCCAGTCTCCCCTTCCCTGAATGCCCCTTCCCATCAACATATAAAGGAGATTAAGGTTCTCTTAGCTCTGCCTCACCTCTAGAGTTCTCATTCTAAAATGGCATCACCAATTTGCTCAGGTCTGAAGCAAAAGAAAAGCCTATAACATTCTTCTCTCTTTTGCACTTTCCACAATTCTCTTACACATGCATTTGAACACACATATAAACACCAACATCCCTCTCCAGTCTACATATCCTCTTCTTTCTATTGCCTAAATATCTTTGGAATGATCCATCTACTTCTCTTCACTGGTACTGTTTAACCTCATAACTCCTACCTGCACTGACATAGCTTCCTAACTGGTTTCCTCATCTATTCTATCCATCCATTCTCCACAGAAAAGCCATGGGGATCTTGAAAAATTTTAATCTGCCCTGGAGATTCCCCCAAATTAAAAATTTCCATGTCTCCTGTTTCCTTTATGATTAACATCAAAGTTGTGGCATAGATAGGTGAGTAGCCTTGTGGTTGATCCCTCTCTCCCCCTCCTCCCCAACATGCCCCTTGGCTGCTTACCACCACCACCACTACCCCATGCTCACACTCCCAGAGACCACAGGCCTTCACTGTTTCTGTCCTCTCTATCTGGATTGTTTACTCTGTTTCCTCATCTGTTTAAACCTCCTCCTCATACTTCAAATATGAGGTGTAAGGTCACCAGTCAATCAACCTTCAGGGAAGGACATCCAGGCCTGGGCCCCAAACAGACCCAGACATGCCTTGGAAGATGACCTCAAGTCTTTCTTCTCAGAATGCCATTTCCTTGGACACTACTAAATTATGATAAATATGAAACGTCATGCCCCAAGAGTTGATTTACTGTAAAACTCCTGAACTTTGGGACTGCACACAGACTTAGTGAGATTGGGACAATGTAAAAGACTAGCTGTGTATCTCGATGACCTCCCCATGCCTTGGATTTTATCTACAATAACCCTACATGCCCTGTGTGGGTGAGAAGTTAAAGAAGTGCTGGATATGGCAGCTGCTCAGCCGCCCATTAAGATGAAGACACTGTGTGTGCAGTGTGTCCTGCCAAGTATCATTGTCAAAAGCTCAGTAAATCTTGTATTTGATTAAAGTCTGTTGTATCTTATGAGTTTGACCCACCCTGAACCTGTGACCATGAAAGATGACATCAGAGAAGCCTCCTCTAATTCTCCAGAATCACATCCTGTTACATCTGTCAGTACTCTGCACTCCCCCCTTATAATACATATCTCACTTTCAAATATTTACTCTGTGTCCATCTGCCCTGCAACATTTCAGTTTCAAGGGGACAAAGCTGCTTGTTCATAAGTGCATTCCTTGAGCCTAACACAGAGCCTGGCATGCTGTAGGCCCTTGATACCTATTTGTTAATTAGGAATTAATGTAGTCTATTCCATCAGAGTGCCTAGCATATTATCCTATTCTGAAGTGCACTCAAAAAATCTTCACTGAATTGAATCTGTTGCCACACAGAGCACTGATATCCTGGAGGAAAGAAGGATATCTTCTTTCCAACAGGACCAGCTGTTGGGGTAAAAGTGAGGAAGGCAGATACACCTGTGTACATAATTAAAACCATGGTAGTCAACAGATCAGCAAAGAGGGGAAGTGTATTTAAGGTGATAGCACTAAACAGGGAAGAAAGAACCACGTGGGGCTGTCAGTCATGAACTCCTTTCTCAAATTTGAAAGTCTTTCAGACCCACTCCATAAAGTTAAAATATCACTAAATTTTAAGTAGGTGTCTTATAAGCTACACATTCATCATAACTGGGGGCATGGGCCAAATGGGGGAACTGCTCTAAACACTTGGAAATAATTTTTAATTTAATAATGTAAGTTTAAACTTGCTTAGGCAAATTAAGTAATCTGTACTGTTTGAGAACTATCACCAGTGCTTTCACAAATTATTAGATGAAGACTGTCATATCCTTTCAAAGAACTAGAAATGCATGGTTGGGACAAAAATGAAGTATATAATAAACCTCTTACTTGCTGCCCATCCAGGTACCACACATTTTGTATTCACTGGAATTCTCTTTCTTTTCAAAGCAATGGTCTGAAAAAGGAAAAAGTCATAAACTCAGATTTTAAAACTCTGTAAGGAAACAGAATAGCAAATCTGTAAGGTTATTCTTAACACAGATGGTTTTGGATCCTCTAAAATCATCAAAGTGGGTGTCCAGAGAGGAGCTGAGCCCTAAGACTCAGAAAGGGGCAAAAGAAAAGGAGGGAGTAGAGCAGAGGAAGGAAAAAAAGGAGGAGGAAGCAGTGATATCTTCATCAATATCACCCTGCTTTTCCATATATAAAACTGAACTAGGAACTCAGTCCATGGGAAGCTTATAAGACAAGACAGACATGGAGAAAGTATAGCCACTAGAAAGTTAGGATTCATAAGGTTCAACCTCAGGGTAGAGAGGACAGGGTACAGAAAGAAATGATATCTTTGGAGAAAATACTTGAAGAGGGGAGCATAAGCTATAGCTGGTTTGACAATTCCAGGTATTCTAAACACTTCTGCAGGAGATGACAAAGAAGTAGCAGAAATCTAAATGGGAAAGGATAGGGACCTGACACTGCCCTTGTGTATGTGATTTTGGGCTTTTCCTTCTCCATGGAAACCAAAAAAAAAAAAGAGGCAATTCTCTAATAAATGCATCTGCCTACATGAGAAACTGGATCTCCCAGAAGACTCATTTAATGCAGAGTCACAATAGGAGTGGGGATAAATGAGGTTAACCATGCACAGAGGAGAAATCAAGAAGTGAAAGGTGAGGTATTTACCTTTCTCTTTCATCTTAGTGATACTTGTACAGCTCTTATTGACACATTTCTGGCTCAGGCTTCCCATGAAGAGCTGCTGACCTACTAGGGCAAAGATGCTGAGGCAAAAGAGGGTCAGGATCATCACATCAACAAGCTTCTTCACAGAGCGCAGCAAGGCCCCCACTATGACCTTCAGACCTAAGAAGGAGGACAGATGTGTGAAAGCTCCACCCCCACACATGTACACTGGACATGGGCAAGGGGCAAGGAGGGAGCAACCTCAGTCTCAGAAGCCATCAGATTGCAGGCTAGAATGGGAAATTGGCCTGGCCTAGGATTCTGAGGCTCTGAGCTGTAGTTTCAACTCTGTCTCCCAGAAGCTGTATGTTATCAGAATGGTCAACCACTCTGGGACTCTGCTTCATCTTTCCAGCCCTATGACTGTCACATGGTTGTTATGGGGAGCAAATGAGAAGACTTTGAGCAGAAATACACTATGTAGACATAAGGTGTAACTCTGATGACAGTTGTAAAAGCAGCTCCACTCCTGGAGTCCCATGTAGCATAAGGCCCAAGTGAAGTCATACTAGAGAATGAGCTAGATGCCTACTTAATAGTTAGTTCCTCCTACCTACCATTGAAGTACATAAAGTGCCATGAGACATAGATGAATTGGAGGGGAGAGGGTAGGAAAGAAGAACTTTGTTTGGAACCAAACAATGAGGATGTCCTAGGGGAAAAATCTCACTTTACCAGCTATAACAGTTTTGTTTCTCATTCATTTAAGCACTATTTATTAAACACCTACCAGGTCCATGGTATGCTGTTAGGCTGCCAAAGTCATGCACAAAAAACATAACCTTGTGGTGTACTGGTAAATGCTTAATAATCAACTCTCTGAGGAGTTAATTATAAATGATGTACAGTATTTACAGGTATCCCTGTTTGATGCACTCTGTGGTACAAGCCCATTACTCCCTTTCTTCCCTTATGGCCCATTTCAAGATATCAGCATGAAATCACTCTATGCAAAGTTGGGAAAAGATGTCCACAATTGGTTTAGAAACCAGACAAGCCAGTTCCAGCACAGTATTGAGCCATAATCTCTGCTCTCGAGCTGGAGGGCGAAACCCCCAGATATAAATTTTTAATATCTGAGAGGACACTAAATGTCAAAATTTCTATAGATCAGTGTATTAGTTTGTTAAGCTGCCAGAATACAATATACCAGAAATAGAATGGCTTTTATAAAGGGAATGTATTATGTTACAAGTTTACAGTTCTAAGACTATAAAAATGATCAGACTAAGGCATCCAGGGAAAGATACCATGGCTCAGGAAAGGCTGATGGGTCCAGAACACCTTTGTCAGCTGTGAAGGCATGTGGCCGGCATTTGCTGGTCCTTATCCCTGGGCTCTGTTGCTTTCAGCCTCTGTTTCCTGTGGTTTCCTTTCTAAGCATTCACTTAGCTCCACCAGACTACAACTCTGGATTCTGGCTTGCTTAGCATCTCATGGGAAGGTACATGGTGATGTCTGCTGCACTCTGCCTATGTCTAGGCATCTCTCTCTCTCTCTCTGTTGGCATTCCAAGCATCTCCAAGTTCCCAGTTCTGTTGCTTCCAGCTTCTGAAGCTAGTGGTTTCCTCTCAAAGCATCTGTATCTGCAGTCTCTGTGGGCTCTGAGCTTTATCCAAAATGTTTCCTCTTTTAAAGGATTCCAGTAAACTAATCAACATCTACCATGAATGGGCAGGGTCACATCTCCATCTAATCAAAGGCCACATCCACAATTGGGAGTGTCACATCTCCATGGAGATAATCTAATTAAAAGTTTCCTCCCTGCAGTGTTGAATCAGGATTAAAAGAAATGGCTGCCCCCTCAAGATTGAATTGGATTAAAACATGGCTTTTCTGGAGTATCTAATAGATTCAAACAGGCACAATCAGTGTCGACCATGAGTGCTAGGCTTCAAGCGGGAAGAGGCAAGAACACTTGCAGAGTCCAAGGGAGGCCTAGTCCACAGAGGATGAGCCGTGAGAAGTAAGGCTTCCCATGAAGTGGGATGACAAAAGGACAGGAGTCTTGAAGCCAAGCAGGCCATTCACTAAGTCTCCAATTGTAGCCAAACTAGATGTTACTACAACCTCATCCAAGTATATTTTAGTACACAAGTCTCCTTTGAGTCTTCTCCAAGGAAAGATTTAAGATGATAGTTATGATATCAAAATAATTTTTATATAGTCCCATAAAAGACAGTACCTCAAACGCTTACTTCCAAAAAGTATCCAGGGTTCTCAGTGTGTTCATGAGCCAATATGGAGACTCAATATCCTAAAATCCCTAGAGATGAAGAAGGACCCACTGAAATTAAGGGACAGCCTTAACATGCATCTGACATATATAAAATATAAAGAAAGTTCCTAGATTCATTGGGAAAGTGAATTTTACCCTACTTGAAAAAGGTAAAAAAGGAAGAAGAGGGACAAATTCTATGTAATGTCTCCTCATACTGCCAGTTTCTTTATCACTATGCAGTTACTTTTCTGGAGTTTCAAAAAAATAAGTCACTGTTTGAAAGGATCAAAATTGCCTGACATTTCAATATTGAGGCTAAATGGTATAGTTTAAGTCTATACAATTAGTAGAACCAAATAATACCCACAGCTTTTCATGGTTTGCTGAAGCTACTGATGAAAGAGAATAGGAGGAAAAGGAAAAAGATGAGAGAGTGAAGAAGATTCCAGAGAAGGAAGACTTTTTTTTTTTAATAAAGAGAGAGGAAATGGGAGAGGAGAGGCGCTTGCCATAATAGCATCATTTTTGATAAATTGCAGTACATATTCACAACCCACCCCGGCTTCATCTTGATTCACTGGACTAAAGCACCTTCCTCACCTGGCTTCCAGAAAACCACCTTTGGTTTTCCTCTTCTTCACTGGCAGCTCCTGATCATCTCCTTGGATGGTTTCTCCTCTACTCCCTTCTCTGTTAATGTTGGAGTTCTCTGGGGCTCAGTCCTCAGTCCTCTTCTGTTCTCTATCTACATTCACTTCCTTTGTGATCTCATCAGATTTCAGGAATTTAAACAACATCTAGACCCGTGATTTCCAAATCAGTATCTTCAGCCCAGACTGCTCCCTAGAACTTGAGATTCATATATCCAGATCATATATTCTTCCACTTGTATAGTTAACTGCCACCTCAAACTCAAAATGTTCAAAACTAACTCCAAATCTTAGCCCCCAAACCTGTTCATCTCAGAGCACCTTCCCTCCCCCTGTCTTAGTTAATAATGACTATCTTTCCAGGCACTTAGGCCAAAAACCTTGGAGTCATCTTCAACTCCTCTCTTTATCTCATGCCACATATATAATCATCCTATCAGGAAATCCTATTGTTCCTACCTTCAAATGGTATACAGAATCCAATCACTTTCTACCAACTTCACTACCACTACCCACGCTATCTTTTGCTTGGATTATGGCAGTGGCCTCCCGTATCAGTTTAGGTTCTCTGAGAAGCAGATACCCAGAAAGGATTACATGTGCAAGAGATTTTTTTGCAGGGGGTGGGGGTGGGGAATTGCCTGTGGAGCAGGAGTAGGCCAGAAAGACTTTTCAGACTGTGACACCTGGGAAAGGAGAGGGGGAAGGAAGCAGGATTAGATAAGAAGAGTATAGAGTATAGTGCAGCTGTGATAGTCAGCCAGGTTAAAGAGGATCCCTGAGCCAAAGTTTCCCATTAAAAGAGTCCTGCATCCTGCAGAAATGATGTTGGATTCTGCCTTGGCATGGACGTGAATCCAATAGTGGATCCAGAGTGGTGGCAGCTGAGGTCATCAGTCAACAATGCTCCTGGAAGCAGAAAACTGAGTGGCACATTTCCATGTATGATGGTTAAGTTCATTTGTCAATATATTTAGGTTATGGTGTCCAGTTATTTGGTTAAGCAAGCACTGGCCTGATTGTTACTGTGAGGATAGTTTGTGGATTTAAATCATTAGTAAGTTGATTGTATCTATGACATTGTATCTACAGTCAACAAAGGAGATTGCCTTCAAAGACAAGAGAACTCTCATTCAATCAGTTGAAGGTATTGAGGGGAGAACTGAGGATTTCGGAAAACAGAATTTCCATCTCTACTTGAGCCAGCCAGCTTCTCCTGATAAACTCATTGGAAATTTTCATCACAGCTTGCAGACTGTCCTCTGGAATTCAGACTTACCAATCCCCACAGTCATGTTAGCCAATTTTTATAATAGATTTCTTATATATTCTGTTTGTCCTGCTTTCCTGGAGAACCTTAATATGCCATGGCAGCCACCTCACCTCCACCTGATCTTTCTGCTTCTAACTTTGCTCTCCTACCTTCTATCCTCTGGCTCCTCTGCTTAAAGCCCTTGCATGTCTCCCATTTCTCTCAGAATAAAGCCCAAGTTCTTTCAGTGCCTACAAATCTCCCCTTCACCTCTGTGATCTCACTTCTACCAGCTGGGTCCTCACTCCATTTGTTCCAGTCCCACCTGCTTCCTTACTTTTCCTCAGTCTTTGCACTGGCTGTTTCCTATGCCTAGGTTATTCTTCCCCATATATCTCTTGGGTAACTCCCTCACTGCCTTCACATCTTTGTTCATATTTCACCTTCTCAATGACATCTATCATGACCACTGTACTTAAAATTACAACCTGCTTCCCATGACCCCTGGGATTGCCAATGATCCTCATAATTGTCTAGTTTTCCTTTTTCTTTTCCATGACACATATAACTTTCTAATAGGCTACTTAATTTGCTTATTTACCATAGTTATCGCTTAATGATCATTTTCCCACTCCCCAGGTAGAACGTAACCTCCATAAGCACAGGGATTTTAGTCTGTTTGTTCACTAATATAGCACAAGCTAACACAGTATCTGAATATTTTAGGTGATGAATAACTATTTATTTGTTAAATAATTAAATACATGAGTGAAATAAGGTTTGTTTTTGATTCACAAAATGACATTTTGAAAAGTTAAGTGTAAAAAAAAAACACTTTTAACAGGTAAGAGCTAGTGCTGAAAATTAGAGTGACTCACCTGAAACTACTGAAATTGCTTTCAAAGCTCTGAACACTCGGAAGGTACGCAGGGATGACAGACCGATGTTGTTTCTTTTTGAAAATTGTACACACCTACAAGAAAAAGCACTTTCTAAGAAATCCTGGGCTTGCTTAGACCCGTGGGCTGCACTGCATATTGCCACAATGTCTATGAGAAGTATGTTCTGGGGCCTGTATCCACCAGGATGAAATCCATGGCCTCACCTCCCCAGCCTCACCTGCAGTATCTAGTAGTATCACTTTCCACGGCTATGAACCATGGATTGCACAGGCAGGAGACTTAATTTTTGTACTTGGACATAAATGAGGACTCCTTGAAATAGATCATGCAGTTGTGGCTACATCTATGGATAACAGAAATCAATCCAAACATTACTGACTGGCTACTGTCACATGGCTGAACGCAGAGGTGAACCCTGGCAGCCTGGCTCCAGAATCCTACTCCTAACCTCCGCACTACAATGCTTCCCATAATCAAGAGCATCCAACCATTGAAGCTTCAAATGTAAAACTCTGAAATTAATAGAACCTACTTCAACAGGTTTTTGTGAACATTAAGGAAGAAAATAGATACAAAGTACTTAGCACAATGCCTGGCACAACTAAGTAATGCAAAGATTATTATTGTGTGCTGGCAATAGGCTGTTAAACATGTTCTTCCTTCTTACTGGAAGGCTCTTCTCTCTGTTTATTTTGCTGACTTTGTCTCATCATTCAGATGCCAAATTGATGTTTTTCCCTTCAAGAAGAACTTCAACCCACACATCACTTCATGCACAATAATTAACTCAAAGCAAACCATGGACTTAACCATAAGAATCCAAATATTAAAACTTCTAGAAGAAAACATGAGAAAAACTCGGTGACAATACATGCACAATCCCTATCCTTGCATTCACCATACCATATTATAATTGGTATGGTGTCATTATTTGTTTCTTCTTCCCTTCTGGATTGTGAGTTTTAGGAAGGTGAGAACCAGGTTTCTTTATTTATTTTGTGGTTACAACCCCTGTATCTTGCAAGGGCCAGTGTTTGGTGAGTGGATGGCTGAAATAACAGCATGAGTGTTAGCCTAGAAATGGATTTGTGCCTGAGGCCACTGCATGGCACAAAGCTGGTGACATGGTATTGTTTGGAACTGACCAATTTTGCACCAAGAGCTATAGGTATTATTGGGCCACACATAGCCACTCACATGGATCCACACAGAGACCTGATGGAAGCAGAGGGACTTCTTTCCCACCCCAATCTATTCAATAAAAATCTTCAACATTCTTACGCTGTTGCAATGACAATGGAGTCCAACCAGTTCCATGGATCTCGAAGAAAAGAAAACTCATCCAGAATAAAACCTCTTGCCAATATTTTTATCAGAGCTTCAGAAATATAAATCCCAGTAAAGATATACCTGCAAAGCAAATCATTCAGAATAAGAAAGAGTGTGATAAGTAATGTGAAAAGCAAAGAGCCCCATCTGTCTTATCTGACCTTGAAGATATTTTACTCCCGTCATTGTGGCAGTTAACATTCTAGTGTTCAGCAAACCAGAGTTCAAAGCTCCTCAGGCATGTCCTGAAATTTAGAATTTCTCAGAAACAGGCTCATAAATAAAGTTGTAATGCTGCTTTTCAATGCCTAACTTTATGGTCATATACTTGAGAGTAGTTTCAGCCTATGAGAGGTGCCTTAGGACCAGGGTTGTAGCTTGCTACTACAGTTCTAGACCTATCACTCCAACAATGTACAGAAGGGGATGATGGCAAGGGAATCTTGAAGAGTTCATGACAAGGCTAAAACTACTTCTTTCCACTTTTTCCCCTTAGTCCTAGGACTATCATGTTCTGCTCTCTACTTAATTTTATTTCCCTACTGTCCCCTCTACCCCTAATAAACAAACAAACATACAATACCACAATGAAAACACAATACTCTGTCTCTCTTGTTATAATCCCAAGCAGTAAAAAATGCTGGCTCTGCACACACACACACACACACACCTATGCATACACACAAATACAAACACACTCTGATTCCACTTTTGAGACAGATATAATCTAGTCAGTCATACAATCTGCTGGCTCAAAGTGAAAGAAGTGGACCACTGGGGTAGAATATCCAGCCATTACTAGTCCTTAAAGCTAAAGAAGCAAAGTCTTGGGAACTTGAAAAACCCAAAGCAGCTAAGTGGCAATCATGAGGCTGCCACAAGCAGGGGCACCTGTCTGCTTCTGCCTTTTGAGCTGCCCACCTTTTAGGTGACAAATGAACACATAAGATTAAATAATGTCTATTCTGAAATATCATCTTTTAAATTCAGACATAATTTTTAAAGTCGTAAGTACTTTGTAAAAGCTATAATTGCATATTTTGGGGACTTTTGCAAATGTTCATCTGGATCTCAAAGAAAAGAGGCAAGCAGCCCTGGGTCGTCATTTCTGCCTGACCTTCTCCCATCCCCACCATTCTTTCTATTCCATCTGAAGCCTGGTCAATTGTGGGACAGGCCACACCAAGATGAGATCTGATACGGAGAAAACATCTGTACACCAGCAAGAAGCAAGGCTTGGGAGCTCGGTAAGAGGTTGACCACAGCCCACTATACAAATCAGCCCCTCTGGAGTGTGTCTCTGTCAGTTTAAGCATATTTAGGGTACCTAGTCAGGAACATTAGAGGTTTCCAGGTAGGTTTGTAGAATCTCATTACCTCATTCTAGGGAATTTTGCATTCATTCTCAAAGTGCTATTAACTTAGAATCGATTTTCCCATTTAAAAGCTTCCTAACTAAACAAAACTGAAGAAATACTATCCCCATGAGCCCAACTACACAGCTGCATGAGGATTTTTTCCTTCATAAAGACATTTCAACAGCCTTCTTCCACTCCCACATTCATGTATCCACTGCCCATCCAAATCCAGGAAGGGGAGAGCAGCAGCTTTTTTCAACCCTCTACTCCCAGCCTCTCTGCTTCCTACAGCCTGAATGAGCATTATTTTGGATCTCTCCCTTAAGGATCTTTTAGTAATGAAAATGGCCTTAGAGCAACTTACCTTCCATTCTTTTGGATCTCTGCCTTATGGATCTTTTAGTAATGAAAATGACCTTAGAGCAACTTACCTTCCATTAATGGGGAGAGAGAGGACTTATTGCATCTCAGGCCAGAAGTGCTAGGCAGGGCAAACCACTGCTGTGGGAACAATGTTCTCTCTTGGATCTGTCTCTTTCACAGGGCCTGTGGTGCTTACCACAAGGCATCCAGGGGAGCTTCTGAAAGCAATGACCAGCAACCCCTGCCTTCTCAATTTGCTCTCACATTGAACAGGCACCTCTCCAAAGGGGAGTTCATTTCCCCCATTGAGGTTGCCATGATGGTTTCTATTCCCAGAGGTGTCCTGTGTCACAGTCCCTGAGTGGGTTGACCTTTGTCAGATTTCAAATCCCATCTAGCAATAGAAAGGGATACACCCTTCAAAGACCACACCAGAAAAGGAGAGAGTTCTCTAGGGGCAAATGGGCCTATTCAGACTTTGTGGTCTTTGAGAGTGCAAGTTCTAAAGCCTGGCCTCTAAGCCATGTCTCAGAAACCCCTAGAGTCAAATAAAAGAGAAGATATGTAGTTTGAGATTTAGAGAGTATTTCTAGGAAGATGATCGAGTAAGTGGAAGCACTCTCCCAAATTCCCATTTTAAAAATCTGTGGAGGGTGGGCAATGGTGGCTCAGTGGCAGAGTTCCAGCCTGTCATGCCAGAGACCTAGGTTCGATTCCTGGAACCTGCCCATGCAAAAACAAACAAACAAAAAAGCAGCACTGTATATTTTCTGACTTTAAACATTGTACTGTGATAATGGAAGAAAATGTCCCTGTCCTTAGAAAATTCACTCTGAAGTATTTGGTTAATGGGGTAACATGTCTGCAACACCCTCATACAGTTCAGAAAGAAATAATATTTTTTATATATATTAGAGAGGGAAGAATGTGTTATTATGAGGCTTAGCTTTTTTTGTGAGTCCAATAATTTGTTTATTTTGTTTTGTTTTTAATAACATCTTTATTGAGATATTAATAAAGTTCATACTTATAAACTGTTTTAAAAAAATCTGTGGAACCAGAGCAACTAAAGAGACAATGATGAAGGCAATATATAGTCCTGGCCAGGATCTGAAAAGTGAAGGAAGAAAGCTCAAAGGGGCCTTACTGTTTGAACAGATATGGAAAACCTCATGAAAAATCAAATCAATGAATTGAGGGAAGATATAAAGAAGGCAAGGAATGAACAAAAAAGAAGAAATCAAAAGTCTGAAAAAACAAATCACAGAACTTATGGGAATGAAAGGCACAGCAGAAGAGATGAAAAAAACACTGGAAACCTACAATGTCAGATTTCAAGAGGCAGAAGATAGGATTAGTGAACTGGAGGATGGGACATCTGAAATCCGACAAGCAAAAAAATATGTAGGGAAAAGAATGGAAAAATATGAGCAGGGACTCAGGGAATTGAATGACAATATGAAATGCATGTATATACATGCTGTGGGTGTCCCAGAAAGAGAAGAGAAGGGAAAAGGAGGAGAAAAGCTAAAGGAGGAAATTATCACTGAAAATTTCCCAACTCTTATGAAAGACTGAAAATTACAGATTCAAGAAGTGCAGCATAACCCAAACACAACTGATCCAAATAGATGTACTCCAAGACACTTACTAATCAGAATGTCAGATGTCAAAGGGAAAGAGAGAATCTTGAAAGCAGCAAGAGAAAAACAATCCATCACATACAAGGGAAGCCCAATAAGACTATCTATAGATTTCTAAGCAGAAACTATGGAGGTTAGAAGACAGTGAAAGGATATATTTAAATAACTAAAAGGGAAAAACTGCCAACCAAGAATTCTATATCTAGCAAAATTGTCCTTCAGAAACAAGGGAGAAATTAAAACATTTTCAGACAAAAACTCACTGAGAGAATTTGTGACCAAGAGACTGGCTCTGTAAGAAATACTAAAGGGAGCACTAGAGGCAGATATGAAAAGACAGGAGAGAGAGGTGTGGAGAAGAGTGTAGAAATGAAGACTATCAGTAAAGGTAAAAAGAAGGAAAATTAGATATGACATAAAATTCAAAAGGCAAAATGATAGAAGAAAGTATTGCTTGTACAGTAATAACATTATATGTTAATGGATTAAACTCCCCAATCAAAAGACATAGGCTGGTGGAATGGATTAAAAAACAGGACCCATCTATATGCTGTCTACAGGAAATGCATCTTAGACCCAAGGATAGACATAGGTTGAAAGTGAAAGGTTGGGAAAAGATATTTCATGCAACTAACAATCAGAAAAGAGCAGGAGTAGCTATACTAATATCCAACAAATTAGACTTTAAACATAAAACAGTTAAAAGAGACAAAGAAGGACACTATGTTTTAATAAAAGGAACAATTCAACAAGAAGACATAACAGTCATAAATATTTATGCACCAAGCCAGAATGCTCCAAAATACATGAGGCAAACACTGAAAAGAGAAATAGACACATCTATCATAATAGTTGGAGACTTTAATTCTCCACTTTCATCAATGGACAGAACATCTAGACAGAGGATCAATAAAGAAACAGAGAATTTGAATAGTACAATAAATGAGCTAGACTTAACAGATATTTATAGAACATTACACCCCACAACAGCAGGATATACCTTTTTCTCAAGTGTTCATGGATCATTCTCAAGGATAGACCATCTGCTGGGTCAGAAAGCAAGTCTCAATAAATTTAAAAAGGTTAAAATCATACAAAACGCTTTCTCAGATCATAAAGGAATGAACTCAGAAATCAATAATAGAGTGCCAGAAAATTCACAAATATATGGAGGTTCAACTATGCACTCTTAAACAACCAGAGAGTCAAAGAAGAAATTACAAGAGAAATCAGTAAATATCTCGAGGCAAACAAACATGAAAACATGACATATCAAATTTTATGGAATGCAGCAAAGGCAGTGCTAAGAGGGAAATTTATTGCCCTAAATGCCTATATCAAAAAAGAAGAAAGATAAAAAATGGAGGAATTAACTTTCCATTTTGAAGAACTAGAGAAAGAAAAGCAAACTAACCCCAAAGCAAGCAAAAGGAAAGACATAATGAAGATTAGAGCAGAAATAAATGAAACTGAGAACATGAAAACAATCAAGAAAATCAACAAAACCAGAAGTTGGTTCTGTGAGAAAATCAAAAAGATTGATAGACCCTTAGCAAGATTGACAAAAAGAAGAAAAGAGAGGATGCAAATAAACAAAATCAGAAATGGAAGAGGAGACATAACCACTGACCCCACAGAAATAAAGGAAGTAATGAGAGGATACTATGAACAACTTTATGCTAATAAACTCGACAATGTAGATGAAATGGACAACTTCCTAGAAAGGCATGAACAACCAAATTGACTCAAGAAGAAATAGATGACCTCAACAAACCAATTACAAGTAAAGAAATTGAATCAGTCATTCAGAAGCTACCCAAAAAGAAAAGTCTAGGACCAGATGGATTCACATGTGAATTCTACCAAACATTCGAGAAAGAATTAGTGCCAATCCTGCTCAAACACTTCAAAAAAAATTGAAGAGGAGGGAAAGCTACTTAACTCATTCTATGAAGCCAACATCACACTCATACCAAAGCCAGATGAAGATATTACAAAAAAAAGAAAATCACAGACCAATCTCTCTTATGAACATAGATGCAAAAATCCTCAATAAAATTCTTGCAAATTGAATCCAACAGCATATGAAAAGAATTATACACCATGACCAAGTAGGATTAATCCCAGGTAAATAAGGATGGTTCAACATAAGAAAATCAATTGATGTAATAAACCATATCAACAAATCAAAGCAGAAAAAACACATGATTGTCTCTATTGATGCAGAAAAGGCATTTGACAAAATTCAACATCCTTTCCTGTTGAAAACACTTCAAAGGATAGGAACAGAAGGGAATTTCCTTGACATGGTAAAGGGAATATATGAAAAGCCCACAGCTAATATCATCCTCAATGGAGAAAAACTGAAAATTTTCTCCCTAAAATCAGGAACAAGAAAAGGATGTCCACAATCACCATTGTTATTCAACATTGTATTGGAAGTTCGAGCCAGAGCAATTAGACAAGAAAAAGAAATACAAGGCATCAAAATTGAAAAGGAAGAAGTAAAACTCTCACTGTTTGCAGACAATATGATACTATATGTCAAAAATCCTGAAAAATCCACAACAAAACTACTAGAGCTAATAAATGAGTACAGCAAAGTGGCAGGTTACAAAATCAATACTCAAAAGTCTGTAGTGCTTCTACCCCCAAGAGAACCTCTTTTGTTGCTCAAATGTGGTCTCTCTCTCCAGCCAACACAACAAGCAAACTCACTGGCTTCCCCCTGTCTCTGTGGGACATGACTCCCAGGGGTGGTGGACCTTCCTGGCAATGTAGGACAGAAATCCTAGAATGAACTGAGACTCACCATCAGGGGATTGAGAAAACTTTCTTGACCAAAAGGGGGAAGAGCAAAATGAGACAAAATAAAGCATCAATAGCTGAGAGATTGCAAACAGAGTCGAGAGATTATCCTGGAGGTTATTCTTATGCATTAAATAGCTATCACCTTGTTAGTCAAGATGTAATGGAGAGGCAGGAGGGAACCACCCGAAAATGTAGAGCTGTGTTCCAGCAGCCATGTTTCTTGAAGATGATTATATAATGATACAGCTTTCACAATGTGACTGTGTGATTGTGAAAACCTTGTGTCTGATGCTCCTTTTATCTACCTTATCAACAGATGAGTAAAATATATAAAATAAAAATAAATAACAGAGGGAACAAATGTTAAAATAAACTTAGATTGAAATGCTAGTGATCAATGAAAGGGAGGGGTAAGGGGTATAGTATGTATGAATTTTTTTCAGTTGTCTTTTTATTTCTTTTTCTGAATAGATGCAAATGTTCCAAGAAATGATCATGATGATGAATACACAACTATGTGATGATATTGTAAATTACTGATTATATATTTAGAATGGAATGATCAAAAGTTAAGAATGTTTGCATTTGTTTGGTGTTTTTTGGTATTTTAAAAAAATTTAAAAATTATTTTTAAAAATCTGCAGTTTTTCTATATGCTAGTAATGAACACTCTGAGGGGGAAATCATGAAAAAAAATCCATTTACAATTGCAACCCAAAGAATAAAATATTTGGGAATAAATTTAACTAAACAGACAAAAACCTATACAGAGAAAACTATAAGAAATTGTTAAAAGAAATCACAGAAGCCCTAAATAAATGGAAGGGCATACCATGTTCATGGATTGGAAGACTAAATATAGTTAAGATGTCAATTCTACCAAAATAGATTTACAGATTCAATGCAATACCAATTAAAATCCCAAAAACTTACTTTTCAGAAATAGAAAAATCAATAACCAAATTTATCTGGAAGGGTAGGGTGCCCTGAATAGCTAAAAGTATCCTGAGAAAGAAAAATGAAGTCAGAGGTCTCACACTACCTGACTTTAAGGCATATTATGAAGCTACAGTGGTCAAAACAGCATGGTACTGACATAAAGATAGATAAACTCACCAATGGAATCAAATAGAGTGTTCAGATATAGACCCTCTCATCTATGGACAATTGATCTTTGATAAGGCAGTCACCTGGGACAGAACAGTCACTTCAATAAATGGTGCCTGGAGAACTGGATATCCACATGCAAAAGAATGAACGAGGATCCGTATCTCACAACCTATACGAAAATTAACTCAAAATTGATCAAAGATCTAAACATTAGATCTAAGACCATAAAACTGTTAGAAGAAAATGTAGGGAAATATCTTATAAATCTTATAATAGGAGATTCTTTCCTAGACCTTACAACCAAAGCACAAACATTGAAGAAATAAATAAATAAATGGGAACTCCTCAAAATTAAACACTTTTGTGCATCAAAGAACTTCATCAAGAAAGTAAAAAGACAGCCTACACAATGGGAGACAATATTTGGAAATGATATATCAGATAAAGGTCTTGTATCCAGAATATATAAAGAGATTGTTCAACTCAGCAACAAAAAGACAGACCACCCAACTACAAAATGGGCAAAAGACATGAACAGACATTTCTCAGAAGAGGAAATACAAATGGCCAAAAGGTACATGAAAAGATGCTCAACTTCCCTGGCTATTAGAGAAATGCAAATCAAAACCACAATGAGATATCATCTCACACCCACCAGAATGGCCATTATCAATAAAAAAAAAATTACAAGTGCTGGAGAGGATGTGGAGAAAGAGGCACACTTATCCATTGTTGGTGGGACTGTCAAATTGTACAACCACTGTGGAAGGTAGTTCAGTGGTTCCTCAGGAAGCTAAGTATAGAATTGCCATAGGACCCGGCAAGAGCATTGCTAGGTATCTACTCAGAGGACATGAAGGCAAAGACACAAATGGACATTTGCACACCAATATTTATAGCAGCATTATTTACAACTGCCAAGAGATGGAAACAGCCCAAATGTCCATCAACAAACAAGTGGCTGAACAAGCTGTGGTATATGCATATGATGGAATATTATGTAGCTGTAAGTCAAAATGAAGTTATAAAGTATGTGACAACATGGATGGACTTTAAGGACATTATGTTGTAAAAATTCAGAAATGGATAGCACAATACTACCTAACTGTAATACAATAATTTTAGAATACTGAATGAAGCTGAATGTGGGAATGATTGAGGGAGGAGGCCTGGGGCACAAATGAAATCAGAAGGAAAGATATACGATAAAGACTGAGATGGTATAATCTAGGAATGCCTAGAGTGTATAATGATAGTGACTAAATGTACAAATTTTAAAATGTTTTGCATGAGGAAGAACAAAGGAATGTCAATAATGAAGGGTGTTGAAAATAGATGGTAATTAATATTTTAAAACTTTGACTTATGTGTGAGAGTAAAGCAAAAAATGTTTATTTGGTACAAAATTTATATTTTGACTAGTGCATTTCCTAATATAACTTATGTGGACAGCTTAATTGAACACCATATATGCATAGAACCTTAAGCTGGGCATGAGATTTTGTAGGTTTGTCCAGAGTGATGCCTCGATTAATCCCAGAAGGATTTGAACAGTGAATAAAAAAATATTTGCAGTCCCCTTGGGGGAATGGTGAGAAAGGGGGAAAATTCAACTAATCCAAGTGGAGAATTCTTGATATTCTCACAAGCAATGGGAACAACCAAAGCAATAGACTGAGCCCCCAATCTTGGGGTTTGTTCACATGAAACTTAACCCCACAAAGGATAGGCTAAACCTACTTAAAATTAGGCCTAAGAGTCACCCCCAAGAGAACCTCTTTTGTTGCTCAAATGTGGCCTCTGTCTCTCAGCCAACATGAAAAGCAAACTCACTGCCCTCCCTATTTCTATGTGGGACACGACTTCCAGGGGTGTGGACCTTCTTAGCAATGTGGGACAAAAATCCTAGAATGAGCTGGGACTCAGCACCAAGGGATTGAGAAAACCTTCTCGACCAAAAGGGAGAAGGAAGAAATGAGACAAAATTAAGTGTCAATGGCTGAGAGATTCCAGAGTCAAGAGGTTATCCTGGAGGTTATTCTCACACATTAAATAGATATCACCTTGTTAGTCAAGATGTAATGGAGAGGCTGGAGGGAACTGCCTGAAAATGTAGAGCTGTGTTATAGTAGCCATGTTTCTTGAAGATGATTGTATAACGATAAAGTTTTTGCAATGTGACTGTGTGATTGTGAAAACCTTGTGTCTGATGCTTCTTTTATCTACCTATGGACAGATGAGTAAAATGTGTGGATTAAAAATAAATAAAAAAGGGGGAACAAATGTTAAAATAAATTTAGTAGATTGAAATGCTGGTGATCAGTGAAAGGGAGTGGTAAGGGGTATGGCCTGTATGGATTTTTTTCTGTTGTCTTTTTATTTCTTTTTCTGAATTGATGCAAATGTTCTAAGAAATGATCATGATGATGAATATACAACTACGTTATTAAAAAAAAGAATGCTAAAAAAACACACAGTTCTTCAAAGGAAAGATGGCTAACTTTCAACTGATGTTTTTTCTTACGTGGGAAGGCACAGGGAGATCTCTGCTGTCCTTCTCTCCAGGCCTTTGGGTTCCAACAACTTTCCCTGGGGTAATTTCTTTCTGCATCTCCAAAGGCCTGGGCTGAGCTGTGAGTGCTGAGATGAGGTATGCTGAGCTGCTTGGGCTGTGCTATGTTGAGCTCCCTCATTTAAGCACCAGTTAATTAAATCAAACATCATTCATCGCAGCAGGCATGCCTCCTAGCCAACTGCAGATGTAATCAGCAACAGATGAAGTTCACATGCCATGGCTCATGTCCACAGCAATAGAACTAGGCACCTTCACCTGCCCAAGTTGACACCTGAATCTAACTATCACAGCAGTTTCCTCCCAATGTAAGGTAACTGCAATGCATGAGAATTATGAAAATTGGTAAAATTTTTGTTATGAGAAGCTCCCCAAATTTACCACCCAACACTGGCAATGTCTGCAGTCCTGTAGTTTTGAGGATAGAGGGGAGGGTTGGCAGAGTAGCTGGAAATTTCAGAGGGAAATCCTGGAAGTAAGAAAGCAACACAACAGAGGCTAGAAGACATTGGAATGATATACTTAAAATGTTAAATGAAAATATATTTTTAGCCCAGAATTCCATGTATGGTGAAACTAACCTTTGAAAGAGAATACAAAATAAAGACATTTTCAAATAAAAATTAACTGAAAGAATTTGTGGCCCACAGTACTGAACTACTAGTTAAGTTAAAGGAAATTGTTCTGGCTGAAGGGAAATGACACCAGAAGATAACTTAGATCTATAGGTAGGAGTATATAAGGCATAGGAATGTGTGAGGTAAAAATTATGACCTGTATTACTGGACTTATGTTAATATTAATATATGATAGAACAACACAAAAATTGGGGGAGAAGTAAATGGTACTCTACTGTGACAATATTCCTCTCTTTTACCTGGAATAATTCAATATTAAATCTAAGTAGATTGTGATAAATTAAGGATATATATTTAGGATATATATTTTAATCCCTGGAGCAGCAACTAAAAAATAGTGCTAAGAGTTGCAGCTAAAGATCCTGTAGAGGATTAAAATGAAATACTAAAACATTTCTGATTCATACACACACACACACACACACACACACACACACACACACACACCCACACACACACACAGTTTCTTACAAAGCTAACTATATACTGACCAAAAGACCCAGCAATTCAACTCTCAGGTATATTTCTAAGAGAAATGCAAACATACATCCACAAAAAAGACTTATACAAAAATGTCCATAGCAACTTTATTTAGAATAGCCAAAATCTGGAAATAGATCAAATGTTCATCAACAAGCGAGTGGGTTTCAGAAGAGGTCAAAATTGATGACTGAAATTCCCAGTTTTAGGGTAACAACATTTGTTATCTTCCACAAGTGTCTGCATTGCTTGGGGAGAAGGATGAAGAGGCACTGCATTATTTGACAAGAGTTGAAGTGACAGAATTTGAAGATATTAAATCAGGTTACAGAATAGATTTTTATTTTGACAAAAATCCTCACTTCAAAATTAAAGTTCTCTCCAAAGAATTTCACCTGAATGAGAGTGGTGATCCATCCTCAAAGTCGACTGAAATCAAATGGAAATATAGAAAGGATGTGATGAAACATTCAAGTCAAACACAGAATTATGCCAGCAGGAAAAAGGAGCAAGAAGAGGCAGCATGAAGAACCAGAGAGCTCCTTTAACCTGGTTTACTGACCGTTCTGATGCAGGGGCAGACGAGTTAGGAGAGGTCATCAGAGATGATATCTGGCCAAATCCATTACAGTACTATTAACTGAATTGCTAAAAGAAATCAGGGGAGATCTAAAATAGGTGGAAAGACGTTCCTTACTCATGGATAGGAAGGTTGAATGTCATTAAGATGCCAATTCTACCCAAATTGAGCTAAGAATCAATGTAATGCCAATCAAAATTTCCACAACCCATTTTGAAGACTTGGAAAAGCTAGTTATCAAATTTATGTAGAAAGGAAAGAGAACTTGAATAGCTAAAAAAAAAAAAAAAGTAAAGTGGGGGGACTAACACTTCTTGACTTTAGCAGTTATAATGAAGTCAAATTGGTCAAAACAGCATGGTACTGGCACAAAGATAGAAATATTAACCAATGGAATTGAACTGAGAGTGCAGAGATAGACCAGAGGGGAAGGATGATGAGGATGAAGAAGAAGGATTTGGAAGATATGGATGAAGAAGAGGATGAGGATGAAGGGGAAGAAATGAAGATGATGATGCAGGCAAGAGAGAGGAGGATGAAGGAGAACATGACTAATAGAGCACTGATGGGTTCCAACCCTTCCCTTTTAATTTTCTCCAGTCCCGGCGAGCAAGTTGCAGTTTTTCTTTTTTTTTTTTCCTCTTGTGCTCAGTTGCCCTGTTCTGACATCTCTTTTCTCTCCCTCATACCATGGTTCTC
Source organism: Tamandua tetradactyla (assembly GCF_023851605.1). Classification (NCBI taxonomy): domain Eukaryota; kingdom Metazoa; phylum Chordata; class Mammalia; order Pilosa; family Myrmecophagidae; genus Tamandua; species Tamandua tetradactyla. The sequence continues at coordinate 48,367,694 of NC_135341.1, read as the reverse complement.
AACTTACTTGGGGGGAAATACCTTGCACAAAATACGGTGTGAAAAGAATCTCTACCGTTTCTGTTCCAAATTCATTTTTAACCTTTCTTGTCTCAATAAAAAACTTTATAGAATCAACACACCACTGCACTCTGTGGGGAAAAAAAAGAAAAACCAGCTCTCTTTGCTCTGCTGGAAGCTGGAAGGTGCGAGGCCTCTGTGTAATAGTGCATAGAATTCTAGCTTTTTCCCCTCCTTTCTCTGTATATTGAGCTCAGAGATTATACTGTCTCCATGTGAACATGGACAGTTAGCATTTACCAACATGCATCTGCCTACTTTCTCTTGTTTAAAAAAAGAAAAAATATTAATAAATGGGGCTATAGAAGGTCAGCAAAGGGTGGGTTTGAGATGTTTGGGTGGGTTAAGTGGGCATGTGGACAAATGGCTTCCCCTTTCTCATGTTTAATTGTGATATTTCAGACGGACACACTACAGTTTAAGATGACACTTTTAAAATAAAATTCTCTTCTAATGATGACTTGAGTCCTGCCACTCAATGGGAGAATCAGCAGAACCTGTAGGATTTTCTTTGGAATTGACATTCTGTATTGTAATTTGTTCCTGTTTATTTTTAAATTTTCTTTTTGTTTCACTGGAAAGGAAAGAGGATGCTCAGTTTTAAACGTTTGAAGTATACAAATTGCCTTGTTACAATAAAACTAAATGTATACACAAAAGAAGAAAAACAAGCGAGTGGAAACCAAATTGGGGTATATCCAAATGAAATACTACTTAGCAATATATAGGGAAAAACAAACTAGTGATACACATGTTGTTACAACATGGATACTTTGCAGGACACTATGCTAAGTGAAAGAAACAGACGTAAAAGATTGTATGTCATATGATCTCGTTTTTATGCAATTTCAGAAAAGACAAAACTAGTACAGTGATAGAAAACAGATTAGTATTTGCTAGGATTGGAAATGGGGAAAGGAATTGACTGCAAACAGTCACCAGCAAACTCTTTGTGACAATTGAAATGTTGTGTATGTTGATTGTGATGACCTCTATCACACAGCTGAACCCCAATAATAGTCTCTTATTATTTACTCAATTTATTATTCAATACACTCCTGAAAGGTTAAAGCATTGAATATTTAGACTAGAAAAACTAGGACAATATATGAGAATATTCATCAAAATATGGAACTTTCTAAGTTAAAAAGTTAACTTATGTATGTGAAAAGCCAATTTAAAATGACAGGCAAAAATGGCAAACAGAAATATTTATTTTGAAAACAAAAACAAAAAAAATCAATGCCCATGCCCAACTCAATTAGAAGTTATGTTTAACTCAATAACTTAGTAAAAAAAAAAAAGTGAAATTCTGAAAAAAGAATATGGTATGACTGGTTATTAGAATACATCACTGATGGCAGGATAAACTGATACAAACTTTTTGACTAATAATTTGTCAACATATACATATTTAAAGCATTAGAATGTTTGCACCTTTTGACCTAGCAAACCCATTTCTAAGACTCCAGTCTAGGAAAATAATAATATTTGTATGCTTTATACAAAAAGGATGCTTGTTGAAATGTAATTTGTAGTAGTAAAATTGTGGTTTATTTACCTGATAAAATATTATAGAGGATTCCTAAATGGATTCCTAAAAAGTCTATGTAAGTCTTTGTAAGCTATGGAAGCTGTTAAAAGCTAAACATAAAATTGTATGTGTGCTACTAGTACAAGTGTAATTATCAATTTGTAATCAGTGTAAAAATTTTTTAATTATAATTAAAAAAATAATAATAATTGTAGAGAAATATACAAAAATAAAACTGACTGCCAGCATCTGCGTTGGGAATTGGGACTATAGATTATTTTTTCTTTCTCCCTATAGCTAAACTCTTAATGTAATCATAATTCTGAAGATTCTCTAAGTACTTAGGATGGGGGAGTAAAGGAAAACACACTTACTCGGCAGTGTCTGTGCCATTGCCACTGTCCTTAGGAGAAGATATGGCCATGAACACACAGTTGATGATAACGGTGCAGATGATGAACATGCTGAAAGCTGTGACTGGAGTCCATTAAGGCAGATATCCTGCAGAGTGGCAGGTGTGACTGGCTACTGTAGTGGAGGCAGGGGGTACTACTGCAGGCCCCCATCCACAGGTGCATCTATCCTCCAACTGTGAATTGGCTGAGGACAATTCACAGCTGTCCCCTCCTCTGGGGTACTGTTCTTGGAAGGGGAGCCCCCCCACCTGGAGGGCTATGCACCCCTTTCCACATGTCTGGCTGACTCAGACTTATGAAACCGGCCCTTTATACCAACCCAGGACATTTCTGGGGGTGCAATTCCTGCTCCAGAGCTCTCTGTGGGCTCAGGCTTAGGCTGACTCCAGCTGAGACCACATCCTTGTTTAGCTCCTCCTTTAGCCCCATCTGACTTCCTTCTCTTTCCTTCCTCAGACGGTATCCACCACCACCACCACCACCCCCACACCCTCCCCAACTAAACCACCTAAACAAAAATCCCAGTTTCAGACCCTGCTTCTAGGGAATCTGATGTAAATAGTTATTTACTAGCTTTCCCCTTAATATTTCATTATCTCTACCAAGAATTCTGAGATATTCTCAGCCTGAGCCTGCAGGGCGACCCAGAGCCCTAGACCTTCCTCAGCCTGAGTGTCCACGCCAACCCCATTCATGGCAATGGGCTCTCTGATTGACTTCCCCATCATATCTTTCCCCACAACTGCTCTCAGGCTAGCAGATCTCATCCCTCTCTCTGGCTCTGCAAACTTGCTCTTCTCTAGGTAAGGAAGCTTCAGCTCATCAGCCTAACCCAGCTCGGTAACTACTTCAGCATTCTTTCCTCTAACACCTGATGCTCATGCACTTTTCACATGACCTGGGCTTCATAAAAGGTATACGAAAAGGATATGAATGGACTAAGATTCTAATAGCTAAACTTCTGATTGAATTGAAAGGTCCCAGAATGAACAAGGCACTTTTGGCACTGAAGCGGTAGATTGTTCTCTTTTTGTTCAGCACCATAAATGTCTGCAAAACAAACAAACACAACAGGAATTACATGCAGTGGCAAAGCAATATTCAATATGAGATCATTTAGACAAAACCCAGTGGTACCATTGGCTTAGGTGTGGTTTGGCTTGTTATGATAATAAAGCTTATGTCATTCTAAAGCTTGAGGTACCTTCTAACCAGCCTACACTGGGGCTCTGGAGGCCAATGGATCCCCTACATGGCCTTATCTCATCAGAAGCCTGAGAGAAGTGTTGACTGTGGATTCTTCATGAGATGGGATGCTCTGAAAGCACAAGTGATGGAGAGCATGGGCTCTGCAAATACAGAACAGAAAGTAGGGAATAAAATAATAACCAAGGCAATCCAAAGCCCTTAATAATATTCTGCATCCTCCATAGTACATATCTGTGGAGACAAGGATTAGAGGAAAACTTGAAGAGACAAAAGTAGGTTTGAACATTCACGTTTAGCAGATTATTTTAAATCATTTTGATTATTAATAAAAACTTTTTAATGAACCTTAGAATAGTCAAGGATCTAAAGAGTCCAGATTGTTACCTCCAGGTCTGGGCAGTTCCACATGGGAATAATGTCCTTACAAAAGATGTCATTAAGATTCCCAGAGTTTGTATATGTTCTCCCCAGGACAAATCTACCCAGTGGTACTCATCTAGCAAAGGGTGGGGTTACTGCCCCTACAGAAGGCATTTGTAAATGTGAGTGGGTGTTAGGAGTTGTTACAATGACTGGGGGGCTCCCCTGGCCTTTAGTAAGTAGGCCCAGGGATGCCAAAACACAGAACAGACCTGCCAATTGATGTATTGCCCCACCCAAAGTTCTCAATTGGGACCCATTGAGCAACACAAAACCTGTGCCCATTTCCTCCTAGCAGTTTTCCAGGGCTCTAGGAATGAAGAATCCCCTGGACAACAACTCACCACTCTCAGGCTTCTAACATCTACCCTTAGAACTTTCTCTTTTCATTTAACCAATTCTGGATGAGTCCCCAAGAGCTTTCAATTATAAAAGCCTGCACAGATTGAGGACCATTCCTATATCCTGTCTCATTACTCCCTTCAAATTTGCAAAAACAAAAACAAAAAAAACTCCTTGACAGTGTGATCCAGAATGTTCTTAGACAGGAATAATAGGCCTTATCACCCAGGCCCAGAGACAGCAGGTAAGCACGACCTCGGCTAAGGCACCAGATTCTCCTCCACGACTGACCATTAGTCTTCTTTCAGTGAGTTGTTGTCTCATTTGTCTAGCAGTCATGTTGCTGGAGGAAGGGCATCGTGAACTAGGATATTTCCCTTTGCCTCCATAACAAAATGCAGTAGGTTACAATATTTTTTAAAAGCTATGATCCCAAGAGTTCGAGGCTTCCTTGGGGATTCTGTGCTCTTTTCTTTTTCAGAAAGATAATTTTAGGAGGAAAAACATTTCTTTGAGGTGGGTCACCTGAGATACATAAATGGTACAATATGGTGCTGCTTCCGTGCACTTTGATTTTGATATTTTATTAAAGCCTCTCCTGAATGCTTTAAATATTTTAACTAATGGTGTATTTAACTATATTTGCCAGTGCTTTAATGATTAAAATGATAGGTGCCAGCTCGTCTTGCCTGTTTGCTGGCCTATCTCTACCTCTTTTCCTTGAAGCTTTCTCTAAAATGGCAGCTTCTAAAAAGAAGTGTATAGAAAGTGTCCTTGGGCTTGAGTCCCAGGTCTACCACTTACTGGCTGCCTGACCTAGCATAAGCCATTTTACCCATCTAGGCTTCAGCTTCCTCATCTATGAAGTGGAGTGCTAATAACAACTATGTATACCTCCCATGACTGCTGAGAGCACCATCCATGTGAGATAATGGGTGTATGGAGTGCTAAACAAATATCATGTCTTCAAATTTAAAAGGAGGACTTGGGCTGAAAAGAGATGGTCGTTGAACATCCATCAAAGCTGGAACAGAGGCTAACTTCCCAGGACTGTCTGCAGCATACTAAGCTGCTGCCTGATTCCCAGGCCACCCAACTAACCTTAAGGCAGAGGGAGGCATCAGCTGTTAACTCACCTCCAACAACCATGCCTCCAAGAAGCCTTTGGAGTTCTGGGGCATATGGAGGAGAAATGTTAGAGTGTTTTTGCCCCCTCATCCTCCCCTTGCTTGCCCTTCCCATTTACACCTCACTCTCCTCTTTACACAGGGTTCCCATTTGGTCTATAAACCCTGAATCTGTCTCAATTCAAGGACATACAGGCCAGACAACCTTTCTTTGAGAGGTCAGTTTTCACGGGTTCCAACAAAGAATGCTCTATTTCCTAGGTTCTTCTCCAAGCTACCCAGGCCTCTTTCCTCCCAGATCTCAGTCTGGTAAGGTGAGCTCTCCATGTCCTGATGAGATCACACACAAATTCTTCTGAACCTTTCCTGAGAGGGAATGGTCTGCAGAGGACTATGCTTACAGCCCAGGGCTTTCAAGTAGCTACTACAGGAACTCAGAGCTCACATTTCCTTGCTAAGAGACCCCTTTAATGTCTGCCACAGGAACTTTTACTAGGAATGCCTGTAAGGAGTACATCTGGTAGATAAAACAGCAAGCTTATGGCATACGCGCATGGTATTTACACATAATCTGTGTATACTATTTCGTTACCATTTTCTTAGGCTTCATTTATTGACTCCCTACTTATGTGACAAGTGTCAGTCTAGGCCTTGGCCTTGATGATCTGATTTAATAGCCTACAGTTTTTCAAGGTAAAATCTTTGCTGAAATGGTCATTCCTGTACAGATATTAATATATCAGTATAATACTTTACAGTTTATAAGTTTTCTTCTATTGCATGCTTTTTCTGTAGGGTAGGGCAAGTAGGCATTCCATTTTAGGAATTAGGAAAGTGAGGATTAATGAAGTGAATTACCTGATATTATAAAACCAATCACTTGAAATGGCTCATGCCCCAACTTTTCTGCTAGTCCAGTCCTCTTTCTAGAGACTGTTTTGTGTTTTCTCTGTTCTCCTTTTACCCTCTATGCTACTCCTAATTCGCATCTCCTTCCCCAAGACATACATTACAGAGAGGAAATGAGGCTGAGGGGGTTCTCAAGACTATGAAGGGAAATGACGGGTGTTTATAGCAAAGGAGATATGGGGCATGCCCCTTGCAAACCCCAAGATTAATATTTGGAAAACCCTGTAACAACAGTTTTATCATGGTCAGAATGCTCCAGCCTACCCACAGGAATACCTTATGATTTCTGTAGAATGGGTCCAAGTCTTGCAGGGGCTTTGCTACAAGCTCACTAGGAATGTCACCATAGAGCTTGGGCAACTTCCTGGAAACCTTTAAGTCAAGCTGAGGTCGATATTGGGGTTCTTTAGTTGTCTGGTCTTTGGATTTTTTTTCCTCCTTTTCTTGGGCAATATGTTTTTCAATTGCAGCCAGGGAGTCAGCAGTGAAGGGACGGAAATTTTGTGCATCTGGGAAGATCACCGGGCAGCACCTGTCCTCCATCTTCATCCTAGGAAAAGAGACAAACAAAAGAGTGGAATGCAGGGCAGGCCAAGGAGGCTCAGCAGGCAGAGTTCTTGCCTGCAATGCCAGAGATCCAGGTTCAATTCCCAGTGCCTGCCCATGCAACAACAACAAAAAAGAGTGGAATGCCTAGGCAGTCGGCATTATTTTTACCTCCCCAGAGCGGATCCTGAAGGAGCTTTGGGGAGGTAGAAATAATGCAGATTGCCTAGGGATTCCACTCTCAAAAGATGGTGCCGACCTCAACAAACCAATCACAAGTAAAGAAATTGAATTAGTCATTCAAAAGCTTCCTAAAAAGAAAAGTCCAGGACCAGATGGCTTCACATGTGAATTCTACCAAACGTTCCAGAAAGAATTAGTACCAATTCTCTTCAAACTCTTCAAAAAAATCGAAGTGGAGGGAAAACTACCTAATTCATTCTATGAAGCCAACATCACCCTCATACCAAAACCAGGCAAAGATATTACAAAAAAAGAAAACTACAGACCAATCTCTCTAATGAATACAGATGCAAAAATCCTCAATAAAATTCTAGCAAATCGTATCCAACAGCACATTAAAAGAATTATACATCATGACCAAGTAGGATTCATCCCAGGTATGCAAGGATGGTTCAACATAAGAAAATCAATTAATGTAATACACCATATCAACAAATCAAAGCAGAAAAATCACATGATCATCTCAATTGATGCAGAGAAGGCATTCGACAAGATTCAACATCCTTTCCTGTTGAAAACACTTCAAAAGATAGGAATACAAGGGAACTTCCTTAAAACGATAGAGGGAATATATGAAAAACCCACAGCTAATATCATCCTCAATGGGGAAAAATTGAAAACGTTCCCCCTAAGATCAGGAACAAGACAAGGATGTCCACTATCACCACTATTATTCAACATTGTGTTGGAGGTTCTAGCCAGAGCAATTAGACAAGAAAAAGAAATACAAGGCATCAAAATTGGAAAGGAAGAAGTAAAACTATCACTGTTTGCAGACGATATGATACTATACGTCGAAAACCCGGAAAAATCCACAACAAAACTACTAGAGCTAATAAATGAGTACAGCAAAGTAGCAGGTTACAAGATCAACATTCAAAAATCTGTAGCATTTCTATACACTAGTAATGAACAAGCTGAGGGGGAAATCAAGAAACGAATCCCATTTACAATTGCAACTAAAAGAATAAAATACCTAGGAATAAATTTAACTAAAGAGACAAAAAACCTATATAAAAAAAACTACAAAAAACTGCTAAAAGAAATCACAGAAGACCTAAATAGATGGAAGGGCATACCGTGTTCATGGATTGGAAGACTAAATATAGTTAAGATGTCAATCCTACCTAAATTGATTTACAGATTCAATGCAATACCAATCAAAATCCCAACAACTTATTTTTCAGAAATAGAAAAACCAATAAGCAAATTTATCTGGAAGGGCAGGGTGCCCCGAATTGCTAAAAACATCTTGAGGAAAAAAAACGAAGCTGGAGGTCTCGCGCTGCCTGACTTTAAGGCATATTATGAAGCCACAGTGGTCAAAACAGCATGGTATTGGCATAAAGATAGATATATCGACCAATGGAATCGAATAGAGTGCTCAGATATAGACCCTCTCATCTATGGACATTTGATCTTTGATAAGGCAGTCAAGCCAACTCACCTGGGACAGAGCAGTCTCTTCAATAAATGGTGCCTAGAGAACTGGATATCCATATGCAAAAGAATGAAAGAAGACCCATCTCTCACACCCTATACAAAAGTTAACTCAAAATGGATCAAAGATCTAAACATTAGGTCTAAGACCATAAAACAGTTAGAGGAAAATGTTGGGAGATATCTTATGGATCTTACAACTGGAGGCGGTTTTATGGACCTTAAACCTAAAGCAAGAGCACTGAAGAAGGAAATAAATAAATGGGAACTCCTCAAAATGAAACACTTTTGTGCATCAAAGAACTTCATCAAGAAAGTAGAAAGACAGCCTTCACAATGGGAGACAATATTTGGAAATGATATATCAGATAAAGGTCTAGTATCCAGAATTTATAAAGAGATTGTTCATCTCAACAACAAAAAGACAGCCAACCCAATTACAAAATGGGAAAAAGACTTGAACAGACACCTCTCAGAAGAGGAAATATGGATGGCCAAGAGGCACATGAAGAGATGCTCAATGTCCCTGGCCATTAGAGAAATGCAAATCAAAACCACAATGAGATATCATCTCACACCCACCAGAATGGCCATTATCAACAAAACAGAAAATGACAAGTGCTGGAGAGGATGCGGAGAAAGAGGCACACTTATCCACTGTTGGTGGGAATGTCAAAGGGTGCAACCACTGTGGAAGGCAGTTTGGCGGTTCCTCAAAAAGCTGAATATAGAACTGCCATACGACCCAGCAATACCATTGCTAGGTATCTACTCAAAGGACTTAAGGGCAAAGACACAAACGGACATTTGCACACCAATGTTTATAGCAGCATTATTTACAATTGCAAAGAGATGGAAACAGCCAAAATCTCCATCAACAGAAGAGTGGCTAAACAAACTGTGGTATATACATACAATGGAATATTATGCAGCTTTAAGACAAGATAAACTTATGAACCATGTAATAACATGGATGGACCTAGAGAATATTATGCTGAGTGAATCCAGCCAAAAACTAAAGGACAAATACTGTATGGTCCCACTGATGTGAACGGACATTCGAGAATAAACTTGAAATATGTCATTGGTAACAGAGTTCAGCAGGAGTTAGAAACAGGGTAAGACAATGGGTAATTGAAGCTGAAGGGATACAGACTGTGCAACAGGACTAGATACAAAAACTCAAAAATGGACAGCACAATAATACCTAATTGTAAAGTAATCATGTTAAAACACTGAATGAAGCTGCATCTGAGCTATAGGTTTTTGTTTTGTTTTGTGTTGTTTTGTTTTGATTTTACTATTATTACTTTTATTTTTTTCTCTATATTAACATTCTATATCTTTTTCGGTTATGTTGCTAGTTCTTCTAAACCAATGCAAATGTACTAAGAAATGATGATCATGCATCTATGTGATGATGTTAAGAATTAATGATTGCATGTGTAGAATGGTATGATCTCTAAATGTTGGGTTAATTTCTTTTTTTTCCGTTAATTAAAAAAAAAAAAAAAAAGAGAAGGGATAATTGGAGATGAAGGGATACAGACTGTACAACGGGACTGGATATAAAAACTCAGAAATGGACAGCACAATACTACCCAATTGTAATGCAATTATGTTAAAACACTGAATGAAGCTGCATGTGAGGTATAGGTTTTTTGTTTTTTTTTTTTCTTTCTATTATTGTTTTAATTCTTATTCTGTTGTCTTTTTATTTCTTTTTCTAAATCGATGCAAATGTACTAAGAAATGATGAATATGCAACTATGTGATGTTATTAAGAATTACTGATTGTACATGTAGATTGGAATGATTTCTAATTGTTTTGTTAATTCTTTTTTTAATTAATAAAAAAAAAAAAAAAAAAAAAAAAAAAAAGATGGTGCCATGCGTGGCTCCAAGAGTCAAGGCTCAGGTGATGGGACAAGGGAACTTATTGGGTATAGGGCTGATCAGAAGCAGTGCATACCACTGTGGATATAACAGGAAGCTTGGGCAAAGGAAAGACAAAAGCAGGGGCATCATTCCTGAAAGGATGGAGGATAGGTGGGAAATAGAATTCATGAACAAGTTAGCAGAAGAATCAGTCTCTAAAACTGATACCCACGTATCAAGCAAGACAATAAGGCTGAATCAGCTGAACTACTGAGGTGGGGTCTTCAGATAGTAGACAAATGGTCACAGTGTGAACAGGAGAAGGAATACAAAACTGAGTGGGCTATAGCATTGGGTTACAAAATCTAGACTATAAGTGCAAGGGTTTTTTCTCACACTTTGTCAGCGAAGTTCTTAAAATGTTACAGAATTAAAATAAAAGATTAATAAACACAGGTGTGAACATTTATACTACCACCTATGAATGATCCCATGCCAGCTTTCTTCCAAGACCCAGACCTGGCAAAAGCTATATATAACCCAAGAAATCAGAAAAGAGTTGTCAAAGCTAATAGGGTCTGTGGTAGTTTAGAGCTTTGCATCCTAAAAAAACATGTTCTTAAACTTAATCCATTCCTGTGGGTGTGAACTTATTATAAACAGGACCTTTTAATGAGGTTCCTTCACTTAATTTAAGTTGTGCCCCAACTCAATCCAGATGGTTCTTAATCCTATTACTTGCATCCTTTAGAAATGGAATGAAATTCAGACTGATAGAAAGCCATGGAGAGAAGCTAGAAACTGGAAGTCAACGGAACCTGGAAGAAAAAGGAGAGTCCATCACCATGGGATGGAAAAGTTGAGGAACCCCAAGGATTCCCTGTAGCCATCTCTAGAATGCCACAATCTTGGAGGGAAAGCATCACCTTGACACCTCAATTTTGGATTCTCCTAGTCTCAAAAACCATAAACAATAAATTGCCATTGTTTAATCCAAGCCCATTGTATGGTATTTATTTTAGCAGCTGAGAAGCTTAAATAGGGTTACTTTACTATGGGATAATAGTTCTTTCAGCCTCTATTCTAATAGCCCCTTCTGCAAGGACTTTCTCTGTAGTCCCAGAGTTAAAACTAGATGCTGAGGAAAAGCAGTAGCAATCAGGTTAAATACCTCTATTCCCCATGCCAGGCAAATGTTTACTTTCATATTTACTAAATACCAATCTAGAATTGATTTCCAAATCACTCCGGGGAATTACAGTGGGGAATCTAACCTAGCATTGGTTTGTTCATTCAACAACTATGTGTTCAATGTCATTCCTAGGGAAGTCATAGACATCTGTTAAGCAGCCATCACCCAGACCTCACCTACCCCCATCTCCTTCTCTGAGGAAGGCATAAACACACGCTCTGCAGCCATTCTCTAGCCTTTCCCCACCTCTTTTTATATTGTGTGCCCTTCCACAACCTGGGGAAGAAGTTAAGTCTAAAACTCAGAAATCAAGAACAAGCAGCCCAGAATGCTTATCAGAACAGGAATTCTCAGTGGGAGGACCCTTCCCCTGGGGTGGATAAAAGCCACACCCAAATAATATATGTATGTCTCTTTTCACCACCATGAAGTAGGGTGTGCAGAGCTGCCATCAATTAACCCTTACCCAGAGCAGTTTTAGGCCACCCTGGGAGACTGGCCATGATGAGACTACTTTCCTTGCTATTTTGGACAACGTAAATGACAAGGAGAGATGCCCTTTCTGGAATTTTTATTCTGTACAATAAAAGGATCATTTGCTGAAAGTTTCTGTTGTGTCCTGAATCTGACTGCCCACAACACACAGCTGTAGTAACTCACTCCACAATCCTTTTGGGCCATGGTGTTAGGCCCTAGGAATATAATGGTGAAAAGTCTGCCATTCCTGTTTTGCTGGTCCTGCAATTATGCTGCCCTGGTACAGTGGAGAAGAGAGATGAAAGAAAATTAAATATGGTGAGATAAATGCTACTATAGAAAGAAGTAGAGGACAGTAGATTTGTGTAGGAGCCAAGGGTTAAAACAAGACCTGCAGGTTTTGTTGGGAGCAGCTGGCCTCAGGATGGAGGCAGTAAACTATGGAGATTGTTATATAGAGCAGTCTGGGAGGAAGAGAATGTTTACCCCAAATGGTTATGTTAAGTATGAAGGAAGAGAGCACTGAAAAATAAGCTCTCTATTCTTTCAAGAAATGCATACATGTCTTTTGTCACCCTGCAGTATTTAAGTAGGATCTGGATAAGAATAAAGTTGTCTGATGTCTGATGTAAAGTTAAGCTTCAGACCCCCTGAACCCATCTGTGTCTGTCTTTCTTTTCTTCCTTTCTTTCTCTCTTTCTCATCATTCCTTAATAGCTTTCGAGCTCTGTTTCAATAGGAAGCAACAGGTCTGTACATAGGAAAAGCATCTAACCTATCTTGCAGGGATGACTGCCCAAGATTGCAATGTCTAAGTTGAAACCTAAAGGAAAAGAAAAAGGTTAAACAAGAAGAAAAGGGGGCATTACAGTGATGCAGGGAAAGCAAACTGTGTGTACAAGGACTCTCAGGTGAGAAAGAATACAGGGTCCAGCTACCTGTTCTATTTACATGGAACTGAGCTTTCAATGGGTGGAATGGATACAAAAGGCTTTGATCAGCATAGGAAAAGCATGCTGTAAAACTTGGTAAAGACCATGAACTTCACCCTGAGGGGAATGAGGAGCTGCTAAAGGGTTTAGTATATTTGTTATTATTATTATTATCATTATTATTGCAGAGGAGTAACACTATCTGATTTGTTTGATGAGAAGTGCTATGGCTTGAAGCAGCGAGGTGAAGGAAGAGAGAAGATTAGAATTAGAGAGAAAACCTTAGAAACTATTGCAACAAAACAAACCACTGAGAATACCTAATGGAGTGGGTAGATTAAAATGGATGGATTTGAGAGTTAGTTAAGAAATAGCCTTGTGAAAAAAAGTCGATCGTGATGATAAAGTATTTAAGCCCTCTAGCCTTCTATATTCTGGAGCAGCCAGAAGGAAGAATATGAGAGGATCAGGTGGTAGCCCATGACAAACTCTGGGATCTGTCCTGTAACTACTTGTTGAAGAGTGCTTTGAAAACTATTCCTTTTTTATTTCTTTGCTTTGTACATATGTCATACTATACAATAAAAAAGTTAAAAACAAATATATGCTGTAATTTGATATTGCTTAGACCCCAAAACACAGTAAAATATGTAATAAATTATGTTCTTAGAAAAAAAAAGAAACAGCCTTGACAAATGATCATTTGGAAGAGGGATTTGAGGCACAGTAAGGTTTCTGGCTTGAGTAGCTGGGTCTAGGGAGGTGTCACTCACTGAGATAGAGCGAACTAGGCAAGCAGAAAACTTTGTGGAAATAAATTCAGCTTAAAACACGTGGAGTTGAAGTTGCTTTTACAATCTGTAAGTGGAGGGAATGCAGAGGCTCTCGAATGCAGCAGGAATCACAGCATATGTATTAGGCTCTGAAAATAAGGATTTTCAGAAAAATTTGACTATGAAAAAAATGTAGTTAAAACTTCTCTTGCCAAAGGATTGTGAGAGGACAGTAGAGTAAGAAGCTCCAGGAATCTGGTAGAGGAATCCCTCTACCAGAACAATCAGTTTAATAGACAGGCAGGAGCTGTCTGAATGAACTATTTCAAAACTCCAAAGTTTAGAAAAGCATTATACAGCAGCCAGGTAAGAGTGAAAAGAGGCTGGTAAATTACACTAAATACTAGTAAATTACTCTCAATGCTTGGCAGTTACCAACACCCATCTGCACTCTCACAGTAGGCAGCAGTGAGGTTCAGCACCTGGCATAGCTCACTGGTATCAGAAATGGACATAAAAACCCACTTCCCAAAGATCCAGGGTAGGCACAGGTCAATCGCTGATCATGGTTTTTGATTGGCTATTTTGGATCACTGGTTGCCCAGTTCTGAGGGCAGCCATTTTTCAAACCTACTCCAGATAAAGGAAGCAGATGAAATTAAAAATGGTATACTTCCTCAGGGCTGCAAAAGACAGTTAAAGGGCTATATTAACTGGGAAGGGCCCAAATCAAGAAAGCACAGTTTGGGGGAGACATGGAAGGAGCTCCTGATACCTCTCTCATCCGCTCTACAAAATATCCTCTTTGTGGGTCCCTGGCATTGTTTCAGCTGGGAAACTCCTTTCTGGTGTGACCCCCACCTCCAAGAGTCCCAGACTTTACCTTCCAGGCAAAAGGAGACTGAGACAATGAAAGTAGTATAAGGAAAAAGTGAAGTGGACAGCCTGGGGCAAAGGTTTATCTGCTTTAAATCCAGTAGTGGAACAGCTGGGAGAGGGAAAAGGTCTGTCTCCCAGGAAATAGAGGGCACATTCAAATTCCTGTAAACAGGGTAACTCCTAAGGTCACTCTAAAGCCCAGAACAAGATGCAGGTCCAGTAAAGACAGGGAAGGCCCTGCACTTTGCATTTGCCTTGGATAGTCCTTCCTGATACGAGGGCTGACCTCATGACAATCTCTGCCATATCAACAGTCAGTAACAGCTCAAGAAACAGATGTCCCAGGGAATAAATTCAAGCATTAACAGTGTGCAACAAAAGATTACAAGACAAAGAAACAGAAAATGATGGCTCATCCAAAGCAACACAAGATAAAAATCCAGAAAACCTTAATGAAGAAGACCAGATTGTGGGCATACCAGTCAAATACTTTAAAAAACATTATCTTCAACATGCTCAAGGAGATGAAGGAAAATACAATGAAAGAACTAAAAGATATCAGCAAAACAATGAATGAATGATACAAGATTCTCAAGAAAGAGAGAGAAATTTTTAAAGGAACCAAACAGAACTTCTGGACTTGAAGATCACAATAACTGAAATGAAATATTCCCAGGAATGTTTCAACAGCAGATTGTAGCTGGCAGTACAAAGAATTAGTGAACTCAAAGACAAGACAATTGAAATAAGTCAAACTGAGGAGCATTAAAAAAAAAATTTTTTAAAAGTGAAACTAGCTTAAGAAACCTCTGGGTCATTTTGCCAGTTTGAAACTGTTGTGTAAGCCAGAAAAGCCATTTCTTTACTCCTGACTCAATATTACTGGGTGGGATCTTTAAAGTTTTAAAGATTCACAAATAAAGAGGAACTGAGAGAGTCAATGAACAAAAGACTTACCTACAAGAATTACTATGTGGGTTCTTCAGGTTGAAAGGAAAAGATGAGAAAGTGGTGGGGAGCAGTATGAAATGAAAATCAATAAAGGTAACTAAAGGGTAAATGCAAAATGCAGTAATACTGCACTCTCAATACTTAATTCTACTCTTTAATTCCTGTAAGAGTCATAATATAATAGAACTGGAAAAAATATTTTCTGGTAATGAACAGACAAAATCTTAGGAGGTAATGTCAGGCAAAAACAACATAAAGAGGGGAAACACAGGGTTATAGAAGCAGAGAAATCAAAGAATACCTAAATAAATAAAAGGACAGTGCATGCTCACAGATCAGACGACTAAATATTGTTGAGATGTAAATTTAACCCAAAATGATGTACAGATTCAAAGCAATCTTAATCAAAATTCCAACAGCCTCTATGGCAGAAATGGGAAAGGCAAACATCAAATTTATGGTGGCAGTATCTGTGATTTGCAATGGATGGAGGTGGCCTAAGGGTACATTGACTGATAAACAGAAGGGTGAACTGAGGTGTACATACAATAGCATATTAAGTGGCTGTAGGAAAGAATGAAGTCATGTGGCATGCAACTAGGTGAATGATCCTTGAGGACATGATGTTGAGTGAAATAAGCCAGAAACAAAAGGACAAATATTGTCCCATTTACATAAACTAACTATAATGAGCAAACTCTGAGAACTGAATTCAAGAGCATATCTTATCAGGAGTTAGAAAGTGGGCAGAGATTGAAAATCAATGATGAGGTGTACAGAATGTTCAATAAGGCTTATTGTAAAGGCTCCTAGACTGTAAGCTCTTATAGCAGTCACATCTATTCCAGAGTTGCAATTGTTTTCTCTAAATTCTGAGATATGGAGCTGTTTATGTATAACCTGGTAGCTCCCTGGAACTTTGGGTTTCTGTGTGATACTGAGGCTCAGAGTTGGAGTTTTGCAGTTCTGAAAATCAGCATTACTCTATACAGCAACTGTTAAAGAAGCTTAAAAAAAGAGAGAGAGAGATCAGACTTCAATTAGAGATATGAATTAATTGGATCTGGTTAGGACTAAGGTAAATCAGAATAGAGAGTAAAGGATGATATTGTCTTCATCCTTTTAATGATAAATTTCAAATTCTGTGTGAGACCAAAGGAAAAGATGTTTATTTTGTCCAAAATTTATATTTTTGGTAGCACACTATCTAATTTAACCTGTCTGGTCAGCTTATTTAAACACCTTATCTACATGAAACCTAGATTGGAAATGAGATCTTGCTATTCTGTACAGGCTAAGTTAATACCCTAATACATTCCAGAGTATTTGGAGAAGAAAATTAAAAAGTTTTGCTAAGACCCCTTGAGGGACAGGAGAAAAATGTGGAAACATAAATATTCCCCACCTGAGGAATTCCTGATATTCTTTCAAGCATTAGGGGATTCCCATTTAATAAGCCAAGCCCTCAATCTTAAGGCTTGCCCTTGTGAAACTTATCTCTCAATGGCAAAGCTATGCCTATTTATAACTATGCCTAAGAGTCACCCTAGAGAACTTCTTTTGTTTCTCATACGTGCCTGTCTTTCTAGATCAACTCTGCAAATAAACTCACTGGCCTTCCCTTGCATGGGACATGACTCCCTGAAAATGTGGGATATGACTCCCAGGGATGAGCCTGACCCTGGCATCATGGGATTAATAATACCTTTTTGACAAAAAGGAGGGAAAGAAATGGGACAAATAAAGTTTCAGTGACTAAGAGATTTCAAATAGAGTTGAGAGATCATTCTGGAAGTTACTCTTACACAAATTTCAGCCAGACACTGAAAATTGCCACAATGTGCCAAGCCCCAACCAACAGTAGTCCTGAAAATCTGAAAGAATATCCTGGACTTTATCTAATACTCTGTGCTGAGAGAGTTTGAACTTCATCAAACTTTCTTGAGTGAAGGTAACCTCTTGTTGGTGCCTTAATTTGGACATTTTCACAGCCTTAGAACTGTAAACTTGCAACTTAATAAATTCCCATTCTAAAAAGCCATTCTGTCTCTGGTATATCACAGTCCAACAGCTTGCAAACTAGAACAGATTTTATAAATGTTTTACCTAATAAGTTTATTTTTTAGAAATATAAGGCCTCCAGATTGTTCCCATGCCAGATAAGCCTTGAAATCCATAAGTATCAGTCTCTCCAAGAACATCAACCAGTTTCATACCTCTACCCCATAAGATCAACACCCTTTTCCAGCATAAAGAAGTTAAAATAGTCATTGCCCAGACGTCCCAGAAAATTAGAAAATGATTAAACGAGAGGGAGGAGGTGTAACTGAGAAATTAGGATTTAACAAATGATTATGACTAATGACTTATTATATAGGCTATTTCTTTTTAGTTTCAAGTGTATTAGAACAGCTAGAAGGAAATACCAGAAGTTGTTGAGCTGCAATCCAGGAGCCTTAATCTCTGATAATGATTGCCATAGCTACATAGCAAAAAACAAAACAAAACAAAAACCCAACAACAAATTAGTTGTCTGTGTTTGTGTATATCTACTTCTGGATGTTTTATTCTGTTCCACTGATCTATGTATCTATCTCTGACAATGCTACACTGTCTTAGTAAATTTACCTTTATTGTAAGTCTTTAAATTGGGTAGAATGCAATACTAGGGGTTAATGGGGGAGGGGGGCAATAAGGGCTATGAGATAGTTGGAGTTTTCTTTTTTCTTTTTATTTTTTTTTCTGGAGTAATGTAAATGTCCTAGAATTGATTATCATAATGAATGCACAATCACATCATGATGTTGTGAACCATTAATTGCATACTCTGGGTGGATTATATGTTGTAGGAATATATTTCAATAAAATTGCATTTGAAAAAACTTATTACAAAGCTATAATGGTCAAAATAGCATATAACTAGCACAAGGATAGATATGTACAGCAATGGAATAAAATTGAGATTAGAATTAGACTGTTACCTCTATGGTCAAGAATGATTTTTGACAAGGCTGCCAAGTTCACTCAACTGGGAAAGAATAATCTCTTCAACAAATGGTGCTGTGAAAATTGGATATCCATATGTGAAACAATGAAGGAGGACTCCTATTTCACACCACATTCAGAAATTACCTCAAAATGTATCAAAGATATAAATAGAAGAATCAGGACAATAAAATTCCTGGGAGAAAATATAGGGAAGCATCTTTGAGGACCTTGTGCTAGACAATGGTTTCTTAGACTTTATACCCAAAGCACAAGCAAGAAAAGAAACAATAGATAAATGGGACCTCAACCAAATTAAAAACTATTGTGCATCAAAAGACTTTATCATGAAAGTGAAGACAATCTATTCAATGGGAGAAAATATTTGGAAACCAGATATCTAAAAAAGGGATTACTATACAGAACATACAAAAACTTCCTACAACTCAACAGTAAGAAGACAAACAACCCAATATAAAAATTGACGAAGGATTTGAATAGACATTTCTCCAAAGAGGATATGCAAGTAGCTAAACAGCAAATGAAAAAGATGCTCAACATCTTTAGCTATTAGGGAAATGCAAATCAAAACCAACATAAGATACCATTTTACACCTACCAGAATAGTTACTATTTAAGCAAACAGAAAACTATACATCTTGGAGAAAATGTGGAAGAATAGGAATACTCACTCGTTGGTGGAAATGTAAAATGTTGCAGTCATAGTGGATGGTAGTTTGGAGGTTCCTCAGAAAGCTAAGTACAGAATGGCCACATGATCTGGTAATTCCACTACTGGGTATATACTCAGGAGAATTGAAAGTAGGTACTCAAATGGATATTGGCTACTGATGTTCATAGTGGCATTATTCACAATTGCCAAAATATGGAAGCAACCCAAGCGTCCATTCATCAATGAATGGATAAACAAGATATGGTATATGCTTACAATGGAATATTATTCAGCCATAAAAAGGAATGAGGTTCTGATTCATTTGACAACATGGATAAGCTTGAAGACAGTACGTTAAGTGAAATAAGCCAGACACAAAAAGACAAATCTTATATGATCTCACTGATATGAAATAATTAGAATAAGTAAATTCTTAGAGCTAGTATTTAGAATATAGGTTACCAGGTGCTGGGTTGGGGGTGGGGAATAGGATGTTAATGCTTAAATTGCACAGAATCTCTATGGAGTTGACTGTAAAGTTTTGGTAATGGATGGTGGTGATGGTAGCACAACATTGTGATTGTAATTAACAGCACTGAATTATTTATGTGATTAAAAGGGGAAAATTTTTATTGTACATACATTACTAGAATAAAAATCAAAAGAAGGGCGGGCCACGGTGGCTCAGCAGGCAGAGTTCCTGCCTGCCATGCCGGAGACACAGGTTCGATTCCCGGTGCCTGCCCATGCAAAAAATAAAAATAAAAATAAAAAAAACATAGGAATGTATGCTGGTTTGAAACTGTTATGTTTCCCAGAAAAGTCATGTTCTTCTAATCCAATTTTGTGGGGACAGACCTGCTGTTTGGTGGGACCTTTTGATTAAGTTGTTTCCATGTAGATGTGACACATCCAATTCAATGTGGGTTTTAATCTTTTTCTGGAGTCCTCTATGATGAGAATAAAATACTAAAAAACATAGAGAGCTCAGAGCTAATACAGAGAGCCAAGAGAGTTCGGACACTTGGTGACAGAAAATGCCCCAGGAAGCGCTAAACTGAGAGACGAAATCCAGAATTTGTCCCAGAGAAGCTAGGAGAGGAACCACAGATGCTTAGAGGAAGAAAATGCCCCAGGAGCAGCCAGAAGGACCCACAGGAGCTAAGAGAGCCGTTCTGAAACCAACCCAGAAGAGAATTGCCAGCAAACATCGCCATGTCCCATCTCATGTGACAAAGAAACCCCAGACATAATTGGCCTTTATTAAGTGAACATATCCTCTTGTTGATGGCTTAATTTGTACATTTTCATGGCCTTATATCCCCTCAGTAAAAGCCTATCCATTTCTGGTATATTGCATTTCAGCCACATTAGCAAACTAAAACAGACTGTACAACACAATGAACCCTTAAACACTTTTCTTGAACCATAACAAATGTACCACATTAATGCAAAGTGTTAATAATAAGGTGGTGAATGGAAACTCTGCATTTTATACATTTTATGCACAGTATATACGTAAAACTAAAACTTCTCTAACAAAAAAAAATTAACAAAAATATAAGGACATAAACTCAATTAGTCCAACTAGAATTAGAAGTCATAGTGTGTGTTTGTAAGCTGCTGGAATGCACCATACCAGAAAAGAATAGCTTTTATAAAGGGGAATTTAATAAGTTACAAGTTTACAGTTCTAAGGAAGTGAAAGTGTCCAAATTAAGGTGCCAACCAGAGGTTACCTTCACTCAAGAAAAGCTGATGGGTCAGGAGCCCCTACGTTAGCAGGATAGTCACATGGCTGGCATCTGCTGGTCCCTCACTCCTGGGCGTCATGCTTTCAGCCTCTATTCTTGTGAGCATTTCTCACTTTACTTCTCCAGGGCTGGCTTTCATCTCTTGGCTTCCCTTGGTTCTCTCCAGGTTCTGGCTTACTTAACATCTCATGGTAATGTCTGCTGGGCTCCAAGAATCTCCAAATATCTGTGTCTCTGATCTCCACATGCCCACATCTGTATCAGCTCTGCTGTGAAGTTTCTTTCAGCTCTGAGGCTTCTGTCATTTCTCTAGACTCTGTTGTTTCTCAGGTTTCTCAAAAATGTTTCCTCTTTTAAAGGATTCCAATAAACTAATGAAGACCCACCTGGAATGGGTGGAGTCACATCTCCATCTAATCAAAAGTTAACACCCACAATTGGGTGTGTCAAATCTCCATGGAGATGATCTAATCAAAAGATCCCAACCTATGTTATTAAATCAGGATTAAAAGTAGCAGCTGCTCCCACAAGATTGGATTAGGCTTAAAATGACTTTTCTGGGGAACATAATATTTTCAAAGCAACACGTACTGTCTTGAGAGAAATTATTTAAGAATAAAGTAAACTCTCTGTAACAAAGAATGTGATTAAAAACAGGTTTCCTAATATACAGAAAAGGATGGTGATTAGAAATTCTATCATGCAAAATGCTCTTTAGAAGGTCATGATTGACATATAAAGGCAATTAAATGATTCCAGCAGCTGACAGTCTATAAGAATAGAACAAATAAAAGTCCATTAGACCTTGAGACTTAAAATATTCTCTAACATGAAAAAGAAGGTCAGTGATATCAGAGTCCATATTCTTTTCCACTGGGTCCAAATACAGTCCTTGGATTTTAAGAACAGTAGCTACAAAATCATTATATTATAAAAATTATCTATTAGTTTTTTTATTTTAACAAACATCTTACAGATAAAGCAGAGAGAACTTAATTATAATTACTGACTAGCGTATAAAGTTTATAAATATTATCAAAATTTATTAAGGACTTCCAGTTGGACAAGAGAGGGAAGTGTTAAATAGAACTCCAAAGTTCTATTCCCTCACAGACTCTTTAAAAACAACCTGCAAGAACTGCCAGAACCATCTATGTCAGAGCTTCAGAAATGGCTAAAGGATTGCAGTAACTAAGCAAGTACCAAATCAAGAAAGGGCCAACTTAAAAATGCTAGGAATAGGGGTTAACAAGTGAGTATGATTGCTGAATCATTATATTGACATTTCTTTTAGTCTCTAGTATATTAGAACAGCTAGAAGTAAAAACCTAAAATTGTGGAATTATAACCCATACCAAACTCTGAAATCTGTTCTACAACTAATTGTTGCAGTGTGCTTTGAAATTTATTGCTTTTTTGTATATATGTTATTTTTCACAAAAACAGAAAAAAAATTTCTTCTAGCCTCTAGTGTTTTAGAGCAACTAGAAGGAAAAATCTGAAATAGCAGAATAGTAACCCATAACAAACTCTGAAATCAGTTCATTACTACTTGTTGAAGTGTACTCTGAAAATCATTGATTTTTCTTTCTTTTCTTTGTATATAAATTACATTTAACAATAAAAAAAATTTTTTTTTTAATAAATTTTAAGGGCAGGCCACAGTGGCTCAGCAAGCAGAGTTCTCACTTGCCTTGCCAGAGACCCGGGTTCAGTTCCCAGTGCCTGCCCATGCAAAAAATAAATAAATAAAAACAAAAAAAAAATAAATATATATGTTTTAAAATGCTAGGAAATTCACCTTGTGGCAGTTTTGCTGGCCCATTCCCCACAGCCTCCCTGGCTCGCTATGTAGCAATCTTCAGAACAGGACCCTGATCTCAGTTCTGGTGGGAACTGAGTGAACCCTATGTGTATACTGGAGTGTATGTATGTCTCTGAAAGTCTATCTTATAGCAGTCTGAAAGACTGAACCAGGACATGCCTCTCTGGCTTGCCGTCCCAAAACTCACCCTGCACACAGAAGCAGCTTGCAGACACCTAAGTCAATATAAACAAAAATCAAATCACAGCAAACTGAAACAAAGGATTACAGTCCTTAAGACATACAATTAAGCTCCCAGGATCAGAAAGACTTTCATGGGGCAAAGTGGGGTTTTTTGAATGCCTATAAGTGGAGGAATTCCTAAGTCCCTGAGTGTGTACCCAAGAAAAGATGCATGATCAGAAAAGACCAGAGAGGATCCTGCATTTTGCTTTGGTCTACTCCTTATGTTCATATTTAAGAGGGCTAACTTCTGAATGAAAGTACCAGCCAACAAAGAACCATTCTGCAAAGATTGCGAAAAGTGGTTTTTGTACTTGTTTGTTTTTATTAGCTCCTGGCATTAAGGAAATCTTTGTCATATCACTCTCTGAAAACAAATTAGGGAAGGGTACTTCAGAGATTAAGTTTCAAAGCTAACACCTTAAAATAGCAAAATATACAGTGTATAACAAAAATTACAGGACAAACAAAGAAACAGGAAATGGCCCACCCAAAGGAACAAGATAAAACATCAGAAACAATCAATATAGAATACCATACTTTGGATATACCACATAAAGACCTTTTAAAAATGGTCTTAAATATGTTCATAGAACTAAAGGAAAACAGCGAAGAACAAAAAGATATCAAGAAAATGATAAACAAAGAGTTGAAAAACTCAATAAAAAGATAGAAATTAGAAAAAGTAAAAAGCAAAAAGACATGAAGACCACAATAAAAAAAAACTTTAAAATTCCATAGAGGAATTCAACAGCAGTTAGGAGCTGGTAGAAGAAAGAAGCAGTCAAACTTGAAGATAAGACATTGAAATTATTCAATTTGAGAAGCAGGAAGAAAAAAGAATGGAGAAAATTCAACAGAGTTTAAGAGATTTGTGGAACACCATCATGCATACTAATGTACATATTTGGAGGTCCCAGAAAGAGAAGAAAGAAAAGGGGGCAGAAGAAATATGTGAAGAAAAAATGGTTGAAAACTTCCAAAATTTAGTGAAAGACATGCATATACACACCCAAGAAGACCAAAACCATACAACAGGATAAACTTGAAGGAATCCATACCCATATGCATTATAATCAAACTGTCAAATGTCAAAGACAAAGTAAGAATTCTGAAAGATGTAAGAGAGAAGCAACACGTCATATACAGGGATACATCAGTAAGATTTAGTGTGAAGTTTCATTAGAAACCATGTAGGCAAGAAGGCAATGGAATGAAATATGTAAGGTGCTGAAAGAAAATAATTGTCAACAAAGAATTTTATATCTGGCAAAACTGTCTTTCAAAAATGAAGGAGAGCTCAGCAGGCAGAGTTCTCACCTGCTATGCTGGAGACCCAGGTTCGATTCCCAGTGCCTGTCCATGCAAATAAAAAAAAAGGAGGGAGAGATTAAGACATCCCTAGATAAACAAAAGCTAAGGGAGCTTGTCATCATGAGATCTACCCTATAAGCAATCCTAAAAGGAATTCTTCATATTGAAAAGAAAGAATATTAGACACTATATCAAGTAGTAAAAAGAAAGATATCTGGTAAAGATGATTTAAACACCAGAACTATTGTATTGTTGGGTTTCTAACTCCACTTTTTAGTTCTTACAGTAGCTAAAATCAAAACGCATAAAAAGTAACGATAAATCTATAGTTTTCAACATACAATGTACAAAGACATAATTTGTGACAATATTAACATAAAAGTGGGGAGTGAATGAAAGGTATAGGATGCATTCTATACCTTTCATTCACTCCTCACTTTTATGCTAATGAAGTAAAATTGTTATCAAATCAAACAAGATTATAATAGCTTTGGGATGTTTCAGCTCCATGGTAACAACAAAAGAAATCTGATAAATAGTCACAGGAGAAGCACTTCTAAAGGGCTCACTGCAAAAGATCATTTAAATACAAAAGTAGGCAGTAATGAAAGAATTGAGGGACAAAAATAGTATAAGACTTACAAAAACCATACATCAAAATGGCAGAAGTCCTGCATTATCAGTAGTTATTTTATATGTAAATGGATTAAACTGTCCAGGAAAAAAGCAGGGATTGGTAAAAAGGATAAAATATATGACCCCAACTATATGCTGTTTAAAGAGACTCATCTTAAATTCAAAGACACAAGTAATTTGAAAATGGAAGGATCCATGCAAACAGCAACCAAAAGAGAGCTAGGATGGCTATACTAATATTGGATAAGTAGACTTTTAGTCAAAAACTTAACTGTTAAAAGAGACAAAGAAGGACACTATATATTTTTGTAAAAGTGTTGATGAAATGAGAAAATATAACAATTATAAATATATATGCACCAACAGCAAAGTTCCAAAATATATGAAGCAAATATTGATGATTTGAAGGGAGAGACAGTTCTACGTTAATAATGGGAAATTTCAATATACCACTTCCACTAATGGATAGAACTTCTAGGCAGAAGATTAATAGTGAAATAGAAGACTTGAATAAGTAGACTTAACAGACAAAGAATATTTTATCAAAAAATAACAGAATACACATTTTTTTCTAGTGCACATAGATCATTCTTTAGGCTAGTGTATGTATTAGGTCACAAAACAAGCCTCAAGAAATTTCAAAAGATTGACATCATACAATGTGTATTCTTCAATCACAAAGGAATGAAGTTAGCTATCAATAACCTGGGGAGAATTGGAGAATTCACAAATATATGGAAATTAAACAATATACTCTCAAACAACCAATGGATTGAAGAAAAAAATCACAAGAGAGATAGGAAATATCTTGAGATAAAAGAAAATGAAAGTGCAACATACCAAAACTTATGGGATACGACAAAGGCAATGCTGAGAGGGGAAAGCATAGCTCTAAATGATTACATTACAAAAGAAAAAAGATTTCAAATCATAAACATAACATTACAACAGGAAAATCTAGAAGAAGAAGAGTAAAGTAAACCCAAAGCAACAGCGGGAAGGAAATAACAAAGAGTAGAGTGGAGACAAATGACATAGAGATTAGAAAAACAATAGAGAGAATCAATAAAATCTATAGTTGGTTCTTAGTAAAGAGCAGTAAAATTGACAAACCTTTGGCTAGACTTGAACAGGAAAAAAAGAGTACAAATAAAATCTGAAATGAAAGGGAGGACATTAACAGAAATAAAAAGGATTATGAGAAAATGATGAATAATTGTAAATTCCATTTACAATAGCAGCTAACAGAATAAAGTATGTAGAAATAAATTCGCCCAAGGATGTAAAAGGACTCGTATATGGAAAATTACAAAACATTTCTGAAAGAAATTAAAGACTTTAATAATTTAGAGGATATTAGTGTTCATTGATTGGAAGACTAAATATTGTTAAGATGCCAGTTCTACCCAAAGCAATTTACAGATTTAACACAATCACAATCAAAACCCCAATAGTCATGTAGCAGAAATGGGAAAGCAAATCGTCAAACTCATGTGGATGCTGTATTAGTTTGCAAGCTGTTGGAATGCAGTACACCAGATATGGAATGGCTTTTTTTGTTTTGGAATGGCTTTTAAAAAGGGAATTTATTAAGTTAGATGTTTACGGTTCTATGGCTACTAAAATGTCCAAACTAAGGCATCCAGAGAAAGATGCCTTGGTTCAAGAAAGGCCACTGGATCTGGAACACCTCTGTCTGCTGGGATGGCATGTGGCTTGCATCTGTTGGGGTCTCTGGCTTTTTGTTTCAAACACCTTCCCTGGGGCAGGCCATGGTGGCTCGGTGACAGAGTTCTCGCCAGCCATCCTGCCATGCCAGAGACCCAGGTCCAATTCCCGGTGCCTGCCCATGCAAAAAAAAAAAAAAAAAAAAAAAAAACCTTCCTTGGGGGCATTCTCTTTCTTCATCTCTAAAGGTCTCTGGCTATGTGGTCTCTCTCAGTTCTGAAGCTTTTTTTCCAAAATGGCTCTCTCTTAAAGGGCTCCAGTAACCCCATCCTAAATAAGTGGAGACACATCTCCATAGAAACCATTTAATCAAAATTATCACCCATAATTGGGTGGGTCACATCTCCATGGAAACAATAGAAAACCCAGCAATATTGAATGATGATTAAAGAATATGGCTTTTTGGAGGTACATGAAAGTTTCAAACCAGCACGGAAGGGTAAAGGACCAGAATAGCTAAAACCACCTTGAAAATGAAGAATGAAGTTAGAGGAGTCACACTTTCCAATTTGAAAACTTATTGCAAAGCTATAGTAATCAAAACAGTGTGGTACTGGAACAAGGACAAACATTTAGGTCGATAGAATTAAATTAAGAGTTCAGAAATAAACCCTCATATCTATGGCCAGTTTATTTTTTACAAGGATTACAAATCCACTCAATGGGGAAAGAACAGTCCCTTCAAGAAATGGTGCCAGGAAAACTGGATATCCATATGCAAAAGAATGAAAGTGGACCCTTATCTCATACCATATACAGGAATTAACTCAAATTGCTAAAAGAAATCAAAGAAAATCTAAATAGGTGGAAAGACATTCTGTACTCATGGATAGGAAGGTTGAATATCATTAAGATGTCAATTCTACCCAAATTGATCTGCAGATTCAATGCAATACCAATCAAAATTCCAACAACCTATTTTGAAGATGTGGAAAAGCTAGTTATCAAATTTATTTGGAAGGGAAAGAGAACTTGAATAGCTAAAAATATCCTTTAAAAAAAAAAAAGCAAAAAGAATGAAAACACCCCCTGACTTTAAAGTTTATTATAAAGCCAAACTGGTCAAAACAGCATGGTATGGCACAAAGATAGAAACATTGACCAATGGAATTGAATCAAGAGTGCAGAGATAGACCACCAAATTTATGGTCCATTGATCTTCAATGAGGCCTGCAAATCCACTGAACAGGGACAAAATAGTCTTTTCAATAAATGGGCGTAGGAAAACTGGATAGCAATAGCCAAAAGAATGAAAGAGGACCCCTTCCTTACACCCTATACAAAAATTAATTCAATTGGATCAAAGACCTAAATATAAGAGCCATGCCATAGAACTCCTAGAAGAAAATATAGGGAAACATCTTTAAGACTTAGTAATAGGAGGTAGCTTCTTAAACTTTACACCTAAAGCACAAGCAATGAAAGAAAAAATAGATAAATGGAAACTCTTCAAAATTAGAAGCTCTGTGCCTCAAAGGACCTTGTCAAAAAGGTGAAGATGAAGCCAACTCAATGGGATAAAATGTATGGAAACCATATATTGGACAAAAGTTTGATATCCTGTGTACCAAAAGAAATTATACAGCTCAACAACAAAAGAACAAACAACCCAATTATAAAATGGGCAAAAGATATGAACAGACATTTTTCCAAAAGGCAAATACAAATGACTGAAAAGCACATGAAGAGATGCTCACCTTCATTAGCTAAAGGGGAAATGCAAATCAAGACTACAATGAAATATCATCTCAGAACTATAAGAATGGCTGCCATTAAACAAATAGAAAACTACAAATGTTAGAAAGGATGTGAAGAAACTGGAACACTTATTCATTGCTGGTGGGTATGTATAATGGTACAGCCACTGTGGAAATCAGTTTGGCAGTTCCTCAGAAAACTAAATATCAAGTTGCCGTACAACCCAGCAATACCAATACCAATACTTGGTATAACCCAGAAAAGAGAAAGCAGTGACATGAACAGATATTTGCACACCAATGTTCCTAGCAACACTATTTACAATTGTCAAAAGATTGAAAAAATCCAAGTGCCCATCCACAGATGAGTGGATAAAAAAAATGTGGTATATGCATATGATGGACTATTATGAAGCTGTAAGATAGACTGAGGTCCTGAAACACATGAAAATATGGATGAACCTTGAGGACATAATGTTGAGTGAAATAAGCCATATGGAAAAGGACAGTGTATTAGCTTGCTAATGCTGCTGGAAAGCAATATACCAGAAATTGAATGGCCATTAAAAAGGAAATATAAAAAGTCACAAGTTACAATTCTAAGGCCATGAAAATGTCCAAATTAAAGCACCAACAAGAGGTTACCTTCACTCAGGAAAGGCCGATGCTGTCTGGAACACCTCTGTCAATTGGGAAGGCACATGGCTGGCATCTCCTGGTCCCTCATTCCTGGGCTTTGTTGCTTTCAGCTTCTGTTTCCTGTGGTTTCCTTTCTAAGCATCCATGGGCCTTCACTTAGCTCTTCTGGGACACAATTCTGGGTTATGCTTGCATAGCATCTCAGGAGAAGGCACACAGTGCTTGCATAGCATCTCAGGAGAAGGCACATGCTCTGTCCTTGTCTAGGCATCTCCTCTCTCTGTTGGTACCCTAAGCATCTCCAAACATCCATGTCTCTGTCAGCTCTGATGCAACTGTTCTCCAAACATCTGCATCTGAATTTCCAAACGTCTATGCCTCTGTCTACATCCCAGGTTTCTTCAAAATGTTTCCCCTTTTAAAGGACTCCAGCAAATCAATCAAGACCCACCCTGAATGGGTGAAGTCACACCTCCATCTAACCAAAAGGCCACACCCACAATTGGGCATGTTGCATCTCTGTGGAGATAATCTAATAAAAAATTTCCACCTCATGGCATCAAATCAGGATCAAAAGAAACAGTTACCCCCACAAGATTAGGTCGGGATTAAAACATGGCTTTTCCAGAGTACATAATAGTTTCAAAACAGCACAGACAGATACTGTATGATTTTGCTATTATGGCTCTGATAAATGTAAACTTGGAGGCTTACAATATAGACTATAGGGGGCATAGAGGCACACAGAAGCTTGAGATGGGTGAATGGTTACCCAGTAAGGTTGAACTTCAATGTAAGGGAACAGATAGAAGTGAAGGTAGTTCGTTAGTGGGTTATAACATTGCCGAATTGAAGGTGATTGGATTGAAAGGGGATGTATAGAATCATATATCCCACTGATTAACTCTACAATAATAAATAAGTTCTTGCACAAACTACTTCAAAGATTTGATCTTGTACAAAGAGTCAACACTAGAGAGGTATGGGGAAAAACTAATATTGAATGCTATGGCCTATAGTTAATAGGAAGATATCAACAGTAGCACAGCAATATTAGGGATAAATAACTGGGGGGTGGGGACAAGAGATAAGGGGAGGTTTAGATTTGATATTTGGTGAGACTGTGTTTATCGGTTCTTTGTCTTTCTTGGCCAATGAAAATTGTCTAAAATTGAGAGTGCTGATGGTTGTACAATGAAGTGAGGACACATGTAGCACAGGGATTATTTATTTTGGACATTATCCATGATGCCCAATAGATGGAGGGGCTGAAGGGTATAATGACTGAGAAACAGAATTGCAAACCGTGATGTATATACATGACAGAATTTTGTATGGCTACAGAAAGGAACGAAGTAGTGAGGCACACAATGAAGTGAATGAACCTTGGGGACATTATGTTTGGCAAGATAAGCCAGAAACAAAAGAACAAATATGGTATGATTTCTTCTAGAAAATACTTAAAAGAGAATTGGAGCCTAGATTGCAAGCTCTTATAGCAATCACACTTAGTCCAGAGTTGTAAGTGTATTGTAGATTCTGAGATGCTATGCTTTATGTGTATAAGCTGGTATTTCCTTGGAACTTTGGGTACCTCTGGGACATCTAAGACTCAGAGGTGGAGATCTGCAGCTCTGAAAGTCAGCATTGCTACATACAACAACTGTTACAGTAACCAAAAAAGGGTCAGACTTCAATTAGAGATAAAATCAAATCCGATTTGGTTGGGACAAAGGAAAATCAGAATATAGGGCAAAGGATGATAGTGTATGTATCCTAGAGCTTCACCTACTGCAGAAGACCAAAGGCAAAGAGGTTTACTGTGTCTAGAACCTAAATCTTTTGTTAACACATGATCTAAATCCACCTACCTGGATAGCTTATTTAAAAACCCAAACACATGGAGCCCAGAACAGAAACGAGGCCTTGTAATTCTGTACAACTTAATGTAATATCTGGATATATCCCAGACTATGGTGGGTTGATAATTAAAAAGCATTTGTATAGTCCCTTGAGGAACTGGAGAAAAAATATGGGAAACTCCTGGTGCTCTCTCAAAGATTAGGAACTCCCAAGAAAATAGGCCAAGGCCTTGATTTTGAGGCTTGGCATTGTGAAACATATTTTTGTAGTGTAGAAGCTAAGACTATCTACAATTATGCTCAAGAGTTGCTTCCAGGAAAGCTCTTTTGTAGCTCAAATACCTCTCTTTAAGTTCAACTCTGCAAGGAAACTCATTACCCTCCTTCCCCCTTCTTGGAACATGACATTCAGCTGACAACATGGACGTGACTCCCTGGAATGACATTGGCCCTGGCACCGTGGGATTGACAATGTCTGCCAAGCAAAAAAGGAGGAAAATATGTAACAAAATAAGGTGTCAGTGGCCAAGAGAGTTCAAATGGAGTTGAGAGACTATTCTGGAGGTTACTCGTATGCAAACTTCAGCTAGATATTACTAATTGGCACTGTTTGCCAAACCCAAGCCAACATCATTCCTATTAACCCTAAAGAACACCCAGGGCTCTATCTGAGACCCTACAAAAGTTGCATGCACTAAGTTTACTTTTCAGAGAACTTTAACTTTCAGATTGTTCCTAGACCAGATAAGCCCTGAAACCCAGAAGAGACAGCCTCTTAGGAATATCAGTCAGTTCCATCCCTCTATCCCATATTGTTGATACCCCTTTTCCTAATGAAAAAGTTAGAATGGCCATAGCCCAAATATCCCTAAAGATTGGGAGAAGGATCAAAGAAGAAGTTAGGATTTAACCACTGAGTATGACTGCTGAATCATTATATTGATAATTCTTTTTAGTCTCCAGTTATCTTGGAGCAGCCAGAAGGAAAAACTCAAAATTGTGGAACTATAACCCATCCCAAACTCTGAAAACTGTTCTATCACACTTATTTTAAATGTGTTTTAAAATTTTTTGCTTATTTTTTTTGTGTAACAATAAAAATGTTTAAACATTAACTAAAAATGGGTCAAAGAACTAAAACATACAAAATACAAAGAAAATATATAGGGAAACATCTTCAGGACCTAGTATTAGGCAATGGATACCTAAACTTTATGTTAAAAATATAAGCAGCAGGGCGGGCCGCGGTGGCTCAGCGGGCAAAGTGCTTGCCTGCTATGCCGGAGGACCTCGGTTCGATTCCCGGCCCCAGCCCATGTAACAAAAACGGAGAAACAGAATACAATAAAACAAGAAAATGTTTAAAAATGTTTCCCTTTCTTCCTTCCTTCCTTCTATCCTTCCTTCCTTCTCTCTGTCTTTAAAAAAAAAAAAAAAAATATATAAGCAGCAAAATAAAAAGTAGATAAATTAGATATCATAAAAATTAAAACTTTTTGCATCAGTAAACATTGTCAAGAAAGTGAAAAGACAATATACTAAATAAATGGATGAAAATATCTGGAAACCATACATATAAACCTGATAAGGTTTAATATCCAGAATGCATAAAGACCTCCTACAGCTCAACCACAAAAAGTTAAACAACTCAATTCAAAAAAGGGCAAAGGACTTGAACAGACATTTCACCAAAGAAGATATACAAATGGCCAATAAGCATGTGAAAAAAATCATCAACATCACTACCCATTAGGGAAATGCAAATGAGAACCCCCAATGAAATACCACTTCACACCCACTGGAATGGCTTTTATTGAAAAAAAAAGAAAGAAAGAAAGTAACAAGTGCTAGTGAAGATTGAAAAAACTGGAACCCTCAGTCATTGTTGATAGGAATGTAAAATGGTACAGCCACTGAAGAAAACTGTTTGACAATTCCTTAAAAAGTTAAGCATATAACCCAGCAATCCCACTTCTGGGCATATAACCAACATAATTGAAAGCAGAGACTCAAAAAGATATTTGTACATTGATGTTCCTAACATTATTCACAATAGTCAAAAGGTAGAAACAATCCAATGGATAAACAAAATATGGTATATATATATATGTATATATATGACGGAATATTATTCAGCCATAAAAGGAAATGAAGTTATAATATATGCTACAACATTGATGAACCTTGGAGATTTCATGCTGAGTGAAATAAGTGAGACACAAAAGGACAAATTCTGTAAGATCTCACTTTTATGAAATAAAAAGATATGCAAATTCATAGTCAGAAATTAGAATACAGGTTACTAAGGGGTAGGTGTGAGTGATGGGTAATGGGGAGTTAATGCTTAGTTGGCACAGAGTTTCTGTTTAAGGGGATAGAAACATTTTGGTAAAGGATGGTGGTAATCACTGCACAATATTGTAAATGTAACAATATATGTAACACCACTGAATTGTATACTTGAAAGTGGTTAAAATAAGAAATTTTATATTGTACATGTTACTACATAACAATGTTTTTTTAAACCCACAGAACTGTACAACACAGAGTGAACCCTAATGTAAATTATGAACTTCAGTTCATGATATAACTATAATAACATTGGTTCATCTATCAGAACAATGTACTATACTAATCCAAAATGTTAGTAATAAGGAAATATGTCTGACAGACAGCTCTGTATATTCTGCAGGATTTTTCGGTAAACCTACAACTGCTCTAAAAAATAAACATTGAAAAAAATTTAGTTGATACTGGAGTTGGAAAAGAAAATATGGAGGGAAGCTCAGGGGATACCAATTACCTCATCAAGACATTCTATGGAGGTTGATACAATTATAAGTATAACCATTATTATTATCTATTATAATAGATAACATAATCTATTATCCTTAAGATTATAGAGGTAATCACATGCAGAACCAAATTTAAAATAAAAGTAACAAAAACTGGAGGACTTAGGAGGGGAGAGGGATTAAAGCCTATAAACTAAATTCTTCATCTTGCATGGGGCAATTCAATCACTTTTAGAAAACCTTGGTAAATAAAAAAAATAGAAATATAAGCAAATTATTTAGATGTAAAGAGTCAATGACTGGAAAAATTAAAAACTGAAATGGTTAAAAGTGGAACTGGGGATACAGGGGAAAGTGGATACTCCATTTTCATTTTATATCCTTCCCAACATTTTTTCCTTCTGAGCTATTTGAGTTATGTGCATGCGTTACTTTTATAGAGCTTTTAAAAGGATTGTAAAACTCATTCAGGGGTTCAAAATATCCTCTGATTCAAAATAGAGAGTCACAATATCAGGTACAAATGACAGGTTCTAAATATCCTTGTGTCATAAAAGAAGCACTCTTAACTTGCAGCCCTAGGCCAGAAGGCCAGTGACAGGTGAATTATGATTTGACATGGGGAAATCACATAACTGTGCAATTCCTGAGGAAGTATACAAGACCTCAGAGGCAAATGGGCTTTCCTTGGGATGGCTGCTGAGGGGCTGCTTTCCAGAGACAACTCTGCTCATGCTTCTTTTTGTACTGCCAGTGTACACAGGCCCCACTCCCCCTGAATAGACAAAAGACACTCAGCTAGGAAGGAAGGGGGCCTTCCTTCCCTAAGAAGAGACCCTAAATTCCTCAGAAATTCCCTTACAGTTCAGATGAGGTAGCTCCAGGAACTGCTTCAAGTCCATAAGCTTTATAGGGGTATTTAGAGATGAACTCCAATTGTTTATTGATTCATTCATTTACTCCTTAAATATTTAATGAACCTTATTATGTGCCAGGCACTGTGCTGGGCACTAGGAGTACAAGGTGATAGAATACACTGTGTGTACCCTCAAGGTTCTTACAATCATGTGAGAATCAGGTAAGTAAAGGACGGAGGATGAAACCACACCGTGACTATGCCTACACAGTACGAGTGAGCCCTGCAGGCTGCGGGAGCCCAGGGAAGGAAGAGGTTATGAAGAACTGCAAGTCATTTAGCTCAGAGGAGAGGGGAAGAGGGTGTTTTAGACAGTGGAGAACATGTGTGTGAAAGCGTTGATGGTAGCACAAGAGCTTTACTTCTTCTTTATTAATTTTCCCATAACTATAAATTTATATAACCTTATTGTGCTAGACATTTTCAGTTTGCCCTTCAGTTCACTCCCTATCCTTTTCCACCCTGCTCTGCTCCCCCATAAAGCTGACCCACATGGGATGTACTATTGGGGTCTCTTGTATTTGTGACTTCTGGTTGGGTTTGGCCAAAGGGTGGCACCAGAAGGGAATCCTGAAAATGGTAGGAAAGTGAGGTCAGGAATTTCTTCCTTCAGCTCCCTCCCTGGTGGCCATAGGTTGACTGACTCCTACACAGAGCTGCAACTCCCATCACGTGGCACACTCCTTACAGCTCTCTCTCTACTTCTGGCACTTCCCTTCCCTTCAGATATGGGGTGTAATGGCACCCCACTTTCACCAGCCCCGGAACGGTGCCATCATTTGTTCCCATTACTAAGCTCTGCTCACACCTTTGTAAAAAGACCTCAAAATGTCTGATTTGAATGTGCTGTTTGTTTCCTGCCAGGGACCTGGCTGATAGAATAATCCATTAATAAAATTTAGAAAAGAAGAGGAAATGATCTCCCAGAAGCCAAAGCTACCTAATATATCCATGTTGTAATATTTTGGTGTATTTCTTTTCATCTTTTTTGTGTATATATTTTACATAGTTGATATTATTATTTATATGCAATTTTCCATCCTGACCTTTTAATCTTAGAACATAAACACTTTAACAATGCTAGTTATCATTTAATGGTGACTACACTATTCCAGGTAAAATGTTGGATGTGTTAAAATATACTATCTTATTGAATCCTCAGAACAACCTCATGAGATGATTATCCCTGGGGACTTCTGAAAGGAAATCATCTGGAATCAAGGTAAATTATTTGCAGACTCCTCTCAAAGGGAAGGAGTTTTAACCTTATACCTGCCTTGACTAGTGTTTGTCACTGTAACCCTTTTCTGGCATCTCATTTCCTTATCTAAGAATAGGTTTGGCTTATTTTGCCTTCCTTTAGAACCTGGAGATTGTTCCAGCTTCTTTTGTGATTATATCCGTGGATAGAGATGCTCTGAATGTTTTGTCCATTTGCAATGTCAGGTGAATAAAATGTAGCCACCCCAGAACCCTTCTCAGAAGGGTTCCCTCTCTTGGTCAATGGCACCAGAATACATCCATCCACAGAGAAAAGAGAATCAACAAGTCACATCAGCACATCCCAAGCACTTCTCAAATCCCTCCCTTCTTTCCATCCCCAAACCGTGGTCTTAGTTCCTAGTCCCTCATTAGCCTAGCAAGATTCTACTCATCCTTCCAGTCTTGCCTCAAATCTCATCATCTTTGGGAAGATCAATCAGGAACAGTCAGTGGCTCCCCTTGTGGCCCCTTAGCACTCTGGACAGCTTCCCTTCTTGGATTTATTAGATTATCATTGTAGACATTTGTGTCTCTCTACCAGACCACCAGAGGGCTCGGGATGGGCCTTGTTCATTGGATTCCCAGCATATACAAGGTACTCAGTAAATGCTCATCAAGCGAAGAAGCTCTCTACTACTCAGAATAAAACCCACACTTAGCTTCAAGGGCAATTTTTGAAATCTAGACACATATTTTTCTCTTCAATTTCCAGAAAAGTATGAATCAGAAAGACCTCAGTTCTTCCTGCTGAATTCAGCATTTTGTAACACAGGATTCCTGAACTACCTGCATTAGAACTACTTGTGTTTGACAAAATGCGTATCCCTGAGTTCAACCGAAGATCTACTGAATCTGAACCTCTAGAGACAAGGAATCTGCGTTTGTAACAAGCATGCCAGATAATTCTTGTGCTTACTGAAATTTGAGAATTGCTGCTTGGAGTAATACTGGCAATTAGTCGAAGTAGTAAGTTCCTCCTTATGTGCAGATATTCCCTCCCCAAGAGTCTATGTCTCCACCAAGGAAGGAAAGGAAGCCTGTTTCAGGGAGCCAAACTGGATACCCTGACCCTCACACTTTACCCAAACCATTGGGTAAGTCATAAAAGTTTTATAACTACGCACCCAGAACATGTTAGCATGGATTTGGTCCAGATAATCTGAAATTTTAAAGGTCCTTGCTGAGCTTAATAAGAGTGACCAGCTATTGAGCTATGGGCTAAGCTCTATGCCAAGTGCTTTAAATGGATTATCTCATAAATTCACAAAAATTCTACAAGGCAAGTATTATTATATCACCCCCGTTTTACAAAAGAAGACAGTGAGATTTAGAGAAATTGAGAAACTTGTTTATATTTACACAGCTGCCAGAGAATCTCAAGCCCAAGCTATCCAATTCCAGAACTTAACTACCTTGTAATTCCGCCTGCCTGCCTAGTTCTTTGTGCTTAAAGCACAGATATCCCCAAAGAGCAGGGAAAGGGAAGCAGGAGGAGAAAGCTACACTGCTTCCACTTCAGGCTGGGCTGGGTCCAATGTGGCATGCCTCCTAGGACTACCAGCCCCCATTTGTCATCTTTCAATCACATTTCAGTCCCACAGGCATTCCACTGGTCTCACTATGACTGCTCCCCTTCCCCTCCAAGTCAGCCAGTCCAATGACAGATGTGCCCTACAATATGTGCTCTGTCCTCTTTTGGATGGTGAGCTGAACAAGAAATTCTTGACTTTGGTGACATATAAGCCACATTCATTAATGTAAGCTATAAAAAATAGTATTTCCTTCTCTACGCATGGATCCCATAGGAAAATCAGAAAGCAAATGAACATAAAAAGACTTAAACACAACCAATCTCAATTGGAGCCAATCCCGAGATTAGTTTGCTTGCTCTTCCGAAAAGAAACCATATGCATCGATTTCTGATTAAATTAATTGGCTACAGGGAATTCAGAAAACATTTGGAGGGTTTGCATGATAACCACAGCTGGAGATAAGATTTGACCTTTTGTAGAAAAGTTCAACTCCTGACACTCCAGGGCTGGGAGCACCTACCAAGCCAGCCAGCCAGCCAGCCCTGCCCACATGCCTTGGCTGCCCTTTCAGAACAAATGAATCACCTGATGGATTCAATCACTTAAGCTGCATATCTCTCCCCTGGTCTCTGCTTCTGAATGGGGTCAGGAAATGATGCCAAAAAGCCTGTATTCCCCCCACTGAAGGGGTTGGGGGGACCCATCCAAGTTCCAAAGTGGCAGGCCCCAGCCTGGAAAGAACAGAAGGGAGAGACCACCTTTGGCCCAAAGGACTTACCTACCTTCTGGTCAGGCCACTCCAGACTGCAGCACCAGTGATACTTCCCAAGACTCTGTGCCTTCCAAGGCTCTGTCCACGGAGTGTGTCTCTTGCCAGAGCCAAAGCTCCTGCTCCAGGCAGCCCGCGTCCTTCTGGGAGGGGCGGCTCAGAAACTGGGTGGAGAGTCTGGAGGAAGGCAAATGGGAAGGGAGCCAAAGTGATTTTAAAGAATCTCGTAGGAAACCCTGTAACCGGAGAAATGACTGAGAGGGTACTTACATTTATACTTTGGAATCATCTGCCTTTAATCACTGCTTAATCTAACTCTACAAAAAGCATCATTAATAAAGAAACAGGTTGTTGTTTTTCTTTGGCCTCATCCAAGTGGGTGAGGGAATAGAAAAAGAAGACTATCTGAAAAGCCATGCTGTGCTTTTGTGCTCAGGTCAGCTTGCAGGCTGCCTAACCCAGGGTCTCTGACTCACTCTTTGTCTTAGGACCTACTGAGACCCACACAAGGTAGCATTGCTTATAATGCACCCACTCAGCACCACCCTCTTTCCTTCCTGTGCCATCCACACTGGGATTCAGACCTAGGAAAATGATCTGCCTGCTCATATGGCGGCCATAAGGGACTCCAGACTCCAAGAAGATTCTAGCCATCAGAGCAACTCTGTGACAGGCCTGCCACTGAGCCCAAAACTCTCCCATATGAGCTGTTTTTTTAATTCCTAGGGAATTTGGGTAGTGACACACCAGCAGTGACTGTCACCTTCAGGAGCTAGTTGACAGCCCACTGAGATAAAAGATCAGCCCCTGATTTTTAAGGAGTCAGGCAGTGGGGTGTAGATGTTGATGGGGAGCCAAGGCTGGACAGGGGTCACACACAACTTTCCTCTCTCTGTGGTCCTACCAGAAGGGGCACTGAATACTAATCAACAGAAAAGGGCTTGAGTCCTAGCTCTACCACTAAGTAGTGTGATAAATGATGTTTCACTTAATTTCTCTTTTTCTTAGTTTTCTCCCTGTAAAATGGAACAAATTATTTCAAACTTCCCTGCTCTTAAGGAGCAAATGTGATAATAGCAATAAAGGCACTTTATAAGTACTACATATATGTATCTATTGATATTTCTCTTAATTTTTAAGAGGGACAATGCTTGGTCACTTTTCCCCCCTCTGCCGGCCCAGGAAGAGGAATTGAAACCATAGAGACAGGATTTGCTCCAGGCCTGGCATGATGCATATGGCCTGGACTTCTTAAGCAGTGATGAGAAATTCTAAACGCTTGCCTGATTTCAAGGTCATACTCAGAAAAGACCAAAGAATGGGAGAAACAGAGTGAATAAGCACCTTCTACATGAATAAAAACATGTGTGCATTTGAGGAGGTAAAGGAAGATTTTGAATCCATTATCTTAAAGGCCTTAGCCTTTTTTAATATTAATTCTTTGTAAATATTATTTTCCTAAGCTATTAAGTGATATACAGACCTCCTGATCTATTTCAATTAGATGCAAATGATTTCAAGTGTAAGGACTTAGGAGTAAGGGGTAATAAACACAGGCCACCAGAGGCCATGATTACTTTGCACCCAGAAATATGGGCTTGGCATTTAAGACTTTCCTCAGACTCTTCTCTTCTGTGGGAAACTTGGGAAAGGCAACCATGCACTTGATAGATAGAGCAGAGTGCCTATTCAGAGTCCACATAGCAAGAGGAAGCTAAGATGATGGGCCAGCAACATCCAGAGTGACCCCCCACATTGCAACCCTGGGGCCACACAATATATTGCCCTCCCTCAGGTACTATCAGACAATGAGACCTTACTAGTGTCAGACCAACTTCAGAATCAGTGGCCAGTTAAGGCACCTCAGCTTTAACAGTAGACATACCTTCTCCATCTGTTCATTTAGCAAAAATAACATTGAGCCTCCATCATTGCAGAGCACCATGCCAGGCCCTGGGAATATAAAAACAAGACTTGAGCCTTTGAACGGCATGGGGTCAGCTGTGTGAGAAAGGTACACAAAAATCCATAAACCATAAAAAGAGCATAAAAAAGCTGCAAGCAAGATACAAACAGAAGCCTTCACAGCACAGAGCAGGGAGCAATTCATTCTGGGAAAGCTTCCAAGAAGAGGTGGGATTTGAGCTGAGTCTTGGAGGATGAGTAAGAACTCAATAAGTGGGGATAGGCTTTCCAGGAAAAAGCATAAGCAAAGACACACGTGCCTGGAAGTACAGGGCGTGTGTAGAGAATCTCAAGTGGTCCCACGAGGATGCAATACTGACAATGGGAAAGGCGTAGAGAAAGAGGAGGCTACATTGAAAGAATGTTTTGCAGGGTCTTGAATACCACACTAAGGAGTTTGAACTTGAATTTTTTTTTTTTTTTTTTAAAGAGAGAG
Source organism: Tamandua tetradactyla (assembly GCF_023851605.1). Classification (NCBI taxonomy): domain Eukaryota; kingdom Metazoa; phylum Chordata; class Mammalia; order Pilosa; family Myrmecophagidae; genus Tamandua; species Tamandua tetradactyla. The sequence continues at coordinate 48,327,355 of NC_135341.1, read as the reverse complement.
GGAGGAAAGGAAGGAAAGAAAGACAGAGAAGGAAGGAAGGATGGAAGGAAGGAAGGGAGGAAGAAAGGGAAACATTTTCTTATTTTTATTATATTTTGTTTGTTTTGTTTGTTTTGTTTGTTTTTTACATGGGCTGGGGCCGGGAATCGAACCGGGGTCCTCCGGCATGGCAGGCAAGCACTCTTGCCCGCTGAGCCACCACGGCCCGCCCAGAACTTGAATTTGTATTGAGTCACAACAGGCACAATGTTGGCTCCATCCTAAGCTTTTGATTAGTTTATGTATAACGACCAAGTCTTCTGTCCCCAGTATGCACCACTCCTGTGATATCTCACTGACAGTAAGGCAACCATGTAAATAAATAGGTGCTAAAGGCTAATATTGAGGGTGTGAGGTATGCCACAGCAGGTGTGAGCAGCCAAAGATGAGCAAAGAGTTTTTCAGGAAAACTTTGAGTGACGAAATCAAGGAGAACTGCCTCTGGCTGATTCTGAGGGCATAGGTCTGAGGAAGTTCAGAATCCATTTCCTACGAAGCAGTTCCCTTCGGAGTTCTAAGGTAGATCCCTGATGACTGGAAGCAATTTTCTTTCTGCCAAAGAGTGGGACTGCCGGGCAGGGCAACAGGAGAACCGAATACAGGAAACAGATTGGACCAAAGGAAGTTCAATCTTCCTTATGTTTCTTGGCCGCCACCTCTTCCTTCTCTTCCTAAGAAATGGCAGAAAAATGCTGAAAAACAATCCTGCCCAAACACTACCTGCTAAACAACATAGTTAAGTGACAGTAGCGCCACTGACAACTTCCCTCCCCTTGTCCTGATTTATTTTTTCCTACAGCACTTAGTGCTACCTGACATTCTACTATATACATATTTGTTTTCTTGCCTGTCACCCCTACAGTAAATGTGCTCCTTGAGGCCATACAGTTTCATAATCTTACACACTGCTATTACTCCATGCTTAAAACAGTACATGTCACTTAACAGGTACTTAGAAAGTGTTTGTGATTAAATAAAAGAACTACTCACTCCCTCACAGTCCTTTCTGAGATATAGATTTGTCTTCTCAATCCTGTCTCATCCAGGAAAATAAACCCTACCATGTCCTTGTTTATAAGATCTTTCTTTCACTCCTATCTTACATTTCCAGCCAGCCTCACCTAAGTATAAGCCCTTATCACCTCTTGCCTAGACATCTGTTCCAGCTCCTTCCTGTCAGCCTGTCTACATACTGACCACCCCTGCTCTAGCCAGGTCTCACTTTTCTCTGTCCCCTGATTGACCAGGTCCTGAGTTCACTCTGAAAATTGTTAAGGCCTCTTTCCTCTTTCTTTTTTCTCTCTCTCCCTTTCTCAGTCCCTCAATTCCTATTATTTCCAGAAGCATTTCTTGACTATGCAATCCCCCTCTGAGCTCTTTCAACAATATTAATAATCGATATTCCAATAACACATTGCATTTTGCATTTTTATGATCAACTCACAACAGTTATTTTAGATATTAGCCTTGCCCTTTGTTTAGTTTTCCCCCAAAGCATTAGACAAGTACTTCAGTGCAGGAGTTTACTTAGGAGGTGATCACAGGAAACAGGAGTGAGAAAGTAGGGAATATAAATAAGGTTGAGAGGAAGGAAAAGCCACCAAAGGGTATATATTGAAGGTGATTACTGATGTGGCCAACTGGGGTTCAGCCTCTCTGGATACTTTCTGAGAAACCACATAGAATGTACTTGAGAATTGGGAGACTGGAACATTTATCCTCTGGTTTACATCCCCTATAGGATGAGGGTTGCTGGCAGAGGCATTGTGGTAATCAGCCTCCAAGATGGCCCCAAGGATCTTTACCTCCTGATGTTTGTGTTCTTGTGTAGCCCCATCTCTAACTGAACAGAACTGACCTGTGGAACCAAAAGGGTATTGCAGAAGTGATGAGGTATCATTTCTGAAGCTGGTTATGAAAGGGGTTGCAATGTCTGCCTTTTCTCTTGGATTGCCCACTCCAGAGAAAGCCAAGTGCCTTGTTGTGAAGAAACTCAAGTAGAAGCAACCCTCTGGAAATTCCATGTAAGGAGGAACCGAGGCCTCTTGCCAATAGCCTATACTAACTTGCCAGCCATAAGCTATCTTGGAAGCAGCTCTTCCAAGCTCACTTAGGCATTAACTGCCTTCCTGCCTTCAAATCCCTAGGCTGTGTCTTCTCATGGACTGAGAGAGCTCCCATGGCTTTGGAGAATGCACTGAGGCTTGGAGAAAGCCAAGAGAAGCAAGACAGACAGACACTTGAGGTGGGATGTTGTCTGTGTACAAAGGACTTGTCCTCCAAAGCTTCACTTGAAGTCAGAGGAGACTGAGGGAATTTGATAGGGGGTATCAGCTACACTTAGAATTTCCTAAAAGATGGTTCCTATGTATTCTTCTTTTCCCTCCACAGAGTTTGCCAAAGGGCTGGACTTATGAGTAGGGACTGAGCAAAGACTTCAATGCCCAGTTCATAAGGTCTACTGCAACACAACAGTGAAAATTGCTCCAACTTTTAACTTTCATGTTATGTACCTATATTTAACATTTATTTAGCTATGTTTCTATTTTTTAACATAAATATTAAAAATATAAATTGGAAATTCTTTTGGTTGCAAGTTAACAGAATCTTAGCCCTAATTAATATAAGCATAAGAGAATTTCTTTGCAGGGCACAAGTGTGACCCCTTAGAATCCAAGGGAATCAAAGTTGCTACCCTCATGGAATAGAATAAATGAAGACCTGCAAGAAACTCAAGACGTTCTGTTTCTCCTTGTCTCTTGTTTGTGTTAATGTCCCATAGTCTCATGGCTCTCTCTTTGCTTTACACTGGCTTTCTCTTGTCCAAACTGACATCACAGAAAATGGCCACTCTCAACTACCATGTAGTTACATGCTGATCTCTTATTCCCAGATCCATTGTTCCTAGGGGGAAAAAAAAAAGGACTGACCAGCCCTGTCTGTTCTGACCCTGCATCAATCAACAGAAGTCAGGGAGATGGGAGAGGGGGAGTCATGGAGCCCCAATCACTGCCACCTGTAGATGGAGCAGGGAGAAGCAGTTCCTTAGGAACTCCCAAGTACGGACAGCAACAGCATCACAATATTGTAAGGACTGCATGAGACAACATTTATGAACTTTCCTTTGTATGCTCTTAAATAAAGGTACAACTTTATTGTGTTGTAGGAACCAGTATAGCACAGAGGACACAAACACCCCACATCCCACCCACCCTATACATGCACATGATTTAGAATCAAAGACCTGGACTTGACTCCCACTTTGTTCTACCACCTAATAGCCATGTGATCTCTTTAAAATTTCTGAATCTCAATGGCTTCTTTCAGATAAAGACACTGATAACACCTACTGTTTAAAATATTCATGAGCTTTAAATAATTACGGGATAAAGTTCCGTGAACTGTAAAGTATATGTTAAATAAATGTATGCAGTAGTGATTACATGTGTGGCCTCCCACCAGCTACCTACACTCCATATGTAGATACACATATACAAATCTTTGCACCTGTCACAACTCCTACCATATTCAAGCTCCAGCAAAGAGTAGCTACAGTGGATTGCTGGCAGGAGGGAGAGAAGAAGGGATGGAGGGCCACAGGGTGGGAAGGAACAAGGCAGGCAGATGGGCTTGCCGCCAGCTTGAGCCTGGCATCAGTCCCCAAATCTATATTGAAGCCTAGTGCAGGGACTGGCTGGAAGTCAAAAAGGATATAATTAACTTAAGAAACACAATAAACTTGTAGCAATTCTTAATAGCTTTAGAATATTTTCTTAATTTACCCTGACTTCATTCTTTTCAGTTTGTCCTTGTCAGAGAGGAAGGAAGGGGGAAAAGGCAAGGAAACACCTTAAAGGGACAACACCATAAAGCTTGTAAAGGGAATGAATGGGTGTTGGCTTTGAATAAATAAATCTCAGTGGCCTGTCATGGTATCCTATATGGGTGCGGCCACTCCCTTAGGGAATACATTGAGGAAGGAAGTCAAGCTGTAGGGACAGGAAGAAATATTTGTGACCGGACTCCCCCTTTCCTTGCTGTCCCTTAAAACAGCTGAGTGTGGTCCAAGGGCCTCAGTCCAGCGTCCTCTGAAGAGCAGAGGCAGGTTTGCCTTATGATGCCGTTTGATCATTTCAACTTTCTTTCTCTGCTTTTTCCAGACTAGGCAGAAAGTGGATGATGATGGTATTTCTAGCACAAATGTAAAGGCATCTGGAAAATTAATTCACATTGTGCATAGGAAGAGAGGCAAAGTTCCAAAACTGAAGGTTCAGGTTTGGAAATGGAATGCCTGAGAGTTACAGGAGGAATCAGATGAACTTCTTCTGCACTTGACCATGGCTTTAGGTTAATCGCTTAGTGCCAGTCTAACCTTGTTACTCCCTCCTCTGAAGTGGTGAGCACAAAGTCTTCTCTAGCTACTTCCCACATAAGGTGGCCCAACCGAAACCTCTAGTCATGCTTGACCCTGTGGTCATCCGCCACCATTTTGAAGTTTCCTTTTACCTAATACACAGATGTTAGCTGCCTGTATCTCTGCCATCTCTCACATCCATTCCTGCTGCCTCTTGTTTCTAGCCCTCCTAAAGAGCCCACTCTCATTAAGGCATTAGTGAGCAATGTAGACGTCACTAGTGTTTTTGTGGGACAGACAGGGAGGGATTTTCATTGCACAGCCCATAGTGAGAAGAGGGTCACTTCTTGGTCTTCCCCAGCCCTACTGGATCCTCAGTTATTTCTCTTTACTTCAATTTCTCATTATCTTTCTTTTCAGAAATGAAGCAAATGTCTTTCAATGCCTGCAGCATACCAGTTTTACAGAGACCTCCCCCCTTTCATTTTACGAGTTGCCCTTAGGGTCTTATCCTCCATTTCAAACAGTTTGCCTGAGTATTTCTTTCAAAGAAATAACTTCTTCTCTCCAGAAGAAATTTTAGTTCCTTCTCTCCAGAAGGAACATTTTGTCATCTAACTGAGTCTCCATAATTTGTAATTAAAGGTAGCATTGCTTTATTGATGTTGCTTTCAATTTTATATTGAATTTTCAAATTGAAAATGGCCACAAGAAATCTTAGTTAATGTTATTTCAAGACACTTTTCTTCAAGAGACACCTAGAGTGAGCCAATGTATACATGCTCGTAGATGCCCAGAGAGGCTGCCCATTGGAGCCCCTCTGCCACCGTTCCCTCTTCAAGTCACTCTCTAGGATTATCTGTGGCCAGTCAGTCCAGCATTGGCTTTTCAGCTCCCTGTAAGGTGGGCAAAGCCCCTCTTTGACTTCACCTAGCCTCAAAACTATGAACCCATAAACTTCCATTGTTGAAGCCAACTTATTGCATGCTATTTGTTTTAGCAGCCAGAAAACTAAAACAGGCCTTGTCTCCCCAGTTAGGGTGAAAGCTGCTCCAGGGTAAAGATTGTGTTCTCTTCCCTTGTATCTACTGACACCCAGCCTTGGGTGTTCAAGTTGAAATATTAACATTAATTAACATGCACATAAATTAACATTCAAGTTCCTGACTAAAGGGGAAAACGAATGCTAGATGTGAGATGGCTCAGCTGCTTCCAGAAAGACACTTGTGCTTCAAAGATAAAGGAAGGCTGGAGGAGAAGGGGAAGGAGGAAGAGAGGGAGGGAGGGAAAGCGCTTACTAAAAGCTTACGAAATACTCTGGAGAAGAGCAGAGCATCAGAACAAAGACACATTTAAAAGGGCAAAGGAAACACTAGATGGCTGTTAATGGTGAATTGAATGTGATAAATTATTACTTAAATTACTTGGTCTCCCTCCTTATTGTTATGCACAGTTAATTGGAGAGAAGAGACTGCTGCTGAGAAGAGCCTCAGAGTTGCAGCTAGCCTGGGTGGAGGTGGGAGGGGGCAACCGGAGAGCCTCACAGTATCAGGTTTGCAGCTTCTCCAAGACCAAGTAACTGTCATTAAAGGCTATTACTTAATCCTCAGCTTCCTACAGATCCCATTCCTGCATGCTCTGGTCCTACAACCAGCTCGAGCTGTTGGCAGGCAGGTGGCCTAAGGGAGAGAGAATCAAGGGCATGGGTTGAGTAGCCCTGAAGCAGGAGGGGGTCACCTAATGACCCCCCAGGTTTGAGCACCAAACATACTCCCCCTGGACCCTACCCTCATCCCAATGAAAGCCTTGTGTTCTCAATGACAGATTTAATCTCTGCTCAAAAACTTGGATCTTGAGTTTCTGTTTGTCTTAATATTTAGATTCTATTCCACATATACTAAGTTCTAACTAAGTTATAAAGTACTTAGTCAGGGAGCGGTCGAAGGAAACATACAGAAATGAGTAAAACACAGCTTCTTCTTTCACTCAGTTGAGAAGAAAGATCCAAGCTTATAAAATTCATTGTGGGCTGCATAGAAAAAAATCTCTCTAATACTTGATTTAAAACAAAGAATATGCTAGAGTCTTGGATTTTATAGTTAATCCTGTGGCCAAAGGCACAAGAGGAAGCCAGACTGAGAGGTATAGCCCCTTGGAAAGCAATGTGATGGCTCCACAGGACATAGGAGTGGGGTTGCCATATGATCCTGCAACCCCAGTTGCTAGGTATATACCTGGAGGAACTGAGAGTGGAGACATAAATGGACAGTTGCACACTGTGTGTATGGTGGCAGTATTCCTGATTAGCAATGGATGGAAGTAGCCTAAGGGTACAACGACTAAGGAACGGAAGGGGGAACTGTGGTGTATACATACAAGAGACTACTGAGTAGCTGCAAGAAAGAATGAGATTGTGAGGCATGCAACTATGTGAATGAAACTTCAGGACAGAATGTTGAATGAAATGTCAGAAACAAAAAGACAATGTCTCACTCGTGTGGACTAACTATAACATGCAAACTCGGAGAACTAAAGTCAAGAGCATGGGTTATTAGGTTGGGGCCTATCTTAAGGAGTCCTAGATTGTAATCTCTTACAACAGTCACATCTATTCTGGAGTTGTAACTGTTATTTCTAAATTCTGAGATGGTAAACTATTTGTGCATGGCCTGGTCATTCCCAGAAACTTCAGATATTTATGTGACACTTGAAACTTAGAGTTAGAGCACTGAAGCTATGAAAGTCAGCACTACCCCATATGGCAACTGTTAAGAAAGCTGAAAAAGGGATCAGACTTCGACTAGAGATATGAACAAAGCTGATCTGGACAGGACTGAGGTAGATCAGAACACAGGGTAAAAGATGATATGGTCCATATTTTAAAACTTCAACTTCTGCGTGAGCCCATAGGGAGAGATGTTTATTTAGCCCAAATTTATATTTTGAGTAGCACATTATCTAGTTTAACTTGTATGGTCAGTTTAGGCGAACATCAAAATTACATGGAATCTTGAATAGGGCATGAGATTTTCTTGGTTTATATAGGTTAGTGTGATGCCCGATATATCCCAAAGTAATTTGGGCAGAGAATAAAAAATTATTTGCAAAGTCCCCTTGGAAGACTGAAGAGAAAGGAGGAAATATTCAACTTCCCCATCTGGGGAATTCCTGATATTCTTGCAAGCAGTGGGACAACCAACTCAATAGGCTAAGCCCTATGAAACTTATTCCTGCAAAGGAGAAGCTAAGCTTACTTATAATTATGCCTAAAAGTCACCCCCAGAGAACCTCTTTTCTTGCTCAGATGTGGCCTCTTTCTCTAAGTCAACCCGGCAGGTGAACTCAATGTCCTCCCCTCTTCACTGGACATGACTCCCAGGGGTGTAGATCTCCCTGGCAATTTGGGAAGGAACTCTTGGAATGAGCTGGGATCAGCATGATGGGATTGAGAAAGACTTCTTGACCAAAAGGCGGAAGAGAAAAATGACACAAAATAAAGTTTCAGTGCCTGAAAGTTTACAGAGTTGAGAAGTTATCCTGGAGATTATTCTTATGCATTAAGATTATTTCTTATGCATCCATTTTTAGTTATGGTGCATTGGAGTGGCTAGAGGGAAGTACCTGAAACTGTTGAATTGTGTTCAAAGAGCCTTGATTCTTGAAGATGATTATATAACTATACAGTTTTTACAATGTGACTGTGTGATTGTAAAAACCTTGTGTCTAATGCTCTTTTTATCCAGGGTATGGGCAGATGGGGGAAAAAAATAAGTAAAAGTAACCAAATAAAGAACAGGGGGAGATAGGGATAATACAAAAATTGTATAGACTGAAATGAGAGGGAGGGGTAAGGGGTATAGGATGTATGAGTTTTTTCTTTCTTCTTTTTCTGGAGTGATGTAAATGTCCTAAAAAAGACTATGGTGAAGAATACACAGCTATTTGATGATATTGTGAGCCACTGATTGTACACTATGGATGAACCGTATGTATGTGAAGATATCTCAATAAAATTTTTTTTTTTTTTTTTTAAAGACAGAGAGAAGGAAGGAAGGATAGAAGGAAGGAAGGAAGGAAGAAAGGGAAACATCTTTAAACATTTTCTTGTTTTATTGTATTTTGTTTTTTTGTTTTTGTTACATGGGCTGGGGCCGGGAATCGAACCGAGGTCCTCCGGCATAGCAGGCAAGCACTTTGCCCGCTGAGCCACCGCGGCCCGCCTCAATAAAATTTTAAAAAAGAGGAAGGCAGAACAATCCTGATAACACCTTAACAAGTAAAGTTTTGAGAGTACAGAGAGCTGTATTACAGATCAAGATTTCACATGTGATAGTTATGGGACAATTAATTAGCAAGACTTGGAGGTTTATGGTTACATTATGTAAAATAACATTAAAATGTTGATTTCCACATCCAAGATGATTTTACAAATAATATCAAAAGGCTTTTTTATGATTATAGAAATAGAAGAAGAGGGTTATGAGACACATGTAAGTTTGAAGCCCATGCGCTTTTTCCTAAACACATATTTAAATTTTTTTTAACCTTATGTTCCAAAGACCATTCTCATCCTTCAATTTTATCACAAGAAAAAGTTTGTAATGCCATACTCTTCCGAATGAAGTTTTTGTGTAAATAAATAATATCTCAGAAGAAAAAGTTTTTCACAAGCCTGTTAATTAACAGCTTGTAACCACTGAGTGCAGTCAGAGTTGGCACTGAAGCTGCACCCTCCTCCAAATACACACACACAAACACACACACATATACATACATAACAACATTTAAATGCTATAAAAATAAAGGAATATGGGATGATGGTTTTTATATTAAGAAAATGTGTCACTTAAAGAAGAGCTTGGAGTGACATTCCCGTGAGTATGGAGAGTTAGATACCCTGAATAATTCTTGAGATTGAACTACTAAAATACTGAATAAAGCGTAAATGATTAAAAGTAAAACATTTTAAAAAGCTCTGATGATTTAAAGGCTCTTCAGATAAAGAAAAAACAAAATTCCTGAACGCAAGATAGTGTCAGAATAAGCTTTCACTCAAAGGATTTCCTATAGAAATCCAGTGGATTTCCTGGAGACCCTATGCTTCCATTTGGATGGCTGCACAGGGCTGGGGGACAGGAGAGAAAGCCTGGGGCCCATCTACAATGGCATATCTAAAAGGAGTCCCGTTTGTAAAGCTGGGGCACCAGAGGGTTATAAACAGAATGTGAAGTAAATAATAACTAACCTCTGTATCTAGAAGGAAACTGACAGAAGCAAATACAAAACCTCTCTGCAGGAATTCCACTTTGATACAGGCTTCACAGAAGTCCCACCAATATGGTTTTGAGAAAAGTTATCAGCTCACAAAAAAAATTGCAAAATATATGAAGAAATTAGTCACCATGACTGAGAGCCAGTCAAGGCAATAAACATCACAAAGATTTTAGATACTGGAATTATCTGACAGAAAGTTTAGGAACTAATAGACAAGCTTGAAAATTATAAGGGAAAAAGAGATCATAAGAAATGACTCTAGCAAATTTTAAAGTGAAACAAATAGAATTTCTAGAAATGAAAACATTTCACTGCAATTAGAAATTCAATGAATACGTTAAAAATTGCAGAATAAACACAAAAGAAGAGAAGATTAATAAGGTAGAAGATAAATATGAGGAAATCAAACCAAAATGCAAGGCAAGAAATCAAAATCATGCAAAATAAGAAATACAGGGTGGTGATACCACCAAGATGGCAGAGTGAGATGTTTGACGGTTATGTCTCCACACAACTTTTAAACAACAGCAAAAAATGGCAAAACCATCTCTCCCAGAGCCCTGGAAAACAGTTAAAGGGTTATAGCAACTGTGTAAGCACCAAATCAAGAATAAGGCAAATTCAAGATGGTACGAAAAACTTTTAGCACCATTACTGGCCTTTTCCTTGCCATCCTCCCTGACATAGTACAGCGCTGGCCCACATTCTCAATTCAGGTCCCTAGTCCCAGTTCCAGAGGGAGCAGAGTAATCTTTATAAACCTATTGGGCATATATATCTATATCAATCTGTCTGGTAGCAGCCAGATGGACCAAACTAGGACATTTGTCTCTGGTTTGCTGTCCCAGAATTGGCCATGCATGCAAGCAGGTTGAAGGCAGGTAAATCAGTGTAAGAAACAATCAAGTCACAGCACTCTGGGACAAAAGATTACTAGCTTTAAGACATCCAATAGAGTTCCCAGGACTGGAAGGGAAGTCTATTTCCTAGGAGGAAGAAGGAACATTTAGATCCATGTAAGCAATGGAATTCCTAAGTCCATGACTGCATGTCTAGGACAAAACACATGCTCAGGAAAGACCAGACAAAGCCCTATGATTTTGTCTCAGACTGTTCTTCAGGTTCATCAAGATGGCTAAGCTTTGAAGGACAGCACCAACAAGCACGTAGTGAAGCTATTAAAATTATAAAAGTGTTTCTGTTTTTGTTAGCTCTTGACATTCAAGAAAATTTTTGTCAAACATCGTTTAGTTGCTTATGGAACAGAAACTTCAGGGATTAAATTCCAGCGTTAACACATTAAAATATCAATATGCCTACATGCAAGGAAAGAGCTAATGCATTTCAAGAAACAGGAAATGATGGCCAATCCAAAGAAGCAAGATAAAGCATCAATGAAGAATATCAGACTTTGGACATACCATACAAAGACTTTAAAAACATGGTCTTAAATATGCTCAAATTGCTAAAGGGAAACATGGAAAAAAAACAAAAAATTAACAGGAAAATAATACATGAACAAAATGAGTATTTCAATAGTGGCATAGAAATTATAGAAAGGAACAAAACAGAAATAGTGGAGCTGAAACCACAATATCTGTATATAAAAAATTCCCTAGAGGAGTTCAACAGCAGTTGGGTGCTGGTAGAAGAAAGAATCAGTGAAAATGAAGATAAGACAATTGAAATTATTCAGTCCAAAGAGCAGAAAGAAAAAAGAATGTAATAAAATGGAGTAAAGTAAACAGAGCCTAGGAAACCTGTGGGAACTCACATGTACCAATACACACATTATGGGGGGGTCCCAGAAGAAATACAGAAATGAACAAAAGGAATATTCAAATAAATAATGGTTGAGGCTGAGGAGTTGGAAGTAGCATGTTTGGGGCAATGCTGTGGTGGCCCATGGATTTCAAGGTGGTGCTGCTGAAACCCCCTTCTTGAGGTGGTAGCACTGTGCCTCTCTGTTGCCACTTTAGTCCCCTAGACACCAAGCCACAGCTCCACTGCTTTGGACAAAAATACCACCACTGACTCTGCAGCAGCCTACCCCACTCAGTAGTGAGTGACACCTTCCAACTCCAGAGGAAATTTTTCAGAACATAAAATAAGAATATAGTCACTACCAGAAGTGGAGACATTTAGAAGTCGTTCTTCAGCAGAGTGAAGCTTGAACTTCCAAAAATTATCCTCACTCCTCAGCACTCAGGGTGCCTAGTTCTCCAGGTTCCTCCTGGGCTTTCCTTCCTAAAGCCCAACTTTACCCTCTGCCATGTTGGAATAATATGTGAGCATCTCTTGAAAGACTATGAAGATGAAATTCAGGAGGAGTATGAGGAAATCCTCAATATCAAACTAGCAGAACAATGTGAATCTTTTGTGAGAGTCACACATGATAAGACTATGCAACAAAGCCAGTAAGCTATATGTTCTGAACATTTTTTGCATTTCTGAGTACCAGGTCTGACCTCAAGAGATGGCTCTTCAAATGATTTGATATCACATTTCAGCCACAACTTTGTATCCTGAGAACACTTAAGCAACTCTGCAGGTTCATTTTTATATGACTTGAAAGATCTTGAAACTTTCTGGTTGCTACAAGCATACTTTCTTTCCTGCTCATCCAATAAACAGTTGTACCCCACTGTGATAGATTTTCCAAGCAAAAAAACCTGAAGCAGAGTTTAGCAAAATATGCTTTCAGTGGCATTCAACAAATGGGGTTTCCTAAGCTCGATTCTGTAAAACTGTGTGTGAAAGTGTGTGTATATGTGTGTATGTGTATTTTAGGTTATAATTTGTATTATGCAATATTTTTTATCTTAGGAGTTCTGATTGTGAATCTGATGCACAGCAATTAGTTTAAAATATTTGCTTGGCCTACAGATCATTAATGTTTTATTACCATACAAACTGTAATAGTGGATTGCTTATTGTATAGGTATTATTGTTAAATGCAGGACTTTTTCCAGACCCAGGAAATGCATCATAAATTAGGATGGACATTAGATATGATTATGGTAACAGAGTGACTGTCTGCCAGCTAGATCTATGAATGCCTGATGAGGAGATAGAACAGACTGGAAATAGGTGATTTGGCACATGGACTCTGCCTAGCCACGTTAGAAAATACTTTGACTCCAAGCTTTAAAATACCGGCATGAGGCCTGTGTCCACCTTCCTTACACAGTTTAAGAGCTCCCCCCGGAGAAGGAACATCAGAGTTTGTTTCAGAACATACCAGAGGTAAACATGGGACTGGGTCACACCCCCTTGGACAGAATTTGAATCCTCTGGTCAGGTTTCCCCAAATTCTTTTAAGAGATAGATATCTCTGATTAACTGCTTGAACTTTGTTTTGGCAAACCCCTGTCTGAGGCCGCGTATGTGCTGTTCTTCACTTTGTTTCCAAGGTTGAGGAACAGAAAGTAGCCTCTGCTTTGAGAAGGTAGAATTTAACTACATAAATATACATAAATATTTTTTACTATGAATTGTTCAGATCACATTTTACAAAATGCCTTGTTTCACTTAATATTGTTTCTGGAAAGGAAAATTCTATTAAAATAGTCTGTTTAATACAGAATCATGGTTTTTTAAAATTAGGGCTTATTTTGAAAATTCTGAATTTAATTCAAATGTATGCTAACACTTCCCAAAGTAATGTAATATGCACAGACAGCTGTTCTGACCAGACGGCTTAGAGAAATTTCTGGAATATTCACATTCTGAGATTCTTTATTATGAACGTCTCTGACTTAAATCTAACAAAAAACAGCAACATTATTATTTGTACATTTTCATTATATAGTTTCAACAAGCTTAGTTGCAAAGAAATAAAATACTTAAAGTAGAAAAACATAATGGTTGAAAACTTCCCAAATTTAACAAAGCATATGAATATACATATGCAAAAAAACCAATGAAACCCAAACAAGGTAAACTCAAAGAAATCCATGCCCATGCACATTATAATCAAACTGTCAAATGCCAAAGACAAAGAGAGAATCCTGAAAGCTGCAAGAGGTAAGCAATACAATATGTACTATTTAAAATTTTTTAATAAGCTATAGTAATCAAAACAGTGTGATACTGGCAGAAGCACATATATTCAACCTATAAAATGCAATTGAGAATTTAAAAACAAAACCACATATTTATGGCAAATTGACTTTGATAGTGATGCTAAGTCCACACAATGAGGAAAACAGTATCTTCAACAAATGGCACCAGGAAAATTGATATGCAGAAGCAAAAGAATGAAAATTGATTCCTACCTCACACCATATACAAAAATTAGAAGAAAGCATAGTGACATGTCTTCAAGAACTTGCATTAGGCAATGGATTTTTAGACTTTATACCAAAATCATGAGCAAAGAAAAAATAGATGATAATTGAACTTTGCCAAAATTAAAAACTTCTATGTTTCAAGGGATATAATAACAATATATATATATATAAAGAGAACTACAATAACAAAAAAGACAACCCTAGTCAAAAAACAGGTAAAGGACTTGAATATACACTTCTTCAAAGAAGATTTATAAATGGTCAAAATGCACATAAAAAGGTGTTCAAGATCATTAGCCATTAGAGAAATGTGAATCAGAAGCAAAATAAGATACCATCTCACACCTAGTAGAATGGCTATGAAAAAAAATAAATGGAAAATAACATTTTGGTTGAGGATGTGGAGAAATCGGAACACTTGTACATTTTCAGTCAAATGTGAAATGGTGCAGCACTATGGAAAACATTTTGCCAGTTCCTCAAAAAGTTAAACATAGAATCACCAAAACCCCCCAGCAGTTCCACTTCTAGGTATATACCGAAAAGAATTTTAAGCAGGGACTTGAACAGATGTTTGTACACCAATGTTCATAGCAGCATTATTCACAATAGCCAAAGGGAGGAAGAAACCCACGTGTCCATCACCAGATGAACAGATAAACAAAATGTGATATACAAATACACTGGAGTATTATTCAGCAGTAATAAGGAATGAATTTCTGATATATGCTAAAGCATGGATGAACCTGAAGGCATCACTGAATGAATTAATCCAGACACAAAAGTATAGACATCGTATGATTTCACTCACATGAAATTACTTGGTTATGCAAATTCATAGAGCCAAAAAATAGGTTACAGTTTACCAGGATGGGAGGGGGAAGAACGGAGAGTTAATGCTTAATAGTACAGAGTTTCTCTTTGGGGTAATGGAAAAGTTTTGGTAATGTTGGAGGTCCTGGTAGAATGATACTCTGAATGCAATTAATGCCACCAAATTGTATACTTAAAAGTGGTTTAAAGGGGAAATATTATGTTGTGTACATGTTATGACAATAAATTTTTTTTAAAAAGGAAAAATATATGAGTTAAGATATATAGAGGACAGATGAAGACAGCCTAATGCAAGTCTATTGAAGTTCCAAAAGGAAATATTAGAGAGAATGAGGAAAAGATGATATTAAAAGTAATAATAATGAAGAAATTTCCAGAATGATTTAGAAAACATCAATCTTCAAATTCAAGAAGCTCAATAAATTCAAAGCAAGGTACAGTTTTTAAAATAAATAAGTATATGCATAATGAAATTCCAGAGCATCAAAGCCAACTAGATTCTGAAACCATTCATAGAAACCACGTATCACACAGATTTTGTATCAATGAATGGGAATTTAATTGATTGCTAACATTAACAGCAATAAAGGAATATAGAAAGCAGAAGAATAAAATCTCTAATATACTGGAATTTATAAAAAATGAAAACCTAAAATTATATACCAATAAAACTATCAAGAAAAGGAGTGAAATATGGGCAATTTCAGACAAAAACAAGAAAAGTTTATCACCCCGAGATCCTCACTAAAGAAAACTTTAAAGAATATACTTGAAGCAGAACAGAAATTATCCCAGATGGAAAGTCTGAAGATACATGAAAGGATAGTAACTAAAAGTATATATAAATATATGGGTAAAACATAAACACTGACTTTCAAATTAATCATAATAACTCTGATAGTAATAAAGTCTAATTTGGGGTGGGAGATGACGGTAAAAAAGGCAAACTAGAAATAAAAATACTGGAAAATAAAAGCATATAGGTTGGGAAAGGCTGACAGGAAGTTAAGAAATCTCAGATCTTTGTATTGTTCAGTTCAGAAGGAAGAGTAAAATGTTGATTAACTTTAGAGAAGTGTAAGCATATTAAAATCACTTGCTAATGAAATAGGACTAGAGTGTACAATTTCCAATCAAATTGAAAAAACTCAGAAGAAAAAGAAAAGATGTCAAGAATGGATATTGTTTAAAAACTAAGAAAACAGCAAATGCAATAATAAAAAGAAAACATAAGATAGTAGAAATATATCTTACTATATTAGTAATCACTACAAAGATAAACAGACTGAACTCTGCAGTTTCAAACAATATTGTCATATTGGATTTTTTAAAAAATCCAGTTAGGTGCTTTTTATGAGACACATTTAAAACTTAAGAAAACAGAAATATTGAGAGTCAAAGAACAGAAATACATATACCGTCACAAATCAAGTTTTCATATTGGTGAAGTTAGTTTCTCAGTGTTCACAGGTTCAAAATATCTACACACACTTCACACAAGACACTTTTGAGTGTAGCATACTTTGCTGAAGTTCTAGGGAGTGGCAGCAGCTTTACATTACAGAAATACAAACAATTTCAAATGAAATATTACAACTCCCTGATCTTAACAATTCTTTGGCCTCACTACCCCAAAGCCCCAAGCTTCACACCATTTCCCTGGCCTTTCCTTACACTTTTCTCACTGTCTCACTCCTTACGTGCACCCAGGAACTCTATTCCTTCCCATACATCAGGCCAACTAATTCAGCTTTTTCCAGTCCCTCTACCCAAACCCAGTCAATATTCAAACTTTTATGGATGCTTGGAATAATAGTCAGGCCTTTTACCTAAGCGCCTTCCTTCTTGGAAGGTAGTGCTTTATCATCACATGTAGAACTAGAGGTGGACAGGGAAATAATTTAACATCTAATATGGCTCACGGTGTGGATCATTCAAGAGCAGTGGTTCCTAACCAGCAGGGAGAAGCTAATCTTCTGGAAAGCCTCTGTTTAGACCTTCTTAATCGGAACTCCTACACTAGATTTGTATCCCATGCATCTCTATTAGATGAAAGGAAAAACTTAAAAGTAATTATTGTTGCTGAGTAGGTTATTATCACTCAAAAAAAGAAGGGAAATGGAGTAGATTTCTTCCTCACTCTTGATGTCTACCAGCCTAGTCTAGCTCTCATAGTTTGCCTGAAAGAGTGCCACAGGTTCTTTTCTGGCCAATCAGCCCTGCACACAACAGCTTCTAAGACAAGAGGTGTTCAAAAGGCTTTGGGGGTTCCCCATTTGCTTTAGAATGAGTAATGTAACCTTGAACAAGTGCTTAGCTCTTCCATGCCTCAGTTTCCTCATCAGTAAGTTATAGATAATACTAAGGCCCATGTCATAGGGTTGATAAGAGAATTAAAATAGTTAATATTTGGAAGGCCCCTTAGAACACTGCCTTGCACATCATAAAGTCTCAACAAATGTGAGCTGTTACTATTGTTAGTCTTACTGGGTTTTGTTTTGTCTTGTTTTGGTCACACCTCTCCACCCTGCAAGTAAAGCTGCCCAATTTGGCTCTACTCTCATCTGCCTTTCTAGGCTCATCTCCCACTGTGGGCGCACACGATGTAATTTAACCTGTCTGGCCAGTTCATTTTAAACAACCTAAGCAGATGGAATTAGAATTAGGAATGAGATCTTGTAATTCTGTATAATTTAATGTACATTACACTATGATACATTCCAGAGTGTGTTGGGCAAATAATTCAAAAGTTTTGACAAAGTTCCTTGATGGATGGGAGAAATATGGAACGATTAAACTACTCCACCTGGGAAATCCATGATACTCTTTCTAACACTAGGGACTCCAAAAATTAATAAGCCAGGCCCTTCAGAGAATAAAAAAGTATTTGTGAAGTCCCCTTGGGGGACTGGGGAGAAAGGAGGAAGTATTCAAATTCCCTATTGGGGGAATTCCTAATATTCTTGCAAAAAGTGGGGACAACTAATTCAATAAGCTGAGCCCTCAATTTTAGGGCTCACCTTTATGAAGCTTATTCCTACAAAGAAGCTAAGCCTACTGATAGTTTTACCTAAGAGTTACCCCCAGAGAACCTCTTTTGTTGCTCAGATGTGGTCTCTCTTGGTAAGCCAACTTGGCAGGTGAATGCATTGTCCCCACCCCATATGTGGGACATGACTCTCTCAGGGGTGTAAATGTCCTGGGCAACATGGGACCTGACTCCTGGAGATGAGATGGGACCCAGCATCCTGGGAATGAGAAAGCCTTCTTGACCAAAGCAGGAAATGAGAAATGAGACAAAATAAAATCTCAGTGGCTGAGAGATTTCAAACAGAGTCAAAAGATTTTCCTGGAGGTTATTCTTATGCATTATATAGATACCCTTTTTAGGTTTATGGTGTATTGGAGTGGCTAGAAGGAAGTACCTGAAACTCTTGAACTGTGCTCCAGTAGCCTTGATTCTTGAAGAACACTGTATAACTATTAGCTTTTACAATGTGACTGTGTGATTGTGAAAACCTTGTGTCTGATGCTCCTTTTATCCAGGGCATGAACATATGGTAAAAAAATATATGTAAGGATAAAAAAATAAGTAATAGGATGAAATAAGGGTAAAAACTGGGTAGATTGAAATATTGTGGGTCAATAAGAGGGAGGGGTAAGAGGTATGGAATGTATGAGTTTTTTTTAATTTCTTTTTCTGGAGTCATGCAAATGTTCTAAAAATGATCATGGTGAAGAATGCACAACTCTCTGATGATATTGTGTGTCATTGATTGTATAATATGGTTGGACTATATTTGTGTGGATATTTCTCAATAAATTTTTTTAAAGCCAAGTCCTTGATCTTGAGGCTTGTTTTTATAAAACTTATTTCTGTAATGGGGAAGCTAACCCTACCTATGATTATACCTAAGAGTCATTTCCATAGAATCTCCTTTGTTGTTCAGATGTGGCCTCTCTCTCTCTAAGCCTAACTCCGCAAGTAAACTCATTACCCTCTCCTCTATGTGGGATATTACGTCCAGGGGTGTAAGTCTCCCTGGCAACATGGGACATTGCATACCCAACCAACAGGAGAAAAAGAAATGCAACAAAAGAAGGTATCGGTGACTAAGAGACTTCAGAGTCAAGAGGCTATTACAGAGGTTACTCTTAAGCAAGCTTCAGCTAGTTATTGCTAGTTGCCACAATATACCAAGCCCCAAGGAACAGTATTCCTAAAAACTCTAAAGAATACCGAGGACTCTACCTGAGAGTCTATGAAGGTTTCACCCACAAAGTTTATTTTTCAGAAACTTAAAACTTCTATACTGTTCTTATGCCAGATAAGCCCTGAAACTCAGAGCACCAATCTCTCCAACATCAACTAGTTGCATCCACCTACCCCATAAGGTCAACATCTCTCTTCAAAATGAAGAAGTTAGAACAGTCATTGACCAAATATCCCTGAAGATTGGGAGAGGGATCAAATGAGAGGGAGGAGGTATAACAGAGAAGATAGGATTTAACAAATGATTGTGACTACTGAATCATTGTATTGATATTTCTTGTTAGTCTACAGTGTATTAGAACAGCTAGAAGGTAAATCCTGAAATTGTGGAACTGTGACCCATACCATACTTTGAAATTTGCTCCATAACTACTAGCTAAACTGTATTTGAAATTGATCACTTTTCTGCATACATATTTCATAATAAAAAATGTTAAAAAAATTAATCACACTTGCAGTAGATAGAAAGTAACCCTAAAAATAATAGGGAGAGACTCACAGAGAGCAGAGAATGCTGCAGCACCATGAAGCAGAGAGTCCACCAGCCAGCGACCTTTGGAGATGAAGAAGGAAAACGCCTCCCGGGGAGCTTCATGAAACAGGAAGCCAGGAGACCAAGTTAGCAGATGACACCATATTCGCCATGTGCCTGTCCAGCCAAGAGAGAAGCCCTGACTGTGTTCGCCATGTGCCTTCTCACTTGAGAGAGAAACCCTGAACTTCATCGGCCTTCTTGAACCAAGGTATCTTTCCCTGGATGCCTTTGATTAGACATTTCTATAGACTTGTTTTAATTGGGACATTTTCTCAGCCTTAGAACTGTAAATGAGCAACTTATTAAATTCCCCTTTTGAAAAGCCAAAAAAAAAATAATAATAGAGTGAAAATAATATGATGTGATAAGATTTTAAACAGAGTAAGCAATGATAAAGACAAATGCCATAATGTGGCTGTCAGGCCCTGCATGGCATATCCCTGCCCCCTCCAACCTCATCTCCTTCCGTTCTCCCCTGCCCTTTTCTCTCCAGCCACACCATCTTTCTTTCTCTCCTCAGTACCTGCCATTCATCCTCCAGCCACTGGATATTTGCACACTGCCTAGAACCATTACCTTCATTACTTACTTAATTCCTTCGGGCCATTCAAATCTCATGTTAACAGTTATTTCCTCAGGAAAACCTCACAGATCTCCCTGATTGGACAAATCCTCCCACTCTTAGGTGCAGAGCAATATGGATCACTCTTTCAATATTTTTTAGCTACTCTCCCATTGGCAATTTTTCATTAGTTTATGTGATTTTGTTATTTGCATCTGTCTTTCCCAGCAGATTATGTAAATTCCACCAGGGCTGCAATTGCTCCTGGTTTTGTGCATCAATAAACTTCCAGAATTGAGAAGGGTGTCTTATATGCTGTAGCACTTAATAATATTTGCTGAATGAATGGTGAATGAATGAATGAAATAATTCCCAGATTTTTGAGATATGAAGTAGTGAAGTCCTGCAAATCCTTGTGAGTGTAACATTTCTCTTCCTTGTGAGAAGAGAATGTCTGTCTTTCCATTTGATTAGAAGGCATGAGAGATACTGTGTGCTTTCTCCAGTGAGGCCAGAACTGTTTCCTTGGCCATAAAAGCACAGCCAGATATAGTGCTTATGGATTTCAAGATTCAGAGCCTTTGGAATCTTCTCAGTCTTCCAAGATACCACCATTTCCATAGTCTGGGGTTCATTCTCTGCAGATTAGTGATGTGAAGTTCACATGAGCCATGAGATAGTGACAGTCTCATGACAGGCAGGGATACCAACACATAAAAGAAATATATAATGAATAAAGTTTAAAATGGGCTACCATGGGAGGCAATATGGTGGCTTAGTGAGGTGTGGAATTGAGTTCATCCTCCAGAGCAGCAAGTAAATAGCCAGGAATGGTACAGAACAACTGCTGGGGCTACATCAGTGATAGAACACACATCATACACCAGTCTGGACAAGCTGGACTGGCTGAGACCCCACACAGAACTCTAAGTACCCCAAGCTATTGAGGCCAGTGCCCCTCCCCCATGGGTATGGCAGACTGGTTCCCCAAGGGGAAAGAAAACAGACTTTACTAGCAGCAAGGGCTTAGCTCAACAAAGCTCCAATTGCAGAATTAAATAACAAATTCTCACTCCTAAAAATAAACGTCCAGCTCAGATGGACCTGGAATAAGTGCTAAAGGTACTAGGAGGTTTTGCCCTGGCAGAGAGGGAGCAGGGCTGATGGAAAAAAACGAAAGAAAAAAAAAAGAGTTGTTTTTTAGTCAGGTAGCACAAAATACTTGAAAAGGACTGGACCTACAATAAAAGGGGACACACTGAGCCTGAAGATGCATAGAGCCAGGTACCAACTTAAACTCTTGGTTGACAAACCCAAAGAGTGGGGCTCCTGCTTTGAAAAGGGTTTTTTTTCTTTTCTTTTTCTTTTTTTGCTTTGTTTCTACTAAACAGCTCATTAGCTGGATTGGAAGCTTTCTCAGGCTCCAGCACTGCCCCAGGCAAGGGCAGAATTAAGCTTGTCCGAGAGACAAAGCAATTAGTCAGGTGAAAGGAGTCCATTCCCTAAAAGCTGTACCTTCCCCCAAGAGAAAGATGTGGTGCAGCTCAAGTGGAATCCCTCCCTCAAGGAATTCAGACCTTAGGAACTGGAAAACTGAAGCAATTAAGGCCAACCTACAACCTCACCTGTCTCAACCATGCCCCAGCAGGGAGAGTCTGCTGAAATTAAAGGCACCACATCACTTTACACTGGTGGTAAATCATAAGCAGACAAGCATCACATGCTAGGCATGATAGAAAAGAACAGAGTC
The DNA here is from genome assembly GCF_023851605.1 of Tamandua tetradactyla. Lineage (NCBI taxonomy): Eukaryota > Metazoa > Chordata > Mammalia > Pilosa > Myrmecophagidae > Tamandua > Tamandua tetradactyla. Next base: position 48,305,442 of record NC_135341.1, on the reverse strand, counting down.
TAGAGGCTTCATAGGAAAATCTGCCAACCTGATGGGTCTCAACCTCATGGAAAATTGATGTGGGTGACTCTTTCTTCCAGAGAGTAGGCCAGTATGGTCTAGGAAAATCTGATTGGAGTCTATAATATCTGAAGAGACCCTCCTCAAAAAACATAAAATAAAATAAGGCTCCATATAGGGAGGGCAAGAAACAGAAAAACAAGACCTGAAAATTTCTGATCAGTTAAACAGAACCTTTGCTAGAGATCTAGAATAAGGTGAACTGAATGTCAAAGAACAGATAGAGAACAAGGTCATCCAGTAGAAAAATCCTAGATGAAAGAGTGAAAACAATCTCCAGAAAAAACTAATTAAGGAAATCAAATGCCTAGGTGCCAGCAAAAAATAATGAGTCATACTAAGAAAATTGAAGATATGGCCCAGCCAAAGGAACAAAACAATACTTCCAGTGAGATTCAGGAGTTAAAACAACAAATTCATGGCATTCGAACAGATATGGAAAATCTCATTAAAAATCAAATCAACAAGTTCAGGGAGGATATAAAGAAGATACTGGGCAAACAAAAAGAAGAACTCAAAAGTTTGAAAAAACAAACTACAGAACCTACAGAATAAAAGGCACAATAGAAGAGATTAAAAAAACAAATAAACAATATGGAAACCTACAATGATAGATTTGAAGAGGCAGAAGAAAGGATTAGTGAACTAGAGGACTGAATATCTGAAATCTGACACACAAAAGAAAATATAGGGAAAAGAATGGGAAAATATGAGCAGGGACACAGGGAATGGAATGACAACATGAAGTGCATGAATATATGGGTTGTGGGTGTCCCAGAAGGAGAATAGAAGGGAAGAGGAGGAGAAAGACTAATGGAGGAAATAATCACTGAAAATTTTCTATCTCTTATGAAAGATATAAAATTACAGATCCAAGAAGTGCAGCATATCCCAAACAGAATAGATCCAAATAGACATACCCTAAGATACTTATTAGTCAGACTCTCAGATGTCAAACAGAAAGAGAGAATTTGAAAGCAGCAAGAGAAAAGCAATCCATCACATACAAGGTAAGCCTGATAAGACTATGTATGTATTTCTCAGCAGAAGCCATAGTGGCAAAAAGGCAGTGGTATGATATATTTAAAATTCTACAAGACAAAAACTGCCAACCAAGAATTCTATATTCAGCAAAACTGTCCTTCAAAAATGAGGGAGGGTGGGCCATAGTGGCTCAGTAGGCAGAGTTTTTGCCTGCCATGCCAGAGATCTGGGTTCGCTTCCTGGTGCCTGCCCACGAAAAAAAAAATTGAAAACTTAAATATAAGGGAGAGATTAAAACATCTTCAGACAAACACTGAGAGAATTTGTGACCAAGAGACTGACTCTGCAAGAAATACTAAAGGGAGCACTATAGGTAGATAGGAAAAGGCAGGAGAGAGAGGTCTGGAGAAGAGTAGAAATGAAGACTATCAGTAAAGGTAAAAAGAGAAATAAAAATTAGATGTGAAATATGAAATCCAAAAGGCAAAATGGTGGGAGAAAGTACTGCTTTTATAGTAGTAACACTAAAGGTGAATGGAATAAACTCCACAATTAAAAGACATAGACTGGCAAAATGGATTAAAAACAGGACCCAACTATATGCTGTCTACAGGAAACTCATTTTAGACCCAAAGACAAAAATAGGTTGAAAGTGAAAGGTAGGGAAAAGATATTTCATGCAAACAATAATCAGTAAAGAGTAGGATAGCTATACTAAATCCAACAAATTAGACTTCAAATGTAAAACAATTAAAAAGGACAAAGAAGGACACTATGTATTAATAAAAAGGACAATTCAGCAAGAAGACATAGCAATCATAAATATTTATCCACCAAACCAGAGTGCTCCAAAATATATGAGGCAAACATTGATAACACTGAAGGTAGAAATAGACACCTCTACCGTAATAGTTGGAGACCTCAATTCCCTGCTCTCATCAATGGATAGAACATCTAGACAGAGGATCAAGGAAGAAACAGAGAATCTGAACAATACAATAAATGAATTATACTTAACAGACATTTAAATAACATTGCTCCCTACAAGAGTAGGACACACATTTTTCTCAAGGGCCTTTCTCAAGGATAGAATATATGCTGGTTCACAAAGTAAGCCTTAGTAAATTTAAAAAGGTTAAAATCAGGCAAAACACTTTCTCAGATCATAATGGAATGAAATTGGAAATCAATAACAGATGCAGAGGGCCAGATAATTCACAAATATATGGAGGCAAAACAACACAGTCTTAAAAAACCAATAGGTTGAGGGAGAAATTACAAGGGAAATCAGTAAATATCTAGAGGCAAATGAAAATGAAAACACAACATATCAAAATTTATGGGATACAGCAGAAGCAGTGCTAGGAGGGAAATTTATTGCCTTAAATACCAAATTAAAGTAGAGCAAAATCAAGGAATTAACAGTTCACTTGGAAGAACTAAATAAAGAACAGCAAACTAACATCAAAGCAAACAGAAGGAAAGAAATAATGAAGATTAGAGCAGAAATAGATGAAATTGAGAACGAAAAGAATCGAGAAAATCAACAAAGCCAGAAGTTGGTTCTTTGAGAAAATCAATAAAATTAATGGACCCTATGCTGGTTTAAAAGGATTATATGTCCCCTAGAAAAGCCATATTTTAGTCAAAATCCCATTTCATAAAGGCAGAAAAATCCCTATTCAATACTGCATGTTTGGATCTGTAATTAGATCATCTCCTTGGAGATATAACCCAATCAAGAGTGGTTGTTAAGCCGGATTAGGTGATGACATGTCTCCACCCATTTGGGTGGGTCTTGATTAGTTTCTGAAATCCTATAAAAGGAGAAATATTTTGGAGAATGAGAGAGATTCAGAGAGAGCAGAGAATGCTACAGCACCAGGAAGCAGAGAATCCACGAGCCAGCAATCTTTGGAAATGAAGAAGGAAAATGCCTCCCAGGGAGCTTCATGAAACTGGAAGCCAGAACAGAAAGCTAGCAGATGATGCTGTGTTCATCGTGTGCCCTTCCAGGTGAGAGAGAAGCCCTGAGTATGTTCACTATGTGCCTTCTCACTTGAGAGAGAAACTCTGAACTTCATCAGCCCTCTTGAACCAAGGTATCTTTCCCTGGGTACCTCTGATTGGATATTTCTATAGACTTGCTTTAATTGGGACATTATCTTCACCTTAGAATTGTAAATGAACAACTTATTAAATTCCTCTTTTTAAAAGCCATTCCATTTCTGATATATTGCATTCCAGCAGTTAGCAAACTAGAACAGACCCTTAGCTGGATTGACAAAAAGAAAAAAAGAGAGGATGCAAATAAATGAATTCAGAAATGGGAATAACCACTGACCCCACAGAAATAAAGAAGGTAATGAGAGGATACTATAAACAACTATATGCTAATAAACTAGACCACATAAATGAAATGGACAACTTCCTAGAAAGACATGAACAACCAACATTAACTCAAGAAGAAATAGATGACCTCAGTAAACTAATCATGAGTAAAGAGATTGAATAAATCCTCAAGAAGCTCCCCAAAAAGAAAAATCCAGGACCAGATGGCTTCATATTGAATTCTAGCAAGCAGTGAAGAAAGAATTAGTACCAATCCTGCTCAAACTTTTCAAAAAAATTGAAGAGGAGAGAAGGCTACATAACTCATTCTATGAAGTCAACATCACCCTCATACCAAAGCTCATACCAGAGATACTACAAGAAAAGAAAATTACAGGCCAATCTCTCTAGTGAATATAGATGCAAGAATGCTCAACAAAAAACTTGCAAATCAAATCTAGCAGCATGTTAAAAGAATTATACACGATGACCAAGTGGGATTTATTTCAGGTATGCAAGGATAGTTCAACCTAAGAAAATCAATTAATGTAATGCACCATATCAACAAATCAAAGCAGAAAAACCACATGGTCATCTTGATTGATGCAGAAAAGGCACTTGACAAAATTCAACATTCTTTCTTGATGAAAACATTTCAAAGGATAGGAATAGAAGGGAACTTCCTCAATATGATAAAGGGAACATATGAAAAACCCACAACTAACATCATCCCCAATGGGGAAAGACTGAAAGCTTTCCACCTAAGATCAGGAACAAGACAAAGATGTCCACTGTCGTCATTGTTATTCAACATTGTGCTGGAAACTCTAGCCAGAGCAATTAGATAAAAAAAAAAAACAGTAATAAAGACATTAAAACTGGAAAAAAGTAAAATTCTCACTCTTTGCAGATGACATGATACCATATGTCAAAAATCCCAAAAAATCCACAGCAAGCTACTAGAGATGATAAATGAGTACAGCAAAGTGGCAGGGTACAAGATTAACACCCAAAATTAGTAGTGTTTCTATACACTAGAAATGAGCAATCTGAGGAGGAAATCAAGAAAGAAATTCCATTTACAATAGCAACCAAAAGAATAAAATATTCAGGAATAAGGGCAGGCCATGGTGGCTCAGTGGCAGAGTTCTCTCCTGCCATGCCAGAGACCTGGGTTCGATTCCTGGTGCCTGCTAAGAAAAAAAAAAAAGTAGGAATAAATTTAACTAAGGATATAAAAGACCCATACACAGAAAGCTAAAATAAATTGCTAAAAGAAATCATGGAAGACTTAAATAAATGGAAGGACATACTGTATTCATGGAATGGAAGATTAAATATAGTTAAAATTCAATTCCACCCAAATTGATTTATAGATTCAATGCAGTAACAGTTAAAATCCCAAAAACTTACTTTGCAGAAATAGAAAAACTAATAACCAAATTTATTTGGAAGGCCAGGTTTCCCCAAATAGCTAAAAATATCTTGAGAAAGAAAAATGAAATGGGAGGTCTCACACTACTTGACTTTAAAGTATATTATGAAACTACAGTGGTCAAAACAGCATGGTACTAGCATTAAGATAGGAATACTGATCAATGGACATGATAGAGTGTTCAAATATAGACCCTCTCATCTACAGACAATTGATCTTTGATAAGGCGGTCAAGCCAACTCACCTGGGACAGAGTAGCTTCATCAATAAATGGTGTTTGGAGAACTGAATATCCATATGCAAAAGAATGAAAGAGGATCCATATCTCACACCTTATTAAAAAATTAACTCAAAATGGATCAAAGACCTAAACATTGGAGCTAAGACCATAAAACTCTTAGAAGAAAATATAGAGAAATATCTTATAAAACTTGTAATAGGGGATGGTTTCCTAGATTTTACACCCAAAGCATGTGTATTGAAGAAAGAAATACTTAAGTGGAAACTCCTCAAAATTAAACACTTTTGTGCATCAAAGAACTTTGTCAAGAAAGTAAAAAATCAGCCTACCCCATGGAAGACAATATTTGGAAATCACAAATAGATAAGTGTTTAGTACCCAGAACATATAAAGAGATCAACTCAAAACTACAATGAGATATCATCTCACATCCACTAGAATGGCCATTATCAAAAAAACAGAAAATGACAAGTGCTGGAGAGGATGTGGAAAAAGGAGCACACTTATCCACTGTTGGTAGGAATGTAAAATAGTACAACATCTCTGAAAGGCAGTTTGGTGGTTCCTCAGAAAGCTAAGTATATAATTGTCATATGATCCAGCAATCTCATTCTCCGTATCAGAGGACATGAGGCAAGGACACAAATGGACATATGCACACCAACATTTATTGCAGCATTATTTACAATTGCCAAGGGATGGTAATAATCCAAATGTCCACCAATGGACGAATGGCTAAGCAAGCTGTGGTATATACATACAATGGAATATTATGCAGCTGTAAGACAGAATGAAGTCATGAAACATGTAACAACGTGAATGGATTTTGAAAACATTATGCTCATTATGCTCTGTCCATTAGCCAGAAACAAAAGGACAAACACTGTACAGTCTCACTGATATGAACTATTATAGAATTGAAGTTAAGAACACAAGTTATCAGGAGACAGAATTAACATAGAAATTGGACAATTGGTATTGAAGGAATACAGATTGTGCAACAGGATTGATGGTAAAAATTCAGAAATGGATAGCACAATACTACCTGATTGAACCAGAATGTGAGTATGATTGAGGGAGAAGGGCTGGGGCACATATGAAACAAGAAGGAAAGATAGAGGATAAAGACTGAGATGGTATAACTTAGGAAATCCTAGTGTGGACAATGATGGTGATTAAGTGTACAAACTAAAAAATGTTTTTGCATGAGGAAGAACAAATGAATGTCAGTATTGAAGGGTGTTGAAAATAGATGGTATATAGGAAAAAGTACAATCAAAGCAAGCTAGGGTCTATAGTCAATAGTGACATTGTAATATGTTTCCACTGAGTATAACAAAGGCATTATGCCAAAACTAAATGTCAACAGGTGGGGGTATTGGGAAAAGGGTATGGATTCTTTGTGGAAGAAAATGAAGCATCTTCAAATAGAGTATGGTGGTAAAGGTATGTGTGCTGGTTTGAAAGGATGTATGTACCCTAGAAAAGCCATGTTTTAATCAAAATCCTATTTCATAAAGGTAGAATAATCCCTATTCAATACTGTATGTTTGAAACTGTAATTAGATCATCTTCCTGGGGATGTGATTTAATCAAAAGTGGTTGTTAAACTGGATTAGGTGATGACATGTCTCCACCCATTTGAGTGGGTCTTGAGAAGTTTCTGGAGTCCTATTAAAGAGTAAACATTTTGGAGAATGAAGGAGATCCAGAGAGAGCAGAGCAGAACGACATATCCACGAGAAGCAGAGTCCACCAGCCGGTGACCTTTGGAGATGAAGAAAGAAAATGTCTCCCAGGGAGCTCCATGAAACAGGAAGCCAGGAGAAGAAGCTAGCAGATGATGCCATGTCTGCCATGTGCCCTTCTAGATGAGAGAGGAACCCTGACCGTGTTCACCGTGTGCCTTTCCAGATAAGAGAGAAACTGTGACTGTGTTTGCCATGTGCCTTCTCACTTGAGAGAGAAACCCTGAACTTCATTGGCCTTGTTGAACCAAGATATATTTCCCTGGATGCCTTTGATTGAACATATTTATAGACTTGTTTTAATTGGGACATTTTCTCAGCCTTAGAACTGTAAATGAGCAATTTATTAAATTCCCCTTTTAAAAGCCATTCTGTTTCTGGTATATTCATTCCAGCAGCTAGCAAACTAGAACAGTGTGTCTATATACTTAGGCTGGATTGTGTGATGTGTAAATAAAACTGTTTAAAAATGAAAAAAAGGGGGGGCTACCATGAAACTTCTAAACTTAAGTCTTCAAAAAACCAATAATCTGGTGACTTCTCTGCCAAGTTAGTCTGTTTAGTGTTCCTCCAGAATCTCTCCTGACTTTGGTTCCCCATCTCCACTGCTAATCTAACTCAAATTCTTATCCTCTGACATCTGGGCCATTCAAACAGCCAGGGTTCTGAGTATTTCTCAGCCTCTCCATTAAGTACACAGTAAAAATTCATATACGGGAAAGATTCTTAGCTGAAAAAAAAAAAACATGAAGTCTCCCAAGTCCCTAAAAAATCACATCAAACCTCTGTGCTCAGCAAGGAAGAAAGCAGCCCACTGTCTACAGTCACCCTGAAATTCAACCCAGGCCTGCAGTCCATACCTACAGCCAGCACTATACCCAGGCCAGTCCTAGACACGGGGGAAAAGGAGACCAGGCAGAAGGAGAGTATGATTGACTCAGCCCAAGTCCCCACACCTGAGGAAACACTCAGAGGCACAGGCAACTCTGGGACACAAACACTGGGGAGTGGCATCCTTTTAAGCAAAGCTGTCTGGATGTGAGTGAAAGAATCTCTTTCTTTGAGAAGAAAAAAAATCACCCTGAAAGACTTTTCATGGATCCTGGAAAAAAAAAAAACACATGGTAAATTGCAGTCAGGGAAATGAATGGAAGTAAGAAGCAAGGGTAATTACTTCCAGAAGCAAAGTAGTTTTTCAAATATCTCTCCAGGAGGGGAAGTAATGGGTGAACAATCCAACCAAGACCCAGAACCACTGAAGATAACTGTGGGTCAGTGACCTCTGTCCTTAAGGAAGTTAGGAGTCCCAGATACTATAGCCTTTCACAGCAGGAGCCCAAGCGCGCAGGTTTGAAATTATTATATAATCCTGAAAAGCCATGTTTTAATCCTGATCCGATCTTGTGGTGGCAGCTGTTTCTTTTCATCTTGGTTCAATATTGTAGGGTGGAAACTTTAGATTAGATTATCTCCACAGTGATGGCATACCCAATTGTAGGTGTGGCTTTTTTTTTTTTAAAGCTTACCTTTTTTTTATTAATTAAAAAAAAATTAACTAACACAACATTTAGAAATCATTCCATTCTACATATGCAATCAGTAATTCTTAATATAGGTGTGGCCTTTTGATTAGCTGGAGATGTGTCTCCACTCATTCAAGGTGGATCTTGATTAGTTTACTGCAGTCCTTTAAAAGGGGAAACATTTTGGAGAAACCTCAGATGCAGATACTTGGAGTATAGTCACTTCAGAGCTGACAGAGACACAGATGTTTGGAGATGCTTGGAGTGCCAACAGAGAGAGCTGATGCCTAGACATAGGCAGAGCCAGTGGACAGCGCTGACAGAGAGACAACCAAGAGAAACCTCAGAGCCAACAGAGAAAACAGAACTGGATGTTTAGAGATGGGTGGAGCCCAGCAGACTTGGCCATGTGTCTTCCCATGAGATGTTAAGCAAGCCAGAACCTGGAGAGACCCAAGGGAAGCCAAGAAATGAAAGCCAGCCCTGGAGAAGTAAAGTGAGGAGCCCCCAGAGGAACAGAGGCTAAAAGCAATGGCCCCAGGAGGAGGGGGTCAGCAAATGACAGCCTTGTAACTACCCAGCTGACAGAGGTGTTTCTGACCTATTGGCCTTCCTTGAATTAAGGTATCTTTCCCTGGATGCCTTAGTTGGACAATTTTATAGGCTTGGAACTGTAAACTTGGAACTTATTAAGTTCCCCTTTTTAAAAGCCTTTCTAATTTTGGTATATCACATTCTAGCAGCTTGCAAACTAACATACCATGCATGTTCCTATAAGATGTTAAGCCAGAACCCAGAATTGTGTCCCAGAAGAATTAAGTGAAGGCCCACAGATGCTTAGAGAGGAAACACTGACATCAGAAACTGGAAGCAATGGAATCAGGAACAAAGACCAGCAGATACCAATCATGTGAATTCCCAGATGACAGTTGTTCTGGTGGTATCAGCCTTTCTTGAGTGAAGGTAGCCTCTTGTTGGTGCCTCAATTTGAACATTTTCATAGCCTTAGAATTGTAAACTTTTTTTTTGTATGCTGTATGGCAGGGGCACATTTCATTTTTTTCCCAGGTGAGTATCCCCTTATTTTTCATTTGTTGAATTTTTGTTTATTTGGTTTTTGTTGTGGTCTGTTTGTTTGCTTGTTTGTTTGTCAAGGGCATGGGCCGGAAATCAAACTCAGGTCTCCCACATGGCAAGCGAGAATTCTACCACTGAACTACACTTGAACCTAGAACTGTAAGCTTTTAACATAACAAATTCCCTTTATAAAAGCTGTTCCATTTCTGGTATACTGCATTCTGGTAGTTTTAGCAAACTGATACACCAGGCAAACCACTTAAACTCTCCACTTAAACTCTCCAACACCATCAGAAAGTCAGAGGTGAAAGAAATTACACACGTGAAAGGGTGTTGTAAACTTTAACCAGGTTCACATGTATCTGAGCCCAAGGAGGACATCTGAGCTTTATGAGTTTCCAGCAGGTGGTTATTTCTGGCAGGGAAGGGCTCATAATTGAGTCAGGTCAGACCCAAAATCTTATCCTTAGCTCAGATGGATTGGAAACATTCCATTTATTCAACATAGTCATGCCTGCTACCAGTGGAAGCCTCTTCCTAGCATCAGGATACCAGGGAAACCAAATTAATAACCAGGGACTTACCCACTGCAGGTAGAAGCTGAGCCAAAGGAACGAGGCAGTCAAATCACTGGCACTTTTTATTTTAAACAAACACTAACACAAAGCTCAGAATTCCTGCCATAACACAAAGCTCAGAATTCCTGCCATAGTGGATAAGTGGTCTGTCTAAAAACCAGGACGAGAGACACAAGAACACCAGAAACAGTGTCTCACTCCTGTGGTCACAGCTGAACAAACACTGAAATTAGCTTTCTCCAGTTCTCAGTGTCTACACTTTCTCTGGACTTCCACCCTTCTGCCTGCATCTGTCATTACCATATCACAGTTTCCAAGGTTACAGTTTATTGCACATAGCTCTCAGTTTTCTTCCTTATCCTCCTGATTTGGTAAAAGTCTAATTTCATCAACCACATGTTTACAAGCCTTTTCTGCAGTTGAGCTTCCTATCTGTTATGGAAATTCTTATTATCCAGGAATGCCACTTCCTGATGGACAAATTCAAAGGCTGCAATTGTCTCCCTTTGTCCTTAATTACATTTCTAAGAAGTATTTTAGAAAAACAGACAAGAAACAGCATAATATTAGCTCCAATATATACAGCTGTATCACAAATGGAAGAGTAGTGGCACTGAAAACGAAGGTGGGCCAGTGGTTCTTGGGACAAGACCTTGAGTGATATCAGTATCAATTTCCTGCTTATCTTTTTTAACTCTTCATCCATGGTCTCAGCAAGGGAGCAGCAAACCATCCCATTTATGGCAGATTTTTGAGGCAAAATGACATCTTGACCATCCCAAGGCAAAGCACGAGGCCTGGCAGGCAGTCAATCCACAGAGAGAACTCCAATTCAAGAAAATAAGTGGAAACAGGAATGGCTCCACTGAACCTTGCATAGAATGACTTTCCATTGAGTGGAATGACTCTGACAAGGAATGTAAGTGAGGAAGGCTCAGGAAATCTAGGGAACAAGTATAAGTCAAAAGTATCAACTGGAGGTCAATATTGGGCCTGGTTTGGAGCTGTAATACCGAACGCTGAGTGTCCAGGAGGAAGTAGTAGCCCATACTGCCCACTCTGTGGGACCATACCTGGATCAACACAAGATGCAGAGTTCCTGGAACTTTTAATGGTTGTAGAGAGTGTCTGTTTCCATAAAGCAAGAGAAAATTAGCTTCCCTCCCACAAAGTGCAAAGTCATTCTGGTCCACTAAGGAATCTTATTTCTTAATGGTTTAATGGCCCTTGGTAAACAATAGGTGAGCCTATGACTTAAGTGGAAAACTCTAAGTTTTCATAATACAGCCCTGCAGAGCTAATAAGTAGGGTGGGGAGCTGCTTTACAGCAGCTACTCCTATATGAACCTAAAGGGAGATGAAAGAATCTGGTTTATTTTACTGGAACAAGCTTAAATAAAGGTTTCATTCATTAAGATAGGAAAATTCCTCTGAAAATAGGGAATCAGTAGAAATATTGTGTGAATGACAGAGTGGCAAAATGAATGTGTCATGCTATGCAGTGAAGATGGTATGTTCAGAAATGTGGTGGGATCAGGAGAGGGAAACCAGGAGGAAAGAGCCCAGTGCTCTAGGACATCAGCTGGGGCTGTCATGTGGCATCTACCACTAACTGTAATCTTAGGGCATTCTGTTATGGAACTCAGTTTCTACATCTGTGAATGGGGGTTCTGTATTATTAATAGAAACCAACACTTCACAGGCCAAACACATGTTCCAACCATTTTATATGGGTTTCCTCATTTATTCATCACAACAATCTCATGAGGTAGGGGGCAACGTCCAAATTTTTTGCTTCTTTTGAAAAATGAAAAAATTAAGCATGGCCTCAATAAGCCAGAGTTGAGTAGAGGTCAGTCCATTGTAGATGAGGCAGTTAACCACAGATCACACCACCCTCTGTTGTCCTGCTTAATTTGTTTATGGAATCTGAGTGGCTCCTGGATTAGATGGTTTCTAAGATTACCTTATCACATTAGTGAAAGTTGGTGTTCTTTGCTCCATGTCACCCTTCCCAGAGTGAACAGGCCATTCCTCAAATAGCCAGGTCTCAGACAAAGGATGTGCACCCTTGAGCAACCTCAGTCAAGAACTCCTAGGAAGAAGGAGCATTAGGGACTGGGGTCTTCTATAGCCTGCCATCTCTGTGCCAGGAGTTTGAGTCTCACTTGAATGGGGAAAGGAAATAATAGAAAAAGAACAAAGACATTTTGAAATTCTCAAGATTGTGCCAGGATAAACAAGGACTCTTCTTTCCTAGAAGTGAAATAAGATATAGCCTTAAGGCAAGTTACTTAACCTCTGCATATAAGTTTCCTCATCTATAAATTAATAATATGTCCTGCCTCAAAAAAATTGGGTGAGAATCTCTTTAGTTGCTAATGACTCTCAAGTTTCTGGTTCCAGTCCCTTAGCCATCATGACAGTCCTGTGGTTTCATGAAAGAACTATCAGTATAAAAAAATAAAATCCATCTTCCTGCTTAAGCTAGCTTGTCTTGGATTTCACGCACCATGAAGTTAGAAACAGAAATTACTTAGAGATAAACTTACAAATTACAAATCCTTCAAAAACACTGCTCTTTGAAATGTTCTATTTCTAAATGGACCTCTGGTGAAGATAATGATCAGTTCATTGATTTGTTCTCAGGAGAACAGGGTAAAATGAAGTCCTGCTGATAACATTTCTAATTATTTTTAGTCCAATGGCTTTGAGAAGTTTTCTACATCAGTCCTCATGCTCCAGCCTCAACACCCTGTACTTTACCACCACACACACACACACACACACATATGCTGAAGAGTTGGAATTTGTGCTGTTTTCGATAAGTGTGAGAATAAAGCAGGAAAAATTCAGGGGGAAGAATATTCAAGAAAGGGAACAGCAAATGCAACAACCTTGAGGAGGAAACATAGTCAAAGAACAGTAAGGAGGCTGGCTATATGGCTGGAGCTAAGTGAGGGAGCAAGAGAGTGGTAGGAGATAAGGGCACAGAGCTAAGCAAAAGTGGAATTACATAGGACCTCCAGGTTGCATTGAGGGGTTTGGGTTTCATAATGTGGTATAAGCTCTGAACAGAGCAGTGACATATTTTGATTTTTAGAAAGTATTTCTTGGCCAATTGACTTTAGAATGGATTGTGGGGGGCAGGGCAGGGGGGTGGGGAGAGTAGAAATAGGAAGATAAGGATGCTATTCCAGGAGTCCAGGCAAGACGTGAACAAGGCTTTGGTGTGGCTTATGGTAGTGGAGATGAGAAGAATAGGAAGAGTTGCAAAAATGTGCTGATGTGGGTTATGAGGGGAAGAAATGAAACAAGGTTGATTCCTAGGTTTTGGACTGAGCTATGGAGTAAATAGAGTTGCCTTTTGTTGGGATGGTAAAAACTGTGGTAGAGATACTTGTCATTTAACAGTCTGTATTAGTTATCTACTGCTGCATATAAGGAATTACCTCAAAACTTGGAGGCTTAAAATAATAATAAAAATCTATTATCTCTCAGTTTCTGTGCATCAGGAATTCAAGAGTGGCTTAGCTTCTGGCTTTTGAGAATGCAGTTAAAATGTTGGCTAGGGCTGCAGTAAGTCATCTGAAGTCTTGATTCAGGTTGGAGGATCTATTTCATAGGTGGCTTACTCATGTGGATGGCAAGATGGGCTGGTGGTTAGTGGGAAACTTCAATTCCTCCAAATCTGGATCTTTCCACAGACTGCCTGAGTATTCTGACAACAAGGCAGATGGCTTTCCCCAAAGTGAGTGATCCAAGTCAGTAAGCCAAAACCCCAATGTCATTTATGACCAAGCCTTGGAAATCAAGCACCATCATTTCCACAATATCCCAATGGTTTATGCTGGTTTGAAACTGTTATGTACCCCATGATCTTTTAATTCAATCTCATGGGTACTTATTTATTATGGGTGGGATCTTTTGATTAGATACCTCCATAGAGATGTGACCCAGGCCTATTCAAGGTGGGTCTTAATTAGTTTACAAGAGTCCTTAGAAAGAGTTCATGAAGAAAGAGAGAGCTCAGAGCTGATATAGAGAGCAGATGCCTAGACACAGATGTTTGAAAATGCAGAGGGAGGACACCCCCAGGGAAGGCAGAAGTACCCACAGGAGCTGAGAGAGCCATTGGAAACCAGAGGCCAGGAAAGAAGGACAGCAGATATCACCATGTGCCTTCCCTTGTGACAGAGAAACCCCAGACGCCATTGGCCTTTCTTTAGAGTCAAGGTATCTTTCTCTGGATGCTTTTGTTTGGACATTTTTATGGCCTTGGAACTGTGAACTTGTAATTTAATAAATATCCTTTATAAAAGCCAATTTATTTCTGGTATATTGCATTTCTGCAGCATTAGCAAACCAAAATATGGTTACACAAGAGCAGCATATTCAATGTGGGAGGGAATTGGAAAGAGCATGATTACCAAGAAGTGATAATCACTAGGGGCCATCTTGTTGGCTGGTTAGTACACAAATCACACAGATGCCAGAAGTGAGTGAGACAGAAAGTCAATGGGTGTGCCATGCTAGTAGAGAGGAGCTAGAAAACAGGTGGGAGGTTGGGAGTGGAAAGGTCAGATACTGAGAAATAAAAACCAGCCAAAGGGAGAAATTCTGGATAAAAGGAATGGAGATTTTAGTGGGGATGGATGATCCCTATTAAAGGGGAAACTGGGCTGGACACCCCTTGTTCTGCCCTGTCAAAATCCCAAGGACTCCTGACTGGGGATCAGAACATACTGACGGGCCCACCAGGACTAATGAAGGATGATAATAGGAAAGCGATAATTGAAGGGAGAGGGAACCTTAAGCTGAAGATGTAAAAGAAATTCATCAGGTTACTAGTCAGTATCAATATGTCAGGATTTCTGTACATGCATGTGTGTCTAGTGGGGTAGGGCTGAATTAAGAGCCAGCAGGAGGGCTCAGTGGCTTTTTATTTATTTTTTTTTTGGCATGGGCAGGCTCCAGAAATTGAACCCAGGTCTCTGGCATGGCAGGCAAAAATTCTGCCACTGAGCCACCATTGCACCACCCCTCAATGGCATTTTATACACTGAGCAAGGGGTCCAGTGTGTTGAAGAAGAGCCAACATAGGGCTAGCAGGCACTAGAAACAATGGACCAAATTCATAAAGTTCTGGGGAAGCCTGAATGGATATCAGGCTTGATATTCCAAGTGCTATTTAAACTTGGCCATACAGACCAAAGTTCTTGCTCAAGATTTGCACTGAGTCTTTTGAAGCAGAGATCAACAGAGCCAAAAGGCATTTCCCAGCTATTGACCACTTCCCTCCTTACAAAGGTCAATGTTGGGGTGCTGTTCTCGTCATTTCTCTGCTCCCCCATTGCTCTCACTCTTGGAACAAATATATCAGGGCCACTAGAAAGGAGAAACAATCAAGAAATGCAAGGCTCTGACAAGCACACACACACAAAAAAATTTTTTACTATGAAACTGCCCAAACATAGCGACTAACACATGGTAAAAGAGAAAGGTTAGGTACCAAAGGAAGGGGAAGATGTGGAAATTAGCACCAAAGGCATTTACCCATTCTTTCTCTCTTTTCTTGAGTCTCTGTCACTTTGTAGGGCTCCCTAATGGCACAGGCATGCCTGGACCATATTCCCAGCTCTCTCCTGCCTCAAGCCCATATACTTCAAGCTGGCACATAACTTGATTTTACCTTCCTGAGAAGGATAGGAGCATAAACTCTGCAGTGAAGCTTCAGAATCAAGTCTGAAGGCAACAGTCAGTCCTGTAGGATTGGCTATGGGCAAGATAAAAATGCAAGGTCTCTTGTTCATAAAATATTAAGGCTTTCAAAACAGACCAGCAGAGCATTAAGCCATGTGTGGGACTCTTCTAACCATGGGACCCTGTGTGACTGCACAGGTGACATGCACATGAAGCTTGCCCCACTGGCCTGTTCTTCCCTTGAATCCACAGCCTTGACACCCACCCTTAACATCCTTCCCCACATGCCCCCTCCAGCCCTAGGCTAAGTTGCAAAAGGCACTGAAGGAGAAATACTACACCTTCCTCTATTTAGTTGTCTGTCTCTCCCTCTCTGAGCCTAGGTAATCCATGTTACCACCTCCCTGGCCTGGTACAGATCCTATGGTCTGCATCAAAATTTCTGAACCATCCTCTCCCTGTGTTTCAGTTTTCTTCCTGTTTGGATAGCAGTGGTATCTTTGCAGCTCACACCCTATCCCCTCCAGTCACAGAGGAACTTTACATACTCCCCTTCCCTTGGTCTAGCCCTTACTCCATCTCCCCAGCATTGTTTCTCAAAAGCCCTCTCCTCAGCTGGAATAAAGAGCCCCGAATTCTTAGAAATATCAACTAACAGGTTATTGTTTACTTACTATTGTGTTATACTGTTCTCTGTTTTTTAGATTGATCAAACTCTGTTTCCTTTCCTTTTTATTTTTTTAACATATGAAAGCAATTCATTTTGTCTTTAAAAATGCAAATAAATGAAACAAAAAAAACTTCTCTCCCTATCCCCCCATTGTCACAGGTTTCTGCCCAACAAAAGAGACCTGCATGCAGCTTGGGGATATTCCAAGTCCTCATAACAGTCCTGCTCAGAATTTCTTTTTTGTAAGTGACAGAGGATATCTAAAAGTTTATTGATTGACTCTCATTTTATAAATTAGAAAACTGAATGGATGAGTTAAGTGACTTTCCAAGCTCACACAGCTAGTAGTCTGGCCAAGCCAAGTCTGGATTCTAGCACATGCTGACTCCTACTACAGTGCTTAAAATAATTAAAAACCTTCACTGCCTGCCTTCTCTATACCTTTCATCTCAGACTCAGGCTTGGGATCCACATTTCGAAGTCTCTTTGTGAGGAGGAGACATATTCCCATGTTTAGTGTGTCCATAAAGGAATAACACAGCAGGGTGCTTTCTAAAATATTGGTTACATGTTCTTTGGCTTTCAAGAGGTGGTGGTCTGTGTCCCTTCCCTTGAGTCTGGACAGGCTTGAGGTTTCTTTGATAAGTAGATTAAGGGAGAAGTAATATTAGGTGACCAAAGGTCATTCCGTTTCTGCCTGGTTCTAATGGATGCTCACTCTAGGGAAAACCAGCCTTCATGCAAGATCAAATACCCTGAGACTGCCACCCTGGAAAGGCCACTTATGGATGCTCTAGTCAACAGCCCAGCTGAGCTCCCAGCTGGCAGCCAGCCTCAACTGTCAAAGCTGTGATGAGCCATGTGGACATCCAGCCAGTTGAGTCTTTCAAAGATTCCAGCCCCTAGCCATTGAGTGACCCTTTGCCTGTAAGTCTTTCCAGCTTAGATTCCAGACATCATGGAGCAGAAACAAGTGATCCCTACTATAGCTCTGTTTAAATTCCTGACCCACAGAATCTGTGAGTATAATAAAATGGTTGTTTGAAGACATATGTTTTGGGATGATTTGTTACGCAGCAGTAGTAACAGTCTCATAGTAGTAACACAATCTCATAGTAGTAACAGTCTCATGCAACCTATGTATCTATCCACTGATGTTTAGGTCATGAATTTCACATGACCCTCTAAGAGCTTTTCAGAATTCTCTTAACAGGCAATGAAAAGATGCCACTTTTGAGGAAGGTGTTAGAGAAGCAGGTTACCCACCCCACACACACCTTAGTCACACTGCCCACTCTAACCAGTTTTGCTGTTTGAAAAGAAGTGGACAGACTAAGATTTAAACTTCATTCCCATACTAAACCTCTCTGAACTTTAGCTCCTTCTCTGTAAAAATGGATGTAGGGTGTAATTCTCACTTCATGAAATTGTTGGGAGATTCCAGGAAAACTAAACACGCACTGGGAACTTTTCAGCACATGATAAGAGGAAATCATTAAAGCCACTAAGTCTGTTCACTGCCTACCCACCCCACATCCTCTATTCTTGCCTTGGCACCTGGAAGATATAGCTTGACTTTGTCAGACTATTTTTCCCAACCCAAGACATTAGCTTTACAGAGCCTCACATAGCTGCCATCCTTCCCCCCTTTGTTTTGGGAAGGTGAGAAGTTTGCACCTTTCCAATAAAAGCATTGCCTTTTCTGATTACAGGAGAATTCTCTATCTAATTGACTTTCAGGCATTAAAGTTTTACTGAGATGATTTCAGAGGATCCCTCAGGAGCAAGGGAAGTGCTTAGCATTGCTACCCTTAGGGCCTGGTGCTAGTGGTGCTAGATTTTGGCAAAGCACTTCTGGAGAATAATAAAGAGCAGCTCAAAACAAGAGTAGCACTCACTCTTAACCACCCTTTACCATAGGCACTGGAGGGAGGGGTAGGGGTAGGGGGCCCAAAATTTACTGCTGAATCTCACTGATCTCTGCCACAGAGGACAGTTGGATACAGACATGGAAACACTCTCTGAGGGAACAAAAAGAACTGAAAGGCATGGTGCCTGCCCTGGAGAAGTCAGCAATGCATACGTACACATGACAGATGGATGGTGATGCAATATGAGGCAATATAATTGCATGGCATTGGAACCAAAAAATCAGGATTTAAGGGATGATTTTGATTGCTGAATCATTATATAGATACTCCTTTTTGCTTTCTGGTATATTGGAGTAGACAGAGGGAAATACCTGAAATCACTCAACAGTAATCCAGCTGTCTTGATCCCTGATAATGATTGTAGAGGCCTTATCTTCTGTTCCTGTGATTGTAAAAACCTTGTGACTACCTTCATTTGTACTCAGTTATCCAGTTTTTCAACTTTAGAATCTTGTGATCACTAAAGACAGCCCCTAATATTTATTAGTGAAGGGTCGTGGCAATCCAGAACTAACCCACTGAAGTCAAAAGTTATCTTGAGAACTGTGAGTGTATCTAACCAAAGTGGGCCCACCTGACACATGCGATAACTTAGACTTTAACCTACAAGTCACCTATGCCTCACTCCACCATTTTCTTACATCTGTTTTGTGACTAAGCATATAATCAATCCGCACAAGCTTAATAATTAGATCACCCCTAATTATATCTCTGGGGCCCCTGTGCTCATTATCCTAAACCCTGCCCATCTTTTTTCTCTAATAAAACTATTAGAGTTACTGCAGTTTGGGGAGACAGATTTTGGGCTGCTAGACCATTTGCTCTCCTACTATGCACCTAGTAATAAACTATTTCTTTCTTTGAAGCCCCCATGTCTCAGGCAAAAGTATCCAAGACCTTTGTCCACTAATAGTTTAATTAGCACTGAAACAGATTAAGCTGAAGGAGGGAAGGAGAGGAGAAAGGCAGTTAGGGATAATTGAGAAAGTTTTCCTGCTGGAAAGGAGATAAAAGAACAATAATAATATTAACACATATACCACTCGCTTTGTGCTTAAGTCTGCCCTAAACCCTTATGTATGTAGACACATTCATTCCTCACAACAACCTTTTGAGGTACAATCTACTTCCCATCCCATTTTACAGATGAGAAAACGGTGGTGTGAAATGGTTGAGTAATTCAGCCAGGGTCAGAGATAGTAAATGGTAGAACTAGAATGAGGAGCCAGAAAGTCTGACTCAAGAGTCCAACTCAAGAGTTGTGGAAGCCACAACTGTCCCAAAGGACCCCAGTCATGGGTAACTTGAGGCAGAGTGGCAGCTCA
Organism: Tamandua tetradactyla; assembly: GCF_023851605.1. Lineage (NCBI taxonomy): Eukaryota > Metazoa > Chordata > Mammalia > Pilosa > Myrmecophagidae > Tamandua > Tamandua tetradactyla. The sequence continues at coordinate 48,285,836 of NC_135341.1, read as the reverse complement.
GGAGAAGCTACATTTCCTTTTCTCATTGCAACTGGTTGGGTGCCCAACCCAACATTAAGTTGTCTTTCAAGACATTAAAGCAAGGAGATGAAGAGAGAAAGGTCTTCCAAGCAGGAGACACTACATATACAGAGGCACAGAGATGGGACTCTGCTTGTTCAATGGCCAATCACATCTTTCATCAGTTTCCTGAAAACAAAATCATGGTTTATAGATGGCTTTTTATGCTTAGAAAATTTCTGTAATAATACACAAGGAAATGTTATCAGTAATTACCCCCTTACAAATGGAAATGGAGGGGAGTGGAGTGGAGGGAAGGGAGTCCTTAGGTTTCATTTTATATTATTTAACTTTTTTTTTTTTGGAAAAATTTTGCCTTGCATTGATTCACAGTTTTTTATAAAAAAAATGTAAGAAAGCCTCTTCTCCCAATTTCCCCACCATACCTGAAGGGAAACAAACTATATTAGAGCCAGTCTTTAGCTGTAGTTATGAGAAAGGAAGATGAGCTTCCCAATTCTTTTCTTTGCCCCGAGGGAGCTGGAGACCAGGCCATCTTTTAAACCCAAGACATTCAGCACTTGTTCACCACCACACTGACATTTCCTCACTTCCCTCCTCTCTGAGCTTTCCCAGCTTTCCACTCATCACCAAATTTGCAGATATCACAAAGAGAGTTGTAGATCTTTTTGTTTGACTCCATCATATTTTTCAATTTTTAAAATTAGTCAAGAACTTATTTAAAATTAAGAAATTTCATCGAAAAATCTGAATTTCTGAATTTTTTTGAAACGAACAGACAAACAAGACATCTGCCAATACTGGAACTGCCTTCCCACAAGGTGACTTGGAAGCAAAATTGGACACGACATTTGCCCTCAGTTCACCTCAGTCTTCAACACTCCCTATAGTCTCACAATGATAAGGTCAAATGTGATTTACATTGTACCTGCTTTATTGATTTTCTTATATCTGCCTTGGTTCCTCAGTTACATCATTCACTGGGTCCTATAAGCAGTTGAATTTTCAGTCCCTGGTTTAGAATGCAAATAATTTTCAATGGTTTCATAATTCTGCTCTCTCCAAGACCCTTAAGTAGATAAACAAAGTCCAAAACATCCTTTGCATTCCATGCATGCTGTAGCAGTAAAGCATTTCCCTGAATGCCTGATGAATTGATCCATCATGATCAAGTTAAAGAATAAAGATCTGGATTCAGTCCATCAAGGACTGACTGTGGCCACATTATCAGGACATTCAACACTCAATCCTCAAAAATGTTCTGTGCTTTGATGCCTTCAAACATTGACTGATCTCTCCTAGGCTTATTTAATATGATGTATATCTAATATATTAAATCATATATAAAATATAATGACTGACTTCTGTTTTCTGTCTTTACAAACAACCTGCATGCCTCTGGCTGACCAATCTTCTCTCCTTGACAGTCAACTTCCCATTACATCTCTCTCCTGTTCATGCATATTATATGAATGACTCATGTATCAACAAAAGAAGGAATTCCTTTACCTTCTACCTGATTCATTTTAAATAGTAAGAATATCCTTATAGTCTAATGTATCATATTAAAGCTTTTCACACCTTTAATCTCACTGAATCCTTACTGCAACCCTGTGAGGATGGAACGGTCACTATTTTATAGGTTAGGAAACCAAAGCACAGATGTATTAGGTGATTTGTCAAGTATCACAAAACCCACCCTGGAGCTGAATCTAATCCAATGCCTTTTCTTGATACTTTTGGGATAGTTAGAATTTGACAGGATAACTGTATTTTTTCTTTTGTTCTTGATCACTGCCTAGCCTTCAGTGTGTCAGCATGTCAGGCTGAGGGTTTCTCACACCACTCTCCTGCCTCTCTCCACACCACCCCTGCAAGCTAGGTCAGGTATAGACACCAATCTTCATCCCTGATTCTCAGGTGGCTAATGTGGCACTGGGCCAATTCAGCCCCAGAGAATGGGCACCCAACCTGTTGCAATGAGAAGAGGAAAGGAAATGTAGCTTCTCCTGAGCTGCCACTCTGCCTCAAGTTACCCATGACTGGGGTCCTTTGGGATAGTTGTGGCTTCCACATATCTGGGAATCCACCGGGACTTCTCTGGGTATGGCCATGAGAACAGAATGAACCATTCTGGAAGAACGTTTATGGACAACAGCCTACTCATGGGGTCACTCCTGGGAGTCCTGCTCATTGCAGAATCCAGGATCCAGGCTACTAGAATCTGTGAAAAGGGAGCTCTACCAAAAATGAATCTCATATGTCTCATGACTCCCTGGGGTGTAAATCTCCCTGGCAAAATTGGACAGAACTTCTGGAATGAGCCAGGACCTGGTTCATGGGATTAAGAAAGATTTCTTGACCAAATAGGGGAAGAGAGAAATGAGACAAAATAAAGTTTCAGTGGCTGAGAGATTTCAGACAGAGTTGAGAGGTTATTCTGGAGGTTATTCTATTTATTCTGTAGATACTCCTTTTTTTAGTTTGTGGTGCACTAGAGTGGCTGGAGGGAAGCCTGAACCAAAACTGTGCCTCACTTCTCCTCAGCTATAGCATGCCATATTTAGGTGACTCAGAGTTACACTAACCTTTGCTTCCTTCTCCTCAGTCTAAAATTATTAGTTCCATCAAATACTTTCATACTAAACAGGAAAGTGATTCATTTTGCTACAGGAAACAAACCATGCATTTGATCATAAAACCAGATCAATGGAAGCTTCTTGTCACTGAACAAGATTTCACAAAATTACAGGGGAGCATGGAAAATCCAGAAGAAACAGGTCTGAAAAAGAAAAATCTATTGTTCAAAGAAAGAAAAACCCAACTGTTTTTTCCTCACTACTTTCTATCAGCCTGTGTGCAATGGTATCAGTTGTTTATGTCCCACTTCATATTCCCTCACTCCACAGCTATGAAGATAGTTTCTGTCCCCTCAAGTGCCTACATGTCTTTCTTCTTTTCTGCCTGAAGGCTTTTTCTTATACCTGGGGAACTGAGTTCCATAGACCAGTGAGAAGCCAGCTAAGCTCCCAAATAACTATATAGTGATAGCTATAACAGGATGTTAAAAATAAAAAGAAAAGGGGAGGTGGGGCAAAATGGTGGTGTAGGGAGGTGTGGAATTTAGGTAGTCCTCTAGAGCATCTAGTAAATAGCCAGGAACTGTCCAGAACAACTGTTCATGGTACATCCATGATTGGACTATGAGCAGCCACAGAAGAAATGAAGTTTTGAAGCACACACCTAGGTGTATGAATCTTAAGAACTGTATGGTGAGTGAAATGTCAGGAACAAAAAGACAAATATTATCATGCCTCACTCATATGGACTAACTATAACATTAAAAACTTGGTGAACTGAAGTCAAGAGCTTGGGTTTTCAGGCTGAGGGCTGTTGTAGAGTCTTTCAGCAGTCACATATATTCAGGAGTTGTAACTGTTATTTCTAAATTCTGAGATACTGAGCTGTTTGTGTATAGCTTGGTCATTCCCAGAAACTTGGGGTATTTATGTGATACCTGAGACCCAGAGTTAGAGCTTTAAAGCTATGAAAGTGAGTATTACTCTTAATAGAAACTGTTTAAAAAAGTTGAAAAAGGATCAGTCTTCTACTAGAGATATGAATGAAGCTGATCTGGATAGGACTTGGTAGATCAGAATACAGGGTAAAGGATGATATGATCCATAATTAAAAACTTCAACTTCTGTATGAGACTAAAGGGAGAGATGTTTATTAGGTGCAAAATTTATATTTTGGGTAGTGCATTACCTAATTTAACTTGTATGGTGTGGTAGTTAGATTCAGTTGTCAACTTGGCCAGGTGAGCATACCTAGTTTTGTTGCTGCAGACATAAGCCAATGGTACCTGAACCTCATCTGTTGCTAATTACACCTGCAGTCAGCTAGGAGGCGTGTCTGCTGCAATGAGTGACATTTGACTTAATTGACTGGTGCTTAAATGAGAGAGAGCAATATAGCCCAGCCTAAGCAGCTTGGCATTCCTCATTTCAGCACTTGCAGCTCAGCCCAGGCCTTTGGAGATGCAGAAAGAAGTCACCCTGGGGAAAGTTGTTGGAACCCAGGGGCCTGGAGAGAAGACCAGCAGAGACCATCCTTGCCTTCCACATAAGAAAGAACCTCAGTGGAAAGTTAGCTGCCTTTCCTCTGAAGAACTAACAAAATAAACCCCTTTTATTAAAAGCCAATCCATCTCTGGTGTGTTGCATTCTGGCAGCTAGCAAACTAAAACATATGGTTAGTGTAGTTGAACACCATAACTATGTGGAACTTTGAATAGGGCATGAGATCTTCTTGGTTTGTACAGGTTAGTGTGATGACCAGATATATCCTAGAGTGATTTGAGTAGTGAATAAAGAAGTATTTGCAAAGTCCTCTTGGGGGACTGGGGAGAAAGGAAGAAATATTCAACATCCCCACTTGGAGAATTCCTGATATTCTCACAAGTAGAAGGGACAATCAAATCAATAGGCTGAGCCTGCAAGCTTGGGGTTCACCTCTATTATCATCCTAAGAGTCAGCCCCAGAGAAACACTTCTGTTGCTCAGATGTAGCCTCTCTCTCTCTAAGCCAACTTGTTCGGTGAACTCACTGTCCTCCCCCACTACATGGGGCATGACTCCCTGGGGTGTAAATCTCCCTGGCAAAATTGGACAGAACTTCTGGAATGAGCCGGGACCTGGTTCATGGGATTGAGAAAGAATTCTTGACCAAATGGGGGAAGAGAGAAATGAGACAAAATAAAGTTTCAGTGGCTGAGAGATTTCAGAGTTGAGAGGTTATTCTGGAGGTTATTCTATGCATTCTGTAGACATTCCTTTTTAGTTTATGGTGCACTAGAGTGGCTGGAGGGAAGTACCTCAAACTACTGAGCTATGTTCCAGTAGATTTGATTCCTGAAGACAATTGTATAATGATAAAACTTTTACAATGTAACTGTGTGATTATGAAAACCTTGTGTCTGATGCTCCTTTTATCCAGGATTTAGACAGATGAGTAAAAAAGATATGGATAAAAAATAAATAAATAATGGGGGAATAATGGGTAAAATAAATCGGGTAGATGGAAATACTTGTGGTGAATGAGAGGGAGGGGTAATGGTAAACCACTTTTTATTTCTTTTATGGAGTGATGGAAATGTACTAAAAATGATCATGGTGATGAATACACAACTATGTGATGATATTGTAAGCCACTGATTGTACACCATATATAGACTGTATGTATATGAAGATTTGTCAATAAAAACATTTTTTAAAAAAGAATGAGATCAGGCGGGCCATAGTGGTTCAACAGGCAGAGTGCTCGCCTGCCATGCCAGAGGACCTGGGTTCAACTCCCGGTGCCTGCCCATGTAAGAAAAAAAAGAATGAGATCAGGAGAAATAAAATCATGATGTATGCAACAACATGGATGAACCTTGAGGACATTATGTTGAGTGAAATAAACCAGAAACAAAAGGGAAAAAAAAGAAAGAAAGAATTTGTACCATTCCTGCTCAAACTCTTTGAAAAAATTGAAGACAAAAGAAAGATACCCAACTCATTCTATGAAGCCAACATCACCCTAATAGCAAAGGCAGATAAAGATACTACAAAAAAGAACATTACAGACCAATCAGTTTAATGAGTATAAATGCAAAAATCCTCAGCAAAATACTTGTAAATTGAATCCAGCAGCACATTAAAGGAATTATACACCATGACCAAGTGGGATTTATTCCAGGTTTGCAAGGCTTGTTCAACACAAGAGAATCACTTAATCTAATACACCACTTCAATAAATCAAAGGGGGAATCACATGATCATCTCGATTGATGTAAAAAAGGAATCTGACAAAATTCAATATCCTTTCTTGATGAAAATACTTTGAAGGATAGGAATAGAAGGGAACTTCCTCAACATAATAAAGGGAATATATGAAAACCCACGGCTAGTATCATACTCAATGGAGAAACACAGAAAGTTTTTCCTTTAAGATCAGGAAGAAGACAAGGATACCTACTGTCCCCACTTTTATTCAACATTGTGCTGGAACATCTGACCAGAGCAATTATGGAAGAAAAAGAAATAAAAGGCCACTTTCACTGTTTGTAGATGACATAATAATATATTTCAAAAATCTCAAAAAATCTACAGCAAAGCTACTAGACCTAATAAATGAGTACAGCAAGTGGCAGGGTTCAAGATCAAGACTCAAAAATCGATAGTGTTTCTATACACTAGTAAGGAACAGTCTGAGGATAAAATCAAGAAAAAAGTTCTATTTAAAATAGCAAACAAAAAAATCAAATATTTAGGAATAAATTTAATCACGGCCACAAAAAGCCAATACACAGAAACTACAAGAAATTGCTAAAAGAAATCAAAGAAGACCTATATTAGTGGAAAGATACACTGTGTTTATGGATTGGAAGACTAAATATAGTTAAGATGCCAATTCTTACCCAAATTCATTTATAGATTCAATGCAATACCAGTTAAAATACCAAAAACTTACTGTTCAGAAATAGAAAATCCAATAACCAAAGTTATTTAGAAGAGCAGGGTGCCCAAATAGCTAAAAATATGTTGAGAAAGAGGGATGAAATGGGAGGTCTAATACTACCTGACTTTAAAGCATATTACAAAAGCTATGGAGGTCTAAACAGCATGGTACTGGCACAAAGATAGATATACTAACCAATGGAATTGAGTTGAGTGTTCAGAAATAGAACCTCTCACCTACAGACAATCGAACTTTGATAAGGCAGTCAAGTCAACTCAACTGGGGCAGAGCAGCCTCTTCAATGAATGTTGCTTTGAGAACTTCATATCCATATCCAAAAGAATTAAAGAGGACCCTGTGGTGGTTAGTTTCTGGTAGCAACTTGGCTAAGTGATTATGCCCAGATGTCTGATCAGGCAAGCACTGGCCTGATTATTGCTGCAAGGACAGTTCATGGCTGGTTGATAACTGGAAGTTTGGTGTATCAAATTAAAAAATCAGTTGATTGCATCTGTGGCTGATTACATCTGCAGTCAACTAAGGCACATCTCAAAAAATGAGATAATCTAATCAGCTGAAGGCTTGTGAGGGAGAAAAGAAATTTTCACTGCTTCTTCAGTCAGTGAGCCTTTCCTGTAGAGTTCATCAAGACCCTTCATCAGAGCTGCCAGCTTCACAGACCCCTGCAGATTTTGGACTCTTCCATTTCCAAGGTTGCATGAGACACCTTTATAAATCTCATATTTATGGATATCTGCTGTTGGTTCTCTTTCTCTATAGAACTCTGACTAATACAGACCCTTATCTCACACCTTATACAAACATTAACTCAAGATGGATCAAAGACCTAAACAATAGAACTAAGACTATAAAACTTTCAGAAGAATATTTAGGGAAATTGGATACATCCCAAAGGGTATTAAGCACATAATCAAAAAATATTGGCATAGTTTCTTGAGGGATGGGAGAAAAATATGTGGAACTATTAAACTTTACCACCAGGGAAACCCTCTGATACTGTGTCAAACATTAGGGACACACAAATCTATAGGCCAAGCTCTTGATCTTGAGGTTTGCTCTTGTGAAGCTTATGTACATAGTGGAGAAGCTTAGCCTACCTATAAGTATGCCTAAGAGTTACTTCCAGAGGGCCTCATTTGTTGCTCAAGTGTGGACTCTCTAAGCCCAATTTGCAAGTTCCCTGGACCAGATAAGCCCTGAAATGCAGAGGGGCCAGCCTTTCCAGAACATCAACTAGTTCCATCTCCCTATTCCTTATTATCAACAGCCCCTTCCAATGTGAAAAAGTTTGAATGGGCATAACCCAAATATGCTTAAAGAGTGGGAGAAAGATTGAAGGTGATGGTAGAATTATACAGAGAAGATAGGGTTTAACAAATGAGTATGATTGCTGAATCATTATATTGATATTTCCTTTAGTCTCCAGGATCTTTGAGCAGCTAGAAGTATGCTCTAGTTTGCTAGCTGCCAAAATGCAACATACCAGGAATAGAATGGCTTTTTAAAAGCAGAATTTAATAAGCTGCAAGTTTACAGTTCTAAGGCTGAGAAAATGTCCCAATTAAAACAAGTCTATAGAAGGCATCCAGGGAAAGTTACCTTGGTTCAAGAAAGCTGATGAAATTCAGGGTTCCTCTCTTATCTGGAAGGGCACATGGCAAACACAGCATCATCTGCTAGCTTCTTCTCCTGACTTCCTGTTTCATGAAGCTCCCCTGGAGGCATTTTCCTTCTTCATCTCCAAAGGTTGCTGGCTGGTGGATTCTGCTTCTCATGGCTATGTCTTTGTGCTCTGCTCTTTCTGAATCTCTTTCATTCTCCAAAATGTTTCCTCTTTTATAGGACTTCAGAAACTAATCAAGACCCACCCAAATGGGTGGAGACACATTTACCCCAATCCAGCTTAACAACCACTCTTGATTAGGTTACATCTCCAGGGAGGTGATCTAATTACAGATTCAAATGTACAGTATTGAATAGAGATCATTCTGCCTTTATAAAATGGGATTTAGATTAAAACATGTCTTTTCTAGGGGACATACATCCTTTCAAACCAGCACAAAGAACAAACCTAAAATTGTGGAATTGTAACCCATACCAAACTCCGAAATATGTTCTACAACTAATTGTTGTAATGTGCTTTGAAATGTGTTGCTTTTTTTGGTATATGTTATTTTTCAAAAAAGAAAAAAAATCAATTGTGATGATAAATTTACAGCTATGTGATGATACTGTGAACCATTGATTGTATGCTTTGGATGATTACATAGTATGTGAATATATAATATATAAAAAAAAAACAATTTAAAAATGTAGGGAACTCTCTTAAAGTTCTTGTGATAGAATGTGGTATCCTAGACCTTACATCCAAAGTACAAGCACCGAAAGAATAAATAGATAAATGGGATCTCCTCAAAATTATAACTTTTTGTGCACCAAAGGACTTTGTCAGGAAAGTAAAAAGGCAGTCTATATAATAGAGACAATATTTGGAAACCACATATCAGTAAGGGTTTAATACCCAAAATATATACAGAGATCCTACAACTCAACAATAAAAAGACAACTCACTTAAAAAATGGGCAAAAGACATGGACATATACTTTTCCAAAGAGGAAATAAAATGGCTCAAAAACATATGAAAAGATGCTCAACACACTGGCTATTAGGGAAGTGCAAATGAAAACCACAATGAGATATCTTCTCACCCTACCAGAATGGCCATTATCAAAAATATATAAAACTGCAAGTGCTGGAGAGAATGTGGAGGAAGACACTCACTTATTCACTGTTGGTGGGAATGTAGAATGGTGCAACTCCTCTGGAAGGCAGTTTGGTGGTTGCTCAGGAAGCTAAGTATAGAATTACCATATGATCCATTAATCCCATTATTAGGTATATACTCAGAGGAAGGCAAAGACATGACAGACATTTGCACACTGATGTTTATAGCAGCATTATTCACAATTGCCAAGAGATGGAAACAGCCCAAATGTCCATCAAGGATGAGTGGCTAAATAAACTGTGGTATATACAAATGCTGGAATATTATGCAGCTGTAAGACAAAATAAAGTAATGACACATGCAACAATGTGGATAATCCTTGAGGACATTATGTTGAGTCCCTTTGCCAGAAACAAAATGACAAATACTGTATGGTCTCACTAACATGAACTAATATTTAATGAGTAAACTTCGAGAATTAAAGTTGAGAATCAGGTTATTAGGAAATAGAAAGAGGACAGAGTTTGGATATTTGATGCTGAAGGAGGGCAGAATCTTCAATTGGGTTGATTGTAAAGATCCAGAAATGGATAGTACAATACTATCTGATGGTAGCACAAGATTATAAGTACACTGAGTAAAGCTGAGCATGAGTATGGTTGAGGGAGGAGGGCTGGGGGCATTTATGACACCAGAAGGAAAGATAGAGAATAAAGACTGGGATGGTATAACTTAGCGAAGCCTAGAGCAGCAATGATGGTGATTAAATGAACAAATACAAGAATGTTTTTGCATGCGAAAGATCAAATGGATGTCAACATTGCAATGGGATGGCATACAAGAAGAAATACAATGTGTAAATTAGGGTCTATAGTTAGCAGTAACATTATAATATGCTTCCATTCAATGTGACAAAGGCAATATGCCAAAGCTAAATGTCAGTAAGAGATATATAAGGGAGGGGTATAGGATTCTTGGTGTTATTGTTTCACCTTTTCATTTTATTTTGTTTTTCATTCTTCTCTTTTCTCCCCCTCTTCTTTTTTTGCTGAAGAAATGGAAATGTCTTCATATAGATTATGTGGTGAATGCATGGTGTTTTAGTTCGTTAAGATGTTGGATTACAATATAGCAGAAATAGAACAGCTTTTAAAAGGGGAATTTAGTAAGTTACAACTGTACAGTTCTAAGCCCATAAAAATATCCAAACTAAGGCATCCAGGGAAAGATACTGTTATTTAATGAAAGCCAATGGGTCTGGAACACCTCTGTCAGCTGGGAAGTCACATGGCTGGCATCTGCTGGCCTGTAGCTCCAGTTTTTTTTTTTTTGCTTTCAGCCTCTCTTCCTGTGTGGGTCCCTCACTTTGCTTCTCTGGGGCTGGCTTTCATCTCTTGGCTTCCCTTGGTTCTCTCCAGGTTCTGGCTTGCTTAACATTTCATGGCAATGTCTGCTGAGCTGCAGGCATCTCCAAACATCTGTGTCTCTGTTCTCCAGGTGTCAGCATCTGTGTTGACTCTGCTTTGTCATTTCTGTCAGCTCTGTCATTTCTGAGGTTTCTATAAATGTTTCCCCTTTTAAAGACTCTAGTAAACTAATCAAGACCACCTGGAATGGATGGAGTCATCTCCATGTAATCAGAAGATTACACCCACAATTGTGAGCATGTCACATCTTTTTGGACACCATCTAATCAAAAGTTTCCAACCTACAGTGTTGAATCAGGATTAAAAGAAACAGCTGCCCCCACAAGATTAAATCAGGATTAAAACATGGCTTTTCTGGGGTACATAATATTTTCAAACCAGCACACATGGCTATGTGATTATACCAGGGACCATTGATTGTTTACTTAGGTTGGATTGTATAGTGTACTAATAAAACTGTTTAAAAATGAACAGAAAGATACAAGTGCTGAGCAAAGTGTGAAGTGATGTACCTAGTCACTGTTGGGAAGCAGAGTGGTGCCTGGAGGGCAGTATTGTGGCTCCACAGGAGATTAGGGGTGGGGTTGCCATATGATTCTGCAAATCCATTGTTAGGTATATACTTGGAGGAACTGAGAGTAGGGACAGGAATGGACATTTGCATATTGGTGTTTATGTGGCAGAGTTTGAAATTTGCAATGATGGAGGTGCCCTAATGGTACTTGACTGAAGAAGGGTGGGGGGGCATAACTGTGTGTGTACATACAATGTATTGTATTGAGTGGCTGCAAGAAGGAATAAACTTCTGAGGCATGCAAGGAGGTGCATGAACCTTGAGAACAGTATGTTGAGTGAAATAAGCCAGAAACAAAAATAACAATATTGTAATACCTCACTAATATGGATTAACTATTGCTAGATTTAAAGAAGGCACAGAGACAGACTGTTCACAGGTGAAGGAATTTATTCAGGCACCAGCATGGTGGGGGTCTGAAGTCAGACTTCAGCCCACCAGGGAGAGCAATTAGAGCATCTTTATACCTGAGGGTCTGGGCGGGGTGGAAAGGTAAATGCACTGCAGGACTGGGGTTGGTGTAGGATCAATTATGGAACTTCTATGGGAATATTTGTTAGGGGCTAGCCATCATGGAACTGCTATGTGGGAATATCCTTTAAGGGCAAGTCACATCATGGGGGAGGGGTCTTACCTAACAGCTATAACATGAAATCTCTGAGAATTGAATTTGAGAGCATAAGTTATCAGGGGAAGTCCTATTATAAAGGGTCCTAAATGGAAGCTCTTATAGCAGTCACATCTATTTCAGAGTTTGTCATGGTCAAGTTCATGTGTCAACTTGGCCAAGTGGTGGTACCTGTTTGTCTGGTCGGACAAGTGTTGACCTGTCTGTTGCAATGAGGACATTTCATGGTATTAAATCATGATCATGTCAGCTGTATCCACAGCTGATTCCATTTGTAATCAGCCAAGGGGAGTGTCTTCTGCAATGAGTGATGCTTAATCTAATCACTGGATGCCTTTTAAGGAGGGTTCAGAAGAGACAGGCTCTCTTTCTGCTTTGGCTGGCAATCCTCTCCTGTGGAGTTCATCCAGACCCTCCATCAGAATCATCGGCTTCACAGCCTGCCCTGTGGATTTTGGACTCTGTGTTTCCATGGTCACATGAGACATTTTTATAGACTTTATATTTGCGAGTGTTCCCTGTTGATTCTGTTTCTCTAGAGAACCCTTAACAAATACAGAGTTGTAACTGTTATTTCAGCATCTCAGAATGCTGAGCTCTTTGTTTATAACCTGGTTGTCCCCTGAAACTGTGGGTATTTATGTGACATCTGAGACTCAAAATTAGGGTGCTGAAGTTATGGAAAGTCCGCATTATCCCCAAATAACAACTGTTGAAAAAAAAAGCTGAAAAAGAGATCAGACTTCAACTAGAGATATAAATGAAGCTGAACTTGTTAGGAATAAGATAAATCAGACTGAAAAGTAAAGGATGACATTGTCTGTATTTTAAAACTCCAACTTATGTGTAAGACCAAAGGAAGAGATTTTCATTTGGTGCAAAATTTATATTTTCTGTAGCACACTACAGAATGTACAGAAAGCTGTATGCTCAGGTTATTTGTACACCATAATTACATGGAACCTTGAATAGGGTGTGAGATCTTGTCGGTTTGAACAGGTTAGTGTGATGCCCAATATATTCCAGAGTAATCTGGGCAGAAGTTAAAAGTTAAAAATTTACAAAATCACCTTGAGGGAATGGGGAAAATGTGTAAATATTAATCTTCCCCACTGTTACTGGACAAAGGCCATGGATTCTTTTGCCCAACATGCTCAATAAACAATTCCTGAGACACCAGGGTTTCAAAGAGAGAAAGAGTTCATTACTAGGCACATGGTAGGAGAGCAGATGGCCTAGCACCACAAAACCTGTCTCCCTGAGTTTAGGGGATTCAAAGTTTTTAAGATTTTAGCAAGGGGAGATGAGGTCATTTCAAATAGCAAGTTCAAAGCAGAAAAGGAGACAGTGTTATCATTATCATTCCAATATGAGAACATAAATTGAAATGAGGGGAGGCAGAGCTATCACTTCAGTACTTAAAGTGTAAGCCAAAGGGAAGGGAGACAAGTTATCTTTCAATGGTAGAATCTAGCTTATATGATTTACAAATGTCTGGGGCTAAAGCTAGTTAATGGCTGACTTCAAATCTTCATTATTATTAGGGCCTTTGCCCTATAAGAAAATGACCAGATAAAGGGCATAACAGCTCTTACATTCACAAAGGCACAAGATAAGGGCTTTTACAATCAGTTCAGATTTCAGGGCAGCTGAACTATAATTTAGAGATTTCAGGTATTTCTCCCTGTCTACTCCAATATACCAGAAAGAAAAAAGAATATCTGTATAATGATTCAGAAATCAAAATCATCCCTTAAATCCTGATTTCTAGGTTACACCATCTGGGGAAGACCTGATATTCTCACAAACATTAGGGATGGCCAATTTGCTAGGCCAGGCCCTTGATATTAGGGCTTGCCTTATGAAACTTATTTCTGTAAGCCAGTAGCCTTGAGCCTTGACGATGATTGTATAACTATAAAGCTTTATCGGTATGACCATATGGTTGTAAAAACCTTATGACTGACACTCCCTTTTCAGGGTATGGACAGATGAGTAAGAAAATAAAGACAAAAATAAATAAATAATAGGAGGCTAGGTGGGTATGGGATGTTTTGAGTGTTCTTTTTACTTTTTATTTTTATTCTTATTTTTACTTCTTTTGGAGTAATGAAAGTGTTCAAAACTCAGCTGTGATGATGAATGCACAGCTATAGGTGATGCTGTAGGAACCATTGACTGTACATGTCGGATGATTATATGGTATGTGAATATATAATATAGCTCAATAAATTTGCATTTTGAAAAAAAGTCCTGATATAGTGCTGCATTTAAGGTGAAGTGCTGGATTTCGATAGGTGTTCAGAAATTCTTTAACAAATGTCTAGGACTTCCATAGGTGATGGTCTAGAACTTCATGGTAGATTGGATAAGGTCCCCTACAAAGATACATTCAAGACCTAACTCCTCATTTTGTGGGTGTGAACTTATTTGTATATTAAGATGAGACCAAAATAACAGAGAAGACCTGAATCCAGTATGACTGTAGTCCTTATGAGCAAAGAAAAAAGGACATGGAAGTACAAGTGTTGCAGGCAGTCCCTGTTTCGTTAAAGCCACTTCCTGTTGCAGCAGGCAGGCCCCTATTTACTCCAGCCATTCCCTGTTGTAAAATCTCCCAGGCCCCAAGGACAGTCAATAGGCAAGATAAGAGAAGTCCCTGTGAAGCCCCCTCACCCCCACCCGCTCATCCACTTCAGTAAACCCAGCTTTGCACTCTTCCCAACTTAAACCAACCAATTGTTTACCTTGTCTTTAACGTGTCATCCTGTCTATAAAATCTGATGTTAACCTTCTGATTGAGGCTCAGACTTTTAGAGGCCCCTCGGCTGAGCCCTGTGGCCGTGAATGAATAAAAACCTACTTCCTGAAACTTCAGAGACTCGGCCCTGGTTTGTCCTGTTTTGTATAACACAAGCCACTGAAAAGACAGATCACCATGTGACAGAGGCAGAGACTGATTGCAAGCAAGCCACCACCAGAATGCTACAGACTTCAGAGAAGGCATGGCCTGCCAATACCTTGATTTGTACTTGTAGCCTCCAAACTGTTAGGCAACAAATTCCTGTTACTTAAGGCAATCAGTGTGTGGTATTTGCCAAGGATACTATGACCAACTTATATAGGAAATGGTGCAGACCTCATTTTGAGACTCTTGGCCTTTTTTCCATTAAGGTTGAGGTTCTTCAGAAAGAACTTTTAGCATAGTATGATTCCTCCCTGCTCCTTCCCCCATATGACAGGAGACAAGTATGCAGATGGGTACTTGCTTTCCTCAAATTCAGTGAGGAGGGCTTCAAGGAGCACTCCTGTAGAACTTGACCCAAGCTTCTTGGAGTCTGTGAGTTCTGTGGAGCAGAGAGATGTTTGTCAAGCCAAACTACAGAGTTTCTTTGGGCAAACAAGAAGCAAAAGGTAAAAAACAACTTAAAGAGATTTAGCCCAAGAAATTTACCAGGATGGGTGGGGATGGGTGGAGGCTCCCCTATGGATTCACATGTCCAGGGGAGAGGACAAATGGCCAGCAGAGGAGCTACCTGTTTGCAGGTGAGAGGGTGCCAGAAATATGGGGGCAGTCTCTGAAGACCCCAAAAAAGCACTACATGAGAAAGAGCTTCAAACATCTGTATAGCCAGAGGAAACCAGCACCAAACTGCAATAGTGCCAGTCAAGTAAGAATTTTCTTGCCTCTTATTTCACCTCTCCTCACGATCTCACACACACACACAAAGATGGAATCACACTCTGAAACTAGCAAGCTTGTAAGGAAAGGGCAGAAGAGACAAAGTGTGACTTCTAAGCCCAAGAAGGCCCAGGCAGGGGGACAAGTTAAGTTAGATATTTAAATGAAGTTAATGTATTCACTGGTACTTTGAATTAAATACCTTAATTACTTAAATGACACCCTGTTCCTCTGTGCCAGAGGTGACACAAAGACTTATTTTTGTCTGAGAATTATCAAAATATCAGGAGAGGGAGAGGCAGGAGGGCCTGGCCCAGCGGGGCGCAGCTGCGGCAAGGTGGCTCTGGATGCAGAGGGCTTGGCGACTCAGTGCCTCTTGGGGCCTGTGCGAGTCACGCGCCCTGGCGAGCCCCCGGCCCATGCCCCAGCCAACACTCGCTTGTCACATAGGTAGGCCGCTACTGTGGCCGGCTGTTTTCCCCCTAGGCTCCACAGCAGATGCTGCCTATTCTCCTAACATGTACCCGGGAGCAAATCCTACCTTCAAACAGGTTACTCTCCTGACACACCTTACAAAGTGTCCTGTTCCCCCAGAGTAAGGCAGTGCCACTGTACTGCTATTCCCCCAACCCCTACCAGACTGCCGGGTACCGCGTGCACAAGCCCATGTGCTGTGAGGCGAGTACTACACACAGCATCTTTACGCAGCACTCCTGCACGGCATCCATCACACCGCGGTGCTGCAGCCCAACCCGCGAGCCCTCCACAGTGTACCTTGCGCCCATCCCCCTAGGGGAAACGGAGTCACCGTGGGCATCGTGGCTGGGACCACCATGGCCATGTCAGCATGCACTTGGCTGACTGCTCTCTCCCTAACTCCTGTCGCCCCTCACCCGTTTACTATGCCCAGGTACAGGACCCATGAAGCACTCATCTAAAGCCACGTTTCCCCTCAGTGGTGATCATTGTGCAAAGATCTGAGGTCGGAGCTGTGCAGTCATATCAGGGAGGTTTCAAGGCTGGTGCTACAAGCCTCGCGCCTCCAACCAGGAATCTTTTCTCAATGCTCTGAATACTGAGCTAAACACTGCGCAGTTCTGGTCCAGCAGGCCCCAGCACGGGTAGTCTTCAACTAACTCTGTGGGTTCATCTTAAACAGCAAATCCTGTTTTGTATGAACTGCCTGACAATTTTTTAGCTAACTATAATGATAAAAAGTGAGTATTAATCTATTCTGAATCATATTTAGTTTAATGCATACTAAAATGCACACATATGCACACACACAAATCTTGCTCAGTCTACCTGTAGTGATGCGAACCATTATATGCAAAATCCAAATGAATGAAAAAATATTTTACAACTTCTAGCACTAATACACTGTTGTAATGTATGCAAAGTCTTTTAGTTATAATGTAAAGTGAATTTCTTCATAGAGCCTCTGAAATGTCCTAGATGATGTTTCGAACTCTTGGGGTTGATGTGGGTTGCCAGTTAGGAACTTGGACTTTACATTTCAGTGATCTGTTTCTTCTGATCACTGCCTGGAAGTAGGTCACAGGGCTGAGGATGGTGAGGGCTGAAGCTGCCCAGCAGAGCAAGTTAATGGACACACTCCCTTCTTTCCAGTTAGGCTCCTGGGTCGATGTACCATGGACATCCTTACAGATTGTAAGGAACTGCTAGAGTTGTGTGGCCAGTACAGTCAGGGTAGGGGGTGGTTTGTGTATTAGCAAAACAGTTTTCTCCAGTATCTAAATTTTCATTACAAATCTTTTACAGTTTAGAGATGCTATTTTATATGCCTTCATTGGAAAAGTCCTATATAGACTACATTATTTCTCTGTGATGGAATAATGTGAAAAAGACACACTTTTAGAGGAGGTATTGGCCTCTACTTTACTTATTTAGAAAATCATTCCTTTTTTTTTTCCCTGAGAAATGTTTTAGTCTTCTAGTTATCGCTCTCCCTTCTCTCCCCATCCCAAAAAAAGCAAAGATTTCAGCTCTGTGTTATGAAGCAAACTGAGTATTTAAAAATTATTAAAAGGGGAGAAAACTTAAATAAATACGTAAGACCTGCCCTAAGTTTCACTTAAGGGACAGAGAAGAAAGTTGTCCCATTGAGCCTATTTGAATGGGCAGTAGTAGGAGGCAAGGAAGAAAAGGAAAAGAAATAAAGTTGTTTACTGCTTGCATTCCATGGACCTGCTTTTTCATTTTAACATTTACCATAATTTCGTGGATTCTTAGCTCCCAGATGTCAAGATACTCCGTTTTTGTTCTAGGTCTCTCGTTATCCTCCCCATGTGAAAATAACACAAGGTTGACATTTTGGATGCTTCATAATAGGGACAATTTCTGCTGAGTCATCTGAAACTCCCTTGTACAGAAATTCAAAAATATCAACTCCATTTATCTGTGAGCCTATATTAAAGATCAATTTGCAGCTAGGACTAGAGGTCAGTCTGTGGAGTGGGCTGGGTAGAATACATCTCTAACAGCTGAAGCTGAGGGCCTAGTCTACTGCTATAGACTATTATTCTGAGACCAATGTGGCAGTCTAAGGGGCTAAAGGTGGTACAATATGGACAGAGCATGTAGGGACAGTGAATACCTCTCAGAACAAGTATATTATTAGATTCAACAGTTTAAGGTGGGATGAAATATGTTTAAAAAGTCAAAATGCCTCCCAGGACCACAGCAGCAATAACAGGAGTCCATTGCAGAATCACTGATAACACATCATGTAGTAAAGAGTAGGGGAACAAAGGGATCAGATCCACAGAAAAAAATATAGCCAAATAGTGGACTCCAGCAGCATCAATGTGGTATCGTCCAGGGCAGGGGGTGCCTAGCAGGTGGAGTATTTCAGTCTGCTTTGGAAGCCTGCCCCTTTCAAGAACGGGGACATCTTGCTAAACAGCTTCATGACATGGACTAGCAATCATCCAATTAACCTCCTTTTCAGGGATCCCAGGCTCACCAAGCAACCTGCAAAATTCAACCTGGTGTGGAATTGGAACTTGAAACTTTGTCTTTGAGAAAATCAAAGCACTCAGAAAAGAACTTCCCTAGAATCCCACAACCACATTTACCAATGTACTAGCGCTTACACCTGTCTTCGCTGCTTTCGCTGCACAGCATATTTTTTAAATGGCCTTTTCTTCCCCTCTCTGAATTCATGCAAAGTGACTTTATAGCTTTTTCTGTCAAGAGGAAGAGTCTATTTCTCTAACCCTTAAATCTGGACTTGATCATGTAACTTGACCAGTAAGATATAAGTAAATGTGATGGAAAGAGGGGCTTAATGCATGTGAACTGCTTGAGCTATCCTTCTGGAGAATGACAAACCATGTGGAGGACAACTGAGGTACCCCATTGGACAGCCAGACCAATTGCCAGACACACAAGTAACATATCAATGTCAGACCAGTGATCTGAAATTATCTGACAACCAACTTTCCAGTTGACCACAGGGAACCCAACAAAGATCAGTTAAGTCAGCCCAGACAAGAACCATCCAGCAGACTTGAAGAATCAAGAGTCAAATAAGATAGCTTATTTTAAGCCACTAGAGTTCAGAGTAGTTTTTTATGCAACAAAAGCTAACTGATATACCTCCTATAACTTTGGATGAACTCTCCATGCTCTTGCCTAAAATCAATCCCTCCATTTCTCCACCAGTCTCATCCTCTGTCATAGATTTAGAGACACAGTTTCACCATTTCTATCTTCTCTCTTCTGCATCAAAAAAATGTTCCCTCTTTAATGAATCATTCTGTATTAATTTCCTGTTGCTGCTATAATAAATTGCCATGAATTTAGCAGCTAAAAACAATGCAAATTTATTCTCTTAATTCTAGAGGTCAAATGTCTAAAATTAAGGTGTCAAAGGGCAATTCTCCTGAAGACTGCAGAGGATGATTGGTTTTTTTGTTTTCAGTTTCTAAAGGCTGTCTTTTTCCTTTGACTTATGGCCTCTTCCTCCATTTTCAAAGGATAACAAATCTCTCTCTCTCCTATAGTCTCATTGTCTTCACTTCTGATTCTAATTCTACTGTCTTCCTCTTTTAAGGAACCTTGCAATTATATTGGGCCCACCCAGGAAATCCAGGGTAATCTTCCCATATCAAAATTCTTAACTAAATCACATCTGCAAAGCCCCTTTTGCCATATAAGATAGCATATTCACAGGTTTCTGGAATTAGCATGTGGACATCTTTGGGGACCATTATTCAGCCTCCTACATATTCCTATCAATTCACAAATATTTCTCTCATATTCTTTCTACTCCATTTCCCCCACCAGTTTCTGCCCCAATTCTGTTTCCTTTGCAGCAAACCTCTTTTAAAGGGCTGTCTATTCCTGCAATCTCCAATTACTTTCCCCCTGTTCTTTCTGAAACCCAAGTCCAATCAGAGTGAGCCTCTACCTCTGTAACAAAACTTCTCATGTCAAGGTCACCAATAACACCCCTGCTGTTAAACCCAATGGCCAGTTCTGAGCCCACATCTTCTTTGATCGTTCAGCAGCATTTAATACACTCTCTCCTATACACTTAATTCCCTTGACTCCCAGGTCACCGTGTTTTCCTGGTTCCTTCCCCCTCTCTGGCAGCTCCTTCTTGGTCTGCAATTCTGAGTCCTTTTGCTCTCCCCAGCAACCTGGGCCTCTCCTCTATCTACCTTCTCCCTTGGTAATCTCATCCATCAACATGGCTTTTATGTCATCTATCTGCTCATTACATCTGGTCTGTACCTCCCTCCTAATTTCTAAATTCATATATTCAACTGCCTATTTGATATCTCCACTGGGATGATCAGTAGAGTTGCAAGCTTAAAATATTCAAAACTACTGATTTTCCCTGGTTGCAACCAGTCTTCCCTATTTCCTCAATTCCTCTCTTCTTTCAAACCACATGTTCAATGAATCAGGATAAGTGTTGACTAAACTTTCAAAAACATTCACTTCTTACCACTCTCACAGCTTCTGCCTCAGTTTAAATGACCATCAATTCATGTCTGGGTTACTGCAATGACCTCTCAATTAATCTTTCTGCTTCCACCTTGCCACCTACATCTATTCCCCATACAGAAGCACAGTGATGCAATAAAGTTAAGTCACCTCATGTCACTGCTGTGCTCAAAACCTGCCTGTGGTACCCTATTTCACTCAAAGTGAAAGTCCTCACAATGACCCACAAGGTCCTAATCAACCTGTTACTCCTCTATTGCATATTTGACCTCACCTCCTACCAACACTGCCTTCCTTGTTCTCCCTGGGACAAACCAGGCAGGCTTTTACCTTGGGACAATGGCACTGACCATTCTCTACTAGAATACTCTTCTCCAGACATCAATGACTAACTCCCTCCTCTCCTTCAAGGCCTTGCTCAATTGTCACCTCCATGATGTCTTCTCTAATCATCCTAATTTAAAATTATACCCCCCCCAAAAAAACATTTCAATCCCTTATACTGTACTTTATTTATTTATATTTTGCTTCCATAACATGTATCCCCTTCTACCATTCTACACAATTTACTTATTTGTTAGGTTTAATGTTTATTTCCTCTCCAAATGTTAGCTCCAAAAGGGCAGGGATTTTTATCTGTTTCTTTCAAGTACCTAGAACAATATTTGGCACACATACAGGCACTTAATTAGTGTTTGTTGAATGGATGAATTAGTGCTTGGATAATGGTGATATATGACTATGGAGATGCCACATGCATTCCAAATTCTTGTCGTAAAAATCAGGAAGGACCTTAAGATTCAGATGGTAGGAAAATGGGGCTTTTTTAAATGTCTTCATCTTCACATACCTGTAAGCATTTTTCATGAATGCCAACCTCTTTCTTTAAAGAACATGCTTATAAGTTAATACCTTTAATTCAACATTTAACACCTCCCTGTGAAGGTCAGAAGTTGTCCTTTGATTACTATGCCAACTGGCTGCAAAGTGAAATGTCCAATTTTGCAACAGATGCAGGTTTTCATTACAATAACAAAGATGTTGGTAGAGTGCTGGTTCAATAATTATTAGAAAGCCTGCAAGAAATTATGATCTGGGAGGGCCACTGTGGTTCAGCAGGCAGAGTTCTCACCTGCCATGCTGGAGACCTGGGTTCGATCCCCAGTGCCTGCCCAGGCAAAAAAAAAAAAAACAACAAAAAACAAAAAAAGAAATGATGATCTGGCATAATTTGTCTGGTTACAACAGAAGAAAAGAAAATCAACAAAGATGATGAGTTTGTTAGCAAGCATTTTCACATTGAGATGACCTTTACTTCCCAACTCGTAATTATGAATATTCCAATAATGCACTGTACTGGTTTGAAAGCATTATGTACCCCAGAAAAGCCATGTTTTCATTGTGATCCAATCTTGTGGGAGCAGCCATTTCTTTTAATCCCTATTCAGTACTGTATGTTGGAAACTTGATTAGATTATTTCCACAGAGATGTGGCATGCCCAATTGTGGGCATGACCTGGAGATATGACTGCACCCATTCCAGGTGGTTCTTGATTAGTTTACTGGAATCCTTTAACAGAGGAAGCATTTTGGAGAGAAACTGCAGGGCTGCAGAAATGACAGAAGCCTCAGGGCTGACAAAAGCTTCACAGCAGAGCTAACACAGGTGCAAATACAGGGAAAACAGACACAGATGTTTGGAGATGCTTGGAGTCCAGCAGATATCGCCTTGAGATGTGAAGCAAGCCAGAACCTGGAAAGAGCCAAGGGAAGCCAAGAGATGAAAGCCAGTCCCAGAGAAGCACAATGAGGGACCTCCACAGGAACAGGGGCTGAAATCAATCGAGTCCAGCATGACTTCCAGTCATGAGCAAGGGACCAGTGTGCCTTTCCAACTGACAGAGCTGTTCCAAACCCATCAGCCTTTCTTGAGTGAAGGTAACCTCTTGTTGGCGCCTTAAGTTGGACATTTTCATAGGCTTAGAACTGTAATCTTGTAATTTATTAAATTCCACTTTATAAAAGCTGTTCCAATTCTGGCATATCACATTCTGGCAGCTTGCAAACTAACATATACACACTAAAAACAGAAATAAGTATTGCAGGTTCTAGATGAAAGGACTTCAGTGGAAGAATTGTGTAGACCCTCAGCTGTAATACACGATGTGCCAGTTTGAAAAGATGTATGTCCCCTAGAAAAGCCATATTTTAATCTAAATCCCATTTCATAAAGGCAGAATAATCCCTATTCAATACTGTATATTTGAAACTGTAATCTCTCTGGAGATGTGATTTAATCAAGAGTGGTTGTTAAACTGGATTAGGTATTGACATGTCTCCACCTATTCGGGTGGGTCTCGATAAGTTTTTGGAGTCCCGTAAAAGAGGAAATATTTTGGAAAATGAGAAAGATTCGGAGAGAGCAGAGAATGATGCAGCACCACAAAGCAGAGAGTCCATGAGCCAGTGACCCTTGGAGAGAAAGAAGGAAAATGCCTCCTCGGGAGCTCATGGAACCAGAAGCCAGGAGAGGAAGCTAGCAGATGATGCCGTGCTCGCCATGTGCCCTTCCAGCTAAAAGAGAAGCCCTGACTGTGTTCGCCATTTGCCTTCTCACTTGAGAGAGAAACCCTGAACTTCATCGACCTTCTTGAACCAAGGTATCTTTCCCTGGATACCTTTGATTGGACATTTCTATAGATTTGTTTTAATTGGGACATTTTCTCAGCCTTAGAACTATAAACTAGCAACTTATTAAATTCTCCTTTTTAAAAGCTATTCTGCTTCTAGTATATTGCATTCCAGCAGCCAGCAAACTAGAACACATGAGATACTGGCTGATTAATTGACTAAGGTGCCCTGAGGCTCTGCCTTCCAAACCCTGTGAGTTTGAGCCCTAAAGATCAATACCTAAAGCTAGAATACTGAAAAAGTAAACACAAGTATCTGTTTTGAGTGATGATACTGTGAGACATGATTGTTTTGGACACTATCCATGATGCCCAACAGATGTAGGTGGCAGAAGGATGCACTGACTAAGAAGCAGAAAGGCGAATTGTGGTGTTTATATATGACATTATCATGCAGCTATAAAGGAACAAAGTTGTGAGGCACGCAATGAAATGAATGAAACTTGGGGACATTATATTGGGCAAAATAAGCCAGAAACATAAGAACAACTATTGTATGGTCTCTTTTAGAAAATACTTATAAGAAAATTGGGGCCTAGAGTGTAAGCTCTTATAGCAGTCACATTTAGCTCAGAGCTGTAAGTGTAATTTCTAGATTCTGAGATACTGTGCTGTATATGTATAACCTGATATTTTCCTGGAATTTTGGGTGCCTGTGTGACACCTAAGACTCAGAGTTGGAGTTCTGCAGCTCTTAAAGTCAGCATTGCCGCATACAGCAATTGTAAAAGAACGTGGAAAAGAGATCAGACTTCAATTAGAGATAAGAATAAAGTTGATCTGGTTAGAATTAAGGTAAATGAAAATACAGGGTGAAAGATGATATTGTCTGTATTTTAGAACTTCACACTGTGTGAGACCAAAGGAAGAGAGATTTCTTTTGTCCAAAACCTAAATTTTCTATAGTACAGAATCTAACTTAATCTGCCTGGTTAGCTCATTTACACAAACCAAACAAAGGGAACCCAGAATGGGTTACAAGCCCTCAGGCTTGTAATTCTATATAGCTTAATGTGATACCAGTATATATCCCAAGGTATGTTGACTACATAATTTAAAAATATTGGAAGAGTCTCTTGAGGGACTGGAGGAAAATTATGGAACTATTAAGTTTACCCAACTGGAAAATGCCTGATACTCATTCGAATATAAGGGACTCCCAAGAAAACAGGCCAGGCCCCTGATCTTGAGGCTTGCTCTTAGGGAATTTATTTCCATAGTGGAGAAATTAAGCCTACCTATAATTATGCCTAAGAGTTACTTCTAGAAAACCTCTTTTGCAGCTCAGATACGGCCTCCCTCTCTCTAAGCCCACCTCCGTAAGGAAGTTCATTACCCTCCCACCTATGTGGGACATGATATCCAGGGGAGAAAATCTCCCTAGCAACATGGGACATGAGTCCCAAGGATGAGACCGGTTTTGGTACTGTGAGATCAACAATGCCTTCCTGATCAAAAAGTGGGAAAAGAAATGAAATAAAATAAGGTATTGGTGGCTCAAACAGAGTTGAGAGGCTGTTCTGGAGGCTACTCTTTTGCAAGCTCCAGCTAGACATTGTTGAATGCCACTGTTTGCAAAACCCCAACCAACATCATTCCTGCTAACCCTAAAGAATACCCAGGCCTCTAACAAAAGTTTCATGCACTAAGTTTGTTTTCCAGAAACCTATAACCTCCAGATGGTTCCTAGGCCAGATAAGTCCTGAAACCCAGAGGTGCCAGCCTCTCTAAGAACATCAGTTAGTTTCATTCCCCTATCCCATATTGTCGACACCCCCTTTTCAACATGAAAAAGTTAGAATGGGTATAGCCCTAATATCTCTAAAGATTGGGAGAAGGATCAAAGGAGAAGGTGAAGTAATACAGAAAGAAAGGATTTAAATGAGTATGCCTGATGAATCATTATATTGATATTTCTTTTAGTTGCTAATGTCTTGCAGCAGCGGGAAGGAAAAACCTGAAATTATGGAACTGTAACCTATATCAAACTTTGAAATCTGTTCTACAACTACTTGTTAAAAGGTACTTTGAAAGGTCCTGCTTTATATATGCTATATTTCACAATTTAAAAAATGTTTTAAAAGGACCCTCCACTTTACCAAAAACATGAAATTGAAATCTTGAAAGAGCTCCTATTTGCTCAAAAATACATAAATTTAGAATGGATTCTGAAACTCAAGAAAATTATTCCATTATAGTGGAAAGAACATTATCTGCATTTCATATTTGCATAATATAGTTACTCCGTAGGCCTAAATTGAACAGAATAGGAAAGTGAGTATCAATCACGTCAACTTTAAGTAGTTGCTTTGGAGAAACTTTAAAACAACAACAACAACAACAAAACTCCTGTGTATAAATAATCCAAAAAATCATAGGTATTCTGTTTCTTAAGCAAATACTGCCTATAATTGGCAAGCTATTTTAATTAAGTTTAAACATTGTTAGTAGCTTTGTGGCTACTGCCATCTACTGAAATTAAGCTTCATTTCCAATTTTACTGTTGACATTATAACTGACTAAGGGAGTCTGTAACTAAGATTAGTTCGGAGTTGTTTTGTGGAGACTGCCAAGGTTTAAAATTCCTTCTTGTTGGAAGTCTATTGTGACATTCTGGACTGGTGTCTGGGTTTGTGTAGACTGGAAGGAGTCTGGCTCTACAGATCTTCAAGTCATGCACAGGAGTAGAGACATTTACTCTTGGAATATGGCTTGTTCTTTCACATATGATTTGCACATGTTCTTCACACTGCTAGCCACTCTTGCTCCTGTTTTCCTCTCTGCAAACTGCTCTTCAAAATTAAGCTCAAATGTACTTGTGACTTTCTCAGCTACCTCAAGGTTTTTCTCTCTTTCTTCTGTGCTTTCTGATCGAGTTTTACTCTTTTCTATTACAACATTTACCACATAAATTTAATTATTTAATAGTTCATTTGCCCCACTAGACTCAAGCTTTTGAGAGGCAACTATCATGATTTAATCTTGGTAGCATGTTTCCCTTCTTAGCATATTGAAGATACTGAGATATTGAATGAATCAATGATGGAATATCATGATTGTGCCAGACCACCCTCAGTTTCACAAAGGTTCCACCAGCCTTCTAAACTCATCTTTTTATTGATATAAAATTCATGTAGCATTAAATTAACCAGTTTAATCATTCTAAAGTGTACAGTTCAATGGCTTTTATTCATTCACAAGGTTGTGCAACCATCACCACTATCTAATTCTAGAATATTTTCATCACTTCAGAAAGAAACTCTGTACTAAAATCAGTCCCTCCCCATGCTCTCCAACCCACAGTTCCTGGCAAACGTTGTCTTGTTTCTTTATCCTGGAGATTCCATATAAATGGAATTATACGATATGTGGCCTTTTGTGTCTGGCTTTCACTTAATATAGTGTTTCCTAGATTTATCCCATGTCATAGTGTATATCAGTACTTTATTCCTTTCCATCACTGAATAATATTCCACTGAATGGATATGCCACATTCTGTTTATCCATTCACTAGCTGATGGATATTTGGATTGTTTCCACTTTTTGGTTGTTGTGGATAATGCTGCTATGAACATTTGTGTACAAGTTTTTGTGTAAACATATGTTTTCATTTCTCTTGGGTATATACCTAGGAATGAAATTGCTGAGCCATTAAATAATTCTGTTTAACTCTTCTAGGAACTGCCAAACTGTTTCCATAGCAGCTGTTTCATTTCACATTTCCACGAGCAATGTATGCACATTCTAATTGCACCACACACTGAATGTAGCCACTCTAGTGGGTTTTAATTTCATTTCCCTTATTACTAATAGTGCTCAGCATCCTTTCATTTGCTTACTGACCATTTGTATTCTTCTTTGGAGAATTGTTTATTCAAATAATTTACCCATTATTTAGTTGGTTTGTTCATCTTTTTGTTGCTGAGTTGTAAGAGTTCTTTATGTATTCTAGATTCTTACCAGACTTGAAAATAATTTTCTTCTAATCTGTGGATTAATTTTTTACTCTTTTGATACTGTACTTTGATGCACAAATATAATTTTGATGAAGTCCATATATGTATCTTTTTTTCTGTCGTTGCTTGTGCTTTTGGTATATTTAAGAAACCATTGCCTAATCCAAGATCACAAAGATTTACACCTATGTTTTCTCCTAAAAGTTAATAGAATTGGCACTTATATTTAGGTCTTTGATCCAGTTTGAATTAGTTTTTATTTATGTATGTGGTGTGAGGTAAGAGTCCAAATTCAATCTTCTGCATGTGGATATCTAATTTTCTCAGCATCATTTGTTGAGAGGATTATTCTCTCCCTGATAAATGAAATTGACACCATTGTTGAAAATCGATTGACCATAGGTGTATGGCTTTATTTCTGGACTCTAAATTCTATTTCATTAAACTATATGCCTATTCTTATGCCCATAGCACACTGTTTGATTACTGAAGTTTTATAGTAAGTTTTGAAATCTGGCCAATGATTCTTAACCAATAGGGTACAAAGAAATCCAAATGAAACACAAATACTGTGAAATTTTGTACTTTTAAGTTTATTTTCCCCACAATATTACACAAGACCAGTGCTTCAATAAATTCTCCTAAGTCTTTGATGCTTTGTGTGAACACAACATGTTTGAAATGTAAAAAAAAGAGCTGAGTTTCACCATCCAGGATGACTGGTAAAGCAAAAAACAAGGGGTGAAAGGGACCATAAATATATATACCATCCAGGAATTTGCTATCTATCCTTACACCAGTAGAAGGCTCTTTTGATTATCATAGCTTAATAATTAAGTTTTTTTCATGTGTCTCTCTACATATATGTATTTCTAAATTTATACATGTGTACACACAGAGGCAGATATGTTATTAAGTTTTGAAAATGGAAGTGTCTTAGTTTGCCAGGCTGCTGTAACAAAGCACCACGCTAGTTTGCTTAAACAACAAGAATTGATTGTCTCAGAATTTTGGAGGCTAGAAGTTCAAAATCAAGGTGTTGTCAGGATTATGCTTTTTTTGAAGTCTGTAGTGATTTGGTGGTGATTCTTTTTTTTTTTTTTTTTTTAAAGGAAAGACAGAGAGAAGGAAGGAAGGAAGGAAGAAAGGGAAACATCTTTAAACATTTTCTTGTTTTATTGTATTCTGTTTCTCCGTTTTTGTTACATGGGCTGGGGCCGGGAATCGAACCGAGGTCCTCCGGCATAGCAGGCAAGCACTTTGCCCGCTGAGCCACCGCGGCCCGCCCCTGGTGGTGATTCTTGGCAATCCATAACTCAGTCTCTGTTGTCATGTAGCCATCTGTCTCATTCTGTCTCCTACTCCTGACTGTGTCCAAATTTCCTCTGCTTATGAGAACCCAAGTCATATTAAATTATGGTTCACCTTGATTCAGTTTAATTTCACCATAACTAATAGGATTTTCAAAGATCTCATTTACAAATGAGTTCCCATCCCAGGACCTGGAGTTAGGGCTTGAACATGTCTTTGTAGGGGAACATGATTCAATCCATAATAGGAAGTGAGAATACTCCAACTTTGTTCTTTTTTCAAGGCTGTTTTGGCTATTCAGGATCTCTTGCAATTCTGCTTGAATTTTAGGATCACCTTGTCCATTTCTGCAAGAAATACAGTTGGAATTTTCATAGGGATTGCATTGCATCTGTAGATTGATTTGGATAATAGTGATACCTTAACACTATTAAGTCTCCCAATCCATGAACATGGAATATCTTTCCATTTGAGTCTTTTAAAATTTATCTTAAAGTGTTTTGCAGTTTTCAGTGTGAAGCCTTATACCTCCTCGGTTAAATTTATTCTGAGTATTTTATCTTCTTTTCAATGCTATTGTAAATAGAATTGTTTTCTTAATTTTATTTTCTGATATATTCATTGCCAGTGTATAGAAATGTTGATTGTTGATCTTATATCCTGCACCTTTGATGTATTTGTGAATTAGCTATAATAGTTTCTATGGATTCTTTTGGATTTTCTATATATAAGATCACACTATCTGTAAATAAAGATAGTTTTGCTACTTCCTTTTCAATTTAGATCCCTTTTATTTCTTTTGCTTGGTTAATTGATCTGACTATAACTTCCAGTAAAATGTTGAATAGAAATGATGAGAGCAGGCATCCTTGCCTTGTTCCTCTTGATTTTATGGAGAAAGCTTTTGGTTTTTTTCACCATTAAGTGTGGTGTTATCTGTGCTGCAAAGCCCTTTATTATGTTGAAGAAGTTCTCTTTTATTCCTAGCTTGTTAAGTGTTTTTATCATGAGAGGGTACTGGACTTTTATTAAATTCATTTTCTATTTCAATTGAAACAAATATATATATATTTTTCCTTCATTCTATTAATATTGATTTTCTCATGTTGTACCATCCTTGCATTCCTGGGATAAATCACACTTGGGCATGGTGCATATTTCTTTTAGTTTGTCACTGGATTCAGTTGGCTAGTATTTTATTGAAGATTTTTTGCAACTATATTTATAAGGGACATTGCTCTATAATTTTCATTACACCTAATGTCTTTGTTTGCTTTGGTGTCAGGATAACATTGGCTTCATAGAATGAGCTGTTGGGTGCTCCTCCTCTTCGATTGTTTGGAAGAGCTGAGAAAAAAATGGTGCTGAATATTCTTTAAACATTTGGTAGAATTCACTAGTGAAGACATCTGGGCCTGTATTTTTCTTTGTAGAAAGTTTTTTTTTTTAATTACTAATTCAATCTCCTCACTTGTTATAGGTATATGCAGATAGCTACTTCTTTTTACGTTGGTTTTGGTAGTTTGTGGGTCTCTAGCTATTTGTCTCTCTAAGAGTTACATCTTAGTTATTAATTTGCTGACAAAATTGTTTATACTATTCTCTTGTAATCCTTTTTATTTCTCTAAGTTCAGTATTAATTTACGCACTTTCATTCCTGCTTTTAGCAATTTGAGTCTTCTGTCTTTTTTTCTTGGCCAATCTAGGTTTTATCAATTTTGTTGATCTTTTTAAAAAGCCAACTTTTGTTTCATGGATTCTCTCTATTGTTTTCCATTCATTGGTTCATTGATTCTCTCTGTTGTTTTCCCATTCATTGCTTTTTAAAAAAATCTCTGCTCTAATCTTTATTATTTCCTTTCTTCTGTAGCTTCAGATGTAATTTGTTCTTCTTTTTCTAGTTTCTTAAGGTAGAGGATTGCGTTATAGATTTGATAGCTTTCTTCTTCTTTAGCAAGCATTTACAGCTATTAATTTCTCTCTGAGCACTACTTTCACTACACCCTATAAGCTATGGCATATTGTGATTTTTTCCTTCATTCATCTCAAAATATTTTCTAATTTATATTTTTTCTTTTTTTTTTTTCATATGCTGTATGGCAAAGATCACATTTCATTCTTTTTCCATGTGAGTATCCTGTTATTGCAGCACCATTTGTTGAATTTCTGTTTGTTTTGGGAAATGTTTGGCCTGGGAGTCAAACCCAGATCTCCTGCATGGCAGGCAAGAGTTCTACCATTGAGCTACGCTTGCACCTGTCCTAATTCATTATATTTCTCTCTCTCTCTCTCTCTCTCTCTCTCTCTCTCTCTCTCTCTCTTTTGACCTACTTGCTGTTTAAGAGTGCATTGTTTTACTTCTGGAGAAGATGGCGGCTTAGTAAGATGCGCGGATCTTAGTTCCTCCTCCAGAACAGCTACTAGGGGAGAAGAAATGATACAGAACAGCTCCCAGAGCCACAACAGAGATCAAAAAGACAGCATACCCCATCCTGGAATGGCTGACTGGCTGAGAGAACCCGCTCTGGTGAGATCACCGAGGGGTGCGGGGTTCCCCGGGCGGGGTGGCAAAAGCGGCCGGAGTCCATCCCTTCCTCCTTCCTGGGCCAGCTGGCAGAATTGGGCAGGCAGTCCCCTCAAACCGCGGCGACTGGCACCCCCACTACGTGAGGCCCCCCGGACCAACTGTGAGAATTGGATTGGAAATCCCCAGACCGCAGAAAATGGTGACCGGGGGGGGGTCCCTTCCAAACACGTGACTCCCCGGTCCGGCTGGGAACAGTGCACTCTGCCAGGCCGAGGCGGCTAGTGCCCTCCCACCACGCTTGGTGCCCCGGGCCGACTAGGAAATTCGGATGGGCACTCTCATGGGCTGCGGCAGCCGGCGACCCTCCCCGCATTCAGACCCCCGGGTCGGCTGGCACTCTTCCAAGCCGCTTCGGCTGGTGAACCCCCCCACGGCGAGAGTTTTCCAAAGTTAAAGGACCCACAGCACCTTTTACTGGTGGGACCCGCAGACAAACGTGCGCCACGAGCGCCACCTACTGGGCAGGATAAGAAAAACAGAACCTAGAGATTTCACAGAAAAATCTTTCAACCTGTTAGGTCCAACATCCAGGGAAATCTGACTAAATGCCCAGATGCCAGCAGAAGATAACGGATCACGCTAAAAAAATTGAAAATATGGCCCAGTCAAAGGAACAAATCAATAGTTCAAATGAGATACAGGAGCTGAGACAACTAATGCTGAATATACGAACAGAAATGGAAAACCTCTTCAAAAACGAAATCGATAAATTGAGGGAGGACATGAAGAAGACATGGGCTGATCAAAAAGAAGAAATAGAAAAACTGAAAAAACAAATCACAGAACTTATGGAAGTGAAGGATAAAGTAGAAAAGATGGAAAAAACAATGGATACCTACAATGATAGATTTAAAGAGACAGAAGATAGAATTAGTGATTTGGAGGATGGAACATCTGAATTCCAAAAGCAAACAGAAACTATCAGGAAAAGAATGGAAAAATTTGAACAGGGTATCAGGGAACTGAATGACAATATGAAGCGCACAAATATACATGTTGTGGGTGTCCCAGAAGGAGAAGAGAAGGGAAAAGGAGGAGAAAAACTAATGGAAGAAATTATCACTGAAAATTTCCCAACTCTTATGAAAAACCTAAAATTACAGATCCAAGAAGTACAGCGCACCCCAAAGAGATTAGACCCAAATAGGCGTTCTCCAAGACACTTACTAGTTAGAATGTCAGAGGTCAAAGAGAAAGAGAGGATCTTGAAAGCAGCAAGAGAAAAACAATCCATCACATACAAGGGAAACCCAATAAGACTATGAGTAGATTTCTCAGCAGAAACCATGGAAGCTAGAAGACAGTGGGATGATATATTTAAATTACTAAAAGAGAAAAACTGCCAACCAAGACTCCTATATCCAGCAAAATTGTCCTTCAAAAATAAGAGAGAAATTAAAACATTCTCAGACAAAAAGTCACTGAGAGAATTTGTGACCAAGAGACCAGCTCTGCAAGAAATACTAAAGGGAGCACTAGAGTCAGATACGAAAAGACAGAAGAGAGAGGTATGGAGAAGAGTGTAGAAAGAAGGAAAGTCAGATATGATATATATAATACAAAAGGCAAAATGTTAGAGGAAAATATTATCCAAACAGTAATAACACTAAATGTTAATGGACTGAATTCCCCAATCAAAAGACATAGATTGGCAGAATGGATTAAAAAACAGCATCCTTCCATACGCTGTCTACAGGAAACACATCTTAGACACAAAGATAAACATATGTTGAAAGTGAAAGGTTGGGAAAAGATATTTCATGCAAATAACAACCAGAAAAGAGCAGGAGTGGCTATAATAATATCCAACAAATTAGACTTCAAATGTAAAACAGTTAAAAGAGACAAAGAAGGACACTATATACTAATAAAAGGAACAATTAAACAAGAAGACATAACAATCATAAACATTTATGCACCGAACCGGAATGCCCCTAAATACGTGAAGAATACACTGCAAACACTGAAAAGGGAAATAGACACATATACCATAATAGTTGGAGACTTCAATTCACAACTCTCATCAATGGACAGAACATCTAGACAGAGGATCAATAAAGAAATAGAGAATATGAATATTACTATAAATGAGCTAGACTTAACAGACATTTATAGGACATTACATCCCACAACAGCAGGATACACCTTTTTCTCAAGTGCTCATGGATCATTCTCGAAGATAGACCATATGCTGGGTCACAAAGCAAGTCTTAACAAATTTAAAAAGATTGAAATCATACACAACACTTTCTCGGATCATAAAGGAATGAATTTGGAAATCAATAATAGGCGGAGGGCCAGAAAATTCACAAATATGTGGAGGCTCAACAACACACTCTTAAACAATGAGTGGGTCAAAGAAGAAATTGTAAGAGAAATTAGTAAATACCTCGAGGTGAATGAAAATGAAAACACAACATATCAAAACTTATGGGACGCAGCAAAGGCAGTGCTAAGAGGGAAATTTATTGCCCTAAATGCCTATATCAGAAAAGAAGAAAAGGCAAAAATGCAGGAATTAACTGTCCACTTGGAAGAACTGGAGAAAGAACAGCAAACTAACCCCAAAGCAAGCAAAAGGAAAGAAATAACAAAGATTAGAGCAGAAATAAATGAAATTGAAAACATGAAAACAATAGAGAAAATCAATAAGACCAGAAGTTGGTTCTATGAGAAAATCAATAAGATTGATGGGCCCTTATCAAGATTGACAAAAAGAAGAAGAGAGAGGATGCAAATAAATAAGATCAGAAATGGAAGAGGAGACAAAACTACTGACCTCACAGAAATAAAGGAGGTAATAACAGGATACTATGAACAACTTTACGCTAATAAATACAACAATTTGGATGAAATGGATGGGTTCCTGGAAAGACATGAACAACCAACTTTGACTCAAGAAGAAATAGATGACCTCAACAAACCAATCACAAGTAAAGAAATTGAATCAGTCATTCAAAAGCTTCCTAAAAAGAAAAGTCCAGGACCAGACGGCTTCACAAGTGAATTCTATCAAACATTCCAGAAAGAATTAGTACCAACTCTCCTCAAACTCTTCAAAAAAATCGAACTGGGGGGAAAACTACCTAATTCATTCTATGAAGCCAACATCACCCTCATACCAAAACCAGGCAAAGATATTACAAAAAAAGAAAACTACAGACCAATCTCTCTAATGAACATAGATGGAAAAATCCTCAATAAAATTCTAGCAAATCATATCCAACAACACATTAAAAGAATTATACATCATGACCAAGTAGGATTCATCCCAGGTATGCAAGGATGGTTCAACATAAGAAAATCAATTAATGTAATACACCATATCAACAAATCAAAGCAGAAAAATCACATGATCATCTCAATTGATGCAGAGAAGGCATTTGACAAGATTCAACATCCTTTCCTGTTGAAAACACTTCAAAGGATAGGAATACAATGGAACCTCCTTAAAATGATAGAGGGAATATATGAAAAACCCACAGCTAATATCATCCTCAATGGGGAAAAATTGAAAACTTTCCCCCTAAGATCAGGAACAAGACAAGGATGTCCACTATCACCACTATTATTCAACATTGTGTTGGAGGTTCTAGCCAGAGCAATTAGACAAGAAAAAGAAATACAAGGCATCAAAATTGGAAAGGAAGAAGTAAAACTATCACTGTTTGCAGATGATATGATACTATACGTCGAAAACCCGGAAGAATCCACAACAAAACTACTAGAGCTAATAAATGAGTACAGCAAAGTAGCAGGTTACAAGATCAACATTCAAAAATCTGTAGCATTTCTATACACTAGCAATGAACAAGCGGAGGGGGAAATCAAGAAATGAATCCCATTTACAATTGCAACTGAAAGAATGAAATACCTAGGAATAAATTTAACTAAAGAGACAAAAAACCTATATAAAGAAAACTACAAAAAAACTGTTAAAAGAAATCACAGAAGACCTAAATAGATGGAAGGGCATACCGTGTTCATGGATTGGAAGACTAAATATAGTTAAGATGTCAATCCTACCTAAATTGATTTACAGATTCAATGCAATACCAATCAAAATCACAACAACTTATTTTTCAGAAATAGAAAAACCAATAAGCAAATTTATCTGGAAGGGCACGGTGCCCTGAATTGCTTAAAACATCTTGAGGAAAAAAACGAAGCTGGAGGTCTCGCGCTGCCAGACTTTAAGGCATATTATGAAGCCACAGTGGTCAAAACAGCATGGTATTGGCATAAAGATAGATATATCGACCAATGGAATCGAATAGAGTGCTCAGATATAGACCCTCTCATCTATGTACATCTGATCTTTGATAAGGCAGTCAAGCCAACTCACCTGGGACAGAACAGTCTCTTCAATAAATGGTGCCTAGAGAACTGGATATCCATAGGCAAAAGAATGAAAGAAGACCCATATCTCACACCCTATACAAAAGTTAACTCAAAATGGATCAAAGATCTAAACATTAGGTCTAAGACCATAAAACAGTTAGAGGAAAATGTAGGGAGATATCTTATGAAACTTACAATTGGAGGCGGTTTTATGGACCTTAAACCTAAAGCAAGAGCACTGAAGAAGGAAATAAATAAATGGGAACTCCTCAAAATTAAACACTTTTGTGCATCAAAGAACTTCATCAAGAAAGTAGAAAGACAGCCTACACAATGGGAGACAATATTTGGAAATGACATATCAGATAAAGGTCTAGTATCCAGAATTTATAAAGAGATTGTTCAACTCAACAACAAAAACACAGCCAATCCAATTACAAAATGGGAAAAAGACTTGAACAGACACCTACCAGAAGAGGAAATACAAATGGCCAAAAGGCACATGAAGAGATGCTCAATGTCCCTGGCCATTAGAGAAATGCAAATCAAAACCACAATGAGATATCATCTCACACCCACCAGAATGGCCATTATCAACAAAACAGAAAATGACAAGTGCTGGAGAGGATGTGGAGAAAGAGGCACACTTATCCACTGTTGGTGGGAATGTCAAATGGTGCAACCACTGTGGAAGGCAGTTTGGCGGTTCCTCAAAAAGCTGAATATAGAATTGCCATATGACCCAGCAATACCATTGCTGGGTATCTACTCAAAGGACTTAAGGGCAAAGACACAAACGGATATTTGCACACCAATGTTTACAGCAGCATTATTTACAATTGCAAAGAGATGGAAACAGCCAAAATGTCCATCAACAGAAGAATGGCTAAACAAACTGTGGTATATACATACGATGGAATATTATGCAGCTTTAAGACAGGATAAACTTATGAAGCATGTAATAACATGGATGGACCTAGAGAACATTATGCTAAGTGAGTCCAGCCAAAAACTAAAGGACAAATACTGTATGGTCCCAATGATGTGAACGGACATTCGAGAATAAACTCGGAATATGTCATTGGTAACAGAGTCCAGCAGGAGGTAGAAACAGGGTAAGATAATGGGTAATTGGAGCTGAAGAGATACAGACTGTGCAACAGGACTAGACACAAAAACTAAAAAATGGACAGCACAATAATATCTAATTGTAAAGTAATCATGTTAAAACACTGAATGAAGCTGCATCTGAGCTATAGGTTTAGTTTGTTTGTTTGTTTTTGTTTGTTTGTTCGTTTTTGTTTTTTTGTTTGTTTTTTTACTATTATTATTACTTTTATTTCTTTTCTCTATATTAACATTCTATATCTTTTTCTGTTGTGTTGCTAGTTCTTCTAAACCGATGCAAATGTACTAAGAAACGATGATCATGCATCTATGTGATGATGTTAGGAATTACTGATTGCATATGTAGAATGGTATGATTTCTAAATGTTGGATTAATTTCTTTTTTTCCGTTAATTAATAAAAAAAAATAGAAAAGGGCGGGCAACAGTGGCTCAGTGACAGCCTTCTCACCTGCCACGGTGGAGACCCGGGTTCCATTCCCGTGCCTGCCCATGTTAAAAAAAAAAAAAAAGTGCATTGTTTAGACTTCCGGGTCAAGATAGCAGCTTAACAATGTGCGCATTTTAGTTTGTCCTCCAGAACAACTGCTAAATAACCAGAAACAGTACAGAACAGCTCCTGGGGCCACGTCAGTGACTAGACACACAGCGTACCCCAGTCTGGACCAGCTGGACCGGCTGCGAGCACCCCTCAAAACTGTGAGTTCCCAAAGCTGCAGCGAGCAGCCCCCTCCCCCACAGGCCGCTTCCCAGAGGGGAAAGGAAAGGACTTTACCAGCAGCAGGGACTGCGCACAATCAAATACCAATTGTGGAATAATTAACAAATTCTGACTACTAAAAATAAGCCCCCAGCTTAGATGAACCCGATCAAAGCGGAAGTTAGCCCATTTTTGCCCTGGCACCAAGGGGGCAGGACTGACAGAAAAAGAGGGGGGAAAAAAGAAGGAAATAGATTTTTGTGGCTGTGTATCTATAAAGGCTTGACTGCCTCTGGATACAGCAGCAGGACTTTTCAGGCATAGGCAGAAGTGAGCTCTTTTGGGGGCTTGTCTGGAGCCTGTGCCTTCCCCAGGGGAGGGGTGAAGCCCAACTCAGGTGGAATCCCTCCATCAAGGAATTCAGACCCCAGGGCTTGGTAATTTGAAGCCATTAAAACCAGCCTACAGCCTCTCCTCTGTCTCCACCATGCCCCCAGCAGGGAGAGTCTGCCAAAGTTAAAGGTACCGCATCATCTAATGCTGGTGGGACCTGCAGTCAGACAAGCATCACACACAGGGCAGGATAAGAAAAACAGAGTCCAGAGACTACACAGGAAAGTCTTTAAACCTGCTGGGTCCCACCCTCAGGGAAAACTGATGCAGGTGACTCTTTCCTCCTGTTAGGAGGCCAGTTTGGACTGGGAAAATCTGACTGGGGTCTATAATATCTAAGTAGACCCTCCTAAGTGTGGGGGGCAGGAAGGCACCACACAAGCAGGGCAAGAAACAAGAAAACAAGAACTGAAAAATTCTCTCTGTTAAACAAAACTTAAGCTAAAGGTCCAGATAAAGCTGAACAGAATGTCAAAGAACAGATAGACAACAAATTCATCCAGCAAGAAAACCCTAGATAAAAGAAGTGAAAGCAATCTCCAGAATAAACTAATTAAGGTAACTAAATGCCTAGACACCAGCAAAAAATAACAAATCACACTAGGAAAATTGAAGATATGGCCCAGTCAAAGGAACAAACCAACAATTTAAATGACATACAGGAGCTGTATTAGTTAGGGTTCCCTAGAGAAACAGAATCAACAGGGAACACTTGCAAATATAAAATTTATGAAAGTGTCTCACGTGACCATAGGAACGCAGAGTCCAAAATCCACAGGGCAGGCTGCGAAGCTGATGACTCTGATGGATGGCCTGGATGAACTCCACAGGAGAGGCTCACCAGCCAAAGCAGGAATGGAACCTATCTCCTCTGAGACCTCCTTAAAAGGCTTCCCATGATTACATTTAGCATCACTAATTGCAGAAGACACTCCCCTTTGGCTGATTAAAATGGAATCAGCTGTGGATGTAGCTGACGTGATCATGACCTAATCCTATGAAATGTCCTCATTGCAACAGACAGGCCAGTGCTTGCCCAATCAGATAAACAGGTACCACAACTTGGCCAAGTTGACACCAGTCCCTACCCATGACAGGAGCTGAAACAATTAATTCAGAATGTACGGACAGACATGGAAAACCAAGTCAATGAATTGAGGGAGGATATAAATAAGGCAAGGAATGAACAAAAAGAAGAAACTGAAAGTCTGAAAAAACAAATCACAGAACTTATGGGAATGAAAGACACAATAGAAGAGATGAAAAAATCAATGGAAACCTACAATGGTAGATTTCGAGAGACAGAACATAGGATTTCTGAACTGGAGGACAGAACATCTGAAATCCGGCAAGAAACAGAAACTATAGGGAAAAAAAATGGAAAAATATGAGCAGAGACTCAGGGAATTGAAAGACAATATGAAGCGCATGAATATACGTGTTGTGGGTGTCCCAGAAGGAGAAGAGAAGGGAAAAGGAGGAGAAAAACTAATGGAGGAAATTATCACTGAAAATTTCCCAACTCTTATGAAAGACTTAAAATTACAGATCCAAGAAGTGCAGCGTATCCCAAAGAGAATAGATCCAAATAGACATACTCCAAGACATTTAATAATCAGAATGTCAGAGGTCAAAGAGAAAGAGAGGATCTTGAAAGCAGCAAGAGAAAAGCAATCCATCACATACAAGGGAAGTCCAATAAGACTATGTACAGATCTCTCAGCAGAAACCATGGAGGCGAGAAGACAGTGGGATAATATGTTTAAATTATTAAAAGAGAAAAACTGCCAACCAAGAATTCTATATCCAGCGAAATTGTCCTTCAAAAATGAGGGAGAAATTAAAACATTTTCAGACAAAAAATCACTGAGAGAATTTGGAACCAAGAGACCAGCTCTGCAAGAAATATTAAAGGGAACACTAGAGACAGATACAAAGACAGAAGAGAGAGGTGTGGAGAAGAGTGTAGAAAGGAAGACTATGAGTAAAGATAAAGAGAAGGAAAATTAGATATGACATATAAAATCCAGAAGGCAAAATAGTAGAAGAAAGTACTACCCATGCAGTAATAACACTGAATGTTAATGGATTAAACTCTCCAATCAAAAGACATAGTCTGGCAGAATGGATTAAAAAACAGGACCCATCTATATGCTGTCTCTACTCAAAGGACACGAGACCAAGGACACAAATGGACATTTACACACCAATGTTTATAGCAGCATTATTAACAATTACCAAGAGATGGAAACAGCCAAAATGTCCATCAACAGACAGCTGACTAAACAAACTGTGACATTTACATAAGATGGAATATTATGCAGCTGTAAGACAGAATGAAGTTATGAAGTATGTAACAACATGAATGGACCTTAAGGACATTATGCTGAGTGTGATTAGCCAGAAACAAAAGGACAAATACTGTATGGTCTCACTGATACGAACTGACATTAGTGAATATACTTGGAATATTTCCTTGGTAACAGAGACCATCAGGAGATAGAAATAGGGTGAGATATTGGGTAATTGGAGCTGAAGGGATACAGATTGTGCAACAGGACTGAATATAAAAACTCAGAAATGGACAGCACAATAATACCTAACTGTAATGTAATTATGTTAAAACACTGAATGAACCTGCATGTGAGAATGATAGAGGGAGGAGGGCTGGGGACATAAATGAAATCAGAAAGAAAGATAGATGGTAAAGATCGAGATGGTATAATCTAGGAATGCCTAGAGTGTATAATAATAGTGAAATGTACAATGTACAAATTTTAAAAATGTTTTTGCATGAGGAAGAACAAAAGAATGTCATTATTGCAGGGTGCTGAAAATAGATGACAATTAATACTTTAAAATGTCACCTTATGTGTGAGACTAAAGCAAAAAATGTTTATTTGTTACAAAATTTATATTTTGACTAGAGCATTTCCTAATATAACTCATGTAGATAGTTTGATTGAATGTCATAAGTATTTGGAATCTCAGGTAGGACATGAGATTTTGTTGGTTTGTCCAGAGTGATGCCCCGATGAATCCCAGAGTGATTCGATCAGTGACTGGAAAAGCCCCCTTCGGGGAATGGTGAGAGTGGGGAGAAATTCAACTTCCCCAAGTTGAATTCTTGATATTCTCACAAGCAGTGTGGACAACCAAAGCTATAGGCTGAGCCCCCAGTCTTGGGGTTTGTTCATATGAAACTTAACCCCACAAAGGATAAGTGAAGTCTACTTAAAATTTAGGCCTAAGAGTCACCTCCAAGAGAGCCTCTTTTGTAGCTCAGATGTGGCCCCTCTCTCCAGCCAACATGAGGAGCAGTCTCACCACCCTCCCCCTCTCTGCATGGGACATGACTCCCAGGGGTGTGGACCTTCCTGGCAACGTGGGACAGAGGTCCTGGAATGAGCTGAGACTCAGCATCAAGGGACTGAGAAAAACCCTAGAACGAGCTGAGAATTAACATCAAGGGATTGAGAGAACCTTCTCGACCAAAGGGGGAAGAGTGAAATGAGACTAAGTGTCAATGGCTGAGAGATTCCAAACAGAGTTGAGAGGTTATCCTGGAGGTTATTCTTATGCATTAAGTAGATATCACCTTGTTGTTCAAGATGTAGTGGAGAGGCTGGAGGGAACTCGCTGAAAATGTAGAGCTGTGTTCCAGTAGCCATGTTTCTTGATGATGATTGAACAATGATATAGCTTTCACAATGAGACTCTGCAAATGTGAAAACTTTGTGTCTGATGCTCATTTTAGCTACTATATCAACAGAAGAGTAGAACTTATGGAATAAAAATAAATAATAGGGGGAACAAATGTTAAAATAAATTTAGTTTGAAATGCTAGTGGTAAATGAAAGCGAGGGGTAAGGGGTATGGTATGTATAATCTTTTTTTTCTCTGTTATTATTTTATTTCCTTTTCTGTTGTCTTTTTATTTCTTTTTTTAAATCGGTGCAAATGTTCTAAGAAATGATGAATATGCAACTATGTGATGATATTAAGAATTACTGATTGTATATGTAGAATGGAATGATATCTTAATGTTTTGTTTGTTAATTTTTTTAATTAATAAAAAAAGTTAAAATAAATAAAATTAATAGGGGGAACAAATGCTAAAATAAATTTAGTTTGAAATGCTGGTGATCAATGAAAGGGAGGAGTAGGGTATGGTGTGTATGGTTTTTTTTTCTGTTTTCATTTTATTTTTCTGTTGTCTTTTGTTTCTTTTTCTGAATTGATGCAACTGTTCTAAGAAATGATCAGGATGATGAATTTGCAGCTATGTGATGATATTGTGAATTATTGATTATATATGTAGAATGGAATGATCACATATTGGAAATGTTTGTGTTTCTTTCCGTAATTTTTAATTAATAAAAAATTTTAAAAAAAGAGTGCATTGTTTAATTTACACATATTTGTGAATTTTGGTTCTTTATTTTTATTTTTTTGTTATTAAGCTCTAACTTTATGATCCTTTCTTCTGCCTGCTTAGATCAGCTGAGAACCCTTCTACTGAAATTTTCATTTTAGTTATTACACTTTTCAACTCCAGAATTTCTATTTTGCTACTTTTTATAAAAAAATGGAAAAACATCATTTTCTTGGTTTACTTTCTTTAGTTCTTTGTACATGGTTTTCTTTAGCACTTTCAGCATATTTTGAATAGTTGATTTAAAATCTTTATCTAGTAACCCAATAACTGGGCTTCCTCAGAACTTCCTCCTTTCTATTAATTTATTTTCTTTTTCCTATGTATAAGACATACTCTCCTGTTTCTTTGCAAGTCTCATAGTTTTGTTGAACACTAAATTTTTTAGATATTACACTGTAGATAACTCTGGAAATCATATTCTCGGCCCTCTGTAGTATTTGTTCTTACTGCTTGTTGTAGTTGTTGTCATTTATTTGTTTAGCAACTTTCTTGAACTAATTTTGTAAAGTCTACTTTTTTGTTGCATGAGGCCACTGTTCCATTGGCTTAGTTGACACCTACTGATTCAACAGAGATTTCCTCAAATGTCAAACAAAATAACCTCTCAGTCTTTGTGTTAGGACACAACTTCAATGCAGTTTACAACTCTGCCCTAGCCTTCCCTTTCTGCTTGTGCAGAGCCTGTAGGTTAGCCAAAGACAGGAGTTTAGGACTTTCTCAGGTCTTTGCTGTGCATGTACATTTGAGCATGCATTTGGACTGGATCCCAGGAATATGTGGCAGATTTTCAAAGCCCTCATTCCCCAGTTCATCCAATTCCCCAAACTTCCCTCTAAATCTTTGCAGTTGGTCTATTATTATCGTATTAGGAGATAAAATAAATTGCTTTTGACCTTAAGGAACTCAAGTTAAGTGTCAAGATCAATGTAAAATTTAAAGCACTGTATAATGTCCTAATAGTGAAATGCAAAAGAGACAATAAGAACACAATAGAAGGGCAGTAAAGTCAGCCTGGAGACTGAAATAGGGTGTAAAGAAAATGCTTCACAGAGGAGAATTTTAAGAAAAAGAGATATCTGAACTAAGTTTTTAAACAATGAGGGGGTTAGTGATTCCAAACGAAAGTGGTGGGTTCTCTGCCCAATGCACATAACAGCCAATCCATGACAATGAAGTTTCAAAGAGAGGAAGAGTTTAATCCTACACACCAAGCAGATCACATGGCCCAAAACTTTGTCTCCCCAAGTCTAAAGATTTCAGGGTTTTTATGGATTCAAACAGGGAAGGGGGATAGGGTTGCTACCATTAAAATAATAAGTATACACAGGGTTGAGACTAGACTATAATAACCATTACAATAGCAACTGTAAACAGGTCTGAGACCAGGCCACAACAGCCATTACAACAGAAAGTACAAACAATGGTGAGACTGTTTGGGTTTCAGTAATTTCAGGTATTAACTTCTGCCTTTTCTAAAATATGGAAAGAAAAATACCTATATAATGATCCAGTAATAATAGTCATTTGTTAATTCTTAATGTCTTGGTTACATTAACCAGGCTATTATAAATAACACTGCTATGAATATTTGTATACAAGTTTTTGCATGAACATATTCCTTCAATTCTCTTGGATATGTATGCAGGAGTGGAACTGCTGGGTCATATGGTATCTCTATGCTTAATTTTTTGAGACCACATTAGTGTAGCCATTAAGTTTGGGGTGGAGAAATAGACAAATGAAATAATTGGCTTCTGACTCTTCTCAGCACTTGGCTGATTCTGGACTCGTGTTTTCTTCAGTTCCAATTTCAGCTCCAATTACTCCAAATATTGTCACCTTTCTCTCTCTCTATTTAAAAAGGTAACACAAATGTTAGTTTTAATTTTTTTTCTTGCACTCCACATTCAAAAGCTCTGCATTAACAAAAACGTTCTTTATGGGCAAGGACCTGTATCCCTGGTGCCTATCTCAGTACCTGGAGCATGATATGCATATAATAAACTTGTATAATAGTGATAGCTGGATAAAAAAATTTATCAGTTCAATCCTTTAGCTGGAAATGCTTAGTATAGCTGTCAGTAGCTAAAAAACTGGTATAATTCACTTCACTCAAACAGTCTTGAATTATTTTAAGCATAAAAATGCTTGTTGAAATAGTTTGCTGTTGGTCTAATCTCAATAAAAAGAAATCTTACTATCTGTTCCCAGAAACCCTCCCTTGCTCTGCTTGCAGGAATGAAACATCTTATCAGCACCTTCCTCCTCTTAAAAGACAAGATCAAAGACCTGAATGGTCAAACAAGAAAGAAGAGTCTACTAGATAACAAGTTATGCTGACCAAGCAAAATGAAGCAAGCAACTGTTACTCAATTTGCTGCTCATTCGAGAACCATCAACATTTATAAGAAGCAGTAAAGATTGATCAAGAGCGTGGGTGGTGGTTCTAGCTGTAACCAAGAAATTAAAATTTAAGGTATAATTATGGTTGCTGAATCATTAAATATTGGTTTCTTTCTTTCTATATTATAGAAAAAATTAATATTTGAAATTAATATCTGAAATTACTGAAACTGAACCAGTCTCAGTCTTGTTTATACTTACTATTGTAATGATAACAACTCCCTCTCCCTTGTTTGAATCCATA
Source organism: Tamandua tetradactyla (assembly GCF_023851605.1). Classification (NCBI taxonomy): domain Eukaryota; kingdom Metazoa; phylum Chordata; class Mammalia; order Pilosa; family Myrmecophagidae; genus Tamandua; species Tamandua tetradactyla. The sequence goes on along the minus strand of NC_135341.1, from coordinate 48,241,087 downwards.
AACTTTTGAACCCCTAAATATGGGGAGACAGATTTTGGGCCAGTAGCCCATCTGATCTCCTGCTTTGTGCCTAGCAATAATCTCTTTCTCTCTTTGAAACCCTGGTGTCTCAGGAATTCACCACCTTTGTCCAGTAACATAAGCTCTGCCACTTATTCACCTAACGAACTTATTCAGTAAGGGGGCTGTACTTGATAATGACAAGGTTATTAAGTCTACGTATTACTGTTTGTCTTATCAATAATATTCCAAATGGCAAGGACAGGGAAAATTAATCTAGGTAAGGAAACTCCTTTATTTTTAAAATAAAAATAAAATAATTTACCCATTTTGAAAAGAAAATAATGTTTGATTTTGGCTTTGAGAGTCACAAATTAAATGATCATTAAATAATATAGAGCTCTATTCATTGTGATAAATAAAATCTAGTAGGCCCAACATGGAGGTACCCATGCTAAGTACCATATCAGCAAAACCAAAATCCAAAGATATTTTCTATTTCCTGTAAGTATCCAGCTCACCCCTCAAAAATGAATTTAAATACAGCCAAACACTTATCACCAGTTAACTTCCTCATTCCTAAGCCAATTAACTTCCTCATACCTAAGCAACTACCTGCTCCCCACTTTGTAAGAACCTCACTAAGAAAAATGAGAACTTAATGCCAATCAGAATATTTCCTTACTTGCTTCCACATTTGCCTGACTTAAGCCTCCTCTTTTCACCCCCTCAGGGGAGCTCCCTCCTACATCTTGAATGGATGCTGCCCATTTGAGTTGCTTAATAGAGCTGTGAGATCTTAAACTGCATGATAGGTTTTTCTTTTATCAGTTGAAATATACTGGATAGAGTTTCTTCACATGCAAACACTAGAGTGTTTTTCTTTAGTCTCCTTGCTAACAGCCTCTCTGATCATAAATTCCTCTTAAGATGTTTTCTTTCCTGATCTCTTGTATCAAAAAAAAAGGAAACAATGTTTAAGTAACAAGTGATGATATTCATCTCTCACTGTTCTTAAGTGCATTTCTATGGTTTCCACTGCAATTACATTTCTTTACTAAGGATGGCTAAAAATGTACCTACATCTAGAGCTTGTAAATGCAAGATAAAAGCTTGATTAGCTGCAATTAGAGGTTCACAGAAATAAATACCAGGTGGAGGTCTGCACTATTTATCAAAGAGCATTAACAGAGGTGAAAGGAGGCATATGTTTTCCTTCTCCTTCCTAAAAATACTCAAAGAAATATCATCGATAATGCTACCACCGAGAAATAACCACCATTAATAGAGTACATCATTAATAGTGATTTCCACTCCTTTTGTGGGGGTGGGGGCAGATATAACAGTGTGGTTCAAATACACATTTCTTGACTCACAGATAAACTTTCACATACTTAAAGTTTATATGTGCCATAGCTGGGGCTGTAGAGATGTTACGTAAAATAAAATGACCACTTGCTTTGGTCATTGCCAGAAGATAACCCATCTCTGAGAAGGCTTTTCCAGAGGACAAAAACAATCACCCTGTAAGGGGTCTCCAAGAAAATGAAACACATACTACAGGGTCACTGAAAACAATACTTAGTGATAAAACTAGTTTCAGTCCAGTAGAGAGCTTATCAGAATGAACAAACATTCAGTACTAATCAATGCATATCTGCTCCCCATTTTGCAAGATATTCTTAAGTAAAATGGAAACCTAATGTTAATCAATCTGAATATTTCCTCATTTGCTTCTGTTTACCCTATATGTGTTTTTCTTCTCCACCCATTTGGGGGAGCGCTCACTTACTATCTGAATGGGATGTTGCCCAATCCATGAATTAGTCAATAAAGCTGTGAGATCTTAAATTGTATGAAAGGTTTGGTTTTTTTTAAAATCATAGAACACACAACTCCTGTCAGAGAAGATGCCTGAAACAGAGAAGGAGAGGAAGCAATTTACTGGCTTCTTTCCGCTTTTACCTCCAATCTTCCATTAGTGCCTCCCATTAGTATACCTGATCAGAAGCCAGGTGACACGAGAATCTGGGGGGGAAAAAAGCCTATATGGGACAAGCCCCAAACAATCTAAAACAGGGTAGGGCAAAGCAGACACAGGCACAGGACTGGCACAGTTCACCTTTTTTCTATGCGGCTTCCATTCTTGCCCTTCTACTCATATATTACCCTCACAAAGCAGCTTCATGATTCTACCTAACATAAAATATTATACAGATTTGTCTACAACTAAAGATGCTCTCACTCTCTCCTTGTGCTGATGTGAAACTGTTGTGTGACCCAGAAAAACCATGTTCATTAATCTTCATTCAATATTGCTGAGTGGGATCTTTTCTGTTGTTCCCATGGAGATGAGACCTACCCAATTGCAGGTGGTAACTTTTTTTTTAAATGTTTTGAGTTATGTATTTATTAGGTATAAGACCAAGCTATTATAAAAGGGAGACCAAATGATATAGATGTTTTATATACAGAAAGGTTTTTCTTTCTGATATGATAGTCACTTATAAATGATCCACTTTAGCAGGGCAGTGCACATCTCTTCTTCATTCAGGGATTCATGCTCTTTTTTAGCTGTTGCTTTGTCCTTCCATAAGGCCTTCATGTTGAACAAGTGATCTGTGTGTTAGCATCATTGACATCAACTGGGAGCTTGTTAGAAATGCAGAGTTCTGGATTCCAGTCCCTGGAAACAGTGTCTTTCTTTGAAGCTGTTCAAGGTGCCAAAAGTCTCTGGAGTGCCAGCAGAACAGAGAACCCCAGTTTCCAAGCCTCTAGACTAAATTTAATCCTGCCACCCACAAAGGTTCAGTTACCCAGTTTACCTGTCTTGCTGGGGTTCCAGAGCCTCAGGCATTCATCCCATTGGAGGGTTACCAAATTGTTTCCAGACAAAGGCTGTGGATTCTTGGCCTGATGAGCTCAATAACCAATTCCTGACACACCTGGGTGGTGGATTTTGATTAGATGGTTTCCATGGAGATGTGTTACCACCCGTTAAAGGTGGGATTGCTTACTGTAGCTCTTTAAGAGGGAGTCATTTTGAAAAGAGCTTTAGTGCAGAGTCCACACAGCCAGAGATCTTTGGAGATGCAGAAGGAAAATGCCCCCAGGGAAGCTTTATGAAATGAGGAGAGAAAGCTGGCAGACATCACCAGTGCCTTCCCAGCTGAGGGAGGTGTTTTGGATAATATCAGCCTTTCTCAAGTGTGCTGGTCTGAATCTGTGGTGGACCCCAGAAAATCCATGCCTTTTAATCCTCATTCAATATTGTTGGGTGGAAGCATTTTGATTATTTCCATGAAGATGTGACCCACCCAATTGTGGGTGGTAACTTGTGATTAGATGATTTTCATGGAGGTGTGTCTCTACTCACTGAAGGTGGAGTTGCTTACTGGAATCCTTTAAAAGAGGAAACATTTTGGAGACAGCCCCTTTTTTGGTAGAGCCACGAGAAAGCCAGCAGATGCCTCCGTGTTTGCCATGTGCCCTTCCAGCTGAGAGAGAAATGTTTAATGTCGTCGGCCTTCTTGAACCAAGGTTTCTTTCCCCAGATGCCGTAAATTGGACATTTCTATAGACGTGTTTTAATTGGGACATTTCCTCGGCCTTAGAACTGTAAGCTAGCAACTCATTAAACTCCCCCTTTTAAAAGCCATTCCATTTCTGGTATATTGCATTCCAGCAGCTAGCAAACTAGAACATTGAGTGAAGGTAACCTCTTGTTGGTGCCTTAATTTGGACATTTTCATGGCCTTAGAACTGTAAACCTGCAACCTAATACATTCCTTTTATAAAAGTCATTCCATTTCTGGTATATTGCATTCTGGCAGCTTTAGCAAACTAAAACATTTCCCAAGGGGAAACACAAAATCCCAACCATATCAAGTCTATGACCTCCTAAGGATATAGACCCATCAGGTCTGGTTGTATCTTCTCATAACCTGATTACCATTGAATTAATGTGAAATTAAGCACCATCAAAACTATTATGCAAAGCCAAGGGAAAAGGGAAGGAGAAGATCATTGCTTAAGATACACATAACATAGAAGCCTCAGTCCTCAACTTTGTAGCTGGTCACAAGGCAATATTTGATACTTACCATATCCCTTTTCCACTACCCATCCCATATTATCCTTGCCTTTAATCCGAACTTTGGCTGTTTGGGATTCTTTACCTTGTGAGGTCACCCAAACCTTTATGCCTAATGGGTTTCAGTCTTTTATCATCTTTTTTTTTTTTTCAGGTGATTTTTTTTTATTAATTAAAAAAATTAACTAACACAACATTTAGAAATCATTCCATTCTACATATACAATCAGTAATTCTTAATATCATCACATAGATGCATATTCATCATTTCTTAGTACATTTGCATCGATTTAGAAAAAGAAATAGAAAGACAACAGAAAAAGAAATAAAACGATAATAGAGAGAAAAAATAAAAATAAAAAAATAAAAAATAAAAAACAAAAAAAAACTATACCTCAGATGCAGCTTCATTCAGTGTTTTAACATAATTACATTACAATTAGGTAGTATTGTGCTGTCCATTTCTGAGTTTTTGTATCCAGTCTTGTTGCACAGTCTGTATCCCTTCAGCTCCAATTCAGTCCTTTATCATCTTGCCTTTAATGAATTGATACCTACTCCCACTGACCTTTGCTATGGAATTTACAAGTGTTAAGAGATGCCCCAGTGAATTTGCTTATTCTGGACATAGTCCTTTCTGTTCCCATTGGGCAGAAATACTTCCAATTCAATGGAAACATCTTGTGTCTCTTGACATTCTTTTGGGAATTAACACTTCTAGACCAGCAAAGCCAAGGAGAGAAGCCAAACTCTTGCAAGTGGGTTATTAGTTGTGAGGAGGAGCCTTTTCCATTTCTACCCTTTTGTTTCAAAGCTGTGTGCTCTTGCCATGAGAGAAAATACAGCATATATTGACTGTTCAAATTATATTCTATGAGACAGCACCCCAGTTTAGTAAGGTGTTTTTCCCCAGCTGGGTCCTTAAATGAGACTTCAGTCGAGCATTCCATCATTTTTTTCAAGCCACCTGTTTCTGAATGATGGAACACACAGTAAGACCAGTTGAATCTCTTGCTGCACTTATTTTGTAGTAAAATGAGTTCTTTGTTTGGAAGCAGTGTTATGTGGAATACTTTGATTGTGAATAGAAATGTCATAAAACCATGGATAGTTGCTGGCAGAAGCAAGGTAGACTGAAAAAAGAAATCATATTGTCCTAGTTTGCTAGCTGCTGGAATGCAATATACCAGAAACAGAACGGCTTTTAAAAAGCGGAATTTAATAAGTTTCTAATTTACAGTTCTAAGGCCGAGAAAATGTCCCAATTAAAACAAGTCTATAGATATGTCCAATCTAAGGCATCCAGAGAAAGATACCTTGGTTCAAGAAGCCTGATGAAGTTCAGGGTTTCTCTCTCAAGTGAGAAGGCACATGGCGAACACAGTCAGGGCTTCTCTCTTAGCTGGAAGGGCACATGGCGAACACAGCATCATCTGTTAGCTTTCTCTTCTGGCTTCCGGTTTCATGAAGCTCCCCGGGAGGCATTTTCCTTCTTCATTTCCAAAGGTCCCTGGCTCGTAGATGCTCTGCTTTGTGGTGCTGCAGCATTCTCTGCTCTCTCTGAATTTCCTACTCTCCAAAATATTTCCTCTTTTATAGATAGACTCCAGAAACTTATCAAGACCACCCAAATGGATGGAGACGGGTCGTTACCTAATCCAGCCCACCAACCACTCTTGAGTAAATCACATCATCCAGGGAAATGATCTGATTACAGTTTCAAACATACAGTATTGAATAGGGATTATTCTACTTTATGAAATGGGATTTTTATTAAAACATGACTTTTCTAGGGGGCATACATCCCTTCAAACCAGCACATATATTTAGATAAAAATCCAGTAAGGACAACCTTCTGCACACTTCATGATGAGAGGACTCCAGTATAATTAACCTGTCACCAGGAAGCTGGCTAGTCCCTCATGGGAATGGTGCCATGTGAGGGGTTCAGCATTGGCCTTTGATTCTGGTACACTGTGAGCTCAATGGAAGCAGTAACTACATTAGTCTTGGTATAGGAAAGTCCATGCCATTAAACCCAAGTCTGGTCTGCATTCCTGATATCATAGCCACTTTATACATGAATCCGTGGAGTAAACATCAAGGTGCTTGGAAAAAGATGCCGACTTACATCCATACTTGGTCATCTTGTCTACTTGATTATTGTAAGGTTCCACTAATGTGGATGCTTTTAGTGAGCATTTATATTTAGCACAAACCTCTTTACACTCTATGTCACCTATAGGTTGGGTTTCCCAGAAATAGAATCTGAGACAAAGTTTCATATACATGATTTATTTTTAAAGCACTCTCAGGAGAAACTGATAAAGAATGAGGGAAACGGGATAAGAAAGGTGTTCTCTAGAGAAACAGAACTAACAGCAGAGATCTGTAAATATGAGATTTATGAAGATGTCTCATGCAACTGTGGGAATGGAAGAGTTCAAATAACATTGGCAGGCTGTGAAGCTGGCAGCTCCAATGAAGGGTCTGAACAAACTTCACAGAAGAGGCTGAAGAAGCAGTGAAAGAGTTTCTCTCCTTCCTTAAAAGCCTTCAACTGATTAGATTATCCTGTTGTGGGAAACATGTCTTAGTTGACCACAGATGTAATCAGCCACAGATGCAATCAACTGACTGATGATTCAATACACCAGCCTTCTGGTTTATCAATCAGCCATGAAACATCCTTGTAACAATGGTCAGGCCAGTGTTTGCTTGACCAGACAACCGGGCATCATCACTTGGCCAAGTTGACACCAGAACCTAATCATCACAGAAGGGAAAGGAACAATTCAAGAAATGGTTTCAGATGAAGTCTGTCTTCACCCTGATCTTACAGGAAGCTCTGGGTGCAAATTATACCACAGAATTTGTTCCACCTTGAGGCAAGGGAAAGGCTTTTGTACTCCCATCCCAGTCAGTCATTGGTCATGGCTTCCAGGGTAGGGAAGACAATACAATTCCCAGGCATATCTGGGTCAAGCAGCTTCAGTTGTCTAAGGATAATCCTCCAGGGAAAGTTGCAATTATGAGGCAGTGCCTGAAGTACCCACATGTGTACACAGGACCATTAATCAACACTTCAATTTTCAAAGGCCAATCTTCTAATCCAAACTCCACTTATAGACCTTTGGCAGGTAAGGGGTTGTCATATTCTGCTCTCTCCCCAGCCCACCTCTTATCTTGCTAGATCATGGGCTAAAGGAATTTTTGAAGAGCTATGCAGGTACTCACATTTTTACTTGATATCTATATTTTTGTCATCATTATTTTTATAGTTGCAAAGGATGTACTTTAAGATTTATTATAAATATTGATATTTTATAATAAAACATTGTATAGTGCACTTAAATGTATTCAGTGGAATACTTTGTTTACTCATTATCAGCTATTTAAAAATGCATGAAAAAGATCTTATTTAACAGATAGAAATTTTATATAGTTTCTCTATGAACCCATATTTTCATTCTATCCAAAAGATAATATGATATTATGTTTTAAAATCTTTAATTGATACTTGACTTTATTTCTTTGCACAAAAATATGCAGACACTAGACAAATATCATTTTGTTAAACTTCCTGTAACCATAGAGCTCTAAGGATTTAAAAATTTGTTCTGTACTGAGCTACTGTTAGAATTGTTATTGTGCAAAAGTTATAAAACAGTATTCACATATTACAAAATCTTAATCATTAATTATTAAACACAAAATAAAATTGTTGTGAAAATGCAGCAACGTACAGCTTTTTTCTTTAAGTTCATATATCCATGGATGAATATTACTTCTTGCTAGAATAAGACTAGTTACAACATCAGTTCTAATAGTACTATTTTTTTTAATATATATTTAGAGAGAGCACTAAAAACTTTGTTTACTAAAATGCATGGAGGAGAATCTTTTCAACATCAAATATCACAAATTGATCTATCATTAGAAATTGTTTACAATGATCTACCAGCTGACAATTAATTGTACAAAGTACTGAGTTCTCTTTAAAATGACCCTAAGTTATTTTCCACAGGCATGCGTTCAGTTTGAAAATTCATTGAGCACTATACTTAGGATTTGTGTACTTTTCTCTCCATAGGATGTAAGATAAAAGGCCCTTGTAGAGCAACTCAAGTGCTCATCAGGGATTACATGAACTACAACCTAGCTGGGTCCTAGGGACTCTCCCTTCACCCAGCAGGAGGGGCTACCTTCAAGGCCAGCCTGCCATGGTATCAATGTTTTTTTTTTTGCTGTGTCAGGGAGCCTATAACGTCTAGAAGAACCCAAATGCCCCTAAAGTTTCAAGAGATAGAACAGATGACTTTTTAAAAACATTTTCTATTGTTAAATATGATATATATGTAAAGAAAAGAAAGAAATAGCAATATTTTCAAAGTACATTTCAACAAGTAGTTACAGAACAGATTTCAGAGTTTGTTATAGGTTTCAGAGTTTGGTATGGTTTACAATTCCACAATTTTAAGATTGTACTTCTATCTGCTCTAAGGCACTGGAGACTAAAAGAAATATCAATATAATGATTCAGCAATCATATTCGTTTGCTAAACCCTACCTACTCTGTATAACTCCAGCATCACCTTTGCTCATTCTCTCAATCTTTAGGGCTATTTGGGCTACGCCCATTTTAACTTTTTCATGTTGGAAGGGGCTGTTGATAATATGAGATAGGAAGTGGAACAATTGATGTTCTGGAGAGGCTGACCCCTCTGCATTTCAGGACTTATCTGGTCCAGTGACCCATCTGGAGGTTGTAGGTTTCTGGAAAGTTATCCTAGTGCATGGAACCTTTGTAGAATCTTCTATAACACCCTATGGGTTCTTTAGGAATGGTTTTGATTGGAGTTGGCAAGTTATGGTAGGTAGCAGTGTCTGACTGAAGCTTGCATAAGAGTAACCTCCGGAGTAGCCTCTTGATGTTATTTGAACTTTCTCAGCCACTGATACCTTATTTGTTATACTTCTTTTCCTCCTTTTGGTCAGGATAGCATTGTTGATCCCATGGTGCCAGGGCCAGATTCATCCCTGGAAGTCATCTCCCATGCTGCCAGGGAGACTTTCACCCCTAAATGTCATGTCCCACATAGGATGGAGGGCAATGATTTCACTTGCAGAGTGGGGTATAGAGAGAGCGAGACCAAATCTGAGCAACAAAAGAGGTCCTCTGGAAGTAACTCTTAGGCATACCTACAGGTAGGTTAAGCTTCTCCACTACATACATAAGCTTCACAAGAGCAAGCCTCAAGATCAAGAGCTTGACCTATTGATTTGGATGTCCCTACTGTTTGACACAGTATCAGGAATTTCCCTAGTGGTAAAGTTTAATAGTTCCATATTTTTTTCTCTCATCCTGAAGGATTTAGCTAAAGGAGAGATGACTCCTTTAGACAACTCCTGAAAGCAACTGGCACCTCAGATCTAGACATTTATCCATGGGAAAATGGGAAGAATGGGACCCTTGAATAACTCTCTCTTGCTCACTGTCTTGGTCTGCCAGTGCTACTGTAAGAAAAGAGAAATTTGGGAGGCTAGCAGTCCAAACTCAAGACATCAGCAGGGTCATGCTTTCTCTGAAGTCTGTAGTGTGCTGGTAGTGACTTGCTGACAATCTATTTCTCAATCTATGCCTCCATTACATAGCCATCTTTCTCCTGCTGTCTTCTATTCCTATGTCCAAATTTCCTCTGCCTATAAGGACTCTAGTCATATTGGACTAAGGCCCACCCTTATTCAGTTTTGCCACTTCTTAACTAATGAACTCTTCAAAAATCCTTTTCATCATGAGTTCATGTCCGCAGGACTAGAGTTAGGACCTAAACATCTTCATGGCCTGGTAAGATTTTTAGTTTCTCAATAAAGTCTATTTCATAACCTGTGCTTGTAAGATCAACGGCAGCCATAAAATGATCCATCTGTCAGGAAGGATCTTCCTCCAGCTTTATTAAAGCAAAGATGTAGAGATCACTAGATTTACAAAAGTGTTGTTACTCAGTCATTAAGGGCAATCACTTTTTCAAACTAGACACTAGTTTTTCAAAATATCTTTGTTTGCATCCAGGAAGTAAAATGCACCATTGTTTCCTGGGCTGCTCAAGCTAATCATGAAATGGGTTAGCTTAAATAATGGGAATTTATTACCTTATGGCTTAAAGGCTAAAAGAAAGTCCAAATTGAGGTATCATCAAGGTGATACTTTCTCCCTGAAGACTGGTGTTCTGGGGCTGGCTGCTGGTGATCCTTGGCTCCTGTGTCATATGGCAAGGCACATGGCAGTGTCTCCTGGCATTTTCTTTTCTTCTCAGGTGTTTCAGCCTCTTGCTTCTCATGGCTTTCTTTCTTTCTTCATGTCTGAATTCATTCCACTTATAAAGGCTCCAGTAATAGGATTAAGATCCATCCTGATTGGGCTGTGCCATGCACACCTTAACTGAAGTATCCTCATAAAAAGGTCCTATTTAGATTGAAATATTCACAGTCAATAAGAGGAAGGGGTAAGAGATATGGGATGTATGAGTTTTTTCTTTTTACTTTATATGTTTTTTGCTGGAGTGATGCACATGTTCTAAAAATGATCATGATGATAAATACACAACTATGTGATGATATTGTGAGCCACTGATTGTACACCATGTATGGACCATATGTGTGTGAAGATTTGTCACTAAAATATTTAAATATACGTATTTAAAAAGTCCTACTTACAATGAGTTCACACCCAGAGGAATGGATTAGATTTAAGAATATGTTTTTTTCTAGAGTATATACAGCTTCAAACCACCATAGTAAGATTCTATACGCATGCTTTTCTTTCACGTATTAGAAGAAAATTCAGTTCTGAAAGGAAGGCGGGAAAGCAGAATCAACATTGGCACTTAACTGCAGGCCAATTTCTCTGGCAAATGAATTTTAGGAAAAAAACATTTGGTCCCTGAACAGTAAGTCCCTTGATACTGTGATTGCCCTTGAATCCCTTGGAAAACCTCACAGACCCAGTTAGGGTTGCTGTTTTCCCCTATTCATAGCTGCTGTTTCAGACCCATCAAGGTTGAAGCAGAGGTTGGGGGAGAGCTAAGGCAGTAGGACAATTTTTCTTTGTATGGGTGGCTTTGTACTCTCTGGGGCTGGCAGATGACTAGGACTGGCATTCTATCTTGTAAGGCTCTCATGGGTTCTTCAGGAAGACCCATCTCTATGAGTCTCTCCGGCTTCAACTCTCCTCAAGATGTTGTACTCTGCTCCAGTCCTGGTCACATCCCTCAACCCTGGCTTACAGGTGGTACATCCCACACAGGCTTTGGTGTTTGCAGACCCCTTGGGGTTCCAGGCAGTCTTCTCCAGTGAAACTTATAGTTCACTATTTAGTTCCAGTATAGATGTGTTTCACATGTGCCCCACATCCATCTGGCCCGTGGAAAACCCTTGCCAATCCCTTACCCAAAGAAATTATGGGAGTACAACCGGGTTCCTGATACTATAGCACTCTCTTGGCTCCACCACCAAAGTAGTTAAGTTGATCCATCGCTTACCTTCTAGATTTGAAAGTGTAACACCACAGTCACTATGCTCCTCAGTGGTCACTTACAACACTCTCTAGATGATCTCACTATGTTATTATGCTTGGGATCAGAGGACACATGCCCTTGGGTGAGGGAGATGGGTTCACAGTGCGGTTTTTGTCAAAGAAATATGTTCATAAAATCTTTCTTCTCATGCTCTGACACCCTTTATATGCTTGAGACTGCAGGCATCTTGGAACCAGGTTTGGAGAATATTTGTTTTGTTAATGTGCATGTGGGATCTGCCTTGTACTTATTTGAGATCACAGATTCATCATACCTGCAACTCTGGTAAAACTTAGACAGAAAATGCTCTGCTCCATACCATTCCTTTAACTACTCATGCAGTACTTCCCTACCTGGATATATTATAACTTGTTTAATCTGCCTCTTGTGGTTGGACTTTAGTTTCTTTCCAGTCATTTGCTTCAACAATGCTTCAATAAATGTATTTTTACCTACGCTTTTAAGTCAAATGTAAGTAAATCTGCAGGGTGAATTTTTAAAAGTGGATTGCTTAGTCATCCTTCAGAGAAATTAAGCCAATTTATCCTCCCACTAAGAGTAATATAAGATGTCTGGGTTTTCACTCAGTGCACTTAAGTTGAGGGCATGCGTTATCAGATTGGGACCTACTGTAAAGGGTTCTGGACTGTAAGCTCTTACAGCAGTCACATATATTCAGGAGTTGTAACTGTTATTTTTAAGTTCTGAGATACTGAGCTGTTTGTATATAACCTGGTCATTCCCAGAAACTTTGGGTATATATGTGACACCTGAGAGTTAGAGCTCTGAAACTATGAAAGTCAGTGGTACCCCATACAGGCACTGTTTAAAAAGTTGAAAAAGGGATCAGACTTTGAGTAGAGTTATGAAGGAAGCTGATCTGGATAGGACTAAGGTAGAGAAGAATACAAGGTAAAGGATGATATTGTGCATATTTTAAAACATTGACTTTTGTGTGAGACCAAAAGGAGAGATGTTTATTTGGTGCAAAATTTATATTTTGGGTATAAATATTAATTACCTAATGTAACTGGTATTGTCAGTTTAGTTGAACACCATAAATACACAGAATCTGGAATAAGGTGTGAGATTTTGTTGGTTTGTCCAGGTTAGTGTGATGCCCTGATATATCCCAGAGTAATTTGGGCAGTGAAAAAAGAATTTGCAAAGTCCTCTTGGGGAACTGAGGAGAAAAGAAATATTCAAGTTCCCCATTTGGAGAATTTCTGATATTTCCTCAAGCAGTGGGGACAATCAAATCAATAGGCTGAGCCCTCAATTTTGGGGTTAACTCCTATGAAACTTATTTCTGCAAAGGATAGGTTAAGCCTGCTTAAAATTATGCCTAAGTGTCACCCCCCAGAGACCCTCCCTTGTTGCTTGGATGTGGACTCTCACTGAACTCACTGCCCTCCCTGCTGTGTGGGACTCAATTCCCAGTGGTATAAATCTCCTTGGCAATATGGGACAGAACTCCTGGGATGAGCTGGGACCCAGCATCAAGGGATTAAGAAAGCTTTCTTGGCCAAAAGGGAGAAGGGAGAAATGAGACAAAATAAAGTTTCATTGGCTGAGAGATTTCAAACAGAGTCAAGAGGTTATCCGAGAGGCTATTCTTATGCACTATATAGATACCCTTTTTAAGTTTATGTGTATTGAAGTTGCCAGGGGAAGTACCTGAAACTGTTGAACTGTGTTCCAGAATCCTTGATTCTTAAAGATGATTGTATCAAGATATATCTTTTACAATGTGACTGTGTGATTGTGAAAACCTTGTGTCTGATGCTCATGGACAGATGAGTAAAAAATATGGACAAAGATAAATACATAATAGGAGGATGAGGAGTAAAATAAATTGGATAGAGTGAAATACTAGTATTCAATGAGAAGGAAGGGCAAAGGGTAAGGTTTGTATGAGTTGTTAATTTTTATTTCTTTTTGTGAAGTGATGCAAATGTTCTATAAAATGATCACAGTGATTGTTCTAGTTTGCAAGTTGCCAAAATGTGATATACCAGAAACAGAATGGCTTTTATAAAGGGGAATTTATTAAGTTGCAAGTTTACAATTCTAAGGCTGTGAAAGTGTCCAAATCAAAGCAAGGCTATAGAAATGTCCACTTTAAGGCATACAGGGAAAGATACCTTGGTTCAAGAAGGCCGAGAAGTTCAGGGTTTCTCTTTCAACTGGAAAGGCACGTGGTGAACATGACAACGTCTGCTAGCTTTCTCTCCAGGCTTCTTGTATCGTGAAGCTCCCCCAGGCACGTTTTCCATCTTCATCTCCAAAGGTCTCTGGCTGTATGGGCTCTCTAGCTTTTTAAAAAATGATTCCCTCTTAATGGGCTCCAGTAAGTATTGCGCAAAACCAGGGACAAGGCTGCAACCCTCTAGGAACATTATATGGAAACAGAACAAACCAGGGTTGAGGCTCTGAAGTTTCAGGAAGCAGGTTTTAATCTGTGGCCATCAGCCGAGTAATCTCTGAAAGTTTGAGCCCCTAACAGGAGTTGTTACAGGGTTTTAAGGGAAGGGCTTGGCTATGTGCAGATGTACAGAAGGGGAGGGGTCTCTACAGGAATTCTTCTTATCCTGCCTAATACATGCAGTTTTAAATGTTCCTGGGGTGAGGGGGACTTCTCAAAGGGGAAATGGCCTGAGTAAACAGGGGCCTGCCTGCTGAGAGGAAACGACTTGGCCAAACAGGGGTTGCCTGCTTACATAAGCAACCCCACCTTGAATGGGCGGAGAAGCCATCTCCATGGAAACCATCTAATCAAAAGTTACACCTCAATTGGTGATCACATCTCTGCAGATAATCAAAAAGCTCCCACCCAGCAATATATATACATACATATATATACTATGTATATTGTATATATACATTATATATATATATATATATATTGCATGGGCAGGCATCGGGAATCAAACCTGGGTCTCCGGCATGGCAGGCAAGAATTCTGCCACTGAGCCATCGTTACACAGCCCTCACCCAGCAATACTGAATGAGGTTTAAAGGGCATGGCTTTTCTGGGGTACACCACAGATTCAGACAGGCAGAGTGATGAATACACAACTATGTGATGATATTGTGAGCCACTGATTGTACACCATGTATGCAACATATGTGTGCAAAGATTTATCAATAAAAATATTTATAAAAAAGGATGTCTGGGTGTTCCACATCCTTGGAACACACTACATTATCAAACTTGTGGTTCTTTTCCATTCTAATAGGTGAAAGTAATGGTATTGTATTTAAATTTGTATTTCTTTCATTGCTTATAAGATTAAACATATATATATGTATTTTACAGGGGCAGGCATGGGGACACGAACCCAGGTTTCTGGCATGGCAGGCGAGAATTCTGCCACTGAGCCACCGTGGCCCGAGATCAAACATTTTAAGTCATTTATTTTCCTTTTCTGAGCTATCTCTTTGTGTTCTTTGCCCATATTTTTCTATTGAAATTTTTATTTATTTTTTTAGTAACTTCCTTTTTTTTTTTTTACATGGGCAGGCACCGGGAACCGAATTAGTAACTTCTTAAGTGCTCTTTGAATTATAAAGAAATGGTCCCTATGTCGTATGTGTCACAGATACATGTTCCCATGTTGGGGCAGGGGCAAACTGTGGGTAGTTTAAGGCCAGCAGAGTACAACTCAGAGGGTTCAGGATGTAGTTGCATTTAGAAAGCCTTTGATCCTCAGATCTCCACCTCTGGCCTCCAGATGTGACTAAATTGTTACCTCCTCATTCACTGCAGTTCAGCAATGAAGAGCTGATTGAAGTGCAAGAAAGGGACCCACGGAAGAGTCACCATGGAAACGGCCCCTCCCACAGCACTTTCCATTCAAAGGCTTCTCCAGGCATTCATGTACAACAAATTAGCAAAGAAAGATTTCCAGACTGACAACCCTCATTTTGAATGCAGTTTGAAGGTGCTTAGAGGCACAAAGAATGCCTATGGTTTCTATAGGGAGATTACTAGCAAAAGAATTGTCTTCAGTTCCAGCATCTGTAACAAGATAATATGCTGAGACATTAGAGTGTGTTTTGTTTCTGCTGTAATTTTCCTTCCTTCCCACCTTCCCTTGATGGTGCCAGTCATATGTTTGCGGGTCTCAGGAATGGTGTGTATTGCTGATCCTAAAGCAGCAGCTGCTTAAAGACTACTTCAGGTCTTGCCTTTAATGAAAGCCCAGGATCATGCTTTGAATCTGGGTGGGGAGCCACATGGAGGGGACAAATCAATTCTCTTTGGAGGGCAAGAGTGGAGTCTATTGAAGGCAAGGGTTGAAAACCGGTGACTTCTGTTGAAAATACCCCATATTGGTGGCAAAGCCTGGTTGGTGATGGCAGTGCCCTAGGCACTAGAATTTCCAGCTACAAAAATCCCTGCCCCATTGGAGGAAGTAAACAGTGGCCTTGCCACTTTCATGGGACCTTATGACTGAGGCATGAGCATCTCAGCCCTAAACATTTTGGCCTAAGGATTGACTCCTGGGATTTACAAGTGAGTTTATTGTGCGAGTTTATGTGTGAGTTTATTTTTAAGGTGAACTGGAGAGTCTTATCAATGACTAAGGCTGAATTTCCCATACCCTTGGCATGTGGGATAAAGTATATTTAATTTAGTTTTAATAATCTAATGTGACATCTTTATCCACCAGAGTTTATCCCACAAGACAAACACCCACTGCGCTTTTTGGGGGCTGGTATTTTAGGACACCTCAGCAGTTGGGTGTCTATACAAAATTCGTGTTGAGGTAGGTTAGAAAGGGGAGGAGGAATGTGGAAGTGACCCTAAGACCCATAACAAAAAGGTACTTTTAGTGCAAGTACACCTAGCCCTCCCACACCGAGCCCTCGTTCAGGTCAGCAACTGAAAAGAACCAATGAAAAGTGCAACCTATCAACCCCTTATTATTCAGAGGGGGAAGGGCCCCTCCAAGTCCTTATAATACAAGAATCCAGTCCTCAGAGGACTACTCCTCCTTTGGAGAATGCCTACGCTCATTCTACTTTGAGTGTGTACTTTTGCTATATATTAAAGTTTTGAGCTATACACACTGGCTAGTCTTTGGATTCTTTCCTGTGACAAGGTTAAGAACCCTCACAGCACTAGCCCTTGGCTGAGGTCTCCATTTCTTGGTGAATTCTTGGGGCTGTCTGGAATCACTACCAAAAAAAAGTACATTTATGACCCAGTTATTACACTGTTTTTATTTTACGCAAGTAAATGAATATAAATGCATGAACTTTGCTTTTTTGTTTGTTTCATGACTAACTATGGTATTTTTGTGGGGAAAAAAAAGGTTTCCTGTAAGGTACTTCGAATGTGACATTTTATCAGTGGGAAGTAAGAATTAAGCATTCAATTACAGCCAGTGAAGCCAACATCAGGCCTGGGTGGTTCTCTACTGCCCTCTGGTGGTACAGCTAGACAGAGGTCAGCATTTTGGAATAGAAAATCAACTGGCTTATGCTTCTAATATTTAACATGTAAGAAAAATAGAGACAAATAGCTATTTTTTCCCAGTGTCTCAGCATGTTCAGAAATATGTGAACTGTTGAATGATGAGTCATTGAGTACATGACTTCTTAACACTAGGAAAGAAAATTTTAAAGACTATTTAAAAATGAGGACTTACAAACAAGACAGAAAATAGCACACAACTTTCACATAAATATCTCAAGCATTCTGAGTGTGTATATGCTTTGTTTTTCAATTATTTAATTGTGATCTTGTAGTGTATTTTTATATCATAATATCCCTGTCTCTTAGTAGAACATTCAAGAGTTATTATAAAATCATGCAGCTTCATGAACGTAATTGATGTCCATGATAGGCTTGCATTAAAAAGTTTATTTTGCACTTCTGCCATACCCACATGATGCTTAAAATGCTATTCTTTTAAAATCATGTTTAAAATAACTAAATTAATGCATTAATCACTAATAGAGATATGACTGCAAACCAAGGCTCTACAGGATTTCATGTTTTTAAACACATTTGAAAAATAAATTCCTATCAAACAACAAACATTAGAGCAAATAAACAATCCCAAAACTGGAAGTGTTCATGTGTCCCCATTGATGGACCAGATGGTAGGTCAGGATATGGTATGAAGAGTGGCCTGGTTACCTTCACTCTGATCAGTGAATAGTTTGTACACAGAACTAGAAAACATATACTTAAGCACTAGGATAATCTGTAAAAGAGCCTTCTCATTTCACAAGCCTTACACCATATTGTAACAACAAAAGAGAAGGAAAGAACAACAGATAAAAAATTTCAAGCCAGCAAGAGCAGGTTTGAAAACTTTAAAAAGTAATAGAAGCTATTAGGGAAATACAACTCAAAAACACAAGATATCATTTCACATGTATTGGAGTGGCCACTATTAAACAGGAAACTGCTAGTGTTGGAGAGGATGTGGAGAAATAAGAACACCTACTCACCGATGGTGGGAATATAAATGTTAAAGCCAACGTGGAAAACAGTTTGGTGGTTCTTCAAGAAGCCAAGTATAGAGTTGCCTTACCAATTGGCCATCATGCTATTAGGTATATACCCAGAAGAACTGAAGGCAGGGATATGAATAGACATTTACACGTGATGTTCATAGCAGTATTATTCACAATTGCTAAAAGATGAAAACAATCCAAGTGTCCATCAACTGATGAATACATAAACAAAATGTGGCACATACAAGCAATGGAATATAATTCACCAGTAAGAAGGAATGAAGCCCTGAAGCATGCAACAACATGGATGAAACTTGAGGACATTATGTTGAGTGAAATAAGTCAGAGACAAAAGGACAAATATTATATGATCTCACTAATATGAACTAATTAGATTATGTAAACTCATAGACAGCGAATGGAGAATATAGTTACCAAGAGATAGAATGAAGCTAAAGAATGGAGAGTAATTGTTTGAGATATGTAGAATTTTTTTAAACATTTTTTTATTTTTAAATATAACATATCTACAAAGCAGAGACAGAAAAAAGCAGTAATTTTCAAAGCATGCTAGAACAGATCCCAGAATTTGTCATAGGCTACATTCCCCTATCTCAGATTTTTCCTTCTAGCTGCTCAAAAACACTGGAGGCTAGAAGAATATTTATATAGTGATTCAACAACCATACTCATATGTTAAATCCTGTTTTCTCTGTTATACCTCCTCCTTCTTCTTTAATCCTTCTCCCAATCTATAGGGATGTGTAGGCAATGCCTGTTCTGATTTTTCATGATGAGAAAGGGTGAAGATGTGCAGAATTTTTAACAAGGTTGAATTTAAATGATTGAAAACAGATAGAGGTGATGATAGCACATGTTGTGAATATAATTAACAGCGCTAGATTGCATATGCATGTGGTTGATAGAGGAAGTTTAGAGTTATATCTGTTACCAGAAAGACAGCTGGAGGTTAAATAATTTAGTAAGTCTTGTGGTGGACGATGACTGATTAACTGTACAAACATAAAAAATTTCTTCCAAAAACTAGAACAAATGTACTAAACTACTACAAGTCGCTAATAATAGAGTGCTTTAGGGGAAAAAGCATAACTATCGTGAACTATGGACTATAGCTAACAGTAATATCTTAATATTCTTTTATCAACAGTAACAAATGTACCACACCTTCTAGAGGTTAATTATGGGCTGAGGCAAGGGGTGGGGGGCCTAAGGGATATGGGATGTTTTGAGTTTTCTCTTTTCTTTTTTCCTCTTGGAATAATGAAAATATTCTAAAATTGATTTTGGTGATGAATGCACAAGTATGTGATGATACTGTGAGCCACTGATTATGTACTTTGGATGAATTGAATGTTGTATGAATATATCTCAATAAAATTGCATTTAAAAAGTGATAGAGTAAAATTCTCACCTGCCATGCTGGAGCCCTGGTTTCGATTCCCTGTCCATGGACTTCCCAAGAAACAAGCAAAACAAACAAAGAAAGAAACAAAAATTCAATAAGTGGTGCCATAATAACAGGATACTCACATGGAAAAATGATGAGATGTGATCCCACCATACAACATCCAAAAAAAAGTGATAGACATCACCCTCCTCTCTACATGGGACATGACATCCAGGGGTGAAAGTCTCCCAAGCAACATGGGATATTATTTCCAGGGATAAGCCTGACCCTGGCACCATGGGATCGACAACAACTTCCTGATCAACAGGGGAAAAGAATTGTATCAAATAAGGTATTGGTGGCTAAGAGAGTTCAGAGTTGAGAGGCTCCTTTTATACGACCTTCAGCTGGATATTGCTATTTATGATGGTTTGCCAACCCCCAACCAAAATCATTCCTGCCAACCCTAAGGAACAGCTAGGGCTCTATCTAAGATTCTGCAAAGGTTCCATGCACTATAATTACTTTCCAGAAAACTACAACCTTCAGGTAGGTCCCTAGGCCAGAGAAGTCTTGAAACCCAGAGGGGCCAGCCTCTCCAGAAAGTCAGCTAGTTCCATCCCCCTATCCCATATTATCAACAGCCCTTTCCAACATGAAAAAGTTAGAATGGGTATAGCCCAAATACCACCAAAGATTGGGAGAAAGATCAAAGGAAAAGGTGAAGTTATAGCAGAGAAGACAGGATTTAACAAATGAGTATGATTGCTGAATCATTATATTGATATTTCTTTTAGTCTCTAGTGTCTTGGAGCAGCTAAAAGGTAAAACCTAATATTGTAGAACTGAAACCCATACCAAAATCTGAAATCTGTACTATAACTAGTTGTTGGGGTGTACTTTGAAATATATTGCTTTTTTGTATATATGTTATTTTTCACAATAAAAAAATTGAGAGCCAGATATGGAATGGAAATAAGAATTTTATGAATGTTACAACTATTTGTCATAGGATAGGAAGATAAATTTGGAATCTTTGAATCTTTAGCTCAAATAAGGAAAATAATATAATTATTTAGGTTGTTGGAGTCTTTCAAATAAATTGGTGGCTATAAAAGAATATTAAAAATAAAAGTGATAGAGGCTTGTTCCAACCCACCTCTTGGGGAGGCTTGGGTCAGGGCAGCCCAAAGACAGGACACATCAGACATGGAGTTAGACAAGAATTTTAAGTAGGACTTGTGAATAGGAAAGGATCTTCCACAATGGCAGCCGACCATGGAAAATGGAAGTTAATGCTCCACAGAGGGGGAGTACAAGGGCTTATAAGGGTTTAGGACAAGGGTATGAGAACAGAGTGTTAGCAGGGTCCCATGACATGGGTTTGTTATCAACTTGTAATCAAAGGAGGAGAGTTCCATTGTCTTGTTTAGGATACCATTTGTACATTCCTTCCCCTCTGAGGAGGTCTGATGACCTTTAATGTTTGCTCCAGTGATGTGGGTAGTTACATGCAATGACCTGCTGTCAATATGAAGGGGAATCTTGGGCCCTGAGTCCCCACAATCCACCCCCATGCAGCAGACTATGTTGACCATTGGACAGACATTGCATCCATATTCCACAACAACAGTATAAGAGACAACAGAACACTAGGAGCCCCTGCACAGAGTTAACAACCCTACAAAAAGATGTCACCATGACCAAGAAAGGGAATTAACCATTTTCCAATTACAGGCGTTTGAGGTAAGGAGTTTTATAGGTGTCAGTGACATAGAGTTGTTCCCATATATAATATCCGGTATTCTTTTTCAGATTTTTCCAGTGCGTTGAATTCTGCCAGGCCAGCAGGGTATTCCATGCAGTACAATTTGCAGGGGTCATAGACCAAGGAAGAACAGTAGCGCCTGAAGATGGCAAATTTGTGCACACCCAAAATTGGGTCTGATTGTGGGTATGAATTACTGCTGAGGCTCCCAATAGAAAGATGTTTGCTAGGGCTCTATGGGTGAAAAGAAAGATGTTTATGGGAAACAATAAGGGGTAATTTCTGCTAATTTAACAATATACATGCTCGAGTTACTTTGGTTGACAACAAGGTATCAGGCAGAGGAACAGTATGGGGAGGTTTAAAATACCAGATATTTTCCCTCTGCAAATCTTGAGAGCTCTCCACCATTACATCAATTGTTAACAAGGTATAAGAAGGGTCCACATAGTCATACATAAAGTTCCCATGGGAACAGGAGTTCCTGGATTGTTGATAAAGATTTTAACAGGTATTTTCTGAATAAATTGAAGTCTTATTACAATATTTTGAAAAGCTGCTATTCCCCAGGGACTTAGGATTCCTAACCAATGTGGCTGCATAGGCTAGTACCAACACCAATTGACCTCATCTTCCCCATTTTGTATGGTCTGAGGCACAGGCAGCAACAAGTTATTACAATTTCCTTGCTTAGGATGTAAGGAGGATGACCATTTAACTTGAATTCTCAATGCTTGCATCAGTCCTGCCATTAGGGAATGGTTCAGCAGCCCATGGTATTGCATTCAAGTGGGTTAAAGCCTTAGAGAACCTTTTAGTCTAGTGCTGCAAGGGCCTCTTATCATCTTTTAGCTGTTTCTTTAACAAGCCATTTATTCTTTCAATAAGGCCTACACCTGTGGAATTGTAGGGCAGATGGAAGGTCCAAATGATGTTCTGGTTCATGGACCAGGATTAGGCTATCTGCCCAGTGAAAGATGCCCCCTGCTCACTGTCTATTGGTGTAGGCACTTGAATTAGTTAGGGTTCTCTAGAGAAGCAGAATCAACAGGATATATTCATAAATATAAAATTTGTAAAAGTGTCTCACATAACCATGGGAACTTAGATTTGCAAATCGGTAGGGCAGGCTGTGAAGCTGATGATTCCGATGGAAGGTCTGGACAAACTCCACAGGAAAGGATCGCTGACCATAGCTGAAAGAGCGCCTGTCTTTTCTGAATCCTCCTTAAAAGGCTTCCAGTGATTAGATTACGCATCACTTCATTAAAGACTCTCCCCTCGGCTGATTACAAATGGAATCAGCTGTGGATGCAGCCAATGTGATGATGATTTATTTCTATGAAATGTCCCATAGCAACAGACAGGCCAGCACTTGCCCAACCCGACACACAGGTACCACCACTGGCCAAGTTGACACATGAACCTGACCATGACAGCACTCCATACAGAGTGCTCATTTCTCTAAACTTTGGATGGTGGCCCTCAGGTTCACCTTTCCCAGTGGGAAAGCTAACAATAGCCCTATAGTTGCACCCGTGGTAGTAAAAACATTCCCTCCAAGAGTGGAAGGGGACTGATGTAGTCTACTTGCCTCTGGGTTACCAGGGTTTGTGACCACCTGATGTGTTTCATCTGGTGTAGTAGCTTATGTGGTCAACATAGGAAGCATGAAAGACACTCTCTAGTGATGTGCACTGGCTGCTGGCATGTGATTGGCAACTGGAATTTTCAGTGTTGGCATGTGTCTTAGATGCCTTTCCACAATTCTTATCTCCTGAGGGAAAAGACTTGTCTCCAGAGGGACAAGACTTCTGAATATTCATGCTCCTACTTCCAGGTTGTAAAGCCTTTGTAAAAAGCCCAGCTGTCAGTACAGATAGTACATCTTCTGGCTCATGCACTGTTACTATCCATATTGCTCTTAACTGAGCCTATTGACTGCCCTACATAGTGCCAGTCTCCCACCATACAGTGTCAGTACTGGGTTGTACTGCCACAACTGTCCACAACTGTAAGCAGAACCATCAGTGTACCAAGCAGGCTTGGGAATGATACCTGTGACTTCTGTAGTATCATTTCATCAGCTATTTCAGGTGCTGTGATTTTAGCTATTGAATTCTCTATATAGGACACTGATCTGAGAATTTCATGCATTTCTGTACTCAAAGGGCAGGTATTGAAAATGCTGCACTGTAGCAGATAGGCTTTCCATTCATTCAATGTGCTCAATTGGGCACTGCCAGAGTGTGGCTTAGAAGCTGTGTCATTTATCTACCCCTGAATGGGGATGACCACTAAGAAAAATTTTTTATTGGAGAAATTGTGGGCTTACAAAAAAATCATGCATAAAACATTGGATTTCTATATACACCCTATTATTGA
The DNA here is from genome assembly GCF_023851605.1 of Tamandua tetradactyla. Taxonomy (NCBI): domain Eukaryota; kingdom Metazoa; phylum Chordata; class Mammalia; order Pilosa; family Myrmecophagidae; genus Tamandua; species Tamandua tetradactyla. The sequence goes on along the minus strand of NC_135341.1, from coordinate 48,217,382 downwards.
CATCTTGCCTTAGTGTGGTACATTTGTTGCAGTTGGTGCAATTATATGTTTTTATAATTGTACTATTAACTATATTCCATAGTTTAACTTAAGGTTCATTGTTTGTATAATGCAGTTTCACAGATTTTTTTTTTAAAAAACTTTATCCTATTACCATATATACAATATAATATTTCTCCTTTTCACCACATCCAGATATATATTTCAGTGCTGTTAATTATGTTCACAATGTCATGCTACCATCACCACCATCCATTACCAAAACATTTCCACTGTTCTACATAGGAGCTCTGTACATTTCTTGAAGAAAATAAAAATACAAGTAGAAAGAACACGTAAACATCCCAAACCCCCTTCCCCCCTATTGTTTATTTTTTATCTTTTTTTCTTACTCATCTGTCTTTATACTGGACAAAAGGAATATTAGTCATAAGGTTTGCACAATTACACAGACAAGGTTATCCAATCATCTTCAAGATTCATGGCTATTGGATTACAATTCAACAGATTAAGGTATTTCCCTCTAGCTACTCCAATACACCAAAAACTGAAATGGGATATCTTTATATTGCATAAAGGCAATGTCCAGAATGACCTCTCAACTCTATTTGAAATCCCTCAGTCTCTGTAACGTTATTTTGTTTCATTTCTCTTCCCCCTTTTGGTCAAGAAGGCTCTCTCACTCCCTCATTGCCAAGGCAAGGATCATCCCTGGGTGTCATCCGTGGGTGTCTCATCTCATGTTGCCAAAGATATTTACACCCCTGGGAATCATGTCCCACATAGGTAGGAGGGCAATGGATTCACATACGGAGTTGGTGTATAGAGAGAAAGTCCACATCTGAGCAACAGAAGAGTTTCTCTGGGGATACTCTTAGGTATAATCATAAGTAGACTGGCTTCTCTTCTGCAGGATATATTTCATAATGGCCAGCCCCAAGATTGAGGGCCTGGCACATCAAATTGGCAGTTCCCCAATGCTTGTGAGAATATCAGGTCTTCCCCAAGTGGAGAAGTTGAATATTTCCACCTTTTCCCCGAGTCCCTCAAGAGAACTTTGTAAATATTTTTTAATATTCTGCCCAGATTACTCTGGGATATATCAGGCATCACACCATCCTGTACAAACCAACTAGATTTCACTCCCTATTCAAGGTTCTATGTAATTATGGTGTTCAAATAAGCTAACCATACAAGTTAAATTATGTGATGTGCTACTGAAAATATAAATTTTGCACCAAATAAATATCTCTTCCTTTGGTCTCCCACAGAAGTTGAAGTTTTAAAATACAGTCAATATCACCCTTTACCCTTTAGTCTGATATACCTTAGTCCTTCTCAGATTAGCTTCATTCATACCTCTAGTGGAAGTCTGATCACTTTTTTAATGTTTGTAACAGTTGCTGTAAGGGATAATGCTGACTTTCATTGCTGCAGAACTCTAGGTCTGAGTCTCAGGTGTCGCACAAATATCCTAAATTCCAGGGAATGATCAGGTTATACACAAACATCTCAGTATCTCAGAATTTAGAAGTAACAGTTACAACCCTGGAATAGATGTGACTACTGTAAGAGCAAACACTCTAGGAACTTTTACAACAGGCCTTCAGTGATAACCTATGCTCTTGAATTCAGTTCTCAGAGTTTGCACATTATACTTAGGACATGCTAGTGAGGCATTACAGGAATTGTCTTCTTCATTTCTGGCTTGTTTCACCCAACAAACTGTCCTCAAGGTTCATGCATCTTGTATGCCTGACTTCATTCTTTCTTGCAGCCACTCAATAGTCCATTGTATGTATACATCATAGTTCCCCCTTCCATTCCTCAGTCTATGTACCCTTAGGCCACCTCCATCCATGGCAAATTGCGAACATTGCCACCATAAACACAAGTGTAGAACTGTCTATCAGAGTTCCCACTCTCAGTTCCTCTAAGTATACACCTAACTACAGAGTTTCAGGGTCATATGGAAATTCTACCCCTAGCCTCCTGTGGAGCCACCACACTGAACTACTTCCCTACCAACAGTGAACAGGTGCATCTTTCTCTCCACATTTTCTACAGCACTTGCATGTCTCTGTCTATTTCTTAAACATTTTTTATTGTGAAATATAACATATCCAAGGCAAAGAAAGAAAAGGCAATAATTCAAAGTACACTTCAACAAGTAGTGACAGAACAGATTTCAGAGTTTGTTGTAGGTTGCCATTACACAATTTCAGATTTTCCCTTCTAGTTGCTCCAAAACACTGGTGGTTAAAAGATATATCAATATAGTGATTCAGTAGTCATACTCATTTATTAAATTCTATTTTCTCTGTTATAACTTCTCTTTCTCCTTTGATCCTTCTCCCAACCTATAGGGATCTTTAGACAATTACTGTTTTGACTTTTTCATGTTGAGAAGGGGTGTCAACACTAAAGGAGAGGAGGATGTGATTAGTTTATACTCTTGGAGAGGCTGGGCCCTCTGAGTTTCAGGATTTGTCTGGCCTAGGAACCTTCTGGAAATTATAGGTTTCAGGAAACTAAACTTAGTGCATGGAATTTTTATAGAGTCTCAATTCAAACATGTATTAGCTAAGGTTCTCTAGAGAAACAGAATCAACAGGAGAGATCTGTAAATATAAAATTTATAAAAGTGTCTCACACAACCATGGGGATATAAGGGTCCAAGATCTATAGAGCAGGTCATGAGCTGGCAGCTCCAATGAAGGTCCTCAATGAACTCTCAGGAGAGCTGGCTGGCTGAAACAGAAAGAGTGATTTTCTCTTCTGAGTCCTCCTTAAAAGCCTTAAAGTAATTAGATTAAGTGTGGCTCATGCAGAAGACACTACCTTAGGTGACTGCAAATGAATCTAATCATTGCAGAGCCCTAGGTGTTTTTAAGAGTTAAAAGGAGTGCAGGGGGAAAACTGCTATTGCATGCTATGAGCTATGTTCAAAAGGAAAACATCAGCACTACCACAGCAACAGGAGAGGTAAATAATGGGGTGAGGGACAAAAGTTAAGAGAAGGTTTAGAGTTCCTATTTGGTGAGGGTGTGTTTACTGGTTTTCCGTCTCTTGGGAACAATGAAATTATGTAAAATTGAGAATGTTGATGGACTGTGGACTTTGGGCCCTCTACATGATGCCCAATGAATGCACGTGGCTGGAGGATGCACTGATGGAGAAGTAGAATGGCAAACGATCATGTATACTTATGAATGAAGGCTGTGATACTACAAAAAGGAACAATGATGTTAATGAACATGTGGGACATTTGGTGAGACAAAATAAGCCAGAAACAAAAAAAATAACAATGGTATGGTCACCTTTAGAAAATGCTTATAAGAAAACAGGGGCCTAGATTGTAAGCTTTTAGAGTAGGCCCATTAAGTCCAGAGTGGTGATTATTATTTCTGGATTTTAAGAGGCTGTTTTATTTATATAACCTGATAATTAGAGATGAGAATGAAGCCAAACAGATTGGGGTTAAAGTAATTCAGAACATAGGGGTAAGGAAGACAGTGTCTATATTTTAGAACCACACATACTCTTTGAGACCAATGGAAGAAAGGTTTATTTGATCTGGAACTGAAATTTTCTATAGTGCGTAATCTAACTCAACCTATCTGTACAGCTCATTTGAACAACTGAACCACAGGGAGCACAGAATGAGAAAGAGGTCCTTTAATCCTGTATAGATTATTGTAATGCCTGGAAACATCCTAGAGTATATTAACCAGATAATCAAAAAGTATTGGCAAGGGCGGGCCATGGTGGCTCAGCAGGTAAGAATGCTTGCCTGCCAAGCCCGAGGACCCGGGTTCGATTCCCGGTGCCTGCCCATGTTAAAAAAAAAAAAAAAAGTATTGGCAAAGTCCCATGAGGGATAGGAGAAAGAATATGGAACTATTAAACCTTACCATCAGGGAATCCCCTGATACTGTGTCAAACTTTAGGGACACCCAAATCAATAGGCCATGCCCTCAATCATAAGGCTTACTCTTATGAAGCTTATGTAGGTAGCATAGAAGCTTAGATTACCTATAGGAATGCCTAAGAGTTACTTCTGGAGGACCTCTGTTGTTGCTCAGATGTGTCCTCAGTCTCTCTAAACCCAACTCTGCAAGTGAAATCATTGCCCGCCCCCCTACATGGGACATGACATCTAGGGGAGAAAGTTGCCCCGGCGATGTGGGAGAGGACTCCCAGGATGAATCCAGACCTGGCACTGTGGGATCAACAATTACATCCTGACCAAATGGGGAAAAGAAGTGTAATTAATAAAGTATCAGTGGCAGAGAGAGTTCAAATGGAGTTGAAAGGTTACTCTGGAGATTGCTGTATGCAATCATGTAGGCCTTGCTACCTATCATAACCTGCCAATCCCCAACCGGGACTGTTCCAGCCAATCCTAAAGAACAACTACATTTAGTAGTTGTTTATAAGATTCTACAAGGGTTCTAGGCACTAGAGTAACTTTCCAGAAACCTACAACCTCCAGATGGGTCCCTGGTCCAGATAAGTCCTGAAACCTAGCCCAGCCTCTCCAGAACATCAGATAGTTCTATCTCTCTACCGTATATTAGTGACAGACCCTTCCAGTAGCAAAAATTTAGAATTGCCATAGCCCAAACAACCCCAATAAGAGGTATGGAAAGATGAAAGGTGATGGTGGAATTATATGTAGAAGATAGGATTTAACAAATGAATATGAATGCTGAATCATTAAATTGATATCTCTTTTACTCTCCAGTATTTTAGAGCAGCTAGAAGTAAAAACCTAAAATTGTGAAATTGTAACCCAGGTCAAACTTTGAAATATGTTCTACAACTAATTGTGGTGCTGTGCTTGGAAAGTTATAGCATTTTTGCGTATATGTTATTGTTCACAAGAAAGAAGGAAAACAAGTCAAGTGTAATGATAAAAAAGTATTTAAGTCCTCTAGCCTCCTATATTCTGGAGCAGCTAGAAGGAAAAATATGAGAGTATTGTATGGTAGCCCATGACAAACTCCGGGATCTATCCTGTAACCACTTTTTGCAGAGTGTTTTGAAAACTATTGATTTTTTATTTATTTGCTTTGTATATATGTTATACTATACAATGAAAGAAGTTAATAAAAAAAAAGGGTTAACAGGAGTAATGCTGGGTGAGGTGTAGCAAACCATGGCAATTAGCTCTATCTAACTGAAGTTTCCATCAGAGTAGCTTCCAGGATAGTCTCTTGCCTCTATTTTATCTCTCTTATCCATTAATACCTTATTTTATTACATTTCTTTTCCCCATTTTGGTCAGGAAGGCATTGCGAATACCATGGTGCCAGGGCCAGACTCATCCCTGGGAGTCACATCCCACCATGTCAGGGAGACTTTCAGCCCTGAATGTCTTGTTCCATGTAGGGAGGAGGGTAATGATTTTCCTTGAAGAGTTGGGGTTACAGAGAGAGGACACATCTGAGCAACAAAAAGAGGTTACCTGGAAATAACTCTTAGTCTCATTATAGGTAGTCTTAGCTTCTCTACTACAGAAATAAGTTTCATAAGGGTAAGCCTCAAAATTGAAGGGTTTTACCTATTTTCTTCAGAGTCACCAACAGTTAAGGGGTAACTGGGGTTTCCCAGATGGGAATGATTAATAGTTTCACATACTTTTTTTCCTTCAGACCTTCAAGGGACTCTACCAATACTTTTTAATTATCAGCCAATCATAGTCTGAGATGTATCTGGGTATTTCACTGAGCTATTCAGAATTACAAGCCCTTGTTCCCATTCTGGATTCCAAGAGTTTATTTTGCTTAAATGAGCTACCCAGACAGGTAGATTTAGATAGTGTGTTACAGAAAATTTAGGTTCTAGACATAACAAACTGCTCTTACTGTGATCTCACACAGTAGGTACTAGAGTACATACACTATCATCTTTTAGCCTGTGTTCTGATTTTTCTTAGTCCCAGACAGATTAGCTTCATTTTTATCTCTAATTGAAGCCTGACCTCTGTCTCAATTGTGTTAACGGTTATTGTATATAGATGTGCTAACTTTCTGGGTGGCAGCACTCCATTTCTGTGCCTTAAGTGTCACAAAGTTGCTCAAAGTTCCAGGAAAATACCAGCTAATACAATAGAGCTCAGTGTCTCAGAATCTAGAAATACACTTACAACTTCAGACTAAGAGTGGCTGCTATAAAGGCTTACAATCTAAGCTCCAACTCTCTTATAAGTATTTTCTGAAAGAGACATTAGCATATTTGTTCTTTTGTTTCTGGCTTATTTTGCACAACACATCATCCCCAAGGTTTATTCAGTTCACTACATCCCTCTCGAAAGCCTTTCTTTTTGTAGTTGTACCATATTCCATCATATAAATGTATCACAGTTTGCCATTCTGCTTCTCAGTCATTGCATCCTTTGGCTCCCTCCATTTATTAGGCATCATGGATAATGTCAAAAGAAAACCATGTTCACAATATCCTCACTTGGTTGTATAATCAGCAGCACTCTCAATTTTAGATAATTTGCATTGGTCCATAGAGACAAAGAACTGACAGACCCAGTCTCAACAAATAGCAAATCAAAACTACCTCTTATCACTGTCTTTCCCTCCTAATTAGTTGTACTTGGTAGTTCTGAGGTACTGTTGATGTCTTCCTATTAACAATTGTCCATAGCATGGAATTTTAGCTTTCCCCCATACCCCTCTATTATGGACTCTTTGTCCAATATCAAACCTTTGAAATAGTTCATGCAATAATTTATGTATAATTGTAGATGTAATCAATGGGATACATGGCACTATACATTCCCTTTCAATCATATTCATTGTCAATATGGTAATGTTAACAAATGGACATTAAGCACAAGATAAGATGCTCAATATCATTAGCTATTAGGTAGATATAAATCCACAGTACAAAGGGATACCATTCACATTTACTCTAGAAGAAGTACTATTAAAAAAATGGAAAATAACAAATGGTGGCAAGGATGTGGAGAAATAGGAACACTCGTTCATTGTTGGTGGAAATGTACAATGGTGCAGTCACAGTGAAATGTAATTAACACCACTGAACTGTATATTGAAAAGGGATAAAAATTTGGTGGTTCCTCAGAAAGTATAAAATTTCCATATGAATCACAATCACAACTAAGTACATATATCCAAAAGTACTGAAAACAGGGATGTGAACATATATTTGCATTCCAATGTCCATAGAGGTATTAATATCAATTCCAAAAGTTGGAAGCAACCCAAGTGTCCATCAACAGATGAATGGATAGACAAAATGTGATTTATACATTTAGTGGAATATTATTTGGCTGTGAAAGGAATGAGGTTCTAGTCCACACTATAACATGGATGAATCTTGAAGACATCATGTTGAGTGAAATAATCCAGACACAAAAGGGCAAATATTGTTACAATCTCACCTCTATGAAATAAGAAGAATATGCAATTTCATAAAGTCAGAAACCAGAATACAGTTACCAGGGACTGGATGGGGGTGAAGAATAGGGAGTAAATGATTAATTAGTAGGGAGTTTCTATTTGGGGTGATGGAAAAGTTTTAGTAATGGATGATGTTAATGGAAGCACAACTTTGTGAATTTAATTAACACTACTGATTGTACATTTGAAAAGGGATAAAAAAGGAAAATTTAGGTTGTATATAAGTTACGACACCAAAACAAAACAAAGCAAAAAACCATAGAACTGAACAACATAAAGACTGAACCTTAATGTTAACAGTGGGCTAAACTTAATAGGATAATTTTAATAATATTGTCATCAATTGTAAAAAATTACCACACTAATACCAAATGCTAATAATCAGGAAAACTGTGTGTAAGAGGGTGGATATGTGGAAACTTTGTACTTTCTTCATGGCCTTTCTATATATATATATATGTATATATACATAAAATTGCTCTAATAAAAAAAGTTAACAAATATTTTTTAAAATATGGTAATGTTACTTATAACCCCACTAATTAGTTACCATAACTTCTATCCAAGTTCAACCTTGTGCCAGTTTGAAACTGTTGTGAACCCCAGAAAAGCCGTGTTCTTTAACCTTCATTCACTACTGTGGGTTGGGACTTTTTGATGAGGTGGTTTCCATGGAGTTGTGTCTCCACCCATTCAAAATGGGGTTGCTTATTGGAGTCCTTTAGAGGGAACAATTTTGGAAAAGCCTTCAGAGCTTACACAGGCACAGATGTTTGGAGATGAAGAAAGAAAATGCCCCTGGAGAACTGTTTGAAATGAGAAGCCAGAGGCCTCAGCGAATGCCAGCCACATGCCTTCCTAGCTGACAGAGGTGTTCTGGACCCATTGGCCTTTCTTGAGCCAAAGTATTTTTCCCTGGATGCCTTAGTTTGGACATTTTTATGGCTTAATAACTGTAAACATGCAACTTAATAAATTCTATTTTTAAAAGCCATTACATTGGTATATTGCATTCTGGCAGCTTTAGCAAACCAATACAAAGTTCACCGGGTAGGCTTTCCCCCATCACTAGCTTCTGTGTACCTGTAGGTCTGCCATATTCTAAAGAAAACTTTTACTCTAAGATTACCTTTACCAGAGTCATAATAGTAAAATGATACAGTACCTGTCCTTTTGTGTCTGATTTACTTCACTCAGCATTATGTTCTCAAGGTTCATCCATGTTGTCATATGTTTGGGACCTCATTTCATCTTATTGCTGCATAATATTCCATCATATGTATATACCACATTTTGTTTATCCATTCATCTGTTGATGGTTACTTGGGTTGTTTCCATGTTTTGACAATTGTAAATAATGCTGTTATGAACATCAGTGTGCAAATGTCTGTTTGTGTCACTGTTTTCAGTTCTTCTGGGTATATACCAAGTGTTGGTGTTGCTGGGTCACATGGCAATTCAATATTTAGTTTTTTGAGACTAAATATTGAGAGCCACCAAACTGTTTTCTACAGCAGCTGCACCATTATACATTCCCATCAACATGATAAGCATTCCAATTCCTCCACATCCTCTACAACATTTGTAGTTTTATGTTTGCTTAATAGTAGCCGTTCTTATAGGTGTGAGATAATATCTCATTGTTATCTTGATTTACATTTCAGTTATAGCTAATGAAAATGGGCATCTTTTCATGTGCTTTTTAGTCATTTGTGTTTTCTCTTTGGAAAAGTGTCTATTCATATCCTTTACCCATTTTAAAATTGGGTTGCTTGTTCTTTTGTTGCTGCACTGTGTAATTTCTTTATGTACACAGGATGACAAACCTTTATCTGATATGTGATTTCCAAATATTTTCTCCATTGAGTTGGTTACTTCTTAATCTTCATCTTTTTATAAATATTTTTACTGAGAAATCTTCAGACATATGCAGGCCATCCAAAGTATACATTAAAAGGCTCACAGTATCATCACATAGTTGTGCATTCATCACCATGATCATTTTGACAACATTTGCATCACTCCAGAAAAAGAAATAAAGAAAAAAACTCATATATCTCATACTCCTAGCCCCTCGCTCTCATTGACCACTAGTATTTCAATTTACCCCATTAATTTTACCCCTTATCCCTATTATGTATTTATTTTTACCCTTATTATTTTATTCATATGTCCATATTCTGGATAAAAGGAGCATCAGATACAAGGATTTCACAATCTGTGGTCACACTGTATTCCTTCAGCACCAAATACCCAATCTTTTCAAGGTATTGCCACCTAGTTGGCACCATAATTGGGTCTTCAAAAGGCCATTCCACCATTCTATCAACCCAGCTGCCACTGCATGATGGGGAAGATGATAAGACCAGAGAATTCCATGAGCTTGTGCCCATTCCTACACTTCATTTGCTGTGAAGTGGGTTCCTTGGTCAGAAGCAATGCTGTGTGGAATACCATGACAGTTGATAAGATATTCTGTAAGTCCATGGATGTTAGTTTTGGCAGAAGTATCACATGCAGGGAAGGCAAACCCATGTCCAGAGTATGTGTTTATTCCAGTTAGAACAAATTGCTGTCTCTTCCATGATGGAAGTGGCCCAATGTAATCAACCTGCTACCATACAGTAGGCTAATCACCTCGGGGAATGGTGCCAGATTGGGCACTGAGTATGGGTCTCTACTGATGGCAGATTGAGCACTCAGCCATGGCCATAGCCAGGTTGATCTTGGTGAGTAGAAGTCCATGTTGCTGACTCCATGCATAACTTCCATCCCTATCACCATGCCCACTTTGTTCATGAGCCCATTGGGTAATGGCAGGAGTGGCTGGGGAAAGAGGATGACTTGTATCCACAGGACGGATCATCTTATCCACTTCAATATTAAAACCTTCCTCTGCTGTAGTTACCCCCTGGTAAGCATTCCCATCCAACACAAATATATTCATATTATTTACCCACTCAGAAAGATCTATCCACATACCTCTTCTCCAGACTTCTTTCCCCAGATTTTCCAATCACGCTCCTTCCAAGTTTCTGACTATCCAGGCAAACCATTAGCAACATCCTATGAGTAAGTATACAAATGCATCTCTGGCCAGTTCTCCTTCCAAGAAAAATGGACAACATGGTGTACTTCTCAAAGTTCTATCCACTGGGAGGATTTCCTCACCACTGTCTTCCAGAGACATCCCAGAAAGCGATTGTAGTGCTGCAGCTGTCCACTTCTAGGTGGTACCTGACTATTCTGCGTAACCATCTGTAAACTCAACCTGAGTTTTTGCTTCCTCAGTCAACTGACTATAAAGAACTCCCCAAGAGGCCACAGCTCTGCTCTGGGAAAGAGAAGGTAATGTGGCAGAAATGGGGTCCATGAACATTTGGACCACTTCCTCATGGAACTTATTTGTGCCTTAGGTCCTATTGAAGTCCTATCACTTATATATGCATTTCCATTTCCTGATGGAGTGCTGCTGTGCATGCCCAACTTCATGGCTTGGTGAGTCAGACGACACCTAGCTCATGATAGGCAACTCAAGTCTCATGGTAACTTGGTGGCCCATGGTTAAGCATTCAGTTTATAGTAAGGCCCAGTAGTGGGCCAAAAACTGTTTCTCAAGAGGAGGGTTAATTATCTGCAGCAGATGCTAAGGCTTGACTCTGAAATTCTAAGGCTCTGCATTGTGATTCTCCTATAGGGGCCTCCCAAATGCTTCAGACAGCATCTTTATTTGCCACTGACTCTTCCAGCACCATTGCATCTGCTGGATCATATGGCCCAAGTGGCAGAGCAGCTTGCATAGCAGCCTGAACCTGCCACAGAGTCTACTCTTGTTTTAGTCCCCACTCAAAATTAGCAGCTTTTCTGGTTACTCAGTTTTCTAGTTAGCTAGCTGCTGGAATGCAATATACCAGAAACAGAACAGCTTTTAAAAAGAGGGAATTTATTAAGTTGCAAGTTTACAGTTCTAAGACCATGAAAATGCCCTGATTAAAGCAAGTCTATGAAAATGTCCATATTAAGACCCCAACAAGAGGTTACGTTCCCTCAAGAAAAGCTAATGAGGTTCAGGATTTCTCTCTCAACTGGAAAGGCATGTGGCAAACACAGTGATATCTGCTAGCTTTCTCTCTCATCTTCTTGTTTCATGAACCTCCCCAGGGCATATTCCTTCTTCATCTCCAAAGGTCTCTGGCTGTGTGGGCTCTCATGATTCTCATGGCTCCCTCAAGAAGTTCCTCCAGGAGTGTTTTCCTTCTTAAAGGATTCTAGTAAACTAATCAAGACCCATCTGGAATAGGTAGAGCATATCTTCCTGGAAGCCATCTAATCAAAAGTTACCATCCAAAATTGGGTAGATCACATCTGCATGGGAACAATAAAAAATTTCCCAGCCAATTAAGATGAGGCCAGATTAAATCAGGGTGGCACTAGCCCTATATGACTGGAGTCCTTATAGGCAAAGGAAATTTGGACATGAAAGTAGAAGCCACAGGAGGATACCAAAGAAGACAAATCACCATGAGACAGAGGCACACAAACCTCCATCAGAAAACCAGACTTCTGGGGAAGTACAGCCCTGACAGTACCTTGATTTCATATTCCAGCTTCCAGAACAGCAAAACAATAAATTCCTGTTGTTTAAGCCAACCAGCCTACAGTATTCAACAGAGAAATCCTGGTAAACTAAAACATGCAAGGGCCAGGTTTAGAGAGAATGTTTCAGTCATAATTGCACACGTTAGAAAAAATAAATGCTGATAAAATAATAATAATAATAATAATAATAACTTCCAGCCAGAAATAATGAATGATTAAAGGACATAGCTTTTATGGGGTCCACCACAAATTCCAACTGGCATACTCAATAAATGGGCTGGAGTAGCACATCCAAATAAGAAACATTCTGTCTTCAAAATCCAAAGAGGCTAATAAGGCCAGAACCTAACCATCACACTGACATATAAACTTTTCTTTTCTTGTTTATCCATTGACACAGACGTGCAAAATGGTCAGATGGTAGTCTCAGCTAAGTCAATGGAATTATTGTTTAACCCCTATTGGAAGAATTCTTGTCTTTGGTAAACAAACATTTTAACCACCAAAGCCCAGAGTCCAAAAGAATGGAAACAAAAACTTTAAGTCATTGGGTCTAATATCTCTATTATTAAATCCATTAATTTTGCCTAAGGAAGTGTGGTGAGTTTTTTCCATATTAATTATTAATTGATTGAGCCTTTATTATCTGCCAGATTCTGTTATGGTGCTCTGTGTACAATAAACAGAACATAAATTTCATTTACTTACTCCTGACAATAGTTCTATGAGCCAAGCATTAGAATATATTTTCATTGAGTGCTGCTATTCTGATACATTGTTCTCAGGAATTTCCATATATTACCTGATTTAATCATACAATCCCATGCATTTAATAGACAAATAAACTGAGGCTTGAGTCTAGTAATTTGCCCAAGGTCATGAAGCTCATGCTGTTGTGGGGCACAGCAAAAGAGAGACCACACAATTCAAAAAAATCTGCAAGCCAATTTGGAGTCTTTATTAGCCAGCCAGTGACTGCCTCAGAAACCTCCAAGAAGGAAGATTCAGAGAGCAGCCCTGAGAGGTTCTCAAGGGGGCTTATAAAGGCAAAAAATGAAAGCTTATCCACAGAAGCAGGAAAGGTGCATTATCTTTTTAGAGCCACATCTTGGTTTGCAGCTGCAAGCAAGCAAACTTATCTACAGAAGCAGAAAAATGCCATTAGCTCTTGCACAATACATCCCATTCTTTTAGTTTCTTAACAATGATTATTGTTCAATTTTTAACTCTTGAGGACTTTCCACCCTGGATCTTGTGACTCCAGATACCTTCTCCTTGCTAGGGCCTGATTTATTGCTCCTGACCCCCCACATTCCTCACTGGTTTTATGAGAGAATCAAATCATTGTTTCTATATTTTGATTATAAATCTGCTGATAGTGGGTTCGAAGGACTAATAATTTAATAGCTTGTATTCTTTTTTGCACATATGAGGTCAGACAGTTTATTATACAGGGTCCAAACATTAAACCTAATAATATGAGAATTAGGGGTCCTGTTATGGCGGTTAGGAGTGTGGTCAGCCATGGGGACCAGGAAAACAAATTTTCATACCAGTTGGTTTCAGCTTTCTGATGTTCCTCCTGCTCTCATAACCTGCTACAGACTAGGGATAGACTAGTCTGTAATTATTCCAGAATTTGCCCAAGGTCATGAAGCTCACACTGTTGTGGGGCACAGCAAAAGAGAGACCACACAATTCAAAAAAATCTGCAAGCCAATTTGGAGTCTTTATTAGCCAGCCAGTGACTGCCTCAGAAACCTCCAAGAAGGAAGATGTGTACTTCGGTGAACCTGGGCAACCAAATTGTGCCCCAGGTGCTCTGGCACCAGAATTCTCCCATCTGGGAGAATTTTCCAACCATCTGGATCTGTTCTAATGCCCAGAGTTTCACCCAGTTTAATTTCTTCCCTGGTATAATTTGGAGGGTTCGGCAGTACCCATCTCAGTAAGACAGGAAATATCTGCAGTGTCCCCACTGGTTTTTGGGCAACATCTTTTGCCATTCTATCAACCGGGGTATTTCCTCTGGCAGTTTGAGTTTCGGCAGTCTGATGTCCTTTGCAATGTATAACAGCTGCCCTTTTCAGCAACCAGATAGCCTGTAGCAAGGCGAGTATTTCTGGTATATTTTTTATTTCTTTTCCTCCTGATGTCAAAAGTCCCTACTCTTGATATAGTGCCCCATGGACGTGTGCACTTATGAAGGCATATCTGCTGTCTGTGTAGCTGTTGACAACCTTTCCCTTTCCCCACCTTAGAGCCTGGGTCAGAGCTATCAGTTCAGCCTTTTGGGTCAAAGTTCCATGTCCTAAGGCCTGAGCCCAGATGACCCAGTCCACGATTACCACCGCATACCTGATTCCTTCCAAGATGTAACTGCTCCCGTTTGTATATAATTCTTAATCAGGATTTGGCCAGGGGTTGTCAGTGAGGTCAGCCCTCAAGTTTGTGAGGGATTCCAGGACCTTGCGGCAGTCATGGATGGGCTTGGACAGGTCATCATCTGGGAGCAAGGTGGCGGGGTTAAGGGCTGTCACTTTCAGGAATCGGATTCTCGGGGGATCTAGTAGCAGTACTTAATACTGGGTTGTCCGGGCATTTGAGAGCCATCTCTTGGGTGGGCTTTTTAGTAATGTTTCTACTGAATGTGGGGCCACTATTTGTAAGTCCTGCCCCAGAGTTAATTTGGATGCTTCTTTAACCAAAATAGCACTGGCAGCAATGGCCTGGAGGCAGTTTGGCCATCCGGCTGCTACATAGTCTAGCCTCTTAGACAGGTAGGCAACCGGCCTTTTCCATGGTCCTAATATTTGGGTTAGGACCCCTTTTGCTATTCCCCGGGCCTCAGCAACATGTAGTTGAAAGGGTTTTGAGATGAAGAAGATGGAAGCTTAGTAAGGTACGTGCATCTTAGTTCCTCCTCTATAGCAACTATTAGGTGAACAGAAACAGTGCAGAACAGCTCCTGGGGCCACGGCAGGGAATGGACACACAGTGTACGCCAGTCTGGACTGGCTAGTCTGACTGCGAGACTCTGCTACAGTGAGATCCCCGAGCGGCGCGCGATTCCCCGAGCCGCAGCAGCTGTGGCAGCCGGAGCTCCTCCTTCCCACCTTCCCGGGCCGGCTGAGAGTCTCGGAGAGGCAAGTTTCCCAAGCTGCGGCAGCCGGTGCCCCTCTTTTGCGGGTGGCTTCCTGGACCGGCTATGAGTCTTGGATCAGAGGGCTACCCAAGCCGCAGCGGCCGGCGCCCCTCTTTTGCGGGCGGCTTCCTGGACCGGCTATGAGTCGCGGATCAGAGGGTTACCCAAGCCGCAGCGGCCGGCGCCCCTCTTTTGCGGGCGGCTTCCTGGACCAGCTACGAGTCTCGGATCAGAGGGCTACCCAAGCCGTGGTGGCCGGCGACCGGTGCCTCTCCCCTGCAGGCGGCTTCCTGGTCCGGTGGCGAATTCCCCGGGCCGCTGCGGCCGGCGACTGACACCCCTCCAGGGAGAGGAGGGAATTTCTGACAGTAGCAGGGACTGGGTCCAACCAAACACCAATAGGGGAATTAATAAAGGAGCCACAATCTCCCCTCAAGCCGTGGCAGCTGGCGCCCCCACCACGCACAGCCCCCCGGACCAACTGAGAGAATTGGATCGGAAATCGCCAGGCCGCAGAGAATGGTGACTGGGGGGATCCCTTCCAAACACGTGAGACAAACGTGTGCCACGAGCGCCACATACTGGGCAGGATAAGAAAAACAGAACCCAGAGATTTCACAGAAAAATCTTACAACCTTGTTGGGTCCGACACCCAGGGAAATCTGACTAAATGCCCAGACGCCAGCAGAAGATAACGGATCACGCTAAAAAAATTGAAAATATGGCCCAGTCAAAGGAACAAACCAATAGTTCAAATGAGATACAGGAGCTGAGACAACTAATGCTGAATATACGAACAGAAATGGAAAAACTCTTCAAAAATGAAATCGATAAATTGAGGGAGGACATGAAGAAGACATGGGCTGAACAAAAAGAAGAAATAGAAAAACTGAAAAAACAAATCACAGAACTTATGGAAGTGAAAGATAAAGTAGAAAAGATGGAAAAAACAATGGATACCTACAATGATAGATTTAAAGAGACAGAAGATAGAATTAGTGATTTGGAGGATGGAACATCTGAATTCCAAAAAGAAACAGAAACTATCGGGAAAAGAATGGAAAAATTTGAACAGGGTATCAGGGAACTCAAGGACAATATGAACCGCACAAATATACGTGTTGTGGGTGTCCCAGAAGGAGAATAGAAGGGAAAAGGAGGAGAAAAACTAATGGAAGAAATTATCACTGAAAATTTCCCAACTCTTATGAAAGAACTAAAATTACAGATCCAAGAAGTACAGCACACCCCAAAGAGATTAGACCCAAATAGGTGTTCTCCAAGACACTTGCTAGTTAGAATGTCAGAGGTCAAAGAGAAAGAGAGGATCTTGAAAGCAGCAAGAGAAAAACAATCCATCACATACAAGGGAAACCCAATAAGACTATGAGTAGATTTCTCAGGCAAGAAGACAGTGGGATGATATATTTAAATTACTAAAAGAGAAAAACTGCCAACCAAGACTCCTATATCCAGCAAAATTGTCCTTCAAATATGAGGGAGAAATTAAAACATTCTTAGACAAAAAGTCACTGAGAGAATTTGTGACCAAGAGACCAGCTCTGCAAGAAATACTAAAGGGAGCACTAGAGTCAGATACAAAAAGACAGAAGAGAGAGGTATGGAGAAGAGTGTAGAAAGAAGGAAAATCAGATATGATATATATAATACAAAAGGCAAAATGGTAGAGGAAAATATTATCCAAACAGTAATAACACTAAATGTTAATGGACTGAATTCCCCAATCAAAAGACATAGATTGGCAGAATGGATTAAAAAACAGGATCCTCTATATGCTGTCTACAGGAAACACATCTTAGACCCAAAGATAAACATAGGTTGAAAGTGAAAGGTTGGGAAAAGATATTTCATGCAAATAACAACCAGAAAAGAGCAGGAGTGGCTATACTAATATCCAACAAATTAGACTTCAAATGTAAAACATTTAAAAGAGACAAAGAAGGACACTATATACTAATAAAAGGAACAATTAAACAAGATGACATAACAATCATAAATATTTATGCACCGAACCAGAATGCCCCAAAACATGAGGAATATACTGCAAACACTGAAAGGGAAATAGACTCATATACCATAATAGTTGGAGACTTCAATTCACCACTCTTATCAATGGACAGAACATCTAGACAGAGGATCAATAAAGAAATAGAGAATCTGAATATTACTATAAATGAGCTAGACTTAACAGACATTTATAGGACATTACATCCCACAACAGCAGGATACACCTTTTTCTCAAGTGCTCATGGATCATTCTCAAAGATAGACCATATGCTGGGTCACAAAGCAAGTCTTAACAAATTTAAAAAGATTGAAATCATACACAACACTTTTCGGATCATAAAGGAATGAAGTTGGAAATCAATAATAGGCGGAGTGCCAGAAAATTCACAAATACGTGGAGGCTCAACAACACACTCTTAAACAACGAGTGGGTCAAAGAAGAAATTGCAAGAGAAATTAGCAAATACCTCGAGGCGAATGAAAATGAAAACACAACATATCAAAACTTATGGAACGCAGCAAAGGCAGTGCTAAGAGGGAAATTTATTGCCCTAAATGCCTATATCAGAAAAGAAGAAAAGGCAAAAATGCAGGAATTAACTGTCCACTTGGAAGAACTGGAGAAAGAACAGCAAACTAATCCCAAAGCAAGCAAAAGGAAAGAAATAACAAAGATTAGAGCAGAAATAAATGAAATTGAAAACATGAAAACAATAGAGAAAATCAATAAGACCAAAAGTTGGTTCTATGAGAAAATCAATAAGATTGATCGGCCCTTATCAAGATTGACAAAAAGAAGAAGAGAGAGGATGCAAATAAATAAGATCAGAAACGGAAGAGGAGACATAACTACTGACCTCACAGAAATAAAGGAGGTAATAACAGGATACTATGAACAACTTTACGCTAATAAATACAACAATTTAGAGGAAATGGACGGGTTCCTGGAAAGACGTGAACAACCAACTTTGACTCAAGAAGACATAGATGACCTCAACAAACCAATCACAAGTAAAGAAATTGAATCAGTCATTCAAAAGCTTCCTAAAAAGAAAAGTCCAGGACCAGACGGCTTCACAAGTGAATTCTATCAAACATTCCAGAAAGAATTAGTACCAACTCTCCTCAAACTCTTCAAAAAAATCGAAGTGGAGGGAAAACTACCTAATTCATTCTATGAAGCCAACATCACCCTCATACCAAAACCAGGCAAAGATATTACAAAAAAAGAAAACTACAGGCCAATCTCTCTAATGAATATAGATGCAAAAATCCTCAATAAAATTCTAGCAAATCGTATCCAATAACACATTAAAAGAATTATACATCATGACCAAGTAGGATTCATCCCAAGTATGCAAGGATGGTTCAACATAAGAAAATCAATTAATGTAATACACCATATCAACAAATCAAAGCAGAAAAATCACATGATCATCTCAATTGATGCAGAGAAGGCATTTGACAAGATTCAACATCCTTTCCTGTTGAAAACACTTCAAAGGATAGGAATACAAGGGAACCTCCTTAAAATGATAGAGGGAATATATGAAAAACCCACAGCTAATATCATCCTCAATGGGGAAAAATTGAAAACTTTCCCCCTAAGATCAGGAACAAGACAAGGATGTCCACTATCACCACTATTATTCAACATTGTGTTGGAGGTTCTAGCCAGAGCAATTAGACAAGAAAAAGAAATACAAGGCATCAAAATTGGAAAGGAAGAAGTAAAACTATCACTGTTTGCAGACGATATGATACTATACGTCGAAAACCCGGAAAAATCCACAACAAAACTACTAGAGCTAATAAATGAGTACAGCAAAGTAGCAGGTTACAAGATCAACATTCAAAAATCTGTAGCATTTCTATACACTAGCAATGAACAAGTGGAGGGGGAAATCAAGAAACAAATCCCATTTACAATTGCAACTAAAAGAATAAAATACCTAGGAATCAATTTAACTAAAGAGACAAAAAACCTATATAAAGAAAACTACAAAAAACTGCTAAAAGAAATCACAGAAGACCTAAATAGATGGAAGGGCATGCCGTGTTCATGGATTGGAAGACTAAATATAGTTAAGATGTCAATCCTACCTAAATTGATTTACAGATTCAATGCAATACCAATCAAAATCCCAACAACTTGTTTTTCAGAAATAGAAAAACCAATAAGCAAATTTATCTGGAAGGGCAGGGTGCCCCGAATTGCTAAAAACATCTTGAGGGAAAAAAACAAAGCTGGAGGTCTCGCACTGCCTGACTTTAAGGCATATTATGAAGCCACAGTGGTCAAAACAGCATGGTATTGGCATAAAGATAGATATATCGACCAATGGAATTGAATAGAGTGCTCAGATATAGACCCTCTCATCTATGGACATTTGATCTTTGATAAGGCAGTCAAGCCAACTCACCTGGGACAGAACAGTCTCTTCAATAAATGGTGCCTAGAGAACTGCATATCCATAGGCAAAAGAATGAAAGAAGACCCATATCTCACACCCTATACAAAAGTTAACTCAAAATTGATCAAAGATCTAAACATTAGGTCTAAGACCATAAAACAGTTAGAGGAAAAGTGTAGGGAGATATCTTATGAATCTTACAATTGGAGGCAGTTTTATGGACCTTAAACCTAAAGCAAGAGCACTGAAGAAGGAAATAAATAAGTGGGAACTCCTCAAAATTAAACACTTTTGTGCATCAAAGAACTTCATCAAGAAAGTAGAAAGACAGCCTACACAATGGGAGACAATATTTGGAAATGACATATCAGATAAAGGTCTAGTATCCAGAATTTATAAAGAGATTGTTCAACTCAACAACAAAAAGACAGCCAACCCAATTACAAAATGGGAAAAAGACTTGAACAGACACCTCTCAGAAGAGGAAATACAAATGGCCAAAAATCACATGAAGAGATGCTCAATGTCCCTGGCCATTAGAGAAATGCAAATCAAAACCACAATGAGATATCATCTCACACCCACCAGAATGGCCATTATCAACAAAACAGAAAATGACAAGTGCTGGAGAGGATGCACTTATCCACTGTTGGTGGGAATGTCAAATGGTGCAACCACTGTGGAAGGCAGTTTCCTCAAAAAGCTGAATATAGAATTGCCATACGACCCAGCAATACCATTGCTGGGAATCTACTCAAAGGAATTAAGGGCAAAAACTCAAACGGACATTTGCACGCCAATGTTTATAGCAGCGTTATTTACAATTGCAAAGAGATGGAAACAGCCAAAATGTCCATCAACAGACAAGTGGCTAAACAAACTGTGGTATATACATACGATGGAATGCAGCTTTAAGACAGGATAAACTTATGAAGCATGTAATAACATGGATGGACCTAGAGAACATTATGCTGAGTGAGTCTAGCCAAAAACTAAAAGACAAATACTGTATGGTCCCAATGATCTGAATCGACATTCGAGAATAAACTTGGAATATGTCATTGGTAACAGAGTCCAGCAGGAGTTAGAAACAGGGTAAGATAATGGGTAATTGGAGCTGAAGGGATACAGACTGTGCAACAGGACTAGATACAAAAACTCAAAAATGGACAGCACAATAATACTTAATTATAAAGTAATCATGTTAAAACACTGAATGAAGCTGCATCCGAGCTATAGGTTTTTGTTTTGTTTTGTTTTGTTTTTACTACTATTACTTTTATTTTTTTCTCTATATTAACATTCTATATCTTTTTCCATTGTCTTGCTAGTTCTTCTAAACCGATGCAAATGTACTAAGAAATGATGATCATGCATCTATGTGATGATGTTAAGAATTACTGATTGCATATGTAGAATGGTATGATTTCTAAATGTTGGGTTAATTTCTTTTTTCCGTTAATTAATAAAAAAAAAAAAAAGAAAGGGTTTTGACACGTCAGGCAAGGTTAAGGCAAGAGCGCTTACAAGTGCCCATTTTAGCATTTTAAAAGCCTTTTTCTCAGTTTCAGTCCAGGTTAGAGTTTTCTCTCTTCCCCCTGTACTAGTGTACAAGGGCTTGGCTATCTCTGCAAATCTGGGAATCCAGAGTCAGAAATATCCAATTGTCCCCAGGAATTCCCGTACCTGCCTCTGTCTTTGGTTGGGGTATCCTTAAGATAGCTTCAAGCTTACTCAAGGATAGGCCCCCTTCCTTCCTTTAGTTCATATCCTAAGTATGTTGCTGAATTGGTGCAGAGTTTGGGATTTTTTAGCTGAGATCTGATAGTCTAACTGGGCTAGCTCCTGCAGTAAATTTTCAGTTGCTTTTTTACAGTCTGACAGGTTATTAGCTGTCAGTAAGAGGTTATCCACATATTGTAGCAGGATTATTTCTGGATGCTTTTGTCTAAAGCTGGTGAAATCTTGGCTTAAGGCTCCATCAAATAGGGTGGGGGAATTTTTGAAACCCTGTGGCAATCAGGTCCAGGTCAATTGTCCAGAGAACCCCCACTCTGGGTCAATTCATTCAAAAGCAAAAATGGATTGACTTACCTCAGCCAGAGGAAGTGAAAAGAAGGCATCCTTCAAGTCCAGAACAGCATAAACCTGTTGGCTGGGAGGTAACAGGCTCAGGAGTGTATATGGGGTAGGCACAGTAGGGTGAATAGTTTCAACTCTTTTGTTCACTTCCCAGAGGTCTTGTACTGGCTGATAATCCTTGGTCCCGGGTTTTTGGACCAGGAGGAGGGGGGTGGTCCAGGCCGAATGGCAGGGGAATAGAATGCCTGCCTCCTGGAGTCTTTTGATATGGACTGCAATGCCTCTTTTAGCCTTTAAGCTTTTTTGGGTATGTCGGATTCTGACAGATGTGGTGGTGCTAGTCAGCTGGACAACAATGGGAGGCCAGTGGGCAGCTAATCTTGGTAGGTTAGTTTCTGCCCATATGCCCGGTATTTCTTCTTTAAATTCCCACAGGTACGGGCCTGGGGCCAGCAGTGCAACCTCTGTAGTAAGTAAATATTCTTCCAATAAGGGGCAAGTGAGGAGGATTGCCAAGGAATTGGTATTGAAGGAGAGCTCGGCTGAATTGCTTCTGAAAGAGATGGTGGCCTGTAATTTTTGGAGAAGATCCCTTCCCAAAAGGGGGTATGGACACTCTGGCATCACAAGAAATGAGTGGGTGAGAGTTCCTTCCCCAAGGTTAGTGATCCTAGTCTTTGTCCATGGGTAGGACTTTGTCTTTCCCATTGCTCCCTGTATGGGGGTTTGCTCCTTAGATGTGGGCCCTTCTGCCTGCTGGAGGATGGAGAAGGTCACCCCAGTATCCACAAGAAATTTTATAGGCTTGCCCCCAATTTCTGAGGTGACCCTGGGCTCCCGGGGGCTCAACGGAATGGAGCCCTGGCCCCATCAATTTGCCTCCCCAACTAGAATGGGGAACAATTTCAGTCCTTTAAGTCCTCTTTTAGGGCATTCATTTTTCCAATGTCCGTTCTCTTTGTAGTAGGCACATTGGTTTGCATCTAGGCCCAACCTTTTTCCTTGGTTCTCCTTCCTTTTTTCAATGGTTTCCCATCTACCTTTCTGATTTTCCTGTTCAGCCATTGTGGATATTAAAATTCTGGCTATTTTTTTGGATTGCGTGGTGCCGGTGTCATCTCTGTTATTAAAAGTCTTTTGGGCAATCTCTATCAGTTTGGACAGCACCTTACCATCAAATTCTTCTCATTTTTGAAAATTTTTCTTAAATCTGGAGCCGACTGTGTGACAAATACTATATTTACAGCTCACCATCTGGATCTATAGGGGTATACAAGAGGTATGCCTCAAGGATGCGCTCAAGGAAAGTGACTGGAGATTTGTCCAGCTTTTGTATAGTTTCGCTTACCCAAGATAAGTTGGTTGGCTTCTTGGCCACCACTTGTATTCCCCGGAGCAGAGTCTGGTGATACTGATTGAGAGCCTCTTTACCTTTATCAGTGTTGGGGTCCCATCTTGGATGGGTGGAGGGGGACACAGCCTTTAATCGGGTTGGCTCGGTAGTAGGCTGTCCATCAGGTCCAAGAATTAACTTCCTCGCCTCTCTCCTGACACGATCTCATTCTTTGGAGGTGAAGAGGGCCTGGAGGAGTTGTTGGCAGTCATCCCAGGTGGGCTTGTGGGTAAAAAAGACAGTCTACAAGAGGGAGATGAGCCCTTGGGGTTTTTCAGAGAAAGAGGGATTTTGGTTTTTCCAATTATACAGGTTGCTAGAGGAAAAGGGGACATAAACCATGAAAGATGGGTGGTCATCCCCTGGGGCAGGGCCAACCTGTTTTAAGGGTAAAATTGGGGCCCCAGAAGAATCTGGTGACTGTGCACCAGAAGAGGGGTGGTAAGCAGAGCTACTTCTGGTATGGGGGAGAGCTGAAGGTCACCTCCTGGCTATCAGAGGGGCTGACTGCTGCCTCTCAGCCACTTCTCCCCTCTGGTCTCAGAGGGGGTGGAGGGGCTATCAGATACGGGGGAGGGTCCATGAAGAGTGGATCCTCTGGTGGTCCCGTCAATACTGGGACTCTGTTAGTCTTTCCTTTGAGTGTTCTTCAGTACAAGGGTCGTTTTCATTTTGGGGAGGTCTTCCTTTTTTGGACTCCAGGCAAGACTGTAACCACTTGGGTTTTTCTGTTAAAATTTCAATCCAAATTAGTGCATAGGGGATTTGGTCAGAGTGGCCTGGATCACCAAAAATCATCCTTTGGACTCTATAAACTATAGATAGGTCTGTGGTTCCCTCGGAAGGCCACCCAGAACCAAAAGTTGACAACTCCCGTGAGCAGAATTTCTCCAAGTTGAAGGCATTGACAGGGGCTCCATAGTCTCTGGCCTTCCACTGAAATTCCTGAAATTTTTTCAAAAAACATTGAAGGGGAGTACAGACAGATGAGCTTGACTGACCCATGGCAATTATGACAAGAACGACACAGAATGCAACGAGACCAACAGATGAGAGAAGGGACAGACTAAAGCAAGACACACAAAAGCCTTATCCTGTATTGATTCCTAACCAGAAGTCCTGGGCAATGTCTTGCTCTGGGACCTGACCTTGGAAGTAATGCTGCATCCAGCCTTCCAGAGGTTCCCAACCTGGATCCAGTAACAGGCTTGTACTCACTGGTGAGGTTTCCAGAAACAGATGACGCCACCAGATTTTATATAATTTCGGAGGGTCCTGTAGGTCTGGCCTGGTGTCCGGTCCTTGCCTGGGGCAGAGGAACATCTCTCCAAGGCCTTCCCCTAGGCTGGACCTCTGTTCCAGGGGCGATCCCCAGGACCTGTGGTCACCAGACGTCCCATTAAGGATAATCTCACTGGGCCTCCAAATGTTGTGGGGTACAGCAAAAGAGAGACCACATAATTCAAAAAATTCTGCAAGCCAATTTGGAGTCTTTATTAGCCGGCCGGTGACTGCCTCAGAAACCCCCAAAAAGGAAGTTTCAGAGAGCAGCCCCAAGAGGTTCTCAAGGGGAGCTCATAAAGGCAAAAACCGCAAGCTTATCCACAGAAGCAGGAAAGGGGCATTATCTTTTTAGAGCCACATCTTGATTTGCAGCTGTAAGCAAGCAAGCCTATCTACAGAAGCAGGAAAATGCCATTAGCTCTTTCACAATACATCCCATTCTTTTAGTTTCTTAACAATGATTATTGTTCAATTTTTAACTCTTGAGGACTTTCCACCCTGGATCTTGTGACTCCGGATACCTTCTCCTTGCTAGGGTCTGATTTATTGCTCCTGACCCCCTACAATGCTAAGCAGGAGAAACAGAACTGGAAAGATAATTATAAGTCTATTGTGCTATGCTGGCTCTTTTTTTCCCTCTTTTTTTAGTGAAAAATAACATATATACAAAAAAAGCAATACATTTCAAGTGTGGTGATTTTGACACATATCCACAAACTCTTTGAGAATTCCCCCATAAAAAGGACAGGAGTCTAATTCCTTTCCCCTTAGATATTGTCAGCCATAGTAGTTCATTTCTCATGAACTTAATGTGGTTTGAATTGACATTGCTTACTTAGGTTGGATTGTATGATGTGCAAATAAAACTGTTTAAAAATGAACAGAGAGAGGGCCATGGTGGCTTAGTGGCAGAGTTCCCAGTCATCGTTTTATTTTTAATTTTTAAATTAAAAAAAATTTTTTTAACATAACAACATATAACATGAACATTCTTGCCATATGATCATTCCATTCTTGGTACATAATAAAAAAAGTCACAATATCATCACCATGATCATTTCTTAGAACTTTTGCATCAATTCAGAAAAAGAGATAAACAGAAAAAAGAAAAAAAATTATATACACAATACCCCTTACCCCTCCAATTCACTACTAGCATTTCCATCTACCCAATATATTTAGCCTTTGTCTCCTCTATTTTTTCTATACCACTTACCACTCCCTTTCATTGATCACTAGCATTTCAATCTACTAAATTTATTTGAACATTTGTTCCCCCTATTATTTATTTATTTTTAATCCATATGTTTTACTCATCTGTCCATACCATAGATAAAAGGAGCAACAGTCACAAGGTTTTCACAATCACAAGGTCACATTGTGAAAGCTATATCATTATACAACCATCTTCAAGAAACACAGCTACTGGAACACAGCTCTACATTTTCAGGCACTTCCCTCCAGCCTCTCCAATATAACTTAAGTAAAAAGGTGATATCTATTTAATGCATAAGAATAACCTCCAGGATAACCTCTCAACTCTGAAAGCTCTCAGCCATTGACACTTTATTTTGCCTCATTTCTCTCTTCCTCCTTTTGGTTGAGAAGGTTTTCTCAATCCCTGGATGTTGAATCCCAGCTCATTCTAGAATTTCTGTTCCCTGTTGCCAGAAAGCTTTACACCCCTGGGAGTCATGTCCCATGTAGAGAGGGGGAGGTCAGTGAGTTTGCTTGTCATGTTGGCTGAGAGAGAAATAGGCCGCATCTGAGCAACAAAAGAGGTTCTCTGGGGGTGACCCTTAGGCCTAATTTTAAGTAGGCTTAGCCTATCCTTTGTGAGGATAAGTTTCATATGAACAAACCCCAAGATTGAGGACTTTGCCTATTGCTTTTGTTGTCCCCACTGCTTGTGAGAGTATCAGGAATTCTCCACATGTGGAAGTTGAATTTTCCCCCTTTCCCACAATTTCCCCAAAGGAACTTTGCAAATACTTTTTTATTCACTGTTCAAATCACTCTGGGATTTACCGGAGCATCACTCTGGACAAACTTACAAAATCTCATGGCCTACTCAATGCTCCACGTACTTAAGGTATTCAATTAAACTGTCCACATAAATTATATTAGGAAATGCACTAGTCAAAATATAAATCTTGTATCAAATAAACATTTTTTGCTTTCCACACATAAAAAGTTTTAAAATATGATTACCATATATTTTCAACATACTACAATATTGACATTCCTTTGTTCTTCCTCATGCAAAAACATTTTTTAATTTGTCCATTTAGTCACTATCATTGTACACTCTAGGCATTCCTAGATTATACCATCTCAGTCTTTATCATCTATCTTTCCTTCTGATTTTATTTGTGCCCCCAGCCCCCCTTCCTCTATCATTCTCACATTCAGCTTCATTCAGTGTACTATCATATTCTATTACAGTTAGGTAGTACTGTGCTACCCATTTCTAAATTTTTACAATCCATCCAGTTGCACAATCTGTATCTCTTCAGCTCCAATTACCCAACATCTACCCTATTCCTATCTCCTGAAGGTCTCTGTTCTTTACTGAAATTCTCCGAGTTCATTCACTGATGTTAGCTTATATCAATGAGACCATACAATACTTGTCCTTTTGTTTCTGGTTAATCTCACTCAGCATAATGTCCTCAAGGTCCATCCATGTTGTTACATACTTCATAACTGTATTCTGTCTTACAGCTGCATAATATTCCATTGTATGTATATAACACAGTTTGTTTAGCCATTCATCTGTTTGTGGACATTATAGCCATTTTCATCTCTTGGCAGTTATAAATAATGCTGCTATATACACCGGTGTACAAAGGTCTGTTTGTGTCCTTGCCCTCATGTCCTCTGAGTAAATACCTAACAATGGTATTGCCAGATCATATGGCAATTCTATACTAAGCTTCCTGAGAAACCCCCAAACTTCCTTCCAAAGCATATGTACCATTTTACATTCCCACCAACAGTGGATAGTATGCCTCTTTCTTCACACCCTCTCCAGCACTTGTTGTTTTCTGTTTTATTGATAATGGCCATTCTGGTGGATGTGAGATGATATCTCATTGTGGCTTTGATTTGCATTTCCCTAATAGTCAGGGAAGTTGAGCATCTTTTCATGTGCCTTTTGGCCATTTGTATTTCCTCTTCTGAGAAGTGTTCATGTCTTTTGCCCATTTTATAACTGGGTTATTTGTCTTTTAGTTGTTGAGTTGAACAATCTCTTTATATATTCTGGATACTAAACCTTTATCTAATATATCATTTCCAAATATTGTCTCCTATTGTGTAGGCTGTCTTTTTATTTTCTTGACAAAGTTCTTTGATGCACAAAAATGTTTAATTTGAGGAGTTTCCATTTATTTATTTATTTTTCAATGCTTGTACTTCGGGTGTAAGATCTAGGAAACTGCCTCCAATCATAAGATTTACAAGATATTTCCCCACATTTTCTTCTAAAAGTTTTATGGTCTTGGATGTAATGTTTAGAACTTTGATCCATTTTTGAATTCATTTTTGTATACGGTATGAGATGTGGATTCTCTTTCATTCTTTTGCATGTGGATATCCAGTTCTCTAGGCACCATTTATTGAAGAGACTATTCTGTCCCAGGTGAGTTGGCTTGACTGTCTTATCAAAAATCAATTGTTCACAGATGAGATGGTCTATATCTGAACACTCTATTTGATTCCATTGGTCAGGGTACCTAACTTTATGCCAGTACCATGCTGTTTTGACCACTGCAGTTTCATAATATGCCTTAAAGTCAGGTAGTGTGAGACTTCTGATTTGATTTTTCTTTCTCAGGATACTTTTAGCTATTCGGAGCACCCTGCCCTTCCAGATAAACTTGGTTATTGGTTTTTCTATTTCTGAAGAGTAAGTTGTTGGGATTTTAACTAGTATTGCATTGAATCTATAAATCAATTTAGGTAGGATTGACATCCTAATTATGTTTAGTATTCCAATTCATGAACATGGTATGTCCTTTCATTTATTTAGGTTTTCTGTGATTTATTTTAGCAATTTCTTGTCATTTCCTTTGTATAGGTCTTTTGTATCCTTAGTTAAATTTATTCCTAAATATTTTATTCTTTTGGTTGCAATTATAAATGGAATTTTTTTTCTTGATTTCCTCCTTAGAGTGTTCATTACTAGTGTGTAGAAACACTACATATTTTTGCGTGTTGATTTTGTAACCTCCCACTTTGCTGTACTCATTTATTAGCTCTAGTAGTTTGGCTATGGATTTTTCAGGGTTTTCAACATATGGTATCATATCATCTGTAAACAGTGGGAGTTTTACTTCTTCCTTTCCAATTTTGATGCCTTGTATTTCTTTTTCTTGTCTAATTGCTCTGGCTAGAACTTCCAACACAATGTTGAATAACAATGGTGATAGTAGACATACCTGTCTTGTTCCTGATCTTAGCAGGAAAGTTTTCAGGTTTTCCCATTGAGGATAATGTTAGCTGTGAGCTTTTCATGTATTCCCTTTATCATGTTGAGGAAGTTCCCTTCTATTTCTATATTTTGAAGTGTTTTCAACAAGAAAGGATGTTGAATTTTGTCAAATGCATTTTCTGCATCAATCGAGATGATCATGTGGTTTTTCTGCTTTGATTTGTTGATATGGTTTATTATATCAATTGATTTTCTTTTGTTCAACCATCCTTGCATACCTGGGATGAATCTTACTTGGTCACAATGTATAATTCTTTTAATGGCCTGCTGGATTTGATTTGCAATAATTTTGTTGAGGATTTTTGCATCTGTATTCATTAGAGAGATTGGGCTGTAATTTTCTTTTCTTCTAATATCTTTGTATGGCTTTGGTATGAGAGTGATGTTGGTTTCATAGAATGAGCTAGGTAGCCTTCCCTTCTTTTCAATTTTTTTTGAAGAATTTTAGCAGGATTGGTGCTAATTCTTTCCGGAATGTTTGGTAGAATTCACATGTGAAGGCATCTGGTCCTGGAATTTTCTTTTTGGGAGCTTCCTAATGACTGATTCAATTTCTTCACTTGTGATTGGTTTGTTGAGGATGTCTATTTCTTCTCAAGTCAATGTTATTTGTTTGAGCCTCTCTAGGAAGCTGTCCATTTCATCTACATTGTTGAGTTTATTAGCATAAAGTTGTTCATTGTATCCTCTCATTACTTCCTTTACTTCTGTGGGGTCAGTGGTTATGTCTCCTCTTCCATTTCTGATTTTATTTATTTGCATCCCCTCTCTTCTTCTTTTTGTCAACCTCACTAATGGTCCATCAATCTTATTGATTTTCGCATAGAAACAAATTCTGCCTTTGTTGACCTTCTTGATTGTTCTCATGTTCCCAATTTCATTTATTTCTGCTCTAATCTTCATTATTTCTTTCCTTTTCCTTGCTTTGGGGTTAGTTTGCTGTTCTTTCTCTAGTTCTTCCAAGTAGACAGTTTATTCCTCCATTTTTGTCCCTTTTTCTGATATAGGCATTTAGGGCAATAAATTTCCCTCTTACTGTTGCCTTTGCTGCATCCCATAAATTTTGATATGTTGTATTTTCATTTTCATTTGCTTTGAGATATTTACTAATTTCTCTTGTAATTTCTTCCTTGACCCATTGGTTGTTTAAGAGTATGTTGTTGAGCCTCCACATATTTGTGAATTTTCTGGCCCTCTGCCTATTACTGATTTCCAACTTCATTCCTTTATGATCTGAGAAAGTGTTTTGTATGATTTCAATCTTTTAAAATTTATTGAGATTTGCTTTGTGACCCACCATATGATTTCCCACCATATGGTCTATCCTTGAGAATGATCTATGAGCACTTGAGAAAAAGGTGTATCCTGCTATAATGGGGTGTAATGCTCTATAAATGTCTGTAAAGTCTAGCTCATTTATTGTATTATTCAAATTCTCTGTTTCTTTATTGCTCCTTTGTGTAGATGTTCTGCCCATTGGTGAGAGTGGTGAATTGAAGTCTCCAACTATTATGGTAGATGTGCCTATTTCTCTTTTCAGTGTTTGCCTCACGCAATTTGGAGCGTTCTGGCTCAGTTCATGTGCTGGTTTGAAAGGATGTATGTTCCCTAAGAAAGCCATATTTTAATCAAAATCCCATTTGTAAAGGCAGAATAATCCCTATTCAATATTGTATGTTTGAATCTGTAATTAGATCATCTCTCTGGAGATGTAATCCAATCAAGAGTGGTTGTTAACCTGGATTAGGTGACGACATGTCACCAACCATTTGGGTGGGTCTTGATTAGTTTCTGGAGTCCTATAAAAGAGGAAACATTTTGGAGAATGAAAGAGATTCAAAGAGAGCAGAGCAGAATGACATAGCCACAAGAAGCAGAGTCCACCAGAGAATTTTGGAGATGAAGTAGGAAAACACCTCCTGTGGAGGTTCATGAAACAGAAGCCAGGAGAGAAAGCTAGCAGATGATGCCATGCTCGCCATGTGCCCTTTCAGCTGAGAAACTCTGACTGTGTTCTCCATGTGCCTTCTCACTTGTGAGAGAAACCCTGAACCTCATTGGCCTTCTTGACCAAGTTATCTTTCCCTGGATGGATCCTGGATGGACATTTCAATAGACTTGTTTTAATTGGGACATTTTCTCAGCCTTAGAACTGTAAACTAGCAACTTATTAAATTCCCCTTTTTTTTTTTTTTCATTTTTTTTTCTTTTTTTTTTATTAATTAAAGAAAAAAAAGAAATTAACACAACATTTAGAATTCATTCCATTCTACATATGCAATCAGTAATTCTTAACATCATCACATAGATGCATGATCATCATTTCTTAGTACATTTGCATCGATTTTGGAAAAGAACTAGCAAAACAGAAAAAGATAAAGAATGTTAATATAGAGAAAAAAATAAAAATAATAATAGTAAAAAAAAAGACACAAACAAACAAACAGACAAACAACAAAAAAAAAACCTATAGCTCAGATGCAGCTTCATTCAGTGTTTTAACATGATTACTTTACAATTAGGTATTGTTGTGCTGTCCATTTTTGAGTTTTTGTATCTAGTCCTGTTGCACAGTCTGTATCCCTTCAGCTCCAATTACCCATTATCTTACCCTATTTCTAATTCCTGCTGGTCTCTGTTACCAATGACATATTTCAAGTTTATTCTCGAATGTCGGTTCCATTGTTTCGTTTTTATATTTTGTTTTCTGAGCCAACTGGAATACTATTTGTTTCTCCCATTTCCTGGATCCCATGTCACACAGTTTCTTGTTTTACTTTACTCTTGCATTTTGTTGGAGTATTTCCTTTAGTGCTTTCCAAGAAAGGGTGCATGAAGGAAATATCTTTGCTTGGTTAAAAATGTCTGTATTTTACCCTTGCCCTTGATTATCACATCTGGCTGATTATAGATTTCTTAGTTGAAAAATTTTTCTTCTTATAATTTTGAAGGCATGGTTCTACTGTTTTCAGTTTCTTTTACTTTTATTCCTTCTCTTTTTCTTTCTTGCCTTAAGGGTAGCTCAAAACCAAAATCAAACTGCACCAGAAAATCCTGCTACCCCCACTTTAAAAACATATCTTGACTCATAAAATTCCATACTAATCCAATCCCTCCCTTTGGTCCAAGTTACCATCATCCTTCACCTGAACTTCTTAATTGGTCCTCCTGCTTTTTATTTTTTTAAATAAAAGTTCTCAAACAAACCATGTGTGGCTTTATACTTTTTACTGCAGTCATGTTTTCATAAATAATATATAGGGTTGATTTCTTTGCCTGACCTTTTTTTATTTTATTACCCTTTTTGTAAGATTTAAGGAATTTCATTTATACTCTGGATGTTACGTATCCTAATTTTACTGCTGAAGAGAAGGGGCTCAATTTCTTTCTTCAACAGTTTTTTCATGAAAATAAAAATGATAAAGTTTTACAAAATCTAATCAGGATAGAAATACCTGATGAGAAAAATAATACTCCTATTTCTGATATTGTCAATAGTGTGTCACACTTCTCATATACATATTAATATTTATTAAAAATTTTGGTTATTATATATAATTTGCTTCTTTCACTTAGCAATCCTTGACGTTCTGCCATTTTAGTACCTCAATCCTTTTAAATCCCGTAGAATATTATATTCTACAGATATACTGGTTATATATTTCTTTACTGATCAACATTTGGCTGTTTCCAAACTGTTATTTAAAAAAAGAAGTCTTTAACAAATACTCTTGGTCCTTTTTTTTGGTTCAGGATTAATTTATAGAAATGTAAGCTCTGAGTTCCAAGGATATGAACATTTTGGAATTGTAATCAATATTGCTAATATACACTCCTAAAATGGCTGTGCCAATTTATAATGCTGAAAATGTTATTTCCTTGGATATCATAATATTCTAAACCTTTGCTAACATGATGTGTAAAAAATATTGTTTCATTTTTTAATGTTGTGAAGCTTGTATTCTAATTAACTTTGGTTTCTAGCAATATCCATTCTCCATTTACTACATCTTCGAGTTTAGTTTTACCTGTTATGCTGATTATTTGATTGAGCTTTCTGTAAAGAACAGCCTATTCATTTCTATCATGTAACAACTCTTTTAACCTCACTCATGATGAGACAGAATTTTTAAAGGTCTCAAATTCTTTCTTTCTTTTTTTTGTATGATGTATGGTGGGGGTCACATTCATTCTTTTTCCATGTGACTATCCTGTTATTGCAGCACCATCTGTTGAATTTTTGGGGGGGAAAGGGCATGGGCTGAGAATTGAGCACAGGTTCCCTGCATGGCAGGCGAGAATTATACCACTGAACTACCCTAGCAGCCTCTCTTTTCTCCTCTTTTAACCCTTAAAAAATTAGTCTCCTACTTATCTCTACCTTCCCTACTGAATATAGTGGAGCTCTCAATTCACTAATTTCCTATTTGGGTGGACATAATTTTTTTTACAGAAGAATGATAGAACCAGAACAATTTACAGTCGCTATTTTGATTCAATTTTGTTTTAAAATACGAGTTGTAGTTCTTCTGTTTATAACCCCTTCCTGCCCTTTAGACTAATCTGGCTAGCTCCTATCTCTTTGGGTCCTGGTTTCCACTCATGGTACCAGGGACTCTCCAGCTTTGGGCTGTCTTCACAGATATGCTACCCAAGGAAGGGGCTGGGGACCTAACCCTGACCCTGGAGGGATGGGCATTAAAACAGTTGTAGCAAGAAATATTTCACAAATGCTAAAATCACCCTGCTTAGAAACAATCATCTATAGATTTAAAGTTAACAAAAATCTTTTTTTCTAATGTAAAAATACCTGATTTTTTTTGGGGGGGGGGGAGGAAACAAATTGAATTAACCCAGGAAACATCTTCACATTAATCATTCTTTTCATAAACTTCAAATTTGTACTTAATGCCTTTTTCCTCCTGGACATCAGAAAGAATACCTGGGTATTCTGGAAGAAGTTTATATTTCTCTACATCAATTTCTGGAAAAAATGTGTCACTTTCAAATTCCTGCATGATCCTTGTCACAAACAGTCTAAGATGGCCTGGCTGATTCATGGCTTCTTGATAAACAGAACTGCCTCCCACTATCCAAACCATGTCTACTTTATTTGCTAATTCTGGTTGCTCAATAAGTTTTAAGGCATCATCCAAACTTTTGGAAAGAAAATGTGCTCCTTGAGGGGGTTCCTTGAGTTCTCTACTGAGAACTAAGTTAATTCTGTCCTTTAAAGGCCGATTCTTCTCAGGGATGGAGAACCAGGTCTTTCTACCCATAATCACCAAATTCTGTTTACCTTCTACTGAGGAGGTTGTGGTCATTCTCTGGAAATACTTGAACTCATTCCTGAGTGGAGGCCAGGGCAGGTCTCCATTCTTGCCGATGCCCATGTTCTGGGACACAGCGACGATGCAGTTCAGCGGACGAACCATGACGACAGCCGCAGCAGATACCGCCGAGCGCGCTCGCCTGACTCTAAATTCCCCTTTTTAAAAGCCATTCTTTTTCTGGTATTTTGCATTTCAGCAGCTAGCAAACTAGAACAGTGCATAAATATTTATGATTGTTAAGCTTTTTTTTTTTACATGGGCAGGCACTGGGAATTGAACTGGGGTCCTCTGGCATGGCAGTCAAGCATTCTTGCCGCTGAGCCACTGTGGCCTGCCCTTGTTAAGTTTTTTGTTGAATTGTTCCTTTTATTAATATATAGTGTCCTTCTTTGTCTCTTTTGTTTCACATTTGAAGTCTAATTCGTTGGATATTAGTATAGCTGCTCTTGGTCTTTTCTGATTGTTGTTTTCATGAAATATCTTTTCCCAACCTTTCACTTTCAACCTATGTTTATCCTTGGGTCTAAGACGTATCTCCTGTAGACAGCATATAGATGGGTCCCATTTTCTAATCCATTCTGCCAGTCTTTGTCTTTTGATTGGGGGAGTTTAATTCATTAACATTTAGTGTTATTACTTTATGGGCAGTACTTTCTTCTAACATTTTGCCTTTTGGATTTTATATATCATATCTAATTTCTCTTCTTTTCACCTTTAATGATAGTCTTCATTTCTATGCTCTTCACACCTCTTTCTCCTGTCTTCCTATCTGTCTCTAGTGCTCTTTTAAATATTTCTTGCAGAGCTAGTCTCTTGGTCACAAATTCTCTCAGCGAATTTTTTTGTCTGAAAATGTTTTAAGTTCTCCCTCATTTTTGAAGGACAGTTTTGCTGGATATAGAACTCTTGGTAGGCAGTTTTTCTCTTTTAGTATCTTAAATATATCATACCACTGTCTTCTCACCTCCATGGCTTCTGCTGAGAAATCTGCACATAGTCTTATTGGGCTTCCCTTGTATGTGATGGCTCTTTTCTCTTGCTGCTTTCAAGATTCTCTTTCTCTTTGACGTCTGACATTCTGATTACTAAGTGTCTTGGAGTATGTCTATTTGGATCTATTCTGTTTGTGGTATGCTGTAATTCTTGGATCTGTGATTTTAAGTCTTTCACAAGAGTTGGAAATTTTTTAGTGATAATTTTCTCCATTAGTTTTTCTCCTCCTTTTCCCTCCTCTTCTCCTTCTGGGACACCCACAACATGTATACTCATGCGCTTCATGTTGTCATTCAATTCCCTGAGTCTCTGCTCATATTTTTCCATTTTTTCCCCTATATTTTCTTTTGCTTATCAGATTTCAGATGTCACACCCCCCACTTCACTACTCTTATCTTCTGCCTCTTGAAATCTAACATTGTAGGTTTCCATTGTTTTTTTTTCATCTCTTCTACTGTGCCTTTCACTCCCATAAGTTCTGTGATTTGTTTTTTTAGACTTACCATTTCTTCTCTTTGTTCATTCCTTGCCTTCTTTATATTCTCCCTCAATTCATTGATTTCATTTTTGGTGAGGTTTTCTATGTCTGTTTGAACATTCTGAATCAATTTCTTCAACTCCTGCATCTTATTTGAATTGTTGGTTTGTTCTTTTGACTGGGCCATATCTTCAATTTTCTTAGTATAATCTTTTATTTTTTGCTGGTGTCTAGGCATTTAATTTCCTTAATTAGTTTATTCTGGAGATTGTTTTCACTTTTTTTTACCTAGGATTTTCCTGCTGGATGACTTTGTTGTCTATCTGTTCTTTGACATTCAGTTCAGATTATTCTAGACCTCTAGCTTAGGTTTTGTTTAACAGATCAGAGTTTTTCAGTTCTTGTTTTCTTGTTTCTTGTTCTGCTGTATGATGCCTTTTTTTTTCTCCTTAGGAAGGTCTACTTAGGTATTATAGATCCAGTCAGATTTCCTCAGACCAAACTGGCCTCCTTTCATGAGTCACCTGTGTCAGTTTTCCCTGAGGGTGAGACCCAGCAGGTTGAAAGACTTTCTATGAAGCCTCTGGACTCTGTGTTTTTCCAATCCTGCCTGGTATGTGGTTCTTGTCTGCCTGCGGGTCCCACCAGCATAAGGTGACATGGTACCTTTAACTTCAGCAGATTCTCCCTGCTGGGGCATGGTTGAGACAGAGGAGAAGTTGTAGGCTTGCTTTAATCACTTCAATTTTCCAGACCCTGGGGTCTGAATTCCTTGAGGGAGGGATTCCACCTGAGCTACGCCCCACCTCTCTCCTGGAGAAGGCACAGCCTACAGACAAACTCTTAAACAAGCTTAGTTCTGCCCATGCCTTTAGCAGTTGGAGCCTGAGAAGCCCTGCAGCTGTATCCAAAGAGCAGTCAAGCCATAGAAACACAGCCACAAAAAAAGAAAAGAAAAAGAAATCCTTTTCAGAGCAGGACCCCCATTCCTTGGATTTGCCAATCAAGAGCCTAAGTTGGTACATTGCTCTATGTATCTCCAGGTCCTATGTGCCCCCTCCTTTTCTTCAGGGCCCAAACCCTTTCAAGTATTTTGTGCTATCTGATCAAAAAAACTTTTTTTTTCCATTATCACAGACCCCCTCTGTGCCAAGGCAAAAATCAGCAACCTCAGGTTTTACTTGCAGTTCAGCTGAGCTGGGGGCCTATTTTTAGTAGTCAAAATGTGTCTCTTCTGAATCCTCCCTAAAAGCCTTCCAGTGATTAGATTAAACATCACACATTGCAGAAGGCACTCCCCTAACTGATTACAAATGCAATCAGCTGTGGATGTAGTCTACCTAATCATGATTTAAGTCTGTGAAACATTCCCATAGCAACAGACAGGCCAGAACTTGCCCAAACAGACAATCGGGCACCACCACCTGGCCAAGTTGACACATGAACCTGACCATGACAAGGGGGTAATTATCTGTTCAAAAGGAATATTATTTTATAAAACAAAGAAAATCTTGGTTGTACAAATGATAGAGGAAGTCATGAACTCCACAGGATACTATGTTATTCACTAATTTGCCATAGATTTCTAACACTGAGCACATCCTTTGTGTTCTATGCTGGTTTGAAGCTATGTACCCTAAAAAGCCAAGTTCTTTATCCTAGACCAATCTTATGGAAGCAGACCTATTGTTTAGGGTGGAAACTCTTAATTAGGCTGTTTCCATGGATATGTGACACACCCAATTGTGGGTGCAACCTTCTGATAAGATGGAAATGTGGGTCCACCCATTCAAAGTGGGTCTTGATTAGTATACTGGAGTCCTTTTGAAGAACAAACATTTTAGAGGAGCTTAGATGCAGACATTTAGAGATGCTTGGAGTGTGACAG
Source organism: Tamandua tetradactyla (assembly GCF_023851605.1). Lineage (NCBI taxonomy): Eukaryota > Metazoa > Chordata > Mammalia > Pilosa > Myrmecophagidae > Tamandua > Tamandua tetradactyla. The sequence continues at coordinate 48,179,811 of NC_135341.1, read as the reverse complement.
AGAGAATGGACACATAGACATGGATGTTTGAAGATGCACAGTCCAGCAGATATCACCATGAGCCTTCCCAAAAGATGCTAAGTGAGAACCCACCATTTTGCCCTGGAGAAGCTAAGTGAAGATCCACAGATGCTTAGAGAGGAAGCCATTGGAATCAGAAGCTAGAAGCAAAGGAACTGGGAACAAGGATGAACAAGGACTCTCTTTGGCATCAAGGTATCCTTATCTGGACACCTCAGTCTGGACATTTTTAAGGCCTTAGACCTGTAAATTTGTAAATTCATAAATCCCCTTTATAAAACTAGATTTCACAAATTCAATATTTGTCAGGGTTATCACTGAGCAGGCAACATCAAAATTACAATCCATTTCTGCCATGTACCAGCATATTGTGTAGAACAAAATGCCTTGCACATCTTGGCTGCTCAACACATTTTTCTAAAAACTGCAGATCATGTTCCTCCCCTGCTTAAATCCCTCCAATAGCTTTCCATCAGTCTGAAAGACCCTACTGGTTGTGGCCTCTGCACACTCCTCCCTTTTTGCTCTCTATGCTCCGAGGCTGAACCCTAAGTTCCTGTATCTTCAGTATCTAATGTTATGCCTAGCATTTAATAAGTGCTTTAAAAAAATAATTTTAAAAACTTTGTTGAATATAAATAAATGAATGAATGAGTCTGTAATAAAATGCAGTCCAGATAATTCACCTATAAGTTATCACTGTCAGTTCTGCTTAAGAAGCATTCTGCCGTCAGTTTCTACTCCTTAATTCATATTTCCTTACTGATTAAAAAATTTTTTAAAAGCCATTTGTCAAGACGAGAGCTTTCCTAAGTATTATTTATATATTAACACTATTCAGTAGAAATATGTGAGCTGCATGTTATTTTAAATATTGTAGTAGTCACATTGGAAAAGTAAAAAGATTAATTTTAGTAATATATTTGAACTTAACATATTAAAAAACCCTTTTAACATGATGTCAACATTTTTTTACACTCTTTGTTCAGTTTATTTTTTATAATTACAGCACATCTCAATTTGAACTAGTCATATTTCAAGGACTCAATGGCCACGTGTAGCTAGTGGATACCATATGGGACTGCGTAGTTCTATAGGATTCACTTTCACAGCAAAGTGCCTGACCACTCTCTGCTCCTATAATTAGTGTCAGGAAGACCTCCTCAAGCAAAATTCTCATCCAGAAGGGTCTAAATGTCCCAGCTTGAGATGATTTAGACTAGATACCAGAGTGAGCCCTAACTCCTTCAGTTTGGAATTACGAAAGTTGTCTCTGGGAACAATATTAGCGGGTGTGTCCTCTTCGCCTTCCCGTATCAGTTTTTTATTTCCTTTACTTAAATAGATATTTTGCTTCTCTTGAAGATGAAGACCGCCTCCTTTGCAACGGCTTCTATATCTCCTCCCTCAAGGTCAGTTTTTTAGATACTTCACGACAAGCCGGTCGGTCCACTTGACTGCCTAGGAAAGTTTGCAGGGGGAGCGTCCAACCGCGCAAATCTAGTCTTATTCTTTCAGAGCTCTCCTAGACCTGCCGGGGTCTCTGGAGTAAGCAGCATCAGAGAGTGGCAAAAGCCAAGGTTTGGGGCCACAGAGAGCCTGATTCGAATTGCTCCCTCGGCTCAGAAAGGTGATTCTCCTTCCACCAACCGTATATTCGTACAACGAATTCGTTCTTAAACGCATCTAATACACTACAGGGCTACCAACTTCAGAAAAGAACCGCACCCACAGAAGACCCCACCTCCCTGCCCTCAGCCCTCCACCTGCCTTTGGAGAAAGGAAAGGGGCGGAACATCCGCCTGAACCGGTCAACTTTCGGAAGTGACGTAGGAGTGTCAACATGCAAGATGGCGGCCCATCACCGGCAGAACACGGCAGGGCGGAGGAAAGTGCAGGTATGGGAGCTCAGCTCCTCGACCTCCCAGACGTGGTTGGCAGTCCCGGGGTCACCTCCTGCGAGCATATACCATGGGCCACGGCTGATAAGTGTAGCGGTTTCGGGCGAGTGGAACGGGGCGCGGCCGGAGGCGAGGGGTGGGGCTGCGGCGCTAACGGCTTGAGGAAGGGGCGGGGGTCGACCAGCTTGGACCGTCTAGTCCAGTCCTGGAACCCTCGGGTTATGGGGTTCAATCCCTGCAATTACCGGTCGTCCGCTGTCCGGTAGGCCTGGGTCTGCGGAGTCGAGATGGGCTTGCTCCCCGCCCACCTGTCTCCCCTCCCCCTGCCTTTCCCCGAAGCACTTTGCCCTATCCAACTCGGATCAGAGGCCTCTGGACATTTCCTGGCCGGCAGGCGGCGGAGGAGTGAGAGGGCCTGAGCGGGGGCGTGGCGGAGCGCGGGTGGCCCTGCGGGCTTTCTGAGGAGTCCACACGTGGGAACCTCTATTCCCCCTCCCCCCACCACCCTCCGGCCTCCTCTCAAGTGGGAGCTTTCCACCGGTTGAAGAGGAAATGGCATGGAAATGTGCTGGAGTTACTGGGAAAATTACAATTTTACTTGTTTTGGAATTTAGTTATTTCTTCATTTTCACTGTGTATCCTGGAATCTTTTTTTTCTTTCTATTTCTGTAGTTCATTATCCAAGCATTAAGAGTTGTCTAACCTTTCTGTGCTTTATGCTCTCATGACTTTAGTTTTGTGTACATTTAAAAGTTGTGCTCTATTATTTTAAGCGACACAGAGATTAAAAGCCCTATTACAGGTATTTACCTGCAAGTATATTTTATGTAGTAGTGACGGCATAGTTCATTATTTCACTGAACGTTTATTGACCTTACACTTTGGGCCCCAACATGTGCAGAGGTTCTAGAGGGGACAGGAATAAGTAAAACACCCAGGCTTGCTTGATAAAAACACATTCTGCAGGTTGCAATCAGTGAGTGTTTAATTGATAGTCAAGATACGGGTTCTTTCAGTAAAATAAGTTCAGGAAAAGGTTGGAGGCCATAAAGTCTCTGGGGCAGTTCACATCTTTGTTTCATTTTGTTTTGCTTTTGTCTCACTGATCAGTACAGTGTCCTGAGCACTCATTAGATGTTTGTTGAGTTGAGTGGAACTAATAAGAATCTAAAGTAGTTTAACCTATTAGGTGATTTTTAAATGCATTAGTGATAATATTTAAGTAACATCAGAATCCAAACCAGGTGCTGAGGGTGTCTCCTCTTGAGTGGAATGTAACTCAAATTGTAACTTAACTAATTCTAACTGGACTGCCTGAAATAATTATATGTAACTGGCTCCCAGTGGGTCACAATAATTAAGTATTTAGGCAGCACTAATGGATACCTTTGAGGACTTTAGGAGCTGATGGTATTATTCTAGAGACTGAAATGGGGATAATCAGCTCTTGAAAGATAGTTGTAGGGCGAGCAATCGTGGCTCTGTGGCAGAATTCTCGCCTGCCATGCTGGAGACCCGGGTTCCATTCCAGGTACCTGCCCATGCAAAAAAATAGAAAGACAATTGTTAAAGTACACAAAGTACACAAGGAAGGTGTGAATTAGTTGAGTATGTGTGGAGAAACAGTTCGTTGTAATAAGCTGAATGTGAGCCAGCATATGTAGAATGAGGAAGGTGATAGCTCTACTCTTTACTGGTCAGAGTACAACACTAGAATTTCTGGCTCAAAATTTAACACCTTTTTTCTCAATATAGCAACCAGGTTGATGAAATGACTTGAGACTATTTTCTGTGAAAAATTAAGGTTAGTTTTCACTAGAGAATATTTAGGGAGCTTTGTTATCTGCATTCAGAACTTGTCGCCAATATAGGGAGAAAAGCCACAGAGATTGATTTTCTCTTGACATGAGACATAAATTTTGTTTGTTTATGGAAGTGTTTTATAAACTAGTATGTGTTCATTGGGAAAAAAATACAAATAATACAAAAAAGTGTAAATGAAAATTGTCCTCCACACTTCAAAGAAAGCTACTGTGAGCAATGTGGTAAATAATCCTAGACCAGCATTTCTCAACCTGCATGCTGTTGACATCTTGGGCTGATCATTCTTTGTTGTGGGTGGCTCTCCTGTGTGTTGTAGGATGTTAATCATCATCCTTGACCTTGACCTACCAGATGCTAGTAGCAGTTCTCAGTTGTGACAACGCAAAATTTCTCTAAACATTTAAGGGGTAAGTGGGGGTGTACAAATTGCCCCTAGTTGAGAACCACTGAATATATGTACCTGATTTCTGTTCTTTGTTTTATTATAAGTGGAGCCATAGTATACATTGTTCTGTGACTTGCTATTTATCAATATTTTAAATGTACAGTCCATCTCCCATCAGTTCCTTTTCTAAAACTTTGCTCTACAAAAATACGTATATACCCATACGTCATCATCTTTTTGGGAAGGGGGGTTTATTGTAGGAATGTTGTCATTGTGAAAAACTGAACAAATCTAAATGTCCATCAGTAGGGAATTGGCAGACAAGTTATTGTATGTCCATATGGTGGATTAATTCGCAGTGTTAACAAGATAAGCTAGATTTGTGTGCAAGGAAAAGGAAAGATATCCAGAAGTCTAAAAAGCACATCAATTTAGCATGGCTCCATTTCTCCAAAGGAAATAATGTATTTTAAAAGCCTGGAAGAATATTAATGGTGATTATCTCTGGCAGTATTGGATTATGTGATTATGGGTAGGGCAGAATATAAGATACTTTTTAACTTTAAAATATATGCACCTTTATATTTTTGAACTTTTTACAGCATATTATATGCTTTTTATAAATAAACAATCTTTCCTGCTTGAAAAAAGTCTGAGTACTTAGAAGTATAAATGTATTTTGTCTCTTGGCTGTCAGTGTCTTGGACCTGGAAGCAGTAGCCCTAAGTTCCTTTGCCAACTTGTAAGCCGAAAAGAATCATTGAAACTTATAATAATTGCTAAATAATTAGACTACCAGGGAGAGGCATGCAAACATACTGCTTGTTCGCTACAAACATAATGACATATATATAAAGTATTAGTAATTGTCCTACCATCTAAATCTAAAGGGACTGAAAGTGAATATAAGGGTGAGGATAGATTAGTGACTGTCAGAAATATGATCAGTCAATTAAATATGCAAATTCAGCTATATGGTGCAGCGTCTTTCCTGGTAACATGAAAGCAAGCCTTTTTACTCTCTGGCAGTCCTTTATGGTTCTCTTAGTTTTATGATGAGTGTGTTGGTTGTTCTCTTTGTTCCATTACTCATTCTCCCATGGCCTTTTCTCTCACCTGGTTCAGAATTGTTGGAGAGAAGTTGAATAACAGTAACCAGTATACACAGGTTTAGAAACAACAACTATGCTCTAATACTTAGTGATGGTTCAAGAATATAACTCCTTGACCTTCTGTAAGGGTTATTTTAGTGGGAAATGATCCAAAATCTAACTCAATCAGGCCCACGTAATAAAGACATATATTACTTCATGTAAAGGAAAATTCAATAAGTAATGCTAGTTTCGTGCAAAGCTTGATCCGGCAGGCTCACTGCAATTCTCTACTCTAAGAAGTGACGTTAAGTCAGCTTTACCATTGGGGTGCATACAAGTTTTCTCTCCCAACTCCAGGCCTCTCTTCTATTGATGGCATGGTGGCTGTACCTATTCCAGACCTCATGTCCTCCCACCACAGCACCCAGGGTAATAGAGTCCCTTAAGTAGCACCTGCACAATTTCTCCTAGGATTTGTTCACCAAAAGATAATATCGGGAACAGAAGTGGGGAATGGAGAGGCAACTAACAAATGTCTACTACTACCAAACTCCTCTTCCTGCCAAATACCAAGTCATGCCAGACCTATTCAGAGCACATTATAGTCCTTACTTCCGATTCTGATTCCCAACTTGGGGATAGTTTTTAATCTTCAAGGCTTTTTAAAGTAATTAAAATAATGCCAAATCCTGCCTTCTCAATGAGAGAGCCTTACAAATTAGCCTTATGTCGAAGATGAGTTACTTTTTATATAGGATGGCTAATAAAAAATTCAGTGTTAATGCTACTTTTTCTCTAGAGGGGTTCAGCAAACTTTTTCTCCAGCGGTCCAGGGGCTAAATGTTTTAGCATACTTTTTCTCTAGAAGTCCAGATGGTAAATGTTTTAGCAAATTTTTTCTCTAGAGGTCCAGATGGCCTGTATTTTAAAAGGCTTTGTGGGCCATCTTGTCTCTGTTCTAACCACTCACCTCTGTCATGATAGCATGAAAAACAGCCATAGACAATACATAATGTATAATAAGTGAGCGGGTGTATGTATTTCTAAAACTGTTTACGAAAACAGACTTTGGGCTAGATTTGGCTGACGGGCCATTTTTTACCAACTCCTGGTTTTGGAGAAGGCAGGCTATACAGTGTCTTATTTTTATTTGCAATTCTGCCTTTTAGAATACTTAAAAAATCAATCCAGTTGAAAAAGAAATATGAACAGAAAGCCATTGTCTGCAGTATTAGAGAGGAAAATTCGGATTTGGAAATTATCAGTGTTTGACATATTTTTCTTTGACATGTACTAAATTAGCCTGATAGCTATAACAGTCCTTATACAAAAGAGTACTTACTGTATGATCCATTTATATGACATTCTAGGTAAGGCAGAACTAATCTGTGGTGAACAGAGATCAGTGTTTACCTCGAATTGGGGTGCGGAGATTGACTGGGAAGAGAAAAATGAGGGAACTTTCGGGGCTGGGGTGAGGCAGATGATAATGTCTTATATATCTTAGTAAGGGGTTGGGATGCTTGACAGAAATATCTGTGGTATGTTTAAGATGTGTGCAATTCACCTAGAAAAAAGAAAAACGTAAGCAAATGTTGAACTTTTGATAATGATATTCATGATGAGATATTTAGGAAAAAGTGTTATTGATAATATGCACCTTACTTTGAAAGGCATCAGAATCGGTGGGTGAATAGAGGGATTGATAGATAAGTGGTGAAGCAAATATACAATGTTACTTCTAGACTATAAAGGAGGGATATATGGATGTTGACGATAATGATTCTTTCAACTTTTGTATATGTTTGAAATTATTCATAGTGTTGGAGAACTAGGTTTTAATGGTCAAGAAATGGTTAAAAAGTGATAAACAGCAGAGGAAGGGGGAAGTCACTAGGGAAGCCTTGCTAAAAAGATGACTTTTGAGTAAGAATCTGAAGAAAATGGGATAGCCACACAGCCCTCTGGGGGAAGAACATTCCAGCAACAGTATCAAATGGAAAGGTTCTTGGCTGGAAATACACCTTGCTTGTTCATGAAACAATAAAGATGCCTTTTTAACTGGCATCTGTGAGTGAGGGAAAGAGGAGTAGAAGGTGAAATTGGAAAGGTAACTCCAGGCCAGATCATATAGGACCTTACAGCTCACAAAATAGGGATTTGGCTTTTACTCTGAGTGAGATAGGAAGCAGTTGCTGGGTTTTGAGCACAGAAATGTCATGATAAGACGTGTTTGAACAGGATAAGCCTGCGGGAGAACAAGGGCAGAAGCAGGGAGACTAGGTAGTAATCTATTTAAAAATTCAGATGCTATGTGTTGGTGGTTCCAATTAGGGTGGTAAGGAATGGTTGAATTCTGGATTAGGCTTGAAGTTAATTGCTAACAGGACTTGCTGACAGGTTGTGAGATGTAAGCAAAGAGAATTAAAAGGATGGCACCAAGGTTTTAGGCATGAGCAACAAGAGAAATGGAAATGCTCTTAACTGAGATGGAGAAGAAGCCTAGTTTGGAGCAGACTTTCAGGGGCTCAGTTTTGATTATGCTGTGATTGAGATATCTGTTAGACATCTGTTCTAGTTTGCTAGCTGCCGGAATGCAACACACCAGAAATGGATTGGCTTTTAATAAAAGGGGATTTATTTTGTTAGTTCTTCAGAGGAAAGGCAGTTAACTTTCAACTGAGGTTCTTTCTTACACGGGAAGGCACAGGGTAATCTCTGCTGGCCTTCTCTCCAGGCCTCTGGATTCCAACTTTCCCTGGGGTGATTCCTTTCTGTATCTCCAAAGGTCTGGTTTGAGCTGTGAGTGCTGAGGTGAGGTATGCTGAGCTGCTTGGATGTGCTACCTTGAGCTCTTTCATTTAAGCACCAGCCAATTAAATCAAACATCATTCATTGTAGCAGGCACGCCTCCTAGCTGACTGCAGATGTAATCAGCAGCAGATGCCATTCACGTGCCATTCATTGACTCATGTCCACAGCCACTAGGCACCTTCACGTAGACAAGTTGACACCTGAACCTAACTACCACAACATCCAGGTGGAAAAGAGAAAAGCCTGAGGGAATAGCCGAGTTGTCCTCTTGTGAGCCTGAAATATCTTTCAAGTCTTCCCTTTTGCCTTAAAAAAATATTTATATATGTATGTGTGTTTATTTTGCATTTAATCTGTAATATATCCATATTTGTTTTCCTTTGTTGAATTACTGTGGTAAGCAAAATGTTACATACACGCACATACACAAGTCATGCCCTAATCCATGGCACCTGTGAATATGTTGCATTACATGACAAAAGGGATTTTGCAGATGTACTCATGGTTACAGACCTTAAAATGGGAAGATTTTGCTGGATTATTCTGGTGGGTCCAGTCAAATCACATAATTCCATAAAAAATGAGAACTTTCTCCTGCTGGAGGAAGAAGTCACAGAGGTGCAGCAGAAGAAGTTAGATTTGAGCATGAGAAAGACTCGACCCTCTCTTGCAAGAAAAGGTCACATGGAAAGTGTGAGAAGGAATACATGTAGATTCTAGGAGCAAAGATGGGCCCCTGGTTGACAGCCAGCCAGGAAATCAGATCTTCAGGCCAACTGTAGAAACTGAATTCATCCAACAACCTGAGTAAATTTGTAAGCAATTTCTTTCCCCGAGGCTCCAGTAAGGAAAGCAACCTGCCAACACCTTTTTAGCCTGTAAGACCCTAAGCAGAGGACCCACCCAAGCCCAGCCTGGACTTCTGACCTTCAGAACTGTGAAATAATAAATAGGTGTTTTGTTTTGTTTTGTTTTGTTTCGGGAGTGGGGTGCATGGTTCAGGAATTGAACCAGGGTCTCCCACATGAAAGCCAGGCATTCTAACCACTGAACTACCAATGCATCCTAAATGGGTGTTGTTTTAAGCTACTGAATTTGTAATAGTTTGCCACAGCAGTAATAGAAAACTAATACGGTTACGTTCAGATAAAATGATGATCTAAGAAATGTTTTTCTCCTGATTTTTTCTACTCTGACACACTGCCAATAATTCTAGGTGTATTCAGGTTTGAAATGCACAGACAGATCTTTGGACAGATCCACAAATTAGTGGATCATCCCCACATCTGATGTCTTTGTTTTGAGTACCACATAATTGCTGGAGAAATTAATCAAACTATACTTCCTGGGCCAGCTACAAATACTTACAATGTAATTTAACTGGGTAGTGCTGCTTGAGGACACCCTATTATTTTTCCCTCTGTTGGAGTCCCTTTAATTGGCTCTTTCAAAACCCATACCTACTGAAAGCCAGGCTTTCCACTCCCTTGCTGAGCTTACTAGTGACCTCCCCCCCACACTTCTTTTTATGGAAGCAAATTAAGGCAGCCTTCCCTGATATTCTTGGCTCTGCCAGATGAAGTTTTATAGCATCTTGTTCAGTCATTTATTCCCTCTATCTCTAGTGTTTTTTACTTTTTCTTTTAGTTTCCTCTCTTCAGCTTGCAAAGTATTACCTATTTGGGGCGGGTGGGGGGGGGCAGGGGCTGCAAAAAGCTTCACTTGACTTGTCACCACTTTTTTTTATTGCCCTTTCTCCTTCTAGAATGAAAATCCCAAGAGAGCAAGGACTTGTCCTCTTGGCTTTATCCTCAGCACCACACTAAATATTGAGCTTAGTGGCTGCTAAATCAATATTTGTTGAAAGAATTGAATCCTGTTCTCCTTTCTACAGCTAGACTTTTTTTTGTCTCTGACAAACACATATACATATATACATTTTTTTTGCATGGGCAGGCTCTGAGAATCAAGTCTCTGGCATGGCAGGTGAGAATTCTGCCACTGAGCCACTCTGCAAAGTTTTAATATGTCTTGGAATGTATCAGTGAATATAGTTCGTATTCATTCTTTGATAACTACATAGAATGGATGTACCATATTTAACCATTTCCTTATAAAGTCATTATCTCAATTTTTTCCACATAAAACATACCAAAAAAATTAATAGTTATAAAACTCTTAAAAGAGTAAATAAAAGGACAAAGATAAATAATATAGAACACCTAAAAGATGAAGGCTCAGTTTGAATAGGCCAACATCTGGCCAGTGAAAGTTCAAGAGGAGTAAACCTTGGGGGAGGGGTGGTAGTACAGAAGAGAAAGAGAACGGATCACCTAAAAGTTGAATGAAACAGAATGACATTGGATTCACTGGCAATATAGGATGCTAAAGGAAGCTAGAGCAATGCCTTCAAAAGCTGAGGAAATTTTTTCTTTATTCTGCAAAATCAGGTGTAAAGGTAGGAGAAAGATCAGGCATGCAAGGGCTAACTTACCTACCACATACCTTTTCTTACTTATTGTCTTCAATTCTTGAGGTTGTACTTCAGCAAAACTGGGAAGTGAGCAAAGAAAGGAGGAGGCACTAGATAGAATTCAGGAAACAATGGCTCTCATCCAGAACAGCGGTAAGGGGATGTGCCAAAAGTGTCAGCTATGCCACCCAATTTAGAGGATGGCCAGATAGATTGGAGTGAGAAAAATGGAGGCTCAGAGAAGGAAAGCTGGAAAAAAAGAGGTCAGGGTTGGGGTGAGGATCTCTTGCTAGAATATCTTTTATGGTGCAGCAACAGAAGAACATTGAAATTACAGTAGAGGAAAACATTGAAGAAGAGAAGAAAGATAGAAACTCTAGGAAAAATGAAAAGCTCTCTGAGAGAGAGATAATGTGTTCATAATATAGTACTTGGTTAGGCAGTAGACAGTATAACATTATCACGATATAAGCAGTGGTTATTCATTCAACCAGAAATAGTGATTTGCAATCTGTCTACATTGAAAGGATGGATGAAAAAGATTTTGAGAAAAAATACGTCCTCATCTATCCTAGCATCAAGTAAATAGGTATTGTGTATAATGGATGAACCAGAAAGTTGAATATACACAATGTTTAGAGAAATGCAAGTAACTATCCAAAAGAAATAGCCAGAAGTTGAAATCCATTACCTCTAGGGAGTAAGACTGGGTATGATGAGGGGAAGAGTGGAAGATTGTTTTTCGTTACAGCCTTTGAGTACTATTTGATTTCCTAAATACAGGCAAAAATTATTTGAATAATCGTTAAATTATAAATTTAAAAAGTTAAATAATATATTTCCATTGTGAAACATTCAGGTCACATAAAAAGTCTCAAGAATGAAAATCACCATAATTCCATCACTCAGGAATAAGTACTTTTTTTTTAATTTTTATTAATAAAACCAATCAACATACAATATGAACATTCTTTTTTTCATCACATAGTTGTATGTTAATCATCATGATCGTTTCTTAGAGCCTTTGCATCAGTTCAGAAAAAGAAATAAAAAGAAGACAGAAAAAAAATTCATACATCCCATACCCCTTACCCCTCCCATTCATTGATGTAGCATTTCAATCTACTAAATTTATTTTGATATTTGTTCCCCCTGTTATTTATTTTTAATCCATATGTTTTACTCATCTGTCCATAAGGTAGATAAAGGAAGCATCAGATATAATCATCTTCGAGAAACATGGCTACTGGAACACAGTTCTACATTCCCTCCAGTCTCTCCTTTACACCTTAACTAAAAAGATGATATCTATTTAATGCATAAGAATAACCTCCAGGATAACCTCTCAACTCTGTTTGGAATCTCTCAGCCATTGACACTTTATTTTGTCTCATTTCTCTCTTCCCCCTTTTGGTCGAGAAGGTTTTCTCAGTCCCTTGGTGCTGAGTCCCAGCTCATTCCAGGATTTCTGTCCTACGTTGCCAGGAAGGTCCACACCCCTGGGAGTCATGTCCCACATAGGGAGGGGAGAAGGCAGTGAGTTTGCTTGTTGTGTTGGCTAGAGAGAGAGAGGCCGCATCTGAGCAACAAAAGAGGTTCTCTTGGGGGTGACTCTTAGGCCTAATTTTAAGTAGGCTCATTTGCTTTGTGGGGTTAAGTTTCATATGAACAAACCCCAAGATTGGGGGCTCGGCCTATTGTTCTGGTTGTCCCCACTGCTTGAGAATATCAAGAATGCTCCACTTGGGGAATTTAAATTTTCCCCCTTTCTCACCATTCCCCAAAGGGGACTTTGCAAATACTCTTTTTATTCACTGTTCAAATCCTGCTGGGATTTATTGAGGCATCACTCGACATATTCACAAATCTCATGCCCTACTCAAGGTTCCATTTACTTATGGTATTGAATTAAGCTGTCCACATAAGTTATAATAGGAAATGCACTAGTCAAAATACAAATTTTGTACTATATAAACATTTTTTGCTTTAGTCTCACACATAAGTTAAAATTTTAAAATATTAATTACCATCTGTTTTCAATACCCTGCATTATTAGCATTCCTTTGTTCTTCCTCATGCAAAACATTTTAAAATTTGTACATTTAGTCACTATCATTATACACTCTAGGCATTCCTAGATTATACCATTTCAGTCTTTAGTGTATAACTACTTTTAGTTTTATGTATATCCTTCCAGACTTGTGTATTTATTTTCAAATATATTATGTACTTAGTATTTTGAAAAAAAATTTGCAGTACCAATTGTACATTTATGTATTAGACCATGCAAATTTAACTTAAAAATATGTCACAGCCTTCTCCCCATCTCAGTCGATCTATTTCTATATCAAACATTAAACAATCTATTATATAGATATAATACAGATATATGTGCCAAAATTTATCCGTACAGAATACTTCTAATGCTTTGCCATTTTAAATCATATGTCTGTAGTAGATAACTTTCAAGAGGTTAGCTCAAACTTGCTTTTCTGAGAATTACTTTCTACCTTCAGTGGGAATCCTGACTATCATGTTGCGGGGTGGGGGTGGATAAGTAAAGGTCTTTCAGAGGAGTTGACTTTTTTGCTAAGACCTGAAGGGTAAGAGTGAGAGCTGGGGGGAGAGGATTACTGGGGGAGGTTTGGGCAGGTGGAGGGAGGGCTTGGCACTGGAAACAGTAAATGTGGAGGTTCTGAAAGGGAGAAGAGCTTGATAATACTTGAACAGAAGGGAGTTCAGTGTGACTGTAATGAAAGAAGCTGGGGGAAGTTAGTGTGAAGTGAGGGTGGAGATGCAGGGTGGAATCAAGTCATGTGAAGAATTTGAACTTTCCTTTCAGTTCAATGAAAAGCCATTGAAAGTTTAAGCAGAGTCATAATTTGATTTTTAAAATGCTTCATAATTCATGACTATATTCCTTGCTCTTGGGCTCTGTTTTAGGTATCCTTGTATGTTTATGTTAAATTTTCCTCTTTTTTTTTTTTTTAAACTTAATCTGGTTTGAGTAGATTTCAGTTACTTGTACCCCCTCAAGTAACTTGTAGCTATTTGCATATACACACTGACTCTTTAAATTCCTAGAAGTAGAATTTTAAAGAGTATGCACATTTTAGAACTTTTAATAGCTATTTGAAAAATTGTCTTCCGGAAAGGTAATGATTTACACTTCTGTCAGTGATATATGAGAGTGTTTATTTACCTTCAAAAAAAATGGCAATTTTTATTATTAAAAGAGCCTCTGTGTGATAGGTAAAATGATCTCTTATTAATTTTTGTATCTTTGAATATTTTTGTGCTTGTTGACTATAATTTCTTTTTTAAAAACTTAATGACCTTTGTTCCTTTTTCTTTTGTAAAGTTTCTTATTGTTTTTGAGGACTCTTTGTATATTGCCAAGAGTAAACTTTTGCCTTTTGTTTTTATTTCAGTGTTTTCCCTGTTAAATGTTTGTTTGCCTACTATATCTTGCTCATATTATTTTTTTTACATATGGACTTTTTAAAAAATAGCTTTATTCAGATAAAATTCACATACTATAAGGGTCACCTTTTTAAAGTATACAATTCACTGGTGGTTGTTCTTTGATTATTTAATTCCAGAACATTTTCAACCCCTCGTAAAGAAAACCCATGCTCATTAGCAGTCATTTTCCTTTCTTCTCTCCTCCGAGCCCCGGGCAACTCTCTTTTCTGACTATGGATTTGCCTGTTTTAAAGATTTCTTAAGTCTCTGGCTTCTTTCACTTAGAAAAATGTTTTCAAGTTTCACCTGTTATAGAATGTATAAGTACTTTCTTTTTGTGGTCAAATATTCTATTGTATTGATGTATTCCATTTTGTTTATGCATTCATCAGTCAATGGACAATTTTTTTTCCTCTACTTTTTGGCTATTATGAATACTGCTATTGCTACGAACCTTCTTGTACATGACAGAAAGTTTGGAATTATCTTTGATCAGATCAGTCTTGCTCTTTTTCTTTGTAAAGACTGCTGTCTTTGTCATTTGAGAAGGGCCTTGTCTATCTAGAGACTGTTTAAATATTTTTCTGTCTTTTTAAAAGTATTTTTATCACTACATTATTGAATTTCCGTCTTCAAACCATATTAAAATTCATTTTGGTTTAAGACGTGTAGAAGGGATATAATTTTTCTAGTAGAAAATGTATTTCCAAATTTTGTTTTATTCTATTGTTCATTTGTTTATTTCTGTTATAAAACTTCATTATAATTCTGATAGTCTTATAGTACTTTTTAAGATCTTTAAAGGATATATTCCTAATTATCCTGATTTAAAAGAAATGTTCTGGGTGTTGGGGAAAAGCAATTTTTTTTTCTGTTTATTTTATCGATTTTGACTCTTCCTATGCTGTAATATGACATGTCTCCTTTATTCAATTTTTCTTTTATGTTTTTGTCCGGTCAATTATGTATCTTTCTTTAGAGATGTATTTCTAAGTGTTTGTTTTTGTTAGTGTTATAAATGGGTTTTCCCCTATTATATTTTTAACTGGCTATTTCATTAAATTAGAAAGTTTTTCTTATGACTGCCAGCCAGTGTGTTGGCATTATTTCTTAGTTTGTAGTTGCATTTGGTTGATTCTCTTAGATTTTCAGATGGAGCAGACAGAGGTCACCAACAGATGATAAAGTAGGGTAAAGTGCCCCGAAGGAAAGGTTTAGTGTGTTACAGGAACTCAAAATCTCATTTTCTTGGTGGCTCAGGGAAAAGCTTTTTTTGAGGAAGCATCATTTAGACTGAAACGTGAAGAATGCAGTAGAAATTGGTCAGGCAGAGAGGGGAGGAAGAGCTTCCAAGCAGAGGGGACCACTATGTGTCAGAGTCTGTAGGCACAGTGTGTATAAGCATCTGGGGCAGAATGGCAAAGCTGAATGAATAGTAGAAGGGGTGAACAAAGTCCTTTAGGCCATGTAAGGAGTGTAGATCAAATCATGGTTTTAATAATGAGCAACCAAGGTTTTTTAATAGTGCTGAGACATGTTCCAATTTATATTTTTTAAAGATTGCTCTAGTTGTTTTGATAAAGAGTGGATTAATGACAAACAGGAGTAGGAGAGAGGAGTGTAGTTAGGAGGCAGTTACAATAGTTCAGCATCAAACTTGCTTATTGTTTCTTCTCCTTAGTCCTTCAGGCTTTATTGAGTAAAATATAAATTAAATTTTTTTAAAAGAAGTTTTATATTGGAAAATGCGGGATTTTGAATTTCATATTAGCCCCTAATAGGTCACTTTTTATTATTACATGCTTTATAACTTCATAAAAAGCAAATGTTGACATATTTGACAGGTTTCCTATGTTATTCGAGATGAAGTGGAGAAGTACAATCGAAACGGAGTCAATGCCCTGCAGCTAGATCCAGCACTAAATAGACTCTTCACTGCCGGCCGAGACTCCATCATAAGAATATGGAGTGTAAATCAGCACAAGGTAAGGTCGAAAAACTGTTTCCATTTTAAATCTGTAGTCAGAGGAAACTTTGGACTATTGGCTTTCACCGTCTAATATGATACCTTTCACAGCTTTATATTTAATCTCCTTGAGAAGTTATTCGATATACTGTATAAAGACTTTATAACCAGAATTCTATAAGCTTCTGAGAAAACCAGTCAGGGGAGTTTCAGAAGTGTTTTTTGCTAAGGCAAAGACTGTAAACTAGCTTTGTGTTAAGAGCTCTCTGCTTCAAAGGAACAATAAAATTTGTCTGTTAAAGGGAATTACTTTCAGCAGTCCATTTTTCTGCTTTAAATGTGTCCCAAAAAAGCCTATTTGCAATGCTTTTAGAGCTACTAAAAAAAGATTAACTATTGCTGTTATATTTATAATTAGTCTTTAGCAAATATTTGGTTTCTTCATTTCACAGTCATTTAGGGACCCCACAAAATCTGTAGGGCCTTATTAGATAATACAAGGTCGGTATAAAAATATGAAGACAACGTACTTCCGTTACTCAGGAGCATCAAAGTCTCCTCAACAGGGAACATAATTAAATGTATGTAAAGATAAACCTCCAGTCAAATGGAAAGGAAGTCTTTTAGTGTTTTGTTTGAATGCCTGCATTGGATAGTACATAGTGAACATGGCAGCATATGCCAGCTTTCTTTCCAGGCCTCTTGCTTCATGAAGTTCCCTGGGAGGTGTTTTCCTTCTTCATCTCCAAAGGTTACTGCCTGGTAAACTCTAGTTTTCTGTCTCTCCTTGTTATCAAAAGGGACTGTTTCTGAAATGTCTCCTCTTTCATAGGATTCCAATAAACTAATAAAGACTCAGGTAGAGGGCGGGTGATAGTGCAGTGGCAGAGTTCTCGCCTGCCATGCTGGAGATCTGGGTTCGATTCCCAGTGCCTTCCCATGCAAAAAAAAGAAAAAAAAAAGACTCATGTAGGATGGGTGGAGACACATCTCCATCTAATCCAGTTTAATACCCACAATTGATTGAGTCATATCTCTGTCAGCCATTCATGATCTGAATTATATAAGATCAATTTAAATATGATACATGTAAAAAAAGTCATAAGACATCTGTTTTATAATAAATAATGCAGTGGCCAACTATTACTCACTGGTAGCTTTTTTGAGATAAACTATCAAGTGCCCTTTCTGCCTTCTTAATGCCAGCAAAGTTAATTTTTGTTCCAGGGATGTACTTCTTGGGATTCTCCAAATACTCCATCAGTATCTCCTCTTCCCAAATGATGACTTTGTTCTTGTTGGCATCTGTGTAAGAGAACCCAGAGGCCTGATCTGTCTTCTGCCCAAAGAGACCATGCAGATTTGGCTGAGTCTTGTTCTTGCCTCTGTTTTCCATGGTGAGGCACAGTGCACACTTCTGAACAAAAATCTTTTTGCCCTTCTCCACCTCACCCATTTTGAATTTGCTTTCTCACCATCCATGAACCGAAGGTCCCTGCTCAGAATTTAGACAACTGCTCTCCACAATATGATTTTAATTCTTGTAATAATCACTCGAGACAGCTGCTACAGTCGATGCTCACAGAGGCCCATGGTTAAATGACTAGTGAGTGACAAGAGATTAGAGCCAAAACCATTGTGCCAGACCTTGAATTTCTTTGTGAGCTTCTTTCTGTGTATTTTTAGCAAGCACTACAAGTCTGCTGTTCAGTCCATGAGAAGAACCACTACTTTACATAGATACTTGATAATGTTTCTTTAAGTGAACTTTGGTACAGCAGGCTTTGAATTATTTAACTAATTGAAACAATGGGGCCTAATGTTACCTTAGAAAGGGAGATGGGGCAAGATGATGGCATAGTAAGGAGTTGAATTTAGTTCATTCTCCAGAGTAGCTGCTAAATAGCCAGGAACTGTGTGGGACAACTGCTGGGGGACATCAGTGATCGGACACACATCATACACCAGTCTGGAATGGGAGGAATGGCTAAGATCCCACACAAAACTACAAGTTTCCCAAGCTCTGGAAGCTGATGCTCCTCCCCCACAGGAACAGCAGGGCTGGTTCCCAAGGGGAAAAGAAGCAGGCTTTACTAATAGAGCAAAGAATTAGCTCTACCAAGCTCCAATTATAGAATTATTTAACAAATTCTGACTACTGAAAACAGGCCCCGAGCCCACATAAACCTGGAATAGGCACTAAAGGAACCAGGAGTTTTCACCCTGGTAGAGAGGGGGCGAGGCTGACAGAAAAAAAAAAAACAAACAGAGGCCTTTTCAATTGGACAACACAAAATACTGGCAAAAGGCTGGATCCCAAGAAAAGGGGCACATAGAGCCTGGAAACACATAGAGCCTACACAGAACTCCAGCTCATGTTTGGCAAACCAAGGGAGTTGGGATACTGCTCTGAAAAGGTTTTTTTTTTTTTAACTCCTTAACAGCTCATTGGATAGAACTATAAACACTCTCAGGATCCAGCACTACCCCAAGCAAAAGTGGAATTAAGACATATCTGAGAGAGAAAGTAACTAGTCAGATGAATGGGGTTAATTCCCTGAAGGGTGTATCTTCCCAAAGAAAAGGGTGGTAGGGCCCAGTTCAAGTGGCGGTCCTCCTTCAGGGAATTCAGTCCCAGGGGTTAGAAAAGAGAAGCAGTCAAAGCCCACCTACTCCCTCAGCCACTGTCTCAACCATATGCCTAGCAGGGAGAGGCTCCTGAAATTAAAGGCACCACATCACTTTATGCTGTGGGCAGACAGGTGCCACATGCTGGACAGGATAGGAAAAGCACAGAGTCTAGAAGCTTCATAGGGTCTCAGCCTCAAGGAAGCTTGATACTGGCTACTCTCTCTTCCTGAGATGTGAGCCTGTCTGGACTGAGAAAATCTGACTGGGGTTGACCATATTTGAGGAGACCCTCCTCAAAAGAAAAGGCTCCATATAGGTAGGGAAAGAAACAGAAAAACAAGAGCTGAAAAATTCTGATAGTTAAGCAGAACCTGTGCTAGAAGTCTAGAGTAAATTGAACTGAATGCCAAAGAACAGATAGAGAACAGAGCCATCCAAAAAGAAAGCCCTAGGTAAAGAGTGAAAACAACCTCCGGAATGAACCATTAAGGAAATCAAATGCCTAGATGCCAGCAAAAAATAATGAGTCATACTAGGAAAATTGAAGATACAGCTCAAAGGAAGAAACCAACATATCAAATGAGATACAGAAGTTGAAACAACTAATTCACAATGTTCGAACAAACATGGAAAGTCTCATCAAGAATAAATTAATGACTTGAGGGAGGATATGAAGAAGACGTTGGGTGAACATAAAGAAGAACCTGAAAGTTTGAAAAAACAAATTGTAGAATTTATGGCAATGAAAGGCACAGAAGAAGAGATGAGAAAAACAATGGAAACCTACAAAACAGATTTGAAGAGACAGAAGAAAGGATTAGTGAACTAGAGAACTGGACATCTGAAATCCGACACAAACAAGAAAATATAGGGAAAAGAATGGGAAAACATGAGCAGCGTCTCAGGGAATTGAATGACAACATGAAGTGCACAAATAAGCATGTTATGGGTGTCCCAGAAGAAGAAAAGAGAAAGGAGCAGAAAGACTAATGGAGGAAATAATCGCTGAAAATTTCCCGTCCTGTGTGAAAGACATAAAATTACAAATCCAAGAAGTGCAGCTTACCCCAAACAGAATAGATCCAAATAGACCACCTCCAAGATAATTACTAATCAGGTTGTAAAATGTCAAAGACAGAAAGAGAATTTTGAAAGCAGTAAGAGAAAAGCAATCCATCACATGCAAAGAAAGCACGATTAAATTATGTGTGGGTTTCTTACCAGAAACCAGAGGCAAGATGGCAGTAGTATGATTTTATTTAAGATCCTGAAAGAGAAAAACTTCCAACCAAGAATTCTATATCCACCAAAACTGTTCTTCAAAAAAGAGGGGGAGATTAAAATATTTTCAGACAAGGAGTCACTGAGAGAATTTGTTAATGAGAAATCAGCTCTACAAAAATACTAAAGGGAGCATTGCAAGCAGAGAGATAAAGGCAGGAGAGAGAGAGGTCTGGAGAAGAGTGTAGAAATGAAGGCCACCAGTAAAGGTAAAAAGAGGGAAAATAGGTAGATATGACATATAAAATCCAAAAGACAAAATGGTAGAAGGAAATACTGCCTTTACAATAATAACAGTATATATCAATGGGTTAAACTCCCCAAATCAAAAGACATAGACTGGTAGAACAGATTAAAAAATAGGACCCAGCTGTTTGCTGTCTAAAGGAGACTGACTTTAGACCCAAGGACAAAAACAGGTGAAAGTGAAAGGTTTGGAAAAAGGTATTTCATACAGACAACAACCAGAAAACAGCAGTGGTGGTCATACTAACATCTGAAAAACTAGACGTCGAATGTAAAACAATGAAAAGAGACAAAGTAGAACACTATGTAATAATAAAATGAACAATTCAACAAGAAGACATAGCAAAAATATTTATTTACCTAACCAGAGTGCTCCAAAATACATGAGGTAAAAACTGACAACACTGAAGGGAGAGGTAGACACCTCTACGATAATAGTTGGAGGCTCCAGTTCCCGACTCTCATCAGTGGATAGAACATCTAGACAGAGGATCATTAAGGAAGCAGATTTTGAATAATATGATAAATGAAGTAGATTTAAAATTTACAGAATATTACACCCCACAACAGCAAGATACACATTTTTCTCAAGTGCTCCTGGATCATTCTCAAGGAAAGAGCATATCCTGGGTCACAAGCAAGTCTCAATAAATTTTAAAAGATGAAATTATCAGAACACTTTCTCTGATTATAATGGAATGAAGTTGGAAGTCAATAACAGGCAAAGGGCCAGATAATTCACAAATATATGGAGGCTAACCAGCACACTGTTAAACAACCAATGGGACAAGAAAGAAATTACAAGAGAAATCAGAAAACATCTCAAGGCAAATGAAAATGAAGACACAACATACCAAAATTTGTGGAATGCAAGGTTCACTTCCTGGACCATGTACCCTCCCCCCTCACCAAAAAAAAAAAAAAGCTTATTTAAAAAAAAATGGGATGCAGCAAAGGCGGTGCTGACAGGAAAGTATATTGCCTTAAGTGCTTATATTAAAAAAAGAAGCAGCAGCAAAAATCGAGAAATTAATTGTTCACCTGGAAGAACAAGAAAAAAACCCCAGCAAGTTAACCTGAAAGCAGACAAAAGGAAAAAAATAGGGAAGATTAGAGCAGAAATAAATGAAATTGAGAATATGAAAAAAATAGAGAAAAATCAACAAAACCGGAAGTTGGTTCTTTGAGAAGAATCTGTAAAATCAATGGACTCTTAGCTAAGCTGACAAAAGCAACAAAAGAGAAAGGATACAGATAAATAAAATCAGAAATGGAAGAGGGGACATAAACACTGACCCCGTAGGAATAAAGGAGGTAATGAGAGAATACTATGAGCAACTATATGCTAATAAAATAGACCACATAGATGAAATGGACAACTTCCTAGAAAGGCGTGAACAACCAGCATTGAGTTGAGAAGAAATAGACCACCTCAACAAACCAGTCACAAATAGAGATTGAATCAGTCATCAAGAACCTCTCCAAAATGAAAATCCAGGACCAAATGGCTTCATATGTGTATTTTGCCAGGCATTCAAGAAAGGGTTAGTAACCAATCCTGCTCAAACTGTTCAAAAAATTGAAGAGGAGGGAAAGCTACCTAACTCATTCTTTGAAACTAACATTACCCTAATACCGAAGGCAGACAAAAATACTACCAGAAAAGAACATTACAATGAATCTCTTTAATGACTATAGATGCAGAAATCCTCAACAAAATATTACAAATCGAATCCGGTAGCATGTTAAAAGAATTATATAGCATATCCAAGTGGGATTTATCCAGGTATCCAAGGCTGGTTCAACAACAACAACAACAACAACAAAAGAGTTAATGTAAGACACCATAGCAGTAAGTCAAAGTGGAGAAACTACATGATCATCTCGATTGATGCATAAAATGCATTTGACAAAATTCCATGTCCTTTCTTGATGAAAACATTTCAAACAATAAGAATAGAAGGGAAGTTCCTCAACATGATAAAGGGAATATATGAAAAACCCACAGCTATCATCATCTTCAACAGGGAAAGACTAAAATCTTTCTCCCTAAGCTCAGAAACAAGACAAGGATACTCACTGTCACCATTGTTATGCAACACTGTGCTGAAAGTCTAACCAGAGCAGTTAGACAAGAAAAAGAAATAAAAGCCATCCAGATTGGAAAGAAAGAAGTACAATTCTCACTTTTGCAGATGATATGATAGTATATGTCAAAAATCCTGAAAAATCCACAGCAATGCTACTGGAGCTAAAAAATGAGTACAACAATGTGGCAGGGTACAAGATTAACACCAAAAAAACAGTAGTGTTTCTATGCGCTAGTAATGAACAATCCAAGGAGGAAATGAAAAAAAAAAAATCTTTTTACAGTAGCAACCAGAAGAATAAAATATTTAGGAATGAATTTAATTAAGGGCACAAAAGACCTCTATGCAGAAAACTATAAGAAATTGTTAAAAGAAATCACTGAAGACCTAAATAAATAGAAGGGCATGCTATGTTAATAGAATGGAAGACTAAATACAGTTAAGATGTCAATTCTAAATACAGTTAAGATGTCGGTTCTATTCAAACTGGTTTATAGATTCAATGCAATACCAATTACAATCCCAACAACTCACTTTGCAGAAATAGAAAAACTAATAACCAAATTTATTTGGAAGGGCATAATTCTCTGAATAGCTAAAAATACCTTGAGAAAGAAAAATGAAATGGTGGGTCTCACATTACTTGACTTTAAATCATATTACAAGCTACAGTGGTCAAAGCAGCATGGAACTGGCATAAAGATAGATATACTGACCAACAAGTCATATTGAGTGTTCAAAAATAGACCCTCTCTTCTAGGGACATTTGATGTCTGATAAGGCAGTCAAGCCAACCCAACTGGAACCGGCCTCTTCAGCAAATGGTGTTTGGAAAACTGTATATCCATATGCAAAAGAATGATAGAAGATCCATATCTCACACCCTGTACAAAAATTTTTGTTCAAAATTAATCAAAGACCTAAGCATAGAGCTAAGACCATAAAACTTTTAGAGGAAAATGTAGGGAAATTCCTTATAAACCTTGTAATAGGAGGTGGTTTCCTAGTCCTTACACCAAAAGCATGAGCAATGAAAAAAAAATAGATAATGGAATCTCCTCAAAATTAAACACTTTTGTGCATCAGAGAACTTAGAAAGTAAAAAGGCAGCCGACACAGTGGGAGATAATATTTGGAATCCACATATTAGATAGGGGTTTAATATTCAGAATATATAAAGAGATTCTACAACTCAATAACAAAAAGACAAACAACCCAACTAAGAAATGGCTGAAAGGCATATGAAAAGATGCTTAACTTTACTAGCTGTTAGGAAAATGCACTACAAAATCACAATGAGATAACATCTGACACCCACTAGAATGACCATTATCAAAAAATCAAAAACAGATGAGTAGCTAAACAAACTGTGGTGTATACATATGATGGAATATTACGCAGCTGTAAGACAGAATAAAGTTATGAGGCAGATCACAATGTAGATGAACCTTGAAGGCATTATGCTGAGTGAAATTAGCCAGAAACAAAAGAACAAATACTGTATGACCTCACTAATATTAACTATCATTAATGAGCCAACTTTGAGAGTTAAAATTAGCATAGTTTATTAAGAGGTAGAGGGTGGAGATTGGACATTTGATGGTGAAGGAATACAGAATGTACAACAAGACTGTAAAAATTCAGTGTCAAAAAAAAATGAACAGAAATTTTTGCTCTTTCTTTTGTGTGTGTGTGGCGGGGGTGGGGGGTGGCGGGGGTGGCGCATGGTCTGGAAATTGAACCAAGGTCTCCTGCATTGAAGGCGAACATTCTACCCTGAACCACCACAAGTGGTTCTTTTTCTTGTTGGGGGGGTGGAACGGTGCATGACCCAGGAATCAAATCTAGGTCTTCCACGTGGAAGGTGAGCATTCTAACCACTGAACTACCTGTGCACCCTCGGTTCTTTTTTAATATAGGCATTTAAGGTAATAGATTTCCCTCTTTGCAGCTTTTGCTGCATCCCATAAATTTTGATGTTTTGTGTCTTCATTTTCATTTGCCTCAAGATATTTACTGATTTCTTTTGTAATTTCTTCTGGTTGTTAAAGAGTATGTTGTTTAGCCTCCATATATTTGTGATGTTTCTGACCCTCTTCCAGCATATGGTCTGTCCTTGAGAGTGATCCATGAGCACTCAAGAAAAATGTTTATCCTGCTGTTGTGGGGTGTAATGTTCTGTAAATGTCTGTAAACTCTAGTTCATTTATTGTATTATTCAAATTCTCTGTTTCTTTATTGATCCTCTGTCTAGATGTTCTGTCCATTGATGAAAGTGGGGAATTAAAGTCTTCAGCTGTTATGGTAGTGGTGTCTATTTCTCCCTTCAGTGTTGTCAGTGTTGGCCTCATACTGGAGCACTCTTGCTTGGTGCATAAATATTTATGATTATTATGTTTTCTTGAATTGTTCCTTTTATTAATGCATAATGTCCTACTATGTCTTTTAAAATTATTTTACATTTGAAGTCTAATTAGCCAGATTTAGTATAGCTGTTCCTGCTCTTTTCCAATTGCTATTTGCATGAAATTTCTTTTCCTAACCTTTTACTTTCAATCTATTTTCGTCCTTGGTTCTAATAAAATGAGTCTCCTTTAGATAGCATATAGGTGGGTCCTATTTTTTAATCCATTCTGTCAGTCTTTGTCTTTTAATTGGAGAGTTAGATGCATTAACATTTACTGTTACTGTTGTAAAGGCAGTACTTTGTTCTACCGTTTTGTCTTTTGGGCTTTTTTATGTCATATCTAATTTTTCCCCCCTTTTATCTTTACTGATAGTCTCCATTTCTACGCTGTTCTCCAGGTTCTGTCTCCTGCCTTTTCATATCTGCCTGTAGTGTTCCCTTTAGTATTTCTTGTAGAACCAGTCTCTTAGTCACAAATTCTCTCAGTGATTGTTTTTCTGAAGATATTTTAATCTCCCCCTCATTTTTGAAGGATAGTTTTGGTGGATATAGAATCCTTGGTTGGCAGTTTTTCTCTTTCAGAATCTTAGGTATATTATGCCACTGCCTTCTCACTTCCATGATTTCCTCTGAGAAATCCACATATAGTCTTACTGGGCTTCACTTGTATGTGATGGATTGCTTTTCTCTTGCTGCTTTCAGAATTCTCTCTTTGTCTTTGACATTTGACAATCTGATTAGTAATTGTCTAGGAGTGTGTTTCTTTGGATTTATTCTACTTGGGGTATGCTGCACTTTTGGATCTGTAATTTATGTGTTTCCTAAAAGACAGGAAATTTTCAGTGATTATTTCCTCCTTTAGTCTTTCTCCTCCTTTTCCCATTTCTTCTTCTGGGAAACTCATAACACATATATTTGTGTGCTTCATGTTGTCATTCAATTCCCTGAGACCCTACTCAAATTTTTCCATTCTTTTCCCTATTTTTCTTTTGCCTGTCAGATTTCAGATGTCCGGTCCTCTAGTTCACTAATCCTTTCTTCTCCTTCTTCAAATCTAATGTTGTAGGTTTTCCGTTGTTTTTTTTTTCATCTCTTCTATTGTGCCTTTCATTCCCATAAGTTCTGTGATTTGGTTTTCAAACTTTTGAGTTCCTTTTGTTCACCCAATGTCTTCTTTATATCCTTCCTCAACTCGTTGATTTGAGTTTTGACACGATTTTCCATGTTTTCAAACATCATGAATTAGTTATTTCAACTCCTGTGTCTCATTTGAAATCTTGGCTTCTTCCTTTGATTGGGCCGTGTCTTCGATTTTCCTAGTATGTCTTGTTATTCTTTGCTGGCATCTATCTATGCATTTGATTTCCTTAGTTAGTTTGTTCTTGAGATTGTTTTCAATCTTTTTACATAGGATTTTCTTGGTGGATGGCTTTGTTCTCTAGCTGTTCTTTGATATTCAATTCAACTTATTCTAGACCTTTAGCATAGGTTCTGTTTAATTGATCAGAATTTTTTAGTTCTTGTTTCTCTTTTTCTTGCCCTGCCTAAATGGAGGGGTTTTTTTGTTTGTTTTTTTGGTTTTTTTTGAGGAGGGTCTTAGATATTATAGATCCCAGTAAATTTTTCCCAAACCAGATGGGCCCATGTCTCAGGAGGAGATACTGGCCTGCATCAGTTTTCCCTGAGGGTGAGACCCAGCAGGTTGTCAGACTTTCTTATGAAGCGTCTAGATTCTGTGCTTTTCTTGTCCTGTCCAGCATGTGGCGCTTGTCTGCCCATGTAGGGTAAAGTGATATGGTGCCTTTGATTTCAGCAGACTTTCCCTATGGGGGTGTGGTTGAGACCCATGTGAGGTTGTAGGATGGCTTAAATTGCTTCAGTTTTCCAGTCCCTGGGGACTGAATTCCTTGAAGGAGGAATTCACTTGAGCTGGACTCCACCTTTCTCTTGGGGAAGATACATCCTTTAGGAAATTAACTCCTTTCATCTGACTTAGTTATTTTGTCTCTCAGAAAAGCTTAATTTCACCCTTTCCTGGAGCAGTGCTAGAGCTTGAGGGTATTTACAGTTCTATCTTATGAGCTGTTAAGGAGTAGAAAAAAGTCAAAACAAAAGGCCTTTTGGCTCCTTGATTTTGTAACTTAAGAGCTTAAGTTGGTACATGGCTGTATGTATCTCCAGGCTCTGTGTGCCCCCTTTTCTTGGGGTCCAGCTGTTTGTTCTGTCCCACTCAAAAAGCTTTGGTTTATTATTATTTTTCCATCAGCCATGCCCCCTCTCCACCAGGGTGAAAATTCCCATTGCTTTAGTGCTTATTCCAGGTTTATCTGTGCTGGAGGCCTGTTTTCAGTAGTCAGAATTTGTTAATTCCTCAGTTGGAGCTTGGTTGAGCTAAGCCTTTTGCTAGTAAAATCTGTTTCCTTTCTCTTCAGGGAACCAGCCTGCTCTGCCCATGGGGGAGGGGCACCAGCTTCCTTGGCTTAGGGAATTTACAGTTCTGTGTGTGGTCTCAACCAGTTCACCTGGTCTAGGTTGGTGTATGCTGTGTGTCCTGAACATGGGTTATCAAGTTGGGGCCTATAGTAAAGGATCCTAGATTGTAAGGTCTTACAGCAATCACATATACTCAGGACTTGTTAGACTGTTATTTCTAAATTCTGAGATACTAAACTATTTGTGTATAACTTGGTTGTTCCTCGAAGTTTTGGGTATTTATGTGACACCTGAGACTTAGAGCACTGACGCTATGAAAGTCAGCATTACCCCATACAGCAACTGTTTTAAAAAGTTGAAAAAGTGATCAGACTTCGAATAGAGATATGAATGAATCTACTCTAGATAGGCCTAGGGTAAACCAGAGTACTGGGTAAAGGATGATATGATCCATATTTTAACTTCCGCTTCTCTGTGAGACCAAAGAAAGAGATATTTATTTGGTACAAAATTTATATATTTTTGTAGCTCATTATCCAATTTAACTGATATGGTCAGTTCATTTGAACATCATAATTATATGGAATCTTGAATAGGGCGTGAGTTCTTATTGGTTTGTACATGTTAGAGTTATGCCCCAGTATATAACTCTAATAATTGAATAATTTGTACAGAGAATAAAAAAAGTATTTGTAAAGTCCCCTTGGGGAACTGAGGAGAAAGGAAGAAATATTAAACTTCCCCATCTGGGGAATTCCTAATATTCTCGCAAGCAGTGGGGACAGTCAATTCAGTAAGCTGAGCCCCTGATCTTGAGTTTCACCCCTTTGAAACTTATTTCTGCAAAGAAGAAGCTAAGCCTACTTACAGTTATTACTGAGTCACTTCCAGAGAACCTCTTTTGTTGCTCAAATGTGGCCTTTCTCTCTAAGCCAAACTTGGCAGGTGAACTGTACACCTGGTGCAGGGCATGACTCCCAGGGATGTAAATCTCCCTGACTGTGTGAAACCAGACTCCCAGGATGAGCCAGGACCCGGCTTCCTGATATTGGGAAAGCCTTCTTGACCAAAAGGGGGAAGAGAGAAGTGAGACAAAATAAAGTTTTTCAGTGGCTGAAAGATTTCTGTTGGGAGATTATCCTGGAGGTTAGTCTTATGTATTACGTAGATACCCCTTTTTGGTTTATGGTGTGTCGGCATGGCTAACGGGAAAACCTGAAACTATTGAACTGTGTTTCAGTACTCTTGATTCTTGAAAATGAGTGTATAAAACTATATAGATATTTTTTACAAAATGACCGTGTGATTGTGAAAACCTTGTGTCTGATATTCTTTTTTATCCAGAGTATGGACAGATGAGTCAAAATAAATAAATAAATAAATAAATAATAGCAGAGGATGTAAGGGGTAAAAAAAAATTGGGTAGATTGCATTACTAGTGGT
The DNA here is from genome assembly GCF_023851605.1 of Tamandua tetradactyla. Taxonomy (NCBI): domain Eukaryota; kingdom Metazoa; phylum Chordata; class Mammalia; order Pilosa; family Myrmecophagidae; genus Tamandua; species Tamandua tetradactyla. The sequence goes on along the minus strand of NC_135341.1, from coordinate 48,151,337 downwards.
CAGTGAGAGAGAGGAGTAAGGGATATGGGATGTATGATTTTTTTTCTTTTTTCTTTTTATTTCTTTTTCTGGAGTGATGCAGATTTTCTAAAAATGATCATGGTGTTGAATACACAGCTAGGTGATGAAAAAAAGCATGGAAAATAAGAAAGCTATTTATGTTTGGTTTTGAAATGCTTTTTGATACTTATATTTGGGTTGGAATGTCCCCTTTCTGGGAATTCAGAATATTTCAAACAAATTAGAGAAACCACTTGCAAGATACTAACCTGAAATAGTCTGGAAAGCTACCTGTCCTGACCTTAAACTACTTTATTCTATTCTTTTTTTTTTTTTAATGCTGAGATTGAATAGCATCATTTCTCAAACAGAATTGTGAAGTCCTCCTCTGTTTGCCCACTATGTTTCTTGAACTTGCCTGTCTTAAATGTTAGGCTATAACTATTCTTCTTTAAAAGACCTCTCTTGGTAATTAAGCCAGGTGAGAGGAGTGGAGGAACACTTAAGTTTCTGAATTGAAATTGTGGTACAGGTAGTGCATTCCCTCAGCCCTTGGCTTCTGTTCCTTCCAGGAAGGACTATAGATAAGATGAGGAAGACATTTAATTCAGAAGGTAAAAAACAGCAGTAGGAAGATAATAGCAAGTGTTTATTTCTTCATATAGTCACGCCAGGCTCCTCAGGACACTCATCAGGCTCATTTCTGTCCCTGTTGTCTGCTGTGGATCTTCGCCATCACTGGTTCCTATCTCCCTACAGATTTGTTTAATTTCTATCCTTGCTAGTAAACTCCTTTGTATAGCACTTTGTGTCACCTGCACTGCCTATCATAGAATTTGTTGTCTTCACCACCATATGGTAAAAAAATTACACTTTTGTCCTGGAAACTTAGGCTTTCATTATAATAAAACAGTTTTGGAAGAGAATTTCCATTTTGTCTATTAACTGGAAACATCTCCTGTTTGGTGAAATTCTACCCTGAATTCAATTGTCCTTAGAGCTGTGTGTTACATTAATTGAGGAATAGAAACATATCTATAATTTGTAGTACGTATCATCTCCCAATGTAACTGATATCTCTCTTGTGCTTTTCCTTTTTAATTTCAGCAAGATCCATATATAGCATCTATGGAACACCACACTGACTGGGTAAACGACATTGTACTGTGTTGTAATGGTAAAACATGTAAGTATTTCTTTGGATTATTGGGCTTCTGGGAGTTTTTAATTCAGTTTGATAGTTTTTCATTTTTTATATGAACTTTTTAATTGAAGTATAACACACAAATAATAGAGCACACAAATCTTAAGTACCGCTGGATAAATTTTCACAAAGTGAGGATTCCTATGTAACAGGACCCAAATCAAGAAACAAAACATTACCAGAAGCCCCCTTGTACCCCTCCCCTCTTCATTCACTACCTCTTGGCCCGCGGTGACAACTCTTCAGACTTCTAAACACCTGCTTTTGAATTACATATAGTCTCATACACTATGTATTTTTCTTTTAGCCTTATTAATATTATTTTTCTTCCGACTTTGGTAAGATCCTTTTCTTGGTTTTGCAGTATATGTTACAAAAAGTTTTTCTCGATTATATCAGTAGAGCCTTCAATTGTAACATTAAAACAGTTTACCCTGCATATTTCAAAAAAAGTTGAGGCAAAATATAATAGGTTCTGAAAAGAGCTTTGAGGTATGTATGTATGAACATTTGAAAAGATGTTATGATTTTGTGAATTTTCAAGTACATATATATGTATGTGTGTATGAACATTGGTTTAAAAATTTCATTGTTTCAAGATAAGACTTGATAGTGGGTATAAATCATACTTAAGGGGTTTGTTAATTCTTTGCCTCTTCTAGTAATATCTGCTTCTTCTGACACGACAGTAAAAGTATGGAATGCACATAAGGGATTTTGCATGTCAACATTAAGGACACATAAGGTAAAACAACTAACATAGTTCTCAGTATCTTTATTATAATATTGGTATCTGCAAATACTTCGTGTGGCTCATTTTCCTATTGATCTACAGAGTACTCCATGGTATATTCTGTTGCAGGATTATGTAAAAGCCTTAGCATATGCCAAGGATAAAGAACTGGTAGCATCAGCTGGATTGGACAGACAGATATTTCTTTGGGATGTGAATACTTTAACAGCATTGACTGCATCAAATAACACTGTCACAAGTAAGACATTTGAAAAAATTATCTTTGAAAGTGTTCCAAGTTGACATAAATAAAGGTTTATAAAACATCTTTGATAGGTTTACATCAAGACAGTTGTTCATATTTTGAGAGTTCTTCTACCTGCAGCGTTCTAGCCCCCATGAGTATGATTGAACAGCAAGGAGCTAGTTCCTCACTGCAGTCTAAAAATGGTAACTTCTCCAGGTATAACCTGGCTCTTTTTGTACATGTGCATGTCTTAGCTCCCTAGCTAATGTGTAAGTTCCTCCAGGGCAGAAGAGTCTCTTATTACTACTTTGTATCTCCCACAGCATTGCCTGGCCCAAAGCCACATACTCAGCAGATATTGTTGATGGAGGTGGTGATTACCTGAAAAAGTAGGCGGTTTTTGACTTTTAAAAGTGTTACTTATATTAAGAGCCTTTGAGTTAATGGCTGAGAGGAAAGGAAGAAAAGGTTTTCAGTGCTAATTTAGAGCGATCCTTTCTGAGTCACTTTGAGAAAAGTCCAGGGAGATTAGGGTGTTCTGAAGACAATTTAGAGACATTTATAGCCACTTAATAGCCTGGATGCCTCATCAGCTAAGAAATCTCTGACTCCCAGATTAGACTCGTACAAGTCAAGGCTTGCAGCTTGGCCTCATACCTAACCCAGCCTACCTAGAATCCTCTAGGTCAGGTGTCAGAGGGACTTTTAAGAACACGTTTCTGCTTCCATACGGGAGACCAGGGTTTGATTCCTGAACCATGTACCCCACCCCCCACCCTGAAAAAAAGAACACATTTCTGGTTAAACCTGTCCTGGAAGGTCTGTGTTCAGGACATGGGGCTTGTGCTATCTAGATGCCTACGTTATAGGTCCAGTTTGTCGTGACTGTGGAGTACTCACATCAACATGGCTAAAACAGTCTGGCAGTATAACTTAGTTTGCAAGTTGGGAGACTGGTGTTTATAATTTCTTGAATTTTGTTCTTCCCTGTTTGCTAGAAAATATTTGAAGGACTGAGCATTATACTCCCCTTGTTCTTCTCCCTGAGTTTCACATGTGTGCTATTGCATTACTTGAGCAGCTGGCCTCTTCTGGGGGCTGTCATGACGCATATTCAGCTCTAATTCTCTAGATGTAAGGCCTGCCTCCAAAGACAAACTAATGGGAGAGAACAAAGCAAAACAAAAACAAAGACGAAAACCCAAAACAGAAGAAAAGCAGGGAATGCCGTAAGGTCAGAGACCAGGCTTAGTAATTAGAGTCTGCTGCAGAACATTTTTCTTAGCATTAAGAGAGGGTTTCACATAAGATTTTTGTGATTATAGAACTAATACTAATAATGGCTAACATTTATTGAGCACTTAGAATAAGCAGGAACTTTTCTAAGCACTTTACATGTATTAACTCCTTTCATAACTTCTTTGTGTGTTTATTCGTTATTGTAAAATTAAGGTCATACTGTATAAACAATTTTATATGCAACTGTTTTCATTTCAGTGATGTTGAGTTCTGAAACAAAAAGCATTGTAATCTTATTATTCATTGCCTAATTTCCTCCAAGAAGGGAGGATGTAAGTAATGTAAGAAAGTAATGTAAGAAAGTGCCATTTTACTGTACTTTTTTCATAATTAAGCATTACCTTATTTTTTGTTTTGGAAAATGAAAATGATGTTTTGTTTTGATTTGTGTTTCTCTGGATTCTAGTGAGATTGAACTTTTTTATATATATTGGCACATGTATATCTTTAAAAATACATTACATATATGGATAGTTTTTGAATGGCAGTGCAGTTCAATTCAGCAAATATTTGTTGAGCACCTCGTATGTGTACTCAAATTTTCATAACAATACTGTTCCTTAGAATCATCTCTATTGTAAGTAAATTTTTTCCTTAAGGCAATTATAAATATAACATTTTTAAATTGACTAATTAAACTTGCAATTTTTGCTGACAAGTTATTTATCAGCTGATGATTTTGTTAACCTTTAGCTCCATTTATATCCTTATAGCTTCTTCTCTAAGTGGAAACAAAGATTCTATTTACAGCCTGGCAATGAATCAACTGGGAACAATCATTGTATCAGGGTCCACTGAGAAGGTAAGGGGGACCTTAAAGTTGATTTTGTGTTTGAACACTAGAAAACAAGCCAAAATAATCTAATCTGTGCAATTATTAAATATAATAATGTATTTTATAATATAAATACAGTGGTTTTGCCTGGTGGATGCTGAAAGAAATGTTTTGTTCAAATAAGACTATAGCTACTACAATGTGTGGAGAGTTGGTGGGGGTGGGTAGAGGTTGGGGTGTTCCTGTGTATTTTCTGGCATTAGAAAGGTTTCCTCCTACTTCAGAAGATTGGGAATCGTAGACAGTGTCCATTGGCAGAAGCAATATTTGCTTCTTTGAATTTAATGGTCATTATTGACTTATAAAAGTCATCTGTCATTTCAATTTGATCATGTACATACTCATGTGTAATATTCTATTAAAATTTTGCAGGTTTTAAGGGTATGGGACCCAAGAACATGTGCAAAATTAATGAAGCTTAAAGGGCATACAGATAATGTAAAAGCATTGCTGTTGAATAGAGATGGCACACAGGTATGCATTTTTTTGGACATTTACTAAATTACCTTGTCAGAAATTTCAGATAGCAGAAATTTCCCCACTTTATGTACTGTAGCATAGGTTGATTTAAACCAAAAGCTGCACATATTATAACTGTGGACTGTTTTTTAAATCCTTAAAGTATTAAATTTCACTTATAATACTTAAAAATCATATTTGCGCTACTTTTAAATAAAGACAGAACAAGGAATTCCCTCAGAATAATTGTACTGTAGATGAGTGTGTACAGTTATGATACTTATACTAAGACAATTTAAAATGTTACTTTGTGTAAAGCAGAAGGAAGCTTTGGTATTGACTATTTTCTGCCAGTGTATTAAGTAGAAAATTTCTTCACAGTGTGTCTGACTTACATCAGATCTTGTGAGTTGACTATGTGAATATAGTCTATAATTTTAGTTTCCTAATGTTATGTTTAGAGCCAGCATTTCAAAGAAAACAATTTTGTTAATATCTGAATATATAGTAGTACTGTGTCAGCTACATAATTTGTGAATTATAAATCACAGTTCTATTTTTGTATGTGTGTAGCTGTGGAAAAATAATTTATCATCAATATAGTTTTTAAAAATGAGAAAAATCAAGCACCATTTCATTTTATCAGAAAGTGGTGATAAATCCAGGGTTGGATGGAATTGATTGTGATAAGATTATAGAAGGGGGGTTAGAAAATGATAAGATTATAAAAGGGAGGTTAGAAAAATGAGGAGACAATAAATACCATCCATCTGTTACTCTGTTGGAAAGTGCATTATGGGGACTATTTTGTGGAGGCCAGTCACACATGCGTTAGAAAAGCCTTTGTCTATCTCCAAAGGTGAAATGAGATTTGAAGACTTAGTCAACTTGAAGGAAATTATTTTGCAGAACCTGACTTAAAGAGGACAGTGGAGGCCTTTGGAGATGAGAAGGAATCTCAGTGTTAATGTGTTTCGTGGCCTTGCAGAGAGGATTTCACTTTACTAGTTCTTAGTTTGCAAATCTGCAATGTGGGGATCATATGTATTTTGTATTATTGGTGAGAGATTTAGAGGAAATAAATATATTCTTATCTGTGTATCAGAACATTTTCTAGGGTTCTTGAGTTCCTTTGCATTCCTTTTTTTGTTTTTTTTTTTAATTAGAAAAGATGTAGGTTTACAGAAAAATCATGTAAAACACAGTGTTCCTGAATGAAGCTGCATGTGAGGTATAGGTTTTTTGTTTTTGTTTTTTTTGTTTTTTTTCTTTCTATTATTGTTTTAATTCTTATTCTGTTGTCTTTTTATTTCTTTTTCTAAATCGATGCAAATGTACTAAGAAATGATGAATATGCAACTATGTGATGTTATTAAGAATTACTGATTGTACATGTAGATTGGAATGATTTCTAATTGTTTTGTTAATTCTTTTTTTAATTAATAAAAAAAAAAAAAAAAAACAAAAAAAAAAAAACACAGTGTTCCCTCCCATACACCACAACCCCCATTATTAACACTTTGCATTTATATAGTACCTTTGTACAATTGATGAAAGAATACTATTTTACTATTAAGTATAGTCCATAGTTTACACTGGGGTGTGTTTTTTTCAATATACCACCCTATTATTTAACACTTTGCATTAGTGTGGTACATTTGTTATAATTTATGAAGGAATGTTTTTATAATTGTACTATTAATTATAGCCCATCATTTACAATAGAGTTTACTGTATAGTACAGTCCTGTTTTATTTTTTAATTTTTCTTCTAGTAACATATATGTGACCTAAAATTTCCCTTTAGCCACATTCACTTATATATCAGTATTGTCATTTACACTCACAGTGTTGTGCTACCATTACCACCATCCATTTCCAAAACTTTACAATCAACCTGCGTAGAAATTCTGTATAAATTAAGCATTAAACCCCCATTCCCTACCCCCAAGCCAGTCTCTGGCAACCCATATTCTGGAGTCTAACTTTATGAGTTGGCTTATTCTAATTATTTCATAGCAGTGGGATCTTAACAATATTTGTCCTTTTGTGTCTTATTTTACTCAACATAATGTCTTCAAAATTCATCTGTGTTGTCCCATGAACCAAAACTTCGTTCCTTTTAGATGTTGAATAATATTCCATTGTATGTATATGCCACATTTTTGTGTATCCATTCATCAAGTTGTTGAATACTTGAATTGCTTCCACCATTTGGTATTTAATGAATAATATTGCTATGCCCTGTTCCCAGACTTCAAAAAATTTCAGACTTTTAAGCTCTGTTTACTTATTTACATTGAAGTATATATGTCAAAGTGTATCAGGATTCATATAAAAGATGTATTTTTCTAAAAAGTGTTTCCCCTTGACTACAGAAAGAAAAGATGTAAAAATATACCTTGCTTCAGTGGTAGAATGCTTGCCTTCCATGCGGGAGACCTGGGTTTAATTCCCAGACCATGAACATAAAAAAATTACACACACCTTGCTCATTTTAAAATTTCATTTCTGTTCAAAATAAATTATTTTTAATTAAAAAAAGTAATGCTGTTATGAACATTGGTATGAAAATATCTGTTTTAGTCCCTGCTTTCAATTACTTTGGGCATATAAATAGAGGAATTGGCTGGTCATATGATAATTCTATATTTAGCTTTCTGAGGAACTGCCAGACTGACCATTTTACACTCTCACCAGCAATTAATCAAAGTTCCTGTTTCTCCACATCCTCTCTAGTACTACAAGTTAAAAAACTTGTAGTTTTTTAAAAGTAGCTAGTCTAGTGGGTATATGAAATGGTATCTCATTGTCTATTTTGTTTTGCATTTCTCTAAGACCTAATGATATTGAGCATCTTCTTGTGCGCTTTTTTTTTTTTTTTTTTTACCATTTTATATCCTCTTTGGAGAAATGTCTCTTCAATTCTTTTGCCCATTTTTTAATTGGGCTTTTTGTTTCTTTATTACTGAGTGGTAGGATTTCTTTATGTATTCTGGGTGTAATATTTGGTTTCCAAATATTTTCTTCCACTGAGTAGATTGTCTTTTCCCTTCTGTGATAAAATCTTTTGATGTACAAAAGTTTTCAATTTTGGTGAGGATCCATTTATCTATTTTGTTTTTTATTGCTTGTGCTTTGGGTGTAAAGTCTAAGAAACCATTGTCTAAAACTAGAACTTGAAGATGTTACCCTGCATTTTTTTCTAGGATTTTTATAGTCGTGTTTCTTATATTTAGGTCTTTGATAGATCTTGAGTTATTTTTTGTTTATGGTATAAGATAGGGGTCCTTCCTCATTCTTTTGCATGTGGATATCTAGTTCTCCCTGCACCATTTGTTGAAGAGGCTGTTTTTTCACAATTGAGTGGACTTGGCAGCCTTGTCAAAAATAAATTGGCTATAGATGTGAAGATGTGTTTCTGAACTTTGTCCAGTTCCATTGGTTTATTTGTCTATCCTTGTGCCAGTAGCATGCTATTTTGACCACTGTAACTTTGTAGTAAGCTTTAAATTCAGAAAGTCTGAGTCCTCCAACATTGTTCTTTTATCAAAATGGTTTTGGTTATTTGGGGCCCCTTTATCCTTCCAAATAAATTTGATAATTGGCTTTTCCATTTATGTGAGGTTGGCTGTTGGAATTTTGATTGGGATTATGTTAAATCTATGTGTCATTTTGGATAGAATTTGACATCATAACAATATTTAGTCTTCTAGTCCATTAGCATGGGATGTCCTTCCATTTATCTAGGTCTTTGTTTTCTTTAAGCAGAGTTTTGTAGTTGTCTATGTATAAGTCCTTTACATCCTTGGTTGCATTTACTTCTAAGTATTTGACTCTTTTAGCTGTTGTAAACAGAATTATATTCCTCTTCAGATTGTTCATTACTAGTGTATAGAAACACTACTGATTTTTGCATATTCATCTTGTATCCCTCAACTTTACTGAACTTGTTTATTTGCTCTAGTAGCTTTGTTGTAGAATTTTCAGGATTTCGTAAATATAGGCTCTTGTCATCTGCAAATAGTATAAGCTGTACTTCTTCATTTCTGGTTTGGATACCTTTAATTTCTTTTTCTTGCCAAATTGCTACGACTAAGCCTTTCCATTGAGAAAGGATGCTGAATGTTCTAAAATAAGTATCTTGGTGATGAAATATATTACTATGATGATATTGTGAGCCATTGATCGTACACCATGTATGGAATGTTTGTATGTTATGAATGTTTGTGTTTGTATGTTGTTTTGTCAGTAAAAATATTTTTAAAAAAAAGGATGCTGGATTTTGTCAGATGTCTTTTTTGCATCAATCGAGATGATCTGTGGTTTTTCCCCTTTGATTTGTAATGTGGCGTATTGCACTAATTAATTTTCTTATGTTGCACCCACCATGCATACCTGGAATAAAACCCATTTGATCGTAGTGTTTAATTATTTTAATGGCTGTTGGATTTGATTTGCAAGTATTGTTTTGTGGATTTCTGCATCTATTTTCATTTGAGAGATTAGTCTGTAGTTTTCCTGTAATATCTTTATCTGGCTTTAATTTTAGGGTGATGATGACTTCATAGAATGAGTTAGGTAGTGTTCCTCGTCTTAAATTTTTTAGAAGAGTTTTGAGTAGGACTGGTATTAATTCTTCTTGAAATGATTGATTAAATTCACCCACAAAGCCATCTGGGTCCTGGGCTTTTCCTTTTTGGGAGGTTCTTGATGACTGTTTAATTCTTTTTACTTGTAATTGGTCTGTTGAGATCTTCTATTTCTTCTAGAGCCAATGCAGGCTGTTTCATGTATTTCTAGGAAATTGTTCATTTCATCTAAGTTATGTAATTTGTTGGCATACAGTTGTTCATAGTGTCCTCTTAAGATCTTTTTTGTTTCTACAGGGTCAGTAGTACGGTCCCCCCTCTCGTTTTTTATCTTATGTATTTGTATCTTCACTCTATTTTTAATTTGACAATTTAACTAAGCGTTTGTCAGTTTTATTGATCTTCTCAAAGAACCAACTTGTAGTTTTGTTAACTATTGTTTTTTTATTCTCACTTGCATTTTCTACTCTAATCTTTGTTGTTTTTTTCCTTCTCCTTGCTTTGGGATTAGTTTGCTGTTCTTTTTCTGTTTCCTTCAGGTGTGCAGTTAGGTTTTAATTTTAGCTCTTCCTTCCTTTTTTGATGTAGGCATTTAAGGCTATAAATTTCCCTTTCAGCACTGCTTTCACTGCATCTCAGAAGTTTTGATATGTTCAGTTTTCATTTTCATTTGTCTTGAGATATTTATTGATTTCTCTGGTAATTTCTTCTTTGACCAACTGATTGTTTTAAGCATGTGTTGTTTAACCTCCATATATTTGTGGATTTTCCAGTTCTCAAATTTATTCAGACCTGTTTTATAACCCAGCATGTGGTCTGTCCTGGAGAATGATCCATGTACACTTGAAAAGAATGCATATCCTGTTTGGGGTACAGTGTACTGTATTATGTCTGTAGGTCTAGTTCATTTATCAAATTATTCAAGTTCTCTGTTTCCTTATTGATCTTTCTTCTAAATATTGTGTCTGTTGATAAGAGTGGTGTATAGAAGTCTCCAAGTATTGTTATAGAGGGGCTTATTTCTCCCTTCATTTTGCCAGTGTTTGCCTTATGTATTTTAGGCAGTATGGCTAGGTATATAAATAATATGATTTGTCATTTCTTCATGGTGGATTGACCCTTTGTCCGTCTTTGTCTTTGGTGACAATTTTGAACTTAAAGTCTGTTTTGTCCAGTGTTAGTATAGCTATCCCGGCTCACTTTTTATTACTGTTTAATGGAACATCTTGTTCCCTCCTTTCACTTTCAGCCTATATATGTCTTTGGGTCTAAGGTGAGTCTCTTTTAAATAACATATAGTTGGATCATGCTATTTTATCCATTCTGCTAATGTGTGTCCTTTGATGGGGGGTGGGGGTTTACATTCAATATTATTACTGTAAAGGCGGTATTTTCCTCAGCCCTTTTGTCCTTTGTTTTTTTGTATGTCATGCCTTTTTTTTTGGTCTCTCTTTTCCTTTATTGTAACCTTCTTTTCTGTATAGTTGATCTTTTGTGATGTATCTCACTGATCCCTTTCTCATTTCTGTTTCTGGATATTTTTTAAATACTTTCTTTGTGGCGTTCCTAGTGTTTGTATTAAACAACCTACATCTATATGCTTTTAATTTGGAAAGATACCAAATATTTCAGTATTGAAGTATTGTATAATACTTCAGTAGCATATACGTTCTTTGCTGTCATGTCCCTGTTTCTCCTCTTTATGTTTTTTGTTGTTGTTCAACATTATCTCTTTATATTTTGCTTGTTCATTATCAGTAAATATGCCTGTTTCTTGTTCAGTTGTAGTCTCACTCTTACAGGAATTAAAGGGTAGAGTTATATATGGATGATACAGTACTATTGGGCTTTCCATTTACCTTTTTAATTACCTCTACTGAATATCTCCATTTCTTCACACTACTCTATTCCTTTCTCTATCTGTTCTTCTGACTGTATGATTTCAGTTACCCTGTCTTCCAGTTGACTGATTTGTTCTTCAGCCTGTTGAAATTTGCTGTTGTGTCTAGTGTATATTTAATCTCCAATATTGTACCTTCATTCCCATAATTCCTGTTAACGTTTCTTTTTAAACTTCTAAATTCTTATTTATGCTCACACATTATCTCCTTAATGTCCTTTAGCTTTATATCTGTATTTTCCTTTGTCCCCTTCAGTTGAGTTAGATTTGTTGGAACTTGTTTGATTAGTTGTTCCCAATTTTGTGTCTCCTCTTTTCTTAAACAGTTTTATTCACACAGCATACAAGCCTTTCAAAGTGTACAATCAATGACTCTTGGTATCACATAGTTATACATTCACCATCACAAATCAATTTGAGAACATTCTCATAGCTCCAGAAAAAAAAATCCCATACCTTTTATACCCTTTTATTATTAGCTTTGGTATAGTACCTTTGTTAATTTGCTCCCTTGACTGAGCCATTCTTCATGTTTCTTAGTATGGCTTACAATTTTTTGCTGATGTCAGGGCATCTGATTATTTTGGTGTGTTAACTCTGAAGGTCAGTTTCTCCTTGTATAGGGTTTTATTGATTGACTTTGTCTTAAGGTTCTTTGATGCTTGGTCCAACTTATTTTGGACCTTTATGTAGCCCATGTTTAATTGTTCAGATTTTCTCAGCTTTCCTTCATCTGTTTCTTGTCCTGGATATGTGGTATAATTTTTAATATTTTACTTTTTGTGCAGTTGTTTCACCTCCAGGAGAATGTTTACTTTCCTCTATTCCTTCTCCAGGAATCTTGATTTCTTATGTTTGTTTTGTGCAGAATTTTCTCCCCAGCTCTGATGATTTTTAAAAAATTCTCTACCTCACTCAGTGCCCCCTTTTCCTTACACTTTTCAGTTCTGGGACCTGTCTTGTCTTACAGTAGTTTAGTCCCTGCCCCCCCCCCCCCTTTTTTTTCTGTGTAGCTTTTCTGCCTTTGATTTATTTCCCAATGAAGGTATCCGACCCAGGGACCCAGATAGAGTTGATCCAGAAAGGTGAATAAATCCAGAAAGGCCCGTTTTGTATTTAGTCTGAGACTGAATTGAATGTGTGCCCATCTTGTCAACAATTCTGCCATGGTCTCTTTCTCTCTCTCTCTTTTTTAACCCCGGGGTGGCTTTTCAGTATGTGACACTCATCCCAGCTTGTGTTCTACCCTGGATCTCAATGGACTTGGGTCCCTGTACCTGGATATGTAGAGGGTTCCAACTTGTTGCTGTGAGTGGCTCTATAGTCTGCATCTGCGACAGGAGGGACCCAGGCTGCGCTGTCTCTGTGTGACTCCCAAGCTGTGTGGGACTGAGTGAGGGGCAGGGGTCTGGACTGGTGAGTCCAGGAAGAAAAATCTCCTAACTGAACTTGGAGATTGTTTTCTTTTTCCTTAATTTAGCATTTGTGGAGTCCTTCTTGAATCTCTGTCATCCTCCAGAGTTCTAAGCAAGTGGAATTTGTCCATTTAATTGTTGATTCTGAGGGAAGACTTTTCCAGGGGATTTTGTACCTAATCATTGCAGCCCATTTTCATGGAGTCTGAGAAGCCCAGTATAGTCAGCTACTTGTTGTTTTGCACTCAGCTTTGTCCAGGATTGAATTAGATCACCTCCTCTTCGTGGGACTGCCCTTTTAAATAAGAGCTGTGTGCAGATTTCCAGAAAGGGGCTGTGGTCCAGGCAGGTTTTCTTAAGCTTGGTCTGTCTACTATATTACTTACCTTGTTTTCCACATATACAGGTGTGAATGTTCTTCCATCTAAGATGATTTAAATATTGCATTTACAGCTACAAATGCAGTTTCCTAAAGACAGCAACATTTACCACAAGCACAGACAGTGCCATGGCAGTACTTTAAAATCTGCCTTTGTGTCTTAGATTGCATAATTAAGCAGGTATCATTCCTCTCCTAGTTTTGACCCAATCCATATTCCATATTGGTAACTATAGACTAAATATAAATTTAATCATCGTCAACTCAAAATATTGAAATTAATGAATTGGTGAACATAACTATAATAACTACTCATTTAGGAAAGGGAGGAGAGATTAAAAGAAATCTCTCCTTGCTGATTCTTGAACTCTTGTATTATAGAAGAGATATTTATCAAACATTGGCTATTGGACCAGTGTATATATATCATCCTGCAGAATTGCCCTACAAGCTTGTAGTGTTGGTTCTGGCATTGTAAGTCAGGTACTTGTGGAAGGGAATAGGCCAGTGAATCCATGGTTGTCAGCCTGTTGTTTTACTCCCATTATTGCAGAGTTAAAGATCCTTATTTAGCTTATCTTAGTATTTGAGGTTCTGTCCAAGGAATTTCTGACTGAAAAGAGTTCTGTCACCACTGTAGTTGTTTTGATTTGGTGCTGACATAACTGGGCAGAACCACCTGTCTTTTCATCCCATGTACTTGCTCAGGCAATTGCTGGAGGAGCTAGGACAACCTGCTATCTTGGTTTGAGTCAGTCACGTACGTGTGTGTCACCCACAGGGTATTTCTGATAATACAGAGTCCTGCTAAATCTAGCTTATGGGTCCTGGTTCTCAGCATCAGGCTGCTCCTTGCCTTAACTTAACTTGCCCGTTTGACTGTTCTCTGTTGGCAATTGCATTTGTGCATGAGTGACAATACCAGAAAAACTCCCGTTGATCAGTAGCAACCTACCTCCAAGACACTACTTCTCATTTCCACTGGCAGAGACATAGAACAGTTGACCAAGCTACTGAATCTTTCCCTCTAAGTCTGATGCAGAAGAACCATTAGGGCATTCTATCTTAGTCCCAGGAGACACCTAGGGGATCTTCATGTTTCTCCATTGGAAAGGTCCAGAGCAATGGGAAGTGTTTTGATGACTCCTCCCGCCCCTACAGAATATCAGTCACTAGAATTCCTATAAAACAGGACATTGTCCAACCATCCAACCAAATACTGCAAAGAATTTAGCCAAAATTGTACTTCAAAAGTGATTACTCTCTGGGAACCCGCTTCTTACTAGTCTTAGAATACTGACTACTATCAGAGATTATTTTGTATTCTGTATTGAGGTTGTTACAACTCTGTTTTCTCATCTTCTTTTAGCTGTTTGCAAGTCTGGGCTTGGGATTTTACCCTTTCCTGTTGGAAGTTGCCCAGGCTATGAAGACTTCCAGCTTATTATCTTTGCCATCCTTATCCCCTTTAAGTTGTTTAGTTACTGCCAGCTACCAAGTCTCCTGAACCCCATTCCTTCTGTGGGTGCATAATCAAGTATCTCAGGGATTGAAGCTCTTCTAACAGCTTTGCCTCCTCAGAGTAATATCTTTTCCTGAGCAGTTTTTGTGTTTTGTGCCCCTCCTTGTCCCCTGTCTGATCAGACTGCCACAATTGTCTCACACAACTTGCTGAAGATCTGCTTGTGACATTAATCCTAACAGTTTCTTTGATGGTTAGTTTCTTGGTTCCCTTGTGAACTAGTTGGTATTGGTAATTAAGCCACCGAAGCTCTTTGCAGCTTGCAGGGGAGTCTTCTAGTATGTGTTCATTTAATTAAACATGTCCATTATTAACTAAAGTCCCCTCCAAGTCATAGGGCAGGCCAGTAAATCCTCAACATTCTTTCAGGGCTTAACCATTCAAGCATTCTCCAAACCTTCAGGCCCACAATAGTCATATTTTCTTTGATACTCTTTGCCAACTTGATTTCATACACCAGTGCCTACAGTTGCTTCCTCCTTGGGGCCATTTTTCTCTCTCAAAGAAATAAAGTTTTTGTCATTTTCAAGTTACCTCAGATAACTAGTAGAGAACACCAGACATGCTGAGTGCAAGTGTGGGGTGGCTGATTAAGCCTGTTTCTGTCAGACTTAGTGTGCTCAGCCCTAATTTATGTGCCTAACTTTAGATTATTTATTAGTTGATTCTTCTGAGCGTTCAGAAATTGTCAAAATTGCAAATGTTAATTCTGAATGCTGAGGGTCCACATTTTATAATTGATGTGAACTTGAGGCTCTTGTGGAAAGTGTCCAAGGTCACAGACAGTAAGTGGTAAGCCTGGGATTAGATATTCTTTCTTCTGACTCTGATGAATAGAATCCAGAAAACCTAGCAGGGTATCAGGAACCCAAAGCCATGAAAGAGAGGGCAAGGTGGCGGTATGGCCTAGGGCTCCAAACTGTCTGGTGCAATGTTTATCAAACTTAATGTGTATCATAATAACTTGGAGTGCCTGTTAAAACACAGATTGCTAGGGCTCACCTCATGAGTTTCTGCCTCATTAAGTCTGGAGTGAGACCTGAGAAATATTTTTAGCAAGTTCCTAGGTGATGCTGATGCTGCAGGGACCACACTTTGAGAAGTACAAGCCTGGTACAGACTGTTTCAACTGTTTTCAAACTCCATTTCCTTAGTAAATAATCTGAACAGGACTTGCATGCAGGATTTTTTACTAGTAATCAGCAAGTGGCCAGTAGAGTTGATAGAGGCAGTTTTGCTCAGAGATTTCACTCCTGCTTGAGTGTGCACTGTTGCCTGTGGTCATTTCAGCCTGTGGTCTTGCTTCTCACCATCGTTTATTAGAGGCAAAAGCACAAGTTGTTAGAGGTGTCTGTTTGATAGTGTAGAGTCAGAGGAGAGGCCAAGTGCAAAGAACAGGAAAACAGAAACTTTTTGGCAGACCTCTCATCTTAGCTTTCTTTGTTCCCAGTGCCTTTCTGGCAGTTCTGATGGGACAATTCGCCTTTGGTCCCTTGGCCAGCAGAGATGTATAGCAACATACCGAGTCCATGATGAAGGCGTGTGGGCTCTACAAGTCAATGATGCCTTCACACATGTGTATTCTGGAGGAAGGGACAGGAAGATTTACTGTACAGACTTAAGAAACCCAGACATTAGGGTGCTAATTTGTGAAGAAAAAGCTCCAGTTCTCAAGGTATGTCATGTATTTTAGTTTTTTATAATTAAGACTGTTCCACATATTAGTCCAATATAGCAAAATCTATATTAAAGCATGGGTCAGCTGTGGGGTTGTGAAAAAAATATCATGGGAGGAACTTGACAACCCAAAGAATAGTGTACCTGTCTGAATAGTAGAGTATAAAATATTAGATACCCAGGAGTCAATGCTGGGGCAGTTTTGTGTTTTGCTTTTTTTAAAAAAAACATTTTTGAGAATCATCTGTAAGAAGAAATTGTGACTTTTTGGGTTTGTTGGCAACACCATGGTTACTGGTGAATTCTAGTGAGATCATCCCATATTACTCCTGAGGTTACCTGGTTTTCCTAATCTGTTCTAGTAGTAGGAATATGAGGAATTAAGGTTTGTAGCAAAACATAGTCAGTCAGGAAATGTGTCCACCGCCATAAGAATAAGAAGGAAAAGCTGGTTCTTAGCCAAACCATTACTGCCTCAAAATGGTTCTGATAATCAGAATCTGTAATATGGGTAAAGGGTACTTGAGGAAGTCTTCAGTAGCCATCCATAGTTACTTCTGCTTTAGTAAAGCCTAGACCAAAAAATGACCAGTAAACATATGATAAGATGCTCATCCTTAGTGATAATCACCTTAAAATAACAAGACACTTCCAAATAAAAAATTGAAGCATAAAGACAGCACTGCCCCTTTTTCTCAGAAACCATCTGAAAACAAGGAAAACAAGAACTGCACATACTCATCATCTGTGATACTAAAGTGACATTTGAAATCCCAGACCACAGTATAGGAGGAAGGACTGATAAAGGCCATGGAAGCCACATTAAGACAGTTGAGAGGATGCCTATGGCCTAAGTGTTCAGACAAACTGATCAGTACAATTCTTTAAAATAGATAGCATACCCTAAGGAGCAAAACCAGTAATCCTTTAGAGAAGTAAGAGAGTTGAGGCTGAATTAGTAAATCATACAGACACAGTCTGACATACAGGAAGCAGATTGATGGAGAGAGACAAGTGGAGGAGAAATGCTCTGCATTATGAATCTTCGGCTGACAGGATATTTTGACTGTTGAGAAGGAAACTAAAGAACTTGAGTACAAACATAACCATGTGTTATGAGGAACATCACTTTGGATCTATAAGGATTCCAGTTAGTTAGAAATCCAACCTTGTCCCCACTCCTGAAATTTCCTGATGCAGGAAAATAGTGGGTGAATGCAGAGTGATTCTGTCAGAAATGTATTTCCTAGTTATTAAAGAATGCACTAGAAACAAGACTAAACAGTTATGGGAAGTCATCATCATTTTGGCCATACCCGTTTGGGTTCCTTAAAGTAACCACATGTAAAACTTTCAGCTGCTTTTTTTGCTAAGTGACCCCTATTACACTCTCACAGGGCTGTGAATTCTTTTAGTAAAAAGACTTCAGTCATTCTTCTCTGCATCCCTGGCTTTTAACACATGCCCTGATATAGTCAACAAGCAAATGCAAATGTCAAATGTCAAATTAAGGAATTGATACTTAATAATATATAGCTAGTTCTGGCAGTTTAGAAGAATTGATATTTCACAAAGTAACATTTTTATGCTTTGTTTTCAGATGGAGCTTGATAGGTCAGCTGATCCCCCTCCTGCAATCTGGGTTGCAACAACCAAATCTACAGTAAATAAATGGGTAAGCGAGCCACTGTTTTAGTTTGCTAAGCTGCTGAAAGCAGATAACATGAAATGCTTTGGCTTTTACAGTGAGAATTTATTACCATACAAGCTTACAGTTTTGAAGCCATGAAATCAAGGCATCATCAAGGTAATACCTTCTTCCTTAAAGACGAGTTGCCAATGATCTTAGACTCCTCTGTCACATGGCAAGGCACATGGGAGTATCTGCTGATCTCTCCATTCTCTTCCAGGTTTCATTGCTTCCACCTTCTTGCGTCCATAGTTTTCTCTCTCTTTGTCTGAATTTCATTCTCTTACAAAGGACTCCAGTAAGAGGATTAAGACCCACTCTGAATGAGATGGGTCCCATCTTAAGATCCTACTCACCAAAAGATCCTTCTTACAATGGGTCCACACTCACAGGGCTGGATTAACTTTAAGAACCTACTTTTCTGGGTCAACTTCAAATCATGTAGCCGCTACATGTGGCTTATACAACATGTGGTTTGTTATTATAAACCTGCCAGACACCAGTAGCAAATAATCAATATGACCCTGACTCTTAGCCTGCTTTTGGACAGTGGCAAAAATCTAAAAGCCTTATGAATGCTGGTGTGAGGTGTGATCCTAAGGACTATACTAAAAGTAACAATTGAAATGAAGTTGCTTACTTCTTTGCTCAGAGCCAAGATGCTTACCTGATGTGCTTCAACTAGGCACGGTTGCCCAGTAAATCAGTAAATGTTAGTACAGCTCCTGACCTCATGAAGCTGCATTTGGAAATAGGAAGGCCAAGTACCAACATGATAAGGAAATGCATCAGGGTTCTAATTTTTCTAAACATAAGAGAAAGCAGAAAATTGTGCTTTCAGTTTCATTTCCATTTTCTTCATGGCATGAAGAATTGGGATAGAAATAAAGTACAAGCAAAAAGAAGTATTCAAGAGTATTATTTGTGGGTAATGAAGAAGATGTTTGTGTTTATTCCTGTTTATGGTAGACAGTTGTAACTAAGTATTTTTGTTGTTGTTGATGTTGTGATTGTTGGGGTGTTTGTTGGTTAGCTTTATTTTTCTTGCCACTTTAAGCATATTGACAGAATTGTAGCGTATAAAATGATTAAGTAACAAATTTTGTTCCCTTAGACACTGAAGGGAATTCATAATTTTAGAGCCTCTGGAGATTATGACAATGACTGTACAAATCCTATAACACCCCTTTGTACACAGCCTGACCAGGTTATTAAAGGTAAGGAAATTGCAGTGTTTCATACCTATTGTTGAGGTTAATTTAGTTACTTGGAGATTGATAAAAATAAAGGAGATGACCTTCCTTTAAATGTAATTCTGATATCTACAGAAGACTAATAATATATTGGGTTGGTTGGTTTTTAACAAAAGGAAAAATTATTTTCAGAAATGCGATTTAGTGACTTTAAAAAGTGGACTTTCTTGAGTTCATCTTTTTTGACATCAGAATGATCACAGTTGTGAAACCAACAGCTGCTTTGCAGAATATATAGGATTTGATGATGTCTTTTGGCATAAACCAGAAAGACCTGGTCCTATAATTCTACAAGCCACAACTGGGCGTGGCAAAAACAGGGTATGTTTAATATCAAGTATTTGGCATTAGAATCTTGTATTTGACATTCATCTGTAGTCATAGATGTCATGCTGTTACCTTTAGTATAGAATAATCTACTTAGGAGGCACAACAAGAAGGACTGTGAGAAGCAAGAGTTAGATTCCTGGCCCATGCACCTGAAAAACAAAACAAAAATGAGTTACTGAGAGATTGAGCTAATTCACAAATTTCCTCTCATCATTTGAACTTTTCCCAGTGGTTAAAACTGTTTGCCCTCAACAGTATTCTACTGATAGTTCTTTGAAATGAGTTGTCTTTAACCTATAAACTATTACTAAAATCAGATAGTTTTTCTCTGAATACTTATAAATGAGCATAAGTAATTGATTGGCTTTAAATTGCCTTATATGTGATTATATAGTCTTCTGGTTTGTCTTTTCCTTTCTGGTAGCTAGTATGGTTATGTTCCTTTTACCTGCCAGATACCAATTGTTGCCACACTATTAATTTAAATGTAGAAGGATTCTTTTGCTAACTGTGTTCTTTTTTTCCTTTAGGGGGTGCTAGTATTATTCAGTGCCACATTCTTAATGATAAAAGACATATATTAACCAAAGATACGAATAATAATGTGGCTTATTGGGATGTTTTGAAGGTGGGTATCTTTTTGGATTGAATGTAAGTCAGTGGATTGTGTGCCCTTTTATTCTCATGAAAAAAAAATAGGATAACCAAATAATACTAAATTAAGATGTAATTGCAATAATGCCTTATTTCATGGGTGGATACTTTCTTATGTGAATATTTGGTAAGGTCATAGTTGATCTGTTTCACACCTACACTGTTTAAATGGAACCATTTTCTCTGGCTAATATATTACAAACTCTTATATGCTGCTTGCCTTACAATGAGTGCTGAGGTTTCTCATTCTCAACACTATTGACATTTTGGATTGAATAATTATTTTTTGGCAGAGAGGCTGTCCTGTGCATTGTGGGATATTTGACAGCATCCTTGGCTTCTGCCCACTAGATATCAGTAGCATCCCCAATCTCAGTTGTGACAACCAAAAATGTCTCCAGGCATTGCCATATGTGTGGAGTAGAGGCAAGAGAAAGCAAGAGACAAAATCACCCTTGATTGAGAATCAGCAGAGTGCACAAAAGTTTTTTAGGACTCGTAGCCATTATTGTAAGCATCAGTTACAACTCTGGGCCATGATATGATGCCTCTATAAGAGATTGAGATGCATTAAGCTGTTAACCACATTCTAAATAGTACTGGAGAATTTGTAGATGTATTGAAAAGTTGATCTGCTTTTAGTAGTTTAGAAAAATGACCCTTAGTGTTGTTCTTATATTTGTTCATTTGGTCAACAAATATTTCATGGCCCTTAGTGTTATTATATTTGTTCATTTGGTCCACAAATATTTCATGGATCGAATAACTACCATGTACAGAGAACTGTGTTAAGGGCCATAGAGGACAGATATGTACCATATTCCCAAAGAGGATGTTTATGTACCAAATCCCCTTCTGGTAGGAGGGACAGGAGTGGGGACATGTGAAAACCTTATTAAAAAAAGAATCATTGGGTAGGTTATGGACAGGAGTGATCACTTACAATCAGAGAAGTCAGGAGAGCCTTGTTTATTTGTACAAGGACTTAAAGGATTCCAGCAGGTAAATGTTAGGGCATTTCAGGAAGGGGGAGAGAATGACATAGCAGAGAAGAGGAAAGGTATATGCTGATTCAGGGCAAGATAAGTAGTTTTATTTAATAGTAGACTAAGTATAAGGTAGTAGTAGGGGTATTTTGATCAAAGTTGAGATTTAGGTCATTTCCCAGCGTCTTGAATTGCAGACCCCAGAGTTCTTTCTTTGATACTCCTGAAAAATCTTAGATGGTTTTAGAACAGGAAAATCCCATGTTCAGAGTAGTAGCAGTACATGTAATGGGAAACTGAAAGCTGGGAGACAGTTGTCTTAAGTATAATGATTTGGGGATCTAAAGGAAGAGACAGATGTCAGGTGTATTATAAAAGAATAATTGAAAATATCTAGTATTTTGATTAGACTGCTAGTTAAGTTAACCTCATTAAATAAAGAATAAGACAAGTTTCTTACTGGGAAAAGGCGACTGTCTGAATAGAAACCTTACCTTGACTAGCACTTTCTCTCCCTTGAGGGCAAGTCACATGATATAGTTGTTTGGTGAGCATGGCCTCAGAGCAAGAGGTCTTAGTTATTTGAGTGAAAAGTTTAATTACGGCAGGCTCCAACTATCTGGTTGATTTTTTCTATAATAGAGATATTCTTGTAGAATGGGGATCGGATGGGGTGGGGGAAGAGATGAACACTCATATTTGTATCATAAAGGGGGTCCCATACGGACTAGGAGAATCCACAGCAGCCCTAAGGTCCTTATCAAACAGAAATTCTTGATTCTTCATGTTGATGCCCCACCCCTAAAGTGTCCAGGCACTGCCCTGTGGCTGGGTTTTTCCTCCTGCTGCTCAGCACCTGATTCTCTCCAGAGTATCTAAGAAAATATGATCAGGCCAGCTACTCTTTTGAGAGCTGACCTATCAATTTTCTGTCTGTGGGCCTGATGTCCATTCTTTTCCTAATTAGCTGAGGTCTGAGTAGAATCCTTCTGTCTTAATGGGAGGTTGTTCTACTTAGATGGGACTCTGAGCTGGTATGCACCATAATTGACATTTCTGTGTACCTGGCAGCTTTCTATATTTAGACACTGAACCTTGAAGTTTTTAGATACATGATCAAGTGTAATTGATACGACATTAAGCATAGACTTGGGAGTTGGACAGAGCAGCATTCTAATCTTGGCTCTGCCAGGTACTAGCCAAGTCGTCTAGGGGACATGCTGAACTTCTCTAAACCTGTATCTTCATTCCTAATGAGGATATTTCTTGGTGATGTTGAGGGGATATTTGAGAAGTATTTAGCACATACTTGGCATATAATTGTTAGAAGCTGTTGCACCAATACAGTTGAAAGATTATATTAGTCTGGATTAGGGTGAGAACAAGGGCGGTGGAAAACAATAGAATGATTAGAAAGAGATTTATGATGCTTAATGGCATAGGGGTATGAAGGAAGGGAAGGAGCAGGGATTAATCCTAGGTTTCTTTATGGGACAGTTTGATGAATGAAAATGCCATGAGAACGTAAGAAGAAAAATGGGTTTTGGGGGAAGAGACAAATTTGAGTTTATGTGGGATATCTGCCAGAAGTATTTACGCCCTTGGGAGTCATGTCCTACATTGTGGGAGGGCAGTGTATTCACTTGCAGAGTTGGCTTAGAGAGAGAATCCACATCTGAGCAACAAGAGGTTTTCTGAGGATGACTCTTGGGCATAACCATAAGTAGACTTAGCTTCTCCTTTGCAGGAATACGTTTCATAAGTGCAAGCCTCAAGATTGAGGGCCTGGCCCATCAAACTTGGCAGTCCTTTCTTGGAAATTTTTTTTGCTTAAGAATTTCATTTGACATTTTTCCAGATAAGAGTGTTAGTATGTTATATCAATCTCAGTAAAATTGACTTAAAATTTTCAGATGGGAAAAATCAGTATTTTGCATTTGTTTTTAAAGCTTTAGTAATTATTTAAAGGAAAATGCTTTAAGTTAAAATAATTGACCAATTTTTTTTTTGGTTTAAACAACAGGACTTTATTGATTCACAGTTTTGGAGGCCAGGAGGCTTGTTTCCTCCTAAGATTAAGCGCATTCCCCCTGGTCAACAATCTTTGGGTGCCTTAGCTTTTCCATAACATGTCAGTGTCTTCTCCTTTCTCTTCTAGGTTCCGAATGATTTCCACTTCCAGTTCCTCCCCATAGCTTTTTTTTTTTTTTTTAACTTTTTTATTGTATAGTATAGCATATATACAAAACAAAGAAATAAAAAAGTGGGTTTCAAAGCATTCTTTGAGGTTAGTTTGCTGTTCTTTCTCAAGTTCCTCCAGGTTTGCTGTTAAGTTCTCGATTTTTGCTCTTTCTTATTTTTCAATATAGGCATCTAAGGCAATAAATTTCTCTCTCAGCACAGCCTTTGTCATATCCCATAAGTTCTGATAATTTGTATTCTCATTTTCATTCATCTCTAGGTAGCTGCTGATTTCTCTAGCAATTCTTCTTGACCCACTGGTTGTTAAGGGTTATTTAATCTCCATATATTTGTGAATATTCTCATTCTTTGGTGGTTATTGAGATTCAGCTTCATCCCATTGTGATCAGAGAAAGTGCTTTGAATAATTTTAATATTTTAAAATTAATAAAGGACCTGTTTTGTGCC
Organism: Tamandua tetradactyla; assembly: GCF_023851605.1. Taxonomy (NCBI): domain Eukaryota; kingdom Metazoa; phylum Chordata; class Mammalia; order Pilosa; family Myrmecophagidae; genus Tamandua; species Tamandua tetradactyla. The sequence continues at coordinate 48,127,514 of NC_135341.1, read as the reverse complement.
CCAGTATATGATCTATCTTGGAGAATGTTCCATGAGCACTAGAGAAGAATGTATAATCTTGTGCTTTGGGGTGCAATGACCTATATGTGTCTGTTAGGTCTAATTCACTTATCAGGTTATTTAACTTCTCTATTTCCTTGTTGATCTTCTGTCTGGTTGTTCTATCTACGGAGGAGAGTGGTATATTGAAGTCTCCTACTATTATTGGTAAAACATCTATCGCTCCCTTCAGTTATGCCATGTCTGTCTCATGTACTTTGGAGCTCCTTGATTGGGAGCATAAGCATTTATGATTGTTTTATCTTCTTGGTGAATTGACCCTTTAATTAGTGTATAGTGTCCTTCTTTGTCTCTTATGATGTCTTTACACTTAAAGTCTGTTTTGTCCAATATTAGTATAGCTACTCCTGCTTTCTTTTGGTTACAACTTGCATGGAAGATCTTTTTCCATTCTTTTTCAATCTGTTTGTATCCTTGTGTCTAAGATGAGTCCCTTGTAAGCAGCGTATAGTTGGATTATGTTTCTTAATCCGCTTTGCCAATCTGTATCTTTTAATTGGTAAATTTAGTCCCTTAACATTCAAAGTTATTACTGAAAAGGCATCTCTTGATTCCACCATCTTATCTTTTTTATTTTGTCTGTCAGATCTATGTATTCTTTTCCGTCTTACTCTTTGTATTCTTTAAATTACCCTTAGTGGTACTCTTCAATTCTGTGCTTTCCTCTAGACTTCCCTTTCCTGTCTTTTTTTTCAGCTGGCAGAACTTCTTTTAGTATTTCTTGTAGGGCTGGTCTCTTGCTGACAAATTCTTTTAGGACTTCTTTGTCTATGAAAGTTTTAGTCTCTTCCTCAATTTTAAAGGACAGTTTGGCTGGGTACAGAATTCTTGGCTGGAAGCCTTTCTCTTTCAGGATCTTGACTATATCATACCACTGCCTTCTCGCCTCCGGGGTGCTCGTTGAGTAGTCTGAACTCAGTCTTATTTGATTTCCCTTTTATGTGGTAGATTGCTTTTCTCTTGCTGCTTTCACGATTTTCTGCTTCTCTTCAACATTTGACAGACTGATTAGTATGTGCCTTGGGGAAGGCCTATTTGAATTTATTCTGTTTGGAGTACTTTAGGTTTCTTTGACTTATATATTTATGTCCTTTATGAAGGTTGGGAAATTTTCCCCCATTATAATCTCAACTGCTCTTCCTAGCCCTTTATTTCTCTCTTATTTGACACCAGAGATTCTTATATTTGTGCTCTTTGTTTTGTCTATCATTTCCCTGAGTTCCCATTGAATTTTTTCCATCTTTTTTGCCATTTGCTGTTTTGAGTCTTCAAAGTCAGTTATACTGTCCTCTATATCACTTATTCTTTCCTCTGGCTCTTCAAATCTAGTGTTGTGTGCCTCTAGAATGTTTTTTATTTGGTCAACAGAGTCTTTAATCTCTGTGATTTCTGCTATTTTTCTATTTATTCTTTCAAATTCCTCTTTATGCTCTTTTACTGTCTTGATCTCCTTTCTGTCATTTGCTGTCCCACTTATTTTATTAAGTAGAGTTGTATGAACATCTTTGATTAGTTGTTTCAACATCTGTGTCTCCTCAGGTGTTTTAATTTGGTCATTAGGCAGGGCTATATCTGTTTGCATTGTGATATGCTTAGTGATCTTTTGCTGTCTTTGTCACATGTAGATATCTTGATTGATTTACTTTGGGAGTTGATTTCTTTCAGTAATCTAAGGCCTTGTGTTTGCTGGATGGTTGTACAGCAGGGAACAGGGCACGGGGTGGAGCACTTGTTACAGTGATTTGTTTCAGGGCAGGTATGGGCGGGGTTGGAGATGTTATACTGGTGCTTGTGAACGTGAGCACCCAGTGGCCATGGAGGATGTAGCTGTGCAGGTGCACTGGTCTGGGGGACGTAATCCTGGTATGCGCTGGTGTAAGGCATGGGGCCCTTTGTGTGCATGCATAGAACTGTGGCAGTAGGTTGGCGTTATGCCTTCATGGATTGGGGGCAGATGTGACCCGGCTGTGCGCATGCCCGATTCTAAAACTGCTATAAGGTGCAGTTCCCAGAGCTGAATGACGTGATTAGGGGCTGTGCGCATGCATGGGCCTGGGAGTGCCGTAAACAGATACACTGAGCTCAGGGAGGGCGGGGTGAGACTGTGCAACACCATGGGTAGGGGGCAGGGTTAGCCTCAGTATGGAGGTTAGTGCCCGCAATCTTTATGTGCTGGTAACAGCCTGCAGGAAACAGGGAAGGGGAGGTAGTGCTTGAGAGGGGAGTAGGAGAGGTGGGTTGGGCTCCACTTGGGGTAGGGGTGTGGGGCAGGTACATGCAATGGGGGCTGGTGGGGTGGGGTTACCTGGAGCATGGGGAATGGGAACAGGTGAGGGGGGGTTCAGGTGCGCGGAGTGTGAGGTGAGTCGCCTGTCATAGGGCTGCACCGATGAGGGTAGCATACCTAGGGAACGTGGCCTGGCTTACTTCCTAGTCCCATGTACCCGTCCGTGCACTCGTAAGGGCTCCACCACTCGGTGCCTCCATGCCTCTCAGTTCCTCTGCCTCTGCAACCAGAGCTGCCACATGTGGTTCAGGAGGCTCTCCCAGGTCAGCCGCACTTCCAAATTGCTGCCTGAGTCACACTCCCCTATAGCTTTTTTTCTCTTAACTCCAGCTTCCAGTTTGTTTTCCTTTTTTCCCAAATTATGTTGGAAATGTATTTTAGAATCCATTTTATTTAGACAGATGTGAAAATGTGTAAAATTGTGAATGTCATGGTCATAACCAAATCAGTTTTCACCATTTAATATTGATATTTATCATATTTTTTGATGTATAGGCATGTAAAGTTGAAGATCTGGGCAAAGTGGATTTTGAAGATGAAATTAAGAAGAGGTTTAAAATGGTATATGTGCCAAATTGGTTCTCAGTAGACTTAAAAACGGGGGTAAGTTAATTGATATTCTTGTAATTTGGGATAGTTGAAAAATTTCCAAGTATAGCTCATAACAAAGTATTGAGAGTTACACACTCATTACATTAGTTACACACTTAACACCTGTATTTTTAAGTGTGAAAAAATTTTTTCAAGTTAATTCTTAACAAAAAATCAATTTAAATCCTCTCACTAGCCTAGTAGACTAAATTGTAGGTGCATTGAATTTCACGAACCACAGTTTGGTTCCAAAATCTGTGGTTTTGTGTTTTGATCAAATAGAACAGACAAGTAAGGATTTAGAAACTTATTTAGAAAATGTCTTCAAGTGGAGTACCACTAACAATTTTTTTCTTTCGATAGATGTTGACTATTACTTTGGATGAGAGTGACTGTTTTGCTGCTTGGGTGTCTGCGAAAGATGCTGGCTTCAGCAGCCCTGATGGGTCAGATCCAAAATGTGAGTTTGCGTACTGTCTTCCTTTCCTCTCTCTCAGAGAGAAGGTGGGCCTTTACCTTTTTTCTACTATGCACTCATCTTTGTTATAGTCCTTTATATTTTCTCGATTATATCCTTGGTCTGTGTTCTCATAAGAAAGCGGCATTTGAAGTACCTGATGTGTTCAAGCATAGTTTCAGTGGCTTCTTTTGGAAATAGACCTATAGAGAATGCAATTCCTGTTTTTGTTTTGCTTTTTTTAAGAATGTTTTTATCTGAACAACTAAATATAAAATCTCTTTGTCCCGTAGCATCACTGCTTTAAACAGTCCATGATAAAATTTTAACAGATTTGGCAGAATCTCTAAAGTTTTTACTTTTAACATAATTGGTGGGCAGTGCAATGGTGACTCAGAATTCTTGCATGCCATGCCAGAGACCCAGGTTCGATCCCCTGTGCCTGCCCATGTGAAAAAACAAACAAACCAAAAAACCGCAGTTAAACATAATTGGCATTTGGGTTAAGAATTTAAATAATTAGAATATATGGAAACAACCTTCTTATTTCTTTCCTTTTAGTTTTAGATAAAAACTAATTGATTCTCTTTTCCATTTCTTTTCTTTTTTATTAACTTTTCTTGTAGTGAACTTAGGGGGACTTTTACTCCAGGCACTCCTAGAGTATTGGCCTAGAACACATGTGAATCCAATGGATGAAGAAGAAAATGAAGTAAATCATGGTTAGTGTTTTTTATATTGATAATTGATTAGTCACTTAGGCTGTTTGCTCTTAAATATTTGCTGAAATGAGACATAATAAATAGTCGTGGTAGCCCCCAAATTATTGCCCTCCCATCCATATCCCAAAGAATACTCAAGCAGTCTTAACTGAGAATGAGACTCCAAGTAAGCAGACTGCCTTCTGGTGTGGCAATAAATCAGTAACACTGCTCAAGATAGATAGAATTAATGTATGGATAAATGGATAAATAAAATGTGGTATATATACATGGTGGAATATCATTCAGTTGTCAAAAGAAATGAAGTCTTGATACATATGGCAGCATGGATGAACCCTGAAGATATCATGTTAAGTGAAGTGAGCCAGACACCTTTGTATAACCTCACTAATTTGAAATAATTAGAATTAGAATACACAAACTCAGGGTCATAATCTAGAATAAAGATTACCAAGGGATGGGGTAGATAGGAAATAGGAAGTTGGGCTTAAAATGTTCAGGTTCCTATTTGAAATAATGCAAGTGTTTTGGTAATGGTGGCACAGCATAGTGAATATGATTTAACACTGAAATGCATGTCTCAGTGTGATTAGAAGGGAAACTGTTAGAAACAAATGTTCCACATTGATGCAGTATGTTAATAGGGTGGTATATGGGACTATCCTGTATTTTATGCCAGATTGTTCTGTGAACCCACAACTTGTCTAATAAAGAAAAAATAATAATAACCCCGTATATTCATATGATCTTAAAAGTAGCACCTTAGCAGGCTTGTTCCAAATATATCCCTCAGAGTATTTGTGGAACTTCTGGATTTACCTCCAAATCTAGCTTATTAGCTGCACCAGAAAACCATGTTTGTCATTGTATATTACCTTCTTTATGTTAACTGTAAATGTTGGTATCACCCAGCCTAATGTTCTACTGATCTTAACTCTGATTGTTTGAAAAAATCAGGTTTCCAACTCAGAAATGTCAGGGTAAATGTTGAAGTATTTGTGAAGAATTAATGTCAGTGAAGACGAAAAATGTGTATGCCACAGGCAGTAACAATAACTGTCTCTGGGCAGCAGAGGAGATCATGTATTGAATGTCATGAGTATTGGTCAGTCTGATTAAACAAAGGCAAAAGAAGAACTTAGAATTATAAGTATTCAACAGCTAATTAAGGAGTCGCTGAGTACCACCTACCAAGAGCTTACTCTTCTGAAGATTTTCTGCTGACCACCAAAAGTAGGAGTAATGACCAGGACTTCATGCCAGGAACTTCATTCTGCCTGACTGATTCATCTGTAATAGTTTTTGGAGTTTTATCTCTGTCAGAGAGACAGCACTCATTCTACCTATGGTTGTTTTTCTTTTATATCACCTGGTCCATTTTCCTCCCTCTTGGAATTGTGAGCCAGAGAAACTATAATGGGAAAATTTCTCCACAGTAGGTCAAGATAGCTAGGTCTGGTGTGGGCTCTGCCACTTACAGATGTGTAGCTATAGGAAGGTCATTTTCTTGCTCTGTCCTTCTCTGTCAATGTCCTTCTCTCTAACATGACAAATTTAAGATGATGCCCTCAAGAGGCCCAAAGAGACCATAAGGATTAAATAATAATAATAAATAATAAATTGAAAACAAAAACCAAAAAAACAGTGGTTCCATCAGCATCCCATCGATGCAGGCTATGGGTGGCGAGAGTGATGAAGAAGTTAAAGGAAACCCTGGATCATCCTTAAAACCATACTGCCAGGATACAGGCAGGGCCCACTTCCACAGCCAGAGCTCAGGACACTGCACACTCCACCTATTTGGTATTTGGCTGCATCTGCTCTGGGCTAGGCCTCCCTGGATACTCCAAGAGTTGCTTACGTTATTCTTGTTGAACAACTCACATATTCAGAGGCCTTTAGCAAGTGGCATATGGGCTTAATAGAGACAACTGGACATGGACCCTGTCCTTCAGGGACTGGCATTCAGGTAGGGCAAAGAGCTACTTAACATAAGTCACCGTGAGATAAGATAGATGTGTGGGTGCTATAAGAGACATTCCAAAGGTGTTACGGGATTTCAGAGGGTAGAATTACTTCAGTATGATTAGGGTAGTATTCATGAACAAGTTGGCCCTTTAGTTGGGGGAGTATTGTTACCAGTAGGTGCACTTGGGTGGAAAGATTACAAAGAAAGCAGACTGGAAATGTTACTGCAGAGAACAATAAAAATGAGATTATGGCTTCTTTTTGTTTTTAAATGCCTACCCTCCCTTTTTGTTTATCTGTGCATGTCCCCCCCCCCCACCCCACCCCCCTTAATTCTTTCTCTGGAGCTTTCTGTTACTGGGCTGTACTAATGGAAGCAGTGGTTGCCTTGGAGGGCTTATATACCTGTGAGATCATGCTACCTCTTTGTCTTTGGTGCAAGTCAGTTTCTCATCGGCCCTAGTCTTAACAGCAGCCACTCAAATGCATGGCTTGATTTTGAAAACTCTTTTGCGAATGTGGGGCTCCTTTTGGTAGATTCTGTTTTGCTTGTCCTCTGGAAACCAGAGTAAGGCCACAACCTTGGCCCTTCCCTGAGGGGGTTACTGTCCCGTTCTTGATCTTCTGGAAGAGTTGCTTCTTAAACAGGAAGCTAGGACCAAGAAGGTAACTTTGGACAGGCAGAGATAATGACCTCTTAGATGATTTTATTTTCCTCTAATGCCTCTGCTGTTAGTAATTGTTGCCCAAGAAATTCCTTTGAGTTTGTTGTTCTACCAAAAGAAAGAAAAAGCAGATGAGCACTTACAAACAGGATGTCCTAGACCTCCTTTGTGGGTGAACTGGGGGTTGTATTTTTTTTTCAAGTCTCAAATATTAATCTCCTCTTTCATTAAAATCCTTCGAAGTTATTTCTCATGAAGTACATCACAATTTGCTCTATTTCTTATTTTTAGGAATTTAACTTGGGTTTATTTTTTACCTTCATTTCTGACTAGCTGACTTATGGGGACTTTTGACTTTTAAAATCTTCCAGTACTTCAAGCCCATAGAAATAAAATGTTTAGAATCTGCTTTGAGCACTGTCTGGATCGTAATACCATCTGCATTTTTTCCTAGTAAATGGGGAGCAAGAGAACCGAGTGCAAAAGGGAAATGGATATTTTCAAGTGCCCCCACACACACCTGTAATCTTTGGTGAAGCTGGAGGCCGCACACTGTTCAGGTATGGCTGTGGAGGGCCAAAGTTCCAATTGAAAAAGCATCTCATTTGCTAAGAAGCATTGATTAAAATAGATGTTGGAAGTTACTTATTATTAACTTCTAAGGATGTCAGGGATTTGTAAGCTTTTCCATCTCCATGAGATAGTTAAGTGTCTGATGCTGTTAGACAGCATTCTGAGAACTGAGCCTCCAGTGTTATATGAGGTAGATACCTTGCATGAGGCAGCTTCTCTGGTAGTTCTGGCAGGAAACTTTCAGTTACTCTCACTTTGCTAGATGTCCCTTCCCACCGGAAAGCCCACCGGAAAGCGTCAGAGTAGGTAATGTCTCTCAGGCGAGATGGGCTGGGCTCCTCTCTGAGCTGTTGTGCCTGACATGCAGTGCTAAGCAGTCCTTCAAGGAACCGGGCAGGGAGAGCTCACTACAATCTCCTATAAGATGCCAGAAGTAAAAGACAATGCGTGCTAATGTTGCCCTTAAGCACAGAATTCTCTTCCTTTATGATGGTTTCCTGAGAAATTGGGGGAGGGAGTATCCCCAAAAATATCCTAACCCCTATTGCATGCAAAAGACCTGTGCCATGCACTGTTGTAGCACTGGCCAGGGCCCCTTCTTAAGTGCTTTGTTTACCACCCAGGTTTCCTGTTATCACCCAAAGACTCAGAAAGGCAGGTATAATGTATGCCTCACCTTGAATTCTGCCCGCCCAAGTTTTAGGGCCTGCTCTCCCTTTAGCTGGATGAGTCACTCTGCTTGGCTGCACTTATTTCCTCAGCTGTCAGGTGGGGATTATCCTAAATGAACTCTGTAAGGGTCCTTTCCTCTAACATTTATTGGCTGATTTTGTCATCTGTTTATGTCACTTAACTACCTGATTATATTTAGGCTGCTGTGCCGAGATTCTGGGGGTGAGACTGAATCCATGCTTCTTAATGAGACGGTGCCACAATGGGTAATTGACATCACTGTGGATGTAAGTGTTCACCTCTCCTGTGCCCTTTTATTTTTACCAAATCCTAAAGAGAATTAAGAACTGGTTTATAAGCATAAACTTTTTAATAAAAACTAGACTGCCATTGCAGAATCCATCTGATTCCCTACAGTTCCAAAGTTGCAGAAAAACTACTGACAATTATTTATATGTCTATGTATATCTTTATTGTTCTTTAGTTATAAAAATAATATATGCTTATTACAGAAAATAATAGTGAAACTTTCATCCTTTCTCTACTCACTCTTCTTTTACTCAATCCCCATCCTCCCTGTTAATAGTTTAATGCATAATATTCAGTACTTTTTTCTATGCATACACAAACATTTATTGTGTGCATATATGTGTATGGTTAATTTCATTTTGCACAAAAACTCACGCATGATGTTCTGCCACTTGATTTTTTTTTTCCACTTAAAAATATATCTTGGACATCTTCTGAACATATGGGTCATTCCTTTAAAGACTACATAATATTTCATTGTAGAAAAATACCATAATTTATTTAACCAGTCCCCTATTAATGAACATATAGGTTGTTTCCAATGTTTCTGCTACAAACAGTGAACATCCTTGTACATATATCTTTGTGTACTTTTTAGGATAAATTCTTAGAAGAGGAATTGCTGGATGAAAGGATATGCACATTTTAAATTTGGATAAATTGCCGTTCACACAGGCTCTACCAGTTTACACTCTCCATCAGTGTATAAGTGCCCATTTTCCCATACCCTCACTAGTAATGTATATTTGTAATCTCTGCTAAAAATAGGTGAATATTATCTTGTTGAAAGTGTGGTTTGTTTTTGTTTTTTGATAGTGAGGGTAAGCATCTTTTAATATTGGCCATTTGTATTTCTTCTGTGAATTGCCTGTTTGTATTCTTCACCTATTTTTCTGTTGGGTTGTTTTCCTTTCTTACTGATGTGTAGAAGCTCTTTACATTGAATATTAACCCTTTGACTGTTATCTGTGTTTCTCAAATTTATACTTTTTTTGGTAAAATTTTACTTTGTAAAAATTTAATAGGCAAAAAGTTAATAGGTTTTATATAATCAGATTGATCCTTTATGGCTTCTAAGCATCACATCTTGCTTAAGTTTTTCTCACTCCTAGATAGCAGAAATATTCTCCTGCAGTACATCGTTTTTTTTTTCCTTTTAACATGGGCAGGCACCAGGAACTAAACCCAGGTTTCTGGCATGGCAGGTGAGAACTCTGTCACTGAGCCACCATTGCCGTCCTGCAGTACTTTTATGATAACTTTTTGTGTCTGGATCTTTTATCTATTAAAATGTATCCTTCTGTTTGGTGTGAGGGAGGATTGTTTTTCTAAATGGATAAGCAATGTGTCAACAAAATTTATTGAATAATCTATGTTTTTTTCCTACTAATTTGAAAATGCTATCTTTATCATAAACTAAATGTCTGTATACACACAGGTCTGTTTCTGGATTCATTTATGTGCTGTTGACCTACTTGGTATATTCCTAAAGCCATATGGAAAGGGATTTAATTTCTAGAACCTTCAGAAAATGCGTTCCTGAAAGGAGAAATTCATACAGGATATGACATGAAGACTTGGAGGGGATTAATACCTAGAGAAAAGATAAAGGGTTACTTTTATCCTTTATCTTAGAATGTGGTTTACTTCATGGTAGACATCTTGGTGGTTAGCTGAAGTTTCAACTTTTGCTTAAAATGGGAGGACCTGATTGGCCTTTTTAGAAAATTGGATGATGACCCTTAATAGCTTTGCTCAATCCTGAATGCTGTAGGTTTCTATCAAGGCACTTAATTTTTTTGTTTGGGCCTTTAGGTATCATCCCCAGTGTTTTAATGTAGAATTGGGATTTTGGTTTGTATGGCTTAAAGAAATAAAAACCTTATACTGTTATTTGAGAAGAGCCATGCTGCAATCTCATATTGCCACTGACATTATATATAATTTGTCTTTAGTTACATTATATATAAGTATTCTAAATTTTTTCTAAGGTTTACTTAGATCCTTTGGTAGTTTATATTTCATAGAAAGTCACTTTCAATTATAAAATAGCTCTTATAAATCATGTTTTCATATTGACAGCATTTTAGTTTATCATAATGGCACAATAGGAACTATTCTGCCTTTTTAACTTTTTATATTTCAGAAAAATATGCCCAAATTCAACAAAATTCCTTTCTACCTCCAACCTCATGCCTCTTCAGGAGCAAAAACCTTAAAAAAGTAAGTAAATGTAGTGTGCCTTGATCTAATTAATTATCACATAGAATTCTTATTCCTTATGATTGCTTTATAGAAAAAGAGGCAAGTGTAGAACTAAGGCTGATTTTGTAATACTGAAAGTCTATACGGTTTAACCATTTACCAAGTACCTACTATAGTAGGCTGCAGGTGTTAAAAAATACATAATGTGGATTTTGTCTTCTCCCCTAATTCAGTCTAGGATACAACCTGTGCAGTGTATCCAATATGTCTTTATGGAGACTAAGGGTATGGTGAGAGGTGGGGAATGGAATGAATTTTTTATTGTAGTTTTCCAGGAGGACTTCTGGAAGGATATAGGAGTTGAGCTAGACAGTAAGATTGTATAGAGGTTCAAAAGATGGATATTCCAAGTCCAGGAAACAGGTCCGGGAAAGTTTGGTCAGGGATGTGGAAGTGGAAGCATGCATAAGAGATTAGAAATTAGTGAAGACCCACATAGCTGGAACACAGAATGGAGGGATAGGGAATACTGGGAGGTGAGTTGGGAAAGGCAATTGAAGGCTTCTTTACCACTAGATTTGAAAGGCTGTAGTGCATACAGTGACTAAACACCAGAAAATTTTGAGATGTGAGATACGTTTTCGGAGATACTCAATGCAGGGAGACCCAAGAGAAGAATTTTAGGAATCTAGAAACAGGATGCTGAACTGTGAGCTGTGTGTATACCCCAGCAAGTAAAATCAACAAATCTTTAAAAAAAATTTTTGTTATAGAAATTTCCCAACATACACAAAAAGAATAGGATAATGTATCCCCACTGACCCATCAAACAGTTTCAATAATTATCAACACATGGCTGTTGTTATTTCATCTCTCCCTCTACCTATTCTCCCTCCCCCATGACACCTCCCCTCCACACACACACACATACAACACTAGACATCAATTACTTCAGCTAGAGTTAACAGCTAAAGTTAAAGATGGCTTTTAATATTTGAGAACAGCTAAAGTTAAAGATGGCTTTTAATATTTGAGCCTATGCTACTTCAGTTGACCATTACTGACTAACATCAAAGGTAAAAGAGAAATAGGTTTCGGGGTGAGGGAGTTGATGAGTCTAGTTTTGGACATGTAGAGTTTGATGTGACTGCGGGATATCCAAGTGAAGAGACCCAGCCAATTTTTTGGTTTTTGGGTCAGAGCTTAGCTGGAAGGTTGAGACTCAAGGTCTAACCTGGGAAGTCATCTACCCACAAGAGCTAGTTGAAGGCGTGGCAGTGGGGAGGATGGCCAGGAAGAAATGAGCACCACAGCATCAGACCCTGGGTGTACAATGGGGACTGCTTTCCTGGGACACCTGTGAGAAGGGGCCATGCTTCCTGGTTTACAGTGGGTGTTTAGTTTGCTTATGCTCTAGGAAAGTATTTAAGGGAAAGCTATACTGTGTGTATATATAAGTTTTAAAAACATGTATTTAGTCTCATTTAGTTTAGATAATCTGTGTTTCAGGAGGACACTGGATTAGGGCAATAACTATAAACATTGGTTTATGTTTCTGTGGTATATTTTATCTTTATAAAATGCTAACACCAAAGAAAAAGAATATGGAAGAAACAATGTCTAGTGATTTCCCTAATGTCACAATCTGCCCTTACTGTTTACAGAGATAGACTTTCTGCTAGTGACATGCTCCAAGTCCGGAAAGTAATGGAACATGTTTATGAGAAAATCATCAACTTGGATAACGAGTCTCAGACCACCAGCTCTTCTAATAATGACAAACCAGGAGAACAAGAAAAAGAAGAAGATATTGCTGTATTGGCAGAGGAGAAAATTGAACTTTTGTGCCAGGACCAGGTAAGTGGATTTGAGAATGACCACAGCCCTGTGCTCAGAAACACATTTCCATTGCTGTGCTCAGAAACAGTTAATAATGTGGTATGATTTTGGTTCCTAAATCTGTTACCTTTGGGGGACTTCTGCTTTTAGAGACTCGAGTCCTGGGTCTTTCTCACCTCCTAGAGGGGCCTTCAGCTCACCTGAAAGCTTATGTTTACCCTAGAGGAGATTTTCAAGAAAGGGACATGGAGATTTAAATGTGAATTTACTGGTAGTTTTTTTTTTTTTCTAACAAGAGGCGCACAGCCTCAGCTTCAGAAGAGAAACCCATGGTCTTCTTGATTTGCAGAGCAGCATCTGCTGTGTTAAGATTTGCATTGGCGGTAGCTGGCAAATGATGAAGCTGTTTAAGTCAAAATGCACTTGGGTGTTTCTTCAGAAGAGTGACTGAAAGATGGCTTAGTGTTTCTGGCATAGCCACATGAGATGCACAATCATTCCCCTCTGCCCAGAAAATCTCATGTCTGTACCCTGTGGAAGGTGCATAGATCTGGGAGAGAAGTGAACAAGCTGGATCACCCGATGAGAATCCTTGAATTAACAATAAAGGTTTTAGATATTATTGACTTAAATTTTTATTTATTTATTTTGCTATTCAGGTTTTGGATCCAAATATGGACCTTCGAACCGTGAAACACTTCATATGGAAGAGCGGTGGCGACCTTACCCTCCATTACCGTCAGAAGTCCACGTGAAGAATGGGCAAACGCTCCTGGGTATTCGTTTACTGACCTTCCTCTGTGGCCCCAAGAGTAGTCCTAGGAAGCCCACTGAGCCCCAATGGGAGCATGACTTCTAATGGTTGATTTGGTATGGACTGAGTTTATCTTTCAACTGAAGTGACTAATCGAGATGTAATATAGAAACCAGTCTCCATGTATAGATTAAGCTGTCCCCAGGGAGGCAGAGTGCAAGAGCAAAGGAGCCCCCAAGCAGACTATGTCTTGCAAGATGTACAGAGAACTGACGACAGGCCAGTGCAGACTTTGCTTCCTGCTTTCGTTTCAAAGGACCTTATCTTTGTCCGTTAGCACTTGTTAGAGACATCAGTCGGGCCACATCTGTCACTGTTTGAACTTCGAACCCACATGCTCTGTAGCTTTTCTAAGAGAGTACATTCCATTAATGCAGTACCTATGAAGGCTTTTTCCAAGTTTGTCATAAAAAAAAATCGTTTTCACCATTTAAAGACAGTTATTTTTAATGGGAATTTGCTGTTGCACAATTCAAGAGCCAGCCCATTGCATAATAAGTTATTACTATTGGGCTTGTTTTTAATATTGCATCTCAGATGTGTTCTTATAGGAAGATCTATTGAAATTCCAGGTGCTGGATCACAGCACTTAGACTGCTGGGCCAGAGTATGCCTAGCAATGCCGTGCACCCACGTGGATGCCCCAAGCTGTGCGGCTGCCACAGGGAAATGCAGCTGTTTGACTCCTTCCTGTACTATGTCCGGTTTTATTTATGAGCAAAGCCAGATGACAACCAGGCTCTTGCTCTGAGTGAGCAGCCTGACACTGTTGAAACTTAAGACCATAAGAAAATTTTAACTTCGTTTAAATGCTACCTAAAATTTCTGGTGTCAGAGAAGAGAGATATCATAGTGAATTGACTTGATATTATCATATCTTGGAAGTATATGTATTTGTTTTTCCAAAGTTTTATATGCAGGTTTTTGTTGTACCTATATCCAGATCTTCTTTTCACTGTTCTTTCTAATGATCTGAAGCTTTCATAGTCATTTGAATCTTGTACAGAATATAACTTATTGGGGATAAACACTCCAACTTTTGGCAGAAAAAAACTTTGGATTCTCCCCAAGGTCATTTGTATTAAGAATAGATCAGTGGTCTACCCGCATAAAACTGCATAAGACAAGCCTCCTGTATGAAGCCAGAAGCACAAGTGCCTTTAGAGGGCAGTTTATTCCAGTCCAGTTGCCTCCCCAGCTGTGAGCAGCTTGTCCCCATAACAGCAGGGGCTGGGGGAGTTTTTTTCTTTCGTACATTTTCACAGGTTCAGCTGATGGTCCTTAGTCCAAGATGTTACTGTATGAAACATTCTGATCCGCACAACTGCAGACAGGGTTCCCTTACTATTGGTCAGTTTTCTTTGGAAAGTGGACATGTCAATGCCTCCTGCACTTTGAAGTCATTGTGGCCACATTTCCAATGAGCTGAAATGATTTTTTGCCCTTTGGCAGACAGCACTCTGGCTTTTTTTTTTTTTTTTTTTAAGTCCTTTCTATGTATCTGTTGGATACAACAGTTGCCTTTTGGTACACATTTTTTAGCAATAGTTCTGAATTAATGGCAAAAAAAGAAAAAAAAATTATAATTCATTTATCAGCCCTCAGTGTGTTTGCACGAGGGGCCCTTGAACTAGAGGAATGGGTTCTGTTGGGTAATTTTGCCCTCTGTGCTGAGTCTCGAGGGATGTCTGCACTCCCTTCCTTTCGTAGATCTGACCCCCAGCATGGTTCTACTTCTTTTTTTTTCTTCCAGTCAAACCAGTAAGTAATGCAGTTTCCAGAGAATTTGACAGTCTGTAATGCCAAAAGGATAAAAAGCTGTATTTCACAGTTGTACAGAATAAAGGCTTTAGTTAAAATATTTACAAGTATAATACATTTATTTTTCTCACTTGTCATTTTCCTTCATAGGAGATTACAGAGAAAGTAAAGAACCTTTTGGTTTTGTGTTCGCCCTAGAAATAATCATTGATATCCATTTTATTCCCCAGTTTACCAGGGAATCGGGGAATAAAAACAAAGAACCAGAGCCCTTGGATGAAGGTGACTTTGGTTCAGAGTGCTAGGTGACATGAGTCAAGGGAAGCTGGTCTCAGAACAGTCCTGGAGTGATTCTGTTCTTCCTGGATTCCTGCAGACAGACCCTGAGTTCCCAGAAGTCCAGGAACTAGACACCGGCATTGGCTTTGGACACAATGCCTCACTGTTCTGCAGGCTTATCAGCTGATCTGGTAGGCATGACAAGGACTTACTTTAAATGCAGTCATGGTGCTTAAAACTTGAGTTATTTGCTAATTTAGAAACTTCTCTCCAAATACTTGGTCTGTACCCCCAGAGTGTGCACCACAGAGCAGACAGTCCTTGTCCTCCACACCTAAAAGAGCTCTGCAAATTCCCTGTCATTGTACATCAAACTGTAGAAGTAGGACTTTCAAATGTGCTTAGGGGCTAGAAGACAAGGCTAGAGGCAGCTTTCGTGGTAGTCAGGCAGGAGTTTGGGAAGGTGAGGGACCCCAGCCTACGTAGCAGAGAACTGCAGTGGGTGAGAGGTAGTTCCTGGATGGAGCCCTCCTCTTCCTGCAGGAACAAGACAGAGCAGAGCAGAAGACCCAACCTAGCCTTAGTCTTCAAAGGCAGCATACAATGGGGAAGAACAAGAGAGTCCTTATCCACTCATCTTGTGTAGACCCCTAACCCCACCCAGATGCAATCAAGTAGATCTTTGAGACTTGGCTTTGGATGGTGAACTTGGGAGAATTTCAACTTTTATTCACCACTGGGGCTGAGATAGATATCTTAACTGTTTAGAAGAGATTGTTGTGTAAGATTGAGACCTGACTTGTCACCCATCTGTGGCATGTAGGCCCTGAACAAGAAGAAACATCATGGCCAGGAATAGGCAGGTTTCTGCTGAAGGTTCTAGAATTCCCAAGCCCCTCACCCTAGGACAGCTGGGCAAGTGTACTGCCTCTTTCCTCTAACCCTGACTGGCTTGTTGGCCAGCCTGAGGCAACTGTGACATGTAGCATAGTGGTGAGGGCATATAGCGAAGAAATGTACTGAGTCAGCGATTGGGACTTGGGATTCCCCAGGGATTGTGGGGGGGAGTCTCTTCCAAGTAGAGCCAGGGGCTGGCTCAGCTTGTGCAGGAAGAATCGGGGCAAAACTTATTCAGCAATCAGGCACATATTCTACACCAACCCCTTGTATCGTTTATCCCATCTTCATACCTGATCATAACTAGACCCTGCTGCCATCTAGGCAGCTATAGTGACCAGAGGCAGCAGCAAGCTCTGGACCTGAGGGTGCACAGCCAAAAGATACTTTCCCTCAAGGTCTCCTCTTGCTACCTTTCAAGGCTCCATGTACCCCCACACACCCCAGCACACAATCCTTTCCTCTGCAATCCCAGCTCCTTCAAGACATGTTTAATCTGGGGTGATGTTCCCAGCCCTCTACCACCCCAAAAGCACTTTGAATTCTCCAAAGCCAAGGCCATCAGGCAGAATAAATGATGGATTCATCTCCGGAGACCACAGCAGGATGTGAGTGGATACAAAAGCCCCATCCAACAGAAGTCCCTTCAGTATCACTCGGAGCCGCAGCCTTAGAAGCTGAACACACTGGGCTGGGATCAGTCAAGGACAGCTGAGTAGTTGTATGCCTGGATGTAGAGTGGTCTTGGCTGCCTGCCTGCCTCCATCTGGGCCTCATGAAATGCCCCTGGGGGCCTCATCATGGGCTGGGTGTTCTTCTGGGGCAGAGATCAGGGCCTGGCTCGCCAGCTCCTCAACCTCCACCTCAAAATCTAGACTTTCTGTGCTTGTTGGATCTTCCTCTGCCTGGGCTTCAAGCAGCTCAGCAGACAGCCCGTCTTCTGGAGAGCCAGCAGAGGTGAGACTGTCAGGAAGAGTCAGCTGAGGCAGGTGGTCCGGCTGGGTCTGGGCACCTGGACTGTCCAGAAAGGAGACCTCAAACTCTGACCCAGACCAGGTGGCCTCACCTGAAACACAGAGTATGTAGCTGAGGAGGCTACAGAGCCCAAGACCAGTATGGTCTGTGGCAGTACCCCATTGACCCTCACCTCTGCCCCAAGCCATTGATTGGGATAGAAGGGATAGGGCACAGTGTTTCAACCCCAAAGCCAACCTCTAACCCAGATAAAAAATTCAGGCCAGGTTTCCCAACAACCCAGGGTTCTTCTCAAAGGCTTCAGAAGGTTCCAGCCACTCACCACCCCGCTCATGAGACCCACTGCTGGAGCAGGCATCTTCTAGCCCTGAGGCTGAGATAGCTGTGGAGGTCATCTCTGTGGAAGATGTCAGGCTGGGCCAAACACTGGCATTGTTGGTGTCTAAGAGGGAGATGCCCGACACGTCCAGGAAGCCTGGGGAAAGTTTGTTGCTGGCACAAAACCCGAACCCAGTACCCTGGGCTCACCCTGCCCCTACACTGGGCATCTGACTCAACGTCAGAGAAGTTCCACATTGTCAGTTTCTGAGGAAAGAAAGGGGTCTGGGGTTGGGCATCATGAGAGTAAAATAGTGGCAGTGGGGCCAAGACCCTACTCTGTCCTCACTTTGCTGGGTGGCCTTACGTAGGCCACTTCCCTTTTCTGGACTAGATTCTCCACCCATGCACTGGACTGAATAAACTGCAACTCTCTGTGTTTATAAGAAGTGAGGGATTACCAGGCTCCTCAGGGTTTTACCACTGCTACCCAAGTCCAGCTCTGAGCCTGGGGCCCACTTCAACAACAGGACTGCAGCTTCTTCAGCCTCCTCTCCAGGGCCTGCCTAGTACCTGGGTCCATAACTCGCTGTACTGGGGGTGGGGGCTGAAGAGAAGACTCCATGGAATGTGGAAGCCCCTCAAGGTCTGGAACACTCTGGCTGGGACTCCCAGGCTCAGGAAGATGTTCCTCCATGGAAAAGTCAGGTGTCTGCAGCAGGGCCTAAGGGAGCCAGGGAAAACGAGGGGGCAGGCAGGGATGGGGCAATTAGGACAGTGCTCTGAGGTGGGCGCTTGCACAGTCCACTCTCCTGCAGACCAGCCCACCCTTGCCCTGTAAGCACTGTTCTGCTAGAAGGAAGGAGGCAGCCTTAGTGATCTGCCCCTTCTTCTACAAGTGAGGTGAAGGCAGGCCAGGGAGGCACGGCCTAGCCTCCCCTGCACCTCTCCCGCAGTGTCAACACTGAGAGGACACATTCTTCCTACTCCTGAGAAGCTCCAGATGTCCACCTGGCCCCAACCTGTTCCCTCTGCTGTCCAGGCCCCCATTAATGACCCAGGAGAAAAGAGAGCCTTCCTTGGATCCAGACATCGCTTAGCATAGACTCCAGGCAGGCCCCTCTCCCATTGGTGCTCTCAGGAAACTTGCTCAACAGTCATGAAGGTAGGGTTAGTGCTCCCTTGCAGACCTGGCCAAACAA
Organism: Tamandua tetradactyla; assembly: GCF_023851605.1. NCBI lineage: Eukaryota > Metazoa > Chordata > Mammalia > Pilosa > Myrmecophagidae > Tamandua > Tamandua tetradactyla. The sequence continues at coordinate 48,108,920 of NC_135341.1, read as the reverse complement.
CTGTCCCAGCTGAGGCTCTGCAGGTCCAACTCCTGGCCCAGCCTTACCACACACTCTGGGACAGAACAAGGTTCTGTCCATCTCTGAGCCTCAGTTTCCCATTCATGAAATGAGGAACCACAACTAGTGCCTCAACTCCAGACCCAAGATGTGGGAGAGCCAAAAGTGGGATTTACCGTCCCAGGCAGAGCCCATCTGCTCCCATGGGGTCCCACTGAGAACGATGGATCTCCCAAGGGCCTCTACTGTCTTCTTCCTGGCTGGTAAGCTCAACCCACATGCAGCTCCCCTTTCCCCCAGCTGCCAGGTGCTCCCCACATACCTCCACGTAGTCACCCTGGCTGGAGACCGTCTCTGGGCCAAAAGAAGTAGTAGAGTCCTGGGGGATAGGTCCAGGTGGCGGGGCAACAGGTGGCTTCTTGTAGTGGCAAGGGGGCTGGGTTGGGATCCGGTGCAGATACCCATAGCCAATACCACACCCCAGACTGCCAAAGGCCAGAAACATTAAGTCCATGGGATTGTCCACCGTCTTCCCTACCTCTGCACCTCCACCCACTGACAGCAGCAAGAGGACTGGGGAGGGTACTTCCTGGACCAATGGTCAGCCTCAGGATCCCTAGATTCAGAGCCCAGCCCTCCAACCCCACCACAGGACTCAGTGGGGCCCACCCACCTAGCCCTGCAGCCCTCTGACCCCAGGAAGTACCTGCCCTCTCCACCCCAGGCTGCATTGGGAGTTACGGTCACCTCCCGGCAGGAGTCAGACTCTGAATTATAAACCATCAGCTTCAGGGGCCTTCCCTCGTGGGACTCGATGAGTGTAAAGAAGTCCTCCGACTATAAGAAACACACAGAACCTGAGCCCTGCTCCCAGCACCAGTACTGAAATCCCCCACAAAACAAGACCATACTTCTCATGGACAATAGTCTTCTCTCCACACCCCATCCCATAGGCCTGTGGAGGGGCAAGCCATGGGTTCCTTACCTCCTGGAGGATCTGGTCTGAGCCAACCACATAATCTGTGTAGGGGCAAAGACCGGCAAGGGAGGCAGGTGAAGATGGTTCCACATCCTGAGGAAAGAATCACAAAACTATTGGCTTGGCTACTTGGGCGGGGTGGGTGGGGGGGGCGGTGAGGGAATGGGAAGGGGGAGCTGCCTCTCCCAGACATGAGTAGGACACCTGTCTTCCATCTAGAAGCCAGGGCCTCAAGCCCGGACTCACACTGCACCTTCCAATTTCCTGACCTGCCCCCATGCCCACAGACTGTCCAGCAGAGGGCAGCACCACTGGGCTCGGACTCCCTGGGTACTCCCAGTTCCACCAACTTCTGGCCAGCTGTGTGACTGTGGAGAAATTACTTAACATCTCTTAGTGTCCGTTTCCCCATAACTAAAAGTGAGATATGCTGACTCTACTAAGAATTGTTGAGAAGATGAAAGATCTAACTACAATGCTTTTACAGACGCAGGCATGTGGCTGAAGATCCCTGAGCAGAGGCTGAAGTTAAGGACTGGGTACAAAGATCTCTTTTTCTCTTGGAAAGTGCTACCTCTCCCAACCTCCCAGTCTTCCTGGAAAATGCAAAGGAATTTGTACCATCACCCCATTTCACTCATGGGCAAATTGATGTGGGTTGAAAAGGTTGAGAAACTTGGCTTCAAGAAATCAGCTTAGAGGAGGCTCACAATAGAGGAAGTTAGAAATGGAATCAGCCAATTCCATTTCTCACACACATCCATGGAGTGTGTGAGAACCTGGGCACCATCCATGAAATGTCACATGCACAAGTGTGTCTGTGAACAGACAGAACAGCTACATCCATGGTGGCTCATCACTGAGGTTCAGTAAGGTTTTGATTAACCATATAATACACTGTACCAGGAGAAACTATATATATATATATATTACTATATATATATATATATATATATAATTATATATATACATATTACTTATTACTATATATATAGAGTAAGACCAATAATAACAGCATTCTGGGATGTCTTTGTGCCAAATACAGTACAACCACTGTTTCAGCAGAAGGTATCCCACCTTTCAAAATAAGAAACCAAGGTATAAAGAGATTAAGAAACATGGCCCAAAGCATGCAGCCAACAAGAGGCAGGGAGCACATGTTCTGGTAGTGATGAGCTGCTCTCTCCAGGACTTCCGAATGAGTAAAAGCAGACCTTGTCCTCACAGAGTTGTCTAATAAGCCGCACCCCTCTCTCATAGCCCAGCCCACACAGCCCTGACCACATGCCCAACCACAACAATCCGGCTCCAGCCTGCGCCCCACCCAGCCCCACACTCACCAGCACATGCCACACGTGCTCGTTGGCCCTGCGGAAGCTGCAGAAGCGCACGCTGGCACCCAGGAGGCCCTGGCCGCCCCACATGTTGCTGGGCACCACCTCTACCTCTCGCACCCGCATGGTCTTCATATTGAACACCTCCAGCTTCACGGGCTTCTCCACATTGGCCTTCAGCAGCGCCTTCAGTACGTCATTCTCCTTGTTCTGCAGGGGCAGCAGGGCTGACTCCGAGGCTCCCGCCCCCCCATGCCCTGGCCAGGGGCCTGAGATGGACATGGGCCTTAGGGCCAGTAGCCCCAGCAGGGGTTCAGGGATAGGACAAGGCAGTGGCTGGATCTGCAGCCACAGGGATCCCTGCCTCCCACCATATCCAAGCACTGCCAAACCTTCCTCCCACAGCCCCCACCCCCTCAAAAAAAGAAGTACAACAAAGAAGCAAAAAGTCTCCTGGATCCAGAGCACTCAGTGCTGCCCAAGACTGCACTACCTCTTGGCCAGAGCCTCATACCACTCCTGCCCCAGAAGACAGTTCCCTTTGGCTTATGCCCACCCTCCAAAAGTCCAGAGCCTGGATCAGCCTCTGAGTATAGCCTTGGAAGAAGGAGAAATAAGGCCGAGCCTCCCATAAAAATAGGGAGCCAGGAACAGGACTGGGGCCTGCAGTGGGACAGGGGGACATATATACACCCAAATGAAGCAGAAGTAGGAAAGGGAGCCTCACCAGCCTTGAGTGCCCGATGGTGATGATGAAGTCAAAGTAGGGTTCCAGGCCTGCCCTCTGGGCTGGGGAGTTCTCCTGCACCTGTCCCATGGCAGAGGCCACAGTCACTGTACTAACCCTATGATTCTCCAAGAAGCCTTTCCACATCCCCATTTCCTGTGTCCTGACAAGGACATGAACCATTCTGGGCAGGCCATACATGGGCATTGTCAAGGTTCACTCAACCCCCTCTTGCTGCCTTTCTATGCATATTTTCCCCCTTCCCAATCATGATCCACAGATGTTTCCAGACGTGCCTGATGGGAAAGCCCAAGGCAGTCCCTAGCATGGCAGACAGGTTAACACAGACCTGTGGAGATGCTGCCCCCACAGGGCTGGGCCAGCTGGAAAGCAAAAAGGGTTTACTAGAAAGGTTTAGACAGAGACAGGAAGGGAAAGCCCCAGGAGAGACAAAACCAAACAGAAGTGGGAAGGCAAACTATGGCCAGATACCATTTGACCCAGACCCTGGGGTAAAGGACCCAGGCTCAGTCCGGCAGGCAATAGGAGCTACTGAGGAGCAGCGGCCGAGGACAGCTGACCACAGGAGCAGGAATGAGCCCAGCCAGGATCCCGGTAAGCAATGCCAAATCCTTGCTACCTGAGTGTGGGATGAGGAGCAAAGAACATCCCCTGTGGCTTAACAACTCCACCAGCCTCAGGACTGGGCTCTACTCCTATCCCAGGACATCTCCAGAAAGCATTCGCAGCCTGAGCATGCTCCCTGCCCTTTCCTGAACTCCTAAGCTCTCTGCTGTCTCCAAAAGCAAAACAACCAGGACTTGACCGGCTGTTAAAGAAATGCATCCCTATGACCCCATTTACAGAAACAATGAGGCCTTTATCCAAAGGTCCCAGAAGTTGGGTCCCACACCCACAGGCCTTTGCCTGCGGGCCCTCAATGCCCTACTGGTCAGGCATCAGCCAGGCCCCAGTCCACAGGGCATAGGGTTCAGGTGGTCCCTGGGTACAACTCCTCTCTGGCCTCAGGTTCTTGATGCTTCCTAGAGGGGGCTGCTGAACCTAAAAAGTTCAGAGCCTTTGGATCAAGGCCAGTTTGTCCCTGGAATCAGGACTCCCTCCTGGTAGCCTAGGCAGTTGAGCACGTGTTTGCCACCTCCAAAAGCTGCCTAGGCTTCCCATGAGAGTAAGCCCAGCAACCAACTCCGGTCCTCATAGGCCTGGCCTAGAGGGCAAGCGGAAACCCCAGTGCAGGGGAGCCCTGAGCTCCACCCCTTATCCCTGCAGGGAAAAACGGGGGTGGGGTCTTTTGAAAACCACAGGGCAGTTCATTAGGGCTAGCTAGCGGGGGAGGAAGGGTGCTCCTCCCTGCTCGGGACCACTTCCAAGCAACCCTCACCTCCCTCAGATAAGGCCCCAGTTCCTGAAGCCCAGGCCTCTGTGCTGCCTGCCTTCTATCTGCCTCAGCATCCCATACCAACTGCCCTCCCTCAAGGAGGTCCAGAGGCTCAGGTCCCCAGGCTTGATCCTCTATCAGACCACCTCTATCCCCCATCTAATGTGGCCTTGTCCTCTGCCTTGCTGTATTCCACTTCCCAAGCCCTGGACTGAGTCATCACCCACAGTGCTCCACAGCTGAAATAATTAATTCCTGCCATTGCCCACCATGCTGGTTTGAAAGGATGTATGTCCCCTAGCAAAGCCATGTTTTAATCTAAATCCCATTTCATAAAGGCAGAATAATCCCTATTCAATACTGTATGTTGGAAACTGTAATCAGATCATCTCCCTGGAGATGTGATTTAATCAAGAGTGGTTGTTAAACTGGATTAGGTGATGACATGTCTCCTCCCATTTGGGTGGGTCTTGAGAAGTTTCTTGAGTCCTATAAAAGAGGAAACATTTGGGAGAATGAGGAGATTCAGAGAGAGCAAAGCAGAATGATAGCCACGAGAAGCAGAGTCCACCAGCTTGCAGCCTTTGGAGATGAAGAGGGAAAATGCCTCCCAGGGAGCTTCATGAGACAGGAAGCCAGGAGAAGCTAGCAGATGACGGCGTGTTCACTATGTGCCCTTCCAGATGAGAGACGAACCCTGACCGTGTTCACCCTGTGCCTTTCCAGACGAGGGAGAAACTCTGTGTTCGCCAAGTGCCCTTCCACTTGAGAGAGAAAACCTGAACTTCATTGGCCTTCTTGAACCAAGGTATCTTTCCCTGGAGACCTTAGATTGGACACTTCTATAGACTTGTTTTAATTGGGACATTTTCTCAACCTTAGAACTGCAAACTAGCAATTTATTAAATTCCCCTTTTTAAAAGCCATTCTGTTTCTCGTATATTGCATTCCGGCAGCTAGCAAACTAGAACACCCACCCCCCCACACACTCCACACAACCCCTTCCCAGGGCTCCTGCCACACCGGACCCTGCAGCCCATGACCAGTGCTACTCTCATAACATTCCTACCCTGCTTTCCCCATCATGACACTTAATGTACTTAACAGCACCTAACACTTAGTGAGGGCTTGTTGAATGCCAAGGAACCATGCCACTGGCTTACGTATCATTTAACCCTTTTGTTAGCCCCAATTTACAGAGGAGGATCTGATTTCAGTAACTCAGTATTCTGACCCCAGAAAATCCAACCCAGAACCCTGCTCCTAATTGTCTTATAACAGCGGTTTCCTTGTGACTTCTATACCACGTTAGCTCCCTGAGAGCAGGAACGCCCCATCGTTCCTGGCCCGGAGTGGGAACTCCAATATTTATAGAATGAAGTATGCTGGTTCTTCAGTTTTCTTTTTTTAACCTAAGTAGGTCATGTCACTCCCCCACGTAACACCTCCCGGTGACTCCACAACTCAGAATAAAATCCAAAATCATGCAAGGATTTACCACTCTCCTCTGCATGTGGGCCACACCATCCAAGCACACCAGCCTCACCTCCTTCCTTTTCCTCACACATCTCAGGGCCTTGGCACTTGTGGGTCCCTCTGCCAGGAACACTCTTCCCCCAATATCTGTATTATCAGCTCCCTTCTTCCTTCTGAAGAGTCCATTTAAATGTTACTTAATGAGAGGCCTTTCCTGAAACTTGGAACAGCACACATGCGCAACTATCACCTTAACCATGCTTTCTTTTTCTTCCTAGCAATCATGACCATCCACCATATATTTATATTTCTTGTCTGTCTCTCTTCTCTCCATACCGGCATCAAATTGTAAGCTCCACGAGAACAGGGGCAATGCCTCTTCTGTCTGTTGCTCTATCTCCAGTGTCTTTAACTCTGCCTACCACAGAGTATGTGCTCAAAAAAAAAAAAAAAAAAATTTGTTGTTTTTATCAGACATCCTCTGATTCCTTGACCTGTCCCTCTCCAGCAAGCCCTACCTGTTTTCATCATCACCTCACCCACCCTCTTCCCAATATCCTCAATTCTGTTGCCTTGCATCAGGAAGAATCTCCTGGCCAGATGTATTCCACTGTCCACCTTTTCTCCAGTGCTTCACAACGATGCCCACTGGAGAAAGCTCATCATAAGGCACAAATTCTGTCAACTCTGAGTCCTCAAAGCCAGCCTGACTTTCTTTTAAAAGGAAACCCCTCCTTTGGCTGTCCCACTAGTAACAGCCAGGCACCAACAGACAAACTTGCTTGCCTGCATTCATCTCTGCATCCATCCCTATTTCACAAGGGAAAGGGGGTGGGGGTGGGGGTCCTTACCTGCTTTGTTGCTTCCTGTTGGGGTCAGAGATCCTCCTACCCTCTCCACTTATGTTTCAGACTCCCTCTCAGCAGGTACAAATCTCATCACCAAATCTCCATCAGACTGCGGGCTCTCTCATCACCTTCACAGCCAGATTCTAGGGTTCCCAGTCACCACTTCCCAGAAGACCGCTTATCCAGATCTTCTTGTAGCCACAGGGAAGGGTTATTGTCAGCCCTACCTTATCAGACCTCCTCCCAATGTTCCAGCTTGAGGACCCACCCCTTGCTGCAAAGGCTCTCCTCTTGACTTCTGTGGCACTGCCCCGCATCTCCAGCACCCTTCTTCCTCCGGCTGGATGGCTTTAGGCCTTCCACTCCCAAACCTTTCCGACCCCATGATGGGAGGGATGCGAGCTGTCCAGCTCTCCCACTGCTGGAGTCCATTTCGTCACCCCAACTCCTGGACTGTAAGACCCTGAGGGTTGGGAACATGGTGTCCTCGGCATTCCTGGCTCTCTCCCCAGGCCCAGCACAGAGCACGACACACAGCCAGCGATCATAAATATGCCCAAGTGCATAAAAGCGTCCCGAAAAGGGGCCTTTGGGCCCGACCAGGGAACTTTCCCTCTTCCTGCACTGCTGGCAGTTGGGGCGGGCCCTGAGTCGGACCGCGGCCACAGTTGGGGCCGGGGGCCAGGAGTCCCTCGGGGTTACCTCCCCCAGCGGCACCGTCCCGGAAGAGGGCACCACCGGGTCACCGGGAGGCCGCACTCCGGGAGGACTCCGCCGCGGCTGCCCACTGGCTCGCGTTCAGACGTCCGGACCTGTCGGTGCAGGTCCCGGCAAAGGTCACCGGCGCCACGGGGGACTCACCCCATGCAGGTGGAAGCCCTCGGCGCCGCCTGCGAGCCACTCGGTGCTGGCGCCCACGCCCATGGCAGCGTCGGCTCCGGCGACTTTCTCCGGTACAGCTGCGCGACCGACGGAGACTTGCTCTTTCGACGTTCGATTATCAGTGCCTTGTCACGTTGGGCGCCTTGTTACTCCCACCCCTGACGCTGACGCTCTTAGCAACTGGCCTGCGGCTCCGTTTCCAAGGACGCGCGCTTCTCCAACTTCCGGCCTCGAGAGGCGTGTCCAGGACTGGACTCGGGAATCCAGCTCCGTGCAGTTCCACCCGACCCGGGCTCGGAGCCACCGTCAGCTCGAGATGAGTAACAATGACTCCTCGCTTATGGTGCGTGGCCTGGCCGTTCCCTCTGGGCACCCCGCCTCTTGTCCCGGGACCCCTCTCCCTGCATCTCTCCTGCCATCCCTCTGGCTGCTTCTGCTTTCCCCCTTCCCTGCCCTTCGCCCTCCTCAGCGGTCCTGGCTCCCTTCTTGCCGCACTCTCACTTTGTGCATGCTGAGCCTCAAATCAGCCCTCCTTTCCCCTGAGCTCCCCCAAACCAACGCATCCGAAGCCCACCCATCTCCATTATCTCGTCATTATCCCCTCGCACAACGCCCCCCCCCCCATCACCATCACTACCACCCCGCCGCCTGCACCTCATCGGAATCTCCTACCTCAGTAGATGGCACCACCGTTTGATACCCCAGCCTTAACACCTAGCCCTTCCCCATACCCACCTCCAGATCCTATCCACCACAAAAAATGTCAGCTCCTAAGTGTCTCCTGAGCTCACCCACTTGTCTCCTAGCTCAGGACACCACCATCTCTCACCTGGGCACCTGCAAAAGACTTTCTTCCAAATGGCTTCTCTACTTCAGCTCTGTTCGCCAGCAGTCCCCATCACCACACACACCACCACACACACACCCCTCTCCACCCCCACACCCCTCCCCAACAGCGCCCAGGGTGCGTTTTGCAAAAACACACAGCTGAGCATTCCGGTTTTCTTCCTGGTGTCCTCAGGATGATGTCTGTATCATACGATCCACACTTTACACTCCGCCCACATTTGTCCCCACCCCCAATATCCACAAATCTTGAGGGGGAAATGAGATTTTGCTGTGAAACCTCAGACCCACAACTGTATGGCTTTGCCAAGCCATAGTCTCCATGGACCTTAGCTTCCTCATCTGTGAAAGATGTCTAGAAGACAATACATAGTGGAGGTAAAGCCCTTGGAGATAAAGCCCTTGGTAGAGTTCCCTATAGGTGGTAAGTCACAATAATGTGTAACTGTAAATATTAGTATAATTTTTCTTATTATTGGTCCTCCCTCTTTCCTCTTATTCTCTTCCTAGTAGGAAAAGCCTGCATTGAATTCTCCTTCACATTTGAACCAAGATTTTTTCATAATCCCCAAATAAACAGCTCCAAACTCCTTTCTGGGGAAACTGGATGGATCTGTTTATGGGGCTGCTATAGGACAAGGCCTGAGTGATGCCTTGAAATGAAGAGGAGCAGGGGCTCAGGGAGGGAATAAATGTGGCCCCAGAACAGAAGCAGGAAAGGGGCTGGAGCCACTGCATCTGTGTCTTCCTCTACACAGGCTAGGATCATTTACTACAGCCAGGAAAAGTACTTCCGCCACGTGCAGCAGGCTGCAGCCGCAGGCCTGGAGAAATTCAGTAATGACCCTGTGCTGCAGTTCTTTAAAGCCTATGGAGTCCTCAGGGAAGGTAAGGACTCAGCAGAGCTGGCCTCCTGACCTCAGACACTAGCTCAGCCCTAATGCTCAGTTCCCATCTGGATGCCAACTTATACTTCAGTTATGTTCCCATGGAAAAAGTCTTATACTTGGTGGCTAGAGTCCCAGGTCAGCCTATAGAAGCCTATGTAATCTATACCTAGTTGACTTTTATTTTTCTGTATGCTCTATGGCAGGGTCACATTTCTTTATTTTTCCATATGAACATTCCGTTGTTGCAGCATCGTTTGTTGAATTTTTTGTTTCTTTGTTTTTCCTTTGTTTATTTGTTTTGGGAAGTACATGGACCGGGAATCAAACCTGGGTCTCCTGCATGGCAGGCGAGAATTCTACCACTTGCACCCCCTACCTAGTTGACTTTTGAGACTTTGAAGAGCCCACTCCCCTGCTCTGTGCCTTAATTTCCCCTTCTGTAAAATGAGTGGGTGAAGAGATGGCTGCATGACTAATGAACAAATCCCAGCTTGGAAGCTGAGAGCTGATAGTGCAGGAAAAGGAGGAGGAGTGGTTGGGGTGGTTACAGGTATGGTACAGGTACAGGGAATGTCCTGACTCCCTGACATTCAGAAGGTGTTCCTGGGCTGGGGACCACTGAGCTGCCCTGGCCAATGCAGTAGACTTGAATGGATAAATGTAGTCAGTGGCTCTTGAACAGTCAGGATGCCCTGAGATGCCTTCTTCAGAAATGACCCCCAGCCAATAATCCTGGCTTGGCAGGTAACCCTACTTCAGGCTTCTCAGCTCCAAGTTCTGTATGCCCTGGCAGCCTGAACCAGGCTGTTTCTGTTTCCAGGGAGTTTCTGTCCTCAGGGAATTCAAGCCAATGGGCCATGCCCATCCCAGCATCCCTGAAAGGACTTTTCAGACCAGATCAATCCTCTGATTCTGGGTGAAGCCAGGTGGTGTCAAGCCCTCAGCCAGTCCTGATAAGGGCTCCTGTGTGCCTGCTGTGGAACCTCCTGCCCTCTGGGCCTGGAGACAGAAAATGTAAGTACATGTGGCTGTCTTTGCAGAGCGCATCCAGGATGCCATCAGCGACCTGGAGAGCATCCGGAGTCACTCAGACGTGTCCCTCTGCTCTGTCATGGCCCTCATTTATGCTCACAAGCACTGTGAAACCATTGGTGAGTGCAGTCACACTCAATCAGGCCTGACCCAGCAGGAGAAAGAGGGCCCCACTCTACAGACACAACCCCTCAGAGGCTACCAAAGGAGGAGTTTGCACTGGCATGTGTACAGATGCTATTGGCCCCTCAGGAATGGCTGTTGCTCCCCTAACCACAGGAACCCCTTAAGACCCCATGTCTAGGCCCAAGCATTTGTGTGGGAGCCATGGGCAGAGAGCAGGGTAGCAGGAGGGGTCCTCCCTCCAGATGCTGAGAGTTGGGAAGACACCCTTCTCTCCTGTTTGCCAAGATCTTGCCAAGAAAAATCAAAGCCACTGTGAATAATTCTACCCCTAATCCCCACCTTTCTGAAGCCAGGGAGAGATTCAAAGAGATATTCCAAACTACTGTTTTCCCACCCAGAATGAGTTAGGAAATAGGGGGTTTGGGGTTGGTCTGTCTGCTGAGTACCCCGCTGAGCACAGAGGAGAATAGATAAATATTTGTCCAGGCCTGGGCAACTCCTGTGGCATCCCAGGGGTTGGCCCATAATCAGCCACCTACATTGAGGTAAAGCCAGACTGTCTAGAGGTAGTTTTCCCTGGGGCCTCAGTGCCTCCTGCACAACCAGGCAAAGCTCCTCACTAATTCCTCATCTCTCATGTTTACAGACCGAGAAGCGATTCAGGAGCTCGAGGGCAGCCTGAAAGAAATCCGCAAAACAGCCAGTGGGACTGCCCTGTATTATGCTGGCCTTTTTCTCTGGCTCATGGGCCGTCATGACAAGGCCAAGGAGTACATTGACCGCACACTGAAGGTCTCCAGCAGCTCCAGAGAGGTAGCAGCCATAGTCATTGGGGGGGGGGGGGGGGGGGTAGTGCAATAGCTGGAGAAAGCACTGTCCAAATACAACATAGTGGGGTGGCCTGTTACCTTCTTGGAAGGCCCTAGAACTGGGAGGGGGTCACACCCAGGCATTGACAAGTCCCTGGGTCTCACAGGTACCTCCATCCAAGTTGTCTCAAGGTTTAGCAGAGATTACACATTGGCAGCAGTACAGAGACCTATCTGCAGATAGATTTTCTTTGGTCTGCACTATATTTTAAAAAAATCTTTAATTAGTTGCTGGCATTTAGAAATCAGAAGATTTTTACATAGAAGTCCAGATTGACTGATTCTTTTGAAAAATCTGATGAGTGGAACACACTGGGCCTGCATTCCTTACTGGAGGTAATCAGCTAGATATGAGTAGTAGCTGCCCCCTAGATGGAAATAGCCAGTTTTGGTTTGCCACAGTCCCCACTACTCCCTAGTGCTTATACTTGGCCCACCTCACTCACCTGAGCTTCCTCGTCCTGTTGGCATCTGAATTGGTAACATCTGGCTTTCTGCCTTCCTTCCTAAGTTCCCAAGGTTCTCCTGACCCTTTTTATGCCTATGGATCCCCTACAAGCACTTGCTGACCTGGGAGCAGAGGGGAGAGCTAGCTGGGAAAGCCCTGAGAGGTGCTGCTGAGGGTTACACTAGTGAGTAGAGGAAAGGAGAGATTCAAGCCTCAGAGTAACAGGAGTCAGCCTGGCAGTCTGGGCCCCTCTGGTCTTTCTCTGGGAAGTCTGTACCTCTCTTCTGTACTTAAAGGAGAAGGGAAGTCAACTAGGTTCATTCTTGGTGACCCTGACCATCTCCCTTCCAGTGTCAGTGACTGCTAGAAGACTTCTTCCTAAGAGGCCAAATTTACAAAAGAACACTGCTTGAACCAAAGGATCATGTACTAGTGGTGGGATTTGAAGCCTCATTCTAAGCCATGCATTCTCAAGGGAGCAATATCACCCCAAGTGGATGTAAATTTGTTCTTGGGGAAGGCAGAAAAAAATCTTGGTCTTTATGTATAAAATACGGATATACATATAGTACATGAACACATCTACAGTTTGTCTGTGATATTAAAATTTCTTGGGGGAAGAGTATAACAGAAAAGATAGGATTTAACAAATGAGTATGACTGCGGAATCATTATATTGATATTTCTGTTGGTCTCCAGTGTCTTGGAGTAACTAGAAGAAAAAATGAAAAAACATGGAACTATAACCCATACCAAACTTTAAAATCTGTTCTGTAACCACTTGTTAAAATGTACTTGGAAATTTATTGCTTTTTTGTATATGTTATATTTCACAATTTAAAAAAAAAAATTTTAATTTCTTGGGGGAGGGTGCAGATTAGGAAAAATATATATCTAAAAAGGTTCTGTAGAAAGGCAGTAATGAAAAAAAAGAGAATTAAGAGACACGATCTAGGCCTTCTAGGGGGGCTTTGGGGCAGGGGTCTTCTAAGTGCTTCTAAGATCTTACTTCCTAGGCCTGGCCTTCCCCATCTGCCAGGAGAGGCTGGGGGAAGGCTAGAGAGCTGCTGGCAAGGGGTTCCTGGATTCAGAATGTCTCATACTCACCCCTCACAAGGGATTCCCAGAATCTACATGCGGGGTCAGGTCCTGTGCTAGTCTAAGGATTGGAGAGACTCAAGAATGTCCCTCCATGACTTGTGGGGAAAACATGAGTAAACAGGAAAGTATATGACAAGTGAGAATGCCTTAATCAGGGGTCATGGTGGAGAACTGAAAGGTCAGGGAAGGCTTCCTGGAGAAGAAAGCCTCAGACCTCCTAGGCTGAGGTTTTTGTTCTTGTTTTTTAACATTTTTTATTGTGGAATATACATATATACAAAAAAGCAATAAATTCTAAAGTACATTGTAACAAGTAGCTGTAAAAAAGATTTCAAAATAAGTTTCAAAGTACATTGTAACAAGTAGCTGTAAAACAGATTGCAAACTATGGTATGGGTTACAGTTCTACCATTTCAGGTTTTTCCTCCTAGCTGCTCTGAGACACTAGAGACTTAAAGAAATATCAAAATAATGATTTAGCAGTCATATTCATTGGTTAAATCTTGTCTTCTCTGTTATAACTCCTACTCCTTTGATCCTTCTCCCAGTCTTTAGGGGTATTTGGGCTCTGCCCATTCTAACTTTTTCATGTTGAAAAGGGGTGTTGACAGTATGGGATAGGGGGATACAACTAGCTGATGTTCTGGAGAGGCTGGCCCCTCTGGGTTTCAGGACTTATCTGGCTTAGGAACCCATCTGGATGCTGTAGGTTTCTAGCAAGTAGTAATAGTGCATGGAACCTTTGTAGAATCTTAGATAGAGCCCTAGGTGTTCTTTAGGGTTAACAGGAATGGTGTTGCTTGGGGTTTGGCAAGCCATGGTAAATAGCAATGTCTAGCTGAAGCGTGTATAAAAATAGCCTTCAGAATAGCTTTTTGACTTTATTTGAGCTATCTTAGCCACTGATGCCTTATTTTGTTACATTTATTTTCCACCTTTTGGTCAGGAAGGCATTGTTGATCCCATGGTGCCAGGACCAGGCTTATTTCTGGGAGTCATCTCCCACATTGCCAGACTTTCACCCCTGGATGTCATGTCCCACATAGTGGGGAGGATAATATTTCCCTTGCAGAGTTGGGCTTAGAGAGAGAGAGAGAGAGGCCACATCTGAACAACAAAAGAGGTTTCCTTGAGGTAACTCTCAAACATAACTATAGATAAGCTTAGCTTCTCCACTACGTAAATAAACAAGAGCAAGCCTCAAGATCACGGGGCTTGGTCTATTGACTTGGGAGTCCCTAATGTTTGGGAGAGTATCGGGTTTCCCAGGTAGGAAAGTTTAATAGTTTCGTATTTTTTCTCCAGTCCCTTAAGGGACCTTGCCAATACTTCTTAATTATCTGCCCAACATACTCTGGGATGTATCTGGGTGTTGTATTAACCTATTCAGAATTACAAGTAGTCAATCCATTCTGGGCTCCATGTCTTTAGGTTGTTTAAATTACCTATCCAGAAAATTAAATGAGCTACAGAAAATTTAGGTTTTGGACAACCTATACCTCTCTTCCTTTGGTGTCATACAGTAGGTGTAATTCTAAAATACAGAACCAGACCAGCTTCATTCTTATCTTTAATTGAAGTCTTATCTCTTTTTCCATTTCTCTAGCAGTTATTATATGTAATGCTGACTTTCAGAGCTGCAGAACTCCAACTCTGAGTCTTAAGTGTCACACAGGTAGTCAAAGTTCCAAGGAAATACCAGATTATATATATGTAGCACAGCATCTCAAAATCTAGAAATAACATTTACAGCTCTGGACTAAATGTGGCTGCTATAAGAGCTTACAATCTAGGCCCTAATTTTCTTATAAGTATTTTCTAAAATAGACCGTACTATATTTGTTCTTTTGTTTCTGGCTTATTTTGCACCACCTAATGTCTCCAAGGTTCATTTATCTCATTGCATGCCTCACAACTTCGTTCTTTCTAGAGTCGCACAAAATTCCATCATATATTAACACCACAATTCGTCATTCTACTTCTCAGTCAATGTATCCTTAAGCCACCTCCATCCATTGGGCATAATGGATAATGTCCAATCCATGCCTCACATTGTCCTTGCTAATCAGGTGAAGGGATTTGGCTTCATTGGGAAGGGTGCTGGGCAAAGGAGCAAATGGTACAAAGACCTGGCAATGAAAGTTGGCTACCCTGGGATTGAGAGTGGTTGTACTTGACAGGGTATCAGAGTGCAGGGTGGCAAGAAGTGGGGCCTTTGAGTAGGACATGAGATTTTGTTGGTTTATCCGGAGTGATGCCCTGATAAATCCCAGAGTGATTTGATCAGTGAATAAAAAAGTATTTGCAAAGTCCCCTTTGGGGAATGGTGAGAAAGGGGGAAATTCAACTTCCCCAAGTTGAATTCTTGATATTCTCACAAGCAGTGTGGACAACCAAAGCTATAAGCTGAGCCTCCAGTCTTGGGGTTTGTTCATATGAAACTTAACCCCACAAAGGATAGGTCAAGCCTACTTAAAATTAGGCCTAAGAGTCACCCCCACGAGAACCTCTTTTGTTGCTCAGATGTGGCCTCTCTCTCCAGCCAACACAACAAGCAAACTCACCACCCTCCCCCTGTCTACGTGGGACATGACTCCCAGGGGTGTGCACCTTCCTGGCAATATGGGACAGAAATCCTAGAATGAGCTGAGACTCAGCATCAAGGGATTGAGAAAAAAGGGGGAAGAGTGAAATGAGACAAAGTGTCAATGGCTGAGAGATTCCAAACAGAGTCGAGAGGTTATCCTGGAGGTTATTCTTATGCATTAAGTAGATATCACCTTGTTGTTCAAGATGTAATGGAGAGGTTGGAGGGAACTGCCTGAAATGTAGAGCTGTGTTCCAGTAGCCATGTTTCTCGATGATGATTGTATAATGATATAGCTTTCACAGTGTAACTGTGTGATTGTGAAAACCTTGTGTCTGATGCTCCTTTTATCTACCTTGTCAGCAGATGAGTAGAACATGTGGGATAAAAAGAAATAATAGGAGGAACAAATGTTAAAATAAATTTAGTTTGAAATGCTAGTGATTGATGAAAGGGAGGGGTAAGAGGTATGGTATGTATACTTTTTTTTTCTGTTTTCGTTTTATTTCTTTTTCTGAATTGATGTAAATGTTCCAAGAAATAATCATGATGATGAACATGCAACTATGTGATGATATTGTGAATTACTGATTATATATGTAGAACGGAATGATCAAAATAGGAATGTTTATGTTTGTTTGGTGGGGTTTTTTGGTATTTAAAAAAATAAAATAAAAAATTTATAAAAAAAAAAAAAAAAAAGAAAGAAATGGGACCTGAGGGAGGAGAGGTAGGCTGGGCCAGCCCTGGGCAGGACCGTGACTTCATCCTTCATCTTGATCCCATCCCAGGGCTATGTGCTCAGAGGCTGGATGGACCTCACCTCGGACAAGCCCCACTCTGTGAAGAAATCCATCAAGTATCTGGAACAAGGAATTCAGGATACCAAAGATGTGCTGGGGCTGATGGGAAAGGTAGGCAGTGGGGAGAAGAGGTGGGAGTATCTCTGGCTGGGCGGCTGGGGCCAGAGACCCACTAGGTGACCTCAGGCCAGACTCTTGATCTCTAGGCCCCTTACCTGGTAGATGAGGAGCAGAGGTCCAGAGCGGGTCAGTGACTGGCCCAGGGCCGCACATCAGCCCAGAGCTAGTTTAGTTCCCACATTCTTTCCTGCTTCATCTGAATTTCTGTCTTACCCTGCATGGGTGTCTCCTCAGGGTCTGCCCTTCCTTGATTCCCTCAGGCTTTTTCTTTTTGCTTCTTCCTTTGTTTTACTCACTGTACTCTTTCTCTGCAACTTTCTTTCACCATCTTCATTTCACCCTTTCTTTTCTTCTTTTTTCCTCACCTGTTAAATTCACTTGGTTGGCTTTAAGAGAAGAGCGATATATATTGTATAATGTGTTTTGTATTTTCTGATCTTAAATTAACTTCCTTTTTCATATTTGACCATCACTGAATCAATCTCTTAGGAGAAAACTCTCCTCTAATTTTCTGCTTTTCTTCCTCATAAAACAAATATACTCATTTAAAAAAATACAGGAGTCTAAAAAAATTTGGAAAATGAGTTTAAAAGGTATTCTTACCTCCCACCACTCTAAAATAACTCATGTTAATATTTTAAACCAGTGTCTCCCAGTTTTTGTTGATACATAGGTTAATGGTGTGCCTTAGATTGGCACTGAGGGTCAGAAGAGATAGAATTCATCATGCAGGAGGCTATTGGGGAGCTCCCTTGGGATCAATACTATGGGGGCCAGAGTGAGGGAAGCTGGACTGAGCAGGGGGAGAAGTTAGGTTGTGAAACAGTCACAGCAAGGACCTCAGCCAACTCCACAGAGAATCTTTCAGGGTGTCCTGAGGCAAGAACCCCCTCCCTGGTAAGCCATGGGATTTGGGCTACCCCTGGGGAAGAGGTGTAACCTTGGACAAGGCAGCTGCCTTCAGCCATAGAAGATCCCAGGAGGAAGACTCAGCTGAGGGCTTTCAGCTGCCAACTCTCCTGGTCCCAAAGGGGAGGGGCGTCTGTGTAGCACAGCACAGCATCCACTGCAGGGACGTATATATTATTTGGTATCTTCTTCTTCATTCACCATTTTGTCACAAGCAAATGTGATTTTCGACTTTGACATACTGCTCCATTATAGACACATAATATAATTTACTAAACAAATTTGGATATTGGGTTGTTTCCAATTTTATACTGCTAAAAAGAGTGCTACAGTGAACACGTTTATGCATAAATCTTCTTTATTTAGAATAATCCTCTTGTTCTTGATGAGAAGCCTCTTAATGGAGGGTTACTGTGGGTCTAAAAATCTATTCTAGTTTTCTCGCTGCCTGAATGCAATATACCAGAAACGGAATGGCTTTTAAAAAGGGGAATTTAATCAGTTGCTAGTTTACAGTTCCAAGGCTGAGAAATGTCTCAATTAAAACAAGTCTATAGTGGGCGGGCCGCGGTGGCTCAGCGGGCAAAGTGCTTGCCTGCTATGCCGGAGGACCTCGGTTCGATTCCCGGCCCCAGCCCATGTAACGAAAACGGAGAAACAAAATACAATAAAACAAGAAAATGTTTAAAAAATGTTTCTCTTTCTTCCTCTCTTCCTTCCTTCTATCCTTCCTTCCTTCTCTCTGTCTTTCCTTTAAAAAAAAAAAAAAAAAAACAAGTCTATAGAACTGTCCAATCTAAAGCGTCTAGGGAAAGATACCTTGGTTCAAGAAGGCCGATGAAGTTCAATATTTCTCTCTCAGCTGGAAGGGCACATGGCAAATATGGCGGCATCTGCTTGCTTTCTCATGGCTCTACAAAAGGGACTCCCTCCAAAATGTTTCCTGTTTTAAAGGATTCCAGTAAGCAACTCCACTTCAATGGGTGGAGACACACCTCCGTGAAATCATCTAATCAAAAGTTACCACCCACAATTAGGTGGGTCATATCTCCATGGGAACAGTCAAAATACTTTCACCCAGCAATATTGAGTGAGGATTAAAGGACATGGCTTTTCTGGGGTCCACCATGGATCAAACCAGCACACAAGCCATCCAGAGAACAGTTTCAAGTCTTTTGGATGCCCTCCCCTCTGCCCCTCAGGCACTATGTCAGTGACTCACCCAGGAGAACCTGGAGCAGTGGCTGACACTGGACCTGGTAGAGGCCGAGACCCCAGTCCAATGGGCCTTGTCAAAGAAAAAGCTACCCAGCCTTGCTGTAGAAGGAGTTTCCTGCTGAACTGGGTCCCCATGAGCAATTTCAGTGGTGAAATACAGAAAAGTGAATGGAATGAATGGGCATTGTCCCCACATTTCCCCTTCAGGGTGGCCCTGCCATGGCTTGCCCTATTTTAGGCCTGCTGAGTTGTCCAAGCTCAGGACTCAACTGTCTCCCCTGGAGCCCCTGCCTTGCCCATCTAGGAACCCTGTAGACCTTTCTTTGTCACTCTGAGTGAGGCTCCCTGAGGGGCTGCAAGGGGCTGCAAGGAGCTGCTGGTCTGGGTCAGGGCCTGAGGACATCCTGGCACGGCCAAGGGGACCCACAGTGCCCACGTGTCAGGCTCTGCTCCCATACAGGTGGAGACACCCAACACCCCCACCTACCTTCGTGGGCACTCATGCAGGGGTTCTTCTCTTCGGCACTCAACAGGCAACGTACTTCATGATGCAGCAGAACTATTCAGCGGCCCTGGAAGTGGTGAGCCAGATCACCGTGGCCTGGGGGAGCTTCCTGCCAGCCTCTGTCCTGAAGATGCGGCTGTTTTTGGCTCGGCAAGACTGGGAGCAGACAGTTGAAACAGGACAAAGGTGAGGGGCAGGGCTTGACCTGCGCTGCTGCACGGGTGTGCTGCTCCCTTTCTTCCATTCCAAGCCAAGTGTGCTCATGCCGTCCCATCTCATAAGGCTGGGAAGGGAAAAGCTGTCAGTATTTGACGGAACAAGACATAAAGGTACTTGTGACCAGCAGAGGAGTTATGCATAGTGATAGAGTCATACTGGGAGGGGGTGGAGGGGAGGACTGGTGTAAACCAAGTAAGTACCTGTCCATCGGAGTGGAAGCCCTAGCTATGGCACACAATGAGTAAGTCAAGAAAGAGGCCTGCGTCCGCATATGGTTCAGGGGGGAAACCGGGAACAGAACCCAAAGCTACAAGTGTTACAGGGTGGAAATCAGTTGCCTAATGTATTATTTGATGTTTTTTCAATTATAGGTATGATATACTTTCATAAAAACTTTAGGGGAAAATGTCATTTGGTGGATTTGAGAAAAGATTTTTAATAGCAGGCAGGGAGCGTAAGCCAGACAGGAGAGAGTTAAGGAGTTATTGGGACTTGTCAAAGCCTAACGACAAGTGTAGGGTGATCTTTCGAGCATTTTCATTGTGACCACCCCCAGACCTTGGTCTTGACTTTGTTATTGGGGATATGAACAGGCTGCTGTAACAAAACACCTCAAAACATGTGGTTTATGGGGGCACAAATGAGATCAGAAGGAAAACTATACGATAAAGATTGAGATAGTATAATCTAGGAATGCCTGAGTGTACAATGATAATGACTGAATTTACAAATTAAAAAATGTTTTTGCATGAGGAAGAACAAAGGAATGCCAATATTGCAGAGTGATGGAAATAGATGGTAATTCATATTTTGAAACTTTAACTTATGTGTAAGGCTAAAGCAAAAAATGTTTGATACAAAATTTATAATTTGACTAATACATTTCCTAATATAACTTATGTGAACAGTTTAATTGAACACTGTAAGTACATGGAACCTGGAGTAGGGCAAAAGATTTTGTAGGTTTGTCCTGAATGATGCCCCAATAAATCCCAGAGTGATTTGAACAGTGAATAAAAAAGTATTTGCAGAGCCCCCTTGGGGGATTGGTGAGAAATTGGGGGAAAATTCAACTTCCCCAAGTGGAGAATTCCTGATATTCTCACAAGCAGTGGGGACAACCATAGCGATAGGCCAAGCCCTCAATCTTGGGATTTGTGCATATGAAACTTATACCCTCAAAGGATAGGCTAAGCCTACTTAAAATTAGGCCTAAGAGTCACCCCCAAAAGAGAACCTCTTTTGTTGCTCAGATGTGGCCTCTCTCTCTCAGCCAACATGACAAGCAAACTCACTACCCTCCCCTTTCTCCATGGGACATGACTCACAGGGTATAAAACATCCTGGCAACGTGGGACAGAAATCCTAGAATGAGCTGGGATTCAGCATCAAGGAAATGAGAAAACCTTCTAGACCAAAAGGGGAAAGAGAGAAATGAGACAAAACAAAGTGTCAATGGCTGAGAAATTCCAAACGGAGTTGAGAGGTTATCTTGGAGGTTATTCTTACTCATTATGTAGATATCACCTTTTTAGTTGAGGTATATTGGAGACACAGGAGGGAAGTGCCTGAAAATGTAGAGCTATGTTTCAGTAGCCATGTTTCTTGAAGATGATTGTGTAATAATATAGCTTTCGCAATGTGACTGTGTGATTGTGAAAACCTTGTGTTTGATGCTCCTTTTATCTATGGTGTGGACAGATGAGTAAACATATGGATTGAAAATAGATAAATAATAGGGAGAACAAATGTTAAAATAAATTTAGTAAATTGAAATGCTAATGAAAGGGAGTGATAAGGGGTATAGAAAAATAATAGGGGAAACAATGACTAAAATATATTGGGTAGATGGAAATACTGGCAATCAATGAGAGGGAGGGGTGAGGGGTATGGTATGTATGAGTTTCTTTTCTTTTTGTTTTATTTCTTTTTCTGAATTGATGCAAATGTTCTAAGAAATGATCATGGTGATGAATATACAACTATGTGATGATATTGTGAGTTATTGATTATATACCAAGAATGGAATGATCACATGGTAAGAATGTTCGTGCTTGTATGTTGTTTTGTTTTTAAAAAATTAAAAAATAAAAATAAATAAAAATGGAAAAAAACCCCAAATCATGTGGTTTAGATAGCATAGAAGGTTATTCCTTTCTCAGGTAAAAGTTTGGGTAGTGATCCAGGCCTGGAATGGCAGCTTAACTCTTTAGGATCCCAGGTCCCTTCTCTCTTTTTGCTCTGCCATTCCTTGGATGTCGATCACAGGTTCTACATTCCAGCCATCAGGAAGGAGGAAAAGGCAGAATCATGCTGTCTGATTTTAAGGGCACAGCTGTTTATCATGCGCATCACTTTCACTTACATCCTGCTGGCTGGAATGTAGTCACATAGCCACAACTGAGCCTTAAGGGAATCTGGAAAATGTAGTCTTTACATGTGCCCAGTTAATTTGGGAGTTCTATTATTAAAGGAGTAAAGAGAATGGGTGTTGGAAGACAAGCAGCAGTGGGTGGCTGCCACACTCATCCTAGCCTTGTCTATCAATACTGTCAATTCACACAGCTCCCTTCCCTATTTCAGAATTCTAGAAAAAGATGAAAGCAATATTGATGCCTGCCAAATTCTAGCTGTGCATGAGCTTGCAAGAGAAGGAAACATGACCACAGTAAGTTCTTCCAAGACTCAGAAACTGTTCATTGAAACTAACAGAGCCAAAGAAAAAGCCCTTATACACCCACCACCCCCACCCCAAGGCCCTGGAGGGTACTCTCAGGTTCTTGGCTTCCTCTTCCTCACCTACCCCCATAGTCCCCGCCAAGGAGGTCTGCTTTGGTTTGGCTCTTAGGGCAATGTAGCTCTAGTGTCATCCAGCTGGAGTGGCCCTGCTCTGCCCCTTGCTACCTGTGTGATCCTGAGCAGGTGTCTCCACCTGGATAACCTTCAGGATCCTCAATTGTAAAATAGAGATAATTCCACCCACCTCATAAGGTTGTTATAAGGACTAAATGGGAAGACAAGTGGGAAAGCTTGGAACCATGCCTGGCGCATAACAATAATTTGATCAGTGTTAACGATGGTAGAAGTTGTGGCAGTGCTTTAGAGTTTTTTAAGGGATGGATTGGAATTACTCAGGTATTGGCCAGACAGTACCTGGCACCTAATTTGCCCTTAAGCCTTGAAGTCTTCCAAAGATACCTAAAATAGCCCTCAGATGTAGTAAAAAACAAAACAAAACAAAAACCTGGAATTCTCAATGAAAACTTTGGTGCTTTTATTTTCAAAAAGAGTTTTTGTGTTTTTAGCCAAAATATGCTCACTCTACCTTTTGAATGAAGGAGAGAGAAAACAGGATCTGCCTTTGTGAAAATTATTACAAATCAAAAGTCTCTAGGGGGCCATGGTTGGGGGAGGAAGCTTTCAGTTCCTCCTACTGTACACCCTAAGATTGTGGGTTTTTTGCGGGGGCTTGGGATAGGTTGATGTGGAGGAGTTGGTCCATATATGGGAGAAATCCTTGAAAAGGGCCCCAGTGTGCCTCTGGGTGGAAACAGGACAGCAGGCCTAGCCTCAGCTCCCCGTGGCCTCACAGCCCTAGGCTGGTGTTCTGGGCCTGGCTAAGGACCAATCCCCAGGGAAGAGCGAGCATTTACTGCCCCTCTTCAACTCCATCCCCAACTCTGTACTTACACACACACAGGCATCTTCCTGCTCTTCTACCTCCAGCTCAAGCTGCCTGGCTCTAATCTTGCCAACCCAATACCAAGCAGAGTAAATTCACCCCATTTGAGTTACTCCTTAGGCTCTTCTTTGCAGCTTGGAACTAAGAATTACCTATTCATGGGTAGGAGGTGGGCAGAATAGCCCATTGGAAATAATACAGGCTTTGGAGTCAGTTTGTTCCCTACCTGGCTGTGTGACCTCAGGCTAGTTACCCAGCCTTTCTGATCCGTCCTCTCCTTGATTGGAAAGTGCAGATAGTTACAATGCAGGACTGTGAGGATGGTTCACTGGAATGACAGAGAGAGACCCATGGAACAGAGACTCCTGGGCCAGGGACCGGCTCTGATCACCGGTGCTTTGTCAGCCTGGGGGGTTACGTTGTGGATACTCTGAGGGCTCCTGGCTCTGTCTGAGTGGGTTTAAAGGGACATCTTTTCATAAGCCCAGGAGCAAAGGGGGGCAGTGCCAACTCTTGGGTGAATAATCTTCCCAAAACTTCCACCTAGGGTACTTTTAAATAATACTGATATCTGGGCCCCACCCCAATCCAGCTAAATCTGAATCTCTGAGGGTGAAGGCTAGGCATGGGTATTTTTAAAAATCTCCCAGTGGATGTTACTGTGTATAGCCAGGTTGAGAACCAGTGTCTACTTGGCTCTGGTTTTACATTGTTGCCTTTGACATATTCTGTTTTGTTCCTGCAGGCTGTTGATCTCGTTAAAAATCTGATTAAAGCGCTAGAGACCAGAGAGCCCCAAAATCCAAGCCTCCAATTTAGAAAAATCCTTGTGGTTGGGAAACTGGTAAGAAGGTTCTTTTTTGATATCCAAAATGGTGTTTCGCACTCAGGGGAGATCTGGGCTCCCCTGGAAACCCCTTCTCACTCCGACTCAAACTTGACCTCTCAGCTTGTCAGCTTGATGGCCCACCCCCTGTGGCCCCTACCTGCCTCTGGCCGATACCTGTGACATGTGGGTTCTGAGTCCTTGGCCCATGTGCCCTTCAGAGGTGGTGTGAGGATAAGGGCAATGAACTCTGAAAGTGTTTTTCACGTGGGTTGGCCTCATTTGGAGAGAGAGACAGGGTAGAATCACACCTGTTGTGCAGCAGAGCCACAAGGGACCCAGTTCCCATATGCTTTTTGTGGAAGTGTTTGGGAAAGGCTGCTGACATGCCTAAGCCTCTCCAACGTCAGACAAGGTTCCAGTTGATCAGGGTGCCAAAGAGTCTGTGTCTCTCTCAAATCCTTCAGCCCCAAAACAAGATTTCCCAAAAGGAATTGCTGTAGGAAGGAGGGCAGCTCTGGGGCTTCAGGGACTGGGTCCGTGGAGCTGGACGCCACTGGACACCATTTCTCCACGGCTGTGTCAGATTCTCTCTTGTTCTCCACACATGGCAGGGTATGTGGCTGCTAGCCGCTTTCAGGGCCACTTCCCATCAGGTGGACAGAAAGGACTTCTTTCACCCAGCTGCTTTTTGAAAAACCTCTTGGCAACATCTTAGACCAAGTATTGTGGCCAGACAGGGAAAAGGAAGCTGAGAGGAGAGGACCCAAACAGGACGGCCCGGTCGCTTAAGGCGGGTTCCACAGGCATGGCCAGTGGGAGACTCTCTGGGAGCAGGACAGCTACTCAGACCCAGATGCCTAGATACAGGGCACCCCTGGGCCCTCTCTGTAATCCTGCCAAAGCGACCCCATTTCCAACATGGCTCCCCACCTTCCTGTGTCTGTTCCTTGTAGTGTGGGAGGCACCCCGTGCTTCTGCGCCTGGTGTGCAGCCTCATGGAGCGCACCTTCGTGGCCACACCCACCTTTGCCCACGTGGCCACAGAGCTGGGCTACCTCTTCGTCCTGCGGGGCCTGGTGAAGGAGGCGTCTCTGTGGTACTCGGAGGCCATGAAACTGGACGAGAGCAGCGTGGCTGCCTTGACAGGTCTGTGTGGTCTGGATGGGGCAGAAGGTGGAGGTTGGCAGGGTGGCCTCCACGGGTCCAAAAGAAAGGTGCTGGGAAGCATTCTCTCCAGAAGTGGTATGAGTTTGGGGGTGCAGTGTATGAGGGGATGCCTGTGATTCCACGAGTATAGACTTAAGGGGCACAGGAGTTCTTAGAAATGTAGTTAAAGCCACTCTGACATTGATCCAATTCACTCCACCAACGTCCACTCAGACTCCCCTGGGGGACTGACAGCCTGTTCTCTCTACTCAGTCAGCCCTGCCTCAGGCGGTGCTGGAGACGGTCTCCTTGTCAGAGCCTCTGGACTCAACTCTGTAACCCTCCCTTTGCAGGTTGATGCTGAGCCGAAAGGCCTCCACAATGGACATTCCCAAGGGTTTTACTTCCCTGTCTGTCCAAATGCTTTTTTTTTAACCGCTTCTATAAATGTTGAGTGGATTTTTCAGAGCCCCATTTTCATTTTAGACATTTTTTAAAGGCCCCCAAGTCCTTGGTCTTGGTGAATTCTTAACTGACAGAGAAAGCTATTATAGTCCAATGCTCAAGGCAGGTCGGGGTCGTGCCTCTGAGGAGCTGCATGCTTTTGGGCAAATCACTTATCCTTTCTAAATGCCATGTTCCTCATCTGTAAAACACACTCATCACAGTAGTTGACTCTGACTTCTAGTTTACATGTCAGGCTAACTCCTCAGATCTAGCTTCTCCTCCATCCCCAAATTCCATGAAAATAATGGAAGATGTTTAAAAAGGTAATGAGTCCATTGCAACGCTAGACACAGGGAAAGGTGCTTTCAGGGGACTGAAACCTTGAAGACTTTCACATTTCTAGAAGAAATAAAGTAGATGGCATCAAATACTTGGAAACTCACAGTAAGTCAAGAAACCCGTAACCCAAGACAGGCAGAGATGGGTCAGCCAAAGAACCAAGTAGACAAGCTTTCCCTGAAGAGCTCCAGGAACAACAAGAAACACAAGCTTAGGGTCACCCTATGCTGCCATGGGGCAGGCAGTGAGATAATGGGGGGGTGGGGGGTGGGATTACTGGAACTGTGCCCAGACCAGAGAATACAATTAAGGAGGCTCTTATTGGGTGTTGGACAGGAGGAAGCAGAGCAGAGCCCCTACATGACATCCCACCACACCAGGGGCACAAAGGGCAAAAAGACCTGGTTGCTCTGCACCTAAGCACAATCCCTCAAAACATTTCCTCTGCCAGGCTAAGTCCTCCCCCACCTCCTCATTCAAGAGAGAGCCCCAGCTGGTCAGCCAGGGAGAAGTCCACTGGTGAGAAGGTTCATCCCATTCACACTAGCCCCGGCTGAGCCCCTCATATGTATCCTGGAGTCACCATCTGATAACTGGCCTTTCTGAGAAAATCAAACAGTGACCTTGACAATTTCGAGGGAAATCTGCCCCAGCTGCTAATACTCATCATTCTTGTCCTTCATTTTATAAATCTGCTAGCAATCTGAAAGACGGGCCAGGTAGAATATGCGAAATGGTGACCATCTAAGGCAGGATACAGAAAAGATTTTTCTTCTCCCTAAAAACTCCTTCAGTGTTTGGAGAGGCTATTATGTCAATAAGTAAAGAACATGCTACTTTGAAAATATGTAAAGTACAAAAGAGAGCTGCTGAAAATTAAGAACATGACTGCAAAGTAAAAATTCCATAGATCCCAATAATGAGATGGATATAGTTGAAAATGAAGATGGTGACTATGAAGATTAATCAGGAATAAATACGCCAAGTTAACTAAGAAATATCTGTAAAAGAAGAATAGTAGTAGGAGCAGAGGGGATTAGTCCCAGACATCAAAACATATCACAAAAATAACAGTAATGAAGTTAACTTGAGGTCAGTGCTGGAATAGATGAATGGAATAAATAGAAAATGGAAATGGAATAAATGAAATAAATAAAAGGGCCAGAAATAAAAACAACAGACTTTATGATAAAGGTAGCATGTCAAATAAATAGCTCTTTCAATAAGTGATGGATAGATACCTGGCTATTCATTATGAAAAAAGCAAAGATAAGTCCCCATCTCGTATCACAACCAAAACATATTCCAGATAAGTTAAGTATTTACAGATAAAAATTAAATAAAATTTGGATCTTCCTAGGAATTCTATGTCCAATTGCAAGCTAATAGAATATGTTTGCAACAAAGAGTTAATAATAATTAAAAGAGAAAAAAAATCACCCCAAAAGAAAAACAGGCAAAGGCTATGAACAGGAAATTCATAGAAAGGAAGGCCATTAAATATATGAAAAGGTGTTCATTCTCCTTAAAAATCAAAGAGATGCAAATTAAAACTAATTGTCATTCATGTTTTTAGGCTGGCAGTGATTAAAGCATGTCAACCAGGTTGTTCAGAAAGGACCTTTTCAAATATTATTGGCAACAATATAAATTCAGATGTCTTTGGAGAGCAAGTTGGCATTACCTACCAACATTTTAAATATGCATGTTTGACCCATCACTCTACTTCAGAAATTTGAACACATGAGAATGTTCACCGTGGCATTGTGGTATTTAAACACTGAAAACATAATATTTAAAGTGGAAAAGGCTAGTTGCAGGGTGGTATATATGGTTGATTCCCCTTGTATTTAAAAAAAAAACCTGTTGATAGGGCATATGTGCACATACAAACGGATATATTTGAGTTTGTGTGTGTATGTGTATATATATACATTAATGACATATAAATGCTTAGAAAAAGCTGTGAGGAATATACATCAATCTTTTAACAGTGGTTATCTCTGGAGGGAGTATTATTAAGGGCTGAGCATGGGTTAGGGATGTTTTTATATATTGCCTTGTAATTTGAATTCTTTACCACAAGCATGTATCACTCTTTAAGCTTATGAAGGTGTGCTCAAAGACCCTTGACCTGGGTGCCCTTCTTTCCAGCTGTCTCATCCATGCTTCTCAACCTGATGGCTGGTGGGATCTGCTTGGGAGCTGACTGCTCATCCTGTCCCCCTTCACAGGAATCATCTGGTGCCAGATCTTACAAGGCCACCTGGAGGAGGCTGAGCACCAGCTGGAATTCCTGAAGGAAGTGCAGCAGTCCCTTGGGAAGTCTGAGGTTAGAGCTCTTTGGGGCCATGAATTGCTCCAAGATTATGTCCCTTGCCCTCCTCCCACCCCCAGTTTCCAATAGAAAGCAGCCAAGATGCCTCTACCTTCACCTTGCCCAATGACTCTGCCCAGGCTGGCGTTGGATCCTAGACTTGGACTTCCCTATGGCAGGTGCTGGTTTTCCTCCAAGCCCTTCTAGCATCCAAGAAGCACAAGGGGGAACAGGAAACCACGGAGCTTCTGAAGGAATCAGCAGAGCTGCACTTCTCCAGCATGCAGGGCCTCCCCCTGGGCTCTGAGTACTTTGAAAGGCTGGACCCCCTCTTCTTGGTCTGCATCGCCAAAGAGTACTTGCTCTTCTGCCCCAAACAGGTGAGGAGCTGGCCCATCTTCTTGGTAAGGATCTGAGTACAGGCTTGCATGCTTATCCAGACAAAGGACCTCACCTGGCTGGTCTGAGCCTCAGGCAGTCGGGGAGCCCAGTGCTTCTTGAACTTGAACATGACACACATGAATCACCTGGAAGGTTGTTACAGTGCAGATTTTGACCCTGCCTTTCTGACCAGCTCCCAGGTGCTGCTCATGCCACTGGTCTGAGTGCATACTTGGAAGAGCTGGGTATTCACCCAGGCCTCTGCCTTTATCCTAGAGTTGAACTTGGCTTCCTTTTTACTCCCCGAAGCCTTCAAAGATTCCTGTTAGCCTTTACTTGTTGATCCTGCTTTGCCAGCCAGTCAAAATTCCTTGTGGGCAAGGAACATATCTTATATGTCTTAATATCCCCCCAGTACCTTGTAATGAGTCATTCAACAAATACCTATTAACCAAATGCCAGATATCATTCTAGGTACTGGGGACGTGACAGTGAACAAAACAAAGTCCCCATTCTCTGGAGCTTATGTTCTAGCATTAGATCCACTAGCCCTAGTGAATAATAAATACATGTGGAACTAAAAAAATCCCTTCACTAAGAAGAATGCTGAGAGTGAGAGCTTTGTGAGTCTCTCTCGGAATGGGGCAAACCACAAGGCCAAACTCTGGTATTCCTACAGCCCCGGTTGCCGGGCCAGATCGTATCTCCGCTTCTTAAACAAATCTCCGTGATCTTGAATCCTGTGGTCAAAGCAGCACCAGCCCTGATTGAGCCCCTGTATCTGATAGCTCAGGTCAAGTATCTCTCAGGTGAGCCACGTGGGGCCTCGTAGCCCTTCACATCTGTTCGTCTGTTCTGCCCCTGAACCTGGGCCCACAGACACCCTGCCTGGGATACTTTACACTCCCCCCACCCCCCAACACACACACATACTCCCCCTCACTATGCCTGCCCACTCCGTCCAGGGGCCAAATCCCCAGAAACCTTCCCAGCCTCCCTCACCAACTGGGGGCTGGGCCTGAGCCAGGTAAAAGTCATTAACCTGCAATTACCAGGCATCGGTCTGAGTACTGGGATACAGTAGTGCTCAAAATAAGCAAAAATTCCCACCCTCATGGGAAATTGTAAAGGCAATTTGATAATAACAAAACAACTAAGCACATAGTATCATTTGTTAGGATGTGGCAATGCTATGGAGAAGGTGAGAATCTGTGCCATTAGTTTTTAGAGCCTCTGGGAGGTCAGAGTGGTGTCTGTCCAGCTTCTCCCCATCAAGGCCCAGACCCAGGAAAGAGGGAAGGAAGAGAACCCTCCATGGGTGCCATCGCACCCAGAGATCTCCTGTCTAACACAGGGCTGGCCCTGAAGCCCTCTCTCCCTGTGGCCTTCCACCCGTCCTCCATCCTGTCTACCTAAAAACCGGGCCTTTATCCCGTATCCTGGGGATCTCCAAAGGATCTGAAGCGCTATGGCCACTGCCACCCCAGCCACTGTTTGTCCTCTGGCACTACAGTGTGTGGGTTGGATTCTGCTGGGAGCCTCAGTCCTCATCTTCATCTGGGTGTCAGGTTTACACACAGCTTCAAGGCCTCTTGGGCAGGAAGAGTCCCACAGGGATGCTTCCAGCTGCCAGAAGGTTTGGGGCCAAAGCAAGGTCTCCAGCTACTTAGCGGTTGCCATGGTGACCTCCTCACATTTCCACAACACATAGGAGGACCAGGGCATCTAAGACCCAGAACAGGTGCTCCCCACCCGCCACGTAATGGACCCCAAGCAGAAGCTGTTGAGGGACTCAGCCGCAGAGAGGTTCTGCCATCGCATAGCGCCAAAGACTCAGCACGTTCAGGGGTTCAGGAGCCGAATGGCCCTGTATTTAAATACTGGCTTTGTCCCCTCCATGCTGTGTAACTTACCACTGGGTTCCAGGTCCTACATCTAAAAGACAAGGATAATAGTGACAACCTTGCAAAGCTGGTTATTAAGCCAGACATTCTAAAGTGTTTTGTGTATGTCAGACATAGAGCCGGTGCTTCACAAATTGTGGCTATTATAGTTGCTCTTATTATTAGGTTTTGTTCTGCTCTTAGATATGGGAATTGAGACTTAAGTGTTTCCCCAGAGCTTCTAGATGGAGCAGTGGAGTGACTTCGCCATCTCCTTGAGGATCATAAAGAGAGGAGGAGGGTGTTACGCTGAGGTTTGAGTTTCCAGGTTTTGTCTAAGTCAAGGCAAAAACTATAGAGTTTTCATTTTAGGGAGGAACCTCTGAGTGAAGCAAAACAGAACTGTGCAAAATGTCCAACTTTGGTATTTCTGGGTAACAGGACATGTACAGTTCATTCTACCTTTACATATATTGAGTCTCGGTTGTCCCCAAGACTTCTTGGATTTAGAAGTTTGTCTTTTATTTCTAGGAGAGCTAGAGAATGCCCAGAGCACCCTGCAGCGTTGCCTGGAGCTGGACCCCACATCCACAGATGCCCACCTCCTCATGTCCCAGATCTACCTGGCTCAAGGCAACTTCGCCATGTGCTCCCACTGCTTAGAGCTGGGCGTCAGCCACAACTTCCAGGTGGGGGCCCTCTGTGCCCTGTGCCCACTCAGCATCCTGAAGCCAAGCTAGCTGCAGCCCCTACTCTCCCTATCTTGGGAGATTGGCCCTAGGAAAGGGGTTCCCTGCATCCCTCAGATCCTTCTGCTGTCCTGAAGGCAGGGGCAGGCTCAGTGGGCTCCCATGGCCCCTGTCTGCACAGGGTGCTGGGAGTAGCAGCATCAGCAGCAAACTGGAGCCCCACACTCTGCCATGCTCCTCCTAGGTCCGAGATCACCCCCTCTATCACTTCATCAAGGCCAGGGCCCTCAACAAGTCTGGGGACTATCCAGAGGCCATAAAGACACTGAAAATGATTGTGAAACTGCCAACACTGAAGAATGAAGATGGGAAGAAATTTCGTGGGCCCTCTTTGCAGCCCAGCGAGCGGGTGTCCATCTTACTAGAGCTGGCAGATGCCCTTCGGCTGAATGGGGAGCTGGTAAGATGTGGTGTGCTAACTTCCCTTGGGGCTGGGGTGTGTTAGAGGCCCTGGTTCTTTGATTCTGGTAGATGTTTACTTGCACTATTATTTGAGCACATATTTATTTGTGAGCCTGTCTTTCCCTGCTTAAAAGGCTTCAGTAGCTCCTATAGCCCTCAAGATTAAATTCTAACTGTACTGGGCCCTGCCTACCTCACTGATCCCCAGCTCTGCTGGGCTCTGCCTACCTCACTGACCCCAGTGATCTGAGAGAGGCAGAGCACAAACGGCCCATCAGGGCCGCTACCAGTGGTTGTGCAGGTTGGACACTGCACAGCTTCAGGGATGCTACTCATACCGCAATCTTTATGAATGGTACCCCCTTGGAGTTGTTCTGTGCATAACCTACTCAGCTGCATGAGGCATCCCTGAGCCCTTGGAAGGTCTGGCTGGGTATGCTGGTACATGGGAGCAATGGGTAACACAGAAGCAAGGGCAAGGCCTAGAGTTTGGCTCCCTTGGACTTACTGGCCCCACTTGGAAAGGAATTGGCAGCAGAGCCCCAGTGCCACCTCCATGATCCAATACTTGGGCCTCCAACCTTCTCCTATGATAATCCACAGATATAATAAAGCTATAACTCAAATAGACCTTTATGTGCCAAACATCATAACAATATAATATCTTTGGCCAAAAGCAGGAATGTCCAAAGAGATGCATCTGTAAGATCTGCCATAAGAAGGAACTGCCAACAGGCTAAGGCTTTGAGACACTAAGGCACAGGCAGTTGGGGGTACCTGCCACCCCCAAGCTAGCCAGGCACCCTCCCCAGCCCTCCAGGAGTGGCCACCATGGGCATGCTAGGGCCCTGTCTCTCCTTCCTCTCATCAAAGCTGCAGGTCCACCTGAGCCCAGCTCAGTCTCTATTTCATTGCCCTGTCAGGGTAGGAGTGGGAAGGGGAATTACTTTGTTTCCTAGAGGAGGTTTTAAGTGTTGTCATGTCACCAGTGGTGAATGGAAGGTCCATTTGGTTCTGGCTTTTTAGCATGAGGCCACCAAGGTCATGCAGGATGCCATCAACGAGTTCAGTGGCACTCCTGAAGAGATTCGCGTCACCATCGCCAACGTGGACTTGGCCCTGAGCAAGGGGAACGCAGACATGGCGCTGAGTATGCTGAGGAGCATCACCCCCAGGCAGCCCTGCTACACGGAAGCCAAGGAGAAGATGGCCAGCATCTACCTGCAGACCCGCAAAGACACCCGCCTGTACATCGGGTGCTACCGGTAAGCCCCCCAGGCAGCTCAGAGACCCCCGGGCAGCACAGTGACAGCCTCTTCTCCCAGGGGATTTTAGGGATTGTTTCCTTTACATGTGTTTCTTCACACTGGGTCTCCAAAATGGGTCCAAAATGGGATGAGGGATGTCCTGTGTGTTAGAATTGGCGCATGATCGTTGAATTCTGACAGCCCAGAGCTGAATTTGTCCCAAGCCCTGCTCTCCTTCCCACCCCGTATGGCTCACATTCCAGTGGAGACTGTGGACCTGGCTTCCAGAGCAGAGACCAAAGGAACCTTGGGAGG
The DNA here is from genome assembly GCF_023851605.1 of Tamandua tetradactyla. Classification (NCBI taxonomy): domain Eukaryota; kingdom Metazoa; phylum Chordata; class Mammalia; order Pilosa; family Myrmecophagidae; genus Tamandua; species Tamandua tetradactyla. The sequence continues at coordinate 48,075,868 of NC_135341.1, read as the reverse complement.
CACTTCTGCCCTGGCCCCTGGCTCTGCCTGTCCATAAGGAAATGTCTGGGAGCTTGGATGTAACCTGTCCAGGGTGAAGGCTGAGGATGGAGAAGTGTGGCTCTAAAGCTCCAGCCATTGTTTCCATGTGGCTTGGCATTGGGACCTCAAGGGTATCTTTCTAGTCCTCTCCTTTGGCAAAACTCCATCTAGGCAGCTGTAGGTGGGAAGGGGGGAGTGGTAGGGGAGTTTATCCCAAGTACCTTGGAAGCCAGTAACCAAGGGTGTGGCCTGCCCAGGTTAGAGCTTTAGAAAGTATGGGCTCCTCACAAAGAGGAGTCTGGAGGGGCAGGAGTGGAGACATGAGGAATGGGTGGAGGTTCTGGCCCTGGTCCAGATGACAGATGAGGAAAGGCTGGACTAAGGCAACTAGCAAGATACCGCCTGCTCAGTGGGCTTTCCATAGATTTTTGGACAAATGCACGAATGAATGAATGTCATCTAGAATCAGTGGGAAATAAAAGGAGAGAAACTCAGGGGACATGAAGGAGGCACAAGGCCTGAGCACAAGGTTGCTTTTGCAGCGATCTCTGTGAACATCTGCCTGGCCCCCACACCAGCTTGCTATTGGGAGATGCTTACATGAACATTCAAGAGGTAAGTGAGGAACCCCATGGCCTTGCCAAGTGGCTCCCATGCTCACTTCTCCAGTGGGAGAGGAGAGAGAGACCATCGGTCACTTTCTCTACCAGCCAGAGAAGGCCCTGGAGGTCTATGACGAGGCGTATAGAAAGAATCCGCATGACGCCTCCTTGGTCAGCAGGATCGGGCAAGCTTATGTGAAGACTCACCAATACTCCAAGGTCCAGCTGGGCTGGGGAGGGAGGGCTAAGGAGGGCCAACCCAGCAAGGAGTGGGGAGGAAGAATGTCTGGATGGGAGGAGAGTGGCTGAGTTTCCCCCACAACTTCCTGCTGAATGGAGTACCAAGGGGCGAACTCAGCAACTCCTCAGTCCCTATTGCCACTCAAGCTAAGGCAGTGCTGTGTCAGCTGGGAGGGTCTTTTCATAATAGGCATCTATGTTCTGGAGACCCACACAGGTGCAGTGGCTGCAGAGGGAGCACAGTGTCAGGCACTCAAAGGTAGCAAGCATGGTTCACCAGGCACCAGACCTGATGCCAATCCCTCCTGTTTGCACCAAGGCAATTAATTATTATGAGGCTGCCCAGAAGATTAGTGGACAGGACTTTCTGTGCTGCGACCTGGCTGAACTCCTCCTGAAATTAAAGAAGTTCAACAAAGCAGAAAAAGTTCTAAAGCAGGCACTGGAACATGACTTTGGTGAGGCAGCACCTTCACTCCCTTCTAGCATGCTGCCCAGCTCTCTGCTCTTGTACAGAATGGTGCAAGGGACAGGGCGTTAACTGGGGTCCTGAATTTAGCTCAAGCTCCCCTCCCCTGGCTTCCCAGGAGCCAGAGAACACTAATTTGAGTTTCCCTTTCGCAGTCAAAGACATCCAGTCCATGATGAATGATGTTAAGTGCTTACTTTTGCTGGCAACCGTTTATAAAAGCCATAAAAAAGAAGATGTGATGGAAACTCTGAACAAGGTAATTGACAGAGACTCAAGTTCTTCACCTGCCAGGGCCTGAGGGAGGCTGAAGAAAGAAGCATAGGGATGCCCCCAGGCCTTGTCCTCAAAAGAGCACCAAGGTTACACCTCTGATCTGCCTTCCCATTTATACCCCATCCCTGCTCATTCAGTGACGGCGCAGAGGTGTTCTGAGCTGGTCTGGTCTGGGCAAGGCAGGGGGGGTGAGACAGAGCCTTTGCCTTTGCCTCACGGGTAAAAATGGTGATGATAATCATAAAGGCAATCACAGGAGCTCCCATGCCTGGAAACGCCCTCTGTGAGGCTCTGTTCTAGGTACTATGCTTTCTTATTTCATTCTCACAATAGCCCTTCGAGGTAAGCGCTGTGACATTTCCATTTAACAGACAGGAACAGGAAGCTTGAAGAGGTTAAAGAAATGTGCCTGCTGTCATGCCACTAGCAAGTGGTGGAGTTGGGATTTGAATCAGGTTTGGCCTGTCCCAACCCATGCTCTTTCTGACCTGAGCTGCCCTGAGTGGAGAGCCATGGCCATTGCTGCCACGCCTACCTCACTCTTTCCACCCAAGGGTGTGACCTGGCACTCATCCCTGGGGTGCATTCTGGGGTTGTAGAGGGAGAGCCCACTTTCTGATTGCTTAAGACTATTTATTCCTTGCCTACTGCCCACTGACGAATGCACAGCATTCCCATTGTGTGTTTTGGCCCTTGGAGAATTGAGTGCTGGTTTGTGCTCACTTTTGGCACCTTAACCTTGGCATCCTCATTTCCTCTTGCCTACTCACCTGTTATTCACTTGATCATTCTTTATCCTGGATGTTTGTTGGGGCTGTCTCAAATCCCCAGCAGGGTAACATATTCAGAACAAATGCATCTAACAGAGCACAACCTGCATTGAGCACCTACAGGGTATCTGTTCTAACCTATGGAGCAGCCAAAGCAAAGTAGACACTGTACCTCAAGGTGTGATAGAAGCAGGGAAACAGGTCAAATACAATAGAGTGTTTTGTTTGCATGCCTTTGCTTCTGCCCCTGACCCCAGAGGCAGTGCCAGCTTGGCTCCTGTATACTCAGCTGGTGGCCTCGCCTGTCCGGAGTGACCCAGTTCTACTCAAGGGCACTAAAGATGCCCTTTCTAACACTTCTGGTTCTAAAATAAGAGCCCAGGGACTCTGTGAGCTGGCCTGAAATCCAGCCTGCCAGGTTCTGGCTTCCTGATCCTGGGTTTATTGGTTTCCCAAGGCCTTGGACCTCCAGTCTCGGATACTGAAGCGAATTCCACTAGAGCAACCAGAAATGATCCCCTCCCAGAAGCAACTGGCAGCCTCCATCTGCATCCAGTTTGGGGAGTACTATCTCGCAGAGAAGGAGTACGCCAAGGCAGTGCGGTCTTATAAGGATGCCCTCTCCTACTCACCCATCGACAATAAGGTGGGTAGCCCTCAACATGACACCCTGCTACCTCTTTGGGGGCACAGTGCCTTGCTGAGATCCCTGACCAGGGGCAGCGGCCAGTCCCTTTGCTGTGCCTCTCTGAGGAGCTACAGGTGGAGAGAGCATGGCAGGCCCACCAGCAGCAGCCTTTGGGCTGGAGAGTCTGCTCCAGCTGACCCCAGCTGCTCAAGCTGACCTCATCTGCCACTGCCCTTGGAGTCCAGCTGGGAAGCCTCACTTTGGACAGCTGTTTGCAGAGGGTAGAGTGCAGAGGATATTGGTAAAAGTAGTATTAGTCTGGCAGTTTTTGGGTCCCCCTTGGAGGTGGGAAGATGATGAGAGTTGTGGCTGTGAGGTGCTCTTTCGGCATGAAGCCTGGGCCAGGCTTCCAGGGAGGTAAAGAGCCATGAGGGAGTGTGACTGTGGATGAGAGAGTAGTGAAGAGACTGATGAAAGATCCGTTCATTCATCTGATATTCACACATTTAACAGATTTCTAATATGTGCCCGGCACCGTTCTAGGCCTGGAGACATAGTGGGGCAAGGTGTGGTTCCTGCCCACAGATTGCCTTCCGGCAAGGGGTCATAGATGCTTACACTGGCGAGTCTACCACCGTGCCATGTATACATGCATGTGGGCCCTGGGCACTGTGGGAACTCAAAGGAAGGCTACCTGCTCCGCAGTGTGGGGCCAACAGGTCTTCCCAGAGGAGGTTATGCTGCAGCTGAAACTGAAGGATGAACACAAGTTAGCCCCCAACTTTCAGAGCTTAGTTATTAGAACATATGGAATAATGAAGTAATAGGTAGGAGAAGGCCAGGGCCAGAAGTTTCGGGGGAAATTCACGACCTGTATTGAAGGCAGAGCTCATAGATATGGGGTGTGAGAGAAGGAAAGTCATCAAAGACAATCCCAGGGGGTTCCCATGGATGTTAGTTATTTATAACCTCAGTAACTAGCCTCGTGAGTTTATTATCTCCAGCCTCATTCCAGGTGGTGCTGGAGCTGGCCCGGCTCTACCTGCTCCAGGGGCACCTGGATTTGTGTGAGCAGCACTGTGCCGCCCTCCTGCAGACCAAGCAGAGCCACGAGAAAGCTTCTGTGGTAGGAGTGCCCAGGCCCACCGTTTGCCCTCCCCGGAGGCCTTAAGGGGCTGTCAGGCCGAGAAGACTGGACTGGCTGTCCTTTGGCTGGGAGGCGTGGGCATGCCAGCAGGGGGCAGCAACGACCTCCTGGACCGGGCTAAGGGGTCAGTCAGGGTGTGGTTGATTCACTCCAAGGGAAACCACACCCACTGTGAAGGCAAGGGTGGGACAGGTTCCTGGGCTTCAGGAAGTCTGTGAGTAAAACCCCCCCACAGTTCTGGTTCTCTCCTCCCTCTCACCCAGATCTCTACCACAGCCACTGCAGGATTAGAGGCCAAGTCTTTGCAGAGCAGAGGAGGGGAGCCCCCATCTCTCTGGCAGTTCTCAGATGTGGGTGGAGGGGCTGGCTGTGCAGGCTGTCAGAAGGCCCCACTGGTCTCTGTCCCTGCCTTCGCTTCCCCCTCTCATCCTCACCCCAGCCTCCCCGGAGGAAGACCATACCCTCTGGGTGGGCAGGGGGACCTTTAGTCTCCTTCTGTGGCAGCCATTCCCGAGGCCCAGGACAGTTGCCCTTAAAGTCCTTTTTTTCACATGGGCAAGCACTGGGAATCAAACCTGTGGCTCCGGCATGGCAGGCGAGATCTCTGCCTGCTGAGCCACCGTGGCCTGCCCCTTTGAAGTCCTTTTATACCTCCCTGTCTCCAACCACCTCTCCACATCCCCTACAAGCTGATGTTAGGAATTCCAGAGCACTGTATGTTTTCTGATAGATGATGGCTGACTTGATGTTCAGAAAACAGGAATATGAAGCCGCTATTGATCTCTACCGCCAAATCCTGGAGAAAGTACCAGGTGATTCGTCCTTCAGAGCCCCTGCTGGCATCAGTTCCCATAAAGCAAGGATTGCTCTCTCCGAGAAGGGTGGGCCGTCTCCCCTCCTTCCTGACTGGGCAGAGGAAGCCCATTCCTCTCTGATTGTTCCCATAGAGGCAGGAAACTGATAAAGACCTGATAGAACATGCCGGCCCTTCCTGAGTCCAAGGAGCTAGTTCCTGGCCTCAGACAGGACAGCCTGTCTGTCTCTGTCCCCTGATCACAGCCTCTCGGACTTGACACAGCCCCCTTCTGAGGTCACAGCCCTCTGGCGGGGGCTAGAAATTCTCCCCTGATAGGTAGTTCCATTCCAATTCACTGTAGCATAAAATCATCCCTTCTTGCTGGGGAAGGGGCCAGATGTGAGAGTCCAGCTGGAGTCCATACAGGTCCACTAGTCTACCCTTGGTCCTGGCTGGTCGCAGTGGTTAGGAGTACAGGTCCTGGAGCTTGGGTCTCAAGCCTGGTCTCCCACTTACTAGCTGTGTAACCTTTGGTGGATTACTTAACTTCCCTGTGCCTCAGTTTCCTCATCTGTAAAATGGAGGCCATAAGAATACCCACCTAATTGTCTAGTTAATATATTGATAAAGCACTTAGTGTAAAGTATAAGTGCTATACAAAAGTGTTAACTGCTATTATTAGTACTATCTTCTGAGCATTATTATTTTCTTAATGCTGGAGTCCCCCCTCAGCCCTGATGGGCAGTGTCTCCTGGCTCCCACGGCACAGCACCCGCTGCTTCTCCCTTCCAGGCCACAGCACCTCTGTCCGATGCAGCTATTGGTCATCACAGCCTGAAAATTTCTGCTCTTATATCATTTTAGACAATTTTCTGGTATTGGATAAATTAATTGATCTGTTACGAAGAAGTGGCAGACTTGAAGACGCCCCTGCCTTCTTTGAATTGGCCAAGACGATGTCCAGCCGTGTGCCTTTGGAGCCAGGGTTCAACTACTGCAGGGGCATCTACTGCTGGTGAGTTGGGGGTGGGTGTGGTCAGGGGCAGCCTTGTGTGGGAAGCCCTCCCTAACAGACATGCTGGGCTGTTGCTAGCACGAGGGGTACAGGAATTCTGCTTCCAAGACAAGGACCTGGGAGAGCAGCCATTCAGCCCTGCCTGGGCAGGCCCCTACGTGTGCCTGCACTCTCTGGGCCTCAGTTTCCCTGTCTGATTCTTGGTGCCTCTCTCCTTCACTGCAGGCACATAGGACAGCCTAATGAAGCCCTGAGGTTCCTGAATAAGTCCCGCAAGGATAGCACTTGGGGCCAGAGTGCCACCTACTACATGGTGCAGATCTGCCTGAACCCAGACAACGAGATCATGGGCGGAGAGGCTTTCGAGAATCTGGTGGCTGAGAGCAAGTGAGAATCCAACTGGCCCACAGGGTCAGGGGTGGGACCCTGGGTAAGGCAGGAGAGGCTGCAGCCTGGGGGTTGAGGCCAAATAAGGGCTACACAGGCAGGCTGGCGGCCTCCCAATCAGCACCCGGCGCTTGCAGCTCCACAGATAAGAAGGAATCGGAACAGCATGGCGTGCGCACAGCTGAGAAGCTCCTGCGTGAGTTCTACCCACATTCAGCCTCCGGCCAAACCCAGCTGCGGCTGCTCCAGGCCCTCTGCCTCCTGGCCACCAGGGAGAAGACTAGCGTGGAGGCGGCGCTGGGCACCTTCATTGAGATGGCCCAGGCTGAGGTGTGGCTGCTCGCGGGCACGGGGTGGGCGGAGAGGCCGAGGCCGAGGCCCAGCACACCGACGCTTTCTTCCCACCCTGCGTGTGCAGAAGGACTGCGTCCCCGCCTTACTGGCCATGGCACAGGCCTACATGCTGCTGAAGCAGATCCCCAAGGCACGCACACAGTTGAAGCGCCTGGCCAAGGCTCCGTGGGCGCTGATGGAGGCCGAGGACCTGGAGAAGAGCTGGCTGTTACTGGCTGACATCTACTGCCAGGGCGGCAAGTTTGACCTTGCCTCAGAGCTGCTGCGGCGCTGTGTGCAGTACAACAAGGCGAGGGGACACAGAAACATCGGGGTGGCTGGGAGGACACCGGGTCGAGGCACGACAGGAGTGGGTGGGATGGGAAGGGCGCACCAGCGTCAGAGTGGCTGGGGTAGAGGGAGACAGGAGACACGGCAGGGGGCAGGAACGGGACAGGAAAAGCCTGGACGGGAGGGGTGCACACACAGCAGGGCAGGGCCGGAACTGGGAGCATTGGCGTCAGGGCAAGGCAGAGGAAGGCACGCTGCAGGGTGCGGAACTCAGAACGAGGGGAAGAGACGGGAAGGTTTCTGGGGTGGAGGGGACTTCAGGGGTTGGGGGTGGCCGAGAAGGGGAGGGGTGAGACAGGAGGGGTGTGGGGGAAAGGGATGCAGATTTGGGGTGACAGGAAGGTCTAGCTGGAGGCCTCACCCCTCACAAAGGTACAGGAGGGGTTGCTGCTGGGGTCCCTGAGTGGTTTGACACAGTGCCAGCTCCCTGCCATCCCTTGATCTGCCCTGTCCACCCTGGGATTGTCGTGGCTTCCTCCTCACTTGGGTTCTGACAAGCTTTCCCTGCAGTCCTGCTGCAAGGCCTATGAGTACATGGGCTACATCATGGAGAAGGAGCAGTCCTACAAGGATGCAGCCACCAATTATGAGCTGGCTTGGAAGTACAGTCACCACGCCAATCCCACCATTGGTAAGGCAGTTGGCCAATGGGGTGCATGGGTGGGGGTGGAAGGGAAATGGACACGTGAACCCCCAGAACTCAGGGCTGTAGTCTGGCTGCTATGGGAAGAAAAGGGGGTCTCAGGCCATTAGTGGGCCACCACCTCTCTTCTCCTTGCTTCTGGACAGGCTTCAAACTTGCTTTCAACTATCTGAAGGACAAGAGATTCGTGGAAGCCATTGAAGTCTGCCACAGCGTAAGGCACTAACATTGGTAGGGAGGGCTTAGTGCAATGGATGGGAGCCCTGCCTGATGCCGCAAACCCTTTCTTTCCCTTGTTCCAGGTTCTCAGGGAGCATCCCAATTACCCCAAGATCAGAGAGGAAATATTGGAAAAGGCCCAAGGGTCCCTGAGACCCTAGCTGTCATCATTGTCCAGGAGACTTAACAGCCTTCAGAAGTTTCATTGGAAGGGATGGGAAGTGGGAGCAGTGGAGAAGGGATTCAGAAGATGACATTCTTCTCTGTTTCAATATTGTGTGGTTTATTTTGAATCATGCCTCAGCTGGCCTAAAGGGCATCCCAAAGCTTTATGTTTTAAAGGCATAAGAATAGATTTTATTTATTTATTTATATTTATTTTTTTTACATGGGCAGTCACCAGGAATCGAACCCGGGACTCTGGCATAGCAGGTGAGAACTCTGCCACTGAGCCACCGTGGCCCGCCCAATAAGAACTAATTTTGCTCTGGGGAATAAAGACATCAACCAGCTTAACTTCTGCTGGGCTCATTGGGCACCTTTAATGGGCCCCAGTTCCACCTGCTTATAGACTGTGATGGGGCATAGAAGAAAGAGGGGGCTCCTAGTGTTCTGTTGGCTAAAAAAAACACAACTTACAGCTATCTAAAAACTGCTACATTAGCCCATAAGTACCTCCTTTCTCCTGTTTGGTACCCAGCATCCTAGAGCTTAAGAAGCAGCTGCTCCTCCCTGCCATGCTGTCTGCTGAGTCTTCCTTGGCAGTGGGCCCAGACGGCAGGACCAGCTGCAGAAGGTCCCCATAGCTGAGGCCCTGCACAGGAAGCCTGTCATCATGCAGGTTGCAAGGGCCGTTGTCCCACCCTACCCATATATTCTGTCTCCTCCCATCCCAAATCACCTGGCCTATGTTTGTCCTCACAGGATTGGGTGAACCAGATTACCCTGGCCTGGTGCAGGGAAATATATTCCAAGAAAAAATAGTATCCATTTCAGCTTTCGTAAAGACCTTGGCCAACTAATTCATCTTCCAGAAATCCCTCTGAAGTCTAAGGGGGCAAATGGGTAATGTTGATTGCAATAACAGAGGTCACCCTGGGTATATTCCCAAAGCTTCTCTTGCTATTTTTCAAGACAATCATGGGGGCAGCCTGGCCTGGGGGAAAAAGCTCCCAATTGGGAGTCAGATCTAATAATTCCCCATGGAACCTTCCCAAGTCCCTTCCCCGTTCTGGGTCTCAGAGTTTCCATCTGTGGCAGGAAATTAACCTAGATGTTTCCTAAATCATAGTATAAATCCCTGCTAGGGATATACAACCAACATTTTTAACTTTGACATTTACATGATTATTATTTTTATGTAATAGAAGAAATAACTATGAAACTTTTGACTTCATGGGTACTATTGCATGGGATGGGTATAACTTTTAAGCATATTGATAGCATTGATTTAAAGAAAACTACTTAGTATAGAAGAAGAGGCAAACACTTCCAGCAGAGTTGTCCAGTGACTAAGGTTTGCGAACAGTGAATTGATAAGGGTCCCTTTTAGAATAAAGTAAGTTGCCCTTGATGGCTGCTATGCCTTGTTTTTTCATAACATGCCACTGATCACGTGCATGGCTTTTTGGTATGAATCAGTGATCTGGAACGCTTTCCCCAGGTTACTACTGTCATTCCTATGGGAAGACCCAGTCCCCTTTACCATGATCTGTTTTACATCTTACTTTCTTGGGACAGGTTGTATTGAGGCAGGTCTGTCTGTGGTTTAAATCTGAGGCACAGAGTGGGCTCCCGCCATGTATGGACTGCAAAGACATCGTATATAAATCATGTTTCTGTTGCTTTTTGCTGTAAAACCCAAGTTGTCTTAGCTCAACAAATAAAGAGTAAAAGTCAAGAAGTGACCCTGTGACCCTAAATGGAGAGTAGGCAGCCCTCATTCCAGCCACGGGCTGTGTCCATGGAGTAGGAGCCTGCGGGGCCAAGATGCTGCTGGGGGCTGCCACCCAGATTCCCAGGCTGGTCAGGGCTGACCCTCCAGAGCCCTTGGAGAGATGAAAGTTTTGGAAATTGCTGAAACAACTTTTACAAAAAGGACCCCATGGACCAGTGAGGGAAGCAGGACAGCTGACTGTACCAGAGTACTCCACCCCTGAGAAATATAAAGCCTGGCTGTTCCTGGCCAAGCTCCTCTAATGGCCACTGGATATGTAAGGAATGACTGTCAAGCATGTCCAGAGGCAGAAGACAGATGCCTGAAGGGTGACAGGATCAGCAAAAAAGAGGAGATGGAACATAGAGACAAACATGAAAATAGGATAGATAGAAGTCCAAACACGTACATGGGGCTGCATGTTCCAGGCACTCTCCTCAGAGCCTTGTATATGAACTCAGCAAGTTTAGGTGAGTAGTGTTATCAAGGTTATCTGCACAGTATTCAAGAGACGCAGGCACAGAGAGGGTAAGTAGCTTGCCAAGTCACCTCTAGGTAGTAGGCTGGGACTTGAATCCTGTATTCTGGATCTGTGCTCTTAGCCAGTAAACCACCTTCCATATACAGGTGAAATAGGGGAGCCCAGCAGTGACTAACAAAGAGAGAATTAGAGCAAGAGAAGATCTGAATCGGTCTCCTCTTTTGGTTCCCCATCCAGAAAGTTCCCGCCTGCCCACCTCCCAGCACTTGTGTAAATCAGTATTATTCCTAAGGGGGGGGGGGGGTGACCTTCTTCCTCAGGTCCCCAAACTGGGGGCCCCCCCAGGGCAGGGTGCTTCCTGCTCCTCTGGCAGGCAGCCAGGCTGCCCAGGACAAGACAGACAGGTCTGGCTGGTGCAGATGGATGAGGTTCCGCAGCTTCCGGTGCTCAAGTCCCCAGGGGCCACAGCTGCTGAGCCCAGTTCTGGGCCTTATTGCCACATTCCACTGCCCAGCCCCCACCAGGGGTGGGTGACTTCACCCCCAAGACCAGACCCTTGCTCAGTGTGAGTGAACGTGAAGGAGGGAGGCCCCTCTCATCCCAAGGAGCAGCATCTTAGGAGACTGCCCTGTGGCTGCTTCCCAGTACCACTCATGGAGCCACTGGAAAGGAAGGGGTTAATCCCCAAAAGGGCCAGCTTTCTTCCTCCCTCCCTCTTCTGCTCCATCTGCCTGGCCAGCCTCTCAGCTGGCCTCCTGCCTCCAAGTTGACTAGCCTGGAAGGAGGCCCAATGTGTGGCACCTACTCCCCTCCCCACCCACACACATACACCCTCCCCATACAGCTCAGGGTATGTCCACACTGCCCTGCAGGGCCTGTCCCCCCCACACCCACACCCAAAAACTCCAGAGGGTGCACCCCTGTCAACCATCCCACAAATGCAGACCACGCTTTTAAAAACAGAGCCTCTTTACTGGCTGGTACCTGTAAGCTCAGATACAAAGTGTTCCCACAAGCACGCAGGCTGACAAGGCCTCCTGGGCAAGGGAACCAGGGGAGAGGTGATGGGACAGGCCCAGAGCCTGGGCTTCTTGGCACAGACACAGAAAAAAATGAATAAATTACAGTTCTAACACTCAGGGACAACATAGAAATTATGATGCAAAACTCAACATTGGCAAAGGAGCCAACCCTCATCCTTGACCAACTGGCTTGAGTGAATGGGCAAGTGGACGAGGCTGGAGTGTGGTGCCCAGAAAGACCTGAGATAGGAGGGGCATGCTTCATGCCCCAAGGCAAACCCCTTGTCCTTACTGGGCCTTCTGCTTTTCCCTCTTACACCAATGCTGGATTAAAGGACGTGGCCTTTGGTGGGGAAGGAATGGGGCAGAGGACAGGAAGCAGAGGAGGCTAGGCAGAGCAGAGGGTGTTTTGGTCATGGTTGATCAGCCTAGCCTTTCCCCCTGCTCAAACTCTGTCCCTGGCCAGGCAGCTGACAGGGTAGACACTAAGGCTTGAATCCGCACCTGGTCTACGCCAAAGAGCTACATGGCCAAAAGGACTCACAAAGGTCTGTGCCCTACCCCAACCCCAGACGGACCACCAGCCAGAAAGCAGAGGCCAAGGCCTCCTGAGTCTCTAAATAAATTACAGAAATAAATTACAGTCTTCACAGTCCAGAGGATTTAGCCACCCGTGGGTCTAGGGCTCAGGGCACTGGAAGAAGCCATACGACGTGGCTGATTCCAGCCCTTTCTTGCTGTCTTTGGGCTGAGATACACGTTACAAATCCCTGAAAGGGGTCTGCAAAGCTCCAGAAGAACCAAATTTTCTCCTCTTCCTGGCACGCACTGTGGAGGTTGGAAGAACACTGTGTGGGTGTGGGGAGCAGGGCTGCTGGAAAGGGAAACCCCCAGCCCCAGCTCTCTCACCAGCAGAGAAAATTAAAAAAATAAAAATAAATAAATCCAGAGTGCTGCACATGACATAGTACATGAGCCAGTCAAGGGAGATCATTACATACAGACCCCAGGAAGCCCCAAAATTACAAAAAAAGCAGCAACAGGGCTCTTGGGACCAGGAAAAGGCATCTTAGGCCTTACACAGGCACAGGTTCCATCAGAGACGCTGGGGTGGTGTCCTCAAACAGCTGGCTGTCAATAAAGGGAGCCAGGGCTTCAGCAGCTGGCTCGAAGCCCATGAGGGATTCCAGGAAGCAAGGGCTGCTGTCCCCAGATGGAGAGAAACTTGGTAAGGGGAGGTGGGGTGTCTCAAGGTTGTCCAGGTAGTCAGATGTCTTCCGGGAAGTGTAGAGGGGCCCCAGGCTATAGTCTGGCAGGGCCTGGAGCAGCTCAAACGAGTCACAGGAAGACAAGCTCAGGTCCACTGAGCTGCTCTGGCCAGCATCCACACTGGGTGGCACAAGGGTACCAGGGAGACTACTTTCTCTCAGTCCTTCCAGGCCACCGTTCAGGAAGCAGCTGGCATCTAGGTTGGCATTTTCATCCAGGACGCCTGACATGAGGTTAGAGCCAGAATAGCTGTGGGTCCAGCTGGTCAGGCCACCAGGGTCACCAGTACCAAAGATGTCAGCTGGATGGAAGCAGCTGAGATTGTCCAGACTCCCCATGCCACCTTCCTCCTCCTCCTCCTCTCCACCAAGGTCAGAGTCACTGAAACTCAGGATCTGTGCCAGGCTGTCATCATCTACCCCAGGCTGAAAGCCAGGGCCAGGCATGGCTGGGTGGGCAGGATCATCAGGGACCTCGCTAGTGCCCGATGCTGAACAGGATGCCATGGAGGAATCAGTCATGTCACTGCTACAACTGTTGTCTCCCAGCTCGCTGGCTACGGGGGACTTGGCCAATGGGAAAGTGGGGGCCAGGGCTCGCTCACCAGGGCTGGGTGGGCTGCCCTGGGCAGGGACCTCCAGCTCCACAAGGCTCTCAGCCCCCTGCTCGAGCTGCAGACGGGTGAGGGTGTGGATGAAATGAGTCTGAACACGAGCCTGATTAAATTCCACACGGCCTTTGGGGTTCTCACAGCCCTCCCTGCAGCAGCCACAGGGGAATGCTGAGTGATCCATCTGCAGAAAAAGTGGAGGCATGAGTGAGGATTCCATGGAGTCCAGAGAAGCCCTCAAGCTCAGGCTCTCCATCCCACCCCATCCCAGCCTGGCCCAGTACTGTACCTGGCACTTGATGCCTGCCAGACTGCAGCTGCAGGTCTCTGGGTCGCAGACCTTGTCACAGTGACAGCCACAATCCTCACGAGACTGGCGCAACGCCTTTAGCTCCCACTTCTCCTCACGATCCACCCTTCGTACTCCTGCAGCTCGCAGCAGAGCCCGCCGCTTCCGAGCCGGGTAGGGCTGTAGGAAGGTCCCTTCCTCCAATCGGCCACCTGCCACAGCCATGGCCAAGTCCTCCTCCACAGAGGCGTCATCAATGGCATCCACTGTGAGCGGCCGGTCTGCCTCCACCTCAGGTACCCCGGCTGCCGAGAGCTGTGTCCACAGGAGAGAGGAGAGATGTGAGAGACCCAAATGCAGAAATGAGGACTTAGCCCCCACAGCCATCAGTTAGTCAGACATTCCCCCAAGTGCTTACTCTGGGCTGGCACCGTGGATACAGTAGTGAACAGGAAAGCCAAGAACACTGACCTCAGGGCACTTGCAAACAGACCTCCTGTCCACTCCATTCCCCACTTCATGGACAAACCCCCATCCCTCAACACAGATACAGACTCCTGGTGTCACATCAGCTTAGACACCATGCCCCAATCCCCTGCAGCAAACAAATAGAAGCCCTGACTTGCCTCCTGTCTGCAGATAATCCAAGCAACAGATCCCAATCAAGCCCATCGCCGGCCCTCAACCCTGCTGCCAGCTCTCCCTGATGCCTGTTCCCCACAAGGCTGAGACTCTGGGAGCTGCCCGAGGCATGGGCCATGGAGGAGGATCTCCCTACCTTCCATCTCAGCGCCTCCAGCTTCTCCTCCTTCAAGCGCAGGCGGAGCTTCTCTCTCCGTGCCCGGGCTTGCTCCTGTGTGAATTCGGCCAAGGAGAAGCGGTGGCAGGAACTGTGGCGAGGGGCCATGCCCAGAGTGCAGCCACCACGACTGGGCACACTGGTGAAGCCCTGGCACCGAGGGAAGTAGAAGACAGTAACTCCATTGAAGGCAATGTGGCCTGAGCGCTTCCGGGGAGCTCGCTTCAAGATGGACAGGGCTGGGAGGTAAGTAGAAGGGCAAAGGATTAGTCTGGTGAGGCACAGCACAACTTCCCGGAAGATCACCCCAAACCTCTCTCTGCCCCTCCCCCAACCTCACAGGAGGGGAAAAAAAAGGAACCATGTTTAGGAACTGGCCTGGCTAGGACAAAAGCTGGCAAAACTGAATATCACACTCAGGTCAACACTGGCTTTTTGTTATTTACCAGTCCAATGAGAGTATCTGTAAGACTGAGCATCTTTTCCATTTTTTATTAGCTTCTTTATTAAAACAGTTTTCTATAGTTTTTTGGTAATTGATTTGTGGGGGCTTTTTATATGTGCGACTAGAGACATTAACCACTGGTCTGGTGTATCTGTACAAATACTTTAGTCTTTTATTTTATAATGGCATTTTATAAAATAATGTCTAAGGTTTATGCATTTGAAAATATACTGATCTTATCCTTTAAAGCTTCTAGATTTTATAGCCGGCTTAGAAAAGTCTTGCCTTTATAAGTTATTGATTATATATTGATTGGTAGACTATGTATTGATATATTTGATACAAAATTGGTATATTATTGATTTTTTACTAGGTTGAACCATAAATTGCCATAAAAAACAGTGAAAGATCAACAATTCCAACAATGGTTCAACTTAGCATATTAGTTTTGTATCCAGTGACCTGAGTGAATTCCCCTATAAAAGTTTTTCTGTATATATTCTTGAATTCACCAGGAAGGCAAACACCTGTAAAAAATGGTGATTTCACCTGCCCCAATCTTGTTCTCTTTGGTAACTGAGCTAGCTAGTAGTTTCCCAGTAATGTTAACTAACAGTTACATGTAGTGACAGAGAGCCTCCGCCTCTTGTTCCTGACTAACTTAGTGAGAATGCGTCCAACATTTCCTCATTAATCATAATGCCAGCTTTTGGGTTGAGATATACATTTTTTTAAAAAAATAAGTGAAGGTAGAATTCACTTATTTCTATCTTACCCAGGGTTTTATCTAGAAGGGATATTACATTTTATCAGATATTCTTTCAGCATCTACAGTGGCTCTCTTTTTGTCCTCTTCTGACATTGTTAAAATCACAACTCTTTTTGTGGATGAAGTACAGATATACATACAGTACACAGCATATCTGAGTTATTTAAAATTTCATGGGGGTAGTTCAGGAAGAAAAACTGTTTAAAAAGGTTCAGGGAGGGAGCTGTGATGATGAAACAAAAACAAAAAAGGTTGAGAAACACAGTTCTAGGGCCATCATTATCAGTTTGGAGTCAGAACTACTCAAGCTTGAAAAATAATTGGGGGAAAAACTCTGTTTTCACTCTGTTCAGACAAAGCCAAACAGCATTTTGACAGGACAGGGACCAGCCTGACAGGCCCCAGGCAGGGAAGTGTCAGGGGTGGAACTCCAGCAGTTCACTTTGTGGGAGCGTAGGGTGCATTCTGGAGAAATGAAACTGGAACAGAAGGGAGGAGCCACAGCAGGCTGGACCTGAAAACTGCTCCAACAGTTTCATCCTGCCTGCCATTACTTCTAAGCAGGGGAGGCCCAAGGTCAAGCTGGGCCCTGGTGCCTCTGGACAGTGGGCATTCTCGAGTGACTGGGTGGTGGAGAAGGCGGAGAGGTGAGCTGGACTGCTAAGGCCCCAGGGACACCAATCCAGAGGGAGAAGTGGCTTTGTCAGGCCCTCCCAATTCCATCCCTGGGGAGGGGTGTGGTGGGGTCCGCAGGTAGCAGGTCAGGGGAGAGAGGACTCACGGGTGAAATCTCGGGGGCCAAAGAAGTCAGAGGCAGGCAGGGGCGTCTGATCCCAGGGGTGCTCCTCATCCGAGTCCCAGGCAGGGGAGGCTGAAGAGCTCGGGGAGCAGGAGCGAGAATGGCAGCCAGAAGAGGAAGAGAATGAGGAGGAGTCCTCGTCCAGCTGGTCGAATTTCCTCTTCAGCAGCCCGGTCATGGTGGCGTACAGGGCACTCTAGGGTCTGGGAACAGAGAGCCTGGAAGAGGAACGAGAAAGCTCTAAATGGCAGGCCAGCAGCAGGCATTGACTGAAGGCAGAAGGAGGGCCCATTCCCCCAGGTTCCCCTCCAAGGTTTCCCAGACCCTCCCCTGGGCCCTCCGGCACCCACCTGCAGTGGTCACTGTGCAGGGGGCATGGCCTCCAGAAGGCTCCTTTGCACAAGACACAGCATCTCCCTCCCTCCATACCAGTGTGCAAAGCCATGTTCCAGTATTTTCAGAACACTGCTACCTCTGCCCAAAAGCCTTCCTGGGAAAACGCCAGGCACCTTCCCCACTACCTCCTACAACTCACCTATGGATCATGCACACAGGCAGCCCTCCAGGGCAGCAGGCAGACAGACAGGCAGATGGACTGACAGACCTCAGCCTGGCCTTGCTCGTTCCCCGACAGGAATCCTGGGGGCTGACTCACTGGCTGGGTGATTCACACCCGCTCGCATCTGTGTGCCTTTGTGTGTGTGAGGCTGTCAGGGCCTATGATCTCTGGCCTCGTACAGCCTCTCTGCCTCCTTCCCCCTCCCCAGCACACCCACAGACACACCACCTCGCATACACAGGCGGCCGTGGGCTCTCACTCCCCAGTTCAGGCGGGCCAGGGCACTCTGGGAAACAGGCTGGCTGTGATGACCACAGGGCTGGGGCCCAATTCCCAGAGTCAGGACTTTCCTGAGCTCCTCCCCTGCCCTCTGGGATGGAGCTTCTCAGACTTTCCCTCAGAAATCCCCACCCCAGCAGGGTAGAAGTCCCCTGCTGCTAGGTCTGATTATATGATCCTGAGCTGTTCAAGCTTTAGGGCTCTTCAGAGTCTCCTGTTTGATCTAAAAATTCACATACATTTTACCTTCAATTCTAATATCTAATCCTATTTGTTTGAATTAACTTGCCTATTAAAATTATTTCTACCCCATAAAAAAAAGCTTCCCGTGAAACTGACAACCTGAGATGACCCTCCGTCCATCTCCAGTCTAGAGCTTTATGGTTTGGGGCTCCCCACAACACACCACTGTATCACCCCTTTGAGGGTCTCAGACCTCAGTGGAAATACAACCAGTTTAGGGAGACTCTCACAGCCTGGTGGGCCTCATTCAAGTGGAGGGAACTTGGGGCTTCATCCCCTAAAGGCAGCAGCAAATGATAACCCCTTCTACCACCTGGGGGTGGGCCGAGACTAAGACCCAAGATGTCCCCAAAGGATTCAATACTAAAGGCAACCTTGTCTCTGCTGTGTGATCCTGCCACACACAGGGCTGGCAGAGCCCCTGGGTGGCCACCAGGAGGAAGGGGAAACGAAGCAAACAGAAGCCTCAGTGCTGGGGAACCCCTCCCCGCGACTGCCATCACAGGAAATGACAAAGAACAGGAAAAACCAACCAGAAGGGTGTCCTGGCCTTTTTCCTACTCAGGTGTCCCTTTTAAACACTTCTTTCCCAAGCTCCCCATGAAGTTTCCAGGCTGTATCCTCCGGGGTGTGCTGTCAGCCGACCGACTGGGTAATATTCGTCCAGTGACAGCCTCTCCCAGGCCAGTAAGAGAGTAGCAAGAGAGCCTTCCCCCTTGCCAATCCCCCGCCCCATGCCTCGGGAGGCAGGACACACAGGTGCTTCCGGGGGCTTCTAGTTTCTTCTAGTTTCTAGGTCTTGGCACACTTCCCTCCCCCCAGGGTCAAACCACAAACAAAAACAACCCAGCTCCCACCTGACCTGCAGGCTCTCCCAGGAGATGTGGGAACTCATGACCCAGAGGGGTTACACACACACACACACAGACCACAGAGACATGTCTAGACACATGTAAACACACCAATGGACAAACATCGTCCACGCATCCCCCCTCTGGCTTCAGTCCTGCCGAGACCCTGTCCTTTCCCAAGCTCCAGATGCTTCCACAGGGCGCTGAATGCTCCCTCCTCACACGCCCTGGTCTGAGGCCCCAGAACTAAATGACCACTCCATATCCTCCACCTGGCTGTCCCTTAGACGCATAAATTCCACAGGCCCCAAATCAAACCCATTGCCGCTACTCCTCACCCCCCCTGCCATCTGTTCCTCTTCCTGTGTTCCCTATCTTAGTAACAGCACTGCCACCCACCCGGTTACTCAAGCCAGAAACCTACAGTCGTCCTCAACTCCTTCTCCTTCTTCCTCCATCCGCATCCAATCAACCAACCAGTCCCTGAAGAACACATCAGTTCATTTAATCCGCAAAAGGCCAGGCACATACTGCGTCTATATCCTGAAGGCCACTCAGAGTGGTTTTCAGAACCTTGTCTCCAGAACCAGACTGCCTGGGTTTGAACCCTGGCTCTTCTTCTGATCAGCTGGGTGACCCTGGGCCAATTACTTAACCTCTCTGTTTCTTTGTTTTTTTTCTGTAAAACCTCATGGGGTCAGGAGGTTTACATGGGTCAATACATTTTGCGTTCTTAAAACAGAGGTAAATGCTCAGTGAATGAGTGTTATTCTCAATTGTGGAAAAATACTGTCCCCGCTGCTACCCATGAGCTCCTGAATACACACAACATGGATGAATTCCACAGATAACACATTGAGTGAAAGAAGCCAGATGCAAGAATACATATGAATGAAACTGAAGACAAGGCAAAACCAATCGGTGATGACACATGTCAGAATAACGGTTTACCCAGGGGAAGGAAGGGACATACATTGGGGAGAGTCATGACGGAAACTTCTCCGGGGCTGGAAATATTCTATATGGGTCTGGTGGTTGCATGGGTGCACAAAACAATCTAGATGTACATTTAAAATGAGTATATTTTATGTATGTCCTCTTCAACTTAAAATGTTTATTACCCACATCACATCTCTTTCCCCACTGTTACTACCCATGCCCTCTGCTGCTGCTCCTGCCCTCTCTCTCTAGCCATTCTTCACCCAGCAGCCAGAGTGGTCTTATTAAACCACAGCCTGCCATTCTCATGCTTACATCCACTCCATAGCTCCCCAATGCCCTCAGGATCAAGTCCAGAATTCTGAGAAAGGCTGAAGCCATCCCAGCTCCGGCCTTCTCCTTGGTCTCATCATGAAAGGCCCTCCCCAATCCCTCTCACTCTATACTACAGCTGTACTTTCAGTTCCCCTAAGTCATGTCCCTGCTCACCTCCTGGCCTTTGCACCAACAGTAACCACAGTCTCATCCCCTAACAAAAAACCTCCTCTCATCCTTCAGAAGTCATCTCCAAAAGGGCCTCCCCAGTGACAAGATCCTTATCGGGGCTCCCAGAGGATTCCCTTGGATTCCCCCAACAAAGCCCTTTATCACACTGTCCTGCAACTGCCTCATTACTGTCTTCATGCCAGGCTGCCAGCATCTCAGTTTGGCCAGCATCGTGCCCAGTGCCTAGAACAGAGAAGAAACTTGACAAACCTCAGAGGAAGGCAGGCAGGCCCCACATCTCATGTATCAACGGAGAGACAATCTGGGGTCTCTGGGGGGGGGGGGGTGACCAGTAGGCGTGACCTGTTCCTGCCACATCAATTCAAGGGGAGGTGCCTCATACCCATGCCCCAGCCTGTAGCAGAGGGCTTATCAAGAATGGTGCTTGGAAGGGGCTGGCTCTGAGGGCAGGAGAGGCAAGCTCAGGCTGCAAGGCAGGTGCCAATGTGCACATCTCAGAAGGCTTCCTGTCCCAAGAGTAAACAAATGGAGAGAGATGTTAAGGAAGCAGGGGTCAAGCCAGATGCCATGGCTGTGCCTCAAGGATGTTCACACAATGGAACTTAAGGTGAGGAGGTTATAACCTCAAAGGCTGCAGACAGGGAAGTGACTGCCATGCTGCAAAATCTAGCGATGAACCCCTTGTAGGATCTGTAGAACTCCAACGAAATGAGAAATTACCTAATTATCTCCTCCCTCTGGATACTCCCTGGGGGAGGAGGGATCCTGGAAGAGCCCTTGGATTTGTTTTTTTCTGCCTCATCTGGGAATCCAGAGGCAGAGAGAGGCAGGGGATGAGACAAAAAAGACTGAGCCAGAGACAAGGAGAGGCCAAGTGAGAAAAAGGAATGAAAGATAGTGAAAAGAGTCCAAGAAAAGTGTCAGACAGTGAGTCAGAGGGTGGGGGAGGGGCCCTCAGCAGCTACCCAGGAATCAAGATCCTGACCATGGCACTGTTCCCAGGGTGAGCACGGCCCCCTCCTGGGGTCCTGGAGGAAGGAAAAGCAATTCCCAGGAGCTGGCTCAGACACAAATACCACACACACACCAAACACACACAAACGCACCGAGGGGCCCCTGAGTCAGGCCTTGAATCAAAGAGAACCAGGCATCTTTGGAACCAACTTGTCCTTCCACCACAAATTGGACAAGGGGGGCAACTCCACCACCCTAATCACCACGACTACCTACACAATCAGGCCACCACACTATATGAATCTAGGGAAGGCCACCTCACACCAGGGCACCCAGGGCTCAGATCCCCATGGCTAGCTATTTGGCAGGGTGGCCATCTCCAAGCCTCTGAAAAGCCACACCAACGCCTCTGACCCCCACACCAACATCAGTGGTCCAGGTGATAGCCCAGTTCCCAGCCTGGGCTGGAGATGGGGAGGGGGTGCCTTCAGCTGCAGCCAAGCCCCTCCAGGAATCTGGAGAATGTGTTCTTTAATCTCCTAGTCCCAGGCCTCTACCCTGGAGCAGTCCTTTACACACCTGGAGTCACATGACTCCAGGCCCCAGGAACTTCTTCCTGGAAGAAGAGGGCACGTCAAATCACCACTGGCCCCCACCGATTTTAGCTGGAAATAAAACAGCCTGGGCAGCCCAGAGAGGGCAGCCAGGAAGCCTTGACACACCCCTCCCCCACCCATCCCTCAGAAAATGATCCCAGGGGAGAGGGCAATTTCTCAGCCTTGGCCTCCAGGGCCTTGGCACTGGGGAGTTGCCAAATGTTTGCTGGTTATGGGAGGCACCTGGTCCCACAGAAGGAGCTGTACCTGACAATAGCTGCTTCTAACATGTAGCAGAGGTCTCTTCTGCACTTTCATTCATTCAGTCATTCATCAATATCTACTGAGCTCCCATGATGTGCCAAGCACTGTGCAGGCACTTGGGCATACAAGGAGCAAGACATATACAAATGCTGCCTGCTTGAAGCTCTGAGTTTAGTGGGAAGGGTTACAATCAGAGTTACAAGTGGTGTTAAGGGCTAGGATGTGGGGGAGGGGCACAGCTGGGGCCCAAAGGAAGTCTCTCTCAGGGTGGGATGTAGGGAAAGATCCAGAGAGGAGACCCAGCAGGTGTGAAGGACTTGAGGAGGGAGGGCCAGAGTCCCGAAAGAAGGGGGTTGGGCCTGAAGGGGGCTGGGGGAGCCAGAGCAGAGAGTACAGGTTTCAGCCTGGGGGCATGGGAAGCCACCAAGGTTAAGTAGGGAGTGACAATACCAGATTTGCATTTTTAAAAGATGGCTCAGCTCTGGGGCCTGGAGGGGGTGTGACCGGTTAGACGTGCAGCCAGGTCCAGGTGAGTGATGACAGGACTGGGGCAAAGGAGAAAGGGAAGTGGGTTTCCTGACCACTGCAAATGGAGACTGTGGAGGGCAGGGATGTCAAGAATTTGGGGCTGAGGGGAAGGGGATGAGTCTGGTTCCAGGGGGCTGTGAGACATCCGAGTGGAGGTGTGGGCTAGACAGCGGGCGCTGGGGAGAGACCTTCTGTGTCAGGACTGTGGGATATAGCTCTGTGTGACTGTGCTGTCAGTAGTGACTAAGTGTGTGACTGTTGCTGTGGTGTGGGCATCTCCACAGCGGCGTGTGCCGGTGAAAAAGCCCCGGGGAGGAGAAACTGAGGACCGGGAGGAAGTACGTGCCGGGGAGGCGAGAAGTGCGTGGGAGCGAGACTACGTGTGCCCGCGGGTGGCCAGTGTTGCTGTGCCTGTGACTCACAGCGGTGGCCTCTGCGTGTGACGGTGACTGACAAACAGGTGAGCGTACGACACAATCCCCCCTCCCTCCTTCCCTCCCTCCCGGGGTCCGTGACTCACGCAGCCTCACTCCCAGCTCATCCCTCTACTCCCTCTCTGGCCCTCCCCTCCTCGCCGGGGGCGGCCGGGCACGCGCCGCAGCCCCGGCACCCGCCCCCTGGGGGAGCCCGAGAAGGAAGGCGACAAATGTCACCTGCTCCGGCCACGCGAGGAACTTCTGAAAAGTTCTCTGGCAACTGGGTCAAAAGGAAACTCACCCGCGGACACGCGCACCCGTCACCCCGCCACCGACGCGCATCCCTGTCTCGGCGGCCACCCGCACCAAACTCGGGGCGCCGTGACTTCCCGGGGTATGACGGCGGGGCGTGGGAAGGGAGCGGAAAACCTGAGACTCTCGCCTCCCGGGCTACAAGCCCGGTGCTCCTGCGGTTACGCGGTGTCCGGGACCCCACGGCGCTGCCCGTGGGGGTGGGGCGCGACCCGGCATCCCCAACCCTGTGCCGGCTCAGGGTGGCGGGGAGCAAATGGTGGGGAGCCGGAGAAACAGTGCTACCCGCGCGGGACACCCCCTCCCCAAAGTTCCGCCCAGGCGGGCTTGGGCCCCTCCGCACTCACCTGAGAACCCGGCGCTCGCCAAGGACACCGACGCGACCCGCGTCCGGGCCACGAACGCCCTCTGCGGCGCGACAGTGGGTGCGCTCCGCCGGGCAGCCGTCGGTCCAGGCGCCCCTCGCTCTGGACGTCCGGCAGCGGCGGCGGCGGCGGCGGGAGACTGGCTGCGCCCGGCCCCGCCCGCCGCTCCGCCCTCCTCGTCAGTGGAAAACTCCGGGGCTCACTGCGCTGACGCACGCCGGGCCTCCAGCCAGGCCGCCCCGCAGCCCCGCCCCGGAGGCGCTGCCTCCTCCCCCCGTCCAGAGCTTGGCGCAGCAGCCGCGGGGCCTCCCGGTGGACTCTGACCCGGCGACGGCGCCTCTAAGGTTCCCCGCCCCCAGACCCCACCCCGCCCACACCCCCTCCGCCTCCGTAGAGTCGCGGACTATCCAAGCCGGCCAAGCCGGGAGTAAAGATCCCCGTTGCACCCATTTACAGATGGGTAGACTGAGGCCTAGAGCAGCGCTGAGCGTCCGTAAGCCCACAGGATGAGACTGAGGCAGAGCCGAGGACGTCTGCAGTGCCCTACCCCTACCCCGCCCAAGGCAGTTTACTTTAATCCAATCTAAATTGTCCCTCCTGCGTTCACAGTATACGCGCACCCCCTGCTCCGTATGAAAATTAAACTATGATTAAACCATGACTAGTGATGAATGTGGGGTAAGTGCTGGGGATGGGCGGCGGTCATCCAACGGCCTGACCTTCACCTCTGCCCTTGGGCTAGAGACCCTACCCCGGCAGAAGACCCAGAACCTGGGGCCCACGGACCCAATCCCACCTTTAAAGTTTTTAAAAAACGTTGGTTCGTTCTGGACCAGACCCTGGACTTAAAACGGCCCTCATCTGCTCCTGGCAAGGCTTTTCCTGACCCGGTTTCTCTGCTCCGGGAGAATGTGTGCATGCCGGGGCAATGAGTCCTGGCCCAGGCCCACCCTCGGCCACTTTTCCCACCCCACCCCCCAAATTTGACGCTGCCCGTCATGCAGCCCTTGAGCTTTTCCACTCTCACACCTTTGCTGCGTCCATCCTTCTGTCCTGAAATGCCTTTCTGCCCCATTCTACTTACCAGAATCCCGTTGTCTTCAAGAGCTCCTCTTGCACTACCTCCTCCAGGGAGCCTTCGTGGGCTCCTGACCCTCCCCCTCCCAGTCCTTGCTCCCGCTGCATTCTGGGTTCTTCTCTGACTGTCCTAGATGAATCTTGCAAGTGACTAGCCCAGCCCTCCGAATTCCATTCTACCCTCCTGGAGGTAGGGGGTGAGTTACCTCCTGTCCTGCCTGGATGGCATCTGGGCCACAGGTGTGGTATAGGGGGCGAGGCGGGCATCTGCAGCCCTTTATCTTTCCATGGAAGAATAGCAGGAAAGCAGACTGGAGGAAGATGCAACCCTCCTGTCTTTCCTGGATGCCTTGGGTCTGTGGAAGGTGTCTGGGCAACTTCCAGTGGCTTCTCAGTGCCCCAATGGTGAAGTCTCCACTCCATGAGGCCTGTGGACTTACTCTGCAGCCTCATCTCTCTTTTCATACAGGCGTGCATGCTCTACTCCCTTCCCTGTCCCTCCATTTTAATGTATCTTTTTGTGGGTACATGTGCTTCTTGTAACACTGATACTGCTGCACATATTTCTAATTTACATGGGATGTACTCTGTTCTATATCATTTTGTTTCTTACAACCTCACTTCTGCACTCTGACCTCCCCCCGCCCCCACCCTTGATGACTACTCCAGTCCTGTTTGCCAGCAGTTAGCTCTTGGGATGTATTCTGCTCCTTCTGCTTCAAACTTCCAGAGATGCTGATTTCCAGCCTGCACCTGCCTTGTGCCAAATTAGTTGTGCATTTTATGTGTGTGTGTTTCATTTGGGGTTGTCTTTTCCTCCCATCAGACTGAGCGGTGGCGACTTGATCAGTGCTCTATCCCCAGTAGTCAGTAAGAACTTGCTGGATAAATTAAGTGTATTTAGTAAATGTGTACAAGGAGCTGGGGGTTCAGGAAGAGGCCAGGGCTGAAGGTCAAGATAGGGGAAGGTCATCAGCACTTGGCCAGTACATTGAAGCCATGGGTGTGGCTAAGACTGCTCAGGAGGGAGTTAAAGGCTACAGAGAGCTCCTTGTTTAAGTTGTTAGAGGTGACTCAGCCCTCAGGGCAGTTACGGTCATTACCCCCCTTCCCTCCCCACTCCCCACCTCCTCCCCCACCCACCCCCAGACACTCAGCGGTGTTCTCCTCGTGGTTGCAGACTTTGCCTGTCCTGGGGAATCCTTCCTACCACTCCTTCCTGCCTCCAATCCCCAGGCCAGGTCCCCAGCAGGAGGGGGGGTCTCTGTGACACCTAAAGTGTAGTTCTAGTTTGAATTTTGTCCCTGACACTCTCACTTCCGTTTCCCAATCTGTAAAATGGGGGTGTTGAACCAGACAACCTCACCATCGTTGTCATTCCTTAATTCTGTTTCTGGAAGAGGCTTCCTGCTAATTAAGGATGTGAGCAGGGTTGAGCATGAGTGTTAAGGAGGGTCTCTCAGGCTGCCCAGGTTTCCACCCTGCCGGGCTGTTTATGGGAGAAACCAGGACGGAGCTGGCCAGGGCTAGAGTGGGGGGCTCAAAGCAAGAGCCCAATGGGTGGTGAGATTTTGGGGGCAGGAAGAGAAAGAAAGAATAAAGGAAAAGATGGACCAAAAAAAGGATCAATTAAGTGATCTGTTTTCTCTAGAAAAGCATCTCCCTGTCCTGGGATGGGCTCAACAGATGTTCCCCAGATGTTGTGGTGATGGGAAACATCTCCCTCTGGGATCCCAAGTAAGTTCTTCCTGTTCATAGGGAAATGAATGGTTGTTCCAAGGCAAGGAGGGTGGGTCTGGAGCAGCATCCATCTGTGACTATGGCACATACATAGGCAGAAACACACCCACACGTCCTCTGGGAATTTCTGAACACTTGGAAAAGTCCTGTGAATTTATCAAACATTCAGCATCCATGGACCACCCATTTTAGGTAAATAAAAAATGATCACAAGTTTTAAATGAAAGATCTAAAAAATTTTAAGTTAATGATACATCCCTATTGGGAAGGTTAATATTGAAAGGACAGAACCAAACATGGCAAGTCTGAGAATTAACCAGATCTCTCATACATTATTGATGAGAGTGTAAATTGGTACAAAATGATTTGGCAGTACCTAGTAAGGCTAAACATAGGAAATCTCTATCATCTGTAATTCCAATTCTCAATGTATGTACAAGAGAAACAAGGGCTTATGTCCGCCAACAGATATTTAAAAGATGTTTATAGCCGCTTTATTTGTAATAGCCAAACCACAGTGTCTGCCCACCGTTAATATGCCCTTACTCCAAGCCTGTATGGATTCACTGAGGGGGGTGGGGAGGAGGGTCTGAGGCCCTGTCTCCTTAGGAGGGTCAACCGTTCCTCTCTGGACAACCCCCACCCCAGTCACCTCCTCCTTTCCCTAATGCTTGGGAGAATCCTGCTCCTCTCCACCGGTTTTTATCTCCCACTCCCCAAAGAAACTCACCTCTCCCCACTTCCATCCCTCTCCCCACCCCAATCCCCTTAATGGCTAAGGCAAAGGTTCTCAAGGTATGTGTACAACCTCCCCCACCTCCATCAGCTTTAGTGTCACCTGAGAACTTGTTAGAAATGCATGTTCTTGGGTCTACCTCAGACTCAGGGAATCGGAAGCTGATGCTGGGGCATAGCAAGCTGTTTTAACAAGCCCTCCCATTGATTCTGATGCCCATCACAGTTTGAAACCCACTGAAAAGCAAAAACCAGGAAAGCACTGGTTTGCACTGGAAAGCAAAAACCAGGAAAGGGGCGGGGAGTGGGGGTGTGGGGTTGTCTTGAAAGCACATTTCTTGAACATTCTTCTTTATCTAAATTGGAAGACTTCTGAATGTGGATCTGTGGATTAAAATGCCTGGCGGTTAAGTTCTGGGTCAAAGGAATTTCACAGATATTGCCAAATTGCCCTCCCCAAAGTTGCACCAATTTCACTCCCAACCAACACTGTCTGAGGGTGCCTGTTTCCCAATATCCCCCCGGCCCTGGGTATTGCCAGATTTATTGATCTCTTCCAATCTGATAGAAACTGAAGGTATTTTACTGTTTTAATTGGCATTTCTCTGTGAATGAAGTTAAAACTTTTATAAGCCATTTGTATTTCTCTGTAAACTGCTGGTTTATATTCTCGTTTCATATTGGGTTTGTTTTAGCCCTATCATGTGTGTTGTCCTTATTCCCAATTTGCCTTTTAACTTAATTTATGCTATGTTTTGCCATTAAGTTTTTAATTTTTATATAGTTGCAGTTCTTGAATATCTACTTTAGGATCCTGGGTTTTATATAATGTGTCCTCTAACATAATATCATAAATAAATTCACCTATTCTTTAGAATTTTATCATTTTATTTTATTTTTCACCATTTAAAAAGTTGATTTTACTGTATGATAATTTTTTTATCATTTTTATTTTTAATATATAAGTCCTTTGTCCATCTGGACTTTATTTTGATTGAAGGAGTGGAATAGGATTCACATTAATTTTTTCCCTCCAGAATAGTTAGCTAATTTTCCTACCACCTTTGCCTACTGATCGAAAATGTCATATTAAATATAAATCAAAGGGTGCTTGGGTGGGTCAGTGGTAGAATGCTCGCCTTTCATGTGGGAGACCGGATTCAATTCCTGGACTATGTACCCCCCAAAAAAATATATGTATGTGTGTGTGTGTGTGTGTGTATGTGTGTATATTGATATATATATAATTGATATATATATCAAATTCTCATATGAATTGGGGTCTGTTTCAGGTTTCCTATTCTGGTTCACTGAGTTGTCTTTTTCATGCTTGGGAAGCAAATTGTTTTACTTATTATAATTTCATAATATATTTTACATCTGATAAGTTTAGTGCCATCTTACTGCTTTTCTTTTTCAGGGCTTTCCTAGCTCTTAATATTTACTTTTCTATTTGAATTTTGTATTATTTTTGGACAAGTGCTCCACCTTCCAAACAAACAAAAAATCATATTGACATTTTAATTGAAATCACATTGAATTAATAGATGAGTTGAGAAAGCACTGACGTCTTTTTAATATTGAGTCTTTCTATCCAAAAGTACAGTATAGAATATTCATCTCTCTGCATATTGTTAATATTATCTTTGTAAAACCCCTATATCTTTTTTATTTTAATTAACTTTTATTGATGTATATTCACATACTATGTTAATTATCCAAAGTGTACAATCAGTGGTTCCCAGTATCATTATATAGCTGTGTGCATTCATCATCACAATTGACTTCTTTTTCTTTTTTGTAAAAAATAACATATATGCAAAAAAGCAATAAATTTCAAAGCACACCACAATTATTTCCTATATCGTTTTTAAATATGTTTCTAAATATTTTATCTTTTTGGTTGCTATTGGTACTAGAATTTCTTTCTATTATATTTTCTGACAAATTATGTATTCTTAACATAAAGGAAGGCTGTTGTAGTTTGTAAACTGCTGGAATGCAATACCAGAAATGAATGGCTTTTAAAAGGGAATTTATTAAGGTGCAGGTTTACAGTTCTAAGGTTGTGAAAATGTCCAAATTAAGGCACCAACAAGAGGTTACTTTCACTCAGGAAAGGTCCATGAAGCTCAGGGTTTCTCTCTCAGCTGTAAGGGCACATGGTGAGATCTGCTAGCCTTCCAGATCTTCAGTGGCTTCCCCAGGGGTCTGTCTATTCAGGTGGCTCTCATTGCTCCAAAGCTTTTTCCAAAATGATTCCCTCTTAAAGGGTTCTAATAAACATCCCACCTTGAATGGGCGGAGACATGGAAACAGTAAAAAAGATACCACCCAGCAATATTGAATGAGGATTTAAGGACATGGCTTTTCTGGGGTACACAGTAGTTTCAAATCAGCACAAGGACTATTGATTTTTTTTTCCGTATCAACTGGAAACTGTAATCATTCTGAATTATCTAATGTCTCTCTAATAGCTGCTTATTTTTCAGTCATATCATCTGCACATAATTTTGTTTCTGCTTTCCAATACTTACATCTTTCGATTATTTTTCTTGTCCAGTTGCATTGGTTTGAACTGCCAGTTGAATGATAAATTCATTCAGTGATATTGAATGACAAATGATATTGATGATGGTGGCTACTTTTACCTTGTTCTTAACTCTGATGGGAACTATTTCCTTTTTTACTCTTAAGCATGATACTGGCTTTTCTTTTTTTGGGGTGGTGGTGGTGGTGCATGGTCCAAGAATTGAACCCGGGTCTTCCACATGAAAGGCTGACATTCTAACCACTGAACTACCCGTGCACCCCTTGGCTTTTCTTTTCCTTCTTTTTTTTTTTTTTGTTTTAAGCTGGAATGGATGTGAGATTTTTGTCAAAATGTCTCTTGGGCAGCTTTTGAGATGTTATATAGTTCTCCTTTGATCTAATAATACGATGAATTGTGTTAGACATTTTCTAACGTTATTGAACCTGCATTATGAGGAGGAACTCATTTTTTTCTATTCTTAACTCTTATCTTATTCTTGATTTTAAAGATAAGCTGTTTGATGCATAGAGAGTTCTGAAAACTAGATTCTAATTGTGGATGGTTTTCTCTCTCTTAACTCCCTTTTGTCTCATTTAACATTTTTATTTTGCACTTAACTTTGGCTGAAAGTAACACTGCAGCCTCAGCTCTGTATTTCCTGATAAATCTTGGTTTATATTTTATCTTTAAACTTTCTTAGTTGTTTTGGTAAAAATGCATCTTTACAATATTGTACAGCATACAACAGGACATTGTTTTATGATCCAACAGGAGAATCTTTTTTCTATTAAAAAAATGGGCTTATTTCATTTACATTTCTTGATATAACTGATATATTAACCTTTTTCTGTCACCCTATGCTGTGTTTTCTATTTTGATGCTTCCTCCATTTTCTGTGTTTTACTATGTGTATTTTTTTCATTTTCTTTGATATGTGTGTGTGCACATGTGCTTGTGTTTTTGTCTGATTCAAAGGTTTATAGTCTGTTTTTAATTTTTCTTGTGATTGCCTTTATATTGATTTATTTCTTTGCTAAGAGAAGAGAACCTTCAAATGTAGGGGAAAAGTCAGATTTTTGAAGCTGAGCCTTGGCACTGCAGTTCAGTGTCCAACATCTTGATGTCTTATCCTCAGCATGAAAAATGTCAAAGGTTTGGGTAATCAAGATACTGGATGTGCCCCTAAGAAGCTGCTAAAGTTTGGCACCTGCATCGAAGAACTGTCAGTACCACAGAGGAATGTGCTAGCTCATCTCTTATTTCAGAACCTTATGTAAATATCTTTGCCTCAACAGCCATCATGAATTTTCAACAGGGTCTTTTACTTGCTGTCCATTCCTTTGTACAGTAGTCTGCAAAGAAATAGGCAGAGGCCATGAATTGAAGACATTCACTCTTCTAGCTATTTGTTTCTACACATATCGAGATCAGGAGCCAGATTGTTGCCTGACAGCTGGTCTTTGTGAATACAGTGGTGTATGGTTAGTGTTCAGATGCAAGTTTTTTGTGTGTGCATTTTTATAAATCTGCGAACTGATGCTGGTTGATCAATCAGCATCAAAATAGGAAAACTTTAGGAAGATTTTTTTACATAAGGACTTTGTACAAATGTGTGGATATAGGGGGCCCCCAAAGCATGGCGCAGTAACACTAGGTGAGCAGGAGCAGAGCTTTTACCAACAATAGGCCTCAAGGAGAAAGAGTGTGAGAGATCCAACCCTGTGTGACTCACTGGCAGGAACCAGGGGGCTAAGTGCCCTGAGCTCACACTCTCTACTCCTTTCATCTCCTGCTGGGCCTCCCCATGGCTTAACCCAGCTGGAAGACAGAGGAAGCTCATTCCTCTAATCTTGCATAGGAATTCAGTGATATACAGAACAAAAAGTCATCAAGCACATTTCCCTCCTATGTTTTCTGAAAATTTGTGGAGAGCTGACTCCACATATCAGTGCTGCACCAATTAGGAATGTTTTCAGCTACCAGTAATAGAAAACCCATCTTACAATGGCTTTAAACTTCAAAGTGTTTACTTCTATACTATGATAGGAAATCAGGATATAAGCAGCCACTGACATTCATTCAGTGGCTCAATATTGTCAGTGCTGGTGTCTCTAGAATTCTCTCAACCAATACCTTGTGCTGGTGGCTTCGTATTGGCGAGATGGCTGCCCAGCACTAGGATCCTGACTATGGTCAAGTTAGGAAGGGGGAGGGAGAGCACCAGCATGCATACCCATTTTATTAAGAAAACAAAAATTTTCATAAAGTATCTTCAGCAGACTTCACTTATATTTCATTGGCCAGAGTGGGGTCTCATGGTCTCCTACAGCTGTGAGGGCAGCTGGGAGAGTGGAAACTAAAATAAATTTACATTACTTGTAACTAATTGCCTGTCTGGGCACATGGATCAGAATCAGGGACCTGTTAGCAAGAAAGAAAGGATGGAATGAATTTTGGATGGACAGCTAACAAGGCTTGCCACAAGTGGTTTATTCAACAATAAGGCCAATTGTCCGCTGGCACTCACTCATGACAGCAATTGCTCTTTCACACTGTGTCATTGATTTTACATGACTTCCAATAGTGTTGTTTGATGAAGTAAAAGTGTTTTGTCAGTGTGCTCCGTTTTTTCTGTAAGCATGATATTCCTCAGTAACCTCTGACTTAATTTACAAGCCATAGTGTGAATTGTGTTGGTTTTCACAATAAGTAGCACAACTTTAAGGATGCTTCTCTGGTTTTGACCTTTCCTCTGTCTTTAGTGACAAAGTTCATCAGTTTCCTACTGGAAGTTATTATTTTATCCATATTCTAGAAAAGCTTGACTGGTTTTCCAAATGCTTTTCAGGGCTTGCTATGAAAATGATGCAAAAGCCTCAGTGGGCTTTGTGCCACTATTTGCAACGTTTCGTAATAGACGCTGCTTGTGGGACTAGTAGAAATGCACTACCAGACTAACAAAATCCCATTTTTAGATGTTTGCTCCTACACCTGTCTTTCTGATTCACACTTTTTCCCTGCTTGTGTAAATTCATTTCATTCTATGTACTCATCTGCTCTCGTTTATATGATCACATTATACATTGCAGTGTTCTTATTACTATTTTCAATCCTACTTTTATACTTTAATGAACCACTGATCCTTTTTATGATTTGGGGCCATAAAGCCATATATAGTGACAATAAAATGAAAATATAACTATATAAAAAATAACAGTGAAACTGGTATGAAAATATTTGACCAAATTGAATTGCAGTGAATAGCGTTCTCTTTACTAAGTGTGAGTTGAGTTGAACTGGCACCCTACCAGACCATGGTAATTATTATAAGGTAATGGGATTTCTATGGAAATTATAATTGATTTCATATTATGAAATACACGTGAACAAAATTGCTGGTCTGTGCAGCTGACCCTGACCATACCCACTCATATTCCCTTGGCATCCTCACTTCTCACATGTGCTCACTGCTTCTCACTGCAAGCACACGTGCCTCTTAGCCTGGAGGATTTCTCTGGTCATGGGATCATGTTCAACTGGCACACAGGGCAGGCTGGAAGTGTTGGGAAGTTAATGTTGCTGGAAGCAGCCTTTAACCTGGGATGGACTTGTGTGAGACACTCTGAGGCATGTTCCACACAAGTGTCCAGGGATTGAGTTGCAGTTGCCCATAGCAGCAACCTGCTCATCTGCTGATGAGCCTCTGTGTAGGCTTCCTTCCCTTCCCAGGCTATTTTCCTTTCTTCCAAGTGAAACATTTATACCCAAATCTCTGTCTCAGTGTCTGCTTCTGAGACAAATTAGTTCCAGCCGGTTTTTCTCTGAAATATGCCACCTGACCATGAGGTTCATAAGCCACACTTTAGGAGAAGCTTCTCTAGCCCACTCCACTCATCTTGCAAATGGGAAGACTGAAGCTCAGGGTGAGGAGCTGGATATGTCCAAGGTCATCCCACAGTCAGAGCAGACCCAGTGGGTCTTCAGGTTCCCTGTGATGGAACAACCACAGGCCTTCTTGGAGGTTCGAGCTGAACTCCCCCACCCAGGCCTGGCACCCAGGGGTCTCAGTCCCTCATAGACTTATCTGGAAGGTCCACTGAGAGAGGACAGGAACCTGCTGGCCTCAGCCTGGGGCAGGAAGAGAATAAGAGAAAGGGCAGTTAAGGTTGGATGGAGCCTCTGGTCAGTTGAGGGGTGAACCTGGGCATTTCTCACCTCCTCATCCCCATGAACCTCTCCCAGCTTGTGCTTCCAGCTCTTACATAGCACTGCACCCTCTCCCTGACCCCCACCAGAAAAATGAAGTTTTTTTCTGGGTCTTTTCCAAAGAATTCTTATCTGAAGATGCCATATACTCCCATTTATGCTTCTCTTCTGAATCAGACCCCAGCTCTATGGGTCTCAACCCATTAAATGGATTGTCACATGAAAGAAAAGCAGGCAACCTCCCTCTGGTGAGTCTTTTCTAATTCACCTTCTAATTTTGTCAACCATTTTTAGAAGAAGAAATTGGTTTCTAACTCTGCTTCCTAAACAATATGATCTATTTCATATGTCCAGTCCACAGAACTTTTCTTATGTCCAGACTGGGACACTGAGGCCAAGAGAGAAGCTATATCATGAACCCATGTTCTGACTCTCAGCAAGTTATCTTGCCACCCTAACCTCAGAGCACAATATGAGGAGTTTGTTTACACCAGGAAACTTACTCTCATGCCACCCACTATCCCAGGATGAGTAGGGCCTGTCAGATTCATGACTGCTGATCAAGGCATCTGCCCTGGCTGTGTCCTGTTCAGCTCTTGAACCTCAGCTTCTGTGCACCAACTGGGAGGATATACAAGGGAACTGGAGCACAGACGTCCAGGACCAGCTTTTGCAACAAGTTCACTTCTGTAACATTTAGTGAACTCCACAGTGGGCAGAGCCCCTGCTTCCCTGAAGGAGTGGTGATAGGAGATGGAGCCTAATGAATCCAATGAATCCCTGTCCTCCTTCAGGGAATTCAAAGATAGGGAATGGGATAAATCACTTACTAGAAGCTAAGGTGTAAGAAAAGCCACGATCATAATAATAGCTGTGATGGTTTTAAAACATGTCCACAAATTCTTTCACATTCTCTTCATCAAAAGGGGAAGTCAAATTCCCCTCCCTTTAAAATATGGGTCAGCCTTATTTAGTGACTTGCTTCTAATAACTAGAATGCAGTAGTGACACTGATTTTCAAGATGGGGTTAGAAAAGGTGATACAGCGACTGCCTGTTCTTTCTTGGGACACTCATGCTTGGAACCCAGCCACCATACACCTGAGGAAGCCCAGGCCACTCAGAGAAGCCATGCATAGGTGTTCTGGTCAACAGCCCCAACAAGGTTGCAGGTTAACAACCAGCATCAATGGCCCGATACATGAGTGAACACGGCTTCAGATGATTCCAATCTCTAGTCTTCCTGCTCCTCCAGCTACCCTGGGGGCTGTTTTCAACAAGTTCTGGCCTAACTACAGATTCATGAGTAAAATCAATGTTATTGTTGTATTAAGTCACTAAGTTCTGGGGGAGGTTTGTTATGCAGCATTGGATATCTGGAATGGTACCAAAGTGTATTGAGTATTTACAAGGAGCCAAACATTATGCTAAGCACTTTATTGGATTATAATCACATTTAATCCTGCAAACAATCCTATTAGGTAGATATTTTGGATCTCCATCTTACAGATAAGGAAACTGAAGCTCAGAACAGTAAAATGACTTGTCTGAAACACGCAACTTGTAAGTGGCAGAAATAAGACTGGAATAGGGGCAGTGGTATGCTGATAAATGTTTAACAACTTAGTTCTCTGGGGAAAAAAAAAGCCATGATTTTTCTGTTGGCCAATCTCTACAGTGTAAATTCCCCCCCTATGGCTGATTTCAAGCTACTGATCGCTGAAAGTGATACTGTGAAGAGAAGCACACAATCAGCTCTTCAAGCTTTCACTCACCATGAGTGGAGGCTCCTAACTCTAGGACCCATGTGTATGGGCCAAAAACAGAGCTGGAAGAGTTCTGAGGAAATGACAGATAGTGTTTGTGATGGGGGGCTGGTCAGGGGAATCTCCCCTGAAACACAGTTTGAACTGTGGAATGCCATTTAAGGCATTCATTCATCCTACATTTATTTACTGAGTAGCTACTACATGTCAAGCTGTTCTAGTCAGTCATAGGATATATTTAAAAATCTAATTATTTGGGGAGTAGGAGATAGAGAGGGAAGTAGAGTCCAGAACTGACCTTAGCATATCAGTCAGGCCCTAGGAGAGAAGGACGGCTGGTGACTACCTTCCCCTTTCTGGTCTTTCCCTTTGGGGAATCCCCTGTGTCAGAAAAGTCTCAAGCCTATTATATGGGGAGTCCTACCTGCCAGCCCAAAGAAACAGTTCCAGGAAAGCAGGGGACACAGGTTTCCAGAATATACCAGCTATTACCCCACCCTCTCCCTTATCCCTTTATCTGTTGGTGACACGCTTCCTGAAGTTGACCTAAGGCTTCTGGGACTGTCTCAGAGAGGCCTCCAGAAAAAGGCTGGTTCCGCCGTAACTGGGTCCTCAACCTTGCGATCCATGATAAGAATTTGAGATAAAAATCAGTGCACAATCTTGAAATAATTTCCACAGATTTGGAACTGGTTCTTCACCGGAAAAAAAAAAAATGCTTCCCATCCAAAGGATCTGTGCTCTGTAGGGAAAGAAATAGCTTGTAGGCACAATAGTCTGTAGGCACAAACTTGGACAACAGAGAGAGAGAATTATGAAGAATCTCTCTTTTCTAAGATGACAAGATTCAGACTTGTCTGATTTCATCCACGGAAGGGATTTTTGATATACAAGATTGAAAATAATTAAAGCATGATATGTAAGACTGATTTTAAAAATACCAATATGTGATTAAGCTTTCTTAAAATCTTGGGTTGGGTAGGGTTGGGAGGGGTAAGTGATTGAGGGGGATTACAGCATATAGCAGGACAATAATTTAAACTGGACTTCAGAAGTCACTGCTACTAAAACCATTGGCAAGACTGATACAGGGAAGAGATCTTTCTAGCGCCTCTCTTCTTGGCCTGGCCCATCCCAGACTCTGTTAATTTTCTTCCTCAAGTCCCAGGGTTACTCCATCTTCCAGTCCATTGCAGAAAACTAGATCTGTTCTTATAAAATTATCTCTTTAGATAATAGAGATAGCCTTTTTTTTCTTTTGATAAAATTTAATGCATGTACATGGTTGCAAACATCCAAAATGGAAGAAAATGAAAAGTTCAGTCTCCTTCCTTCTGCTTATCCCTAGGTCTCTTTACTAGAGGCACTATCGATAGTTTTCTTTCTGTCTCTTTCCAGAACTATTCTACTATTCACATGCAGGCACACACATACACACATATTCCTTATCCTATTTGACCCATCTGGAGTATTTATCACAGCCCTCCCTCCTTCTCTCCTACTATACACACTTGCTTCACTTGGCTGTGGAAACAACTCTCTCTTTGTTCTCTTGTCTCACCACTGCTCCTTTGGAGGATCTTTCCCTGGTTCTATTACATCTCCCAATTTCTAAATATTTGAGGGCCTGGGGCAGTAGCCTCTGTCTTCTCTTCTATCTATGCTTGCTCCCTAAGTGAACTCTTCTCCAGCCTTTTGGCTTTGCAGACCATCTTCACCTGATGACCCCTGTGCTTAATGAGAATCTTCCACTTGCTGCTCCAGACCCACCCTCCATTCTTCTCCTCCCTGCTGTGTGCCTGGGACTGACATGTATGGGCTACTTCTGGGGAAGGGAGACAGGAGGTTGGAAGGAAGGAGAGGAGGGAGGTCAGGGTGAATGCTCACCCCGTAGGGTTGCCATGGGCTGAATGCATTCCTCCACCAAAGGCCTCAGCTCGTGTCAGGCATCCCTATCCATGGATCTCTCTGTCCCTAGTTCCAGTAACTCCCTCTTCTCAGTCCTGCAGAATTATGGGTGGTTACTAGCCCAAGGGTCCTGCACTGTCCTCGTAGTTCTCTATACCCTGCTACACTTTTGTTGAGTTCCTTTATTAAACGTTCTTCAAATTTCCGAATTTGAGTGTGCCAGCTATTTCCCTCTGGGACTCTCTCTGCTACAGCTTCTATACTACGCTCATATTTCTAACACCCCTGAACTCCTGACCCAGGTAAGAAGCTCAGATTACTGATTCCTAACCCCATCCCCTAAAAAATACTTGCACTTTCCAGAGTCTTCCCTATCCTGACAAATGATAAGTCCATACACAGGTATCAACCTCTCATCTCATTCTTGGCTCCTCTTGCTCTCACACCCACATCTGGACTATCAGCAAATCCTATCACTTCTCCTGTCAAAATCTACCCAGAAGCAGATCACTGCTCTACATCTCCTACCATCCTGGTCCACGCCACCATTGTCTCTCACCTGGATTTCTGTGACAGCCTCCTTTCTGGCTCCCTGATTCCACCTTTGTCCCTCTGTAGTCTGTCTCCACACAGCAGCAAGAGTGATCTTTTAAAACCCCAAAACCCATGTCAATTCTTTGCTGCAAACCCTCCAATGGCTTCCCATTTCACTGCAAAAGCCAAAGCCCCTGCAAGAGCCTACAAAGTCCTGCATGGTCTCCTCACTCCTGCCACCCCAACTGTGCTAGACTCTCTTTTGCTGTCCAGCTCTTGCCCCTTCTGCTTCAGCTACACTGGACTCGCCACGGCTCCTCACACATCAAGTAAAATCCTGCTTCAGGGCCTTTGTACTTGTGATGGCCTCTGCCTGGCAAATAGCTGAAGTTCTCTCACTTCATGCTGCTCTGTGCTCAAGTGTCAACTTGTCAGAGTGGCTTTTTCTAACCACCCAGTCTAAGTAGCAAAACCCCCAACATTTTCTAAACTCCTTGCTCTGCTTCATTTTCCTTCATCGCTCTTATCACTGCTGAATGCATTTTATTTGTTTACTCCCCACCCCCATAAGCTGCACTAATCAGGGCTTTGGACTGTTATGTTCATTGCTGTATCCCCAGTGTCTGTAATATGCCTTGCACTAGTGTTAGGTCAAAGGGTATGTTAATTTACAATTCTGGTCACATTAGCAAGTTGTTCTCCATATTGGCAGGACCAGCCAGTTCTCTCTCCCCAGGAGAGTGAATAAATATACTTATTTCCCCACCTGTATCAACACCATGTAGCAGCAGACTTTTTAATCTTGGTTAATACAGATAGGTGACTCTGTGGTTAATTGACATTTCTGTGCTGTGGAATGAAGTGAGACATCTTTTCCTTGGGAACCGTCTCCTGGGCTGAGAACCGGCAAGCTTGGGTTGGAGAAGAGCCTGAGTCCCAGCGGAGCCAGCCCGGCCCTACCAATAGCACCCACGACACCACTTGCTCCCTCATTTTCTGCACTTTCCTTCCTCCCCCACAAGTTTCTGATTCCTGGAACTAGGCCCGGTGACCTCACGCCAGTGACTTCACATCCGTAACCTTCTGGGAATTCTCAACAACACTTTTTCTTAAGAAACCTAACGGGGAGGGAGGGCGGGAAGGGGCTTTGGAGCGCAACCGGCAGTGGGCGGGGCCTTGGGGGAGGGAGGCGGGAGCCGCTCAGAGCCAGCTTCCTTCTTCCGATTAGGGTCGATCCGGGACGGATGGCGGTGGCAGGGGCGTGTGGTCGAGCTGCAGCTAGGGCTGCGAGGACTACTCGGCCGGCAGTCGGGCACTAGCGAGCCCTTCCCGTGGGGGGCGGGAGGTTGGAATTCCAGAAGATGCGTCGCTCCTAGTTTGGGAACAGCGGGCGGTTCTCGAGTGACCCCAGGCTTAGTTTCTGCCTGAGTCTTCTTCGGAAGCTTGCTGGGCATCCAACTTCGCAGCTCTGCAACAAGTCGGGGGTGGGGAGTCGGGGTGCAA
The DNA here is from genome assembly GCF_023851605.1 of Tamandua tetradactyla. Classification (NCBI taxonomy): domain Eukaryota; kingdom Metazoa; phylum Chordata; class Mammalia; order Pilosa; family Myrmecophagidae; genus Tamandua; species Tamandua tetradactyla. Next base: position 48,036,738 of record NC_135341.1, on the reverse strand, counting down.
GATGTAAGAAACGAGGTTCTTTCCTAAAGAATCCCCGCGGCTCTATCTGACCCTCTATAAAGTTTTACTCACTAAGTTTATTTTTCATAAATTAAAATCTCCAGATTGTTCCTATGCCAGTTGCATACCCCTAACCCATAATGTCGACACCTCTTTTTAACATGAAGAAGTTAGAATGGTCATTGCGTAAATATCCCTGGAGATTGGGAGAGAGATCAAATGAGTGTTGTAACAGAGAAGATAGGGTTTAACAAATGATTATGTCTACTGAAACATTTTATTAATATTTATTTTTAGTTTCTAGTGTATCAGAACAGTTAGAAGGAAATACCTAAAATTGTGGTGTTTCCCACAATTGCATACGAATAATCATCCCACAGATAACCCATATCATACTTTGAAATTTGTTCTATAACTACTTGTTAAACTGTACTTTGAAATTTATCACTTTTCTGCATAAATGTTATATTTCACAATAAAAAATGTTTAAAAAAATGGGGTTCTTGATTTTGAGGTGCTAAGAGTATACGTGGGGAAAGAGATTAAAGTGTTAAAACTGGACCTTTCAAGAGCAAGGGGAATGGAGGGTGTTAAACAGTAAGAGGGTGGGGGTGGGGGTGGGGAGTGCAAAGGAGACTCCCAAATGGCATTTGCGAAGCAGAATCTTCAAGACCAAGCTTTCCAGAAATGGCAGGATGGAAAACAGGGTATGGGTGGGGGCCAGTCACAGCATAGGTAAAACCAGTGCTGCATCATAACTTAAATGACCCTTGGCACTTTGTGGGATCTATCCTCCATAAATAAATATTAAAAATCATTTTTACACCTATTATGCTAAAACATGAATATATTAATGTTATATATTAAAATATTTTCTTCTATCTAGTTCTTTTTTTTTCTTCTTCTTCTGATTTGTAAAGAAATGTGAACATTTAATGGACCCCTAAAAGTACGTTACGCTGTGGGCACTGTCTACTGGGTAAGTCAGCCCTAGCAATAGCAGGGTGATGTGATAGCCTGAATGGAGCATTAAAGGACCTACAAGGTACGACTTGGGGGTGGGGGCAGGGTTGGAGTAAGATGAGACTACTATGAACACAGGTAGCAGCTGTACAAGAAGGGCCTAGAATGACCTAAGGAACGTGGATTTTATGATGGTGGTGGTGGTGAGTTGCTGCTGGGCTGTACTGTAAGACTATCAGTTTGGGAGTAGCACTGAAGGCCGGGAGAGCAGTGGGAGGCCATTGCTGCAATACAGGCCCCAATAGTAGAGATGGAGGGGAGGGGAAAGGGGAAGAGATATTTGGGAAGTGCAGCAGAACCTGGGTGCCCACTGGATGGGGGAGGGGAAGCAAAGAGAAGCCTAGGGTGACTTCCCATTTCTCTGGCTGGGGTGAATGGGCAGATCTGGCTACCCTTCATGGAAAGGGTCAAAATAGGAAGAGAAACTGCACACACACCAGGATTTTGGGAAGATCAAATGGAAAGTGCTTCATGAGTAACAACACAAGGAGAATTTGAGTAATTTGACAGGCATGTAGGCAGTGACTTCAATGCCCAGATCCTTGCAATGGCTCCTAACAGATACTCCAACCCCCTCTTTGCTGTGCGGGGTACCTCCCCAGAGCCCTATTCTCGTTGGGCCACTCTCCTGTTCTCCAAGAGAACAAAATGACATTCCTCACCCTGACATTCCCAGAGTTCAGAATGTGCAAAAGCAGACCGGATTTTAATAGCCCTCATAGTAGAAAACTACCCCAGAACCTTGTTGGCTACACATTTTTCAATCCCCAGTAACAGTCCTTCCACCCAAAAAATTATCCTTTATTACCACCTTCCAATGTAAACACTGGGCTTCCTCCAGAGCAGACCAGACCAAAATCAAGGGCTGGGATGGGAAACACACGTACAGGAAGAAGAACAGGGTTTGAATGACTCCTTAAAAGACAGACTTTCATTTATTCACTTTAAAACATGTACTGGGCACTGACTATGCCCTTTGGCACCATTCCAGGCACTGGGGATGCAGCAACAAACAAATGAGACATGGTTTGTCATTGAGATGGTATTCTAGCGAGGGAAAACTCAGTGTGGAAATGCCACTTTACTGCAGTTCTTCTGAACTTTGTGCCTCTTCCTCATTAAAAAAAATGGTGTCTAATTCCCCTTCCTTAAAATCAGGGCAGTTTGCCAGCTGACAGAGGTGTTCCAGACCTATCAGCCTTTCTTGAATCAAGTTATCTTTCTCGGAATGCCTTAGTTGAAACATATTTGTAGTCTTAGAACTGTAAACTTGAAAATTAATAAATTCCCTTTTTAAAAGCCAAAAAATAAAAATAAATAACAACAACAACAAAATCAGGGCAGGCTGTGACTCAGGCTAGGTCCCGAGAAACGATACAGCTTCTGCCTTGTTAGTTGGGACCCTTGCCTTTGGAGCCCTGTGCCGCCATGTAGGAAGTCCAGTTTCCCTGGACTGCCATGCTGTGAAGAAGCATGAGAAGCCATGGGTTCATGTTCTGGCTGACATCCCAGCTGAGGTCTCAGCCATCAGCTGCAAGCCATGTGAATGAGAGAATCTTCAGATGTTTTCAGACCCCAATTGTTGAATTACTGCCTCCCCCCCAACCCCTCCTTCAAATCTTCTGTACTGAGGCTCCAAACATCATGACATGGAGATTAGTCATCCCCACTGCGTCCTGTCCAAATTTCTGACCCACAGAATTCATGAACAATCAGAAAATGGTGTGATTTGCTATGCAAGAATATTATCTAGAACACTGACAATAAACAAGTGAAAAAGATCATTTCATTTTGTGTTAGGTCCTAGGGAAAACATTAAAGCAGCATGAGAACTTGGAGTAAGGTCACCATAATGGGGATGGGGAGATGGATCTGGAAAGGTCTTTCTGGGGCAACATAAACCAAGATCTGAGTGAGCAGAAGCCCGGGAAAGAAACTTCCTGGCAGTGAGTCCAGCAAGTGAAAAGGCCCAGAGGCAGGAATAGGCTTAGCGTGTTCAATGACGCGCAAGAACACGAGTGTGATTAAGGGATGTGGACGAGGAAGAGCGTGGGGGCGACGAAGCTGGAGACGAGGCAGAGGGGCACGGAGTGGAGTGTAAATTTCAGAATGAGCTGAGAAGCCACTGGAGAGTATTGTGAAGGAAGAACTTGGTCCGTTAAAGGGCTCAGCTTGGTGGAGGACACACTGTAAAGAGGACAGGGCGAAGGGAAGAGGGTCGCTTGGCAGGCTACGACAGTGATCCAGGAAAGGGGGATGGACGGTGGCCTAAGGCTGGGTGGCGGCGGTGAAGATGGGGACCGGTGAACAAATTTGGGACACAGAGGCACTGACAGAGAGTATCGAGTAGTGAGGAGACGCCTTGGCCGGCAAGTCAATCGCGGGCGTAGCGGAGGCATAGGTGAGAACCGGAACCCGGCATCTTCTGGAATCGCGAGGGAGGCTCCGAGGAAGGGCCGGCCAGGATGGCGCTTCCCGGCGTCCGGCGTCTGTAGAGCCAGCGGAACCCGCCGCTGGCCGCGCGCCCACTCGTTGTTTCCCAGCAACGGTCGTAGCTGCCGGAACGTTCCGAACTCCGCGGCCCGGGTGACGTCATCGTCACCTTGGTGACGGCCTCTGGGAAAGCGACTCCGCGGGCTCCAGGGGCGGAGTCTGCTCACGGCGCGCTCCGCCTCCGGCAGGGCCCCGCTTCCAACCCCGCCCCCTCCCCGGGCGGAGAAGAGGCGGAGCCTGGGTCCCCGCGGCAGGAGTGCGGGGACTGGGCTGGGCCTCACCCAAGAGCCGCTTGATGCCGGTTGCCGCCCGGGAGCTCGCCACCAACCGTCCTACCCCGATTTTTCCCCTCCACCTGCAGCCAGTCGCACTCGCTCCTCTGCCATTCAGATCTCAGTTTCAGTGTGCCCTCCGCATTGAATGTGCCGACCATCCAAACTAAAGTAACTGCCCACCCTCCCGTAGACCTCGTTTTTATTTCCTTCGCTGTGTTTCTCTCCTCTGAATTGATATTATCTGCTTATGTACTGCTTCCCCTTCAATCTACGTTACATGAGGTCAGGGATAAATTCCATCTTGTTCATCTTTATTTTCAGCACCCTGAATAGAACCACATATGAAGCCTGAATAGGACCTGACATGAAGTAGGTACTTAATAAATGTTGGATGAATTAGGGAATTCACTAATTCACTTAATGATTTCATTCATTTATGTGTCCGTTTATTTTATGAAGTGCTACTTGGAGGTGAGAAAAGAGATATATTAAAAGTCATCATTACAATAATAAATGGGAACACTTTTGAGTTCTACATGCCAGGCATAGCTTCAAGCACTTTACACATATTAATTCACTTAATCGTCAGAGTAATAGCTCCTATAATTGTGCCCACTTTATAGAGGAGAAAACTGAGGAGAGCAGTCATACTATAAGCTACTGAGTGCTGTGATGAGTTGAGATCCCATGGAGGGGTGCATGTGGCCAGGGACCCAATGAGGTGGAGGTATCAAGCCCAGGCTGGTGGATTTGAATTATTGAATGTTCCACACACACCACAATCTCCCACAGGGGACATGTTCCTTCGTGATCAGAATTCTGTTGCTCCAGGGGGACATGTCAGCTGAGCAGGCAAAGAGGTGGCCGTGAGGGTTGTTGAGGGCTGAGGCCTGGGCTGGGGGTAGGGTGTGGGCTGGGGTGGAGAGCTCTAGTTGCTAAAGCCCCTTCTGTGAAAGGGAATCCAGGAAACCCAGGACCTTAACTTATTCCCATTTCTGGGCTTTGCATATGCTGATCCCTCTGCCTGGCAAGCTCTTCCCCCTGATTTTCACCTGGCTGGCTTTTTGTCACTCAGAACTCTGATTAAATTTTTTTCTTTAGAGAGGTGCCTTGGCCACCCCCTCTAATACAGTCACTTCTCATTGTCACATCACCATATTTTAAGACCCCTACCCTAGAGTGGGAAAGTGGCCTAGTCAGGTCTGGGAATCAGTGAAGGCCTCCTGCCAGGAGAATTTCAGTGGCTGACGTGGCCAGACCATTTCTCCTTGTTCAGGTCAGGTGCATCACCCTTATTCCTGATCTGATATTTCTCGTTATTTATTATGTGAGAGCAGGACCTCACTTCTGTTTCCCTGCTGCCTAGAATGGGCCTGCTTTAGAGTGAAAGGAGTCCTTTGTCAAATCACCCTAGCTTTCAGGCTGGAAGATGGACATAGCTCTTACCGAAGCCTCTGCTCCAAACACAATACTTAACCTGAGCAGGTAGTGGCCTCGCCATGTTGGGTACCAGAATTCTTCTGCTGTGCAGTCCTCCTTCCTCACAGGCTTGACTGGGGCACTATTCTTCTTGGGAACAGGATTCTGGCTGGATTCTACTCCAGGATGATGTCCCTGAACCACTTTGGGGCAGTGGGGGGTGAGGGGGAGGAAGGCTGGATGTAGGGGTATGTGCCAGTTTGAAACCCTAGAAAAGGCATGTTTTAATCCTGATCCATCTTGTGGAAGCTGCCATTTCTTTTAATCCCTATTCGGTATTGTGGGTTGGAAACTTGATTAGATTATCGCCATGGCGATGTGACACACCCAATTGTAGGTATTGACCTTTGATTAGAGGGAGAGATGATTCCACCCATTCCAGGTGGTCTTGATTAGTTTACTGGAATCCTTTAAAATAGCAAATATTTTGGAGAAAGCTACAGAGTTGCAGAACCCAGGTAGCCAGAGGCCTTTGGAAATGAAGGAAAATGCTCCCAAGGGAGCTTCAATGAACCAAGAAGCTTGGAGAGAAAGCTAGCAGACATCGCCATGTTCACCATGTTGAGAGAGAAATCCTGAACTGCACTGGCCTTTCTTGAGTGATGGTAACCTCTTGTTGGTGGCTTAATTTGGACATTTTTATAGACTTGCTTTAATTTGGACATTTTCACAGCCCTAGAACTAAAAACTTGCAACTTAATAAATTCCCCCTTATAAAAGTCATTCTGTTTCTGGTATATCACATTCCGGCAGTTAGCAAGCTAAAGCAGGGGGCATGATGTGTGTGTATGGTGGTGAGGAGGGGCAACAAGAACAAGGGAATAAGCAGGGTCTTTCTAGTTCTCAGATGAGCTGGTGGAAGACAGGGTGTCTTTGTAGAGTCTTCTAACACTTGTATTTCTAGGGCACTTGGAGATTGTGGCTGCCCTCAACCCTACTCAATTCTCCCCACACCCCACCGCCCCGCCCCAAGACTCTGGAACAGATACACAAACAGTCAGAAATGCACAGAGTAGAGAATAAAACCTGGGTTTATTCAGGCTGTAGTCTTCCAATCTGGGGTATGGGTGGGGAGGGCAGAGAATGGCAGTGCATTTCTAGGCTTCTAGGAACATTGTTAATTGCTGAGCTTCTCTATGGGAATTTGGAGCTGCCAGGATGACCAGACCAGCTGAATGATGGAGATGTGACTGGTGGCCAAGCCTTTCTGGAAGCCTCAGACCAATCCCCAACAGAGATCAACCCTGTGTCCAGTGGGCTCTGGTTCTCTCCAGGGATTAAGGAACGGTTGAGGACGGACATTCAGACTTATAATAAAGGAAACCAAGGTTGAGCCTGGCTTCTATTTCACCAGTGGTGAGCACACACACACACACACACGCACACACACACACACACACACGTGGCTTGTGTGAGGAGTGCTCAAGCCTGGCTTGTGTGAGGGGTTTGGGTGTGTCTGTACAAACTACATCCTCCATGAGCAGCTGGGAGCTTCATCCTACCCCTGTGCCTGGGCTACTTCATGGGCCTCTTCCTCATCTTTCTTCACCCCCCTTGCAAGAACTCAGTCTATCTATGGAACAAATGAGAGAGAAACGACTCACAGCAATTCTAGGAAGATGCCCTTTCTTCTTGGTCCTTGCCCCATGTGTGTAGGAGGTAGGCACCCACCTCAGTCCAGGGGCCTTGGAGGGAGGCATCCCAATGGCGGTTGGTAGGCTGTGACAGGAAGTGGAGGGGCTCACTGGGCAGCTGGCTGGGAGTGGCCACAGGGCACATAAACTGCCCCTGCTTCTGCCAGGCCGCTGCTGAGCCCTGCTGGCCGGTGCAGGAACTGCCGTAGCAAGGACTGGGTATGGACCTCCAGGTGGGGGCTTGGGCCCCTGGGTGGCTCTGCTTGCTCGGTGACCGTGGTGGAGGACGAAAGGACTGTATTCCCGAACTGGTCCACCTCCTCATATTGCTCAGTCACGGTTCTCACGGCTCCATAGCTCTGGGAGCCACCTGGTCCAGTCTGCAGCTCCAGAACACTTTTCTGCCGCCCCGTGGGCAAGGAGCTGGCCGAGGCAGGGGCAGGCTTGGACTGTCCAGAGTACTGGGGGACCTCCTTCCTGCCGGCCGGGTCTTGAACATGTTCCTGCTGGAGCAGGTGTGTGCTTTTCGCTGAGACATCAGGACTGTCCTGGGGGCTGGGAGTGTCTGTAGGCTTCCTTGTGGCTGACTCGATGGAGATGAAGGTAGGGGAAGAACCTCTGCAGGAAGGAAAGTCTCGAGGGAGGCCTGGACTTTGTCTCAATGTCTCCAGCCTCCTGGTAGGAGGGGCAGTTGTGGCTGCTTGACCTCTATCCTTAGTTTTATGCTGGACCTCAGTTTGTTCCCTGGCCTCCTGGCCTGACCAATCGGACTTGGCTCTATTGCTATCCGTGATACTGACCTTCTGAGCGCTATGGTCCTTTGGGGATCCCTGGGAATGGCGCCTGGTGGCCTCAGGTTGGAGGCTAGACATGGAGCTGAGGGCCTTGCGCACAGCCTCCTCAATGTCCTGCAGCCTGGCCAGGGTCTGTTCCTTCAGCTGGGCCACCTCGGTGCTAACCCGTGTCAGCTCCCCAAAGGCCTGCTCCACTGAGGTCTCAGGCTTGCGTGGGGCAGCAGGAGCCTGAGGGGCAAGCCCTCCCAGCTGGGGCACAGCCTCAAAGAGCCTCCTCAGTGCCCGCACGTCTACACTGCTGACAGCCTCCTTCTCCAGGGCTTGCACTTGGCTCAGGAGGCCCTGGAGCTCTTGCTGCCGTCCCTGCAGAACCTCAGGGCTCCCAAGGGCCCTCTGCATGGAATCTTCCTTGGGCTGCTCTCCGGGAGGACTGGGGCCCCGCTGTGGTGAGGTAGGGTTGCTGCTGGCAGCTCCAAGCTTAGGATGCTCAGGGCCCTGGGCGTTGCTGCCCGTAGTCTGACTCTCAGTGGGCCTGGGAGCCATGGTGCTGAGGCTATGTTGAGGGCTGGGTTGGCTCCGTCCAGTGGGGCAACCAGGTAGAGGTACACACCCCTGGCCTGGAGTGGTTGGGACCTTGGTCACCTGAGAGATGGCTGTATAGGTCTGGCCTTTTCTGTGTTCTCCTTGCCCTACCTCCAAGGAGGAGCTGGGAGATGGAGCTGAGGGCTTGGGCAGCCTCTGGGGAGGGTGCATCTGTGTTAGGTATGCAGGTTTGGGGGGCAGCTGGGGTTTCTTCCTTGGGGGCATGGTAGACTCTAATTTCAGGGACTCTGTCTGTGATGCCCCAGGGGTTCTCTGACCGGCTGGGAAGCTTTGGGAGTGGAGAAGGGGATTCTTAAGGGACCTGGAGGCCTGCTGCTTGGCGTCTTCTTCATGGTTGGCTTGGTCTGGGAAGTCAGGTCCTGTCACAGCAGCTGGGAGGGGAGGAGGAGGAGGAACAGAGGCATTATGGGAGGGCAGGCTGGCACCTGCAGCCCGAGGCCCAGAGGCCAGAGTGGGGTGGGCTAAAAGGTCAGCCTTCAAGGTGGTCTCTGGAGCCTGGAGGCCCCTTGGGCTGACTTCTGTCATTGCCTTCCCTGGCAGTCCCCAGGCCTTCTGTGTGTGGCTCCCAGTCTCCTTCTGCTCTGGTCCAAGACTCTGACCTGGGCCTTCCTGGAGTGGGCTGGGAGCCTGGGCCGAGGGGGCAGTGTTCCTGCCCCTGGGCGGGGAATCACTCTCGGAAGGCTTGACACCCCTGAGTGGGTCAAAGGTCCTCACAGGATGAGCCGTGTAGACACCATCCTGAATTGTACCCCATCCCGCAGGCAGCCCTCCAGGCAGTGCTTTCTGTTCCCCACTGACCTTTTTGGGGGCTGTTGGGATCCCGGGGTCCCTTCCGGCCACAGGCCTCGTATTGCTTTGGGGAGCCCCAGTGACCATGGCTGGTGCTTGCAGAAGACACTTCTGGAGGTGCATGGAGGTGGCTGCAGGGGCAGGGCCCTGCTTGGGTTTGTTTAGCACTTGCTGGTGCAGACATTGGGCTTCAGCTGTTGCCATCTGCAGGTTCTGCATGGCGGCCTGGAGGTCAGGGGCCCTGGGGCCCGGAGGCGCAGTTGTGGCTCCTGCTGACTTTTCTAAGGTTGCCATCCCTTTCTGCCTGGCATGATTGTTTTCATGCTTTTCCTTGTCCTTTATGTGGGCCAGGGCTGCCGCTTCCCTAGCCAAAGGAACTGTCTTTCCAATGACCTGTATGGGTGCTGGGCCTCGCAGATGTCCCATTTCCACGCTGGGGTCCAGTGGGGGGACATGGATAATGTTCTCAGGTAGAGGCAGCCTCTGTGTCCCCTCGCTGACTGCCCCTGGACTTGGGTCAGGTGGTGGCTCCCACCGCAGATTGTGAAGGCCGTTCAGGTCTCCTTTGTCTATGCAGCTGGCCAGCAGTTGCACACTGCTCTTCTCAGGGACCCTGCTGGCCACCCAGGGCTGAAGTGAGTAGGCGGTCACTGCGACCAGGCCCTGCTCTGTCTCCTGCATCACCAGCCCGGTCCTTGCTACCGAGGTTCCCAGGCCACAAGCCAGCACCTGCTGGAGCTCAGGGTCCATTTCGGCAACACTCCCACTGCTGCCTGGAGCCAGCAGCCTCAGGGGCGTGAGTCGGAGCTGGCCAGTGGTGTCCTCCTGCACCAGCAGCCCCTGCTGCTCCACGTCTGGCCGGTGTAGCACTTGGAGGACGATCCTGGGAAGTGCTCCAGACACCACCTCCTCTTTTAGGATGCGGGGGCGCCCCTGCCCTAGGCCTGGGAGCACGTACTTGGCAAGGCAGAGCTCTTCGGGCCCTCGGGCCTCCATGAGGATGCCTCCATGGTGCAAGATGCCAGCTGTGGCATACAGAGTCTGCAGGGTCCCCTCAGCTGCAGTGTCCTGCCTCGCCAGTGCCCTGTTGCCTGTGGGGCCTGTGGGCTGCTCTTCTTGGAGGTTGTCCCCTCGGATGCTCTCAGCTGCTAGGGAGCCCATAGGGCAATTCTCAAAAAGCCAGGTGAACTTGTGAACGGAACCCTCAGGGATGGGCCCGGGAGTTACCCTGGACCCCTGGTCTTCCTTCTGGCTTGCCTCCAGGGTCTGGAAAACCTCCTTCTGACGAGACACCTGTCCCGAAGGGATGTCCACGCGGCTGCAATATCGCACAGGTCCTCTCCCCCAGGGGAGACCTGAAGCCTGCAGAGGCTCAGTCTCAAAGACATGTCCATCTGTCTGCCTTTCTCCTGTCTGGACCTGGCCAACCTGCAGATGCTGCTCCCTGGAACCTTCTGGCCTATCCAGGGATTGGGGATCAAACATCCAGGTGCAGGACTGGACCTTGGCCTTGGTGGTGGGGTCTGTGACCTCTGACTCCTGCTTCTCTGACAACTCACTCATTGGGCAAGTCTCAAACAACCACTTGATGGTCTGCACATCACCCTTCGTTGGTGCTTCTGGCCGGGGTCCTCCCTGACCCTTCCCCTCTTCCTCCTGTCGTTCCTGCCGCTCGCGCTGGTGGATCACCTCCAGCGGCTGGGTTTCAAAGAGCCACCGAGCAGTGCCCACATCCCCAGCTACCACTTCCTGTCGGGTGATGCCCCGTACCACATCGACAGTACTGGGGTTTCGGCCCAATTGGTCTAGGGGCTGTGTCTCGAACATCCACCTGTAGCCCTGAACATCGCCTCCGACTACCTGCTCTCTGCTGATGGAGGTCAGAGCATGGAGGTGGCCCTTGCCGTCCTGCATGGCATACACTGCGGACCCTGTGCCTTGGGACTGCCCAGCAGCATCAGTCTCATGGGCCCGAGGCTCGCCCTGCCCAATGCTGTCCAAGGGAAGGGTCTCAAAAAGGTTCTTGAAGGTCTTCACATCTCCTTTCACCCCGTCCCTCTGGGGGGCGCTCTGGGAAAGGGGCAGTGCTGAGGAGCCATCCCTGGATAGGCACTCACACATAAGCCCCTCACCCTCCTGGAGACCCACCCGCTGCAGATGACCCACTTGGACCTGGTCTCTGGGAGTGTCCAGGGGCTTTGCTTCAAATAGCCACAGAGTAGAGTGGACATTGCCAGGGACAACTTCCTCCTTGGGTGGGGCCTTTGCCCCAGCCTCCTCATCCCCTTTCAGAGTGTCCAGGGCTTGGGTCTCAAAGAGATGCCGCTGATGCTGAACATCTGGGCCAGGAGGGAGGAGGTCAGGGGATGGCTGGAAGTCCTTCTCATCCACTAGGATCTCCCGGATGGCATCCAGAGGCTGTGTCTCAAAGATCCAGCGAGTTGCGCTGACGTCAGGCCGGACCCCTTCCTCCAGGGAGATGCCACGGATCACCCGCACCTGGCTGGGGTCCCGGTTGATGGTATCTAGAGGTTGGGTCTCGAAGAGCCAGCGGGCACACCGCACTGCATTGCTTTGGATCTCTTCCCGGCATGCGGCCTTGACCTCATGAATGGTGCCCTCTGCGTCCTGGATGGCACACAGTGGCTCCGTTTGGAACAGCTTCACCGTCTTCTTCACATCACCCTTCAGCTCTTGGATCTCTGAGCGCAGCTCCAAGGGGCTCTGCTCCTGCATGGAGGGGCGGGAGCCCAGGCGGTCCAGCGGCCGCGTCTCAAAGAGCATCCTGGTACCCTGGACATCTCCACTGGCTGCAGGCTCCCTCACTGTAGTCTCCAATGCCTCAGCCTGGCCCGTCAGTTCGTCCAGGGGCTTTGTCTCAAACAGCCAGCGGGCTGCACGAACGTCCCCTCCAGATGGCCGGGGTCCGGCCAGTGCACAGTTTATACTGTTGGCAAAGGAGCCTTCTTCAAACTTCCGGGAGGTGGCTTGGACACTGCCACTCAGCACGGGTTCCTTGTCAGCTGGCTTCTCATGGTCTCCAATGGCATCCAGCTGCCAGTTCTCAAAGATCCAGCGCATGCACTGGACGTCACCTTCGGTGGGCTCTTTGGAGCCCAGGACCTCTGCCAGGTCCTCAGCCACAGCCTCTGCCAGGTTCTTGCGGAGCTCGGGGTGGATGTGCCTGTAGAGGCGGCGGAGCTCACTAGCTTGTCGCTGCTGGTGGAACTTGGAGAAGGATTCCTTGGGCGGTGGTGGTGGCAGATCCTCTCGGGACGGGGGTGGTGGCAGGGGCAGGTCTTCTGCAGTCGTCATTGGGATGTTGGATGTGGGGGCCACCTGCATCTGGGCATTGGACATCCTTTTAAGGAGAAGGAACAAAGTGAGCATGGGGCCGTGGGCTTTAGATGGGGTGGGGGCTATTTGCTGGGAGGATTGGCAGGGGGAGGGCCCGGGGCAAAGTAACTTCATGGCGATACAAGCCCGGAGATTCACTCTGTCTTTAGGCTTACCTGGCCTGAGCCTCACTCTGCCATCTGCATGGTGGGTGCATGACAAGCCTTGACCTTAGACATATGGAGTCATCCAGCAAGGTGGGTCTCTGCTTCCCCATGGTCAAGCAGTTCACCACTGGCATTTAGGCTCCTTCTTTTAGTGCGATGTGTCCAGTCGGCAAACTGGACACTCCCCACTCTTGCCTTCCTTTGTCAGTCTGTTTTTCCCTGGAGGACCCCCAGATGAGTGCCTGGGGAAATTTTGATTTACTAGTCTCAGCTGGTAAAAGGTGGGACCCTACACAGATGACTTGATTTCCCACGGAGATGAAATTCCTCTGAAGAACACCAGAGGGCGCCCATCCCACATTGACTGCGTCTCTGTGGCACATTTACCCTTTGACTCTCCACTCACTCTCCAATATTTCCCAGGACCACAGAGTACATGGCAGGGGTCTGCAGCCGGTGCTACAGTGGACGCATTTGAGGACTGAGGAGGGGCATCTTGTGGGTGGGCAGACCCAGATTCTGCATGCCTGGTCAGGGTTCTTTGTGCTGTACCCCAAAGACTCAGGAGGTCTGTGCTGGAGGCAGCCAAGGGTCGTGGAGCCCAGCCCCTTGCAGTTGAAGGCGAGAAAACTGAGGTCCAGAAAGAGTGGGATGCTGGCGAATGAGTGGCAAGCAGTGCTGGCTCAGGATTCCCAGACCCCATTTAGGGCCTGGCCCTCAAGAAATAAAAGGGCAGCGGGAGTGAAACTTTCCTATTGACCGTGGTGCCTCTATCTTCTCTAGCAGGCACCTCTTGGAGACACCCATAAGGAGGGCAGAACAGTGGGACCAGGGGCCCGTTCTGCAGAGAGCCCTGCTCCTTGACCAAGGAGAATTCTCCCCTGTCTTGTGCAGGCAAGCACAGTTTTAGGCACTTAGGACCTCAGGCTCAGACCTGCCTCTGGGCCCTCAGTGTCTCTCATCCCTTGCCCCTAACCCCTCAACCAGCCCCAGATGTGGCATTTTATTCCTTTTCTTCCACCATTTTCAGGTCAGTTAGCTTTCACCAAGATGCAGCCTCTCCCCAGCACTACTCTCCACCTCTCAGGCCCGTCTCTGGTCTTTGTCCCACGTGTGCCTTATCTGTCTTGTGACAGGTATACTTAAAGTTCCTAGAGGCCAGCAGGGAAAGAATGAGAAGCACGTCCCTTCCTCCGACTGCTCCTGACCCACTGCTCTGCTCTACCCCGGTGCTAAATATAGCCAAGGTCCTGGCCTCAGGCAGCAGCCCTGGGCTGGGGAGGAAGGGCCAAGCTCAGCCAGTGGGGGCAGGGGGAGCCCCTGGCCCACTTCATCTCCTTTGCTATCCTGGACTCCCTAAGTCCTGCCCCCCTGCCCCTGAACTCTGCCCCCCTGCAGTCCTGTCCCTACTGGAGCCTAGAAACATCCACTGGCCAAAGAGGCTTGGGGAAGAGGCTAGGTGCAGGGACACTGGAAGCAGGTGGGAATGGGGCCAGGAAGAGGAGACCGTGTTGCCCCACCCTAACTCCCAGCGGGTCCATGAAGACAACTAAGCCCCTGAGAGGTGGAAACCCCTTGAACCTGCAGCCTCATCAAGCCCTCTAGATGGTTTCTTTAGTCACTGAGCTTCTATGAGGACCCCCTGCCAAAGGCAAACCTGCACTGTCCCCACGTCTACTCGGTCCTATCAGCACCCGGGTAGCTGCAGCAGATGGCATTGTGCAGGCCACCAACTCCACCCCTACCCCCGCCCCCAGGAATCTCCAGAATCTCTGCTGTGGTCACTAACTGTTCGAATCACGGACTCCAGAGATGTCAGGCCTGAGGACTTTCAGAGGTCACCAGATTTAATTCCCTTACTGTCCAAGGAGTCCTTGCCCAGCAAGGCACCAGTCAAGCTGGGAACTGGTTTCCTCACTCTGGGCTTTCCTGCTCTCACCCCTGCCTGGTCTGGGAACTCCTGGGGCTTTTTCATTTCTAGAGGGTGAGGGTAGGGTGAAGGCAGACTTCAAACTGGGACCAGACTTGGGTGGGGGCCCCCTAGGCAGCCTGGCCTCCTAGGCTGGGCCAGCCTCTCAGGATGCCCCGACTTTTGTGCCTAGGTACCCCCTTCTGTGGTCCCAATCCCTCCACACATCTACATCTGCACAGACTGAGATCTGGTCTCCTTGGTATGAGCTATGAGCACCCCAGATCTGCCCCTAGGGCCCTCCCACTGTCAAGACAGTGGCCTCGGGCAGACGCTGCATTCCTCCCCGCCCCCAGCTTCTAGACCACAATATGTGGGGAGTAGGGCTCATCCAAACCTCAGACCAGCCCCGGGGAGAAATTCCTGGGGCCGAATATGCCCAGACTTTTGCCCACAACAGCTGGGCAGGGGGCTTGTCCTGGTAAAGCAGACTAGGCCTACTTACCGTTCCTGGTCCCCCACCACCCCAGCCTCCTTTCTCTTGGCCTCCCTCCTTCCCTCTACCCTCTTTCCTTCAGATACTGGGCCCCTAAAGCCCTGCTCCCCACCTCAGGCCTTTAGCAGCCCTCTGAGAGCTCCCATGGGACTCCTGCTAACTCTCCCTTAGCCCCCTCATGGGTTCCTGATGTCAGAGACTCCTCTTGTACTACTGGAAAATGTGGTCCCCAAATGCCCTCTTCCGCCCAGAGCCACCCCTTATTCCTGCTGTCCTGAGAGCCTACCCAGAGGGCCCAGAGAGGATTCTGTGGAAGACAAAGGGGCAGGCTACTCACACGAGGGTCTTGCCTGGCCGAATGGATGCTCGGAGTCTGTGGTAAGTGCCTCTCGGGGGTCGGTTGTCCCTCTGTATTTGGCGTCCGGGCTTGGTCCTGCACTGCTAATTCAGGCCTTCTCGCCGCCTTGGCTCTGGGTCTCTGTCCCCTGCCAGTCCCAGCAGCTGCCTTTATCTTGGTGGCTGGGGGGGTGGGGGGGGGTGGGCCAGGTGGGGGTGGTCAGGGGAGGCTAAGTTCAGAGTATGAAGTGGCTGGGTTATTTTTAGGCTTGTGGAAGTCGCTCTTCCATCCCGGGGAATCAGTTACGTGTTCTTTCTACTGCGGAGGGGGAGGGTGGGGAGAGGCCTTCATTCATCCTGGGGGCGACCTGAGGACCCGGTGACTCAGCCACGGGTGGGTCGGGGGTGTCCCAGACTATTTTGAGGAAATGAATAAGGAGGGGCAGGGGACATCAGGAGAGCCTGTGTCCCCATCCCCGAGCATCCCCATCTCCTACTCTGGACTGACCTCTGACCAATCCCATGAGTGTATCTTCCTGCCCGGAGACTGGAGGCCCCCTGAGGGCACGGCCAGGCCCCTCCACCCCTGTTTTGTCCTGGATGCTTCTGAGAGTTAGGCCCGGCTCTCCTTCTCCCCCATTCCCTTCTGCACTGAAGATTTCACCCTGTCTTATCCATTCCTCTCCAGGCTCACTAACCCAGGTTTGTGCAACCCTGGGCAGTGTCGGATCTGGGGAGAAGACATTTGAACTACCAGGCCCAACTCCTCACTAGGTCCCTGATTTATCAAAGAATTTCAGGAATGGTTTTGTGGTTTTGTATGAGATGATATGGGTCCTTATTTACTCTTATTCCTTTTGACTCAGGGCCCAGACTTTCTGGGAATGGAGGGGAGGGAGGGGAGGCATATGGGGAGCTGACTCTGGGGTTATTTCTGACCCTGGAGTCATCAGCTTCCCAGTCACAGATGGAGGCAGGGGTGGGGCTGGGGGGCACACCTGCCCCCTCCTTGGCTGCCCGGAGCTGGAGGGCCCTCGCAGGCTCAACTGGTCCTGGCATTCAGGCCAGGAAGGAGTCAGGATGAAGGGGGTCAGGGACCATCCATGGTGTTTTGTCCCGGGTGGGAGGCCCGTCCCAGGTTCCGTGTCTAAGGGCATGCAGGCACGTTCTGTTGCCTGGCAGGATGGGGTCTTCTTTCTGGCGCCCCAGATGCCATGGGTGCCAGGGGTGACGCCAGACACAGCTCACTTTTTCCATTGAGTCAATGTCAGTCTTGCAGCGTCAGCCTCAGGGAGGTGTCTGGAAACCCTTGTCCCTGGTCTCCCTCCCTCTTCTCTTCCTGTGCCCTTTTGCCCCCACTCTACCCCATTCCACCCGTCTGCTCCTCAAGCTCCTGGCTCTCCCTAGGAAGGGAAGGAGACCCAAGGTACAGTCCTTTCAGGCCACCAGGTCGGGGAAGGAGGGGCGTAGGTCCCTCAGAGTCACCCAGGTGGGGCCTTCTCCCTGGGGATGCTGAAAGTACCTCCTCCTTAGGGCAGTTTTGAGAATGGAATGAATTCATATCTGAAAATGTTTACAAGAGGACTTAGCACGTGGCATGTGTATATTATTATTATATGTATAGAAAATGAACTTCCCTTTGCATTTACCTCAGATGTGTTAATTCATAGCAGAAAATTCTCAGGCCTTAATATCAAGAAATAGCGCCTACCTAATACAGCTATGCTGTCCAATATAATTGCCACTAGCCTCATGTGGCTATTAAAATTTAAATAAAATAAAATAAAGATTCAACTCCTTAATCATGCAAGCCACATTTCAGGTGCCCCATAGATATGTGTGGCTGGTAACTATCATATTGGACAGTACAGAATATGTCTATTATTGCAGAAAGGTCTATTGTACAGTGCTATTGTAGACACCAAAAATTCTCACAATGAAGTATTTCTCTCTTTGCTTTGGCTGCTAGGAAGCTCTGAGATAAATTTTTAGTTCTCTTTGATCAAATAGACTTTATGTCCTGCATCCTGTAGAACAAGGGTAACCAACTTTCCCTGTTTCCCTGGCATTAAGAGGTTTCTCAAGACTAGGGACTTAAGTGGGAAAGTTCTGAGAAAACTAGGACAAGTTGGTCAACTCTAAGTGTAATGATCTAATAGTGTCACTACATCACAGTATCTATTACTAAGCCATTAAGGCAGCAACCAGGCAGAGAATCTTTGGTGGAAATACTGTGCACATATCTTTTAAACCCTCTCAAATCATTTGGGAATCTCAAATCAGGCTGGGAATAAATACACTGAGGTTGAGTGACTGTGCTGATTAAAGGATCTCTGTTGAAAAGCAAAGGGCTTTGAGGAAGATGTGGGCTGGGAAGAGTGGCTGCTTTCTAGCTACAATAATCTCTCCTTCTGGTGTCTACTGCTTCCCAGGACAAGGATGCCTCCCTCCAGGTGGGGCTCCACCAGCGTTGGATTTGGTCAGAGTCTCAAGCACCTGCAGAATTGGGTACTCTAAAGTGGGTTTCAAGGTGAGTAGTGAGCAGCAACTCAACTTAAGTTTCAGAAGGCACAGGATCCAGGAATGATTAAGACCCAGACGCCTGAACTTAGCTGTGTGGATTCAACTTGGGCAAGTTACCTAACCCCCCTGTTCCTTACTTTCTTCATCTATGAGATGGTGCTAATAATCGCATGTACCCCAAAGGGTTGTTGTGGAGGTTATATGAATTAATCTAGCAAAAGCATTTAGAACAGTGCCTGGCACGTGCTAAGCTCAATAAATGAGTAAGCACAATAAATTGTCCCTGGACCTCGGCTCTTCCCACTTTCTCCAGGTCACAGAGCCTAGTGCATCCTCTTGGTCTGAAGGCGAGTGTCCTACAAGGTACAGGCTGGAGGTCCTGGCTTTGCTCCCAGCGGGAAGCAGACACTGGTGCCAGGGCCACTGCTCTGGGCAGGCCAAGCTGGGTCTGTTCCAGACTTGCAGGGGAGGGGTCCGCTCAGGCTCTCAGTGAAATCATGTGAACCCAGGGATTCAGAAATGGGACTTTTCTGCTCTGGGGTCAGCTCAAAGCCTGGGCAGATTTGCCATAGGAACGTTTTGGCTCCTGGGTGGTGTTTGAGAGTGTGAGATGTGGTGTCACGCTGTCTGGGATCAGATCGCCAGCCTGTCTCTTACTATTTATATATAGTCACTAGTCTTTGGTCTCTCTGTACTGCAGGGTTTTGGTGTGCATCTTCCGAGAGCAGAGGCTGAGACCTGAATTTGGGTGCAAGTGGTTTAATTGGGAGGGGATTCCGGGCAAGATGGTGAGGGAGTGGTGGAGGCAGTCAGGGCAGGAGGAGAGCAGGCCCCCTCTGTGAGCTGCTGGGGTTTCATCCCACGGCGGACCCTCCGGGAGACGGGTGAAGACACTGTTGCATTTAAACCCCAACCCTCACCCACCCTGTTCCTGGAAGTGCCAACTCTCCTGTGCTTCTTGTCTGCCCCTCCGACAGAGAGACGTAAGTGTTTGAGGTAGGGAGTGTTTGCATGTACAGGGAGTGCCCATCGAAGCTGGGGGTGACTCTGGGGGTGGCAGGGGACACAGGCACCATCTGACATATTAACTCCCTCTCTGTGAGATGAGGATAATAATAACAGGGCCACCTCAGGGGGTTGTTTTGAACATTTAGACCCACACTGTCCATTACCAAAATAATGCGAGCTGCACAATAATTCAGATTTTTTTCTAGTAACGGCATCTGAACAAAGCAAAAAGAAAGAGGTGAAAGTAATTTTAATAATATGATTTATTTGACCCAAATTTCCAAAAATTATCATTTGTACATATCACCAACATAAAAATTATGGAGATATTTTACGTTTGTTTTTAAAATTGTCTTCAAAATCCAGTGTATATTTTGCACTAACAATACCTCTCAACCAGGATACTAAAATTTCATCGGAAATACTTGATTCATATTTAGCTTTGATAAAAGTTACGGTTGAAATACAGATGCCCAAGTCATCCAAACACACTTAAACATTTTACAATAACTGAATCGGGTATCAGTTTTTTAATTTAAATGATTTAAAATTAAATAAGAAATGTGGCTCCTCAGTTGCACTAGTTCCATTTCAAGCCGTGTGGCTCCTGGCTACTTTACTGCACAGTGTTTGGCATCCCCAAAGTAGTTGGCTGATAAGAAAGTGGCAGAAAGGTGCTGGAACGAGGCTGGGCTGGACTCAGGGCTGCTGAGTCCCAGCTCTGTCCCAACTCTCCTTTCCTGAATATTTTCCCCATTTCTGAAATGTGTGGGATGACAATAGTCGTGTTTAAAGGTCTCTCCAGGTCTAAAGTCTCACTGACACGGAGAGATTGAGTCCAAATTCCCTTTTAACAGCTGAAAAAATCTGAGACCTAGCAAAGGAAAGCAACTAGTGAGCAGCCAAAGGGAAGGGAAAGGGGCTGACTTTCAAGGAGCATTTTTCTCAGCCTGTGTGTGGTGGTCAGTAGCTGTATGTACCCAGAAAAACATGTTCTTTAAGTTAATCCATTCCTGTGCCTGTGAACCCATCGTAAGCTGGACTTTTGAGGAAGCTACTTCAGTTGAGCTGTGGCCCATCTCACTCAGGACGGGCCTTAATTCTGTTACTAGTGTTCTTTATGAGAGAATGAAGCTCAGATACACAGAGAAAGAAAGCCACGGAAGCAAGAAGGTGAAATCAACAGAACCCAGAAGAGAAAGAAGAAATCAGCAGATACCACCAGGTGCCTTGCTATGTGACAGAGGAGCCAAGAATCTCTGGCAGCCAGTTTTTGGGAAAAAAAGCATTGTCTTGATGATGCCACGATTTGGACATTTTCCCAGTGTCAAAACAGTGAACAAATAGCTTCCCATTGTCTAAGCCAACCCATTTCATGGTATTTGCTTTGAGCAGCCTAGGAAACTAAAACAGCTTGGAATAGCTTTCCCCAGATCTGCCCATGTTCGCACTCCTTCTCTCCTTTAATTAATGCCTAGCTCCAGGGCTCTGAACTGCTACTACACTGAGTCTGGTCCCATCCAATCTTCACAGAAGCCTGATGGGGAAGGTATTCGTGTGCCAATTTTACAGGGGAGCAGAGACTCAGAGAAGTTGGGTTGACAAGCTAAAGTGGCATAGTGAATAAGGGGCTTAGCAAGGACTAGAATTAGGTTTCTTAACCGCTGGATCAAAGTAGTGGGTACTCTAGCCCCTGAGGCTACTTTGTGGAGAAGGATATGATGGGGGCTGAGATGAAACTGGATCTCCATAAGGACTTGTCCATTATCGAGGTACCCCAACTCTGCCTGGGTAGGCGCAGCAGGGAGCTGGGGGCTGTTGTCCCTTAGTCCTTGGGCTTGGAGAACTGTTGTCCATCCCGCAGCACTTGTGGCTAGGAAGGCATGAGATTGGCAGTCTTAATCAGGTCTCCTAGGTTTGGGGGCCCTGCCCTTTCACCTCACTGGCATCCCCCTGCTAGCAGATTTCTCTCCCTTCCATCCCTTGTCCAATGCTGCTGATGTCCCACTATGAGCCAGGCCCTGTGTTCCATGACCCCCAGGACACACCAGCTCATCCAGTGTGGAGCCTGCCCCAAGGAACTCACAGCCTGGCAGATGACCTGGCAGGAACAGAGGTGCCAGCCTGGTACTGGGGGAGACCCAAATGAGGGAGAAGTAAACTCCAACTTGGGCATCTAGGGTGGTTTCATGGAGTAGGTTGCCTGTGAGCTGAATCCCCTAAACAAGTAGCCACCTGCTGGGTGGAGGTGGTGGGAAAAGGTATTAGGGAGAAGGCACAGCCTAAGTAAGGGCAGGAAGGTGGGAAAACCTGACTGAGCCCAGGGTAGGTGACAGAGTGTTGAGACAGGATCTCAGAGGTCATGGGGCCAAATTTTATCCACTTCTGCACCCCCAGTACTGCTGAGTACAGATTAGACGAAGCAGATGTCAGCAAATATATGATAAATGTGGATGTGGTTGGCAGAATTCTAGAGAGGGCTCCTCAAGAGTACCATCCCCTGCTCATTCAACCTATGTACTGCTGTGAAGGGATTTCTCATATGTAATTGAAGTCCTAAGTCAGTTGATTTTAAGATACAGAGATTATTTGGGTGGGCCTGATCTAATCAGGCGAGCCCTTTAAAAGCTGGGGGTGGCAGAAGAGGAAGTCAGAGAGATCCAAAGCATGAGGAGGGTTTGATGCACTGTCGGTGACCTGAAGATGAAGAGACCACTGAGGAGAAATGGGTGGCCTTAGGAGCCAAGAGCGGCCCCTGGCTAACACCCAGCAATGAAATGGGAAATTCAGTCCCACAGCAGCACGGGGCTATATTCTGTCACCAGCCTAAATGAGCTTGGTGCAGATTTTTCCCCAGTCTCCAAGTGAGAACTCAGTTCAGTTTCAGCCTTGTGAAATCCTTAGTGGAGAACCCAGCCAAGCTGTGCTTAACTTCTGACTTACACAACTGTGACTGTGTCATGGTCAGGTTCATGTGTCCACTTGGCCAAGTGGTGGTACCTGTTTGTCTGGTTGGGCAAGTGCTGGCCTGTCTGTTGCAATGAGGACATTTCATAGAATTAAATCATAATCATGTCAGCTGCATCCACTGCTGATTCCACTTGTAATCAGTCAAGGGGAGTGTCTTCTGCAATGAGTGATGCTTAATCTAATCACTGGAAGCCTTTTAAGGAGGATTCAGGAGAGACAGACTCTCTTCCTGCTTCTGCCGGCAGGTCTCTCCTGTGGAGTTTGTCCAGACCCTCCATTGAAATCGCCAGCTTCACAGCCTGCCCTGCAGATTTTGGACTCTGCATTCCCACAGTTACGTGAGACACTTTTATAAATTTTACATTTGCGAGTGTTTCCTGTTGATTCTGTTTCTCTAGAGAACCCTAATTAATCCAGGCTGAATAAATGGGTTGCTTTATTTTGCTAAATGTGTGGTATTTTGTTCACAGCAGCGGAAAACTCATACAGAATAGAAACTGGAGAAGATGAAGGATGCAGGAGGCCATGCCTGCCCACTTGTAACAGTGTTCTCAAGGGGAATACCAGCGCCCTGGAGCCCGGAGCTTGCTGTGGGCATTCTCTGCCTAGCGCTGGCGGGGGGATCCCGAGCCCCATGGTCAGTACCCTAGGTCACCACTAGAGGGCACCTCAGAATCAGGATTTCCAGGTTTTCACTGACCAAGAGAGTAGGAAAAGCCCACAGAACTTACCTGCTTTACAGTTGGGGAAACTGAGGCTTGAATGGAGCCTGGCTGTTGCAGAGAAGTAAAAGAAGCTGGTTTCAGGCAGTGGTCCCCGGCCCCAACCTTAGTCTACCAGGGCTGCAGTAACGATGTACCACAAGCTAAGTGCCTTAAAACAACAGAAAGGCTTATCCGACAGTTCTGGAGGCTCGAAGTCCAAAATCAAGGTGTCGGTAGGTCCTCCTTCCTCTTAAACTTGTAGGGTAGAATCTGTTCCATGCTCCTTCCTTAATTCATGGTGCTCTCCCCTCTCTGTGTGCTCAAATTTGTTCTTTTTATAAGGGCATCAGTCATATTGGATTAAGGTTCTGCCTGCTCCAGGATGACCTCATTCTAACTTGTCTAATTCCATCTCTAACCACCCTCTTTCCAAACAAGGTTGTATTCTAAGGTATTGGGGATTAGGACTTCAATGTATCTTTTTTGGGGGACACAGTTACAATCCATAACGAAACCCCAGGCTCACCATTTTCCAGCTCTATGGCCTTTGAAAGTGGGATCAGATCCCTGAGCCTGTTTCCTTGTCTGTACGATGGTACAATGGGGGTGAATGTGCTCATGATGTCTGAGGCAGGCTGGATGGTTTGGGGCATGAGCAGGTGAGGGAAGGGTGTTCCAGGCAGTGGGAAGAGAGTTGGCAAAGGCACGGTGTCTTGGCTGGTGTGACAAGGGCACTGTGACCCGAGTGCTGATGGGATGGACAGAGGGTGCAGAATGGTCTTGTGTGATGGGCTGCGGCCAAGTCGTGATGACTGAATGCAGGCAGGAAGTTCGGGCCCCATCTTGAAGGTTTTAACTAGGAGGTAGTTTGTGGTAAGGAATCAGAGTCAGGTCATGGGAAGCAGGTGGTGAGAGCCTGTCCCAGCAGTTTAGGTGCCATATGATGAGCTGTAGGCGGTGGCAGAGGGGAGGGAGAGGAGGAATGAGTCTGAGTGATGCTCAGGAGGTAGAACAGACAACATTTAAAAAGAGCTAAAATATGCAAGCGTCCCTGATACAATGTTTGAAGTAGCCACTGAAAGCGATTTACTAAACTGGGAAGGAAGGGAGAGAAGAAGATTCAAGGGTGATCCCCAGGTGTTTGATTTGGAGCAAGGGTGGCATTCCTAAGTGGGGGCTGGAGGGGTGAGGGGAACAGGTGCTGTGGCTGGGAGAGGGCGAGATGACAGGTTCATTTTTGGGTAAGTTGGGCATGCGGTGCCAGGGTCTCCAGGCAGAGCTGGTCCTCAGGGAGCTGGATAATTGGATCTGGGGCTTGGAGAGAAGACTGTGCTGGCCACAGAGACCCGGTGACCTGCTTGTATGCAGACAGGAATTGAGGCTGTGAGAGGAGACAACGTCTCTTGGGGGCCTAAGGTGAGAAACAGGCATTGGACCAGACCTGGGAGAGGGTGGGCTTTTAGAGCAGTGGCTGAAGAGAAGTTACAGCCAGAAAGGTAGGAGGTACCCAGGAGAGTGGTTAGTCATGGGAGATGTTGAGGAGGAAGATACTTAGAGGAGGGGAGAGAGCCCCAGCGTCCAACGCTGCAACAAATTGCAGTAAGAGAAGTCAGAATGGGCCACCAGATCCAACAAGGAGGCTCTGGAGGCTTTTGGCCAAAGCAGCACAGTGAGGGAAGGAGGCAAAATACAGATGGTGGAGGACTGAGGAGAGGTGGGTGAGCCTGCGGGATGCCAGGGAGAGACAATTCTGTTAACTCTTCTGGTCCTCAGAGTTCTCATTGGTCAAGTGGATATCAATAAAGGGACCAGGTTTGTTCTGAAAACCCAGAATGTTAGCCATCAAAAATGTGCCTTGTAGACTGAGAGCAGGGCCTGGTTTCAAAGGTGGTTGGGAAAATGGTGTTTGAAGTGGCCTGCAATGCCTCCAGTGTCCAGAAGGTGGGAGCATCTCATCAGGGGACGCTTCATCCAGCAGGACCAAAAGTGGCCTTTCAGTTATTTATTCTACAGGAATTCTTTACATAACTTCTATGTGCTGGGTGCTGAGCTAAGCACTGGGTTTCTTACACACACACACACACACACACACACACACACACACGTGCGTGCACAGCATAGACCTCATCAAGCTTACATTTTTGTTGAGGAGACAATTAGCACAAATAAATGAATTATCTTCATGACTGCCCATTAACCTTCTAAGCGCCAAAGCTTTATTTTCTCCAGGCTGGAGGGGAGCCTTTCTAGAACATGTGACATGTATCCCCGCCTGCTTGAACAAAAGGTGCTGAACAGAACGTGAGTTCAAACACTGGGCTTACCATGAGGTGACTGCTCCTCCGTGGCACGAATGACATGTTCTAGAGATGGACATCCCAACTCCATATACGTCCCTACAATGGGCGGTGACACTCCTGCAATGGAAAGACAGCCTTCTGTAGGCCATCCTCTTGAATCCAGGCAGGTTTGTGAGTATAGCAGAACATTTGGTGACTTCTGATGCTAGGTCCTAAAAGCCATACACCTCCACCTGATTCTCTGGGGACACTGGAACCCAGCCTCCATGCTCTGAGGAAGCTGGAGTGGCCTGTGGAGCGGCCTTGTGTACAGGGACCGCGGCCCCAGCCCCCAGTGCGGGTTGAGCTTCCAGCCAACAGCCAACATCAACCACCAGCCGTGAGCGTGAGCTGTCTTGGAAGTGGGTGGGTTTTCCAGCCCCAAGGTGAGCTGAACCAGCTGATGCTACATTGAACAGAGATGAGCCATGCCTGATCTTGGAATTGCGAGCAAAATAAATGATTGTTATGGCTCTTTGCTAGGAGATGGAGATATGGGGTACACTGGACAGACACAGTCTGTGCTATCCTGGAATTTACTGTCTGGTTGGGAAGAGAGGCTGAAACCAAAGTAATTTTTATTACTAAGCCAAACTTGAAGCTGTGACAAGGCTACCAGGCTCCAGGCATCTCACCTTTTTGCCTTATCTCCAAGTGTATTAAATGTATTAAATGTACTAAGACCTTCCCTTCCTTAGGGACGTTGTAAATCTCCAGTGAGTTAATGGCTGTTGAGGGCACATGGGAAGCTAGGCTGCCCTCTGCTTGCACCACTGCAAGGCTTCCAGCTCCTCCCAGGATGAGACCAAAGCCTGACGTGTGGTTCATGAGGCTCTGCGTGATCCACCCAACCCCACTTTCAGTGCTCTCTCCTTTCCTCTCCCTCTGGCCCATAGAGTGCACAATGCTCTCTAACCTGGGGGCCTTAGTACCTTCTGTTCCCTCTGCTGAATTGCTGGGAACATTCCAGCCCCCTTTCCTCCCACCCTGTCCCTAACATTTGCAGGCAGAGGCAAGAAAATAAATGGAGACCCCTAACCCCTTGCCCTTTCTCTTGCTGTCCCTGGTTCTGACATGAACCATGAGGGACTGTGTATTTGTGTGGACACCCCAGGCTGCAGGTCCACGCTGCATTCATAAACTCTCTTCTCATCACAGGCCTGGAGGTGTGCCCCTGGCAGACTATTCTTCCTTTCGATGGAAAGGCATAGAAAAGAGACCCATGCAGGCCCTGAAAGTGAGCTGGGATGTTTGAGAAGAGACAGTTATCCTGAGATGGAGAGAGACATCCCAATGACTTTCCCAAGGGGCTGTCTGGAGGGTCAATGGAACCTCAAAAGAGAGAGTATTTGTGGAGGTGAAGTCCCAGGACCAGGGGCTGAAGGGGAATTGTCAGGAGCAGGCAGGAAAGTACATCACCCCTGTCAGTAACTGCTGGGGGTATGGGGGAGTTTCCAAAGAACCTTCCAGACACCCCAGTGTAGAGTCAGCCTTGAACATCTGCCACGCTCAGGGAGCAATGAGTGGGAAAGTACCTGACATGCAATCCCTTCCTGCACCCTCACCTCACTCCCTGCTCCATCTCTGAGCTTTGACCTTAGAGCTTGGAGGGGAAGCTGGGGCAGGCTTGAGGGGAAACAGAGGGGGACATGGAATGATGTCGTACTCAGCTTGGACACTCAGTGGGGAAAAGGGGGTGTGGCTGGTTTCTCCTCCCTGCTCCTAATTTCCCTTTCCCCACTGGTAATGCCACTCCTGACTCATAGGAGGTGGGATAAGAAGAGGGAGGAAAGATAAAGGAGTAGAAAAACTGTTGTTTGTAACCCTCTGGGTAGATCAGATGCCCAACTGCTGGCTCTTTCTCATGGTGCGATGCTCTGATGGGTTCGCTGAAGGTGAACAACTCTTTCCTTCAAGAAATCCTCTTCTCGGTTTCATTCCCAGTCCCATGATTCTCCCATAAATAGCCTGTGCTGTGTGCTGGGCTATATCAAGAACCAGTTTGGCTGCTATCCCTTTGCAAGTCTTGTACCTCACTCCAAAATGTGAGGCACTTGAAATACATTTTTTCTTAGCTTTGGAGTTTTAACCAAAATCTCTGATACAGGATGAGACCCGTTTAAAACTCCCGTTTGGCATCTTCTTCTTGACACCAAGAGTATGGACGATTGTCTAAGATTTTCCAGATTTTCTTTTTGGTAATGGATTTTACCTTCGTGCCTTGTCAGTGTACCTCATAGCAAAGGGCTGTCTCATTCTCTCTCCCTCAATCTTAGAGCAGCATGCTGATTGGATTAGAGGAAGAGCTGGGAGAAAGACCATCTAGGAGGCTACACTGTCGAAATCGTTTCTTATTTATATAAACTAAAGGCGTAACAGCTAGAGAATATACCTGCCCTTGTTGAGTTTAGCAATCTACTCTTTATACGTAGTTCCCAGGACATTAACCAGAACTTCTTCGTTCTGCTTATAGAAATAAGATAATAGAATAGCACCAAAACCACCCTATTTTTTTGCTCAGTCAATTAGTGACTTACTCCTCAGAAGACAAGAGATTGACATCCCTGAGGATCAGCAAAGAAAAGCCTCAAGAAGACCCTGCACGTAAGAGGGTCAGTATCTAAATGTCAGTATCTAAATCTAATTACTGAAGCTGGAACAAGAAGACGTGCTTGAAACAACACAGGATGAAACATTTGCCCGTGCCCTGCTCACAAAGATCCATCACTGCTGACCTGACAAGAATGACTCATGTGGATTTACTTAGTTACTGCCCCCGACCCCCTTCTCTTTTCCTATAAAAACCCTCACCTGCATTCCTACTTTGAGCTGGTTTGGGGAAGATTCCTCTAGTTCCTTGCAAAATGCACTTGCAATAAATCACCCATATGTTTGCCAGCATCTCTTTTGGTCAGTGCTATCTGATTCTACATGATGCGAACCTCAAATGCGAATCATATAGGTAATTTTAAATTTTCTAGGAGCCACATTAAATGTTTATACAGAAGAAACAGGTGAAATAAATTTTAAGAATATATTTTATATAACCCATTGTATACCAAATATTTCAATATGTAATCAGTATAAAATTATCAATGAGATATTTAGCATTCTTTTTTTTAATACTAAGTTTTTTAGTTTCCTTGGCTGCTCAAAGCAATGCCATGAGATGGGTCCAACGTAAAGAATGGGAATTTTATTTGCTTATAGCTAGAGTCCAGGAAAATGTCCAGATGAAGACATCTGTGAAGTGATGTTTCCATCCCAGGAAACCAGCTGCTGGAGGTCCTTGGCTCCTTTGCCACATGCCAAGGTACATAAGTGGCATCTGCAGGCCTCTCCCTTCTGTTCCGGATTTTGTTGATTTCAGCTTTTTGCTTACGTGGCTTTCTCTCTCTCTCTGTCGGAATTTCATTCCAGTTATAAAGGATTCCAGTAATGGGATTAAGACCCATCCTAGTTGAGGTGGGTGCAAACTAGGAGCCTCATCAAAAGGTCCTACTTATCAAAAGGTCCTACTTACAGTGGGGTCACAGACACAGGAATGGGTTTTTCTGTGACATTAGGAACATTAAGAACATGTTTTTCTGGGCACACACAGCTTTGAAACAGCACATAAGCCTTCAAAATTCAGTGCCTCTTTACAATTACAGAGCATCTCTACTTGAACTAGCCACTTTTTTTTTTGGCTTTTCAAAAAGGAATTAATTAAGTGGCAGGTTTACAGTTCTATGGTCATGAAAATGTAAAAATTAAGGCACAAACAAGAGGCTACCTCAGTAAAGAAAGGCTGATGCCATCTGGAACACCTCTGTCATCTGGGAAGGCATGTGGCTGGCAACTGCTGTTCCTTGTTCCTGGTTCCATTGCTTCCAGCTTCTGATGCCAGTAGTTTCCTCGTTAAGCATCTGTGGGCCTTCACTTAGCACCTCTGGGACACAACTCTGGGTTCTGGCTTGCTTAGCATCTCATGGGAAGGCACATGGCAATGCCTGATGTGCTCTGCCCCTATCTAGGCATCTGCTGTCTCTGTTGGCACTCCAAGCATCTCCAAACATCCATGTCTCTGTCAGCTCTGAAGCAACTGTTCTCCAAGCATCTGCATGTGCATTTCCAAATGTCTGTGTCTGTCTGAACCTGAGATTTCTTAAAAATGTTTCCTCCTTTAAAGGACTGGACTAGCCGCTTTTCAAGTGCTTACTAGCCACACACGGCTGCGGCATTGGGATTAGATGTACAGTTCTAGAAGCAGGTGACACAACAGTGAATAAAGTAGACAAAATTCCCTGTCCTCCATGGCACTTATTTTCCCATAGGAGAGGAGAGATAACAGACAAATATGTAGAATGGATTTTAGGTCTGATGGTGATAAACAGTAATACGGATTGTTGGGCAGAGTCTGTGTATTTCAGTTGGGGAAGATCACACTGTGTGAAGGTGGCATCTGAGTCAAGACATGAAGGAGGTGAGGGTATCAGCCAGGAGCCCCATGAGGCTGGAGCAGGGCAAGCAAAGGGAGAATGGAAGGAGATGCCTTCTCTACTCACTACTTGGATAAGCCACTTTACACATATACCAAATTCTCATGTAAAATGGTAACATCAGAATTAGGGTTTAGATGAAAATTTAGGTTAGGGATTGAGGATTGGGGTGATGGTTTGGTGGTTTGTTTAGTCTGGATTAGAGTTGGGGCATGTTTAAGGTTTAGACTTTAGTACTGGTATTCAGTGTTAGGACATTCTTATGGTTCAGCTGTTATTGTTTAGAAGGAGTGTGTAGCTAATGAAATTTGACATTGGGAGCCATGTTTAGTTCATGGTGTGAGCATTTGTATGAATTCTGTTAAACATACGGGAATAACCACCCGCTTTCAATTCAGTAATAGAAGTCAATCGATCTAATTTTTTAGAGATCTGAGAGGAGGAAATGGTTGCCCTGGAAATTATATACACTCCATATATTATTAATTTGTGCAAGTTACGAAAAGACACTTTGAACGCACAAGAATTTGGAAAGTATACTACCTATAAGCTTTCTCTGAAAAATACAATCTGTCTTACTCCTTTCAGTCAAGTGGAAAATAATTTAAAATAAAGAGAGCTTCTGTACTAAAGAGACATTTTAAATAAGGAGCAATGATGAACAATGAACCAGTTACGTATAGTTAAATCCAAATACTTTTAATAATGTGGACACGGAATAGGAAGAGGTTTGATGCAAAAAAAATAAATTAACAATAAAGAATCTGGCAATCATACCATTCTAACACTTCAAGCTATATGGAAGGATACGGGGAAGAAATTATAAGGTTCAGTATTTTAATTATCTGACAGGTAAACAGATTCTACTTAGTTATTTAAAGCCAAGTGGTTGTAAAAGTGATACATGCATGAAGTAAACATTCAGACTTTAAGGAGAGTGTACAATTAAAAGGAATTAAAAGTAAACTTCCATCCTAGAATGTTCCTTCATTGTTTTTCTGAGATGGATTCCCTATTCTCTGCCTTGTCCTTCCTTCCTTCCTTTCCTTCCTCTCATGTTCCCTCCCTCCCTTTCTTCCTTCCAGCAGCTACAGGTTACAAAAGAATTGCGCAGAGAGTGCAGAGTTCCCATATTACCTCCCCCAACAGTTTCCCCTATTATTAACATTTAGCATTTGTGTGGCACATTTGTTACAATCGATGAAATAATATCATTATAATTATGTTGTTAACTGTCGTCCATAGTTTACATTGGGGTTCGTTCTTCGTGTTGTACAGTTTGGTGGTTTTAAAAAAATGTTATTGAGATAAAATATACAATGCCACTGTTCCTTTATTGGTTGGAGTATATCATAAGTGCTATGAAAAGTGTTTTTATTTTGCCATCTCACTGCACTGTTAAGTTAGCTGTGTCTAGAATTCTCCTGGAACTTTGAAGGTTTTGCTTTTTTGTCTCCTAGCCCCAGGGGAGCTGAAGACCTTAGACTATGCTTTCCTTCGTAAGTGATGCCTTTTCCTATTGGTATCTTTATTTCTTGTGAGTACGTGTGCGTCTGTGGCAGGTCTTTCGGGATTGTGTCTGTGTCCCTGGTGATCTGATCATGCAGTTTCTGGTTGTGTCTTTCTCTCTTCAGCCCGCTCAGCGCATGGGAGGTCCTTTCCGTCTGAAGATGTGTCTGCAGGCACCTACTTGCATGAATCCAGCCCTTCATTCCTGATACGGATGGGAAACCATGAACCACCAGACATTTCTGCGAAATCAGCAGCACAACCAAGAAGGACAGGATGAACACATAGAAAAAAAATAAATACTTCAGGGAACTGAAAGTTTCAAAATGCTGACTGGTTTCACTCAAAATCCACGACCACTGTGCTCTCCAGTGAATTACCATGCTGCTCAGCACTTGTCCTTTCTTCCCTACTCCATTTACTCTCTTCCTCCCCTACGTGATTTTATATTCTTATCTCTCGCTTCAAACCTCTGTGCTGCCTCCCTCATTCTCACTCTTGACAGATCACCTTGCTTCCTACTTCTCTGAGAAATTAGAAGAGTCAGAAGAGAATTTTCACCGGTTCTCCACGCCAGGTCTACCCAGTTATCTGATCCTGTGCCCTTATATTCTTCTTTTCTCCCTATTATTATGGAGGAATTGTCCCTGCTCCTGGATAGGGCCAACTCTTCCCACGAGTCCTATGTCCCATTCTCTCTCCTTTCTTTACCACTTTCTCTCCACGCTCCTGCATCCTCATGCTCCCCCACCCCATGCTGTCATTCCCATCAGCAAGCAAATGTGCTGTTATTTCTCACATCTCAGAACATGACAAACATCTCTCTGCTTCCCTGTCCACCTACTGCCCTTTCTCTCTTCTTCCCTTTGTGGGAAGCAGTCTATACTTGTTGTCTCTAATTCCTCACCTCCCATTCTCTCTTAATCAAAATTTCACCCTCACCATTCCACCAAAAAAACTCTTGCCAAAATCAACCTTCTGGCAGTTGCATCTGACTGTCAGTTCGGATCTCATCTTAAATGGGGTACAATTGATCTCTCCCTCTTCCATGGACCACTGCCTTCACTTGACTTCCAGCACTCCCCCTTTCCTGGCTAACCTCCCACCTTACAGGCAGCTTCCAGCAGTAGCCCCCCACCCCCCACCTCTCCTGGTTTACTTCCCACCTTACAGCTCCACTGCTAGTTCTCTTCAACTTTCCAACATCCTAAGAGAATCTCCAAGATTCAGCCCTTGAACCTCTTCTCTTCTTCGTAAATTTCTTCTATTATTAGTCGTAACTTCTCTCCCCCGATCTCAAGATTTGTGTATTTAGCTGTATATTTACACCTCCTTTTGGATATCAAATAGGCACCTCACACTTAACATGTCCAATATTGAGCTCCTGGTTTCTCCACTTGCCTCCAAAATGGTTCCTCCTAAAGTTCTATTCCCCGACCCTCTGAAAATGGTCATTCAGGTCTTCTAGTACTCTAAGAACACAGGAATCTTTTTTTTATCCTCAAAGGACATATCCCAAGCATCAGCAAATCTTGTTGGTTCTCCCTTCATTATATATCCAGCATTTTATGTCTTCTTGTCACCTCTGCCTGGTCCAAGCTACAATCATTTTGTGTCTAGACCTTTCAAATTACCCTCCTAGGGTAACTGCCTTACTCTAGGTTTGTCCAGGACTTTTCTGTTTTTTGGCACTGAAATCCCAGTGTCCCAGGAAACCCCTTAGCCCAAAGCAGACCTGCATAGCTGGTAACTGTGCTAGTTTGAAACTGTTAAATATCCTGGAAAAGCCATGTCTTTTCATCCTAATTCAAACTTTCAGGGGCATCCATGTTCTTTTCATTCTGATCCAATATTTTAGGGTGAGACCACTTGATTGTATTGTTTCTACAGAGATGTGACACACCCAATTGTGAGTGTGACATTTTGATTAGATGGAGATGTGACTCTGCCCATTTGAGGTGGGTCTCTATTAGTTTACTGGAGTCTTTAAGAGAGCTCACTGAGAGAGAAAGAGTTCAGGGCTGACACAGGCACAAACATAGACACAGATATTTGGAGATGCTTGGAGAGCTGTTGAAACCAGAGCCCAGCAGACATCGCCATTTGCCTTACTATGAGATGCTAAATCAGACAGAATCTGGAAAAAGCTGAAACAGAGAAGCTACGTGTGGGCCCCCAAATGCTTGGAGAGGAAGCCACTGGAATCAGAAGCACAAAGCAACAAACCTAGAGCAAGGACCTCAGACACCTGCCACCTCCCTTCCCAGCTGACAAAGAAATCCTGCATGCTGTTTGGCCTTTCTTTGGAGTCAAGGTATCGTTCTCTGGATGCCTCAGTTGGGCATTTTTATGGCCCAAGAACTTGTAATTTAATAAATCCCCTTTATAAAAGCTGATCCATTTCTGGTATATTGCATTCTGGCAGCTTTAACAAATCAAAACAGTAACTACTCTTTCTTCACTGGACTCCTTGCTTCTGCTCTCACCTCTCTTAAGTCTGTTCTCAATGAAAGGCACATTTTCTCATGTCCTTTCTATTCTCAAAATCTTTCAATGGCTCCTCATAACATTCAGAGAAAAAGTCATGTGCTTTCAGGAGGCTTCAAGTCTACAGGGTCCTTAGGCTAAGCAGAAAGATGGAGAGTTCTTTAAGACGATGGTCAACCCGGTTCCATTGGTATTTCTTTAGAACTGCACTCAGACATGCATTCTTGACAGGAACACAACCTAAATTGTGCTGTGCCTTCTCACTGCATCACAACAGGAGGCACAGGATGTCAACCTATCCAACTCTCTTGATATTAATCTTGACTAGCTGGTCATATTGGTGTCTACATGGGCTTTTCACACTGTCACCACTTTTTTTTTGTAATTGATAAATATTTTGGGGGAAGATACTATCAAACTATGCTAATATCTTGATTAAATCTCCACTCAGTTGACTTAATAGTCACTGATGATTCTTGCTTGAATTAACCATCATTCACTTTGTTTTGATTGCCAAATGGTGATTTTCTATTACCATCATTCCTACTACATTTCTTAGTTGTCATTCTACCATAAAGAAGAGAGTTCTCTTTCTGTCCATTTTAAGTGGACTCATGTATTCCTATTTTAGTCAATGGATTTTTATCCATCACCATCATTTTTATTTTGATATGAAATCATCCCAGATTTGGCAACAGGAGCTGTATCAAAATTGGCTCCTGTTTCGCTTAGGTTGTCCCCATGACTCTTTGAGCAGTTCTTTATTTTCTGACATAGAAGATGTCCCAGGATCACCTTGTACTCACCTGCCTCAGCATTGGAATCAGCTGTTTCCCCCAGGAGGTGTATCATTGATTCTGTACCTTTTCAGTAGAGAGAGGTGTGAAATATATGTATGTGCACATACCTATATGTGTATGTCCATGTTCCCTACATTCATCTATAACTATTTCCATTCAATGCATATATATTTAAATATATGCATTTCCATATCTATCCATATATATATTTAAAAGGCCCATAAGTTCATACCTTCAACTCCAATCTAATACTTCAGGATTCTTTTAGACTTTCCCCTTTCCTTACATATAAATCACGTCTGTCAGTAAGAAAATTGCCTCTCATTATCTTCAATGTAGTTATTTATGTGCCCAATTTTCCTGTTCTGTAAGTAATTTCCCTAACACATTGGGGACCTTCCTGACTCCCAAAACCCTATGCCACTGTTTTTGTGGCCACTCTAAGAGAGGGGAAGGGGAGAGAGTGGTATGGAAAGGGAAAGAAGGGGAGGGAAGAGGAGGGAAGGGAAGGGAGGAAAGGGTTGTCTTATGGTTGTATGATTAACTTGTTCAGAAAGGAAGGAAGGAGGGCATATGTTGATTTTTAAATTCTCTTTTCAAACATTATTTTTTAATCTTTCTGGAATTTTTTTTCTTTATTATGTAAGGCAGGAATCTCTTTAACTGTTTCCCAAGTAGAGCAATAAATTATATTTGTTGAATAGTTCACCCTTCCTGCTCCTTTAATCACAGCTCCTTCATCTGTGGTTTGTGTAAAGACACAATTCAAGAATTCAAGGACAGTCTATGCCTCATGATTCTATATGAACAGGAGAGCCTGGAACTGAGAACACTCTCCATCTCTCAGGAGCCAAGTAGTTTCTCATAATTCATGGGCCACAGGATTTACCCATATCTGCTTCTCTTGGCCTCCTCCTTCTCTTTTCCAGCTTTTTCTTTCTTCACAAGGGCTTCCAGAACCACCAGTCTTCGGGATGTCTGATCTGACCACCGGAGTGCCCACTATTATTGGCTATAGAGTATTTGTAACGTGCAAATTTTGAGTGATCATCTGCTTATCTCAGTCCAGACTATTGAGTGGTTCATCTTGGGTTAAGCATCTATCTCTGGCCCAACCTTCAAAGTTACAATGGTATACCTAGGCCAGCCCAGACAAAGCTGGAGATAAGATGAGTCAGTTTCTCTAAGGAGTGAGTCATATAGTGAACCCCGAACATATCTGATACAGTCTAAGGTCATGAGTGAACAGATTTTTGAAAATCAGTTTATAGGGCAACAGTGGCTCAGTGGCAGAGCTCTTACCTGCCATGCTGGAGACCTGAGTTCGATTCCTGGTGCCTGCCTATGTAAAAAAAAAAAAAAAGTAAGAAAGAAGAAAGGAAAAACAGAAATCAGTTTCTAGATTTTAAGAAGTAAGGTGTGGTAGTTAGATTCAGTTGCCAACTTGGCCAGGTGAAGGCACCTAGTTCTGTTGCTGTGGACATGAGCCAATGGTATGTGAACCTCATCTGTTGCTGATTACATCTGCAGTCAGCTAGGAGATGTGCCTGCTGCAATGAATGATGTTTGACTTAATTAGCTGGTGCTTAAATGAGAGACCTCAACATAGCACAGCCCAAGCAGCTCGGCATTCCTCATCTCAGCACTCGCACCTCAGCCCAGGCCTTTGGAGATGCAGAAAGAAGTCACCCCAGGGAAAGTTGTTGGAACCCAGGGGCCTGGAGAGAAGGCCAGCAGAGATCATCTTGTGCCTTCCCACATAAGAAAGAACCTCAGTGGAGGAGTTTGCTGCCTTTTCTTTGAAGAACTAACAAAATAAATCCCCTTTTATTAAAAGCCAGTCCATCTCTGGTGTGTTGCATTCCGGCAGCTAGCAAACTAGAACATAAGGACACTCGGTGAAGGTTTTGTGAACCTAAAATTCAAGGATCAGTTTAGGTTCATGGACTAGTTCTTGGGAAACACTGACCTAAGTCCAGCACTTTATTTATCAGATGAATAAATTGACGCTCAGAGAGGGGAAGGGATTGTGCGTGAACTGTCAGTAACAGAGCTGGGAGTAGATCCAGAACTGGCACTAGGGGGAGCAAGCAAGGTGCCTAGGATGGAAAATTTAAGTCCTTTTGTCAAACAAGTGTTGTAGGTACCTCCCCTGCCTTACTTTCAATCCAGTCCTGATTAAAACTCTAGTGTCCTGCTTATCAGGAGGGAGAGATCAGGTCTGGCTAGGAGGGTTGGGTGAGGAGAATTTGTGGGGAAGTTTTCCTGCATTGATACCCTCAGGAAGAAAGAAGTTCCTGAAGAAAGCATTGAGTTTTGCAGTACCTTTGGATGGCTGTTCACAGAAGAAATCTGCATTATTCTGTAGGCACAGAGTATTGAGGGCCTCCAGTTTGGGTGCAGAGTTCCTGGCCTGGGTTATCTTTAGGTGGTTGCTGAGGATTGCAACATTTCTCAGATCTGGTAAGGGGGACTTCTCTTTTCCTCTCTCATAAAAATAGGCCTTCAGTCCAACAAGACCCGCACTGTGGTATCAGTTCTTGCAGAAAAGGACATAAGGGTTAAGTTTCTTTCTCCTGTCTGGTGTCTGCTTCCTTCATGCAGAACTGCTTACTAAGAAATTTAGCACAGGGGGATTTTAAGAAATTTAGCATTGGCTTTGTGGTTGATTGAGGCAAAGCATCACCAAAATAGTCAGCAAGATTCAGAAGAAATAAATGAGAGAAGAGCAGAAGAGAAACATCCTGAACCACTCTGTGACACTTCCTCCGCTACCGCCATGTTGCAAGGCATAATTCTTTTTTACCTATACTCCTGCCCCCACTGATTTGGTGTATTTCCAACAAGGCAGCCAGAGGAATCTGTTAAAATATAAATCAGGCAAGAAAATGAAATAAAACTTATCCAGATCACAAAGGAAGAAGTAAAACTATCTCATTAGCAGATGACATAATCTTGTGTATAGAAAATTCTAAGGAATCTGCTAAAAAATGATCAGAACTAATATATGAGTTCCGCAAGCTTGCAGGGTACAAGATCAATACACAAAATCAACTGTATTACTATATACACTTGCAATGAACAATCCAAAAACGAAATAAAGAAAGCAATTCTTTTTACAATAGTATCAAAAAAGATACAATAATTAGGAATACATTTAGCAAAGGAAGTGTAAAACTCATACCCTGAAAATGACAAAACACTGTTGAAAGAAATTAAAGAAGACCTAAATATAGAAAGACATCTCAAGTTTATAGGCTAGAAGACTTAATATTATTATGATGGCAATACTTTCCAAACTGATCTGCAGAGTCAGTGTAGTCCCTCTCAGAATCCCAGTTGTCCCTATGTCAGAATTCTAGAATCTTTGTAAAAATGGACAAGCTAATCCTAAAATTCATATGGAAACTCAAGGGACCTAGAATAGTCAAAACAAACTTGAAAAAGAACAAAGTTCCAAGACTCACAATTTCTGATTTTAAAACTTACTACAAAGTAATAGTAATAAGACAGTGCAGTGTTGACATAAGGATAGACATATAGATTGATGGAATAGAATTGATAGTCCTAAAATAAATATTTATCATCAATTGACCTTTTTTCGTGGCAAAAGATTTTTTATTATTAATTAAAAAATTAAGAACAGGTAGATAAAAGGAGCATCAGACACAAGGTTTTCACAATCACACAGTCATATTGTGAAAGCTATATCATTATTCAATCGTCATCAAGAAACATGGCTACTGGAACACAGCTCTACATTTTCAGGCAGTTCCCTCCAGCCTCTCCACTACATCTTGAACAACAAGGTGATATCTACTTAATGCTTAAGAATAACCTCCAGGATAACCTCTCAACTCTGTCTGGAATCTCTCAGCCATTGACACTTTGTCTCATTTCACTCTTCCCCTTTTTGGTCAAGAAGGTTTTCTCAATCCCTTGATGCTGAGTCTCATCTCATTCTAGGGTTTTTCTCAATCCCTTGATGCGAGTCTCAGCTCATTCCAGGATCTCTGTCCCACGTTGCCAGGGAGGTCCACACCCCTGGGAATCATGTCCCACGTAGACAGGGGGAGGGTGGTGAGACTGCTCGTCATGTTGGCTGGAGAAAGAGGCCACATCTGAGCAGCAAAAGAGGCTCTCTTGGAGGTGACTGTTAGACCTAAATTTTAAGTAGACTTGACCTATCCTTTGTGGGGCTAAATTTCATATGAACAAACCCCAAGACTGGAGGCTCAGCCTATAGCTTTGGTTGTCTACACTGCTTGTGAGAATATCAAGAATTCAACTTGGGGAAGTTGAATTTCTCTCTGTTCTCACCATTACCTGAGGGGGTCTTTGCAAATACTTTTCTACTCACTGAACAAATCATTCTGGGATTCATCGGGGCATTACTCTGGACAAACCAACAAAATCTCATTTCCTTCCCAAGGTTCC
Organism: Tamandua tetradactyla; assembly: GCF_023851605.1. NCBI lineage: Eukaryota > Metazoa > Chordata > Mammalia > Pilosa > Myrmecophagidae > Tamandua > Tamandua tetradactyla. The sequence goes on along the minus strand of NC_135341.1, from coordinate 47,998,146 downwards.
AAGTACTTATGGTGTTCAATCAAGGTATCCATCAATTGATTTTTGAAAAGGGTGCCAAGATCATTTGATGGGGGAAAGAAAAGTCTTTTCAACAAATGACACTGAGGCACTGGATAGCCACAAGCAAAGGAGTGAAGTTGGACCCTTTCCTCACACCATACACCCCAATAAGCTCAAAATAGACGACAGACTTAAGCGTGAGGGCCAAGCTATAAAATCTTAAAGAAAATATAGGTGTAAACTTTATTACATTGGATTTGGCAATGGATTCACAGATGTGACACCAAAAAGAAAAGCTATACACACAAACAATAGGCTTCATAAAAGTTAAAAACTTTGTGCATCAAAGGGCACTAACAAAAAAAGTGAAAAAACAAATCACAGAATAGGAGAAAATATCTGCAAACCTAGAATATGTAAAGAACACTTACAGCTAAAAAATTAAAAAACTCAAAGAGCCCAATTAAAATTCAGCAAAGGGAGAGACTTCCAGGCCAAGATGGCAGCTTAACAATGTGCACATTTTAGTTCATCCTCCAGAACAACTACTAAGAATCCAGAAACAGTACAGAACAGCTCCTGAGGCCACATCAGTGACCAGACACACAGTGTACCCCAGTCTGGACTAGCTGGACCAGCTGCGAGCACCCCCAGAACCGTGAGTTCCCCAAGCTGCAGCAGCCAGCGCCCCTCCCCCACAGGCTGCTTCCCAGAGGGGAAAGGAAAGAGACTTTACCAGCAGCAGGGGCTGAACCCAACCAAACGCCAATTGTGGAATTAATTAACAAATTCTGACAACTAAAAATAGGCCCCCAACTCAGGTGAACCTGGTCACAGCAGAGGTCACTCATTTTTGCCCCAGTGCCAAGGGGGCAGGGCTGAAGGAAAAAGAACAGAAAAAAAAAAAGGAAACAGAGGTTTTTGTGGTTGTGTTTCTACAAAGGCTTGACTGCCTTTGGATACAGTGGCAGGGCTTCTCAGGCTGCAACTGCCCCAGGCATAGGCAGAAACAAGCTCATTTGAGGGCTTGTCTAGAGCCTGTGCCTTCCCCAGGGGAGGGGTGAAGCCCAACTCAGGTGGAATCCCTCCCTCAAGGAATTCAGACACCAGGGCTTGGTAATTTGAAGCCATTAAAACCAGCCTACAACCTCTCCTCTGTCTCCACCACGCCCCCAGCAGGGAGAGTCTGAGAAAGTTACAGGTGCTGCATCATCTTATGCTAGTGAGACCTGCAGGCAGACAAGCACCACATACTGGGCAGGATAAGAAAAATAGAGTCTAGAGACTTCATAGGAAAGTCTCACCCTCACCCCTGCTGGGTCTCACCCTCAGGGAAAAACGATGCAGGTGACTCTTTCCTCCTGAAAGGAGGCCAGTTTGGTCTGGGAAAATCCAGCTGGGGTCTATAATACCTAAGTAGACCCTCCTAAGGGTGGGGGGAAAAGGCACCATACAAGCAAGGCAAGAAACAAGAAAACAAAAACTGAAAAATTCTCCTCTGTTAAACAAAACCTAAGCTAGAGGTCCAGAAAAAGCTGAACTGAATGTCAAAGAACAGATAGACAACAAATTCATCCAGCAAGAAAACCCTAGGTAAAAGAAGTGAAAATAGTCTCCAGAATAAACTAATTAAGGTAATTAAATGCCTGGACACCAGCAAAAAATAACAAATCACACTAGGAAAATTGAAGATATGGCCCAGTCAGAGGAACAAACCAACAGTTCAAATGAGATACAGGAGCTGAAACAATTAATTCAGAATATACTAACAGACGTGGAAAACCTCATCAAAAACCAAATCAGTGAATTGAGGGAGGATATAAAGAAGGCAAGGAATGAACAAAAAGAAGAAATTGAAAGTCTGAAAAAACAAATCACAGAACTTATGGGAATGAAAGGTATGGTAGAAGAGATGAAAAAAACAATGGAAACCTACAATGGTAGACTTTGAGGGGCAGCAGATAGGATTAGTGAACTGGAGGATGCAACATCTGAAATCTGACAAGAAAAAGAAAATGTAGGGGAAAAAAATGTAAAAATATGAGCAGAGATTCAGGGACTTGAATGACAATATGAAGTGCATGAATATACATGTTGTGGGTGTCCCAGAAGGAAAAGAGAAGGGAGAAGGAGGAGAAAAACTAATGGAGGAAATTATCACTGAAAATTTCCCAACTCTTATGAAGGACTTAAAATTACAGATCCAAGAAGTGCAGCATACCCCAAAGAGAATAGATCCAAATAGACATACTCCAAGACATATACTCATCAGAATGTCAGAAGTCAAAGAGAAAGAGAGAATCTTGAAAGCAGCAAGAGAAAAGCAATCCATCACATACAAGGGAAACCCAATAAGACTATGTGTAGACTTCTCAGCAGAAACCATGGAGGCGAGAAGACAGTGGGATGATATATTTAAATTAATAAAAGAGAAAAACTGCAAACCAAGAATTCTATATTCAGCAAAATTGTCCTGCAAAAATGAGGGAGAAATTAAAACATTTTCAGTCAAAAAAATCACTGAGAGAATTTGTGACCAAGAGACCAGCTCTGCAAGAAATATTAAAGGGAGCACTAGAGACAGATATGAAAAGACAGAAGAGAGAGGTGTGGAGAAGAGTGTAGAAAGAAAGACTATGAGTAAAGGTAAAAAGAAGGAAAATTAGATATGACATATAAAAACCCAAAGCCAAAATGGTAGAAGAAAGTACTACCCATGCAGTAATAACACTAAATGTTAATAGATTAAACTCCCCAATCAAAAGACATAGACTGGCAGAATAGATTAAAAAACAGGACCCATCTATATTCTGTCTCTATTCAAAGGACATGAGGGCAAGGACACAAATGGAAATTTGCACAGCAATGTTTATAGCAGCATTATTTACAATTACCAAGATATGGTAACAGCCAAAGTGTCCATCAACAGACAGGTGACTAAACAAACTGTGGCATGTACATATGATGGAATATTATGCAGCTGTAAGATGGAATAAAGTTATGAAGTATGTAACAACATGGATGGACCTTAAGGATATTATGCTGAGTGAGATTAGCCAGAAACAAAAGGACAAATACTGCATGGTCTCACTGATATGAACTGACATTAGTGAATAAACTTGGTATATTTCGTTGGTAACACAGACCATCAGGAGATAGAAATAGGGTAAGATATGGGGTAATTGGAGCTGAAGGGATACAGATTGTGCAACAGGACTGAATGTAAAAACTCAGAAATGGACAGCACAATATTACCTAACTGTAATCTAATTATGTTAAAACACTGAATGAAGCTGAATGTGAGAATGATAGAGGGAGGAGGACTGGGGGCATAAATGAAATCACAAAGAAAGATAGACGATAAAGATTGAGATGGTATAATCTAGGAAGCCTAGAGTGTATAATGATAGTGACTAAATGTACAAATTTAAAAAATGTTTTTGCATGAAGAAGAACAAAGGAATGTCATTACTGCAGGGTGCTGAAAATAGATGGTAATCAATATTTTAAAATTTCAACTTATGTGTGAGACTAAAGCAAAAAATGTTTATTTGGTACAAAATTTATATTTTGACTAGTGCATCTCCTAATATAACTTATGTAGATAGTTGGTTGAACAACATAAGTACATGGATCCTTGGGTAGGACATGAGATTTTGTTTGTTTGTCCAGAGTGATGCCCCAATGAATCCCAGCGTGATTTGATCAGTGAGTGGAAAAGTATTTGCAAAGTCCCCTTCTGGAAATGGTGAGAACAGGGGAAAATTCAACCTCACCAAATTGAATTCTTGATATTCTCACAAGCAATGTGGACAACCAAAGCTATAGGCTGAGCCCACAGTCTTGGGGTTTGTTCATATGAAACTTAACCCCACAGAGGATAGGTCAAACCTACTTAAAATTAGGCCTAAGAGTCACCCCCAAGAGAACCTCTTTTGTTGCTCAGATGTGACCTCTCTCTCCAGCATACACAACAAGTAAATTCACCACCCTCCCCCTGTCTATGTGGGACATGACTCCCAGGGGTGTAGACCTTCCTGGAAACATGGGACAGAAATCCTGGAATGAGCTGAGACCCAGCATCAAGGGATTGAGAAAACCTTCTCGACCAGAAGGGGGACAAGTGAAATGAGACAAAGTGTCAATGGCTGAGAGATTCCAGACAGAGTTGAGAGGTTATCCTGGAGGTTATTTAATGCATTAAGTAGTTATCACCTTGTTATCCAAGATGTAATGGAAAGGTTGGAGGGAACTGCCTGAAAATGTAGAGCTGTGTTCCAGTAGCCATGTTTCTTGAGGATGATTGAATAATGATATAGCTTTTACAATGTGACTGTGTGATTGTGAAAACCTTGTGTCTGATGCTCCTTTTATCTACCTTGTCAACAGACGAGTAGAACATATGGAATAAAAATAAATAATAGGGGGAACAAATGTTAAAATAAAAAAATAGGAATACTTGTTTCACTGCTGGTAGGAATGTAAAACAAAATATTATATATATCTAGAATGGGGTATTATCCAGCTATAAAAAGGAAGACCTGATGCAAGCAACAACATGGATGAACCTTGAGGACATTATGTTGAGTGAAATAAGCCAACCAGAAAAGGACAAATATTGTATGATCTCACTAACATGGACTAAGTATAATAAGCACATTCTTAGTATTAATATCTGGAATATAGGTTACCAGGAGATACAATGATGGTAGAGAATGGTGAGCCAATGCTTAATTTGTGCAGAGTTTTTAATTAAATTGATGTAAATGCTTGGGGATGGACAGAGGGGACAGGTACACATTATAGTGAGCATAATTAACAGCACTGAATTACGCATGTGACTGTGGTTGAAAGGGGAAGATTAGGGTCCTGTATGTCACTAGAAGAAAGCTAGAGAATAAAACATGGGGCTGTATAATAATAGTGATCCTTGATGAGGATGATGACTGGAGTTAATAGTACAAATGTAAGAATGTTCTTTGATGAACTAGAATGAACATACATCACTATTGCAAGGTGTTAACAGGATGGCATATAGGAAAATATATACCTAATGCAAACTATGGACTACAGTTAACAGTAATATTTTAATATTCTTTCTGCAGTTGTAACACAGGTGCCACACTGACGTTAAGCGTCAATAAGGAGCTATAGAGGGTATGGAGTTTTACTTTTTGGGGTAATGAAACTGTTCTAAAACTGACTGTGGCAATGACTACACAAGTCTGTGAATATACTATGAGACTTGGATTTTACACTTTAGATAGGCTGTATAATGTGTGAACACATTTCAAAAAACTGCTTTAAAAAAAAACAACTAACCAAGGATGTAAAGGACTTGTACACAGAAAAGCGGAAATCATTACTGTAAGGAATTAAAGACCTAAATAAATGGAAAGATATTTCATGTTCATGGATTGGAAGAATTAATATTGTTAAGTTGTCATAACTACCCAAAGTGATTTACAGATTTAATGCAATCAGAATAAAAATGTCGACTGCATTCTATGCAAAAAAAAAAAAAAAATTCAGCAAAGGGTATGAATAGACATTGGCTAAGGATCATGACACAGTGTTGGATCTTTGACATATTTTGATGGTACAGTGGGCAGGATTTGCTGTTGGATTTAATGTGAGAAGCTAGAGAAAGAAAGGAGTCAAGGATGACCCAAGGCTTTGTTTTGGGCCTGGGACACTAGCAGGATGAAGATGCCATAAAGCAAGATAGAGAAGCCTGAGAAGGAGCATGATTTGGGTGGAAGTCAAGAGGTCAATTGTATACATGTGTGTTAGTTAGATTCAGTTGTCAACTTGTCCAGGTGAGCATACCTAATCTTGTTGCTGCGGACATAAGCCAATGAACGGTACGTGAACCTCATCTGTTGCCAATTACATCTGCAGTCGGCTAGGAGGCGTGTCTGCTGCAATGAGTGACGTTTGACTTAATTGGCTGGTGCTTAAATGAGAGATCGCAACGTAGCACAGCCAAGCAGCTCGGCATTCCTCATCTCAGCACCAGCAGCTCAGCCCAGGCCTTTGGAGATGCAGAAAGAAGTTACCCTGGGGAAAGTTGTTGGAACCCAGGGGCCTGGAGAGAAGACCAGCAGAGACCATCTTGTGCCTTCCACGTAAGAAAGAACCTCAGTGGAAAGTAAGCTGCCTTTCCTCTGAAGAACCAACAAAATAAATCCCCTTTTATTAAAAGCCAATCCGTCTCTGGTGTGTTGCATTCCGGCAGCTAGCAAACTAGAACAACATGTTACTTTTGAGATATTTATTGATATGCAAATTGAAATGTTAGATAAACAGACATACACTCTGGAGTTGAAGAAAGATATCCAGACTGGGAATCTAAATTTCAACGTCCTCAGAGGATGGATGATATTTAAAACCATGAGCCTGAATGAGCTCACAGAGTGAATAAAGACAGAACAATGAAAAGTCCAAGGACTGAGCCCTAGGATGCTCCAACATCAAGAGATTAGGAAAAGCTAGAGCCAGAAAGAAGGAGAAGGAGAAGCCAGTGAGATAGGAAGAAAATCAAGGAAGTGAGGCGTTCTGGAAGCCAAAGCAAGACAGTATTGCCAGGAAGAGTTGATCAGTTGTGTCAAATGTCTCAAATGGTATTTGTGGATGGGTCAAGTAAGATGAGAACCAGGGACTGATTACAGGGGTTAGCAATGTTATTAATGACAATGGCCAGAGCGTTTTGGTGAAAACATTCAGACAAAAGTTTGAGTGCATATATTAGTTCGCTAAAGGTGACAGAATGCAATATACCAGAAATCAAATGGCTTTTATAAAAATGTAATAAATGGCATTTATTACATTACAAATGTACAGTTCTAAGGCCAGAAAAATGTCCAAACTAAGGCATCCAGAAAGAGGTACCTTGATTCAAGAAAGGCTGATGTCTGTCACATGGGAAGGCGTATGGCTCACATCTGCTGGTGCTTGTTCCTGGTTCTGTTGCTTCCAATTTCTGATACCAGTGGTTTCTTCTCTAAGAGTCTGTGGGCCATCACTTAGCTCCTCCAGGACACAACTCTTGGTTCTGGCTTGCTTAGCATCTCATAGAAAGGCGCATGGTGCTATCTGCTAGGTTCTGCCAATGTCTAGGCATCTGCTCTCTCTGTTGGCACTCCAAGCGTTCCCAAACATCTGTGTCTCTGTCAGATCTGAAGCAAATTTTCTCCAACCATCTGCATCTGAGGTTTCTCCTAAATGTTTCCCCTTTGCAAGGACTCTAGTAAACTAATCAAGACCCACTTTGAATGGGTAGAGTCACATCTCCATTTAACCAAAAGTTCATACCCACAGCTGGGTGTGTCACATCTCCAAGGAAACAATCCAATAAAAGTTTCACACCCTAAACAACAGGTCTGGCCCCAAAGATTAGATCAGGATCAGCACATGACTTTTCTGGGGTACATAATAATCTCAAACTGGCACAGCACAATTAAGAGAGAGTAGAAAGAGAGACATTGGTGACAGAAAGCACGGAAGAAAATTTGTCTGAAGAGTTTTTTTTTTTTTATTAATTAAAAAAAGAATTAACAAAACAATTAGAAATCATTCCAATCTACATGTACAATCAGTAATTCTTAATAACATCACATAGTTGCATATTCATCATTTCTTAGTACATTTGCATCGATTTAGAAAAAGAAATAAAAAGACAACAGAATAAGAATTAAAACAATAATAGAAAGAAAAAAAAACAAAAAAAACAAAAACAAAAAACCTATACCTCACATGCAGCTTCATTCAGTGTTTTAACATAATTGCATTACAATTGGGTAGTATTGTGCTGTCCATTTCTGAGTTTTTATATCCAGTCCCGTTGCACAGTCTGTATCCCTTCATCTCCAATTATCCCTTCTCTTTTTTTTTTTTTAATTAACGGAAAAAAGAAATTAACCCAACATTTAGAGATCATACCATTCTACACATGCAATCATTAATTCTTAACATCATCACATAGATGCATGATCATCATTTCTTAGTACATTTGCATTGGTTTAGAAGAACTAGCAACATAACCGAAAAAGATATAGAATGTTAATATAGAGAAAAAAATAAAAGTAATAATAGTAAAATCAAAACAAAACAAAACAAAACAAAACAAAAACCTATAGCTCAGATGCAGCTTCATTCAGTGTTTTAACATGATTACTTTACAATTAGGTATTATTGTGCTGTCCATTTTTGAGTTTTTGTATCTAGTCCTGTTGCACAGTCTGTATCCCTTCAGCTTCAATTACCCATTGTCTTACCCTGTTTCTAACTCCTGCTGAACTCTGTTACCAATGACATATTTCAAGTTTATTCTCGAATGTCCATTCACATCAGTGGGACCATACAGTATTTGTCCTTTAGTTTTTGGCTGGATTCACTCAGCATAATATTCTCTAGGTCCATCCATGTTATTACATGGTTCATAAGTTTATCTTGTCTTAAAGCTGCATAATATTCCATCGTATGTATATACCACAGTTTGTTTAGCCACTCTTCTGTTGATGGAGATTTTGGCTGTTTCCATCTCTTTGCAATTGTAAATAACGCTGCTATAAACATTGGTGTGCAAATGTCCGTTTGTGTCTTTGCCCTTAAGTCCTTTGAGTAGATACCTAGCAATGGTATTGCTGGGTCGTATGGCAATTCTATATTCAGCTTTTTGAGGAACCGCCAAACTGCCTTCCACAGTGGTTGCACCCTTTGACATTCCCACCAACAGTGGATAAGTGTGCCTCTTTCTCCGCATCCTCTCCAGCACTTGTCATTTTCTGTTTTGTTGATAATGGCCATTCTGGTGGGTGTGAGATGATATCTCATTGTGGTTTTGATTTGCATTTCTCTAATGGCCAGGGACATTGAGCATCTCTTCATGTGCCTCTTGGCCATCCGTATTTCCTCTTCTGAGAGGTGTCTGTTCAAGTCTTTTTCCCATTTTGTAATTGGGTTGGCTGTCTTTTTGTTGTTGAGATGAACAATCTCTTTATAAATTCTGGATACTAGACCTTTATCTGATATATCATTTCCAAATATTGTCTCCCATTGTGAAGGCTGTCTTTCTACTTTCTTGATGAAGTTCTTTGATGCACAAAAGTGTTTAATTTTGAGGAGTTCCCATTTATTTATTTCCTTCTTCAGTGCTCTTGCTTTAGGTTTAAGGTCCATAAAACCGCCTCCAGTTGTAAGATCCATAAGATATCTCCCAACATTTTCCTCTAACTGTTTTATGGTCTTAGACCTAATGTTTAGATCTTTGATCCATTTTGAGTTAACTTTTGTATAGGGTGTGAGAGATGGGTCTTCTTTCATTCTTTTGCATATGGATATCCAGTTCTCTAGGCACCATTTATTGAAGAGACTGCTCTGTCCCAGGTGAGTTGGCTTGACTGCCTTATCAAAGATCAAATGTCCATAGATGAGAGGGTCTATATCTGAGCACTCTATTCGATTCCATTGGTCGATATATCTATCTTTATGCCAATACCATGCTGTTTTGACCACTGTGGCTTCATAATATGCCTTAAAGTCAGGCAGCGCGAGACCTCCAGCTTCGTTTTTTTTCCTCAAGATGTTTTTAGCAAATCGGGGCACCCTGCCCTTCCAGATAAATTTGCTTATTGGTTTTTCTATTTCTGAAAAATAAGTTGTTGAGATTTTGATTGGTATTGCATTGAATCTGTAAATCAATTTAGGTAGGATTGACATCTTAACTATATTTAGTCTTCCAATCCATGAACACGGTATGCCCTTCCATCTATTTAGGTCTTCTGTGATTTCTTTTAGCAGTTTTTTGTAGTTTTCTTTATATAGGTTTTTTGTCTCTTTAGTTAAATTTATTCCTAGGTATTTTATTCTTTTAGTTGCAATTGTAAATGGGATTCGTTTCTTGATTTCCCCCTCAGCTTGTTCATTACTAGTGTATAGAAATGCTACAGATTTTTGAATGTTGATCTTGTAACCTGCTACTTTGCTGTACTCATTTATTAGCTCTAGTAGTTTTGTTGTGGATTTTTCCGGGTTTTCGACGTATAGTATCATATCGTCTGCAAACAGTGATAGTTTTACTTCTTCCTTTCCAATTTTGATGCCTTGTATTTCTTTTTCTTGCCTAATTGCTCTGGCTAGAACCTCCAACACAATGTTGAATAATAGTGGTGATAGTGGACATCCTTGTCTTGTTCCTGATCTTAGGGGGAAAGTTTTCAATTTTTCCCCATTGAGGATGATATTAGCTGTGGGTTTTTCATATATTCCCTCTATCATTTTAAGGAAGTTCCCTTGTATTCCTATCTTTTGAAGTGTTTTCAACAGGAAAGGATGTTGAATCTTGTCGAATGCCTTCTCTGCATCAATTGAGATGATCATGTGATTTTTCTGCTTTGATTTGTTGATATGGTGTATTACATTAATTGATTTTCTTATGTTGAACCATCCTTGCATACCTGGGATGAATCCTACTTGGTCATGATGTATAATTCTTTTAATGTGTTGTTGGATACGATTTGCTAGAATTTTATTGAGGATTTTTGCATCTGTATTCATTAGAGAGATTGGTCTGTAGTTTTCTTTTTTTGTAATATCTTTGCCTGGTTTTGGTATGAGGGTGATGTTGGCTTCATAGAATGAATTAGGTAGTTTTCCCTCCACTTCGATTTTTTTGAAGAGTTTGAAGAGAATTGGTACTAATTCTTTCTGGAACGTTTGGTAGAATTCACATGTGAAGCCATCTGGTCCTGGACTTTTCTTTTTAGGAAGCTTTTGAATGACTAATTCAATTTCTTTACTTGTGATTGGTTTGTTGAGGTCATCTATGTCTTCTTGAGTCAAAGTTGGTTGTTCATGTCTTTCCAGGAACCCGTCCATTTCCTCTAAATTGTTGTATTTATTAGCGTAAAGTTGTTCATAGTATCCTGTTATTACCTCCTTTATTTCTGTGAGGTCAGTAGTTATGTCTCCTCTTCCATTTCTGATCTTATTTGTTTGCATCGTCTCTCTTCTTCTTTTTGTCAATCTTGCTAAGGGCCCATCAATCTTATTGATTTTCTCATAGAACCAACTTCTGGCCTTATTGATTTTCTCTTTTGTTTTCATGTTTTCAATTTCATTTATTTCTGCTCTAATCTTTGTTATTTCTTTCCTTTTGCTTGCTTTGGGGTTAGCTTGCTGTTCTTTCTCCAGTTCTTCCAAATGGATAGTTAATTCCTGAATTTTTGCCTTTTCTTCTTTTCTGATATAGGCATTTAGAGCAATAAATTTCCCTCTTAGCACTGCCTTTGCTGCGTCCCATAAGTTTTGATATGTTGTGTTTTCATTTTCATTCGCCTCGAGGTATTTGCTAATTTCTCTTGCAATTTCTTCTTTGACCCAGTCGTTGTTTAGGAGTGTGTTGTTGAGCCTCCACGTATTTGTGAATTTTCTGGCACTCTGCCTATTATTGATTTCCAACATCATTCCTTTATGGTCCGAGAAAGTGTTGTGTAAGATTTCAATCTTTTAAAATTTGTTAAGACTTGCTTTGTGACCCAGCATATGGTCTATCTTTGAGAATGATCCATGAGCACTTGAGAAAAAGGTGTATCCTGCTGTTGTGGGATGTAATGTCCTATAAATGTCTATTAAGTCTAGTTCATTTATAGTAATATTCAGATTCTCTATTTCTTTGTTGATCCTCTGTCTAGATGTTCTGTCCCTTGATGAGAGCGGTGAGTTGAAGTCTCAAACTATTATGGTATATGAGTCTATTTCCCTTTTCAGTGTTTGCAGTATATTCCTCACGTATTTTGGGGCATTCTGATTCGGTGCGTAAATATTTATGATTGTTATGTCTTCTTGTTTAATTGTTCCTTTTATTAGTATATAGTGTCCTTCTTTGTCTCTTTTAACTGTTTTACATTTGAAGTCTAATTTGTTGGATATTAGTATAGCCACTCCTGCTCTTTTCTGGTTGTTATTTGCATGAAATATCTTTTCCCAACCTTTCACTTTCAACCTATGTTTATCTTTGGGTCTAAGATGTGTTTCCTGTAGACAGCATATAGAAGGATCCTGTTTTTTAATCCATTCTGCCAATCTATGTCTTTTGATTGGGGAATTCAGTCCATTGACATTTAGTGTTATTACTGTTTGGATAATATTTTCCTCTAACATTTTGCCTTTTGTATTATATATATCATATCTGATTTTCCTTCTTTCTACACTCTTTTCCATATCTCTCTCTTCTGTCTTTTTGTATCTGACTCTAGTGCTCCCTTTAGTATTTCTTGCAGAGCTGGTCTCTTGGTCACAAATTCTTTCAGTGACTTTTTGTCTGAGAATGTTTTAATTTCTCCCTCATTTTTGAAGGATAATTTTGCTGGATATAGGAGTCTTGGTTGGCAGTTTTTCTCTTTTAGTATTTTAAATATATCATCCCACTGTCTTCTAGCTTCCATGGTTTCTGCTGAGAAATCTACACAAAGTCTTATTGGGTTTCCCTTGTATGTAATGGATTGTTTTTCTCTTGCTGCTTTCAAGATCCTCTCTTTCTCTTTGACCTCTGACATTCTAACTAGTAAGTGTCTTGGAGAACGCCTATTTGGGTCTAATCTCTTTGGGGTGCACTGCACTTCTTGGATCTGTAATTTTAGGTCTTTCATAAGAGTTGGGAAATTTTCAGTGATAATTTCTTCCATTAGTTTTTCTCCTCCTTTTCCCTTCTCTTCTCCTTCTGGGACACCCACAACACGTATATTTGTGCGGTTCATATTGTCCTTGAGTTCCCTGATACCCTGTTCAAATTTTTCCATTCTTTTCCCTATAGTTTCTGTTTCTTTTTGGAATTCAGATGTTCCATCCTCCAAATCACTAATTCTATCTTCTGTCTCTTTAAATCTATCATTGTAGCTATCCATTATTTTTTCTATGTTTGCTACTTTATCCTTCACTTCCATAAGTTCTGCGATTTGTTTTTTCAGTTTTTCTATTTCTTCTTTATGTTCAACCCATGTCCTCTTCATGTCCTCCCTCAATTTATCGATTTCATTTTTGAAGAGGTTTTCCATTTCTGTTCGTATATTCAGCATTAGTTGTCTCAGCTCTTGTGTCTCATTTGAGCTATTGGTTTGTTCCTTTGACTGAGCCATATTCTCAATCTTTTGAGCGTGGACAGTTATCTTCTGCTGCTGGCGTCTGGGCATTTATTCAGATTTCTCTTGGTGTTGGACCCAGCAAGGTTGTAATATTTTTCTGTGAAATCTCTGGGTTCTGTTTTTCTTATCCTGCCCAGTAGGTGGCGCTCGTGGCACACGTTTGTCTGCGGGTCCCACCAGTAAAAGGTGCTGTGGGACCTTAAACTTTGGAAAACTCTCGCCGTCCTGGGGGTTCGCTAGCCGAAGCGGCTTGAGCCGGCCCGGGGTCCGAACGCAGGGAGGGTGTCCGAACGCAGGGAGGGTTGCTGGTCGCCGCAGCCAGGGAAAGAGCCCGTCCAAATTTCCTAGTCGGCCCTGGGCAATAAGCGTGGTGGGAGGGCGCCAGCGGCAGCGGCCCGCCCGAGAGAGTGCACGTTCCCCGGGAGTCACGGGGTCACCGTTCTCCGCGGCCTGGGGGTTTCCGATCCAATTCTCTCAGTTGGTCCGGGGGCTGCGCGTGGTGTGGGCGCCAGTCGCCTTGGTTTCAGGGGACCACCTCTCCAATTCTCCCAGCCGGCCCGGGAAGGGGGAAGGGAGTAACTCCGGCCGCTTGCCACCCCGCCCGGTAAGGCCCGCGCGCCTCGGCGATCTCACCCGAGCTGCTTCTCTCAGCCAGCCAGCCGTTCCAGGATGGGGTACGCTGTCTTTTTTATCTCTGTTGTGGCTTTGGGCGCTTTCTGTATCGTTTCTACTCCCCTAGTAGATGTCGTGGAGAAGAAACTAAGATCCGCGCGTCTTACTAAGCCGCCATCTTCCAGGAAGTCTGAAGAGTTTTGATGTGAGGGAGAACAGAGAAATTACATTGTGATTTAGAAAAGAGGTTTTAAAATTAATGCTTTGCGATTTCTTTTCGACTTTATTTTATTTTAATCAAACTTTTATTTAGAATGATTGTATATTTACATGTGGTTGCAAGAAATAACACAGAGAAGTCCAGTGTGCTGTTTACTCAGTTTTTCCCAAATGTAAAATTGTTGTGAAACTATAGTAATAATATCTCAATAAGGATATTGACATTTATAGAGTTGGACACTTCCATCACTACAAAGTTCCCTTCTGTTTTTCTTTGATAGTCATGCCCCCTCCTTAGTCCTAGGCAACCACTAATATGTTCTTCATTTCTATAATTTTGTGATTTCAAGAATGTTATATAAGTGTAATCATACAGTGTGTGATTGGAATTGGCTTTTTTACACTCAGCATAATTCACCAGAGATTCACCCAGGTTGGTGTGCATAATGATAGTTCATTTCTTTCCATTGCTGTGTAGTGCTCCATGGTATGGATGTATCATAGTTTGCTCAACCATTCATCTGTTGAAGAATATCTATATTGTTTCTAGTTTGGGCTATTACCAATAAAGCTGCTATAAACATTCATATATGGTTTGTGTGTGTGTGTGTGTGTGTGCACGCGCGCGTGTGTGTGAACCTAAGCTCTCAATTCTCTGGGATAAATGCTCAAGGATTGCGATTGCTGGGTTGTATGGTAGTTGCATGCTCTAGTTTTAAAAGAAACTGCTAAATTGCTTTTCACAGTGGCTGTACACTTCACATTCCCATCAGCAATATATCAGTGACCCAGTTTCTCTGCATCCTTGCCAGTATTTGCTTGTCACTATTTATCCCAGCCATTCTGATGGGTGTGTAGTGTTATCCAATTGTGGATACCACATCTTTTCATGTGCTTATTTGTCATCTGTGTATTTTCTTTGATGAAATGTCTCTTCATGTCTTTGGCCCATTTTCTATTTAGAAAATTGTTTGCTTTTTTATATTATTATTGAGTTTTGAGAGTTAAAAATTATTCTTGATATTAGTCCTTTGTGGTTTGCAAATATTTTTCCTTACTCTGACCCTGGTCATTTCATCCTCTTCAAAAAACAAGGTATTTTGTTGCAAAAGTTTTAGTTTTGATGAAGTCCAATTCATCAATTTTTCCTATTATGGATCATGCTGTAGGCTGAGAATTTGTTGCTTAGTCCTAGATCCTGATAACATTCTCCTGAGTTTTGTTTTCTAAAAGTTTAATAGTTTTACATTTAAGTTCATGATCCATTTTGAGGTTTTTTTTTTTTTTTATGAAGTGTGAGACTTAGACTGAGGTTCTTTTTGTTTCTTTGCCAACAATTGTCTTATTACCCT
This sequence comes from Tamandua tetradactyla, assembly GCF_023851605.1. Classification (NCBI taxonomy): domain Eukaryota; kingdom Metazoa; phylum Chordata; class Mammalia; order Pilosa; family Myrmecophagidae; genus Tamandua; species Tamandua tetradactyla. Next base: position 47,982,821 of record NC_135341.1, on the reverse strand, counting down.
AAAACTACTTATTGTAAATAGTCTTTTCTCCATTGCCCTGCTTTTGCACCTTTGTGAAAAAATCAATTGGGCATATTTGGGCGGGCTTATTTCTGAGTTCTCTACTCTACTCCATTGATATATGTGTCTATCCTTCTGCTAATACTGTACAGTCTTGATTACTGTTTTAGTTTTCCAGCTGCTAAAATAAATGACATAAAGTGGGTTGGCTTAAACAATGGGAATTTTCTGGATCACTGTCTTGGGGCTAGAAGTCCAAAGCCAAGACATCAACATGGCAAAGCTTTCTTTCTGAACACCATGGCATTCTGGAGCTGGCTGGTTGTGATCCTTGGTCTTTGGCTTTTTTGTCACATGGCAATGCACATGGTGGTGTCTTCTTTATCTTCTGGGTTTTATTGACTTCCAGCTTCTTGCTTCTCCCCATGTCTTTCTCTTTTTATGGCTTTCTCTATAAGGCCTCCATTACTAGGATTAAGAGACATCCTGATCCAGTTGAGCCACACTTTAACTGAAGTAACCTCATCAGAAAGTCCTATTTACCCTGGGTTCACACCCACAGGGATGGATTAAAGACTATGAACATGTTTTTCTGGGATATATAACTCTAAGCCACCGCAGTTACCATAGCTGTATAATAAATCTTGAAATTGGTCAGTTCAGTTCTTTCTACTTTATTCTTTTTCAAAATTGTTTCCACTGTTCTAACTCCTTTGTCTTTACGTACAAATTTTTAGAGTATTCTTGTCTATATCTATAAAAATCTTGCTGGAATTTTCATAGTAACTGCATTACGCCCATGTAATTTTGGTAATATTGACATCTTTATTATGTTGAGTTTCCCAATTAGTAAGCACGATAGAGCTCTCTATTTATTTAGATTGCTCTGATTTCTCTCATCAGCACTTTGTAGTTATTACCATACAAATCCTGAGCACATTTTGTTGAATATTCATTTTTTTAGCAATTGGAAATAGTATTGCATTTTAAATTTGTGTTCCCATATTATTGCTATTATATAAAAATATAGTTGATTTTTGTATGTTGATTTTGTATCCTGTGGCCTTCCTCATTTATTAGTCCTAGTAATAGTAATAACTCACTTATTAGTTCTAAGAGTTTTCTTGGGATTTTCTACATAGACAATCATGCCATATGCAAATAGGGAGAGTTTTATTTCTTCCTTCCTGATTGCTATGACTTTTATTTCTTTTTCTTACTTTATTGCATGGGCTAGAATTTCCAGTACCATATTGAAGAAGATTGGCAAGAACAAACATCCTTGCCTTGTTCTTATCATGTGAAGAAAGCATTCAGTCTTTCAATCTTACGTATAATATTTGTGGTAGGGTTTTTTTTTTTAACTTTTTTTAATTAATTAAAAAAATTAACAAAACATTTAGATGTCATTCCATTCTACATATACAATCAGTAATTCTTAATATCATCACATAGTTGCATATTCATCATTTCTTAATACATTTGCATCGATTTAGAAAAAGAAATAAAAAGACAACAGAAAAAGAAATAAAATGATAATAGAGAAAAAAAAAGACTATACATACCATACCCCTTACCCCTCGCTTTCATTTACCACTATTTCAAACTGAATTTATTTTAATATTTGTTCCCTCTATTATTTATTTTTATTCCATATGTTCTACTCTTCTGTTGATATAGTAGCTAAAGGGAGCATCAGACATAAGGTTTTCACATTCACAGAGTCTCATTGTGAAAGCTATATCATTGTTCAATCATCATCAAGAAACATGGCTACTGGAGCACAGCACTACATTTTCAGGCAGTTCCCTCCAGCTTCTCCACTACATCTTGAACAACAAGGTGATATCTACTTAATGCATAAGAATAACCTCCAGGATAACCTCTCGACTCTGTTTGGAATCTCTCAGCCATTGACACTTTGTCTCATTTTACTCTTCCCCCTTCTGGTCAAGAAGTTTCTCTCAATCCCTTGATGTTAATTCTCAGCTCATTCTAGGGTTTTTCTCAGTCCCTTGATGCTGAGTCTCAGCTCATTCCAGGATCTCTGTCCCACGTTGCCAGGAAGGTCCACACCCCTGGGAGTCATGTCCCACACAGAGAGGGGGAGGGTGGTGAGACTGCTCGTTGTGTTGGCTGGAGAGAGGGGCCACATCTGAGCAACAAAAGAGGCTCTCTTGGGGGTGACTCTTAGGCCTAAATTTTAAGTAGACTTGACCTATCCTTTGTGGGGTTAAGTTTCATGTGAACAAACACCAAGACTGGGGGCTCAGCCTATAGCTTTGGTTATCCACCTGCTTGTGAGAATATCAAGAATTCAACTTGGGAAAGTTGAATTTCTCCCCACTCTCACCATTCCCCGAAGGGGGCTTGCAAATACTTTTCCAGTCACTCATCAAATCATTCTGGGATTCATCGGGGGATCACTCTGGACAAATGTGGTAGGGTTTTGTAGATTCCCTTTATCAAATTGAAGATGTTCCCTGCTATTCCTAATTTTCTAAGAGTTTTTTTATCATTAAAAATCATGAATAGATGTTGAATTTTATCAAAGAAATTTTCTGCATCAGTTGATATAATCATGCCTGTTAATATAATCATAGCCTGTTAATATGGTTAATTACAATGATTGACTTTTTTTCATTTTCAAATTTTTTATTTCAGGAAAATATAAAGATGCAAATGTTTTTATAGTGCACATATGAAAATCATAACCACCAAAAATGGATATCTTATTTATCTTCTCCATAGGCATATTTAAATAAAATATCTGAAAAATCATTGTAAAACCTGTGTTTGTACAATATGTTTCATAAACCAATTTAAAATGAAAGGAAACAAGGAAAGAAATCTACAGATACAGATTTCAGTTTCTTAAATTCAAAATATTAAACACTAGCTTAAACACCATTTGATTAACTATCAAAACTGTGTACGTCGTCTATCAAGTAGAAAGTTATTACAAATATAAACTTTGCTATAGAATGACCTATGTTACTAAACATTTTCAAATTTTGATTTCAGGAACCTATTTTATCTAATATTACTATTGCTGCTTATCTTATTTTTATTGTGAAAAATAACATGTATACAACGAAGCAATAAATTTCAAAGCACACTGCAACAATTAGTTGTAGAACAGATTTCAGAGTTTGGTAGGGTTGCAATTTCACAGTTTTAGATTTATCCTTCAGGCTACTTCAAGATATGGGACACTAAAATAAATACCAATATAATGATTCAGCAGTCATACTTATTTGTTAAATCCTATTTTCTCTGTGTAACTCCACCTTCTCCTTTAATCTTTCTTCCAATCTCCAGGGGTATATAGGCTATGCCCATTCTAACTTTTTCATACTGCAAAGAGCTGTCAATAATATAGGATAGGGAGATGTAGCTAGTTGATGTTCAAGAGGGGCTGGCTCCTCTGGGTTTCAGGACTTATCTGGCCTAGGAACCCATCTTGAGTTTGTAGTTTTCTGGAAAGTAATCACAGTGCATGGAATCTTTGTAGAATCTCAGATAATGCCCTAGGTGTTCTTTAGAGCTGGCAGGAATGGTTTTGCTTGGGGTTTGGCAAACCGTGATGAGTAGCAATGTCTAACTGTAGCTTGCTTCAGCGTGGCCTCCAGAGTAGCCTCTCGACTCTATTTGAACTCTCTCAGACACTGATATCTTATTTGCTGCAATTCCTTTCCCCCTTTTGGTCAAGAAGGCATTGTCAGTCCTATTGTGCCGGGGCCAGATTGATCCCTGGGAGTCATATCCCATGTTGCCAGGGAGGCTTTCACCCCTGGATGTCATGTCTCACATAGGGAGGAAGGTAATGATTTCACCTGCAGGGCTGGGTTTAGAGAGAGGGAGAGAGAGAGGCCACATCTGAGCAACAAAAGAGGCCACCTGGAAGTAACTCTTAGGCATAACTATAGGTAGGCTAAGCTTCTCTGCTACATAAATAAGATTCACAAGAGCAAGCCTCAAGATCAAGGGCTTGGACAATTTGACTTTGGAGTACGAAATGATTGACTTTTGAATATTGAACCAGACTTAAATCCCTCAAATACAACCACTTGGTTATGGCATATATATTGCTAAATCTTATTTGTTAATATTTTGTTAATAGTATTTGCATCTGTATTCATGAATAATATTGGTCTGTAGTTTTTCTTTCTTTCTGTTTGTGTGTTGTTTTTCTTTGATTTTGGTGTCAGGGCAATACTACTTTCATGAAGTATCCCTTTCTCTTCTCTCTCCTTGAAGAGACTATAGAATTAGTGCTAACTCTTAAAAAATATTTGATAAAGTTCTCTGGTGAAACAATTCATTTGGGGGAGTTTTTAAGTTATGAATTTAATTTCCTTATTAGTTATGGGGCAATTCAGATGATCTCCTTTATATTCAGTGAATTTTGGTATTTTTTGCTTGTGGGGAATTTGTCTATTTCATCTAAGTTAAATTTATATATGTAGAGTTCCTTATAGTGTTATTATTTCTTTGATGTCTGCAGGGTCTGAGTTGATACCCCTGGTTCATTACTAATATTGGTAATTTGTGTTTTTTCTCTCTCTTTCTTTGTCAGTAATTGTTATAGTTTGCTAGTGTAAAAAGGGATTTTATAAAGCTTAACAGTAGCTAATTTTTCCTGCTTAATTTCACTATTTATATATATTTTAGCTTCTGAAATATCCAGCAAAAGCATCTGTGTTATTTTATATTCATGGCTATGCATTTGGTGTGAGTTAAGAATTATAAAGAAAAGAATTATGGGTCTCATCAGGTTGAAAGTAAACAATCCGAGACTTTCCCAGGGCGGTTATCTGTTTCTCACCGCCCCCCTGACTCCTTGCTCCTAAATTACTTGTTGTAAAACTGCGGCTATCTGCAATAGCCACTCCCATGACTCAGGCTCAAGGAATGCTCGCTGTGAAACTGTTAAAAGTGCTTGTTGTAAAACTGCTCTTATCTGCTTTTTGCAAAACAGCACCTGTGACCCATGCTCGACCCCCACCCCCCTCATCTTACCCCTTTTAAAAACTTTTACAAACTCAGGTTTGGGGCTCTCTGTTCCTGCGTGTTCAGTGAGCCCCACACATGTGTGGAAAATAAACCCCTTGCATGTTGCATGAGAGAACGTCTCTTGGAGTCTTCCTTTGCATGGCAAAACTCTCAAATTCTTACATTTGGAGGTCCCACCGAGATCGGCTCTTCATAGGGGAGGCTCCAACAGCCTTCTCTCTCGGGGTAAGTGAGGCCTTTTTGTCTGAGGTGCGATCGCTTAGTCTGTCAGACTGGCAGTGACTGTCGGAGAGTCGCGTGAGCACTCCCTGACCGCAACCGACAGACGTGTCCAGGGGTTGCAGGTCACTCTCCCGAGGGACGCCTCGGGATTGGGGGACCTCCGGGGATGCCTGGAGGCTTCCTACAGGGCCGACTCTGTCTGTTTCCCTTCTGACAGGGGGAGACTCGATCACAGTCATCAGGCCAGTCTGAGCTGTGTCTCTGAAACCGTGTAAACGTGGTGTGCCGGCTCTGTGTGTGTCTGTCTGTATTTGTGTGTGTGTCTGTCTGTATTTGTGTGTTGGGAATTGTTTTTGTTTTAACAAAGATGGGTCAGGGAATGTCAACTCCACTTTCTCTGACCTTAAGACACTGGTCGGAGGTCAGGGAAAGAGGTCAGAATCTATCTTTTATTGTAAAGAAAGGCAAATGGCAGACCTTCTGCTCGGCTGAGTGGCCCTCTTTTAACGTGGAATGGCCTCGTGAAGGAGCTTTTCATCTACCCCTGATTCGGGCCATCAAGTCAGTCATCTTCCTCCCTGACCCGTACGGCCACCCGGACCAGCAGCCCTACATCATGGTTTGGCAGGACCTGTGTGAAAACCCACCTCCATGGGTAAAGCCGTTTCTCACTCCTCTTGGTCAACATGACTCTCCCTCTGTACTTCCAATCAAGGTGCCGGGTCCTTCTCAAGCTCTGAAACTCTATCCTTCCTTACCTCCTGCAGTCCTACCGGAATCCCAATCGGATCTATTCCTCTTCGATGCAGGTCCTTCTTCCCCTCCTCCTTACCCTTCAGCTCTGGTACAGGACCCCCCTTCTCTTAGCTCACCTTCTCCCTCCTCTAGTTCCCTCTCCCTGCCCTCTTACATTCAGGTTCACCAACAGATGATCCCAGATGAACCAGGACCAGCATATAGTACATGAAGCAGACGAGCACTAAGCCCATCTGATGTGGCGGTCACTCTCCCCCTCAGACCATACGGGCCTCCAGTGGATGATGGACACGGGGGAGAAATGCCCGCTCTACAATACTGGCCCTTTTCCTCCTCTGACTTATATAACTGGAAAAATAATAACCCTCCTTTTTCCGAGGCTCCCACTAGGCTGACTGGATTGGTGGAGTCCCTTATGTTCTCTCACCAGCCCACTTGGGATGATTGTCAACAACTCCTGGGGACTCTCTTCACCATGGAGGAGCGAGATCGGATCCTACTGGAAGCCAGGAAGCAAGTTCCTGGACAAGACGGGAGACCCACCCAACTCCAGCATATCATCGATGATCGGTTCCCGCTGCGCCGCCCTAATTGGGACCCGAACACCTCAGAAGGTAGGGAGCATCTGTCCATCTATCGCCAGACTCTAGTAGCGGGTCTCCGAGCAGCCACACGCCGGCCCACCAATTTGGCCAAGGTAAGAGAGGTTATCAGGGAGTGGACGAATCGCCCTCAGTCTTTTTAGAAAAACTAATGGAAGCATACCATAGATATACTCCCTTTGACCCTCAATCAGAGGATCAAAGAGCCTCAGTGGCCATGGCCTTTATCGGCCAATCAGCTCCAGACATTAGACGCAAGCTGCAGCGCTTAGACGGGTTGCAGGACCTAGCCTTGCGAGATTTAATCAAAGAAGCTGAAAAAGTGTTTTATAAGAGAGAAACAGAAGAGGAAAAAGAACAAAGGAACGAAAGAGAGAGAGAGGAAAAAGAGTTGGTGAGAGAGAAAAGGAGAATGAAAGAATTAACAAAGATCCTGGCCACAGTAGTTAAAAGAAACACTGAAGGTAGAGGACGAGCTGGAGAAAATCCCTCGGGTTGGCGTTATCGTACCCCTCTTAGTCCAGACCAGTGCGCCTACTGCAAAGAAACTGGGCACTGGGCCAAAAAATGTCCGAAAAAACGGAGGAGTACTAGGCCCCCAAATTGGCAACAACCGGCCACGTTGGCTCTAGGAAGTGAAGACTAGGGGAGTCAGGGCTCGGCACCCCTCCCCGAGCTCAGGATAAAATTTAATGTGGAGGGGGTACCAATTAATTTTGAAGTTGACACAGGAGCAGTAGTGTTGGCCCTCCAAGAACCTATAGGCCCGCTCTCTACAAAAAGGTCCTTGGTGCGGGGAGCAAATGGCAGTCGCTACCGCGCCTGGACTACTAAAAGAACCATGGACCTGGGGAAGGGGAAGCTTCAACACTCCTTCCTAGTTATCCCTGAGTGCCCTGCCCCGCTTATGGGAAGAGACTTGTTAACTAAACTAAGGGCGAGAATCACCTTCAATCCTAAGGGGCCAAAGTTGGAATTTTTAAACCCGCTAGTAAGCCAACCTGTAATAACTGCCCTCACCTTGCCAGTTGAAGAAAAATATCAGCTGTATATAAAATCAGAACAGCTCCACAGTTCTATTCCTCAGGCCTGGCTTGAAGAATTCCCTAATTCCTGGGCAGAAGTTGCCGGGTTAGGGTTGGCAGTCAATCAGCCCCCAATAATAGTGACCCTAAAGCCCACCACCTCTCCAATTCGGGTAAAACAATACTACTTAAGCAAGGAAGCCCAGAAAGGAATCAAGCCCCATATAGAGAAATTCCTTGGCTTGGGAGTACTTAAGCCCTGTCAATCAGCCTGGAACACTCCCTTATTGCCGGTCAAAAAGCCAGGGACTAGAGACTATAGACCGGTGCAAGACTTACGGGAAGTAAATAGCAGAGTGCAGGATATACATCCTATGGTGCCAAATCCCTATAACCTGCTCAGCACTCTCCTTCCTGAAAAGACTTGGTATACTGTGCTTGATCTAAAAGATGCTTTCTTCTGCCTGCCCTTGCATAAGGACAGTCAACCCTTGTTTGCTTTCGAGTGGGTCGATCCTGAGACGGGATCCTCGAACCAACTGACTTGGACACACTTGCCCCAGGGGTTCAAAAACTCCCCCACCATTTTTGACGAAGCTCTTCATAAAGACTTAAGCTCCTTCAGAATTCAGCATCCCAGAGTCACCTTGCTACAATATGTGGACGACTTACTGTTAGCAGCAGACACCAAGGAGGACTGTAAGTATGGAACCCGAAAATTGTTAGGTGAGCTAGCCGCATTGGAGTACCGAGGCTTGGCCAAAAAGGCCCAAATCTGTAAAAGGGAAGTAATCTTCCTGGGACATACTCTTAAAAATGGAAAGTGATGGCTCACCGAGGCTAGAAAGAAAACTGTAACACAGATACCCCCGCCCACGACCCAAAAGCAGCTACGAGAGTTCTTAGGGACAGCGGGATACTGCTGGTTGTGGATCCCAGGGTTTGCAGCCCTTGCTGCCCCATTATACCCCTTGCTCAAAGGGAGCGCTGATTTCCAGTGGGGAATAGAACAGCAGGAAGCCTTCGACAGCATTAAGAAAGCGCTCATGTCAGCTCCAGCTTTAACCCTCCCAGACGTGAATAAACCTTTCACGCTTTACATAGAAGAAAGGAGAGGCGTGGCTAGAGGGGTCCTAACACAGGCTTTAGGCCCCTGGAGGAGACCGGTGGCCTATCTGTCCAAGCGATTAGATTCAGTTGCCAGCGGATGGCCACGCTGTCTCAAGGCCATCGCGGCAGCTGCCCTCCTGGCAAAAGACGCAGACAAACTCAGTCTAGGACAGAAGCTGACCATAATAGCCCCTCACGCCCTGGAGAGCATAATCCGCCAGCCTCCAGATAAATGGATGTCAAATGCCAGAATTACCCACTATCAAAGCATCCTCCTAGACAAAGACAGGGTGACTTTCGGAGCCCCATCAGCTTTAAACCCGGCTACCCTGCTCCCGGACGAGACTGCGGGACCTGTGCTGCACACTTGCCAAGAGATATTAGCTGAAGAAACCGGAATCCGCAGAGACTTAAAAAACCAACCATTACCTAACTCAGAGGTAACCTGGTTTTCGGACGGAAGCAGCTTTCTCCAACACGGTAAGAGGCGAGCGGGAGCGGTGGTAGTCAGTGGGACAAAAGTTATTTAGTCTTCTAGCCTCCCGGAGGGAACATCTGCCCAAAAGGCTGAACTAATTGCCCTCACAAAAGCTCTAGAATTAGCAAAAGAAAAGTGAGCGACTATCTATACAGATAGCCGTTATGCCTTTGCTACTGCCCACGTACATGGGGCAATTTACCAATAAAGAGGGCTATTAACCTCAGCTGGTAAAGAAATCAAACACAAAGGAAATTCTTAAACTCCTGGCAGCAGTCATGCTTCCCAAAGAACTAGCCATTGTCCACTGTGCTAGCCATCAAAGGGGCTCGGACCCAATAACCATGGGTAATAAGCGAGCAGATAAAGAAGCAAAAGCGGCAGCAGTAAGGGACCCTATAAACTTGGTCCTAGTAACCAAAGAAAACCAGCAACCTCCTGAAACACTATCTGAGGTTACACCCCAAAAAGAATCGGAAGCCCTAGCTTACATACAGCAGGTCCATCAGCTCACTCACCTGGGGACAGGGAAACTACAGCAGCTCCTGCAAGACCAGAGGGAATTGTACCCTCTGGCAGCATCAAAAAGGAAAGAACTGGCAGATCGCATAGCCAGAGAATGTCAGGCATGTCAAATTATAAACGCCTACCCCACAAAAGCTCCTAATGGAAAAAGACTAAGGGAAACTTGACCTAGGCAGTTCTGGGAAGTCGACTTTACTGAAATTAAACCTGCAAAGTATAGACTTAAATACTTACTAGTTTTCGTAGACACCTTTACAGGATGGGTTGAAGCCTACCCAACTAAGAAAGAAACGGCCCAGGTCGTAGTCAAGAAAATTATGGAAGAAATTTTTCCCCGGTTCGGTCTACCAAAGGTAATAGGGTCAGATAACGGACCTGCATTTGTAGCCCAGGTAAGTCAGGGGGTGGCCAGGATATTGGGGATTGATTGGAAATTGCATTGCGCATACAGACCCCAAAGCTCAGGACAGGTAGAAAGAATGAACAGGACAATTAAAGAGATGCTAACCAAATTAGCTATAGAGACTGGCTTAAAAGATTGGCCCATGCTCCTGCCTTATGCCCTGTTCAGAGCCAGGAATACCCCCTCTGCTCTCTTATGTAATCTAACCCCTTATGAAATCTTATATGGGGCGCCACCTCCAGTCAAGGACATGTCCTCCATTCTAGAGATTAATAGTTCCCTGCATACCCCCTTGCTTGACAGGCTGCGAGCCTTAGGAAAAGCCCAGCGGTTCCTGTGGCGGCAGCTCTCCACCTCCTACCAGCCAGGAGACAACAGAACTCCGCATCAATATCAGGTGGGAGACTTCATCTACGTCCGCCGCCACCAGGTACAGACTCTTAAACCTCGCTGGAAAGGACCGTATCAGGTACTCTTGACCACCCCCACCGCAGTCAAGGTCGATGGCATCGCATCCTGGATCCATGCGTCTTATCTCAAACCTGTGCCTTCACCCTCTGAGTCCCAATGAAAACTGGAAAGGACTGACAATCCTCTCAAGCTGCGGGTTCGTAGGGTTACTACTTCTTCTCCTCCTTCCCCCAGGGGAACCCAGTTCCAACGAGCATAAGCCTTGGAAATGGACAATAACCAGATGGGATGATGGGAAGACTATAAAAACTTGGGAGGGAGCAGGGGAGCCTTCTTTTCTAGTGACCCCTTATAATCTTACCACTCTGGGGGTAACTGTCACTGCCGGTATAGGCACAGGGACTGCTGCTATTGTACATAGCAATCAACAAGCCAGTCAATTACAAGCTGCGATAAATCAAGACAAAAAAAAATAGAAAGATCTGTCTCAGCCCTTCAGAACTCTCTAACCTCCCTTTCAGAAGTAGTTCTGCAGAATAGGCGGGGACTTGACTTACTTTTCCTTAAAAAGGGGGAACTATGTGCAGCTTTAAAAGAACAGTGCTGTTTCTATGCGGATCACTCTGGTGTGGTTAAAAAGTCCATAACAAAACTCAGAGAGCGCCTTCGTGAAAGACAAAAAAAAAAATGAAATGAGAGGCGCAACAGGGATAATTTGAATCTTGGTTTACTAAGTCCCCCTGGTTAACGACGCTATTATTTGCTCTCGTTGGGCCTTTAATTCTGTTACTTTTAATAATAACTATAGGACCATATATTCTAAATAAAATTATACAGTTTTTACAGGGGCAGATTGAAAATGTCAAATTAATGCTCATCAGACAACAGTACTCAGTATTAAATAATCCAGAAAATCTCTAAAATTAGAGATATATATGAAAAGGAGTGGGGAATGTAAAAAGGGATTTTATAAAGCTTAACCGTAGCTAATTTTTCCTGCTTAATTTTGCTATTTACATATATTTTAGCTTCTGAAATATCCAGCAAAAGCATCTGTGTTATTTTATATTCATGGCTATGCATTTGGTGTGAGTTAAGAATTATAAAGAAAAGAATTATGGGCCCCATCAGGTTGAAAGTAAACAATCCGAGACTTTCCCAGGGCGGTTATCTGTTTCTCGCCCCCCCCCCCCCCCCCCCCCGACTCCTTGCTCCTAAATTACTTGTTGTAAAACTGCGGCTATCTGCAATAGCCACTCCCATGACTCAGGCTCAAGGAATGCTCGCTGTGAAACTGTTAAAAGTGTTTGTTGTAAAACTGCTCTTATCTGCTTTTTGCAAAACAGCACCTGTGACCCATGCTCGACCCCCACCCCCCTCATCTTACCCCTTTTAAAAACTTTTACAAACTCAGGTTTGGGGCTCTCTGTTCCTGCGTGTTCAGTGAGCCCCACACATGTGTGGAAAATAAACCCCTTGCATGTTGCATGAGAGAACGTCTCTTGGAGTCTTCCTTTGCGCGGCAAAACTCTCAAATTCTTACACTAGCTGCCAGAATGCAACACACCAGAGACAGATTGGCTTTCAATAAAAGGGGATTTATTTAGTTAATGTATAGTTCTTCAGAGGAAAGCAGCTAACTTTGGACTGAGGTTCTTTCTTACATGGGAAGGTGCAAGGCGATCTCTGCCTGCCTCTCCAGGTTTCTGGGTTCCAACAACTTTCCCCAGGGTGATTCCTTTCTGCATCTCCAAAGGCCTGGGCTGAGCTGCGAGTGCTGAAATGAGGTATGCTGAGCTGCTTTGGCTGTGCTACATTGAGCTTTTTCTTTAAAGCACCAGCCAATTAAATCAAACATCATTCATTACAGCAGGCACGCCTCTTAGCTGCAGATGTAATGAGCAACAGATGAGGTTCACGTACCATTGGCTCATGTCCACAGCAACAGAACTAGGCACGTTCACCTGGCCAAGTTGACAACTGAATCTAACTACCACAGTAATTCTAGCAATTTGTCAATTTTGTTGATCATTTGTAAGACAGTTGTTGCATCGATTTTCTCAATTGCTTTTCTCTCTTCAATTTCATTGATTTTTGCTCTTTATTATTTCTTTCCCTTTGGTTACTTTTGGTTTGTTTTGTTCTTTTTTTCCCTGGGCTTTCCTGAGTGGGAGTTTAAACTATTGATTTGAGACTTTTCCTCTTTTTTTTAATGTAAGCATTTAGTGCTACAAATTTCCTCTCAGCACCGCTTTAGCTGTTTCTCACAAATTTTAATAGGTTGTGCTTTCATTTTTGTTCAATTTCAGGTGTTTTTTTTTGTTTTTTGTATAGGCAGGCACCGGAAATCAAACCCAGGTCTCTGGCATGGCAGGCAAGAACTCTGCCACTGAGCCACCATGGCCCACCCCAATTCTATGTGTTTTTAAATTTCCTTGAGACTTCCTCTTTGACTCATGAATTATTTAGAAGTGTGTTATTTAATCTCCAAACTTTGGAAAGCTCCCTGTTGTGTTTCTGTTATTGATTTTTAGTTTTATCTGAATTGTGGTCAGGGACCATGCTTTGTTTCAATTTTTAAAATTTGTTTTATGGATCAGCATATGCTCCATTTTGGGATATATTCTATGAAAACTTGAAAATAATTTATATTCTTTTGCTGGGCAAAGTGTTCTAAATTTTTATTAGATTCTGATGCTGGCATTGAGTTTTTCTAAATCCTTGCTGATTTTCCAACTAAAGTTGTTCTATCAATTGTTGAGAGAGGAATGTTGAAGTCTCCAACTATAATTTTGGTTTGTCTTTTTGTCTTTTTAGTTCTGTCAGTTTTTGCTTCCCATGTTTTGTAATTCTGTTATTTAGTGTGCACAAATGTAGGGTATTGTCTTGTGAATTGACCCTTTCATTATTGCATAAATGTTCCTCTCTATCCCTGCTAATTTTTTATTGTCCTGAACTCTATTTTATCTGATATTAATATCACCAATCCAGCTTTCCTTTGACTGATGTTTGCATGATAGATCTTTTTCCACTCTTTAACTTTTATCCTTTCTATTTTGTTATATTTAAAGGCTAGTCTTAAATGGGAGAATGGACAGTTCATCTGGTAGTGGGTTTGAAGACTAAGGACATAGGCACAAATGCAGTAAAATAAGTTCTATAAAGAAAAGTAAAAGAAGGTAAAAGAATAGACAGGAATGATTAGGGGGACTATTTTACATACACCATTTTTCTGATCAAGTAATCTTTGGTCACAGACCTGTATGCAATGAGGGAGTGAACCAGGTAAATATTCGAAGGAGTTTCCAGGAAGAGGCACATTAAAACATTCACTGCAATTTTGGCCACCTAAAAAGTTGCTCACTAGAAGGAGCTGAGGCAGGAACAATGGAAAGTTCATGGACTTTGAGGGCAGATAGATTTGTGTTGGAGTCCTGGCTTGAGTCATGGGATGGGGTGAAAGGCATGTGTGTAGGGTTGGTTTTCCTGTTTCTATCAAGAGAACAAATGCCAAGATCAGAAGTTTCCATTCATTTTTCAATCCAGAGTCCCAGTGAGAGAGTAGAAACTCTACAGAGCAGCAGTCGTGCTCTTCGTCTAACTTCTCCTGGCCTTCACTTCTCAGACCTCCAGATACTACCATGGGGATGGTGATGGTTCCTTGACTGATGGGGATGGTCCCCCCAGAAAACCTCTCCTTTCCTCACTCTACCACCTTCTCCCCATCTTCCAGTTTGTCCTTTCAATCCATGCCCCCAAAGCATCAAGACTCTCTATTTTCCTAAATCATATCATTTTCCTTAGAAATTGCAAGTATTTAGCCTGCTTTTATGCCCTTGGAAATTGACACAGCCTTTAGCTTGTCTCATTACAGCTTCCCTACCTTCCCTCCCTCTCCCTATAGATCATTTGTCAGTGGGAAGTGAAGCAGGGGCAGAAGGCTTTCCTTTTCCTCACTCTACCCTTTTACCTTTAAAATTTGGACAATTTCTCACTGCTTGGATTGAATCTTCTTCCACGACCGTGCAACAAGATTCACAAGTGGTTCATATCTCCCCTGCTAGTATAATTTTCAAACCTTATTCTAAAAGAGTTTCTGCCTCCTGCATCCACCTTGATTTGCCTTACACATCTCCTGTGTTAATTTCCCCTACTGTTACCATGTGCAGGAATCCCTTCCCAGTTCTGGGGTTCTCCCCATCCCACCAACTGCAGAGGCTAAGAGCCATCCGCTATGCATATTCTGGGTCCCTGGAGTTGGATGTCCCTTTTACTGTCTCTTCCCAACTTCTATTTCATAATTCAGCTCATGGATCAGCTCCTAAAGGCAGATACCCCTACCGTACCTGCTCTACCTTCGTCTTCCTGGTGGGGTGAATGGTGCTGTGCTAGGCTTATTCTCATGTAACACTCATCACACTGAATATAAGGGTCATTTTCATGTCTGTTTCCCCCAATAGGTGGTGAACTTGAGGGGGGAGCAGGGCCTTTCATTGGCTCTTCCTCCATGCTTTGGTAAAACTGTGTGGATTCCAAATAAACAGTTATGTAAAATAAATGCTTATTTTACCCATCACACTAGCACTTTCCCATTCTGGTCAGAGGCAGGAGTGGTCTCAGGTTGGGACAGAAAACCCTGGTCTAGGATTTGAATAAGGAGAGAAGGCTGGGCATGTAATAACAAAAGGGGGGACCTGAAGGGAGGGATGCCCTTGATCTCAGTTTTTCTCTCTCTAGACAGGAAACCATAGTAAGCAAATGATGAGTGCACAAGGACCACAGAACTTGTGCTGGAGAAATGAGCAAAAATAAATGGAAAAACTGCTGATATTTAGGAGGCATAGATTGAGAGGAGATTCAGTGATGCTGTAGGGCAATGCCCTCTGTCTTGAAGTGTCAGGGTTTACATTTCTTTGAGAGGGGGCTGAGGGAGTGGTTCCATTTCCTGCCAACAGCTGCAGACCCACAGAAACCCCAACAGTGAGTGGTGTGTCCTCCAGCTGAAAGGTGACAAGTACACACCCCATGGTGGGAAATAAGTCAGGGTTGCTGCTTGTCCCACCCCTCCCGCATTAGTATGGCTTGCTGGGTGAGGGGTCCTTTCTTCTGAATACAAAGACTCCTAGCTGCAAGGACTTAAGCTGTTGCCCAAGTGATGGTTACAGACGAACCTTCCTAGGTGAAGTTGCACAATCTAGGGGGAAAGGAATCAACTATGACTGATAAATTAGTGAAACTTGACATTTAAGGATGATCTTGATAGAAAACTAAAGGCAGTAGACAGGGGACATTAAAAACCTCACTTACCCTAGAGAGGAAATTATGAACTGGTGGTCACAGTACACACCAAATGGTGATGGAATCAATGCATCTGTTGTTAGGAATGTGGCAGTAGGTGGAGGAGTGGGGCAGACCTTGGTACTGGACAGGAAGTAACTGAAATGATCATAGATCTTGGGAGGAAAGTGGAATATAAAGCATGTTTATGAAAATGCATAACCATCTTCCAAGGTTGGGGAAGAGTATGAGGAGATCTTGTATAATTGTTCTCCGTCTTTAGAGTGGGACCACCTAAGTGATATTTATGTGTGTGTGTTTGCTTTCAGCAAAATTGAGGAAGAAAGCTAATGGAGTCAGCGGCTGACAGACCATTAAACAACACTGATAATAATTACCTTGTGGTTTTCAGCATTTTACCTGGAAAAGGCTTAAAAAATTATCATTGTTATTAAAAAACAAAAACAACTTCCATTCCCATATATTTGTTTGTTTGAACAACTTTAAAAATTACAATAAAGAAATAAATGAAACAAATAGAAATAGAATTCATGCTGAACTTGGTCTTCTTCTGGCAACGTTACACTCTTCCAGGATTAAATGAATTAATACAGAATAAAAAAACACACCTTCCATTTCACTGAGATGCTTTTCCAATAAAACTTTATTCTTTATGTTTACTAATTGTTTATCAAAATATATAAATACATTATTTTGATTCAATATGTACTAATAAAGAATTGTGATAATGTTAAAAATAGAAGAAACTTTTTGTAACAGTAGTGCATTATGGCTATAGGAAATTAACCAAAGGCATTTCAAATCGATTGATGATTGATGATAGTTAATAAGGCTCTGGTAACCAGGAAATTGTTTGTGAATTAATCCTGATCTAGTTCATGTTACTGAACTCATTGGTTCAATCTGTTGGACATCACTTGGGATAAACCAATCATCATTTGTTGGCCAAACTACCAATTGACTGCTCTCGGCCAGATCCCCTTCGTTGGTTCAGTTAGCTGGGACCTTCAGAGGTGAGGTTCTCTGATACCATTATAAGAACTTACTTACCTTTCTTGCCTTACCAGGAATAGCTATGTCTATGAAGCCAGTAGTCAGTCCCATGAGCTCATCAGAGACAGCTGGAGACCTCTGGTTACTTAGCCATCTCTCTAAGATCCCAGCTGCTAGGTGTCATTTTGAGTCACAGGATAAAAGCAGGTGGATAGAAAGGGTCCTGGGAGTAGTGAGTGGTGTCTGGGGGGCAGTTGGAGTGGTAGAACCTCTTAACTGACCTCCCATACAGACAGTGAGCAGGTTCCCATCTTCTCTGCCTCCTAATTTCCTGGGATACATCATCCTTAAATGTTGCACTTTAAAAAGAAGAAGAAGAAAAATAGACAAATTTAGCAATACTTGCTTCCTTCATTTATGAATGAACAGAAAATTTATGTACCAAGTTAGTCATGGGAAGGAAGATGTTTATTTTTCTTTTAACTATTGGGCAGGAATATGTGAAGATGTGTGTTATATGGTTCTCAGTGTTTTTTTTTTTTAAGTTTTAAAATATGAATGACCATTTATTTTCAACACTCTGCAATATTGAGATTTCTTTGTTCTTTCTCGTGCAAAAACATTTTTTTAATTGATAGAACAATGTATAAGCACATACATTCTTAACATAAAACATTCCATACAGAGTGTAGAATCAATGGCTCACAATGTCATCATGTAGTAGTATATTCATCACCATGATAATTTTTTAGAACATTTGCTTCACTCCAGAAAAAGAAATAAAAAGAAAAAAGAAAAAACTCATACATACCATACCCCTTACCCCTCCTTCTCATTGACCACTAGTATTTCCATCTACTCAATATATATTTTTAAATTTTAACATTTATTCCCACTATTACTTATTTTTAATCCATATGTTTTATTCATCTGTCCACACAGTAGATAAAAGAGAAACAGACACAAGGTTTTCACAATCATCAATCACATTGTGAAAGCTATATCATTATACAATCAACTTCAAGAAACACGGCTTACTGGATACAGCTCTACAGTTTCA
The DNA here is from genome assembly GCF_023851605.1 of Tamandua tetradactyla. Lineage (NCBI taxonomy): Eukaryota > Metazoa > Chordata > Mammalia > Pilosa > Myrmecophagidae > Tamandua > Tamandua tetradactyla. The sequence continues at coordinate 47,964,922 of NC_135341.1, read as the reverse complement.
GGCACTTCCCTCTAACCTAATACACCTTAAATTAAAAAGGGAATATCTATATAATGCATAAGAATAACCTTCAGGATAAACTTTCTACTCTGTTTGAAAACTCTCAGCCATTGACACTTTATTTTGTCCCATTTCTCTCTTCTGCCTTTTAGTCAAGAAGTTTTTCTCAATCCCTTGCTGCTGAGTCTCAGCTCATTCTAGGATTTCTACCCACATTGCCAGGGAGGTTTATACCCCGGGAGTCATGTCCCACATAGAGAGGGGGAGAGCAGTGAGTTTGCATGCCGTGTTGGCTGAGAGAGAGAGACAGTCCACATCTGAGCAACAAAAGAGGTTCTCTGGGGGTACTTTCAGGCCTAATTTTAAGTAGGCTTAGCCTGTCCTTCGCAGGGATAAATTTCATGTGAAGAAATCCCAAGATTGAGGGCTTGGCCTATTGATTTGGTTGTCTCCACTGCTTGTGAGAATATCAGGGATTTTCCAAATGGGGAAGTTGAATTTTCTCCCTTTCTCACCATTCCCCCAAGGGGACTTTGCAAATACTTTTTTATTCACTGTTCAAATCACTCTGGGATTTATCAGGGCATTGCTCTGGACAAACCTACAAAATTACATGCCCTATTCAAGGTTACGTGCACTTATGGTGTTCAATTAAACTGTCCATATAAGTTATATTAGGAAATGCACTAGTCAAAATATAAATTTTGTTCCAAATGGACATTTTTTTGCTTTAGTCTCACACATAAGTTAAAGCTTAAAAATATTAATGACCATCTATTTCAACATCCTTAATATTGAGATTCCTTTGTTCTTCCTCATGCAAAAACATTTTTAAATTTGTACATTTAGTCACTATCATTGTACACTCCAGGCATTCCTAGATTATACCACCTCAGCCTTTATTGTCTATCTTTCCTTCTGGTTTCATTTGTGCCCCCAGCCCTCCTCCCTCTATCATTCTCACATTTAGATAGTACTGTGCTATCCATTTCTGAAGTTTTGCAATCAGTCCTGTTGCACAATTTGTATTCCTTCAGTTCCAATTACCCAATATCTACCCTATTTCTATCTCCTGATGGTCACTGTTCTTAACTGAAATTCCCCAAGTTCATTCATTAATGTTAGTTCATATACCAGTGAGACTATACAATATTTGTCATTTTGTTTCTGGGTAATCTCACTCAAGGTCCATCCATGTTGTTACATACTTCATAACTTTATTCTGTCTTACAGCTGCATAATATTCCATCATATGTATATGCCACATCTTGTTCAGACACTTGTCTATTGATGGACATTTGGGCTGTTTCCATCTCTTGTCAATTGTAAATAATGCTGCTATAAACATTGGTATGCAAATGTCCATTTGTGTCCTTGCCCTCGTGTCCTCTGAAGAGATACCTAGCAGTGGTATTGCCAGATCATATGACAATTCTATACTTAGCTTCCTGAGGAACCACCAAACTGCCTTCCACAGTTTTCACATTCCTACCAACAGTGGATAAAAGTGCCTCTTTCTCCACATCCTGTCCAGCCTTTGTCATTTTCTGTTTTTTATTTTTTTGGAAATGGCCATGCTAGTGAGTGTGAGATGATATCTCATTATGGTTTTGATTTGCATTTCCCTAATAGCCAGTGAAGTTGAGTATCTTTTCATGTGCCTTTTAGCCATTTCTAGTTCCTCAATTTCCAACTATTTGAATTGGTGCCAATTCAAATCAAGAGGTTTCACTTTTAAAAATCCCCTATTTTCAGTCAGTAAAAGATTTGGAAATACCGCGGTTAAGCATCTTAAAGCCTCAGTATCTTGGAGATGAGTCGAACTGCCATCTTATGATGGGAATACCAGCTCCAATTTGACCCCACCAGACTCCTCATTCCTACCTGGCCCTTGTAGGCATTTGGGACAGTGACGTCTGCTTTAGTGCTGAGGACGTCCACTAGGGACCTCTGGTGAGACGAAGTTTGCATTCCTGGGCTTTGAGGATGCCTCGGCCCTGTTAAGTTCCCCAGAACAAAGGACAGATTATAGCCAATATTTAGCAGTAACACTAAAATTAAGCAAGAGTTTTCTTTAGATGTGAGGAGTAAGTATAAAAAAGTCTAAGAGGGCCGGCCCGCCACGAGGCGCCCCCGCCCCGCAGCAGCCGAGTCGCCCGCCCTCCTTCTCCCCTCTCCTCCCCCTCCTGCTCCGGCTGCTCTCCAACCACCACGGTGCCCTCTTCCCCCGCCTTCACCGTGCTCCTCCGCCACCAGCCTCGACAGCCTTGCCGCCCTCACCTTTCCTCCTCCAGAACAACTACTGGGGGAGTGGAGATAATACAGAGCAGCTCCGGGAGCCACGAGGGAGATCAAAGGGACAGCGTACCCCATCCTGGAACGGCTGACTATCTGGCAGAACCAGCTCCGGTGAGATCACCAAGGGGCACGGGCTTTCCTGGGTGGGACGGCAAGCGACCGGAGTCCCTCCCTTCCACCTTCCCAGGCCAGCTGGTAGAATTGGACAGGCGGTCCCCTTAGGCCGCGGCGGCTGGTGCCCCCACCACACGAGGCCCCCCGGAACAACTGAGATAGTTGGGTCGGAAATCCCCAGACTGCGGAGAACAGTGACCGGGGGATCCCTTCCAAACACGTGACTCCCCCGTCGGCTGGGAACAGTGCACTCTCCCGGGCTGCGACAGCTGGCGCCCTCCCGCCACGCTTGGTGCCCCGGGCCGACTAGCTAATTTGGCTGAACGCTCTCCTGTGCTGCGACGGCCGGCGACCCTCCCCGCATTCAGAACCCCAGGCGGCTGGCATTCTTCCAAGACGCTTCGGCTGCGGAACCTCCCCTACGGCGAGAATTTTCCAGAGTTAAAGGACCCACAGCAACTTTCACTGGTGGAACCCACAGACAAACGTGTGCCACGAGCGCCACCTACTGGGCAGGATAAGAAAAACAGAACCCAGAGATTGCACAGAAAAATCTTTCAACCTGTGGGGTCGAACACCTGGGGATATCTGACTAAATGCCCAGACGCCAGCAGAAGATAACGGATCACGCTCAGAAAATTGAACATATGGCCCAGTCAAACGAAGAAACCAATAGTTCAAATGAGATAAAAGAGCTGAAACAACCAATGCTGAATATACGAACAGAAATGGAAAACCTCTTCAAAAATGAAATCGATAAATTGAGGGAGGACATGAAGAAGACATGGGCTGAACATAAAGAAGAAATAGAAAAACTGAAAAAACAAATCACAGAACTTATAGAAGGGAAAGATAAAGTAGAAAAGATGGAAAAAACAATGGATACCTACAATGACAGATTTAAAGAAACAGAAGATAGAATTAGTGATTTGGAGGATGAAACATCTGAATTCCAAAAAGAAACAGAAACTATCCGGAAAAGAATGGAAAAATTTGAACAAGGTATCAGGGAACTCAAGGACAATGTGAACCGTACAAATATACGTGTAGTGGGTATCCCAGAAGGAGAAGAGAAGGGAAAAGGAGGAGAAAAACTAATGGAAGAAATTATCACTGAAAATTTCCCAACTCTTATGAAAGACCTAAAATTACAGATCCAAGAAGTGCAGCACACCCCAAAGAGATTAGACACAAATAGGCGTTCCCCAAGACACTTACTAGTTAGAATGTCAGAGGTCAAAGAGAAAGAGAGGATCTTGAAGGCAGCGAGAGAAAAACAATCCGTCACATACAAGGGAAACCCAATAAGACTATGTGTAGATTTCTCAGCAGAAACCATGGAAGCTAGAAGACAGTGGGATGATATATTTAAGTTACTAAAAGAGAAAAACTGCCAGCCAAGACTCCTATATCCAGCAAAATTGTCCTTCAAAAATGAGGGAGAAATTAAAACATTCTCAGACAAAAAGTCACTAAGAGAATTTGTGACCAAGAGACCAGCTCTGCAAGAAATACTAAAGGAAGCACTAGAGTCAGATACAAAAAGACAGAAGAGAGAGACATGGAGAAAAGTGTAGAAAGAAGGAAAGTCAGATATGATATATATAAGACAAAAGGCAAAATGGTAGAGGAAAATATTATCCAAACAGTAATAACTCTAAATGTCAATGGACTGAATTCCCCAATTAAAAGACATAGACTGGCAGAATGGATTAAAAAACAGGATCCTTCTATATGCTGTCTACAGGAAACACATCTTAGACCCAAAGATAAATATAGGTTGAAAGTGAAAGGTTGGGAAAAGATATTTCATGCAAACAACAACCAGAAAAGAGCAGGAGTGGCTATACTAATATCCAACAAATTAGACTTCAAATGTAAAACAGTTAAAAGAGACAAAGAAGGACACTATATACTATTAAAAGGAACAATTAAGCAAGAAGACATAACAATCATAAATATTTACGCACCGAACCAGAATGCCCCAAAATACGTGAGGAATACACTGCAAACACTGAAAAGGGAAATAGACACATATACCATAATAGTTGGAGACTTCAATTCACAACTCTCATCAATGGACAGAACATCTACACAGAGGATCAATAAAGAAATAGAGAACCTGAATATTACTATAAATGAACTTGACTTAACAGACATTTATAGGACATTACATCCCACAACAGCAGGATACACCTTTTTTTTTCAAGTGCTCATGGATCATTCTCAAAGATAGACCATATGCTGGGTCACAAAGCAAGTCTTAACAAATTTAAAAATATTGAAATCATACACAACACTTTCTCGGATCATAAAGGAATGAAGTTGGAAATCAATAATAGGCAGAGTGCCAGAAAATTCATAAACACATGGAGGCTCAACAACACACTCTTAAACAACAAGTGGGTCAAAGAAGAAATTGCAAGAGAAATTAGTAAATACTTAGAGGCAAATGAAAATGAAGACACAACATATCAAAACTTATGGGACGCAGCAAAGGCAGTGCTAAGAGGGAAATTTATTGCCCTAAATGCCTTTATCAGAAAAGAAGAAAAGGCAAAAATGCAGGAATTAACTGTCCACTTGGAAGAACTGGAGAAAGAACAGCAAACTAATCCCAAAGCAAGCAAAAGGAAAGAAATAACAAAGATTAGAGCAGAAATAAATGAAATTGAAAACATGAAAACAATAGAGAAAATCAATAAGACCAGAAGTTGGTTCTATGAGAAAATCAACAAGATTGATGGGCCCTTAGCAAGATTGACAAAAAGAAGAAGAGAGAGGATGCAAATAAATAAGACTAGAAATGAAAGAGGAGACATAACTACTGACCTCATAGAAATAAAGGAGGTAATAACAGGATACTATGAACAACTTTACACTAATAAATACAACAATTTAGAAGAAATGGACAGGTTCCTGGAAAGACATGAACAACCAACTTTGACTCAAGAAGAAATAGACGACCTCAACAAACCAATCACAAGTAAAGAGATTGAATTAGTTATTCAAAAGCTCCCTAAAAAGAAAAGTCCAGGACCAGACGGCTTCACATGTGAATTCTATCAAACATTCCAGAAAGAATTAGTACCTACTCTCCTCAAACTCTTCAACATAATCGAAGTGGAGGGAAAACTACCTAATTCATTCTATGAAGCCAACATCACCCTCATACCAAAACCAGGCAAAGATATTACAAAAAAAGAAAACTACAGACCAATCTCTCTAATGAATACAGATGCAAAAATCCTCAATAAAATTCTAGCAAATCGTATCCAACAACACATTAAAAGAATTATACATCATGACCAAGTAGGATTCATCCCAGGTATGCAAGGATGGTTCAACATAAGAAAATCAATTAATGTAATACACCATATCAACAAATCAAAGCAGAAAAATCACATGATCATCTCAATTGATGCAGAGAAGGCATTTGACAAGATTCAACATCCTTTCCTGCTGAAAACACTTCAAAAGATAGGAATACAAGGGAACTTCCTTAAAATGATAGAGGGAATATATGAAAAACCCACAGCTAATATCATCCTCAATGGGGAAAAATTGAATACTTTCCCCCTAAGATCAGGAACAAGACAAGGATGTCCACTATCACCACTATTATTCAACATTGTGTTGGAAGTTCTAGCCAGAGCAATTAGGCAAGAAAAAGAAATACAAGGCATCAAAATTGGAAAGGAAGAAGTAAAACTATCACTGTTTGCAGACGATATGATACTATATGTAGAAAACCCAGAAAAATCCACAACAAAATTACTAGAGCTAATAAATGAGTACAGCAAAGTAGCAGGCTACAAGATCAACATTCAAAAATCTGTAGCTTTTCTATACACTAGTAATGAACAAGCTGAGGCGGAAATCAAGAAACGAATCCCATTTACAATTGCAACTAAAAGAATAAAATACCTAGGAATAAATTTAACCAAAGAGACAAAAAACCTATATAAAGAAAACTACAAAAAACTGTTAAAAGAAATCACAGAAGACCTAAATAGATGGAAGGGCATACCGTGTTCATGGATTGGAAGACTAAATATAGTTAAGATGTCAATCCTACCTAAATTGATTTACAGATTCAATGCAATACCAATCAAAATCCCAACAACTTATTTTTCAGAAATAGAAAAACCAATAAGCAAATTTATCTGGAAGGGCAGGGTACCCCGAATTGCTAAAAACATCTTGAGGAAAAAAAACGAAGCTGGAGGTCTCGCGCTGCCTGACTTTAAGGCATATTATGAAGCCACAGTGGTCAAAACAGCATGGTATTGGCATAAAGATAGATATATCGACCAATGGAATCGAATAGAGTGCTCAGATATAGACCCTCTCATCTATGGACATTTGATCTTTGATAAGGCAGTCAAGCCAACTCACCTGGGACAGAACAGTCTCTTCAATAAATGGTGCCTAGAGAACTGGATATCCATATGCAAAAGAATGAAAGAAGACCCATCTCTCACACCCTATACAAAAGTTAACTCAAAATGGATCAAAGATCTAAACATTAGGTCTAAGACCATAAAACAGTTAGAGGAAAATGTTGGGAGATATCTTATGGATCTTACAACTGGAGGTGGTTTTATGGACCTTAAACCTAAAGCAAGAACACTGAAGAAGGAATTAAATAAATGGGAGCTCCTCAAAATTAAACACTTTTGTGCATCAGAGAACTTCATCAAGAAAGTAGAAAGACAGCCTACACAATGGGAGACAATATTTGGAAACGACATATCAGATAAAGGTCTAGTATCCAGAATTTATAAAGAGATTATTCAACTCAACAACAAAAAGACAGCCAACCCAATTACAAAATGGGAAAAAGACTTAAACAGACACCTACCAGAAGAAGAAATACGGATGGCCAAGAGGCACATGAAGAGATGCTCAATGTCCCTGGCCATTAGAGAAATGCAAATCAAAACCACAATGAGATATCATCTCACACCCACCAGAATGGCCATTATCAACAAAACAGAAAATGACAAGTGCTGGAGAGGATGCGGAGAAAGAGGCACACTTATCCACTGTTGGTGGGAATGTCAAAGGGTGCAACCACTGTGGAAGGCAGTTTGGCGGTTCCTCAAAAAGCTGAATATAGAATTGCCATACGACCCAGCAATACCATTGCTAGGTATCTACTCAAAGGACTTAAGGGCAAAGACACAAACGGACATTTGCACACCAATGTTTATAGCAGCGTTATTTACAATTGCAAAGAGATGGAAACAGCCAAAATCTCCATCAACAGAAGAGTGGCTAAACAAACTGTGGTATATACATACGATGGAATATTATGCAGCTTTAAGACAAGATAAACTTATGAACCATGTAATAACATGGATGGACCTAGAGAATATTATACTGAGTGAATCCAGCCAAAAACTAAAGGACAAATACTGTATGGTCCCACTGATGTGAACGGACATTCGAGAATAAACTTGAAATATGTCATTGGTAACAGAGTTCAGCAGGAGTTAGAAACAGGGTAAGACAATGGGTAATTGAAGCTGAAGGGATACAGACTGTGCAACAGGACTAGATACAAAAACTCAAAAATGGACAGCACAATAATACCTAATTGTAAAGTAATCATGTTAAAATACTGAATGAAGCTGCATCTGAACTATAGGGTTTTTTTGTTTTTGTTTGCTTGTTGGTTTGTTTGTTGTTGTTGTTTTTTACTATTACTACTACTTTTATTTCTTTTCTTTATATTAACATTTTATATCTTTTTCTGTTGTGTTGCTAGTTCCTCTAAACCGATGCAAATGTACTAAGAAACAATGATCATGCATCTATGTGATGATGTTAAGAATTACTGAGTGCATATGTAGAATGGTATGATTTCTAAATGTTGTGTTAATTTCTTTTTTTTTCTTTCCGTTAATAAAAAAATAAAAAAAAAAAGTCTAAGAGACAAAGGGAATAAAAGAGTCAGATGTACATCAGACATCCAACTTTCTTTACTAGAACAAAAACAAGCAAAACAAAAAAGGGAATTCCTTATGCTCTCGTACTTATCTCTGCCAAAGCACTTGCCATAAGAGACTACAGTCAGTTGTTTGTGGATTTGTCTCTAACTAAACTTCATGTTTTTCATATGTAAAATGAGACTTATCCTTTCTGTCATACCCCAGGCTCCCAGACTTCCGGATAGTAATACCAAATAAGAAAGGTTCTATAAATTGTAAAGTGCTCCGTATACTATGGTTGTTGTAAATTACTGAATAATTATCAGCTAAACTTCAAAGCAAGCTCTAGGACAGGTACTGAATTTGCTGGAGTGAACTGAATGTACTTCATTTCAATAAACCTGCACTGGAAATTATACTGCACAGGGTCTCAAGCTAAAACACGCTTTTAAACAACATAATTTATCTTATTTAATCCTCACAACATTCTCTCAGAGGCAGGCATTATTAGCTCCATTGAACATCTAATTTTGAGCATGACAAAGAGGAGACGGAGAGATTAGGATATTTGTTCCAGAGCATAGGAAAAGTAGAGGTTTGAAGGTAGGTAGATATCTAACTGGAGAGCCACCATAATGAGTCAGAGGCTGAGAAAAGTCAGAATGTGAGTTGGAGAACTGGGCCTCTTTAATCTTCCAGATCCTTCCGTCCTGTCTTCCTCTGTTGTCTTCTTTTTTTTTTTTTTTTTTTTTTAACATTTGTTCCCCCTATTATTTATTTTTATTCCATATGTCCTACTCGACTGTTGACCTGGTAGATAAAAGGAGCATTAGACACAAGGCTTTCACAATCACACAGTCACACTGTGAAAGCTATATCATTATACAGTCATCTTCAAGAAATATGGCTACTGGAACACAGCTCCACATTTTCAGGCAGTTCCCTCCAACTTCTCCATTACATCTTGAATAACAAGGTGATAGCTACTTAATGTGTAAGAATATCCTCCAGGATAACCTCTCGGCTCTGTCTGGAATCTCTCAGCCATTGACACTTTGTCTCATTTCACTCTTCCCTCTTTTGGTCGAGAAGGTTTTCTCAATCCCTCGATGCTGGGTCTCAGCTCATCCTAGGATTTCTGTCCCACGTTGCCAGGAAGGTCCACACCCCTGGGAGTCATGTCCCACATAGACAGGGGGAGGGTGGTGAGTTTGCTTGTTGTGTTGGCTGGAGAGAGAGGCCACATCTGAGCAAGAAAAGAGGCTTTCTTGGGGGTGACTCTTAGGCCTAATTTTAAGTAGGCTTGACCTATGCTTTGTGGGGTTAAGGTTCATATGAACAAACTCCAAGACTGTGGGCTCAGCCTATAGCTTTGGTTGTCCACACCGCTTGTGAGAATATCAAGAATCCAACTTGGGGAAGTTGAATTTCTCTCCGTTCTCACCATTCCCCAAAGGGGACTTTGCAAATACTTTTTTATTTACTGTTCAAATCACTCTGGGATTTATCAGGGCATCACTCTGGACAAACCAACAAAATCTTATGTCCTACTCAAGGTTCCATGTACTTATGGTGTTCAATTAAGCTGTCTACATAAGTTATATTAGGAAATTTATTTGTACCAAATAAACATTTTTTTGCTTTAGTCTCACACATAAGTTGAAATTTTAAAATATTAATTACCATCTATTTTCAGCACCCTGCAGTAATGACATTCCTTTGTTCTTCCTCATGCAAAAACATTTTTAAAATTTGTACATTTAGTCACTATCATTACACACTCTAGGCATTTCTAGATTATACCATCTCAATCTTTATCGTCTATCTTTCTTTCTGATTTCATTTGTGCCCCCAGCCCTCCTCCCTCTATCATTCTCACATTCAGCTTCATTCAGTGTTTTAACATAATTGTATTACAGTTAGGTAGTATTGTGCTGTCCATTTCTGAGTTTGGCATTCAGTCCTGTTGCACAATCTGTATCCATTCAACTCCAATTACTCAATATCTTACCCTATTTCTATCTCTTGATGGTCTCTGTTACCAACGGAATTCTCCAAGTTTATTCATTAATGTCAGTTCATATCAGTGAGACCGTACAGTATTTGTCCTTTTGTTTCTGGCTAATCTCACTCAGCATAATGTCCTTAAGGTCCATCCATGTTGTTACATACTTCATAACTTCATTCTGTCTTACAGCTGCATAATATTCCATCGTATGTATATGCCACAGTTTGTTTAGCCACTTGTCTGTTGGACATTTTGGCTGTTTCCATCTCTTGGCAATTGTAAATAATGCTGCTATAAACATTGGTGTGCAAATATCCGTTTGTGTCCTTGCCCTCATGTCCTCTGAGTAGATACCTAGCAATGGTATTGCTGGGTCATATGGCAATTCTATATTTAGCTTTTTGAGGAAATGCCAAACTGCCTTCCACAGCGGTTTTACCCTTTGACATTCCCACCAACAGTGGATAAGTGTGCCTCTTTCTTCATATCCTCTCCAGCACTTGTCATTTTCTCTTTTATTGATAATGGCCATTCTGGTGGGTGTGAGATGATATCTCATTGTGGTTTTGATTTGCATTTCTCTAATAGCCAGGGAAGTTGAGCATCTTTTCATGTGCCTTTTGGCCATTTGTATTTCCTCTTTGAGAAGTGTTTGTTCAAGTTTTTTTCCATTTTGTAATTAGGTTGGCTGTCTTTTGTTGTTGAGTTGAACAATCTCTTTATATATTCTGGATACTAGACCTTTATCTGATATGTCGTTTTCCAAATATTGTCTCCCATTGCGTAAGCTGTCTTTTTACTTTCTTGATGAAGTTCTTTGATGTGCAAAAGTGTTCAATTTTGAGGAGTTCCCATTTATTTCTTTCTTTCTTCAATGCTCTAGCTTTGGGTGTAAGGTCTAGAAAACCGCCTCCAAGTATAAGATTTATAAGATATTTCCCTACACTTTCTTCTAACAGTTTTATGGTCTTAGATCTAATGTTTAGGTCTTTGATCCATTTTGAGTTAACTTTTATATAGGGTGTGAGATATGGGTCCTCTTTCATTCTTTTGCATATAGATATTCAGTTCTCTAGGCACCATTTATTGAAGAGATTGTTCTGTCCCAGGTGAATTGGCTTGACTGCCTTATCAAAGATCAATTGTCAAAGATGAGAGGGTCTATATCTGAACACTGTATTAGATTCCATTGGTCAATGTATCTATCTTTATGCCAGTACCATGCTGTTTTGATCACTGTAACTTCATAATGTGCCTTAAAGTCAGGTAGTGTGAGACCTCCGACTTCACTTTTTTTTTCTCAGGATACTTTTAGCTATTCGGGCACCCTGCCCTTCTAGATAAATTCGGTTATTGGTTTTTCTATTTCTGAAAAGTAAGTTGTTGGGATTTTGGTTGTTATTGCATTGAATCTGTAAATCAATTTAGGTAGAATTGACATCTTAACTATATTTAGTCTTCCAATCCTGAACACAGTATGCCCTTCCATCTATTTAGGTCTTCTGTGATTTCTTTTAACAATTTCTTGTAGTTTTCTTTGTATAGATCTTTTGTCTCTTTAGTTAAATTTATTCCTAAATATTTTATTCTTTTGGTTGCAATTGTAAATGGAATTCATTTTTTGATTTCCCCCTCACATTGTTCATTACTAGTGTATAAAAACACTACAGATTTCTGAGTGTTGCTCTTGTAACCTGCCACTTTGCTGTACTCGTTTATTAGCTCTAGTAGTTTTGCTGTGGATTTTTCAGGGTTTTCGACATATAGTATCATATCATCTGCAAACAGTGAGAATTTTACTTCTTCTTTTCCAATTTTGATGTCTTGTATTTCTTTTTCTTGTCTAATTGCTCTGGCTAGAACTTTCAACACAATGTCGAATAACAGTGGTGATGGTGGACATCCTTGTCTTCTTCTTGATCTTAGGGGGAAAGTTTTCAGTTTTTCCCCATTGAGGATGATATTAGCTGTGGGTTTTTCCTATATTCCTTTTATCATTTTGAGGAAGTTGCCTTTTATTCTTATCCTTTGAAGTGTTTTCAACAGGAAAGGATGTTGAATTTTGTCAAATGCCTTTTCTGCATCAATCGAGATGATCATGTGGTTTTTCTGTTTTGATTTGTTGACATGGTGTATGACATTAGTTGATTTTCTTATGTTGAGCCATCCTTGCATACCTGGGATGAATCCTACTTGGTCATGATGTATAATTCTTTTAATGTGTTGCTGGATTTTACTTGCTAGAATTTTATTGAGGATTTTTGCATCTGTATTCATTAGAGAGATTGGTCTGCAGTTTTCTTTTCTTGTAATATCTTTGGCTTTGGTATGAGGGTGATGCTGGCTTTGTAGAATGAGTTAGGTAGCTTTTCTTCCTCTTCCATTTTTTTGAAGAGTTTGAGCAGGATTGGTCTAATGCTTTCTGGAATGTTTGGTAGAATTCACATATGAAGCTGTATGGTCTTGGACTTTTCTTTTTGGGAAGCTTTTTAATGACTGGTTCAATTTCTTTACTTGTGATTGGTTTGTTGAGGTCGTCTATTTCTTCTCGAGTCAAAGTTGGTTGTTCTTGCCTTTCTAGAAGGTTGTCCATCTACATTGTTGTATTTATTAGCATAAAGTTGCCCATAGTATCATGTCATTACCTCCTTTATTTCTGTGGGGTCAGTGGTTATGTCTCCTCTTCCGTTTCTGATCTTATTTATCTGCATCCTCTCTCTTCTTCTTTTTATTAATCTTGCTAAGTGTTCATCAATCTTGTTGATTTTCTCATAAAACCAGCTTCTAGTTTTGTTGATTTTCTCGATTGTATTCATGTTCTCAATTTCATATATTTCTGCTCTAATCTTCATTATTTCTTTCCTTTTGCTTGCTTTGGGGATAGTTTGCTGTTCTTTCTCTACTTTTTCCAAGTGGACAGTTAATTCCTCACTTTTTGCCCTTTCTTCTTTTTTTGATATAGGCATTTAGGGCAATAAATTTCCCTCTTAGCACTGCCTTTGATGCATCCCATAAGTTTTGATATGTTGTGTTTTCATTTTCATTTGCCTCAAGATATTTACTCCTTTCTCTAGTAATTTCTTCCTTGACCCACTGGTTGTAAGAGTGTGTTGTTGAGCCTCCAAATATTTGTGAATTTTCTGGCACTCTGCCTATATTATTGATTTCCAACTTCATTCCTTTGTAATCTAAGAAAGTGTTTTGTATGATTTCAATCTTTTAAAATTTGTTAAGACTTGCTTTGTGACCCAGCATATGATCTATCCTTGAGAGTGATCCATAAGCACTTGAGAAAAAGGTGTATCCTGCTGTTGTGGGGTGTAATGTTCTATAAATGTCTGTTAAGTCTAGCTCATTTATTGTATTATTCAAATTCTCTGTTTCTTTACTGATCCTCTGTCTAGATATTCTGTCCATTGATGAGAGTGGGGAATTAAAGTCTCCAACTATTATGGTAGATGTGTCTATTTATCTTTTCAGTGTTTGCTGCATGTATTTTGGAGCATTCTGGCTCAGTGCATAAGTATTTATGATTGTTATGTCTTCTTGAGGAATTGTTCCTTTTATTAATACATAGCATCCTTCTTTGTCTCTTTTAACTGTTTTACATTTGAAGTCTAATTTGTTGGATATTAGTATAGCTCCTCCTGATCTTTTCTGATTGTTATATGCATGAAATATCTTTCCCCAACCTTTCACTTTCAACCTATGTTTATCCTTGGGTCTAAGATGTGTTTCCTGTAGACAGCATATAGATGGGTCCTGTTTTACAATCCATTCTGCCAGTCTATGTCTTTTGATTGGGGGTTTTAATCCATTAACATTTAGTGTTATTGCTGTACGGGTAGCACTTTTTTCTACCATTTTGCCTTTTGGATTTTATATGTCATATCTAATTTTCCTTCTTTTTACCTTTATTCATAAGTCTTCATTTCTACACTCTTCTCCACACCTCTCTCTTCTGTCTTTTTATCTGTCTCTAGTGCTCCCTTTAGTATTTCTTGCAGAGCTGGTCTCTTGGTCACAAATTCTCTCAGTGATTTTTTGTCTGAAAATGTTTTCATTTCTCCCTCATTTTTGAAGGACAATTTTGCTGGATATAGAATTCTTGGTTTGCAGTTTTTCTCTTTTAGTAATTTAAATATATCATCCCACTGTCTTCTTGCCTCCATGGTTTCTGCTGAGAAATCTACGCATAGTCTTATTGGGCCTCCCTTGTATGTGATGGATTGCTTCTCTCTTGTTGCTTTCAAGATTCTCTCTTTGTCTTTGACCTCTGACATTCTGATTAGTAAGTATCTTGGAGTACATCTATTCGGATCTATTCTCTTTGGGGTACGCTGCAATTCTTGGATCTGTAATTTTAAGTCTTTCATAAGAGTTGGGAAATTTCAGCGATAATTTCCTCCGTTAGTTTTTCTCCTCTTTTTCCTTCTTGTCTCCTTCTGGGACACCCACAACATGTATATTCATGTGCTTCATATTATCATTCAATTCCCTGAGTCCCTGCTTGTATTTTTCCATTTTTTCCCTATATTTTCTTTTTCTTGTCGGATTTCGGATGTTCCATCCTCCAGTTCACTAATCCTACCTTCTGCCTCTTAAAATCTACCATTGTAGGTTTCCATTGTTTTTTTCATCTCTTCTACAGTGCCTTTCATTCCCATAAGTCCTGTGATTTGTTTCTTCAGACTTTCAGTTTCTTCTTTTTGTTCATTCCTTGCCTTCCTCATATCCTCCTTCAATTCATTGATTTGGTTTTTGATGAGGTTTTCCATGTCTGTTCGTATATTCTGATTTAATTGTTTCAGCTCCTGTATCTCATTTGAATTGTTGGTTTGTTCCTTTGACTGGGCCATATCTTCAATTTTCCTAGTGTGATTTGTTATTTTTTGCTGGTGTCCAGGCATTTAATTACCTTAATTAGTTTATTCTGGAGACTATTTTCACTTCTTTTACCTAGGGTTTTCTTGCTGGATGTATTTGTTGTCTATCTGTTCTTTGACATTCAGTTCAGCTTTTTCTGGACCTCTAGCTTAGGTTTTGTTTAACAAAGGAAAAATTTTCAGTTCTTGTTTTCTTGTTTCTTGTCCTGCCTGTATGGTCCCTTCCCCTGCCCCCAACCTTAGGAGGGTCTACTTAGGTATTATAGACCCCAGCCAGATTTTCCCAGACCAAACTGGCCTCCTGTCAGGAGGAAAGAGTCACCTGCATCGATCCCTGAGGGTGAGACCCAGCAGGTTGAAAGACTTTCTTGTGAAGTCTCTGGACTCTGTGTTTTCCTATCCAGTCCAGTATATGGTGCTTGTCTGCCTGCAGGTCTCACCAGCATAAGATGATGCAGTACCTGTAACTTTCTCAGACTCTCCCTGCTGCAGGCACGTTGGAGACAGAGGAGAGGTTATAGGCTGGTTTTAATGGCTTCAAATTACCAAGCCCTGGTGTCTGAATTACTTAAGGGAGGGATTCCACCTGAGTTGGGCTTCACCTCTCCCCTGAGGAAGGCACAGGCTCCAGACAAGCCCTCAAACAAGCTTGCTTCTGCCTATGCCTGGGGCAGTTGCAGCCTGAGAAGTCCTGCCACTGTATCCAAAGGCAGTGAGGCCTTTGTAGAAACACAGCCACAAAAACTTCTGTTTCTCTCTCTTTTTTTTTTTTTTCTTTTTCCATCAGCCCTGCCCCCTTGGCACTGGGGCAAAAATGAGTGACCTCCGCTTTGACCAGGTTCACCTGAGCTGGGGCCTATTTTTAGTTTTCAGAATTTGTTAATTAATTCCACAATTGGCATTTGGTTGTGCTCAGCCCCTGCTTCTGGTAAAGTCCCTTTCCTTTCCCCTCTGGGAAGCAGCCTGTGGGGGAGGGGCACTGGCCGCCATGGCTTGGGGAACTCACGGTTCTGGTGGGGGCTCACAGCTGGTCCAGCTGGTCCAGACTGGGATATGCTGTGTGTCTGGTCACTGACATAGCCCCAGGAGCTGTTCTGTACTGTTCTTGGTTATTTAGTAGCTGTTCTGGAGAATGAACTAAATTGCACACCTTGCTAAGCTGCCATCTTGGCATCTCTCCCCCTATCTTGGCACCTCTCCCTGTGTTGTTCTTCCTGACCCACTTCCAAGTAATAGTCATGTGGAAACCATCAGGGAACCATGTTGAACAGGACAGTGAGAGCACCCTAAGCCAGCAAAACCCCTTTAGGTAGTGCGTGCATGCAACTCGGACAAAGACGCCTTGAGGAACAGATGGGTGGGAAAGTTTCGATCTTTGAAAGAACTATCTGAGGTTGAGATTATGTTCCATGCCTCTTATTGCTCAATTGTTTAGGTTGCAAATGGTGAAAACCCACATCAAATTGGCTGAAGTAATAAAAAAGGGAAAGTACTGGCTTATGCAATGAAAGGCCAAAAGTTCGGGCGTGCTGAAATCTAGGTCCATCAGCTATGTCATCAGGACTCGGTCTCTCTTTGGCCATGTTTTGGTTCTGTTTTCCTCTGGGTTGACTTCGTTCTCCAGCATCTATCCTACTGGTGGCAAAACAATTGTGAATATGACTAGATTTCCATCCTACTGGCTGAGGAAACCCTGCATAGAGAGAAAGAGTTCCCACCTTCCATCATTTCCCTGCAAATGTCCCAGGATTGACTCTTTTCAGGCCACCTTAAAACATGTACTTATGCATGACCAATCTCTATGACCAGAGACGTGGAATAGATGTGTTCCCCGCTG
Organism: Tamandua tetradactyla; assembly: GCF_023851605.1. Classification (NCBI taxonomy): domain Eukaryota; kingdom Metazoa; phylum Chordata; class Mammalia; order Pilosa; family Myrmecophagidae; genus Tamandua; species Tamandua tetradactyla. Next base: position 47,947,843 of record NC_135341.1, on the reverse strand, counting down.
GGGTCCATCTAAGCTCTGGACAGCTTAGAGTGAATCGAAGTCTTTCCTGACTTTCTAACATAAAATAATTCAGAAAGGAAGCGATTTGTAGATTTATCTAATTGAAAAATAAAAGTATTTGGTTGTCATTGTAAATCAAATGGAAGGGAAAACAGAAAATTGGACAAAATATTTGTCACATTCATGGTTAATAATCTTATTTTATAGACTTAATATATAAGGAGTATTCATGTTTATTCTTAGGCATTATATAGAATATCCCTTTTTAGTGTATGGTGTATTGGAGTGGCTGGAGAGAAGTACCTGAAACTGTGGAGCTGTGTTCCACTAGCCTAGATTCTTGAAGATGATTGTATAAAGATGTAACATTTACAATTGGACTGTGTGATTTTGAAAACCTTGTGTCTGATGCTCCTTAAATCCAGGATATGGACAAATGAGTAGAAAATATGGATAATAAATAAATAAATAAATAAATTAATTAATTAAAAAAAGGGGGGACAAGGGGTAAAATAAATTGGGTAGATGGAAACACTAATGGTCAATGAAAGGGAGGGATAAGGTGTATGGTATGTATGTATTTCTTCTTCTGAAGTGATGAAAATGTTCTAAATTGCATTTTGGTATTCATTACCAAAAATGATTAGGGTAATAAATACACAACTATGTGATGCTATTGTGAGCCATAGATTGTACACTATGTATACAATGTATGCGTGTGAAGATTTCTCAATAAAAAAAAGAGTATTTACATTGATAAGAGAAACACTGACTTATGACTTAGAAAAATGGACATGGCAGCACCACTTAGACATTCTGCTATGTGATGGTTTGAAGCTGTTATGTACCCCAGAAAAGGCCATGTTCTTTTAATCCATTCTAATGGGTACAGACCTGTTGTAGGTGGAAACTTTGGGTTAGGTTATTTCAACTGAGATGTGACCCACCCAGTTCAAGGTGGGTCTTAATCCTTTTACTGGAGTCCTTTATGAGAGGATAAAACACATACTGAAAAAGAGAGATGAAACTGAGAGAAGCTCATAGAGAAAATCGCTGGAGAAGCTAAGAGAGCACCCACAGCAGCTCAGAAAGGTTGCCACTGGAAACAAAAGCTGAAAGCAACAAAACCTGGGGGCTGGCCATGCACCTTCCCATGTGACACATGACAGCAGCTTGTCTTCAGACTCCAGGTATTGTCCTATTGATGCCTTGAAGTGGACATTTTCACAGCCTAAAAACTGTAAATTTTAAATTAATCCCCATTTCAGGTATATTGCATTCCAGCAGCTTTAGTAAATGGAAACACCCCCCTTATATGAACACCTTGGAATTGGATTGATGTGGAACAGTTATTACAATTAATGAAAGCACATTTTTATAATTGTACTATTAGCTGTAGTCCATGGTTTAACTTAGGGTTCACAGTGTAGTGTAGTGGGTTTAAAAAATTTTTTTTATTCTTATATACAATTGAACATTTCCCCTTTTAATCACATTCAGATATTCAGATATTTCAGTGCTGTTATTTATATTCATGATGTTGCCCTACTATCACCACCATCCATTACCAAACCTTGCACATTTCAAGCCTTAGCTTTCCATTCCCTGTATCCACCCTTACCCCTGGTGACCTATATTCTAAATTCTGAAGGAGTTATACTTTTTATAGCTTTTATAATATTCTAAATTTTCTTCCATAAGACTGCATTACTTATGTAACAAATACAAAACAGAATAAAGCAAGTTCTTCCTAATATTGAGTGGAGATTTGATTCCTGGTACCTCCCCATCAATCCAGTCACTGATAAAAGGAACCCCACAGAGCATATCTGTGCCATCTGGTGTAGAGTCTTCCATGTGGTCAGCTGTATATTTGGGGGAGAAAAGTAAACAACGAAAAAAGGAACAGGAGTGGTTCGCTTCTAGTTTTTCTCACATAGACACCCCTGGAGGTGACAGGAAAGGAGAACAAAAGAGCTAAATTTAGAATTTTTTAAAAAGCCTTTTAATTGTGAAACTAGCCTACAGAAAAAGTCTGTGAAGACATAATTTTTGGTCTTATAGAAAGATAATAAAAGGAAAACCCATGTAGTCATTACCCAGGCCAAGAGAGAACATTATCACACTTCAGAAACCCCTACGTAACTTTTCCCAAGAGTGTTTTTCCCTGATCCCTGAGGTAATCACTATCCTGAATTTTGCATTAATCTTTTCCTGTTTTTCTTTTTTCCATATATTTTTAATCACTTAGGTAGGTATCCCAAAATAACATAGTGTTTAGCTTTACCCACTTTAAAACTTAATACACACAGAGTTATACTTTATGTATTCTTTTGTGTCTTGCCTGTTTCGCTTATTGTGGTAGTTCAATTCAGTTATCAACTTGGCCAGGTGAAGGTGCCTAGCCATACTGCTGTGGACGTGAGCTGATGGCATGTGAACCTCATCCATTGCTGATTACATCTGCAGTCGGCTAGGAGGTGTGCCTGCTGCAATGAATGATGTTTGATTTAATCGGCTGGTGCTTAAATGAGAGAGCTCTACTTAGCACAACCCAAGCAGCTCAGCATAGCTCATCTCAGCTCAGCCCAGGCCTTTGGATATGCAGAAAGAAGTCACCCCAGGGAAAGTTGTTGGAAGCCAGGGGCCTGGAGAGAAGGCGAGCAGAGGATCATCTTGTGCCTTCCCACATAAGAAAGAATCTCAGTGGAAAATTAGCTGCCTTTCCTCTGAAGAACTAATAAAATAAATCCCCTTTTATTAAAAGCCAATCCATCTTTGGTGTGTTGCATTCTGGCAGCTAGCAAACTACAACACTTATCATGTTTTTGAAATGCATTATTTTGTTGTTTGAACTGTAAGTTGCTCATTTAAAAAGCACTGCATGTCTTTTTTCCTTTTTTTGGCATGGGCAGGCTCTGGGAAATGAACTTGGGTCTCTGGCATGGCAGGTGAGAATTCTGGCACTGAGCCACCATTGCATCTCCCTGTATGTCCTTTAATGATATAGGTTTAAGTTATCCATTGTACTACAGATGGAAATTTGATTTACTTTAGTTTTTCAGTATTATAAAGCAAACATTACTGTAATAAACATTCTAGTACATGTCTTTAGTATATATGTGTAAGATTTTCACTAGGTTATGCACCTGAAAGTGGAATTGTTGGATCACAGAGCATGTGTATATTCAACTTGATTAGATGCATCAAACTGACTTTCAAAATGATTACACCAATAGAACTTCTCTTCATCAAAGGTTCAGAGTTTCTGATTCTTCATATTTTATCCAATGTTGGCTATTATAAGATATATCATCAACAACCTTTCCTTTCAAATTTTGAATCCTTATATTTTAAGGCTAGCAATCTTACTAACAAACTATGGTTAGAAATTTTAGTCAATTTAACATTTTTTTTTTTAACCAGAGCATTTAATCCATTTATCTTTGTTGTAGTTACTGGCATTTGATGAATTTTTATCTTGTTTTGAACTTTTCAGTATTTTGTATTTATTGTGTTCCTTTTTCTCTTTTCTTGCCTTATTTTGGGATTTTTTTTTTTTTTTTTTAGCATGGGCAGCCCCCGGGAATTGAACTCGGGTTTCTGGCATGGCAGTCGAGAACTCTGCCACTGAGCCACCATTGCACCACCCCAGGATTTTTTTAATCCTCCAATTTTTTTGTTCATTTGGATGCTAATTACAATTTGATAAGCTTCTATAGGTCCCTAAGGCTGATTTTATTTTTCTTCTTCTTCCTTCCCCCCCCCCTCTCTGTTCTTCAGATTGGATAATTTTTATTGATTTGTGTTCAGTCACTGACTTTTTCTTTTGATACTTCTAATCTTCTGGTAAGCCCAGTCAATAAAATTTAAAATTTTACTTATTATAATTTTCAGTTTTAGAATTTCCATTTCTCTTTTCTTCAGTTTCTATTTCTCTATTGATATTCCTTATCTATTCACTCAATAAAGCCACAATTTCCCTTAATTCTTTGGACATGTTTTCTTTTAGTTCTTTGATCACTGTGCTAGTTGTTTTAAGCTTTGGTCTGCCAAGTCCAACAGCTTGATTATGCTGGAGCTAGTTTTTATGAAATTCCAAGATGTTTAGCAAGTCCCTCTGAGTTGGTGGGACTCAAACTCCAAACTCTGTCTCCCTTCGGGATCTTGTCAAGACTTTTAGACTTTATTATGGGGAACCTAGAATAGGCCTTAACCTACACAGTAGATTCCTGCTTGGAATTCTTGGGCCTATTTTGCGCAGCTCTCTCCTCTCTGGTGCCCTTCTTCCACAAATTCCAATGCTTCAGTGACTCTCAAGTCTGATCTCTGGCTACTTGGCTCAGTAGGGCCACTGTGCTTTGCTTGAACTTGATTACCCTGCACATCAGTTGGGAAAATATCTTCAGGCAGAAAGCAGGGTAACTGTGGAATTCACCTCATGCATTTCTTTCTATTAGGTACTGCAGATTTGAGTTCCCTAAAGTCAACTTCCTGAAAAAATTGCCTCAAATACTTGCTCACTTTTTTAGTTGTTTATAGTGGAAGGTCTATTTACCAGTTGCTCTGTTAGAACTGGTAGAAATTTTCTCTTTACTAGTTTTGAAGTTGTACACTCTCTTTCTATTCTTATAGTAATTGTCTCAAAATTTCAACATTCATCCTAAACTTATCAAGATGCCAATTAATCCCCTTATCTTTTTCCTGGACAATGCATGAAACTTAGAAATATTTTATCTCCATCTCAAATATTTATCCCCATCTCAAACTAAATTTTACTATACTCTTGTATTTTAATGCCAGCATTTAAATCCCATAGTATATTGTCGCTGTTGTTGTTATCTTATAGAGTCAATAGTCATTTAGACTTAACCACATAATTGCCACATTCTTTGCTTTCATTTATTCCTGCATCTCTGAGCTTCTATTTGAGATTATTTTCCTTCTGACTAAAGTACATCTTCTAGAAATTTCTTTAGTGCAAAGATGCTGATTGCAAACTCTTTCAGTTTGTTTTTCTAAGAATTTTCCATCCAAATTTTGCAATATATTTTTTCTAGGTTTAAAAATCATGGTTGACAGTTATTTTCTCAGCACATTAAAGATTCATTCATACTTTTGTACTTTTGACAAAGATTTATTGTGCTTGTTAACTACTGGGGTAAATAAATATAGTTTCTGCCTTCATGCCTTCATCTGCATATTCTGAGACTTCTATGCAAATTATTGTAAAGCAGTATTATTAGTACAAAAATAGAGGCAGGAGAAAGCACATTAGTGGCACAAAGTATTTATTTGAGTATGTCCACCAGAAAGGACTTAACAGAGGAGGGCAATGTTCAGCTGGGTCTAATAGTAAAATTGTCAGTTTACTAGGTAATTCAGAATTGGGAAGAAGTTGGGTATATGCAAAGACATGTGAAAAGGCATAGAGTCATGAAATAGATGTCATACAGCTTATAACTGTAAAATGAAGTTCTCTTTCTGAGGCTAGAGAGTAGATTTTCAACTCTCTTGCAATTCTCCCATCTTCATTAAAACACCCACCCTCCTTTAAACAAGTCCCAGCCTGTATCCCTGCTGGTCCATAAAGCTAAGCCTCAACCACTAACGAGTGTTACAAAGAATGTTAGCCTTCTTGTTTTTATTTATTTTTATTTTTTTAAATTAAATCTCTCTGGTATGTTTTCAGTCTCCTTGTCTTGGTGACACACATTCTGGTCATTATCTTCAGTTCTTTCTTCCAGTTCTCTAATTCTCTCTTTAGCTGTATATATTCTACTATTAAACCTGTCCTTTGAGTTTTAAATTTAGTTATTATAGTTTTTAATTCTAGGAGTTCTATTTAGTTTCTTTCAAAGCTAATATCCTTTAAGTCATATTTTCAAGCCTCTCTCTTATTCTTTGAAACATATTATATTTTATCTTCTGTTTCTCATATCTCCAATATCTTAGTTTTTTATAGAGTCAATGTTTCTGCCAGCTGTGTTCTGCTAGCTTTCATTCATTTTTCCTTTTTCCTTATAGGTTTTATCAATTTTGTACTTTCATTTTCCTTGGAATTTATGAACATTGTTTCAGAATTCAAATGTAAGAGGTTTCACCAGAGATGATATGAGTTAACTTTTATTTGATACTCAGGGAAATATCTTCCCAGGATCACTTTAAATTATTAGTTGAATTTTTTCTGCCTACTGGAAAAAAATGACTCTGGGTTTCAAATTTCATGTGAGGAGTTGGTTTGTGGTTAAAAATTGTCAGGTGGGTTATTTTTCCCCTTTGTTCTGCACTAGTGATTAAGACTTTCACTTCCCTGGGTTGGAGGTATAGACAAGTTCCTATTAATTCATTACAGTATGAATGCAGACCCTTGGGGATACAGAATTAGGGGCATTATTTTATTAGATTTCATGTCTTGAGGAAGCCATGAGTTTTCTTTTCTGTCTCTTTGGTAACTTGAAGTAAAAAAGCTCATGTGTATTTTTACAAAGTTTCATAAATTCTCTTAAGTTTAAATCTGACTTCAGTACTCTACTTACGTCTTTTAAATTAGCCCCTGCCTGAATATTCCAGATCATATGTGCTTTCAAGAAGATGGGTTGTATAATTTATTCAGCATTTTAAAATTTTTTTTTTTTTATAAGAGAAGGGACATACAAACAGAATGGGAGACCTGTATTGTTGGATTGAAATCAGTATCAATATGGACTCATGGGTTTTTTTTTAAAAAGATGTTTGTGTATCTTAGCTCTGTCCATGGAAAGAGCCTAGAAACTCATATCCAGTAACAATCAGGGTGATTAGTATCCAGGTCTTTGCTTCTACATTCCATTCCTTACTAAAGGAAGCAGGAATCCTGAAAAATGGCTAATTTCAAGTTGGGGTGCAGAAAAGACATTTTGAGCTCTTTTTGTGCTGTAAAGCAAGGAAGTGCTCAAATGCTAATGGGTTCAAGTGGAAGGGACACTGGAGTCAACTTGAAAGGGCTCCCACGGGCCAAATAAAAAAGCCTTAAATCAAGGGGTTAACAAACTATAGCCCATGGGTCAAATTGGCCTGCTGCCTGTTTTTGTAGGTGAAATTTATTTGAAACACAGCCAGGCCCAGTCACTACCATATTGTCTATGGTTGCTTTGATGCTATGATGGCAGAGCAGAGTAGTTGAGTAAGAGAGCTATTTGGCACTTCACAGGGAAATTTTGCTGACTCCTTCCTTAGAGACATGACACACCTGGAAATTCAATGCTGCACCTTGATTGGATCCTGGATTTTTAAAAAGAGCTATAAAGGAAAATTTGGGGACAATTGGGAAATTTGAATATGGATTGTGTATCAAATGATATTATTAAATCAATGGTATATTTCTTGGGTGTGATAATGGAATTGTGGTTATCTGGGAGGAGACCTTGTTCTTAGAATATATGAGCTGATATAATTAGAAACAAAATGTTATGATGCCTGCAACTTACTCTCAAATGATTCAGCCAAAGAAAAACACCTCTTTCTTTCTTTTTCTCTCTCAAACAAATGTGGCAAAATGTTAAAATTGGTGACTCCAGATAAAATTTATATGATGTTCATTGTAGTATTTAATTTTACCTTAGCTTTGAAAATTTTCAAAATAAATGTTTTGGGAAAAGTGAAATAAATTTTCTTAATCATAATTGTTTTATTGATGTAGCAAAATATGAAACAGTTTTTAAGCTACTTAGAAATGGTTTGTTTAATTTTTTCAAAATCTAGAGATGAAATTTTTGAAGATAATTTCCCAAGAGAAGCCATGACAGTCTTTTCCCACTCCTGAAAACAGAAAAATAATTCTTATCCCAGAGGAGAAGAGCTGAATGCTTTAGGCTTGTGTCAAGCCTAGGGAGCACCAATCAGCAGGCTGAAAGGGAAGGTCACCATGACTTAAAAACTATAACACTCCAGGTGATCTCTCCTGCTTCTAGTTCTCAACATTTAGTTTTGAACCTTAAGGGGTGGGAATTTCCAAATTAAAAAACACCTTCATGAAAAGGGTATGGTTGAATAAAAATAACATGGTACTGCACTCCAATCCCAGCCTGGCTACCTTCTATTAATAAAACTTTTATAATAAAGATAACCACTTCAATTAATATTCTAGGGGTACTTGCTATGTGGCCAGGTTGGTCTAAGAATTCCACCAATGTTAATTCATTTAATTCTCACAACAGTATGAGGTGAGCTGTCATTATTATTCTCTTTTTATTGAGGAAGAAACTGAGCCCCAAAATATTAAGAGCTCGCCCCAAATCTCACAGCTGGTCAAATGGAAGAGCTGGGATTTGTAGCAGGATGTGTCCCTCTGGAGCAAGCACTTGTAACCAGGATGCCATGTAGTCTTTAGATGGGTGTAAGTTGACCTTCCAGAATTGGAGTCTCATAACTTGAGTATATTGTTAGACTTCTGTCTGAGTCTGTTATGCACCCAACTTGGTCATGGACATGCTATTAGATATGACTTTTAGGAAGGTAGTTACTGTCTGTGGGTTTTTTTTTTTTTTTTTTGTGGTTTGGTTTTGAGGAAGAGTGGTCCATGTACATGTTGATCTTTAACACTCCCAGGAAGAGCATGCACTAGTCTAAGCATAGCAACCACTCTTATGATTAGACCATGCCAGATGAACTGTCTATAAGGGCGACTTTAAAGGGAACCAACTCTAATCCACAAAATGGGATATCTTTTATAAGGAATGAAATAAAATCCCATCAATTTCAGTTCTGGGTGGCAGGTAGATCAGTCAATGAGTTCCAGAGGGCCAGCCCTTTCCTTTTGGGATATGTGATGGAGACAATTCCTCTTGAAAAACTGGATGATTATTCATCTCTTTGTTATGCACTCCCACCCTTCCTACACAGAGAACATGAAGAGAGTGCTTGGAGCAGATATCATGTCAGAAGGGCCTCTGCATATAGAGTTTGCTCAGGAACTAGTACAAAAACAGGCACTAACTTTTGTCAACCTGGGGTTGTACCCCCGAACCTCTGCAAAGCCACATTTATATATATATATAGCCACAGCTGTATGATTCCAAGAAGCACTTGTGACTGATTTCTCAAACATTGGAGACTTCTTTCTGTTTAGGTACCAGTCAAATTGGGAGCTGTGCAGGCCTGCAGATAACCTTGCTAAGGTTACCTTAGCTTGGTGCCACTATGCAGCAGGTGCAGATAATGGTAGTTCCTTTTTTACTCAGTTTGTACTCTGAGAGTACATTAAGAGTACATCAATTTGATGTTTCTGTGGACACTGCCCCTTTTTTGGGTGTGCATAATCCCCCAGACTCTCCCACCCTGGACCAATTTCCTTGATTTAGAAACACAAGGGAGGGGTCAGCTGATAGAGCACAGAACGTTTCATGGCTCCTCTTTTGCTCCATCAAGCATAGATTTGCCCCACTAGACTAGCCCCTCTTAGACATCTCCTCCTAGGACCTTAGAAACTCATTTCAGGGTAACTCGCAGCTTCTTTTGTCTATTTTTAGAAAAGCACTCTTTGGATTTTGCATATTGCTATGAAAGTAAAAACAGGATTTATAACGCTGGGGATTCAGGAAGAGTTTTGCAACTCAAACCCCAAAGGAGAAGTTTTGGCTTGCTCAGCTTCCCCTCGACAATGGAAATTAATGTCATTCTACCACATTGGTGGCAAGCAAGAATTAAAGCAGGTCTACAGTTATACTGGAGGAAAGAATGAGAGTTTTGAAGGCTTGGCTCTCCTCCCTTCTCAGCTGAGGTGCTGGCAGGCACTGGCTGGATACTGACTGGCAAAGCCTACTCAGGACTCCCTGTGGTCCACCTGGGAGAATTAATTCAGCTAAGAGGCATAGGTGCAGGTCTGCAAAGCTGGAAGTGGGGTCACAATTCTGGAGGAATCCTCCTGTCTGACCCATATTGCTGAAGGTCCATTGTGCGGAAGCAGCCGGCACAGAGGGGCAGCAAGACTGGACTCCCCTCCCTCACATTTAGGACCTTCTAACCCTCGCCAACATTCCTCTCCTACTGCACAACTCAGCTGCAGGGTGGGAATTGTGGCTGGATGACAGATCCAAGAAGAGACTTAAAGGAGAAAGGAAAAAGGAAGGAGAGTGGGGAAAGAATATAAACAGGGAGACTGTTGAAGAAGAGCAGGGCATGGAAGAGTGGGGAAAAGGAAAATGGTCCCAGAGTGCTGGAAGTTGGAAAAAACATTTATGGAAGCTGCAAGAATTGGACTAATAGAGAAATGAGAGGAAACACTCTCAAGACTGACTTCACTTCTGACACCAATTGCATGTTCGGAGAGTTTTGGAGACAAGCCTCAGTTTCAGTAATTCGTTAGGAGGACTCAAGAGAACTCGTGGTTAGGGAAGGATATAGATTAAAATCAGGCAAGGGAAGAAATACATAGGGTGGAGTCTGCAGAGGACCAAACTCAGAGCTTCTCTTGTAAGGATGCGTTACTCTCCAGGTTTCTATGCGTGACATTATACATGGAGTTTTTTTTTTTTTTTTTAATTTATCCTTTATCCATATATTTTTTATTCATCTGTCTAAATCCTGAATAAAAGGAACAATGGAAACAAGTTTTCCACAATCCCATAGTCACATTGTAAAATTATATCTTTATACAATTGTCTTCAAGAATCAAGGCTACTGGAACACAGCAGAACAGGTTCAGGTACTTCCCTCTGGCCACTCCAGTACAGCATGAAACTAAGAAGGAATATCTATATGATGCATAAGAATAACCTCCAGGATAACATCTCGACTCGGTTTGAAATCTCTCAGCCACTGAAACTTTATTTTGTCTCATTTCTCTCTTCTCCCTTTTGGTCAAGAATGTTTTCTCAATCCCTTGATGCTGGGTCCCAGCTCATCCTGGGATTTCTGTCCCATGTTGCCAGGGAGATTTACAACCCTGGGAGTCGTGATCCAACAGAGGGGGGAGAGCAGTGAGTTGCTGTGTTGGCTGAGAGAGACCACATCTGAGAGGGTGACTCTTAGGCCTAATTTTAAGTAGGCTTAGCCTGTCCTTTGCAGGAATGAGTTTCATAAGGATGAACCCCAAGAGCAAAGGCTCAGTCTATTGAATTGGTTGTCTCCACTGATTGCAAGAATGTCAGAAATTCTCAAAATGGGGAAGTTGAATATTTCCTCCTTTCTCCCCAATGCCCCAAGGTGACCTTGCAAATGCTTCTTTATTCACTGTCCAAATCACTCTGGGATATATCTGGGCATCATACTAACCTGGATAAACCAACAAAATTTTGCGCCCTATTCAAGATTCCATGTACTTATGGACAACACACATTCTTGACAACAAAGAAGCCCAATACAATATATTCTAAGTATTTATAACAGAACTAAGCACATATTAAGTTTTATAACAACCTTTGGAGGCCATGAAAAGGAGCCTCTGAGGTCTCTGACTTTGGAGAGGATAATTGAGTAATACACTCTGAAGTTTCTCCTCTTCTGTGGTGATTTGAAGCTGTGTATGCGCCAGAAAAAAAAATGTTCTTAAACTTAAACCATTCCTGTGTGATGAGGTTGCTTCAGTGAAGGTGTGGACAAACCCTGTCAGGGTGGATCTTAATCATGGAGTCATTCGTAAACAGGATGAAATTTAGATGGATGGAGAGAAAGCCAAAGGAAGCAAGAAGCTGAACATCAACAAAACCTGGAAGAGAAGGGAGAGATCAGGAGATGCCACCATATGCTCTGCTATGTGAGAAGCTCAAATCCAAGGATCACCAAGAGCAAGCCTTAGAATGCAGTCTTTGGAAAGAAAGCATTGCCTTGATGATGCCTTGATTTGGATTTTCTCTGGCCTCAAAACCATGCACTAATAAACTCCCATTGTTTAACCTAATCCATTGCATGGTATTTGCTTGAGCATCCAAGGAAACGAACACCCTCCAATGACTTATGTGTGGTAGGAAAACTAAGGCGGTTCTGTTCCTGGGAGATGTGAGAATTCTTTGACAGTGGCTTTGGCTTGGTGACATCCAAATGGCTTTGCCAGAACTTTTCTTTCATCTCTCCAACACAAGGGTCAGACCGTATAATAGTCTGAAAGTTCTCCCGGGCTCCCTTGCACCTTTCCCATTTTCCACACAGGTATTTTCCCTAATGCATCTCTTGCATGTCTTATCCCTTCTTGTCTTGGTGTTTGCTTTTCTGAGAAACTAAAGTAGCAGAACCCTTACATTAGGTACTAATGTTGTGCTAATAGATGAGAAAACCAAGGCATGGAGAGATTAAATGATTTGCTTCAAGTTTTGCCACCAGTTGTGGCAGAACTGGGATTTGTATCCTGCTGCTTAACTGCCATGTTGCTGTTACCTTTTCACAATGGGAAAACTCAGTCTGGATCAATTCAGAAGTGAATCCACTGTTATTTGGCTACTGTAACCCAGATGCCCCAGGGTATGAATAAGGCACAATGAACATCAACCTTCAGTTGCCTTAGGTCTCTCTGAGTAGAGAGACTTACTGGACTCAAAGGGGTAGCTTATAGGTACTCAGGAACCAGTCCATGCTCGCTGATGGCATCTTCCATGTGTGTCAGATATCATCCATATCCTATCTGGCATCTGCATATCCTCCTGCTTCCTCAGGACAACTGCCTCTATTGCACTCTGGAGTCTACAGAGTTCCCGAGGCTCTGAAACACAGCTACAGTCTTGTTGACTTCTTTGTGAATCTGGGAAGAAGACTGTGCTCCTAAGAGAACTGAACAAGTTTTCAGGAGAGGGCTGGGACCAGATGCCTCCTACATCTCCTTTTCTTTCAGATCACTGGATCCAGATGCCTTTGCACAGATGCTGGGTCCCTTTGCTACATGCTAATCATACCCAAGAAGACAATGTCCCTCTGGCCAGAGGATAGCCAATACCGAAGTTTGAAAAGGGCTCAGATGAAACATCTTGCCTCAGCTGGGACATGTCGGGGCTGAAATTCAACCCTGGATCTGTCTTGGTATATGAAACCCTGGTCTTCCTTGTACCAGAGATAGTCAGAAAGGAGGAAAGGAGAGAAACAACTGAAGATAGGGCACACATTTAAGAGTGGTTTTGGGGACAGTGACGCTCTGGGACAAGGAGGGATAATGCATCTCCAGAGCTGTCAGCTCCTGATGGGAGCCGCTCTTCGTGTTGGCAATATACCAGGAGGCTTGTCTGCGCTATGAGGGCTTCTTGGGCAAGGGCCCACCTGACAGCTTGTGGCCTTTGCCCACTTGTCAGGACTCTTTGTCATCCCCAGCATCACTGCTCTTCTAAGCAGTCACCAACCTTCTCTGCCTGGTCCTACTTGACCCAGCACTTTCCCATCTGATAGTGTGTGGCTCCTCCCAAAAGGCCCCCTGTCTTTTCCTTCTTACTTTTCTGTTGACAGAAAAGCCATACCTCTAGGTCATTATACCAGCCCTCCCCACAGCTTGCTCATCTTCTTGCCTCTAGGAGCTTGTAGGTATGGATGTGTACATGTTAAAACACTAATTTAACATAAGCATTTAGACTATACTTTTTGTAAACCTGCTTTGCATTAGCTTTATGTGTTACTATAGCATGAGCCTAGGAGTAATGGAAGTGGCCCAGGTCTCTTTTGGCTTCTTATTTTTTTAATGCAATTTTATTGAAATATATTCACATGCTCTATAATCACTCAAAGTGTACAGGCAATAGCTCACAGTATCATTACATGGTTGTGTTTAATCATCACACAATCAATTTCTGAACATTTTTATTACTACAAAAATACATATAAGAATAAAATAAAAATGAAAAAGAATACCCAAGACATTCCATACCCCTTATACTCCTCTATTATTTATTTATTTTTTTGCCTTTAGTTTTTTACTGATCTGTCCATGCCCTGGTTACAAGGAGTGTTGGTCACAAGGCCCCTTGGTTTCTAAGTGGTCTTCTTCTCATAATGTATGTGAAAAAGAGGTTTAGTATTAGAAAAACTGAAAGAAGTGTCCAGGTGATACATATGGAGGAGAATACGAAAAGAAAATTGAGGGGAAAAGATCAAATATCTAGATGCTATTGCAACAAAAGTCAGATCACAGAAGGGCACAGCAGTTGTGTACAAGAAGGTTGCAAAGAGACTGAGAACAGAACTGTATATGTGAATGGAAATGTCAGACTGGTAGAAATCACTTTGTGATGTCCAGGATGGAACTACAGCAACTGTAAAAGGACAGGGTCATGGAGCTAAAATAAAAAATGGAGATACAGTTTGCAAGAGAGACAATAGGTGAAGGAAGACTTCAATTATGTAAGGCAAAATTGTTGAACCAGGCAATTATTACTACTTCTGTTAGAGGTAAAGATTCCTTGAAAATGCCCATGTTCTGATGACTTTAAAATTATTTCAGTTTCTAAATTGCATGTGCCTAGGAACTCTTTCTTTGTTCCCCAAGGACTCCTGGCTGAATAACCCCAAGGACAAGGAAGAGTGACATTGCAATTGTGATGGTGGGTAAAGAACACCAGCCAGTTCTGCTGGGCCTGTGAAGGGATGACAGAGAGGGGAAGGAGCTCCAGAGGAGGTAATCTTCATTTCCTCTCATGGTCTGTCATCTTGGAATGTGAAGGCCTGGGAAGGAGTGATCATGAAGTCCAGGATGAGAAATTGGGCCATAAGAAGCTGGGGCAAAAGATTCGGGTTTACAGGATACCTCCAGGTAGATTTTGAGAGGTTGGGGTCTGCCTTGGTGTCTTTTTCAGAGTTAGTGGAGATGGAAGATGAATGCCATATGGAATGAGAGCAGGGAGAGGCTGATTGTCAGAGGGTCCAGCGGCCACAGGGAGAGGTAACTCTGGGGTTATGTGAAGTAGAGGGGATGGAGATGGCTTCTGACCCAGGCTTCGTGTACCTCTAGGATTGCTTTTCCCTTATTTTGTCCACAATTAGCGTCCCTCCCTGCTGCTCATCAGGCAAATGTGGTGGTGTTCTCACAGCCTTGCTTGCTTTCTGGGGTTCCAACCACAGCACCTACCTTACATAACTCTTCAACCTGAAACCTTCTTCCTTTGATCTGGGATGAGGCTCTGCCATGCCCCAAAGTACACTGTCCCTCTGCTCTCTCTTCTGCCCCTATCCTTGCACAGTGATCCAACACATTTTCTGATTGTTGGGCAGGAAGAGTCTTGGAGAATATTAATCAAGTTTTTCTTGTGGCTAAACTTTCAAACACTTAAATTCTTTCTTTCTTTCTTTCTTTCTTTATTTTTTATTTTATTTTTTTACATGGGCAGGCACTGGGAATCGAACTCATGTCCTCTGGCATGGCAGGCAAGCATTCTTGCCTGCTGAGCCACTGTGGCCCGCCCTCAAACACTTAAATTCTTTAAAGAAGAGTAAGGAGGGGATTTGAAGAAGGCAGAATTTTCCCTTTTCTTTCCTTCTTTTTTTCGGCATGGGTAAGTACTGGGAATTGAACCCAGGTCTCTGGCATGGCAGGTGAAAACTCTGCCTGCTGAGCCACTGTGGCCCACCCCCTTTCCTTTCCTTCTGATTCTAAAAAGATTTCTTGGAAAGGAGGAAGGAGAGAAAGGGGACAGAGGGTGTGGGTTGGGGTTGCTGAATGTATAGACTTTGCTGGGTCTCAGAGAGTGAGGACCTAGCCCTACCTCCTGGGCAGAGACTTGGAGAGGCTTTAGCACTCATGATAATGTGTAAGATTCAGTAGCAAAGGGGATTAGTGTCTTGCTTGCTAGGTGGAGTTTAAGGAAGGAGCAAGACTCCAGAGTGGGAATGGATCCAAGAAAACAGGGCCATAACCAGCGCTGTAGTGGAGTGGAATAGTGGAGTGTCATAGAAGCAGCAGAGTAAATTCTGGACCCAAGGTGTGGCATGGAAGAAGTTAGGACAGCAGCTGGACCTGAGGGGCAAATCAGGTAGGAATGGGGTGAGGCCACCCATGTGGGTTAGTGGCTGAGGTACAGATGAGAAGGTGGCTGTCTGGTCGGTACTTGCATAGAGGGCAGTGAAGAGTAATGGCCAGTTAAAATTGCACAGAGTTGTAGGCATCAGAATGCCAGGAGATGAAGCATAAACAAAACGGGAGGCTTTGAGACTCCTGCTTTAAGGAGCCCTGGTGTGGGCAGCCCAAAGTGGATGCAGCAGAAAGTGGATGCAGCGCCATCCAGAATGCAGGCACCTTATGCCTTCCTTCTTTACCATTCTCTCATTAGGAAAAAAAATATACAACAAATTGTGGTTTTGATTAAGAAATAAATTTAATCTAGGCAAGTGATCCATCCTCTAAGACTGAGTCAGAAATAAAGAGGAAGTTCATTCTTTAGAGATATTTAGAAATTTAAATACATTTAAAAATAGTCCAGTTTATCAATGCTCCAATTACTGTAGTTGCTCCTACAACTTCAAGTTGTCTCCTATTCAACCAAATGTCAATATTTTATCAGTGGAAATAATCATTTTTTCTTGCTGCATTAATTTTACCCTAGCAATTTCGTTAGTATTTTATTTGTATTTTGAGCCTTCTGAATAGCTGTGGCGGAACTTACCCAGTACATGTTATTTAACCCCAAAATCATTTATTTCCAATGGCCCCCTTGTGCTAACCACAGAATAGAATAACACCTCTTGTATTCTCACGCTCTCCATCCTTCATATGCTGGTAGGCAAAACTGTGTTTGTTATGTGAACATATAACTTAAGGTCCTAATTAGGCACTATGTCAGTTTTCTAGGGCAGCTTACAAAGCACAACAAAGTGCGTGGCTTAAGACAACAGAAATGTTCCCTCTCACTGTTCTGGAGGCTACAAGTCCGAGATCATGGTGTCGTCAGGGACATGCTCCTACTGAAGGCTCTAGGGGAGGCTTTCTTGCTTTTTCTAGCTTCTGGTGACTTCTGGCAATCTTGGCTTGTAGCTGCATCACTCTAATCTTGGACTCCATTGTCATATGAATCTCCTCCCCTGTATTTAACTGTTTGTCTTCTTCTTACAAGGGCACCAGTGATTGGATTTAGGGCTTGTTCTAATCCTGTAGGATCTCATCTTAATCTAACTAATTCCATTGCGAAGATCCAGTTTCCAAAGAAGATGGCACTCTGAGGTTCTGGGTGGACAAATTTTGGGGAGACACTATTCAACCCAGTACAGGTCCCCTGGGAGGTCCAAATCTGTGTATCTAGCTCAGGCACCCTGGCTATTACCACAGGTTACACCGGACCCTGTGTTACACGAGGTCTCAGGCTACTCATCTTTTTTTTTTTTGGGTGCATAAGTAGTTTTAATTTTGTTATGGCAGAGGATTATTTCCATTCTGCATTTGGCAATTCACAAAGTATTTAGTTTGGTTAAGGAAGAGAAGTATTTTTAAACTAGCAACAAATCTATGTTTTAAAGTTACCTAACTGAAAATATTCAGTTAGAAAAAATCTGCCAATGATGTTTTTAAGTCCTCCCCCCACGTCCCTGCCCAATGAATTTTTTTCTATTTATTTTATTTATTAAATGTACCAACATGCAAACACATTTAAAAAAAATTATTAATAAAATCAATCAACATACAATATGAACATTCTTTTTTTATTATCACATAGTTGTATATTCATCATCATGATCATTGCTTAGAACATTTGCATCAATTCATCATCATGATCATTTCTTAGAACATTTGCATCAATTCAGAAAAAGAAATAAAAAGAAAACAGAAAAAAATTCATACATACCATACCCCTTAACCCTCCCTTTCATTGATCACTAGCATTTCAATCTACTAAATTTATTTTAACATTTGTTCCCCCTATTATTTATTTATTTTTAATCGATATGTTTTACGCATCTGTCCATAAGGTGGATAAAAGAAGCATCAGACACAAGGTTTTCACAATCACACAGTCACATTGCGAAAGCTATATTATTACACAATTATCTTCAAGAAACATGGCTACTGGAACACAGTTCTACATTTCAGGTAGTTCCCTCCAGCCTCTCTTTTACACCTTAACTAAAAAGGTGATGTCTATTTAATGCGTAAGAATAACCTCCAGGATAACCTCTCGACTCTGTTTGGAATCTCTGTTAAGACACTTTATTTTGTCTCATTTCTCTCTTCCCACTTTCGGTTGAGAAGGTTTTCTCAATCCCTTGGTGCTGTCATTCTAGGGTTTCTGTCCCACGTTGCCAGGAAGGTCCACACCCCTGGGAGTCATGTCCCACACAGAGAGGGAGAGGACAGTGAGTTTGCTTGCCGTGTTGGCTGAGAAAGAGAGGCCACATCTGAGCATCAAAAGAGGTTCTCTTGGGGGTGACTCTTAGGCCTAATTTTAAGTAGGCTTAGCCTATTCTTTGCAGGGTTAAGTTTCCTATGAACAAACCCCAAGATTGGGGGCTCAGTCAGGCTACACATCTTGACTCAATTTCACTCCTCAAGATGGGAGAGAACTGAGGGGCACATGGGCAATTTATAGGACATTGAAATCAAGGCCACTACTCTTTTTCCATCTAGAAAGAAGAAGAGATAAAGGCATTGGGGTTGGCGTGAGCTCACCTTGAGGTGGGGAGAAGCATGGGACATAGACTGAAGGGGACTTTAGGAGGCTAATAATGTAGCACAGAGAGCTTCCTGGAAAATTATAAAGAGCAAGACTAACATTGTGGGGAGGCTGGAACCCTCAAATCTCACAGAGATAATGGTAGGACCTGGGGGAAGGGCTCCTTAACTTTAGGGAAACTGGACTGTCCCCTCTGGGGCAACAAATAGAGAAAAAGGGTAGTGAGGCTGCATTAAGCCCTTCCTTGGACTAGACCCTTTGCTAGATATTTTCACTTGTAATGTCTCATTTTCTCCTCAGCCCTGATCATAGATATCACCAACCCATTTTATTAATGAGGCAATATGGTCTGAGTTAGTTAAGTAATTTTTAAAGACCAACGCTCTCAGAGCAGGAATTTCCAGCCCTAGTGCAGGCTCAATAGCATGAATGACAGGTGGGGAGAGGCAGGGGAAGACCACATGGACAAGAAAGTGGTGAGATGACCTTGGCGTCCTTCAGGTCTCATGGAAGAGTCTGGAAAGCCAAATTTTGGACCCAATGACTGGCTCCTCAATAATACTTGGAGAGAAGGAGGAGTCTATAGAGCAGGTGTTCCCTTAGCTCAGAGTAGCCAAAGGTAACCAAAGCTAATTGAATGGGACTTCCAGAAAGACTAGGGTTGATGACCTGGGCTCCTTATATCTCAAAAGACTTCTCAACATCATATTTAGGGTCTGTACCTAGTGCTTTCAATTCTCCTCATTAGCCAATAAAGGCTTAAGAGGTATCAGAGAGTTTCAAGTTTTAACTGCTGCAATTGCACCCTCTCTGAATTTGAGCATCCTTAGAAATTCTTCCTCCTATAAGGTTTTAGGTTCTGCCTCACTGGTTCATGCCTCTTCAGGTAAAACACCTGAATGACTTTAGGAAGTAGCTAAATCGAGTGTGATAAATACTCCAAATAATCGGCACCAATGTCAAGTACTCATTATTTTCCCCAGCCTACACCTCTGTCTGCCTGTGCTTTGAGTAACGGTGATACGGTGTCATTCTGCTGCCTCTGATCAACTTGCAGAACTGAGCTTGATAAATATATTGTTGCTAAAAGACATTTTAAATAGAATTTGGCTAGCCACCTTTGGACAGCTCCTGCCAATATTTGATTAAAATGCCAATGAATACATAGGGAAAGATTAAAATGTTCAATAAGGTCACAGACCTTGTCAGAATTGGGGACGGAGGGAAGATTTGCATTTACTACAAGCTAGAGTCATTTCAGAGAAAAACCACTGTGGATTTTGCTTAATGAAACAGAAAAATAGTAAATGACAAAGCAGGAAAAAATATTTGTGGTACATATGACAGATAAAAAGGTTACTATATTCCCTCTATAATGAATTCTTTGTTTATAGTCATCAAATTTATTATTGTCATTATGCTGCAATTTTATGAAGAATTCTTGAGGCTAATCTTTCTTGACATGTAAGAGTTAGCATCAATAACTTAAGTTACTATAAATACTGCTGCTTGGAAGCAGTACAACTGTTTTAGAGTTTTAAGACTAGAGACTTGGACTACATGAGTCTAATTTAGTGTTTCTTAAAATCAGAAGGTTCTTGAGAACATTATGCTGAGTGAGACTAGCCAAAAACTAAAGGACAAATACTGTATGGTCTCACTGATATGAACTGACATTAGTGAATAAACTTAGAATATTTCGTTGGTAACAGAGACTATCAGGAGATAGAAATAGGATAAGATACTGGGTAATTGGAGCTGAAGGGATACAGACTGCGCAACAGGACTGGATACAAAAACTCAGAAATAGACAGCACAATACTACCTAACTGTAATATAATTATGTTAAAACACTGAATGAAGCTGCCTGTGAGAATGATAGAGGGAGGAGGGCTGGGGACATAAATGAAATCAGAAAGAAAGATGTTAAAGATTGAGATGGTATAATCTAGGAATGCCTAGAGTGTATAATAATAGTGAAATGTACAATGTACAAATTTTAAAAATGTTTTGGCATGAGGAAGAACAAAGGAATGTCATTATTGCAGGGTGCTAAAAATAGATGGTAATTAATATTTTAAAATGTCACCTTGTGTGTGAGACTAAAGCAAAAATGTTTATTTGTTACAAAATTTGTATTTTGACTAGTGCATTTTCTATGTAACTTATATAGATAGTTTGATTGAATGCCATAAGTACTTGGAATCTCAGGCAGGACATGAGATTTTGTTGGTTTGTCCAGAGTGATGCCCCGATGAATCCCAGAGTGATTCGATCAGTGAGTGGAAAAGTATTTGCAGAGCCCCATTTGGGAAATGGTGAGAACGGGGAGAAATTCAACTTCCCCAAGTTGAATTCTTGATATTCTCTCAAGCGGTGTGGACAGCCAAAGCTATAGGCTGAGCCCCCAGTCTTGGAGTTTGTTCATATGAAACTTAACCCCACAAAGGATAGGTCAAGTCTACTTAAAATTAGTCCTAAGAGTCACCCCCAAGAGAGCCTCTTTTGCTGCTCAGATGTTGCCTCTTTCTTCAGTCAACATGACGAGCAGTCTCACCACCCTCTCCCTCTCTGCATGGGACATGACTCCCAGGGGTGTTGACCTTCCTGGCAACGTGGGACAGAAATCCTGGAATCAGTTGAGACTCAGCATCAAGGGATTGAGAAAAACCCTAGAATGAGCTGAGAATTAACATCAAGGGATTGAGAGAAACTTCTTGACCAAAAGGGGGAAGAGTGAAATGAGACTTAAGTGTCAATGGCTGAGAGATTCCAAACAGAGTCGAGAGGTTATCCTGGAGGTTATTCTTAGGCATTAAGTAGATATCACCTTGTTGTTCAAGATGTAGTGGAGAGGCTGGAGGGAACTGCCTGAAAATGTAGAGCTGTGTTCCAGTAGCCATGTTTCTCGATGATGATTGAACAATGATATAACTTTCACAATATGACTGTGTGATTGTGAAAGCCTTGTGTCCGATGCTCCTTTTATCTACTGTATCAACAGACGAGTAGAACATATGGAATAAAAATAAATAATAGGGGGAACAAATGTTAAAATAAATTTAGTTTGAAATGCTAGTGATAAATGAAAGCGAGGGGTAAGGGGTATGGTATTTGTAATCTTTTTTTGCGTGTGTTATTGTTTTATTTCTTTTTCTGTTGTGTTTTTATTTCTTTTTCTAAATCAATGCAAATGTTCTAAAACATGATGAATATGCATTAATATGTGATGATATTAAGAATTATTGATTATGTATGTAGAATGGAATATGTTAATGTTTTTGTTAGTTTGTTGTTAATTTTTTAAATTAATACATAATAAAATGCCCAACCTCAATAGAAATTAAGATAGTGAAAAATTTATAGCAATAATGAAATACCATTTCATACTTATCGAATTGACAAAAATGTAAAAACCCAACAATACCAAACATTGGGAAACAAGTGGAGAAATGGAAACCTCATATCCTGCTAATGGGAGCACAAACCACTTTGGGGAGCGATTTGACATTATGTATTAAGATTTGAAATGTTCCTATTCTATGACCCAGGAAATCTACTCTAAGATATATATCTTAGAGAAACGCTATCTGCTTGCACAAGGAGATGTGTATGTTTGTGGCAGCATTGTTTTTGACAGCGAAAAACCAAATCAATCTGAAGCATTTAAATGTCATTAATAGGAGAACAGACTCATGTATCATTGCATACTCGTACAAGGAACACTATGCAGCAGTTACAATGATGAGTAACAGCTTCGTGTCTGCACAGTGACAAACAGTACAGAAAAACTAGTTATGGGCCTTCTAGGTACCAGGTGCTGAGCTAGAGAATTCAACAATGAACAAGACATAACCGCTGCCCTTAAGTCAGTGGCTCTCAAGCTTTATTGTACATCAGCATCACCTGGAGCTATTGTTCGAGCAGACTGCTGAGCCCTCCCCAATAGTTTCTGACTTAGTGCTGGGGTGACGCCTGAGAATTCGAATTTCTAACATGTTCTCGGGTTCTGCTGGTGCTGCTGGTACCCAGGTCATACTTTGCTTTAAGTCATTTAACTCGATTGTGGAAGGACAGCTTTCTTCTATACGAATTTGAAGAACTAAGCATTTTCTTGCCATGGTGGCTGGCCACATCTCTAAAAGCACACATATGCTGTCCACCCCAGGCCCCAGCACATTTCATCTGGATAGGTTCTTCCTTCTGGGCTCTTCAAGAAACGTAATTCCATCATCTTGTGTCTTACCTTGTGGTTTTGTACATTTCCACTCGTTCCATTAAAATTTTAGCTCCCTCGGGGCAAATATACAACCTGTTTGGCGTATACCCTATATAGCCAAATGGGAACAGTAGTTATTTGTGGATGATGGGATTAGAGGAGATGACATTCTTTTTGTTTGACCATATTATCTAACATTTCCATAAGGGACATTCATAATATGAATGAGTGCTGATTATATAAGGACAAATTATATTTCAAAGTAAAATAAATATATACAGCAAGTCATGCCGGAGTCTTTGATAGGAAGGGGATGCTAAGAAGTAGAATACTACTTCTTGCCTTTAAGAGGTATACAATCTTATTTGGAAAAGAGAACATATGTTTGGAAAATGTTAAGACTGGTATTCATGAAACAGTATGCATTGAGAACTAAATGTACAATTGGCAAGGACTTTGGAAGGAAAAAAGTGACAAGGCTGGATTATTTATGATTGCCAAGAGATGGAAACAGTCCAAATGTTCATTAATGGATGAGAGGCTAAACAAGCTGTGGTATATACATACAATGGAATATTATGCAGCTGTAAGACAGAATAAGGTCATGAGCATGTAACAACTTGGATGAAACTTGAGGACATTATGCTGAGTGAAATTAGCCAGAAACAAAAGGACAAATACTGTATGGTCTCACTAATATGAACTAACATTAATGAGTGAACTTTGAGAATTGAAATTAAGAACACAGCTTATCAAGAGATAGAAATAAGGTAGACATTGCACAATTGGTGTGAAGGAATACAGATTTTGCAACAGGACTGATTGTAAAGATTCAGAAATTGATAGCATGAAAATGTAGGTACACTGAAAGATGCTGACTGTGAGTATGATAGAGGGAGAAGGGCTGGGGGCACGTATGAAACTAGAAGGAAAGATAGAGGATAAAGATTGAGATGGTATAATTTAGAGTGGACAATGATAGTGAGTAAATGTACAAATAAAAAAACGTTCTTGCAAGAGGGAGAACAAATGAATGTTTACATTGCAGGGTGTTGAAAATAAATGGTGTGGGGAGGAAGTGCAATCAACGCAAACAAGGGTCTGTAGTCAACAGTAACATTGTAATATGCTTCCAATGAATGTAACAAAGGCATTATGCCAAAACTAAAATGTCAACAGGTGGGGGACATGGGGAAGGGGTATGGACTCTTTGTGGAAGAAAAGGAATTGTCTTCATATAGATTATGGTGGTGAAGGCATGTCTATACAGTTAGGTTGGATTGTATGATGTGTGAATAAAACTGTTTAAAAATGAAAAAAAAAAATCAGAAGGTTCTGAATAGCTGGTTAGGAAGGGAGCCAAGATGCAGGAAAGATATCTGGGCCTCCTTTTCAAGGGCAGCCAATTCTTCAACCATAGGTGCCGAAATATCCACATGGTCTTTATAGTTTCAACCACCAGAAGCCTTTTTTTTTTTTTTAAATTGTTTTTAACATAACAGCTTACAAACACGAACATTCTTACCATATGATCATTCCATTCTTGGTATATAATCAATAAGTCACAATAACATCACATAGTTGTATATTCATCACCATGATCATATCTTAGAATATTTTCATCAATTCAGAAAAAGAAATAAAAAGAAAAAAACTCATACATAGCATACATCTCTCATTGATTGCTAGTATTTCCGTCTACCCAATGTATTTTAGCCTTTGTTTCCCCTATTTTTTTTCTATACCCCTTATCACTCCCTTTCACTGATCACTAGCATTTCAATCTACTAAATTTATTTTAACATTTGGACCCCCTATTCTTTATTTACTTTTAATCCATGTGTTTTACTCATCTGTCCATACTGTAGATAAAAGGAGCATCAGACAGAGGTTTTCACAATCACACAGTCACATTGTGAAAGCTGTATCAATATGCAATCATCTTCAAGAAACATGGCTATTGGAACACAGCTCCACATTTTCACACACTTCCCTCCAGCCTCTCCAAAACACCCTAACTAAAAAGGTGACATCTATATAATGCGTAAGAATAACCTCCAGGATAACCTCTTGACTCTGTTTGAAATCTCTCAGCCATTGACACTTTATTTTGTCTCATTTCTCTCTTCCCCCTTTTGATCTAGGTTTTCTCATTTCCTTGATGCTGAGTCCCAGCTCATTCTAGGATTTCTGTCTCACATTGCCAGGAAGGTTTGCACCCCTTGGAGTCATGTCCCATGCAGAAAGGGGGAGGGCAGTGAGTTTGCTTGTCGTGTTGGCTGAGAGAGAGAGAGAGAGGCCACATCTGAGCAACATAAGAGGTGGGTGGGGGTGGCCCTTAGGTCTAATTTTAAGTAGGCCAGAAGCCCTTTTTTGACTATAGGTAACTTTCCTATCAAATTTATCTGCTGGTACCTTTACATGTAACTCAGTCTGAGAAATGGTACAGTTCAGGTGTTCTTCTATCTCAGATAGCAACTGCGTCTCATTGTACCATATTGGTACAGCCACCATCTTCCTTGAGTCTTGCATTATAACACCCCCTTTCATGGCTGTTACACACATGATACCAACCTTCTCTTTTTCTTTTGCCACTAGGGAAATGGCCAGACCTATTCTTTCAGTTCTTCCTACTCTGCCAATCCGATGAACATAGTTTTGCTTTTCATCAGGCAGAGCGATATTTATAACATAAGGAACATCATGGACATCAATTCCTCTAGCAGCCACATCTGTGCAAATCAAGAATCTTACATCTCCTTTCTTAAATCTTTCTAAGTTTTGCTTCCTCTCATGAGGTTTTCTGACATCATGAAGACAGATACATGAATACTGGTGCCCTTTTTTATCCTCCATCCTGTTGCATAAAATACTGCCCCAAATTATCACGGTCAATTTTAGTTCTACAGAAGATGAGTGCTTAATCCATCTTCTGTTCCTTGATTGCCTGGACAATGTACTCCCCTTTCAGGATTTTAACAGCTTTGGACCACATCTCTGGACTGTTAGCACTGAGTTTTGTGTTATCTTTTGCATGTACTTTATCAGTTCTAATGTGTTTTTTTCCAAGCCTTTCCCAGAGCCTGTCTGTTTTGGGATTCACTGGGATAACAACATGATGTACAGTATCTGGAACAGAATCAAATCAACCCATGTGGGAAAATGCATTATCTTCTCAGACTGTTTCTTTACATCAAAAGAATTCAAGGTAGTAGAGCAAACAAAAACCTGATGTCTTTCCCCATCAGATGTAATCTGAGTAATCTAATGGTGGGTCCTCTTTGTAAAATCAGAATAGCCTTGAGAATAAAGCCCATCAGCTTCATCCAGGGCTAAGTTCAGCTTTCTAGTTGACACCAAACCATCTAGTGTGCCTACAACTGTATCTACTTACACAAAAGAGAAAGCTGATCCTGTGCTGCAACAACTCCAATTATCAGAAGTTCCCTTAATTTAGAATTATTAATACATTTCTTAAACTGCTTGATGTTATTCAAAGCTCGTTTGGATAACTCTTGAGAGGGTTCAACAAAAGAGCTTTTGGAGCATTGGGGAGAAATTTTGTTTGTGCCACCTGTGCTTTACCTGTGTGCTGCAATTTGACAATGTAAGCTTTGGGTGCCTTGGAAAGTGCAACAAACCCATCTTTTGATGGAAACTTAGATTGTTTTTCACCAAAGTTAAATTTTAGTTCAGCATTCTTCAAAACACAGGCAGGAAAGAGAGTTTGGTTCTTCATATGCTAGGGAACTTTAAATGCCAGGCCAAGGTCTTTTCCATTTTGGGAGAACTTGACATGCCCGTTCATCTATTTCTAGGTAACATCCAATGGTATCATGCATGGTGAATTCCTCTCCATAATTATCAAACTGTTTATTATGGGATTTCTTTCCTGTTCCCCCAAGCCAAATTCAAACTTGTCAGTGCCTAGGTCTAAGGAAGTCTCCATGGTAGACCACCCAACTCGGCATAAACCTTGATCATGACAGGATATTTCATAGTAATGTTTCCCTTTCATTAGTCCTTTGGTAGCTTTACACCCATGCCATTCCTTTACTTCTCTGTTTTGATAACAAAGACCATTAGACCCAATTGTGAAAGTAATTGGGTTCATTTGCCATTTGTTGAGCACCAGTTTTGATAGCTGTTTTTCCCTTTTTGCCTTCCTGTTGGTCTTTCAGAGTTTTGTAAACTGTCTGGATAACAGGAATACTGAAAGCACCAATTTTTCTGCTTTCTGTTTCTGAAGCCTCATATGACACATCAGCTCCTCCTAGGATCAAAGGTATAAGTTCGGCCTGGATATCAGTTGGGAGAAGCCAATCCATTTCTTCCTCAGGTTGTGCAATCTCAAGCATAACACCCATCTTAGAGAAGGCCACCATCTTCATCCTTTCTCCATGCTGCTGCTTGCTCCCAGCTGCATGTTCTGGCGGTGCAGTGCGCTTCTGGCCTGCCTATAATGAGTTCTTAAAAATCAATTTTAAAACAGCAAGAGGACCCACTTGGGGGTACAGTGAATGTACTGTGGAAGAGCAAGAGTGGAAGCAAGAAGATGAATGTGGAGTTGTCCAGAAAGAGTCATTATGATGGCGTGGACCAGGGAACAGTGGCAGAAACGGCAAGAGGTGATCTCATTCAGGATATATTGCTAAAAAAGTGCTGGCTGGTACTGGCTGGTGAGTTGGAAATGGAGTGCCAGGGAAAGAGGGGCATCCAAGGTGACTCCAAGGATTTTGGTCAGAGCAGTTGGGAGAATGTACCTGTCTTTTGCTGACACAGCAAAGACTGCAGGGGAGCAGGTTTTGTGATGAGTACTGGGAGATGCATAGTGTATATCCAAGGGGAGTTGTCAGGGAGGGAATTGATATATTCATCTGTATTTCACAGAATTCTGGGCTGGAGAAAACATTTGGAATTTGTCAGAGTAGAGATGATATTTAAAGCTTTGTGACTGAGATATCCGGGGAAGTGGGTTCTGAAAGAATGGAGAAGTGGTCTGAGACCTGACTTTTGGGGCTGTTGATGTTCAGAGGTCTGAGAGGTGTAAGGAGTCAGCAAAGAAGACTGCAGAAGAGCAGCCATTGAAGGTATAGGAGAAGAGAGAGAGAGAGAGAGAGAGAGAGAGAGAGAGAGAGAGAGAGAGAGAGAGAGAGAGAGAGAGGGAGAGAGAGAGGGAGAGGGAGAGAGTATCTTCAATGCAGAGTGGAAAAGATACTTTGAAAAGGAGGGAATGGTCAACTTTGTCAAATTCTGCTGGTTTGTCAAGCAAGGTGAGTCCACTATGGACTATTGGATTTGGCAATGTGGAGTACATTGGTGAAATTGACAAGAGTGAGTCTGTGATGAGAAAAAAGCCTGATGGGAGTGGAATCAAGAGAGAATGGGAGGTGAGGAACTGGAGATAACTTTTTTGAGTATCTAAATGAGATAGATATATGGGACAATAGCTAAAGGAGATGTGGAGTCAAGAGGAGGTTTCTAAAAATAAGAAATATTCTGGCCTGCTTGCATGGGATAGTAGTTAAGTGCAGTTGTCAAATTGTCTAGGTAAGGGTGCCCAGTTGTTCTGTTGCTGTGGACCTAAATCATCAGCATGTGAATTTTATCTATGGCTGATTACATCTGTAGTCCACTAAGGGGAGTGAATTCTCCAATGAGTGACATTTTAATTTGATCAGTTGGAGGCTTAAAAAGGAAGAGTCAGAAGAGAGAAAAAGAACTTAGCACAGTTCAGAGACAACAGACCCAGATATTTGGAGATGCAGAAAGGAATTGCCCAAGGAAAGCCATTTGGACCCTGAAACTGGGAGGGAAGGCCAGCAGATGTCAACATGTGCCTTCCCATGTGACAGGGAAAACCAGAGGGATGCCAGCTATCTTTCCTCTGAAGAACTGTAAATTTATAACTAAATAAATGCCCTTTATAAAAGCCAGTCCATTTCTGGTGTATTGTAGTCTAGCAACATTAGCAAACTAAAATAGATTTTGGTACTAGAAGTGGGGTATTTCTGAGTTTGCAAATACCAAACATGCTAGAATGGTTTTTTAAATGGTAAGGGGAGGATTCTGGAAAAATTGTGAAGAACTTGAAAGAGAAAGCCTAGGTTACTGGTGGAAATATAGATGTGCAGTTTATAATAAAATGCGACAAGAAAGAGATAACCTAAGAACTGAACTTTTGGATACAGAGAGACCAGAGATTGATGGTCTGGACAATTCTGGGATTCTAGAAAGTGAGACCCCAGAGAATAGTGTCACACATGAGGATTTAACCAAATGTGGAACCAGCCAGTCATTACAGGACAAACAAGATTTGGAAATGGAGTTATCCAGAAAGGATTTGTGAAAGCTCCTATTGCCTAATGGCTTAAATACCTGTATGCTGCATGCCAAGTCAAAGTTTTTTTTTTTGAGACCTGAATAAATGGAACCACTGACAGTTTGGACTGGAAAGAACAGAAAATGCATTGATTGAAGGAAGAGTAACCTCAGAGGAAGAATCATGGAAGTTAAGGGTTGAAGTCAAACAAACTTGGGCTGGGAAAGGAGATTCACCTGTGTGTGTGTGTGTGG
Organism: Tamandua tetradactyla; assembly: GCF_023851605.1. Classification (NCBI taxonomy): domain Eukaryota; kingdom Metazoa; phylum Chordata; class Mammalia; order Pilosa; family Myrmecophagidae; genus Tamandua; species Tamandua tetradactyla. The sequence goes on along the minus strand of NC_135341.1, from coordinate 47,918,503 downwards.
AGGGGGTGAGTTTGCCCTGGAGGTAGAGGGTGGGCCTTCCATCTTGATGTTCAGGAAGAGTTTCAATGCCCCAGGACTCAGAGAGGGTGGAGCACATTCACTGGGGATTGGGGTGGGGGTGGGGAGCCTGGCTGCCATCCCATTGTTCTGAAGGGGTTGAGTATGTGCCCTGGAAATGGCAGAGAACCCAGGTGCCACATAGATGCTTGGGGAGGGTGAGGCTGAACAAAGGTGGTCTCCCCAATGTTTGCCAATGTTCAAACCCTCATACCAGGGCTTGGAGAGAACAGGGCCACTGAAAAGTCCTTGAAAAGGGTGGGACTGCTGCTTTCTAAAGTCCTGAGGATGAATGACTCTCAGACTTTGAAACATAATGGAGTTTGCCCTGCAGGTTTTTGAAATTGTTTAGGTCTAGTGACCCCTGTTTTCCTTCTAGTTTATCCCTATGGCAATGGGATAATTTATCCTATGACTGTTCCTTCTTTGTATATTGGAAACAGATAACTTAATCTAAGTTCATATAGGTCCACAGTCAGAGGAGAAGTTTGCTTTGGGATAGACCATACCTGTAACTGACTTTGATGAGATTGTGTACTATGTTTGAGTTGCTTGTATTTGTATTGTTAATGAAATATTTTAAAACTTTTTTGATATTGTGATGAAATTAATGTATTTTGTATGTGGAATGATTTAGTGCATTGTATGCTGGAAAGATGAGCATTGTTAGGCAAAAAAATGTCCGATACTGTTTTCTATTTAGAAATTAAGTATGATTTAAGGTAATGTATATGGTTGCAAACTGAGAAGGGGTGGACACTGTAGTAGTTAGGTTCAGGTGTCAACTTGGGCAGGTAATGGTGCCCAGGTGTTCTGTTACTGTGGACTTAAATCATCAGCTTGTGAATTTCAATATCTACAGTTGGCTAAGGGGAGTGCCTTCCGCAATGAGAGAGGCTTGAAAGGAGAAACCAGACGAAAGAGAAACTGTTCAACACAGCCCAGAACAAATCAACTCAGAGTTCAGAGCCAACACAGACCCAGGTGTTTGGAAATGCAGAAAGCAGTTTGAACCCTAAAGCCAGGAGGGAAGGTGAGAGAATGTTGCCATTTGCCTTCCCATATGACAGAGAAAGCCAGAGAGAATCCTCTGCCTTTCCTCTAAAGATCTGTAAATTTGTAGCTAAATAAATCCCCTTTATAAAAGCCAGTTCATTTCTGGTGTATTGCTTTCCAACAGCATTAGCAAACTAAAACACGGAGTGATAGAATTATCAAGCACAAAAAGGAAATTGATTTTGCAGGAGAGCAGGGACAAATGCAAGAGTACAGTCTTGGGAAGGTAAGAGGGAATGAGATCTAGCGCATGAATGGAGAGTTTGACTTTAGATGTGAGCAGGGAAAATCCTTCCCTTATACCAGGAGAAAGCCTTAGTACAAGGCACAGCTGTAGGTAGATGGGAATATGTGGGAATGATAGCCTGGGGGAACTTCTTTCTGGTTCCTTCTGTATTTTCAGTTAAATAGTACTCTTTGAAATGACACTCATACATTTCTGATGGAAGTGTAAATAAGCCTTTTTAAATTAGGCTTCCCAACTTCTCAGCCAGGCATCCCTTGCCCCATAACAGGGCCAACCAGTTATATCAGAGGATTCTTAGAGTTGGCTCTGATGGGATTTCCATCTAACTGGAGCATCACCTCTGCTAGCAAAGCCCATGTTATAGGGTGTTCATAAAGTCACTGCAGTTTGGATTTTTAATATCTTTACTTCCATATAAGGTATAAACAATTTGTGAGATGGAAACCAGAATGAATTTACTCAAGATTTAAGTAAAGTTGCTAATGTTTGGTTTATTCTAATGTTTTTCTTTTATTTTACAAATAATGAGCTCTGCACTAAATTGAGATGGTTATATCCAAGTATATCTAGAATGATGGCAGATATATTGAAAATTGGCACTCCTGTAATCAGCTGTGCTAAGTCTTGAATAAATTTTCTTTTGTTGCATTTTGTAGATTGTTTATACTTTTCTAGAAAAGAATTTCTTTAACATTTAAACTGAAAGGATTTTTTAAAGTGTTACCACATTTGTTCTTATTTTTATCATGATCAACTTTCATTTTCTATTCTGTGAAACATAACATATACACAAAAAATAAGTAAATTTCAAAGCATATCACAACAATTAGTTGTGGAACATATTTCAGAGTTTGGTATGGGTTACAATTTTAGGTTTTTACTTCTAGCTGCTTTAAGATATTGAAGACTAATAGAAATATCATTATAATGATTTAGCAATCATATTCATTTGTTAAACCTACCTTCTCTGCATACCTCCACCGTCACCTTTGATCTTTCTCCCACTTCTTTAATGGTATTTGGGCTATGCCCATTCTAACTTTTTCATGTTGGAAGAGGGGTTGTCGATAATATGGGATAGGAGGTTGGGACTAGTTGATGTTCTGGAGAGGCTGGCCCCTCTGCATTCAGGACTTACCTGGTCCAGGGACCCATCTGGAGGTTGTAGGTTTCTGGAAAGTTACTCTTATGCATGGAATCTTTGTAGAATCTTATATAACACCCTGGATGTTCTTTAGGATTGGCAGGAATGGTTTTGGTTGGGGTTTGGCAAGTTATGGTAGGTAGTAGTGTCTAAATGAAGTTTGCATAAGAGTGACCTCCAGAGTAGCCTCTCAACTCTATTTGAACTCTCTCAGCCACTGACACCTTATTTGTTACAGTTCTTTTCCCCGTTTTGGTCAGGATGGCATTGTTGGTCCCACAGTGCGAGGGCCAGGCTCATCCCTGGGAAACATCTCCCATGCCATCAGGGAGACTTTCACCCCTAGATGTAATGTCCTACGTAGGGGAGAGGGCAATGATTTCACTTGCAGAGTTGGGCTTAGAGAGAGAGAGAGAGAGACCACATCTGAGCAACAAGAGTCCTCCAGAAGTAACTCTTTGGCATACCTAAGCTTCTCCACTATATACATAAGCTTCACAAGAGAAAGCCTTAAGCTCATGGATTTGACCTATTGATTTGGGTGTCCCTAATGTTTGACACAGAATCAGGGGTTCCCCGGCGGTAAAGTTTAATAGTTCCATATTTTTTCTCCCACCCCTCAAGGGAGTTTGCTAATAGCTTTTTTTTTTTTCCCCATGGGCAGGCCCGCCCATAGTTTTTGATTATCTGCTTAATATACTCTGAGATGTATCCAGACATTACATTAAGCTATGCAGAATTAAAGGCCCTCATTCTTATGCTGGGCTCCCTGTGTATGGATTGTTTAAATGATCTATTCAGACAGGTTGGGTGAGTTTATGTGCACAGAAAATTTAGGTTCTGCACAAAGTAAACCTTTCTTCATTTAAACTGCAAAGGATTTTGTGGTTGTCCTGTTCCTCTCTACTTCCTCCCCCTCTAAACCACATTGCCTTCCCTAGAATAAGCATTGCCATCTCCACCTCTTCCCTAATTTGGTATGGGTTTGATGACTTTTTCCTGTGTTTCTTTAACCCAGGTGTTAAGAAACTTCTGTTCCCTTAAAATAACTTATTCTGTGATGCCACTGAACAATTTTTTAATCCCCTTATTGTTCTTATCTTTTCTATCTGCTAACAGGCAACCCTACCACCTCCTCCTAAGAACAGAAGTCTTCTTTCTATTTGCCTCTTGAAGTCAGTAGCTGTACTTTCTGTAATAGCAAAAGCCCACAAGATCCTGCCCCATAAGGCTGGGAAAGTTCAGGTGCTGAGATCAGGGATTGGAATTCCTGGAGTGCCAGCCACATAGTGCCATTTTTCTGAAAAAATAATTTTGTAGTAGCTAGCAAGAGACACCCAAATGCTCAAGTCTAGTGATCCAATAATTTCGCTTATACAATCAGAGATGTGTACAAAGACTTACATTTATCACAGCATTGTTCATAATAGTAAGCAAAATGAAACAAAACTGGGAACAGCCTCCATGTCCATCAGTTGGGGCTTGCCTAAATGAAGCCTATTATGGGCTTTTGCGCAACCATTAAAAACCATGTTTGAGTTTAATACATGGGAAAATATTCATGCTATAGTGCTAAAAATAGATATAAAATTGCATACATTTTATGACTTTAAATCTTAAAAAATATTATCTGCAGAGAATGACACAGTAGAAAACCATCTCTGTGGTAAGCAATGACCTTCTCTGGGAAGTGGAATATTGTGTAATTTTCATTTGTGTACATTTATTTATTTTCCATAGTTTCTATAATGACTGTGCATCTCTATTAATATAAGGATACAAAGAATACAAAGCAAACACAATGAAAACTGAGCAGTCTTAGCTAGTTTCTGAAGAAATGCAAATTAAAATTTGGGTTTTGTTTCTACCTAAATAAATGAATAAATATGGGGTAAAAGTAATTTTCCCACTGGGCATGCAGTGTGGCTGTTTACACTGTCTAAGGTGTGTCAGTGCCTAGCAACATGTCCTCATACAACAGAAATGGAAACAAAATGCCAACATACCCTTTAGGAAACCACTTAGCCCTCCCATGGATAGTGTATGCCTTGAAATCTGGATATCTCTAGATTTGCTAAAGGGCTACTTCTCACACCTGCTTGCAGGTCATACTATTCTTGGGTCACTCCAGATGTGGTTACCAAGTCAATGTTGAAAGTCAGGTTGAAACCAAAATAGTCCCAATGAGCCAGGAGAGTGGAGGGCAGGTAGAGAAGAAAAGAATGCTCCAATTTTGTTATGGTTTTGACAGCACTAATGGGACATATCTAGGGCCAGGTGATAACCAAGGTGGACCTCTTAGAGCCAGGTTGCTGTGCTCTCAGTTGTAGTTGTCAGCCTTGCAGGCTTTGGGGTGAACTCGCTCCTTGGGCTTTCAGGGACAGCATCTCAGAGAGATGAATAAAAAGACCACTAGATCCTGTATACACTCAAAGATACAGTTGTTTATAAATGGTATTAGTTCTTCCCATTACTCAAAAACATATCTTCTCCATCTTTCTTTTTAGGAAGTTTCCTGGGAAGCAGTGTTCTTCCCCAGAAGGTCACATAATAAGCATGGCATAAATCCAGTGAGTAGAGTTATTTGGAAGGAAGTTGACATTTCTCCAAGTCCTGGGGCATCCCCAGAATGCAGCCATCCCTCAACTGTGGCTCCCTCCCATGGAAGCCTCTGTTTACCCACCCAGATCCTGCTGGAGGCTGATGATAGCAACTGCCCTATGGAAATTCTCGAATTCTCTGCTGAAGACTCTGTCCATGCTGTCATATCTTTATTGGAGATACTGGTGTTATAGAATTGCTATCTCCAAAGGCTGCACCTGATACTCTGCACAGTGTGATTTTTCTTAAACTCTGGCTCAGTTATCTCCATGGCAGGAAATGTAGCCAGAAGAAACAGTTGACCAGAAGAAAGGAAATGACACAAATGAAGGTGCTGTAAAAATATTTCTTTGCTAAAACTGGAAACAAGTTAAACGTTGATCAACAGAGTAATGGTGGGTAAATGATGGTACAGGATCTTGCTGGAACATCGTTCATTCATTCTCTTTCATTAAACAAACATAGTGACTGTGAAGGCAGTATCAGAAATACAGCAACAAATCTGATATTACTTCTGCCTTCAGTGAGTGCACAATCTGGCAAAGCCTTTTAAAATGATAATGGCAGAACTACATAGAAAAAGAGCTATTTGGAGTCTAATGTTGAGGATAAAAAGGGCTCTCTGTACATTATGGTTGCAATTCCAAACATGTCTGAGTGTGAACAAGGTCTGGATGGACAAACGCATGAATGAAAATATGGCAGGCTTAGATTATTATGGACACTTTCTTAAGTTTTCTTTTAATTGTTTGTCAAACTCTAAAGTTTTAAACCATCCCAAATGCTTACTGAAAAACAGAAAGTTGCTCCTTTGGCCATGGCTTTCCATATTGGTGGTAGGGTAGATGTTGGGAGCTCTCTCTAAATGGGCAGGGGCTTAGCATGAAGAGATTGGGAGGAGAAGGCAGTCTGGAAAGGTTTGACCAAAGGAGGCTTTCAATCTGTAGATCTAGTTCATTGAATGCCACGGTAGAAATCAATCTCTTCTGAGTCTGGGCTATGTCATATAGCAGAGCCTACTAGCTGCCACCAGTTCCATCATCACCACTGCCTGGGCATGGCGTAACCATGCCAGGCAGGGGAAGAGCTTAAGTCTGGGAACCAGACAAGAGGGTTGAGAACTCTAAGAGATGGTGGATAGATCCTCATGCTTCAAAGGATGCTCCCTATGTGAGCGGTACCATTACCACCATTCTATAGATGAAACTGAAACTCAGTTGGCTTCAAGCTAGTCAGTGGGAAAGTGATGGAGTTAGGACTGGAATCCAGCCCTTTTCATTTTGGGTTCTTTCTATTACTCTCCCTAGGCCTGGAAGTAGGTGGAGATGGATGAGGCTGTCTGAAAGGGACCTGGCTGACTAGGCAAGTGGAGTCTTTTGGGAAAAGAGGAGGCAATAGGGAATCTGTTGGTGGGACCACATGGTGGAAGGTCTCAGGAACCAAGCATTTGAGTTTAGGTATGATGCAGTGGGCACTGGCGAACTCTTGTAGGTTTAGGGTCTGATTAAAAGGAGTTTGATGAAAAGGAAGCTGGTAGTTTGTGCAGGATGGTGTGGTCAGGAGAGACTAGGACCAGGCAAATGATAAAGGTTTGTGAACAACTTCTGTTCTAAGAACAGCACCCACCCCTCCAACTCTTTCTTGGAAATATGTCTTTATCCGCTTCTAATCATGAGATTGGAATGACAGCTGCCTCCTTATATATCCATCCCTGATGATACAATCACCTTGTCCAGGGGTGGGCACCTGATAAAAACTTGGTCAATCAGAGCCAAAAGGGGAATTTTGACCTTAGGATCAGAGAGGGATGGATCTCAGTCCCTTTCTGGTAACAAAGCTGTGATATGTGGGTTGGAGATCTAACACCAGGCAGAAATGTAAAAGTCAGAGAACGGAAATTCTAGCAGGTTTCATCATTCTGAGGGCTCAGCCACTCCCTTGCCCATTCCATAAGATGAAAAACACTCACCACTCCTCTGCAACTAAATTAGTCTGGGCTTAACTTTTGTCATTTGTAAACAAAAAATTCCTGACACTTAAAATAAGAGACAGGTTTATCCCTTATCATTCAAATTTTGAGCACAATGCTCAAAAACATTCTATGGTTGTGTTTGGGGGTATTAGTTTCATCATTTCTTGCATGCAAAAAACCAAACCAAACAAAACAAAACTACCCTTTTTTCGTGTCAGACTCAGGAACTCTGGGCTCTCCGTGGAACCATGGCTTTCAGTATCTCTTCAGAGAAGGATGGAACCATCTCCATCACTTGTGTAGTGAGTGAAATTGCTGCTTAGAATACTCTCCCGCCTGCTCCTTTGTGTTTCAGATGGGGAGAAACTGACATGGACTGGACGACCACACAGCACAGCCAGACATTTTCCATACAGATGGTAAAGGTAATTTCTGAACTTCTCTCCAGCGAATGCATAGATGAGGGGATTGAGGCAACAGTGGCTGAATGCAACTGTCTCAGTCACACTGAGGGCCAACCTCAGATCCCTCTTCATGTCACAACTGGGAAAGAAGTCGTAGAGTTTGAGTGTCTCCAGGAAGATCATAACATTGTAGGGTGTCCAGAAAAGGAAAAACACAATGACCACCAGAAAGATCAGTTTAATGGCTTTAGCTTTCTTGTGGTTCTTGCAGGAAATCAGTGTCCAGATGATTCTGAAATAGCAGTAGCTCATAATGAGCAGGGGTATCAGGAAGCCAAGAAAATTTACTTCCATGTTGCGGAGCACGGGCCATATTTCCTGGAGGACCTCTGGGTAGTCACCAAGACATTCGTTTTCTTTTTGCTTTGTGAACATAAACTGGGGTGCTGCAACCAAAATGGCTGCTGCCCAGACACCGAGGCTGATGGTGACGCCATGCTGCACGGTTCGGTTGTTCATGGAGTTGGCAGCCAAGACAATGGCCAGGTACCTATCAATGCTGATGATGGTGATGAAGAATATACCGCCAAAGAAGCCGATAAAGAAGAAGGCAGTAGTGAGTTTGCATGTGGCATTGTGTAGGCCTTGTTCACTTATCACATAGTGAATCCAGAAGGGTAAGGTGGCTACAAAGAGCAGATCAGATAAGGCCAGGTTCAGGAGGTAAATGTCGGTGATACTCTTGGGCTTCCGGCTGTTAGTGAGGGCAAACACTACCAGCAAATTTCCCACAAGGCCAAAGGCAAAGACAAAGGAGTAGAATATGGGCAGGAAAACCATCCCAAAGTCCACAATGTCCGCCATATCACAGGCTTCAGCAGACTCATCATATTCAAAGTCTTCTAGAATTGATTCAGGAGAGAGGGTGGACATGGTGAGGACCTGGGTCCAAAGGAAAAATGAATAACAGCATTAGTTCTAAGAGGGATACATTTGGAATTCTTTCTAGCTATAGGCAAGCAGACAGAACCAAATATTAATTGGGTATCGACTACATCTCCCAACTTCATGGGTGCCATCTTGTTTAATCCTCACAGCGGTCCTGCGATGATGGCTGTACCAGACTCATTTGATGGAAGATGAAACCAGGTCTCTGAGAGTTTCAGTGACTTGCCCAAAGCCACACAGTCAATGGCTCAACTACATTTGAACCTAGGCCTTTTGAAGCTTAAACCAGATCTTTTCTTCTCCCCCAAAGGAAGCCAGCTTGACCAGCATATGGACGGGGTAGAGAGAACCATGGGTACGGAGTGTTCTAGTCCAAATTTGCCCAAAGCAATTCTCCAATTTCCCCCTCTTCCTTTTTTCCCACCTCCTCCACCCTCTGGCCCTTAATTTCTCCTTCCTGAAGGCAGGACTGGAGAGAAAGGTCTCAGAAACTCCCCAAGCCCTGAGCAGACAATACCCTCATCTTTGCTTTTTGAGAGCCATTTCTCTTCCTTTTCCTTTTGGAATCAATAATCCCTTCTCTTCTCTAACAAGGATCAGACATAGAGTCTTGTATTTGAGGGTGACTAATTCATCATGTTCTGCCCAGGATGTTCCTGGTTTTAGCATGGACACCCTTCAAGTCTCAGGTAAACCAGGATGGTTGTTCATCATCCCAAGGGAAGAGGAGGTTTTCCATTGTCAAGAGCTTTGTAATTATAAAAAGGCTGATTGAGCTAAGATATTGTGCCCAGTTAATCTGTGGCCTGGGTCCTGAGTGGCTAATTAGTCCCATAATTACCAGCTTTGCACTACACATTGGCCTGGTCTTTCCTGCCGTTCTTTTCTCCTGTTTCCTCTTGAGCAGGAATTGAAAGAAAAGACATGTTTGTACTGGTTGGGGAATAAAAAATGTCCTCTTCTCTTTCCAACCAGGACTCACTGATTATGTACCCCAGAGACTTCAAGGGCAGCCCTTTCACAGTGGTGCTGTGGGTGCCTCTTCCACTTCCTTGTGATACCACAGATAGGTCCCTCAGAACCCCCCAGAGCATGCCTCCTGGCTGCCACTGCCTTCCCCCACCCCACCACAACTGAAACCAAGGCTCATGCTTGTTTAATCAAGGGAGTTTTCACACCCCACTGCACCCTTTACATGTTGCTTTTACTGAGACGGTGTGTCAGTTAGGGCCTCTGCAAAGATGGCTGAGTATCCCTCCCATGATGGCAGGGTGAGGTACCCTTCAACCCCCCAAGTAGGGATTTGCTTCTCCTTTCCCAGATACTACTCTGTGCACCAGCCCACTTCTGCATCTCGCCCAGACTCTTCGAGGACCAAGTGGTTCCAGGCTTTCCAACCTGGGCAGTCTCAGGTTGTCATGGAGTTTTCAACCCAGAAAATTGTGGGGAGCTTTCTTTGCTTTAGCCTGGAATTCCCTTTTTTCAGAAAGCAACCTCTCACTGTGACCTTAATCAATAATATTCAAGCTGAAACATATTAAATTGCTGATAATCAACCAGTTTTGAGTAACAAATATGCCAATTTCATTTAGCTCAAGCTGCTACAAAGGGAGACTGAGAATCATTACTTAGTTCATGTAGCTTGTGGTAGAGGCACAGCCTTCCCAGACATGCTGCTGTGTAGGAGGGAAAATAGTAAAGTCCTTGGTGGCTCTAATTTAGGGACCCAGAGATTAGCCACCCTCTCTCTCCCCTCTTCCCTAGTGAAAAGAGTTGGCAAATAGTGACCTCAAGGCCAATAAAAACTACTCTGCACCTATTTGGGCCAATCCTTCAGCCTAGGAACTTCACAATCTAAGATTGTCTTGGGTTTGATTTCCATACTTGGCACTGTGCTTTACACCTGGGAACAGCCTACAAATCTTCAGGCATTTGAGGTCATTGATGAGGGAGAGCAGTGAGATGGGCAGAAAGGGTGTGGGCAGTGGACTTGGGTTCTCCTGCGTTTGAATCCCCCATCTACCTTCTCTGGCCCAGTGACCTTGTGTGAGTGTTGGAACTTCTGAGCCTGACTATCCTCATCTGCATAATGGGGATTCTCAGGCTTGCTCACAGCACTGAATGAGGGGAGTGCTTGAAACAGTGCATCACACTCAGCAGGTGCTTAATAAATGTTGATTTCTTTTCCTGTATTAGGTGAAGAAGCAGAAGCACTTTGGAACTTTGGAATATTCCAAGCTGCCTCACCTCCACCCTGGGTATCATGTTTGGCCTTTAAAGATTTTCATTATTTTTCCCTGAAATAAAAAATGTTTTCTTTTCAGATAATTTTTTTTTTTGGAGGAGGAAGGAAGAATAAATCACTAGTTACTAGACTCTTACTAAGCTGCCAGGGTCATTACTAAACACTTCACAAGCATTGTTATCTATTTACCCCTTTCAGCTGTTCTGAAGGAAAGTCCTACATTTAATTCACTACTCTGCAGAATGGCTTTGACAATATTCATGATGAGAGGAAGGGGAAGGCTGGGGAAAAAGTGCAGAGGTAAGGAGAGCTAGAGATAACGTAGATGGGCAAAAGGGTCCCAGATCCAGCCACTTGCTTAGCTGGGTTCCCTGGCTCAGAAATGCTGCCAGGCATGGGGATGCCCTTCTCTAATTTGCATCAAGTCTCCAAATAAACCAAAGATGACCCTGGATAGGAAGGGTAGGGTGTCCAACAGCAAACCTGGATCCAGCACCCATGGGCGCTGGACTCCATGTGGCAGGAGGCCCACAGGAAGGTCAGTCAGGCACAGCCTCAGCCATGGCAGGATTTGTCACCTTCCCAGGGAAAAGTCCATGTGGACAAAGACTTTGAAAAAGACAGAATGGAAGAAGTGGGTCAATTTATCCTCTGCTGATGAGATGTAATTTTACACAATGTGATGGGAGGGCTGTTTTTGCCAGAATGCAGGCCACATTACTTATTGAAGGCAAGAATGGCTGGTCATGAGGGCATTGGAGTGGTTTGGGACTACACCCTGCCATTCAGAGCTTGCAGACATAGGCTCACTCAGGTGGGGGCTGAGCAGCACTCAGCAGCCCACGTCCAGGGGCTTATGGCTCTGTGTTCCCAGCAAAGACCCTAGAGCTGTCCCAGTCCTCCAAAGAGTCCCTCTGCCTGAGCAATTGCACAGCACTAGGTGTGGTCACTGCTCACCCAGCATGATTTGATCCCCCTGCTGTGAGCAATATCATAGGGTACAGGGCAGGAAGGGAAGATGGGAGAAAGACAGCTCTCAAGCTCCTACATGATTCTGAGGAATTACACTAGTGCTTTAGGGAAGTTTTCGCTCTTAATTGTCACACCACTTCCTACTTTCTAGAAGGGGAAACGGAGGCACAATGAGGTTAAGAGCCCAGTTCCTCACACAGCTACAAGTAGGGGAAGCAGGACTGATGCTAAAAGTCTCCCCCCCCCCCCCCGCCGCTTCCTGCTCCTTTCTCAAAGATGAACCCAAATCCTGGTCTTGAGGGTTGAAGCTGTAGCAGGGGAGAAGAGACAAAGCAGCAGAGTCCCAAGGGTGGTGGATTGCAGTTAAAACCACAGTCTCAGTTTCCAGCTCTACAAAACAACCTCATAGGTTTGTTGAGAGGATGAGCATGGAATAAAATTTAAGTTGGTTATTTGAGGATTTATCTCAGAGACATACTCATAGACATGCTCATGGAAGCATACAGACTGGGAGTCATTCCAGCAAGACTGAAATATAAAAGAATGGGAGAAATGCGAATGCCCATCAAGAGGGGACTGGTCAAATTAATCTGGTTAAGTCTGAAAAAAAGGAATACGAATCATCTGTTTTTAAAAAACAGTAGGTGTGAAGTGATATCTCATTGTCATCTTGATTTGCATTTCCTTATAGCTAATGAAAATGAGCATCTCTTCATGTGTTTTCTTTTTCTTCTTCTTCCTCGTGTGCTTTTTGGCCATCTGTATTTGCTCTTCAGAAAAGTATCTCTATCTCCACAAGAAACAGTCAAAATGGACATTGCCCAAAGATCCCTACCAGTTGGAGAAGGATCAAAAGAGAAGGAGGAGGTATAACAAAAAAGTAGGACTTAGCAATCAAGTATGACTAGTGAATCACTGCATTAATATTCCTTTTAGCTTCCAAAGTTTTGATGCAGTTAGAAGGAAAAATCTGAGATAGTGAATGGTAGCCCATGACAAACTTTGGGTTCTGTTCTATAACTCCTTGTTGAAAAGTGCTTTGAAAATTATTGCTTTTTTTTCTTTGGTTTGCATAATGTTATAGTTTACAATAAAAAAAGTAAAAAAAAAAACAACAACAAGGAAGATCAGGTAAGTGAGAAAAGCTAGGTGAGGCACGGCATATAGAGTATGCAGTCATTGGTGGAAAAGAGTACTGAGAAAGTACTGAGAAGGTGCATGCTTCGTACAGTGTTGAATATCATTTTTTTTTTTTTTGGGTGCGTGGTCCGGGAATCGAACCCGGGTCTCCCGCATGAAAGGCAGGAATTCTAACCACTGAACTACCCATGCACCCAAGTGTTGCATATCTTTGAGGGGACACACTAATTAATGGTGGTGACAGTGATTGTCACTGGAGAACGATTCTGAAGAACGGGGAGAGGGACTTACGTTTCATTTTAAGACTTTGAAATTTTTGACTGTATACATATATTACCTATTTTGAAATTAGAATTTGCTTGATTAATTTGGGATTTCAACAATAAAATTAAAAAAATCATATGAATTAAATGACAAAAGTTAAAATACACAAGTAAATAACCTTGTAAAGTAACCAGCATGTTGTACATGCTTAATAAATGGTAGCTGGCACATAAAGGGATTATCATTTTTACTTTCTGGTCAAGAAGATGCATCTCAGAGAAGGTGAGAAACTTGCTCAAGTCCAGACAGCTGGTGTGGCAGGGCTGCCATGTGGATGCACTTTTTTTCAACTGTGCACTACAGCCCTTCTTCTGGTCCCCTCCTCCAAGGCTGCGAGTTCCTAAAATGAGAGCCATGAACTCCTCATCTCTACAGGCCAGTGTAGGAGCCAAGAGTTAAAACGAGACCTGCAGAATTTGTTGGAAGCAGCTGGCCTCAGGATGGCGGCAGTAAACTGTGGAGATTGTTATGTAGAGCAGTCTGGGAGGAAGAGAATGTTTACCCCAAATGGTTATGTTAAGTATGAAGAACACTGAAAGATAAGAACTTTGCTCCCTCGGGAAATGCCTGCATATCTATTGACATCCTGTGGTATATAACCAGGATCTGATTAAGAATAAAATTGTCTGAAGTCTGTCTGAAGTAAACTCAAGCTTCAGACCCCCTGAGCCCATCTGTGTCTTTCTTTCTTCCTTTCTTTTTTTTCTCATCATTCCTTAATATCCTTTGAGCTCCATTTCAATAGGAAGCAACATTTGGCACCCAATGTGGGGCTCGAAGAAGAAGACTCCATATCAATATTAAGGAACAAAGGAAAAGTCTCATTAGAGGCACATGTGTCCAGCCAATAGAAGAGGACTTGAGTCATATTGGTAAAGTAAACATTTTCCGTGGATCATCAGGGTAACGGGTAATCATAATAGGTGGCTGGAGGAGTATGTGTGTGTGTTAAAGCTACTGGGGTGCCTGTTAAAACATCTGAATTATTAAGCTTATTTGATCTCATTCAAAAGCATTGTTTTTGGTTTCAGCCTTATGACCATAATGTTTTAAATCTTAAGTAATGGAAACTGGTTATGAAGGCTTTGCAGTGAACATAACAAAATGGGGAAAATATTCCTGCTTCTATTTGGTTATTGTGTTCAGTCAGGCAATGAACTACCTGGCTCATGCTTTGTCATAAACTCTAAGTTGTGTTTCTTCTCAATCTCCCACTACCCCTTCTTACCCTGTTTGGACAGTTGCTTGAGCTGGACTCAGCAATTGGTGCCCAAACAGGGATCTAATAAGGGAACTCTTAAAGCATAAAGTGAGGAGACGCTCCAGGGACATCCACTACAAATACTACAGATGGCCCTTTGTGGGTAGAGCAGTGGCCCTTATCTATAGAGAGGTTTGAGGCTCTGCCTCGGTTGATTTGGGAACAGTTTGGAGCAGGATGTTTAGAGGAGTCTCGTGGTTCTTGGAATTCTCCAATATTTATTGCAGGAGGGAGGTCAGGAAAATGGAGAATGTTGACTAATTTGATAAAAGTTGATACTGTGGTTCAGCCTATGGAGTCATTGCAGCCTGGCTTGCCCACACCAGTTGTAATTTCTAAGAACTGCTTTATTATGATAGATTTTAAAAATTGCTTCTTTGCCGTGCTTTTGGCAGAGCAGGATAAAGAAAGATTGGTTTCTGGGCTTGTTCTTGATGGGCTGCCTTTATGTAGGGATTCATGTACACCTGAGTCAGAAAGGATTCAGTGAGAAAGGTGCCATACCAAATGGGGGTCAGTGCTCATTGATGGTTCCTGTGGCAGGTTGGTCCCCAAGGGGGTATGCAGTTTGGGATTGTAGTTCTGACTCAAGGTATTCTGTTAGGTTACCTTTGTTTAGTCTGAATGATTATTCTGTGAGATTTATACCAATGCTACAGGTAAAGTCTTGTGACGGAGAGTGGGAATGGTAGCCCCATCTTCTTTTGTTGGCTCAAATTCTCGACAGGCAGTGGTTTGGAAACTGGCCATGAGTTTAGCTCCTATTCATATTTTAAAAAGAAACATATTTTAAGAACTTTAAAACTAAAAATTCTTGTTAAAAACTATATATTGATAGTTAATGCGTATTTGAAACATTAATTAAAGTATTTTAAGTATTTAACATTATTCTAACAAATTTAATTTTGATGGTAATTATATGTGGTAAAATATTTGTTCAAAGTAATGATTTAAGTATGAAAAATATGAAAGATGTATTTTTATTAATAGGAAAACAGAATAGTTTTATCCTAAAATGAATAACTGTTACTAAATGAGAAAAATATGGGACAAAGCCTAAACTAATATAATAAGTGCTGAGGGTTTGTAAAAATGGAAATTATGGTTAAAATCAAGAAAGATTTAATGAGTCTAAAATGACAATGTTTTCTTGGACTCTTAGGCTGTTTTAATGAAAACATATTAAAAAAATTTGTTTTCTAAATAATTAGTTAAAAAGCAAAAAGTCTGTGTTTTATCAAAATAACATATTAACTTTTATCATGTTGTTATCTGTATAAAAAATACTAATTTTCTCCTGGTATCATTATACTGGCAAAAACTGCTTCTTTCCCTAAACCAGGTGGCTTAATCTATTAATCTAAATACTATTACTATAAATGAATCTATTACTGACTGACTAAATAATATTCAAATCATATAAATACCTAAATTCCTTTAAGCCAAAGTACTTTAATGCTTTGTCCAGTGTTTATATAAACTATACATGTATAAACTAAATTTATCCCAAGATAACCATGGCTTATATTGGAAGCAGATCAGATTTGCGGGTTGAATGCAAGGAAAAAATATACTTGTGGAGTCTTTTTTTGTTCACCTGATGTTGCCATTACATGCAACTGATGTTGCTATCACATGACCTTGGTAAGAAATAGTTAAAATGTACACTCTAGCTGGGAGGACTGGCTATCCCCCCAGAAAGAGGTGTACTTTAATAAAAATATCTAGGTCCCAGGAAGCTCCTCTTGGTCCCTAGCCAGTTCCCAGAGGACCCAACTGGGCCTGGTCATGTAAGCAAATCGGAATTTGGCCACTATTGTGAGAAAATATCATAAAAACTGCATGCAATAAATTTAAAATTAGCAAAAATGCACAACCAATTATAAAGAATCCACATTCCTGCATTCCTTTTCAATCAATCCAATGAATTCAATTTAAAAAATCTGGTCATTTACTATGGGTACACGCCACTATTGGCACTCTGCGTTCATTTTTGCTACCTGCCACTTTAGGGATTCCTAATTATATGTTACAAAACTTGTTTGATATTTTACAAGGAGATTCTGATTTATTAAGCAAAAGGCAATTAACAGCTGCAGCTGAATGAGAGTTACAATTAATTGAACAATGCATTAAAAAAAAGACAGCTTGTTCAAATAAATCTAAAAAAGCCTATTAATTTTATTATTTTCTTTACCTTGCAATCTCCCACAAGCCTATTTTAGCAAGATGGTGTTTTAAAATGGATTTTTTAACCAAACAATTAACAAAAATGTTTAAATACATATTTGCAAAAGATTATTTCTTTACTAGCCAAAGATCACCAAAGATATTGTCAATTAAAAGGTCATGATCCTAACCGCATAGTGTGTGATCTCACAAAGGAAGAGGTTCAAAGTCTATATATTTTCAATAACTCTTGGCTCCTACAGGCCAGTGCTTGACATAGGGCAGAGGTCTGACTCAGAGCAAATGCCATATGTAAAAAGATAAATATTGTATCTGAGGACTTCATTCCATAGCGGTAATGGAGGCCGCACCCTTCTAATTATCCCATTCCCCGAGGAGCTAGCAGAGCACAGAGGTGTCCTCTCTGAATTTGGGCCAGGGGCCCTTGAACTGTTGGAGAGCTTAGTAGGTACCTAGTGTCCTGAATGAGTGAGTGCCTGAAAGGAGTGAGGAGAAAAGAGATGCCTCCACCTTACAATGTGGCGCTCCAGGAGACAAGCATAGGCCCACGTGCCCAGCATCTTAGACAACTGCTTTTCATCTCAACAAACTCTTTCAATATGTGTCTGTTGGATTTATTCAGTAAAGAAACAGACATTGGCATGAGTGATTTCAGCGCTCTCTTCCACACAAATGTCAGGACACAGCTGTTGCCACCACTGCCTGCATCATGGGTGATGCGAGGGTCTTCCTGGCTGGGAAAGGAATTGGTGGTCTGCTTGAGAGCCGGTTCAAACTCTTATGAAAGCCCCCGAGTGTGCGACACTGTTTACATCAGAAATATGACATCATTTAAGCATGATGTCTCCTTCACTGAATGACTTTGTTGAGCTTGATAGCTTCATCAACATATCTTTTTAGGAATGGTATGCCCTGAGCAGACTGGACCTTTTATTTCTGAATCCTCTGTGATGTCCAAAGACTGGTAGATGAGCCTACAGATAGGGCCTCCTGGCTGTAGATTGGGTGTGGTCAGTCCTTGTGGGTGGGCCTCAAGGAAGATCAAAGGCCTGCCAGGGGTTGAATTAACTTTCCCTTTAGACAGGACACTTGTCCCCTAGGACAATAGAAATCGAATAACTTGATGAGATCAGCCTTTGCAGCGTCTACTCTACTTAGCTAAGTTTCTGGATGTAACCCTGAGAAAGGCACTAGTAACTGAGGTTGTATTTTAGACCTTAGGGCAGTAGCCAGCAGAAGAAAAAATCCCCTCTAGGCTATTCTCAGGCCTTCATACCCTCTATTCATTTAAATCAAGGTTTTAGTAAATGGTGTGGAGCTGGGAGAATTTGAACTGAACCTAAAAGTAGAGCTGTGAGTCTGTGTTTGTTTCACACCCAGGTAGAAATTAATTTTGCATGCCCTGCTTTATAAAACTTCACAGCGCTCCTCCACTACGGATCCTGCTCTACTTCCTCCCGCCACTTCCTTTTCTCGTGCTTGCTCTATTTTTTAACATTTTTTTTTGGTCACCATTACCCCTTGTTTCCAATCAGCTTCCCTTTTCTGTACTTCCCTTCTCATTTAGGGGGGCCAAATCCATTTCTTCTTGTATCCTTATTTTCTTGCTTTCCCTTTCTCTTTTGGCCTACATGTTGCTTACTCTTTTTCTTCTTTTTTCTTTTTTTTTTTTTTTTATGCCTTTCACAGGATTCCTGCTGGAACTTTCAAGAGAAACATGCTTATTTTCTGGTATTGTGGGCAGAAAAGGCAGTGCTAGCCTAGCACAGTCAACTGACAATGAGCCTAAGACTGACTGAGCCTGGAGAGAAAAAGCAAATCTGAAAGACAGAGAGAAACTTGGAATCCCAATAATATATTTCAATATATTAACTCACCTTTGGACCCTCCAAATTATATATGCCAGTAAATTCCCTCTCTTAAGTTTCTTTGTTTCTTTTCAAATTGAGTTTCAGTGACTTGCAACTGAAAGAAATCTAACTAAACATTTTCTAAAATTATTTCACTTTTTAAATTCTATCATCCAATGTACTTTTCAGGAGATCCTAATTTCTTTTCATTAAAAAAAATCAGCAAGATAAATATGTCCGTTATATGCAGACGGAAAAGATCTCTTCCGCTTCCCAGTATAGACATCACTTCAATTTAAGATCAATTGAATTCTACATAATTTAAGAATAGTCACTGCACTGGTGGCAAATTCCTCTCTCCCTATTGCTCACAGTAATACCATAATAAATATTTTCAAAATTGTTGCTAAAAAGTACTTAGATGTGTCCTTTTAGTAATAGTATAAAGAAAATTACCTAACCAATGCACAAATTATTTTTCTAAGTGCTTATGAACAATTATCTTTTTTTCTCTCTCTATTATCATTTTATTTCTTTTTCTGTTGCCTTTTTATTTCTTTTTCTAAATCGATGCAAATGCACTATGAACAATTATCTTAATAATCCATTTTGAAAGCTTACATTTGGTCACCTGTCTATAGTTTACAGAGTTCATCTTTTCTCACTTCTTTCAGCGTCCACAGTTGTGCAAAGGTTACAATAGTTTGTAACCAGAGATTTCCTTTGTGATTAATTTAGTCAGAATGATATGCTTACTCTTTTTAAAATTGAGTCTGACTTCTTTTAGTTTTTTACCCTTCTTCATCTCTGTTTATGGTTTTCTAGGCCCTTGGGTGAAGGCTAGGTTGAGATCCAGTGTAATGCCAAAAAAGCTGTGAGGGCTTCATTTATTTTTCCTTTGGACCAAATGAAATTAGAGAGTTGATTGAGCAATACAACGTTTCTCTGTGAGGATGTCATTTCCTGTTCCAGAATATGAAGTTACCCTCAGAAAGCCCCCTGTAAAGAAGAAGAGACCTGCCTTTCCAGGGTACCTGCTAAGGGTGATGTTTCATATGAAAGATTTCATTGAATTCTCTCTACAACCCCGCACAAGAGAAATTATTATCCCCAGTGTACAAATAACAAACAAGTGGCTCCAAGAGATTTGGGTAACTTGTCCAAGGGAGCAATGGAGCCAGGATTTCAATCCACTTGGATCTTCCTCCATAGTACAGTTCATGCTCCTTGAACTGTACTATGCTTTACTTCTTGGAAAGGACACCTGCAGGTTAATGCAGGTTCTCTAGAACTAGAACGGAAAAACAGTCGACACAGGCCCCCTTTAAACAAGCTGGTCCATGATGCTACTCTGAACATTCTTTTCAGGTTCCTCTCCTCTAAACTCAGAACCTAGCTGGCTGATCCTCGATGCCCATTCCCTGGGGGATGAAGGAGGGGAATTATTCACCTCTCTATTCCACTACTGCGCGGTCTTCACAGTCAGACCCTAGAATCTAGAGCTCATCAGTGAAGGTGAAGAGGTTTGGAACAATTTTCTCTGAACAAAAAAGGGCTGAAGGATGGACCTATACCCTGCCGTCAGAAATACGACTGTGACCCAAGGAAGTTCAAGTAGAGTTGAGAAGTCATTCTGGAAGTTACTCTTATACAAGCTTTATCCAGATATTGCAAACTACCACAGAATGCCAAGCCCCAACCAACATTATTCCTGCAAACCCTAGGGAGGTCCCTGGGTTATATCTAAGTCTCTATTATAGTTTTTCTTCATAAGTTTTTTTCAGAAATTTAAGGCCTCCGGGTTGCCCATAGGCCAGATAAGCTCTAAAACCCAGAGGTACCAGTCTGTCCGAGAACATTAACCTGTTTCATTCCTCTACCCCATAAGTTCAACATCCCTTTCTATGATGAGGAACTTAAAATAGTCATTGCCCAAATATCCCTGAAAACTGAGAGAAAGATCAAATGAGAGGGAGGAGGTGTAACTGAGAAATCAGGATTTTACAAACGATTGTGAATACTGACTCATTATAAAGATATTTCTTTTTAGTGTCTAGTGTTTTAGAAATACCTGAAGTTGTTGAACTGTAATCCAGTAGCCTTGATCTTTGATAGTGATTGTATAACTATATTTCAAAAAAAGAAAAAAGAAAGAGTAGTAAATTGATCACAAACCTTAATGCGAGGAAAAATGATCCTTGTCAAAGGCAAAAACTTTCACAAAGAAAACTCAAGGCATTTTATTTTGTTTTCACTTATAGTCTATTAGTAATCATTTGTTGTATACTTATAGTAATTAATTTATGCAAAACTTAAACATAAAAGCATAAATATTTAATAATAGCAAAAAAGAAATACGATTGTGGTTATAAGAACCACATACTTCACCGGAGTCCATGCTATTCCCCATCTCTGCCTCAGTTTCCTAATGTGTGAAATGAATGCATTGGACCAGATCATTTCTAACATGCTATGGTTTCTCAGTGAGAACCAAGCAGAAGAAAGCAATCTTGAGTTCCAGGTCAGTGAAAGAGTGGTATAGGGTAAGCAAAAATGGCTGCCCAGTGGCCTGTCCAAGGGGACACAAAGCCCACCAGGCCCCTGAACCTGAATGCATTCAGATGTAGTTTTATTCTGAGACAGAGAGCTGGATTAATGGATTTCCTGAAGCCTGACAAGTCTTTAGTTTTACCTTGTACTAGATAGGAAGTTTCTTAGATTAGCTGCCAAATTTGCAATCCCAGCTGTTTGGGCTATTAAGTCCTGATGGTTTCCTCATTTAC
This sequence comes from Tamandua tetradactyla, assembly GCF_023851605.1. NCBI lineage: Eukaryota > Metazoa > Chordata > Mammalia > Pilosa > Myrmecophagidae > Tamandua > Tamandua tetradactyla. The sequence goes on along the minus strand of NC_135341.1, from coordinate 47,897,309 downwards.
ACGGACAACTATTTTTACAGCTGAGAAGTTGCCATTTAAAGTGAGCCTTAAGGTCTGGGAAGAGTCTTCTGGGGTGGACAAAGGTAGATCGGGGAAGGGGCTGAGGGAGGGCTTTGAGGTTAATGGCATGGTGGGTCTGAGCATAGGGAGGTTTCCTGGGGCCAAAGCCAGCAAGAGAAGGAGTTAGGGGATACTCTAGAAACAAAAGGGAGGAGGATGGTGGAGTAGGGAGGAACTGACACACCCCCAGAGCCTTCAGGAAAGCCCAGCTCACTTAGTTTGAGTGGAAGGCTCAAGTAGGAATACAGAGAAAGCCAAAACTGAGAAGGCAGAAGAAGGCTCATAGAAGCGCCTTGAATTCCATGCTAAGGAGGTATAAGGAAAAATTGTGAAAGACTTTGAAATAGACAGGAGAAGAAGAAGGAGGAGGAGGAGGAGGAGAAGAAGGGGAGGAGGAAGAAAATGATACTAGATGGGTCCTGATAGCAAAGCAAATAATTCTTGTTCCTAGAACTGCAGATTGTGTCTGGTGGAGAGACTGCTGATAATTGCCCTATGGATATGGACCAATTTGGAGTTATCTGTAAACTCATCCCAGCTTTCCTGGAAGTATCCTATCCCATGTGGTTGCTTAAGGATTTGGTTTGCTCATCTTCTCCATTGGATAGGATTCCACCGTGTGAATGAATATTCCACAGGATTTTATCAATTCTACTATTAATGGACATGTGCATGGTTGTTAATTTAGGGCTAGTCTGAACATTGTTGCCAAGATCACTTTTGTGCATGTACATCTGCAACACAATGTTGAGCAAAAGAAGCCAGATCAAAAAAGGGACCGATAGTCTGAATCCATGTGTATGAAGGTCAACACCAGGCAAAGATAAAGCATAATGCATAGTGAGGTAGAAAACTACAAGGAAAGGCAAAGAAGCAAGTAAATTACCATAAAGTTCAGGACTGTGATTACCTCTTGGGGATATTTAGGAAGGGACAGGCAGGGAGGCATCTGGGGTGCTGCCAAGGTTCTCTTCCCAGGTCTGGATGATGGGTTTGTGGGAGATCAATTTATAATAAATTGTTAACCTAGACACTGTTCTCTGAATTTATTATATTTCATAATAAAATTACATTTAAGGAAAAGAAGAAAGGACCTGGAAGGATATTTATAGAGATACAATATAAGTTTTGCTCCCCACCAAGGTTTTCAAGTCCTAAATAATTGTACTTTGGCCAAACAAGAAGATGGAGTGGCTGAGATGCCCACCATGGCCAGAGAGCTGGGGGAATCTCACCCGGGTGGCAGTCAGCACATTCTGAGCCCCCAGAGAGGGAGGCAGGATCAAGGTTCAGCAGGACGCCTCAACCTTCCCTTGACCCTTCCAGGCAAAGTGAGTGAAGCAAGAGAGCAACCCCTCAGAATCCCTGGCTGTTGCTGGGAATCACAAATCCCTAGAAAAGTCATCAAGTTGCCTCATTTGACTATGTCCTGTTATGGAAGAGCAGGACTTCCTCTTCCTGGAGAGCTCTTTGGTTATAGGTACTGGCTCTGAACATCTTTGGGGGAAAAGGTTAACCTGCTTAAGATAGGGGTTGCTGAGGATTCTGTTATGGGTCAGAAGTTGGGGCTGGGGAGGGAGCAGCTGGATGTTCTGGATCTCAGGAAGGAAGTTCTTTGAAGCCACAGCTCTGATTTTGGAGGACCATACCTGGATATTGCTGCCTTTACAACCAAAGTGGGGATGGCGCATCTCCTGAGCTGGAACAATGTGGCAAAGGGAATGGAAGTTGGTCCTGAACTGGGTGGGCTCTAACACATCCCTTCCTCTCTTGCTACCACAAACCTGAGACACTCACAACTTCATTCAAAGACAGTTAGTATTCTTAAGGTACCTTAAAGTACTGATTACCAAATATGGGCCTTGCCTTCATTCTTCATGGAAGCTCAACCTGTACCCATTCCCCGGGCTTCAACAATTATCCACTCAGGGCCAATTTCCATTTTAAAAACAGGAAACTGAGGCTTAGCAAGGTACAGTGATGTGCTCAGTTACTAAATGCAGAGCCAAGACTTCATTCCAAAGCCAAGTTGTCTCAGTTGCCACATCTTTGAGCCGGGGAGAGTGATAGTACTGAGAAGACTTGGGATGTGGATTTTATGGAGACTAGCATGTGGCTGGCACATAGTAGGTGCTCCCTTCCCCAGGGGTTAGGAAAGAGCCAGGTCTGTTGGAAAGCAGAAATCAAACTGAATTTGGGCTGAAACTCTTCCCACCCTAAATCCTATTTGAAAATAAAGCCAACCAAAGAAGAAGACAAAGGACGTTTATCTGCCCTGGCCTTCCTGAGCTTATTTCTCTTTTCTAGTGGTCCTGAGCCTAAGTCACTGGCCCGCCCCCAGCCCCAACCTATTTAGTGGTCCTAAAGGCTCAGCTGCTCAGGGACCCTCCCACCTTGCCCTCTCAGGAAACCCAGGTTTCTCCCAAGCAGTCCCCAGGCATGCCTGGAAGTCCTGACTCACTTGGGAAGTTTCCTTCTATGCTTTTCATGCAATTCAATCTTTCTCTTTCCTTTTGGCTAAGTTTTTTCTACCTCAGCAGGTATTCAGGAAACAAAACAAAACAAAACAAAAGAACAGTTTTTTGGGGGGGTGGGTGGATGTAGCTAAAATTTCCTAACCTTTCTCTGGACTCTAGCTGCCTCCGAGAGCAGGCACTATAGAGCCATAAAAGCCTGTGATTGCTGGATACAAGTCTAAACAGTGAGAAATAAAAAGCCCTAGTTAGTCCTCAACTTGGGTCTGCTAATGTATTTCTTACTGTCTTGCACCTGCAATCTGTATTCACTCAGTCTCTTTCTGAAGACATGTTTTCCCATCACAAACCTTCTTAGCCTGTTTATAGCATCACATTTTAAAAGTGAACATCAAACTTGTGAAAGTAATTTATTAAATAAAATAGTTTCCATTATAAATGCAACATGTGTTTTATATGTTGCTTATTATAATGTTATTTTTATAATACGCTTATTATTATAAATGTAGATGGCACAAAAGGAGCATAGAAGAAAAGGAAAAAAAAATACCATCTACAATCCTACCAACTGGAATGAACCACAGCTACCTTTTAGCTTTTTTGGTTCCAGTCTTTATGCATATTTTATATAAATTATAAAAAGTTTTTACAGCTACCTTTTAGCTTTTTTGGTTCCAGTCTTTATGCATATTTTATATAAATTATAAAAAGTAGTGTGGACATCATCTTAAAAACTTTTTACTATTAAATTTTCAGACATGAAAAAGCAAAGGGAACCCCCATGCCCTTCTCACACAGCTTTGGCAACTCATAACTCATGGCCGTTGCATCGATTCCCTACTGGATTTTTTTTTTTTTAATCTGAGATACATAATTTTACCCAATGACACGTAAATATGGGTCTCTAAGAGATGAGAACTCTTATTTATAAAAAGTACAACTTCAATACTATTTTTCACCTTGAATAATTAACAATCATTCCTCAAAATCATCCAGATGTGATTGCATATCATGTTTTTTCAATTAATGTCAAATCACAAGCATTTCTCCATGTCCCCAAAATGTAATTACTGATGCCTCTAATCACATCCTACCACACTGGGTGTATCATAACTGATTTGATCACCCACTGCTTTTTACTCCCCACCACAGGACATTTAGGCTGCAACAACTTCAGGAAAATGTTGTAATGGTGTCTACTTTTGGCAGGTAAGGCAAACCTACATATGACCTACTCTGACCACTGACCGCTGTGCTTCTCCATTCTGTCCCGCCCACAGGTGCTTAAGGGAGACCTTGATCCTACCTCGGGTGGATTGGGGAAGCAAACCTCCAGATGCACCGATCAGCTGTCCTCTCCTTCGCACGCAGACTCTGCCACAGGCAAGTATTTCCCTTTCCCTCTCTCTGAGAGCATCTTTATTTGCATGGTTAGCCAATAGTATCTGGTTTCCTGTGAGGCAGACTATCTTTACATGCTGCTGAGCCCAGACCGTCCAGGCTGGAGGCCAGCTGATGACAAGGGTCTGAATTAATCGGGGGGACCAGAGCCTGGGGACAGAACAAGAGGAGGTTAAGGGGGTCGTGATTTGGGACTGTGTTATTGAAATCCACTTGGGTAGCAGACAGGGGAACAGGTCCTGTGGTCAGAAAAAGCGCACTTCAGATATCATGAGTGGGGTACGTTCAGGCCAGGTCCTCCTTGGACCTTAGCTTTCCTGCCCATAAAAGGGAGCCCATCCTGCACCCCTGACAGCTGATTAAATGAACTGCAGCCCATCTTCTCAAGGTGCGGTCTGGCGAGCTTGGTGCAGGTTATAAATGCAGCACTCAGGCCTGGGCTCAGACAGGGGAAATCTGAATCTGCGTGTTAGTGAAATTAATAGGAATTGTCAGGGGGTTTCAGAAGCAGAAACAAAGTCTCTCCTTTTCAGCTCTGAAAAGAAGGTGAAAATTGGAGTAGCAGAGTAGAAACTTGGAGACCATATAAGAGTAAGTCTAGAAAAATGCCATATATAGCATTTGCTTTAATGTTTACATTTCAACATCATTTGTAGCAATTTCCCAGGTTTTTTTTCCCTAGATTCTTCTCAATAATGGTAAAAAAAAAAAAAAAAAAAAAAATCCCCTTGATACAATAGATAACGACACCTGCCAAAGAACTCCAGGAATATTTTGGATAAAACGTTTTTAGGCATCACTCAACTATTTTCTTTGCAGTAGTAAAAAAATCTGCCCCCCACCCCCCATAGGGCATGTGCTTCCAATAAAGTTGAATTTGCTAATTGAGAATAATGGAAAAGGAATGAATTAATTACAGACTTGAGAGTTATAAAAATATTTCCATTTCAGCCCTTTGAAATAAATAGTTAATTCAAATTAATTGTTCAAATGCCTTTATATTGCTCTCTGGTGTTCTGGAGGGTCTGTTTTAAGAAAGAAATAAGTAATTTATTATTAATACTCATTCCTTACAAACAATGTGTATGATGTCCTTAAAAGAGTTTTTTCCTGTTGTTACTACACAGATGACTCCCTGCTTAATACCAAGGGATAATAAAATATCGGAACACTTGTCCTGGTCATTGATCATCCAGTGCAGACAGGGTAAGTGCGCTTACAGGATAACCTCACATGTGGCGTCAGTGACTGTCAGAGTGACAGATAAATTTCCTGAACTATTGATTCAAGGGGATTTTATTCACTCCAGCAACAACAACAGCAAAAGCTTGTAATTAGTGCAAAGGTGGAGAAATGAATTCAGCACCAGCTGTGCCCTGGTTTGCCCAAATGCTGCAGGCTCTCTTAACCCTAAGGAAACTAACAAAACATAATATTATGAGGGCATATTGTACTTTCTGTGCTATAGTGGATAGTGTTCAAGATAAGACTATAATTGGACCAAAAAAAAAAAAGGTATGATATCCTGGGTTTAGTACAGACAAATTAATTCCTGATAAACTTCCTCAGTTGGATGAACTTGAATCATGTATTTTAGAAACCACAGGCATGCTTTTAAATCCTTTGGAGCCAATGATTTCACCTGACTGACACCTATTTCAAAAGCGTGTTACAAGGTGCAAAGATAGCATTTGACTGTCTAATATCTTCGCATTCAGGATATCTGAAATTCAAGGCTGCTTGGTAACTTTTATTGTTGAAAACTTTGACAGTACGCATTTGTAGCTGTGGCTACAGATGAATGCAGGTGAAGTCAGATTGGAAGGTTTTGCAGGATAATCATTTGTTGAGATAGCAAGAAGCCCTTCTCCTGGTACTTTTATAGATTTCTACTTTTTTATGGTAAGAAAAAAAATCTTGTCAAAATGCACTTAAAATTTCCTTTTCAAAAATGTTAGATGAATGGTCAATTGACTTTATACCTGCACAATATCAGGTCAATTTAACCTATTTTTTCAAGGAGGCTAATAGGTATTTCCTTAAAGACAGTAGTACATCTACAGCCCAAGTTTTTTGGGGGTTCCACGAAGAGGCCAACAATTGTTGAAGTCACACATCCAGCACCATGGCCATGATTCCTGGATTGTGACATCTCAATTTAGGATATGAATTACCAATATGTTGGCATATTCAAAAGCTCATGTTTATGTGTGTATGTGTGTGTAAAGATTATTGTGTTTTTTAAAGTAAAAGACATCTATTATCTGATTCATATGTGAAAATGTACTATTCTTTCCTGGGTTGAATTATTTCTAACCCTCAATACATAGAGGCAGAAATCCTAAAGCTTCATTGCCAACTAAAGCAAGAATGCCCCTTTCTTCAAAAACAAATCACCATTTGCTCCATTATCTGTTAGTTGTTGGTAACCACTGCTGTTATGCATTGCGCTTTTGTACGTTTACTGCGGATCCACCTGACTCATTCGTTCACTTATGCATCAAGTATTTATTGAGCCATTTACTGCATGCCATATTGTGTGCCCAGGGCTGGTTGCTGGGGATATAGAGATGAATTGGGCAGGGTTTCTATGCTTGTCTTTGAGAATCTCTCTTTGGCTTCCACTCTTCCAGGCTGCAAAAAGAGACAGCATGGAGAACTACAAGTAATATGCAGTTATTAGAAGGACACATGATTGGGCTCTCTGGTCTCTATTGGTTGAGCTCTGTCTCCCCCTCCTGGTGTCTCTACCTCTCCCCAGGAGCTCCATAAGGCCAGGAGCCCAGCAGACACAGCATGTCCTAGTGGACAGCTTTAGGCTGCTCCACACCCCTCTGTTCATGGTTTCACCCCAAACACATGACTTTGCTGGAAAAAGCATCTGCAGAAGCTGCATGTCTTGGGAGAGGACAGTGTCAAGGTGAAACTGGCAAGTTAGAATTTTGCAAAGGACCTGTCGAGCCACAACAATTTTGGAGTCATATTGTCTGGTCCAAATCCTTGCCTTGCCACTCTCAAGCTGCGTGGCCTCAGCTAAGGTATGCCTCTAAGCCCGAGTCTCCTTATCATAAAAAATGAAGATGATGTATGGACAGATGAATAAAAAATAAATAAATAAATAAAAAGGATACAAAAATAAGTAATAGAGGGAAAGAATGTGTATAAATTGGGTGGATTAAAATACTGTGGGTCAATGAGAGGCAAGGGTAAGGGACATGGGATGTTTGAGTTCATTTTTTTTTTTCTTTTTCTGGAGTAATGCAAATGTTCTAAAAATGATCACGGTGAAGATACACAACTATGTGATGATACTGTGAGCCATTATACAATATGGTTGGACTGTACATGTATGGCTATTTCTCGGTAAAAATATGTCTTTCTAATGGAGATGATGACCCTCACAAGACAAGGTTGGTGTAAGGGTCAGCAATGACACATATAAAGCACTTCCTATAATGCCTGGGACACTGTGGGCTGAAGGTAATTGATCAATAACTATGCAAAGAAAGAAGGCCCCAAACAGGGTATTAAAGATAATAAAATCTGTGTTCTAGGAATGCAAAGAGAAAGGAGCAATCCTGGTGCATGCATTCACCTGGGGAGGACATGCCAGGAGGAAGGCTCGAGAGGGTGGAAGCCTTACTTACTAGGGGAGCAGCTTGATACAGTCTCCTCCGCCTGGGCTCCCCAGGGCTCTGCTGCAACACAGAGGCCTGTGTCCTCAGAACTCTTCCCTCTCTGTGGTCCTGTGGCCAGCCCAGACCCTCACTTGGCAGGGGTTTCTGAGTGACAGTGACCTATCTATTTTGAAAGGATGTATGTCCCCTAGAAAAGCCATGTTTTAATCAAAATCCCTTTTCATAAAGGTAGAATAATCCCTATTCAATACTGTATGTTTGAAACTGTAATCAGATCATCTCCCTGGATGTGTGTGTGGTTAAGCTGGATTAGATGACGAAATGTCTCCACCCATTTGGGTGGGTCTTGAGATGTTTCTCGAGTCCTATAAAAGAGGAAGTATTTTGGAGAATGAAGGAGATTCGGAGAGAGTAGAGAATGCTGCAGCACCACGAAGCAGAGAGTCCACGAGCCAGTGACCTTTGGAGATGAAGAAGGAAAACGCCTCCCGGGGAGCTTCATGAAATAGGAAGCCAGAAAAGAAAGTTAGCAGATGACGCCTTGCTCTCCCTGTGCCCTTCCAGCCATGAGAGAATCTGTGACTGTGTTCGCCATGTGCCTTCTCACTTGAGAGAGAAACCCTGAACTTCATCGGCCTTCTTGAACCAAGGTACCTGGATGGATGCCTTTGATTGGACATTTCTATTGACTTGTTCTAATTGGGACATTTTCTCGGCCTTAGAACTGTAAACTAGCAACCTATTAAATTCCTCTTTTTGAAAGCCATTCCATTTCTGGTATATTGCATTCCAGCAGCTAGCAAATGAGAATATATGTCAACCCATCAGGCAATCTTTGTTATTGTGAATGGCTTTTAAATTAAAAGAGAAGTTTTTTTTTACTATTCTTAGAAAAATAAAATAAAATCCAAGTTTGAGGTCAGTTAATCAGGGTGTAATTCCTTCTCAAAGCTCAAGGCTGAAAGACCTCAGGAACACCTATGATCAAAGCAGTTAGTTTGCATATAGCTTTAACAGCAACTGAGGACACACATGAACTAAGAAAGGGGCGGTTCCACAAGGTAGTCACCGGCCACACTTTTGAGTGTGAGTTTGAGCACTTGCAATATGACTAAGTTCAATGGAAGTGTGATATAAATGTATTTATAAGGTTTTGAAGACAATATGAAAAAAGAATGTAAACTATCTCATTAATAATTTTTATGTTAATTCCATCTTGAGATTTTAATATTTTTGATGTGCTGGGTTTAACAAAACAGATGATTAAAATTAATTTTTTCTGCCTTTCTTAACTTCTTAAAACATACCTACTAGAAAATTTAAATTGGCTTGCATTCTGTTGCTATTGGACAGCATTGATCTAGAGCCTTTTGTCTTGGTGAATTTGCTTATGACACAGAATGAAAGCCAGACAACACCTGGAGATGTCCCCCTCTCCCCTCCCCTCCCCTCCTCTTCCCTCTCCTCTCCTCCCTCTCCTCTCTCTCCTCCCTACCTTCACTCTAGTAGTTGTTTGTTAGGGGTGAGGTAATAAGGTGTCTCAAACAGGGTGGTTTAGAAAAAAAGGAGTTTACTGTCCCCCAGTTCTAGAGGCTGGATGCCCCACATTTGTAGGTGACAGTAGGGCTGTGTTATCTCTGAAATCTGTAGGGTTCTGGAGGCAGCTTGTCAGCAATTTATGGCACTCTTTGCCTTATGGTGTAACTTAATTTCTGCCTCTGTCATGTGGCTATCTCCTCTCTCTGTCTATCCTTGTCTGTGTCCAAATTTCCCCTCCTTATAAGGACATCAGTAATATTGGATTGGAGACCACCTTAGTTCAGTGTGGCTTCATCTTAACCGATAACATCTTTACAGATCTTTTTTCCAAATAAGATTGCATTCATGAGTTAGGACTTGAGCAAATATCTTTTTTGAGGAACACCATTCAATCCATAACACTTCCCCTCCTCCTCCTTCTCCTCCGCTCCTCCCCTCCCAACTCTACCTGACAGTCTTTGGATGGCAACTCAATTAGTTTCAGAGGCCTCCTGGCCCTCTGTGTTAGGTCCCCCATCCCATCGATTCTCTCAGTCCATTGTATTTTATTTCCCAGAACTTCTATAATCACCTTTTTGTGTGTGGCTATGCATTTCTGTCTTTATTCCCCACATGGGGCAAGGTCTGTGTCTATCTAGTTACTGCTGCATCTGGGAGTCAACATGGTAAACTCACAGCAATGACCTGTCATTGGTGCAGCATGCACAGTTCTGAGAGAAGTTGCTATTTGCCTGGCGCCCACTCTGTACTGGGCATTTATATACCTCAGCATCACTGCCCAAGGCAACTGCCACCAGGTGGGAGCCACTGTTATGCTCATATAATGGAGCAGAACACAGGCCAGGGGAGGAAAGAAACTTGCTTAAATTCGCTCATTTGACAAATACCAGTGAAGGCCTAGAAGCCAGGTCTGAGGTTCCCAGGCCAGTGTGCTTTCCACCTCACCAAGGGGTGGTCCCTGCTTTCAGTTTCCATCTCAGAGGGACCATGGGCCTCCAGGTTAGCTCTGTTCTTTGGGAGTTCTTGTGCTTATCCAGGCCCTTAAATATCAAAGGGTTTGTGCTCATCTTGGTGACCCCACAGCCAGGCCAAGAGGAAAAGTTGACCCTGAGAGCCAGATGGGTGATGGGCACCCAGGCACTGAGAGGACCAGCAGCTGCTGAGCCTCAAGCTTGGGTTCCTATGACACAGAGGAGCAAGACTGGGGAGTGGTTACAGCTTAGAAGGGCTCAGAGGCTGGGCAAGGCCAGGCAAACTCCATAATACAACAGCCCAGTAGATGTCACTCTCCTATCTTTCCAGGCAAGGAATTGGGGGGTCATATGCAGAGATCTGAGCCACCCATCCTCATCTTTCCACTTTCTCTAGGTGAATGAGTCAGTGAGAAGAGTGCTTAGGTGCATAGGACAGGACTGACAGAAAGCAAATTTGATAACTAGGACTGTGACCTAGAGTTGAGAAAGGCAAACACCTGGACTTTAGACAGGACTGGGTGAAAAGCCAATGCCTGACTTAAAAGGAGAGGAGGCTGAAAGGGATGCTCTGAGGAAATATTGAAAAGAATATCTAATTAGTTCACCAAGTAATCTTCTTTCCCTCTTCCTAAAACCCCTCCTCACAAGAGGAAGCCCTCTGCAGACAGAAACTCTCAATCCATGCATCTCTTGGATTTAGTACATCAGTGAGCATGTACTAAATGTTATGCTTTTCTAGACATTTGTCTAGCAGAGAAATATGCAGAGAGGACAGTAATGTTGACTCTTCGAGTTGGCTAAAGACAGTGAAAGTGCAAAAGTAGACAAGAGGTCAGCTGAACACTTTGGAAGGCAGAGGGATCTGGGAAACTGGGAAGACAGGGACTGGGTTGGGAGAGGACAGATGTTGAAAGGTCAGAGGGCTGGGGGAGGTGGGCATGAGGTCCACAGGCTGTGCTTCCCAATGTCCTAGTGAATATCCAAGGCCCCCTTCATGTTCTGGGCAAGGGAGAAGGCAATTGGACAAGGGGCTGAAGACCTTATGCTGTATTGTCTGGACTCGCCACTGGTGGCCTGGATGGAAAACTCCTTGAATCATCTTGAGAGTTCTTTTAATTCAGTTTTTGCTTAGAACCTCCACCCTGGAGGCAGGCTTTGGAGACACCACACTGTGGGTGACTGGGCTGCAAAGAATAACCGCACAGGGGAAGCTGGGCTGGAGAAGCAGCCAGGAGGACTCTTTGAAAGCCCCCACCCCAGCAGATAGCTAGCAGGTAGAACTTCACAGAACTGCTAATTCCTCTCCTGCCTTTATTAGCACCTGCTTTCTTCTGAAACTCCATTTGCTCAGAGTAATTGAACAGTAGGCTTTGGGTTTCAATGGATGGCTTTATCTGGAGTTTCACTGTGAGTGAATGGCACATAATACGTGTGCTCTTCAGAATGAATAAGAGCTGCCCCGTAGGCAGACTGACTATCTGATAATGGTATCTGGCAGCTATTTTAAAACTGCTCTTGAGTCATTCTTTCAGCCCTCTCCACCACTGTGTGTGAGACACTGGCTTCTGAGTGGCTGAAGTCCTGAGTCCTGATATGTTGTGCCTCAGTTTTCTGCTCATCAACGAGAAGGAGAGATCACACCTCTCCAACTCTAAATGGCTAGCATTTTTGCCTCTCTTTAACTGATAACTCAGTTTTGGGAGATTCGTAGAATTGTCTTATAGAAACAGTACAAAGAGCACTGAGCCGGGGGTGAGGAGATCCAGTGCAGAAACTTGAACGCCAGAGATTCAGCCTGTTTTCAGCTCTCGTGGGTGCTTCTGAGAGACAGGTGTATACGTTATATTCCAGGAGGGATGGAAAACTGGGGTCCAAAAAAAAGAGAGAGAAACAAAAAGAGAGAAAAAGAAGCAATTTCCAGGTGATATAGCAACAAGAATGTCTAGAAGCATTCTCCTGGTACAGAACACCAAAGATGCTGGATAATTATTTTGAAACACTTTTTCAAATGAATGGGCTGGCAGAAAGCTAAGGGAAATCCTTGGGGGCCAGAAAGCAAATCCAGAGAGGTGAGGGTGGCTGGAAACTGCATTTTCCTTGGGCCATCTGTGGTCCTGCCAGGCACAGATTCTGGCCTTCAAGGGTCATGCATCTGCCACACGCAGGGGAAACGGCAAAGCCTGGGGCTGGGGAGGGTGGGAATTTTGTCTGAGGCCCACACAAAGCCCCATCCCCACTGAGGGTGAAGAGGATGCCTGGATGGGCCTTCATTCTGGTGAAAAAATAGAGGAAAAGTCTCCCCAAGAATGCCCAACCACAAGCCTGAGTTTATACTGCCTGTGTGGCCAAAGAGCAGTGAAACACAACAAACAAACAAACCAAGTTTAAGCTGGGTCTAGGTTGATGGTACCTTAGAGCATGGCTAAAATAAAGGCAAGTCCTCCCTGGAGGAAAGTGCTTTAAAAGTATTCCTGAATGAATTGCCCTTTGGCAATCAAGGCCCGTCTTAGCTCCTTCCCTAGAAAACAGGGCCCGAGGCAAAAACTTAGATGGTAATGCCATTAATAAAGCTTATTAATAAAAAATAAGAAAGAATTGCATTAAGGCACATCATCATGAAATTTCACTAGGGATAGAGAGAGATATTGGGGGAAGGGAAGAGAAGGAGGGAAAGAGAAAGAAAATGAGAGTGAGAGAGTAAGTGAAGCAGGGAGTAGAATAGGTAGATATGACTTCCAAATATTGAAGAAAAAGAATGCCCCAATTGTAGAAATTAAAGGCTCAAAGGCAATATGGAATGATATCTTTAAAATTCTAAGAGAAAATGACATTCAATTTAAAATTCTTTAACCAGAAAATGATCACCAAGTATAATAAAGACATTTTATTCATGCAAAGAACTAAATAAGACTACATACCATGCGTCCTTTATAGGAAGTTACTACAGGATGTGCTATAGCAAAACAAGAAAGGAAACCAAGAAAGCAGAAGACATGGGATCCAGGACATAGGAGCTACAGCCCAGGAAGGCAGGCATGAATCATATTCCCCCCCAAAATATGTCCAAGTCCTGATTCCTGGTCTTGTGAATTCATTAGTAAATTGTGCACTCATTGGTAAATAGGATCTTTGAAGACCCCATTCGGTTGAGGCCAAGCTGAATTAGGGTGGGTCTTAATCCAATATGACTAGAGTCTTTATAGAAAGGAAATCTAGCCAGAGATAGTTGATTGAGTAGGAGACAGATTGCCAGAGGAAGAGGCTGAATAATGAATTGCCAGCCAACCACCACCAGAACACTACAGATTTCAGAGAAAGCATGGCCAATACTCTGCCAATACTTTGCCAATACTTTGATTTTGGACTTAGAGCTTCTAAAACTGTGATACAGTAAATTCCTGTTGGTTAACCAACAAAGCTGTGATATTTGTTATAGCCGCCCTGGCAAACTAAGACCCACAGAGAAGGGGAATTCAGGCCTAACAACTGTGTTGCTTGGAGAGCAGATTGAGGCAGGAGGAATGAGGGCTAAATGGGGATTATCTGGGGTAACAGAGGAGGGAGGAAGGAGCAGGTAGAATATTGGGAATTCTTAAAAATTATTGAAAGACATTGGACAGAACTAAAGAAATATTGGGGGGAAGTAATGATAGGCAATAGAAGACTAAGCAAATAAAAGGAAAATACCTAATAAAAGACTAAACAAATAAAGGAAAATACCTAATTACAAAAAAGACAAAAAATAGTTTAAGAACTAAAACATAGCCATGGTTTTTATTTTATATTGATAGGTTGAAGGAGGGGGGAAGGGTAAGATAACCAAATTCTCAAACATCTTGTTTTGGTTTGCAAAGCTGCCGGAAGGTGATATACCAGAACTGGAATGGCCATTAAAAAGGGGAATTTAATAAGTTACAACTTTACAATTCTATGCCTATAAAAATGTCCAAACTAAGGCATCCAGGGATAGAAACCTTAATTCAAGCATGGCCGATGGGTCTAGAACACGTCTGTCAGCTGGTAAGCCATATTGCTGGCATCCGCTGGTCCCTTATTCCTGGACTCCATTGCTTTCAGCCTCTGTTCCTGTGGGGGTTCCTCACTTTGCTTTTCCGGGGCTGGCTTTCATCTCTTGGCTGCCCTTGGCTCTCCCCAGGTTCTGGCTTGCTTAACATCTCATGGTGACATTTGTTGGGCTCCAAGCGTCTCCAATCATCTGTGTCTCTGTTTTCCAGGTGTTGACATCTATGTCAGCTCTGGGGTCTGAAGTTTCTGTTGGCTCTCTCTCTGTCAGATCTGTCATTGCTTCAAATGTTTCCCTTTTAAAGGACTCCTGTAAACTAATCAAGATCTACCTTGAAGGGGCAGAGTCAAAGCCTCATCTAATCACAAGGTCACACTCAAAATTGGGTGTGTTGCATTTCTGTGGAGATGATCTAATTAAAAATTTCTAACTTACAGTACTGAATCAGGATTAAAAGAAACAGCTACTCCCACAAATTTGATCAGGAATAAATACACATGGCTTCTCTGGGGTACATAGTGCTTTCAATCATTTCAACAGGAAATCAGTGGACAACACCTAAAGATTATGAATTAAGAAATAGCAGAATCAGCATAATATTTAGAAATTTTGATAGAAAGCAGCAGAGGGAAATAAACAACTAAAAAAATAGCTAAAATTATTGTTGGTGATCTTCTATGAAGAGTAGGACTAGTGTGGGGTTTAAGGAGATGGGACAGCTATATTTTGTTATAAACCTTTAGTAGTATTTAATTTTGCATTTATTATTAGATAAAAAATTAATGATAATTTAAAAAATCTCCTACATATCACTTCTTCCCCAAACCAAGGGGGAAAAATGTAGTAATGTTCACATGTTTCATAGGTCAGATAGCTATTTTTATTTCAGCTCTGCTATTTACTTAGAAAGAAAACTATTTTGGTGTTCTCATTGAACCCTCTGACTCATACCTGGAGATTTGATTCTGTTAGAGTTTGTGGTCTCAGAGAAGTTCAGATGTCTTTCTGTTCATGTGAAGGATCTTGTGATTCTTTCTTCTCTTCTTGGAATTTTCTGGCAGTTATCAGTGCTGGACAGAGTGTGGGAGTAGTGTCAGGGTATGACTACTTGGTAAGAGTGTTAGGGTATAACTTAGTTATAAAGAGGCTGGTTAGGGCAAAGGATCAGATCTATAGCAGGCCCCTAGCATTCCCTGAAATTTAACACTTTCACAGCACTTTGGTACCTATAAAGCCAGGTCTGAGGCTGAACTTGCCACTTAATAGCTCCTGTTACCTTGGATAACTTACTTAAGTGATCTAAGCTCCTATTTCTTCATTAATGGGGAATAATTAATGGGGATAATAACCCCCCCCTTAGAGCTTTTAAAATTCTGATGAATGGAAGTTGAAAATCAGTTCTGATCTTAGAGACATGCAAATAAAATATGCAAAGCCGTAATGTCCATAGTATATAAAGAGTTCTTACAAATCAATAAGAAAAAGGCAACTAAATAGAAAAATGGGCGTAATGTCCATAGCATATAAAGAGTTCTTACACATCAATAAGAAAAAGGCAACTAAATAGAAAAATGGGCAAAGGATATGAACAGGTAAAATATATCAGAAAAAATAGAACAGAATTATTTCTATATGAAAAGATATTTAATCTGAAATATTCAAATAAATGGAAAATAAAACAATAATATAACTGGCTGCTTCTTGTATATAGGAAACTAATCAATATCTGTTCATTCATTCAGTCATTTGAATTAAGCTTTTTTCCCAGTTAATTGTAGATTCACACAAAGTTGTAAGTAATAATACAGAAAGATCTTATGACTCCCTTACACAGTTTCACCCAATAGTAACCTATTGCAAAGCTATAGTACGTTATCACAACTAGAATATTCACACTGACACTCATGATACAGAGCAATTCTATCACTATAAAATTCTGTTATTTTGCTCTTTTAGGTCACCTCACCCCCACTGCCACCTTTCTACTGAACTCCTGGCAACCACTAATCTGCTCTTTATTTCTATAATTTTCTCATTTTGGAAGGTTAAATGTCTGGAGCCATACAATATGTTACTTTCGGGGATTTGACTGCTCTGCTACAGAATTCTTGCCACTCTACAAGCCATCTTTATGCACAGGGTAAGTTCGGATGGCAAACCTTTCGACAAGTGCTCTCGCTCAATTCTCCAGATTGCCACCAGACTGACTGATGCAAAGATACATGCGACCCTGGGAGCACAGGTCAGCTCTACCCCAGGCTGGAGGGAGAGTGTGGGAAAGTCAGAAAGAATGCCACAAGGTGTTCCTACAGTTTTTTACGTTGCCTTTTTCTTGACTTGATGCTTGCCCATTTACTGTAACCCTTTAACTGTTTTCTAGAGCTCTGAAAAAGAACATTCTATTAGTTTTTGCTTGTTGCTTAAAGCTTGTGTGGGAGTGCAGAACCCTGGAGTGTCTCACTCCACCATCTTGGTCTCTTGCTTTCTTTTGATTAATATTTGCATGGTACATCTTTTTCTATCCTTTAACTTTCATTCTTCTTATAGCAAATTATTTGAAGTGAGTTTTCTGTAGACAGCATGGAGTTAGGTCATACTTTCTAGCTTGTTATTTTGACCCCTTATATTTAATGCAATCATCGATATGTTAAGGGTTAAGTTTGCCACTAATCTTTTGGTTTGCTTGTTTCATATATTTTCTTTCTCTGTTTTCTTTTTTCCTGCCTTCATGTAGGTCACCTGAGTATCTTTTAGAATTTCATTTTGATTTATATAGAGAGTTTCTGAGTGTATCTCTTTGTATAAGTTTTTAGTTGTTGTTCTAGATATTACATTATACATGAATCCCATCACAGTCCACTGGTGTCCACATTTTATTGGTTCAAGTGAAGTATAGATTCAAGTGAAGAAGTGAAGATAGGAATGTTATCTCCATTTATGTGTCTCTACTATCTCGCTCTATAATATAATCATCTTAAATATTTCCTTTGCACTCATTTAGAACCACATCAGACAGTGATGTGTTATCATTTTTGATTCAACCATCAAGCATAATTTACAAAACTGAAGAAGAGAAGGAAAAGGTACTGTATTTACTTACATTTTTTACCGAGCTTTTCTTTCTCCCTTTTTGAAGCTCCAAGATTAATTTTTTTTATTATTTCTTTTCTTTTTAGAGACTTTCTTTACTATTTTTTAGGGTTGGCCTGCTGGTGAAAAATTCTTAGTTTCTATTCATCTGAAAATGTCTGGATTTCCTCTTCACTCCTGTGTGATATTTTCCTTGGATATAGAATATTGGGCTGGCCATTCTTTACTTTCAGCCTTTGAAAAATATTTTGGCACTTTTTTGGCTTTCATGGGTTCTAATGAGAACTCTGCTGTCATTCAAAAATTGTGTCCATTATAAGTAAGATGTTTGCTGCATTTGAGATTTTTTCTATGTCTTTGGTTTTCAGAAATTGGTTGATAATGATGTGTCTTGGTTTGATTTCTTTGCTATTATCTTGTTTGGGATTCAATCAGATTCTTGAATCGTTGGTGTATACTTTTGCCAATTCGGTAAGTTTTTAGTTATTAATAATTCATATACTTTTTCAGACCTGCCCTCTCTCTTCTCTCTTTCTCAGATTCTGTTGACACAAATATTAAGTATTTTGTTATAATTTCACATGTTCCTGAGGCTCTGTTGATTTTTTTCAGTATATTTTTTCTGTGTTGCTTAGATTGTGTAATATCTATTGTTCTCTTTTCAAGTTCACATATTTTTTTCCTTTGTCCTCATAATTCTTCTGCTGAACCCGTCCATTGAGAGTTTTATTTTGTTCTATTTTTCAGTTCTAAAATTTCCATTTGGTTCTTCTTTATATATTTTTTGGTTTTCTGAAATTTTCTATTTTTCGTTTGTTTCAAGTGTGTTTGTTATTGCTCACTGAGGCATTTTTATGATGGTTGCTTTAAAATATCAGATAATTCTAGCATCTCCATCTTCTTGACATTGGCATCTGTTCATTGCCTTTAAAAACTTAGAGCCAAATTTTCTTTGTTCTCTGTCGAATGAATGATTTATATTGAAACTTGGGTTTATTTTGGGTATTGTGTTTTAAGACTTTAGATCTTATTTAAATCTTTTGTTTCAGGTGGCTTTCTCTGACAATATCCTGGCAAAGGAGGGGGAACACTGCCTCATTACTGTCAGTTAGGGGTAGAAGTCCGAAGGTTCCTTGCCTAACCACCATTGACATCTGAAGGGAAGAGGGGTTCCACATTACTTTCAGGTGTGGTTGGGAGTTATGGCTCTCTATGAGGCCTTGGATGGGAGGGGCATGAGTGCCTAGTTACTCCTCCACATGTGGTCTCTACTGATGCCATAGGTGTTGACCTAGTTATTGATAAACAATAATTAAACTCCTGACTCTCTACTAGGCTTTCTCTGATACCACCCTTCAGGTGCAAGAAGGGGAGAAGACAAGGGAGGTGGGATGTCTCATTATAGTCTCACATGGGTGAAAGTCTAGACTCTCACATTTGGTCTTTGCCAGAGTGGGTAAATGTTGGGTCACAGTTATTTCCTGTGGTGTTTGGCTGGAATAAAGCCATTAATATCTACACATGCTGTGTGTTGATAAGCTTCCCTTTCCCTGGTCCTTTGGTCAGAGAAATTGAGCTGTTGTCAGGGCTTTTATTGTCTGAATCTCTTGGCATTTCCAGATAGCCAGCTTCTCTCACTGTCATTTCTTTCCTTGGGTTCCAAGTACACGTTTGTTCTATCTTCTATAATGAAGAAAATAGGAATTAAGGATGGTTTTGATTACTGAATCATTATACAGATACTCTTTTTTGCATTGTGGTATATTGGAGTACACAGAGGGAAATACCTGAAATCTCTAAATTGTAGCTGCCTTGATTTCTCATAATGATTGTATAGACTTTATCTTCTGCCCCTATGATTGTAAAAATCTTGTCTAACTAACCTTCATTTGTACACATTTATTGAGTTTTTCAACTCTAGAGTCTTGTAATCACTAAAGAGAGCCCTTAATATTTATTATTGAAGAGTCTTGGGTCAGCCCAGAACTAATCCACCTCAATTCCAAAGTTATCTTGATAACTGAGACTGGATCTAACCAAAATGGGCCCACCTGACATGTGCAGTAGCTTAGACTTTAATCTACAAGTCACCAATACCTCATTATAATACTAAAAGTCATGCCCATTATCATATTAAGGCCACCATTTTCTTACATACATTCTGTGACTAAGCAAGTAATCATCTCCACATGGTCAATAATTAGATCACCTCTAATTACCTCATCTGGATCCACTGAGCCCATTATCCTAAAGTCTGCCCATCTTTTAATTCTATAAAACAATCAGAATTATAGCAGTTTGGGGAGAACAGATACCGGGCTGTTAGGCCATCTGCTCTCCTGCTATGTGCCTAATAGTAAACTTTTTCTCTTCTTGAACCCACGGTGTCTCAGGAATTGGTCATTTGGGTGCATCGAACAAAAGTATCCACTGCCTTTGTCTGGTAACACTTCTTCACTTCCTTTCAGGGTCTTGTTATGTTTATTTTACATATAATATTCAGGATTTTCATTGTACTTAATGGGAGGAGGAGGAAAAGTACATTTACTCCATTTTCCCAGAAACAGAAGTCTAAGTATACTTATATACAAGGAGACTACTCTGCTTAACCATTTTTTGAAAATTGGTAGACAATCCTACAACAAAAAAATGGTTAATAAACAGTGTGTACTTTTCCTGTGCCTGAGAGCCTGGACTATAGGTATGAACTCATCTTACAGGTGAGGAACATGAGTATCAGGTCACACGTTCCCACAGAAAGTAAGTAGCCACGCTGGGAATCCAGATTGAGGACACCCAAAGCAAGCATTTTTAATTCCATCTCTTTCTAATATTTTTAATTATATGAAATATATGAATATATTATATATTTATCATATTTTAATATTATTTATATTTAACTAGAAACATGTTTTTCTAGTTATTCATTTCTTTGGAATCCCCATCTGGATGAAATGCTCTACTTTGGGCCCATCTTCTACAGGTTATTTCATAGAAGGCCATATGAGGGAGAGGGACATATACTGGAATTGACTACCTTGAGCAAGTTACCCAACCTCTTCTCTCACATTCCTCACTTATAAAATGGAAATAATAACTGCCCTGCCTCACAGAAATGTTTTGAGAATGAAATAAATTGGTATTTGCAAAGCTCCAAGAACAATCTCTGGCAAAGTAAATACTAATTAAGCCCTTACTATTATTTTTTCCAGGTCCTTACACAGATGGTTGCCTTTCCTGGAAATGTCCTCTGTAAACACTATTGAAGAGAGTTTTCCACATTTATCTTGTGGAGCAGCCTTCCTTTGACCGCCATGTAGTTCATGTCTTCCTTCCAGTCAGTCCTCTGCTCAAGTATTTCTTCAGAGACTAATCCTTCTTACCCTCTTGGAAATAGTTCCCTCTATGGTCCTTATCTACCTTTGTTTTCCTTCTGGCACTTATTGCTCCTTGACTTTACATAATGTATTTGCTTGCCTGCTTGACTACATTCTGTTTTAGTTTCCTAGGCTGCTTAAAGCAAATACCATGACATAGTTTGACTTGAACAATGGTAGTTCATTGGTTTACAGTTTTGAGGATAGGAAACTGTCTAAATCAAGGCACCACCAAGGCAATGCTTTCTTCCTGAAGACTGACTGCCAGCAATCCTTGGCTCCTTTGCCACATGGCAGCATCTGCTGGTCTGTCCCTTCTCTTCAGGATTTATTACTTTCAGATTCTTGTTTCCATGGTTTTCTTTCTCTTCCTGTATTCATTCCATGTATAAAGGACTCCAATAAAAGAATTAAGACTCATCCTGCTGAAAAAGAGATCAAACTTCAATTAGATATATGAATGAAATAGATCTGGTTAGGACTAAGGTAAATCAGAATTCAGGGTAAAGGGTAGTGTTTGCATATATACATATTTTGTATGCTGTCACATTTCATTCTTTTTCCATGTGAGTATCCCGTTATTGCAGCACCATTTGTGGATTTTTTGTTTGCTTGTTTGTTTGTTTTTTGTTGGTTTCTTTGGGAAGTGCATAAGCCGGGAATCAAACCTGGGTCTCCCGCATGGCAGGTGAGAATTCTACCACTGAACTACCTTCACGCCCCTAATATTGTTTGTATTTTAAAACTTCAACTTTGGTGTGAGACCAAAGGAAGAGATGGTTATTTTGCTCTAAGTTTAAATTTTCTGTCACATACTGTCTAATTTAACCTGATTGGTCAGTTTATTTAAACAACCTAATTCCATGGAAACTTGAATAGGGAATGAGAGCTTGTTATTTCATAAAAGTTAATGTAGTACCTGATATATTCTAGGGTATTTTGTGCATAAAATAGAAACATATTTGCGAAGTCCCCTTGAGGGACTTGGGAAAAATGTGGAAATATTAAACTTTCCCTCCTTGGAATTCCAGATATTCTCTCAAGCATTAGAGACTCCCAATTTGATAAGCTAAGTTCTTGATCTTGACACTCACCCATATGAAACTTATTTATGCAATGGTGAAGCTAAGCCTACTTATAAGTTATCCCCAGGGAATTTCTTCTGTGGCTTAGATGTGGTCTTTCTCTCTCTAGGCCAAACTCTGTAAGTAAGCTCACTACTCTCCCCACTATGTGGGACATAACTCCCAGGGAGTATGTCGCCCTGGCAATGTGGGGTAGGACTCCTGGGAATGAGACTAGCACTGCCATCATGGAATGGAGAAAGTCTTCTTGATGTAAATGGGGAAAAAATAGAACAAAATAAAGCTTCAGAGGTTACAAGATTTCAAATAGTCAAGAGATCATTCTGGAGGTTGTTCTTATACAAGCTTCAATCAGATATTGCAAATTGGCACAATATGCCAGGCCCCAACCAACAGTATTCCTGAAAATCCCAAGAATACCCTGGGTTCTAAGACTTCATAAAACTTTTACATAGTTTATTTTTTCAGGAACTTAAGGTCTCCAGATTGTTTCTAGGTCAGATAAGCCCTGCAACCCAGAGGTACCAGTCTTTCCAAGAACATGAACCAGTTTCATTCTTCTACCTCATCCTTTTCCAGCAGGAAAAAGTTAAAATGGTCATTGCCAAGATATCCCTGAAGACTGAGAGAATGATCAAATGGGGGGGGGGGGAGGTGTAACTGAGAAATTAAGACTTAACAAATGATTATGACAACTAATTCATTGCATAGATATTTCTTTTTAGTTGCTTGTGTATTAGAATAGCCAGAAGGGAATACCTGAAATTGTTGAGCTGAAATCCAGTAGCCTTGATCTTTAATAATGATTTATAACTAAATGTCTTTTATTGTGTTACCATGTGGTTTTTTTGGGGGGGGAAAGTAATTCTTTATTAATTAACATTTACACCAGAATTAGAAATATCAGTAGAAAAATAAAATTTAAATAATTTTCTATTGTATGAAGATTTGATCATTTTTTGACTGTAGCAGTTAGTGAAATAATCTAATACAAAAGTTAAGCTGATTTTAGTCACAATCAGCCTTACGGAGTACACACACAAGAAATGCTGAACACAAAACCTTCTGCATGTGGATAGCTAATGGCACCAGAGCTTCACATTCCAGGAAAGTGTTCCTTAGGGAATGTTGGTTTGCGCTGCAGTGTAATAACTTAAGACCAGAGCAGTCAGAAAGGACATTGAAATCAAAAGCCAACATATAATTTAAAAACCTAAAAGACCAGGAAGGATTTAAAGGTAATTATATGCATGGACTTTTTGTCACTAGTTTAAATATTTCTACTACCAAAAAATAAGTTAATAGCAGACAGTGGAAAGTAGGTTGGAGAAAGAGAGAGACATCTTTCTTTCGGAATAATCATTTATACTTTTGTATATGGACTTTAAGTTTTCACGAAATGCTTTCAACTCAAGATCCTCATATTAAAAAAAAATCATGCAACCAGCTTTTTGGTTGTGGGCTAGTTTCTTCCCCCCTGCATTAAAAAAAAAAGTGGGTGCACAGCTGAGGGAAGGGGTAGATTTCATATGTCTCTAAGAAACTCAGTTGGTCAAAGTTCTCAAAAATTAGCTTTGGTAAAATAAAATGTTCAACACAAATACCAATATTCTTCCCTCTAAACAATCACCCTCATATAATTGCATATTTGAGGCTGGAAATATAAAAAATAATAAAAATGAGGAAGAAGAGACATTCTTTATCATTCAAATAATTTCTCCCTGAAAATGTATTTAAAGCTGCATAGTTCAATCCACATTTATCCACAGGGTAATATGTTTCATATAGTGTGATGGATGAAGCATTTAATAATCTGAAGATACATTTTATATTTGAAGGTTTTAAAAAAAGAGCGGATAATCAAATATATGAAACAGGAGAGAAGAGGGAAACGATACTTTTCAAAATGACTTAATTTCTGTGTCTTGGCTCTAAAAGAAAAATAGCCAAATATTTCAGTCATGGTTCAACAGTAGTTTGGGGAAGGGGCCCACCAACTACAGGCCTACGTGTTTAAATCGTTTGTGAAGTTGTATTCAAAAGCATGTTTTAGGGAAGAACTCTAACAGGAGGCATTCTTTAGTAGAGATGCCCAGAATCCTCTCCCATAATAATGGCTACATTTCCCCAAATTTCTGAAACTGAAGGGGGTACTTTTCCAAATAACAGCTCTTGAACTGAAAAATGGAGTCTTTAAGTATTTGCTCTGAAGAAAGAGTTGAGCATTGGAGAGTAATCTTGTTGGAGAATTTGTCAGGACGTTTGTCTGCAATCCAATTTTACTTACTTTCTACCTAGCCTAAGAATATGTGCATCGCTATAATTTTGATAAATGTTCTAATGGCCATTTTAATGGTCAAAAGAAAAGTAATGAGATCCTTGTGTAATTTTTTTCCTATAATTTTCCATGGTAAGTTGGTTCTCCATGCTATTTTTAATCAGAAGCTAGAGTGTGCATACTGTTTCGGATGGAACAGAATAGATAAGTTCATGGGCACCTGTCCTCCAGCCATGAAAAGTTACTTGCCTTTAAAAACGTTGAATTTAATTACCAAAAACTACTCTGAAAACATAGAAACAATAATAACAACAACATTGATTGTATTCCATACAAAACACTTTAGGTAATAAAAAAATAATATTTTTCATTTTGGAGATCACAGTTTTCAGGCCTTTTAATGAAAAAGAAGGCTAAGCAATAGAAGAAAAATTAAAACAGCTAACATCAGGTTTAAAAATGCTGGCATTTAGTTGTTTTGAAGGGTATAAATTCTCTTGAAGGAAAATGTTAAGGGCAGACTGGAGCATATTTGAAAATTAAACTTTAGGCACCCTCTGGGCATTGACAACCAATATTGCAAAAATACTACAAAAGTGAGAAGAGATGTCAGTAGGTAACCACCTTAAGATTGAGAAATCACTAACCACTAACTCTAGTTTAAGCTGCATTTCTTCAACATCCAAAGAGGCATTAATAAACCAATGTCACTAAGAAAAACTATAAGAGAATGTTTAAAGTATCTTCTTATCGTGCCTCAAATGTCTAAAGAGCAGCCTAACTAATTTGGCTTCAAGTTTTCAACTCAAGCCAAACAGTATATTTCCAATTAAACCAAATAAAATTAATAAAATGAAAGTGATAGGAAAAATTGATACACTTTAGATTTTTTTTCTTTTATAGTATTTCGCCGAATTTGTTCTCACAGCTACACTTAACCACAATCCAGTTGGCATGCACTGTCTTGAAAATGTAGCCGAAGAAGAGTTTACCTATATTTTAATTGAGACTAAATCAACTAAGATTTTCCTAGAGTATGCCATACTAAAAAATCTACCAATATTTTCCCTTGTTTCTCTGAAATATGCAACACTGCATTTTCTCACAGAATATGATAAAAATACAGAGTCAGAGACACCAACTCAGCAGCTCTGTTGACCTGGCTCAGGTCAGGGGCACCTATAAAGCCTCTCAAGTTAAGTTTTTACAACAAGGAAAGCCAAGAAACTTGTTTTGCTTGGATTGAAGACAACAGGAGTCCAAAAAGATCTTCAATTTCTGGAACTTTAAACTGAAGAAAGAGCTGAGATGTCATCCTTTCAAGTGCCTGCTCACCCATGTTGCTTCCTTCTAAAGAACTAGGAAAACACTACATTCCGGAATATATCGTGTTTGAGGATTCAAAACCTTAGGTTCACTTATTAAATCTTCTCAATATCACAATATAAGGCTATACGCTATAGAGTAGCTAAAATCCACGAAAAGGAAACCTGCACTACACAAAATGTCTGTCCAGTGCCCAAGGTGAGGGTTTTGAATGGAATCATTTCCTTTCTTGCTGCTCGATAAACTCCGGCAATTGCTGCACCCTATTTGTGAGGTCCGAGGGTGAAGAGGGCCAGTAATCCAGCAGGGACATGAAAGGAGACAGAGGACTCCAGTGCCCACAGGAACACACCATACCACATCCCTGGGAAGGAGCAGGGAGAAGTGGAGTTAGGGCACAGGGTCCCGTTGCCGACGCGCGGCACCAGCTTCTGGCTGAGGACCTGCTGCACAGCCGGGCTGAGCCCCCGCTGCCGCCGCTCCCTTCGAGCTCCATCCCGCCACCTTTCACCGCCAAGAGGTGAGAGGACAGCGCCCGATGAGCTGCAGGGCCCACTCTGCACCCCGCACCTCCGCCGCCTCAGCGTCACCTTCAGCCGGGGCCCTCTGACAGTGCGGTTTTAAAAACCTGGGGACTGACACTCACTTTATCCACAGTATGAGTAGAAGAGTAATGACATAAAGGAGTGCATGAAAAAAAAAAAAATCGGTCGGGAATACGGGGAAAAATACCCCTACATGAACTATGGAAAATAGTTATACTTTAATAATCTTTCATCAATTGTAGCTGGAACTACAGTTAAAAATAGTAGAGTTACAAACAAGTTATCATCGATTGTAACAAATTTTCTACACCAATGGAAGTGTTGGTGGTGGGGTGGTGTTTGGGAAGCCTGTATTTTATGCATGATTATTCTGTAGACCTGCAAGTTCTTTAATAAAAATTAATTAATTAAAAAAAAAACCCACCCTAGGTGGCCTAAGGGTACAATGACTGAGGAATGAAAGCGGGAACTATGGTGTATACATGGAATGGACTACTGAGCAGGGGCAAGAAGGAATGAGGTTGTGAGACATGCAACTAAGTGTATGAACATTAAGGACTATATGTTGAATGAAATGTCAGGAGCAAAAAGACAAATATTATCATGCCTCAATCATATGGACTAACTAGAATATAAAAACTGGGTGAACTGAAGTCGAGATTGTCAGGTGACCCTGTAAAGGGTCTGTGTCGTGCTACTTTCCTTTTTATGGATTTTAGCTACTCTATAGTATATAGCGTTATACTGTGATATTGAGAAGAATCCTGTGAACCACCTCAATGCTAGATTAGGTGGGCTGATAGATGATAAGCAGAGATTGAGAAGGGTCTTGGTTTGGGTCCCCAAGTAGCAGAGTCTGAGTCAAGGACTGGGGTATAGGTCATTTATTTGGGAGGTGTGAGAAGGAATGAGGAAGTGAGACAGGGAAGAGAAGGAAGCAGGTACCGGGTGTTACCCAGTGGCTTCTGCTCTGAGCACCTGGGGCTTAATCCCACTGCCAGTGGTCTGAGACCTGCAGCCCGTAGACCCTCTCTGCTCCCTGCTTGAGGAGGGAGGGCAACACAGTGAGTGGGGAGAAGAAATGGAAGAACAGAGAGGGGAAATAGGGAGGGAGACAGCCCCTCTCTTTTGTCTCAGTGCAGTTTTCTCGGTTCGAAGAAGGTCTAAGCCCGGAAGGGGGAAGTGCTGAACACTGGACTTTTTTAATACATAAGAAAAAAAAAAGGCTTTTAACACCGGATTGTGACTCAAAATGATATGAGATCTGACTGAGAAGTCCTAAGTGTAGGGGAGAATGAGTCGATACAGCAGATCTGAAGGGGCAGCAGCATACATTGCTAGTGGGAATGTAAAATGGCGCACCGGCTGTGGAAGACAGTTTGGCAGTTCCTCGGACCATTAAACATAGAATTACCGCATGATCTGGCAATTCTACTCCTCCGTATATACCCCAAAGAATTGAAAGCAGATATTTGCACACCACTGTTCATCACAGCATCATTCACAATAGTCAAAAAGTGGAAGCAACCCACGTGTCTGTCAATGGATGAATGGGTAAACAAAATATGGTATATTTATTCACTGGAATATGAGTCGACTTAAAAAAGAAGTGAAAGGCTGGTACATGCAACAACATGGAAGAACCTTGAAGACATCGGTTGAGTGAAATAAGCCAGAAACAAGGGATAAATTTTGTATGATTCCTCTTATATGAAATAATCAGAAAAAGCAAATTCATAGAGAGAAGGCTGAGTAGTGATTGCCAGGTGTGTGGGAGAAGGGAATGGGGACTTACTGTTAAATGAGTGTGAGTTTTGGCTTAGTATTACAAAAATAGTCTAGAAAATAGTGAGAAAATTGCACAGTATTGTCAATCTGCTTAATGTCAAAGAATTGTCCACTTGAAGTGATTAAAATTATTTTTATGCTATGTGTATTTACCACAATTAAGAATAAATAAATAAATAGAAGAGTCATTTTCTGCTGGAACTCTACTGGGTTCATTCATTCATTAAGCCTATGTCCATGGTTCTAACTTCACCCATAATAAAGCTCATGCTATTTTTAAGTTCTATATGTATTTTGAAAATTTGTCTAGAACCTGAAAGAGTTAGGGTATGACTGACTGGCTCCCACCAAATCCCCAGAAGCCAGTGAGGGCCCTTCTTCTGTGTTCTGATGTTATTTCCCAAGCAGAGGGAATGGAAGGGCTGAGAGCTGAGCAGCTGCCCTGATCATGCTGGCTACAGTCTTTCCCCCTCTGAGAGGCCCCCGAAGTTGAGATATAGTTGCTGAAGCCAAGACAGTAAGCTCTAAGAACAAGAATATTAATAGTAAAGCTGGAACTGGCATTCGGCCAGGGTGCAAGGGTACTGCTATCTCTGCTGCTTATGGCCAGTATGAGTTATTAAATAGCCTGAACATTGTCTCTGAGCAGTACACGGGCTTCACCCACTTGCTTGGTGATGACTTGATGATGGGCACCAAGGGATTCTTCTAACAGAGGCAATAGAAGGAAGGACTATGCTAGCCCAGAGCTTCACACAATTTAACACATGCACATATCCTGCAAGGATCTTGTTAAAATGCAGCTTCTGATTCATCAAGGGTGGGGCCCAAGATTCGGTATTGCTAACAGCCTCCTCTGTGATGCCAACACTGTGGTCTGCAGACTACGTTTTGGGTAGCAAAGATTTAGAGCAGTGGTTCTCAACCTTAGAGTCACATGGGGGAACTGAAAAAACAAAATTGACAGAGTCAGATTTCATCGATCTGGATGGGGAGGCTAACACTGCTATTTTTAAAAGCCACCCTTAGCCAAGAATCTATAAATTGCTAAATTGAGAAGCACTGATTTAGAATGTGTAAGACTAGTAGATATTATTTATTTATAGAAGATAAAAATGTGGCTGTAGCGCTAATAAATGCACAGGCAAAGTATTATGCTCAGTCTATTTCTCTTTGCACGGGTTTGAGAAAGGCCCATCTGCCCTCCTGTGCTTCCTGCCAATGCGTAGATACCTGCTGATGCAAATGCCCTTCCATCCTAACCACCACCTGCTGCAAGTGCCTCTACACCACAAAGACTAGACCTGGCCCCACTGAATGGATTGTGCTTGCTGTAAACTGTCTGTGCAGAAAGAAGGGAGGAGGGAGTATATATGTGCAAGAGACATCTATGCATCTGTGGTGGAAACTCTGAACACATCTACGGAAAATGCCCCTTGATCTCTGATGAAGCCTTCCTCCCTCAAGTCTCACAGCTAAAAATAATTTTTTTTCATGTGACATAGTAACAGCAATACTTTGAGGCCAGTTACTCTGAATAGTCCTTAAATACTTTGTTTACCCAAAGACAGAAAGAGTCCTAAGACCACCACAGGTACAGGTCGGAAATGGCTTGCCCAACTTCAGGCACAAGGAGTCCAACCCCTTAAATGGGAGGCCTCTGCCTAACACCACATCCAAGCCCGGCTTATTAGCAGGCTGTGAAATGTAATGGAAAGAATGCAGAACATGAGGCTGGGGTGAGTGGAGGTGGGGGTGGAGAGTCCCGTATGACTTTGGTTTGGTTGCTTAAACTCTCTGAGCCGGGGTTGTCTGAAATGTAAAATGAAGTAAAAAAGATGGTGGCCAGACATTTGCTGGGCATATTCTTTTGTGTGATATACCACATAAGAACCTTTATAGCTTTCATTTGATTAAATATCATTTGCTAAGGTTAAATTAATTAACATATAGTTAACAAAATCATAAGTGATTAACAAATATTTGTTCACGTTTTAACACAACTCCCCAGGTGCTGGTGATTGCTTAAACTCCTTCCTACATGACTCCCCAGCCTACCTAAATGGACTCCCCCAGGTTATGTGATGGCCAGTATGGAGTAAGTTGGGGGTCAGCTCTGCCAGGAATTCCCAGTGTGACTTGGGCAAGTCACTTAAACTCTTTCCCTCTGGTGGTCCACTCTGCTGCCTACTCAAGAACAAGCAGAACCTGAAGACCCAGGGCCTGGGAGGTGGGAAGGCCCTCAAATGCTGGTTCATGTGGCTTTGCAGGGTCCCTGCTTTGATTTCAGACAAAAGGGTCCTGAGTTCACTTGCCCCATACCACCATCTTCCCTTTCAAGTACATCTCACCCACTCCAGGCATTGCTGGGCTATGTTCAGAGCTCTCTGTGGAGCTACCAGGCCTTCAAAGAAAATATGAAACTGACAGTGTGGTAGTTAGGTTCAGGTGTCAACTTGGCCAGGTGAAGGTGCCTCGTGGACATGAACCAATGGTATGTGAAGTTCACCTGTCGCTGATTACAGCTGCGGTTGGCTAGGGGGAGTGCTTGCTGCAATGAATGATGTTTGATTTAATTGTCTAGATGCTTAAATGAAAGAGCTCAATATAGCATGGCCCAAGCAGCTCAGCATAGCTCATCTCAGCACTCACAATTCAGACCAGGCCTTTGGAAATGCAGAAAGGAATCAACCCAGGGAAAGCTGTTGGAATCCAGAAGCCTGGACAGTAGGCCAGCAGAGATTGCCCTGTGCCTTCCTGTGTAAGAAAGAATTTCAGATGAACGTTAGCTGCCTTTCCTCTGAAGAACTATACATTTTTAACTGAATAAATACCCTTTTATTAAAAGCCAATCCACCTCGAGTGTGTTGCATTCTGGTAGCTTTGGCAGACTAGAACAGACAGGAAGAGGGTTCTCTGGGTTTGGACAGTACATGGTGTGTGTATTTTCTCACTCTCCTGCAGGAATTCCTGTCCTCTGCAGAGATTGTCCCCCATCCCATTAGCTCTGGAAGTCAGTGCACACTCAGGCAAATTCGTTGGCTACCACTGAGCATCCTTGTTTTACTCTCTTCTCTTTTTCCCCAGGGACCCCTCTATTAGTGCTGGCATGTCCTCCTTGTCAAAGCTAATACCTCTGATGGACTCAGCTGCCAGATTTGCTGGATGTGGCCATATGTTCGGTTGTCAAATGATGGGGATACATGTGATTCCATATATATATATCCAGTTTATTGAATAAGCCTTGGAACACCCAATTTCCCCCCCAATGGCAACAATCCATTGCATTTTTAAGGAGTGTCAAAACTTCCCAAGAACTTTCATACATATTATCTCATCTAATGCATGACATCCTCAGAGAGGGTCTAGCTCCATTTTACGGATGAAGATCCTAACTCCTCAAAATGTGATTCATAGACTAGCAGCACTGGCTTCACCTGGGAACTTGACAGACATGCTGAATCTTAGGTCTCCAGAACTGCTGGATTTAGATCTTCAGTTTAACAAGATTCCCAGGTGATTTGTGAGCACATTAAAATTTGTGAAGCCTGAGACTAAAACTCAGAAAGGTTCAGTGAATCTCCATGGGTTCCAGAGTGACATAGTGGCTCAGTGGGATGACTCCCAGAGGAAAGCTTTTCTCACAACGATGCTTTACTCTCTGCCCCAAGGTCTGCCCAATCTCAAGGTTGGCTTTCAGATCACCTCCCTATCATCACCCCAAAGCAATGCAGTGTATGAAGACCCAAGTGTATGAAAGGTAACTGTTCTAATTTGCTAGCTGCCAGAATGCAACACATCAGAGACAGATTGGCTTTCAATAAAAGGGGATTTATTTAGTTAACATATAGTTCTTCAGAGGAAAGGCAGCTGACTTTCACCTGAGGTTCTTTCTTACATGGGAAGGCATAAGGCGATCTCTTCTGGCCTTCTTCCAGGCCTCTGAGTTCCAACAACTTTCCCCAGGGTGATTCCTTTCTGTATCTCCAAAGGCCTGGGCTGAGCTGCGAGTGCTGAGATGAGGTATGCTGAGCTGCTTGGCTATGCTACGTTGAGTGCTCTCATTTAAGTACCAGCCAATTAAAGCAAACATCATTCACTGCAGTAGGCATGTCTCCTAGCTGACTGCAGATGTAACCAGCAATAGATGAGGTTCACATGCCATTGGCTTATGTCCACAGCAATAGCACTAGGCACCTTCACCTAGCCAAGTTGACACCTGAATCTAACTACCACAGTAACACACTTCTGTGCAAAAGCTAAGATAGAAATTTATGTTGATTCTGAGAATGAGGAAAACAAAGGTGGAAAGAGAGAGAGAGAGATTAAGGGGAGAGAGGAAGAAGGAAGAGTGCCAGGACCTTGTGTAACGTGGTACAGTGAAGTTTCTAAATTCTTGATGGGATGGATTACTTTTTGTTCTATATATTTTTTCTAAGTGAGTGGGCTGTTTTACACAAAGTGTAGGTTTGGGGTGACACAGTAATGCCCGAAACAGACTTATACTACAGGGTGAGAGGCCTCAGTAGACCCTGGGACTGCACGGTTACTGGAACAATGGCCAGATTGTGTCTGGTTCTTCTTGGAATCCCCACACCCCCAAAATATTCCTTGTACAAATGAGTGAATGAATGAGAGCTGAAGAAGTCCATAGATATTATCTGCTTCAATCCTCTCTCTTATCATTTTGATCTGTTTGTTCGTTGTGTATTCTAAAGTTTTTAATAATAAGATAAGTTAAATATTACATCACGAAAATATAAATGTACAGTTAAAAAATAACAGTGTACCTACCATCCAAATTAAAAAGAACATCACATGAATATGCAACTATGTGATGTTATTAAGAATTACTGATTGTACATGTAGATTGGAATGATTTCTAATTGTTTTGTTAATTCTTTTTTTAATTAATAATAAAAAAAAAGAACATCACAGCACCTTCAAAACCTTCTGTGTGCCCCTTCCCAGTCTTACTCTTTTCTCACAACCCCATCCAGAGCTTGTAGTAAGACTTCCTGTTCTTTTCTGTAGAATTTTACTGTCTATGTATGTATCCTTGAACAATATTGCTAAGCTTTGCCCATTTTGAACTTTATATAAATGGAACCATACTGCATGTATTGTGTTGTGTCTTGCTTCATTAGCATAACATTATATTGTGAGATTCATCCTTGGTGAGTCTAGTTGCCATTATATACATTTTCACTGCTACTTATCCCATTGCATAATGATATCCCCATTATTGTTGATGGACAATTGGGTTGTTTCTGGAACTTTGCTATTATGAACAGTGCTGCTGTGTGTTATGTTGCATATAGCTCCTGGGGCACAAGGCAAGATTTGCCATCAGGTGAACATCATGGAATTGCAGGTCCCAGAGGATACACACATTCACCTTTGCCGGATAAGCCGAACTCTTTCCCAGAGAGATTCGACTAACCTATGCTTCCACCAGCACTGGAGAAGAGTCCCCACAGCCACAAAGCCTTACTGACACTTGGTCCTATTCCATTTAAAGTTTTCAAAATCTGACGAGTGTGAAATAGCAACTCATTATGCTTTTAATTTTAACAGTCCTGACTGCTGATCAGCTTAAGTACCTTTTCCTATGTCTCTTGGCCACCTGCATTTTCCTTTGTGTAAAGAGCCTATTCTAGTCTTTTATCTGTTTTTAAATGGAGCTGCCTTTCTTTCTTAGAGATTTTGTAATGTGTTGAAAATATTTTCCCTCAAATTTTTGGCTTTTTTTTCCCTTTCCTTTCCATATGATGCCTTTCATTTTAACATATCTGACTTTTTCCATGCTTTTCTTAAAGATAAGTGTTTTTGTTGGTGTGTCTTATTTACAATATGGTCCTTAATATCTTTTAAGAGTTTTATGGGTTTTCCTCTCATGTTTACATTTTTAAACTATTTGGAAAAATATTTTTTTGCTGGTGTGAGTAGGGGGCTAAAGTATTTTTTTTTCATATGGATAATAAACTGAACCAGCAATTGTTGAAAATTTTCCCCTTTTCTCACTGAGCTGCAATGCCAACTTAGCCATAAAACAAATTTCCACCTATGAGTAGGTCTATTTCTGGATTCTATCAGTTCTACATGCCATTCTCAGTGTAAAACCATGTGGTCTTGATCACCACAGCTTTATAAAATTATTTACATCTAGTTTGGTGAGACCCCACATTGTTCTTCTTTAGCAGTGTCTTGATTGTTATAGGCATTTGCATTTCTAAATAAATTTTAGAACTAGCTCAATCAATTACAGGAAAGCCTCGTGGGGATTTTTAAAAAATTTTATTGAATCCCTAAATCAGTGTGGGTGAGAACTGATATCTTTACCAAATTTAGTCTTCTAAAACATAAGCACAATATGTTGTTGTACTTATTTAGATAATCTTTAATGTTTTTTAATAAGGTTTTATAATTTTCTCTATAAGGGTCCTCGCTCAGCTTTTGCTAAATGTATATATAGATACTTCATATTTATTGAGTTATAAAATAATTCCTTTTTAATAAAATTGCACTTTATTATTATTTCATTTTATTTTTTAGGGGGTGCATGGTCTAGGAATCGAACCCAGGTCTCCCATGTGGAAGGCAAGCATTGCACTACTGAGCCACCATACACCCATAAAATTACACTGTATAGCTCTTGTTACTGACGTATGGAAGTGTTTGGATTTGTGTATTATCAACATTTCATTCAGAAATTTTGTTAAATTCTCTTACTACCTTTAATATTTTATCTGTAGATTCTTTTGGGTTTTTATATTTGTACATCTATATTTGCAGATTCATTTTTTCCATATCATCTGTAAATAACGACATTTTCATTTCTTCTTTTCCAGTCCTTGTGCCATTTTTTTCTTGATTCACTATGCCAGTTAGCATCGTCAGTACCAGGAAGAAGTGGCAATAGAGTGGGTGTATATTTCAAAGAAAACTTCCAACATTTCCACATTAATAAGTAACTGCTATAACTTTTTGTAGTTACATTTTCAAGTTAAATTTCTATCTTTAAGAATTTTTTCATGGAGAGATGTTGAAGTTTTCTCTTGAAAATTCTAATTTGCAATATACATGTAGAAAATGCTTATATAATAAGTGCATACATTTTCACAAACCAAACCCATCTGTATGACCAACACTCAGATCAAGAGACAGAATCCCCCTTTGCCTCCATCTTATCACCCCACAAATATAACCAATCTCCTGACTTCTAATACTGTAGGTTAGTTTTATCTGTTTTGTTTTAGTCCTTTGCCTAAATGAAATTATATAGTTTTTGTGTCTGGCTTCTTTTATCCAACATTATGTTCGTGGGATTCATCCATATATATTATTTCGTTTAATTGTAGAGCCATTCATTCTCATTGTTACAGTATATTCCATTGTGTTAATTTATCAGAATTTATCTATTCTAATATTAGTGGGCATTTGGATAGTTTCCAGTAGTTTATAATGAATAGTGCTGCAATGAATATATTATAGTAAGACTCTGTTTTAGTTTGCTAAAGCTACTGAAATGCAATATACCCGAACTGGGTTGGTTTTTACAATGGAGATTTATTAACTGACAGATTACAGTTCTGAGGCTGTAAAAAATGTCCAAATCAAGGCATCAACAGATGTTGCTTTCTTCCCGAAGACTGGCTACCGGCAATCCTGGACTTCTCTGTCACATGGCAAAGCACATGGTGGTGTCTGCTGGTCTCTCCCTTCTCTCCTGGGTTTCTTTGCTTTCAGCTTCTGACTGCTCCTACTGTGGCTTTCATTCTCAGTTTTTGTGTCTTTCTCTCACTTCTGTTTGTTTCTCTGAATTTCAATCTCTTATAAAGGACTTCAGCTAGAGGATGAGGACCCACTTGGGGCATGCCTCAGCTGAAATAACCTAATCAAAAGGTCCTACCCATAATAGGTCTACACCCACAGAAGTGGATTAGCTTTAAGAACTTGATCTTCTTGGATTCATAAAGCCTCCAAATCATCACAGTATCTTTGGCGAAGTCTATATATTTGTGTTGGGTATATACCTTAGAGTAGATTGATGAGCCATAGAATATGCATATATTCTACTTTAGTAGAAAATGCCAAACAATTTTTCAATGTGGTTTTATATCAATTTGCACTTCAACTAGTAGAGCAGGAGAGTTTCATTTGCTCCACATACATGTTGAATTTTATCAGTTTTCCTGCATTTATTGAGCTGGTCATGTGATCATTTGATGTTTCTCTATTAACCTCTTAATTTAGTGAATTATGCTCATGAATTTTTCTAACAAAAACCCACCCATTCATTCCTAGAATAATCCAGCTTGGTCTAGATGTACATTTTTGCACATTTCTTGATTCAGCGTGCTGCTATTTTGTCTTCAACAGTGAGATCAACCTGTAATTTTCTTTTCGGTAATGATTGTAGCTTTGGTCCCCCTCCATCTCTAACAATCTTTGACTCCCAGATTATCCAGTAGAGTTCTGAAAACTGCAGATTTGACTTCCTTCTTATTTACATGACTGTTACTTTGTTTAAATGTTCCCCAGGCAGAGGAACGAAACAGTTCCTCTATTAATCCTCCAATCCTGTCACCTTGGTAACAGGTGCATGTATGCTAAAGCCCCCAAATTAAATGAGATCTCACAAGACCACAAGGAACAGATGGAAAGCAAGATTGCAGGAGCAGAGGAAATGAGCCACCACATTCATGAACCTGAGGCCCACTCTATGGTTTTGACACCTGATGTCTCCAAAATGCTTCTACTTTGTTGCTGGGAGCACCTCTCTTTGGTGCTGGTGCATGATGATAAGTTCCTGGACCACAAGTCCCAATGTCCCCCACCCCTCCCTAGTTGCACCAAAGAAGACAAACCACAATTTTTTTCCCACACAGGAAATTGGTGCAGGTAAGAATTCATGCCTCAAGACAATATGTATCCTGAGCTACAGATCTTTCTTAGAGTAGCTTCTTTGAGAGAACAACACCTGAGAGTTAGATGAGGAGTGGGATATTTACATGATCTCAAAGAATCTCCCCACAAATGGTTTTTAAAATACAATGGGAAAAATGATAAATTTACTTTTGACATGCATCTTAACCAAACGGTTAAAGTAATTTTCACCAACATTGGGATTAATTTACATCATGTGCCCTCTGAGAAGGACAGGTCACTTTTTTGGTGTTTCTGCCAAACATGTTTAACCTGGGCCTAATCACAAAGAAACATTGGGCAAGCCAAAACTGAGGGCTATTTTACAAAATAACTGGCCTGTATTCTTAAAAAACGGTCAATGTCTTGAAAGGCAAAGAAGGAATAAGGCAGTTTCAAATTAAAGGTGAAAAAAAGGATGTGACAATGAAATGTAATGTATGATCTTGCATTGGATCCTCGACCAGGAAAAGAAAACGTTGTCATAAAGAAGATTACCAGGACAATTGGGGGAGTGGTAAAATAGGTATCATCCTAGTATTATGGAATCAATGCTAAATTTCTTGATTTTGACAATGCTACATAGGATACAGAAGGAAACATCCTTGCTCTTAGGTGGCTCACACTGAAGTATTTAGGGATTAAGGGACAGGATGCCTACAACCTTTCTCAAATGATTCAGAAAAAAACTATGCCTATGTCATGTATATACAGTGAGAGAGAGAATGGTAGAGCAAGTTTGGCAAAATGTTAACATTGGATAAATCTGGGAAAAGGATACACCAAAAAGCTTTCTATATTCTTGCAACTTTTCTGGACATTTCAAAACAATAAATTATAAAGAGGACTTGCATTTCTTGCCAAGAGGAAGTCACAGAGATAAAATGATAAAGGTCCTGTTTGTGGGTAGAACTATAAAGCAGAGTTACTAACACATACTTAGTTCCCAGTCTCTTGAGAGATCACTTATCTTCTTCACAACCTCTGGGGCATCTTTTATAAATTAGAATAATGAGGCTTAGAGAGAACAAATAAATCACCCAAGATCATCCCACAAGTAAGCAATAGGTCTGGCTGTAATCCAGGTCTGTGCAGCTCCACAAATTCAGTTAACCTCAATTCTCTGACCGTGTGACAATGACTGACCAGAAGAGAAGGTGGCAATTTATGCCCTTTTTTGTTGTGAGCTATTGGGTGTTAATTCAACCTGCATTTTCTGAGCCCCACCTCATGCTAGGCACTGCACTGGTGTAGTGGGTGGTGATAAAGAAAAGAAGAGCGAGATGTGATTAGAGTCTCGTAGGGAAGACAGACCGAGGACACTCAGTTGGGCATGGACAAGATCTACAATGAGAAACGAGAGTTTCTGGCAGCGCCGATGAGAAAGAAGTTGACGCTGTCCTGGCGGCTTTAGGTAGCTTTGAGGACGTGCCTCTGTTTTTGTTTGTTTGTTCGTTTGGTTTTTTTCACACTGTTTTTAGTGAGAAACGGAATATATAAGAGGACAATGACCGGAAAACCTCTGACACATTGTCAGTAGAAACCAGACCACTCTGGCCCACTACCTGCAACTATTGGTCCGGGAAGTTGACCACTGGCTACAACAAACAACTCAAGAAGTCAAGCTACAATCCCTGTAATGATCGATCCAAAATAGCTAGGACTTCACCAATAACTGACAATTTACCTAACTTTTGCCCCCACTTCCAATTTAGAACCAACAAGAGAAAGATTGGACTATACTCCAATCCCATAAGGTGCCCTACTTTTAGTTAATCTTCCTCAAGTTTCCCTTTGCCAACAGCCTTCAGAGCACACCTTTTTTTCCACTATAAAGCTTTCCCACTCCTCTGCCTGCCTTTGAGTCACTGCTGAACACGAGTGATAGTGGTTGACTCCCTTTCTATAATAAGCTCTGATAATAGCTTTTTAAATTCTCATTCGGGTGTTCTTCACTTATTCCACACTGGGGAGGATGGATGGCAGAAAGAGAAGGGGAACAGGTGCCCATGTGGATGTTATATCCAGGATCAGAGCCAGTTCTATCTCTTAGGAGCCGTGTGGACTTTGAGAAAGTCATCTGAAGGACCTGCAGGGTTGTTCTGAGGATTGGAGTTAGTGTAGATGAAATGCAGAAGTAACTGGCTCAGGGTCTTGCTTCAAAACTGTGGCCCTGGGGGGGAGGGATCCTGGGGTAGCTAAAAGAAGACAGAGTGTGATCGGGATCATATGGATGTTACTATGTCCTCTGAATATTAGGGAAACCAAGACAGAGATGTTCCTAGCCTTGCTCCAAAAACAGACATTCTGAACCAAGTTAAAATCAGAATAAAAAGTAGGAATAAAATAGTATCTTACAAACCCCTTTCATAAATAGGGAACAAAGATGAATATCATCAGGAGAGAAAAGGAGAAGCATCTTGACACTCTGCCTTAATTAACACTTAACATGGGTGTGTTTTTCCTGGGGCAGGATGGAAATCCTCCTAAGTTTCTCTTAAGAGTTGTTCATGTGTCCCAGGGTATTAGAAGGACACCAGCTTTGCCAGACGTCTTCTTCTCTAGAGCCCTAGCTCAGGGGATGGATGGAATCAATAGATTAGATGTTACCTACAGGTTCAGAGATGCAGAGGTGGTCACCCTAAGGCAACATGGTTTGAGCACAGTTTCACCGAGGTGGAAATGCAGAGTGCCCTGAGGGTTATTATGTGATCCTGGAGCAGACTCAGCCTCAGATCCCTGAAGTTTAAGAGAGAAGTCCAGGACACTTTCATTAACCCACTGGGGGCCAAATATACAAGCAATGGCACAAGAGGGGCCTTCATAAGGTGAAGATTATCATTATTATGGTTAATAATGAGAGACTCAGACCCCTCTTGTCCATAACTTCTTGTCATGAAGATAATTCTTGCTCTGTGAGTCACTGAGAGAGATTTCCAAGTTTATATTAGTGAATAATCTACATATAATCAATAGTTTCATTCACAAAATAGAAATTTCTCAATGGATTTGTCTATGAAAGCCATTTTCTATTTTTAAAAAAGTATTATTTAAAAGACAATGTCATAGTGCTGAGTGAAGTTAGCCAGACACAAAAGGAAAGATACTGTATGATTCCACTTTTATGACCAAGATAAAAGTATAATCAGAGGCTTATAATACAGAATATAGGGGACTTAGAGATACATAGAAACTAGAGATGGGTGAACAGTTAGCTAATGAGGCTGAACTCCATCGTAAGGGAATAGATACAAGTGAAGGTGGCTCTCTAGTGGGTCTGTAAGTAATATTACCATACTGAAGATGAACAAGATTGAAAGCGGTTGTATAGACCTACGTGTCCAACTGACTCACACTAGAAATATGAATTAGCTCTCGTAAGAATTACTTCGAAGATATGATTCTTGTATAAAGAGTGTTTAAGTCCAGGATACAGGGGGAAAACTGCTATTGCATGTTTACGAGCTATGTTCAAAAGGAAACCATTTGCACTACCACAGCAACAGCAGAGGTAAACAATGGGGCAAGGGATAAGAGTTATGAGGAGGTTTAGATTTCCTATTTGGTGAGGGTGTGATTATTGGTTTTTGTTCTCTTGGGAACAATGAAATTATCTAAAATTGAGAATGTTAATGGACTGTGGACCTTGGGCCTTCTACATGATGCCTAATGAATGCAGGTGGCTGAAGGATGCACTGATGGAGAAGTAGAATGGCGAATGATGGTGTATACTCATGAACGAAGGCTGTGCTGTTACAAAAAGGAACAATGATGGGAGGCAAGCAACGATGTGAATGAACATGTGGGACATTTGGTGAGACAAAATAAGCCAGAAACAAAAGAATAAGAACGGTATGGTCACCTTTAGAAAATGCTTATAAGAAAACAGGGGCCTACATTGTAAACTTTGAGAGCAGACACATTAAGTCCGAAGTGGTGATTATTATTTCTGGATTTTGAGCGGCTGTTATATATATATAACCTCATATTTAGAGATAAGAAGAAAGCTGAACAGGTTGGGATTAAAGTAATTCAGAACATAGGGGTAAGGAAGACAGTGTCTTTATTTTAGAACCATACATACTCTTTGAGACCAATGGAGAAAGATTTATTTGTTCTGAACTGAAATTTTCTGTAGTTCATAATCTAACTCAACCTATCTGTATAGCTCATTTGAACAATTGAAACACAGGGAGCACAGAATAAGAAAGAGGTCCTTTAATCCTATATGGATTATTGTAATGCCTGGATACATCCTACAGTATATTAAGCAAATAATCAAAAAGTATTGGCAAAGTCCCCTGAGGGATGGGAGAAAAATATGGAACTATTAAACCTTAACATCAGGGAATCTCCCTGATACTGTGTCAAACTTTAGGGACACCCAAATCAATAGGCCATGCCCTCGATCATGAGGCTTACTCTTGTGAAGCTTATTGTGGGTAGCGGAGAAGTTTAGACTACCTATAAGCATATCTAAGAGTTACTTCTGGAGGACCTCTTTTGTTGTTGAGATGTGACCTCAGTCTCTCTAAGCCCAACTCTGCAAGTGAAATCATTGCCCTCCCCCTACATGGGACATGACATCCAGGGTGAAAGTCTCCCTGGCAATGTGAGAGATGACTCCCATGAATGAATCCAAACCTGGCACCATGGGATCAACAATTCCATCCTGACCAAAAGGGGGAAAAGAAGTGTAATTAATAAAGTATCAGTGGCAGAATGAGTTCAAATAGAGTCGAGAGGCTACTCTGGAGGTTGCGCTTATACAAGCTTCAGTTAGACCTTGTTACCTATCATAACCTGCTAACCCCCAACCAGGACCATTCCAGCTAATCCTAAAGAACACCTAGGGGGATATATAAGATTCCACAAGGGTTCCATGGACTAGAGAAACCTTCAACCTCCAGATGGGTCCCTGATCCAGATAAGTCCTGACACCTAGCCCAGCCTCTCCAGAACATCATCAGATAGTTTCATCTCCCTACCCCATATTAGTGGCAGACCCTTCCAATATGAAAAATTTAGAATCACCATAGCCCAAACACCCCTTAAAGAAAGGGATGGAAAGATCAAAGGTGATGGTGGAGTTATACACAGAAAATAGGATTTAACAAATGAATATGAACATTGAATAATTAAATTGATATCTTTTAGTCTCCAGTATTTTAAAGCAACTAGAAGTAAAAACTTAAAATTGTGAAATTGTAACCCATGTCAAAGTCTGAAATACATTCTACAACTAATTGTGGTGCTGTGCTTGGAGATTTATAGCTTTTTTTGTATATGTAGTTTTTTTTTTTTTAACCAAAAAAGAAGGAAGTCAATTGTAATGATAAAAAAATATTTAAGCCCTCTAGCCTCCTATATTCTGGAACAACTAGAAGGAAAAATCTGAGAAGATCGTATAGTAGCCCATGACAAACTCAGATCTGTCCTGTAACTACTTGTTGAAGAGTGCTTTGAAAACTATTACTTTTTTCTTTCTTTGCTTTGTATATATGTTACACTATACAATAAAAAAAAAGTTAAAAAAAAATTCATGCAATATAGTAGCCCATGACAAACTCTGGGATCTGTTCTGTAACTACTTGTTGAAGAGTACTTAAGAAAACACTTTCTTTGATTTGTATATATGTTATAATATACAATTAAAAAAAGTTAAAAAAAAAAGACAATGTTACCATTAAATAAACCTTTAAGAATGAAAAGGAAAAAATATACAACTTTTTAAATTTCTGCATATTTTATTGGGGTTCTGACTACATGCAAATATGTTTTGGCATAGAGACAATCATATTTAAAAAATTTTTTTTCTGGTTTTCCAATTATTTTCTTAATGCTATTTTTTCTTTTCATGATTCATTATTCTTCAGAGAGTGATCACCTCTTGGGAACGCTGTGATGAAAAGTCCCTTGACTGCTATGGGAGACTAAGCTTCTTAAGGGAAGAATAATGTAATTTCATCTTTTATCCCATCTAATGATACCATTAGAATAGGCTGGGAATATTCTAGGCATTCAATATGTGTTTGTAGCCCTGAAAAATAATGGGTGTTAGTAAAATTTGGGATTAAAGACCCATCAAAAGGCCCAGAGATCTAATCAGTTCTTCTTGCAACGTTACAAAAATTTCCTGAAAATACAACTAAAGATATACATATTATGCTATTAACCCCACATTTCTCCATAATCAACTCTTCAAGAAAATATTGTGGTTGCCCTTCTGATCGTATGAACAAAGACAACTTTTCTGACTAATCTTATATAGGAATTAAGTAGCTGTTAGTAAGAAAAAAATGTATTGCAGCTTTTTAAAAAAATTAATGTGGGGAATTAAAATTATATAAATGACAAAAACTTTTCTGATAAAACTGTTTTACTATTAATAACACATATTTTATTAAACTCAAGCTTCCATCTACCATTTTTTGTTAAGCAAATGCTTTTTATCCTGCAAATCTTTTGGGGAACTTATAGTTGGAAAATATAGAAAACCGAAAGGAATTCTTCTTAGTCTTCTCCACAACCTTTCTTACAGTTATCCTATGAGAATGTAGCAATACAGTGTAATGCAAAAAAGAACTTCCGACTGTTCTTCAGAAGACCTGAGTTCTGACTTTGGCTCTGTCCTCAACTTGGTGATTTGGGCTATTCGTTTCACCTCTCTGGACTTAAATCTTCCCGTCTGTAAAGAAAGAGTTCGGCTAGATGACTCTAGGCCATTTTCAGCCCTAAAACTCTATGGCAAGTATCTGCGACCGTAGTAATTTACATATTTATACTGAGAGTTGTTTGAACAAGGTATTTTCCTTCCTTCTTGTTGGGAGTAGGAGGTAGGATATGCTGTTATTTATTTTCTATAAAATGGAGAATTGGCATCCTCTTGCGACATAACTGCCTCAGAGGTCATTATCAGATCTTAAAGCAAGAGAGTTAGCCTCCTCAGTCAGAGGAGATGAGGCTGCTTCTGATGGCAAAAGTGGCTAAGTTTCTATTAGGCCTGTAGTAAGGTAGACACAGGACAGAACACCACTTTTTGTTACACCCTTGAAGGTTCTTCTCTGTCTGGCCAACCACTTGGCTCATGTTTTCAAGATTAGTGTTCCTCAGAGTTCATGTCCAAGAATTTGCCAAAGTTTGTTAATTTCTCTTCCCCGTATAAGTAGGGAAAGAGAAATAATATAAGTATAGACCTTTTAAATAAGTGAATTATAAAGTATTTAAGAAGGTGCTAGTGGTAGAAAAACAGAAAAATTTCAAAATTTCAAAATCAGAAAAAGGACTCATTGAGAAGTTGGCATTTAGCAAAAATTAAAGGAAGTAAGGGAGAGACCCATGTGAGTATCTGGGGAAGAGCACTTTGGGCTGAGGGCTTCACCAGTGCCAAGGCCCTCAGGTGGAGTACCTAGTGTGTTTGTGGGCCAGTTTGAATCTGTGGTGGAACTCAGACAAGCCATGTCCTTTAATCTTCATTCAGTATTGCTGTCTGGGAGCTTTTTGATTGTTCCCAAGGAGATGGAACTCAACCGATTGTGGGTATTAACTTTTGGTTAGAACAAAATGTGACTCCACCCATTCCAGGTGGGTCTTGATTAGTTTACTGGAATCCTTTAAAAGAGGAAGCATTTGTTGAAAGTTCCTTTTGTAGAGTCATGAGAAAACCACAGCAGAGTCGAGTAGAGCCACGGCAGACCCACGAGGCCGAGAGCTGACGCCACCAGAGAACTTTGGAGATGTAGAAGGAATAGGACCCGGGGGGAGCATCATGAAACAAGAAGCCAGGAGAGAACGCTAGCAGACATCACCATGTTCTCCATGTGCCTTTGCAGTTGAGAGAGAAACCCTGAATTTTATCGACCTTTCTTGAGTGAAGGTAACATCTTGTTGGTGCCTTAGTTTGGACGTTATCATAGACTTGCTTTAATTGGGACATTTTCAAGGCCTTAGAACTGTAAACTAGTAACTTATTAAATTCCCCCTTTTAAAAAGCCATTCCTTTTCTGGTATTTTGCATTCTAGCAGCTGGCAAACTAGGACAGTGGGGCATCAAGGAGTGAGTAAAGGGAAGGAAGATTAGAAATGCACTTATTCAAAACATGTGGAGGACTCACATTATAATATTCTAGTAGGCTGTTTTCTCCCTTCTTTTCTGTTTTTGAGGGCGTGCTGACTCTGAACAGACTTACAGCTGGGAACTGATGATGGCTTAAGACTCTCTT
Source organism: Tamandua tetradactyla (assembly GCF_023851605.1). NCBI lineage: Eukaryota > Metazoa > Chordata > Mammalia > Pilosa > Myrmecophagidae > Tamandua > Tamandua tetradactyla. The sequence goes on along the minus strand of NC_135341.1, from coordinate 47,852,560 downwards.
TTGTAGGCTCAAGTCAGGCCTCTTTTTACCAGGCAAACATTTTTGGATATACAAATCAACTAAGACACTGCTTATCTGTTCTCATGAATCCTGTGATTAAATAAATTAGCCAGCAATATTGGCCAAATATGTTACTTCTCAATACATTATTCATATGCCTACCCTACAGTCTGTTGTAATAGCTACAGCAGGTAACTGTACAGCCAATCCAGGATCTGTCTGTCCCTTTTAAGTCAGGGATCTCAGTTTGATGATAGTCAATCCCCAGCACAGCATTTTTTAAAAAACTTTTTAATTAATTTTTTAATTTTTAAAAAAATATGACAAGAAAGAAACACAAGCATTCGTAACATATGATCATTCCATTCTACATATATAATCAGTAATTCACAATATCATCACATAATTGCATATTCATCATCATGATCATTTCTTAGAACATACGCATCAATTCAGAAAAAGAAATAAAAAGACAACAGAAAAAGAAATAAAACGAAAACAGAAAAAAAAATTATACATACCATACCCCTTACCCCTCCCTTTCATTGATCACTGGCATTTCAAACTAAATTTATTTTAACATTTGTTCCCCTTATTATTTATTTTTATTCCATATGTTCTACTCGTCTGTTGACAAGTTATAAAAGGAGCATCAGACACAAGGTTTTCACAATCACACAGTCACATTACCAACACAGCACTTTCTAAATATTTTGGAACATCCTTTGCCAATATTATTTTTCATTCTTTGGCGAAGACAGTCCTCCTGACCATTTGAGGGAAATGGTGAAGTTGATTTAGATGGGATGTCCCAAAGATCCAATCCAGCATGTCTGTCCTGATGAATTAAAATTCTTTCTTCTACCTCTGTTAAGAGATTTTTGGTTATTCAGTGTCATTCTACAGGGACCAACAATGGTCCATGTTTGTTTTAGCTAACTCAACTAACGGTTAGAACTTGAGCTGGACACAAAACTTGTATCTGATAAAAGTAGACATATCAATAACTTTATTTCCAAAGAGGGTCACATTTTGAGTTACTGGGGGTTAGGATTTCAACATATTTTTTTTAGGGGACACAGTTCAACTTAAAGTAGTCTGTTCTCTGGACCCCCAATACTTATGTCCTTTGTATGTACAAAAATACATTATCTCAATCCCAAGACCCCTAAAAGTTTAAATCTATTCTAGCATCAACTATTAGGTCAAATGTCATCTAAATATAATCAACTCAAAAAGTTCCAAATATCATCTTATAAATCACCTACATTAGGTATGGGTGAGATTCTTGGTATGATCCATTAATAGGGAATACTTGGGCCACCCATCCCATTCTCAAAATTCCAGCTATGCTCTTTTGGCATATCCCACCAAACCACAGAAAGTGCTTGGGCAGAATATCCTTGAACTGCAAAAATTAGAGACTACAACCCCAAACTCATAATATATGGATATAGAGCCTCCCTAAAAAATAAAATTAAGATTAAAGCATATATGCCCACATCACAAAAGTTGGCAGTACACACTCCACTTGAAATGACACAAAATATTGAGGTGTCCAAAGTTTTGCACCTCAAAACCACAAAATGCCTAGATACAGCAGACCAGTTGCTATGTCCCCTAAAGAGAGCACCCTAAGCTCTGGAATGTTGCCTGGTTGTTAGAGCAATCATGTTAAGACAGCTACTACAGATATTCAACACTACATGCTCCTACTTCTGCTTGATTATTTACATCATTGATTAGGGTGCTATTTGTTTTGTGGTTTGTTTGGTCATTACTGAAACTGCTCATGGGATTTTCCTAAATTTTTGGAGACTAGATGAAGTGAAAGACAATGGATTTAAATTAAGACCGTCCCAAAGACTTGGGAATTGTTTCAATAATAGAAGTTGTGAATGTAATTAAGAAAACATTTTAAATTTGTCTTCTCTTGGAGGTATTTCTTCTGTAACTCATGAATAACTGTAAACAGGAGGAGAAAACATGGATCTTGAGGCTTTCCATGACTTTGACTTTTCCAGTTTGGTTTCTGCTACCTTCCTCTAGAGTACAGGGATCTCTGCTGTATCCCAAAGGTGAGGAACTAAGGCTTCTCTTCTTTAACTACAGCACTGTCTCACCATCTGGAAAGCCAAGATGTATTAGGTTGAATAATGTCAACTGAAAGATATGAAGTCCTAATCAGGAACTTGTAAATATCACCTTATTTGGAGAAGGAATCTTTGAAGATGTAATAAAGTTAAGACACTCGAGATGAGATTATCTGGGTGGGCAAGTGTCTACATGCGATAGAGGCAGCTTCAGTCAACCAAGGTAGTAGCATAAGATGCTCCAGGGTGCCATTCCCCACAGAATATTTGAATAACTAGCAAAAACTGATAGAGTCATTTTCCTTAAAACTCTAGACAACAGTTAAAGGCTTGCAGTAACCGGGTGAGTGCCAAATCAAGAATCTGCAGCTTTAAATATGGAAAGAAAAGTTTTCCCCCGTACCTTCCCCAGTGCAGTGTGAAGCCAGTCTATGCTCCCATCATGGGTCCCTGGCCCTATTCTAGAGGCAACAGAGTAACCCTATGCACATTCTAGAGTCTCTATATGCTGGTGTCAATCTATCAGGCAGCAATATGCAGAGAGTTAAAAGCAGTGCAAGAAACAAGTAAGTCAAAGCAGTCTGGGGAAAGATTATATACTTTAAGTCATACAATAGAGCACCAAGAAGGGGGAGAAACTATTTAATAGGGAGTAGAAAGGCCATTTGAATTCTGTCAACAGAGAAATTCCTAAGCCTGCAAGAAAGCACAAGCATAGGACGAGACATGGCCTTAAAAAAAAAAAAGGAAAACTCAGAGAGGACTGTGCACATCATATTTGCCTCAGGTTGATGTTCTTTATAGGAGGGCTGAACTCTGAGGGAGACTACCAGCCAAGGCAGAGCTAATTTGCAAGGACTATGAAAGGTGTTTTTTGCATTGCTTTGTGTTATTTTGCTTCTGGCACTCAAGGAAATCTCTGACATATTATGGACACAAACTTAAGGAGGACAGCTCAGGGACTAAATCCCATAGTTAACACTTTAAAATATTAATATGTACAGTGTTCAACAAAATATTACAGGACAAATAAAGGAAAAGGAAATGATAGCCCATTCAAAGGAAAATGATATAAATTCATAACCCATCAATGAAGAAAACAAGAGTTTGGACATACCAGACAAAGATTTAAAAAATTATTCTCATTCTGCTCAAAGAGATAAAGTAAGACACAGAACATTTTTAATTCTTCCAAAGAGAAAAGAGAAAAGTCAAACACAGAGAATAACCTAAATGATAGCAGAAAAATAATGAATGATCAATATGAGAATTTCAATAAAGTGATAGAAAATTTAAAGAACCAAACAGAAATACTGGAGTTGAAGATAACAATAACTGAAATGAAAAATTCCCTTGGGTGTTTCAACAAAAATGGGCAGAAGAAAGAATCAGTGAACTCAAGATAATTTAAGTGATTCAGGCTGAGGAGCAGAAAAGACAAAGAATTTTTTAACACAAACAGAGCCCAACACATTTGTGGGAAACCATCAAATGCACAAATAATCACATTATGGAAGTCCCAGAAGGAGAAGAGAGAGAGGGACAGAAAGAATAGTCAAATAAATAATGTCAGAAAACATCACAAAATTTAACCAAAGACATGATCATGCACATTCAAGAATCCCAAGGAACTCCAAACAGGATACACTCAAAGAGAACCATGCCCAGAAACATAGCAGTCAACCTATACAATGCCAAGGATAAGGAGAGAGTTCTGAAAGCTGAAATAGCAAAGCAACTTATGTATAACAAAGTACTGATAAGATTGAGCTCTGATTTCTCACTAGAAACAATGGAAGCAAGAAGGCAGTGGGAAGAAATATTTAAAATGCTGAAAGAAAATAATTGCCAAGCAAGAATTTCATGCCCAGTGATACTGTCTTCCAAAATTAAGACAGAGATTAAGACATTTCCAAATAATCAAAACTAGAGAAAATTTGTCACCACTAGTCTTATCCTATAAGCAATGCTGAAGGGAGTTTTTCAAACTGAAAGGAAAGGATATCAGGCAGCGGAATGTACTGCCACAAAGAGACAAATATGTCCAGTAAAGGCAGCTATATGGGTAATTATAAAAGCCATATTGTATTGTATTTTTTGGTATGTAACATCCCTTTTTACTTCTTGAAGGTTTTAAAGTACAAATACATAAAAAGTAATGATGGAAGCACATGGGCATTGATTCTATAAATCATGTCTACTTTATGAAACCCCATATAAATTTGAGGTACTAGAAGCCACAAGGAACTTCCATGACTGAGAAAATACATGGCTGCTGTGCTGGGAAGATGATGCCCACTGACTCCACGTGGAAAAGATATGTAAGCTTGCATTTGAGACCCTCCCAGACCTCACCCTTTGTGTCTCTTCTTTTGACTTCTTCTTCTGAGTATCTTTTTAGTATAATAAAACTAGAATTGTAAAAAAAAAAAAAGTAATGAAGGATCCAGGATTTGGGGCATATAATGAACAAACATATAATTTGTAACAAGTACAACAAAAAGGTGGAGTAATGGAGGGGTATAGAAGCAGCGTATGTATATGCTATTGAAGTTAAGTTAGTATCAAATACAAATGTGATTGTTTTATATATATATATATTTAGGATGTTAAACTTAAAAGCTCCGTGGTAATCACAAAGAAGATATATGAAAAAAGCCTAGAGAAAGAAATGAGAAAGGACTAAAATTGTATGGCTAGAAAAAGTCAAATAAATATGAAAGTAGGTATTACTGGGAGAATTGAAGGAAAATCAAGTTATGAGTTAAAAGGCCAAAATGACAGAAGAAAGTCCTGCATTATCAGTAGTGACTTCAAATGTAGATGGATTAAACTCTCCAGTCAAAGGCAGAGATTAGCAGAATGAATTGAAAAAACTTGAGCCCTCTATATGCTGTTCACAAGAGACACACCACAAATTCCAAGATATACGAAGGTTTGAAGTGAAAGGATGGATAAAATATACCATATACTTTGGTTTGTTAATACTGCTGGAACACAATATACCAGACATGGAATGGCTTTTAAAAAGGAAGTATATTAAGTTACAAGTTCACAGTTCTAAGTCCATAAAAAATGTCTAAGTTGTGCCAGTGTGAAAGTATTATGGACCCCAGAAAAGCCATGTTTTAATCCTAATCGAATTTGTGGAGGGCAGATGTTTCTTTTAACCCTAATTCAACATGGTGGAGCAGAAACTTTTGATTAGATTATCTCCACAGAGTTTTGGGATGCCAAATTGTTTTGTGACCTATTAATTAGATGAGGATGTGACTCCACCCATTCAAGGTGGATCTTGATTAGCTTAGTGGAATCCCTTAAAAGAGGAAACATTTTGGAGAATGTTCAGAGCTGACAGAGAGAGCTGACATAAATGTTTGGCAATCTAGACAGAAATATTCTGGGTGCTAAGCAAGGAGTCACAGAAATAGCCAGAACCTGAAGAGAAGTTCTGGCCTTGGCAGATGCTAAGCTAAGAGATGAAACCTAGGGTTTTGTCCCAGAGCAGCTAAGTGAATGCCCACAGATGCTTAGAGAGGAAATCACTGGCATCAGAAGCTATTTGAAACCAGAAGCCAAAGACCCCAGATGATGCCAGCCACATGCCTTCCTAGATGACAGAGGTGTTTGGATCCATCAGCTTTTCTTGAATTAAGGTGTGTTTTCCTGGATGCCTTAGTTTGGACATTTTTATTGGCTTAGAACTGTAAACTTGCAACTTATTAAATTCCCTTTTTAAAAGCCTTTCCATTTATGGTATATTGCACTCCAGGGGCTTAACAAACTAATAATAAGGCATTCAAGGAAAGGAAAGAACTTTCTTCACTCAAGAAAGGCCACTGGGTCTGAAACACCTCTATCAGCTGGTATCTGCTGGTCCTTTGGTTTCTAGTTTCAAACAGCTTCCTTGGGGACATTTTCTTTCTGCATCTCTAAATGTCTCTGCTCACCTCTAAAGCAACTGTTCTCCAAGCAACTGTATCTGAGTTTTCTCCAAAATATTCCCCCTTTAAAAAAATCTCTGGTCAACTAATCAAGACCCACCTTGAATGTCTGGAAATTACATCTACAGCTCATCAAAAGGCTACACCCACAATTGGGCATGCCACATCTCCTTGGAGATAATCTAATCAAAGTTCATGTCAATAATTGAGTGTATCACTCTCCATGGAAAATATCTAATCAAAGGTTTCCACCCTAAATAATAGGTCTGGCCGCACAGGATTTAATCAGGATTAAAACATGGCTTTTATGGAGTACATAAGAATGTCAAACCAGCACACCATGCAAATTGTAAACAAAAGAGAGCTAAGATAATTACACCAATATCAGATAAAATAGGCTTTAAGTAAAAAACTGTTACAAGAAGAGGGTCACCATATATTGTTCATTAAACAAGAACATATAACAATTATAAATATATATGCACCTAATGGCAGAGCCTCAAAATATGTGAACCAAATATTGATAGATTTGAAGAGAGAAATAGACAGCTCTACATTAATAGTAGGAGACCCCAAAACACCACTTCCTATAATAGATAACACATCTAGAGAGAGGATGAATAAGGAAATAGAGGACATAAATAATACTATAAACCAACTAAACCTAAAAGACGTTTAAGAACATTTCACTGAACAGAATATGGATACTTCTCTACTGCATATGTGTATTCTTCAGGACAGACCATGTGTTAGGTCACAAAATTAATCACAATGTTCTCAAAAATATTTAAATCATACAATGTATCTTCTCCAACTATAATGAAATGAAGCTAGTAATCAATAACAGAAGGAGAACTGGAAAATTCACAAGCATGGAATTAAGCAACATACTCTTAAACAATCAATGAGGCAAGAACAAATTACAAAAGAAATTAAGAAATAATTTGAGATGATTGAAAATAAAAGCAAACATAGCAAAATTTATGGATGCAGCAAAGGCAATGTTGAGTGGGAATTTTAAAGCTCTAAATGCTTACATTATAGAAGAAGAAAGATCTCAAAATAGAGACCTGGAGGATGTCAAAACTGGGGGATCCAGAAAAGAAAAGCAAGCTAAACATAAAATGTGCAGAAGGAAGGAAAATAACAAAGATTTCAGTGAAAATAAATTAAATAGAGAATAAAAAACAATAGGGAGAATCAATGAAACCAAAAGTCAGTCTTTGAAAAGATCAATAAAATCAACAAATTTTTAGCTAGACTGAGAAAGACAAAAAAAGAGAGGACAAAGATAACTAAAATAAGAAATAAAAAGGGAACATTACTACCAAACCCACAGAAATAAAAAGGATCATAACTGGAGACTATGAACAACTGTATGTCAATAAATTAGATAAGTAGCTGAAATGGACAAATTCCCTAGAAACACACTAATCATCCATACTGACTCAAGAAGAAATAGAAGATCTCAACAGTCCAATAACTAGTAAAGATATTGAATCAGTAATGAAAAACCTCTGAACAAAAAAAGCTCAGGATCAGATGGCTTCATTGGTGAAATTTACAATACATTCTGATAAGAATTAACACCAAATCCTGCTCAAACGCTTCCAAAATATTGAAGAGAATGGACCACTCTCTAATTCATTCTTTGAGGCAAACATCACCCTCATACCAAATACAGATAAAGATGCCTCAAGAAAAAAAATTTTTTAGAGCAATACCGCTTATGGATATACATAGAAAAACCCTCAACAAAATAAAGACAAACTGAATACAATGACACATTAAAAGAATTATATACCACAACCAAGTGGATTTTATCCCATGTATGCAAGGATGGTCCAATATAAAAAAAATCAATTAATATAATACACCACATTAACAAAACAAAGGGAAAAATCACATGGTCATTTCAATTGACACAGAAAAGCATCTTGCAAAATTCAGCATCCTTTCTTGATAAAAACATTTAGAAAAGTAGGAATAAAAGGAAACATCCTCAATGTGAAAAGGACATATATGAAAAACCCACCACTAACATCATACTTAATGGTGAAAGACTAAAATCTTTCCCTGTAAGATCAGGAACAAGACAAGGATGCCCACTCTCATTACTGTAAATCAACATTGTACTGGAAATTCTAGCCAGAGCAATTAGACAAGAGAAAGAAACAAAAGGCACCCAAATTGGAAAAGAATAACTAAAGCTTTTTCCCTATTTGTAGATCACATACTCTTATATATAGAAAATCCTGGAAAATCCACAACAAAGCTACTAGAGATAATAAACAAGTTCAGCAAAGTGACAGGGTACAAGATCAACATGCAAAAATCAGTATTGTTTCTATATACTAACAATGAGCCATCTGAAAAGGAAATCAAGAAAAAAATCCACTTATATTAGCAACTAAAAGAATCAAATATAGAAATGATCTTAACCAAGGATGTAAGGGACTTGCACACAGAAAACTACAAAACATTGCCGAAAGAAATCAAAGAAGACCTAATTAAATGGAAGCACATTCCAAATTCATGAATTGGAAGGCTAAATATTGTCAAGATGTCCATTCTACTCAAAATAACTTACATATGTAGGTAGCATAGAAGCTTAGACTACCTATAGGCATATGCAAAAGATGGAGGACCTTGTGCCAGTTTGAAGTTGTTACGTACCCCAGAAAAGCCATGTCTTTTTTCCTGATCCAATCTTGTGGAGGTAACCATGTTTCTTTAAGTCCTGATCCAATTTTGTGGGATTTTTCCACTGAGATGTGACACACCCAATTGTGAGTGTGACTATTTGATTAGCTAGAGATATGACTCCACCCATTCAAGGTGGGTCTTGATTAGTTTGCTGCAGTCCTTCAAAAGTGGAAACATTTTGGAGAAAGCTCAGAGCTGTCAAAGATGCTTGGAAAACAGTTGCTTCAGAGCTGACAGAGATGCTTGGAGTGCCTACAGAGAGAGCAAATGCCTAGACAGGGATGTTGGACCCAGCAGGTGTCACCATGTGCCTTCCCATGAGATGTTGAGCAAGCCAGAACCCAGAGTTGTGTCTCAGGAAAGCTAAGTGGAGGCCCACAGATGCTTAAAGAGAAAAGTACTGGTATCAGAAACTAGAAGCAATGGAACTTGGAACAAGGACCAGCAGACCCCAGCCATGTGCCTTTCCAGCTGACAGAGGTGTTCCAGACCCATCAGCCTTTCTTGAATCAAGGTGTCTTTCCCTGGATGCCTTACTTTGGACATTTCTATGGCCTTAGAACTGTAAACTTGTAGTGTAATAAATTCTTTTTTTAAAAACCATTCCATTTCTGGTATATTGCATTCCAGAGCTTTAGCAAATGAAAACAGACCCCTACCTCACACCATATATGAAAACCAACTCCAAATGGATCAGAGTCTAAAAATAAGAACTAACATTATATAAAACTCCTAGAAGAGAACATAGGGAAGCATCTTCAGGATTTCATGTCAGGCAATGGCTTCCACCCAAAGTGCAAGCATCAAAAGAAAAAAACAGATTAAAAAAAAAAAGAAAATAGCACTTCATAAAAATTCAAGGCTTTTATGCTTCAAAGGACTTCATCATGAATGTAAAACAACAACCTCCAGATTGGGAGAAAATATCTGGAAACTATATATCTGATAAGAATTTTATATCCAGAATATAAAATGAAATCCCCTAACTCAACAACCAAAAGACAAACAACCCAATTTAAAAATGGGCAAAAGACTTAAATAGACATTTCTGCAAAGAAGATAGACAAATGGTCAAAAAAGCATCCAAAGATGTTTAATATCATTAGCCATTTGGAAAATGCAAACCAAACCACAATGAGATACCATTTCATCCATGAGAATGGCTACTATTAAAAACTAAACAGGGGAGCTGGGTTTGATTCCTGGAGCCTGCACATGTGAAAAAACAAACAAACAAAAACCAGACTTGTACAAATATTTGCACATGACTCTTCATATAGCATTATTCACCACTGCCAAAAGATGGAAGCAACCCAGATATCCATTAACCAATGAATCAATAAACAAAGTGTGGTATATAATACAACAGAATATTACTCAGCCCTTAAAAGGAAAGAATTCCTGATTCATATGACAAGATGGATGAACCCTGAAGACATCTTGTTGCATGAAATGAACCAGACAGAAAAGCACAAATATTGTATAATCTCACTGTTATGAAATAATTGGAATAAGTAAACTAACAGAGTCAAAACCTAGACTACAGATTACCAGAGGCACAGGTGAGAGTAGGGAAACGAGAGTTAATGTTTAATTGACCCTAAACTTGTTTGGGGTAATGCAAGTGCTTTGGTAATAGATGGTGGTGATGTTTGTGCAATACTGTGAATGTAATTAACAGCATTGAGTTATGTATTTTAAAGGAGGAAATTTTAAGTAGTCTATAATGCTACTAGAATAAAAATTGAAAAAATCAAAACATAGGAATGTTCAACACAAACAGTGAACCCCTAATGTCAATATGGACTTTAATTAATAGTAAAATTATTAGAATATTCTTTCATCAATTGTAACAAAGGCACCAGACTAATGCAAAGCATTAATAAGGGAGTTATATGTGAGTTTTGATATTCTACACGATTTTGTGTTAACCTATAACTTCTCTAATTAAAAAAAAAAGATAGGGGAGAGGGATATTTCATACAGAAACACAGAGGAGGAGGTGATGTGAAGACAGAGGCAGAGATTGGAGTGTTTTGTAGCCAGCAACACAGACTGCCAGGGGAACCACTGGGAACTGGTAGAGGTAAGGAAGGATTCTCCCCAAGAGTCACTGAAGGGAACATGACCTTTTGGATACCTCCAAAACATTCAGAGAATACATTTCTAATGTTTTAAGCAACCAAGTTTGTGGTAATTTTTGATAGCAGCCTCAGGAAACTATTGTACAGGGCCAGAGCAGGTAGCACCCAGTCCTACAGGGGCCAACACCAGCCCTAGGATATGCCCCAAGCACCAGAAAAAGAGGCTCTTTGCAGCTTGTGAATGCTTCTTCAGTCCATTCCTATACTTGTCTCTGCCTTGCATCTGACCTAGCCTCATCCTTCAATGTTGGCTGTGTAGTCCTTTTCTACAGTGCCTTACCTAACTCCCGTGTCTTCTTGTATCACTCCCACTTGAGTCATTTACTGAGAAGCTGCAGTGTGCCAATTATGGGGGAGTAGGAGCTAAAAGAATTTTAAGGAACTCTCAATAAAGATTCTTAAGATAAAAATTGGCCCCAGAATCCCCTGCTCTAGTCAAGTTTCTTTCTAAAACTAGCCGTCAACAAGTGGTCCAGTTTTGTTGAATTGAGGAAATGTGAATCCCACTACCACTGACTTCCCCATGTCATCCATCAATTATTTTGTATGGAGCACTGCATCTATGCCAGGTGCAGTGCCCTCATTCTATACCAACCTGGAAATTGAGTTTGGGGAATTACAAATTGAGTTTAGTCTCTTGGAGCCCTGGGACGGGTCAAGGCTGACTCATCCCCCATTGCCCTTGAGACAGGTATCATAGTTTCCACCACCATGACATGGGTCAACAGTATCTGGGAGCTCCAAGTCGCACCATCATCTCACCACTGATCTTTGCTTGTCACATACAGAATTCTCATTAAGGTTTAGGGTTTTCCCCAAACTACGTCAGTACATGAATGATGATGTTGAGGGTAGCTATGTAGGCATGAACTCAGGCCATAGCAGATATGTCCAAGATGTGGAACTGTTAGGCAAAATGGATTGGATTCTCAGGGATCATGAAGCAAGAACTAAGAGAAATAGGTGATCATTCTGCAATTGTGTCTAAAGAAAGGATTTGAAGCATAACAATGAAATAGGTTTCATCTGTTCATGGGAAGCACTCTTCCCTCCCCATGTCATGTTTCCACGAGGAACTTCCACAACTCATAGTGGTTGGGGAAAGGCAGTAGGGGAGGGAACACTTATGATTCCTCTCTACCCCTCGCTTGCTTCTCCTCATAGGAGGAGGACAGATGTCTATGATTGGCAGGTTGGGAAGACTTTGTCATTATCATCCATTAGACCAGGTGAACAAGGTCTGTGACCTTCCTGGGATAGCCTAAATCTCACAGTAAAGGTGCTTGTGTCCACAGATTCTTGTGGTAAGTTGAACAAGTGAGTCTGCTCTTCTTAGGCACAGTTGGGTCTTTGCCCTTGTTATGGAATGAGGTAGGACACATCCTCCATGAAAATTTCTGTCCTTTGCATTACGGGCTTTGTCTTAACCATCAGAAATAAGCTATGTGCTCATCAGTTCACAGTTCTGTCTGTGAGATGCCTGTTACCTGTCACTGTATAGAAGAAAGCACTGGAAGATTAAGTTAGTGAGGTGATTGTTCTAGCCAATGCAGATAAAATGCAATACTTTGGTTGTTGGATTTTTTTTCCATGTAAAATTGTACATTTCAAATAACTGAATGTTTGAGTAGGAGCCATGGTATAGTTAAGCACTCTACTAAGCTTCCAGCTTTTCAGAGCCTTCCAAATGGTTTCTATTGCAAATCATACTATACTGTAACTTTGTAGATAACCTTTCTTTCCCACCTGTAATTTGAATTATTACCTTTGGTTAGATTTCCAAAAGTTGTTCCCAAGTTCTTCCAGGATGCTTCATATGTTCTTCTTAGACTCCCACATTTTACTTCACCCGAGCCCCCATGTTCCTTTGCACAAATGCTGTGTTGCAGAGTGGATGTAGTAAGCAGGCTTTGCTGGTTGTTTTGGTAGTTCTCCTGTTATCTCCTGTTTTCAGCATGTTCTTTGACTCTCTTGGGTTCTATATTAGCATATCCTTTTTGGTCTATTTTTTCCCAAATTATTATATCCTGAGGAATGGTGATGATCCCCCCCTGCCTAAACTCCAGATTGGGGGTGAAAAGATAGATGGGGTCAATCCAATAATGAGGCTAAGCAGGTAGAGCTTCTATTGACTAAAGGCCCATTCTGTACTCTATCCTTATACTGGTATCTCCGTTTTTCCCTCACAAATTGTCCTGAAAGAAGCTATAATCCTCATTTTACATACCAGGAAGCTAACAAGGGAGAATAATGAGCTGTGAACCTGATTGCATTCCAAAATAAAACAGCAGTTGTGTTTACAATCTTAATTGCTTTCATGCTTTCCCATACTTTATTTTTCCCCAAACTCCCCTAATTCTAAGGGGCTCTCTTCTGACACCCCCAAAAATGTGTTTGATCATGTAAGCTGTCCTGCCTCCAAATCTTGTTACAAATCCTTGTATCAGTTAGTTTTTTTCCTACAATAATGCTGTATAACGAACAATGACAAAGCTCAGTTTTATTCAATCAAATAAGCATTTATTGCTCATGCATTTGCCTAGTCAGCCAGGCAGCCCCTTTGATCTTAGATGGGTACACTCACTTAGCTGGAGTCAGCTGGCTGTTTGGCTAGGATGACTGAGGCAACTTGGCTTTGCTCCATGTGTCTGTCATCCTCCAGTGGACTAGCTCAGGCATATGATCAGGACAATGCAATAACAAATATTTCCAACTGAGCAAGTGCCTTTCAAGTTCGTACTTGCATCATGCTTGCCAACATCCCATTGCCCAAAGTCACACGGCTGAGCCTGAAGTTAGAGAGGGAGAGCACTACAAAATTACAGAGCAAAATGGGGGATACAGGGAAGGGTAAAGCAGTGGAACAGGAAGCAGAGGATTAGATATAAGAAGGTTCTGGAACTTCCACAGCTCCCTTTCAACAATTCTGAGGACTCATATTCACTCAGAATCTCTAAGGGCTCACTTTGTGAAATTCTCTGGATCATATGTTCATTTTTGACACAACATGCACTGAGACCCAAGGGCACTCCCATTCGCCAAGTTTAAGATTATGATATTAAGAGTATGGGTGCTAGAGTTCATCAGTCTTGGATTTGAAGTCTAGTCTTTGGTTTACTTATGGAGTCACCATCAGCAAGTCTACAAACTTCTCGATGCTTCAGTTTCCTCAAACAAAAATGATAATAATTCCCATGCAAGTTTTTTGTAAGAACTGACTGAAATGAGGTATATAAAGGAACTGGGACATAAAAGCCACTCAATAAATAGAAGTTAGTCTCAATTATTGTAGTTATACCAGAAACCCAATGTAAGGTAGCTGAAATCTAAAAGGGGGGAAACTTAATGAGTCATGCAACTATTATTTCTAGAGGTGTACTGACGTTAGGCATATCTGGATCAAAGAGCACAAACAATGTCATCAGGATTTTATAATATCTCCATTTCTCAGCTATAAATTACTTACATTTACCTTCATCATTCAAACAGTTTCCTTCCATGTAGAGAGCAAGATATAGATTTTCTGAAACAGTCATGGTAAACCAGGAGATGAAATATTCCAATTGACCAGACCTGAGTTATAGGCCTCCCTTTTTTTCCAAAAAAAAATATTGTTATTGAGTAATCTTCACACCCATACAGTTTATCCATAGTATACAATCAGTGGCTCATACTGTCATCACATAGTTGTGTATTCATCATCATGATCTTTTAGAACATTGGAATCACTCCAGGAAAAGAAATAAAAAGAAAGAAACTCATACATTCCATACCCCTTACCCCTCCCTCTCATTGGCCACTAGTATTTCAATGTACCCAATTTGATTTTTTGCCCCTTATCCTCTCTATTATTTATTTATTTATTCCTGTTTTTTACTCATCTCTCCATATCCTGGATCATCACTCACAAGGCTTTCACAATCATGGTCACATTGTAAAAGCTATATAGTTCTACAATGGACTTCAAGAATCAAGTCTACTGGAATATAGTTTAATAGTTTCAGGCACTTCCCTCCAGCTACTCCAATGCACCACAAATCAAAAAAGGATATCTATATAATGCATAAGAAGAACCTCCAGGATAATCTCTTGATTCTGAAATCTCTCAGCCACTGAAACTTTATGTTGTCTCATTTCTCTTCCCCGTTTTGGTCAAGAAGACTTTCTCTGTTCCTTGATGCTGGGTCCCAGCTCAGCCTGGGAGTCATGTCCCATGTTGCCAGGGAGATTTACACCCCTGGGAGCCATGTCCCACTTAGGGGGAAGGGTGGTGAGTTCACCTGCCAAGTTGGCTTAAAGTGAGACTTGGGTCTCCTGTTAATGGGGTGTGTATGTGTGTTTATAGCAATGTGACTGGCAGCCCAACCAGTACTATATGGAATGAGAGTGGTGTGACTCTTCCCTATCTGCTTGACAGATACACCCAACATGGCCATTACATTATTATTCTGCTGCATTTGGATGAGAAAAGGGATTTTTTAAAAGGATTATGGTATTTGCAATGCGCAACATATGAATAATGAAATCATCCTAATAGAAGTTATTGTCACTGTCACTATAATTCAAATATATACGTATATATACATACACACATTTGTCCATGCTACATGCCATGAAGGAAAGCCAGTCCAGGTAAAAATCATATAACTTCATGGGGAGTCACTGCAGCTTTCAGGATTTTTTAAAGTCTTTTTAACTGCAGGATGCAGTTGTAGACCCACCCCTATAATGTCACACACCACAGATAGATAGATAACAAGAAACCTACAGAGGAGCTTCTGTTCACTGAACTGCCCACACACATAAAGGTGCAGACCCTGAGAAAAAGGAGTTAGCCACATTGAAAACTCCAGGACAAAGGCTCTAATTAAGGTAAGTCTTAAAAATAATCTTGAGGAAAAAGGAGTAGGCAAGGGCACTAATGTTTTGCGGGGAGAGACAAGGGAAGGCAAATATTTCAGACGTCTAGCAAAGAACTAAATTTCTTCTGTGATCTTTACATGTCCCCAGAGTCCACAAACTTTGCATGTGTCTTTAGTGGCTGCCCATGGCTCTGGTGAAGAGGAGCAAGCCATGCCATTTCCTCTGCAGAGTGCTAGGAGGGAGTCGAAGCTCCCACAAGAGAGGGAAGGCAGCTTTCTTAAGAAACCATGCCTCAATTGCCAGGCATCTGAGGGTATCCGTCCTTATGCTGGGTACAATGCCTCTATCAGACAACTAAAAAGCACATGGGCATTGTTTGCCAGGCAGGGAGGAAGCTGGCAAGCAAACATTCATCCCTGACCAGACACTATTTGAATGATCTCACTTAATTCTCACCAAACCCTGAAAGGCATTTAGAAGCCCTTTTCACAGAGGAGGAATCTGAAGCGGTATTTAAAAAACGAACCCCATTTTACGGCATTCTTAAATGATAAATCTAGAAATTGGAAGTGAGGTGGCCTAGACTCCAAAAAATTGGAGATTTTTTTACTCTACCCACAAAATATGGAAATGCAGAAAATAACAAGACAGGTGTGATTTCAAGCTGTCTATCCCTTCAGCTGCTCTGTGATTTGGGCCTGGGAACTGAAACACTGAGTTTCAGATATAATCTTAACTCCAGAAACAGAGAGCAGATTTTAGTGTCTGCCTCACAGGGTTTCATGAGGAATAAATGAGGTACTGTACTGAAAACACCTGGCCCACATTCATAAGTGGTAGATATTGCCAATATTTTCCATGGACTTAGCTAGTAAAAGAGGAAGGAGGAAGCCAGCGAAGATAATGGGTCAAAGATTTCCTCTTACTCTAGAATATTAGGAGAGGGGACCAGAAGGGAGGTGAACTGAAAATTGTTTGGTTTTGCTATAGTTGCTTTATTGCACATTTCTCCATCTATTCATGACTTTATCAATTACTTATTATTTTTGGAGTATTTCAAAGTAATTTGCAGGTATCAGTATGATTAACCCTGAAGATACTTCAGTGTACATGTTTTGGGTTTGTAAAAGTTGCCAAATTGCAATATACCAAATATGGATTGGCTTTTACAAGGGGGGTTAATTAAGTTACAAATTTACAGTTCTAAGGCCATGAAAATGTCTAAATTAAGGCATCCAGAGAACGATACCTTGACTCTGGAGAAAGGCCGATAGCACCTAGGGTTCCTCTGTCACGTGGGAAAGCATATGGCAATGTCTGCTGGCCCTTCTCTAAAATGTCTCTGAGATCCTGTGGGTCTTTGTTTCTCCTGGAGAGTTTCTCTCTAAACTCTCTCTCTATCTCAGTGTGCTCTCTTAAAGCAAGGGGATTGAGACCTACCTTGAATGGGCAGGGTCACATATCCATGGAAACAACCTAATCAAAAGTTCCCACCCAATAATAGGTGTGCCCTACAAGACTGGATTAAAAGAACATAGGCTTTTCTGGGGTACATAACAGATTCAAACCAGCACACATGTCATCAACTAAAATTACATATTTTTTTATAGTTTTTTGCAGGAATTTTTGGTAAAATTTATATATAACAATATGCACCAATATTATGTACCATGTGGTGAGTTTTGACAAATTCATTTGTCTCATAACAAGACTCCCTTGAAGACATGGATGACAACCATCTCCTTGAAAGTTTCTTCATAACCACTTTTAGATTGATCCCTGATCAGTCATCTTCCTAAGGCAATAAGATTTGTGATTTTTTTCCACCATGGATATGTTCTTCCTGTTTTAGAGCTTTCATATGAATGTGTCATGTAAAAAAGGGGTTGTCAAACTATGGCCCATGTGACAAATCAGGTCTGTGACCTGTATTTGTATACCTGATAAATGCAAATTGACTTTTATATTTTTTAATGTAATTTATTTTTATTAAAGAAGTTGTACATTTATAGAAAAGTCATGCAGAAAACACAAAGTTCACATATAGTCCTCCCCCATTATTAACAACTAATATTAATGTGGTAACTTTGTTCCAATTGATAGAAGAATTGTATCAACTATACTATACTATTTACTATATTCCATGGCTTACATTAGGGTTCACTGTGTTGGATAGTCCTATGGTTCTTTTTTTAAAGTTTTTCGTCTAGTAATGTATATACAACTTAAAATTTCTCCTTTTAATCCTTTGGAAATTTAATGCATGTTTACTACATTCACAATGTTGTGGTACCACCACCACCATCCATTGCAAAAACATTTCCATCACCCCAAACAGAAATTCTGTACCAACTGAGCATGAACTCCCATTTCCCTACTGCCAGCCCAGACCCTGGTAACCAGTATTCTACTTTCTGACTTTATGAAAAAAAAAGTTTCATAACTCATATGGATGACGTTATACAATATACAACCTTTTGTGAATGGCTTATTGTACTTAAAATGATGGCTTCAGGGTTTATCCATCTTTTTGGGTGGATACAATCCATCCATCAATTGTATTAGAGCTTCATTCCTTTCTAAAGCAAAATAAAGTTTCATTGTATGTAGATACCACATTTTGTTTATCCATTCATCTGTTGATGGACACTTGGGTTGTTTCCTTCTTATGGCAATTGTGAATAATATTGCAAAGAACATCAGTGTGCAAATACCTGTTTCAGTCCCTGATCTCAATTCCTTTGGATGTATGTCTCAAAGTGGGATTGGTGGGTCATGCAACAATTGTAAATCTAATTTTTTTAGGAACTGCCAAACTGTCTTTCACAATGGCTGCACCATTTTACATTCTCTCCAACAGTGAACAAGTGTTCCTATTTCTCCACATCCTCTTCAACACTTGGATTTTCTGTTTTTTGAAGAATAGCAATTTTAGTGGGTGTGAAATGGTCTCTCATTGTAGTTTTGATTTGTATTTCTCTAGTGGCTTAAGCATCTCTTCATGTGCCTTTGGCTATTTGCAAGTCTATCCAGACCATTTGCCCATTTTTTAATTTGGTTGTTTATCTTCTTCTTGTCAATTTTTGGGTTTCTTTTTATATTCTGAATATTAAAGCCTTATCAGATATATGGTTTCCAAATATTTTGTCTCATTCTGTAGGTTGCCATTTTATTTTCATGATGCACAAAATTTTAAATTTTGATAAGGACCCATTTTCCTATTTATTCTTTTTTTGTTTGTTCTGGGGTTTAAAGTAAAAAAACCATTGCCTAACACAATGTCCAGAAGATGTTCTTCTATGTTTTCTTCTAGGAGCTTTATAGTTTTGTTTCTTATATTTAGGGCTTTGATTCATTTTGAGTTTTATATGGTGTGAGGTAGGGGTCCTCCTTCATTATTCTGCATATGGGTATCCAGTTTTCCCAGCAACATTTGTTGAAAAGACTATTCTTTCCCAATTGAATACACTTGGTATTCTTGTCAAAAATCAATTTGCAAAATGTTTTTATATAGATTATGGAGGCAAAGACATGTCTCTTTACTTAGGTTGGATTGTATGATGTGTGAATAAAACTGTTTAAAAATGGAAAGAAAGAAATAAGGAGAGAGAAAATGTGGAGAAAGAGATGTACCTACTCACTGTTGGTAGGGAAGCTGAGAGGTGCAGCCCCCCTGGAGAGCAGTGGCGGTTCCACAAGACACTAGGGATGGGGTTGCCATATGATCTGCACCCCCATTGCTAGATATATACCTGGAAGAACTGAGAGTGGGGACACAAAAGGATATTTGCACACTGGTGCTTGCTTATGATGGCAGTGTTCATGATTTGCAATGAATGGAGGTGGCCTAAGGGTCCAATGACTGAGAGAAGGAAGGGGGAACTGTGGTGTATACATACAATGGACTACTGAGTGGCTGCAAAAAGTAATGAAGTTGTGAGGCATACCTACATAGGTGAAGGAAACTTAAGGACAATTTGTTGAATGAAATGGTAGAAACAAAAAGACAAATATTATCATGCCTCACGCATACAGACTAACTGTAATGTACAAACTTGGAGAATTGAAGTTAACAGCATGGGTTATCAGGTTGGGGGCTATTGTAAGGGTTCCTAGATTGTAAGCTCTTACACAAGTTACATATATTTAGGAATTGTAACTGTTATTTCTAAATTCTGAGATACTAAGCTATTTGGGTACAATCTGGTCATGCCCTGAAACTTTGGGTATGCATGTGACAGCTGAGACTCAGAGTTAGAGCACTGAAGCTATGAAAGTTAGCACTACCCCACACAACATGGTTAAAAAAGTTGAAAGAATTATCAGACTTTGAGTAGAGTTATGAATGAAGATGATTTGGATAGGACTAAGGTAAATCAGAATATAGGGTAAAGGATGTCATCCATATTTTAAAACTTCAACTTCTGTGTGAGACCAAGGAAAAGGATGTCTTTTTGATGCAAAATTTATATTTTGGGTAGTATATTATCTAATTTAACTTGTATGATCAGTTTACTTGGACATGATAATTACATGGAATCTTGAGTATGGCATGAGATCCTGTTGGTTTGTCCAGGTTACTGTGATGCCCTGATATATCCCAGAGTAATTTGGGCAGAGAATAAAAGAGTATGTACAAAGTCCTTTTGGGGGCCTGGGGAGAAAGGAGAAAATATTTAACTTCCCCATCTGGAGAAATTCTGATGTTCTTGCAAGCAGTGGGGACAATCAATTCAGTAGGCTGAGCCCTTGATCTAGGGTTCACCCCTATGAAATTTATTTCTGCAGAGGAGAAGCTAAGCTTACTTATAATTATGCCTTAAAGTCACCCCCAGAAAACCTCTTTTGTTGCTTACGTGTGGCCTTTCTCTCTAAGCCAGCTCAGCAGGTCAACTCACTGCCCTCCCTCCTACATGACACACGACTCCCAGGGGTGTAAATCTCCCTGACAGGACTCCCAGAATGAGCCAGAGTCTGACATCACAGGATTGAGAAGTCTGTTTTGACCAAAAAGGGGAAGAGAGGAATGAGACAAAATAAAGTTTCAGTGGTTGAGAGGATTTCAAACAGAGTTTGAAATCTGTTTTCAGTTCCTTCCTATTTCTTTCTGTATTTTTTTCCACAAATTTGCTTTGTGGTTACCATAGGGCTTATGTTTAAAATTCTAATTCTAGAATAATAACATTTTATTTAAAACCAACTTAACTTCAATAGCATATATACATATATGCTATACACACACACACACACTCTCTCTCTGTTTCTGTAAGCCCACATTTTTGTTGTACTTGTTACAAATTATTTTTATATATCATTTGTCTAAAACTATAGTTTCATCATTGCTTTGTATGCATTTACCTTTTAGAACCTGTAAGAAGTAAAAAGTAGAGTTACATGCCAAAAATACAATACAATAATACTGGCATTTATAGTTACCCATATGGTTAACTTTACTGGATGTCTTAATTTCTTTATGTCACTTCAATGTACTGTCTATTGTCCTTTCCTTTCAGTCTGAAAAACTCCACTCAGCATTGCTTGTAGGGCAGGTCTAATAGTGATCAATTCCCTACTTTGTTTATCTTGGAATGTGTTAATCTCTCCAAAATTTTAAAAAGACATTCTTTTTCAGATATAAATTCCTTTGTTAGCAATTGTTTTCTTTTAGCAATTTAAATATGTTGTCCCACTGCCTTCATACTCCATGACTCCTGATGATAGGTTGAGATAAATTGAGACAATTTTATTGGATTTTCGACACATAACACATTGCTTTTCTCTTGAAGATTTCTAACTCTCTCCTTGTCTTTTGTATTGGATTTGTGGCATCGTTTTCTTTGAGTTTATCCTGTTTGGAGTTCATTTGGATTCTTGAATGTGTATATTTATATCCTTTGTTAAATTTGGGAAGTTTTCTGCCATTATTCCTTTAAATATTCCTTCTGCCTCTTTCTATCCTAGGTAAACAAGGATATTTGGTCACGCCATTATGGGGTGCATATGTGGTATGGCACAAGGCACTCGTAATGCCATATTAGTGCTTGGGATAAGAGAACTTTGAATTCTCTGAATGTAAAGCAAACAAATGTCTTAGGAAAATAAAAGCTCTGAAATACAATTGCACTATATTTGTATATCAATTTGCGAAGAGTTGTCATGTTTTAAACATTGAGTCTTCCTTTCCATGAATATAATAGATCTTTCCTTTTATACTTTTTATGTCCTTCAACAAAGTTTTGACATTTTTCTCAGGTTTTCTACTAATAATCATAGTAATTTTTTTGCTATTATTGTTGGTATCATTTTTTTTCTATTGAATTTTAGATTGTTTAATGCTTGTTCATAGGAAATCAGAAGAGTGAGCTAATTTTGTGAGTACATGTGGCTGTATCTTTAAAACAACATGTGGGGAGAAGAAAAGCAAGACAAGAATGATAGATAAAATACGATACCATTTATAGTTGTTAAAAGGGGACACAAAACAATGCTATATACTGTTCATGGATACATATAAGTATGTAAAATTACAGGGGAAGCTAGAACAATACATACTAAGTTGATCTTAATAGTTACTTCAGAGTGGGATGGGACTGAGTTGTATAGTTAGAGGGAACTTTAGTTTTACCTTTTTGCATTAAAAAAATATAATTTGCAAATAATTCTGCCTAGTTGTCTTAGTTTGCAAGCTTTGGAATGCAATATATCAGAACTGGAACAATTTTTCAAAATGGGAATTTAGTAAGTTACAACTTTACAGTTTTAAGTCTACAAAAATGTTCAAACTGACGCATCCAGATAAAGATACCTAACTCAAGGAAGGCTGACGAGTCAGAAACACCTCTGTCAGCTGGATAGTCACATGGCTGGCATCTGCTGGTCCCTTGCTCCTGGGCTCTTTTGCTTTCGGCCTCTGTTCCTGTGGAGGGTCCTCACTTTGCTTCTCCGGGGCTGCTTTCCTCTCTCGGCTTCCCTTGGCTCTCTCCTGGTTCTGGCTTGCTTAACATCTCATGGTGATGTCTGCTGGGCATCAAATATGTACAAGTATCCATGTCTCTGTTCTCCGAGTGTTGGCCTCTGTGTCAGCTCTGTCATTCCTGACTCTCCCTTTTAAGTTTTCTTTGTGCTTTTTGGCTTTTATCGTTCCCCTTCCTCCCATTCTTTTTTTGGTTCAAATTTGATCAGTTCTGGCCATAAATGCTTTCCACTTATAAGATTTCTATTTAAAACACACAGTGAAGTATAGAAAATGTTAGGTAGTTTTGTACCTTCCAATAAGATTGTTTTGCCACATTTGCTTTAGACAGTTCTTAAAAAAAAACATTACAGACAGGGGTGTTTCTCTCATATACCCCTCTCTGGGCTCATTCCTTTCCTTCCCTCCCAGATGTAATGACTAGTCCTTACGTGGCTTTTGTTATTCCCATGTGAGCTTTTATACTTTTTCTGAAAATATTAATCTGTAAATAATATATAGTACTCTTCAATATGTTTTAGTTATGTACATGGTATCATATTGTATATATCCTTTTTTGTATATATCCTTTTGTAGTTGTTTTTTCCCCTCAAAATTATCTTTTGAGTTATAGCCATGTTTGTATGATAGATGATTGGATAATTCATTAATTTTAAGTGCAGAATACATTTCATTGCATGTATATACTACAATGCATTTGTGCATTCTCCTATCAATGACCTTCTAAATTGTTTCCAGTTTTTCCTTATTACACACAATGTCATTTGTTTATACAATGCTTGGAGCACAAAAACAAACAAACAGGGCGGGCCGCGGTGGCTCAGCGGGCAAAGTGCTTGCCTGCTATGCCGGAGGACCTCGGTTCGATTCCCGGCCCCAGCCCATGTAACAAAAACGGAGAAACAGAATACAATAAAAACAAGAAAATGTTTAAAAATGTTTCCCTTTCTTCCTTCCTTCCTTCCTTCTATCCTTCCTTCCTTCTCTCTGTCTTTCCTTTAAAAAAAAAAAAAAAAAAAAAAAAACAAACAAACAAAGATGTGGAACACTTCACAAATTTGCATGTCATCCTTGCACAGGGGCCATGCTGACCTTCTCTGTATCATTCCAATTTTAGTATACGTGCTGCCAAAGTGAACATGCTCCCATTCTTCTTAATAAAGTATCTTAAAGCAATAAGTCTCACTTTTGTGCCTCTCACCAGGTCCTCCTGCCTCAATGGATCATACACTGGAGCCCAATGTGACAGCAGTAAGTGACTTCTACTATCCTGATGTCTTCTCAAGCCCTTGTGATGGGGAACTTATTCAAAGAGAAAACAGCTGGTCTCTTGCTGTCTTTTACTGCCTCCTGTTTGCATTTGGCCTTTTGGGAAACAGCCTTGTCATCCTGGTCCTTATCACCTGCAAGAAGCTGCAGAGCATCACGGATGTCTATCTCTTGAACCTGGCCCTGTCTGACCTGCTTTTTGTCTTCTCCTTCCCCTTTCAGACCCACTATCATCTGGACCAGTGGGTGTTTGGGACTGTCATGTGCAAGGTGGTCTCTGGCTTTTATTACATTGGGTTTTTCAGCAGCATGTTCTTCATCACTCTCATGAGTATAGACAGGTACCTGGCTATTGTCCATGCTGTGTATGCCATGAAGATAAGGACAGCCAGAATGGGCATAGCCCTGAGCCTTGCAGTCTGGCTGACTGCCATCATAGCCACCAGTCCATTGCTAGTCTTTTACCAAGTGGCCTCTGAAGACGGCATTCTGCAGTGTTATTCCTTTTACAATCACCAGACATTGAAGTGGCAGATCTTCACGCACTTTGAAATAAATATCTTAGGCCTCTTGATCCCATTCACCATCCTCATTTTCTGCTACATCAGCATCCTGCTCCAGCTGAAGAGATGCCAAAACCACAACAAGACCAAGGCCATCAGGCTGGTGCTTATTGTAGTCATCGTGTCTCTAATCTTCTGGGTCCCATTCAACGTTGTTCTCTTCCTCACGTCCCTGCACAACATGCACGTCTTGGATGGATGTCTCATGAACCAGCGGCTGATTTATGCCACCCATGTCACAGAAACTATTTCCTTCACTCACTGCTGTGTGAACCCTCTTATCTACGCTTTCATGGGTGAGAAGTTCAAGAAACACCTCTCAGAAATATTTCAGAAAACTGGCGGTTACATCCTCCTCTGCCCAGGGAGACGAATCTCCAAGGAGGGCGGGGAAAGGTCGTCATCCTTCCATCAACATTTCTCCCGTTCCTCCAGCATAGACTACATTTTATGAGAAGGGTGCCTCAAGGCAGGGCACTGGCCTCATCACCACTCCTTATGCTGGAGTCTGAAGCTACGTGAAGAGAAACTCTCAGAACTTAGGTTACAGATACAACACAACAGTGCAGTTTTAAATTGTTCATTGCTGGTGTTTAGAAAACCAGTTAAAAGAATGAGCTAAATTGATGAGTATCATGTGAATGTATCTCTAAAACAACAAGCTCGGGGAAGAAAAGAAATATACAAAATAGCATGTAATTAATTCCTACTACTGAAAATTAATCCTCTCTGGAAATATTCCATTTTGGATACCTTTTGTGTGATGGGAGTTAGGGGGAGCATTGTGGCAGTGGCAGGCACAATAAACAAAGTAAACAAAAAACAGACAATGTTCCAAAAAAGAACAGGACAAAATAATTTATGACTTCTAATACAAACAGTTTGCACGTGTCAATTCACTTAATCCTCATAATAACCCCAGGAGTTAGGCACTATTACAGTTGAAAAAACTGAGCCACACAAAAGTGAAGCAGTTTGCCCAGGTTTACATTGTAAGAAGCAGAACTGGGAGGGGAGTCCAATTTGAGTCCAAAACTTGTGCATGTCACTGCTGTGCTAAGCTACCTCTCTGCTTAGGGTGGGTTGGGAAATCTCGAAGCCTGGGCTTACATCACTTATTACTATTTTTTAATTTTTCTTAAAAGACTTTCAAAGGAAACTTAAGGGGTAGATACCTATACTCCCACCACTCTAATAAAATACTGGTTCTCCCCCACCCTTTTTTTTCCAGCTAATTTCATATAGCAACAGGTATGGCAATTAAAAATCACCCTTTACCTCAGACAGCATCACTGGATAGCTTCTATCTTGCTATAACTGACTGTGTGACCTTGGGTAAGTCACTTTACTTCTCTCTTTTCCCAAATTAGGGGGAGGAATTAAAATTTTCGGAGACATTTTCCAAGTTCTAAATTCCATAATTTCATAAATGTTATTGCACTTACAGATAAATAACTCAAAGGCACATGAAGTAACATGGTCCTGATCCCTAATCCAAATTCAGAAAACTGTAACAGGTTCTGGGAGGTCAGACCAAGGAAAGAATTTGAGATTACACAACCTCCCCTCTGGGAAGGACTGTCACTCTGGAAATTTCTCCTACCTGAGGCACATCAATTTGGTTGGAAGTGAGCACGTCACCCAAGACAGTCAATCTATTGGTTTATGAGGTGACTTGATGGGAAATTCTGCCCAGGGGCATCAGACTATTCAGGGTTGGCACTGACAAAATAAGATTTTCTCTTTTGGGGAAAGAGGGAGTCTCAAGTAGTGGTAGAAGCATGTAGAAGACCCCTGACATCCTAGAAGTTTTCCTCATGACCCTTCCAGTTAATTCTCCCCTAAGAAGTAACTGTTATTTTGACATATAGCACCATAGATTTGTTTTTCCTGTTTTTGAAATATATATATAAATTCAATAAAGCTGTCTTGTGGGGCTGAGTTTTTTTAGTTGTCATGTCCTTCATTCATCATGTCTGTGAGATCCATCCATGTTATTGCTTGTGGAAGTAGTTCGTTAATTTTTATTGCTGTATAGTGTTCCACTGTATGAATATATGAAAACTCTTTGGTCCATTTTACAATTTATTTATCACTTGGGTTGTTTTCCATTTTGAGGTATCATAAATAGAACTTCTGTAAATATTTTTATATATCTCTTGGTGGGGCAAAGTATTCATTTCTTTTAGAGATATATCACAGGATGGAATCACTGGGTCATAGCATTTAAGTGTGCTGACATTTATTAGGTATTGCCTAACTGTTTTCCAAAATGGATGTACCAATTCACACTCCCATCAACAATGTTGAAAATTCTGACTCTTCTACATCCTTCTCAAAGGTTGATGTCAGTCTTTTAAATTTTGTCATTCTGGAAGGTATGTACTGGTATCTCATTGTGATTGTAATTTGCCGTGATTTGATGAATAATGATGTGGAGTACCTTTTAAAATTTTTATTGGTCATGTAGCTCTCTTCTTTTGGGAAGTGCCTGTTTAAGTGTTTTGCGTATTTTTATTAGATTGTATTTTTCTTATTACTTTTTAGGAATTTAAAAATATATCCTTGATAGGTACCCTTTGTTAAATATCTGTAGTATTGCAAATATATTTTCCCAGTTTGTGGATTGTCTTTTCACTTTATTGATGGGGCTTATTGATGCTTAGAAGTTTTATAATTTGTCAAACTTTTCTTTTGTAAAAAGGATAGTGATTTTTGTGTACTGTTAGAAAAACTTTGCTTGTACCAAGGTATTGAAGATATTCACATATGATTTACTTTATATGCTTGTTTGTTTTACTTTTTCCCATTTAAATATACGATTCAATTAAAGAAAAAATTTTGAATGGCGAGAGGTAGAGGTCAAGCTTATTTTATTCCTTACACATATTCAACTGAAAAGACCACCCTTTGTCCACTGAATTGTTGAGACAAATTTGTTATAAATCAGATGAGTCTATTTCTAGACTCTCTATTCCATTTCCTTTATCTATTTCTAACTGCCTTTCCTTGGACCAATATCACCTGTCTTGCTTTCTGTAGCTATATAGTAACTCTTAATATCTGTAAATCTAATCCCTCCAAATTTGTTCTTCTACACGATTGTCATGGCCAAGCTATATCTCTGAATTTCTTTATAAATTTTAGAATCCGTTTTTCAATTTCTACAAGAAAAACCTGCTGGGTGTTTTCCCACCCCATAAAATTGCATTGGATATCTAAATCAATTTAGAGAGAATGTCAATTCTCCCTAAATAGTCCACAGTCTACAGATTCCAGTCCACAACATCGTGTATTTCTATGTTTGTTTTCTTTAATTTCAACAGTATTTTGTATTATTCAGAGTTGAGGTCTTGTATATCTTTTGTTGTATCAATGCTATTAAGAACAGTACGAAAAATATCTCAATAGTTTGTTTCTGGTATACAGAAATAAATTGATTTTTGTATATTAACTTTGTTAAAATCACCTATTAATAATGGTGATTTTCATACAACAACAGTTAAAGAAATTGCAAAAGAAATCAGGCTTCAGTTAGAGAGAGAACTAAGTCAATTGGGTCTGGATTAAGGTAAATTAGAATACAGGGGTAAGGAGGACATTGTGTTTTAGAACTTCACCTACTCTATGAGGAAGAGAGGTTTGTTTTATCCAAAACCTAAATTTACTGTAGCACATAATCTAACTCAACCTGTCTGAATAGATCATTCAAACAACCCAAAACACATGGAGCCCAGAATAGGAATGAGGGCTTGTAATTCTGTATAGCTTAATATACTACCTGGATACATCCCAGAATATGTTGAACAGATCATTTAAATATATTGGCAAAGGCCCTTTGGGAGAAAAAATATGGAACTATTAAACTTTACACCCAGGAAAACCCCTGACACTGTCTCAAACTTTAGGGACTCCCAAGTCAATAGGCCAAGCCCTTGATCTTGAGGCTTGTTCTCATGAAGCTTATTTACATAGCAGAGAAGCTAAGCCTACCTATAGTTATGCCTAAGAGTTACTTCCAGAGGACTTCTTTTGTTGCTCATATGTGGCCTCTCTTCAAGTCCAACTCTGCAACTAAAATAATTACCTTCCCCCTTTATGTGGGACATGACATCCAGGGGTGAAAGTCTCCCTGGCAATGTGGGAGATGACTCCCAGGGATGAGCCTGGCCCTGGCACAATGGGATTGACAGTGCCTTCCTGACCAAAAGGAGGAAAAGAATTGCAGCAAATAAGGTATCAGTGGCTGAGAGAGTCCAAAGTGGAGAGGCTACTCTAGAGACTACTCTTCTTCAAGCTTCAGCTAGCTATTGCTATTTATCATGGTTTGCCAAACCTCAACCAAAACTATTCCTGCCAAATCTAAAGAATCTCTATCTGAGATTCTACAAAGGTTCCATACAGTATAATTAATTTCCAGAAGCCTACAAACTCCAGATAGGTTCCTAGGCCAGACAAGTCCTGCAACCCAGAGAGGCCAGCCTCTCCGGAACATCTAGCCAGTTCCACCCCACATCCCATATTACTGACCCCTTTTCCAACATGAAAATGTTAGAACAGGCATAGCCCAAATACCCCTAAAGATTGGGAGAAAGATCAAAGAAGAAGGTGGAGTTATAACAGAGAAGACAGGATTTAACAAATGAGTAGGACAGCAGAATCATATTACTATTTCTTTTGCTGTCCAATGTCTTGGAACAGCTAGAAGGAAAAACCTAAAATTGTGGAATTGTAACACATATCAAACTCTGGAATCTGTTCTATAACTAATTGTGGTATGCTTTGAAATATTTTGGGTTTTTTTGTACATATATTATTTTTCACAATAATAAAAAATACAAATAATAATGGTGGTTTTTAGAATATTTTGGATTTTCTGTACATACAATGTCATCTGTGACTGCTGACAGCTTTACTTCATACTTTTGTACCTATATATCTTTATTTATTTCTCTTGCCTTGTTCCACTGGCTAGAACCTCCAGTTCAACGTTGAAAAGAACTGGTGATAGTGGACATCTTTGACTTGTTCCCGGAGTAAGAGAGAAAGTGTTGATCTTGCACTATTAAGTATAATGTTAGCTGTAGGATATTTTGAAGATGAGCTTATCAGGTTAAAGAGTTTCCTTCTATTAATTTTCTGAGTCTTTATCTTATACAAATATTAAAATTTTCAAATGTTTTTCCTTTATCTATTGCGTTGATCATATAGTTTTCTTCCATTATGCTGTTAATTTGGTGAACTATATTGATAGATTTCCTTATCCGAAGTCAAACTAGATTTTTCCTGAAAAAAATGACTTCTCAGTCATGACCATTTTATTAAATAACTGGATTCTCTAAGGACTGTCATATCTGTGTTCCTGAGAGACATTGTCCTGAAATTTTCCTTTCTTGTAATGTCCTGCTCAGGTTTGGCCTCCTAAAATGTGTTAGGAAATGCTTTCTATTTCTTTTTTATTATTATTAATTAAAGAAAAAAAGAAATTAACACAACATTTAGAAATCATTCCATTCTACATATGCAATCAGTAATTCTTAACATCATCACATAGATGCATGATCATCATTTCTTAGTACATTTGCATCGGTTTAGGAAAAGAACTAGCAAAACAACAGAAAAAGATATAGAATGTTAATATAGAGAAAAAAATAAAAATAATAATAATAGTAAAAAAAAGACACAAACAAACAAACAAACAGGCAAACAAAAAAAAAACCTATAGCTCAGATGCAGCTTCATTCAGTGTTTTAACATGATTACTTTACAATTAGGTATTATTGTGCTGTCCATTTTCGAGTTTTTGTATCTAGTCCTGTTGCACAGTCTGTATCCCTTCAGCTCCAATTACCCATTACCTTACCCTGTTTCTAAGTCCTGTTGGTCTCTGTTACCAATGACATATTCCAAGTTTATTCTCGAATGTCGGTTCACATCAGTGGGACCATACAGTATTTGTCCTTTAGTTTTTGGCTAGACTCACTCAGCATAATGTTCTCTAGGTCCATCCATGTTATTACATGCTCCATAAGTTTATTCAGTCTTAAAGATGCATAATATTCCATCGTATGTGTATACCACAGTTTGTTTAGCCACTCGTCTGTTGATGGACATTTTGCCTGTTTCCATCTCTTTGCAATTGTAAATAACGCTGCTATAAACATTGGTGTGCAAATGTCCATTTGTGTCTTTGCCCTTAAGTCCTTTGAGTAGATACCCAGCAATGGTATTGCTGGGTCGTATGGTAATTCTATATTCAGCTTTTTGAGGAACCGCCAAACTGCCTTCCACAGTGGTTGCACCATTTGACATTCCCACCAACAGTGGATAAGTGTGCCTCTCTCTCCGCATCCTCTCCAGCACTTGTCATTTTCTGTTTTGTTGATAATGGCCATTCTGGTGGGTGTGAGATGATATCTCATTGTGGTTTTGATTTGCATTTCTCTAATGGCCAGGGACATTGAGCATCTCTTCATGTGCCTTTTGGCCATTTGTATTTCCTCTTCTGAGAGGTGTCTGTTGAAGTCTTTTTCCCATTTTGTAATTGGGTTGGCTGTCTTTTTGTTGTTGAGTTGGACAATCTCTTTATAAATTCTGGATACTAGACCTTTATCTGATATGTCATTTCCAAATATTGTCTCCCATTGTGTAGGCTGTCTTTCTACTTTCTTGATGAAGTTCTTTGATGCACAAAAGTGTTTAATTTTGAGGAGCTCCCATTTATTTATTTATTTCTTCAGTGCTCTTGCTTTAGGTTTAAGGTCCATAAAACCGCCTCCAATTGTAAGTTTCATAAGATATCTCCCTATATTTTCCTCTAACTGTTTTATGGTCTTAGACCTAATGTTTAGATCTTTGATCCATTTTGAGTTAACTTTTGTATAGGGTGTGAGATATGGGTCTTCTTTCTTTCTTTTGCATATGGATATCCAATTCTCTAGGCACCATTTATTGAAGAGAATGTTCTGTCCCAGGTGAGTTGGCTTGACCGCCTTATCAAAGATCAAATGTCCATAGATGAGAGGGTCTATATCTGAGCACTCTATTCGATTCCATTGGTCAATATATCTATCTTTATGCCAATACCATGCTGTTTTGACCACTGTGGCTTCATAATATGCCTTAAAGTCTGGCAGTGTGAGACCTCCAGCTTCGTTTTTTTTCCTCAAGATACTTTTAGCAATTCGGGGCACCCTGCCCTTCCAGATAAATTTGCTTATTGGTTTTTCTATTTCTGAAAAATAAGTTGTTGGGATTTTTATTGGTATTGCATTGAATCTGTAAATCAATTTAGGTAGTATTGACATCTTAACTATATTTAGTCTTCCAATCCATGAACACGGTATGCCCTTCCATCTATTTAGGTCTTCTGTGATTTCTTTTAACAGTTTTTTGTAGTTTTCTTTTATAGGTTTTTTGTCTCTTTAGTTAAATTTATTCCTAGGTATTTTATTCTTTTAGTTGCAATTGTAAATGGGATTCGTTTCTTGATTTCCCCCTCAGCTTGTTCATTACTAGTGTATAGAAATGCTACAGATTTTTGAATGTTGATCTTGTAACCTGCTACTTTGCTGTACTCATTTATTAGCTCTAGTAGTTTTGTTGTGGATTTTTCCGGGTTTTCGACGTATAGTATCATATCGTCTGCAAACAGTGATAGTTTTACTTCTTCCTTTCCAATTTTGATGCCTTGTATTTCTTTTTCTTGTCTAATTGCTCTGGCTAGAACCTCCAACACAATGTTGAATAATAGTGGTGATAGTGGACATCCTTGTCTTGTTCCTGATCTTAGGGGGAAAGTTTTCAATTTTTCCCCATTGAGGATGATATTAGCTGTGGGTTTTTCATATATTCCCTCTATCATTTTAAGGAAGTTCCCTTGTATTCCTATCTTTTGAAGTGTTTTCAACAGGAAAGGATGTTGAATCTTGTCAAATGCCTTCTCTGCATCAATTGAGATGATCATGTGATTTTTCTGCTTTGATTTGTTGATATGGTGTATTACATTAATTGATTTTCTTATGTTGAACCATCCTTGCATACCTGGGATGAATCCTACTTGGTCATGATGTATAATTCTTTTAATGTGTTGTTGGAGACGATTTGCTAGAATTTTATTGAGGATTTTTGCATCTGTATTCATTAGAGAGATTGGTCTGTAGTTTTCTTTTTTTGTAATATCTTTGCCTGGTTTTGGTATGAGGGTGATGTTGGCTTCATAGAATGAATTAGGTAGTTTTCCCTCCACTTCGATTTTTTTGAAGAGTTTGAAGAGAATTGGTACTAATTCTTTCTGGAACGTTTGGTAGAATTCACATGTGAAGCCATCTGGTCCTGGACTTTTCTTTTTAGGAAGCTTTTGAATGACTAATTCAATTTCTTTACTTGTGATTGGTTTGTTGAGGTCATCTATGTCTTCTTGAGTCAAAGTTGGTTGTTCATGTCTTTCCAGGAACCCGTCCATTTCCTCTAAATTGTTGTATTTATTAGTGTAAAGTTGTTCATAGTATCCTGTTATTACCTCCTTTATTTCTGTGAGGTCAGTAGTTATGTCTCCTCTTCCATTTCTGATCTTATTTATTTGCATCCTCTCTCTTCTTCTTTTTGTCAATCTTGCTAAGGGCCCATCAATCTTATTGATTTTCTCATAGAACCAACTTCTGGCCTTATTGATTTTCTCTATTGTTTTCATGTTTTCAATTTCATTTATTTCTGCTCTAATCTTTGTTATTTCTTTCCTTTTGCTTGCTTTGGGGTTAGTTTGCTGTTCTTTCTCCAGTCTTCCAAGTGGACAGTTAATTCCTGAATTTTTGCCTTTTCTTCTTTTCTGATATAGGCATTTAGGGCAATAAATTTCCCTCTTAGCACTGCCTTTGCTGCATCCCATAGGTTTTGATATGTTGTGTTTTCGTTTTCATTCACCTCGAGGTATTTACTAATTTCTCTTGCAATTTCTTCTTTTACCCACTCGTTATTTAAGAGTGTGTTGTTGAGCCTCCATGTATTTGTGAATTTTCTGGCACTCCGTCTATTATTGATTTCCAACTTCATTCCTTTATGATCCGAGAAAGTGTTGTGTATGATTTCAATCTTTTTAAATTTGTTAAGACTTCCTTTGTGACCCAGCATATGGTTTATCTTTGAGAATGATCCATGAGCACTTGAGAAAAAGGTGTATCCTGCTGTTGTGGGATGTAATGTCCTATAAATGTCTGATAAGTCTAGCTCATTTATAGTAATATTCAGATTCTCTATTTCTTTATTGATCCTCTGTCTAGATGTTCTGTCCATTGATGAGAGTGGTGAATTGAAGTCTCCAACTATTATGGTATATGTGTCTATTTCCCTTTTCAGTGTTTGCAGTGTATTCCTCACGTATTTTGGGGCATTCTGGTTCGGTGCATAAATATTTATGATTGTTATGTCTTCTTGTTTAATTGTTCCTTTTATTAGTATACAGTGTCCTTCTTTGTCTCTTTTAACTGTTTTACATTTGAAGTCTAATTTGTTGGATATTAGTATAGCCACTCCTGCTCTTTTCTGGTTGTTATTTGCATGAAATATCTTTTCCCAACCTTTCACTTTCAACCTATGTTTATCTTTGGGTCTAAGATGTGTTTCCTGTAGACAGCATATAGAAGGATTCTGTTTTTTAATCCATTCTGCCAGTCTATGTCTTTTGATTGGGGAATTCAGTCCATTAACATTTAGTGTTATTACTGTTTGGATATATTTTCCTCTACCATTTTGCCTTTTGTATTATATATATCATATCTGATTTTCCTTCTTTCTACACTCTTCTCCATACCTCTCTCTTCTGTCTTTTCGTATCTGACTCTAGTGCTCCCTTTAGTATTTCTTGCAGAGCTGGTCTCTTGGTCACAAATTCTCTCAGTGACTTTTTGTCTGAGAATGTTTTAATTTCTCCCTCATTTTTGAAGGACAATTTTGCTGGATATAGGAGTCTTGGTTGGCAGTTTTTCTCTTTCAGTAATTTAAATATATCATCCCACTGTCTTCTAGCTTCCATGGTTTCTGCTGAGAAATCAACACATAGTCTTATTGGGTTTCCCTTGTATGTGATGGATTGTTTTTCTCTTGCTGCTTTCAAGATCCTCTCTTTCTCTTTGACCTCTGACATTCTAACTAGTAAGTGTCTTGGAGAACGCCTATTTGTGTCTAATCTCTTTGGGGTGCGCTGTACTTCTTGGATCTGTAAATTTAGGTCTTTCATAAGAGTTGGGAAATTTTCAGTGATAATTTCTTCCATTAGTTTTTCTCCTCCTTTTCCCTTCTCTTCTCCTTCTGGGACACCCACAACACGTATATTTGTGCACTTCATATTGTCCTTCAGTTCCCTGATCCCCTGTTCAAATTTTTCCATTCTTTTCCCTAAAGTTCCTGTTTCCTTTTGGAATTCAGATGTTCCATCCTCCAATTCACTAATTCTATCTTCTTTCTCTTTAAATCTACCATTGTAGGTATCCATTGTTTTTTCCATCTTTTCTACTTTGTCCTTCACTCCCATAAGTTCTCTGATTTGTTTTTTTTTTTTTTTAAAGGAAAGACAGAGAGAAGGAAGGAAGGATAGAAAGAAGGAAGGAAGGAAGAAAGGGAAACATTTCCAAACATTTTCTTGCTTTATTGTATTTTGTTTTTCCGTTTTTTGTTACATGGGCTGGGGCCGGGAATCGAACCGAGGTCCTCCGGCATAGCAGGCAAGCACTTTGCCCGCTGAGCCACCGCGGCCCACCCCTCTGATTTGTTTTTTCAGATTTTCTATTTCTTCTTTTTGTTCAGCCCATGTCTTCTTCATGTCCTCCCTCAATTTATCGATTTGGTTTTTGAAGAGGTTTTCCATTTCTGTTCGTATATTCAGCATTAGTTGTCTCAGCTTCTGTATCTCATTTGAACTGTTGGTTTGTTCCTTTGACTGGGCCATATTTTCAATTTTCTGAGCGTGATCCATTATCTTCTGCTGGCGTCTGGGCATTTAATCAGATTTCCCTGGGTGTCAGATTTCCCTTTCAACCCCGCAGGTTGAAAGATTATTCTGTGAAATCTCTGGGCTCTATTTTTCTTATCCTGCCCAGTAGGTGGCGCTCGTGGTGCTCATCTGTCTGCGGGTCCCACCAGTAAAAGATGCTGTGGCTCCTTTAACTTTGGAAAACTCTCGCTGTGGGGGGGGGTCACCAGCCGAAGCGGCTTGGGGGAGTGCCAATCCGAATCTCCCAGCCGGCCCAGGGATCCGCACGCGGGGAAGGTCGCCGGCCTCCGCGGCTTGGGGGAGCGTCTGTCCAAATTTCCCAGCCGGCCCGGGGTGCCAACCGTGGTGGGGGGGCTCCAGCCGCCACGGTTTGGGGGTGTGTCTATCCACCGTTCCCAGCCAGACCAGGAAGCCACATGTTTGGAAGGGACCCCGGTCGCCATTCTCCGCGGCTTGGGGATCTCCGATCCAATTCTCCCAGCTGGTCCGGGGGGCTGCGCATGGGGGGGGCGGTGCCAGCCACCGCAGCTTGAGGGGACCACCTGTCCAATTCTCCTAGCCGGCCCAGGAAGGAGGGAGGGAGGGACTCTGGCCGCCTGCCACCCCGGCCCAGGGAAGCCCGCGTCCCTCGGTGATCTCACCGGAGCGGGTTCTCCCAGCCAGTCAGCCGTCCCAGAATGGGGTACTCTGTCTTCTTGGTCTCTGTTGTGGCTCCGGGAGCTGTTTTGTATCGTTTCTACCTCTCTAGTAGCTGTTCTGGAGGAGGAACTGAGACCCGTGCGTCTTACTAAGCCGCCATCTTCTCCGGAAGTCCGCTTTCGATTTCTTGATGCTCTGAAAGAGTGTGTGTAAAAAAATTGGTATTTTTCCTCATTAAACATTTAGTAGAATTCACTAGCAAAGTCAACTGGGCCAGGGGTTTCTCTGTAGGAAGATTTTTAACTATTCATTATATTTCTATAATAAATATAGATTATTTAGATTTTCTACTTTTCTTGTCTCAGTTCTGTAAAATTTTGATTTTTAAAAAGAATTTTCTTGCTTTATTTACTTGCCAAATATATTATCATAAAATTGTTCATAATATTTTCTTTAATCTTTTAAATGCAAGACTACCTAAAGTAATGCCCCTTTTTTTGTTTCAGACATTGGTAATCCGTGTTTTTTCCCTCTTTTGTTCTTGATCTGTCTTGTAGGGTTGATCCATTTTATGATTCTTTACAAAGAACCAGGCTTCAGTTTTGTTGATTTTCTGCTCTTATCTTTTCATTGATTTCTGCTCCTATCTTTATCATATCTGATTTATTTGAATTTAATTTAGTGCTTTTTCACCCCTAGCTTCTTGAAGTGGAATCTTGGATCACTGATGAGTGTCAACTTTCATTCTTTCATTAAATGTGCATTTAAAGCTATAAATGTTCCTCTAACCACTGCCTTGGTTGCATTCTATAATATTATATATTTTTAGTTAAATTTTTTTTCTATTTTCCATTATGATATCTTCTTTGAATCATGAGTTATTTAGGAATTGACTTTTTAAATTTCCATACATTTGGAGATTTCTAATTATCTTTGTGCTTTAATTTCTAGTTTGACTCCACTGTTCTGAAAGACAAAATATGTATTGTTTTTGAAATTTGCTAAAAACTATTTTATGACCCAGCATATATTTTATTTTTGGTAAATGTTCAAGTACACTTAATAAAAAAACATATTCTACAGTTGTTGGGTAGAGTTGATTAATTGGATTGTTCAATCTTCTATATTCTTGCTGATTTTTTTCTGTTTATTTATTCTATCATTTACTGAGGGAGGTGTAATACAGTCTCTAACTGTGATTGTGGGTTTGTCTAATTTTTCTTTTAATTTTATTAAGTTTTCAACATAATTTGAACCTATGTTTTTAAGTATATATAAATATAGGATTGTTCTGTCTTTGTATGGAACCGACTCTTTCAATGTTGTAAAATATGTCTTTTTTTTTGTCTTAAAGTCTACAATCCCTAGTATTAATATAGTCACACTAGCTTTCTTCTGATTAGTATATATTTTGTGCATCTCTTTCTATTCTTTTACTTTAAACCAAACTCTCCGTATATTTAGTGTGCTTCTTGTAAACAGCATTTAATTGAGGTGTTTTCTTTGTCCAGTCTATAAATCTTTGTAATTTAATCAAGTGTTTAATCCTTTTAGAGTTAATATAAATATCTGAAGCAATAGTACAAAAGACAGGATGGAGTGAAGAGAGAGTAAATGCAGTTTAACATGTGTAATCTTCTTGCATTTTTTAAGAAGTGTCAAGAGCCTTAACTTAAGGTTTACTGCAGTAAGAGATGACTTCTGAAATTTCAAGAGTAACCATAAAAAATATTACAAGAATATATAACTAAAAAGCTAATTGGGGGGATGGATAGTGTGACGGTGGCTCAGTGGCAGAATTCTTGCCTTCCATGCCGGAGAACCAGTTCACTTCCTGGTGCCTGTCCATGGGGGGAAAGAAAAAGTTAATGGGGAAAAGGAATTAAAATAATTGTTGATATGTCCAAAGGTATAACAAATAGCAAGATGATAGAATTAAATCCAACCAGGTCCATAATAGAGATACTTATCCAAAGCTCTGAAACCATTGTGTTGCTAAGGCAACCTTGAAACTTCTATATCCCCTTTTATGTGAGAAGAAATTATCCCTGACTTTCACTCTTGGTAATGCTGGATTAAGTAAGTCAGATAAACCCTCCCACTGAGGAAAATTAGAAAATCTGAACAGAAATTTAAAACATATATGTATCTTCCTGTTGAAAGTTAATGAATAATCATAAGATCTGGGAAAATACATAAACGTATTTGGGTCAGCTTTTTTCTGGGAGGCATTTGCCAATTTTGGGAGAGGATTCTGCAAGACTGAGTAGCTGAGTAGCACTATTAACTGGTTTAAAAGAGTAGGGAGAGTGAAGTTGGATTCTAGGACCTTCCAAAGAGGATTCTGATAA
Organism: Tamandua tetradactyla; assembly: GCF_023851605.1. Taxonomy (NCBI): domain Eukaryota; kingdom Metazoa; phylum Chordata; class Mammalia; order Pilosa; family Myrmecophagidae; genus Tamandua; species Tamandua tetradactyla. The sequence continues at coordinate 47,814,028 of NC_135341.1, read as the reverse complement.
ATATCCTCCACTTAGGGTTGAAATCCTGCAGGCTATACCTTAAAATTACGAATGAACCAGAAAGAGGCCAGCACTTGGAGGCACCTGAACCTAGCTTCAGTTATCTCAATCCCTAGAAATTAATTTGAGCAAACCTGGTTTCTATTACACAATCACCAGCAGTCCCCAGGAACCTGATAGAATCACACCAATCCCCTCTGGAGGAAGATAATATTCTACACCTCAGTCATTTCCACCAACAGTTTTTCAAATGTTTTTGGAATATTTTTATTGTGTGTTTGGTACACAATAAAAGTAACTAAGAGATGACATCATCGGTCCAACTTCCGGGTCAAGATGGTGGCTTAACAACGTGCGCATTTTAGTTCGTCCTCCAGAACAACTACTAAATAACCAGAAACAGTACAGAACAGCTCCCGGAGCCACGATAGTGACCAGACACACAGCGTACCCCAGTATGGACCAGCTGGACTGGCGGCGAGCACCCCCCAGAACCATGAGGGGCCAGCGCCCCTCCCTCACAGGCCACTTCCCAGAGGGGAAAGAAAAGGACTTTACCAGCAGCAGGGACTGGGCACAATCAAACGCCAATTGTGGAACTAATTAACAAATTCTGACTCCTAAAATTAGGCCCCCAGCTTAGGTGAACCTGATCAAAGCAGAGGTTGCTCATTTTTGCCCTGGTGCCAAGGGGGCAGGACTGACAGAAAAAGGGGGAAAAAAAAAAGAAGGAAACAGAGGTTTTTGTGGCTGTGTATCTACAAAGGCTTGACTGCCTCTGGATACAGCGGCAGCACTTTTCAGGCTGCAACTGCCCCAGGCATAGGCAGAAGTGAGCTCTTTTGGGGGCTTATCTGGAGCTTGTGCCTTCCCCAGGGGAGGGGTGAAGGCCCACGCAGGTGGAATCCCTCCATCAAGGAATTCAGACACCAGAGCTTGGTAATTTGGAGCCATTAAAACCAGCCTACAACCTCTCCTCTGTCTCCACCACACCCTCAGCAGGGAGAGTCTGCCAAAGTTAAAGGTACCGCATCATCTAATGCTGGTGGGACCTGCAGTCAGACAAGTGTCACATACTGGGCAGGATAAGAGAAACAGAATCCAGAGACTTCACAGGAAAGTCTCTCAACCTGCTGGGTCTCATCCTCAAGGAAAACAGACACAGGTGACTCTTTCCTCCTGATAAGAGGCCAGCTTGGTCTGGGAAAATCTGGCTGGGGTCTATAATACCTAAGTAGACCCTCCTAAGTGTGTGTGTGGGAAAGGCACCACACAAGCAGGGCAAGAAACAAGAAAACAAGAACTGAAAAATTCTCCTCTGTTAAACAAAACTTAAGCCAAAGGTCCAGAAAAAGCTGAACTGAATGTCAAAGAACAGATAGACAACAAATTCATCCAGCAAGAAAACCCTAGATAAAAGAAGTGAAAGCAATCTCCAGAATAAACTAATTAAGGTAATTAAATGCCTAGACGCCAGCAAAAAATGACAAATCACACTAGGAAAATTGAAGATATGGCCCAGTCAAAGGAACAAACCAACAATTCAAATGACATACAGGAGCTGAAACAATTAATTCAGAATATACGAACAGACATGGAAAACCTCATCAAAAACCAAATCAGTGAATTGAGGGAGCATATAAAGAAGGCAAGGAAAGAACAAAAAGAAGAAACTGAAAGTCTGAAAAAACAAATCACAGAACTTATGGGAATGAAAGACACAGTAGAAGAGATGAAAAAAACAATGGAAACCTACAATGGTAGATTTCGAGAGACAGAACATAGGTTTTCAAAACTGGAGGATGGAACATCTGAAATCAGACAAGAAACAGAAACTATAGGAAAAAAATGGAAAAATATGAGCAGGGACTCAGGGAATTGAAAGACAATATGAAGCACATGAATATACATGTTGTGGGTGTCCCAGAAGGAGAAGAGAAGGGAAAAGGAGGAGAAAAACTAATGGAGGAAATTATCACTGAAAATTTCCCAACTCTTATGAAAGACTTAAAATTACAGATCCAAGAAGTGCAGTGTACCCCAAAGAGAATAGATCCAAATAGACATACTCCAAGACATTTAATAATCAGAATGTCAGAGGTCAAAGAGAAAGAGAGGATCTTGAAAGCAGCAAGAGAAAAGCAATCCATCACATACAAGGGAAGCCCAATAAGACTATGCGCAGATCTCTCAGCAGAAACCATGGAGGCGAGAAGACAGTGGGATAATATATTTAAATTATTAAAAGAGAAAAACTGCCAACCAAGAATTCTATATCCAGAAAAATTGTCCTTCAAAAATGAGGGAGAAATTAAAACATTTTCAGACAAAAAATCACTGAGAGAATTTGTGACCAAGAGACCAGCTCTGCAAGAAATACTAAAGGGAACACTAGAGACAGATATGAAGATAGAAGAGAGAGGTGTGGAGAAGAGTGTAGAAAGGAAGACTATGAGTAAAGGTAAAAAGGAAAATTAGATATGACATATAAAATCCAGAAGGCAAAATAGGAGAAGAAAGTACTACCCATGCAGTAATAACACTGAATGTTAATGGATTAAACTCTCCAATCAAAAGACATAGTTTTGCAGAATGGATTAAAAAACAGGACCCATCTATATGCTGTCTCTACTCAAAGGACACAAGGCCAAGGACACAAATGGACATTTACACACCAATGTTTATAGCAGCATTATTAACAATTACCAAGAGATGGAAACAGCCAAAATGTCCATCAACAGACAGTTGACTAAACAAACTGTGACATTTACATAAAATGGAATATTATGCAGCTGTAAGACAGAATAAAGTTACAAAGTATGTAACAACATGGATGGACCTTAAGGACATTATGCTGAGTGTGATTAGCCAGAAACAAAAGGACAAATACTGTATGGTCTCACTGATATGAGCTGACATTAGTGAATTAACTTGGAATATTTCCTTGGTAACAGAGACCATCAGGAGATAGAAATAGGGTAAGATATTGGGTAATTGGAGCTGAAGGGATACAGATTGTGCAACAGGACTGAATATAAAAACTCATAAATGGACAGCACAATATTACCTAACTGTAATACAATTATGTTAAAACACTGAATGAAGCTGCACATGAGAATGATAGAGGGAGGAGGGCTGGGGCATAAATGAAATCAGAAAGAAAGATAGATGATAAAGATTGAGATGGTGTAATCTAGGAATGCCTAGAGTGTATAATGATAGTGACTAAATGTACAAATTTAAAAAATGTTTTTGCATGAAGAAGAACAAAAGAATGTCATTACTGCAGTGTGCTGAAAATAGATGGTCCTTAATATTTTAAAATTTCAACTAATGTGTGAGACTAAAGATTTGTACTAAATGTTTATTTGGTACAAATCTATACTTTGACTAGTGCATCTCCTAATACAACTTATGTAGATAGTTGATTGAACACCTTAAGTACATGGAACTCTGTATAGGACATGAGATTTTGTTGGTTTGTCCAGGTGATGCCCTGATGAATCCCAGAGTGATTTGATCAGTGAGTGGAAAAGTACTTGCAAAGTCCCCTTCAGGGAATGGTGAGAATGGGGGAAAACTCAACTTCCCCAAGTTGAATTCTTGATATTCTCACAAGCAGTGTGGACAACCAAAGCTATAGGCTGAGCCCCCAGTCCTGGGGTTTGTTCATACGAAACTTAACCCCACAGGGGATAGGTCAAGCCTACTTAAAATTAAGCCTAGCAGTCACCCCCAAGAGAACCTATTTTGTTGCTCAGATGTGGCCTCTCTCTCCAGTCAACACAGCAAGCAGACTCACCACCCTCCCCCTGTCTACGTGGGACATGACTACCAGGGGTGTGGATCTTCCTGGCAGTGTGGGACAGAAATCCCAGAATTTGCTGAGATTCAGCATCAAGGGATTGAGAAAAATCCTAGAATGAGCTGAAACCCAGCATCAAGGGATTGAGAAAACCTTCTCGACCAAAAGGGGGAAGAGTGAAATGAGACAAAGTGTCAATGGCTGAGAGATTCCAAACAGAGTTGAGAGGTTATCCTGGAGGTTATTCTTATGCATTAAGTAGATATCACCTTGTTATCCAAGATGTAATGGAGAGGCTGAAGGGAACTGCCTGAAAATGTAGAGCTGTGTTCCAGTAGCCATGTTTCTTGACGATGATTGTATAATGATATAGCTTTCACAATGTGACTGTGTGATTGTGAAAACCTTGTGTCTGATGCTCCTTTTATCTACCTTGTCAACAGATGAGAGGAACATACGGAATAAAAATAAACAAAAGGGGGAATAAATGTTAAAATAGATTTAGTTTGAAATTAGTGATCAATGAAAGGGATCAGTAAGGGGTATGGCCTGTAAAAAAATTTTTTTTTTCTGTTTGTTATATTTTTCTGTTGTCTTTTTATTTCTTTTTCTGAATTGATGCTAATGTTCTGGGAAATGATCATGATGATAAATATGCAACTATTTGATGATATTGTGAATTGCTGAGTATATGTGTTGGGAATGTTTGTTTCTTGTAATTTTTTTTAATTAATAAAACTTAAAAAAATTTAAAAAAAGAGATGACATCATAAACAAGAAAGACTAATAGGAAGAGACAATAGAATTGGATCTATAGGAACTCCAGAAATGGAGTTATGAAACATAGATTTTAAAATCATCATGCTCATTGTAAGGTATGCAACTGGATCAATGAAACTTAAGGATAGTATGTTGAATAAAATGTCAGAAACAAAAAGGCAAATATTATCATACTTCACTCATATGAATTAACTATAATACACAAACTTAGAGTACTGAAGTTGAGAGCATGGGTTATCAGGTTGGGGCTGATTGTAAAGGGTCCTAGATTGTAAGCTCTTATAGCAGTCACATATATTCAGGAATTGTAACTGTTATTTCTAAATTCTGAGATACTGAGTTATTTGGGTATAACCTGGTTGTATGGGTATGTATGTGACAGATGAGACTCAGAGTTAGAGCACTGAAGCTATGAAAGTCAGCATTATCCCATGCAGGAACTGTTAAAAAAGCTGAAAAAGTGATCAGACTTCATCTAGAGATATGAATGAAGTTGATCTGGAAGGGACTAAAGTACATCAGAATACTGGGTAAAGGATGTTATGGCGCATATTTTCAAACTTCAACCTTTGGGTAAGATCAAAGGGAGAGAGGTTTACATGGTGCAAAATTTATATTTTTGGTAACACATTATCTAATTTAACTTGTATGGTCAGTTTAACTGAACACCATAATTACAAGGAATCTTGAATAGGGTGTGAGATCTTGTTGGTTTGTACAGGTTAGTATGATGCCCCACTATTTCCCTGAGTAATTTGGGCAGATAATAAAAAAGTACTTGCAAAGTTGCCTTTGGGGGACTGGAAAGAAAGGAGGAAATATTAAACTTCCCCATCTGGGGAATTTCTGATGTTCTTGCAAGCAGTGGGGACAGGCAGTTCAATGGGCTGGGCCCTCAATCTTGGGGCTTTCTCCATGAGCTTATTCCTGCAAAGGATAGGCTAAGCCTAATAATTTCTGCAAAGAATAGGCTAAGTCTAATAACTTCTGCAAAGGATAGGCCTAAGAGTCACCACCAGAGAGCCTCTTTCATTGCTCAGATGTGGCCTATCCCTCTAAGCCAACTTGGCAGGTGAACCCCCTGCCCTCTGCCCTATGTGGGACATGACTCTCAGGGGTGTGAATTTCCCTGGCAATGTGAGACCTGACTCCTGGGGATGAGCTGGGACCTGGGATCATCGGAATGAAAAAACCTTTTTGAACAAAAAGGAGAAGTGAGAAATGAGACAAAATAAAATCTTGGTGGCTGAGAGATTTCAGAGTCAGGAGGTTATTTTGGAGGTTATTCTTACACATTATATAGATATCCCTTTTTGGTTTATGGTGTATTGGCGTGGCTAGAGAGAAGTACCTGAAACTGTTGAACTGTGTTCCAGTAGTCTTGTTTCTTGAAGATGACTGTATAACTATATAGCTTTTACAATGTGACTGCGTGATTGTGAAAACCTTGTGTCTGATGCTCCTTTTATCCAGGGTATGGACAGATGAGTTAAAAAAAAAAGATTAAAGAATGCATAAATAATAGGAGGATATAAAGGATAAAAATTGGGTGGATCGAAATACTGTTGGTCAGATGTAATGGAGAGGCTAGAGGGAACTGCTTGAAAATGTAGAGCTGTGTTCCAGTAGCCATGTTTCTTGAGGATGATTGTATAATGATTTAGCTTTCACAATGTAACTGTGTGATTGCGAAAACCTTGTGTCTGATGCTCCTTTTATCTACCTTGTCAACAGATGAGTAGAACATATGGAATAAAAATAGATAATAGGGGGGACAAATGTTAAAATAAATTTAGTTTGAAATGCTAGTGATCAATGAAAGGGAGGGGTAAAGGGTATGGTATGTAAAATCTTTTTTTCTGTTTTCACTTTATTTTTCTGTTGTCTTTTTATTTCTTTTTCTGAATTGATGCAAATGTTCTGGGAAATGATCATGATGATAAATATGCAACTATGTGATGAGATTGTGAATTGCTAAGTGTATGTGTAGAGCGGAATGAGCATGTGCTGGGAATGTTTGTGTTTTTTTCTTGTAATTTTTTTTAATGAATAAAAAATCAAAAAATAAAAGAAAAAAGAAATATTGTTGGTCAATGAGAGGGAGGGGTATTAGGGTTTGATGAGTTTTTTTTCTTTCTTTTTCTGGAGTGATACAAATGCTCTGAAAATGATCACGGTGAAAAATACACAGCTATGTGAGCCACTGAATGTATAATATGTTGGACTGTATGTGTGTGGATATTTCTCAATAAAAATATTTTTTAAAAATCAGACCAAAAAACCCTGACTATAGTAATAATGAATGCAGCTTGGATTATATTAATCTACATATCAACACAGTCTTCTTGTATAAATTTTAACATTTTTTAATGGAGAAAGGAGTCTAGTAAAGCAAAGAGGCCTAGTGACCACGAGAGTCAAACTGAGGCCAGAGTGACTTTTCAGAGCCGAGGTGAAGTTCAAAGCTCACAGAAAATGTGATTTGTGTGTATGTGCTTATTTTTACTGTCCATTTTCCTTTAAAACTCTCCATTTCTTAGTTTTATATTGGCCCACTGCTGATAACTAGTCCCTAAAGTGTGAAAGCTTCTCCCTGGAAATTGATGTAAATGGCAAAAAAGGAATCATCATGCTCACTATGTTTACTTACCTAAAAGGAAAGCCTGAGAATTTTGGCAGAGAATTGTAAATTATAGTTTAAAAAGGACATTTCATATTTGAAAAAGAACTAAATAGACATTTTTATAACTAAAAAATACAATAATTAAAATTAAGAACTCTATGGATGAGTTTTCTTAGAGATTAAGCCCAACTGAAGAGAGAATTAGTGATTGGGGAGATAGGCAAGAAGAAAATATCAAGAATAAAATGTGGAGCTGGATCAACAAAAAGAAAAAAAATAATGGAAAGAGTGAGACAGCTAGAACATAAAGTAATGGGGTCTAACATATGTTTTTAAGAATCTGAGGAGAGGAGAGAAACAATGTGGCAGAAGCAATATGTGAAGATGTAATGGTTCAGAATGTTCCAAAAGTGAGGTAGGCCATCAAGAGACAAGTTCAAGGAGTCCCACAATCCCAAATGGGATTTTAAAAAGCCACAGCTAGGCATATCAGGAACTGATGAAAATCAAAAACAAACAGAAAATCCCCAAAAGCATCCCCATTAAAAAAAAGAAAGAAAGAAAGCTTATCTTCAAAGTAACAACAGTTAAACTGAAAGCAAACCTCAACAGAAGCAATGAAAGTCAGAAGACCAAGGGATGATATCATTAGAAAGTGAAAAGAAAATAACTGCCAAACTAGAGTTTGATACTCAGTTAAGATATACTTTAGGAATCATGGAGACATAAAACATTTCATAATTTATTTTTTAATGTGAAGTGTCAAAACAATGAAATAAAGCTTCTAGACAATAATATAAAAGAAGATCTTCACGACTTTGGTGTAAGGAAAGATGTCTTAAACAGGATTCAAAACAAAACTTAAGTGAAATTTTCCCACATTAAAATTAAGAGGTTCTATTAATTAAAAGAAAAATGTGGATGCTACAACGTGCCACCCATATCAATCCCTTAGGAATGAAGGATTTATTGCTCCATTGCTGGGAGAGTCACCAACAGACATCGCTCAGCTCTTGGCCTCCTTGCAGATTACCTCATCTGTCCCCTTCACAGGATGACTTGTGATGATGGACATGAGATTATAAAACCCTGGCCTCCTCATCCCAGCCTTTGAAGAGTAGATTCAGTTGCAGCTCAACTTCCTCCTTTGCTCAATCCTTCTTCCTCCCCTTTCCTGCCTTTCCACAGGTGTCAATCCCAAACATTCTCAAATTTCCTGCACCATATTCTACATGCTCAGAATCTGCATCTTAGGAAATCTAACCTGCCACAGACATTGTTCAGAGTGGAAGGACAGCCCTGTAATGGGAGAAGAATTTTGTAACACAATTACCTGACAATGCACTGTCGAGAACTGTGAAGGGTCTGAAATTTTACCCTTATTGCAAACTATTAAGTTAGCCTGACACAGTTTTGTGGGTGCTGGCAAAACATATAAGACTCTGGTCAGAGACAAAGGACTATTACCCTCAGCCCAGCAGGGATCATGAGCTTTATGCTTTCATCAGTTCCCCTTGACTCACAACCCCAAAAGAGTAATGTGGTTTGACCTGGGTAGATATTGTGTATGTGATGGGTGTGCATCACAGCTGAGGAATCTCTATCTTATGAAATCCCCAAATTTTTAAGAGACTGCTAGCAAATTTCTTAATCTTTGCCCCAGAGGAAGAAATTACCTCTATTATCCTGAAAGCAAACAAATATGCCCTTGAAAGGGAGACACTACTATATGAGGATTTTTGCTATGCAAAGAACCATTAAAGGATAATCTGGAATAAAAGCTGCCAATGCATTTGCTCAGAAGATATGGATAAATGGATGCACACATATTTAAACTATAAAAAGACCTTCCACACATGAATAAGAAAAAGACACAATCAGTAGAAAGACGGCCAAGGAATATCCACAGACATTTAATAAAATAAAATATCTAAAATGCCCCCCAAACAAATGAAAGCATGCTCAACTTCATTAGTAACCAGAGAACCATAAATTAAAGTCATGACAAAATATCTCTACAAACCCAACAGAATGGTTCAAATTAAAAACAGTGACAATACCAAGTTTTGGAAAGGATATGGCATGAGGGGAACTTTTATAAACTATTAGTAAACGTAATGATCCAACAACTTTAGAAAACTATTTGGCATTACCTACAAAAGATACGTGCAATTTTTGACTGAAAGAAGCTCTGTGGAGAGAAAAGCAGGTCATTTTGGAGCCCATCTTTTTAGTCCTTCCCGGTGTCATTTGACTATCCCACCAAGTCAGGTAAAGGCAGAGTGAGTTGCTCTCTGTATCAGATACTTCTTATAACCTACTTCCAATTCTCCCCACATCACCTGTTGTTCCAGGCAATGCTGAAGTAGCCAGTGCCAAGCAACCTCTTTCAAGAAGACACAATCTGACAGCACCTCCCTGAGGGCCTTTTGTGTAGAACTGCAGGAACCAGCTCCACACCTACACAGGCAACAGTCCAGAAGTATGGGCTAGTTAACCCATAAGGCAGCTCTTGGCCAAAAAAGGATGGGAGGTTAAAGCATCCTCTTTTCTACCCTAGTTGGATGGTTCCAAGATGCATTTCATAACACTTCTCAGAGGTACTGTGAAATCAAACAACCAGTCCCCAGTAGCAGCAGTCAATTTAATTGAGCATTCTGAACCTGGATATACTTCCTTCCCTGTTTCACTTGGCCATCTCACCCCCTTGCTCCCTGGAATCAGTTCCCCTTGATTCACAAATCTCAAAAAGTGATGTGGTGTGGACTGGGTGGATATTGTACATGCAGGGGCTGTGCATCAGAGGTGCATGGGCAGCCTGGCTTTCTCATGTCCTTGTCAAGAATTGTGCAGAGTTGAGATTTTATCCTGCTTGCAGGCTAGCAAGTGAGCTTGCCACCATTTCAAGGATGCTAGCAGAAGACATGAGACTACTGGGTCAAAAATGGTAGACTTTATTACTCACAGCACAGCAGGAAACACGAGCTTAATATTGCATCAGTTCACCTGGGGCAGCATGGAGGTGGGACTAGGTATTGCACATTCTGTGTGTTTGGATTACAACTGAGGAAACCCAAGTTTAGGAAAACCCAGTCTTTTAGAGGGGCTTCTAGCTAAACTTCTCAGTCTTTGTCTTAGGAGATATCATCCTTATTATCCTGACAACAAACTAATTTGCCCTCTGCCCTGAAGGGAGATACTGTATCTTTTATAGAAAGAGGCTGGAAAGATTATCCAGAAAAAAACCTGCCATTGCCTCTGTTGGCTAGATGCACAGAAATGCAAGAGAAATGTGGAAAACTGTATCCAACAACATTCTCCCCTCACTTTCTACACAATTTTTTTTTTCTGTGCATACCACGCTTCACTCACCCTGACCAATCTGACTGGCAGAAGCTAGGACCCAAATTATTCAACTTGTCTCATATAGCATATAATTAATGTTACTATCTGAGACTCCAATCTGTAGTATTGAATTCAACTCAACTAATTGAACAAATTCACAAACCATTAGGGCCTCCCTTAGAAATCCAGGAGACCTTCTCCTCAATATTTTGTATTGACCTTTTCATTTGCCCCAAAACATTAATCCAGGTACATCAGCTTCCACCTGGGCCTGAAAAGCAGTCTGTGGTTCTTGCATCCATAACAACCCTGACCAATGAGGCTGACCTAATGCCTTTTGGGGCCAAGATGCTGTTGTTGATTAATTCAGCTAAAATCAGAGACAAATTTCAAAAGAACTTTTGGAGCTAATGACTCATATCATGGAGATAACTGCCTGCAATGTGCACATAAATAATGAGTCATTCATTATTTCTCTGGGAAGCCAAAATAACCAAGAGTAGCCGCATTTTGGAGAGAAATTCACAGTCACCTGGAATTTACATGATATATTGGTAGTGTTTCCTAAAACAATTGATGGTGTTTTAAGGCCACCCCTAGTTCCTAGTCATTGTGATTTCATGAAGGAGATGAGTTAGTGCCTGGCTTCCAAATAGGAAGCACAGTCCTTACTGACCCTGGGAAGAAAGTATTGCTTAAAATCATTTTGGTCCCCCCAGTGGGATCTACGTCTATCGGGAACACACGTGACCTCTGGCTGACTGCTACAACTCAAGGTTCCCAGTTCAGTTCCCGTAACTAAATCTCATCCTTGTTTGTGGAGAGATTGCCTAAGGATAGTCAGTGCAGCTGTTCCGTCTGTCCATCTCATCAGTCTAGTGCCATTTGTCTATCTGACAGATGAACTGAGTTATGGCTATGGGCCTGGGTATGGAGTAGATATCCAGAGGTATGGGCCAGCATTTTGTATGGGAGGTACAGGAGTAGAAGCCCTCTCCTACTGTTTCTGTGCTCAGGACCAGATGTGTAGGCCTGGTCCTAGGACAGGATGATAAATGTGGGCTGACTCCCTTCCTGGGTTCATCCCACAGCAGATAATCTGCCAGCACATTCCTTCCCATATTGCCCCGAGCACATCTAACCATTCCCAAACTGATTGTAAACGTTTTGTGGCCTGTGACCCACCCCCACTGCAGAGTCTGTTCCCAGTGGGAAGGAAACTCCCTCTTTCCACTATGGCACAAGAGGGGTGCATAGATCAGATCTTCTCCCTGCATCAGCTGCAGATTGAGACCTGCTGGCCATGGGGGACCAACACTCAGTAGTGAAGCTGATCTTGCTTTGTCTCTTCTCTGTGTGAGTAAATGTTCCATCCAGTGCTTGTGTGAGCCACACTTTGCTGGCAACCCTGACACCTGCAAGCCAGGGGGTGAGTTGGGACCCGAGGACTGCTATTCCTGGTGGCAAGCATTACTATGATCTTGATATCCTCCATGCAGTGAGACCACTCCCCTGGAGGTGGGAATACGTGTCCCTCTTTCTGAGCCATAGTTTGGCACAGCGAGCTGGGTGCCAGCAGTCCTACACCTTCCATGTGGGAGACCCTGGTTCAATTCCTGGACCATGCACCCAAAAAGAAAAAAGTAATGGAGGCTCAGATTACCAGCAGGTCTTTGGCATTAAGGAAATGTTTATTCCATGAATGAATGCATGCATATTTTTACTAACGCTTAAAATGACTGGTTTATTTAGATATCAGGGAAAAGAAGTAGTCCTTGCATGGGATATATATTCTCTCTCTCTCTCTCTTTCTGGTCCTCAGTCAACCATTTTCCTCCACTTCTCCAGGATCCTCTGACCACCTCTGTTTCCTTGTCCCTCTTTGCCCCAGCAGAGAGCAATCTCTAGATTGGAGGAATCATTCCTACCTCCCAGTTTCTTTAAGACCCTCTGTATATATCATGGAATCCCCTTCCCCCATGGATTTAAACTCGTATAAAACAAAAATCGGAAAGATTAGTGGGTTCTTTCTGTTTTTCTGCCCTGCAACGTGCTTCCCCATGAGACAACGGGCCAGAGCAGCTTTCCTGCTTGAAAGAGGGAAATATAAGAGGAAACACCAGGACAAGAAGGCATTGTGAACACAGTTATTTCAGAGCATTCTTCTGTTACACCTTGTTTTCAGAGTGCTCCAGGACATAACTCTTGCCCACTTTCTCATATTCATCTCTTTTCTCTCACCTTCCTCTATCTTCCACAAAATGATTTTCTTATTGATCTAGGGTATACCTGCCCTGTCTCTTCTCTGGGTTTTAAATGATGTAATTTCAGCTACCTGAAAAGCGCCCACTTTCGAACTTGTCTTCCCCAGTCTGATAATTCCTAAAACGGTCTCAAGGTCCCACCTCTTCTAAAAAGCCCTACCTGAACATTTCAACTTAGAGCCATCTTCCGATCCTGAAACAACAGAGGAGCGTTTAAGAGCCTGTCCAACTCCCCGCTTTGCCCCTTCTGTCATGACTGAAGACAAAGTGTTCAACTTCGGAGGCTCCAATTTTCCATATCTGTAAAATGGTTTGATAATAACAGCTACTTCTGAGAAAACCCAGGGAAAGCTTGGCACTTAGCTAGTGGCTGCCACCTAGTGGGCCCTCCATAAATGTTTCCTTGGGGCTGGTCTACATATTTCCCACCAGAACCCAGACCCAGTGGGTCTCCCAGCTTTTACTCCACCCCCCTTCAAACAGCCAGGTATCAGATGTGGGCCTAAGCCTGTCAACACCTACCCCTCACTGCCCACTGCACTTAGAATAAAACCAAACTCCTAAACACGCAGCAACACAGATGGGCATCCATCCCTCATTATATATCCCTCATACTATCCCTCATTATGCTGAGGGAAAGAAGCCAGACTCAAAATGCTACACCCTATGTGTTTCTATTTGCATGACATCCTTGCAAAGGCAAAACCATAGGGTCAGAGAACAAGTGGTTGTGGTGGCAATTTTGTGACTGCATGTGTTGGTCAAAACTCAAACAACTGTACACTTAAATGGGTGGATTTTCCTGTATGTAAATTACCTATCTTAATAAAAGTGCACCCCTTCCGAAACACACAAACACACAAACTAAAACTCTGTCATAGCCTGGGAAGCCCTGCAGAGACGGGCCACCCACTTCACCTCCTCTCACCCCTCTCCTCCGTTTGCCTGGAACATCCCAGCCATTCTGGCCTGACTTAAATTCTCAGAGCTGCATCTCAATTATTTATTCAAATCATTCTTTCTCTCAGTTTTCATCTTTCACTTTTTTCCATAAATTCCAGTCACATGGATGTCAGCACCTCTACCTCTCTTATCCATATCTTGTAAATGTCTTTTGCTTTCTATGTCTTTATTGGAGAGTTCCTCCATCTGCTCTCACAATTTTCTAAACTTTCTTTTTCAGCTGTATTTAATTTATTGTGCTATTTATTTCAGCCACCACATTATAATATATGGCTGTATAAATATATAAATATTGTGATATATACCTATATAAGAGATTGTGCTTTTTATTTCAACTATTGTATTTTTCACAATGGCAGAATGAGACAATCAATACTTGAAATGATGAGGACAGGAGGAATATAGAGAAGGAGACAGAGGGACACAAATTTTTAGGTACCTACTTTGAGTTAGACACTTAACCAGAATTTACTTATTTAATCTTGAAAGAATCCTTCAAGATAATTGTTGTTATCCCAGGAGGCTGCCTAAACAAAAATCCCAGGAGAATGTCTCCAAGGCCGTGGGCTGTCTGCCCTACCTCTTGCATTGGTAACAAGCCCACCATCTTGCCCACATGTGTCCTGTGCTCCTCAGCTCGGCCACCTGGCTGCCTGGCCTGGTGCAGGCCATGCCCTGGAAGACACTGCTCTCGGAGGAACTGGCTCCCTGGGCCCCTGGCAGCCAGCACCGTGAGAACAGCCACCACGCTGGACACGGCAGCTCAATGGCTGGTGAAAGGACTGGGGAGGGGTCCCTCTACCCTCTAGTCAGGATGATCGCCTGCCAGGACTCTGTTCTGTCTGACCCTAGCAAGAGCCACTTTGAGCACACTTTTAACACTTGTAAAACAAGAAGCACCTCTGGATCTTGAACCATACCAGGCTTTCCTGAGGGGAAATTGCAAGGGACGCATTGGAAAATTTGTCCTGTTTTGGTGAGGGATGGTGGTGATGGTAGCACAACATTGTGGATATAATTAACACCACTGAATTACATATTTGAATGTGTTTAAAAGGGGAAATTTTAGGTTGCATAAATGTTACTGGAATTTAAATTTAAAAAAACCCAGACTCCAAATCATGGACTCTAGTTAATATGAAGCTAACATCACCATAATACCAAAGCCAGACAAAGATACTACAAGAAAATAAAATTACAGACCAATTTCTTTAATAAATATAGACATAAAAAACTCAATAAAATACTTGCAAATCGAATCCAGCAGCACATTAAAAGAATTATACACCATGACCAAGTGGGTTTTATTCCAGATATTCAAGGGTGGTTCAACAACAACAACAAAAATCAAGTAACGTAATACACCATGTCAATAAATCAAAAGGGAAAAACAGCACGATCATCTTGATAGATACAGAAGGCATTTGACAAAATTCAGCATCCTTTCTTGATGAAAACATTTCAAGCAACAGGAATAGGAGGAAACTTCTAATCTAGATGGTAAGCTGCAGAAATGTGATATACAAGAACTAGAACAGCTTTTAAAAAGTAGAATTTAATAAGTTAAAAGTTTACAGTTCTAAGACAATGAAAATGCCCAAATTAAGACACCAACAAGAAGTGACCTTAATTCAAGGAATTAAGTGGGTTAGGAACATATTTGTCAGCTGGATGGTCTTGTGGCTGGCATCTGTCTCTCCAGGCTCTGGCTTGCTTAATATCTCATGGCAACATCTGCTGGATTCCGAGCATCTCCAAACATCCATGTCTCTATTGTCCACATATCCACATCTGTGTCAGCTCTGCTGTGAAGTTTCGGTCAGCTCTGAGGCTTCTGTTATTTCTCTGTTTCTGTCAGCTCTGTTGGTTCATTTTTGTCTTTTCTGGCTCTCTCCCCAAAATATTTCCTCTTTTAAAGTATTCCAGTAAGCCAATCAAGACCCACCTGGAATGGGCGGAGCCACACCTCCATCTAATCAAAGTTAATACCCACAACAGGGTGTGTCACATCTCCCTGGAGAAGCTCTAATCAAAAGATTCCAACCTACAATATTGAATCATGATTGAAAGAAAGGGCTGCTCCTACAAGACTGGATCAAGATTAAAACATGGCTTTTCTGGGATATATATAATAGATTCAAACCAGCGCACTTCCTGAATGTGATAAAGGGAATATATGAAAAGGCTGCAGCTAGCATTATACTCAATGGGGAAAAACTGAAAGCTTTCCCTCTAAAATCAGGAACAAGACAAGGATGCCCACTGTCACCAATGTTATTCAACATTGTGCTGGAAGTTCTAGCTAGAGCAAGTCAACAAGAAAAAGAAATAAAAGGCATCCAAATTGGAAAGGAAGAAATAAAACTTTTATTGTTTGCAGATGACATGATTCTATATATAGAAAATCCTCAATAATCTATAGCATAGCTACTAGAGCTAATAAAGAAGTACAGCAAAGTGGCAGGATACAAGATCAATAAGCAAAAATCTGTACTGTTTCTGTATACTAACAATGAGCTATCTGAGCAGAAATCAAGAAAAAAATTCCATTTGTAACAGCAATCAAAAGAATCAAATATGAAGTATAGAACATAAAAGACATATACACAGAAAACTACAAAAAACATTGCTAAAAGAAATCAAGGGACATACCACGTTCAGGGATTGGAAGACTAAATATAATTAAGATGTCAAGTCTACCCAAATTGATTTATAGATTTAATGCAATACCAGTTAAAATCCCAACAACTTACTTTGCAGAAATAGAAAACCAACAATCAAATTTATTTGGAAGGGGACGATTCCCTGAGTAGCTAAAAATAGTTTGAGAAAGAACAATGAAATGTGAGGTCTCACACAACCTGACTTAAGGTACAATGGTCAAAACAGCATGGTGCCAGCATAAAGATAGTTATACTAACCAATGTAATTGAGTTGAATGTTCAGAAATGGACCCCCTCATCTATGGACAATTAATCTTTGATAAGGCGGTCAAGCCAACTCCAATGGGATAGAGCAGCCTCTTCAATAAATGCTGTTTGGAGAACTGCATATCCACATCTAAAAGAATGAAAGAGGATTCCTCTCACGCATATTATACAAAACTTAACTCAAAATGGATCAAACACCTAACATTAGAGCCAAGACCATAAAACTTTTAGAAGAAAATGTAGGGAAGTGTCTTAAAAATATAGTGGCAGGGCTGAGCCCCCAGTCTTGGGGTTTGTTCATATAAAACTTAACCCCACAGGGGATAGGTCAAGCCTACTTAAAATAAGGCCTAAGAGTCACCCCCAAGAGAGCCTCTTGTTGCTCAGATGTGGTCTCTCTCTCCAGTCAACACAACAAGCAAACTCACCACCCTCCCCCTGTCTACGTGGGACATGACTCCCAGGGGTGAGACCTTCCTGGCAATGTGGGACAGAAATCCTAGAATGAACTGAGACCCAGCATCAAGGGATTGAGAAAACCTTCTTGGCCAAAAGGGAGAAGAGTGAAATGAGACAAAGTGTCAATGGCTGAGAGATTCCAAACAGAGTTGAGAGGTTATCCTGAAGGTTATTCTTACACATTAAGTAGATACCACCTTATTGTTCAAGATGTAGTGGAGAGGCTGGAGGGAACTGCCTGAAAATGTAGAGCTGTGTTTCAGTAGCCATGTTCCTTGAAGATGATTGAGTAATGATACAGCTTTCACAATGTGATTGTGTGATTGTGAAAACCTTGTGTCTGATGCTCCTTTTATCTACCATATCAACAGACAAGTAGAACATGTGGAATAAAAATAAATAATAGGGGGAATTAATATTAAAATAAATTTAGTTTGAAATGCTAATGATCAATGAAAGGGAGAGGTAAGGGGTATGGTATGCATATATATATTTTTTTCTGTTTTTGTTTTATTTCTTTTTCTGTTGTCTTTTTATTTCTTTTTCTGAATTGGTGCAAATGTTCTAAGAAATTATCATGATGATGAATATGCAACTATGTGATGATATTGTGAATGTTTGCGTTTATTTGGTGTTTTTTTGTATTTAAAAAATAAATTTAAAAAAGTGAAAACAAATTTTAATTAAAAAAAGAAGTACAATTATAATAACGTTGTCTCATCAATTGTAACAAATGTACCACCCTAATACAAGGTGTTAATGATGGGGGGCGTATGGGAACTCTGGGTTTTCTGCATGATTTTCTGTAAACCTTCAACTTCTTTAATAAGAAAGAAACAGAGAGAGAGAGAGAGAGAGAGAAGGGAGGGAGGGTGGAAGGGAGGGAAGGAGAGAGGAAGGAAGGGAGGGAGGGAAAAAAGATCCATGGTGAGGAGTTCAGGGCCATCTGTTCCTCACAGGCTGGGGCTTAGGGTGTCCACTGTGGTTCCTAGTTGTTGTTGGTTGCTCCAGACGCCCCTGTCTGCAAAGCATTTTGAGATTGACCCAGATGTCCCATGTACGTGGTTACCACAACCAAAAGTGCATCTGGAAGCCCTAATAATAAAATGCATTTGTGATTACTAACCCATGATTGCTAATGTCCCTTCTAGTTCCACTGCTCCTTGAAGCTTTGCCTGTGGCAGGGAGGGGGGAGGACATGGAATGGCTCTGGCTGCTGTCATGTTCTCTCTGCCCTTAAAGGGACAAAGACAGGCTCTGACTGGGTAATTCATAGGCTCAGCCCGATGCTCACTACTAGCCTCTGTTAAAATGTTGTATTGGCAGATCTCAGCTGGAAGTCATGTTGCAGAGACATCTCAGATGGTTGATGGGACACTGACCTGCAGTGCCCCCTTTTCCAAGCCTGGCTGGCCAGCCCTGGCCACTCAATTCAGCCTCAATGCCTGAGATTGACCCAGCCCATCAACATTAGAGTCCTCATCCATTACCAGGCACCAGTCGAGGCTGGTCACAGAGTTCCAGAATGAGAGAGCCGTATGTTGTCCAGTTCAGTTCTGTTCTTTGATAGATGAGGAAACTGGGGCCACAAGGAACACAAGGTGACCAGCCCAAGGCCACCTCAGCAGTTGGGAGACCTAAGACATGGAGCCAGGACCCCTGGCCCTTAGAAGATTCTCATTTTTATTCTCGGCTATATTGTGCTCAGAGTGATCTGTGGTGGCGCTCCCAGACCGAGATCCTAGGAGACTTAGCAACAACACCTGGAGGCCCCTCCACTCTTCCTGGCCCTGGGGCAACCCTGCAGTCTTTGCTGAACATTTCTGATATGGAAAAGATGAGTTGCCAATTTTCAGAGTGATCAGAATCAGTGAAGGAAAACCTGAGTGGTGGCAACTCAAGGGAAAGTAATAGTTACATTTTAATGAGGGCTTTCCTGGACAAAACAAAAAAGAGAAAAAAACGTAAAGCTAACTGTGAATAAATTAAGTTATAGTAAGCAGGGTCCATTGGCTGTCACTCCTTTCATACTTTCACAACATGAGTAATTGTACTATTTCTCACTACAAAAAGATTTGAGTTTGGTCTTTGTTTACCATGACAAGCGCTAGGAAAGAATTCTTTGGGATCGAATTAGCAAAAAGGAGACATCATCTGCTGAATTGAGATGAAACTAGCATCCTAGATCCCTTGCTCTGGGCCAGGTACTGAGCCAGGTACATTCACATATCATTACCTCACACAGTCCTCACAGCAACCTACAGTGTGGATGCGTTATTCTCACTATACTGATTTGAAAGTTGATGCTCAACGTGACCAAGTGACAAGCAGCAGCACATGCAGCATATTAATGGGAACAGGTTTTGGAGACAGGGTTCAACTGCCACCCTACAATTCACTAGTCACAAAAGAAGATTCCTCCTTGCAGAAGGAAAGTAAGGATTGGACATCATTTCTGGGTGTTGGTTTTTTTTCCCCCTCTTAATAGCCTGTCTACCCATATAATCGACAGCCCCTTCCAACATGAAAAAGCTAGAATAAGCATTGCCCAAATACCCCTAAAGAGTGGGAGAAAGATCAAAGGATGGTGGAGTTATACAGAAAAAGTCAGGTTTAACAAATGAGTATGAGTCTGAATCATTATATTAATATTTCTTTTAGTCTCTGGTATCTTAGAGCAGCTAGAAGTAAAAACCTTAAATTGTGGAATTGTAACCCATACCAAAGTCTGAAATCTGTTCTACAACTAATTGTTGCAGTATGCTTTGAAATGTATTGCTTTTTTGTATATATGTTATTTTTCACAAAAAAGAAAAGAAAAGTTGATTGTGATAATAAATGCACAGCTATATGATGATATTGTGAACCATTGACTGTATACTTTGGATGATAGTGGTATATGAATATATAATATATACCAATAAAATCCTGTCTGTCTAGAAATAATTTAAGAATCTATTATTTCTCTCCTTCTGTAGAGGTTGGGAAGTGTATATGCAGGGAACTCTGAGTAAGCCTAGTTAAATGAGCTAGAAAATGCAGAAACCACACCAAAAACAGGATGGACTGATCAGCACCATTGAATACAGACAATAGTCAGGTAGAGGGTACAAGAAAGTGTTGCCCTTTCATATAAGTGATAAATTATATGAAATTTCTGGGAGGGGAACTGGCTATCTAGACTCTATGCTCTCCTCTGTGTGCTGCAAGAGGCAGTTTCTGGTTGTGCTTTCTGATAATAATGGATGATAATGAGGCACAATGAACTAAATAGTCACCAAAAATGAGCTGTCTTAGAAGGAAAACCTGAAAGATGGGGTGAGCCAGGGAAGGGAGGCATTGCAGGCTGAGAAGGAAAGAGGCAGGAAAAAGAATGTCTGAATTGTGTATCAGCCAGATTCCCAGGGGTCATTGAGGTTGCAATGGATTACATGGTCCTGTGTCATTTTCCTGCTTAGAACTCTTCAGGAGGAAACTCAAATTCTTGAACATGGCTTGCCTGGCCCTCCTCCCTTGCCTCTCATCCGAACTGCAATATTTTTCCACTTCTACAGTTCTGGAAACCTGACATGTTCTCTTTTACCTCTGGGATTTGTACATGCTCTGCTGGTGCAACAGGTACATCTATTAAATAAATACATACATCAATGAACCGAATTGGAATTGTACTGGGCACAGCTTACTGCCTCTTTTAGACTTTTCGGGTCTCAAGCAGCCATCTCCGTTCAGATACAAAGGGTTATTTCCTCCCCTTTGCCAGCTGGAGCCCAATTTTTACACTATTTTTTTTTATTTATAAATTTGGCTTTATTAAATATAACATTTCTGCACAGTGAAATACATTGCTGAGGAACGAAAAGACAATCCATTTGGAGCCCAATCTTGATGAAGCTGTGTAATGAGCCCATGGAGAAGACTGTGTCCATGAGTCATGGACATGGCTTCCAGGTTATTGGTATTCTGTGCAGTTCCTTAATGAGGAAGACGTAAGGTGTATTAAGTGTTTAATGCTTGTGTAATTGTTAATCAGTGTGCTACTTAGGTATAGTAAGTATCTAATGCCTGTTTAATTGTTAATTGGTGTGTTTGGTCTAGTTATTAATTAGTATGTTACTTAAAAATATAGTGGTAAGTGTCTTTATATTTGCTAGTGGGTGTCTTACTGCATTTGTGTTGGTCAAGTGTTCCTCACTGGTTACTGATTGTGGAAATCCTTTAAAATGGGAACCTCTGGGGCTGTATCAAAAATTGGAAAGATTTTAGTTATGAATCTTTGAGAAAAAGGTTTATTTCTTTAACACAATCTGGCCTCAATATGATTTATAATAAGGATAGAAATGGCCTAAGAATGGCTCTATGGAAAGAAACTATATTACAATTAAAGTTGTTTTGCAAGAGAGCAGAAATGGGACGAGATGATGCATATTCAATAATGGGATGAGATGATGTTTATCCACTCCTTTATCTGTCCCTCTCAGAAGTATTTCTCTGTTTCTGTTTCTTGTGTGACTAATTTGTTTTTTCCATCTGTCTACCTGTTCAGTGTATATTCTCATACTTCTGGGTAACAGTAGCAAATTAATAAAAAGTTCTTAAAGAGCTCTATTCAAATTGCTTAAAAATAAAAAAGCACTTTTAATTAAACATATAGGTTAGTACTACTGAAGTTAAAAAAGTATATATCCTCTGGGCAGCAGGGTTCAAACTTGAGTAATTACTGTAAAAAAAACCCTGACCATTAGGAAGCAACTACTCCTGGAATTTCCCTAAGCTACCAGAGGGCTGCCTTGGGGAAAAGACAAAGACCTTTTCCAATTGTCCAGTTCATAGCTTTAAGTGAAATAGATCTAATAATTGGAAGCAACTGTCAGATCTCACCACTTTCATTTAAAACTTTTAAAACCAAGTTCAACAGATCAGACTTCATTATATCTGTCCTACCTGTTCCTAACCACCTAGGTAAGCATGAGGGAAGGGCGGGTACAAAATGATGGGGGAGATGTAATCTATAAATTCTTTCTACTGGAGCTGAGATTAGAGATGGCAGACAGAAGAAATACTACAGAATAGGTCATGTATGTTAAAATTATTTTTTTCCAATAATACCATTGCAGTGGTAACCGTGGTAATCAGACCATTTTTAAAATATAAATAGCCTTGAGATAGGAGTAACTGAATAAGACGTATTTGCCAAATTTCAGTAAGTAAAATGAAAGGTTCTTGAGAGCAATGGAAAAGTTTTCCTGGATTTAGGCCTGGGACAAATTAAACAATTGCACTATATTTTCCAGAGCCTGGCAGTCAATATTGTCTTGAGATCGTTCATAATTTTAGGTTTTTGTGAAAATAAAAAGAATTTTAACCTAAATAATAGGAATAAAAAATTAAACACAGCTGCAAAAATTGCAGTGAACAATTCTAGTCTGATTCCTGTTTTTTAATGATGACTTTATAAATCAAATAAATGCAATTTTATTCTGTGTAGGTATGTTCTCCCTAAATTTATACATGCTTACTGATAAAATAGGCTAGTATTATAAGTACATTCTCAAAGTTCCTCTTAAAAATAGCCTAAATAGGCAGGTTGCATAAACTGAGCAATGTGCCTGGTTATAATGACACTTATGTAAAATATAATAAAAATAAAATTATGCTGATGCTTCACATATATCCTATCTAAGAAACAGTTAAATTTAGTAAGAGATATAAATGAAATTTTTATAATCTTGGTTGTAAGGATTTCAAAGAATCTTTTTAATTAGTTTGTGCCACTTGTTATCCTTGTAAGTGGAAGAATTTGAATTTGAAGTGGTTTTGTTAATGTCAATCAGTATGTTTTTGTTAATAAGTGCTATGAAGAACGGGGAATACATAATTCTTAGCTTCGAAGAGTTTAAATTCTAGTTAGAATATACGTGTACCAGGGCATAGTGTAAGACAGTGATAATAAAGGAGTAAAAATGCTGGAGGAATTTTAAAAAGCAGATAGATAAAGAATGATCTAAAAGGACCTTTTATAGGAGAAATGACCCTTGTAAGACCTTTAAATAAGCAATTAGCATTTGAATAAATAGAGCTCTGAACTAGTTCTTTTAAGAAGCCATAACTTAATTTTGTGAACTAACATATTCCTGGTATTATTTAGTACTTGGGAAAATGCTGAGAAAAAATTGAGTTTTGGGGGGGAGAAAATCCCTTAATGATTGAAGAGCTGATCATATTTCAAATTTGGGCTCTTCTGATCTTTGAAGGTGGTACTAGATTGGACTGAGAGATTTTAGGCATATTGTAAAATAATCATTTGTGTGTTGTGATTACAAAGTATATTAATGCCTGGATGTATTCCAAATTCAAGCACAAATTTCTTTCTTCCATTATTTTGTAGTATCTCTGAATACTGTTTTGGGAAGATAGTATGCATGTTCAAAGAGTTTTGTAAATTTATTTCTAATTATATGCAGTCTGGATAAATAAAGACTATAGGTGGGTAGACAGGATTTTTATTGTTTTCCATACTAAGATGATAATATTTTCTGATTGACAGGAATTTTGCTGATGTAAAAAGTTCGTGAATGTGAAATTTTGTATCTGAATACAAGCCCTGAAAGGATATGGAAAACTGTAGAAAATTTGAGCAAGTGATTTTTTTTTGTAGTCATTGCTTACTACAAGCCCTGAGTGAATATGGAAAATTGTAGAAAGTTTACAAAGTGGATTTTGTCTGTCATAGTCAGTGCTGACCAAAAATTTCATATGCCTGTTTATATTTTGTTAAAAAAACCTTTTGTCTCAAGCCATGGATTCAGAAAAAACTAAAAAAGTTTAGCTTTCTCTCTGTTAAAATAATGTGGATTGTTAGTCTGCTCTTTACATATATCTTAAATTTTTGTTAGAGAAATAGTAAGTTTACAGAAAAATTATGCATAAGATAAAGGCAACTAGATAGAAAAGAAAAGTAAACTCATATTTATTTGCAGATGACATGATCGTCTATATAGAAAATATGATGGGATCTACTCTATAAGAACTAATAAGTGACTATAGCAAGGTTGCAGGATACAAGATTATTATGAATAAATAAATTGTATTTCAATATACTTGCAACAAATGATTGGAAACAGAAATTTAAAGAAAATATAATTTACAATTCAATGGGCAAAAGAATCTTTTCAACAATGGTGCTGGGATAACTGGATATCCACATGCAAAAAATGAAGTTGGCCTTCTTCCGTAAGCCATGCACAAAACCTAACAAAGTAGATCATAGACCTAACTGTAAGTGAAAACTATAAAACTCTTAGAAGAAAATGCAGGTGTTCATCTGTGTGACCTTAAATTAGGCACCAGTTTCATGGGTAATGACATTCAAAGCACAAGTGACAAAAGAAAAAATAGATAAATTCAATTTCATCAAAATTTTAAAAAACTGGGCGGGCCAGGATGGCTCAGCAGGCAGCGTTCTTGCCTGTCATGCCGGAGACTCGGGTTCGATTCCTGGTGCCTGCCCATGCAAAAAATAAAAATAAAAAAAACTTTTATGCATTGAAATAAACTATCAAGAAAGTGAAAAGACAATTCATAGAATGGGAGAAAATATTTGTAAATATTATATCTGATAAGGATTTAGTATCCATAATATATAAAGAACTCTTACAACTCAACAATATAAAGACAGCCCAATAAAAAATTGGGCAAAGGACAAAAAAAAAATAAAGGATTCCCTCATTATATTGGATATCTATGTCTTGGAGCAGCTAGAAGTAAAAACCTGAAATTGTGGAATTGTAACACATACCAAACTCTGAAATCTGTTCTACAACTAATAGTTGCGTTGTGTTTTGAAATTCACTGATTTTTTTTGTCTATATGTTATTTTTCACAATAAAACAATACAGGATTCCCATATACCACCCTATTATGAACACCTTGCATTGATATGGTCATACATTTGTTACTATTGGTGAAAGCACATTTTTTTATATTTAACTTAGGATTCACTGTTTGTATAGTGCTGTTTCATGGATTTTTAAACAATTTTTATTGTATTACCATATATACAATATAACATTTCCCCTTTTAACCACATTCAGATATCTGTTTCAGTGCTGTTAATTATATTCACAATGTTATGCTACTTTCATGACCACACATGACCAAAACACATCCATTGTCCCAAATAGGAGCACTGTAATTTTTTTAAGAAAATAAAAATAAAAGTAAAATAAAACACCCAAAACATCCCATTCTGAACATCCTGCCTCCCAAATTGTTTATTTTTTGTCTTTTTTTTCTTACTCATCTGTCCTTACACTAGATAAAGTGAGTATCTGTCACAAGTTCTTCACAATCATACAGACAGACCTTAAAAGCTTTATAGTTATTCGATTTTCTCCAGAAATCAAGGTTATTGGATTACAGTTCAATAATTTCAGGTATTTTTCTCTAGCTACTCCAAACACCAAAAGCTAAAAAGAGATATCTATATATCGTACAAGATTAACCTCCAGAATGACCTCTTGACACTATTTGAAATCTCTCAGCCACTGAATGTTAGTCTGCTCTTTTTTTTAAAAAATATTTTTATTGACAAATCTTCACATACAAACAGTCCACACATGGTGTACAATCAATGGCTCATAATATCATCACATAGTTGTGTGTTCATCACCATGATCATTTTTTAGAACATTTGCATCACTCCAGAAAAAGAAATAAAAAGAAAACAGAAAAAACTCATACATACCATACTCCTTACCCCTTCCTCTCATTGACCACTTGTATTTCCATCCACCAACTTATTTTACCCCAATCCCCTCTATAATTTATTTATTTTATATATATATTTTTACTCATCTATCCATACCCCGGATAAAAGGGGCATTACACACAAGTTTTTCACAATCACATAGTCACAATGCAAAAGGTATACTGTTATATAATTGTCTTCAAGAATTGAGGCCCCCAGAACAAAGCTCAACAGTTTCAGGTACTTCACTCCAGCCACTTCAATACACCACAAACTAAAATGGGATATCTATATAATGCATAAGAATAACCTCCAGGACACCTCTTGACTCTGTTTTAAATCTCTCAGCCACTGAATCTTTATTTAGTTTCATTTCTCTTTTCCCTGTTGTGGTCAAGAAGGCTTTCTCAATCCCATGATTCCAGATCCCGGTGAATGCCAAGAGTTCTTTTCCACATTGCCAGGGAGATTTACACCCCTGGGAGTCATGTCCCTGGTAGGGGGGGCAGAGCAGTGAGTTCACCTGCTGAGTTGGCTTAGAAAGACAAGCCACGTCGGAGCAACGAAAGAGTTTCTCTGTGGGTGATTCTTAGCATAATTATAAGTAGGCTTAGCCTATCCTTTGCAAGAATGAGTTTCATAGGGGCAAACCCCAAGATTGAAGGCTCAGCCTACTGATTTGGTTGTCCCCACTGCTTGTGAGAATATAAAAAATTCTCCAAACAAGGAAGTTGAATATTTCCTTCTCCCCCCCGCCACCCCCCCCACCAAGGGGACTTTGCAAATAGTTCTTTAGTCACTGCCCAGATTACTCTGGGATATATCAGGGCATTACACTAACTTGTATAAACCAACAAAATCTCACACTATAGTCAAGATTCTATGTATTTCTGGTGTTCAACTAAATTGACCATACAGGTTAAATTCACTTCCCTAAATACAAATTTTGCAGCAGGTAAACAACTCTCCCTTTGGCTTCACACAGAAGTCGAAGTTTTAAAATATAAACAATGTCATCCTTTAATCTGTATTCTGACCTACATTTGTCCTATCCAAATCAGCTTCATTCATATCTCTAGTCAAAGTTCATCCCTTTTCTCAATTTTTTAAACAGCCATTTGGGGTTCTGCTGACTTTCATAGCTTCAGAGCTCTAACTCTGAGCCTCAGGTAGCACACGAATACCTCAAGTTTCTGGGAATGACCAAGTTACATACAAACAGCTCAGTATCTCAGAATTTAGAAATAACAGCTACAACTTCTGAATATATGTGACTCCTATAAGAGCTTATAGTCTAGGACCATTACAATAGGCCCAACCTGATAACCCATGTTCTCGAATTCAGTTCACTGAGTTTTTATATTATAGTCCATTATATATAGTCCACATAGTGAGGCATGAGTTTTTTTGTTTCTGGCATTAAGTTCAACATATGGCACTTAAGGTTCATTCACCTAGTTGCATGCCTCACAACTTCATTCCTTCTTATGGCCACTCAGTTGTTCATGGTCTGTATACACCATAGTTCCTCCTTCCATTCCTCAGTCATTGTACCCTTAGGCCACCTCCACCCATTGTGAGTCATGAACACTGCTGCCATAAAAACCAATGTGCAAATGTCCATTCATGGTCTCACACTCAGTTTCTCCAGGTATATATTGAACAATAGGTTTCAGGATCACCCCTATCCTCCTGTGGAACCACCACACTACCCTCCAAGCTCTAGGCGGTGCATCTCTCAGTTTCCTACTGACAGTGAATAGGTACATCTCTTTCTCCACATTTTCCCTAGTACTTGTTTCTCTCTGTTCTTTTTTTTGGCATGGGCAGGAACCAGGAATCCAGGTCTCTGGCATGGCAGGTGAGAACTCTGTCTGCTGAGCTACCATGGTCCGCCTTCTCTGTTCATTTTTAAACAGTGTTATTTGCACATCATACAATCCAATCTCAGTATATAGACATGCCTTCACCACCATAAGCTATATGAAGACATTTCCTTTCTTTCAACCTAGAATCCATACCCCTTTCCCATAACCCCCACCTGTTGACATTTAGTTTTGGCATAGTGCCTTTGTTACATTCAGTGGAAGCATATTGCAGTGTTACTGCTGACTATAGATCCTCACTTACTTTGATTGTATACCATCCATTTTCAACACCTTGCAATATTGAATTTCCGTTGTTCTGCCTCATGCAAAAACATTTTTTAATTTGTACATTTAGTCACTATCAATGTACACTCTAGGCCTTCCTAAATTATATGGTCTCAGTCTTTATCCTCTATCTTTCCTTCTTGTTTCATATGTGCTCCCAGCCCTTCTCCTTCTATCATTCTCACATTCAGCTTCATTCAATATACTATATTGTTGTGCTACAATCAGGTAGTATTGTGCTATCCATTTCTGAATTTTTACAATCAGTCCTGTAGCACACTCTGTATTCCTTTAGCACCAAATGCCCAATCTCTACTCTATCTCCTGATAACTTGTGCTCTGAAATTCAACTCTCAAATTTCACTCATTAATGTCAGTTCATATTAGTGAGACCATATGATAGTATTTATCCTTTTGTTTCTGGCTAATTTCATTCAGCATAATGTCCTCAAGGTTTTTCCACATTGTTACATGCTTCATGACTTTATTCTGTCTTACAGATGGCATAATATTCCATTGTTATGTATATATCATATCTTGTTTAGCCACTATGTTGGTTTGAAAAGGTTTATGTACCCAAGAAAAGCCATGTTTTAATCCTAATCACTCTTGTGGGAACAACAGTTTCTTCTAATCCCTATACAGTAGTATATGTTGGAAATTTTAATTAGCTTATCTCCATGGAGATATGACTCAATCAGTGTGGTATAAATTTGATAGGTGGAGACATGTCTCCACCCATTCCAGGTGGGTCTTGATTGGTTTAATAGGAATCCTTTAAAAGAAGAAGCCACTCATCCACTGATGGACATTGGGGCTGTTTCCATTCTCTTGGCAATCATAAATAATGCTGCTATAAACATTTGTGTGCAAATGTCTGTTTGTGTCCTTGCCTTCAGTTTCTCTGAATATATACCTAGAGATGGGATTGCTGGGTCATATGGCAATTCTATTTATCATATTATTCAAACTCTCTGTTCCTTTCTTTGCTGATCTTCTGTCTAGATGTTCTGTCTATTGATGAGAGCAGGGAATTGAAGTCACCAACTATTATGGCAGAGGTATCTATTTTTCCCTTTAGTGTTGTTAGTATTTGCCTCACATATTTTGGAGCACTCTGGCTCGGTGCATAAAATATTTATGATTGTTATGTCCTCTTTGTTTAAGTGTTCCATTTGTTAATATATAGGGTCCTTCTTTGTCTCTTTTAATTGTTTTACATTTAAAGTCTAAATTGTTGCATATTAGTATAGCTACTCCTGCTTTTCTCTGATTGTTTTTAAATGAAATATATTTTCCCAGCCTTTCATTTTCAACCTATGTTTGTCCTTGAGTCTAAAATGAGTCTCCTGTAGATAGTATATAGATGGGTCCTGTTTTTTAATCTATTCTGCCAGCCTATGTCTTTTGATTGGGGGGTTAATTCATTGACATTTAATGTTATTCCTGTAAAGGCAGTACTTCCTTCTACCATTTTGTCTTTTGGATTTTATATGCCATATCTAATTTTTTTCTCTTTTTACCTTTACTGATAGTCTTGATTTCTTCATTCTTCTCCAGACCTCTCTCTCCTGTTTTTTTCCTATCTACCTGCAATGCTCCCTTTAATATTTCTTGCAGAGCCAGTCTCTTAGTCGCACATTCTCTGTGATTGTTTGTCTGAAAATATTTTAATCTCCCTCTCAGTTTTTTTTTAATGTAGAAAAGTAACTTATTCCATTTTAAGCACTTACACAGTTAGTCATGGAGAATAACAGGCCTGCTGGTGAAACAGAGCACCTGAAAGGGAGATGGTATCAAACTAGTGGACAAGGACTAACTCCTTAAAAAAAAAGGGGGGCAAACTCTTATCCAAAAGGATTAATTTTTTTTAAAGAGTCTTTTATTTATTTTTTTAATTTTCTTACATGGGCAGGCACTGGGAATCAAACCCAGGTCTCTGGCATGGCAGGCGAGAACTCTGTCAATGAGCCACTGCAGCCCGCCCCAAAAGGATTCATTTTAATTAATATTTAAAAGACATCAGCTATTGAGTCATTCTTCTCCACTCAACTAGACAGTCTACCTGTGGTATAACTTTCAAGTAAAAACATATATCTTTACAACTAGGTGGTCCCAAGTTTAAAAAAAAAAACATTTCACAGAAAGGAAAGAAATAAGAAACAGCTCAAGAAACACACTAATGAGCAAAAATAAATGGGGAAAGGGGAACATGCAAAATTCCCCCCTCGGTTTTGCAGGACAATTTTGCTAGGTATAAAATTGTTGGTTGTCAGGTTTTCTCTTTTAGAATCTTAAATATATCATACACTGTCTCCTCAGCTCAATGGTTTCTGCTAAAAAATCCACACATAGTCTTATTGGACTTCCCTTGCATGTGAGGAATTGTTTTCTCTTGCTGCTTTCAAAATTCTCTCTTTGTCTTTGACATTGGTCATTCTGATTAGTAAGTGTCTTGGATTATGTCTATTTTGATCTATTCAGTTTGGGGTACACTACGCTTTTTGGATCTATAATTTTATGTCTTTCATAAGAGATTGGAAATTTTCAGTGATTGTTTTCTCCATTAGTCTTTCTCCCCTTTCCTTCTTTTCTCTTTCTGGGACATCCACAGCATGTATACCCATGCACTTCATGTTGTCATTCAATTTCCTGAGACTCTGCTTTTATTTTTCTATTCTTTCCCTTATTTTTTCTTTTGTGTGCCAGATTTCAGGTGTCCAGTCCTCTAGTTCACTAATCCTTTCTTCTCTCTCTTCAAATCTGTTGTTGTAGGTTCCATTGTTTTTTCATCTCTTCTATTGTGCCTTTCATTCCCATAAGTTCTGTGATTTGTTTTTTCAAACATTTAAGCTCCTTTTGTTTGCCCAGTGTCTTCTTTACATCCTCCAAAAGAATCATTGATTTGATTTTTGATGAGATTTTCCATTCCTGTTCGAACATTGTGAATTAGTTGTTTCAACTCCTATATCTCATTTGAAGTGTTGTTTGTTTCTTTGACTGGGCCAGATCTTCAAGTTTCCTAGTACTCCTCATTATTTTTTGCTGGAATCTAGGCATTTGATTTCCTTAATTAGTTTATTCTGGAGATTGTTTGCTGGATGACTTTGTTGTCTATCAGTTATTTGACATTCAGTTCAACTTATTCTAGATGTTTAGCACGGGTTCTCTTTAAATGATCAGAATATTTTAGTTTTTGTCTTTCTGTTTCTTGCACTGTCCATCTGGAGCCCCCTTTTTTTTTCTTTTTTGAGTAGGGTCTCCTCAGATATGTTTTACCCAAGTCAGATTTTCCTAGACCAGATAGGCCCCATCTCAGTAGGAAAGAATAGCCAGCATCAGTATTCCCCGACAGTGGGACCCAGCAGGTTGCCAGACTTTCCTATGATGCTTCTAGACTCTGCTTTTCCTATCCTGCCCAGAATGTGGCACTTGTCTGCTTGCAGCTTCTGACCAGCTTAAAGTGATGTGGTGCCTTTGAGTTCAGCAGACTGTAATTGCTGGGGGTGTGGTTGAGACAGAGGTGTGGTTATAGGATGGCTTTAATTGCTTCAGTTTTCCAGTTCCAGGGTCTGAATTCCTTGAAGGAGGGATTCCATTTAAGCTGCCCCCCACCCCCTTTTCCTTGGGGAAGATACACCCTTTAGGGAGATAACTCCTATCACTTGACTAGTTACGTTGTCTCTTAGACAAGCTTAATTCTGCCCTTGCCTGAGGCAGTGCTGGAGCCTGAGATGGTTCCAGTTCTATCTAATGAGCTGTTAAGGAGTAAAAAAAAAAAACCTTTTCAGAGCTGGATCCCTGCTCCTCAGGTTATAACAATCAAGAGCTTAAGTTGGTACATGGCTCTATGCATAGCTAGGCTCTATGTGTCCCCTTTTCTTGAGGTCCAGCCATTTTCTAATATTTTGCACCACCCAATTCAAAAGCCTGTTTTTGTTTTTCTGTCAACCCCACTCCATCTCTGCCAGGGCAAAAACTCCTAATTCCTTTAGTGTTATTCTAGGTTTATATGTCCTGGGGACCTGTTTTCAGTAGTCAGAATTTGTTAACTCCAAAATTGGAGCTTGGTTGAGCTAAGCTCTTGCTGCTAGTAAAGTCTATTTCCTTTCCCATTGGGGAACCAGCCTGCTGTGTCCATGGGGGAGGGGCAATGGCCTACACAGCATGGGGGGCTTACAGTTCTGTGTGTGATTTCAGCCACTTCATCTGGTCTAGGCTGTTGTACACTGTGTGTCTGGTCACTGATGTTCTCACAGCAGTTGTTGTGTACCTTTCCTGGCTGTTTACAAGTTGTTCTTGAGGACCAAGTAAATTCCACACCTCACTATGCCACCATCTTGCCTCTCAATCAAGTCTGTTCTTGAGGAAAAGTTATCAAAAGTTTTTCTTAACCATATGAGTACTCTGTCTAGAACACAAAGATTTTACAACAGAATAATATTCTTGTAAATGTTTATGTTGACCTTATCATCCTTTATTTCAGAAGACAAGTATTCTCACCTTTAAAGGAAAACTGTTACAAAGGATTTGTTCTTTCACCTTGCAAAAGTGAGGAGTTAAGACAGCTTAACATATTACATAGCAGGTGTTTGGGAAGTATTACACTACTGAAAAAGGATTTTCCATCTGTATGGGTGAAATGTTATTCATATATTTAGAGATTATACAAAAAATCCTCAAGAATTTCTGATATATATTATATTCTGATACTGATTTGTATTATGTTAGACAATGGTATGATGTTGCCATGGTTTAATTATTCTCAGAAAAAGGCTACAGATCATGGAAAGAACCAAATGTACTTGTCAGTAACACTACTTTGTTCTAATGCTTCTCTAAAAGTATATGTGGTCAACTAAAGTCAGAACTTTATCTACAATAAGAAGGGATTTTTTAAAAGAGAAGCAAGACAAATATATACATGATGTTTTACCTATTAATTAACAGAATTCTGGTAAATATGTAAAGGTGAAACAGGAAAAAAACTCTGTTATGGTTTGTCATTTATAAGACAACTGACAAATATTTTTATTTCTCAAATTAGCTTTATTTTAAAAATGCTTATAAGAAAATCAGGGCTTAGATCGTAAGTTCTACAGCTGTCACATCTACTGTTGAGCTTTAACTGTTATTTCTAAATTCTGAGATGCTTTGTTCTTTGAACAACGTGGTAATTCCCTCAAACTTTAGGTATTTGTGTAACACCTGAGACTCAGAGTTAGAGTTCTCCAGCTCTGAAAGTTCAGCATTATTCCAAACAGCAACTATTAAAGAAGTTGAAAAAGAGATTGTACTTTGATTAGGGATGTGAATGAATCTGATCTGGTTAAGACAAAGGTAAATCAGAATATAGGGTATAAGATGTTATTGTCTGTATTGTAAAACTTTAATTTCCTTGTGAGACCAAAAGAAAAGATGTTTATTATTTAGTCCAAATTTTAAATTTTTTGTAGCACACTATCTAATTTAACCTGTCTGGTCAGTTTATTAAAACAACCTAATTTAGCTTAATTTGATATGGAACCTAGAATAAGGAATAAAATCTTAATATTTTTATATAACAAGTTAATGTTATATAGTGATGTGTTTCAGAGCTTTTTGGGCAGAAAGTAAGAAAATATTTGTAAAGTCCCTTGAGGGACTGAAGTAAAAGTGGAACTATTAAACTTCCCTATCTGGGGAATTCCTGTTATTCTCTTAAGCAATAGGGACTCCCAATTTAATCAGCTAGGCTTTTGATCTTGAGGCTTAACTTTATGAAACTTATTTCTGTAATGGCAAAGCTAAGCCTACTTATAATTAATGCCTAAGAATCACTCCCAGAGAACCTCTTTTATTGCTCAGATGTGGTCCGTCTCTAAGCCAAACTCTAGAAATAAACTCACTACTTTCCCCCCTAACATGTTAATCAGACCACTGACCTCTTAAGTCATTAAAAAAAAACTCAAATAGAAAAGTGGAGGCCAAAAGAGATGGAGGTCTGATGAGACTGAGGACCAAATTGGAAAAGTGATCTCTCCAGAGTCACAGACTCTTTGCTAATTAATCTTGTGAAAGAAAATGCCTAAGGTCAAAAGAAGCTGAAAAGCCCCTCCAGATGGCTGGGAATTTGTTGAACCAACTCTGGATGAATCAGATCAAAAGATGCGAGAAACTGAAACAAACCCTCACAAAGCGAAGAGGAAAGTGGAGTCTCTGTGGCCCATCTTCAGGATCCACCACCAGAAAACATGATACATTGATCTCTCTTACAAGCGGAAACCCATAAGCAGAGAGCTCTATGAATACTACATTAGGGAAGGCTATGCAGATAAAAACCTGATTGCAAAATGGAAGAAGCAGGGCTATGAGAACTTGTGCTACCTGCGCTGCATCCAGACCTGGGACACCAAGTTCGGAGCCAACTGCATCTGTCGGGTTTTTAAAGCAAGCTGGAAGTGGGCCAGGTTATCGAGCACAGGTGCTATGGCTGCCAAGGTTGCTCTGGTTAAGGCCCTGAGCCCACCCCAGCCCTGACTGAACTTCATAAGCATTGGCCTTCTGTGTACCCTGGTTCTGGGAGCAGCTCTCCTCCATAGAGAAGCCCACCCGGGCCTGAATTGGAGCCTGGTCTCTACAGGTGAAGGCCTTTGGGATTCATCAGTTGGGATTTGTAACAATAAAACATTTAATCCTCCTAAAAAAAAAAAAAAAAGAAACTCAATAAATCAGAGCACTGACCTTTCAATCCACAAAACAGAAACTCAACCACTGTGAAAAAGACTGCTCCCAGACTACTCCTTCCATCCATCAGGGGCAGTGGCTAACTTGAGCACTGCCCAGGTGGGTTTCTTTTTCCTAATAAACCTTACTCCTCAGCTGCTTCTTATCCTTGCTGGTCCTTCAAACCTTTTTCACCCCCTATGTGGACATAAATTCCAGGGGTGTAAGTCTCCCTCACAATGTGTGACATGATTCTCTGGGATAAGCCTGACCCTGACAACATAGGACATGGCTCCCAGGGATGCGCCTGGCCCTGGCATCATGGGGTTGGTTGACGAAAATGGGGAAAACAAATAAGTAGAGTTTCGGTGGCTAAGAGATTTCAAATCAAGTTGACAGGTCATTTTGAAGGTTACTCTTAGGCAAGTTTTGGCCGGATACTGCAAACTGCCACAGTATGGCAAGCTCCAGCCAATGGTGTTCCTGGAAACCCTAGAGGATATCTTGGGTTCTATACCTGTTTTACTTAAATTTGTTTTTCAGAGATTTATAGCCTACGGATTTTTCCTAAGCTAGATAAACCCTGAAACCCATTAGTACCATTCTCCCCAAGAAAGACAACCAGTTTCATCCCTCTGCCCCATAATGTCAGTTTCTTTTCAGCCTGAAGAATTTAGAAGTGCTGTCATGCAGATCACCAAGATTGAGAGAATGATCAAATGTGAGCATGGAGTTATAAGCGAGAGTTAGGAATTAAAGAATGATTATGACTACTGAATCATATATATATTTTTTCTTTCTGGTATGTTGGAGTGGATAGAGCTGAACTATGATCCACTGGTCTGATCTCTGAAAATGATTATAAAAGTCTTTATCCTGTGCCTTTGTATTTAAAAGCTGGTACTCCCTTTATCCATTCCCCCCCCCTCTTGAAGCAACTTGTGAAGGCAAATTCCCTAATGCTTATGGAAGAACTTAAATCAGCTCAGAACCAACCATTAACTGGTTCCAGCAAAATTTCACACCTTTACATTTGTAAATTGTTTCTGCCTATATTGCTATCTAAATGATAAGAACTCTGTCTCTCTTCCTTTCTGCTTATACTTGCTATAGAAATGATAACTGTGTCTCTTCCATTCAGCTTACACTCGCTATTGAAATTGTAATGACTTCATCTCCCCTTGTTGGAATCCATAGAAAAACCCTGAACTACTTGACTCAGGGAGACAATTTTATGCGGATAGACTATTTGACTTGCTTCATGCCTAGCAATAAACTCTTTCTTTGAAACCCCAGTGTCTCAGGAATTGGTCATTTGAGCTCATGGAGCGGAGAATCCACTGTCTTTGCTTGGTATCAATCAATATACCTCATTACTGTATTGTTTTAGGATTCTATTTGCGTTTACACTTACAGCACATATCAACTTTTATGCTAAATTTTCAACATTTTATGTGAAATGTGGATTTGCCAAAGCAATAAAGCTATGTTTAAGTGAAAAAGATTCTACACTGCTTCAGTTGTTAAATATAAATATACATTCTTTAAACTTAAGTAAAATTTAAAATTCACTTCCTCAATCAAACTAGTACAATTTCAAATTTGTGTACCCACCCACGGCTAGTGGCTACTATACTGAGCACAGCAAGTACATACTGTAATTACGTTCAATGCCTGGCATCCATAAGCTAAATTCCGGGAAGAGGTCCTATTACGCTCTGACTCAGGAAAAACGCTGGTACAGCAGTTCTAGATGTTCTCACGAGGTGGCACCAATAGAACGCCCTCACCGCGCGTGCTGCGAGCGTCCAAACCCGGAAGCTAAATCCTACAGCCCCATCTAGTTCCTCTGGTTTTCTCCACCTCTCCGATAAACACACCGTCAATCTCCTCACATATGTAAGCCAGCGGCCGGGCAGGATGGGCTAGATCGCAGAGCCCCTGGAACTACGGAGCGAGTGGAGGGCGGTTAGTGGTTCCAGCGTGCTGGTTCGGGAGGGGGCGCAGCTCCAGGACAGACAGGTCTGAGCGCCCGACGGTTTGAGGCTTGAAGAGTGTAGAGGTCAGAAAGCCCCGGGTTTAAAACGCGTTCCCATCGCTTTTTCCACCGAAGACGCCAGGGTCGAGCCTGAATTCCAGCCGACCGTACCGTGCACTGGTAGGATCCTCTCCAATGATCCAGAAGTCACGCCCCGCGCTGCTGCAACCCCAAAATGTCGGAGACAGGGTGGAAACGCTTATGGTAAATTGCCGAGAAGGGGAAGCAGGGATTTCGGGATCTGCCGGCTCAGGAAGGGAAACTGGGATATTGCTAAATGACAGAGGCCTTCGGGAAAACTTTTCCGCGCTCCGAATGCGCACAGGGTTGGGGATGTCGGGGAAAGGTGGGAGCTTGACTAAGGGAATTAAAACAAGGGGATGGGGAAGAGGAGAGCTGCGGGGCAACCCTTGGGACGGCCAAGCAGAGTTCCCACTGCTGCTTTGGTGTATGGATGGAGATCCGCGAAATTGCCGGGACCTTACGGGAGAGTGGGGGGCGTCGGGGTAAGGTGTCTACGCCGCACTCAATGAGGTGTGTGTCCAACGGGACACTGCTTTGAGTTGTATTCCTGGAGTGCCAGAGGTGGGAAAACACCTGGGCTGATACATCCAAGGCCCGTTAATAGGCAGCACTGAGCCTGAAAAGTACCCGAGCAAAGTGACCCAGGACCGGAGTGCGCCGGCGGGTGGCAGTATTGGGATAATTGCGAGCGTAGCTACAGGGGTCCTCCGGGTTTCCGTTCTCCGGCCGGCGGCTAAAGGGTGTAGTGCCCCGGCGACGCGAGCCCCGCCCCTTCCTGCGTCCTGCATTGGCTGCCGTCGGTTGGTCGCCGGCCCACCATTGGTGGAATTGAAGGCGGGGCTGTGCACGCGTGTGGTCGGAGGTTGGTCAGTTTGAATCATGGCTGGTGGGTAGATTGCAGCATGTAGGCTGGAGGCGGCCTGGCCGTGGACCCGGACGGTCCTGGGTCCGAGGGTGGTGCCGCCCTCTCCCTGTTTGTGACCCGCTGAGAGGTGAAGAAAGAGGAAACGGAATGGATTTTTTTTTGATCCTTAAAAAGGAGGCAGTGGCTCTACGTTGACGTCTTTGAAATGTGTTTACCTGTTTCTTCGTTTTTGGTCCTCAAGCTCTGACCCCTAGATGTAAATTGAATTTAGGATTTTTTTTTCCAAAGACGACTAATTGCTCGTGAAACTGGTTGCAATGTCTATGCTACTCATTGCCTTTGTGTGAGTGTACTATTTTTTTTTTTTTTGCTCTCCCCTCCGGGAGAAAAGAAAGGAAACTGGAGTATCCATTTTATTTATCTTGAATAACTTCGGGCTCTTTTTAAAAATCAAGTCCATCCTCTACTAATGTGCTCCCAACCACTGACAGTATCTTAAGACCATTCATAATGAAAAGTAGAAATTCTGTTTTTTTGTTTTGTTTTGCTTTTTTCTTAGCAATTATATTACTGATATCTTTTAAACATATAAAAGGTTAATTTCTACACTGCTGGTATATGTTTAGCATTTGGTCTGTGCCTGTAACTACAGATCATTACTCTATCCTTGCTGGAGCAAAAGGCTGGAGGGAGCACTGAAAGATTAACCTATTTAGGGAGGGGGCATTCAGGGCTCACTGAGCTGGCAGTGGCCACTGAACTTTATTCTGAGGGGTTGTGCTCAAAGGAGATCGAGTAGACAGGTGCCATGGAAGTGTTGAGAGGCACTGAACTCAGACCTGGGAGTTAGAGGTGAGGTCTAAGCAGAGATCTCCATGGATGAATTACCACAGAGGACTTGGGACAGAACAACACATCAAAGGTTTCAGAAGGGAGAGCAAGGCAGAGTGCTACTTTATGGCTGCAGAGTGTGTAAGGGGGGGGGGTGAGAGCACAGGCCAAAAAGATAAGGCCATGTGATTTATGAAAAACCTTGCAAGCCAGGAGTTTGGACTTTATCCTGAGAGTAATAGGGAACGAGTAAAAGATGTTGCTTTTTTTTTTTTTTTTTTAATTCAGTGATTATTCGTGACAAGTTTATATGAGGTTTTGTGGTTTCTAATGCATTTGTCCCTGCTTGCATTCTGCCTTTTATTTTTCTTTTTTAGGTTGGTAAATTCAAATTGTACCTCCAGTCACCAATGCACAAGATGATAGGGCTCTGAACGAGAGGAATGGTGTTAGAAATGGGTGGAGGTGGGTGGATTTGAGAGCTGGTTCAGAGGTAGAACGAGCAAATGTGAGAGGCTGAGTCCGCTGGTGCCTGGATTTCTGGCTTGGGCAGCTGGGTTACTAGGCACAGTGGTATTCAATGGGAGAGGGCACCCTGGAAGGGGAGCAGATTGGGGCCAAGGGACGGAGATGAGTTCAGGATTGGAAAGGTAATCTGAGGTGCCTGTGGTCATCTGAATAAGTGGATGTGCTGGTTTAAGTTCTGAAGAAGGTTGCAATTATGGATAGAAGGATGGAAATTGAAGCTGTAGGAGGGGATGAAGAAGTATGGAAGGATTGTTCAGGGGAGGGAGTGCTCAGGCAAAGAGGGAGAACATTTCTGTTTAAGGAGGAGAAGCTAGAGAAGTGGGAGGAAAGCCAGGACAGTTTTGATCCTTGAAGCCAAAGAAAGAGTTTTTCAAGAAGGAGCAAGTAGAGGTCAACAGTGAAGCATAGCTGAGCAGACTGAATGGTACCATAGATTGTCACTTCACATTGGAGGGGGGAAGAAGGGATGGTGAAAATAGTATAAACTTTGACTCCTAGCCAATGGTTTCAAACCTGTGACTTAGGACACATTTATGACCCCTGTGAATTTTAATTTCAGCTGTAAAATGGGTTTAAAATACCTGGCTCATGAGGATGCTGTGAGATTTTGAGGTA
Organism: Tamandua tetradactyla; assembly: GCF_023851605.1. Taxonomy (NCBI): domain Eukaryota; kingdom Metazoa; phylum Chordata; class Mammalia; order Pilosa; family Myrmecophagidae; genus Tamandua; species Tamandua tetradactyla. Next base: position 47,774,354 of record NC_135341.1, on the reverse strand, counting down.
GTAAACACATATGCCTTGCCCAGTGCCACTCTGGGGGCACAGTGGAGGACGGGTTGGGCAGTTGAGGCTGGAGACTGCCAAGGAGGCAATTGGGATGGATTGGTTTAGGACAGGCTTTGAGAGGACTGGTCGTAAAGCGGCAAGTAGAGTCTCAATGTGTCTACCAGATCTCCAGTTTAGATGCCTGGAATATCCCAGTATGGACTGGGGAGGAGGCAAGTTTATGGGGGGCTATTGACCAAGTTTCCTTTTTGGACATGTTAATTTTGAGAAGTCTGTGGCCCCATTGGAGGGGAGGAAAGGAGGTGTTAGGATAGGAAAGGCTGGAGAGAAGACTGACTGGGCTGGAGATGTGGGTGTTACCAGCATCTGTGTTTGTGAAGTTAGGGTGTGGGTAAGATTGCCCTCAGAGGGCTCCAGAGCTGGGAGATAAGAAGACCAGCAACATCTGAGGGCAGATGTAGGAGAAGGAGTTTCAGACGGACAGTCAGAAAAGAAGAAGAGAAGGAGGAGAGAGTGCTATCTCAGAAACTAAAAAAACAAGAGTAGAGGCCATCAGCCATTTCACATGCACCTGAGGTGCCAAGTAAGATAAGGGTGGGAGAGGGACCTTGGGGTATGATGAGTCCTTGGTGGGCAGCAGAGGCAGCTTGCGGGGAGGAGTGGGGCAGGATGGTAAAATGTGGTGGTCTGAGGAGTGAAGAGGTAGCGGAGGTGGTGTGGAGTCACGCTGGAAAGATGGGAGACTTGGGTTTCCAGACAAGGGAAGGAAGAGACCAGATGTGCTGGGAAGAGGGGCTTACTGATGCCACAAAGTGTAGTGTGATACTAAGAAACAGAACTAGTGAGAACACTGGTGAAGAAAAGAGCAGGGCTCCTTTTGTGGGGGGGAAGGGGAGGTTGGGTTTTCAGTTCTAGGTAAGCCGTTATATATAATGAACAATTTGTATTTATTTAATAGTGTTTTAGGACAGCAGTATGCATTATTAAAACAATAGTACAAAAGCTGTTTAATGAGGGAGAGCTGTCTTTTTGATGGAACTTGCCAAGTATATCCTTTGGAGAAGAGACCCTTTTCTTTCTTGGTTGTTTTTCATGTATGTTTTATTTTACTATTCATCTACGCATACACTGGATAAAGGAAGAATCAATGACAAAGTTTTTTCAGTAAAAGGCTCACACTATAAAAGCTTACTTATACAATCATCAAAGATTAAGATTACTAGATTATATTCAGTAATTTCTGGTATTTCTTTCTGGCTATTCTAATACTTTAGAAACTAAAAAGAAATCTCTGCATAATGAGTAGTCAAAATCATTGTTAAATCCCAATTTCTCAGTTTCTCCTCCCTCCCATTTGATCATTCTTTCAGTCTTCAGGGATAACTGGGCAATGACCATTTTAGGTTCTTTGTGCTGGAAAGAGCTGTTGACTTTATGGGGTTAAGAAGATTAAGAGTGGTTGATAACTCTTGGAGAGGCTGGTACCTCTGGGTTTCAGGGCTTATCTAGCATAGCAACTACCCGGAGACCTTAAGTTTCTAAAAAAAATAAATAAATAACTTACTAAGTAAAACATTTATTGAGTCTCAGCTAGAGCCCAGTGTATTCTGTAGGATTTTCAGAAATACTGTTGGTTGGGCTCCTGGTTGCGTTTGTAATAGTGCTTTTTTCACAGCCATTTATGAAATCTGATGCTTGTTTCTGGATGTCCAGGAAGAGAACACTGTCCTTTAAAGACTGCACTGTGGCTGGGAGCTGAGGCCCCTTGCACGTGCTGGGAGAGATACATTTAATCTTTGAGGAAGCCTTGCTTTTCAGGGTGGTGCTTCTAGATTAGCCAGTGTATGTGATTCTGCACAGGTGGAAGGAGAGGTAGCAGGCATAGGAGTGGCTTTTGGATTTTAGAGCTGCAATCTAATGAGATGGATAAATGTGAAAGGAAAGGGTAAAGTGTTTAAGGACATTTGTAACTTGCAAAGGAAGTGGTCACAATTTATATTGTGACTGAACTTAGGTTTCTTTTCCTTTGGCTTGTTCGTGTAATCATCTACAGGTCCCACAGCCAGGGGGCCCTGGAAACCGAAAGTTCTGAGTTAAAATACCACATTCACTTGATTTTGCTTTTGTGAAGATAAGGAGGTGGCTAGTAACTTTTTGCTGCAAGTCAAATAAGGAGGCACAGTCAGTGACACAATTCAGAGATGGAAATAGGCTGCTCAGTAGAAAGGAAGTTGGTAGCCTCATGAAGACCAGAGAGAAATTTCTCTGGAGATACCTCAAAGAGACACGTCTTGTAGCATAAACAATGTCCTCAACAACATTCCAGCATTGTTCATTCCTGGTTATACTTCTCCCTTCTCTGAAGCATGGGGATAATACAAGGTGTCAACCAGGTGAGTTATTGAGAGACCCTTCCAAAGGGAATTCATTGGTCCAGATGTGCAGTAAGGTGAAGGGTACTGAGGTAAAGCTGTTAACACAGTGTCGTGTTGTCTGGCAGTTCCATCCAGCCATCAAAGCCTTCGTGTGTGGGTCCATCAGCGGGACCTGCTCCACCCTCCTTTTCCAACCTCTGGACCTCCTGAAAACACGCCTCCAGACTCTCCAGCCCTCGGTCCATGGGTAGGTACCTGTGCCCTGCATTCCATAGTGGAACTGGTTTCAACAATTTTTCAGATGTCTTTATTGTGTTAAACCGTTAGACCAACTTCCATTCTTTTGCCTGCTCAGTGAGAAACATGGGCCCTGCCCAACTTCCATGTAATGTGTTTTTTGCATTCTCTTTTCCATAAATTTTTTTTCACCCAATATTTCCTATTAATTTAATGGGGTCCTTTCCTGAACAGCTTCCTGGAATCTGCCTGGGTCACATTTGCCCACCTCTGTCAGATTTTATTGTGCTAGCTTGTAACATCATTAAGTGCATTGGCTAGTAAGAGTTGCAGGTAGTTTTCTGTAAATGATGTAAGTATTGAGTGTCTGATTTGTGCTCCCATTTTGAGCTCAGTGCAGAGGGAAGTGTACAGAATGCTTATAAGACAGGAGTTTTCCTTCATGTTGTTTGCAGTGTAACTGGGCAGATTGACACAAACATGCAAATCATGAACACCGTAGGAACTCAGAGTTGATGCACTGTAGAGATTCTTGAAAAAGTGTTGTAGAAAATGTGAGCATCCAGGAACCTGTACAAAGAAGCTTCTGGGTGTGGAGTTCTTTTATGTGGAAATGGCCTGGGTGATTTTCCCTCCCTGCTTCCCTTTTGTCTGTCCTCAGGTCCAGGCACGCGGGGATGTTGGCTGTGCTCCTAAAGGTGGTTCGCACGGAGAGCCTTTTGGGCCTTTGGAAAGGGATGTCCCCTGTAAGCTGCCCTGGATTCTCTCTCTCTCTCCCTCCCTCCCTCTCCTTCGATAACCAGCCATTCCTCACCTACTTCAGCAGCTTTTAGGGATACATGAGTCAGAAGTGGTGGGAGGGCCTGCATGGTCATCCCTGCATGTCTCCGAGCCTGCCACTAACTTGCTTGAGGAGTCGGGGAGATATTACATCTCTGTGCCTTATAGTGATTTGTTAGTGCAGCTATCAAGTGCAGCTCTAGCCCAGTCTGCGGGTGTATCCTTACCCTTGCCACTTCTGTGCAGGTGGGCTGAGACCTCACCCTGTATTTCTTTGCTTGAAGAATTTTTCTGGCCTTAGGGACCCACTAGAAGTGCTAGGAAGTTAATAGCCCTCACCCACCTCACAGCCCTCAACCCATGAAAAATGAGAGTTGGTGTTTAAAACCTCTCTTTCTTCCACCTTGGGTGGAGGGATAACTGAGTCCCGTGCTCTATGCCGACTCCCAGAGTTCCCCGAAAGAATAGAAAAGCTGCAGATGCCAACAGCAGTATTTGGTTTGATAATGCATATTTTATTGGCTGCCTTCCCTCCTGTCTCATTTCCCTGCTCCCACTCTCCTATTTTCCTAAATAAATTACTTGCATGCAAATCATCTTTTGCATGTTCTTTTAGAAAACCTCAGCCAAGAATCTTAAGTCTTCAGTCTTTGGTTTCTTTTTTCCCTCTGGCTTTTTTCTGCAGTCCATTGTGAGATGTGTTCCTGGCGTTGGAATCTACTTTGGCACCCTCTACTCTTTGAAGCAGTACTTCCTGCGGGGCCATCCCCCCACTGCCCTGGAATCGGTCATACTGGGGATGGGCTCTCGCTCTGTCGCCGGGGTCTGCATGTCACCCATCACCGTGATCAAGACACGGTACGAGGTGAGTTGACCACTGTAGTGCCTCAGAATAGAAAAGAGGAGCCCCTGGATGCTTGGGGGGAATTGGCTCAAGTGACCATTGATGCCAACTCCCTGTTTATAATCTAACATTGAGACTGATGCTGTCAGAGAACCCATCGTGTGGACGAGAGTCCATGGTGGCCTGGTCATGCATGTACCTGAAGCCGCTTGGCTCAGTGCTAAGATACAGGCCCCATGCCTGTCACTGCTTCTGTTCTCCCTTTGCAGAGTGGGCGGTACCACTATGAAAGCATCTACGCAGCCCTGAGGAGCATCTGTCGCAGTGAGGGGCACCGTGGCCTCTTCAGCGGCCTGACAGCCACCCTTCTTCGTGACGCCCCCTTTTCTGGAATCTACCTGATGTTTTACAACCAGACCAAAAATATAGTGTCCCATGGTAAGGATAGGGAAGCGGTGGCAGGTGTGGTGGGAAACAGATATCTCTGAGGGGCCATATCCTCTTACCAACCACTTTCTCTGGTATATGAGACTATTTGTATCCTATAAAGTCAAAGAGTACTTACGGCACTGTAAATTGGTGGAGAAGAGGGGGAATAAAGCATGTTTGCAAAAGTCTTGCAACAGTATTTCCCAGATTTGTCTGATCTTAAGATTTCTGGGTCTCACCCAAAGTCACCTAAATTAGGAGCTTTGGAGTGAGATATGGGAATCTTTATTTTACAATTACAACTGATGTAATTCTTACCAGATACCTTTGGGAAACACCAATGGGCTAGGAGTTTGAAGGAAAATACTTTCACCTCCACTATTGTGTTTCCAATTCACATGTTCTGAGCCTTCCATTTGGATGGAGAAGTCTCTAATTTTGAGAGCCAGGCACCTCAGGCATTCTAGCAGATCCACCCACCAAAAAGCTCATGCTGGACTGGAAATGGGCAAAATCGAGGTGCCCTAAACATCCACCCAATCAGAACAAGGTATTGATAAAAACATATCTCTTGGAAATATTGGGCTTTATCTTGATAGCATTCAAATCAGACTAGATAATTTGAGCAAGGAATTATGACAAAGGTTTTTTAACTACTCAGCCCATCTTAATTTTTTTTGTTTAATTTGGTATTTGGAAGTAATTTTAAAAACAAGGACATTCTCTCATATAGCCAAGTATGGTTATCAGCTTCAGGAAATATAATGTATAATTTTTTAACCTTTAGTCCATATTCTAATTTCTCCAGTTCCAATAATGATACTTTGTGTCAATTTTTGTTTTTCTATTTTCAAGAATCTAGGTCAATTATATTGTAGAATGTCCCTCAGTGTGGGTTCATCTGATGTTGCCTTGAGAGACTAGATTCAGGTGTATAGTTTTAGCAAGAGGACCACACAAGTGTTGTGTGTTCAGTGTGTTATGTCAGGAAGCTGATGTCATCTGACTCACAGCGGGTGATGTTAACTCTTTATCATTTGGCTAAGGTACTGTGTGCCAGGTATCTCCACTGAAAACTTAACTATTTTTGCTTTTGTAATCTATAAGTAGCTTTGTGGAGAGTTACTTGAGTCTGTGTAAATATTGTTTCTTTTACCCACACGTTTTAGCATCAGTTAATGATTCTTGCCTGAATCCATTACTCTGATGGTTATAAAAGGTGATTTTCCATCATTTCAGCTACATTTATTAGTTATATCATTACAATCTTAATTCTTTTTCTTGTGTGAATCCAGACCTTTCTGGCTTTGGAGAGACTTAGTGGGTAACTTGCACTGACCTTTATATCATGAATGAAATTTATAACTGAATGTTGCCTTTGTCTTATTTCAGACCAGTTGGATGCAGCCCTTCTTCCCTTTGTAAATTTCAGCTGTGGGGTATTTGCTGGTATTCTGGCTTCATTGGTAACTCAACCTGCAGATGTCATCAAAACTCACATGCAGCTTTCCCCTGTGAAATTCCGGTGGATTGGCCAAACAGCTTCGCTCATTTTCAAAGTAAGGTTGCAGAATAAGTGTTGGTTCTTATTGTGGTTAAGGATCTCTCTCTCTCCTTCCCTCCTTTTTTTTCACCCTCCCTCCTTCTCTCCCTCCCTTCTCACTCCCTACCCCCAGTAGTTTTCACCCTTCATCCAAATTAGAATCAGTTGGGGAACTTTTACAGCTTCTCCTTAGCAGGCAGCCACCTAGGCTGCTTATACCAGAATTTCTGGGGGATAGGGTTTTTGGCATCAGTAGTTTGTAAAGCTCCCCAGAGATTCTAATGTGCAGCCAAAGTTGAGAACCAATGATAAAGACATATATATTTAATTTTTTTTTTTGAGAGGGAGATGATAGGGCAAGAACACTAGGACCACCTGTGATATTTGTTAAACCTTAAGATTGCTAGACTTGGGCGGGCCATGGTGGCTCAGCAGGCAAGAATGTTTGCCTGCCATGCCAGAGGACCCAGGTTCGCTTCCCAGTGCCTGCCCATGTAAAAAAAAAAAAAAAAGAAAAAAGATTGCTAGACCCAGATCTATTGAATCAGGCAATCTGAGTGGGATCTATGAATCTAAGGATGTAAAAGGAAATATAGTTGGGGTAAACACCCACAACAAGCACATTGTTTTGTTTCTAGGTTCAAAATGTTATTATTGAAAATAAAAAGTTGATGTAAAGTGCACTAAAGTACCGTTTAAAAGCCACTAGAGTGCTCTTTTGGACCATAAACATAAGAGTCCAAATTATGAGGGAGGAGGGAGAGATGTTCTGTCTTTAATTGTTATAAAGATAGGGCTGCTAAGAGCATACAGTGAATTGTTAAAAAGTGCTCTTTCCAGGTGGATGAGTTACAAAAAAGTCCCCTTCCCTTCAGGCTGAAGCCAGGGCCCAGACAGGCTGACCTGCCTGGATTCAGCTGCCACTTGGGCCTCAAGTGCCTCTGTGTAAGCACTCCTCCATAAAGTTGTTCAATTAAGAAATAAATTCCCCTGGATAAAGCAAACCTAAAAAGGTCAAGTGTAGTGATGGATCCCTGGACCAGATAAGTCCTGAAGTGCAGAGGGGCCAGTCCTTCCAGAACATTAACTAGTTCCATCCCCCATCCCGTATTATCAACAGACCCTTCTAATATGAAAAAGTTAGAATAGGCATATCCCAAATACTCCTAAAGAGTAGGAGAAAGATCAAAGGTGATGGTGGAGTTATACAGAGAAGGTCAGGCTTAACAGATGAGTATGAGTGCTGAAGCATTATACTGATATTTCTTTTGGTCTCCAGTATCTTGGAGCATCTACAAAAAAAATGAAAAATTGTGGAACTGTAACCTATGCCAAATTTAAAAATCTGTTCTATGACTACTTGTTAAAATGTACTTGGAAATTTATTATTTTTTTGTATATATATGTCACAATAAAAATAAATTTAAAAAAAGGTAAAGTGTAGCAACTATGGGGAAAAAAGATCTTTTTTTTAGTTCAATTGGTTGTCTCCTTGGACCCATTATTCACAGTTTTGGTAATATATGAAAGACTAGAAACTAAGAATAAAAAATGGTTCTCACTCCTGTGCCAAGTGGATAATTGATTGTCTTGTTACTTTGCTTCTGTATTGACATTTGTTTTCATGGTAGGACTATGGGCTACGTGGCTTCTTCCAAGGCGGCCTTCCCCGGGCCCTTCGCAGAACTCTGATGGCAGCAATGGCATGGACAGTCTATGAAGAAATGATGGCCAAGATGGGCCTCAAGTTATGACTGAGAGAGAACTGGGAAAGGGTGAGATCTTTTGCCCTACTTGGTTTCTGCCAAGGGCTGTTTCATCTCACCGTCTTGGAATAAGAAGGTGCAGTCCTCCCCGGGGAGCCAGGCAGAGACGATGCCTTTAGTAACCCCATTCAAGTAGAGGAGAGAGAAGGGCCTCAACTTGTGCCTTTGGAATCTCCCACAAGAAGAGTCACTGACCCATACATCACATGGGGAAGTTAGGAGAAGGCTTGCAAGCCCCCTCAGAAAGGCATTGTCCAGAGAGCTCGCTCAGGTTGTTCCGCTTCAGCTACCCACCTATACCACGATGCCTTCTTGGATATGTTATTGGGTGAGGAATTGCGAAGCAAGAGACACTGTAGGCCGTCTGCTGTGTCTGAAGAGTTCCAGTTGGGGAAGACCGGAGTTGAGGGGAGGGGACTTCCTTACACCAGGTTGACACCCATGTCGGAGGTGATGTTCAGAGAAAGAATGTTAGCATGAGGAAGAAAATAGGCCATTCATCAATTGGCTCCTTATCAGCTTCTCAGAGCCTCTAGAGAATGGGGACCAGTGGCTTCCTAACCTCTAAATATTGTCCTAATAAAATTTTTGATCTTTGGTCTGAACTGTTTCAACTCTAAGTGCTAGAATTTTCTGCAACAAAAGTTCTGATAAATACAATGAAGCATTGTACCGCTCTGTTTTAAAATAATGAAATCGTTCTAAGATCGCTGGCTCTTGACCTATATTGGTTCTTAAAACCCTCCAATTTTTTAATAGCTTTATTTTTCATATCACATAATTCATCCATTCTGAGTATACAATTCAACGATTTTTTTTTTATTAACTTTACTGAGTGGTATAGCCATCACTATAAATCAGTTTGAGAACATTCATCTCAGATCTCTCATGCCCTTTTCTAGTTAATCCCTGTTCCCGTTCCCAAGGCAACCAGCTAATCTGCTTTTGTCTCATAAATTTGCCTTTTCTGGACAATTGAAATGTACTGCTAATTTGTGGTCTCTGTTCTCTTAGCATAATGTTTTTGAGGTTCATCTGTGATGTAGCATGCATCAGTATTTTGTTTTTTTTTTATGTTCCACCAGGAGTATACGAGGGTACTGATTTCTCCACATCCTCAACACTTACTGTTTTTTTATTTATTATAGCCATTTTATAGGTTAGTCCAACTTTTTCTTTCAATTTAGGAAAGGGCTATTATATTATCCAAGCAGTAGAAACTGGTTTTTCTCGTGAAGGGTAAATTTGATCTAATGGTTAAGAACATGGGTTCCGGATCAAGGGAGTTCCCTGGCTTGCACCTTATTGAGCCTGTGCCTGGGAAATGGGGATAGTAATATTTCCTACCTCCTAGGGTGGTTGTGAGGGTTAGATGGAAAATGTTTCTGCCGCACATTAAGTATATTTAGTGATTTATAAGTGTAAAATAACTTCACACTTAAAGCTTTAGGTTAAATGCACTATTCGAAATAAGAATTTGAGTAGGGGTATGGGAAAGCATAAAGTAGGGCCCCAAATTCATGGTGGCACTAAGCTGCCAATCATAGCCTGTTAGCCTGTGTGCTGGGGAAGGCAGGAGAGCTCTTAAGACTGGAAATGATGCACCTAGACATGGAAGGAGTAGCCACCTCCTAAGAACTTGGACTCTGGGAAAGGATGTTGCAGGACCTTTTTCAGGGGTCCCCTTTTCTTCAGCCTCCTTTTCCCTTGAGTCCTGGAAACCTCATGCCAAGTGAGGGCCCTGCCAAAGGCTCCTGGTAGAGAGGGGCAGAGATAGGTTGGGAGGTGTGTCTTTCCAATGCAGATTTGTTCTCCTTACACCTAGCTGGTGAATTTTGACCACCACCATACCCTTAAGTGCTCCTCATTTGTTCTGTTTTGAGCAAATAATCATGCTATAATTTGTGCAGATAGTCTAATATTCTCTAAACATGGGGTAAAACTGAAATCTGCCTCTGAATCCTCACTCCACGTGACCCCAGAGCATGCCCCAGGCCCTGAGAACTTGTTTTTTTTTCTTCTGGCTTCACACTAGAATTAATAGTTCATCTAGTTCTCACACACTAGTTGGCTAGTTTAGAAAGGAAGTTGCTAGTTAGTCTCATCTACCTTTGGAAACTGTTTTTTTTGGAGGGGTGGTGGATCATGGACCAGCAATTGAACCTGGGTCTCTCCCCATGGCAGGCAAATATTCTACCATTGAACAACCTGTGCTTCCTTGTCTGTTTCCTTTTTGTTGTGTTTTGTTTCCTTGGCTGCCTCAGACTTAAAGTAAATTATTTAAAGGTGGAGCTTTGTAGGAGGAAGTTAGTTTTCTGGCAACTTAAGATAAGACCTAGTAGGATAGGAGCCAGGAATATTCTAGCAGTTTTTATTTATTTATTTTTGCGTGGGCAGGCACCAGGCCCGGGTCCCCATAATGGCAGGCAGGATCTGCCACTGAGCCACCGTCACACCACCCTCCCCTTCCCTTTACCCCTTTTCCTTTATGAAAGTTTTAAAAGCAGATCCCACACATTACAACTTTGACCCTTCCATACTTCAAAATGCATCTCTAAAAATTATGGACATTTTCTTACAGGCTTTTCATGTTATCAAATTTCATTCCCCCCGCCCCCCCGAAAAATTTAACAGAGATATTTGCACATTCACCAATACCCAAACCTTCTTCAGATTTCCTTAATTGCCTCAGAAATACCTTTCTACAGTTGAGTTACTTGAATCAGGATCCAACAATGTCCACACGAGACATTTCGTTTTTTAAATCTCTTTAATCCAGGACAGCACTCCTTCCTCCCTGCTGTTTTGTCTGATATTATCCTGTAGAATGTCCCACTTTCTGGATTTGTCTTTTTGTGGTTTTAACTTTGTCCTCTTTCTATTTTCTATAAACTGAATGTCAGATCTAGTGGCTTAATTAGATGCAGATCCAGCTTCTTAGACAAGAGTAGTGCATGGTTAGTGCTGTGTAACTGATTGTATCACAACAGGACACCCTGAGGATGTGGCTGTCCCATTTGTATTAATACTGAAATGGTTGAGTGGGTTCATGTGACAGCTTAATCATTTCATTATCAAGTTTCAATCAACCTTTCATCTGTTGATAGTTTGCCTAAATCAACTATTTCATTAAACTTTGCAAGATGGTGATTTTCTAGTTGTATTCTATCTTCCACATTTGTTAGCTGGTATCCTTTTGTAAAGAACTTTCTCTTGTTGACAAAGGCAATTTGGTTGACTTGAAACACAGCCAGTAAAGAAAAGGCAAGACAAATGCAGAATTCTTATCTGTAGTTATCAATTTACTGAATATGGAGTTGGTGTGGTAGTTAATTCCAAAAAATATGTAACCCCCTAACATATTTCTCCTGTATTTTCAGACATTTTCTTTACATACTCAATATCGTACCTAAAGATATGACAGGTTTTTCATGCTATCAAATATCCACTCTCTTTTCACCTTTCTTCTGTTGTCTTATGCTTATTTTTTAAATTCAGTTTCAAATTTCGTACTCTACCTATCTAGTTGTATTCTCTCAAGTTTGTGAATAGTGAATCTAAGCCTTAAGTCTATCAATACTCTACCTACAGGTTCTCTTTCCCCTTATCCTGTAACCTGTAATGTCCTTTATCATGTACTTCTGTTTCCTGTATTTTCTATAAATGGGTGACTGAGCCTTTGCCATCCTGGCAGAGGGAAGGGGATATGGACTCTACCCTGACTTTTACATTTTCCTCTCATATTTCATGGTCAAAGCAAGTCACTTGGTCTTATGGGTCTATTGCCTAGCTTCAGGGTAGGTGGGGAAGTTGACTCCCCTGCTTCCTGACCCAGTTCCTTTTCAGTGAATGGGATATGGAAGCCAAAATCTGAGCATTAGTGGGGAGTTGCTGACTCCAGGCTCTGTCTTTAGGCAGAGCTGGGGTAAACACATATTGACATCTTTATCTGTGCCCATCTAATATATATGGAAAACCATGAGTTCGTATTGATACCTACCTCCCCATTGCCTACTTTGCTTAGCCCCACTATTCAGGCCTTAGGGAAGGGGAAGTCACTGTCAAAGAGGAATTACTCTTTACACAATATATATTTTATTTTAGAAATTTATCGTTAATACAATATTATTTTCTAATTTATAGCCCATTTTCAAATGTTACTAATTATCCCCAAAACATGTTCTTTAGAGCAATTTTTTCCCTGATCTAGGATCCAATCCAGGAACACTATTGTATGTAGTCACCATGTCTCTTTAATCTTCTTTAATGTGGAACAGTCCCTCCCCCCCCCCTTTTTTTTTTTGCCTTTGATGACATTGACACTTTTTAACATTTCTGGCTTAATTCAGTTTGTATGATGTTTCCCCATGATTTGATTAAGGTTATAAACCTTTGTCAGGAAATAATGTTCTGCCTTTAAAAAAAAAAAAAAAACAGCTTAAGGGCATACAACGGTAGTTTAGTGGTAGAATTCTGGCCTGCCACGCGAGAGACCTTGTTTTTTCCCCTCCCATGCACTTCCTGAGAGAAAGAAAGAAAAAACAAACAAAAATTCAACAAATGGTACTGCAATAACGGGATACTCACATGGAAAAAGAGTGAAATGTGACCCCTGCCATACAGCATACCAAGAAAAAAAAACCCAACAGCTTTATTGAGATATAATTCACGTCATAAAATTCATCCTTTTAATGTGTGTAACTCTGGTTTTTAGTATATTCACAAAGTTGTGTACCAGTCACCACTAATTCCGGAATACACAATATATTTTGACCTCTGCTCACAGTCCCTATTTCGTGTAGAAATTTTAGATATCTTTTCCCGTGTCTTCAATCAGTCCAGCACAGGTGGATTAGAGCCCTCTTGTGGCATCGCTAAACCATCTTTATTCTTGGATGGGAACTCTGATGGTTAGTGGAGGGCCCTCCGTGCAGTCAAATTGGTTAGGAAACAACCAAAAAAAATGCGAAACAAAAAAAATCCTGGCACCTTTCCCCCCTTCCCTCAACACATACCTTTTTCTCTTTGAAGAGATTTGAAACAAAGAACCAAATTTGAAACTGACTGTAAGCCCACTTTGCGGTAGTCACACATATAGGTAAACTATAGTTCAAAAGATAGGGATTCTCCATCCTGCTATTGAAGTGGAAATAAAGGGAGTGACCTAGGCCCTCCTCCAGGCGCGGGTCAGCCAAGCCCCAAAGCAGCCTCTGGGCTTGTTTTCCAGCTCCTCTGCTAACTCGGTCCGCTCTAGTCTGAAACCGCGTAAAAGGGTTCACCGCAAATTTCTGAATGCGGATGAAACTTTCTCTCATTCTGTTGCTTCCTCCCTAAACAAGTTAGGAGGTTTTAAGATTTTTCACCAGCAGTTTGGAGGGCTATTACTATTTGAGGTAAACCAAGGTTAGAGTGAGCCAATTCCTGAGAGGTGCCTAGTAATCTTGACTTTGGAGGACTGCCAAACTGAGATCACCAAGGTAATGCCTCTTCCGGAGCTCTGTGCATTTCTAATTTCTTGTTGACTGTAAATTCAACAAAATGCTGTCTTCTCAAATCCTGGCTTTTCTTTCTTAGCATCAGCCTCTAGGTGTTAGCTCAGCTTTCAGGTCCTCCTCAGGAATCACTAGTTTAAGAAGCTGATATATTGTGGAGTCCAAGTGGTTTTCAAACTTGGCTGCATATTGGAATCATCTGGAAAGCTTTAACAACTATTGATGCCTGGGGCTCACCCCCAGAGATCCTGATGTAATCGGCTTGGGTTGTGTCCTGGGCATGGGAAGTTTTAAACGCTCCCCTGGTGATTCTGCGCAACTGAGGCTGAGAACCTCTGAGCCCTACAGGGCAGGATTCACCACTCAGCTTCCCCCAACCGACAGTCGAAGGGTTAACCAGGGCCACACAGAGGTGACCGCCAGTGGCGGTTGGAGGAGGGTGAGGGCGGGGAGCCGACGGCGGGGGCGTGGCTTCGGGGTACCCGGGCTCAGCCAAGCCTGAGAAAAGGAAAGGCGGGAGCGTCCAGGCCTCTGCGGCCTCCGGTTTCTATTTACAAGCGGAAACGCCCCCTTTTTACAAAACAAAGAGAGAAGCGGGACTCGGGTGCCGCGCGAGGAGCCGTGAGCTCCTCGGGTCTGCCCCTACGGCGTCCGGGGCGCTTCAGCATCGGGTGGAGAAAGAAGATGGAGGGAAGCCCGGCGAGCGGCCTGCGCTCCGGGTCCGACAGCCCCCGGGCGCCTCCGAGAACGACGCGGGCCATGGAGGAGCTGCAGAGCCGCTTGCAGGAGACCTTGAACGTGCTGACTCCACAGGAGCTGCGCACCTTTCGCGTCATCCTCAAGACCGTGGATGAACAGCCACGCGTGAGTCCGCTGCAGCTGGAGCTGGAGGGTAGCACCGCGACCGGGCTGGCCCGCCTCCTCGCCAAGCACTACTACCTGCCCGCGGCGCCGCGCGTTCTCACCAAGGTGCTGCAGCAGCTGCGCCGCGCCGACCTGCTTCCGCGCTGGCAGACCTACGCGGCGGGCGACGGCGCGGGTGAGCCGGGAGACTGGCTCGCTGCCCGGGGATTCCCGGGCTCGGCAGGGGGAAGAACGGGGGGAGGGGCAGTGGGGGGGCTAGGAGGGTCGGTCCTAGGGTTGGCCCAGTCGCCTTGGGGGTTCGGCGACCGGTCGGGAGGGGTGGCATGGAGCCCAGGTGAGCGACGGGGGTACCTGGCTTGACTAGGGGGCGGGGCGTCAAGGGGATGGTGAACCGGGGAATTCCAAGTGTCACTCAGTCGTGTCCATCAGGGTCGACCACATCATTTTGCGGTGGGTTCAGAATGGACTCGGCTGGCTTGAGATGAAAGAGGGAATCTGCATTTTAGACAAGTATCACCAAGTGATTCTGATAAGGAAAGTTTGTAGATGGTGCAATCAGAAACACGGTGAAATCCCCTCAGCCACATCGCCTGTTTGTATTGGGGGCGGGGGGGGGGTGTGCACTTCTGGTGCATCCTTGGCCAGGAATCTGCGAAGGTAGTGGCTTAAGAAATACACTAAGAGGTTGAGGGGCTTAACCTCGCCCCCAGTTAAATAAATAGTCGTTTGTGTATTCTTGTGTGTAAGTGTGTATGTGTGTGTGTATAGAGAGCAAGAGAGGGAAGGAAGAAGAGACACTTACATGCAGCGTTGAGGTAGACGCTAAAATACTACTCGTGGTCTTTGCCTTCAGCACGCTTAGGCACTGGTTGATTTTAGGTTTGTTGCTGGTATGTAGAGGTCTTTGTAATGAATGACAGCTGTAATTGCCCAAAAACATGGCCTGTGGGCAGAATCCCTGTGGGTCCTTGATTCTCCCTTCCTTTACTCTCCTACACTTGGCACCTGCACAGTACCTATATGTACCTCAGAGCTTAGTTGTCTGTGTATCACACTTTTGTTATCATCATTTACACTGTTCTAGTTTGCTAGCTGCCGAATACAATATACCAGAAACAAAATAGCTTCTAAAAAGTAGAATTTAATAAATTGCTAGTTTACAATTCTAAAGCCGAGAAAATGTCCCAATTAAAGCAAGTCTGTAGAAATGTCCAATCTAAGGCATCCAGGGAAAGATACCATGGTTCAAGAAGGCTGATGAAGTTCAGGGTTTCTCTCTCAAGTGGAAGGGCACGTGGTGAACACAGAATTTCTCTCTCCTCCGGAAAGGCGCATGTTGAACACGGTCAGGATTCCTCTCTCATCTGGAAGGGCACATAGTGATCATGGCATCATCTCCTAGCTTCTCCTGGCTTCCTGTTTCATGAAGCTCCCCGGGAGGCATTTTCCTTCTTCATCTCCAAAGGTCGCTGGCTGGTGGACTCTGCTTGTGTGGCTATGTTGTTCTGCTCTGCTCGCTCTGAATCTCTTTCTTTCTCCAGAATGTTTCCTTTTTTATAGGACTCCAGAAATTTATCAAGACCCACCCAAATGGGTGGAGACATCTCGTCATCTAATCCATATTAACAGGACACTCTCGATTAAATCCATCTCCAGGGAGATGGTCTGATTACAGTTTCGAACATACAGTATTGAATAGGGATTATTCTGCCTTTATGAAATGGGATTTAGATTAAAACATGGCTTTTTCCCCTTCAGGGAATGGTGAGAAAGAGGGAAAATTCAACTTCCGCAAGTTGAATTCTTGATATTCTCTCAAGCAGTGTGGACAACCAAAGCTATAGGCTGAGCCCCCAATCTTGGGGTTTGTTCATATGAAACTTAACCCCACAAAGGATAGATAAGGCCTACTTAAAATTAGGCCTAAGAGTCGCTTCCAAGAGAATCTCTTTTGTTACTCAAGTATGGCCTCTCTCTCCAGCCAACACAACAAGCAAGCTCACCACCCTCCCCCTGTCTATGTGGGACATGACTCCCAGGGGTGAGGACCTTCCTGGCAATGTGGGACAGAAATCCCAGAATGAGCTGAGACTCAGCATCAAGGGATTGAGAAAACCTTCTTGACCAAAAGGGGGAAGAGTGAAATGAGACAAAATAAAGTGTCAATGGCTGAGAGATTTCAGAGTCGAGAGGTTATCCTGGAGGTTATTCTTAATGCATTAAATAGATTATCACCTTGTTAGTCAAGATGTAATGGAGAGGCTGGAGGGAACTGCCTGAAAATGTAGAGCTGTGTTCCAATAGCCATGTTTCTCGATGATGATTGAATAATGATATAGCTTTCACTATGTGACTGTGATTGTGAAAACCTTGTGTCTGATGCTCCTTTTATCTACCTTATCAACAGATGAGTAAAACATGTGGAATAAAAATAAATAATAGGGGGAACAAATGTTAAAATAAATTTAGATTAAATGCTAGTGATCAATGAAAGGAAGGGGTAAAGGGTA
The DNA here is from genome assembly GCF_023851605.1 of Tamandua tetradactyla. Taxonomy (NCBI): domain Eukaryota; kingdom Metazoa; phylum Chordata; class Mammalia; order Pilosa; family Myrmecophagidae; genus Tamandua; species Tamandua tetradactyla. The sequence continues at coordinate 47,757,511 of NC_135341.1, read as the reverse complement.
TGGTACGTATGAATTTTTCTCTGTTTTCTTCTTATTTCTTTTTCTGAATAGATGTAAATGTTCCAAGAAATGATCATGGTGATGATTATGCAACTATGTGATGATATTGTGAATTACTGATTATATATGTAGAACGGAATGATCAAAAGTTAAGAATGTTTGTATTTGTTAGGTGTTTTTTGGTATTTAAAAAAAATAAATTAATTAAAAAAAAAAACATGGCTTTTCTATGGGACATGCATCCTTTCAAACCAGCACATACACTGAGCCCTTTTTTGCTGGCAGAGTGTGCTTTTTTTTAGAGTCATCTAAACTATATATGGAAACATGCTGGAGGCATTCAAGGATACTTGAAATAAATTCTAAGAGATTACGTTTAATTAAAAAAAAATGGGTCTAGTTACTCTGCTTCAGCTTTGCCTTCACTGATGTCTTGGTCTCCTCTTTGGGAAGTGCATCTTGTCTTTTTAACCTCTGGCCTTCATCTTGCTGCCCCTGAATTAGACTCAGATCTAAGGAGTTATACTTTAAGTTTCTAGATTTATGGGTTTGGGATGAGCGTTCATAGTCCAGAATCAGATTGTGGCCTACTGGACCCCAAAGCATAAGAGGTAACTGAGCTCCTTGAGGGCAGGGTGGGAGTCTTGTAAGAGAAAGGACAGCAGATATTGATTAAAGAGGTAAAAAATGAGAAATAGTAATGCTCAGTTTCTGTTTTATTCTTTTTATGACAATTCATTCAGTGATTCCAAGAAAGATTCTGAAGAGAAGTTATGACTGTGTAGAAGATGAATTGGTAAGATTTTGAGTCTTACTTTAACAGTATGCACTGGTTAAAGATAGTATTTAGCTACCATTTTTGACATTTTTTTGTGCTCCTTCTCTTGGGTAAAAGGGGGCAGTCAGTATGTTTGTCTAAAGTGGTCAGATCTCCTTGCTTCCTGTTACAGTAGTTAAAACATTAGCCTGTTTAAAACACTGTATGCTAGATACTTTACTGGGTACTTGGCATGCATTAATCAAACAAGGTAGGCACTGGTATTATCTCCATTTTACAAATAAGGAAAGTGAGGCTTTGAGAGAATCAATGGCTGGTTTTGTGACCTTAGACAACCTGTATAAATTACTAGCTGCAGGTCTTTTTATTATGGAAATTTTAAGAACCTACACAAAAGAGAGAACAGAAAAGTGAACCTCCCCAACCTCTAGCCCCAGGTACTTATCACCCTGCTTCAACAATTAGCAATCTTGTTTCATCTCTTCCTCTCCCCTCCATTATTTTAAAGTAACTCCAGATACCATATCACTTTCATCTGTTACTACGTCAGTATGTATCTCTCAGAAAGGCTTTTTGAAAGCATAACCACAATACCACTATTATGCCTTAAAACAAAAAAATTTCTGCAGTTAGTGTTTATATTCCCTTGACAGAATCTTAGATCTTTCAGGGTTTGTTGGTTTGAATCAGGATTCAAGCAAGGTCTACAAATTGCATTTGATTGGTTTGTCTCGTTTAGACTCAATTGATCATACTTCTCCCTCTCTTTAAGCTTTTCTCTTGTTATTTATTTGTTGAAGGAACCAGATATTGTCCTGTAGAAGTTCCCATGTTCTTGATTTTGATGGCTGCAGTCCTATGTTGTCATTTACTATGTACCTCTATCTACTGTATTTCCTTAAACTGGTGGTTATGGCTGTAGGAATTGAAAAGTTGAGATTGGTTTTATTAGTCATAATCCAATAAAGGTAATTGAGAGAATTACAAATCAAGCTATGCCCTTTTCCCCCAGAACTGTCAGTCTTTTGCCACTTCTCGTTCATCCCAGAGGAAACTTGTCCCATGTGTATGGCATATTTGGCTGTCTGAGTTTGGTTTGGTTTAAATATTATTCTTGGGCTTTCCTTGAAAACAGGACTGTTATGACCTGAGTGGTACTCGGAAGGCTTTCCTCATGTGTGTGAAGAAGAACAGGCCAGGGGCTCACCGGGACATCTTGCTGATGAAGGAATGGCTTGGCCAGTGCCATTTTGAACATACATCGTGCATCGATCCTGACAAAATGGTAATGAAAACAGGTTGGATTTTATAATCTTCTTTCCTGGTTTGCTTTTTTTGAGTTGGGATTTTATTATCTGGTGAGGACCAGGACCTGCTGAGTAGTGCCATGTGCTTTCTATCATGAACTTACTGGAATTCTTACCTGTTTGCAGATGCTTTTTTGTAATCTTAAGTATGTTGCCACCCAGCTCCCTTTCCAGTCAAGCTGGGACCTTTTGGGCTCTCACTTCAGCCAAGGCTGAACAGTTGAAGAGATGAGAGCTGCTGATGGTATCCTAGGCAGTGTGGGCAGAAAGGCCCAGAGACAAGCTGTGAGGCCAACGTGGGCAAGGGCCAGAGCATTTGGGAGCAGGGGAGACCAAGGAAACACCTCAGAGGATCAGCAGGACAGGCTTGGGGGATTCCCAGCAGCACTGGAACACAGCGACTTTGCAAAGCCCTCCGGATTTACGAGGAACATGTGGGGGATGGGGATAGATGGAGCTGGGAGCCCTAACTAACCAGATGATGCAGAAAATATAGGTCTAGGGGTGGCGGTGGGTAGGAGGGAGCTACATTTTGATCTCTGTGACCCAAACTGAGTCTTGGCCCAGAACTGTGTTTTTTGGGGATAATAACATAGAAACGTCCTCCACTGATCCTGGGAATCACTGCTAATGAACATCAAAGACCAGCACAGCAGAAGGGCTATGAAAGCAGGCTGGGGCTCTAGACTGCCAGATGGAATTCCTGCCTCTTGCCTTAAACCAGTGCCTCTCACCAGGGGTGATTTTTGCCCAGCAGAGGACATTTGGCAACATCTGGAGACATTTTTGGTTGTCACAACTGGGGCAAGGGATGCTGCTGGTATCTAGTAGGCAGAGTACAAGGTACTATATAGCGCTTCACGACAAAGAGTTATCCAGCCCAAAACGTCATCAGTGTTAAGTTTTAGAAGCCCTGCCTTAAATTGTTTAATAACTTTCTCACTTTTAAAATAGGTGCGATGGGGGTGTAAGGGTAGTTTAGTGGTAAAATTCTCACCTGCCATGTAGGAGACCTGGTTTCAATTCCCAGTCCATGCACTTCTGAAAAACAAGCAAGCAAAGAAAGAACGAAAAAATAAACAAAAATTCAACAAATGGTGCTGCAATAACGGGATACCCACTTGGAAAAAAGAATGAAATGTGACCCCTGCCATACAGCATACAAAAAAATAAAATAATAAAATAGGTACGATGATGATAGTACTTACCTTGAATGGCTGCAGTGAGGATTAAATGAATGAATATATATAAAGTTTTCAGAGTATTACCTGGCTTTTATAGTAACTATTCAGTAATTACTTCAAGGCTGAAAAAACACCTCATTATACCAGGCTCTCTTTCCATATTTCATGATTTTTAATCTAGTGCTTTCCCTTTAGAAGGCAAATGTTGCCCCTCTTCTTTTGGTTTTGGTTTATTCTCCTAGAGGTCTCTACATCCTTGCCAAAACTTATTTGTAAATATTTAGTCATCTGACTGGCAAAACTATTTCATTGTTTTAATTTGCATTTTCCCAATTATTGATTAGATTAAGCATCTTTTGGCCTTTCTTCCCCCTCTCTGTAAACTGTTAGTAATCATTGCCCTTTTTATTACTTGTATTTTCTTTTTTGTTTGTTTGTTTTTTTGGTTTTTCATTTGTTTTTTTTTGGGGGGGGGGGGAAGTGCATGGGGCCAGGAATCAAACCCGGGTCTCCCACATGCCAGGTGGGAATTCTACCTCTGAACTACCCTAACACCCCTACTTGTATTTTCTTTTTCTTTTTATTGTTCTATAGTTTTTTTCTCTTAGATATTCATTTACAAAATAGCATGCAAAAAATTTTCTCCTCTATTGTTACTTCCTTTTTTACTTTTTTTTGTATATTAAGTCGTGTGGAAGTCTTTTAATTTTTGCGAGTTCAAATTTATCAATTTTTCTATTCATTGGCTCTTTTATGTGTCTTGTTTAAACTTCAGGCCCTCCCCCTGCTTCAAGATTTCAAAGCTATATTTATTTCTATAGTATTTTTATAGTTTAAGGTTAGTCTTTTATTCTCTGGAATTAATTTTGGACCAGGGTGAGGCAGGACATCAGTTGTCTCAACATTTATCGAATGATACATCCTTTCCTCACGTATCTAAAATTTTGCTTTTATTATGAACGAAATTCCTATATATACTTGGATCAGTTTCTGGATTCTAAAATATTCCATTGTATTTTTGTTTGTTCTCATGCTCATATACCAGTTTTATTTATCATGATTTTCTAATACATTTTGAATGTCTGATAGGATCTGTCCACTCTCATTGCTTTTTTTTTGCTTCAAAATATTCTTGGCTATTCTTGGACGTTATCTGTTCTCTATGACCTTGTGAGTAATTAGAGAGCTATAGGTCTTTGTAAGTGAATGTTATATCCATTCAGCTTGCTGATCTCTAGTTCTAAAAGTTTTTTAGTTGATTATTTAATATTTGTAGATAGTCATTACGTGAAAATAATGAATCTTAACTCTTTTTTTTTCCTAGTATTTAAACCTAATTTAATTTTTATTTTTACCTTAATGGAATGGTTAGTATCTCCTGTGAGATGTGTGGTAGTTGTGACAGCCTCATCTCTGTGTCTTCTCTTTTTAGTAGAAATGATTCTGATTACATGTCCTTGTAGTTTCTCGCAGGTAAATACTATTCAGTGGATTCCTCCATTTCCTTCCTTTTCTAGCTTACTGAAGATATTAATTTTATAAAATAATTTGTATATATTAAGATAAGTTAATAATAGAAAATTTGAATAAATTAACTTTTTGGGGAATTGTAATTCTGTTGTGCTCTATGGTAGAGAATCAAAAAAGCTTAATTTTGTCAAACTAGAGCCAAGGACACAACAGGAGGAAATCATACAAATTCTGAGAGTAGCCAAAAGAGAAGTGGCAGGTTAAGGAACTAATATTTACTTCATATTTACTGTAGAGACATAAATATTTTCATATTTATTATCATATTGGATCACCTAGCAAAAGGTCCATCTTGCTAACATTCCTGATTTTAACCCCCACCTCCAGATTTTTTTATTTTTGTAATGCGTTATACTGTTTTATAGGAGTTACTTGGAAAAATAACATCATTTCGTGATGGACTAAATGAAACTAAAGATGAAATTGGCTGTTGCCTTGTTACTCTTATGTCACATGGAGAAAAAGGCTTTATTAAAATGAACGATGGTGAGAAAGTCAGCTTGGAATTCATTTTTGAAATGTTTAACAATAAAAATTGTCCAGCACTTCAAGAGAAACCAAAGATCTTTATAATCCAGGCCTGCAGAGGAGGTAAATGGAGTCTTCTTTGTAATAGTCATGTTTACAGGAAATGTTCATATTAGATGACTGAGAAAAAAGAAAAAAAAATGCACATTTGTGTGTTTTAACTAGAGGGCACTTAACTGATATAACTGGTTGTGACGCGCACTAGAGACTTTCAACTGGGCAGAAAGGGCGGAAGGAGAACTTAACTGGGAGAATCTAGTAAACTTAGACTGAGAAAGGGTCCAAGTCACTAACTTCATGAGGTAGGTTGGGGGTAGGGGGTGGATGTCAGACTCAAAGGGAGATGATTGGTCTCTGTGTGTAATTTCAAGGGGTGTCCATCCACGAGATTCCAAGTGGCTTTTGGCACTAACACCCGACGTGTAGCTTTTGTGAATATTTCTCTGTCTTGTGATGATATAAACTTATGATTTTCATTAAAGAGTACTGGTATTTGTTGTGTAAATTATGGTTTGTATTTTCTTTTCCTGAAACAAAAGAGAGAAGAGACTGTGGTGTTGAAACGGATGATGAACCCATGGACTCTGATGACATATCAGAGAAGAGGAGGCTGCCCACATTCAGTGATTATTTCATCATCTATCCTACCCAGCCAGGTAAGATGGGAGTATATGATAGTAAAATACACGTTCTTCCAGAAAGTTTTGTAATTCCTAATGTTTTTAAATCTTTTTTTTTAAGAAAATTATTTATGATTTTCAAATTGACTATATTAAGGAGAAATTTTCATTAATCCTCCCATTTCCCTTTAAAAAATGTTCTCACTTTCGTAGGTGGCAAGTCGGCATCTTTTTTTTTTTTTTTTGGTAACTTTTTATTTTAGAATACTTCGAAATTTATAGGACAGTTACAAAAATAATTGAGCTCCATACAACTTCAGTATACCCCCTCCCTTCTCTAGGTATCCAGATCTATTACTTCTACCACGTCTACCCTATCATTGTATCCATCCATCCGTCTATATGTCCAATCATTTATGAATCCACTTTCTGAATACTTGAGTGTAGGTAGTAAACATTACACTCCTTGAACACCTAATACTGCCGTGTATATTTCCTAAGAACAAAGATACTCCCTTTTCCCTCGGGTTTTATTGTTTATTGACTGTGTTAAGCTCTTCTTTGATGCTTTGTATAACTTATTCTGGACTTTTAGAATTGCCTTTGTTTAACAGTTAACATTTTCTTAGCTCTTCTGTACCTGATTCTTGATCTGGATATACGATTAAATTTTTAAGACTGTCTTTTTTTGTGAGGTTGTTTGGCTTCCAGGAGAAAGCTTCCTTTCTTCTGTTTCTTCTGTGGGCCTCTTCATCTCGTTTGTTTGCATGTAACAGTCTCTCCAGCTTCTGTGATCTGTTTAAATTCTCTCCCTCGCTTAGTACCCCCTTTCATTATACTTTTCAATTCTGAGACCCATACTGTCTTAAAGCAGTTCTGTTACCCCTGTGCCACTCCTCAGTCTTTTTTTCCATTGAGGCTTTTCTGCCTCCATTTCTTCCCATTAGAATATCCCGCCCTGGGGAGCTAGATAGGGTAAATCCAGGAAGGTCTGTTTTGCATTTAGGTGACCAAGTCAAACAGATACTAGATCGAGTGTGTACACCTTTTGCCAACATTTCTGCCATAGTCTCTTTTTTTTCACACTGGGGGCACTTTTTTTTTTAATTGTATAGTATAATATACACAAAGCAAAGAAATAAAAATACAATAGTTTTCAAAGCACTCTTCAACAAGTGGTTACAGGATCCCAGAGTTTGTCATGGGCTACCATGTGATCTTCTCAGATTTTGCCTTCTAACTGCTCCAGAATATAGAAGGTTAGAGGGCTTAAATACTTTTTTTATCATCACAATCTACTTTTCCTTCTTTTTTTGTGAACAATAACATATATACAAAAAGCTATAAATCTCCAAACACACCACCACAATTAGTTGTAGAACATATTTCACACTTTGACATGGGTACAGTTGCACAATTTCAGGTTTTTATTTCTAGCTGGTATAAAATACTGGAGACCAAAAGAGATAACAATTTAATGATTCAACATTCAAATTCATTTGTTAAGTCCTATTTTCTGTGTATGATTCCACCATCACCTTTGATCTTTCCATACCTCTCTTTGGGGTTGTATGGGCTATGGCAATTCTAAATTTTTGATATTGGAAGCATCTGTCACTAATATGGGGTAGGGAGATGGAACTATCTGATGTTCTGGAGAGGCTGGGCTAGGTTTCAGAACTTATCTGGACCAGGGACCCATCTGGAGGTTGTAGGTTGCTGGCAAGTTACTCTAGTACCTGGAAACCTTGTGGAATCTTGTAAATTGTCCTAGGGGTTCTTTAGGATTGGCTGTAATGGTCCTGGTTGGGGATCGGCAGGTTATGATAGGAAGCAAGGTCTACCTGAAGCTTGAGTAAGAGCAACCTCCAGAGTAGCCTCTCAACTCTATTTGAACTCTCTCTGCCACTGATACTTTATTAATTACACTTCTTTCCCCCCATTTGGTCAGGATGGAGTTGTTGATCCCACGGTGCCAGGTCTGGATTCATCCCTGGGAGTCCTCTCCCATGTCGCCAGGGAGACTTTCACCCCTGGATGTCATGTCCCACATGGAGGGGAGGGCAATGATTGCACTTGCAGAGTTGGGCTTAGAGAGACTGAGGCTACATCTTAGCAACAAAAGAGGTCCTGCATAAGTAACCCTTAGGCATGCCTATAGGTAGTCTAAGCTTCTCTGCTACCTACATAAGCTTCACAAGAGTAAGCCTCATGATCAAGGGCATGGCCTATTGATTTGGGTGTCCCTAAAGTTTGACACAGTATCAGGGGATTTCCTGATAGTACGGTTTAATAGTTCCATAGTATTTCTCCCTTCCTTCAGGGGACTTTGCCAGTACTTTTTGATTATTTGCTTTATATACTCCAGGATGTTTCCAGGCATTGCAATAATCCATATAGGATTAAAGGGCCTCTTTCTCATTCTGTGCTTTCTGTGTTTCAGTTGTTCAAATGAGCTATACAGATAGATTGAATTAGATTATGCACTACAGAAAATTTCAGTTCCAGATCAAATAAAGCTTTCTCCCATTGGTCTCAAAGAGTACGTATGGTTCTAAAATATAGACAATGTCTTCCTTACCCCTATGTTCTGAATTACTTTAACCCTAACCTTTTCGGCTTCATTCTTATGTCTAAATATCAGGTTATTTACAAAGCAGTCTTTTAAAATCCAGAAATAATAATCACCACTCCAGACTTAATGTCTGCTCTAAAAGCTTATAGTCTAGCCTGCTGTTTTCTGATAAGCATTTTCTGAAGGTGACCATACCATTCTTGTTCTTTTGTTTCTGGCTTATTTTGTCTCACCAAATGTCCCACATGTTCATTCGCATCGTTGCATGCTTCCTGTCATCGTTCCTTTTTGTAGCAGCACAGCCTTCATTCATAAGTATACACCATCGTTTGCCTTATGTACTTCTCCATCAGTCCATCCTTCAGCCACCTGCATTCATCAGCATCATGTAGAGGGCCCAAAGTTCACAGTCCATCAACATTCTCAATTTTAGATAATTTCATTGTTCCCAAGAGACAGAAAACCAATAAACACACCCTCACCGAATAGGAGATCTAAACAATGATCTTAACTCTTGTCCCTCCCCCCATTATTTACCTCTGCTGTTTCTGTGGTAGTGCTGACGGTTTCCTTTTGAACATAAGTCATAGCATGCAATAGCAGTTTTCCCCCTGTACCCTGGACTTAAGCACTCTTTATTCAAGAATCATATCTTTGAAGTAATTCTTACAAGAACTCATTCATATTTCTAGTGTGAGTCAGTGGGACACGTAGGTCTATACAACCCCTTTCAATCTTGTTCATCTTTAATATGGTAATATTAATTCTAGACCCACCAGAGAATCACCTTTGCTCCTATCTCTTCCCTTACTTTGGAGTTCAACCTCATTAGTTAACAGTTCACCCACCTCTAGCTTCTATGTATCCCTAAGTCCCCTGTATTCTACATTATAAGTCTCTGATTATACCTTTATGCTGGTCATAAAAGTGGAATCATACAGTATCTGTCCTTTTGTGTCTGGCTAATTTCACTTAGCATTATGTCCTCAAGGCTCATCCATCTTGTCATGTGCTTCAGGACATCATTTTGTCTTACTGCTGCATAATATTCCATCATATGTATATACCACATTTTGTTGATCCATTCGTCTGTTGATGGGATTTGGTTTGTTTCCATCTTTTGGCAATTATGAGTAAGGCTGCTATGAACATCGGTGTGCAAATATCTGTTTGTGTCATTGCTTTCAGCTCTTCTGGGTATATACCAAGTAGTGAAAGTCTATTTTGTCTGATACTAGTATAGATACTCCTGCTTTCTTTTGATTACATCTTGTGTGACAGATCTTTTTCCATCCTTTCACTTTCAATCTATTTGTATCCTTGTGTCTAAGATGAGTCTCTTGTAAGCAGCATATAGCTGGGTTATGTTTCTTAATACATTCTGCCTGGGGGCAGTTTTGTATGTGTTAAGCCCTGGGTCTCTGCAGACCTGAGTCCCTGTGCCTAGATATGTGTGAGGTTCTAACTTGCTGTGAGTAACTTTGTGTTCTGCATCCAAGGCAGGAGGGACCCATGCCATGCTGCTTCTGTGTGACTCTTAGGCTGTGCAGGCCTGAGTCCCATTCTTTTTCTTTTTTTTAACATTTTTTATTGTGAAATATAACATATATGCAAAAAAATGATAAATTTCAAAATTCAGTTTAATATGTAGCTATAGAGCAAATTTCAAAGTATAGTATGGGTCAGAGTTTCACAACCTCAGGCATTTCCCTTTGGCCATGCCAATATATTAGAAACCAGAAAGAAGCATCTACATCATGTGAATCTCATTCGATTTTGAAAGACGGTTTTGCCAAATACAGAATTCTTTGTTGGCAATTTTTTGCTTTCAGCATTTTAAATATCATCTACTGCCTTATGTCTCCGTGGTTTCTGATGAGAAACCAGCATGTAATCTTATTGAGGTTCCCTTGTATGTGACATGTTGCTTCTCTCTTGCAGCTTTCGGAATTCTCTCTTTATCTTTGGCTTTCGACATAATATTCCACAGAGGGTCTGTCTTGGGTTTATCATGTTTGGAGTTTGTTGAACATCTTGGTTGTGTATGTTCATATCTGTTAAATTTGGGAAGTTTTCACCCATTATTTCTTTGAATATTCCTCCTGACGCCACTACCCCGCCCCCCTTTCTGGGATTCCCACAATGTATATATTGGTACACTTGATGGTATCTTACAAGTTCCTCAGGCTCTGTTCACATTTCTTCATTCTTCTTTCTGCTCCTCAGACTGAATCATGTCAATTGTCTTATGTTCAAGTTTTCTGGTTCTTTCTTCTGCCAGCTCCAAACTGCTGTTGAAGATCCCTTGGAAATTGTAAATTTCTGTTATGATGCTATTTAGTACTTTTGGCCTTTTTTCATAATTTTCATGCTTTATTGGTATTCTCCTGGTTTGTTTCTGTCTTTGTGATATTCTCACTTATTGTTTTCGTGATTTCCTTTAGTTTTTTGTCTTTTTTTTCCTTTAACTCTTTGAGAACTATTTTTTTAAGTCTTTGTCTGGGATGTCCCAGGACTGGTCCTCCTCACTGAAGGTGTCTGATGCTTTAACCTTCTAATTTGCCTAGACAATCATTTCCTGTTGCTTTTTTGTCTTGTAATCTTTTGTTGAAACCTGGATATTTTGATATTTTATTGTGCTGTTGCTGGAATTTAGACGCTGAGGTATCTGTCCCTTAAGTTTTTATCCAGCTAGTGTTTTGACAGAGCTATTCTTGAATGCCAGAAGCTAACAGAAAAGAAGGAAGAAAACACCTTTCATAGTCTTTGCAGATTGACCTGTGCAAGTGCTCTCTTATAGGACTTATCCATACAATGCATTTTGAGAATAACTCCAGGATAAAGCATAGGGGCTTCCCTGATCCTTTCTGGACATGCATGTCTGGCCCTAGGAATTCCCTCGTTTATATGGTTCTGTATTTCACCTGTTTCCTAAGAAGCCATTTTCTCAAGGCCCCAGGCACTGTCCTATATGTCCTACAGTTCATAGTCCCTTGCCCTGGGCAGCATGATGACTGATGTCCCAGAAGGCTCTGTAGGAGAGGTCTGTGAGCTACCTTCTACTTACATGCAAGTTCTGGGACAGCAAGTCCCTTAGGCCACCACCCACAGATTGGGCCAGACACACGTGCCCACTGCGTGCATGAGGGATACTCTGCTCCCTCCAAAATTGGGAGCAGGGATCTACACTGGGTGTGTGGGCTGGCTGAGCTAATGAGGACCAGAGGAGGGGCCACCAGAAAAGGTGAGATCCTATATCTTTTTTTTACATGGCAGGCACTGGGAATTGAACCCAGGTCCTCTGGCATGGCAGGTGAGCATTCTTGCCTGCTGAGCCACCGTGGCCTGCCCAAGATCCTATATCTTTTAGGTAGACTTTTTCTTGTTTTGGCACTTGTCATGTTGCTGCAGTCCTTTAACTATTTTCTGGAGCTTTGGGTAGCTGTTTCTGCCAGTTCTTGCTGGTTGTTCATTGCCTCTGTAAGAGAATGGAGACCCGAAGTGTCTGACTCTGCCATCTTGATTGGGGAAGGGCCTGTGGGTTGGTATCTAGTGTTCATTATTTTTAGGAAGGCGCCAGTTTCTTAGCCAAGTTCAACATAGTAATTAAAATAATTTGCTCTCAGGTGAAAAATATCTTGGCTCAAATGCTGGCTCTGCCACACATACTAGCTTTTTTAAGATTTTAGACATGTTAGCTTCTTGATGTAAATAGGAATGATAAAATTTACTTTGGTCTTTAAGATGGTACATAAATTATATAATGCAGATATTGTGCTTATGACTCTCACAGTAAATATGAAAAAGAAAATATATAAGTACTATTATTACTACTATATCATTCAATAGCTTCTAGACTTGTTATGATTGTTAATCCTGTTACTATTTATAAGTTAAAGTCCAAAAGATTGTTATATGCTGAAATGGTGGACTTGACTCACTTGTGAGAGGAAACTGGAAAATGTGGAGAAAATAGGAATAAGGATAAGTAAAGCTATATTTTTATCTTGCCTTCCTTCAAAAATCAATTGAAGTAGTTTACTTAAAAACATATATGAAATTGAAGGTAAAATTTTAGTGCAAACATGGAAGCAAAGGAGTAAAAGAAGTAGAGTAAAATGAAACATACTTAATGGTGAGATATTAAAAAATCCCCATTAAAGTTAAATCCAAGATTCCACTCCTTAATTATTTACCTAAGAGAGATGAAACATATATCCTCATGTAAAGACTTGCACACAAATGTTCATAGCAGCCTTGTTTCAGTAGCTAAAAACTCAGAACAAGCCAAATGTCCATCAGCAGGTGAACAGATAAACGAATTGTTATATTTTGTGGTATATCATATATGGAATACCACTCAGCAATAAAAAGAAATGAAGTGGTGCATGCTACAACATGAATGGGTGCCAAAATAATTATGCTAGTGAAAGATATAAATATATACTACATGATTCCACATATATACAATTCTAGAAAATGTAAACTAATCTTTAGTGACAGAAAACAAATTGATTGTGGTTGGGGGTAACCCCCCCAAGAGAGGGGGTTACCATGGATCACGTGAATACTTAGGGGTGATTGTTATATCTATCATCTTGATTGTGGTGATAATTTCACAGAACTATACATGTGTCTGCCAAAATATCAAATTGTACCTTTAAAATAGGTACAGATGATTATAAATTATTAATGAAACTTTAATAAAACTGAAAAAATAAAAGAAATTAGGTGTAAAATAAACATGCCCACTAAACTACTACTTAAAATGGTTTGAGTCGTCCTAGCTAAGACATTAAGATAAAAAGATGTGTAAGGATCAATATTCTAGAAATCAATAATTTTAAATATAGTAACAATAATCAATTAAAATATAATAGAAAAGAAATAGTACCTATTTTGCTGGCTTTAGCAAATGATGTCTGTGAATGACTAACAGATAAGCAAAAATCTTATTAGAGAAAGTTACAAAACATTCTTGAAAGAAATAATAGAAGGCCTGAATAAATGATGAGATGGGGAATTTCGATACCATACAGATACCAGGTTTTCCCCAATTCATCTATAATTACTTCAGGATTAATTTCAGAAATTTCATACCTCCTGCTGAAGGTGGTGTGAAATTTAGGTTATGCTCCAGGGCAGCTAGTAAATTGGAACTGTATGGAAGAACTGTTTGGGGGACGTCAATGACCAGACACACATTGTACACCAGCCTGGAATGGGTGGAACAGCTGAGATCCCACACAGAAGTGAAGTCTCCCAAGCCGCAGAGGCTGGCACCTCTTCCGCATGGGTACAGCAGTGTGGTTCCTGAGGTCAAAAAGAAACAGACCCTGCTAGGAGCAAAGAAGTTAGCTCGGTCAATCTCCAATTGCCGAATTAACAAATTTGGACTCCTGAAAACAGGCCCCAAGCACAGATAAACCTGGAATAAGCACTAAAGAAACCTGGAGTTTTCACCCTGTTAGAGAAGGGGCTGGGCTAATGTTGGGGCGGGGGGAGTGGGAATAGAGGCTTTTTGAGTGGAACAGAACAAAACACTGGAAAAGGGCTGGGCCCAAGAAAAGGGGGGCACGTGGAGCCATGTCCCAACTCCAGCTCTGGGGAACTAGGATCTCTGTCAAAAGAGGCTTTTTTCCCTTTTTTTACTTCTCAACAGCTAATTAGATAGAACTTCCAGCATTCTCAGACTCCGGCACTGCTCCAGGCAAGGGCAGAATTAAGGTATGTCTGAGAGACAAAGTAACTGGCCGGGTGAATGGGGATAATTCTAAAGGGTGTATCTTCTCCAAGAAAAGGGGCCCACCTTGAGGGACTGTCCTCTTTCAGGGAATTCAGGCCCCAGGGCTGGAAAACAGAAGTAACCTAAGCCCACCTTCTACCTCAGCCTCTGTCTCAACCACATCACCTTCTGCTGGTGGGAAGCTGCGGGCTGATAAGCGCCACATGCCGGGCAGGATAGGAAAAGCACAGAGTCTAGAAGCTTCATAAGAAAGTCTGACAGCATGTTGGGTCTCACCCTCAGGGAAATGTGAAACTGGTTACATACTCCTCCTGAGATGTGGGCCTGTCTGGTCTGGGGTCAATCTAATCTGAGGAGACCCTCCTCAAAAAAGGATTCCATATAGGCAGGGCAAAAACCAGAAAAACAAGAGCTGAAAAATTCTGATCAGTTAAACAGAAACCATGCTAGAAGTCTAGAATAACTTCAACTGAATGTCAAAGAACAGATAGAGAATAAAGACTACCAACAAGAAAACCCCAGGTAAAAGAGTGAAAATGACTTCCAGAATAAACTAATAAAAGAAATCAAATACTAGACACCAGCAAAAAATAATGAGTCATCCTAGTAAAATTTATTGCCCAGTCAAAGGTACAAACTGATATTTCAAATGAGGTACAGGAGTTGAAACAATTAATTAAGGCTGTTCGAGCAGACATGCAAAGTCACATTAAAAATCAAATCAAAAAGTTGAGGGACGATACGAAGAAAGAGATAAAGGATATAAAGAAGGCATTGGGTGACCATAAAGAAGAACTTGAAAGTAAAAAAAACAAATGGCAGAACTTATGGGAATGAAAGGCACAATAGAAGAGATGTGAAAAACAATGGAGACCTACAAAACAAAAACAAAAAAACTAACAAAAACAATGGAGGGTGGGCAACGGTGGCTCAGCAGGCAGAGTTCTTGCCTGCCGTACTGGAGACCTGGATTCGATTCCCGGAGCCTACCCATGCCAGAAAACAAAAAACAAAAACAAACAAACAAAAAACAGTGGAGACCTACAGCAGCAGATTTGAAAAGGCAGAAGAAAGGATTAATGAACTAGAGGACAGGATATAGGAAATTCTACGCACAAAAGAACAGATAGGGAGAAGAATGGAAAAATATGAGCAGGGTCTCAGGGAATTGAATGAAACACATGAATATATGTGTTATGGGTGTCCCAGAAGGAGAAAAGAAGGAAAAAATAAAAAGTCTAATGAAGTAAATAACCACTGAAAATTTCCCATCTGTTATGAAAGACATATAATTACGGTGCAAGAAGCTCAGCATAACCCAAGCAGAATAGATCCAAATAGACTACTCCAAGACACTAATCAAATTGTCATATGTCAAAAGCAGGACTGCCCTCTCCAGAACACCAACTACTTCCATTCCCCTATCCCGTATTACTAACAGCCCCTTACAACATGAAAAAATTAGAACGGGCATAGTCTAAATACCCCTAAAGAGTGGGAGAAAGATCAAAGAGATGATAAAGTTGTACAGAGAAGGTAGGTGTTCTAGTTTGTTAGCTTTTGGAATGCAATATAACAGAAAATGGACTGGTTTTTAAAAAGAAGAATTTAGTAAGTTACAAGTTAACCCTTTTTAGGCCCATGGAAATGTCCCAATTAAAGCAAGTCTATAGAAATGTCTAATCTAGGGCATCCAGGGAAAGATACCTTGATTCAAGAAGGTTGATGAAGTTCAGGGTTTCTCTATCATCTGGAAAGGCACATGGTGAACACAGTCAGATCTGGAAAGGCACATGGTGAACACAGGGCCTTTCTCTCATCTGGAAAGGCACATGGTGAACACAGTCAGGGTTTTTCTCTCATCTGGAAAGGCACATGGTGAACATGACATCATCTACTAGCTTCCTCTCCAGATATCTGGGAGCATTTTCCTTCTTCATCTCCAGGTAAAGTCGCTGCTGGTGGACTCTCTGCTGCAGGGTTCTGCAGTGTTCTGTCATCCTACCCTGCTCTCTCAGATTCTCCAGAGGTTGCTGGCTGGTGGACTCGGTGGTTCTCTCAGCCTCATGGTTCTGCTCTGCTGTGGCTTTCTTGTTCTGAAAACGTGCTTTCTGCTTTGTGGTTCTGCAGCATTCTCCAT
The DNA here is from genome assembly GCF_023851605.1 of Tamandua tetradactyla. Lineage (NCBI taxonomy): Eukaryota > Metazoa > Chordata > Mammalia > Pilosa > Myrmecophagidae > Tamandua > Tamandua tetradactyla. Next base: position 47,741,103 of record NC_135341.1, on the reverse strand, counting down.
CTTTCTCCAAAACACTTTTTTTAAAGGATTTCAGTAAACTAATCAAGACCCTCCTGGAATGGGTAGAGACTCATCTCCACCTAATCAAGTTTAATACCCACACTTGATTGAGTCACATCTCCATGGAGATAATGCAATTAAAGTTTCCAGCATACAGAACTAAATAGGGATTGAAGAAATGATTGCCTTTACAAATGGGATTATGATTAAAAACGTGGCTTTTCTAGGGTACATAAATCCTTTCAAACCAGCACAGTAGGATTTAACAAAAGAGTATGATTGTTGAGTCATATTGATATTTCTTTTATTCTCTAGTGTCTTAAAACAGTGTGCTGGTTTGAAAGATTATTCACCCTCAAAAAGCCATGATTAATCTTTATCCCATCATATTGAGGCAGCTTTTAATCCCTATTCAGTGCTGTGGTTTGAAAGCTTGATTAGGTTATCTTCAGAGAGATGTGGTTTACCCAATTGAGGGTGTTAACTGTTCATTAGAGTGAGATGTGACTCTACCCATTTCATGTGGGTCTTGATTAGCTTACTGGAATCTTTTAAAAGAGGAAGCATTTTGGAGAGTGCCACTGGACAGAGCAACAAGAACCACAGGAGCCCATGTGGCCAGAGACCTTTGGCTTCATGAAATAAGAAGCCTGGAGAGAAAGCTAGCAGACATCTCCTTATTTGCTGTGTACCTTTCCAGTTGAGTGAGAAACTCTGAACTTCATCGGCCTTTTTTAGTGAAAGTAACCTCTTGTTGGTGTCTTAATGTGGACATTTCTTATAAACTAGTTTAATTTGGACAATTTCACAGCCTTAGAACTATAAATTTGCAATTTATAAATTCCCCTTCTTATTAAACGCCTTTCCATTTCTGATATATTGCATTTTGACAGCTAGCAAACTACAGCAATCAGTATTAAAAGCCTAAAATTCTGAAGTCATAACCCATACCAAACTCTGAAATCTAATTGTTGTGGTGTGCTCTGAAAGTTTTTTCTGTTTTGTATATATGTTATTTTTCACCAAAAAGTTGCTTGTGATGATGAATGCACAGCTATATGATGATACTGTGATTGTACACTTTGGATGATTACATGGTATGTGAATATATGAGATATATCAATAAAGTAGAATTTGAATTTTTTAAAATCAAAGAGAATAGTGAAAGCAGCAAGAGAAAAGCAATGTATCACATACAAGGACGCTCGATAAGACTATATGTAGTTTCTCAGCAGAAACCATGGAGGCAAGAAGGCAATGGTATGATATATTTAAGATTCTGTAAGAGAAAAACTACCAACCAAGAATTCTGAGCCCAGCAAAACTCTCCTTCAAAAACGTAGGGAGTTGAAAATATTTTCAGACAGACAGTCACTGAGAAAGTTTTGACTAAGAGAATGGCTCTACAAGAAATACTAAAAGGAGTACTACAGGCAGATAGGAAAAGACAGGAGAAAGGTATGAAAAAGAGTGTAAAAATGAAGACTGTTAGTAAAGATAAAAAGAAAAAAAAGTAACAACACACTCTTAAACAACCAGTGGGTAAATAAATAAATTACAAGAGAAATCTGTAAATATCTTGAGGCAAATGAAAATGAAAACACAATGTATCAAAACTTTTGGAATACAACAGAGGTGGTGCTGAAAGGGAAATTTATTGCCCTAAATGCTTGCATTAAAAAAGAAGAAAGAGCAAAAATCAAGAAATTAACTGTTTACTTTGAAGAAATAGAGAAAGAATAGCAAACTAAACCCAGAGCAAACAGAAGGAAAGAGATAATGAACATTAAAGCAGAAATAATTGAAATAGAGAATATGTAAACAATAGAGAAAATTAATAAAACTGAAGTTTTTTTTTTTTTTTGAGGAAATTAATAAAATTAATGGACCCTTAGCTAGGTGGACCAAAAAAAAAGAGCGAGGATACAGATAAAATCATCAGCAGAGGAGGGGGAAATGAAGGAGGTAATGAGAGGATAGTATGAGCAACTATAACCTAATAAACTAGACAATGTAGATGAAATGGACACCATCCTAGAAAAGCATAAACAACCAACATCAACTCTAGAAGAAATAGATGATCTCAACAAACCAATCATAAATTAAGAGATTCAATCATTCATCAAGAAGTTCCCCCAAAAGAAAAGTCTACGACCAGAAGTCTTCACATGTGAATTCTACCAAGCATTCAAAAAGGAATTAGTACCAATCCTGCTCAAACTCTTCAAAAAAATTGAAGAGGAGGAAAAGCTACCTAACTCATTCTATGAAGCCAACATCATCCTAATAGCAAAGCCAGACAAAGATACTATGAGAAAAGAAAACTACAGACCAATCTCTTTAATGAATATAGATGTAAAAATCCTCAAGATGCTGCCCATCTATGGGGCCAGAATGTGGTGGTTCTGATAATGACAAGAAGGGGGCTTCTGGAGTGCTATACCTTTCTGCTTCTTGATCAGGGTGCTGATTACATGGTTCATGAGTGTATTCATTCTATGAAAATTCATTGGCCTTTGAGCACTCTTTGTGATGGTTACTCTTTAATGGAAAGTTGACCTACACTGTGTATGCATGTATATGCATATATGTTATGTGTATGCATATGTATGTATTTATATAAAATATGTTAGATGGAGACAAGTGCTGTGGAGAAAAATAACACATGAATAAGGGAAACAGAATTTTGAGGAATCAGAGTAGAGATTAGTTTTTTTAAAAAAGAATGTATAGATAAGTCCCCACCAAGAAGGTGATTTTTGAGTAAAGATTTGAAGGTGAGAAAATGAGCTATTAAGGTATTTAAGGGAATTTGCCTTATAAGAGATTAATACTTACTATACCACAATTATAAAAACTGTGTATTGGCCTAGGTATACACAGATAGGCCAGTAGAATAGAATGGAGAACTTAGAAGTAAAACCAAATATATAAATTAGTTGTGTGACAAAGGACCCATTACTGATCAATGGTGAAAGGATGGCCCATTCAGTGAATGGTGCTTGGAAAACTGACTTCTCAAATGAGGGAAAAAAAAATTTATTTTCAGGTTTCTTGGCATTAAGTTCATAGTATCTTTAATTGTGTGAAATTTCTGTTCTGTCATTATCATGCCTTCTTTATTTCTAATATTTAGTTTATTACAGTTATTTCTGGCTTTTATTTTTGATCAATTTTGCGGCGGCTTATTTAAGAATCAACTTTTAGCTTTGTTAGATCTCTCTAGTTTCTGCTTGCCTTCAATTTTGTGCTTTTCTCATTTCTTTCTTTCTCCTTTTTTATATGTTTATTCTACTCTTCTTTACCCATCTTCTTTTGTTGGGTACTTGGCTCAAATTTTTTCTACCATTTTAAAAAACAAGCATTATTAAGGCTATAAATTCCCCTTTTAAATGCAACTTTCACTATATCCCTCGCATTTTCTTAAACATTTTTTATTGTGAAAAATATATACATAAAAAAAAATGAACAGCAATAATTTTCAGAGTACATTCCAACAAGCAACTACACTACAGATTTTTCATGGTTTGATATGGCTTACCCGTTCCACAGTTTCAGGTTTTTCTTTCTAGCTACTCCAAAACCGTGGAGGCTAAAAGAAACAATCAATATAGTGATTCAACAGTTATATTCATTGTTAAATCCTCTCTTCTGTTGTAACTCCTCCTTCTCCTTTGATCCTTCTCCCACTCTATAAGGAACTTTGGACTATGCCCTTTCTAACTTTTTCATGTTGAAAGGGGGTGTTGATAATATAGGATGGAAGGATGGAATTAGTTAATATACTTGGAGAGGCTGGCCCTTCTGGGTTTCAGGACTTATCTAGCCTGGGAATCCACTGGAGGTAACGGGTTTCAGGAAAGTAAACTTAGTGCATAAAACGTTCATAGAGTCTCAGTTAGAGCCATAGGTATTCTTTAGGGTTAATAGGCATGATGTTATCGGTTGGGGTTTAGCAAGCCATGGCAATTAGCAATATCAAGGTGATTTTTGCATAAGAATAGCCTCTCAACTTTTCCCCTTTTTGGTCAGGAAGGTGTTATTGATTTCATGGTGCCAGGGCCAGGTTCATCCTAGGGAATCATGTCCCACATTTGTCTGGGAGACTTTCACCCTAGGATATTATATCCCCTTTAGTTGGATAGGGGAAGGTAGTGATTTTCCTTGCAAAGCTGGTCTTAAAGAGAGAAAGTCCACATCTGAGCAACTAAAGAGGGTTCCCAGAAGCAACTGTTAGGTTTTATTACAGGTAGTCTTAGCTTCTCCACTACAGAAATAAGCTTCATAAGGGCAAACCTCAAAATCAAGGGTCTGGTCTATTTCCTTAGTAGTCCCTAGTGTTTGAGAGAGCACCAGGGGTTTTCCAGATGGAAAAGTTTAACAGTTCCATATTTTTTCTCCAGCTCCTCAAGGGACTCTGCCAATACTTTTAAATTATCATTCCACTATCATACTCTGGGATGTCTCCAAGTGTTACATTAAGTTATACAAAATTACAAAGCTTTATTCCCGTTTTGGTCTCCATGTGTTTGGGTTGTTTAAATGAGCTATCTAGACAGGTTGGTTTAGATTGTATATTACAGAAAATTTAGGTTCTAGAACAATAAACCTCTCTGCCTTTGGTTTCATGTAGTAGGTGAAGCTCTAGAGTACATATGCTATCATCTTTTGCCCTGTATTCTGATTTACCTTAGTCCCAACCAGATTGGCATCATCTTTATTTCCAATTGACGCCTGATCTCTTTTTCAGTCACTTTAACTGGTATTGTATGTAACAATACTGACTTTCAGAGCTACAGAGCTCCAGCTCTGAATCTTAGGTGTCTTAGGTAATCTATGGGATTCATGACACTATGCATATCCTTTCACTCCTATGCACCTTCAATATGGCAGTGTTATTTATAACCCCAATAATTAGCTACCACGCACTCATTTTCTTTGTCAGCCTTGCTAAGGGTCTATCAATTTTACTGATTTTTCTCAAATAACCAACTTTTGATTTTATTGATTCTTTCTGTTGTTCTTTTGTTCTTCCATTTATTTAATTCTGCTTTGATCTTTATTTTTTCTTCTGTTTGCTTTGGGGTTAGTTTGCTGTTCTTTCTCTACGTTCTCCAGGTGAGCAGTTAACTCCTTCATTTTTGTTGTTGTTCTTTTTTTTTTTTTAATATAAGCATTTAGGGCAAAAATTTCCCTGTCAGCACTGCCTTTGCTGCATCCCATAAGTTCTGATACATTGTATTATCCTTATCATTCATTTCCAGACATGTACCGATTTCTCTAGCAATTTCTTCTTTTACCCACCAATTATTTAAGAATGTGTTGTTTAATCTCCATATATTTGTGAACATTCTGGTTCTTTGGTGATTATTAATTTCTAGCTTTATTCTGTTGTGGTCATAGAAAGCACTTTGGGTAATTTCAATCTTATTAAATTTATAAAGACCTTTTTGTGTCCCGGTATATAATCTATCCTGGAGAATGTTCCATGAACACTAAATGTCCTGGTATGTCCTGGTGTTTTGGGGTGTGACAATCTATATATGTCTATTAGATCTAAGTTCTCTATTTCCTTGTTGGTCCTCTGTCTTATTTTATCTATAGTGGAGAGTGATGTATTGAAGTCTCCCACTATTGTTGTTGAAGCATCTATAATTCCCTTCAGTTTTTTTTTTTTTTTTTTTTGTATACTGTATGACAGGGTCATGTTTCATTCTTTTTTCATGTGAATATCCCCCTTATTGCAGCACCATTTGCTGAATTTTTTGTTTGTTTGGTTTTTTGTTTGTTTGTTTGTTTGCTTGTTTTTTTCTTTGGGGGGTGCACGGGCCGGGAATCGAACCAGGGTCTACCACATCGTTGAAAGAATTCTACCATTGAACAGCCCTTGCACCACCACCCCTCCCATTCAGTTTTTTTAATGTTTGCCTTATGTACTTTGGAGCTCCTTAATTGGGTTAAAAAACATTTATGATGATTTCTTTTTGGTGAATCATTCCTTTTATTAATATGTAGTGTCCTTCTTTGTCTCTTATGATATCTTTACATTTAGTATTTCTTGTAAGACTGGTTTCTTGTTGACAAATTCTTTCAACATTTGTCTGTGAAAATTTTAATCTCTCTGTCAGTTTTGAAGGACAGTTTGGCTGGGTATGGAATTCTTGGCTGGAAGTCTTTCTCTTTCAGGATCTTAAGTATATCATACCATTGCCTTCTTGCCTCCATAGTGCCAGTTGAGTAGTCTAAACTCAGTCTTATGTGGTTTCCTTTGTATTTAGCAGATTCTTTTTCTCTTGCTGCTTTCAGAATGTTTTGCTTCTCTTCAGCATTTGACAGATTGATTAGTATGTGTCTTTAGGAAGACCTATTTGGATTTATTCTATTTGCAGTTTGTTGGGCTTTGATTTGCATTTATGTCCTTTATAAGGGTTGGGAAGTTTTCCCCCTTTATATCATCAACTAATCTTCATAGCCCTTTACTCTGCTTCTGGGACACTGATGATTCTTGTATTTGTGTGCTTTGTTATTTAAAGTTTAGTTACTTGATTTTAAGAATTGGGGGATGTCACACAAAAATTCAAATTTCTGACATCTAGCTTACTTTACAATTTTATTCCAACTACCTGACCTCAGTGAGTCCTTGAGTTTGTCACACTTAGTTGGTGACAGAACCATATCATCTGTAGGCAAGAGAAGTTTATTCATAATCCATTGCCCTGACAACTATGAAGTATAACATGGTCTCATTGGTTTATTGACTATTTATATTAGCTTTGAGTGGTTATTGCCCATATTCCATGGCCAGAGTGATCTAAATGATTTTGAATTAGAAGGGATGGGGAGATTCCAACCTGGCAATCTTTTATTTGTGCTTGTGTGGTAAATCTATGAGCACTTGCTAGATTTTAGTCAGAATTTAAAGTTCTCAATTTCACTCATCAGATCATCCTTCTGGTCGAAAATATGTATTTAGGGCCATGGACATAGCATCATTGAGTATTTTCAGAGGCAGTAAATGGCTCTTCAGAAAGATAACATACTATTAGGTCAGAGGCTTTCAGATGTTATTTTCCATAACCCGCAATAAGAAACAACTATTTTATCAAATTTTAATGAGTCTAATGCACTGATCGTTAGATACATCATTTGGGTTCAAGAACAGAAGCTACCAATGAATCTGACACACAAGAAATTATAAGGCAATCCAGATTTTAGAGATGCTAAAGTGAAATAAATGCATCTTAGAATTGATGAAGTGCATAATACATTAGGATCTGTCACATAGAATTATATTAAAGTATAAATATATATGTAACAAACATTAGTTACATGGAACAATACTTGCCCTTAATACCTTTCATATACTTTAATATTTTCTATAATATCCCATTCTATACATTTTTTTCTTTTGGTTTCAGGTGACTAAATAGATTTTTTGACTACTGTTGAGGTTTATGCTGTGGTGGTTCCAACCTAAATTTATTATAAGAGTTAATACTGAAACTGCTATAGTTTCCATACCAGATATTTCATCTTTTATGCTTTATTGAGGTATAATCGAAGTACAGTAAGCTGTACATATTTAAAGTATACAATTTGATTAGATATCAATATATACTAATGACACCATCACCATAATCAAGATAAGCAAATATCTCCATCACTCTGAAAGGTTTTCTCATGTTGTAATCCATCCTGCCTCCATCCCCAACTCCAGGCAACCACAGATTTCCTATCTGTTCCTATAAATTAGATTGTATTTTCTAGAATTTTATATAAATGGAATTATACCATATGATATAAAATATGGCTTTTTTTCCATTCTGCATAATGGTTTTGAGATTTGGCTATGTTGTTTTTTTGCGTCAACAATTCATTCTTTGAATTGCTGAGTAGTATCCCATTATATGGATATAGCACATTTTGTTTGTCCATTCACTTGTTGGACATTTGGATTGTTTCACATTTTGGGCTATTTCTAAATAAAGCAATGAACATTCATATGGAAGTCTTTGGACATATATTTTTGTTTTCCTCAGGTAAATACCAAAGAGCAGAATGATTGGTTTGTATCAGAAGTGCATGTTTAACTGTTTAAGAGCTGCCAAATTCTTTTCCAAAGTGGTTACTCATTTACATTCCCACTAATAGTGAGTGAAAGAGTTCCAGACCTTGCCAACACTTGGTATAATAACTTTTAAAAACTTTATTCAATCTAAATGGATGTGTAGCTGTATTGCATTATGGTTTTAATTTGCATTTCCCAGAAGACTAATAAGGTCAAATATCTTTTCTTGTGTTTAACAGGCATTCATTTACCTTTTCTTACTAAGTGTTCATATCTTTTGCTTTTTTTTTTTTATTGGGTTATTTGTTTTCTTATTATTGAGTTGTATGAGTTCTTTATGTGCTCTGAATACAAGTCTGCGATGGTTTGAAGCTGTATGTACCCCAGAAAAATATATTCTTAAAGTAAATTCATTCCTGTGGGTGTGGATTTATAAGCTTGTAAACTACTGAATTTCCATAGTTAAAGCCAACATTTTATGGTATCTGCTTTTGACAGCCTAGCAAACTAGAAAAAATCCTTTGTTGGATATGTGTTAGAAATATTTTCTCCCTATCTGGGACTTGCTTTTCATTTTCTTAATGTCTTTTAAAAGTAAAAGTTTTTAATTTTGATAAAATCCAGTTTATCATTTTTTTCTTTTAGGCTTGCGGTGTTTTTTGTTCTAAGAAACTTTTGCCTATTCTGACATCACAAAGATGTCCTCTCGTTTTTTTTCTGGTTCCAGCCCAGACTTCTATGAGAGGGTGCAATTCTGATATTCTAATCAAATCTCCACATTATGCAGACATTTTTCATGTTTTTTAATCTAAAAAAAATTTCAATTGTTATAACTTTTGAGGACCCCAAAGTATAGTCCATGTATATGTATTTAGAGGTAAAATGGCATGTCAGGAGCTTGCTTAAAATGCTATAGCAAAGCCCAGCAATAAAAATTTTAAAAATTGGGAAAAAGATAAATGAAGCAAATTCAGCGAGATAATAGTAACTATTGAATATGGGAGTTGAGGAGATGGGGGGTTGTCATACTTTTCTTTCTAATTTTTCATTAAAATAAAACATGCATGTATGAAGAATACCCTCTTGAGGTGTCTTTGTGATGTTGGTCACAGAGGTGTCCAGCTGCCACCACCTGGCACATGGAAGGTGGGGCTCAGGTACCTCCTCTCTTTGTGCTTTTGTGTCTTGTGCTCTCAAACACCCTTCTGCTATTTCAAGAGCGTTGAAAAAATTCATGATCAAAGCTATTTTCTGAGTTTTAGCCATAGGTAAAGTTAACAAGTTAACTGCGAGGAGTAAAATGGTCAAAATTTTTTTGTTCTTCTTTTGTAGATCATGTTGCTTTACGGCACCCCCGCACTGGTTCTGTGATGATTGAAGCAATGACTGAAGTCTTTAAACAGTATGGCAAAAAGTGGCATATTGCTGACTTTTTCACCAAAGTAAGTAAATTCCAAGTGAACATGTGCTCCATTCATTCTAAAGCCAATCCATTTTACGAGATTTACTTTATCCATGAAAATCTGAGAGATACTAAAAAGTCTCATGAAAGCAATGGGTTTGTGATGAGTTGTTTAAATGACCATGGCAGGATTGTTCAGAAAACATGGTTCAGCCAGATGCTGAGGAAAACTAACAGTGATCATGAAAAGGTTCTGATAATGGATGGTGGTGGGAGTAGTGCAACATTATGAATGAGATTAATCCCACTGGATGGTATGCTTGGGAGTCGTTGAATGGTTGAGATGGGGAAGTTTATGTTATATATATTGTATATATTTCCACAATTGGCAGTAACAAAAAAAAAATAGTGTCTAAAGAGCTAAAGAGGCAATGACAATTAAATGCAATACATGATCCTGGACTGAATCTAATAATAGAGGAGAAAAGGCTTACTAGTTCATTATTGGGACATATGAAACAATTGGAAAATAGACTATATAAACTTTATATTAATGTTTAATTTCTTGAACTTGATAGCTACATTTAAGGTGGTTACATAAGAGAATACCCTTTTTCTTAAAGGTATTTTAAGAAAATAAATTACCTTTTATGTTTAAGGAATATGATTTATACAATCTGTTCCCAAATGTTGAGAAGATAGATAAATAGGAAGATAGGAAGGAAAGGAAGAAGAGGGGAGGGAATGAAGACCAGGTATGGCAAAATGTTAACACTGGTGATTTAGTATCTGGTGGGGTTGGGATAGGGAGGATGTTAGGTTTTGTTTTACTTTTGGAATTGTTCTGTAATTTTGAAATTTTTTTTTTAAGTTTAAGAAAAAAAAGAAAAGAAAACTGATAGTGACACTTGCTATTCATTGGTAATATAAGTAGGATATTAGATGAACTCTAAAATTCCTGCTTGCTCTAAAATCTTCCCCTTTGTGTGAGCTTTGCTGACTCAGCTTTGAAGACCAGCAGTGGTTCATATTTATCCCTGTCTCTCCAGCTTGTGGCCCACACTAAATGTTCACTGAATGAAAGAGTAGCCAAGAATTACAGCAGATTATACATGAACTATTGGAGAGTGTCCTTATTATATTGGTTAATCATATTGGGATGGAAGAGTGATTTCCTTCTTGATCTGGGAATTTTGTTCTTGAGAGAGCTAATTAGAAAAAGTTTTAAATGACTCCAGTAACAGCAGTTCTAACATTTATTACATGGTTCATTCTGTGCCAGATATGGGTCTCTGCACTTTACAGATATTAATTCATTTACTCTTTCTAACCACCCTCAGGTAAGTACTGAGATTCACATCTGCTATTATAGATAGTTGGAAACTAAGTGTATTAGTCAGGGTCCTCTAGAGAAAGAGAACCAATAGGAAGTATCTGTAGAAGTGTCTCATGCACCCATGGGGATGCAAGAGTCCAAAATCTGTAGGGCAGGCTGTGATCTGGCAGCTCCAGTGAGAGCCCTCAAGAGACTTCCCAGGAGAGGCTGGCTGGCTGTAGTGGAAAGAGGGATTCTCTCCTCTGAATTCTCTGTAAAAGCCTTCGTGTGATTAGATTAAGTGTCACTCATTGCAGAGGACACTCCCCTTAGCCAACTACAGATGTAATCAGCTGTGAATACAGCCAGTGTGCTCATGATTTGATGACTTAATTCTACAGAGGACAGAGAAGTCAGTGCTTACTTGAACAGACAACTGGGTACCTTCACTTTGCCAGGTTGACATGTGTCAACTTCTGAATACTTACCTCTTTCCTCTTGTATTTTACTGTAAGCTTCAAGGAGCAGCCAGACTGCATTTTCCGCATTTAGTTTGGAAATTTCTTCTGCTGAATATCTAAGTTCATCACTCTCAAATTATGCCTTCCATCCAAAAAGAATGCCTTCCTTCCATTTTGCAATGACATGTTCGTCATTTCTGTCTAAAGCCTTATCAGAACTATTTTTAGAGTCTACCTTTCTACCAACAGTCTCTTCAAAGCATTCTAGGCTTTCTCTATCAAGCTCCTCACAACTTTTTTTTTTTAATTTTTAATTTAATTTAATTTAATTTTTTTAAACAAAAAACACCAAACAAGTGCAAACATTCCTATTTTGATCATTCCGTTCTATGTATATAATCAGTAATTCACAATATCATCTCATAGTTGCATATTCATCATCATGATCATTTCTTGGAACATTTGCATCTATTCAGAAAAAGAAAGAAAATGAAAACAGAAAAAAAAATTATACATACCATACCCCTTTCATTGATCACTAGCATTTCAAACTAAATTTATTTTAAAATTTGTTCCCCCTATTATTTATTTTTATTCTATATATTCTACTTGTCTGTTGACAAGGCAGATAAAAGGAGCATCAGACACAAGGTTTTCACAATCACACAGTCACATTGTGAAAGCTATATCATTATACAATCATCTTTAAGAAACATGGCTACTGGAACACATCTCTACATTTTCAGGCAGTTCCCTCCAGCCTCTCCATTACATCTTGAATAACAAGGTGATAGCTACTTAATGCGTAAGAATAACCTCCAGGATAACCTCTCGACTCTGTTTGGAATCTCTCAGCCATTGACACTTTGTCTCATTTCACTCTTCCCTCTTTTGGTCAAGAAGTTTTCTCAATCCCTTGATGCTGAGTCTCAGCTCATTCTAGCATTTCTGTCCCATGTCCTCACAGCTCTTCTGGAATCTTTCCCTTATCCATTTAAAAAGTTGGTCTAACATGTTTGGTATTTGCAAACTGCAGCACCTCACTTCTCTGTTACCAAAATCTGTTATAATTTGTTAAAGCTGCCAGAATACAATATACCAGAAATAGAAAGGCTTTTAAAAAGGGAAATATTAAGTTGCAAGTTTATAGTTCTAAGGCTATGAAATGTCCAAATTAAAGCAACAATAAGAGTTACCTTCACTCAGGAAAGACTGATGCCTTCTGAAACACCGCTGTCAGCTGGGAAGGCACATCACTGGTTGGGGTCTTTCGCTTCTGGGCACCTCTGTCAACTGGGAAGGCACATGATGGCATCTGCTAGCTTTCTCTCATTTCATAAGGCTTCCGCAGGGGTATTTTCCTTCTGCATTTCCAAAGGTCTTTGGCAGTGTGGGCTCTCAAGCTTTTTCCAAAATGGTTCCCTGATAAAGGGCTCCAGTAAGCGACCTCATTGTGAATGGGTAGAGACACATCTCCATAGAAACCATCTAATCAAATCTCACCCACAATTGGGTAGATCACATCTCTTTGGAAACAACTTAATCAAAAGGATCCCATCCAGCAATATTGAATGAGGATTAAAGCACTTGGCTTTTCTGGGTTATACAACAATTTCAAACCAGCATACAAAAGCCCAGAGCTGGTAAGTTACAGAGCTGGTAAGTGGCAGAACTAGTAAGAGACAAAGCTGGGATTTCAGCCTAGGTAAAGTGGTTCTGGAATTTGTGCCCTATGTTAGTTTGCAAGCTGCCAGAATGCAATGTACCAGAACTGGAACAGCTTTTAAAAAGGGGAATTTAATAAGTCACAAGTTTATAGTTCTAAGGAGGTGAAAGCATCCAAATTAAGGCACCAACAAGAGGTTACCTTCACCCAAGAAAGGCTGATGGTTCAGGAACACCTCTGTCAGCTGGGAAGCCACGTCTGGCATCTGCTGAACCCTTGTTTCTGGGCTCTGTTGCTTTCAGCCTCTTTTTCTGTGGAGTTTCCTCATTTTGCTTTTCTGGGGCTGGTTTTCATCTCTTGGCTTCCCTTGGCTTTCTCCACATTCTGGCCTAACATATTATGGTGATATCTGCTGGGCTCTAAGCATCTCCAAACATCCAAGTCTCAGTTCTCTGAAGCAGCAGTTCTCCAAACTTCTACATCTGCTCTCTCTTTCGGCTCTGAGGCTTCTGTTGTTTTTGACTCTCTCCAAAATGTTTCCTCTTTTAAAAGATTCCAGTAAACTAATCAAGACCTACCTGGAATGCTAGTCAAATCTCCATAGAGATAATCTAATCATGAGATTCCAACCTATAGTAATGAATCAGGATTAAAACAAAAGGCTCTTCATACAAGATTTCATCAGGATTAAAACATGGTTTTTCTGGGTTACATAATACTTTCAGTCTGGCACATGCCTTAACTACTTGGCTATAATTACTCCTCACTTCCCCAAGGTATGTTAACTATTCTTATTTCTTTAAAAAAAAGAAAAAAGATCTAATGTTAATACTTTACATATGATACCAGTTTTCAAAACTCTTTTGGACTTCATTTGGAGTGAAATCTCGTAAGGGAAGTAGTAAGTTATTTTGACTGTCATTCTAACCATATTACCAATGTCTTATATTGCTCAGTTTTTCTTTTTAAGAAAATAGTTTCTTGTCAGCTTTTCAGGAATATGTAATAATAAGACAGATTTAAAACAACCTGAAATTATAAATCCATTTTAGCGGATGCCAACCAAAAAAATTATCTTTCTGATCAAGGTTCATTTTCAAATCTTTAAGGAACATCCTTCATTAAAAAAAAATTATTAGAGCAATTGTAGACTTACAGAAATACCACACAAAAAGCACAAAGTTCCCATTTACCCTACCCTCTATGACAGTATTCCCTATTACTAACATTTTGCATTGATGTGGTACCTTCGTTATAATTGATGAAATAGTAGTATATTAACTGTGGTCCATAGTTTATATTAGGGTTTCACTCTTTGTGTTTTATAGTTCTATAGCTTTTAGATTTTTATCCAGGCAATAATTTCCCATTTTAACCGCTTTCAAATATACGATTCAGTGATGCTAATTACACATTCACAATGTTGTGCTACCATTACCACCATTCATTACCAAAACTTTTCCACCATCCGAAATAGAAACTCTGTGCCAATTAAATGTTAACTCCATTCCCCACCCTTACCCTGACTCCTGGTGACCTGTATTCTAATTTCTGATTCTATGAATTTGTTTATTCTCATGTTAGTGAGATCATATGATGGTTGTCCTTTTGTGTCTGGCTGATTTCACTCAACATGATGTCTTCAAGGTTCATCCATGTTGTAGAATGTATCAGAACTTCATTCCTTTTTTACAGCTGAATAATATTTCATTTTATGTATTTACCACATTTTGTTTATCCATTTATGTGTTGATAGACATTTGGGTTACTTACACCTTTTGGCAACTGTGAATAATGTCACTATGAACATTGGTGTGCAAATATTTGTTTGAGTCTCTGCGTTCAGTTCTTTTATGTATATACCTAGAAGTGAAATTGCCTGGTCATACGATATTTCTCTATTTGGACTTTCTCAGGAACTGCCAAACTGTTTTCCACAGCAGCTATACCATTTTGCATGTCCATCAACAGTGTACTAGGGTTCTTATATCTCTACATCCTCACCAACATACACGATTTTCTTTTCTTTCTTTTCTTTTTTAATAATAGCTATTTAGTGGGTATGAAATGGTATCTCATTGTGCTTTTGATTTGCATTTTCCTAATGGCTAATGGTGTGGAGCATCTTTTCATGTGCTTATTGGACATTTGTTTATCTTCTTTAGAGATACGTCTCTTCATATCCTTTGCACATTTTTAAATTGGATTGTCTGTTTTTTTTTTTTTTGCATGGGCAAGTACAGGCAAATGAACCCAGGTCTCTGGCATGGCACGCGAGAACCCTGCCTGCCAAGCCACCTTGGCCCAGGACTGTTTGTCTTTTTGTTGTTGAATTGTAGAAGTTCTTTATATATTCTGGATATTAAATCCTTATCAGATATATGGTTTCCACAATTTTCTTCCTCTTCTATGGGTTGTCACTTCACTTTTTGATACTGTCCTTCACACACAAATTTTTAATTTTGATGAAGTCCCATTTATCTATTTTGTTGTTGTTGCTGTTGTTCATATTTTTGGTATGAAGTATAAGAAACAGTTGCCTAACACAAGGTTCTGAAAATGCTTTCCTATGTTTTCCCCCATGGAGTTTTATCGTTTGGGTTTTCATCTTTAGGAGCTGATCCATTTTGAATGAATATTTATATATGATGCAGCATACTGGTTCACTTTCATTCTCTTTCATATAGATATCCAGTTTTCCCAGCACCCTGGTGGAAGAGACTATTCTTTTCCCACTGAGTAGACTTGGCACCCTTTTCAAAAATCATTTGGCAGACCAAGCCCTTGATCTTGAGGCTTGCTCTTGTGAAGCTTGTTTATGCAGTGGAGAAGCTGAGCCTACCTATAGTTATGCCTAAGAGTTACTTCCAGAGGACCTCTTTTGTTGCTCAGATATTGCCTCTCTTTCTCTAAGCCCAACTCTGCAAGTGAAATCATTATCCTCCCCCCTACGTGGGACATACCACCCAGGGGTGAAAGTCTCTCTGGCAATATGGAATATGACTCCCAGGGATGAGCCTGGCCCTGGCACTGTGGGATCGACAATGCCTTCCTGACCAAAAGAGGGAAAAGAAGTGTAACAAATAAGGTATCAATGGCTGAGAGAGTTCAAACAGAGTCTCAAGGCTACTCTGGAGGCCACTGTTATGCAAGCTTCAGCCAGATATTGCTACCTATCATGGTTTGCCAAGCCAAAACAAAACTATTTCTGCCAACCCTAAAGAACTAGGGCTTTATCTGAGATTCAACAGAGACTCCATGCACTATGATTAATTTCTAGAAACCTACAAACCCAGAAGAGCCAGTCTCTCCAGAACATCACCTAGTTCCATCCCCCATCCCATATTATCGATAGCCCCTTTCAACATGAAAAAGTTGGAGTACCTCTAAAGAGGAGGAGAGAAAATAAGGTTTAACAATTGAGTATGATTGTAGAATTATTATATTGATATTTCTTTTATTTTCCAGTGTCTTGAAGTAGCTAGAAGTAAAAACCTAAAATTGTGGAATTGTGGAATTGGTATGGCCAAACTCTGAAATCTGTTCTACAATTAATTGCTGCGATGTGCTTTGAAATTTATGTCCTTTTGTATATATGTTATTTTTTCACCATTAAGAAACAATCATTTAGCCATAGATGTGAGAGTTGATTTCTGAACTCTTGGTTCAGTTCCACGTTGTTTTTATTACTGTAGCTTTGTATTTGGAAGCGTGAGTCCTTCAGCTTTGTTCTTTTTTGGCTATTCCAATATCCTTCTTTTTTGGCATGAGCAGGCTTCAGAAATCAAACCCAGGTCTCTGGCTCAGCAGGCAAAAATCTTGCCATTGAACCACTGTTGCACCGCTCCCCAATACCCTTCATTTTTAATGCACTTTACCGAGTAGACAGACATTGGCAAAAAGTCTAAAAATATGTATGATGTGATTCTTGCACTAAAGCCACTTAGAGTTTAGCAAGGTAACAGATAACAGATGCGCTTAAAACCAACCCTGGAATTATAGAGCTGGTGGATCCTTTAAAGATAACATAATCCAACTCTCATTTTACCATGAGTTATTAAGACTTGGAGAGGTTTAATATCTTGCCTGATTTTACCCAGTGGCAAGTTGAGCCTCCAACCCAAGTCAGCAGATTGTTTAGTCCAATGTTCCTTCTGCTCCACAGTACTGCCTTCTAATCACTTAATGGGGCATGCTCCTTAGAACAGTGTTTTCCTGGCTTGGTCATTGAATTCTGCCTTCACATTCTATGGGGTTTACTAAAGGGATTTTTGCTCAGGGCATCACATACTTTTGTAAAACTTGTGCTTTTATCTTACAGGTGAATAACAGAGTGGTGCACGCTGAATTTCATCTACAGGAGGAACCAATAAAAGTATCACTTGTAATGGAGTCCACTTTAACTAAATCTGTATACTTTTGACATTAGGAAATTTTTTTTTAAATGTAAAATATAAGGATGCTTTGAAACAAATTTTGTAATGAGCTGTAAAGGATTCTAGCATTTTTTTTGATAGTTATCATTTTGCATTATTTCTGTCATAACTGTTAATTCTCCAAATTGTTTTGTATATATGCTATTTTTCTGAGATTTAACTGTACTTTTTTTTAACTGTCCTTTTTGTAAATAACTTGACTTTTTTAAAGAAAAGATCACTGCATTTTCTGAAATGTTGTTCCCTGAATTGTTATCAGAACATAGAAGTCCAGATCTGTTATTTATGTACTGTTTTAATCATGTTTCCCTTGCTGATTACATCCTACCCCATCTATCCCCAGTTTGGTGCTGGTGCTAAGCCTCATTTTCTTTACCTCGTAATGAGGAACTGCTAAAACACAAAAGATGGTCTTCTGTGTTTTATCTTATTCCCCCCACATCAATTCTGCAGCTAACTGATGTCCTTTTGACTCTGTAAGCTATCTTCAAGTCTTACCTGTGTGTCTCTGCTTGTACTTGGTGCTGTTGATGCTCTCAGACTTTCGTTTGCTGTCTCAGGACCTTTGAGCTGTTTTTTCTGCCTGTCACACACTTCTCCATGCCATGTAGGTGAGTCCTTTTGTCCATCAAGGTTTGAGTCAAACAGCACTTTCCCAACTCCTCAGGCTAGGTCAGCTCTGTCTCTTCTAAGAAATCCTATGTTTTTGTTTAATTGCATTTAGCACTACTGTAATTAAATGATTGTGCAGTGGTTGTTTAATATCTCTTGAGTTCAATCATATGCTCCATGAGGCAGAGGCTGTGTGTTTTGTCACTGTATTCCCAGGTTCCGTCCATGTCTTAAGCCACAGAGAAGCCATGTGATAAATATATAGTGAAAGAATTATGTATGTCTTTTAATTCTCCTATCCAGTGCCCAGAGCTTGGCTCTTACCCTCTGTGCCTATCTAGCTGCCTGCTTGCCATCCCCACTTACTTGCATGTTTTACTTTAATTCAACAAATTGGGAGTTTCCCTAAAACTATTTATAAAACCCATCCCTATTTAACAAAAATCCTTTTACTCCCCCAAATTCCCTTAGGGAAAATATTCCCAGGCCTCAAGCCACTGCCTGTTTGTCCTGGGTCTTAGCCACACCAAATGATTCACCCTTCCTTCACTAAGCATTTGTGGATTAATGAATGCTAAATGAATGCTTCTGGATACGTGAACATAGTTAATTCTGTCCTTCCTGCCTGATACGTCCATTTTACTGTGTGTTTCCTCAGTACTATGCATTCTTCAGGGTGCAACTTGGATCCCATACCATTCTAAAGAAAACTTGTATGGGGTGGGCCATGGTGGCTCAGCAGGTAAGAATGCTTGCCTGCCATGCCCTAGGACCCAGGTTCAATTCCCGGTGCCTGCCCATGTAAAAAAAAAAAAAAGAAAAAAGAAAACCTGTATGTAGACCACAGTTCAGAGTAACAAACTCTGGACTGAGCATGAGTTTTCCTTGTAATTGTGCTCTTTCTGTGTAGCTTTGGGCTTTATTTCTGCCTTGCTTTCTCCATCTGCATGAGAGACTCGGCTCAGCTGACTCTGAGGACTCATCAGCTGGACTTTACTGAGGTTTGACTTCCTAGTGAACTTGCTCACGAATATCCTGGTGATGTGGCTGTTCCTGAAACTGGGGATTCAAGTTGGCAGTTGTGTGAGACTATTGGACTTCCATGTGGATGCTCTGAACATTGACGGCCAAATTCACTGAAGCAACCCAGAATCTCATCCTGTCTTCATTTCAGGGATAATTGTGTCCTTTTTAGTTAATGTGATTTCTTTAAATATATATAATATGATGTAATTTTTATG
Source organism: Tamandua tetradactyla (assembly GCF_023851605.1). NCBI lineage: Eukaryota > Metazoa > Chordata > Mammalia > Pilosa > Myrmecophagidae > Tamandua > Tamandua tetradactyla. Next base: position 47,721,902 of record NC_135341.1, on the reverse strand, counting down.
TGTGTGATTTCATCTTTAAACCATCAAATTCTGATATTTGGTATGTAATCTGTTTTTGTTTTTCTGTATAGACCAGTAAAATACCTCTTTGATTCAGAAAATGTGCACATCAGTGGAGCTTTCTTTGTTCACTTTAATCCCCCAGAATTTCAAGGCATGGGGGCTCATTTCAGGTGGAGAGCAGACTTGTACGATATTGAGCAATAATAACAGCTCTTATTTTCTGAGAGAGGTTAAGGAATTTGTTCAGAGTCACAGTATTTGATAGAGCTGGGATTCCAATGTAGACTAATTAATAGAGGAAATTAATAATAGAAATTAATAGAGGAAAATGCCAAGTGATAGAGAAAAGTTGTAGACAGAATGTCTTTGGCAGAGAAGGGACCATACCTTTTGACTGAAGGAATGAGCAAAGGGGGAAAAAGTAACTCAGTAACATTGCTTAGGCAATTATGGGTAAGATGGTGATGAACATAACAGGACTGGTTCCAGACAAGTTGGTAAAGGGGAGCAAGCAGGAAGTCTGGTGTAGAAGGGCAGGTGGGAAAGGTGTCCAAGATGAAATTGATGCCTGGTTAGCTATGTCCCATTTCATGTCTCTGGACTCTGAGCTTCAAATCAGAACTGGGGTTCTCTCTTTTCCATTCAATGCCATGTGAAATGTAGCCCCCAAAAGAAGCCCCATCACTTTTTTTTTTTTTTTTCACATGGGCAGGCACTGGGAATCGAACCTGGCTCCTCTGGCATGGCAGGCGAGCACTCTCGCCTGCTGAGCCACCATGGCCAGCCCTCCCCTATCACTTTTATATTAAAAAAAAATTACAGTTCAACCCTCAAAACCAATGTTTGCAAAAGGAAGCCTCTAAAATCGACTCCGATAAAAATGGTGGAGAAACTGTTGGTTTGGAGAAGACCAGGGGCCTTCCCAGGGGCCTGGGAGGTGGGCAGGACTCCTTTGACAATTATCTCTTGGGCCAAGGGCTCCTTGCTGTGGTTTACAACCACTAAGGTGCATTTTTTATTTGGGGGCTTTTCTTAACTCATACCTCACCTGGAATTTTCATCATCCAGATTATTCTCAAGGACCAAGTTAATTTTTGGGAAAAGATGATTTTGTGGAGAAACACACCTAAACTCAATTACACTACAATATCCTGGTATAATGGAAGTATTAATGACAATCCATGGTGCATAGGGGAAGGAGTTATTAAGGTGGCTGCTAAAGTGAGATGTTTCAGAAACCCTACCAGAGAAGTCTGCAGTGGCACAAAACTCCCAGCCAGCCATTCAATTTTCAGATGGCTATTTTAAATGTACGCCTTTGTTTTATTTATTTTTGAGAGCCAAAATGTCTCCAGAAATTTTTAGCAGTTTCTTAAATCCACAATGATAAGCTTACTCCTTTTTTCTATGCAGTTCTTTGTTAAAACGCAGTTTCGATTTTAAAACACCCTATGTCCCTCTTAGGAAATTTTGAAAATACTACAAGATAGAGGAAAAAACTTAACCAGTACCAGTCTCGCCCCTCTTTTATACCTATATCAGTGGTTCTCACCCTTGGCTGCACATTAGAATTACCTGGAGAGCTATTTTAAAAATCAGATTTTTTTAGTCTGAGGTTGGGTATGTGCCTATCCAAGTTATTGTAAGGTGTAGCCAGGATTAAAAACTAGTGTATAATTACTAACAATTTGGCTGTTTCTTTGCAATCATCTTTTAATGCAAAAATTTTATTTATTTATTTTATTATTCAATTTTTAAATTTTTGCATGTCATCTTCATTCTGCAATTCTTTCTTGTACTCTAGAACATATTTTAAGTGGTTGAATAATATTGCATTGAACGGAATAAATTCCGTTGATGAATTCTGCAATTTTTTCTTCTACCACAGAAAAATCTCAGGCATTACATCCTGCAGTCTTGTCCTTTTTTTTTTTTCAGGAAAATTTACCTAAGTGACCATTTAAAATCTTAATTACGTACCGTTAAGCTGTACTTCAAAAAATCGAAAGTAATTTCTCCAGCTTTTGTTTATGGAACCCTTGGAGTTTCCGTTTCCGCCCCCCCCCGCAAACATTATTATTTATTTTGGGGAGATGCACGGCCCGGGAATCGAACTCGGATCTCCCACATGGCAGGCAAGAATTCTGCCACCGAACTACCCTCGCACCGCCACCTTGGAGCTTTGAATTCAACAATTCTTCCCTTTACAAATAAGGAAACGGCAGCTTAGAGAAGCGAAGGATGAAGTTCACAGGCGCAAAATGCGAAACTAGTTTCTGACCCAAATTCTCGCTGATACCTATCGCACCGCGTCGCAACGACACGTAAAAGCCCCCAAACCCAAAGCTTTCAAGAACCGGCCAGGACGCGGGTAACGCGAACTGCCTCAGACACCAGAGTAAGCGCGACCACGCTCTTCCGGAAGAAATAGCCCGGCCCTCGAAATGGTTCCGCCCTTCTTCCGCTTGACTTTCTTTGCCATTGGCTGGCAGCCGGCTATATAAGAACGTCACTTCCGCCCCGCTCCCCTTTCCGCGCTACCTACAGTGGGGTCCATACGGCGTTGTCCTCGGTGAGTCTCCTGTGGGGTCTGCGGCCTCTCCCAAAACCACCTGGGAGAGCTTCCTTCCCAAATGAGGGATGCGCAGACCGGTAGGGAGTGCCAGTGGAATTAGCGGATCTGGCTCCAGCTCCTGGCGCCTGGTTTTAGGCCCCGCGGCCTGCACGTGGTGATACCCGGGCGCGCGAGTTCCCACAATGCCCCAGGACTGGGCGGAGATCGTACTTGTGCCCACGCGCTGGGCTGGGGTTCGGACCGGCTTGGCAGCCAGGGGTGGAGAAAGCAGGCCCAGTGTACCCGTTGCGATCGCTTCGGACCCCGACTCGGCGGGAATCCAGAGGCCTAGGCGTGTCGATTTAAAGTCGCTACTGCGATGGTCTGTTTTTTCCTTTTGCGTTGTTCGGTTAGGAGTTAAGTTGTGGTTCTTGGCAGTTTTGAGGAGTATGCACGTATAGTCTGCCTGGGGTACGTGCTGATACCTCTGCTCCTTTTGCTGAACTTTGGCAGTTCTTAAGCATGCTTTTATGTCACATCTGGTTGTTAGCTTTATTCATCCGTAGTTTTTTCTTAACTGTCGAATTCGATAAGTGTTACTTGTGTTGTCTGCCCGTCTTCATGTCACTGTCACTCTTTTCCTTAGCAAGATTTGCCACGATTGTGTGTGTGGTATACATTTGTTCACTAGACTGTTAATCTCAATGCCTGCCACTGTGGGAGGTGTTCTCTTTGGTTGCATTCAAATATGAAGGTGGTTTGAATCAGAGTGTAATTTCAAATGTACCTCACTCACTTAACTAGCTAGAATGAAAAAAAAAAGATGAAGTATTTCTTTTCAGGTTCCCATCGTAACTTAAAGGGAAATTTAAACAATGTCCGGAGCCCTTGATGTCCTGCAGATGAAGGAGGAGGATGTCCTCAAATTCCTTGCAGCAGGAACCCATTTAGGTGGCACCAACCTTGACTTCCAGATGGAACAGTACATCTACAAAAGGAAAAGTGATGGTCAGTCATTGCTTTAATTTTCTTGCCATTCTAGCTATAGATAGAAATTCTGACGCTGTTGAACTGAGGGGCAGTAGTAGGTGAAGCAGTTAACTTTTAAGATTTCTGTCTCAGAGGACTCCCTGCTAAATAGTAATACTAGATCCCCAGAATGGAAACAAGTTTTGAAACTAAGTGTTCTGGTGGCTTTTGGGAAGCATTTGTGGGCTCCAGTAACAATTACTAGATCATGGGACTTGGGTTGGGTCATGAAGGAGAGGTAAGATGTGAGAATAATGAAGAGCTTCATTAGTTGGAATTCTTAGTAATATTCTTTTATTTTCATTAGTGCCCCCTACTTCATAGGTACTGATGCAGGAAAAGCAGGGCAAGAGGTGGGGTAAACCTAACTGTGCTTGGAAGGATTTTAAAAGAGAAGGAAAATAGATTGTGAAGAGAATATGGAAAGTATTAAGTTGACTAAGGCAATTCTATAGCTTAGAGATAGAACTGCTGAAAGATTTGAGGTAGGGAATGTAGACTGAATCTGGTGTCATTACAGATAATACAGAGGGAGGGAAGAATGGCAAGAGCAAGAAGTCAGGAAGTGGTTAAGAACTTGTAGGAATCCTTTGGGGGGCCAGTGGAGTACAGAGGGAAAATAAAAACGATGCTTTTTTCCTCCTGAACCATGACTGCACACTATTAAAGCTCAGGGCAGAGGCCAGTCTTGGCCAGTGAACTTCTGAGTGTCGGAAGTGTGCTATATTAATGGCAGGATTTTCGCTAACACCAGTAGAGCTTGTCTCCATGACTGGATTTTGATAGTACTCACTGCTACACACATTCAACTTATTAGAAGAATGTCCATTTGCAAAGGTAGGTCACGTGTCACAAAGCCTTCTACCCACATCTAGGTATCTACATCATAAATCTGAAGAGGACGTGGGAGAAGCTTCTGCTGGCAGCTCGTGCTATTGTTGCCATTGAAAACCCCGCTGATGTCAGTGTCATATCCTCCAGGAATACAGGCCAGGTCTGTGGAACAGTGTGCTTGGTTTTTATTATAATAAAACTTATAGACATTTTGGTAGGTAGAAAAGTATAATAAAAATAGTACACATTGCAGAAATCATAAGTTAGTTTGAACCATAAGAATGGCCAGTATTTAATGTTTTCAACACAATTCTTTCATCAACATGGGATGGTGTCTTCTTAACTCTGTTTTGTGTTTTCTTGTGCCATTATGTATCTAAAAATAGCTTTAAATTTGTATTTTTAAAAGTGACTGAAGTAAAATTCTGCCTACTTATTTGTTTTGTTTATTGAGGTATTAGTGAATTTCTTGAAAATTTATTTATAAGCACTCCTACGGGGTGATTGAATATTCTAAAAATATCTCCAATTTTGACAGATTGAAAATTATGCAGTAAGACTAGCCTCGCCTTATTTCGTGTTTTAGGTTGAAAGGGCTAGTTTCCATGAACTTAATTATCTCTGAATGAACAAAGTGACCACTCATGCATCCCTCAAAAATTTATTATGTATCTAGTCAGTGGTTGGGATGTTAACAGGAGAACCATGTGTACCTTTTTGAAAGATACAGGAAATAAAATTGATAGTCTCTGGAGAATGAAACAGCATTAGAGTGTAAAGAAGGCTGGGGTATGTTCTTATATAATGCAGTTGTGATTAAATTTGACCAGAGATCTGAAGTGGTTATGAAATACCAGGCTCTGTTCAGTTTATTGAACTTGCCAGCCAAGCAAGACTGGCATCTGGCTCTGGTCCCTCCAGAGGTGATGAAGCCATGAGCCATGAACACCTGCAGGAGGGGGTATGCTTACCCTGTTTTGTTGTCATGGTTTTTAAGTACTTATCTCTTGGCATATAGAAAACATAGACTATAGGATGCTATTGGGTGTTTCATGTTTGAAGAAGAATAATTTGAAAATTCCCACTAGGTAGGCTACTTCAGGAGATTGTAGAACTGGGTGTTGATGCCTTAGCATATGAAATTTCCTAAGAAACCATCTCTGAAGTTAATGTTCTTATTTCTTCAAGCGGGCTGTGCTAAAGTTTGCTGCTGCCACTGGAGCAACTCCTATTGCCGGGCGCTTCACCCCTGGAACTTTCACTAACCAGATTCAGGCCGCCTTTCGGGAGCCACGTCTTCTGGTGGTGACGGATCCCAGGGCTGACCACCAGCCTCTCACAGAGGCATCCTATGTTAACCTGCCCACCATTGCACTGTGTAACACAGATTCTCCTCTGCGCTATGTGGACATTGCCATCCCGTGCAACAACAAGGTAATTTTATGGCAATGGAAATTCTATAAACAGCGGGGCCTTCCAGTGCACATTGTTAGAGCTTGGAGCTGAGGTCACTGGCTGGCCGATGAACTCTCAAGTGTAGGTAGTGTGCTACATGATGGGCAAGTTTTTCGCTAACACCACAAGGGTCTCTGGCCCAATGAGTGGAGTTTGATAGTAATCCTTGCTACAAATATAACTTTAATGTATAAGAGATCCTTGAGGGATTAAAATGTTTAAAAATTGATCAGTAAGCATGTTTCCTGTATTTTTTCCTGTCTTTCTGTACGTTTTTTGTTCTATGGGCCTCTCTGGTGTTACTTGGCCTTTCTGTTTTCAGACCAACTTGATGAATCCTGCTGTTAGATGCTAAAAAAAAAAGGTGGGTTGCCTGTGGTTCAGATTGATCTATTTAATTACCAGTGTCAGTTTGTTCCTAGTTTGAGGGCTTCACAAAGAGTAGTTGTTAAACATCCCGATTGTTCCAGTCAAGGTTGAGAACTGACTTACAGAATAATCTTGCCATGGTTACACTCTGAAACTAAGAGATGTGAAGGCAGGTTAGGTGAATGGGGAAATGCCTACTTTCGATTGTCTAGGTGTCAACGTTTTAATCTATCTGGCTTTTACAGGGAGCTCACTCAGTGGGTCTGATGTGGTGGATGCTGGCCCGGGAAGTTTTGCGCATGCGTGGCACCATCTCCCGTGAACACCCATGGGAAGTCATGCCTGATCTCTACTTCTACAGGGATCCTGAAGAGGTGAGCTCCACACAGGTTTGGGGGTCACGTAAGCAAATTAGACAACTTTGGTGTGTACTTCTTGTAAGTAAAAATTGTCAGTTACTAAGCTCTTAACCTTTTTAATAACCAGATTGAAAAGGAAGAGCAAGCTGCTGCTGAAAAGGCTGTGACCAAGGAGGAATTTCAGGGCGAATGGACTGCTCCAGCTCCTGAATTTACTGCTACTCAGCCTGAGGTTGCAGACTGGTCTGAAGGTGTACAGGTGCCCTCTGTGCCTATTCAGCAGTTCCCTACTGGTATGTATCAGCATTGAAGTGCATCAGAATTGATGATCCTCGTGGCCTTTTGTGTATACTAGCTGTGCTAAAAGAAATTGGATTTAGGTGCTTTTGAACTGGGCTGCCCTTGGTCTTTGTTCTTTGTAATGTGCCAGATTGCTGGAGGGAGTGGGTATGATGTGGAAACTAGTACTTTTTAGGGCTGATGGCTTTTTTTATTTTCTTTATAGAAGACTGGAGTGCTCAGCCTGCAACTGAAGACTGGTCTGCAGCTCCCACTGCTCAGGCCACTGAGTGGGTAGGAACAACCACTGAGTGGTCATAAGCTGTTCTTGCGTAGGCTCGTAAACAAGTTGCCGGAAAATAAACAAGTTTCTATAAGTTAATGTGCATTTATGTATTATTCCAGATCAAGGTTCCTGGAGATTGCTTCACAACTTTTAACAGTTTTGCTTTTAAAACCCATTACGGATTGTGTTGCTTTTCATTTGGGATTTTTCCTGAACGTTTAGTTTAAGGGAGCATCTGAGTTCTGAAAGTATAGCTGTGAGTGGTTACATGTATACATGACAACACCAGGGATGCTTTTTCCAAAGGGTTTATGGGTGTATCTCCTGTCTCCATCCTCATTTCTGCTCTAAACTTGTGGTTCCCTTTCTACTTTTAAGAAGGTGTTTGCTGAGTTGACTGTTTGGCCAACGTTTTTTTGATCTCTGAATACAGATTAGAAGCACATGTTTGTTTTAGGAAATAAGGAAAGTTTTTCTCCACCTGTCTTCCTTTTTGCTATTTTGTACTATCACGTCACAGTATCTAGCAGAAATTTAGCTTTAACTTAGAAATAAGAGTGGCCTGCAGTGTGCTGACCTGAGAAAGGGAACACTCAACTGTTAGCATTCCCTTTGAAACAAGCTCTGGGGGAAGGGTGGCAACAAATTCTGCTTGCTGCCACTGGTATAGGATTGATCCATCATTTGATTTCATTTGATTAACGGTCACTTTGCTGTTGCTCTCTTAGGAAAAAAGAGGACTTCTCAAGACTTGGTGTATTTTTTATTAGAGCTTCACATTCAGACCAATCTTAGGTCTTAGGTATTTAAGAGTAAATAGGATTTGTCTGACAGTCCTCTTTTCCTGTTGTGTAATAAATTAGGACCAAAATCTGTTCTCCAGAGAACTAGAAATTGTGTGTGTGTGTGTATGATTATAATTGATTCCTGAGGGGGTCTGTTAAGTCAAATGTACAGCAAGCTGGAGGCAGGAAATTCCAGGAAGGAGTGAAGGAGGGTGGAGTTGTAGTGTTGCAGAATTTCTTGAACTGTGGTATGTGCGGTCTTGCCTACTCTGACCCTGTAGGGATCACCAGGTATGTTTCTCATTGAGTTTCTGGAAATGCAGAACCTCGAGACATTGCATATGGAAATGCAGTAATGTGTGTACTCTTCATATCTGCTATTTTTAAATGCATTTTAATTCTTTGAAAATTGCTGCTGTACCCTCCTGAGCTGATCTCACAATAACGGCTCATATTTGTAGTTTGGAAAAAACTTCAAGGAGCAAGTTATATGGGGTTAGATCTGTGGAACTGAAGCATCTTCATGGTAAATATGTAGGAGCAAGTTTGGGGAGGCCTTCCAGTTTTCAGCTCTAGCAGTGTTCAGGATCCTGCCCCTGAATTCTAGTAGGATTCAATGGACCTCGGAAGTCCCCACAGATGGTTCTGCAGTAACAGTAATTCTTTGAAGCAGAGAGAGGATCAGAAGTGTGGGAGGACAGACTAGCACTGGTGGGTGCCAGGAGTGAGAAGGAAAGGTTGAGGGAAAGAAGCTCATTTGTCAGCAGTTTCTGGAATGGAGGAGGCTGTGTAGGGAGCTACCCTGGGAAGGAGAGGTGGAGGCAACCTTGTCAAAAACAGATCCTATTTTATCTGACTCCGATCTTGAAATTGCTGACTCATTCAGGACTAACCAACCCACCCCTAGTTGTCCCTGTCAGCACTGGGTTTTCATAACCTATAGGCTTATGGTTTGCCTCTTGCCCCTACCTCTTGAGTCCATGACATTTTTGCTAACAGCTTTTTTTCTAAAATTTAAATGCAGAGACGAGATGTTCTCTCAGGGTTAGTTCATTTTCAGCATAGTGGAAGCCAGTAGATTGTAGATTTCTCTGAGATGCACTCCTACCTTGCTTGGGTTTAGCATATCCTGGACCTCAAGTGTGGCTGAGACTTAATGTTCCCATCTTACCACAAGTTTTCCTATGCCTGGGTCATCCTGCCGTGGGCCCCAGCAGCTGACACATGGCAGTGAAGCCATCACCATAAAATTAGCATGAACTAAATAAATAGCCATTTTTTTTTTTTACCGATCCAGACTTCGTTTTGTTTTCATTGACTTGGTGTCCATGTGGCATAGGTAGTTCATAAATGCTGCTGGATCTGTATGATAATCTGTACCACTTTCCAGGCATTCACCCAGTATCCTGCCACTGACAGCTTTTCTGTTGGTGTTTGTGACTGCTTCTCCTTAACCTTTACTAAGGTGTTTGATGTGGCCTCCTTTATTCAAGTTGCTGTCTTAACAGTGTGAGGACAAGGGGCACTCCCCAAGTTGGGTTGGCCTGTGGTCTCCTGGTAAACAAGTGGGAGGACTGGATCTGACCTGGCCATGTCCCAGCACCAGGGCAAATCCACATTCACATGTAGACTGGAGGCACCTCTAGCCATTGTAGCCCCATCAATGTGTCCCAGGATTGGACACAACTGGGATGAAAGTCCTGCTCTGCCCATTCCTAGTATGTGGCCCTAAGCAGGAGACCATGTCTGGGCCCAAGTTGCTTGGCATAAAGTCAGGATAAACATGGGGCTGTCGTGATTGAGATTTAGTGCGCAGCAATTACCCTGGGCCTGGACATGTAGCAAACCTTCATCCAATGTATCACAGTGTCCTTCATTAATATTTAACTTAAAATAATTTTTAATTGCAAAATTAATACATACAGATGATTCTAAAAGACACTGCCATACATTTGTGAATAAGAGTAAGTTAACAGTGTCTAATCACAATGCAGGTTATGAAATGGGAAGGTGCTGAGACCCCAGAAAGCCTTTCTATGAACCCTCCACGAGGCCATAAAGCTTCAGCAATTGTGATACCTTGCTTGAATTTATCATTTATCATCTCTGTCCCTTTCAATCATGAGTTTAGATTTCCTGTTTTTTAACCTGTCTGGGAGTAAATTTATAGCATATCAAATTATGCAGTTTGCTCCCTTTGCTCAATGTAACGTTTGTGATTTTCATGCCTGGTTATCGTGCTTCTGTGACATCAGTATATTGCAGTGGGCATCTAGGTTGTTTATAGGTTTTGGCCATTAGCAAAAGTACTGTTTTGAACATTCTTTGATAGATCCTCGTGCCACATGAGTTTTCCTTTCTGTCAGTAAAAACTGTCTCCACCAGATAATAATCAGTTTCACAATGTTATGTAAAAACCTATCTCCTAGCACTTTCTAATAAAAATGCTCAGAACTATTGTCTCAAAAACCCAGGGTCTTTCTGATCCTTGCTATTCACTCTGGCCAGCAGTACTCTTTTAATTACTAGAACTTCATAATCTGTTATGAGAATCTCTCTACCTCCTCTTCTCTACCAGTCTTGGTTATTATCGACCCTGGTACATTGTCAGATAAAGATTTTAATCAACCAGTTCTACTCTGAAATTTTGGGGGATTGCATTGATTCTATAAATTATTTAGAGGGGTTTTACATATCTCTTGGTAATTTTGTTTCTAGGTACTTGAGTTTTTGTCTTTGCTGTTGTAAATTTTGCTTTGTTAAGAAACTGTTAATCCTGTTGAAACACCTAAACCTGTATTCTAAATAACGTAGCTGTCCACTGGTAAATACCACTATTTCCATGGGGTTACTGACCCTTCCTGAGCAATCCAGACCTTTTGTGCAAGGCAGAGATGAGATTTACTAAACTCTATCCTGTTCAAAATATTCCTGCCAAACATATTAGCTATTTAGTAGAGCAGATCTTGCTGCACTTTAAAATATGATAGGTTCAGCAGGCTTCACTTAGGAATAACTCCCAAATTATCTGATTCTGTTTTCACAAAAAGTCTCAAAATAAGAATTCAACATTCAACAAATATTTAATAAGCACTTACTCAGGACCAGGTATTATTCTAAGCACTGGGGATAGAGCAGTAAATGAAGACAAAGCTTCTGACCTTGTAGAAGTTACTTTTTGTTTGGGGGAGCAGACAAACTTGTAAACTATTTCCTATGGGAACAGAAGTAAAGACAGTGGAAACAAGAAGATGGGTTTTGTCTGAAGCAAGAATCAAGCATGAAACTGCAGAAGGGAGACAAATGGAGAGAATCACTGGAGAGAACCAAAAGAATAAAGAAACCCTTTGGAGGAGAGTCTCAGCCCATCGTCATCAAGGGAGGTTGATAGAGGTTTTACTCATGGGTGATCTGGTGCCTTTACCAGAGACCACAGAGTCTCTTGGAGTGCATGTTTTGTGAGAGGCAGAGCCACTGCCTGACAATGAAACCTCAGCTAAGTTTTCTCTCCTCTCTTAGATGTGTTGAAGCAAGTTGGGGGCTAGAAAACTTTAATTGTACAGACATCTGCCCTCTTCTGCCCCTTGCTGCCCCCCCCCCTCATGGAAAGAAACACTCATGGAATATTCTCCCCACTCAAGAGTGACTGGGTCAGTTCATACTCAAGCAAGGGGCCCTCAACATTGCCAAAAGCATCCGTCCACCATGCCAAGTCCCTCCATCACCTCTTCAGACACTGACATCTGCATTTCCTTCCATTCAGTACTCTATCCCAAGCCAATGAGTTTCTTCTATATATGATTTCCAAAAGAAAGTGACAGCTCTAGGTATGGGTCGGCCACATGCAGAACTACAGTGGGGCTTCACAGGTTTGAGACAGAAGGAATGGGCTGATTTGACCTTTTATATGCTTCAAAATCCCTGATAGAAGGTTTTTTGGGTATCGGTATATATCATTTCGTGCAGATAAATTCTGGTATTTTGTAAACAATGTCTAATATTCTGTATTAACGTGCTTTTGCAATTCAAGAATGAAAAATAAGATCATTTCCAATTTCAAACAAAGTGGACAGATGAAACGACATTAGAGAAGGGGTTTAGTGAACTAGAAAAAATATATGAAGGAATTACTCATACAGAGACAGAAATAGAAAGCAGGAAAGAGAAATTAGTATACAGAGAGGGTAAAATAGAATGTCTAAAGCAATCTAATTGGAGCTCCAAAAGGAGAGAATGGGAAAGTCATCATCAAAGATGAGACAGAATTTTCTGAAAGTCTCATGGATCCACAAATTCAAGAATCCCAATGTATGCTGTGTAGGATCAATTTTTAAAAATCTAGCCTTAATTGCTCTACAGAGAAATCACAGAAACATCAAAATCAAAAGGGTTTTGAAAGGAGCCATACAGAAAAAGGGCACCCAGCTGCTCCCCACCAAGGCCAGCCAGAGGGCAGCAAAACAAAGTGGTGAACACTCAGCTCTGTGATTCATGAATTAGGATAACAAAGACTTAGAAAAACAGGAATAGAGTTTAATAAGGGAAAAAAAGTGATGCCAGAAGGAAACCGTGACCAGGAGTCTGGCAGCCTGCCAATGTCCATCCTCCCTTCTTCCATAAAAGCAGACCTTCTGATTTTTAGACCAGCCCAAGCTGAGAGGTTGGAGCCAATGGCTACAGTGTAGTAGAATGTTCAATCAGATTTTAAGACCTGGATTACTTGGGAGGATAGGTCAAACACAATTTAACCAAGGCATTAGGGAACTGGTAGGAAAGATCCAGAATAATGGTGTATGTTAGCTTTCTTGGTTGCTTTGAACCAAGCCCTGTGAGTGAGAACGCCAGATACATTTAACCAGCCTGCAAGCAGAAATGGAAGGGATCCAGAGTTTTGCTTATGCAGACATTTTTGTCCCTGATAATCTGTATCCTGAGCCAAACAGTTCTGTGTGCCCAAGTGAGGCAGTTATGAGCTGCACATCTGAAGAAGCAGACTCAAAGAGATAACACTCCTGCTACATGGAGCATGCATTAAGGTCAGATAGAAGCTATTTTCCATTGCAAACCTACAGAAACAAAAATCTGACAAAATTGTGTTATGGTAGCAAGGATTTGAACAGGAATTCTTATAACTGACTTATGGAAATATAAATTGGTAGTCTGGCATTATTGAGTAACATAAGCATGTGTGCTATCCCTCCTGGGGTATACACAGAGAAATTCATGAACATTTGCTTTAAGGTTTGTGGACCAGAATGCTAATTGGCAAACCGGGATACAGCCCAGGGTCCAGCAACAGTACATGCCAATAAAGTGTGGTACCTTCACACTACAGCGTGCCAGGCAACAATGAAAATAAAGCATGGCTACACACAATGATGTGCATGAATCTTACAAAATATAATTTGGGTCAAAACAACCACAACAAAATTATTCCAATCGTGAATTCATATAAAGTTCAAAAACAGGCAAAGGTAAGCTATATTCTTTAGAGATGTATCCCTTGGTGGAAAACATTGTGTAAAACCATAACAAAATGGCATTTCCAAATAAGCCCTGAGCCCTCCTCAGGAGTGCACAGAAGGGAAGATGGGGACAAGATGGGGTAGTGAACATAATACCCTCAGGTCTGAAGCCCTGAGAGACACGACTCACCCCACTCCCCACGCACCTGAACCTCATCACCAGCCCCCTACTGCACCCCAAACACTCTCACCCCAACAGCTCCCCACCCCCTGTCCCCATACCAACTGCCCAACCCCCAGCCCAACCCACCTCTCCAGTGCAAAAGCAGTCTACTCCTGCCCCTCCCAAGACCCGCCCACCCAGTCGACACCCACCTCCCCCTACCTCCCCCTACCTGTCCACTGCGAGCACTTACCTTCATACACAGGCTACACCCGCCCCCAGCCCATACAGTGGCGAGATAACCCCTGCCCCCTCCCCTGTCTCTGCACAGGTGAACATCAGATTACGGTCCTCCCAGATCCGCACAGGCTCATGATCCTCCAGTCATCTCCCCCAGCTCTGGCCAGGCGCTGATCTGCACATCTGGGCCTTGCCCAACCCCAGCTCACGCAGACTCAACCCCAGCCCACTGCCCCTGAGCTCAGTGCACACGCACTGTAGACCAATACACATGAGGGCACCGTCCCCTAGACCCGGGCACCTGCAAATCCTCCCTGCCCCTGGGCGCCCACGCACTCATGCACTGATTTCTTTTCTTTTTTTTTTTTTCTGCATGGGCAGACACCAGGAATCAAACCTGGGTCTCTGGCATGGCAGGCAAGAACTCTACCTGCTGAGCTACCATGGCCCACCCTCGTGCACTGATTTCTTGACCCCTGCACCCCAAACCCCTGCACCCTAACCCCTCTGCCCCCCACACATGCACCCTTGTCCCCTCTCTCACCCGGCACAAGTACCCTTCTCCTATACCTGGTAGGTGCCCACATGCGCATCTGTGCTACATAGCCCCCGCCCTGCGCACGTGTACATACCTGCTCCAACCCCCCGACATACACGTCCTGCAGCCCCTGTGACCTGTGCCCTGCCCCTACACAACTAATTGTTGTGCTATGCTTTGAAATGTATTGATTTTTGTATATATTTTTATTTTTCACACACACAAAAAAGTCGATTGTGTAATGATAAAAATATATATATTCCTTCCATCCTCCAATGTTCTGGAGCAGCTAGAAGGAAAAATCTGAGTTGATGTTATGGTAGCCCATGACAAACTCTGGGATCTGTCCTGTGACTAGTTATTGAAGAGATCTTTGAAAATTATTGCTTCTTTCCTTTCTTTGCTTTGTGTATACAATTAAAAAGTTAAGAAAAACAATAACAAAATGTCTAATTAATGGGGTAAAAGCAAACCAAATAAAATCAAGTATATAAAAAATAATACATGCAATGTGTCGAGGACATGTGAAAGATGAAGTGTTTCAAGGTTTTTGTTAATGAAAGAAGTTAAAATATCAACTTTAGAGTACAAAAACATCTCCCACCCCACACACCCATCTTACAAGGTGACCCTGCCATATTCCCATGAGTGGAGTCTTTGTCCCCATCCCTTAAACCTGGGTGAAAAACTTAGTGGATCTCTTAACTAAGGAAAAAAGCCCCATCGTGTCCTAAAGAGAATAAAGTCAACCTATTCCTCCACCCTTTTTGCCACCTTATACTTTGTCATCTCCTGTTGGGTAGCTGATGGCTGGGGGTAAGCGGCCTTACTGAGTCAGTCACACAGACACACAGTACATGACTCAGGAGACAACCCTCAGGGGTGAGTGGAAGGCAGCCACTTTATTGAGGAAGTGCACAGGCTTTTATATAGGCTGGGAGCACGCAGGGACACGTGTCGGGCTGGGATTGGTCACCGTTGTTGCTAGGGTGGTGGGCAGATTTAAGGTTAGCACTTTTGGCGCGAACCACCGCCAGTTCCGGGAAGAAAGCCAGTCGCGGGCTAGGCCATTTTGTGTTGCCTTGCATCAGCTACGGCAGCCATGTTGGCAATATTTTATGGCTTCTCCCTCAATCTCCCTCCTCCAGAACATGAGTTCCTAGGAAAGAACTTACCATAGGATTACTAGTCACTAAGGTAATAGTGGTAACAGTGGAAGTGATGTTAGGTGATTTCCAAAGCTAGATCATAAAAAAATGCAAGTCCCTTTTGGAACTTAGCCATCCTCCAGTAAGGAAGCTCAAGCAGCCGAGATCTGACAGGAGAGGAACCGAGACCCCCAGCCTAGGAGAACTCCCAGCCAATGGCCAGCACTAATTTGCCAGTCACATGCGCCATCTGTATTGTGAGTTGATTGTGCAGCTCCATTTAGAGCCATCTCAGCTGATTCCATGTGGAGCAGGTTCAAGTCCTTCCTGTCAAGCTCTGTCAAAATTGCATATTTGTGAGCCGAAGAATTGATTGTTTTTGTTTTAAGCAACTTAGTTTTAAGAATATTTGTTACTCAGCAATAGATTTCTGATACAGAGAGAAAATTTTAGAGGCATTCTCACTGAAGTCAGAAAAGAGACATTTATGTCCACTATCACCACTATTTTATATCATAGAAGTAAACATATCAGGCAATGTAGTTAGACAAGAGTTGACTAAATATATACACTATATCCAACTGACTTTCCCCCTTACAATTATAAAATAAGCATTTCTCTGTGGTATTATAGCTGTTATAACTATTGTATATATTTGCTACATTATCAATTATGAAATTTTGTGTCCACAAAATTGTTTATATATCAACTTTCCAATTTTAAAAAATATTTTATAAAATTTTTACTATTATAAATATGGCTGTCATGAACATCCTTGTGGTTAATTGGATGAAAATTGCAGGGAAAATTTTAAGGCTTTTAAATAAATTATTAAGTTATCCCGACCTGCATTTTTAGTAAATACAAAAGGATTGCAGGTTTCAAATAATCATTATCCACAATAATCATTCATCTTTATTCAAGGAAAAATTACATTTCAGGATTATTTGCATATCAATTGTATAAAGAGCAGTTGCTGACCTGCTTTGAGTGTTCAGAAGAGGCTGCAAGGCTTGACTTAGTGTCCCTCCATGGCTCCCCTTTGCATCCAGAAGGACAAAGATTGATAGGATTAAGCATTTAGCCTTGGGCCACTAGTGAAGGATTTAAGGGTAGTTCTCTGGTCCTGGTCACCATCATAAACAAACCTGAATAATTTTATCTTCCTTGCTTGCTTTTTTTTTTTCCCAGAATTTATAAAGAGATTGTCCAACTCAACAACTTGCTTACTTTTAGGCATTTATATGCAGCTTGTGTATTTTAGTGGTGTGGATTTAAAAAGCTGCCTTGACTTACCTCAGTGGATGGCTGAATCTGAGCAATGAAGGGTACAGACCAATGGTGTCTTTTGGCAGAAAAGCTCTTGGTAAAGTTGTACGAGTCAGTGATCTATGCTGATGTGGAGAAACCCAACTTAGGAGTTGGGTTTTGAGGGTCAGGATATCTCAGGGGCCTCATGACACATTTGCTTGAAGCCATGGGGGTCAGTTCTTGCTCCTCAATATTCCAGCCATCTGGCATGTAGCCTGTGGGGCAAGAACATGACTGGACAGCCAGAAAGGACTTTTGACCACTTATCCTTAACTGGTACTGGCGGGAGCCCATGTTAAGTTGAAGCAGTGACTAGTAATCCTAAGGTAAATTCTTTCCTAGGAACTCGTGTTCCAGAGGAGGGGGATGACAAAGTAGAAGGTGGCAAAAAATAGTGGAGGAATAGGTTGATTTTATTCTCTTTAGGACACAATCGGGCTCTTTTTCTTGGAAAAGGGAAGTCAGGAGCCCTGCAGAGTGGAAATTATTGTAAAATTGATTTCCCTTCAGTTAACTTCTGAACATACAGTCAAACTTGGGAAGACCATTTCCTGAAAGCTCACCTGAATTGCATCTCCAGCTACATTTTCAGCCTTGAGAAGTAAGTACCTGGGTTGTGAAGATGCACCTAAAAGACTTGTGAGTCACCCCTGGAGTGGCTGGAAGCAGACTGCTGACCCAGGGAGGAGAGGAACTGCGGGAAGTTGGACTTTTCTTGTCTCATCTGGGCATGTGCTGGTGACATCTTCCCAGTTCCTCAAGGTTATTTTCTTAGGTCAATGTCTGAATGGTTCCAAGGGACTGGGGGCAGAAAGGACACTGCAACAATTATGTATGAGGAGGGAAAACTGCATAAATGTGTCATATGGGACAGACAGACTCATCAAATTGAAGATTCTCATACCATAACTCTCAAAGATTCCTGGCAATTCCCAGGATTTAGTGTTTCCAAAAGGTTCCCCAGGAAATTTTGATGCTGATGATCCATGTAAACAATCTTTTGGAATACTCCTTTAGAACTCTAATGGGGCTTCTCTGCATTAGATACCAATGGTTTGTAGTCCAGAGTGCCAGAGTCAGGACAGAGAGATGAGGTAGATGGGAAGAACAAAGGAATTTGACTTAAAGGGGTGGGTAGCATAAAAGTTATCTACTGGTGTGTAAAAATCCATCTCAAATCAATACCACTTATTTAACTTAAGGTTCTGCTGGGCAGTCCTTCTGGCCTGATCCAAGCTCAGCTCATCTGGGCTGGGCTCACTCACTTGTCTGGGGTCAGATGGCAGGATAGTTAGGGACTGGCTAATCCCAGATGCTGTCTTTCTCTCAGATGAGTCTTTGGGAAAGCCTGGTGTCATGCCATCCATCAGGATAGTCAGGGTTTGTGCATATGAAGGCAGATTTCCAGGAGCAGTGAGCAGTTTTCAAGTATCCTCTTGCATCATCTTTGCTATTGTCCCGTTGGCCAAAACAAGTCCACGCCGAGCATTACAATGGATACAGTAAGCCTGAGCAAATGCAGGGGCCATCTCTGCCACGGTCGACCACAAATAGAGGAATGAGAAGAGACACAAGGCAACTAATCAATATTAAAAGGGGGTTCTTGATGCTATGTGGGATGGAGAACGAACCCCAGTTCAGGAAGAATGTTTAGTTCTAACAAAGACCACCCGAATCCCAGCATGCCTGGGGTGAGTAAGTGGGGAAAATGGAGCTGCAGAACCTAAAGTCAGAGAATTTCCCTGCCCCAGTCCTCCACAACCTCTAAACCTGTACCCTGTGCTCAAACAGGTCCAGAAATAGCCACAGTAAGACTGGAGTCCAGTCCAGCAGCCAATGCTTGATCTGCTGGTGTGGCTGTCTGGTGGGGGCCTTCTGGCTTAGAGCATTCCCGGCCCTGGATCTGGGGGCAAGTTGGTCACCCCGCAGGCAGGACTCTCCAGAGGACAGTCCAGGAGGCTCGGCCTCCCGGGGAGAGCAGACCAGCTGTACGCAGCAATGTTGTTCTGTGCTGGGCCCTCGCCCAGCAGCCTGGGATGGAGGCAGAGCTGTGCTCCCAGGCCATCCTGGGGGTTCGCTCATCAGCGCAGAAGTGAGAGCGAGAGCAGCAGCTGGGGCCTCTGGGTCAGATTCCTCTTCACCCCTAGGGGGCCTGATGGTGGTAGAGTCCTCAAGGGCTGGGCTCAGGTGAGCGGCTGTCCTCACAGTGCCTACACCTTGGCTGCAGGCTTCACCTTCTGGTCCTAGGTGTCCACCTTGGGTTCAGGTCTGACTCCTGCAGCGCTCGGGGCAACCTCTCTGGGACCCAACGGTTCCCTGCCAAGCCCCAACCGCCCAGAGGCTCCTGGCTACCCACTAACGCCCCCTCCCACTCCCGGCCAACTCCCGACTACCTGCCTAACCTACTCCTTGCCTGGGGTAGGACTGGCACTGCTACTAGTTCCTTAGAGGAAATGGTGCTCAAAGTTGGCGGGAAGGATGAGTAGGAGCATCGAATGAAGATGATCAGGAGGGTATTATAGACTTGAGTAAGGAAGATGGAAAATCTTGGAGAGTAGCCTGGAGAGGCCAGTAACTTTGGGACCCTCAGGTCATAGTGTGCTGAGCTTAAAGCTGGAGGTGGGGATGGGGGTAGGGGTGGAGAGAAGGTGCTAGGGAGGAAAGAGAAGTGAGATCATGAGCCTTGATGAAGAGAGTTGGGGATACAGTCAGCCATGTGAAGTAGAAGGAAGTGGGAGCAATGGAGAGGGATTGCCCAGGGGGGGGAAGTTGGCCAGGAGAGAGTGTGGGTGACCTAGGAAGAGGTGGACCTTTTGAAGAAGCTATAAAGGAGAAGAATGTCGTCATGGGCCAGGCAGGTTGGTTGGGACAGGGCAGCTGTGAAGACAGTGGGCCTAGGATGAAGGTGTCTGAGTTTCCACCTTAATTGAGGTGGAAGCAGGAAGAAAGGGCGTGGAAGGGTGAAGGTAAGGAGAGGGATACCCAGTTTAATTTTGGAGATGTTTAGTTGGTAAACAGAGATGGCTTGGACCCATCCATCTCAACACTTTCTGGGAAAGTGTTCAGTGAGTAGACATGGAGGGTCTGGAGCCAGCAGAAAGAGGTGGATTGGGTTCATTAACAGGTACATGGAGCCATGGGGCTGGATGACATCAAAGAGCTGAGCTCAGAAATGTACTGGACCTCTCTGTCCAAGGGATAGAATAACTTTCAAGGAGCTAGAGGAGGCAAGACAGAGAAGGTGAAGAAAATCCTCAAAAGGTGCCTTGAAAGCTTATGAAAAAAATCAAACAGGATTTGGAATAAACCTTTGGCAGCACTCATTGAAACTGAAATATAATTCCACCTCTCTGTATCTACCAGGAAGAAAAGGCACATACAAGCAGAGGCATACCACAGGGGGTGGGTGGGAGCGGTCTGTCCCTGCAGTCAATAGGAGCACAGGTTAGAGAATTTAAAAGCAATCATCAAAAATGTTTTAATTATCACTGGGATAGAAATTCTAAAGTCACTAAGAAATTATTCCTTTCCACTGTAGGAGATGCTGCAACTCATCTCTCCTGTCTGTATGGAATTGTTATTGCAACATTATCACAGTGGAATTTAGGGAAAAACCTCCTTGCTCATCTATAAGGGAAAAGCAAAATCAAAAGTTATAGGTACATATTGTGAAATAGGACTTACACACAGCATTTAAAAGGAATTTATATGTATCTATAGCTGCACAGATGGTAGAAAGACAGCTGTACCTGAAAGAGAACAAACGCTCATCCGATTGTGGAGAATAAAAGAATTTATTCACGATCTTGCAAGAACGGGCACTCAACCAAAAAAAAAAAATGATGGCTGGTGGGCCAAGCAACAGAATGCCACAGGTTTTATACCCTAAGCTTAGCCTGTAGGTCCCTCCCCTGTTTCTCTGCCGATTGGATGTGGCAGCCTATCTGGATAGTCTAATTCAAATTTCCTGCCGAAGTTCCCTGCTTTTGACTATGCTTTACATTTCAGTGACCCAGGCCATTATTTAAACTTGTTTTTGCCTATATAAGGATTTGGTGCCAATTCTAGGCCTGCGTCAGAGGCTCTCTCTTTTCCCTGCAAGACCAGTCTGAGTAGTTTTGCAACCCTTTGTTTAGTGACTTCTGTTTCTTTCATCCTGCACCATCTTGTGTGGAAGCTAAACTTCAATAGACCCTAAAAACATTGCTGAAAAAGTGAAAAGTGCACTAATATATTCATATTGATACCTTTTATGAAAAAGAATATCACACATGTATAAATGGGTATAAGAATGTAAAACAATAACAAAAAGACTAGAGAAATACACCCAATGGCAGTTACTACTGGGAAGAGCTTGAGGGCACGGGGACTGGAGGGTGGCATCAAAATGGACTTGACCTTGATTTGTGTTTATTAAAAAGTAGAGAAAGTAGTCACATTACAGGTATAAATAAAAGTGATGCAACTCAATATAAATAAGTGTTTTTAAAAATATATCTATGATGGAAAAAAAGACAAATAAGCCCCTTTATTCAATTGTTTAAAAGGTAAACTACTTTCCTTTTTTTTAAAAATCTTGCTGGAATAAGCTTTATTGCGATATGCTGTGAGAACAGGGAGGAGAGGCATCTAAATCAGGAAAAGTTCCCAGGAGAGGCCCCCAGATGGTAGCCACCAGGGCCCCCGCAGTATCGGAAGACTGCCCAGTCTCCTTCCCCAGCACTCGGGACCATCACAGGTTTACAGGAGGTACCCGATGGTGCTGAGCGAATGAGGGGCTCACAAACAGAAGAAACAGAAGGGGCTCCCTGCCACAGAGATCCCAGGGTGAAGGACAAAAGGACACAGAGAGGGGACAGAAATGAAAGCAAGAAACCTTATAACCCTCCTCTCCTCACCCCCACCCCCACCCACCCACTCAGGCCGGGGAGACCAGAAGACAAGGGGAAGACACCCTCTTGGTGACACAGTCAGTCCTGAGTTCGGGTCCCCAGGAAGGAATCAGACAAGCAAATTTTGTGAGCAGTTGCGGTGTGGACTTCACCGGGAATTGTAGAGGGCTGGGGCAGGACCACGGCTGGGCAGCGGTGCCGGCATGCCAGGCCAATGCAGGCAGTTCTGGGCAGTGCTGGGGGAGCCAAGGGCTGAGTCTAGTTACTAGTGAGGACTCCAGCAAGGATCCTCAGAGCAGAGGCACCCTGGAGGGGAAGGTAGGTCTGTTTGGTGTCTGTGCAGGGGAGGGTAACAACAGAAGATGGCCTTGCCGAAGTAAAGTGGAGAAGTGAAACTGTTACTACTTGATTTCTTGCTTGTTTTTCCTTTGCCTTGACCTCTTGATCTTCCCAAGCCTTGCCACTTTGGGAACACAGGTGAGGCCCAAGAATGTCATTGGCACGCCTCAACTCATGCTTCCCACCTGCCCATGTGCACCCTCAAATATCTTTCAGGTCTCCATAGCCCGACTGTTTCTGGGAGCTCCTAAGTAGTGTCCCCAATGCCACCTGGAACTTACTGCTTGGGACAAGGCTCTGCTCTGGGTGGCTCCTCCCAGGGAGGGTGGCGGGACCTCTAACTGGTCCTGTTGAGATGTATCTAGTGCAACGGGTCAACAGCAGAGATAAGACCCAAGAAGTGGTTTCCTTTCCTCCCATGCCTCTCTCCCACTCTTTGAGGGTGGGAGTGCTGCTAGCTTCCTCTGTTTTCTGGGTTCTGTGGGAATGCAATGCCCAACCTTCACCCCAATAACCTCCTGGGTTAACCCCAGCCCTGCCCAGCCTCACAGATTGTCAGGCTCTCAGAAAGACTGTAGGCAGGGCTCCCAGGAAGATGGGAGCCTCAGGTCTTTTCTGCCCCTGTTTGGCTTTACTTGTCTTTTTTTAAATTTATATTATTATTATTTTTTTACTCATCTGTCCATACTCTGGATTTACTTGTCTTTGAAAGAGACACAAATATTGTGCTTTAAAAATACTTTTAAGGTGTGGGCCATGGTGGCTCAGTAGGCAGAGTTCTCGCATGCCATTCTGGAGACCTGGGTTTGATTCCTGGTGCCTGCCCATGCAAAAAAAAAAAAAGCATTTAAGTTTTCTTTCTGGCAGTGATTTTCTAGCAATATGGGTCTGTTTCTTTAAGGTCCACATTTACTTTCTGGAATTTCAATTGAAATTGCAAGTTGCCAATAATCTCATCCTTTTCAGTCCAATCTCTACAGTGCTATTTGGGCTTCCTTGATTCCTGCCCCTCTGCCACACTGAAAACAGCCGCTAACCATTGCCAAAAGGCTGAAAGGGGCATCTTCTTGATTATAATCTGAGTCCTACAACGACTCTCTTGTTTGTCCGCACTGGCCTGCACGCCCTGCTCATTCTTTCCTTTGCTCAATATCATGAAAGCTGAAGGCTGAGCTGGGAAGTACCTCCACTCTGGAAGCCAGTAAGGTCCCAGCCCCAGCCCAGAGAGACATCCTCTGCTGCCTGGTGGTCAGTCTGCTCACCCCAAGGCCTTGGGAGTGTATGTGTCCTTGTGACCACATTTTTGCTCACCCTAGGCCTTGGGAGTGTATGTGTATATTTGTGTAAAATGTGTATTCATGTGTTTGTTGGGGTGACTGCCCCAGTGTATGCTCTAAGGGTGGAGGTGGACAGCAGAAAAAAAGAAAGCTGACCTCAAATTAGCTG
Source organism: Tamandua tetradactyla (assembly GCF_023851605.1). Taxonomy (NCBI): domain Eukaryota; kingdom Metazoa; phylum Chordata; class Mammalia; order Pilosa; family Myrmecophagidae; genus Tamandua; species Tamandua tetradactyla. Next base: position 47,698,407 of record NC_135341.1, on the reverse strand, counting down.
CAGGTGGAGTGTATCCCAGATGTGGAGGTGGCAGGAACTCCAGGTGAAGACCTCTGTGGTGGTGGTGGATGAGAAAGAGATGCTGCCCTCTTCCTCATGGTTTTGGCCAAAGAGATCCCGGAGATGAGACACTCCTGGCTAACAGGCCCCAGGGTGCTTTCTCAAGCCTGGAAAAGTTTTTCCCAGGGAAGAGACAGAGAGCCCTCCCCACTGTCCTCACCTGTGCCTGCAGCTGAGATTTCATTTCCTGTCTTTCTCTGTTGGGACCACTCCACAGTACTGTTGGTGGGAGGAGACAGAAGAGGTGGTTAGTGCTGTGCGTGGTGGTGGTGGTGGGTTGAGGTGGGTAGAGATGACGATAAAACCAGAGCCCCTTCTGCAGGCTAGCCAGGGTAGCTGACTAATGGAGAACGAACTGACTTCCTTTCCCTGCCTTGTATCCTGCTGCCTGAGACTCTAGGGCAGGGTGCTCATCTCAGGTAAGGGCACACTGGACAGGGAGGAGAGCTGGACCACTGAGGTTTTTATGCAGTGAGGGTAAAAGCCAATTCCTACCATGCTCCAAGCTTCTTGGAGAAGCTGCTAAAAGCCAAGTGATGGGACCCTTCCTCCACCACCTGGGTCAGCCCTGGTCCCCACCCTGAGCCCTACCTCCACCTCCCTCACAAAGCCTATTTCCCATGTGGCATTCTAGCTTGTTCCCCTCCAGGCCAAAAGAGGCCTCCTCCTGGCCCAGCTAGGAAATAACCATGTCTGCCTTTGCCACCAATATCAGAATTGGTTTGCTTGTCTCAAAATGGCACAATGCCAGGGCAGCATGTGAAATAAAGAAAATTCTGGCAAGTATAAAATGTCAGAATTTTCTCCACGGGCAAGTGGAGGCCCCACTTGTAAATCTGCCTGAGACTCTAGGTAAGGGCACATTGGACAGGGAGGGGAGCTGAGTTTTTCATGGGGTGAGGGTGAAGCTCATTTCTTCCAAGACTACCGTGCTCCAAGGAATAGAAGTATCACTCTTGGGGAAGCTATTTGCAGGCCAGGCGTAAGAGACAGGGTAGAGAATCACAGATTGTGAGGTGGGCAGAGGTGTGCAAATGCACTTCGGGGGCTTGCAGGAGAAACTGCTCTTCCCACAAAGGGCATTTAAAGGGCGGAGAGGGAGGCCCAGGACTCAATGGCACAGCATAGTGGTGGCAGGTTTCTGAGAGGGACGGGGGCTCTCTGCTCCAGCTTGGGCCAGACCAGCTGTCTGATGTAGAAGGGAGCTCCTCTTGAGCCCATACCGGTGTGGGTGAATGCATCTGTTCAGTATCCCAGTGCCCCAGGCTGGGGAAAAGCCACCTTCACACCCCGATACTGAGCTCTGGGCTTGGTTCTGCGACTCATGGCAGAAGCAGGAGGTGTGGCAGGGGGTTCTCTCTTGGGGACAGGTGGGTTATTTCCTTTAGTTCCCTCATTTACTCACATAAGGGTATGTAGAGGCCTCTTCTCTGCTGCAAACGGACTCTAGACACACCCACAAGAAAGAAGGTGAAGAAATCCGGATGCGTCTTCCAGTCTTCTATCTGCGGGCGTGGGGAACTCCACCAACCCCGTGGGCTATGCTGAGGAACTTCTGTGCCGGGGTTGGGCAGCCACAAACCTGCACTGCCACCTGGTTAGGGCGGTTCCCACTGACACGCCACATCTTTCCAGGACCAACAGCAGGCCTAGCTGTAGGTACCAGAAGACTGTGGGGTCATTTTTTTTTTTTTTTTTTTTTTAAAGGAAAGACAGATAGAAGGAAGGAAGGATAGAAGGAAGGAAGGAAGGAAGAAAGGGAAACATCTTTAAACATTTTCTTGTTTTATTGTATTTTGTTTTTCCGTTTTTTGTTACATGGGCTGGGGCCGGGAATCGAACCGAGGTCCTCCGGCATAGCAGGCAAGCACTTTGCCCGCTGAGCCACCGCGGCCCGCCTGTGGGGTCATTTTTGAAATGCAATGTATTAAAAAAATTTATTGTCTCAATTCACATATAGTAAGAAGTAGCTGATTCCTGCTGACCCACTTCAAATAGACAAGCACGTATGTGTTTGTATGACAACATAACACCATGTGAAGTGTTCTCTGATATTCTCTACTTTTTATGTAATTCAATACTATTCCTTAAAACACACACACACACACACACACATGATGGCCATGACTCTCTAAACAGCTTTCATAAACACAGCGATAATTGTCCATGTCCTATGGTTTGAAATGTAGTCTTAAATTAATAGGATAATAGAGAAATCCCATAGGGAGGATTCAGGTTTTGGAGGGAGCTGAATGACTTATAAAAGAATACCAAAATGTTGCAAACTTTACAAAATACATGTCCGTGTGACCACATTTCTCGGGTTCCTTCCGAGGCTTTGAGAAGCACTGGACCAGGGAGAAGGCTGCACAGCTCAAGCCTCATTAACTTCAGAGTAAATCTGCCTCTGGCTGTGTGTAGGAGCAAATTTGGGCAAATCTGGCCACCAGTTTTCTGCCTCCCCTCTTAAATTTCGCACAGTGCAAACAGCCCTTGTGAGGTCTGAGGGAGTTTTACCAAGCATCAGACAGCAGGGTTCAGGATCCCCATGACAGTCCGATGTGCATGGGGATCCACAGACCCTACAGCTGTCTCTGTGGCTGCAGGTCACTTCAATGAACCTGCAGTAGTTCTTGGAATCAAGGGGGAATCAGCAGGGACAGGTGCAGGGGAGGGCCAGAGAGAGAGGGAAGTGGGGAGACTGGCTGGTACTGGTGGGGGCCAGGAGTGGGAAGGACAGAAAAAGAATGGCACCTGATCTTGGAAATCAGTTAGACGTGACTTTTACATGATTAAATATTTACTTGTACTCAAAACCTTCTATGTCTTTATATACTTTCCTGCCATATCCTCCAGCTCTTGATGAATGTACTTCTTTGGGCTTTATCTATTAAGTATTTAAAAACTCTGGACCCTGTACAAATCTCTGCAGAGATTCCTCCCATCCCTGTTCACCATCTCATGCATCTTAGGGGAAAAATCCAGGCAATAAGCAAATTTTTTTTCCTAGTATGTCCCAAAAACAAGGGCTCCAGAATCAGACACACCTGGAATGAAAGCCCTGCTTTGCCCATCCTAGAGCATGACCCTAGTGAAGAGACAATGTTTCTAGGCCCAAGAGGCACGGCCAGGAAGTGGAGAAAGTCATGGGGCTGTCGTGATTAAAGGAGCTCAACATGCACAGCAGTTATCCTGGGCCTGGACATATGACAAATGCTCATACAATGTGTCATGCTGTCCTTTGTTAATATTTAATTTAAAAATAATTTTTAATTGTAAAATACATCATACATGCAGATGATTGTAAAAGATGTATCTGTGCGTTGTTGAAGAGTAAGGCTCAAGTTTCAGCCTCTGTAACCAGGACGATGCTGGTTATGAAATGGGAAAGTGAGACCTGAGAAAGTCCCTCTGTGCTCTCTCCCTTCTTCCACGCTGAGGTCCCAGAGCTCCTGTGCTTGTGATATACCTTCCTTGACTTTATCATTTTATCACCTAATTATGCCCCTTTCAATCATGAATTTAGTTTTCCTGTTGTGTGTGTGTGATTTATGCTTCCTTTAATTAGTCTGAACCTTGGAAAAATAGAGAAATAATAGAAAACAAGAGTCATGTAGAAAACAAGTCCAAACAGCCCTAAAATAACAGTTTTTTAAAAGCATCAGTTTAGCTTTCCTGTTTTCTTAAAAAACAACTTTAAGATGTAATTTACATATCATAAAATTCAATGGTTTTTCATATATTCACAGAATTGTGCAGCCATTACCCCAATCAATTTTAGAACATTTTTGTCACCACCAAAAGAAACTTTAAACCATTTAACAATCACTCCCTATTTACCTGCATTGTCACCCCAGCCACAGGCAACCACTGATCTACTTTTTCTCTCTTTAGATTCACCTGTTCTTGACATTTCACATAAATGGAATCATGCAATATCCGTGTCTGGCTTCTTTCACTCATTATGATGTTTTCAAGGTTCATCCATGTTGTAGATATATCTGGATGAATTTTTATTGCCAGATAATATTCCATTGTATGGATACACCACATAATGTTTACCCATACATCAGTTTGTGGGCATTTGGGTTGTTTTCACTTTTTGGATATTAGGAATCACGAACATCTGTATACAAATGTTTGTTAACATGTTTTGATTTCTCACGGGTGTATATTTAGGAGTGGATTTGCTGGATCATATGGTAACTCTATATTTACACATTTTGAGGAACCACCAGACTGCTTTTCAAAGTAGCTGCACCTTTTCCATTCCCACCAGCTGTGTATGAAGGTTCCAATTTCCCCACATGCTCACCAATGCTTTTGTTTTTTTTTTTTGGTAGTCATATGATATATTTAAGATCCTGAAAGAGAAAGACTTCCAGCCAAGAATTCTTTTGTTTCCCCAGCATTTGTTCCCCCTATTATTTATTTTTATTCCATATGTTCTACTCCTTTGTTGATAAGGTAGATAAAAGGAGCATCAGACACAAGGTTTTCACAATCACACAGTCACATTGTGACAGCTATATCATTATTCAGTCATCCTCAAGAAACATGGCTACTGGAACACAGCTCTACATTTTCAGGCAGTTCCCTCCAGCCTCTCCATTACATCTTGAATAACAAGATGATATCTACTTGACACCAGTGCTTTTTATTATCTGTCTTTTTTATTAAAGCCATTCTAGAGGGTGTGAAGTAATATCTCATGGTTTTGATTTACATTTCTGTGGTGACTAGTGATTTTGAAAATTTTTCCATGTGCTTATTGGCCATTTGTATATAATCTTTGGAGAATTGTCTATTCAGATCATTTGTCCACTTTTTAATTGAGCTTATTTGTTTTTGAGCTTTCTATCGGTGGAATCATAACATATCTGTTTATGTGACTTGCTTCTTTCCTTCAATGTTACTGTGCTGGTTTGAATCTATTATGTACCTCAGAAAAGCCGTGTTTTAATACTGACCCAATCTTGTGGAAGCAGCCATTTCTTTTAATCCTGATCCAGCACTGTAGGTTGGAAGCTTGATTAGATTATCTTCATGGAGATGTGGCACGCCTAATTGTGGGTGTGACCTTTGATTAGATTTATTTACTGGAATCCTTTAAAAGAGGAAACATTTTGGAGAGAGTCAAAAATGACAGAGCCAACAGAGACAGTACCAACAGAAACTTCAGAGCTGACAGAGAGAACAGAGACATGAATGTTTATAGATGCTTGGAGCCCAACAGACATTGCTGTATGCCTTCCCACAAGATGTTAAGCAAGCCAGAACCTAGAGAGAGCCTTAGGGAAGCCAAGAGATGAAAGCCAGCTCTGGAGAAGCAAAGTGAGGAACCTCCACAGGAACAGAGGCTAAAAGCAATAGAACCCAGGTGCAAGGGACCAGCAGATGCCAGCCATGTGACTACCCAGCTGACAGAGCTATTCCAGATGCATTAGCCTTTCTTGAATTAAGGTGTCTTTCCCTGGATGCCTTAGTTTGGACATTTTCATAGGCTTTGAACTGTAAACTTGTAACTTATTAAATTCACCTTTTAAAGCCATTCTTGTTCTGGTATATTGTATTCCGGCAGCATGCTAACTAGAACAGTTACCTTTGTGATTTTCATACCTGGTTGTGTACTCCTGTAGAGCACTCCATGACATGAATGTATTACAATGGTCATTAGAGTTATTTCCAGATTTTGGCCATTACCCAGAGGACTGCTTAGAACATTCTCTGACAGAACCTGGTGCTAAATTTTCCTTCTTGTAGGTTTTAAACTCTAAACTTCATGAGGTAATGCTAAACTGTTTCACAATCTCATACAAAATTGTATTAAATACAACCACACCTCTTAGTAATTTTTATTGAAAATATTATCCTTCCTCCACCGCCCAGGGTCCATCCTTGCAGGGTCTGATCCTGGCCTCTGAACGCTTCTCTCTGCTCTATGAGCCTGTTCCTGGGCTAAGGTTACATTGTCCTAACTGCTAGAATTTTATACTTCATCATTTCATCTGGCAGGGCAAATTTTAGCCTATGAATTTTGGTTAAAGAAAACCAGATAATATTTGATGATGGAATTTACCAGAGGCAGAAATGAGAACAAGGAAAGGGTGGGCTTGGGTGAGGGCACAAGGTCCCATGGGCAGGACTTCCATGGGTGGAGGCTTGAAGGGAAACCCTGCATGGTTCATAGTTACAGAGCAGAGTAAGAGGTGTGAATGCATGGGTCATTTGTGGCAATTACGGCCAGGCCCCTGGTGGTAGAGAACAAAAGGGGGAAAGTGTAGGAGTGAAAATAGACCTTTCACTTGTCTCTCCTTCTTGTGGTCTTTCACTTTTTAGCACTCTAGAGCCAACAGAATTGTTCAAAACACTTCCTGCTGTTCCTTGACCAATCCTATCTTCTTATTCCAGTTGAGAAAGGCAACTCACAACCTGAAAAATAATTATTATAGTGGAAGAAAAGGACTTTGAGATTTTGCTAAAGAACATTAACATTTTATTCATTAGAGGGAAATGGAACTGATAAACTTGTAGCAAAATTCTCTGATCTTAATCATAGACATGCTTAAGGATTTCTCAACTTTCCTATTAATATAAGAAAACGGTGTCAAACTACAAGTAGTGAACATTTTATACTTATTTGAATCAATTTAAATGCTCCAACTAGTATCTTTGTAATGAAATGGCATTGCATGGTGGACAATTTAATAAAATAGAAAATACTAGAAACTTACTACTAATATGGCTCTGCAATTGAGCAAAATTGCATTTCAGTTACTTGTAGCATGAATGAACAAATTCAAGATGTCAATTGCATTTCTTAATGTGGGTCTTGTCGAAGTTAGATGATTAAATATGGAATTCTAAGCAAGCTGTCAATTTAGGAGGAGAAACTTCTGAACTGTCTGTGTAGGAATCTGTCCCAGGGAAGCAGTGGGCAGTGTTATTGGACCCTTGGAGTCCACTCCAGGTGAAGATGGACCCTCCATGGTGAATTTTCCCTTGGTTTTCTCTCTTCTCTCTGTTAGATATGTCTTGAAGTCATAGACTAGGAAGAGGCCTTTACCTACATTTATGTGAATAAATGAAGTTATCAGTAGAAATTTCCTCCTCCTCTTCCCTTTCCCTGTGGAAGTTTGTTCCACCTGAAGCATCTCCTGTTTCTGAGCCATTGATTTGGACCTCTAAGTGGGGTTCCTCTCTGTTCCCAGGGGCTCACTATTTGTCTCCACATGTACATTGACACTAGTTCTGCTCTTTGCTTTAACCCCCGAGAAAGACAGTGCTCAAGGAGCACTCTGTCCTCTCCAGTTGTGGTGGGCTGGTTCATGTTGATGCAAAAACCACTTCCCCTGCTCCCCCTTGCATTGCTTGAAGAGCCCATGGTAATATCCTGTGATCTCCTTGTTAGAAGGCCTCTAGCACTACTTGGAAAGCTTGGACTAGCTTTTCAGCCCTTGACCTTCACTTTTCCCTACATTTAGTCTTCCAGTTGGGATTAAATCCTCAGGATAAAAAAAATTCTACTTGGAAGGTCATATTCACCTCCTAAATAGGAGACTGGAGATGTGGACATGTTAGGGATTGTGACAGTTAGATTCTGGTGTCAACTTGGCCAGGTGATGTGCCCAGTTGTTTGGTCAGGTAACACTGGCCTGACACTGCAAGGATATTTCATGGTTGGTTGATAAACTGGAAGGTTGGTTTATTAATCATCAGTAAGTTGATTGCAGCTGTGGCAGATTGTATCTGCAATCAACTAAGGGTGTATCTCCCGCAAATGAGATAATTCAATCAGTTGAAGATATTAAAGAAGAAAAGAGGCTTTTCCAGCTAGCAAGCCTCTTCTGTGGAGTTCGTTGAGACCCTTCATTAGAGCTACCAGCCTGCCCTATGGATTTTGGACTCTTCCATTCCCACGATTGTGTGAGACACCATTATAAATCTCATATTTATATGAGAACTTTTGTTTGTTCTGTTTCTCCTGACTAATACAGGGCCCTTGCCCCATCTGCTTTCTGGCCTTAACCAATACCCTATCCCAGGCTATGGTATTTTCCATTTGCATAGTGTGTTGGTTTGAAACTGTTGTGCACCTCAGAAAAGCCATGTTCTTTAATCCTGATTCAATATTGATGGGTGAGATCTTTTTTATTAAGTTGTTTCCATGGAGATGTGATCCACCCATTTGTGGGTGGGACCTTTTGACTAGGTGGTTTTCATGAAGTTGTGTCTCCACCCATTCAAGGTGGAATTGCTTACTGGAGTCCTTTAAGAGGGAATCATTTTGGAAAAAGCTAGAGAGCCAACAGAGCCAACACGAGACCTAGACGTTTGGAAAGGAGAACATAGCTGTGCTGGTTAGGATCTATCATGTACCCAGAAAAGCCATGTTTTAATTATGATCCAATCTTGTAGGAGCAATTTTTTTTTAATCCTGATTCAATACTGTAGGTTGGAATCTTTTGATTAGATTTTCTTCAGGAAGATGCAACACACCTAACTGTGGGTATTAACTTTTATGAGATGAAGATGTGACTCCACCCTTTCCAGGTGGGGCTTGATTAGTTTACCAGAATCCTTTAAAAGATGAAACATTTTGGAGAAAGAGTCAGAAGTGACAGAAGCTACAGAAGCCTGAGAGCAGAACCTAGAGAAATGACAGAAGCCTGAGAGCCAACAGAAACTTCATAGCAGAGCAGACACAAATGCAAACTTGTGGAGAACAGAGGCACAGATGTTTGGAGATGTTGGAGCCAGCAGACCTTCCCATGAGATGTTAAGCAAGCCAGAACCTGTAATGAGCCAAGGGAAGGCAAGAGATGAAAGCCAGCCCCGGAGAAGTGAAGTGAGGAACCCCCATAGGAATAGAGGCTGAAAGCAAATGGCCAGTGTACCTTTTCAGCTGACAGAGGTATTGCTGACACATCGGCCTTCTTGAATTAAGGTATCTTTCCTGAATGCTTTAGTTTATACATTTCCACAGGCCTTACAACTGTAAACTTAACTTATTAAATTCTCCTTTTTAAAACACCATTCCAGTTTTGGTATATTACTTTCTGACAGCTAGAAAAGTAACACAACAGCAGATGTCCCCATGTGCCTTCCCATGAGATGCTAAATAAGCCAGAACCTGGAGAGAGCCAAGGGAAGCCAAGAGATGAAACCCAGCCTGAAGAAGCCAAGTAAGGAAACCCCACAGAAGCAGAGGCTGAAAGCAACTGAGTCCAGCAGCGAGGGACCAGCAGAGGCCAGCTCTGTGCCTTCCCACTTGACAGAGGTGTTTGGCAGCAGCCTTTCTTGAGTGACGGTAACCATTGTTAGTGCGTTAATTTGGACATTCTCATAGCTTAGAACTGTAAACTTGCAACTTAATACATTTCCTTTTTAAAAGCCATTCCATATCTGGTATATTGCATTTTGGTAGCTTTAGCAGACTAAAACACATAGAAAACTTCCACTTTTCAACTTCTAGAGAGGAGAAGCTTCCAGAATCTTTTGGCTGCACACAGAGTCCTCACGAGCTTTCAGCTGGATGGAATTATGGAACATTTTAAATGTTTCCAAACCCACTGAAAATTTGCTTTATTGTGTTCATCATTTTTTAGAACTTACTTCACCCCTCAAACTGCCCTAGTTTTGTACTAATTTGAGTAAAGCAATTAAATTCTGCTGTTTATACAAAAAGAACAGGTTTTTATTTATACTCCTGGAAGCAGAACTGGAATGCCATTTTGAAAATATAAATTTATCACTGGAGGAGACTGAAAGAAGTGAGTCAGGGCGAGGATGTTCACTGTCTACAGAAGCCTTTGTGGTCAGGTCCTGGAGGGCCTCAATGCAAATATGGGGTATGGGAGCCACAACATCTAGGAGGTGGATCCCCAAAGGTAATTTCTCCTCCCATATTCTTTTTTATTACTTCTACATATGTATATTTGAGCTTTTTTCCTCCTAATTAGTGCAGAGTTAAGGAGTAGCTCACTTTTGTCACCAACTGGAAAGTTCGGGGGTCCCCAAGGCCACTGTTAGGTTTGATAATTCACTAGAAAGCCTCACAGAATTCACTGAAGGCTGTTGTACTCACAGTCATGATTTATTACATTGGAAGGGTAGAGATTAGAATAAGGTAAGGGAAGAGGTACACGAGAAGAGTCAAGGAGAGTTCCACACATGGAAGTTCTATTTGTCCTCTCCCAGTGGAGTCATAAAAAATGCTAACTTCTGACAATTATTATATGTGTGACAAGATTCACAAAGTATTGCCAACCAGGGAAGGTCACCCGAGTTTTGGTGTCCAGGGTTTTTATTGGAGTCTGGTCACATAGATATGGTTGACTGTCCATGTGACTCATCTTTAGTATCCAGTTCTGCCAGAGTTTGAGCTGATACTGTGTGGTCTAAAGCCCCCACCAGAAATCACACTGTTAGACTGTCCAGTGCAGCCCAAGTCTCCTAGGCAAACAAATCACCTTCTAGGGGCAAAAGGTAAAGGCCAGGCCTCCCTTTGGGTAAAGTTAATTATTTATTACACTATTAGTTCAATCAATGGTAACATATTGACATTGCATTTTTAAAAGAATAATCACTAGGATTTATTTTTAAAAAAGTTTTAAATAAAGACAAGTTAGGGTTTGTTTTTGTTCTTAATTATTCTTCAAATTCTTATTTCCATCTGTTTCAGTTTGCTAAAGCTGCCAGAATGCAATATACCAGAAATGGATTGGCTTTTACAAAGAGGATTTATTAGGTTACAAATGTACAGATCTAAGACCATGAAAAAGTCCAAATTAAGGCTTTGACAAGAGGATACCTTCACTCAAGAAAGGCTGATCGTGTCCAGGGTTTCTCTGTCACATGGGAAGGTACACAGTGATATCTGCTGTCCCTCTCTCCTGGCTTCTGGTTTCAAATGGCTCTCTCAGCTTCTGGCATCTGCTCTCCTTCTGCATCTCCATACAGCTCTGTCTTAGTTTCATCTCTCTGCTCTCAGTGTAGGCTCTGAGTTCTCTCTCATAAATGGCTCCAGGAAAGGACTGGGAGGGGTCACATCTCCATGGAAGTAACCTAATCAAAAGGCCCCATCCAACAATAGGTCTGCCCCGACAAGACTGTATTAGAGGAACATGGTGTTTCTGGGGTACATAACAGTTTCAAGCCAGCATATTATCTTATCTTTCTTTCCTCTGTTTCTGATTTCCTCAGCTTTCATTTATTGTTTTCAAACTACCTAAGCTGAATCATTAATTCACATTTTTTGTTCATTCTTCTTAAACAATGTCTAATACATTCATTATAAATTAGTATAAATTTAATCCATTATTATTTTCTAGGTAATCTGCTATTGTAGTTTAGAGTTACTCTTTGACCAAGGTTGTTTGAGAGTGCTTTTTATTAGTATCAAGCAATGCTATTATTATTATTATTATTTTTAGATGCTGTATGGTAAGGGTCACATTTCATTCTTTTTCCATGCGAGTATCCTGTTATTGTAGCACCATTTGTTGGATTTTTGTTTGTTTGTTTGTGTGTTTGTTTTGGGAAGTGCATAGGCCAGGAATCAAACCCGGGTCTCCTACATGGCAGGCGAGAATTCTACCACTGAAGTACCCTTGCATCCTCTGTAATTATTTTCTATTTTCATCAAATGTGATCAATGTGGTCTTTATTCCTGGATTTTGGAATTGGTTGAAGTTTTCTTTGTGATATAAAACATAGTTGATTTGTGGAATATCACACTGGAATTTGAGTATTATATGGACTTTCTGTGTTATTAGGGAACAGAGAAACATATATATTTAATTAGGTCAAGTTATTAATCATATTCAAATAATATTTGCGTTTAGTTATTTTTGTATATTTATTTCTGAAGTCTGACAGAATAAGTTGAAGTCTGTTGCTAGTATTATCTTCCTCTAGATCTTGTATTACCTATAGACCATATATTTGGGTGCTATGTTATTTGAACATAAAAGAATCCCACTCAGAATTAGAAAATTTCTGTAAAAAAGTCAAATTCTAATTTCAAGCTAATTGTCAAAGGAAGAAGTTTTAGAAAGCTTTCTTTGTCCTGCCTTCTAACGATCAAAGATTCAGAAATAATAAAATCACCTCATTAAGGTTTTTTTTTGCATGGACAGTCACCAGGAATTGAACACAGGTCTTTGGCATGGCAGGCAAGAACACTGCCTGCTGAGCCACTTTGTCCTGCCTCTAAGTTTTAAACTCTAAAAGTAAAAATACAAAACTAAGATTACTTTGCTGCCTTATTTTATTTTTTAAAACTATCCTTTTATCAGGCTGGATGCTAAAATATATACATAGATAAATAAACAAACAAATACATTGAACCTTGGTTAAGTTTGATTCTAGACAAACGCAATGCTATCGTATTTATAAATGTTGCATATGTTGTCAAAATTTAAAATAAAGCCACTAGGTCTTTGAAAGTTTCCCTTTTCTTCCAGATAGACTGTGGGAGACTAGGTATTACAGGCTCCCCAGGTAACCTGTTAAAGCTTTGCATGAGAGTAGATCAACAAAAGAGTGAGGCTGCTTTCCCAGGTCCCCTCAGCTGCTCGGAAGTAGGATAGGGTCTGGTACCTGCACCTCTGAAAAGAAGGGAAAGCCTTTTGAGTTTTCACGCTGCCAGGCATAGATTTCACTGATGGAGTCTGCTTCCTCTTTCTCTATAGTGTGCCTGCAGACAGCAGGTGATAGATGATGGGAAAAGCTCTGTAGGAAGTTGCTTCATATCCTGCAGAGGCAGATCAAATGTTGTCCAGGTCTGAAAAACCTGCTAACTACAGCTGCTTCCCAGCCTACACTGCTGACGCCCAGACACCCAGGGAGTCTTCCTGACTTGAGAACACCTCAGGTTACATGCTGGTCTTTTATACATCCTTAGACTGTGCAGGTTTCCCACTACTCTCCTTTCCTGCTAATCGACTTTGGGTTCTTGAAAATAATTTTCAAGAGGGGATGATTAGTGTGTTGATTGCAAAAATGTAGAGTTTATGGCTTATGAATTATACAGTAATACAGTAATTAGTGATTCAAACTTTCATGTATACTAAATCCATGCACTGGGAACCTGTGATGAGACAAACATGGTCCTGGTTGCTGGGCAATAATGGCCAGAATTTAGCAATTTCAGGTACAAAACATACCGCCTTTGCTCAGCTTAGGAGCTAAACCCTCCATATAACCAACTGACAATGTCATATTTTTTCTCTGCTTAACTCTCCAGGCCCACTTCACTACCCTCCTACTAAATTGTACCTTCTAGTCCTACAATTCTCCCTGCAGAGCTCTGATCTCTCTCCCTCTCAGGCTCTCACAGGTACTACTTCTCCAACCTCCCCCCTTTGTTTTCCCATACGGTGGACTTCACACTTTTCTTTGGCAAGTGGGAAGAAGATATTTTTGTCATATTATGTATTTAAAATTATATTCCTACAAAAATGATGTGACTACATGCCAATAACACTAATGTAGAGAAATAAAAGTAGTAGGTATCTGCCATAAAGATGTTCCTGAAAAGTTCACAGTGTGCTATCAGCTCTCAGTGACCTATGCTCAGATTATTTATTTTATGAAATATCTGTGGAAAAATATTAAATCCTTGGATGCCTCTGACTTACTGTTTAGACTCAGCATCTGGAACTCTTTCTTTATTTTCAATTTAGATGTTCTTAGGCCATGTAAACTAATATGAATGGTTGCCTAAGGAAGCATACGTCTTAGTTTGCCAGGTCTGCTATGACAAATATCACAACTGGTTCGCTTAAACAGCGGGAATATTGTCTCATGGTTTTGGAGGCTAGAAGTTCAGAATCAAGGTCTTAACAGCCATGCCATCTCCCAGAGTCTGTGGCATTCTAGTGCTGGCTTGCTGCCATCCTAAGGGTTCCTTGGCTCATATCCCTCCCTCCGTCACATGGCAATCTGTCTCTTTGGTCTCCTCCTGTGACCTTCTCTGACTTACTGCATCAAAGTTTTCTCTGCCTCACAAGGACTCCTGCCAAATGGATAAAGGCCTGCCCTGATTCAGTTTGGCCTAATCTAAACTGGATTTTCAAAGCTCCTATTCACAAATGAGTCCATGCTTTAACTAATAATAACATCTTCAAAGGTCCTAACTACATGTGGATTTATACTCACAGGGATGCAGATTAAGACTTGAACATGTTTTTGTGGGGGTCATGCTCCAATGCCCAGCACCATGCTAAAACAGTCTTTCCACAGCTAAAGAGCACTTTGCAACCAGTTTTCTCCAGTATTCATAGAAAACATGAACTGGCTGAATTGAAGACTGGTTGAATTGTAAAGGCTTATATTATAATCAATAAGTTAAACTTATTATACAGAGAATAAAGTAAAAAAAGGTATTTGAATTCTTTAAACTAAAAGCCAGGGGAATGTATCTAAAGCAAATGATGGCACTGAATATTTAAAAGCTTTTCCATAGTCAAACTTCTAGAGAAGCAAATATTTAAGGAAAACTTCTGTCCAATTCACAAAGTTCTGATTGGATTGAAATAAAAGTAAATGAGAAAAGCCAAGAAGAGGCTTTAAATACCATAAAACATATATAAAGTAAGTCATTATAACTTGCAATCCATTTTTTAGGAAAAGACATGGAAGCAGTGGTTGAAAAGCCAGATTTGAAAACCATAACCTACAACTCACAACCCTTAGAGTTTCTCCTGTTAATCTAGGTTTACCCATACTCTATAAACCTTCTCCGAACCGCACGTGTTGGAGACAGTCCATCCATTGATCTGTCCTTTGCATAATTGCCCATTTATATCAATTGGCCATTGTGCACAGCTAGCAGAAATGGTAAGTTAATGCCAAAATACTTAAAAGCTGGGATTTATTTCAGGCAAAAATATCTCTTTATGCCTATTAAATGCAGGTGGATGCATTTTAGAAAGTGCTATTTTTTGAACATTTGAATTTTGTAATTATTTATTTTGTTTAACAGAATGAAGATTTCAGTTCTGGTTGATTGTACTAATCAGGATTTTTGCCCGAGTCTTGCATGTTTAAACATGCAATATGCAAAGACAGCTTTTTCATCTGAAAACACATTGAAATGCATTAGTTAATAAGACATCCCTCTACAGCTTGGGTTGTGTTTTCTTTATCCAATAATTCCATGTTCTTTACAAGCTCTCCAGCAAAGAAAGCCTTTAATAAAGGAGAAAGAGATGAGATTGAACTCAGATTTGGAGGGTCTGGGGAAGCAACTGAAATAAGGAAGAATGGTATTTCTTTAAAAGCTCTCTTTTTTTTTAAAAAATGAGATTTCATTTCTTTTAATTTAAAAGTTTTTATTGTGAAATATAGCATACATACAAAGAAAAGAAAGAAAAAGCAATAATTTTCAAAGTATGCTTCAACAAGAAGTCACAGAACAGATTTCAGATTTTGTTATGGGTTGCCATTCCACTATTTCAAGTTTTTTTCTTCTAGCTGCTCCAAGACACTGGAGGTTAGAAGAAATATCAATATAGTGATTCAACAGTCATACTCATTTGTTAAACCCTATTTTCTTTGTTATAATTCCTCCTCTTTTGATCCTTCTCCCAATCTATAGGGAACTATAAGTAATGCCCATTCTTACTTTTTCACTGACATATCTTTTTCTCCCAATCTTTAGGGGTATTTGGGCTATGCCCATTCTAACTTTTTCCTGGAAGTCAGGCCCCACATTGCCAGGGAGATTTACACCCCTGGGACTCATGTCCCATGTAGTGGGGAGGGCAGTAAGTTCATTTTGCCAAGTTGGCTTAGAGAGAGAGAGGCTACATCAGAGCAACAAAAGAGGCTGTCAGGGGATGATTCTTAGGCATAGTTGTTCATATGCTTAGCCTTTCCTTTGCAGGAATAAGATTCATGGTGGTAAACCCCAAGATTGAGGACTCAGCCTACTGAATTTGTTGTCCCCACTGCTTATGAGAATATCAGGAATCTCCGAGATGGGGAAGTTGAATATTTCCTCCTTTTCCCCCAGTTCCCCAAGGGGACTTTGTACACACTTTTTAATTCTCTGTCCAAATTTCTCTGGGATGTATCATGGGATCACATTAATCTGTACAAACCAACAAGATCTCATGCCGTGTTCAAGATTCCATGTAATTATGATGTTCAAGTAAACTGATCATACAAGTCAACTTGGATAATATGCTAGCAAAAATATAAATTTTACACCAAATGAAACTTTCTCCCTTTGATCTTGCACAGAGGTTGAAATTTGAAAATATGGACCGTATCATCCTTTACCCAGTATTCTGTCCTATCCAGATCAGTATCACCCGTTTCTCCAGATAAAGTCTGATCACCCCCTCAGCCTCTTTTCTATTACTGCTGCTAGTAATAGTAAGTATTAGTATTCCATAGTAATAGTGACTTTCATAGCTTCAGTGCTCTAACTCTGAGACTCAGGTGTCACAATAAGCCCCAACCTGATAACCCATGCTCTTAACTTCAGTTCTGTGAGTTTGCATATTATAGTTAATTCGTATGAGTGAGGCATAATAACATTAGCCTTTTTTTTTTTCTGACATTTTATTCAACATACTGTCCTTAAGGTTATTCACCTAGTTTCATGCCTCAAAACTCCATTCCTTCTTGCAGGTGCTCAGTAGTCTGTTATATTTAAACACCAGTTCCCCTTTCCATTCCTCAGTCATTGTACACTTAGGCCACCTCCATCCATTGCGAATATGGTGTGCTAATATGGTACTGGTTCTTATATTTAGGTCTTTGATCTACGCTGAGTTGATTTTTGTATAGGGTGTAAGGTAAGGGTCCTCTTTCATTCTTTCGGCTATTAATATCCAGTTTCTCCCATGCCCATTTATTGAAACACTATTGTGTCCCAGTTCAGTGGATTTGGGGGCCTGTTAGAGATCAGTTGACCATAGATTTGATGGTCTATTTTCGTGCTCTCAATTCGATTCCATTGGTCAATACTTCTACTTTTGTGCAGAGATTTTGTTCTGCAATACATATGTGTTTGTTTTAGTAAATAATTCCAGCTCCCCAGGAATCTTTGAGTAAAACTGACAGTACATGAAAATGCACCATTATAAACCCTAAGTCTCGCATACCCCAAGGATCCTCTTATCCCCAGCTCAATAAACAAAGCATAAACTTTTTTTTCTCTCTCATCTGCATGCAAAACATTTTTTCTGGAATTTACAAAAGGTAGAAAACCTTTCATTTTAAATCAAGAATAGAAGACACTTTTTTTCTGTTTACTTCCTCCTTAGACAGTTTTAAATGCGAGAAAGAAGCAAAGTCCTTGGCAGTATGTATTTTTACAATAGCAAACATATTACCTGCAGAGATCTGTCCTGTTACTGCCATTTGAATTACTGAAAATCAACAGGAATCACTAATGCATCATCCTGCTAATTAAGGAATTATCGCTATATTGTTAGCTGCAGAAATGGCATTGTAATCATTAAAAAAAAAAGTCAGGATCTGTTAGAGATACATAGAACACATCGCTTCTGCGGGTGAAATAGTATGTCTGAGATTTGATTTTGAAACTCCAGACCATGAAAAGTGCATGTATGGGAAGAATAAATGAAACAAGAAAGGAAATGGTAATAGTTATTGAAGATAATAATTCCTACCCCAATTTTGTGCATGTTTAAAATTTCCCATAATAAAAACAAAGTGCCACATTATCATGTTGTGGCATGCAATCACTGAAATTTACAGAACATTGCAATCACCGAAATTTACAGAGAAAAAGTAAAATGGAATTAACTATCATTAAATAGTTAAATGAAAGTAGGGACCGTAAAGTACAGCCTCTACAATGGATTTCCTGAAACAAAGACTCTGTTTTCAACCAACCCAAGAATTTGTTGGATCTTGGTTTGGTGCCCTGTGTTTGTTTGTTTTTAAGCCAATGATTGCAGTTTAATAATACACAACATGTTAATAATTTGTAGAGATTAGTATACCATTTTTATAAAATAGCTAATGTCAAATCTGTACAAAGGCTGATGGAATTTGTATTTAGAATGCAAAAGGACTGAGGTGCTTTGTGTGATTTACAAAAACATCGTAGATACTGAAATGGGGCAGATTCCTTGTTTGCATGCCCAGATTCTAAGCCTGCTTTTCAGTGTTCATTTTTTCTCATTACTGGTTCCACAAGGCCGAAGTCTATAGTCTCACGTGTAAGGACTTATCTGCTTTGCTACGCATCACTGGAATTGGACGTACATTAGTTTGTAGTTATCAAATGTTCAAGCATAATATTTTTTCCTTTAGTGCTCAAAGAAAGTTTTACACATTTGTACAATTTATTATATACTAAATATGCAATCAGTACATTTGCTTCTTAAAAAGAGAATATTTCTCAAAGCTACCAATAAACTAAAACTGTGACCAGATAACATTCATTTTCTTGTTTGCTATCTGGATGATTTTCTTTTAATGAAAGTATCATGTTCATGAATCATTCCACTCATCATTTCTCCTCTTAAAAATACACGTATGCTGGGTGCAGTGTTGGCACTAGATAAAATCCTCAGTGTCAGAACAAAGCCACCAATAATGAAATGTGGTCCTTTGTTTCCTTGGCATTGATAGTCGTGGGGCTGTCACCACAGACTCCGAGGGTGGTGGGGGTTGTGCCCAGAAGTGATGTGCTCTGTGGAATCCTTCTTGTCACAGACTTGAAGTTGAGGGAGGTTTGAGGTCCTGCAATGGGGTTGGAGCCAGCCAGGGATGTCATTACTGCCGGCGGAAACTGGAGTTGACCATTGTCCAGTGCTGCTGGAAAGTGCATCTGCTGGAGTACTGCAGAGGCTAGAGGAGTCTCCAGGCTGTAGTTCCAACCTGGCTATGTGGACAAGGGCAGCTTCCAGCAGCAGCAGCACCTGCCCCACTGTCGAGAACTATGATGCTGACATTTCTTCCAGTGCTGAGTCCTCTTATTTCTAGACAAGGACAGCAAAGGAAAACCAAGGTTCTTGCACAGTGGGTGAGGGAGGAGTGAGAGAGACAGAGGCAGAGCAAAAGAGAGAACTGGACTTATTCTGTGAGCTTCTCTGTCCTAGGCACACTGAGTCTCTACCTCATCCATTGGATACATCTGATTCCCATCAACTCCTGGAAGGGTTCCAGAGGCCAGGACTGGCACAGGGAAGTTTGAGCACATCCCTACTCATTCCTTTGGACTCTTCTTGGAAGTCCCTTCCCAAGTAGCTTTCCTGAGTCCCTCCCAGCGGAATAAAGTGCCCTGCTCTGAGCTCTCATAACATCATCCACTGACCCTTATCAGAGCCTTTGTCCCAGTGCTTTTTTAAAAAAATTCTATTTGTGTTTATTTTTTTACAAGGAGAAAACTTTTCATCAGCTATTTTTCTGGGGGTGAAGCAGGTCACGTTTGATTCTTTCTCAAAGAAAGGATCACTTTGTTATATGGTTGGTGTGGAAAGCAGATTGCTGGGAATGGGTAAGAAAACCAGAACCTGTACTCTTGAAAGTTGAGGGCCCTCCCGATGCACACTCTGGGATCAGGTCTAAATCAACTTGACCTTTCGGCGTCTTCAGTGAGGAGTGGACATTCCCCTCTCCGTGGGAGGTCGCAGTGGGAAGAGAGGGGCCTCTGGGAGCCTGTGGAACAGCCTCGTCAGCTTTTTTGGGACTATATTATGAAGCCAATTAAGTTGGAGGAGATAATCAATTGGGCTTCAAACTCATTAATGCTGTATTGACATTGTGGCTATAGAACTAGTACAAAGAACTATAAAACAAAAATAAAATATATATAGAGAGAGTATCTGGCTAATCTGCAGTGTGGGCTTTAGGAAGTTGATTGTGTTTTAAGAGTGGATTGCTACTAATAATTTCTAAGCTTCTTACTTTTAGAATCTCTTTTTTTTTTCTTTTCCTGTGATCACCCCCACTTCTTAAATAATTTTTTATTAGGGCTACCAGATCCTCTTGGTCTTCAGCTCAGATAACCCTCCAAATTCTTCCCTTTCCCAATATCCCAATGAATGGCTGCCCACTGAGCATATGTCAATCAAATCCATCATCTGGGTGGGCTCCCACAGGGACCCTGCTCACTGGACCTTGCCAAGTGTGGCCTGGGACCACAGCTGATGCTCAGGAGTTGATCTGCCTGAATGAATGCAGTCTGAAGAATTTGGTTGGCGTCTTCATATACAATGCGCTTTATGAGAGCAGCGATTTTGTTTTATTCATGGCTGTAGCCTTGTCACCTTAGACTAGATGTCTTCACATATTTGACTCTGTGCTGCACACAGCTAATTCTCGATCATATGGGGACTTCTTTGATAGGTGACATGTCTTTCTGGTTTCTTTCATTCTTTTTTGTCCCACTGCACTTTGACTGTCTCTATGCTTCTCTGAGGTCAGGGACTTTTTTCTCCTCATCTCTTTGTCCCCAGAGCTTCACACAGGCGTGGCCCATAGTAATCATTCTCTCATCCATGTTGGAGAAATGAAATAACAATGAGCATAATCCAAGGACTTGAATTATAGTGCGTGAGATACTCCTGGCATATGTTTTTTTCCTTTTAAATATAGGGAGGAAGAAAGTGATTTGCAATGTAAAATGCCAGGAGTCCTAGCAGTTCAGAGGTGCATCCTGATGTGATAGTTCTAAAAGTGACTGTCTCAGTGGTAGAAGCAGTACAGCACTCAGGATAGATTTCAGACCCAGAGAGTTCAGGTATAAATCTGGGCATTGCCCTTTATGCTGAGATCTTGGGGAAATGATGAACTTTTCTGTGCCATGGCTTCTTCAGCTGTAAGTTAGAGTAGAACATAATAGTGCTATATTATGGCGCTGTTGGGAGGATCAAATGAATTACTATATGCTTCAGGCTCTTAGGTATTATCTGGCATGTGGCGATGCTGCAAACATGTTAGCTGTGGTTGTGCGTCTCTGTCTGGATTTGGTCATTCTAAGCGCCCAGGTGGAGGTGAGTGTGAGGCCCAGAACTGCACATCTCCTTCACAGCTGAGGATGAAACACAATTCTACAGTGAAAAATGAAACAAAACAAATCTCTTTGGCACCAAACCAGAAGATCTCTCCCAGAGAATGAGAAATAAGGGACTTATTAAAGAAAACTTCAAGAAAATTAGGGTAAACACCTTACTTGATGATAAAACAGAGTCACAAGATAAAATCAAATGTAAATTGTATATTGAGTGATATATGGAATGAGATTGTTGTGTAAAGGGTCAGCAAGGGGAAACTTCCTCAAAGGCAGACGAGAAGTAGAAGACTGTGGCTGATCAGGCTGATGGCTCCAGCTTGGGGTGACCTAGTAGGTAGAAAGATAAGAAACATCCATCGCAGATTTGCCAATTGACTCACATTAGTGCCGAGAGTGAATGGGGCAGCTATACCTTTTTCTTTATTTTTAACTTTGCAAAGTTACCTTTCCTAATTGGAAGCTGCTTTGGTTAGTTTGGTTAAATTTCTTTGATTAACTCCTCACTTAGTCTCCAGTTACCATGGGGCAGGTGAGGCTGATACCTAGGAAAATCCCTTTCCCAAGCTGGTACTCCTTATTCTGTATGTTACATCAGCATCCTCCTAGCCAGTGATTGTGTTCAGCCTGCTTCCCGTGACTTGGTCTGGTCACAAGGAGGCAGTAAAGAGCAGTGACGATACGCACAGGCTGGGTCCGACTGGCTGAACTAAAATCACAGTTCCAAACTTTAACTTTGAAGTTTTGGGAAAGTTACTAAAGAAATTTGCGTCTCAGTTTCTTTGCCTGTAAAGCAAAGAAATAATAAAATAAAAGAAATAATAAAAATACCTACCTAATAGGCTTGTTGTGGGGAATATATATATTATAAAGCAAATGAAGAATAAATATCCTTTATGTGGTAACTTGTCTAGATTAAAAATGAAGGAATTATTCTCGCACATGTATTCTCCATTTTGCATTATAAGACTATGAGCCTTTTCTTTTTTCTTATTTGATCCTGTTTTTATTATAATACTGTATATAAATACACATACACACACACATGAATTTCAATCTCAAATAAAATTACAGAAAACTGTCTTGAGCAATGGATTTAGATCCACAGTTCAGACTTACAAATACTTTAAACATAGATTGAAAATGTACAACAAATTATAAATAAAACACATACATGCATAAATAGAAGAATAAATAAAAATGTTAGAAATAATTGATACTTCTACCTTTCCATAAAATTTAGTATTTAGCTGCTTATAAATCCTATAATTTGACAAAAGGTATGATATAAAACCTCTGATCAGCGATTCATCAGCACATTTATCTATAAAAATCATGATGTGTATATGAAAAATCCCATTTTTTAAAACTTTATAGTTTAGAGTTTTCTCTAGATATTGAGAAATAGTAGATGAATTCTTATCTCTCCAGTGAGAAAATTAATAGAGTAGAAAGAGTAAGGACTTCAAATTCAAACAGATGTGCGTTTGAATCCAGCCTATCCCATTTGGGCAAGTTTTTTTAATCTCCTTAATGCATGGTTAAACATATTTAACTGGAGTGGGTTTTTTTTGTCTATTTTAAAAAACTTTTTAATTGTATAATATAACATATATACAAAACAAAGAAAGAAAAAGGCAATAGTTTTCAAAGCACTCTTCAATGAGTAGTTACAGGACAGATCCCAGAGTTTGTTATGGGCTACCATACCATCATCTCAGTTTCTTCCTTCTAGCTGCTCCAGAATATAGGACAACTGGAGTAGTTTTAAAGACTCAATAAGATAAACAACACTCGGCTAATTTAATATGATTAAAAGTTTTTGCTAATGTCTTCTCATTGTTACTGTGCAAGGGCCATTTTACTTCCAATTCTTCTTTACTCCTTAGTAGTTATAAAAAAAAAAAATTTGGCAGGTCCTCTATCATTGGTGGGCTCTGACTGAACTTTCCCCTTAGTCTGGTGAGGGTGGTATGGTAGGCCAGATAATAGGCCTCAAAGATGTCCATGTTATAATCCCTGATACCTGGGAATATATATTACCTTATATATTGTGCCACCTTGTAAGGATTTATGTACCTAGAAAGCCATGTTTTAACCCTAATCAATCTTGTGGGAGCAACCATCTCTTCTAATCCCTATTCAGCACTATAGGTTGGGAACTTGATTAGATCATCTCCATGGAGATGTGACTCAATCGATCATGGGTATTAAACTTCATTAGATGGAGATGTGTCTATCCATTCTACGTGGGTCTTGGTTAGTTTACTGGAATCCAGTAAAAGAGGAGGCATTTTGGAGAGAGTTCTTTTTTGAGAACGAGGAGAGAGTCACAAAACCATGACAGAACGACAAAAGAACCACAGAGCCCACCAGCCAGCGATCTTTGGAGATGAGGAAGAAGGCTCCCTGGGAGCTTCATGAAGCAAGAGGCCTGGAGAGGAAGCTAGTAGACATAGCCCTGTTCACCACATGCCTTTCCAGTGAAGAGAGAAACCCTGAGCTTCATCGGCCTTCTTGAATCAAGGTATCTTTCCCTGAATGCCTTAGATCGGACATTGCTATAGACTTACTTCTGGACATTTCCATGGCCTTAGAACTAGCAACTTATTAAATTACCCTTTTAAAACTAGAGCATATGGCAAAAGGGACTTTGCAGATATGATTAAGTTGAGGATCTTTAGATGAGGAGGTTATCCTGGATTATCTGAGAGGGCCAAATGCAATCACAAACATTCTTATAAGAGGAAGGCAGGAGTGTCAGAGAAAGGAGGTGTAAAGATGGAAGCAGAGATTAGAGAATTAAAAAAGAATTGATGACTTTATGCTGCTGGCTTTCAGGATGAAGAAAGAGACCTTGAGCCAAGGAATGCTGGCAGGCTCTTGAAGATGGAAAAGGCAAAGGAACATCTTCTTCCCCAGGGTCTCCAAAGGAATGCAGATCTGCTGATATCTTGATTTTAGCTCAGTGAAACCGATTTTTGACTTCTAATCTCCCGAACTGTTAGATAATACATTCATGGTTTTTAAAGCCACTAGTTTTGTGGTAATTTACTATATCAGCAACAGGAAACTAATATACACTGTAATGCATGATAAGAAAAGACATGGTAGGACATGTTTAGAGCTAAAAATTTTCAAGGGTCTCTCGGTTTTCCTCTGCAAATGTGAGCATCCACAGAATAGCCACTCTAGGACTATGATTCTTAATTTCAGAAATTCCAATGACCATTTTTGTTCCTTAAAATAGGAAAGTAGAAATTCAGAGGAAAAGAAGATTGATCAGTAATTGTATCAGTTAACTTTTGCAACATAACAAACCATCTCCAAATCTATGGCTTAAAGCAATAATCATTTATTTAGCTCGTGATTCTGTGGTAGTTTGGGCTAGGCTCACCTGGGCAGTTGTTCTGGGCTGGCTGGGCTCATGTGTATGTGTTTATTCTTCTTTGTTGGAGAATGCTTGGTCTGGAGCAGCCTAACCTGGGATGACTTCTCTCTGCTCTACAACATCTCTCTTCCTTCAGCAGGATGGACTAGGCTTGTTCACATAGGCAAGAACAAAAGCTGGCAGTTCTCTTAAAATTTCCACACTTATGTTAAAATACTCTTGAATCCCCCAAACTTACATTAAAATAACAGCCATTTATTTAGTTCATGATACCGCAAAATAGTTTCAACCATTTTGCCTGTCTTGCTTTCCTTATGGAGACTAGGTCATGTCACTTAGAAATTGTGTATGGCTGATAGTTATAGAGGCCAGTAAGAGTGGCTTCATTAAGATAGGGGCATATTTTTCACTCTTATCTTCACTAGAGTGAATTTCATAGGTAGGCAATCCAAAGAATGTATGGAGGCTGTAGGAGTTTCTGTGTTCCAGGATCCTCCTATTTGTGCTCTGCTTGCCTTAACTTTTATGCTCATGGTTGTAAGATGGGCCCTGTAGCTCCATCGGAAGCATTACACATTCCAGGTAGGGGGAAGGGAAGGGGATAAGGGTAAAAGATGTTTGCTTGCTGAGTGAGTCCACTTAAGAATAGTCTTAATAGCCCTGCAGAGAGCCTCTTTGGTTGCTCAGATATGGCCTCTCTCTTTAAGCCAATTCAGCAGGTGAACTCACTGCCCTCCTCACTATGAAGGACAAGACTCCTGGGGATGAGCCTGGCCCCGGCATTGTGGGAGTGAGAAAGCCTTCTCTGACCAAAAGAGAGAAGATAAATGAAACAAAGTAGTTTCAATGGCTGAGAGATTTCAAAAAGAGGTCTTTCTGGAGGTTATTGCTTTTTTTTTTCTTTTAACATTCTTTATTATGAAATATAACATATATACAAAAAACCAATAAATTTCAAGTACACTGTAACAAGTAGTTATAAAACAGATTTCAGAGTTTGGTGTGGGTTATAGTTCTGTAATTTGAGACTTTCCTTCTAGTTGCTCCAAGACACTGAAGAATAAAGAAGTATCAGTATAATGATTCAGCAGTCATACTCAATTATTAAATCCTATCTTCTCTGTTATAATTCCTCCTTCTCATTTGATCCTTCTCCCAATCTTTAGGGGTATTTGGGCCATTTCTATTCTAACTTTTTCATATTGGAAAGGGCTGTCAATAATACGGGATAGAAGGATGAAACTAGCTGATGTTCTGGAGAGACTGGCCCCTCTGGGCTTCAGCACTTATCTGGTCTAGGAAACCATCTGGAGGTTTAGGTTTCTGGAAACTTATCATAGTGCGTGGAACTTTTGTAGACTCTCAGATAGAGTCCTAGGTGTTCTTTAGGGTTGGCAGGAATGTTTTTGGTTGGGGTTTAGCAAACCATGGTAATTAGCAATGTCTAGCAGAAGTTTGCATAAGAGTAGCCTCCAGAATAGCCTCTCAACTCTATGTGAACTCTCTTAGCCACTGATACCTTATTTTGTTACACTTCTTTCCCCTCTTTTGGTCAGGAAGGCGTTGTTGACACCATGGTTCCAGGGCCAGACTCATCCATAGGAGTCATGTCCCACGTTGTCAGGCAGATTTTCACCCCTGAATGTCATGTTCCACGTAGGCAGGAGGGTAATGATTTTCCTTGCAGAGCTGGACTTGGAGGGATAGAGAGGTCACATTTGAGCAACAAAAGAGATTTTCTGGAAGTAGCTATTAGGCATAATTATAGGTAGGCTTAGCTTCTCCACTACAGAAATAAGTTTCATAAGAGCAAGCCTCAAGATTGAGGGCTTGGTCTATTAACTTGGGAGTCCCTAATGTTTGAGAAAGTATCGGAGGTTTTCCTGGTGGTAAAGTTTGATAGTTTATTTTTATGCAATATATAGATATCCCTTTTCAGTTTTTGGTGTATTGGAGTAGCTAGAAGGAAATACCTGAGACTGTTGAACTGAAATCCAATAGCCGTGATTCTTGAAGATGATTAAATAACCATAGAACTTTTAAGGTGAGAATGTGGGATGATGAAAACCTTGTGACTGACACTCCCTTTGTCCAGTGTGTGGACAGATGGGTAAGAAAAAAAAGGACAAAACATAAATAAACAATAGGGAGAATGGGGGACATGGGATATTTTGGATGTTCTTTTTTACTTCTATTTTTATTCTTACTTTTGTTGTTTTTGGAGAAATGGAAATGTTCAAGAATAGATTGTCATGATGAATGCACAGCTTTATGATGATACTATGAACTGCTGGTGGTACATTTTGCATGATTATATCTCAATAAAAAAATCATTGAAGAAAATAGAAGTCATCTAAAAACTTAAGAAAAAAGAATATTCCCAGAAGACCACCAAGGCTTCTGCTTGCACGTCATTGGCCACTCCACGTGTAGAAAGGCTGGGGTGTGTAGGTTCCTTATAAAATGATATTAGAGGGATTCCATGACTAAGAAAGGTAGAAGTATTGCATGGGTAATTAGTGGTTTCTGAAGCCTTGTCCTTCCCAGATAGTCCAGAGTATTTCAGATGCTCTGTCCTGTCCTCCTGCTGTCATACCTTGGGTGAGTGTGATGTATCTGGGTCAAGATTTTAGAAAAATTCATGTCACTTGTTAGTTTCTCATTTCAGGGGTTCCAAAGACAATAATTTACTTTTAAAAGTGAAGATAATATTCTCATGGAATACCTATCATTTTATATGTTTTATATTAGAAGTTCTTAAACTTTCTTGATTCAAGAAGCTCTTAGGGTCTCTGCAATTTTTCCATGATAACCATAGGCCAAAAAAAAAAAAAAAAAAAATACCCTGCAGTTCCTTTTATGAAGTAGTTGGGTCCAAATGGCTTAATAAATGTTTAAGTTCTAGCACATTAGTAGCCATTTGAAAAAATAATACACATAAATTGAAAGGATAATAATATTATCTTATCTTTAAGTAACCACATTACTAGTAGAAAGTGTGTATCTGTTGGACACTGTGCAACTTCTCAAACCTAGCAACAAGATTGGACACTGTCAACCTCATTTCTTGTTCCACATTGTTTCTCCTGTTTTATCAGGGCTATTACTGAAAACCTAGCTTCATAAAGAGATGTCATCATCTAAAGGAACACTGTGAAACCTACTGTTGACATTGTGAACTCCTCAAGCTGGTGGTTCACAGGGTGTGGGACAGAGGTCTAGTGTTGTTGTGTCTTTCTTAACATTTAAGTATTTCATGACACTTCTGTGAACTTGCTGTGACACCCCAGGGCTCCTTGGCAGAGTCTGGGAAGCATGAACTTTATATACTGAGGTGCTCCATGATATGTTATCTGAGATCCACGGCTGTGGTCCATCACAGCTTGGCTTAGGTGGAGGAAGTGCTGTATAATGAACACCGAAGAGCTCTTAAGAGGATGCAGCCATGAATGTATTTGTGTGCAAATAAATCTTTTTTTTTTTTTTACTTTTCAAAAATTTCTGAAACTTCTCATGCAAGCTTGAAGCTGGATAACCACTTCACTTACCATTGTCATTGTAAAAGTATGGATAGTACTGCATGAGTGTGCCACAGAATGACATGACTCCATAGATGAAGTGAAAGTAATTAATTTTTTTTACTTGAAATGAGTTGAGAACCTTCCTTACAAATAACTCTTATAGCAAATATTTAATATGTTGGTTTGACCGACATATTTCTTTTTGTGAAACGGGAGGAAATTGCTTTCCTCTGTACCTCAAATATCACATGAAATTCTCTTTATTGCTGATTGTCAAATGATTTCAAGGTGTGATTTGTCATGTTTCCAGCTATCCCCTCCCTTAAAGTTATGGTAAAGTTATTCATTGATGAAATTATTACTGTATACTATCCTTGAGGAACTATTTAACACTTTTCCCACACAAAGACTGTTACAAATAATTATCTATATAATTTCCTGTCCGGACATTAATGAATTCTCCAGGCCGACCTGGCCAAATTGTCTTGAATCAAAAATCACTGATTACTGGCCTAAGCCGGTCTTGCACTCAGAACAATTTTAATGGGGTGGGACCCTTTAAAAAAAAAAAAAAGAAATCTTGTAGGAGTCATATTGTTCTCAGGATCCACTTTCAAAAATTGCTCCATAGAGAAGGAGAGGCAGGCGCTGCTAAGAGGAGTTGTTCTTGGCCCAGGAGAATGAGCCTTAGATACAGTGGACAGACAGTTGCGGTGGTACAGGGAATTTCTAGGGTGAAACCATTTTCTTAGAGAGCTGAGAGAGAGAGAGCAGAGCATGGTTTGGTTCTGTCTTATGTAGAACACGGTGCAGATCTTCCTCTGACCAGACCACCAGCTAGGAAGCTAAGCTTGGAGTAAAGGTAAGAGTCAATGGGAACCTTGGATAAAAACGTCAGTAAAAATTGCTACAAACAGGTAGTTGTGAATTTAGCCACATGTGCTGACATACTTCACTGTGGGCTTCAGATTAAGCAGGATCAGAAACCAGGCTTTTAGTACCCAATTGTGGGTATGGCGTTATGTATATACGAAGTGAAGATAAATTCTATCTATTGAGATCTTTTTATGTACCACGCAGTGTTATAGGTGCTTTTGTTTGTTTGTAGCTTTGCAGAGCTTGATACTCAATTCCCATTTATTAACTCACAGTGGCATTAGGTTACCTGGCATCTGTGAATTTCCCAAGGCACCAGCCCCACCAACTGCCAGGTGACAAAATGATAGATGTTTGGCTTCTCGATAAGTGTAGAATTCAAACAAAGGATAGATCTATTTCCTTAAAGACTATTTCCATTGGTATTGGGTCGTTCTTCACGATGCACATATTTTGACTCTGGATAACTGATATCAGTAATTAGAATCAGGGCTCCTCCATTGCAACCTGCTGATACCAGATGGATTTATCTTTCTTCTGGGTCCCTCCTTTGGCCAGAATCCTTGTATATTACTGCTCACCATCCCTCATCAATAAGGGTCACATTATGTGGGGGTAAAGTACAGGGATTGGGCTCAGGAAGCCTCACAGAAGAGGCATATCTCCTACAGAGTGAGTGTCAACACAGCAAATTGGCTATAACACAATCCTTTAACTAGGGAACATGATGTACATTATTGCCCAGATCACCACTGGTCAGAACACAATTGTGACTGGGTATAGCAGAGCAGAGAGAGATGCTGGGCATGGAGCTGGGGAACACAGACGCTTTGTCCATGTGGCTGGCAGCTCAGTTGCTCCCATAGTCCTCTGTTTACCACTGAAAGTTGAAGAATGTGTTGCGAAAAATCTGCAAGATCAAGGTGAAAACTTGGAGGAGGTGGATTTACCCTTGAGCGTGAGGGTTGAAGGGCAAATGAGGAGTCATTTGGATTTGTTTCTCTCAGATTTGATCAACTAATTCATTATTATTTACCTGTAGTAATTAAATGGCCTTATGGCTATTTATAAAACTGTTTTTCAGATTTCTGCAGGAAAAGTGGCATTATTGTTGTGAATCTGAAAAGCTCTGGGCTGTCTTTTATCTTTTTAAGCAAAAACTTAGTTTTACAACACAGAGTTTGATATGTAATTTTGTTAGGCCAAGAAATGATTGTCCAGTTGTGGGTATGATTTTATGTACATTTGAGGCTTTAGGTGAAATACTGGAGATCTGCTTATCTCATTAGTGACACACACAACCTTTCTTAAAGTAACATTTTTCTGTAAATGAACCACTTATTTTACACTAATTTTCAATAATCTCCTTAATAAAATGTTTGCCATACCCTCCTCCCCTCTTTCTGACTCAACATAAAAAATAGGATTGTGCCTGACTGCAAATGGGTGTGGAGTTTCTTTTGGAGGGTGATAAGAATTTTATAGAATTAGATGGTGGTGATGAGTTGTTGCACAACCCGTGAATATACTAAAACCCACTAAGTTTCACACTTTAAAGCTGTGAATTTTATGCTACGTGAATTATGTTGAAGATGTAGCCCCTCCTCACTCTAAATCTGGGTACGCCTCTTCATGAGGCTTAATGCAGACACACTGAATGGGCTATAGAGGAAAAGAGCATTTATTTACACCAGTGGGAGGGCAGGGGGAAATTCCCAAATCTACCTCCCTGTAGTGAATTTTTGCGTGGCTTTTATACGTGTTAGAGACAAAGAAAATTGATCACTTTGGATAACATGTAACAGGGGTCTGCAGAAGTTCATTAGTTCCTTATCTCAGTTATGTACTATACATTCTTTAGGGTTGTATCCCCAAGATACATGGTGCATGGTGTCCCCAAGTCTGGGGCCACAGATGAGAGCACACAAAAAAGTAGTATATTCATGTTATAGCTTAATTGGTGTCTTTTCATGCTTGGGAATTCTACATATTGCCTCTCTGTGAAGTTAAAACAAAGTACACAGCTTATGTACAGTTTCAAGATTACATTTTAAATGCTAGTACTGCCGTTTCCCAATTTAAAAATCACTACACTTTCTGTCTTCTGGTTGAAACTGGCACATTGACCACACATGCTCATTTTTATTCTTCCTTCAAAAAAATTGCTAAAATAATAGTAAAATATTTTTAAAAGGCAAAGGATTAAAAAAATGTTTTATTCCACAAAGGCAGTAAAGCATTTTAAAAAAGGTTTTAACCTCCAAAGAAAAAGAGATATAACAAAATACTGGGAGATAAAAGGTAGATGGAAGGGTGCATGGGTGGTTCAGTGGTAAAATGCTCATCTTCCATGCAGGAGACCTGGGTTCGATTCCCGGACCATACACCCCCCCACCCCCCACCCCCCAAAAAATGTGGATGGAGAATAGAGGAAGTGCTAATTTAAGTGCTTGCAAGGAAGAGCATATCAAAAGTATGTGTCAAAATACTGAGAGTCTCCAACTCAGAGGAACCGGGCAGAGCTGAAGCCCACCAAAGTCTTGGAAAGGCTCTGTATACTTCAGATGGTTTCCCAGTTCCTCTGCCCTAACATACCCAGATCATTGCGAATTTATTATGAAGAAATGTCCAGACTCAGGAACTGTGTACAGTTGGGGTGATGGGCAGGGATTAAAAGGGGAAAGTCCGCATATTTATGTGGGGCCCTCCAGTCACTGCCCCCACTGATCACACAATAGCAACAGCCAAGTATTCAAACTCCCCTAAGTTCCCTACCCTGCCAGGCTGGAAAATGATTGCTCGTCCTTGAAGAAACTGAATGACCTTACAGGAAAATCCTCCAGCTACTTCTGTTTTGACATTCATTAATGTAAAGGTCAGCAGAACAGCTCACTACACCACCTATCAACCATCTCCATGCTTGAACTCGAAGCATCCAGGCAGCTCTTGAATGTCTAACTATTAAACAGTAACAGGCAATGAAAGATCTCCAGATAAAGGGGAAAGCCTTCAACAAGAAGGGAAGAGATGAAAACAAATAACCATGCTTAAGGAGCCTGGAGTAAGCAAGCCAATTCAATGCAAGGAACAAAACTAATTGAGAAACAAACAAACAAACAAAAGAAAACAACACCCCCCAACCCACTGTGATTACTATTTACTAGAGTTTAGAGGAAATATTACATGAAAAAGGAAAAATTATTTTATGGAAAGGAAAAATCAGCAAACAAGAATGAAGTCTTGGAATTTAAAAATATGGTAGCTGTGGTAGTTAGTTCAGTTGTCAGCTTGGCCAGGTGAAGGCACCTAGTTCTATTGCTGTGAACATGGGCCAGTGGTACGTGAACCTCATCTGTTACTCATTACATCTGCAGTGGGCTAGGAGGCGTGCCTGCTGCAGTGAATGACGTTTGACTTAATTGGCTGGGGCTTAAATGAGAGAGTACAACATAGCACAGCCCAAGCAGCTCAGCATTCCTCATCTCAGCACTCGCAGCTCAGCATTCCTCATCTCAGCACTCGCAGCTCAGCCCAGGCCTTTGGAGATGCAGAAAGAAGTCACTCCAGGGAAAGTTGTTGGAACCCAGAGGCCTGGAGAGAAGGCCAGCAGAGACCATCCTGTGCCTTCCCACATAAGAAAGAACCTTAGTTGAAAATTAGCTGCCTTTCCTCTGAAGAATTAACAAAATAAATCCCTTGTTATTAAAAGCCAATCCTTTTCTGGTGTGTTGCATTTCAGCAGCTAGCAAACTAGAATAATAGCTAAAATATACAATTAAAGAGGAGGGGAGAAGGGGAAAAAAACTGCATGAAAGGTGAAATAAGAAGTCAAAGAATTGCACAACTATATGATGATATTGTAAGCCACTGATGGTATACCATGTATAGAATGTATGTGTATGAAGATTTTCCAATAAAAACAAATGAACAAAAGTCAAAGACTTGGAAACTAGGAAAGAGCAAAATAAGAAAATTAGAGAATCAATTCAGATTGTTCAAGAACCAAACTAATAAACATTTCAAAAAGAAGAAAGAAAATAAGGGAGTAGGGGTAAATGAATAAAAACAACAAAAAATAAAATAAAAATGTCCAGAAAGGAATGCAATGAATTTCCAGATTAAAATGATCCACCAAGTGGAAATGAAAATAGATTTACATCAAAGCATAGCACCATGAAATTTCAGAGCACTTGGGGTTAAAATAAGAACCTGAACATTTCCAGAGATTTAAAGAAAGAGTCAGACAAAGAAATGGGAATTTGAATAGTCTAGCACAACTCAGCAATAGCAGTGGAGGGGTGGATGGGAGGGAAACAACAAAAAAAAATGCATCCACAATTTTGAGGGAAAATAATTTTTAACCTAGAATTCTATAGCCACCCAAACAGGCAACTAAGTGCGAGGGCAGAATAATGGTGCTTTCAGTTATGCAGGCGCTTTAAAAAATTCAGTTTATGTATACCCTTTCTAAGGGAGACACTGAAGGGAGTAAACCAAAGATGTGGCTGACTTGGGATCCAGGAAACGGGTGATCCATTGCAGCAAAGCAATGAAGGGACGTCTCAGAGCGAAAGCCCTGCACCAGATCTGCAGAGTCATCAGCCTGCACATAGGAGAACAGAGGAGTATAGAAGAGAATAAAGAGTATTTAGTGTATTTGACTGCTTGCTAAAATTATTTGACAGATCTGTTGGAGTATTTGGAAAAAATGAGGGGTATGAGGTAAAACTAAACAAATTGAAACAAATAAATGAAAGCAAAAAATAGAACCATTATTAACTCCAGGAAGAATAACATTGTACAAAAAAAGGAAGCAGTGATAGCTCAAGTTTCAAGAAAGGAAGCAATAAAGGTCTTGTAGGAAATAATATTTATATATTCATAATTGTAGAAATACGGACTACTGTAAGTACATTCAGCAGGTGAAGGAAAGGGAGAGGAAGGAGTAGAGTGTAAGAAAATAAACCTTCCATAGGGGTGCTATAGCCAATGATAAATAACTATATAAATGGCTGTTTGTGTGAATTATTTAGCAATATGCAAGTAAGTATGGAAGAAATAGCTAAAAATAATTAAAAGTGGTTGCTTCTGGTAAGTGAATTATTATAACTTTGTGAAAATATTCTTTTGATAAATATGAAATAATTAAAAGATCATATAGGAATGGTGTCAGTTGTAGCTAAAGCTTCTGTGGAGATCATCTGTAATTTTAGCAAGTTATTTAATTTTGGCCGTGGGTTCTCTTGGAGACCAGAGCTCTCCCCCTCGTGGAACACAAAGCTGCCATTCAAGAGGATGACACGGACTCCAATGTGGCCTCCTAAGCAGTCTCCCTGGGACTGAGAATGTTGTTGCATGAAGGGCTAACAATAACATTTGAATAGGAATAAAAAGCAATGGTTTAAAGTGCATTTTGTGGGACCTCCATACTTGGGTTGCATCAATTATTTATCACTCCCTATACTATGGAGTAGAAGATCAAGGATAGGACTTCACAAACTTTGCCCTTGAGGACCTTTGCTGGAAAAGTTTCTGAAGCAGAGGGATCCTTTAATAAATATGAGTCTTTGCAATCTATCCACTCTATCTTGTACTTTCTAAACAGCCTGGATTAGCCTCAAGTTATTTTGTGACTAGGACGCTTCTTTAGGGCCAGAACTATAATAGATGTCACTGATAGGGCATTTACCATGTGCCAAGTGCTATTTCAACTACTGCACACATCTTAACTGATCTAGTCTCACCCTTATCCTGTGAGGGGGTCCTGGGATTATCCCAGTGTACGTGGGCTTCAGAATCTGCTCTAGAATCACTTCACTCAACTCCCCCAACCCTCTATCACGTTCATCACATGTTAGGGTTCTCTAGAGAAAAGAATCCAAAGGATATACATATATATGAAAATACATATATACATCCATATATATGTTTATACATATACACACATATTTACATACATATACATATTAAAAACTTTGTTATAGGAATTGGCTCACATGACCATGGGGATTGGCAAATCTGAATTCAATAGGACAGGTCACAAATTGGATAATTGATGAAGGTGAAGTTGAATCCCCCAGGAGAAGCTAGGTGGCTGAAGTTCAAGTAGAAATTCTTCTTTCTGACTAATGGAATCCTCAGTTCTGGCTTTTAGGACCTCCAGCTGATTGGCTGAGGGCAATCTCCTTTGTTGATTGTAGGTACAATCAGTAGGACATGAAATCAATTGATTATAGATGCAAGTCCATTTACAAAAGTACCCTCAGAGTAACAATCAGGTCTATA
This sequence comes from Tamandua tetradactyla, assembly GCF_023851605.1. Classification (NCBI taxonomy): domain Eukaryota; kingdom Metazoa; phylum Chordata; class Mammalia; order Pilosa; family Myrmecophagidae; genus Tamandua; species Tamandua tetradactyla. Next base: position 47,663,270 of record NC_135341.1, on the reverse strand, counting down.
CTTGTTTGACCAAACAACTGGATGCCATAACATAGCTACGTCAGTTTATGAAAGTAACTATGAAACAAGCAATTCACCAGGCACAAGCAAAGTGCTGGCTTCACAGCAGGAGCAAAATCAACCAGCATACATTTATAAGTTGTTGCTCAGAGAAAGAATGCCTAATTAGCCATTAAGTTAGTGGATGATGAGGTTTATATTGAATATTTGCAGTCTCATTGGATTGCTTCTTCAAGGTTGTCTGGTTGATTCTTTTTTTGCATTTGATGAGACAAGCGCCTAAAAGGAAACTTGATGTTGACAGGAAGTGCTGGGAATTTTAGAAACAAGGTTCTGTTAGTAAGATTGGTTTCAGAAGTATCTTTTTATCTTTCAAATCATTGATAAGTAGCTCTACATAATTAAAATGAAATTCAACAGAGTTATAGGACCCAATAGGATGACCTTCAAATTTTAGGAAAATTATAAGGAAATACCACTGTCTAAGACTGAAGTCAATATTATTATATTATGGCATGAGATTCATCATTTACAGGGTTACTCCACCATAAGAGATAATTTATAAATTTTTCATAAATTTGAATGCATAGGTTAATTGTCACAGAGTCTCAGTCTCAGTTGTAATTAGATTGAGGTACTCTTGTTAAAATTACATGTGCAAGAGTACAACATATGTAAATGTTAATCTTGGTGTGTGTGTGTGTATGTGTGTGTGTGTATGCATGTGTGTTGGAGAGGGGAGTGCAGATGGATATTTAACTGCATGGAATATGGCAAAGAAGCCCAAAGATAAGAATGTGTCCGTGTGTCTCATTGGTAGGAACAGAGTTGTGGGTGTGGCTTGTGTGTGTGGTGAAGTTTCTTGTGGTTGAGTGGGATGGTTGCTGTGGGGCATGGGACATGGCGGAAGGGTGTGTGGTTTGATAGAGTGAGCTCGTATGTGGTGTGGGTAAACCTGGCATGTGGTTTGATATAGTGTAGAGTTGATGTGGAGTGAGAGTTGGTGAAGGGGTGAGGTATGGCATGGGGTGTAGTAGATTATATGGAAAGTGAGAGTTGGGAGACTGGAACGTGTGTGGTATAGTGTAAATATGATTTGTGTGTGTGTGTGTATGTATATGTATGTATGTGTCTGTATGTTAGTGTGAGTGTGATTTGGTTTGTAGCTCAGTTTATCTTTTGTTTCGATTTTCTTTTGCCCTTTGTTTTTGTCTTTGTTTTTTACTTTGTTTGGCTTTTGTTTTGTCTTTGTTTCACTCTTTGTTTAGACTTTCTTTGGCTTTTGTTTGGTCTTTCTTTAGCCTTTTGTTAAGACTTTGTGTGGCTTTTTTGTAGCCTTTGTGTTGCTTTTGTTTTTAAGTGGATCTTGGCCGAAGACTCATAAAAAACACCTTGTGTAATGAAAAACTCGGATATATAATCTCTCCCTATATATTCTGCATGCATTGAGGTAGCCTCGAACCCCCAGGGACCTGATTCTCATGTGGAATCTGTTTCATGTATCAGCTGCTGTTTGAAGGTAAGGAGATTCCACTGGGTTTCATCTTACTTCATCTTGTACTTTATCTTCAAGTGGCAAGTGTAAGTTTTTGTTTGAGCTATTTCATTGTATCTCAGGGCAACTTGCTCTAATGACAGTAAAATTGGGAGGGCATAATAGGATGAAGAAAACATGGATAAGGTACATCAAGTTTATTCTGATGTGGGCAGGGGGCCCTGCAGAAGCGTTCTTGCTAATTTTTAGAAAATGATTGCATTTGGGGAGGGACTCTGAACTCTAACTCAGATTCCCTGAGGTTAAAGCCTTGTGTTCCTGGATTTAGAGCAATTGCCTTTTTTTACCTATTTTTTTTAATAATAATAATTATTATTTGCATGAAAATTTGTATGAAAAATGATTTTTTCTTCTTATCTAGAGACAACTTTTCTCATTGGGTATATATGGAGGATTCTAATGAGAGAAAGTAGCCCAAATCTGAGGATTTTGCTCCCTGAAGAGCAGCATCCTTGAATGGAAACACATTAAGGCTTTGTCCGGCACAAAATCTCTTTGAAATCACAGGCAGATTTTGGTTATGTGGTTGGTAGATAAAATAAAGGAAAAGATTTCATGGCAGGGAAATAAAGTGATGAAGTTGGCTAGAGTACTAGGGAGAAAATGAGGAAAACATGTTTTAATGCTTTGTAAATAAAATAGGGAGGGAGAAAACAGACAACTGTCAGATGTGCAGGTAGGCTGTTTTATGTTTATTTAGAATGGCAGGGAATGCTCTTGTTAACGAATGGATTTCAAACATTATTTCAGGTTTACAGAAAAGTTGAAAACCATTGCAAAAAATTTCGGATGAATTCCAGGTGCACCCAGGTTTCCCCAACTGTTAACATTTTACTACATTTGCTTTATAATTTTCTTTCTCTGTATACACATATATGTAGTATTTTTTGTTTCTGGAACCATTTGAGATTAAATTGCAGGCATGATCAAAGTCTGTAAATGAACTTTTAGAAAACAGTATTCCCTAATCTCCAGACATCTAGATTTCATCGATTATCCCATGAGTCAATCCTGGATCACACATTACATTTGGTTGTCATGTCTCTGGAAAAGTTTCTCAGACAGCCAGTCTCTTTTATGACCTTGACACTTTTGAAGAGTATGAGTCAGTTGCTTTGTAAAAGGTCCCTCAATCTGAATTTGGCCTAATTTCTTCTCATGATTAGATTCAGATTAAGCAGTGTTGCAAGGAATGTACTTTCTATTTTACATATGCAAATTCATACTTGAATTTGATTATGCAAACTTTAATTCAAGGTCTTGTTACCTAAAGTGACTAGGATTTTAAATGTGAGCACCTGAACTCTTACCAAAAAATTAAAAAAAATTAAACATCCAGAGCCTTTCCAGTAATCCTTAAATCCTCACCCACCAAAGGGTGTGAGGTTGTCCTTTCATTATAAATGATAATTGCAATATGTGCTTTAACTGAAAGCTTATAGTGAGGTGTTTAGTTTAGATTCCTTGGGTACGTTGGATTCATGTCTTCTGCTCTGTGCGAATTTGTTTCATAAATGCAATAATTCCCTTAAAAGCACTACCATCTACAGAAAAGAGATGCAGTACAAAAAAGAGCCGCCCTCGGCGGCCGCCCAGCCCCGCAGGCGCCCCTCAGCGCCGCGGAGATCAGCCGCCCTAAAGGAGGGCGCACTTCTGCCCCCCATGAAGGGGGCTTCCGTTCACGGAGCGGTACTTGACTCCCAGCACGGACCTCTCCCTTCCTGAGGATGTGAACCAACGCTCAGGTGCCTTGCCATGCACCAGCCATTTTTTTCCTATTATAGGAATTTATTATTATTATCATTTAGAAATGCAATTGCGCCAGCCACTTTTAAAACAAATCTTCTCAACAAGAGCTGTGAGGGAGGGAATGTTGCCCACATTTTATTTATTTATTTATTTTTCCATTCTACATATATAATCAGTAATTCACAATATCATCACCTAGTTGCATATTCATCATCATGATAATTTCTTAGAACATTTGCATCAATTCAGAAAAAGAAATAAAAAGACAACAGAAAAAGAAATAAAACGAAAACAGAAAAAAAAATTATACGTACCATACCCCTAACCCTTCCCTTTCATTGATCACTAGCATTTCAAACTAAATTTATTTTAATATTTGCTCCCCCTATTATTTATTTTTATTCCATATGTTCTACTTGTCTGTTGACAAGGTAGATAAAAGGGGCATCAGACACAAGGTTTTCACAATCACAGAGTCACATTGTGAAAGCTATATCATTATACAATCATCATCAAGAAACATGGCTACTGGAACACAGCTCTACATTTTCAGGCAGTTCCCTCCAGCCTCTCCATTACATCTTGAATAACAAGGTGATATCTACTTAATACGTAAGAATAACCTCCAGGATAACCTCTTGACTCTGTTTGGAATCTCTCAGCCATTGACACTTTGTCTCATTTCACTCTTCCCCCTTTTGGTAGAGAAGGTTTTCTCAATCCCTGATGCTGAGTCTCAGCTCATTCTAGGATTTCTGTTCCATGTTGCCAGGAAGGTCCACACCCCTGGGAGTCATGTCCCACGTAGACAGGGGGAGGGTGGTGAGTTTGCTTGTTGTATTGGCTGTGTTGCCCACATTTTATAGATGAGAAAATTAAGAGTCAGAAACTAGTACCTGGTTACACAGCTAATTAACACTAAGAGTCCAGAATAAAACCATGATGTCTGTTGATTTTTTTATGGATGGCAGGCATGTTCTTTTAGAATAATAAATTATATACTTTAAATTGACAATATTTGAAATTAAAGGAAAGCTGAAGATGAAAGAAACAACGTTCCAAAAATATTTTTTATTTATTAGCAGGGCAAAAAAAATTTGTTCTCACTAAAAATATTATTGGTAGCATTTTTTTTGTGTGAGAGTAATTGGGTTGAAGATCATTCATTCAACAATTCATTGGTTTTTCCTTCCCTTTGTTAATCTGTCTAATGACATGTTTTTCTAAGATGTGAGGGGCAGAACCAGCTCTGCCCATTTTCTTATAGTTCATTTGAGCTTTTATTAGTGGTATGGTCATTGGTATTTTTAAGTCAACAATCATTTTCTTATGTAAGGGTAATTTCAGATAAAACTAGATGATGTAATCCACAGATCCACTAACCAGGCACAAATTGCAGTGTACACTGAAAGCAAGGCAGCAGGGTGCCTGATACAGAACCATCATTGCATTTGTAAGAGAAGAACTGCTTCAACTAGTAGTTTGGAGGTGGCTGGCAGTTTTGTATTTTAGAGGTGAAGTCTGACTTCCCACCAGACTTTCTTTGTTTTGGAGAAATTATCAAAACAAAATGGATTCTTCAGGTATACAAACATAAATCAGAGAAAACTCTGAAATCATCAGAAAACTGAACGCAGGAGCTATCGATTAAATTGTTATATGATCTTTCAAAAAGTGAATGTAGTGTGTCTACATTCCTTGTCCAAGGAAGAAAAAAAGGACTCTTCCCTGGACAAGGTAGAAACATGTTTTCTTAACTAAAAATGGAATTAGATGGAAGTTCAGAGTTCTGTACATGATGCTATTTAATATTGAGGGACCCAGCTTTGGGGAATATGCAATATCAGCTATTGTGATTGCTTTGTCTACGCCTTAGAAGTCACTCTGTAGTTTGAGAAACTGTTTTCTACTTACAGAATTATATGTTCCCATAATGGGTCATTCTGGGGTGGCAAATGAAGGCCTCCTTCTCTCACTGTGCCAAAAAAATGGGGGCTTAGCACTTGGCAGGTGCGGAAGGCCAGGAGAGTGCCATAGATAGGGGTTGAGCTGCTTCCCTCAACCTGGAAGTCTGCTGGGACTGAGCTGGGACCCTTGGATTAGGTTTGATTGTGTGGGCTCCAAGCGTGGCCTCTTCTATCATCCATGCAGGACACTCTGGGATCTGCTTCTGTTATGCCTAAAGCATTAAGTACATACCTGGTGTCAGCTCTGCTCTGGATGACCAAGGACTGACCAGAGTCCACATTTGAAGTGAATGGGCATGGGGAGAGGAGAGCAGTAGTTAGAATCTGGAGAGCTGCATTTAAGAGTGAGAACATCTGACACATTACATTTATAGCATATGTATGTATTTCTTATTCAAGTCCACAAAATTAATTAGGAGGATAGAGGAACGCATTTCAGGAATCCACGGGAGTGGGTATATTAGTTTTTCACTGCTGCATAACAAAGTGCCACATATTGCGTGTTTTAAAACAATGTCCATGTATTATTCCCCAGTTCTGTGGATTGAAAGTCCAGCAAGCTTGGCTTGGTACCCACCTTAGGATCTTACAAGGCTGAAATGAAGGGCCCTGTTAGGCTCCTATCTGGAGATTCTGCAGGTAGAATCTCTTTCCAAGATCATTTAGGTTGTTGGCTCGTTGTTGTAGGACTGGGGTCCCTGCCACCTTCCATCTTTAAATCAGCTATGGTGGATTGAGCTCTTTTGATCTCTTTTCATTCTTTGAATCTCTCTGACCTCCTCTTCTGTTGCATTTTTCTGATTCAGCCAGAGAAAGTTCTTGGTTTTTAAGGCTCAAGTGATTACATTGGGCCCGCCCAAATAATCTGGGATAATCTCCCTATTTTAAGGTCTATAACCATAGTTACATCTACAAAGTTCCTTTGGCTATATAATGTAACATATTCACAAGTTTTAGTGATTAGAATGTGGAAATTTATGGGGGTAGGGGGTTACTGCCTACCACACAGGTGTTAGGGTTAATGTAAATATGAGTATTAAAGAAATGATGGCCATATTTTCTCTTTATAGGCTGTTGAGATATGGAGTCATGTCAGTTACCCGGAACCTCCATGGGAATAAAGAGAACATACTTAGGTACCTACCCAAAGGCACCATCACTCCCATGAATGGTGGGCCATGCAGCTGAGCCCCTACTATTTCCCAGGCCCAGGCACCCTCATCCCATCAGCTGATTCCTACCTTAGTATTCCTACACTTGGGAGGGCACTAGAGTCAATATTCTTGGGTTGGCCCATACCTCACTAGATATTTCTAACACCACTACTCATTAGATGATACAGGCGGACTTATGTCTGGCTGTTTTTTTCTCCTTCCATCGTATATTTCCTATCCTTTCCTTTATAATTACTAAGGATTTGGATAGAGATGCTTTGAAACGATGTAGATATCTGTTTGTGCTTAAAAATTTAGTGGCTAATTTTCGCATCCATCAGTATGTCTTGCCTGCAGCAATTATACTGAAGGTTCTAATAGTGATTTTCTATTTCCCTTATTCCTTCTACATTTACTGATTGAAATTATGCAGTAGGAAGTGTCCCTTCTACCCTATCTGTCTATCTATCTATCTCTTCAGTTATTATTTATATCAGTAAGGACCCAAAGACAATTATTTCATTCTTTGGCTTATAATCCAGCATTTCTTAAAATAATAAAACTTGCAGAGACATAGGAATTCAATTATTTTGTCATGCAGGTGGGAGAAGACAAACATGCCAATGATCCTTGTCTTATTTCAGAGAAATCTTATGAAGATTTATAGAGTTTAGTTTTATAGAGTTGCTAACTACAACATTATTATTAGAAAAACAAATTGTCAAGTTACAAAACCAATTGAATTGCAAGTTTCTTTTGGAGATTACGTTTGTGTCTAGAACCTTCATAGTCTTATAAGACCCCTTTGTTCAAATAGTACTTCTAAGATCTGATGTACATTAAGAAAGAATGAAAAATCATAACAGCCATTTCTAAATTCTGAGATTCTAAGTCATCTGTGTATAACTTAGTCATTTCCTGGAACTTCAATGATCTGTGTGACATCTGAGACTTAAAGCTAGAGATCTGCAGCTATGAAAGTTGACATTACTCCATAGAACATCTTTTAAAAAAGTGGAAAAAGAGATAAGACTTCAATTATAGTTATGAATGAAGCTGATGATTTAAGGGAAATCAGACTAAAAGATAAAGGCTTATATTGACTGTGCTTTCAATTTCAGCTTCTGTGTGAGGCCTAAGGAAGAGATGCTTATTTGGTGCAAAATTTATATTTTCTTTAATTTAACCAGTATGGTCAGTTTATTCAAACAACTTAATTACATGGGCCCTTGAATAGGAAGTGAGATCTTGCTGGTTTGCACAGGTTAGTGTGATGCCTCAATATAGCCCAGAGTAATCTGGGCAAAAAATAAAAAAGTATTTGCAAAATCTCCCTGAGAGACTGAAGGAAAATGTAGAAATATTAAATTTCCCTACGTGGGGAATTCCTGATATTCTCACAAGCATTGGGGACAACAAATTAATAGGCCAAGCTCGTGATCTTGGGGCTTGCCCTTATGAAACTTACTCCTGCAAAGAAGCTAAGCCTATTTATAATTATGCCTAAAAGTCACCAACCTCTTTTGTTGCTCAGATGTGGTCTTTCTCCCTAAGCCAACTCTGTGGTGAATTCACTGCCCTCCACCCCCCTACATAGGACATGACTTCCAAAGGCATAAATCCCTCTGGCTCTGTGGGACATGACTCCAGGGGATGAGCCTGGGCCTTGCATCATGGGATTGAGAAAGCCTTCTTGACTAAAAGGGGGAAAATAAATGAAACAAAATTAAGTTTCAGTGGCCAAGAGATTTCAAATAGAATCAAGAGGTCGTTTTGGAAGTTATTTATTAATTTGTCTTTGCTTTTAAAAATGGAATTTATGTTCAATTCCTGGTGCCTGCCCATGCCAAAAAAAAGGGGGGGGGGATTTATTAAGTTGCAAGTTTACATGTTCTAAGGCTGTGGAAATGTCCAAATTAAAGCAAGCCTATAGAAATGTCCAATCTAGGGCATTCAGGGAGAGATACCTTGGTTCAAGAAGGCCGTTGACTTTCAGGGTTTCTCTCTCAGCTGGAAAGGCACATGGTGAGCATGGTGACATCTGCTAGCTTTCTTTCCAAGCTTCTTGCTTCATGAAGCTCCTCTAGGGGCGTTTTCCTTCTTCATCTCCAAAGGTCTCTGACTGCAAGAGCTCTCAAGCTTTTTCCAAAATGGTTCCCTCTTAAAGAGCTCCAGTAAGCAATCCTGACTTAAATGGGTGGAAACACATCTCGATGGAAACCATCTAATCAAAAGTTACCACCTACAATTGGGTGGGAACAATAAAAAAGCTCCCAGCCAGTAATATTGAATGAAGATTAAAGGGCATGACTTTTCTGGGGTATACAACAGATTCAAATCAGCACAAGTACCAAATTCCTGAAGCGTTGACAAAAATGAAATATTGACAGATACTTTTTTTCCTCTGACTCAGCCTGTTCCTCATACCCTCTGGAAGTAATTCTTATGCATTATATAGATATTCTTTTTCAGATTTTAGGGTATCAAAATAGCTAGAAGGAAATACCTGAAACTGTTGAAGTGTTATCCAGTAGTCTTGATTCTTGAAGATGAGTATATAACTACATAGCTTTTATGGTGGGACCATGTGATTGTGAAAACCTTGTGACTGATACTCCCTTTATCCAGGGTATGGGCAGATGTTAAGAAAATAAAGATGAAAAAATAAATAAGTAATAGGGGGATAAAGGAATATAGGATGTTTTGGGTGTTCTTTTTCATTTTTATTCTTTTTTATTTTTTTTTGAATAATGAAAGCATTAAAAAATTGATTGTGGTGATGAATGCACAGTATGATGATATTGTGAACCATTGATTGTATACTTTGGATGATTATATGGTAAGTAAAAACATTTCAGTAAAATTGCATTAAAAATGGGACAAACGTTTATGAACAATAACATAAGTCTCCATATTGCACAAGAAAACAAGATCAATATTCTGTGAAAGTTCTCACTTTAATGCTTTATCAAATTGGATTCCTTCATCTACTTTCATAATGCAAAAAACATTAATCACACATCTCTCCCTCCACAGCTGCAGGGGAGGGTGATCATTCTTTCACCTCCTTGACATGCTTTACTTAGTTGTGAAGACATGCATTTTTAAAGCCAAACTCTGGTATTTCATTCGTGTTATGAGCAAAAATCAGGCTTATAGAGTTCAGATTTACTAGGAGAAATAGAGAAAGGACTAAAGAAGATTTTTATTTTTTGATGGTAAATTTAAAAATATATAGTATTTTTCTTTTATAATGATAAGGTGGGCTTTAAAAAGTTTGAGTGTGTGAATTTGAGACTATTTCCTACTCCCTTGCCCCAAACAATAGCCTCTAGATCAGACTTCATGAACCTTCGCAGGTATGTGAGAGTACAACTCCATGTATAATACACTTGAGTGAACTATAAGTAACCAAAACACTAAATTAACCAGAACACTTTCTATTGCTTCACTTTTAGGAAAAAAGAAGCAAATGTTACCAAGACAAGCTCAAAACAGATATCCGATCACCAGAGGTGCATGGATGAAAATTCAGGTACAGTTGAATCTCTTATACCCTTTTGAATCTGCATCTGAATTATTGAACAATGATTACTAGTATTAAAAATGTCACTGTAGAATGTAAAATCAGCAAAAAATGGATCATTCAAACTTTCAATAAGAGTTAAACACTTTTTTTTTTTTTTTTAGTATGTCCAGATGTCTCACAGTGTTTTAGGTTTGGGGAGCAAAAACAAGAAAGAATCATTTTTCTGCATGAATGGACTTATGACCCAAGCCCCCATTTGTCCATCATGGACAAAGCCATGTACTATGCACAGTGGAACAACCATACCATGATAAAGAGACCTCCTCCATCTATACCCTCAACTTCAACTCAGGAAATCCTTTCCATCTCTTTGTCTTAATTGAATCCAACCAGTCCTCTGAAGAACAGGTCTCACCTGTCAACCTCTAAAATGGAGGCTGCTTTATAGTCCATGTACCTTCAAGTTTGCAAGTGGGGTCAGTGTCCTCTTCAGTGTTAGGTCATCACTCCACTCCCTAGCTATGAAGCTCATGCTCCATTCCTTTTGGCAGTCTCTGCCTGATCTGGTCACTTCTCCTTCACTGATGATTTTATTGTCTCCCCTGTCCCTGTCCACTCCAACTACCTCCATCAACTTGGATGGCTTTAATGTCTGCTTCATCCACCCATTGTCATGCTGTGGACCTTGTCTGTCCATGAATGACTCCATCTCTGAATCAAGTAGTAAAAATACTTAGCATTTCATTAATAACGTTACTTTCTTCTAACTTGCTTTTTTTAATTGCCCCACTACAACTGATCTTCAATTAGATACTGCCACTTGACTTGTCCCTTCACCTCTCATCCATCCGTGAATCATTCATCTATCATCCATTTCTGCTTGCTGCTTTCTTCTTATTATTGACCAATTTTTAGATACATCATTGCAATAATTCTCTTGCACATTCATTGGCAAATCCCATATTTGGATGAATTTAACCATATGTCTTCTCCATAGCTGTCCTGAGGCTTTGGAGAACAATTGGAAAAAACACAATAGGGTGATTGGTGCCACTATAAATTAATAGGACCTCAAAACTGCCTGACAGCTTGATCTCCAAATTTCTTCAAATCTATTTAAAACACATTCTGTTCTTCTCAAATCTACAACTCTCTCATTCTCAGCAGATAACCTTGTCTCCCATTTCAGTGAAAAAAAAAAAGAAGGGAAGCTATTAGAGGGAATTACAAACAACCAAGTTTTTTCCCTCTTCTAACAAAGGCCAACACTTCTACATGTCTCCTGAATTTCATTTCCTCTTTTTTTTCTCAAGAATACTAGTTATTTCCTTTCTCTCTATTTTGATTTCAATCTCTCCTCTATTATACCCTTTCCATCAGCATTTATACATGTTTTTATCTATGTCATTATAATGGACAAATAAATCAACCAATAAATCACTGACACCCAACCCTCACCCCAACACACAGACACAAAAGCATCATGGAAACCACGCATTTCTCTAGCTATCACCACTCCCATCCCTCCCATCCTTAAATTTCTAGCCTGGCTTGTCTATAGTTTCACTTTTCAAATCCTAATCTTCTAATCCCTTCACAAACCTCTTAATCTTGCTTCTTTTTCAATTTCAACCATGAAACTCCTTGGAAACAAGTCTTTAAAAATCTCAATTATTACTGTGTCATTCAATCTACTATACTCTTTCTAATCCTCATATCATTCTACAAAATTGGCCACTCTGTTTTGAAACACTTCTTCCCTTTAGCTCCATGATAACAGACACGTCTAGTTTTCCTCCTTCCTTTCTGATTTGTTTGTTCTAGTTTGCTAGCTGCCAGAATGCAATATACCAGAGACAGAATGGCTTTTAAAAAGGGGAATTTAATAAGTTGCAAGCTTACAGTTCCAAGGCTGAGAAAATGTCCCAATTAAAACAAGTTTATAGAAATGTCCAATCTAAGGCACCCAGAAAAAGATACCTTTGTTCAAGAAGGCCGATGAAGTTCAGGGTTTCTTTCTCAAGTGAGAAGGCACATGGCAAACACAGTCAGGGTTTCTCTCTCATCTGGAAAGGCATGTGGCAAACACGGAGTCATCTCCTAGCTTTCTTTCCTGGCTTCCTGTTTCATGAAGCTCCCCAGGAGGCGTTTTCCTTCTTCATCTCCAAAAGTCAATGGCTGGTGGACTCTGCTTCTCGCGGCTTTGTCATTTTGCTCTCTCAGAATCTTCCTTATTCTCCAAAATATTTCCTCTTTTATAAGATTCCAGTAATCAAGATCTATCTACCCAAATGGGTGGAGACATGCCTCCACCTAATCCAGTTTAACAACCAGTCTTGACTGAGTCACATCTCCAGGAAGATGATCTAATTAAAGTTTCAGACATATAGAATTGAGTAGGGATTAGAAGAAACAGCTACCTTTACAAAATGGGATTAGGATTAAAATATGGCTTTTCTAGGGTACATACATCCTTTCAAACAAGCACACCTTTCTTTATCTTTTGCCAGTCCCTCTTATCCAGTAAATGTGAGAGTGTGCCAAGGCTCTGTTCTACTTTCTTTTCATTCTATGTTCTGCCACCAAGACAATCCTATCCACCTTCATAACTTCAATTTCCATCTATACTACAAAAACTTCTGAATTCTATTTTCAGCCCAGACTTCTCCTCTGAACTGTTCACTTGATATCTCCATCTAAATGCCCTTCAAATATTTAAACTTGACTACTCCTAAAACTGAACTCATTATTCTGCCTCTTCTCCCCAAAGCTTCTTTTTCTCTGGTAGATGCTTCCACCTAGTTGCTCAAACTATATATATTTTGAAACCGTCCTTGACTTCTCCCTGTTACCACTCCTTTTGTGCAATCAGTCACAAGTCTTGTTGATTCTACTCTTGAACCATTTTACTACCACTGTCAGCATGTCTCCTGCATTCCAACAGGCCTCCTTGCTTCCATGGACTTCCTCAATCCATTTTCCTCCCAAGCTGTGACCTTACAAAAATGTACATCTGATTGTAGCACATTCCTGCTTAATATCCCTCTGTAGATTTCCTTCCTTCTAGTATTAAGTTTAATCTCCTAAGAAATCTCAGGCTACAACCTGGCCTCTGGTTTCTTCTTCAGCCCATCCTGCTCCACTTTCCCCCTTGAATGCAATGCTGGAGTCATTAGCTTTAGCCTTGGTCCTCAAATGCTCCCACCTTACACTGTCAAACACTCTCTGCCTACTCTCTATCTGTTGCCATATCATTGATTCACTCTTCATGTCCCTTCCTCCAGGAAGCCTTCCCTGACCTCTTATTCTGGTTTAGATACTTATTCTATATGGACTTTTTGCCGCTGTGCTTTTCCTTCAAGGCACTTATCACAACTCTAATTAGATACCTGTTTCTGCAGAGGCTACTTGTTTAATGACTCTCCTCCTTGTTAGAACATGCACTCCAGGAGGTCAGGGTCTTTGTCTATTCATTGTCATATTATCAGGAACTAGTATTATGGTTGGCTCATTCCAAGTGCTCAACAACTGCTTTTTGAATGGGTGAATGATTCCAATATAATATGGTAAATAAGAAGTTGGAGGCACATAAATGGCAAGTGGCATTTCAAGCAACCTAGGAAGTCTACCAGTGTAACTGTCACTAGGTGAGTCGGATGGGGGCTTGGATACAACATTCAGAAATAGAGGATGGTTGACAATGCACTGCTTATTTCAGTTTGTGTCTGGTGTAGTCTGTTCTTTGTCTGCCAGCGAGGCGATGGATATCTTTGGAGAACCCAAGGCAGCTTAGCATTTATCACCATCAACTAGTGATAGGTGGAATAAAAAGTCAGTCCATCAGGCAATCTAGGTTTGATCCTTAAGCCCCCTGCTATCACCAGAGATGAAATGAACCCTTAGGCTTTTCTATAAAACAAAACAAATCTGGAACATTCAGTGCCTTACTCACTTATGGAGGAATTACAGCAGAGGATTTGTTTAATTTACATATATGTACATTCCAAATCCCAGCATTTTCATAGAGACAGAGAAACATACAGTACTTGTTTCTTACATTGCAAACACCGGATTAAGAAAGGCAAATAGTTATAAAAATTTATCACACCTTGAAAAATACTGCTTTCTACTCAAAGGCCATTTTATGCTCAAGCCTTAATTCTTAAAATCTCTCTGCTGGGAATCTGACAAAAGCAGCATGGATTCTACACAACTCCTAGGAAACAGAAGTACCTGGGGATTTTTATAGAGATTCAATTCAATCACAGTCAATAACCATTCATTGAATGGAGGGTACAGACAGAACTCTGAGTACTCAGAGAAACCCAGCCATCAAGGAGCTCAAGCTGAGCACACAGATACACAACCACATTATTACAGCATCGTGCACCCACAGCAGAGGTAGGCACACATTACAGAGACAGGCCAGAGGAAGAATGGGTCCTTGACAAAGTGTGACCTGACCTGGCTTGTCATGACACGAATGAGATGGGGAAAAGACATTCCAAAAAAGGGAATGGCACATTGAAAGGCACACCCCTTGATCACAGGGTGATGTTTCTAGCCTATAGCAGTGCGAGAGGGTGGGGTGGGGATGGGTGGGGGGACATGAAGGAGAAAAGTGGACAAGAATCAAATCATGAGGGGTGATTACATTAACTGAGAAGCAAGGACTTTGTTCTGCAACCCAGGTGAGCCTCTGACGTTTTTAGTAGGGGAAAAATATGACACATTTTGCATTACTGCTCTGGCAATATGGAGGATAGATTGGAGAAAAGTGAGTCTGAACTTAGGGGTAGCCAATGGTTAAATGAGGAGACAAACTCATTCCTTTGGTTTCTTTTTCTCAACCCTCTTGAATTCTCAGTCTGTAGAAAATTATGGGGCTGTTCATCCATATGCAATTCCAGTTTTAGTTTATGCATGCATAAGACAGAACAATCTGGCATGTAGTTGTTGCAATGAAATTGTACTTTCCATATGAGTTTTTGCTGCTGTGGACTTAACTCAAAAAGCCTTTTTTTTCCTTCAGCAGGGTTCATATTTCATTCTTTTTCCATTTGTTGAATTTTTGTTTGCTTTTTCTTTCTTTGCTTGGGTTTGGGAAGTGCACGGGCCAGGAATCCAACCTGGGTCCCCAGCATGGCAGGCAAGTATTCTACCACTGAGCTACCCTTGCACCCCCTCAAAAGCTGTTGACTTTTAATGCATAAATCTACACTTAGAAGAAAGTATTAGACTCAGGCCTGAGTGAGAATTAGAAACTGCTAAAGCATGTCGTTAAGAGAGGTGGTGTAAGTAGAGTGAATTTACTCTGCCATGAGTAATCGATAATTGATAATCGATTCCAGAGTCAAAGAGCTGGGTGCTGAGCAGCCTTTGGAAGGCTGTGGTAGAGCCAGGTGAACAAAAGCCCAGGCCTGGAGTGGAACCTTTGAGCTCCCAGTTATTATTACAGAAGCAGTCTCCCCATAGCACCCGTGTGCCTTTCTCACTGGGATGAAACCTTGAGCATCCATTTGACAGCCGGGGTTCACCAGCCTGGGAAGGTTCCTTGTGCTGAGCCCTGAGGCCAGTCAGTGTTTGTTGCATGGATGAACCTCCCTGCAACCTTCCAGGGCCTCTGATTGGTTACCTTTCCCCTTCCTTCTCCAACGTCTTATCATTATTTTTTCTTTTTTTTGGGCCAATCGGGATGGATGTAAGTGGCATTTCCTCGCCATCATTTTCCTTTCCCTGAGTACTACCGAGTAAAATATATTTGCGTATGATTACTGGGTTTTAGAGATCTTTCTTTTCTATTACTTGTCTGTTTTTCTCATTTTTGATATATAGTTTGTTTTATCTTTAAATATTCTGATTACTAAAAATTTATACTTTTATGTGTAGTATGTTTTCTTCCAGGAACTTTCAACTTTTAACTTTATGGTACTTTTAATTCTGTAAAATTGCCTTTATGGTTTGCTTCATTTCCTCTCACATTTGTGATGTTAGAAGCAGTAGAGAGTTGGGGTTAAGAATACAGATTAGTTTTCCTTGGTGGAGACCCTGGGACCACCGTGTGCTAGCTCTGAGTTCTTGCACTCTGTGGGCAAGTTATCTGCCTTCTCTGTATCTCTGCTTTCTCATTTGCGAAACAGGGCTATTGTGAGGTTGTGAAGATTAAATGACTTAAATATATATAAAGCACTTGAACAGTGCTTGGTATATATATATATATATAGATAGATAGATAGATATCTTGTGCTATGTGTTTGCTATTTATCATTATTGTTGGGGTTTGGTTTAATTTTCTTTTATTTTTCTTTCTTTTGAGAGGCTCATCCATTTCCCATTAAAAATAAATTCCCCCTCTGGTAAGACCCACATCTCTTTATTTATGTATATCTGTTTCTGGGCTCTCTATTCTGTTCCATAATCTGTTGGTATGTTTCTAAGCCAGTCCGCTACTATTTTATTTAGTATAGTTTATGGAAAATGCTGATAGCTGTTAGGACAAAGCCCTCTTCTTATTCAAAATTGTCTTGGCTAGTCTTGGAAATTACAGGATCATCTGCCAATTCTATGAAAAGTTGGTATTGATTGGAATTGTAGTAAATTTGTGGATTTATTAGGTGAAATTCAGCATACTTAGGATATTGAATATTTATTGTACTTCAAAAAGTTTCAAAACTTTTCAATAAAGTTTTGCAAATTTCTTCATTAAAGGTCTTATTTTTCTTTCACCAGGTTTATTTCTACCTGGAGATGCCCTCCAGTTTTGTGTTTTGTGTGACATCTTTTATTTCACATTAATACATTTTTTTATATTGGATCTTCCTGATTTATACGATTTTGAATTTGTGTCCAGAAATCTTGTTGGACTTTCTTCTTCAATTCTAAAAGTTTGTAGAGTTGTACAGTTTGTTTTTTTAATTGGTTAGGATTTTCAGTGTGGTGTTAGGCAGTAGCAATGATAGGGGGCATCCTTGTTGGGATGTCTGCTGCTGATTTGAATTGGTATGAAAACGGTTCTAAGATTCTGCCAACAGTATGCTGTTGCTGTAGAGCTTTTGATAGTTGACTTTTTTCTAAATATTGAGGATGTTCTCTTATTTTCCCATTATGCTAAGAGTACATATCATGAATGGACTTTGGATTTTATTGACTGTTTTCTTGGAATCTATTTCTTTCCCTTTTTTTTTTAGTATTTTTTTTAAAATTAATAAAATGAATCAACATACAAACATGAATATTCTTAATGTGTGAACATTCCATATTTCGTGCCCAATCAATGGCTCACGATATCATCACATAGTTGTGTATTCACAACCATGATCACTTCTCAGAACATTTACATCACTCCAGAAAAAGAAATAAAAAGAAAAAACTCTTATATACCATACCCCCTACCCCTCCCTCTCATTGACCACTAGTATTTCCCTCTGTCCAATTTATTTTACCATTTGTTCCTCCATTATTTATTTATTTTTAATCCATATTTTTTACTCATCTGTCCATACTGTAGACAAAAGGAGCATCAGAACAAGGTTTACAAAATCACACAGTCACTTTGCGAAAGCTATGTCATTATACAGTCATCTTAAAGAAACATGGCTACTGGAACACAGCTCTACAGTTTCAGGCACTTCCCTCTAGCCAGTCTAATACACCTTAACTATAAAGGGGATATCTATATAATGTGTAAGAATAACCTCCAGGATAACCTTTCAGCTCTATTTGAAATCTCTCAGCCACTGACACTTTATTTTGTCTCATTTCTCTCTTCTGCCTTTCAGTCAAGAAGTTTTTCTCAATCCATTGATGCTAAATCCCAGCTCATTCTAGGATTTCTGTCCCACATTGCCAGGAAGGTCCACACCCCTGGGTGTCATGTTCCACGCAGAGGAGGGGAGGGCAGTGAGTTTGCTTGCTGTGTTGGCTGAGAGAGAGGTGCCACATCTGAGCAACAAAAGAGGTTCTCTGGGGGTGACTCTCAGGCCTAATTTTTAATAGGCTTAGCCTATCCTTTGCAGGGATAAGTTTCATATGAACAAAGCCCAAGGGCATCTATTTCTGATCATGTTTTTCCCTTTAATCTGTAAATATTATAAATTACACCTATAAACTTCCCAAAGTTAAACCATTCTGAGAGTTACCATCTTTAGTTTGTATCATGAAAACATTTTACCAATCAGATTGCAATTTTTTTTTTTTTTCGCATGGGCAGGCACCAGGAACCAAACCCGGGTCCCCAGCATGGTAGGCGAGAACTTGGCCACTGAGCCACCACTGCCTGCCCAGGTTGCACTTTATTGCTGAGGCCATGGGAAAATGGACATTATGATACATTGCTTATAGAATGATGATTTATACAAACACTGTGGAGACCAAGTCGGTAGATATATCAAAATCTACAAAACTGCAAATGCATCGACTCTTTGAACCAATTATTCCACTTTTAAGGATTTATCCCTTAGATATTCACATATATGTGAAATGAGGGATGCACAATTTTATTTACTGTGGCATCATTGTGATAATAATGGGTGGGAAACAACCAAACCGTTCACTTTTAGAAGATGAGTAAATTGCCCTCTTTGGAGTAGACCGCACATTCCCTCCTGCAACAGAGTTCTAGGCCACTGTAAAAAAAAGAATGAGGAAGTTCTTTGTGTTCTGTATGGAAAGATATATGGTTAAGTGGAAAAAGTAAGGTGTATATATTATGCCTCTGGGTGAAAAGTAGGGGCAGGGTGATAGGACACTTGCCTGCAGGAGACCTGGGTTTGATTCCCGGCCCATACCATAGATAAAAAGAGCCACCCCCAAAACAAAAACAAAAACAAAAGCCCACAAAACAAATAAAAGACAATAATTAATACTGATTGAAGTCTTTCTGTGTGCTAAGAACTCTTCAAGGCACTAAAGATGGAATCGAAGACAAAGTATCTATTCTCATGAAATATTTTCATGAGGGGACACAGAAATAAAAAAAATACATAATAGTGTCCCTGTTGATATTATGGGCATTATCAAAGATGTACCTACGCACGATTTCTATTTTATCTTCTGTTTATTTTTCAGTTTTCTCACTCATGCAAAAGTATGTTTTTTGAGAGATGGTTCAGATCTATGAACAAAGATCTCATCAATTCTTTTTTTTTTCTATATATATATATATATTTTTTTTTTTAATATGGGCAGGCACTGGGAACCGAACCCGGGTCCTCTGACATGGCAGGCGAGAACTCTGCCTGCTGAGCCACCATGGCCTGCCCCTCATCAATTCTTTTAAAACTGCTGCACAGAATTCCACTGAATGAATTTACCAAATACTATTTATCCATTTCTCTAGTGATGAACATATAGTTTGGCACTTTTTTTCAAGTGAAGCATCAGTGAACATAGTTGTGTAAGCATTACATAGCTGTATAAGCATTATATTGTAATTATACAACTATGTACATTACTGTGATTTCTCTAAGAAATAAACCTGGGGATGAAATTCCTGTGTCTTTACGTTCACAGTTTTGGTTCTACTACACACTCCAGGTGACTCTTCTGAGTTACACTTCCGCCAGCTGTGTAAGAAGAGTACCTGTTTACCTATATCTTGCCTAACTTGATGTGAAGCTATTTAACTTTTACCAGTTTGAGGCTTGTAGAATGGTGTCTTATTGTTTTAATTTTTATCTTCCTGAGAACTGATAAGTTTGATTGTATCTTCAAACGCTTGTGGGTCACCTGCTGCTTCCTCATTTGTAAATTACCTTTTCACATCATTGCTCGATTTTCTATTGGGTTGTCTTTTCCTAATTGTTTGTGACAGTACAGATTCTGTATAGTGATTTTTTTGTTTCCTGCCCTATAGTCTGCTAGCTTTGCTTATCTTTTGATCATGTTTATGGCATTTTTTTATTATACACAGTAGTTTCAAATTTTGATGTAGTAAATTACATCATTTGAAAGCGGATCACATCAACATTATTTATTGAAGAATCCACCTTCTTCCCACTGATTTGTAATCACATGGATTTATTTCTGGGATCTATTTTGTACCTCACTATTCTCTTGTCTGTTTCTAGACCAATGCTACTCTTCTTTTAGTAATTTGTTTTGATATCTGGTATGGAAAGTCCCGCTATTCCTGTCAGAATTATCTTGGCAATTCCTGGTCCTTTGCTCTTCTATCAGATCCGATTCTCAGGTTCCACAAAAGATCTTTGGTGATTTTAGTAAGAAATGCATGGGATTTAATAATTAATTTTGAAAAAATTTAGATCCTTTCCATCTATGAACAATTTTTCCTTCTATCTATTCACATGTTTTTAAAATATTTTTCACTAAAGTTTTGAAATTTTCCCCATAAAGTTTAAAATATTTTAGTGTTTGTTTTATTTCTAGGTGTTTTAGGATTCTTATTCTTATTGCTATTGTGAATAGGATTGTTTTTCTGTCATTCTTTTCCTTTTCCCTCTCTTCCTGGGTGTTCTCATTTATTTCCTTGGCTGTAAATCTCATCTTTACATCAAATACACTTAAATGCATTTCCAGTCCTCTCTCTTTTGAAATCTCCTGACCCCTATGGCCAGTCACTTCCTTTCACTGCCACTTAGCAATTTCCTCCATTTTGAGGCATATGTAATGCCACCAGCCCAGACCAGTCCACTATGTGACATCATCGGCACTAGACCTTCATAAGCATCTCAGACTTAACATGCTTGGCCCCTAGTAAGTGCTCAATTAACATAATTTTAATAAATGTCTATAACCTTACTCTTATACCCACCTTCCCCTCCCCACTCAAGCCTTCCACACCTCTGTAACTTGCTCCATTGGGCACTTGCTCAAGCCATAAACCTGGCAGTCATCCTTGTCTTGTCCTTTCCAATTATTTCCACATCAAATTCATCCTCAAGTCCTAGTGAATACGCTTCCAGGATCCACCACCAATGCCGTGCTCTGGTTGAGGTCCTTGTCATCACTCATTGGTCTTCTTGCTTCCACTCATGCATTCCTCCAATCTCTGTTGTACGAAGCCTGTGATTTTCATGGAACATAAATAGGAAGATTTGTCTCCTCTAATCAAAACCTTTCGATATCTTCTTATTACTTAGCTCACCTTCAAGGCCTTCTATGCTCTTGTCCACACTTTATTCCTTAGCCTCGATGCTCTTCGCCTCATCCCCTTACTGTGCTTAGCTGTGCAGACCTCTATGGTTTCTTGAGCACATCAAATCTCAAGGCCTTCTGTCTGGGACATTCTTCTCCCCATGCCTGGATGACTCCCACTCATCCTTTGGACTCAAAATAAATATCATTTCTTGAGGGAATCCTTCCTTAGTCCTTCTATCTAAATTTGCCTCACTGTTGTATTCTCTCATAACACTTAGTTTCTTTCCTTCAGAGTCCTAAGAACATTTGATTATATGGTGATGTGTGAGATTATTGCTAATGCCTCCTTCACTATACTCTAAGCTTCTTGAGTTCAGGGGCCTCCTCTCTCTCTTCTCCACCAAACATGGGCAGCACCCAGTACATCTTTAAATGAATGACTGATTGTTACTCTCTGGCTGCATTTACCTTCAATCTTTTTATGGGTATAATTTTCACACATGTGGCCTGAGGTCATCTGGCCTCCTCTGTCAGTGGGCTCCATTGTGGTCACAAATGAACAACCTCAGTTCCCACCTGGTCCAGACATCCTTCACTACCCCGGGAAAATCAATCCCGGGGATTGTCCAAAGTTCCCAGGGTACTAGCGCCTCATCCATTCACGGCAGAGTGTGGGTGAGTGGCTCTCCTCCATCCTGCCCCAGGCCCCCACCGAGGATGTGAGCTGTGGAGGTGCCTGAGGGTGCCGAGGACATGGTAAGCTGTCTCCATGTACACCGACTCGGCTGGACTCAGCTGGTGTTTCAGTTTGCGAAAGCTGACAAAATGTAGACACTATAAAATGGGATGGCTTTTAACAATGGGGATATATTAGCTCACAAGCTTGTAGTTCTGAAGCCGTGAAAATTGCAAATCAAGGCATCATCAGACGGTATCTGGACTTCTCTGTCTGATGGTCAGGCACATGGCTTCTGCTGGGCTCTCCCTTTTCTTTTGGGTTTTGTTGCCTCTAGCTTCTGGCTTCAGTGGTTTCCTCTGTTTTCTGTGTCCTTCTTTCTTAGTTTCTGTCTCTTTCCTTCTGTCTTTCATCCTCATATAAAGGACTCCAGTAACCTAATCAAAAGGTCCCACCCACAATAGGTTTATACCCACAGGAATGGATTATTTTAAGAACATGGTTTTCTGGGTACATTCAGGGGAAAACCTGCTACCAGAACGGTTGCCATAGGATAAATAATTGAGCTTCTCACTGCTTTATTTTATTTACTTATTTTTGCATGAGCAGGCACTGGAAATCGAACCCGGGTCTCTGGCACAGCAGGTGAGAACTCTGTCTGCTGAGCCACCGTGACCTGCCCCCTGCTGCTTTTATTTGACATTACAGAAGTATTTTCTTAGGTCAGTACACCCTCTTCATAAGCTTTTAAAAATGGCTGCCTAATATTCAGTTGGTTTTCAAATGGCTACCACAAATTTCTACAGTTAATCAATTATAAGAATATTAATAAATAATAGCAAAACCTTATTGTTTATACAATACGTATTTTTTCAATGCAAAGATTTCCCCCTCCATCCATCTTCTTTCCTTTAATAAGCTTTCTGATTTTAGGAAAGATATGCTTCACTTTTCCTGTTTTGGCAATTTCTTCATCACTATGGTTTCTGGAGAATTTGCAGAAATTAAGTTTAGGATTTTCCTACCATACTTCCCGACCACACCCATCTCTAATTAAAATTTTGTTTACTATTTTTGTATGCATATTCTTACATATCGCTGAAAATGTGTTTCATTTTTGTCTCCCCTCACAAATGACAGATTAAAACATTTCATTTTCTCAAGGGCTTTGATTTTCAGAGAGTAAATGTTGAACGATGAAATAGAGGCCCAGCTTAATGAAATTCATTCAGGAGTTATAGATATTTTAAGTAGATGAAGTTAAGTCTCCATCCTCTGAAATGATTCAGTGTTTTAGATGCTAAACATTTCCTCTTGTTCTCAAAGCCGTTCCTGGTTACTGCTATCACTTCCTTAAAATTATTTCTAAGTATTTGAAGGGAGAGAGGGAGGCAGTGTGGGTTGTAATGAGACTTTAGTCATGTATAGGAAGGACTTAGGTAAAAGGAAAGGGAAGTCCTAGGAAGAGCCTATCCTCTTGCTTAGACCTTCTCTAGTCTGTGCATTTGTGAGGGGGTTTTGCATCGTATGGCACACACTTCTGGGGGTCGTTTGAGGGGAACTCTATTTCCATTCAACCTCTTAAAGTGGGCACCAAGGAAGATCCTTTGCTACACCCAGCTGCACCCTTCTCTGGAATGAATGACCACTTGACGATGTCACTTTGCCACGTCTGCCCAGGGTAGACAGAGGAGTGTGGGCCCAAGGGGCAACTGCAGTAATGTCATGGGGGTGTCATTGGTCACTTATGGGTGGTGCTAGTTTTATTTGCTTTGGGTCTCAGTTTCTTGACCTGTAAAATGAGGATAAATGTAAGAGTATTTATCTCACAGGATTATTATCAGGTTTAAATCAATTAGTAGATGCTCTTAGAAGAGTGCCTAACTCACAGTGAGCCTTTAATCAATAGTAGTATTATTCCCTGTTATTGGCCATTTATGTTTCCAAAGGGTACGATTTAGGGAATAATGCATGAACATATTTTTGTTCTTTGTAATCCTTAGTTTCAAATAGTCTAGCAGCTTATATACTGAGAATTGTGCAGAGCCTTCTGCAGCATAGACAGTTTCTCCCAGTTTATATGTAGATGTTGCTTCTGCCAAGAAAGCTGAGCCTTAGGCCTCCTTCACACCAAAGGAGTCTATGATAGAGGACAAGCCTACCAGGGAGAAGGAGGAAGTGCAAAGAAGAATGGCGAGAGGGAGAGGAGGATAAGGAGGCAGACAAGTATGTTCTCATTATTTCCTTGGATGAAACTGCAAAAATTGTGGTGGGGGATGGGATATGGTATGGTAGAAACATCCAAATAAGCTTAGAATTGTGCGTACACGTGTGAGGAGTGGGGGGTCCTAGTAACACCCTTCTGGAAATAGAGTGGGGCAGGCTGCAAGCCCCTTGGGGAACCTGCCTGCATCTTCGTTCAGTGTGGCCCAGGACTAAGTATGCAGCTTTGGTTGGAGTAACTGTCTGGGCCAGTGGGCCGCAGTTAGAACTTTTCCTCACCACGCACAGTGCATGGATGCATGGGAAAAGAAGGTTCCTGGGGTAGAGCTGAGAGGACAGCTGGACCAGAACAGGAGGCTGATGAGTGGAGGTTGTAATGGGCCCAGTGGTCAGCTGCAATGTGTGTCATGCCAAGCGGCCAGGTGAGACCAGATGAGGCACCTCATAGGAGAGCCTAGCAGAGGAGGTTACCATCCAGACCAGCCACCCCTTCCCTCATTGCCATAAGGATTCTCAGCTTTCTCCACCTTAGAAACAAATACAGGGAGATGAGAAATAGTACTGAACTTTGTTTATTTCCTAGGAGAAACTGGTTTAAATTGGGAGTGATCAAGATACTGTAAATTCAGACATTTGGTTGCTCTCTCCCTTCCCCTTTCTTACCCAAGCAACATTCAGCAGGAGATGGGATTGTGAGATTAGATCAATCATGCAATTATAGAAAAATGAAAAAAGCCTGTGGGTTTTTTTTTTGTAAAACAGCTGAGTTTGAATAAATACTTCTTGCTTTGTTAACTTAAATTTTTTTTCCCATGAAAAAATTTATTTAACATCCTATCCCTTAACCCAAATAGCATGTTAAGAGGTCTTACGCAGATCATTATCTTCCTTTGGAGTTTTGATATCTGAAGACCAGAAGTTCTTGCATAGAGTTCACTTCTTGGGCAATCAGGCTAAAGGCTCACCTCCTGTGCTTTCCTCATTGAGTCCTTTCCAACAAGAGAAGGGCCAGCCCTCGCTCATGGTTCTGGGGACCCGTATGACAGGAGTGAAAGAACGGTTCTGTTTTCCAGAACTTTTCTGTGTCTACCCTTCACCTCACAGAGCCTGTGCCCACTTATGTGTTTGACTTCCTGCAATCCCACGTGAACATGAAGGGGTACGTGGGCTTAACATGCCAACTTACTACTGTGTTCTCTTTCCTTTCCAGAAGAAAACCCAAGCCAGAGGGACACAGGCAGGTTCTGTTAAATAATTACCACATATCCCACTTGACAGAATAGAAGGAAGGAAGAAAACCCATTTTATGCTCTGGGTTTCAATTTCCACCTGCAGTCTTAGAGAATAGTGAAGTTGTATTTAAAGCTACCCATGGTGCGGGTGCTTACATAGGTCCTCATGCCATCTCTAGAAATGGAGTAAAATGCTTGCTAACTAATTTGGCATGAATTAGGAAAAGTTGATTGGTGTTCACAAAATCCCTTTCCCTCTCCCAAGAACCCAGTTTTATTATTTTCAAGTTCAAAAGTTTCCTCCTGAGTTGCCTTTGTTCATTGAACAGACTCTGTTGTGTGAGCCAGAGAAGAGTCCCTGATGGGGACAGGGACCGCTGAAATAGCAACAGGCTAGGAGCTCTGGTCCCGACAGATGCCCTTTGTTCATTCTCTCACTTCTAATCAGGCATCTATTGAACTTCTGTTCTGAATCAGGCATTGAACAAGGCTCTGAGAACAGAAAATTTAAGGGGACAGTGAAACAGTAAGGATAACACTAAAGTTTCTCTGTCCTCTCCTAGAATTATGGCACAAGGTGGGGGGAGGGGAGGAGTGATCATTACTCCTTGGGGGTGGGGAAAGCTCTGGTTTTGTGCTGAGGCTTAAGGAGGAGGAGTGTTTACTAGGTGTTGGGTGGAAAGGAAGGAGGAGGAAGAACCCTACGATAGAAAGCTGGGAGGCCTGAAATGATCCAACCTCCTGTGGCCTGGGAACATTGAATTGGGCTGGATGCACTCAGCAGGGAAGGGCTCCTTCTTAAATAAAAAGCCTTCTTATTAAGAAAAGGTTGTCTTCTCCACGGACTTCTGCCTACAACTCATTGGCTGGAACATGGTCACATGGGTAGCCGTGTGTATTTAACTGGGCATATTGCTCTGTGGAGCAAAGTATTATTGAAGACGGAGAGCGAATATTAGGAAGTCAACTAGTCATACTGATCATTGTGAGTGTGATTTATCTTTTGTGATTTATATTTTTAATTGTATGATCTTACTTGACTTTTTGGGTTTCAATAGCTTCATCTGTAAAATGGGGACAATCAGGACTACCTTAAAGGATTATTTTGGGAGTAGAAATGATAGGTATAAAGCTTCTGGAACTTAATAGGCATTTCATAAATGTTGGAGGAGGTTCTTGTTCTCTTAAGTTCTCTTCCTTTTTCAAACACTTGAATCACTTTTTCCTTCCTCTTCAGTTTTGGAGTATATGGAAACATTTGGAAATCCTGGAAATATTATATTTTACAGATTCAAATTCAGCTATATTTATTTTAATCCTGCCAGACAATTCTTAATTACTTTTCTCTGCAATTAGGAGGTATCTTCTGTGAAAACATCATATAGTATTTATAATGATTTATTTTTAGCTATTAAAATAAATAAAAATGTGACCAGTGTTTGAATTAAATATTAGAGATACACAGTGAGATTAATGGGAAGTGTTCCTGAAGAATTTGGCAGAACTAGACAGGTCATTTGAAGGAATTCTCAATGAAGGGGAAATGGAATTTATTTAGCAAATTACTTGCATTGGGTACAGTGCTAGGTTCTTTACCTGCTTTAATTTATTTAATACTTTCAAAGGCCCTCTGAGTTAAGTATTGTTATTATTATTTGCTATTCACATTTTTTAGATGGGGAATGATATATCAGTCAAGGATTGTATTTGATTGCATGTAGCCGAAATAATAGTTGTTTAGACAAGGCGGAGGTTTGTTTCTCTCTCATGTAAAAGGTTTAGGAGTCACGAGGTCAGGCCTGGAACATGGCTCTCCAGTCATCAAGCACTCACTCAGGCTCCTCTGTCTTTGGGCTCTGCCATGCGGCTCCATTACAAGGTTGTACCTCGATCCAAGATGGCTGCTGCATTCAAGAATAAATTGCTAGGTCATAGTTCATGGATATTTTTATCATCACTGGATAATCCCAAATCGTTTCTGGACCTACACATTCTTTTCAAGCACACATACAACATTTAAAAAAATGTTAACTGTGTACTAGGCCATAGAGCAAATCACAAAATATATGAACGAATCATTGTCATGCAGACTACTTTCTCTGACAAGAATGTATTAAAATTAGAAGCCAATGTAATAAAAAGAACTCTATGCATTTTCTCTGACTAGAATGTATTAAAATTAGAAGTCAATGTAATAAAAACAATTCTATGCATTTGGGGATTTTACAACAGATTTTTTAAAATAATTGATGAATCAAAGAAAAACCTATTATGGATGCTATACAATACTTAAGACGATGTGACAACAAAAGTTGTGGCATGCTGCTTTGGTTGTATTTTTTGGAAAAGTTAGAACCTTAAATGAAAATGTGAGAAGTCTTTGACTCAAGAATAGAGAAAAAGAACAGGAATATAAACGTAAGAAAATTGAAAAAAAGAAATAATAAACATATATAGAAATTAATGAACTAGGGAAAAAAGGGCAAAAATAAGTTGAGAAAACCAAAAGCCTGTTTTGAAAAGAATAATAAAGTAGATAACCTCTAGCAAGATTAACCTAGAAAAATAAGAGAAGATATAAATTGATATAAGTTATAAAAGGAGCTCTTAATGGAAATTTATCAAAACCACAAGCGAATACTATGAAAACAAATGTCTATCATTCTAAAACTTAAAAAATGATTTTCCAATTATATAAACTTGAACATGTGTAAGGTATAGCCATGTTTTCAAATTAACAATGTATTCACCTGTAAATATTCTCAAAAAGAAAAATGTTTAAAGTCTCTTTCAAATGGTTAAATGTAAGATAAGAATTTGAGAATTTTTATTGTTTTTGTTCATCCGAGCATTCCAGTTTTTCAACAGCGAATGTAGATTTTAAAACCTATCGAAGGACTGGCAGGGGAGGAGCTGAGGAGGCACCTGAGGTCACAGCCCCTTCTGGATCCTCTCCAAGTTTGCACTCTAGTTCTACACTGTGAGTCTCAGGCGCCATCTTGTGAAATCCCCCCAACTCCATTGTCTACCTTTCCCTTCTGGAGTGCGGCCTTACTTATATGCTGTTCCTCCAGCTTTCAGTCTGTTTCACCAGAGGACGTGGACCTGTGCCCTGCAGCCTTATCCCATCCTGGGCCCATCTCCAGTTGCCTGATGTCAGTCTTGGCACACACCTCAGAGAGGAGGGTTGAGCTTAAGGAAGACAAAAACCAACCAAGGTTGGACTTGGTCAATGAGTGTGGGATGTTGAAGTCACACAGGCATGGATTGGACTGCCCTGTTTGCCTCTTACTGGTTTTCTGAACTTGGGCATGTTCCTTAGTCTCTGTCTTCTTTAGTTTGCTGATGATAACTTCATATTATAAAAGTGAGAAAAGTACATGAAACAACCACCATACAACAGGTTCTTGGTAAATGCTAATTCTTTCCTCTGCTGTTAATTACTTGTCTGAATCAATAACTAATTTACCGACGAGCTTGGTGTGTTGGGAAGGCATGTGCTGCTCTTGGTTAGCACTCTTAAGCTGGAGGGTGGTGTGGGGCAAAGCGTGTGGGGCACTATAATTAACCAGTTAATTGTGTGCCCCAGCTAAGTGCTGTATTTGTGCTACCAGGGGAATTAGTAGGCCAGAACTTTTCCAAAGACTATAAACATTTTACTAATGTTTAATCCAATTACATCTAATGGAAGGGGAAACATAAATTTGAAACTGGTGAATTTTCAACTGGTTGACCTAGGAGGATGGCAGTGTTGTTTCTGGAAAATTTTTTTTATTTTTTCAGGACCACACATTCATGATGGTGAGTCTGCCCCCTGCTGGACATGGTGGGGAAGGCGGACAGAGAGAAAAGAGTTAGCATGGGATAAATATTTGAAAACTTTCCCCTGGTGTGCAGGGGAGGATGTGGCTGCCTAGGGCTCTGGATGGGTAGAGAGTGGGCCCAGGCATCACATCAGGTGGGAAAATGAGCAGGAATTTAGAGGCACAGGAGACTGAAGACTTAAAATCCCTCTCTTTCTCCTTGCCAGTCATTCGTGGAAATTTGGGGCAAGCGCTAGATTTTCCATGCTGTTTGGGATGGGTGCCTGTACTGTTTGGAAGAAGATAACCCCAGAAGGCTGGAGGAATTCAGAATGTGTATGTTGCCTGGGAAAATTGGACTAGCATGGTTTCCATGTGCTGAGTACCTGGAGAAATCACTCCTAATTCAGCTTAGTCCTGAAGTGTTTAATTCATTATTTTCCTTAGGGGAAACTAGAGCTGAGCTCAAGTCAAGCTGTTTAGGATTTGGGTAGTGAATTGCCAGATCTTTTGGGTCTTTATGATGAATCTTACCCTATAAATCAACTGCAATTTCACACGGGTCTATAAATGCTGTTTGAGTAAAGGATTCTTTGGAAACTGTTCACCACCTCCTCCTACCAAAAACTTTTCTCCCAAGAGGCTGCTTTCTGACTGCCCCTGCTGCAGCTTCTTTCCTGGCCCTCCTCCTGCAGCTTGGAGGTGAGCCCTTTACTCCTCCTCGGAGCCTTCCCACCTCTGGCTCCATGCTCATTTAATAGACATCTCATTTTTCTCTAAGTTGTGCCTCTTTCCGTGAGGTGAGGGACTCTCACAATGACAGCTCTAGCCCCCTGAGTTTTTGGATACCCATTTCTTCATAGTTATTTCATGCATTTTAAACTTACTGTATTTCAGACCAGTGGGATGATCTCCTTTCCAATCATCTTTTTCGTCTTCTGATCAGCATGATCTCTTCCCCAGTCACTAGGGCTAGAAACTTCACAGTCAGAGGCAGCTTCTCTCCAACCATACCACCCCTATCCTGTCACCACTCTCTCTCCTGCTCTCTGTACTCGAGACAGGATAAAGCGTGCTCAGGGCCACTGCCATTCACTTCTCCATCTCTTCGCTTAGGTATCAGCCATTCCCATCCCTCCACAAACTGTTGTCCCTGACTGCCAAATTTTAGCACCACATGAAATGTTGCTGCCATGAAGTTTTACCTGGTTCCCAGGCTGACATATTTACTCCCTCTCACATCAACGTCCTTTGCATTTTATTATCTTGTTCTTGTGTTCGAGAGCATTCTCTTCCTTGTATTGCACTTACCGATGTGTATGTACCATCCCTCGGTCTACACTGTGAGCTCACATTGGGCAGGTTGTTTATCTGATCCATCCTCTTGTCCATCTCAGTGACTCATATATATTTGGGCTCAGTAAATGAAGTTTTTGGTCATTAATACACTATATCCTTCCCAGTCGCACACTGGTCTGTGTCCTCAACTAGCGAATAAATTTCTTGAGGACTGGAAAGAAGCATGATTCAGCTTTGTGTCCACTACAACAACTGAGCACTGCACCTTGCCCAATCTAATTATTTAATAAATTCTGGTTGAAGGCAATTCCATTAATCAGTATTTATTATATCTTGAAGAGCTCTAACATTATAAGTTTGCATAGAGCAGATGAGTGATCAGAGAAACTGAGATGGAAGGGCTAGAGATGGAGGAGGAAGTCTAGGAAGCTGTGCAGTCACAGTCTAAGTGACTTAGACTTTCCTATCTAAGTCACAGGAAAGGGAAGCACTTAGATAGTGGGAGAAATGCAATTAAGAAGACAAGTGGATTTACCAGTCTTTGGGGGCTTCTGGAGAGCCATTTTCTTCAAAAGGAAAAGAATAGAAGCCAGATTGGGGTGCACTGAGGAATGAGTGGGAGTTGTAGAAATGGAAAAAAAGAGTACTGATACTTTTTCAAGAACTTTGTGTATGGAAAAGAGGTGAGTTATAGGGAGGCAAATAGATAAGGAAGTGGGATCTAGAAAGGATTGTCTTTCAAGATGATGTTCTAGTCTGCAAGCTGCCAGATGGCTTTTAAAAAGGGGAATTTAATAACTTGCAGATTTATAGTTCTAAGCCTATAGAAATGTCCAAACTAAGGCATCCAGGTAAATATACTTAATTCAAGAAAGGCTGATGGGTCAGGAGCATCTCTGTCAGCTGGGTAGTCACGTGGCTGGCATCTGCTGGTCCCTTGCTCAGAGGCTCCATTGCTTTCAGCCTCTGTTCCCGTGGGGGTGCCTCACTTTGCTTCTCTGGGGCTGGCTTTCATCTCTTGGTTTCCCATGTCTCTCTCCAGGTTCTGGCTAGCTTAACATCTCATGGTGACATCTGCTGGGCTCCAAGTATCTCCATACATATGTGTTTCTGTTCTTCAAGTGTCATCATCTGTGTCAGCTTTAGGCTCTATCAACCCTGAGGCTTCTGTCATTTCTGAAGTTTCTGTCACTTCTGCCTCTCTCTGAGATGTTTCCTCTTTTAAAGGGTTCTGATAAACTAATCAAGACCTACCTAGAATGGGTGGAGTCACATTTCCATCTAAGCAAAGGTCAAACCCACATCTGGGCATGTCTACACCTTTGTGGATATAATCTAATCAAAATATGCCAACCTACAGTCCTCCAAGTTTCTGGTATACAAGATGAAAAGAAATGGCTGCCCTCACGAGATTGCATCAGGATTAAAACATGGCTTTTCTGGGGTACATAATATTTTCAAATCAGTACAGATGGGATATGCATGTGCAGGTTTAAAAGCTGATAGAGGGCGGGCCACGGTGGCTCAGCAGGCAAGAATGCTTGCCTGCCATGCCAGAGGACCTGGGTTCGATTCCCGTGCCTGCCCATGTAAAAAAAAAAAAAAGCTGATGGGATGGGGAAGGCCTTCCTGAGCAAAATCTAAAACTTGAATAAGAACTAAGAAATTTGATTACATCAAAATTACTTTTGCATGATAAAAGCAGGTGAAGTATTAGTAAAGAACACTTGCAACATACCTAACAGATACAGCACATTACTTGGACTATTACAAACTTAGTTGAAAAAAATGCATAACTGGATGCAATTGTTTCTCAGCCCTCATTTCTATTTGTAGCAGAAGACAACCTCCACAGCAACAAAAAATAAAACTCTCCCTTTCAATGCAACTTAGTCATTTTTAATGTATTCACCATTTAAAACCCACATCGTATCTTCTGTCTTCAAAGAATCCATCTCTTCTCTGTGCTTTCCTGGCACTTTGTACCTACTTCTATTGTGGGTATCACACTGTTTCATCATTACATACTGCACATCAATATCTCCAGCTTGGCCTTGAAAACCTTGAAAGCATGGGCATTCTCAGTGTCCAGTACAGGCCCATTGTCTAATGTTTGTCTATTGGCTCTTATTAATTAATAGTCATTTCAGTCCTCCATGTGCGTCAGTCTTTTGGAGTGTTAGGTAAGGCTATTTATTGCACTTGTCCCATTCCTAGAAGTTGTAGTGAACTTCTCAAATTTCTCTTTAATTACTTCATTTTTCTCCTCCTGTTTTCTTTTTCTTCTCCTTCTCCTCTTTCTTTTTTTGTTCTTCTCAATGGAGGCATAACTTACTTACAGTAAAATGCACAAAAATCAGTTGTACAATTCACTGAATATTTACATACACGTACACTTGTGTGATCACTTCTCGGATCAAAAATCTAGAACCGTCAGCAGGCTCCCTTGTATACCTCCTTAGTTAGACCCACCTCCTCCAAGCATAACCTTGTTTTGGTTTCTATCACTATAGATTAGTCTTGTCTGTTCCTGAATTTCATATAAGTAAACTCTTAAAACGTTACTTCTCTTTCTCTGGCTTCTTTAGTTCAACATTGTGTTAACACATATTATACATGTCCAGTGTGCTGATTTGTGTGTCAGCACTTTGTTCTTTTCCATTGCTGTGCAGTATTTTGTTGTATGCAGAGTGATTATGGTTTTAATAGTAAATTATTCTTGGCCTTTTAGATTAATGGACTTTCCTAAATCTAGAATATTATTTTACCAAGGGTATGTTTGGTTTGGGAATATTTTTTCCAATCCCAAATCAGTCTCTGAAACATAAGGAAGAGTCCATCTTCCATTCTCTCTTCAAGAAAATTGATTTAAAATAAAATGAACAAACTCTCAATTTAGTTCCTTTCTTAATAGTTGGGCAGGAAACTGACCTTTTAGACTTTTGTTGTAACGTAAGGCAACCCTAAATGTCCATATGGCCTATGGGAGTGGTAGGAGTAGAAAGTTTCCTGAGCTGATGTGCTGTTTTATGTCTCCCCACCTCTCCCTGTATTGCTAATTTCCAGTGAGATGAGTCAGAAGACGGTTAAGGAGGGTCCCAGACTCTCCAAGAACCAAAAGTTTTCCGAACACTTCAGCATACACTGCTGCCCGCCATTCACCTTTCTCAATTCCAAACGCGAGATTGTGGATCGTAAATACAGCATCTGTAAGAGTGGCTGCTTCTACCAGAAGAAAGAAGAGGATTGGATCTGCTGTGCCTGCCAGAAGACCAGGTAAGTTGTCCGCACCGCCCACTCGGCACATTGGCTGATACTGGCCTGTTGTCTCTCAGCTCCAAGCCCACCTCCTTTCAAACTCTGCTCTGCGATGCTGGGGCTGGGACTCTGCAAACCACCTTTCCCAGCATTCCCTCAGAGTAGGCTCCCTGTTAGGTTCTGCCACTGGAAGGTACCAGAGGGAGACTGGAAGGTGGGAGGGGGAGCAGGGCCTTCCTTCCTGTTTCCAGCTCCTTTCAGCATCCCTTAAGCAGCAGAGGAGAGCCATGGCTCCAGCCTCCAGCTTCTTTTGGCCCTCTCAGAACCAGCCGCCGTGCACCATCCCCTCAGAAGCCCAAGCAACAGCCAGCTGCACCCCCCGCGGTGGTCAGAGCACCAGCCAAGCCACGGTCCCCTCCGAGGACTGAGCGTCAGCCACGCCCCCGCCCAGAGGTCCGACCACCACCAGCCAAGCAGCGCCCCCCTCAGAAGCCCAAGCAACCACCGCGCAGCAACCCCCTCAGAGGTCCAGGCACCAGCCGCGGGGGGTCCCCCATCAAAGCTTCTAGGTTCTGGTAACACCATCTCTTCCCTTTTGTTCCCCCAGCCCTAAGGTTAGTAGCTTCTTCCTGTATTTACTAATATTAGAGTTATCTTAATGGCCTTCTTTCAGCCTTACCAAACCTGTGTAACCAATTCCCTGCATTAAATCCCCACTGTTTAAAACACCTAGTGTGGTTTCTGTTTTTCTCCTAGACGTTATTGGTAAAAAATACTCCAGACGGCTATATCCGTTGTTCACTTTGACTAATAAGACTGGAAGTGGTTAATTTATCACTTCAGATTATTGACTGCAGTTAGATTGAATAAATAAGTACCTCAATTCCTGGAACTCAGAGAGAGGAGGAATTCTAAGGGAGTATCTGTATTTGTAAAAGGAGAGGTTTAGCCATTTCATCCACCCATCTTCTCAACACTCTTCATCTGATGTTAATCTCAGTGACAATATCACTCATTCTTTCACTCATTCAGTCATTCACCAACACTTATTGCATGCCTATTCCATGCTGGAAGAAGGGAATATGATAGTGAAAAAGCTAGTTTCACTAGGACCAAACAAGAGAATAATTGATCACTTTGTAGAGTGTAAATACTCTAATATTTTCATAATCAGTATATACATTGGTCCATGGTATCCCTGAGCAGAGAGATATTGACTTTGCCCACAGGAGTTTGGGCTTTACTAAAGAGGTCAGGCAAGGATGAGTAGAGAGTAAAAGGAGGCTAATCCATGTAAAGATTAAAGGAGTAGAAAGCTTGCAGACTTCAGGAGACTTGTTTATTTGCTCCATCTTGGGTAGACCAATACTTTTAATATTTGGAAATGGATCTGCTTTGTAAGTTAGTAGCAGATGTTATTTGTATCTGAGATTCTCATATCTATGATGATCCCCTGCCTAGCACATTATTTTGTGTGCATGTCACAGTATATATACAGACTTAGTATGCCTAAGAATCAACTGCTGAAGATGCTCCTAGAGAATCCAATTCGTTGGGTCACTGGTGAAGTCTAGGGATCTGCATTTTCAACAAGCACCCTGTCCCCAAGGGATATGATGCACGTGGTACACGGACTACACTTTGAGAAACACTGATATAACTTATTGATAAATAAGTGATCCAGATTAACTGTGATATGTAGTAAGAAATATGGAAGGTGGCACATTTATGGTACCAAATGATAAAACATTAAAAATAGTATAAGACCAGGGGAGCGTAATTTGGGAAGGAAGTAATAGGCTGCCAGCTACTAAAACTTTTATAGGAAGTCATACACTAGATTACCTCATCATTAATTTAGGACCTCCTAGGCATCCTGTATGAAAGTGGCCTAGGACAGGTAAGTTTTGTTATATGGAAGTAATTAGAAAACATGCTGAGAAGAGGAAACTAATTACAGGAGAGGCATGTCCTCCATGGTGGTGGCTTTTGTCATCGTCTATAGTGAGTTGAGTGCTGACCGTTTGGGAGGCTGGAGCTCAGGCAGGACATCAAAAAGAGATGGAAGAAAATAGAAGCAAATTTTCTATTTGCCACAGATTTGTTTGGACCCAGCCTTGCTAATTTTATTCACCTAACTCTACAGCTGGGGTAGCCTAGGGTTTGTTTTGGTGTGTTTTGACTCCCTCAGTTGACTGTTCTTAGTGTATGTCAGAGGCGGTACCTCCACAGGCTGTCATTGCCTCTTCAGCCATTGTTCTTTCTCTGGGTGCAAAGGACCTGAAAGGCTCCATTTATAATGTCCCATGACTTCACATATGGGATATTCGTTTTTCCTTCCTGAATTCTCAGAGGTACCAAGGTAATGCATTAGAGCCATTGCTTCAGCTTACAGTCTTTTCCATTTATTGATACTGATGGACTATCTCAAACCATGGGGGTAAGAAGTTAATAGGAACGGAGTCACTCTTAAGCAGAACTACTGAATAGCAAACTTAAAAAGGATAAAAAGGGTCTTCTGAGGAGGCTTGCTTTCTGAAATGGTGCCATTTTTTTGTTCTTAACGTTAGAGGTTAAACTGTTTTGACAGAGGCCTTTCGGGCACTTAGTAACTCCCTTGGTTGGGTTTTCTCAAAACGAAAATCAAAACAGGGGTGAGTTTAATCTTAGAAACCAATGAAATGATTCTCTGCATCCTGACTGAACATTGTAGGAGTCTCAAATTTAATTGGAAGAGAACTTTGCATCTCTCTCCAGTTTATTCTGCTCCCTCAGTTGTCTAAGATTTTAGGATTTCACAAGGTCATCTTTGCTTTCAGGTCTAAAGAGGCTTTTCCTAGGGTAAGCCTCTTTTGGTTCCTCAGGGTTCCACTGTTGGGCACAGGGGATCCGTGGATTTTTGAAAACCACTGTGCTCATGAATGACTGGTTTGGGGCCAATCAGGTACACATTTGGGCAGTAGTGTATGTGCCTTTGACTCGTTCTTTCACTACATATCTTATACCAAATTGAGCCTTGTATACCAGAAACCTGGAGGACTGATTTATTTCTGCAAATATTTATTAAGAAATACACATAGTGCACATAGTACTGCACCAAGTACTGGGCAATCGAGGGAAATGATGGTTAAGCTCAGACAGTATTGAGCAGCCTATTCCCCAGTGACACTGCAATGCTGTGCCCTCCGAGGGCAGTCCCGAGGTCGGCTGCCTCTTCCCTCTGCTCACATGTAATGGTTCCAACTTCCCTGGTCTCTTTCATATTTCAGTCACTTATTTATCCCTTGTCTCAGTTTAGTAGATGATAGAAATCAAATCCCAGGGAAGATTATTGATTGTTAGAGTTTAAATGTGCTAAGTGGCTTTAGGTTCTCAAAAGAAATTGGCATCTAGGAGACAAAGAATGCACCAATCTCGAGTCTGAAATTGAAGCAAGCCCTGGTTTAGTGGTTTTTTTTGACCAGACAGGGCTAGGCATGGTAGTGCTTTGCTTCCAAAGTTTGGGACAAAAACCACCAGCCAAGTGATTGAATCCTAGTTACATTAGTAATAGAGTAGGAATCATTTTACTTTCCCGTTGTAACTGTAGAAGAAAATATTCGTATTTATTTATATATTGTTTTGGGTTTATTGGAATCATTAGGACCTCCACAGAGCAGTGCAATTAAAGATGCTCATATAATTGATGAGCTCGAATTCACTTCAGAACAGTGCTGACCCATGAGTAATTACTATCAGGGGTCCAAGAGTATGCAGTAGCATTGCTGGGCATCAGGGCCTGCTGCTAAGGTTATGACTGTTGAATAGAGATAGCTTGCCTGCTTTTCAGGTGCATAGACCCAAATTTTTCTGGACACTTTCTATAATATGACTTGTCCTCCTTTTGTCCTTCCTGATGACAAACAGGTAGACACTGAACTTTCTCCTCACAGAAATTCATAAAGCATTCTCCCATTCTTTGTGCAGAGTTGGGTAAATTAGCCCTTCCAATTCCTTTGCTGAGACCTCCCTCTATTTTCCCAGTCGACAAACGCTGACTTTATTGTCATGCCTTGGAAAGAACTTCTTCCTTGCATGTTTATGAAAAAATTCCATCCAGGCATATATCATGCTTAATTTAGCCCCAGTTATTATGCTCTGGAAATCTATTTTTGGTCTCCTCAGTCAGCCAAAATCAGAAATTAATCTGTCACTTTTTGGGTAACAACAGAGTTAGGAAAAGGCCTGAGCACCTAGCTGTCAGATCAGGCTATCACCCTGCTTGTCTCTCCGATTGCATTATTATTTTTATGAGTTTGGATGACTGAACTCTTGAATCTTGCTCTACCTAAGTCATAAATTCCTTTCTATTTGGGAGCAGGCCTTTCATACATCATGGTGGTCTCTATAGCACAATGCCTTATGCAAAGCAGGTGCTTATGCAGAGGCCTATGTTAGCCAGACTGGCCTCTGGTCCTATAAGCTGGGAGTTTTCGGTCCTTCCAGGCCATCTCATGTCCTTCCCTGGTCTAGACCACATGGTCAGCCACAGTATCCTTAATGGCCTAATGCCATTGTTCCCCACCTTCCTACTACACTGAACCTGGGTGCAGATCACTGATTTTGGATTGAGCTCATGACCTACCCTCACGGCACAGTGCTCTGTGCAAAGCTGGGAAAGTCTCATAACCTCATGGGTTGGTGCCATCACATATGGACCTCAGCTGGGCCCTGACCTGACTAGCCTGCCCCCACCAACCCCAACACATTTACTGGGATACATATCTGTCTTTAAATTTTTCCCCTTAGTCTCTGAGGAGAAAGCATTTTTTTTTCCTGATTAGGCCAGTCTCTCTCCCACTGCACACACACCTGTGATCTTCCTCCCTTCAACTCCCTCTCCTCCAGGTCCTACCTATCCATCTTCCTACCACCATCAGCCTCTTCATAGTGTCTCTTTTTCTTGAGTTTTTCAACATACCCACCTCTCTCCTATTGACTATGAATTCACCTCTAGTCCCTGTCTTATCTCTTTTCTTCCCTTCTCAGTCACATTTTACAAAGAGTAGTGTAAACTCATCACTTTTACTTGTCCAAAGCCCGTTTACTTTTCCACTGACCATACTCTGATTTCTCTCTATAACATTCCAATTTCTCCTGTGTAAGATTCCCTCAGAAACAGATCCTGAAATAACAATGCAAGTGCAAGCAATTTATTTGGGTGGTGAAGAGAGCACTGGAGAACGGGAGGAGTGAGACCAAAGGAAGGGAAGCCAGCCAATTAAAAAAGCATTATCAATCCAGCTCCCACAGGTGCTCAATCTTGCCAAGGAACTCTGGGAGCTAGAGTAGGACAGGCATCTCAGAATTAGCCTATCCGAGGGGTAAAGGTCAACCAGTGCTGCTCTGGGGATAGAGATATTAAATCATCAATACTTCCAACCTGCCAAGCAAGTAGCAAAGTGAATTGCAACAGTAGGGAAAAGCCCTTCAATCGAGAAAGTCAGGTGCTGGCAGGTCAGCATGTGCAGATGGGGTAAGGGTGAGGTGGCATGGGCAAGGTCCCCAGCAGTGCCTCCTCCAGTGGTTTTCCTATGGACTTCATATCGCTTTGCCTATGGAATACTGAATCCATACCTTATGTCAATGGTTCTGTCTCTTAATTTTTTCCACTGCTCAGTCTTTAAACTGTTCTTTTGGCTTCCATGGCTGCCCTCTTTCCTAATTCTCTGAAGGAACCTTTCTTCTCATTCTTTGTGAGTGATTCATTTTGGCCAATTGCTTAACCTTGGGGCCCCCAAGGGTTCTGGCCTGAGTCTACTCTTTCTTTCTTTTTTGGGGAGTGGGCGTGGGGGCGTCCTCTGCTTGGGTGACTTTGCCTTCTTTCATGCTTTCAATGTGAAAATATGACCTGCTTGCTGATGGCTTCCAAATCTTGCTGCAGCCCTGACATTAAACTTACATGTGGGCCAGTTTGTCCTGCAGATCAGTTTGGGTCATTAAGCTTAACTCATTGACACAACTTCTTTCCCATGAAAACTTTTCTGTTTGTTTCCTGCTTCAGCAAATAACACTGCTGCTGCATCTAATCACCCAAGTCAGAAACTTAAGACCCATCTTAACTTTCAATTCCGCCCCCCCAAATGCCTGCCAACTTTACATTCTAGAATTGTTTCACTGTAATTTCCATCAGCACATGAAGAGCTGATAGAAAGAAGTGCAGAAATGAGAGGCTGAAAGCAAAGGAGAACACAGTTGAGAGAGCAAGATTCCTCCATAGTACATGTGGGGGGACTAGCCTTTGATGGGAGCAAGAAAAGCTGTTTGGCTGTGCAAAATAGAGGGAGACCCATTAATGGGCATTAAGAAGGGAGGATAGTTATGCCCTACAGACGAGGGAGATAGAGGTTTGAGACAGGGTAGGTTTGGAAAACTGTAGACTTGTGCTGAGTACTGGCCAAGCTCAGCTCAATGCAGTTATACATGAACCATTTGTTCTTAAGGAGTTGACTCTTCAAAGAGGGGAACAGATGGTCACCTCCTAAATCACCAGTGGGATCATCTAACTTCACATCCACAGTCTGCTTTCCTTCCAACTTGCTCTGCCAAGTGCCCCCACAGCAACTAAACTTTAGCAGGTGCCTCCAGTGCCCTGACTCCTCCATTTTTTCCTTCTCCATCCACAAGATTCTTTCTTCACTTTCCTCCCTCTCCAATTTAGAAGCCATGACCCAACATTTCAATCTCTCTCACAAATACACTCTGAATATCTGTTTTACATCTCTGGGAAAATCTCAACCCTGGATGAACCTCACCATCTGCTTTCAGTATGTCTGTTTCCAGGCAGCTAAGCATTGCTAGAGGAAAACACACAGCTGGGTAGCAGTGATTGGGTACAAGCAGAATTGTGTTCATCATATCACTAGGCAGCACTTTTGGGCAGTCATACTTCGTTTACCTGCATTGAGACAAAGGAGGAAGCCATGAACCTGAAGAGTGTTGTGCATGTGTATGTAATTTTTGGGTACACACATGCACACACACACACACACACACGCATAAATGTATCCCTGGTAAATCAAGTTTATTGAGGCATAATATACACACAGTAAAACTCACCCATTTCAGTGCATAGCTTTATCTATACAGGCATATATCATCAGCACAGTCAATAAATAGAATTTTTTCATTATCCTCTCCCCAAATTCCCCAGGCTGCCCCTTTGTAGTCAACCAGGCCACTCAACCCACAGCCCTGACAACTACTAATATGCTTTCTGTCCCTATAGTTTTGTCCTTTCCAGAATGTCATGTAAATGGAATCAAACAGTATGTAGCCTTTTTAGTCTGGTTTCTTTCACTTGTCATAATGGACTTGAAATTTAATCATGTTTATTGTATGAATCACTAATTCTTTCTTTTTTATTGCTGAGCAGAATTCTATTGTATGGATGTACCTGTCACAGTTTTGCCATTCACCAGTTGAGGGACACTGTTTTTTCCCCCCACTTTTGGTGATAATGAACAAAGCTACTATAAAATTTCATATGGACGCAAATTAAATTTTCTCTTGAGTAAATAACTATAGCTGAGATCCTGGGACATATGTTCGAATTTGTATGTTTAAATTTATAAGAAACTGTTTAATTGTTTTCCAAAGTGGTTATACCATTTTGTAGTCCCACCAGCAACGTGGGATGATCTTCGCACTTGTCAGTACTTGCTATTATCAGCTTTTAAAATTTTATCCATTTTAATAGGTGTGTAGTGATTTCTCACGTAGTTTTACTTTTGCATTTTCCTAATGATTTATGATGTTGAGTTTATTTTTATGAGATTATATACCATCTATATATCTTCTTTATTGACATGTTTGCTTAAATATTTTGCACATTTTAAAAATTGGTTTGTTTTCTTATTATTGAGTTTTGAGAGTTTTAAAACTATATTCTGGGTACCAGTCCTTTATAAAATATGTATTTTGCAAATATATTCTGCTAGTCTGTGGCTTACCTTTCGTTATCTCATCAATGTCTTTTGAAGAACACAGGTTTAAATTTTGATGAAATCCAATTTATTTGTCATCTTTTCCCTTTCATGGCTCATGCTTTTTTGTATTATATGTAAGAAATATTTACTTAACCAAGGCCACAAAGATTTTCTCCTATGTTTGTGTCTAGAAATGTTAAATTTTAGGTTTTACATTTATAGCTATCCATTTTGAGTTGTTCCAGCACTACTGTTGTAAAGTCTGTCCTTTCTCCACTGAATTGCCTTTGCACCTTTGTTGAAAATCAGTTGACCATATATGTGTGAGTTTATGTCTGGGTTTTCTACCCTGTTCCATTAATCTATCTTTCCTTTCCTCAATACCACACTGCCATGATTATTGTAGCTTTATAGCAAATATATAAATCAATGTGAATCCTCTAATATTGTTCATTTTAAAAATTGTTTCTGTGCTCGCTTCGGCAGCACATATGCTGAAATTGGAACAATACAGAGAAGATTAGTATGACCTCTGCACAAGGATGACACATAAATTCGTGAAGCATTCCATAAATAAAAATTTGTTTTTGCTGTTCTAGTTCTTTTGTTTTTCCATATAGATTTTAGAATTAACATATCAGTTTCTCCAATATACCCTGGTGGGATTTTGATTGGGATTGTGTTGAGTCTGTAGATCAATTTGGGGGTAACTGGAACTATACTGAGTCTTCCAATCCATGAACATGGTATATCTCTCTATTTCTTTAGGTCTTTTTTGTTTTTGAGTTTTCAGCATGCATATATTACACATCTTTTGCTTTATACCTAAGTATTACATGTTTCTTGGTGCTAATGTAAATAGTATTCTTTTCAATTTAAATTTCCAGTTGCTCATTGCTAATATATAAAAATATAATTGCTTTCTGCATATTGACATTATATCCCATGATCTAGCTAAACTCACTTATTAGTTCTGGTAGCTTTTTTGTAGACTATGTGGGTTTTTCTCTTAGTCATGTTGTTTGTGAATAGAAATAATTTTATTTTTTTCCTTGTTTTGTACATGTTTCAAACTGTTATTTCACTTAAAACATTTAGTTCTTGAAGAGATATTTTAATAAGATTAAGTTCTGTAAATTTGGTTTTCTGGATAATGAAAAAGAGTTGGAGTCCAAAGGGTTGGGTTCAAACAGATAGTGTTTGGGTTGGGTTGTAGGTTCATGCTCTGTGCTTTTTTCAAGTCCTCATTTCAAAATATGGTTCATCTTCCCTCTTGGCTCATTGATCATTATGCCTATTGGCTAATGTTAAACTGGAGATATTTAGCAAGGACATGTTTCGAATTTAAATAATCATAGAGAATCTAATTACTATTTGAATTACTTTTGCCCAAGTTCAACAGGTACCAATGTTACTGTGATGCTTATGAGAGATGTTACCAAAACTTTAGGGATTGGATTTATATCATGGATTCAATTGCAATTCTGATTTAGAGCCAAACTCTTCTTGGAGGGAGTTAACACTCACAAGAACAGTTAGGTGATGATTGTCCATGTATGGTTCAAAGACTCATGCTGCTTTCCTTCCTCAATCTTATATGGGACTGAGCCGTTTGTTTCTTCTGCTCTGGGAGTGGGTACTTTTTCTAATTTTCACCCTTCCAAGCTGTGATACAAGAAGATGATTGGGACTTTTACGTAGGTTTGACTTTTGTGTTAACAGTGACCTGCTATTTTCATATTTTGCATTGGCCAGTGAAGATGATGTGTGGGGTATTCCATGGAGATATAAAACCCCTCTCTTGTGTTTGCAGAATCATTGTCAGTAGTGGTGAGCCTTTATGTAGAACTTTTACTTAAAAGTCTTCATACTTCTTGCTGAGCAGTTGGTTGCTTCTTCCCTAGACTTCCTTGGTACTTTCACTGTTACACTTTGGATATCCTGGTGCATCAGTTCTTTTATCTGTACACCTCCATTGCTGGAGTGGTATGAGGCAGGAGCAGGAGACTTTTGTACTCATAGTCCCAGGACCTGGCTCAGGGCTTGGCTGATGTTATTGACTGAATGAGGCCTATAAATATATGTAGTAGTAGGTCTGGCACGGGGTGGGGGTGGGGGGCAAAGACTTTGGCATCATGTTTGAGCTTGTTGAGCTCTGCTGTCTGTTGAGTCCCTTTGCTCTAGTTACTTATTC
Organism: Tamandua tetradactyla; assembly: GCF_023851605.1. NCBI lineage: Eukaryota > Metazoa > Chordata > Mammalia > Pilosa > Myrmecophagidae > Tamandua > Tamandua tetradactyla. Next base: position 47,619,567 of record NC_135341.1, on the reverse strand, counting down.
TCTCAAAGCCACATTTCTCCCATCTGTAAAGTGGGAATATTATCTACCTCATTAGTTACCATGGTTGTAAAGTGCTTAGTTCATCATATTTAATTCTTAAGCTAAGTACATGGATGTTATTATCACTATTATTCAATGGATACATTGTGCCATTTAATCCTAACTATTAGAAAAGCCCCCACCCCCTCCCAATTCAATTGCCTCTCCTGGTAGATGTAGAGTGCAGAGACTGCTGCTGCATAATTTGGCCAACCCCAGTGCCATCAATGTAGCTGCTATTGCCAATAAAGTTGACAATTAGATAATCAGATGCTCATATTATCTAAGGATGCCACAGTGGCTGATTGCAGTGCTACCAGTGCAGGGTATCTGTGGGCTTCCATGCTAGCTTCAGCATCAGGGTTTTATTTTTAGTAAGATCTACAGGGATTTCTAATACACACAGGCCACCCCATGTCTGGGGGTCATAGAGGAAATCTAGAGAATGTAGAGAGATACTGTATCCAAATTTCAAGGGATGTATTCCAGCTTTCAGGCTATAATATACTCTACAAGTTTCAATAAAGTAATTCTTCATTTATTTTTCCTGGAATCCTCACTCCTGTCTTAAAGGGCTCAGCATGATTAACTTTGACAGATAATTTGGGATTCTGGGACTTTGGAAAATGCTGTTGTTAACACCTGAACACAGACTTTATTTCCAGTTTCAAAAACCCCTACAATGAGAAAGAAAGCTGCAATATCCACAAGCTCGGCCTCTAGTATAAAAGCATGCCATGTTCCTAATACGTGCATCTTGGTGTTTTTAAAATTTATTTAGTTTTAAAATGAGGAACTTTGAAGATTTTAAAAAACTTTTTAAAGGGCCTCATTTCAGAAAAGATGTAGAGTCCTGCTATGTACATAAATTGCAGTTAATGCAATATTTCCCCTCTGTTGGATAAACTTGTAGGCAATGCTTGTCTGGGGCCACAAATTGATCATTTCTTTACTGATGGCCGTTTGTTTCCTTCCTGAAGACACTATTCCCTACACTCCAAAATAGAAACACATCAATATAGCCATAATTTTGTAATGGGAATGAGTATACTCTGTGTATGTGAGTGTAAACATTCACGTCATTGTGTCTAGGTGGCAAAACTGTTTTTCTCTCATATTTTTCTGTGTTTCAAAATCATCTACAATGATGAGCTAGAAAAAGCAATAATTATTATACATAAAAAAATTGGATAACTTAAAAAATATTTTTATTGAGAAATATCCACACACAAACAGTCCAACCACATTATATAATCAGTGGCTCACAATATCATCACATAGTTGTGTATTCTTCACCATGGTCATTTTTAGAACAGTCACATCGTTTCAGAATAAGAAATAAAAAGAAAAAAAAAAGAACGCATACATCTTATACCCCTTAACCCTCCCACAATTTCACTCAATTTTAAACCTTTATCTCCCCCATTATTATTATTTTTTACTTATTTCTCCATACACCGAATAAAAGGGGCTTCCAACACAAGGCTTCCACAATCTCACAGTGACATTGTAAAAGCTATATGGTTATACAGTCGTCTTCAAGAATCAAAGCTACTGGGATACAGCTCAATAGTTTCAGGGATTTCCCTCTAGCCACTCTAACATACCATAAACTAAAAAGGGATGCCTATATAATAACGTTAGAATAATCTCCAGGAGAACCTCTTAACTCTGTTTGAACTCTCTCAGCCACTGAAACTTTATTTTGTCTCATTTTTCTTTACCTCCTTTTGGTCAAGAAGGCTTTCTCATTCCCGTGATATTGGGTCTCAGTTCATCCCTGGGTGTCAGGTCTCATGTTGCCAGGGAGATTTACACCCCTGGGAATCGTGTCCCATGTGGGGGGTGGGGAGGGCAGTGAGTTCACCTACCAAGTTGGCTTAGAGAGAGAGAGGCCACACTGAGCCACAGAAGAGATTCTCTGGGGATGACTCTTAGGCATAAAATCATAAGTAGGCTTAGCTTCTCCTTTGTAGGAATAAGCTTCATAGGGGCGAGCCCCAAGATTGAGGGCTCAGCCTATCGAATTGATTGTCCCCACTGCTTGCAAGAGTATCAGGAATTCCTCAGATGGGGGAGTTGAATATTTCCTCCTTTCTCCCCAGTCTCCCAAAGGAACTTTGCAAACACTTTTTTTTTTTTTTAATTCTCTGCCCAGATTACTCTGGGATATATCGGGGCATCACACTAATCTGTACAAACCAACAAGATCTCACACCCTGTTCAAGATTCCATGTAATTGTTGTGTTCAAGTAAACTGACCATACAAGTTAAATTAAATAATGTGCCACACAAAGCATAAATTTTGCACCGAATAAACATCACTCCCTTTGATCTTGCATAAAAGTTGAAGTTTGAAAAAACAGGCCATATCATCCTTTATCCTGTATTCTGATTTAACTTAGCCCTATCCAGATCAGCTTCATTCATATCTCTAGATGAAGTCTGATCACTTTTTCAGCTTTTTGAAGAATTGATGAATGGAGTAATGCTGACTTTCTTAGCTTTAGAGCTCTAACTCTGAGTCTCAGATGTCACATAAATACTTAGTGTTTCAGGGAATGTCCAAGTTATATACCAATAGCTCAGTATCTCAGAATTTAGAAATATCATTTATAACTCCTAAATATATGTGAGTGCTATAAGAGCTTACAATTTAGGACCCTTTACAATAGGCCCCAACCTGCTAGCCCATGCAGTCGACCTCAATTCTCTGAGTTTGTATATTACAGTTAATGCATATGAGTGAGACATGATAAAATTTGTCTTTTTGTTTCTGACATTTTGTTCAAAATACTGTTCTTAAGGTTCATATGTATAGTTGCATGCCTCACAACTTCATTTCTTCTTGCAGCTGTTCAGTAGTTCATTGTATATATACGCCATAGTTTCCCCTTCCATTCCTCAGTCATTACTATGACTAAAAATTGGATACGTTTTAAAGAGTATTTTTCTTAGATTCAGACCAGGAAAAAATATCATATTATTTTGGTCAGAGGCTACCAGAATCGAGAAAGTTAAAGCATGGGATTTTAGGCTGGATTTCCTAGAAAGAAAAAAAAAAAAAAACTGCAAAGGTTGTTGCAAATTCACAGTTGTATTAACTGAGCATGGAAAGAGAGGGTACATTACTTACCAGTGCTGTGGATTTTGCTTTTGTCTTTTGTAAACCAGATTGAAAAGAAGGACCAAGCCACCCGCAAAGAAGAAGTGAACAAGGAGGAGTTTCAAGTGAATGAACAGCCTCAGCTCCTCGACTCACTGCTTCTCAACACATATGACCTTGGACAAGTTATCGGGCTTGGAATAAGATGCAGGGGCAGATACCTGCTGATGAGGAAACTGCCAATGCCTGTGGTCCCCATGGCATGGGGGCCATGGGGCAGCCTGCCTGGAGGTGAGACAGGGCATGCTATGCTCCAGTAGGTGGGTCCCAGCAGCACTCCTCTATTCCAGAGCACAGGGACACAGCTCTTTTGGTATAGCCTGCTGTTCTTTCTAGCATGTGCAAAAGCCTCCAGGGTGTTTGGATCAGAATGAGTTTGAATGCCTACGTAGTCCTCCAAACCTCTACCTTCTGTCCTTCGCATCCTGTTGCTGACTCTGATTTTTTATTCTTGGAACTTCTTTCTTTGCAGTTAATTTTCTATCCAGGTTCCTCTCTTTCCCAGTGCCATTTGGTTTCCATTTGGAGCATGTATTTCCTTGTACTAGCCCATAGTCTGAACCACAGAAATTCTTTTCTGCATATGATGTTAGACTGCCAAATAATAGAGAGATGCAAACAAAAGGTGGAAGTTGTCTAGATCCACTATTAGCCACAGCCAATATGCTGTGTCAGAGCAGAAAGAAAGGCATCAGAAAGTTGCCCCTTCTACTCCCCAGGCCCTGGTCTCCAGCCTTTTATAGGACTTCATGAACATCTTCTCCTGTCCCTGCCTTGGTGAGAGCAAATTCTACTACTTTGACATTTGCCCTGCCCATCTGGAGAGCTCCATTTCCAAATTAACTGCTTTTCAAATGTAACTTGGAGCAAGTTAACTGGCTTCAGCCATGGTACTTGAGCTCAATTCCTTTTCCTAAGAGATCCAGGAGACAAGAGTGCTGGGACAGGACCTTCTATGAGGCAGGGCCTGTTGCCTTCCCACTTCTCTCTACCTTGGAACACAGACAGATGGTCCCAGGACACACTCACAGGGTCAAAATGAGTGCTCAGAGAGTTGCTACTTCCAGACTCTAGCTCTTCAAGGCCCTGGGGAGGGTTAAGGCTTGGTTTCTTAGTCCTTGCTCTGCTTGGGCCCCTACACACTATCGATCTGATGGTGTAGGATCCAGAAAAATAGGAGAGGAACGTGATTTGGGGGGACGGGGTTAAGTGAGGAGAACAAGTGAGTTGAGGGAGGTTAAACAATCCAATACAGACCTCCCTGTTCATATACCAGGGCATAGTGGGGTCTGGACACAGTCATAATATGGAGGTCGAGTTGGAGGCTGACTTCTCATCGCTTCTCATTGTTTTACTCCCACTATATGAAGTCTCAGATTCTTGGGAAGGACTTTGATTTTGAATATGAGCTCCCTTTTAACAAGGCAATAGACACTAAGCACCACTTTTCCACCCACCCCCACATACATTCACATGCTGTGGCCCCTTGGGTCAAAAGGAGGTCCCTCAGATCACCTTGTGCTCCTGTGGATTGGGGAGTGTGTGTGTGTGTGTTTTGGGGGGCTTAGCTTTGGGAGAATATCTCTGGACTCTAATTCTCCCTTCCAGGTACGCTGGAGAGCTTGCCAATCTCTGCTTCATGTTAGTCCCATGCCCCCTTGGTGACCCTGACCACTGAGGCGAGTTATGGGAGCAGATCACATTCTGACACATCTCTGCAGAGGCCTGGCCTTGACTTCAGGTTCCCTGTAGACTTATAAGTAGCTTGCGAGTAGCCTTTCTTGGGCTGCTTTCCCCTACTTAGCCCAGAGCTGGAGGGTAAATGGAGGAGGGTTGGAATGTATCCATCTCTGCACGATCTAGCTGGGTCCATTCCAGAAGCCATCCCAGCTTGCTTTATGACCAAATATTTATTGGTTCCTAAATTTAGGACCGAAGGATGAAAGTCACAGGCAATAGATTCTTCCCTAACTCTTCCAATGCTTCCTAATTAGGAGGCCAATGAAGGGGAGGTAGAGTCAGGATGCATCTCATTAGGCCACAAGGCCTGGACCATTCCCCTTGTGGCTCAGAAGCCCTTCCCTACCCTAGCCTGCCTTCTTCCTGTTAATTCCTTTTGTAGCTGTGAACAATATGTTGTCATACATACTCAGAGCTTGTTCCCATCTCAGGCTTTTGTTCTTGCAATTCGTTCTGCCTATAATGTTCTGGCCTCAGATTTTTGCATAGGTGACTTCAGCTCAAAACTCTTCTTGGAGATGGTTCCTTTGGCTACTCAATGTCGTTTTCCCCATTCTATTCCACCACTCTAGTTTTGATTGTCTTCATCGCACTCATTGACCTTTAGAACTACCTTGTTCAATTCGTTTCTTCCTTATTGCTTGGTTCGCACCACCCTCCTGATGTAAACTCCATGATTACCAGGACATGTTCACTGCTATAATATCCTTAGTGTGTGGCATTAGTAAGAACTCAATAAATATTTGTTGTCTGAATGGATGATTGTTTATTTATTTTTTTTAAATAAGAACAATTTTTCAAAAGTTTAGATACTTTAAATAAATCAAAAGATTCTATTGTATTTAGCAGCAAGGAACTGTAGGTGATCCTTATAGGAAAATTTCATGAGGAGTGAACGGGAGGTGAGAAACAGGAATTATTAAATGGAGATGAAATTCCCTCAACTAAGCTTGACCATGAAAGGAATCAGAAGGATAGGGCAATTGCTGGAATGTTCTATTAACTCAGGAGACACTTGAGCATGTTGAAAAGCTGATGAGAAGGAGGCAGCAGAGTGGGTGGTTGAAGGAGGAGGAGAAAACTGATGGAGCTAAAACCCGAGGAGATCAGGAGGGGGGAACATGGGGGGCAGGTGAGGGGATTAGACTTGGAGCAAGGCTACCTCCTCATTGGAAAAAGAGGGAAGGAGGAAAGGAGGGTGTAGATTCTGGTGGGTTTTGCAGGGTCAGTAGCAGGAGCTTGAGGCAGTTCCTACTTGTGGCTTTGATTTTCTCTGTTAAGTAGGAGGTGAGGTGACCTTTTCACAATGGGGGTTGAACGTTGGAGAAGAAAGTGTGAGGATGGTGGAGAGTATTATGAAGAAATCACTTCAATCTGGGTCTTTGAAATCTTATAACATAACCCTTTCTGCAGATGAATGTAGTAAATATCTATTTTTATGATATGTGAGAAATATATATTTTTATGATCAAGACAACTTTTTGCCATTGATTTTTTGCCTACAAATTCATATTTAGAGTTGAAGAGTCAATATTCAATTCTAAAATCCTAGATCTAAATGTGGGATCCAGATAATCTCAGGTAGAAGATGAAGGAGCTGGGGAAAGAAAGGCAGAATTTAATCCTGCCTGGGAATAAAGAATCAAGAGGAAATTTTGACTATGGGAAGCTGCAAAAATTTCATCAGATTACAAAGAGATGGGTCTATGATTTGAGACCCGTATGATGTAATTTGCCAAACATCCATCTGAATTGCTGTTCTAACACTAAAGCAATGTGGAAATTCTGGTCTGTAAGAGGGTTTTCTGTCTGACTCTATGGCAGATACCTTAGTCCAGTAATGAAACCATTAATAGGTACATTTTATCTCTAAGTAAAATAAAGTATCTGCAGTGGACAAACAGGATTCTGTTCCACTAACAGAATTGGGATTTGGAGAGATTTTGCACACTTATCTTTTGTAGCATAGGTACACACTAGCAAGGTGGTTGGGTAAGGGTAGGGATAAAAATAACCTCAACTATACACCCATCCTACACCACATTATGCTTCGTATCTGTAAATGGGAGAAGCAACATGGCCCCCATGACCACTGAAACTATGACCTTGACCTTATTACCATCATGCTCTAACCTAGAGGTTCCTAAACTGAGCCTGACAGAGTACTGGAGTACTTGAAGGTGCCACTTAATGAAATGAGAAGAAGATGGAGTCAACAGGGCTCCAGGCTACACTTCTACATCAACCAAGGTAGCTTTCAGGATCTATGCTGACTTTTAATTTTATATAAAAAGAGTATTTAAATTCCATTAGGGTAAAAGAGTTTGATAATCCCCACTTCCATGTCTGAAAGCAAACATTGATAGGATCCTTATGTTGGTGATTTTCTAAATGATGTACTGAATCCATGAGTGTACTATTTGGTATTACATATAGGTTTGGGTTTAGTTGGCTGGTATTTCAACTAAACTACAACTTACCTGCCTCCACGTTCAGTGTTTTGACTTTTGATCATCCAGCTAAGTTCATCCAAAGTATGAATGAATAAGAAAAGCATATAGCCTGATCATTATACCTATACTTTTATTTTTAAACAAATTTATGCAAAAATATTATAGCAAAATTGCGCTAAATATTCTCTCCTGTTGCATAAGCTACATTAATGACATAAACTACATTAGTGAAATATAAAATAGGTTTGAGCAGAGTGGATAAGTGGGAGGCTACAGCATAAGTAGTGTTTTTTTTTTTAAAGTAGTGGTTTTAATTCATGGCAAAATTGAATATCAGATTTGGATCGTTTGGCTCAAAAAGACCTCTTAATAATCAAACTAAGTCCTAAAAAAGTGTTTAAGTTTAAGTCTAATTACCAAAGTAAAATTCATATAGGATTTTGGAGCACATGAACAGTCCTAAGAGCCCTGGCACTGAAAGACTTTTTGACCCAGAGCGGAGTTCCAGGTGGATCTGGATAGGCTCGTGTCATCTAATCTAGAACCAAAAAGCTGTGAAGATTTTGTAGAGAGAAAGGTAGATAACTCCAAATAATTAGGGTCCATAAAGAAGGTAATCTTTTGTGCCAAAAGGACCTAAGATTCTAGTTTCTTCAGCAGTTATATTTGTTCTTAGCTGAAGTATATAAAGCTTACCAGGATGAAAGGGTGAGAAAGTGTCTGGGTTCATGTTTGAGGAGATGGCTGATGGTAGTGAAGTCCTTCCCATGATGAGCTAATGACAGATATCCTGATAAAGACTGGAAGTTATTTGCACCAGCATTAACTAAACCAGCCATTGATGCAGAAAAGCAAGAGCTTTTTTGATCCCTCCTTATTAATGAAGCCACACTAGGGCTGATTTTAGAGGCAGAAATTTTATTAAATACTAAGATAATCTCTTGGCTCAGGTTTCAGGCCGAGCAGTCTTGTGTTGAGCTCCAGGGAAATTTACCTGATTTATGATGCAATGGAGATGTCCCCACCATGTTCACCATCAAGGAAGGTTGTGTGGTCTGTCATTCAGAGGGTGTGGAACTCAATAGCCATTCTGGCAACTTTTCACCAATTAAATCATATAGAGCCCAGATTGGAGGTTAAAGCTTTTCCTCTCTTTCCCAGCGAAAGCCTATTCACAATTAATTCACTTCTAGGCATGCCCTTGAGAAAGAGGTGGCGATGGCATAAAGGGGTGGAGAGCACTCCAGCACTCACAGGATACCAGTCTGGCATCCAGGACTTTTTCCTAATGGGAATTATTTATTAGAACTTTCTGGATTTGGTTTTCTTGTCTCTGGCCTCTGAAGCACACCAATCTTTTGGTTTGCTACCTGCAGTTTCTATCTCAGGATTTCTTCTCTCCAGGAAGAAATCTTTCTGTATCAAGAGGGGAAAACCTGGTATCCTGGGCTATTTCTTTTTCTCACCATGATCAGATTTTTACACAATCTGTTTTCACAATAATTCACCCTCATTCTTGAATTCTCAGTGAACACCCTCCCCCTTTGCAGCTGATGGCTTCTGTTCTGTTCTTTTCTTCTGTCCTATAACTTTCTGAGTCAGACTCTTCAACAGAACCTGAATTTTCTGCTGATGGAAATCATTAAGGATCTACTGTCAGCTGCAAGATTTTTACATTTATTTTCAACTAGAGCTTTGGCTGCAGCAGTAAAAAAAAGAATCATTTTCCAACTTTTAATTCTTTTCTTCCAGCTGGTGTCTTGCTGACACCTCATTACTTGGCTTGGAATGCAAATAGTGTCTATCCTCAGCGTCTCCTGTTCGTGTGGACTTTGGAATCATCTAACTTCCCTGTTTTTCATCTTTTTTTTCCAATGGCAATCTGCCAACTAATTCTTCATTTTCAAAGTCATCCTTCCATTTTCTTCCCTATAATTTTTCTTCTGAGATTCAAAAATCAAGATTGAGCTATTTGTGCTGCATAGCATATTTATTCAGAACTTCAACTATATTCTTATCCTAAGCCACAGCTTCTTTGTCTTTTGGAGATTTGAGATCTCATCTGATTCATGCACTGATTTCAGTAGGGCATGAGGTGGAGGAGGGAGCAGGAGTCAGTAGGGGAGCCTCCTCTCCACTCTGCAGGACTCCCTCTGTTCGTCTCCAGCCCTATCAACCTTGTCTTTACTGGTCTTTATTCCACACCTGCCCCGTCCTGCCACAGCTCTAATCCAAACTGATGACAACAAATCCTCCCAGCCTCCACTTATGGCCCTTTCCAACCAATCTGTACCATCACTCCTTCCTCTTCCTCCAGCTCATATTTTCCTTCCATCCCTTTCCCTCATTCGTCACCCAAGGCACACACACACTTCTCACCAGTATGTCTTTCTACAACTTAAATTCACAGAAGAATTTATAGGTTTCTAGCAAAGTTACTAACAACCTTTCTACATTTTTATTGTTCTAGGCTTTACACTTTCTTGACTGCCTTCTCTCTCAAGATCTTGTTCCAGGCTGATGACAATCTCCCCCACACCAGCATCACTTCAACTCATGCATTTCCCCATCATCAGGCAACCAAGTTGCTGGCCCTGGTCCTGGTGCTGGGTCACAGCCAGCACCATGCTGACTCCAGGTCTCTCCAATCTCAGTTTCTTTCTGTTCTCTAAGTGACCTGGCACCAAGGTCCCATGATGCCTTGCAGCTCACCTGAGACAGGATGGTTATATCACTGCTGAATCTAACTCCTTAACTTGCTCTTACCTACTTAATTTACTCTTACTTGCTTTTCATTAAGTTTCTGAAAGCCCTCAGTCATAGAACTTGAGCCCATCTTCCCCTGTGACACTTTTCCTCCTCTTCTGGTGTGAGCAGTGAGCTCCCAGGGTCCCAAGAAAGTGGTTGAGCATTTAGCACCAAAACTGTTTATGAGAATGTGCATGTGGCGTGTGTGTGTGTGCGTGTGTGTGTGTGTGTGTGTGTGTGTGTGTGTGCATGTGTGTATGAGAGAGAGAGGGAGGGATAAGGAGAGAGAGAATGAGAGAGAGAGGCTCTTTTCTGTTTGTGGATTCTTTTCTTCCGTTGATTCATGTGCTCTGCCTGGGAAAAGTGGGTTACCTTCTCTCCATTCCCTGTCTTCCCTTTGCTCAAAATCACATAGCATAGGAGGTACAGGGTTCCAGTGATGGTTCTTACCCATAGAGAAGGAAGTTTTGCTGGCAATTCATTCCAATTCGTTCTTCCTTCTGACTTGTGAAACTCAAATTGCTGTGAACATGAAATGCTTTAATATGCATATATCACCAAACAAGGCTTTATAAAACGGCTTCTTAAGGCAGCTTTATTTTCTGAACATTTTAAAGCCTCCCTTGGGATAGAATTGGTTTAGAATAATGTTATATAGTTACTTTCTCATACACGAATGCAATTTGTCATCTATTTAATGCAGGACATTATTTACACAGGAGAAATACCAGGTTTGTGTGTTTTTTTCTTCCTAAATATAAAACTAATTTTGTCTTAAATTCTGAGCCCCCTAGTTTAGGAGACTACCCACTCCTTGCACTCCACCCACGTTTTTAGGATCCCTCCTTTCATGGAACCCTGGAGCACTAAGCGCTTTTATACTTATATCAAGAGATCAAAATACAAGTGTTTGAGTCCAAGTTCATGGACACATCTGCTCATAACCAGTGTCACTGGTCAACAGAGTCAATATCTACTGACTGAATAATGAAAATATATTGAAAAGTCATTTAGGGATTTATTGATTATGTAAAGAAAGACCTAGAAATGAAAATCCCAATCATCAGGTAGAGGGCCTATTCTAGTTTGCCAGCTGCCAGAATGCAATATACCAGAAACGGAATGGCTTTTAAAAATGGGAATTTAAAAAGTTGCTAGTTTACAGTTCTAAGGCCGAGAAAATTTCCTGATTAAAACCAGTCTATAGAAATGTCCAATCTAAGGCATCCAAGGAAAGATACCTCGGTTCAAGAAGGCCGATGAAGTTCAGGGTTTCCCTCTTAAGTGAGAAGGCACATGGCAAACAGTCAGAGTTTCTCTCTCATCTGGAAAGGCACATGGTAAAAACGGTCAGAGTTCCTCTCTCATCTGGAAGGGCACATAGTGAACAGGCCGTCATCTGCTAGCTTCTCCTGGCTTCCTGTCTCATGAAGTTCCCTGGGAGGCATTTTCCTTCTTCATCTCCAAAGGCTGCAAGCTGGTGGAATCTGCTTCTCGTGGCTGTCATTCTGCTCTGCTCTCTCTGAATCTCCTCATTCTCCAAAATGTTTCCTCTTTTATAGGACTTCAGAAACTAATCAAGACCCACCCGAATGGGTGGAGACATGTTGTCACCTAATCCAGCTTAACAACCACTCTTGATTAAATCACATCTCCAGGGAGATGATCTGATTACAGATTCAAACATACAGTATTGAATAGAGATTATTCTGCCTTCACAAAATGAGATTTTGATTAAAACATGGCTTTTCTAGGGGATGTACATCCTTTCAAACCAGCACAGGGCCCAAACCATAACTTCAGAGGCCCAGACTCAACCAGCTATTCCAGAGGGTAGCTGAGTACATCTAAGTGTATGCTACCATCTCCTGTGCCCATATTGAGACTCAGTACTATGGCTCACAAGGTGCAGTGAGCACCCACTTGAATAGATTGATGCTGCCATGGTGAGTGGGTGTGTGGTGCACCTGGGCTAAAGGCACGGGATTAGGGCAGATCTCACACTCTCGCCAGAAGTGGGAGGTAACAATTGCAGTTCCACCATCACTGGGAGAGATGGTGTACACAGTGGTTCAGAGCATGAGCCCTGGAATCAGACATAACCTGCAGAACGTGTCTGAGTGTTACTGCTTGCAAGACTTTGGGCAAGTGATAAGCTCTGTAAGTTTCATTTTACAGGTGAGAACAATTAAATAGGAAAAACTTGTAAGGCAATTAGCAAAGAGCTGGCATATAGAAAACACTCAGTGACAGGGGAGACAAAAAGCACACTCATTCTCATAGTCATAGCTCATGTCATCAGATCCATGTGGTTTCTGTGCTTGTGGTGTGAGTACAAACAGCAGGGAGAAATTGAATTGCTTTATTTCCTAAGCTGAAAAGTTGTTGGTAGGTGGGATCTGTCAGAGTTCATCCATTGATGAGTAATGCTTTTATCTATTGTCAGTTGCCTCTTTCTTCCATCTTTCACAGTGGTTGGGCTACCTCTTTCCAGTCTACACACCCCACCTGCCCTCTACTGCTCCCACATCTCCAGCCAGTTAGAAAATGAACTTTGACTATAACTTCTTAAATTGTCCTTTCTCTCTCTCATTTCCTCTGAGTTCCATTTGACTTCTCTTTCCCCTTTTAAAACCCTCAATGAAAGCTTCCTTTCAGGACTCTCAGCTACAACAAAAACGATGCAACTCTAAAGAATGGAGAGGGCAGGGTTGAGCTGGTCCCAGGACGGAGAGTGCCCAGAGCTCTTTATGCCTCTCTTTGTTTAAATGCCCACTCTTTGGGCCATGGGGCATGAGATTCAGGATTTGCTGAACTTCAGACACCTACCCACTTCTGTGGTGAAGGAACAGGATTTATTTCTGAAAGGTGGGGCTAAAAATAGGGGATGAACAGATGCAGAAATTGTGAGAATAATTACCCATTGAGCAGTTGCATTTAGAATTCTTGTTTGACAGTTTTTTTTTTTAATCCCTCAGCACTTTGAAGCTATCATCTCATTGTTTTCTGACCTCTGTAATTGCCAATGAGAAAGATGTTGTTGTTCTACTTGTCCTTCCATTGTAAGTAAATTGTACTTTTCCTTTGGTGGTTTTAAGATTTTTTCTCTTTGATTTTGGTGTTCTGCAATTTTACTATGATTCTAAGTATGAATTTATTTTTATTTATTTTGCTTAGGACTCAAGCTTCTTCAATCTGAAGATATATGTCTTTCTTCAGGGATGTGCACAAAAAAGAGACATTGCTGCACAACATAATAATGGCAACAATTAAAATTTATCAAGCATTGGCAGAGATGTGGGAGAAGCTAATGGTGGGAATCTGTAAACTATTGTAACAATTTTGGGGTGCGATCTGGGGATATTAGCAAAACAGGATATTTTATAACCTATGATCAGGCAATTAGGCTTTTGGCTATCTGCCCTAGAGAAAACTTTCATTTACAGAAAAGCGATATACACATAAGGCCACTAAGTGAAGCTATGTTTGTAACAGCAGAAAGAGAAAGAGACACACACACAGATATTAACCAAAATGTCTGCCAATAGAGAATGAATGTATCAATTATGGTATATTCATAAGTAAAATCCTAAGCAGCAGTTAAGATGAATGAATCAAGTATACCAACATGAGATAGATAAATTGGGAAAACAAAATGGGAAATACAAAAAGCAAATAATAGATGGCAAACACAATATGATGCCTAGGGTATAAATTTTACAACCCACAATACTATATTACGTATTGTTCAATAAGCAGAAACCATATGTCTCACACTCTGTCTACAATACAATAGAATAAAAAAATTGACACAAGAAAAGAAGATATCAAAAAATTTCTATCCTCTTTGGAGTATAAAGTATTTGAAATAATCCCTGGGTTGAAGAAAAAAAAAAATAAAAGCTATATAGAAGTGGTTGACAATATTGTCCAAACCCAATTTTGTTTGGATAGATAAGTGGGAGACTGATGAAAAGCCTAGGGTTTCTGCAAGGTCACAAGTCCTAAAAAGCAAAAATATTTGGTTTGAGTATATTTTGGATCTCTGTTTGTGACCACGGCTTCTACTGGCTTCTGACATGGGGCAAAAAGAGGAAGAGTTGGGTTACACACACACCCTCAAACCTCCCTGTAGTAATGGGTAAGAAAACACAATAGAAGATAATAGAATGTTGCAGAATGCAGAGGGATGTAAAATGGACAGTATTATATATAGAGAAACCTACAGTATAGGAGAGAGGGCATCAAGGGCAGTCTCATGCTGGGAGCTGGTATGACCAAACACAGGCAGATGCCAAAGCCCCATCAGGGCCATGGCTCCGTGCTCTTGAGTGAGCACAAGACCTAGCCAAGTTGAAGAGAAAAGTAAAAATATGAGGATGATGTTGGAGGAAGTCCTGTTCTAGTTGTGGGGCTGGGGGTAGGGAGAATGCCACAAAGTAGAGAGAAAGAGTGATAAGGTCAAAAGAGGAATGGCTCAGAATGCCATGTCCCTAGAAAGGGGAATCAGGTGGTATATTACTCTAAGGCAGCTGAAGAGTAAGGCCAGAGTGTCCTGGCTTCCTTACTTTGGGAGGTTAGGACTCTCTGTGGAAGTGACAATAGAAAGGCAGGGTACTTGAACTAAACAGAGCCTTCAGGCAGAACTGTTTCTCCTGCCTAAATTTAGGTGCTAAATGAACAATAAAATGAGAACCTCTACTACAAGCAGTTTTGAATAAGATATCTGAGGCCATTACATTCCTGGGGATAACATGGAGAGGGGCAAAAATGAAAGACCACTGGCAAGTGAGAACAATTTTTTGGTCCAGCTCCATTGAGATCAAAGAAGGAAACGTAATATTCCTTCAGCCCATTTTAGGTTTTGGCAAAGCCAAACCGCATACTCAGAGCTTTCTGGGTTCTCTCCTCCATGCCATCCAGAAGACAAGCTGTTACTGTAGAATGCAAAAGTAGGGAGATGGGAGCATACTGTTTATTAATTTATGAAAAAATTGGATATTAACACAGAAACTTTAATTACTAGAAATTGTTGAATTCTCTATGTTTGTTTATTGTGGAAATTAAACCTTTGGGGATGGATCAAAAGTATCTGGAAATCACTTAAACTGGTTGATAACTAAATGTAATGTGCCTTGGATATTATAACTGAACTGTGCTATAATCCAATTGTATTTTTGTGTGTTTTAAGTGTTAGCTCTGGGGATCACTGCATAAAAACTATTTTACAAACTTCTTGAATGGGAATTCTCGACCATAACATCTGGTATATTACTTTGATAATTTCAGATGTAAATTGATTTTATGTTCTGACATTTTGATTGATTTGGGGAAAACTGAGGTGTGTTCCCAGATTCATGTTGGTAAATGCTTAACAATGGGCTCTCTGAGCAGAAAGCCCTGACTTACAATGTTTGCTAATTTCCAGGGTATAAATACTCATACCATAGCTGATTTCAAGCTATGAACATGATGTCAATGAATGTAGAATTGGAAAGAGATGTGCATGGTTGACTCTCGTGAGTTGGTCCAGGCTAGCTCCAGTGCACCACTGTGTATACCCGTGGGCCTCTGTGAGACTAGAGATTATTACTAAACATACTGCTCTATAAATATGCAATGGCAACAGTGAAAAGAACAATATAATGGGAAATAAAATAAATTCAAATTGCAGAACTCAAATAGGAAAAAAAGACAATGGATTTTTGTTTTGGAAACTTTGGGAGTGGTAAATGTCTGTATTCTATACATTTTATTGTCTTTTATTAAGCAAGCAGGGTACCTCTGTATAATATGGAATGTTCTGAATTCTTAGCTTCCTTGATGTTCCCCAAGGCAGAGGCTGGGGCTTTTTTCTTTTGAGATATTGGTGCTAAGATGATACTGGTTGGTGGGACCTGCACGTTGTAAAGCCAGTTTCTGGATACAAGAAAGAAGAAAAAATATGGAGCCTCTGAATTTTGGAGAAAAAACACTGAAATTTAGACCTGTGGTTTGATATGACAGTATATAGCATTTTGGAGTTAACATTATTAAGACAAAAAGAACTTATTAAATAGAGATGAATTAGATATGTCATTAAGAATCCACGACCATTTTTTTTTTTTTAAAGAAAATTTATCTGTTCTCTCCATACTGTGATTTATCTGGTTGGGTCTTTTTGCTGTCATCCTGCCAAATTCTGGTCAGAGAGTGGAACAATCTTATTTGTAGATCTGGTGCTATGAAAGTTTCTAAATCTATTCTCCAATAAAACAAGTGCCTGCTGGGAGGATAGTTGATTCCATATCTTTGGGCAGGGAAAAATTCAGCATAAGCTTGGGAATTGTTCATGTTGAAGAAAAGCAAAGTTGCATTAGGACATCAGAAATATGTAATTACATAATGATGCAAAAGGGAAGATAAAATGGAATTGCCTAAAAGAAACACCTAAATTTTTGAAATTGTTTACTAAGAAGGTTATGCACCGATCAACCTAAATTATGCGTGGTCTCCACTTAGGTTTTTCAGACAAACAGTTAAAAAAATACAAGTGTTTTTTTCTATAAGAACCCAAACTTTTAGGAGGGGTATCGCAGAATGTTATAACAATTCCAAAAATCTCTGAGAAATGTAGTTTATTTGATAGGAAAAGGATGCATGGAAATTGAAGAGAATCAGGATTTCTGAGGATGCTGGGTATGACCTTTAAAAATTGTTTCCCTTATCTTCCTGTAGTGAATTACAACCTTTCCTAAGTGGTTTCCAGCAGTAGTTGTACAACGTATGGAGGTGGGGGACAACCTGTGAAAGCTGTGCTGAGTTTTATCAAGCAGCCAGGATGTACACTATTGCAAGTTATATCATGCTATTCATGGACAATTTATTCAGCAATGATTCACCCTGAGCAGGGTCTCTGATACTCATTATGTAGTATATATATTTTTTATCACCACATGGCTGTGTGCCTTCTCTGTCACATGGCTCTATGAACTCAGATGACAAATCAGAACCAGGCTCCTCTACCACTAATGGCCTTCCTGTGACTCACTAGAAGGAAAGAAAATCTTATAGATACATAAAAGGTTAAATGGACAGTAATGAACAGAAAACATTGAGTTGGCAAAATTAAACAGGAAAAAAAATATGTTGGAGAAGTATTATAACTAGTCAAAAAGGTAAAAAGAGAAAGATACAGCAAAAAAATGGAAAATATGCCCTAAAATGTAAAATTTAAGTTAGCTGCTCTTTTTAAAGGAAATTTTAAAATTAAGGAAATGTTAGAAATAAGTGAAGAAACAGAAAGTAAAATTATGGGGGTAAATTTGACCATAAAATAGATGAGGAAAAACATGCTTCCACCAAAATCAGAAACAAAAGTATAAAAATTAAGTGAAAAATTGGTCAACTTATTGCCAGTCCATGTTTATAAAAAGTAAATGTGCAATAAAATAAATTTTAAAACGGGTCAGTTTAACAACAGTTGGGGCCTATGGTAACATCTTGTTCTTTGCAAAATCTGCATCTTAGACACATACTATGGTTTACACAAAATTGGAAGAAAACTAAGTAGGTTCAACATCAACAGTGGAAAGCACAGTGCCAAATATATACAACAAGGAGAGCAAATAAATGTTCAAAAGGAGGTGGAAGTAGATTTGGGCAAGAAGTCAGCAGCACTGTGGGACTGTCTGGTGGATGGCATGATGAAGGTACTGGTTAAGAAACTAAGTAGAATAAAGGAAAGAATAAAGAAAGGAGGACTTTTGGTTTGACATAAATATATGAATCCAAGGATGGGTATATGAGAGCATCTGAGTACTGCCAATGGCCAAGGTCAATCACAGAATTGGAAGATTTGCCTTCCTTTGTCTCCTCTACTTCTCTCCTCTGGCTGACACTATGAGAACTTACCCTTAGGGTTTACAAGTTGAATTCTATTTGTAGTGATCAAGACAGCCTATTGCTTTAAACAAATGTCCCGACTTTTTTCCTTTTTCCACTAAAAAAAAGGCAAGACTCTCCTGAAGAGAGGGTATAAAAGATGACTGTCAATGTATGAGTATCTAGTTACTAACATAATTTATGTCCTGTTCTGGACACCACTGAAACCCATTTGCCCTTATGTATATAAAAAATCCAGGGGTTCTATCTTTAGACCTCAGCCAGTGGGAGAAGTAGAGTCCTTGGTGTGGTTTCTTGCCTTTGTGACAGACTTTGGTGTTAATTGCTAAAAAAAGACACGATTGTCAGTGTGTGTGATGTAATTCATTATGAACACCCAGAAAAAAAAACATAGAGTTGTTTTGAGGAGTTCAGATTCTTTCTTTCACAGGTTGGGGAGTTAAGGTCGTTTTTAGAGAATAAATATCCCATTTCCGTAGTCATCGGTAGTTAGGCCGTGCCACAGGGCCAATGGAGATCCATGATGGAGGCTATGAGGCGACACCTGGAGCAGGGAGGAGCAAGGTGTCCCAAACTGTGGCTGAGAGCAGTACTGTTAGGTATAACCAGATGATGCTGAGGAAAAAGGAGACAAGTGCTCAGGGAGCAGCACCTAGACATGCAATTCACTCCGCAGGAGGGGTCAACTGGATGGAGCATATACTGGTTCAGAGTCTTCAGGGCACTTAACAGCACCAGAGCCGACTCGCCACATCATTGGACATTGTTGGGTTAAGTGTTTAATCCATCCAACAATACTTCCAAGTTTGTGTGATTTGGAATAAACCAAATTGTTCCCATGCCTGACCCAGCCACAGACTACATAAACAGCATTTTTCTTCATCCACTGATGTGTGCTAAACATTTACTATGCTATGCCCTGTTTGGTATTGCATATGTCTTATTTAGTCATAATGCAGCTCTTTGAGATAGTATTTTATAGAGGAGAAAAATAACCTTCAGAGAACAACTCAAGAGTCACATAGCTACTAATTGGAGGACCTGGGACTCTGATGCTCATTCAGATTTTGTTCCTCAGCATTCATTTCCTGGTATATTGCAATGAACCGAAACTGCCTGCTGTCCCCCTGCAGGGCTAGCAGGCCTTATGGGTGCCTCCTTCAGGGATGGGTGATGCCTGCTGTTGCTGCCCTTTCTCCCAGATAAATGGCCAAGATGCTCCTATGTGGAATCTGGTCACTGGTGACCATTGGTGGTGAGTCAGGGGGTCATGGGAACTGTTGGCATTGAATACCTATACCACACATGGCCCCTTCCAATCTAGGTGGGCAAGTCCAAAAGGTCACAGCTTTTGATGGAAATCTATAACTTGAACAAATCCCTGGTTCTCAATCCTCTAGTTGGGCTCCTGATTTTTACTAGATCCTGATTCCCCCCCTAATTTGCTCCACTGTCTTTTTTGTTCATCTAAATAAAAATTGGCTGCCATTATTGAGTGCTTACTAAGTGACCTTTATATATATATTTAATTTTTACAAAAACCCTTTGAGATACGTAGCTTTATTATCCAAGTTTTACGAAAGGAGGTATGAATCAGCCCAAGATTCCATAACTAGTTAGAAGTGAGGCTGGGATTTGAACCCTACAGTCTGAATCACTGGCTTTCTTGACTTACCTATTGGCATGCCAACCCTGGGTTCTTGACTTTACCAACTCGCCTGACTCCATACACTACTGCAGTTCTTCTTCCTGGCTTCAACTCAATGACTCACAGGCAATGTGGGCACCTCAATTTCCATCAACAGTCTTTTGTTTTTTAAACTGATCATATCCCTTAAATGAATACCTCCTGCCCAGAAGTTTCCTGAGGTCCACTGGTGACACCACCTAAGTGTTCTGGATTTAACTTTTTAAAACTTGAAATAACCTCTGCTCCACCTAAGACCTACGGCAATATTGAAAACCAGGGTTAACTCAATTGTAAAGCCAGGCATACCCTGAGTTGGTTTGCTGGGTCAGTGTCTGTCTAGACTATTCCTTACCTTTTCAGAGACCTGCTGAAATCCAAATATAAGATACTGGTTTCTTGTGCTTTGTGACAATAACATGTATTACTTAGGGTAGGCTGGGCTACAGTAATAAATCTACCCACAATTGATTAATGACTCAAAGTAAATAAAAATTTGTGTTTTGGCTCAGGTGACAGTCCTGGGCTTTTGGGTGGTTTGGCTGGGCATTTCTCTTCCACATAGCCATTTTCAGATTTAGGATGACAGACATGCCACTGTCCTCAGCACAGGGATTCCAATGTCATCGTTGTCACCCCTCTCTCGGTCAACTAGAAAGGCAAAGAGTATGGAGGGATGCACAAGGGTTTCTATGAGTCACAACCAGAAGCACACACATCACATCCATTCATATTACATTGGCTGAAATTCAGATATAGAGTCCATAGCTGCAAGGAAGGCTGGGATTATCATCTATGCTCAAGAAGAAAAACAGATTTTTGGTGACCAGCAAACTGTTTCTGCCATTCTCCACCTATGTTAAGTTATAGCCTTTAGGTTTCTATTTTAACTTTCCTTTTGGCTTTGCTCATCTGTATTTCCCTGGATTTAACTTTCATATATTTATAGTTTGCACTTTGAGTGTGTTTATTCTTTAAATCAGCTATGAAAGGTGACAGGAAAGAAATAAGGTAAATAAGTAACAATATGAAGAATATAGTAGGAAATGACAAGTTATAAAATAACTTCTGTTTCTTCTATATCATGTGGAAGAAAAAAATGGGAAGATAGCAGGTTGTTTAGATTTTGAGGAAAGCCATACATTTGGGTAACATATAGTCTTAAGTCCCTGGAAATTTATCCTTTCTACATAAATATTCTCATGTAAATTGTAATATGAGTAATCTATACCTTTCTGGTGACTAGGCACATTATAGGTATAAAATGAGGAGTGTAACCTTCCATGCTTACCTGAAATTCTAGTTCCAGAATTTTTCATGAGGACAGAGCCAATAAATATTATTTTATTTATAAACATATATAATTAGAACATTAAATGCAAAGCCTCTCTCATTTGTATTTAAATGTTATTCATTACTAATTAATTTATTCCATTCTACCCTTCAGACTTGAATAAAACATTCTTAGGATGAATTTCACTAATAAAACTTGTCAAATTAATTATTGGAAGTTTGAATAATGGAATAATATGCAATAATTAAAGAAGGAATGAAAGCTATATTCGTTTGACATTGAATAATCTCCAAGGCATGTAAATGAAGAAAGCAAGGTCCAGGGATCCTGGGAGGATATGAAAATTTGCTTAAAACCAAGTCCTGGTTTATCTTCATAACAATGGCTGCTCATTTTCAGATGAAGGGAAAAGGTAGATTAAGTAGATGTGTGTCTCTATTGCTTCTTTACTAAAGATAAAACCAACTGTTTCATGACAGTCACATCATAAGGTTTCTACTCAGATACCTCTGGGAAAGGAAGAATCAAGATAAAACTCTTTGAAGAAAAATAAATCTGGAACTCCAGTATGAAGTTGGAATATGAATGTTAGCGAGAGACAGTAATCTTCTTCTCCTGGATATCACAAGAAAGCAATAAATGGGGTTTGGGAAATCCATTAAACACTATTTCTAGAAAAACCAGAGACAGATGGATCTAAGTTTCAAAAGAATTAGGGCTGCCAAAGGCAATTGAAATAAATCCAGAAGCTGCTTAGGGGGAAGTGAGTAGAAAGGTGGCCCTAGGGTAGTGGATCTCAAAACTATACTTCCTGCAGATCAGGGCTCACTATGAAGTGATAGACATATATCTCTTGCACATAGCCCTCCGAAGACAGGATGGAAACTGAGCAGAAACTATGTGAGATGAGAGAGGGAAGGCAATGAAGACACATGGCTAACAGCAAGTAATGGCAGATCTCAGAATATGCCAAAAAAATAAAAAAACAACCTTTTGCAAACAAGACAGGAAATTCAACTAATTTTTAATGCTGGGAAAAAATTAAAGTAGCTGATTCCGCATCCATGGAAAGATACCATTTAAAATGTCAGCAAAGCATGTATCTGATGAGGAAAAGTTACAATGCAACAGAAGAAAATTTTAGCCAAATATTGTGCCATGAGTTTAATAAAAATGTAAGAAATCAATTTCCTCTAGGAAAGAAGATGGCCAAACAGAAATTCAAGGACCCAAGGAAGAGATGAAACGTGAGCTCTCAAAAAGAAATAAGGAAGAAAAAAAAAAACCTGTCACAGAAATGAAGACTAAATTGAATGGAATAAAATGGACAAGAGACAACGCAAAAAAACATAACAAGTGGTCTAGAGCATACTATATTAGTTTCCTAGGGTTGCTGTTACAAATGACCATAAACTGCATGGCTTTGAATGATAGGAATGGGTGGGCCACGGTGGCTCAGTGACAGAGTTTCCCAGTGCCTGCCCATGCAAAAAAAAAATAATAATAATAGTGGTAATAAATGATATGAATGTATTGTCTCAATTCAGGAGGCCAGAAGTCTGAAATCAAGGTGTCAGCAGGGTTGGTTCTTTCTGGAAGCTCTGATGAAGCAACTGTCCCTGCCTTTCTCATAGATTTTGGTGGTCAGTGGTAAGCCTTGTAGTTCCTTGGCTTGTAGATGCATCATCCAGTATCTGCCTTTGTTGTAGATGCATCATCCAGTCTCTGCCTTCATGTTTGCATTGTTTTCTCTGTGTTTCTGTATCCTCTCATATCATAAAGACAGTCATTGTATTTAGGGACTACCCTAACTTCAGGAAGATTTCATTTAAAAATCCTTAACGAACTACATTTCCAAAGATCCTACTTCCGAATAAGATCACATTCTGAGGTTCTGTTTTTTATTTTAGGGTGGGGGGTAGGCAGAGGGACTGCACTATTCAATCCATTACAGAAAGACATTAGAAAATTAGCTAGAATGAAATGTGAATAAGGAAAAACTTTTAAAGATCAAGAAAGAAAATGATAGATTTAGAAGGCAAGCAAAAGAGATCTAATGCACACACACCTTGAACCACCAAAGTATAAATTTCCAATACAGGAACAGAACAGAATATTTATATGATTTCAATCAGAACAGAATATTTTAAGTATAATTACTTTAAAACTTCCCTTAACTAAAAGAAGGTAGAAGTATATATGAATCTCCATAGGAAAAGGTCTACCTTGTGCCAGGGAAAACTTATTTAGAATGGTCATATCTGAGACATGTCCCAGAAATGTTCTTGGACTTTAAAAATAGAAAAAAAAATTCATTTGGTAATTAGGCCAAAAGGCGAAAAGTAACAAAGCCAGCCACAAATTTCTCAGAGTTATGTTTCAACATCAGGAAACAGTGGGACAATATTTATAAGATACTCAAGGATATAGAAAAGTGTGAGCCAAAGATGTGCCATCCAGTCAAGTTGTCACTAAAGTATAAAGGACTCATGAAACATGGTTTCCATGGGATCTTCTTGAAAGAACTATGTGGTAGTTAGATTCAGTTGTCAACTTGGCCAGGTGAAGGCACCTACTTCTGTTGCTGTGGACATGAGCCAATGGTAGGTGAACCTCATCTGTTGCTGATTTACATCTGCAGTCGGTTAGGAGGCGTGCCTGCTGCAATGAATGACATTTGACTTAATTGACTGGGGCTTAAATGAGAGAGCACAACGTAGCACAGCCAAGCAGCTCGGCATTTCTCATCTTGCACTCGCAGCTCAGCCCAGGCCTTTGGAGATGCAGAAAGAAGTCACCCCGGGGAAAATTGTTGAAACCCAGGGGTCTGGAGAGAAGACCAGCAGAGACCATCCTGTGCCTTCCACATAAGAAAGAGCCTCAGTGGAAAGTTAGCTACCTTTCCTCTGAAGAACTAACAAAATAAATCCCCTTTTAGTAAAAGCCAATCCATCTCTGGTGTGTTGCATGTGGCAGCTAGCAAACTAGAACAAACTACTAAAGCATTAACTTTAGCCTATGAAGAGACAACTGTAGAAACCATGCCAAAAGAACCAAAATAGTCAGTTAGAACTAAGATGTATGTGGAGATTTAGGTGACAGATCTGAGTATATAACTTAACGTGCCCTGGTAATGTATAAATAATTCAATAAAAATGGGAGGGAAAAGGGTAAAAAGAAAATAAAAGTAAATAAGCAGATTACCTCATCTGTAATAGCTGGGAGCCAAAGAACATCATTCAAATTTGACAAATCAAGTTATAGCATGTTTAATAGTGTGAGCACTAAGAAAAACAATTTTATTGATAAAATAACGGGTGAAGAAAAGAGAGAGGAGAGAGAAGAGGAAACACATGTCTCGTTGCTTGAAGAAATAGAGAACAAAGCACATTTTATAAAATTATAATCATAAGATTAGGCTAATGAGAACAGAAATGCAAACTGCTTGATCATTTTGCAAAAGTACAAAATGCTGAAATTGCAGTCAAATAAAACACTAAGCTTACTCGATACCAAAATTTACATAAAATAGCAAAGAATAAAAGGCAGGATCAAAAGCATACATCAACATATTGGATGCCTCAAGCCATCAGACATGGCTTCCCAAGTTGCCTTTGTGTCCTGGAGTGCATTTTATCCTCTGGAATGATATGTGCTCACTAGTGTAGGACAGGTTTTGTGGTCCTCAGGTCATAGAGCCCTGCTCTCACTCTATGACTAACCTCCATCCTTCAACTCAGGCTGAATAAACTGAAGGTTTATTCACAATACATCCACTACACAACCCGGTGTAAATGCTTGAAAGCTTTGTTAGATCGGTAACGAATACAAAGCAACTTCTGCTACTTTCATTTGTCTTGAAACTAGTTAATTGCATTGTCAATATTTGCAAGATTTCTTGCCAGGATTTCAGCCCCAGGCATCCCCAAAGAGGGATAATGCTATCCTTTCCACAAATCTTCTGAAGAACTATGCATGCAAATCAAATAAATCACACACTGCAATAGTTAAAAACAAACAAACAAAAAACCCCTACAGAACATTTAATAACATGACAGAACAAAGACTGAATGTATTTGCTATGTTACTGAACATAAATGGGCTTAATGCGCTTATTAAAGAAAAAAGATTTTCAGATTTGGTCACAAAGCAAACTGTAAACAAGAGAAACATTTAAAACACAGTGACGCAGAAAAGTTGAAAAGAAAATGATGGGCAAAAGCATACTTGGTGAGTGCCCTTCCATAAAAACAAAACATAACACCCAAAAAACAAAATCAGTGCTCTTTATATAATGCTAGTGTACAACTAACACAAAAGTCATGAATATCTATGCACCAGATTAAAAAAATGGTAACATTTATTAATCAGAAATTACAAGACACGAAATAAAAACCATAGAAATACATTAGCAGTTGATGACTGATTTATTTCTCTGAGTCCATGATAGATCTTGAAGACAGAAAATGAGCAAAGATATAGAAATCATAACACAATTAGTAAGATAAAAATGATTGATATGCATGGATCTATTACTCTTAAAAATACTGGCAACTACAGAAAATTCAAGAAAACTGACCACATATTAGCTCTGAAGAAATTAATAACATTAAAAATGCTGGATCTTTTCTCTTGAAAATTAAACACCCCCCAAAACAAAACAAAACAAAACAAAACACCACCACTGCCAGCACATCTCTCTTGAACAATTTTTTGATCAAAGATAAAATACAAACCAAAATTACAATATTTTGAGAAAACAGAGGAAATGAAGACACTACCAATCAGATGGGATGCAAGTAAAACCATGCTGACATGAAAGTTAATAGCCTTAAATTCTTATATCAGTAAGAAAAGAAAGAATGAACGTACATGGTACAAGTATCCAACTCAAAAATATTTAAAAAATAAACAATGAAATAAACCAAAGAAATGCAGAAATTAATGAATATAAAAGCAAAAATTAATGAAATCAAAGAGGGAAAGCCTAAGAAATAAATCTAGAAGTTTTTCTTTATAAAAAACTATGTAAAAAAAAACCTATGTGAAAGAAAACTACTAAGTTATATGCTCAAGAAAAGAAGGGAAAGCACAGATATGTAACAAAAAAATGATATGGGGGGAAAGAATGACAACAGCAGAAGATATTTAAATAATCAAATCTGCAGTATTTTGAAAATCTGGGTAAAATGGAAACTAAAACTATACATGCTTCTCCAAATACCCCATGCTGTCCACCACCTATGCATCTAGCTCATGTTATTTCTTTCTTCATGAAGCGGTCATCTCCGTCTCTTTGCTCACAAGCCTAAAATAATTTTTTAAGGTGTGTGTGGCTGCTGTGTAAATACCACATAATGGTTTGGCTTAAATAACAGGAATTGGTCTCATCTCACAGTTTCCAAGAATGAAAGGCTCATTGACCCGCAGGGTCGGTAGCTTTCTGGCAGGCTGGCAAGCCTTCGGGTTCCTTGGCTTTCCGGTCACTCGGTGACGTATTCTCCTTTCCCTTCTAGGTTCCAGTAGACTTCCGGCTTGTCCCTGTGGCCTTCTCTCTAAGGCCTCCAGAAATGGGATTAAGACCTATTCTGATTCAATAAACCACATCTTAACTAAAAATGGTATCTTCCAAAGGTTCCTACTTACCGTGGGTTCACACCTACAGAAATGGGAGTAGGATTAAGAATTGTTTTTTTCTGGGGTACATAATTCAGGCTACTACAATACTCCTTCATATATTTTAAATGTGCTTCAATAGTTGGATAGATTTACAGACAAGGAGAGGGAAGGTTGAAGAATGAACATGACATTTCTCACGGCCTCTGTGAATGGCCTACATGAAGCTTAAGTACTGATTTGGTCATAGTCTGAAAGCATGTTACAAGTTTATCTAAGACTGAAGAAAAAGACCGAGATAATTCACATTGCCACTTGCCAACTGAAATTCACTGCCATTTGGCAACTTGCTAGATTACAAAGAGAGCGTGTGCGGTTAACAACATCCACCCCACCTGCTCCCACGCTTCTCTGCACCACCCACACAACACTAATGATGCTGTGGGCAAAGGAAGGAATTCATTAAAAACCAGGGAACCTGGAAGCTCCTTTCTCAAAGATTTTTTTTTTTTTTTTTTTTTTTTTACAAATTCTAGCATTTCGCTGTACTCAATTACAAATAAATTGGTTCTGGGATCAAAAATTGTGGGGAACTATGAATTGTGTTTCATTTGTGTGGAATAACAGTACATGTTAGAGGCTTCCAGGAGTCTACCAATTTATGGAAACTAGTTTCTGTTTAGCTTTAAAACAGCATTTCCCTATCTGATTTGACCACAGAATTCTTTTTACACATCACAGCTCTCATGCTGCATGGAACACATATTGGCATATGCTCCCTTAGAATGTCCTCATTTTAAGAGTTGACTAGAAAAGATGCAAAATATTGCTTAAAAATATTAGTGATAAGTATTTGCTCAGTGGTCAACTTTCTATAGTGTGAGTAACAATTTCTCTTAATTAATTGCCTAGGCAATTACAATTTACAGCTGCTTTGTAAATTGTCTTCTCTGGGAAGGAGAGGTCTTTTTGCCAAATTCTTTCCCAGTTACTGATGTGGTTGTAATGGAAAGGGCACAGTATTAAAAGTCAGTTACTATCTGTGGGGATCAGGTTATCCATCTGTACATTGAGCTCAGGATATTTGTACTGTATGTCTTTCAGAATTTCTGTGACAGCAAATAAAATGTGACAGTAAATGTGAAATGTAAAGTGCAAAATCAGTAGAGTTGATATTTTTATTTCATATAAATTTATATTTTATATTATTTTTGCATGGTACTTTAAAAAATCAGGGATCACAGATCTCAGTTATCTTGTGTTCTTCAGGGTCAGCATGACCTGACGACTGGTTAGTCAAAACCAGGCAGATTGATGTTGCCAGGAAAAACATCCTGCATTGTTATTGACTGTATAACAGCAGGATCCAAACATTTTTTATTTTCGCTTTATTTTAAACTCCTTGAATTCAAGTAGATTTTGTTTTCACTTATACTGATGTCATTTTCAGATGGGGGAGATCATGGTTTTCTAGATCCTATAAACTGATTGAGATACAAATAATCTAGTTGTAAAGGCAAAAAATGACTCATTACATAACAATAATAATAGAAATTTTCAGTTCCAAATGGACCAAGTCTATTTTATTTTCCAAAAAATATACTGTCTAAATAAATAGCCATTAGAGGGAGCTCTGGTTGCAGTTTAAAATAAAGTTATCCTCAACAAGTAGATATTAACAAAAAAAAATCAACTCCAAGAGTCCATGTTTTAACAGAGGTGCAGAGACTACTAAAAAAAAAAAAAGAAAAACAAAACTAAAAATATACTCAGTTCTCCTTAACAGCACCGTTATTTTGTATATATGAACTGCATGGGACCAAGCTTGCTTCATGGAGGACAAGAAGTGAAATCGTACGGAGATATAGGTGTGTAGAAAGGCACTGACTTTGCACTCTAGTTTACCATGAAGTAGCTGTTTCCTGAGTCAGCCTTTTCCCCTCTCAACAATCTATTCCTCTCACTAACAGCAAAGAGGATCCCAGAGATTAGTTGTGATGGTTAAGTTCATTTGTCAACTTGGCCCGATTACAGCAACCAATTCTTTGGTCAAGCAAGCACTGCCCTGATTATTACTGTGAGGATACTTTGTGGATTCACATCACCAGTCAATTACGTCACCAGTCAATTATATATAATCATCTATGACTGTTATATCGACCATAAACTGAGGAGACTGCCTTCAATAATGAGAGATATCTCATTCAATCAGTGGAAGACCTTAAAAGAAGAACTAATGAGTCCAGTAGTCAGAAGGAATAATTTCTATCTCTACATTAGCCAGGCAGCATCTCCTGGGGAATTCATCAGAAAACTTCATTGGAATTCCCAGTTGGCAGCCTGCCCTATGGAATTCGGACTTACCCACCCCACAGTCACACGAGCCAATTCCTATAATAAATCTTATAACATTTATGAGATTCTGTTTCCCTGTTGGTTCTGTTGCCCTGGAGAACTGTGACACATTGTGCTAGTGTCTTAAATGGATTGGTGTCTGTGGACATTTTGTAGGAGATGGAGAATTCTATGAAATTTTTAAAGTTTATTTTTTTTGGAAAGACCACTAAACTATCTTGAAAAAGTTATGTTCGCAAAAGATGATGGTCTTGAAGAGACTATTTTAACCATATTCTCAGTCAGGTGGATGTTATTCTCATAACTAGCTTCTGCCACGGGTTTTCAGGGTTGTACTGGTATTTGTATTAACAATTATCTTGGCACCTAGTGATCTCTGTCTTGAAGTCCCAGCACTGAACTTTTAATGTGTTGTTAAGTGTGTCTGGCTGACAGCAGATCAGTGTTGTCAAAATGACAATAGTTGAAGTATAATTACCATTTAGTCATGTTATAAAAGCAAATTTTCACTTTAGTGGGGATAATATGCATTGAAAGCATTGCCATAGAATAAGCTTTGGAGGTGTAAGTCATTTTGCAAACTGAGATTCTGATTTGACATAATGAAAATTGCTGCAGAAGAAGAATGTACTTACTGGTTTCATTTCTTGGACTAATGAGAAGAGAACAGAACAATAATATATAACTAATGCATCCATACAAGTCAAGACTGCATGACAATACATAGTGTGTTGAGTAAGCCATATACAATGGATTTTTTTTAAACTTTTTTTTTTATTGGTAATATAACATACATACAAAGCAAAGAAAGAAAAAACCATTGTCTTCAAAGCACTCTTCAACAAGTGCTATAGGACAGACCCCAGAGCTTGTCATGGGCTATACCATACTATCATCTCAGAGTTTTCCTTCTAGCTGCTCCAGGATACAGGAGGATAGAAGGAATAAATATTTCTTTTATCATCACAATTGACTTTTTTATTTTTTGTGAAAAATAACACATATAAAAAGCAATACATTTCAAAACACAGCACAAAACTTAGTTGTGGAACAGATGTCAGAGTTTGGTATGGGTTACAATTCCACAATTTTAGGTTTTTATTTTTAGCTGCTCTAAAATACTGGAGACTAAAAGAAATAACAACTTAATGATTCAGCAGTCATATTCATTTGTTAAACCCTACCTTCTCTGAATAACTCCACCATCAGCTTTGATCCTTCTTTCCTTCTCTTTAGGGGTATTTGGGCAATGGCCATTCTAACTTTTTCATGTTGGAAGGGGCTGTCAATAATATGGGTTAGGGAGATGGAACTATCTAATGTTCTGGAGAGGCTGGGCCCTCTAGGTTTCAGGACTTATCTGGGCCAGGGACCCATCTGGAGGTTGTAGGTTTCTGGAAAGTTAACCTAGT
The DNA here is from genome assembly GCF_023851605.1 of Tamandua tetradactyla. Classification (NCBI taxonomy): domain Eukaryota; kingdom Metazoa; phylum Chordata; class Mammalia; order Pilosa; family Myrmecophagidae; genus Tamandua; species Tamandua tetradactyla. Next base: position 47,589,173 of record NC_135341.1, on the reverse strand, counting down.
GCATGGAACCTTTGTAGAATCTTATATATTGCCCTAGGTATTCTTTAGGATTGGCAGGAATGGTTTTGGTAAGTTTTGATAGGTAGCAATGCCTAACTGAAGCTTACATAAGAGTGACCTCCAGAATAGCTTCTTGACTTTATTTGAACTCTCTCAGCCACTGATACTTTATTAGTGACACTTCTTTTCCCCCTTTTGGTCAGGATGGAATTGTTGATCCCTCAGTGCCAGGGCTGGACTCATCCCTGGGAGTCATCTCCCATGCCGCAAGGGAGACTTCCACCCCTGGATGTCATGCCCCACATAGTGATGAGGACAGTGATTTAACTTACAGAGTTTGGCTTAGAGAGAGTGAGGCCACATCTGAGCAACAACAGAGGTCCTCCAGAAGTAACTCTTAGGCATGCCTATAGGTAGTCTAAGCTTCTCCACTACCTACATGAGCTTCATAAGAGTAAGTCTTAAGATCAAGGGCTTGGCCTATTGATTTGAGTGTCCCTAATGTTTGACTCAGTATCAGGGGATTCCCTAATGGTAAAATTTAATAGTTCCATATATTTTCTCCCATTCCTCAAGGATTTTGCCAATACTTTTTGATTATCTGCTTAACATATTCTAGGATGTATCCAGGCATTACATTAAGCTATACAGGATTAAAGGCCCTTATTCTCATTTTGGGCTCTCTGTGTTTCAGTTGTTCAAATGAACTATGCAGACAGGTTGAATCAGATTATGTGCTACAGAAAATTTAGGTTCTGGACAAAATAAATCTTTCTTCCTTTGGTCTCAAAGAGTAGGTGTGGTTTAAAAATATAGACAATGTCTTTCTTACCCTGCGTTCTGAATTACCTTAATCTCAACCTGATCAGCTTCATTCTTATCTCCAAATACCAGGTTATACATATATAAAACAGCCTCTCAAGATCCAGAAATAATAATTACCATTCTGGACTAAATGTGTCTGCTTTAAGAGCTTACAATATAGGCCCCTGTTTTCTTATAAGCATTTCCTAAAGGAAACCATATAATAATTGTTCTTTCTTTTCTGGCTTATTTTACCTCATCAAATGACAATGGAGGGTTTTGTAGTGGTTTAGAAAGAGAAAAGAGGTAGTAGAATTGGGTCCTCACTTGACACCTATATTATATATAAGTTGAACTCAAAAGGACTACATAGTAGCAGGAAGAATTATACTCAACCTGTGTAGATCTTGCCTTTATGCTGTCAACTCAAAATAGTTTAGTAACAGTATTTGTGAAGATTTTCAATGCATTTTTATTACACTGTTTTGTCATTTTGCCCATTATAATAATGGATCATTGTTAAGTGAAAAAATAGAAATGATTCCGCATACTCAAAATATAAATTTAAAAAGGCCAACAAGTAAAACCTAATAAAATGTGCAATTACATCTTCCTATTATTAAGCCAACATCAGTGTTTTTATTTTATCAAAACAGCATTATCTACTACATTAAACTTGCTGATTTGAATTAAACCAGTTTTGTAGCTTTGCTTCTGGACTGTTCTCAAGAATGATGTCAGGAGATCTTTATTTTCCCATCAAGTCTCTAGCAGCACCAGAGTCCACTTCGCATGGCCTCAGGGAGTCCCTGCTCTCTGGTCTCAGCACTCTTCCTACTCCTGCACAGTCCTGGAACCTGGCTAGATGGAAGGGAGGAGACAATACCTGGGTTAGCAGGTAAATGGCTAACCCATTTACAGATCATTGAGAATGGTTGTGTTATGTTAACTTGGCGGTCTGGTATTTCTTGCCAAGGCACATGATTCAGTAGATAACAGCTGAAGGTATTTTGCTGGCAGAATAGCTTTGAGCTCCTTTTGCTAGCTTGGCCCTGCCTCAAAGTCTTGATACCACAAAGATGTTAAGAAGAGGGAATGCAGGGAGGTGTTAGGCAAATGTTGGAATTAGAGAAGAGCTTTGCATTCCCCTTACCCATTCTCAAGTGTGGCAATGGTTTGGGACTGAGAGAAGACAAGGGTAGGGAACCACAGTTTACTAGGGCTTCTCATGTGCAGTATCAATTACATTTTAGGGGGGTGGGAGGTTCTCGGTCCTTTTCACTGACTTCATTCTTTCCCACTCTATTTTCACCCTGTGAGGAAGGGCTCCCTTTCCACAGTAATATATCACACTTTTGCTGATACAGGCAATCAGTCTTATCAAGAGAATGGTTTGTCTGTCTCCTAGAATCTCTACTCTATCCCTCCCAAGGAGAGCTGGGATTAGGTTCTTATCAATCCTCACACACCTTCTATGCATGCCAGGCACTTATCTGATTTCATTTAATCCTTAGAAAGCATACATAAGCCTCCATATTGTGGGCAAAGGAGCCAAGGCTTAGAGAAGCCAAATAACTTGCTCAAGGTTCCACATTTGGTCAGTACCAAGGTCAGAAACTGAATTCCAATCTCTAGACTCCCAGTCCTGTGCACAGCGAGGTGTAACCACACAGCCACAGTCCAGCCCTCTTCTGAGTGGTGGTCAGGTGCTAATGTGGCTTCACCACAGAGAGTATGGGTCCAGGGGATGCTCCTGCCTGGTTCTGACATACAAGAAGCAGGAATCATAGTCTCATAGGCTCACATACAGATCATAGAGCAAGGGCAAGAAGCAGAAGTGGCTGACATGACAAGAACCAGAGTCCACTGAGCAGGCCAAACCCATTCTATCCTGTAATGTGATTTGAAGATATCTATACATGGAAATAAAGAAGCCATTGTAAGAAAAACAATGTCAGATCTTCTGGGATCTTATAAGCTGTTAGCATTTTGAAGAACTGATGAAATGTTATTTAGATTTCTAGCAACATATGAGCAGTCTAGACAAATGAAGCTTTAGGCTTCTGGTTAAATAGGGCAGAATGAACACACATGTTTTTCTCCAGGATACTGGTAATTAGTGTCCCAGGGAAAAAGGTGTTCCCCAGATAGCGGTCGGGGGTGGGATGAGTCAGAGATATTGAAATGTCAGGTATTCTATTTTTGGTGTTTCCTGTCTTCTGCTCTTTGTCTAATCACCTTCCGTTTTTCCCAATTAGCCACTTAGTCTGTAATACACAGTAGGTTGGTGTGTGACGTGAAATGAAGAGGGAAGGACTATTCCACATGAATAACAAAGCAGGGGAAAAGAACAGCAAGATTGGGAGGATGTGGACTTCAAGGTGAACAGAAGTCAACAGGACATACACTTAGGGTAACAGGAAGCTCTCCCAACTGCCTCACCACCATGATTCCAAAATCTTCAGTAAGGTTGTAAAGACCTGTTTGGGCTAATGTTTTGAGGAATGTAGCAAAAATGGCTCTTCCTTGCTTAGGGCAAAGTCTGTGGTCAAAGGAGGCAAGACAATGCATTGGATTATCAGTAGGAGGAATTTGAAGTGGGTGATAGTTATCTCCCACTTTTACTGTGAAAATTTGTGGCTGGAAGATGTGGAAACATTCAGAGTACAGATACAAGGTCTCATTTAATTCATCAATTAAACTTTTGAGATTAGCATTTTTATCTTCCCTGTTTTACAGATGAGAAAATTGGAGCTTAGTGAAATGCAGGATTTTACCTAGTGTAATGTAGTTAGAAAATGACTGAAAAAAAAACTGAACCCAAACCTATTACCTTTCGAAAGTTATCAATATGTGTTCTGATTTTATTCTCTTAAAGCATTTGCACCTGGGTGTGGTCTTTCTCTCTCTAAGTCCAATTGAAATCATCGCCTTCCCCACTACATGGGACATGACATCCAAGAATGAAAGTCTCCCTGGTGGCATGGGAAATGACTCCCAGGGATGAGCCTGGCCCTGGCACCATGGGATCAACAATATCATCCTGACAAAAAAGGGTGAAAAGAAGTGTAACAAATAAGGTATCAGTGGTTGAGAGAGTTCAAATAGAGTCGAGACACTACACTGGAGGTCACACTTACGTATGCTTCAGTTAGACATTGCTACGTATCAAAACTTGCCAACCCCCAACTAAAGCCACTCCAGCCAATCCTAAAGAATGCCTAGGGCATTATATAAGATCCTACAAAGGTTCCATGCACTAGGGTAACTTTCCAAAACCTACATCCTCCAGATGGATCCCTGGACCAGGTAAGTCCTGAAATGCAGAGGGGCCAGCCTCTCCAGAGCATCAACTAGTTCCATCCCCCATCTCCATATTACTGACAGCCACTTCCAACATGAAAAAATTAGAATGATCATAGCCCAAATACCCCTAAAGAGTGGGGGAAAGATCAAAGATGATGGTGAAGTTATACAGAGAAGGTTGGGTTTAATGCTGAATCATTACACTGATATTTCTTTTAGCTTCCAGTACCTTAGAGCAGTTAGAAGTAAAAACCTAAAATTGTGGAATTGTAACCCACACCAGACTCTGAAATGTGTTCTAAAACTAATCGTTGCCAAGTACTTTGAAATTTGTTGCTTTTATGTATATATGTTATTTAAAGAGAAGGAGGAGTATAACAAAGAAGATAGGATTTAACAAATAAGTATGACTGCTGAATCACTATATTGATATTTCTATTGGTCTCCAGTGTTTTGGAGCAGCAAGAAGGAAAAACAAAAAATCATGACACTGTAATCCATATGAAACTTTAAAATCTGTTCTATAACTACTTGTTAAAATGTAAAATAAAATAAAATTGGAAATTTATTGCTTTTTTGTATATATGTTATATTTCACAGTAAAGGAAACAAAGATTAAAAAAATTTGCATCTGGGGAGTTTTCTACCATCCTAAATTTTTTTTTTATTTTAAAGGCAATATTAAAAGATTCCCAAATCCTTCCCCTCCACTTTCTTTTCCTTTAACCTTGCCCTCCATGGGGGATAGGGGATAAGAAGTTGCTATTTAAAGCATGGTCCTACACATATTTTCTGCTATCAGTTTTCCTCCAGGGCTTGTGAAGTCGGGGTGACCCAGTGTCAGGAGGGTGTCAAGACAGGTTCCTTCATTTGCTCATGCCTTAAATAATTCCATGCCTTGGACTTCCACACTTTTGGACAGATGGACATAGACCCGCTGGACAAGTAGGTCAAGTGTTCATCTGTGTTTCTTTCCCCGTTTATACTGAGTCCCAGGAGGTAGGGCAGGAAGCACTTGTGGTTCATTTCTTAACTTCCCACACCATCACAGAATTCTGCATATTGTATGTGAACAACGAATACTGGTTGAAATTGAATTGGGTTGAACCCTGCGTCATCATAGAAAAGCCCGTCTGCCATGTCCTCTGAGCTTACTGAGAAATGAATGGAAAATAACATTCCAGCCCATGAAGGCTTAATAACAAACTTCTCCATAAACTTCATACAGGACAATTAGAGACACTTTAATTCTCTGAGAATAAACCTAACTTGGGGTCCGCTCTGGACCTCCTGCTCTGTTACTGCACCATTTTCTCTATCCTAGGCAATGAAGATCTTTTGGGTGGGCAAGGAGAGTTAAATGTAGCTGCATGATGTACGGGGCTGGCTCAGTGTGTCCAGTTGAAGTGTAATCCCTTGAGAGCTGTGGGCTCACCCTTGTGCTGCTCTTCAAGGCCCCCACCCGATACAGGAGAAATCAATCAACGCAATTATCCCAGAAGCATACCATGTGCACATGCTTTCTTTTTTTTTAATTAATTTTTAAATAAAAAAATATTAACAACAAACACAAACATTCTTAACATACGATCATTCCATTCTACATATATAATCAGTAATTCACAATGTCATCACATAGCTGCAAATTTATCATCATGATCATTGCACATGCTTTCTTGATGCAAGTACAGCTGGCTTTGGCTTCCCACTGAAGTTTTTTGGAATTTCACCCATTAGCTTTATGTCTGAATGTTCATTTGCTCTGGCCAAACCTAGACTGTGCAAAAGAAACACCACAGATCTTTCCACCAAGAACCAGCAGCAAGAACTTCTATCTTCTTGCTAAAATATTAGAATATGCTACTCAAATGTTATTTCTTTCCAGGGGAAATGATTATAGATGAATTCATTGTCCAATAAATGTGACTGAAGTATTAGTTAGCTAAATTCACATGAAATGAAAGACAGAATATCTCATGAAAATTTAAAAAGAGGTCTTTTATTTGCTTATACTTAAAACCTGTAAGAGTAAGAAATGTCAGTCAAAACGTTTAAGGTTGCAAACATGATATTAATTTCCACAAGAGAAAAAGTCAAAACTTTAAGATGAAAACTGAAAGGGAGAAGAATAGAAAGGGAGAAAAATTCTTCCTTGAGACTTGGATGAACTCTTTAGTCACTGGAATGCAACATGAACAATTGTTCTATTTCAATCAATGAGGTTTTAAAAATTATATCATGGTGAAATCAGTTCCCCTTCCTTCCCAATAATGAGCTGGAGATTCAAGAGAGAAATCGATGCATACTAGCCACTTTCTTTTCAGAGGAAAGTCCTATCCTCTAGCCTAAGAGAAGACATTCACCCAGGTCCTTGTGATGAGGAAGGACACATTTCACACTATCTCAGTTCTGAGGATTCAGAAATAATGAGGAAAATGCATGCATGCATTAGAGGAACCCAACTCAGCTGCCTGATTAGACCATCCAGAGCCTGCCAGATGTGCTGCCTCCACCTGCAGCTACTGGTAGGATGTGGGTGGGTTTCCTGCCTCAGTCACAGTCAGAGTTTGGATATTGTCTTCTGTTATTTCTCAACCAAGGATAAAGTGGCTCGAAGATAACAGAAACCATAACTTTTGACGACTTATCTAGAAGAACTTCCCCAGTTGTCTCCCCACTGCCAGCACTTTGGGAGTCAGACTGTGAGTCTGAGCCACTTACTTCTCCACTTAACACCTTTTTGTGGTTCCTATCATAAAATGATAGACCTGCACACATTTGGAAGTTTTCCATGGTTTGGCCTTTCCAGCCCTATTTCCTCTCTCAGCCCGCCCTAAAATTAATCTATAACCAGAACCAAGGTTCTGGCACAAGCCAGGCTGATCTTGCCTTTTGGGTTTTGTTCATGCTATCCCATACATCAAAAACACCCTACCCCATACCAGCAATCTCCCTTCCCTGGTTCACTTCCCTTGGTCTTCAGGACATAGCTCTAGTTCCTTTGCCTCACATCACCAGGGATTAGGTCAGCCCAGGGAAAAGAGCTCTGTGTCCGAGTTGTGGAAGGAACCTGTCATTCCCACCTCATTTCTTTCAGGCCAATATCTTTGGCCCAGTTTCCTTCTAGCCTCAAACAGGGTGGACATAACTTTTCATGTAACAACCCATTTATACCTGACCTAGACCTTGCTTGGCCATTGCTCTCAAGACCATGTCCTAACCTCAGAGTTAGGCTAGGGGCCAACCATCTGGGCAGTGGTCATGGACACCAGTATTCCTGGGAGTATAGCAAACCACTGAAAAGAAAGACATATGTGATTTATGGTTAGAGAATGGAATGAGATCTGCCCTAGGCTCTAACAGAAGGCTGTGTAGCAGAATTCTAAAATTGTGGATTGGGTCACCTATAGCACTGAATATAGTCTGCAAATTTGTGACACAGGCTGAATTTCTCAGAACCATAGAAAGACAGATTGAGGCTGCCAGCCCTAGTCTCCTTCTCTGCTCTTCCCTCAGACCCTGCTCAACCTCTTCTCCGTGTACGTATTGAGTAAATACCTAAAGACTGTTCTTTTGAAGAGGTACTTCTCTTCCTACTCAGGTAGGAAGTTATTTTCCTACCTGAGACACGCACATGTCTCAGTCAACTCTCGTTCACTCACTCCCTTGGACTGGAGCAGCCACCAAGATTCGTCTAAAATTTTGTCTGGCCCCTCAGTCTTGGTTACTGTGATTTGCTAACCACCCCTACTCCCCATCTGTCCTGCTTTTTCAGTTGTCCTTCTGTCCTTCTCCTCTGTGCTGTCTGCCTCACTCCCAAGCCTTCCACATTGAGGATTACTTTAATACTTCCCTCCCCACCAACAAAGTATTTTGACAAAATGGACTCATTTCCTCCTGGAGCTCAGCTCCAAAGCTGAGAAGATTGGAAATTCTTACCTGAGGTAGCCTTACCACAGGCAATGTAGGTAACAAAGGTTTGCTTCTGAGATAGCGTGGAAGCTCTCAGTATTGGAGGATAATTCTATGAGAAGCTGAATTAGGCCCACGAAGTCCAGCTGAAACAGCACCTGAAGGATGAACAGGAAAGGGCTGTTGGAAGATTCTTTAAGACTTGTATGGCACTGGTTCCTGGTCTCTGCACAGATATAGAAAGTAAAGCACCAAAGTATAAAGTGTTAAGGAGACTGAAGACTGAAGTTTAAAAATGAGGTCTTGATTAGATACACGTATCTCCTTAACCTCCCCAAACCTTGCAAAAATGATAGCAAAAGTTTAAAAATGGCATCAACTTATAAGAATTGAGAGAATTACAAAGCAGATATTAGCCCTAAAAGCATTCACCAAGTTTTTAGACAACAGGAGGTAGATGATGAGAAGGAACAGATTAAGAACATGGAGAAAAGTATAATATAGTGCTTGTAGGGGTTACTGATGAAACATGAACCAGACTTACCTGAAATCCCTCCAGAGTTTTAACACTTGGAGATACCTGCATTTCCAAAATTCATAGGCCAGAAAGCCAAAAAGAAGATTTTGGAAGCTCATTTAGCTGCATAATATGGTCTGACCTAAACACATTTGGGAGAATCTGACTTGAAATGACATAAGGATATTTATAGTCTCTAATTTTTCCATCCAATTGTACATTCATACATTTCACCACAGAAAGAATAATGTTTGTGAAAATTTTATTTATAAAAATGTTAACAAAAATGGGGTAATGCTCTATTGGGAAGACAGAGGAGGAGCAATAGGGTTGAGACCAGGCAATGTAAAAGCTAAAGCCTCAGGTATCTTTGAGAGAAGGTAAAACATATTGCTGTAACATTGATATATCAAGAAATGGCAGTTGTAAATATATTATTCAGAAATATGAAAGGTAATGTCTTTAACCACAAGACAACCAAGAGACCAAAGAACTTCTTTGGTTAATTCTATCAGTCAAGGGATAAATAATTCCAATTTATACAATACATTTGAGATAATATGAAAAGGACTACTTCCCAACTCATTTTAAGGAGGTAGCTTAACTTTACCTCTCAGGATAGCACAGGGAAGGAAAATTTCAGGTCAAGTACCACTCATGAACATGAATTTAAATTAGTAGCAAATGAAATCCAGCAATGTATAAAAAGGATGCAATGGCTGAGTAGGGTTGATCCCAGGAGAACAATGCTGGTTTACTGTAAGAACAGTTGTGTAATATGTAATCCAGCATGTTAACAGATTAAAGAATAATAATCATACAATAGTTTCAGTTAAGGCAAAAGAAGCATTTGATAACATTCAGCATCATTTATAAAAAAATGTTAGCAATCTTGGAGAAGAAGGAACTCAATCTGATAAAGTGTATCCACAAACAATTCACAGAAAATGCCATTTTCAATGGTGAAAAGTTGAAAACTTCACCTTTGAGGTCTAGAACAAGACAAAGGTGTCCACCAGCATTACTGCACTTCAGCAGTTTTCAGGAGTTCTTAGCAAGAAATGAAAACGAAGACACAAATAGATATTTATTTTACAGATATGTCCAGAAAACTCCAAGGAATCTACAGCTACGTTAGAACTAATGAGCAAGTTTTCCAAATTTTCTGGATATAGAATCAATTATATAAACTTATTGCATTTTATATACCAGCAACCAATACTTAGAATAAAGTTATAACCGGTAATAGCAGTAAAAATGTGATGCATCTAAATATAAGTATAACATTTGTGAAAAACCCTATGAAGAAAATTATAAAATTTTGAAAGGCATTCAAGAGGAACTACATAAACACAGATATGAACTATGGTTGCAACAATGTGGTTCTAAAATGTATATAGAATTTCAAAGGGCTAAGAATAGTCAAGATTGTCTTGAAGAAGGATGAGGTGCAGGCTTTGCCCTATCAGATATCAAGACTTTTAACAAAGCTTTGGTTGTCAAGACAGCATGCTATTGAAACAAGAATAGAAAAAGATCCTAATGGTACAGAATAGAGAGTCTAGACTCAGACCTAATCTTAAATAAATTTATGAGAAAGGAGGCATTAAAGATCACTGGCAAAAGAAAAACTTTTCAATGTATAGTGCATGGTTCAATATGTGTGTTTATCCATATAACAAAGAAAAGAAAATCTGGCGCCTTTTGACAGCATACTCAAAAATCAATTCCAGATGGCTTAAAGGAAGAACCATGAAGATAATATAGGAGAATACTTTCTTTATATTGCATAAGGGTTTTGAAATATAAGACAAAAAGTATTAACTAAAAATGAAATAATTGATAAATTTGACTACATTAAAGAGCTCCTGTTCGTCAGTCACTCTAAAGAGAATGAGTTATTCAGACACAAGGCAAGAAGATATATATGACTAAAAAAGGACTAATAGAGAAGAAATTCCATAAATCAGAAAACCTAATAAAAAATGGGCAAAAGTCTTGAATAGACACTTTTCAAGAGAGGAAATTCAAGTGGCCAATAAAAATATGAAAAGTCCCTCAACCTCATTAGTAAGATGGGAAATACACAGTAAATTTATAACTAAATACTATTAAGCAGATGGATACCCACCACACAGCCACTAGATTGGCACTGATGAAAAAGTCTGACAATAGTGAATGTTGGAGTTGATTTGCAGCATGAAGAGCTTTTACTTATTTCTGAAGGGAGCATTAATTGATACCTTCACTTAAGAACACTGTTTGGCCTTATTTAGCAGATTTGCAGAGATTCAAACCCTGTGACTCAGAAATGTACTCCTTAGCACGCACATTTTAGAGAAACTCATATTCACAAGCACCAAAACACAAGTGTTTTTAGTTTGCTAATGCTGCCAGAATGCAATATACCAGAAGTGGAATGGCTTTTCTCTCTCTCTCTCTCTCTCTCTCTCTCTCTCTCTCTCTCTCTCTCTCTCTTTCTTTCTTTCTTTCTTTTTTTGTATGTTGCATGGCAGGGTCACATTTCATTCTTTTTTCCATGTGAGTATTCCACTATTGCAGAACCATTTGTTGACTTTTTTGTTTGTTTGTTTGTTTGGGAAGTGCATGGGCCAGAAATCAAACCCAGGTATCCTGCATGGTAGGTGAGAATTCTACAACTGAACCACCCTCACACTCGCTGGAATGGCTTTTATAAAGGGAATTTATTAAGTTACGAGTATACATTTCTAATGCTTTAAAATGTCCAAACCAAGGCATCCAGAGAAAGATGCCAAATGGTGTTCAGGATTTCTCTGTCAGCTGGGAGAGCACATGGCTGGCATCTGAGGTCCTTGCTCCCAGTTCGTTGTGCTTCTGATTCCAGTGGCTTCCTCACTAAGCATTGTGGGCCCTCACTTAGCTTCTGGTGGGCAAAACTCTGGGTTCTGGCTTGCAACATCTGCTGGACTCCTCTTAGAGTTTCCAGTTTCAAATGGCTCTCTCAGATCCTGTGGGTTTTTCTGGTGTTTCCCTCTGCATCTCCAAACATCTGTATCTGTGTCAGTTCTGAATTATTTCCTTCTCCATGAGCTCTCTTAAAGACTTCAGTAAACCAATTAAGACTCACACTGAATGGGTGAAGTCACATCATCTAATCAAAATGTCACACCCACAATTGTGTGGGTCATACCTTCACAGAAACAACCTAAGCAAAAGATCTCTACAATATTGGATCAGGATTAAAAGGACATGGTTGCACAAAAGAGTGGATTAGGATCAAAAGAACATGGTTTTTCTGGTGGTACATAACAGTTTCAAAGCAGCACTACAAATAGAAGAATGTTCATAACATTTAGATGGATTACATGGTGTGTGAATATATCTCTACAATTTGCAGTTTTTTCTTAAAAGAATGTTTGTAACATTACTGATCTTAATGTCTGTTTTAGTTTTCTAGGGCTGCCATAGAAAGTACCAACAAATATGCGATTTAAAAATCTGTCACAGTTCTGGAGGCTAGAAGTCTGAAATCATGGTGTTGGCAGGGCTATCCTCCTTTGAAGCTTCTAAGGTATGATACCTCCTTACCTCTTCCAGGTTCTGGTAGTTTCTGGTGCTCCTGGGCTTGTGGTGCATAATTCTAATCTCTGCCTCCACCTTCATATGGCCATCATCTTCCCTCTGTGCCTTTGTCTCTGTGTCCAAATATTCCTCTTCTTTTAAGGATACCAGTCATATTGGATTTAAGGCTTACCCTGATCCGGTATGAGCTCATCTTAATGAACTACATCTACAAAGACCATATATCCAAGTACGGTCACATTCTGAGGTTCCAGGTGGACATGAAATTTGTGTGTGTGTGTGTGTGTGTGTGTGTGTGTGTGTGTGTGTGTGTGTGTGTAGGGGCTGCACTATTAGCCCAGTATATGCCCCAAACTGGAAATAATCTGAATGTTAATCCATACTAGAACTCATGATAAATTAATTGTGGGTAGATAAATTGTGGCAGATTCTCACTTGCAAGGAGTAAGAGACAAAAGAATGCATATAGTATTATTCCATTAGTATATCCAGTATATTTACTAAAAGCATCGGTCATGGTAAAAGTAATTAAAAAGTGAGACTTCCTGATATCCAAATGAGACTGAAATCAAGATTTTTTTCTCCATTTTCTCCATCTACTTCCCTTTTCCCAGATACTGGGTCCTGACTTATGAACTAAATTCTGCCAAGGGTGGATGACACATTAAGTTTACCCTATTTGTCAGTAAAATCTAGTTATGCATTCCTCTCAGAAAATGGCATTTCAGATATTCAGGCATTCCTGCTTTTGTTGCCTTGTTTTGTAAAATTCAGATATCTTTGTTGGTATATTTTTTATTTTTCATATTAAAAACTTCTTTGGCTTAGAGTTGAATTGATGTGGTCCCTCCCTGGTGACACAGCTTCTGCTTCCACTTTTGTGTCAATTTGAACTTACCTATTCAGTGATAAAACCCATCACCTTTCTGAGTTTCAAATCACACTAAAGATTTCTGGAGTCTTAATTTCTGACTAAGGATTGGGTCCAAATCCCAACTATACTCTTTGGTGAGGGCGTTGACTCCCAAAGGTTGGCCACAAGCTTCAATCCAAAGTTGGTCCTGAACCTTTGACTTCCCGATTTAATTTTGACAAATTACTCTGGTGATGTTTAGTACAGTAAGGTTTGAGAAACTATCTGTGTCAGTTTGGGTCCCCCAATAAGCAGATGCCAAGGTGTCATGTTCAGGTCCATGTGTCAACTTGGCCAGGTGGTGGTGTCTGGTAGGACAAGTGCTGGGCTGTTTGTTGCTGTGAGGAAATTTCATGGACTTAAATCATGACCACATTGGTGGCATCCACAGTTGATTGCATTTGCAATTAGTTAAGGGGAGTGTCTTCTGCAGTTGGTGATGCTTAATCTAATCACTGGAAGGCTTTTAAGGAGGATTCAGAAGAGAAATCACTCTTTCTGCTTCAGCCAGCCAGCCTCTCCTGAGCGTTCATTGAAGACCTTCATTGGAGCTGCCAGCTCACAGTCTGACCTACAAACCTTGGACTCTACATCCTCATGGTTATGTGAGACACTTTATAAATTTTTTATTTACAGATATCTCCTGATGATCTTGTTTCTCTAGAGAAGCTAAGCTAATACACAAAGTAAAGCTAAAATTGCAAGAGATATATTGGGAGAACTGCCTGTAAAAGGGGAGAGGAAGAAGGAGCAGTCAGAGAAAGACTCCAGGTTGTGATGCAGGTCTGAGATCTGTGAAATAAGAAGGAGAAGGAAGGAGGTTTTATAGGAACAGCTTCAGATTGTGGTGAGGCTCTGAGAAAGTCTCTACCAGTCCATTGGGGAGCTCTAGCACAAAGAATGTCTTTAGAGGAATCCTGTGTTGATTAGGATCAGTCATTGGGACCTGTTAGGAAGAGTGTGACTTCAACTTGTATGCTGCATTGGATCCCAAAAGCACCACAGCTGGAGGCTGTCAGCTAACTCAATCCCAGTGGCAGTTTCTCTCTTGAAGTGAGGTCTCAGCAACACATCTCCATGGCTGGTCACCACCCCTTTTCAGGGACTAGATAGTTGCAGCTACCCTTGCTACCTAGTCTTAAGCTGTTGGCCACTTCCATGTCAATCAGGACCCCCTAAGGACTCTTGAATGCACCAGCTCCAAAGCTTTCTGCTCTCACTGCCTTCTCTCTGGCAACAGGTAGTATCACGCATGCCTGTAGAACCTCCAGGCACTCTTTGTGTTGAAATGATACCCTGAAGTTGAGGCTGTCTGAGCTTTCTCCTAGGGAAAGCTGAAGGCTGTATTACTGAAGGACCATGTGTCCTTCTCTCCCCATTCCTTGCCAAATCAATTTTCCATCCTTCTAGTCCCATCATACTCAGGCAAAGGCAACCTTGTTGCTGAGTGGGGCCAGAGAAGGGATGCCAGTCACAGCTATGCCAAGAGCTTGTTATGGGATAGTAGTGTGCATGGGCAAATAAGCCAAGTGATCGAAGAGGGGTAGTGAGGGTCTGATCATGTATATCCAGTTAGGGATTCCAGTAGAAGGAGGAGATTCCAGATACGGTTTCTTTGGGGCTCAGCCTTCAGAATTCCTTAGACATAGTAGGGTGCACAGGAGATCCTGTGGGACTGAAATTTGAATTCTGCCCCCCTCTTACCCTACTGGATAACTCAACCTTCCCATTTTGCCCATATAAGATGAAGATAATCATAGATGTATTATAGGGTTGTTGGAGCTACTACAGATGATATAGCTAGAGTGCCTCCAGTAGTGCCTGCGGTACAGTGCAGTCTCCAAATAGTAACCATAAGCATTCCAGCAGCAAAAACTCCTCAGATACAAAAGGGCCTTTCAATCTCTATGAGTCTTGGCCAGAGTTGTATTTTGCTGACAGCAGCTCATTTTGTAATAGAGAGTTTTCTAACTTCACAACTTTTCCAGGGTATCAGAGAAATGCCAGGAAGTCAGCTAGAGCTAAGAAATATATATATATATACTCACCCATGTATTCAATGTATTGTATTAGTCAGGGTTCTCTAGAGAAACAGAACCAACAGGAGAGATTTGTAAATATGAGATTTATTAAAGCTGTCTTACACAACCATGGGAATAGAAGAGTCCAAAATCTATAGTGCAGACCATGAAGCTGGCAGCTCCGATGAAGGATCTGGATGAATTCCACAGAGAAGCTCGCTGGCTGAAGAAGCAGTGAAAAAGTCTCTCTTCTTCCTTAAAAGTCTTCAACTGATTGAATTATCTCATTTGTGGGAGTCATGCCCTTAATTGATCACAGATGTAATCAGCCACAGCTGCAATCAACTGACTTATGATATAGTAATACAGCCTTCTGGTTTAACAACCAGCCACAAAATATCCTTGCAGCAATGGTCAGATTATTGCTTACCTGACCAGACAACTGGGCATCACCACCTAGCCAAGCTAGGTGATGAACCTAACCATTAAATATACCTATATTTATTTCTATATCTGCCTATCTATATATATTAAAATAAATATAATTTAATACTGAAATCTCTGACACTAATTCATCATCATCATTGGGTTCATCCTAGCCTTCCTTCTTTGCTTATTTTAAACTTCTTTCTCTAACCATGAGAAACCTGGATACCATTGTCTACAATTTATTTACTTGCTTGTTCATTCCTACATACAGGACAAGGAATTTTCAAAACTACTAACTGGTATCTACATGAGAAATAAATTTAAGAACCAAAGTACATTACTTAGATTCAATTCTTTTTGCCTTTAGCCTTCAAATATCCAATCAAAACACTGACTTTTGGGTTATTTAGTTCATTTTCTTTTTGACCTCACCCTTAAGGTGAAGTTGTATCAAACATCTATAGTGTACTTAGATTCACTTGTCACAGTTTGCATTTCATTTTGGGGTTCCTTGACATTGATTTTTAAAAAAAAATTCGCATACAGTGAAGTCCGTGAACATGGACTTTGGCAGCACATGGTCATGCATCCACTACTATAGTGCATACAGAAGAGTCCCAGCACCAAAAATTCCCTTGTGCTGCATCTTTGTAGTCAAACCCTTTCCCCAAAATGTCAACTTAAATACTTTTACCAAGGCAACGGATTATTCAGTATGACAACAAATCATAATTATAGACTCTTTAGAAGTCAAAGACAACTTTCACAGATTATAGCAACAATTACTGAAGCTCAAATTTCTTACAAGTCTATGTTGTTAGAAATAACATCTACAAGAACAATTTTATGAAGATGGGTAGTATTGCTTTTCAGCAGCTTTAGGGTAAGATAGAACAATTTCTCCTTTTCTTATTGAGATTTGTTTCACCAGTTGTTAGAAAAGCCTGTGAATATCAAGGCCAAATGCTTTAATTCCATTTGTTTGTACTAAGAAGAAAAGAGAAGGTAGCTCGGAGAAGATCAAAACTTAAAATATGAAAAGGAAAAGGATATATTAGGATTAATAATTGAATATAAAGTCTGAAATGTGTTGCATCTACAATTCCAACCTGTCACCTCAGGCTAAATCCTAGTTTATTTATTTTATTACTTGTACTGAGTTAACTGTGCAAGAGTATGTTATCATATGGAAAAGAGTTTGTAGGCTATCACTGACTTAAAGTTGTGGCTAAAACAATTATTGCTCATCCAATATCCATGATTCCTTGATATTTTCCAGCTCCCTTTCAGTTCAATAAGGTTGTGCAGCTAATTCTGGATAGTTACAAGATGAATAGTTAAAGAGTGTTACAGTAGTTACACAGGTGGGGCCATAGACCTAGTTCTGGCTGTGAGTAGAAGTTGTGCTGCACTTTTTTTCACCAGCTGCAGCAACCTGGAATCCCTGTATGCTACGTGGAAACTCCTGGAAGCCTGGGTCTTTGGGTCAAAACTTGGAAAGGGGGTCCATGAAGAGGCTGCAGACATTTGGAAGACTATAAATGAGGTAGAAATAAACCTTTATGTATTTGGGGCATTGAGATTTTTGTTACTACATCATAGCATTACCTAACTAATACTCACTGTTAATCAGCTATCTGATATCTTCTTTCATTCAATGGTGTTTATTGAGCATCTTCTACATAAGACTTGGGCACCATCATATAATGGATGGGTGGCCAAGAAGTTAACACAAAATTGTAGTGTGAACAGTTGAGGGACAGGTAGCTCAGGCTAAGCCATCAGAGAAAGCTTCCAGAAGAAGGTGATGCTCAATTAGAGTCCTGAAAGATAGTGGGGATTAGTTGAGTTCAAGAGTTCATGGAAGGATATTTTAGGCAGAAGAAACAGAATATGCAAAAGTAGAAAGGTGTGAACAAACAGTGAATATGGGAGTCCCAGTGAGGCCTGCTGACCTAGCCTTCCTGTGCGTGGCCACACTAATGCCCTGGCCTTTGGGAAAGTCCCCACCTGTCATGCCTTCTGTAGAATTGGCAACAGATAACATTTGCTGATTTGATTCAGTCACTTCCTTGCCCATGTTTTGCCCTGTGGAGAGCTGGACAACTGGAGGAAACCTAATTGAAAAGTGGTTTTAAAATGAAACATATCTGAATTTTAATCTTGACTCAATTCAGTCATTAGGCAAGTCAGGTAACCTCCTCTATGAAAGAGCCATAACAACACTCAGTTCGTTGCAGAGTTTGAGAGCATTGAGTGGTGTTTTCATGGGAAGTTTATCTCTTTTTATAGTTTACAAAGTGCTCACACACACAGTTCTGATAAAAGGTAGGCCCATTTGGCAAGCCAGAGGTCAGTTCAGAAGTAGCTGTCTTACCACACCCAGAGCAAAGTGGCTGTGGCAGTTGTCCCTCTGTGGGTTTTAGCCAGAGTAGAGGCCCCACCTTTGTGACCCCTGAACCATATTTGAACTACAGATTCATTTTGTTTAGTCTTCATAGTATTTTTAAATTGAATTCATTGTCAACATTTAAAAATTGGATGGTTTCATACAAAAAAAAAAAAAAAAAGGAATTTCCAGCTTCTTTTGAAAAATTGGAACCAAATGGCCACATGAGTCCATAAGCCACCATGGGAAAATTCACTGGAGCTGAGAAGTGACAGCCTCTTTGCATGGTGCATTTTCAGTATATCACAGCCATTCCCAGTCTGCCACTCTCACTTACTTCACCTGTCAGACATTAAAATTGCTATCCTGAGTCAGACAAATGGATGAACTACATAGTCTCCAGGAAAGAAGGCATCCAAAAATAGTTACTCTCTCAACCAGACTTGGGAAGTTGGCACATGGGTGCGTTCTTGTCCTAAGCTCTGGGAAGTAGTGAGGGTATGTCTACTGTGGGCCAAGGTGGGTCCATTGCCAACCAGATTGGCACAAAGATGATATTCTGAGCATCACTTGTCCTCAGGCCAGGAGGAAAGGCCCTGTGGGCCCAGGTCGAGGAGGAGATGGGTGGAGTACTTTATCCTCTGCCTAGGGATGAGCCGAGGCATTAGACAGAGGCAAGCTTCTTTCTCCAGTTTATAAAATTCTGTTGTATATTTGCTTTCCTCCTAACATACTAAGTATCAGGCCATTTAGTAGTTAAAGAACCACAGGTTGTAGAGTGATGGACTCTCAGAGTTAGAAGGAGCATCAATCTTGAGGAGAGTGGTTTGCCCTTAATTGGTCCTCTTTGGCCCTCAGGGTTTGAGCTCTTTTCTGTCTATAATACTATTGTTACCCAGGTCTTAGGGGCTCTCTAGTCTCGAGTGAGACAGAGCCATGAAGGAGGAGCAGAAGGGAAAATATTAATGGGGAAGCCCACCAGCAGCCTTCATCACTGCATTGCTCAAAATTGTCACATGGCACAACAGATACAGGGAGACTCAGCCACGTTCTCCCACCCTACTTGCCTTCAACAGCTTATCCTGACCTCCTCTCATAGACATGGGAGTGAGTGTGTAAATGTGTACTGTCAGGGTTACTATGCCCAGTTCAGCAGTTGGTGCACTGTATTATGGCATCCAATGGAGTGAACAGGAGTGAGGGCTGAACTCCAGCCTGTGATTCCCCCCAGGCTGTGTCCACATAAGGGGTTTCATTTGCTCAGAGGCAGCATCTTTTTCTAATTCCTAGAAAGGTGCTTTCTAAGCTATTAGTGGCCCTCTGTACAATGACCCCAAAGACCCTTCCCTTCTAGAGAAAGATGGGAGACCCAGGCTCAGCCCTGTCTTTCTTTCAGTAAGTGATGACATTACAACTGCCACATTTGTTTTTCCCCTTTGCTTTCTCTTCTTCCTCCAGGAATCCACTCCTTCACTTCTGATGTGGCTGACCACCCTCAGATGAGGCATTCAACCATTTAGATGAAGGGAGCATTGCCAGTGAGCAAAGTGTCCCTAGCTGTAAATGCAGGATTAAAATGGAAATTCACATCTGCCACCTTCTACGTGAACTGAAATAGTCATATTACATATGTGGATCATATTATATTTTGGGTGAACAGTGCTGCTCTAGGAGATGGGTAAAAATACTGCTATTCATATTGAGTCACTTTTTCAGTTCCTGTGAAGTTCATTGGAGCTAGGCACCCAAGAATCTATCACTCTCCCATCTCTTGCCGGCCTTTGGTCTTTTCTATCTTCATCATCCCCAATACCTTCCATGCTATTCAGTGTTCTGAAAACTATGCTAATTAAGGAGTTTTATTTTTTCCTGGATGGGCCTTCTCACAGGAAACTGACTTAGAGCTTTCAGAGTCTTCTGGTATATCCATCTACAAAATGAACAGATCTATCTCCTGCTAATTTTGATGGATTTTCATGGCCAAACTTTGATGAGTTCTTATGCTAATATGGTCTCTGTCTCTTGCCTCCATTGTACTAAATACTCTGCCCACCACACCTGCAAATAACTCTTGCTGAACCATAATTCCCATTGACTACATTTAAAAAAAATATATATATATATTTATTGAAAAACCTTCACACACATACAGTCCATCCACAGAATATAATCAGTAGTTCACATTATCATCACATGGTTGTGTATTCATCATCATGATCATTTTTTGAACATTTGCATCACTCCAGAAAAAGAAATAAAAAGAAAAGACAAAAACTCATACATCCCATACCCTTTACCCATCCCTCTCATTGACGACTAGTATTTCCATCTACCCATTTTTAAAATCCCTTATCCCCCTATTATTTATCTATTTTTTAATCCTTATTTTCTTACTCATCTACCCATATCCTGGATAAAAGGATAATCAGACACAAGGTTTTCACAATCAAGTGGTCACTTTGTAAAAGCTATATAGTTACACAATCTTCTTCAAGAATCAAGGTAACTGGAACACAGTTCAACAGTTTCAGGTACTTCTTTCTAGCCACTTCAACGCACCATAAACTAAAAGGGAATATCTATATAATGCATAAGAACAACCTCCAGGATAACCTGTTGACTCTGGTTGAAATTTCTCAGTTACTGAAACTTTGTCTTATTTCTCTCTTTTCCTTTTCGGTCAAGAAAGCTTTCTCAATCCCATGATGCCAGATCTCAGCTCATACCTGGAGTTCTGTCCCGCATTGCCAGGAAGATTTATACCCCTGAGAGTCATGTCCCACATAGGGGGGGAGGGCAGTGAGTTCACTTGCCGAGCTGGCTTAGAGAGAGAGGCCACATCTGAGCAACAAAAGAGGTTCTCTGGAAAAGACTCTTAGGCATAATTATAAGTAGGCTTAGCTCTTCCTTTGCAGAAATAAATTTCATAGGAGTGAACCTCAAGATTGAGGCCTCAGCCTGTTCATTTGGTTGTCTCCATTACTTGTGAGAATGTCAGGAATTCCCCAAATGGAGAAATTTTACATTTCTTCCTTTCTCCAAGTCCCCTATTGGACTCTGCAAATACTTTTTTATTCTTTGCCCCAATTACTCTGGAATATATCTGGGCATCACACTAACCTGCACAAACCAACAAGATTTCATACCCTATTCAAGATTCTATGTAATTATGATGTTCAAATAAACTGACCATACAAGTTAAATCAGATAATGTGCTACCCAAAATATAAATTTTGCACCAAATAAACATCTTTCCCTTTGGTCTCACAGAGAAGTTGAAGTTTGAAAATATGGACCATATCATCCTTTACCTAGAATTCTAATTTACCTATGCCCTATCCAGATCAGCTTCTTTCATATCTCTAGCTGCTGACTACATTTTTAATGCATTTCACATTTTCTTATTGCATCCTCACACTGAGGATAGCAGGACTATTTTGAAAACTGTTTTACAGTTTAAGTATCTAAAAGGTAAAATGCTTTGCACAAAGACTCAGCAAGTGTTAATTATAGAATTAGAGCACAAGTCCTAGTTCTCACCCAGTCCTGGTTCTCTGCAGCAAGCGAAAAAATTAACAGAAAATGTACTCTCTCACACAAAAGTTCTGACCAAGTTCCCCTTTTCAATTCAGTTTCCACAGTGTTGCTAGAGTGATCCTTTGAAAATTCAGCCTTGCAGTTTCTCTGCAAAACAAACAAAAAAAGGAAACCTCCAATGGCCACAAAATTACAACCAAGTCCCTTAGCCTGGCATAACTGGACTTAAATATGTCTTCCAGCCTTAATCTCTCTTCTTCCCGTGCAACCTCCCCACCCTTTGCTGACCCCATCACCTGCACAAATGCCCCAGCTCAGTTCAGTTCATTTTCACAATTCCTCTCCTCTGGTCTTTCCATCACCTATGCACCTCCACCTCTAAGTCCAGCCTTCATCTCCTGCATAACCTCTAGGGGCTACAGCAAATGTAAAACTTTTTGTGAAGCTTTTGCCAGCGCTCTCAGGCAGAATTAATATCTCCGTTCTTTCCGTTCCCACGATATTTTGTATCCCTTTTATGTACTATACTACGATTACTAATATCATGTTAGAGTTAACTTTTGTATCTATCTCTACCTTTACTCTGAGAACTTCTTGAGGACAGAGACCCTCCTTTTCTGTATCTCCAGGTCCTTATATGTACTTGATAAGTAGTAGATGTTCAATGGATGGCTCCATCCATTTCCCTCTCTATTTTGATGATTCCCAAATCTGCCCACTGAACCCAGCTTTCTCTGCCAATGGCCAGACCCAATCATATAATAAATATCTCTCATATGATGTCCTACAGGGACTTCTGACCTATTGTGACTCAACCTGAACTCACTATGTTTCCTACCCAATCTGATTCTTTTCTACAGTTCCCTACCTCATCCATCCAGTTGTGCAACCCAGAAAGTGGGAGTTATCTTTGCTTCCATCACCTCTCTCACTAACTTCCCCTTCTTTCATCTGAACAACCATATTCTGTTAATTCTATTATTTGAATTTCAATCATATCTGTGCACTTTATTCTTGCTGGCATTATCTCAGGGTACCATCATTTCTTGCCTACTTTATAGAAATCTCATCCTTCAGTGTTCCTTGCCTCCAAACTTGTACCCAGCACCTACAGGAGTGCCTGGCATGTAGGAAGCATTCAGTAAATGCATGTTGAATGAATGAATCAATGACCGTATACAGATGACTTTGTGTCTAGGTCAGCCATGTTAAGAGGAACCTCCTGTGTTTGACTATGCTCCCATCATCCTACTCTAGGGATTCAAGAAATGGCTTTGAGCTGTTTCTCTTTTAACTTCAGTCTGGAATAACTTTACTAACATGTGCAACACCCAGAAACTTTCAACATATTTGCATATCAGTTATCTCAGTTGAGTCTCACATTCCCCTTGAGAAAGACACACTTGAGAGTCCCCTTTTTTTTTTGTAGCTGAGTCCCTATTTTTGCAGATGTAGAGAGGCTAAGTACTTTTCCCAGATTTACCAATGTTAGATAAGGAGCTGAAGCTAAATTTGACCTCATGCTCAATGGAACAGATTATTCCTCTTGCTCAGTGGAATGTTTGCTCCACAGAGAGTAGGTCAGCAACAGGTTACTGAAGGTCGGTAAAAGGGAGCTGAATGGAAACCTCTTGGCATCTGGGCAGTGCCCTGGTCCCTCATCCTCACAGCCAACAGGAGACTGGGAAAGAGGTGAGCGAAGGAAGGACTGATACTTGAGGGCTGAGGCTCTTCCTTGCCTCACTCTGTTAATAGGAGTCAGGGCTATGCTTCCAGATTACTGTTAGGGTGTTAGGGCAATGAAGCTTTTCTCTACTCTTCCTTAGTTTGCTTTCTGGAAACCAAAACTGTGAGACATGCAGAAATGCAGTTGAGGAATTCTATCCTCAGGGCAGAAAATCCAGAGTTGTGAGTAATCACAGGAAGCTAGATAAAAATTTCTTCAAACAACTCTGATGCAAGGGACAATTGGCTGTCAATGAGCACAGAGAGTGGAAGGAAAGAACTTGAATGCACCCCAAAAGGCACCAAGTATATGCACTGAGCACTGAAGCAAGTCCACAGCTTTTCAAGTCAACCATGTGCAGCAGTGCTGATAGGGAACAGGGAGACTGCATGCATGTGAATTTCTGCCAATATTACTGAGTCCCACTGTGTGTGAGGCGCTGTGCCAGGCATTGAACATATTGCTGTAACACCACAGCCCCTGCTCCCAAGAATCTAAACTACAGTCTAGCCAGGGAGATAAGACGTGGGCATAAATAGCGTAATGCAAAATCAAAAGTTGTATGTTTCACAAGAGATATTTTGATAAGCCCCTGGGATATCCAGAATGGGGGAAACCAGGGTTTGCTTTATAAAAGAGGAGGCACTTCAACAGGGCTTAGGCTAATATGTAGAATTGGAATAAACAGAGAGTGAGGACTCTCCAGACTGAATGAACTGCATACACAAAGACCAGAGGCAGAATTCATGGCAAGGAGTCTGCCTTCTGAAGGCTCTTCAAAACCCAGCAATGGGGACCCTTGTGACTCTAGGCTTTCCAGTCTTCTCCATTGTTTCTAAGGTTGGTGGCTCATGGTTTACACTTCTTTATGATTCTGGACTCTTATGGTTACTTGGTTTCTAGCTTGTTATTTTCCCTTCTAGAGCATGGGTCCTATCAGCTCCTGTTGGAAATCCTTTGCAGGGTAGAAATATGGTCGCAGACTCTTTTAGTGCCCCACCCCTGTGGCTCTCAGATTCCTTTACTATTTTGGTGCACACTGGCTCCCCAAGGGCTTTCTTTCCCAATACTTCTTTGTCAAAGGCCAACCTCTGTATGCATGAAAAGCCAGATATACCTAGGAGTTTATGTACCCCCGAGGGTCAGCCCTGAACAACTCAATGACTGATGAATGTGGAGTATAAATATTGTACTTTCCTTGCCCTTAAAGTGGGACATTCTGTCCCCAGAGACCCCTGAAATGTTGAACGGGAGTTTCCTCTGTGAGACTCAGACACTGCATATTGCTTGGTCTTTTTCTTTTTCTCATTTCCCCTTCTCCTACACAGGTTTTTCCAGGTAAGACTTCCTAACAATTTATTTTCGCATGAATCCTTAACTCACGGACTGCTTCTGGGAATTCAACTAAGACATTACTCAAGTGTGGTGGGTAAAATTATGCCCCTCCCCCCACCCAAAGATGCTGATGTCTCAAGTACCAGGACTTGTGAATACAGCAAAGGAGATTTTGCAGATGTAATTAAGGTTATGGATTTCTAAATAGAGAGATTATCCTGGTCTATCTGGTGGACCCAGTCAAATCACATGAACCCTTAAAAGCCGAGAACTATCTCTGGCTAGAAGTCAGAGAGATGCATCAGAATGTGCAATCGGTGGGATTTCAAATGTGAGAACTCAACACACCATTTCTGGCTCTGAGAGGTAGGGGCCACATACAAAGACTTGAGATCAGCTCTAAGAGTTGAGGGCAGTCTCTGGATGACAGCAAGCAAAGAAACAGGGACATCAGGATTCTGCCAACAACCTGAATGAGCTTGGAAAGGATTCTTCCCAGGACCTCCTGACAAGTATCTGCTGGCTGACACCTTGATTTTAGCATTGTGAAACCTGGAGCAGAGAAATCAGAAGAGCCAACCAGGACTTCTGGCCTACAGAACTGTGAGATAATACACTTGTGTATTTTAGGCTAAGTTTGTGGTCATTTTTTACAGCAGCAATCGAAACAAGTCTGCCAGGATTTCACCTAAATGATGTGCATATGCCTGGACATCCTTGTGGCCACTTGCAAAGGGAATGGGACATTTGTCTGTATAATCTGCCAGAATTCAAATCCAGAAGGCAATGTTCAGATTTATGAAGGTGGTTGACTCTTCCTAGGGGTGTCACTTCTTTTGCCTCCTCTTTGTCCCTAGGACAGGGTCTGGTTGTATGAAGGATGGAAATTAGGCTCCCCAGAGTTGAGGTGTGTGCTTGAGAGGAGTGAAACTGAGTTTGGAGATCAGGGGAGGTCCCATCCCCTGAGGTGCTTACAGCCAAGAAATTTGGACTTCATCTTGCAGCAGCAGGAACTGATGAAGCTTTCAGCAGGTTTCTGAGGTGCACACTGGTGCTCATTGAGAACTGGTTTGTATGAAGGAATGTATAATTCAGACCTCAGTGGGCTGCTTTTCCAGGGTGATTCAACCATTTCATTCATTTCCACACCAACCCCCTTAAGATGTGTGGTGCCATCTTTATTAAAGATTTGAAGTCACAAGCAAGAGTCATCTTGCATAACTTTTGGAATTCCATTTAAACATTCCCATTCAACATTTCAGTTCTCTCAGGTCCCTTTGCTTCACTGCTGTATGGGGAGCAATTCTCTCTCCCCCTCCTCCTATAAAAAGCTTGTCCTTCAAGGCTCCTCTTAGTCCCCAATTCCTCAATGTCATAATTTGTCCTATGGGCATGATTAGAAATTGTGTTTACAATTTCACCCTTTCCCTCAGGAGGCTTAAGAAAGACTCTTGGCTGAACAAATGCAGAGCAGGTCCTGAGCATGTTCTGGTGAAATACTCCTCTCCACTACATTCACTCCAGGATATAAAGCACAGCAGGCTCTTTCCACTGTGGAGCTTCTCATCAGTGCCCCAGGTGGGGTGTCATTCTGTCTCCCAGCATTTTTTCTAAATAATTCCCTCCCACTCAGGGACAGGCCCAGGTGCCTAACTGCCCCGGGAAAATTGCTCTCTTTTTTCCACACCTATGCACAGTACAGCTCTCTCGACTATAGGGAAGAAGCTACCATCAGCCAGTCTCATGCAAACCCATCAGGATGCATCTTCTGTACTGAGCTACATCAGAATGAGAACCCTTTGACTGTGGAAATGTCCAGCGGGAAGGAATGTCTGGAGATTTGGGGGAAATCCCACTAGAACTATTCAACCAGATGAATCTGACTTTAGAGGGAGCCTCTCCTGCTGCTTCCAGTAGTAGAGGAGGAGAGAGGGTGGTGGAGACTGTGGGAGGCTGGGTCACATGATAGGTATATCCCTGTTCCTGAACCAAAGTCAAAGCTACTGCTTTCTCAGCTCCCACCCTCCAGACTTCCAACTTGTCTCTTTAGCTCTTCTCTCATCTATGAGAAGACTCCCTCATTCTTACTGAAGGTTTATTTTTTCCTCTCCATGTCTCTGTTGAAGCACATGTGCCCTTTCACCAATTATGGATGTTGTTTATGATCTTCTCTCTAACAATAACTCATTCTGAGCATATGCTCTGCATTCTTGTTATGTAATGTTTTTGTCAACGTGCCCCTGCCTGCCTGTGCCTCAAAACCTACGAGGAAGCAGCTTCCCCACCACTGTCACCACTGAGAGACTTCCCTACATCACTGCCGTCTGTTAGTTAGGAGTGTCTTCTCTCCCAGTGCCTGACAATCTGGACTGATGAAGGGCAAGGGGGGATGATAACCTCTGGATGTGCTGCAGCCCAGGCTGTGGTGATATCAGGTTGTATCAAGGGACAGAGCAGCAATTCCTCCACAAAGAGGCCCATTTCCCTCCTGGACTGTTTCTTAGCTTCTGTTTTGTGCTTATTTTATCTGCACCCTGAGAATGGATTAATTTTTCAGGGGAAGTTTCACACTAATAAAACTCATGAATTTGGACTAAAATATTCTAGTTCTTGAGACAGTTCTTTGAACTGTTAATCTGGTCTTCTTAGTTTATACATCCCATTAGTTTATACATACATGAATGGGATATATAAACTAAGAAGACCAGATTACAGTTCAAAGAACTGTCTCAAAAACCAGAATATTTTAGTCCAAATCAGCAGCACTCTCTTACCCTGTAGCAGAGTTACATGAAAGCCAAACCATGGAATCCTGACTCTAATTTATAATGAGAGATTTCTGCCATGGAGAGAAAATTCCAAAGCCCAAGGGATTGGCAAGTATTCCCTGTAGGCCGTCAGGAAACCAAACAATCCAAAAGGTTGACCTGAGATTTATAAAAGTGTCTCATGCAATCATGGAGATGCAACTCCTATAATAAATCTCTTTATACATACACACACACACAACATACACACACACACACAAAGAGATCCTGTTGTTTCTGTTTCTTTGGAGAGCTCTAATACAACTCCCCATCAAATTGGTTTCAGTGTAATTGTGAGTTTCCAAATATCTGGACTATTTATAGATATGGAAAATTTCCATCAAGCATTTCTAACCAGATTTAATCATAAATAGGTTTATAAAACAATTTATCAAACAATCCAAAGTTTGGTTGGGAAGGTAGAATCAGAACAAGGGGAGTTAAAGAAAACAAACGTTCAATGCCATCATGATATCATAGCTGGTTGCCTTTCTCTCATGGTTGAGACGGTCTTTGAACTGCATCAAAATACACAGGAGTCCATTAGCACAGCTCCCCCATGCTATATTCATCTTCCTATCAGAGATGTCTCTGTCACCACAACCCGAATGCCCCAGGTCGAATGTTCCAGACCTCTCTGCTGGACAGCGTTGAGCCTCTGAACATCCCATTGTTCCCCTGCCCTCTCCTGTTTCAGTACGGCTAAACTCTTTTCTGAGGAGTTTCCTTCTTTAGATGGCAACACATTCAGTCTGCTTAATACAGCTCCATTCTGCCTCCTGAAGGTAAGTTTTCTCCATTTCATTATTCTCTGAATTTAGAATTTGGTTCTCAAGGGAAAGTCTTATTTCCCTAATTCTCGAGTTCTTGTACAATGTGTCCCAAACACATTGGAAAGCCGCAAGTCTTACCATTCCCTCTCTACTACTTTTCTACAAGTTCTAGGCTCCAAATAGTTACATATTACTTCTATGGGATACAGGCAGGAGGAAAGGTATTTAGCCACCCCAAAATACCACACCAGCCAGTAGACAGACAGGTATTCAGATAACTGATTGGCACATTTTTTAAGGGTCTGAGCTAAACATAGGTGTGAGAGGGATGAAAGAGCTTTTCTTGCTTTCAAAAAAGGTGAAGCATAAGCTACTTATTGACATTTCTTTGGCTAGATCCATTTGCCTTATCATTTAGTGAAAATTCTTATTAGATTCTGGCAATTGACTCTTATGTCTTATGTCTTATGACTAAATTCTTGTGTCAGTTTGGTTAATTTATGGTGTCTAGGTGTTTGGCAAGCAGGAATTGGCCTGATTGTTACTGTGAAGGTATTGCATGGATTAAATCATTAGTCAGCTGATTGCATCTATAGCTGATTACATCTACAATCGACAAAATAGATTTCCTTCAGCAATGAGAGGCATCTTCTTATCCATTCAGTTGGAGGCCCTTTGTGATGGTTAGGTTCAGGTGTCAACTTGGTCAGGTGATGATGCCCTGGCAAGCAATGGCCTAACAGTTACTGCAAGGATATTTCACAACTGGTTAATAAACCAGAAGGCTGGTTTATTAAATCATCAGTCAGTTGATTGCATCTTTGACTGATTTCATCTACAATCAACTAAGGGTGTGTCTTCTGCAATGAGAGGATTGTATTAATTGGATTTAATCTAATTAACTGATGACTTTTAAGGGAGAAGAGAGAATTTTCACTGCTTCTTCAGCCAGCCAGCCTCTCCTGTAAAGTTCATTGAGAATGTCATCAGAGTTGCCAGCCTCATGGCCATGTGTCCCCATGATTGAGTGAGACACTTATAAATCTCATATTTACAGATATCTCTGTTCTTTTTCTTTTTCTCTAGAGAAACCTGACTAATACATCCTTAGAGGGAGAACTGAGGGTTTCAGCAGTCAGAAAGAAGAATTTCTATCTCAACTTCAGACAGACAGCTGTGGAATTCAATGTCACTTGCAGAATAATCTATGGAATTCAGACTTGGCAATCCCCACCATCATGTGAACCAACTCCTATAATAAATCTCTTTATACACACACACACACACACACACACACAGATTCTGTGTGTGTGTTGCTTCTATTTCTTTGGAGAACTCTAATACAACTCCCTATCAAATTGGTTTCAGTATAATCATGAGTTTCAAAATTTCAGGGGTATTTATAGATTGGGAAAATTTCCATCAAGTATTTCTAACCAGATTTAATCATAGATAAAATTCCTGGCACTACATTATCAAACATAACATCTTATAAAGTATCATGGGTAATTATTGCCCTGACTTCTCTCTCACTTTATAAATGAATGTGGGCATGTAAAGCTTTGGAACTCCGATTGTTAAGATTCAACTAAAATAGATGAAAGTAACATCATGATGGAAGCTCTCTGAAACATCAGTTTTCATGTTGGCATCTTTCTCAAGAGTTTGTTGACCATAAAATCAAATTTAAAAATTCAGAGAGAAGGCAAGTTTTTTTTTCTTCTTTTTAAAAATCTTTCAGTCACTGAAAATTTATTTTGTCTCATTTCCCTCTTTTGGTCAAGAAGAATTTCTCAACCCCATGATATCAGATCCTGGCTGTTCTGCTGGAATCCTGTCCTGCATTGTCAGGGAGATTTACACCCCTGGGGGTCATGTCCCACATATTAGGGAGGGCAGTGAGTTCACCTGCTGAGATAGCTCAGAGAGAGAGAGACCACATCTGAGTATCAAAAGAGGTTCTCTGGGGGCTGATTCTTATGCATTTCATCTTGTTCCAGTGCAATTGGATTAATTTGTGGTCTAGTCATTATCCCAGAGATTATTTGGGGGATAGTTTATCAGAACACCACTATCATGAATTTATATTTATTAAGAATTTTATGTTTTGGTAAAGAGACTTGGTCATTTAAAATCCCAGCAGTATGAAACATAACTGGCCCTGGCATCATGGGATATAACTGGCACTGTGAGACATAAGTTCCAAGGATGAGCCTGGCCCTAACATCATGGGTGAACTGACCAAAAGGGGGAAAAGAAAGAGTTTCAATGGCTAAGAGATTTCATTTAAAACCCCATCATCACAATAACCATGTTACCCAGGCAGATTGGTAGAGTAAAGGGACTGTATTAATTAGGGTTCTGTAGAGAAACAGAATCAACAGGGAACACTCGCAAATGTAAAATTTATAAAAGTTTCTCATGTAACCATGGGAACGTAGAGTCCAAAATCCACAGGGCACGCTCTGAAGCCAATAATTCGGATGGAGGGTCTGGACAAACTCCACAGGAGAGATTCGCCAGCTGAAGCAGAAAGAGAGCCTGTCTCTCCTTAAAAGGCTTCTGGTGATTAAGCATTGCTTATTGCAGAAGACACTCCCCTTGGCTGATTACAAATGGAATCAGCTGTGGACGCAGCTGACATGATCATGATTTAATTCTATGAAATGTCCTCATTGCAACAGACAGGCCAGCACTTGCCCAACAAGACAAACAGGTACCACCACTTTGCCAAGTTGATACATGAACCTGACCATGACAGGGACTAAGGCATTTGTTCTCCTGAATTATGAGGTGACCCTCATGTTCTCCAGCCACATTTGTGATGTTATTCTTCAATTTTCTCCCACATGTGTTCTTATTTGTCATCTCCTTTGATTTGATCCTCAAGACAAATTTTAGTGTCTTGCCTGAAGTTGTACAATCTGATAACAGTAAAACTGAGATCCAAGGTTCTCCATTGCTGGCAAGGTTTTCTAACCCATATATGCTGGTTTAAAAATATTATGTTCCCCAGAAAAGCCATGTTTTAATCCTGATCCAATCTTGTGGAAGCAGCCATTTTTAAAATCCTGATTCATTTACTGTAAGTTGGAAACTTTTGATTAGATTATCTCCACAAAGCTGTAGCATGCCCAGTTGTGAGTGTCACCTTTTGATTAGATGGTGATATGACTCCACCCACTCCAGATGGGTCTTGATTAGTTTACTGGAATCCTTTAAAAGAGAAAACATTTTGGAGAGACAACACAGCTGACAGAAACTTCACAGCAGAACTGTCACAGATACAGACAGATGGAGAACAGAGACAAGAATGTTTGGAGATGCTTGGAGCCCAGAAGACATCGCCATAAGATGTAAAGCAAGCCAGGACCTGGAGAGACCCAAGGGAAGCCAAGAGAGGAAAGCCAGCCCTGGAGAAGTAAAGTGAGGAACCCCACAGAAACAGAGGCTGAAAGCAGTGGAGCCCAGGAGCAAGGGACCAGCAGATGCCGGACCCATCAGCCTTTCTTGAGTGAAAGTAACCTTTTGTTGGTGCCTTAATTTGGACACTTTCACTTCCTTAGAACAGTAAACTTGTAACTTATTAAATTCTCCTTTATAAAAGCCATTCCAGCTCTTTTATATCGCATTCCAGCAGCTTGCAAAGTAGAACACCATAGGATCTGAAGTCCAATTAAATGCTGAGCCATTTGAAGTATTTGCATCCACTTCTATGTGAATCTCATGAATATTTTAAGGTACTTCAAATTAGCAGTCTGCCCACATGCGGTATTTTCTTTTAGGTTCTTTATACATAATATTTAGCAATACTTATTTCATTGTAAGTGGATTAATAAGCATATTAGAATCATTTCTATCTATGGTTACCACTATTAAAAACCCTTTGTTTTTGGTGCTTTGTTAAGAACTTTGAAAAGCCTAACATAATATAAATTAAGTCAGATTAGTTAAAAATGATTGCTAGTGCATTATAGTAGCCCTAGATTACAAAGGTATGTTCATTTATAAGTTATTTGAATATCGTTATACATTAGCACCAGAGCATAATGATAAATATATCATTAACACAACCAGACTTTATATCTGAGCCTTGAAATCAAGGATTACCACTCAATTTACCCTACCCTTCATAAAGCAATATCACCTTCTGATTCAAAGATAAAATGACTTAAACCTACTGACAGATATGTACAAATGCTCTTGTACCAATGCTAACATCTCCCAAGGGGGAGAACGCTGCAAGAATAGGAAGCAAACTCAGAGTCCTTTCTCTTATCCACATCCAGACAAGCATGAAAATTATTCCCAATGGCCAAAAAATGTAATTTAGTTCACACCTACTTGGATTTCCACCTGGACTTGCATCAGGCAACAGTGAGAAGAGAACACATTAAATGCCTCGGCTTATAGCATTTTCAATGAGCTGTTGGTATATTTTCCCAGCAAGTATCCCAAAAGACAGTCTTCCTGCAGAAATAGATAATAATAATAAGTCAGAAGGACATCAAAGTAACAAACTATCTGTGAGAACCACAAAGATACATGACTTTACCCCAAAGAACCAAATGCTAAAAAGAATCAATATTTCTAGATGGCAAAATGCCAGTAATTCATTGAATAAGTGTATGTACACAGTAAGAAAATCTAAGTAAAAGCATATGTTAAATGAAAGTTCAGTTTTATCATTAAGAATCTCTGAAACTAATTTTTTCTTTTCTTCTGTGATACTGTATAACTTAAAAAATTTAGCATTAAGTTTTTTTGTTTCATATTTTTTGCAATAATCTTTCTTATTCTAATATCTACTTTGTTTGAAATTAATAAATCTACTCCAGCTTCCTTTTGGTTAGTTTCCACATGGTATATCTTTCTCTATCCTTTTGTCTTTAACTTACGTACGTATTTATTTAAAGTTGGTTTTATTGTAGACAGTATATAGTTGTCTTGCTTTTTTATCCAATTTCATAATTTGTTTTTTCATGTTCTGTTTAGCCCTTTCACTTTAAAGTGATTATTGATATGGTTGGATTAACATTTACCATTTTCCAAGCTGTTTTCCATTTGTTCTTTGTTTCTTGTTTCCTGTTTTCCTGCCTACTCATAGGAAGAGTAGATAACAGGTAAATAATTGTAATGCTTGGAGATGAGCTTGTCTTTTCTTCTGCTAGGGCTTTTAGTTTGGAAGTTAATGTTAACCTAGTGAGGAGCTGCTCCCTGGCTCGTTTTGGGTCCCTTTACTTGATTTCTTAGAGAATATTTGTCTCTTGCAGTTCTCCCCTCTGTATTTCACTGTTCATTCTTACTTAGCACTGGCTGGCATGGCAGCAGGACGGGTGGCATTTTCTGAAATTCTGACCAAGCCTCAGTCTTAGGCAGACACTGTGAACCTGAGTCTCTGTAGAGGCCTCTGCCAAGTGTCCTTGCCCTTCCTCCAGATGTAATGCTTGGCCTTGCACATACCCTGGCTCCTCCCCCAGGGATTGAGCATTGATTTTTCTCCTGCTTTCCTCCCTCAGCTTAGATTCCAGTTTTGTCACCCTTTCTCCTGAAGATTAAGGCTTTTCTTGCTCAGGGAAGATGGGTGATGATATGGGTCTAGGTGGAGTTTTGGTGGTAACTGCTGTTCCCTTCTGCTCCCAGATTAAGACTTTTGTTTCGTAGGGGAGAAAATGGTGGTGGGTAGGGGCAGTTTTGTCACCATGAAGAGAGCTTTCTCAGAACTCTCCCTTTGAGTGCTTGCTAAGGTTCTTGGAGGAAATGCGTCCAAGAGTGTGAACTCCCAGTCTGTGGCTAACACACTACCCCACCCTTAGCCTTAACCAATTTGCTAAAGAATTCTAGCTGAATCATCATGCAAGTTTATCTGGTATTAAGCAGAGTTTTCCGCAGGTAAGCAAATTCTTGGTCCTATTTCTCCATGGAGGTGTTTCTCTCTTTCCAGATTCTGACTTAATTGTTTGGCTAGCCATCTCATTCTAGGATGGGTTCAAGAAAAATTATTAATTTGCAACATGTCCCTCTTTTTTCTTGTTGTAGGGGTAGCACAGTCCTCTTTTCATCTTTCTACATCTGAGTCGAAACCAAACATCTCTGTCATTGTAATTTAATAAAAATTTTATAATTGGAAAATATATACTTATTTTGTATGCTTGTATACTTGATGGTTTGGAGGCTTGCTGTACTCTAGAGAAGATCATGTTCTTACAGCTAATCCGTGCCTGTGGGTGTAAACTTATTCTGGGTAGAATCTTTGATCGGGTTATTTCAGCTGAGGTGTGTACCACGTGGGTCTTAATCCTCTAACTGGAGGATAATGGTATGGTATGAAATATGGAGGATAATGAAATGATAGTATGAAA
The DNA here is from genome assembly GCF_023851605.1 of Tamandua tetradactyla. NCBI lineage: Eukaryota > Metazoa > Chordata > Mammalia > Pilosa > Myrmecophagidae > Tamandua > Tamandua tetradactyla. The sequence continues at coordinate 47,554,778 of NC_135341.1, read as the reverse complement.
TTCAGAGAAAGACACAAAAGCACAGAGGAAAACACACAGAGGCTCAGAGAGAAAGCCCCAGGAGCCAGAAGTCGAAAGCAAAGAAAGCTGGAAGAAAGGGAGATGCGGCAAATGCTGCCAAGTGTCTTACTATGTGACAGAGGATTCCAGGTGTCATCTTGATGATGCCATGATTTGGATATTTACATGGCCTCAGAACTGTAAGCTTGCAAGTCAAATCCCCATTGTAAAAGCTAACCCACTTCTTGTATATTGAATTTCAGCATCTTTAGCAAACTAAAGTGCTGACCAATTTATATGAAAGCATAAGACCTATGTCTTCCAGTAAAATGATACCTTTGACTGCTTGGCAGCCTTCCAATGGAACATAGAGAATACCTGACAGGAGTAGGGCTGGTTAAGAGGCCATTCAGGCAGCTGTTTGTCTCATCTGGATCAAGGCAACGGCAGTGGGAATAGAATGTTAGAATGGATTTGATAGGTATTTTGAAGGTAGACTTGAAAAGACTTATAAAACACACTGAATAATGAAAGGTGAAGGGGAGACGGATTCCGAACGTTCTCTTAGCTTGGAGTACTTAAGAAATGGTGATGACAGGTGGGCCATGGTGGCTCAGTGGCAGAGTTTTTGCCTGCCATGCTGGAGACCTGGGTTTGATTCCTGGTGCCTGCCCATGCAAAAACAAAACAAAACAAAAAACAGTGATGGCCTTATTCATTTAGAGGGGAAATGAGATGGAAATACACTATTTAAAGAAAAAGAAATTCCTGTGTTGAAAGTACAAGATATTTTAAGCAATAATAATGGTGAATTTAGGTACCTAGGCATGTTATTTCATCCTTTTGTGTCTCTCTTGATTTCCACTGTACAATAAGGATGATGGTGGTGCCTGACTGAGAGTGTTGGGAGGGTTTCCATGAATTAGTACATGGAAGGTCCTATGGACAGCCCCTGGCACTTAGTGAAGGCTCAGAGACTCAGGTGAGAACTCTTGGTGGCTTACTCCAAGATGGTTGTTTTAGTTTGTTAAAGCTGGCAGAATACAATATACTAGAAACAGAATGGCTTTTAAAAAGGGATGAAGAAAAAAAAAGGGATTAAGTTGCAAGTGTACAGGTCTAAGGCTATAAAAATGTCCAAACTAAAGCATCCAAGGACAGATACCTTTTTTTTTAAACATTTTTATTGTATAGTATAACATATATACAAAGTAAAGAAATAAAAAAGCAATAGTTTTCAAAGTACTCTTCAAAAAGTGGTTACAGGATAAATTCCAGAGTTTGTCATGGGCTACCATATGGTCCTCTCATATTTTTCCTTTGAGCTACTCCAGAATATAGGAGGTTAGAGGGCTTAAATACTTTTTTATCATCACAATTGACTTTTTTTCCTTCTTTTTTTTTGTGAACTATAACATATATACAAAAAAGCTATAAATTTTCAAGCACAGCACCTCAATTAGTTGTAGAACGTATTTCAGACTTTGATATGGGTTACAATTTCACAATTTTAGGTTTTTACTTCTAGCTGCTCTAAAACACTGGAGACTAAAAGAGATATCATCACTTTAATTATTCAGCATTCATATTCCTTTGTTAAGTCCTATCTTCTATGTGTAATTCCACCATCACCTCTGATCTTTCCATACCTCTCATTGGGGTTGTTTGTGCTATGGTGGTTCTAAATTTTTGATATTGAAAGGGTCTGTCACTGAGATGGGGTAGAGAGATGGAACTATCTGATGTTTTGGAGAGGCTGGACTAGGTGTCAGGACTTACTTGGACCAGGGACCCATCTGGAGGTTATAGGTTTCTGGAAAGTTACTGTAGTGCATGGAACCCTTGTGGAATCTTATACATTGCCATAGGTGTTCTTTAGGATTGGCGAGAATGGTTCTGGTTAGGGATTGGCAGGTTATGATAGGTAGCAAGGGCTGCCTGAAGCTTGCATAACAGCAACCTCCAAAGTAGCCTCTCAATTCTATTTGAACTGTCTCTGCCATTGATCTTTATTAATTACACTTCTTTTTCCCCATTTGATCAGGATGTAATTGTTGATGGTGCCAGGTCTGGATTTATCCCTGGGAGTCCTCTCCCATGTTGCCAGGGAGACTTTTACCCCGGCTGTCATGTCCCACATAGAGGGGAGGGCAATACTTTCACTTGCACAGTTGGGCTTAGAGAAACTGAGGCCACATCTGAGCAACAACAGAGGTCCGTCCTCCAGAAGTAACTCTTAGGCATGCCTATAGGTAGTCTAAGCTTCTCTGCTACCTACGTGAGCTTCACAAGAGTCAGTGTCATGATCGAGGGCATGGCCTATTGATTTGGGTGTCCCTAAAGTTTGACACAGTATCAGGGGATCCCTGATGGTAAAGTTTAATAGTTCCATAGTCTTTCTCCCCTCCTTCAGGGGACTTTGCCAATATTTTTGATTATCTGGTTAATATACTCTAGGATGTTTCCAGGCATTACAATAATCTATACAGGATTAAAGGACCTTTTTCTCATTCTGTGCTCTCTGTATTTCAGTTGCTCAAGTGAACTATACAGATAGGTCAAATTAGATTATAAACTATAGAAAATTTCAGTTCCAGATCAAGTAAACCTTTCTTCCTTTGGTCTCAAAGAGTATGTGTGGTTCTAAAATATAAACACTGTCTTCCTTACCCCATATTCTGAATTACTTTAACCCCAACCTGTTTGGCTTCATTCTTATCTCTAAATATCAGGTTATATAAATAAACCGCCTCTCAGAATCCAGAAATAATCACCAGTCAGGACTTAATGTGTCTGCTCTAAAAGCTTACAATCTAGGCCCCTGTTTAATTTTAAAAAATTTTTAAAACATAACAACAAACAAACACAAACATTCTTACCATAAGATCATTTCATTATACATATATAATCAGTAATCTACAATATCATCATAGTTGTGTATTCATCATCATGATAATTTCTTAGAACATTTGCATGAATTCAGAAAAAGAAATAAAAAGAAAACAGAAAAAATTCATACATACCATATCTCTTACCCCTCCCTTTCATTGATCACTAGCATTTCAATCTTTTAAATTTATTTTAACATTTGTTCCCCCTAATATTCATTTATTTTTAATCCATAAATTTTACTCATCTGTTGATAAATCAGATGAAAGGAGCATCAGACACAAGGTTTTCACAATCACACAGTCACATTGTAAAAGCTATATTATTATACAATCATCTTCAAGAAACATGGCTACTGGAACACAGTTTTATATTTTCAGGCAGTTCCCTCCAGCCTCTCCTTTACACCTTAACTAAAAAGGTGATAACTATTTAATGCATTAGAATAACCTCCAGGATAACCTCTCGACTCTGTTTGGAATCTCTCAGCCATTGACACTTTATTTTGTCTCATTTCACCCTTCCCCCTTTTAGTCGAGAAGATTTTCTCAATCCCTTGATGCTGAATCCCAGCTCATTCTAGGATTTCTGTCACATGTTGCCAGGAAGGTTCACCCTGCTGAGAGTCATGTCCCATGTAGACAGGGAGAGGATGGTGAGTTTGCTTGTTGTGTTGGCTGAGAGAGAGAGGCCACATCTGAGCAACAAAAGTGGTTCTCTGAGGGTGACTCTTAGGCCTAATTTTAAGTAGGCTTAGCCTATCCTTTGCAGTTAAGTTTCATATGAACAAGCCCCAAGATTGGGGATTCAGCCTATTGCTTTGGTTGTCCTCACTGCTTGTGAGAATATCAAGAATTCTCCTCTTGGGGAAGCTGAGTTTTCCCCCTTTCTCACCATTCCCCCAAGGGGACTTTGAAAATGCATTTTTATTCACTGTTCAAATCACTCTGGGATTTATCGGGGCATCACTCTGGACAAATCTAAAAAATCTCATGCCCTACTCAAGGTTCCATGTACTATGGTGTCCAATTAAGCTGTCCACATAAGTTATATTAGGAAATGCACTAGTCAAAATATAAATTTTGTACCAAATAAACGTTTTTGCTTTAGTCTTACACATAAGTTAAAGTTTTAACATATTAATTACCGTCTATTTTTAACGCCCTGCAGTATTGACATTCCTTTGTTCTTCCTCATGCAAAAACATTTTTAAATTTGCACATTTAGTCACTATCATTATACACTCTAGACATTCCTAGATTATACCATCTCAGTCTTTATTGTCTATCTTTCCTTCTGATTTCATTTGTGCCTCCTGGGAGGATTTTCTTTCTTCATATTCAAAGGTCTCTACTCTAGTCTGCGTCAGCTCTGAAGCTTTTTCCAAAATGGTTCCCTCTTAAAGGACTCCAGTAAGCAATCCCACCTTGAATGGGTAGAGACACATTTCCATGAAAACCATCTAATCAAAACATCCTACTCAGTAATATTGTATCAGGGTTAAAGAACATGGCTTTTCTGGGGGTACACAATAGTTTAAAACTGGCATACTGCCTATCAAAAAATTTGCTTTCCAAATGACTTCTACCATCTTAAACTCCCACTAGATATATAGAAACAATTCTGTTGCTTCACAGCCTTATATTGTCAGATTTATTTTTTATTTTACCAATCTGGTGGGTATATGTGGATTTGTGCTGGTTTGAAAGGATGTATGCCCCCTAGAAAAGTCATGTTTTAATCTAAATCCCATTTTGTAAAGGCAGAATAATCCCTATTCAATACTGTATGTTTGAATTTATAATTAGATCATCTCCATGGAGATGCGATTTAATCAAGAGTGGTTGTTATACTGGATTAGGTGACGACATGTCTCCACCCATTTGGGTGGGTCTTGATAAATTTCTGGAGTCCTGTAAAAGAGAAAACATTTTGGAGAATGAAGGAGATTCAGAGAGAGCAGAGAATGCTTCAGCACCATGAAGCAGTGCGTCCATGAGTCAACAACCTTTGGTGATGAAGAAGGAAAACGCCTCCGAGGGAGCCTCATGAAACCAGAAACCAGGAGAGAAAGCTAGCAGATGACGCCATGTTCACCATGTGCCCTTCCAGCTGAGAGAGAAGAAACCTGACTGTGTTCACCATGTGCCTTCTCACTTGAGAGAGAGGCCCTGAGCTTCATCAGCCTTCTTGAATCAAGGTATCTTTTCCTTGATTCCTTTGATTGGACATTTCTATAGATTTGCTTTAATTGGGACATTTTCTCGGCCTTAGAACTGTAAACTAGCAACTTATTAAATTCCTCTTTTTAAAAGCCATTCTGTTTCTGGTGTATTGCATTCTGGCAGCTAGCAAACTAGAACAGGAGTTATAGGAATTTTTTAAATATCCTGGATTTAAATCCTTTGTCGGATATATGTTTTGTGAATATTTCATTTTCTTAATGGTTTCTTTTGACAAGGAAAAGTTTTCAAATTTTAATGAAGTCTCACTTACCCATTGTTTTCTTCCATTGGTTGCTTCCTGCATCTTGTCTAAGAAATCTTTGCCTACTCTGAATCATGATATTCTGCTATATTTTCTTTTAAAACTTTATAGTCTTAGCTTATACATTTGGGTCTAAGATTCATGTTGAACTACTTTTGAGTATGGAGTGGAATGGAAGTTAAAGTTCAACTGAATACTGGTTGTTCTAGTACCTGTTGTTGAAAAACTTGCCTTTCCTCTAGTAGATCAATTTGGTGGAAAATCACATAACTATATATGATATTTCAGGGCTTTCTATCTGCTTCATCGATCCATCTCAGACAGTTCCACCCCAACTTGATTATTTAGTTGTATAGCAAGTCTTGACTACAAGTAGTGTACGTTTTCCAAATTCGTTATTCTTTTTCAATTGCTTTCTCTGTTCTATATTCTTTGAATTTCCATACAAATTTAAGAATTGGATTGTCAAAAATGTCTGCTGGAATTATTTCAGACTAAGATATACCTATAGATCAATTTAAGGGAAACTAATATCTTAGCAATATTGAGTCTTTTAGTAATTGATCATGGTGCACCTCTATTTATTTCTATTTTCTTTTTCTCAGTACTATTTTGTGGTTTTCAGTTTTGAGGTCTTGTATACCAGTTGTTAAATAAATTTAAAGTGTTTGATGTTATCAAAGATGAAATATATATATGTATATATCATTTGGGGAGGGATGGTGCATGGTACAGGAATCGAACCCAGGTCTCCCGCACGGAAAGTGAGCATTCTACCACTGAACCACCATGTAGCCTATGTATATATTTTAAACATTTTTTATTATAAAAAATAATATACAAAGCAAAGAAAGAATAAGCAAGAATTTTCAAAGCATATTTCAACAAGCAATAACAGAACATATCTCAGAGTTTGTCATGGAATTCCATTCCACCATCTTAGATTTTTCCTTCTAGCTGCTCCAAAACCCTGGAGGCTAAAAGGAATATTAATATATTAATTCAGCAGCTGTACTCATTTGTTAAATCCCATTTTCTCTGTTGTACCTCCTCCATCTCCTGTAAACCCTCTCCCAGTCTATAGGGATCTTTGGGGAATGCCTGTTCTGACTTTTTCATCATTAGTTGAGATGATCATGTGATTTGTTCCTTTAGATTTGTTAATGTGCTGTATTACATTGATTTTTTTCTTGTGTTGAACCTTGCATTCCTGGTATAAACCCCACTTGGTCATGATGTATAATTCTTTTAATTTGTCGATGGATTCAATTTGCTTGTATTTTGTTAATTATTTTTGCATCTATATTGATTAGGGAGATTGTTCTATAGTTTTCTTTTCTTGTACTGTCTCTATCCTGTTTTCATATTAGAGTAATGTTACCTTCATAAAATGAGTTAAGTAGCATTCTTTTTCCCTCAATTTTTTGAAAGAGTTTGAGCAGGATTGGTGTTAGTTCTTTTCAGAATATTTGATAAATTTCCCCTGTGAAGACCTCTGCCCTGGGCTTTTCTTTGTGGGAAGATCTTTGATGACTTAGTGAATCTCTCTTCTTGTAATTGTTTTGTTGAGATGTTCTATTTCTTCTCAAGTCAGTATAGGTAGTTTTTGTGTTTCTAGGAATTTGTAACATCTAAGTTGCCTAATTTGTTGGCTTATAATTTTTCATAATATTCTCTTAAGATTTTAAGAAATTTCTTCAAAAGCTGTGGGAATGACCCCCCTGTCATTTCTGATTTTGCTTATTTGCAGCCTCTTATTTTCTTTGTTAGTCTAGCTAGAGTTCCATCAATTTTATTGATTTTCTCAAAAAAGCAACTTTTGGTTTCTATTGTTTTATTGTTCTCCAATTTGTCTATTTCTGCTTTAATCTTCATTATTTTTCTTCATCTATTTGCTTTGGGGTTAGTTTTCTGTTCTTTCTCTAAATTCTCTAGGTGAGCAGTTAAGTTCTTAAGTTTTGCACATTCTTTTTTTTTTTTTAATATGGCATTTAGTGCAATAAATTTCCCTCTCAGCTCAGCCTTTGCTACATCCAATAATTTTTGATATGTTGTATCAAATTGTATGAAATTAAATCTCTTTAATTTCAATCTTATTAAATTTATAAAGACTGAGTTTGTGTCCCAGTATATGATCTATCCTGGAGATATTTCATATGTGCTAGAGAAGAATGTTTATCATGGTGTTTTGGAGTGTAATGATCTATATATGCTTAATAGGTCTAATTCACTTATCCCATTTGTTAGGTTCTCTATTTCCTTGTTGATCCTCTATCTGGTTGTTCTATCTATATTGGAGAGTAGTGCATCCATGACTCCCACTATCACTGTTGAAACATTTATAGCTTCCTTCAGTTTTGCCAATGTTTGTGTCCCATACTTTGGAGCTCCTTAAATAGGAGTATAAACATTCATGATTGTTATTTCCTCTTGGTAAATTGTCCCTTCTATTAATATATAGTGTCCTTGTTTATCTCTTATGACACCTTTATATTTAATGTCTATTTTATCTGATATTAGTATAGCTGGCTTCTCCTGCTTTCTTTTGGTTATAGGTTGAGTGAACATCTTTTTCCATCCTTTCATTTTCAATCTAATTGCATCCTTGAATCTAAGATGTGTCTCTTGTAAACAGAACATATTTGGATTATATTTTTAAATCCATTCTGCCAGTCTGTATCTTTTAATTGGTGAGTGTAGTCCATTCATGTTCAAAGTAATTACTGTAAAAGCAATTCTTAACTCTATTATCTTTCAGTTTTTATTTGTTAGACCTATATATTCTTTTCCTTCTCTCTCTTTTTATTCTAAAATAACCATTACCAGTATTCTTCAATTCTGTACCCTCCTCCAGACCTCCTTCTCCTGTCTTTTTATTTCAACTGATAGGACTCCCTTTAGTATTTCTTATAGGGCAGGTCTCTTGTTGACTCAGTTCTCTCAATCTTTGTTTGTCTTTGAAGATTTTAATCTCTCCCTCAATTTTGAAGGATAACTTGGCTGGATAAAGAATTCTTGGCTGGAAGCCTTTCTATTCAGGATCTTAAATATATCATACCTCTGCCTTCTTGCTTCCATGGTGCCTGCTGAGTGGTCTGAAGTCAGTCTTATGTGGTCTCCCTTGTAAGTAATTGTATTAGTTAGGGTTCTCTAGAGAAACAGAATCAACAGAGAACACTTGCAAATATAAAATTTATGAAAGTGTCTCACATGACCGTAGGAATGCAGAGTCCAAAATCCACAGGGCAGGCTGCGAAGCTGATGACTCCAATGGATGGCCTGGATGAACTCCACAGGAGAGACTCACCAGCCAAAGCAGGAATGGAATCTGTCTCCTCTGAGTCCTCCTTAAAAGGCTTCCCATGATTGGATTTAGCATCACTAATTGCAGAAGACACTCCCCTTTGGCTGATTACAAATGGAATCAGCTGTGGATGTAGCTGACGTGATCATGACCTAATCCTATGAAATGTCCTCATTGCAACAGACAGGCCGGCGCTTGCCCAATCAGATGAACAGGTACCACAACTTGGCCAAGTTGACACCTGTCCCTAACCATGACAGTCCACCCCTTGTCAACTTGGCACATATATATATATATATATATATATATCACCTTAGACCATACTTAATCTCCAAATGAAAACAAATAAGCACACATTTTTTCTTTTACCTGACAATACTCAGCTGTCCTGCATATAACTGGAAACACATTAAATCTCTCCAGAATAGCGTGCAAATCCTTGGGCAACATTCATTCTTAAACTTGATATCTTACAACTTAAATAGTATAGCACAAACAAAACAGCATTACAGTCCTCGTTTCTGTAACTGATCATGTGGTCGAAGTTCATATTTATCACTACCTTCTTCCACTACCCATTCCATGTTCCCTTTCCCCTCAGCAAGCACTTCAGCTGGCCATGGTTCTTTGCCTGGTGGGGTGACCCAAACCTTCATTCCTGAAGTCTCACAGCCATTAGTGGTCCTGCCTGGATTGTGTTGTTGCAGTTTTCCATTGATTTTAATCACAGGGCATGGTAATACTAATAGACGCCCCGGGGGATCTCCTATATTCCAAGAAAACTCTTCTTTACCTCCATTATGTAGCTGCAGTCCTACTTCCTTCTGATAGTCAGGGTCAATTACCCCAGACAATAATGTAATCCCCTTCTTGGTGTGTTGATCCAGAGGCATAAGTAGCCCAAAGTGGCCAGGTGGCAATCTTAACTTCCAGTTCAGTGGTATCACTGTTGTTTCTCCTGGAGAAAGCACACCCCATTTTGGAACTAAAACCTGTAGACCAGCAGAACTCAGGGTAGCAGGGGCAGGAAGCAAAAATTTTCCTAGTGGATCACTAGGAGTAATAGTGAGTGGCACCACACCCATTTCCACCCCTTGGTTCCTGGACCCATGGATCCTGGCTATGGGAGAAACAGCACCATACAGTGGACGCTGATTCAGAGCATACACAGCTTCCTGGAGAACATTACCCCAGCCTTTCAAGTTTTTGCCACCTAGTTGGCACCGTAATTGAGTTTTCAAAAGGCCATTCCACCGTTCTATCAATCCAGCAGCTTCTGGATGATGGGGAACATGGTAAGACCAGAGAATTCCATGAGCATGTGCCCATTCCCGCACTTCATTTGCTGTGAAGTGTGTTCCTTGATCCGAAGCAATGCTATGTGGAATACCATGACGATGGATAAGGCATTCTGTAAGCCCACGGATAGTAGTTTTGGCAGAAGCATTGCGTGCAGGGAAAGCAAACCCATATCCAGAGTATGTGTCTATTCCAGTTAGAACAAATCGCTGCCCCTTCCATGAAGGGAGTAGTCCAATGTAATCAACCTGCCACCATGTAGCTGGCTGGTCACCTCGGGGAATGGTGCCATATCGGGGGCTGAGTGTGGGTCTCTGCTGCTGGCAGATTGGGCACTCAGCAGTGGCTATAGCCAGGTCAGCCTTGGTGAGTGGAAGTCCATGTTGCTGAGCCCATGCATAACCTCCATCCCTACCACCATGACCACTTTGTTCATGAGCCCATTGGGCAATAACAGGAGTTGCTGGGGAAAGAGGCTGACTGGTATCCATAGAACGGGTCATCTTATCCACTTGATTATTAAAATCTTCCTCTGCTGAAGTCACCCTCTGGTGTGCATTCACATGGGACACAAATATCTTCAAGTTTTTAGCCCTCTCAGAAAGGTCTATCCACATACTTCTTCCCCAGACCTCTTTGTCACCAATTTTCCAATTATGGTGTTTCCAAGTCCCTGACCATCCAGCCAAACCATTAGCAACAGCCCATGAGTCAGTATACAAACGCACCTCTGGCCAGTTTTCCTTCCAAGCAAAATGAACAACCAGGTGCACTGCTCGAAGTTCTGCCCACTGGGAGGATTTCCCCTCACCACTGTCCTTCAAGGACACCCCAGAAAGGGGTTGTAATGCTGCAGCTGTACACTTTCGGGTGGTACCTGCATATCGTGCTGAACCATCTGTAAACCAGGCCCAAGTTTTCTCTTCCTCAGTCAATTCACTGTAAGGAATACCCCAAGAGGCCATAGCTCTGGTCTGGGAAAGAGAAGGTAATGTGGCAGCAGGAGTGGAAACCATGGGCATCTGTGCCACTTCTTCATGTAACTTACTTGTGCCTTCAGGACGTGCTCTGGCTCTATCTCGTATATACCATTTCCACTTTACAATAGAGTGCTGCTGTGCACGCCCAACTTTATGGCTTGGTGGGTCAGACAACACCCAACTCATGATAGGCAACTCAGGTCTCATGGTAACTTGGTGGCCCATGGTTAAGTGTTCAGTCTCTACTAAGGCCCAGTAGCAGGCCAAAAGCTGTTTCTCAAAAGGAGAGTAGTTATCTGCAGCAGATGGTAAGGCTTTGCTCCAAAATCCTAAGGATCTGCGTTGTGATTCTCCTATAGGGGCCTGCCAAAGGCTCCAGACAGCATCTCTGTTTGTCACTGACACTTCCAGCACCATTGGATCTGCTGGATCATATGGCCCAAGTGGCAGAGCAGCTTGCACAGCAGCCTGGACCTGTCGCAGAGCCTCCTCTTATTCAGGTCCCCACTCAAAATTAGCAGCTTTTCTGGTCACTCGATAAATGGGCCGGGGTAGCACACCCAAATGAGGAATATGTTGTCGCCAAAATCCAAAAAGACCAACTAGGCATTGTGCCTCTTTTTTGGATGTGGGAGGGGCCAGATGCAGCAATTTATCCTTCACCTTAGAAGGGATATCTCGACATGCCCCACACCACTGGACATCTAAAAATTTTACTGAGGTGGAAGGCCCCTGTATTTTTATTGGATTTATCTCCCATCCTCTGACACGCAAATGCCTTACCAGTAAATCTAGAGTAGTTGCTACTTCTTGCTCACTAGGTCCAATCAACATGATATCATCAATATAATGGACCAGTGTGATGTCTTGTGGGAGGGAGAAATGATCAAGGTCTCTGCGAACAAGATTATGACATAGGGCTGGAGAGTTGATATACCCCTGAGGTAGGACAGTGAAAGTATATTGCTGACCTTGCCAGCTGAAAGCAAACTGTTTCTGGTGGTCCTTACTAATAGCTATTGAGAAAAAAGCATTTGCCAGATCAATAGCTGCATACCAGGTACCAGGGGATGTATTGATTTGCTCAAGCAATGATACTACATCTGGAACAGCAGCTGCAATTGGAGTTACCACCTGGTTGAGTTTACGATAATCCACTGTCATTCTCCAAGACCCATCTGTTTTCTGCACAGGCCAAATAGGAGAGTTGAATGGGGATGTGGTGGGAATCACCACCCCTGCATCTTTCAAGTCCTTAAGAGTGGCAGTAATCTCTGCAATCCCTCCAGGAATACGGTATAGCTTCTGATTTACTATTTTGCTTGGTAGGGGCAGTTCTAATGGCTTCCACTTGGCCTTTCCCACCATAATAGCCCTCACTGCACAAGTTAGAGAACCAACGGGGGGATTCTGCCAGTTGCTCAGTATGTCTATGCCAATTATACATTCTGGAACTGGGGAAATAACTACAGGATGGGTCCAGGGGCCCACTGGACCCACTGTGAGACGGACCTGAGCTAAAACTCCATTGATCACCTGGCCTCCATAAGCCCCCACTCTGACTGGTGGTCCAGAGTGACGTTTTGGGTCCCCTGGAATTAATGTCACTTCTGAACCGGTGTCTAATAATCCCCGAAATATCTGATCATTTCCTTTTCCCCAATGCACAGTTACCCTGGTAAAAGGCTGTCGGTCTCCTTGGGGAAGACTTAGAGGAAGGTTAACAGTATAAATTTGTGGCAGTGTAACAGGTTTCTCCCCCATAGGGACCTGGCCTCCCCTTCATTCAAGGGGCTCAGGGTCTGTAAACTGTTTCAAGTCTGGAAATTGGTTAAGGGGCCGTGACTCTGTGTTTTTGTAATTCAGGTTAGACTTCTGTTCCCTTCACCTAGAACTCTTTTGTTTATACAGCTCCAACAAGAATTTAGTAGACTGCCCTTCTATTGTATTTCTAGGCACCCCATGATTTACTAGCCAATGCCACAAATCTCTGCGTGTCATATAATTTTGATGCCTCCTTTGAGTTTGTTGTCTATTATAATACCCATGTCTACCCTGTCTTTGGTGATTAAGTGCTGCCACCTGGCTTCTGCCAACTCGGGATCCTGTCATCCCCATTGTGTTTAAGGATTCCAGCTCAGTGACAGCAGTTCCTACAGTAATATCTGACCTACAGAGAAGTGCAACCACAGAGCTCTTGAGGGATGATGGTGCTAGTCTCACAAATTTATTTCTCACTGTTCTGGTAAAAGGTGCATCCTCTGGACATTCCTGGGGTGTAAGAGCAGGCTTTGCATGATAAATCCACTCTAACATCCCAATCTCTCTAAGCCTCTGGATCCCCTCATCTACATTATACCACGGCAGTTCTGGCATTTCAACCTCAGGTAATGTTGGCCACCTTTTGATCCATGTTTCAACCAACCACCCAAACAAGCTGTTAACACCTTTTCTAACTGCTCTAGCTATAACATTAAATGCAGAATCTCTGCTTAGTGGGCCCATATCAATAAATTCAGCCTGATCCAGCCTTATATTCCTCCCACCATTATCCCACACTCTTAAAATCCATTGCCACACATATTCCCCTGATTTCTGTCTATATAAATTGGAAAACTCACACAGTTCTTTTGGAGTATAACGTACCTCCTCATGTGTGATACTTTGTACCTCACCTTTAGGGGCCTGTTGGGACTTTAGTCTAGTTATAGGTCTAGAAGAAATGAGGGGTGGTGGGGGTGGGTCATGAAAAGAATTAGAAATAGCTTCCAAGCCATTTGCTTCAGGGCTTTCATTTGCAGTTTCATCTGGTGAAACAGGATTAATAACTCTAGGGCTAATCCCTTCAGGAGGAGGTTGGGTGGCCAATTCCTCAAGGCAGGCTGGAGGTGGGGCGGCTATGTCCTCAGGGCAGACTATTACAGGGTTATCTAAAGAAGGCTCAGCATGGTCTAGGGTTTCAACCTCACCCCCAACATCATTATCAATCCATATGTCACCATCCCATTTTTCAGGGTCCCACTCCTTTCCAATCAATGCCCTCACTTTAACGGCAGACACCATGCAAGACTGAGATTTCAGTTTACGTTGTAAAGTTGCTACTCTAACAATAAGATTCTGAGTCTGATTTTCAGAGATCTCAAGTCTATGGCTACAGGAAATAAAATTTTCCTTCAGGATACTCATAGAAACCTCTACATCTTTCAGACGGCACTTAAGCTTCTTGTTTGAAGCCTTAAGCCCATCCCTTTCACCCTTTAATGTAGACAGTGTATCTAACAACAACCAACCAACATCTCTATAACTCTTATTTCTACAAAACTCTGTAAAGGTGTCAAAAACATTATCCCCCAGAGTCTGGCTTCGTACAAGTGAAGCATTAGGAGAATCGAATGATGATATTTTGACTATCTCCTTTGCCAACTCAGTCCATGGATTGGGAGTGTCATTCTGATTACGGGAATCAGAGTCCTTAGTGTCTCTGAGCCCAGTCAGAGTAGAAAACCATTCATAAGAACCCATTTTTAAGATTCTGTTCCTTAAGAACCACTCCTGGTACCAAGATGTATTAGTTAGGGTTCTCTAGAGAAACAGAATCAACAGGGAACACTTGCAAATATAAAATTTATGAAAGTGTCTCACGTGACCGTAGGAATGCAGAGTCCAAAATCCACAGGGCAGGCTGCGAAGCTGATGACTCCAATGGATGGCCTGGATGAACTCCACAGGAGAGACTCACCAGCCAAAGCAGGAATGGAATCTGTCTCCTCTGAGTCCTCCTTAAAAGGCTTCCCATGATTGGATTTAGCATCACTAATTGCAGAAGACACTCCCCTTTGGCTGATTACAAATGGAATCAGCTGTGGATGTAGCTGACGTGATCATGACCTAATCCTATGAAATGTTCTCATTGCAACAGACAGGCCAGCGCTTGCCCAATCAGATGAACAGGTACCACAACTTGGCCAAGTTGACACCTGTCCCTAACCATGACAGTAATAGATTGTTTTTCTCATGCTGCTTTCAGGACTTTATGTTTCTCTTTGACATTTGACAGTTGATTAGTATGTATCTTGGAGAAAAGTCCAAGAAAAATTAGAAAATATTTTGAATTGAGTGGAAATGAAAATTTATCTCAAAATTTGTGGAAAGGAACAAAAGCAGTGCACAGAGGGAAATTTTTAGCATTAAATACTTCTAATACTTATATTAGAAAAGAGGAAAAAAATCTCAACTCAACAATCTACAAGTACATCTTAAGAAACTAGAAAAAAAGTAAAATGAACTGAAAGAAAAAAGAAGGAAGACCAAAAGACCAAAATTTTATAAAGATGTAAGCCCAAATCAGTGAAATTGAAACAAGAAAACAATAGAGAAAAGCCAAGGAAAAAAACCCTGCTTTTTAAAAGTTCAGTAAAATTGATAAATCTCTAGCAAAAATGAAAGAAGAGATTCATTAAAGTTCCTACAAAATTGAAGTTTGAATAGGAAGCATTATGAAAAATGCTTCATAAACTGACAAGTTAGATAAAAATGAATACTTCCTCAAAACCACAAACTGTCAAAACTTGCCTAAGAAGAATAAACACTTCCCAACTCATTCTGTAATATCCAGTCTTGCTCTGATTTGATACCCAAAACAAACAAACAAAAAACAGTACAAGAAAAGAAATCTAATAATCAATATCTCTTATGAACATGCATGCAAAATCCTTAACAAAACATTAACACATCAAATCCAATAATCTGTATAAAAAGAATAATGGATCTTGACTACGGGGTTTATCCTTGGATTGTAGGGTGTGTGTGTGTGTTTGTGCATGTGTGCATGTTGTGTGTATATTCAATACAATTCCAGTCAAAACACCAACATTTTTTATCCTTTTATGTTTATTTATTTCAAAATCTTTAGATTTTGTTGAAATAAATTCATATAGCATATATTTTATTCAAAATAATCAATGTCTCAGTATCTTCAGTTGCATAGTCATCATCATTCTCAATTTTAGACAATTTTCATTCTCCAAAGAGAAAAAAAACAGAGAGACACAATCACACCAAAGAGAAAACCCAATATTCCCCTTCACTCTTATCCCCACCCCCTATTATTTACCCCCACTATTGTTGTGGTACTAGTGAGGTATTCCTACAAAATATAGTCCATGGCATGCAATACGTAGTTTTTCCCATATACACCTTGCTTTAGTTTGCTAAAGCTGCCAGAATGCAATATACCAGAAACAGAACAGCTTTTAAAAATGGAACTTATAAAGTTGCAAATTAACAGTTTTAAGACCATGAACATTTCCAAATTAAGGTTACCTTCACTCAAGAAAGGTTGATGCCATCTGGAACACCTCTCAGCTGGAAGGCACATGGAAACATCTGCTAGCTTTCGCTCTTCATTTTATAAGGCTTCCCCAGAGACATTTTTCCCTCTACATCTCTACAGGTCTTTGACTGTTTCATCTCTGAAACTTTTTTCAAATTGATTCCCTCTTAAAGGACTCCAGTAAGCAACACCCCCTTGAACGGGTGGAGACACATCTCCATGAAAACCACCTAATCAGGAATTACCAATCACAATTGGGTGGTCACGTCTCTATGGAAACAACTAGATACAAAGGATCCCACACAGCAATATTGAATTAGGATTAAAGAACATGGATTTTCTGGGGTATACAACAGTTTCAAACTGGCACATCTCTCTATTGTCAAATCTTTGTACAAGTGTCATAACTTTGAAGTAGTTCATGCAAGAATTTATTTATATTTGTAGTGCTAATTGGTGAGATACATGGCTTTAAACAACTCCTTTCAATCATTTTCACCTTCAATATAGTACTATTACTTATAATCCCATTAACAAACTACCATACTTTATCCATTCCCTTACATTTAAGTTGAACTTCGCAGAACCCTTACCTTTTATATTTACTGTTTCAGTTATTTATAATTTATATGGAAAAATACCTACAATGTTTTTAAAAAAATAAAATCCATATATGCTTTATCAACCATTAAAATTTGCTATGTAGGGTGCACGGGTGGTTCAGTGGTAGAATGCTCATCTTCCATGTGGGAGACTTGGGTTCAATTCCTGGACCATGCACCCCCCAAAAAACTGCCATGTAAAACTTGCTGAAATTTAATGTATGATATTGGTGTGATAGTAAACATATATATCTGTGAAGCAGAGTGCAGATTTTATATACACATCCTAGGATGCATGAGAACTTACTTATGTCAAATGTTTATTGAATATATGATATCGGTCTAAGTTGCTCTTTATCTGAAAGAACACAATATTAGGATTCCCAATCTCAATGTACATTAAAATATATACTTGATAGTTATGAAGATATTGTAGAGTGGGATGCATTATCAAGGGCACATGTACATTTTTTCTTGATAGTCAATTTTTTTTTTTTGCCCACTGAGGGGAACACATGGTTTCACATTGCTACTTCTGAAGACCCAATTGTTTCAGTTTGTAAGTTGCTGGAATGCAATATATGAGAAATGAAACATCTTTTAAAAAGGAAATGTATTAAGTTGCAAATTTACAGTTCTAAGGCCATGAAAATATCCAAACTAGAGCATCCAGGGAAAGATACCTTGATTCAGGAAAGGCCAATGGGTCCATACACCTCTGTTAGCTATAAAAGTACATGGTAACATCTGTTAGCTTTCTCTACAGGCATCTTCAACAGCTTCTCTGGGGGAATTTTCTGTATGTATCTCCAAAGGTCTCTGGCTGTGTGGGCTTTGTTGGTTCTAAAGCTTTTTCCAAAATGTTTCCTTCTTGAATGGTTTCAGTAAGCAGCCCCCCCTTGAATGGGTAGAGACACATCTCCATGGAAAGCATCTAAATCAAATTACCACCCACATTTGGATGGGTCACATCTCCATGGAAACAATCATAAAGATCCCACCCAGCAATATTGAATGAGGATTAAAGGACATGGCTTTTCTGGGGGTACATAATAGCTTCAAACTGGCATACCTGTGATGTATGCTTTTGTAAAATCCTGAACTTGGGGATGAGAGAAGAAAGGATTGCCCCTGCGCACATATGTACTATGAATATGTGCACCACACACATATGCATTACACACTGAACTTATCCCTGGTTATGATCCCCATTTAACCTAAGCTTTCCTCTCTCTCCAGAAGGTACATGTTACTGCTGGCAGGGGCAGGGACATAGGAGGAAGAGAGTGATGGAGAAAGGAAGAAATGATCCTGGACAGGATCTAATAATGGAGGAGAAAAGGACCCAAAAGACAGTATTAGGACAATTGGAAAAAAAAATTGGAATATGGACAGCAAGCTTTATATCAATGTTAAATGTCTTGGAGTTGATAACTGTACTTAAAGTGGTTACATAAGTGAATATATCCTTGGTCTTGTGAAATGTACATGGAAGTATTAAGTGCTCAAGACCTCCATGTATATAACCTACTCTCAAATATTTAGAAGATAGATAGGTAGATAGGTAGATAGAATGATATAATAAATATGGAAAAATTATAAAAGTTGTTAAATCTGGGGTATATTGATGTAGGGGGTATATTGATGTTCTCTGCATTGGTTTTTGTATTATTTTTGGCAACTGTCCTGTAAGTTTGAAATTATTTCAAAATGAAAAGTTAAAAAATTTAAAAAAGGAAAGGAAAGAAATGGAAAAGGAAGGGAAAGGAGTATGAACGGATGGAGCCTGGAGCTGCTGCCACTTTCTCTGAAGTGAAGAGAAGAAGAAGGGCACCAGTTGTCCCCCTTCTTCTTTATTCCAGGTGCTAATTAAAACTGAAAGACAGAAGTGATGGTGTGGAAGTTTCTGAGCACCTGGTGCTTGTACTGAGCTTACAGTGCAGAAGGTATGTTTCATGTGTTAAACTTCAGCAGTCACTAGGCCTTTGACTCCAAAGTTCCGCAGAGCTATGTTAAGTAGTCAGCTTCCCTCTACTGTTATCCTTCTTGGGTAAGCAAATTGTCCATAGCAGAGTTCAAACAGGCGAGACTCAGGCTTTTTGGTCAAGTTTTATTGTTATTATTACTGTGTCTCACCTAATCTAAAATACTATCAACTGTAGGTCATACCACTATTTTATGTCTGTAAAAAAATATTGCCAGTTAAATTATAACCCAGCTTTAACAACAGTGTGATTTAATTCATGGATTGGTCGCACCAGTTTCTTGATGCTTTGAAATTCCTTTCATCTATTCTAAGGAATTTGTCAATTTGTCCTGCCCTCAGTTGCATTGTGTTGGAGGGTAATAAGCCATCCTTGTGCATTTATCTCAGCGTGCCGGTTTAAAACTAGTATGTACCCCAGAAAAACCATGTTTTAATCCTGATCCTATCTTGTGGGTCTAAACTTATTGTTTCGGGTGGGAAACTTTGACTGGATTGTTTACATGTGGGTGTGGTCTTTTGACTAGATGATGCGACTCCACTTATTCAAGGTGGATCTTGATTAGTTTACTAGATTCCTTTTAAAGGGGAAACATTTTAGAGAAACCTCAGATGCAGACACTTGGAGAACAGTTGCCTCAGAGCTGATAGAGATCCTTGGAGTGCCAACAGAGAGAGCAGAGGCCTAGACACAGATATTTGGAGCCCAGCAGACATCACCATATGCCTGCCTATGAGATGCTAAGCAAGCCAGAACCCAGAGTTGTGTCCTGGAGGAGCTAAGTGAAGGCCCACAGATTCTTAGAGAGGAAACCACTTGCATCAGAGGCTGAAAGCAACAGAACCGGGAACAAGGACCAGCAAATGCCAACCAGGTGCTTTCTCGATGACAGACATCGGCCTTCTTTGGAGTTAAGGTATCTTTCTCTGTATTCCTTAGTTTGGACATTTCTATGACCTTAGAATTGTAAGCTTATAACTTATTAAATTCCCTTTTCAAATGCCTTCACATTTCTGGTATATTGCTTTCTAATAGCATTAGCAAATCAAACACTCAGTAACAAAAAGTACCACCATTTCTTCTGCCTGTGGATTTCTATAACTCTTAGTTATTGCTTGAAAGAAAGAGGAGATTGCAATAATTTCTTTCTAGACAGATTTTCCTTCATTAATATAGCATTTTTATACCAGTGCTCTATTTCCGTGTCTTTGTAAAAGCACAATGACATTTTTTATTTGATAGCCAAACCACACTGAAAACTTTCTGAAGATATTTTAAACAACAAACTCAGTATGTGTATATAACTCAGTCGAAGTGACAACATTATGAACAGCCATGGCTGAATTTACTCATGACAACCACAGTAATTCTAGCAGTTCTAACGGACAATCTGATTGTAAGATACACCCCCCACTCCTCCCCCAAAAAAGCCTGCCCTAAAAGAATCAAACACAATAGATCTGCTTCATTTTAGTGGTATTGTCTTATTTCTTGAGCACTTTCTAAAGCAGCTCTGCCTTCCCCAATGAGCCCTCTCACCTGGCAGTGTGTGCCTACATCCCAAAGACACATGATCCCCTTTGGAGACAGTGGTTGTTCGGGAAACCTCATGCCCATAGCAGTATCATCACTGGCCTGACCATATATCTCATCATCAGACCTTCACAGTGGTGGAGAGGAGTTGTCATATTCACAGTACTCAAAACAACAAGAGATAGAATGTCTCCTGTACTGGCTTAAGATAAGAAGGATTGTTTCTGTGTCCCTAGCAGGCAACTGCACAGACTTTCAAGGGCTGAGAATAATGCCCAGCTGGCTGACAGGACAAGGCCTGTTAGGTCAGAACCTAGGGTTTGTGACTCTTGGGCCACATGGTCACTCCCATTTCTGCTTCTTCTACATAGTAGACACTTGAAAATTATTTGTGTGACTGACTATGCTTTCTGGCTCTCCATGGAGTAGCAGGGCCCCAAATCTATGTGACCAAGTTCTAACTACAAGGTCTGTGTTTTGAATTTCACATTCTTGACAGAGAAACCTCAGGCTCACCCAGCCCATAGCCTTGCTTCCTTACCCCCACCCCTGGGGTTAGATGTAACACCGGTTTGAAGCTAATATGTATCCGAGAAAAGCCATGTCCTTTAATCCTCATTCAATACTGGTCGGTAGAATCTTTTTGATTGTTTCCATGGAGATATGACCCACACAATAGTGGGTATTAATTTTGATTAGGTGGTTTCAAAGGAGATGTGTCTCCACCCATTCAAAGTGGGGTTGCTTACTGGAGCCTTTTGTTCTAGTTTGCTAGCTGCTGGAATGCAATATACCAGAAACGGAATGGCTTTTTAAAAGGGGAATTTAATAAGTTGCTAGTTTACAGTTCTAAGGCCGAGAAAATGTTCCAATTAAAACAAGTCTATAGAAATGTCCAATCAAAGGCATCCAAGGAAAGATACCTTGGTTCAAGAAGGCTGATGAAGTTCAGGGTTTCTCTCTCATCTGGAAAGGCACATGGCGAACACAGTCACAGTTTCTCTCTCGGCTGGAAAGGCACATGGCAAATACGGCATCATCTGCTAGCTTCCTCTCCTGGCTTCCGGTTTCATGAAGCTCCCTGGGAGGTGTTTTCCTTCTTCATCTCCAAAGGTCGCTGGCTGATGGACTCTCTGCTTCGTAGTGTTGCTCTCTCTGAATCTCTTATTCTCCAAAACGTTTCTTCTTTTATAGGACTCCAATAAACCAATCAAGACCCACCCAAATGGGTGGAGACATGTAGTCCCCTAATCCAGTTTAACAATCATTCTTGACTAAATCACATCATCCAGGGAGATGATCTGATTGCAGTTTCAAACATACAGTATTGAATAGGGATTATTCTACCTTTATGAAATGGAACTTATATTAAAACATGGCTTTTCTTAGGGGGCATACTTCCTTTCAAATCATCACACCTTTTAAGAGGCAACCATTCTGGGAAAAGCTTTAGAGGCACCAGAACCAACAGAACCACATGGCCAGAGACCTTTGGAGATGAAGAAGGAAAATGCCCCTGGGGGAACTTCATGAAATAAGAAGCCAAGACAGAAAGCCAAGTGCCCTCCCAGCTGAAAGAGAAACCCTGAATGTCATCAGCCTTTCTTGAGTGAAGGTAACTTCTTATTGGTGCCTTAGTTTGGATATTTTCACAGCCTTAGAACTGTAAACTTGCAACTTAATAAATTCCTCTTTTTAAAAGCTGATCCATTTCTGGTATATCACATTCCAGCAGCTTACTACTAAACCAGATGTCCATCCTTACTTTGGTCAACTGTGGCCAAAGGACAAGTCACCCAGTACTCAACATGTCCCTTCAGCAGGAGCCTTGGATGGAGCCACATCCCCCTTCACAATTATGTAGACAGAGACATAACAACTGACCTTCTCAGGACGAGAGTAGTACAGTTTTTAAACCCGGCTAGAGCCCCTGAAAGATGCTGCATGGGCCGCGTTCAATATCACATTAATTAATTTAAAGGGAAAACTCGACTTCCCGAGGGGGCCATCTATGATGATCATGCCATGTATGGTTATCCAAACTTGACAAAGGAATAGAAGGAGGGACATTGTCTGATTTAATTCTCAGTTTTGATGTTGCTGTTTTTTGTTTGATATAGTCCCACATAAACTTATCATGCTTGGGATGCTTTCCCTGTGAACTGAAAATGTGTACAAGTCTACAGTGTCTATGAGAGTCTCCGTTCTGAATTCTGTGATCCCAGAAGTGGTAAATATTGGCAATATAAGAAAGGAATAGATGGGGAGGTGGGGTACTTCTATGGGTAGTTGTACATAGCTGTTTAGGTGGGTAGGTGTTTATTACGGTAGTAGAATATTTCTTTTTAAAGATTTATCATAGGGTTTCTTCAAATAAACACATTTGCAGAGTGAGTCACTTCACAGACTGAAGGTAGCTTCCACCCAGCACTTGTATTGCTTGAGGGCAGGTGTCCTTGCATAAGGAACAGGGCACCAGCCTTACATAAGGAAGTGTCCTCTACTTTAGACCAATGCTCTGACCTTGGTTAGCACGCTGAATGTGTCCACACTTCAAACCGCCCCTTCATAGGTTGTGAGGGGAAAGTGACTTCTTGCCAAGCTGGAGGGATGTCTGCTTACAAAGAATTCCACTTTGGAGAAACAAAGGTACACACACTGTTGTCAATGCTATTCAAATATGTCTTGGCTGAGAGCCCTGCCCATTATAGGATTTCTGCCTCTGGTCCCCAAAGGCATTCTCAGCCCAAAGACTGCTTTGTACTGACAGTATATTTTGTTGCTGGCAGAGGCAGAATAAGCAGGCTCACAACCGCCTAACAGAGAACCACGTGTTCCTTGCAGATGCCTGTGCTCAGAGCAGCAGCAAATGCATATTCAACCTTAAAATGCACACCAGCTGTGACTACTTGATTAGAAATCCAGAGACAGCTACTCACAAATATGCCTTCAACACCACCAGATATGAATTTCTGGGTCCAGAGAGATTTTGAGGCCTCCTGTGCTTGATAAATTCCTCCTTGCTGGGATGCCTGAAAATATGTTTCTTGAATAATCTCCGGCATAGTGAGAGGATGTAAATGACTAAATTTATCACTAGCCATTTCTTCCAATGGCAACCATGGCTGTGGCTGATGATGTCAGAAGGCCAAGAAGTGGATGATGATGGCCCTTCTATCCATCTTCTAAGCCTATCAAAGATGGATAGTGAAGGGCAATGCCTATAAAACTTTCAATATGATCTCCTGGCTACGTGTCATGGAGCAAATTTGCCCATGCTCCATGAGGTTGGAGCTACCATGACCCGTGTAAGAAATTAGATATTTTGAGAGTTAAAGAAGTTAATGAATATAAAGGGCCTAGTGAGTTAGTTGGATTGGAACCTGAACACAGAAACCCCTGGTTGATTGGAAAGTTAGCATCAAGTACTAGAAAAAGAGATGGACTAAGAGGTGTTCTAGAGTCTGGGAGATGGGGCTCTTTCATTTACTTTGGAATCCTTTATGAGTTTTATGAGGATTAAATGACATAATGCATAAAAGGTATTTAGCATTTGGACTTTCATGCTGAGTGCTCAATGAACATGAGCTATTACTGCTATTTTAACCAATATTAATAAAAGACATTGCCTTCCAGGAAATCACTAATTCGCCATGGTGCAATAGGATGTTATATTTCCCTGTCAGCACTGAGAGGATGAGTACTGTTTTCATGAACAGGACTGTGGGAAGCTATGTTCTCAGAGACCTAGTCACAGGTCTTTTTTTGTCTGTCTGTTTGTATTTTGGAGTTCATGAGCCAGGAATTGAACCCAGATCCCCTCATTGCAGGTGAAAACTCTACCACTAAACTACCCATGCACCTCTCTAGTCACAGTTTTTATTGGCAACTGACTTATATAGTATTCATATTTGTATTTGCTCATTATGGAGATAATTGTGGATAAGAAAAAGAGCAATAAAGAAGAAAATGTTTAACTGATGAGCTTTCTCCATGTCTTGGCCAACTCTCTCATCATCTGCTCTTTATGTGGAATTACCTCAGTTACTTCCTGTGATTCCAGGAATTTTCCACAAAGCATAATGATGGCTGATGAAGTAATGAGAGGCAAAATTAAGGGTTGAATATACCTTTCTGAAGATGAATGGTTTGTACAAACACAGAAGTTGAACTAATTCCACAATAGGAGCTGAATTAGAGAAATTCTAGATTGTCCTATGTTTATAGAAGTGGATAGGATTTAGGGAAATGCATTATTTCCTTACAAATTACTGAAGACCACTGAGTTCTGATCATGAGTTCTATCTATCAATATTTTACCATACCATAAAATAAAATGACTAGCTTAAGAATACTTGGAATGAGTTATTATGTTGAGTAAGTTAAACAGCTTCTTTACAATCTAATTTACATTATTTTATCTGCAAACTGTTTCTTCATATAGTCATTGCCTAAATACTGTGGGGAATATAAGACAAGAGTGAGGCATGACCCTACCCTTTAGATAAATTTCATCTTTGGCCACTTTTAAATGATCCTTAGAAGGCTCAAACTTAGTATGCTTATTTGCTGTGTATGAAAGATGCTGGAAAAACAGAGTTCTTTCTGTCACTAGGACAAAATAAGGTCAATTTTAATTCACAGAATCAATAAGGGGAAGAAAATGAACAGACTTCATGTATGTGTGAGGACGTGTGTGTGATTGTGTGTACGCATACGTGTGAATGTACGTTAATGTGTGTGTGAGTGTGTGTCTTCCCTTCTGGGATCGGCACTGACCACCTTTGATGCTTGTGCTACAAACGTAATGGTAGAGATGCCTGATGGTTACATACCTTTGACAGGCACATTAACCAATTTGTTCCTTGAAGCAATCCTGAGAGGTAGGAGAGTCAAGGAATATTATCCTTATTTTGCAGATAAGGAAACTAAACTTGAGAGGTTATGATTCTCTAAGTATTCACAATGACGGTAATAATAGTGACTCCCCATTGAGTGGCTAACACATGCTGGAGAGCACGCTGGCTTTACCAGAACTGTCTCCATGGATGGTGTGTGCAGCAGCCAAGTCCTCTTAGTGACTCACATAAGATGGGAGCCTGGCCAGGACTCCAGGGAGAGTGTCAAGATGCAGAAGATGGGAGCAGAGAAGACACAGAGCTCATCATTCTTACTCCCAGAAGCTGATTGGTGTTTCAAGAGGAAGTAAAATAGCAGGGTCTGATAGCTATAAGGACAACACAAATGACACACGCAGGCCATTGCACCTCCCTGATTGCACCTCCCTGATTGTCCTCATTTGTCAGAAGGTAGCTCAGTTCGCATGCTCAAGTTGAATTGCTTGTCTTTCTCTGTTTATGGCCAGTACTGGAGAATCACCACTTGCATGTTGAGTTGCTGTGGCCATTGGGTTGCATCTTTCCTCTTTCCCTGGAGAGCTTCTATGCACACACACAAAAATGGTTCTCCCATATTTTTGTCTCAGGATTCCTTTAAACTCTTACAAATTACTGAAGACCCCCGAGTCTTGATCATGTTATATCTATCAACATTTTACCATATAAGAAAAACATGTTTTTAAACTTAACCCATTCCTGTGGGTGTGAATCCATTGAAAATAGGAACTTTTTATGAGGTTCCTTAACTTCAGTTAAGGTGTGGCTCACCTCAATTAGGATGGGTCTTAATCTATTACTGGAGTCCTTTAGAAGCAGAATGAAATTCAGACAGCTAGAAAGCCACTGAGGGAGCAGCCGAAACTGAACATCAGTGGAACTTGGAAGAGAAGGGAGAGACCAAGAGATGCCACCACATGCTTTGCCATGTGATAAGGTAAGGACAATTGAGCACCAGCAGCGAATGCCTGTGTGCTGTGGGTGGCTGCTAGTGTCAGGCCCGAAGAACCAAAGAGAGACTAGTGAGGGCAAGCACAGAGAAAAATAAAAGGGAAGGAAATTTATCAACCAGAACAGATTTTTAAGTTTCACTGAACATACCAACTGGCAAAATAACTATGGTTATGGCCTTTGGAATATGGTTTGAGGCAGTCTATTCTGACCCTCATTGTGCTATCCTGGAGTTCCCCCCTAAGCCCTGGCTTCCCTGTGCCTGGGGAATTATTCACTCATTAAGAGAATCTGTGTCCCATACAGCACTCCACTGATGTCTCCGGCTCCACCTGTTGCCTGAGCTTCCTCAACATAGACACTTTTCCTCACTCATCTTTGTATCTTGTGTGGCATGATACAGTGCCTAGCCCAAGGGAGCACCACAATGAGTATCTTCTAAATGGAATGCCCTTCTGTTTCAATAAAATATTGAAACTACTCTCCTGCATATCAACCTGATCAATCTCACCAAAGCCAGCTTCAGCAATGGGCAGCAGTAACCTTTGTAGGGATGAAAAACATACCTGAAGACAGTTTTTCCTGGGAGCTACATGGTTACCACTGTCTTGGTGTGATGCAGAAGTTTTTGTTCAAATTCCCCTCTTTTCTGTGGTTCAAAGCTTAATATTGGGATTGCAAATTCCAGCGCTGGTATCAGCATTTGCCCTCAGGGCAACCTCATTCCTTCAGTTTATTGACTATTCACTGCTCTCAGCTCTGGACCTGGCTCATAGGTTGCTAACATTTTTTAATTTTTAAAAAATTTTTTAGGAGGGGAAAGGTTCCTTGGAGATTTTCCCTACTTCATGCAAACATAACATTCAATAAACTATGTTTCCTTCAGGATTTAGATGTTTTGTACTAAACAGAAGTGATCTGCAAAGTATCTATGATATCATCATGCTAAAAGTAGATTCATTTAAGGAATTCAAATAATATTTTAGCTATTATCACCATTTTCAGAAACCTTGATGAAACTGAGACATTTGGACCTACTCATGGATACTGGTGGTGTCCTGACCAGCTCTCAAGCCCCTAGTGCTCAGTCAAGAAAGTGAATATACGAACGAAACTCTGATCCATTGTCAGCAGTAAATAGATCCGGAAAATCTGGCCTGCCACCTGCAACAATTGGTATAGGAGGCTGTCCATTATCTACAGCAAATATTTCAGGAAGTCAAACCATAATCCCTGTAACAATGAACCCCAAATAGTCAGGAATCGATTGATAACTGACAGCTTCTCTAACTTTTACCCATGCTTCCAGTTTAGGAGTACTGGAGAAAGTCAAATATGCTCTGTAACCAATCACACAGCATGTCCTGCATCTAGTTAGGGCTACTCCAACTTCCCCAGGCTAACAGCTTCCAATCAGGGCACATGTGAAACCTTCCCTTTTTCCACACCTCTGCTTACTTTTGAATCTCTGCCAGATGCAAACTGGTGGCTGACTCTCTTGCTATAGAAACGTCTAGGTAAATAGCCTTTGTTCTCATTTGGATGTTCTTCATTTAATACCACAAAGCCTATTCGGAGTTGTGTTTCCTCTATGGTGTGGTTTGTGATGTGGCAACAAGAGTTTTCTGGTCTGGGAGGCCCTATCTCTTTGGACCAACTAAGAAATTAGTAATGACCTCATGCTGCCATCCCTTCACTGGTCTTTCTGAATTTTTACTGCTGGGCCAACCAGATCCTCGGTTTATACTTTTCAAGTTGGCCTTCTTCTAAGCCTCTGGACCAGCAAGAATGACTTAGAGAAGCAGGATCAACCATGAGAGAGTGCAAAAGTCACCAAAGCACAATTTCTAACAGAGCTGTTCCTGCTGGTGCTGCTCCTCAAACTCCTGCTGTCACCTGCAAAGTCACATTCTTCCTTCTGTTGACAGAGGGCTGCTTAGGTATAAGGGGAAATCACCCAGGACCAGTGAAGGCTCAGACGAACTTGAGCTGGGAATTATGAGCCCAGATTCTGGTTCAGTTCAGCCTGTAAATGTTACCTTTTAACATTGGATGGAATCTATTGTCCTTCCTGGATCATAAAGCACCATTAAAATTACTTCATCATATAATGATTAAAGAGAAATGTTGTAAAGATTAAATGATTACTTTATAAATAATATTCAGATTGAGGATGATCTGGGTTTGTTAAGCGCTCCCAGTTCTGGTCTACCAGGTTTGATCCTCCTGCTTCTCTAGTACTGACTTTCACCCACATCTCTTAATGTAGGTGCCAATCAAGACTTAATTGGAAACAAAAATTCAGCTTCTTTCTCGAGTCACAGGATAATAAACCAGTATAAATAAGAGTTAGGCTTGCATGTACTTGGGCTTCTCTTGCTAATGAAGCAAGTGCAAGCTAAAAAATCTGCAGCCGATTTAAAGCAACAGTACTTGTCACGGTCTGTAACACACAGGGTAAGGTTACCAGCTTTTATATTTGTGGCAGCATCAAGCCCCCACATGTCCATTTCAGATTCCTCATCAATTCTTTTAAAATTTCATTAAAAGTAAGAATAGTTATGCCAAATTTCTCTACACCATGCAAAGTATAAGGAAGCAATAGAGATTGTAGCCCCACAAATTTGACCCACTTATAATCTAGGATGCTAATAAGATAAGGAAAACAAATTAAATTTGATCGTGACTCCCAAGACTTATTTGATACCATGTTTTGCCCAGCATCCACTAATCTCTTGACTTAAGAGGGGATGTATGCTGATATAAACTTCGTTTCACTCCTCTTCTATGCACTGCCCAGAAGTGGTTGGAGGTGAAGGATACTCAAGGGAAGACAAGGACATAGATATGGAAGAGAACGTGAGCTGTTTCCCAAAATCCACACTTTGCCCGATATTTAAGCTAGACATTCGGTTTCTATTATTCCAAGTCTGTCTTGTAGCTAGGTATTCTTATGGTATGTAAAAACTCAGTAATTCTATTAAATGCAAAGGGACTAAATAATCCAAATAAAAGATTTAGAGTCTCAGACTGGGTAAAAGAAAAAACCAACTATATGTTGCTTACAGGAGATACTCTTTAAATACAAATACAAAGAATTACTGAAAGTAAAAATATGATGGTGGGAGGGGATATACCAAGCAAATACCAACCAAAAGAAATCCCAGATGGCTTCACTGCTGAATTCTTTTCAACTCTTAAGAAATAAATAACACTGATCTTTCACAGTTACTTCATGAAAATAGGAAGCGAGGAACGCTTCACTTTCCAACTCTTTGATTAAGTCAGATTAGGATTGATACTAAAACCTGGCATGAAGAAAGGAAAATTATCAGCCAATATTTTTCAATAATAAAGATGCAAAACTCCTATACAAAATACTGATAAGTCAAGACTACTGATATATCAAATTAGGTATATAGATTATCCACTACTAGAACATGAGCTTCTTTATGGCAACGATCACATTGTATTTGACTTTCTATCCATAGAGCTTGGCACATAGTAATTACTGACCACATATCTGATGAATAAGTGGATGAATGAATGGACAAATGAATAACCGAACAAACTACATAGCACTCTTTTCTATCTCCAGGTGTAACCACTCCACTTGGAGTCATGAAATGGAAGCAAGTTGTTCCAAGTTGAAATTCTAAAATGTATCATTAGTTTAAAATTTAAAAATTAATCAACATCATTTACCACATTAACAAAATGCATGCTAAAAAGAGATCATTCCAATAATTGTGGGGAATAATAAAATTCAATACCCATTTATAATGAAAATCCCAGAAACTAGGACTACAAAGAAACTTTCTTAATCTGATAAAGTATCTTACAAAAAAACTGCACAAACTCATATGTGATGGTGAAATAGCAAACCCTATCCCCCTGACTTCTGGCATGGAGCAAAGATTCCTCATATCAACACTTCATTATTGCACTAAAGGATCTAGGTGACATAATATGGTAAGAAGAAAGGTGAAAGTATCAGAAAGAAAAAAATATACTATTGCTATTATTAATCATTATTGGCTGGTGATATAACTGTGTATCAGGGAGGCCAAAAGCACCTATAGACACATTATTAAAATTAATCAATGGAGTTTTAGAATTAGTAAGTGAATCTAAGTTTTGAGTTACAAGGTCAATATAGGACCTTCTTTATATTAGGAACAAAAACATAGAAAATAAATTTTCTATTTTATTTAAAATCGAAAAAAGATTTAGAAAAAAATCAAGCAGGCCCTCTACAATGAAAACTAAAAATCACAACTGGGAGACTAAAAATAATACCTTTATCAATAGGGGGTACAAGGTTTATGAAACAGAGAACTCAACGTTATATAGATGTTAATTCTCTCAAAACTGATTTGTAGAGAGACAATGCAACCTGAATCAAATCCAAGAAGGATGTTTCTTGAGGGAAATGGAGAAAGTGATTTTAAGTTTCAAAAGGAAATGCTAAAGGACAAAAAATGGCCAAGACTACATTGAGGAACAAAGTCGGAGGATATTGGCATTTACTATACAATTACATAATTAAGTAAATTTAGGGCGAATAGTTCAGTGAAACTGAATGTGGAGTCTGGAAACAGACCAATCATATGTATCTTGATTGTCACAAAGAAAACCTTGCAGTGCAGTGGGGAGCAGAAGGTCTATTTGATAAATTGTGCTAGGTCCTTACTTCATACTATTGACAAAAACCACTTCCAGATAGATTATCAATTTAAATGTAAATGCTACACCATTAAAGCCTCTAGGAGATGGCATAGGAAAATACTGTCATGGCTTTAGTGTAGACAAAGTTTTCTTTAATATGACACAAAAAGCATGAATACCTAAGGAATAGATATATTGCAATTTATTAAAATTAAAAAGTTTTGGTTAGCAGAGCTCCATTAAGAAAGTGAAAATGTAAGCCATGGAAAGGGAGGAAAATATTTGCTATACCTATATTAACAACATAAAAAACGTCCACAAATCAACATGAAAAGATAGATAGCGCAGTAGAAAAATGGGTGCTTTACATAAGAGGATATAAAACATATGGAAATATGTTCAACGTTGGGAAGAGCAAATTAGTCATCAGGGAAATGCAAAGAAGAAATCAAATCCTATGACCCAGTAATTCCATTACCAGGTATATTTCCAAAAGAAATTTCCAACCTGCTCAGCATCTCCCCACATTCTCCAGCTCACAGGGGCCCCTTTTCCTGGGTGCTCTGACCAGAAGGACAGATTTCTGTGTCACTTGGGCAGCCTTCTGGTCAAAGCAGTGAGAGAAAAGAGAGAGAGAAAAATAACAGGGCTCCTCCCACTCACCAGTTCCTTTGGCTAGAGAGACATGTGTTCTCTCCAGGATGGATCGGGAGAGAGAGAAAGGGAAAAAAAAAGCACAGATTTCCCCCTACACTCTCTAGCAGCATGGAAACTCTATAGAACACACAGAAACTGATCAGATGGAATAGAATGATAATACAAACCAGAACAAAAATAAAATGTATGCTTGGCATTGAATTTATTTGTTGCTTCCTAACAGACAAGAGACAAAAAAACAGGCAGGGGGTGAGGTGAGTGATTGCTGTGGACTGAATCTTCAGTCTCTGTAGCTACAGCTTCTGTTAAATCTTCCTGCTGTTAGTATCATCTTTATTATTCTCCAGCAATGGTTCCTGAGCTGGCAGCTGGAGATCCTGGGCCCGGTGCTGAGGCAGGCTGACCAGTGTTGGAGGTAGAGGTTGTCCTACATCAGTCCGACAGACTCAAGGGTTCGAATGGGACAGAATGAGCCAGGCAGCATTCTTTATGCTATTCATTCTTTCAACAAATGTTTATTGAGTGCCTGATTTGTGCCTGGAAATGAGGTATTGATTGAAGTGCACTCATATTTGTCATTCACTTCCTTTCAAACACCCTTTGCTCCCAGCCCTAGCATGAGGGCTGATCTTGTAGCCCAAGTCTGAGTCCTAAGACTGAGGACTGGACACTGGGACCTGAACATCAAACCTGACACTCCAGGGCATTAAAGGAAAGAACCAGATTTGGAAACACCTCACGGGGAACTAGCCACTTAGCTGGGTGACCCGGGTAAGGTACTTCATCTCTCCAAACCATACTTTCCTGTTTGCAAAAAGAGCAGTGGCTTCTTCAGAGTCTTCTCATGAGATTAAATGATGTAAGGCTGTAAAGTGTTCTGCTTGGCACAGAGTCAAGTATTTACTCAATAAAAGTGAGTCCTTTTCCTGTTCCATTTCCCCCTCCCTCCCGCAGTCCCAGGTCTGCTTCAGGAATCTCCCGCAAGGACCTCGGAGCCCCATCCTGAGACAAACAGGAATGCCCCACCCTGGGAGGAAATGTGGTTTCTCCTTCTGCCTCCCCCTTTGCTTGCTGAAGTCCAGGAGACATAGCAAAAGCAGGCTGCCACTTCCCTGCCCAGTTGACCCTGTCATGCCAGCACAGTGGGAGCAGCTAAAGGCTTAGAAATGAGGAAGAAAAGTTGTAAGTGTATATGTACCTCAAAAAGCTCTAAGACAGGGCATGCAAGGGTAGTTCAGTGGTAGAATTCTCACCTTCCATGCAGTAGACCCTGATTCTATTCCTGACCCATGCACTTCTCCCAAACAAACAAACAAAGAAAAAATAAGCAAAAATTCAACAAACGGTGCTGCAGTAACAGGATACTCACATGGAAAAAGAATGAAATGTGACCCCTGCGGTACAACATACAAAAGAAGTGTCAAAAAAAGCTCTAAGGCAGTGCTTCTCTAACTTTAATGTTCACTCAGACCAGTTGGGGACTGTTGCCAAATCCAAGATCCAATCCAGCTGGTCCAGGTGAGTCCTCAATTCTGTGTTTTTACCAGTTGGATCCCACTCTGAGCAACAAGACTCTAAAATGACTCTGCAACAGAGCACACAGACCCAAGCTTCCCCACACGTGGCAGCTGCTGGCATTCCTCATGAGCTAGCCCCCTCCTCTTTGACCGTCTCCTACTCGCCCCTCCAGAGAGAATGAGTGATGGTGGGCTCTCCTCTCTGCAACAGCACCACTTACTGTTGTTTCCCCACTGAGCAGTGGGCCTGGTGAAGGACAGCCCAATGGCCCCTGAAAATGTGCCAATGGCAGTCAGCCTCTGTAGGACCTTGGATGAGGAGTAGAGGTAGTGGAGCCATGAGCCCATCTCAGAGAGCCATCCTCATAGCCTCTGTGCCCCAACAGAGAGCCATGCAGGAGCTGGGCCTCAGAGGTGCTGCATGGTTTGCGTGTGGATTGGTCATTGCATTGCTTTGCAATTTGGGGGAAGTTGCTTCAGCCCCCCTATCCTTTGGTTTATCCAGATGCTATCACTTACTGAACCTGTTTGACTGTGGTTGTTTCTCTACCTTTCTGAGCCTGAGGGTCCTCATTTGAAAAATAGGAATAAAGCAAGTACTTCATGAGGGTTTTGTGAGAGACTTTAATGAGATTCCTGTAGGACAGCTAATGGCACAGGGCTTAAGAAAAGTGACTTTCATTCTTCTGCAAATAGAAAAGTTAGTCATTTGCCCCTCTGCAGAGACCTGCTGTCCCTCTTTCACCTAAGATGAACCGTCCACTCCACGGTTTTGAATTGGACACCATCTGTGCTGGGTGTTAAGAGACAATATGGACAGAGCATGTGTAGATTCTTAATAAATGTTGGGGGATGGGGAGCAAAGGGGTTCACTTGCCATCCCCATGTGAGGTGGGGAGCCTGTGGCTCAGAGGCTTACTGAAAAGCATCTAAGGGAGGGTCCCCTGGGAAACGGCTGGGCCCTGGTCCTGGAAATTCCTTCCTTGGGTTGCCTGGAAAGTGCTGCCTTATTGCTCATTATTTCTCAAGCATCTGAGCAAAATGCCATGTTTATCTCCGAGGGCCCTGCTAGGGGATCCCTGACTTTGTTTCTGAAGGAAGCCTTCTTCAGGCCCACTGAGGAAGGGAAACCATCTGGAGGGAAGAGGGAAGGCATTAAAGACACTTTTTAAAAAAATCTGTTTTAATGAGTTCAGCCATATTATATGAAATGCTTTCCCATAGAGACCAAATCTCAAAACAGGTAGCTTACAGTAATAAGCACTTAGTATTATTTCATATTCAGGGCTATTCGGTTGCTAATTATAATAATGATCATTCAAATTAAGTGAAATTGTCAATTAAAAGCGGAGCTTAATGGATTCTAATGTTCCACACATAAGCTTAATTCATTACTTCAGAGATTCATCCAATGGGAAAGTATCAATGTAAATACTGAAAAAAAAATTGTCATCCAAATAACACACTGGAGCTCTTTAGTTTAATTCATACCATGACTGTCATAACAAAAATTCTCCTGTCAGACACATAGCCCCTCTAGACATCCAATTTCATGCTTTCTTGGCTATTCTGCTTCCCATCTCCCACAGCCATAAAAACAGGCACCAAGCCTTTCCCAGCCCTGCCCTTTACTTCTGCTCCCTTCCCATCAGTTTTGCTGCTGTTTTTCCACATTCTCTTCACTTCTACTGACAACTTCATTATCAGGACTCTTCACAGATACAGAAAAACCACAAAAATAGTCATCTGTGGAGGGCTTGTATACGTCCTTTCAAATTCTCCACTGGACAGGAAATTCTCAATGTATACTGGCCCCGCTCCTAAACTGATCCATGACAATTGGACTGAGCATCCCAGATTTTAGTCAGCTTAAATCAGTCGCCAGCGACCCACATTGCAGACTTTCTCCTTAAAGATGTCACTGCCCTACAACTTGGGCTTCATTCACCCATTATTCCTGCCAAGATGACAGGTGAGTTGACCCATAAGTCAACTCAGAGGCTGAACCTCAGCCAAATGCCCAGGAGATACACTTATGAGAAGCTCCAAAGATACTAACCAACTCCAATCCACTAAGGCAGGTAAATCTACCCTCATGACTACTTTTCACTGGAGCTACATGGTAAGATGTGCTTTTAAATCAGGTAGACCTGGGTTTAAATTAAATCTTGCTACTCACAATCTGTGTGAAGGATAAGTTTTTTAACCTTTCTGAGCATCAGTATTCTCAAATGTAAAAGAGGGCTAACGTTTGCACCTATCTTTCTTTGTAAAGTGCTTAGAGATTTCCTGACACTGGGTAAGTGTCCAATATACTGAATATACCTCAAGACCAGGGGGTTATTGCTGATAAATGATAGGATGAGAAGGTAAGACTGTTTCTGAGGAAGGAGATTCAGAAGCAGAAGAAAGACAGATATGGAAGCACTTAATCTTCTCCGGAAATCAACCCCCCTTGAACCTTCCTCCTCTTTCCGTGGCTGGAATGTCCTCCTTGAAATGCCCTTTCTGATACTGCTTAGCAGCCACCATTACCGTTTTTAGCAGACATATTGATTTTTCCTTCCCTGGACCAGCAAAATCCGCCTGGCTCTGTGACAGAGCAAAGCATTCTCCGTGCTCCTTTCAAGCTCTTCTCAAAAGCAGTGCACTGCGTAGGCTTTTGATGCCTTCCTTTGGGGAAAAGTCAACTCAAGAATCCCACAGGATCTCTGCAGAACACCTGTCCATTCCTAGCCTGATGTGGGCAAATCAGAATCCTACAAGTTTGCGGATAGGTGGGATTTGAGGTCAGGCCCTGGAGAGATGTGCAGGCTCTTTTATTGGTACCAAAAAGAGTGAGTGAGGTGAAATTCTAGAGTGTGGTTCATTATTCTTTGCCTTTTGAACATGCACTGTTACCCACACTCACTCTGCCTGGTGAAGGCTTGAGGCTGCTGCCAGTTCTGGCCAAGACAACAACAAGGAAGCTAGATGCTGACTCCTCACATTCAGTCCTTATGACTCAGTGAGCCCAGTCACAGAGGAGGTGGCAATCAGGCTGAGCCACATATCCTGTAGGTAGTGGGGCCAGGGATTACCCATGTCCTCTGATATCCTCTGACTTCACATGACACCACACCAACTACCACCAATGGCCAGTGCCAGTCTATTCAATTTTCACATCTATGCTATTTTTGAAAAAGTATGAATGAAGATTCTTTTGGAATATAGTTGAAACAGAGTTGTATTTGCCCCTAATATTGTACATATGTTTCATATGTATATGTACATATTTTGTGTTTGTGTGTATATATATATATATATATATATATATATATATATATATATATGTATGTACATGCATATATAGTATCTATATGGATGTATTTCTTTTTCTCCTTATATTTGTTGATAAGATTAAATCTTTTGGGTGGTCAACAGCAGCTCAGTGGCAGAATTCTCACCTGCCATGCCAGAGATGAGGGTTCGATTCCCAGAGCCTGCCCATGCCAAAAAAAAAAAAAACACACAAAAAACCCAAAAACCAAAAAAACAAACAAAAGATTAAATCTCTTCAACGGGACTGGTTCAAAGTGGTTCACTTCACTTTGGCCAGCAAATGCAAGCACACCTCCTGACCAATCCCTGTGGCCCAGACTGGACTGTGACTATCCTGAAGAAACATCCCAAAGGTCTGCAGAATGGAACCTCAGAGGACTGAAAGAGAAATTACACTATGGAAGATGCAGAAGAGGGTCTGCTGAAGGTGATATCTTGCAGGCATGTGAAATAGGCAGCCTTGTAAATCTTTGAGTGCAGGAAACTTGGGAAATTCTGGCTCATTCACTCATCCAACTGTGAATGCTTATAGTTCCACCATTAATCAACTTCTTCCTGGTTTGAAACAATTTCTATATCTGCTATTTACTTTCATGAGAACAGTAACACTTTAGGTCCTCAGCTCCCAAATGTGAATGAGTTAATTAGAGGATTTTCAAGAGAAAAGGGTGTTGAAGACCTAGTGATTGACATAAGGAAATAATCAAAGGGGCAAAGTAGAGGCACTAGTAACAAGAGTCTCCTTCTCTATGTGCATGGGGCCACCATGCACAGGTCATTAAGCAACCTGCTAACTCCATAGGATACCAGACTCTGGTCTTCCATCTTGTCCTGCACAACCAAGCATTGCTACTTTCTTTAGCGGAGAGCTACAGAATAAAGGCAGATGTTCAGAAGGTCAACCATGACTATGCTGCCTGGGCAAAGCTCCCTTTCCTTTTCCAGACTTCTTGTGGGAACTAGAGCAATGCCAGATGATGGAGATTTCAGGCACTGTAGGGCAACACTGGAAGGGTCACTCTCGGGGCCTGCAAATCCTGGTCTCTTAGAATTACTGGGGGGAAGCAGGGCACATACTGTGGGTAAACTAAGGTAAAGAAAGAGGCTGAGGGGCACCCTTCTCACAGATGGAGGTAGTCCTTTCTCCCTGCTCCTTCTCTCTGGGGAAGTAAGTAAGAGAAAGCTTGTGCTTGGCCCCCAGACCTGTTTTATCTGTGGTGTTTGTTAGCTGGCATTGGTTATCTGTTTGTAATAACAGTATCACAGCTTGTAGTCATTACTCTCTGGAGACACTTATCCCAAGAATCTGGGGGTTTCTGGGAGAGGAGGGGGAACCCAGGAAAGCCACAGACTCAGCCAGATCATAGTCATCTTGAACATGGTTTTATGCTTATGAAATTGAGACTGCAGTTGACAGAGCAAAAGGGCCACTTCAAGCTTTTCTTGAATGAGTACATTGAGATCAGGTTTAGATTAATTCCCCTTTTATGGCCCATCTATTCCAGATTCACATATTCTTCAGAGTGTTCATGCCACTCAGCTTCTCCAGATGTTTTCCCAGTTTAGACCTTCCAGAGCTAATAATAGCAACTGGATTTTGAAAATCCCAAAGTTTTGTCTAAATTTTATAACCCAGAAACATTGTTCAGAGCCATTCAAGGCTGAGAAAAGCCAAAAATATATATAAGGGTAAGCACAGAAATCCTAAAAACAATTAATTAAACTAATATAAATCTCTGGTATTCAAAGCATTTTGCCTCAAGATCGCTGACACCTGTGGGTAGAACCATTAATTTAACAATATTTACCAAGGGCCCACTTCCCGGCAGGCCCTATTCTGGGTCCAGGGAATAGAGCGAGGAATGACGTGGACATCTTCTCTCCCGTTGAAGGCCTTTCACATTTTAGTGTGGAAAATAGAAAATAAATAACAACAGCCAATATTTATCTATCTATTCATCTATATATCTATAGATGTAGAAGTATATGATTGTCATTGATATACTATAATAATATAATATAAATAATATAATATGGAGAAATTTTACATTTGCATGTCCAACTTGGGAAGCACTCATTAGTTATATGTGGCTGTTTAAATATATGTTTAATTAAATAAAATTAAAACTTCAATTCTTCAGTCACATTAGCCATTTAAGTGCTCAAGACCACATGGCACTAGTGGCTACCATATTGGACAGCATAGATAAAAAACATTGCTGTCATCACATTGCATGGCACTATTCTAAGACAGCTTACCGTCTGTACATCTAACTCCTTCTCCTTTAATGTCAATCCTTTCTGGCTTTAATTCACGTTAACACTCATGACAGTGGAATTCTTAAGCACATCCAACCAGTCTGGTTACTAAATTCACAACTCTGATTTCATTTTATTTCCAAGTGGGTAAATCCTGAAATCAGAGGGAAGAAGCAGCTTCTACTTGAACTGTTATGTAATGAAATTTTAGGGCATTTTCTTAGCCAAAGTAGAGCATGGAATACTGAAAAGAGCTTGGATTTGGTGACATGATATGGCTTCAAATCCGAGTCCTCAGATGTGCTAACATCTCTGGGTCTTGGCTTCCTCAAATGTAAAACAGTGCATCTCCCTCACTATTGGTGTAAAACATAAATAAGAGAATGCAAAAGAGCATTTGAAATATAGTGGGCCATGCCAGCGTCTTGGACTTTGAAATGGGACTTTGAAACAGGTGACCATTTAATCGTGAGCCCCCGGAGGGCATAGGATGTGTTTTCTTCATTTT
Organism: Tamandua tetradactyla; assembly: GCF_023851605.1. Lineage (NCBI taxonomy): Eukaryota > Metazoa > Chordata > Mammalia > Pilosa > Myrmecophagidae > Tamandua > Tamandua tetradactyla. Next base: position 47,515,591 of record NC_135341.1, on the reverse strand, counting down.
GATTGACCTGAAGCATGCCCACTACATTGTAGACATTGAAAATTTGTTTAATTATGTTACCAGAATTAAAACACAACAACAACAAAGGAATGTAAAAAATTTAAAAATAAATAAAAGAAAAAAGTCTATTGAATTAATAACTGATATTAATTTTGGGTCTAACCAAATGTGAGCTTTTAAAAAGCAGACACCATATTTTCCCTTCCTTGTTTACATGTTAAGCTTCCAAAAATGTTTTATGATCTACAAAGTTTGAAATTCAAAAAGAAGAGTTTGTTCATAAGCAATTCGTGTCTAAGAGATTGACTACTTTATAAAAATGTGAACTCTTAGGGGTTTTTTTATTTTTGCATGCAGGATTTAGTATTAAAAAAAAATTTCTTTCTTTAAAAAAACCAATTCAGTTGAATGGGGCAAAAAATAAAAAATAAAAAAGATAAAAACACATATACATACACAAAGCCAGACTCAATGTATCAAAATGCCCACAATAGGTTGACGACGGCAGTAACAATAAGAGAAAAAAACTAAGCTCTCTGGAACATTACTTACTTAAAAAGGTAAAAGAAACACTCAGTGCCAGGAAGATTCTATTAATGTAAGTTTCACATCCAAATTTCCCACTATTTATTTTATTGGAACAAATGCTTTAAATAAACTATCCATTTTCTTTGCTGAAGAGAGGTGGTTTATTTCATCCTGAATCCACGTTTGCTGTGAACAGTTGGAGAAAGCACTCAGCAAGGACTTGGAGCAATGGAAATAGATGTTACTCAAAGCCACCCACAAAGTGGGCTACAGCCTAAAACTCTTGGGTCATTGCTCTTAGTATGTCAGAGATTAAAATCACACTAAATAGCTTTTAGCTATTTTCATGCCGTCCAGCCACATTTTCAGTTCAATACTTCACCCACTCCTAAAGTCATTTCATCTCACTTGGGGGGAAAAATAATTCTAGTTCACTCAAAAAGGACACGTAGGTCTATTTTATTCCCTCCAGTATCACCTATAAAATAATTTATTTTCTACTTTTCAGTTTAATGTGACCTTTCTCTGTAATGAATAAAAATGTGTTCATCAACTAGTCTCAGTGAATTTTCTTTCTGAAAATGAATTCTGTGACTCTATGAAGACGCTTTCTCATTATATTAACAAAAGGAAAAAAACTGAGTCACCAGAGGCTTATGATTCATTGACCGAACAGGGCAGTGAGTCAGTTGGGCTCTGGCTAGTGATTCTAAGTTTGTCTAGGGGGACTGGGCAGACGACTGCTCCTGAAGTTGCCAGATGGGACAAGGGAGCAGGTTTGTGAACAGGAGCAGAGAAAAGAGGCTCTATTGGAGAAAGGAGATAGTTGGACTGTTTTGCCAGTGAAAGCGAGAAGGCTTCCGCCCAGCTAACCAAAAGGCTGAGAAGATGAATGAAGTTTTAAAGAAAGAGCATTGGCATGAATCACCAGATGTGGGGTTATTTGTGAATTCTAGAAATCAAAGCAACTTTCGCCCTCAGAAAAATTTCACTGATCTAATAGAACAGTCCTTTTCAATGTGGTACTTAGTAAAAATGGACATACTCATTCCCAAGAGGCTATACAGGGAAGAAATGCAATTGAGTTCGAAACGCTAGAGAGATGGGAAATAGTTAGTAAGTACCTACTATGTGGGATACATTTACGGTGCCATTTCATCTTCAACACCCCTGGGGATAACGGTGATGAATATGGGATAGGTGAGAAGTGACACAATGAGATTGCCCTGTTTAATGATGGCGCTCAGGCAGGTGCTGGGTAACTACAAACATGGGGCCCATTTCCAAGCAGGAAGAGGTTCTTCTTTCCATCATGCATAAACAGCTCGTGGGACTGTGAATAGGCACAGCTTTCCTGGAGCACGATTCAGTAATATTATTCAAAGTTGCCTTTAGTGTCTGTGTAATATGGGTCTGCACAAAAACACGGTACAGAGGAAGTCCTTTATGATGCTGTTAATAATGTAGAAAAGTGGAAGTGACTTAATTATATAATAAGAAAAGATTAGATAAAGCCCAGGCAGTAAAATAAATATAATGAAATACTATGCAGTCTCGCAAAATGGTCTTATGAAAGAGTAATTAATAAAATGGTAAAAGAATGTTTGTAATATATTATTGCATGAAAAGTTACAAACCAGTATGTAGAGTACAATACATCATGTGTGTGTGAGAGAGCGAGAGCGAGAGATTAAAAGCAAGATTAAAAGATTAAAGGAAATACAGTAGAATATTAATAGTAATGATTTTCCAGTGGTTGCTTTATAGGTGCTTTACTGTCTTCCTTTGTGTATCTGCATTTTTCTAAAGTCTCAGTAAGCTTGTATGTTTTTTGTAATATAAAAGCAACTAAAGCTATTATCACACACCCACACACACAAATACCCACCCTCCCATTACCCTACAGTTGCTGGAGGAAAGAACATGGAAGAGGATGTGATTAACCACAGTCCTAAACGCTGGTCTCCGGGAGCTATTCCCAGGGATTACGAAGGCCCAAGACACTTAGGGGTCAGACGTGAGGGTTCAAAGACAAGTGGAGAGAAGACCTGGTCCTTGGCTAAACTAGGTAAGAACTTTAGCAGAGAACCCAGGTGGAAGAGGTTTTTAAGGATCAGAACCAGTAGCTTACAGAAAGGCTGACGGGACCCATTGACCACCCCTTAAAGCTCACCTCTAGACAGGTGCCTAGAATAGTGAGCTGCCTGCCATGTCCGCTCCAAAGTATGAGCTCAGTTGCTCTCAACAAATGTGTCCTCTTTCCCAAAAGTCTAGTATAGGCAATAAAAATAGCGGTAGTAGTGATAATTATGACAGCTACCGTGAAATGAATGCTCACCTTGTGCAGAACATTATGTTACAGGAGCTAATATAAAGCTTACGGCAACCCTGTGAGAAAGTATTATTACTCTTCCCATTTTTCACATGTAGAAAATGAGGCTTAAAGTGGTGAAGCAATTTCCACACAGATCGTAGACGGGCGTAAGTGGAGCTGAAGTGCAAACCTAAGTCTTCCAGCTCCCAGGCCAATCTTTTCATCATTACATTTTATATCCTCCTCTCTAGGTGTTATATGCAAATATCTGGACTCTATCAGACAATTATACTCAAGGTAAAGGTGTCCAGAATGGATCTGCCTTTCCAGCATTCATGCTCGAGGAGGTCTGACTCTCCCCAAGTATGGTACAGGTGAGGGCACAATATTCATTGCAGAGACGAAAAAATTTAGACCCTGAAAATTTAAGGGGCATATCCAAGGTACATTTATTATCAGAAGAGCTTTCTGATTTTGTCTTTTGTGTTCTTTCTCTTCTAGCAATAAAAACTATATTTATAATTCCTTGATTCTTAGTTTAATTGCCAGCTCCTGCATGGAGATTTTACTGACTCCTTTTCTTGGCTGGGATTTCCCTTTCTCTCCTCTGTACCCTAGAGCTTTTTGTTTTGACCTCCCCTTCAGATCTTCGGATCTATATTATCTATTCTTCCATTAGGCTATAGACTTCTAGAGAACTAGAGAATTTAGTTTGTTCTTAAATCTGTTTGTTCTTAAATAAACACAAATAAATGTTCTTCAAGTATAAGAGCTATCATACACCATAAGCTCTCTCTTCTCTACTGATTCCTGTTGAAGGTAAACTTAACTTAGGTCTATGTAAACTTAGAATCTACCCTTGAAACTCAGCTATTGCCTTCTTCTTGTTGACCTCATAGCTAATCTTCCCAACAGAGTTAACCTTTCATGGCACACTTACTCTTTCCCTTCCCCATACCACACCTGGCTTTCGCACCCAATATTACCTACCTGCTTTGTGCCAGGTACTTCCACTTAGTTTGCTTTTGCTTCTTACACCTTTGTCCAGCTCTTGATTTTTAGCCTTCTCGGTACAGATTAGGAATGACTGTTCATATTAAAGTCTTTATACAGCATAGAGTTGTGTTTTGCTTTGTGAGTCAATCTGAAAATCCTTTTAATCAGTTAGTTATACCCATTAAAGTTTTTAGTGAGATTGATCTATTATCTTGTTTCAATTCTGTTATATGATTTTATGTTACATTTACTGTAGTGTATCACCTTATAGTTCAGTGTGGTCCATTTTCTCTAACTCTTTTGTGCTTTTTAAAAAAATTTCTTTTGCTATTTAGAAAAGTTTGTGTTTTTGCTCTAGTCATTACCTTTATACCTATGCCTTTTATAGTCCCTTTTGTCCCCTTCCTTACTTAGGCTTCCTCTGCATGGTTTGCTCAGCCTTAAATTATTTTCTTTTATTCCTATTACACACATGGCAACCAATTCAATTATTTTCTTTTCCACTTTCTATCTGCTATGTCCCCCCATTGTTTAGATGTGTAATTTCTACTTTCTCAGAGCATATGATATTTACGTACTATTATTTTACCCTGGACCCCACTTTTGTTTTAGTCTTATATCTACAATAAAATTTATTTAATTATCATCATAAGTCCTTTTGCGAAAGTTTCTCTGGTCACTGACCTTTTCATTGGATAAACTTTGTTCTCTCATAGATGTCTCAGGAAGAGTTCATGAGTACAGAATCCTCTGAGTTCCTCTATGCTTGAAACTGTTTTTAAGAGGTGTGGTATTTGAAGGGTTCACATGCTCTTTCCTTAAGTTTTATTATCACCTTAATTTATATGTTCTTTCAGAGAAAGCTGATGTTAACCTGATTTTATTGATTTTCATGAATTAGCTAGTCTTTTTTGCCTAGAGAACGTTTCTGTTATTTTTCAAGTTTAAAAGAATATATCTTGAGTATGATTATTCAGGATCAATTTTCAACACTTGGATTCAGAACTTCCTTCATTTTTGGAAATAATTATGAGATTATATTTTAACATACCAATTATGTCCAATTAAAAAAATTCTTTAGAGACTCCACTCATACCTGTGTTTGGATTTTCCTGTCTGTCTTCTTACCACTATTACTTCTCTTTCATCTTTGTACTTCTTTATTTTGCTCTTGTTCTTTTGGCCGTTTTTATTCTTTCCCTCAATGACCTTCATAATATTTTTTTTGTCACAACTATTCTCTTTTGTGTACCTTATAATTTAGTCTTCAATTCTGAGATGATTTTATATTTTTATGCAATTTTCTTCTTGAATTTAGTCAACTCTCATTTCCTATTTCCTGTCTTTTGTCCATTTCTATTCTAAGCCTTTAAATTTCTGATTCAAGATGATTTTTCATAATTGCAAATGCTTGTTTATAAATATTTAATTCAGGCTGAGATGCCTCATAATTGCTTTTCTCTGTTTCATGCCTCATTTGTAGGGAAAAATATTATTAGCTTTAGAGAAAGCTGATGCTAACCTGATTTTATTTATTTTCGTTCTCACTGAAGATGTTCTGCTAAAGGTAGTTGTTTATAGATGCTGCCCATCATTTTCTGTTCACTTTTAAAATTTTTATATTTTTCTAGACTAGAGATAACATGTAGAGGTGAGGAGTTTGGGTAGCTTACTGGTTTTCTTGGTTCAAAATCACCTTCTTAGTCGGGGTGGTAAAAGGCAGTTTCTTTCATAGGTGGCCCTGTAGGGGAGAGGGAAGGAAAGATTGCTTAGTTCCTTAATTTTGCAAGCGTTTTTTTTTTTTCTTTAAAACTGTTAACTTCCAAATCTCACTTCCTTCTTTGCCACCAAGATGCAGGAGACATCTTCTTTTCATTGCCTCCCTTTTCTCCAGAATCAGTGCCTCCCACTTTTCTAAAAATGTTTTTATTAAGAAGTCTCCCACATATACAGTCTATATGTGGTATACAATCAATGGCTCACAATATCATCACATAGTTGTGTGTTCATCACCACAATCATTTTAGAACATTTGCATCACCCCAGAAAAAGAGATAAAAAGAAAAAAGAAAAAACTCATACATTCCATACTCCTTACCCCTCCCCCTCATTGACTACTAGTATTTCAATCTACCCAAAAAAAAAAAAATTTTTTTTTACCCTTTATCCTCCCCTCCCCCCATTATTTCTTTAATTTTATCTTTATTTTTTTACTCATCTGTCTATACCCTGGAAAAAAGGATCATCAGACACAAGGTTTTCACAATTGCATGGTCACGTTGTAAAAGCTACATCATTATACAATCATCTTCAAGAATCAAGCCTACTGGAACACAGTCAACAGTTTCAGGTATCACTCCAGCCACTCCAATACACCATAAACTATAAAAGGATATCTACATAATGCATAAGAATAACCTCCAGAATAACCTCTTGGCTCTGTTTGAAATCTTTCAGACACTGAAATTTTATTTTGTCTCATTTCTCTCTTCTCCCTTTTGGTCGAGAAGGCTTTCTCAATCCCATGATGCTGGGTCCCAGCTCATCCCCAGGAGTCATGTCCCACGTTGCCAGAGACAGCAATGAGTTCACCTGCCGAGTTGGCTTAGAGAGAGAGAGGCCCCATCTGAGAAACAAAAGAGGTTCTCCAGGGGTGACTCTCAGTGCCTTCCATTTTTTTAAATGCAATTTTATTGAGATATATTATATATTCATATACCTATAATCACCCAAATTGTACAATCAGTGGTTCACAGTATCAGCATATAACTGTGCATTTGTCATCACAATTGATCTCTGAACATTTTCATTACCCCCCCAAAATAATAAAAGTAAAAACAAAAGTGAAAAAGAACACCCAAATCATACCATACCCCGCTATTATTCATTTATTTTTTGTCTTTTTTTTTTTCTTACTCATCTGTCCATACACTGGATAAAGGAAGTGTCAGTCACAAGGTTTTCACAATACACAGTCACATCTCAAAAGCTCTATAGTTTTCAATCATCTTCAAGAATCAAGGCTATTGGATTACAGTTCAACAGTTTCAGGTATATTCCTCTAGCTACTCTAGTACACCAAAAATTGAAAGGGGATATCTATATACCGTCTAAGAATATAGACAGTATGACCTCTTGGCTCTATTTGAAATCTCTCAGCCACTGAAACTTTATTTTGTTTCATTTCTCTTCCCCCTTTTGGTCAAGAAGCCTTTCTCACTCTCATGTTGCCAGGAGTGCTTCCCATTTTTGACCCTGTGCATTCTCAGCATCTACCTTTTAATTTTCCCATAGTCAGTGCTCTGGTTCTCCAGGCCTTAGATCTATTCTTAGTTCCACCCAAAGTGGAAAAAAAATCTCTTTTTGATATGCTTCATTTGGACTTTCATTACAGGTAAGCTCCTGCTGTCTTCTTTTCCATGCAGTCTGTACCTGATGCTTCATTTAGGTGTGAGTTTTGGAGCTGGCTCTGGTTTTGCTATTTTGATAAATTATTTCCCTACTTATAGATAAGTTGATGCTGTCAGTAGTGTCTGTCATTTAGTCATGCTATAGCATGGGTTGAGGATAGTTTCTTTTTGCTTTCTTTAATGATTTGTGTCTTTTCTCAGGGATATGTGAATAGATTCAGGTCTAGATGGTTGTCATTATCCTATAGAAACCTGTAAGCTCTATTTAGATAATTTTTGAACATATACACATCTTTCAGAGAAGCCCAATTATAAAGTAGATGCAAATAAAACTGCTCTGGTATAAATTTAGGAATAGAAGGTGTTGGGGGCTCAGAGCTTTGTTTCCTCGGCTTTTTTGTGAGTGTTTGTTGTATGGCAAGGGTCACATTTCATTTTTTTTTCCCATGAGAGTGTACCATTATTGCAGCACAATTTGTTGAATTTTTGTTTGTTTGTTTGCTTTTGTTTGTTTGTTTTGCTTGTTTGGTGAGTTCACGGGCCGGGAATCAAACCCAGGTCTCCCACATGGCAGGTGAGAATTCTACCACTGAACCATCTTTGCATCCCCCTCTCCTTGGCTTTTTCCCATTCATGGCCTCTGAAAGGGATCCATTGAAACCTTCCAATGAGTCATACAAAAACCCTCGGGCTTGATGTTTTCTATGGTCCCTCCAGCCCTAATATTGTATGATTACATGAGCCAGGAGCTTACCATTAATGCTTAACTACCAAGAAGATTCAGTAAACTGGACTGTATCACGTTCACTCTGGTTAATTGATATTTCTTAGATTTTCCTCTCCTTCTTTGTAATCAAGACTGTCTGATAAGCAACCATTAGAGACCCAAGGGGTAGGGTACAGAGATGAATTCATGATTGTGCCTTGTGAACCCCTACTAGTGTGCTAAGCTAAAATCTCTAATGGAATTGGGCAGTTTTCATTCTGCTAGATAAACTCCTTTCCCTGAAGCAGAACTTTATAAATGCTTCCTCTTAGAGTCATCATTTGCTGTCATCTAGACCTACTAAAAATGGCTACACAAAGTTCCCTCCTGCTTCTTGCTAATTGGCTTCTGTAAGCTTCTGTCTACATAGCAGATTTTAATTCCCTTCTGAGTGTCTGGCCTGTTGCTATTTCTGCAAAAATAAGAAAAGTTTCCTAATCATGGTGCTTCTTAGTAGGAATATAATGCTTCACTTTTTCCCCTGAACCCTCGCAAATCCATTATCATATCAGATCCATTCTCACTGAGTTAAGCTGGGCAGGCATTCTCAAAAGTATTTTATCTCCCACAAGGTAAAAATAAGGCCAAGAAAAGTAAAGAGACCTGTTTGAGGTCTAGTTGAGAAAATTGGATTTATAATTTCATGTTTCCTCATTCCCAGACAAGTGCATCTGTCTACCAGATTTCCTGAAATCTTTAATTAAAAGATATTTCACTAATCTAGATCTCATTTTATTTCAATGATAATAGCAATGTACTAGTGAGTATTAGAGATTATAAGTGCCTTAATTATGGGAAAGGGGCCTTTAAGTTCATACATCTGATTTAGTGGTTTCTGACCCTTTAGGTTACTGTCCACATAAATTGTGACCTCTAATTAATCAGGAATCCTGACACATTTGGTGGGGGTGATGAGGACCAAAGAAGATTGGGAGGAGGAAAAAGAAACTAATTTAAGGGCCTGGGACCAGGCATGATTCTGCCAAGGCATCTTGACAACTTATCCCATGCTCTTATCTCTGTAAAAGATAAGGGCAAATAATAATGGTCAAATGGCAAGTAACTAGCCATGTTACTATGACTCAGTTGAAGACAAAACCTGTTTCTAAGTCTAAGAAATTATCTTTTTGCCCTTATACCAAGGACACGGGATGAGGAAAGGGCGGCCCTCCTCCAAACATCCCCTGGAAATCTGGGAAGATCAATCACAGTCTTTCACTCATGGAAAATGTGGCAGAACTATTGGTAACACAAGATCATACCTCCCTATGGGAACACACTTGACTAGCACATCTGGATGATGGAGAAGGAGAGCCCAAAGAGGGAATCAACACTGGAACCATTTCACATCCATTGTTTTCCTTGGGCCTCACAATTACCTCTCAGGTGGGTAAGGCTATACCAGCCTTATATACACAAGGAAACTGAGGCTTAAATAAGTTACTGTTATCTAAGGTAAGAAATCTAGTAAGTGGCAGAGCAGGAAGGGCCCCAGGCTTGTCTTAATCTGAATAAAGCCTTGATATAATTACCATATTAAACTGCCCAGGGTCCATCACTGATTTGAACAGGTGCTTCACCTCTGTACACCTCACGTCCTTCACCTGCAAGCATGGATAACATTATCCACTTATAGCAACGGCATGACGATTGAATTAGGAAGTTATGGAAACGTCTGGCCCACAAGAAACAAACATTATCAACTGACTGATATTATTTGGCCATCAGGTTTTCATTTCTTTAATGCAAAAAACTTTTTTATTGAGCTACTATGATCTGCTTTCAATTATTTGTTGATCAAAGGGCTTGGTAACTTTTATTTACTACTTTATTTAATCCTTACAATATCCTTACATTGCAGGTATTATTGTCTTCATTTTACAGATGAGGAAACTGATTCAGAAAGATTACATGCTAGAAAGAAGGCTGACTACCTAGAAATTAATTCCCCAAAACTATTTCACCAAAACAGGAATTGGTTGAATTTTTAAGGACTCTTTTGTTTGTTTGTTTGGTTTTGCATCAGGACCATCCCTTCCCCTACCTCTGCTTCTGTCCCTGCCTCGACATTCTATAAAGGCATTTCCCTTAAGCATGAAATAGTATTTTACAGTATTCTATACTTATAACCCATCCCTGCACCTGCTCTGCCTCTTGTGCAGAAACCACGTGTGGGCTATCTTACTCTAGCTTTTATGCCTGAGAATTTACAGTGAATTGTGATTCAGTCAAAATATTGTTGATTGATCAGTAGATAATTGGATGAGTTAATTAAAAGCTATTTTTTAATGACTAATTGAATTTCAGCCAGTTGACCCAGGGCCAGGCCGGTGGCCAGCATTTTGTCTTTGTTCTGGATGTTGGGCTGTGTTGCCAGTTGGCAAGGCATTGACTCCACGTGCCCCACCATGAATTAGGTGAATGCTCAGGACATCTAGAATTTAGAACAAAACTTACTCTTCTCAGTGCTGGGACTCTGTGTTCAGATATCTGGGAAATCCAGTTCCGTTAGCTACTCAGTCCCATGTTTATAAAAAGGCCAATAATACACATTGTTTATTTTTATCTTGGACTAGTCTCTCTTACAAAATTCATTTCTTATAATAGAAAGAACGGGTTGGCTTTGTTTCCCTCTCTCCGTCTTCTTGAATAACCTAAAAATGCTGGAATCATTAAGCTCCTCTCTTCTCTCAGCCTCACCCACCACTTTATGCATGCCAATTTCTACTTCTTCAATACCTAATGCCACAATCCACTTCAGTCTAACCTTACCAAAATCACCCAAGAGAGCCACCATTTTCTCTTATCTAATCATTAAAACAATCTTTCCAAACCTCTTGCCTTTGAACCTCTCTCATCTTTGCCTCTTCCTGACCCCAATCCATTCTCCATACCACAAGCAGAATGATCCATCTAAAACAGAAGGGCCACGTGACAGTGCTTGCTGCTCAGAACCCACCAGGGGCTCCTTTCCACCTTCAGAAGAATTCCATATGAAAATGCATGGTGGTCAAGTTCTTCACAGCCAGGACCCAGCCTCCTTTCCACCCAGACAAGCATGTGCAAAATGCCTTTGCACATGCTATTCCCTCTGCTTAGAGTGCCCTTCTCGTTTCTCCACCTGATCACCGCTTACTTATGCTCTTCCGAATCATTGACCAGCAGTTTTTCTGTGTCACACAGCACCTTCACCAGAACACTTCCCATACTATACTGCAACTGAAGGTCCCTGTAATGCTTTCACCATAGACTGTTAACTTAGTAGGGGCAAGAACAAAAGACAGTAATTTAACTTGAATAGTCAGTTTAGTTGAACACCATAAGTACATGGAATCTTGAATAGGGCATGAGATTTTGTTGGTTTGTCCAGGTTAGTGTGATGCTCCAATATATTCCAGAGCAATTTGGGCAGTGAATAAAGAAGTATTTGTAAAGTCCCCTTAGGAGACTGCGAAGAAAAGAGGAAATATTCAATTTCCCCATTTGGAGAATTTCTCGCATTCTTGCAAGCAGTGGGGATAACCAAATCAATAGGCTGAGCCCTTGATCTTGGGGTTTGCCCCTATGAAACTTATTTCTGTAAAGGATAGGCTAAGCTTGCTTAAAATTATGCCTAAGAGTCACCCCCAGAGAACCTTTTTTGTTGTACAGATGTGGCCTCTCTCTCTAAGCCATCTTGGCAGGTCAACTAACTGCCCTCCCCACTATGTAAGGCATGACTCCCAGGGGTGTAAATCTCTCTGGCAACGTGGGACAGAACTCCTGGGATGAGCAGGAACCTGGCATCAAGGCATTGAAAGAGCCTTCCTGACCAAAAGGGGGAAGAGAGAAATAAGACAAAATAAAATTTCAGTGGCTAAGAGATTTCAGAGTCGAAAGGTTATCTTGGAAGTTATTCTTATACATTTTATAGATATCCCCTTTTAAGTTTATGGCCTGTTGGAGTGAATAGAGGATAGTACCTGAAACGGTTGAGCTGTGTTCCTGTAGCCTTGATTCTTGAAGACAACTGTATAAACATAGAATTTTTACAATGTGACTGTGTGATTATGAAAACCTTGTATCTGTATTCAGTGTATGGACAAATGAGTAAAAATAAATAAATTATAGGGGGATTAGGGGAGAAATAAATTGTGTAGATGGAAATACTAGCAGTCATTGAGAGGGAGAGTAAGGGGTATGGGATGTATGAGTTTTTCCTTTTCATTTCTTTTTCTGTAGTGATGTAAATGTTCTAAAAAATGATGATGATGAATACACAACTATGTGATGATATTGTGAGCCATTGATTATACACCATGTTTGGACAGTATGTGTGTGAAGATTTCTCTATAAAAATATTTTTTTAAAAAACAACAAAGGCCAGACCAAGTCAGTATTTGTTTTTGGAATGAAATAAAATGAAAACATTAGCACTTTTGATCATGTAGAACTAGGTCTCTCTCCTCATCTGATGACAGCCAAGAAACTTAAATAAATTTTTTAAAAATCCTGAAGTACAGAAGAGTTAGCAAAATAGTGAAGAATGACTGTGCCTAGAGCCAGGGGCAGTGGAGGTCAAGGGACATAAGCCCAGTTTATTTTATGAGGCCAGCAAAATCTTAATGCCAAAATATGAAATGGTATTCTGAGAAAGAAAACCTACAGGTAACTCCCATTCTTGAATAAAGATGCATAACCCAAAATATTGGCAAACTGAATTCAGCAACATTTTCAAAGGTTAACCTACATTCATCAAAGTGGTTTTATTCCAAGAATATAGTGTCAGTTTCACATTTGAAGAAAAAGCAATGAAATCCTCCACATTACCAGAATAAAGCAGACAAATCATATGACCATTTCAATAGATGCAGAAAGTTTTAATACAATTTGGCACCCATTCTTATGTAAAAACTAGGAATTGAATGAAAGTTCCTTAATCTGATAAAAAAAAAAAAAACCTATAGAACACCTTCAGCAAACAAAGCACTTCAGGGTCAAGTAGTGAAAGCTTTCTCATTGAGATCAGAAATAAGGCAAGGATGCTCGTTATCATTACTTTTTTTTTTTCTTTTTTACACAATCACATGGTCACATTGTAAAAGCTACATAGTTATACAATTGTCTTTGAGAATCAAGGCTACTGGAAGACAGTACAACAGTTTCAGGTACTTCTTTCTAGCCCTCCCGATACACTATAAACTAAAAGTATATAATGCATAAGAACAGCCTCCTGGACAATCTCTTTACTGTTTGAAATCTCTCAGCCACTGAAACTTTATCTCATTTCTCTCTTCCACCTTTTGGTCAAGAAGGTTTTCTCAATTCCACTACTGTCATTACTTTTATTCAGCATTGTTTTCAAGGTCCTAGGCAGGACCATGATGCAAGAAAAAGAAAAGTTATGGAGATTGGATATGATTAAATAAAACTGATATTATCAAAGGTAATATAGTTCCTTATGTAAAAAAGTCTAAAGACTCTAAGAATGCCAATGCTGTATTCGTTTTCAATTGTGTGACAAATTACTACAAATTTTGCACTTTAAACCAACACACTGTATAAATAATAACTTCATTACTATCACAATTATTTTATAAAAAATATAGCCACAATTATACAATGTATATAAGAGCAATTACATATATTATATAGTGTATATTATAGTATATAAGCTTTTAAAACATTTTATATATTATATTATTAGAATTAGAATAATATTAGTATCACAATTTCTGTGGGTAAGCAGTCTGGGCACAGGTTAGCTGGAGGTCCTCCTGCTCTTAAAAAGCTGCAATTCAGGTGACAGCTGGGCCTGGGGTCTCATCTGAGGCTCAGAGCTGTTTTCCATGCTCAGGTGGCAGAATTCATCTTGCAGTTGTAGAATTCATGGCAGCTTGTTGTTTTTTTGAGGCAAAGAGGAAAATCTCCCTGAACTCAGGGAAGAACCTCAGCCACCTTTTGCATTTTTTAAAGAAGAATTAAAGTTTTATTTTCAGATGACATAATTGTTGATGTAAAACTTCCTAAAGATCAGCCAGGTGCTCAAGGCTAACATCACAGTAATAATTTCTGTGGAAAGCATGTACCTTTATATGATACGATGGGAACGGAACTCTGTAGTCATCCCAAAACCATAGCGCCATTCTAATCAGGAGAAAACATCAGACGACCACACTGAGGAGCATTCTATAAATTACCTGACTAGTACTTCTCACAAAGTCAAGGTAATCAAAAACAAGCAGTCTTAAAAACCGTCACTGCCTAGAGCATGTAAGATGACATGATGACTGTATGTAATATGGTAGCCTATATGGAATACTGCAATATAAAAGGGACATTAGGGAAAAAAGAAAATATGCATAACGTATGGATTTAGTTAATAAGCTATCATTATTGGTACCTTAGTCACAACAAATGTGCTATACTAATGTAAGATTTTAACAGTAGGGAAACTGGGTGTGGGAATTCTGAGAACTCTGTACTAGCTTCACAAGTTTTTTGTTGACCTAAAAATATTCTAAAATAAAATCCTTAAGTATCTACAAAGCAACTGTTAGACTAATAAGTGAACTTAGCTAGATCACAGCATACAAGGTTAACATACAAAATTGATTGTATGTCTACTCTATGACCAGCAAACAATTTAAAAATGAAAAATTTTAAGTACCATTTATAATAGCTCCAACAGATACAAAATACTTAAAAATAAATTTAATAGCATAGATGTAAGACCTCTACAATGAAAACTTTAAAACACTGCTGACAGAAATTTAAAAATATCTAATAAGTAAACCACATTCCTGGATTGAAAAATCAATATGGTTCAGATATCCGTTTTCATCAAATTAATCACAACCCCATTCAAAATCTCAATAAGCTTTTTTTCTTTTTGCTTGACAAGTTGATTCTAAAATGTGCATGGAAATATAGCAGACCTCAAATAGTCAAAATCATATTTAAAAAGAAGAGTAAGTTAGAGATATCAAAGTACCAGATTTGAATACTGCAATAGTTACTTCGCTGTGTTGACTTGGCTACCTTATGGTGTCCAGCTGTTTGGTCAAGCATGGGCCTGATTGCTCCTGAGCAGATATTTCAGTAGATGGATTCCAATCAGTTTATTGCACTTGTGGCTGATTACTGTAGATCTTTATTTCTTTATGCATTTTGAATCACTATACAGTGTCCATTCCTTTCAGTCTGAAGAACTCCGATTAGCATTGCTTACAGGGTAGATCTAGTGGCGACGTAGTCCCTTAGCTATTGTTTATCTGAGAATGTCTTAATCTCTCCCTCATTTTTGGAAACAGAGTCTCACTATTATAAACTTTTTGGCTGGCAGTTGTTATTTTTCAGCACTTTAAGTATTTCAACCACTGCCTTCTTGCTTCCATGGTTTCTATTGTGAAATCAGCATTCAGTCTAACTGGGTCTTCCTTGTGTAGAAAAGAGAAAAGGGTCTTCCTTTTCTCTTGCAGCTTTCAGAACTCTTTCCTTGTCCTTCAGATTTGATAGCGTAATCTAATATATGACCAATAACAATGATTCATGTTTATCCTATTTGGCATTCTCTGAGCTTCCTGGGTATGCATATTCACATTTTTTGCTGAATTTGGGAAGTTCTCTGTCATTATTTCTTTGACTATTCCTGTTGCCCCTTTCTCTCTTACTTCTTCTTCTAGGACTCCCATAATAAATATATTAGTGTGATTGATGGTGTCTCATAGCTGTCTTAGGCTATCTCCACTTTTAATATTTCTCTTTCTTTCGGCTCCTCAGCTTAACAAGTATCTTGTCTTTAAGTTCACTAGTTCATTTTCTTCTGCCAGCTCCAATCTGCTCTTGAAACTCTCCTGTGCATTTTTCATTTCAGTTACTGTGGTCTTCACTGCCGTAGTTCTGTTTGGTTGTTTTTTAAATTTTCTTTCTCTTAGACTCTCATATTGCTCATTCATTGTTGTTCTGATAGCCTGCAGTTCTTTTTCTCTACTTTCCATCATCTCCTTGAGGGTTTTTAAGATTATTTTTTAAATAATCTTTGGTATAGCCACATTCTTATCTTCTTCATTGCTGTTTTCAGGATTTTTATCTTCTTCCTTTGGATGGGCCATCATTTTCTTTTTCTTTGTCTTGTACTCTTTTGCTGCACACTGTACATTTTTTTAAACATTTTTTATTGTGAAATATAACACACATATATAAATATAAAACAAAAAGCAATAATTTTCAAAGTATACTGTGCTGGTTTGAAGCTATTATATACCCCAGAAAAGCCACGTCCTTTAAACCTCATCCTATATTGCTGGGTGGGACCTTTTTTACTGTTTCCATGGAGATGTGACCCTCCTGATTGTAGGTGGTAGTTTTTGTTTCCATGGAGATGCATCTCCACCCCTTCAAGGTGGGGATGCTTACTGGAACCCTTCAAGAGGGGACCATTTTGGAAAAAGCTTTAGAGCCACGAGAACCAACAGAGGCCATACAACCAGAGACCTTTGGAACAGAAAGAAAATGCCCCCAGGGAAGCCTTATGAAATGAGGAGAGAAAGCTAGCATATATCACCATGTGCCCTCCCAGCTGAGAGAGAAATCCCAAACTTCACTGGCCCTTTCTTTGGAGTTAAGGTATCTTTCCCTTGATGCCTTAATTTGGACATTTTCATGGTCTTCGAACTGGAAACTTGCAGCTTAATAACTTCTTTTTAAAAGCCATTCTGTTTCTGGTATATCACATACTGGCAGCTTACAAAGTAAAATGTTTATCTTGACAGGTAATTACAGAACAGATTTCAAAGTTTGGTATGGATTACCATTCCATATTTTCAGGTTTTCCTTCTAGCTTCTCCAAAACACTGGAAGCTAAAAGAAACATCATTATAGTGATTCAGCAGTCATACTCCTTTGTTAAATCCTATCTTCTCTCTCTGTTATAACTCCTCCTTCTCCTTTGATCCTACTTCCAATCTAACTTTTGGATTATTCCCATTCTAACTTTTTCATATGGAGAAGGGGTGTCAAAATATAGGGTAGGGTAATGGAATTACTTGATATTCTTGGAGAGGCTGGCCCCTCTGCAGGTTATAGGTTTCAGGAGAGTAAATTTAGTATGTGAAACTTTTTGTAGAGTCTCAGTTAAAGCCCTAGGTATTCTTGAGGGTTGAAAGGAATGCTTACTGGGATGTAAAACCATGGCAATGAGCAATATCTAGCTGGAACTTGTGTAAGAATAGCCTCCAGAATAGCCTCTCAACTCCATTTGAACTTTCTTAGCCACTGATATCTTATTTTGTTACATTTCTTTTCCCCCTTTTGGTCAGGAAGGCATTGTTGATCCCTCAGTGCTAGGGCCAGGCTCAACCCTGGGAGTCACGTCTCCCATTATCAGAGAGATGTTCACCCTCGATTGTCATGTCCCATGTAGGGGGGAGGGTAATAATTTTTTGCAGAGTTGGGCTTAGAGAGAGAGAGGCCACATCTGAGCAACCAAAGAGGTTTTCTGAAAGCAACTCTTAGGCATAATTACAGGCAGTCTTAGCTTCTCCACTACATAAAGAAACTTTATAAGTACAAGCTCAAAATCAAGGGCTTTGCCTATTTTCTTGGGAGTCCCTAATGTTTGAGGGAATATCAGGGGTTTCCTACACAGTAAAATTTAATATTTCTATATATTTTTCTCCAGTCCCTCAAGGGACTCTACCAATACCTTTTAATTATCAGCCCACCATAGTCTGGGATGTCTCCATGTATTACATTAAGCTATACAGAATTACAAAGCCTTGTGTCTGTTCTGGGCTCCATGTGTTTGGGTTGTTTAAGGAGCTATCCAACAGGTTGATGAGGTCCACACTGTACATTTTTAAAATGTTAACTCTGGGATTTATTTCCTGGAATGTCTCTTTCTTGGAAATTTTCCTTTTATGCTAAAATTTATTTATTTATTCATTACTTTTTAAATTGAGAGATCTACACATACATACATTCTATGCATGATGTACAATCAATGGCTCACAATAGCTACATAGTTGTATATTCATCACCATGATCATTTTTTAGAACATTTACATCACTCCAGAAAAATAAATAAAAAGAAAAGAGAAAAAAAACCTCACACATATCATACACCTTACCCTTTCCTTCTCATTGACCACTAATGTTTCCATCTACCCGATTTATTTTACTCTTTGTCCCCCCTATTATTTATTTATTTTTATCCATATTTTTTACTCATCTGTCCATACCCTGGATATAAGGAGCTTCAGACACAAGGTTTTCACAATCACACAGTCACATTGTAAACATTGTATCTTTATATAATGTTCTTCTGGAACACAGCTCAACAGTCTCAGGTACTTCCCTCCAGTCACTCCAATACATCATAAGCTAAAAAGGGATATCTATATAATGCATACGAATCAACTCCAGGATAACCTCTCAACTGTATGAAATCTCTCAGGCACTGAGACTTTATTTTGTCTCATTCCTCTCTTTCCCGTTTTGGCCAAGAAGGCTTTCTCAATCTCTTGATGCTGAGTCCCAGCTTATCCTGGGATTTCTGGTCCATGCTGACAGGGAGATTTATACCCCTGGGAGTCATGTCCCATATGGGAGGAGGGCAGTGAGTTCACCTGCTGAGTTTGCTTAGAGAGAGAGGCCACATCTGAGCAACAAAAGAGGTTGGGGGTGATTCTTTGGCCTAATTTTTAGTGGCTTAGATGATCCTTTGCAGAAATAAGTTTCATAGGGGTGAACCCCAAGATTAAGGGTTCAGCCTATTGGTTTGGTTGTCTCCACTGCTGGCAAGAATGTCAGAAATTCTCCAAATGGGGAAGTTGACTATTTCTTCCTTTCTCCACAGTCCCCCAAGAGGACTCTGCAAATACTTCTTTATTCACTGTCCAAATTAGTTTGGGATTTATTGGGGCATCACACTAACCTGGACAAACCAACAAAATCTCATGCTTTATTCAAGATTCCATGTTCTTATGATGTTCAACTAAACTGGCCATACAAGTTAAATTAGGTCATGTATTATCCGAAACATAAATTTTGCACCAAATAAACATCTCTCCCTTTGGTCTCATACAGAAGTTGAAGTTTTAAAATATGGACAATATCATCCTTTACCCAGTCTCCTGAATACCTTCATCCTATCCAGATCAGTTTCGTTCATAACTCTAGTCAATGTCTGATCACTTTTTCAACTTTTAAACAGTTTCTGTATGGGATACTGCTGACTTTCATAGCTTCAGAACTTTAAGGCTGAGTTTCAGCTGTCATATACTTACCCGGATTTTCTGGGAAAGACCATGTAATATACAAACAGCTCAGTATCTCAGAATTTAGAATTAAGTTATACCTCCTGAATATATGTGACTGCTGTAAGAGCTTGCAATCTAGGACCCTTTACAATAAGCCCCAACCTGACAGCCCATGCTCTCAACTTTAGTTCACCAAATTTTTATATTATAGTTAATCCATATAATTGAGGCATGATAATATTTGTCTTTTTATTCCTGACATTTCATTCAACATACATTGATGATTTTCTTGAGCTTCAGCCCTGCTGAAAGATTTGCCCAAAGCAAATGCAATGTACAGGGTTTTCCCTGTCTTTCTGGGCCTCTGTTTTGTCCTGGGTTTTGCTTGTTAATTGCTTTGGAGCTCCCTGTTTACAAAAGTTGTGCTGTCCCCTCTGTTCCCAGGGGACAGAACTCCTTCTCCATAGTTTTTAAAGCCGGCAGGCCTTTGTCCCAGACTATCTGCCGCTACAGTTTTTTATCCTCCTTTAGCAGTTTCAAACTGCTTTTGTCTGGAGGGTAAATACCAGGAAGAGGGTCACCTTGGAGGAGACTTTCCCAAGTGATTCTTTTGCAGTCAAAACTGGGCCAGGTATCCATGAAGGGGTTGCTGGCAGCTCCAGAGTGCCTTAGGGAGAGGGTCAGCAGGGGCACTAAGACTTCTCTGAAAGCTTCCCAAAGCTGAGCTTTCCTGGCCTGTCCAGCAAATACAGCCCTTCAGCTGACTGTCCTCCGGAGCCCCAAGGAAGACCTGCATCTTTACATCTCCACCTCCTCTGCTTCTGTCTAAGGAGAGTTGAAACAATGGTTGCTGTCACTTTTGTCCAGGTAGGTTGAAACAAGAACTGCCCTCAGAGCTGGGACCCAGCTATTTGAATCACTAATCAAAAGCTGTGATCAATGATCAGCCATGTTGACCCTGGTCTTGGGGAAGAGGATTTTTACATCCTTTCCTGTCAACAGTAAGCTAGCCAGGGGCTGGAACCAAAGGCAGCCAGCCACGAGGTGGGGGATGGGCATGAGTAGAGAGCAATTTACTGTGCTTTACCATAGTTTACCAGCCTCTTCTGCCTGTTCTTCCTTGATACTGTGTAGTGTTCTTCTCGCCTCCAAGAGTTTCAAAATAGTTGTTTCAGACAGTTCATGCCTGTTGAATCATTGTTTTGATGGAAAGACTGAGTCCTGGAACTCCCTCCTCCACCATCTTTCTTTTTTCTTTTTTTTTTTTTTTTTTACATGGGCAGGCACCAGGAATGGAACCTGGGTCCTCGGGCATGGCAGGCAAGCACTCTTACCTGCTGAGCCACCATGGCCCGCCCTCCACCATCTTTCTTGAAAGTCAGTTTTCCAGTCCATCTTTTAAAGACCTCACATGATCAGGCCCACCCAGGAAGACCTTCCTTTTGATTAAGTGAAGTCAGTTAGTTAGGGATTTTTATCATATCTGCGAAATTCCTTCACAGCATTAGATTAGTGTTTGAACTGCAAACTGAAGATCAGCCTAGCCAAACTGACATATGAAAATATTATCAAAGTTTGACAGGTTTATTGAATAAACATTGTTTATAAAAATTCAGTGCTTTTCTTTATCTCAGAGACCATTAAGAAGTATATAAAAATATAAAATGCATAGCAACTAATCTAACCAAAGATGAGCAAGAAGTCCATGTGAGAAACAATACTTTATTATTAAGATAAATTAAAGGAGTGCTAGAGAAAGAAAGAAATAGGCTATATTTATGGACTGAGATATTTAATATTGTAAAATCCCAGGTTTTCTTAAAACTATTCTATAAATGCAATGCAATTCCAATAAAACCCCTAAGAAGTCGTGGAAAATGACTAAGGTGATTTTAAAGCATATAGAAGCATAAAGGAACAAAGACAGACAAGAGAGTCTTAAAAAAGTAAGTGAGTTAGAAAAACTTGCTCTATAAGATTACTTTTTTTTTTTTTTTAATGGGCAGGCACCAGAATCGAACCTGGGTCTCTGGCATGGCAGGTGAAAACTCTGCCACTGAGCCATTGTGTCCCGCCCAGATAACATTTTTTAGAAAACTAACACAATGAATTGTTCACACAAAATTTAAAAAATAGCTCAATCCAATAAAATAAGTAGTCCAGAAACAAACACACATATATTTTGCAACTTGCTTTATGACAAAGGAACCACTGCAGAACACTGCAGGACATTATAATCCTTTAAAACAATTATGCTGGATAATATGAAGCTTGTCTTCCATATCATACTGTACCTAATAATAAATTCCAGGAGAATTATAGATCTAATTGTAAAATATGGATCAATCAAGTTTTAGAAGAGACTAACTTTATGATCTCAGAGAAGGGAAAGAACTCTTAAATAGAGTATTAAAATAAACAATCATAATGTATAGAAGATCAATGAATTACACTACACTAAAATTGAAAACTTCTGTTGACTGAAAACAACATTAAAAAGGAAAAAAGTCAAACCACAGAGTAGGAGAAGATTTTTCTAACATATGGAACTGACAGCTTCTCAGATCCAGCATATATAAAGAATGCTCACAAATCAATAAGAAAAACACAGACAAACCAAAGAAAAATTGGCAAGAGATTAAACAGTTATCACAGAAAAGAATATAAACAAATCCCCAATAAAGAGATGAAAAAGTGTTCACCCTCATTAATAATCCCTGCCTCTCTCCCTGTCTCAGGGAGATAAAGAGCTGCCACATGGTTGCCTAGAGATTGCTGACTAGAGAGGTTCTGGGGAAGAAGTGTTCTGAGGCTGTGGGACACTGGAGCATGGCCTCTTTCTCCCCATCACTCCTAGTGGGGCATTAGGCAATGGGGAGATATTTCTAGCAAGCAGGCAGAGGTAGGCATCGGACCAGAGCATCAGACTTGGTCCTCACAACCTGTGGTTTGGCCCTGTTGCCATCTCCTATGTGAGTGGGCTCTGACTGAGTCCCATGGACTGAAGGTGACGAGTCAGCATCTAGGTTTCTTGTTGTCTTGGCCAGAACCAGCAACAGCCTCCTGCCTTCACTAGGCAGAGTGAGTGTGAGAAACAGCGCACGTCCAAAGGGCAAAGAATAGTGAAACAGAGTTCTGGTATTTCATCTCACTCCCTCTCTTTGTGTGAAAAAAAAAAGAGCCTACACATCTCTCCAGAGTCTGACCTCAAGTACCACCTATCCCTGAACTTGATTCTGATTTGCCCACATCGGGCTAGGAATGGACAGGTATTCTGCAGAGATCCTTCAGGATTCTTGAGTTGACTTTTCCCTGCAGGAAGGCATAAAGAGCTGACACAGTGCACTGCCTTTAAGGAGAGCTTGAAAGAAGCAGAGCAAGTGCTTTGCTCTGTCAACAGAGCCAGGAGGATTTTGCTGGTACAGAGAAGGAAAAATCAATATGTTTGTTTAAAAATGTAATAGTGGCTACTAAGCAGAATCATCAGAAAAGGCATTTGAAGGAGGATGTTGCAAGCTTTAGGGAAGAATGATTAATATATGAGCTTCATACTTTTGTCCTTCCTGCACTTTTGAGTAGGCTGCTTCCAAAACATTCCTATCCTCTAATCTTACCCAGCAATAGCAATAGCTGATGTTTCTTGAATACCTGAACATACTTGGAACTTTGCACACAAGTCAATGGTAATATTAATCCAAGTTAAAAGAGTTCGCTGCCAATACTACTACTAGGTCATTTAAAAATGTTGCCAGGGTATTTTTGGAAAATATTTCTAGAAATGGAACTTCTGGGTCAAATGATGACATGATAGCCAGAACGAAGGAGCTAAAGCAATGGAAGGATCATAGATGCAACTGGTGAACTTCCATGGATGGAAGCCCATTGAGGCGCAGGGGTGGGCTCAACCACAGGAGGCTCATTTTTAATGGATTGTGCAGATGTATTTGATGATTTAGCCTAACCTCAAAAACTACCTCTCCTCTTCATAATTTCCAGGACTGTACTCAGAGAGGAATGTGGCAAACCCAAATGGGGACTGTTTTCCACATACGACCTTTGGGCCATAATGGGGAGACTTTTTGTCAGGAGGCAGTGGACTAGATCCAGAATCATGGCCAATATGTTCCTCCTCATTTTTAATGTTGTGAGGACTTTTATCCTGCCCCATGAAGAAGGATTTTCATAAGGAAGACCAGAATCTCTGGCATTTCTTAACGGTAGTCTTTACCCCAAAGCTAAGTTTTCAAGGGGAGGTGGAGACAGGAGGCTAGATTAGGGAAGCAAATACCAAAAGTTATAGTCCTTCAAAAGAACTTGGAGTTATAGGAATTGAGAACAGAATATAAAGTTAAAATGGTGAGTCAACTTTCTCATCACCTGCCTTCCCACACAGGAACAACTCCTCTGGTCTGTTTGGTTTACCTGCACAAAACCACCCTTAGTCCCTGGACTAAGCTCTTCTTTTATCCCTCCTCTTATCTCATGAGACTACCTGTTCTAGTTTGGTAGCGGCTGGAATGCAATATACCAGAAATGGAGTGGCTTTTAAAAAGAGAAATTTAATAAATTGCTAGTTTACAGCTCTAAGGCTGAGAAAATGTCCCAATTAAAACAAATCTATAGAAATGCCCAATCTAAGGCATCCAGGGAAAGACACCTTGGTTCAAGAAGGCTGATGAAGTTCGGGGTTTCTCTCTCAACTGGAAAGGTACGTGGCGAACATGACATCATCTGCTAGCATTCTCTCCTGGCTTCCTGTTTCATGAAGCTCTCCGGGAAGCATTTTCCTTCTTCGTCTCCAAAGGTCACTGAACTGGTGGACTCTCTGCTTCTTGTGACTATGTTGTTCTGCTCTCTCAGAATCTCCTCCTTTCTCCGAAATATTTTCTCTTTTATAGGATTCCAGTAAACTAATAAAGACCCACCTGGAATGGGTGGAGATACATCTCCACCAAATCCAGCTTAATAACCACTCTTGATTGAATCACATCTCCAGGGAGATGATCTAATTAAAGTTTTAACCATGCAGTACTGAATAGGGAGTAGAAGAAATGGCTGCCTTTACAAAATGGGATTAGGATTAAAACGTGGCTTTTCTAGGGTACATGCATCCTTTAAAACCAGCACACTGACAGTACAGAAGGGGCCCATCTAGGGAGGGGAGAGGGGATCATCTTTCTCTCTCTGGGTGTTGGGGTGGGGGCAGTGCCCTAGAAATATCTCTGTTAATACCTTTCCTGGATGAAGCTCACCTAGTGCCCTCTATCCAATCATGTCCATAAGCTCTGGCCCCATTTGGCTCAGGCCCAATTAAGGAATAGGAGTACTGAGCCCAGACTCAAGATGTTCTCTTTTGTCCCTCCCAAGTCCTAGTCTGTTTTGACTGATTAGCACCCTTCCCACAACCTCTCAGCATGTATTAGAGATAGTAATTAAAGGGGGAAAGTAAAACCTACAATGTCTGGGAAAGAGGTTTCTTGATTCTGAGTGTTAAAGTTAAAAAGACAGAGAAATAATTAAACCCATTTTAAAGTGTTAGCTGGTTGAAAGATATGTTCAAATTGGGTCAGATTCTCTCATTATCAAGTGAAAAAGCTGAGGTTTAGAGAACAAAACAGAATTTCTCAAAGTCACCCAACAGAAGGGGAGTAAAGTGGTACTAGAAAATTCCCAATCCTCTGTTTCTAGGACGGTGGGTTAGTGAAACACTGCTGACCTTTCTTGGTGAAATGACCATGTAAACAGACCCTGTGCTAATTGTTGCACAATGCAAACCCTCGATCTTGCCCCCTGTAAAGTCGGGAGCTATCCCTGCAGTATGAGGACAGATAGGTGTAGAAAGGGTGTTACAAGCTGAGATGCACAATCAAGATCCCAACTCATTGGGAACACGGGATGAAGCACACACACATGTTCACATGTAGATGCTTCCATTACACCTGGTTCCAGTCTCATGTTTCTCACGGAGTTCTTTATGCAAAAGTTGTGCCTAGTCTCTCAGTAAGAAGAATCTGGGTCTTTAGGAGATCACTGAAAAGAATGAGTAAGAGTGCTTAATGGAAATGAAAAGAGATATGTGTGGAATTCAAGAATTCTGGAACAATTTATCTAGTTATGTGACCTCAGGAAAGTCACTTGACAACGCGCTTTTGGTTTTCATTTTTTATTATGTTTTCTGTATACCCCACGGCCTCGTAAGCACAGGAGTACAGTGAGAGCATAGTTAATGGATTAATGATTTAGAGCTGCCAGTCACATAGCCTAGACTTCAATCAATCCCTTTTCATGCTTCTCCCCTATCCGAAGAATTTCTGATAGGAAATATCTAGGTGTTTCACAGAATTTGAAGACAGGTTTAGCTAATCTTCTCGATAATACAACCAAGCATCTCTGCTGCTCTGGGTATCAGGGGCCTCATTTCTAAAAGGGTGGACCTGATAGAGAGGGCTTCACGGCACCCTGAATCCTGGACTTTGAGCTGAGTGCAGGGTCACAGTGGGACTTTGGGTTGTGTCTCTTGTAGAAAAGATTAAGAATTGCAAGGGTAACAATAAATTGTATGTTGGAGAAATAGAGTATCAGACGGTGATGATGACCACTAAATGTTCACCAAAGCCTCTCTTTCCTTTTACACCTGTGCACACAGTGAAAATACATTTTCTAACTTCTTTGTAATTGGGCCTGGACCCATGACTAGTCCTGACCCACAGAAGGTGAGCAGAAGTTATGTATGTCATGGATGAATGGAGAGGAGTCAAGATCTGCAAGATGGGGAAGCCCCATGATGGAGAGGACCTGGACCCTGAATCACTGGATCACTGAAAGACAAGAGTAGGAAACAATCCCCTGCGTTATACTACCGAGATTCAGAGGTTTATCTGTTGCAGTGGTTAGCCTATTTCATCAATCCTAAAAGCATATGTTTCCATATTTTAATATTCCATAGTAGACTTGATGAAATGTCTTGGTAGACTTAATGTAAGAATGCTAAGAGAGGTTTACTAACATGCTCACATTCACACATCTCCTGTGAAACCAACATTCCACCCAAGTTCTACTCAATACTAGACTAAATTTCTAAGTTCTGGATGGTACTGATGAGGGAGGGTGTGACATTCTCATGACAGAAACTGGCACATTGACCAGCTCACCCACAGCTCACAGTCATAGTGCAAGGAACACAGTATATTCTCCTTAGTATGTTGGATACTAACTCTCTGGATCCTGTGACCTAGGAATCGAAGGATAATCTCCAGCTATATTTGGGCTGGAGCTGGGGTGGGCTGGCAAGCCTGGTAAACCACTGGTGGCTCTAATGTGTTCCAGAATGGGAAGGATTCTAATTTGCAAAACTGTTCTCAATTTTGAGTCTTTTGAAAGTGGGGAAAAGAGGTATCTCTGCTGTCAGTGTGTGTCTCCAGCAAATGGCTTTAGATGCTAAATCTGCCACTCTGCACCATGGTGTCCAGTTGCCAGGGATACGATGGTCTTCTCGAATAGAAAATCAAATAGTTGAATAGAGCCTGCAGGTAAAGATCACAAAGAATCGAATGTGCCTCCTTTCTAGTATACAAAGCGGAAAGCACAGTTCTAGGGAAAGCAAGCATTTTAGATTCATCTGGGGCAAAGCTGGTAAAGATGGTCTAGGTAGAAATTCCAGAGATCAGCTATATATAAGTGAGCATGTTGACAATGCAGCAAAAATATACATAAACGGAAACCAGAAAGCAAGCATTGAAAACTGAACACCAGGTTCTATGTCTCTGAAGGGGCATGATCCCACATGAAATCACCCCACATTCTCCATCCTCAGTTAATCCCTCACCTCACCCAACTTTTAAAATGAAACAAGTCCACATACTTGGGGAATAGGAAACTACAAAAGAAACCATGCAGCTTTGGAAGAAGTACATTTCCTGGATTTCTTGGGTTACTAAATCATAATTTGATCTTCCTCTTCAGGACTCTGACTGGCTTGAGGGTGGTGAGAATGAGAGCAGGAGAATATCCTCTGACCAAGAGAATTTAGTTCTGCAGCCCAAGCTTGAAGAAACAGAACTTTCCTGCTGGGGAGCCAATTTTTAAGATTTCTTAAAAACTCTTAGGAAAAGGGGAAAAAAGAGCTACCAATTGCCCTGTGCCTGTTGCTTTTTATTCTTCTTATTGAAATTTTTACTAGTGTTGTTTCTTCTACCAATACTGCTACCACTACTTCTTCTAATAATACTAGTATTTATAATGACTAGTATTTTAAAAATAATTTCTGGTGAAAGAATGATAAATGTAATATATGCAAGTAGTAAGAAGTAAAACTATTCAAAAGCATGTAAAAATTTCCTTCTTCTCACCTTGGCAAGAACCATTCCCCAGAAGTAATCAATCAATTTAAAATATTTCTTATTTATTTCAGAAATATTCTATGCTTGTATAAGGATATATAAATACATTTTAACAGACTTGGGATTCAATACACATAATGTTCTGCAACATGTTTTATCACTTACCATTGTATCTTGAACATATTTCCTTGTTAGCACCTACAGAACTATATATGTATGAGAATCAAATTTGGAAGCATGGTACAGTAGAAAGAACATGGGCTATAATTAAGGATCTGTGAAAGGATTGGACTAAAAGATGATAATAGCAGCATTTTTTACATAGCAAAATTTTTGTAACTACCCAAATGTTCAGTAAAACCGAATTGATTATGGTATCACAGCAAAAGGATAGCCACTAAATCCCAAGAGATGCCCCAGTGTTCCAGCTGTCTATTGCTGTGTAACCAACCACCTGTTTTAGTTTCCTGGCTGCTAAAACAAATATACAATAGATTGGTTTATACAATAGGGATTTATTGGCTCATGGTTTTGAAACTAGAAGTTCAAAATCAAGGCATCAGGAAGGTAATGCTTTCTCCCTGAAGACTGTGGGTATTCTGGGGCTGGCTGCCAGCAATTCTTGGTCCTTCACATTTCTGTCAAGTGGCAGCATCGTTTCTTTTCTTTTCTGGATTCTGTTGACTTCTAGTTTCTGGCTGTTCCCTGTGACTTCTCCTTCTGTGTCCAATTTCTTCTGCTTATAAGGACTCCAGCCATATTGGATTAAGGCCCATCCTCATTTAGACTGGGCACCTTAACTAACAACATCTTCAAAGGTCCTATATATAAATGGGCTTACACCTACAGGATCAGGAGTTGGGACCTGAACATGCCTTTTGTAGGGGACATGATTAAATTTCCAACACCATCCCCAAACTTCAATAGCTTAAAACAATGCAAGAATTTGCACATGATTTTTGGGTCAAGATTTTTGTCAGTGTTTGGCTTGGAAATTCTCCATGTGGTTTCAACTGGGAGCACCTGGTGTTCAGCTGATTGCTGAGATGATCTGGAGGGGCCAAGACAACTTTACTTTTATGTCTTGTGCCCTAATGGAGAAATCTGAAATGTTGTGTCAAGTGGGCCCTTCTCCTTTTCCATGTATCATCAGAGGCCTGACAGGTGGTATCTCCAACAGAGTAGTTGGAGGTCTTACCTAGAGGCTCAGAGTTCTAAGAACAAGTGTTCCAAGAAACCAAATGAGTAGCTTTAAGGCTTCTTATGATCTAATCTTGAAAGTAATACAGTGTTGCTTCTACAACATTCTATTTGTAACCCATAGCCAGCCCATATTTAACATAAGAGGGAACTGCAACAGGATGTTACTATTGGATGGAGTAGATTCTTTGGGGGATGAAGAAAGGGGATCACCATATCCATGTTTTGGCCTGCTTCCACTGTATAGTAGCTATACTAGCTCCTTATGATAATGAGGGTCAATGTACCCTGTCAGTAGAGGAACTCCATTCTTTTTCTTTGGATTACTATGTCCTCTGGAGGAAGGATTCTTTCTTCAGGAATGGGGACATTTTATCAGAAAGGTCTAGGGTTGTGGGAATGGAAAGCATAGACTTCATAATTGGAAAATTGGGAGGGATTGTTAGAAGGACCAATTCTACTTCTATATATTGGTTCTGAGATCCAAATTTTCTAGTTATTGGGAACACAGTATCATATATCCATTGATATAGAGAATATAACATACTGCAGAATATGTGGCCCTAACCTCATAAGGTCTATCGTTAAGCTGGCATATTAGCTGAGCCTTTCTATTAGGTAAATTTTTTCCTGGTTATTCTAAGGCCAGTGGATCCTCTAGTCATGTGCTCATTGTCTCACTTCCTTTCTGCTAAATGGGTGCTTGGATCTGAAGCAATTTTGTATGGGATACCAAGTTAGATCAGTAATTCTATAACCCTTAAATAAATAATGGTGCCAGTGGAGGCCTCACATGTAAAGTGGCATTCCTAAATCAAGCAAGGATGAAGTGCTAGTTTTCCAGAAGATGTCTTAATATCATTAAAGTTTATAAGAAAATTGCTTAAGAATTTTGTAAGGAATGCTAATTTCTTCCTAAAAGGAAATTTTCTAATTACGTTACACAAAATAGTTGTGCCTTAGACCAGGTTTAGAATAAATTTTCTTTATCATAATCAATATTTCTAGCTGATTCTTTTCCCTAGTTGCTTATTCAAGTCTCACCTTTCAAAAATTCTTTCTTATTACTCTGAGGATAGGTATTAAATTTATTTTCCATTTTTATCCTGCATGGTCCTTTACTTTGCCCACTTTTTGTATCATTTATTAAGTCTGTTTTTTCTTTTAGAGTGCTTGTATTTCACAGATGTTGGGTTATTTTGCTTTGTGAATTGACTTAACTTGCAATGTGACCCAGGATGAATATAGTAAGCCTAACCTTACCTGAAATGCAGCAAGGACATCTCAGGATGGAGAAGAGAAGATTGGGTGTTGAAATCTGGGCTTGAACAACCCTTGCTAGAATTTTTCTTAACTTTCTAAGGTTACCATTACCCTCAAATTACTTCATGTAAGACCCATAGCTGCTAGATTGGGGAAGGAGGGAGGATGGTAAAGAAGAGAAAATGCTTACAGGCTTGCCAGTACACCAGTGACTACTATTATTGGCTCTCCCACCCTTAGGTAGTTCTAGTACTGGAGTGATCTTTGCTATGTGTAAATAAGGTCATTAACTCTCCTGCTTGGAACCCTACCACAGCTTATCATTATACTCCATAGTATATCCAAGGTCCTTTTTATGGCCCACAAGGTCCTGCATGATATGACTCCTGGTTATTTCTCTTGCCTTATCTGTCCTTCTTCCTTCCAATAACAAAGAATTCCCAGTGGTCAAGCGGAAGCCAAAGGAAAAGAGACCTCATTGGCATAATCCATTGACGTAAACTTCCTATGGGAAAGAACAAAATGGAAGATGTGGATAATGGTCTGAAGGAGAATGAAAGAAATCCAACATGATAATCCACAAAAGTTAAGATGCACAGGCTTATGGGGCTATTGATTCCTTAAAGTAGCAATCTAGGACCTTTTGTTGGGGGTGAGGGAAGAGCTATCTCTTGCCTTACCTCAAAAGGTTATATTCACTTAATGTGGGGAGAATTTGTATATGGGGAGGGCGCAGTGATACTGACACACTTCCCCCAGCAGACGCATTTCTCTCTAACCCTCCACCCAATTGGGATCAGAAAATGCCCAAATTAATCAAGGGGGAGCTTTTCATTCCTTCTAAAATAGTCACCTTGGGAAATCTTAAGAGGTAATGAGCCTCGTCCATTCGCAGCAAGCATTTTAGTCTGTAAGCAGAGGTTGCTCTTATTATCATTAAAATTTTAGTAAAGGAGATTTTTTTGACCATTTTGAAACAGATAAATGTTTTTCAAAAATTCCTTAATATGGGGCAAAAAAAATTCCTTAATAAATTTCCTAAGAATTCCTATGCAGAATTCTTTTTTAACTTTTTGCTAAAAAAGAACAGAACGTGGAGTTTTTCTAAGAGGTGTGTGTGTGTGTGTGTGTGTGTGTGTGTGTGTGTGTGCATGTACGTGTGTGTGTAGAAAGCAGCTAACTGGATCTTTGCCTACTTCTCCTCCCCTTTCTCATCTCAGCATCACCTGAGATAGCATTTTGGAAAATAAATCTCTGATTTAGTCCAACCTCACTGCATGGGCGGGGACCCCAACTCTGAGACTTCATTAAAGTTCATTCAGGGACTAGAATTCTAAATCTCTTGATAATTGGTCCAAGACTCTTCCAGGCATCATATTCTACCTCCCATGTGGTCACTGCTGTGATCACAAGAACAATGTTATTAAGCAGATTCAAAGCTTCTTAAATTTGGAGACACATCATAGAGAACTGGGGTTTGGATACAATAGGCAATAGGACAGATTGAGAGGACTGAGGTGTATGTCAAAAGAAAAAAGAATGATATGGGACAAATATAAAATCCAAAATGTGTTTGTTGCTGAGGTTTTCCTTAAATATCCCAAATGTTTATTTTTAGGTATGAGCAAGTCTTAGTGTCTCTGTTTTACCAACCCATTAATCAAGAGGAAAGGTTTATAGTCCTCACAGATGTTAAGGATGAATTATTCTCTAAACATACAGGCCATAGATGACAGGTACTACATCAGCTTAAAGTATTTTTGGAACCAGTGGCAATCAGTGAAGGCTGACCTGGTTACTGAAGTCAGTTGAAATGCACAGCTATTTCAATGGTTACCACAGGAAGCAACTGCTATGTCTTGCTCTAAACGTAAACCACCTCTGTCTGTTGACAATTATCCAATTATCTTCATCTCTTATTGCTGATCTTATTAAAAGGTAAGTCTAAATTCCAGTAGTTTGTATGCCATCTTTCTATGAGAGTCTATTTATCCTAGGTATTTTTACGTAAATTTAAGAAGCATGGCGATATGGCTTCCTGGGCGACACAGAAGCATGCTAGAAATAGTGAATGTGGTGGGACAATGGTAAGAAGCTGGAATACAGAAGAGATGTGATCCATTTATATGAGGATCAATACTCTACCCACAGACCTCAATAGCCTCTGATGATGGAATCACATCATAGACAAATCCATAATAAACCTGAACCTAAAGGAGAGGTTAAATGAGAAGAAACATGGGATAGTTGGGCCCTGGATTAGAATTTAGATCTGCATTCTTTCTAGACATGTAACTTCAGGATTATCACTTAATAGCTCTTAATCTGTAAAAGAGCTAATAAATGTTTTTTGCCTTAGGACTGTTGTAATAAAAACAATTGTGAAATCACCCTAAAATTTCAAATGCTATTCATAGAGCATACAGTATATGTTTAAAGTCTACTCAGAATTAATATTATACCAATTTATGTAAAATATAGAAACTTTGCTACATAGGTTCCACTTACTTGCATCATTCTTTATACTATATTATCAAATGTATTGAATTTACATACATTATAAATACAAAAAGGTAATGCTAAATTTTTCACTTTAAACTTTAAACACTTATGTGTTTTAAATAACTTAGAAGAAAAATCTTGTCTTTTATATTTACCCAAATAATTACCAATTCCAGTGCTCTTCCTAAATTCCTGAAGATCCGAATTTTCCTCTAGCATCATTTTCCCTCAGTCTGAGGAACTTCCTTTGGCATTTCTTGTGTAGCACATCTGTTCACAACAAATTCTCATAGTTTTCTTTTATCTAAAAATGTTTTTATTTTGCCTGAAAACTTGAAGGATATTTGTGCTGGTTGTAAAATTCTGGGTTAACAAATTGGTTTTTTCTGTCAGCACTTTAAAGGTGTTTTACACTGTCCTCTGGCATCCATGGTTTCTGATAAGAAGTTGTATTTCAAACCATTCTTTTGTATGTAATGAGACATTTTTCTCTGATTGTTTCTGAGATCTTTCCTTTATCCTTGAATTTTAGCAGTTCGATTATGACTTGGTTTTCTTTTTTTATTTATCCATTTTAATATTTTCTTAGATTCTTGAATTTTCAAATTTATTTCCTTTATCAGCATTGGAAAGTTTTCAGCTATCAAAGGAAGGCTGGTCTTTTAGAAGTTTATTCCACAAAGCCACAGTGGTTCAGAAGTTGAAGATTGACAAAGCTCTCTGGAGAAGTCATAACATATCACTTGTAAAATTCAGAATCCCTGGGAGTTGAGCACAGAAGTACCAGGAGTCAAAACTAAGACTATATGACTTCACTTTCAAGGGGTGATGGCAGGCATCTTTGTCAGCAAATACATAGGGTGAACTGCAAGGACTAGGGGTTTGAATTGGGTAAAGGTGTTCTAGCAGAACCTAAGGGCCTTCAAAAATGCCTAGGAGTGTCTAAACTGGTGGGGACATCAGCCTGAGAACATTTGTTTGTTGTAGCAGTTATAGCTTGCCTAGTGATGCCTTCTCCTCCACATGTGGTGCACACTGGCTGTGTGGGTCCTCAGAGATACTGGACATATGCTCGTGGGTGATTGTAGGGACATATAAAAGTCACTTATTTTTTTCAGAAGCCTTTATCGGCACCAACACAGCCTCAACATTCAAAGTCTTACCCAACTGAACGATGGGCTTCTGAACAGAGGCTACTATAAGCTCGTACAAGCTTCTGACGCTGCTTCTCTCTCTTCTTCCTCCTGAATTAATCAATTGACATAAATGAACTCTGAAAAGTTAATAAGGCTTGACTTTTAGACACAAATGTAACCCTATCTGAGTAAATAATAATGGGTCTCCTAAGTAAAAATAAACAGCACTCAAACTCAAGCAGATGCTGAACTAAATATTTAAAAAATGAGAACACCCGTGCTCTCACTGAGTTTTCAGTAGTTAATGGAAGAATCTAAGAACTCAAGCAAGTTCCTGCTATTAAATTGAGCCACCTGCTAGAGAGTCACAGCTTTTCCTCTGCAAATTATTTATATCAATAGATAAATCATTGGTGTGTGATCCTGACTCTCTAGCTACGATTAATCAGTAATGAGCTTTATTTAACAGATAAATGCCACACTGCCTTTGGGATATTAGGACATTCAACCCAGATTCTTCTTGGAGTTGCATGAGTTTTAATGCAGGAAATAGAACATTTTTCTCCATCATCAAATAAATAAAATCATTAAAAAATCCACCCTGAGAATTTTCAGTTCGGGTAACAGTGCTTAGGTAATTCAGATCAACCTCTTAATAAGACAACTAGAAAAGCAGAACAAACCTTTTTTTTTCTTCTCCCTATTATATCTCTCTTTGTATGTATGTGTATGTGTGTGTTTTATTAGAGCAGCTATAAGTTTACAGAAAAATCACTCAGAAGGTAGAGAGTTCCCATATGCATTATCATGCCAACAAAGCATTTTTAAAAATCTCTTTGTAGGCATCAGGGAACTAACAAGTCTGTGAAGAACTATAGATCCAAGATGTGGGAGAAGAACAGAGTGCAGAGAGGTGAACTCAGCATTTGGGGCTACATTTCCTTAGGGAAAAGACACTCTAACTTTTTCAACCAATCTGAGGGCATTGGGTGAAGCTGCTTATCCAGCCGCTTTCTCTCTCATTTCCCTCGATTCCTTTGGGAACGTCCTTGTCTACTCCATGAATCTCTAGCAGCAGGGATTTTAATCATGCCTCCCAAGAGGCCAGGCATATGACCCAAACTGGGGTAACCTACAACCAATTTCTTGACAGCACATGTTGACATCAAGTGAGTTGTAATGCCCTGCACTTGGACTTATATTTGGGTGTTTTAGACTAATCATGAGGTGGACCTTAGGTCATCTAGTCAACCACAGTGGGCCTTGCCTAATATCCTTCAGTTGGTTTATGACAGGATCTCCTCCTTGAAGACTAGCAAAGGCAGATATAGAACTTTGACTTTAGTCTGAATTCAGAGGTTTGTAGAGCTCATATTTACTCTCAATACTGTCATAATTTTATGTTGAGAAAAACAATAATGGAGAAGTCCCCTACACCAGTCTCCTGAGACTGAGAAAACTGTGAGCCTATTCCTTAGACCTTGATTTTCTTTGGGATATTGAAAATATGAACTATCTGGAACGTCAGATCCTGGGGTTGGTATTACATCCCACTGAACCATCAGGAAAACACCTTCTGAAAGATGAAATAAGGTAAGACTCAGTTGGGACTGTCCCAAACAACCCTACAATGGATCTGGTTGTGCTTCCAAAGAACAAAGCACTAGATGCTAGAGTGATCAGTCCAAAAGCATGCATTAGGGGAACTTACAGAGAGCTGAAGTTCCCTCATAATAGACAGCAAGATGGCAAGACATTCACTAAGTATGTCCATGCCTTTGGAAACTGGTCTTCAGAATACATATGATTGAGGAAAAAGGGTAACAAAGTGCCAGAGGCCTATGTGGAAGTATTGGGAAAGCATTTTGGGATGTGTACTTCTTTCAAAACAAGATGTACTTGGGGTAGGATACACTCAAGGTCATGGCAGTCAAAGTTTAGTGTACTTCCACGATGTTATGGGAGATGTCTGAGGAGGAGGGAAGGGGTGGAGTCAATCCTTAGTCATGTAGAAAATGCTATACGTATCACACAGTTGGACCTTAGAATTGAGCAAAATCTTTACTGTGCCTAATGAGCCCCCAACTGGCCAGCCAGTTGGAATCTTTAGCCAGTACATTTATTTATTTATTTGGGGTTTCAAAATTCAATACTCTCACTTTTCAATTAGATACCTGGCCCAAGGATGCTCTCCTTCAACTCCAACTACCAACTCAGAGTTTAGACAAATTTGTGGGTTAAACAAGAACTATAATACAGCTTCTTTGGTAGGGAAGTGCCAAATAAGAACAAAATGGGCAATAGAGAAAACAAAAATAAAATCAATGGGTAAATTAAAATGAAGTGAAGTATCTGAAGTTTTTGAAAAACTTCCCTTACAAAGGAGCAAATGGATGACTATCTCAAATAATGGTCAAACATCAGATTCTGCCTGGATGGTTAAATTACATCATATAACAACCTAATATAACAGAAACAAAATTAAAACTTTAATATCTCTTTGAAAACTTAATTATGGAAGTCCCTGCCATTTTCTATGAACTTTTCACAGATATAAAATGACTTAAAAGAGATCGATGTGAGGAAGGCAAGATGGTGACATAGTGAGGTGTGGATTTAGTTCATTCTTTAGGGCAGGTAGTAAATAGTCAGGATCTAATTAGAACAACTGTTTGGGGGACTTCTGCGACTGGACACACATCATCCACCAGTCTGAAATGGGTGGAATGGCCAAGATCACAATATAGAGCTGTAAGTCTCCCAAGCTATGGAGGCTGGCACTCCCACCTCCCATCACTGGCAAAGCAGGCTAATTCAGGTCTCTCTCCAGTGGGAAACAGAAGCCTTCTCTACTAGAAGCAAGAAGGTAGCACAACCAAGCTCCAATTGCAGAATTAATTAACAAATTTGGACTGTGTATACAAGCACCAAACATATAAAGCTGGAGCAAGCACAAAAGGAACAAGGAGGTTTTTCCCTTGCAGAGAGGAGACAGAGCTAACAAAAACAAAAATGAAAAACAGGGGCTTTTAGAGTTGAATGAGCTTAGAAGACTAGAAAAAGGCTGGGCCTTAAGAAAAGGGGCACATAGAGCTTAGGACCAACTCTGGCTC
Source organism: Tamandua tetradactyla (assembly GCF_023851605.1). Taxonomy (NCBI): domain Eukaryota; kingdom Metazoa; phylum Chordata; class Mammalia; order Pilosa; family Myrmecophagidae; genus Tamandua; species Tamandua tetradactyla. The sequence continues at coordinate 47,478,784 of NC_135341.1, read as the reverse complement.
TTGATTGTCAAACCCGGGAGGTTTTAGGTCTGGCTCTAAAAGGACTTTTTTCCCGTTTGTTTGTTTTTTTCCTTTTTAACATCCCATTAGATAGAGCTGTGGACATTCTCAGGCTTCAGCACTGCCCCAGGCAAGCATAGAATTAACACATATCTGAGAGACAAAGCATATTTGAGGAGATAGTTCCCTAAAGGGGGACTCTATAAGCAGTCTCTAATGGGAGCAAGGGAAGGTAGCTCAGTCAAGTTCCCATTACAGCTTTAATTAACAAATGTGGACTGCTGATACAAGTTCTAGGCACCCATAAACCCAGAGCAAGCAGGAAAGGAACCCTGAGTTATCTCCCAACAGAGAAGTGATAGGGCTGATGGAAAAAAATAAAATGAAAAAGAACAAAGATGGAAATTTTTAGAGACAGCAGAGTTCAGAGTTCTTGAAAGGTACTGTTCTCCAAGAAGGGGGATCACATACAGTCAGGAATCAACTCCAACTCTTGACTGGCAAACCTGGGGGGATTTGGGACTACCTATGAAAAGGGATCTCCTCTTTCTTTTTTTTTTTTTTAAACTATTTTAAGTAGTTTATTGAAGTAAGCCTCAGGAATTTTCAATCATCAGTGGTACCCAGGCGAGGGCGGATTTAAGATAGGTCAGAGGGAAAAAGTAACCAGTCAAATGGGGGAGATAATTCCCCAAAGGGCACATCTCCCCCAAGAAATGGGGGGTGGAGAGGGCAGGCTGAGCTCAAATGGTGGCCCTCCTTCAGAGAATTCAGATCTCTGAGGCTGGAAAGCAGAAAGAGCTTAAGTCTGCCTTTTACTTAAGCCTCTGCCTCAACTATGTCTCTACCAGGGACTGGAACCACAGAGAATTAAAGACACCACATCACTTTATGCTGGTGGAGAGTTGCACACTGACAAGTGCCACCTGCTGGGCAGGATAGGAAAAGCACAGAGTCTAGAAGCATGATAAGACTATGTGTGGATTTATCAGCAGAACCATGGAGGTAAGAAGGCAGTGGTATGACATATTTAAGGTACTGAAAGAAAAAAACCTACCAATAAAAAAATTTGCATCTGGAAAAACTGTCCTTCAAAAATGAGGGAGAGTTTAAAATATTTTCAGACAAATAGACACAGAGAAAGTTTGTGAAGATGAGACCTGTTCAACAAGAATCCTGATGGGAACACTACAGGAAGATAGAAAAAGACGGGAGAGAGAGGTTTGGAGAAGAGTGTAGACAAGAAGACTATTAGGAAGGGCAAAAAGAGAGAGAGAAAAATAAGATATGACATATAAAGTACAAAAGACAAAATGGTAGAAGAAAGTAATGCCATTACAGTAATAACATAAATGTTAACAGACTAAACTCCCGCAATAAAGAGACATAGACTGACAGATTGGTTAAAAAGGACCCATCTATATGCTGTCTACAAAAGACTCACTTTAGACCCAAGGACAAAAATAAGTTGAAAGTGAAAGGTTGGAAAAATATATTTCACACATACAACCAGATAAGAATGGTGGTAGCTATACTAATATCAGACAAATTAGACTTAAATGTAAAACAATTAAAAGAGACAAAGAAGGCTAGACCGTGTAGTCACCCATTTTACTAAGTGGTCTCGTCTGTACACATCTCAGCCTGCCATCTGAGAGCTATGAATAGATTATAAGATTCAAGGTAGATCTACCTCATGTGCCTCTTTGGAGACTATCCTTCTGAAAAAAAAGAGACAAAGAAGGACCCTAGGTATTTATAAAAGGGACAATCCATCAATAAGACATAATAACCACAAATATTTATGCACCAAGCCAGAGTCCTACAAAATACATGAGGCACATACTGACAAGACGGAAGTGAGAAGTAAACACCTCTACAATAATCACTAGAGGCTTCGATATACTGCTCACATCAATGAATGGAACATCTAGACACAGGATCAATAAGGTAACAGAGGCATAAGATAGTATGATAAATGAATTAGACTTAACAGACATTTATAGAACCTTATACCTTATAACAGCAGTATACACATTTTTCTCAAGTGCTCATGGATCATTCTCAAGAATAGACCACATGTTGGGTCACCAAACATGCCTCAATAAACTTAAAAAGATTGAAATTATACAAGACACTTTCTCAGATCACTAATTTCTTAGTGGAAGAAATGAAAATGTCCTCATAGATTTTGATGGTATATATATATCTATACCATAAAACTATGTGATTATATCAAGAATCATTGATTATTTACTTAGGATGGATCGTTTGATAGGTGAATAAAACTGTTTAAAAGTAAACAGAGAGGTGTGCAAGGGTAGCTCAGTGGTAAAATTCTCAACTGCCATGTGGGAGACCTGGGTTCAGTTACTGGTCCATGCACTTCCCCCCAAAAAACAACAAAAAAGCAACAAACAAACAAAAACAAGCAAACAAACAAAATTCAATAAGTGGTGCTGCAGTAACAGGATACTCAAAAATGGAAAAATAATGAAATGTGACCCTGCCATACAGCATATAAAAAAAAAAGAAAAGAAAAAAGAAAGAGAAAGATACAAGTGCTGAAGAAAATATGGAGAATGGGATGTACCTATTCACTGTTGGTGGGGAAGTAGAACGTGCAGCCCCTCTGGAGGCAGTGTGGTGTTTCCATGGGAGGCTAAGTACAGGGTTCCCATATGATCCTGCAACCCTGTTATTAGGTTTATACTGAAAGCAAGGAGGCAAATGGACATTTGCACACTGGTGTTTATGGCCGCAGTATTCATGATTTGCAATGGACAGAGGTGGCCTAAGAGTACATTGACTGATGAATGGAAGGGTAAACTGTGGTGTATATATACAAGTGGCAGTAAGAAGGAATGAAGTTGTGAGGCATGCAACCAGGTGAATGGGCCTTGAGGACAATTTGTTGAGTGAAATAAGTCAGAAACAAAAAGACAAGCATTGCAACACCTCACTAATATGGATTAACTATAATATGCAAACCCTGAGATTTGAACCTGAGAGCATAGGTTATCAGGGGAAGGATTATTGTAAAGGTTCCTGGATTGTAAGCTCTTAACAGCAGTCATATCCATTCCTGAGTTGTAATGATTATTTCTAAATTGGGAAATGCTGAGCTGTTTGTGTATAACCTGGTCACCTGGTCATTTCCTAGAACTGTGAGTATCTTTGTGACACCTGAGACTCAGAGCTAGAGTTCTGCAGCTATGAAAGTCATCATTACCCTAGATAGTAACTGTTTAAAAAGCTGAAAAGGAGATCAGACTTCAATTAGAGACACGAACGTAGAAGATCTTGTTAGGACTAAGGTAAATCAGACTAAAGAGTTATGTTTTAAAACTTCAACTTCTGTGTGAGACCAAAGGAAGAGATGTTTATTTGATGCTAAATTTTTATTTTAGGTGGAATACTATCTAATATAACTTGTATGGTCAATTTATTTGAATACCATGATTACATGGAAACTTGAATAACGAATAAGATCTTGTTGGTTTGTACAGGTTAGCGTGGTGCCCCAATACATCCCGGAGTAATCTGGGCAGAAAATAAAAAGGTATTTGCAAAGTTCCCTTGAGGGACTGGGGGGAAATGTGGAAATATTAAACTTCCCCACCTGGGTTATTCCTGATATTCTCACAAACATTAAGGCCTAGCAATGTAATCGGTCAAGTCCTTGATCTTGGGGCTTGCCCTTATGAAAGTTATTCCTGCAAAGGAGAATCTAAATCTACTTTTAATTATGCCTAAGAGTCACCCCCAGAGAACTTCTTTTACTGCTCAGGTGAACTGACTGCCCTCCCCTCTACATGGGACATGAGTCCCAGGGGTGTAAATCTCCCTGGCAACGTGAGACAGTACTCCTGGGATGAGCAAGGATCCCGCATCGTGGGATTGAGAAAGACTTCTTGGCCAAAAGCAGGAAGAGAAATGAAACAAAATAAAGTTTCAGTGGCTGAGAGATTTCAAATAGAGTAAAGATGTCATTCTGGAGGTTGTTCTTAAGTCATATATAGATATTGCTCTTTAATTTTTAGTGTTTTGGAATAGCTAGAAGGAAACACCTGAAACTGTTGGACTGTAATACAATAGCCTTGATTCTTGAAGACAATTATATAACTATGTAGCTTTTACCTATAACTGTAACCGTTAATCACTGTAACTGTGTGATTGTGAAAACTTATGACTGGCGCTTCCTTTATCCAGTATATAGACAGGTAGGTGAAAAAACAAGGACAAAAAAATAAATAAATAATAAGGAGAATAAAGGGTATGGGATGTTTTAGGCATTCTTTTCTATTTTTATTTATTTATTTTTGGAGTAATGAAATGTTCAAAAATTGTGGTGATGAATGCACAACTGTATGATGATACTGTGAGCCACTGACTGTACAGTTTGGGTGATTTATGGTGATAGGAATATATCTCAATAAAATTGCATTAAAAAAACAGATTAATGTGCTTATCCCAGGCAAGCCACCTGATGCAAGCACAGCTAAGGCATTGCTAAAAGAAGCAGCACTATCAATAGGATGCTAAACATCTGGCTCAAAACCTAAAATCCATTAAACTACCAGATTGCTATTTCTGACAGTGCTAGGCTACTGACTACATTTGGCATGCAGGCTGGGGGTGGGGAGGAGGGAAGAATTCTGTATTTGAACGAGACATCTTTTTGAAAAGTTTCGGCTTTTTGAAACTTCTTGGTTTTTGTTTTTAACTTTCCAGTTTGTTGAATACTTTCTTTCTTAAAGATTTCCCTGTCCAAAGAAAGATATACATATATGCATGTGAGTGCACATACATACACAGTAGATGAATTTATTTCTTCCAGCATGATCATTCATGTAAATTTTGATGATAGACTAATATCAAAGATTCTACGTATGCTGGAGAACACTAAGTCAATAACCCTGGACCCCTTTCATTATGGATGTGGCAGTGATTTGTTCTTACTATAATAGGCTCCTGTTCAAGGAACTGATTTGTCTTCTCTGCCAGCGTCAATGCCACTATTCATGGATTTACTGAATGCTTTATAACCCAGGAAGTAACTCTCACCATATAGTTTCTGTCCAAGGAACCTGTTCCACTGCATCAAAGTATTATACTTGGATCTCTCTTTCTCCCAAAATTGAGCAAGAGGTAGGAAAAAAGTTAAGCTTTACCAAAGACAACTTTGACCCTGGTTTGGAAAGTTGTCCTTCATAATCATTCCAAAGAAGTTTAATGGGGGCTCATCTTTATATTAATTAGGCAATGGGAATTAGATTTTCCCTTGACTGCTACATATTTCAATAAATAAACTACAAGAATACTAGAAACAGAAATGTCTGGACATACTGGAAGCCATAATGTTTCCTGTCTGTAGCATGGGAAATAATGCCTATCTTTTATTCCCTTGCAGGATGGCTATTGAGAACTTAAAATTTCTCCCATTATTTTTAGTAGTAGTCATCTTGCTCCTATTTTACACTGCGCCACTTTGGCTCTTGAAGAAGTGATTTTTTTAGAAAAAAATTTCTCTAAAATTTTTGTTTCCCAAAGTGGGAAACTCAACTTTGGCTTTACAGTTGTTCAGAACCGGTCTTCTCCCAGCTGTGAGACTGCTCGTGAGTGGTCCATGCTTACCCATGTTCCTCCTCTTCGTCCTTAGTGGAAGCTCCATACACTACCTGCGCTAGCGGCCACTCAAAAATCATTATTCTTAACAGCCTGACTTGCACAAGGTGTAGCCATATAACTAAGTGCTGGCCAATGAGGTAGAAACAGAAGTGGTAGGTGTAGCTTCCTGGACCCATCCTTAAAGGGAGAGGCCTGCATGTCCCCTCCCCCTTTTTCCTTCCTGCTGAATGGAATGTGCATAAAAAGACTAGAATGCTAGACATCTTGAATTATCCTTTGAGATAGCGGAGTAGAAAGCTTGACGTAGCCTTGATACCTATCAAGAGAATTGCTATCAACCCAAAGGCTGGCTGGGACCAGTGACATTGTCAGTAGTTCCAGGGATACAAGGGCTATTATTCAGTGGACTGGGGCCCATGCTTCATCAGGAGTCCATGAGGACCCAGTAAACAGGATGCGTAGCTGCTTCTCCTCCTCCAAGGCTGGGTAGGTTCCTAAGCATCCGTCTACGCTCATTTGCCAAGTTGAAAATAAGGAGGTAGAAGGGAGAAACTTCTGTGATTGGGAGATAATCTTCTAATTTTCTGAATATCTACCAATAAAAGATTTAGGTATCTAAGGGAGATGGTTTAAATGAGAAAAGACTTAAACACCAGTTATTGGGACATTCAAGGGGTGATGGTTTTCTTTGCAATCCTGTGGCGGGGACTTAGGCAGAAATTAGATGAGTCATAGGAAATTAAAAAATAAAAACATGTTCTTTGAATATGTGGAATATATTGAGTGTGAACATGTGATCCACCTTATTTTTATATGGCCAGCCTGGTGAAAGGCTGGAGTCAGAGTTTGGGAAGAATTATAACTCTGATTTCATGCTAAACCAGAAAGTTTAGAAATCATGGTATGGCTAAAGCTAACAAGGAGATCATATACATCTTTTTTTTTTTCAAGAGCGCCTGTGGACACATTCTGTAAACAAAGGTCTGCAGTGGTGAAATAACAGATATGCCAATCTTTACACATATCAGAACAAATAACACACTCTGTGGGTATCTCTGCCAATGTCAGTGCGGGAGGACGCCTGTAAGCAGGTTGCAGAAACTTCAGAAAATGCTCAGCCCAGTCCCCAATAAAACCTAGACCCTACCCTTGGCAACTATCATCTCTCTTCCCCACTAGAGCCCAAGCTCCATGAAGACAGTGATGACATCTGAATATCTTGACAATGGTATACCCAGTTCTGGCAGCTAGAAGATGTTCAATAATAAATATTTGATGAATGTATGAATGAGTACCCTTTTTTCCCCAAAACTCTCTATTATGTAAAGACAATGCATTTCTATCCAAAAGAAACAATTCTTGCAACTGTATTTGTAAATGTGTTACAGTACTTAAAAAAAAAGGTTTCCCCACAGACTTATCAAACAGAAAACACTAGAAGCAAATGGAGCAAAAGGTACAAATATTTGAGGGAGAAAGCTGTAATTCAAGCAGAGTAAGGGGCTCAAGGGTTGGTTTCCAGGCTGGTATCAGGAGCCAGGGGCTCATGTGGGGAAAGAGATGAGGCTGCACCGCAGTCTCAAATTGGCCCAAGTATTTGGGTAACTGTTATGAATAAGGCACTGTACTGGGCACCTCATTTCTGTATCTCCACTAATCCTCTGAAGGAGGAATGATACCACTTTAACAGGATCAGAGAGGTTAAACAACTTGCTGAAGGTCACACAAGTAGTGACTGGCGTGACATCTGACCCAGGCCTGTTCGTGTGTCTGTCACCCAGCCATACTTGACGTGCCTGCTCAGGGCGCCCCTCTGCTCCTCATGCATCCCAGTCTCTCTCCAGTTCTCCAGGTTGGCTCAGGGAAATGAGATGTTCTCACCTTTCCCTTTGTCTGGTAAACTTCCAATTCAGTCTTTAGAAAAAGCTCAAATACCATTGCCTCCAGGAAGCTCTATTGGATCACCCCTAATCTTATTCCACTATAGCACTGCCACAATTGTAATATTGCATTCCACTGTGTGGTTATTTCATTAATGTGTCTTCCCTATTAATATGGAGATAATGTTTTTTTCTACTCTCTATTGTTATACTAATGTCTAGAACAGTGCCTAGTCTATGGAAGCCTTGCTAAATATTTGTTGAATGAATAAAGGAGTTTAAGTGTATGAATCTGCCGCAGGGATTATTTCTACAATAACTTTATTGGTTTGCCCCAGTTTAGTGTGTGAGGAAGATGCCCCTGTATGCCTTTGGATGTGTATTTCTATTATATGGAGGCTTAGGCTAGACCATGAAGAATCAGAGTATAATTTTAATTAACTTATTTTTAAATGGAATATATTACAATATGTCTCAGAAATTTCACACCAAGGTATGTCTCCAAGAGAAATAAAACATATGTCCACACAAAAACTTGTATGTGAATGTTCACAGCAGCATTATTCACAATAGTCAAAAAGTGAAGACAACCAAATGACCATCAACTGTTGAATGGATGAAAAAAATCTATATTATCCATAGAATATAATATTATTCACTAATAAAATGGAAATACCAATATATGCTACAACACGGATGCACCGTGAGAACATTATGCTAAGTGAAAGAAGCTAGATGCAAAAGACCACATATTATGTGATTCCATTTATATAGAATTTCCAAGATAGGCAAATCTATGGAGGTACAAAGTAGGTAAGTGGTTGCTGGGGACTGAAGAGAGGGGGAAATGGGAGTGATTGCTAATGGGTATGGGGTTTCTTTTGGGGGGGGTGATGAAAATATTTTTAAATTGATTGTGTTGATGGTTGTACAACTCTGTGAATATATTTAAAAACATTGAATTGTACAAGTTATACAGATGAATTGTAAGACGTGAATTATATTTCAATAAAGCTGTTAGAAAGAAATATGTTATAAATTCTTTACAAATATTAGTGAAAGTATTCTAAGGTCTCTACACTTCATAATGTAGCAAAACTAATGTTCTGCTTTACATATCTCGTACAATTTTTGACAAAGATGCAAGAATAAAAAAACTATACATCATTCTCACAAAGATTGATGTAGACACCCTCAACAAAACACAAGGAAAATCAAATTCAGCAATACATTAAAAGAATAGAAATGCAACAGGTTATGCTAGGAATGCAAAAATGTTTTGACATTAGGAAATCTAATAATAAATAAAATATAGCATAAGAATGATATAAGAAGAAAAATCACATTACTTCAGTAGAAGTCAAAATCTTCTAACCATTAACGTCCAACATTGCCTGTTCTCCATAAGGGCCTGACATTGCCTGATTCTAAGCAGTTTGCTTTGCATCATGCCTTTTTTTACATGGGCAGGCACCGGGAATCGAACCCGGGTCTTCTGGCATGTCAGGTAAGCGTTCTTGCCACTGAGCCACTGTGGCCCTGCATCATGCCTTTTATGGTAGATTGAATTATGTGCCCCAGAAAAAGCATTCTTAATCTTAATTCCACTCCTGTGGGTGTGAACCCATCCTAAATAGGACTTTAGGAATTGCTATTTTTAGTTAAGATGTAGCCGTTAAATCAGGATGGGTCTTAATCCTGTTACAGGAGGTCTTATACAGAAAAGGCCATGGGAGAAGCCAAAAGCAGGAAGTCAGTGGGAACCAGGAAGAGAAAGGAGAGGACGTCTCCATGTGACCTGAGACCAGGACACAAGCCATCCAAGTATTGCTGGCCAGCTGGGAAACTACCTCTCCAGGAGAAAGCTAGCCTTCTAGTCTGTGAAAGAGTGAGCCAATCGCTTCTGTTGCTAAGCCAACCCATTGTGTGGTATTTGTCTTGGCAGCCTGGCAGACAGTTTTCCATGACATTTGCACCCAGCCTGAGACATTTTAGTTTGTGTATAAAAGAAAGATAAAGAATCCAGGATTTCAAGCTTATATATATTTTTCTTTTCTTTATTTTTTTGGGTGTGGGAGGTGCAGGGACCCGCGGTACTGGTAGGTAAATAGCAGGAAGGATCCCAAGGGTGTATGTGGCCAGGAAAGCCTGGATTTTCAGAGCAGGTTAATCCCATGGTTGGACAATGAAATGATGCCACTCAACACCCTTCCCCCTGGTGCCATGTTATATTAGAAAGTACCCGAAACTGGAAGAGAAGCGTAAAAAGTCACACAACAACAGTTAATTTTCTCGTATAAAGGATATTTATAAGGTCCATTTTTATGCTAGTCTGGAGATGGCCATGCCATTGTTTTTAAGTTGCATGGCTGGACAAAATAACATCAATAAAATCCCCTAGTATCCTGTAGCTGGAGTTTTACAAATCAATATTAAAAATTGGTATGAGTGGTTTGTACAAGTTGGTGTGATGCCCCTATGTATAATTGGGCACCAATTATATGAGTAATTTGGGCAGAGAATAAAAAAAGTATTTGCAAAGTCCCCTTGAGGGGCTGGGGGGAAAAGGAGGGAATATTAAACTTCTCCATCTAGGAAACTCCTGATATTCTCAAAGGCAGTGGAGACAAGCAGTTCAATAGGCTGAGTCCTCAACTTGGGATTTTTCCCTATGAAACTTATTCCTGCAAAGGAGAAGCTAAGCCTACTTATAATTATTATGCTTAAGAGTCACCCCCAGAGAACCTCTTTTGCTGCTTAGATGTGGCCTCTCTCTCTAAGCCAATTCTTCAGGTGAACTCACTGCCCGCCTCCCTAGTCAGGACATGACTCCCAAGGGTGTAACTCTCCTTGGCAATGTGGGACAGGACTGCAGGGATGAGCCAGGACCCAGCATCATGGGATTAAGAAAGCTTCCTTGAAGGAGGGAAGAGAGAAATGAGACAAAATAAACTTTCAGTGGCTGGGAAGTTTCAAACAGAATTGATAAGTTATCCTGGAAGGAATTCTTATGCATTATATAGAAAGTCCCTTTTTAATTTATGGTGTGTTGGAGTGACTAGAAGGAAGTAATTGAAACTGTTGAGTTGTGTTCCAGCAGCCTTGATTCTTGAAGACAACTGTATACTTATATGCTTTTACAGTGTGAATGTGTGATTGTGAAAAACCTGTGTCTGATGCTCCTCTTATCTAGGGTATGACAGATGAGTAAAAAAATAAGAATAAAATATAAATAAATAATAGGTGTGGGGGGATCAGGGGTAAAAAAAATTAGGTAGATTGAAATACTAGTGGTCAATGGGAGGGAGAGGTAGGGGTATGGAATGTATGAGGTTTTTTCTTTTTTCTTTTTATTTCTTTTTCGAAAAATGTTCTAAAAATGATCATGGTGATGAACATACAACAATGTGGTGATATTGTGAGCCATTGATTGTTTGCTATGGATGGTCCGTTTGTGTGTGAAGGTTTCTCAATAAAAACGTTTTTAAAAATTGGTATGGGGAGGAAGAGGAATTTTATTTTAAAAAGAAACATAAATTGCCTATCAAAAGAAATAGAAATGAAAGTAAGATGTCATTCTTTTCTTATCCAACTGGCAAATATTTTGAGAGTAAGGTGGCCACTCATGAAAACTTAGGTAGGAGGGTGTGCTGGTTTGAAAGGATTATGTACCCTAGAAAAGCCGTGCTTAATTCTGATCCATTCTGTGGAGGCAGCTGTATCTTCTAATCCCCATCCACTACAGCAGGTTGGAAACTTGATTAGATCATCTCCATGGAGATGTGACACGCCCAGTTGTACTAACCTTTGATTAGAGGGAGCTGTGAATCCACCCATTCCAGGTCAGTTTTGATTAGTTTACTCAAATGCTTTAAAAGAGGAAACATTTTGGAAAAAGCTTCAGGGCCACAAGAGCCAGAGAATTCATGCAGCCAGAGACCTTCGGAGATGAAGAAGGAAATGTCCCTGGGGAAGCTTCATGAAACAAGAAGCCTGGAGAAAAAGCTACCGGTAAACTTGCAATTTAATAACGTAATAAGTTCTTCTTTTTAAAAGCCGTTCTTTTTCTGGTATATCACATTCTGGCAACTTGCAAACTAGAACAGAGTGTGTGCCAGTTTGAAGCTATTATGTACCCAGAAAAGTCATGCCCTTTAATCCTCATTCAATATTGCTGTGTGGGACTTTTTTTGGTTGTTTCCATGGAGATGTGCCTCACCCAGTTGTGGGTGGTAATTTTTTATTAGATTGTTTAAATGGAGCTATGCCTCCACCCATTCAAGGTGGAGTTGCTTACTGGAACCCTATGAGAGAGAACCAAGGTGGGCCATGGTGGCTCAGTAGGCAGAGTTCTTGCCTGCCATGCCGAGACCCAGGTTAGATTCCCGGTGCTTGCCCATGCAGAAAAAAAAAAGAGGGAACCATTTTGGGAATGCTTCAGAGCCCAGAATGGACAGAGAAAGCTAGCAGATGTCACCATGTGTCTTTCCAGCTAAGAGAGAAACCGTGAAAATCATCGGCTTCTTGAATCAATGTATCTTTCCCTGGATGCCTTAATTTGGACATTTTCATAGCCTTAGAACTATAAACTTTCAACTTAATAAATTCCCTTTTTAAAAGCTGTTCCAGTTCTAGTATATTACATTCAGGCAGCTTGCAAACTAGAACAGAGGGTAAGTTCTTTTTATTTCTCTGGGGAACAATTTGTAATTATATTTCAGAAACTTTAAAACCACTTAGCCTCATTAACTCAATAATTTCACCACTAGGAATTTTCCTGAAGGGAAAATTAGAACTGCCCATAAAGAATTATGTATGAAACTCATTGCAACATTAATTATAACAGCAAAAACAGTAATGAACTAGGGTCCAAGAATAAGGGATTAATTTAATAACTTTTAGGATAGCTAAGGGGCTGTAATACAATTTTGGGTGAAAAGATGGAATGCATAATGCCTTAAAGTATTTAATATATCAATATGAAATTAATAGCTAATTATGTATTATGAATAAACATATACATTAATAAAAGTGAAAAGGAATAGACAAGATTTTTATAATAATTACTTGATTAATTTATATTTTTATCTTTATACTTTTTCATTTCTCTACAAATAAAATCTATAACTTTTACATCCCAAAATAAGCAAATTATAGTTTATTTAATAGTAATTAAATCATAAAAATTAGTTTTAGGTTGTCAGAAATCCAATATAAATATATTTTTGACACTAATTCTGTAAATTTAACTGAATTCTATAACAGAAATACTTTCCTTTTTGTTATACTAAGTGTTTGAAATCCAGTGTATATATTGCTGGATTTTATTATTGGCATTTTATTAAGATCTTTAAGTTATATATTTATAAGACATATTGCCCTATAATTTTCCTTTTTGCTGTTAGGATTATTGAGTACTCATAATACCAAAGTATAAATGTTATAGTATTTATATAAAATGATTTATAGGCTTTCATCTTTGTTTACAATTTGTCAATTTAAATAATGCGGAAAACAAGTGCCTTCCAAATATTTGAAAGTTGTCAGAGGTAAAATTACATGAAACTTGGAGTCTTTTAGTAGCTCTTTAACCATTTTTTCCCCACTTTTTTCTATGCTGATCTCTATGGTAGAATTTTAGAAATTCCGTCACTCTTCAGAAAATTTTGCTAAATAATAATAATAATAGGACTTTTCGGAATATAGGCAACAGAAGCCCAACTTGAGCTGGCTTAAACCAAATGGGATTTCATAGCCATGGAGCTGAGCAACTAAAACTCAGGACAGTGTACTTTGACTGGGTCTGCAGAACAAATAACTATTCATAGAAGCTTTGGTTCATAATAGCCCCAACTTGAAGCTACCCAAATGAACCTCAATCAGTGAAGGAGTAGAGAAACTGTGGTATATTCATACAGTGGAATACTGCTCAGGAATACAAAAGAATGATTTGTTAATAGACCCCAAAGTAGATCCTTCATTCCGCTTATCCTCCTTTCTCCTGCCTCTCCCCCCCATTTGCTCCAAGCAAAAAGCACTTAGTCAACCTTGACTGCTCTAGTTCTCTCACATTCAGCCCAACAGTAAATATGTCTTTCAAAACACATCCAGAATCAAAATACTTCTGGACTCCCAGCCCTACCGTACTAGCACAAACCATTGCCATCTGCTGTCTTCAGCTGCACTTGCCTTTCTGCCACCGCCAGCTGTGGACTTGCTGAAACATAGACGTAAATCAGGTTTTAATGACAATTACTTCCAAAGGCTGCCCATCTCACACAGAATAACATCCTCACTTACAAGCTGCTCACCACGAGGCCTCTGCTTTCTCTTCTTCTTCTCTCCCTATGTTCCAGAACCTCCATCTCCTCATTCCCCAAGACTCTGTCCTCACGCATTTTCATTCACTCCTCATAACCTTCTCAGAATTGCTCTTGGTTGACACAGACTCCTCATCTGGAGATGCCTGGGAGATTAATCCCCACCCCTGAGTGGCCAGTGATTGAGATGTGTTTACAAAGCACTGTCCCCTTGCCACAAGTTGTGACAATGCCGAGGTGCCTGCATGCTCTGGAGCTCCCTGTGGATCAAGCCAAGGTTAGATTTCACCTGGGTTCTTGCTTAGCTACTTCTCCTGCCCTTCTTGCTTCCCTTCTAATCCCACACTCCACTTCTCCTGAGAACACTCCCACTAGAAATCGCATGACTCCAAATTGCTATCTCATTCTAGGCATGGGAAAGTGCAGTAATTTGGCTAAAGAGAAAGGCATCAATAGCCAATTTCTTGTACCATTTGTGTGGCAGTTGACCATTTTAGACTAAGTGTCTAATGGCTTACAGATTTTGGAAAAGCAGAATCTTAAACCTGCAACAAGCCTATCAGTTAATTAAGAAGATCAGAAAAGAAGTCAATGCAGCATGGTTATGGGTTAAACTCTCAGAAGTCACTGCAGCCAGGGTTTGCCTTGGCATATTGTCAAAGTGGAGGTTAAAAGTGCTGGGAACCAAGACAAAAGAGAGAATTCCAAGAGAAGAGGCCTGTAAATCTTAGGGTAAATGTTATTCCTGCACCCAAAGAGTAAGGAACTGTTTCTTAAAGCACCTCCTTTCAGTGATTCTTATTTAAGGAGTCTTGATAACAAAGTTCCAGGGAAAAGGCCAAGTGTTCTCAAGGGAAAAGACACATAGCACCTGCAGATCCAATTCCCTTGGGGTGGAGGTTTAATCTGCCAGGCTCTTGGAGCAACTGGCTCCAATCTTGGGGAGGTCACATGTACAAGCCATGATCAGATCACTCACAGAAGCTGGGGTAAGGAGTATGCCAGTTGGTAAGGAGGATTCAGGATACTACACTTTGTTTGTATTAGAAGCTGTAAGAAAATGGGACATAAATATCTGGGAGATACATAAGAAGCGAAATTCTTGAATGTCGTTAATGTGTAAATTAAGCAGCCCATTGAGGACCGCTGGGCACTCTGCCCCTGGAAGCTCTGGAGGGTAAATATATGTTTGTCTCTTCTCATTTGGTTTTACCATGATCAGAGCTATTCCCCCTTACTTTAAAATTGGGACCGTCATAAACTCCTTTGTCTTATCACCCACAGGATTAATGCAGGGGGGCATTAAATTTCTTGGATAAGCATATTCAGGGCATTGTCTTCACTGAGGACCACTGGATGCTCAGTGTAAATTGACTGCTCTTCCACATTCATCTCACTACCCTCTCAGTCATTGTTAGAGACTATTCACGATCTTGATAGAAATTGTGACTAAAGATGAACTTCCTGGTGAGTCATCCATCAGCTCTCCCCTCCCTTTACCTTAATTTTATTTGAATCCAAGTAATACAGTTACATAGACTTAAAAGTCATTTGCCACAGAGAGGAATCTTCCAGTCTCTTTTCCAAGATACATGTGTTTTGATACCAGAGAGGGAATGAAATCCATCAAACATCATAATCCAAAACACAGGCTTCTTTCCACAGTGTAATGTCCCTCACAACTGTGAAAGCTTTCCAGAAAGGACATCTCTCTTCTGCCAAGAATTCACTGGGCTGCAGGGGAGCAGAAGACCTAGATGATGGGTCAGTTCTACCAGCTCCATGTTCAGTCTATCCACGAACCCTCTTCTTTCCACGTTCACCCCAGACCCACCCTAGAGGCAAAGGGTGCCTCTAATTCCTGTGGCTCCCGTGGATTTCATGGTGGCAGTTCTCCTGATTTTTGTTGTCTTCATCAGCTTCTCCAGGTTTAAGCTTTGTCTGGTTTGCTCAGTTAGTTACCACGTGACTATTTTACTTTCAGTCTTTCAAAATTCATTGAAATTTGTATGGTCTCCAGTTTGGTTTGACTAATCTCCAACTCTCTCTGTTCTTATGAATCAATGTTCTTTTTATTCTTTAACTCTCACTCTAATGGGGATTTGAAAGGTAGTTAATATAGATATTTGTGTTCAGCCTACTGTATTTCTGCTTCAGATTTTTTTTTATCTTGTCTATTTATTGATTGGCCTTCCTCCATAGGCTTGTTACTCATTTATGAATATGTGTCTAGAGAACCTGACATGGATTACAGAGAGGATCTACATCAAAAACCTAGGGAGAAAAGTCTGGGATGGGGAGAGGCCAACTAATTTCTACCACACTCCCACCCTGTCCAACTCAGCCATTTTTTTTTTGGCGCACTAGAAAGATTGCCGAGGCTGACAATGCCCCAGTGTTCCCATTCCAGGGAATTAAACTTTAAATTGGTTCTTCCAAAAGCCGTTACTCTATTAGAGTGGGGTTTTCTGCATTCTAGACTTTCCTATTTTCAAGGTTGAGTTGTGAAAGACTGCTTCTATAAACTGGTGTTATGTTTCACCCTTAAAATTTATAGAGAGCTTTTTCTGGAAGAGAGACAATTTGTCACTTCCTGGTGGTCACCATTTAAAGTGAAAACCAAAATATAGTTGAGTTTTGCCAAAGAGCACCCTTTTGACTGCTTGTCTGGGTCCAGTGTCCAAATTACATTTTCCCTTGAAAATTTGGTCCTCGTATTTTCAACTTGGTTAATTTCTAATTCTGAGGTTTGATTCTATGATGGCCATTAGGGGGTGCAGGAAGTATCAATTAATGCCCTCCTAAAGGATACCATACAGACCTTTCCCTTTAATGAGCAAAGTGGACTTTTTCTTAAGATTAAAAAAAAAAAATTATCAGAACACCCTACATTTAAAAATTTTGTGCACCACATGTGGGGGATTCAGCATCAAAAGTGCATTCCCTCATCCTCCCAAGTCCTCAGTGTGCATTCTCTCTTTCATATTGCTTACCTGGGAGAATTCTGAGTTCACTCAGACTTCCTGCATATTTCAGGGGATTTTTCTTTTTTTCTAAAGATCGGCAGTGAATTCTTTCTCTTTGCTACATACCAAATTAACTACCAGATTCCTTTAAGAAGATTGCGAGGAGAAGCTTTAGAGCTTCAGGAACATTAATCAGATGCAGTTTGGAACAAAACTTGATATTTTTTCTATTCAAGATCTCATTGGATATGAAGTTGAGGTTACTCTCCCTGGTTTCTCAGTTTTCTATTGGTGATGTACCCATCCCTTAATAGTTTACAATTAAATACACATATCTGGAGACTACACTCCCCCATCCACCCCAGTCTTCAGAAGGACGAATAAAAAGTTTCATCCATCATGAAGCACCTTGGTGCAAACTACACACTGCCTTTCCCCCAAGGTAACCTGCATCCTTCTTTTATGCCCAACCTAACTGATGGTGATGACATCGAATTCTAGCTTCTCCTTTCTCACCTGAGCACCTTTCTCTTTGTGTACTCTCTGAACAGGTATTTCAAAGTAGGGAGCAAGCAAAAATTTTAGATGGCAGTGTGTTCATTCTCTTCATTTTCTGTAAGAGGCAATTACACCCAAAGGAAATAGAGCAACTCAGGCATTGCTGTACCTTGCTCGCCTGGTACTATCTTACCATCCCATATGTTCTCAGATGGAGAAAGTCTTAGTGTATGGCAAATGGTTCTCTGAGCCTAATGAGGAAGGGCTGTGCCCATATCCCAAGCATATCCTCATCTTTGTATTAATTTTGGTGGGAAATATGACCACTAATAATTGCTGAGCGGTGTTTTTTTTATTAGGTCTACCACTGGAAAGAAGCTGATTTGCTATCTCAGTTCTAATGCAAAAAAAGAAAAGGGGGACTAGAATTGGCCTGGTTTTAATCCTGGAATAAGCCAATGCGACCAGATGGTGGAGCTCATGGGGCTACTGGATGGGAAACCATGGCTGCAATGAGGGAGAAAAGGTTCCCAGAAACTGGGCCACAATGGGCCTGCTCAAAGACAAAGAGATAGGTGTCTGCTGTGCCAAAGTCACTGTCCCTTTTTACTTAAGAAATGAATTCTGAATTTAGGGTACTGAGTTATTTTTGGATGGTTGATATGAAAAATAATTCAGACATCTTTTTGCAATTCAACCAAAACAGGCACAAGCTCTGAAGAAAAGAAGCTGTTTTAAGTTACACTGAGAGTTCTTTGGAATCATCCCACATAGCGCACAATACAAAGGTGAAATGCTAACAAATGTCACCCATTTCAACTCCACCCTTGGCTCCACCACCTGGTGACATTGACTCATTCCAGGATTAAAGCGGGGCCAATCCTAATCCTCCTTTTTTTGTGTGTGTGTTGAAATTGAGAAAGCAAATCAGCTGCTTTCCAGAGGTAGAATTCCTAAGTACTACTCCACAATGTTGGTAGCCATATTTCCCACCAAAGTTGATAAGAATCTTTCATCTAATGTGAATGAAACAGCACAACTCCTGGCAGAAGCCACACTTTCCCTGATCTCATAAAAATCTTGGTTCTCCCTCTTTAAATTCTCAGCTTTGACATGAGGATTAGTGTTAGCAGACTAGAAGCTCTCTTTCATTGCCCCATCTATAGAGAGAAGTGATCTCTAAAGAAACATAGTTTGAAAGTATCAGAATTTACTACCTTTATATTATCAGTGGCAAACAGGCAGATCCTACATCTGGCTATGGAAGGATTTTCAAGTATGAAATTGAATTTAGCTCCTGCAGACTGCAAAAGCCCTAAATATAAGACTTCAGGAGAGGCATAAATGTATTTGTGGCCGCTTTATTTGAAAGAATGCATTTCAACTTTGTTTTCGGGGAAGATTCATCCTTAAATAACAATGCGAAGAGGAATTTAATAATATGTTAATTTCACAAAGCTAAATTAAAATAGTTTAATTTACATTTCCAAGATTAGAGCTATGGTTAAATTTTATTTCTCAGAGTATTGTATAATCCCTATTAAAAAATTATTGAGGTTTAGCATACCTTTATAACATACAGCTTGATGCATTTGTGCATATGTATTTATCTGTGTGACCACTACTCAGATCAAGATACACTATATCTCTAGCGCTCCAGAAGGCCCCTTTATGCCCCTATATGGGCAGCTTCCACCCTTACCCATGGTCCCAGAGGTAACTACTATTCTAACTTTTATCACCTATGAACTTCATAAATAAGGATTCATTCAGTGTATGCTGTGTTTTGTCTGGCTTCTTCTGTTCAATATTATTTCTCTGAGAGACACCTGTGTTGTTTCATGCAGCATCGAGTCATTTGTTCTCATTGCTGTATATTATTTCACTGTGTGATTCTACCACAATTATCTGTCTGTTGTCTGTTGGAAGACCAAAGCATTCATTTCTCTTAGATCTATCTCTAGTAGTGGAATTGCTGAGTCAGTGGGTGGGTGGACATTTAGCTCTACCAGATAAGGCCTAATAGCTATCGAACACAATTGTACCAATTACATGGCAGCAAAAATGAGAGTTCTAGTTGTTTCACATTCTTACCAATTCTTGATTATCATCAGTCTTTAATTTTAGCCATTCTGGCAAGTATATAATGGTTTCTTATTGTAGTTTTAATTTGCATGTTCTGAATACCGTTGAAGCTATGCTTCTTTTCATATGCTTGATGTTATTTTTACTTTCCTCTTTTATAAAATGGCAGTTCAATACCTTAGCCTATATTTTACTGGGTAGTTTTTATTTTTCTTATCAATTTATGTAAAGTCTTTATATAGTCTGGATACAGGAACTTTGTGAGCTATAAGGCATTGCAAATATTTTCTCTCAATTTGTAGCTAGCTTTTTAATTCTCTTATTGGTACTTAATGAAAGCTAATTTATCAATGTTTTGTATGGTTGATGTTTGATATGGTTGATGTTTATTTAAAAATTGTTTTACTTTTTAAGTTGAGATAATTATACTCAGAAAGTTGCATAAATAGCACCAGAAGGTCCCATGTATCCTATAATGATAACATTTATATAAAACTACAATATATCATCAAAACTAGGAAACTGACATTGTTACTATTCACAGAGCTTATTCTGATTTCACCAGTTTTACATGCACTCATTGTGTATGTGTGTGTGTGTGTAGTTCTGTGAAATTATATCACACATGTGGCTTGTGGGACCACCACCCTAATTAAGACGCAGGTTTTTTCCATCACCACAAAAATCCCTGAGTGGTAACTCTGTGGTCACATCTACCTCTCTCCCCTGCCCCAACCCCTGGCAGTCACTAATCTGTGCTCCATCTGTATAGATTTGTCATTACAAGAATGTTATAGAAAGGCAATCATACAATATATAACCTTTAGAGGCTGGCTATTTTCATTCAACATAATGCCTTGAGAAAGATTCAAGTTTTTGTATGCATTCATTCCTTTTTTTAAAAAAGAATTTATTGTCATAACATATGCAACACAAAGTTTTCTATTTTAACCATTTCAAGTGCAAAATTCAGTGGTCTTAATTACATATACAATGTTGCTCAACCTTTATCACCATTTATTGGCAAAACTTTCATCACCCCAAACAGAATATGTACAGAAGCTCTACACATATTAAGCAGCAACTCTCCACTATTTCCTGGTAACCTCTAATTTAGTTTCTGTTTCTATGAACTTGTTTATTCTAGATATTTCATATAAGTGGAATCATACAATAGTTGTCCTTTTGTGGCTGGCTTATTTCACTCAGCATAATTTTTCTAAGGATCATCCAAATTGTAGCATGTATCAAAACTGCATTCCTTTCTATTGGATGAAGAGTATTCCATTTTATGGATACTCCAGATTTTGTTTATCCATTCATTTGTTGATGGACTTAGGTTGTTTCCACCTTTTGGTTAAATTCATTCCTTTTTATTATCGAGTGGTATTCCATGGTATGGTACCACAATTTAATCATTGGCCCATTTAAGGACATTTGGATAGTTTTTATATTTTAGCTTTTAGAACTAAGGCTGTTATTCATATACAGGTTTTTTAATAGGCTTAAGATTTTATTTCTCTGAGATGCTTCAGAGATGATTATGAGTCTGATTGCTGGGTCATATAGTATGTGCTTAGTTTGTTCAGAAATTGCCCAGCTATTTTCCCGAGTAACTGTAAAATTTAATATTCACACCAGCAATCTGTATGAAAGATCTAGTTTCTCCACATCCTTGCCAGGATTTAGTATTATCACTATTTTTATTTTTTTATTTTAACTGTTCTGATAGATATTTACTGTTATCTCATTATGATTTTAATTTGCATTTCACTAATGACTAATGGTTTAAACATCTGTTCCAGTAGAACTTCAGGGGATAGGCTGGATTTGGCCCATTCCTAGTTTGCTAATCTTGGTTCTAGATTATTTATTTGCTCTTTTGCTCTTTCCATTTCCTTTTACCCTAATTCCTGCATTCTGTGTTTTCAGTACCATTTTTTTATCCTAATATTTCCACTTGCTTCTTTTTTGTGATTGTTTGTTCTGCTTCATATTGCCGATATGTTCCTTTAACGTAATAAAGATTTTTATGCTTTGTCTATTTCAATAACAACTTTATGTGGTATGTGTCAATCAGTTTTGTCTTTGGAACCATGAAATAGTACACTGTTTAAAAGCTTTGGTGCTAGAGCCTGTTTGTCTAAGCTCAAGTACTGACTCCTTCACC
Source organism: Tamandua tetradactyla (assembly GCF_023851605.1). NCBI lineage: Eukaryota > Metazoa > Chordata > Mammalia > Pilosa > Myrmecophagidae > Tamandua > Tamandua tetradactyla. The sequence goes on along the minus strand of NC_135341.1, from coordinate 47,457,234 downwards.
TCTAGTAAGTCAGCCCTCTAAGACCTTTGTAAAACTTTACAAGGGCTGAAGTTCCCCCAGAATGGCTGAGATTGGGATTGTCACCAATAAAATTAGTGGGAGCTGGGGCCATATTTCAATATGGTTTATAAGAATGTAATAATCTAACGAATCTTGCATCGCATGTTGTGAAGCCAATTTAAAATGACAGCATTTATAACCAGCAGACACAATTATAATATCCTATCTAGTACTGTTAGAACAATTAGACACAAAGTAACACATAGATTTATAATACTATCAAATAATTGAACCTAATTGATATTTAGAGAAAACTATACACAGAAACTGAAGAATACAAATCTCAGTAAATTTTTATTTCAAAGGATTGAAATCATACAGAATATTTTCTCTGGTCACAATGGAATTAAATTAAAAATCAATAATAAAAAAATACCAGGAAAACATCTAAATACTTTCAATTTAATCAATACATTTCTAAATAGCCCACTGGTCAAAGAAAAAATCAAAAGAGAAATTGCAAAATAATTGGAACTAATGAGAATTAAAACCCAACATATCAGCTAAAAATGCTTAGCTGGAAATTTTTAGTTTTAAAAGCTTATATTAGAAAAGAAGAATTTCATAAAATCAATGATTTAAGGATCAACCTTAAAAAGTTAGAAACAAAGAGTGATTAAGCCCTAAATAAGCATGAGGAAATAAAAAATAAGGAGCAGAAATCAGTGAAAGAAAATTCCAGATTCAGATGGCTTTACCAGTGACTTCTATCAAACATATAAGAAAAAAATAATCCCAATATTATACAAACTCTCAGAAAATAAAAGAGGAGAGAATACTTCCCAACTCATTTAATGAGGCCAGCAATACCCTGGTAACACCAGACAAAGATTTTAGAAGAAAAACAAATTCAAGAGCTATAGCTAACTGAGCTAAGGGAGTGTGATGACATTTTTGATGTGTCAACTTTTCAAGGTATGTCCCAAACAAACACTAATCTACATATTGCTATGAAAGAATTTTCAAGATGTAAAGTGCCTAATCAGGTAACTTTAAGTAAGGAAGATCAACCCAGGCTACCTGGGTTTGCCTGATGTAGCTGAGCTACATCAGTGGGGCTGAGGTCTCCCTGTGTGGGTGGGGTGGGGACGGGGCAGGGGAGGGGACAGAAGGGGGAAGGATGAGGGGAGGGGAGGGGGCAGGGAGGAGAGAGGAAGGGAGCAATGGAGGGGAAGGGAGAGGAAGAGAGAGAACGGAAGGGAGGGGAGAAGGGAGGAAAGGGGAGAGATTTTCCTTCCTAACTGCCTATGGGCAACAGCCTTGAACCTTTGCTGTTAGCCCAGGGATCCATCTTGCCCCAGACCTTCCCTTCCTGACCGCCTACCCTATTTCAGACTTGCTTAGCCAGCCCCTGTGACCATGACAGCCAATTTTTAGAAAATAATGCTCTGTGTGTATTTATCATCTACCGGTTCTGCTTCTCTGGTGAACCCTGACTGATACTGGAAGGGTGACATTAGAAGATTAGAAATGTTCACAGGCCCAAGTCATGCTGGGCCTTTCAACTGTGTTAATGAGTAGGGATTTTAAATGCAACTGGATATGAGCGATTGGTCTGATTACCCATGGGTTTTCCCAACTGTTGCTTATTGGTAAGTACCAATTTCTGCCCAATAAACAAGAGATATAAAATGATATTACAATGTTGGTGAGTTTAAAGAGAAATTAGACTCATTTTAGCTTTGGAAACTATGTCCCAGGGCAATAACTGAAATGAAATATGTATCTGTTTCAGTTTTCTATTGCTGCATAACTAATGACCGCAAATTTAGCAGCTTGAAGTTTAACATGCATTTGTTAACTCTGTAGGTTAGAGGTCTGGCAGGGTGAAGGTGGATTCTCTGCTCAGGGGCATCACAAAGCTGATATTAAAGGTGTCACCCGGGCTGAGTTCTCCTCTGGAGGATTACGGGGAAAATCTGCTTCCAAGCCCCATGGTTATGGCAGAATTCAGTCTCTCCTGGTTGTAGGAGTATAGTCCCTCTTTCCTTGTTGACTATCAGCATATTCCTTGACCCTCCCTTCATCTTCAACCGATAATTTCCTTCATGTTAAATCCTTGTCATGCTATGAATCCTTTTCACTTCTCTATTTCTGATCTTTGGACCCAGATTTAAAGAGCTCACATGATTAGGTCAGGCCCACCGGGGTAATCTTCCTTTCTTAAGGTCAGGTGTGCCATGTAATCTAACCTTGTCAGGAAGTGAAATCCATCCTATTCTCAGCCCCAAGGAAAATACACGGCAGGTTCACTAGGAAACAGGGAATCTTGGAGGTCACCTTAGAATTCTATCTACTACAATATCTATATATAATTTAGATAAATAGACCCACAGAAGTGTTTATTCTTGTTCCATTTTTATGTTCGAATGTACATCTACCAGAAATAACAAAATTTCCAACTCTAGAGCAGGCAGATTGCAGTTTATAGATAATGGATTACTATAATTACTTTGAAACATGTTTTTTTATAGTTCCTGTCCATCCTTGCCTACTTACCACCTCTAATGGCAATGTAAGTGGAAAAACACGAAATGGAACGATGCATATGCAGTGACGACAGTGGTTGCAAAAATCATATAAATGTTGCAAAATCATTTAAATGTTAGAATTACTGTGAGGAAAATGGGGAAGACAGAGTTTTCGGTTGTAGTTGTGTTACTGAGCAAGTGGGTTTGTTGCCCGATATGCACAGAAGTTAACTGCTGTGACACCAGAATTTTGAGAAAAGAAAAAGTGTTTATTTATTGCAAGGCAGCCAGGCAAGGAGACAGGAGATAATGGTCCAATCTGTCTCCTAGAGGGAGGAGGCTTATGTTATTTATGTGGTTTGGAAGGGGTTGGTCTAGAGGAGTGACTCAGGACGGGGTGAGATGGCTCAGGTCAGAAAGCAGGGTTAAGCGGCACACATGCAGTTACGACTCATGCTTGTTCATACATTGCCTGTTTAAAAATGGCAGCCTTGACACGACAAGGGCCATGATTTTTACTATTATAATTAAACATAGGTAACTGTTGGTAAAAATTTTATTCTTTTGCACATGCTCCAGTCTCCAGATCTAACTGGACCTGGTGTTGACTAGTTTCTGCAGATGAAGAAGGATACAGGAACTAGGCTTTTGGTAAAGCAAGTCACTTATTAATAAATATGAGTAGGGGGGTGCAAGGGTAGTGCAGTGGTGGAATTATCACCTGCCATGCAGGAGACATGAGTTCTATTCCCGGCCCATGCCCTTCCCAAAACAAACAAAAACCAAACAAAAGCAAACAAACAAAAAATTCAACAAATGGTGCTGCAATAATGGGATACTCACGTGAAAAAAGAATGAAATGTGACCCTGCCATACAGGACACAAAAATAAATAAATATATAAATAAATAATAAACACGAGTAGGTAGACCTCAAGCAGGTAAGGGAGGGGTTAGGAAATGGGCTTGCTAGCAGCTGGCGTCTGTTGTCAGGGAGCAGGGGCAGAGAATGGGCAAATGCCTTAAGATAAACAAATGGACTTCTATCGTCGTTACCCTTCTGGGGTTTCTGCCCATGCTAAAAAAGAATTTTCCAAAGTAATTGTACATAAGGGGATTGAATTTGACAAATATATGCCGCCTGCTGAAGCCGGAGTCCCTAATCATTTTCAGCACGAAGCTGGCTTGCAGAGGTAGGGCTGCTGTGGGGCGATGGATTAAGTAAGAAGGACAGTGGCAAGAGAGTTCCAGCAACCTCTTAAGGGGTTACGTGACTCTCCTCTGTAGGTCTGTGCTTTGCCTTGGCTCTGGCCTCCATCTGACTGCTCTCCTCATCTCTGAATCACTGAGTATGAGTGGCAGCCGGAATGAATTAATAAGCCCTTCCTTCCTCTCTAGGGCAACTGTCCACACCCCTATCCCTCAGGCTGTCAGGCCCACACCAGTGGCTGCCTGATCTCCGCAGCCTTTGAACAACCCTGCTTCACACTGCAGGCATCACACTTCAATTTGCTTGCTTCACCGATCAAGCCTCTCTTGTTGGAGGCCTGGAGGGAAGAGGGCAGCAGGGAAGCAAGGCCGGACGTTTGCCTACACATCTGACAGCGTTTGGTAAATGAGTTTTTCTTCCCCGTTGTACAAGCCCCAGGACAATGGGCCTATGTTTGTTTGAAGCTTGTAATTCATACATCCATCTTCTTGGAGAGTTTGTCTTCTAAATTTTCTCATAAACCACAGAGTAAACTACACTTCTTGGAAAGCCCCCCCCCACGGCTGTCGGATGGCGCAAGCTGGGTGGGAAACCAAGATTCCAGGGCATGTGCTCCCCACAGCCCTGGTCCGGTCGCTACTTCCTTGGCTCCTGATTCAGTCCTTTAAGGCTCTTTACCCCGTTTCATAACAATATTTTCAAGCTTTTTCAAAAATATCTCTCCTCGTTTTGCATGTCAGCGAGGGCTTTGAGGAGCAAAATAAATTTTCCTGTTTTTGACATCTAAAATACTTGGAACAAACGTGGGTGGGGGCGAGGAGGCGGTCGTGATGCTGTTGAAAGGCTCAGGCTTTTTGTTTTGTTTTGCTTTTTTCCACTCCAGAGTCCTGGCACCAACTTCAACTCCACGCAGTCGACAGGCACCTGCTCCTGTTCAGAAATATAGGTCATCAAGTTAGGTCCACTGCAATTGAGGGGTTTTATTTGAAAACTTCCTGAATTTATTCAGCATAACGAGTCTCTGAGGTACTTGTGACTTCTCTGAATCTAAGATTTCCTCATTTGGTGATGTATCTCCATGTTTTTTTGGATGAGAAACAGGCTAGCAAAAAGGCCAAAATATGACTACAGAAAATGTTCTATGAAATCAAAAGATCTCTGACCAATGACATCAAATATTTCCTGGGAAAGAAAGAAGAAAAAAATGTGATGAAGTTTCAATTGTTGAATTGAAAATTTCAAAGATTTCTTTCTTTTGTCCAAAATAGAAATGAAATCAGAATGTCTTTGTGACAGCCAATTTGGGAAGCGGTTTGGCAGTTTCTCTACAAGCTGAGCGTGTACTCATCGTACAGCCCAGCCACTCCACTTCTGAGTATTAACACAAAGGGAACCAAGGCTTCTGTTCATGCAAGGACTTGTGTGTGAATATTCATAGCAGCTTTACTTGTAATAGTCACAAATTGGAAACAGTTCAAATGTCCATCCACAGAGAAATTCATGAACAAATTGTGCTACATACATACACTAGAATGCTCCACAGCAGTGAAAAGGAATAAGCTACTGATGCATATGAACAGCATGGATGAATAAAAAATAATTATGCTGAGTGAAAGAAATGAGACAAAAAGAGAGTATAGGCTGCATGCCACCATTTATATAAAATACAGACTAATCTATACTGGCAGAAGGTACCTCGGTGGTTACTGGAGGGATGGGGTACAGGGGGAAAAGCTGAATTACAAAGGGCCACAAGGGAGCTTTTGGGGTGATTGTCTTGATGATTATTTGATGCATGTCATCAAATTGTACACTTCAAATATATATACCTTATAGAGTCAATTATACCCCACAATAAGCTGTCTTAAAAAAATAACAACCACATAACAATGATTCTTTCCTTCTGTTCAAAATGAAAAGAGAAAAGGAATATGTCTTTTGCCCAAGACCTCTGAAGTAATTTAGAAGTTTGTGATAAACAATGACTTTGTGTTGTTTTCAGTTGAATGTTTAGCACTGGTTAGAAAGGCTGAAGATAGGAAAAATATAATTTCCACTGTTCAGGCTCTCCAAATATGTAATTATCTGATTTGATCGTATTGATCTTGGAATAGATTTTTATGGCCTCATTTGCAACTTTTTCCTACAAATGATATGATTGTAGAGTAAGGGGGACATTTCTATCTTACTACGAATCAATATTTCTAATTTGGTACATGAAGTAAGATCTGCCAATACTTCTACCTCTCAAAAATCGCTGGGGAAAAGCTTCTGCCCTTATTCCATCATGGGAAGAGAATTAACTTACTTTATCGATAAGGTTAAGAGAAGCCGCTCTCTCTCTAGCTGGCCTGCATGGAGGCAGGCTATTTTCTCCCCTCTATACCTCCTTCTAGGTATTAAATACTCCTGATCCGGTACTCTGTTTGATTGGCTTGATGGGGCTTGAGGCACACCCAGATTCCTCATCTCTGTGACAGGGAACTCTCTTCTACAGCTAGAACTTTCTCCATGCACCGTGTAAGGTTGAGTTGAGAAAAGGCCATTGAGAGCTGAGTTTGGCCTCAGTTCCAAGACTCATTCTATAATCCAGCTAATAATAAAGTGGATGATATCATTAAATTACAGCCTGAATTCTTTGTCTCTTTCTGTATGGTTCAGAATCCATAAAGGAGGGAGATGTGATTAAATAGATATGGGACCATATCAAGTGGAGCTGTTATTGATTAGCATTCTGCACAGGAGGGAATGACGTGTGTTGCCATATCCCTATCAGAAGGAAAGTCTTTCTAGAAATGACATAAAAAATAAAGGAAAAAGCAAAATGAAATTTTTGTCACATTACTAAGTTAAACAGATTTTCTCATCTCACCTGGCATTTTGATATGACAATTATAAAAAGTGTTACACCTCAAAATCAATAAGTTCAAGAAAGAGACTAGTTACTCTTGTTAGCTAAAAATGTCAAATGCAACTTGATTTTGAGCATGTGCCTTAAAATTTTGATATTTTCGGATTGTTTTGTTGTTGTTTGGTTGCTAAATTGAGAATGATTTCCAATAAAGGAATTGAAGATTTAGGGGAAACTTTTAAATAAAATTTTTAAATGGTTAAAACATTCAATTAGAATAGTTTCCTGAATTCTTTATGATTCTGGTTCTCTAAAACAGAAAAACCTGAGGTTCCAAAATAAAAGGGTCTTATTTAAAGTCAGCCCAAGATCTTTTTAAATTTAGTTTGCATATCACCATTAATTTCTAAAGTTGTAATGGCTAGGAAAGGGTTAGAGAATTTCGCACTGGTAGAGCCAGAGAAAAGAGCTGTTACATGCCCAGTATTCCCTTCAGGCTTGAATTAAAGGATATGCCCTCGGCATCCCTATTCCCCATCTGCAACCCTCAGAACTGTGGCTCAGGAATGAATTGGAGCCCACTGTGTACCACTTGTGAGGTTTTTAAATTTGTTGTTTATTGCCTGATGTTCAGGTAGTAGTAACAGTAGTAGTGATAGCAATAACAACTTTCTTTCATGTAATGCTTTCTATGTGCCAGGCACAGTCTTAAGAACTTTACATGCATCATTTTAATTAAATCTCACATGAAACCCATGGGAAAGCTGGGACAAATCTTCATTCATCAGAGGTCTTCTCCATTCCACATGACCCCACCTGTAAAATCTTGTGATCACTCCAAGTTTCCAGAGTGTTATTTGCATATTGATTTTCTTTTTTTGGGGGGGGAGGGAGGTGCATGGTCTGGGAATCCAACCCAGGTCTCCTACATGGAAGGGGACATTCTAACCACTGAACCACCCGTGCACCCCCTTCTTCTCTTTTTTTAACATGACTTTTAAGGATGGTCCAAACTGTGATCAGGGCAAATGAATGAGAGAGAGAGAGATTTAAAATGGTACTCAGAGAAACTAACTGTGGTTCCAAATAAGAACTGAATGCCAAACTGAGGACTTAGGGCTTGGATTGCAAAAGGATGGCCCCCATGGAATGATGCATTGCCATCTTAACATTTTACCACCATTTCTTTATGTCATGGTACACTCAGTTGAGGGATTAGAGCCTCAAATACACTACCCCAGCTGGTGCAGCTTTTTGAACATTTCCCACCACACATTACTGTAAGGAGAAAGCTCTTGTTTTCCTCATCATCTGCACTGAGCCCAGAATTGCCACAAGTTGGCCCCATCCCCACCAGCCTCATTGAGTTTTAATTTCTCTCTTCATCCTCCTTTCCTTCATCTCCCTTGTCTTCCTTTAACTCTCTTTATTTTTAAACTAGCTAATTAATGCCTATATTAAAGAAATAGGGATTTGGGAAGTTCTTTCCAGTTGCATTGGAGAAAGTTTCAAATTCTTGAGCTAGACAGAAGATACCATCAAAATGGTTTAGAATGCAGTAATTTATGTCTTATTTACATTTGGCTCACACTAAACTAGACTTCTGGTAAAACTCTCTATTGTACTAGTCAAAATAGCCTTGAGAATTGATTGGAATGTCTCAAAAAACAATTGCTTTGAGATAACAATCTCCATGAAGAAAATGAGGGTAAATAAAATAACTTGACCAAGCTAGAGAAAAGTTGGAGCCAGCCAAGATTTGAACACAGCTGTGTCTGAGTTCAGAACCAATCCCCTTTAACCACTATTCTATAGGATCTCCCATCTAAGGAGGAGCTTATTTTCATCAACCTTAAGTAGGTCAATGTACATAACTATATTTATTCCTTATAGCTCTTCACTTTTTCATTGTGAGCATGACAATCCCATGGCAATATCTTTGATCCTTCTCTTCTAGGTGTGATTCTTAGGGCCAAAGTTCCTCTGGTCTTCCATGTTCTGTAATTATCTTAGATGCATCTGATAATTCAAGATTCTAGGAGACTTGCATTTTTAAGTGTTATTTATTATAACTTGTGTGCTGCTGCTCCTACATCTATCTGCTGTGGGCAGCCCAACCTCTGGTTTCATCCAGGGCCAATCTTGCAACAGTATTTATTACTTTGTTTATATCATTCCTCATCAAAATCCTATCCAGAACGTAGATTTTCCTAAAGATTTTGCAAGAGCAGCAAAGGAAGTATTTTATGTTATACAACAGATAGCATTTCACTTAGAAATTCCTTTATATCTTCCAAGTCTCTCTTCTTGGACTCGTACCCACACCCCTCAAGCCATCTGCCTTCCAGGGTTCTCATCATCTCTTCCCAGTTCATATTGTAACAATTAAGCTCTCTCCATGCCCCCATATCTAAGTTTACATGCCTCCACCCACTGATAGTATCTTTCAGTGGATCAGATCTCACTGTTTCTGAGAATAAAGATTTTGATTTAAGCAAACAAAAGATTCTTCATTTATGAATGTCAACTTGTTTTAGAAGACAGTGGGTTATTGCAAATAATTAATGTGGGAGGAAGAAAGGGGATCAGGGTCAGTTAATTCAGGAGGACAGAGGAGATGGTTACGCTTCTCAGGAAGCCACTCCTGAAATCTTTAGAATGAACAGGACTTTTGTTCTCATGGAAACATTTGTTTCCAGAGAGACTTCCTCACCTGCAACATGAGATCCTTCACAAGATATTTACCTGCATGCGGTCACCAAAGGGACCACTGGGGCTGAAATTCCTATGTCCAGTCCCAGAGACCTGGCTTTAAATATGAACCCAACTAGGGTGCAAAAACCAGACTTATATTTGCTTCCAAGATACTTTTTAAGCAGCTACACATATTGTCTAGCAAGAATTTATGAAAGCTGATCGTGTGGACGAGGACAAAAGAATTCCATCCATGTAAGCACATTTTTCTGGAATCATCCTCTCTTTATTTATACTTCTTCCTGCCATGGCTGATTTGGCCTTCTCAGGGGCTTTGAAAAAAACATAGAGGGCACAGTAAGCTTCCTAAAATCCTGCTGTCTCTTCTCATCTCCCAGCACCTCATTATTTTTCCCCTTTAGCTTTAGCAAATTATAGAAAAGACTCAGTTCTGTGATTGTGATGATTCAGTATTCGGCATTTGTAATAAAGAAGCAACTACAATGGAAGAATATTGGCTTCCAGCCATTTTATTTCCAAATATTGGCCATTTCTTTCTGCTAGCTATTGAAGTTTACTGAGCCATCACTGTCCTCTTTCTGACCCAGGAGAAGATCCTAAGAATCTGCATTTGTCAAAAATTTCTGTAGGTAACTTTTATGCAAACTAAGATCTAATAACGATTCTGATAGGGACAAAGGTGAAGAATGGGAGCTAACATAGGAGAGTGAATTGAGAAGGGCGAGGGACGGCAGTGGTATGCCAGGACTAAGGATGGCTTAGCAGGCTTGGAGGCCCCTTCGGAATCAAGAACATTCATGAGGCAAGTTTTGATGGCTCCTCCAGCTCTTTCTTCCCTCTTGTCCCTTCTGAGCCTTAGTTCTGGAGTGACATATTCTTGGCTAGAGGCAAATCAGGTCCTGTTGTTTCTCTCTTTCCCCCATGCACAGAGCTGCTGAGATAAACTGGTTCATAGCTCTTTGAGAGGAGCAGAGATCACACATTTGCATTATTACCTGTCCATTTGTCTCCAGACACAGCTGGGTGGCCTCATTTAAATAGATGCTGCACACTTGTGGCCTCGTAGTTATCTTTTGCATCTGGGCATGGTTTTTGCAGCTCCTCCAGAATCTCTGAGGGCCTGCACCAGCCCTTACTGGTCCCTGCCCATCTGTTGGCCTTGACATCCTTATTCAGGACAGTGTGACTCAGCTGCAGACACAGCACAGAAGTCAGGCCTCCAGCTGGTCTTTTGATTTCCTTTATGTGCTCCATAACCACAGCCAGAAATGGGAAGTGGCGCCTTGGAAGGGTGCTTCTGCCTGGCATTGTGGAGGCTTACTGAGACTGCCTGGGAATCCGAAGGCCTTTTTCCTGGGAAGAAGAGAGGAGAGAACAAAGATGGCTGACAACCTCCCTAGAAATAGAATCAGACTCAGAACTTTAAGCTGTGGTGTGTCTGCTGGGGTCACAGTAAAAGTCCTGAGTACTCAGACCAGAGTTTACAGCTGAGGGGAAAGAGGGCCTTCACGTCTCCTAAGGTTTCTCTCGTCTCAACCTCTTTTCACCTCCTTTCAAAACTGAAGTAGAGAACTTCAACTTGAGATAGACTCTGCAGAGATAGTCCACTGGAGCATCTTCTGTACTGGGTGGCATCCCAACAGGGGAAGAGATAAGATGGTGATGACCCTTTGTGGGACAGGGACATGTCCTGGGAGTACAACCATTCTCAGGACCATATATCCTAAGAGAACTTTCTCCGATCTCTATAAATGAGATTTATGAAAGAATGATGGCTGTAAGAAGGGAAGAGAGACTATAACCCAGGGGACTTAGCCTCTCAGTAACCAGTGGAATGTTAGGAAGTTTTCCAGTATCAATAGCATGTGGCTGTGTTATCAAATAAGTGCTTGTCTGTGGTAGTTAGATTCACTTGTCAACTTGGCCAGGTGAAGGCACCTAGTTTTCTTGCTGCGGACATGAGCCAATGGTACATGAACCTCATCTGTTGCTAATTACATCTGCAGTCGGCTGGGAGGTGTGCCTACTGCAATGAATTGACATTTGACTCAATTGGCTGGTGCTTAAATGAGAGAGCGCAAGGTAGCACAGCCCAAGCAGCTCAGCATACCTCATCTCAGCACTCACAGCTCAGCCCAGGCCTTTGGAGGTGCAGAAAGAAATAACCCCAGGGAAAGTTGTTGGAACCCAGAGGCCTGGAGAGAAGGCCAGCAGAGACCATCCTGTGCCTTCCCATGTAAGAAAGAACCTCAGTGAAAAGTTAGCTGCCTTTCCTCTGAAGAACTAACAAAATAAATTCCCTTTTATTAAAAGCCAATCCGTTTCTGGTGTGTTGTATTCTGGCAGCTAGCAAACTAGAACACCATCTCTCTTAAGTTGGGCTCTCTCAACCTGAGCCTGAGACAGATTTAAGCTTATGGCATTGAGGGAGTGCTCTTCAGGAAAAAACGTGTAAGTGGGGAGGGAAGTAGGACAGGGAAACGAAAGGAAAGAGTTGAGGAAGGATAAGGTCTCAGACTGTGTAGTTTGGCATGATCCATGGAAAGGAATACCCTTCATGCCCCAGGCCTGACTCCTCTCCTTGATGAATTTCCCACTCGTGCTTCAACACCTTATTTCAACTCAGCTCCACAAGCACTGAATGCTGGCTATGGTGAGGGGGCTGGGGATGTAACGTGTCCCTGTCCTCGAGGGAGCTCATGGCGGACCATGCATCTAGGCAAGAAAATACCCATAATAGCGCATATTTCACTATCACTGGGCTGTTTCTCTACTTTGTACAGGGAAGGGAGTTCATTCTAGTCAATCAGCCTCCCACTCTTGGGCATACCAGTTTACATGTTTCAAACCTAGTTTTCTAATAGCTCTGAAGTAACATTCTCCACAAAATCTGCTCCGTGCTGCAATGATGAGGTGTTATTCCACCCATAGCTGTAAACTTTGTTTCCCTTTTCAAAATTCATGTGCATTTTCTGGAGTGTTTCCTTTAATTTGATATTCATAAAATGATTAGCATATTGAGGTATTTATCTTTCTAACTAAAGGTTAACTTTGCCTCAGTTTGGGATGAAGTAGCTGCTCAATAAATGTTTTTTAAATGTTGTTACTATTAATACAATTACAGGTGATCCTCATGGTACCTCGGTGAGGTAGGAGTATGCAAATGAGGAGACAACGAGCAGACCTGAGTAGGAAGGAGAAATTTCTTCCACAAACATGTGCAACTGCTGGTCCTCACTCAGTTATGTGTTGCTTCTAAACCATAGTGTGAATGGTGCCTTCTACCTTTATGCGTGGCACAGTATGCATAAGATGCACACTGAGAAGATGATATTTAAGTAAATATCTGAAGGTGGTGAAGTAGCGATTCTTGTGGATATTTTGGAGAAGAGCATTTCAGCAGAGGGGAAAGCATGAGCAAAGGCCTCAGGAAGGAGGATTGAGGAATTGCTTATGGCCAATCAATGTTTCTACTGATAACTACTAAAACAGCCAGAAGCAAACACAAGAGATTTTTGAAGGTTTTGGAATGCAATCAAGATTGGGGGTAAATAAAAGGGTGTTTGCAGAGTCCCCTTGGGGAAGTGGGGAGAAAGGAGGAAATATTAAACTTCCCTATCTGGGAAATTCCTGATATTCTCACAAGCAGTGGAGACAACACATTCAATAGGCTAAGCCATTGATCTTGGGGTTTGCCCCATGAAACTTATTCTTGCAAAGGAGAAGCTAGGCCTGCTTGTGATTGTGCCTAAGAGTCACCCCTAGAGAACCTCTTCTGTTGCTCAGAAATGGCCTCTCTCTCTAAGCCAACTCAGCAGGTGAACTCACTGCACTCTCCCCTACATAGGGCACGATACCCAGAGGTGTAAATCTCCCCGGCAAAGTGGGACAGGACTCCAGGGGGATGCCCGGGACCCGGCATCATAGGACTGAGAAAGCCTTCTTGACCAACAGGGGGAAGAGAGAAATAAGACAAAATGAAGTTTCAGTGGCTGAGAGATTTCAAAGAGTTGAGAGGTTATCCTTACACATTGTATAGACATCCCTCTTTAGTTTGTGATGTATTTGGAGTGTCTAGAGGGAAGTACCTGAAACTGTTGAACTGTATTCCAGTAGCCTTGATTCTTGAAGACGATTGTTAACTATATAGCTTTTATAATGTGACTATGTGATTGTGAAAACCTTGTATCTGATGCTTCCTTTATCCAAGGTATGGACAGATGAGTAAAAAAATAAGGATTAAAAAATAAATAGTGCTGGGGGTGGATAAGGAATTTTAAAAAATTGGATAGACTGAAATACTAGTGGTCAATGAGAGGGAGGGGTAGGGGGTATGGGATGCATGAGGGTTTCTTTTTTCTTTTTGTGTCTTTTTCTGGAGTGATGCAGATGTTCTAAAAATGATAATGGTGATGAGTGCACAACGATGTGATGATATTATGAGCCATTAATTGTATGCTTTAGATGGACTGTATGTGTGTGAAAACATCTCAATAAAAATAATAGAAAAAAAAGGGGGGAAATCCTGAAGGAGAGGGAACCACAGAGAGTTCTGCACCTCCTTTCTGCCTTGACCATTAGCCAAATTGTTGGGCGAAAGGTTTTGTTAAAACATAAATTGAATTATGCTATTCCTTTTGTCAGCACCTTCTGGAAGATACTCGTCTAATTAAGCATAAAGCCAATGTCTTTTCAGTGACCTCCAGGCCCTATACAACTGCGCCCTGCTAACTCTGACCATTTCCTACTATTCTTCCCCATTGCTCACTCTGCTTCAGCCATTCCAATCTCTTTCTTGCTTCTCAAACTCATGCTTCCCTCAGGGCGTTTGTCCTTGCTGTGTTCTCTACCTGGAATGTTCTTCCTCAAGCTATTAGCCTGGCTCTTTCCCTCTCCTTTAGATTTTTACTCAATGTCATCTTTCCAATGATTCCTTCCCTGACACACCATTTAAAATTATAACATCGCTCCCAGAATTTCTTAACCCTCTTCCCTGCTTTACTTTTTTTCTCCAGAGCATTCATCACCATAAAGCTCACTTCATACTTTCTTGTTCTGGTAACTTTTTTTTCCTTCCCACAGAATGTAAGCTATGAAGGAATTTATTTTTCTGTTCTGTTCTTTTTGCTTAGAACAGGTGATTGTAAGCACATAATAAATATTTGTTCAATGAATGAATGACTCACGTGTCGCCAACATGGATAAATTTCAACTAGATAGAGTTAAATTTATTCCAAATTGAAGGAATTACAGAAGCTGACAGAAATTCACCTTAGGAAATGCAGTTTTGTAGGAAATAAGAGATTCTGGCAAACTCCGCTTACATTCCCCTACTTTTTATAGTTAAAATCTGAACTTATGGGTGAATTGTAGGAAAGTCAACAATACCTTTTCCTGCCATTGATGACCTATGAAGAAGCTAGAAGGAAAAGTATGTGGTCAGGCTATTTTTATGACCTGGTTTCTAAATATCAGCTTGATTTCCTTCCAATGTAAGTAGAAGCCTCCTATCATGGTGTGAAATACGCTAGTGGGAAGACGCCTCAGTGCACCAATCTACCGGAAGAGTTTTGCACATCTGAAGGCCAATTGAAGAAGTGATTGAAAAGGTGAACTTTTTTCTAGCCTTTTTTTTTTCTTCAGGGAAGGTGAGGTAGGAGGAGGTTGTTTGGAGGTGCTAAGGAGGTAATCGTGTCTGATTAAAAACAAAATCCTATTCAGGGAAATTCACTGGAGAAGAGGCAGAAAATAGTATCAGGCCTGGAGCAGCAGGAGTTTAGGAAATGCGGTTTTATAGGAAATAAAAGAGATTTTGGCAAACCCCACTTATATTCCCCTATTCTTTATAGTTAAAATTTGAAATTATGGGCGAACAATTCTTTAGGGAAAAATAAGGAGGGGAACGTTTCCCTACACGACAGGGAACTTGGCAAGCAAAAAGACCTCTCCATGTAGATGGGCTTGAGAATCTGCTGTCCAACAAAGGGCACAAATTACTAAACCAAGTGCACTTTTTAAAAAGATTTTTTATTGTAATAATAAATACACATCTCAAATTTTCCCATTTTAACCACATTCAGGTATACAATTCAGCAGTAGTAACAATATTCACAGTATTTTGCTGCCATCACCAGTATCCATTATCACTATTTTTTCACATCTTAAACAAAAACTACTCACTCATTAAGCTATAATTCTCTCTTCTATCCCTGTCTCCTCAAATCCCACCCCCACCCCCTGGTAACCAATAATGCACAATCTGTCTTTATGCATTTTGCCTCTTCTAAATATTTCTTATAAGTGAGATCATACAATATTTGCCTTTTGGTGTCCAGCTTATTTCACTAGACATACTGTCTTCAAGCTTAATCCATGTTGTAGCATGCATCAGTTCTTGGTAAAAATTATTACTAGGTATTTTATTCTATTATGAGCTATTGTAATTGGGATTGTTTTTAAAAATTTCTTAGAATATTTTTTGCTGATATATAAAAACACAACTGATTTTTGCATGTTGACCATATAGCCTGCAACTTTGCTGAATTTATCAGTTCTAGTAGTTTTCCTGTGGATTATTTGGCATTTTCTATATAAAGGATTATGTCATCTGTAAATAGAGATAATTTTACTTCCTTCAATTTGAATGTCTTTTAACTCTTTTTCTTTCCTAATTACTCTGCTAGAACTTCTAGTACAGTGGCGAATAGCAGCAGTGAAAGTGGGCATCAGCCAGTCAACATTTTGAAATTTTTTCATTATCCCATCTTCTCTCCTAAGTGACCTAATAGTAGGGTCTTATGTTTTACCTTCTTACTGGTATTTCTAGGTGTTCAATAAATTTTAGTTGAACAAATAAATGAGGCTACAGGCACAGTACACAGAACATGTGCATGTACCCAATGGCAATATTCAAAATATTTAATAATAGATATGTGCAGGTTTGAAAGGATGTATGTACCCTAGAAAAGCCATGTTTTAATCCTAATCCAATTTTTAATGGCAGCCATTTCTTCTAATCCCTATTCAGTACTGTATATTGGAAACTTTAATCAGCTCATCTCCATGGAGATGTGACTCTATCAGTATGGGTATTAAACTTGATGGGTAGAGATATGTCTCCAACCATTCCCAGTGGGTCTTGATTGGTTTTTCTGGAATCCTTTGAAAGAAGAAGCACTTTGGAAAAAGCTAGAGAACGACAAGAGAGAAAACTGAGAGATGCAGAGAGAGCAGAGAAGAATGACATAGTCACGAGAAAGCCACAAAAGAGAACACCGCAGAACCACGAAGCAGAGAGTCCACCAGCCGGTGACTTTTGGAGATGAAGAAGGAAAACACCTCCCGGGGAACCGGAGAGAAAGCTAGCGGATGATGCCATGTCACCATGTGTCCTTCCAGTAGAGAGAGAAACCTTGACTGTGTTCGCCATGTGCCTTTCACTTGAGAGAAACCCTGAACTTCATCGGCCTTCTTGAAAGATACCCTGGATGGCTTAGATTGGACATTTCTATAGACTTGTTTTAACTGGGACATTTCCTCGGCCTTAGAACTGTAAACTAAAAACTTACTAAATTCCCCTTTTAAAAAGCCATTCTGTTCCTGGTATATTGCATTCTGGCAGTTAGCAAACTAGAACAAGATATGGCTCAGATACAAACCATTCAGAAAGAATGACCTGTGTGAATAACCAGTACAGCTACACCAGTTTATACTGGTTAAAAATCAGCTGTATGTATACCAGCTCTCCCTCACCTACCAGCTTAGATCTCAAAGTTTATTCTATGAGACACTGTACTTAAACCTGTGAAAATGTCCTTTACCTTTTGGTCAAATACAGCCTTTTTTTATTTTCTAATGCACTCATTCATTTTGAGAAAGTTCACTGAGCCACCTATAAAGTATAGGATATAGGTTTCTTAATGTCTTGCTGAGCTTTTAGTAGAAAAATTTTATCATTAGATATTAATTTTTTAGCTTCAGCTCTAATAGCCCAGGTTCAAAACCAATAAACCAGTGGTAATTTGCATGCCTTGTTTAGTCTTTTTATTATCTTGGCAAAATAATTTCTCAGAAAAATCATTTGCTGATAAATTTTATTTTTATTATTCAAAGAGCTCTTATGAGAACATATATCTTTTCAATGATATGATACTTCCTTTGCTCCAAGATTAAATGTAAAATTTTAATTAAAATACTCAAAGCAATAAAGTCAAATTCTAATCCCTTTATGTAGTCAATGAAATAGAATTGAAAGAGATAGGCATAGTGGATTCTTTTTTTTTTTTAATGATCTACCCAATCCTTTTCAAATTTCATTATCTTCCAAAAAATAGGTTATCTGAGATACCTTTCTTCATTAGAGGGGACAGAATTTTTCAATGAATTTGTTAGTATTCATTCAGTCAATATTAAAATAATACAATCAGCTAAAGGCAATGTTGTTTATGAAATGAATGTCTGGTCTTCTAATAGAGATATACCAACCTGTGCAGACCACGAGATATGATTGTTTCTGTACCATTTATTTTATGTATGCTATCTCATCTAAGCAGTTATTAAGCTAAGTGGAGACAAGTTTCTAATTTTATTGAATGCAAATACTCCAGAAACAAGCAAGCAATATTTGAGACATGTAGTCATATAATTCTCAGCATTTGTTTCTGCAACACACACCATCCATACTTCAATCTCCTTCCCCAATTCCATAAAAAATCTGTTGTATCCCAAAACATGGGACCTGAAAAAATGTTATAGTTCATTTGATCAATATATCTGTACAATATCTGTAAGAAGAGCTCTCTTAACCACCATAATAATGTGATTATACCGCTCGTGCCTTGTGGGTAAACCTAACCATTCTATGCCTCTCTTCACACATCACATGGTCAGCTCTTTCTTTTTCAAAGACAGGAAAGATTGAAAAAATAATAATGTGGCTATGAGAACTACAGCCTATAGGGAAACCATCATCTGAAGATTAGAAGGAAGAACAGACTTTGGAAAAATGACTTGGTATAGACATGAAAACTTTAAAAGTCATGTTTTATGAAATAGAAGGAGAAAGCTAATATTATGAAGGGGAAGTGACTGTGTTTTGTTCATGAATACATATTATAGTATTTGCTACATGGAGCTCACCAAATAAATATTTGTCACTTTAATTGTTGATGGAAATTTTTGCTTATCAACACAACCTGGGTAAATTTTACTTCTAAAGAATGAAAAGTAAGATTATAGATAAGTAGGTAGGTAGAAGGATAGATAGATAGATAGATAGATAGATAGATAGATAGATAGATAGATAGATAGATAATACATACATACATACATACATACATACATAGACAGATAGATACAGATGATTGATAGATAATCTATAGATAGATAGGCAAGTAGCTAAATGAGAGAGATTTCTATAAGCATTGGGTGAAGAATAAAATTAGAAGGAGAATTCAGCATGTCTCTCTGGAAATAATAAACCCCAAAGGAAAATGAGGCAACTTTTACAGAATTTAAGTAAAAACCTGTGACCCCCTACAGTTTATATCCTGTAAAACTTTTATTTACATTTAAAAGCAATGGAAAAATATTTTAAACATTCTACCCTTATGTTATCTTAAAATATTATTTCACAAATATTCTAACCAGTAGACTTCAATAGGAAGTACACTCATCGCAGGAGTTCACAAAAAATTTTCAAGGATGTAAATGGGCACAGATAGTTTTATAGGAATCAATTCCTAGGTCCAGAGCATATGTAGTGTTTCTTAAATTCGGTCTGCTTGGTTCTCCTTTTCAAACTCTTATTTAATAATTGCTCTTTTCCCAATTGACAAATTTTCTGCCCATCCAGACAATTACCATTGTACATTGTGCACATTGTGTATTATTGCCCTTGGGGTAAGAACCTCAGGGATAATTCAAAATGATGGTATCAGAATTGAGAAAGTGAGTATTCATAAAAACTGAGTATAAATCCATTTTGTAGCTCATGGAGGTAAATTACTTTAAATAAATTGACTGAGAAGCTTTTGGATAATTAAAAAAAATTTTTTTGACAATTGTTTTGGCTTCTAAGACAAAACTCTAAAAGAATTGAGTGACATTGCTATACAAAATACTTTCTATTTCTACCTACCTATACATTAGTTTGTATTTCCAATAACTTTCTATAGTTGTATCCCTCTTAGTCTGGTTTTCACTCAGCATAATGTGTTTAGAATTTAT
Source organism: Tamandua tetradactyla (assembly GCF_023851605.1). NCBI lineage: Eukaryota > Metazoa > Chordata > Mammalia > Pilosa > Myrmecophagidae > Tamandua > Tamandua tetradactyla. The sequence goes on along the minus strand of NC_135341.1, from coordinate 47,437,702 downwards.
TCATATTGTTGCATGTATCAAAAATTCATTTCTTTTTATCTGTGTTACTCTACTGTATCATATACACAGTTTGACCATCCATTCATCTGCCAGTGTGCATTTAAGTTGTTTTTGGCTCTTACAAATAAAGCTCCTGTGAACACTGCTTATAAGTCTTTGTATGGACATATGGTTTCTTTTATTTCGGGCAAATATCTAGGAGTGGAGTGGCTAGATCATATGGAAGTGTATGTTTAACTTTTAAATATTGCTAAATTGTTTTCCAAAATGGTTATACTATTTCCTAGTCCCACCAACACTTCATGAAGATTCCAGTTCTGCCACATCCTCACCAACACTTGATATGGTTTGTCTTTTAAATTATAGCCATTCTCATGGGAGTGAGTGCAGTGGTAACCCATTGTAATTATAATTTGCAGTTCCTAATAACTAGTGAGCCTTATTTTCATGAGTTTATTTGCCATCCGTGTATCTTCTTTTGATGGGTTTATTCAAATATTTTTCTTAGGTTGTTTAGTTAGCATTGAGTTTTACCAGTTCTTCATATATTCTGGATACATTTATTAGATGTATGATTTGTAAATATTTTTTCCAAGTCTGTAGCTTGTCTTTTTACTCTCTTAACAGAGTCTTTTGAAGACCAGGTATTTCTTAGGAAGATATTTAAACTGAGACATGAAGCATGAATTGGAGTTATTTTGTGAGTTTGTAAACTAATTTATTTCTAGTAATTTTTTGTGGTTCATTTCATTTGGATTTTCTACATAAATGATCATGTGTTCTGAAAATTAATAAAAAATAGTTCTGCTTTTTCATTTCCAAACTGGATTCCTTTTATTTATTTTTATTACCTCAATGCAAGAATCAGGATAGATGTGAGTAGCAGTGGTGAGAGTTTATATTCTTGTCTTGATCCTGAGCTTAGGGAGAAGCATTCAGCTGGGAAATTGTGTGGATACATACACACAAACATATATGTCACCACAATAAAATCCTTTTAAAAGAATAATAAGGAAATATTACCCAAAATCCTCACTGTATTCATAAATTTGGGTGAAATGGATTGATTCCTTTAAATGTATTAACTATCAAAACTCACTCAAGAAGTGTAGAAAAGTGGAATAGTCCTATATCTCTATTAAGGACATTGAATTCATAATTTTTCTTTGAAAAGCAGTAAAGAAAGCTCCAGGACCAAAAGCTTTCACTGGCAAGTTCTACCAAACATTTAAGGAAGAAATAATACCAATTCTATATAACAACCTGAAGAAAACAGAACAAAACGGTATACTTGTTAACTCATTCATGGGTCCAATACTACAATACAATACAAGGTTGGTTCACCACATTAACAGACTACAGAAGAAAAGTCATGCGATCATTTCAATAGATCCAAAAAAAAGAAAAATCTGATGCTTTCATCCCAATAACACCCAGCAGAGGCCCCAGGTCAACGTATTTCTCAGAGCAGGACCCAATCATCAGGCCAAAACTTATACTACCAGAGATGAGCTCGTGGCTGCTTATGTGTTCTCAGGCATAAGGACTGCATGGATACAAGGATATCACCTGGACAAAGATATTTCCAAATCAATCTCCTTAAGCTGTCTGTCAAGGATGGGGACGAGCAGGGAGGGGAGATAACCATTTCAATAAACATTTCTTCATCATCAGCATTTACAAAGATCTGAGGTTGAAGAAATGTATGAGGGAGGAGGAGTTTTGAAGAGCTTGGGAAACTTCAAACTTCTTTTAATGAGATCTGTGCATCTCGTTTTGTGACTTAAAGTGCTGTTGAGAATTTGAACAATGCCTCCTCAGACATCTTCTTATGCTATGAGACAAGAGAAGACATTGATAGGTCCCAAACATTTTCCCTGGTGAAATCTCTTTTCTTTGAGTTGTGATTTTTTTTCCTTACCACCTTCAGGAATATGTATTCCCACTTTGACCTCTGAAACAACTGCGGTGGACAATCTTCTATTCACGCCTCAGAATGACTCCAGGAGAATCAGTTCTGATAATAATAAAGTCTTGAAGCTATTTGGAGCTCCACTTTCCATACATTTGCCCATTGCTTGCCATACAATCCAATGTTCTTTACATGACCCACAAGGCCCTAGAACTCCAGCCCCTTCTTCTAAGACTCTGTCCCTTGTTCTTTAAACTCCAGTCACAATTTCATTTCTTCACATTCATAAAGTCTTCATAAAATGTTTACGTTCAGGCATGCTTTTCCCTCCATTTCAGATGCTCTTCCTCTCACTCCTCACCAAGTTAACTTCTCTTCATGTTTCAAGTCTCAGTTTAAATGTCTTCTTTAGCAATATCCACCCTGAATTCATCCCACCATGCCTACAAATTGTTCTCCATTACCCTCTCCCTTAACAACCTGCAGTATTTCTTCATTGCATTTAGCATGATTTACCTTTATATGTCCATTTGTGATATTTTACCTAGCATGTCTCCCCATTAGATTGTAAATTCCTTGTAGGCAGCAGCCCTGTCTGCTATTTATATATCATTATTTCTCTAGTGTCCAAACTGATTCCTACTGCCAAAGATAGTAATAGGAAATACTCTATTATTGTATCAGCTGTCTCAGGGACTTAATAAAAAATAATAAAGTTGTCTCAGGACCTTAATAAATACTTAATGAATAAATATTAAGTGGACTACCACTGTCCTCCTGCAGTGTAAGACTTGAACTAAGGTTGAATATTCCAATTTTAAGACCCCCAAACAATATGTTACTATATTTATCTTGTAATACCATAATATCCTATTAAAATCACATGCACTGCTTGAATCCTAACAGAAATATTGTAGCCTTAAGCAATAAGGCACAGGTTTTGAAAAGGAGGATAATTTGGAGTGATAGACTGAAGCATCTTTACCACCTGTTCTATCTAACATCATCACCATGTGTTGTAAGCATGTGTAATCAGATAGATTAGAATAAAAATAGTTTTGCTACAACTTCCAATAATTTATTTTACTTTTCTGTACTTTCTCCGACCAACTCTCTGTAAAATGCTTACATAATGGGAGTTAACAGTTAATAATGTGATTTTCTTAGATGTCTCCTGTATGCTTGACTCAGTAATGACAAACAGCACAGGAAATCCAAGAAACACGCAATATAGATGGTCTCCTCAGCTACCAACAACAGGATTATATATTTGTTTTGATTTTTATCCACTAATTGTTTCACCAGGTGAAAGAGCATCTCAAATTAAGATAACAAGGTAGAAATGCCCATTCTACTGCACCAGTGGCTCAACTACACACTGTACCATCCATTTTTCAGTTGCTAGGCAACTACTATGTCTATCTACAGTGTGACGACGATAAGGAAATTAATAATGTTGACCATTTTGCTCCTAGCCTAATGGTTTGTTTAATTAATTGGTTGCCAGGCTCAGCTAATACTATGTTGATGTCCTAAGACATCTGTAATGGGGACAGCAATCTCTAATAGACTCAAAGTCCAGGTGCTAAATGGAACTTTATTTGCAATCAGCCCAAACTTCAATGATAGTGTTAAAATCTCAACATGAGTAAACATGCTTTGATAAGTAATTTGGGGATCAATGGTTCAGAATTTGAAATTGGAATGATCCCAGGAAATCTCAGAATCATGGTTACCCTCCCTAAAATGCATAGAAGAATTTTCTTCTAAAAAACCAGTGACATGGTGAGTGTTTTTTGTGTCTAAGTTATCCCCTTGGACCAACAAGGGGTAAAAGGACAAAAATGTCAATTTCATTTGGTTCAACCTAACCTACAAAAGCCCTACATGAACACCGAGACACTAGGCATTGAGGAATTATAACGAGATAAAATTTGAAAGAAAAGGTACAATCCAGGTGCTGTACTTTCAGTCTGGAAGCTTGAATTTTTCTAGCCACATGTATACCATACAAACATACATCCTCATATAGATGTTTGAAAGTGTGTGTGTGTATAAACACATTTTACCTTGATACTTTTTTTGCTTTATTTTCACTGACTATCCTTTGCAATCAAAGTAACAATTATAAAATCTAAGGTTCCATATCCTCAGCAGACCTGGAAGGTCTCAGGTGTGCTTTGGTGGCCAGATTCCAGCAGGGGCCACAACCTTTGGATACCTGCAGTGGGCACAGCCACGTCGTTCCACAGCAGGCTTAGTTCCCTGCCTCAGCAGCAGCCAAGCCCCAGAAAAGAGGAGCCAGCACATCTGTCTGCTTGGGAGAAAGTTTTGGCTCTGTCACTATAGAAGACCTCAAAGTGGAGCTGGAGCAGTGTGCAATTAGACATTCTCATTTGCATTTTTTCTTACTAACAGCTATTTAGAAAAAGGTTTTAGATATGCTGGCAATGATTCTGGGAACAGGGTTTACTTCTATCCACAGACCTGCAGACAGAAGAGATTTCAGCCAAGCAATCATTTAAGTACTTAAGGGAAGACACTCAAAAAGCAGATTTGCCAACTTTGCTTTTTTTCCATATGCAGTAGTGGTAATATTTTACATGTTCTCTTGGCTGTTTACACTGGCAGATATTGATTTCCTCCACATGTTAGCTGGCTGAGCTTAGACAAAGCAGTAAATTTCTAAGTCTCAATTTCATCATCTGTACAAAGGGATAAGAATATGCTCCTCATAGGATTGGTCAATAGACTATGTGAGAGAATGGTACATTCTAGAGGAGGAGGGAGACAGTGAACAATTGTTTATACCAGTAAATGTTTGCTTGTCATTGTGATGATACAATGTATCATTCGAGATACTATGAGAATGACTAACAGAATCTGGTCTGGTCTGGGGTTTCAGGGTATATGAAAGGCTTATATCTTAGGGAATATGCATTAAAGGTTGATGATGATTATATCCAGTTAGGAGAAGACAAAGGGTTTTGAGACTGTTGCTAAGGTTTAGATCTGTAATGCACAACTTTGAGTCAAAGTAGTAGACAAGAACCGTGGCTATCAATAGATGCTTTTTTATTCTCTTTTAGTGTTTCTAAATATGCTTCATTAAGGAGATAAAGGATTGCAATCTTGTGTTAGGCTCCTACTTCTAGGGCTGGGTTCCTCAGCTTGGGCACTATTATAATTCTGGGCAGAATAATTCTTTGTCGTGGGAGCAGTTCTGTGCACTGTAGCATGTTCAGCAGCATCCCTGGCCTCTATCCACTAAATGCCAGTAGCATTTCTCTCCATTGCTGCAACTGAATTGACAAATGTCCCTTCAGGCAAAATCACCTCCAACTGAGAATCACTGTTCCAGTGAATTCATCTTAAAATCATGTAGCAATTTGTTTAGATAAACCAGTAACAAAAAGCCCCCTACTTTTGAGGACAGGAGATGATATTTAAAAGAAAAAGAAAAACTAAATCAGCATAAGCCTTTCTCAGAGTCTGGGAGAGGTCATTTGGCATGCTAAGTTTTGCCTGCTTAAACGTCTTCCTGAGACATGATTGCTGGGTCCTTCCATCATCAACTTTGTTAAGCTGGAATTAAATTTTTTCAGAATCCCCTTCTCTCGGTGGCTCCACATAGGGCTTGCCAAAAGAGGAACCTACATGAGAGTTGGGAGGCAGAAGTGAAAAAACGACCATTGTTCTCTGAAGGACTTTGTGGTCTGCTATTGGGGATGGACACATGAGGAGGTACACAGAGGACCTCAGCTTGTCTTCATTTCCCTCCACTCCTTGTCCAGTTCTCCTTCCCCAATAGCTGGCCCTGTTGACAGCAGCAACTCAGCTCACCAACAGACACTTGGCCACGGACACACAGCAGTGGTGGCCTCCTAAAGCCAACAGCTTCCTCTCCATAACAGTCTTTCTTGTGTAACTGAACATGGTTGCCTTCTCAGATTTCCCTGCCAGCTCTGACTTGTCCACCCACCAGCGCTTCATGAAGTCTCATCAGGACTTCTTCTCTGACCTCATGACTCAGTCTTTCAGAACATCACTTTCCCAGGTCCTCTCATAATTCATTAATGCCCAATTTGTATAATAAATCCACTTTCTTATTCTGTAACACTTATAGTAGTCAAGTTATGAATACCTTGGTTTCCCCCAGACCTGTAATTTCAGAAGCCACTGCTATCTGAGTCATTGTCAGTCACCACCATCCCAATGGAGGGCACTCAGTACATGAATCATCATCCTGGAGCAGCAGGGGAAAGTGGTCAACTTGCTTCTAAATTCATTGGATACTAATAAATTTGCCCCTATTGTAACAGTCTGGCTGTTCCAAGAGCTCAGTTTGTTTTGTCTGCCCTGGAGGATTGTAGAAGAAAATGAATTTAACTCTATCTACTGCTGGAAGAATAAGGCTTTCCCATGATCAGGTCCAGGGGTGGAATTTAAGTTGTGGTGATAGTGCTGTGGAGAAGGGCCCACCGCATCCCAACTGGAAGCAGATGACCACAGTGCAACTTTTTAATCTGTATTTTAGTTTGGGTTTATAGAAGGCAGCCAATAAAGGATTTGTGAACAAGCGAGTGACTGCCACTGGTAACTGAAATTCAATTCCACTGGGGAACTCTGGAAAACAGTGTAGAGTGCATTGAGTATCTCATCTAAGACAGTGGCTCTTGAGAAGAAAAGCTCTTGGGTTAATTCTTGAGTATTTCTAACCTGCTCTGCAACAGGGACAGTACCCCAGCTGCTGGAGATGCAGAGACTGGAGGTTTGTTGTTTGCCAGCATGCACTAAAATGGTAAGACCCAAGAGAGTATGAGTGAGGGACAATGACAATCTCTTACTCTCTGCAAGCTCAGGTTTTGTGTTACAAGACTCCATATACAGAAACCAGATCTTAGAAAAAGCAGCGTATCCAAAGGAATGGATGTCTAGGTGTGTCCTGTGTCTTGTTTTCAGTCTCTCAGGAAGTGATTGATACCATTGCATTTCGAATCTTAAGTCCCACAAATTTGAGTCTCCCTCACCCCTATTCCCCTGGTCAGTATCGAGAAATCTGAAACACGTTTATTTGCTCCATTTATTTATTCTCTATTCTTCCTGGCTCTCCATCTTCTGCAGACTTGATGCCCATCCTCTATTTCCTCTTCTAAGTCATTGTTGGCCAAAAATGTACCACTGGGGCAGACAGAGTAAAGAGGCTAGAACTCTTCATGAGGTGTTATTTGATCAGCAGTTTCATTTAGCTGTGGATGTTTGCTGTTGAGAAAACTTCTGATCTACAGGAGGAGTGCCTAAACCTATATTACGGACAAAAGGGAACCCTACAGAAAAACGGCCCCCTAATTCCCTTTCCCAGAATGTGAGGGGGATATTTAGTAGAAGGGATGATGAGATTACAGAAATACAATTGCATATTCCTCTCCTGAAGAACCGCCTTTTGCGTGTGAGAACCTTTCATACTAAAGGAATGAGATGGGCAATAGAGGAGCTCACAGAGTGACTCTGGCTCCTAAGAGCTGGCTCTGATCAAGTCTTTAAGAGAGGAAGTCAAGAATCTTTGAGACTCTTGAATGGCGCAGGTATGCTCTCTGGCATAGGGTTATATATAGGGATCCAGGGAAAAGACAAAGCCAAGAACGAAAGCTCTTATGACTGGGGCTCACTTGTCATGGAACTCAGGGAAGGGCAAGAGTAAAGGAGGTATGGGGGAGAGAAGAAGAGGAAGGAAAAGAGGGAGAAAGAAAGAATGGATAGATGGATCACAGTGCCTCTTGCATACAGCCCATGAGTTGGCATTATCTTAGTGCAGAGATGAAGTCCCTGAACCTGCTGGGCCCCAATCTGGATCAATTGTATTAGATTCTCTTGGGATTACAACACAGCATCAGTATATTTTAAGAAGTCACGAGTTGATTGTAATGAACAACCAGCATTAAGAACATTTGCTTAGAACAGCTGTTCTCAAACTTTAGAGCACATTGAGATCCCCTTGAGGGCTAATAAAAGATATTTCTGGGCCTCAACATGAAAAATTATGATTCGGTCAGTCTAAGGTGGGGTCCACGAATTTGCATTTCTAACAAGTCACCCATGTGATGCCGACACTCCTGATCTGGAGATCTCACTTTGAGAACCATTGCTTTAGACCAACTTTGAGGTTAGTGCTATAGTCATTCCCATTTTACATATGAATAAACTGAGGCTTAGTAACAGCCAAGCCAGAACTTGTTCTCAGGTCAGTGACTCAAGCCCTTAAATTGCTCTACTTGCCTCATCTTTTATGCAACTTGGTCAGGCCTTGCTTTGCCGAATGCCTCACTGAAAAGCAGTTACCGCCTGTCTCCGGCATTGTGTAAAAGGCTGCCTTGCATGCCACATTAAGTCAATTTCAAACCCTTGCCTGCTATCAAGAAGAAACATTTGAGATTACAAAGCTAATTTAACTTCATTAATCAAGATAACATTAATTGTTAGAATTTTCTTAATGAAGGACTGCTAATACATATAAAAGTGCTCCATCCGAGATAACTTCATCCAAGATAATTTTGAAGTGCCGTCCTCCAGGGCTTGGCTCAGAAACTGAAATCTCTTCTGGATAAAGTTTCTCTCCTGAATGGGTTCAGCGCTGTACATTGCGTGTCTACGTAGCAATGATGTTCCTTTAAAAACACAGTTCCTGTTACAGGTGATCCACGGGGAAGACTTCAGCTGCCCCAATGAAGGAAGACTTCGGCTGATGTGGAATTCAGGGATGGCCTCTCAGGCCAATGAACACACTTTGTAAAAGTCAGAACTTAAAACCAAAGGGCATCATAAGCAAAAAGATTACAAGTTCAATTTCTTCCAGTACTTTTTTATTGCTAGGCAGGTAAATTTCGAGGCGTCAAGAACCTAAGTGATTGCACTTTCAACTTTTATCAATTTTCCATTTAACTCCAAAGAAAGGCTGAAGGCCTCCAAGACTGTTGGAGGCTGGCCTTCGCTTCACATAATTCCCACCCATGGCTTCTCTTCATGCAGGTGTCCTCCTAGAACAGTAGTCTTTTCATTTAGAAGAGAGTCATGGAAATGAGGAAGCCGTGATAAAATTATTTTTCTCTCTTCCTGCTCCGTGACCTTTTTTTGAGAGTCATACATCTAACAAGGTGAGAATAAACACAGTGAATCCTCTCATGTAGACTCCATTGCCAGCCTTTTCTACCCTGGATTGGTCATTCATTAGCTGTAGGCTACTGATAGGAAGGGCATAGCATCCCAGGCACTTCCAGGAGAATGGTGTCTAGCTGACCAAGGGTCAGTCTCAGGAGAAGAAAGGAAGCTGTCTGGGTGATGGATCCACCTGCCAGGTAAAAGGGATCTGGTGTGGCACCAACAACATCTAATACATGAACTCAGCAGAATCAAGGAACCTCTTCACTGTGTATGTAGGAGGAAAAACAGGGAACTAGGTCACCTTTTCCTCCTGGGGACTTTCTTCAGTTCTTTGGTTGGCTACTCCCCCTCTCTGTATTCATGCCTCTGCTGTAACCCTTAGCTATATTAATGTGTTTTATTGTGTCTGTCTCCATGTTGAGACCAAGAGCTCTGTAGAGTTAGGACACTTATTCACGCATCTTTGTACCCCCATGACCTAGGGCAGCATTGGGCACATGCTAGGAGTTCACCGGTTTGTTACTGGTAGGACCTAAAGCTTTCCTGGCCCCTCCTCTTCATTCATACCTCTCAGTCCAGGCCCATCTGAGCTGTTCTCAATGAAACAGATGACAAGCAGGCCCTAAAAATACCAACCCCTAGGGCTTGGATAGTGTCTTAATGTACTTGCAATTGTGCAAAAATGAAATAAAGACAGATGGTTCTTTCTAAATAGACAATATATGGAAAGCTTAGTCATTCTTGAACTCTTTTTGATCCGGAGAAAGACCCACTTAGTGGCTCTTTGAAGCAAGAAGCAACAACCTACACAGAGAACAACAAGAGGGACCTGGGCCATTCTTCAAGGTGCTAAGTGGGCACAGAGAGCATTGTGCAGAGGAGAGGTTTGTTGATGTAAGGAGTAAAAGCAGAATAACTTGGGAATGGAGGTTCGTTTCCCAAAGCCAATGACCTATAAGTGGGCATCATTATAATTTTATGATGATATACAGGATTTTTTCAAGTATATTGCAAAACCACATAGTCCAGTTAAATTAAAAGTGTTTCCTTTCCATTTTTAAGCCACATTAAAGTTAATATTGGAATAAAATATTCATTAACTAAGAAATACCTTCCACGTAAAACAATGCAAATATTATTTTAAGGGAAGTAAGGATGGGATGAAGATGGCAGTTAGAATACATAGTTTTGCCTCTCCCTCCCATTTCAAATTCTTAAAATTAAACTTAAATAACAAAGCCAAGATATGATTTTCAGTGAGAAAGGCTCCATCTAGATGCATGTTTCTAAAGCTATTATAAGAGAGTTTGAACCACTTCTTTGCCTCTTATCACCTTCCCTTCTAAGGTACATAATTGGTGAAAACTGGGTGATGTCTCTGACCCTAGCACCATTTTTATGGTCTAGCAGGTCTTCATCCACAGGTGTTTCCTCTAGACTGAAGATAGGTTCTCTTCCTCCTGCCCTGACCAGGTACCATGGTATCCTCAACAGCTGGAGAATTGCACTAGAAAGGAAACGCTCCTTAGCACTGATAGATACCAGGGATCTTTTGGTTGGTCTCCATTCCTGCCCACTCTTGCTGGACTCCATTCTCTTTTCTGCAATGGGGGGGTTGGCAAGGATGAGATGGGGGGACTGCAATTTTGGAGAATATGTAGAGAGAATTCTTAAGGGGTACAATGGAGTGGGAATATGAACACCTCAACAGGCCATGGAAGAATGATTCCCTGTTTTTTAACTGCTAGGGCTTCTGGGACTCTGACCCAAGGACTGGCATTGGGAAGAAAAGCATTTGTTTCCCTGAGTTTCTTCAATATGGCAGGCACACTTCATCCAGGCCCTGATGTGGGTAGTATAACTGAATATGATTCTGGATTCCGCCCCCAGGCTTTCAAAGTAGTGAAAACTCTCCTTGAACTGGTAATCTGTCTGTTTCAGGCATTGGTTACCAGGAATATATGAAAGGTTGAATCAGAGGCTGCTGACTAGATGTTATTTTAACCAGAACACTAACTAACCTTTTAATGGAATGTACTAATGTGATGGCTTCTGCCTCCAACTTTCTGTGGCTGTCACCTGCATGCTTTACTACCTGAAGTCTTAAAAGAGAGCTCTTCCTTCCACATACTTATGATGCAGAACTTTGCTCATCTACAGATTTTTGGATTTTTAAAAAATGTTTTCCTGTTGGTATTACTTTATCATAAGAGAAAAAGTCAGAGTGATCTGGTAAGTGTTTCTAGGTTTGTTCTCTAGTTAATTTTTTATTTTATTTTCCAATGTTTTGTTTTTTAATTAACTATATTTTACGTATAATAAAATGCACAAATAGTAAGTACACAGTTTGATTAGTTTTGAAATGTGTGTATATTCCATTGACCCAGGAAATTCTCTCATGCCCCCATCACTCAGTTCCTCCATCCCACTACCTGAGAGGTAAACTGTCACCATAGAGTAGTTTTTGGTCTGGTTTTTTTTTTTTGGGGGGGGGGGTGCCTGGTTCGGGAATCGGACCCGAGTCCATCCACTGAATTATCCATGCACCCTTGGTCTGTTTTTGAACTTCATATAAATAGATGCTCTCTTTTTATTTTTAATTTTGAAATACTTTCAAACTTATAGGATGCTTATAAAAATAATATTAATCCCACACAGAGAACTTCAACATACCTTCCCTGCCAAAAACCCAGATACACCAATTTTAATATTTTACATTTGCTATATCTTCTACCAATCTATCTATCTGGCTGGCTGACTATCTATCTATCTATCTGTCTGTCTGTCTGTCTGTCTGTCTGTCTGTCTGTCTGTCTGTCTATCTATCCATCCATCTACCTATCCATCAATCCATTTGCTGAACACTTAGTGTAGGTTGTATACATCATACTCCCTGAATGCTTAATACTGCCATGCACATTAATATTCATGTACATTTCCTAAGAACAAGGACATTCACTTATGTAACCATATTAAGTGTGGTTATCAAGTATAAGGAACTTAACATTAATATAAAGCTTATAGGCTATATTCCAATTTTTTCAAATGTCCCAATAATGTCCCTTTGAGCCATTTCTCCTCCCTTGCTAGATCCCATCCAGAATCATTTTTGCATTTAACTGCCATTATCTCTTTAGTTGCTCTTTATTTCTTTTAATTTTTAAATTGTGGGGTATACAACTTTCCCATCTCAGCTGCTCCCAAGCATACCACTGAATGGAATTAATCACATTCACAATATTGCAGTGCCCTCAACACCTATTACGAAAACTTTCCCTTCTCCCCAAAGAGAAACCATACACCCATGATGCATTAATTCCCCATTTTCTCTGCCCCCTGCTCTTGGCAAACTGTACTCTAATTTCTAACCCTGCATAGAATATTGCATTTTCTCTACTATTTTCTTTGAGTCATGATGGGACTTAAAAGGAACATTCTAAAACTATAACAATCTCATTTGTTTTGATACCAACTTATCTTCAATAATATACACAAACTATGTTCATTCACCTCTCCATTCACCCACCTTGGTCTTGTCACAAATTACATGTGTACATGTTATGAGTCCCAAACCACTGATTTATCATTACCTTTTATGCGTTTGCCTTTTAAATACTGTAGGAAGTTACGAGTGGAGTACAAACCAAAAGTACAGTACAAAAATAGTCCTGGCATTTATATTTACCCATGCCATTACCCTTGCCAGAGATCACTATTCTTCATGAGTTTCACTGTATTATCCATTATCCTTTCCTTTTAACCTGCAGAACTCTCTTTAGCATCTCTTGCAGGCCAATCTAAAGGTGACTAAGTCCTTCAACTTTTGTTTATCTGGGAATTTCTTAATCTTTCCCTCATATTTAAAAGATGTTTTACCAGAAACTGAATTCTTGGTTGGCACTTTTTTGCTTTCAGTATTTTAATTATTGTCATTTCTTTGCCTAGTTGCCTTATGGTTTCCAGTGAGATACTGGCACTTAATCTAATTGAGGGTCCCTTGTACATGATATGCTGCTTCTGTCTTGTGGCTTTCAGAATTTTCTCTTTAACTTAGCAGTTTAATTAAAATATGCTGTGGTATGGGTCTGTTGGGGGTTATGTTATTTGGACTTCCTTGAGCATTCTGGATGTGTATATCTGTGTCTTTCATGAAAGCTGGGAAGTTTTCAGTCATTATTTCTTTGATATTCTCTCTGTACATTCTTCTTTTTCTTCTGGGACTACCACAATGTATTTATTGGGACGCTTGGTGGTATCCCATGGGTTCTTCAAGCTCTGTTCACTTTTCTTCGTTCTTTCTTCTTTCTGCTCCTCAGAATAAATGGATACAATTGTCTTGTCCTCAGGTTCTCTGATTCTTTCTTCTGCCAGCTCCAATGTGCTGTTAAACCCTTTAGGGACTTTTCAATTTATATTACTCTGGCCATCAGTTCTGTGTGGTTCCTTTTCATAGTTTCCATCTTGCTATTGCTATTGTTTTTGTGTTCATTTGTCATTCTCCTGATTTTCTTTAATTCTTTGTTCGTGTTCTCATTTAGCTCTTTGAGCATATTTAGGACCTTTTCTTTTTTTAAGTCTTTGTCTGGTAAGGCCCAGATCTGGTCCTCCCATTAATGGTTTGTAATGCTTTAATCTTCTCATTTGCTTGGGCCATTACTTCCTATTCTTTGTATGTTTTGTAATTTTTTTTTTGTAAAAATTTGGACATCTTGGTATTTTAATGTGTTATAGCTGTAATATAAACTTTTGCTCTGAGGGATCTATTCCTTAAGCTTGTATCCGGTTAGTGTTATGACAGAGCTTTCCTTGAATGTCAGGAGCTATCAAAAAAAAAAGGAGAAAGAAGAGCAGCAAGAGGGGAAGAAAACACCTTTTTCAGTCTTTGCAGATTGACCTGTGCAAGAGCTTTCTTCAGGGCTTATCCATATAATGAGTTTAGAGAATAGTTCCAGGCCAAAGTATGGGGACCTTCCTGATCCTTTCCAGGCATATGTCTAGTCTTAGGGATGTGTATGTGTGGCCCTAGGAATTCCCCTATTAACCAAATGTCCCCTCTCTTAGGAAAGAGGTTCCTTATTGTCCTGTACACTATACTGCATGTCCTATAGCCAGCAATCCATTGCCCTAGACTGCATGACTTGACTGCTTTCCCACAGTGTACCATGGAAGAGTTCAACGGGCCACTTTCTACACATAGGGCAAGTTCTGGGATGGCGAGTGCCTCAGGCCCCAGACAGATTGGGTCAAACAATACATACTTCCAGTATGTGCATAAGGATTACTTAAGAACAGAGAAAGCTTAAAAGAGAGAAGGTATGAGCGCTTGCTGGTTTTAAAGATGAAAGAAGAGGGCCATGAGCTGGGAATAGCCCTCAGCTAACAGCCAGCAAGGTCCAGGAAATGGGTTATCTCAGCCCTATAGCCACAATGAAGTGATTCTGCCAACAGCATGAATGAGCAGAAAAGGGATTTTCCCCTAGAGCCTCCTTAGAGAAACACAGTCTGCCAACAACTTGACTTTAGTTCAATGAGGCCTGTATGAGATTCTGACCTATATAGTTGTAAAACAACAAATTTGCACTGTTTTAAATGACTACATTTTTGGATAATTTTATTATGGCAGGAATAGGAAACTAAAACATGATCTTGTTCAAAATCACCCAAAACTGGAAGTCATTCAAATATTCATCATCTCATAAATGGACAAACTGTGCTACGTCCATACAGTGGATTCTACTCAGCAAATAAAAAGGATAAAAACACTGATACACACAACAACATGAACATACTATAAATGCATTCCTTATGCTTGTGGAAGAAGCCAGACTCAAAAGCCTACCACATACTATATGATTCCTTATAAGACATTCTGGAAAAGACAAACAAAATTGGAGGTCAAATCAGTGGTTTCCAGACATGGGGGAAATGGGGTGGGGATTGACTTCAAAGGGACACAATGGAGTGATAGAACTGTTTTTTTTACCACGATTACGATGCTGGTTTCCCAATTGTATACACTCTTAAAACTTTTAAATCACATTGTATACTTGAAAGGGGTGGCTTTTATTGAATAAATTATATCTAAATAAATCTTACTTATTTTTCTTGAAGTGAGGTCATTGAATGATTTTTATGTAAGTGAAAAGTTCCAGGAATTAGGGGAAAGCCTTTTGATACTATGGGGCCTAATAGACAAAATGAAGGGATAAATACATCTCTTTCTTCTTCTAACTTTCCATCCTTTCTTGCAAATATTTCTGAGAACTTGTTATAATCAAGCCATGGTGGTCAATATTGGAGATTCAGAGATGAAGAGGAAATGAAAATAAATAAATTACAGTACAGCATATTGCCCCCACTCCAACCATCTAGACTGAGCAGGAAGACCTCTTTGCTCCATCTCCAATGAACCTCCCTTGCCTGGAATCTTGCAGTGGTCCTAACTGGCCTCCACTGGCCCATGGTCTTCCCCTGAATCTATTCTCCCCATGAAAGGCTGTGTGGTCTTCTCAAAATATAAATAGAATCATGTGTTGCCCTACTGAGAACCCTTCCACTTTCCCACTGCCTTAGAATAAAGCTCACATTTCTTACATGTCCTACATGGCCTGGCATGACCTGTCTCCTGCCTACCTCTCCATCCTGACTTCTGCCAGTCTCATCATCACTCACTGTGCTCCAGCCACACAGGCCCTCACTGTGACTCAAACGCACCCAATGCATTTCCACCGCCACCTGGAAATTCTTCCTCTTACTTTATCTGTACAACACCTGAGCAGGTTGCAGCTTAAGTATCCTCAATTTAAATTAGGTTCCTTGTTATTCTCTCCCACAGCTTAACGTTCTTTTCCTCTATGGCCTTATCACATTTTGAATGAATATGTATTTGTTTAATATCTATCTAATTCTGGTTATATTAGCATAGGGACTCTTTCTCTTTTACTCATTGCAGTATCTCCAAGGTATAAAACAATGTATAGAGAGCATAACAGAAGTAGATATTTAGTCAATAGCTTTTGCAATGAATGCATGGAAATGACTGTTGTAGATAATTTATGTATCCTCATATACAGATGGGCATTTGGGCTGTTTCCGGTACTTGTTGAATGAGTGAATGAATGAATAATATACAGTAATGTAGCATAGACAGTGGACTGTGGGAGCCTAGGCAGTAGCCATGTGGGACCCATGACCTTAACTCTATTTTACCTTTTCTCTCCTCAGGTACATTAGCACTTGTATTAAGCAATAGGGAACAAGCAGAACTATGGGCCTATATTCTGTACAACCTTAGCCCCAACTCCTGTGGCAAACCCTGCAGGCTGCCTAAAAATAGTCAAGTGTACCTTCCTGTCACCAGCCACAGGCCTTTTACTGTAAAAGCTAGTCTTCTGTCACAACCTGAGTACCTGCAAAAATAAAATCAATTGGGAAAGGCTAAATTTCAGTGGAACAGCTAAGATTTTTTTTTAACTTTTTTTATTAATTAAAAAAATTAACAAACAAAACAAGATATTCCATTCTACATATACAATCAGTAATTCTTAATATCATCACATAGTTGCATATTCATCATTTCTTAGAACATTTGCATCAGTTTAGAAAAAGAAATAAAAAGACAACAGTAAAAGAAATAAAATGACAATAGAGAAAAAAATGATTATACATAACATAACCCTTACCCCTCGCTTTCATTTACTACTAGCATTTCAAACTAAATTTATTTTAACATTTGTTCCCCCCTATTATTTATTTTTATTCCATATGTTCTATTCTTCTGTTGATATAGTAGATAAAAGGAGCATCAGACACAAGGTTTTCACATTCACAGAGTCTCATTGTGAAAGCTATATCATTGTTCAATCATCATCAAGAAACATGGCTTCTGGAACACAGCTCCACGTTTTCAGGCTGTTCCCTCCAGCCTCTCCACTACATCTTGAACAACAAGGTGATATCTACTTAATGCATAAGAATAACCTCCAGGATACCCTCTCGACTCTGTTTGGAATCTCTCAACCATTGACACTTAGTTTCATTTCACTCTTCCCCCTTTGTTCAAGAAGGTTCTCTCAATCCCTTGATGTTAATTCTCAGCTCATTCTAGGGTTTTTCTCAGTCCCTTGATGCTGAATCTCAGATGATTCCAGGATTTCTGTCCCACGTTGCCAGGAAGGTCCACACCCCTGGGAGTCATGTCCCATGCAGAGAGGGGGAGGGTGGTGAGACTGCTCGTCATGTTTGCTGGAGAGAGAGGCCACATCTGAGCAACAAAAGAGGCTCTCTTGGGGGTGACTCTTAGGCCTAAATTTTAAGTAGACTTGACCTATTCTTTGTGGGGTTAAGTTTCATATGAACAAACCCCAAGACTGGGGGCTCAGCCTATAGCTTTGGTTGTCCACACTGCTTGTGAAAATATCAAGAATTCAACTTGGCGAAGTTGAATTTCTCCCCGCTCTCACCATTCCCTGAAAGGGGCTTGCAAATACTTTTCCAGTCACTAATCAAATCACTCTGGGATTCATCGGGGCATCACTCTGGACAAACCAACAAAATCTCATGTCCTACCTGAGATTCCAAGTACTTATGACATTCAATCAAACTATCTACATGAGTTATATTAGGAAATGCTCTAGTCAAAATATAAATTTTGTAACAAATAAACATTATTTGCTTTAGTCTCACACATAAGGTGACATTTTAAAGTATTAATTATCATCTATTTTCAGCACCCTGCAATAATAACATTCCTTTGTTCTTCCTCATGTAAAAACCTTTTTAAAATTTGTACATTGTACATTTCACTATTATTATACACTCTAGGCATTCCTAGATTATACCATCTTGATCTTTAACATCTATCCTTCTTTCTGATTTCATTTATGTCCCCAGCCCTCCTCCCTCTATCATTCTCACATGCAGCTTCATTCAATGTTTTAACACAATTATATTACAGTTAGGTAGTATTGTGCTGTCCATTTCTGAGTTTTTGTATCCAGTCCTGTTGCACAGTCTATATCCCTTCAGCTCCAATTACCCAATATCTTACCCTATTTCTATCTCCTGATGGTCTCTGTTACCAACGACATGTTCCAAGTTTATTCACTAATGTCAGTTCATATCAGTGAGACCATATAGTATTTGTCCTTTAGTTTTTGGCTAGTCTCACTCAGCATAATGTTCTCAAGGTCCATCCATGTTTTTACATACTTCAGAAGTTTATTCTGTCTTAAAGAAGCATAATATTCCATCGTATGTATATACCACAGTTTGTTTAGCCACTCGTCTGTTGATGGACATTTTGGCTGTTTCCATCTCTTTGCAATTGTGAATAATGCTGCTATAAATATTGGTGTGCAAGTGTCTGTTTGTGTCTTTGCCCTTAAGTCCTTTGAGTAGATACCTAGCAATGGTATTGCTGGGTCATATGGCAATTCTATATTCAGCTTTTTGAGGAACTGCCAAACTGCCTTTCACAGTGGTTGCACCATTTGACATTCTCACCAACAGTGAATAAGTGTGCCTCTTTCTCCACATCCTCTCCAGCACTTGTCATTTTCTGTTTTGTTGATAATGGCCATTCTGGTGGGTGTGAAATGATACCTCATTGTGGTTTTGATTTGCATTTCTCTAATGGCCAGGGACATTGAGCATCTCTTCATGTGCCTTTTGGCCATTTGTATTTCCTCTTCTGAGAAGTGTCTGTTCAAGTCTTTTTCCCATTTTGTAATTGGATTGGCTGTCTTTTTGTTGTTGAGTTGAACAATCTCTTTATAAATTCTGGATACTAGACCTTTATCTGATATGTCGTTTCCAAATATTATCTCCTATTGTGTAGGCTACCTTTTTACTTTCTTGATGAAGTTCTTTGATGCACAAAAGTGTTTAATTTTGAGGAGCTCCCATTTCTTTCTTTCTTTCTTCAGTGCTCTTGTTTTAGGTGTAAGGTCCATAAACCCGCCTCCAATTATAAGATTTATAAGATATCTCCCTACATTTTCCTCTAACTGTTTTATGGTCTTAGACCTAATGTTTAGATCTTTGATCCATTTTGAGTTAACTTTTGTATAGGGTGTGAGATACGGATCCTCTTTTATTGTTTTGCATATGGATATCCAGTTCTCTAGGCACCATTTATTGAAGAGACTGTTCTGTCCCAAATGAGTTGGCTTGACTGCCTTATCAAAGATCAAATGTCCATAGATGAGAGGGTCCATGTCTGAGCACTCTATTTGATTCCATTGGTCAATATATCTATGTTTATGCCAGTACCATACTGTTTTGACCACTGTGGGTTCATAATATCCCTTAAAGTCAGGCAGCATGAGACCTCCAGCTTCATTTTTTTTCCCCAAGATACTTTTAGCAATTCGGGGCACCCTGCCCTTCCAGATAAATTTGCTTATTGGTTTTTCTATTTCTGAAAAGTAGGTTGTTGGGATTTTGATTGGTTGTGCGTTGAATCTGTAAATCAATTTAGGTAGAATTGACATCTTAACTATATTTAGTCTTCCAATCCATGAACATGGTATGTCCTTCCATCTATTTAGGTCTTCTGTGATTTCTTTTAATAGTTTCTTGTAGTTTTCTTTGTATAGGTCTTTTGTCTCTTTAGTTAAATTTATTCCTAAGTATTTTATTCTTTTAGTTGCAATTGTAAATGGAATTCGTTTCTTGATTTCCCCCTCATATAGTTCATTACTAGTGTATAGAAACACTACAGATTTTTTGAATGTTGATCCTGTAACCTGCCACTTTGCTGTACTCATTTATTAGCTCTAGTAGTTTTGCTGTGGATTTTTCAGGGTTTTCGACGTATAGTATCATATCATCTGCAAACAGTGATAGTTTTACTTCTTCCTTTCCAATTTTGATGCCTTGTATTTCTTTTTCTTGTCTAATTGCTCTGGCTAGAACTTCCAACACGATGTTGAATAACAGTGGTGATAGTGGACATCCTTGTCTTGTTCCTGATCTTAGGGGAAAAGCTTTCAGTTTTTCCCCATTGAGGATGATATTAGCTGTGGGTTTTTCATATATTCCCTTTATCATTTTAAGGAAATTCCCTTGTATTCCTATCCTTTGAAGTGTTTTCAACAGGAAAGGATGTTAAATCTTGTCAAATGCCTTCTCTGCATCAATTGAGATGATCATGTGATTTTTCTGCTTTGATTTGTTGATATGGTGTATTACATTAATTGATTTTCTTATGTTGAACCATCTTTGCATACCTGGGATGAATCCTACTTGGTCATGATGTATAATTCTTTTAAAGTGTTGCTGGATTCAATTTGCTAGAATTTTTTTGAGGATTTTTTTATTTTTATTTTTTATTTTACATGGGCAGGCACCGGGAATCGAACCCAGGTCCTCGGGCTTGGCAGGCAAGCATTCTTACCTGCTGAGCCACTGTGGCCCGCCCTTTGTTGAGGATTTTTGCATCTACATTCATTAGAGAGATTGGTCTGTAGTTTTCTTTTTTTGTAATATCTTTGCCTGGTTTTGGTATGAGGGTGATGTTGGCTTCATAGAATGAATTAGGTAGCTTTCCCTCCACTTCAATTTTTTTGAAGAGTTTGAGCAGGGTTGGTACTAATTCTTTCTGGAATGTTTGGTAGAATTCACATGTGAAGCCATCTGGTCCTGGACTTTTCTTTTTGGGAAGCTTTTTAATGACTGATTCAATTTCTTTGCTTGTGATTGGTTTGTTGAGGTCATCTATTTCTTCTTGAATCAAAGTTGGTTGTTCATGCCTTTCTAGGAAGTTGTCCATTTCATCTACATTGCTGTATTTATTAGCATAAAGTTGTTCATAGTATCCTATTAATACCTCCTTTATTTCTGTGAGGTCAGTGGTTATGTCTTCTCTTCCATTTCTGATCTTATTTATTTGCGTCCTCTCTCTTCTTCTTTTTGTCAATCTTGCTAAGGACCCATCAATCTTATTGATTTTCTCATAGAGCCAACTTCTGGTCTTATTGATTTTCTCTATTGTTTTCATGTTCTCAATTTCATTTATTTCTTCTCTTAATCTTTGTTATTTCTTTCCTTTTGCTTGCTTTGGGGTTAGTTTGCTGTTCTTTCTCCAGTTCTTCCAAATGGACAGTTAATTCCCTAATTTTTGCCCTTTCTTCTTTTTTGATATAGGCATTTAGGGCAATAAATTTCCCTCTTAGCACTGCCTTTGCTGCATCCCATAAGTTTTGATATGTTGTGTTTTCATTTTCATTTGCCTCAAGATATTTATTGATTTCTCTTATAATTTCTTCCTTGACCCACTGGTTGTTTAAGAGTGTGTTGTTGAGCCTCCACGTATTTGTGAATTTCCTGGCACTCTGCCTATTATTGATTTCCAACTTCATTCCTTTATGATCTGAGAAAGTGTTGTGTATGATTTCAATCTTTTTAAATTTGTTGAGACTTGCTTTGTGACCCAGCATATGGTCTATCTTTGAGAATGACCCATGAGCACTTGAGAAAAAGGTGTATCCTGTTGTTGTGGGGTGTAAAGTTCTATAAATGTCTGTTAAGTCTAGCTCATTTATTGTAATATTCAACTTCTCTGTTTCTTTATTGATCCTCTGTCTAGATGTTCTGTCCATTGATGAGAATGGGGAATTGAAGTCCCCGACTATTATGGTAGATGTGTCTATTCTCCTTTTCAGTATTTGCAGTGTTTGCCTCACGTATTTTGGGGCATTCTGGTTTGGTGCATAAATATTTATGATTGTTATGTCTTCTTGTTGAATTGTTCCTTTTATTAGTACATAGTATCCTTCTTTGTCTCTTTTAACTGTTTTACATTTGAAGTCTAATTTGTTGGATATTAGTATAGCTACTCCTGCTCTTTTCTGGTTGTTGTTTGCATGAAATATCTTTTCCCAACCTTTCACTTTCAACCTATGTTTATCTTTGGGTCTAAGATGTGTTTCCTGTAGACAGCATGTAGAAAGATCCTGTTTTTTAATCCATTCTGCCAGTCTATCTTTTGATTGGGGAGTTCAATCCATTAACATTTAGTGTTATTACTGTTTGGGTAGTACTTTCCTCTACCATTTTGCCTTTTGTATTTTATATGTCATATCTAATTTTCCTTCTTTCTACACTCTTCTCCATATCTCTCTCTTCTGTCTTTTCGTATCTGACTCTAGTGCTCCCTTTAGTATTTCTTGCAGAGCTGGTCTCTTCGTCACAAATTCTCTCAGTGGCTTTTTGTCTGCAAATGTTTTAATTTCTCCCTCATTTTTGAAGGGCAATTTTGCTGGGTATAGAATTCTTGGTTGGCAGTTTCTCTCTTTTAGTAATTTCAATATATCATCCCATTGTCTTCTCACCTCCATGGTTTCTACTGAGAAATCTACACATAGTCTTATTGGATTTCCTTTGTATGTGATGGATTCCTTTTCTCTTGCTGCTTTCAAGATCCTCTCTTTCTCTTTGACCTCTGACATTCTGACTAGTAAGTGTCTTGGAGAACGTCTATTTGGATCTATTCTCTTTTGGGTGCACTGTACTTCTTGGATCTGTAATTTTAGGTCTTTCATAAGAGTTGGGAAATTTTCAATGATAATTTCTTCCATTAGTTTTTCTCCTCCTTTTCCCTTCTCTTCTCCTTCTGGGACCCCCACAACACTTGTGGAGGGTATGTGCACTTCATATTATCATTATGTGCGCTTCATATTATCATTCAATTCCCTGAGTCCCTGCTCATATTTTTCCATTCTTTTCCCTATAGTTTGTGTTTCTTTTTGGATTTCAAATGTTCCATCCTCCAGTTCACTAATCCTAACCTCTGTCTCTTGAAATCTACCATTGTAGGTTTCCATTGTTTTTTTTCATCTCTTCTACTGTATCTTTCATTCCCATAAGTTCTGTGATTTGTTTTTTCAGACTTTCCATTTCTTCTTTTTGTTCCTTCCTTGCCTTCTTTATGTCCTCCCTCAATTCATTGATTTGGTTTTTGATGAAGTTTTCCATTTCTGTTCATATATTCTGAATTAATCGTTTCAGCTCCTGTATCTCATTTGAACTATTGGTTTGTTCCTTTGACTGGGCCATATCTTCAATTTTCCTATTGTGATTTGTTATTTTTTTGCTGGCATCTAGAGCATTTAATTACCTTAATTAGTTTATTCTGGAGATTGCTTTCACTTATCTTACCTAGGGTTTTCTTGCTAGATGAGTTTGTTGTCTATCTGTTTTTTGACCTTCAGTTCAGCTTTTCTGGGGCCTCTAGCTTAATTTTGTTTAACAGAGGGTAATTTTTCAGTTCTTGTTTTCTTGTTTCTTGTCCTGCTTGTAAGGTACCTTTTCTCTCCCCACCCTTATGAGGGTCTACATAGGTATTACAGACTCCAGCCGGGTTTTCCTGGACTAAACTGGCCTCCTATGGGGGGGGGGGGGGAGGAGTCACCTGCATCAGTTTTCCCTGAGGGTGAGACCCAGCAGGTTGAAAGACTTTCCTGTGAAGTCTCTGGGCTCTGTTTTTCTTATCCTACCCAGTATGTGGCTCTTGTCTGCCTGCACGTCCCACCAGCAAAAGATGTTGTGGCTCCGTTAACTTTGGAAGGCTCTCCCTGCTGGGGGCGTGGTGGAGACAGAGGAGAGGTTTTAGGCTGGCTTTAATGGCTTCTAATTGCCTAGCCCTGGGGTCTGAATTCCTTGAGAGAGGGACTCCACCTAAATTGGGCTTCACCCCTCCCCTGGGGAACATGCGGTAGACAGCCCTGAAAGCAGTCTGTTTCTGCTTATGCCTGGGGCAGCTGCAGCCCGAGTAGTCCTGCCACTGAATCCAGAGGCAGCCAAGCCTCCGTAGAAACAGCCACAAAAATTTCTGTTTCATCTCCTTTCCTCTTTTTCGGTTAGCCCAATAAGAGACCTCCGCCTTGACCAGTTTCTCCTGAGCTGGGGGCCTATTTTTAGTAGTCAGAATTTGTTTATTAATGCCACAATTGGTGTTTGGTTGGACTCAGTCCCTGCTACTGTTAGAGTCTCTTTCCTTTCCCTCTGGGAAGCTGCCTGTGGTGGGGGGGGGGGGGGGCGCCGGCCACTGGCTGCCGTGGCTTTGGGAACTCACGGTTCTGGAGACTTGCAGCCGGTCCAGCTGGTCCAGACTGGGGTACGCTGTGTGTTCGGTCACTATCGTGGCTCCAGGAGCTGTTCTGTACTGTTTCTGGTTATTTAGTAGTTGTTCTGGAGGACAAACTAAAATGCGCACATTGCTAAGCCGCCATCTTGGCCCCTCCCCTCAGTGCTTAATCGGAACAGCTAAGATTTATAAAGGAAAACATGGGACAGAATAAAGAGCATGCAGTAAGAAAGAACTATATAACTGATTATATTTGAATTTATGGTCATACATATCACAAAAAGGACTTTCCACAGCATTCAATTATTAAAATCTGCATAGTAATGCAGAGATTTATCAGAGAAAATACTCATCAAGTTAGAACAAAATGTTGGACTACAATTTCAAGATGAATGGTGTATGTAAGAAGTCAGTTTATTACATCTCAGCAAGTTCAGAAAAAGACAATATGATATACACAGCGTCTGGAAAGAGGCAAAGTCTCCCATAGGTGATAAGGCAGGGATTACTGTTTGCAAGAGCACAGTCAAAATTGAGAAAATAGGAGCAATATGCATTCCTTCTGAGAGGTATCTGAGGTCTTTGGAAGAAAAGTAATACCCAAAGAGAAGAGAATTGAATGTGGCCAAGGCTCACAGAGAGGCTTAAGTTAAGCCAAAGTAGCTGCTGTCTACCAAGACAAGACCAGAATCACACCTTTCTTCTCCTCCTGGCTAATGGAAGCCCAGGCGGAGAAAATGGCCCATTTATGTCAGCTGATGCTAAAACAGTGAAGAATTGCTGCAGTGGAGGCTGCTGTTGTGGGGAGGGACCTGAGTGTATTCCTCGAGGTGGCCAGGTACCATGATGAGAAGGGGATCAGACAGGGGGACTGAAGCAGAGCAGAAGTGGCGAGACAGAGGAAGGAGGAGAGATCATCCACTCTTGAACGAGACCTGGAAGAAATGGCCTTGTTCCCACATACCCTTCTTGTGATAGAAGAAGGGTACATCCAGGGTTACTCCTTGATCAATGCCAGCAGACACCACTTACAGCATAGTCTATGTGAATAGAGCTCCCTAGAGTGTCACAGTGTGTGTTCTGTGCAGCAGAAGTCCCATCGTCGTATCTCCAACAGGGATGAGATACTTTCTGAAGTCCTTCAAGACAAGAACTGCATAAACCCTCCATCAAAGTTTAGGATAGACTTGGTCCAGGGAGGCTGGAAGTTGTGGTATTCAGAGCACAGGTTGCAGCCATCATGCCCCAGACCCTCACTCCACAGCCACCTCCCCCATCCCCATCACCCGGAAGATGACTCACCTGGTCCCTAAAGATTACAGAGCAGACTACTTCCAAGCCTGAGGCTGCAGGGTTCATTCCCCAGGTCCTTCTCACCTCCAAGCCTATAAGACAGAAAGGAGAGGTCCTGATACCCAGGGGCCATATTCTCATGGCCACTTCTGCCTCGGAGTTTGCTTGAGTCAGTTCACTTTATGCCTACATGTTAACTCTATTCTCCCCTACCTCAAATTTGGGCATCTTCACTGTCAATACCCATCATCTAGTTCATGATCAGTTAACCAAGATTATCCCATGACCTCATGTACTTGTTATAGGTTTACAGCTTTGTTCAACACTTCATTTATACAATTACAAAAATGTTCTTCATCGATTATAACAAATGTACCATACTAATGTAAGATGGTATTAGTAGGGTGATGTATGGGAACTCTGTATTTTATGCATGATTTTTTGGTAAATCTACAGCTTCCCTACTAAAAGAAATCACAAATAAAAAACAAAAAAAATATGTAGCTAGATTTAAGTCTCCAATTTCAGTTTGAGAGTTTGTTCGGTTAGTAGGTTTAAAGCTAAAAGAAATATCTTGGAAAGAAAGAAGCTTAATTTCATTTTAAATGCTTTCTCATGAAACTGCCACAAGCAGAATTTGGAGGGAATTACAGAAGCTCAGATAAACTGTTGTGCAGAAAGCAATGGGCATGGCTCTGATCAGGACCCACTTCTCCTCTGTGCAGAAGCTACATATCAAACTCCTTCATTGAGACACATACCCTAGATGGAGTTGGCAGTCACATCATATCTTGCTATAAGAGGAGAAATTCCATTTTTTAAGGAGATGGTAGAACCAAAAATTAAGCCCTATCTTCTGTTGAAGTATTTTTCCTTTGTTGAATTTCAGGCTATGTGTGCCAGGTTTTCTTATCTCATGTAATACGCCTATGGTTTTTTCAGGGCAAGTCTGATTAGCCTGATTATGTGTTGTCTTAGCAGCTTGTTTCTGGAAATACTGAAATTTTTGCTTCTCATCTCAGATGACCTCTTTTACACTGAATTTCAATGATGGGCCATTAAAACTCCTCTTCCATGGTTTAAAACGTCTAGCCTTCAAATAAAACCTTGCCCTGCCAACCTGGAAATTGAGCGTTCCTTCTAAAAGAGCTAGCATCCAGCACTGGAAGAACTGAGGACTTACATGTAAAAATGTTTTTTTTTTCCAGGACCTATTTGAGAATTTCCTAGTCCCTGATAGAAAGGGTATAAATTGTGTTCTATGGCATAAGTGTAGAAGCTACAGTGGTGTGACAGCAAGGATATGAGCATTCAACTGAGACATTCCACTTTAGGATGAGTTTAGGCCCTGAATATCTACTCAGTGCAATTTTCAATGTTCAGCAAGTCATAGAAAGGATTAAAGATATTGAAGTTTTAGATTTTGACACATAACTACCAGGAAAAATTGTCACAGGTAAATGATGAATTACAATAATATTTAAATATGCATGGACTAGGTGCTTGTTTTTTCAAAAGTAAACTGGATGTTAGGTGTTAAAACCTGTTCAACTGTTGCTTGAAAAGAAAATTAAATATGTGTTAGTTCCGTCCCTCCTTACATTGGCTGGAAGTCCCTAATTAAGAATTTTGTTTAATAACTGGGCATATATGTAATGGACTGATCCAACTGGTACCAACACTAAAGGCACAGAATTATATTAGTAAATTTGATCAGTAAGAAGCATAAACATCAACAATTTCTCTGTGGCTGCTATAAGATCCAGAAATTCTTTCCTTCATCAGAGAAGCTTACTGCCCCGGTTTGTCTGAGACTGAAGGAGTTTCCTGGACACAGGGCTTTCATTTTAGAACAGGGACAGTCCCGGGAAAACCAGGATGAGCTGATAACACTGTAAGAGTATCTGTCATAAGAGGGGGACTTGCAGAGGAGGTGCCACCACCAGGCACTCATGGGGCACAGGTCACCCACCGTCTGGACATCTGGGATGATCTTGAGCCCTCTGTCTGTGTTTGCAAGTCTTTCCACTTCCCATATGAGTCTAGGAACAGCAGATTTCCAAGGGTCTCTCTGCCCAGCAGTTGCTAACCCCTCACCTATCAGTAGTATTTTCTGGTTTCAGGAACTATTTTAACAAAGCTAGAATAATGCTGGATCTTGTATTTACACCTTGCATTTCTTCAAAAACTATTCTAGGAATTATTCCTAGAAGAGAAACTAAATAACTCCAGCTATAGATGGATTTATATAAGTTCTGATTTGAATGTATTTCAGGAGAGATTTCCAGTTGACTTTAATGAAATTTTAGTCAGCATCTGCAGCAGATGCTTGTGATGGCCTGCCGTATCCCTTCATCCTCACCATCGCAGTGCCGGCCAGCGGTGTCCTTTCACCAAGTGCTTCTTTTGGCCACCAGAATCTACTTTGCAGCCCACATAGGGTAAGCTGGAAATGCTGGGGAATTTACACCCCCCAGGAGCAGCCCTCACCCCACAGCAGGAGCTTGTGCATTGACCACCCATAGCTCTCTTGCCTTGGGTGGAATCTGAGGTCCAAGTTCTACATTGGCTCCAGATTGTCCCCAAGAAAGTAAGCCCCATCTGCTCCCAGGGGTAATGTTCTTGATGATGGCTCTCTGCTTGGCTGCTTTCCCCACACTCTCCACTTCCCCACTGCCCTCCTGATGTTTTCTTCACCTCCAAGTAAAGCAGCTGCTCTGGAAGCTCCATGCCGGGGTCTGTTTCTGGGGAAGCCCAAACTAAACCTCTCCCATATGTTGTTTAAGAGCAAATATGAAGTAGGTTCTTGTCTTTCGGTTCAACCTGCTTGTTTCCTTCAGAGCCCTTACTACAATACTTAATTTTTGTATTTGTTTACTTGTTTACTGTCTGTCTCCTGAACAAGGTTAAACTCCATGAGTTCAGGCAGTATTTATCTTTCTCAAGTTCCGGAACTTAACAAATGTTTGTTAAACAAGTGAATGAAAGGATGAATTCTAAGGAAATTGCTTTAAGGCCAACAAGCTTAATGGCCAATTCACTAAGTTATGTTGCTTGTGTGCATATATGTATGTGTGTGTGCATGAGCGTGTACTGTGTATATGTATGCATGAGTGTATATGTGTGTATCTGTGTATGTGCATATGCATCACATTTATCTAAAATAAATGCTATACAAGAATATCCTCCAGGCAGCCCTGGTCCCTGAGCCTGTCTGATTCCAGGGCCTGAGCTCTAACCACTATACTGACTTTTTCTTCATTTGAAAAACAAAAACAAAGTTATGACCTATAAGATTCCCACCATAGTGTGCAATACAGCTTTGAGAAGCATAAAACATTCCCACCTCTGACAGTTCTGTTCACATCCATGCATGTTAAACAGGAAGACTATGACCTCTACAGACATTTCCAAGAACATGATGTCCACGGTCTTAACCAGCTTTCTGGCACAAATCTTTATCTCCATAAAGCACTTGGGTACCAATAAGTAAAAAAGCCAGTGCGATGCTTTCAGGATCCTCATCCAAGAGAACAGTTGTGAGGTCACAGCCATGGATGGGTGAAAGTTGCAGGGGGAGCAAGAGCAGAAGCTCAACTCAGACCATACATACTAGCCCAGTGACTCTCAACTTGTCTCCCTAGGTACCTTCCTCCTTCTTTCTTTTTTAGACTCCCATCCAACACATCCCACCTTTTCCTCATTCAAAGTAACTTCCACACTTTTCTTTATGTCTTAACACCTGCCGACATCCATGCCCATGCACCCTCTCCTTTAAGTGCCTCTCTTAAGTTGGGTTCCCCACAAACAGACTCTGAAGCAGGGATTCAGGTACACAGGATTTCTTAAGGAAGTCACTGTGGGGAAATGGCCAAAGGTCAGAATGCTTCCATAATGCAGATAAAGGTGTGGAACTTGGAACACCGGGTCCTGACGGGATGGAACACTGTCCTGGCAAGCACATGATTGTTTGCAGAAGGAAACATTTGAACCTTGTATGGCATGCCTGAGATTAATGTTGATGTGGCAGTTCAGGTGATAAACAACTTACTAACAACCCTGAAAGATACTTGCTGTTTTGAAGCTTCGCAATAAATACAATGAGGAACTCAGGGTCGAGGCTCTTGTCCTTTGAGACACGAGTTCCCTGCTCTTATCTTACAAGACTCTTCTGTGTGAGTGTCTTTATTTTTCAGATTCGTGGTGCCTTCTTCGGTCCCTCAGGCTGAGCTGGTCTCAGCAAGTCACCTTACAGGAAACTTGAAAGGGCAAAAGAGAAGAACGATAGGGCAGAAGGAGTGGAAAAAGATGTGGTCTCAGCTAGAATTGAGCTTCAGCTTGATCCCAGGAGAGCTCTGGAGTGTGAATTGCGCCACAGAGTTGGTCCCACTTTGAGGCAATGAACCAATCTCAGTCCCCTGTGTCAGTCGATCACGGCTTTGAAGCTGCCTGGGGACAGGGTCTGTAGCACTCCCCACCCCCCAGCAAGGCAGCCCCCTCTAGCTAAGGATCTCATCTGAGGCAGCTGTGAGTCATTGGCGGCATGCACATACACAGCACCTGAAGCACAGGGGCACCAGGTGAGTAATGGGGTCTGGATAAGTACCAACAGCAGACACAACACAGGTCAGTGAATTATTTTGCAATATGGCGACACTGGAAAAAACTTAGGTCTTAGAACTACCAATGTACTCATTTGTAATTATACATCTCACATTTTGCATGTCTTTTTTTGCCCTCCCTCTCCATCTTTAAGGTTTTTTAAAATTTCTATAGAGGTAACAGATAAACAACACAAAATTTCCCATTTTAACCACTTTCATGTACAATTCAGTGTTATTAAATACATTCACAATATTGGGCTACCAATACCACCATGAATTATCAAAATGCTTTCACCACCGCAAACTAAAACTCTGCATCCATTAAGCAATAACTTCCCATTTCCCCTCACCTCAACCCCTCGTAACCTATAATCTATTTTCTGTCTCTGTGTATTTACTTATTCTAGGTATTTCATATAAGTGAAATCATACAATGTTTGCTCTTTTGTGTCAGACATTTTTCACTCAACCTGATGTCTTCAGGGTTCATCCATGTTGTAGCATATCAGAACTTCATTCCCTTAAATAGCTGAATGACGTACCATTGTATGCATATAACACATTTTATTCATCATTTCTTCAGTTGATGGACATTACACATCTTTTGTTGGCTGAATTAAAAGCAATGGTTATTTTATTTCCCTCCCTTGAAAGAATCCTTTGCCATCTTTCATCTACATTAATTTCTTCCCAGTAGTCTATAATCATTCTTTAGTCACACATGTCAAAAACAAACAAAAAGCCTACACTGGCTTGAACTTATGTTTATCTATATCCTATCATTCCTATTATTAGTTGAGCATTTATTATTTTCCAGTCACTAATCTAAGCTCTTTATATGCATTATCTCATGCAGCGCTCATGTAAACAGAGGAGGTACTACTAGTCCCAAAGTAAAACACTCTGGGGCTTCAAAAAAATAAGTAAGACTCTTCTGAAGCCAATATAAATAGATACCAAAATGTGACAAAGAAAAAGAGAGAAAGAAAGAAAGCAAAAAAGAGGAGCAAAGAATAAAGTGTAGACCAATCTCATTATAAAGAAAATATTGACAAAAAATGCAAACAGGAACAGTTTAAGAACCCATATTACCACTACAATTACATAATGAATACATGTAAAATATCCAACACAATTAGACAAGAGAAAGAACAAGTGGCATAAATATTAAACTATCAGACAGGTATAAGCAAGAATACTACTATTTGCACATGATTCATTTGTATACCTGAGAGTCTAAGAGATTCCACTTCATTTTAGAATTCGATGATCATATACTTTCCTTAAAGCCAATCTTTTTTCTGATCTAGATTTTCCTTAATTTAGATATGATGTCCATCTTGAATATCTCTGAATATCTGTAGCAAAAATGCTTCTTAGTGAAAGTAAAATTCCTAAGAGATTTTTGTTCTCTGATAGGTCTCCTTTTTTGAGTTTGTTTTTCTCACTTGTAGTTTTCCCAGATGATGTACATGTGTGTAGGGCAATCTAGGTGTGCCCAATATTCAGAACTGAGAACAATTCTGTCAGAATACATGTGGAGCCCTGTTGTAATATTTGAATTCCCGGGAAAAACTTTACATTGAGGGTGACTTGATGATGTTATAGTAGGATATCTGGGGCTAAGCAGTGCAGGAAGAGAGCTATCAGATAAATAGTCAGCTGCATAGCAGGAAAATTCATCATTGTACTAAGATGGGGGCTGGCTGCCACTGCGCCATTTTTCAAATTCTTTCTGTGATTGATGGGTATTTTAGATGAATTTGCATGTTAGTAAAATACAGTGTTGCCACATGTGCTCCTTTTGTAGATAGAGCTGAAATATAGTTTTTCCAACTGCTAAAAAAAATTAAGAGGAGATCATATAATAACTTCAGTTGCTGTGATTTGGATGGTAATGTCAACTCTCTACTATATTAAATTGTAATGATTTTGAAGGCAATATGCATCTCAGCTGGGACGCCTAAAGTAGGAATAAACAGAAGGAGTGTGGGCTGGTAAGGAAGCAAATAATCTTGCAGAGTATTTTCAACTCTCAAAAACTAAATTTGAAAGTAAGCTTTGCCATAACAGGAAGTATTAAAACTATTCTGAATGTTCATTAACCATATCAACCTCTCTGAGCAAAGCTAAGATTTACTTCGTTGGAAGCTGTAGTAGTTACAGAAAATTTAAAAATGCAATTTCTTTTTGGCCATCAACTCTTAGTGAGCATTACAAACTAATCACAGACAAAATAGAAATAGGGGATCAGGAGAAACATTGAAAAGATCAGATATAAGTGTATTTTTCTAAGTTCCTTCATCTGCTGGTTTAGTGAGCCATTTTTGTGGGCTTCATTAAAATGAAGACACTACTAATAATAATGAAGTGAAGGGATAAGTGGATAAAGCAAAGAATATATACCTAGTATGCTATCTTTTGTGTAAGGGAGTTAACAAAATAAAACACCATAAATGGATCTGCTTATTTTTGCAAAAAGAAACTCAGAAAGGATAAACCAAAAACTAATGAGAGTGTTTGCCTAACAGAGGTGGGTGGGGATAAGGTGCAAGCGTTGGGGACCACAAACTGACTTTTCTATGAGTATTTGGTTTGTATCGTTTTGGCTATTGGAACAATGCCATGCTTTATAGGAACAAATAATAAAGTTGAAAAATGAATAAGGATAGGGTGTATGGGTAGGTCAGTGGTAGAACACTCGCCTTCCACATGGGAGACCCAGGTTCAATTCCCGGACCATGCACCCCACCCCCCCAAAAATGTGAATAAAGAGGACTTCTAAAATGCACTTTAGAAGTCATAAACAAATGGGCTTAACTATATTTCAAATTAATAACTAAACTGAACTGAAGGGAAAAGTAAAAGGAACCAATCCAAGCAGCACAGTATTCAATTATATGCCCTCAGCCTAAAATTTTTGAAAAGCTGCAAACAAATACTGAACTGGTTAGTAGAGTTTGTTTTTCTGCTTTGTTTTTCCACAGTGATGTGAGTTGGTAGCTCTGAAACCACATCTATACATTCTAGCGTTGAGCAAATAAGTAAATATATTGCGAATGGGTAAAGTGAAATGACATCTGTGGTGCTGGATTAAAATTAAAAGCATAGTGGTAGATGA
Organism: Tamandua tetradactyla; assembly: GCF_023851605.1. Classification (NCBI taxonomy): domain Eukaryota; kingdom Metazoa; phylum Chordata; class Mammalia; order Pilosa; family Myrmecophagidae; genus Tamandua; species Tamandua tetradactyla. Next base: position 47,404,526 of record NC_135341.1, on the reverse strand, counting down.
ATCATGTCCACCACAAGGACATGTTCCAGTCCTAACCCCTGTGGTCCTGTGGTTGGGAACCCAGGCATAAATAGGATCTTCAAAAATCCTTTTAGGACGAGGCCAGGAGCCCCTCCGTGCCACACCCTGGTTCTCGGTGGGAATGTGAGCTGTTGGGCCCAGGACCTCTTCCCTGTGCTCCCTGCTGCAGACCTGCCCTGGCTGCATCACTGCACCAGGAGTGCTTCCTTAAGAACAGGGCTGGGGAACAGACCAGGGAACTGGCAGATTCGGAGAGGAGCCAGGAATTAAACCTCAGCTAATGAACCTTATTCAATCTGTAAGAACCTTGATGAGAGTGCCACTGATGAGAGCAAATGCAATTGCAATTTTATTACTTTAGCTTTTAATTTTTTAAAATTTTGTAATGTAACATATATACAAAGCAAAGAAAGGAAAAGGCAGTAGTTTTCAAGGCACTCTTCAACAAGTAGTTATAGGAAAGATCCCAGATGCAATTGTATTACTTTAATTATTTGGGTGCGGTAACATGGGGGAAAAATGGAGATGTGGAAGAAGAGATACAAGCAGAAGTTATTATTTCAGTCATAATTGGAATATAGATACTTTAGCTGGTCAGCCTTGCACTTGACAAAAATGTACAGCTGACAATCAAATAAGAGTTCCTATTTATCTGATTTATTTTAAACGTTGCACCTGTGGTTTCATTACAAAGAGATCAGATTAATTGTATATAACAGAGGCGGTAGCTATTCAGAATTGAAATGCATTTGATTGCTGGCTGTTACTAATAGTCCATGCTGCGGTAAAGTTTGTTAGAAAGGTACAGGGCTGTCATGTCTACATTCATAGAGATTTCTCTCTCTCTCACTTCTCAGGGATGAGGTTGGGTGTTTTTTCCAAACTCCTGGCTAAAGGTTTCCTTTTGGGTTGCCTAACCTGGAATTTGCTTGGGGACAGAGAAGCAGTGTGGCAAGATGAAGCACAGTCAAGCAGAACATAGCCACCTGGGGTGAAAGACTGAGCCTGCGGCATACAGCATGGTGCTCAAGACCTAGGAGGAATAGCTGTGGAGAGAAGCTCTGTTTCTTAGGGAAAGCATTTGTGCATACTGGGGACACTAATACTGATCATGTAGAAACTAAAAAGATTAAAAGAGAATACTATGAATAATTGACACCAACAAATTAAATAATATAGATGAAATGGAAAAATTACTAGAATTGCACAATTTACTTAAACTGACTCAAGTAGAAATAAAAGATCTCAAAAGACCTATAACAAGAGATTGAACTGATAATCAAAAACCTCTCAACAAAGAAAAGTCCAGGACCAGATGGCTTCACAGATGAATTCTACCAAATATTCATCAGACTTTTTCAAACTCTTCCAAAAATTTAAAGAAGAGGGAACTCTACCTAACTCATTCTGTGAGGCCAGAATTACTCTGATGCCAAAACTAGGATAAAGACATCACAAGAAGAGAAAAATACTGACCAGTTTCCCTTATGAAAATAGATGTGAACAATCTTATCAACATATTAGCAAATTGAACTCAATAACATATTAAAAGGATTATGCTCCAAGGCCAAGTGGAATTTATGCCAGGAATGAAAGGGAGGTTCAACATAAGAAAAGAAATCAATGTAACACAACACATTAGTAGAATGAAGGGAAAATGTCACAGTACCATCTCAATTGATGGGTAAAAGGCATTTGACAAAAACTAACACTTTTTCTTGATTAAAAAAACACTTTGAAAATTAAGGAAAAAGAAGAACTTCTTCAACACGATAAAGGGAATATATAAAAAACCCACAGCTATCATCATACTCAATGATTAATGACTAAAACTTTCCTCCTAAGATCAGGAACAAGACAAGGATGTCCACTTACGCTACTGGTATTCAACATTGTACTGGAAATTCTAGCCAGAGTGATTAGGCAAGAAAAAGAAAAGACATTCAAGTTGGAAAGGAAGAAGTAAGACTATTTCTATTTGCAGATGACGTTCTTTTACATAGAAAATATATACACAAAGTTGAATTACTGGTAGATTAAATCATTGGATGTCAAAGTTAAGCTCTTAAAATAAAAAAGCACTATTATTAATAGGATGGGAGAAAAACCTTCCAAAATGAGGCATAAAACACAGAAGAATAAGGGAAAAGCTGAGAAATTTGAAACCCTCCCAATTTAAATTTCTCTAGTAAATTGAATTATAACTCAATGAAAGCCATACTGACATAAATAAATGAGTGAAGGAACAAATAGATAAGTACAGAAGGGACAAAAATTCCTTACAGAAGAAGTTTAAATAATAATAAATGCAGATATTCTTCCCTACTCCAAGAAGTGGAGCTTAATTCCTCTCCCGTTGAGTGTGGACTGGAGTTAGTGACTTGCTTATAATAAATAGACAATGGAAAGGGAAATATAGTGACTTCACAGTGGAGAGATCTGGGAGATACCACCTTCCCCAAGTGAGTGAGGCTAACATCATCAGTGATAATTCATGTTGACATCATGTGCCCCCAGAGAGGATGTACTGAGAAGGGCACTTTATCTCTGTGCTGTTCCTCCCCAAAATCTATAAGCCTGGTCTAATCATGAGAAAACATCAGACCAACCCAAACTGAAGTATATTCTACAAAATGCTCAATAAGTACTCTTCAAAAGTGTCAAGGTAATGAAAAACAAGGAAGACCTGAAAATACATTGCAGATTGGAGGGAAACAAAGGAAATATGATCACCAAATACAGGGTTGTATCCTGGATGAGATCTTTGAACACAAAAGAAGGGCATTAGTGTGAAAATTAATGAAATCTGAATAAAGTCTGTACTTCTGTTAATAATACTGTACCAATGCTAATTTCTTAGCTTTGAAAAATGTACAATGGTTTTGTAAGATGTTAACATTAAGAGATGCTAGGTGAAGAATAACATTAAGAGAAGTTCGGTGAAGGAGCTCTCTGTGCTATCTTTGCAGTTGTTTTTTATTCTAAAATTATTTTCAAAGTATGAAGTTAAAAATGCTTTTTAACAACAAATATTATTCGGAAAAACTTTTCTCCACTAAAAAAACTGACACATGAAAAGGTAATATGAGCTTTGTGGCAGAATGGAAGAAAACTTACAGTATATATATAATTAATCAGATATGTAAAGAGCCCCTGAAAAAACAATAAGAGAAAGGCAAACAACTCAGCACAAAACTGGATTAAGTAAATGAACTAGGAAAAAAAAAAGCTCAAAGGGAGAAATACCTATGGCCAATATCTCTCAGTGAATATTCTGAATATCAACAGTATGCAGAAAAATGCAATGTAAGACAAAAAATGACAACATCAGATTGGCAAAAAAATTTAAAAGAAATGCTAATAACAGGGACTCGGTGACATAAGGATTCTCTTATACAGCTGGTGTAAATTGGCACAATAGTTTTAGAAGGCAATTTGGCAATGTCTATCAAGGTTTTAAGTTGGAATATTCTTTATTCAACATCTCCCTACCCCATATTAGTGACAGACCCCTCCAATAGTAAATGTTAGAATTGCCATAGCCCAAAAAACCCCAAAGAGAGGTACTGAAAGATCAAAGGTGATAGTGAAATTATACATAGAAGCTAAGACTTAACAAATATATATGAATGCTGAATCATTAAACTGATATCTCTCTTAGTCTCCAGTATTTTAGAGCAGCTAGAAGTAAAAACCTAAAATGGTGAAATTGTAACCCATGTCAAAGTCTGAAATATGTTCTACAAATAATTGTGGTACTATGCTTTGAAATTTATAGCTTTTTTGTATATATGTTATTGTTCACAAAAAAAGTTGATTGTGATTATAAAAAAGCATTTAAGCCCTCTAGCCTCCTATATTCTGGAGCAGCTAGAAGGAAAAATATGAAAGGATCATATGGTAGCCCATGACAAGCTCTGGGATCTATCCTGTAACCACTTTTTGATGAATGCTTTGAAAACTATTGCTTTTTTATTTCTTTGCTTTGTATATGTGCTATACTATACAATTTAAAAAGTTAAAAAAAAAAAGTTAGAATGGGCATAGCCCAAATGCCCCTACAGAGTGTGAGAAAGATCAGAGGGAGGACGGTGGAATTATACAGAGAAAGTTGATTTAATAAATCAGTGCTAAATCATTTTACTGATATTTCTTTTAGCCTCCAGTGCCTTTGAACAGCTAGAAATAAAAACTTAATATTGTGGAGTTGTAACTCATACCAAACTGTGAAATCTGATCTACAACTATTTGTGGCGATGTACTTTGAAATGTACTGCTTTTAGGTATATATGTTATTTAAAGGGAAGGAGTATAACAAAGAAGATAGGATTTAACAAATGAGTATGACTTTTGAATCATTTCTGTCAGTCTCCAGTGTCTTGGAGGCGCTAGAAGGAAAATCTGAAATTGTGGAACTGTAACCCATACCAAACTGTGAAATCTGTTCCATAACTACTTGTTAAAATGTATGTTGAAATTTATTGCTTTTTTTTGTATGTATTTCATAATTTAAAAAACGTTAAAAAATAATTCCACAACTAAGAATACATTCTAGAGAAATGTTTTCATTCTTGCACAGGGGTATTTGTAGAAGGATGTTAACTGAATTGTTCAGAAAATTGTAAACAATCTAAACGTCCATAAAAAGGAGAATTTAAAGTAGATAAGTACATGAGTATGTGGAATTCTTAAAAGCAAAGAAAGAATAGAATGGAATTGAATGAAACGGAATAGAATAGAAATAGATAGTTATGAGTATAGAGATAGAGATAGATAGATGATAGATATGGATAGATAGATGTAGTTTTGCTGTCTTCTCTTCCTTGAATATGATTATTGTTTCTGTAATTTAAGAAATATAAGCAACAAGGGCAGTTTTGAAGATGGGTAAAACTGAATGATTTCCTTATTTTTCTGATTGATTTATTTGGCCCAGATTTATATACTTTGAGAACTGTAGTACAAGAAAACTAATCTTTATAAGTATCTGAACCTTGCCATCTCCGAGATGAGTAGTTTCTTCTTTTCTTTTATCAGTCTTAATAAAGAATATATCATTATTCTCATCTTACATGAAACCAAGAAACTCTATGTTCTGAGTGAACTAATGCTAGAAGAAAACTTATGTTTGCTTGTTCAGGGCTGCGGGCCTGCATGTGTGTTCATTGTTTTGTGTGTACATGTATTTGGTGTTGCATGTATGCATATTCATTGTTTTATGGGTATCTGTGTATGTATTCATTGCTGTGTGGGTTGGTGTGGGTATGTATATATTTGGTTATGTGTTGTGTGTCTGTTTGTGTCAAAGGGTTGCTGTTACTCACCCATCCAAGAATGGTACAAATCTCCTGCAATCCTTTTCTTTCTTTTCACATATCCCCACCCATGACAGCTGCATTGGCATGTGAATATATTTGTTCTGGCCAAATGATTCTGTCTGAATGACCACATTGCTGTTTTTTTAGCAGCTATGTGCCAAACTCAATCAGGGATAAAGGGGGAAGGGTGTTTCCACACCATATCTATAGCCACTATCCTGGCCAGTCTCAGTTTAAAATATTTTGTTTTACCTACAAATCACTTAGAGATTCAAATAACAGGGCCATTAAAACCATATTGCAGAAGGCTATTCAGCAAAAAAAAAAAAAAAAAAAAAAAAAATGGATTCAACCACTGATATTTGCTAGTATATGGGTAAACTTCAAAAGCACTATATTAAGTAAAGAAGTCAAATTTCAAAGACTTTTTATGCTATAATTCCATTTATATGAAATGACCAGAAAAGACAAATCTGTAGAGACAGAAACTAGGTTAGTGGTTTCCTGAGGATGGATGGAAATGGAATTGATTATAAACCAACAGGAGGGATCTTTGGGGTGATGGAAATGGAATTTCTAGGACTGAATTGTGGTGATGTTTTCAACAGCTCTGTAAATTTACTAAATACCACATACATTTAAATAGGTGAAGGTAAATTATATCTTAATAAAAATATTGGTACAATATTTCAAAGACAGAACTGTGAGATCAGGTTAAATTTACACCACTGGGATGTTCAGTGTCACAATGAAGCCAGCAGAAAACCAAGGGTCCAGGGTTCAATATAGCATGTAGAAAAGATAAGGAAGTCTGATTGGTTCAGTTTGCTAAAACTGCTGGAATGCAGTATACCAGAAATGGATTGGCTTTTACAAAGGGGATTTATTAAGTTAGAAGGTACAATTCTAGGGCTGTGAAAATGTCCAAATTAAGGCACCAACAAGAGGATACCTTCTCAGAGGAAAGGGGCTACTGGCATACAGAGCTCCTCTGTCATAAGAGAAGGCATATGGTGATGTCTGTTGATCCTTTGATCCAAAATGTCTCTGTAGGCATTTTCTTTCTTTTTTTAGCTTCTCTCAGCTCTTGTGGGTCCTTCTGGCTTCTCTTGGAGCATTTTCCTTCTCTCTTAGCTTCTCTCAGCTCTGAGCTGTCTCCAAAATGTGTCTTTCTTAAAGGACTCCAGCAAATGGGTAAGACCCACCTTGAATGGGTGGGGTCACATCTCCAGGGAAACAACCTAATCAAAAGGTCCCACCCAACAATAGTCTGTCCCCACAGGATTGGATTAAAAGAACGTGACTTTTCTGGAGTGCATAACAGTTTTAAAGCAATGTACTGATGGAAAAGGACTTCGTTGAGCTTGTTATATTAAAACTGCGGTATAAAGGATTTTAAATTGCTTTACTTCATCTCTTCTTAACTATTTGCAAGGTGATAATCATACACATGTGTGACCTGCAAACAGGGAAATCACCAAACTGGTGTATATGAACTGTACGGTTTTAGAAGATAAGGAGGGTACAGAACACCAGTAGAAATTAAAGTTGAGGAATAAGGGAGTAGAAGTGTAAAGTCTTGGAACTAAATGTTGATACATGCCTGTGGATGACTTACTCTGTTAAGAAAAGCAGGGGAATCAACATTTGAAGAAATGATAGGATATTTTTCGAGATTAGATCTGAATTATGGCCTTATAAGAATTGTTAGATCCTTTTTAATAACCTCTTAATGGCTAGCCCCAGGGGGAAAAATGGTGGAATACTAATTAAGCAACTTGTATTTTGATCAAATTCTCACAATAATTTCAGGATTTACAGTAATATCCTCACTGTGGGATCCATGTCCCTATTTCTGCCTATTTACTAAGAAAATGTCTCAGGAAAGATCGAAGTGTTGATGATATTACAACCTAATGGCAGGCAAATGTAATATTAACGTCATCAAAGAAAGGAACCCAGACAATACAGGAAAGGGTAAATTTAGCAAGGTAGAAATGGATAGGCAAAGTCCCAAATTGCTGAAAATAAAGAAAGTATAATAAAATGAAAGCCCAGAGAATGTGATGCAGGAGTGGTCTAGTTTGCTAGCTGCCAGAATGCAATATACCAGAAACAGATCAGCTTTTAAAAAGTGGAATTTATTTTAAATTGCTAGTTTACAGTTCTAAGGCTGAGAAAAATGTCCCAATTAAAGCAAGTCTATAAAAATGCCCAAATTAAGGCACCAACAAGAGGTTAACCTTCACTCAAGAAAAGCCAATAAAGTTCAGGGTTTCTCTCTCAATGACAAAGGCACATGGCGAGCATGGCAACGTCTGTAAGCTTCCACTCCAGGCCTCTTGCTTTATGAAGACCCCTGGGGGCATTCTCCTTCTTCATTTCCAAAGGTCGCTGGCTGGTGGACTTGGTTTTCTCATCATTCTCTCTCGTGGCTCTCAAAAAGAGGCTCTCTCCAAACCGCTTCTTCTTTTAAAGGATTCCAGTAAACTAATAAAGGCCCACATGGAATGGGTGGAATCACATCTCCCTCTATTCAAAAGTTAATACCCACAATTGGGCGAGTCACATCTCCACGGAGACAATCTAATCAAGTTTCCAACACACACAGTGCTGAATAGGGTCTAAAAGAGATGGTCACTCCTACAAGATTGGATTAGGATTAAGCCATGGCTCCTCTAGGATACATAAATCCTTTCAATCCAGTACAAGGGAAAGACAAAAATATCAATAAGTGGTACAATTGAGAAGAAATTCCACCTAGAGACAAACAATCCATCCTTCATATCACCCTTCATAAGAGAATTAGTATTTGTTAAGCATCTCATATTTACTAAGAAAGGCCACCTGTGAAATATACTTTATTAACACCACATCAACAAAAAAGAAAACTGAGGCTCAGAGAGCAGCATCCTTAAGATCACACTGCCAAGCACTGAGTGATAACTCCAGGACTTGACTTCTATTCTGTCTCATTCAAAAATTGGTGTCCAGGTCATTCTCACCTACTTTTTCCAGGAAAGAAGGGATCTATTTGGGATTATTTAAAATGCAAATTTAATGGCTCAAATAATGTTGTAAGGTTAACTCTTCCTACCACCATTTATAAAAATATTCTTTTATAAGCGTAACATTTACTTATTTATTTAAGCTTATTTATTTACTTAAGCTTTATTTAAGCTTATTCTATTATAAGCTTAACATGTACTTATTTATTAAGCTCCTAGGAAAATAGCTGGCACATCACTGGCCATAAGCACAAGGAGGCCAAATGGCAGGAAGTAGTCTCAAGTGGTGAGTATTTCCAAAATTCAATAGATCCCATGCTATCCTGAAATTTTAAGAATTAAAATGTTTTTTCAGGTTTATATCACAAGAAAAAGAAAAAAAAATTGAATACCTATGAACTCAGTGATATTATATGCTTTAAGAAAGCTTTAGGACCTGCCCATGGATGGATTCTCGCCACTCTACTGTAGCAGGTGATGACCAAGGAAATCATCATTATTCCAGCCTGTGGAATCTTCACACCACCTGACTCCACACCACGACATCTGCTCTTTGCAGTCCCATTCAGACTCCCTATCATCATCCCACCATAACCCATTTGCCTCAAGTTCAAATCACTTGGGACTTTTCACCTCAGAAGGCTTGAGTTTGGTATTCTTTCCCCTTCCTGACTTCACTCTTGATAACATGGTCTCTATCCCTCCTAGTAGTTATATCATCCAATGGTCCAGAAATTTAATAAAAAATATCAAACTATTTTCTCTGGGTGGTAGGACACCTGAAATTCATTTAGTTTGGCACTTAGAGATAGCAGACATAAATATTTTTTAGAGAGCAATGTTCACACTGTTTTATATTGAATTTAGAAGAATTAAAAATAGCCCTCTCTGGTCCCTGGTTACATTTCAATCCTATGGTATAGGTATGTGCAATCCACAGTAAAAGTCACATGGTGAAATAGATGGCTTGCTTACCAAATCTCTTTCTCTGATCCACCCTTCTCCAGGGGTGGGAGGCAGAACTGAGGAAACCTTCTGGTCCTCAGTTTTCGTAAGTGTCTTCTGGCCATGTGCATCACTGTTCCCATGAGCTATGTGGTTTCTGGTCTGCGTGGGGAGTGGATACTAAAGAAGGGGTCATTTCGAATACTATTTCATTAAATGGGAGTCCATTAAAGAATGGAAATTTCATTGCAGGACCTAATGATATAACATAAGAATATGGATTTAGAAGTAGAAAATTGGGATTCAGACTTAGCATTTCCATTTATCACGTATGTGTTCTTCTCAAAGCAAATTTCCCCTCACTAAGATAGATTTTTCTGTCTCTGAAGCAGGAGTGAGTGTGACAATATTTCCTGTACAGAGTTGAGAATTAAATGACATATTAGAAAATACCTAACCCATAGAAAATTATCTTTAGAACATTTTTTAAAGTTACCAATAAGAAGGTTAATGGTTGAATACAATAATACATCTTTGAAGATTTGTCACTGTTTGCTTGAGGAATTTTTAGTCTACACTGGTAAGTGAATTTTTACAGAAATCCCACAGAAGAAATCTTGGTTTGTGATTCTTGCTTTCCCTTTTCTTACAGGTGCCAGACTTGAGTCATACAAGCATCCTTACTGTCCTTCTCTGTGAAGCACATTTATTTCTTACCCTTACACTGAGAGTTGAAGCCTTTTAATATCTCAGCTTAAGTACGTTAGGAGTTAACAAGGGGTAGCAATGTGGAGGCATCGCCAACATTTATATGCTGACATGCAAAAGAAGCTAGTCCTCTACAAAGAAAATGAACTAGATCAGCCCCAGAAGAAAATTATCTATAGAATGAGGAAGAAACAAGAGCATACACCAAAAATTCTACACCAGATGTCATCCATATGGCAAGAAGATAAAATGGAATTTAAATTCTATTAGGGGTGTTAAACATATACCCTTTACTTTTTTGCCTTGTTTTTGTGCTTTCTTAACTAAATCCTTGATATTTTTGAATATGGATACATACCTAGCAGTTAGAGCCTACCTAATTAGCCATTTGAAATCAATACTGGAATATCCTGTAGCATGTGAATATATTCAGAGAGCCATGCGGAAGAAAATTAGGTGAGAATCAGGCAAATGTAATTGAATGAGGATCAAAAGTCTGAGTTACATAACTCTGAAGAACAAAGACATTCCAAAGGCATTTGGCCACGGGATTTCCTTATCTCTGTCCATCTCAGCCCATGAGCTATTCAAAGATGACCTAACTGATCATCTTTATTTCAGGAAGAGAAGGACCAAAGACTTAAAGCCCTTGTTCCAATCCATACATGTGAGAACTCTGCAGTCAGTATTGCCTTATAGTACCAGAACATACAACTGGAGTCCCAAACTTGCCCCAGTGAATAATTATGGGACCCTGCAATGGGTAGGGCCAAAGTAGATTTGAAAAGACAAACTTCACAAGATTGTGGAACTCCTATGAAAAGAATTCTATGCTTTGAGAAACAATAAAAGTAGGGAAAAATAACAGAAGAGGCTCCATTCATTCCAATAAATTGTATCCCAATAAATTGATCTGTGCCCCACAACCTAACTGCCCAGAAATCTCCTTCTTATTCATCTTACGCAGATTGAAAGAAAACTGAAAATCCATGGCTCTGCCCTGACCAAGGCCATTCCTTATAGAAGACCTGAGGAACAAGTGACCAGATGTGCTGGGAACTCTATTATCAATGTTCCCTAACCAAGGAATTACTTCAGGATAATCCAGCCCATGAAAGGAAGAGGGAAAAAGGAAAGGGAAAGGGGGCAGAAGGAAAAGAACTCACAAATAGAGAAGTTGTGGCTCTAAGGGCACAGTCCTGGTTCCTGACTCCATTTAATATATTATCATGTATAAATATATTTCTATATAAGATATAGTAACATATAGTTATATAACATGTCATTACATAAATAGATAATTATATATTAATGTGCATAATTAATATATAGTTAAATATATATAATATGCTAAATAACTATAGCAATTTTGATCACAAACAGAATGCATGTATAGAATTTTTAGCTGAAAATATACATAAGGTAAAAAATAATAATTTATCTTTAAAGACAGAAAAATAGCTGAGAAGATGTTTGCAAACAATTGGAAATGAGGGCAGGATGGGAGAAAGTGTGAGTTGCTAATTTCCCATTTTCATTGGAAGACAATGAAAACTGCTTTGATAACCAAATTCTGATCTAGCAGTGTCACAATGGACTATTCCTGCCGGTTTGAGTGCAAAAGTGTTCAGCTTTTCTGGGAGGTACATTGGCATAATTTGTCAAGAACCTGAAATATTTTATAGCCGTTGACCCTGAAATTCTAATTTTATGAGTTGAACCTAAGTAAATAAACAGATGTACATGGAGTGACATGTATTCAATGGTATTTACAGCACATTTACATATATTTGCAAGAGGCTATCTAATTCCTGTGCCATCAGGAAGGTGGCAGCGCAAGTTCCATTCGAACAGGGATGCTGTGAGAGGGAAAGGCAGGGCCATTGAGAATTACACCAGGACAACAGGGACAATGTCTGCCAAACCAACATGTACTATAAGTGCCATTAGTATGTAAGACTTCTATACTCTTGGGGAAAAAAAGAGATACTTTAAAATCTACTAAATTCTAAGAAAAGGAAAGGAATGAAAAGAGTCCAAGAGCTGTGGAGCCCTTCTGGCTTACCCAGGCCGAGACATTGCCTAGTCAAAAGGCTAGAGCAACTTGGGAGGCAGCTTGCCTCGGTTTTCCAGCTTCTAGTTCCTTGCTTCCTTTCATATCTCACCTTCCAGAAACCTGCTGCTTGACAATATAACCCCTTAATAATTCTCTGCTACAGATCTAAGATCTCTCCTTCCAGAGTTTTCTTAACCATCAGGTCATCGGAACAATTTAACAATGTCTTAACCACATAGTGAAACTAATGTCCAAAAAAAGAAGTTACCACCACCAGGGGAACCCCTAATACCGTGTCAAACATTAGGGACACTCAAATCAATAGGCCAAGCCCTTGATCTTGAGGATTACTCTTGTGAAGCTTATGTATGTAGCGGAGAAGTTTAGCCTACTTATGGATATGCCTAAGAGTTACTTCTGGGGGACCTCTTTTGTTGCTAATATGTGGCCTCTCTCTCTCTCTCTAAGCTCAGCTCTGCAAGTGAAATAATTGCCCTCCTCCCTACGTGGGACATGACATCCAAGGAAGAAAGTCTCACTGGTGGTGTGGAAGATGACTTCCAGGGATGAGCCTGGTCCTGGCACAGTAGGATCAACAATGGCATCCTTACTAAAGGGGGAAAAGAAGAGTAACAAATAAGGTATCAGTGGCTGAGAGAGTTCACATAGAGTTGAGAGGCCACTCTGGAGGTCACTTTTATGCAAGCTTCAGTTAAACATTGCTACCTATCATAGCTTGCCAACCCCCAACCAAAACCATTCCAGCCAATTCTAAAGAACACATAGGTTGCTATATAAGATTTTACAAAGGTTCTGTGCACTAGGATAACTTTCCAGGAACCTACAACCTCCAGATGGGTCCCTGGACCAGAGAAGTCCTTAAATTCATAGGGGCCAGCCTCTCCAGAACATCAACTAGTTCCATCCTCCATCTCATGTTGTTGACAGCCCCTTTCAACATGAAAAAGTTAGAGTGGGCATAGCTAAATATCCCTAAAGAGTGGAAGAAAGATCAAAGGTGACTGGAATTATACAGAAAAGGTAGGGTTTAACAAATGAAGATGACTGCTGAATCATTATATTGATATTTCTTTTAGTCTCCAGTATATTAGAGAAGCTAGAAATAAAAACCTAAAATTGTGGAATGGTAACCCATCCCAAACTCTGAAATGTGTTCTATAACTAATTATTATGATGTGCCTTGAAATTTATTGTTTTTAAATACATATATGTTATTTTTTTTCACAGAAAAGAAAAAAAAAGTCGATTGTGATCATGAATTTATGGAAAATAAAATAAAAAAGCAAAACAACAACAAAAACAGAAGTTATCCAATAATGGGAGGTTACACACACACACACACACACACGCACACACACACACACACACACACCAGTCATTGTACCAGAAATGACCACACAGGGAGAGAACACCTGAGAGCATTTTGTGGAAGCTCAGTGGGTTAGCTTACCTGGAACCTCACTTGAAGGAAGATCGTCAGAGAGGCTCTCAGAGAGAGAGGGATATTGAGGTAGAGTCTTGGAGGAAGTCGTCATGAGCTAGGGCTCCAAAAAATCTCAGTGTGGCTGGATGTGGAATATAAGTTGAGAGCCAATAGAAAAGATTCCAGGAAGGGCAAGTCGGGAAGGGTATATGGGTCCTTCAGGTCCTCCGCCTCCCACAGGAACTGTTAGGTTTCAAACTTGGTACTTAACAAAGTCCCCATTATTTCTGTCAGGGTGCTGGGCAAAGGACCACCTGTGATTCGCTAGACCTCCATGTTCACAGTCTCCTTGTGCATGGATGGCAATGCGAGGCACACGAGTATGCCAAACGGCTCTTGCTTTCATTCTGTTGTGCACAGGATATGAATATCTCTGTTAGTGCTAGGAGAAATACTTTATTTCTCACTGTCTCTTTTACATTTTCTCAGTGGGAAGACTTCTTTCTTTGACCCTGGATAAAAACTTAGTAAAAAGTTTTTTTTGATTACTTTTAGGTAACAAAAGATCTTATGGTCACTTTAAAATAAAGCATGGTCTTGATTCAGAAATTAAAATACTAGGCTCATAAAATAATCTAGACTATAAACTTGATTTGTGATGCTAACTCATGTCTACTTTATTAATCAGAGCTTTCATTTTCCTTCCCTCCTATCCCTCCCTCAACCTACTAACCTGGTTTATGATCTATTTGGGTTTGAAACAGGAGATAAAGAAGATGTAAAGAGAGAAGGACAGTTCTTACTTCATGGACATTGCCATATAATGGTTTTGCACTCTCTGGGCCTCTAGAGACTTTCATACATTCTTTGAAGCTCCCTGTTTGTAGCTCCTTTGACAGGGTTGAATGTGTTGCCATTCCAGCTGATCACTTACTCCTTCCTTAGGAATATGATAGTCCACCTTCAGTTTGTCTGATGAGGGCCCATCACCCCTGCAGGTGGCAGTATTGGATAGGACCTATTTTAACTCCATTCCACCATTCCCTGGCTTGTGACCCACATCAGATTCTTGGGAAAGCATTGCATTTCCTCTTCCCTAACAAACTCTGGATGAGCAGCCTCATTACAAAGCAGCCACTTCTTTAATTTGCCCAACAGCAGCTAATCAGCCTGTGTTCATCCTTTGAATTTCTCAGCCAGACATCACTTTGTCCCTCCAACTGTAGATGACACATATCATTCTGAGATAAATTCTACTGAAATCCTTTCTCTCGACTTGATATGACAAGGGATGCACCTCCCATCTCACAGCCTAGCAACAGTGCTCTGCAAATAAGTCCTATCTAAAAGAAGACAATCTCCAATGCCAACAACCCAACCCTTTTACATTCTCAATGTCAACAAGTTACAGTCTTGTAACTGTGCTTTATTTTCTTGTTTTGAAAATATTTATTTTGGTTTAACACTTAACTTTAGTTCCTTGCTACGTAGAGTTGGGTCTAAGGACTGGCAGCCCTGGCCTTACCCAGGAGCTTGTTAGAAACACAGAATCTCAGGCCCCACTTCACATTTACTGAATCAAAATTTGCATTTTAACAAGATCATCAAGTGATTCTTATGCATGTTCAATTTTAAGAAGTGCTGCTTTAGAAACTCTTTGCCACTGCTTCTTGGTGTCTCAGTCAAAACTTCCCATTTAATTTCCTGTTATCCATTTATAGCTCAGTGCCCTACTGTAGATTTATGGGTTCTATTTTCAGAAAGAAGGCGTGCTAGTGTCTACCATTTGCAAGTCCAGATCTCAAACCAACTAAAGAATTAATGTGGATGTCCTTCTATTGAATTGAAATGTTTCTCTATTACTTCACAGACAACATACTGTAAAAAAAAATTCAGTATTTTTCCCCATACCTGACACCACTTCCAGACCCCTACCTATAGGCCTACCGATATTTCAAGATCCAGTACAGGCCATCTCTTCTAAGACTTTTTTCTTGACCATTGTAGACCACACTGATTACTCTCCCTCCAGTCTCAAACTCGTGAACATGTTATCCTTTAGCACTTACTGTATCCTGCTGTTTTCTTCATTTCATTTTATATTGCCTTAATCTGATATTTAATTTCTCATTCAGCCAACAATATTTATTGATCACTTTCTCTAATAAATGCCAATAAATGCTCTAGGAACTAGAGATATAGCAAGCAACAGATTAGATTAATTTTCTGCCCTCAGAAAACTTAACATTCTCAGGTGAGAAAACAAGACCAAAATAGGTACACAGATAAATAAATAATCATATATCATAGCAATAACTGAGAAATGATATTGCAAGTGCTAATCTCTCCCTATAACTGTGGTTCATATATCCAACGGTCTGTTCCACGTTCCACTTGGATGTCTAATATGGATCTCGAAGTTAACGTATCCTAAACTGAAGTCTTGATATTTTCACTGTAACACCCTCTTTCCCTAGTGTTCTCCATCTCAATAAATGGCAGTCTTCTTATATCCTCTCTTTTTCTCACACCCTACTTCCAGACCATCAGCAAGTCCTGCTAACTCTACTTTCTAAACATATCCAAAATATTGCCACTTCTCTCTACCTCCTCAGCTCTGTCCAGGTCACCAACTTCTCTGGTACCCCTACCCCCACCCACACCCCCACCCACACCCCCACCCACATGGGTCTCCTACTCCTACTTTTACCCCTCTGTGTCAGTGAAGAACACTTCACACGGCTTTCCTTTTACAAAATAAATCAGAACATTCCCCAGCTCAAACTCTCCAGGTCTCCCATTGTATTCACAAGTAAACCCTGGGCCTACAAGGCCCTAGAAATTCTACACCTCTTCTTTTTCCTGTAACCTCCTACCACTCTTCCACTTTCTAATCCTACCTCAGCCACTTTGGCCTGCCTGATGTTCTTTGAACATATACATCAGAACTCCCCTACCCCAGGGCCTTTTTACAACTTTTTGGACCACTCTTCCCCATGTATCCAGAAGGCTTGCTTCCTTCAGACTTCTCTCTATTCAAATACTACCTCTTAATAGAGGTCTTTCCTAATTACTCTATTGAAAATAACCTCACGCGTCACTCTCTTACTTTCTTCTTCTTCATAACACATCCAAAATCATGCGCACACACATACACATATTTATTTGTCTGTTTATTATCTGTCTCCTCCCCTAATTTGTAATTACTCTAACATAGAATTTCCAGGAAAAAAAAATCTAACTGCTCTTTGTCCAGGACCTAGAACAGTGCCTGAAGAAAGCAGATATTCAATAAATATTTGTTGAGTATGTGAAGGATAGCTAAAATACTACTTAAGTTTGTAAATTGTTTTCTTTGTTTAATAACAGCCAAAACTGTGCCTGCAATAATTTCACTGTCACTAACTTATATTTTAAAATGCTTCCTTAAATAAAATTACAGCTGGGAATTGAACTTCACCCTGGGCATCACAGCAGGAGAGTGTCATGCACGTGAATATCATCTATCATATGTGTGGCAAGAGAAGAAAAGTTTGAGAGCAGTTGCTCTAAAGCACAGTTTCTATCCTTACTGTGTAGATCTTTTTATCTAGGTGACCAAGCAAGGAGCTTGGCCTCGATTTGTCCACTGACATTCTTTGAGAGAGAGTTAGGAACATGTTGCCTCCCGTATTCATTAAGGAATGCACACTGCTAGCCCTTTACCTGCAGCAGAATAAAGGTAGAAATCTGGATGGGGGCTTTGGATCAGAAGGTATTTCCCAACTGCTAATGTTGATGTCCTTTCTATCTGGCACTAGCTGTCAATACTGATTGCACTTTAGACTCACGTGGGAGCTTTAAAGAAATAACAGTGTTCAGAATCCACTTATATGAAATAACTAGAATATGCAAATTCAAAGAACCAGAAAGTAGATTGCAGGTTACCAGGTGAGAGATAGGGCTAGAGAGGGTGAATGGGGAATTAATGCATAATGGTTTTAAGGTTTGTTTGGGGTGATGGGAAAGTTCTGGTAATGGATGGTGGTGGTGGTAGCACAACATTATGCCTGTAATTAATGCTCCTGAATTGTACGCTTATGAGTGGTTGAGATGGGTAAATTTATGTCCTATATAGGACAATTTTAACAATGTGAAAAAAGGGAGAGACTAAACAGACAACAAAAATTAAATGCAATGCATTATCTTGGACTGAATCTAATGATGGAGGAGAAAATGACCAAAAGGACATTATCGAGACAAGTGAAAAACTTGGAATATGGATATGCTTTATCTCAATGTTAAACTTCTTCAACTTAATAGCTGTTCTTAAGGTGGTTACATAAATAAGTGTCCTTGATCTGAGGAAATGTGTATGTCAATGTCGGGTGTGAGAGGAGCATGATGTATGAAACCTACTCTCAAATTATCAGAAAATAGACAGATGATAGATATACGTAGGTAGGTAAGAAAGTAGGTAGATGGATAGATAACCAATGTTGCAAAATGCTAATAGTTGGTCAACCTGGATATCTGTCCAGGAAGTACATTGGAGTTCTATGTATTGTTTCTGCATTATGTTTGCAATTTTTCTGTAAGTTTGAAATGATTTCAAAATAAAAAGTTAAAAACAAAGTAACTGTCCAGCCACATCCCTAGAGATTCTGAGTTAATTGATGGGTAAGCCTACATATTGGTATTGCATAAAAGCTCCCCAGGTGATTTCAGTTTGCAGCCAGATGGCAAGCACTGGTCTATAATCCTTGGGGTGCTAGCACCAGGGAAACACTGAGTGAGTATGCACTCCTTGGAGCACACATTCTAGGCGGGGCCTGATTCAAGGCCCTCAGTGATGAGACAATAGATCTGGAGCTTATCTCGTCCCTTTGGAGGACTTTGCAGTTGCGTGATCATGTCCCAGTTCAAGCACTGTGAACACTCTGGGGTTGGCAGCTCTATAGATGTGGAAAATTTGGAGAGGTTCAAGGAAAGAATGGATGAAAATATTTGAGGAATTGGGAATATAAAATATATAAGGCAAAAGTCAAAAGTTAGATTTTTATTTAGCCTGGAAAAGCAGATTTAGTAATTTTCTGACTTTGTATGCATAAGTCCCATATTGAGAAAAATCTAGTATACAAAAATCAAAATGTATGAAGTGTGCCTACAGGAGAGGGTAATTATTTAAACCTACACTATAAGCACAAATACACACAGAGTAATTACAGGCAGAAATTTATGTAGCCCTTTCCCATGGGTTGGGTGCTGTTTTAAGCACTGTGTAGAATGGATATAAATTAATTCATTTTTCCCCTATAAAAACCTATGAAATGGATACTAGTATTATTCTCACTTTAGAATGAGCTATTTGAGGCACTCAAAGGTTTAGTAACTTACATTTGTCACTAAATGTTACTGTATGGATCTAGAATTTAAACCCCAGCCGACTGGCTCCAGAAATCATGCTTTTGACCATTACTTTGTAAATATGCATATGGATGTATGCATGCATGTATATGTGTATGCATAAATGTTATATACAATACAGGTGCATGCGTGTGTATCTAATAGATACATAGATATGTACTGCTGTGTGTAAGTAGACACACACATATATATGTGTGTGTATAGGTGATGTTTCGGAGAACATATATACACATTTTGCTTGACAAAAAGACGCATAATAATTTATAGTATTGGAGCTCACAAGTAAGCAGGAATTTAAAAGAGAAAAACTCCTTCTTTATCATGTGACAACCCATTACAAATGCTGCGTAGTGAAAGTTTTTTGAGAAGATAAATGGGAAGGCATAAGAAGTTCAATGGAAAGTCTTGTACATTTTTTCCTGGGTTATTTTAACATGTGATAAATAAATACAATGAAAAATGTGTTCTTGTGGGATTTTCCAGCTAGATTTGAAATAAAAACAAAAGGTTAGCTTTTAAATACTAAGGATCTGTCAATCAGTGACTCAATGTCTCATTGTTCTATAATGGGTTGGTTGTTGGGAGCAAGTAGAGAGGTATTATTGGGTAGGATGGGCATGTTCTTGCTTGTACATTAACATCACCATTTTTTTTCAGTCTGTTAGGCTGGCAAAATGCAATATGCCAGAAATGGGCTGGCTTTTAACAATGGGGATTTATTAGTTTACAAGCTTACAATTCTGAGGCCTTGAAAATGTCCAAATCTAGACATCATCAAGGCGATACCTTCTTCCTGAAGACTGGCTGCCAGTGATCCTGGACTCCTCTTCACATGGCAAGGCACAGGCGCATGGTACTGGCTATCGGTCTCTTCTGGGTTTCATAGCTTTCAGCTTCTGGCTTCTGGAGCTTTGAATTCACTCTGAATTTTTGTGTCTTTCCTCCTGAGCTTCTGTGTCTTACTCTAAATCTATCTCTTCATATTCATCCTGCTTATAAAGGACTCCAGTAAGAGGAGTCCTTACTTCAGCCAGGGCATGCCTCAGCCGAGATAACCTAATCAGAAGCTTCCACCCACAACAGAGTTACACCCACGGGAATGGATTTGCTTTAACAACATGATCTTCTGGGGTCCATTCAGTTTCAAACTACCACACCATTAAAACTTCATGTAAGGTTTTGTTTTGTTTTGTGTTGATTTTCTAATGAAATAGGCTAGAGGCCTAAAGGATTGCCCAGTAAAGTAGTTGAAAGAGTGTTTTTACAAATATCATCTAAAACTTATTTTGGAAATAAAGTTTGGGTTAATAATAACAAGCTATTAAACAATGGATAGGCACATGATAATAAAAATGAAAATATTCCTCTAATTCCTGTTTGCTTACTATAGAGAAAATTTAGTAGCTTTCCCATACTTGGTTGAAATTCTTTTTTTTTTATATATAATTTGTTCATTATAATGAGACCTTGATTGAAAGGTTAATTTAAAAATAAATTCATAATATAATAGTTTGGTTAAGCTAATTAAATAGTACTAACTTTGGTGTGTAGTAATAATGAGCAAAAACATAAATTAAGGCAAAGAAGTGAAAATCTCAGAAACTTTAGAATAATGAATAATGGGAAGGCTGATACCAGTTACACTAGTCAGTGTTTCCCACTGTTGTAGATAGCTAATGAAATACTGGAATAGCAAAGATAAAAGACAAAGCTGCTTTATAGAATAGTGGTAATAAAACTCTTCTTGTAAAAGTGCAGTCACCCAATTTGGTTAAGGCCTATTAAAGATGAAATTAGCCTATTTTTAAAGGCCAGCACAATCATTCTTTCTTTAGGCTATCCTTTGTATATTAGGGTGTGTGTTCTGAATGTAAAAGAATATTTCAGACTTAGGTATGAAGTGATTCTTGGCGAATTACTAAGCTTCTCAGTCCTCGCTATTAGCTGGGTTTCCTAGGGGCTCTGCCTGCCACCTCTCTTCCCATGGACTCATCCAGTCTCTCCTGGGATTAAAATTGCTGGGGGACAAGACATGTTTCCCCATGCAGCTTGTACCTTGCCTATTTCTACCAAAGATTCTGCTCTAATCCCTTCCCTATTTCCTTATCCTGGTGAGCTAGGCTATAGTTATGGACAAACTTTAGGCCCTCTTCTCTTATTCATCTTGAAAAATCCTAGAGCAAGTAAAGCTTCAGCTACTCATTGCATGCCTCTTTCCCCTGGTACTGCTCAGATCTTCTTACCAGAGGCAACCATCCCATAAAGAAGAGTCATTAGATCATATTAGCTCTTGGAGAGAAAAAACTGGCATCACTAGTAGGAAAGAAAAGACCTGGAAACGTCTCAAAGGCACAGAACTTGTCTTATTCATCTTTACATTTCCAGAGCCACAAATGGTGCCTGGCAGTCAGTCATAGATGTTCAATAAGTATTAGTTGCACTGGCCTTTGATTCCTCTCCCTTACCCCCTCCCCACTTCTTCCTCAGGTGCAGTGGCTCCATTTGTGGGTTTCTTATGTAGCTCCAGAAAAAAATATTTTACTCATAATGTCTAGTAAATGATTTCCAAAGTTAGGATGACTAACATCCACAAAAAAACAAAAAAAACAAAAACAAGAAACCCACCTTTTTAAGAAATAAATTATGGTATGTAATTTGGGATATAAAGCGTGATAAGAAATAAATGAATCCCGGTGCCTGCCCATGAAAAACAAATATATATACATGTAGGCCTCTCCATCTTTCTTTATTTGCAAAAGTATTCATATGTCTTCTTTTTTTTTTATTCAACATACAAACAAAAATGTTCTTACCATATGATCATTCCATTCTTGATATATAATCAATAACTCACAATATCATCACATGGTTGTATATTCATCATCATGATAATTTCTTAGAACATTTGCACCAATTCAGAAAAAGAAATAAAAAAAGAACAGAAAAAAATTCATGCATACCATACCCCTTACACCTCCCTTTCATTGATCACTAGCATTTCATCTACTAAATTTATTTTAACAACTTGTTCCCCCTATTATTTATTTATTTTTAATCCATACATTTTACTCATCTGTTGATAAGATAGATAAAAGGAGCATCAGACACAAGGTTTTCACAATCACACAGTCACATTGCAAAAGCTATATCATTGTACAATCATCTTCAAGAAACATGGCTACTGGAACACAGCTCTACATTTTCAGGCAGTTCCCTCCAGCCTCTCCATTACACCTTAACTAAAAAGGTGATATCAAATGATGCATAAGAATAAGCTTCAGGATAACCTCTCAGTTCTGTTTGGAATCTCTTAGCCATTGACACTTTATTTTGTCTCATTTCGCTCTTACCCCTTTTGGTCTAGAAGGTTTTCTCAATCCCTTGGTGCTGAGTCCAAGCTCAGTCTAGGATTTCTGTCCCATGTTGCCAGGAAGGTCCACACCCCTAGGAGTCATGTCCCATGCAGAGAGGGGGAGGGTAGTGAGTTTGCTTGTTGTGTGTCTGAGAGAGAGCTCCTACATCTGAGCAACAAAAGAGGTTCTCTGGGGGTGACTCTTAGGCCTAATTTTAAGTAGGCTTAGCTTATCTTTTGCAGGGTAAGTTTCATATGAACATACCTGCAGTTTGAGGGCTCAGCCTATAACTTTGGTTGTCCCCACTGCTTGTGAGAATATCAAGAATTCTCCACTTGGGGAAGTTGAGTTTTCCCCTTCTCACCATTCCTCCAAGGGGGCTTTGCAAATACTTTTTATTCATTGTTCAAATCTCTCTGGGATTTATTGGGGCATCATTCTGGACAAACCTACAAAATCTCATGCCCTATTCAAGGTTTCTAGTACTTATGGTGTTTAATTAAGCTGTCCACATAAGTTATATTAGGAAATGCACTAGTCAGAATATAAATTTTGTACCAAATAAACATTTTTGCTTTAGTCTCACACATAAGTTAAAGTTTTAACATATTAATTACCATCTATTTTCAACACTCTGCAGTATTGACATTCCTTTGTTCTTCCTAATGCAACATTTTTAAATTTGTACATTTAGTCACTCTCATTATACACTCTAGACATTCCTAGATTATATCTTCTCAGTCTTCATTGTCTATCTTTCCTTCTGATTTCATTTGTGCCCCCAGGCCTCCTCCCTCTATTATTCTCACATTCAGCTTCATTCAGTGTTCTGACATTATTGTGCTACAATCACATAGTATTGTGCTATCCATTTCTGAATTTTTACAATCAGTCCTGTTGCACAATCTGTATCCCTTCAGCTCCAATTACCCAATATCTACCCTATTTCTATCTCCTGATGACCTCTGTTCTTAACTGGAACTCTCCAAATTCATTCATTAATGTTAGTTCATATCGGTGAAACCATACAGTATTTGTCCTTTTGTTTCTGGCTAATCTCACTCAGCGTAATATCCTTAAGGTCCATCCATGCTGTTTCATACTTTATAACTTTATTCTGTCTTAGACCTGCATAATATTCCATTATAGTATCAACCACAGCTTGTTTAGCCATCATTACTTCACAATTGTAAGTAATGCTGCAAAAACATTGGTGTGCAAATCTCCATTTGTGTCCTTGCCCTCATGTCCTCTGAGTAGATACTGAGCAATGGTATTGCTGGGTCATATGGCAATTCTATACTTAGTTTCCTGAGGAACTGCCAAACTGCCTTCCTCAGCAGTTGTATCATTTGAAATTCCCATCAGCAGTGGATAAGTGTGCCTCTTTCTCCACATCTTCTCCAGCACTTCTCATTTTCTCTTTTATTGATAATGGCCATTCTGGTATGAGATGATATCTCATTGTGGTTTTGATTTGAATTTCCCTAATAACCAGGGAAGTTGAGCATTTTTTCATGTGCCTTTTGGCCATTTGGAATTCCTCTTCTGAGAAGTGTCAGTTCAAATCTTTTGCACATTTTGTAATTGGGTTGTCTGTCTTCTTGTTGTTGAGTTGAACAATCTCTTTATATATTCTGGATACTAGACCTTTATCTGATATATCATTTCCAAATATAGTCTCCCATTGTGTAGGCTGTCTTTTTACTTTCTTGATGAAGTTCTTTGATGCACAAAAGTGTTTAATTTTGAGGAGTTCCTACTTCTTTCTTTCTTCAATGCTCGTGCTTTGGATGTAAGGTCTAGGAAACTGCCTCCTATTATAAGACTTATAAGATATTTCCCTGCATTTTCTTCTAAAAGTTTTATGATCTTAGATCTAATGTTTAGGTCTTTGATCCATTTTAAGTTCATTTTTGTATAGGGTGTGAGATATGGATTCTCTTTCATTCTTGTGCACGTGGATATCCAGTTCTCTAGGCCATTTATTGAAGAGACTGTTCTGTCCAAGGTGAGTTGGTTTGACTGCCTTATCAAAGATCAATTGTCCATAAATGAGAGGGTCTATATCTGAACACTCTATTTGATTGCATTGGTCAGTGTATCTATCTTTATGCCAGTAGCATGCTGTTTTGACCACTGTAACTTCATAATATGCCTTAAAATCAGGTAGCAAGAGACCTCCAACTTCATTTTTCTTTCTCAGGATATTTTTAGCTATTTGGGGCTCCCTGCCCTTCCAGATAAATTTGGTTATTGGTTTTTCTATTTCTGAAAAGTTTGTTTTTGGTATTTTAATTGGTATTGCATTGAATCTGTAAATCAATTTAGGTAGGGATATCTTAACTATATTTAGTCTTCCAATCCATGAACATGGTATGCCCTTCCATTTATTTAGGTCTTCTGTGATTTCTTTTAACAATTTCTCTTAGTTTTCTTTGTATAGGTCTTTTGTATCTTTAGTTAAATTTATTCCTAAATATTTTATTCTTTTGGTTGCAATTATAAATGGAATTTTTTTTCTTGATTTCCCCCTCAGATTATTCATTATTAGTGTATAGAAACACTATTGATTTCACACGTTGATCTTGTAACCTGCCACTTTGCTGTACTCGTTTATTAGCTCTAGTAGTTTTGCTGTGGATTTTTCGGGGTTTTCGATGTATAGTATCATATCATCTGCAAACAATGAGAGTTTTACTTCTTCCTTTCCAATTTTGATGCCTTGTATTTCTTTTTCTTGTCTAATTGCTCTGGCCAGAACTTTCAACACAATGTTGAATAACAGTGGTGATAGTGGACATCCTTGTCTTGTTCCTGATCTTAGGGGAAAGTTTTCAGGTTTCCCCAGTGAGGATGATGTTAGCTGTGATTTTTTCATATATTCTCTTTATCATGTTGAGGAAGTTCCCTTCTATTCCTATCCTTTGAAGTGTTTTCAACAGGAAAGATGCTGAATTTTGTCAAATGCCTTTTCTGCATCAATCGAGATGATCATGTGGTTTTTCTGCTTTGATTTGTTGATATGGTGTATTATATTAATTGATTTTCTTATGTTGAATCACATTTGCATACCTGGGATGAGTCCTACTTTGTCATGGTGTATGATTACTTTAATGTGCTGCTGGATTCGATTTGCAAGAATTTTGTTGAGGATTTTTGCATCTATATTCATTAGAGAGTTTTGTCTGTAATTTTCTTTTCTTATAATATCTTTGACTGACTTTGGTATGAGGGTTATGTTGGCTTCATGGAACGAGTTAGGTAGGCTTCCCTCCTCTTCAATTTTTTTGAAAAGTTTGAGCAGGATTGGTACTAATTTTTTCTTGAATGCTTGGTAGGATTCACATGTGAAGCCATCTGGTCCTGGATTTTTCTTTTGGGAGAGCTTCTTAATGACTGATTCAATTTCTTTACTTGTGATTGGTTTGTTGAGGTCATCTGTTTCTTTTTGAGTCAATGTTGGTTGTTCATGCCTTTCTAGGAAGTTGTCCATTTCATCTACATTTTCTAGTTTATTAGCATAAAATTGTTTTTAGTATCCTCTCATTGCCTCCTTTATTTCTGCAGGGTAAGGGGTTATGTCTCCTCTTACATTTCTGATTTTATTTATTTGCATCCTCTCTCTTCTTCGTTTTGTCCACCTTGCTAAGGGTCCATCAATCTTACTGATTTTCTCAGCTTCTGGTTTTGTTGATTTTCTCAATTGTTTTCATGTTCTCAGTTTCATTTATTTCTGCTTTATTCTTCATTATTTCTTTCCTTTTGCTGGCTTTGGGGTTAGTTTGCTTTTCTTTTTCTAGTTCTTTCAAGTGGACAGTTAATTCCTCAATTTTTGCTCTTTCTTCTTTTTTGATATAGGCATTTAGGGCAATAAATTTCCCTCTTAGCACTACCTTTGCTGTATCCCATAAATTTTGATATGTTGTGTGTTCATT
Source organism: Tamandua tetradactyla (assembly GCF_023851605.1). Lineage (NCBI taxonomy): Eukaryota > Metazoa > Chordata > Mammalia > Pilosa > Myrmecophagidae > Tamandua > Tamandua tetradactyla. The sequence continues at coordinate 47,378,329 of NC_135341.1, read as the reverse complement.
TTCATTTGCCTTGAGATATTTACTGATTTCTCTAATAATTTCTTCCCTGACCCACTGGTTGTTTAAGGGTTTGTTGTTGAGCCTCCATATATTTGTGAATTTTCTGGCACTCTGCCTATTATCAATTTCCAACTTCATTCCTTTATGATCTGAAAAAGTGTTCTGTATGATTTCAATCTTTTTAAATTTATTGAGATTTGCTTTGTGACCCAGCATATGGTCTATCCTTGAGAATGATCCATGAGCACTTGAGAAAAAGGTGTATCCTGCTGTTGTGAGGTGTAATGTTCTATAAACATCTGTTAAGTCTAGCTCATTTATTGTATTATTCAAACTCTCTATTTCTTTATTGATCCTCTGTCTAGATGTTCTGCCCATTGATGAGAGTGGGGAATTGAAGTCTCCAACTATTATGGTAGATGTGTCTATTTCTCTTTTTAGTGTTTTCAGTGTTGCCTCTAGTATTTTGGTGCATTCTGGCTTGGTGCATAAATATTTATGATTGTTATGTCTTCTTGTTGAATTGTTCCTTTTATTAATACATGGTATCCTTCTTTGACTCTTTTAACTATTTTACATTTGAAGTCTAATTTGTGGGATATTAGTATAGCTACTCCTTCTCTTTTCTGATTGTTACTTGCATGGAATATCTTTTCCCACCCTTTCACTTTCAACCTATGTTTATCCTTGGGTCTAAGATGTGTTTCCTGTAGACAGCATATAGATGGGTCCTGTTTTTTTAATACATTCTGCCAGGCTATGTCTGCTGATTGGGGAGTTTAATCCATTAACATTTAGTGTTATTACTGTAGTACTGTATGGGCAGTATTCTCATCTATATTTTGCCTTTTGGATTTTATATGTCATACCTATATTTTCTTTTTTTTTACCTTTACTGATAGTCTTCATTTCTACACTATTTTCCACCCTCTCTCTCCTGTTTTTTCCTACCTGTCTCTAGTGCTTGTTTAGTATTTCTTGCAGAGCCAGTCTCTTGGTGACAAATTCTCTCAGCAATTTTTTTTGTCTGAAGATGTTTTAATTTCCCCCTCATTTTTAAATGACAATTTTGATGGATATAGAATTCTTGGTTGGCAGTTTTTCTCTTTTAGTAACTTAAATATATCATCCCACTGTCTTCTCACCTCCATGGTTTCTGCTGAGAAATCTATGCATAGTCTTATTGGGCTTCCCTTGTATGTGATGGATTGATTTTCTCTTGCTGCTTTCAAGATTCTCTCTTTTCTTTGACATCTGACATTCTGATTAGTAAGTGTCTTGGAATATGTCTATTTGGATCTATTCTGTTTGGGGTGTGCTGCACTTCTTGGAACTGTAATTTTAAGTTTCATAAGAGTTGGGAAATTTTCAGTGATAATTTCCTCCACTAGTTTTTCTCCTCCTCTTCCCTTTTCTTCTCCTCCTGGGACACCTACAACATGTATATTCGTGTGCTTCAAGTTGTCATTCAATTCCCTGAGTCCCTGCTCATATTTTTCCATTCTTTTCCCTATATTTTCTTTTGATTGTCAGATTTCAGTTGTTCCATCCTCCAGTTCACTAATCATATCTTCTGTCTCTTGAAATCTGACATTGTAGGTTTCTATTGTTTTTTTTCATCTTTTCTACTGTGCCTTTCATTCCTATAAGTTCTGTGATTTGCTTCTTCAGACTTTTGAGTTCTTCTTTTGTTCATTCCTTACCTTCTTTATATCCTCCCTCAATTCATTGATTTGATTTTTGATGAGGTTTTCCATGTCTGTTTGAACATTCTGAATTAATTGGCTCAACTTCTGTATCTCACTTGAATTGTTGGCTTGTTCCTTTGACTAGGCCATATCTTCAATTTTCCTAGTATGATTTGTTATTTTTTGCTGGCATATAGGCATTTAATTACCTTAATTAGTTTATTCTGGAGATTGTTTTCACTTTTTTTACCTAAGATTTTCTTACTGGATGTCTTTGTTGCCTATCTGTTCTTTACATTCTGTTCAACTTATTCTAGACCTCTAGCTTAGGTTTTGTTTAATAGATCAGAATTTTTTCTGTTCTTGCTTCCTTGTTTCTTACCCTGCCTGTATGGTGCCTTCCACAACCACCACCCCCTTAGGGAGGTCTACTTAGGTGTTATGGACCCCAGCCAGATTTTCCCAGACCAAACTGGCCTCCTCTCAGGAGGAAAGAGTCACCTGCATCAGTTTTCCCTGAGGGTACAACCCAACAGGTTGAAAGGCTTTCTTATGAAGCCTCTGGACTCTGCGTTTTCCCTATCCTGCCCAGTATGTGGTGCTTGTCTGACTGTGGGTCCCACCAGCATAAGGTGATGCAGTACTTTTAACTTCAGCAGACTGTCCCTGCTGGGGGCATGGTTGAGACAGAGGAGAGGTTGTGGGCTGGCTTTAATGTCTTCACTTTTCCAGACCCTGGGGCCTGAATTCCTTGAGGGAGGGATTCCATCTGAGCTGGGCCCTACCCCTCTCCTGGTGAAGGTACAGGCTCCAGATAAACACTCAAACCAGCTTGATTCTGCCTATGCCTGGGCAGTTGGAGCCCAAGAAGCCTTGCTGCTGTATCCAAAGAGTAGTCAAGCCATAGAAACACAGCCACAGAATAGAAAAAGAAAAATCCTTTTCAGAGCAGGGCCCCTATTCATTGGGTTTGCCATCAAGAGTTTAAGTTGGTATGTTGCTTTGTGTATCTCCAGGTCCTATGTGCCCCCCCCCCCTTTCCTTCAGGGCCCAGATCCTTTCAAGTATTATGTGTTATCCAATCCAAGAAAAAACGCTTTTTTTCCTTCCATTTTTCTTTTTCCATCAGCCCTGCCCCCTCTGCACCAGAGCAAAACCCAGCAACCTCTGCTTTGACTCAAGCTCAGCTGAGCTGGGGGCCTATTTTTAGTAGTCAGAATTTTTAATTAATTCCACAATTGGAGCTTGGTTGCTCTCAGCCCCTGCTGCTGGTAAAGTCCCTTTCCTTTCCCCTCTCGGAAGCAGCCTGTGGGGGAAGGGCGCCAGCCACCACAGCTTGGGGAACTCATGGTTCTGGGTGGGCTTGCAGCCGGTCCAGCTGGTCCAGACTGGGGTATGCTATGTGTCTGGTCACTGACATGGCCCTAGCAGTTGTTCTGTACTGTTCCTGGCTATTTACTAGCTGCTCTGAAGAACAAACTAAATCCCACACCTCACTAAGCCACCATCTTTGCCCCTTCCCTCTTGTATGTCTTCTTACATGTGTATCTAAAAAATGCCCTTCCTGCTTACTCTGTGCCATTCTGTGCCCTTCTTTCTTGTGGCATGGCCAAGAACCTAGGAAGCTAAAATCTGCCAACATATTTTGGTGAGCCAGTCAGGAGTGACTTCTCTCAAACGTCTGGACTGGTGCATACCATGAAGATTGGCCATATGCTTTCTTTTGTCCTTCTCACTAGTCTCTGTCTTTCTGTCTCTTTCTCTCTTTCTAGGGATCTAGAGGCGCTACTGTGGCTCCCCCAGGACCCTGAGCCTTTGGCTCCCTCCTCAGTGGTGGCAGGAACCCCAGTTCCATACCATGTAAAGGAGACTCAGGACAGCAGGAGATACCACCTTTTGGGACCTGACTGGGCACTTCTCCCTGTGTCAAGCAGGAGCCCAATAGGAGTGAAGCCAAGTTCCTATCTCTCTCCCTCTCTCTTCTTGCCTCTCTGAAACTTCCCCCCACTCTCTCTTTTACTCCACTTTGAGGTCCCAGACCCCTCCTGCTGAATCTGTTCCTCTTTTTACCTCTTCATCAGACATCCTCTCCCCTGTCTCCAACAGCATCTCCCTCTTTCTCCTCTGTCTGGCTTTCAATGCCTTCTAACACATTTAATATTTCACAACACAGGATTCTTGACTAAGAATTCTTGTACCAAACAAGGTGTTCTCTTGAACATTCTAAGGAGTCATCTCTGGTTTAGGCCCAAGGGAATTAGGTCTCCCTCTGAAAACCAAAGTGAAGTTTACAGAGTCAGCAAAAGCCCTGGCTATCCTAATTATAATTAACTAAGCCCGTAAGCCCACAAGCATGCAGACCCTCTTGCTCTCTGCTCACTTGAGGCATCACTCTGATGACCAGCTTTTCACTTTTTCTCTCCCAGTTTATCCATCTCTTCATCTGCTAGTATGTCTTGAACCCCAGCATGTTCTTCTATTAGCCATCTTAAAAATGTCACCCAGTGTAGGAAGAACCATTAGCTGAGAAGAATAGGCTGTTAGGTATACATTCGCATTCTAAAAAATACATCCTGGTAAAGGATGAAAAAAGACTCAGTCACCAGTCCTGGTTCTGTCCTACAATAGGTCCATACCTAAAACCCCCTGATTACCTGAAAATCATAAAAGACATGTTCCTAAAAGGAGCCCAATTTACTTGCCACACATTCTTTCCCTTTAGCTCAATCATGGAAACACCCAGGGCTAGCACCCAGGAAATTCACTCCCTAGAGTTTCTTTGTTTGTGGTAAATTCTTTCCATTCTCTTAGGCAGTAAATCAGGCAGTAAGTTAAAAAGAAAAGACTTTTTTTTCTACTGCAATACTATCTGGCCATGATATTGCCTGTAGGACAGACACTGTTGGCCCACAAATGGGACAGTCAGTTATAACCCCATCCTACAGTTAAATCTCTTTTGTAAAAAGGAGGGAAAGTGGTAAGAGATTCCTTACATACAGATTTTTATGAACTTATATCAGGACAAATCCATGAAGGGCTCTTGAAAATTACATTATGCCCAGAAGGATGCTCAGAGGCTTCTTCCTCATGACTCTTCCTTGTGGGAGGGGGAAAATATTTTGGATAATCCCCCCTTAAGTAGCTCTCCTCACTTTAACCCTACCACAAAACCTGAAATACCCTAAACCTCTGAGGCTGCAGCTCCCTCAACACCCTTTCCATCTCCACCTTACTCTAGTCCAGCAACTATACTCACAGTGGGGCCCCATACCATTCCCCAGGTAAACAAGGGGAAAATAATTGTATGTTTCCCATTCAGGAATTAACAAATAGAAACATGGAAAACATCCATGTTTATGTAAAAACCTATTTTGTTGATTAGCCTGCTCCAAAAATAAGGAGGAAACTCCAAAAACTGGCCTCTGGACCTGAACCCCCTGCAAATGACCTCATGAACACTGCTTTTTCTGTTTTTAATAACCAAGACAAAGTTGCAGAGGAGGAAAAAGTAAGGAAAGGCAGGGACAAAGTTCAGCTCATAGCATTTGCCATGAATGGCAAACAGCTGCCTTAGGGCCACTCGCAGGAGCCAGCCAGATCCTGCTATAAGTGTGGAAAGATAGGGATACTGGAAGTAGCATCCTTAGGAATGCCAAGAGCCCCTGGGGTCTTGCCCTAGGTGTGAGAAAGCTGGAAACTGGGTCTGGGAGTGTGCTGAATCCTGGAAGGGAGTCAAGGCCCTTCCAAAGGCCTGGGTGACTGCTCCCAAGCAAGACTGAGGAGGACCACATTGCCTAAAAATATTGACTTTAATAAGCCCCAGGTGACTTTGAGATGGCAGGTAAGACTATTGTAATAGTTAGGTTCAGGTGTCAACTAGACCAGGTAATGGTGCCCACTTGTTCTGTTTCTGTGGACTTAAATCATCAGCACATGAATTTCATCTATGGCTGATTACATCTGTGGTCCACTAAAGGGAGTGCCTTCCACAAGGAGTGGTATTTAATTCAATTAGCTGGAGGCTTAAAAGGAGGAGTCAGAAGAGAGAGAAGTAGCTTAGCACACCTCAGCTCAGTGCTGAGAGCAGGCATTTGGAGATGCAGACAGGAAATACCCCAGGGAAAACCTTTTAAACCCAGAAGCTGGGAAAGAAAGCCAATAAACATCACCATATGACTTCCCATGTGACAGAGAAACCCAGATAAAAGCTAGCTGTCTTTTCTCTGAGGAACTGTAAGTTTGTAACTAAATAAATTCCCTTTATAAAAGCTGGTCCATCTCTGGTGTATTGCATTCCAGCAGCCTTAGAAACCTAAAACATCGATTAATTTTTAATTAACACTGGAGCCACTTTTTCTGTTTTTACCTATCACTTTCAAACCCATTATCCCCACAAACTTGTCCCATATTGGGGTCGTTTTCTCACTCCTAAAGGAAAATGTACAAATAATCTGTTTTCACCTTGTAAAAGTGAGGTGCTAAGATAATTTAATATATTATGTATTAAAATTTCTATCCTGTTAAATTTGCATAATAAAATGTTGTTCATATATTTTAAATTGTATAAAATTCCTAAAGACTTAGCAATGTTTTCACTGTCCATGTTATATCCTAATACCTATCTGTATAGTAACCAAATTTATTTTTCAGTTATACTACTTTACTATAAGGCTTAAGTAAAAGTATATGTGGTCAAATTTAAGTCAGAACTTCATCTTCAACAAAAAGCACTTTAAAAGAAAAGCAAGGTGAGCATGAAAATTATATTCTATTCGTCAGTTAACATAACCATGGTAAATGTGGAGAAACAAAACAAGCAAAACTTCTGCTATAGCTCATAATTAATCACCCCAATATGTCAAATGTTTCTATTTCTGAAAGCAAATTCATTTAAAATACTTATAAAAATTAAAACTTTAACCTACCTATAGGTATGCATAAGGGTTACTTCTGGAGGACCTCTTTTGTCGCTCAGATGTGGCCTTACTCTCTCTTTGCCCAACTCTGAAAGTGAACTCATTGCCCTCCCCCCTACATGGGACATGACACCAGGGGTGAAAGTCTCCCTGGCAGCATGGTAGATGACCTCCAGGAATGATTCTGATCCTGGCACTATGGGATCAACAATTCCATCCTGACCAAGAGGGGGTAAAGATGTGCAACTAATAAAGTATCAGTGGCAGAGAGAGTTCAAATAGAGTTGAGAGGCTACTCTGGAGGTTGCTCTTATGCACGCTTCAGTTAACATTGCTACCTTGCCAAACCCAAAATAGGACGATTCTAACCAATCCTAAAGAACACCTAGGGCAATATATAAGATTCCACAAGGTTTTCATGCACTAGAGTAACTTTCCAGAAACCTACAACCTCCAGATGGGTCCCTGAACTAGGTAAGTCCTGACATGCAGCGGGCCCAGCCTCTCCAAACATCGAATAGTTTCACCTCCCTACCCCATTTACTGACAGATCCTTCCAATATGAAAAACTTAGAATGGCCATAGCCCAAATACCCCTGATGAGAGAGATAGAAAGATCAAAGGTGATGATGGAGTGATACAGAGAAGATAGGATTTAACAAATGAATATGATTGCTGAATCATTAAATTTATATCTGTTTAAGTTTCCAGTATCTTAGAGCAGCTAGAAGTAAAAACCTAAAATTGTGGAATTGTAACCCATGCCAAACTCTGAAATATGTTCTACAACTAATTGGTGCTGTAATTTGAAATTTATTGCTTTTTTTGCATATATGTTATTTTTCACACAAAAAAAAAGAAAGAAAAAAACTTGATTGTTGTGATAAAAGTATTTAAGCCTTCTAACCTCCTATATTCTGGAGCAGCTAGAAGGACAAATCTGAGGATCATATAGTAGCCATGACAAACTCTGGGATCTGTTCTGTAACTACTTGTTGAAGAGTGCTTTGAAAACTATTGCTCTTTTCTTTCTTTGTGCTATAGATATGTTATATTATACAATAAAAAAGTTAAAAAAAAATTAAAGCTTAATGTGTAAGCTCTTACAGCAATCACATTTACTCCTAAGATTTAACTATTATTTCTAAGTTCTAAAATGCTTAACCTTTGTATACCTAGTAATTCCCTAGAACTTTAAGTATCTGTGTAACACACAAGACTCAGAATTAAAGTTCTTCAGCTCTGAAAAACAGCAGTTCTCCATACAGCAACATGTAAGTGATGCTGATCTAGTTAGGACTAAAAGAAATATAAAATTATCTATATTCTAAAACTTTAACTTCTTTGTGAGACAAAAACAAAAAACATGAAACTATTAAATTCCCCTACCTGAGAACTTCCTTCTATTCTCTTAAGCAATGAGGGCTCCCAATCTAATAAGTCAAAGCCCTGCCCCTAGGAACTTTAGGTCAGAAAGCAAAACTAATTGACCTCACTTGAGTTTTAAAACTAAAAAAATAAAATAAAAGGCTATGTCTTCTGTGTTGGTTTGAATCTGTTGCATACCCCAGAAAAGCCAAGTTCTTTAATTCACATTCAGTATTGCTGGGTGGGAGCTTTTTGATTATTTCCACAGTGCTGTGACCCACCCAATTGTAGGTAGTAAATTTTGATTGGATGGTTTCCGTGGAGACATGTTTCTACCCCTTCAAGGTGGGGTTGCTTATTGGAGCCCTTTAAGAGGGAGCCATTTTGGAAAGAGCCTTTAGGGAAGCCTAAAGGCAGAGGGTGGGCATTTCACCTAGTTGCAGTGGAAGAGTTGTGCCATCTCAGGCCTTGGAGAGGGTGGAGCAAATTCCTTGGGGATTGGGGAGAACCTGGCTGCTACCACACTCTTGTGGAGGGATTGAGCACAAGCCCCAGAGATGGCAGATAGCCTGGGTGCAGACCTGATGCTTGGAAAGGGTAGAGCTGAGAAAAAAACATGGTCTCCCCAATGTCCCCCAAGGTTGCATTAAGAGAGAGGTGGGCCACTGTGTAGGTCCTTGGAAAGGGTGTGACTGCTGTTTTCTAAAGCCTGGAAGATAAATGACTCTCAGATTTTGAAATCTAACTGAATTTTGCCCTGCAGGTTTTCAAAACTGCTTTGATCTGGTGACCCCTGTGTTCCTTCTAATTTCTCCCTATGGAAATGGCAATATGTATCCTACGACTGTCCCACCTTTGTATGTTGGCAGCAAATAACTTGTTCTGAGGTCCAGAGACAGTGGAGAATTTTGTGTTAGGACAGAATATGCCTGTAGCTGACTTTGATGAGATTTTGTACTGTTTATGACTTTGTGTTGTATTTGTATTGTTACTGACAAGATTTAGGCCTTTCTGACATTGTGATCAATCAATGTATTTTGCATTTGGAAAGAACGTCCCTTTTTTAGGGTCCAAAAGGTGGAATGTGCTGGTATGAATCTGTTTTGTACCCCAGAAAAGCGAAATTCTTCAATCTTCATTCAATTTTGCTGGATGGACTTTTTTTTATTGTTTCCACAGAGATATGACCCACCCAATTGTGTGTGGTAAATTTTGATTAGATGGTTTCCATGGAGATGCATCGCTACCCAGTCAAGGTGGAGTTGCTTACTAAAGCCCTATAAGAGGGAACCATTTTGGAAAGAGCCACAAGAGCCACCAGAACTGACAAAGCTAACAGAATGGACCGAGCCCCAAGGAAACCATTGAGAAGAAAGCTAGTGGATCTCACCATGTGCCCTCCCAGCTGAGAGAGAATCCCTAAATGTCATCAGCCTTCTTGGACAAAGGTATCTTCCCTGGATGCCTTAGTTTGGACATTTTTATAGGCTTGCTTTAATTTGGAAATTTTCACAGTCTTAGAACTGTAAACTGAATAACTTCCCCTTTCTAAAAGCCATTCTATTTCTGATACTGCACATTCCAGCAGCTTGCAAACTAAAACACCTTCCTAGACCTGCATGTTCACACAACAGTGTAAAAAGAGCAAAGCTTTCTCTCAAACGCCACCAGGAAATACTCAATATCTTAAGTACTGTGCTTACACAAAGATAGTGGTAATTCATTGCCCTGCCAATAAAAAAAAATCTAACTTTTCTCAAAGAAAAAACCAGGCTGAAACAGCATCTAAAGCCACAACCCAATCAATCAAGCCCCTTCTAAACCTCATTCCTGCACCCTTTAACATGTCACATGCACCCTCTTATTTCCCAGTTAGGCAGAAACAAACCACCCAGCTAAAATTCATTCTTAAGCTGAAAAAAACAGTCATTTCCTTCCCTCTTTCCCAGTCTTACTTGACAAATGTCTCTCCTAGACCTGAGCAGCCTTTGCATTTTAAAACTTCTCACCAAATTTATTTCTTCTAGACTAGTAACCTTTCACTCCAAACTAATGCTGGTGCACATTTTCAGCCATTCCAACCACCCCTCCAGATGCTTCCCCTCTCAACTTAAAGGAGATAGCCAGAAAGTTCTACATACTGTCAGGCAGGGCTTATACCCCCTAACAAGCCAGAAACAGCTACAGAACACAGATCTTCATCCCTCAGCACCCCTTAAGTTTAAGTGTTGAGAACTCTTTGAGGGGGAATTTAAGGCAGGCTAGAAGGGAGAGAGAAAAATACCATGAAGGAGCCCTTGAACAAGGACAGTTAATCAAAGTCAGCAGGACTATGTCTGGCACAGACACCCTGACTAAGGCTACCCATTTCTGGGAAACACCCAGTGGCAGCCCATCCATCTGAAGCCAAATGACCTGAGTGAGTCATCCATGGAGAAGGATGGAACCAACCAACCCACCCACATGCACTATCTACCACCAGGAACCACCCTGGAGAGAATAAGGAAGGGTACGAGGAAGGACCTCAACAAGGAAGGGGGAGGGAAGTAAGTGAAGCAAAGTGAAAAAGTAGATGGTGCCAATGTTGGGGCACTTCTTCATCTTTCTTTACCTACAAGAGTGCTCACATGTCTTCTTACATGGGTATCTAATAAATTTTCTGCCTGCCTACTCTAAAAAAAGCCCTCATGTATTAGTCAAAAACTGGAAGCTACCCAAATGCCCTCCAATAACTGAACAGATAAATTGTGGTATATTCACACAGTGAAGTACAGCAACAAGAATGAAAACTCTACAAGTACATGCAACAGTATGAGTGAATCCCATAATTATAACATTAAGAAAATGAAGCCAATACAGAAGAGTACATTATATGAGGCCATTTGGACAAAGTACAAAAACTGCCTAAATAAATCTATGCTATGAGGAATCAGGGTAGTGGTTGTCTTTGTTTGCTAAAGCTGCTAGAATGCAATATACCAGAAATGGATCAAATTTTCTAAAGGGGATTTATTAAGCCTTAAAAATGTCCAAACTAAGACATCCAGATAAAAACACTTTGATTCAAGAAAGACTGATGTCTGTCACATGAGGAGGCACATGGCTGGTGTCTGTTGATCCTTGTTTCCCGTTCCATTGCCTTGTGCTTTTGCTTCCAGTGGCTTCCTCTCTAAGCATCTGACTTAGCTGCTCCAGGGCAAAATTCCGGGTTTCATCTCTTAGTTTAGTATCTCTGGGAGGCACATCTGCTGGGATCTGATTCCTGTCTAGCTTCTGCCAGATCTCTCATCTCCTACTGTCTCCTGGGGCTTCTGTACCTAAACTTTCTCTGTATTGGCTATCCAAGCATCTCTGTTGGTCCTCTGAAGGACTGCAAATGTCTATGTTGGTTCTGAACTGTCTCTTTAAAGGACTCTAGTAAACTAATTAAGGCCCATTTTGAATGGGTGAAGTCATATCTCCATCTAATCAAAAGGTCACATCTATGATTGGGGGAGATCACATGTCCATGGAAACAACCTAATCAAAGTTTCACCTTAAACAATAAGTCTACCCCCACAAGATCGGAGTAGGAAAAAGAACATGGTTTTTTGGGGGTATATAACAGTTTCAAACCGCACTATTGTTATCCTAGAGACAGTGGTTCTCAATCAGGGAGATTTTGCCCTTCCGAGGGTTTTTGGCAATGTCCAGAGACATTTTTGGTTGTCATGCTGGAGTGGGGGGTACTACTGGTATCTAATGGGTAGAGGCCATTAGGGATGCTGCTAAACACCCTACAACGCACAGGACAGCCCCCACAGCAAAGAACTGTCTGACCCAATATGTTCACACTGCAGAGATTGAGAAATACTACTATAAGAGCAGTGGTTGAAAGTGGCACAAGAGAAATTTTGGGGATTGGTAAAATTCTGTCTCAAGTGCATTCAATCAGAAAATTTGTAAAGCTGTACACTAATGATATGTGCATATTTTAGAATACTAGGCTGCTGAAAGCAGATGCCATGAATTGGGTTGGCAAAACAATGTTTATAGGCTGAGAAAAATGTCCAGATCAAGGTAGCATCAAGGCAATGCTTTCTTCCCCAAGGCCAGCTGCTGGCAATCCTTGGGTTCTCTGCCACATGGCAAGGCATGTGGTAACATCTGCTGGTCTCTCCCTGCTCTTCCAGGTTTCATTGCTTTCAGCTTCTTACTACTGTGGCTTTCTCTCTCTTTTTCTCTCTGTATTCATCCCATTTATAAAGGACTCCAGTAAAAGGATTAAGACTCACACTAGGCCACACCTTAACTGAAGTACCCTCTTCAAAAGTCCTTCTTATAATAGGTTTATACCCACAGGTATATATAGGTTTATACATTATAATAGGTTTATGCATTAGTTTTAAGAACACAATTTTCTGGGGTACGTACAGTTCCAAACGATCACACACCACCTTCTGAACCCCAAAAAGCCATGTTCTTTCTCTATGCAAGATATATTCATTCTATCACAACATCCCCCAAACCTTAAGTCATTTCAGTAAGAGTACTTAGTACAAAGTCTCATCAAAATCAGGTATAGATATGGTCTGTCCTGGTGCACAATTCCCCTCAGTCTGTGGACCTATGAAATTAGAGACCAAGCTATCTGTTTTCAATCTACAAATTAGGGACAGGCACAGGATAAACACTTTCATTCCAGAAGGGAAAATTGGAAGGAGAATAGGAGTCACATGTTCTAAACAATTCTGAAACCTTGAGGTTATACACCATTCGATTTCAAGGTCTGAGAGTCATCCATAGAACAATGTTTTGTCCTCTGGGCCTGAGCAGCAGCCTCACCCTTTCCAAGTGCTTGCACAGCAGCCATACTCTCCCTAAATGCTGGGATGAAGTTTTCACCCTTGTCAAGCACTGGAGTGGTGGCCAACTCTCTGCAATCCCCCAGGCATCTGAGAAAACTGGGATGGTGACACTCTTCCTGAACCATGGGGTGGAAAGTCTGCCATCTACTAGTATCAGGCCATGGTGACCCTTTCCACACACATGGGTGGGCTCACTCTTGGCCTGAGACAATTTCTTCGATCCAGACCTCAGCTTCCATGTTTCTGCCTTTGAAGTTCATTTTCCCTTCATTCTCTTCCTTTTCTGTCCTTTTCTGTCCAGGTTGGCAGTGGTTCTGTTCATACATATCTCACAGAAAACTTGTTAGTTTAATATGTAATAATAGAGTTCCAAACCATCAGACAGAAGAACATTCTACAAATCTTTCCTACATAACTGCGTTTCCAATCTTGATTTGCACTGAAATCATTGACTGGTTTCATGTTCAGTTAAATTCTGACGTGAAGCACTATTCTCTGGAGACTTGCTTTCTGGAAGCTCAGAATTTTCCAAACCATCAATTTCTAGTTTCTTTGTGTCCAGGAATTCAGTTTCAGCTTATTTCTTCCTCTGGCATTTTAGTATAAACTGCGAGGACAAACAAGTCTACACTTTCCATACTTGGTTTCAACTAAATATCCAACTTTATCGCTCTCAGATTCTGCCCTCCATCTGAAATCAGAACTCAATTTTGCCAAGTTCTCTGCCACTTTAGAACAAGGGCCATCTTTCTTCCAGTTTCTGATAAGACATTCATCAGTTCTGTCTAAGGTTTCATCAGAAGCAACGTTAGCATCCATATTTCTATTAATAGTCTCTACAAAGCAACTCGGACTTTTTGGTCAAGCAGATAACAATTCTTCCAGCCTCTAACTATTACCCTATTCCAAAGCTGTTTCCACATTTTTGGCATTTGCAATAGCAGCATCCCACTCTTCTTGTACCAAAATCTGTTTCAGTTTTTATAGTCACTGTTAACTGCAAAGGAGATACATGAAATGGGTTGACTTAAAATTGAAACTCATTAGCTTACAGTTTTGAAGCTGAAAAAAATATCCAAATCAGGGCATCATTAAGGCAATGCTTTCCTCCCAAAGGTTAGCTGCCAGCAGTCTCTGCCACATGGCAAGAGACATGGCAGCATCTGCTGGTCTCTCCCTTCTGTTTTTTCATTGCTTTCCGCACTTCTTTTTGTGGTTCTCTCTCTCCGTGTCTGTCTGTCTGTCTGTCTGTCTGTCTGTCTCTCTCTCTCTCTCTCTCTCTCTCTCTCTCTCACACACACGCACACACACACATCTCTGTTTCTCTCCATCTTATAATAAAGTTCTCTACTAAGAGGATTAAGAACCACCCTGGGCCATGCCTTGACTGAAGTAACCTCATCAAATTGTCCTTCTTACAATGGATTTACGCTCACAAGAGTGGATTAGCTTTAAGAACATAATTTTCCGGGGGTACATACTGATCCAAACCACCACAGTGTACTTTTCTATATGTATGTTATTCTTCAATAAAAGTTTTAAAGATGTCATAAAGCTACCTGTGTGTTAGATAAACTTTATTTAATAAAAATATATCCAGGACTCAATTAAAGAGCATATTAAGTTTACATTAGTTTACATTGACCAAAGTCATCTAGATTTGGTAGATAACGGGGGAAATGACATATCATAGAAAACCCTAAAAGTTTAATGACAAATGAAATGTAAAAATTTCATTCATCAAATATTGTATTGAATATTGAGATCTATATAGCTTTAAAATGGCAAATCTTCAAAAAATATGGTGCACTAATAAAAAATGAATGACTATTTTATTTACAAGTATATCCTTATTGATCTGTAGATAGGAATGTGGTTGTGTCAGCTTGAAACTCTTATGTACCCCAGAAAAGCCATGTTATTTTTCTAATCCAATGTTGTTTAGGGCGGAAACTTTAATTAGATTCTTTCCATGGAGGCTGACAACTGTGTTGTGACCTTTAGGTAAGATTCCTTCCATGGAAATGTGACACACCCAATTGTGGGTGTGACTATTTGCTTAGATGGAGATACAACTCTGCCATTCAACATGGGTCCTGACTAGTTTGTTGGATCCTTTAAAAGGGGAGGCATTTTGGAGAAAACAGATTTTCTTCAGAACTGACATCGTTCCAGATGTCTGGAGAAGCAGGAGTTGAGAGAGCCAACAGAGATGCAGACATTTGGAGATGCTTGGAGTGCCGAGCGTGAGAGCAGATGCCTAGACACAGATGTTTAGAGTTGCAGAGCCCAGCACACATCACCATGTGCCTTTTCATGAGATGCTAAGCAAGCCAGAGGCCAGATTTGTGACCCAGAGGGGCTAAGTGAAGGCTCACAGATGCTTAGAGAAGAAACTACTGGGAGCAGAAGCACAAGGCAATGGAACCAGGAACAAGAACCAGCAGACACCAGTCATGTATCTTCCCATGTGACAGACTTCAACCTTTCTCTGAATGCTTTAGTTTGGACATTTTTAAGGCCTTAGAACTATCAACTTGAACCTTAATAAATTCCCTTTTTAAAAACTGTTTCATTTCTGGTATATTGCATGCTGGCAGCATTTAGCAAACTAAAACAGTGGCCAAATCACTTAGAATCAAAATTTGTTGTGTCAGTCTCAGAAGAAAAGAAAAGAAAACACAATGCAACACCTACTTTAACAATGCAAATCAGGGCCATCCACAGTCTCTTGCTGAGACTTTACTTTTCAGCCTGCACAGCAGCAGCATATCCTGCTCTGTGGTGAGGTCCTTTGGTTTATGAAATTTATATGTTTTTTACAATGTGAACTGACATTGAAAGATTAATTTTCAATGGAAAACTCTCTTCTGGCTATACTGTTCCTGTCACAACTTTGTGTGTTGGATATATGGAGGCATAACTTGTCTTTTAGCCAATAAGACTCCATGCAAGAGAAGCTACCTATGGGTATGACGTAGGTCCCAAAATCCTTGATTCTAATTTAAGAAGGTCTTCAAAGTAAGTGTATTTTTCATAAAGGAAGAACTTGGATAATTGTGACCTGAGGATAGCCATAGTAGATCCTTTGTAAAAATGTCTATAATTACTTCCTTCCCTAAAGTTAGAACTTTATGCAGTGTGGCTTGGCAGCTCCTCCCATATGGAGTTGATGTATATTATTCAACCCCTTAAATATGCACTGGCCTTTTGTCTTACTTTGACTAATAGAACATGGAGGAAGTAATACCATAATAGTTCTGAACCTGGACTGGTGCTTCTGTTCATTTGATTGGAACCTTGACCCTGCCATGTTAATACATTTGGAGTGGTCTGCTGGAGAATTAGAGACCACATAGAGCAGAGACAAAACATTACAGGCGAGTCCATCCTTGACCAACCAGGCCCAGAAAACTCAGGAGTTGCCCACAGTATATGAAGTTAAGTCCATCCAAGACCAGAAAACCACTACCCAGCTGTTCTAGTTTACTAGCTGCTAGAATGCAATATACCAAAACAGAACAACTTTTAAAAAGGGGAATTTAATAAGTTGCTAGTTTACAGTTCTAAGGCCAAGAAAATGTCCCAATTAAACAAGTCTATAGAAATGTTTGATCTAAGGCATCCAGGTAGATTCCTTGGTTCAAGAAGGCCAATGAACTTCAGGGTTTCTCTCTCAAATGAGAAGGCACATGGTGGACACAGTCAGGGCTTCTCTCTCAGCTGGAAGGGCACATGGTGAACACAGCGTCATCTGCTAGGTTTCTCTCTTGGCTTCCGGTCTCATGAAGCTCCTCAGGAGGTGTTTTCCTTCTTCATCTCCAAAAGTCATTGGCTTGTGAACTCTCTGCTTTGTGGTGCTGCAGTATTCTCAGCTCTCTCTGAATTTCCTTCATTCTCCAAAATGTTTCCTCTTTTATAGGACTTCAGAAACTTCTCAAGACCCACCCAAATGGGTGGAGACATGTCATCATCTAATCCACCTAAACAACCACTCTTGATTAAATCACATCTCCAGGGAGATGATCTGATTACAGTTTCAAACATACAGTATTAAATAGGGATTGTTCTACCTTTATGAAGTGGGATTTTGATTAAAATGTGGCTTTTCTAGGGGACATACATCCTTTCAAACCAGCACAAAAGCTGAGCCCAATTTAAATTAGCAGTCTACAGAATCATGAATTAAACAATTTGGAGTAATCTGTTGTACAACAAAAACTAACTCATACAGGTTTGTTCTTGGGTACAATGACAGCAAGCAGCTCTAGCACTCTAATGTGAGAATTTAACTGTTGTGATGTTTCCAACTGGCTGGTCATTTGATACTTTGTAGATCCCATCATTACCATAGACATGAGAGAAAGTCATCCATTAATTACTCTACCTGCATGATTTCAAACATGGATAATCACTAGGGAAAAAAATCCATTTAGAGTAAATTTGGTATTTTGGAAGCTTCAGTGTTTAGATTTACAGGTAATTTATTTTATCCTTGATGCATACCAGAGTTCTTTTCTCCTAAAGAGGAAGAAGATGTGTAGAAAGGGTATATAGACTAATTTTATGCTGTGACATATTCTAGAATGAAACATATTAGAGATAACAACCTGTTTTTACAGGAAGTACAAGGGCACTAATCAAAAGATTTTTAAAAATCTTGATAACTTCTTGAATAATAAATAGAGAATTGACAAATACTGGAAAAAAGAACACTGTTTCCTTTAGTCTTTCTTAATAAGTACTGTCTTACAGCCTTTTGATTTTCTCTTGCTGCCTGGCTGATTTCTGGACATGTTTGACTTGAATTTACTTATCCTCATAAATAATTAAGACTAATACATGGACATAATATGTAAATTGGAAATCTGGTGGAAATAACTGACAAAGTTGGTGAATAAAATCTTTCTGCAGATGAAAATTGCATAGATGAAGATGAAGATTCTGTTAACCACTGTTTTGTGATTGACAATTCATCAAATTATCCTAGTGAGTAAACATTCAAGATGAAGAAATGAATTATAGTACATTAATAGGATGAATAATCTGTATCTGTTAAATAATGTTTCTAAGAAATATTAATTGACATAGGAAAGTATGCACAATATTTTGCTAAGTGAAAAATACATATAGAAATGTATCATGTCATCATTTTCATAAATTCTCTCTCTCTCTCTCTCTCTCTCTCTCTCTATATATATATATATATATATATATATATATATCCATATGAACAAAATGAGAATTTCTGGAGGTTCTGGAAGGAGCAGAGTATTCCTTGTGCAAATACTGGGAGCATATATGTTGGGCCCAATCTTTCTGGTGGTGGTCTAAGGTACTCACTGTCCTAGAACATGCTCTGCATGTAGAAAGAAACTCATCAAGCTCATGAACACTATATAGGTTATGCTGCCTGGGGCAAGGGATCACTGGTTATAGGAGATACAGTGCAGTGCCTGGGACTATGAGGAAACTGTTTCCTAGGAAAGAGAAGACATTTAAATTTGTGCAAATGGGGGATTTCTAGGGCCCCATATGCATGCCTAAGATAAGATGCATTCAGAGGAAGGATCAAGGATATCCCTGAGCTTTAGCCTCCAAAGTCTTTTTATAGACAAACTTTGTAGGACAGCACTTGCACAAGTCATTCTCAAAGACTAAGAAAAGTATTTTCTTTTCCTTCTTTCTTTTTATTAAATCCTGGCATTCAAGGAAGGCTCTATCATAACAGTAGCTGGATATAAGTTCAAAGAACAATAACTTCAGTATCTAAATTCTACTGATAACACACTAAAATATCAAAATTGCCAACCAAGAATTCAGTAGCTGGCAAAACTGTCTTTCCAAAATGAGGAAGGAATTAAGACATTCCTAGATAAACAAAAGCTGGGAGACTTTGTCATCACTAGATCAGCTCTACAAGAAATGCTACAGGTAGTTCTGCAGGTTGAAAGGAAAAAGTGCTAGACGATTGAGGCCACATGAAGAAATACAGATCTCTGGTAAACGTAATGATGTGGGTAAATATAAATACCAGAATTACTGAACTTTTAAATTCTAACTTCACTTTTTTACTTCCTACAGGAGCTGAAGGATGATGCACAAAATGTAATGACAAATCAATGGTTTTGAATTCATAATGTATGAATATGCAATTTGTGATGAGAAGGTGGAAGCAGAGGGGTATAGGAACATAGTTTATGCATTCTATTAGAGTTGTTAAGTTGGTGTCAAAATAAATGAGATTGTTGTAGATTTAGGATGTTAAATTAAGCCCCATTCTAATCACAAAGAAAATATAGGAGAAAATGCAAACTGATAGAGATAGAGACCAATAGAGTACAGGTTTCTAGGAGTGGAGTGCAGGGGCAACAGGAATTAATGCAATATAAGGATAGGATTTCTGTATGGGGTGCAAGAAAAATTATAGTATGCATGTGGGTGAGGGTTCTGAAACATTTAGAAAGCGAATGGTATGTTTGGGAGGGATTGAGATGAGAAGGTGTATGCTGTATTTATGTTTCCACAGTTAAAAAAAAAAGAGAAAGATAAACTAAAGAGATAATTATGATTTATATGAAATATATAGAAGAAGCAAACTTCATAAAGACAGATGGTGCCTTATAGGTTTCCAGGGGTCAGGTGTGGGGGCAGAAGGAGAGAGTTATAGTTTAATGGGTGAGGAGTTTTTAAGTTAATATTTAATGGGCTCAGAGTTTCTGTTTTGGGTGGTGAAAAAGTCTTGCTAATGGACGATGGTAATGAATAGCACATTATAAATATAATTAATGCCATTGGATTATATCCTTGAAAGTGATTAGAAATGGAAATTTTATATTGTTCGTATGTTACCAGGCATGCACACACACACACACACAAATGAAGTGGTTGTGGCCAGACTCCAGAATTCTCACTCTTAACAACTATTCTATAGTTCTCTGCTTCTTGTGAAAGAGATTTCAGGTATCACTCATCTGGAAAGAAAGTGACTCAGAAAGGAAAGCAGAAGTGTTAATTCAGAGCCCAAGTAGGCAGAGATGGTCATGATCTCTTTCTCTTTATCTATTGATGGAGGAAGTCAGCTTAAAATTTAAGGAGAGCATCCAACATGTCGAAGTTAAAGGGGGAAGTGGGAAAAAAGAGATGCTGGAACAATCCCTTCCATAATGGGTTGTCTTTTCTAAGAAATGGAATAAAATTCAGATGACCTGATTGATATTTCACATCATGCTTACTCATAAGTTATCCGTTACATGCACAGGTGAAGGGTTCAGGCTTTCATAAGCTTTGAAATTCCTAGGTTACATAGACAAGTCTGTTGCAGGTCTCTTTTTTATGCTTGTGAACATTTTCATCTCTATGGAGGGATATAGTGTTCACCATCTCCCAACTTCACTCAAAAACAAAAAAAAAATGTTTTTTCTTGGAGCACTTTCTAATATCTCCCTAAGTTAATGTTCTGTGGAACAAAGTATGGGAAACACTGGTCTCAAATAACAGTACTCTCTATATCATTTCCATTTTCTTCCAGCCTTTGCTGAAGTTTTAACATCTCAAATTTGTCTCATGTTGTAGTAGTAGATAAACAACTCATTTCATTCAGATGAGGGAGGCCATCCCAGATCACCTGGCCACCAACCAACCTGCTACCTAATTGCAAATATAGGAATCAGCCCAGCAAGATCACCTGAGCTAGTCCAGTCCAGAAGAAACATCCAACCAACCCATGGACCCCATGAACTAAATAAATGCTTGTTGCTAAGTTTTGTTACGTACAAAAACCTAATTGATACAGTGTTCTTGGTATGGTAAGGATTTTGTGTATTTCTCTTCATGATATGACCCCACTTTGGCTCTTAATGTCTTAATAGAGCCTCTGAATCTGACAAATCCCAAGTCAGTTCCTTGGCCTAAGCAAACCACCCAATATCTCCTACAGGCTTGCTGGATCTCAATTCTTGGTACCTTTCATTCCATATGGAGTATATTTGGATTTATAGATTCCTCTGATGCTGTATAAGAACCTAGGGAGAGTAACAGGGTGCCACCTCCTATTCTTTCTTAGCTTAAATTGACCACGATTCCATTCTCATTTGACTGCAGCTACTCCATGTTACCTCATGGGAGCCATGAGAGGTTGTCCCCTTCCGGTGTTCCAAATATGGTGTGTAAATATAAAGACCATGCAAATAAGAACTGACAGAAGCTATTTATTCCATGCTTGCTGCAGCAAAGGGTCAGGCCACCATCGCTTGAATTTGGTAATGACACAAAGACAAGCAAGGTGGTAGGAAAGCTTTATAATTAAAAAAAAAAAGCAAAGTGTTTGAGTATGCTCTGATTACAGGTTGTTTGTGTAAGAAAACTGGATAAAGGTTAACTAAAAGCAGGACATCGTATGTGAATAAGATGGGGAGCATATTTTGGGGGAGCATATTTGGCTTTTTCTCGTTCGTCCTTAGTTGGAAATTGGCTTTTTCTTGTTGGTCTTTAGCCAAAAATAGTACAGCTGGCAGTCATTGCTAGTTGTTCTGAGCCAAGTGATGCAGAGCTTGTGAATCAAAGTTCTAATGTCTTAAATGGTCTGGTAATTGCCCTTTTGTATATTCAATCTCTCAGTTCCCCTTTTGGACTTTCTCTCACTTGCAGAATGTTGGTTAATTCAGGGAAAGCTAGAGATCCAGATTGTCACTCCTTAGGGATTGTTCAGTTGTCACCACACTCAACTGAATCACAAGATATTCTTGAGCTTTTGGTTGTTGTATTATTATGGTAGGCATCTGATGAGAGAGCAGCTGCACAGTAGCATTTAAGACACTGGATAGGATGCAAAGGGCCAGCATCATGCCCACTATGACAAAAATAAGAACAATTAACAGTCCCTGTAAAATGCTTTGGAACCAGGAACCCAAATCACCCAAAATAGGTCAAGTAAACAAATCCCATAGGCCATGAGGATCTACCTTAAAGAATGTAGTAGCTTTTCCCCGAAGGTGACTGATAGCCTGTTCTATCTAGCCTGTTTAATTAATCCAAGTATAGGAAGAAGTATTAGTAATGGCATAGGCAATAACATGACTAGCCAACAAGAAAGCCAGAGAAATTCACTAGCATTACTACTCATGCCAAAGACTTGAGATTGACCTGTACTTCATTTAGGGAGAGATGGTATTGTTAATAACTTCTGCCAAAGTCAGTGATAAGTTACTCACAGTATTTGCTATTTGGATGATTCCACCATTGGAACACTGCTCTGATTTTTCACATAAACAATAAGTCAATAACTCCCCTAAGTAGGGTGCTTGAATAATCAAGGGTGGCTTCATTTTGGAGCTTGGATTTGAGTTGGAATTTCCAATCCTGGTGATTTATAGAATTAGTGTTTCTGTATATGAATATGTGTGAGAATACTATTCCTAGCAAACAGGATGAGGTATCCTGGTATCAAAGGATGTAGTATCTTGTAGGGGCACATGGAAATCCCAGAGAACAGTTGTTCACAACAGGAGGGTGAATCAAAGCCTTACATTAGTACAATTATATACATGGATCTCTATTAGGGTTTTCAGGTGGCAAGTAATTGCCCATTCACCACATGAAGTTTATTTAATGCAAATTTAGGAGCAATTGTAATAATTGGTTATTTTTCTAGGAGAGAGGGAAATTACCAAAGTCATATGTTGATTTATTTATGGTCATTTTTCTAGGTAGGTGCTAGTGGAAATGCCATTGGATATAATTCCCTATGATCTTGTTTAATGAGACTGGAATTTTTCAAAGGTTTTTATCAGAGTGGTCTGGTTATGGAAAGCACATCCAGCAGTCAATAAGCTTGAGGGCAGTGAATAATGTTTGGATAATATAAGAATGGAACTAAAATGAATATATTATGAACTAACAATGAGAAAGTGGACAATTATAGGTGGGTAACAACCAGAGATCTATAGAGATTGAGAAGAATGGTTATTAGCAAGCAGTTCAATGTCTTAGGAAGATGCTGTCCATTATTCTAGGTCATTTGCATGTTACAAAGATCTTGGGTCAGAGACTTCCGGAGAAGATGGCGGCTTAGTAAGACGCGCGGGTCTTAGTTCCTCCTCCAGAACAGCAACTAAAGAAACAGAAACAATATGAAACAGCTCTCGGAGCCACGACAGAGACCAAAAAGACAGCGTACCCCATTCTGGAATGGCTGAACGGGCAGGGAGAATCCTCTGTGGTGAGATACCCGAGGGACGCGCGCTTTCTCGGGCCGGGGCGGCTGGCGATCGGGTCCCTTCCACACACGTGGCTTCCCGGTTCGACTGGGAACGTTGGATAGCGGGGCCCTCCTGCCACGCTTGGCGTCTCGGGCCAGCTGGGCAATTTGGACCGGTACTCCCCCAAGCCGCAGTGGCCGGCAACCCCCACTCCACGCGCGGTTTCCCAGGCCGACTGCGAGATTCGGATTGGCAATTAAAGGAGCCACAGCATCTTTTACTGGTGGGACCCGCAGACAGACGAGTGCCACAAGTGCCACCTACTGGGCAGGAAAAGAAAAACAGAGCCCAGAGATTTCACAGAAAAACCTTTCAACCAGCCGGATCCCACACCCAGGGAAATCTGATCAAATGCCCAGACACCAGCAGAAAATAATGGATGACGCTTGGAAAATTGAAGATATGGCCCAGTCAAAGGAACAAACCAATAGTTCAAATGAGACACAGGAGCTGAGACAACTAATGCTGAATATACACACAGAAATGGAAAAACTCTTCAAAAACCAAATCAATAAATTGAGGGAGGACATGAAGAAGACATGGGCTGAACATAAAGAAGAAATAGAAAATCTGAAAAAACAAATCACAGAACTTATGGGAGTGAAGGACAAAGTAGAAAAGATGGAAAAAACAATGGATACCTACAATGGTAGATTTAAAGAGACAGAAGCTACAATTAGTGAACTGGAGGATGGAACATCTGAATCCCAAAAAGAAACAGAAACTATAGGGAAAAGAATGGAAAAACTTGAGCAGGGGATCAGGGAACTGAATGACAATATGAAGCGCACAAATATACGTGTTGTGGGTGTCCCAGAAGGAGAAGAGAAGGGAAAAGGAGGAGAAAAACTAATGGAAGAAATTATCACTGAAAATTTCCCGACTCTTATGAAAGACCTAAAATTACAGATCCAAGAAGTGCAGCGCACCCCAAAGAGAATAGACCCAAATAGGCGTTCTCCAAGACACTTACTAGTTAGAATGTCAGAGGTCAAAGAGAAAGAGAGGATCTTGAAAGCAGCAAGAGAAAAACAATCTGTCACATACAAGGGAAACCCAATAAGACTATGTGTAGATTTCTCAGCAGAAAGCATGGAAGCTAGAAGACAGTGGTATGATATATTTAAAATACTAAAAGAGAAAAACTGCCAACCAAGACTCCCATATCCAGCAAAATTGTCCTTCAAAAATGAAGGAGAAATTAAAACATTCTCAGACAAAAAGTCACTGAGAGAATTTGTGACCAAGAGACCAGCTCTGCAAGAAATACTAAAGGGAGCACTAGAGTCAGATACGAAAAGACAGAAGAGAGAGGTATGGAGAAGAGTGTAGAAAGAAGGAAAATCAGATATGATGTACATAATACAAAAGACAAAATGGTAGAGGAAAGTATTATCCAAACAGTAATAACACTAAAAGTTAATGGACTGAATTCCCCAATCAAAAGACATTGACTGGCAGAATGGATTACGACCCAGCAATACCACTGCTAGGTATCTACTCAAAGGACTTAAGGGCAAAGACACAGACGGACATTTGCACACCAGTGTTTATAGCAGCATTGTTTACAGTTGCAAAGAGATGGACACGGCCAAAGTGTCCGTCGACAGACGAGTGGCTAAGCGAACTGTGGTGTGTACCTATGATGGAATATTATGCAGCTTTAAGACAGACTAAACTTATGAAGCATGTAATAACGTGGATGGACCTAGAGAACATTATGCTGAGTGAGTCTAGCCAAAAACTAAAGGACAAATACTGTATGGTCCCACTGATGTGAACCGACATTCGAGAATCAGCTTGGAATATATCATTGGTAACAGAGACCAGCAGGAGTTAGAAACAGGGTAAGATAATGGGTAATTGGAGCTGAAGGGATACAGACTGTGCAACAGGACTAGATACAAAAACTCAAAAATGGACAGCACAATAATACCTAATTGTAATGTAACTATGTTAAAACACTGAATGAAGCTGCACATGAACTATAGTTTTTTGTTTGTTTGTTTGTATCCTTTGTTTTTGTTTTTTTCTTTTTCCTTTTTTATATATATATTTATTATTATTATTATTTTAATTTTCTTCTCTATATTGACATTATATATCTTTTCCTGCTGTTTTGCTAGTTCTTTTCCTAAATCGATGCAAATGTACTAGGAAATGATGACCATGCATCTATGTGATGATACTAAGAATTGCTGAGTGCATATGTAGAATGGAATGATTTCTAAATGTTGTGTTAATTTCTTTTCTTTTTTTAATTAATAAAAACAATACAAAAAAAAAAAGATCTTGAGTCAGCTGTCTACTTCTGATGATTGGCTGCTACTAGAGTCTCTGAAAATCCTAAGTTTAAAACCCTTAATTGGCATAGATGGCTTACTCTGTGGATTCTGAATTGCTTCATTAGTTGGGAGGCATGAACTCAAGGATTGACTTCTTTGAGTTTCACTGCTGTATTTGTTTTTAACAGTACCTGATAATGTTCCTTCCTATGAAGTTCAAGCATTGTTTTTCTCTGATATCTCTTCCAATAAATGAAACCTGCTTAAAGATTATGAAGAGGCTGTTTAGGAAGATGTTGTGGAAAATTAGCCTTGACTGTTAGTCATAGGTTTGGGTATGCTAGTACATGAGTGCCTTGCAATATTTTGCCATGACTGCATGCAGCAGGGCAGAGTATCAGAAACGAAATCTCTAAATGAGTGGAACTTCCAGTCACCAGATTATAGGAAGCTATTTTATTTGTCCCTGAAGGAGTGGCCCATGTGGCCATAATCTCTTATAGTTTCATCTTTTCTCTGTGGAGATGATTGAATTATCATCCAATAAATTTTTATCAGAAATGTTTGGGGGATAGATTTTAGAAGATTTTGCCTTACCTTTTCCCCTTCTCCATTTTATGTAGAAAGGGGGTGCTGTAGATCTGTTTCTTTCTCAGCCCAATCAGAGTTTCTAATCCAAGATTTAGCATCTGAGGTTTCAGCCAGTATATATACAAATTGATGTAGTCCAGGCAATCCTGGGGCATATGCACACAACGAAGTCTTGCTCCTTCTATGAATAGTAGTTGACCTTCTCCAGGTTTAGACAACTCCTGAATTGCAGCTCATAATACAGCTCAGTTCTGAGATATAAATTATAAAATAGACTACATACTTTGCTTATGGAAGGGATGGCTCTTTAGAGGCAACTGGCATTTTAGAGTCTTAGGAGAGTCAATAGGAAAAGATAGGGGAAGAAGAGGGAGAAGTTGATGGAAATGAGGAAGGAGAGAGATCAAAAGTATAAGGAGGAAGGGGGAGAGTTGGATATAGGGAAGCAACTGGAATACAAGGAGGGATAGGATTTACTAGGGAAATGAGTTTAGTTTACTATTGCTCAAGCTTGTCAAATTGTTTATTAACTTTGGCCAAAGAATGTTTTAGTGAAGCAACCTTTGTATCAGAACTTCATTTGGAGGCCTCTACATATCATTAAAAAAAATGTCACCCATTGGGCCAGAGAAATTTCACTCTATTTCTTTTCGAAGGCATCTCTCAAATGAACAATTTTATTCAAGTCAAATGTTCCCTAGAGATGCCATTGAAGGTCCAGATAATCCTTGGTGAAGTTATGCCACTTGGAGTGATAGACACAAAAGTTAGGGTGATAATGAGAGTAAATATGGAAAACAGGAATTTCTCCTAGAGGAGAAGAGGATTTCAACTTAGATGGCCCCATAACAGCAGAAAATGGTTAGTTGAAACCTATGCTTATGCACTCTGTGTCTTGGACCCCCAACCTATTGGTTGGTCATCTTTGAAAGCAGACCCCTCCCCCAAAACACTCCTCAGCAGGCAAAAAAACAGAGAAATTGTTATCTCTGGGTCAAAGCCAAGCTCTCAGAACAAAAAAATCAAGATGGAAGAGAAGCCTCATTTGATGTATTGGTAACTCTGCAAAGTTTGCACAAATGAATATGGTTTCCACAAGAATCACAAACTCTCCAATCAGCCCTAATAACAGACTTACGTGGCCTATGCCTGATTTCTGCCTGTGACTCTCCTTATGACAAACAGCACTTTTAGACAGCACTATAACAGAACTGAAGCTCCAAAGAGATCAAAAAGGGATGAAAAGGAATGGCCTGATTCCACCAAGGAAGTCAAACAAATGGAAACCAATAACAAAACAGAAACAAAAACAGAAAATAGTTGAAAAACTCAACATGAAGAGAAGAGTTCAGACCTAGGGCTGCCTTCGATGTCAGTGCATCTTGACAAGCCACAGGCATCAAGGCACAAGGAGCCTCTGTGAGAACCACACCTGGTTAAAGGCTGGGGTCTGAAGGGATGGCCAGCCAGACTGTGTCTTGCTGGGATTTCCTGAAGAATCGTGGAAATAAATGAAGACCAGCCAAAGGAGAACAAATAGAGGCTTTCTCGTCAGAGCTTGCTGTTGCAAGGAAGTCAGCTACCAACATTTGTATCTGACAGAAACTCAGATTCAGGCAGGGAAGTAAAACAATTTTACAGTTAAAAAAAGAGAGAAGGCTTCAGCTATGCTCAGATTGGAGGTTGCTGATATGGGGAAGCTGGAGTTAGGTTAGTTAGAAGTAGGGCATATTATGTGATTAGTTTGAGAACATCTTTGGCTTTCTCTTATTGGTCCTAAGTTGGAAGCTAAGGCAAGAAGGAAGGAAGGAAGGAAGATAGGAAGAAAGGAAGGGAGATAGGAAGGAAGGAAGGAAGGAAGGAAGGAAGGAAGGAAGGAAGGAAGGAAGGAAGGAAGGAAGGAAGGAAAGAAGGAAAGTAGGTAGAAAGGAAGAAAGAAAGAAGCTGGCTGTTGGTGAGCAAATATTGCTTTTTGAGGGCTGACTGCTGTGGTTGTGGTTCGGCTTCCTAACTGGTTCTGCAGAGGTTTTGGGACAGAGTTCTATTGTCATATATGATCTGGCCAGTGTCCCTTTGTATATTCGGGTTTTTTTGGAACCCAACTCTATTTGCTCTGCTGCATTTGGTGTCTCACTCAAATTCTGTTTGGTTTCTAACTGTTCATACACACCACCTCCCCCCACAGACATATCCTGATTATTTCCCATTCTGAGTCCCACGGGAGCCAAGGAAGATTAGGTTTTGGATTCTTGGGAGAATCAAGTAATGTCTTTTGTTGACTCATGTTTCTTCTAAATTATTCTCTTACTCTCCTAGAAGAGAGTGCTTAAAGAAAAACTTTGCAACAACATTAAATTTGTCATGCAGCTTTACTGAGTGATTCATGAATCAGACAGCAACCCATTCAGAAAGTAGAAGGGAACTACACCAAGGGAGTGGAAAGGAGACATTCATATGTGGCGAATGCAGAAGCATATGAAGAAATGTTCGAATTGACTTAAGCTTCCATTTTACATAGAGGTGGCTTACAAAATGGGGAGCAGATATACATTAATTAGAATGGTATGCTTGTACAATCTGATAGGCTGTCTCTTCTCGGCCGAAACTGGCCTATCAGCAGATGTTGCTTATCTTTGGTTCTGTAAAGTGTGTTCCATTGTTTCATTTTCTAGGAAAGTCCCTTGACACCAATTGTTTTCGTCCATTAGAAAAGCCGTTCTTGGTGAAGGGTCCTTGCTGGCAATGCCTAATGCAGTTGGCCATTTTATTTTACTCAGTGAAAGTGTGCGTCTCTTTTTTTTTTTTCTCCCAGTAGTAGAAACTTCCCCCACATTTTATCTTCTTTCTTTCCTACCCTTGGATTTCTCTGTTGCAGAAAGGATCGACTTTTCTGTCCTCAAGCTCTGCCTTAAAGGTGGTGGTGGAGGGGGATCACTCAGTGGAGAAATATCCTCAGTGAACTGATAATATTACTACAACCAGCATTTAAATGCTTTACCTCTCCAATGAACTTAAAAATTCTTGAAAATTCAGGTGTCCTGACTCAAAAAATCTCAATGTGTACATTTGGCATGCATGAAAACCTCTAAACATCTTTGAATTGTAAATATTGGTGGATGAACAGTTTCTCTGGAAACCTCATTCATTCAGCAAGTATTTATTGAGCACATATCTCATGCTAGGCTTGTTTCCAGGCACTTGGAGAGATGTGGGAACAAAACAAAGACCCCTGCCTTATATAGCTTACATGCCGGTATTTGGTACAAAAAATGGTAACCAGAATAAGTAAGTATATGGTTTGTTAAAGGGGAACAAATGCTAAGAAATAAAGAAAATATAGAGCAGCTTAGGTAGGGTCAGGAGAACAGGGTAGAGGTGGTTTCATCTGCATTCCTGTCTGCTTTTCTTTGGTGGTACCTGGTCTTTCCATTTCAATAGCAACCTTATTGCTAAGCCTCAGTGAATATGCTCCTAACAATTAAACTCTCTGACAGGGTTTGAATATTGATATGAAGAAGATGCACACTCACACAAAGGGCCCTTGCTAAGTTTTCCGGGCATTACTGCTAATTTTATTAATCCTCAGCACAGCTGCGGGCTGAGTCAACTGCAGTGGATTTCAATTTAAATCTGCTGCTCAGTATCACTTCTTGGTTCAGAATTGAGGGAAGCATTGTACCTGATTGGCTAAAGAGGTTATTGACCAGGTCTGGGTTTTATTGTAGGGAACTGATTTATAATCAGAAAAGTTATGAAAGAAGAGAGTCACAAATCAAGACTCCATAACTCAGCAGTCATCTGTATTCCTGTAAAATAATAGTTATCAGCATCTCAGCAGCATCCATGATCCTTCCTTGATACTCTGGCCAGAGAAGGACAAGGTTCTATTATTATTTCTGCATTGTTGTTCCATTCTTGAATAAACTTTTCTAAAGAAACCAGCAAAGCTTTTAAAAAGCCATTATTTAGTAGGGAACAAATGGCTGTATAATAAAATATTAATTGTTCTAAAAATACTGCAGAGGAAAATATTGTACTTACCAGAAACAGTAAATTTTTTCTCTGCATTTCTATTTCTATTTAGAAAAATATGATCTGCTTCATCAACTCAAGATACACATATGGTCGCATGTCTTTTATTTCCCAAATCAATCACTGCTGAAAAGCAAAAAATTCAGGGCTTTCTTTTCGAAGGCTCCCACCCCCTTGAGTTGTCCAAAACCAGGAGAATTCACGTAGTCCAGTGGGGTCCATCCTGTCTCTTCACATATCAAGAAGAATGAACTGGCCTGTGTTTGGTGCTCCCCTGCTGCCATGTTCTCCTGTCTCATGGTAGGCTTATGAACAGATCCTGCCTGGTTTGGTTTCAAAGCTTTCTGTCTGGTACCTGGAAGTTCTTGCTAGTCCAGACCACAGTGGATGCCTGTTTTGAAGGCCAAGATTGCAGCTCTGTTTGTTCACACCCCCAGCTCAACCATTGTTCCCAGGAGCCTGCTCCCAGAGGGGCTTCCAGCCATAGTCACAGGATATGGCTACCATACTTCCTACGCCGACTACAAACACTTAGGTCCTTGTGTTGTGCCTGTTCACAAGCTTAGCTTCCTTATTTCACAAAGCAAAATTTATTTATTTTAGTGGCATCCTTGCTCCTCCATGCACTGAACCTTCTTTAGGATCAGGGTCACTCTGGGCAGGTATGTAGATAAATAAGGCATAAAGTTGTCACCACTGGGAGGGCCAGAAGAGGCTAAAATCCAGCCCATCCTCCACTTGCTCAGTCCATACCTCTGGGTTAAGCATTTCTAATACATCTGTGATGGTTAAGTTGATGTGTCAACCCAGCCATGTTTTGGTATACAGTTGTTTGGTTAAGTGAGCACTACACTATTTGTTATTGTCTCGACATTTTGTGGACTTAAACCATAAGTTGATTGCTGATTAAGCATAAGTTGATTGCTGATTTTATCTACAATCAACTGAGGAGACTAACTTCAACAATGAGAGACATGTCATCCAATCAGTTGAAGGCCTAAAAGGAGAAGTGATGATTTCAGCAGTCAGAAGAGAGAATTTCCATCTCTACTTTAACCAGCCAGCTTCTCCTAGAGAATTCATTGAGGACCTCCATTGGAGATCCCAGCTTGCAGCCTGTCCTATGGAATTGGACTCATGCATTCTCACAGTCACATGAGAGAATTCTTATAAAGATTTCATAGTATTTACAGATATCTTCTGTCAGTTCTGTTTCCCTAGAGAATCCTAATACAGCATCTACCAAGATGGTGAATTAGCATTGGTTCATAGAGAAGTGCTAGTTAGGGGGCTCTAATTGGACTCATCCTTCTCCTCTCCAACTGATCTTTGTACCTTTAAATCTCAGGGAGCAAGGGTTAGAGTAGCTATCCATTCCTTCTATAAATTGATCCATCTCCTCTTCAGGAATCAGTTTTCAAAGTGGGGAGTGGGATGGGATGTGTGAGACCTCTTGCCCCTTTTACCTCCTCTCACAAGAGCCAAACACAGTGAGCTCCTACTCACTTTACGCTTTGCATTGAAAAAAGTAATCCCCTTTATCAGGCAGGCACACAACCCCACCCCTACCCCACCAACCCAGATGTTGTAAGTGTTGTCTGTTAATGGCTCTCAGTGGCTCTCTTCTTTGGAGAATTATCCTCTAGAGGACAGAGACACTTTGTCCAGGAGCATCTCATCCTGCCCACCCCAGTCTGCCACCAATGAATGACTGGCATAGGAATGTAAAAAGCTGCACCCCCTTGCTTCAGGATGAGATCAGTTCTATCGTGTAATTCATGCTCCGGAGCAGCCTGCTGGATCAGGCTGACGCTTGTCTTTGCTTAGCTCCCTCGTTCCTTTTCTCTTTCTTTTTCTCTTCCCTCTACTAGAGGAGTTGTGGGTTTACGGAACAATCATACATAAAATACAGGATTCCCATACATTATCCCACCAACAACACCCTGTATTGCTGCGTAAGATTTGTCACAATTAACAACAACAATTTTTATAATTGTATTATTATATACATCCACGGTTTAACTTAGGGTTCGCTGTTTGTGTAGTTCCATGGATTTAAACATTTTTTAAAATTCTGTTACCATACATACAATCTAACGTCTCCCTTTTAATAATATTCAGTTATATATTTCAGTCCTGTTAATTGTGTTCACAACCTTGGGCTACCACCACAACCATCCGTTATTAAAACGTTTCCATCATTCCAAATAGGAACCCTGTACATGTTAAACCTTAACTTCCTATTCCCTATCCTCACCTGTCCCCTGATAGCCTCTATCTAGATTTTGACAGTGAACCTTTTGTTACACACACACATGCACACACCTACACACATATTTGCCTTTCCTCATAAATATGAGCTTATAGTACATTTTGTTTCACAATTTGCCCATCAAAGTCCCCCAACCACCACCTTCCTTTAGATTGTGGACATTTTATGTCATGATGTACAGTTGTATCTCATTCTTTTCTAATAATTATACAGAATTCCTTATTTTAATGTGTTGTCAATTCATAGCCTTGAGGATTTTTTACTTCCTCTAGTATTATAAATTATGCTGAAACAGCAGTCTGCAAATATCTTTGCATCTTGCGCAGTGTTTTAGCATCACAGTGTCCTAGAAGTACAATTTCTGGCTCAAGTGTTTGTATATTTTAGATCCAAAATGTACAAAAAGGTTTCACCAACAGAGTTTGAGGCACCCATTTCCTCACATTCTTACCAATGTGAAATGCTTTCAATCTTTATTTTTCCTTCTGAAAATATAATGAGTAAAATTTGTACCTACTATTGCGTTCATTTTAACTTTGCTTATTATTGGTGAGGTTGAGCATCTTTTCATAAAGTTTGTAGGTTACCAGTGTTTCTTCTGTGTATGGCTAATCATATATCTTGGTCTTTTTTTATTGGCTATTCAGTCTAGCTGATCCCACTTGAAGCTCCTCAAATTCTTGGGTTACATATGGCATCCATCCTTGACCTTTAGTGCTGCTATGAATTTATGCTTATTTTTATGTATTTTTTTTTTTTTTACTGTTTCCATGGGATTTAGGAAGGGTGGTGTGGTAGATGCTTTCCTGGGCTTGTGTACTCCTCCGCTTGATTGTCCTGAGTGTTGGCTGCTAACAACTCACAGCTGTTTCATTCAGAGAATTGCTATCAGCCCAACAGAAGCCATCTTGTATGGGATAAAATCATGGCCCATGATGAGTCGCCGGGGGTTACAAAGGCCAGCCCCCCTTGTCTCAAGGCGGGGCAATTCTGTGGTCCAATTCATGCTCCAGAGCTCTCAGAAGGATCAGGCTGAAGTTAATCTACGTTTTAGATCCCTTTCTTGCTTAGCTCCTTTCCTATGAAACTTCCCTCACTGCCTTTCTCCTTTGAGCATCTCCTCAATAAATCACATGTCCCTGAATCTTGTCCCAAGTTCTAGGGAACCTGACTTAAAACAGGCAGTGATATAAATGCAGGAGCTCAGAGCAGCATTTGATATGAAAATCAGAAGCCATTTCTCAGTGTAGAAAAATCCTGTCATTTCATAGCCACAAAGAAATCAGGACATGCTAAATTTCAGAACAGCCCTAAAAAAGTTAGGATTTAAAAAAATAAAATAGTATACTTGTGTGAAAAATCTAATGTTTCATTTCATACTGACTCATTTTTTTAGCCTCATTAAAACAGAAATAAATGTTGCGATTATATAAGGCCCAAATCTGCCCTGAGATCTGCAGGATGGTAGAGAAAAAACAATGAAATTTGCAGGTTCTTATCTAGGTTTTAAATGGTGGTCCAGCGGTAGTGGCCCAGGAGGACAACAGGAGCCACAGGTGTGCTTATATTCTGAACCCTGGGACTTGTTTTGGAAGAAAAATGCATATCTCAATATCCTATATTTGTCTCAATATTAGTGGTTATTTTTGTGCATGGCACACTTTTTGCATATGTGCTTGGTATGAGATCAGTGTCTGAAACATCTTCTTCCTCAAATACCAATAGAAAATTTTGCTTACTATAAGGAAGCTCCAAATTGCAGACTTGAGTATAATATTATGAAATGTATAATATACTGCATCATCATAATGCTGATATGCCTCTTTTAAGTGGATAAATTTATTCATTCATTCACTCATGTGCTTTTTATAAGCTTTTGTTTTGAAATAATTATAGATTCATGGGAAATTACAAAAAAATGTACAGAGAGGCCCCCTGCGCCCTTCACTCAATATCAATATCAATACCAATGTCAATATCTCGCATAACTATAATAAATTTCAAAGCTAGGAAATTTGCATTGATACAGTCCACAGAGCTTATGCAGAGTTCAACAGTTACATAGGCAGTCATTAGTATGAGTGAATGTAGATAGTTCTATGCAATTTCATCACATATGTAGATTTATGTAACTATGCTATAATTAAGATACAGACTTATACCATGACAACAAGGTTCCCTGGGGCTATCCTCTTACAGCCACAGCTATGCCCTTGGTTCCCCATCTAGCCCTTGGCAACTACTAATATGTTCTCCATCTCTTTAATTTTGTTATTTCAAGAAAGTTATATAAATGGAATCATAGAGTACGTAACCTTTTGAAATTGTTTTTTTCCCCACTCAACACAATGTCCTTGAGATGCATCCAAATTGTTGCATATATCAAAAACTTGTTCCATTTTAATGCGATTCTATTCACATTAAATGATATAGATAACTATTAATCTCATTTGGGTAGTTTCTAGTTCCTGGATATTAAGAATAAAGCTGGCATGCATTCTTGTACATTGTTCTCGTTTCTCTGGAATAAATACCCAAGAGTGCAATTGGTGGGAATTATGGTGATTCCAATAGTAGTTTTAAAAGAAACTGCCAAACTCTTTTCCTGGCTGGTTGTACCATTTTACATTACCACTGGCAAGTTATGAATCATACAATCTATCCACTTCCTTGTCGGCATTTAACTAGTTTCACTGTTTTTTTATTTTAGCCATTCTGATGGGTGTGTAGTGATATCTCATCATGGTCTTAATTTGCATTTCCCTGATGGCGAATGATGTTAAACATCTCTTCATGTGCTTATTTGCCAGCTGCATATACTCTTCAATGAAATGTCTCTTCAGGCCTTTCACCCATTTTCTAATTGGATTGTTTTTTGTTTTACTGCTGAGTATTGAGAATTCTTTATCTGTTCTAGATATGAGTCATTTGTCAGATATGTGATTTGAAAATACTTTCTCTCAGTATGTAATTTTCTTTTCATCCCCTCAACAGGGTCTTTTCTAGAGAAAAAGTTTTCCATTTTGATGGAGTCTGTGGTGGTTAAGTTCATGTGTCATCTTGGCTAGATTATGGTGTTCAGTTGTTTGGTCAAGCAAGCACCAGCCTTGACTGTTATTGTGAGGATAGTTAATGGGATTTCAATAAGTTGATTACATCCGTGGTTGATTCCATCTGCAATTAACTGAGGAGACTGTCTTCAACAATGAGGGATGTCTCATCCAATCAGTTGAAGGCCTTAAAAGAAGAAGTAATGATTTCAGCAGTCAGAAAGAGAGAATTTCCATCTCTACTTCAGCCAACCAGTTTCTTCTGGGGAAGTCATTGAAAAAATTCATTGGAGTTCCCAGCTTAAAGAATTTGCCTATCTCCAGAGTCACGTGAACCAATTCTTGCTTAAAAAATCATAATTTTTACATTATATATATACATACATATCCTGTGGGTTCTGTTTCCCTGGAGAACCCTGACAAATACAAAGTCCAATTTATTCATTTTTCCCTCCCTTTACTTTCCATTCAACAAATAATTATTGGATTTCTACAACAACCAAGAAAATGTTCTAGGCACCCTGCAGGAATCAAAGATGTGACATGGCCCCAACTTTAAAGCCCTTCCAGTCTAGTTGGGAAGATTGAAGATGTACCCAAATAGCCAATAATATTACATAGCATTTGCTAAATGGTGTGGAAAAGGTAATGATACTTTTTTCGAAAATCAGATATCATTTTTAAAAATATTTTTATTGACACATTTTTACACATGTACAGTCCATACATGGTATACAATCAGTGGCTCACAATTATCATCACATAGTTGTGTATTCATCACCATGATCATTTTTTAGAACATTTGCATCACTCCAGAAAAGGAAATAAAAAGAAAAAAGAAAAAATTCATACATTTCATGCTCCTTACTCTTCCCTCTCATTGACTACTAGTATTTCAATCAGCCCAGTTTATTTTACCCCTTATCCTCCCTATTATTTATTTATTTTTAACCATATTTTTTACTCATCTGTCCATACCCTGGATAACAGGAGCCGCAGACACAAAGTTTTCACAATTCCATGGTCACATTTTAAAAGTTAAATCTTTATACAATCATCTTCAAGAATCAAGGCTACTGGAACATAGCTTGACAGTTTCAGGTACTTCCCTTCAGCCACTCCAGTGCACCATAAACAAAAAAGAGATATCTATAGAATGCATAAGAATGACCTCCAGGTAACTTCTCAACTCTTAAATCCCTCAGCCACTGAAATTTTATTTTGTCTCATTTCTTTCTCCTCCCTTTTGGTCATGAAAACTTTCTCAATCCCATGATGCTGGATCCCGGCTCATCCCAGGAGTTCTGTCTCACATTGCCAGGGAGAGTTACACCCCTGGGAGTCACATCTTACATTGGAGGGAGGGCAGTGAATTCACCTGCCAAGTTGGCTTCGAGAGAAAGGGAACATCAGGTATCATTTTTGCTGATAGAGAAGAAATGGGTAAAGGTTTCATTTATCACTTCTATGCCAGAGACTGCCACAAAATGGCACAGAAATTACCTTTATAAATTCATTTGTTGCAGGTTAAAAATGTTAAGTTTTAGATAACTGACATAGGATAAATCTATGGACAAAGCATTTTCACATACACCATGTCACTTAAGAATCCCACAGTGTCGTGAACAGGATTGCATCTATTTTATATTTAGGGATTTTAAAATTCAGAATAGTTAAGTAATTTACTCAAGGTCACACAGCCAGGAAGTGGTGAGCTCTATTGGTACCCAAGTCTTGGGCTTAATGCTCTTTTAATTCTACCCAGAATCTTTCCAAGTTATGTCCTTTTCCTGCCAGTATAAACTTGTCAATCTTCTGGCTATAAAATAGTCTGATTTATGTGTTAAGAGGTGATACATTTCCTTGTGCTCACAAAAACCTATGAGTTCTTGATAGAGGAGGAATCCATTAAAACTCTCATAATGGTCAAGACCATGCAGTAAATGGAAAAGCAGGTGCTGCCTGTGAGTTATGAAGGGCAGAAAAAGGGAATGGGTATTGCTGGAATTCAGTGGGAATCATGACAGAGGTAGCATTTTAGGCCAGCTACTTATCAGACTCATTGTTAAACAAATCATCTTCAAATGCCAAAGCTTTCACGGTGATCATTAAAAAAAATAAATAATTCCTCCGGCTGAAGATTTGAAGAGGTGCTTGTTTCTGACCTAAAAGCCTATAAACGGGGAATTAGAGCCCTTTTCATTCATGTTTTTGGGCTTCCATCTGTACTTTCTTCCTGTCTTATTTGCAACCTTGTCCAAATTATTTAACTGCTCTGCATTTATTTGTCTTTGTTTTAAAATGTTTACTACTTAGGGAGGATGTTAGACCTTGATTCTGAAAGATTCTATAGAGAAGCAGACTTACATATTAAGACGATATTGCAGACATTTGCATAATGTCAAATAACCTTTGAACCCAGCCCCCATTCTTATCATATTGCGGCCACTGTCAGGCCACATGTGGAAGGTAACCCTTTTATATTCTACATTCAAACTTTTACCCTGGAGGCCTGGATCTGGCCCTGAAGCTGAAATATTCACAAGGTCTAGACATAAACGAACATAACATGATCATCTTTATTTGTTGACCATTTATAAGGCATGTGTAGGAGAGTTCATGGACTACTGGTAGACCTTCCAACTGGTTTACTCCAACCATTGAGTCTATCTCATTGTCCTTCCTTACCACAAACCCTGGCCTGACAATCAGAATACCCCATTTCCTAGACTGCTCAAGAGATAGACTCATGATTGAGGTGGGACCAATGCATTGTCTTGAGGGGCTTAATGTTCGTTCACCCTGGGGAAGAGAAGGCTTGCCTCGTTTTTGAATCCTGACTACTAAGGAGAAGATAATCCTGGCAGTATGGTATCAGGTGCCATTATGTTAAATACGTCAGCTTAACAATGAAGCCAAAAGAGAGAGAAACGGCAGCAGGGCAAGAGAGAGTCTTTAGCTATCCTTCCACTGATATCTCTTGAGCCCCTGAATCTAGATGTGTCTGAAGTTAGACCTACACCTGGACTTTGCGTTTAAGTGAATCTATACATTTCTTTTCATGCCAAAATCCACTTGAGTTGTGTTTCTGCTACTTTATGACATATCCTATTTATAATGGATACCATAGAGCTTCCAAAAAAAAAAAAAAGGAAACTCTTTGTCATGATAAGGAATGACTCCATGATACATTGCTTAAGGAAAAGATCATTCAGCTTATGTTACTTTAATTTGTACCTGTTTACAATAAAAACAAAGTGCATTATTTAATGTAAGCTTATTTTGTCTGTTGGGGTGGATTATCAACTGCGAAACACTCTTATTCTCTCTCTGTGTGTGTATGCGTGTGTGTTTCTCTCCCTATATCAATCAACATGCCCTCAGTACAGATTTCTTTTCTTTTTTGATGCAATTTTATTGATGCATATTATATGTTCACACACATATAATCATCCAAAGTGTACAAGCAATGATTCACAGCACCATCAGATAGCTGTGCTTTTATCATCACTGTGCTGGTTGGAAAGGAAGTATGCCCCCTAAGAAAAGCCATGTTTTAATAGGAAGTATGCCCCCTAAGAAAAGCCATATTTTAATAGGAAGTATGCCCCCTAAGAAAAGCCATGTTTTAATATAAATCCCATTTCATAAAGGTAGAATAATCTCTATTCAATACTGTATGTTTGAAACTGTAATGATGTGATTTAGTCAAGAATGGTTGTTAAACTGGATTAGGGGATGACATGTCTCCACCCATTTGCGTGGGTCTTGATTGGTTTATTGGAGTCCTATAAAAGAGGAAATATTTTGGAGAATGAGAGATTCAGAGAGAGCAGAGAATGCTTCAGCACCACGAAGCAGAGAGTCCACGAGCCAGCAACCCTTGGAGATGAAAAAGGAAAATGCCTCCCGGGGAGCTTCATGAAACAGGAAGCCAGGAGAGAAAGTAGCAGATGATGCCTTGCTTGCCATGTGCCCTTCCAGCCGAGATAGAAACGCTGACTGTGTTTGCCATGTGCCTTTCCAAATGAGAGAGCACAACGTAGCACAGCCTAAGCAGCTCGGCATTCCTCATCTTAGCACTCGCAGCTCAGCCCAGGCCTTTGGAGATGCAGAAAGAAGTCACCGTGGGGAAAGTTGTTGAAACCCAGGGGCCTGGAGAGAGAAGGCCAGCAGAGACCATCCTGTGCCTTCTCATGTAAGAAAAAACCTCAGTGGAAAGGTAGCTGCCTTTCCTCTGAAGAACTAACAAAATAAATCCCCTTTTATTAAAAGCCAATCCATTTCTGGTGTGTTGCATTCCATCAGTTAGCAAACTAGAACAATCACACAATTGATATTTGAACATTTTCATTAATCAAAAAAAAAACTAAAAGTAAAAAAGAACACCCAGACATCTCATCCCTGTCAGCCCCTCTATTATTTGTGTATTTTTTATCTTTATTTACTTACTCATCTGCCCACACACTGGACAAAGGGAGTGTCAGTCACAAGTTTTTCACAATTACACAGCCATACCTTAAAATCTCTAGTTATTCAATCATCTTCAAGAATCAAGGCTATTGGATTACAGCTCAACAGTATCAGGTATTTCCCTCTAGCTACTCCAATATGCCAAAAACTGAAAAGTGATATCTATATACCATATAAGAATAATGTCCAGAATGACCTCTCGACTCTATTTGAAATCTCTCAGCCACTGAAACTTTATTTTGTTTAATTTCTCTTCCCCCTTTTGGTCAAGAAGGATTTCTCAATCCCACAATGCCAGGGTGAGAGTCATCCGGGGGAGTTCTGTCCCACATTGCCAGGGAGATTTACACCCCTGGGAGTCATGTCCCATGTAGTGGGGGAGGGCATTGAGTTCACCTGCTGAGTTGGCTTAGAAAGAGAGACCACATCTAATGAACAAAAGAGGTTCTCTGGGGGTGGCTGTTAGGTATAATGATAAGTAGGCTTAGATTCTCCTTTGCATGAATAAGTTTCATTAGGGCAAGCCCCAAGATCAGGGCCTGGCTGGTCAACATGGCAGTCCCCCAGTGCTTTCGAGAATACCAGGAATTCCCCAAGTAGGGAAGTTTAATATTTCCACCTTTTTCCTTGGTCCCTCAAGGGGACTTTGTAAATACTTTTTATCTTCTGCCCAGATTAATCTGGGGTATATCACACTAACCTGTACAAACCAACAAAATTCTCATGCCCCATTCAAGTTTCCATGTAATTATGGTGTTCAGATAAGCTGACCAAACAAGTTAAATCGGATATTGTGCTACAAAACATATAAATTTTGCACCAAATAAACATCTCTTCTTTTGGTCTCACACAAAAGTTGAAATTTGGATATACAGTCAATATCACCCTTTACCCTTTTGTCTGATTTACCTTAGTCCTAGCCAGATCAGCTTCATTCATATCTCCAATTGAAGTCTGATAACTTTTTCAGTGTTTTTAACAGTTGCTGTTTGGGGTAATGCTGACTTTCATGCTGCAGAACTCCAACCCTGAGTCTCAGGTGTCATACAGATACTCAAAGTTCCAGGGAACAACCAAATTATGCAGGAAAAGCTCAGCATCTCACAATTTAGAAATAACAGGTACCATTCCAGAATAGATGTGTCTGCTACAAGAGGTCACAATCTAGGAACCTTTACAATAGGCCTTTCCTTGTTAACCTAAGCTCCTGAATTCAATTCTTGGAGTTTGCACATTATAGTTAGTCCATATTAGTGAGGCATTATAATATTTGTCTTTTTGTTTCTCACTTATTTCACTCAACATATTGTCCTCAAGTTTCATTCACCTAGTTGCACACCTCACAACATCATTCCTTCTTGCAGCCACTCAATATTCCATTGCATGTGTATATCAAAGCTCCCCCTTCCCTCCTCAGTGGATGTACCCTTGGGCCACCTCTGCCCATTGCAAATCACGAACAATGCCACCATAAACTTAGTGTGCAACTGTCCATTCATGTCCCTGCTTTCAGTTCCTACAAATATACACCTCACAATGGGGTTGCAGGATCATACGCAACCTCACACCTAGCCCTCTGTCGAGCCACCTCAGTATAGGTTTTTGACTGGTTTTTACTGCTCCTTGAGGTAAAACCACTAGTTTCAAATGTTTTTATGAACGTTTCATTGGCAGGACTTGCTTTGTCCATTAAGAGTCTATTGGTTTGAGACAGGCAAACAAAAAATGTGCAAAAAGTTAAAATAAAAAGGAAATACAAATGGTTTTTAAACATATGTAAAGTTTTTTTTAACCTCACTTTTAATAAGGTAAATGCAAGTTAAACTCCTGAGACGATTTTTCACCTAGCCGATTACAGAGATCAGAGAGTTTGATGGCATACCGAGTTGATGAGTAGTGAATCAGCCAAGGGACAATTAGGAAAACAGAACCCCCTTTGGGTATTTAAGATATGGAGTTGGTTACACAGATGATGTAAGAGGCTGAGAGGTTCCCGGGGACAGTGAGGAACTGGAAGTGAGCAGCTGTGGGATGCCCTCTCACCCACAGGCTGGAGGCTGTGCTGTCACCAGAACCCTGTGGTGGGGTGGGTCTATTCTACAGGATGTGGTACCAAGAAGAGGAGCTGCTGTCCTGAGAAACCCCCCTCTTCCTCCACCCAGGTGGAAGGGGGAGTGTGAGAAATACCCTGGCTTTTCCCTTCCTTCTGCCCTCCATTCTCCTATCACTCACTCCCAATGGGCAGAAACTAAAAAAGCAGCTGGCTGATAGGGGAGGCGGGGAAATGCAGTCTGTGGAGGTCATCACTACCCTACCCTCACCTCCGCAAACACACACACACACACACACACACACACACACACATATACACACAAAGGAGAAGGAAGGGCTAGGAAGGGATCTGGGGACAAATAGGCTCAAAACCTCCAGAGGGGTGTATGTAAGAGTGTACACAAGCAGTCTCTGTGAAGTCATGTGCTGACATCTCTACGAAGGGCACTCTGACAGTATCCACATTACAGATGCACATAGTCTTTGAGTGCACAACTCCAATTCTAGAGCTTTAGTATTCATATGTACTTCCATGTGTGCATAGTTGTATAAGAACAAAATTATTCACCACAGTTTTCTTATTAATAACGACAGATTGGAGACCATCTAAATAGCCATAATTGGGTCCTCTTACATAAATGATGACATATCCTATTCAGTGGAATGCCATACAGATGTAAAAGAGAACAAGAAAATTCTTTCAGTAAAGATTATGGAATAACTCCAGGATATCTTGCTAAGGGAAAAAGAACAAGGTGCATAACATTGTGCATAGTCTGCATAACACATGATACTATTTTGTATAACAAAGGGTAAGAAGATAAGAATACATAGACAAATATGTTTGCTTGTATATACGCTGATTTTCTCTAAGACTGTACATAAGAACCTGTTAACACTGGTTACCTCCAGGGAGGTGAAGGAGCCAAGGGTGGGAGGGAATGTTTTTAACTGTGTATCCATCTGCACTTTTTAAATTGTGTAGCCGTGAATGCTAATCTAATGAAACATAGATAAATCAAATCAGAATTGAATGCAAATAAAATAAAAATAAAGCACAGAATTTCTTTCACTTTACCAGTCGTAGACATTAAAATCCTTTTAAGGGAAACGACTAGGCCTTTAGTCCTCTCCTTTACCTTCCACGTTTACCTCTTAAAGGTTGCTTTTGCTTCTGGTGACTGATTAGCAAACGAGCCATTCTCCCTCTCCTGTGCAAATCTACACTGAAAGAAATGCCTCAACCCACCGGTTTAGGAGAGGATTACTAGGGATTTAGAAATCGCCAAAGTGGGTCCACAAACGCTTTCCTCTGCTGGAGTGACTTTCACCCAGCCGCTAAAATTGCCAATGCGCTTTCACAGCTGAGTTGCTGGGGTTGAGGCAGTCGTCTTAAGAGGGCTGCAGCAGGGTTCCGGGCCCTGTGCCTGATGGAGGCAAAACCGCAATGAAGTTGTGTGGACTCCACGAATTTTCAGTCATCTTTCCAGAACTTGGAATTGCTGACATGAACCCCAGTGCAGTCCTACTGGTCACAATCTTCTCAGGGCTGGCTCGCTAATCCGGTGGTTCAGCAGCAGTAGGGCGTCTAGCCTTCGCCAAGCGCGAACCCAAACCAATATGGATTGAACGAATGAACTTCGCTAGCACAGCAAATTCAGGGGAAAACTAAAGTAATACAGATTAAGGGATGGGTCACCACGGTGACTTTAAATACCCAGGAATTGTGAAAAAGGAAGGTGTCGATGTCAGAGCGCAGCGCCAGCCTTGACGAGGCTCTTTTGGGAGGGCGCCCACATTCCGATCCCCGGGCGGAGGTGTTCACTGAGCCAGGCCGGCAACGGAGTCCGGTGATCCATCACTTTGAAGTCAGGAAGGCCCAAGGGTCAGGGACAGGGGACAGGAAAAGCCTTGATTTAAGCTGGAAATGACTGAAGTCTCGCTTTGGGGGGCTCTCGGGCCGTGGCCCCAACGCTGCACTGCGCGGCAGGGGTGAACCCGGAGATGGGCGCGGATCCCAGTCCTGGGTGCGCGCAGCTCCCGCCCCGCCTCCTCCCGGTGCGCCTGGCCCCTCCCGACGCGTGCCGCCCGCGCGCCCTGGGTGCTGAAGAGGATCTAGCCCGGCAGGCACCTCCTGCCCCAGCGCAGGCGCGAACGCGCGCCACCCCTCCCTCTGGGCGCCCCGCACGCGCCCCCGCCCCGCCTCCGCACGCGCCCCCGCCCCGAGCGCCTCTGATTGGCCGCGGGCCGGGCCGCAGGTATCGGCGGCGGCTGCGGCCAGGCTGGCCCGGGCTGCTTGCGGCGCGGACACGTCCCTCGCCTCTGCTGTAGCTGCCGCGTTCCGGGCTCGCGGCCGCTCCCCGGCTCCGGCTGCAGCTGCCGTTCTGGCGACCGAAACCTCGCGGCGCTGCAGTCCAGCTCTGGCGCGCCGACTGACCCGCGCCCCTTCCTAGATGCCCACATTCTCCTAATCCACGCGAGGTGCTGCGGCAGGTGCTCGGGCATCCCGACGCGCGGTGACCTGAGCCCGGCCGCCATCGATGACCCCGGACGCGGACTTGCTCCAGCCGGGTCACTTCGCGTGAGTATCGCCCCCTCCTCTTAGGCGGCTTTGCACTACCCTTCCCTCACTCGCCGACGTGGCCGCCACTTCGAGGGGTGGGTGTGAGGTGTCTCTCCCTCCCCCAGCGGCCCCGGGGCGTTTCTTGAGCCAGGTCCCTGGCCACGGCCAGCCCCTTTCTGCGGAGGAGTGTGTGTGTGTGTGTGTGTGTGTGTGTGTGCGTGTGCGTGTGCGTGTGCGTGCGTGTGTCGGTGGGGACGGGGACTTGAACTTGCTAGGGGATCGTCGCAGAGTCGGAACCGCCCCTTTCTCCTGCTGCCGGGGCCGGAGCCAGCCTCTGCGTTTCCCTCGCGTTTTCGGAACCCAGCTGGCCACGTAGCACTTGGGCTGCGGTTCACGGCTCACCTACTACGCGACCCGCGCACTTGCCGGGCTCCTTAAGC
Source organism: Tamandua tetradactyla (assembly GCF_023851605.1). Classification (NCBI taxonomy): domain Eukaryota; kingdom Metazoa; phylum Chordata; class Mammalia; order Pilosa; family Myrmecophagidae; genus Tamandua; species Tamandua tetradactyla. The sequence continues at coordinate 47,333,493 of NC_135341.1, read as the reverse complement.
CATCGGGTAAGCGCCGCAGCCGTTCAGCGCTACTGGCTTGACTCTTTAGTACTCTTAATTTCTGTAAAATGGGACTAGTCTGGGAATCGTTCAAGGTCATGGTCGGGGCGCTGAGTAAGAACCGGAATCGATGTTTGGCCTTCGCCACCCGGCTGCTGGGGCGGGGCGCGCTCTTGAGGTCCTTATCTCAGTTTCATCCTCCATCTATTTCTCACACCTCTTACCCCCCACCCCCCACCCCACCCCTATCCCTCAGGCGCCGCGGGATTTGGAGAGGTTGGGAGCCGACCCAAGGGACCCTGCAGAGGTTGGGGGTGACCGCGGGGACTGTGTGGAGCGGAGCTCCGGACTCGTCTGTTCCGTGGTGGGAACCCCTCGGACCTGAGGGAGTTAAGTACACACACCCCAGTCGTTTAATTTAATAACGTCTTGGCAGTTTGGGGAAATTTGCTTTGTGCCTGCAATGAGATCCGTAATGCTCCGCTTCCTTTCCCTAAATAAACCCTATCCCCGAGGGTAAGTATCCAAATACCAGTTTAGGACCAGGGACTTCCTAAGGGAAAAGGGTATGGTGTGGGTTTGGCTCCCATCTACTCTTAGAAAATGCTTTGAGTTCTGGCTTCATTTCCGCGCTCACCCTCCTTGATCTGGATTTGTTGATTTACTTTACACTTTCCCAGGGGAGGGTGGGGTCCAGTCCAAGGATGTGTAAATGTCTGCCGGATGTGAGCCCTTTACTCCAGATCCTTCCAGCTGGCACATTGGGGGGCTGTCTTTGCCGCTGTGAGCAGCTCACAGAGCTCTGGGCTAGGGAGAGGGTCGCCTCACCTCTCATGCCCCATCATTCCTCTCACCCTCCAACTCAGCTCCCCCCTCCTCAGCTCTGAAGCCCAGTGATGTGATGACTACTTAGTCTTGTGATGCCTGGCAAGCATTTTTGAGCCTCAGTATTTTCATCTGCAAACTAGAATAACTCCTGCCTTGCATTCTTCCCAAGGAAGTTGGGTTTCAGAGGACATGACAGATGTGAAAATGCTTTGGCTGTTGTATATGAAAGTAGAAGGATAACGTTCTGAGAGGATTTGGGGCTGTGGGTAGAAGAGGACCTGATTTAAAGAATTTTACAGCCCAGTAATCCTATTTGCAGGTCTAAAATTCCTTTGTAGAGAAATCTAGCTTGCTAAGACTTTGAAAATTCTTCTTTCCCTTTTGCTGTTGATGCTCCATGCCTGGCTGTTTGGCACCTGCACGTCTCCCGATGAACCCTCCCCTGAACACAGTGGGCCGGGAGCTGACTGTGTGGGGCTGAGGCTCTCTCTGTGGGACTGGAGGTTGTCTCTGTGGACACAGTGGTGTCTCTTTGTGGCAGGGTTCTGGGGCTGGTGGCAGGAACTGTCAGGCTCCATTAACTTTTGGGAAAGTGGATTTTTAGCTTACTCAGTAATTTAAGCTAGCAGTGGTATCAGTGGTATGTATAGGTTGTGTCCTGTCTCCTTCCCAGAGGGACAGAAGGAGAGCTCTGACCTGTGGTTTTGGCCTTGGAGCAATTGATCCACACTGCCTGAAAGTGTCACATAGAGAACTGTTTTCGCCTTCTTGGTTATTGCTGTGTTTGCACAGACTTTTGTCTTGATAGCAAGGTAAGGAGGAATGACTGGTCAGAACTTGGTGAATTTCTTTTACTATATTGAAGTATATTATAATCACAGAAAAGTGCACAGGTCAAGAGCATACTCTGCATTTTTCACAAACTGAACTCATCTGTGTAACCAGTGCCCAATTTAAGATCTAGGAAGGTCTCAGCCTACATAACTGCCCTAGGCACTTGCCCCCCACCACCCAAGGGTAATCACTGCCCTGCTTAGTTTTATCAGGTGAGTTTTAATTTTATTACTATTATTATTTATTTTATCTTCTTAGTTCCTGATGTAACATGAGACTTCTTGATTTTTCTACTTTGTTTTTAAAGAATACAAACCAAGGGTAGCTGTACGTAAGTCAGTCCAGAAAGCTGGAAGGAGGAATTTGGCTTAAAGTTCTGGGTAGAAAATGAACTGATGGTTCCCCCCATACCCTATTCATAAATTTTCTGGTGGTATAACTAGCCCAACCCCAGTTATAACAGTGCTGGTACTGGTAAATAAATGGAGGCTGATTTATTCCCCAAAGGGCTTTTTCATAGTGTGAATTTGAATAATGCCAATCTGAAATAGTGTCATATGAAAATACGAATAAAGTCATTTGAAGCCAAAAAATGGAGATGTTGTGAATTCCTTAAAGTTAACAAAATTGGTCAAGAGTCACAGAATTTCAAAGCTTTTCAACTTAGTGATTTTATGATCTATCCCTGCTGTTGCCACATGGTGGCACCACATTAGCCAGAGAACGGAAATACCCACCATCCTTTCCCAAGCTCTAGGAAGGAATCCCAGGAATAAAATTCAGCATTTCACTATTTTCAAAAATGATTTCCAAATGCTACGGTTTTTCTAATCTCTGGCAAGCAGACCTTCTCTCTGGCTCCTGCTACTAAATCCATAGATAGAACTAAATCCCAGCTCTTTAGAAAAATTGCTAATGGGTGAGGGGCAGGCATGCATATGTATGGGTATTGGGGTGGGGGGAGAATGTGGAGTAGAGACCTTAGGCTCTCAGTCCCAGATGCCTTCTCCTTAGCAATATGGAGCTGGGTATACCCTTGGGATTTTTTTTGTTAATTAATTTAAAAATTTTTTAAAAACATAAACAGGAACATTCTTACCGTATGATCATTCCATTCTACATATATAATCAGTATTCACAATATCATCACATGGTTGTATATTCATCATCTTGATAATCCTAGAACATTTGTATCAATTCAGAAAAGGAAATTAAAAAAAAACAAAAAAATTCGTACATACCATACTTCTTACCCCTCCCTTTCATTGATCACTAGCATTTCAATCTACTAAATATATTTTAACATTTGTTCCCCCTATTATTTATTTTTAATCCATATGTTTTACTCATCTGTCGATAAGGTAGGTGAAAGGAACATCAGACACAAGGTTTTTACAACCACACAGTCACATTGCGAAAGCTATATCGTCATACAACGTTCTTGGGATTTTGAAGAGGGTCATTTGAGAAGCTTGCTTAGGTATGTTTATGATCCTTTTCACCTTAACTCACCCCAGAATACCCTAAAGGTATGAGAGAATGAGTTCCTTTTCCTGAGGCAGCGCTGTCCATAGCAAACTTGGAAGAATAAAAAGGGTCAGGTGTAGCCAGATTGCTGCGGGAAGAAATGCCCCACGCACCCTGCAGAGTGGGAGCCTTGGAGGAGGAGAGCCACAAGGGCGAAGGGTTGTTGGATCAGGCTGCGGGAGACAGCTTAGGTGACCCACCGAGTGCTCACTTCCCACCCATCACCTTTCCCTCTTGCTGTCGGTGTGATTCAGAGATGTTAGAAGGGTGTATTCACGTGCTGGCTACTGTGCCTATGATCTCTGAGTATTTGCTGCTAGACATGATAGATAGATAGATAGATAGATAGACAGACAGATAGATAGATAGATATAGACACTATATATATATATATATATATTTTTTTTTTTTTACTCAAGTGATCTTCTCAGTAAGTAGAGGGTGGCTTTTCAGCTTTACAGATGAAGGAACTGGGCCTTGACAATTAAGTTTTCTTTCTTTCTATACTATGGGAACCAAAGGGAGATTGAAAGCCAAGTCTTTCAGGCAACTTCCCTGAGTTGTGTCCGTCTGCAGGGTGAAAGGAGTCTTGCATAATTCTTTTGCTCTTCCTGGCACCTAGTGCAGCACATTATGTGTAGTAGCTACTGAAGTCTAAGAATGGAATATCTGGGGCTAGGGAATTCTCCTGTGAGTAAGAGGGAAAACTAGACAGTGAGAGGTAAGAAGTTGGGGTCAAGTCCATGCAATCTGTAACACTGGGACTATGTGCTTATAAGAGCATGTAGTCTTATTTTGTGTTTAAAGTTTTATGTAAATGGAGTTTGTCTTATTTATTTTTGTGATTTGCCTTTTCTTCCACCCAGCTTTGTTTTTTTTTTTTGCATGGGTAGGCACTGGAATTGAACCCGGGTCTCTGGCATAGCAGGTGAGTATTCTGCCACAGAGCCACTGTCATACTGCCCCCAGCCTTGTTTTTTACATGTGATATCTTGATAATTGTAGATCTAGTTGATTCATTTTAACACAGTATTCCTTTGTTTGATAAACCAGAATTTAAACATTCCCCAACAAGATTTTCTACTTTTTGCTATCATAAAAAAACAACATCCTTGATTAGATCTTACAGATACTTATAAAAGTGCCTCTGAGGTATTTATCCCCCAGAAATTGAATATCCAGGTAATAGGATATGCTTCCATCAACATCTGTCTTTTGCGTCAACCTTCTGAAGCATTTGTGCCGATTTATATTCCCATTATCAGTGTATGAGTGGTCCTTGTGTCCTTGTGTCTTCAACTATGGCTGGTGTTCATCGGATGCTTTAATTTTGATCAATCCGGTAGGCCTCTCTCCTGGTTGCTGGTGGCTACGGACAATCCTTGGCCTTCCTTGCCTTGTGGCAGCATAACTCCAGTCGCTGTCTTTGTCTTCACTTGGCCTTGCCTTCTGTATCTCTCTTCTCTGTTTCTGACTCTTGTAAAGATACTTACTGGATTTAGGGCTCACCCTAATCCAGGATGCTCTCACCTTGAGATCCTTACTTTAATTACATTTGCGAAGACCTTTTTTTTTTTTCCCAAATAAAGTCATATTCATAGCTTTCAGGCAAACATATCTTTTGGGGGCAGCCATTCAGACCTCTGCATTGTGTGAATGAGTTAATGCAGTCAGTCTCTGGTGACTGGGGGAATCTGAGCAGCGAACCCACCAGAAGGTTAGTGAGGGAAAGGCTGAGACATGGACTTGACTGGGAAAGAGGGGCAAGGGGGAGAAAGGGGAGGAGTTTGGGCTGGATGCTTTGCTGAGAGAAACTTCCCCCACTTCACACTTACCCTGAGAATCAATCCTGTTTTTATGTAAGGGGAGTAAAAGAGTTTATGCAACGGTGTGCCTAAATGCTTTTTGAAAATTGTTATTAGTTTTTTATTTAGCCATGTGTTATCCCCCTCCGTTACCTCCCCTAGGTGATTTTGAGTTATATTTTTTGTATATATTTATATATCATCCCTGGGGTCAGGAAATGCTCTCTGTGAAGATCATTTTGTGGCTATGGTTTATGGTTTATGTCATTGACTGCTGCAGCTGGAATGCACAGATCCATTCTGTGAGCTGATAGTTTAATCTGATTGAGCAGACAGTTAATAAAAAAGTACAAGATATGCTACGAGATGGAGGTGCCCAGAAGACAGAGGTGCCCAGGGCCCCGGAATTTATTGTGTTAAAGTCCTGGGCTGCTCAGAATTTATCTCCTCAAATAATCTTCTGACCTTGAATCGTAGTGGCTCACATAACTGTGCCATACTATATGATTCCTCCTTTTTTTTTTGGTGTGAAATGTAACTATCTCATATTGCACAGAATCGTTTTCTAGGCTTAGGAACCTAGATGCCAGGGTTCTGTTGGAGTCACTGGAAAAAAAAAGAAAACAATCTAAGCCGGATACATTGTGTTTTTTTGGTGAGGATGCCTAATCTGTGTTAGCAGTGCTTTGAGTCCCAAACCTACTTCTCATCTCCTCTTGAAAATCATTGTCCCAAGCCTCATTTCATTTTGTCTATGTAGCCCTAGCCTCAGAAAATATGGCAGGTACTGTTTTTGTGTTTGTGTTATATGCTGTTATTTTTATTTGGGTTTTTGAAAAACATTTTATTAATATAAGAGACTTTGATTTACTAGAATGTCATGCGAGCAGAGTTTTCTAGATTAATCTCTTTCTTTTTTGGCTAACTGGAAGAAAAGTTGGAAAGCCTATTTTAGTTAAATCCTTGTGTAAAATCTTTTAGAAATCCGCCGGTTGGTTTTTCAGCTCTGTGGTCCAGTAAAAGTCACGTGTATCTCCCAGGACTGCAGATCTTAAGATCTGGCTCCTGAGTGCTGCTGAGAGCCCCTCACTGTGCCTTTGCACTCCCGGGTGGGAATCCTTCTTCCCAACAGGTCCCAGGTACCTGATGCTTGCTCTTTCCATCACTTTCACCACCACCACCACCACCACCACCCATTTCTGCTCGGCTTCCTCTCCCCTTGGGCTCTTGCTGAGAATGGATGGTGATAGAAGGCTGACATTTCCTTCCCCCTTCTCTTCCGTATATGATCCAAAAGTAAGAAGGAGAATGAGGGGGAAAAAAAGCATATGCCAATTTTGGGAAATCTGGAAGATAATTGATTCTCAAAAAAAGGTTGTAGAGCTGCCAGAAGACAACAGAAGAAGTGAGATCAAGCAGGGCTGCATGGAGGAGGCGTAGAGGCTCCACATGTTCAGTCAAGGCCACTTCTCAAAGACAAGGACCCCCAGGGTGGTGGAATCATGTTCATTTATAGTGCTATTATGAATATATATATATATATATATATATTTTTTTTTTTTTTACCATTTTTGCTCTCTCTCCTTGTTCTACTATTTATATATTCAGTTACTCTATCTTGCTGCTTTTTTGAATTGATTTAGGTGCCCATATTACATTTTGCTCCTCTACATATTCTCAAAAGCTTTGTACTCTATTTCTGTTTGCTAACATGTACTATTTAGTAATTTTAGCATACAGATTTACCTTAACAAAGTCTCAACTGAATCAGATTTGTTTCTGCCATCCTGAGCAATTCAAGGACATAATACTGCTTTAATGTTTATCGTCCGCTAACAATGTGCATCTTAATGTTATCCTGTATTTTAGGTCAGACTTTTTAAAACTTCGTGGTTTCTAAATTTTAATTTTTTTTTCCACTTCGTGTGCAATTCTTTCACAATAGTTTGACACTGTCTTCCAACTTCCATGGTTTCATTTTGATAATTCAGTTAGCAATCTGATTATTGTTCTTTTGTCATCATAATCTGTCTTTTCTTTCTGGCTAATATTAATAACCTCTCTGTGTCACTGTGTTCTGAGTGTCCCTTCGGTGTAAGTAGTTATGAGTTTCTTTTTTATTATCCTACTCTGAATTCGCCGGTCTTCTTAAATGCTGAGGATTGATGTGGAATCAATGTTCTGAAAATTTTTTAGCCATTATTTCTTTGAATATTGCCTCTTCCCCGGTCTACACTTTCTCCTCCTGAAACTGATCATACACATGTTGGATCTTAATTCTGTATCATCTGTCCTTTAACTTTTCTTTCATGTTTTACTTATGTTTTTAGTGCTGCATTCTGGGCTATTATTTCACCTCTACTAGTTCTCTCTTCTGCCATGACTAATCTGTTCTTAAACTGTCCATGGAGTTTCCATTAATTACTATTTCTTTTTCTACGTGTTCTACATGGTTCTTTTTCAAACTTTTTTGGTAATTTTTTTTTTTTTTTTTGGACATAGGCAGGCACGGGGAAATGAACCCGGGTTTCCAGTATGGCAGGTGAGAACTCTGCCACTTCACCACCATTAGCTGCCCTGTTTGGTAATTTTTATAGTTTGTTGTTCATTAGTTCTACGTTGATAAATACTTAGCCACATTAAGCATACTTATTTGATTCAGATATTAATAAATTCATTATCTACAGAATTTAGCAATCGGAAAAGACTGTCAGTCATTCTAGTTCTGAATTCCTTCTTAACATTGAATAAAGTGAAAGAAAAACCTGGGGTCAGGTAGGGACCCAAGTACTGGGACTAAGCCTTCCCTTACCCAGATATTCTACCCATCTCCATCACAAGAGGCAAAAAGCTTTAGTGAACTTGAGTAACTCTGGGCTTTCTTAGATATCCTAACCCAATCAGTAAGGGCCAAGGGATGCCCTTGCCACTCTGAGTATGTCTGCCTTTCTGCAACAAAGGTCAAAAGTGAGTCCTTTGCACTGGGTTAGAGACCAGGTCTACTCTGACCTTCGGCCCTCTATTGACTGGGCTCAAAAGGAAACCCAAAGCACCCATCCTTCCCTCACCTCCTCACTCAGCCCCAACACCACTTGTCTTAAGTGGCTAGAACACATGACATCAGGTCTTTTATCCCTGTTTCTCAGTGCCCCCCAGTTCCCAAGGCCATTTCCTCTTATTTTTTGATGACTTGCACTGCTCCTCCATTAGTCTTGTCAGTTTTAATATAAATGAGAGCCTTCTAACACCTGGCCTTTCTGTGCCTTGACCTCCTCTGCTCTAATTTTCTGTCTTGCACCTGATCTGTGCCACTCACTTCCACAGTCATAGCCCAGACCTTCTTTATTCCCAGTAACTGCTGACCCTTCACAGTCTCAGTTTCATGCATTTTATTTCCTGACAACCACCTGCCATCTTCTAATCCTCCAACAACTCCCAATTCTGACAGTCCCTCCATAACCCTGACTTCCAGGCCATTATCCCTGACATCTGAAGTCCTTTTCTTCTGCCTTTTCCAGCTTGTATGTCGTGGTCTGCACTATAATCAATGCTTTGTACAATCTCAGTTCACTTACTTTCTGGCAACATCCTACTTACTCGGCAGAGCCACAGCAGTGGTTAAATCCTAACCCCTGCCTATTCTTCTTGCATTTGTGCCGCTGTGTGTGGCTGGCAGGAGAAAAACCCACAAACAATTGGCTGGTCTCACATGACCGTGAATCTCAGGTGGTTCCTTAATGCTGCCTGATACATCCTATTCCTTGTATGCTTCTGTTCATGACAATTTCACATTTTCTCCCTTTTCCTCAGACCTCCACACCTCTACATCTCACTCCTACACAGTGCCCTTGCTTCTTCTTTCACCAAGAAAACTAAGACCATTAGAGGTGGAACTTCCACAAACTCGCTCCACGCATCTTCCTACCTGCCCAGATCTGTTGTCATTGTACTCTACCTTCTATTTTGTGGCTGAAAATGAAGTATCTGTTCTATTATCTAAAGCCAGGCCCCTCAGTCGGGCCCTGGAGTTGATCTTCAAATACTCCAGGATACCACTCCAGAGACTCTCCCTTCTATCCTCCCTGCCTTACAGATAATTCACATTGGCTTACAAACATGTTATTTCTCTCTTCTTGGGAGATGCTCCTCTTCACCTTACTTTTACTGCCAGCCATGGCTCTATTTCTCTTCCTCCTCCCTGTGTGGTAAAACTTCTCAAAACAGTTGTCTAGACTTGTTGTTAGCACTTCCTGTTGGACTTTCACCCCCACTACTCACGAGAAACCGTGGACATCATCACTGACCACCATCTTTGTGCATGCAGTGGTGGAATCTCAGTCCCCACCCTACTTGACCTCCTTAGCAGTATTTAACTCAGCTGGTCACTCCCTCCTCCTTGACCTGCTTTCTTCACTTGGCCTTGAGGATACACTCTTTTGGTTTTCCTTCTAATCCCTGGTAATTGTTTTCAGTCTCTTTTGCTGGTTTCTCTTCTTTTGCTTGACCTCTTCATGTTAAGAGTACCCCATGGCTCGGTCCTTTTAAACTATTTATTTCCTATTATTTTTATCTAGGAGACTTCATCTTGTTTTGCAGCTTTATGTGTCATCTATGCCAGTGATCCCCAAACCTGTATCTCTAGGCTAGACCTCTCTTCCAACACCTTGAACTACCTACTTGACTTCTGTCTTTGGATATGCAGTAAATATCTCCAAATCAACTTTTGAAAGCTAAATCCCCAATCTTCCCCCTAAAATCTGTTCCACCCACAGTTTTCTCATCTTTGCTGAAGTCCTAAACCTTGGAGTCATCCTTAATTCCTCTCTTCTTACATCATAGATCTAAATCATTAGAAAATCTCTTTGCTGTATCTACAAAATATATACAGAATCTGTTTTGAACCATCTCCACTGCAATTGCTGCCCAATTGGTCTCACTACGTCTGCCCTTATCCCCTACAGTCTATTCTCAACACAGCAATTACAGCAATCCTTTTAAAGAAAAATCAGATTATTCTAGTCTTCTGTTCTCAAACTCTTCGAAAGCCTTCTATCTCATTCAGAGTCAAACTTGAGTTCCCTACAGCTTCTCATCTCAGTCAAAGTAAAAGACAAAGTCCTTTAACAATGGCCTACAAGTCTCTGCAACATCTGGATCCATAATAGCTCTCTAGCCTCTTCTCTTTCTGCTTTTGTCCTCCTCTTTCACTTTGGCCTCGGTGCCATCCTTGCTGTTCCTTGAGCACTTTCAGGCCTATTCAGCTTCAGGGCCTTGTCCCTGCTATTCCTCCTGCGAAGAGAGCTTGTCCCCACATAGCCACATGGCTAATTCCACCCCTTCTTTTAGTTTTTGCTTCAGTTACTACCTTTACAATAGATCTGTCCCGTTCGCCATATTCAAGATTGACCATGCCCTATCCTCCACCTAGTAGTCCCAGTTATTTAACCTTTTTTTCTTTTTTCTTATAGCATTTACTTTACCCCTTTGAAAGTACTTTAGAACTTATTAGAATTTTTTAACTCCATAAGAACAAGTGCTTAATACTTAGATAAATCTGATATTAGAAATTTTTTAATTCCGTTAAGAATTAACTATACTTAGATAAATCTTAAGAATTTTAAGAAAATGACCTTATTCTATAGATGGGGAGTTTGGAGCATAAAACACTTATTTCTTAGCTAGATAATTACTGAGAATCTTCTAGTTAACAATGAAAAAAAAATTTTTATTGTTCTTTTTTTTTTAAAAAGTTCTAAGAAATTGTTTTGGGTTCAGTGCCGAAGCAGAGGCTCTGATTTAGTGTATGACAGTGCCCCCAGTGAGCCTGCGCAAATCAGACAGGTCAGCGGAAATGTTGTTATCCATGTCAGTTTTACCCGTTAAAGTAGCTTCATGGTTTATATGTTGCCCTTCAGACCAATGCCTGAAAATGTATCTCAGGTACCTTAATATTTTGATCCCATCTGAATTTTATTTCTTGCCTAAGGAAAAAAAAATTCTTAATGTGGGAAACTCTTTACACAGAAAGATATTTATCATAGCACTCTGTGAAATAGCAGAGTTGGAATCAACCCAGATGTATAACACTAGGAGGTAAGTCAGTAAATGATGTAATAGTCACTTGATGGAATATAGTGCAGACTTAGCAGTGATGTTTAAAAGTGGTTGTAATGGCATGGAAAATGTGTTTAAGATAAAGCATTTAGTGAAAAAGGATATACAGTACTGCATACGATAGGACAACGATAAGACCACCTACAAAGTGGCAGAAATGAGACCTAAATGAGTCAATGTTCTGGCAGTGGGTGTTTGATGGTGTTGAGTTGATATTAATCAATTAATTATTCCTTTTAAAATATATCTTCCGAGTTTTCTTAAATGGACAAGTTTGGGGATGGTGAAACCCTCACAGTAGCTTTAAAAGCGAACCTCAAAAGAATGAGAGAGGCAGAGAACTTTTTGTGGCCCCTCTGGTAAGATACTATGGGAATTCCTTTTTAACAACTCTTTTGCAGAATTGAGACTCCATAAGAAAAGAGATGGAACAGGAAAGGTGCCCCAGCCTGGCCACATAAGGGGAAACATTGTTGGGGGGTTGTCTCCCACCCCTAATCTGTGGATTAGGGCCCTGTGCTTTATTTCTGGGTTCTTCAGTGTCTAGACTTGATGGGGGTATTAAAGCAGTGCTTAAATTTCGGTCAATGGAAAGGGACTGGAGTAAATTCCATTGGCTACATTGTATGCTTGTGTGTTGCTTTTATTAGGGTTTTACCTTGGATTTTGAGAAAAAAATGAAAAAGATTTGGTCTTCATTTTCGTCCAATTTGAATTAAATACGCATGTGCATTACTGCTCAATACAAAACAAACCTTTCTCAGTCTTCTGCAACACCCGAAAATTACTGAATCAATATATTTATAATAAAGCTGTAGCTGTATTGGTTAGATTTTGCTTAAGAGTGCTGTAATCTTATCTATAGAATCCTGTAACATACCTTTAATTATCCTTGAAGTAGCTAACTTTAATTAAAGTAGGTGTTTGAACCTCCTGCTAATGGAAGATGCATTACTGGATTTGTGAAGCCCACAGTGGATAAGGCTAATGTTAAAGATCATTAAATAATTTCCCTCCTGCCACAGTACTGTGCTAGAAATTTTAATTGCCAAAAGCACCTTTCCTCTTCTCTTTGTTATCCAATAGACATTTTCTAGGATCAGATCTCTTTATACTGTTACTGCTTGTATTTCTTTAAATATAACCACACTTTGAAAGGTCTTCCTAAGCACACCACCTTTCTGTAAGCTTTTCTATTTGAAATTGTTTTCCTTTTGAAAATGTATGCTACTCAGTCTAGTTCAAACATTTATTTTAACTTTCATTGTATTAAGGCTTTGAAATAATAAAAGAAGTGTATTTATTGCACTAGGGCCTTTGATCATTTAAGGAGGCATAGCATGAAAAGGATCAGATCAGAAAGGCGTTTTGGAAAACTGGTGGACCAAAAGTTGTCAGTAGGTATTTCCATCATTTCACCAGAATTGCTCTTTGCAGGCGATGCAGTGCATTGGTGAGACTCATGAATTCCATGGACATGAGTCTGTGACCATACTTCTTTTGCTATAAAATGAGTTCCTTAGTCAGATACAGTGTGGTAGGGAAAATTATGACAGTGAATTAAGAATTCTGTAAGTGATGGATGGTGTGCTGGCAGGAGCATTATGGACAGAAATGGCAAATCTTTATCTATCTGTTCCAGGGAGGAATCACAAATCACAGCCCCCTCCATGATAGAAGGGTTTAGTGTTGTCACTACCACCAGGTGGTTAACTAATTTTCTCTCATTCTACATCCATGTAAAGTGCAGCACTGTCCCCTGCTATTGGAAAGATAGGTTCTCAGCAGTGGTGAAAGCCAGATTATGCCTAGAGAGGGAAAGTCTATGAGGCTGGAACCTGAGGCCATGTCTATTTTGTACAAGAGCTCATTGTATAAGCACTAGGGGAAAGAGATCAGCTGATATCCATGGGTTGTGTCATCCTGTCCACCTGATTTTTGAAACTTTTCTTTGCAAAGGGTATGTTTGAGCATTCATTTAGATAGTCAGATATCATCACATTCTGTGGCCGCTCTGAGATTTCCATTCACATAACTCCTCCCTAGACCGCCTTGTCACTAATCTTCCAATTCTTTTCTTTCGTATCCTGCCATCCTGTTAGCTACTGCTAAATGATGTAGATCCATTCTTCTGCACATCTCTCAGTCCAGACAATGTGGAAAATCAAATATGCTGTCTGAATTCTACCCAAGATCAGGGATTTCCCTTCACTAACTCTTCTGAGTCATCCCTAAAGGGGCTTTTAATGCTACAGGTGTCCATTTCTGGTTGGAGCCAGTTGAATCTCATAGAAAAATCTGTAAGGCAGGCCTGAGTTTTTTTGTGTTGTATTAGTTGACCATAAGAAACTTTCCATGAGGACATAGGTGTGGATTGAGGGAGAGGACAGAAAGCAATAGGCGTAGATGGAATAAGTGCCTAAGTCACTCGCCTATGCAAATTATACCTTCTGGAACTGCTTCATCTGGATTTATTATATATCACTCCTGTTTGACAGTGGATGTCTACTGCAGACACCGAACCTGAAGAGAGGCTCAAGGCTAGGTGGGTCAACTGTTCTAGTGCAGCTGGTCACAGGATCACTTGGTATCCCAGAGTCAGGCATTCAGTACCAGGTCCAGTAGCCAGCATGGGCTGTTTTCTCAAAGGGAGAATAGTTATCTGTAGAAGAGGGGATGACTTTGTTCTGACACCCTAGGGGTTTACAGTGCTTTTCCTAGAGCTCCCTGGACGAGCTGTAGGGCATCTCTGTTTGTTGCAGGCATGTCACATAACATTGGATCTGTTGGGCCGTGTGTAATCTGAGGGACAGAGCAGATTGTACTGCAGTCTGGATTTGCAGCGGAGCCTTCTCTTGCGTCCCACTCAACAGGCTGCCTTATTGTTTTCCAGCGTGCTCATGTGCAGTATTTGTCATCTGCAAAATCCAGAAATGCTCAATGAACTCTGAGCTTCTTTTTTACTAGAATGCTAAATGATGTTGATGAATATTAAAGTAATGGTAAAAACAACAGCCCTAGATGATCTAGGACAGTCCATTAATGACACAATGGACTAAACCTTGGTGGCTGTGGCTGAGGACCCAGCTGGTGAAGCAGAATACTAACTCTAATTATAGGGCCTGGGTGAGGCACGTCTGGACTGTTCGGGAGCGGGCATTTCTTTTGGACACAGATGTTCGTTCTTGTAATGGTTGGTTTGAAGTACAGTGGAAGTTGGTTTAGAATTTGACTTTTTATCACATATTTGAAAATTATCCTTAGTTGGGAGTTTACTGTTCCCATACATTTAATTTTTCTCTTGTTTAAGATTATTATCTTAATAATCTGTGTTTTCCGTTAGCTTGTTGAGAGGACTATACTTGGGATTATTTTTTTTCTCTACTTACATGTAGAATGTATCTCTGAATTTCAAAGTCGTATATTGAGTTTTAGGCACCTTTCAGACATTTTAGAAGTTGTTATTTGGTACAAAATACTTGGCATGGTTTTAGTAATAACACTTGTGGCAGGTTTGGTGAGATTAGGCAAGAGTTATTTTTAATTAGTCCCATATGAGGAATTTTATACCATCCCTACTTACCTTTTCATCTTACTATCACTTGCTCTTAAATAAAGCCACCAGCCCACAAGTAATTGAGTGGGGAAGGTGGTTTGTGCTGAGGGAATTGCTGCCCATGTTTTTTCTAAGCCCGGATGCACTGCTCCAGTCAGGTCTTTGCCATTCAGCTCTTCTGAATAGCATTTGTTCTGTAGTTCCAGGTCCTTTGTGTAGAATCTCTCAAAATAATCTCTACTATTAACCACCTGAATCTGAATGAACAGCTTAAAAATCTGAGATCATTTTTAAGGTACTTACTTGTAAAATGAGACATTTCTGCAGTCGCAGAATGATTCTAGAACATGCAGGTCAAATATAAATTCTCTGCCTTCTAAAGGGTATGTGAGAAAAGTGAAGAATGGGTGGGTAGTTGGAAAACATTGTTTTGAAATGCAACATGGGCCATTACCAACACAGAGGTCACAAGAAGTCCCATAGTGTTCAGCAGGAGCCAAGGCAGGGATGCCCACAACTCTGCCTGCTCCTGGCAAAGCCTCATTCCCTCTTTCCCAGCCCGACCATCAAAGCTCAGAAACACTGCCAGCCTGGAATCATCAGGGTCAATACTCATCATTCCCTTATTCCCTGTTTGTTAGTCCCCACAAGGAGCCTGGGTGTCCTGGATCATTGAATATCCCTCAGACTCTGACCCTCAGTCACTCTGTTCTACATGTTTCTTCATCTGACCCTGTCTCCCACCTCTCCCCACCCTGAGAGGGCTATCATTTGCCTCAGCACTGTCTTCTGTACCATCATCTTCTTCTCTGATGTTCCCTTTTCCTTCTTCCTTTGTAGCCCTCTCAGACAGGGGCTCTTTCAGTCCCTGCTCCACCTACCTGTAAGTTGTATAAGTGTCTTCCCTGCTCACTGTTTCTTTGAGGTTGTTCTGGCTGCCACCAGACACAAACTGCATCATCAGACCCTACTGTCCACTATCTCTCCTTGTTACACTCTGCTGCAGATGCCTGATCCTGTCCTCTAGCCTGTAAGATTTTAGCATGTGACTCCCTGCAACTCTCGCTGACATTGTAACTGGGTTAGTTCTTGGTGATGTTGATACCTACAGAGATCATCCTCTTTGGCCTCTCCTCTCCAAAGACTGTGTCCTCTTTTACCATATTGCTGGAAACTCTTTCATTCTTTTGGGTAAATGTTTCCATACAGGCCATCCCTGGGCCTCTCTGCTTGAGCTCAGAGTAGTATTTGCTGCCTCAGTACTTTCTATACAGGATCATTTCCCTTATTACCCCCCCCAAATTCCCCAAGTTCCCAGAGTCTTTTTTTGAGTGTTTCATTCTGTTTAGGAGCAAACCTGGGCCCGATGGAGGTTGCAGAAATCCTACAGCTCTCCAAAGAGCTCCTCTTGTCTTTTTTTACCAAGCCAGCCTTGCCCAAGCTAAGCACCCACTGCCTCCAAAAGTTTTAATACCTTTGAGGGTCAGAGGTGCTGTGAGAGCTCCCTCCAACCGCCTGGTGTTGGTATCGAGTGGGCCTACCATGGGTGGAGAGGTTTCTGTTAGAACCAGAAGCTGTATGGTCCCCTCTGCTTTACCATTTTAGTGGTTGGAAGTGGGGATGGAGTGGAAAGAACAAATTAACAACCTTCCAGGGTTGTAGGCTGCCATGTACTTGGATATGGAAGCCTACTTCAGGACTGGGGTATTGAGCATGTGGACCGTGTTAGTGTGGAAAGACGGTGAAGCAATTTGTATTGGTTTGCTAAAGCTACCAGAATGCAATATACCAGAAATAGAATGATTTTTAAAAAGGGAATGTAGGCTGGGCCACGGTGGCTCAGCAGGCAAGAATGTTTGCCTGCCATGCCAGAGGACCTGGGTTCGATTCCCAGTACCTGTCCATGTGGAAAAAAAAAAAAAAAAGGAAATTTATTATGTTGTTACACGTTTACAGTTCTAAGACACTAAGAGATCCAGAGAAATATACCTTGACTCAAGAAAGGCCTATGGGTCCCTAACACCTTTGTCAGCTGGGAAGGCATGTAGTGATGTCTGCTAACTTTCTCTCCCAGCTTTTCCTTCCAAAGAACTTCCTCAGGGATGTTTTCCTTTTGCATCTCCAAAGGTATCTCGCTGTGTGGGCTCTGAAGCTTTTCCAAAAGGGTTCTCTCTTAAAGGGCTCCAGCAAGTAACCCAACCTTGAATGGGTAGAGACACATCTCCATGGAAACCACCTAATCAAAAGGTCCCACTCACAATTGAGTGGGTCATATCTCAGGGAAACCACTTAATCAAAAAGATCCCATCATACAATATTATTTTTTTTATTTTTTTATTTTTTTATTAACGGAAAGAAAAAAAAAAGAAATTAACACAACATTTAGAAATCATACCATTCTACATATGCACTCAGTAATTCTTAACATCATCACATAGATGCATGATCATTGTTTCTTAGTACATTTGCATCGGTTTAGAGGAACTAGCAACACAACAGAAAAAGATATAAAATGTTAATATAAAGAAAAGAAATAAAAGTAGTAGTAATAGTAAAAAACAACAACAACAAACAAACCAACAAGCAAACAAAAACAAAAAAAAACCCTATAGCTCAGATGCAGCTTCATTCAGTATTTTAACATGATTACTTTACAATTAGGTATTATTGTGCTGTCCATTTTTGAGTTTTTGTATCTAGTCCTGTTGCACAGTCTGTATCCCTTCAGCTTCAATTACCCATTGTCTTACCCTGTTTCTAACTCCTGCTGAACTCTGTTACCAATGACATATTTCAAGTTTATTCTCGAATGTCCGTTCACATCAGTGAGACCATACAGTATTTGTCCTTTAGTTTTTGGCTGGATTCACTCAGCATAATATTCTCTAGGTCCATCCATGTTATTACATGGTTCATAAGTTTATCTTGTCTTAAAGCTGCATAATATTCCATCGTATGTATATACCACAGTTTGTTTAGCCACTCTTCTGTTGATGGAGATTTTGGCTGTTTCCATCTCTTTGCAATTGTAAATAACGCTGCTATAAACATTGGTGTGCAAATGTCCGTTTGTGTCTTTGCCCTTAAGTCCTTTGAGTAGATACCTAGCAATGGTATTGCTGGGTCGTATGGCAATTCTATATTCAGCTTTTTGAGGAACCGCCAAACTGCCTTCCACAGTGGTTGCACCATTTGACATTCCCACCAACAGTGGATAAGTGTGCCTCTTTCTCCGCATCCTCTCCAGCACTTGTCATTTTCTGGTTTGTTGATAATGGCCATTCTGGTGGGTGTGAGATGATATCTCATTGTGGTTTTGATTTGCATTTCTCTAATGGCCAGGGACATTGAGCATCTCTTCATGTGCCTCTTGGCCATCCGTATTTCTTCTTCTGGTAGGTGTCTGTTTAAGTCTTTTTCCCATTTTGTAATTGGGTTGGCTGTCTTTTGTTGTTGAGTTGAATAATCTCTTTATAAATTCTGGATACTAGACCTTTATCTGATATGTCGTTTCCAAATATTGTCTCCCATTGTGTAGGCTGTCTTTCTACTTTCTTGATGAAGTTCTCTGATGCACAAAAGTGTTTAATTTTGAGGAGCTCCCATTTATTTATTTCCTTCTTCAGTGTTCTTGCTTTAGGTTTAAGGTCCATAAAACCACCTCCAGTTGTAAGATCCATAAGATATCTCCCAACATTTTCCTCTAACTGTTTTATGGTCTTAGACCTAATGTTTAGATATTTGATTCATTTTGAGTTAACTTTTGTATAGGGTGTGAGAGATGGGTCTTCTTTCATTCTTTTGCATATGGATATCCAGTTCTCTAGACACCATTTATTGAAGAGACTGTTCTGTCCCAGGTGAGTTGGCTTGACTGCCTTATCAAAGATCAAATGTCCATAGATGAGAGGGTCTATATCTGAGCACTCTATTCGATTCCATTGGTCGATATAACTATCTTTATGCCAATACCATGCTGTTTTGACCACTGTGGCTTCATAATATGCCTTAAAGTCAGGCAGCGCGAGACCTCCAGCTTCGCTTTTTTCCCTCAAGATGTTTTTAGCAATTCGGGGTACCCTGCCCTTCCATATAAATTTGCTTATTGGTTTTTCTATTTCTGAAAAATAAGTTGTTGGGATTTTGATTGGTATTGCATTGAATCTGTAAATCAATTTAGGTAGGATTGACATCTTAACTATATTTAGTCTTCCAATCCATGAACACAGTATGCCCTTCCATCTATTTAGGTCTTCTGTGATTTCTTTTAACAGTTTTTTGTAGTTTTCTTTATATAGGTTTTTTGTCTCTTTGGTTAAATTTATTCCTAGGTATTTTATTCTTTTAGTTGCGATTGTAAATGGGATTCGTTTCTTGATTTCCGCCTCAGCTTGTTCATTACTAGTGTATAGAAAAGCTACAGATTTTTGAATGTTGATCTTGTAGCCTGCTACTTTGCTGTACTCATTTATTAGCTCTAGTAATTTTGTTGTGGATTTTTCTGGGTTTTCTACATATAGTATCATATCGTCTGCAAACAGTGATAGTTTTACTTCTTCCTTTCCAATTTTGATGCCTTGTATTTCTTTTTCTTGCCTAATTGCTCTGGCTAGAACTTCCAACACAATGTTGAATAATAGTGGTGATAGTGGACATCCTTGTCTTGTTCCTGATCTTAGGGGGAAAGTTTTCAATTTTTCCCCATTGAGGATGATATTAGCTGTGGGTTTTTCATATATTCCCTCTATCATTTTAAGGAAGTTCCCTTGTATTCCTATCTTTTGAAGTGTTTTCAGCAGGAAAGGATGTTGAATCTTGTCAAATGCCTTCTCTGCATCAATTGAGATGATCATGTGATTTTTCTGCTTTGATTTGTTGATATGGTGTATTACATTAATTGATTTTCTTATGTTGAACCATCCTTGCATACCTGGGCTGAATCCTACTTGGTCATGATGTATAATTCTTTTAATGTGTTGTTGGATACGATTTGCTAGAATTTTATTGAGGATTTTTGCATCTGTATTCATTAGAGAGATTGGTCTGTAGTTTTCTTTTTTGGTAATATCTTTGCCTGGTTTTGGTATGAGGGTGATGTTGGCTTCATAGAATGAATTAGGTAGTTTTCCCTCCGCTTCGATTATGTTGAAGAGTTTGAGGAGAGTAGGTACTAATTCTTTCTGGAATGTTTGATAGAATTCACATGTGAAGCCGTCTGGTCCTGGACTTTTCTTTTTAGGGAGCTTTTGAATAACTAATTCAATCTCTTTACTTGTGATTGGTTTGTTGAGGTCGTCTATTTCTTCTTGAGTCAAAGTTGGTTGTTCATGTCTTTCCAGGAACCTGTCCATTTCTTCTAAATTGTTGTATTTATTAGCGTAAAGTTGTTCATAGTATCCTGTTATTACCTCCTTTATTTCTGTGAGGTCAGTAGTTATGTCTCCTCTTTCATTTCTAATCTTATTTATTTGCATCCTCTCTCTTCTTCTTTTTGTCAATCTTGCTAAGGGCCCATCAATCTTGTTGATTTTCTCATAGAACCAACTTCTGGTCTTATTGATTTTCTCTATTGTTTTCATGTTTTCAATTTCATTTATTTCTGCTCTAATCTTTGTTATTTCTTTCCTTTTGCTTGCTTTGGGATTAGTTTGCTGTTCTTTCTCCAGTTCTTCCAAGTGAACAGTTAATTCCTGCATTTTTGCCTTTTCTTCTTTTCTGATAAAGGCATTTAGGGCAATAAATTTCCCTCTTAGCACTGCCTTTGCTGCGTCCCATAAGTTTTGATATGTTGTGTCTTCATTTTCATTTGCCTCTAGGTATTTACTAATTTCTCTTGCAATTTCTTCTTTGACCCACTTGTTGTTTAAGAGTGTGTTGTTGAGCCTCCATGTATTTATGAATTTTCTGGCACTCCGCCTATTATTGATTTCCAACTTCATTCCTTTATGATCCGAGAAAGTGTTGTGTATGATTTCAATCTTTTTAAATTTGTTAAGACTTGCTTTGTGACCCAGCATATGGTCTATCTTTGAGAATGATCCATGAGCACTTGAAAAAAAGGTGTATCCTGCTGTTGTGGGATGTAATGTCCTATAAATGTCTGTTAAGTCAAGTTCATTTATAGTAATATTCAGGTTCTCTATTTCTTTATTGATCCTCTGTGTAGATGTTCTGTCCATTGATGAGAGTGGTGAATTGAAGTCTCCAACTATTATGGTATATGTGTCTATTTCCCTCTTCAGTGTTTGCAGTGTATTCCTCATGTATTTTGGGGCATTCTGGTTCGGTGCGTAAATATTTATGATTGTTATGTCTTCTTGCTTAATTGTTCCTTTTAATAGTATATAGTGTCCTTCTTTTTCTCTTTTAACTGTTTTACATTTGAAGTCTAATTTGTTGGATATTAGTGTAGCCACTCCTGCTCTTTTCTGGTTGTTGTTTGCATGAAATATCTTTTCCCAGCCTTTCACTTTCAACCTATATTTATCTTTGGGTCTAAGATGTGTTTCCTGTAGACAGCATATAGAAGGATCCTGTTTTTTAATCCATTCTGCCAGTCTATGTCTTTTAATTGGGGAATTCAGTCCATTGACATTTAGAGTTATTACTGTTTGGATAATATTTTCCTCTACCATTTTGCCTTTTGTATTATATATATCATATCTGACTTTCCTTCTTTCTACACTTTTCTCCATGTCTCTCTCTTCTGTCTTTTTGTATCTGACTCTAGTGCTTCCTTTAGTATTTCTTGCAGAGCTGGTCTCTTGGTCACAAATTCTCTTAGTGACTTTTTGTCTGAGAATGTTTTAATTTCTCCCTCATTTTTGAAGGACAATTTTGCTGGATATAGGAGTCTTGGTTGGCAGTTTTTCTCTTTTAGTAACTTAAATATATCATCCCACTGTCTTCTAGCTTCCATGGTTTCTGCTGAGAAATCTACACATAGTCTTATTGGGTTTCCCTTGTATGTGACAGATTGTTTTTCTCTCGCTGCCTTCAAGATTCTCTCTTTCTCTTTGACCTCTGACATTCTAACTAGTAAGTGTCTTGGAGAACGCCTATTTGTGTCTAATCTCTTTGGGGTGCGCTGCACTTCTTGGATCTGTAATTTTAGGTCTTTCATAAGAGTTGGGAAATTTTCAGTGATAATTTCTTCCATT
Organism: Tamandua tetradactyla; assembly: GCF_023851605.1. NCBI lineage: Eukaryota > Metazoa > Chordata > Mammalia > Pilosa > Myrmecophagidae > Tamandua > Tamandua tetradactyla. The sequence continues at coordinate 47,311,669 of NC_135341.1, read as the reverse complement.
AGTTTTTCTCCTCCTTTTCCCTTCTCTTCTCCTTCTGGGATACCCACTACACGTATATTTGTACGGTTCACATTGTCCTTGAGTTCCCTGATACCTTGTTCAAATTTTTTCATTCTTTTCCGGATAGTTTCTGTTTCTTTTTGGAATTCAGATGTTTCATCCTCCAAATCACTAATTCTATCTTCTGTCTCTTTGAATCTATCATTGTAGGTATCCATTGTTTTTTCCATCTTTTCTACTTTATCTTTCACTTCCATAAGTTCTGTGATTTGTTTTTTCAGTTTTTCTATTTCTTCTTTATGTTCAGCCCATGTCTTCTTCATGTCCTCCCTCAATTTATCGATTTCGTTTTTGAAGAGATTTTCCATTTCTGTTCGTATATTCAGCATTAGTTGTTTCAGCTCCTGTATCTCATTTGAACTATTGGTTTCTTCGTTTGACTGGGCCATATGTTCAATTTTCTGAGCGTGATCCGTTATCTTCTGCTGGCGTCTGGGCATTTAGTCAGATTTCCCCGGGTGTTCGACCCCACAGGTTGAAAGATTTTTCTGTGCAATCTCTGGGTTCTGTTCTTCCTATCCTGCCCAGTAGGTGGCGCTCGTGGCACACGCCTGTCTGTGGGTTCCACCAGCGAAAGTTGCTGTGGGTCCCTCAACTCTGGAAAACTCTTGCCGTAGGGGAGGTTCGGCAGCCGAAGCGTCTTGGAAGAATGCCAGCCGGCCCGGGGTTCCAAACGCGGGGAGGGTCGCCGGCCGTCGCAGCACAGGAGAGCGTCCGGCCAAATTAGCCAGTCGGCCTGGGGCACCAAGCGTGGTGGGAGGGCGCCAGCTGTCGCAGCCCGGGAGAGTGCACTGTTCCCAGCCGACGGGGGAGTCACGTGTTTGGAAGGGATCCCCCGGTCACTGTTCTCCGCAGTCTGGGGATTTCTGACCCAACTATCTCAGTTGTTCCGGGGGGCCTCGTGTGGTGGGGGCACCAGCCGCCACGGCCTAGGGGGACCGCCTGTCCAATTCTACCAGCTGGCCCAGGAAGGTGGAAGGGAGGGACTCCGGTCGCTTGCCGTCCCTCCCAGGAAAGCCCGTGCCCCTTGGTGATCTCACCGGAGCTGGTTCTCCCAGATAGTCAGCCGTTCCAGGATGGGGTACGCTGTCCCTTTGATCTCCCTCGTGGCTCCGGGAGCTGCTCTGTATTATCTCCACTCCCCCAGTAGCTGTTCTGGAGGAGGAAAGGTGAGGGCGGCAAGGCTGTCGAGGCTGGTGGTGGAGGAGCACGGTGAAGGCGGGGGAAGAGGGCACCGTGGTGGTTGGAGAGCAGCCGGAGCAGGAGGGGGAGGAGGGGGGAGAAGGAGGGCGGGCGGCCCCATCATACAATATTAAATAAAGATTAAAGAACAGGCTCTCCTGGAGTACACCACAGTTTCAAACCAGTGCACAGGTTGTCGTCTATCACTCAGGATCCTTTGTCCTTTCTTTCGGCGCCTACTTCGATGCTATGATTTGTCTGTAGAGATAGAGTTCCCTCTGTGTCCTAGAGAATATGTTCCATAGAATGAAGAATTCTCCCATTAACTCACAGAACTAGAAAAATATATACTTAAAATTATTAATTTCCTTCTCTGAGAATAAATCCTGTGTGCATTTGATAGAGAGCTTGAGCATCCCTGGCCTCATTTTTCCCAGGTCTGCCCTTTCTCTTTCCAACTGCCTACCGTAGACTTGCAAATTTTCATGGAAACTCATGGTGCAACACGCTCTTTTGATATAAAAATTGAGCAATACCTTTAGGTGGAAATTTGGTACTAATTGGGAATTATAATCTTCATACAATTGATTTTAAGAAAAAGTGTCAACTATTCAAATACTGGTGATTTTGAAGAATGGGGAAGTATATAATATGTTTACAAATTTCATATGCATTTCTGGCATATTTTGCTTTCATTTCACCCTTAAATATTTACCATCTGAAAAATGTAAGCTCATGAGAGCTCTTAAGTATTTGAACCTTCTTCCTTATGAGTTAGGTGCATATATTCTTAAAAGTGTACAAGTTTAACTTATTAAAGGGAGGTGAAAACTTTGTATTTTGGTTAACTTGTAAAATGTAAAGCTTTTATTCTTTCTATTCCAAAGAAAATAAAAAAATAACTTCTTATGTTTAGATAAATATTACACAATCACTCAGTGGCAGATTAAGCAGCCATTCAGAAGAATAAGACCCTAGAAAGATTTGCTACAACTTGCTTCACCCACTTTACACAACTGCACTGATATCCCCTATGAGGCAGACTCCCATATTCTAGTCCCTAATGAATGTGGGAGAAGGAAAGATTTTCCCAGGATGCTTTGGGTGTTCTGAAGTTGTATAAAAATAGATAAAAACCATGTCTGTACTCAGCATTTATTTCTGAGTCTAAATACTAAAGCCATCATAACAGCTAAGCTTTTGAAGAGGTGTTTTTATTTGATCACTCCTTTGAAAAACTGTGTCAGAGTAATACTGGCAATGGTTCACTCTAGTGCATGGACCGTAGTGACGGACCATGGCTGACAGGGGCTGGTCCTGTCCCATGTGGAAATGGTGATTAGGGTTCATTGTGGCTGCAGATGGTTCATGGTGATTGTCCTGATAACTTACACGGTGTGAAGCTTCTTAATTGTTTAAGTTTGTTAGAGGGAGGACATTTCTCGGATGCTAAAGATTTTTTCGTTCTTGGTGGTCCCTAGTTCTCACATTTTTCTGCAGCCGTGACAGGTTGACTCAGATGAGAGTTCTACAGAGTGGAGAAGATGCCTCTTTCACTATTGAAATTGAGCTGTGAGGTTCAGGAGGAGGAAACCTAGGAAGGACAAAAGAGGAAAGTAAGAATCCTTTTCACCCAAGAAGTGTGGGAAGGAGGAGAGAAAGGTAAACAGTCAGGAACATGTGTCCTGACCTCTCTCTTCCTAGAGGAGGAAGTCAAAGGGCCTTAGTGTGTGTCTTATGAAGGGTAGAGTGGAAATATTCATCAGAAACTCCAGGGGAGTCTGAAAATATGGTGGGATCAGCTGGTTTGGGAGAAGCTGCAAGTCTCTCAAGGAGGCCCTGTTTGTAACCACACCCATCATGGCCCAGGAACAGCTATGGTGGAGTCTTGGCTGGGGGATCTGTCTATCAAGGTAGGCCCCATCTCCTGTGCATGGCATGCAGGGAACCAAGAGTTCCTGTGTGCCCTGTGAGGGTGGGGATGTGGAGAAGCAGTGCGGGAGTCCAACCTGCTGCAGCCTGAAGCCTGGAAGGGGAGCATGTCCAGAGCAGAGACCCTGATGATCACAGGCTGTGGAAGAATCAGCGGTCAGCAGCTGAGCATGCTGTTCATGGAAAAGGACAAGTGAGATTGGTTACTCCTTGGTAGATACAGTTCCAGACACCAGCCTGGGCAGGCTGAGAAACACTGTGTGGACTGGCCACCCCTTCCCTTGTTGCCATGAGAGCTGAAAAAGCTTCCCCTATGTCCAGATGCCATCTTGGGGAGGAGGAGCGAGAAGAGAAGGAGGAGCCCCATTGAAGGAGGGGAGTTGAACTGTGGAGTGCCTAGACATTTTCCAGGAGGAGATGGTTTGACATTTCTGCTTCCCCTTCCCCTTCATGCACCCACACTGACCAGTGGCCTCCATGTGTCTGTCTTCATCCTTGTGCACCTTCTCCCCATCTGCCCTGCTGCTAACAGAGTGACCCCAGGAAATTACAAATGCTGTACCACCAGTAACTCATCTGTTTAAAACTCTCATTGGCTCCCAGACCCCCCTGGATGAAGTCCAAGCTGTTAAGCCTGTCTTAAATGGCTCCTTCCCTGACCATGCAACCAACACATGGAATGAAGATATGTGCTTCTCTAAAGCATGCATTGTTTGTGCTCTTCCCGCAGTCTAGACACCTTCCTTGGGGTCTTGACCGAGGCCTCTCCTCCTCCTGAAGGCTTCCCTGTCTCTGGCCCTGCCCTCCTCCTGCCTCCCCGAGGAGCCAGCCCATGAGTCCTCCCTGTACCAGCTCCTTCCTCAGGTTATATCACCCTGCGCCTGGTGGTCCTTTATCACCTGCTGCCCCAGGATGTACTTAGTGAAGGCATGAATAAACAGGACTCACCCACAGTCCCAGCCTAAGTCCCAGCAATTTGTGATCGGAAGAGGACTTTGAGGTTGGCATATTCAAAGCCCAGGCTCTGCAGCTGTTATTTGCCTGCACTGTAATTGTGGTGTTTGCATATAAGTTGATCCTTCTAAATAAGTACCTAATATGCTTTCTTTGGAACATCAATATTCTCTTTTTCTTGTCTTCTATTAATTGACTTAATTCCTTTCACGTGAGACCAATGGATTAGTAAATTTTCACCTTACTATGCTGATTCCAAATTCAGAAATAGTGAAGTCTGATGTTTTCGTGGTCTTCTTTTGGCCAGTGTGATTGTGTATTCGAAATGTAATTTCTATATTGACACTCTAGCACTTTTATTACAGACAGAAGAAATGCACCAGTCTTTTATATGGTAGAGGGGAAAAGAATGTCGTTATCCAGTTGAAGCTGAAGAGGAAAACATTAGTGTGCTGAAGAGCTGTGTATTTTTATATTTTTATCGAATGCCCATTAGTGGCTCTCTGTGCAGGGGATCTACATTAACATACTCAAAGGTTGGGAAACAGAAAAAGAAAAAGCCCAAAAGGCAGAGGAGACTCCACACTGGTCTTCCACTGTATCCAGAGAGTCAAGAAATAAAAGCAGGGAATTGCATCCATCCGACTGATGTCAAGGTGGCAGAAAAATACACTGGGCTCTAATAAAGACACTGGGCTTTTAAAATTTCCTCTAAGTTCAATCTTTGGGGATGAAGCCAGAAAAACAAAATCAAGGTTTATAAACCAGGTAATTTATTTGCCAATAATGTGCAATGCATACATGAATGTGAGCTGTCTCTCCTATCATCCTAGTCCCCATACCTCCCTGCATCGTCACAGCAGTGAAGGTCACACATGAACTCTGCTGGCTGAGCCTTGGTGGGGAGGAGTTGGGGAGGAACAGAGCAAGAATTTAAGATGCTTTATAAGTCTTTGTGTTTAGACCAGGGCTTTGTACCTTGATATTAGTGACATTTGGGGTTGCATAATTCCTGCTCTTGGGGGCTGTCTCATGCATTATGGACAGTACCCTGGTTTCTACCCACTAGATGCTAGTGGTACACCCCAGTTGTGACAACCACAAATATCTCCAGACACTGCCACATTTCCTTGGGAGGTAAAATGACCCCCGAGTTGAGAACTTCTTATTTAGACCACAGTAGTAAGTGAAGAAAATCGTAATTCTCCCTCCCTCCCCCCAACCCCACATTACTGCTAACTCTTGCCATTTTGTGCCCAGGAAATATGTGGGTTCCCTCCTAGTGCCATTTGAAGTCATCTCCCAAGACCTGCTGCTACCAGACACTGTCATGGAAGCAGCTCCCACAACTTCATCATCCTTACTGCTGAAGAGGTTTCCACCAGAATCTAATTGGTTAGAAAATTCCGTCTAATCTGATAAAGATGGGAATAATGTGATCACCTCACCAATTTTCAATGGTTAGATCTGTTCTCACTTGCCAGAAATAAGATCATGGCGTCACTTCTGTTTAATGGGGGAGGAAGTTTTGCTTAAACAACATGAACTTGGAGGCTCCAGGAGAGTATCAGAAGTGCAGTGGTTCACATGGGATTCCTGAGGGCTTTTGGAGCTGGTGCCCAGCAGTTTCAGGGTGATGGTCTCCTGACTGTAAAATGTGATGCGTTCACTGCGCAGTTGGGATTAGAGCTGATCGGGCCTGCCTCTGCATGCAGCATCTCTGGTGAAATGTGGTCTGCAGAGCGTATCTGGGAACAGCCAGTCATTGGCCACAGGAGAACTCTTTGTTCGTTCTTTCATTCAATTAGCAATCAGTCCTTCAGTCAACACCCACTATGAACCAGATATTGAACAAAGTCCTGAGGATAGATCTCTTCAAGAAATGGATTTGTGAAACAGTAGAAATACAAGTGTCTGAGATGCTTTGACGGAGTTATGTTCAAGATTCATTGGGGGCACAAAGGAGAAAGGAAAGGTCAGGGGTTTAGGAGGGCTCATGAAAGTTTCTTCAAAGTGTGGACTTAACCCTGAAGTAAGTCTCTAAAGAGGTGGAGGGTTTTCTCTTTCACTATGTGTGGGTGTGTGTGCGGGTGTGGAAGTGTAGGTCTGGGAAACTCTCTCAGTAAGAAAAGACCCTGGGGCTAAGGCCTGGAGACATAGGTAGCCCACCTATTTGAATCCTGTAGGTTGTGGGGCTGGAGGCAGTCACTGGGGACAGTGCCTGAGAGCAGAAGGTGGAGAATAACCCTGTCCTGTTGTTACAAGAACTGGGCCAGGCAGCAGGTGAGAGATCTATAAACACGATAGTTCTTATGCTAGGAGAATCCTTGGTTCTCATGTATCATTTACAAGGCTCTCTCTGTGTGACTTATTATGGGGATCCCATGGTATGAAGAGTTCCCAAAGGAGAATGTCTGAAGCTGTCCCCTGAGATTGCTGGTGTAACTTCCATCAGTTTTTCCTTCTCTCCTGCAGCACCAACCAAAGTCAATCTTCTTGTCTTGTTTGATAAGAGGCAGCTTCTAATATCTGGGGTTTTCTGGACTCTGTTCAGGAGTTCTGCCCTGAAAACCTCTCACATCCCATGACATTAATTGAGCACCCCTGATATGCTAGATAGTATGATTCATCCTGGGGATACAAAATGACAAAATAGGATCCCTTCCCTCAAGGAATTTAAAGTATTCTAGGAAGAAAAACGTGTATAGAAAGTAATCAAGAGTGATGGGACAATGAGAAAAATAAGTAAAAAGAAGTAGAGTGGATGGAATAGTTCACCCTGAGAGGTACGAGATCATTCTAGGAAGAGTCATGGCACTAAAATAATAACAGGCTGGAGGTTGAGACTATGGAGGAAATAGTGAGGCACCTATAGTGCATTACATACCTGCCTACATATATATGCTGACATATACAGGGCACAACATACGTGCCAGACACTTTACTAAAGTCTTTTTTTTTATTAATTAATGGAAAAAAAGAAATTAACCCAACATTTAGAAATCATACCATTCTACATATGCAATCAGTAATTCTTAACATCATCACATAGATGTATGATCATCATTTCTTAGTACATTTGCATCGGTTTAGAAGAACTAGCAACACAACCGAAAAAGATATAGAATGTTAATATAGAGAAAAAAAATAAAAGTAATAATAGTAAGAACAAAACAAAACAAAACAAAACAAAACAAAAACCTATAGCTCGGATGCAGCTTCATTCATTGTTTTAACATGATTACTTTACAATTAGGTATTATTGTGCTGTCCATTTTTGAGTTTTTGTATCTAGTCCTGTTGCACAGTCTGTATCCCATCAGCTCCAATTACCCATTATCTTACCCTGTTTCTAACTCCTGCTGAACTCTGTTACCAATGACATATTCCAAGTTTATTCTCGAATGTCGATTCACATCATTGGGACCATACAGTATTTGTCTTTTAGTTTTTGGCTAGACTCACTCAGCATAATGTTCTCTAGGTCCATCCATGTTATTACATGCTTCATAATTTTATCCTGTCTTAAAGCTGCATAATATTCCATCGTATGTATACACCACAGTTTGTTTAGCCACTCGTCTGTTGATGGACATTTTGGCTGTTTCCATCTCTTTGCAATTGTAAATAACGCTGCTATAAACATTGGTGTGCAAATGTCCGTTTGAGTTTTTGCCCTTAATTCCTTTGAGTAGATTCCCAGCAATGGTATTGCTGGGTCATATGGCAATTCTATATTCAGCTTTTTGAGGAACCGCCAAACTGCCTTCCACAGTGGTTGCACCATTTGACATTCCCACCAACAGTGGATAAGTGTGCCTCTTTCTCCGCATCCTCTCCAGCACTTGTCATTTTCTGTTTTGTTGATAATGGCCATTCTGGTGGGTGTGAGATGATATCTCATTGTGGTTTTGATTTGCATTTCTCTAATGGCCAGGGACATTGAGCATCTCTTCATGTGCCTTTTGGCCATTTGTATTTCCTCCTCTGAGAGGTGTCTATTCAAGTCTTTTTCCCATTTTGTAATTGGGTTGGCTGTCTTTTTGTTGTTGAGTTGAACGATCTCTTTATAAATTCTGGATACTAGACCTTTATCTGATATGTCGTTTCCAAATATTGTCTCCCATTGTGTAGGCTGTCTTTCTACTTTCTTGATGAAGTTCTTTGATGCACAAAAGTGTTTAATTTTGAGGAGTTCCCATTTATTTATTTCCTTCTTCAGTGCTCTTGCTTTAGGTTTAAGGTCCATAAAACCGCCTCGAATTGTAAGTTTCATAAGATATCTCCCTACATTTTCCTCTAACTGTTTTATGGTCTTAGACCTAATGTTTAGATCTTTGATCCATTTTGAGTTAACTTTTGTATAGGGTGTGAGATATGGGTCTTCTTTCATTCTTTTGCATATGGATATCCAGTTCTCTAGACACCATTTATTGAAGAGACTGTTCTGTCCCAGGTGAGTTGGCTTGACTGCCTTATCAAAGATCAAATGTCCATAGATGAGAGGGTCTATATCTGAGCACTCTATTCGATTCCATTGGTCGATATAACTATCTTTATGCCAATACCATGCTGTTTTGACCACTGTGGCTTCATAATATGCCTTAAAGTCAGGCAGTGCAAGACCTCCAGCTTCGTTTTTTTTCCTCAAGATGTTTTTAGCAATTTGGGGCACCCTGCCCTTCCAGATAAATTTGCTTATTGGTTTTTCTATTTCTGAAAAATAAGTTGTTGGGATTTTGATTGGTATTGCATTGAATCTGTAAATCAATTTAGGTAGGATTGACATCTTAACTACATTTAGTCTTCCAATCCATGAACACGGTATGCCCTTCCATCTATTTAGGTCTTCTGTGATTTCTTTTAGCAGTTTTTTGTAGTTTTCTTTATATAGGTTTTTTGTCTCTTTAGTTAAATTTATTCCTAGGTATTTTATTCTTTTAGTTGCAATTGTAAATGGGATTCGTTTCTTGATTTCCCCCTCCGCTTGTTCATTGCTAGTGTATAGAAATGCTACAGATTTTTGAATGTTGATCTTGTAACCTGCTACTTTGCTGTACTCATTTATTAGCTCTAGTAGTTTTGTTGTGGATTTTTCCGGGTTTTCGACGTATAGTATCATATCATCTGCAAACAGTGATAGTTTTACTTCTTCCTTTCCAATTTTGATGCCTTGTATTTCTTTTTCTTGTCTAATTGCTCTGGCTAGAACCTCCAACACAATGTTGAATAATAGTGGTGATAGTGGACATCCTTGTCTTGTTCCTGATCTTAGGGGGAAAGTTTTCAATTTTTCCCCATTGAGGATGATATTAGCTGTGGGTTTTTCATATATTCCCTCTATCATTTTAAGGAAGTTCCCTTGTATTCCTATCCTTTGAAGTGTTTTCAACAGGAAAGGATGTTGAATCTTGTCAAATGCCTTCTCTGCCTCAATTGAGATGATCATGTGATTTTTCTGCTTTGATTTGTTGATATGGTGTATTACATTAATTGATTTTCTTATGTTGAACCATCCTTGCATATCTGGGATGAATCCTACTTGGTCATGATGTATAATTCTTTTAATGTGTTGTTGGATATGATTTGCTAGAATTTTATTGAGGATTTTTGCATCTATATTCATTAGAGAGATTGGTCTGTAGTTTTGTTTTTTTGTAATATCTTTGCCTGGTTTTGGTATGAGGGTGATGTTGGCTTCATAGAATGAATTAGGTAGTTTTCCCTCCGTTTCGATTTTTTTGAAGAGTTTGAGGAGAGTTGGTACTAATTCTTTCTGGAATGTTTGATAGAATTCAGATGTGAAGCCGTCTGGTCCTGGACTTTTCTTTTTAGGAAGCTTTTGAATGACTGATTCAATTTCCTTACTTGTGATTGGTTTGTTGTGGTCATCTATGTCTTCTTGAGTCAAAGTTGGTTGTTCATGTCTTTCCAGGAACCCGTCCATTTCCTCTAAATTGTTGTATTTATTAGCGTAAAGTTGTTCATAGTATCCTGTTATTACCTCCTTTATTTCTGTGAGGTCAGTAGTTATGTCTCCTCTTCCATTTCTGATCTTATTTATTTGCATCCTCTCTCTTCTACTTTTTGTCAGTCTTGCTAAGGGCCCATCAATCTTATTGATTTTCTCATAGAACCAACTTCTGGCCTTATTGATTTTCTCTATTGTTTTCATGTTTTCAATTTCATTTATTTGTGCTCTAATCTTTGTTATTTCTTTCCTTTTGCTTGCTTTGGGATTAGTTTGCTGTTCTTTCTCCAGTTCTTCCAAGTGGACAGTTAATTCCTGCATTTTTGCCTTTTCTTCTTTTCTGATATAGGCATTTAGGGCAATAAATTTCCCTCTTAGCACTACCTTTGCTGCGTCCCATAAGTTTTGATATGTTGTGTTTTCATTTTCATTCGCCTCGAGGTATTTGCTAATTTCTCTAGCAATTTCTTCTTTGACCCACTCGTTGTTTAGGAGTGTGTTGTTGAGCCTCCACGTATTTGTGAATTTTCTGGCACTCCGCCTATTGTTGATTTCCAACTTCATTCCTTTATGATCCGAGAAAGTGTTGTGTATGATTTCAATCTTTTTAAATTTGTTAAGACTTGCTTTGTGACCCAGCATATGGTCTATCTTTGAGAATGATCCATGAGCACTTGAGAAAAAGGTGTATCCTGCTGTTGTGGGATATAATGTCCTATAAATGTCTGTTAAGTCTAGCTCATTTATAGTAATATTGAGATTCTCTATTTCTTTATTGATCCTCTGTCTAGATGTTCTGTCCATTGATGAGAGTGGTGAATTGAAGTCTCCAACTATTATGGTGTATGAGTCTATTTCCCTTTTCAGTGTTTGCAGTGTATTCCTCACGTATTTTGGGGCATTCTGGTTTGGTGCATAAATATATATGATTGTTATGTCTTCTTGTTTAATTGTTCCTTTTATTAGTATATAGTGTCCTTCTTTGTCTCTTTTAACTGTTTTACATTTGAAGTCTAATTTGTTGGATATTAGTATAGCCACTCCTGCTCTGTTCTGGTTGTTATTTGCATGAAATATCTTTTCCCAACCTTTCACTTTCAACCTATGTTTATCTTTGGGTCTAAGATGTGTTTCCTGTAGACAGCATATAGAAGGATCCTGTTTTTTAATCCATTCTGCCAATCTATGTCTTTTGATTGGGAAATTCAGTCCATTAACATTTAGTGTTATTACTGTTTGGATAATATTTTCCTCTACCATTTTGCCTTTTGTATTATATGTATCATATCTGATTTTCCTTCTTTCTACACTCTTCTCCACACCTCTCTCTTCTGTCCTTTTGTATCTGACTCTAGTGCTCCCTTTAGTATTTCTTGCAGAGCTGGTCTCTTGGTCACAAATTCTCAGTGACTTTTTGTCTGAGAATGTTTTAATTTCTCCCTCATTTTTGAAGGATAATTTTGCTGGATATAGGAGTCTTGGTTGGCAGTTTTTCTCTTTTAGTAATTTAAATATATCATCCCACTGTCTTCTAGCTTCCGTGGTTTCTGCTGAGAAATCTACACATAGTCTTATTGGGTTTCCCTTGTATGTGATGGATTGTTTTTCTCTTGCTGCTTTCAAGATCCTCTCTTTGTCTTTGACCTCTGACATTCTAACTAGTAAGTGTCTTGGAGAATGCCTATTTGGGTCTAATCTCTTTGGGGTGCGCTGCACTTCTTGGATCTGTAATTTTAGGTCTTTCATAAGAGTTGGGAAATTTTCAGTGATAATTTCTTCCATTAGTTTTTCTCCTCCTTTTCCCTTCTCTTCTCCTTCTGGGACACCCACAACACGTATATTTGTGCGGTTCATATTGTCCTTGAGTTCCCTGATACCCTGTTCAAATTTTTCCATTCTTTTCCCGATAGTTTCTGTTTCTTTTTGGAATTCAGATGTTCCATCCTCCAAATCACTAATTCTATCTTCTATCTCTTTAAATCTATCATTGTAGGTATTCATTGTTTTTTCCATCTTTTCTACTTTATCCTTCACTTCCATAAGTTCTGTGATTTGTTTTTTCAGTTTTTCTATTTCTTTTTTATGTTCAGCCCATGTCTTCTTCATGTCCTCCCTCAATTTATCGATTTGGTTTTTGAAGAGGTTTTCCATTTCTGTTCGTATATTCAGCATTAGTTGTCTCAGCGTCTGTATCTCATTTGAACTATTGGTTTGTTCCTTTGACTGGGCCATATTTTCAATCTTCTGAGCGTGGACCGTTAACTTCTGCTGCTGGCGTCTGGGCATTTAGTCAGATTTCCCTGGTTGTTGGACCCAACAAGGTTGTAAGATTTTTCTGTGAAATCTCTGGGTTCTGTTTTTCTTATCCTGCCCAGTAGGTGGCGCTCGTGGCACACGTTTGTCTCACGTGTTTGGAAGGGATCCTCCTGGTCACCGATCTCTGCGGCCTGGGGATTTCCGATCCAATTCTCTCCGTTGGTTCGGGGGGCCACACGTGGTGGGGGCGTCAGCCACCGCGGCTTGAGGGGACCCTGTGTCTGGTCGCCGGACACAGTGGGCCCGGGGAATTCGCCACCGGATCAGGAAGTCGCCCGCGGGGGAGGGGCGTCGGTCACCAGCCGCCGCGGCCTGTGGAATTCCCCACCGGACCAGGAAGCCACCCGCAGGGGAGGACCACCACGGCTTGGGTAGCCCTCTGATCCGAGACTCATAGCCGGTCAAGAAAGCCGCCCGCAAAAGAGGGGCGCCGGCCACCTCGGCTTGGGAAACTTGCCTCTCCGAGACTCTCAGCCTGCCCTGGAAGGAGGGAGGAAGGAGCTCCGGCCGCCACAGCTGCCGCTGCTCAGGAAATCGCGCGCCGCCCGGGGATCTCACCGCAGCTGAGTCTCACAGTCAGACTAGCCAGTCCAGACTGGGGTACGTTGTGTGTCCATTCCCTGCCGTGGCCCCGGGAGCTGTTCTGCACTGTTTCAGTTCACCTAGTAGTTGCTTTGGAGGAGGAACTAAGACGCACGCACCTTACTAAGCCGCCATCTTGGCCCCCCTAAAGTCTTTTATATAGTTGCTCCTGTTGAATTTTTTTTTAAGTAAAAGCTTTATTGGGTTATAATTTACATACCATGAACTTAACCCTTTTAAAGTGTACAGTTCAGTGGTTTAGAGTGTCATCACAGAATTACCATCACCAGTAATCCCAGAACATTTTGATCACCTCCAAAGAAACCCCATATTCAGTAGAAGTCCTACCCATTCTCCCTTCTCCCCAACCTTTCATAACCAAGGATCCACTTTTTGTCTCTTAATGGGTTTGCCTTTTCTGGACATTTCATATAAATGGAATCATGTAATATTTAAAAGCTTTTTGCGAGTGGCTTCTTTGACTTAGCATAATGTTTTCAACATTTATCCATGTCAGAGCATGTATTGGAACTTCATTCCTTTTTTATGGTTAATAATTCTCCACATTTTGTTTATCCATTCATCAGTTGAATTTGGGTTTTTTCACTTATGGACTATTATGAATAATGCTCCTAAGAACATTTATGTGTACATTTTTTGCGTGGACATATGTTTTCAATTCTTTTGGGTATATCTCCAGAATAGAATCAAATAGAATGGCTAAGTCATATGGCACTCAATGTTTAACTTTTTGAGAAATTACCAGACTGTTTTCCAAAGCAGCTGTGTCATTTTACATTCTCATTATCAATGAACAAGGGTCCCAGATTGTCCACGTTCTTGCCAACCCTTGTTATTTCTGTGTCCATATTCATAGATAAATTGTCCTTGGTTTTGGTGTCAGGGTAATACTGGCCTCATAATAAGAGTTAGGAAGGTTCCATACTCTTCTATTTTTGCAAAAGATTGTGAAGAATTAGCATTAATTCTTTTTTTAAAGTTTGGTAGAATTCAGTGGAGAAGATATTTGGATCTTGACTTTTCTTTGTGAATAGATTTTAGATTATAAATTCAATCTCTTTACATGTTATAGGTGTATTTAGAATTTCTATTCTTGAGTCAGTTTTGGTAGTTTGTGTCTTTGTAGGAATTTTTACATTTACTCTAAGTTATCTAATTTATTGGCATAAAATTGTTTGTGGTATTCAATTCTTTTTATTTCTGTGAGGTTAGTAGAATGTTGCTACTTTTGTTTCTGATTTTAGTTATTTGTGTCTTCTCTCTTTTTTCTTTGTCATTCTCGCTTAATATTTGTCTGTTTTGTTGATTTAAAAAAACTGACATATGGTTTCATTGATTTCCTGCTTCTCTATTCCCTATTTCACTTAATTCTGCTCTAGTCTACTATTTTCTTCATTTCTACTTGCTTTGGGTTTGTTTTCTCTCCTTTTTCTAGTTTCTTAAAGTAGAAGATTATATTATTGATTTGAGGTTTTTCTTTCCTTATATAGGTGTTCACAGCTATAATTTATCTCTAAGCATTCTTCTGCTGCGTCCATAAGTTCTGAAATGTTGTGTATTCATCTTCCTTCATCACAAAGTATTTTCTAATTTCTCTTGTGATTTTATTTGACTTGTTTATTTAAGATTATGTTTTAAAATATCCATATATTTATGAATTTTCCAGATTTCTTTCTAAATTCATTCTAGTTGTAGTGAGTGAGCATACTTTAAATAATTTCTATTCTTTTAAATTTATGGAGACTTGTTTTATAACCTAACACATGGTTAATCTGGAGGACGTTCCACATCTACCTAAGAAGAATATGTGCTCTGCTGGTGTGGGGAAGTTTTTTTATAGATGTCTGTTAAGTCTAATTGATTTGTAGTGTTGTTCCAAGTCTTCTGTCCATGTCAATCTCTTGCCTAATTCTATTTCTGAAAGTTGTGTGTTGAAGACTCCAAATTTTTTAGTGAATTGTCCTTTAATTGTCAGTTTGGGCTTCATTTATTTTTGAGCTCTTTTGTTAGGTCCATATATGTTTATAATTGTTTTGTCTTCCTCATAGACTGATCTTTTTATCGTCATAAAATATCCTTATTTTTCTCTAGTAAAAATTCTGTAATGATGTTTATTATACTTCAAAGTCATATAGGCACTCTACCTCTGTTTTGGGTATTGTTTTAATGGTATGTTTTTTTCCATTCTTTCATATTTAACTTGTCTGTATCTTTGACCAGAAGTTTGTCACTTCTAGAAAACATGTAATTGTATCATGTTTTTAAAAACGCATTCTACCTATCTCCTTCTTTTGATTGGGGTGTTTTATCTAAATTTAATGTAATTATTGATAAGGAAGGATTTATGCCTGCCATTTTGCTATTTCTTTGTGGGTGTGGTATGCTGTTTTTGTTCTTCTGTATTCCTCCATTACTATTTTTTTGTGTTAAATAAATATTTTCTAATATGCCATTTTAATACTCTTGTTTTATTTGCCTTATGTTTTTGAGTTAATTCTTGAGATTACAGTTTGCATCTTAATTTAAAGCAATCTAGTTGGGATTAATACTAACTTGATTTCAATAGTTTACAATACTTTGCTCCTGTGTAGATCTTTTGCACTATTATTGCATAGAAAAATACATCTTTGTACATTATAAACCCATCAATACAGTTTTATAATTTTTCTTATTTATACAGTTGTCTTTTAAATCAGATAGGAGAAGAAAAGGGTTAAGAACAAAGGATTGAACAAACCAAAGTGTCTATCAACTGATGAATAGATAAATACAATGTGGTTTGTACATACAATGGAATATTGTTCAGCCATAAAAAGAAATTAAGTCTTAATATATGTGACAACATGGATGAACCCTGAAGACATCATGTTGAGTGAAATAAACAAGACACAAAAGGATGAATATTGTATGATCTCACTGATTTCGAGCAATTACAATAAGCAAACTCTTAAGGTCAGAATTTAAAATATAGATTACCAGGGGATGGGGTGGGGATAGGGAATGTGTAGTTAAAGGAACAATTGTTCCTACCTAGAATGGTGGAAATGTTTTGGTAATGGATGGTAGTGCTGGTAGTACAACATTGTGAATGCAGTTAACAGCACTGAGATATATCTATTTGAATATGATTAAAATGGGAAATGTTAGATTGTATATATGGTAACAGAATGAAAAAAATTTAAAAAACCCATGAAATTTAACTGCACAAACAGGGAACCCTGAATTAAACCTTGGACTTTAATTAATAGTAAAATTATAAAAATGTGCTACTGTTAATTGTAACAAATGATCCATACCAATGCAGGGCATTTGGTGGGGTAGTATATGGGTATCCTGTGTTTTATGTATGATTGTACTGTAAAGGCACAACTTCTCTAGTAAAAAGGAAGGAAGGAAGGAAGGAAGGGAGGGAGGAAGGCAGGAAGGCAGAAAGGGAGGAGAGAGTGGAAGGGAGGGAGAGAGAAGAAAGGAAGGGAAGGAATAAGTCTCAGTTCATTTTCTTTCATTCTTTTTTCTATCTGTTAATTAGAGTAGATAATCTAAGTTGACCTATCTTCAAGTTCCCTGATTTTTCTGCCAATTTGAATCTGCTGTTGAGCCTATGTAGAGATTTTTTTTTTCCCTTTAGGTTATTCTATTTTTCAACTTCAGAATTTTCATTTGGTTCTTTTGCATAATTTCTTTCTCTTTATTGGTATTCTCTACCTGGTGAGACATCATTCTCATACTTTCTTTTAATTCTTTACACTTGTTTTTTTTAGTTATTTGATCATGTTTGTAATACTTTCCGCCTGGTGAGGTTCTAGCAGGAAATTAGGTCCCTTGTGGAAAAATCTATACCTTGCAGTCAATATTCTTTGACTTCCGAATTATATTTTATATCATATCATATATTATAGTAATTTTTACATTGTCTTAAAAATGGAGAAAAGATATCACTGTGTGGTTGGAGAGTGGATGAGAAAGAAATCTTGATGAAGTAGAAGGTGGTATTAAGAATCACCCATTTTAAGTGAAAGTGTTTCAGTATTTGGTGTTGAGACACTCCAGAAGCCTTTTCTAAGACTCCTTCTCTTGTTTGCACTCTCACTTTGTAAGGCCCTATGCATGTCCCAGAATATGTCTCCACTCTTTATGTGCAGAGTCTGTTGATTTGCATGTTTGTTCCAATAGATTGTGATGTTTGTGGAGAACCAGAATTGATGTTTCCTTCTTACTATTTGCATCATGATATATAATATGTTCCTAAATGTTTTGGAATAAATGGATTCTGTATGTGAGGAAATTCCTTATCATATGGCATTTACCAATTTGCATTAAAAACTCTAATTTGGTACTTAAAATAGGAAATCTTTTTCAGAAGAGCCTTTCTTTGCAGTCTCATTTATCAGGCATACACTTGAAGTATTGGAGTTATTTGTATTTTTGAAATGTGCTAAATATCCTCTGATTTCTGATGACCTGACAAGCCTGCTGGCTTCAGTTACAACATAATGGACCGTATCTGTCCAGACCAGGCCGTATCTTTTTCTGAAAACTTGATATTATGTGCTTGGAGGTGAAGATCTGTCCATTGGGGCATTGACACCCTGCTTCACCATCTTAGTAGGGTCCGACTGAGTGGATGTGATTTACAATAGATTGTTGCTTGTAGAAATAAAGCAATATATTCTCTCCCTTTAAGCCAACTCTGCAAACAAGATCATTGCCCACCTTTCTACATGAGACATGACTCCCAGGGGTACAAGCCTCACTGGCAACATGGGACATGATTTCCAGGGATGAGCCTGGCCCTGAAACCATGGGATAGAAAATGCCTTCTTAACCAAAAAGGAGAAAAGAGATGGTCCGAAATGAAGTTTTAGTGGCCAAGAGATTTCAGGTAAAGTTGAGAGGTCATTCTGATGTTACTCTTATGCAAGTTTCAGCCAGATACTGCAAACTGCCACAGTGTGCCAAGACCCAACCAACATTATTCCTGAAAATCCTAGGGAGTGTTCTGGGCTCTATTTAGGTCTCTATAAAAGTTTTGCTTAGTAAGTTTATTTTTTCCCTGAAGGTTGAGAGGAAGATCAAATGAGAGGGAGAAGGTGTAACTGGGAAATTAGGATGTAACAAATGACTGTGACTACTGACTACTGATTCATATAAATATTTCTTTTTAGTGTCTAGTGTTTTAGAGAAGCCAGAGGTAAATACCTGAAGTCATTGAACTGTAATACAGTAGCACTGGTTTATGGTAATGATTGTAAAACCAAATAGCCAAGAAAAAAAAGTGTCGGTTGCCCATGTTTGTGTGATCTATTTCTAGATGCTTTTTTCTGCCAAAAAAAAAAAATATATATATATGACAATACTATACTGTTTCAATTAACCTATCTCTACTATAAGTCTTGAAATTGGGTAGAATCCTATACTAGTGATAAATAAAGGGGGGTATGGGATGTTTGGGGTTTTCTTTTACTTCCTATTTCTTTTTCAAGAATAATGCAGCTGTTCTAAAAAATATCATAGTGTTGAAGGCACAACTAAGTGATGATACTGTGAACCATTGATTGTATACTTTGAATGGACTTACGGTGTGTGAATATATTTAAAGTACATTAAAAAAGTTAAGCAGTATGTTTTAAAGAGTGGTATTGAATCCTATAAGCTGAAACTCTCTTGATTACTCTAGGGTGATGAACCAGTTTATGGATTATCCCAATCCTTTGTATCTGGGTCCTCCTTCTTCATGGAGCAATCCTTATATTTACATGTCTATTTGCTTGTTATCAGCCACAGGGGGACTAAGGGATGGAGGAGGGATAGGGTCTACTTCAGCAAATTCTGCTGATCTTGGGTAGTATAAATACTGTATTGGTGGATAAGGAGCCTAAGAAATGGGTTAAATGATGTCTGAAACTTTTGGGTAGAATTCACCTGAGTGAGATAGTGTCTCACAGTGGGAGAATATTGACTTTGGAGTGAAAGTGACTGTATTTGAATTACTAGATTTGTGACCATAAGCAAGTTATTTACTCTCTTCAAGCATTTGTTTCCTCCTGGGGAGGAAGATATCTATTGCTTAGTTAGGTAAGGAGTGATAGAGATGCTGTTATTGACTGTCCTTTTATTTTTGGGAAAAATTGTATTTCAGCTTTATCTCAATCATCTCCCCTTTTACTTGGAATATTTATCTTTCACACACACACACACACACACACACACACACACACACATGTATATTACAGCATTTCCATCTTCCCTGTCTTTTATAATCCCAATATTATCTAATCAGTGATTTCAATTTGGTTATTTCTAAAACTTTTTGTACACAATGACAGCTCATATTTGAAAGCTTTAGTTTAAAATGCCTAGAAGATGATTTCATCTCCTCTTCAGATGACTAGGCAAGAATCCCATCATTCACATATATGGTTGTATCCTTCAGAGCTCTTTTATTGCAAGAGACAGGAACAAACTTTTGCTTACTTAAGCAGAACAAGGAACTTTTTGGAAGGAGACTTGGAGACCTCTAGGAGACAGGAACTAGTTTGACTCAATGGATCTTGGCACTTGGTAGCAGGAACAGATGGAAAACCTCTTCTTGGAGGGGCGATCATGCTTACTCAGCTTCAACAATAAACAGTCTTTGGGTTACTTGGTACAGAATTCATATTTGGAGTGTGAAAATCTCACTGGCCTGCTGTACTTTCATTAGCCTTTATTTTGCCTGGAGAGACAGAACCTCTATATGAATGGTTCCACTAAAGCCATATAAATGCAGAAGTGGACATTCCCGAGAATGAGGTGGGGTGTTGTTTCCAAATTCAGTGTAGACATTGGGCAGGCAAAAAGAATGTCATATATCTACCTAAGAAGTATAACTTTATAGAGACCACTTGAATTGATCAAAGCTTGGGAAGCAGAAGCCACTTTTACATGAATAGAGTAAATTTAGAGACTATGAAAACCGTCTCTTCACCCTCTAAGTCTTTTCCAATGTTTGGCTTATGTTTGGACACATAACTGGTACATTTTTATAAAATAGTGAACAGGATGGCAAAAAGTTGTGTCAGCTAAAAGATGGCTTAAGGATCTAGCAGGATTTTGATATTTGTTTTTCAAGAGAGATGTTTACTCCATGCAGCAACTGTTAAAGAAGCTGAAAAAGAGATTAGTCTTCAATGAGAAATATGAATGAAATGCACCTGATTAGGACTAAGGTAAATTGGAATACAGAGCAAAGGATGATATTATCTGTATTTTAAAACTTCAACTTCTGTGTGAGAGCAAAGGAAGACATATTTCCTTTGTCCAACATTTAAATTTTCTGTAGCGCAATATCTGATTTAACCTCTCTGATCAGTTTATTAAGGTAACCTAATTACATGAAACCTACAATAGGGAATGAGATCTTGTGTTTCTTTATAGGTTTTTGTAATACCCTGATACATTTTAGAGTATGTTGGGCATAAAATAAAAAAGTATTTGCAAATTCCCTTCAGGAACTGGAGAAAAATATGTAGAACTATTAAACTTCCCACCTGGGGAATTCCTGGTGATCTCTCAAGCATTAGGGAATCCCAATTTAATAAGCCAAACCCTTGATCTTGAGGCTCGCCCTTATAACATTTATTCCTGTAATGGTGAAGCTAAGCCAATGTATAATTATGCCTAAGAGTAACTCCCAGAGAACTTCTTTTGTTGTTCAGATGTGGACTCTTCTCTCTAAGCCAGACTCTGCAAATGAATTCACTACCTTCCCCCTATGTGAGGCATGACTCCCAGGGGTATAAGTCTCCTTTGCAATGTGGAGCATGACTTCTGGGGATGAGCCTGGCATTGGTTTTGTGGGATTAACAATGCCTTCTTGAGAAAAAAGGGGGAAGAGAAATGAAACAAAATAAAGTTTCAGTGGCTAGGAGATTTCAAACAGAGTTGAGAGGTTCAGCTAGAAATTGCAAATTGCCACATATGCCAAGCCCCAACCAACAGTATTCCTGAACACCCTAAAGAATACCCTGGGCTCTATCTAAGGCTCCATAAAAGTTTTACTTTTAAGTACCTTTTTTCAGAAACTTAAAGCTTTCAGATGGCTTCTATGCCAGATAAGCCCTGAAACCCAGAGGTAACAGTCTCTCCAAGAACATCAACCAGTTAATGATAAAATGAGAGGTAGGAGCTATAACAGAGAAGTTAGGATTTAACAAACGATTGTGACTACTGACTCATTATATCATTATATAGATATTTCTTTGTAGTTTCTTGTGTATTAGAATAACCAGAAGGAAATACCTGAAATCATTGAATTGTAATCCAGGAGCCTTGATCTTTGAAAATGATTGTAAAATTATATAACTTTTTATCTTGTGACAATGTGATTGTAAAAATCTTGTGACTGACACCCCCTTTATTCAGTGTATGGGTAGATGAGTAATAAAAAAAGACATACATGAAAAAAAGTAGGCTGGGAATATTGGGGGAAAACCCTATGCATGTTATGGACAATAGTTAGTAGTACTACTTTACTTGTAACAAATATATTAACTATGAAAAAATAGTAGAATAACAAACAAAAAAACAAAACCGAAAAAAGAGAGATGTTTAGGGATTTAGTCCCTTGAAGTAGAAGGGAGAAGACCCAGAGCCCAAACTCAGCCTGGATTTGACGCCACCTCTTTGACTTCCAGCTGTCTTATATTGGGCAAGTTGTTTAATCACATGAGGTCAGTTTTACCATCTGTAAACTGTGACTAATGTTTTCACCTTTCATAGGTGTTTGAGCATTAAGTGATATTATCTATAACACCTAGCACAGTATCTGGTAAACTTATGCCATCGACCCCACCCCCCAATTAAATTCCTCACCACCCTCAAAAAACATCTATGAACTATCTTTCTGCGTAAACAAAGACTGACAATGCATGGTTCCTTCGTGAAGTCTGAGTCATAAGCAGATGGTGGTAGGCCAGCAGCATGAGATGTACCAAGGCAGAGGTGTGGGCAGGATTCTTTGGGGAATCAAAAAGGGGAACACCAGCCTAGTCAGAGAAATGTTTCTCTAGACAGATGGGTCCTGAGCTGGGGGTATTTGCCCAGGTGAACGTCTCAGGGAGGGGAGGGCACTCTGTGTGTGGAGGGAGGCCCGAAGAACACAGCGCTTGAAGGGAGCTGCACGTGGTTTGGCATGACTGGGGTGCAGTTGCCCAGGGCAGAAGCAAGGGCAAGACTGGAGAGCCGGGCAGGGTTTGCTCAGATCGCAAGGGCTTAGAATCTCAGGCCGGCAAATTTGGCCTTTATCCTGAAAGCATTGGGAACCTCCTTTAAGGAAGTACCAATCCTTCTAGATATCTTTACTCTACCCTGAAAGAGGGAGGGAGCAAGTAACTGGTGCAGACTGAATAACATACAAGGATAGGGATGCCAGGAATGGCTGTATCATGTTGTAGCAGGCATCATTATTCCTTTCCAAATTAACAGCTACCATGGTGCAGAATTCTCAAATGATAGAGATAGAATAGTGTTTTCATTTAGCCAGAACTAAGCTTGAGTTAATAAGTTTAATAGGTACTTCCTCCGGCCGTAGAGCTGCCTCAAGATAATAAATATTTTTTTCCTTTGTGTTATTTTAAAAATTTGTATCTTTTCTAGAAAATAATTATTTAAAAGCATTTTCGTTCAATATTTATGGCTTTCTCCCAAATCTTATAAGTAAAGGAGACCAATGGGAGCCAAAATATAGCCTTGTTTGCACATTCTTAGTGGTTTACAAAATTATTTTTTTAATCTTCCTCCCCTCTAACTAACTTGCATTTTTTCCCATTGAAAACACCAAATCCATGCCACCTTTGTATATGAAGTTAATTTCAGCAGGTCCTTTCATCAGTTCCTCAGCCACCGGGGAAATGTGAAAACAGAAATTTCTTTGAGTCTCAGTAGTAGCTTATGCTACAGTGGTGAGATATTGACTCGTCTTTTAGTGTGAAATAAACAATGTTATGTCTTTGGATTTTCTGATCTTAATTCCTGACAAAGCAATGATAAAGTTCATACCAGCTGCAGATTTTATTGTCTCCAGTCCACTTTCCTTGTGTCAGACCTGCTGGAGATTTACTGGGAGGCAGTGATGGTGCACGCCCTGGGACTTTCCAGCCCTCTGAGTTGCCTCACAGTTGGCAGACTGTAAGGGTTAATCTAATTTGAGAAGCAGGTGCCCTTGGGGGAAGTGCATTGTGTTGTGAGAACCCACAAGTAGGGAGGTTTTAGAATATGGTGTTTGAATACATGCCAATAAAATTAGATCTTTCGGCTTACCCACAAGCTTTCAAGTATAACTGCAAGTCAGAATGTTAGGCATTTAAAATTTAAATAAACGTGAGCTCTTGATCTGAGTTTAAATTGGAAACAGCATGGCCTTTGGAATATCCTTTTAAATTTTCATACGCATAAAGGGAAAGATTTGGTCAGAATGATTGTTTCTTGTAATGACCCTTTGAGCAGCATTGTAGGCTGGCAAACGGGATAGAAACACAGGTTCAGGAATCGTATTTCCACAGCTTGACACACCCACTTATCAGTCTGTGACACTGGGTGATATACTTAGCTCTCTGTGCCTCAGTTTCCCTCAATTAAAGAATAGGAACTATAATAGTAGTAATGATAATAAGATTCTTGAGAAACTTTAGAACAGGACCTGGCACAAGTAACACATTCGACAAAAAATATTAGCTGCTGTTATGATTAATTAATGGTTGTCATCATTAACGTCAAAACACCTGCATGTTTGGGCCATGGAGACGGTGTTTTTAGAGGATAGCATAGAAATTATGTCTGAGTTACTGGAATCATTTTTAATGTCTTAAAATCAATGTGAAGTGATAATAATAAAATATGCTTATTATTAGATGCCAAGCACTGTAAGAGAATGATCTAATATTATACAGAATACGTACATGGCTACATACGTATATGTATGTATACCATACAGTATATGGTAAAAATCACCAAACTCAGTAAAGTTATTTTTAACTTTTTTTTAAGTTTGAGTATATAAACTTAAAGTATAAGTTTATTTCCTGTAAAGTTATCTGCAACTGCCATATGCTATGGCAGTTATTTATATATATTTGTATCTCTTTGTGTACTTGGCTCTGGAGGTTCATTTATTAAAAAGATATTTTATGTATATTTATAAAATATAGAATTTTCTCTCATGACCCAGTTTCATTTTTCAGAAATCTTATTTTCATTTACTTTGTTTTTCCAGATGCATGGTGTGGTAGTTAGATTCAGTTGTCAACTTGGCCAGGTGAAAGCACCTAGTTCTGTTGCTGTGGACATGAGCCAATGGTAGGTGCATCTCATCTGTTGCTAATTACATCCGCAGTCGGCTAGGAGGCGTGTCTGCTGCAATGAGTGACGTTTAACTTAATTGGCTTGTGCTTAAATGAGAGAACGCAATGTAGCACAGTCTAGCAGCTTGGCATTCCTCATCTCAGCGCTTGCAGCTCAGCCCGGGCCCTTGGAGATGGAGAAAGAAATCACCCCGGGGAAAGTTGTTGGAACCCAGGGGCCTGGAGAGAAGACCAGCAGAGACCATCCTGTGCCTTCCACGTCAGAAAGAACCTCAGTGGAAAGTTAGCTGCCTTTCCTCTGAAGAACCAACAAAATAAATCCCCTTTTATTAAAAGCCAATCCGTCTCTGGTGTGTTGCATTCCGGCAGCTAGCAAACTACAACACATGGTATATATTTTCTTCTGATTATAAATTGAATATTTATGTTGAGAAATGTGAGGAATATTACTGTCTTAATAAATTCAGTTGTCTCTCAACACACTTTGACCTGAGTTCTTAGTACCTGGTACTTACAAGAGGGTGCTCAGTGAATATTTGTGAAGATTACCTATCTGCACACACACACATATACACACATATACATATGCACTCTTTTTTAAAAAGCAATTTTATCTCATTTATTGCAATTATAAATTACATATTGGTTGTATTTTCATCATCTTATTTTTATTTGTCCACGTATTTTAACATCTGTCATCTCAGTATCTGCTTCCTTTTTCACTTGTCCTTGGGTGACATTTTAGAAATTGTTAATTGTATATTGAACATCGTAGACGGTATGTTGTAGAGACTGGTTGTGTAGTCTCCTGGAGAGCATTGAATTTACTTCTTTAAGACAGTTAAAGTTCTACCTGATTGTTCTAGTTTGCTAGCTGCTGGAATACAACACACCAGAGACGGATTGGCTTTTCATAAAAGGGGATTTATTTTGTTAGTTCTTCAGAGGAAAGGCAGCTAACTTTCCACTGAGGTTCTTTCTTACGTGGGAAGGCACAGGATGGTCTCTGTTGGCCTTCTCTCCAGGCCTCTGGGTTCCAACAGCTTTCCCCAGGGTGACTTCTTTCTGCATCTCCAAAGGCCTGGACTGAGCTGTGAGTGCTGAAATGAGGAGTGCTGAGCTGCTTGGGCTGTGCTACCTTGCGCTCTCTCATTTAAGCACCAGCCAATTAAGTCAAATGCCATTCATTGCAGCAGGCACGCCTCCTAGCCGACTGCAGATGTAATCAGCAACAGATGAGGTTCACATACCATTGGCTCATGTCCACAGCAACAAAAGAAGATGGCTTCACCCTGGCCAAGTTGACAACTGAATCTAACTACCACACTGATCATTGATTTTATGGAGCTTGATTTTACATGTTATTAGTAGGGATCTCTTTTAGGTTTTGCTCTTCATCCTAGGGTGACTCTTTCAATCCTAGAATATAGTTTTATTCCTGAGATGTGGCCCTTCTTTGGTTTCAAAAGGAAGTTTGAGTTGTTTACCATGTCCCTCAAACTTGGCAGGACTCAAACTCTAAACTCTTCTTCGCTGTGGAGGGCAGGACCTGAAATCTCTGTCTAGCATTTAAAAGCAGTGCACAACCTTCTGTGTATTGCTTTAAACTGGGGTTCATTGGGATCTTCCTTTGTACCTGCACAATTCTGGGCTCAGCCAAGGATTCATGGGAGTTTATAGGTAGTCCCTTTGGGGCTTCCTTCTTTTTGTTACCTCCCTCCCCCAGTTTCCAGCTGCCTGGCCACCCCGAACTCTATCCTCAGATCTGTCATGAGTTCTAGTCTTCCTGCATTGCACAGACTCACGATGCCTCATTGAAAAAGCCTAATAAATATGGATGTTACTCATGACTGTGTTTTCTTTCTTTAACTTCACCTTGAACTTCTGCCTTCCTTTGGTAGCTTCAGATAAGTTATTTTTAAGTTGTTGGTTTTTCCCCAGAGTTTCTAATTGTTATTTGCAGGAGGGTTAGTCTGATACAAACTCTTCCTCTATTACTGGAACTTACTTGGAATAACTCAATTTTAATAGCTGTTTAATTTTCCAGGGAATAATATTCCCCAAAATTCAGCCATTTCCTCATTGTGAACAATTTGGCTTTGTTCCTGAATTTTTTGCCTGTGAAAACAGTGCTGCAGCCAATAGGCCTGCTCTGGAACCAGACCCCTGGGTTCATTTCATATCACTGATCTCTCACTCCCTAGATTTATGCCTTTGAACAAGTTATTTACCCTCTCTTTGCCTCTGTTCACTCACCTGCAAAATAGGTATAATAATTGTTTCTATCCCCTAGGGTTCTGTGATGATTAAATGGATTGATATAAAATTCTTAATTAGTTCTTCACCTGTAGAGCACAATAAATTTTGGCAAATTCTGTTCAATTATTTATCCCAGTCTTTCTTAAATTTTGCTCTGATATGCCATGATAGAGATCTTTTTTCCTTCATTAAGCTAGACACTAAATAGGTCCTCTTAGTTTTGAAATGATTATTCTTCAGTTACAAGAATCTTTTGCATAACCTTTTTGATAATTTATTCCTCTCTCTTTTCTCTATTATCTATTTCTATATATCCTAAAGTTTTCTTCCTTTACCCTTAAATGTTCTCTCCCTTATTATGTTCTATTTTCTGGGAAAGCACCTCAATTTTATCTCTTAGTCTTTCTGCTGAATTTTTTATTTTCACTACCATGTTTTCAGTTTATTCGTGTTCACTAAATGTTTGTTTTTTATTTAGCTTCCTGTTTTGTTTTTTTTCATAGATGAAATCCATGTCTCCTTCAAGAAATCTGATAATATCAAAGTGTCTAAAGTTTTCTTCAACTCTGAGCATTGTATCTGTTTCTTCTGAGGTGATCTTTTTTGTTGGTTTTGTTCTTTGTCTTTCATATTGGAGGTTTCCTCAAACTTTTGATCATCATTGGCTGTTTACTCATTTAAGAGTAAACTATAAAATGCTGATTGGAATTTCTGTATATGCAGGGAAGTCATATACAGAGACATACACGGAGACTGGTGGGATTCACCGGAGGGGGAAAGCAAACTATTTCCCTACTGCCCCCAAATTAGAAAATCTTCTAAGTTGTATTCCAGGACTTTCTATTTGAGAACATCAGTTTCTCCTCAGAAGACTCCTCCGGTTTCCTACTTCGGAATAAGCCTGAATGCCACCACTCTGAGAATGGCAGGGGAACCGTGGGTTGGTGGCCTCCATGTTTTTGCTGTAGATTTTTGATGAATGCTCCTGTTTTCAGCGTGGCTCCTCATCGCATCCGAATCTGAGCCCTCAGTCTCTGAACCCAGTGCCGCTCCAGCTCGTTCTCTCCTGAGCCCCCATCCTTCACCCTTATCTTTGGAGGTGCTTAGTGCCCCTGATTTTATTTTATTTTTATCCTTTTCGGGTCTCGTGTAACAAGTCAGGGTTCTCTCATTGCCTTTTCCCTCTTCAAGTTTGGATCTTAGTTTTCTTCTTTCTGACAAGTCAGTTATTTTTCATCTTTGCACTTTCCATCTTCCAAAATTTTGTTACCATCACTCATTTTCTCCTCTTCTCCTCTCGTTCTTTGTCCCCATGTTTGTTTGTTTGTTTGTTCCCGTGTTTTAAAAAAGTATTTTTTAAAGTCCTTTTGCATCATTTTAGTAGCACTTTGAGAGATAATATAGAAAAATGAATGTTTCAATCCAGTACATTAATTAGAAGCATAATTATTGAATGAATCCTTGGTATTTTACAATATTTTGTTTGATTTGTAAGATGAAATATGGTATCTGCTCATTCTCCTTTTTTTCTTATTAGCTTTTTTTCTAATGAAAGTTGCATCACAAGTGGTAGTAAAGTCATCATTCAAGTTTTGAAGGCCCTTGGGATTATGCTCATTATTTAAAGAGCATTTCCATTACACAGAGGTAGAAGCGGTTGACATTTTGCATGCTAATTTCTTTTCCCTGAGTCTCCTGTTTCAGTTTAGATGCCCAGAGCAGATTTGATGCTGTCCAGAAGTGTCCTTCCTTGTCCATTGAAATATTTTGCGTGTCTAACTGGACACGTTAAATCTTATATCTAGATTTGAGATAGTTTGCCAGGGGTGGATATCAGAATGAAAATCAAGAACCCTAAAATGACATTTAAACTTATTTTTAAATATTTACATTTTTCTGTTTTTTTTTCTAGAATAAAATAATGTGTGATTTCTGGCTACTTGATTAATATGATTTGAAGTAATTTGAGCTAGAAGAGACTGCTTTGCTTGGTGGTAAGAGCACAGACTGTGGTACAGTTTCAAAATGGGTGGCCTTGAGCAAGTTATTTACTTTTTCTTTGCCTCAGTTTTTTCATCTGTAAAATGAGGATAGTAATAATACCCACTTCTTAGTGTTGTTGTGAGGAATAAACTAATTAATATGTGCAAAGTGCTTAATGCAATGCCTGGCTTCTACTAATTGTGATATAAGCATTTGCTATTAATGTTTGAATCAGAAACGCAGGGTTAGGTAATCTAAGCATCATAATCATACAAATGATTGTATGATTCTTTTCTTCCCCCCACTTAAGATGGCAGAAGAGTACATCTGATGCCAAATCAGGCAACTGGTTCGTACCTTCCATTGAGTATACCTGGAAAAGTTGAATAAAATATGTGGGGGGAAAAACCTTCCTTATCTACCTAAAGGGATTAAAGAACTAACAAGATAATAAAGAGTCAGTGGTCCAGAACCTGTGGGGTTGGGTAGCCCAGGGAGGTAAACCTAGCATTTTAGGTCAGTTTGCAATTCATGAAGCTGCCTGGTACTTTTGACAATCTCTTGGGGCTAAGGAGATAGGAATTGGGGGGCAGAGCCTGACTAGGGAGGGGGCCCTATGGAAAGTCTCTCATTTTGGGTCGAGATCCTAAAAGGTTTTACCTTGGGCATAAGGGTGAACTGGATGTGCAAGAGTGTGCAGGATCTGCAGTGCAACCTCTGATCGTTTCAGCCTCAAAATTGCTAATGCACTTCCAGCTTGCTGTTGCTGCAGACACCTGACAGAAATACACCTGAATCCTCTCTAGAACAAAGTAACAATTTTATAATCCAATATGCATAAAAAATAACTGGGAACAAAAGGAGATGAGATGAATGTAAATCAGCAGGAAAAAAGGAAACTATAAACAGATCTATAGAATCCTCAGATATTGAATTATCAGACATACATTTTAAAATAACTGTTTACTATATTCAAGGAGATAAAGATGGAGAATTTAGGCAGAGATCAGAATGATTAAAAAAGAATGGAATGGGGCAGGCCACGGTGGCTCAGCAAGCAGAGTTCTCACCTGCCATGCAAGAGAGCTGGGTTCGATTCCCAGTGCCTACCCATGCCAAAAAAAAAAGAAAGATTGGAATGGAAAATTTAGTATTGAAAATGCAGTTACCAAATTTAAAACTTAATAGAGGGTTTAACAGCAGATAAAACACTGATGAAGAGAAAATGAATAATAATTGAAAATGATCTGATCTAGGTCAGAAGAGTAAGTCACAGTAAAGAATGGAGCAACAAGAGGATATAAAATCAGAAGAGAGAATATGAGACATGAGGAATGCATTGAGAAGGTCTAACCAACATGTGTGCTATTGGAGTTCCAGAAGGAAAAAGAGAGAGAAAAAAAGATGTGTTATGTGAAGAGAAAACTGAAAAATTTCTGATACTGATGTAGGTTAAAGAAGGCTGTAGATTCGAATGGTTCCTTCTGTGCCAATCTGAATCTGCGGTGGACCCCAGAAAAGCCATGCCCTTTAATTCTCATTCAGTATTGCTGGGTGGGAGCATTTTGATTGTTTCCATGAAGATGTGACCCACCCAATTGTGGGTGGTAACTTTTGATTAGATGATTTCCATGGAGGTGTGTCTCCACCCACTGAAGGTGGAGTTGCTTGCTGGAATCCTTTAAAAGAGGAAACATTTTGGAGAGAGTCCCTTTTGGTAGAGCCACGAGAAAGCCAGCAGACACCGCCATGTTCGCCATGTGCCCTTCCAGCTGAGAGAGAAACACTGAACGTCGTCGGCCTTCTCGAACCAAGGTGTCTTTCCCTGATGCCTTAAATTGGACATTTCTATAGACTTGTTTTAATTGGGACATTTTCTTGGCCTTAGAACTGTTAACTAGCAACTTATTAAATTCCCCTTGTTAAAAGCCATTCCATTTCTGGTATATTGCATTCTGGCAGCTGGCAAACTAGAACACCTTCTATGTACTACAACAAGCAGGACAAACAAAACAAAACAAAATCTAGGCACATGATATTGAAACTCTTGAAAACCAAAGATAAGTCCTTAAAAGCAATCAGGGAACAAAAGGCAGACAATGGGTTGTAGCTGATATCTCACCGGAAACAATGGAAAAAACAAAGGCAGTGAGATGATACTCTTAAGATGCTAAAAAGAAACACTTGTCAGCCTAGAATTCTATAACCAGTGAAAGCATTCTGGAAAGATGAAGGTGAGGGGCCACCGTCCAGTCCAGACAAGATATCATATACTTGTTTCTCCCTACTCCTTGATTTGTTCAACTATAAACCCTGGAAATAATGCAAGATACAACCAAAGGAGAACACTGAAAGGTAGGAAGAGGAAGACAACTGATTTGGGATCCTAGGAATGGGGAAACAACATGGTGGCAGGGCATCTAACAACCCCCGCCAAACAGCAGGAATGACCCACGGTCGGTGTTTCCCAAATCCCTGCCCAGCAACAGAGGTGGCCCAGCAGGTAGGCTCATTCCTTCCCAGACTGAACGGGAGCCTTGCTGAAGACACCAGGTAAAGATGGCACCTCTGGCAAGGGAGTTTGTTTGGGAGCCCCACTGACAAGAAGTGGCTAGTGGAGGTGCTCTATTTCTTTGCCTTTTTTTTTCTTTTTGCCCATTTTTCTAATAGGTTTCTGCTTCCTTTTTCTTATCCATTTGTTGGAGTTGTGTTTGTATTGGGGGAAATTACTCTTTTGCCTTTATTATGAGATGCAAATATTTTCCCTGTATTTGTCTTTTATCTTTGCTTGTGATGTTTTCTTTTAAAGTATGCAGACATTTTCAATTTATGTTGAATTTATCCAGTGTTTTTTTTCTGTTCTATTTTTAAAAAAATTTTTATTGATAAAACAGTATACAAACACAAACATTCTTAACCTACAAATGTTCCATACATGATGTACAATCAGTGGCTTGTATATATAGTTGAATATTCATCACCGTGACCGTTTTTTACATTTGCATCACTCCAGAAAAAGAAATAAAAAGAAAAAACTCATATATACCATACCTATTACCCCTCCTTCTTATTGACCACTAGTATTTCCATCTACCCAGTATACTTTAATTTTTGCTGCCCCTATTATTTATTTATTTTTATTTTTTTATATTTTATGCGGGCAGGTACCAGAAACTGAATCCAGGTCTCTGGCATGGCAGGCAAGAACTCTGCCTGCTGAGCCACCGTGACCCGCCCTATTTGTTAATTTTTTTTATCCATCTCTCCATACCCTAGACAAAGGAAGCACCAGACACAGTTTTTCACAGTCACCAGTCACATTGTAAACATTGTATCTTCACAAAATCATCTTTAAGAAACAGGGCTACTGGAACATAGCTCAACAGCCTCAGGCACTTCCCCCCAGCCACTCAAATACACCACACACCGAAAAGGGACGCCCATAAGATGCATAAGAATAACCTCCAGGATAACCTCTCGACTCTGTTTGAAATCTCTCAGCCCCCTATGTGTTATTTTTTCTCATTTCTCTCTTCCCCCCCTGGTCAAGAAGACTTTCTCAATCCCTTGATGCCAGGTCCCAGCCTATTCTGGGACCTCTGTCGCACATTTCAGGGAGATCCACGTCCCCTGGAGTCATGTCCTATGCAGGAGGGGAGGGCAGAGGGTTCACTGCCCTGTTGGCCCAGAGAGAGGCCACATCTGAGCAACAAAAGAGGTGCTCTTTTGTGAGAGTCTCAGTGATTTTAAATGGTTCTGAATTTTGTATCAATTATTTTTTTCACTCCGAGGCTACAGAAGAATCTGATTATTTTTTTTCTCTGTTACCATTATAGTTTCTTTTTTTTTTTAGACCTATAAGTTATTGATCTATAACTAGAATTGTCTTGGTGTGGAATGTGATGTGTGGTTACCTTGTTCATTGTTTTTATAGCTTAAAAATTTTAAAAATCAGTTTTCCTTGGGATACAACATAGTCTTAAAATTTTCGTGAATTGTTTATTCATTTGTTTCTGCATTTACATTTCTTTCTTTGAAGTCTCCTCTGTTTTTCCTCCACACCTATACCACTCTCCTAAATCTTTTTAACTCTTTATTTCCATTTCATTTTGACCTCCACATCTGTCTTGAAGGTCTCTTACTTACTTTGTTCCAGTACTTTCTTGGTTCCTTGTCTGTCTTTTCAGCATAATTTCTGCCATGATTATTTTCCCCTGCTACTTTCTTTGAACTTTGTCAACTCACATTTCATCATTTCATCTTGTTTTGTATTTTCCTCTGTTTCTTTTTTCATAGATGTGATTATATCATTAGGTTTTAAATTTTTTAAAAAGTATTTTGTCACCATGTCCTTTGCTTCCTAGAATGTCATATAATGAGAAAATTTCACCTGCCCTTTGCCTCTTTGCTCAGTTACTTTTATTTTCTAATGTGTTAGTAGGTCCTAAATTTCTTTCTTTTTTATCATCATCAAAAGAGTTGAATTTGTCCATCTATAGAAAGTTCCTGGAAAGTGGAGGTGTGGTCTAGTTTGGCTAGAGTTTTTTTATGCTTTGCCTATATTTCACCAAAGCCAATGGAGAAAGGAAGGTTTTTTGTTGTTGTTTTGTTTTGTTTTGATTTTGATTTCAAAATGAAAAGATTTTCTTTTCCTCTGCTACACAATAGACCAACTGCTTCCAGATTGTCTTTTCTGTGTTTGATTCCTTATATACTGTTGACATTTCCTTTAGTGGGGTAAAAACAAAAACCCAAAAACAAAAATCCTAGGTCTATGTAAGTGAATTGAGCCAGCTGGTCTGCTCCCATACACACTGTTTTAGTTTCGTAGCTGCTTAAGCAAATACCATGGAGTGGTTTGGCTTAAACGATGAGAATTTATTAGTTTATGGTTTTGAGGCTGGGAATATGTCCAAATCAAGACATCCTCAAGGTGATGCTATCCCTCCAAAGACTGGCATTCTGGGACTGCCTGCCAGTTATCCTTGGTCCTTCCTTAGCTTGTCATCTGGTGAGGTTTGTGGTTGTGTCTCCTGGTGTTCCCCTTTACTTCTGGGTTCCACTGAGTTTGGCTTCTGGCTATTCTGTCTATGATTTTCTTTTCTTTTTCTGGTCTGAATTTCATTCTCTTTTAAAGGACTCTAGCAATAGGATTAAAACCTGTCCTGATTGAGCTGGGCCACACCTTAGTTGAATAACTACAATAAGAGGTCCTATTTCAATGGGTTCATACCCACAGGAATGGATTAGATTTAAGAACATGTTTTTTGGGGGATACATACAGCTTCAAACCAGTACACCCACTGTTTGAAACAAACGTTGGCACTTGAAGTTGTGTCTGTTGCCTTTGAGAAGTATGGTTTTTTACTAGGACTCGATGATGCTTATAGCTGCAGGGAGCTCTCTCTCTGCAACCTTTTATTTCCTCTTCCTCCTGCTTCATTCCCTCCATTTTAGATGACTTTCCATTTACATTTAGGTTCTGTGATTTTAATTGTCTCCTGGTTTAGCCAAAAGTGTAATTTACATTTGTGTTTCTCATTTTTCTTGTTGCTTTTTTGGATGATTTCCAGGATGAAAAGGGATATACTGGCTTTACACCATCAAATTTGAGCTAGAAGTCAGCCTATATATATATATTTTAATTCTTTTTCTTTATTTAATCAAGGTGACATAAAAGTTTGAAAGTAAATAGAGGAGTTAAAATGATTTTAAAAAGACATTTTTTTTTAATGTGAGGCCGCATTGTCTAAAAAAATAAGGAAGGAGATGGTCAACATGCATATCGATAAGTATGTTGGTCTGATAACACATAGAATCTTTATCATCTAGGCAGACTACTTGGATGGTTAAAAACCTTTTATAACTTCTCATTCAGAACACACAAATAATCTAAGAAAACGTTGTCATTTTAACAGATTGAAAACCAAATTCTTGTTTTGTATGAAGATACATCTGATAAGAAAACTATAAAAAATATTATGAAACTATAAAATCTTAGTCAACCTTAACCACAACCAATAAAATTCACTTCAAGCAATACTTCTACAACTTTCTATATCCATTCATCTTTTAAACTTTTTTATTGTATAGTATAACATATGTACAAAGCAAAGTAATAAGAAAGCAGTAGTTTTCAAAGCACTCTTCAACAAGTAGTTACAGGACAGATCCCAGAGTTTGTCATGGGCTACCATACGATCCTCTCAGGTTTTTCTTTCTAGCTGCTCCAGAATATAGGAGACTGGAAGGCTTAAATATATATACATTCATTTGTCCTACACATTCCTGTTTCTCATTCTGTAGCAATCAACTATTTTACCTTAGGGGGAAAAGAACACTTCCTGCATACTCTACATAATACCAAAAAATATCTTGAAATCTGTCTTTAAGCCAAAATCCTACAGAACATGATTCTTCTTTTCTGTGAAAAATAACATGTATACAAAAAGGCAATGAATATCAAAGCACATCACAACAACTGGTTGTAGAACACATTTCAGAGTTAGTATGGGTTACAATTTCACACTTTTAGGCTTTTGCTTCTAGCTGCTCTAAGATACTGGAGACTAAAAGAAATATCGATATAATGATTCAGCAGTCACACTCATTTGTTAAACCCTGCCTTCTTTGTATAACTCCACCATCACCTTTGATCTTTCTGCCACTCTTTAGGGGTATTTGGGCTATGCCCATTCTAACTTTTTCATGTTGGAAGGGGCTATTGATAATATGGAATAGGGAGATGGAACTAGTTGACATTCTAGAGTGGCTGGCCCTTCTGAATTTCAGGACTTCTATGGTCCAGGGACTCATCTGGAGGTTGTAGGTTTCTGGAAAGTTACCCTAGTGCATAGAACCTTTGTAGAATCTTACATAATATATAATGCCGTAGGTGTTCTTTAGAATTAACTGGAATGGTTTTGGTTGGGGTTTGGCAAGTTGTGATAGGTAGCAATGTCTAAGTGAAGCTTGTGTAAGAGTGACTTCCAGAGTAACCTCTTGACTCTATTTGAACTCTCTCAGCAACTGATACCTTATTTGTTCCACTTCTTTCCCCCCTTTTGGTCAGGATGGCATTGTTGATCCCATGGTGTCAGGGCCAGACTCATTCTTGGGAGTCATCTCCCTTGCTGCCAGAAAGACTTTCACCCCTGGATGTCATGCCTCACATAAGGGGGAGGGCAATGGTTTCACTTGCAAAGTTGGGCTTAGAGAGAGAGAATCCACATCTGAGCAACAGAAGAGGTCCTCCAGAAGTAACTCTTAGGGACACCTATAAGTAGGCTAAGCTTCTCGGCTAAATATATAAGCTTCACAAGAGCAAGCCTCAAGGTCAAGGGCTTAGTCTATTGATTTGGGTGTCCCTAATGTTTGACACAGTATTAGGGGTTTCCCTGGTGGTAAAATTTAAAAGTTCCATATTTTTTTTCCCATCCCTCAAAACTTTTTGATTGTCTGCTTAAGATACTCTGGGATGTACCCAGACATTCTGTTAAGCTATACAGGGTTAACGGTCCTCATTCTTACTCTGTGCTCAAGTTGGGTCGTTTAAATGATCTACCCAGACAGGTTGAGTTGGATTATGTGCTACAGAAAATTTAGGTTCCAGATAAAACAAACCTTTCTTTCTCTGCATTCAAAGAGTAGATGAGGTTCTAAAATATAGACAAAGTCTTCCTTACCCCAGATTCTGAAATACCTTAATTCTGACCTGATCAGCTTCATTCTTAACTCTAAATACCAGGTTATACATGTATAGAACAGCTTCTCAAAATCCAGAAATAATAGCCTAGAGTTTTAAAAAGCTGCACAAGGCCCCAAAATGGATATTTATTTTAGCAAGCCAAAGAATGCAGATTAATGTGAAGAAATTTTTCAGTTTTCTCTTGTCCAACTGCAGGTTGGCTTCTGGAAATATCCAGTATTAACATTTGCCATATTTTCATTAACATCTTTCCTTTTATATGAAAATATATAAAAGCATGTATATGTCATGCATAGGTTTTTATTTTATAAAACCACATGTAAATTTTTCATAAACACATTTGTGTAGGTTTTATTGTATAAAAATCCATAATATTTGTATTGCTTAGCAATTGTTTTTCTGTTACCTGTGTATCATGAGAATACCTCTATGTCAATGAAAATATATCTAGCTCATTCTTTATAATGAATATATGAATTATAAACTGTATAATATTCCAGGGAATGGAAGTACCACATTTTATTTAACCGTTCCATCTTGATAGACTTTCATATTACTTCTAGTTTTTGCAACTATAAATAATGTTGCAGTTAACATTGATTTACATAGAACTTTAGACTGATGTGCTTTAGCTTTTCTGAGATCACTTTCCAAAATTGGTGTTATTGGATCAGAGGTATGAAATAATTTTAGCCTACTTTTCAAAAAATTGTATCACTTCATCTTTCCATTGGCAATGGATGAAAGAGCTGATTTCCCCATATTCTTGCTGCAGTCTTACTGTATTGTACTAATCCAAGGCTGGGGGAGAGGTGATAATAATATCTCTTTGTTTTAATTTATGTTACCCTGACCATTGATGGAATGGTGTATCATTTTGAATTTTTATTCAGACATATACATGTCATTTTGTCATTAACGGATTTCCTGTTTTCCTCTAAAAAGATTCCCCTGCCCTAAAGTAACACAAATATTAAACAAAATTTTTTCTAATATTTTTATTATTTTCAAAAATTTACATCTTTAATCCACAAGAGAATGACATAGACAGAGACAGCAGTGGCTACAGAGAACGACAGAGGTGATTCTGCGTGATGATAGTAGGGTAGGAATTTGGAATGCAAGGAAACTGCATACATTCTTGCCCAACCCAGGTGAAAACTTGTTGCAGCCTGGAATCAGGCAGAGGTTGTGGGATGGGAAGGGGTAGAGATGGCAGACTGAAGCGGATGAGGATGTTGAATCTGTTAGGATTTAAGGGCTTGAGGCTTGTGGGTGGTAAGTGAGAGGGAGGACAGGACAGTAAGTTATTTTAGAGATTAGGTGGCCAAAATTGCTAGTCCCTAAAGTGGAGGCATTAGGGAAAAACTACAAAGGCCTTCAGCTGTAGACTGAAATTTGGGACTGAAAAGAGCATTTTATAAAAATGCATTTCTAGAAATTTAGATTTTTTGTAATAAAGTTTTACCTGGTGATTGCTGGTGAGTGAGCAGAATGTTTAAAAAAGTATGAAAATTTTTTTCTATCAAGTTAGAGAAGTAAATTGTTACATCATCCATAGGCTGAATAATTATATGTTAGGAATGAATAAGTTAAATACCTTTAAAAGTGACTTTTAAGATGGTAAAATTAATATAGCCATGTAACAGAGAACGTGGAAAACATAAGAAGAATCGCTTACGAACAAACTATTCTCAAAGCAGCCACCACTTTATCCTATTCCTGCCTCCTGGTTTGCTTTTTAGGCTGAATGACATGGATACCTTTTTTTCTCTAACATTTTCAATAAAATGCCTTTCATGTAATATTTTGTGGGAGTTCAAGTACATAAATGTGGTGAGCACGTTGCTCCTTCTGTGCAATATCACAGACTTCCAAATTGGTCCTTTAGTTTTTTTTTTAAATTTCAGTTCTTTGAACAGTTTTATTTACATATGATACAATCCATCCCAGGTGTACAGTCAGTGCTCTTGATATAATCACTGAGTTGTGCATTCACCACTACAATCAATTTGAGAATATTTTCATTGCTCCAATAAAAAAAAATCCCATACACCTTATATCCCCCTATTATAGACATTTAGCTTTGAAATACTACCTTTGTTACAATTGATGAAAGAATGTTACACTGTTCTTTAGCCCATAATTTGCATTAATTGTGTTTTTTCCCATATACCACCCTATTGTTAGCACTCTGTATTAGTGACATACGTTGGTTCTAGTTAATGTGAGAACGTTTTTATATTTGTACAATTAACCACAGTCATCGTCCACAACAGGTTTCTCTGTTATACAGTCCCATGTTTTACTCCCTAGCTTTCCTTCTACTGACATACATGACCCTAAATTTTCTCTTTCCACTATAATCACCCTCAGTACTGTTAATTACACTTACAGTATTTTACTACCATCACCTATATTGATTTCCAAACACTTACAATCAACCTTATTAAAAATTCTGTACACCTTAGGCATCATCTACCCATTCTCTACCCTCGTTCTATCTCCTGGTATAATCTACACTCTCGATTTTAACTCCCAGAGTTTGTGCATTGTAATTAGTTCACGTTAATGAGACCATACAATATTTGCCTGTTTGTGTATGGCTCATTTTGCTCAACATAATATCCTCAGGGTTCATCCGGGTTGTTATGTGCATTAGGACGTCATTCCTTCTTACAGCTGAAATATATTCCATCGTATGTATATACCACAGTTTGTTTATCCACTGATCAGCTGATGGACTCTTGGATTGTTTTCATCTTTTGGCAAATGTGAATAATGCCCCTATGAACATTGGTGTACAAAATATCTGCTTGTGCTCCTGCTTTCAGTTCTTCTGAGTATATACCTAGTAACGGGATTGTCATGTCACATGGCAGTTCTGTACTTAGTTGCCAGAGGAACCACCAAAGTGTCTTTCGCAGTGGCTGTACCATTTCGCATTCCCACCAGTAGTGAATAAATTTCCTATTTCTCCACATCCTCTCTAGCACTTGTAGTTTTCTGTTGTTTTTTTTTTTTTTTAAATAATGGCCATTCTAGTAGGTATGAAAAGATATTGTAGTTTTAATTTGCCTTTCCCTAATAGTGATGTTGAACATTTTTTCATGTGCTTATTTAGCCATTTGTATTTCCTCTTTGGAAAAAC
Organism: Tamandua tetradactyla; assembly: GCF_023851605.1. Taxonomy (NCBI): domain Eukaryota; kingdom Metazoa; phylum Chordata; class Mammalia; order Pilosa; family Myrmecophagidae; genus Tamandua; species Tamandua tetradactyla. The sequence continues at coordinate 47,272,211 of NC_135341.1, read as the reverse complement.
GTCCCTTCAAGTCTTTTGCCCATTTTTAAAAATGGGTTATCTTTTTATTGTTGAGTTGTAGGATTTGTTTATATATTCTGGATGTTAAACCCTTACTAGTATATTGTTTCCAAATATTTTCTCCCATTGAGTGGGTTGCCTTTTCACTTTCCTGACAATGTCCTTTGAAGCACAAAAATCTTCAGTTTTGAGGAGATTCCATTTATCTATTTCTTCTTTCACTGCTTGTGCTTTGAGTGTAAGTTCTAAAAAAAAAAAACAACTCCTACTGTCCTTTGAGTTTTGAGAGGTTCTTGGAGAGTTGTGTATAAGAGGTTTGTTTTGGTTCCTGCCTCAGCTGATATAATCAAACTTGACTAAATACATGGAATTAAAACATAACTCAATCTTGAGTGAGTTGTTTGGCTCATAAATAAAACCCAAAAACTCTTTTGTAGGTGGGATTTCTGTTCTCCAGAATTGTACTGTTTGTGGATGGTTTCAATTTGAACTGTGTGTCTATTTCTTGACCTATTCTGATTAGAAGGTTTTACCTATATTTGAATTAATTACTAAGATTTCCAATTATCCTTTGCTCATATGCAGGTTTTTGAAAGTTTTCCATGTCTTGAGGTGTAAATATTCTTTGATTCTTGGAAACATAAAGGGAACCTGAGTTGATTGATACTGATTTGTTCATCAGTTGAGGCTAATAAAGAGATAGTATACATTAAGCAGTATTTCAAACCCTTGACATATAATGAGAATTTTAGTAGTTGGTATTGTAACATTTCTTGTTTGTGGTCTCTGCAGGTATAAATTGATGCGAAACCAAGATAATTCAGTAGAGACCAATTTGTAGCATGTACATTAGGTTTAGGTTAACATTAGGTTAACATTAGGTTTCTTCATCATTCCAGTTATTGTGATCCTCTGATGCAATGACAAGGTCATTTATTATCTTACAATCTTGAGTTATTCTTCTAATGATTATTGTTAGCTTTTATTATTATTTAAAACAACATTTATTTTTCATTAAGTAATATTTATTGATTGTGAAAAAATTACAGAACATAGATAAACAAAATGAATAAGTATTTAAAAATGACAAGGAATCTACCACTGAGAGATAACCACTCTGAACATTTGGTGAATGATGATTTGAACTTTATCAGTGTGAAGACACAGTACACATTTTTAGAAAAACAGAAAATTGACATAATTTATATATAGTTTTTTGCTCTTTAATTTTCACTCTTAAATATGTTGTGAGCTTTTCCATGTCAGTAATACATCATTTTTCAAAACAGTGTATTATTCTAACTTAGAGTTATATTACATCATATGTAATTATAATGCCCTATTACTAGACATTTTAATTGCTTCAAGAAGCTTGCTATTATAAGCAATACTAAGGTGAATATTCTAATACAGACCCTTGATAGTTTTTTATTGTTTAATTATTCAGATAATGTTTATTGTAAAGGGAAGGGAAATATATGCAAAAGTAAATTTTTAAAAATCACACCATATGAACTTTTGACATTCAAAGATATCAATTGGTAATATGTGAATATGTGTATGGTATGTATATTTCAATATATAATTTTTTTGGCTTTTGGTATATTTCTATCTTATCCACTTACACAGGATTGTGTATTCACACTCTATTTTTCTACTTTTTATTGAGCCATATTATACTTGTATAAAAACACACATATGTCATAAGTGTAGCTCAATGAATTTTTGAAAATTCAACACACCAGTGCCTAGATCAAGAAACAGAACATTACCTGTACCCCCAAATCCCTCTCCCCCAGCCCCTTCTAGCCACTTTCCTCCTTCTCAAGGGTAACTACTATCCTGCTTCTAACACTACAGTTTAGTTTTGCCTGATTTTGTACTTTGTATAATTGGAATTATACGGTATGTGCTCTTTGTGTCTGACTTATTTTTACCCAACATCACATTTGTGCTATTCACCCATACTGTTCGATGTTGTTGTAGTTTATCCATGCTGATTGATGTAGACTATTCCAATGGGTGAATATATCACAATTTTTCTCTTCTGTTGATGAGCATTTATATAGTTTCCAGTTTGGATCTATAATTAATACTATTGTTATAGACATTCTTGGATTAACACACTTTAATTTTCACCTGATTTTTCTCCTTTAATATATCAAAAATGGCTTTTCTTTTTAGTACATTTTTCACGGGCACATAATATTCCAGTATATGATTGTACCATAATTTACCCAAACCTACTTTTGGGTTTTTATATCCACTATTTTTCTGTCATAAACAATACTAAAATGGACATCCTTGTACATATGTATTTGCACTTTTTTCCAACTTCTTGAAGGAAACTCTTAGATTGCAATTACTGGGTCAGTGTTTAGGTACATTTGAAAATTATTGCCAGATGCCAGTTAAAACAATTACACACATCATATTTCTCCTAATAGTATAAGTGATTGTGTTCCAAGAATCTTATTAGATGAAAAATTGAAACTTATAATAATGATCAGTGTTTCAGTGACTAGTGAAATGAATATTTTATTAAACTATATTTCAGATGTTGGTAGTTGGCAAATTGCCTTTTTTCATGAACTTAGTCATTTTATCTCTTAGAGAGTTTTATATTCTTCCTCGTATTTTTAAAACGTGCTTAATATAGTGGAATAATAGTCTGATATGTTTATTCTGAGATATCCCTTACCTTTTAAATTTTATTCCTACTGTTTTTGCTGTATGAACTTTTTTGTTTTTTCGGCATGGGCAGCCACCGGGAATTGAACCCTGCTCTCCGGCATGGCAGGCGAGAATTATGCCACTAAGCCGCTGTTGCACACCCTCCTACTCTATGAACTTTTAATTTTTATACAGTAAAAGTTTGGTTGTTATTTTTAAGCTCTGTCTCACATTTGCATAAACTTCTCCATATATTTTTCCCAATTCTTTTACGAAAAAACCTAATATTGCAAAGATGGCATTTCTTTCCCAACTTAATTGATACATTTCTCATTCAATAAAAAATTCACTTGAATTTTTACTCCTAACTTTTTTATAACATCTGGGGACCGAAATGGGCAATGTTAGCCAGGACAGTTTTAAAAAAGAAAAAGAACGATCTGTGACTTGTCATGCCAGGTTGTAAACTGTGCTACTGACATGAAAATCAGCTAGTAGAGCACCAGATCAGTACAGAATGTCCCAAGAAAGAACTATGTGTATGCATATATGGTTCATGGATCATCTAGGTCAGAGGGGAAAGGATGAATTGTTCAGTCAATGGTGTTGGGACAGTTGCCCAACTGTGGCCAGTTCTGTGACTTGTCTAAGGACTATTTCTTAATAAGTTAAAAAATTGTGAAAAAAATATATACAAAAAAAAGAAAATTTTATTACAAAGCTAAAAGGCATTTGGTGGCACTCTCAGGCAGGAGTGCCGGGGACCACTGGGTCTAAGACACTCTTACAGAATGTCAATATCAAATTCCTAGGAGAGAGGACATCCAGCAGGGGTCAGGTGCCAGCCCTGGTCCTATCAGCTGTGTCCTGGTGATGTAACCTTGCCTACACTGGACCCACTCCTGTGCCTGGGTCAAGGGGTGAGTCTCAGAGAAGGCGACAGTTCACAACAGGGACAATACCCCTGAAAATGAATAAATGAAGGTCAGTGGGCCATATACCCAACTTCCACTTCCTCCAAAGAATAGTCAGAATATGAGCATGTCTCTAATCTTGTGTGTGCGTGTGTTTCCTTCTTAGTCAAGTTCTTTTCTTTTTTGACTCTGATAACTGTGTCATAAATGGGAGAGTCCTAACATTTAGATTCTTCTGTAGGAATAAGGAGTTTCTTTTCAGGTCTAGTCAGGAATTAGCCATAGGCGAAGAAGGAAGCCTCAGCAGCATTTAACCTTTGTAGCTTTTAGGGCTTTGGATAGTCTAACTTTATCTTCTCACGTTTCTCTCTATCTTGGCACATTGCTGAATAAATCATTCAGAGGGTTTCGAAAGATCACATGTATGTTTTTGTCCTTGACTCCTCTATTCTAGGTACCTTCCCAGAGTGTTGTTTGCATAGATATTAAGCATTTATAATGAAGCTCCCATATATATATATATATAAAGCTTTGAAATCTAAATTCTTTACATTTGCAAGGTTTGTGCTAACCAGTTTCCAGTAAAAACGCCTATGTCCATCCTTCTGCTTAGTTCTTCTACTCAGTAAAAATTCAGACATTTCTTCCTTTGTTTTTGGTCTTCCAACTTTGAAGTTATATCCATTTGCTTTTCTTTTGAAGGCGTCAGCTTCTTCTAAATCTCATCTCAACTCTGTAGCTTCTTTTGATAATTATATTCAAGAACACAGCTAAACCAGTTCAGTAATTATCTTAGAATAGCTGCTGCAGTTTGTCATTCTTGTATTGACTCAGTGCACTGCTTCTTAAATGCTCATTTTTTGGATGTGATGAGGTACATGCTATCAAAGAAAGGAATCTGCAGACAAATTCATTTGAGAAGTTTGGGGTTAAACAAAATTAAACTGGTTGTTTAGTATCAGGCTTCTTAGAAGCTTTGATAAGCTAACGTGTATTGTGCATCGCCAAGAGGGCAATGCAGATGGAAGCATTTCTCAAATTTATTTCAACACAGAGCCCCTTTTCTCATTGCTTGTGGGAAGTAACCTGAGAAACACACCTTGGGGGAAATGGTGATATAATTAAATGTTTAAGTTGTATTAATCTTCTCATTATTAATTTTTAAAATGTATTCTCTCTCTTGCCATCTTGGTTGGTTATAAACTGGAGAAATCACAGGGCAGGAGCTCTGGTCTAGATATCAGGAGCACTTGAATCAGCTATGTCCTTGGGAAGCCACTTTTCTCTTCTGGCCTGAAATTTCTCATTTTAAAAATTGTGTTTATTATAGAAAAAGAAAGAAGCTTTTTACCACTTTCCAATAAGGTTTTCTAATTTTTCTGTATGTTGTCCGTTTACAGTTACTTTATTTCTTTCTTTAAAGAAACTGTCTATCCCTCTTGAGTCTGATCATTCTTTTTAGATGTGTTGTGATCAAAGCTGCTGCCCTGCATTTCACTAATGGTCATCTTAGAATCTCATTTAGGATTCTAGGAACCAAAAGCCAGTGAAGTGAAGGAAAGGGGAAAGACTCCTTACCTTCTGGGAACCCCCCAAGCACCATCATCACCTTCAATGATGTGTTAAAGGAAGAAGCTAACCTGCGTTTTCACCGTGCCCACTAAACTGTTTCTTCTTGCTCATCAGGAGATTAGAAGATGGGAAGTTTATGACACATTCCCCCTTGTCTTTGCAGCCTGTTTTTGATTTGCTAACGCTACTGGAATGCATTATACCAGAAATGGGTTGGCTTTTTCAATGGGAATTTATTAAGTTACAAGTTGCGATTCTAAACCCATGGAAATGTCCAAATTAAGACATCAACAAGAGGATACCTTCTTGGAGGAAAGGTAGTTGGCATCCTGGGTTCCTCTGTCACATGGGAAAGCATGTGCCTGGCATCTGTTGTCCTTCGCTCCCTGGTTGCATTGCCTTCAGCTTCTGATTCCAGTGGTTTTCTCTGTGCTCTTCTGTGGGTCCTTGCTTTCTCCTCCAGAGACACCTCTCTGAGCTCTCTCTGTCCTGTGGGTCTACTCTTAGCATCTCCAAGGTGCTTCTCTCTCTCTCTCTCTCTCCTCTGTATTAGCACTCTCCAAAATATCTCTGGGCTTTCTTTTCTCTCTCTGTAAACATCTCTGGGCCTCTTGGCTTAATACTGTCTTTTTTATCCTTTCATAAAGGACTCCAGGCAAGAGGATTAAGACCCACCTTGAATTGGGTGGGTCACATCTCCATGGAAACAACCTAAACAAAAGATCCCACCCACAATAGGTCTGCACCCACCAGAATGGGTTAGAAGAACATGGCTTTTCGGGTACATAGCAGTTTCAACCAGCACACAGCCTAAGGATGGAATCTTCTAATTTACTGCTTCTGTTGACCATCTGCACTAGGTTTTCTCACCATCCCCAGCCTTACTGGACAAAGTGGACCAAAGTTTTATTTTTGACAAATAGTATTACTGGAATGAAAGATTCTTTTTTAATAGTTGGAATTCTTGTTCTGATTTTCTGGCTAAACCTTGAGATTAGTTCACATCATACAGTCATGAGATTTCAAACCATTTAACAAAAGACTCTTTAAGGACTGAAACCGTTCTGTTCTCTATGTTGTTGCCATTATTAGGAATCTAAAAGGGCAGATCACCTTTGTCTGAAGAGCAGCCAAGTGATGAGATTTTCTCTCTATGTCTGTTACGTGCTAGAAAGAGGGTGTAGGGAGCTCTGGACCTCAAATCATAAAACCCGAGGTCCAGAGTTTCCCTCTGCATTTTTTAGGAAGGCATTTATATGGTATAAAGGGCATTGACTGAATCAAAACAAGACACATTCAAGTCTAAGGTTTGTCATTTGTCTTAGAATGTGTAACTTTTTTGGGGGTGATGGGAGGGTGCATGGTCCGGAAATCAAACCCGGGTCTCCGACATGGCAGGCGAGCATTCTACCACTGAACCACCCGTACACCCCTGAAATGTGGAACTTTTTTAAAGCCCCTTTTTCTCAGGTGGAAGTAGCAGTGGTGGTGGTTGCTCTAGGATTTTGTGGGACTTAAAAATATTAAATGTACTAAATGTGTATATGTATTTTCTCATATATTTCAGAAAAACTAAAGCCTCAAGAACATCGGAGGTGTTCAGTCCATAATGGTAGATCTACTAAAGTCATTCTTATTTCTTATTTTTTATTTGAATCCTTAGCATCGTCCTTGAACTGTTTCAAATTATGATGTGATCATTTGGGTGGGATGTGTATTACATTATTGTGGTAGATTGAATTGTGCCCTACAACAAAACCATGTTCTGGATCTTTATCCATATTCCCGTGGGTGTGAAACCATCTGTAAAAAGGACCTTTTGAAAATGTTATTTTTAGTTAAGGTGTGGCAAACTCCATCAGGGTGGGTCCTTAATCCATATTACTGGAGGCTTTATAAAGGGAAAAAAAAGGAAGCAAGGAGCCAGAGAAAGCCACAGGGGTGAGCCAGAAACTAGGAGTCAGCAGAAACCAAAAGAGCCAGACACCAGAGAGAGAGATGCCCCCGTGACTGGAGGCAGGGATGCCAGCCAAGAAACCCCGAGGATCGCTGCGAGCCAGCACCAGAATTTACAGAGTTTGGGGACAGAGCGTCGTCCTGCCAATGCCTTGATTTTCCCTAAGGGTGTTGACATTCTCTATCAGATAAAGGGAGATCCCTTCTATTTGGAGTTTGCTAAAAGTTTTTATCACGAAGGAACTTCTTTTCTGCTCCCGTCTAGATAATCACATACTTTCCTTGTTTATTGCAATTTTCTTGTGAATTGCAAGAATCAATATTTCAGGTTGAACCAACTTTGTATTACCAAAATAAACTCATTCCGGTAATGAGTGGCCATGATATATTTTTATATTCATTTGCTATATTTGACTTGCCAATATTTTGTTTACAACTTTTTAAAAACAAATTTCAGTAAAGTTGGCCCTTTTTTTCTTTTTATTGTTTCATTTTATTCTTGTATTGTTTAGATAATATGGTTAAATGAGCTTCATAAAATGAGTTGAGTAGACCCTCATTTGTTTATGTATTATTTTCTTAAAAAAAGTTGTAAAATTTGTTTAGGTAAAATAACTTGGTTCTGGTGTATTCTGGGAGGAAGATGTTAGTTGTTTAATGGTTGACATTCTTTAATAGTTACAAGGCTATTCTGATATTGTAGTTCTTCTCAAATTGGTTTTACTAAAATGGTTTTTCTAGGAATTTGTCCTTTTCCTTCGAACTTTCAAATTTATTAGCATAAGGTTTTCCCTAATATGCTCCACCTTTTTTGTTTTTATTTTGCTCACAGTTCTATATACGTAGTTGTTTTATAGGTTATATAAACCAGCTGGTCCCCCTTCCCACCCCTACCTCTCAGGTTTTTATTTATTTATTTTGTCTGATTAATTTGGTATTTATTCTATGTTGAATATCATTTAATATGCTTCTTGACCTTCTTTTGTAAAGTAGCTGTTCAAAGTCTTTTGCCCATTTTTAATTGATTTCTTACTGTGCTGGAAGAGTTTTTTATATATTTGGGATACAAGTTCTTTGTTAGATTCATTTATTGAAAATAGGCTTGCTTTTTAATATTTTTATGTTTTTTAGTGTTTTAATGTTATCTTTTGAGGAGCAGGAGGTTTTACTTCTGATGAAGTTCAGTTCATTAAGTGTTTTCTTTCTGATTAATACTTTGTGTTCTAAGTAGGAAATCTTTTCTTACCCCAACAGTAAATTTTTCTTATATCTTCTAGAAGTTTCATACTTTCAGATTTTGTGTATATGATTAATGTTTTTTTTTTTTGCATGGGCAGACACCGGGAGTTGAACCCGGGTCTCCAGCATGGCAGGTGAGAACTCTGTCACTGCACCACCATTTCCCATCCTATGATCAATTTTGAATTAATTTTTTGAGTATGACTTGATGTAGGGGCCCATGATCATTTTGTTTTTCTAGGTGGATATCCAGGTATTCCACCATCATTTGTTGAAAGTACTATCCTTACCCCACTCATCTTTGTGGGCATGTTTGTAGAGCTAATTGGTATGTGGTACCTGTTTCTGGAGTCTGTATTTCATTGTTTTGTGTGCCGACCTTTATGCCAGCACTACTTTGTCTTGGTTAAGGAAGCTTTATATATGACCTTCAGTATTGAGAGAGTGAGAGTGGCCAGCCTTGCCTTTGCTGATCTTAAGAGAAAGGATCCAGTCTTTCATCAAGTATGGTATTAGTTATACTTCTTGTGATTTTTTTAATACCCTTTTATATGAATAGGACATTTCTTTCCATTCTTAGTTTGTAGAATGTTTCTATTATGAATGAGTATTGAATTTTGCCAAGTGATTTTTACTGCATCTGTTTAAATGATCATATGATTTATCTCTTTATTCTGTTAATGTGGTGAATTACACAGATTGATTTTTGAAAGTTGGGCCAATTTTGCATTATTCAGATAAATCCTACTTGTTCATGTGTGTAATTCTTTTAACGTATTGATGGATTTCATTCACTAATATATTGCCGAGAATTTCTGCATCCATGTTTAAGATGGCTTTCAGTTGTGGGAAATTTTATGAAATTATTTAATGTGAGCTCTGGGCACAACAGTTAATTAAAAATGGTATTTTAAAAATATAGTTTCCCGGGTGGGCCATGGTGGCTAAGCAGGCAGAGTTCTTGCCTGCCATGTCAGAGACCCAGGTTCAATTCCTGGTGCCTGCCTATGTAAGGAAAAAAATATATAGTTTCCCATAATTTTTAGATGTGCACTGCTGGGAGGTGTTTCTCTGAAATAACATCTTTTCTGCTGCTAAAGGAAGGCTAAATAAGTTTTTTTTTCACTCTGTTTTTATTTTTATGGAAGAGAATTTCTTGACTTCTAGTTTGTATTTCACAGCCATGAAATTACTTTAAAGGATGTAGTGTGATGAGTGTAGGATATTACTTTTTAAAAGAAACATTATAATTTGTTTTACAATTATGTGTTATACTTAGAATTTAAAACATCAAATCATAGAAATTTAGAGCATTTGGATACTGCCTTTTGGTGTTTTGTGCAAATCCACATTAGGTTTCCTGTATGGTTCATTTTGTTGGAAAACATTATTTATTTTTTATTACTGTGAGAGTTGGGATGAATGAAACAAGCAGATCGTCTGTTTTCCTTTGGAAACTTGCTGAAGTTGCCTGTAAATATTTGCTGGGCATGAGAGCAGAGAAAGATACTGCATTATATATACACTTACATATATATATATATATATATATATATATACACACACACACACACAAACATATTTAATTGTTTTTTCTTTAACTTATGTTATTGTGTAGTATAACATGCATACAAAGCAAAGAAATAAAAAAGCAATAGTTTTCAAAGCACTTTTCAATAATTAGTTACAGGACAGATCCCAGAGTTTGTCATGGGCTACCATGCAATCCTCTCCTATTTTTCCTTCAGATCATAGGAGGCTAGAGGGCTTAAATATTTTTTTATCATCACAGAAGCTATAAATTTCAAAGTGCAGCACCACAATTAGTTGTAGAATATATTTCAGACTTTGACAATGGTTACAATTTCACAATTTTAGGTTTTACTTCTAGCTGCTCTAAAATACTGGAGACTAAAAGAGATATCAGTTTAATGACTCAGCATTCATATTCATTTGTTAAATCCTACTGTCTCTGTATACCTCCACCATCACCTTTGATCTCTTCATCCCTCTCTTTAGAGGTGTTTGGGCTATGGTGATTCTAAATTTTTCATATTGGAAGGGCCTATCACTAATATGGGGTAGGGAGATGGAACTATCTGATGTTCTGGAGAGGCTGGGCTAGGTTTCAGGACTCATCTGGACCAGGGACCCATTTGGAGGTTGCAGGTTTCTGAAAAGTTACTGAACTGCATGGAACCCTTGTGAAATCTTATATATTGCCCTAGGTGTTCTTTAGAATTGGCTGGAGTGGTCCTGGTTGGGGGTTGGCAGGTTATTATAGGTAGCAAGGTCTAACTGAAGCTAGCATAAGAGCAACCTCCAGAGTAGCCTCTCGAATCTATTTGAACTCTCTCTGCCACTGATATTTATTAATTATACTTCTTTTCCCCCTTTTGGTCAGGATGGAATTGGTGCTGGGTCTGAATTCACCCCTGGGAGTCATCTCCCACATTGCCAGGGGGACTTTCACCCCTGGATGTCATGCCTCACATGAGGGGTGGGGGGGGGTGGGCAATGGTTTCACTTGCAGAGTTGGGCTTAGAGAGACTGAGGCCATATATGAGCAACAAAAGAAGTCCTCCAGGAGTAACTCTTAGGCATACCTATAGGTAATCTAAGCTTCTCCGATACCTACATAAGCTTTACAAGAGCAAGCCTTCTGATTGAGGGCATGGCCTATTGATTTGGATGTCCCTAAAGCTTGACACAGTATCAGGGGATTCCCTGATAGTAAGGTTTAATAGTTCCATATGCTTTCTCCCATCCCTCAGGGGAATTTGCCAATGCTTTTTGATTATCTGCTTAATATATTCTAGGATATATCCAGGCATTACAATAGTCTATACAGGATTAAAGGACCTATTTTTTATTCTGTGCTCCCTGTGTTTCAGTTGTTCAAATGAGCTATACAGATTGAATTAGATTATGCACTACAGGAAATTTCAGTTCCAGACCAAATAAACCTTTCTTCCATTGGTCTCACAGAGTATGTGTGGTTCTGAAATATAGACACTGTCTTCCCTACCCCTATGTTCTGAATTACTTTAACTCCAACCTGTTCGCTTCATTCTTATCTCTATATATAAGGTTATATGTATAAAACAGCCTCTCAAAATCCAGAAATAGTAATCATCACTCTGGACTTAATGTGTCTGCTCTGAAAGCTTACAATCTAGGCCCCTGTTTTCTTATAAGCATTTTCTAAAGGTGACCATACCATTCTTGTTCTTTTGTTCCTGGCTTGTTTTGTCTCACCAAATGTCCCACATGTTCATTCACATCATTGCATGCCTCACGACTTTGTTCCTTTTTGTAGCAGCACAACCTTCATTCATAAGTATACACCATCATTCACCAATCTACTTCTCCATCAGTACATCCTTCAGCCCCTGCTGAAGGCATCATGTAGAGGGCCCAAAGTCAACAGTCCATCAACATTCTCAATTTTAGATCATTTTAATTGTTTTAATAACAGAATAAGTTGATTTAGTCCATGCAGGGCGTTTATCTTGCACTTAATCTGTGGTCTCTTTTTTGATTTCCCAGGTCTTTTTACATCGTTTGTCTTTGGTGTTAAATCATGGGGAGGAAACTGGACCTGTCTGGTTTGACTGATGATGAGACAGAGCATGTTCTCCAGGTGGTTCAGCGAGACTTCAACCTGCGCAAAAAAGAGGAAGAACGACTAAGGTGAGATGCCTCTATTGCCTGACTGGGTCTAGTGAGCCATGTGTGGACAAATGAAATGGATTTACTGAGTGTTCCATGCTGCTGTCCTGAGTGTGGGTGTATTTAGGTCAGGTAAACACACACTTAGGTTGATGAGATGAACGCCTGGCCCTTGGCTGTTCGTGCTCTCAATTGAGGTTTTGTTGGGACTGTTCACCCTACATGTTGTTGCAGGCTGTAGGGTGGGTGGAGTTTGTGGCGAAGGTGGCTGTCTCAAAGTTACTCCTGGCTTTAGTTTTCCTATCAGCAGGTACTAATGAAGAATACCCAAAGTGTTATGTGAACAAATCTTAGAAGTAGGCTCAGGTATGTAGACTCTTCTGTTAACACTCTCAGCCACCATGCTCCAGGAAGGAGCCGATACAAGGACATTAATCTCAGGCTAGGAATGACCACCTGGCCCAGCACCACTAGCTTTGCTTTATAGAGAAGGAAACTGAGGCCTGGAGAGTTTCTTTTCTCCTCTGTAATTGATATTTCCACTGTGGAACCCTCATGGAGATACTGTTACAGCTCAGTGGGGCAGAAATACCTACATTTGGAAGAAGTCAGAGTGATAGAAATGAGGCCATGTGTTGGGCCTGGTGTCTTAGAAACTGATGGTAAATTATTGTTAATCCCTTGTCCATGATCCTCGGGATTCCAAAGGCTTATTCATGGTCCTGTCTGCCTCCTGGACACCAGGCTCAAAACCTCAGAGCCTTTAGAACTCCTCCCTTGCTTGGTCTTCACAGCTAGGGCAGTGCCAGGCTCTGCTGATTCTGCCTCTTCAGCCTCTTTTCCCACCGCTGTCCTGGTCCAGCTTTCACCGTTATTCCATGCCTGTCATGGCAGTCATCTTTTTTACGATCTTCGCGTCTCCAGTCCATGCACCACTCCTCAAATAGCCTGCTGTTGTCAGGAGGATGCCGTGTCTCTGCTCTACTCCACCCTTTTCACCTTTCTAAAAACTGATGAATCTTTCCCACTTCCAGATCACTTCTCCTTTTCCTTCTTGGAGTACCCAAGACTTTCCACTTATTTACAATATTACCTCCCTTACAGATCCCTAAAAGCCCTATTGTAATCATCTTTATTTCCATTACATTTTTTTTTCTTCCTAGTTAGTACATATTCAATAGGTGCTTGTTTGATGGAAGTCAAGAAATCTTTTAATTAAATAATTACTGGATTTTAAAAACCATGTGTCAGGCACTGTTCTAGCTGCTGGGTGAAAAATTGTGAGCCTAACAAGTCTGTTCTCCAAAGAGTCCTACAGTTGCCTTGGCGGATACCACAACCGCTAGCCACGTGTGGCTGCTGAGCACTTGAAATGTGGCTAGTCCAAAATTGATATGGGTGGTAAGGGAAAAATACACACCAGTTTTCAAAAACTTAGTACATAAAATGCAAACTATTTCATTTTTAAATTTTATATTGACTATATGTTGAAATGCTAATGTTTTATAAATATGAGGTGAAAGGAAAATATTATTAAAATTATTTTTCTCTGTTTTTACTTTGATTACTAGAAATTTAAAATTACACATGTGGAACACATTATATTTCCATCTCATGCTATTCTATAGGTAGGAGATAGAAAGCAAATAAACAAATAAACATGTGTATATATATATATATATGTATAAGGTAGCCATAAGAGCCGTGAAGAAAAATAAAGCAGGGAAAGGGAGACAGAGATGGACCTGGGTTAGGAAAAGTGCTAATTTTTACACCTCCTGCTCAGAAACACCTCTCTAATGAGCTGAGATTTGAGCAGAAGCCTGAATAAAGTGAGGGAGGGAGTTGTGTTGCTTCAGGTAGAATCAATCAAGGCAACATTCCTTGTTCAGATACGACTTCTCTGTTCCCAGTGGAGATAGGAGGGAATAAAGAATGGGGAGTTTAATAGTCAAAGTCTAAGCAATAACCAGAGCCCAAATCATGTAGTGGTAATTGTGTGGAAAAGCCTGAAGTATACTCTGAGGTGGGAAACCAGTGAGTGTTCTAGAGCCTGAGTGACGTGATCTGACATTCATTTTAATAGGATTCCTCTGGCTGTTCAGTGGGGAAGTAAGTGTAGAAAGGTGTTCTAGTTTGCCAGCTGCTGGAGTGCAATATACCAAAAACAGAATGACTTTTAAAAAGGGAAACTTAATAAGTTGTTAGTTTACAGTTCTAAGGCCAAGAAAATGTCCCAATTAAAACAAGTCTTTAGAAATGTCCAATCTAAGGCATCCAGGGAAAGATACCTTGGTTCAAGAAGGCCAGTGATTTTCAGGGTTTCTCTCATGGAAGGGTACATGACAAACATGGTGGCATCTGCTGGCTTTCTTGTGGCTCTACGAAAGGGACTCTCTCCAAAATATTTCCTCTTTTATAGGATTAGTGGGTGGGGTCACAATTCCATGAAAGCTATCTGATCAAAAGCTACCACCCACAATTGGGTGAGTCACATCTCCATGGGAACAATCAAAATGCTCCCACCAAGCAATATTGAATGAGGATTAGGCTTTTCCAGGGTCCACCACAGATTCAAACTGGCGTGAAAGGTGGGAGAAGAAGCAAAGAAACCAGTTGAACAGAGTGGTGTTGGTAGTATTCAGGGGAAACTGAGAGTTCTGTTTGGCATTTTAAATTTGAAATGTTTATTAGGCTCCAAGCAGAGGTGTCACTTTGGCATTTGTATGTATGTGCATCTAGAGTTTAGGTGGGCATTCAAGCTGGACATAAAGGTTTTGTAATGGAAAAGACTGCCTAGAAGAGTAGGAGAGGAAAGGGACCAGGGAGATGGAATCCAGTTGCCGGGCAATACTAAGACCTGAAGTTTGTGGTCACTCATTTACACTGAGACCAGTTTCAGTGTGATAGTGTGTGCTTCTCCTGCATTCAGCTTCTCTCCCCTAGTGGACTGTGGCTTCACAGGAAAGGGACCTGGTTTTATTTCGTTTTGTGTCTCTAAACTCTGGGCACACAGCTTGGTACATGGTAGGTGTGCCCTTAGTATCTGTGAAACGGAACAAATGGAAAGTCTCTGCCAGTCCCTGTGGCCGACAACATGTGTGACTTCAAGAATCAGACTTAATATTTTTTTGAATATTGAAGACCATCTGTGTACCACACAGTGTTGTGATAGGACATCACTAAATGCAGGGACCTCGGTCTCTGAGACACTGGAAAAGGAGAGTTTCTGATGACCAGCAGGATTTTTTGTGTGAGTAAGAAATAAACTTTTGTTGATTTAAGTCACTGAGGCTTTGGGGTTTATTTGCTCCAGCAGCATAACATGGTATTACTCTGATGTTGTTCGTGAGAGCTAAAAGGAGCCTGAGAACTGGTTATTCCCCAGTCCTTGGCTTTGCAGATAAAGAAACAACCTCAGAGGATGCCCAAGCTGTTAGAGGCAGTAGTCAGGTCTGGATGTGGCATTCCTGATACCAGGCCTCCCTGTCTTCTGCCATCCAGCCACTCATGTAGTAAAGACACTTGTAGAAAGATCTCCAGGCTTGTACTGGAATCACTGTCTGTGCCCTAGGATTTTACATCATCAGGAATGTTTATAGATATCTGTGAATTGCATGGTCCTCTGGTATACAAATTGAATCTTGGGGAGCTTGATGAGATCGCCTCAGCTCTTAAAATTTCTCATTAAATATGCACTTGTCAAAAGCTAGTTAGCCTCTCAATGACTTCCAGACATTTGTTGGTACTTAAACGGACAGAGGGTAACCTTGATGGAATAGTTTCCCGTAACTGCAACTAGGCACCAGTTGTCAGGGTTTGCTGAATTGACAGTGCACTCAGGTCTGTCAAGGACTGTGGGCCCAGGCTAGCCAAGGGCCAGGGGAAGGAACGGAGGGGAGGGGGGATGAGAGTGAGTGAGAGAACACTTCCTGTCTGGTCTTTACTGGGAGGGAGGGTTGGCTGCCACAAGCCACCAACTGCAGTTTTAAAGACCTGCTCCCTTTACCTGTGTTAAGGAAGGGAAAATAAATGCAACTGGATCCCTGCTTTTGTTGCCCATAATGGTATCAATTACTGACTTGCCAACCTGGCCGGTACCCTCTTCGCCACCTCCAGGAGCAACCTTCCACCCCACTGGCAGTTAGGTTCTAGTGTTGCAAGGAAATAAACAAGAGCTGCCAAGGATTGTGAAGAACCACTGCAGGGAAGGCAAAGCATCTCTTAAAATTAGAAATTATTGCGTTTCTAGTCTATTATACAGAGACTCCACTGATGATTAAAAGCTATTTTTTAAAGTTGGAAGAACATGGTGCTTTTAATATAAGGAATTAGTGATAATCTTCATTTAAAATTTATTTTCATTTTAAGTAAATTAAGATTTAATTATAAGAACTTAGTTTTTTCAAGAAGTTTGTATATCAAAAAGCAAATTCTTTGTTCTTGGTGTCCTTTATTTGGACACTTACTTTGATCTAACAGATTAGCGGATGCCCCCTCTTTATATCCTTCTCTCAAAATGAAAGATGGATTTTCTTGTTTTTATTTCGTTGGAATAAGCATGTCTTGCCGTTCATGAAATAACTGGGTATGCACAGAGTGCAGCTGCCCAACATCTTGCCAGGTTTGCCATAGCTCTTGAGCATCTATGCTAATGATGTGACATTAAGGCACCCAGTGAATGAGCCTTTTTTCTTGGGGGGATGCTTCTGCAAGGCAGTAATTCCTTCTTCTGTTGTAGATGATCAGGTTAGCCAGCTGGTCACCTGAAAGGGCCCTGAAATAACAGATCCAAGAGCAGGTGCATTTTCTCATGGAGAGGGAGGTTTGATGCAGTTCTATTTGAGAGTCACTGTTTGATGGAAGGAGGATACCCCGTAAGAGAACTTGGAGACACTAGGAGAGAGCCTAGAGACTTAAGGAGGGGGGCGGGGAGAGTAATCATTCTCAAAGCTGAAAGTGACCTCATGAGTTTTTTTTTTTTTTTCAGTCTTCATTTTACTTACTAGTGGTTTTGTTGGCAATGTTTTAAAGGTCAAATATATTAAAGCAAAGCTGTTGTGTATTCATTCATTTGTTCAAAAAATCATGTACCGTATTGAATGTCAAGAGCCTCTTGAGAGATGAAGGGGGTGAAAGGGGAGACGGGGATGAGCTCAGAAAGTTAATAAGGGCCCCAATCCTTGAGGGGAAGCTCAGAAGGTGAGCTAAGTCCAGGATGAATAATTATAATGCTACAGATGGTGAGGAATGAGAACAGTAAGGCAGACCCAAAAAATGCCATGAAATGTAGAATAAGGGAAAAAGTTCCTGATGGAGAGTTGGCATTTGATTTGAGTCCTTGAACATGGACAGGATTTTTCAGTGGGTTGAAACAAAGATCTGGGCTTCAGGAGGCATCCTGCTTGAAATAATAAGGATGGAAAAGGGGGCATGTTTTCACAACCCCAAAACAAGACTCATGGTGGGGCAAAGGGAGGAGGAGACTGCTCTGCCAATCCTTCTAATTCTGTTACAAATAAAATCGACTCCTCTTATTTCCCCAAACCCTGGAAAAAGCCTCTTCTTACCTCTTTCCAAAATGGGGAACCTGAGGCTCTAGAAAGATGCTAAATGACTTGCCCAGGTACACAGAGGAAGAGGTGGGTTCAAACCCAATCATTCTAGACCGAGGGCCTGGGCTGGGAGCCATGACATTATGCTGCTCCTCATGCTGAGAACCACGGAATGTAGGTGTCTGGAACAGCATGGGTTAACTTAGGACTGTCCTGAAAGATCTGGTGCCTGGGTTTGCTAAAGCTTCGGCTGTGTTCAGGTATGTGAAAGTAGGAGGGTTGAGTCTCAGGAGGGAGGGGAGGCAGTCGAAACAACATAGTAGCCACCAGCCACATGTGGCACTGAGTGCTTCAGGTGTGGCTGCTCTAAACTGAGATGTGCATTGAGAGTAAAATACACACACTGGATTTTAAAGACCTAGTAGGAATAAAGAGTGTAATAAGATGTCTCATTGATTTTTTAATATTGATTACACATTGAAATGGATCCACAGTTACATGTTGCATATAATTGAGTTAAATAAAATGCATTATTAAAATTAATTTAATCTGTTTCTTTCTGCTCTTTATAATGTGACTGCTAAAGAGTTTAAAATTATGTTTGGCTCACATTTTATTTTTATTAGACTGAGGCGCTGGTCCGGAATTCCAGGTTAGGCACTTTGGACTTTCTGGAACCAAATGTAAGCTTTTTTCCACAACTTTCTTTATGGCTAGGCCTGTTTTTCTTTCTTTTTTTCTCTTTTATAGTATTTTTAAATATCTATAGGATCCAGCTAAAATCTTAACTAATAATCATATGTTGAGAGTTTGCTATTACATATTTTCATCTCTCTCTCATGTGGAGGTGAGCTAAGGGTAATAATGTCCTGGGGAAGGCTTTATTGTGCAATTTGAAAGGAAAATACACCCACCATATTTCACAGTGGAGAGTTTGTGCATCTCAGGTTGTTTCTCTGAAGTGAACTTTGACTAAGAGAACATCATAAGCTTTGAAATAATGTGGTTTTAGAGTGGCTTGGTCTCATTTGTAATTTGTATGAGGTCTCTGGGACTATTAAGTTGTAAGTTATCACCCATTTACCTGTGTGGATTTGCCTTATTCCTGCCTTTAGGTAGGACCAGGAAAGTTTGATGCTAACACTGTGCTCATAATGTAGAAGGGGAGAATCAGGCTAATGCCTTTATTCACATTTTAAATTTTTAGTTCTTCAATGATATACATTTACTAATCTGTAGATTCTGAATACATTATCTCTATAACCCCATATTCTTTAATAACAATTTTCTATGAGGTTGCAGTTTTCATTCTTAAGTTCCTGATATTATTTACTTTTCCATTGCAAGTGTTAGAGGCTCAGCTCTGCTGGGCTCTGATAAAGCGTCTCTGTGGCACTAATTCTCTGTTGACCTTCATTCCTCAGATCTCTGGCCACAGAATGCATTTCTTTGTATTACGTGTGCATAGAAGTCAGGACATGAAAGGGAATAAAGAGAAACTCTCCAAGGTCATTGTTAAAACACCTTTCTTTAACTACAATAATTCAGGAATGTACACAAGCATTTAGCCAGAAGTGGTCTGAAACCGCAGCACAGGTGTGCACAGGTGAACAGTGTGGAGACTAGAGGGCTCACCTTCTTCCTTGCCTGTTGGCTGTGCTGTTGAAATGACAGTGTCCTCATTCCTATGAGCTTCTCTATTTCCTGGAAACAGGCCCCTGCCTCAGTAGCCAGCACCTGCCTTTTCCTCCTTACCCAGCTCTGGAAGCTGACCCACCCATCTCCTGGTCCTATTCCTAAGCTGATGATACTTGAAGGAGGAAATTCACTAAAAACCTCTCCCTGACTTTTGGAGTGATTTATAATGAGCTCCTTCTTCCAGACAGGGAGATTCCTCTCTAGTCTAGAGACTCCTTTGCTGGAAACCAGATTGAGACTTAAATCCCTGGAAAAGCCAGGCCCCCAGGTGTGCCCTAAGTCGCTGCCCTTTGTACTTTCCCCGGCCCCTTACTCTTCTGACTCACAGGCTCCCATTTTGATCAGCTTCTCCTTTATTGTTGGGTGTGTGCCTGTGATTCAAGCCCCCCCCCCATACCTCAGGCCAGAGCCAGGAGTACCTATCTGCTGTGTGTCCTGTCTGAGTCTGTGTCTCCAGATGTGGGTACCCACCCATTAGGGTGGCAGGGTCTTTGGTTTTTACCACCTCTGGAGTTAATGCTGGAATTATGTACCTCCTATGCCTTCTGATGCCCCACCCCCCACCCCAATACTCATATGTGCTGTGGCTGTGACAGCTACCCCTTGTCATCTCATACCTTGTAAAGCTTAGCTCATCTTCCAGGCTGAGCATTTCATAGTCAACAAGGCCCATTCTCCCTTCAGGATAAAATGGCCTGAGTTGTCTTTGTCCCATTTCATACCAGCAATATACCAGGAGCCTGGGCTTTCTTACTTCCCAGAACCTGTCCTGGCTATTAGTTTGACGTATAGTCACAAATAAACTACCCACTACCCCTCAACCCCACTCTTGAGTCCTGAGCAGAACTGAAGGGCTTGTGCCAGATGCCAGATCCATGCCCCTTCCCTGAATCAAGGCTCGGGCAAGTTTCCCAGGTCATACTGCCTGATAGCTATGGCCCTGTGCTGTATGTCTGAGTTCTGAGAGGAGGTGGCAGATTCCAGGGACATGCGTTTTCTCAGGCTCTGGGCTTTTGCCATGTAGTCTCACTCTGCCACATCCTTCTGCTGTTGTCCTTTCCTTTCCTGCCTCTACCTTCTTTCTCCCTTTCCTGGGTAGACTCCCATGCCACCCAGTTAACCAACAGGTTGATCCAGAACCAGATCCTAGAAGCTTCCAAGTGTCTTATATTGCTGTGAGAATAAACAGCTTTGTGTGGCTGTAAAGTAGACTCTTATTGATTTAAATGCAAAAGAGAAGAAGATGCAGAGCTCTGAGTGTATGCAGGCACCCCAGCAGACTAATTGGCCCAAGATATAGCCTCTTAGAGTATATTTGTTTTCTCATGAGGATACATTTCTGCCTTGAATGCATTTTCCAAAGGCTTACATCTGATAGTCCCACAATTAGGTAGACTTCCCTCCTGGGATGGTTTTTCATAAATCACATTGGGTCATTTCTCACCCTCTAGTCCCTTTACTTTGAAGGCATTCTACTCTAATATGTCATTAAAGGCCTCATTACTGTTGATGTGCTCAAAAAAAAAGATCACCTAAAGCAGAGATGATTCTGGTTAACTGTTGGCATTATGGGGAACAATAAAGAATGTGACTGGTGGCAGAAGCTCTAACTGAACTTCACACCCCCACTTTAGCGATGGGAAGCCTGTGCCCCTAAAAATGACATTATCAAATCTCAGTTTCCTCTTTAAAGTAGAGAGTATTTCTTGAAAGTGTACCCTCTTATGAATCAGTCATCAGTTCAGGTATAATCTGATCATTTTTACATGAGGACTTTATGCCCTATGAGTTAAGTGCATTGCATAAGTTGACACAGTGAGTGAATACTGGTGAGCTCATCTTGTCTCCTCAACTATGACAGTACGTCTTTTATTTAGTTTTTGTTTCCAGCGAACTTAGATATAGAATTATGTATCAGGAGATCCTTTTTTCCCCTCTAAGCTATTTTCAAAGGGATATTTAAACCCACTATATTATTTGAGTGTAAATAGCCATCATTTAAGGTAAGTTTTGGGGATTATGAATCTTGAAAACTGAGAATTCTGATGTTATGAAATTCACAGATTTTCAGGTGAGATATCATAGGTAGACTGTAAAATGCCGACAGCCACTGTCTTCTGCATCCAAGTAGATGGATTAGACATACCTTTCCCTATTTTGCCCCACTAAATAAAACTAGAAACCCTGGAAATTATATTGAAAAAAAAACAGAAGACTCTGAAAGGTTGAGAGAAGAATGCAGACTGGCTCTTACCTTGGGAACTGAGGAATGACATGGTCATGAGTTTGCTGGGGTTTTTTTTGCCTCATATGTTCCCAAACTTGGAGTTGAAGAAGCTGGCTACCTAGAAATGTGCCTTTGAGTGCAGACAAAAAAAGCTCCCACAAAAAAGCCTATTATCTATAGACAGAGGACCAGGAAAGAGACAGCCTAGCAAGGCAGAAAACTGTTTTACTCATTAAAAATACCACGGAAAAAACTGTGGCACCCACTCACACCAACAAAGGCTGAATGGGGAGCCTAGATTGCCACTTAGGCACAGCAACACTCCCACTGGGTGGTGTCAGAGAAGGCAAAGTAGTAATGAACCCTGTCCCCACCCCATTTGTGGTGTCCGTGGAGACCAGTGGAAGTCTGAACTTCCACACCCACCTGGGAGAAAGAAGTTACCCCTCTCGCTCTCACTGCTGGGTTGTCATCAGGGAAGGTTGGTGGAGAGTCAAAAATTTTATCATTGCCGAGTGGTAACAAGGCCACACCTACTGCGGAGTCAATGGAGACCGTATGGGAGCTAAAAATGATAACACCCACCCAGTAGCAACAAGGAGCCCCATCTGTCAGTGTCTAAAAAGGCCAATGGGGAACCCAGACTTATACTTTACTTGGCATTAGTTATGCCAGAGCGGTATCAGAGAAACCCACCTAAAACAAAAGGTTTAGGTTCTTAGAACATAGTACAGAAACATCCAGGTTTCAACAGACTTTCTGCTTTTATAATTTAAACTTAAAATTTACCCATACCTAGAACCAGGGATATCTCAAATGAGAATGAAAAAAAAAAAAACCCCAATCAATAGATGCCAATAGTGAGATGACAAAGATGTTAAAATTATCTAACAAAGGTTTTAAGGCAACCATGATAAAAATGTTTCTATGAGCATTTCAAGCATGGTAAATGACAAAAATAGAAAGTCTCAAAAAAGAAACAGGAAGAAATAGAAGATGTAAGGAAGTACCAAATGGGAATTTTAGAACTGAAAAATACTGTAACAGAATATAATACTCAGTGGTTGGGCTCTAGAGCTGAATGGAGGTAACCAAGGAAAGAATCAGGAATCAGTGTACCAGAAGAGAGAACATTAGAAATTATCTAATCTGAATAACAGAAAGAAAATATACTGGTGAAAAAAAAAAAAGAATAGAGTCTGAGAGACCTGTGGGATTATAACAAATTATTTAACATATGTATTGTCAGAGAGCCAGAAGGAGAGAAGATAGAGAGCAGGGGTATAAAGTTCCTTGAAGAGATAATGGCTGAAGCTTCCAAATTTGGCAAGAGATGTAAAAATCTACAGAGGCAAGAAGTTGAGCAAGCCCCAAACTCTAAGAAATCCACACCAATACATATCATAATTAAAACTTCTGAAAACTAAAGCCAAAAACAAAAAAACTTAAACTCTGCCAGAGGAAAGCACCAGTCTGCCTTTAGGGGGAAAACAGCTAGAATGACAGTGAGTGTCTTATTGAAAACCACAGAGACAGAAAGAAATAGCATAGTATTTTTGAGGTGCTGAAAGAAAAGAATTGTCAATCCAAAATCCCATACTCAATATCAGTACCGTCCAGGAATGAAGAGAACATAAAAACGTTCTCAGATGAAGGAAAACTAAGGAAATTTGTCACCTTAAGGAATAGATAAAGAAAATTCTCTAAAAAGAAGGGAGATCATAAAAGGATGAATTTCAGATACTTCAGGAATGGAGAAAGAATAAGGTAAGCAAACATGGGCAAAAACAGTTGACTTCCCTTATTCTCTTCTAAATTCTGTTTTCCAAATTATGTTTTTTAAGTTAGGTTTGATGATTGAAGCAAAAAGTTTTAACACTGTCTGATATATATGGCGGAAATATTTAAGACAATTACACTATAAATGGGCTATAGTAAAAGGACACAAAGAGAATCATTTTTATTACATTTCATTTGAACTGGTAAAGTGTAATAAGTTTTGAATATCTAGAATGTCATACCTACCAATCATATGAAAGCTATACAAAAAGATATACTCCAAAATACTATAGATAAATCATAATGGAATTCTAAAAAAGTTCAAGTAACCCATAGGAAGGAGGAGAAAAAAGTGCAAACCCAAACAATGAGGAACTGAATAAAGAGAAAACCAAAAAATAAAATGACAGTCTTAAATCCTAAAATGTGTCAATAATTACTTGAATGGATAGAGAAGGGATGAATTGAAGGAAGACAGGGTTCAAGGGCACAGCCATGGAAGCAAAGGTCTGGACCCTAAAGATCTCCTTGGGCCAAGACAGCAGGTCTACTCACATGTGCGGAAAAATGCCCCTGCACTTGGAGGGGCTTGGCAGCTGCCATGGAGCTTAGATGGGGCTGGCTTCACACTCTATTATTCAGGGAAAGTGGTGTCACCCCAATGCTCAGGGATGGTGGGGCCTGAGCCTCAGTGTTTGGGTAGAGCATGGCCTCTGCAAGCCCATGGAAGGTGAAACTGCTGCTCCATCAGGCATGGAAGACAAAGCATCAAGCCACAGATGTCTCTCAGGTAATGAATGGAATTTCAGAGATCTGATGGAGTTTGGCCTGCTGAGTTAGGGGCTTGTGTTTTCCTTCCAATTTCTCTTTTCTGGAAGGGAATATTTATTCTATGTCTGTCCCTGTATTGTATATTGAAAGCAGATTTCTTGTTTTCTAGGTTTCAAAGGTCTATCAGAGAGAGAAATTTTGCTCCAGGATGGACCACATCCGTAACTGATTTTGATTAGGCTTTGCATTTAACATTGTTCTAAAATGGCTTAAGAATTTTGGGATGTTGCAGTCTAATGAATGTATTTTACAAGTGGAAAGAACATGTCTTTTTGGTGTCCAGAGGGTGGAATGTTGGCGATCGAATCATGTCCCCCATAAAGGTCAGATTCAGGTCCTAAACCCTGGTCCTTTGGGTGTGAACCCATTTGTAAATAGGGCCTTTGAAGATGTTAGTTAAGGTGTGCCCAAACTGAATGAGGGTGGACCTTAATCCAAAATGACTGAAGTCCTGATGAACAAAAGAAATTGGACATGGAAGAAAGAGAAGCCACAGGAACAACCAGAAGTTGGAAATCAGTTGTACCTGGAAGAGAAAGGAGAAGACCCTGTCATGTGCATTTTCATGTGATGGAAAAGCCAAAGAAACCCAAAGATTGATAGCAAACTAAAAGTTACCAACACTGGGAGAAAACAAGCTTTTTAGCTTCTGAAATGGTGAGCAATCAATAAATTCCTGCTATTTAACAAACCATTGTATAGCAGCTATGGTTTTTATGTAATAACCATACATAGTTCCTCATGGCAACTGAGAAACTAAAACAAATACATTAAATGTAAAAATTCTAAATACAGCTGTTAAAATTACAGATAGGCTAAATGGATAAAAAGACATGATTCAACTATATGCTGTCTACAAGAAACTCACCTCAAATATAATAATACAGCCAGATTGAAAGTAAAAGTATGGAACATCTCTAAAACCTGCTCTAAAATAAATGACTGATATATTTAATGAATCTAGAAGCAGCGTTTTGGGCAAAAGTCTCTCAGCTTTCTGACTTTTTATCTAGTTACCCATCACTGCAAGATTTTTGGCTCAGCATTAAGAAACTTTTAGAGTAGGAGTTGGCAAACTATAGACCTGCAGACCAAATATGGCCTTGGCACCTGCTTTTGAAAATCCTGTTTTATTGAACATAGCCACCCCTGTCTGTTCATACATTATGTGTAGCTGCTTTTGCACTACAAAAGAAGAGCTGAACATGACAAACTCTCTGGCCTGCAAAGCCGCAATATTTACTAGCGTTTGCTAACCCCTGTTTTAGAGTCCTACTATCACTCAAAAGACTTCTTCAGTAAATCAGGCTATGAAAATCCACTGTGAGCGCAGGCTTTCACACCCTTTTTACTGAAAATCTCTCCTCATTTGGTTCTGTTTTCTGCTCCTGTTTCCACACAGGAAATTTATATGTTGACAAATCCCAAGAAATATCAGTAGAGAAATAATGAAGCTTAAGAAAAAGTATCATAATTTTCCAGTGAGAATGAAAGCTTAATAGTCAATATAGAGACTTTGCTTGAATGTCAAGCAAAAGCAGTAAACACTGCCCCATGGAGTCAAAAGTTTAATATCAACATTTCTAGGAACCAGAACAGGACCGCTTAGGAGAGAAGTGGCTGTAATATTCTGGTATTTTCAGAATTTTCAATGTTGAACGCATGCTAGTATTTTGATGAAAATAGACATAAAGTCCCTTTTTGTAAGGTGGGCAAGGATATTGAAAAAGAAAAGGGAGCATTGTAGAAAGTTATTGCTGTTCTAAAGGAACATTAGGTAGTATTATTCAAATCACGACTCCCTTTGATTTTAAAGGGAGTTTTGTTTTTGTAGTGCAAAATTCTAAATATTATCCCATACCTTTTGTTAGTAATGAGAACATGTTTTTTGCTTTGTCCTCTTTTCATTGGTATGTTTTATTTCCCACCAGATTTATGGGCTAAGTAGCCTCCATTTCTTTATTTGTCTAACAGAGAAAATTAAATTTTTTATCTTTGATGGGTACATGATTACTTTGTAATGCTCACATATTATACTCTTCTCAGATGGATGGTGAGCCATTATTCATTGTTTGTACTATATATTAATTGAACTCAACAATGGACTAAGAATTAGTATGAAAGCGAATAAGTGTAATTTGGTTTAAGAGTCATTTAAAAAATATTTTCTAATTATAAATACATGATATAGAAAACTAGTAAAGGGGCATTAGAAGTGTAAGGGAAATAAAAATTGTTCCTAACTTCACACTTTAGAATAACCATTTCAAAAATGGATAAGTTTCCTTTTGGATATTAAAAGTATTTGTTACTAATTATTGTCTTTAATAAGCATTTATTGAGCCCCACAGTGTGCAGTGATATGCTGTGGGGAAACATTCTGAGGACAGCCCAGAGCCTGCGGATATAGAGCTTCTAGAACTGTGCTTACATATGTGGGCAGGAGGTGGTGCCAGGCGGCCGGCATGGAGCCGAAGGCTAAGTTGTGGCAGAAGTACCATGACGGAAATGTCTTATTTTGTGTGTGTATGTAGATATAGTAAGCAGATTTTTAAGCGAAGCAGGGATTCTTAGTAATATCCACCTTCGTATTACATTAAGCAGTGTTTCATATCAGTAGACATAGCTGCATAATATCCCATTGTGTTATATGTCATATATAAGTGCATCTTAATTGATTTAGCCATTCCTTGACTGATGGATATTTGGGTGGTTTACTATTTTTATAACATGAAGAATACTGTAATGAGCATCCCTGTGTCTCATTAAATGCTGTCACTTTCTACAATCCTTTTTCCTTAAAATTGATTCATTAAAGTAAAATCACTGATCGAATAGCTCCCCCATCCCCAATTCATGTCCAGCAGGAGCCTCAGAA
Source organism: Tamandua tetradactyla (assembly GCF_023851605.1). Taxonomy (NCBI): domain Eukaryota; kingdom Metazoa; phylum Chordata; class Mammalia; order Pilosa; family Myrmecophagidae; genus Tamandua; species Tamandua tetradactyla. Next base: position 47,245,217 of record NC_135341.1, on the reverse strand, counting down.
TGTGACCTTATTTGGAAGCAGGGTCTTTGCCGATGTAATCATTTAAGATGGGATCATACTGGATCAGGGCAAGTCTTAAATTCAATATGACTGGTGTCCTTATAAGAAGAGGAGAGGAGACACACAGCCGCAAGGAATTAGCAGATATTCCTTGTGTGCTGATGGAGGCTAAGATTGGTGTGATGCAGCTAAAAGGAGCACCAAAGATTGCCGGCACCCACCAGAGGCTAGGAAGAGGCAAGGAAGGTTTCTTTCCTTGAGCTTTCAGAGAAAGGGCAGCCCTGCCAACTCCTTCATTTTGAACTTCTAACCTGCAGAACTGTGAAAGAATAATTATCTGTTCTTTTAAGCCATCCAGTTTGTGGTAATTTTCTATGGCAGCCCTAGGAAACTAATATAGTGGCTCAAATAAAGCTTTCCCAGGCTACTGAGATTCATTCCTGAGTTGATTTCCCATGTTGCTCCAGCTCACTCCTACATTGGCTCAGTGTTTTGCTCACTGGTGACACATTTTGTGTTTGAGCCTCCTGAACCTTCTGACTCCAAAACCTTTTAGACGGTATTCCAGATGAACACGCCCTACGTTGAGTTCTTTATGGCAAGCGGTGTTTAGCAAAGGCTGTCTGTTTATCATTGATTAAACCGATAGGTCTGAGTTCCATATACGTCATAACAATGTCAGTTGTTCTGTGGACTTAGTACCTCTTGGTGCACTCAGAATAGGAAATACATGCCAAAGCCAGGTCAGAATAACAAAACACGGGGGTTTCCTTTGATGTCATTGTATGTCAGATGTGGAGGCAAGAAAGGACCATTGTTAATCTTCTAAGAAGCAGTGAACCCTTGAGACTTTGTGATGGAATGAAAATGTTATGTGAGCCTTGTTGAACTTTGTATTTTACATTTCTCTTGGGAATTGGCATGGGTCATTTAGGCCCAACACAGCAGATCTTTGAGTTTTATAGAAATAGAAATTAGCAGATATTCCTTGGTTTTAGAAACATCAAATTAATCAAGAAGGGCAAGTAGTTTTTAAAAACTGAAATGAGGTATTTGTTTGCTGTGAAACAGCTTTCCAGCTGTGGGTGTGATAACGGAGTGTCCTGTGAACACTTTGTTCTCCTGACTCTACTCTTGGGTCTGTCAGCCGTGACTGAGACCACGTGTAGACCACGATCTCAGTGCTTCAGAACCGTCTGTTGTGATCGCAGTCTCTTTCGTTCTTTATGCTGTAAACCTCACCCTTCAGTTTAATACTTTAAAATTTTATGGTGGCCTCGTCCAGTGAGGGAAAACAAACATAAAATACCTCATAGTTACTTTGTGTTCTTATTACCATGCAGGAGCCCTGTTTTTAAGAGTGGGTCCTCAGGGATGAGTGGAAGTGAGCGTCCCTCGCACTTTGGGAAAGAGTTCTCAGTGGTGAGAGTGGAGCCAGGGTGGGCTTGGGGCATCATGACTCTGCCTGTTGTGTGATACCTTTGCCTAGTCCTTGGGCTTTGATAACTGCCTTCCTGTTTCCTTTTCTGTCCAGTAGAAGACTATTTTCCTATGAGATCGGTCCATTCCCTGGAATTACCTCTTAATTAACTTTTCCAGAGCTTAATCATCATAAGCCTTATTTAATATCTAGGCAGTATAGGAAGTGCCAGGTGGGATTTTTTTTTTATTATTAGCAATAAGATAGGGTCCCGTGGAGCCCTGTTAAATCAATTCTCATTAGACATTGATTCATAAGGCCAAGAGTGCATCAGCTTTCTGCTGCTGCTATGGTGCAGTTTGCATTAAGTAGGCTTTTAGAAGCACTAAAGCTTAATGGTGCCTGGACCCAAATTGTTTTAGTATGTCTTACTTTTTTTTTTTTTTAATGTCTTACATTTTTGAAGCTTAGTAGCAGTAGGATGTATTTGATAGGACTTCATATGTTTTAGAGAAAAGAAATAGGAACCAGGATAGTTTGGGCATAAACCAGAGCCCGTCCGACCACTCACACTCCCATTCCACACAGCCTCAAAGAACCAACAAAAAAGAAATTGAGGACAGGAATTTGGAATTTCAAGTCCAAATCATAGTGTGCTTTGGAGTTGAGTTGTGCTCTAGTAAGCTCCTACACTGCAATATGAAAGTATGAATTGGTGTTCCACCTGAGGAGAGCAATTTGTCTGTATCTATTAGAATTACAAGGTGTAGAGCTTATAACCTAATGATTTCAATTCTAAGAATTATCCTACAAAATACCTCACAAATGTGAAATGAGATATGTTATTGGTTATAATTACAGCATTGTTTAAAATGTACACAGATAACTATTAGATAAATAAACTATGGCCTAACCAGGTGATGGAATGCTATACAGAATGAGGAAGCATTCTATACTGAAATACAAAGATCTCTAAGATATGTTAAATGCAAAAACAAGGTTCAGGACAGAGATTTTATTTAAAATGGGACAAAAATGCACATGGGAGTGGGGCACAAGAACGAGTGATAGGGAGATATGGAGGAGGGAGGAAAAAAGAGGGGAGATATTTGTGTTTGTGTAAAATATCTCTGGAAGGATATTTGTGAAACACAGAATTTTCATTGACTGTGGGGAGAATTGGGTGGCTAGAGAACAGAATTAATGGGAAGTCCTTTTATTGTAAACTCTTTTGTATTTTCTTAATTTTGAACTATGTCACTCTAAAACCTATTCAAGAATTTTGTAAATGGACCCTTAAAAAGTGTCATAATTGTTCATATGATGTTGCTGGATGACTGAGGTTCAACAGAAGCTTATTTCCTTTTCCCTAGACTTTAAAGTGAATGCAGCAGTACATACCTTTGGTGGAAATATTGTTCATATGAGTTTCTATCTTTTCTTTCAAGCATGGCAGTAAGGGAAATATTCATTTTTAGATTTCTTGCCCATCACTGTATGATCTTGAAACTTCATGCACGTACAGTAAACTCATTCATATTTTTCTGAAACATAATTCTTTCTATTTTATGGGGTAGTATATAGATAAAGTATTAATATTTGTATTAGTTTCATAAAATCTTTTCTGGTGCAGACAAGATGGCTTGGTTCATTTTACCCATGAGGGAGGACAGCCCAGAAAAGTTAAAGGATGTGCTTAAGGTCTGCAGCTAGTCAGAGATGCCTGGCTGGCTCTATGTTTTATTTGGTTACCTTAAGAACATATCTTTGTCCCAAGAAATCACAATTAAGCCCATGCATATAACTTTATTCAATAAACCCATGAAGATAATAAGAATTTCATCAACACGCCAGAAATAATCAGGGAAGTCCATTTCAATCCTCAGTCTAAAGGACTCTCAGACATGCAAGAAATTAGAATTATTTAAAATTGTCCAGCCAACCAAAAAAATTAATGAAAAGACAGACCTCAGATTAAGGTGAAATTAAATGTGAAGTAAATGATGAGTAATGAGAGCTTTAAAATTTGTGTTAATGTTTAAAAATTCCTCATGATTATACAACTTAATATGACGTCAAAAATAATTCTTGAAAGTGAAGAAAGTACAAAAAGCATTGATAATCTGCATATAAAGGCTATGATTCTTTTACTTGGTAGGAGAGAAGAGGAGGAGAGAAAACTACATAGGGGTATCATTAAATACTGTTTTATTCTTTATGGTGATAAAGAAAATATGATTAAATAGGTCTAAATTATGCAGGAAATTGTTAAAAAGTACATTTACTTCTAAGTAATAGGAGAAAGAAGAAAAAGATCAATGAATGTTTTGATCCCTAGAGGAAAAGATACTGGGAAGAGGGACATGCAGGTAGCAAAACACAGAGTAAAATGGCAGAAGAATATCAGATATATTTTCATAATAAATATAAATTTGTCAAACTCATTTATTAGAAAATAAATACCATCAGATTTAATAAAACAGCAAAATCAAATATTAAGGTATCATCAGAAATCACTCCCGCCCCCAAAACAGAAACAAAAACAAAGCGATGTAGAAAGGATGAAATGAGGGAATGAGCACAGGGGTGGCAGGACTGGAAGATGCCCCACTCCCACCCAGTGTCCGGCTGCATAATCCTCAGGACTGTGAGGCTGGTGAATTTGCTCCTGTGATTCCAGCGTGTTGCACGGCACAACTGACATTAAGAAAGGCGGATTATCAGGATAGGCCTGGCCTTTTAAGGCAGAGTTTTCTCTGACAGCAGAAGGGAAAGTCAGAGAGATGAGAAACATATGAGGGATTTGGTGTGGAGATTCTCCGTTGTAGAACTGGACAGGGAGCTGAGAGCAGACCCCGCTGGCAGCTAACAAGACAACAAGAACCTCAGTCCTACAACTGTGAGGAAATGAATTCTGGCAACAGGATCTGGAAGTGACCTTTCCCTAGCTGAGCTCCCAGATGCAGACGCAGCTGACCAACACCCTGGCTTCAGCCTAATGAGACTCTGAGCAGAGAGGACTCAGTGAAAATGCCACACTCCTGACCCAGATGATACACTTGTGTGTTTTAAGCTGCTGCGTTTGTAATGATTTGTTGCATGGTGATAGAAAATGAACACAGATATATATATTTATATATACATACATACATATATACATATGTGTATATATATATATACACACACACATATATATATTTATATATACATACATACATATATACATATGTATATATTCTATACAGGAGGAAGGTTGGCATGGTGCTAAAAATGCCAGGCAAGTTAAAATTCAAGGTAAGCATTAAATGGGATAAAGTAGGCTTTTTAATTTAAAAAAGAATAATCTGTAAATATATAAAGTTGTACAACATTATATGGTTAAGATAACCTCAGTTTCTACTTTTAATAAAACATTGTAAATATTAAAATTAGTAGACGCTCAGTGGGCGATATTAGCATACCTGTAACAGCCCAACAATGAAGCAGATGTAAAGTAATTAGGGCTGTGCTGATACTTTAGGATGGGATTAATAAATCTTGTTTGGAGGATGCTCTTAGGCTGGGTGACGGTTCCTCTGCGTGTGGCCACTGTGGACAGACCTGAAGACCTTCATTCTTCTCAGCACAAGAAAAGATCCTTATAGCTTCCAAAGTCATGGAAAAGGGCAGCAGTCTCTGGACTTAGAATAATTCCTATACTTGCTTAATCCCTCGATTGAGCTGACCATTCCTACAGGAGCCAACAGAGGCTCTGAGACTCTGAGATTCCAAAAACCCCAGTGCATCCCCCTGGTGTCAGTCCTGCCGTGTCCACCCATGAGTGAGCCCAGTGACCAAACCTCCTGCTTCCTCCAAGTGGGAAAGTGGCCTGAGTACCAGAAGCTTTCTTGAACCTCATGTTTTCCTGCTGCATCCCCCAGTACCAGGGCACCCCTAAGAGTTATTAAAGTCAACCCTGCCTCTCCCCCAACCAGTACCTGCAACTCCTCAGTAGGGGAAGGTTAGAACTGCATGGGACAGAGGCCAGGAGTTTGACCCAAGAGCACATACTCAAATGTATCTGCTATTGCTGGCCCCAGAAATATGACATAATGGAATTAAATGGCATTTTATAATCTACAGAGAATATAGAGACTTTCTTTTTCTTTCCAAATTCCATGAAATATTTAAAAATTTGGACATATATTAGAGCAAGCATTTCTTTTTAAATCTCATTATCTAAAGTCGGAATTGTGTTGGCTATTTTCTTGGATCACAAAATAATAGAGCTGAAAATTAATCACAAACATAAAAACAGAGGACGTTCTCTCCTGAATAACTGAGCGTTGGCACACTTTTTAGAAATATCAGTGATGGTTATGCTCTGTGGCACGCAGCCAAGGCTGCAAGAGGAAGAGTCTTTCCTTTCAAGGATTTCATTATTAAACAAGAAGGCACAAAAATAATTAAACCGGGGCTCAATTTAGTAAACTCGGAAAAGAAAAGCAGATAAAAGGACACTCAGTAATAAGGATAGGGAATTAATAAGAATAGAAGCAAAAATTGATGAATTAGAAGATAAGAAAAGGAGTTGCATTAGCAAATTTAAAAGAAATCCAGCTAGTTTTATTTTACTGAAAAAATAAATTAATAAAATGGAAAAAAAAAAAACCCAACCCTCCTGACATGACTATTCAAGGAGAGGAGGGATAAAGAGCAGCTATCAAACATCAGGAACGAAAAGGAGGAATGTAATTACTGGTGCAAAGGAAATGAAAATTTATAAGAAAAAGAATAGTTTAAATCCTTGATATTCAAAGTTTGGTCTTCAGACCAGCAGCAGTGGCTTCATCTAAGAGCTTATTACGAATAGATAATTTCAGGCCCACCCAGACATACTGATTCAGAATCAATAGTTTGTCAAACTCCCCAGGTGATTCATGTGCACATTAGAGTTTGAATACCACTACTCTCTATCAGTAGTTCTCAGCCTTGGCTGCACATGAGAATCACTTGCATAGCTACCAAAAAAATACTCCCAGAGAGATTCTGATTTAATTGGTATGGGCATCAGGACTTTAGTGAGCAGCCAGAGTTCAGAGTCACTGCTCTAAATTAATCTATGCAGATGAATTTTAAAATCTCAATGTAATGGACAAGTTTCTAGAAAAATACTGTGTTTCTACGGGGAAAAGTTAAGGGAAAATGTGATAGATCATCTGAATAGACCATCAATTGCAGAACAACCTAAAAAAATGTCAAATAAACTCCCCCAAGCCAGATGCCTACAGCTCCATAACTGAGTTTCAGATCTTCAAATAACATAGTATGCTATGCTATTTAAACATGTTCAAAGTGTAAAAAAAAGAAAAAGAGGGAATTATTTTATTTATTTTATGAAACCAACATATACCTTAATGTTCAACCTGACAAAGCACAGAAAGTATAGATCAATCATTATTTTAAATGTAAACAGCCATTTTCTAAATAAACCATGAGCATGTCAAGTCTGACTTTATATGAAATATAATACCCATAATTTATATTTTTTAAATGCAAGGATGATTCAATATTAACAAGTCTCTTGATATACTTTTTTAATAGGTTCAGATATGCCAAAGGACATTTAAGAATATATAGGTAAATTCCTGATAAATCTTTTAGTGAAGTAGGATTAATAAGATACTTTAACGTGATAAATACTATCTTACTCAAATAAAAAACCTAAGCCATGCTTGTATTAGAATATTAAAGTATGTGTAATATATACCTACTTCGCCATTTACCCGTGGTCCCATCTTTGGCCACAGGAATACAAATCATCCTGGAAGCTATTTAATACTCCCAAAGAAGCAGAATTTCTCTTAAACCCAAGAATGTGGCAATCTTATCTCCTGCTCCCACTGTCATTGAACACTACTAGATGCTGGTTTGTGCAATTAAACCAGAAAATAATGTAATAGGTAAGACTATTAGAAAAGAGGGCACAATTGTCATTTTTTACATAAGAAATGCAGTTATCTATTTGGGAAACCAAATGAAGTCAACCAAAAACAATTTTAAAAATTTAGGAGTTATAATGACTCTCTCTCTCTCTCTCTCTCTCTCTCTGTATGTATATATATATATATATATATATATATATATATAACATAAAATTTAAAATAATTGCCTTTTTGTATATATCAACAATAAACAGCTAGAGAAAAAAGACAGAAAAATATTCCATTCACAGTATCAACCAAAACACAAAATATTTGGAAATAAAGCCAATATTTGGAAATAAACCCATACACATTTTCCCATGGATACACACTTGCACATATATATGTCTAAATATATGTAACTATATCATTATAAACATATATAACTATAAATATCTCAGGAAAATGTTAAAATGAATACTTTGGAGAAAGAATCCATGTTTTGGGATGACAAATCTCAGTATTAAAAGATGGCAATTCTCAGATTTATTTATAGTTATAAGAGAGTCCTATTCAAAATCCCCAAATTTCAATCTACTTTCTTTTCTTTTATTCTTCCTTCCTTGCTTTCTTTTTCAACCTGGTTACCTGTTATGTAATTCATCTGGAAAATAAATGTGCTAATACAGCCAAGCATATTTTGCAAATGAAAAATATTAGGAAGATTTGCCCCATTGAATGTAAAAATTAAAAAAAAAAAAAGGTAGGGAAAGTTTCTAAAGTTTCCAAACTAAAGCTGGTGACCGATGTGCATAGCAACTGTTCTAGTTTGCTAGCTGCCAGAATGCAATATACCAGGAACAGAATGGCTTTTTAAACGGGGAATTTAATAAGTTGCTAGTTTACAGTTCTAAGGCTGAGAAAATATCCCAATTAAAACAAGTCTATAGAAATGTCCAATAAAAGGCATCCAGGGAAAGATATCTTGGTTCAAGAAGGCTGATGAAGTTCAGGGCTTCTCTCTCAAGTGAGAAGACACATGGTGAGCACAGTCAAGATTTCTCTCTCATCTGGAAATGCACATGGCAAACATGGAATCATCTGCTAGCTTTCTCTCCTGGCTTCCTGTTTCATGAAGCTCCCCTTGGAGGCATCTTCCTTCTTCATCTCCAAAGAGCGCTGGCTGGTAGGCTCTCTGCTTCTCGTGGTTACGTCGTTCTACTCTCTCAGAATCTCCTGGCTTTCTCTCTTGTCATTCTCTTTTATAGGATTCCAGGAAACTAATCTAGACCCACTCAAATGGGTGGAGACACGTCTCCATCTAATCCATCTTAACGTCCACTCTTGATTAAGTCACATCTCCAGGAAGATGATCTAATTACAGTTTCACATATACAATACTGAATAAGGATGAGAAGAAACGGCTGCCTTTAAAAAATGGAATTAGGATTAAAACATGGCTTTTCTAGGGTACAGATATCCTTTCAAACCAGCATAGCAACATTATTCACAATTGGCAAAAGATGGAAACAGTCCAAGTGCCCATCAACAGATTAACAAAATGTAATATATACATATGATGGAATATTATGCAGCAGTAAGACGAAATGACATCCTGAAGCACATGATAAAATGGATAAATCTTGAGGACATAACGCTGAGTGAAATAAGCCAGACACAAAAGGATAGATACTGAATGATTCCTCTTTTATTACCTTGGTAAAGGTAAAATCAGAGGCTTATAATACAGAATATAGGAGACCTAGAGATACATGGAAGCTAGAGATGGGTGAATGATTAACTAATGAAGTTGAACTCAAATGTAAGAGAATAGATAGAAAGGAAGGTGGTTCATTGGTGAGTCTGTAAGTGATATTACCATATTGAAGGTGAATATAATTGAAAGGGTTATACAGAGAAGTTAGGATTTAACAAACGAGTATGATTGCTGAATCATTATGTTGATATTTCTTTTAGTCTCCAGTATCTTAGAGCAGCTAGAAGTAAAAACCTAAAATTGTGGAATTGTAACCCATACCAAACTCTGAAATCTGTTCTACAACTAATTGTTGCAATGTGCTTTGAAATTTATTGCTTTTCTGTATATATGTTATTTATATAACATATAGAGCCATGTGTCCCACTGATTAACACTACAAATATAATTAAGGGTTCTTGCATGAACTGCTTCAAAGGTATTACTCTTGTTAAAAAAAGCATGTAAGTTTGGAGTGTAGGGGGAAAACTGCTATTGCATGCTATGGGCTATGTTAAACAAGAAAACATCAACAATACCACAGCAACATCAAGGGTGGGAGGGTCAAGAGTTAAGGGGAGGTTTAGATTTTCTATTTGGTGAGGGTATGTTTATTGGTTATCTTTCTTTTGGGAACAATGAGATTATCTAAAATTGAGAATGTTGATGGACTGTTGACTTTGGATATTATACATGATGCCTAATGAATTGATGTGGTGATGGATGCACTGACTGAGAAGTAGATTGGTGAACGATGGTGTATACATATGATCAAATGTTGTGCTGCTACAAAAAGAAACAAAGTTGTGAGGCATGCAACATGCTGAATGAATTTGTGGGACATTTGGTGAGGCAAAACAAGCCAGAAGCAAAAAAGCCATTATTGTATGGTATCCTTTAGAAAATGCTCTTAAGAAAACAAGGGCCTAAATTGTAAGCTCTTATAGCAGTCACATTTAGTCTGGAGTGGTAATTATTATTTCTGGATTCTGAGAGGTTGTTTTATATATGTATAACCAGGTATTTAGAGATGAGAACAAAGCCGAGCAGGTCTGGATTAAGGTGATTCAGAATACAGGGGTAAAATAGACATTGTCTGTATTTTAGAACCTCATCTCCTCTTTGAGACCAAAGGAACAAAGGTTTATTTTGTCCAGAACCAAAATTTTCTATACATAATCTAACTCATACTGTCTGGATAGATCATTTAAACAATCGTGACATGGAGCCCAGAATAGGAATGAGGGCCTTTAATCCTGTATAGCTTAATGTAATGCCTGGATACATCCCAGAGTGTATTAAGCAGATAATCAAGAAGTATTGGCAAAGTTCCTTGAGGGATGGGAGTAAAAATATGGAACTATTAAACTTTACCACTGGGGAAATCCTTGATATCTGTGTCAAACATTAGGGACACTCAAATCTATAGGCTAAGTCCTTGATCTTGAGGCGCGCTCTTGTGATGCTTATGTATAGTGAAGAAACTTAGCCTACTATAGGTATACCTAAGAGTTACCTCCGGAGGACCTCTTTTGTTGCTCATATGTGACTTCTCTCTCTCTCTAAGCCCAACTCTGAAAGTGAAATCATTGCCCTCCTCCTATGTGGGACACAGCATCCTGGGGTGAAAGTCTCCAGGCGGCATGGAACATGACTCCCAGGGATGAGTCTGTCCCTGGCACCATGGGATCAACAACTCCATCCTGACCAAGAGAGGGAAAAGAAGTGTAATTAATAAAGTATCAGTGGCAGAGAGAGTACAAATAGAGTGGAGAGGCTACTACAAATAGCGTGGAGAGGCTACTCTGAAGGTTACTCTTATGCAAGCTTCAGTTAGACATTGCTACCTATCATAACTTGCCAACCCCAAACCAAAAGCATTCCAGCCAATCCTAAAGAATCCTAGGGCCTTATATAAGATTCTGCAAAGGTTCTGTGCACTAGGGTAACTTTCCAGAAACCTACAACCTCCAGATGGGTCCCTGGACCAGATAACTCCTGAAATTCAGAGGGCCCAGCCTCTCCAGAACATCAGCTAGTTCCATCCTCCATCCCATATTATTGGCAACCTTTTCCAACATGAAAAAATTAGAATGTGCACAGCCCAAATACCCCTAAAGAGTAGGAGAAAGATCAAAAGTGATGGTGAAGTTATACAGAGAAGGTAGGATTTAACAAACGAGTATGATTGTTGAATCATTATATTGATATTTCTTTTAGTCTCCAGTATCTTAGAGCAGCTAGAAGTAAAAACCTAAAATGGTGAAATTGTAACCCATACCAAACTCTGAAATCTGTTCTACAACTAAATGTTGCAATGTGCTTTGAAATTTATTGCTTTTCTGTATATATGTTATTTTTCACAGAAAAGAAAAAAAAAGTCAATAAAATTGATTTTTAAATGATGATAAAAAACGTGATGATAAAAAATATATATTCCTTCTAGCCTCCAATGTTCTGGAGCAGCTAGAAGGAAAAATCTGAGTTTATGTAATGGTAGTCCATGACAAGCTCTGGAATCTGTCCTGTAACTACTTGTTGAAGAGTACTTTGGAAATTATTGCTTTTTTCTTTCTTCGCTGTGTATATATGTTACATAATACAATAAAAAGAGTTTGAAAAATCATACTGGTCAATATACTGTCAAAAGGTCTAATAAAATTAAAGCTAATGAAGTGTCACCAGAAAAATACATAATATTAATCAATGAAACAAAATGCAGAAATCTGTTCAAGTATATTTAAGATTTTACTGAAAGCTGGGATTTAGAACATGAGGAGCTCTGTATTTCAAATCAGTAGGAAAATGATGTATATATAAAATTTTGGAGTTTAAAACTTTAAAAACTCTCTTATGCAAAAATAAATTCTGAGCGGATTAAGTATCTTATGGAAGAAAACAGATTTACAAAGTCAATAAGCATAAAAATAAATTCATAGGTGGAATGGGCATCCTTGAGCCTGAAAGAAGGAAGTCCATTTATTGTAACATAAGTCTCAGACTCATTCTTTCACTGAAAATAAAGGGTAGGAACAAATGATGAACAACAACAACAACAACAGAAAAGAGAGAGAACAAAATTATTTGAATACATCCTGGAGGTGCCATAACGTAATAAATATACAGAGCAAGGATCAGGTGGGGGTTGGAACCCAAACAGGGCAGACAGGTAGCCTTTCATCAGTTGTGAGAAATTCTCACCAGTATCTCCTCAATTACTGCCTCTAACCTATTCTCATTCTCTCCTAAGACTCTTTCTAGAACTCTGGTTAGCTCTCCTCATTCCATCCTTTCTCTACCTCTGATTCTTTCTTTCATATTATCATCTGCTTCTCTGTGCTGCATTCTAGATTTTTTAAAAAATCACCCCAAAGTACGCTAATCATTGTGTCAGCTGTGTTTAATCTGCTATGTAATATATTGGCTAGGATTTGAATTTAAATCATTACATATTTCGAGTTCTTTTTTTAAATTTTCTTTCTCTTTATTTATTTATTTTTTTTATTTAATGTTTATTCTTGAGGGTATTTGAAAACTAAAGAATCATTTTTCCTGGTCTTTTGGAGCCCAGAAGACAAAAGACAACATTAAGAGAGACATCTTTTGTATGATGTCTAACAAAACGTTAGACCCTCTTTGTAAGCATGAGTCAAAGCCCACCACCCACCACAGAATTGCAAATAATATTGTCTGGGAATGTTGAAAGGAAGAAATGCAGAAAGATTCTCCCCTGAGAATTCTTAACCACAAGGAAGCCATTCTTGTATTTGTAGCACAAGTTTACATTACCATTTTGACCCCCAAGCTCTCAAAGCTAGGTATTTAACAGAAACCAATGCAGATCCTTTGTGAAAGTAACCTTCCTGCACTCTAGGTATCAAAAAATTTCTCCAGAGAAAATTTTGTAATGGAAGCCTCATGTATTAAAATTACTAATCACTGAAGGCACCAAGGCAATTTAAGCAGAAACAAGAGACAGCAGAACAGGCCTATGAGATATGTAGACACCAGAATTAACAGCTACAGAATATTTAAGACTGTGCTTCCCATGTTAAAGAAATCAGACACGTGAAAAATTATTAAATAAAGAGAAAAAATTTTTAAAAACTTGAAATATGTAATAATTTAAATTCAAATCCTAGCCAATATATTACATAGCAGATTAAACACAGCTGACACAATGATTAACGTACTTTGGGGTGATTTTTTAAAAAATCTAGAATGCAGCACAGAGAAGCAGATGATAATATGAAAGAAAGAATCAGAGGTAGAGAAAGGATGGAATGAGGAGAGCTAACCAGAGTTCTAGAAAGAGTCTTAGGAGAGAATGAGAATAGGTTAGAGGCAATAATTGAGGAGATACTGGTGAGAGTTTCTCACAACTGATGAAAGGCTATCTAATCAACAGATTCATGAAGCCTCCAAATCCCAGCCAGGCCGTAAAAGTAAATCTACATCTAGACACATCTTAGTGAAACTGTAGAACACCAAGTACAAACAGAGGAACTCAAAAGCAGCAATGGGATGATACCTCCAGTGTGCTGGGTGGTGTCTCAGAATGAAGTAGGCTTTGGTGATGGATTGGGCACTAGATCAGACATGAGGTATTTCAAGGTTATCTGTCAAGTTTATGGAATGCACAGGATACCTTTACTAAGATAAGGAATATTGAAATAAAGTCAGGTTTGAGGGGAAAATTTATGAACTTGGTTTTCAACAAGTGAGTCCAAGGTATCTTTGAGACATCCAAAATGAGATTAGGCTTCTTTATCATTCCATCATCTTGCTTACATTTTCTATTTTATCTAAAAACATTACAAGGATCTATTCTATGATGACTTGTTGCAATGTACTTTAAAATTTATTGCTTTTTTGTATATATGTAATATTTCACAAAAAAAGTGTTTTTTAAAATATATTATAAGGAACTTGGCTAATGCCTTGCTCAAACAGACTCATACCATACCTATGTCGACCTTTTTTCTATTAGAAACTTAATTTGGTGTGAATTGATAATGAGTTGTAGCTCTGCCACTTATGTGATGTCAGACATGACATACCCATTGTTTAGGAACCTCAGTTTATTCGTCTGTATCATGGCAGTCATATAATTTACCTCATTGAAGTGTTGTGATGATTAAAGGTGTCATATCAGAAAAAACTTTCATATATAAAATGCCTTGAAAATCATTATATGTGTTAGTGACTCCTTGCTCCTCAGGTTCAGGTTATTTTCACAGTCCTCATTTACCACCTGTTTCATGAACTTTATTTCTAAAATTTTATCGGGCATTGATTTAAAGCTTTATATTTAACAGAATTCACTTCTTCTTTGGAAATCAGAACAACATTGATCTGACACAGAGCTCTTGGTAGCTCTTCTCACAGTCTAATGATAGTGGTTTCTAACCCCATTTGCAAGTTCTTTTTGGGACCTAGGATATGATTTGGCTGAATCAGGCATCTGTATAAAGCACCTGCATACTTTTTTGTTTTCAATGATTTTCTCACTTGTCTGGGGTTTCAGTTTCTTATTTCAACTGGAAATTATTCTCTTGCACAGAGAAGGTGTAAGTAAAAACAGACGTTGAAGGATTCTGATTTTCCAAACAACATATGTTAACTAACATTTTGCCATCTGCCCCAAGCAATGTGGAGTTTTGATTCTTATTCTTATTGCCCTGGAAAATAATTTTAGACATTTGTTTTGAATGTCTTAGTTCATTGTGACCTTTTCTTTAATACATAGTGTCCTTCTTTGTCTCTTTTAATTGTTTTACATTTGAAGTCTAATTTGTCTGGTATTAGTATAGCAACCCCTGCTTTTTTCTGGTTGTTTACATGGAATATCTTTTTTCCACACTTTGGCTTTCACCCTATTTTTGTCCTTGGGTCTTAAGTGAGTCTCTTGTAGAGAGCATATAGGTGGATCCTATTTTTAATCCATTCTGCCAATCTATGTCTTTTGATTGGGGAGTTTAATCCGTTAACATTTAATGCTATTACCATAAAGGCTGTACTTTCTTCAACCATTTTCTTTTCAGATTATATGTGTCCTATCTTCTTTTTTTTCTCTTTTAGTCTTATTAGTTTCCTTTTCTGCTAATCTTTATTTCTATATTCTTCTCCAAACTCTCTCTCCTGTCTTTTCTTATCTGCCTATACTGCTCCCTTTAGTATTTCTTGTAGAGCAAATTTCTTGTTCACAAACTCTCTCAGTATCTGTTTGTAAGTATTTTAAACTTTTTCTCATTTTTGAAGGACGGTTTTACCAGATATAGAATTCCTGGTTCACTTTCAGTATGTGAAATATATCATCCCACTGCCTTTTTGCCTCCATGGTTTTTGCTGAGAAATGCATACTTAGTCTTATCAAGCTTCCCCTTGTATGTGATGGATCGCTTTTCTCTTGCTGCTTTCAGAATTCTCTCTTTGTCATTGACATTTGACAATATAATTAGTAAGTGTCTTGGCATCGGTCTATTTAAATCAATTATGTTTGGGGTACACTGCCCTTCTTGGACCTATAGTTTTATGTCTTTTATAAGAGTTGGGAAATTTTCATTGATTATTTCTTCCATTATTCTCTATGCCCCTTTTCCCTTCTCTTCTCCTTCTGGGACACTCATAACATGTATATTCATGCCCTTCATGTTGTCATTCAGTTCCCTGAGAGTCTGCTCAAAATTTTTCCATTTTTTCCCTATTTTATGTGTAGAATTTAAGATGTCCTATCTTCTAGTTCACTGATCCTTTCTTCTCCCTTTTCAAATCTTCTTTATTATGTCTCCATTTTGTATTTCATCATTTCTGCTGTGCCTTTCAGTCCCGTACATTCTGCTATTTGTTTTTTCAAGCTTTCAAGTTCTTCTGTATGGATGCCTTGTGTCTTCCTTATGTATCTGTAATGTCTATTTCCATTTTGTCCTTCAATTCATTGAACTAATTAGTTGTTTGAATTCCTGTATCTCAGTTGAGGTGTTCGTTTATTCCTTTGTTTGGGCCATATCTTTGTTCTTCCAGGTATGAGTTGTCATTTTCTGCTGGTGCCGGGACATCTGATTCTTGCTTAATTTATTCAAGAGATCTTTTTATCTCTTTTGCTTAGGGTTTTCTTGTTGGTTGGATTTGTTCTCTGTTTGTCTCTCTCACTAGCCAGTTGTCATATTTGTTCTGCATACGGCCCCCACCCAGGCTCCTTTCCAAAACCAGGTACCTACAGTGACCTGCCTCAGGGGTGAGCTGGGCACTGAGAACCACAGCAGTGTTTCTGTCTGTGGGTAAAACAAGTCTGTTGTCTCCCAATTGTTCTCTGTTTTTCACCATCTTGCAAGACCTGGGTTTGTTTTAGGGCACTGCTTTAACAATTGGGTCACCTATATTTTTTAGCCAAAGCATGGGCAGGTTCCCATGCAGAGGGTCTAGACCCACTCCAGTTGACCTGAAATAATTTTCTGGGTAATCTCTGAAATAGCCCTTCAATTCTCTTGTACTTTTTGTTCTGCACAGCAGATGGCGGTGTTCAGAGTACTGGTTGTGTCTCTCCAGGTCTGGCTGAAATGGCACGTTTCCTGTTTCCTCTCTTTGCCAGCCCAAATCTGGCTCAATATGGGTCTGTGTCCCCCACTATGCTTGTGTCACAGTATACCCCCAGCTGTCCTAGTCTTTAACCTTCCCCCAAGCAGGGATCAGGTCTCTCACTGTTGTTTCTCACTGGGGTTGGGGGAAGGTCTTTAGGACCCAGGGATAGAAACACAGCTTCCATCCATGTTTTCTCAGACTCTTTATTTCTCACTGATCTAGGCTTTGAAATGCTCTCTCCTGTCCCCCAGGTCTCCAAAATGTGAGGGTCTGTCCCACTGCTGTGAGAAGATTTGTATTCTGTGTCCCTGTTGGGAGGGGTCCCTGCTGCTGTTACTCTGCTGGTCCCATGCTGTGAGAACAAATGAGGGGGAGAGGAGAGTACTGGCTGGTACGGGTCGGAAATATCCTACTTGATGTTCTTCTTCTTCAATTCAGGATTTGTAGGGTCTCTCTCCAGTCCATATTCTCCTCCGGATTTCTGAATAATTCAGAGTTGATCTTTTTAAATACTGAATCTCCGAGGAGAGGTTTTCAGTAGCTGTTTACATCACCATATTGATGATGTCACCGTGACCTTTTCTTTAAATGTTCTTATAAATTTCTGCCATTTAGTCTTTTTTTTGCATGGGCAGGCACTGGGTATTGAACCTGGGTCCCCAGCATGGCAGGCGAGAACTCTGCCTGCTGTGCCACTGTGGCCTGCCCTGCCATTTCGTTGTATTTGTTCTTTTATCTTTAGTATATACTTTTCAAAAATATGAGCTCCTCCATCTTTAGTTTGTGCTTTTTAAATATATGATCTCAGAGCACGATAATTTATACATGGTAGATGTTACATGTGTATGTGAATGAATGAAAGAATGAATCAGAGTTTTCCACATAGTCACATTGGCTACTTAAGATTTCTCCCCCTGTCTTCCTTATCCAGGCCATTTCCAATTATATTATCAATTTTTTTCATTTAGATATTCTATTCCTTTTTGAATTGTATTCCATCATGAGTTTGAACTCTTGAAAATGCCTACATTTTTCACATTCTAGAAAAATATACTTAATTGAGGTTCTTTTCTGTAGCTGAGCATGCCTAGTTTTTCATTTTTTCCACTGTTAGAAATTCCAAGATGCTATGATCACTTTCTCTCAAGGTTTCTGTCACTTGAGCATCAAAATTCTTTTCTCTTTTTTTCCCCTTTTCTTTTTTCTTTTCTCTTCTCTTCTCTTTTCTTTTCTCCCTTCCCTTCCCTTCCTTTTCCCTGCCCTCCTCTCTCCTCCGGCCCCCTCTTGCTTCCCTTTCCACCTCCTGTTCCCTTTTTTCTTTTTGGTATCTGGTTTCAGCTTCAGGACTTCTATTTCCATTTCTTCTTTGATGCTGAGTTTCTTCACAGTGTGGTGGCCTCAGGATTATAAAAATGTCAGGAGTAGATGCTGCAAGGCCCTTGAGGCCAGGGATCAGGAGCAGGTTTGGTAGGCTTGTGGGCTCCAACATTTGGTGAGAGGAGCGACAAAGAATTTGTGGCCATATTTAATCTTCTAGGCATTCTACAGGTTATCATTTTCACTTATTTACATGATAATTGTTGGTTGTACTGGGCTACTTGCTACATAAATCTAAAATAATTAAAAGCAGTAGAATCATCAAAAATTGGCATTCTGTTTATTTCTAGTTTTATCTTTTCGTATTCAGGTTTAGTGCCCTTAGCAGAGAGATTCTCCTTATGGCAGTGATCTGGCACGGAGAAACTGGTTATTACTGATAAAATCAGTTTTGGAAAATGTGTTTTGGAAACACTGACTAAGAAAAAGTGGCCATATGGATTCTTTCTCTTAGGGAAAAAGAAGAACGAGTGAGTTTTGCTATATATTTTAAAACCATTTAATCTGCCAGTGGTTTAGATCACTAATCTAAATGTTTTATTGACTAATTTTCAATACTTGATGTGCTGTTGGGATATTAAAATGAAACTCAGGCTCCTTGGCCTTAGCTCCATGGGTACTCTAGAAGGGTAATCACTAATCCTGCCTAAACGCTGGAGTCAACTGAAGAATTGCTCCAAGACTGTCATGTAATTGTGTGGGTATGTGGAAGAGAGTTGGTGGAATTCAGGTGAGAGTATTTTTTAAAGCTCCCAAGTGATTCTAATGTACATTCAGAATAGAGAAGCACTTCTCTCGATCTGGGATTGGCAAACTTTTTATGTAAAAGGCAAGATAGTAAATACTTTGCAGGCCATAAGTTCTTTGTTCAACTACTTAACTCGGCCTTCATAGCGTGAAAGCAGCTGTAGGCAGTAGGCTAACAAATGAGCATGGCTGTGTTGCTGTAAACTTTATTAATGGACATTAAAATTTGAATTTCATGTAATTAAGTGTCATGAAATGTTATTATTTTGATTTTTTTCCCAAACATTTAAACATGCAAGAAACATTCTCGGCTAACAGATCATATGAAAATAGGTGGTAGGCTGGATCTTTCCGATGGGCCAGAGTTTGCTGACCCCATCTCTACAACACTTGTGACAAAAGTTCTCTACCTACACTGAAACTCTTCTCTCATGAGCTCGGAAGAGCGTTGTATAATCTTTTCAAAAGAATTGTCACTTTTCAGTCGTTATGGAATTTTGTTTAAATAGCTTTATTGTAATATAATTTATATGTGAAATGGCATATTGTAATATAATTTATATGCCATATAATTAACAGATATTGAGTACACAATTCAAAATGATATTTAGTAAATGTAGAGTGGTGCAATCATCAACACAATCCAGGTTTAGAAATTTTCATTACCCCGAAAAGATCCCTTGTATCCATTTGCAGTTAATCTCTGTTCCCATTCCAGTTCTAAGCAACCATTAATTTGCTGATTGTCTCTGTAGTTTTGTCTTCTATAGACATTTCATATATGTGAAATTATACAATTATCCAATCTGTAGTAGTTTGCACTTGACTTTTTTCATTTACTATACTCTTTTTTGTTCAATTTGTTCATGTTGTAGCATGCATGAATAATGTATTCCCTATTGCTGTATAATATTCCATTGTATGGATGTGGACCACATTTTATCCATTCACTCAACGGATTGTTTTTTTTTCTCCTTAGCTGTTATGAATAATGCTGCTGTGAGGAAATTCTTTTCTGTTCCTGATTTGTTGAGAGTTATTATCATGAATGAATGTTGGATTTTGTTATAAATCCAGTTAATTATGGTTATGTGGATTTCCTTTGTTATTATTTATTAAGGATTTTTGGTGCCTGTATTCATGAAGAATATTGTTTTGTACTGTTCTTTATTTCTGATGTCTGTATAAAGTTTTAGTATCAAAAACTTCATAGAATGAGTTGGGAAGTATTCTTTCCTCCTCTATTTTCTGAATGAACTTATGAAGAATTGGTAGCAATGAATGTGTGTTTATCTGAGAATGTCTTTATTTTGCCTCCATTTAGAAGGACAGTTTTGCTGGATATTAGATTCTTGTTTAAAAGGAATGTGTGTCTAGCTAGGGACCTCTACTATCTCTCCTGAGTGTGCATGCAGCTTTGCACAGTACACAGACTTCCAGACCCCAGGGCTAAATGGAATCTTCTCTGATTCCACTGTGACTGTCTCATTCCCTAGATCTCCCTGTCAAATTTCTGACTTGTGTCTCAAATAGGATCACAACCTCATTGTCTTTCCCTATTCTTTTGCCTATGGGGTCACTAAGATTTATGACAATGCCCATGGGCATGGAGTTTTGCTATGCTCTGCTCCAAATCAAGTTGGTTTCTTTGGCAGCAAAACTGTAGGTTTCCTTGACTTTCCTGAACCTGGTAGAACTGCTAATTTGTAGTTTGGGGGAAGGGGTTGTAGGGTAATGGGAGCTGCCCTAGACTAAAATGCCAAAGACTTCCTGTTTTTAACTGAGGTTTAATAGTTTATCTTGAATATATGTTTCTCAATTTGTTATATGTCTTTGGTCCATTTCTAGAGTTTTATCATTGCTTTCTGCATGGAGGGTTTGTTGAGCTGCACAGTTTGCCATTCCACATATCCCTTAAAATAGTGTTTTAAATTCATTGATTAGTGTTGCTGTTTTTAGGAAGCTTATGGAAAATCAAAATATTCTTTAATTAGTATCAATAAAATCTGTAGCATGGCTATTGGCTCAAGAAATCTTACTGGATTTTAATATGCAGTATTCAAAACACCACTAAAACAAGTAGTATTGGATGAAAAATGAAAGTTTAAGTATTAAACAAGTAAGTATTATTAAATATTATATATTGACTGAGGGCAGAGCTCAATAAATTAATGTGTGAAATAGTTTTCTCTCTGAATGGCATGCTCCTCTCTAGTACTATCTGTAGTTGGTATTGCCTTATCCCACATGTCTGGGCAGGCCCTGCATTATCCAGGGGGACTTGAAAACAGTTAATCCTTGTCCTTCCCATTCCATCCATTTGGGTAGACTGTATTGAACATTTGTGATACCAGGTACTACAAAGGTAATTAAAAAGATTATTTATTGGATATGGTGGACAAAGAAATCTGCTTCCTCTGTCTCCTCTCATCTCCCATTCCCAGCCTCAAGGCAGGCTATTCTTTTGATTTTGGGGTTATCCACGGCAATAGGCATGGCCAACAGTGGCTGAGATGCTGACTTGCTACTCTGGGCCCCATTTCAGGCCCAGCAAACATCATAAGACTCAGTGGAATTGGGTCTCAGTACTGCGATGTGAAACCGAGCAGTCCCCCTCATTATCAGGGCTCAATCTTTATGGTGTTCCTCTCCTTCCACATTCTTTCCTACTCTTCCCTTATCTTCCTCCATAAAGACCACCATATCAAAAGTGGGAACAATTCCCATTGAGCATTTTATTCCCAAAACCCTCTTGTTAAAAGCATGAACTCAATTAATAAAGCAAGTACTTAATTTTACTTAGGGAGACAAAGTTTAGTAATACCATGAAGTAAATTACTTTGTGCCCATTCTTGCTGACAATATATATGTTTTAACTTTTTCATTGTATAATATACATATATACAAAACAAAGAAATAAAAAAGCAATAGTTTTCAAAGCACTCTTAAACAAGTAATTGCAGGACAGATCCCAGAGTCTGTCATGTGTTACCATACAATCCTCTCAGATTTTTCCTTCTAGCTGCTTTGGAATATAGGAGGTTAGAGGGCTTAAATTTTTTTTTTATCATGACAATCAACTGTTTTTTTTGCTTTTCGTAAAAAATAACATATATACGTGTGCTGGTTTGAAAGGATATATGTACCGTAGAAAAGCAATGTTTCAATCCTAATCCCATTTTGTAAAGGCAGCCATTTCTTCAAATCCCTATTCAGTACTGTACAAAATCTGTTCTAGTACAGTACTAGAACAGATTTTGGTACCAGGAGTGGGGTGCTGCTGTGACTTGTAAATACCAAACATGTTAGAATGGCTTTTTAAATGAATAAGGGGAAGATTTTGGAGGATTTGTGAGGAGCTTGATAGAGAAGGCCTAGAATGCTTTAAAGAGACTGTTGGTAGAATTGTGGACTTTAAAGATACCTCTAACCAGGCTGTACACAGAAATGAGGCATGTATTATTGCAGACTGGAAGGAAGGCGATCCTTGTTTTAATATGGCAAATAATCTAGTAAAATTGACTAGTAGCTTTTGCTGGAAGGCAGATTTTAAAAGCCATGAAGTTGGATATTTAGTAGAAGAAATTTCCAAATTAAATGTGGAAAGTGCAGCCTGGTTTGTCCTTGCCGCTTACAGTGAAATGCGACAGAAAAGAGATAAGCTGAGAGCTGAGCTCTTGGGTACAAAGAAACCAGAAATCGATGTTCTGGAAAATTCTGGGCTTCCAGAAGGGGAGACCCCAGAGAGTGGTGCTCCACGTGAGGATGTAACCAAATGTGGAACCAGCCAGTCATTTCAGAGAAAGTCAGGATCAGACATGGAGTTATCTAGGAAGGATTTGTTGAAACTCCTTATGTCTGATAGGCATTCTACTGCATAGAAAGCCATTGAGAGTGTTGTGGAATCTGTACAAAGAGAACCACTGCCAGTTGGGATTGACGGGAACAGAGAAGGGTTACATTGGAGGAAAAATAACTTCAGAGGCAAAGCCATGGAGGCTGAGGTCTGAAGTCAAGAAGCCTTGGGCCTGGAGAGCAGACCCACCCAAACACGTGGAGAGGGTGAGTTTGCCCTGAAGGCAGATGGGCCTTCCACCTCATTGCAGTGAAAGAGTTCTGCCTCCTCTGGCCTTGGAGTGGGTGAAGCACATTCCTTGGGATTTGGAAGAGCCTGGCTGCCACCACATGGAGGGGTTGAGCATATGCCCTGGAGATGGCAGAGAGCTCAGGTACAGCCCTGAACCTTGGAGAGGGTGGAGCCAAGAAAAAGGTGGTCTCCCCAATGTCCCCAAGGTGGCATTCTGAGAGAGGCAGGCCTCTGCATAGACCTTTGGAAAGGGTGGGACTGCCACTTTCTAAGGCCCCAAAGATAAATGACTCTGACTTTGAAATTTAATGGACTTTGCCCTGCAGGTTTTTGAAACTGTATGGGTCCAGTGACCCCTGTGTTCCTTCCTCCCCATGGAAATGGATATATGTATACTATAACTGTTCCTCCTGTGTATATTGGCAATAAATAACTTGTTCTGAATTTCACAGGTCCAGAGCCAGAGGATAATTTTGTCTTAGAACAAACCATACTGTAACTAACTTTGATAGGAATTTGTAATGTTTCTAACTTGGTATTTCATTTGTATTGCTACTAAAATGGTTTAAGGATTTCTGATAATTGTGTTGGAATTAATGTATTTTGTATATGAGAAAAACATGTTTTTTTTTAAGGTCCAGACAGAGGAATGTGCCAGTTTGAAAGGATGTATGCACCCTAGAAAAGCCATGTTTTAATCTTAATCCCATTTTGTAAAGGCAGCCATTTCTTCAAATCCCTATTCAGTACTATATGTTTGAAACTTTAACTAGATTATCTCCCTGGAGATGTGACTCAGTCAAGAGTAGTTGTTAAATAGGATTAGGTGGCGATATGTCTCCACCCAATCTTGGTGGGTCTTGATTGGTTTACTGGAATCCTATATAAAAGGAAACATTTTGAAGAAAGCAAGAGATTTTGAGAGAGGAGAGAATGCCACAGCACCACGAAGCAGAGAGTCCATCAGCCAGTGACTTTTGGAGATGAAGAAGGAAAACATCTCCTGGGGAGCTGGAGAGGAAACTAGCAGATGATGCCGTGTTCGCCATATGCCCTTCTAGTCAAGAGAAAAACTCTGATTGTGTTCACCATGTGCCTTTCCAGAGAGAGAGAAACTCTGACCATGTTCACTATGTGCCTTTCTACTTGAGAGAGAAACCCTGAACTTTGTTGGCCTTCTTGAATCAAGGTATCTTTCCCTGGATGCCTTAGATTGTACATTTCTATAGTTTTGTTTTAATTGGGACATTTTCTCACCCTTAGGACTGTAAACTAGCAACTTATTAAATTTCCCTTTTAAAAAGCCAGTCCATTTCTGCTATATGCATCCTGGTAGCTAGCAAACTAGAACAGTACAAAAAAGCAATACATTTCAAAGCACAGCACCACAATTAGTTGAAGAACATATTTCAGAGTTTGACATGGGTTACAATTCCACAATTTTAGGTTTTTACTTCTAGCTACTCTAAGATACTGGAGACTAAAAGAGATATCAATTTAATAATCCAGCAAACATATTCATCTGTTAAATCCTATCTTCTCTTTATAACTCCACCATTACCTTTGATCTTTCTATCCCTCTCTTCAGGGGTATTTGGGCTATGACCATTCTAACTTTTTCATGTTGGAAGGGTCTGTCAATAATATGGGGTAAGGTGATGAAACTACCTGATATTCTGGAGAGGCTGGGCCCTCTAGGTTTCAGGACTTATCTGGGCCAAGGAACCATCTGGAGGTTGTAGGTTTCTGGAAAATTACGCTAGTGCATAGAACCTTTGTGGAATCTTACATATTGCTCTAGGTGTTCTTTCAGATTGGCTGAAATGGTCCTGGTTGGGGGTTGGCAGGTTATGATGGGTAGCAAGGTCTTCCTGAAGCTTGCACAAGAACAACCTCCACAGTAGCCTCTCGACTCTATTTGAACTCTCTCTGCCACTGATACTTTATTAATTACAATTCTTTTCCCCCTTTTGGTCAGGATGGAATTGTTGATCTCAAGGTGCCAGGTCTGGATTCATCCCTGGGAGTCATGTCCCACGCTGCCAGGGAAACTTTACCCCTGGATATCATGTCCCATGTACCGGGGAGAGCAATGATTTCACTTGCAGAGTTGGACTTAGAGACAGTGAGGCCTCATCTGAGCAACAAAAGAGGTCCTCCAGAAGTAACTCTTAGGCAGTCTATAGGTAGGCTAAACTTCTCTGCTACCTACATAAGCTTCACAAGAATAAGCCTCAAGATCAGGAGCATGGCCTATTGATTTGGGTGTCCCTAAAGTTTGACACAGTATCAGGGGATTTCCTGATGATAAAGTTTAATAGTTCCATATTTTTTTCTCCCATCCCTCAAGGGACTTTGCCAAAACTTTTTGATTATTTGCTTAATGTACTCTAGAATGTATCCAGGCATTACATTAAGCTATATGGGATTAAAGGGCCTTTTTCTTATTCTATGCTCCCTGTGTTTCAGTTGTTCAAATGAGCTCTTCAGATAGATTGAGTTAGATTATGTGCTACAGAAAACTTCAGTTCCAGACCAAATAAACCTTTCTTACTTTGGTCTCAAAGGGTAGATGAGGTTCTAAAATACAGACAATATCTTCCTTACCCCTGTGTTCTGAATTACTTTAAACCTTTCCTGATCGGCTTCATTCTTATCTCTAAATATCAAGTTATACATACATACATACATACATACATATATATATATATATATAAAACAACCTCTCGAAATCCAGAAATAATAATTACCACTCCAGACTAAATGTGTCTGCTCTAAAAGCTTATGATCTAGTCCCCTGTTTTCTTATAAGCATTTCCTAAAGGAGACCATACCATTTTGTCTTTTGTTTCTGGTTTATTTTGCCTCACCAAATGTCCCACATGTTCATTCACATTGTTGCATGCCTCATGACTTCATTCCTTTTTGTAGCAGCACATCAGTTATTCATAAGTATACACCATCATTCGCCAATCTATTTCTCAGTCTGTGTATCCTTCAGCCACCTGCCTTCACCAGGCATCATGTAGAGGGCCCAAACTCCATAGTCCATCAGTGCTCTCAAGTTTAGATAATTTCATTGTTCCCAAGAGAAAGAAAACCAATAAACACACACTTGCTAAACAGGAAATCTAAACCTCCTCTTACCTCTTGTCTCTCCCCCCATTATTTACCTCTGCTGTTGCTGGGGTAGTGCTGATGGTTTCCTTTTAAACATAGCCTATAGCGTGCAATAGCAGTTTCCCCCCATATGCTAGACTTAAACACTCTTTGTACGCGAATCATACCTTTGAAGTAGTTCTTTCTTGCTAATAATCTTGAGATTGTTCTTCTTCTCTTTACCCCATAAAAGCATTTGTGGTTCATTTACGGATTGACTTGCTCTGTTTTCCCCATTTACTGAACACGAGTGAAGCAATCCATACAGTGTTGCAGAGGAATGTTGTTATATAAAGACAGCACTGCACCTACAGTTAAACTAGTATGACTAGCTTATATATGGGAGTAATGCTTTTGCTGACACATGAATTAGTTGCTTATTTCTTTTGGCAAAGTTCCAACTAAAAAGAATTGAGTATTCTGGAGTGGTGATTTGGCCCTAACAGGTTGCTAATTACAAGAACCAAGGCACAGGCAGACGTTGCCTTAAATGTGAACTTACATAAGTATATTAGTCAGTACTCTTTTTTAACAATTGCACTTCTTAGAAGGAAGGTTGCACAATGGATTTATTTCATAGAACCGATGGTATACTGAATCTTATTTCTTAAAACTGATGACTTCCCTCTCATGAGGGGTGTACTGTGCAGGTGGGAGCCTGACAGTGAGAGGTGTAACTTTTGATTGTTACTGCACTTTTAATGTCATGCTAAATAGAGGGGCACTTTGCAATCTCTCAACCACAGCAGTTTCCTCTGCTGATTTAAATCTAAGCCTACAAATGTTTCCCTAACTACTGTTTGTATCTAAAATGTTTGTCTGGCAGACCTGTGCAAGTTGAATTCTGGAAAGGAAATCTAGCTTTCAAAAACATCTTAGAACATTCCATCCCAGATTGAAATCAAGGACCATGTTTCCCATGCGTGTTGTTTTCCAGGCAATTTTCCTGGAGTGTTTTGCTGAAAACCTAGAATGGCGCTTGTGGGTGGAGGGGAAGAGTAGCAGGAAGCCCAGAAGGCAGAGAGATTTGCACACATTTCCTTGACGATAATTCCTTTATTCATTTATACCTTAACCTTATTTCTGGATGTATTTCAAGTTGCTTACTGATAAAACCACAGTTCAACTGGAAGAGACAGTGCAGTAGAAAGTAAGAACAGAGAAAGAAGAGATCAGTTGACCTTGTCCCAAAGTAAATCAAGGAGATCCCTACTATTCCTCTCCTCTTTTCTTCTGATATTCTGGGAGCTCAACTAGGAAAGTATGGATTAAGCCAAAATAAGGGCTGAGCCTGGAAGTCTGAGGACCAAGGGAAAGGCACTGACTTTGAAGGACTAGATGAGCCAGAAGGTCCTCATTTCCTAGTCTCACTTTCTAGATACAGGTTCCATTTCTAGCAGAGGAGTCACAAAAGTAGATCTTTTAGTCTTACTCCATCATGTCCAGACTTCTTCCTGGTGTTGAATTAGCTCCTTCAATAAGGTATATTATATTATCTTATTCTCCTGTGAAATATCTGTTTCTCATTAAAGCATTCAGCCACATGTCTTGTACCCATAATAACAAGGATTTAGTTTAACAAGTCAGGAATTAAAAGCAAATGTTTTAGATAGGCCCAGGGCCCAGAGTATTTGGTGGCCAATTACATGGAAGTAGCAGCAGGGTTAAAATTATCCCTCTCTGATTCTCTTTCATGACCAGATGATGAATGGATTTTCTTGAAAGATTTCACAAGGCTGTTGTAAGCAGAGTAATTAAGATACCTCCCGTTTAAACCCTCTTAAGTCCATCTGGGTTCAAACTGTAGATCCACATTTTTTAAGCATTGGGTTCTTGCCCAAGTGACTTAATTTCTCTGAGCCTCAGTTAACACATCTGTAAGATGGCTATTACAATATCACCTATCTCAGGGTTACTTGAGAGCCAACTAGGATTACACCCCCACACACAAAACATAGTACATCATTCAACACATGACAATCCCTTAGTAGATGCCAGTGTTTATTATGTCTAAACTCTTGAACTTGTTGCAGTTGTAGTGTAACTCTGTATTTTCATTGTTTGAGGAACTGAATAACTATTAAAAGAAATAAAATTGCCTGTAAATTTTCTGCAGAATAACTTGGAAATAGGGAAGGATCCAGAATCACCAATGCCTACATTTTATCTGGGCTAGTTTTTTCATCTTGTGGTAGATTGAATTATGAACTCCCGGAAAACATGTTATTCCATTCCTGTGTTGAGAACCCATTGTGGGTAAGACCTTTCGATGATGGTAATTTTAGTTAAGGTGTGACCTAACCAAAGCAGGGTGGGTCATAATGCTATTACTTGAGGCCTTATAGAAAAGACCACAGAGAGAAAGACATGGGAAGAACCAGAAGCTGGAAGTCAACAGAAATTGGAAGAGAAAGGAGAAAATTCTGCCATGTGCACTGCCATGTGACAGAAAAGCCAAGTACCACCGGCAGCCAGCAACAGAATGCCACAGTCCTTGGGGAGAAAGCATTGCCTTGGTGACATCTTGATTTTGGTCTTCATCTAGCCTCAAAACCATAAGCCAGTAAATTTGAGCCAATCTATGTTATCTATCTTGGCAGCTGGGAAGCTAAAGCACACCTGTTGAAAAGGGGGGCATGAGTGCAGGGGTGGGAATGAAGGATTTGTAATCTTTTTTATTTCTGTGGGATTTGTAGTAATGTCTTACCTTTTCATTTCTGATTTTCTTTAATGAGTCCTCTCTCCCTTTTTTGTCCGTCGTTACAGGTTTGTCAATTTATTGATCTTTTCAATGAATTAACTTTTGGTTTTGATGATATTTTTCTACTGTTTTGTATTCTCTATGTCATTTATTTCTGCTCTAATTTTTATTTCCTTTCTTCTTATTTTGGGTTTAGTTTGCTTTTCTGTTTTTTGGTCGCTCAGTTGTGAGGTTAGGTCTCTGATTTGTGATCTTTCTTCTTTTTTTCATGTAAGCATTTAGATCTGTAAATTTCCCTCTCAACACTGCCCTTGCTGCATCCCATAGTTTTGGTCTCCTGTATTTTCAGTTTAATTTGTGTCAAGATATCTCCTTATTTCCCTTTTGATTTCTTCTTTGACCCATTGATTGTTTAGGAGTGCAGTGTTTAATTCCCCTCAATTTTCCAGTTATTTCTCTATTATTGATAGCTAGCTTCATTCCATTGTGGTCATAGAAGATACCTCATATGATTTGAATATTTTAATTTATTGAGATCTGTTTTGTGTCCTATGTTCTGTCCTGAAGAATGATCATACGTACTGGAGAAATACATATTCTGATTCTGCTGCTTTTGTGTGATGTACTATATATGTCTGTTAGGTTTAGTTGGCATATAGTGTTGGTCAGTTCTTCTATTTCCTTATTGATCTTCTGTTTAGATATCCTATCCATTATTGAATGTGGTGTCTTAAAGTCTTCTAATATTATTGTAGAACTATCAGTTTCTCCTTTTATTCTGTTAATATTTGCTTTATATATTTTGGGGCTCTGCTTTAGGTGTGAATGTATTTATAATTGTTTTATCTTCCTGTTGGATTGCATGCATTATCAGTATACTCTGACCTTCTTTGTCCCTCATGAAAAAAGTTCGTTTTTTTTTCTGATACTAGTATAGCTACCCCAGCTCTCCTTTGGTTACCATTTGCATGTTGTATATTTTTCCATCCTTCTCTGCTCAACTTACCTATGTCTGTCTCAATTTAAATTTATATTCTGTTATTATACCTCACGTTTATGAGTGAACAATAACTATAAAACAAACTAAGCAATGGTGAGTTAAAAGAATTATGCATAAACACATGTGTGAGAGGGGCCTCATATCATCTAGGTTTTTTAAAAATATGAATAGAAAAAACCACACACTTTGGGTCATAAAAGGCCTGGATTTGCATCTAGCTTCAGTACTTCCTGGGTGATCAAGTCCAGGATATATTATTTCTCAAAATATCAGTCTCCTTCCCTGTAAAACAGGGCAGTGCTTATTACCTTATTCATCAGTTGTGCAGATTAGTCAAGATGATGGGTATGAACTACCTGGCAAAGTCAATTTTCATCCTATCTGTTCTTCAGAGAGTGTTGTTTGATGATGTGGGGTAGGCTAGGAACAGTTTATGAAGACTTAAATTTAGAACCATTCGAGTGTTAGAAGAGCAGATAAGTCTCACTTTGCTTTTGATTGACTCTGCCTGATCTCTTTCTTTTCCAATCATCCATTCATCCATCCATTCTTCACTTCATTCATTCATATATTTACATATATGCATTCATTCAACCTATGTTTATTGAATATCTTACAGTGTGCAATTTGCTAATGATCCCAAGATGAATGAGACAGATGGTTTTGTTTGGAATTTCTGAAGTCACTTATGAACACAAAGATGGTTCTCTGTTTCCTTAAGCATTATCTTGTATTGATGTTTACCATATATGAAGATCACATTAAAAACATAAAACATATTCTAGTATAAAAACATTTATACTAGAATCAAAGATGCCAAAAGAAACTGGATGTGTTCAAAATGGAACGTTAATGAATATGTGCATACGTGTATAATTATATTCATACTAATCCATCATCTGTGTTAAAGGTAAAATCAATATTTTCATTGTTCTGTGGCTCATTTGGCCTTTGATTACTTCTTATTTCACCAACATATCTGCAAATTTATATTATATACTGAAAATCAGCATCTTCAAAGACCAGTATGATCAGTTATTGTAGATTTAAGATTGAAAATAGTTCTGGAAGGATTATATGTCCGGGCAATTACATTGCTATTCTTAATTTTTAAATTCAATTTTAAAGTAGATACTTCACTATCTTCTGTCTGCTCTATTTGGGGGAGTACATGGTGCCAGGCCACGCTTGATGGTTTAGATTTCTTCATTAGCTCTGCTTTTCTAAAGGCATTTTAAATTCTTTGTGCTGCTGTCTGACATTTCACGTGAGGGCCACCTGGTGCTTTCTAAATGGCCAAATATTTATTTTCAGCCTCTATACTATCTACACCATGATTAATTTTCAGCTTTTAATTACTATTTTGAGTAACTTGGATTCTATTTTGCTTTTTTTTCACTTCAGAAAATCCTTTTTCACTGTTTCCAAAACATTTTAAGCATTATGAAGATGGTTTAAATACAGCAGATAAGAAATTAAGGGCATGAATTCCAAATGTATATATATATATAATTTAGTTGACCGTTTAATGAAGGTAGCAGCAATTTGTTATTATAACCTAAAAATGAGAAGAAAGAAGTTCTCTGATTCTTAGAAGCCTTTTCTATGAGTTATTAATTTGACATAGATAAATACCTAACATTTGCCCAAGGTCTAGAGTTCCCCTTATTAAAAACTGGATGCACATTGATTTTGCTCTAGTAAAGTCTTATTTAGATGCTACAATTAGGACAAAGATACTCAAGCCTGGCTGCATTGGTTGTGCTATTTATGAAACCCTTGCTTTAGGGTCAGACTGCAGGTAAACATCACCCAGAAGAGCTTCTAGCCTTTTAATATATTGTTTGAAGAAGAAATTGGAACTGTAGACTGCTTTGGAACATACCTGAGACTGCAGGAAAATTTTATTACTTTTTATGCGAGATGACAATTTTTGAAGAAGCTTAAAATTTACACTAATTACTATATGTATTCATCTGCTTGTGGCAACTGCTTGAAGAAAGATGGAAATAAAATGAACATTTTGGGTCATTTCGATGCAAACATTTTCCCATTTTGAGAGGAAAAAGATAAAGCATATTTGCTAAATGCGGTAATAAAAAGTATGTTTAAACACTCACAATGTTTATATTTTGAAACACTATGTACTTAAATTTGTAATAAAATTTATACATTTTGGATGGGCCACAGTGGCTCAGCAGGCAGAAATCTTGCCTGCCGTACCGGAGACCTGGGTTCCATTCCCGGTGCCTGCCCATGCAAAAAAAAAAATATATATATATATATATATATGCATTTGCAGTTAAGTCTGAAGCACAGAGTAGGTTCAATAAAGCATTTTGTGTACAAGTATAAAGTTAGCAGAAAATTATTGTTTATAAATTTTTCATGTCTTCCCGTAAATCACCTGAGGACACATATATTGAAAAATTTTTTTCATTGGACTGATTAATATTATGACCCAGTTGAGTTTAACTTATTTTATGTACAGATCCCAGAGGCCTCTGGGTGCACTTATTTGGATCATTTATTATACATTCTTTAAGCCCTTTTTCTGATTCTCACATAACTCAGAATTGCATTGTTATATTTTTCAAAAGCATTTTATACAACTAAGTTTGATTAATATGAAATTAACTTTGCACTCTTCTTATTTGGAGCTACTTAATGATTTGCTGCTTCATTTCCTCCCTCTGAACCAGTACAGCTTTACTTTTACTTAATTAGAGCAATTAAATCCAACTGTATGCTCTTTCCTAGTAGATGTTTATTTCGGTCAGAGTGCAACCAAAGAAACAGAACCAGTAGGTAATATATGTGAAGAGGTTTACTGCAAATAATTGGCTCATGCCATTGTCAGGGCTGAGAAGGTAAGTCCTAAATCTGTAGTTCAGAAGGTCAGGTAGGGCAGGTTCAAACTATAGGGAAGGAGCCAATGCCATAGTCTAAAGGTGGAATTTCTTGTTCTTCTGAGGAAACCTCAATTCAGCTCTTAAAGCCTATGAACTGATTGATTGAGGCCCACCCATATTATCTAGGGTATTCTCCCTGACTGAAAGTCAATTGATTATGAACTTTAATCACATCTACAAAATACCTTCACAGCAACACCTAGATTAGTGTTTGATTCAATAACTGGGGGCTATAGCCTAGCCAAATTGGTACATAAAACTGACCATCACAGTATTTAAATGCAAAGCATTTCAGATTCAACAAAACTAATTTGAGACATATACCTGTTTGTTTGATAACAGTTGATGCCACTTGTTCCTTTATTGTTGCAACAAAATGCATATTGTTAGAAAGTAAATGTCTAGATCCCTCCTATCATAGCTAAAGAAAAGGGCATTAGAGAGATGCTATGAGCTATTGTCAGAGGTTTTCTGCTCTGCTTCCAAGGCAGGCAGGTGGCTGGATTGTTCCAGGAGCTCAAAGTACATCCACCCTAATATATTTTGGCTTCTCTCTAGCTCCTCCCAACTAGCCTTTCTGAAGGGCCATAATAAGTAGAGAGGGCTTTCCTTGGCTTCTCAGAGTGTGTTTGGCTGAATGATTATCTAGGTTTAAACAGTGGTTTTGGAAGCCAAAGGAGGCCACCCTGAGCTTTACCAGGAATACCTTTGATGAAAGAGCAATTCCCTAGAAGTTGCCAGAAAATGGGATCAGGGGGCTGGATATTTGACAATATTAGATGACCACTACATTTGTTTGCTTTCTGCCCAACCTCTTAAGAATAAAAGCTTGGAGGTACAGACTGTCTTTATATCCACAGAGCATGTCATAGTGGCGGGCATATCATCTAGGGTCCCAGCAGGAAACAGTACACTCAAATTACAGTAATTCTAAGAGGGGTTAATAAAAGGGCCTATTTTTAAAGTTGTGGACAGGCTTTAAGGAAACCCGAATGATAGTGCAGTACCCTATAGCCGTTATACCCAGGCTGAGGGATTAGAGGAGGGAGGGTTTCCTAGAAGTCAGAAGGAAAGTCTGTGAGGGATGGCTGCACTGATAGATGCTGTAACCACTGAAGGGAAAACCAGTCATTTGGAGAGGAAGCTGGGGGCGGGGTGGGGGCGGGGAGATATAAGTACCCTAAGCCTGAAAATATACCTCACACTCTCCCTTTGACCACTGCTGTGGTTCTCCTCAACTAAACTTACCAGAAATCAGAGGGCCGAGGAGTCTGTTGATCGAGTATCTTTGAGTGGATCTGCAGGGAAAGGAGAGGTAGTAAGCACCTCATTAATGTTATAATGTTATAAACAGCTCTTACCAGTTATGGGGACTTAGACATATAGTAAATTTCTCAAAGTCTCAGTTTCTCATTTGTAAAATGGGATAGTCATGGTTACCTAGCTATGCTGTTTCAGGGAAGAGAATATATATCAATGACCTTTAACAATGAGTGGCATTTACTATAATAGTAGCTGTTGTTATTATGATAATTCCACCATCATTGTTATCTTTACTAACTCATAAATTAGATATGAGGTTCACATGAAAAAGACATAGAAGATTCAAGAAACAGCTTCATAATAGTCTTACTATCTTACTTAAAAGAAAAAAAAAATATATATATATGTGCAAATAACCATCTATTTTAACTCAAGCTCTGGTCATCAATAAGACAAAACCCCCATTTCGCCCAAATGCTCCCCTGTGGCCATACAGTTCCACTTTTCCTTCAGTCCAGTTAAGACCACCCTCACCCCACTCTGATTCTGACACTCCCCTTCTCCTTAGGGCACTCAGAAAAGAGAAGCACGAAAGAAGATTAGTAAACTACACGAGTTTAAACTCCATTTCCCTTCTCTCTATCTTATGGTGGAGAAATTAATTAAAGGCAAAATGGCCAAAAAATTTGAGATTCGCAGTGAGAAACTGACACAAATGAACGCTGCCTGGCAGTGTTCTCTATTACTCCTATTTGATTTGTTTTCATTAAAGCTGAGTATTGGGCCCATAATAACATTGTGATGGAATAAATATGCCTACATTTGTAGTGTCTCTTCTCTAGAATAATTATGATTATAAGGGAGGATTTACCATACTCTATTCAAAAATTTAGATCACTAGTCAAATAGAGAGCCAGATAAAAACATATCTTAAAAATTCATCTCAGAAAAGGCTCAGAGGTATCTGGGTTGTCTCTACAAGAAAGAAACCTGCACCTTCGAGGACCTGCAGTTGAATGTGAACTTAGAAAGAAATTCTTACTGGTTCCTTATGAAGAGAGCTCCATGCTGTCTGCATGCATGAGTCTCCTGGCTGCGAATAAAACCAGGTTGGAGGTTTTGCTACAGTTTATTATATTATACCTATGAATGATTCATGTGCCATCTGTTGACCACAAAGTCAGTTAAGGAATCCTAATAAATGCATGATTTCCATTTCCTCAGGTTAAACAGCACTGGCATTTACAACCTTCCCGAGCAATAAGATGCTATTAAAAATATAACTGACAGTTATGGGTCTTTGCTGTTCCTAAGCATTAATCACCTAAAAGCACAGTATCAGATATCTGCATTTCTATGACTACCAGCTACAAAATGTTGGCAATATATTAAACTTCAATTACTTTTTATATCTTATATTCACATGGAAAGACTTAAATAATGACTCACGAAGACAATTTCAAATAAATATGGTTATTCACCCTGGAATTTTCTCTTGCAATGGCAATAATTATTAACAATGTAACGCTCTTCTCTAAGGCAGTAATTTTTGGCAGTTTAGTTCTTATTCAGAGTGTACTGAAGATGTGATTATTACGAGTACCTCTGTCTTCCCTAGTGTGTAGTTATTTGTGTATTGATTTGACTCCTTTTTATTGGATAAAAACAGCACAATATTAGCAGAAGGATAGGATTTTAAAGTATCTTTTACACAAAATGATTTTAATATAGCATTAAACTTTAAAATGTTAATTTAGCCTGAGTTACTTTGAAAAATCTTAAATGCTGCTTTTATGACCTTCTAATCATGCTATCCAAAATGAGGAAATAAATATACTTTTAAAAATAACAAATGCCAATCTGATGTCTCTTATTTTGATGTTTTTGTTTTGGTCATTCTCAACATATTTTGACGTAGGGACATGTTCATATCACCCTTTGGTAGCTGGAAGTGAGAATGCACTAGAAGCTCACACAAGTGGCTTAAGAAATGGAGATATGTGTCATAGAAATTCAGACACACCGTACCCTTGGGCTGGCCACTAACCTGCCATTTGCTTCTCTCTCCTCCCCTCAGTACCCTCATCTGATATGAGAGAATGGACTTTTTTTTTTTCATAGCAGCAACAGAGCTGGATTCTATTGGTGAGCAACTTCTTTGGATCTGAAAAAAATCCGTGCCCTCAAGGTCTTGACTTTTTTCAACTGACTTAAGCAATGTGATTCTGTTTATTGGACTGACTTTGTGTTTTGAAAGTAAAAGATAATAAAATACATGTATAGTAAGACCCCAATGTTGTAAATGAATAGAGAATGTGTATATGTGTGTGTTTGTGCTTGTTAAGAAAAAGAAAAAGTCTAAAAGGAATGCTCCTAAATACTAAAAACACTGATCTCTGGGTGATTTTTTTGTTGATTTTCTCTTTTGTACTTTATTTTTTTAATTTCCTTTAATCATATAAATAGATTATTTTAAAAAGAAAAGAAAGTGCTCACTCCCTTCCTCACCTTATCACCAAGGAGCACATCCAAAGAAAACACTATAGAAGTTGAAAGAGGAGGTGTGCACTGAGGGCAAGTCTATGCCAAGGACTGCCAGGGTTCAAAGTGGCAGCTTTAGGCCAAGCACATGACTTAGTCTACACACTGCGAGCACATATGTCAAAGCTCACCTAAACCAGGCTCCCAGAACCTGACAGGTGGGCAGAGCACATGGTCCTTGGGTGGGGACGCCCTCTAGCTCTAACAGGTGCATTCTCTCCACTATTAGATCCTGACCTGGTGTTTGTTCATTGCACATGGAGCCAGGGCAGAGTCCATTCTTACAGGCTGACTGCCTTTGGCATCCATCCCACAAGAGGAATAGCACTGCCTCTATTAAAGTGTTTGACCAGAAACTTTGGGTTAAACATAACTGGTAAAGCTAGCCTTGCAAAGCCTATTGAAGAAATAAGCCCATAAATCCTATTGAAATGGAGAGAATAAAACCCACAAACTGTTAGACTGTTTAACTTCTAGGTCAACTTTTATTCTTCTATCCTTTGTACTTTCTGACCTCTTCATTTGTGCTTTCTTCAGAGTGAACCTTCCCAGACCTGCTTGAAAAAATCTCTTCCTCCTACTTCCCAGAGGCTCATGCTGATCCAGGCTCTAGCTTTCCCCTCCTTTGTGTTTGTGTGGGGATGCTTTCATTCATTTATCACTGTCTATGGAGCTCCATTGGTATATGTCTAAGGTTCTGTGCAAGGCAGATGTCCTCATAGAAACATAAAAGCAACCTCCATTTGTTAACAAAAAGGCTCTCCATCCCTCACCTCAATAAGACCTCTTAGAGATGAGTTCATGGTATGGTTACAACTATAAACTTAGTCTTCTAGGTGTAGCTCTAGACCCAGGCTTGGTACCATTTTACTATAATGAGGACTTAGCTGAGACCTTAGGTAAAATAAACTGCTTCCACGAAATTGGTCATGATCATCCAATCCTCAACTATCCAAATAGAAACACGGACAAGCTGTCTTTTGTACATTGATGTATATCGGAGTCATGTGATGCTGAAATTTTTATTTGGCCTGGATAAGGGTGTTGGTATAAAGTCACTGAAGAGGTACCACCTCAGTTTGGGACATTAAGATTACAGTGGGTGGTGAGCAGTGTGGACAGTGAGGTGTCCACTTTGTGAATTTGACTGGTATCTCCCACAGCAGCCTCTTACCTGTCTGTCATTAAGTAACCTTAGGGCTGTGCAAAGTGAGTTATAGCCCTTCCCCGATTCAATACATCCTGTCTCTATTACCTTGTAAAAATAGCTGTGCACTGCCTAAGATATGTTCTGCCTAGGATATGATTCCTCAATGCCATATACATGTATTGCTACAGTCTTCCCTGAACCTTGGCCCAAACCTGGCCATGTGCCAATTAGGAACAGGACTTCATAGAGATCACTAAGGAATCAATTCCTTACAGCTGTAATTTGATCCCAGCTGTAATCTGATCACTGAAATTGAATTCAGTGCTCCAGTGTTTAGGTGGGCAGCTCCATGATCTTATTAAAGATATTTATTTAGAAGGAAAGTGCTTCATAATTTATCCATGTGTTTTATTGGGTTTTGTATTGATTTGTAAAAGACGTGACTGGAATCTTCATGTATGTCACCTAGATTCCCTAGCATCTTTTATGTTCTAAGTTGTAGCACTTTTCTATTTTCACCGTGATATTTGATGCAGGATTTGCTTATTACCCCACTTTTGAAAAATGGTATATAAAGGGGGAAACCCTAAATCATGCAAGGAGTGGGTGAACCCATCTATAGGAATTGCTGATGGGTTAATTGTGCATTGAGCGTTAACTGCTGAATGAAAACAACTCAATAGCAGTGGAATGCTTAAGGTCTGAAGTTTTTAACACACTAGAGCTTTTTGGAAGCCTCAACCCAGATTTTTCATGAGTTTGTCCCTCTAGGGATTTGCAGTGTTTAATAATTAATACTAGAATGCTGACTTGCCAAATGTGGTCATATGAACAACTTTCTGTCACACATTTTTCTAGAGGGTGCAGACCACATTTATTTCATGACATTATTAGGTCATTTAAAAATTGCAAGTAAATTGGCAATTGATTATATTTTCAAATGAATGAAGTCCCCACATAAATACCTTGTCACCTTTAATTAGCATCAGCATGATACTTTATTTTTTCATCATGATACTTTTATAATGAAAAATAAAGTCAGTGATGAAAAGATGTTTACAAGATGTTTAAATAATTCAGTGATAGAATTCAGTGAAAGCCAATCACTGTGGTTGGTGCTGAGAAACGGAAGGTGAGCACAGGAGAACCACAGAAGGTGTAAAGTAAAAACTGGAACCCAGGCTTTGAAGGAGAAGGGTTGTAATGCTGTCTTAAGTTGATCTCCCTAGAGGCAGAGCCAGAGACAGGGATTCCGATGCATAAAATTTACTGGGGTAGGGCTCTCAGAAGGAACTGTCAGAATCATGGTAGGGAAAGGAATGTGTGGTCTCAGGGGGACTGAGTTTCAGCCTGATCCCACAGGGAGCTCTGGAGCATGAATTACACCACAGAGTTTGCTTCACCTTGAGGCTGCCCCTTACCCCAGTGCATCAGTCCTAGGTTTGCCCTGGGATGGGGCTATGTCCTCTTGGGCAAGGGGGCTCCCATTAGGCCAAGGTCTGTTTTCTAAAGAAGGGGAAAGCAACTGAGAAAATGGATGCTGCTAGTCGGAAGGGGCTATGGATGGGTCACCAACAGCATCTACTAGAGATACTAAGAGAACATATTATCCAGAGTGCCTTTTTAAAAACCTTCCAATGGCCGCTCATTCTTATCAGAATAAGCTCCCCGAAAAGGATGGTGAAGGTCTCTGGGACCTGTTCCTTGCTCTGACTTCTTCTCCTAGATATCTCCAGATCAGTGCTCATTGCTCAACATGGTACTCATTATTGCTATGGTTACCTTGTTCTGGCTTGATTTTCATTTATCTTTTGTATTTTAGCAGCAACATATATTTTGGATGTTATTTCACATTTCATCAGTGTGTGTTGAGGCACCTGGCATTGTTGCCTTATGTTTGTATTCCAGAGATCTATAAGTGTACCAGAATTTTGCTTTATATTAAAACTTGACATATGGTATCACTTTTCTGGCTTCAGAGAAATCTTTTTTTTTTCCCACCAAACATCAGAATTTACTGAATCCATTTGAAATTGGCCCAGAGACAAAGCTATATAAAAAAGAGAGAGAATCTTTGAGGTTAAACTTTTTTCTTTTTTAATTTCACACAAGAAGACTAATACATACAGTGAGCATCCTTATTCTTATATCCTTGTCTGTTGCATCTGCTATCTTTTCACGTTTAGGTTTATCTCTTTATTCTATGCTGTGTGGCTTTTTTCACTTTTCTTTTTCAAAATTAATGCTTTTATTATTTGACATCTGTTACTGTTTCTGTTTTCGTTCTTCACCCTCTTGAGTTCTATTTTAGCCCTCTGCATTCACTATATAGAAAATCAAGGGAGCTTATTAAAATCTTGTTCTTCATCAAAACATTAGCTGTGTCCTGCATCACCTGTTGCTGTGGGAAACCATTTCACGCTATTCACGAAGTTGGGGTCTTGGGGCAGAGAGGTCCTCTGTTAATGACATTGTGATCTCTTCCTTTGAGATATCTTGAATCCCTTTCATTGTGTGCCTGGCTACTAGATCTGAAACACTGTCAAGTTTCTGAAGCGATCATTTTACCTGGCACATTTGCTCCAATTACAGGAATGTATGTTACTCACAGGATATGGCCCAAAGGGCTAATTTAACATGGGAGGTTAGAAGACATCAACAAATGATGATGGAGGGCCTACTGTGTGCCATTCCAGGGGAAAGCCTTTGACACATAGGAAGAGCTCAAGACATATATGTAGGCTGAATAAAAGTGAACTGACTGGATTGAAGAATGAACAAATGGGAGGATAACAAAAAAGTTTGAAGAACCCCAACTACTAGAAGAGGGAGCAGATCTGCAGACACACGATGACAGTCAACTGTAGCATACCAGAGGAGGTGAATAAGAGTTGAACAAGACTATTTGGGGCTACCCAGTCACAGTCTGTTGGCAGCAACACTCATGTCTTTCAGGGGCACCATAGGCATTTATGTAGGATAAGAAGTTGAATACTTGTAGATAGGTTTGATACCCTAGCACTAATAATGGGGTTCTCAGTTTTATTACCAAAGAAAATCACCAAAAGGACCACTTAAAAGCTGCTTTTAAACATTATTTACAAATACTTGATGGCCTTAATTGTATTACATGACAGTAATTGCTAATCATTGTACTCCAGAAGCTTAGGAGCTGCCAAGTCGCTTGGGAACTATACAAATATTTTCATAACAAAATTAGTAATTTCAGCATCATAAAATATCTAGTATGGAAACTAACCAGTAAACATTGTTAATCTTAAAAAATATTTTTAAAAGACCAGGGGCAGGGGTAAGTCTTCTCAGTATCTGCCCTACAACCAAATTTTCTTGATACCTGAAAAAGGATCCTAATTACTAGACCATGTTTCCCTTGAAAATGGGATCTTGAAAACACTTTCTGTTCTCTAAGGCAAGAATATATAGTAGCACATTGGTAAAAACTTTCTGGATTTGGCAAATCTGGCAAAACCTCAAATAGGAAGAGATATCAACTCCATTTTCCATAAGCTTGAGTACCTAAAACATTATTTTCAACATATCATAGAAAGAAAAGCATTTGTGATGAATGGGTGCTAAGTACTTCACCAAAAATTAGAAATCTTTATAACTTAAAGCAATCATAGACACTTATTTCTTCAGAAATCTTTTTGAAATTTTGCTTTTGATGAGGCTTAATCCATAACTGAATACCATTGCCAAATATAAACTTGAAATACGGGTTTCTGGTATTTTAAAAGGTTGGCCTGGATTAGATTTCATCCTTTCTGTAATCCAGTTTCTTTATCCCTGCCAGAGCCTGGGTTGTGTTTGGGGCTGTACATTAAGCATCAGATCAGGTAAATGTGAAATAGCACTGCCATAGAAAAAAGAAAATCTCAAAACAAAACAAAGCAAAAGGTAACATTCATCTTCTTGATCAAAACTATATTCTTTGGGCATCATATATATGTGTGTGGATATTTATGCTACTTTGCTGTGTAACATAATTTTTCAACCTGGAAGTCTGAGTAACATGATAATTACTGATTAGAAATACTCTCCATCACGAATTACTATGCTTGAATTATTATGACCCTGCTGATTTTAGTTCATAAATCTTCTCCTGTATTCCATATCATCATGATAACTGATCTATTTACTTATTTATTCAACAAATATTTCCGTATGTTACTGGGTCCTGTGGGAAGGTTGGGGATGCAGTGGTAAGCTACTCAGCAAATCCCCTGCCTTAGGATATTCTAATAGAGAAGACAACCAGTGAACACATGAATAGATATATAAAGTCATTAATTACAGATTATGATAAAGGCTGGGAAGGAAATAAAGACGCTCCAAAATAGACTTAATGGGGAAGCATTTTTTTTTATTAATTAAAAAAAATTAACTAACACAACATTTAGAAATCATTCCCTTTTTTTGGGGGGGGGAAGCATTTTTTAAAAGACTTGAAGACATTAACTCTGTATGTCATTTGATTTCTCTATATAAACACCCAAATGTGGAATTTAATTTAGACTTAGGTACTAGGCAAATACATATACTGTGAATAATGATCTTCCTTCCTTTGTGAAACTGAAATGTATGTAATTTACTCAGTTTCTCTTTTTTGCTCTGCTGTCAGGAAGCCTGGAGAAAACCTTGCTCAATGAAAGCACTAGAGTATGACTTCTGGCTAGTATATTTGTGCATCAGATGAGCTAAACACCACCCCAGGTTCCCCAACCCCCATTCCAGAGGTTTGCTTGAATAATACCCAGGTAGTTCTGCATCAGGCCAGGCCAGCCTGGATAGACTAGAGAAGAGATTTTTCAGGCCAGAGCAAAGATATTTGAAGGAGAGCTTTTCAGAACTTACGGTATGATGTGCAATGTAACCCACACCTCTGCTTTCTGCACAAAGCTATAAGTAAAATGGATATTACTCAGTAATATTTTTGGGGAATTGGATTTGTGCTTTT
Organism: Tamandua tetradactyla; assembly: GCF_023851605.1. Taxonomy (NCBI): domain Eukaryota; kingdom Metazoa; phylum Chordata; class Mammalia; order Pilosa; family Myrmecophagidae; genus Tamandua; species Tamandua tetradactyla. The sequence continues at coordinate 47,202,642 of NC_135341.1, read as the reverse complement.
GGGATGCAGCCAAGTATTGAGGCTCCCCTGACACTGGCCATAGAGCTTTAGCATATGTCCCAAAGGGGTCAGTCTCATTCTGGGTTTACTCGGTTCCTGTTCCTTTCATCTCTTCTCTTTATTACTATTTACTTTATTACTATTACTGTTACATCTCTTCTCTTTATTACTATTTTCCATTATTCTATTTTATTTATACATTTGCAAATGAAAACACTGGTGGTAACCACAAACAAATCTCTCTTTTAACTTTCTTCCCTGAGAACCTGAGTCCTGATAGGCAAACAGAACTGGGTTTAAACCCTTGCTCTGATGCATATCAACCCCATCTTTCGGCAAGATATTTGGCAGCAAAGCTGTAGTGCCCTGCCAAAACCCCCGTTATCAGGCCAATACCCATTCACAGTGACTCTGAGCATCGGCTGCTGATGGCTCAAACTTTTCCCATCTCAGGAGAATTTTCCTCCCTGCAGATGACAACGCCTTTGGATGGGAGAGGGCAACTTCCCACAGACTTGATTGACTAATACAAAGGTGCGAAAGCTGGGTCCCCTTGCCTGGTGGGACCACTCTATGATCTAATTCATAATTTCCAAGCTCACTGTAGGATCAGGTTGAAGTTCCTCTAGTTGAGACCATGTCTGTCCTTATCTTAGACTACCTCCCCTTTCCTTTCCTGACTCCTTTACTCCCTTTCTCCTATGAGCACGCCTACAATAGATCATGTGCCCAGGAATCCATGTTTCAGGCTTCGTTCTTTGGGCATCTCTTTTCTTATCTATAAAATAAAAATAATTAATCACTCATAGTAGTATTTTGAAGCTTAGGTGAATTTATATAGTATTTAGAAAGACTTTAAAAGCAGGTATTAAGAGCTGGCATTTACTGTTATTATTATGATTTTCAGCCACACCCCAGAAATTTCTGAGAAATGTTCAGAAACTAAACTCTTATTGAAAGCATTTCAGAGTGTCTTGTTATTCATTCTGATTGCTCTAGTTATCATGTTCCAATAGATGGCACACATTCCCATAGCTAAGTGATGGGCTTTTCCCAGTTTCTTAGTGCAGGACCCTAGTGGACTGTGAATAAATTGTAGTTGAGGACAGCAGGTAATGAACTAGAACTCTTTCAGCCAAAAGACAGCTTTATATAAAGATAAATCTAAGCTTCATTCTCAGCATCTTCTGGCAACCTTCAGAAACAAACCACTGGGACCAGTTTTTTTCAGAACATGTGTCCCTATTTCCTTAAGGCTTGGGTTTTAGAACCAGATGGAAACTTAGAGAGATCTCTGCTCCAACCTGATCTTTCCAAAGGAAAAATTCGGAACTCGGAGAGATGAAGTAACTTGTTCACTGTCCCACACTGAGTGAGAATTGAATTCTAATCACTCCTTACTTCCAACTTCTAGCTCAGAACTGCTGGCCTCTTAAGCATAGATTCTTTCTCTAGAAACAGCTTGAACTTATTTAATTTCCTTTATTCTTAATTATTTACTACCTTCTTGTTAGTCTTCTCCTGGCTCATTCTCCTCTAGCTACCCTGTCTTCTTACTGTTTCTCCAGCACAATGGACAAACTTCCCTCTCTAGGAATTTTACACAGGTTATTATTCTGTTTTCTTGGCATGCCCTTCCCCACACTATTTTCCAGTCCTTGTTCATAGTGTTACTTTCTCACTCTATTTCATGTTGCAGATCCCTACCATTAGCACTACAAATCCCCCCTTACTCTGCTCTACTTTTTGCTTTCCATAGCACTTACCACCTTCTATCATACTATAGAATTTACTTATTTATTATTTAACATAATGAATTTAAGCTCCCTGAAAACAGGGATCCTTGTCTGTTCTGTTCATCCATGTATTCCATGTACCTAGAACATTTGTACATAGCGCATAGGTGTTCAGTGAGTGCCCGTTGAATTAATTAACCTGCAAAAATGAATGTCACCTAATGGAAGGGCCATTTGCTCTACTGTGCAAGTAAACTCTCTGTGAGGGTTGAGGAGAGGTTGAGCAAATTTTCTGTATTCCATGAAAGACCATGCCACTGCTGCCTTAACACTCCCTGTCACCTTGTGTCATCATCACAATTAGTCAAGAGACCAGTCTCGAGAGAGGATGTAATAATCCCTTACCCCTGTCCCTTAACAGATCATGAGAATCCATCCCATTAATTCTCTCATACCCCTTTACCTCACTCATCCTTACAAATCCAAGCCTCCTCCATCCCTGGACTCTTCTTTACATACAGTTCAACCTCCACTCTGATTTCATCTCTACCGCCCCCATTCCCAAACCCTTCTACTCTACCTTCTTTTCACTGTCATCAGCAGTATATGCTTCTTGTCCTTAGCCTCTTCTCTGAGATCTGCCATCTTGCCTGCTCTGAAGCCTGTCTCTCCCCCACCAGGATACCACTACCCTGCAGTTTTTTTAAGTGGTGGCTGTTTCTTCCTTACTCCATTATAACCCTTGGCCTATTCCTCATTGCTACTCCAGACCAGAACTCCAAGTCCTTCGAAACACTTGCCACCTGAAGATGCTGCCACCATCCATCCTTGTTCTAACCAACTCTCAGCATGTAGCCAGTCCTTCTTTCACAGAGCATTTCTTTCTGTGGATCACTGTCTTAGCTCCCTGTGACTCTGCATCTTTGGTGACTTCAGCATCCCTGCAGTGACCCATCCCGCATCCGTGTCTCTAGATTCTTTGTCTTCATTAATTTTCCCCTCCGTGGACATTCTGTAGTCCTTGTATTCCTCAGTAGTGCCCAAACTCCAAATTCTTGACTGCAAGCATTGACTCTTTGACCACCATTTCCTTTCTTTTAATGGTCCCATTCCAAAAATTCTTCATCCTGGCAATCTAATGACTTCCACTATTTTGTTGTCAAGGATACCTTCCTGTCCTTGATTCATCCTTCCTTAGGTTGGACCCCATGATCTATCAGTATCTTTGTTCCTTTACATTCACCTTCAGTCCTTTCACATTTTGTCTGCGGTCATACTCACCTGATCAACCACAGCCCCTGGGTGATCTCTAGGCCCCATCTGTACTTCTCCCTGCACCTGCACAGCTGAGTGTAGATGGAGGGAAATGTACCACCATGCTGACTGAACCTACTTAGAATTTATGACCATGAAAGTGAGTGGTCCCTGAGCCTTGCTGGGCAATCCTAAATAATTTCCCTTGTCAATCCTTCTCCCACTCTGTAAGATGACTAGTTTACACCTTCTCTTTTCTTCTCAACCCTCCTCACCCCTGCTGTCTTCTCACTCTCTGCTAATTACATCTTTTCTTAATTCACTGAAAAATAAAAGCAATTGGAAGCAAACTACCTCCACTTCCCAGTACTGAATCTGCTGCTGTGGCTTCCTTCCCACTAGAGCAGATGACAAATGCTGTGCATGAATAGCAGTGACAGATTTATGGGCAGATTCACTTAGTCCCAGCACCTCTGGGTCTGACAGGAATGGGCACAGCAGTTCGGACTCTTGATTTATAAAACTTTTACCCCGGGCCAACCTTCTTAGCCTTCCAAGACTGTTGAACTTCCATTTACTTTCTTTACTATGATTTCTTTTAAATAATGACATTTTCCATTATGTGGCCACTTAATTTTAACTTACCTGCAAAATGGCTCATAAAGTACAAACACTTCTTTTCAAACAAGCAGTCCCAGAACTTACAAATGTAAACTTTAAAATGTTATAAATAAATGTAAAACACTTGGTTACAACAGTCTGAAGTATTGTCTTCCATAAAGACAAGTCTGAATGTTTCTAATTAAATTACTGGTAGCATTTCAAAACTCCAGCAGTATTGCTGGGAAATTGTGGAAGCGTGGTACTACAGGAACATCTGCTCTTCCATAAAGCTTCCTTCCCGTGGCATAGCAGACTTGTGGCTTAAGTTGTAAACCAAAAACTGATACAGACTTGACCCCTCCCCCCAATTATTTAAATCACCCATGAAGATATGTAACATCTCTCAAACAGTCCAGAGCTGGTTTTCTGGACATGTTATGGGAAAATGTGCACTGTATTTTTACACACCTAGGACGTGTGTCAGGTACTTGAACTTGGTTATCTGTAACTTGCTCTCTTCCCTCCCTAGTGTTTTGTGAGGGTAAAAGCCTGACTATAAGCCAAGAGTGCTGAGATGGGTATAAAGTCCCACCTGTGTGTTTAGCCATCCCCACAGATGGCCCTGGGCAGCCGACGATCTTGGTGGCTCTCGTCTCCTGGGAGGTTTCATAAGTGTAAATTACATATGCTTGCTAATTTTTCTTAATGATGCTCTTATCTTAGAAACAGAAAGAGTAAGCTTTCTTCCACTATGAATCTGAATACCTGAATATTCTAGGAAAATGTTAGAAGCTTCTGCATTTCAATTATAATTTTTATAAATTCCTTTTATGATTATTTTCCAAAGCATAGTAGGCTGGTAGACTGAATGAATTTGGGTGGTATGTGAAAGAACAAATTTTTGTATTAATAGTTAAGTTTTTGATTTAATATATATATATATATTAGAAAAATATAACAAACACATCTAGCCCAATATTTCATGGATGTAAATGCTTAGAATTAGCCAAAAGGATAATATTTAAGAAAATATTTAAGTGAGTTGATAAAAAAATATTAAGTAAATAGTAATAGAGTAGATATGTAGATTTGGCAAAAATTTTGAAAGTAGTTGTCTACAGGGTCACAATGACACAGAAATGATCTCAATGAGCACAGGCCATCAGACACAGAGTTTGTTTAATGGGCAGAGTATGTAGAAACTTTAGGAGTTATCTCTATAAAACAAGGAACAACTTGACATATTCATATATGGAGAGATTTTCTTCTCAGGTCTCCAAGTCCCCTTCACTGGAAATAATAGTTGACAATGATACTGCTCATGCAGAATGGGGATGTAATTGTGGTAAACTGTAGTGAATGCCTAGAAAATCTTACCACGGGATGATGACATCTTGAAGGCAAAGATTCTGCAAGAAACACTAGAATGAAGAATAGGATGACAAACAGGAATGGGGCAGAAAAGGTGAGAAAGAAATAATGATTAAGGTAATGGTTTAGGATGACCCATCATGATATAAAATAAGCCAGTAACCTGCATCTGCATTTTTGGCTGGCTGTGCATGGCTTTGGTACCCTGTCTCTGAATGACAGCCTGTGAGATATCTTCAGGGGTTTTATAGAGAGTGGACATGTTCATGTGAGGGCAGGACAGGAGATAAAAAACAGACTTGTGAGTAAGGACCCCCTTTGGGGATTTCCAGAAATGATAGAAGTGCTGAGGGCCTGTACATACATAAGTTGGGTCTCTTGACAAAAGTCAAACATATATGGAGAGCCTCACTGAGCAACCAAGAGTGTCACCTGCACCAGAGGTGATCTCAGCAGCAACAGGTACCTGCAGTGGATTTCCAGGTGAAACTGAGAAAGGCATTCTTAGCTGAGACACCAAGAGGTGGTTAAAACAGTATAAGAACATCTAGGTAGCTGATCCCAAGCAAAATCCAGACTCCATCTACTGTTTGAAGCTTCTGCGAGCTTACCTTGTTTGTAGAATAACCTGTATCATACCTTCATCTGTAGCCTTCTTCTGGGTCTGAAGGGTCCAGCATCCTTACTGAAGATATTGAATTTGGTGGAAGAGCAATCATGACTCTGGGCACAGCAGCAAGCTGCTATAGCACATTGACTATAGAATGAGAAGTATCTTGCAAGATACGTCATTGGCACTTTTAAGGCTTTTGATAAGCATATGAACTTGATCCTCTGTGATTGCCATGAGTTAGGGTAGATCAAGCCAAAGAATGTCAAGCAGGTAGAGCTTTCAGAAAAGCAGATTTAGGTCTGCTGTGGCTATATGGAGAGAACTTGGTTTCCAAAACAGTGGAGGGTAACCCCCCCCACACACACACACACACACAAAGATATTACTGGCGTTGCTTGGGTACCATTCGCTGAAGCTGCAAGAGGCCCTGGATTTGGCAGGGCAGCTGGCAGAGGAGTTACCAGTTGGTGTCCCAATTCCCCAGATGCCTGCTGGATTAGCAGACCTTGTCCAAGGGGTTGGACAGCCATCCCATAGGTTCCATCTTCCCAGGCAAGAGGCATGGTAGCAGCTGCCGCAGTTGCTGCTACTGCCAGCATTGCTGGAACTCCGACACAGTACCCAACAGGTCAGGAACCCCATCCCCACTTGTGGGAAGAGCAACCCCTCCTCAAGGCATTATGGCTCTTGCATGTGGTATGATAACATATGACCCACCAGTTTGGCTTACCCTGCTCCAGGAATGCAAATAGGCTTGTCTCCTCCAAGAAAAAGACTCCATCCACCAGGAATTCAAGGTCCATCCACCCAGGAATGCATCCACCAAGATCCTAGGATACTGTTCATCCCTTCTAGTCACATTTTCTTGCAATGTGTCTTGTAAAACTATAGAGTGTTTGTGAGCTTTTTGTCACATCTTTGCTGCAGTACTATTAGCAAATAATAAATGCAAAGAGCAATTTAAAAAATTCCATGCCTTTTTTCTTAATTACAACAATTTTTGGTTTTATGGTTAGCTCTTTATATACTTTTTTCCTCAGGTCTTGTTGGCATTCTAGATATAATCAAAGATGCATCACCAAACGAGCCGGGTCCACATTTGTCTGTTATTGGAATTATCTTGTTCTTGCTTCTGTTTCTGAAAGTCTTACATCCTGACTTCTGGCCACACACATGGAGCAGCCCCCAAATATGGATCACTCCCACTGTCAGTTTTCTTTGGTTTCCAGAGGTAAGGTGACAAAACAGTGTTCAGTAGCTCCAGTGTGGCCTCATGCTTTCTGAAATTCAAAGATTCCTCAAGGTTGCTTGGAAACCCTCTTATTTATTGATTACTCTATAACATTTAGCACTGAACTTCTGATGTACTTGAAGTCCCAACCTCAAACCCTGCAGACCCCATTTCTTGGCACACAACTCCCCCTACTTTATAACAGATGTACTATCGCATGAGTGACGCAGAGTTCTCAACCAATCTCCCCTGGCTCCACCCAAGTGCCCATTTGAGCTTTTGCTCTTGTTTAGGTTTCTGGTTAATATTCATAGCCTCCATCTCTTCCCTGCTCTCTGACATAATAATTCCTCACAATCTGTCTTGTTCCATGGCTCCACTGGAATTAAGAAGTGCACTTTTGATTTTGTTTAATCAAAATACATTAAACACTCGAACAACAAATACATTTGGGTGGTATTGGAGCAGGAGCCTGGTTTCCCACTTCCAACTGCATTGCCTCCTCCAACACATCTTTGCACAGTGACTGGAGCACTTGAGGTCACCTAAACCTTCCTGCCCCCCAGGTTACTCTTTGGCATCCTAGGAAATGTGCAGTGGGAGCCTTGGCATTGCACAGTGCAGATTTCTCCTTTCCTTATTTTCCCCACATTTAAGCTGATGTCACCAAACAAGTGCCCCGTGGAAAGAAAACAAGCTAACATTTGAGTCCCTGCCATGTGCCAAGTGCTTCATATGCATTTGTCCTGTTTTACCCTCCTAACAGCCATGTGAAGCCGGGTGGTATAATTCATACTGTTTTCCTGATGACAAAACTAATGCTTTGAGAGATTTTTACATGAGTAATTTGCTCAGGGCCAGATAAGAACCACAAAGGTGATTCAGCCTAGGTCTGTCTGACTGTGAACTTTATGAACTTCCTGCTATGCTCATCTGCCATCCTTCCTTTTTGGTATATGTATTTTTTACAATACAAAAATTTCCATTCAATCTCAGAAGGTTCTCGGTTCCCATGGAGCCCCTCTTCCTTGTTGACCTTAGGTGTTCTTGAATATGCTTAAAGCCAGTGGATTTTAGGCCTGTCTGACTGAGTTTCTGAACTTCTGCTGTACCACCCTGACATCTTTCCTTTCTAACAACTCCTAAAGTATTACATGTTTTTCACCTTTGCCTGGAAGACTTGCACTAGTCAAAGGGACCAGAGAAATATTAGAGCATGTGCACTTGACAGAACTTAAAGCCACAAAGCAGAAGCCTTGTCAGAAAGATACTTTGTGATGCCCATGAAGAGTGTCCCCCATCCACTGTGACGCCAGGACAGTGTTCCAGTGGGGGCCTACAAGCTCAGCCCACCCTATGAAAGATCCACTCTGAGCTGTCCACATCCTACTCCTTCCTAATTCCCACGTTCTGTGTTTTATTTTCATCTTCTCCTGTTCCTTGCAGACTCCTGTTTTACTAATCCACCTCCATAACCACATTGCACCTGGCACAGTACTATTGAGAAAATCAGTGCTAATTCAATATTTGTTAAATATTTGATACAGCACATGTATATGTCTCAGACCTAGGCTTATCATATGGATGATATTTCTGCAGTTAATTTACTTAATTCCACATCTCTTTTTTTGTCCATTACACCCTCTCCTTATTAATAACATCCAACAAACATGGTTTCCAAAAGGATATAGATAAGAATATTAAAATATGGCAAATTGACTTTATAGATGGTGATTCAAAACAATGTTATTTCACTTCATGGGCACCAAAATGAAATATTTCATAATGGGAGTAAGAACACAGATAATGTGTTGTTGCTACTCACTTTTAGTGGCTCACCTTTTAGCATACTTGTTGTATTGGATACGCCATGCTCATCTTTTGAGTGTCTTGTCTGTATTTTTTACTGCCCAGTATAAATAGTATCATGTTTACTTTGCAAATTTCCTTTAAAACTGAGTTTAGTGGGAAACAGACATTAGGCAAAATATCCTGAAATATAAGTATAATGCACATGCATGCCATATATAATTAGAAATTGTGAAAAGACTATAAAGGAGAAATCTGAGGTGCTATGAGAGAGTCACGGGGGGGACTTAATTTACTCTAATGGGTGAGGAAAGTTCTTTCATGGAGACATGTAGGAGGACAAATGGGCTCAAGCTGAGTGAACACTGATGAGAGGCACTTCCAGAAGAGGAGTCATGTGGGAAAGCCCTGCAGAAGCCAAGAATTATGTCATTTTCAAAGGAAGGTGAGTGTGGCTGGAACCTAGTGAGGGAAGGGGATGAGTTTGGAGGCAGAACCAGGTCATATGGGCTCCTGCTACCTATTGAGAAAAACTGGAATCTGTGAAAACAAGTTCAGCTGGCAGGTGACCCAAACAGATTTTTATTTTCAAGGTCTTTCTTGTTGTAGTTTAGAGAAGGAATCAGAGGAAAGGAAGTAGTGCTCCTAGTTTAGAAAGAGGTTGTTGCAGTGATCTTGGGTGAGACAACGCTGGGTCACACTAGGGGAATAATAGCAAAGATGGATAAAAATGGCTGGATCCCAGATGTGTTTAAGAGCTAGGGTGTCTAGTACCTTGATTGACTGTAACAGGTAAAGAAGGGCAAGATCAAGAAAAATTCATAAGGCTCCGGCTTAAGCGATCTAATACAGTTATTTCAAAACAATTTGTATTTACAGTATACATTGTCTAGAATTTGCACTTACTCTGGGTACTATTCAAGATATAGGAGTAGCTACTGGTTTTAATGGAAAATCACAGTGGTTGTGTTGTTCTTTTTCATTTTTTTTTTTTGCTGGGTACAGTGTACTTTACTGATAGTATATGGCAAGGCAGGGTGCTCTGAGCCCCTCCCCGTCTTTGGGAGTCTGGGATGGAAGCTGTGGAGAATGGGTGATTCTCAGTGTTGGGAGGTCAAGATGGGGCTAGGACTCCCAGCAGCTGACTGCCTTTCTCTTTCTCCCGTGTACTGGGGCTGATGGTCTGGAAGCTCTGACTCCTTGGATGCCATGTGGACCATAAGGCATCCTGTTACTGTGGCCAAATTCATTGTCACACCAGGAAATGGTCATTGAGGGCAATGCCAGCCCCAGCGTTAAAAGTGGAAGAGTGGGTATCCCTGTTAAAGTTGCAGGAGACAACCCGGTCCTCAGTATAGCCCAGGATGCCCTTTAGGGGGCCCTCTGGTGCCTGCTTCACCATCTTCGTGTCATCACATTTGGCAGCTTCCTCTAGTCGGCACCTGAGATCCTTGATGGACAAATTAGGGAAGGGGATGTGGAAGGCCATGCCAGTAAGCTTCCCATTTAGCTATGGGATAACCTTTCCAACTGCCTTGGCAGTGCCAGTAGATGCAGGGATGATGTTTTGGGCAGCCCCACAGTATTCTCACCACATTTTCCACTGTCTTCTGGGTGGCAGTGATGGTGTGGATGGTGGTTATTTATGCCAAAGTTGTCATCGATGACTTTGGCCGGGGGGGCCAGGCAATTGATGGTGCGGGAAGCATTGCTAACAATCTTGAGGGAGTTGTCATACTTCTCCTGGGTCATGCCCATCATAAATATGGGGGCATCAGCCAAAGGGGCAGAAATCATGACTTTTGGTGCCCCTTCAAAGTGAGCCCCAGCCTTCCTCAGAGTCATGAAAACACCAGTGGATTCCACAACATATAATCACCCCATTTGAAGTTGGCAGAATCTTGCTCCTGGGAGACAGTAGTAGGATTCCCATTGATGAAAATCTTCCTGTTCTTCGCCTTGATATGTCATGGGTAGATTCAAACCAGAACATGCAGATCATGTAGTTGAGGTAAATGATGGGGTCATTGATACCAACGACCTGCACTTTGCTGGTGTTTACAGCAACCCTGGTGACCATGTGCTCAACGTGGCCAAACCCATTTATTCCGACTTCACCATCCTGTCTCAGGATGCATCTGGAACTGCATGAAAAGATGCTGCTGTCTGTCACACGGGGCAGGCAGAAAGCCTGTGTTTCTCTTAAATGGCCAAATTGAATGGGGACATGTGAAGGCCAATTTTTAGCTTTTCATGTGAGCGATAAACTCAGCAGATGCTTGGGGGAAAATCTCTTTGATTTGGAGAAGTAACTACGTATCAATTTAGTCTTCAGTCTCACCTGGAGATAAAGGCAGCCTCTTGTTTTTGTCAGAATTCTGTTTTGGCCTAATGCATCCAACCACAGAGAAAGCAATTTCAAAATAGCCCTGATCAGTTACCCGGGGACAAGTCACATTGAGACAGTAGTCCTGGGGACTTGGCCAGTCTTTGTCATATGAACTACAGAACAGGCTGTTCTCTAATTTTGCATTTGTTTAAATATATAAAAGCATACATAGAGAGGTCTTTTTGAAAAATAGATCCTATAGAGAAGTTGTGAGAGGAAAGGAAATAGAAAAACTGAGACACGTATATGCCCCAACCTTAGCTCAGGCATCCTCTCCTTCACTGCACACGGTCTGGGCTCAAACCCTCCCTCTCTCCTCAGTGATGAGGGAATATTTATCAAAATTTTAAACTTTTGTGCAAAGAATGTTATCAAGAAAGTGAAAAGACAACCTACAGGAGGGAAGAAAATATTTGGAAACCTTATATCTGATAAGGGCTTAATGTCTAGAATATATAAATATATAAAGAACCCTTATAACTTGAATAGACATTTCTCCAAAAAAGATATATGAATGGTCAATAAGCACATGGAAAGTTGCTCCACCTAATTAGACATTGTGGAAATGCAAATCAAAGCTCCAATGAGATACCACTTCACACCTACAAGTGTGGCCATTGTTAAAAAAAATTTTTTTTAAAAAAACACAGAAAATTAGTCGTGGTGAGGATATGGAGAAATAGGAACTCTTGTACATTGCTGGTGAGATGTAAAATGGTGCAGCCATTATGGGAATAGTTTGAGAGTTCCTCAGAAAGTTAGGTATAGAATTACTATATGACTGGGCAATTCACTTCTTCATATATATATATATACAGAAGAATTGAAAGCAAGAACTCAGACATATTTGAACACAATGTTCATAACAGCTTTATTCACAATAGTCAATAAATGGAAACAATTCAAGTGTCTATCAGTGGAAGAATGGATAAACAAAATGAGGTGTACATATATACGTATGGATATATTCATGGAATGTATGTTGTGTGTGTATACAATGAAATATTATTGTCATAAAAAGGAGTAAAGCGCTGATATATGTTATAATATTGATGAACCTTGGAGACATCACATTGTGTGAAGTAAGTTAAACAAAAAAAAAGACAGATATTGTATGATTTCATTTGTATAAAATATAGATACAGAGATACTAGGTTACCAGGAGTAGAGGTTTGCGTGAGGAATGGGAAGTAATATATATATATTAATGGATACAAAGTTTCTGTTAGGGGTGATGAAAAGTTTTGGATAATAGATGGTGGTGATGGCAGCATAACATTGTGAATATAATTTACATCATTATGTTGTATACTTAAAAGTGATTAAATTTCTGAAATTGTGTTGTATAATTGTACCACAATAGAAATGTTTTAAAAGAAACTAAAATCCAACAGTCATGGAACTCCTGGAATAGAGCAATCCTTAGAAATACCTCCTAGTGTAATAACTTAATATTTTTATCTCAAGAAAATTCCCTCTGTCACACTCCCCTTCCTTTTCTTCCTGACTTGTCCCTCCATCACTTGTCAAGGCGAATCTTATCTGTACTTTTCCTTCTCACCTTTTCATGCCTGCATTAATGCTGTTTGGTGCATTCCTCCTTTCTGTTTCTCAGTTTCTGCAGCTTCACTCTAGTGTCCTCCTGTTCCCCTCCTCACATCTTTCTCCACAGATTCTCCTTTGCAGAGGTCTGGATAGGGCAGGTGTGACATGGAGTTAACAGGAAGAATCACAAGTTTGCACTTCCATTCTTTACTTTCTGCAACAGCTCTGCAGAATTAAGTGACCTAACAGTATCTGGCTCTGTAATGGCTCTAGAGAAACAAAGGTGCAAAATGGTCTCTGCCAGAAGGCAGAAACCTTTTTTATTCATATGGAAGGAGAAAGTCATTCTGACTCGTCTGAAATCTATTCCTGAGATTAGAAAGTGAGTCCTTGCCCTGCAACTACTTAATGGAAAGAAAGAACCTCTTCATTGTTTTTCATGGCATCTCACCAATATGGCATGATATGGGAATGAGGCCCTATGGAGTGGTATACCTTACTGCAAGCCAGGCTCTGTCCGCTCATTACCTTTGTGAGACTGAGCAGATTTCTTAACTTCTCTATACCTTGGTTGCCTGATCTGTAAAGTGGGGGGAAGGATAGCTGCCTTCATCTACCAAGCATGGTTGCTTTGTAATTATATTGTCCACATTTGTGAAAGTTTTCTGTAACTTTTGGAGGTTGCACATTATAATTTTAGGCACATGAGCAAATTTGAAACTCAATAAGCAGCTTATTAGTTTAAAAACATAAAAGGTGTTAAAATTTTTCCCTCTTCCCTCATCCTTGTACAGTTCCTATTCTGAACACAACTCCTATTACATTTGCTCCCAATGCCAGAAGCACTGAAATCTATTGACATAGCATAAGCCTTACATTTATTCATAACCATAACCTCATTTTCATAAAGGTAGAAAAACACAGACTTTTTAGGGCATTCTTAAGATGCTGATATTTGAGAGGATATTTACAAGGAACTGTTTTTTGAGCTTGATTTTCTGTGGAATTGTGATGACTTAAGATTCTTATTGAATTAAATATAGCTTTTATCATTTTTACCTGTGAAAGCAAAGTCCACGAGTGATTTGTAAGCATTTTCAGAATTCCCAAGCTCAAAATACGTATACTCTTAACTGTTGCACATCTCTGTTTGGTCTTTTAGTAATTGCTGTTGGTGGCCCCCCCAGATGCCCTTTCCTTCTGGGTATATGACTGTTGGGCAGCTATGAGCTGTTAGAGCCCCTTCTCTGAAGAACTGCCCTCCTCCAACAGGACCTGCCTCCTATTGTGCCCATACCCAATGCCCCAGAGGAATGTCTCTGCCAAAGTTTGACTACATAAGTACAAAAGTTTGGCCCCCTTCTTCTAGGTGGGGCCAGCTCTGAGGTGCAATTCGTTCTCTAGACCTGCCCATGGGATCACTCTGAAAAGGACTCCAACTGAGACAACATCTTTGCTTGGCTCCTTCCCCTGTTCCATCCTGTTTGCCTGATTTCATTTTCCTTGATTTCAAGAGAATGTCCATCTCAGGCTCTGCTTTTGAAATCTTGTCTCAGAAAAATATCACATTGACATCTCAAAACTGCCACATATATATATAACTTAAAAGTCTCCCACCCCCTCAAAGTGTCTTAATATGTACAAACCTTGAGTGCACCCACTTAAAATTTGTGCTTTGATCACGTTACTACTGTATTTCATGGCCCAGTGAGATTTCTTGTGAAGAGCTGACCCAGGTTGATGGGCAGGGCCATGTGTCACCTTCTCCTCCAGGTGCAAAAACAGACTTTGGGAGGATACATACAAAGTGGGGTGCTGTAATGGATTCCCGTAAAGGAGAATGCAGTTCCCTTCACTGGTATAATTACAGAGATGGGGTTTCTTCATTTTGGAATTTATTATCAAAAGCAACCTAGCAAAATTTTGGATATACTTTCATAGAACGTAAAAGTTGAAAACTGAAAGGGAAATTATATAATAAGCAAAGGCAAATGTGAGTCACGTGCTCCCATTCCCTGCCACTGTCTGTAGCAGAGCTAGTGTCCAGGGCATATGTTACTGATGAAATATGACACTCTCCCAGTTTGTCTAGATGTCCGTTCCCCTCAGAATCCCTCTTTACACAATTCTTCAGATGACGACTGCCGATCACTACCAGTCTCTGAGCTTAGAAATACATATATTTGTATTCATAACCCTTAACCAGGTTCAATCCTTTTATTGAATATGTGAGCAAACTAAGTTCTCATTAAGTTAAGTGACTTTCCCAGGGTGTGACAATTTGCCAATGGAGAAACCTGTTCTCAAGCTCATCCTCGCTCATTACTGATTCTGTATTCTTTTGTACATCCTGTACACATATTTATATCTCTTTTGTTCGAATAAGTAACACCAGAAGACATTTTACTAATGGAAGGGGACTTGGCATTATTTCCCAAATCCATTTAATCACGTGAATTTCCTGGAAAAGAAAGAAGAATTTAAGAAAAATGATTAGCTTTTTTTTTTTTTAATGTGAGCAGTTGTTCCAGCTCAGCACAACCCAAGACCAAAGACTATGCTGGAGAGAAGATTATCTATGATTTTAATTAAGGGCTTGCAGACAGGAGAAAGATTTTCCCAGTGCGGCCTTTTGGAAAATGAAAGTCTGCCCTCTGCTCAAAGCCAGGAGAGAAAACGAGAGAGGGGCATGCCCAGGGAACGGTTTATAAAGTTTAACAGTCTCACGAGATTTGGTTGTAACGGAGTTTCAGAGACTTTCGGGAGATTAGGTTATTAGGGGAGGGGGCTTTACATTCTTTGGCCTTTAAAGTCTGTCCAGGTCACGTAGATGACAGTGTGACATGCTCTCAGAATGGAGGAGGGGCGGGCCCGGACCCTGGGTGCTTACAGCAGTGCTGGACAAGCAAATGATTTGCTGTGGGAATTCCAGTTGTACATGGTATGCCTGATAAGACCAGATTGTATAAGTTTGGGAGAAGGAGTCAATTTGGTTCTCAAGTCAGCATGTTGACATTTACATATTTAACGTGAAGTCATTCCCTTTCCTTACCGTTAAGCCTCTCACTGAAACTTTTTTGTTCTTTTGTCTTTTTCTAATTTAGATCCTTCTACATTTTTTTTGGTCTAATAGCAGAATTAAGTAGGAACAGACAGAAAAGAATTGCTCATGTAAATGAGTTCTAAGAGAATTGAGCTTGTGAACTTTAAACTACAAGTTTTTCTGCATAAAATCATCCCTTCCTTGAGGATACCTCTTTGTTTCTCTATCATCTTACTGCATTATCTTGGTCTCCTCTACGTGCTGATCAATTTCTTAGTTTTGTGAATGCTTATGGTTTTTATTTTGCTCCCTGGCTTAATATTCCCCAATATTCAGTTCTTAGCTTGCTCTTTACTATTTCACCCTCATAAATTTACTCACTTCCAGAACTTTAGCTTCCACTTTGTAAGGGTGATGACCCTGGGATAAAACCTAGTGCCCATCTCTTTCTCTAGACCCCCAGTTTGCTTTCCTGGCACTTGCTAAATACATTCACTTTGCATTCCATTCATCACTTTGAGTTCAGTGAGTCAGACTTAAATTCACAATATGCTTATTTTGTCCTCATTTGGATTTTGTTCTTTCTGTGCTCAGCATGATCCTTTTTATCTGAAGAGTCACGCAAACTGAAGATGTCAGTGGTCTTTGCCTCTCCAGGTTCTTTTATCCTGTCATTGTAGCTACCAGGTCCTTGCAAATGCTTTTATCACAGTGTCACTTGAACCTATATCACTCTTTCTGTTCCTACCACCACCTCCCTCGTTCAGGTTTGGGCAAGACTGGTCCTCTGTCCTCTTCCTCTCACAGCTGCTAACGCCACCCACAGCCTGGTTATTGCTGCACTTCAGAGATTGCTCTCATATTACCCTTCCCAAAAGTTCATTTCTATGTATGATGCCTTTAGCACTATGGTACAATCAAATACTGAGCCCCCATCAAAAATAGTGCTGTCATTCTCGGAGGGAACCTGGAATATCCCACCTGGGGGCCTTGATCTAAGCCAGATGGTATATGCTAACAATATAATTTATGATGGGGGCCTTGGGACATGTGTATCAGCTTGACCTCTAGAAGAGCTGGACATTGAGTGACTAACATCAGCCATGTGGACACTCAGCTATGCCCATGTGACTGATCCAATAAAAGTCATGAACAACAAACAAAGCTCAAGTGAGCATCCCCTGTTGGCAATACTCCATGCATGTTGCCAAACATTATTGCTGTAAGAGGTAAATGCTATCTGTACAACTCCACTAGGAGAAGCAACTGGAAGCTTTCACTGGGAACTCTCCTGGACTATCTCTATATGTATCTCTTCCCTTTGCTGATGTTAACTTGTATCCTTTTGCTGTAATTAACTGTAACCATGAGTATGACTGAGAAAAAATTATGCTTTCAAAATATGTTGGAGACTTCTACTTCGGGAAAGATGGAGTAACATACTTTTCCCTTCTGCTAAGTACAGCTAAAATCTCTGGGCATTATATTAAAAAGCAAACCTAAGAAGACTGTATTTTGTTTCTCAGCTGCTAAAACCATACAATGGTTTGGCTTTAAACAGTGGGAATTTATTGGCTCATGGTTTTGTGGCTAGAAGTACAAAACCAAGGCATCGGCAAGTTGATACTTTCTCCCTGAAGACTGTGGCATTCTGGAGTTGGCTGCTTGTCCTTTCCTTTTCTGTCCCATGGTGATACACATGGTGGCATCTTCTCCATTCTCCTCCAGGTTCCATTGACTTCCAGTTTCTTGCTCGTCCTGCTTCTCTGCCTGTGTCCAAGTTTCTTTGCTTATGAGGACTTCAGCCATATTGGATTAAGTCCACCCTCATTCAATTTGGACACACTTTAACTAATCAAAGCTCCTATTTAAAAATGGGCTCACACCCACAGGGCCAGGGCTTAGGACCTGAACATGCCTTTTGTGGGGGACATGATTCAATTTCAAACATTCTGCCCTTTAGATACCAAAAAGGCATGGTCTTGGGACCTAAAAAGAGTGTAATAGTATTGGCGAATGAATAAACAAATGACTGTTTAAAGAGGAACCGATTCAATCTTTTTTTGTTTGGTTGAGAACACACACAGAGGGTATTTTTAGAGTCTGATTTAGGAGAAGCCTTATGGTAAGCAATTCAGATTAATTAGAGATATCCTATTTTGGTGAGAAAAACTTGCGCACATTCAAATGGAGTTAGACCATCAACACAACAATAGTGCCTCTGATAGGTGATAAGGTTACATATTTTGAACTGCATCTTTTTTGTTGTTATTACTTTTTTTTAAACTTTTTTTATTGTATAATATAACATACAAAGCAAAGAAAGAAAAATGCAGTAATTTTCAAAGCACTCTTCAACAAGTAGTTACAGAACAGAGCTCAGAGTTTGTCATGGGCTACCATTCCATCATCTCAGATTTTTTCTTCTAGCTGCTCCAGAACACTGGAGGCTAAAAGATATATATATAAATATTTATCATCACCATCCACTTTTTCTTTTTTGCGAAAAATAAGATCTATACAAAGAAACAATACATTTCAAAGCACATCACAACAATTAGTTATGGCACAAATTTCAGAGTTTGGTATGGGTTGCAATTCCACAATTGTAGGTTTTTACTTCTAGATGCTCTTAAACTAAAAGAAATATCAATTTAGTGATTCAGCAATTATATTCGTTTGTTAAACCCTACCTTCTCTGTATAACTCCACCATCACCTTTGATCTTTGTGTCCCACTCTTTATGGGTATTTGGGCTATGGCCATTCTAAATTTTTCATGTTGGAAGGAGGTATCAATAATATGAGATGGAACTAGCTGATGTTCTGGAGAGGCTGAGCCCTCTAGGTTTCAGGAGTTATCTGGTCCAGGGACCCATCTGTGGGTTTCTTGAAAGTTACCTTAGTGCATGGAACCTTTGTAGAATCTTATATATTGCCTTAGGTGTTCTTTAGGATCGGCTGGAATGGTTTTGGTTGGGGTTTGGCAAGTTATGATATGTAGCAATGTCTAACTGAAGCTTGTGTGAGAGTGACCTCCAGAGTAGCCTCTCGACTCTATTTGAACTCTCTCAGCCAGTGATACTTTATTAGTTATACTTCTTTCCCCCCTTTTGGTCAGGATGGCATTGTTGATCCTATGGTACCAAGGCCAGACTCATCTCTGGGAGTCATCTCCCGTGCCACCAGGGGGACGTCCATATGTCATCTCCCATATAGTGGGGAGGGCAATGATTTCACTTGCAAAGTTGGGCTTAGAGAGAGTGAGGTCACATCTGAGCAACAAAAGAGGTCCTTCAGAGGTAACTCTTAGGCGTACCTATAGATAGCCTAAGCTTCTCCACTTAGCTTCATAAGAATTAGCCTCAAGATCAAGGGCTTGGCCTATTGATTTGGGTTTTCTAACATTTGGCGCAGTATCAGGGGTTTCCCTGGTGGTAAAGTTTAATAGTCCCATTTTTTTCTCCCATCCCTCAAGGGACTTTGCCAACACTTTTTGATTATCTACTTAATATAGTCTGGAATGTGTCCAGGCATTACTTTAAGCTATACAGGATTAAAGGCCCTCATTCTTATCCCTGTGTGATTATTATTTTTTTAACTTTTTTTAATTGTATAATTAACATATATACAAAGCAAATAAGGAAAAAAACAATAGTTTTAAAAACAATCTTCAACAAGTTGCAGAACAGATTCTAGAGTCCTGGGCTACCATACCATCATCTCAGATTCTTCCTTCTAGCTGCTCCAGAATACAGGAGGCTAGAAGGAATAAATATTTTCTTTATCATCACAATCGATTTTTTCTTTCTCATTTGTGAAAAATAACATATATACCAAAAAACAATGAATTTCAAAGTACAGCACAACAATTATTTGTAAAATAGATTGCAGATGAACTGGCATCTTAAAATTTTTTTCAAGTAGCTTCTACATTTGTATTAATATATTTGCACTTAACATCAATTTATTCTTATCTATTAATTTTCACACATGATATATTCATCAAATTGTTGGTAATTGTTTAAAATTAGTGAATTGAATTTCTGAAGTAGAATTTGTGCTTCATTGCTTATACCTTTGGATTTTGTAACTTATCTTGCCTTCCAAGGCTAGTCGTTGTTAGTGAACTGCCCTTGTGTGACAAATACTACAGGACGGTGTTTAAATTTCAAGTGAAGATGAACATTAGAGACATGAGCAGACAAGTATCCAGCCGAGTGATCTTGTGTTTGTTATTTTGTGCCTGTTTATTTGTCTGTGGGATGAGGAGGGCTTTACTAGGAAATCATTAGGTTTTTGTTGAGCTCAAACATTCTGGGTAGAGAATATCAGTTGCAGGTATGGTGCATACATTCAGGGAAAACTGTAGGTAAGTCACATTATATATTTTATAAGTAAAGTATATAATCACTCTTCGAGGTCCCTCTTCTCTAATTTGTAATTTTGCTGTTTTAACATTGTATTCTTACAACTGTTGCATGTGTACCTCCTCTATACCACAATACCACCCCATTGTCATCAAGGGCTTACATTGTCAACAGGCTCCATCCTGGATGCTGTGTGAGCATAGGTTCCACCCAGGCCCATGGGCTGCTCATCATCATATAGCCACAGGTGAATTAAAAATAATTCGTCATGTATCAAATTCAAATTTAGTTGAGTATCCTATATTATCTGCTAAATCTGGCAACCCTACTAGATGGTGAAAGGAGGTCCAGTTGTCTCAGCTACTACCTCTGGACAGAACTCTGCACCAGGGAAGCTCACGGATTACTGGCACTCCTATGAGTTGCCTGCCTTTGGGACATTTATCCACACCTGGTCCAGTCAGCTTTGGCCAATGGAAGGATGGAATCATATAACACAAAACTTAGTTAGCTTCTTCGTGTCCCCCAACCTCAGAGCCTGTGGGCAGTATGATTCCCTTAGAAAGGGTTGTGGATATAGTAAGAATTGTGAGTTTATTTGTATGACATCCAAACAATAGAATTTTTATAAAAAGAAAACTTAGTAGCAAAATCAACACCCTGCAGGTTTAGTGGATATTCTGAATGCATTGAAGGGTAGGGGTCAAATGAAAATGCAACATTAGCTTTGGAAGCTGCATAGATTTGAACACAGATCCTGGCCCTTCCCCCTACTGTGATTATGTCCTCAGGCATATATAAAGCCTCTCCTGAGACTCTTGTCTTCCATAAGAGGGGAGCGAAAACTTCTGCCTCAGAGGGTTTTGTCGGGATTGATTCTTCCAAATGCCTTGCCCATGGTAGGCATTCCACAAAGGTGATCTCCTTCCCATTTTATGAAAGTGTAAGGAAGGAAAGTCTTCTCCTCCCTTTTGCTCTGGAAAGGGAGATATCAAAGGAGTATAATATTTTAAGAAACTTTTAAAACCATTCTGTTGGTGTTTCAGTTTTTTCCTTTCTGTACCCAAATTTGGAGAAGGTTCTTCACTGTCGAGTAAGAAGGGAAGTAAATGCCAGGTGAGGAGGATCAGCTGTGAATTGATATCCAAAGGGTAACTGACTTCACAGCTACGGTGCTTTGCCAGTGAACGTTGGCAGTGCTCCACAAGCTGACATTTACCTTTTACAGTGACCTCTTCTAGATGGAGAAATCACTTATTCATAAATTGAAGTAGAAGTTCACATACAATGCACAGTGCATTAAATGTCAAAAAAATGTGTGATATCCTGAGCTGTACAGATCTCTGAGCCTGCATTCATCCTATGAAAGTGAGAGAATGAAGGCTGGAGCATTTCTGTTATGTTTGTAACAACCTCGAGAGTGACAACAGTTGCATTTCTTCTGGGGAGATCATTTTCTTCCTCAAGGTCAGATCCACATCAATAAGCCCAACAATAGAAGGAAGATTCTCTAGGGCTAAATTCCCTGTTTCTGTGGTTACTGTCTGATGCAGGTGTTGATCAACTCTAGAGGTGGTGCCTGTACTCAGCCACAGATTTGGATTATAGAAGTTTTTTATTTGTGTGTATTAGCATGTGAGTAAGGAATACAAACATTTTGAATTCTGCAAAATTTTATTCAGAAATAAAAAAGAAGAATCCTGCCTCATTGTCAGGTTCCTCCCATTACTTATGCCTGAGTATCCTATTTTAACTTCTTTATGGTGCTTTATTTCAGGTATATTATAAGCAGCCAGAAGACAAAGAACATCTTGCTCTATGCATAATAAAAACTTCCAGAGTAAGAATTAGCCAAATATTTGGTTTTTGCCTGCATGTTTTCCAAAATATTAGAAACCTAAGCAAGATCAATTGCTCAGAAATTTTAATTTCATCTGCCAGTACTCATGTTTCTATATTCCCTTGCCCATTGGCTGAACTTGTTTGGGGAGAAAGGAGAGACCACCTCACCATGTGATCCAGGCCAGTCCTTCTACACTAGGGACAAAGGACATCCCCACTGTCCTTCTCTTTAAAGAGTTTATTGTCCTGTCAAAGGCGCATGAACCAATTATTAAAATTCAGTGTGGTCTGTGCTAGAGTTGAGTTAGGCACAAAATCCTAACCATGCATGGCAGAACTAGAAACTTGGTAGAGAAGGTGACATTTGAGTGGGTCTTGAAAGAAAAAGAGAAGCAATTTGCCAGTTTGGGAAGGGGAAGAGGAAGGACAGAGCCTGAGGAGGGAGGATCACAGGCAGGCACAGGGACAGGAAGTTTTTTACAACTCGAGGGATTATAAAACTGCACATAGCTCTAAGTATTGGTAGGAAGTGGCCATGTATGCTTCTGAGGAAAGCCTTGTTGAAAGTGGCTGGGGATAAAGAGATCACTGTAGCAGTGTGGGCTGGTGCAATTTCACTGCACTTGAAATCAAAACTTTCCGGGGCTTGCATCTTGGGCTACATGCCCTTTACTCAATATTAAGCTCTTTTTCTCTGCTGTTCCCTCTGCCTGGAAGGCTGTATCTTCCATTGGGCTTGTTCCTTCTCATCCCATAGTCTTTTTTTTTTTTCTTTCTCATTTTGGTAACATATATGCAATATGAAATTTTCCTTTTTAACCATTTTCATGTGTATAATTCAGTGATATTAATTGCATTCATAATATTGTGGTACCATCACCAGCATCCGTTACCAAAATTTTTTCATCACCCCAAACAGAAAGTCTGTATCATCCCACAATCTTAACTTAAATGTCACCTCCCAGAGAAACCTTCTCTTATCACCCCATCTCTTCTCAGTCTCAGTACTTTGCTGATTCTGAGATAGAGTCTGTAATAGAACAGAATATTATGTTTTCTTAATTTTTCATCATCTGATTCCTCACTCAAATACATGTTTCATGAAAGGAGTGACTGCATCTTGTTTTCTTTTTATCACCATTGCCCATGTCATGTCAGAAATGGTAGGTCTCAATAAGTGTGAAATGAATGTTTCACAATCTAAGCAATAAGTGCCTGTGACCAAGAAGTGAGTGGTGCCTCATTGCCGTGGATCAAATCACTGTCTTTTTGATAACCTAGTTGAAGGAGAGCAAACAGGTGACACAATGCCATCTGTACACCCACAGCAGACATTTCCAGCTCATCAGAACACCCTAGTTCAATTGAGCCTGTGGCAACCTCTTAACACATGCTGCTTCATCCACCACTGGCCAATAAGAGTTGGCATGATGATGGACCACAAAACCATGAAATTTTAATATGCTTTTCAGAATTCCATTCCAGAATGGTGAATCTGGTGAAGATTAGACCAGATGTTGAAATACTTGGTCAAGACCAGACTAAACATGCTCAACATCATTAGACATTAGGAAAATGAAAATCAAGACTACAGTGAGATTTTACATCCACAAGTATGGCCATCATTAAAAAAAAAGAAGCATTGGAGAGGATGCAGGGAAATTGGAACTCTAGTGCATTATTGGTGGGAATGTAAAATGGCACAGCCACTGTGGAAAGCAATATGGCAGTTCTTCAAAAGGTAAAGAATTACCATGTGACCCAGCAATTCTACTTCTAGTTGTATAACCAAGAAAAGTGAGAACAGTGACTCAAACAAATACTTGTGCACCAATGTTCATAGCAGCATAATTCACAATAGCTAAAATTTGGAAACCATCAACGAATGAAGGGATAAACAAAATGTGGAACATACACACAAACATTATTCAGCCATAAGAAGGAATGAAGTTTTGAGACAGGCTACAATGTGGATGAAACTCAAAAAAATATTATTCTGAATGAAATAAGAAAAGAATACAATATTGTATGATGTCACTTCTATGAAATAACTAGAAATAGAATGTAATGATTACCAAGGATGAGGGAGGCGGTATGGGGAAATTTTTGCTTCATGGTTATAGATGTTTGTAAATAAAAATTAATTAAAAAAATAGGTGGTGAGAATAAAAAAGTAGGTGGTAGGAATAATGTGGTTACAAAGGGCCACTAAGTGTTAGAAGCCCCATGTCACCTTTAACATGATCTGCTGTGTGGATAAGAAGGATCACAGGTGATCTTTAAAATAAGGCTCTAGACCCCAGCCCTGTGATTTCTTCGGAATGCCCTACAAGCCCTAGTTTCCACTCACCTACCTCGTTTGTTCCTGGATTCTGTCTACATTTCTAATTAGGATTTACCCCATTTAGCTGTACCCAAGCTGATTCAAGATAGTGTATATGGTAATGAAGAGTTTTAGAAGGGTGGTATTTAAAACAACCAATTTAGGATTTACTCTGTGATCAAAAGGGAGGATTGATGGGAGGATGATTATTAAAAAAAAAGTTTCTGGTAAATACCATGAGCTGACCATGGAAGGGTATCAAAATCCAACCAAGAACAGGATGCAGGAAACAAGAACCCAGACACAGTCAGTGTACCAGAAGACTTGACCATAGGGAGCAGTCAGCAGGAAGACCTGACTGATTAGAAGAGGCATCATCTCTCTTTTCCAAGGGTGCTTTTAACTGGCTAGATGCAGACATGCCCACTCTTATACAAAAGTGTCTTCAAGGCAGTTGAAAATCAGTTGCAGCTTTAGTTCAATTTTAAATGAAAGTCTACAGATTTTTATGGTATTTTCTTACTGGAAGCTGACAAAAATCCTTGTGTTTTTGTACACTTACCATCAGTCTGTAGAACTACAGTGACTATAAATATTGCATGATCATTTGCATTTGTATTTCCAGGGAAGAAATACAAGCAAATGACAATTTCTGAGTCTCTCAGATTTTTGATGCATACTTTGTTTGAGACAGATTGTCACTGCCTGTTTACAAAATCCAGTTGAAACATTTCTCAGGTTACCAGCACCAATTCAAGGTTCAGGGAAAAAGCTACAATGAATGATATTTGGCCAATTCTGGATTTATACAATTCTGCTTCCTTACATGGGGAGAAAAATGGCAGGGATGTGGCATTATGTTAGGATGCTGATATGGGCCAGACAATTCAGGAAGTTAAATTAAAAGGAGATGAGCTATTTGTCAGCAGGGAAAACCCTGATACTGTCTCAAATATTAGAGACTTCTAAATCAATAGGCCAATCCCTTAATCTTGAGGCTTGCTCTTTTGAAGCTTATTTATGTAGCAGAGAAGCTAAGCCTGCCTATAGTTATGCATAGAAGTTACTTCTAGAGGACCTCTTTTGTTGCTCAGATGTAGCCTCTCTCTGTTTAAGCCCAATCCTGCAGGTAAATCATTACCTCCCCCCTATGTGGGACATGATACTGAGGGGGTGATAGTCTCCCTCACAACATGGGATATGAATCCCAGGGATGAAACTGGCCCAGGCACGATGGGATCAATAATGCCTTCCTGACCAAAAGGGGGAAAAGAATTGTAACAAAATAAGGTATCAGTGGCTGAGAGAGTCCAAATAGAATAGAGATGCTAGTCTGGAGGCTACTCTTACATAAGCTTCAGCTACTTATTGCTATTTAACATGGTCTGCCAACCCCCAACCAAAACCATTCCTGCCAATTCTAAAGAACACCTAGGGCCTATCTGAGATTCTATAAAGGTTCTATGCACTAGGGTAACTTTCCAGAAATCTACAACCTCCAGATGGGTTCCTAGGCCTGATAAGTTCTGAAACCCAGAGGGGCCAGCCTACCCAGAACATCAACTAATTCCATCCTCCTATCGCATATTATCAACACCTCTTTCCAACATGAAACATTTAGAATGGGCATAGTCCAAATACCTCTAAAGAGTGGGAGAAAGATCAAGAAGAAGGTAGAGTTATAATAGAAAATATACAATTTAACAAATGTGTATGATTCCTGAATCATTCAATTGATATTTCTTTTAGTCTCCAATGTCTTGGAGCGCTAGAAGGAAAAGCCAAAAATTGTGCAACTGTAATCTGTTCTATAAGTAATTGTTTGAAATGTATTGCTTTTTTGTGTGTATGTTACTTTTCACAATTAAAACAAAAAAAGAGGTGGGCTGTGCAGAAAACTTTGCTGTTCTGTTTTCAAGGACACACGTAGCCCATGTAGCAGTATAATCTAAATTAGAAAGGTGTCCCTTCCTCAAGTTACTTTACTTGCATCTCCCAGAAAACTGTCAAAATAAATATGCAAATCTACATCATCATTGAGAGTGGTGCTTCATAATGCTGAGCACTGTAGTTGTGAAAGTATGGCAGCACTTTTTAAGCTATAGAAACATCTCTTTTGACAGGAGCCTGTTTCTGTCAACCATAACTGTGGTGCTAAAAAATGCAGGTTTCATAAGAATTCAGTAATCAGGAACTAGAATTGAATCCTTGCAAGTTAACCCACAGTCTACATAAGGAGCTATAGTTTTGAGGAAGATGAGAGTCCTTTTTTGAGTCTACAGAAGAACAGGGACTAAGCTGAAATAGACATTAGACTCACTGTTGCCCCAACCCGGGGATGATACATAGATATTTTACAAAGTAACTTTAAGAAGCACAGCTCTAGGTGAAAAACCTTGGAGATTTGAGCCCATTGAATTCACATTATATTCATGAAGTTAAGCACTTTGTATACAGGTTGGTTAAGTATTAAAGGCCCACCCATTAGAATAGGCTTTAAGCGGTTCTGGAGGCAAAAGGATTTCACTCAATATTTTGTTTAACGTAAGCTTCATTAAACTTATTTGATAGTTAGCCTCTTCCATTTACTTTGCTTTGGGGGAAAAAACATAATGAGATATCATTTCACACCCGTTATTATCTAGTCCTCAAGCAACAAAAAAAACGTTGGGTGGGCTAGCCCAAAGACTATCACAGAAGGCTCTTGACAGGTAAACAAATGCAATCAAATTTTAGGGATAGCAGTCCATTGGGTTTCTTGCTAATTCAAGTGAATAACTAGTATTTGCTTAGTATTATTTTGTTCACTTAAACTCTCTAGCAAGCCTGTGCAGTAGGAATTACTATTGCTGCCCTTGTATAGCTCAGCAAGCAGAGGCCCAGAAAGGTTAGGAAGCTTTTTGGTAAGCCATCGAGTCCAGCTTTTGCACCCTTGAGTCTGACTCTGAAATCCATCAGTTTTTCCCAGTGGCTGACCATTCAGTGCAGGTACCTGGTCTTGCTTGATTCTTAGTAGATTCTGCTATCAGCCACTAAAAGTTTTCTTGTGCAGCGGCTTTTCCATGAGGTTCTGCACCAGTGCACTGTACAATTTTAAAAGGTAAATTTTAGGCCCTGTGGATTATATCTGAATTAACTTAAGAGTCAGAAAGAGAAATTCCAAGGGGGTAGAAATGAAGAGGGAATTTTAAACCAGAGTGACCAGCCTAATCAGGTGAGGAAACAAGGAATTGTAAACTCTCCTGGTTAGCAGCTGCTATTTTAATATCTACATAGGGGTAGGAGATGTGGCCCTGTGCCCTTATAAGACAAGCAGCTGAAAATAAGATGCCCGTGTGAAGTGGCTTTGAAGTTTATACCTAGTGAAAGAGGGACTAGATATGAAGTTTATATCTAGTGAAAGAGGGACTAGACAATTTCCAGCCTCTGGGTTCACGGAGCTACAAAGAACTCTGGATTGGGGAAAAGGAGTCTCCCATGAGAAATGAAAAACACAAGCCTCCACTAATATGGAATGAAATATCAAAATCTTATTACTCATGTGGCACGTGATTCCTCAAGCTAAGAAACAAAATAAAAAATAGTCCTGAACTGATGAACTCCCTGTGGAGCCTTGTAAAAGCAAATACATAGCTGCTCTGAGAAAATGCTTGCACAGAAAAAGTGCACTTACAGAAAAACAATCTTGGCTGAAGAGGACCTCAATCAAAATTACACACATACGAGCTCTACATTGAACAAGAAGTAACAGACACAACCAATAGGAGGATTAACACCACCTTTTAGAAGTTCAGATTATACAAGCGTCAGGAAGAGAGTATAAAAAAATAGCTTTGAAATAATTTAAAATATAAAAAGAATGAATAAGAACCATCAGGAAGTTACGGCACAAAAGAAAAAAGATGGCAGATTTAGATGGAAATATATCAAGAGAACTTCTGAAAATGAGAAATAAAGTGAGTAAAATCCCAAAAGGATTAAACAGTAAAGGAAACCCAGATGAAAAAAAAAGAATTATAAAAACTAGAAGCTAGAACTGAAGAACTTACCTAGAACATATCCTAGAAGTACAAAGAGAGGAAAAAATTAGGTGGCAGGGAAGAGCAGAGAAGGTTTGACATATGATTGGAATTCCAGAGGAGGGAATCAAGAAAGTAGAGGAGACAGCATTCCAAATAACAATGCCTGGAGAGTTTTGTAGAATTAATTGAAATTTCTGAAAAATCACCGTAAGTCCTATCTTAGTTTGCCAGGGCTACAAATAATATACACTGTGTGACTTAAAAACAGGAATTCGTTTCTCTCAGTTTGGCTAGAAGTCCCAAATCAAGGTCTTCACAGACCGTGCTCTCCCTTAGTGTCCGGCATGCTGATACTGGCTTGCCACGACCTTTGGAGTTCCTTGACGTGCATCTCTCGCTCCATCGCATGACAATTTTCTCATTCTCTGGTTTCTTCTGGTTTCTACTGACTGTATCTGACGTTTCTCTCTTTATGACACCTCAAGTCATATGTATTAAGGCCCACCTGATTCAATTTGGCTTATCTAAAAAGGCTCTTCGAAGGTGTTATTCACAAATGAGCCCACACCTTAACTAATAACAGCATCTTTAAAGGCCCTGTGGATTCACACCCATAGGACTGCGCATTAAGACTTGAACATGTCTTTTGTGGAAAGATATTCACAATTGAGCCCATACCTTAACTGTTAATGGCAACTTTAAAGGCCCTGATTACAAGTGGGGTCATACCCATAGGACCATGCCTTACAACTTGAACACATCTTTTGTAGGGTATACAATTCAACCCCCAAAGTCCACCCTCTGGACCCCAAAAAGACATGTTCTCCCCACATTCACCCCATCCCAAAAGCCTTAAGCCATTTCAGAACAAGTCAAAATCCAAAGTCTCATCAAAAGCAAATAGAGTCCACATCTGAGCAACAAAAGAGATCTCTGGGGGTGACTCTTAAGCATAATTATAAGTAAGCTTAGCTTTGCCATTGTAGAAATAGATTTCATAAGGGCAAACTTCAAAATCAAAGACTTGGCTTATTAAATTCGGAGTCCCTTTGAGAGAACTGAGAGAATATCAGAAATGTCCCAAGTGGTGAAGTCTAATAGTTCCACGTTTTTCTGAGTCTCTCAAGTGGACTTTGGAAATACTTTTTTATTTTCTGTCCAAAATACTCTGGAATGCATCAGGGTATTACATTAGTGTGTGCAGAATGACAAGATCGTATTCCTTTCTCTAGTTTCCATGTAATTATATGGTTTAAATAACTGACCAGACAAGTTAAATTAGATAGTGTGCTACAGAAAATTTAAATTTTGCACCAAATAAACATCTTTCCTTTAGTCTCACACAGGTGTTGAAGTTTTAAAATATAGACATTGTTATCCTTTATCTTTATTCTGATTTACCTTAGTCCAAATCAGGTCTGTTTCCTTCATATCTCTAATGGAAGTCTGATCTCTTTTTTCACCTTCTTTAACAGTTGCTGTATGAGTAATGCTGAACCTCAGAGCAGCAGAACTCGAACTCTGAGTCTCCAGTGTCACACAGACACCCAAAATTCCAGGAAATTACCATATTATACACAAGGAGCCCAGCTTCTCAGAATTTAGAAATAACAGTTAAAAATCAGGAATAAATGTGACTGCTGTAAGAGCATACAATGTAGAAACCTTTTTAATGTGCCTTATTGAAAGTACTATACTCTTTAATAATCAATTATCCAAACTCTGCCCATTTTCTGTCCCCTGACAACCTGAGCTCTTGGATTCAATTCTCAGAGTTGGCTCACTGTAGTTAGTCCATATTTCTCCCTTCATTTTTGGCTTGCTTCACTCAACATAATGTCCTCAAGTTTAATACACCTAATTGCATGCCTTATGACTTCATTTCTTCCTGCAGTCACTCAGTATGACATCGTATGTATATACTACAATTTGTCCTTCTGTTCATGGTTGATGTACTGTTAGGCCACCTCCATCTATTGTGAATCGTGAATAATACTGCCATAAACACCAGTGTGCAAATGTCTGTTCATGTCCCTGCTTTCCGTTGTTCCAAGTATATATCTAATAATGGAGTTGCAGGATCATACGGCACCCCCACCACCAGCCTCCTGTGGAACCACCACACTGCGCTTCAGAGGGGTTGTACATGCTATTTCCCTACCAACAGTCTCTGCAAATAAGCTCACTACCCAGCCCCCTACATGCAACATGATTCCCAGGGAGGATCCTGGGACATCATGGGATTGAGAATGCCTTCTCGGCCTAAAAAGGGGGAAAGAGATGAAGCAAAATAAAGTTTCAGTGACTAAGAGATTTCAGGTAGAGTCAAGACTTTATTCTGAAGGTTGCTCTTATGCAGCTTCAGCCAGATATTGCAAATTGCCACAGTGTGCCAAGTCCCAACCAATAGTATTCCTGAAAACCCTAAAGAATACCCTGGGCTTTATCTCAGACTCGGTTAAAGTTTCTCTTAATAAGTTTCGTTTTACAGAAACTTAAGACCTCCAGATTGTTTCTATGCCAGATAAACCCTGAAACTGAGAGGTGCCAATCTCTCCAAAAACATCAACTAGTTTCATTTCTCTACCCTATAATATTGACATCCCTTTCCAGCACAGAGAAGGTATGTGGTCATTGCCCAGATATCCCCGAAGATTGGAAGAATGATCAAATAAAAGGGAGTAGGTGTAACTGAGAAATTAGAAATGATTATGACTATTGACTCATTATATGGATATTTCTTTTTAGTTTCTAGGGTATTACAATAGCTAGAAGAAAATACCTGAAATTTTTAAACTATAATCCAGTTAGTAGCCTTGATCTTTGATAATGATTGTATAACTGTATAGATTTTATTATGTGTAACTATATAGATTTTATCATGTGACCTTGTAACTGACACTCCCACACTCCCTTTATCCAGTGTGTGGGTGGATGAATTATAAAATAAAGACAAAAAGGAAAAATGGGGGGGGATAAAAGGTATGGGGTGTTTTGGGTATTCTTTTTTATTTTCCTTTCTTTTTTTTTTGGAGTAATGAAGTTATTTTAAAATTGATCATGCTGATGAATGCACAACTATATGATGATATTGTGAGCCGCTGATTGTATGATTGGATGGATTATATGGTGTGTGAATATATCTCAATAAAATTGCATTTAAAAAAAGCAAGTAAAATGGGAGACAGCACTCAAAGTAATGATAGCTGTAAAGTTTTTTTTTACAACTAATGAAAATTCTGAAAAATCACCAAGAGTTCCAAACAGAATAAATGTAAATAAATCCACCATTAAACACTTCATAGTGAAACTGCAGAATACTAAAGACAAAGAAAAAATCTTAAAAGTAATCAATGAGAAAAATCAGATTCCCTACAAAGGAACAATTAGACTGACAGCAAACTTATTACAACATTTGATGCTGGGAAGTAAAAATAAAATAAAAAATAGTATTTTCAAGATGCTTTTTAGAAAAGAATTACCAACTTATAATTCTGTACCTCTTAAATTACCATTCAAATATGAATGGGATATAGACATTTTCAGCAAATGTTGAAAGTAAAGGGGTATAAAAGCAGATATTAACAAAAATGTTTAAGTTACTATAAACTATAAGTATCAGACAAATAGACTTTAAGGCGAAAACGCATAATTATGGATAAAGAGAGATATGTAATCGCAAAAGAAATTATTCACACATTTGTGAACCTCAATGCACTTGATATTAGAGTCTTAAAGAATAAAAGTTAACATGATTAAGGAGAAATGGAGAAATGCACAATTGTAGTGGGAGATTTTACTGCTTATTCTCAATAGGCAGACACTAATGTTCTTTTCAAACATCATGAGACATTTACAAAAATTTGGCTATAATGCAAGTCTCAACAAATACCAAAGAATTACTGTTCTAGACCCTATTCTCTGAGTAAAATGAAAAAAAAAAAACTAAATCAATATCAAAACTCATATATTTGAAAAAATTTAAATCTGAGAATCATAAAATACATAAACCTGAATTCCAATAAAAATGCTTTGATTTGAAACCTGTGGAGTGCAGCTAAAGTGATAAGCTGAGTTTTGTAGCCTTAAGTACATGTTAGAAAAGAGAAAAGATTAAAAGTAAGTATACTTTATGGCTGGTTCAGTGGTTAAAATGCCTGTCTTTCATGCGGGAGACCTGGGTTCGATTCTGGAACCATGCACCCGAAAAAAAAAAAAAAAGCAAGAACACTTTACCTTTTAAATTTCAAAGTTAGAAAAATGAATGCTGCAAACTAAAAATAAGTAGAAAAAAGAAGTAAGACTTTATGCAATAGAAAACAAATAAATATCATAAAGCATCATCAACCTTACTGAAAGCTCGTTCATTAAATTTAATGAAATAAACCCCTGAACTGATCAATCAAGGGGAAGTAAAGCTGAGGTTCAAATAGACAATATTCAGAAAAGGCAGGCGTAATTATAGATACAGAAAGATCTTGAAAATCCTAAGAGAAATCTGTGAGCTATTTTATACCAATGTACTTGAAAGCCTAATCAAAAATAATTTTCTAGCCTTCAAATTCAAAATAGTATAATTAGTATAGTTCCATTTTTTAAATATAGAGTGGGGAAGGGAGCAGGAGGGTATAAGAGAGGGAGAGAAAGAGAAAGGGAGAGATAGAGAAGATGGAGACATAACTCCATGTGTTAGGAAACTAATCTGTTTCCCTTTTTTTGCTTTTTTTTTTTTTTTACCAGTGTCCTGATTAGTGCACTCCTATGCCTAGTGTGTCAAGCAAGGGAAACTCCTCTGTATGTAGTTGTTGTTTACCATTTAGCTCATGGACTTTGAAGATTTTCCTGTGATAGGATCTGGAGACCCTGGAGAGTAAGAAGAAGCAAGAGGCAGGAGGGAGTCTGGGCAGGCAGAGATGGGGCAGCTAACATGTGCAGTTTCAGGGCTTGGGAGGAATCCCAAAGTTAAGCATCACTCAGGGGCTTTGACTGCAGCAAAGGCCAGTGCTCTATTTGGAGTTGTTTTCTATTTTGTCTGGAGCTTGGGTCTCATTCTATCACCTTTCATTATCCTGAAATCGTCATAATAAAGATACATCACACACAGCACTTTTAAACTCTGCTGCTTAGGGAAAGGAGGGGAGGACAGAGAATAACCACCTAATGTTGCATAATGACCATGCCTCAAAACAACCTAATAGTCAATAAAAGGTTGACACATGAATTATTGAAACTAATCTTCATCAGTGAATAAGTGTTTTTATTTGCTCTAAGAAAAATTTGTCTACCATGTAAAAACTCAGAATAAGAGGATGAACTTTCAAAGGTAACAGAGACGGAATAACGGAAACAAGCAAAATAGGATGTCAAAGGGAAGGGAAGAGAGCATTTCAAGAATGGGTGGATAATAAAGTATGGTGAGGACTGAAAAGTTCCTTTTGGTTTTGGCAATATGGAGGTCACTGGAGAACTTGAGCAGAGCTTCTGTTTCCTATAAGGGAAAGGAACAAAAGTCAAATTGGAGTTGACCCAGAAGGGGATGTAGATATATCACCAGGAAAAGTTTCTGCAAGAATTTTATTTATAAAAGGGAGAAGGGTTATAGGGTGGTAACTAGTTGAAGACATAATATTGAGAGAAGATGTTTATTTCTTTAATGGAGCTATTTGAAGTTGTATAAAGACTGTTGAGGTAGTATAAGCTTTTCAAAACAAAATATAGAACTCAGAAGCCACAAGGAAAGACTGACAGACTTAGCTATAAACAAAGTAAACACTTCTAAATGGTGAAAGAAAGCATAAACAAAGTTAAAAGATAGTGCAGGAGGAAATATTTGCCACATACATTGTAAATGTACCTGGAATGAATTACACAATCACAAGCTGGGCATAGAAAAATAAATTGTGTTTCTAATTCAGAGTAACTTGGTATGTCGAGGTCGTTTTTTGCTCCAGGTAACTGCGTCTGTTTGGGGGTGTATCCTGATCCGTCAGGATTTCTTTTTCCCTTGTCACTGTGTGCTGAGAGAAGTGTATACAACTTCGTGTTCTATATTAATATAACTGGCTGTTGGCCCAATACGGCTCTGAGCTCCTTGGAAGAAGAAGGACTATCTTTTATCCAACTCTGAACCATCAGTGCTGAGAATTTGCCCATCACAGAGACTCCTTATTGACTCAAACTGACTTAAAAGCTTTTAAGATCCTAGGGTGCTTCAATTTCCAGGGATGTCAAATAGGGCCAGAACTGCATTTGTCATATTCCCTGCAGGGCTCTTGTGAAGATTAATGTTTTAATGTATATGATATCTGCTCCTTTAAAAAAGCATTAACTAAGTTAAGCATTTTATTTTTCAAGGATGTGCTTAATTTTATAATTTCTATCACAGTCTAGTCTCTGAAATAGAAGCAATAAGATTTGCATGCTTTTTCATAGAAAATCTGACTTAGGAGTACACAAAATTAATCCACAATTAGCATTCCTCCCTGGGTATTATGTCAAGGAATTGATAGTCCCACGTTGTGTTGTTTTACAGGAAGATTCTGTATTGTAGCTTGGCCTGTTGAGGGGGAGGGGGAGTGGCAGGGCAGGGTGCCCTGATAAGAGAGCCCCTGACCTGACCTGCTCTTTCTCTTCGTCCCTCCCTGGCTTCTCAGTGAGATGAAGCAGAAGTTGGATGAGGAAGGCAGCAAGTGCAGCATTCTTTCGAAGCACCAGAAGTTCGTGGAGCACTGCTGCATGCGCTGCTGTTCACCCTTCACTTTCCTTGTCAACACGAAGCGCCAGTGTGGGGACTGTAGGTTCAACGTCTGCAAGAGCTGCTGTTCTTACCAGAAGCACGAGAAGGTCTGGATCTGCTGTGTCTGCCAGCAAGCAAGGTGAGTGGTCAGCCCAATCTGGGGCTCTCTGCTGCTGGCACCCATCACTTCCTTCAAACAGGTAGGACTAGGAGCAATTGATTTATCATCGCAGAATACTGACGACAATTAAGAGATAGGAGAGACCTACTGACATTCACAGAGAGCCTGAGAGGGGTCTAAAAAGGAGCCCGTGAGTCCCAGTAGAAAGAAGAGGTGTGGACACACTTGGAATTGAAAATAAAGCTCCCCACATGCATCATCCATCCTTTTGACATTTCTCATCTAGTCTCATCCTTTCACTCATTCATTCTACAAACACTTGTTGAATTCTTAGGAAATCTCTGGGTGCAGGAAACATGATGGTGAATTAGGCAGAGTGCTCGGGAATCAAGTACACTGGCTGTTGGAGTTCAGGTTCACCCTAATCCAAGATGAGCTCGTCAGGAGATCTGGTATTTGTTCCTTGGAATTCTTAAATCTTTGCTTATACTAGTGTGTGTGTGTGTGTGTGTGCGTGTGTGTGTGTGTGTGTGTGTGTGTGTGTGTGTGTGTATTACATTTGTCCATGAAGAACGCATTTTTTGTGTGTCTGAAATCTCAGTAAGATAGTTGATGGCAACTCTGAAATTTGAAATGATCACTTTGGTGAAGATACACTCAGATCTATATTTCATTTCTTGTACTGCCCGTGATGCACTTTCACTTTCCCGGTGTTAACTAAATCACACTTTTGTGGTATTGGTTTAATATCCAGCTGTTTATCCAATGGCTACCTGTTTCTAGTTTGCTAGCTGCCAGAAGGCAATATATCAGAAACGGAATGGGTTTTAAAAAGGGGAATTTAGTAAGTCGCTAGTTTACAGTTCTAAGGCTGAAAAGATGTCCCAATTAAAACAACTCTATAGAAATGTCCAATCAGAGGCATCCAGGGAAAGATACCTTGGTTCAAGAAACCAATGAAGTTCAGGGTTTCTCACAAGTGAGAAGGCACATGGTGAGCACAGTCACGGTTTCTCTCTCGGCTGGAAGGGCACATGGCAAGCACAGAGTCATCTGCTAGCTTTCTCTCCTGGCTTCCTGTTTCATGAAGCTCTCTGGGAGACATTTTCCTTCTTCATCTCCAAAGCACTGGCTAATGGACTCTGCTTTGTGGTGCTGCAGCGTTCTCTGCTCTCTCTGACTCTCCTTCATTCTCCAAAATATTTCCTCTTTTATAGGACTCCAGAAGCTAGTCAAGATCCACCCAAATGGGTGGAGACATGTCATCACCTAATCCAGTTTAACAACCACTCTTGATTACATCAAATTTCCAAGGAGATGATCTGATTACAGTTTCAAACATACAATGCTGAACAGGGATTAGAAGAAACGGCTGCCTTTACAAAATGGGATTAGGAGTAAAACATGGCTTTTCTAGGGTACATACATCCTTTCAAACCAGCACACTACCCAATACATATGTTTTGAGGGGATAGTATGGGGGCCATGAATAATTATTATAATAAAAAATCTTGTTTAGAAAAAATTAAGGAGCTAGGCATAGAAGTAGACATTCTTGCAACAATATTAACAAAATGTCAAAGATGAGTAACCATATCAAGCACCTGGCTGTGACATGGTTCTAAACAAGTGACTCACATTAGAAATATGGGGTTCATCATGAGAGGACACATCATGAGATAGGGATGTCAAGTCACTGTAAAAATGGTGGTAATCTGTAATTTTACCTTTCTTAGTATTATCCTAGTGAAAAAGAGTCTACATGTCCTAGTGTTCCATTTGATTATGTAGTTTAGTAAAAGCATTTTAAGAATTTTAAATGAAAATTTCCTTTTAATGGTCGTTACTGTAATTATGGTCATCTGCTTAGTTCTTCATCAGTCCTTTTGCATTATGTGTTTTGCATGAAAATGTATTTATATTGTCAATGTTTAACTTTGGGAGATTAATAAGCATCAGATGAATTTATTATAGAGTGAGTGATGGATGCCTTATTTTTGAAGTTATGTTAGCAAATGAGATAGAACTCAATCATTTTCTTTGCCATTTTATTATATATCTATCTTCTTGATAATTTATTGTGTCAGTCCATTCATATCTTATACATAAAAGCATATGGTAATTGCATTTTAAGGTCTTCTTCAGGAAACTTTGCAGAATGCCCCAGCCCAAATGTTTCTGCTGTTATCATTTGGAGTCAGATTAGTTCAAGAAATGTGTTTCTACTTTCTTTGGGAATAAATTGGCTTCCTTGTTCTGTGCATCATTATAAAAATTGTTCTCTGATTTTTGTCATTTTGTAATATTACCTTTTACACAGACCCAATTTGGGAGATTGTTTTCATGGAATGAGAGGAAAATTATCCTTAATGCTAAAATCAAAACATGTCTCCTCATTTATACCTGAGGCGTTGCTTTGTTTTTTATTTTTTTTCTGAGAAAACTTGAAGCTTCATTTATTTTCACTTCGAATTTAACATCCTTTACTTCTATCTGATGACTTATTACTTGGAATTCATAAAATAGCATCTGTCCTTCTGGCATCAAGCCCACACCATATTTTAGAGATACCTAAACATGTTTGTAATATTCTTAAATATGATATAATTTTAAACAATTATCACATGGGTCAAGGACAATCGTAGGCTAACAAATAGATGGGAAATATCTACCCTCACTAGAAAGCGAAGAAATAAAAATTTGTGCTGAGTAGCATTTTTTTCCCTCACTAAATTAGTGACGCTTTTTGCTTAAATCATCCTATTTAGTATTTGCCAGGGTAGATAAATTCTCTCATCTATCTTTAGTGAAGTCTAAATGAGCATAACCTTTCTGCAACATGTATCAAAAGCCTTTTGCATGTCTGAGTGCTTTTACCCAGGAATTTCACTCTTGGAAATCTATTAACGAAAGAAATAATTTAATATAAGGAAAACTGTTGTACAAAAATGAGTTGTCCTGAATTATTTGTAACATGAAAAACTAGAAGTAATCTAAATGCCAAACAATACAAGTGTAAATAAGAAAATTAGGGTATATTCAACTTGTCAGAATATTATGAGGTCTTCAAAAGAATGTGTATATTTTATTAGCATGGGTAAATTTTTTTTGGGGGGATGCATGGTGTGAGATTTGAACCCAGGTCTCCTGCATAGAAGACGAGAATTCTACCCCTGAACCACCTGTGCACCCTATAGCATGTGTAAATTCTTATATCAAAATGTTTAGGTTGAAAAATGTATATTTGATATCACCATGTAAGGAAAAAATATAGAAAAAAACTGAAAGGGCATACACAACCAAGCCGTCATCAATAATAATTCCTTGGAAGGTAGGCTTATGGGTGATTATTTTCTTACCTCTTTTTTTTCACTTAGTTTCCAAATTTTCTGTATTTTGCATGTGTGCTCTTACAATAGGTATAAATAAAATAAGTGTAAAGAAATGTAGCACTTGCTCCTTCTTCTCTTGCCCTTGCTAAAACCATCTCCCCTCTCATCCCAGCACTGCTCTTCACCCAGCAGCCCCACCTAGTTTAAACCAAGGGGCTGAAACCACCCAGCTTCCCCAGGAAAGTGGAACCATGGGGGGGGGGGGCCTTATTTTGAAATGCCAGTTAATGGGCAGTCTTGGTTAGAGATACCATCTGTCCATAGCACAACTCCCAAGAGACTGTGACCATGGGACTCAATCTAATAATGGCTCTTGGAGTGACTTGGGTCATAAGGCAGATGAGAATTCTTTACAATGTAAATTGCCCCCAGTGAAAGCTTAGTATCTATGTTTGGTCCACTAATTCTTTAATATTAGTAGATTAAATTACAAGTAAATATATTGAGAGTGCCTCCTATGGATATGGACTTGAACTTGCTTTTTCAGGTGAGTTATTTTATCTAATCCTTATAAAATCCAGCTGGGGGCGAGATATTAGCCTCCATTTTAGAGCCAGGGTAATCTGAAGCTCGAAGTGATTGCATGACTTGCCCAATGTCAGCTTGTCAGTCTCAATTCAGGAGTCTCCTTACAATCCCCCCAGGAACACAACTTGAGCCCCTGGGGCATCTTACCTTTGGTCAGCCCCCCCAGACCCTGTTTTTAAGTCCCTAGAGTAATAGAGAGCCTGTGCTCCCTCACGGAGCCAAAAGGAAGGTGGCAGTTTCTCCTCGTCTTGATGGCTCTGTGTATCCACAGGCATTAATTACACCTGTGCATTTATTTGCTGAGCAGCTGTAGCAGTGAGCAGAGACTTGGGGGCATGGACCTCGAAAAGGGAGGGACAGCATGGTGGCATCATATCTCACATCCAGGTTAGCACTCTGGGCTCCTGATTGTTCATCTGACCTGAATCATTTTAGTGCTAACATTTCTCTTGTCTGGACCACAGGTATTGTGTTGTCCCTAGAGCCATTGTCCTTAGAAGTCTGTGTTTTTAAGGAAATTATAGCATTGACCTATGAAAGTCTTACTAAAATTTCTTTTTTTCTTTCATATGTTAATACTTAATAAGAATTCTCCAAGGATAGAATTTCAGCCTATAGCAAAACATATGCTGGATGCCAGTGAAACAATCCTATTCCTAAAAAACTGAATAGGTCATTGAAATCATATTTTGCACAAATTTTCAGGATATATACTTAAATTTCCACCTTATTAAAGGAGACCAGTTTTAAAAAATTCCATCTGCTTTGATTCATAACTGGTGTAGAAAAGACACTTGAATGAGTGCTCCTTTTGAAATTGATTCTTTTCAGGTCTTAGCAACCAATGAATGCGAGTGGGAGCCAAGGCAGTCTTCTCAGAGGAAGTGATTCTCCTTCACTGAAGAGTGAAATGTTTGGAGGAACCAGGTCTCAGTTAAGCCAAGGAAGTGGTGGCCATGCTTCGTGAGGGTTGAAGTCACAGGGGAGCTGCAGTTGCAGGGGAGCTTTTCCAGAGGGAGAGTGGGAGGGGTTGGAGTGAGGGTCACAGTGGAGGGTTGGGGCTGGTGCTGGGCAGCTCCTGTGCTGAGAATGGGAGGAGGAGAGGTTGTGGGGAAAATGCTGTTTTCCATATTTATCAGATAAATAGATTTAGCCTTGCCAGGACTTGGCTAAGATGTTCCTTATTAGTTAAATGAGTTCTGAATCCTGTTCTTGCTGGTATTTCCAAATTAACTTGAAATAAATAGCTGATGGCCAGTTGTTTTAGTTTGTAAAAGCTGCCAGAATGCAATATACCAGAAACAGAATGGCTTTTAAAAAAGGGGGATTTATTAAGTTGCAAGTTTATAGTTCTAAGGCCATGAAAATGTTCAAATTAAAGAAAGACTATAAAAATGTCCAAACTAAGGCTCCAAGGAAAGATATCTTGCTTCAAGAAGGCCAGTGATCTTCGGGGTTTCTCTCTCAGCTAGAGAGGCAAATGGCTACATTTGCTGGCTTTCTCTCCAGGCTCCTTCAACATCCTCTCTGACGGCATTTTCTTTATGTATCTCCAAAGGTCTCTGACTGTATGGGCTCTGTTGGTGCTCAGTTTTTTCCAAAATGTTTCCCTCTTAAAGGGCTCCAGTAAGCAACCCCACCTTGAATGGGTGAAATGCCGGGAGGCACGTCTCCATGGAAACCATCTAATCAAAAGTTATCAACCACAATAGTGTGAGTTCCATCTCCATGGAGACAATCAGAAAGATTCCACCCAGCAATATTGAATGAGGATTAAAGGATATGGCTTTTCTGGGGTACATAATAGCTTCAAACTGGCAACCAGTCAATAAAGGCAAGGAAAACTTTATTAATATATAACTCCTTTTTCCAGGTTGAATTTACATTTTAGTGGGCATCTTCAATGTTTTAACCATAAAAATTAAATATTGTCTTGGTTTAAAGCTTTGTAATAAAGCAGATAGTAAAGATACCTATAAAAATAGGACATACATTTATTGCCTCCTAAACCCTATTATATGTCTGTTACTTCTCCTTCCTGCACACAAGTTCATTCCTAAATGTACCTAAATACCTACAAAAAGCCAGGAGTGTCAAATCGTAATCCATTCCTTGAAATTGGCCAGCCTAGCCAATAATTAAATAACCTGCAAGAAAAAGTTTATTTTATAAGTTCAAAATTATCTAAAATCTTTTATACATAGTAAACAGAAAGAACTTAAATTACCTCATTACTTGAATGTAGAGATGGTTATGAAGAGAAGAGATTGGAAGGAAGTGGAGGAATAAGGCCGGAAGCGATGTTTATGTAGGGACCAGTAGTGGTACAAACAGCCTAAGTGAGAGCTCCTCGCCTGTGGCATGCTTCTCCACCGTGAGCTGCCTTGGTTCTTAGAACTCACCTCAGGCACAAAAGTACCTCTGCTGCCGGGTTTAAATAAACCCTACCAGCCAGTGCTGACTTGCCTGATTGCAAGTGGTGGCTTCAGTGCTATTGTCATACATTTGCTTTGGCCCTGATATGTCTTTTGAGACACTTCCTAAGCTCAGGCCAAGGAACAGACAGCCTGCTTTCCTCTGAATCAGTGGTTTGCAAGCTGAGCTACGTGGGACTTCCATGGTCTTCATGAGGCATGTGGAGAATTGTAATGAAATCTGTTTTCAAATCCTCAGCTTCCAGGCATGTCCTTTCCAAACTCAGTCTGCCCTAGGTCACCCTTCTCCTCCTTTACACATGGAAAACTCAGCCCTCACTCATCACTTATCTAACCACGACTCAATGTCACAGGATAGAGAAACCTCCAAAGTGTACCAAGGGTTGGTTCAGAAATGGTACTGAGGAAGTGAAGAACTCTAACAACTGGGTACTGATTTCCTTTGTGTCCCAGGTGATTTCTAATTCTTTACTTTCCACAAAAAGGTAGAACTAAATGACTATTCAACATAATATTGGATCATAGCTTGCTGTGTGATTTTTGGCATATAACTTGGATGAAGTTCAGAGTTGAAGGACATCGCTATAAGAAAAGCCTACTTCCATTCCCAGCTCATGGCTTACAATAAACTAGTACTGAACACCATCTTTCAAGCAATAATATTTATTTATACTGAAGAAACTAAAAAAGCCATTTCGTTGGGAGATGCATTTCCAATAAAGTATACATTGGTGTTTTGTCATTACTCATCAAAATTCTAATATGATTATGTTTTGATCAATTGTGTCTTAGTAATAATCAGACTTGATAAATCAATCCAAAATAAAAATTCTGACATTTAAGCCTCGTGGCTCAAGAAAATTCAATTTGTTACACATATTTCTATGACAAAGAATGATAAAGACAAGCGTAAAAATATGTGACATTAAAATAAAATTCCATAAGGGGAGTATAATAGAATAGAAATACTTGTTTGAAGTGAAAAAAGAAAATGTTAATTTTTCCAGATGTTGCAGAAGGGGACAGCAAACTATGGCCCACAGACGGAACCCGCCCTGCTACCTGTTTTTTATAAAAAAGTTTTAGTGGAACACAGCGACATCCATTTGCCTTCACTGTCCCTGGCTGTTTTCATGCTTTAACGACAGAGTTGAGTAGTTACAAGTGGGGACCATATAGCCTCCAGACCCAAAGATATATACTATTTGGCCCTTTACAGAAAACATTTGCTGACTGCTGGCTTAGACCAGTGATTGTCCATCACCTGGCTGTCAGCACATTTCAACTCTGAACACAGTTGGTACAGTGCTAGCTAGCTTGAAGTGGGAAATGGATCTGAAAGCAACCATAGTGTCTGCCACAAGGCATATTTTGAAATAAGTGGAGATTTTAAGGGCTGACAAAAGTTCACACACAAGCTGCCACCACCAGTCTTGTTAATGGACTACAGACCTGGATTCCTAGGAACCCTACAGAGACTGCCATACTTTTTGGGTTTGAAACAATGAGGGCAGTTAAGAAATCATGGATCCTTATATGCATTTTCTTATAACAGTCACCTGGCTAGCAGATGACATGGTCAACTTCGGTCATTGAGCTGGTAGGGAAAAATGCCATATTTTTAGCTGCTTAAACCTGGTATTTAAAATTTTGTACTCAACCTTGCCATTATGCATTTCCCCCAGCATCACTTTTTGGCATATGATAACCCACCATGCAGTGCTTGGTGTGGTCTGGTCACATCACAATAAAAATAACCCTTTAAAATATAAGGAGCTCGATTCCCAGACCATGCACCTAAAAATATATATGTATATTATATATGCACCTAAAAATATATATATATATATATATTATATATATACATGGAGCTTCTGCATTAGATATTCCACCATTGTGCTTTTTGGCTCTAGGGGAAATACTTACATAAATGAGAAATTTTGTCTTTTGGTCAAACGCTGAAGTTAAGGAGCCATCAAATAGAAAGCAAACTGCTGTTACACAGGATGTTTCCCATTTAGCCCCTTCACTCTTTCAGTTATGAAGAGAAATCAATAGAAGATGCTCTTTTCTTTAAAATGGAGCCGACAGTAGAACATCTTGTCATCATTTGAGGGAAAAAGAAAGCCAGTGTATGAAAGGCCCGTGTGCCTCAGATGTTCCCTGGCTCTCTGGAGGGAGGTAGATCGTGCCCATCTCTCTGGGTCGCCTCCTGTTGCCCAGCCCTACAATACCAGGGGCATGAAGAGGCCTTCAAAAACACAATCCCCATTGAAATCAAGCTTCATTCCTCCATGCCCCTTCACTGTTTCCAGATGTCTTTTTTGAGGAGTTATACCCAGGCCTAGCAGGGCTTGTTAAAATAAAATGCCTTTTTTTTTTTTTAGGAGAAACAGCTCCTCTGCTTGCACTGGTCCTCATGAGGATCCAGGCAGAAAGTATCAGCTGGAAGTTCCCCAGAATAGATACCAATTTTAATATTGGCTGGAGGTATTTTTTAACTTGATACTAAATGCAGAAAAAGTAAGAATTAGTTGAGAATGGCTGAAACCATACCATAGTCTAAACAATATATGACCTATTAGCATTTGCATAAACATAATCTTAATACAACAAATATGGAATGATGTGCAGTGGAGTTCTAGTGTTTGCTTCTTATCCCTCCCCATTTAGGAAGTGGTGAAAGTTTAGCCTCGGAGTTACAAGAAGCCTACTTGTCCCAGTCCCCATCACTGCCACCATTCATCATCTTGGTTCTCCATCTGGCCCATGGTTTCTCCCCAACCCCCACCCATATGCACAAGAATTATTGTGTCCTCATTTCAGGTTTTTCATATTAACTGCAAAGATCTCAGCCTTTTCTGTAGTTTCTCCGATTTTACAGTTTAGGGAGGGCATCTGTGACTGGTGATTGTAGAGCACCAGGCTTCCTTGTTCCTTACGTGCAGCTGCTCAGGTCCCTGAATCCCTAAAACTCACCTGCATCCCTGCAAGCCAACCCTGCCTGGTTCCTGAAAATACCTTCTTGTGCTCTGCACTACATGCTTTCAATAAGCACCCTGTATTTTTTGC
The DNA here is from genome assembly GCF_023851605.1 of Tamandua tetradactyla. Classification (NCBI taxonomy): domain Eukaryota; kingdom Metazoa; phylum Chordata; class Mammalia; order Pilosa; family Myrmecophagidae; genus Tamandua; species Tamandua tetradactyla. The sequence goes on along the minus strand of NC_135341.1, from coordinate 47,158,208 downwards.
TTTTAGAGCTTAACTTGGATTTTTTTTAAGGATGTGAACAGCATCTAGGATGAGTAAAATTGAAAATGCATTATCTTATTTGATCTTAGCAAAAATAGAAAGTGTTATTTCCCGTCTTATAAATAAGCGAGACAGTTGATGGACTTACCCCAATTCACAAATTTGCTGGATTGTCGAAGAATACTTGGTGGCCACTCCGAGTCCCTATAAACCAGAAATTCTCCTTCTGTACAGGGCTTGGCTCCTGGCACATAATAAGCTTTATCAGTTGATGCTAAGTGAAATAATGAAAGAATAGAAACTCCATCCCAGAAGCCCTCAACCCAGCACTCTTTCCCAAGCAGTGACAAAAAGCATATGTCTCAGAGATTCGTTTTCTTTGGAAGCACCATGCCACTGGGAACAAGGCAATGATGGATTAACTGTGGTTATTGGAGCAATTATTGAAGAAGCTTTGAAGACTACCTGGGGATCAGTTCATCGAGGAGAGGCAGGATAGTTAGCATGTGGGAATTTCCAATCAAAAATATTCATTCCAAATACATTTGCTAAATATCCATTATTTTTGCCAGCACTGTGTTTCATATGATGATATAAAAGTAAATAGGTTTTTTTACAAGTCACAGTTGAATAATTGGAATGGGAGGGCACAAAAACTCTTAGGCACAACAGTCACAATATAATTGAGGTCAGAATACTTAAACAAAGTCATGGAGGATGAGGAAACTACCAAAAAGATTGGATGGTAGGCAGACGGTGGGGGACGGGGCAGAGCATTCCAGACTAGAGTGAATCCATTTATTTTGTATGAGGGCCAATTAAGTAACAGCAAAAATATCTACACCACTTCTTTCAATAAAGGAACATCTGTACTTGAGCATTCTTTATCATATAGCCCTCTAACTGGAAATTTCTTTATCTTTCTTCATTTTTTATTGGAAGAGGGGTGATAGGGTTATGGTTGACATTTCAAAGACTGCTGGCATGAACAGCCCTGTCTGACTGTCATGCTTTGGCACTGGATACATTTTGAGTATGGTAACACCTAGTGGTGCTAGGAGAGAGATTTGAGGGATTTAGGGATAGAGAGGCACATTGGCACTGGAGTTCTGTTATAAGCCAGGAATGTAAATGGAAAGCTGCCCATTGGGTGGGAGACTATCCGAATGGGAGATGGAGAGCATGGCAATTGGGATGTTATGCACTGCAAACAAATGCCTTCCTGCTCCTATCACAGTCCTGTTCCCTAGGATGGCTAGAAGAACATTTTGTTGGGTCCTACTTCTCTTGAAAGGGTAGTGAGGGCGAGGTCAGAACCCTTTGATTTGTGTGCATCATCTGCCCAAGTTGTGGCTACTGTGGTCGTCAGCCTCTGTCCTTTTGCAGACCAGGAGTAGGCAGTGGAACCAGCCTTGGAGATGAAGAGTGTGGCTACTTGGTAAGGGGCTTTCTCAGGGATGGTGCTGAGTGACTAAGTGGAATCATGATTTATCAGCATTATTAGTTTTGGTTTCTCAGGTCTTAAATTAGGTCTTGAAACTTTCTCCGAGTCAAGATGACTAGTTATCTCAGTAGTGTCCATTCAAGTGGAACGGAGCTTGAAATCCTTTGGGGGGTTGAAGAAACTGCAGACAGTTCAGTATAACCCTGGGTCAGGGTACAGGAGGCAATGTTGGGGGATGGTGGTGACAGGAGGCAGGAAGCCGGACATTGGTTCTTTGGAGACCAGCAGCAGTGCTTTTGAAACCATGCCTGGGTGTTCTTTCTGTTTCTGGGGTATAATTCTACATGAATGTAGTGAGAGCAGTAGGAGCTTCCCCTATCATTACCACACATAGCCCTCCTAACAGTCTGTTTTTCAATTAACAATTTCACTGCCGTTTTCCTGTTAGAAAATAGGAGAACTCATGAGCTTGCATTTCATCTAGTACCTGTTGACGGGTCTGTGCCTCCCTTCTTGGCGTCCCTAATCACATCAAGAATAACTCTCTTTATTGTCTGTCCTCTGAGTCTTTCCTGGACCTCAACTCCTCTAGGCTCATTTTTTTCTCTCCTGGTGAAAGTGACCATTATCCCAGCTGCCATAGGGGCAGGCTTAATTTAGAGGGTGCCTGTTTAATTAGCACCTCTATAACACTTACTATGTGCTACACACTGCTCTAGGAGCATTATAAATATTAACTCAATATTCATATTGACACTATGAAGTAGGTGCTATTATTTTCTCCATTTTACATATAGGGAAACTGAAGCAGAGAGTGGTTAAATAGCTTAGGTTAAATAGATTTGATTTAATTAAACAGCTTTGGTCCGATCGATGAGATTGGATTGACTAAAAAGAACACCCACCTGGGAGTTACTGTGGGAGTTAAATTGAGGGAAACTACTTCAGGGCCTGACAATTAGTCTCATTTACTATTATTATTATTACTGCTGTTATTGATCTCATGATGCTGGTGTTGATAGCTACTCTAGGGACCCTAAAGAGCAGCCCCCTTGGTACTTATGGACCACCGCCTAAGGACCCCTGCAGTCCCACCCAGCTCTCTCCTCTCCACCCTTCTGTTCTCTTCACTCCACTCCCCCCACATCTGCCTCCTTATTTGCTGGAATCTGGCAAGCGCTGGATGCACAGATAGAGTCTCAATTAAGATCTCAGAGAAATCCAAAGTCCTGTGGTGAAGGCTGCCTGAATTGGTATATTCTTCCCATTTTCCTTTAGCCTGACTCATCCAAACGAGCTTGTTAGTGGGATTGAATTTTCGAGCTAAGGCAGCTGGTCTTTCAAAGAGCCTGAAGTTCACAGAAGGATAGTTGAAAAGTGTCTCATTTCCAGAGCCCTTGAGTGGAATGGAGCAGCACGAGCAGCTGCACGTGTTAATCTAGACAGGCCCCGTATTTTATTGGTCAGTAGGCAGCCCAGGAGCACAGGTACCCCTGGTGTTCCTCTCAGACCACCATGTTTCGGAGGCCTTGCCTAGCACAGTGATGCCCATATGGAATGATGGAGCCTACAGAAGGTTATAAAAAAGCTGGCGATCCTCTACATAGGAGACTTTTGTTAATGGAAAACCCAGAATTTTCTTTTATTGGCGGTACCTCCCAGAGAAAGGGGATGGATTAGATGATTGCTTGAGGTTCCTTTCCATCCTACACCATAATTCTGTAAATTAATCCCTGTGCTCTGCATCAAACAGATCTGGGTTTCCATTGGCCATTTATTTGCAGTGTGATCCTAGGCAAGTAATTCAACCTTTCTGAGTTTGGGACTAATGATACTTTCTTCAAAAAGTTAGCTAAAAAGAGAGAGAATGCATGTAAATCACTTACCTATGCCTAAGCCACAATAACTGGTAACTATTATTGTATTATTTTCATTTTAAGGGTGCTAAAAAATATTTATTTTATAAAATATTAAGCACAATATTAGTACCTATGGGCATGAAGGTATTTTCTCAATTTGTGGTTCTTTTTTTAGTACAGTCAAAGTAATTTAATTTTTATGGCTATTTCCCATAGTTCCTCTCCCAGTATTGACCTAAGGCAGTGAAAAATATCACCACTTGGGAATCAACAAATGAGGAGACTTAGACACCCTCTGAAAAATTTTGTAGGATTACTCAGTGAATGTTCAAGGATATTAAGATATAAATCATCATTTAGTAATCTCAAGTGTGGGTTCTTTTAAATTTTAGTGTCTCTGGGAACTAAAATGTACACAGCATATTATAGATTCAATGCAAACATCAGGTGAAAATTATTTTACTACATTGCAACATACATTTCATTTCTTTTTGCTCAAATAAAATTTGTAATCCTCAGGCTGTTACTATTTACTGTTGACATTTTTTAACTTAGCAGCATGAATACCATCTATAATATCCAATGTTTTTCAATGTGCTATAATAAAAAGTATATAGAAGAAGAATTAAGAATAAAATGGCAAATACTTATGGATCCATCACCAAGATTATGATCCATTACCCATCCCATGGAAGCCCCTGAATATCCTTCTTTAATTACATTTTCCTCTCTTCCCCTAGAGAGAGCCGTTTGGAACATGGTGTTTATTGTAATCATTCATTCATTTCTTCATACTTTCAGCATAAATGTACAAATCCCTACAGAATGCGTTGTACAATTTTGCTTGTTATCTTTATATAATTGGTATTATAATAGATATGTTATTCTGCATCCTGATTCCTTTGCTCAACTTTGTCATAATATTTTTCCACATTGACATGCAGAGTTCATTCAGATGTCAGAGACTGCTCACCAGAAGTCCAGGTGCTCCCCTCTATTTCCCAGCCTCCTTTGTACGTAGATTGGAGCCATACAATTGGGTCTGGTGTGTGTTACCTTAAAATCAAGGCAGCTAACCTGGATGCCTTTCTCTTTTCCCTTCTATGGCAACCTTAAAGACCTTGAGTCCAGATCATTATGGCAAAGCCTTCATTAGCCTGGGTCTCTCAGTGACTGTGTGGACAGAGTCTCCTATCCTCCCACATTAAACATGTAATATGAAAAGAAATAATCTCTTGTGATTTTGAGTCAACCAAGAATTATAGGTTTATATATTAAACCTATCCTATCCTAAATAACGTGTTCATTTGCACTCCTGTACTGTATTCCACTGTATGACTGCACTGCACCACAATTTCTATTCTCCTGTTAATGAACATTTGTTTCTCATTTTTAGCTGTTACAAATAAAGCTAACAAGACATTCTTATACATTTCTTTTATATACATATGCAAGAATTCTTCTAGGGAATATGGTTAGGACTGATTTTTAAGTTGTAGGGTATTCAACATTATTTTGATTTTGAATCTTTTGATTGGCTGGATTTTATCATTTTGTGGGTGTGATTTTTAAAGAAAATTTCACATGTGCTATATTATATTCACTGTTTAAGCATACTTGAGAATATCCGTTACCTTTATATTCAAAGCAAGATTTATCGATATTTAAAATTATATTATCATGCTTTAATTCTCTCAGACCATAGTTTTTGGTACATATTAGCACTATTCATAATTATTTCTAGTTCTTCTCTTTTCAGGCATGTGGAAAGATGGCTCTTCTTCATTTTGGAGGTTTGGTGTGGTCATAGGACTTGCTCTGGCCAATAAAGCATGAGTGGAAGTGACCCATGTGTCAGTTCTGAGTGGAAGCATTCATTCCCTTGCAGAACTCCCTGGAGCTCTCCTCCCTTTTCTTACAATTGTGCAAGCACACACTAATGTGGAGTCTCCTACTGATGTGGTGTTCTAGAGAGGCCTGATCAGGAAATAAAGGTTTGAGGACTGAAGCCACTGAGAGGGGAGGGTTGTTTGCTCCAATATCACTCTTATCCTGACTGGCGCACAGTTCCACTGCTTTCTGGGGCTGAGATTATATTAGTTTTTTAACCAAGAAGTCTCCAGCCATCTTTTTGTTGGCTGGATTCTATTATCCAGTAGTTAAATTTTTTTCCAAAAAAGATTCATGAGTACCTCATTTCCTGTGTTTCTCCAGATTTGAGAATGCCTGTCTGAAGCCTTTTTACTTTCATAGCACCAGTTTACCTGAGTTTGTCTTTGGATCACACTTTCTTCCCCCTCAGAATTTGCAGAAGTTGTTCCATGATTGGCATTGAATATCGCTTTGGAGAAATCTCAAGCCAAACTGACTTTTCCCCCTTTTAGGTCTCCAGCAGATTTTTTGTCTGATTGCTTGATGATTCTGTCTTTGTACTTGAATTTTATAGCCTAACCAAGAGAAGTCTTAAAGGGGATAGTTACCAAGGGTTTTTATTGAAATATGGTATCCCTTTTGCATATGCAAACTCAATCTTTCATTCATTTCAAGGCAATTTTCTGTTTTTACACCTGTTATGATTTGCTAATGCTGCCAGAATGCAATATACCAGAAATGGATTGGCTTTTACAAAGGGGATTTATTAGGTTACAGATTACAGGGCTAAGTCCATAAAAATGTCCAAACTAAGGCATCAACAAGAGGATACCTTCACTGAAGAAAGGCTGATAGCATCCAAGGCTGCTCTGCCACCTGGGAAGGCAAATGGCTACATCTGCTGGTCCCTTGCTCCTGGGCTCCATTGCTCTCAGCTTCTGTTTCCACTGGCTTTCTCTCTGAGCATTGGTAGATCCTTGCTTGCTTCTCCGGGGATACCTCTCCGAGCTCTGCGTGTCTTACAGGTCTCCTCTAAGCATCTCTGTGGCATCTCTCTCCCTCTGCATCCTTCAGTTGATTTCATCTCTCTTCTCTCTGTATCAGCTCTCTCCAAAACGTCTCTGGGTATTGCTTTTCTTTCTCTAAACATTTCTGGCTCTCTCTCAAAGGGCCCTGGAAATTCCACCTTGAATTGGGTGAGTGACATCTCCATAGAAACAACCTAATCAAAAGGTCCCACCCACAATGGGTCTACCCCCACAAGAATGAATTCGAAGAACATATCTTTTCTGGAATACATCATTTCAAACCAGCACAATATCTCTGAATATATTTTTCGTTCCATTTATTGCTTGTTCAACCATGAGCAGCAGTTAGCCTTATGTTAAATATGTTCCATCTGTCTTGCATATGTATTATCTTCTCTTTAATTTTTTAAACCACTTGTCCTTTTCCTATGCATTCATTGATTTCTTTCATGTTCTTTATTTATGTCCATAATTTGATTTTCAGCTTTGTGTATACTTGTATCTTGATGTTTCTAGCTAATAGTTTTGTAATGGTGGTATTTTATCCTCAATTTGTTCTTTTAACTCTGTGATCTTCTTTCACCATATTCTGTTTTATAATTTTGTCTTTGAGCATCTTTAGTTCTTACTAAGTTTATTTTCCTATGAAGTATCTCTTGTACAAAATGCTCAAGGGGAATTTTCTTCTTTCCCTTGGGTCCTCCTGACTTCCAGACTTCCAGGGTTTCTCATCTCCTTTTTACGTATTATTTTTCCCTACTTTCCTCCCTTTCTTTTACATATCCATAAACTTTTTCTTTCATTCTTCCATGTCTTTTGGTCCTGTTCCTTTTTGTTTCTTTGTTTTTGCTATTTGTATTTGCACAGTTACAATCCTGATTCTTTTCACCATGACCAAGTATAACATAAGCAGTCTGTCCAAATCTTCTCTTATCTAATATACTATGTTTGAATTTTCCGTGACACCCCCCCAGCAACCTTATCTAAAACCAGCCCGTCTTTCCCTCTATGCTGGAATTCAGGTTGGAGTTTTGCATGTCTGTTGCTTGGAAGCATGAAAGAGGAAGGGACCTCATCTGTGCTTATCATTGACTGATCGGCCTCTCTGCTGAGATTTTAGTTCATCTTCCTATACCAAGTTTCATTTTCTTGGTAGGATGGGGATTGCCTCTCAAGTTTTGGATCATATCCCCATATTAAGCACAGACATTTGAGCAGCAGTGTACCCTGATGAATCTCCCACCTGAACTAAGATTCTGAAATCCAGTTGTCAGAGCTGGGGACTTTTCCCTAGGCTTCCCATCCAGTGAATTTTAACACAATTAATACTACATTTAGAGATTACCTTTGTATTTAAATCAATATCATATCAACAGCATTTTCTTTAAGGCACATCTTTTCTCCACTGGGACATTGAGTTTCTTATCTCCAAAGGAGGGTCTCTATAAAGCCATTCAACAAATGTATTGACCATGTACCACATACAAGGGACAGTCCTAGGAACTGGGGATACAAAAGCAGACAAAATAGGTCAAGTCCTATCTCTCATATACTTTATACTCTGGAGGAAAACCCAAATATAAACACATTGGTTATGGATAGCTTTAATAAAGAAAACTAAGGCATGAAAAGGCAGCAGAGGGTATTAGGCATAGTGTGTCATTTTAGAGAGGTCAGAGAACACCTTCCTGAGGAGGAGACTCTGGTTGATGTTGAGCATACACTCTAGCTCTGTGAGTCTGCCTTTGAGTATATCAAGCTGCTACATTCTTAACTGAGTTGAGTTTCATGCTCTCTTTTTCATGTACTCTCATGTTTGGGGCTGATAATGAGCAGTGAAGTGGCCAAAAGGCATGCCACCTAAGGGGAAAAGGGCTTAAGGAAAGCAAATTAGTACCTGCCGCAAAGTTTGTTTGTTTGATATGTTTGTCAATTATATCCAGAAGTGTGAATAGATTTCTTAAAGTGATGTTGTGACAGAAAAGAGAACCTATCACCAATCCTAGTTTTGAGACCTATTTCTCCGTTTGATAAATTTTAAAAGGGGCTCTAGAATTTCCATTCCTAACAAGCTCCCAGGTGATAATATTGGGCCAAGGTTTCCATTCTCAGGGGGCATCAGTTATACAAATATTAGGCCTTTTTTACGTTGTTAATGTCCCCTATCTAGTCTCTTGAACTCGCATATTCCTAGCAAGGTGTATCACACAATGTGTCTTCTCCTTATTTCTGCTTCTAATGTGACTTTCTGAATTGTTTCCTTCTGTTTCTTTCCTGCATTCTTGATCTCACTTTTTACCTATTTCTTTTGTCTCATATTCTCTTCTTTAGAACTGTTTCTCCAAATTTTCATCTGTCATAATTATGATAGGGTTTTTTTGTCTGACTATTATTTGTAATGTTCATTTTCTTCTTTTTTCTTGAAGTATCTTTGCAAAAATCATGTGATGGTTTCTTTGAGATATTTTTCATTTTTGAATGATGGTCATTTCTTCCTGTATCTGCCCTTCGTAGATTGTTCATGGGGAAAAGTATCCTGCAAAGCCTAAGTAGATTAGCAACAAGCCTGAAATTTTGGTCTGTTATCACAGAACCCTTTCTCAATGGCTATCCAGGCTTGCTTTGAGCCCCGCATTCCCTGGAAATGTGTGTGTGTGTGTGTTTATGAGGTGTCAATGATTACTTCTCCAGCTCTTACTTCTCCAGCTCTCTGAAACCAGAATATTTGGGACAGCTTGTCGCCTACATTTTCTCCTCCATCCTGCCTTAGTGACTACTTGCTTCTTTCAAACATAGCTCCTCTTATTCAGCTGTTTCTGTCCTGGTATTCCATGCTCTAAAACAGGGTTTGGGGAGTCTCTCATAGTCCACATGCACCTTTATCCTTACCTGCCCAAGCCAGGTGTTTTGTGGTTGCCTCTTGTGGGTCATTGTGAAACCCCAGCCAAAATTTGTTCAGACTGATGATGCCACATGCACCGGGAGAATATGAAAAGGTTAATTACTCACATAATGAGACTCTCAAGGGAAAGCAGGGAAGGCTCAAGTCAGTCCAGGTGGCAAATGAAGCAGAGATAGGAGGATTCCCCCACGCAGTCTGAGGTTTGTCTGGGCTGAGTGTGTGAACTTTCTTATAGGTTTATAGGTGTGGGACAGAAGGGGAAGCAGGAGAGATGGGGCTTCAAAGTTGTCAGTAATCAAACATGAGAAATGGAGTTTTTCTGTTTGTTATACTAAGCATCATTAGTTTTGCCCCTTAGGGGGATCTCCTATTTGGAAAATTCTGTGCTCTGATCATTTTCCTTGAGAACTGTGGAGGTTATGGGATGGCTTCAGGGCAGTAATGTCTTTATTCTATTATTTTTAAACCTCTTGTATTGCTGCCTCTTTTTAAATGATAATGATAAGCCCAGAGAGCTCTGCCACTTCTTTTTTTTGCATGGGCAGGCCCTGGAAATCGAACCTGGGTCTCTGCTGGCATGGCAGGCAAGAATTCTGCCTGCTGTGCCACTGTGGCCTGCCCTCTGCCACTTTTAATTTGTGGACTATATTCTGCATATACTCAGAACTTTTTGTCATTTTTCCATGTCTCAAGAAAATAACACTGACAAAAAGTATGGGTCCTGCTTATGATTATTTTGCAAGTAAGACCTAAATATGTATAGTTATTCTTGAATATTTTGGAGGGCCATGGTTACATTTTGGGAAACATTAAAGATTTGAGTATTGGATTTTTATAGTAAACAGAACAAAAGTGTTTCCATAGTTGAATGGGATATGCTTTTATATTCATCCAATGGAATATGCATATTGATTGCATTGGTCAGGGTTTTCTAGAGAAACAGAACCAACAGGAGGTATCTGTAAATATGAGATTTATAAAGGTGTCTCATGCAGCCATGGGAATGGAATAGTCCAAAATCCATAGGGCAGGCTATGAAGCTGGCAGCTCCGATGACAGATCTGGATGAACTCCACAGGAGAGGTTCGCTGGCTGAAGAAGCAATGAAAAAGTCTTTCTTCTTCTTTGATAGTCTTCAGCTGATCTCACTTGCAAATCAAAAGTGACCCTTACTTGATCACAGATGCAATCAGCCACAGCTGCAGTCAACTCTCTTGATTTAATAAATCAGACTTCCGATTTATCAACCAGCCATGAAATATCCTTACAGCAATGATAAGGCCAGTGCTTGCCTGACCAGACAACTGAGCACATCACTAGGCCGAGCTGACTTCAGACCCTAACCATCACATTAATGTTGCTGTAGTTTTCTTTGATTAAAAGCCTCCTTTTATTATGCATTTTTAAGTCCTACTTTTTTGTGGAAAGGAGGAAGACAATATAAAAGGATTTTAAAGCATTATTTCATGTAAAAGTTATACCGAATATATTTTTATGTAAAATAAATGTAAATTCTAGTATATATGGCAATGTGTAGGAAATTTATTTGGAATCTCTGGGCACCAGAATTTTGACTTATAAGATTAATCCTGGATATTATGTTATCTTGATTATAATGATGCCTGTTTTTTGACATTTTAATGTTCCTGAAATCAAGATAGGTCTTTAAAACAATAGCACAATCAACTTGCAAGTTGCCAGGGAAAGGATAAATTGTAATTATAATTGCCTGTAAACTTGCAAACTTAGCCTTAAGTAGAAGTTGTCTGTTTTCAAAATGATCACCACAATTTAGTCATGTCTTCATAGCATCATGTGCTGTATTTTATTTAACTTACATTAGAATGTTAGCTATTAAAATGTCCTTCTAGAGATTTTACCATGAGGCAGAAAATCAAAGAAAGTTACTGTGTTCCTGGAAAATCCAGGGCTACACAAGGCTGTTCAGTGTAAAAGCTATAAAATTGTCAACTATCATGACTAGACTGAAGAATATGAAGGAAAAAAATTTAGCAAAGGTTTGTATGAAGTTTAATTCTTGCCCTGTGAGAGACAATCTACCTGTCCAAAATTCAGAATAAATCAAATCTTCAGGAAACACCAAACAAATATATACTGAGGAGTGTTGTACAAAATAATCAGCTTGAATTTTTCAATAGGTTGATGTCACTAAAGACAAAGATTGAGGAATTGTTCTGAATGAAAAAGGCTAAGGCAACATGAAACTAAATGAAATGCTTGATTTTAGATTAGCTTCTAAGGTAGGGGAAATAGCTAAATGTATAAATGTAAATTTCCTGGTTTTGATCATTGTGCATAGTTATGTGAGTGTCCTTGCTCCTGGAAATATATGCTGATGTATCTAGTGGTTAAGCAAATGTTTTTCACTTGTTTCCTCCATAAATGCTTTTACCTGAATTCAGCCTACACAGGAGGCTTGTGTTAGTGCAATTAGCTGGTTACTGCTCATCACTGATTTTCTAGAATAGTTTTGGTCAAATAAATTTTCATCCTCATGGTAGTAGTTTTTGGGTGCAAATTCTTTGTCTGCCTTTTGTTTGTAAAGTTTCTGTTTCAGTTTCCTAGGCTGCTCCAGCAAATGGCTTAAACAGTGGAAAGTTATTAGCTTACACGTTTGAGGCCAGAAAAATGTCCTAGTCAATGGCATCATCAAGACGATATTGTCTTCCCAAAGACGGGTTACCAGTGATTCTGGGCTCCTCTGCCACATGGCAAGGCACATGGTGGTGTCTCCTAGTTGCTCCCCTCTCTTTCAGGTTTCCCTGATTCCAACTTCTTGCTTCCATGGTTCTCTCTCTCTCTCTCTCTGACTTTCATTTTCTTATAAAGGATTCCAGTAATAGGATTACGACCCATGCTGCTCGAAGTGGGACATACTTTAACTGAAATAGCTTCATCAAACGATTCTTCTTAAAATGGACGCCCACAGGAATGCCCACAGGAATGGATTAGATTCAAGACATGTTTTTCTGGGATATATACAGCTTCAAACCACCAAAGTTCCTTTTCTTCTTTCTTCCTGGAGCATCTTTGCATGAGTCATGTGACAGTTTCTTTGAAGTATTTTCCATTTTTCTTAGAATTGACTTTTGTGGGCATGTACATGTGGGGAAGGATCTAGCGTGTAATTTTGATCTGGAAATTTGTTTGATAATTTGAGTGAAATTTGTTCACTTTTTCAGCAAGTTTCCAGGCCTGCATCAGTGGCCATGGTGATGGAAACAAATAGATCACAATACATGTTGATGGCCCTTACATAGTAACCTGGAGCTAGATCTTTGCAAGTTGTGAATGTGTGAGAAAGGCTTTGCTAGTGTTAGAGGGGGCATGTGGCTAATACAACAGCAGGAAAAGTATCCCAGAGGGTGTATGAGCTGGGCTTTGAAGAGAGAGGAGGGAAAGGCAGGCTGGGCACAGAGTTGTAAGTGCAGGAGAATCAGTTGTGAGAGAAGATTACTTAGGTACCAGTTTTTCCTGCATTATTGTATCTAGTCCTGTAAAATGAATAGCAATCCATTTTAGAGTTGCAGAAACTGAGTTCACCAAGGCAGTAATTTGTCCAAGATCACCTTCCAAGTAAGCGTGGAAGCTGGATTCAGATGCATATCTTTGCCTATAGAGAGTACATTCTGGACAGAACTCTGCAGTCCACCCTGCCATGCCCAAGGGGCAAAACATAGTCCCAGGAGTGTGAAGTGTGAACATTTCTACTCTTTTTTATGAATAAAGCGCAACTACACATACAGTCTATACACAGACTGCATAACTGTGGTAAATTCCATGAGGGAGAGAATGGGGGTTATTTGGAAAAAATGTCTAAAAAGACTCCTAAATGAAGCAAAAATGAAACACCAGGATTCTGCAACATTGCTCTAGAGCAACACAGTTGTGCTCAAACTGCAGAGGCCCTAGGATGAGCAGGTCAGGTTGATATTGCTATTCCAGCTAATGGCTTGTTTCCTTGGCTTCATTAGCAAAGGCTGCTAAGAATCCACAAAGGTATTTGCTTATCTTGATTATGAAAAGTGACCAAATGACTTAATTTCTCACCCTGTTTAAAGCAACTTTTAGAGAACAGTAGAAGTATCAAAGAAACGTATCCCTAAGAGTGGACCCAGACAACTGTGGTCCTTGGTTAGAGGATGCTCCCTATGGAGAAGTTATATTAACCCTGTTAGAGATTTTCTATGTTTCTTTACTACTTCCACCCATCAGTGGTATTTGGTGGATGTTGATGTCAGTCTTCCAACCTGCACCCCTCAAAACTGGGACCTCAGGTGTCATCTGAGACTGGCATAGTTATGACAAGACCCTCCCTTTATGTATTCTCTCCTTGAATCCTTCCAGATTTTTATATTTGACAATGGCTTCCGTACATCAAAATCCTAAGCTTTTAAAAATAACTCGATTTAAGGTAGACAAACCATGTCATGCTATTTACACAGTGTTAACTTCTGGGATAAATTGGCCTATGTTGACTGATGTGTGTAGATTTTCAATATTGTACCATTTAATTTCTGAGTGAGAGATGCATAGAAATGATTCTTTGTGCTTTTCTATCATTATTTCATTGAAAGCAGTTTTTAAAACCGATGATCACTAAATGGATATTTTTAAAGTGAACAGATTATCTCTGATACTGTCACCTTAATAGAATTTTTTCATCCCTAGTTGTTGTCATCCATATAAATCTGTACTTTACGTTGCAATCCTCATGGCAATACCTACTTTTCATGTGCTGCTGTTTTACTTAAATACGTCAACTTTGATCTACGTTGTATACAAATAATTATTTGAATGCCTATTTAGTAGTCTCTCATAACACTGTACCACAAAATATTAACATATTTTCATGATTTTAAACATTGCTGTTCTTTTCCCATTTTTATTTTATAATAACAGATAGTGCTCCCACAAACATCTTCATACATATGTTCTTTTGCTTCTGATCATTTTCTTAAGAAAAACTCTAGAAGTCGGTCCAAAGACTATGTACATATGTTAACTTTCCTTAAACACACCATGTTGCTTTCTCACAGAATTGTATGAACTGATTCTGCCACCAGCAATAAACATCAATTTCAACACAAAGTCACCAATATCAGGTTCTCTCATTTTTAAAGCTCTATTTTGGTGGGAGTAAAACAGTGTTTTGCTATAGAACAGCTAAAAATATCAATGACTTTTAATGTTTTTCTCAAAAGATTCTGTAGCCCCATAAGATGGTTGGAAATATAGTTTTAGATCTGTGAAGCTGAAACCAGGCTTACCATTGAGGACGTATTGTATAGGGTTTTCTCCCAGCAAGACTATTTAGCCCTGAAAGCCAGACAGCAACTCTGTACAAAACACTGTATTCATTCATTCTTTCACCATCCTGGGGATATAGTAAATGGAACTAAATACATATAGATTGAGGACATGACATTCAAGTGATGTACAACAAGATAGTGGAATTTCAGCCTCCGTGGGTGGCAGTGACTCACTGAGGTGAAGGGGGCAAACCACAGGAAAATGTGCATCATCTCTGGCTTTAGCTGCAGGTCCTTTGCTGGTTTTTCATTAATGTTAACATGTGGCCTGTACACTTTAATGTGGAAAGCCCTGTTCAGGCTTGTACTGACAGTAACAGGAGAGAGTGTCATTTTCACCATGCACAGTCTAGAAGGCTGCAAATGCATCAAGCCTTAGCGGATGCTCTATTTGAAAGTATCGTGCTGTTGGGCACAGCTCATCTTCACCCCTTTGTATATTAAAGGAAATCTGAGAGGCAAGTGGAACCAGAAGTTAAAAACAATCTGAGAGACAAAGCCTGTGTATGTCACAGTAATGTGGTCCTGCATTCTGAATACATGAGTGTCTCAGTAGCAGGCACCCCTGGGACAGACAAATTGGAGATGAGTTGTGGATTGAGTGACGTGGCTCCCCTTGGAGGAACAAAACTTCATGACATGTTTTAGAGGTGCCCCTGGATGTTTCTTCTTTCCCCATGTCTTGATACTGGTTTCACTGAAGCCACTCACCACCGCCCACTTTTCATCCTTTCTCCAGGGACTTTTCATTTGTCTCTTTCACCTAAATAAAAATTCACGTAATAATTCCACCTACCTCCAAGGCCAAATCTTACCAGATACATTTTAAAACCTTTTCATTTTTATCCAAATTTATGTGTAAAGTGGTTTGTAGTATCTTATAAAAAGACATTCACTCAAATAAAAGCATAGAAATTATTTCAAAATTAGGACCAGGAAAACGTAAATTATAATGCAAAAATATACCCTGCAGTGATTGACAGAATTGCTGATGTTGGAACACACATTTGGTTCTGGGTTTCCTGATGGCCAAGCAGAAAATAAAACTTAATTACACATTTTTAGGGAAAAACTACATAGCTTCTGTTCTAGTTTGCTAGCTGCCAGAATGCAACACACCAGAGATGGATTGGCTTTTAATAAAAGGGGATTTATTTTGTTAGTTCTTCAGAGGAAAGGCAGCCAACTTTCCACTGAGATTCTTTCTTACATGGGAAGGCACAGGATGGTCTCTGCTGGCCTTCTCTCCAGGCCTCTGGGTTCCAACAACTTTCCCTGGGGTGACTTCTTTCTGCATCTCCAAAGGCCTGGGCTGAGCTTTGAGTGCTGAGATGAGGTATGCTGAGCTGCTTCGGCTGGGCTACGTTGTGCCCTCTCATTTAAGCACCAGCCAGTGTAAGTCAAACATCATTCATTGCAGCAGGCATGCCTCCTAGCTGACTGCAGATGTAATCAGCAACAGATGAGGATCACATACCATTGGCTCATGTCCACAGCAACAGAACTAGGTGCCTTCACCTGGCCAAGTTGACAACTGAACCTAACTACCACAGCTTCCAAGCAAAGCACATAATTCCAGGCACTTTAATTCTGGAGAACTTTTCTCCACTTTATTCTTTTCAAGGAAGCCATGAAAGCATTGATGTAGAGGACCGTAACCTTGGTTACAGCCACATAATATTTCATAAGATTTCTTGTCAATGAGCCTCTAGTGTGTTTGCCAAAGACAGAGCTCCACAGAAGACTCTTAAAGAAGCCTTATGTATGGAGCCGCAACAGCGTTTCTTCATACAGTCACTTAAAATTTCACCAAATCACCTATGGACATAGGGGCTGCCAATGCAGATGAAGCACAGTACTTTCCCACAATGAGATTACAAATTACGACCTAGTGCTTTTGATCATCAGACTTGATTCAGGGGCTGGAAATCTAGATTTCATGGCCTCAAATATCGTTTTCTCCAGGTGGGCCTTTGTTAAATGTTGGGCAGCTGATGGCTATCTTTCCCGGCAAGAAGGTCCTGCGTAGTTCCGTTAAAGCACAATTCAGCAGGTGGTAGGGTTGGTGCCTCTTCCTACCCAAGCCATGCCTCCCCTTCCACATGGAGTTGGTCAAAGAAGAATTGTCAGGGAAGCCAAGGCAAAATGCGTTTGCCTTTTTGACATGAGAATCTGTGACTGGGAAGAAAGCCCAGGAGAAGAACAGAAGAAGGAGCTCCCAGGAGGAGGAGAAGTGTTCCGTCTCTCTATTCCTGCAGTAGGAGGCCTCTCTCTGTGGTCCTCACCTGACTTGTTCCCTGCTGTGGTTTCCTGGGTATAGACATCCCTGAGGTGGGTCACAGGTTTTGTTGGGGCCACAATATAGGTCATCAGAGCGACAGCAGGACCAGGGACAACTCAATAATGTGGGCCAAACAGGGAATGGAGAGAAGGAGAAGAGAGTCAGGAGTGAAGACAGGTGGATTGAAAAAGGGGAGATGTTGAAATGTAGAAGCCCGTCTAGACAGTTATTTTCTGTCTGGAATTTAGCCATAGCAGATGGGATGATAGCTGCAAGAGATGTGGAGGTAAGGAGGGGGGTGGGTCTGTTCATTCACCATAGGTGGTATAAGAACATATGTAATGGTCTGAAAGAGAGGGAGAAATTGGTGACTAGGGTCAAGAGGGATAACTGGGTGGAAAGGGACCCAGAGCTTGCGGGAGGGAATGGCTATTGGTAGGAGGGGCATTCCCAACACTGTTGGAAGGGGGGAAGAGGGCTGCAGATGCTGGGGGCTTGAGGTGGGAGATGTGCAGCTCCTACCTGGTGCTTCTTTACCTCACTGAGGAAGGAGGCAAAGGTATCAGCTGGAGGATGAAGGAGCCATGACATATAAAATAGTTGCCTTGGGAAAGGGAGAAGTGTCTGTTACAGGAACACAGGGTTACTGATCAGAGCAGCATGCCCATTTGAAGTCTGTGGCCTTGATTTAATGGAAACTCTCCAGATTGGTTGTGTGGTTTTTCTGCAGCATGTTCAGTGCCTAGGGCTGGCATGCAGAGGCAGCGGGTTGTAGGACTCATCTGGGGCAAGCATCAAGATAGGTGCACAGTTCACTAAATTTCAACCCTTATTCTGTTCTATTATATGCATTTAAAATAGTAAAAGTTTTGCTAAATACTGCTTTGCCACATCTTTAAATTTTGTTATTAATATTAATAGTCATTGAATTCAAAATATTTTCAAATTTCTATTGTGATTTCTTCTCAAGGTGGTAAATACTTCTGGTCATATTTCTATTATTTATTTCTAAATTAATTGAATTGATATAGAAGAACACTTATGATTTCAGTTCTGTGAAATTTTTTGAGATTTGCTTTGTGGCCCAGTATATGGTGAATTTTTGTAAATATTGTGGATATGCTTAAGAAAAAAATTGAATATTGTGTGTCTGGTTGGGTGCAGTTTTATATAGGCAAAATTTTTAATTAAATTCTTCTATATTCTTAATCTTTTAATCTACGCTTTTAACAAAGTATGCTAAGAGTATCTTGGTATGATTATGGATCTAATTCTCTAGTAACTGTCAGTTTTTGCTGTATTTGTTTTATATGTTTGAGGCTCTATCATGGAATGCATACATGTACAGAAATGTTCTATCTCTCTGATAAAATATTATCATTTGGAAGTCTTCCTCTTTATGTCTAATAATACTTTTTCCCTAAGATCTATTTTGTCTAATATATCTATAGCAGATTTCTATAAGTACCAGATAGTACATAGACAGTTGTAAATCCATATGTACTTTGACCATATAAAGCAGAGGACTGCAAACTTTTTCTTTAAAGGGCCAGACTGTAAGTATTTTAGTATTTGGATAGTATTTGCATGGTATATTTTTTGGATAGTATTTGCGTGGTATATTTTTTCTATCCTTTTCCTTGTACACTTTATCATGTTTTAGATGTGTTTCCTCTAAGCAGAATATGTTGCTATTTACTATTATTTTATTTTCATTTAATTTGACAGATCTTATTTAACTGTAATATGTAGTCCATTAACATTTAGAATATACTACTATATTTGAATTTCACTCTACCACTTTCTTATATGTTTTTTGACTGTCCTGTTTGTTCTGTGTTCCTTTTTCTCTCCTTTTTTGAATTATTTTAGATGGAATTAGTAATTTTTAATAATTCTACTTTCCCTGTCTACCAACTGACAGGTATACTCTCTTTTACAGTATTTTTGGTGGTCACCTTAGAGACCACATACATTCTTGACTTAAAGTCTAATATTAATCTTAGCCTATATCCATCTCCTAGAGGCACAGGCAAGTATTTTACAATATTTTAACTTTTTAAATCCCTTCCCAATTCCTATGCTATTATTGTTGTGTTTTAATACTATACATACATATACTAATACTATATTTTAAAAATAGCTTTGAGATATAATTCACATGCCAAACAGCTCACCCAAATTGTGCAACTCATGTATTCACAGAATTCACTCATGTATTCACAGACTTGTGCAACCATCATCACAATCTAATTGTAGAACATTTTCATCACCCCGTTGGCAGTCACAACCTCTTCCCCCACCCCCACTCAGCCCTACGCAACCACTAATCTATGCCTGTCTCTGTGGGTTCACCTTTTCTGGCCATTTCATATAAATAGAATCGCATATTATGTGGCCTTTTGGGGCTGATTTTGCATAATTTTTTCTAGGTTCATCTTATATTGTAGCATGTATCAGAACTCACTTCTTTTTATTGCCAAATAATATTCCCTTGTATGGTGTTACCACATATTATTTATCCATTCATCAGTTGGTGGGCATTTAAGTCACTTCTATTTGGCTATTATGAATAATGTTGCTATGAACATTCATATACAAGTTACTATGTATATGTGTGTATGTATATATATATATAACAAGGCACTTTTATTATTACTTGTTTATCAGGGATTGGCAAACTACAGTGAGCAGACCAAACCCAGCCACCCCATCCACGTACTCCAGTCAGTGGCTGCTCTTATCCTACAGCAGCAGAGTCGTTGTGACAGGCCATATGGCTACAAAGTCTGAAATATTTACAGTCTGGCCCTTTACAGAAAAAGTTTGCAGTCCTCTGTTTTATATGGTCAAAGTACATATGGATTTACAACTGTCTATGTTCTTCCTTCTTTACTGCCTCTCCAAGTTTCTAGCCAACTGGAAGAAGTTTCCTTCTGCCTAGAATTATGCAGAATTTCTTTTAGTGCTGGTTTGATGCTGCTAAATTCTCTCTGTCTGAAATGCCAGATCTGAAAAAGCCTTGATTTTGCCCCTTACCTTTTTCAAAAATCTTTAATAGTATCTCTTTATGATTTTTTCTATTTTTGCAAACATTCCCCTTCCCCTCCCCCGTACCCATCCCCTTCCCCCTTATCTGCTCTCTATGAATTTGTTTTTTCTAGTCATTGAAGTGATATCATACAATATTTGTCCTTATGTGTCTTGCTTTTTCACTGAGCATAATGTTTTTGAGTTTCTTCCATGTCGCAGCATGTTTCATAACTTCATTTTTTCTTACAGCCAAATAATATCCCATTGTGGGTATGTACCCCAGTTTGTTTATCCATTCATTTGTTCATAGACATTTGGGTTGTTCATGGACATTTGAGTTGTTTAGGACTTTTAGCTGTGTTGAGCAGTGCTACTTGTACCTGGTATAAAAGTATTTGCTCGCAACCCTGTTTTCACTCTCCTTGGGTATATAGTTAGAAGTAGGATTGTCAGGTCAAATTATCAAAAAGGTCAACAGTCCTTGAAATGCTCAACTTGTATTGTTAAGAAAAGTAAACCATTATAACAAAGACGCCCAAAATGTCATGATTTAAAGAACAAAAAGGAGTTTCTCTTTCATGAAATAGCCTAAGATGAGTGTTCCAGGTTGGCCAGCGGTCTCTACTCCATTGTAATTCAAGGCTCCAGGGCTCTGCCATCTCCAAGCAACAGTTCTCAAACTTGTCTGTGTATTAGAAGCATTTGGAGAGTTGAAAAAAAAAATCACGATGCCCAAGCCACCCCTATATCAATTAAATCAGAATCACTAGGGTGCGACCCAGGCATCGGTTAGGTTTTTTGCAGAATGCCGGGTGATTCCAATATGCAACTAAGTGCTCTTGGGCCTTATCTAATTGGTTCATATGAGCTTAATGCCACAAAAGGTTTCAGTCTCTGGGAAGGAGAGCAGAGCCTTGCTTAGGGCCTGACCCAAAAGAAGCACACATTGTTTGTGCCCGTATTCCATTGTCAAGAGCATTGTCCCACAGCGACACTTAGTTCAAGACGGGCTGGCAGTCATATGCATGACTAAAATTCTGTTACCTGGAAAGAAGGAGAGAATAAATTTTTTGGCAAATTAGCACTCTCCATGACATAAACCAGGAGAAAGTATTTCCTTCCAATAAATTATCTAGAGGACAGGAATATGGCCCAATGATTTCTTTATAGTTGTTCTATATTTAGGAAACACCAGTATTATCTTTTTTTTTAGCTTAAAACAACAGAAATTTATTTTTTCATAATTCTAGAGGATAGAAGTCTGAAATCGAGGTGTTGGCAGGACCATGCTCCATCTGAAATCCGTAGGGAAGAACCCTTCCTTACCTCTTCTAGCTTTAGGTATTTGCCAGCAATCCTTGGTGGTCCTTGGCTTGCAGAGGCAGCACTCCTCTCTGCCTCCATCTCCAAATGGAATTCTCCACCCTCTGTCTGTCTCTGTGCCCAGATTTGTCTTATTTTTTAAGGTAGAAAAAAGCATAGTTTTCTTTTGAGTTTTGTGAAATAAGTATACAGTTCTTAACTTATGAAAATGAGATACATTACTATGAACTAAATTTACTTCAAGGCAGCTGTCTACAGTGACATTCAAAACTGAGGCACTGAAAGTAAACAGGGAGATGGCATCTCATCAACCAATGATACAATACAGAAGATAGTGTGAAGGTGATTGCATTAATATTGATAAGCCCTTTTGCGTTGCATGTAACAAATTACAATGCACTGTTATATGCTTTTCTTATTTCAGTCAGAGAATAAAACAAAACCAATGAGCCTTTTTTGTAGTGCTTTTGATACCACATTTTAAAATGCAGTTTAGAACTTTAAAAATACCTGTCCCTAGATACAGTTGAATTCAAGGCACCCCCCCCCCAACCTTGTTTTCTGCTGGTTTATATGGACATGCTACCCAGGGGGTTCCTCAGCTGCTGGTGAGAAAATTTTCAGCATTCTCCTCTCCTTTCCTGGCCCCCAGGACCCGCAGATCAGCACTTGTGGGCTGGCTTCTTATGCTAGTTTGTTCTGCCAAGAATTGGCTTGTGCTCTGGAGAGAAGAACACTATTTAAAGAGATGCTATAGACTGTTCATTCTGCTGAAAAACATGTAGAAATGCTGGAACTTCCACCTGTCGAAACATGATTTGGAGTTCCTATGGAAAGCAAGATATGTTCAGAGACCGGAGAGCTCACCACCTCCCTCCATTGCCTCTCAGTTCTTCAGTTTTACTTAATTTCCACATCAGTTGGACTTCTAACCCTGGAGGTGGGGTCAAGCAATGTGAGAGGACTATGGCAAGGAGAAGGAGCTAAATTTCCTAATTTGGCATTTAAAAAAAACAAAACAAAACAGAAAGAGTAGTTAGAAACTAGCAGGACAACTCATCCCATTGATATTTTTCTTCCAGGAAAAGTTGAGTAACAATACCAATCACCAGCAACCTGGAATGGCTCCTGATCATAAGAAAATGCTCTTACTATTTCACTATTGTGTGCTATTGGCTTTAAGGAGTTTTGGATGCCTCTTTCTAGAATAAGGAGATTCCCTTTTTATTCCTAAAGCCAAGAGATTTTAGATTTAGAAGTGAACAGAACAGACACAGGCTCTACATTCATGGAGATCATGGCCTAGAAAAGGAGTAGTCACATTGCACTATGATGCCAGACAGGGTAAGTACTGAAAGGGAAAGATACAGTGCTATTTTTAGGTCCAATCCAGAGAGTGGGGACCAGGGTATAACATTTCAGCTTCTCTTGCAGGTTGGTGGGAGTTGGTCAGACAAAAGGTGGATTGGGCAGTAGGGGCAGGAGAGAGAGGAAGCAGTTCCAGAAAGGGTCAGATGGAGCCTTCATTGCTTCCTTCCTTATTTCTTCTTCATTTTTTACCCCCTTCTCTTCATCTGAATTTCCATCCTCAGCAATAGGAGAGCAAAGTAAAGATGGTAATAAGAAGAAAAAAGCAAAGGAAGGGAAGGGGAGGTACTGAAATATCAGAAAATAAACCTTGGGTGGTAGATCTCTGGATGCCAGACCCAGATAAGACCCTAAAGGCCCAGGTGAGATGTTCCCACCTGCAGAGTAACCTCACAAAGAGATAGCCCAGCCAGGCCTGCTCCAGAGATGCAGTTTCTAGAACCCTCAGCCAAACTCTGCTCCCTTTTATCTTATCTCTTCCTGTTTTTTCTCCTGATTTATGACTTGACCTGATCCCTTTATAGAACCCATGCCAAAAAAAGACTTTTAAAAAAATTATCCTCAGAATGCATGAGGAGCTAAAGGAGATGTGGAATAATAAGTAAAGCATACGAGGAAAACATTGAATGAACAATATGGGAATCTCTTTGAAATGCTATATAGGAACCAAACAGAAATACTGGAATTGAAGAATACAATGACAGAAATGAAAAAAAAAAAATGTCCTAGAGCATTTCAGCAGTAGATTGGAGGTAGCGGAAAAGAGATCAGTGTTCTCAAAGACAAGGCAGTTGAAATGATTCAGGCTGAGGAGCAGAAGGAACAAAGAATAAAAAAAGAATGAACTGAGCCTAAGAGACCTGTGGGACAGCATCAAGTATACCAGTATATGCATTTTTAGAATTTTCAGAGGGAGAGGAAGGAAAGGAACAGAAGAAACATTCAAAGAAATAATGACAGAAAACTTCCCAAACTTGACAAACAACATGAATATGCACATCTAAGAGCCCAACAAACACCAAACAGGACAAAGATGAAGAGAAATACGCCCACTCAAGTCACATGGTGTCAATTTGCCAAATGCAAACATCAAGTAGAGAGTTCTACAAGCTGCAAGAGAAAAAGCAACATATTCTGTACAATGATATCCCAGTAAGATTAAGTTCTGATTTCTCATTGAGCGCATAACCCAATTAAATTAAAATACCTAAAGAACTGAGAGAAATAATTCCAAGAATTTTATATCTGGTGAGAGCTGGTGGTGGTGAACTCTCTCAGCTTTTGTTTGTCTGTAATTGTCTTCTTCTTTTTTTTTTGTCCCTCAAACAGCTTCTGACAAAAAAAATGACAAAAAAAATTTTTAGACAAAAAAAATGACAATTACAGATAAACAAAAGCTGAGAGAGTTCACCACCACCAGATCTGCCCTACAAGCAATGCTAAAGGAAGTTTTCAGACTGAAAAGAAATGACACTAGACTTTGGTTAAAAGTGGCATAAAGAAATAAAGAACTCCGATAAAGAGAACCATTTGGGTAATTATAAATTATAAATGCCAGTACTATTGTACATCTTGCTATGTAACTCCACTTCTTACTTCTTACAGGTGCTAAAATGTAAATGCATAAAAAGTAATGATAAATTGATGGTTTTGGATGTAGACTATACAAAAATATAACTTGCAACTATAACTACAAAAAAAGGTGGGGGGTAGAGGGATATAAGAATAGAGTATGTGCATGCTATTGAAGTTAAGTTGCTATAAAAAAATGATTGTTATATACTGAGGATATTAAAGTTAAGCCAAATGGTTACCACAAAGAAAATATCTGAAAAATGTATACAGAAAGAAATGAGAAGGGACTTTAAATGGTATACTCCAAAAACCAAATAAATATGAAAGTAATCATTAATGGAAGATTTGAGGGTCTGAAAAGGTATAAGACTTACAAATAGCAAATAGCAAATCATCAGAAGAAAGTCCTGCATCATTAGTAGTTATTTTTAATGTAAATGGTTTAAATCCTCCAGTCAAAGGCACTGATTGTCAGAATGAATAAAAAAAGGATGACCAAACTATATGCTGTTTCCAAGAGACTCACCTTAAATTCAAATACATGAGTAGGTTGGAAGCGAAAGGATGGGAAACATATACCATGCAAATAAAAATCAAAAGTGAGCTAGGGACTTCCAGAGAAGATGGTGGCTTAGTAAGGCATGCGGGTCTTAGTTCCTCCTCCAGAACAACTAATAAAGAACTAGAAACAGTACAGAACAGCTCCTGGAGCCACGACAGAGACCAGACACACAGTGTACCCCATTCCAGAATGGCTGGACTGGCTAAGAGACTCCACTGCGGTGAGGTCCCCGAGAGGCGCGCGCTTCCCCGGGCCGCGGAGGCTGGCGACTGGAGCCCCTCCCTCCCTACTTCCCGGGCCGGCTGGGAGCTTCGGATCAGCAGTTCCCCAAGCCATGGCAGCCGGCGCCCCTCCCCCACGCACAGCATCCCGGGCCAGCTGGGAGCCTCAGAACAGCGGTTCCCCAAGCCGCGGCGGCCGGCAACTGGAGCCCCTTCCACACACGCGGCTTCCCGGGCCGGCTGGGAGCCTCAGATCAGCAGTCCCCCAAGCTGCGGCGGCCGGCGCCCCTCCCCCACAGACGACTTCCCAGAGGGAAAGGAAAGAGTCTCCAACAGTAGTAGAGACTGAGCCCAACCTAACACCAATAGTGGCATTAATGAACAACTTCTGACTACTAAAAATAGGCCCTCAGCTCAGGCGAAACTGATCAAGGCGGAAATTGCCGATTGGGCTAACTGAAAAAGAGGAAAGGGGGTGAAACAGAGCTTTCTGTGGCTGTTTCTACGGAGGCTTGGTTGCATCTGGGCTCAGCGCTGGGATTACACAGGTTGCAACTGCCCGGAACGCAAAACAGGCTGCTTTCAGGGCTCTCTACCACCTGAACCTTCCCCGCGGGAGGGGTGAAACGCAACTCAGGTGGAATTCCTCTCTCAAGGAATTCAGATCCCAGGACTTCACAATTTGAAGCTTAAAACCAACCTACAACCTTTCCTCTGTCTCCACCACACACCCAGCAGCGAGAGTCTTCCAAAGTTAAAGGAGCCACAACATCTTTTGCTGGTGGGACCCGCAGACAGACAAGTACCACATACTGGGCAGGATAAGAAAAACAGAGCCCAGAGCCTTCACAGGAAAGTCTTTCAGTCTGCTGGGACCCACACTCAGGGAAATCTGATTAAATGCCCAGATGCCAGCAAAAAATAACAAATCACACCAGGAAAATTGAAGATATGGCCCAAACAAAGCAACAAACCAATAGCTCAAATGAGATACAGGAGCTGAGACAACTAATGCTGAATATACGAAAAGAAATGGAAAACCTCTTCAAAAACCAAATCAGTAAATTGAGGGAGGACATGAAGAAGGCATGGGATCAACAAAAAGAAGAAATGGAAAGTCTGAAAAAACAAATCACAGAACTTATGGGAATGAAAGACACAGTAGAAGAGATGAAAAAAACAATGGAAACCTACAATGGTAGATTTAAAGAGATAGAGACTAGAATTAGTGAACTGGAGGATGGAACATCTGAAATCCAAAAAGAAACAGAAACTATAGGGAAAAGAATGGAAAAACTTGAGCAGGGGCTCAGGGAATTGAATGATAATATGAAGCGCACAAATATACGTGTTGTGGGTGTCCCAGAAGGAGAAGAGAAGGGAAAAGGAGGAGAAAAACTAATGGAAGAAATTATCACTGAAAATTTCCCAACTCTTATGAAAGACCTAAAATTACAGATCCAAGAAGTACAGCGCACCCCAAAGAGAATAGATCCAAATAGGCATTCTCCAAGACACCTAGTAGTTAGAATGTCAGAGGTCAAAGAGAAAGAGAGGATCTTGAAAGCAGCAAGAGAAAAACAATCCATCACATACAAGGGAAACCCAATAAGACTATGTGTAGATTTCTCAGCAGAAACCATGGAAGCTAGAAGACAGTGGGATGATATATTTAAATTACTAAAAGAGAAAAACTGCCAACCAAGACTTCTATATCCAGCAAAATTGTCCTTCAAAAATGAGGGAAAAATTAAAACATTCTCAGACAAAAAGTCACTGAGAGAATTTGTGACCAAGAGACCAGCTCTGCAAGAAATACTAAAGGGAGCACTAGAGTCAGATATGAAAAGACAGAAGAGAGAGGTATGGAGAAGAGTGTAGAAAGAAGGAAAATCAGATATGATATATATAATACAAAAGGCAAAATGGTAGAGGAAAGTATTACCCAAACAGTAATAACACTAAATGTTAATGGACTGAATTCCCCAATCAAGACATAGACTGGCAGAATGGATTGAAAAACAGGATCCTTCTATATGCTGTCTACAGGAAACACATCTTAGACCCAAAGATAAGCATAGGTTGAAAGTGAAAGGTTGGGAAAAGATATTTCATGCAAATAACAACCAGAAAAGAGCAGGAGTAGCTATACTAATATCCAACAAATTAGACTTCAAATGTAAAACAGTTAAAAGAGACAAAGAATGATACTATTGACCAATAAAAGGAACAATTCAACAAGAAGACATATCAATCATAAATATTTATGCACCGAATCAGAATGCCCCAAAATACGTGAGGAATACACTGCAATCACTGAAAAGGGAAATAGACACACTACCATAATAGTTGGAGACTTCAATTCGCCACTCTCATCAATGGACAGAACATCTAGACAGAGGATCAATAAAGAAACAGAGAATCTGAATATTACAATAAATGAGCTAGACTTAACAGACATTTATAGGACATTACACCCCACAACAGCAGGATACACCTTTTTCTCAAGTGTTCATGGATCATTCTCAAAGATAGACCATATGCTGGGTCACAAAGCAAGATTTTAAAAGATTGAAATCATACACAACACTTTCTTGGATCATAAAGGAATGAAGTTGGAAATCAATAATAGGCAGAGTGCCAGAAAATTCACAAATACGTGGAGGCTCAACAACACATTCTTAAACAATGAGTGGGTCAAAGAAAAAATTGCAAGAGAAATTAGTAAATACCTCGAGGCGAATGAAAACGAAAACACAACATACCAAAACCTATGGGACGCAGCAAAGGCAGTGCTAAGAGGGAAATTTATTGCCCTAAATGCCTATATCAGAAACGAAGAAAAGACAAAAATGCAGGAATTAACTGTCCACTTGGAAGAACTGGAGAAAGAACAGCAAACTAACCCCAAAGCAAGCAAAAGGAAAGAAATAACAAAGATTAGAGCAGAAATAAATGAAATTGAGAACATGAAAACAATAGAGAAAATCAATAAGACCAGAAGTTGGTTCTATGAGAAAATCAGTAAGATTGATGGGCCCTTAGCAAGATTGACAAAAAGAAGAAGAGAGAGGATGCAAATAAATAAGATCAGAAATGGAAGAGGAGACATAACCACTGACCTCACAAAAATAAAGGAGGTAATAACAGGATACTATGAACAACTTTACGCTAATAAATAGAACAATGTAGGTGAAATGGACAAGTTCCTAGAAAGGCATGAACAACCAACTTTGACTCAAGAAGAAATAGACGACCTCAACAAACCAATCACAAGTAAAGAAATTGAATCAGTCATTCAAAAGCTTCCCAAAAAGAAAAGTCCAGGACCAGACGGCTTCACATGTGAATTCTATCAAACATTCCAGAATTAGTACCAACACTCCTCAAACTCTTCAAAAAATTCGAAGTGGAGGGAAAACTACCTAATTCATTCTATGAAGCTGTCATGGTTAGGGACAGGTGTCAACTTGGCTAAGTTGTGGTACCTGTTCATCTGATTGGGCAAGCGCTGGCCTGTCTGTTGCAATGAGGACATTTCATAGGATTAGGTCATGATCACGTCAGCTACATCCACAGCTGATTCCATTTGTAATCAGTCAAAGCGGAGTGTCTTCTGCAATTAGTGATGCTAAATCCAATCATGGGAAGCCTTTTAAGGAGGACTCAGAGCAGACAGGTTCCATTCCTGCTTTGGCTGGTGAGCCTCTCCTGTGGAGTTCATCCAGGCCATCCGTTGGAGTCATCGGCTTCACAGCCTGCCCTGTGGATTTTGGACTCTGCATTCCTACGGTCACGTGAGACACTTTCATAAATTTTATATTTGCAAGTGTTCCCTGTTGATTCTGTTTCTCTAGAGAACCCTAACTAATACATCTTGGTACCAGGAGTGGTTCTTAAGGAACAGAATCTTAAAAATGGGTTTTTATGAATGGTTTTCTACTCTGACTGGGCTCAGAGACACTAAGGACTCTTTTTCCCGTAACCAGAATGACACTCCCAATCCGTGGACTGAGTTGGCAAAGGAGATAGTCAAAATATCATCATTCGATTCTCCTAATGCTTCACTTGTACGAAGCCAGACTCTGGGGGATAATGTTTTTGACACCTTTACAGAGTTTTGTAGAAATAAGAGTTATAGAGATGTTGGTTGGTTGTTGTTAGATACACTGTCTACATTAAAGGGTGAAAGGGATGGGCTTAAGGCTTCAAACAAGAAGCTTAAGTGCCGTCTGAAAGATGTAGAGGTTTCTATGAGTATCTTGAAGGAAAATTTTATTTCCTGTAGCCGTAGACTTGAGATCTCTGAAAATCAGACTCAGAATCTTATTGTTAGAGTAGCAACTTTACAACGTAAACTGAAATCTCAGTCTTGCATGGTGTCTGCCGTTAAAGTGAGGGCATTGATTGGAAAGGAGTGGGACCCTGAAAAATGGGATGGTGACATATGGATTGATAATGATGTTGGGGGTGAGGTTGAAATCCTAGAACATACTGAGCCTTCTTTAGATAACCCTGTAATAGTCTGCCCTGAGGACATAGCCGCCCCACCTCCAGCCTGCCTTGAGGAATTGGCCAACCAACCTCCTCCTGAAGGGATTAGCCCTAGAGTTATTAATCCTGTTTCACCAGATGAAACTGCAAATGAAAGCCCTGAAGCAAATGGCTTGGAAGATATTTCTAATTCTTTTCATGACCCACCCCCACCACCCCTCATTTCTTCTAGACCTATAACTAGACTAAAGTCCCAACAGGCCCCTAAAGGTGAGGTACAAAGTATCACACATGAGGAGGTACGTTATACTCCAAAAGAACTGTGTGAGTTTTCCAATTTATATAGACAGAAATCAGGGGAATATGTGTGGCAATGGATTTTAAGAGTGTGGGATAATGGTGGGAGGAATATAAGGCTGGATCAGGCTGAATTTATTGATATGGGCCCACTAAGCAGAGATTCTGCATTCAATGTTATAGCTCGAGCAGTTAGAAAAGGTGTTAACAGCTTGTTTGGGTGGTTGGTTGAAACATGGATCAAAAGGTGGCCAACATTACCTGAGGTTGAAATGCCAGAACTGCCCTGGTATAATGTAGATGAGGGGATCCAGAGGCTTAGAGAGATTGGAATGTTAGAGTGGATTTATCATGCAAAGCCTGCTCTTACACCCCAGGAATGTCCAGAGGATGCACCTTTTACCAGAACAGTGAGAAATAAATTTGTGAGACTAGCACCATCATCCCTCAAGAGCTCTGTGGTTGCACTTCTCTGTAGGTCAGATATTACTGTAGGAACTGCTGTCACTGAGCTGGAATCCTTAAACACAATGGGGATGACAGGATCCCGAGTTGGCAGAAGCCAGGTGGCAGCACTTAATCACCAAAGACAGGGTAGACGTGGGTATTATAATAGACAACAAACTCAAAGGAGGCATCAAAATTATATGACACGCAGAGATTTGTGGCATTGGCTAGTAAATCATGGGGTGCCTAGAAATACAATAGAAGGGCAGTCTACTAAATTCTTGTTGGAGCTGTATAAACAAAAGAGTTCTAGGTCAAGGGAACAGAAGTCTAACCTGAATTACAAAAACACAGAGTCACGGCCCCTTAACCAATTTCCAGACTTGAAACAGTTTACAGACCCTGAGCCCCTTGAATGAAGGGGAGGCCAGGTCCCTATGGGGGAGAAACCTGTTACACTGCCACAAATTTATACTGTTAACCTTCCTCTAAGTCTTCCCCAAGGTGACCGACGGCCTTTTACCAGGGTAACTGTGCATTGGGGAAAAGGAAATGATCAGATATTTCGGGGATTATTAGACACTGGTTCAGAAGTGACATTAATTCCAGGGGACCCAAAACGTCACTCTGGACCACCAGTCAGAGTGGGGGCTTATGGAGGCCAGGTGATCAATGGAGTTTAGCTCAGGTCCGTCTCACAGTGGGTCCAGTGGGCCCCCGGACCCATCCTGTAGTTATTTCCCCAGTTCCAGAATGTATAATTGGCATAGACATACTGAGCAACTGGCAGAATCCCCACGTTGGTTCTCTAACTCGTGCAGTGAGGGCTATTATGGTAGGAAAGGCCAAGTGGAAGCCACTAGAACTGTCCCTACCAAGCAAAATAGTAAATCAAAAGCAATACCGTATTCCTGGAGGGATTGCAGAGATTACTGCCACTCTTAAGGACTTGAAAGATTCAGGGGTGGTGATTCCCACCACATCCCCATTCAACTCTCCTATTTGGCCTGTGCAGAAAACAGATGGGTCTTGGAGAATGACAGTGGATTATCATAAACTCAACCAGGTGGTAACTCCAATTGCAGCTGCTGTTCCAGATGTAGTATCATTGCTTGAGCAAATCAATACATCCCCTGGTACCTGGTATGCAGCTATTGATCTGGCAAATGCTTTTTTCTCAATAGCTATTAGTAAGGACCACCAGAAACAGTTTGCTTTCAGCTGGCAAGGTCAGCAATATACTTTCACTGTCCTACCTCAGGGGTATATTAACTCTCCAGCCCTATGTCATAATCTTGTTCGCAGAGACCTTGATCGTTTCTCCCTCCCACAAGATATCACACTGGTCCATTATATTGATGATATCATGTTGATTGGACCTAGTGAGCAAGAAGTAGCAACTACTCTAGATTTACTGGTAAGGCATTTGCGTGTCAGAGGATGGGAGATAAATCCAACAAAAATACAGGGGCCTTCCACCTCAGTAAAATTTTTAGGTGTCCAGTGGTGTGGGGCATGTCGACATATCCCTTCTAAGGTGAAGGATAAATTGCTGCATCTGGCCCCTCCCACATCCAAAAAAGAGGCACAACGCCTAGTTGGTCTTTTTGGATTTTGGCGACAACATATTCCTCATTTGGGTGTGCTACTCCGGCCCATTTATCGAGTGACCAGAAAAGCTGCTAATTTTGAGTGGGGACCTGAACAAGAGGAGGCTCTGCGATAGGTCCAGGCTGCTGTGCAAGCTGCTCTGCCACTTGGGCCATATGATCCAGCAGATCCAATGGTGCTGGAAGTGTCAGTGGCAAATAGAGATGCTGTCTGGAGCCTTTGGCAGGCCCCTATAGGAGAATCACAACGCAGACCCTTAGGGTTTTGGAGCAAAGCCTTACCATCTGCTGCAGATAACTACTCTCCTTTTGAGAAACAGCTTTTGGCCTGCTATTGGGCCTTAGTAGAGACTGAACGCTTAACCATGGGCCACCAAGTTACCATGAGACCTGAGTTGCCTATCATGAGTTGGGTGTTGTCTGACCCACCAAGCCATAAGGTTGGGCGTGCAGAGCAGCACTCTATTGTAAAGTGGAAATGGTATATACGAGATAGAGCCAGAGCAGGTCCTGAAGGCACAAGTAAGTTACATGAAAAAGTGGCACAAATGCCCATGGTTTCCACTCCTGCTGCCACATTACCTTCTCTTTCCCAGACCAGAGCTATGGCCTCTTGGGGAGTTCCTTACAGTGAATTGACTAAGGAAGAGAAAACTCGGGCCTGGTTTACAGATGGTTCAGCACGATATGCAGGTACCACCCGAAAGTGGACAGCTGCAGCATTACAACCCCTTTCTGGGGTGTCCTTGAAGGATAGTGGTGAGGGGAAATCCTCCCAGTGGGCAGAACTTCGAGCAGTGCACCTGGTTGTTCATTTTGCTTGGAAGGAAAACTGGCCAGAGGTGCGTTTGTATACTGACTCATGGGCTGTTGCTAATGGTTTGGCTGGATGGTCAGGGACTTGGAAAGACCATAATTGGAAAATTGGTGACAAAGAGGTCTGGGGAAGAAGTATGTGGATAGACCTTTCTGAGTGGGCTAAAAACATGAAGATATTTGTGTCCCATGTGAATGCACACCAGAGGGTGACTTCAGCAGAGGAAGATTTTAATAATCAAGTGGATAAGATGACCCGTTCTATGGATACCAGTCAGCCTCTTTCCTCAGCAACTCCTGTTATTGCCCAATGGGCTCATGAACAAAGTGGTCATGGTGGTAGGGATGGAGGTTATGCATGGGCTCAGCAACATGGGCTTCCACTCACCAAGGCTGACCTGGCTACAGCCACTGCTGAGTGCCCAATCTGCCAGCAGCAGAGACCCACACTCAGCCCCCGATATGGCACCATTCCCCGAGGTGACCAGCCAGCTACATGGTGGCAGGTTGATTACATTGGACCACTCCCTTCATGGAAGGGGCAGCGATTTGTTCTAACTGGAATAGATACATACTCTGGATATAGGTTTGCTTTCCCTGCACGCAATGCTTCTGCCAAAACTACTATCCGTGGGCTTACAGAATGCCTTATCCATCGTCATGGTATTCCACATAGCATTGCTTCGGATCAAGGAACACACTTCACAGCAAATGAAGTGCGGGAATGGGCACATGCTCATGGAATTCTCTGGTCTTACCATGTTCCCCATCATCCAGAAGCAGCTGGATTGATAGAACGGTGGAATGGCCTTTTGAAAACTCAATTACGGTGCCAACTAGGTGGCAAAAACTTGAAAGGCTGGGGTAATGTTCTCCAGGAAGCTGTGTATGCTCTGAATCAGCGTCCGCTGTATGGTGCTGTTTCTCCCATAGCCAGGATCCATGGGTCCAGGAACCAAGGGATGGAAATGGGTGTGGTGCCACTCACTATTACTCCTAGTGACTCCTAGTGATCCACTAGGAAAATTTTTGCTTCCTGTCCCTGCTACCCTGAGTTCTGCTGGCCTACAGGTTTTAGTTCCAAAACGGGGTGTGCTTTCTCCAGGAGAAACAACAGTGATACCACTGAACTGGAAGTTAAGATTGCCACCTGGCCACTTTGGGCTACTTATGCCTCTGGATCAACACACCAAGAAGGGGATTACATTATTGTCTGGGGTAATTGACCCTGACTATCAGAAGGAAGTAGGACTGCAACTAC
The DNA here is from genome assembly GCF_023851605.1 of Tamandua tetradactyla. Taxonomy (NCBI): domain Eukaryota; kingdom Metazoa; phylum Chordata; class Mammalia; order Pilosa; family Myrmecophagidae; genus Tamandua; species Tamandua tetradactyla. The sequence continues at coordinate 47,124,482 of NC_135341.1, read as the reverse complement.
ATAATGGAGGTAAAGAAGAGTTTTCTTGGAATATAGGAGATCCCCTGGGGCGTCTATTAGTACTACCATGCCATGTGATTAAAATCAATGGAAAACTGCAACAACACAATCCAGGCAGGACTACTAATGGCTCTGAAACTTCAGGAATGAAGGTTTGGGTCACCCCACCAGGAAAAGAACCACGGCCAGCTGAAGTGCTTGCTGAGGGGAAAGGGAACATGGAATGGGTAGTGGGAGAAGGTAGTGATAAATATGAACTTCGACCACGTGATCAGTTACAGAAACGAGGACTGTAATGCTGTTTTGTTTGTGTTATCTTATTTAAGTTGTAAGATATCAAGTTTAAGAATGAATGTTGCCCAAGGATTTGCACCCTATTCTGGAGAGATTTAATGTGCTTCCAGTTATATGCAGGACATGTTGAGTATTGTCAGGTAAAAGAAAAAATGTGTGCTTATTTGTTTTCATTTGGAAATTAAGTATGGTCTAAGGTGATATATATATATATATATATATATATATATATATATATATATATATATATATATATATATATATATATATATGCCAAGTTGACAAGGGGTGGACTGTCATGGTTAGGGACAGGTGTCAACTTGGCTAAGTTGTGGTACCTGTTCATCTGATTGGGCAAGCGCTGGCCTGTCTGTTGCAATGAGGACATTTCATAGGATTAGGTCATGATCATGTCAGCTACATCCACAGCTGATTCCATTTGTAATCAGTCAAAGGGGAGTGTCTTCTGCAATTAGTGATGCTAAATCCAATCATGGGAAGCCTTTTAAGGAGGACTCAGAGCAGACAGGTTCCATTCCTGCTTTGGCTGGTGAGCCTCTCCTGTGGAGTTCATCCAGGCCATCCATTGGAGTCATCGGCTTCACAGCCTGCCCTGTGGATTTTGGACTCTGCATTCCTACGGTCACGTGAGACACTTTCATAAATTTTATATTTGCAAGTGTTCCCTGTTGATTCTGTTTCTCTAGAGAACCCTAACTAATACAGAAGCCAACATCACCCTCATACCAAAACCAGGCAAAGATATTACAAAAAAAGAAAACTACAGGCCAATCTCTCTAATGAATATAGATGCAAAAATCCTCAACAAAATTCTAGCAAATCGAATCCAGCAACACATTAAAAGAATTATACGTCATGACCAAGTAGGATTTATCCCAGGTATGCAAGGATGGTTCAACATAAGAAAATCAATTAATGTAATACACCATATCAACAAATCAAAGCAGAAAAATCACATAATCATCTCAATTGATGCAGAGAAGGCATTTGACAAGATTCAACATCCTTTCCTGTTGAAAACACTTCAAAAGATAGGAATACAAGGGAACTTCCTTAAAATGATAGAGGGAATATATGAAAAACCCACAGCTAATATCATCCTCAATGGGGAAAAACTGAAAGCTTTTCCCCTAAGATCAGGAACAAGACAAGGATGTCCACTATCACCACTGTTATTCAACATCATGTTGGAAGTTCTAGCCAGAGCAATTAGACAAGAAAAAGAAATACAAGGCATCAAAATTGGAAAGGAAGAAGTAAAACTATCACTGTTTGCAGATGATATGATACTACACATCGAAAACCCTGAAAAATCCACAGCAAAACTACTAGAGCTAATAAATGAGTACAGCAAAGTGGCAGGTTACAAGATCAACATTCAAAAAATCTGTAGTGTTTCTATACACTAGTAATGAACTATATGAGGGGGAAATCAAGAAACGAATTCCATTTACAATTGCAACTAAAAGAATAAAATACTTAGGAATAAATTTAACTAAAGAGACAAAAGACCTATACAAAGAAAACTACAAAAAACTGTTAAAAGAAATCACAGAAGACCTAAATAGATGGAAGGGCATACCGTGTTCATGGATTGGAAGACTAAATATAGTTAAGATGTCAATCCTACCTAAATTGATTTACAGATTCAATGCAATACCAATCAAAATCCCAACAACTTATTTTTCGGAAATAGAAAAACCAATAAGCAAATTTATCTGGAAGGGCAGTGCGCCCCGAATTGCTAAAAGTATCTTGAGGAAAAAAAACGAAGCTGGAGGTCTCATGCTGCCGTACTTTAATGCATGTTATGAAGAGACAGTGGTCAAAACAGCATGGTATTGGCATAAAGATAGATATATCGACCAATGGAATCGAATAGAGTGCTCAGATATAGACCCTCTCATCTATGGACATTTGATCTTTGATAAGGCAGTCAAGCCAACTCACCTGGGACAGAACAGTCTCTTCAATAAATGGTGCCTAGAGAACTGGATATCCATATGCAAAAGAATGAAAGAGGACCCATATCTCACACCCTATACAAAAGTTAACTCAAAATGGATCAAAGATCTAAACATTAGGTCTAAGACCATAAAACAGTTAGAGGAAAATGTAGGGAGATATCTTATGAATCTTACAATTGGAGGCGGTTTTATGGACCTTAAACCTAAAGCAAGAGCACTGAAGAAAGAAATAAATAAATGGGAGCTCCTCAAAATTAAACACTTTTGTGCATCAAAGAACTTCATCAAGAAAGTAGAAAGACAGCCTACACAATGGGAGACAATATTTGGAAACGACATATCAGATAAAGGTCTAGTATCCAGAATTTATAAAGAGATTGTTCAACTCAACAACAAAAAGACAGCCAACCCAATTACAAAATGGGAAAAAGACTTGAACAGACACCTCTCAGAAGAGGAAATACAAATGTCCAAAAGGCACATGAAGAGATGCTCAATGTCCCTGGCCATTAGAGAAATGCAAATCAAAACCACAATGAGATATCATCTCACACCCACCAGAATGGCCATTATCAACAAAACAGAAAATGACAAGTGCTGGAGAGGATGCGGAGAAAGAGGCACACTTATCCACTGTTGGTGGGAATGTCAAATGGTGCAACCACTGTGGAAGGCAGTTTGGTGGTTCCTCACAAAACTGAATATAGAATTGCCATATGACCCAGCAATACCATTGCTAGGTATCTACTCAAAGGACTTAAGGGCAAAGATACAAACGGACATTTGCACACCAATGTTTATAGCAGCATTACTTACAATTGCAAAGAGATGGAAACAGCCAAAATGTCCATCAACAGACGAGTGGCTAAACAAACTGTGGTATATACATACGATGGAATATTATGCAGCTTTAAGACAGAATAAACTTATGAAGCATGTAATAACATGGATGAACCTAGAGAACATTATGCTGAGTGAGTCTAGCCAAAAACTAAAGGACAAATACTGTATGGTCCCACTGATGTGAACCGACATTAGAGAATAAACTTGGAATATATCATTGGTAACAGAGACCATCAGGAGTTAGAAATAGGGTAAGATAATGGGTAATTGGAGCTGAAGGGATACAGACTGTGCAACAGGACTAGATACAAAAACTCAAAAATGGACAGCACAATACTACCTAATTGCAATGTAATTATGTTAAAACACTGAATGAAGCTGCATCTGAGCTATGGTTTCTTTTTTTCTTTTTTTTGTTCTTTTTTTTAATATATTTTTTTGTATTTTTTATTTTTATTTTTCTCTATATTATCATTTTATTTCTTTTTCTGTTGTCTTGCTATTTCTTTTTCTAAATCGATGCAAATGTACTAAGAAATGATGATCATACATCTATGTGGTAATATTAAGAATTACTGATTGCATATGTAGAATGGAATGATTTCTAAATATTGTGTTAGTTAATTTTTTTTAATTAATAAAAAAAAGTGAGCTAGGGTAACTATCACATCTGATAAAATAGGCTTTGAGTCAGAAGCTGTTTGAGGGACAAAAAAGTCACTATATACTGATAAAGGGTCAATTCAACAAGAAGTCATGACAATTATAAATATATATGCACCTAACAGCAGAGCCCCAAAATATATCAACAGATTTTCAGATTTGAAGGGAGAAGTAATGATTCTACATTAAGAAGAGACTTCAGTGCACCATTTTGAGTAATAATTAGAATATCTAGACAAAAGATCATTAAGGAAATAGGACACTTGAATGATAATATAAACCAACTAGACCTAGCAGACTTATCTACAACACTTTACCCAACAGCAGCAGAAAATACATTTTCCCCAGTGGACATGAGTCATTCTCCAGGTTAAACCATGTGTTCAGGTCACGAAACAAGTGTCAATCAGCTTTTAAAATACTGAAACCATACCATGCATCTTTTCTGACCACAATGGAATTAAGCTGGAAATAAAGGCATTTGACAAAATCCAGAACCCCCTTTTAAAAACACTTAGAAAACTAGAAATAGAAGGAAACTTCCTCATCATGATAAAGAGTGTACAGGAAAACCCCACAGATAACATCATGCTCAAAAGTGAAAGACTGATAGCTTTCCTTCTAAATCAGGAAAAAGAGAAGGATACCAATTGTCACCACTATTATTCAACATTGTACTAAAAGTTCTAATCAGAGCAATAGGCAAGAAAAAGAAACATAAGGTATCCAAATTAGAAGTGAAGAAGTAACATTCTCCCTGTTTGCAGATGACATGACCCTATGGTAGAAAATCCTGAAAAATCCACCACACAGCTCTTAGAGCTAATAAGCAAAGTGTCAGACCTCATCAAAATTAAAAACCCTGTTTCATCAAAGGTCTTTAACATTGAAGTAAGAAGACAGTCTACTTATTTCTTACTTTCTCCAAATATTGGAGAAAATATTTGGAAACCATATATTTAATAAAGGTTTAATATCCAGAATATATAGGAAACTGCACAACTCAAAAACAAAAAGACAAACAACCCAATTTTTAAAAATGGGCAAAAGAAGAGACATTTCTCTAAAGAAGATAAACGGCTACTAAGCACATGAAAAGATGCTCAACATCATTAGCCATCAGGGAAATGCAAACTCAGACAACCATGAGATACCATTTCCCATCCAATAGAATGGCTGCTATTTTTTTTTAAAAGTCAGGAGGGACAAGTGTTGGAGAGGCTGTGAAGATAGAAACACTCATTCATTATTGAGGGGAATGTAAAACGATGTAGCCACCATGGTAAACTGTTTGGAAGTTCCTCAAAAAGTACACATAGAATTATGATATGACCCAGTAGTCCCACTTCCAAACCCAAAAGAATTAAAAGCAGGAACTCAAACAGATATTTTCACACTGGTGTCCATAGTGGCATTATTCTCAATTGCCAAAAAATGGAATCAATGCAAGTATCCATCAGTAGATGAATATATAAACAAAATATTTTGTATGCCTCCAATGGAATATTATTCAACTGTAAAATGGAATAAAGTTCTGATGCATGCACCAGCATAGATAACCCTTGAAGACATCATATTGAGTGAAGTAAGGCAGGCACAAAAGGACAAGTATTGTGTGATCTCCCTGATATGAAATAATTAGAATAAGCTAACTTATAGCATCAGAAATTAGATTACAGGTTACCAGTGTTCAAGGGTGGGTGAAGGAAGAAGAGAGTTAATGCTTAATTTGTGCAGAGTTTCTATTTGGGGTGATGGGAAAGTTTTGGTAATGGATGGTGGGGATGATAGCTCAACATCGTGAATTTCATAACATCACTGAATTAAATGTGGTTAATAGAGGAAATTTTATGTTGTATATACATTACAAGAATAATATTTTTTAAAACCATAGGCTTATACAACCTTAATGTAAGCCATAGATTAGTTAATAGTATACTTTTAATTATATTGTTTCATCAATTGTAACAAAGGTACCACACTAAAGTAAAATGCTAATAATGGAGAAAACTATGTTATGTGTGTGTTGGGGTGGATGACATATGGTAACCGTACATTCTCCATGATGTTTCTGTAAACCTATAACCTCTCTAATAAAAAAAAAAATGCATTCAAAAAGAAAACCAAGACAAGGGGGCTGGCCTGGGCCTGTAATGTGTTGGTAAGCATTAACCTACCAGCCCTCACGTAAGAAGAAAAGCTTCATTTGCAGTCCCAATTTCCATGGTGTAAATACTTCCACCATTTATGTTTTCAAGCCACCATCCTGTCATCACTGAATACAGAGTTAGGAGGAGAATATGCTGAGTTAGCTGTCCTGAGCTGGGTCCAGCCTACCCCTGGCTGGGGGTTGGGGGGGGGTGGAATTGGTGTTTCCTAGAATTAGCAGAAAGATTCTGTTTGGAGGCTGCACAGGGGACTTTGCCATTTTTTCCTGTGACCAGCTGGCATGCAGGGGTGCTTTGCTGGGACCACCCCAGATGCTTTGGCCTCACTACACCATGGTTTTGTGTTTGTCTGTCAGTGGGACAGGCAGGACACCCTATGCTCTGAAAAGTAGAGGAAGCAGGGTAGCCTCAGGAAGAGAGTTGACAGAAGCATCAGGCTCTGTGCAGAAAAAGATTGGCAGCCTCCGCGAGCAGGGTGTAGGCCCAGGGGCTAGGTGTGAGGCTGGGGAAAGGGGTTGGGCACCAAGTGTGATTGGGAGCAAGCAGGTGAAGGTGGGAGAACCCAGGGCAGACGCTGAGACTAATCAGTCTTTACTAGATTCCAGGCCTCAGAATTTCATTCACATTTGCTCATATGATTGTGACTGAATAAATTGCTGCTTTTGTTTTAGTCAGAACTGGCCCAGAATCTGGAGCAGAAACAGAAAACACAGGCTGAAGACCATCCATAGATGCAACTGTGAGCAACAGAGCTGAGGAGTTCAGTTACCTGAAAACAAGAATTGTCGCTCTGATAGACCCTGAGAGTTCCCCAGTTATCGTTCATTCATTTGGCTAACATTGGCTGTGTCTGTTCTGTGCTAGGCACCATACACAAGCTGGAGACATGACCCTGCGCAGCAGGAGGCTCCTGCCTTCTGGGATCTCAGAGTCTAGTATGGGAGACAGGAAAGTACCAATTCTGACTACACAGACTTAGTATTGATGCTGGGAGAGCACCTGGAAGGTAGGGCAGAGGCCCTCGGGTGTGACCGAGGGAACTGAAGAGTGTTCCTCTGGCTGGAGTTCATTTTACATAGAAGGAAGAGGCTGAGCTGGGGCTGAGAGGGAGAGCACAGGGCCTTCTCAGCTCCTTTGAGGACTTAATGTTCTGAAACCAAAGGACAGCCATCGGATGCTTTGGGCAGACGTGTGACATCCTCAGTTCATGTTTTAAGGTGATGCCTCTAGATGCTGGGTGGAGAAGGGCACGGCTGGAGTCAGGAAGACAGTAAGGAGGCTGCTGCAGTCAGTCACCCATGGCACAGAGATGGAAGCCTGGCTCAGCAGTGGCCATGGGAATGGGAAGATGCAGCTCTAGGTGGTGGTTGCACGTAGATGATGAGGGAGAGGGAGGATCAGGAGTGTTGCTGCAACTTCAGCTCAGCACCTGGATGGATGCTGATGTCACTTCCACAGGTAGCCCAGAAAGCAGCAGCTGGCAGGGAGGGCAATGAGAGTACGAGTCTGCGGTCACCCTAGTATAGATATCCATGAGGGGACAGGAGAAAGGGCCAGACAGTGTAGAACAAATGGGTGTCATCAGCACCTTAAAGCCTGAAGCCAAAACTGGACTCCAGATCACTCAGAAGTATGTAGCCATAACTACTTAGCACTTAAATTTAACAAGCATTTTTGCTTTCATTGTGTTGTTTTACCTCTTAACCCTCCAGTGAAATATGTAGGTCCAATATTCCATTTTTGTGGCTGAAGAAGTGGTTGCTAAGAAAGGTTGTTAGAACATAGTCCTTTTACACCTGCAGCTGGCAAAACCATCTTTGAGTCTGGTTAGCTTTCCAAGCAGGGCCTTAAGACTCTGAGCTAGTCTTTGGGCCAGAGAGAGGGGCGTATTCACTTAGCTATAAAACATCGACCCAAGATCAAAGGCCATTCCACATATATGTCTGGGGCTCGGAAACATCAATTTAAACAAACACCAAAAAACAAACAGAAACCAAAGCAGGCCTGAGAGCCTGCAGAATGATTTTCTGCAGTTTTCAGGAATATAATCATCCTCATCATATATCAGTTTGAAGGGACGTGTCTGCCTTTGTCAGATGTTAACTGGCTTATATTACCGTGGCCTTGGCAATGGATTGTTTATGCAGGACACCATTTGCTTCCTTGAAAACCGCTTTCTATAGATTTCTGTTTTCTTCTCTTCTAAAATTATATTCAAGATTTTCCAGTCAAGGTGTGTGTGTATGTGAGAGAGCCTGTGTATTTAATTCAATGGAAAAAGGTCAAGGAAAGTCACTCTGCTACACTGTATGCACTTTTAGTATCAACATAAAAGTGCTTCTCTTGATCCTTTTATTTTTGACCTTGAAAATAATCCATCATAAGAGTTTATTTTTAAAAATACCTAGCATGGTGTTGCTGTGTGCTGAAAACACTCCATGAATACTTACGGCATTCAAAATATCATCAAGAAAAATCAACAGACTCAGTTGTATTTCTAGTCGGACTTTTTTCTTTGGTGAGCTTTGAGACGTTGTGTAAAGCCCCTAACTCTTCTGGCCTCCCCTGTAAGGATGATGATTGACCAGGCACACCTGTGGCACATTCCTCAGCGCACCTGAACAGATGCTGTTTGTGATTTACTGATTGGGTGAAGGGCAGTGATTGCGTGCCCTTGGGTTTGCAGAGCGATGTTACTGCCCAAGATGTTTGGGGAAAACAGAAAGGGAAGGGGTAGCAGGAGTTTGCCTTTGTATATGATAAGACTGACCTACCTGGTTTGTGGTGTGAAATCCTCGAAGAGGGCCCTTCGTCTCTGCCAACCAGCCAGGCATTCTCCTGTCACCATTGTCTCTGAGCAATGGTTTCTAGTCTCCAGGAGCAAGTCAACCAAAAGCATTGCAGGATAAGGTTTCAATGTTAGGAAAGGACAACCCAACTCAGCTGACCAGCTTCATTCATTTTTGACTTATAATCTATCAAACCTGCTGGCTTATGAATTTCTTTGCCTGGGACCATTTCAGAAATGCCTTTCAGAAGTAAAAGGCCATAAGGTGACATCTTATGCATGACATATATCTGTGCCATGCTGTCCTAAGTTCAGATCCCACCTCTACTTGGTGCATTGGTTTCTTGTATGAATATTGAGGATGTGCAATGTTGAGATGTATACTGATGTGTTGGACCTGTGGAGCCTTAAGTAGGTCTTCATATATGCAACTGGAGCAGAGGTGAGTCTGGAGGAAGCAGTGAAGATGATTCCTCCTCTTTATTTAGTTGTGGTTTCTTGGGGGTGGGCTTCAAGAGATATGTGTGCTCCCAGGTGAGCCGAGTGCATGTGGCATCAGCCACATGGAGGCTGGCAGCACTTAGCAGGAAGCAGGACTGTGTGCATCAGAGAGCTGATCTGAAAGCTCCCCTCTTATTTGAGCCTTAATTCCAGTCTTCATTAGGCCTGTTGGCCTGAGTCTCCTGAGGCTCTCCGCACCTGGGCCACTGAAGGGGGTCAGCCACTAACTGAGAGACCAGGGGAGGGGAGGGTGTGGCTATTAGGATCCCCCAGAGTTTAGGGTTCCTGGTCCAGCTACTTCGACCCAATAAAGTCTCTCCTTCCAGTGCCAAGCACTTCCTTTTAAATTAAAGAATAAGTATTTCTGCACAACAGTAATTTTAATAGCTGTGTGACAATTCAAGGACAGCCCAGACTTCCCCTTATTTCCTGATATAAATCACTAGGCACAAATTTTAGCAGACAATTGCTGAGCATATATTTTTAGTCCACTTGCATTTTATCTGACTAATAGACAAGAATGTGTTTAATGGGTATTAGCATCTTGACATGGAGCATTTTGCTTGTCACTTATAATTCTCACGTTTAATAATGTATTTGGTCTGCAAATTAGACTGCAGGATTCTTAGTCTGAACTACACCAGGGCTGGCAAGGGTAGGGGGAATTAAAGATAAAGATAAATTTGAAAATTGAAGATAAAGACTCCATCTCCACTGTCTCCTCATCATGCCTGAATTTCTCAGAAGTAACATTTCATATTAAAATTGTCCACTGAAAGTCTTCACTTTCCACTCTCATCCTGGCAGTGTTTCCAGGTATTGAATTTGCAAGGAAAGAGATGACATTGCAAAGACACATGTAAGAATGCATTTCCGAAGCAATAATTGCTCATCTGAGGCTCTGTCAGCCTTGGAATGGACTCAGTTCCTGAAATGTCTTTTGTGCAGTGTGTTTACTATTCCCTCTCCTGACCTGCCAGTCTGTGCAGAACTTCTTGGCGCATTCTACGAGACCGCTCCCACCATAGGATTGAAAAGAGGGATGCACCTGGAGCTTCAGTTCTCCTTCCCAGGAGATTTTGAAACTGCTACTAACTCTCCTCCGTACAGAGACCCTGGGTGTTTGCTGCTTATTCATGTCAGCACCCCAGAGCCCCCAAAGATGTCTCCCCCAGTTGGTTTCACACCCCTGCTGAGCTCTCTACCTCTCTCCCTTTTCCCTTGATCATAGTAGGCAGCCAGGAAACGCTGGAAAAGGCTTTTACTGCTCCCATCAGGGATGAGTAAACGTCCCCAAGTCCCCTTCCAGGTAAATGTTATTTTCACGAGGCAAATCATTAAGCTGATGGAAAGGCATTCTCACAGCACCCACAGCTTTACTCTGGGATGCTTTCAGTGTTGCTTAGGGTTTTCTTGCCTCCATTTTATTGTATGTGACTGAGGTTGGTCACCCAGAACCCTGTGAAAGGAAAGAAGGGAACTGAAATTCAAGGTATGTCTCCTGGGTGCTAAGCACATTGTCTCTTCAAAAACTTTTCAAAGGTGGTGTGCTGATTTGAAAGGATGTATGTACCCTAGAAAAGCCATGTTTTAATCCTAATCCCATTTTGTAAAGGCAGCCATTTCTTCTATTCCCTATTCAGTACTGTATGTTGGAAACTTTAATTATCTCCATGGAGGTGTAACTCAATCAAGAGTGGTTGTTAAATCAGATTAGGTGGAGACATGTCTCCACCTATTCCAGTTGGGTCTTGATTACTTTACTGGAATCCTATAAAAGAGGAAACATTTTGGAGAAAAAGGGAGATTCTGAGAGAGCAGAACAACTAGCCATGAGAAAGAGTCCACCAGCCAGTGACCTTTGAAGCTGAAGAAGGAAAATGCCTCCCAGAGAACTTCATGAAACAGGAAGCCAGGAGAGAAAGCTAGCAGATGATGCCGTGTTCACCATGTGCCCTTCCAGCCGAGAGAGAAACCCTGACTATGTTCACCATGTGCCTTTCCAATTGAGAGAGAAATCGTGACTTCATCGGCCTTCTTAAATCAAGGTATCTTTCCCTGGATACCTTAGGTTGGACATTTCTATAGACTTGCTGTAATTGGGACATTTTCATGGCCTAAAAACTGTTAACTTGCAACTTATTAAACTCTCCCTTTAAAAAGCTGTTCTGTTTCTGGTATATTGCATTTTGGCAGCTAGCAAACTAGAACAGGTGGGTATTATCCCTGATTTACAGGGTATGAAATGAGCTCAGGGAGGTTAGAGACCTGCCCCAAATCACACAGCTAATAAAGCATTGAACCTGGATTGAAAACCCAGTCTATTTACTCTGAAGTTCATCATCTTTCCATCATGTCACTTTGCCTATCTGGCAGCCCAAGTCTACCACCACCCGTTTCCAGGGGCAAACCTGTCTCCGGTGCTCCTACCCCAAGTAGTTTAGTGTGTGAATGGGCTTCATGTTCCAGAAGGTCTGGACCACTTGGTACACGCTTTGTCGTTAGTGATGAATCCCCTCACAGAATCCCCCATGGAACTGAGCCTACGCCCATTGCCGCTGCTCTTCTGAGAGAGGGCCAGGCGAGCAAGTCCGCCCTCCTCTGTTAGCAGCCCCTGCTCCAGCACCGAAATGGCAGCTCACCTTCACCACTGGGTCCACGGTGCTCAAATAGAGAGGGTAAAATGCACTGGGCTTGTCACAGCTTACTCCTCTCCTCTCTTAGCCTAGGCTCATCATTGCAATTGAATACAAACTCTATGAAGACAAATTGCTTCAAACTCCTAATTATCTGGAGGTAACCTGTCCATGTTTTCCTTTGCTCTGTAAGTAAAGACAGAACTCTTTAGTGGACTGACCAAACTTCAACAGTCTGACCCTCTACTCTGCTGCCTCTCTGTTCCCCTGTCTCTCAGTCCTTCCTATTCCCCCCACTTCCTCCCACTATGAGGTCTTTGCACCTGGTATTTCCTCCACTGACATGCTCCCTACTCCCTCCCTCTTCACCTATTTGATTCTCATTCTGCTTACAGACCTCACCTCCATGGCCACAGCCCCACCATCACATGTTGACTGTCATCGAGCAAGTTTGTGTTCATTTGATGATGTTTATCCTACTGGATTGTAAACTCCCCTGGCTGTTGTTGGCACCATGTTGGCCACAATTTGTGGTACATGGTAGGTGCTCAATAAATATTTCTTAAATGGCTGATTAAATATTTAATCATATACAATAATCCTATGAGATCAACCCTTTTTATTCCCTTTTTTGCAGGTGAGGACATGGACACTTAGAGAGTTTGAGTTGGAATGTGAGGCTTGGTCTGTCTCTAAAGCCAGTAGTCATTGCTCAGTGACACCTGTGTGCCCCAGCTCCCCACCCTCAAATTGGCCTCCCCATCTTGGCTTCCTGATTAACACTTTCCACCTTCCTCGCCTTTGTAGCACAGAGACTTCTGTTACTGGGACTTTGATTCCTTGTTCAGACATCTGCCTTCCCTGATCACTGGGAGGCCCCCAGGGACAGAGGCCTTTTGGTTAATCACCTCCTTCCTGGCACTATCACGGCACCCACCCGGTACACTGTAGATGCTCGGTAGGTGTTACGGAATTCCATTTACCTGTTTCATCCAGAGCTCTATGGGTTACCAGTGACAGGATTATCAGCCTGACTTAAAGAAAAGGGAATGTATTAGCTCATGTAACCAAAGAAATTCAAAGAGAGGCTGGTTGAAGTACAGCTGGATTCAGGGCTCAGTCTCTAGCATCAGTACTCAGTATCTCTTCATTGCTTTCTCCTGGTGGACTGTGATCTCAAACTTCTCACAATAGTAAGATGGCAGCCAGAACTCTAGACTGTCCCTTCTCTCAACCACACATCCTGATCAGAAACCACACACTCCCAAAGATCTGAACACAGGCCCTAGCCAAGGCTCACACTGATCTAATTTGAAGGTGTTTGTCCCTCACCAGCCTAGTCACTATGGCTGTGGGAAGAGAGATGAGACAATCTAATCTAAAGACCCAATCTTGTAGCTGAGAGTGGGGTCAACCCCACCAAACTGCCAGGGCTCAGGGTGGGGAGAGGCAGCTACCAGACATTTGGGACATTGTTTTACCAAGAGGTAATGAATAGATGCCAAACTTTGAAAGCAAGGTTTCCCCTAAAACCTCCTTTTCCAGGCTGACCTTGTACCCTACCAGCCTGACCAGGCCAGCACTGTTAGTGTCTATCACAAGGATGGATACTGAGTCCCATCCTCACATCCCATCAGGCCTGGAATTGTAAACAGAAACTCACATCCTCCCTCCCTGGGCAGAGAGGGTGGCTCAACTTCTAGCTGCTGTCCCCAAGGTCGTCCTCCTCTGAGAGCTGCCAGCTAATGTGGGGCCAGTGGGTTTCCCAAGGGAAGTCCATTCTGTCCATGCTCAGTCAGATGTTCCTATGTCCAGAGCTAAGAAATCAGGCCCTAAAAAGAGGAGCAGGAAGCTGGGGGGTCCTGATACCCCACCTTCAGTCTTGAAGAACCCAGCCTGCTTTAGAGCCAGGCAGAGAGAAGCCCCCTAAACCCCTGGCTGTACTTGGGGAGAGTTTTGAGAAATGCATAGGCAGAGGCAGTGTGTGCTACTTCAGCCACTGGCTTCAGCAAGCAATCTCTCGCTCTCCTTTCCTCCTTCTCTTTCCCTCTCTCTCTCTCTCTCTCTCTCTCTCTCTCTCTCACACACACACACACACATACATACACACCACACATACTGTCTCTCAACCTCTCTCCGTCCCTTCCTCCTCCTCTCATTCTCTTCTGTCCTCACTCTCCCTGTCCCTCTTTCTCTCCTCCCTCTCTGTGACATACACATAGGCCCTCACACATTTTCATTCTCTTATGCTCAGTAGACCCTCTTCTCTCTTCCTCCTCCTTTTTTCCCTCCTCTCCTCTTTCCCCTCCCCCACTACTTCACGCTCCCTCTTCTCTCCCCTTCCTTCTGCCTCACACACATATGCATAACATACATAGTCTCTCTCATACACGCAGGCACATACACACACGCACACTCCTCTCTTTCTCCTCCCGTCCTCTCCCCGACCCCCCAGTGCACGCACACCCCAAGGCTGTCACCACCATCCCCTCAAAGGCTGGCCTCCGGGAATTTTCTCAGGTCATGCCCTGTGTGGTGCGGCTGCCCAGATGGCACACATCTTCCAGCCCCAAAGACTGATCTCATGGCATGCCACTGAGGAGAAGGGGAGTGGCCAGAGCAGAGTCACAGAGCCACCCTGTAAGGTGGGCAGGGAACAGAACCCAGCTCTCTGGTCCTCTAGGCTGGTATTTCCCACATCTCTCTTCTGACTTAAGGTATCTTTCCCATGTCCTGAATCTTTACTGCAGAAAGTGAGACACCGAGAAAGAGATCATATTTAGCCTATGACAAAGTGCCAAACAGATCTGGAGATGATTTTGAGCCCATGAGGTTAACTCTCTCCCAACAAAACCATCATTCAAGCGACCAGAGAAATAGAAGATCATTTTAATGGGTCTGTCTCAGCTCTGAACCCCGGGATGAGTCATCCCAGGCCAGAACTTGTGCGTGATCTTGTGCTGACAGGCTGCCCTGAGGGATGAGATGGCTGGATCAGTCCTAGGCGAGCTGCTATGAGCAGCCTGGGAAGTTGGGTTTATCCGGCATATTCCCCCAGAACCTCCATCTCTCTTTTTTGTTATAAGGGTATCAAATGGCTTTTATTTAAAATTTGAAGCCATTTACTGATAATTCACTTTCTAAAAAACACAAAAACAAGAATAAAATAAATAGGCCGAATACTCACTAGAGTACGCAGGATGGGAAGGACCCCTGGACAAAGAGCCTCCAAGTGTGTTTACTTATAATGTCTGAGCTTCCTCACTCATTCTAGGGTCCCATGTTTTCTCACCTCTTACAGGGGACAGGAAATTGGCTAAAAGATTTATGTACAAAGTCACAGCAACTTTAAAGCCACTTGCAAGAATGAGGCATGGGGCACAAGCATCCACATCTTTGAAATGATGAAAAGTTTCTTTGCTGAACAGAATGACAACTGTAAGAGAAATCTGTGGACTCTGACATGCAGCATCTGTGCTGCTTGGCAAAGCCCAAGATTTGCTATTTAAGTGAAGTAAAACGCTCCACCCATTGTCCTGACTCCTTGCTTTCTGCATCGGCATGACTTGATATCAGTGGCCCGGCCAGCAATCCAGAAAAAGGCTCACCTGTTGCCATGGAAGCTTTCAACTTTTCCAAGACTGGGCCTTGTATCAGTGCCTTTACAAATAGATCCCCACCACACTGACCCCCAAAACAGAAAGAAAGAAAATGCCATGGGAATGAAAAATTGCTTTTCTCTAGAAGAGCTAACACTATTGAGAGTTTATTCTGTACTGAGTACTGTTTCAAGCACTCTTACTCTCATAGCAATCTCATAAGATAGGTAGACTTAACCCATTTTACAGATGAGGAAACTAAGAAAGCAAAGGTCAAACAACTTGCCAAAGGTCAGACTGGCTCCAGAGTGGGCATCCTTATCCTGTGCTCCACAATGCTCTCAAGTCACAACTCCGCATGCTTTCTAAACGATGCTCTCTGAAGTACTTAGTTAAATCCTGATCAGTGGTTTGTTTCCATTTTGGTGAGAGAAAAAAAAAACACCCTTTTCAAAGCAATTTATTCAAGGCTTCTCTTGGGAGATATTTTTGGCTACATACAGATGGAATAATCTATTCGCCAAAGCCCTGAAGTCCACCACGGTGGATAATGCTAAAAATAAAATAAAATAAAAAGCCCCCCACCACTTACACAAGCTCTTTGGCCAGGCTCCCACTCTGGAGGTGGGGATTGGAAGCAAATGTGCACGATTTCTGTCCCTGTAGGAAGTGTCCTGCAGCCTGACGCCTGGAGCTCCAAGCCTTTCGAGTTTCTCTGTAGGCAGAAATCTGCAGAGTCCTGGAAGCACTGCAGGACTCATTTGGAGGCCCTTCTGTTCAGATGAGCTGAACGCCGAAGGGGAGTGTGGGATCCTCCAGGGGTAACTGGAGTGATGGAGGCCTGGCCAATGATGAACTTGGTGACAGAAAGGAGATGGCAGTGGTGCCACAGATGACCTGCACCTGGACCCTGGATAGGCACCAGAGAATTCTGGTGCTACTCATTGGCTCTCATTTGTCAAACAGTCATGAAAATTCTGATCAGTCAGTGTTCCTAGGGCTTTCATCCCCAAAATGAAAGTCAAAATGGGCTCATAGATCAGGTGACTTCCATTTGGCCACATCAAAAACCATCCCGTGATTTCTAGTGTTTTTTTATAAAGTCAAACAACAGCAGCCTTTTTTGAGATTTACATTTCTAAAGAAATGCATTAATTTGGGGTTCTGTTTGCGTAGTATAAATTTGTTGCCACTTGTAAGAAAGAGCTATTAATTTTTGCATGAAAATTAGTAAGGCGTGCTCCTTTTCAAACTTTCTGTTTATATCCGGTATATGCTATGAGAACCCATTCCTAATACAATACATTCCATAAAAGTGTAAGCAGAATTTTGCACATATGCATTCATCTGGAAGAAAAGGACCTATCGGTAGAGGATGCAGTCATTTGACAGTGGGCAAAAAAGAACAGATTTCTTTCTTCCCTCCTTAACACCCACAGTTAATGTGCACACGTGCATTTCTAAATCCTTTATAAACAATGGCACACTGTAAACAGAGTGCCTTGGTTCTTTTTGCAGAATATTTTGCCTACCTCTTCATAATAAAAGGAGATGCACATTGCTCAAAATCATGGTAGATCCTTTAGGGAAAACCTTTCTCAATTCTTTGCAATCAGATGTTCTGCCACCCTTCTCTTCTGTGTGTTTTGGAAAGGTGGGATGGAGAGTCCTTTTAAAGCTCAGAGGTAAAATGACCTATTACGATACCTGAGATTATTGTTGACATTTTGCAGTCATTTGCAAAAAAAAAAAAAAAGCAAACAGCCCAATCTCTAGGCATGTATTGAGCATATGCGTGTGGATGTTTAAGCAAGAATTTTGAGTCAACAACTAATGTTTCATTCAGCACCAGAATGAAATCTCATCTGATGAGCATGCACCGGTTTTGCACAGAGTAGCTTGGCCCAGCTGCAAACTGGATTTGGAATCTCACCAGGCAGTGATGCAGTTTTCCTTGCAGAACTGTCTTTTCTTGTGACTGCCTGAATCTGTCCTGCCTATATAGAAGGGAGGGGGACTCACATTGGAACAGAAGAGACATTGCAGGGGGACACATTTTAAGCAAGTGCTTGGGGTTACAAAAAACTGGTTTCTTCCTGCTCTGAGATTACTCCTTCGTGATTTGTGTGATCTGAGGAAAACGCTGTCCATGCTATTAATATTAGAACTTTGCAGGCAAGAGGATGCTAATATTCAAGCATGGCTATATGCCAAGCACTGTAATTTGGTGCATTACAAACATAATTTTTTTTTAATCCCTTCAACAAATTCATGAGACTGGCGCAAGGAGCACAGACAATGCCCATTTTACAAATGAGGACGTTGAGGCTCATGGAAACAAAATAGTAGCCTGTGATCACAGAGCTGACAAATGGTCATGTCCACTTCATCACACTGTAGCTACACTTATACCTGTACTGGGGTCAACGTGAATGGGGTAAAACCTGTGCACACACTTTTGTGTTTCCTCTGTACTTCAGGGAAGCACACCATTTCCCCTTCCCAAAAAGATCCCCTGAGATTTCTCTTCCAATCATTCCTTTGTCTCTGTCCACTGCTGCCAGGTGAAGTATATTTGTTAAGAACATTTAACAAAGCAAACCCTGTGGTCAGTGACTGACAAGAAAGGGCAAGATGACACCGCATGTCTTGGGTGTTTCTATAGTATAGGATCTTGAGTTTGCAATGCCAGAAAATAAAAAAAGTGCATTTTAAAATTCACATGACATTTTTTCTGCCAAGTTTTATCAAACCAGACAGCTTTAAATGAGCTCTCCCTCCCTGTCGCACACGTGTTGATGGGTTTCTCTCAGCTTGGTCGTCAGATCTCACAGCTCACCGCCATCCCCCTTCTGAAGCCAGTAATAGAAACAGGCAGTAGCATCGCTGCCGTCCCTCTGCCCTGGGCTGCTTCTCCACCCGGAGCCTCCGATATTTCCCTAAGAAGGATTCCTGGTTCCCTCTCTGTCTTTGTCTTTCTGGTCAGAAGGACATAGAGTGAAGATTTGGGACTCCCTCACCTGTGTCCTGGCGTTTAATTCTTAATTGAGACAGTTGAGCTATATCTGGGTAGAAGAACTTGGCTGAAAGACAACTACCGGTTCCGGTAATTTTAATAATTAAACAATGTTGACTTGTCCTGTTCTTCCACAGGTAACAATGTATTATTACTGGTTACAGAAAGAAAGAAAAAAATCCTTTATGAGAAGCTGTCTCGGTGTTATTGATATTTTCCAGATGACTTGTATTGTTTATTTTCTATGCGGTGCATACATTTTTAGCATTTTGGATACAATAGTCTATGCAAACATTAAGAAATGAAGGGCATTTTGAATGATTGGTTACATTTTTTAAATATGAAACAAAGAAATGTTTCTTTTCTCTTGATTGACTGCTTTTTAAGGACAGGTAGACGGTTGTTCTGATGATAAAACAGAAATCTGATGTGGTGAGAGTGTTGTAGTGCTGCAGACATGCCCTCTCTGGGTCCGGGGCTGGGCTTCATAGTCCATTTCTGCAGGGAATAGGAATGTCACAGCGCAGTTTAAGGACACCAACTTGTTCCAGTCTATGCCTCCAGATGTGTGTTCTTGAGCAGCACCTGATGAGCCTGTGTGTTCTCAGGAATTTCATTGTTTAAGCCTGGGTTTTCACAGTCCAGTCAAAACGAGATCCTGCACCCACCACCCAGGACAGAAGTTAAGAGATTTCTCAGAATCCTAAAGCTAAGAACTAAACGCTCAGATCTTTTCTTATTTTTTAAATTTTATTTATTCCTTATATTTCATTTTAAAGTCATATGTATATATACTTGAAAACTTCAAATAGTTCTTATGGTTTATTGCAAAAACTGGTAGTCGCTTGTTCCTCCCCCACTCTGTTCCTGCTTCCTAAACACAACCATTGTCAAACTTAACCATTGTCAACTTTTAGTCTTCTTTTGGTATTTACCTTCATATTTCTAAATAACATGTTACACTGCTATTTTTTTTACATTTATCTTTTCATTCCCCTTTTGTGCAACAGTTTTATTTTCTTATACCCCCAACCTACTCTCCCACACGTTCACGTCCTCCTTCCCTCCATTCTCCTTAGACCAGTTTTCAGTGTTTTATTAGGACTTTGAAAAATAGCTTTCCATTGTTATTTTGAGTAGTCCAAAGTCATCCTGTTATTTATCCTTTGTATGTGACTTTTTCCCCTCTGAAAATTTGTAGGATCTTCTCTTTAGTCCCAGTGTTACCAAATGTCACAGTGATGTGCTTTTGTTTGTGTCTTTTTCTGGGTGCTCATAGAACCATTTCACTTTGGGAACTCAGATATTTTCAGGCCTGGAATCTTTTCTGAAATTATTTATTTCCTTCCTTCCATTTGCTTTGTTCCTTCAGGGAACATAGATGTAAGACCTCCCATATTAATTCTCTAGTTTTCTTTTTTTCTCCAGAATTCTCTTTAATGTTTTATTTTATTTTTTGAAAGAGTTCTCAACTTCATCATCCATCCTTTCTATTAGGTTGTTAATTTCTACAATATATTTTTATTCCTGAGTGTTATTTTTGGTTTCTCTGTTCCTTTTTCTAGTATAGTGTTGTTGCTTCAGAGTTACAATATATTCCTTTATAAATACATTTTAAAGTTTTCTTCTCTTTTGAGTTTTTTCTGTTTGTTTGCATATTTGTCTCCAATGGTGGGGCCTTTGCTCAAATATCTGATGACCCATGACTATGAGTTTTTCCTTAAGAGTGACAAACTGAAAGCTGACTCGAGTCATTGGGTCTAGGTGATGAATATACAACTACGTGATGATATTGTGAGCCATTGATTGTATACTAATTTGTATATTAAGAATGTGTGTGTTTGTACGTTGTACAAATCAACATAAAAAAAAAAAAGAGTCATTGGGTCTGAGTGGCGTTTATTGACCAGTAGGCTGCAACCTAAGGTAATCTGGGGAACTGTCAGTCAGTCTTTTCTTTGGAGTTGGCCCAGGGAGGAAATCTCCAGTCTCCTGTGGGGATGTAAGGCCAACAGCCAGTTTAGGGAAGCTCAGTGGCAGGGAAGGCTGGGACCAGACATGGCATTCAGCATGGAGGTTTTCCCTTGATCCATTTGTTTTCTGTGGGTGCTCCTGCCCTTGATATGCCTGAAACTCTGAGCTCAGATTCCCTCTGAATCAGCCTTTCTAGAGAGTAAACTTCAGGTCTTCTACTGAGGTGGACAAGGCAATCACTTAGCAGAACAGAGTATAAAGGTAGCTCTCCTTCAGTCACCTGCACACCCACTTCTAGAGGTAACTGTTGCTTGTGACTCCTGAGCTTGAGGAGGTTCTGAACTGCCTCAAAGTTCAGCTTTTCCAGGATGTGGAATAATTTACTTCTGCTTCATATTTTTCCGTCTCCCAGATGTTGTTGCTTTCAGACTTTAGGATTTTGTATGTTCTTTGTTTTTCTATTAGGAGAGAGCAAATGTAAATGCACAGGTTTAATTTACCTCTTTCAACTGTAAGCCCGTTCCTGGATTCCCACACCTGTTGGTGGCACTTGGGCCAGATGGGGACATCCTCAGAAAACTGCAGCACCAATCTCAGAGGTCATAAAGGTGGTGTTAAGTGTCATTTCCCTCTGGCAGCCAAGAAGAGTCACCTCTGACATCTCAGGGTTAGGCATATCCACCAAGTGCTGGGGAAGGCCAGATAGGGAATATAACAGTGGCTTATAAAGTTATTTTTAATAAGTTTATTAATTTTAATAAACTTAATTTTAATAAGTTTATTAACACTTAATGTGTGATCTGCATTAAGTTCAGTTTAATCAAACCATCTAGGAGGCAGATGCATATACACTCCTACTTATAAAAGTCCTATATATAAAAATATAAGCTTGACAAAACGATAGTTATCCTTGCTACAGAATACTTTGATATTTGTATTCTATTTTTATAGTGGCAGCCTTGACCCACTGATTGATCATAACCAGAAATTTGCAAAGCACAACTGCCTGAGATCATACCCATTCTCTTGCTACTGTTCCCCCATTACCATCTTTCTACTCTAAACTTCTCATCACCCCCTGAACATCACATTCAAACCCTAAACACGTGCCTTAGACTTGTCTGTCAAAATTCATGGCACAGGATGTCCCCTTGTCTGTGCCTCTCCAGTAGCAATTTCGGCATGCTCTCTGCCCTCACCCTCCATACATGTCAATCCACAATGCCTTTTCTGTCTGTGTTTTTCTGCAGGAATACCCTCTCAGCACTGCTTGCATCCAGGAGAGTTCTGTGCACCCATTAAGACCCACATGAGATCGACCCTTTCCCTAATGCACACACTCAGAATCACAAGAATCTTGGGGTCAGAAAGGACAGGTTTATTTTTCATTTCTATTACAGAACTAAACTGTGGTCATAGAAGAAGTGTTAGAAAACCAGAAAAAACACCAAAGAGAACACATGGTAGCAAGTGTAATCCCACCACTTGAAGATAGTTGTAGTTTAACATCCTCATAGTTATCCTTCACATTTTTTTTTCTCAACACATATACGGCTGTGGGTTTTCTTGGTTTTTGCTTTGTCTTGTTTGTTATCAAATTGGGTTATCAGGGCAGGCCATGGTGGCTCAGCAGGCAAGGGTGCTTGCCTGCCATGCCGGACGACCCCGGTTCGATTCCCGGTGCCTGCCCATGTTAAAAAAAAAAAAAAAAAATTGGGTTATCAACCTAGATATTATCCAGCAATATATGTCAGAAATATTTTGTGTGGAAAATATCCTTCTAGAACATAATGCTTAATAATGATGTAATATGACATGGTACAGATACACTATAATTTATTAAGCAGTATTAGTATTATTATATATTTAATTATTACCTTTTTTATTAACTTAAAGAACTGGCTAGTACACATCTTTATCTGTAAGTCTCAATGCCTGCAAGCATTTTGACTGGATTTGATATATACTACCAGATCCCTCTTCGGAAAATTAGAACTGTGAGGACATAAACCAGAGAAGCCGTAAATTGTTAGGTAAGACAAAAACAAAACCCTCTGTAAGTGCATCATAAGATGCACTGCACATGCCTACCCCTGCTACATACCAGTAACTTCAAAGAAACATATTTACCATCTTGCACATCCTGACTTGGCTGTGTGCCTTCCTTGTTCTTGCCCTCTGTAACCCTCTGTAACCCTCTGTAATCCTCTGTAACCCTCTGTAACCTCCAGTAGTGCAGAGTACTGCTCTGAACATCCTGCGGCCACACAGGACCAGCTTCCCACGCTGTAAGTTCCCTCATAAACTGTTAGGTTTTGCTACATGGAGTGGCATGCTTTGATTTTTGGTCTTAAATGCCCATCAGAGTTGGCAGGACCTATTCATTAGGTCGTGGCCAGAAAAGAACCAAGTCAGATTCCCATGCTCAGTGGGAAAGCCTTTGGGGCCACTTCTAGGTACTGCAGTTTTTCTATAATTTCTCTGGCAGTTTTGGATTTTAGTTAGAGACAATTTATCAATCATTTCCTTTATGTTTCCTACCTTTACTGTTGTACTCAGGTCATGCCGAAACCCAAAACTTAGAGCACTTTTGTTTGACTATAGAATTTCCCCATATAAAACTCTTGTTTCCTGTTTTTCTAATGAAAACACGAACAAAAGTGGAATTCCTTTGTCTACCTTTAATATGTAAACTTTTAAGACTGTAGATAAAATGATCAAATGTCTACTTATAAAATGAATGTATTGGTACTGAGGCATGTACACCTTTAAAATCAGTCATTATATGGAATCATATATTAACTTGGAACTATTGTTTTTCTCGTCTCTCATTTCATGAACCAATCTTAGAGAAATACCTTGTGTGTATCTTCAATGTCAGCATTCTTCTCACCAGAGCCACTGTGAATCATGTAACATGATTTTCCTTGGCACAGCATCTGCACTGCCATCTGAGTCATTTTGAATCCACATATGAAATTTTAACCCAAGTCACAAAGGCGTGATTTCTTGATATTAATTTTTACATATATCCTGAAGGTGTATATTATTCCTCTCCACAATGAGACAAATTGTTTTATGCTATTTTTAAATGCTTTCACTCTTATTAAAGAGGCATATGCACACAGTTTAAAGAGTCAGATCATTCTAAGTGTCTTTCAACCTTTCCTTTATTACCTTTTCCCCCATCCCACCCCAGGGTAACCACTTTCTATTCTTTTAGCGTATTTGCCTATCTCTATTAAGTGCACCTATATTGTTCCTTGTTAATCTTACAGTTCTAGGCATTGTGTGTGTGTGTTACTTCCCACCATGGAACATGAGGATTTAGCATCTTCTGCCCTTAATTCCTTCACTTCCCATCCCCTTACCTTTCAGCAAAACCACATAATAATCCAGTGTTAACAACTATTGTGACTTTATAAATGCTATTCCCAGCTGAGCTGTGTACTATATAGTAGCTATTGTTGTGCTACTATTTTTAATTTTTTAAATTGTCAAATATGTCATACATACCAAAGAGCATAGGACATGTATTTGTACAATTTGGAGAATAATAATAAAGTAATACCCATGTAGCTATACCCAGTTTAAGGAAAACAACCATACACAGTCCTGTGGAGTCTCTTTTTCCCCTCCAAAGACACAGCCCCTCTTTCTCACTTAGCTACTGTGTTAATCATCCTTTTATTTATAGTTTTACCACTTTTTCTAGACATTTCTGAACAGCACTAACTGAAAAGGTTCAAGGTTAGAAGAACAACCATCTAAAAGTAGTATACTCGGGGTCAAGGAACGCATAACCAAACATACTGGATGAAACAGACTCTGCACTTTAATCCATGCTGCCAAGCAGGTCCCTATGTCCTCTCTCATCTACCTGTCTCATCTATGTGTGAAAAGAGTACAAAAGAGCTGGGAACTCAGCAACGCAGATTTCTAATTTCTTCTTGTACAAAAGAGTTATTTAAGAGGTTCTGGTGTGCAGGGGGATTTGGGAGCTCTCATTTGCAAGTTGTTTCAATTTTCATGTTTCCATGTTGGATATTAATGCCTAGTTCTGTTGCAATACAGTCGGAGAATTTTGCCTGAACAGTTTCGACTTTGCAGGCTCTATGGAGGTTTCTTTATGACTGGGATGGGATTCATTTTAATGAACCTTCCTTGTGTATTTGGAAAAAAAAAATGTGCCCTTTCTATTTCAAAGATAATGAATTCTTACATGTTTTTATGTGTATGAATGGATGTATGGGTGTGTGTGTGTGTATCTCCAACCAAGTTGATAACATTCACTTCCTCTCCATTCCTGACATTTGTCTTATCTGACAAAGAGTTAAAGAGAGTTTTTAAATTAAAATCTTTTACTATGTTTTTTTTAATTCTCTTTGTTCTAACAGATTTTGCTTGATATATGTCAACAGTAGTAGTCAGCCTATTATATCTTGTGACTTATTCCTTTTAGAAATGGAAAAATAATTACCTAGCATATTAAAGGGCTTTTCTTGAATTTTATTTCGTTTGATTTGCTGTCCCTCTTTTTATTTTGTATTCAGCTGGTCCTCCCTGGCCTGTTTCTTCATTTTTAATCTCTATGACAATTTTGTTTATAAGTCTCTTGTCAACAACAGATAATTGAATTTTGATTTTTTTTTCAAGCATCTGTCTTTTAAAAATAGATTAAACCTATTCACATATATTATGATAGCAATGTGCTTATCATCCTTGATATGCTTTACCAATCTATATTATGCTGCTTTTAAAGCCCACAAATTGACTTTGGAAGGAGGGGAAGAGGGGTGACAATTAATTGTGAGGCCCACACTATCCTGTCGTCCATTAAATCTGCAGAGAGTTATTAGGTACCTGCTGGGTGCCAGGAACCAGACCAATGCTGGGGACACACAGAGCGTGACCCAGCCGCTGTCCTGTAAGCAAGGCAGGCTCCATGAGCACGCAGCTGCTTCACCGCCCTTCGCTTGGTTTAATGCTCTGCTGTTGCTGTCTTGAAATGATCCGTAATTTTTTAACAAGGAGCCATGGGTTTTGATTTTGCATGATCCCCACAGCTTACGTGGCTTGTCCTGCCTATAACAACACAGAGTAGTGTGAGAGACTGAAAACAGGACACGTCAATTTTGGATGACAAATGCTCTTTTAGGGATCAGCAGAAGGGACTGTGCAAACACAGAGGGAGGCCGTCTCACCCGATGGGAAGGTCTGGGCAGAGCTCACCATGGGGTTGAAATCAATGGGGAGGAGGAGTCAGGCTGGCGGAGTGGAGGAGGCAGAGGTCACAACAGGCCCTGGGCCTTAGAGAGTCTGATGTCTGCGGCCACAGCAGAAATTACAGGTGTCCCTGAACAAAACCAGCAGAAAAGTAACATGGTCAGGTGAATTACCATCTAAGTATTAGGAGCATGCATCCCCCAAACATTTCAGGTTCAGGAGTGAATGTGTCAGCAGGGGGGATGCCGTAATACTATGGCTTCTGCCCACACGCAGGAGGGAAAAGCTACAGAGCTTAGTAATTAGCGGTGGTTGTGGGAGAAAGGAGTGAGTCAAAGATGACAGGGGTGCTGTGACATCACTAAGGTACTGGATATAGGCACATAACCTGTTTATATGAAAAAGACCGTGTGTGCTTTCTTTTTTTATCATTATTGTCTTTGCATCAGGATACATAGCAATGATAGCACGTTTCTTTTAAAAGATTAGTTATTAAATATTAAATATCTTTTCCCATTTTAATTTTACATCATTCTGCCAAAAATAAAAAAAACCTAAAACTTAACTTGTCTGAAGCTGGCCATCCTTGCGTGATTAGCCGGGCTTTGTGGGAATGCGTGGCTCTGTTCTTGCTGAGGCCCTAGAAAGATGCAGCCAGGTTATGACTGGTTTTGAAAACTGGGCTAAAAAGTGGATGGCCTCGATAAGTCCTGAAACCTAGAGGGCCCAACCTCTCCAGAACATCAGATAGTTCCATCTCCCTACCCCATATTACTGACAGCCCCTTCCAACATGAAAAACTTAGGACGGCCATAGCCCAAACACCCCTAAAGAGAGGGACAGGAAGATCAAAGGTGACGGTGGAGTTCTACAGAGAAGATAAGATTTAATAAATGAATATGATAGCTGAATCATTAAAATGATATCTCTTTAAGTCCCTAGTATCTTAGAGCAGCTAGAAGTAAAAACCTAAAATGGTGGAATTGTAACCCATGTCAAACTCTAAAATATGTCCTACAACTAGCCATGGTGCTGTGCTTTGAAATTTATTGCTTTTTTGTATGTATGTCATTTCTCACACCAAAAAAGTCGATTGTGGTGATAAAAAAAAATATTTAAGCCTTATATAGCCTTCTATATTCTGGAACAGCTAAAAGGAAAAAAATCTGAGAGGCTCATATGGTAGCCCATGACAAACTCTGGGATCTGTCCTGTAACTACATGTTGAAGAGTACTTAGAAAATTACTGCTTTTTTATTTCTTTGCTTTGTATATATGTTATACTATACAATAAAAAAGTTAAAAAAACAAACAAACAAACAAACAGGGGCCTTGATTGTAAGCTCTTATAGCACTCACATTTAATCCAGAGTGGTAATTATTATCTCTGGTTTTTGAGAGGCTCTTTTTTTTTTTTTTAACATGGGCAGGCACCAGGAATCAAACCCAGGTCCTCTGGCATGGCAGGCAAGCATTCTTGCCTGCTGAGCCACCGTGGCCCACCCGAGAGGCTCTTTTACGTACATACAATCTGTTATTTAGAGATAAGAATGAAGCAGAATAGGTTGGAATTAAGATAATTCAGAACACAAGGGTAAGGAAGACATTGTCTATATATTTATATTTATATAGACAATTGTCTAAAATATAGACAATTTAGAACGTCACCTACTCCTTGAGATTGAAGGAAGAAAGCCTTTGTCTGGAAACTAAATTTTTGTAGCACATAATCTAACTCAACCTGTCTGGATAGATCATTTAAACAATCCATACCCAGGGACCCCAGAATAAGAATGAGGTCCTTCAGTCCTGTATAATGTAATTCCTGGATACATCCTAGAACATATTAAGCAGATAATCAAAAAGTATTGGCAAAGTGCCTCGAGGGTAGGGAGAAAAAATATAGAACTATTAAACTTTACCACCGGGCAAACCCCTGATTCTGTGTCAAACATTAGGGACACCCAAATCAATAGACCAAGCCCTTGATGTTGAGGCTTGTTCTTGTGATGCTTATGTATGTAGCAGAGAAGCTTTGCCTACCTATAGGTGTGCCTAAGAGTTACTTCTGGACGACCTCTGTTGTTGCTCAGATGTGGCCTCCCTCTCTAAGCCCAACTTTGCAAGTGAAATCATTGCCCTCCCCGCTATGTGGGACATGACATCCAGGGTGAATGTCTCTCTGGTGGCATGGGAGATGACCCCTAGGGATGAATCTGGCCCTGGCACCATGGGATCAACAATGCTATCCTAACCAAAAGGGGGGAAAGAAGTATAACAAATAAGGAATCAGTGGCTAAAAGAGTTGAGAGGTTACTCTGGAGGACACTCTTATGCAAGCTTCAGTTAGACATTGATACCTATCATAACTTGCCAAACCCCAATCAAAACCATTCCAGCCAATCCTAAAGAACACCTAAGGCAACATATAAGATTCTACAAAGGTTCCATGCACTAGGGTAACTTTACAGAAACCTACAACCTCCAGATGCATCCCTGGACAACATGAGTCCTGAAACCTAGAGGGGTGAGCCTCTCCAAAACATCAGCTAGATCCACCCCCCTACCCCATATTGTTGACAGTCCCTTCCAAAATGAAAGTTAGAATGGGCATACCCCAAATACCCCTAAAGAGTGGGAGAAAGATCAAAAGTGATGGAGAAGTTTAACAACTTTAAGGGTTTAAAGGTAGGGTTTAACAAATGAGTATGATTGCTGAATCATTCTATGGATATTTCTTTTAGTCTCCGGTATCTTAGAGCAGCTAGAAGTAAAAACCAAAAATTGTGGAATTGTAACCCATGCCAAATTCTGAAATCTGTTCTACAACTAATTGTTGCAATCTGATTTGAAATTTAATGCTTTTTTGTATATACATTATTTTTCACGAAAAAAAAGGTGATTGTGATGATAAAAAATATATATATTGCTTCTCACCTCCTATGTTCTGGAACAGCTAGAAAGAAAAATCTGAGATAACGGTATGGTAGCTAATGACAAACTCTGGAATGGGTCCTGTAACTACTTGTTAAAGAGTGCTTTGAAAACTACTGCTTTTTTCTTTCTTTGCTTTGTATACATATTATACAATAAAAAAAGTTAAAAAAAAAATGGATGGCCTGATATAAGCCAAGTTACAAAGTAAGGGTGGGGTTAAGGCAGGGACATTTTCTCTCAGAAACAGGTTTTCTAAAGAGTCCCAGTCCATAACTTTTTCCAAAAATTATTTGTGCAAAGTGTGAAATCTCAACATGAGCTTCAAAGTCCAGTCTCTTTGAGGGGACAGTACCTGTCTTGCTGAGGAGGGGGGTGGCTGAGTTGGGCCATTTCCTTCCTCCCCAGCTAGGGAAATGAAAGTGGAACGTTTATTGCCCATTGAGTATGAATATGGGGCTGAAGCTTTGATCATACAGAATTCTCTAGGTTTCTTCTAGAAACAGACAACTCAGACTCTTCCTCTCACTTCAGTAAATAAGTTATTTTTAAAAGCACTTGGGAAGTTCCTCCACCACCCCTCTGGTGGGAAGGCTCAGGGAAGGAAGTCATCAGTACAGCCACCTTCCAGGCCATAATGGAATTCCTGAAGATTGGAGACCCCATGGAAGTTTTCAAAGGCAGCTGCCAACAGTGGGACGTGGAAAATCTGATAAGACCAGATCCATATGTCAAGCTTTCCAGGAAAGTAACACTCAATTCCAAGCTATCAAAGCCAGCTCCGGGGATGAATGTCACAGTGTAAGGAAGAATCAGCCCAGCTGGCCCTCCACGGGGGCCTGGACAGAGCCCCCAGCAGTAGTAAGGTGCACAGTGGGCGTACCACCACTCAAGCCAAGTTCTAGTAACACTCCTGCTCCTGTCTGCCAGTACTGAGTGCCATCCGGTGCAGGACACAGACAGTGGAGGGGAGGATGAGCCATGGCTGTGAGGAGTAGTAGAAGTAAGAGAGCCAAGGGACTAAGCTCCCCATAAACAATAGGATGATCCCTGAATAGCCCAGTTTGGAAAATGTCTGAGAGACTTTCTCTGAATGGTAATGTTGTGAAAAAGCCAGGGAAACTGAGGCAGAGCACTGCACCCAAAATAACATCCCCCAAACCACCTTCACCTGTAGAGGAACCACAAAATGTATATATTTGGTCAGCGCATGGTCATGATTCCCAAAAAAGAGAAATAGCATAAAACCAAGCAGATTGTCCAGATGTTGCCAGTTTCTGTATGGATACAGAAGATGCTCTTGAAGAAAACATGTAAGGAGGGCATGGGTGGTCTGTGGCCATGTAGAGGTAGTCATCGTCCTTAGCCAGTCAGGGAGCACATCATATGGGATGACCCTTCAATGTCCCTCCCAGATCTTATATACAAACTCCTCCATCTTCTCCATTGCATGGTGGGCTTTCAGGGGAAGTATTGGTACCCACATCTTCTCCTCTTCTTCCTGGAACACTGGGCATGTTTGCACTACTTCAGCTTTGGTTGGGTTGGCGATAGCCCGTTTTGCTCTTCTCTCCTAGCAGCGGTCCCTGTTTAGCCAGTTCTGCCATGTCAGTGTCAGTTTCCCTATTACTGGAAGGAGCTCCATTGCCCCGTGCCACCACAGATCCTTTGTCGGAAAACATCTGACTGGTATCTCAACACCCTGCAGTTTCAGCTTGCAGAAAGGTTGGAGTCTCTCAGCCCTATGGGACAGAGATCTCCCTGTGATGTTAGACACACTGGGCAAACGGGGGCTGCTAGGGTGTGGGGTTCCCCAAGCTACATCCTGTAGTGCTGGAGGCAGCTTGTGGCTGAGCAGCCCCAGATCTTCCATGCCCTCCCCACTCTGAAAGGATCACGCAATGACTCTGTGTCACCTCCTCAGCTGCATCACCTCCTCTCGGGCTCTACCACACCACCTCCAATTCCAGGCATTCTTTCCCAACAGTGTATTGAGTTTGAGGTTCCCTAAGTGGAGAGATGGGGGTTTAAAAGTGCTGGCATTCAGGAGTGGGCCAAGGAGGGAAAGTCTTTAGAAAGGGCTAAGATTGAGAAGAACAACCAGAGACAGATGGGAAACCAGCATTATGTAAGTCAGTATGTTACAAATGTAGAAATGAAGAAGGGTTCAAAAAGATAAACCATGAGCTGAAACAGCCCAGGAGCTGAGATGGGCGAGGTGACCCTTAGACTTAGCACAGAGATCCTGGTAACACTAGGGAGAGTGATTTCAGTGGAATGGACCCTAGATAGGGAGAGTGATTTCAGTGGAATGGACCCTAGATTAAGGAGTGAGAGGTAGGAAATTAAAACTGATTGTAAGCAATAAAGACTTCTGGTTGTTAAGGGAGAAGGAATGTAGTGACTGACAGGACTTGGGGGTTTTGTCTGGTTTTTTTGTTTATGAGAGAGATTGAGTATCTTCAGATGCTGATGGGAAGGTGCCAGTTGAGAGAGAGAGAGGGAAAAGGAATCTGGAACAAGACCCTGAGAAATTGGAGCTGATGGAACCAGACTCTTTACCTCATAGAGAGAGAACAGGCCTGGCCTGACAGAGATTATTCTCAGGAGGAATATGCTCCCTCTACATGTTAAAAATGAACCCTACCTCTTTATCTAAACCCTTGACTGTGGTTTAAAGCATCCACCCCCAAATCCCATAGTCTCCTCTGGATGAGCCCATAATGACCATTTCAGCTTCACACGCCTCTAGGATTTAGCCAGAGCCATGCATTGGACACCGATAAATATTAACATGAGTTTTCTTTGTGCTTTGTGGATAGGTCCAGCCCACCCTACTGCTGGGAGGGTAAGAGCCTCTTAGTCAGCTCAGGTTCCCAATGCCCACCATCTGTTGGATACTAAATGAAAGTGATGATGGTGGTGATTCAATCCAGTGAGCACTATGGAGCACGCTCTTTCTACAGGGTTGCAAAGGATAGAATTAAATAAGACAGGAGCTCTCCTGTGGTAGAGGGCAGATGTACGAGGAGATGAAAAGGTGGGCTGTGATAAGGGTGATAAGGGAGCTGACTACCTGATGCACATCATGGGAAATGCAGCCAGCCCTAGAGCCCACTTCCACATTCCTTACCCACTTCCGCACACCTGAGCCTGCCAGACCCATGGGAACAGAGTCTTCAGGCAGAATGGCAGGAGAGATGGCCTTGAGAAGCCGGGGATTGAAAATCCTTCTTATCTGGGTTTTCTCCTTGCAGTCGGCATCTATTTGCAAATTGCTTTCCCAGAAGCCAGCATGTTCTTGTGAGCAGAACTGAGAATATTGCCTTGGTAGAGAAATGGCACCTCTAGCACATGGAGAAGAATCCAGTTTGAGGCAGGTATAGCTAGCTTGGAACCAAGAGGGCAAGGCTAAAAATCACCTCCGAGGACTGGTCTTCTGAATGAGAGAAATCAAGATATAAATAATAATGTTGATTCCTGATCCCAAAGATGCCAGAGATGCTTGGAAATGCATTGGGTGACTTTGTTTCAACCTGCTCAGCCTGCTACAGCTGAGGTCAGAATCCCCATGCACACCAAAGGGTTCCGCAGATTCCTTCTCGGACACTTGGGGCTTGTCCATGACTCCACGGTATCTGACATTTGGGTGCTCTGTGTCCTTCTTCCCCTCTTAGCAGACCCTAACATATACCTCCAAGGCCCAGGAACCCCGAGTCCAGCATCCTTTACTACTCCACAGCTTCACTGCTTCACTCTCCTTATCATCTCCCTTTCCTAATCTCAACTTCAATTTCTTCTCCATAATTATTCTCAAACAACTGCGAATGTCTCCCAGGTACTCTGCAGTTCACAAAGCTGTGTGTATGTGTGTGTGTGTGTGTGTGTGTGTGTGTACTCAATTTTTGAATGCAAGCACAGACATATCAATCAGGGAGCTTAAATTCAAGTCAGATCTTTCTTATGCTTGCAATAGAGAGAAAATCCAGAATGTTGAGTCAGATAAATGGAAAATTTTCCATCTGATACCTGAGGACAAAGGAATTAGGCTCCAGCCCCTCCTTAAAAGGTCAGCATCACCTGTTCACACTGGTTGCCCCAAGAAGGGAAGTGGCAGGTTACTTAGCAGAAGACTGCCCACTTGACATTTTTTGGTAGCTTTGAGACCAGATAATTCATGGATTTAGTAGAAAACCAAATCCATCCCTGTGAAAAGCAACTTAAGCAAAAGTTACTTGAAACATGTTTAACATTCATTAAACTCCAAAGACTACTGCTTAAATGTTTCGTGATATAGAGGAACTTCAGAGTAGGGAGAGGGCATGTTGAGTCATCAATGATGGTGGAGATAGACGTGGTCAGTGGACAGTACAGGAGCCCCAGGGGTTCTGTCA
Source organism: Tamandua tetradactyla (assembly GCF_023851605.1). NCBI lineage: Eukaryota > Metazoa > Chordata > Mammalia > Pilosa > Myrmecophagidae > Tamandua > Tamandua tetradactyla. The sequence goes on along the minus strand of NC_135341.1, from coordinate 47,091,458 downwards.
AGTGTCCCCAGGACCTGGCTTATCTGCTTTGAGTCATCCATCCACACCTTGATAAAGTGGCTCTGCTTTTATCTATTTGGTATACTGAAGTTCTCTGCAGAATTCATGTGAAGAACATCTGAATAAAGAAATAAAAAATTACTCAATTACCTGATACACTAAGTAATTACTGTGTTGAGCAGCAAGCATATGGTTCTGTTTCCAGGAATTAGAGAGGAAATATACCCTAGGGCATGCTAACTAGCTCTGTGACTATGAGCTAATCACTTTACCTCTCCAATTGGACTTCCTGATCCCAAATGTTCCTTCCAGATCTGAGAGTTTGTGATTTTTGGGTGCTCACTATGGGTGCTGGTGGCCTCATCCACAGGTCAGAGAGGTGATGGTTTAGGAGACTTAAGGTCAGCAGACGAGCTGGATAATTAGATGGCTGAATTGCTGCTTGTATTACTTCTACATCCCCCTGGGTTCATAATATGGTCTAGACCAGTAATGGAAAAGCCTGGAATACATCTCCATTGGCTCCACCACATTCATAATAGCCCTGATTTCATGTATTTGGGGTCAGACTGAAGTGAAAGGAGGGACTTAGTGGCTTAAGACCAGGACCCTTCTCCAGTCTTTCTTGGGTTTCTCTATAAGGGCAAAGAAATGAGCATCTCATCCAAGAAAAAAATTGGCGAAGGAAGCGTGAAGTGGGAGGGAAGGAAAGGGGAGAAAGTGAATGAGGGAGAAAGGAAGGGAGGGAGGGTACCTGCAGAAGTGTGGGAACTCAGAGAAGTCACAGCCTCTCTGGAGAAGAACCTGTTCGTCAGAGGAGAGGGCTTTCTGGTTCATTCAGCCCTCCTATGTCCAAGTGTGTATGCTTCAGTGAGGACCTTTCATCCAGTAAAGTGAATATTAGAAATGTGAGCCAAGCTGTTAGAGAGTTCTATATGGTGAATAGACTACAGTTTCTGTTTATTTGGCCTCAGGAACCATGTGGCACCTTTCATGTTTGTTGTACAACTGTGAAAACAGACCTTTTTCTCTGATGTCAAATACAAGAAGCCCTACCAGATGTTGGAATTTATTGTAAAGCCATAGTCATTAAAACAGTTGGGTTCTAGTACATGAGTGAATCTTCAGAACAGTGGAAAGTTAGAGTCAAAAAAAACTTTGATTATTTGTCAACTTGAAGACATTAAAACATGTCTCTGCAATCTAAGCTAATCTATGATTTTGCCTATGAAGCCCTTTTCTTTTGAATCATGTCAAATATATTTCAACCCATTCCCCCTTCCATAGTTTCATAAATTCAGAATGAGTGGAAGCCAGGCGTATGTTAGTTTTTCTTTTATTGTGTCCTCCTTTCTCTTCTACCTCAACTGAGCAGTCTCGTGCATGTAGCATGACTGCAGCAGGGGACTCTTTGTACCTTGCTGTCAACATTACTGTAGCATCTAGTAATGGTGCATGTGCCTTTCAATCCTTTTCTTTTTCCTTCATAGAATAAAAGTTTATTATTTGGGCCTTTAGAGAAATTTGATAATCAAATTAATGGAAATATTACCTACTCAGTCTAAATGTGTTGCTCTAAGGGGCTGGAAAGGTATATAATATGTAAAAGTTGAAGAAGAGTAAAACAATGATACTGGAGACTGGAATCAGAAATAACTCAGAACCTCAAACCGTGACATATGAGTTCACCAATGCCACATTCTGGTTGTTGTGTTTATACAAACTAAATCCCATTAACGTCATAACACAATGCCCGTGCTTTTTATCTGTTACCCTCCACTGCTTGAAGTAAGCCTTGGTTGGTTTGTTTCTGTCCACCTAGGTTTTCCTTTTTCCCTGATTATACACTTCTATGTGCTTAGGTTTTAGATTTCCACATTTAAAAGCCTTTTATTCATTTTCTATATCTCGTGTCGTCACATAGCTTGGCATCATTCCTTCTCTGAGGGTAGTGTCAATGCATCGGAAGAAAAAATCATCTCTTACCATCAGTACAGTGTATTGATTCCCTGGTGCAGTCTGTCAGTGTCCAGGAGGAGAATAACATTGGGCCTTATGATATACAGGAGACAGCTTTTTGTAGCCAGACCTGGATTCCAATCTTAACTCCATCTGGGAAAAAAGTAAATAAATTTGGACACTTATCCTCTATCTGATATCAAAATTCATCTTAATTGGATCAAAGATTTTAGTGTAAAATATGAAGCCACCAGAGAACAAGGAGCAATCATGGGAGATTTTACTAAGTATGGCCCAAAACCCCACAAAAATAACAAAATCTCTGAGTGACCAAAACCACCATTAACTAAGTCAAAAGACAAATGAAAATTAGGGGAAATATTTGTAATTTATATGACAAAAGTTAATTTTCCTAACATGTAAAGACTTTCAAGCCCCAAAGAAAAAGTTTAACAGCTTAGTAGATTAAGAGTCAAGGAAAGTGAACAGGGATTTGAGAAAATGAAACTATCTTCTCTTAAATAAATGAAATGGCATTTAATCTCCTTCATAATATGATAAATGCAAATTAAAACTACAGTGGCATACCAGTGTTCACCTATTAGATTAGCAAAGATCGAAAAACATGATAATGAACTGCATTGGAAAAGATACAAGTAAATAGGCGCGCTCATTTGTTGCTCAGATATAAAGGCAATTTTAAGTTATCTGTCAAATTACAGAAGCATATGCCTTTCAACCCTGGATTCCACCTCTAGGAATTTATCTTGAAGATATGTTCACATATTTGCAAAAGGACAGGTGCAAATGTCATTCCCTGCAGCATTGATGTAATAGCAGAAGAGCAAACAATGTGAATGCCCATTAAGAGAGCACAGGATAAGGAAAGTATGGTGTGGTCATAAAGTGAACCACTTCTGCACCCCCAAACAGGAATGAGGAAGCTCTTTGTTTGCTTATATTGAATGATCTCCAGGATGTGTTCTTAAGAAAATAGCAAAGCATATAACAGTGTGCAACAGCATGCTACCACTTGTGCAGGAAACGGGGGGAAGGGACTTTTTTCTAAGTATTTTCTTGTGTGCATATAGATATGCAAGAAACCGATAAAATTGTTTGCCCTCAGGCAAGGGAAGGGAACTGGGCGGCTGGTGCGCATGAATGGGTGGGAGAGTTTTAAATTTAAGTCCAATAAACCATCTATCAAAATATTATTTTTAAAAATTAGCATACAAAATACCAACAAGAATATTGGTTCCCCCACTGACTAGCTATGTACAGCTTTTGTTTTCTCAGAATAATACCTGTCTCTTGATTTTGTTTGGAGGACTACAAGAACCTAGCTCAATGGCAGGCTCATATAGGTACTCAGGAAGAGGCAGATATTATTAATTAATTAAAATGCAGTTCCAACAACTCTAAGTATTTTACTATGAACTAACAGCACAGTTTTTTATGATAGCTTTGCTCACTTAATGCAGCAAAGTTCCTGCCTTTTAATTTTCATAATAATACAATATGTGTATATTATAGCTAAGGTCCAGAATTGGCTAATATCAGATCATTTTCTCCTTTTTCAAACAACCAGCTGGCCACTTAATTTAAACAGAGAAGATATCTCACTATAAAGCAAAATGTTACCATTAGTCAAATCACTGAACTAAAAACAAAATGGAAATTGTACACTTTTTTAAATGTGAAAATGAAGGTGTTACCAGTAAAACTGGCACACATCAATCTGTCAGGACATCAGAGATGAGGCAGTGTCAGATACAGTCCCCATGCATCCTTGGGGATTTGACTGGAGTGAGTTGTTTTCATTTGTATTCTGAGGATGAGGAAGGTGATATACTGAAAGATAAATTGGTGTCTTCAAATCACACAGTGAGTGATGTGATTGGGAAAAGAGTCCATATGTGCTGACTGTTTGCTGTTTACTATTTTGGTCACCAGATCATTACAATTTAGCACAGGGAGGATGCAAGATTTTCCTTCTGGAAAGTATTGGCTCCTGGTCCACATTGGCTTGACGTTCAAATTACTACAGCTAGAGCAAGAACAGCAGTCTTCAGATAAATAGCTAAATTGTTTTAGTCATTTCAAGTTGATTCTGAATCAACTTGAAAAAGAAGTCCCAAACAGCTTCATATAAGAAGGCAAAAAAAAAAAAAAAACAACAGCAAGCCATATTCAAGTTGTATTTATTCCTACCTCCAAAAAGTTGATGCTAAAAGAAATCCAGCCTTGATCACTGCCTGGTTGAACATGAGTCAAGCTCACTGAACCAGATCCAGAGGAATGAGTCAAGGGTTGGGTAAGAGCCAAGAGCCATGAAGAATAGCTGAGAGATGGAATTGTTCAGGGAGGGTTAGTGTCAATGACCTCATATCTGGAGATAGCTCTTTGAGAGCTAGACAGGGACAGTTCAGCAGGTCCTGCAGAGGCCAGAGTGGCTGAAGAGAGGTTGGACTGCTGTGCCCAGGCCACTTGAATGACACCAAGGGCAGGAAAGCCCCAAAAGGGATGGATGTCCTCTGACACACCCACGTCCAGACAAGTTCAGAAACATATGCTCATAAAGACCTTACTTGGGCAGTAGTGTTTTATTGGGTTTTGTGGCTACCTACTAATGCAGGACCCAGCCTACTACAAGGCTCTTCTCCCCATCCCACCCCCATGGATTTCTGGTAGTCTCTGAAAGCACTCACCAGGCTCAAAAACAAGTCTTGCCAGCTAACCCATAACATCAGTGGTTTTTCTTTCCACTTTTTTCTGCTGCTTTCCCATCCTCAGTATATTCTGTGTACCACCACATGCATCAACCATTGATATACCCCCAGGTACCACCACTACACTCTTTGGGCACTATCTTCTCCTCTTGAAATCCACTGCACTGCTGCCTTTTCCACTGGCCCAGCCATTTCCCACCAGACACTCCACTGCTGCCACTCAACACTAGGCAAAGGTGCTAATGGGGTCTGTCAGGACCAAGAGTCAGGTGAGGTGAGTGCAAAAAAATCAGTGATCAAGAGAAATAATATTTCAATGCAGTATTTTAAAATCAAATTTAGTTTTAAAAATTCATAATGGACAAATACAATATTTTAAGTAAAGACAGGATCTAATGATGCCAGACCAAGCCATATTGGAAACTAAGGCAAAAGGAAAAATGTGTGTCCCTATATATAGTCTTAATGTATTTTTAGGCAATTTATTGCAGGGTATTCACATACTGTACAATCCATCCAAAATGTACAATCAATGGCTTTTAGTATATTCAGAGTTGTGCATTCACCACAATCAATATTAGAACATTTCCATCACTCCAAAAATAAAAACCACATTCCCCTTAACAGTCACCTCTCAATCCCTCTACCTTTTCTAGCCTACATAACCACTAATCTAATTCTGTCCCTGTAGATTTATTTATATTCAAATAATATTAAAATATTACTGTTAACTGTAGTCCATAGTTTGCATCAGGTGTATTTTTCCCATCTATCACCCTATTATAAACACCATGCAGTAGTGACATACATTCGTTATAATTCATGAATGCACATTTTTATATTTGTGCTATTCACAACAGATGTCCTCCACCATAGGGTTCACTGTGTTGTACAGTCCCATGTTTTATCCTCTAGCTTTCCTTCTAATAACATACATGACCTAAAACTACCCCTTGCATCCACATTCACACACATAATTCAGCACTGTGAATTATACTCACAGTAATATGCTACCATCACCTTTATCCATTTCCAAACATTTGCAATCAACCTAAGTAGAAATTCTGCACAGATTAAGCATCAGCTCCCCATTCACGGCTCCATTCTACTCCTGATAACCTATATCCTAGATTTTAACTTCATGATTTTGTTTATTGTACTTAGTTCATATTAGTGAGATGCTACAATATTTGTCCTTTTGTGTGTGGTTTATTTCACCCAACATGTTTTCCAAGTCCATCCGTGTTGTCACATGCATCCTTCATTCCTTCATACTGCTGAATAATATTCCATTGTATGTCTAAACCATATTTTGCTTATCCATTCATTGGTTGATGGATACTTGGGTTGCTTCCACCTTTTGGCAATTGTGAATAATGCAACTATGAACATCAGTGAGCAAATGTCTGTTCTAGTTCCTGCTTCAGATCCTCTGGGTATATACCTAGTAATGGGATTGCCGGATCGTATGTCAGTTCTGTACTTACTTACCTGAGGAACCACCAAACTGTTGGCATATTCAGCACTCAGCCCTTGGCCCTCTGCCATACCCATGCCCCATTCCAGGAGAGGAGGGCCTCCACGTTGCTCTCCATCTGCAGCAGCCAACCACAGGCCCTGCAGGGGCAGCAGCCTTGAGGGTGGGGTCTGGGCACTGGCCACTACCACGGTGTGATTCACTCACAGGATTTTGGTCACAACTTCTCAGTCTCCCCATCTCGCTCTTTCCTGGATGTTGTACAGCACGCTCCTCGCATCTAAAGCCCCAGAACTATTGTTTTAGACAGTTTCTTCCTGTCCGCTCGCTCTTTTTGGAGAACTTGACCATTTTCCCTGGAAGTCTTCATGTTTTTGTTTTTGTATGCTGTGTGGTGAGGGTCACATTTCATTCTTTTTCTACATGAGTATCCCCTTATTGCAGCACCATTTGTTGAATTTTTGTTTGTTTGGGAAGTGCATGGGTCAGGAATCGAACCTGAGTCTCCTACATGGCAGGCGAGAATTCTACCACTGAACTACTCTTGCACCCCTTTTATGTATTTTTTTTTTTTTTTTTTTTTTTTTTTAAAGGAAAGACAGAGAGAAGGAAGGAAGGAAGAAAGGGAAACATCTTTAAACATTTTCTTGTTTTATTGTATTTTGTTTTTCCGTTTTTTGTTACATGGGCTGGGGCCGGGAATCGAACCGAGGTCCTCCGGCATAGCAGGCAAGCACTTTGCCCGCTGAGCCACCGCGGCCCGCCCCCCTTTTATGTATTTTTAATAGTTAATTTTTTCAAGAATATTAAAGTAGTTGAAAAACTATTGAAAACTGGGTTATTAAAATTCACATTATTTTAAGTTTAAATTTATTTATATAAAAACAATTTCCTATAATTTTATTTCAACTATATTATATTCAGATAATAATGTATATATTCAAAATCTGTTTCTTTGTTTATCTCATTTTCATTTGAGCATTGTATGTCACAAGTCAGAGAAAGTAATTTAGAAAGGCTGTTTGATAAATATAAAACTTTAACAAAAGATATGGATATACTTTCTGAATTTGAAAAATAAATAAAATGCAAATTGAAACTGTATGCACTGGTTGAGAGTATCAATTATTATTGGAAAAGTACATATCAAATATAAATTAAGGAGACTATAGATGTCCTGATTTGACTTGTGAAATGAAGATATGAAAAATTAAAGGCCTTCAGATTTTGAATTTTTAACTTGAGAAAAGTCACTTTCCATGAATATATCTGATTTACAAGAAGCAGCCACTGATTTGGCTCTTAAATATTCTGACGATATAAATACTATAGAAATTTCATCTGATATAGTTTTCAGCTGCATGCAATATCAATAATTTGTCAGAAAAATTAGCATCATGTTTCAATCTTCTGAAACAGATTCATGGAATTTTGCTTAGTACAATCTTACCCAAATTTGGAAATGGCCTTGAGAATTTTTTAAACGGTCCCAGTCACTGTGGCACACTGTGAGAAATGTTTCAGAAGCTGAAGTTCGTTAAAATTATTTAAGATCATCATTTGGTCAAGAGACAATGTCCAATGGGAAATTTTCATAGTTGAAAATAGAGCCACACCTGAGATGACTCAGCAGCTGGCAGTGGAAGCAGGCTGAGCCACCAAGGCCTCTTTTTCAATCTCCGTGTATGCTGGGAGCTTCTCAAGTGGCCTCTTCACCTGGTTTCTCTGGCATAATAGTCTCAGTTCCACCTCTTACACAGAAGCCCAGGGCATCTAGACAGAGTGCTCTGAGCTCCTGGACAGAAGTGCGAGACTTCTCATGACCTAGCCTCAGAAATCCCAGAACATCATTTCTGCCATATTCTAATGTCAAGCAAGTTACCAAGGCAGCACAGATTCAAAGGGACAGGGAATTTAGACTCTGCCTCTCAAAGGGAAGTAGAGCAAAGACTTTGTGACCATCTTTAATACAACTCATCCCAATAACTCTTCCTTCAGAACCTGACTCCAAAGTATCCAGCAACTCAGAGAACTGAATGCCAGCGGCAGGACACAACCACAGCACAGGCTCCCTTGGGCTAGAAACCTCTTGGGCTAGAAACCTTAACATCTTTTGATTTTTAACCTCATGTCTTTGTTAGAAAGAAGGGGGTTCCACACTTGGTCAGTTCATTAGGAAAAGGAGTGGATTGGCCACTAGCTGTGGCCAAGGCTGATGCTGGTGGTGGCAGACTCACAGAGGGAGAGGAGAGTCGGGAAGCTGAGGGGTGGACTAAAGCTGGACACAGCAGAGATGAGGGCCCTGCCTCCCGGTGATCCCAGGGCAGCCCACACCCTTCATCCTGCACCCACCTTTGATTCCCTGTTTGAACGTTTCTGAGGAAGCCTCAATGCTAGAGAGAAAGGCTGGACCAAGTGGGATATTTAGGATTTGAGGCAGGCTGGCATGGGTGTTCTGGAGGAGTTAAGGATGGGGTTGGAATTTGGTTGAATCCAAAGGTGAGTCCAAACCGATCAGCAAAATGCATCTGAGGGATGGGCAGTGAGGGTATGCACACAAGACCTCCCAGCTTGACTTGGCTCTCTGAGGCACAGTGGCTCTGCCAACAAGGATTCTTTGGCAGCCAAACCCACATCTCCTGCATAACTTTGGGCAAGCCACACACCTCTACTTAGCTAATAATCCTTCTCTTTTGAATCTCATCCCTGATTCAGGAGAGGCAGTGTAACTTGGGGGTGAAGGGCACAGGCTCCGTGGCTGGACCACCAGGCTCGAATCCTGGCTCTGCCTCTCACTGGCTGAATGTCATCAGATAGGTAATATAAGCCATGATGCTCCCTCTGAGAAATGGGGATTAATACGAGACCCTACCTGTCTCAATTTGACAGGGCTGCTGTGACAAATACCACACAATGGGTGGGCTTAAACAACAAGCATTCGTTGTTTCATGGTTTTGGAAGCTAGAAGTCCAACATCAGTGTATTGCCAGGGATACACTAGGGTCTATCCCTGTGTATCCCCTAGGGTCTAACATTCCGGTAATCCCCTACTACATGGCACTCTCTCGCATACGCGCTCGTGCTCTCTCTCTCTCCTGGGATCTGCTCTTCTGGTTTCCACTGACTTCTGACTTCTGGCTCTCTCCCTCTGAATGTGTCTAAATTTCTTCTTTTTATAAGACCACCACTCTGATTCAATTTGGCTTCATCTGAAAAGGATCTTTGAAGACCTTATTCACAAATAAGCCCATACCTTAACTAATATTCATATTTTCCAAGGTCCTCTTTGCAAATGGGTTCACACCCACAGGAATATAGATTAAGATTTGAACATGTCTTTTGTGGGGGACGTAATTCAGCCTCCAGCGCTACCACATAGGGTGGCCGTGAAGATTAAATAGGTTAGTTTGCATAAAATGTATACAACAGTACCTAGCACATGAGAAGGGCCAAGCGTGTGTGCTATCACATTATACCCATGGTTCTTATGGTCCAGTAGAGCTGCAGAAGTTTTGTGACCAGACAGAGCCAGGTTCAAACCCCAGCCCTGCCACTTACTAGCTATAGATGCCTTTGGGTGTCTTGAGCCTCCTTTAGCCTTAGTTTCCTCATCTGTCTACTTCTAATTACTCTGAGGGCTAGAGAAACATTGCCTAGACAGCCCAGGAGCAACTGCTGACGTGCTGCATGGATGTCTCCTCACTTCTCCACGCTTTTCTTCCTCCTAATTATTTGTCAACTCTCCCTTCTCCCCCATAGCAAGATACTTCACACGATTGGCATTTGTCATGTATCAATCAACTGAATTTGACACTTCCAGTCTCTTGGCCAAGTCTGTCTGCAAATTCCGGGTGATACAGTCAGTGGTCCCAGCTGTTGTTTTCCACATAGCCTCTCAGTCTCTCTTGACTTTTCAAAATTGATTGCTTGGTGCTCAAGGGCCTTCCTGCTGTCAGGGCTGAAGGAGGCTGATTTTCCAAACACCTGAGTGTTTTTCTGTTGCTTTCTCGTGGTTTTGAACCAATAATATCTTCTCATGGGCTCTTCGCAATATGCAGAACTTATCCTCAAGCTCCTTGGTTCCAAAAACTTTGTCCTCAGAGCAGCAGCATCACATCACCCGGAACCTGTTAAAAATACTCAGACCCCACCCAGACCTACGTCACGTCAGAAATTGTGGACGTGGAATCCATCAAGCTGGGCTTTATTTATGAATCCTGATAAATACAAAATAAAGAAGCACTAAAGGTTAAAAAACATCTTAACTCAAATGGCTAACTTTTTTGTGAAGATGAAATGTAAGAATTGAACACATTTCTTGCTCAGTCTATTTTTTACCATCTATTTACTGATTGCACCCACATCATTCCAAAAGAAGTGAAGAGGGCTTGGGATAAAAACTAATATTAATGATCATAAGAAATAATGAACTGAAAATTTACCCAGGCCTAGGCTCAGTGCTGAGTGCTTCTCATGCATTTTGCCATTTAATCCTTATTAAAAACTTGAGGAATCATTTATCATCTCCATTTGCATGTAAGGAAACAAAACATCTGGGTTTAAATAAATTTTTAAGATCAAATTGGGGGGACGGACAAAAGGTTTTGTTTTTGTTTTTTTGTAAACTGGATAATCATGCCTTGAGTTTATTTCTGTATCCAAGGGGCTATTTAGAAATAATAATTCTTAACAGTTGAGTCTCACCAAGAAAAATAGGATTGAGTGATTTCATAGCAAGGCCAGGCAGTAAATTGGATGGGCTGCCATCAGCAGATGCCAGACCCAGGTTGAAGAGTTCCGGGGCTCTGCAGGCCTCGGCTGGCAGGAAAACAGCTCACTCTGCCATTAACGAGACTGTGTCTGCAGTTTCTTTCCAAAGACATGTTAACAAGCCAGAGTCCCACATCCAAGTTAATTACTGGCCCTAAAGGATAAAGCAAAGGCATCCTACTGGCCCCATTTGATGGTCCATATAGAGAGGCATTCACTGTTCTGTTTTTCTTCTTTAGAGGAAAAGACCTTTATTATAATGGGGCATAAATTGAAGGAGTGTTTTGTTTCTTCTGAGATTCAGTAACTACCATTTTCTTAGTGCCTACTTTATTCAACTTATGTATTAGATGCTTAAACATTAAGCCAATGAAACCTCTGCCACATAGATGTTAGTGTCCCCATTTTGCAGATGAGAAAAGGGTGCCCAGAAAGGTTAGTAACGTGCTCTTGGTCACTCAGGTAGTGAGTGGTAAGGTACAGTCTAACTCCCTGCCTGTCATCTGTCCCACACCAGTACTTCCCAAAATATGTTCCAGGGGCTACGGGGATGGCTGTTATGATCGCCTAGCATAGTTCTCTTCTACCCTTCTTGTGGCAAATGGTTCGGTAGACATAGATGTTGCCTTAAAACTAACACCACTTGCTATTGCCCATGAAGTGAGTTATTAAGGGTTACTGACAGCTGGTGCTCATAAGTAAAAATTCTTCTTACCAGACCCTGTCATTGCCTTGCCCCTGCTCTACTCCATATTCCACTGGGGCCTACAGGCTGCGTTTCTGCTGAGCTTCCAACAGCAGGCCCTAGAGGGAGATTAGAGTGCAGGAGGCAGAGAGAGAACAGGGTGTTCCCCCCCGCTGCGTGCCTTTGGCAGCCCCACTGGCAGCGGTTGCACCTCTGCCATGGCCCCAGCTCCTCATCCCAGGACACCACTGCTGCTAACACCACCTTCTCCCCTGGCCGCCTGGCTCTGGAGAGTTGACAGCTTCCCCTGGCTGTTAGTCTCTACAATGCCCACTGTCTTATCTTTGGAGTCTCAACAGTTTCATTATTTATATAGCAAGTTGCCTTATTTAACATCCTTCTGTTTGAATGACTTAGACTCTTTTACTGCCTGGCCCCCTGTGGTAGTTAGATTCAGTTGTTAGCTGGCCAGGTGAAGGCACCTAATTTTGTTACTGTGGACACGAGCCAATGGTATGTGAACCTCATCTGTTGCTAATTACATCTGTAGTCGGCTAGGAGGCGTGCCTGCTGCAATGAATGACATTGACTTAATTGGCTGGTGCTTAAATGAGAGACCACAACATAGCACAGCCCAAGTAGGTCAGCATACCTCATCTCAGCACTCGCAGCTCAGCCCAGGCCTTTGGAGATGCAGAAAGGAATCACCCTGGGGAAAGTTGTTGGAACCCAGAGGCCTGGAGAGAAGGCCAGTAGAGATTACCCTGAGCCTTCCTACGTAAGAAAGAACCTCAGATGAAAGTTAGCTGCCTTTCCTCTGAAGAACTAACAAAATAAATCCCCTTTTATTGAAAGCCAATCCGTCTCTGGTGTGTTGCATTCCGGCAGCTAGCAAACTAGAATACCCCCTATCTGTTCAGTGTGTTATTGGTGTTTGCTGAATCTTCTCATTCCTTGATCTACACAAACTGAGGCAAAGCTCACAGATCCAGAATATTCTTACAGTTTTTAGGAGGGACTATTTATCAATGTCATCTTCAGTTGGCCATGGGTTTTAATTGCTGCTGATATTAGTTTTTAGCAACAAATTAGTGTTAACTTCATCACCATCAGCTTGTTATGAATATTTTGTTGAACCCTGCTGTTTATGATGATTTGAATTTGTATTAACAGTATTTTATTTTCTTATAACAAATGCACCTAAATTGGGGAGTACTATTCTAATTATATTTGGAGTATGGTCAAAATTTGAAAAAAAAAAAACATGCCACCTCTGAAAGCGCCCAGCTGATTTTGCTAGGCTATTGCTTATCGAGCTTTGATGCACACGGAAATCACTTGGGATTCTTGTTAAAATGTGGCTTCTGATTCGTCTCCATAGGGTGGAGGCAGTGTACTCACTGAGATTCCACATTTCTATCAGGCTTCCCCGTAGTGCCGTCCTGCTGGTGGGGGACCACACAATGGGCAGCGAGGTGCACAGGACCTCACAGTGTTTGGCCGTGGTGAGCTCTGAGTTTGCACAGTGCTCTGCCATACTGGGTTGGAGACCTGTGGAAGTCTTGCTTTGTCACTAGACGCCAGAAGCTGAGCAATTCTTTACGTAGGCAGTTCCTTCCTTCTCAAAATTGCGTTGTTTTAGTCTAATGAACCGAAATCAGTCTGGCATTCCTGGGCGAAACTGTAATGTGGTTGTCATTTCGGTGCTGTTCTTGAATTGAATTATGTGATTCCAGTCTGTCTTCTAATGACAATGCGTCATGTTTACAAATTCAGTCATGTCACAGGGAAAAAAATTAGAAAACTGTTTGCACAACAAGTGCCTTGAAGTGATTAGTAGTCGCAGTGTGATGTTAAGTAGGCTTTTTAGGGGCATGGTGCAATGATTTTAGATATGTTTTCGATTTTCTTGTTATTCCCTGATTCATGGGGCTTTCTGTTTGTTTAAACTTTGAAGTAAAAGCTTGAATGTACAACAAGAATGTTAACTAGGAAGAAAGTAACCTGATGGGACGTCAAGGCACTGACCAGAGAATGAGGTCTACTGTCCTTTCCCACATTTGTTTCTGATTCAGTCAGTGACATACCAGAGAAATTACTTGTTTCCATTTTTGCAGTAAAATGTAGATAATCCAATATACCGATTACTGGTTTTAATACTACCTGTGGACCCAGGACTGCCAAATCTGTATTTCTAGTCCACATTTCTATCTTTCTAAGTCCCAGCCAGCATGTCTAGATGCCCACCAGGCATTGCCACCTGGAGATTCAGTGGGCACCCCAAATTCAAGTGTTCAAAATGAACAATGTTCTTCCCCTAATATTCCATCTCTGGGTTAGTTGTATGACCATCCATACTCAACTTGTCCAAGAATGAAGCTCCAACTTACTCCCTATTAAATTGGAGCTCCTTTAGGGCTGCAATTATGTCTTTATTCACCTTTGTAGCCCAGTACCTTGCACTGCCCTCAGCATAACAAATGTTAAAAAATGTGTCTGCATTAGCTAAACTCCCTAATAATGGAATGATCCTTTAAGATCTTGGAAATTAGTATTTGAGAATTGTGTTGAATTGCCATTGTGAAGAATTGTAAACCTTCCCCCCACCCTGCTCCAAAAAACCCCAAAACAAACAAAAACCAAGTGAATACAGCTTTTTTTTGGTCAGTTATTTCTGTTGCCAGGGCATAAAGTAAACACCCATGAATCTAAAATCCATATGAACAAAACTTGGTATTTTTTTTTAATCCTTATTTTTACATTCTGCATCGATCAGTATCTAGCTACATCTATATGTTTTGTTGGTGTCTTGTCTTACTATGCTTCCCGAAGCCTGTCTCCCATTTTGTTGGATGCATTCCTACCTACCATGTACCAGTATTCCTAACAGGCACTTTGTAGCATTGTCTTTAGTTTCACAAACAATAAGATAGATTTTGTAAACACCATTTTTTAACGAGGAGACTGAAATTCAAAGAAAGTAAGTGGCTTTCCCAATATCACACACAAGTAAGAAAGGAGGCTGGGTCCCAACCTTCCCCTCTCCTAGGCTACAAGGCCTTCGAATGCATTTGAGCAACTGCAATCTTTCTTCCTTTCATTTGAAAAATAGCATCAAAGGTGCAATAACAGTTTTTCTGTTTTTCAAATATTACATGTTTATTTATGCAACTTGAAAAATTAAAGTGACCTGAAATACAGTTTATTTTGGCACATTTCTTTCCAAATTTTTCCCCCCATTAATAATTATTTTTCAAATATACAACACTATTTTAATTATATACATTTCTCTCTCCTCTTTTCTTTTTCACAACTGCTCTTAGCTAGAAGAGTATCCCTAATTTTTAAAAATGAGAGCTTCTGTCCATCCCTCGTGCCTTGTTGGAGGAGCAATCCTGGATTTCTAAACACAGAAGCAAGAATTATCTCTATGCAGAAAGATTCAGTTTGAAGAAACTCGGATAGAGAAGGTTGTCAGTAAATGAGATGAAATGAATCTAAAATGTACTTAGGACATTTTTTTTTAGAGATTGGCTTATTTAATGCTTATGGAATTGTCAGTTTTCTTTCAAATGTCTTCTAGGAGCTGGGAATTAGTGAGGACATTAGTGTGACACCAGGTAACAAAACAAGGCTGCAGGGGGAAAAAAATAAGCCTTAGACAATTTAGAAAATATGCTGTTGATTCTCAATGGCTGTAAAATAAGAGGCTCACTTTGAAACTTAGCTCCAGGAAAGAACTTGACTCCCACCTGTGGTCCCAGTTGCCATCCAAGAAGTCTTCAAACAAATGTTATTCCCTTTCCACATTTTACAAATAGAGCAGATGCACCTTTTAGGGGCAGAACAAGAAACACTTTGCTTTGACTGACACTGCTTTTCCTAGCTCTTTACATGCCCGTTGGTAGCGCCTAAAACTTAATGCTAATACTTTTTCATACCTTAGGAGCTGGATTGTCTCAGTAGTTAACAATTCCCCAGAAGTCCAGGAACTGTGGAAATGAAAAGTGTAAGCCCATCTTTATATATTTGCCTAGAGGAAGGCCTGCGCAGATTTTAGTGCTGGGGAGAATGCACAAGTCCAAACTGGGTGGGGCCTCCAATAAAGGAACTGGATAGAGTAGACAGAGTCTGCATGAAAAATGACAGTGCAGGGCAGGGAGAGGCTCTAAAGAAATTATGCCTATGGGGTCAACGATGAAAATAAGAATTCATCCATCTGCAGATTAAGAATCCTCCTTTGAAAGCAGAACGATATAAGCTTAAGCCGCAGGTATGCTTCATTTCATTACACAATGAAAAATCACAATATAGTCTTGTTCTCTTTGCAGAGATTATCTTAGGAAGCATGGTGTAATAGTATAGACTGCGAAGTGTGTCTGCAGATACCTGGGGACCTTTGTGATTCTTTCTACTGATAGATGCATCACTTAACAGTGAAGACAGACCCTGAATGGTTGATTAAAATGGCGCTGTTGAGTACTCCAATAAAGGTTTTTGCTAAGAGAAGAGGGGAAGGAGTTGGATGCGGCTTGACTAAGAAGAATGAGGACAATACATAGAAAGTGTTTGTGTTTTGGGCTTTGGTTGGTTTTGTTTTGTTTGTATCATGGAATGTTTCAGAGATACTCAGAAATTCCCAGCATGTTGTGGTGACATCTGTGGACCTCTCTTCCAGATTTAATGGCTGCCTTGTGCCTACCATAACAGACTTTAAGGAGATGAAATGTTTTTGATGTCATGATGCCCCATTGTGAGCTCCTCTCTTCTCCCGTTCCCTTTTCTCACTGAAATTGGGTGTATTGTTCTCATGCATGTTATTTGATGTTACTACTTACATATGACTAAAAGAAATATGTAGTGCTGCTTTTTGTGGTTTTTAATTTACATGAAAGGCATCCCTCTTTGTATGTAGGGTTCTGAGAGGTTTTTTAGATTAAGTATGTTGATAAGCATACATCTGGTATATTAATTTGATACTGCTGTATAATCTTTATTGAGTGGATAATCACAATTTATTTAACCTTTCTCTTATGAATGGATTCTCCTCCTTGTTCACATCACACAGCCACACTGAGCTCCTTGTTGTTATTCAAACATGCAAAGGAAGCTCCTAACTCAGGGACTTTGCACTTGCTGTTTCCTTGTTCTAGAACGTTCTCACCCCAAATTCTACACAGTTCCTTCCTATCTCTAATCAAAAGATGTGTTACTAGAAAGGCCTTCACTGGCCACCCTGCATAAAATAACTCCTGCCCCCATCCAGGCTCTTTCCCTCCTATTACCCTGCCGCATTTCTTCTCATAGTACTTGTGATACATGACATAGACTGTCTGTTATTTGCAGTCGACCCTCTGCCTCTTGCACTGGATGTAGCCACCTTGAGCCTAGGAGCCTTGCCCATTTTGTCCACTGCTACATACTCAGTGTGCACATCAGCTCCTGGCATGTAGTGGGTGTTCAATGTATTTGATGAGTGAGTGAGTGAGTGAACAAAGAAGAAGTGAATATATGAAAGGACAAGGCTATTTACCTTTTTTTCTACTACTAGCAATACTGCAAAGAGCATCCTTGGGGACACGTCTGAGTGCTTCTCTGGGGAGATTCCAGGAATGGAACTGCCAGATCATAGGGTATATGCATCTCCTGGGAATACTTAGAAAGCAAAAATCTCTACACAGAAATAAGGGGGGGCTACCTGGGGAGAATGAGGAAGGTAAAGTCTTTAATATGCAGAGGGAGGATTAGTATGCTTACTTTTGATGGGTGTGGGTATGCAGACTCGCCTCCTGGTATGTGTCTAGCCTGGTACAGGGCTCCTTGCCTGTCTTCCTACCCAAGGCTAAACTCCAGCTCTCTTGTCCCCTACTTCCTTAGACACTCTCAGAGTGGTTCATCTGACCCTTCACATCTACATAAACTTTTCTAGTGATTACTCTCATTGTAGGAGGGCTGAGCACTTTACTTGGATTCTCCCATCAACTTCATAAATCCTGTGGTCTGTTATTATCCTTATTTTATATGGGAGGAAACAGGCACAAAGAGGTTAAGTGACTTGCTGAAGGTCACCCAGCTAACAAGTGGCTGAGCTAGTACTGGAGCCCAGGCCAGAGCCTGTGCTATTAACTACCATGCTGGGAAGATGATACTGCTGATGATCTGATAATGCGTGCTTCACGTTGAGCAGTGGCTTTGTGCCAGACTCTGCTATATGCCTTCTCTTCTACTTGTCATTTAACCTCCATAACTATTTTACAGGCGCACAAGCTATTATTGTTTCCATTTTGCAGAGGTGACTGAGACACCAAGAGGTTCTGTTATTTGTCTGACTTGACAATTCAAGAAAGTGAGAGAGCTAGAACTTGAACTCTTTTTCTCTCTGACCCCAGGGCCTTGGCTTTGTCCATGACTCTGTGCTTTCCTTGCTTAAATCTAAAGGGCTTGCCCAGCCTGTTCCGGAACCCATTCTCACTCCCTCCTTCCTTTAGGGGCAGCTTCAGGAGTAGATGGCCACACAGCAGCCTGTTGCCTCTGGCCCTTAGGGCACCTTCTCATGGTCCTGGCGGTTGTATGAGTTCTCAGAGGACAGGTCAGTCATCCATCTGTGTGATATATCTGCTTAACAGCAGTCATTCATTCTCAGTCTGGTTTCCTGACCCCCCCCCCCCCCAAGCTTCCATCAGTGTCCCTTATGGTGACACTTAATCCCCAACGGGGAATTGAGTAAGGTAGAGGATGGGAGTGCCATAGGGAAGTCTTATCGGAGTCCCCAAGAACATGTGTATTTGGGGGAAAAGCCCACCTGCCAAGAGATTATTCTGTAGCCCCCACTGAGGCACAAGCCCCAGGCTGAGAATCCCTTATTTGCACCATTTAGTGCAGGGCAGGTATACAGAGGCCATACAGGAAAGACCTGTCCACTCACACTCGGATTCAGCCGGCACCCCTAATGGGCATATGACTTTGATCTTTCTCTGGTACTCTCAGCTGAATTATCTCATCCAACCCTCTTTCCAGTCCTATAAGGCATTAAGTTATCATCCCATTTTACAGGTGATGAAACTATAGCTCCAAAGACTCAAAAAGTAATCAATTCTGACTCTGTTGCAATTGGTGAATTTTGAGGATTTCTGTTTATTTTTCAAAAGCTTTGGTGTTTAAAGGAATTACCATGCTTGAAGTTGTGAAATGATCCAGAGCCCAACCTCTTTAGGTAAGCATCTCAGGGAAAAGTTGGAATTGTTTAAAAACTAAGACCAGTGAAATCAAACAGCCTCCCTTTGTACAGTTCCGAAGACAGAAATCCCTTTACAGCAAGTGTCATCACCAGGAGAGTGAATCTGTGACATCTCTGAGCCACTTCTCTTATTAGTGCAGTGGAGAAGCAGCAGTTGGTGCACCTTAGAGAAAATGCCCGAGACAGGCAGGCAGGTTGGCTAGTTCTGGTTTCTCCATGTCTGCAGGAATGATCCTAAACCCAGACAGCCCAGCTATTTTTGAGATATCTTCAACTTGACTTTTGATTCCATCTCATTCTTATCTGGCATGCTTTGAAGTGATTAGCCTGGCAGAACTGTAGGGCAGGGACCTCATTTACTTTGTTACCCCCTGTATTCCTACCCCAGCACCTAGCATTCAATGAGTATTGAGGGAATGATGGAATGAATAAGTGAACAAATGAATTAACCCATCTGCAGACTCTGTGTTAGGAACTGAATCATGTTCCTCACAAAAAGCATGTTCACATCCCACCCTCACTACTCTGGGTGTGAACCCATTTGTAAATAGGACCTTTGAAGATGTTGTTAATTAGGGTGTGCCCAAGCTGAAGGAGGGTGGACCTTAATCCAATGTAACTGAAGTCCTTAAAAGCAAAATTGGACATGGGAAAGAAACCCCAGGGAGCAACTAGAAGCTGGAACCCAACAGAACCTAGAAGAGAAAGGAGAAGGTGCCTCCATTTGTATTGTCTATCATGTGATGAAAAAGCTAAGGAGCCCCAGGGATCGCCAGCAGTCAGCCCTAGAATGCCACAGTCTTCAGAGAGAAAGCATCACCTTGGTGACACCTCAATTTTGGACTTCTAGCCTCAAAATCGTAAGCCAATAAATTTCTGTTGATAAACCAACCCGTGGTATAGTATTTGTTTTAGCAGCCAGAAACTAAAACATGCAGGATTCTACTCTGCCTTCTTGTCCAGTGAGATCCTGACACAAAGGCACCTACCTCCTTTCCCACCTACTCTTGCCTGAAGTCAGATGCATTAATTGGAAGCTGGAGAGGGTAGGCCATGGGAGCCCTCTAGCACATTTTCCAGTCCACCCTGAGTGCTGGCGTCCTCACAGTCCTCACAGTCCTCTCCGCCTACCTCTGCACCATAACCACATGCATACTGAGAGTTTCCTCTGAGCCATGTACCTTAAAATAAGTGAAATAAAAGCAGCAATATCAAATCAGGGTAATCCTGAATGAGCCTTCCCTGGGACTGCCAGAAAAGCTCTCCATATTAATTCTAAGTCAAAACATAATCTATAGCATATCACTTTTTAAGGAAAAGTTTTTGCATTCAGGCTGTCCCCGAGGACTCAGTGCCATCTATCCACCTCCTTTCAGCCCCACAATGCTGCTTTGGTTCCACCCCATGACTTGAGCAAGCTGAAGGCTTCTATTTTAGAGTTCCTTAAAATGCTTCTGAATGTCATAGAGCTTGAGGTTAACAGGTGAATGGAGAGCTCCGCTGATAAGGCACTTGAAGTCTTTCAGGGCTGTCTAAAACTTAGAATACATTATTAGGAGCTTTGGTTGCAAATAATAGAAACTCACCTCAAAATGACTCAAGCAGAAGAGGTAATTTATTGTTTCATATAATGGAAGTCTAGGGGTCGACCTCAGGCTTCAATAGATCCAGATGTTCAAAGTATATCCACAGGATCCCTTCCCACTTTTAGATCTGCTTCTTTTTTTTTCAGAAAACAAAACTGAAAAAGAAATTTTTCAATTCTCCCCCAAGTGATGGGATGATATCGCCGGGAGCTCCAGGTTTTCATTCTACTGAGGAGCAACCCAGCAGAAAGGGAGGGCCTCTTTGTAAGAGCTTCAGTAAAAGCCCCCACCTTCACCCTGATTGGCAGGTCTGAGTCATGTGACCGGGGTGGGACCACCCCTTCCAGAACCAGACTATGTTGAAGGTGGGGGTGGGGCATGGGTGGAAGAGTGTCCCAAAAGGAAAAGAAGTGTCCTTTCGTCAGAAGAATGAGGAGCACAGTACCAGCTGTCCCCCACCAATACCATCGTGGACCCTCTTAGCTACAGAGCTGAGCCCTCCAGCTCTGCTCAGAAAGGAAGATAGTATGTTGCAGGGGAGAGGCAGTCTGGAGAGCATTTCTCTTAAGAAATTACATTTCTTTTGTGCTTTCAAAGATGCCAAATAAATCATACGTCCAGAGATTATGATTTCCCAACGACAAGGTCCTCTATTTTTTTCCTTTCTCTATATTATTCTAAATTCTGAAAATAGCTTTACATTTTTTGTTTATGAAAAAAAGACACGTGCTTGTTGTAATAAATTAACACACTACCAGAAAATACACTGAAGAGAAGGGATCACTTTGTACATCGGGCACCCATCTTTCCTGCACTAGTGCATGGTTGAAAATTCCTCTTTTTAAATCCCTCTTCAACCACTTGCTACTTTAGGCAGGTAAATCTCACTACATTTTGGTTTACTCATCTATAAGCTGGAACTCACTGTTGTAAAGTTGTTATTAGAAATTATTGAGCCCTTATGTTGGGCCACACACCTTATTACTTGTGTTATCTCATCGAATCCTCAAAACAGCCTTATAAAGTGATTGCTGTCATCATCCCCATTTTAGAGATAAAGAAACTGAAGTTACAGGAATTAAGTAATTTTCTCAAGACCACACATGTAGTAAATACCAGAGCCTGGGCCACTCCAAACCAGCCCCACACTCCTGCTCTCGTTTGCTGTGTATGCCCTATTAGAATTAAATAAGATAATTCGAGCAAAGCTTTTAGCACAGTGCTAAGACCAAAAAAAAGTACTCAAAAAATTGTATTCATGTTTTCAGCTAGTAGTAAGACTACTGGTATAAAGGGGACATTATATATCCTATGTCCAATTTTATAGCTGCATTTCTCCATCAATTAGTAGGATGAACCTCTAGATGCCATCTCTCAACTACCAATCATATGGGAGGAGAGGATGCTTTCTTTTGCCCTTTCATAATCCCTAGTACAGTGTTTTAGGCAACCAGAAGCAGGCTTTGCCATGGAGCAATAGCCCCTCCATTGGGAGTTTTTCTTCAATATGAAGCCATTTTGAGGAGGGCTTTAGGATCTTAGAATCTCACCCACTGGTGTGAGTGCAGACTGGTACAAGCCTTCTGAAGAATTCATTTCCTTAAATCCAGGAATTCTACTTCTAGGATCTACAGTCATGGATCTGTTGAATCACTTAGCTGCCAACATATGCATCACAGAATTGTTTTTTGATAGCAAAAGGAATAGAAAAAAATCAACATCTAATGTAGCAGACCAGTTAACTAAAGCATACTGCATCCATATCCTGGAGAACTCTAGACCTACTAAAAATGCTGGGCGGGGCGGGCCAGGGGAGAACATCTTACAGCATTAATCATATAGGGTTTCCAGTCAACCATATGTCAGCAGAGACATTCCCTCACAGACTGTTTGAACAACTAGCAAAAACTGGCAGAGCCATCTTCCTCAGAACCCTGAAAAGCAGTTAAAAGATTGCAGTGACTGGACAAGAACCAAATCAGGAAAATATAGCTTTAAAAAATGGTAGTCAAAGCTTATGGTGTCCAAGCTGGTCCCTTCCCACTCCCTTCCCATGCCCTCCCCAGCATGGCACGCAGCCAGCCTGCATACAGAAGTGTGTCCCTGGCCCTGTTCCAGAGGGAGCAGAGTAAATCTTATGAGCATACTGCAGTGCCTTTCTGTCATGCCAGTTTCTCCCATGACATCCTGAAAGACCGAACCTGGAAACTGTCTCTGACTCTCCCTTCCAGAACTTGTTTGTAAGCAGAAGCAGCTTGCTGACAGCTAAAGCAGTGTTGAAAACAATGACATCAAAACAGGCAGGGCAAAGGATTACCTGCTTTAAATCATAAAATAGAGCATCTATTTTATTTGGGAATTCATAAGCCCACGACCAACAGAAATTTGTTGGCCCACGGTTTTGAGTCTAAGGGAAGTTCAAAATGAAGGCATCAGCAAGGTGGTGCTTTCTCCCTGAAAGCTGTGGCATTCTTGAGCTGCCTGCCAGAGATCCTTGGGGATCCTTGGCTTTTCCGTCACATGACAATGCACATGGAGACATCCTCTCCTTTCTTTTCTGGGTTCCATTGACTTCCAGCCTCTGGTTGCTCCCATGACAGTTTCCTTTGCCGATAAAGACTTCAGCCACACTGTGTAAAGGCCCATTCTATTTTCAGTTTGGGCACACCTTAACTAACATCTTCAAAGGTCCTATTTACAAATGGGTTCACACCCACAGGCCCAGGGCTTGAGCTCTGAGCATGCCTTTTGTGGGGGTAGGTATGATTCAATCCCCAACACATGATACTGATTCAAACTCTTCATGTCATTATTATTTTTGTTAATATGCAAAATACCCTTTCTTCTGTGTGGAAATCACTAAGGTCTCCTTATCTTTAAGGACCTGAGTTTTCATGAGGATCTATCTGGGTGGATTTGTCTGCTTTATTTTGTTTTGTTTTTCATTTATTCTGCTTGGCAATTAGTAGGCCTTTTAACCTAAAGACTTAGTCTTTTTAGCTTTGAGAAATTTTCTTCTAAGTCTGGTTTTTCCTCTCTATTTTCTTTTTCATCTCATAGAAATCCTTTAGATGCTAGACTACCTGGAATAGATCCTCCACAACTCTTTTCCCTCATATAGACCATCTTTTTTTTGTTTTTTTACTTCTTATTCTACATAAAATTTGGAATATTATAGCATTTTTTTTTTTGCATGGGCAGGCACCGGGAAGTGTACGTAATATCGTAATATTATAATTTTTAAATTGTCTGCTCAGTGTTGTCACCAATCTTGTTTTCTGTTTCCAAGAACTGTTGCTTGTCTTCCAATTGCTTATTTTTCACATCAACTTAACCTTGTTGTATGGATGCATTAACAACTCAAATCGCTCTATTGAAATTCATTTGAATTTTTAAAATTCTTTAAAGTACCCTCCTTTTTATTGCTGTTAGTTATCTTAATCCTCTTTCTTTTACATCTGTATTGTTTCAAATGTCTGGTGATGCCTGGTTGTGTACTCATATTTTGAAACAAAGAACTTGGTTGGTTAATAAAAGTGACCAACATGAGCATCCTCTGCAACTGAGTAGGTTAGCATTCCCTGTGGATCTCTCCTTCGCAAGGAGGGACTAACTGAGAACTCCAACTTTGTGGGGCGGACGTCACCTGACAGGCTTTGCTTTGGGCTGCATGGATAGGATCTGGTGGGCAGGCAGGTGTGGGTCCCCCCAGTGCCAAACAAGGAGGGCTTCCCTGCGAGACGTTAACTATTTTAAAGCCCTACAAGACATTAACCTCTCCATTGAAGTCCCAGTCCTTCTCAAGGAGATTGCTCAATTTCATTAAAGAACTGCTTTCTGTTTTTATCCTAGTACAAAGTCATCCTTGGATCAATGGGTATAGAAATAGGGGACCAAGACTCTTCACCACTGTCTACACAATCATTTAATTAACCTTATGAATACTCACTCATTATCTAATCCTGCTCACTGAACCAACCAACTGAAAATTGGACCTTTCAGTCAAAAGAATCTCAGCTCTGCTGCCTGCTTTGGAGGACAACCTTCTCTCAGTTTCCTCTATGCTGCCATTCACTTTCAATTTTCCAGAAATTTGTCAAAACCTCTGATGCTGCTCTCATCCCATGCCTTCATTTTTGTTCATTTCTTCCCTTTGGATATCTTGTCATATTTCACTGCCATCTGGGAGGGAAGAGCTGCTAAACATGGGCTTATTCCACTATTGGATTGGAAGCCTTTGTATTCATTTTGCCTTTCTGAATTTTCTAAAATGAATACGTATTATTCCATTCATAATAAGAAAAAATAGCAATAAAAGCTATTCTCAAAATAGAAGGGCTTTAGAAATATGTTCTTTTCAGGCATAAAAGAGAAGAATCTTGTCAGATTGTCTTGTAATGACCATTATGGCACTAACAAGGGGACTGTTTTCTCACAATACTTCAAACTAAATGAGTAAGAGCCAGAGAATTTTGCCTTAAAACCGACCGTCTCACTTGTGCTTTTTATTTTCCCAAACTGAATTTTAAAAGTTGTTAATGTAGTAAGAGTGCTAAATATAATGTCTGCTATTAAACAGATATGTCAGTTAGCTTTTGCTGCATAATATACTATCCAAAACTTGGTGGTTTCAAGTTTCCATTTATTAGCTCGCAATTTTTTAGATTATGGTCTTTGGGATGAATTCAGCTAGTTGGTTCTACTGCTGTTCTCAGCTTGGGTCACTTATAGATCTGTGATCAATTGGCAATCTGGAGCCTCATTCACATGCCTGGTGCTTATGTGACTGTTGGTGGGGACAACAGGGATAATTGGGCCAAGTGTCTTTCTTCACTCAGAAGGCTAGTCTGAGCTTGTTGACATAGTGAGTGATAAGTTGCAGGATTCCCAAATGCAGCTACAGAGGCACCTGCAAGGCCTCTTGAGGTCCAAGCTCAAGACACACAACATCTCTTTCATCACCTTCTAGGGGCAGAGCAAGTCACAAGATCAGCCCAGATTCAAGGGATAGAAAAATGGATCCTATGTCTTGATGGAAGGAACTGCGAAGTATTGTAGCCACTTTTGCAAGCCACCATTTATTTTTCTAAGGAATTTTTAGGTTTGGTTTCTAATTCTCTGTTTTTCTCAGGCTTCTGAGGACCCAGTCTCTGGAATGGTTCTACAATAATGTGAAGAGCCGCTTCAAACGCTTTGGCAGTGCCAAGGTCCTGAAGAACTTGTACAGGAAGCACCGTCTGGAGAGTGGAGCATGCTTTGACACTCTAGGTAACCTGGCTACCTGCTGTTCTGGAGTTTTTGGTGGGCTGATGAGGTAGAAGAAGACCTGGCTTGGAGACCCAGTACACCAGGGCACACTCACCTAGAACAGAGAACTTTGCTTAAATATCTGGCTCTGATGAGGAACAGAAATAGAAGGACCAGTTAAGTTTTGACACTTTTGGTTCCAGCATCCCCACTATGCTAGAGCTGGTATTTTAAAAGCTGGGAGTACCAAAGGATTCTCTGCTGGTTCTGGACATTTTGACTCTCGAATCCCCCCAAATCAAAGGCTCTTGGTCATCATACCATAATGATTAAAGCATAGAAAGGCATCTTCATCTGGTTGCAGAGCAACTCAGAGAATGTGCTTTCTGTGCCCTTTTCCATCTTGTCCAAACTTCTATTCTTATTAGGCCAAAATTTAATGAGGTGGGGAAGTTAGAAATTATCAGCTTCCTCCCAGGAAGATTGAAGGATGAATTTCACCCATGCTATTCTTATATGGTTAAGACAACCAAGTGAATTCGAACAAGAAATCACATTCTTCAGTTCTCCTAGATCAGCCAGGAAGAAGAAATGGTTGTTAGAAAGTGGACAGCATGTCCTCCAAAAAAGATTGTTTATTCTATCTAGAGGCAATTTTTTTCATCACTTGCTGACACTAGTAAATGCTTTTAATGCAGTAAAGAAAAAATAATCTCATCCATCTTATTAGGAGATTTTTTTCACCATCATTGTTTTACTTTGTTGTATTCTCAATAAAGCCTTTGGTTGTATCTTATCTAAAAATATGTCAGCAAATTAAACATATTTTAAGACAAGGAGGAAAATAGGATGAAAGAATTAAACCCAGGGAATCATTTGTGCCTTTTATGGTAGTTGCTGGAATCTCTGTCTTTCATACTACTCAGGAGTCAGTAGCTAAGAGAGCAGTGCCAAAGGTTTCCACATATTATTTTAATCTTCTTATTGATTTTTCTAAAAATGTTCTCTAGGGAAGGCTAACATCAATCCCAAGTGGGCCAGCATAGAACTTTTAAATTTACAAAGGAGAATCATTTGCTGGGAATTATGTCTGCCATGATTGGAGTGCATTTCAGTGCAGTGCCCTCTGTGATTCACCACTTCTTTCATCTGTGCCTCAGTATTTACCACATGACATCCAGGTGACAGTTTTACAAAGCTGCCTGTCCTCCTGAACCATGATCCAGAGGAAATAGCTTTTTATCGCTGCGTTCCCAAAAATGGATGCTCAATGCCTGGCACTTCTTAAGTCCTCAATATTGCATTAGTTAGATCCTAAAAGCATTTTGTGGGTACCAGGACATTTCATAAGAGTCTTAAAATCAGTTGCTTCAATATGATTGGTATCTCCATTTACACTAGGATTTTCCTTTTGATAAACATGGAGACAAGCAGACACGAGATAATCGAGATGGTACTGAAATATATGAAGCTATGGTCATAAAAACAATGAGATTTATTCTACAAACCATCTAGGAAATTTAGTTGTACCTCCAGTATGGAGAAATCTAACTAGTATGGAGAAATCTAACTAGTATGGAAAAATCTGACTAATATGGAGAAATCTAACTAGTATGCCATCTAGTTGTGTTAGATGACTGAGGAGATGCATTAGCTTTCACCTCCCTCCTAGCAGCCTCTCATGGTTGTCATCTGTCACCCTTAGTCGTGACTACACATTAGAATCACCTAAGGAGCTTTGTAAAAGAAATTCCCATGCATAGGCCCATCCTGTACCCCCAACCGATTATTTCTGGATCTCTGGAGGTAGGGCTCAGCATAGGCACTTTTTAAATCACCCTGGGTTATTTTAAGCTCCAGTCAAGGCTGAAAACCTCAGCTGGAACTTCTCTATAATTAATTTATCAGAGTTCTGAATAAGACGGTTCCATCTTGAACTTCATCTAAGAGAATCTACTTTCAGAATTTTGATTGTCAGAGCATAATAGGCAACATCTTCAGTGTTCTGGACTCCCGCTCTGCACCAGGACCCTCAGTGCCAAACTCCTCTCACCCACTAAATGCCTCCACTGCATGGACCAGTGCAGTTTGCTATAAAAATACTCAATTCATTGAGAATTCATCTAGTTCCCAGAATCTTATGGAGTCTTTGCATGCTTGCACTGCCGTCACTTCTTCCCCACCCTCTGAAGCTGGCCTTACTCCTTCCCCTGCTGCCCACACCAGGTGACCAGGTTAGGCCTTAAATGACACCATTAGTACAGCCAGAATCTGTCAGTAAACAGTGATTGGACACCTACTTTGTACCTACCCGGTTTAAGAGTTGGAGACACATCGGTGATGAGACAGGCAAGACCCTGAGATCTCAGAGCCAGCATTCCAGTGGAGAAGCCAGATAAATAAGGAAACAAATCTATGTCTAATATAATGTCAGATGGTAATGAGTACTCACATGGCTTATCTGGCAGACCCACTGTAATGTTTTTAACATTTACCCTAAAAAGGAGCACTACATGAAAAGATAAAAGTAGATTAATGTGCTTTAACTGTAGTCAGTTGGATAAATAATATATGCTTTTATTTAGTATCAGATAAATAAAATGGGAAAAATAAACCCTGATTTCATTTATTATCATTATTTAACTATTTTTGACATAATTTCTGAAAAAGTTGATTATGTCTTTCATCTGGGATTTGATTGACAAATGTGATCTTTTGAAAATGCCGAGCTGCATGGAATCGGAATTCCCTTCAACTCACAAAGAACGCTGCTTGATGTGGTCAGGCTGCTGCGTCAGTGTTTTCCAGAACAATTCAACAGCTTTCTGCCCTTGGAAAAATCACATCATCCTAAATGACACTGAAGCTCTCACCCATAAAAATAAAGGAAAACAGAGGGAAAGATGTTGTGCTAGATTTAAAGTCATGCAAAACCAGAGTTTTGCCTCTGGTCAGCTCAGTCTCCCAAAGACATTTTTTTAGCTCTCCTCCTCCTGACTCATACTCCCACCTCCCTCCCCATTCTCTCCACAGATGACCTTACCTCCTCCTTCACAGTGCAGATAGAGTACACCAGGCAAGGACTTCCTCCTCTTGTCCCTTCCGGATATACAAACCTCATGCTGTCTACACACATCCACCCGCCCCCTTTGCACAGCCATAGTGGAGGCACTGTCCCCAGTCTCTCACCTGCCTCTCCCTTCGCTCTTTGCATCCAATCCCTGCCTGCCTTCCAGGAAGGTCTCAAGGTCACACATTCCTTCCTTCCTGTCTATTTAACCTCACTTTTAACTCACTGTTTCCTATTGATTTATCAACATGCCCAAGCCTCTCCCATTTCCTAAACGCTTTCTTGACCACACATTTCTCTCCACTTATTGCCCTGCCATTCTCTTTCCCATCACCAGTAAACTCCAGAGAGTAGGCTATACTCACAGCTTCCATTTCCAGCCCTTCCTCACCCTATACCCTCCAGACTGCACCCCCTTCACCCCTTCCAGGCTGTTCTCCACACAGTAGCCGAAGCACACTTTTAGAATCACAAATCTGACCAGGTTACCTGTGTGAAACCTTTAATGGCTTCACATGGCTGTTGGCTAAAGATCCAAATGCTGAGGGGGCTTGTCACAGCCTGCGTGGTCTGTGACTCCAGGATCATTTCATCCCATGCTGCCTCTCCTTTCTGCAGCCCCTCAGCCCCCCACCCATCCCAGGGTCTGGGCACACTCTCTTCTCTGCCCTGGATTCTCTCCCTCCTCCCCCACACCTGCTTAACTGGTTACCTACTGACTAGGTCAGTCTTCTCTACTGAACATTTTCACCACGCTGTGAATTCCCCATCAGAGCACCAACATAGCCATAATTTTATATTTATGTGTATAAATCTCACATTAATGAACTCCCCCCCCCCCCCCCAGATTATCGAGTTTGGCAGGGCAGGGATGATTTCTGGCTTTGCTCATCAGTGTGCCCCTGACACTTAACCTAGCCCTGGGCCCGGCACATGGGAGGTGCCCTTGGAATGTTTGTTGGATAGATGAGTGAATACTGGATATGGCCCACAAAGTGACATTTTTGTGATTAGATGTATAGACAGGGAAGAGAAGACGTTTTATCCTAAAGCCTCATGTTTTCAACCAGCATCCAATTCGTTATTATTTTGAGCCACCTGCTCTCTCCAACTGCCATCATGGGCACTGGGGATACAGTGAGGGGGAAAGAGCCCCCATCCCCACCTTTGAGGATCTCATTTGATGAACTAACATGTCAACACAGTGAAAAATCCTCAATTTCAATAGGAGCTTAAGGCTATTTTTGCTTAGTCAACTGCTCTTTCAAGAGCTGGAGCTAAGACTAGGATTGTGTCCTCAGTCGGGAAAAGACCAAACAAGAAGCAGTGGGCCTTAAAGATATAGAATACTGTGACTTCCCTTGCCTGCCTACTCTAGGTTTCTTTTTTATGGACTGTCTTCTCCAGAAGGGAGCAGTAACCACAAAATCATTAGCTAAAAACAGTTGTCTGGATTTATACCGTAGACAGCAACTAGACACCAGACATTCAAAGTCTTGTCACATTATGAGAGAATTCTATTGCTATTCCTTTCTAATAAGGAAACTGAGGCTCACAGAGATTAATTAACTTGCTCAAGGTCACACACTTAATAATTTGCAGATCCAGGAATAGAACTCGCATTTCTCTTACTTCAAATCCTTGTTCTGTCCTCGATTCTGTATTGCCTCCAGAGAAGATATTGGAACAAGGTAAGGGGGCAACAAGCTACACCACGAATCAGTGCGAGAGGACAAAATGTGATGAGTCAAAAGTTGTAGGGCTATTCTTAGGACCCAGTGATCCAGTGATTCCCAAAACCTCTTTGGGAGTAGATGATGGTGACTTGATAATTCATGACATGGGGCAATAATGCTCCTTGAAGACCTCTGATATTCAAATTCTCTCTCTCTCTCTTTCTCGCCCCCCACCCCCTCTTCTAGGAGGAAGCTTTTTTGAGACAAACCTGGAGAATGAAGGAAGCATTTCAGGCAGTGATTCAACATTTTATAGACAGTCAGAAGGTAAGGTTGCTTAAGCATTTACAGCTAATGGAAGTTAGAGGAATAGAAACACCTTCAGGTATTGTCAGGGTCTCCTAGTTGCATTGTAATTCCCAGATACATCTATTTATTTCTTTGTGGGGATCTTCACAAATCTTCTTGTTATTTTCGTTTATGTTATTTCATCATCAAAATAGGTGAGCATATGAAAAGGTATGGTCTGGAAAAATGCATCCTCAACCAGTTGATACTTCGGAGTCAACTAGCGTAGTGTTCTTCTGTAGTTGAAATATAACAACCTATCCACTCACTCGAGCATTTTGTATTAAAACATTCTAAAATGCTAAAAAGAAAATAGCAGTTACTGATTAACTTGCACTTCTTTTATACCAATATAACAGTCCTTTAAGTAGGGGTTAAAAGCAAGAAAAACTTCTAATTTTAAATAAAATCTTCTCCATCACTCCAACTCCTTCCCTAAAGTATCTGGACATGGTAACCAGTGCCTCCTGAATCTGCATCCTGTGGAGCCCCCGCAGCTTTTCTATACTCTTTCTGGGTGCTTCTCAGAAAGTTCTGATCCTCTGTCAGCCTTCCTGCCTTTGTTTCTCTGTGGGAACCTCACACCTTCATATGGCCTCGGTGCCCTTCCAGTTGTGGACATCCCTAAAATACCCACCCTTGATCTCAGAAACTTCCAGAATGAAATTTCTCATTTTTAACCATCAGGAGCCATAAGTCCTACAGAAGTCTTAACCACAGAACGTCCTTATCAAGCTCTTTGGCCATTTAAGTATATCAGCGTAAGTCATCTTTCTCTCAGGCCCCCTTCCTACTTCCCCCAAGTCACCCACCATCCTGTCAGCTTTATTTCCAATCCCATCCCTTTCATTCCGTTCTGAGGCTTATGACCTGATACCACCCTCCTCTGCCCCCAACAAACTGCTCTCCTGGATTCATTTCCGTACCATCTAACTTGTTTTCTGCATTTGGTTGTCCTTCTTCTGACTCTTCCTCCATACCCTACCAGCTTTTCTCTCTGAAACATCAACCTGAGCCTTCATTTTTCAGCCAGGACATGTCCAGTGTTCTACTCCACCCTCATCAAACAAATCATAAACCTGGCATCCAAAGCCTTTCTGGTTATGCTCCAGGCTCTTACTTCCAGGGACCTATGGAACTTGTTAAATAATCCCATCACAGATCTACTGCTCTGCCTCATAGCAGTTATTTACATGCCTGGTCACCCAATAGCTTGGAAAGCATGAGAGCACAGATTTGGCTTGTTCATCACGGCATCTCCAGGGACCACCACAGAGCCTAACACACAGGAAGTACTTGGTAAACATTTGTTTGATTCAGTGAGAAATTGTGGGGCACCTTTTCTGTAACAAATACATAAATGTGTATCTTTAAGAAGAGAGATGAGAGATACAAGTATCTATCTCCAGGGAGCACTTAGTGTGATGACAATGTAATTTATAAGCTCTACTTACCAAGACACCTATTTTTCTTTATACATTGGGGAGACTTAACAATCAACCTCCTCTGGCCTGGGCTGCCCTACACAGTTCTACCATAACTGTCGTAGCTGGCCCATGACCTACTCACCAGCTGCCTAGATGACTTTGACTTTAGCTGGGTTGGTTTGGGAGATGTTTTAATGCTGCTTTCTGTCTTTAGGAGTCTAACAAGCTTGGATTTCTTTGTTTAATTGAAGGACTGATGAATTAATAAATTGATATATTTATATGTCTCATTCCACAAAGAATCTGAATCAGCTTACAGGAGATTTGCATTGATTAAATAATGCATGGCTAGGAGGTTATAAATGGCAATAGGAGGTTGAAGCTGGGGGAAAAGGAGCCCTAAGCATGCAGCCCTTATGGACCTGCACTCCTGTACCTGATGTGAGTGTCGCTTCTTGGACAAACTAAGAGAGGGATGATGGAAATTCTCTCTTACAAGTAAGAAGCAAAAATCTAGTCCTCAAGGGAAGCAGAACTCTTCCAAGAATTTAGCTCCAAAAAGTATTGCATTGCCTATGGAAGTCCATTGATTTGGGGATCCTTCCCCCTAGTTGTTGCCCTATATGAAAACTGCGTTCACTAACATTTTGGCACCTTTTTTTTTTGTAAACCATGTGTGGGCTGTGTGTAGCTCACTTTCTCCATTAAAATCATGTGCTTTGAAGACAGAAAGTCTTAAGTTCAAGTCTCATCTCTCTTACAGTCTTGTTGTTTAACCTTGGGCAAGTTAGTTCACTTCTCTATGCATCATGGTACCTACTCCCCAAAATCAGAATTCACTGTGATCCTGTCTGTGAAACTCTCAGCACAGGACCTGGCAAATGGTTGGGCTCTGTGACTGGCCAGTGTGATTGCTAATGGTATGGTTAGTTTAGTGTCTAAAATATTCTTCAATAAATTTTGTATTTGTATTAAATCATATTCAGATCCCAATACCCTTAGGGCATTAATAATTTCATCCACATGTTCACAATGAGACATCATATGCACATAATAAAACACAATCTTCATCTGAGAAAGGAGATGAAGAATACACCAGCTCCTTGCATGAAGTTCTTTGTTCAGTCATCTGTAAGTCACTCTGCATGCTGGGGGTTGTGCTCGGTATTGGAATACCATAATCAACATGATCAAGTTTTGTTTTCTGAGGGTGACCTGCAGGAAAATGGAGAGAGATGGAGCCTCTCTGGCTCCAATAGAAGCATGCACAGTGGCTGTGAGAGCACCTTGGAGGGACATTCAGCCAAGGAGGGGAGAAAACAGAGAAGGAACCAGCTTGGGTGTGGAGCAGTGGACCAGAGAGTAGAGGAACAAGGCAACAGAATCATGGCTTTTCAAAAAGTAGCAAATGGGGTGGGCCACGGTGGCTCAGCAGGCAAGAATGCTTGCCTGCCATGCCAGAGGATCCGGGTTCAATTCCTGGTGTCTGCCCATGTATATAAAAAAAAAAAGTAGCAAATAATTTGTTGTGGCTGAGGCATGGGATGTGAATGGTAAGTGGGAGGCAGTGAGGCAGGGAAGAAGGGCAAGAGGCCCAAGGGCCAGGGTAAGCAGTTCTGAATTTATCCTGGAGCCACTGAAGGGTTTACACAGAAGAGCTCAAAGTGGAACAACCGTCTTACTTGTCACTTCATTTTAGAAAGTGGCCTCTGTTCTATTTCCTGTCTAGGACATAGCATGATGGACACCTTGGCTGTTGCCTTACGGGTGGCTGAAGAGGCCATTGAGGAAGCAATTACCAAAGCAGAAGCCCATGGGGACAGCCTGGTAGGCCCTCCTCTTCTCTCCGGGGGGAGGTGCTGGTTGGGATTCTGGCCACCAGGAGAAAGTGCAGGTGGTCGGGAAATCAGTATAGCAACAGCCATCCTTGAATGGAGCAGAACCCAACTTACCCCTGCAATTGTGGTCAGGACTCTCCCGGGAGAATGAGTGCCAAGTCTCCTCCAGCCCTCCCACAGCATAGTGCCATTCCCTCCCCTCTACAGGACAAGCAGAATGAGGCCAGTTACCTGCGGGACCACAAGGACGAGCTGACCGAGGAACTCGCCACGACTATCCTGCAGAAGGTAGGGGGGATGGGGCAGTCTGCATGGCTACAGTTCATTGCCCTGCCCCAGGCAAGGCTCTGGCAAGATGAAGAGCAGACATGGGGAGTGACTTAGGCAGCATTTCTTCTGTGCTTTCTCACTTTCGCCTTTTAGGCTCTGGGGGCCAGGGCAATGGGCATCTCTAAGAAGTTTTTCTTTAGGGATTGAGCTAGTGGCTGAGGAACCAGGAGGTCAGTGCTGGCCAGGCTACTCATTAGCTTCCTACTTCCTAGGCTTCATGATGTGTGCGTGTGTGTTAGGCATTGGCCCTTCTCACACTTCTTGAATAGCATCTTGCTGGAGAGTCTTTGCAGTCACCCTGCTACCCCTGCCCCAAGCTCTCCTTTACATAATTTATCAGTTAATTACTACTGAGTGACTAACCACCCCTTTTTTTTCTCACTCATGCATCTGCAGAGCTGATCTAGATGAGGGTTGAATGGGTGACTCTGCTTCAAGCTGTGGTTGGGATCAAGTCCGCTGTGAGGTGTTCACTCTGAGGCCTGACTTAGTGAACCGAGAACATGTCAGCTACTCGGGCCCGTAACAGAGCACAGAGAGAGCAAGAGGAAGCAAGTGCTGCCTCTTAAGGCCTACACTCAGCCCTGCCACACTGTGACTGACTCCCTGCTCACATTTTGTAGGCCAAATCAAGAAACATGATTGAACCCAAAGCCAAGGGGTAGGATATATATCCTCCCTGTGCTGGAGGGGACTGCAAATCACATGGCCAAGGTGTGGATACAAGGAGCGCTGAAAAAGTAGAGCTGATAGCTGAGCAATAACTCATGCCCCTTCCAAGTCCAAGTACATTCAACCTATCCAAAACCCCCAAATGTCTTGTCCAATCAATAGCTCAAAGTGCATTTGATCCAGACACCGCCCCTCTTCATTTGGACACCTATGAACTAAACACACAAGTCATCTGTCCCCACATACCTAACATACAATGTTGGAATAGGGACAGGAAAGTGGCACTAACCCCACACCCCTGCGAAGGGGAGGGATGGGAGGCATAGGCAGGCGCTGTCCACAGCAATCCCAAGAACACACTGGGCACACATGGCAGGTCCCCTGGACTAGGCTCCAGGGCTGTTCCCTGGGCATGGCCCCTCGAGTCATTGAGCTCCTAGCTCTTGATCTTCCTTTTCATCATCCTGACTAGTTTAAAATGTCATCAGAGAATATGCCCATCTTGGTGGCTCAGCAGTTTTCCCAGCTGCTTCCTTCCTATAGGAAGCTGGGACATGCTAATGGACTTACCAAATCCAAGTAGCCATGCTCAGCATAGCAAGGGGCACATTTGAGCTTAGGCCATCCCCCATGAGTCCTGGTGTCTGCCCTCTTGTTAGTGTTTCCAAATGCTTCCTAAAGTCAGGATTTAGAGCCAGAGACTCTGGGTTTGAGACCCAGTCTACCATTTATGAGCTGTGTCATGACCTGACCAGTATCTTAACCTCTCTGCACCCATTTCTTCATCCTTAAAATAAGGAGAGTATAATACATACCTCTTAGAATTATTTTGAAGATTAAATGAAGTAAAAAATATATAGTGCCCAGCATGGAATCTGCCACATGCAAGGCACTCAGTAAACAGAAATTAACATCATAAATGTAAGGACTATTTATCAACTCAAAAGTGCTGTAGAAATATTTGTGGCTGTGTTTGTGCTGTTTTTTTATAAGGCAGATTTGGAATATGCTGGTAAGTTGTTGAAACTAAGCTCTGAAAGTGGCTGAAAATATTCCAGAGATGGTCCCAGTTATTCCATGTAGCATCAGCAGGCCTCTGTGATAACTTGTCCCCTGTTGTTACCCCCTCCCTTCCCCAGATCATACGGAAACAGAAGAGCAAAAGTGAGCAGCAAGCGGAAGAGCTGGAGTGGCCACAGCCCCAGAGTTGTGGTGTAAATGTGGCTGACGTGGTGACCACAGCCTCCCTGGGAGGACACCGAGCCCCCACCACACTGTGGGTGAGTCCCCCAGCACTGCCGGCCCACCCCACACAGATGTCCTGGGCAGGTGCAGGGCACAGCTGTTCTCCCCATAGAAATGGGGCACACCACATTTAACCATCTGTAGTGGATTCATCTGCCTACTGGGCAGCATAGAGCTTCCAAAAGGGTGGGCAGTAAGAAACTGAGTGAGACTGTGTGTGTGAGAGGGAACAAATGCAGATGGGCTATTGAAGACAATGGAGCTGGGCTTGTACACAGAGGCCAAGCTAGGGAAATAAAAACAGCCATAGGCTGCATTTTTTAATTCATTCTGAAAAGAGTTTTACTGAGTGATATGAAAAAAATAGTATCATGTGTATTTACATGGGGGCCATGTGTATTTTTACAACTTAGATCACTTGTTTTCCTGAAACCAAAGAGTGACTGTGAGAGAATTACCCCTGACATTTTAGCTACCAAAATGGGCATGGTCAGGAAGTCATGATGTGGAGTCACCCTTTTTGTCTATCACCCTGAAATCAAGTCAAGGGCCAACTCACAAAGCATGGTGGTGCAAAGCTCAGTCTGTACCCCAAGGCTCTGGGGCTGTTCATATGTATGATAGGGACACCAAGCACATAAAATCCTTTGCCATTTGCTCAAGTAAAATCCAGCAGAGGATGTGCAGAGTGCTGTGAAAGGGACTGGTTAGGGGCTGAGACCCTGAGGAATGCAGTTTTCTGTGCCAAGGTGCAGCAAGCAACCAAGGGACTGACTGTCAGAGATGTGTCTGTCAGCTGTAGAAGCCCACTCACCCTTAGGAGGAAAGGGACAGGGTTACAAGCAGGTGCAGTGTAAAACTGGAAAGTCAGAATGAGAAAACCAATTCCTGGTCCTTGCTCTGATCTTACCTGGGATCCACTGGCATTTGTCCCTTGCTTGAACAGATTAGAATAAAGGCTGTACAAAACAGCCATGTGGTAGACCCGCAATTCCAGAAATGATGTTCAGAAGCCTCGCCTGCATAAACTCTACCCCATATTCACCAGCTGCCAGGTGCATGTGGATTAGAAAGACTATCTTTATGGCTTTATCAGAGATTTAACTTCATTGATTTATGGCAGAACCTTCCCCTGTCAACATACTGTCGGCTGGCTTCGCTGCTTATTGCAGTGTGCTCAGCACCAAGGAGAACAAAAGAAATAGAAGACTCGGTCCTTTGCCCTCCAGATCTTTATAATCTGGTTAGCAAGGCAAGAGGATATAGAGTTAAGACTGGCAAAAAGGGGATAACAGGAAAGAAAAAAAGGGGGCGGGTAACATGAAGCAGTTCATAATTGGGTGCTTGGTTAAAACAATAAGGCTGGAAATGGAATAGGAATTCAGAGAAGGGGGGATCCCTTCAGGCATTGAAGGCGGGGAGTTCTCCCACTGGATGCAGCAGCAGGGCAAATGTCCTTCCAATAGCCTGTCATTCAGTCAAGGCTGATGTTCCTGGGCTTAGCTCTGCATTCGTAACATTGTGCTATATTTTGTAAGTCTCTGTAGTATTTCTGCAAACTGAAAAAGTCAAGTAAAGTTTTGGGGACTCTAGGAATTGGAAATCCCTAAAGCATCCCAGACTCATCCAGGAGTTGAGAAGTTAAAGCCAGGGTCATTCCTGGGGGTGGGATTCTGGATTTTCCCTTAACTAACTCTGTGACCTTGAATAATTGTTTAGTTTCATTTCTGTAAAATGGGGATAATAAGACCTGCCCTAGAGCATGGCTCTGATGATTCCTTATGCAATTAACACAGTATTTATTGAGCTCCTACCATGTGTAAAGTGCTGTGCTCAGGGCTGCAGAGACAAGGGTTCCTGCAAATACAGTGGACTTCATCATCTAGAAGGGCAGACAAACCATAAACAAGGAAACACATGGTTATAAATTCCAGTCATTGTTATAAGGAGGACCCAAGTTGATGGAGGGGGAAAGAGTAACTGGAGGGTAAATGAAAACTTAGTTGGGGGTTATCCAGGGAAAGCCTTCCCTAGGAGAAGACATTAAACCAAGACTTGAAAGATGAGAAGCTGGGGGGACAGTGGGAGGGAGAGGATTCCCATAGAGGGAACAGCATACATGCAGGCTCTGAGTAGGAAGAAACTTGGTGAGTTCAAGAAACAGAATGGCAGTCATGTGGCTGGAGAATGGTGACTAAGGGGCAGAGTGGTGGGTGATTAAATGAGAAGTGGATATAGGCCACTTAGCACATAAACTCATCCCCTAGATGACAGTTATTGTTCTTACTAGTACTGCCTTATCTCTATGGTTCAGGATCAAGGTTACTGTATTATTAAGGTGCCCAATCTGAGTTAGGAGCTGGACCTCACTGTGATTTGGTCATCTGGACTCCAGGCCCAGAGAGCAGCAGCCATTAATGTATCACTGACCTGCCTTTCTGACTCACGGGCCACCCTGGCACCCACCAGCACGGCTTCGTTGCTGGCACTCACAGGGGCCCTCTCCCCAGCAGGGCCCTCCCCCCCACGGTCAGATGACATCATCTGGCTTCTCGTCCTTATCTTAGTTCACCCACTGGAAGATGCGTGTTCACTTACCACATCTTTGGGCTGTCCTGTTCGTCCTTCATCAGAGGCCAAACCTCCTCCCCAGACCCTGTCCCACATCCCCTTGCACTGAAGATATCTGGCTCGCCTCAAAACAGACCCTTCCTGATTTTCCTATTGACATCAGCTGACTGCAACCCTGCACAGTAAAGTTTTCATTGAAAACCCTGAGTGAGCAAGAGGCCGGGGAGTCACCATAGAAACTTAAGGGATAATAGCAATAGTAGAGGGATTGTCAAGCATCTTTAGAAAAAAATAACACTCAACCAATACCTTTCTTTATGTAACACTTTGTGTGCAATGGGCCTTCACATAGTTTATTTCATTAAATCTCTTGGAAAATACCCAATATTATTCCCATTTTTCAGAGGAGTAAACTGAGAACTAGCTATCCTGAGCCTCTGCATCTGAGCAGTGGTGTGGGACTGGAGCCCAGGTTGCCTGGCTCCAAGCATTATCCAACGCTCTGCTGTCGGTCTCCTGTTTTATTGGGAAGTGCTGGCTGCTAAATGGCTGCTTTCCCAGTGGACGATCACCGGGTGTCCTCATCGTTCATACGGTTGCAGTTGTCCTAGGTCTTAGACACCCGTGTCACTCTCTGTGCCATTAGAGCTGTGGAGCCGTGGGCATTAGTACCGTGAGTCAGGCAGTGGGCACAGCTGTACCTGCTGCAGTGTTCCCCATTTGGGAACATGTTCCTCAGACAAATACTGGCCAATGCAACTTAAAATAAATAGCACTGATGCTCCCCGAGGGGACTCTCCCCCACTGCTCAACGGGCTCCCTGGAAAGAGCTCAGGGCACCTCTGTTGCAGTCACGGCCATGGGCTGTGCTCACTGAGGGAGATGTTAAGAGGCGCCAGTCAGTCTCACAGGAGTTCCATTTGGTTTGCTAAAACAAATACCTCCCAGGATTTTGCTCTTTAGTCAGAAAATATATTATGCCAAACGCCTGCATCCTGCACAGCAGATGTGCGTTGCTGTAGCTTCAACACCAATATAAAGAGGATCTAGGCGTTTCTGACTGTTTTTCTCAAGAGGCAAACAGAAGAAATATGATTTATTTCTAGATTTTAATATAGGGATAAGGCCTAATGGAAGACCCTCCTTGATTCCAAATTGTATTTTAAATCTCTTGATGTGCAAAGCTTTTCAAGCTATTTACCTTCCCTGGGCTTGAATCCACCTTGGTGAGAGAGGAGTGAGACAGAACCTTGGGGTTATTTGAAAATGTCCCACAAGATCATATGGCCTGGCAAGGGCCAAGGGGACCTTCCTGAAGGAACGAGGTCATTGGCTCCTATTACCACAATATTCACCTTCACCTTGGATATTTGAGCAAGGAGGTCCCTTCCTGTCCCCTCTCTGCATTTTTACCACCATGTGATACACAATATGTAAAC
This sequence comes from Tamandua tetradactyla, assembly GCF_023851605.1. Lineage (NCBI taxonomy): Eukaryota > Metazoa > Chordata > Mammalia > Pilosa > Myrmecophagidae > Tamandua > Tamandua tetradactyla. The sequence continues at coordinate 47,051,152 of NC_135341.1, read as the reverse complement.
AGCATATTTTTGTCAACAATATCAGACCGGAATAAGTGCATGTTTGTCTTTCCCCATGCTCACTTGTACTCATGGAAAGCTGCCCCAAGCAAAGCAGCCTGAATCCAAGAATAAAGAAAAATCTATTATGCATCAACTGGGGTCCCTAGCACAAATGACTCATTTAAGTCACCAATATTACTAACCCTTCCTGTTTGTCAGTGGTCTCGTTTGTTCTGTCTTTTCCACGGCTCTGCACTGAATGTGTAGTGAGCATCCCCCAGATACAGGCCCATGGCCAAATGGCAGCAAAAAATATCAATTTGTGGGAACTTAATCAGGGCCTGGACTTTGTCTTTCCCCTCCATCAAGGATGCCTGTGAAGGAAGGAGAACATATTAAGATCCCAGAAAAGCCATTGGTAGCCATATCCTTTTAAAATGACCATTTTTAGTTTCAGGCTTGGTTTAAAGATAAGCATCGTGAATAGGGCTTTTTTTTTGGTGGGGGGTGGGGGGTGGGGGGGCGGGTGCATAGGCCAGGAATCGAATGCGGGTCTCACCACATGATAGGCGGGCTTCTAACCACTAACTTACCCATGCCCCCTGTGAATAGGGCTTTTAAAAAGCATTATCTGGAAGGAGAGGGAGCTCATTTCCCACCCTTGGTGATAAGAATGCAGTGATTCTTGATTCTGACTTGTTTAGAAAGGCATCTCCCACATTTCAAGGGCACAGTAGCCTCCCATGGCTAGTGACTACTGTATTGGGTAGCGCAGATAGCACACATTTCCTTCATCACAGAAGGTTTACTGCACAGCACTGGTCTAGGGGGTTAAATAAAGAAGACAAGATATATAGAGGGCACGAAAACAGAAATAAACCTGGATGCAAACCAGCAGACAGAGTCTTGATTCTCTGGGACTTCAGGGATGGTAGCTCACTCACCTCTTCACCAGGTATTCTCCACCTTGGATGTTCATCAGCTTGAGACTCACGCAAAAGGTTCTGATTCAAGGGGTCTGACATGGAGCCTAAGCATCTATGTTCTTATCAGAAGCTCTCCAGTTGATGCCAACAGTCTACCAAGTTTAAGGATGACCTCATGATATCAAGAGAAAAGGACCTTGAAGGAGCCTGTTCTAGTTTGCTAAAGCTGCCAGAATGCAACACACCCGAAATGGATTGGCTTTTAATAAGGGGATTTATTTAGTTAAAAATTTATATTTCTTCAGAAGAAAGGCAGCTAGCTTTCATCTGAAGTTCTCTGTTATAGGGGAAGGCACACCGTGACTTCTGCTGGTCTTCTCTCCTGGCTTTTGGGTTCCTAGAGCCTTCCCCAGGTCAATTCCTCTCTGCATCTCCAAGCATTGGGGCTGAACTGCAAGTGCCAAGATGACATATACTGAGCTGCTTGAGTTGAGCTCTTTTCTGACCTCTCTCTTTTAAGCCTCCAGCTAATTAAATTAAACACCATTCATTGCAGAAGGCACTCCCCTTAGCCTACTACAGATGTAATCAGCCGTAGATGAGTTTCACATGCTAATGATTCAAGTCCACAGCACCAGAACTGGTCACCATCACCTAGCCAAGTTGACGCCTGATCCTAAACCTGTGGCCTTTCCCGTCCCTTCTCCTGTGACCTGGATGTCTCTGGCTCAAGGAATAACAATGCAGAATCTCAGAACTTTGCAGAACCCAGTACACAGGCTTTACTGCAAAACCAAACTTAATCACTCTAGTTCAGATGAATTTCTGATCTTTTCAGTTGGAGGAAAGTACACTATGGTTGTTCCCTTTTTAATTTCCTTCCTTATTGTGCGATTCTCTGCCAGTAAGGGCAGAGAGGTCACTGCCATCCGGCTTTTACAGCCTTGAAAGGCAGTATCCTAAAAGTCTCTGGCGTGGGGGTGGTTTTTCATTTAATGCCTGTATCTTTGGATGCACATATATAAAAAGGTACCTCAAGTAATAATATACTGATGCTATTGATAATGGTGGTGACATTTAGGCACTTACTGTGTGCTTGGCAACTAAGATGTGCCTCCGACTCTATCTCTGCTCTGTCTTTTATCTCTTTCTATTTCCCTCCGCCTTTTCCCTTGGGGGCCCTATAATTTTCTCCCTTATATTCTCTCTCTCTCCCTTGAATGGCTATAGCAAAGAACTGAAGCATTTTTTAATCATTTATTGTTATAATTATTGGATCGAACTTAATGGCTGTGTCTGACCCTAAAACTACAAAGGGTAGATAGGTCTCAGCCATTTATTCAATGACACTCCATTATTGGCCCCTTTGCCCCAAAATCCTTAATACTAAAAACCTCCTCTCTCCTTATTTTATATTGTGTGCTCTTTGAGAGCAAAGACCCTATTTTGAAGCCAGGGTCAGTACTTCAGGAAGCCTGTGCTGTTAGTGATAATGATAATTATCATTATTATCCAAGAGATCTCAGTAAGAAACATTGCTGCTGCCAACACAGGGGATGCAATGGCTGTAGAGGAGGGTATATTACACTGCCTACTTAACCCAAAGCTTCAGAGCCAGCTGGTCCCCATGGCAAGTCCTGCTGGGTTGGAGCACTGGCAGCCAGGAACACACAGGCTTTCAGCAAAGGCTGACAGGCACAGCACCGAGAGGGCATGGAGGAGCATTCATTTGGAGCCACATAGACCCAACTTCAAACCCTGCTCAGCCCCTTGATTCCCCAGGAGCCTTGGGCAAGTTATTCAAGCCCTTTGGGCCTCAGTTTATTCACGTGCACCCAATTGCAAGTGAGAGAATGGATATGTTGTACCAGTGTAGTGGTAGGGCTTGATAAATGCTACTATTTTGGCTAATATTTTTTTTTAGTTCTTTCTATGTTGTATGCATGACAGTAATCCTTTTACATGAAGAAACTGAGGCTTAGAATAATTGAGTCATTCCCCTAAGATTCCCACAGTTAGCAAAAAGGTAGCTGGCACTGACCCACTACCTAATACATCACCCACTGGTTAAGGATTAAGAGAGGAGGCCGACATTGAGCTGCGAGCGACTTCAGGGCACATTTAGGAGTCAGCATCATGACAGAAGACATCAAGACCAAAATCAAGTGCCCCTTTTGACAGCCGCTTCCCCAACCAGAACCAGACCAGGAACTGCGGTTCGAACTATCTGGACTTCCACTGCTATGAGAAGGACGTCCACCACTGTGGGGGAAAGGGAGGACCTCCACCACTGTGGGAGGGAAAGGACCTCCACTGCTGCAGGAAGGACCTCCACCACTGCAGGATAGACCTCCACCACTGCGGGAAGGATCTCCACCACTGCGGGAAGGACCTCCACCACTGCGGGAAGGACCTCCACCACTGCAGGAAGGACCTCCACCACTGCAGGAAGGACCTCCACCACTGCGGGAAGGACCTCCACCACTGCGGGAAGGACCTCCACCACTGCGGGAAGGACCTCCACCACTGCGGGAAGGACCTCCACCACTGCGGGAAGGACCTCCACCACTGCAGGATAGACCTCCACCACTGCGGGAAGGACCTCCACCTCTGCGGGATAGACCTCCACCACTGCGGGATAGACCTCCACCACTGTGGGAAGGACCTCCACCACTGCATAAAGGACCTCCACCTCTGCGGGAAGGACCTCCACCACTGCGGGAAGGACCTCCACCACTGCGGGAAGGACCTCCACCACTGCGGGATAGACCTCCACCACTGCGGGAAGGACCTCCACCACTGCGGGAAGGACCTCCACCACTGCGGGAAGGACCTCCACCACTGCAGGAAGGACCTCCACCACTGCATAAAGGACCTCCACCTCTGCGGGAAGGACCTCCACCACTGCGGGAAGGACCTCCACCACTGCAGGATAGACCTCCACCACTGCGGGATGGACCTCCACCACTGCAGGATAGACCTCCACCGCTGCGGGAAGGACCTCCACCACTGCGGGATGGACCTCCACCACTGCGGGAAGGACCTCCACCGCTGCAGGAAGGACCTCCACCACTGCAGGATAGACCTCCACCACTGCGGGATAGACCTCCACCACTGCGGGATAGACCTCCACCACTGCGGGAAGGACCTCCACCACCGCGGGAAGGACCTCCACCACTGCGGGAAGGACCTCCACCACTGCGGGATAGACCTCCACCACTGCGGGAAGGACCTCCACCACCGCGGGAAGGACCTCCACCACTGCGGGAAGGACCTCCACCACTGCGGGATGGACCTCCACCACTGCGGGAAGGACCTCCACCGCTGCAGGAAGGACCTCCACCACTGCAGGATAGACCTCCACCACTGCGGGATAGACCTCCACCACTGCGGGATAGACCTCCACCACTGCGGGAAGGACCTCCACCACCGCGGGAAGGACCTCCACCACTGCGGGAAGGACCTCCACCACTGCGGGATAGACCTCCACCACTGCGGGAAGGACCTCCACCACCGCGGGAAGGACCTCCACCGCTGCGGGATAGACCTCCACCGCTGCGGGAAGGACCTCCACCACTGCAGGATAGACCTCCACCACTGCGGGATAGACCTCCACCACTGCGGGAAGGGCCTCCACCACTGCGGGAAGGACCTCCACCACTGCGGGAAGGACCTCCACCACTGCGGGAAGGACCTCCACCACTGCGGGAAGGACCTCCACCACTGCGGGAAGGACCTCCACCACTGCGGGAAGGACCTCCACCACTGCGGGATGGACCTCCACCACTGCGGGATGGACCTCCACCGCTGCAGGAAGGACCTCCACCGCTGCGGGATAGACCTCCACCACTGCGGGAAGGACCTTCACCACTGCCAGAAGGACCTCCACCACTGCGGGAAGGATCTCCACCACTGCGGGAAGGACCTCCACCACTGCGGGATAGACCTCCACCTCTGCGGGATAGATCTCCACCACTGCGGGAAGGACCTCCACCGCTGCGGGATAGACCTCCACCACTGCGGGAAGGACCTCCACCACTGCGGGAAGGACCTTCACCACTGCCGGAAGGACCTCCACTGCTGCAGGAAGGACCTACACCTCTGTGGGAGGGAAAGGACCTCCACCACTGCATGGCCGTCACTGCATGAAGGATCTCCACTGCTGCAGGAAGAATGTCCCTTGCTGCGCGAAGGCAATGACTGCTAAAGGGGTGGATGTCTCCCCATACAAAAGGTACCAGCATATATATAAGTCCCTCTGCCCCATATCCTGGGTGTCAGCCAGGGGTGACCACAGGGCAGAATTTCCTGGGAAAATCTGAACTGGCCCACTCTAGTTCTCCCCTATCCTTCATCCTTTCTCCCAGGGTGGTGAAGGGGGACCTGGGTACATGGTGACACCCACCCTGGGATCCTGAATCATGTCTAAACTAATAATTAAAGCATATTGGAAAAGTAAAAGAGAGAGAGAGAGAGACAAAGCCTGTCTGAGAGCTCAAATTCCCAAGACCATCTTTACAAAGCTTTGCTGACATGCTAACATTTCTGGATCCATGGACTCTGCCAACCATTCTCAGCCACACTTGCATAGATGTGTAAAGCGCTATAACTCAGGTCAGCCTTTCCTGACATCCATGGGCCTGAGGGAAGGTGGGAAAAGCAGAAGGTGGGGATGGGAAAGAAAGGGCAGACCCAGAGGCTCAAGCCTGAGTGACGAGCAAACAAATATTCAAGCCTGGGGTTGAAGTAGCAGATAAGTAAAAGTATTGTTGTGGCGCCATCTACTGGGCTATGTCCTCATTGCAACAAATTTGTGGCAAAACCAGGTCTGATTCTCAGAACTGTTAGTTTTCCATCCTAGCTCCTAGCTGGAGCCTGTGAGCAGACAATGTCCAGGGATTGTCAGGTTGTGGTTGTGTCGAACAGTGGTTTGACTAGAATAGATTATAAAAACCTGGCATCCCCAACTCACTCATGCAAAATCCAAAACCTGCTTCTCTACTGGGACCAGAGGATTTTTCATTTGTTAGTCTTGGCTTCTTTGCAGGGGTGGTGGAGGGCATACACAGGTACACACATAAAATAGTGTGAGCTGTTGCAAAATGAAATATAAAATATTGTTTGTTCCTTTTTAAACATGTGCTCAGTGATTTACAGTGAGAAGCATGCAAATATGAAAAGCAAGGCCAGGGTATAGGAAATGGCTCATGTGAAGCTGCAGCAATATTGCATCTATCAAACAGACTGGGAACTCCTCCAGGGCCAGAGCTGTGTCTTAAGTCCTGCAAATTCAGTCACAAACATAGACCAAGCGTCATACCCAAGAGATTATCCCTGCCTTCAGGGAGCTCACAGTCTGTGGCAGAGTTGGCAAGTCCATGGACAATTAGAGTGGAGCGTGGAAAGAACCTTGCGATCACAGAGCTCAAAAGAAGTTTCACAATAAACACCTTGATGTGAGAGAAGAATCAAGGGTTCCCCTTAATATATGGGGGATTTGCATAGAACTTTTTCCTTCATTTTTAATAATTTCACTTGCCAGTTGGCCAACAGCCTTGATCTCTGTCCTTTCTGATAGCCACTCTTTATCTGTCAAGGATTTAGCAAGAACATGGGTAGCTCCCTAAATGCCCAACCCTGTGAAAAACTTGGTTATTATCAAGCTGCATCTTCAGAACTGTTCAGGACACCAGGGCCGGATCAGGGCGCGCTGTGCCGTCTGGGTAAAGAAAGCAATGCCCGGCTGAGAGCCTCTTGACCTGCGTGTTAGCCTGGCTCTCCTCCGCTCCTTGCCCTCCCATGATGGGAGTGGGCATGATGGTGGGCTGCTTTTTTATTTCTTTCTCTTGCTTCCCAATTTTATCCAGGATGTTGGTAAAAATAAATAAACTAATGAATTAAAATCAGGCACGTCTGAAAATTCATCCTGCAGCCAACTCCAAATCACATTCCCTCCACCACAAATATTCAGTAATTTCTAATCCTCTACCAGTTACTGCGCTAGAAGCTCAGGTGTTGCCATTGACGGGACCCTATCCCTGCCCTCAGTTGCACACAGTCTAGTGGGGACCACGGACAGGAAGATAGGTGTTTGCAAAGGAGTTCAGAAGAGCTGCAAACATAGAGAACATCCAGGACTCCCAGCCCAGCCTGGGGCAGAGGCAGCCCATGGTCCACTTGAGCTGAATGCATGCAGAATCCTATCTGGTTGATAAGATGGGGAGAGGTCAGCAGCCGCCGTGTGTTAACCTGCCATCACTGCATTGGAAGGCAGGTCTAAGGGCCCCCTCCTGCTCTCTCTTTCATGTATTCAAAGGAATGGAAGGCAGGTTGTAACCTTGGTACACTTGGCAACTTAGAGGGTTTCATAATTGTTCTGTAAACCTATCTTCCTCCTTGATTGGCCTCAAGGTCTTGTGGGGGAAAGTAGAAGAGATTTCCAATGACTGAACCAGAACTGGACTGGCCACACCCTCCAACAATGGTACCAGACTCCTGGTTCCTTGCCTCACCTGTGACAATGGGGATGCTGGACCCAAATCCTCATCTACTTCCCTATCTTTTCTCAAATTCGTTAAGGGTCCTTCATGGGGAGAGCCTACCGAATGCTTTCTCTTCCTCCAGCTCCGCTCAGAAAGCTCAGTGTTGGCACCCAAATATCCTACTGCTAGTTTTTGCCCTCTTTTCTTTGTTGTTCTCAGACCATTGTTTAAAACTACCATTATTATGCGTTGTTTTATTATTATGCATTCTTATGCTTATAAATTCATATGTTATACATTTACTGTGTGCCAGGCAGGGTTAGATTTCCCTATCTCTCAAGAAATGAAGACACTTGCCCAAGGTATTAGAAGCAGAGTTGGCATTTGAGTTCACCTCTAAACCACTGCACTGTCCTGCCCACAGGCTGTCTGAGAGAGCGCTCCTTTTGTCTCCTGTCCTAAGGCCGTATGATGGGAGAGGAAGAATGTTGCAGAGATGAGCACATTTCTCACTGGAATAGAAGGGAGCAGTGCTGTTGGCATTGAGACCTGCCAGCAGGTGAACACAGACTGCTGAGGGGGCCTGAATTATAAATCAGTATTTTTTAAATATGGAGAGCCATTGATGCTTTCAGTGATTTTGCAAGGATGCCCTCTCCTCAGTTTATCAACATAGAAAGAGCAAAATAAATGACCAGTAAGAGTTATTTCTTTCATTAAGCAGCATTGGAAAAAAAATTGGTCTCTTTCTGTTTGATAGAACATTTGAGTTTCATAATCTATATGAAAGAATTCAAACATATTTCCTGTCCATTATTTGAATTTCCATCTTTGTCACTTCTCCTTGAGTTAGAGTTTGTTTTCCTTCCTTTAATTCAAGGGCTAGATTGGAATAATGTTGTAATAGTTCTGGTTTGTGGATTGACCATACTTTGCTCATTTATCAATTATAGCACATATGTTGCACTGTAACTTTCTCTTCATACTGCAGAAACATCTTCTTTAAGAAGATCTTTTTATTTTTGCATCCCCTAGAGAAGTTCTTCACACACAGTTGGCCCGAGGAAATATTGGCTAGTTGAGAGGCTGATTAAGAAGGAGCCAAATGAGACAGAATCTCTATCAGATTCCTCTGCCTGCTATGCTTGCTGGTGGGCCTGGCCAGCTTGCAGTGGAACAAGCAGAGAACTGTCTGTGCCGCAACAAGGTGTTATGTACTGATTTGCGCTTTTAAGTCTCCATATGAGAAGCATCAAAACCATTAGACATATTTTCTCCACACTCCACACTGACTACCCTGAAAGCTGAAAGCATTCCTCCTGGTAATTGGGCCTTACACAGTCACCCCTTTCCCTCTTTTATTTCCACAGCGGTCCCAGTCCGCGTTGTCGCTTACCGGGGAGGATGCCCTGAAGCTCTCTTCCCTGGAGGCAGCATGGAGGCAGCCGAGGGATCAGGGCCAGCAGCCAAGGGAGGAGTCTGCTTTGCCCAGCTGGAGGAGCGTGGACAGGCTGGATGAAACAAGTAACTGGTTTAAACAGTGTCTAGTAGGTCTGCGAGTTTCGAAAGTGCCCCTGTTGTGTGGCCCCTCAGGATTTCCTCCCCTAGGTCTAAACTGGTGTGAACCCATTTGGGGCAGCTGAGCCACCTCGAGGCCTCGAGCAGAGCACACGATGTGTGATGTGGTCGTGTTTTGCACCCGGGCAGTTTCCCTGGTTGTTGTAGCAGAATTAGGTTCTCGATTTATCATCGGTATTCCCTGTGCTCCACTGAGAGCCCTGGGACAGTGGTTTTTTCTGGGAAAACGTGTTAAAGCCTCTCAGCCCCGTGGCCCCACTTAGCTGCCTGTACTGCAGAGACTAAGAAAACATGTTCTTAGGTAGGTCAGGAGCACCAATCCAATTTTGCACGGTACTTCAGCTTTCCTCAAGGTTCCAGAACTTTGTCTCAATCCTGCAAATTCAGTCACTAATCTGACACCCAGAAAGTGTCTGATTCTATATGGACTAAGGAAATGTGTCCTAATATAGGCCAGAAAACCAGAATGTGGTCTGGTTTCAAAAGTGTCCTTTCTGAAACCAGATATATTAGTTAGGGTTATGCTCACCGCTATAGCAAGTAAATACAAACATTTAAGTAGCTTGACACAATAGAGTTTAATTTCTAACTCACACAGCCGTCCAGTGCAGGTGCTTCTAGCCTGTGGGAGGACCTCAGAGGCCCCGGGCTCCTTCTGTCTTGTGGCTCTGCCATCCTCTAGGGCTCCTGAGTCTTCTACTAGACTGTCCACAACCGGCCAGCAGAAGGAGAAAGAGAGAATGGAGAAGGAGCATCTGCTCCCTAACCACACCTTGGTGTGGAAATTTCACACACACTTTCACACAGGTCCCATGGGCCAGACCTAGTCACATGGCCCCACCTAGATGCAAGGGGGTCTGAGAAATGCCCTGGCTGAGAAAATGCACCCCAGAGACATTGGCCTCCCATAGAAGAAGGGCAATATTTCCCACACCCAAGGATGGCGTTGCTATTTACTTCTGACTTTACCTGCTTCCTTCTCCTAGCATGTTCCACATCTACATAGAGCAGATAAACTTTCCTTTCCAGAGAGTCTTCAACTTCTACATGTGCACAGTTCTTTATAAAGCTGCCATTTCACGTAATCCCTCAAAGTGAAGAGACTCAAATTAGCTGAGTTGCTTGCCCAAAGTCACATACCAAAAGGCTGTGAGATGCTTGGGACCAATAGGGTCACAGCTGGCAAGCAGTGACGCTCCCGTGATCAGGCTACATACGTCTCTTGGACCTATGACTGCAGGAGTAAAGGCTGTGCACCCCCACCCCCACCCTCTCCCCCGTCCCACCCCATCTCCACCCTCACCCTCTCCCCCGTCCCCACCCCATCTCCACCCCCACCCTCTCCCCCATCCCACCCCATCTCCACCCCCACCCTCTCCCCCGTCCCACCCCATCTCCACCCTTACCCTCCCCCACCCCCACCCCCAGCACAGCTCTGCTTCTCTCCTCACCTCAGTGCACATACTGTAAAATGGAAGCTAGACGCACCTGTCCTCACATGAAGAAATCATTACAGTATCCCAACCCATGTTATGTGTTAGATCTAGACCCCCTTCTTGAACAACAACAAAAAAAACCATCAGCAGTAAACCCTCCATGCTTAGAGATATGCTTTTAAAGATTATGCTGTCATCTCCGTAAGGGAAGAGATTTAACCAACAGCTACGTAACAGAATCAGTTGTTAACACAGCTAAAAAATTCAAAATTAGTTGTTTAGACAGTGATTCTAAAGAGTTTCCACAAAGCATTTCCATGTTAACCTTCTAGTGTATCAGTAGAAACTGCAGTGTCCATGACATTGTGGAGAGTCTATGAGCGGTGAAATTTTCTGTATTTATGTATATGGTTGGGGATTTCGTGTTTAAGTACTTCTTTCCTTTTTAGACATACCTTTATTTCACCCTCCTGCCCGGCATATTCATATTCATTTATCCCCCGCCTCCTCCATGGCTCTCAGATTCCCACACACAGATTCCCACAGAAGAGGCCGTGGTGTTCCATGGGGCATATAAGAATATCATATAATAGATCTTCAGTAAACAGTAACCAGCTTTTTAAAATCTATTTGCAGTGTACAGAGTCCATATGCTTGCACTGTGTTATTGATTCTCCCAACAGTGTTGCTAAGTGCTGCCATCATCCTATTGGCAGATAAGAATGTGATGAGGGACACTGAGGCTCAGTGACTTTTCCAGGGCCCCACAGCTGACCTGCGTCCAGCTGCTCCTCAAAACTAAACCTCGTGACTCTGATCTCCATACCTTTCCCACTACTGCCTGAAAACAGATGTCTCCCCACCATAAAACAGGACATGAAAAGCAAATCAAAATTCAAACAGCATACCAATAAATTTGGATGATAGTATAATAATTTCTAAAAGATACTTGATTCCACAAAATGGTTCCCACTAGATTATGAGCATTCCATATAAATTCGCAAAGTATTTTGATTTTCAAAACATGGTTTTGTGCATAATTTTATGTCAAATCAGGCACCTATGTGTGCTTTATCAATTGTATATAAACATGAAACTGTTCAACAGCATTACACACAAAAGAGAGTTCACAATCTGCTCAAAAATCCATGCATCGCTCAGGGTGAAGATCTAAAATAAAAAATAAAAGCACTCAAAGAGAAGACTGCTGGTTTTCTGGGGAATGCTCAGCCCTGGACCTGGTCAAGTATCCATGCTGAACCCTAAGTTCTTGAAGGATGTCTGGTATGTTTAGCAGGAAGCAAATTATCCTGGGGAGCCTATCTCAGACCCAGAAGAAGAGAAATGTAGAACCGAAGAGGCCCCAGAGGTGGAGAGTATCTTAGAAGGTTAATATCCACCAGGCTATTTTTAGCAGTTCTGTTTATGTCTCAGGGGAAGCGTTGGCTTGAGAGCCTCTTAGTCCACAGCTGTGGTCAGCCTTCCGGACACTATGGGGCAGTAAACCACAGCAACGCCATTTTCCATCTTGGCTGTGCTTAGAGCAGTAAATGGATTTCCTCCAAACCCGTCTTCACGGTATGGACCTTGACTGAGCATCTGGTATATGTGCAGCAAGTGCTCAAAGATGGGGAAATAAAGAGCAGTTTAGACCCCATCCCTGCTCTTGAATTGCTCACTGAGAGTTGTCTGCACAGTGATGAAAGAGGAGGAGTTTGGAAAAAGAGGGGGTTGGGGGAGCAGGGTCCCACTAGGCTGAGATGGAAGAACATGGCATTGTTGTGGGGTTGTGGAAGGCAGGAGAGGAGAGGAGCTGGCGGTGGGCCAATCGCATCCCAGTAGGGAGTGGGCATTGGAGGTGGATCCAAGGGGCCACATTTATAGTATGTCAACCCTGGAGCCAGACAATGTATGTTATTATCAGGGGCTTTCCTGCTTTGGCTTCCCATGGCTCCAGGAGAGGCTCCAGACAAAAGAGCCACACATCAAAAGCCCCGCCTTGCCCCTCCAGCAAGGCAGAGCCTGTGTTCTTTAACAAGGAGTCCTTAACATGGGGCCCAGAGCTGCCCAGGTGCTGAGGATACAGTGCCAAAGAAGTCGTGTCCTGTCCTCAAGGAGCTCGCATCAGAGGTGCAGGGGAGGGAATGGACAACCAAGAAAATTAACTACTATAATTCAGATGTTAAAAAATGGAAGCTTTCCGGTAAAGCTCAGAGAAGAGATTAGCCAGCTCCTTGAAGGAAGGAAGGCCAGTGACGTCCTCACTGGAGAGCAGTGTTAGAGTTGGAAAGTGGTTCAGAGTGTCAGGCCCAGAGGAAGCATCTTTCCACTCGGGGAGCAGACTCCACAGCTGGCAACTAAGTCTGCCCCCCATCTTGTGGGTGTCTTTGTTTGGCTTCTCCCGGAAGCACAGCCTGTTAGGACCTGGTGATAGGTGGTTTATTTAGGAAGTGAGCTAAGGAAGCACAGGGAGGGGAGCAGAGACCTGAGACAAAGCTGGCAACAAATGACTTGTCACCTAGTAGGTTATGGTGCGGGTGCCTGGAGCTTGTCTGCCCTGCAGAATGCTGGGATCCTGGATGGAGCATGCTCCTGGGAGGTGAGAGAGCTGGGGTGCTCCCTGGAGGCCCTGATTTCCCAGCACTTTCACCCTGTCCCTGCAACAGGCAATGTAGGCTGTGGTAGCCAGAGCAAGTCTCAGGCAAAGAACAGCAAGTGCTAGCAGGTGGAGGCCGAGCCACTATAACCGAAGTGGGGAGGAGGGTGCCAGGGTTATGGGTGGGACACCCACAGGGACTGCCACTGGGAGAATCAGTGTCACCACTCATTGGCCCTAAATAGCTTCACTCAGAGCCTAAGCATTCCTGGAAAAACCCTGGGATGGGCTTTTTAGTCCCTGCCTTCCACACCACCTGACTGGTGATCCTGAGACAGACTTTGGGAAAATGCCAACAAAACAGAAACCCTTTTCCCAGGAAACCTACCATTACCACAGCCACAATGAGAACCCATAAAATGTAAATGGTAATAAAAAGCCTAGCCAGCCACTCTTCTGAATGTTGACATAGTGAAACACTGTTGCTGTATAAATATCAATGCATCACGCTGAATAGTGACTATGGGGTATATAGAGAATATACATATATCTGTTATATATGTATGTATGTGTATGCTTATTCATTTATATACTTGGGTGCTGATCCATAATCAAGTGTTAGTACTATAATCCAACTCAACAGATGCTAAATACGAATAGCTGAGGTTGCTCTATCTAGCAGGCACTAGAATACATGCTCTCTGTGTATTGCTTCATAAGAATGCTCACAACAGCCAAGGAAGGTTATGCTTTGCCCATGGTCAGGAAAGTCTCAGAGATGTTCTCCAACCAAGGTCTCCTGCTAGTGGATGGAAGAACCTTGGCTCAGCCCTGGATCTGATTGTATCCAAAATTATTGCACCAAAGTGGCCTCATTCATGGATGAGTGGAAAGGACCTTGTGAGAATGGAGCATGTGCCCTGAGCAGGTGCATGTAACCCACTGGTGAGCTTCACCTCATTTAATCCTGACAAGAATTTGTGCAGTATAAGCTATACCCTTTACACACTGAGGGACCCGAGGCTCAGCGAAGCAGGGTTCCCTCGGACCTCACCCCCCATTGTCTCTCCAGTGTACTAACAGCCTCTGGTACGGAAACAGGTTGATTGCTTCCAGGTATAAAGAGATGCCTGATTTCCAGACCATGTCTCAGGACCTGTCATGTGCAAGGAGTGATTGGTCATGTATGTGATGAGCTAGAATACAAGGGGGAGCACAGCTCAAGCCCAAGTGGCCAACATACCAGGAGGGCTCAGAGGAGTGGCCACGTCTGGGTAGGGAGACAAGGGCTCTGGGAAGCAACAACGGAGATGAGAGCTTTGTGGAGCCCCTGGGAAGAGAGATACTCAAGATAGAGGAAGCAGGGAGCGAGACACAGCACACCCCTCAGGCTTCCAGGAGGGCCTGCAGTTCTCCTGCAGGAGGGAGAGCCCTAGTTCCTGAGCCACACAAAAAAGGGAGCTCAGAAGTCCCTTTTATTGAAGTGGAACTGGGTCACTGAGATGAAGGTGTTTGTTCACCAACATCTGAATTCCCCTAAGGATGCCGTTCTGAAGAGGCCTGGCAAGTACAGTGCTCTGTGGACAACACTGTGCAACACTAATAACTTTCATTTCATTACTTAAAGCAGTTACGGTTTAGTTGGAAGAAAACCTGACTGTTTTAAGCAACATCTTGCCTCAGGGTTGCACCACAGCAACGGGACAATGGTCCTCACCAAAGCCCTGGAACCCTCCATCCATCCCCCAGGCAGCCTACGGGGTTCCTAGCTTTAAAAAATAATAATAATAGCTTCTGGGGCAATTGTGGTGCCCGAGGCCACAAGCCTGGGCCAAGTTCCCATAGCTAAAGGAGACACCATGCCATCTTACTCTCAATCCCCAGGAGCAAGGACAGGAAATGTTTTCTTGTTTTCCTTCAGCAAAAACTCAGCGAGGTGTCTTTTATACCCACATGCAGATCAACCCAGTCATGATGCTTTTGGCAGACCCAAGCCCCGTTTAGGGCAGTCCAGAGCTGTGACCGAGTGGGAGCCTTCCAGCCAGCCAGGGGCTCTCGTGCTGCGGTCTATACCCAAGAGCTGCCTTGAAGTCAAACTGAGGCTGAGGCTGTCCCAATTCCGCTTCTTAGGGGTCCTGCAAACTTTGCCATGTCACTCGTCTTCTCCTCCTCCCCTCATCTATAAAATGAGATTGGAAATACCGTAGTCTTCCTGCCTCAGATCCTTTCCAGAATGAGGTGTGGGGCTTGAGTTAAGGTAGATAGACATGCCCATTTTGCAAACTGTTAGCTTGAGGTCTGTAAATCTTCCAAGGGCAGGACTTGGTAAAGGCCTTCCCGATGGGAATGTGACCTGGAGGGGTACGAAGGGCAGGGCTTGGATCATCCCCTGTCAGAAAAAGAGGATCTGAGGATACAAAATCACGGCCTAAAATCAAAGAACTAGGAGGACATGAAACGGGGACTGGATCTCCCAGTTCCTCCCCACCCACAAAGCCTCAGGGAGCTCCCCGGAGACATGTAAACTCTGTCACCTAATTAGGAGTGCTCTTCCTCTCATCTTAGAGTCAGCTGCACCCCAACACCCTCCCCCGAGTGCATCAGGAAGATGAAAAATGGGAACCCCACCTTGCCCATGGTGGTAACGAGTTGCTCTCTGGTTTCTCTCGCCCGCCCGCCTGCAGACCTGGCTCCGGTTTTGCAGAGCCCGGACGGGAACTGGGTGGCCCTGAAAGACGGCCCTCGGCCCCCAGCTCGCCTGCTGGCCAAACCTAAGAGCGGGACGTTGCAGGCCCTGGAGGCGGCCTCCAGCGCGGTGTCTGCCTACGACGAGATGGGCTCCGACAGCGAGGAGGACTTCGACTGGAGTGAGGCCTTGAACAAACTGTGCCCTCGACCCCAGGGCCTGCTCGGGAACCCCCAGCCTCAGCCTGCACACACCCAAGGTTCCGACCCAGGCCCCTCAGCTGCCTCTCCCTCCTCGGGGCTCTCCCCTAACCCTGAGGCCATGTGCTCTGACTCCGAGACCTCCTCAGCAGGCTCCTCCCGGGAAGCCGGGCGCTGGGCCAGACTGTCCTGGCTGCAGAGGAAGCCTCCCAGGAACCCTGCAGCGGAGAAGTTGCGCTTCCAGGGAGAGCTGGATGTGAACTTCAACCCCCAGGAGGCCAGCAGGGAGACCTCGGACAGCAGCGAGCCTGAGGAGGCCCCCCAGACCATAGACCGGCGTGCCAGAAGGTGGCGAAGGGCCCGAGTGTGCTCAGAGGAGCCAGGCAGAGCACTGTCTTCCCCCAACACCCATCTGCGGGATCTGGACGCACATCAGGTAATACAGTTGTGCTCGTGCAATCACAAATGCATTTTTAGTGCATGCCCTCATCCAAGCGTGAGTGGTCTAGAGCATCCCAGATTTAGAATTCACAGACCCAGGTTCTAATTTTGATTTGCTGCTAGATAGCTGAGTGATGCTAGACAGGTGCCATCAACTGCCTGGAGCTCACTGTCCTCCTCTCTAGAGATGATAGTTTAGAGTTTAAAGTGCGGTTCACGAAGCGTGGCCTCCCGACTGGCAGCTTGGGCACCACCTGGGCACTTGTCAGAAATGCAGATTCTCAGGCCCTGCCCCAGGCCTGCTAAATCAGAAATTCTAGACCAGAAATTTGTTTTTACCGGTGCTCCTGGTGATTCTGCTGTGCATCCTAAATTTGACAGCCACTGGCTTAGGGTGCAGGGTATGGGATGTAGAGTCAGCCTGCCTGGGTGCAAATCCAGCTGGTGACCTTGGGCAAGATCTCTCTAGGTCTCAGTTTCCTAACTGTCAAATGGAGATAAGATTAGACCCTACTTCAAAGGGTGGTGGTGATGATTATAAAGAGCTAAGCTCAGTCCTCAGCACAGCACAAGGGCTCAGTAAATGTTATTTCAATATGACCATTCAAGGCACAACTTACTAACTTTCTGTGATTCCTTAGTCTACATGACACCCCTTAGCAGGATCATCAGTGGCATTGCCCACATGCTTAGTTCAAGAATCCCCTTGGAGAATGTGATTAAAGCTATGGATTCTCTCTTTAGAAAAGTGGCATCTGTATGCACACACACAACATTTTGCTTAAAATTTCAGTTAATTCATGGATCACCCCCCAACTGGATTAATTTTATGTTCTCTGTAAATACATCCTGCTGATTCCCAGCTCCCTTCCCTGCCTAGTGAAGCCCTGTCTATCACTGGGGACCAATTACCAAAACCTGTGGATCCCACTCAGCCCTCTCCATGACAATGTTTTCTAAACTCAAAAACTGGAAAGCTTAAGTCACCGCTTGGAAGCAATGAGTTGCAATATTTGGAACTGAGAGTCTCATAGAAAACTTAATTATATTGTCACTGCCTTCTTAGGAACATAATCTTTATCCCATTACTATTACGTTGATTTTTAAGTTCCTAGAGAAACCACACCTACCTCCTGAAGGTCTTTACATCCTACATAGTACCCAGCTAGCAGGCCCTGCACTCTTGTTTAGGTTCCACCAAAAGCCCTAAACCAAGGATTTGGGTGCAGGTAGTTTATGTGGGATGTGATCGCAGGAAGTACAAGTATGATACAGGGAAGTAAGAAAAGCCAACTAAAGCAGACTACAGGCAGCTGGTGCTTTGTCCCACTGGTGACCCTCTGAGAAGCCATGTGGGACATGGCTCAAAATTCTCCCATCAGAGTTTAGGCAGACTGGAGCTTTATCCACAGGCTCTCACCTCCAAATGGTAGATAGTTGCCCCTAGTCAAGGTGGGCATTAATTCCATACATAGCTAGGCTTGCATGGAGAGTGCCTGACAGATCCCTCAAGTGGAGAAGAGAGAGACCCAGGTTTGATTTGGAAAGCTCTCAGTGGGCCAGGAACTCCCCACTGCTGCAGGCACATCATGTAGGTCCAGGGGATATTGGAAGGGACATCACTGAGGTCTGGTACAATGGACTTCTATTGAGTGCAATATCCTGATCCCTGGTCCTGGGCCCCTGTGGAGGCAGTTGTAGATTCAGAGGTCCTCAGGCAACAGAATTTGGGCTTGGCCTGCTAATGTACACCTAGAACAAGTCCTTTATATGATTCAAGCACTCATTTTCTCCTCTGTAAGACAGAAGAGCATCACAAATTTGTCTTGTGGAGTGGTCGTAATCATAGAGTAAAAATATGAAGTTCTATTCAACTGTGAGCTCTGATCACCTAGATCAAGTGGAGACAGTGGTCCCGAGACTTTGAGTGACTGACCTCATGGTACACTCATAAGAGCTGCTGCATGGTTGACTTGCAGGTATAAAATGCACATCTTCAGCATAACTGTGTGCCTGAAGCTTCACCTATTTATACTGAAGTAGCTTGAAAGTTGTCTTCTGGTTTTAATCTTTGCAAAGCATTAATAGGAAGAAAGCATTGGCCAACAAAAAGGCACTGAGCCCAGTGTTGCCTCTGCCTCACTGAGAATGGCCATAAGTGGCATCACCCTCTACTCCCCACTAGATGGAGATGGCATCGCATTTCTGGAGACTTCAAAACCCAGGCCTTCCTTATTTAGTTTATTGCAGCAGTGCTGTTTAAATATATATATATGTAGTTGTTTACTTACTTTCTAAGTATATGAGTAAATGAATATAATGTCAAAAAATATTAAAACATTCAGATACAGTCCCCCTTGGCCATAACACTAATAATCCCTGTCATCTCCCCAAAAGGACTATGGTTATGTCAATCCATCCAGGTCTTTGTTCGTTCATATACAAATAGTCCATTTAGAAATATAATTCTATAAATGTTGGTGTTTTAGCAAAATTTTTATCCTTCCCTGCATCTGCTACTGCCATTTTTTCTTGACAATATGCCATAGAGATGTCGGTGCAGAAAGATCTGTGCATTATACCTGCAATGGTTGAGTGCATGTGTCAGCTTGGCCAGGTTTTGGTATACTGTTGTTTGATCAAGAAAGTACTGGCCTGATTATTACTATAAGAGTATTTCATGGATTTAAATCAACAGTCAGTTAATTGTATCTATGACTGATTATGTCTACAATCAACTACAAAGCTTGCGTTCAGCAATGAGAATTGTCTCACCCAATCTGTTGAAGGTCTTAAAGGAAGAATTGATGGTCTCAGCAGTAAGAGAGAAGAATTTCCATCTGTACTTCAGCCAGCCAGATCTTCCTGGGGAATTCATCAAAAACCTTCATCTGAGTTCCCAACTAGCAGCTTACCCTATGAAATTCAAACTTGCCCAACCACATGACCTGATTCCTACAATAAATCCCATACTATTTACATTTCATATGTAATATTCACATTTTGTATAAATATTACATTATATATCTCCTGTCAGTTTTATTTCCTTGGAGAACCCTGACTAATGTAGTTCCTACAAAAAATTACCTACCTATGGAGAGCCAAAGTCAGGAGTGGGGGTAGGAGCAGTTGATCTAGCATGCAGGCAATAAGAGGATTCATTGTCTGTAGAGAATTTTGAAATAATAAAACCCACTTATTATCACCTTGCGCCATGCATGGACAATTCTAAATAATGTCTTCTCCTGCTGGCAGGCTGCTTCCAAGGCCTGCCTGCACCCCTTGGATCTCCACTGTTTATGGTGAGGAGAAAACATCATTCAACATTTCCCATTAATGATGGACATTTAAAGACTTTTTCATTGTTTTGGTATTAAAACAATGTTGCACAGAATATCACTGTGCAAACCTCTATACAGTACAAGGAGTAGAATTACCCATTTGAGAAATATAAGGATCTTAATTTTAAAATATATACTTGCCAGCTTTTGTTCAACCAAGATGGGAGCATCAATGCTCCAGAGATTCTATCCCCTTACAGAATCTTTGAACAACTAGCAATAACTGATAGAGATATCTTTCTCAAAACGCTGAAAAATAGTTAAAAATTTTGCAGTAACCAAAAAAGTGATGAGTCAAGGATACACACATTAAAAACACAGCTTGTGGTGCCCTTGCTGGCCTCTCCTCAGCATAGTATGGAACCAGCCTGAACTCCTATTGTGAGTCCCTGGCCTTGTTCTGGAGGAAGCAGAGTAACTCTTAAACACATCCTGGGGTGGCTGTGTGTCAGTGCCAGTGCCAGCCTGCCAGGTGGCAGCCTGAAGGACAGAACCATGACATTCATCTCTAGCTCACCCTCCAAAAGTTGCTGTGCAGGCCAGCTGGAGTCAGAGAGACATGGCCAAAGAGGAAGGTAGAGCAGAACTGAGGCCAAAGGGGGCTCAGAGAAGTGCAAGTGAAAAAGACAACCTACAATAGCTTGCTATGAAGATGGAGGATGGAGGCCATGAACCAAGGAATATGAGCAGCATCTAGAAGTTGAGAATGATTTTTCTCTATCAGCCAGAAAGGAAATGAGGTCCTCAGACCTACAACCACATGTAACTGAATTGTGCCAGCAACCTGGATAGTCTGGAAATGAATTCTTCCCTAAAAGCATCAAGGTGGATTGCAACTCTAGAAGTTAGCCTTGTGAAACCCAAGCCACACAATTCCTGGATTTCTGACCTACAGAAACATGAGAAAATAAATGGTGTTGTTCTATGCCATCTTTTCTTTCTGTCAGAGACACTTTTTAATGGATAATATATAAATATCTGCTGAAACTTCTCTATTCATTTTATAAATTAATTAGGCCCCAATATAAATGAGCAATGTTTCTAACATCCAATTTATCAACTTAGGCAAACTACTAGTTTACTGGTAGCATAATATGTTGTGCAATATGACATTTGAAGCAAACACATCTTTCAATTTTGTTTCAGCAAATATTTTCAATACAAATACCTATAGATTGATAGCCATTGGTTATTGATGGTGTCATTATGTTTGTATAGTGTGTGGGTTTGCTATCTACAACTACACATAAACAGGATGTTACGTATTTGCATGCAAAGTTGATAATATGATCTATGACACTGGTCACTGAATCACATCAAAGTATTCACACAACAATGACTTATGTCAGTGGCATAAGACAGATCGTATTCTTCCCAAAATAGACTTTCCTTAATATTTCCCTGACAGTGTGTAGCAAGGCAGGATGCAATGGGAATCAACTGCAGTCCTTACAATTATTTTCAAATTGTTTCCCTCCAATTCACAAAACATTTGTTTCATAACCAGCCAAACCACTGGCTTGTACATATTGTCTCTGTTTTGATATTACAATCATATGTTGCTTTAGGGGTATGAGGTTTTAGACCAAAACTGTACTATTATCCAAATATCTCCCTGTAGTTTTTTACACTAAAATTTAGGTTCCATACTGTTTTCATATGCCTTAAAACACATTCTTTATTTGGTTTCTACCCTGTCTTATGGATCAGAAAATACACTGTAGATTTTTACCAAAAGCTGACAAAGTTTTTGAATGACTGTTTTCTTATTACTGTTAATTTGGAAATGCAACTTAACATGAACACTTATTAAATTGCTCTTCTTGCCTACTTCTTATTAATAAAGGCTATATCTCCAAATCAAAAAAAAAAAAAAAAAGTTGCTGTGCAGGAAGAGGCAGCTTGCAGACAGCTAAAGCAGTATAAAAAACAATTAAATCCAAATGACCTGAGATAAAGTATTACCTTTAAGATTAGATATCTTAATATCTAATCACTAGGAGTGGAGAAGGCATATTGTCATGAGGAGTAGAGCAGATACATGGATTCCTGTAAACAGGGGAATTCCTAAGGCCTCAAGCTAGCACAAGCCCAGGGCAAGACATAGACTTAGAAAAGATGGAGAGAACTCCACACTGCATTTTAACCTTGGGTTGAACTTCCTGGTAGTGGGGCTAAACTCTGAAGGACAACACCAGCCAATGCAGAGCCAATTTGCAGACTGTGAAAGGTGGTTTTTTACCTTGGTCTGTTTGTTTTTGTTTTTTCCTGGCACTCAAGGAAAAATCTGTCATATCACTAGCTGGACACAAATTTAAGGAACAGATAGCTCAGGGACTAAATCCCAGAGTTGAAACATTAAAATATTAAAATGTACAACCTACAAAAAAGGTTACAAGACAAACAAAGAGACAGGAAATAATGGCCCATCCAAAGGAACAAGATAAAACTTCACAAACCATCAATGAAGAAGACCAGGCTTTGGACACACCAAACTAAAACTTTTTTTAATGAGCTTAAATATGCTAAAAAAGGATAAGGGATAATATGGAGAAAGAACTTAAAGCTATCAGGAAAATTATGAAGGAGAATATAAGGATTTCAAAAGAGATAGAAAATCTGTAAAAGAACCAAACAGAATTACAGGAATTGAAGACAATAATAACTAAAATAAATTCCCTAGAGGGCTTCAACAGTAGAATGGAAGTGGCAGAAGACAGGATCAGTGGACTCTAAGGCAAGGCTGAGAAATAGAAAGAAAAAAGAATGAAAAAAAGTGAACAGAGCCTAGGTGATCTGTGGGATACCATTAAGCTTACCAATATATGCAAATATGTGTCCCAGGAGGAGAAGAAAGAGAGAAAGAGATAAGGAATAATCAAAGAAATAATGGCAGAAATCTTCCCATGTAACAAAAATACACATTCAAAAGCCCAACAAACCCCAAACAGGATAAACTCAAAGAGAACCACCCCTCATCACAAGGTAGTCAAACTCTCAAAAGCCAAGAGAAATGAGAGAGTACTGAAAGCTGCAAGAGAAAAGTAGCATATTATGTACAAGGGAGCTCTATTAATATTGAGTGCCAATTTCTCATCAGAAACCAGGGAGGCAAGAAGACAGTGGAACAAATATTGAAAGAAAATAATTACCAACCAAGACTTTCATATCTTACAAAGCTGTCTATCAAAATGAGGGGAAGATTAAGACCTTCCAAGATAAACAAGAGTTAAGGGAATTCATGACCTCTAGACCTGCCCTACATGCAATACTAAAGGGAGTTCTTCAGGGTGAAAAGAAAGAAACTAGACTGAGGTTCAAAGTGGATTAAGAAATAAAGATCTCCCAGTAAAGGTAACCAACCATATGGGTAATTATAAATGCCTGTACTATTATACTGTATTTTTTAATTGGTAGCTCCACTTTTTATTTCTTACAGGTTAAACTAAAATGTAAATGCATGGAAAGCAAGACAAATTTATGATTTGGGATACACAATGTGTAGAGATATAATGTGTAACAAATACAGCAAAAGAAGTGGAGGGTGGAGTAATATAGGAACAGTGTTTGTGTAGGCTATTGAACCTAAGTTTTAAATCAAATCTGATTGCTACAGATTTGGGATGTTAAATTTAAGCCCCATGCTAACTGCAAAGAAAATATATGAAAAAAATGTATACAGAAGGAAATGAGAAGGATTACAGAATGGTATACTACAAAAACTAAAAGGAAGAGTAGGCATTAATGGAAGAATTGAGGGACAAAACAATGTAAGACTTACAATGACCAGATAGCAAAACGGCTGAAGAAAGTTGTGCATTATCAATAGTTACTTTAAATGTAAATAGATGTAACTCTCCAGTCAAAAGGCAGAGATTGGCAGAATGGATAGCAAAGCATGACCCAGCGATATACTGTTTAGAAAAGACTCACCTTATATTCAAAGACACAAGTCAGTTGAAAACAAAAGATTAGGAAAAAAATATGCCATGCAAATAGTAACTGAGAACTGGAGTAGCTAGACTATTAGATAAGATAGATTTTAATTAAAAACTATTACAAGGAACAAAATAAAGACACTAAATAATGGTAAAGGGGGCAAAACGACCAAAGGACACACAATTATAAATACATGTTCACCTAATGTCAGAGACCCAAAATCTATGAAGCAAATATTAACATATTTGAAGGGAGAAGTAGACAGTTCTACATTAATAGTAGGAGACCTAAATACACCTCTTTAAGTATTCCATGAATGTAGAAATGCAATAAGGAACTAGAAGACTTAAAGGTTACTATAAACCAACTCGACCTAACACACATGTGGAATGCTTCATTTAACGGTGCAGAATACACATTCTTCTCTACTGCATGTAGGTCATTCTCCAAGATAGACCATATGTCTCAGTAAATTTGTAAATATTGAAATCATGCAGTGTGTCTTCTCTGACCACAATGGAATGAAACTGTAAATCAGTAATGGAGAGATAACTGGAAAATTGACAAATATGTAAAAATTAAACAACAGATGCTTAAACAACGAATGGTTAAAGAAGAAATCACAAGGGAAATTAGAAAATACTTAGAGACAAATGAAAACAAAGACACAATATACTAAAATGTTTGGGATGCAACAAAGGCAGTGCTCAGAGGATTTATAGAGAGTTTACAGAGAAATTTATAGCTATGAATGCCTATATTTAAAAAGATCTCAGATTAATAACATAACTTTATATTCTGTGGGGAAAGAGCAAGGAGAAAGTAAACCCAAAATTAGCAGAAGAAAGTAAATAAGATTAGAGCAGAAATAAATGAAATTGAGATAATAAACAATATAATCAACAAAAGAAAAAATTGATTCTTTGTAAAAAATCAGTAAAATTGACAAACCATTAGGTACACTGACAGAACAAAAAAGGTAAGATACAAATAACTAAAATCAGAAGAGAAATGTTGATATCACTACTGATCTTACAAAAATAAAAAAGGTTATAAGAGAATATTATGAACAATTACACACCAAAAAACTTGATGATTAGAATAAATGGAAAAAACTCTTAGAAATACATTAATTACACAAATTGGCTCAAGAAGAAATAGAAAACACCAACAAACTTACAACAAGTACAATTTAGTCAGTTCTGATTCCAACTTGACTTCAATACTTGTGGATCCACATATATTCCTCCATCCCTCCCTTTTATGTTGTTTATGTCACAAATTACATCTTTACGCATTGTATGCCCACTAACTAAGATTTACTCTTGTTCTTAGTATATTTAAATTTTCAGTCTTATATGACATAAAATAGAGCATTACACTTGACAAATGAAATAATTCTGGCATATGTATTTACCCATATTATTTCTTATACCAGAGATCTCTATTCATCCAGCCTCAAGACACTGTCTAGTGTCCTTTCCTTTCAACATGGAAGATTCTCTTTAGCTTTACCCATAAGGCAGATCTAGTGGTAATGAATTACCTCAGTTTTTGTTTGTCCAGAAATATCTAAATTTATCCCTTATTTTTGAAGGACAACTTTGCTAAGCCATGTACCCTCTGTGGTTTATGTTGAGAAACTAAATGTCAATCTTATTAAGGTTTCCTTATATGTAGCATGCCACTTTGCTTGTGCTCTTTTTAAGATTCTGTCTTTGCTCTTATCATTGAAAAATTTGACCGTAAAATGTCTCAGGGCAGATCTGTGGAGTTTATCCTGCTTAGTATTCATTGAGCATCTTGGATTTGTATAGTCATACCTCTCATTGGACGTGGGATGTTTTCTGCCATTATTTCTTCAAATTTTTTTCTGTCCTCTCCCTTCTGAGATCCCCATGATGCATGTAATGGTGTGCTTGATAGGTCCTACCAGTTCCTTAGGCTCTGTTCATTTTCTTTTTTCATTCTGCTCCTCAACCCATTCAGTTGTTTAGTCTTCAAGGTTGCTGAGCCTTTCTTTTACCTACTATAATCTGCTCCTGAACATTTCTCTTGGAATTTTCACTTCAATTATTGTACTTTTGAGTTCCAAAATTTCCATTTGGTTCTTCTTTATAATTTCTATCTCATTATTGAAATTCTCTTTTTCCATATAATGTTTCCCTGATTTCTTCTATTTCTGTGTCCATGTTTTCTTTAGTTCATAATTGATTCACTATTTACAAGTGTTGTTCCAAGGTCTTTGATGTGTAATTCCAGAGACCATGCATCCTCAAGAATGTTTTCTGTCAGATATTTTTTTTTCCCATGACCTGGCCATACTTTCCTGACTCCTTATTATGTTTTGAAACTTTTTTCAACACATAAATGTTGAGAAATGGACATTCTATTATGTTATGGTCACTCTGGAAATCTAGTTCTTCTATTCTTCAATCTTAACGCTAAGATCAAGACAAAGAAAAAAAAGGAAGGAAAGGAAGAGAGCAAGAAGGAAAAAAAATGAAAAATAAAAAATACTAACAGACCCCCAAAAAATAAATAAACAAGAAAAAAAGAATGAAATGCACTGCCTCTCCAAGTCTCTTTTTACATGGTAGTAGAAATCCAGAAGCAGCTGCTTTTCAGACTGAAACCTAGGCCAGCATCCCTGCTCATCCCTTAGAGATCACCCAGACCCAAAAAATACAAAATAGAGAAAGAAACAAAACCTCTGAAAAAAAAAAAAAAAACAGAAAAAGAGAAAGAGGTGCACAGGCTTTTTATGTCCCTGTAGATGAAAGGCCAGAATGAACTGCTTCTGAGAGAAACCAAGGCTAGCTAGCATCTGACTGGGCTCTCAAGTCTGAAAGACTAAACCACGGAAGAAAGAGAGAGAAGAAAACCAATCAATAAAAAAGGGTTCTGGATCTTTAAATCCTGGTAGATGCAGGGTGAGGCCAAAAGCCACAGCTGCAGAAAGGACTGAAACCAATGCCAAGTCTCTGTTGTGCCCCAAGGGATCTGTCAGACCAGGGAACACCCACACCCAGAAGGAAAAAGAAAAAACAAAAAACAAAAACCACTCGCTCCTTATGACCAGGTGGGTGTTGGTGGGAGACTGAAAGCACTGCAGCCCAAAAGGCTGAAACTGAGGCCAGCTTCCGTGCTGCTCCCTCACAGATCCCCAGACCAATCTCAATAACCCCAACTTTCAGAAGAGAAGATGTCCTCTGCCTGTCCTGCCTCAGCCTGCCAGGTCCAGGCTGCTTTGCCGCAGCTGCAGCATTTCTGTAATCTCTGCCACTGGGATGAGCATTGGGGCTGGTCCCTGGTTGTGCCTTCACTTAAAAGAGCTGAACTCTCAGCAGCCTCTCACTTTCCCTGACGCTGCTGTAGTTGTCCTAAATGTCCATTCTGGTTACAGGGTTACCATCTAGTTAATTCTAGTCTCTTTTCCAGCGCCTTCATTTTTCTAGTGATGGGAGAGATTTATAAAACTTCCTACTCTGCCATTTTGTGCCTGTGCTTTCTGTTGTGTTGGCTTTTGATAATGATTTTTACATCTGTGCTTGTGGAATCATCCCTTCTGGGTGTCAGATCCATATGCAAATGATTACAAAGACTTCTGTGAATTCCAGAGCCATCCCTCAGCATTAATATGATTCTTGAAGATCAAATAAAACTTGAGATACACCTTGATAATGTTTAGGATCAAGAGTCTACTCAGGTCTCACTGCTTCCAATTTCCTTTGCCTTATGACTCAACTTCATCCAAATCAGGTGAGCGACCATCCTCATCAACCCCTCCTATGTGTGTTATAATTATCTAGTAAGGTGTTCCTCTCCCTACCACACAGTGAACCCCACGGTGTCACACTTACTTTGCGCCCCAGGAGCCAGCACATAGTCGATGCTCAATGTGTGTTTGCTGAGTATGAATGAAACCACAGTTGACTAATTCTTCCAAAGTTCTCATGTGGTTTGGAAACAGATATGGAACATGAACTGGTCATGCTAAGCTGGCCTCCTCTTTTTAGTGAACTATTTTAGCCTTGCAAATTAGTGTTTCACAGACTGTGTGTCCAAGGAATAATTAGACCAAAGCTGAAGCAAAGTAAAAGAAAATTAAGATGAATTGACAATTCAGTGTGTTAAATCTGTTGAAAGATATGATAAGGGCAGGCCACTAGGTGTGAGTTTATAGCCAGTTGCCGGCTTCCTGGCTGGTAGAGTGCATTCCATGAGAGCAACAATAAAAATGTTTGAAAGATAAAGCCAGATTCCTTAGGCTGACATTTAACCCTCTGCAGTCTAGCCAAGTCCTTTCTTTTCCATGCTCTGAGCTTTATTCCTTGAGCTGAGCCAAGCAATTGTATGCGCTCTGGGTCTTGCTGATCTTGATACTTCTTCATCAAGAAGGTTTGCCCGCATCTCTACATATTAATAGTTTTCTCATCTTTCAAGAGCCTGCTCAGGGACTGGTCTTCCCGTGGAGCTTCGTAGCACCCCCTGGTAAAGGGATACCTTCTTCTCAAGCATGCTTGGGAGTACCAGTCATCTCTCATGAAGCCCTCATAACTGATTCTCTCTCAGGACCAGAAAAAAAATCACTCCCAAAGGACCCTTTTTATTTTATCAATCCAGTTCTTTTTTTTTTTCATTTTTGCATCATCTGTTTTCTTCTAATCACCTTTGTATAGACATCTGCCTTCAGCAGATCCAGTAAATTTGATGTACAGACATCACAAGGGATCAAATAATCTGTCACACATCCTTTTAGCAAAACAGGATGGTGCTCGTTCTTGTTACAAATAGTGTATGATGAAGTAAGTCCTTCCTGTTGAATGGCTAACTGGATGAAAATACCCTATTTCCTTTTTACCCTTAGTAATGTTTGTTTACACATCAATTCTTGGGTTTGAGAAAATTAATCTAGCCCCCTGTCGTCTGAAGACTCATCATCTGAGATTGCATGCATGCAGTCAATTTCACTAAAGAGCTCTCCCCTTCTCTTTACATTTATCTTCTGTCACCTGATAATTATGAAACATTCTCTGTCAATTTTCTTCTCTTTGCCCTTATGAAAAATTTTGAAATCTCAGCTGTGTTCAATGAAAGCTAAAAGCAGACTCAAAATAGTGATGATTTATTTCATTATTGAATCATCCTTCTAGGCAATTCTGTCATTCTACTGTTTTCTTATTATTTTAGTCTGTTACCATAGTCAGGAATAACTGATGAGTAACAGTGGAATAATTCCCAACATGACAAAATAGCAAAATATTTAAAGAGATGAGAAAAATAAAATCACAAAGATTTCATCATGTATCTTAGATTTATAAACTGGTCCAAAGAACCTAGAAAGATAAAATGAGTTTTTTTCCTATTCTTTAAAGTAAGTACACTTTCCGTTTGTTCTTTGGAAGATCTCTAAAATGAAATTAAAGGCACGAAATATCTAGCCTTTGCAGATAATAGAATAACTTAAAGAGGAAATTCAAAAACCAAAATTGGGTCCAGTGGAGTCAGAATGCTTTACCTTTTAAAATTCCATACCTATATGTACAAATAAAAGTCACAATCGCCATGTCTCCCCAGAGTCCCTTAGGCCTGGTAAGGACTTTGCTCATTGAACAAATTTAGGAGATACTCACTGAACAGATGGTAGGAGCAAGCAATGTAATTATTAAACTGGAACTGAAATTACTAAGGTAATGTCACGTACAATTCCTTATATAGGAGCAAGGCCCTTGCACTATCTCAAAATCATTGCCGTTTGTCTAGAATACTGTTATTCCTTCTCTCCCTTTTAGCTGAGTTATTGTTATACACACTTTGAATCTCAACTCAAAGTTTACTTCCACGGGGACACCTTCCCCAACCCACAGCCTCTCCTGTCAGCTGCCCCTTCATGGGCTCCAGGGGTTCCCTGACTTCTCCTCTGCCCTGGCCACCGTGCCAGTTATATGTAAAGATCCATGTGCTCTCACAATGAGTGTGCCTCTCCTCCCCTGCCCTCTAAGTGCCACGGGGGCAGCGGCCAGCCAGGTTCAGTCAGTGTTGCTTATCAGAACTGTCCATGTGGATGCTCAGTAAGTATTTATGAGTGAAAAAACAGAATGGGTTCAAACACTTTTCTGAACCCAGATGCTCACCTGAATCCTTTAACAAACTG
The DNA here is from genome assembly GCF_023851605.1 of Tamandua tetradactyla. Classification (NCBI taxonomy): domain Eukaryota; kingdom Metazoa; phylum Chordata; class Mammalia; order Pilosa; family Myrmecophagidae; genus Tamandua; species Tamandua tetradactyla. The sequence continues at coordinate 47,021,388 of NC_135341.1, read as the reverse complement.
CTGAAATGCACACATTTGAGAAAGTAAAGGGGAAAAATTAAAGCCCCATCTGTAGAAAGCACATCGGGTGAGAGAGCTGTTACTTTCCTGGACCGTCTGTTCTTTCAGGGGTTATTGGGAACCACAAGCAACCTGACGGTAGCAGAGGGGTCCCCAACTTCTCATTCTGATTTTCATTTAGGTGCTGGGTGATTTATCAGAGGCCAACATCACCAGTGAGGCTCGGTACCCCAGGACCAGTGCAAGCACCACTGAGGAGAAACTGAGAAACAGGTTGTACGAGTTAGCAATGAAAATGGGTGAGAAGGAGACTTCTTCAGGGGAAGACCAGGAGTCTGAGCCCAAGACCGAATCTGAGACCCAGAAAGAAAGTGTGTCCTCTGAAGACAACAGCCAGAGTGTGCAGGAAGAGCTGAAGAAGGTAAGAGCTATGAAACCACCTTCAGACAGTTTGAGTTTCCACAGCTAGGGTATTGGGAAAAGGTTCTATATCTGTGCAGAGGTGTGCCTGGTCCCAGAGAGTTCCTTCTAAAATGCCCATCCCCGTACACTTGGGAGTGCCTGAGAGAACCCTTCTTGATTAATACTGAGTGGTGTAATCAGAAGAACAGGCCCATGGAGGTCACCCAAGGCTTCTTAGCTCCTTCCAAGAGCCTTCAAGACAGCCCTTCAGGTTTTGGTTTGTTTTTTGTTTCTTGTTTTTTTGTATACTGTACGGCAGGGTCACATTTCATTCTTTTTCCATGCGAGTATCTTGTTATTGCAGCACCATTTGTTGAATTTTTGTTTGGTTCATTTTATGTGTGTTTGTTTCCTTGTTTGTTTGGGCAGTGCATGGACTGGGAATCGAACCCGGGTCTCCCACATGGCAGGTGATAATTCTACCACTGAACTGCCCTTGGACCTCCTCCTTCAGTTTTGAGTGTAATTTAGTGCCTCTCACATTTGTTGAGTGCCTCCTCTGTGCCTGAGCTTTGCAAATGTTAATTAGCTCATTTAACAAAAAACCTTTCAAGAAGAGGCAGCCCCTTTTTGCAGATGAGAAAACTGAAGCTGAGTAGCTGAGTCATGAAGATACCTGCCCAAAGCCCACAGCTGGTAAGTTTCAGAGCTGGGGCTGGGACACAAACCTGCTTAGTCTCAAATCACAGCTCCTTCCTCTACAACAAACCACCTCCTCTTTAACTCACATAAGGTTTTGTCTGAGAATGTCTAGATTTCTTTGCACTTGTGACACTCTCAATATGAAAAATTCCGTTTCATCGTTAGAGCAATGTTTCCAATGGAGAAAAATCTCCCAATTTTTTTCCCTTCTGAGAGCATCCTGTGTATACACAGACAAGTTGGTGGTAACTCCCGTGCCTGGGCAAATGAGTCCCTTTCATCAGTTTATTAGCAGAGCTGGTGTCCTACAGAGGAGCCCAGCCAACCCAAGAATGACCATAGGTGGCCATGAGCAGGCCCAGAAGGAAATGGGGACCATCCCTCCACCCTTCAGACTCTGCCTCGCACTCCCTCTCACCCCACCTTCCATAACCATTGAGTCCTCACCCACGCATCTGCTGGGCCCCTACCTGTGGCCAGCATGCATCCCTTTCCTTTGCCATTTGCATGGGTTGGAGAGCCTTGCTTGGCTTCCACAGGCAGCCCTTGGCAGACAATCATGGGGCTATGGGCTCCAACCTATTGCTTCATCTGTGGTAAAGGGTTCTGTTCCTCTGTATTATTTGAGCTGATGCCGCATTACAGTCACATTTGTCTGCAGGGGCTGAAAACTGAAAAATATCACATTATTTCATAGGCTAGCCCTGCATCCTATGGTTTTGTTGCCTAATGGTCTCAGGGCCTCAAAATTCACTCCACATTAGAGGCATATCAGGCCACGCCGAGTCCTAAACTCCCACTCCCACCCCACGACGGCCTGCAGGCCTCAGCTCCTAGATGCACAGCCCCAACCTGAACTGTGCTTTCCTGAGCACAATATGAATATGGGGAAAGAAGAGCCACCTGGGCATGAGGGGGGAATCCTAGGGACTTGGACAAGGTCCCCCTCTTGTCCCATGTCCTCAGTGAGAAGAAATCAGGAGATTCACTTTTATTCAAACCCTCAACAGTGTCAACTTCTCAATGTTCAAGCCTTCCCCCAACTCACCATGAATTAATGAATTAGATATTCAGCCCAGTATCACCCTCTACATGTAAAAATCCAAACAAAAGATAATTAGTATATGTTCACCATCAGGCATGGGCTTCTCTGGCTAAAGGCAGTAGAAATATAGGTTTATATATTAAAAATTATTTAGAGATAGAATGGTATAGAAATAGGATTAAACTGTGTTTGAAATACAGCATGCAATTTGTAAACTCTGTGGACTTTGGTTAATTTCTTAACTCACTAGTACTGCTTAGAAGAAGCCAATATCATTTCTTGCCTGTCCTATTTTCCCTCCTCCCAACCTGGTCTCCTTGACTCTCTAGGCCCTTCTTGGTCCCTCTAGTTCTTCCTCCAATCTGCAGCTTGAGGTCCCTGCAGTCCCAGTATTTGCCCACAGCATGTCCGCAAGCCCCTGTCTGTCTTGTATATGTGGGGTGGGGGGGTGGGGTAATTGATCCCTAGGACCCAGGCAGGTCTTCATTGTTAGTGGGATCAACATACCGTGGCCTCATCTGTAACATGGGGATAATCATACACCCTTACAGAGTTGTAAGGATTGAATTATGTAATGTAGGATTTAGCACAGAGTGGAGCCCAGCAAATGTTAATTACCATATCCCCTTTAACAATCTCATGGAAAATAAACTTCACTGTCATGAAATATCATCCATCTGCTGGCACTGAAGGAACGGCTCAGTGCCAATTTGCAATCAACACTTGCAGTGTCAACCTGTAGCTCTGTAACCACATTTGGTGTTTCTTTATGCTATGCAGAGAATAAGCGGGGAAAGCACTGCATAGGAATCCCAGGTCCCCAACTTCAGGATCAGAGTAGCTGCTCTCTAACCCTGTGATCTAACCATAGTTAGTGTGCACAACACACACACACACACACACATGGCCTATTTGAGGGGTGGGTCTGGGCTTAGCATAACTATTCCAGAAGCTGTCTATGCTCAGCCCTCTTCTCTTTGGCTTATCGGTGCACATTGGCCCGAAGTCTAGCTGCCTGGGGGCTTTCCTGGCTGCAGGAATCCCTTTTCCTGAGCAGAAGGCAGGCTGGAAAGGCCAGAGAAATAATACTCCCCGGGAGCAGCCTCAACCATGACCAATGGGAAGAGTGTGTCCAACAGGGTCAATAAGCCAGTTCCTTTTTTGGCCAGAGAACAGGGGGTGACTCTGAGGCAGGTCTCATGCATTGACTCCCAGAGTGCCTCAGCACATTTAGCTCTAGGCCCAACAGTGATAAACTTCTTAAAGAGGCATTCTTTATTGGCTCCCTTCCCTTCAGTGTCTCATTTCCCCACTCCTTTACCACAGTTTCCTACAGTTACCTCCCGAATAAACTATAGGTACTTAAATCCTTGTCTCCAGATTTGCTTCTGGGGGAAAGCACCAAACAGGAGAAAATGGAGAGTCCCTAATTCACAAACACTCCTTTCATTATTGTAAATAGCAGTGAGAAAATCCAAGTGCCCAGCTGGCTGCTATTTGTCCTTCCTTGACCAAGAGGAGTCTTGCTTTATACCAAGAGGAAGAGCTTAATCCAGACTTCATGTGTCTCTCCTGCCTCCACCACTGACCCTGATTTCTGGGACCAAAGGAGAGGAGCATGCATGTTTCCATGGAAATAGTGTTATCAATGGCAATTCGGTACCCTTGGTATGATATCTCACCTAGGAACCGGAGCTTTAGGGTCCTGTCCAGCAACACCAGAGCCATTTTAGAAACGCTATTTTTCTTGATTAAAGTTGGCCCCTTGCTATGGGCAGAATTGTCCCTACAGTTGGCTTAAATGTCCTACTTTGGCTGTGTGTTGGAGACCCAGTGATAAATCAGGGAGGACATTGCCATCTGAATTTCAATTAGCCAAAGAACAAACTTCTAGAGCTTGGGTCTAGCCCAAAAACCTCTTGGGAATTGTGTTTCTAAAGGGTCTTGATTTTTCTTCAATTAAGTGTGTGGTTTCCATCAAACCTCAGCTCTCCAAGCCATATGGCCCTCCGAGCCCAGGAGTGAGCACTCAATTCTTTACCACCAGCAGCAGGTGGCCATGCCAGTGGTTCTGGGAGAAAGTCTTGGTTCACATGGTTCTTAGAACCACTTTCCCTACAGGGATGCAGGCGCTGCACTTCTGAAAGAGGGATGCAGAGAAGGACCAAGAACTTCTGGCCTGGAGTTTGTAGACTACATTCAGGGGCTGCATCACCCACAACCCCCCTTTTCAGTCCTGGAGAGATGCTCCCCAGGGTCCTTTCTGACTCTAAAATTCTGTGGTTCTAGATGTGTAATGGACTAAATAGGTTGTTGTTTCCTGACCCAAGTGTCATTTATAACATTGTTTCTACTATGAAAGATTCCTCCACGTCAAACTTTTAGAACATGAATATTTTTTCAAGACTCAAGTTAGTAAATTCCTGCATCATAGCCAAGTTAGTAAGGCCAGTGCCCTGAAAGCATTTTTATTAAAAGTTTTTTTTATTAAATATCACTGATAACTGAGACATTGTGCTTTATTGTCACAAAGGAGTCATAGACGGTGACTATTTACAGTCTCATGAAAGAACCCAGGCTAATAAATGTCTTTGTCCCTAAACAAGAAACTAACTTATCCTCTAATGGCCCCTACCTGTTTAAAAGTCAAGCCACATGGAAACACAATCCCAGTCAGTGGTCAAGGAAACAGATTTATTGACTTGGGTTTCTGAAGTTTAATATGCTTTTGGTTGGTATCATGATGTGAACATAAAAGAGAGTTCGTGTGTGTCTCACCCTCCCAAAACATTCCCATTCACATGAAGATACAATGTGCTTCATCCCAGGTAGCATTTTGTCCCAGAATAGCGTCTTCATCTGTGCCTGGTACTACAGTCAATATAGGGTTAGGTACCAGTGTGTATCTTACAAGCTACACTGATCTTAATAGGTCTTATGCCTCTTTAGAAATTAACCCTTCTTTTCTAACTTTCTGTTTAACTGCTGGCCTAGGAAAAAAGAGAAGCGTTAGCTGTCCAATTAGAGCTCTTATCCACAGTGCTTGAACAGGTGAGGCTTCATTTCACTCATGATGTCAGTGGTATTATTGATTCTCACAAATTGTGTACTGTGTGTGTGTTGTATGAATGTGTATAGGGAAGGACCTACCTGGATGAGGAAACAAGAGTTCCAGGTTATCTTATGGATCACTGGGGCTTCAAACAAACATCTTCCTCTCTAGGCAAAAAATGAACTGAGGGCTGGAGAAAGACCTCTCTGAATCCCAATGCAAAGATTCCCTAAGGCCTCTGTTAAAATGCTGGTGTTACCTGAAAGACCATTATTAAGGAAAGCAGATACTGTCTCAGCCACAGCAGTAGGATGGGACATAGAACAGATATGGTTTAATGAGAGAAAGGCAGAGGAGCTCTGGAAGCTTGTGAGTAGAACAGTATAGAAACTGAGGTACTGGCAGAGCTCTGGCCCCACAGAAGCCCTCAAGAGGGAGCAGATGGGAACAAGGAAAATGACAAGAAAGACGAGGCAAAAAGATACTGTGGCTGAGGCACTGCAGATTAAACAGGATTGAGCCCTTGGAGAATGTTTCTGGATAGACAGAATATAAAAACAAAAGAAGGAAACAAAAGCAGGGAGGGAGAAAGGAACTATATCCCAAAGTCCTAAATAAAGTGTTTGCAACCTGAATTTTGCAATATTAAGAGAATCACATGCCTTAACTAATATGTTTTATTCTGAGAACTCAAAATGATGTTTAATAACACGAAACTCCACTGTTACAATATATCATTTAGTAAGTACTGTTGTTTAAAAGCTCATGATAATCTCAACCAATGCCAAAATGGCCCTTGGAAACATTCCACATATTCCATTTTAAAAAATAGAAAGATAAAGAACTCTCAGTGGACAAGTAAAAAAAAAGATAATTCTATAACACAAAGAATATCCATTCCAGAACATTCATATCACCACAATGAAATCCTGGAACATTTTTTCCCAGATAACTCATTTTGAATATCAAAAATATCATGGAAAAAATGTATCATGGACATCATAATGTTTTACTATTGGTTAAGAATATGTGTGACAAAGAATTATGAAAAGAAAAGCCTTTGTATTATTGAATATTTTGTCATCAAAATAACATGCACATGGAATACTCACATGGAAAAAGAATGTAATGTGACCCCCACCATACAGCATACAAAAAAAAATTGAAAAACAATAAATGCATGGTTTTAAGATTTGTTTTAAGTGAGGCAAGGAGTCCTGGATGGTCGGGACCTCTCCAACCAAGTGTCTTTGGGGCTGAGACTTCAAGGACAAAAAGGGAAATATCGGGCAGAGACCTAAAGGAAGGCCTGTCCAGTGCAAAGGCCCTAAGGTACAAATGACTGACAAGTTCAAGGAAGAGATCAAGAGGCAGGATAGCTGCAGCAATGTGGCCAGTAGAGAGAGAGGCTAGGGGCCAACGCAAGCAGGACCTTGTGAGCCGTGAAGCAAGTTTAGTTTGTGTTTTGGGTGAGATGGGAAAGGTTTAAGCAGAAAAGTAGAAAGGAGGATACGACATATATCATAGATCACTCTGGTTGCTATGGGCTACCTCCTTTCTGAGTGATTTCACTTTTTACTGGGCTTCTGCAGAGTCAAGAACTTGCCCTGAAGGGTACCGACCAGCAGTGGGGAAGTGTTTCCAAGTGATAGCATAAGTTTATTCTGAAGAGCAGCCAGTATGAAAAAGCAAAAAGGATTGGTGACCAGGATCACCTCCTCTGCTAAGAAAGGAACTCCTGCTTCTTCTATACCTGCCAGGGCAGTCTTCAGTCAAAGGTAATCCTCTCAGGCAGGTGGCATGCGCCAAGCAACAGTGGACCCAACTGAGAAGGAGCAAGAAAATGACCTCAGAGAAGTTCATACAGATCATTTGGTTTAATTCTGAAACTTAACTGCAGATGGTAATATTTTAAAATTCCGTTTCTATAATCACCATGTTAAAAAATAATAAAACCTTCTTCCCTAAATGGCCTTGGCCATCAAGACCTAGATGATTTAAGAACCCAACCCTTCCTAGAGGTCAGTTCTCCACTAACTTCTGTAATGTTTGATTGATTCCATTTATTGCATATGCTAATGTATTAAGTTCATGCTCCAATTCCTTTCCACAGGTCTATGCCACCCTCTTTCATTGAACAGAGCATGAGTCTGTCCATGGAGAATGTACTTTGACAGGTTTTAGTGGCGGCACCAGACTGCCTTATGTTTCTTGAGAGCTGAATCATATCTGCATTGGATTTTTCTAGCAGATTTCTGTCAACTATTTAGGAGGACATATGGAGTTTCTTTTCTTACCTTTGAAAAGGAGGAATACATAAAATCAGAGCATTTGGACGAATTTTCTTGCTTGTTCTAGGAGTTTGATGGGAGTATTTTTATGAAGCCAAGACAGTATTTGTAATATGAGGACAGAAAACTAATGAGCAGACTGTGAAGTCTGGATTGCACTGAAAGCAGATAGAATGCATTCTTTTTGACTGATTTTCCTTGGCTGCTCAAGATAGGTAGGCTTTGTAAGTCTCAGACAGGAACTCATCACTCAGTAGTTCTCACAGTTCTGTGATTGTGGCTTGGTCTAGGGTGGGTCAAATCAATGAGCTTTTTCTGGTCAATGTCAGTTGGTGGAGGCTGTGGCATGACATGAAGGTTCCCTGTGCTGGTGGGGGCCAGCAATCTTTGGGATTCCCTGGCTTGTAGCTGCTTCACTCCAATATCCGTCTGTTGTGGCACAGCTTTCTCCTTGTGTGTCTCTGTGTATCTGTCTTTTCTTTCTGTGAGGGTGCCAGCACTGAGGTAGAGCTGACCCTAACCCAGTGTAAGCTCGTCTTAACTAATTACATCTGCAAAGACTCTATTTCCAAATAAGGTCCCAATCTGAGGTTCCAGGTAGACATGGGTTTTGGAGGGACACTGTTCAGCCCAGGACAAAGACAAAAGTCTGTGGGCTCGAATCCCAGCTCTATATCTTTTTCACTGAGCCATGATTTCTTCATCTCTAAAGACCAAATTAAAAGAGCAACCATGTAGAATTGTTAGGTGAAATAATGAGAAGGCTGAACTCATGCCTGGCTCAGGATGAACCCATATTAATTGTAAATTCACCTTCTTCCTTTCTCTTCTCTCCCCCTCCTAAAAGAGTCTCTCAAGAACAACACCGGGCAGGGGGAGAAGGTGACCCATATTTGTGTCATGCAGCTTGAACTGCTGAAAGGCCCTGTTACTCTTCTTGTAGTTCTTCCATGAGAGCCACCCCTTTGTGCAAAAAAGATGGCTTTAGAAAACCCCTAATAAAGTTATCTCTGTTGCTTGGGATGCCCACTGTACCCTATTAGCATCCTAAGGTGCACTCATTTTTCACAGGGCTGAAGGGAGAGCTTCCACCAGTTTCTCATTTTTATTAAGGCCAACTATGAAGACTATTCTTCCTCCAAGTCCCTGCTCAGGAAACTTGGCTTTGAAAGTAATGCATTTAAAATAAAGTTTAATCAAATAACTTGGAGACTGTTCCATTTCAACATTTTGTAATCACTCAGTCTCTTGAATTGTTGGAGAAGAAGCTTTGAAATATTATCTTTTTCCATGTTTCATGGCCCAAATGAACCCTTCTTTCCCTCCTGGTGTTTAAATATCCTTTAATGGTATCAGTAACTTCTGTATCACCCAGCTGGAAAGTACAGCAGCGCCTTGCCTTCTCCCCCTTCTTCTCTCAACAGCCACAGTCTTCCCTCAGTTCTGCTTCCAAAATATTGGACCCGACACCTTTTATCCCCATGGCAGCTGCCCCACCTCAGGCCCTCGTGACCTTTGTTCTGAGCTGCGGTCATGATTTCTTACACGTTCTCTCTGCCTCTAATTTTGCCCAGCCCTAAATCTGTTCCTCCTGGCAGCCAGAATTAGCTTTCTAAAGCACAGTCTTGCTCATGCTGGCCTGTTAAGAGCCTTGGCTTTGAACTCAGGCAGACATGGATGCAAATCCCAGCTCCAGCAGGGCAAATCGTGTCACTTCTCTAAGCCCCATTTCCTCATCTGTAAAGGAGAGTGCTCACAGTACCCACATCATACTGTGGTTATGAGAGTTAAATGAGGCAGTGCAAATAATGTGCATATCCTGGAAGCTGGCATGCAGTAAGTGCTCAGTAAATGACAGCTGTTGATGAGCACAACAAAAACCTGCTGTGGCACCTCATTTGCCTCAGTACAGAACCCAAACTCCTGAGCCTGGCTTTCAGGATGCTGGAAGACCCAGCCCCTCCCTTTTCCCATTTGTCTCCCACTTTGCTCCCTAGCTGTAATGCCACTTACTATACACACTGTGGGGTCCTATCTCCAAAACCGGTCTTCTTACATCCTTCAGCCTGAATTACACTTTCTGCTTCTCTGTTTCTTAACACCTTCTCATACTTCAGGGCTGTCTTAGTTTTCCAGGGCTACTTTGACAAGTAGCACACAATGGGTTGGCTAAGCAAAATGAACTTATAGTCTCATGGTTTTGGAGGGCTAGAAGTCCAGAATCAAGGGTCTCAACAGGCCACACTGTCTCCCGGAGTCTGTAGTGTTTTGGTGGTGGCTTGCCACAATCCTTGGGGTTCCCTGGCTTACACATCTGCCTCCATCACATGGTGATTCCCTTTGGTCTTCTCCTGTAGCATTCTCTGACTGCCTGCATCCATATTTTCTCTAGTAATATGGATTAAAGCCCACTCTGATTCAATTTGGCCTTATCTATACAGGATCTTTAAAAAATCCATTCAGAAATGAGCCCACACCTTGATAATAACATCTTCAGAAATCTTACTGCAAAATGGATTCACATGCAGGCAGATTAAGACTTGAACATGTCTTTGTGGGGTACATGATTCAGTATCTAGCTAAGGCGTACTAACCCCAAGGTCACATACTTATTGGAACCTGGCTGTCCCCTCTACAGGGTAGGGCTCATCTTCTGCTACCTGCTGTTGGCCTTCCTGCCCCTCTCTCCAGGTTGTAGCTCTCTGGAAACAGGAACCTGGCTTACTCATCTCAGTTTCCCCTGCAATGTCCTGGCTTAGAGTAGACATTTGCCAAAGGCTTGAATCAAATTAGTGATGATGAGAATTGGTTGATGATGCTTGAGGGTTTGGTTTGTTCAGTTTCTGAGCTAGGCAATGGATATCTTGGTTTTATTGCATATCAGTATGCAAGGTTGACTCTGCTCCCAACAAAAGGGAAAAGCATGATCCTTTGTCTCTTTTTCCATACTCTTATTAAAACTGGGAAGCAAAGAGTTAGCAGCAAATTAGAACTTTTTTTTGGTAATGCAAAGTAAAAAACATTCTTTAAAACACCAGTAGCTGGGCTGTGCGATGGTGGCTCAGTAGCAGAGTTCTCACCTGCCATGCTGGAGACCCAGGTTTGATTCTGGATTCTTGCCCATGCAAAAAACAATAATACCAAGTAACCTAGGAAACATGTTCGAAGAGCTCTGAACACAATGAGAGGCATCTAATCAACCTGTACGTCACATAGACCCAGGAAATGACCTGCAGGTCAAGAGGGAGGAAGTTTGGGGAGTGACCGACAGCTCTAGACCCAGACAGTCTCATGGGCTCATGAATGGCCCTCCCATAGTGGCCAACTCAGAGCCATCATTGATGTCTGGGGCCATCACAGCCCCGAGAGAACGGAGCACCCCAGGCCAATTGTTGCCCAGATCCATCGCCCTGCCCAGGTGCTTACTGTAAGAGGGGCTACAGATCAGCAAACCCAGGGCTGCCTTATGACTTTCATTACTCAGGCACTTTTGCCATTGTTGGTCCATTCTTCCATAAAGTTAAAAATCATGTTTTATAACTGTGTTGGTATGAAGATGAATATATTAACATTATATATTAAAACATGTGCTTCAACCCAAGTTTGGTTTTATCCCTTTGGCTTTGAAAGGAAACAAAACATTTCCATGGGCCCCTAAATGAATGGTGGGCCCTAGTTACTATGCCTGCTGTGCCTAATGGGCAGGGAAACCCTTTGCCAAGACTCTGCTGAAGTGGCAGCCTCTCACCACTGCCACTCCCTGTTTCACAGATCACCCCTGTGGACCCCAAAACATACTACTTGCTTCATTATTTCACAAAAACCCTAGTGTCATTGCCCCTTCAGCTTCTACTTGTTTGCCATTTTGTTCCTGTTATTGATGTTTGAGCAGTCACAGAGGCTGAACTAGAAAATTCCTTGTCTCCTTCTTTTGCCACAGATACATGTACTTATTACTTAATCTCAAGGCTTCCTTTCACATGTTACATCAAGTCACATAAATGGATATCTGGGGCCCCTGGTACAGCCCCTCTTCATTGTACATAGCCAAAAAGGGCATCTCAGTTTTTGCCCAGTTGAAATGGACAGACACACAAGAATGCCGAAGTGCAAAGGTACAGTTGGGACTGGAATCAGCCATCTTTGATTCCAAAGTCTCTTTCTATTAAACATCTGATGTTTGGAACATGGTCAAGCTAATCACATGTTTGCAAGCTTGAAATATTCTGATAAGGAGCCTTCCCAATGATTCTAACTCAAAATGAGTTGCATTGCTTTGTCTAACACAAAGCCTTGAAATAAATAATGAGGCTGGAAAAATCTCAGGGGAATTTGCAAGGACTGCTGATAAGCAGGTATATCTAATGTTTAGGATGGAAACATTTTCTTCTTTAGAATTCTATAGGCTCAGAATCTCTTCTTCCCTCACAAACACCTTGCTTCCAAATGTTGGGAAACCGGTTAACATGAATGGCAAATGAAATTAAAATTTCTGTTTGTCACAACATATTGTATATGAAGAGAAAATTCAGGGAACAGAATGGAGAACTTGCTAAGACTAAAATTTAAGGGTACTGAGACAAAAAGAGAAGTCTTGCTCCACTCTACAGTCCTGAGAAAGAAAATGAATGATACAGCTGGGATTTAGGACAGGAGTGTTGTGGTTGTTTTCTTTCCTGAGTCCATTGACATGGCCACAGTGGCTGGGCCTCAACCTTAGAACAGTCAGATCTGCATCAGTCCTACTGTTAGTTATGAGTCAAGCAGAAAGTAGGGAGTCTTCTTTAAGACTGATGCATCTTCAGTGTTTCGCTACCTCATTAATGAGAGATTGGTCAAACTCGGCTTTTTGGCTAAAAGCAGTCAGAGCAGGGCTTTTCTGTTTTTCCATAGGATGTGGTTCTGTCATGGATTCTGAACACTGGAATGCTTCCCTTCACATTCTGTACCCTGAGTTGTGGTCTGTTTGCTTCAACCCTGGTGGTCGTGTGGTTGGTATTATGGTTTTGATGTTCTACGTGGAGTTGTGACACAGACTGAACTCTAAAAGTGGACCCTTGGGCTTTGAAAGGTGACTATCGGTCACCAGGAAACTAGATGGGAAAGTATAGGTGCAATGAAATAAACGCCTCCCATTGTAGAGCAACAACTCAAAGTATGTGTTCAACCTGCACATAATATTGACATGTGCTTGGCATTTTTAAAGGAGTCATACGTATATCTGGCACTTAGTAAATTTGTGATTCAATTTGTATTTCTTTGATCACTAGAAGGTTGACTTGTATGTTAGGGCTCAGCAGAGAAACAGAACTGACAGGATATGTAAATATTAAGAGATTCTTGTAGGAATTGCCTCAAGCGACTGTAAAGATTGGCAAGTCCACATCCCATAAGGCAGGTCACAAGTTGGGAATGCCAATGAAAGTTTCCATGATTTCCCCAGGAGAAGTTGGCAGGCTGATATAAAGATAGAAATTCTTTTTCCTAACTGCTGAAGTCATCAGTTCTCCCTTTCAGGCCTTAAACTGATTGGGTGAGACTTTGCTCATTGCTGTAGACAGTGTTTGTTGGTTACAGATGTAATCAGCCATAGATGCAGTCAACTGATAGAATAATTCAGTCCATGATATGCCCTCACAGTATCAATCAGGACAGTGCTTATTTTGACCAAAGAATTGGACACCATAACCTAGCCAAGTTGACACATGAACTTAACCAGCACAACTTGTTGCATGGGTTTACCGACCATTTTCTTTCCATCATCTGTGTCTTTGAAACCAACCTTCTTTTTCTATTTTTGCCTCCTATTCTGTCTGCTGATTTTCTCCACACTTTAACCACTGCCTTCTTTGCTATGATGAAAATGTCACATTTGGTCCATTGTATAATTAACATCAGGAAAAATGTCAGTTATTATAATAGAGCAATCCCTGGGCTCTCAAATCACTTCTGTGCCATTCAGCCCTTCCCTCTGGGGCTGTCAGCAATAAAAGCAGAAAGGATCCTAGAGCTTTTCATTTCTCCTACATGCAGGGCTTCCTGCCAGCCACCCCTGAATCCACACCAGCTTTTAATCTGAACAAAACTCTATCCAGTGCTAAATATAGCTTTGTTTAATGTAGTTGTAGAAGGTGCTGTCTGCTTATAAATCTAGACTGGGCAGGAAACAAGACATTTTACATAACAACTCAATGTTAGCTTAGTAACAAATCATCTACTTTAACTCTTTCTGGGGGCCAGTAAGTAAACTAAGGAACCAGGAGGTTGAGTGCCCTACTTAGTGTCATACATTTAAAAAAATCCCAGTTTATCTTAACTTCCAATGCATGTAGTATCTACTCCCACCCCCACGTCCAAGCAAACAACCACTCATATAATAGACCAGAAACACTTGATTCCCTACAGGTTGCTTGTGAATTCCAGCTTGTGTTTCCCAGTGGTAAGCAAAACTGTGACACCAAACAGAGATTTTGTCCAATTTCATTTAATTTTTCTCTTGGTTGCTTCCCTGAGCTAGAGGCTCGTTCTCTCCTGAATGGGGTTCCAGGTCTTCAGCCAGACCATAGACCTTCCAAGTGAAGCTGTGATGCTACCCACAGACCAGCTTCTGGGACTCCTCACTGGCTTAATGGCAAATGCAAATGCTTTCAGGGGCCAGGAAAGTTTGTCAGCATGTGGCTGGGATGGGGCCAAAGGCAGTCTTTGAGGACAGAAACTTCATCCATCCTGTGCACTGCTTTGTCCCACCAATCCCAGCCTGGAACACCATATGGCCTCAATTAAATATGTTGAATAGATGATAGGGTCTGGGAAGTGCATATTTCACAGAAGGCGCTCTTATCCAAAAGACATGCCTTCAGGCATTATTTAGCTTCTAACTTGCAATTCCTGTAATTGAATAAATACTAGCAGTTTGGGGATGGAATGGAACAGTGACTTCCAAGCAATAGTGATGTTCAATTTATTCTATTATTAAAATATGTTCAGTTGGCGTCAGGATGAGCTATCTCTTTGTGTTTTAGCACCTCTTAAGTCCTTCTCATTAATGACCTTGGCTCATTAATGACCTTGGACTGATAGGAGATTTGTGTAATGTTTCACACTTTTTCTTCCACCATGCTCTGGTCTAACTTTTTTTTTCCCTGAAATGCTTAGTGACGTGCATTTCTTTCCATAAGACATATAAAGGCACCTCTGACCAAATAAGGGCCAAACATATGCTTTGTTTACTAATAGCATGGTGATAAATATGCTTGCTTATGTACAAAATTGCCTTTTCTAAAATGGACTTTAGCAAACAGTGGCAGCTAGTTCATGCCAAAGTAACTTTGAGCCCAATTTGTGTCCCAAATCTGCCACACCAAGTTACAAAGTCCTGGATAACAAAGGAATGGCCTCCTCACTCTGGAGGATCTGTGCCACCTTCCCTCTTCCCAAGTCTCCTGACACTTCAGACAGAAGTTTTTTGGAATGTAGCCAAGTTCCTTGAAGAATAAAGGAGCATGAATGTTTTTCAATTATTCTGCTGTTATAGAACAGACAGGCAGGGAGGGCCCCTGTGAGCACATGTGTCCCAACCCTAGGATGGGTTGACACTCCACATGTGCCTTAGCATGGGAACCTGCAGCCAGCATCTAGACTGTGAACTCAGCCCCTAAGTAGTCCCATAGTCCCCTTTTCCCTTCCAATTCTCAAGAAGAATGCTGTCGATAAACCTCCTCTAGTAAGACAAGCCTGCAGTAGAAACTACTTGGAGGAATACATTTTGCAAAGTCAAGCCATAGCCATCATTAATATTAGGTCACAAGTAACAGAAAATCTGGGCCAACAGTAGCTTCAGTAAATAGGGATTTATTTTTCCCATGTAACACGTTGCTCAGAGGCAGATAGTGGTTCTGCTGATCCAGTGGTGTTGGGACTCAGGCTCTTTCAATCTTTCTGTTCCACCTTACTCCATGTCTTGGCATTCATCCTCATACTTGATGGTTCACAGTTGCACATCTGTATTTAAGGCAGAAGGAAGGAATGGCATCAGCTGCACCAGTTCCCCTGATTAGGAAAACAAATGCTTTCCTAGAAACCCCCACAGTTGGTTTCCTCTTGGGTCTCACTGGGCAAAACTATGTCACATAACTACCCCTTGCTTCAAGGGAGGCTAAGAAATAGAGTATTTATCTCTTTAGCCCCAAAGGTAAAGGAAAGCAAGGGAGAAGGACTCGAGAATGGGTCCTGTGAACTAACACACAGTGTCTGCCAAAAGACTACAGAGAATGCTATTTATACAGAGAAAGTATTTACAAATACTTTCATTGTACAAGTGACAAACCTCAGTTCCAGAAATGGGAAGTGACTTGACCAAAATCCCATGACTAGATAAAATTAGAACCAGATCTAGAGTCCAGATCTCCTAACTCCTAGTCGAAAAGCTATCTACTGCATCACAACATGGATGTAATTTGACATATTCTTTGAAGATATGTTGGGAAAATAGAGTATCATCTGGTAAATAAGGTGGTAGGTAGGTATGAACCGATCAGTGGTGGGCAGAATATGTAAGTGCTTCCACTTGGGTTCCCCCCTCACCCCCAAAAGAATGTGAAATTATTCACTGTGAGTCACTGAATATAGGCCTCATCCAAATTTCCTCCCCCAGAGGAGAGTTTTTATCTTCTCATTACTTCAGCCCGTTGGCCCGCGTGTGTGCAGTGATGGATCCCGGCTCATGATGACGAACGCATGATAATGGGCAATTTCCAGGTCATCGTTAATGTGCTGTTCTTGTCTTTTGTCCCCTTCTGTCGTTGGACCAAACAGAAGTATTCTGCTGTTTCTCTCTGCAACATCTCCACAGAAGTCCTGAAAGTCATCAATGCCACCGAGGAGTTGATAGCAGAGTCTACAGGGCCCTTGGAATTCCCACCAGTCCCTCCTGACAGAGAGAAGGGGACATTTCCTCTTGGAACAGACCAAGTGAGACTGGATGAGCAGCTGACTTCCCTGGAAGAAAATGTAAGAGGGTGTGGACATGTCCTGTCCAGGACAAACATGTGGAAGAAGCTGATGGCATTGTTTCTTATCACACAGGGCAAGAGACACACACACCACCACCACCATCAGAAATATATTCTCATGAAACGTCTCAGGCTGTGTTCCCCAGAAGCACACCCTGAGAGGAGGATTTGCATACAAGTGAGTTTTTAGGGCAGTGCTTCAGGGAAGACTGGCAATAGAGTGGAAATAAGGAAAAAGGAAGAAGCCAAGCAAGGGTGTCCCCTCAGGCAGAAGGCCACTTTAGCCTAATTCCTCAAGGAGTTCTGGAGTAGAAGTTACATCTCAGGGGGAGTTGTCCTAACCTAAGGCAAAGGAACTGGCTCTTCCTTCAGCCAGTAGGCACTTCTGTCTCTCTGCTTGCAGGGAGAGTGTCTCCAGTAGCCCAGAGGCAGTCCTCTGTATAGATTTCAGCTGTTGAGACTAAAACGCACTGGAACTCAGGGGAAGGGAGACAGGGGAAGGAGTTTCAGGGTATTGTAGAAATGGTAAAAAGGCACATTGCCAGTGCCATTGCAGGGAATGACAGTGGTTGTGAAAATAATTCAGGTTATTATAACTGGTCTGCTTCACTAATTTAAGATACCAGTACAATCTCGTTCATGTTTCCAATGAATCCCCCAGACCTCCATGTGCCTTTCGTAATGGGAAGCCCATTGTCTCTCCCTGTACCCGGTTTCCAGTGTCCAAGACACTGAGTAAGACCCCTCTTTGTTACTTCGTGGCCACTCTTAGACCCCAGACTCTTCCAACACATCCCCTCCCCACTCTGTTTCCCTACAAGGCTGCTACCTAGCCATTGCTAGTGGATATGGCTGATCAAGAGGGAAATGCCTAACATCAAGTGTACTTAGAATTATATTTCTTCTTTGCAAGTAAAATATTTAGTACAATAGCTGGCACAAAATAAGTAACCCAACAAATGTTAGATATTCTTATCTGTATTTGACAGACTTCTCCTCTCCCATCTCCTCAAATGGTTCCATTAACATATACTAAAGAATGAGTTGTCAAAAATCTTTCCAATCTTAGTAAGCAATACTCTTAGCTCCTTTTCTTATCCTCTGACAAGAATGTATTTACTGCTTTCAAGAAAAAGACACTTGAGAAAGAAAGGAAATAAAATAAGCCCCATTGATGGTTTATGCATTGCCCAAAAGTCATGTTTTCACCAAGGTGTGGACAGAGTATCCCAGAGGTCTCATTTGCCTCATTCATTCCCATTTTCACTTCTTGTTCCTTCTGAGTCCCCTCACCCTGATGCTGGGCCTTGCCTAGTGCCTGGTTCTTTCCTGCTTTAGGGAAGCCTTATCCAAGAATCGAGGCCACAGAGAAAGGAGGTAGGAGCCACGAGGTTTCTGGAACAGAGGAAAGGGATGCAGGCAAAGGCACTTAAGCCCTGATGTGACATATCAGGAAGTTTAAAGGCCATCAGCCAAGCCTGCTCATTCCCTTTGGACACTTGCCCATCTCTGAAATTAACTAGAAGAAAAAACAAGACAGTGCTTACATTATTCTTAAAATTCAGTTCCTCAGAGTTTAAACTTCTAAAAGGCGTGTGCAAACAGTTATGTCAAGGAACTCTGTAATTTCTCCTTCCACTCAAAGAAGAAAAAAACATTTCGGCTCCCAAGTGAGATGAGGGTGTGTGGGTGTGAGTGTGAGGATGGGGGTGTCCTGACTGATAACCTCAGAGTTCAGTGAACACTCTCATTTCCCACTGGGTAGTTGTCATGAGCGTGTTTGATTTGGCTTAACCATGTCTGCTGGTGATGGAGTTTTCTGTCCTTCTGATCTGTGAGAAAAGAAAGTAATAGATTCTTACATGCATATATCCACAACCACTCTTGAGTAGTTCAATCAATTTCTGTTGTGAATTTTCCAACACTGCAGGCCAGCAGTGACACGGAGATTTGGACATTTGCTGCTCAGACCAGAGTCACCATGGCTGATTGGCACGGTTTGCCCATGAGGCTGATATCAAATAGGGACCAGTGATTCCATCTTCCCAGACCCAGAAGAGTCAGTCCTGATATGGGGGTGATCTGATCAATGCTATTCCCAGAAATCAGTAACTATTATTAAAGGTACTTTTTTGCTAAAAGTTGAAACAACAATAAAAGCAAAAAGACTCAATATTTGTTTACTTTAGAAGTTCAAGATCCTCTACCTTTGGGATCCCATAAAACCTAAGCATGTCTCCACCTAACCACATACCTCCCTTTGCTTTCCTTTCTGTTCACTCATCTGTCTCCCACCAGTTCAGGGCACTCCTGACATTTTAATTGGGATGATTCCCTGTTGTGGGCTGCCCCATGCATTGTAGGATTCTTAGCAGCATAAGGGCCTGTACCCACCAGATGCCTGTAGCAGTAACCCCCTCGTTGTGACAACCAAAAATGTCTCCAGACATTGCCACAGGTTCCCAGGATGGGGGGCAGAGTGCAAAATCACTGCCACATGGATACATAAATTCCTGCAGAATAGGGCCTGCTGTCTTTCACCTCTGAAGTCCCAGCTCTTAGCCCAGGGTCTGACCTAGAGGAGGCACATAACAAATGTTTGTCTGATGAATGATGACCTCAAAAGAGTGAAGCTTTTTTAAAAGAAGAAATGTTTTACCTCTGATATTCAGGACCTCGGGTCTTTAAATGTGTCCTTAAATACAGTTCTTTCAGTGTCGGTGGTCCCAATGTGGCCTTAATTTTGGACACACAGAATCGAAAGGGTTAAAAGTAAAGATGTGGTTCACCAGGAAAGGAATGTATTTTTGTTTTTTTTACAAAATACGGCATCAGAAAACTTCCAGTGATGGCTCCTGTGTGAAAATACCTGGATTTAAATGACAACGGTCAGTTCTTGTGGCACACCCAACAAAACAGAGACAGCATTTCTCTTTTTGCCTCCAAGGAGAATGTTGGAAAATACAATGGCCTCGTCAGAGTTTTCGCTTTATGAAATCCTTTTGTTGTACCTTATGTTTCTTTTCCTGGGTTCATTAATGCTTCCAGTTCTATCCACTTACCCACTCATTCCAGAAGTCAGAGACCCCACTGGGACCCATGGCTGAGAGCCAGGTGTTAGAGTTGACTGGCCCCCTGCCCGGCACCCTCTCTGCAGCCTCTCCGGTTCCCAAAGGGTTAACTGCCTTCACTTGCTTCCCTCCTCCCGCCATTTCCCAACCCCCAGCTTTTCAAATTTCATCTCAGAAGGTGCTCAATAAATATTTCTGGGGCTTTGAATTCTATAGGTTTTTGAGTCAGAGAAGAGGTGACTCTTTTCTTCATCTCTTAATTTCCCAGATCACAGAGCCAAGGATGCCTTGCTTCAGTGCGCCCTTTCTAGGATGGAATTCGGAGGGGCAGCAGCAGGGCAGGGCTGGTTCTAAACTGGGTCTCTGAATGCAGCTGATTTAATTAAACCGCGGCTTTTGTTGGTCTGTGCTATAAAGAGCTCTCCGTCCGTTCCTCCACTGCCTTTCAGCTAAACTTATTCTGCCTCCTGGAACTGGCTACCATAGACCAAGATGGGAGGTAAAGGAGAACAATTGATTAAGAATATTCCTCTTTAAAAATACTTATGAAGCTTTCAGAGCTATGTAAGATAAAGCAAAGAAATGCCACATTCATGTGTTGCATCTCTTGTCTCCATAAACTGCCTTTTAATCTACTTCACTAGGGGATTTTCCTCCTTTTCAAGACTGCATGGTCCCCACAGCAGAGGAGAGGAGAGGGCACTAGAATTTTGTATCTCAGCTTTGGTCCTTCTTGCCTGGTGTTAGCACCGTGAATTCAGCTCTCTTCTCCCCTAAAGGTGAGATGCCCCTGGGGCCAATCCCAGCCTCCATCACGGCCACAGAAAGCTCAGGTCTGAGGATTGAATACCTGAGTCTCTCAGTGTTTTAAACTCTTGCAGTGCAGTGTAAGATTCTGTTCTATCTGTTAGGGACTGGCTGGGAGAAGACAGTTTCATGAAGAAACTATTTACAGAGGTGCAGGCAAGGTTAAGGGACACACAATGGATCCTGCAGCATCCAGAGAGTGGCAATAGCCAGAAGCCATGGCCACCCCTAGGCAGAGTGTCCAGAGCCCAGGGAGGCTGGAGCCTGCAAGAGGGCCGTCCAGCAGGGCCTGTAATCCTGGCCATATGGAACCCTGGTGCCCCAGCTGGAAGAAAGCAAGAGAAGACATATTCTAGTTTCTTTCTCCTCCTGGCTCCCAGCTGCTGGAAGTGCCTCTATCCCAGCCAACCAGAGAGCCCTGCTGTCGAAGTTCCTACAGGTCAGCCTCATGTGGGACAAAACAGGGCAGAGAAGGGTGGAAATGGACCTTAGTATGGACAGAGGACTGCCAGCATGATCACTCAGACCTGAGGCATGACTAGTGGAGGGGAAACCACTGTGTGGATTTATGCAGGGTCGTAAGTGAGAAGGATAAATTGGCTCCTTCTCTCGCCTCAGCCCCACGTGAGGACCCACCTCATTCTCATCTTTGCTAAGTGGTAGAGACAGCCTGCGGCACTCCCTAATCCTGCTTGCCTGTGGCAGTGGAGAGACAGTCCCAACTTCCCTTTAAGCTCGGCCCCATAATTCTGAGCAACATCGGATGCTTGGCACACATGATATACACCTGCAGCAGCAGACACAGTGGAACTGCCCACGGGAAGCTTGCTCTCTGCCACAGAATTCAGGACCTGGCCCAGTATATTTGTCCTCCTTCTGCAGGCTCTTGTCCAACCCCACAGCAAAAGGAGGAGGTGGCACTAGAATTTGTGGATATGGTCCTGGGTTATTCAGGTGGGCAAGAAAAGTTTATTGTCTAACCTTATTCCCTAAAGTATTTCATGGAGCCCAAGACCAGCCAGATACTCTGGAGTCAAATAAACTGGGAAAATCTGCACAGGCTTTCTAGGAAAATTAAAGTACCTATTAGCACATGTACTGTGTAGGCTGGGTAATCCTGCAGTAAAGAGATCTGCTTAATGCCATTTATTCTGTGTGGCCACCAAGTATTTCTTTAATGAAACCCCTGTTCTCATCCCTTGAACCACTTTAAAAAAGATTTATTGAAACAGAGGCCAGCCAGTGGGGTCAGAATCACCAGGGACTAGCCTTTGGGGAAGATACAGATTATTCAGACATAGTAACCCCAAGTCCCTCCAAAGTGAACCTGAACTAAGCAAGCAAATCCAGGCTAATGTTTTTCAAATGGATTAATTTTTTTTTTAGGGCTGGAATAACATTTTCATTAAATAGCACATTAACTTTTGCTGTTTCACCCCAGCAACAGAGCCAATGTCATGACCGTCCATAGCCACAAGAACTCTGGTACCTGTAAGGTGAAGTGTGAAATGCAAAATGTCATAACAGGCCAACTGAGATAGAGTACCACGGCATCGCAGGGCAGAGCAGAGAAAGGTGTGGGATCCGGCAGCCTCCCCCCGCCCCGTACCCCCATCCTGATCTCCTGTCCAGGCTCCACCACTTCCCCACCGTGAGGCCTGGGAAAGTCACTGAACCTTCCTAGGCCAGAATGTTCTCATCTTTACCACAGCGGTTGGGATAACACCTACCTGCAGGGGTGCCGTGAGTGTTAAGTGGGATGAGCCATGTAAACCCCCGGCTCCACGCGTGGAACGATAAATAAGGGACATCCTTGTCACCGTTGGTTTCCCCATCGTTGTCGCCTCATCCTTCACCTCCTCACTCTCTTGCAGTCCTTTAGGCTCCATCAGTTTGGCCATAATTTCCTGTTCGGCAGGTTCTAGGGCCAGACCGCTGACTCCTCCTTCCCCTCTGGCACCAGGAAAGCAGGCTTTTAGGGAACAAAAAGTAAACGATGAACATTCTGGCCTTGCTGAATGTTCATATTGCCTCGTCTTGGCAGAAGAACCGAGGAGCGTTAGCAGATGACCATGCCAGTGGTGAAAACAGCAAGACGTTGGTAGGATGAGACAGTCGCAGGGTGTGATGACAGAGCTTTGCATGTTTCTGGTAAAATCAAGGTTCCGAGACCAAGGTTATGTTATGTTCGCTGTTTCCACACTTAATTTTTTCGTTTACAAATGGTAATTCCAAATTTTGTTTCATGGCACAAAACTGTAACTTTGTATTTTAAATTGTCTTACCAAAATAAATTTTGCCTTTTTGTGCTATGGGTGGGGTAAAGCATAGTATCCAAACTCCAGATTGCCCTGTCTTCTCTTTCTCTTTCTCTCTCTCTCTCTTCTCTCATGTTTTCCCTAATTGTCTTCCCCGCTGAAGGGAAATTTTTCAACGTCAAACTTTTTAGACATATTTTTAAAATAATTTTTTCCCACTTGAATAGCTTTACAATAGTCATAATTTCTCTCTTATCACAAACAATACAGTTGTTTCTTATTTTGAAGACAAAGAATAAATGGATATAATAAAATAGTGAAAATCTTTTAAAAATAACATTTCTCTAAATGATAAATGCATATTATAAAAAAAGTAAAAGAAAAGGCAAATCTGAAAAATGATAATTACCAGCAAATGTTTGATTTATGACCCCCTATATGGTTGAGTCACTTAACTTGGCCCATTTTGTCCGTCACTGCTAGAAGCTCCTGTGGCTCAGTAATTGTGCCTGGTGATGCACAGTCAAATTTGTTTTCATCAAACCACATAGCTGCCTGCTCCTGCCTTTGCTCCACTTAGAAATGTGCTGCAAAATTGTCAGTTTTAACACAAATCCATGAATCATGCCAAGGAATTGACAGAGTCAGAGCAGCTCAGGGTACCTTCTCCTTATCAGCATTCAACCATCACCCAGTGCAAAAGATGTGCATAATGTGTGCGTAAGCCCTTGGCTCATCTTCCATTCTCTCATCTCAACTCTGTTCCATTTTTAACTCATGTTAAAGAAGCTGCGAAAGGCCTGTCCATGTACTTCATTCAAATCAATCGCGAATTGTCCCAGTTATAGGGTTAGAACTTTCTCTACATTGGTTAAACTTCAAGACTGCTCTTTAAGTAATTAACTCTTTAAGATAAGTATCTTTCCTTGTATTGTTGGTCATTTCATCACACTGATTAGGTTGAAGAAACGTTTCATTCATTCACAGTGGCCAGCATCCCTGGGTCTGAACTATGCTATGATTTTACTTTCTGCTTGCCCATTTTTATGGGAATCCACTTGTAAACTCATAAGTGAAAATATTTATTTTCCTTTATCGTGAATTATTCCCTTTATCTGATTTGCTCTCTAATTTTTGATAGCTCTCAAAATTCTCCCACCAGATAAACTGATTTGACATGCATCTCTTAACATCACACTATTTTCTAAGAAATAAAGTATTTTTCCACTGCAAATTTCAGATTCATTTAAGTTCCCTTACCCTGTTTCAGGCAAGCAGAAGATAATTGATCACAGGTAATTCACCCAAAATTTGTAATTATTTTAAGTTAATATCACCTCCTTCATGTTTTCTGAATTTTTCTCAATGACTAAATGCCAAGTGAAATGTTTGCTGGAAAAACAAGTCATGAGTTGTTCTCTTTGTTCTCTCTGTCTAGACATTATAGTTTGTATAGTCACTGTACAAATAAAATTCCCAGTTTCTGTAGCAGATGCACCAGGTGTTTTATACTGTTTCATCATATTTTCAAAACTTACAAATTGCTTCCCTTTGCAGGGAAGATGGAGGGGTGTATGGTTGACAAAAGGGGTGGCAAGACCTCATGTTACCATTTAAGTGTAAAGAAAGTCTATAAATTAGGGATCCTGCTCTTTTTCCCTTAATTTTGAGCCCTGTCCTCTATCACTCCCCTCAGTTACTGGGTTTCCCTGAAAGGGCCCACCAGCCCTGAGTCCACAGACCTGAGATCAAAGAAGACTGTGCTCTCCTCTGCAGGTGTACCTGGCGGCAGGCACCGTATATGGACTGGAGGGCCAGCTGAATGAGCTGGAGGACGCCGCCCGCAGCATCCACAGTGGCACTGACGAAACGGAACTGGCAGATCTGGAGGACCAGGTGGCCACAGCTGCAGCCCAGGTCCACCACGCTGAGCTCCAGGTGAGAGTCTCCTTTCCACCCAGGTGGGGAGTCATAGGGCAAAAGGAGCGGGAGCCGCAGCTTCTGCAAGAATCATTCCCAAGACCATGTGTCAGTTCCCATCAGCTCCAGCATGCTTACATGGACATGGTCTTTCTAGGTGGATCCAATGAATCCCCCCTTTTTTTAAAAGTGCAGTCATCTTCTCCCCCAAATTATAGTCTTGCTAATATATCAGACTGCCCTTTAAAACCTTATGTCAGTTTCCCTTTTGATAAATCGCCTGTCCTATAGGTATGTGGGTTCTCATTCCACCCTAGACTACCTTCCCCTGCCTTTTTCAAACTTGTTGATTACCAACTTAGTGCCATTTCCCCCCTACTGTAGGCGAAACACTTCACAGAAACAGGACTGTGGCTATATAGCTTATCACAGAAAGTGATACCTGCCTTGCACAGTACTTGGAATAGGTTTGGCTTCTGATAAAAATTAGTTCAGTGAGAAAAAGAAAAAAAAATGCTAGTTCAGTGAATGGATGAAATTGGAAGCATGGATTTCTCAGACCAATATTTTGCATGAGAAGCAAGCAAGATTTAGATCTGGCAATTTCAGAACTGGTCACTCTATTCTCAACAACTTTGTGAAGGTACCAGTCTGCATTTTTCTTGGATCTTCCCTTGTCCTCTGTCTCTGTGGATCAGAAGTGATTGTGGACTAAACCACCAATTCCCAATATGGTGTCTGCAGACATATTCTCAGGGGCTCATGACATTTTTTCCTTTAAAAGGGCCCGTATGTTACTCAAGTTTAAGAAATGCTGGCTACTGCAGCATAAGCTCAGTATAGACCCATGGTTCACTAATATTTCTATAAACCCTGCATCTCAAAATGCATCCTTGGAAGTATTGGGGTCAACAAAAACCACTGTAGACGGGGGCAATGACAACTTTGGGTGATAATTATTTTTTAAATAAATATATTTTTTTAAAGTCAAAAATCATGACTACCAACATTATTAACCACTCTTGAGAACAAGAGGGCACCGATTTCTCCACTCTGTGAAAGGATTAACATTGTTAACCAGGAATGGTCTCATCAGACAGAGAGCTCTGTTGACTCTTCATCATCAGCAAGAATGGCTGAAGATCTGCTCTCCAAAAATAAAGATTATTTTTCATAAATGTCGCCCAAAATTTAATCAATTTATAGTAAAAGTTATACAATGTAGGGTCAGATTTTTCATTTTATGAAGAGCATTGTGCAGCAAATACTTCTTGAAGAGTTTTGCAGAAACAGTTGTCTGGAGGATTTTAATGGCTAATTATTTCTGATTCCAAATTTTTCTAGGCTTACATTTTTAGAGCTATTTTATGGCAAAAAGAAAAAAAAAAAAACCCTGGAGTCCCAAATGTCCATTTTCTATGGTTCAAACAGGTATACTAATTTATTAATTTTTATTATTATATGTTACCAATAATACCAATGTTCAATGAACCATACTTTGTGCCAGGAATTGTGCTTAATGTTTTACCTCATTTTGTCCTCTTCACAACCTCATGAGGTGGCTACTCTTATTATTCCCCTTTAATCTGGGAAAACTAAGGCTCAGAAAGATTAAGCCTCTTGCCCAGAATAAAATAGGCAGAAGTGATGAAGTCAGGATTTGAACCTAAGTCCTTCTGATGTCACAGACCAGATTCTTACCCAATCTGTACTGCATGGTTTTCTGAGAAATGTCTTCATCCTGCCAATGGGCATATATTCACCAATTCAAGACTCCTTAATTTGCATGTGTGGCTGTCAGCCCTGCCTTCAGCATCATGGATTGTCTCAACTCGGGGACCTTCTTCAGCATGATAACTCCCCTGTACTGCCAGTTCCTGCCAGAGTATATGAAGCCTCAGACTCCCTATTTGTTGTCACCCAAAGCTTAGTTTTACAGAAAATCTCGCAGAGGGTCTCCTGGAGGATGGGTGCTCACTAAGGAGAGTGTATGTGCTAAAATGTGTTCTTGGATTAACTAGATATTAAGAGAACTACAAACGTGGAGTTTACCTTCTGTACAAGGTGCCTTTGCCTAGTGTGGACGGAGTTGTCCAGATGCTCTCCCCTGCATCATGCAAGTTCATCTCCATGAGCATTCCTGAGAAATCCTGTCTTAACTCTTAATATCACACAAAGCCCTGAGTCCTTCCTCTTTCTCTTACAGTCGCTTGTCCTACACTTGACCTCTTTGCTTTGGCTCCCAGGAAACTCAGAGCCAAATTCACTATTCCCTTTTAGCAAGGGTTCAGGTCATTGAGCATGCAATCTTAAGGATGGCATGAGACATAATTATGTATATAGACCACAGAATGTAAACAAAATAAGCCCTCAGTAGTCTCTTCTTTCTTTATTCTTTGCCCCATGGACTAAAACTTGAAAAATTAACCCCTTCTTGTTCCAGAGTCTGCAGTTAGCAAAACTGGAGGTCAGCCACTTGCTTTGCCACTGGCCTGTCTCTCAGAGTTAGCAAAACTGGGAGGTCAGCCACTTGCTTTGCCACTGGCCTGTCTCTCAGAAATCTCTGAACTAGGCACTCCTTGCTTGCAAAACTGCTCCCAGGAAAGAATGTAGGCTTCTAATCTGTATCAGTTACGAATGATTGATGAAAACTTAGCCAGCAACCTTACTCAGATGTGTACAACTCATTGGTCTATAAACCAAAGGAATGCAACACTCACTGTGTAACTTGTGGAGTCAGAACAGGAAGGCATTTGGGACTAGGAGCCAACTGCCAAGCAGCTTTAGTCTGCTTTTTTTTTTTTTTTTACCTACTGCCACAGAGTTGGCTTTCACCTACCTCCTCCTCTTTTTCTGACAAAAACTGTCAACCCTAGGGTGGGGAGTGAACATCTCCTACGTTTGCTGACCGACCCTTCAGCTCCCTTCTCTCTACATCCCCACTATTCCACCTTTGCCCAAAGAATCCCTCGGTGAATGACAGCAGAATTAAAATGTGTCTTGAGCAGCATAAAATAGTTGAGGGATAATGGAGGCAGAGAGACCCTGGGGTGGGCACACAGGCTGTTGGGCCACCTTCAGGTGACAGGTTTGAAACCCCAGCAGCACTCAAGCTGTGCTATCTCAACAGGACGGCCTGAGCCACACCTCTCCCCTCCACCATGCTGGCCTTTCCCAGCCACTTTTAGTGACCCCCATGTCAGGCCCTGCCAAGACTTCTGAGAATGTGCATTGCGACAAGAAGTTGGACACTGGAGTTCATAAAAGCTCTGCTCAGGACTGGCTATAAGATATAGGGTGCATCGCTTAACCTTCTGCGTCACAGTTTCTTCATCTGTAAAACCAGGGGAATGGTATCTACTTCACAGGAATATTTTGAGGCATGAATGAGTGCATGTATTACAGCACTTAGCATAGTGTTTGGCACATACTAGCTCCCTTTTTTAAGAGCAGGGCCTGTGTCCTCTTCATCCCTGGGACAGGGGAGGACCAGGGTCCTTTCCTGGCACAGAGCAGGCTCTTACCCTCTATATCTGCCTTCAGACACTGTTGGTTGGAAATCTGAGCTCTGCTCAGGAAACTAATGCCCAGAAAGGAGAAGGAATTTCTCATGGCCTCTCGGTCTCCTAATGGCAAGTTGGACTTGAACCAGGGATTGCTGGGCCTCTGTCCTAAAACTGGTACTGTGTTTTGGGATCCATGGAGTTATGGAGGAAGGAACTAGGACCTATTGCCCCTTAAAGTCCAATTCCAGTGTTACCTCCTGTGGAAGCCTCCCAGGCTGCCCCCATCTGAGTCAGGTGACCCTGGACCAGGGAGCCCCTCGTGCACTTCCATGCTTCCATTTATCCCCGGGCTCACTCTCACAGGGTCCCTGATGTGCTCTAGAGATGACAGACTAGGAATTTAAATTTACAAGGAAAGACCTGTGTTTTATTTTCTTACTGCAGTAGAGAAGTGCTTGGTGGAAGTTGAATGAATGAATGAATGAATGAATGCATGAGCACACATCGAAGCAGATTGTTCTTTACAGATTCATAATACTTTCAATAAAGATTCTCCCCTTCTGATCTTTCTCTTTCTGTTGTATTAAGATTTCTGATATCGAGAGCCGGATTTCAGCCCTGACCATTGCAGGATTAAACATAGCTCCGTGCCTGCACCTCACAAGAAAACGGGAGCAGAAGCAAAGGAACCAGGTGCTTTAGCCCTCCTCCCTCACTCCCTGGGAGACTTAGAAGGTAAAATACCTCTCAGCTTTTTAAAGGTGCATTGATCGCTGTGTGCTGTTTGCAGGTGCAAACCATAGACACATCAAGGCAGCAGAGGAGGAAACTGCCTGCCCCACCGGTCCAAGGTATGTTTACATTAAAAACCACAAAGTTCCCAAAGAATTAAGCCTGAATCGTTTTTCCTTTGAGGAACTTGGAAATCTTAGTTTAAGGACCAGATCACATAAGGAGTTCTCACCCAGAATTGCTCTTGTGGAGAATCTGTCATGATTTGGTTTCCCTTGCACAAGCAGACCCTGGAAGAAGAATATGAGTGCCTGTAATTTATTTGGGAAGTGATTCCAGGAAGCACTGGTAGAGGAGGAGAGAAATTATTCAGGATAGGCAGTTAAGCCAATAAAGCATACTTCAATTAGTAGGTTACTTCTGTGGGCAACAGAGGCTCAGTCCTGCTGGGGACCGCTGACTACACAGTTTCCTGCTCAACAGGTAGGAAGCTGGAGTATTATCCTTCAGCCATCCATCATTGGCTGAGAGTTACTCCTGGGGCCTTAACTCCCTGGTACTTCTGAACTGACCCATGCATGGGCCAAGAGAGACCCTCAAGCAGACAGTTGGCAGTGCTTACAGTAGGATGCTGCCAGAATGTGCTGGAATGGTGACTGCCAGGGACATTGGGCAGGGCACCAGAAGCATCTGTCACAGTACCCAACCAAGCATAAAATCTAATGATGTCCATGATGTCATCTTTATCTGCTGGACATTTTCAATAATTTCCCCAGATTCAGGAGCTATGCAAGGATGATTCCAAAAACAGAAAATTAAATTTATAAATTAGAAGAGAAAAAAGTCAGAGAAGTATTTCTCTTGATGCTGCCAGTTTTATCATTCACAAAATTTAAATGAGCACCTGCTTTATATTCTACTTGTTTACCAAAACTCTAAATAAGGGTCCACAATCCCTCATTTGAAACCCTTGGATCCATATATTTTTCAGAATTCTTGTATTTTAGAAATGTAATAGGGTATATGTACTATATATTTCATAACACCCCCATAGTATCTGAGGCAGTATCTAATATTCAAACACATGAATATCCTGCAGAAAAGCATAAAAATATTCACAATCAGCAGTGTGAACAAGGACATTAAATGGCCACACATCAGTTCAGGTCAGGTTTTGCCATCAGATGAACTTTGGCTCCAAAGTTAAGAAGATTTGCAAATTTTAGAGCCCTTTATATTTCAGAATTGCAAATAAGGATTTATGGATTGTAGCAGATTATCTCTGAGCTACCTTTTCCCAGAAACCCACCAACAAGGACTTGACTTATATGATCCATCATAAAAGCAAAAGCAAAATAAAAAGATTCTATAGTCAAACCTGGGCCCAAGAATGAGATGCCTACTATGGAACAAAAACCTGGGCAGTCTGGCCACCTGGTCTTCCTTCCTGAACAAGCAATCATTTCAGCTTCTGGGTCTAACACTCATTCCATTTGTTTCCTCTCAGCTGAAAAAATTGAGGCATCTTCAGTGGCCACCATCAAAACATTTAACCGCAACTTCATTCTCCAAGGCTCCTCGACAAACAGGGTTAAAGAAAGAAAAAGCACCACCAAGGATTTGATGGTAAATGTCATCAGTGTCTTAATGACCATTACTTTCCCTGTTAATTATATCTCCATTCTGTGGACCTTCCTTCTGTAGCTCCCCCATCAGAAGCCCAAGAAGCATCCTTCTTTCATGATCCGGTGGTCTGTTTGGGGAGTGGGGAGTCTAAGAGAGGTGCCCAACATCCTACCTGGTACTGCTAAGCCCTTTGATATATGATACACTCTCTCAGCTCTTAACTCCAGCTCCTTGTAGGAACCAGGTCCAATATAAGAGGTATAAAATTATGGACACAGAAGTGTAAGTTCTCGCTGAGGTATAAGAATTCTTATTTTATTTTCAAGTATTTTCAATATCTCATATTCACTCTCCTTTGAATTTCTTATGAGCCATTAATTACTTGCTGTGTTGCTGATCAAAGTCAGCACCTAAACTATAGGTGGCAAAGGAATAGGCAGTGGGTAATTGCACAAACTCTGGAGGTCATAAAAGAGGGATAATGGATTGTTGGCCTGAACACAGTATTTTGGCAAATACTCGGATGCTGGGAAACAATGATTTAGTGAAGCTGCCTTAGTGATACTAGTTATGCTAAGGGCAGACCATGCCTGGAACAACAAGAATGAAATGGAAGGGAATTATTCTGCTGTCTTTTATGCATCCCTCCTTGTTCCCTCCCCGCTCCTTCCCCTCGATGTCTGTCATGAGCACAGAAGCAGCAGACACTGAAATAATGGTGGGCTTGTCATTTAGAATCACAAATTACTGCATTTCTTTAGCAGTATTGCTGTCCATCACCTTTCCCTCACTGGTTGAAAGACCATTACACTGGACCTTTCAAAGTCCAGTCACCTTGCTCCTGGTCACTAGTCCAAAAAGCTAGAAAAAGATGCATTATCACACTAAAGGTGCAGGTCATTAGGGCCAGGGAGAGACTGTGTTATGAATAAGATGGTTAAAAATGAATTACCTGTGAGTAACACAGAGAAGTTAAAAATGAAAAGATGGACAATATTTACTAGATAAATGTAAACAAAAAAGAAAGAGCAGAAATAACACTTTAAAAATAAAGTTCAAAACAAGCATTCACAGAAAACAAAGAGAGGGGCTGTTTTGATTTTGACAAAATAAAAATAGGCAACTCGTGATCCTTTCTTGATTTGGCAAACAACAGGGCAACACAATTTATATTGCCCTGGAAAGTAGGTAAGCCAGAAAGAAAATATGAATCAGAGAATTTGAATGTATAATTATTAATATTTTATTAAGATGTTTAACTTTATACTTGACAGAGGATTCACTTTCATTCCACCTATCAAAGGACCTTTTACAAAAATTGATTTTATAGCAGATCACAACAAAAACCTTATTAAATTCCAAAAAGTAGAAAGTATAAAGCTCCGTTCTATGACCTCAGTGTTGAAAATAGAGTCTAGATTGTGGCTTCCCAATAGAACTTTCTGGGATGATGGGAATGTTCTGCCTCTGTAATGTCCAGTGTGGCAGCCAACTAAACATGTGCAGCTATTGAGCATTTGAGATTTAGCCACTGGGTGAAAGGAACTAATTTTTTTATGTTATTTCATTTTAAATTTAAATAGTCGCATCCTGCTTGTTTTGATGTATGCAGTGTTTTCATTTTCTAAATACTCTGTAGATTTGCACACACAATCATATTGTTAAGTGACTATTGAATTAAACAGAAAAACAAATCCACAAAGTACTTAGGAAATGAAAACATTGCATATATCAAAACACAAGTGATACACATAAACCTACACAGAGTCAAATTGATAGTACCAAATATTTCCTTGTTAGTAAAATAAGAAGCAAAACAAATGAACTAGACATTGAATTCAAAATAGACGTTTTAATTAAAATGTAACTAGTTAAAACCCGAAAACTTATAGAAATAATCATAAGTCTAATAGTAGGTTCTTTGGAAAAATTAAAATAGAAATTTTTTGTAAGTCAAATCAAGAAAGAATAAATAAAAATAAAAGACCATTGTAGAGATATAAATGTTTATTTAAATATATAATGACATGTAAAAATACGCTAATAATTTTAAGATCTTAATTCTAATAAAGCCAGAAACAAATCAAAATATTAGTAAAAAGTGGCAAAGGAATTGAAAACATTTATTAAATCTTCAAAAAAGATTCTAATCGATGAGTTTGCTGATAAACTTTTCAGAAATATTTCATTTCCATGCTATGTAAAATATTCCAAAACATTAAAAAATAAAAAGTAAAAAAATTCATGTTGTAAAGTTATTATAACTCACAAATACCAAAATAGTCCATGGCTGGCGTTTTCATTTATTAATGCTACCAGAAATGCAATATACCTGAAATGGGTTGGCTTTTATGAACGGAATTTATTAAGTTACAAGTTTACAGTTCTGAGGCCATAAAAATGTCAAGACTATGGCATCCAGAGAAAGATAACTTGACTCGATGAGAGGGCCGATGACATTCGGGATCTCTCTGTCAGCTGGGAAGGCTCAGATCTGCTAGCTTTCTCTCCCCGTTTCTGGTTTCAAATGTCTTCCCCGGGGGCATTTTCTTTCTGCTTCTCCAAATGTCTGTCTCTATCTCAGCTCTGAAGCTTTTTCCTAATTGGTTCCTTCTTAAAGGGCTCCAATAAACAACCCCACCTTGAATGGGTGGAGACGCATCTCCATGGAAACCATCTAATCAAAAGGTCCCACAATTGTGTGGTCGCATCTCCACGGAAATAACTTAATCAAAAAGATCCAACCCAGCAATATTGAATCAGGATTAAAGAAAGTGGCTTTTCTGGGGTACACAACAGTTTCAGACCGGCACAGCTGGTAAGCATGTACACATGCTCCACACCAGCTCACACACTCAGGCACATACAGGCACCCACATACACACACAAGCCACAGGCCAATCCTCCTTCTTTAGAGAGATGAAATTGATTAAATAAAATATAACTAAATTAAACACAGAAATACATTAAATAATAAATTACCAGGTAGATTTTACAGAAATGCAAGGATACGTTTAATATTGGGCTACTGATTAACAGATCACGTTTAAAAAAAAAGCCATTTCTTCCCAAATTAATTTATAATTTAATCAAACTTTCATCCCAAAGTCACTGGGATTTTCTTTTGAACTAAAGTTCAGATAAGAATAAATGGTCAGGGGTGTGAGGGTAGTTCAGTGGTAGAATTCTCGCCTGCGATGCGGGAGACCCAGGTTTGATTCCCAGTCCATGCACTTCCCTAAAAAAACAAAGAAACAAAAATTCAACAAATGCTGCTGCAATAATGGGATAATGGGAAAAGAATGAAATGTGACCTCTGCCATACAGCATACAAAAAAAAAAGAAGAAGAAGAAGAAATAGGCAAGAATAGAAAAAAGTATTTATGAAAATAAAGTGATTTTCCTGCAGATTTTTAAAAAAATAAATGCTGTAAGAAATTGACAGATTAATGAAATAGGATAGAAAGCTTAGACAGAGATACAAGCACATATGAGAATAAGCATTAGCGCATGAGTGTTCTGTAAACCCACAACTTCTTAACTAAAAGAAGGAAAGAAGAAACAGAAACTTGTCAGGAAGGTATAGATTCTTATTTTTTAAAAAACCATACTTGGGAAATCGGCGATGGGAGTGGTGATGGGAAGAAAATCAAATTAAATAATTACCTTAGGCTTATCCTAAAAGAAATTTCAGATGGATTAAGAAGTTAATGTAAAAAATGACATAATTTTTCTAGTGTTGTGAAATATTTAACTGGTTGATGAACCTGATTCCCTTGATGATCTAAAAAGCAGTAAACATTGTTTTTAATGGCCTAGTCTCTTTTTGCCTTGTGGCTGATACAGTGTGCCCAATTCGTTGCCTCAGGAGCCTGTGATGTATTAGTGCCAGGGAGCTCCACTGCCAGTGACCCACTGCCTCCGGCCGTACACGACAGTGCCTTGACCCAACAGCCATCGAACACCATATGGATTTCCAGCCAAGGAGAGGGCCTGGGGAAGCCAGGGTGCACCATCGCACAGGCCTGTCCTGATACCTCACCCCGAAAGCAGGCCCAGACTTCAGCTTTGCGGTCTTGCCCACTCTCTGCCTTAGGCTCCTGGGGGAATCCAAGACGGAAAATCAAGATGCTGGCTTCCAACAGCAGAGCTCTGTGTTCAAAAGATGCATCTTTCCCCTGTTCGCTTTGCTACTGCGTGTTGTCTTTAAGATCTTATGTTTTTTTTCCTTTGGTCCTTTTGATTCAACTGCAGTTACATGTCAACAATTTGCCCAAAATTGTTCGGGGTGGGGGACGGGAGGTGGGGATTACCATTTAATTCAGCATCAGTGATTATTAATCTCTCACAAGCATCTTTGTCTTGCAAATGCTAAGAACATTTTTTTTTAAAAAAAAAAGCAAAAATGCCCCTGTAGTGAGTCCTAGGGACAGTCTAATAACAATCAAGGATGCAGGGCTCCCTTCCGTAGCCTCCATACTTCTAATCTCCCAGTCCACCAGACTACCTGTCATTCCCGTTGCTTTGCGATCACAAATCACAGAATGGAATGTTGTGACTTACCTATGCCGTTACTAAAAGTGACCATGTACTTGCTCCCAGCCCCGGGTCTTTCTGAAATAGCATCTCACTGAGAATGTGCTGGTGTTGTTGTTACCTGGACTTCCTGAGAGTTTCTCTACTCAAAAGTGGAGGGGGGGGGGGCGGGCCACAGTGGCTCAGCAGACAAGAATGCATGCCTGCCATGCCAGAGGACCCAGGTTCAATTCCCAGTGCCTGCCCATGTAAAAAAAAAAAAAAAAATGGAGAGGAGCCAGAGAAAGGTCACCATTGGTTCAGTTTTAGGGCACTGTCCAAAATCAACATGATGTGGTTTATCAGTAACCATATATATCTAAATGAGGGTTAGGGAAATGGATGATCACAAAGATAACCTGAGAAATTCAGCAAAGTAACAAAATCATCTTAAAGCTAAAAATGGTTATGGAATAGCCTTAGAAAACCTACAGGTATGAATAGAAATCAGAATGTGAATGTGATGTACATATAACTCCAGAAGCTTCCGGTCTGTTCATTTCCATCTCAAATGCATGATTATATAGAATATGTTTCCAAGAGCAAATGGAACTGGAATTGCACTCGGTTAATTGGGCATTGGCACTGTTTTATTATGCTCACCCCTGAGATGTTCTGAATCTGTGGAACAAGTCAAAAGGTAGGAGTCAGGGGTGGTCTGACTAATGTTTGTGGAGTGCCTGCTCTGTAGGAGGCAGTGCTCCTCTTCATTTAATCTTTATAATAAGCCTACCTGGTGGGCATCTCCATTTTCCAGATTTGGAAGCTGAGGGCCAGATTTGTTTGCCCAAAGTCACACCTCTAGGCTCATAATAATTGGAAGACCTCACAAAAGCCTCACACTGTGCTGTTTTCAACTTCTGTGTTCTTTTGCTGCTATGCACATTTCCAGATTTTTTAGTTGCTGCCCTATACGTGTGTAATGAGCCTTGCTAATGCTTGTACGTGTTATCCAACAGAAATGACTCATTTGAAATTAAGTAAATCTCTGGCTTTTTGTTCTGTTGGTATGATTCAGAGCAAAACAAATTTTCAGAACACAACAACAAAAAAAAAGATCTGAGTTCCAAATAGAACGTTTTCTTTAAGTGGCATGAAAAGCAACAATTGGTGTGTTAGTGTTAAAATATTCAGTTTTCTTTGACAAAATGTGTACTGTGTAAGCCTTGCAAAAAAAAAAAAAACAAAAAACTAAAGAAGCCTGCTCTATGGCATTTGAATTTTTATAAAGGTTTCCTTGTGCCAAATAAGTACAAAGATTTAATTTACTATTAAAAATCATAAGCATATGTTATAGCTCCAGAAGAATTATTTTGTCATCAAGTGATTTTGATCTTTAGTGTCAATATTTATATTTAGATTAATTTTTATAAATGAAAATATTTTAATGGTTTAAGAAAATGAGGACAATAGAACAATATCTTTGATGACTTCTGAAAGTTATGCTTGCCTTCATGTTATATGCACATTGCCAAGAATTACTGTCAAGAGAAATGATAAAGTAAAAGTCATTTATGAAAATAAAGTTTGTGGGTTTGTGATTTTTTTTGGTTAGAGAAGACGATTGAGGAGGGAATAGGGAAAGAGGTCACACAGCTAGTAATTGCAGGGGCCAAGATTCAAAGCCACTGTTGCCCCACGCTCCATCTTCCATCCAGTTATACCACTCACCTCTCCCCTGCAAAGTCCCCCGAGACATAGCCTTTCCCAGTGACCACTGCCACTCAGGCCATCACTCGGGTAAGAACCTGGGTTCTCATGGCAGGGAAGGGCCGTGATTCCCCCACCACCACCACC
Source organism: Tamandua tetradactyla (assembly GCF_023851605.1). Taxonomy (NCBI): domain Eukaryota; kingdom Metazoa; phylum Chordata; class Mammalia; order Pilosa; family Myrmecophagidae; genus Tamandua; species Tamandua tetradactyla. The sequence goes on along the minus strand of NC_135341.1, from coordinate 46,984,593 downwards.
TACGAGACATTTGGCAATGTCTGGAGACATTATTCAGCGTTACAGCTTGAGGGGCAGGGGGAGAAGAGTAGGTACTACTGGTATCTAGGGGATAGAAGCCAGGTATGCTGCTAAATAAGCATCCTACAATGCACGAGGTAGGCTCCCTGTCTAAAGAATTATCCAACCCAAAATGTCAATAGTGCTAAAGTTGAGAAACCCTAGGTTAGACCCTGGAGGTAAACCTGGACCTCAGTGGAGAGGCCCCTGCCAGACTCCGAGAGGATTATGCTATTGAGCAGGAAGGAAGACAGTTCTTCTCCCAGAGTCTTTTGCAAACTCAGTGGAGTTTGGTGGGCTTCTGAAGCTGGCTTACCCAGAGCACTCAAGCAAGACACTGGCCCCTGCCACCACAGGATAGGAATAGGGATACTCCACTAACCTGAAAGGAATGAAGGACTGAAAATACTAACAGAAGCCAAGAGCCTGCTCTGCCTAGTGGCCTGACAGAGTAGTTCTCAAACTCGAGTGTGCAGGGCTTGTTAAACCATAAGTTGCTGGACCCCACCCCAACTTTCTCATTCAATGGGTCCGGGTAGCTGCCCAAATAGTTGTAGTTCTAAGAAGCTCTCGGGTGATGCTGATGCTGTTGATCCCAAGGCCACACATTGAGAACCTCAGACCCAGGAGCTAAGAGAAAGGAATCAACTTCCTTTGAGACTTTCCTTTACACCTGAGATACTCCAGATTTAATGAAAACAGTAAGAAACAGAAAACTACTGTCTCCTGTATGAGGGATCCACTGATGCAATTCCCCATACCGGATAGAGAAACTGATGCTTGGGGAAGTTAAAAGAATTGTCCTGGGCCACAAAGCAAGGAAGCCAGGGGAGCTGGGATTCAAACCAAGCCCCTTCAGACCTGGAACCCAGACCTTTTCCTTCCTATGCTTGAGAGGAATTTGAGAAAGAAAATGTCCTTCACTGAGCAACAATCTAACCAAGCCCTAGCTACTGCACCCCTTCCCCCCATATTCCAAGTAATATTTCACTCAGGCAACGTTTATCTATGAAGAGTCATGCTGCAGATATTGCTGCAGGCAAGCAGCACAGAGTGGAAGCGCAGTACACGTGGATGCCACCAACTCCCGGGCAGCTTCTCAGCTGAATACCAAAAAACAGTGCGACGCAGAAAGCAGTCAAGCACGAGCTGCTGGGGCACCCAGATTGATGGATCAAATTAGAGACCCGGCACAAAGCTTGGAAAACATTCCATTTGTTAACAGGACAAGGCAGGAAGGGCAATCTCCGTTAATAAACCCCTGCTATGTGCCAGGCACTGCATGTCCTTCTACCATGCATCAATTTACTCCAAGGTAGGTCACAGCAACCCCATTTTACACCCAAGAAAATTAAAGCCTCAAACAGCACAGTATTTTCCAGAACCGAATTTTTTTTTTTTTAGTATAGTCAAGCTGCATTATGTCTGATTTCCAACATCATTTAATATAAAGAAAAATCCTAAGATTATGCAAAACAAAACACAATAATACTGGTTGTCTTCAGAGAGGGGCACTTTTGAGTGGCTTGTAATGGGAAAGAAATTTGTCACTATATTCCCTTTTATACCGTTTGGATTTTGGCCCCTAGGAACTATTACCTACTACCTATTATATTTACTCTAGTCAGCATTTTCAAATGATTTTTTAAAAAGAAACAAGAAAAACAAATATGCTCGACCCACAATAGCCAGTCTAAGAAGGACTGAAAAAATATGTAGCTGCTTCAACCATTAGAGTATCTTTATTTTAAGATAAGGGACCCATTTCAGTGGATGAGGATGTCACAGTGTGCATAAAATAACTGGTAAGCCAACCACAATTCATCCCTATCTACTTATAAAAGCTATTCCTATAAGGTCTTTAGCAAAACAAATGTATGGTTTCCAAGTTACAGTTACTATATGTACTTTAGGGTTTAACACCAAATCAAACAAAATATTATGCAGCTTTAAGATAGAATAAACTTATGAAGCATGTAATAACATGGATGGACCTAGAGAACATTATGCTGAGTGAGTCTAGCCAAAAACTAAAGGACAAATACTGTATGGTCCCACTGATGTGAACCGACATTAGAGAATAAACTTGGAATATGTCATTGGTAACAGAGACCATCAGGAGTTAGAAATAGGGTAAGATAATGGGTAATTGGAACTGAAGGGATACAGACTGTGCAACAGGACTAGATACAAAAACTCAAAAATGGACAGCACAATACTACCTAATTGCAATGTAATTATGTTAAAACACTGAATGAAGCTGCATCTGAGCTATAGTTTTTTTGTTTGTTTGTTTGTTCTTTTTTTAATATATATTTTTTGTATTTTTATTTTTATTTTTTCTCTATATTATCATTTTATTTCTTTTTCTGTTGTCTTGCTACTTCTTTTTCTAAATCGATGCAAATGTACTAAGAAATGATGATCATACATCTATGTGATGATATTAAGAATTACTGATTGCATATGTAGAATGGAATGATTTCTAAATGTTGTGTTAGTTAATTTTTTTTAATTAATAAAAAAATCAAACAAAATTATTCTGTAATTAACATATTTCTAATTGGCTGGCTCCACCATAATTAGTCTGAATGAAGTTAGTGTGGGATTGGAGACCAAGATTTTTACACACACACACGCACAGCCTGCCTCCCACAGTACAAAAGTGGAATGTAGTGCCTCTTTGATGAACATTAGGCCGAGGGAGGATAATTAAAAGCCCTGGAAATATGGTGGATGGAATTAATCCTAACTTCTTCAGGTCAATCAACTAAATATTTTGCTTCCAGACAAGCTAATAAGTGTGCATCCCTCCATATGGATATTCTTTAAATATTTGTTCTGTTTATTTAGAAGACAGGCTGAGCTTGCCCCACGAAGGGCAAGGGTAGAGAAGTGGGCCCTAGTGGTAACATTTTCCTTCTCTCTTGTCCCAAGCAATTTTCAGTTTCAGCCTCAAGGTCACGCAGCACTATCTGGGGTGGGGCGTGGGGGTGGTAGTCCAGCCACACTTATGAAAGCAGTAGAGCAACCATGTAATGTTAGCCCTACATGCCCATTGGTGACAGAGGTCAGGGGTGGTTCACCATCTCACTCCACTTCAAGCAGTTTATTATCATATTCCTCCCCACCAGTCAGGGCTTTCTTTGGGAGTTCTAGCACATACAAGCTTTCCCAATTAGTTATAGTTCCTATAATGTTTTGGTGCCCCCTGTATGTTGGCATTCCTTGTGCTCGCCTAGCTGGCAACTCTTTAATTTAGCTCTCCCAAACCAACAACAGTGTGACTTCATATTTCAAGAATGCTAATAGTGTGAATCATTTAGAACATAGCAAAAATTCTGGCACTGTGGTATAAAGAACACTTTTAATTAGAAATCACAAACACTGGATTTTTATTTCAAGTTTCCAAACTGTCTGCTGGATGGTAGGCTGCAATCGCTACCTACAGACTTTTAAAACTCAACTAGTCCAAAATCAAAATCAGTAGCTTGTGCTCCCATTAACTCCTCTTGCAAAATCTCTATCCTTTACCCTTCCTAACTTTTTCATTCCTTGTTATATCAATCAACAACTCCTGTTGACTTCATTGCCTTCTCTTAAATATTTTTCAAATATCCTCTCCATCCCAATCCCTCATGCTCTGGCTCAATCTTTCATCATTTTTCTCTCCTCGATTGTTTCTGTGGCTTCTTACCTTGACCACCCTTGATCTTGACCCCTCACACTGTAGCCTCAGTATCTTTCTGAAACACATACACCTGCTCATGCCTCTCCTCTCATTCAGGTTCATAATGCCTTGTGAAGGAAGACACTGTTGGCCTAACCAATGTCCTCCCAACCGCCCTCCTCTTTCCTAAAAGAAACCCAATTTTATTTCACTATCCACTATTCACTATTCACTATCTCTAGGGTTCTCTAGAGAAACAGAACCAATAGGAGATATCTGTAAATATGATATTTATAAACATGTCTCATGCAGCTGTGGGAATGGAAGTGTCCAAAATCTCTAGGGAGGCTGTGAAGCTGGTGGCTCCGATGAAGGGTCTGGACACACTCCACAGGAGAGGTTTGCTGGCTGAAGAAACAGCAAAAGTCTCTCTTCTTCCTTAAAAGCCTTCAATTGATTGGCTTATCTTATTGTGAGAGACACGCACAGATATCATCAGCCACAGATTCTATCAACTGACTGATGATTTAATACACCAGCCTTCCAGTTTATCAAACCAACCATGAAATATCCTTGCAGCAATGGTCAGGCCAGTGCTTGCCTGACCAGAAAACTGGGCCTCATCACTTGGCCAAGTTGACAATCAGAACCTAACCATCACATCCAACTATTAGTGCGTCCACCAAAAGGATATGTTCAGTACTAATCCCTGGTCTCACTAATGTGATCCTTTGGGAAATAGGATCTTAAACTAGATTCAGATGAATCTATGACTGGTATCCTTATAAAGAAAGGAAAATTAGGCACAGACAGATGGAGAGAAGACAGCCATGTGATGGAGGCAGAGACTGAGTTATACTACAAGCCAAAGCAAAGAACATCATGGATTGCCAGCAATCCACCACCAGAACCCTATCAATTTTAGAGGAAGCATGGCCCTACCAACACCTTGATTCAGACTTCCAACCTACAGAACTGTTAAACAATAAATTTTTGTTGTTTAAGCCATCCAGCTCATGGTAGTTGCTACAGCTGCCCTTGGAAACCAAGACACCACCTCTCTCCCATTAAGTCAAATGCTTTGGAGGAAGCTGCCACCATTCTCAAATCCAAATTGTGGATCTGAATTTGTCAAACCAATTATGGCTGTCCCACTGCCATGCTGTTAGGACATATGTTAGAGAACACTACCAATTCTGGCCAGTGATACTTAAGGAAAGTCTTGTAAGGACTTCTGGAAAATGTTTCATTGCTCCTAATAAATAAAGAAATGCTCTTTCTTATTTAATTTTCCAGGTCTGGAGGTAACGCCTGAAATCTCCACAGCCATTTGGCTACCAGTCTGAGGATGAAATTGTAAGCAGCAGTGCATTAGACAATTAGACAAATAACTTATTGAGCCTCCATTTCTTTTTTTCTTTCTTTTTTTTTTTTTTTTTTTCATGGGCAGGCTTCAGGATCAAACCAGATCTCCATCATGGCAGAATGAGAATTCTCTGCCACTGAGCCACCATGACACTGCCCCCTCCGTTTCTTTTCTTTTCTTTTCTTTTCTTTCTTGCATGAGCAGGCACTGGGAATTGAACCTGGGTCTCTGGCATGGCCAGCAAGAACGTTGCCTGCTGAGCCACCATGCCCCCCCCCCCATTTCTTTTTAAATGTGGGTTAAAATAGGGCTCTTGTGAGACGTAAATTAAATTAAACATATCACCTACCACAGTTCTCAGTACATGGTGGTGCTCAAGAAGTATTATTTCTTCTCCTCTTTACCATGAATGCTTCTCCAAGTAGTTCAGAAGTAGTTCAGAACAAAGTGAACAAACCAGTCTACTGAATCCATAATACTCCCTCAACTCCAAGACTTCTGTCAGGTTGCAAATGACCTCTTTCCCCTCATCAAAGTTAAGGCTATTGACAGCTTATGCATGCTCATTGACTACCACATTCTCATGGCAGTCATCTCCTACTAATTTTTTTCTTTTTGTTTTTCTCCCAATTATTAAAAACCCATCTTCTGCCCCATCTGACTTCTTCCTCAACTCTGTGTTGCTAAATCTACTGGTCACATTTCACTAATCTTGCTGAACCCTACCAATGTGTTCCACTCAACTGTGGTGATTTGAATATGTATGTACCTCAGAAAACGTGTTCTTAATTCTAACCCATTTCTGTGAGTGAGAATCCATTACAAGTAGGACATTTTGAAGAGGTTACTTCAGTTAAGAAGGCATGGCCCACCTCTATGAGGATGGGTCTTAATCCCATTACTGGAGTCCTTTATAAGTGAAGTGACATTCAGACAGAGAAAGCCACAGGGAGCAGCAGCCAGAAGCTAAAATTAAATAGAATACAGAAGAGAACAGAGAGGCCAGAAGAGCCCAACATGTGCATTGCCATGTGATAGGTGAGCTAAGGACAAAGGATTGCCAGCAGCCAGCCCAGAATGCCACAGTCTTTGTGGTGAAACATCACCTTGATGACACCTTGACTTGGACTTTCTTTTAGCCAAAAACCATGAGCAAATAAATTCCCATTGTTTAACCCAACCCATTTCATGACATTTGCTTGAGCAGATATTGGTACCAGAAGTGGGGTATTGCTATGACAAATACCAAAAATGTACAATGGCTTTGGAATTGAGTGATGGTAGAGGCTGGAAGCATTGTGGGGTGCTTGATAAAAAGGCCTAGATTGCTTTGAAGAGACTATTGGTAGATATATGGATCCTAAAGGTAATTCTGATAAGGCTTTAGACATAAACAATAGATGTGTTGTTGGAAACTGGAGGAAAGGTGATCTTTGTTTTAAAATACTTGGCAAAATTGAATTCTGATGTCAGATGGAAGGCAGACATTGAGAGTGATGTACCTGTTTGTTTCACTGAGGAGATTTCCAAGCCAAGTGTACAACCTGGTTTCTCCTTACAGCTTATCGTAAAATGTGAGAGACAAGGGATAAACTGAGAACTAAACTCCTAGGCACACACACACAAAACAGAAATTGATGGTTTGGAAAATTCTGACTTTTCAGAAAGCAAGTCCCCAGAGAACAATGCTCCATGTGAGGGTTTAACTGAACATGGAACTAGTCAGCAATTTTCATGGAAGTTGGGATTGAAAATGCAGTTATCCAGGAAAGAGTTCTGGAAAGTTGTTTTGTCTGATGGTTTGAACCCCTGTGAACTACATGCAAAGCCAAGAAGATTTTGTGTAATTTGTATGAACAGCACCATTGCCAGCCTGGACTAAAAAGGACAGAGACGGGTCAAATTGAAGGAAAAATCATTTTGAGACAGAACCATGGAAGCTGAGGGCAGGACCAGAGACATTTTCTTGGGTCAAGAAAGCAGGCCCACCCATGTGTTTGGAAAGAATGAATTTGTCCTGGTGTGTGAAAAGAGTGAGTTTGGAGAGAGCATGTCTTTCATTCACTTGTGCAAAAAGAGTGTTGTCACTCCAGACCTCTGAGAGGATAAAGCCTGATCCCCAGAGACTGCAGAGAATCTGGCCCCTTCCCAGCCCCCTCAGCCTTCTATTTAAACTATTTGAAACATAAATCTTAAGGTGGATCAGAAAGATGTTCTCTTCTCATTCCCAATATCCTCTCCTTCTGAAGTAACATATAAAGATTTTGCTTTCGTTATGGGAAAGCAAGATTCATGGGATGAATCGAGCAATCCTCAATTCCTAATCTCTCTTTCTCTGCATTACCATTACTCTGTCAGACACAGATAGCTTATGCATTTAAATTTCCAGTGGGAGCTCAAACAGAGAGCAGCATCAAAAGACCCATTTGGAAGCCTCTCCAGATAAGCATTTCCTGGCCAAAATTCCTGATTTGCCCATCCCTACAACCCATATTCACATCCCCATAAGAAGACACATGAAACAGTAAAGATGGGTCAGACACACTCAAGTTACATGAGCATTCAGCCTCCAAAACCCAGAAGCCCACAGAAATCCACAAAGCATGTGTTGAGCAACCCATCTGCATCAACAATCTGAGTATCAAGAGAATAGGGGTTGGTAGATATCTATAGTCATAGAAAAATCTACAGTTCTCCTAAGTTCTGAGGTAAATAGGCATAGTACAAAGATAATGTTTTCCTCTAAGAAATAAGTCCTTGATTTGACATGAGAAAAAAATAATGTAACCAAATATTCAAAACATTTGAAGCCTACCAGAAAATACTAGGCTCAATTTTTAGACTTGCCCTTTACCAGCTCTATGGCCTGTTACCTCATCTGTAAAATGGGTTACAGATTTCTTCCTCATGGTCTTTTTCAAAGGTTAAATGAAATAACCTGAGAAAATCTTCAGCAAAATGCTTGATAATTATAGGTACTAAATGGTAGTTTCTCTATTATCTCTTAGAATAATGAGATCATTTTAATATCAGCACCGTGTCTTCTCAAGCAAAACACTGTTTCAATTTTCTGACCCATGGTAGAAAAGATTATTGTTCTAAAGCATTCACTTTCTTTATCCCCCAACTGTATGGGAGGAGTGGACCCGCCCCATTGAAGTTGGGCTTGGCCATATGACTTTCTTTGGCCTCATGGTGGGTGAAACATATTTCTCCAACCCTTGATTTTGGACATGGACATGTGACTTGCTTTGGCCAGTAGGACATTAGATGAAGAGATATATAAGGGACTTATCCAAAATACTTTGCCATTCACTATGAGAACATGTTACAGGTAGCCCTCTGGTCCAAGGAAGAGACCCAGACCTAACCTGCAGCTTGCAACCAAGCTCAGCAGAGCCCAGCTATGACGAGCAGAGCCACCCCATCCAACCTGAAGACACATGAACAAGAATAAGTGATTGCTGTTTTAAACCACTGATCTTTTAGGTGGTTTATTGCAGCATTATTGTGGCAATAGTGAATACACTACATGGAAAATTAATTTTATCACCTTTGATTAAGCCCTGTTGTTAGGAATGAAGTGATGATTAGTGAATAACAAAACAAAAGTCACATATCAACATAAAGTATGTATAAGCAAATTATCCAGCTACTCGTTTTTGACATTTTATAATCTATAATGAAACTGCTGGTACATCTTTGAGAGGATCTCTCTCCCTCTTAATGCATGTGTGTGTTGATCTTCCCAAAGGGTCCTACATTCATTGAAATTTTTGCTAAAACAACAGGAGACATTTGGTATTCCTTTAGAAATATCTTCTTGTATGACAGCCTCTCTATTTTCTCCAGGGGAAGTAGTTTTCATACAAAATTTGCATTTTACAGAACATTTGGTTGAGTGAGCCTTCTGTCTCTGCAATTTAGTTATAATTATGATAAAGTGCAGGTAAATGGAGCTGCATTTTAAAGAGCTTTCTAGGTGCTGTGAAACTTTGATATCTATTTCAAACATCAGAAACCTCAAAGGAATGATTTGTAATGATTCAGTTTGGTAGAACAAAATCCTAAAATACACCAAAATATGTTTTATATCAAAGTTGTCATGTTTGGTAAAGGTGAAAGATTTAAGGCAGAGCTTCTCAAACTCTAATTGTGATTCAGCAGGGCTGGGGCAAGGCTCAAAATACTGCATTTATAACAAGCTCCCAGGTGAGACCACACTTTGAGTAGTGAAGTTTGACATAGTCTCTCCAAGGGTTCTCTGTCAAACTGAGGCCTATATATCCACAGAGGCTCATTGGTACCTCTTTTGTGGACTTTTCTTCCCTCACTCTCTCACGTCCCTGCTCCCTCAGCATGTATCCTGGGACCACTTCCCAAATAAATAACTCGACTCAGGTTTGCTTTTAGGAAAACCCAAACTAAGACATCTCCTGTATTATAAGCATGTGTTTGTATATCTTTCTCCTATACTGGCCTGCGTGCTTCTTGAGGAACTGGATTATGTTTCTCTTGCACAGAGCCTTGCACAAAGCAGACGCTTGAAACATGTTTGGTTCACCTTGGGAGGCAGCGGTAGTTCTGGCTCTGGGAAGTAGCTTCCCCGTGCTCATGTGACTGAACTGAAGATGATACACAATAGGGGAGCAATCCCTCTCGTGCCCATCCTGGGGTTGAAGTGAGTATCCCCTAAAACTGAAGTGTATGGGGGAATTCTAACATCAAGGTGGGAGAGCAGAAGGTTCAAAAAAACCTTTCCTCCACCTTGCCCTTCTTCTAGAAAATGAAGGTCCAGAGGTCTGCTCCCTCAAAGTCCAAAAGCACATGTCCCTGTATTCACAGATTCTCACATCCAGTGGGCCCCATGAGATAAACCAGCAACTTTGACTTAGCCATGACATTTAAAAAGATATCTCTAGACTGAGCAAGAGTTAATGCAGAGTTCTTGGATACCATCACTCTATCCTGTCATCACTGGTAAGCCAAGGGAGAATTTGAGATGTTCACCCTTTTTACTAATTTCTTTGAACAGAGCCCATGTGTCCAGCCATGACCTATCTTCTATCTGAGTGGAGCCTATGCTTCCCTCTTTTGCCAATAGAAAGCTAGAATTTAGGGAGTCCAAAGTTAAGTAGTTTCCAGAGTGGTACAGATATATATGGGCTGTACAAGATAGCCAATTAGGGTAGGTTAAAGAAAACTTTAGACCTTCTATTCATACTTATTTTTCATCTGAAAATTTTTCTAATATTCGATATAACATTCTATTTGTAACTAATTTATAAATATACACATTTTGGTGAAGCACTGACAAACAGTTTTACTAATGGGGTATGTGATAAAAAAATTTTTGGAGACCACCTACCTTTTAGAAAACCTAGCTAGTTTCTAATGACTCAAAATCACCATCGAACTAGTCTCTATCCTTATCCCTGCCAGGAACAGTGCTACCTCTTCAGACCTGACTAAATGCTTTAAGGGCAGCTAAAAGAGGAGCAGAGGTAAAAGGTAATCCAGTGAGTTCCAACCTCATTGGTGACCCTTAGATAAGGAATAGAGCCCTTGGATGAGTGTCGTTCTTATCCTCTTAAGAAAAGCTTTCCAATCAGTCTTGTCTGCCTTCCCTGCTTTCCTCCCCAACCCAGGGACAGAATATCTACTTACTCTTCAACTAAGTCAACCAAAGTTCTTGAAAGATATCAGGTTACTGCTGCCCAGAAACAACCCAGCAGACTGCCTCAAGGTGTAAGGATTTCCTTCTGGCTCTTTGACAGGAACCAAATTAAATCTCTCTAGGAGTAGAGGTAAGAGCCACATGGCATTGTGAGGCCGGTGAACCAGGTAAAAGCTTCTTCTTCCATCCAGCTCTGCCTCCCTCCCTGTTCATGATGCCCAAAACCCAACCAAGTGATAGGAGCAGTTTACTGGCCTGGCCACCGGAGAATCTCTGCAGTCAACTTATGCAGGAAAAGTTTGCTGAACATCCCATACATCTATCAATTCTTAAAACCATTCCCAAGTCCAGGAGAGTCTGTACACTGCTGTAAGCAGGGCAATTTGGGGTGTATGCCCTTGGTGCTTCCCAATCAGCCTCACCAAATTTTCCAAGTTTTCAGCCTTGAACTTGTTCAAGGAGGTTGAGGAGACAGGACTGAGAGCCAGGAGGCATCAATGCTGTTAAAGCCACCTTCTCTGTATGTTGTGCGTAACAAATGACAGGGAGCAATGCTGAACCAAAGCCATAAATGTGCCAGAACCACCAGGTGACATAATGGAAAGCTGTGTAATTGTTGTCCCCACTCACCAGGCATTAAGGTAATTACTTAATTGAAGATGAAAAGGCTATTAGCAGGCAGTGGTGCTAGTAAATGTTTTCGATTGCACTTCTATCTTCAACATGCCCTTTCGTGTTGCCTGTTAATGACAATAATTTGCACTTTCAGAGCTTGTCCTTTCTGATTTATTCTTCTCTACTATTTCATTCATTTTCATGACAAACTCCTGGGAGTCAGTGAAAGATGTTCATCTCTGAGGAAGGCAAGGCAAGCATTTTTTGCCCTAACAAACACAGTCTATGTGTAATGAACGTTTCACTGAGAACAGATCATTTCCACCTGTAATTTAGGTCTTTGTAGAAATATCTTAGTAATAAATAATTCTGCAGTCTGGCAAAACTTGGGTAGTTCTTTGCCTTTAAATGGCATGTAACTATCTTTCCTGTATTCAACAGCAATTCCTTCTAGTAACTCTGGGCCCTTAAAATGCTGCTAACTGTCTGGGGCACAACAGCTCTGATGATGTCACTTGGCCAGAAGTCATCTTGGTGCCTATCAGTTGCTGAAATGACTCATGACAAAGGAGTAAAGTCATTCATTCTTGACTTGAAACAGGATTCTGCTGTCCTTGGCCTCCACTCTGTTCTTGATGGATAAGGAAAATGCACTTCTTGGCCCATACTAAAAAGACAAATCTAAATGTGGTTGGAAAGCCTCTTCCAGACATTGTCAGGGCTAGGCTGTAACTCTATGGGAATTCTGGACCACTGCTCCTGGCAGGGCCCCAATTACCCATTGTGGGTTATACACTATTCATAGTCTTTTGAACAAAATAGAATCTTTCTCAACTCTGTCTTCCCACTTATGTTGAGTCCTCTCTACTGCCCCCTTTGACTTGGAAAACCTCTACCCATCCTTTAAGAAGTTCAGCTCAAATGTTACTTTCTCTGTGAGTTCTCTGCCCAGGAGAATTCCAGTATAACTAATAACTGGGGTGGGAGTGAGGGGGCATCCATGTTAACAAAATCTAGATTTAGACCTACATTGGTTCAAACTCCTAAGTCTATTCCCTGTAAAGTCTTCCCAAGGCCTGTGAGTTTCTGCTCATGGATACCAATGGCTTTTGTTCTTTTGCTTCTTTGTCTTTGTAGCCTCTGCATCATATCAATCCAAGCACGAATTCAATCCCCTCACCATTTTCACTTAAAATATCAAGAAGAAAACAATCAACTACCTCACTGAAGAGTTGACTGGCTGTCAGGTCAGAAGCTGGCAGGGGCTGGGGTGGGCGTATAGTATATACCTATCAGCTGAAAATCCAATCTAGACATTCCTGTTCTTCAAAACCTCTGACCCTCTAAGGGACATTGCCTTGTGGGTTTTCGAAACTGCAAGAGTCCAATGACCCCAGTGTTCCTTCCTCCCTATGGAAACGTGTATAGGTATCCTATGACTGTCCCTCCTTTGTATGTTGGCAGCAAATAACTTGTTATGAGTTTTCAAAGGTCCAAAGCCAGAGGATAATTTTGCCATAGAACAGACCAGGCCTGCAACTAACTTTGATAGGAGTTTGTACATTTCTAACTTTGTATTTTATTTATATTGCTACCAAAATGGTTTAAGGTTCTCTGATATTGTTATGGAATGAATGTATTTTGTATATGGGGAAAACATGTCTTTTTTAGGGTCCAGAGGATGGAATGTGCTGGTTTGAAAGGATGTATGTCCCCTAGAAAAGCCATGTTTTAATCTAAATCCCGTTTTGTAAAGGTAGAATAATCCCTATTCAATACTGTGTGTTTGAAACTGCAATCAGATCATCTCCCTGGAGGTGTGATTTAATCAAGAGGGGTTGTTAAATTGGATTAAGTGACGACATGTCTCCACCCGTTTGGGTGGGTCTTGATAAGTTGCTGGAGTCCTATAAAAGAGGAAACATTTTGGAGAATGAAAGAGATTCGGAGAGACCAGAGAACGCTGCAACACCATGAAGAAGAGCATCCACGAGCCATCGATCTTTAGAAATGAAGAAGGAAAATGCCTCCCAGGGAGTTTCATGAAACCAGAAGTCAGGAGAAAAAGCTAGCAGATGATGCCGTGTTCACCATGTGCCGTTCCAGATGAGAGAGGAACTCTGACTGTGTTCACCATGTGCCCTTCCACTTGAGAGAGAAACCTTGAACTTCATCAGCCTTCTTGAACCAAGATATCTCTCCCTGGATGCCTTAGATTGGACATTTCTATAGACTTGTTTTAATTGGGACATTTTCTCAGCCTTAGAACTGTTAACTAGCAACTTATTAAATTCCCCTTTTTAAAAGCCATTCTGTTTCTGGTACATTGCATTCCAGCAGCTGGAAAACTAGAACAGACTCTTACAGAACCAATCTCCTGCTGTGCCCTGCCTCTTCCTCTCTGATTTCCAGGATTGCTTGGCCAACTCCACAAGACACCCTTAAGCCTTGGCTCCAGTGAAAACTTGGAGCACTGGCATCCTACTTTCTCTGTCACAAAACAGTTCTCCACTTGAGCAGAGGACTGGTACTTACTGTTTAAGATATCATTTTCCACCTAGATGCATAAACCACTCCTTTGTTACAGAGCATTTTGTGTATTCCTCCATTATAATTCAATTTACCATTATATATCATTTATGTGCATATCTAGATTGATACAATGCATTTTGACTTTAATCTATGACTAATAGTAAACTACTAAAAAGTCCAGAAGGGGAATGAAGTATTTCTGTCAGGGGTCCCCAAGACCACCCTCAGGTTGATGATTCACTAGGACTCACAAGAGCCTGAAAACCTGTTCACAGTGAAGGGATACATATTAAAATCAAGAAAATGGCTCTTATGCAGAACCCAGGAAAAAAACAAGTACAGGTTTCCAGTTGTCCTCTCCCAGTAGAGTCCTACAAACAGTGCTTAATTCTCCCAGCAATTCTGTGTCACAAAACAAAGTATTGCCAGCCAGGGATGGTCACCTGAGCCATGGTATCCAGGAGACACGGAGCAGCTGTGTGACTGACCTCAGTTACTGAGTCCAAAAATTAAACGGACACAGCCTGATCCAAGGTCCCCACATTAATCACATTTTTAGCATAAACTATCTAGAAAGACTGAAGTCTCCAGGTATACAAAGACCTTCTAAGCAGACAGATTATTTAAGGAACCTGGAAGCTATCTCCCAGGAGTTTCCAAAGACCAGCCCTTTCTTTGGAAAGTGGAATTTGAACATCTCAAACATCTCAAAGCTAGTTAAGTTAACCCTTTACTGCACATGCATGTCCAGCTTGCTAGCGCATTTATTTTTAATCTATGATTAACAGTAAGGCACTAGGAAGACTAGAGGGTGTAAGAGCTGATCCTATTTTTGGTTTACTTTTTTAATAACTCTGATTTTTTTGCATAAGGAGAACACCAGAGCAGGGCAAAGTGATTGTGAGTAAACTAATCAGGAGACTTCCCGTAGAGTTCAGCAAGAACCAAAGTGGCTTAAACAAAGGAAGGGGAGGGGAGAATTTTGATGGATTCAAGAGACTTTTAGAAGGTTAGAAAAAAAAAAGGCAAAAACCAGGATTTTCATGGGAGATGACACCCAGGGATGAATCCAGACCTGGCATCATGGGATCAGCAATTTCATCCAGACCAAAAAGGGGAAAAGAAGTGTAACTAATAAAGTATTAGTGGCAGAGAGAGTTCAAATAGAGTTGAGAGGCTACTCTGGAGGTTGTTACACAAGCTTCAGTTAGACCTTACAACTTATTATAACCTGCCAACCCCCAACCAGGACCATTCCAGCCAATCCTAAAGAACATCTAGGGCAATTTATAAGATTCCACAAGAGTTCCAGGCACTTGAGTAACTTTCCAGAAACCTACAACCTCCAGATGGGTCCCTGGTGCAGATAAGCCCTGAAACATAGCCCAGCCTCTCCAAAACATAAGATAGTTCCATCTCCGTACCCCTTATTAGTGACAGACCCTTCCAATATGAAAAATTTAGAATGGTCATAGCCCAAATACTCCTAAAGAGAGGGATGGAAAAATCGAAGGTGATGGTGGAGTTATACAGAGAAGATAGGATTTAACAAATGAATATGAATGCTGAATCATTAAATTGATATCTTTTAGTCCCCAGTATTTTAGAGAAACTAGAAGTAGAATCTAAAATTGTGGAATTTTAACCCATGTCAAACTCCGATATATGTTCTACAACTAATTATGGTGCTGTGCTTTGAAATTTATAGCTTTTTTGTATATATGTTATTTTTCACAAAAAAAAGAAGAAAAGTTGATTGTGATGATAAAAAATATTTAAGCCCTCTAGCCTCCTATATTTGGAGCAGCTAGAAGAAAAAATATGAGAGGATTGTATGGTAGCCCATGACAAACTCTGGAATCTGTCCTGTAACTACTTGGTCAACAGTGCTTCGAAAACTATTGCGTTTTTATTTCTTTGCTTTGTATATATGTTATACTATACAGTAAAAAAAGTTAAAAATAAAAAAAAAACCCAGGATTTTGGAATTGGTAAAATATGGATGGCAAAAAGATTGAGGCATGCAGGATGACCCAGGTATGACTGGAACTATAGAGAGAACACTGGTCCTATTCACTGAGCTGAGGGATGGTGAAGGAATGCTGATGCCTTTTTAGATATGTTCAATTTGAGATACTGGTCAAGTGGGGAGTCTAGGAGACAGGTGCACCTACATTTGGAATGATCACGGCCTGGATTTAGAGATCTGGGAATTACTGGGACATGGACAGCACTGGACACTATATATAGATGAGATCACCAAGGGAGCCAAGGGCCCTGGACCTGTGGAACTGCATCGGCAGAGAAAGGGAAGTTACAAAAGTAGAAGGAGAGCCAGAAAAGAATAATGCCTCAAGAAACAGGTAAGTTTAAGAAGGAAGAAGTGAGTGGCTACTCAGAGGCCAAGTAATAAGACTAGAAAACATCAAGGGCTCTGATTATGTGACTGGATTCCATCAACTAATATGGGAAATGGAAGAACAAGTTCGCATAATCTAGACCAAAAAGACAAATGCTTGGTCACATTGATTTTAAAGTGCTTCTGCAACATCTTGATGGAAGTATCCATATGTAGATTACAGACACACATTCCTTCACTGAATTCAGCAACATGTGCTACATGTCTATCCATTGCCAGGCATGGTAACTGGTACTAGATTTATAGAAAGAAAAAGATGCAATCTTGACTTCAGTTTGCTTGCCATTTAGGAAGGGAATTAAGACAGACTCCACTAATGGTGGCATGTCCTTTAGAAGAGGATGCACCGTCAGGACTTGGCAGCCGTATCACTCAGAGACAGGTCCAGGAAGTCAAGATCTGTATTGAATATCTCAAATCCACATCCCTGGCTTGTCCTAAATTCTTTCATGTCTCCTCCAATGTGCCTTTCTGCTCCTTTGTTTTTCCTGAATGATGCATTTGGGTGTTTGGCAAGTCTATTCCTGTGAATATGAAGATGTGAGATTCTATATTATATGTTGAGATGCTTAACTGTGTGGAAATAAGGAAGAATAAGAATCCTCAGGGGTATTTTTTAAGAACACATTGGCAGCACTCACCTTCCTTCCAAAATCTTGACATTTCATACAACCCTATTTCCTAATCACCTCCGCCCTTGGCAATGGTGAGGCTGAAGGAAGATATGTAGTGGTTGGAACTGGATGAACAGACGAAGCAGAGTGGTGACGGGGGACAAAGTGCATGGAGTGGCAACCAGATTTCCTACTGGGGCTGCTGAGTCGATGGTAGCCCTATTAGCTGAAATGGGGGAACAGGTTTGGGGAACAGTGGTACTTTTTTTTGCACTCACGTTTGTTCAACTGTTGGCTTGAAATGATTTTGGCATCTCCACCCCTTTTTTTTTTAATTTGCTAATCTGAGAGATACCTAAAAGAATCATTCTGTGTAACTAAGAGAGGTCATAGACTGGTGATATCATTTCTGCCACTATTTGTAACTCTGTGCCCTGGTTATACACCATGGTGAGTTTATAGCTAACAATTTATTATATTTTCACATCTTGGCTCATGCAGGAAGACAAATCTCATTCCATCTGTTTCTTCTTCTAATGGGTCAATGATGTCCTCACAGCTAATTATAGCAATTAAATAGAAAATAATGTGTTTACTTTGAAACGCTATATTTGGTTTTTGTAATTGGGCAGTTTTGGCTAATATACAACTAGTTTTAAGAGGGTGAAGGTCTTTATTTCATCCCAGAGGGGATGTAGACACTTCCACCCTTTCCTGATTTTCTACAAATTTCAATAATGACACTGGCACAGGTTGAGCAGAGGAGGGGCCAGCAAAGGAGTTGGAAATAGTGTGATCTATGATACGGAAAAAATCCGAAGGCGGTGTCAGTGAAGGGAGTAATTAGTTTTGCCAAATGCTATGAAGGTCAAGTAAGATTAAAGAGCAGTGAAACGGCATTGAATTGACAATATGGAGGTCAAGAAGATTTGGACAAGAATGGTCTCTGTCTATCACAGGAAATGAAAACCTGTTTGATGGGGTTCAGAAGAGAGTTGGTTGTAAGCAAGTAGGGATGGTGACTATAGACAACTCTTTGGAAGAGGAGCAGAGAAGTGGATGCTGGCAAGAAAAGGAAATAATGCTAAGGGAAGTTTTTGTTAAATTTTAAGATGGGATATTTGTATCCTGGTGGAACTAATGCTACAGAAAGGGGGATA
This sequence comes from Tamandua tetradactyla, assembly GCF_023851605.1. Taxonomy (NCBI): domain Eukaryota; kingdom Metazoa; phylum Chordata; class Mammalia; order Pilosa; family Myrmecophagidae; genus Tamandua; species Tamandua tetradactyla. The sequence goes on along the minus strand of NC_135341.1, from coordinate 46,966,501 downwards.
TTATAGATCCAAGAGGGAGAGAGGCAATATATACAGAAGCAACCTGCCTGAGAGGTCAAGGAGGAAAAAGTGATATTTCATCAATTATAACAGGTGGCAAGGCAGAGAGCAGGGGTACAAATGCAGAGGGATTGGAAGATTTGGTGACCAGATGGTTTGTTCCTATCTGATTGCTTCTCTTTTCTCAAAGTATCAGAAAGGTCATCAGCTAAGAGTGAAGATAGGAGTTGGGGTTTTGAAGAAAGCAGAGATGTATAATCATTATTACTATGGAGAATGAGAAAAAGAACATCCTATGGAGCACAGTAAGAAATGTATCACTGACTGTCCATTTGAAATTTGCTGTCCTGAATTTAAAATGAGGCTAGATAGTGATAACAGAAATATTGCACATAAAGCACTTAGCCTGACCTGGTACACAGTGCACACTCAATAAATACTATGATTTTGCCACATTGGCACACAAATATTTCTTTATTGTTGCTGATATGAGGTCTAATCCTACCGAAAAAAGAAAGTGAATCTTGGATGTTTCTACCAGCATTAAATACAGAAATTGTTTCACATACAGAAAGAAGATCAAATTCAAAAGTTTTGAAAATGTAGACCTAATGGCCTAAGAAGTTGAAAAAACATGAAGGGCATGATTATCAATAAGATTTTATAGAGCTAAACGTTTCATCTTAAAGTCTCGGAGTTACGAGAGTTTTGTGCAGCCTTGTATAAGGGCATGGCAGTGTGGAATTACATACTTTGAAGGGCAGACAATGATATGGAGTGTATTACTGAGAAAAAATTAGTGGGGGCTCAGTTACAAGAGTAATAGAATCAATTAAGTAGCTTTTATATTACAGTGAACTAAGAAAAGAATTCAGGGAAATTCTTAATACATTGAAATTATCAACAAAATTGTGAGGCTTGGAAAGGTCACTGCTCTATCCCTGAAATGAGAGGCAACAACCTCTTGTGTCACCCCACTTTTCCAGAAATTGTATGAGATCATATCACATGCAACCTTAACATCTACACTGGTTCATGGCCCTTTCCTTACTGGGGAAAAAAAGAATTCGGGGGAGAGCACCTTGGAAAATGGAACTAGATGCTTTTTGCATCTATTGCGATGACCACACAGCTTGTGTTTTTTAACTTGTCAATGTTATGACACAATTAAAATATAAAGCAATAGGATAGTGCTTTGTGTTTGCAAATAGAAAAGTTAAAGTTTCAACAAAATGATACTATGAAACTTTCCAAATGTATATTATCAGTACCCCTTTCAAACAACCCTTTTGAAGTTTGCTGACTTATGACTATGATGTCAACCTTCCTTTCCCATGCTGTGAAGGGGTCTCATTTCCTCCCCCTGAAAGATTCAAGGTCTCTATCTCATCTACTCAAGTGTCACCAGGACTGCATTTTCCTCTTGAGAGTCTGAAAGCCTCCAACTGTACTAATTGAAAGACAACTCTAGGAAGTAGTCTCGGTTGTACTTGTTTTAAAAAATTGTTTTGATGTGTTAAGGACTAGAAGTGTGGAGCATCTCACAGCCCCTGGTTGGTGCATACTTATCTACTTTTTTCCTGCAAAATGACAAAATATTTATATTTAAATCCCTATATATTATATTCTGATCTTTTGCTACAATTATAATGATATACTTACTCATGATCAATTATTCTAACACTTCTGGGTTAATACTAATTTTAAAATATTTAAAGTGTTTCTTCTTCACTTTTTAACAGTTTTATTCACATATCATACAATCCACCCTAAGTAAAAAATCAGTGGTTATAATCTGGTATCACATGGTCAAGCGTTCACCACCACAATCTACATAAGGACCTTTCCTTTTCTTCCACAAAGAATCCCATACTGTTCCCCCATATCTCCCACTTATTGACATTTAGTTTTGGCATACTGCCTTTGTTACATTCAATGGAAGCATATTACAATGTTACTGTCAACTATAGACCCTGATTTGCATTGATTTATTTTTTCCTATATGTCATCCCATTTATAACACCTTGCAATACTGACATTCATTTGTTCTCCCTCAGGCAAAAACATTCTTACATTTGTATATTTAGTCATCATCATTGGGGGTTAATAGCATTTTTTGATACATTGCTGTTTTGATTGGCTAATATTTTATTTGATATTAACAGTGAATATCTGAAACTGGCTTCCAATTTTTGTCTACTCTTTTCATAACAGCATTATTGAAATAAAACTCATGTGCCATATAAGTCATCTATATAAAGTATACAATTCAGTGGTTTTAAGTATATTCACAGGGTTATAAAACCATCACCACAATCAATTTTAGAAAATTCTCACTACCTCTAAAAGCAATCTCTCCCCATTTGCCCCCAAACATACCCCCAGCCATAGACATTCACGAAACTACTTTTTATCTCTATAGATTTGCCTATCTGGACATTTCACATAAATGGATTACTACAACATGTCTTTTGTGACCAGCTTCTTTCACTTGGCATGTTTCCAAAGTTCATCCATATTGTAACATGCATCCATACTACATTCTTTTTTTTTATCATGAAAAATAACATATATATACAAAAAAGCAATAAATTCAAAGCACACCACAACAATTGGCTGTGGAGCAGATTTCAGAGTTTGGTATGAATTACAATTCCACAGTTTTAGGTTTTTCCTTCTGGCTGCTCCAAGACACAGGAGACTAAAAGAAATATCAATAGAATGGTTCAGCAGTCATACTCAATTGTTAAATCCTATCTTCTCGGTGATAACTCCACCTTCTCCTTTGATCTTTCTCCCAACCTTTAGGGGTATTTGGACTATACCCATTCTAACTTTTACATGTTGGAAAGGGTTTTTGATAATATAGGAAAGGAGGTTGGAATTAGTTGATATTCTGGAAAGGCTGGCCCCTCTGGGTTTCAGTACTTATCTGCTATCTGGAGGTTGTAGGTTTCTAGAAAGTAAGCATAGTGTATGGAAGCTTACCCTTTTTTTATGGCCAAATAATCTTCTGTTGTATAGATATACCACATTTTGTCAGTTGTTGGGCATATGGGTTGTTCCCACCCTTTTGGCTGTTATGAATAATGCTGTAATAAACATTCATGCATAAGCTTTCATGTGGACTTAGGTTTTCATTCCATTTCTAGGAATGAATTGCTAGATCATATGGTAAAACTGTATCTAACCTTTTGAGGAACTGCCAGACTATTTTCTAAAAGGGTTGGACCATTTTATATTTCTACCAGCAGTGTATGAAAGTTCCAATTTCTCCACACCCTTTCCAACATTTATTATCTGTCTTTTTCATTACATCCAGCTGTGTGGTAACTCATTTTGGTTTTGATTTGCATTTCCCTAATGGCTAATGATATTGAGCAGCTTTTCATGTGCTTATTGGCCATTTGTATATCTTCTTTGGATAAATATCTACTCAAAATCCTTTGCCTATCTGTAGTTGGTTTTTTTTTTAATTATTGCATTGAAATAATTATTTACGTATTCTGGATTCAAGTCCCTTATCACATATATGACTTGAAAATATTTTCTCCAGTTCTGTAGATTCTTTTCACTTTCTTTATGGTGTCCTTTGAAGTGCAAACGTTTTTAATTTATCTAATTTTTCTTTTCTTATTTGTGTATTTGGTGTTATAACTAAGAAACTATTGCCTAAAAGGTCACAAAGATATATACCTACATTTTCTTCTAGGGGTTTTATAGTTTTAGCTCATATATTGAGGTCTATGATCCATTTGGGGGTATTTTTTGTGTATAGCATGAGAGGTAGGCATAAAACTTCATTCTTTTGCATCTAAATATCCAATTGTCCCCACACCATTTGTTGAAAAGACTATTCATTCTCCACTGTCACCCTTGTCAAAAATCAATTGACCATAAACATAAGTTCATCTCTAGACACTGTTTTGTTCTACTGATCTAGACGTTTATACTTATGTCAATACCACACTGTCTTGATTACTGTAGCTTTGTAGTAATATTTTAAACCCAATTTTGTTCTTCTTTTTCAAAATTGTTTTGGCTATTCTCTTACATTTCCATATGAATACCAGGATCAGCCTGTCAAATTCTATGAAGAAGTCAGTTGAGATTATGGAGAATATGTTAAATCTGTAGATCCTTTTGGGGAGAATTACCATTTTAACAATACTAAATCTTCTAATCCATGATCATGGGATGTCTTTCCATTTATCTAATTTCTTTTCAAGAATATTATGTAGTTTTCAGAGAGTAACTTTTGCACTTTTTGTTAAATTTATTCACAAGTATTTTATTTTCATGCTTTTGTAAACTATTTCTTTTATGTCATCATTTGTATTGCAATCATAAAATAAGTTGGGAAGTCTTCCACCATATCTATGAAAGATATGAATATTATATAAAACTGGGATCCTCAATAGTTGATGGATTTGACTGTAAAACTGTTTAGGTCTGTTTCCATTTTAGGATAGAATCTTTTTCTACTTTCTAGCACCTTATAAGTTAACTATAGGAATTTATCAAAACTCATTTGCATCTATATTGTTAAACGTATTCCTATAATTGCAAGAATTCACATTATTTAAAAAAAATTCATCTGCTTCCACAGTTAAGTCTCTTCCTTATTATCAAGTTTATTTTTATAAGATTTTTTCTTGATCACAATAGCCGAAGACGTGTACATTTTAAATCTTTTAAAAGAACAAGATGTAATTTTTCATTTATCAATAATTGTACCGATCACTAGTCTTTTATTTTTTGTAACTTATTAACTTTCATATTATTTTAGTTTTTACATACTATTTGGACTTATTTTTTAGTTCTTTTACTAGCTTGGGAATTGAAAATATAATAGAAAAATTTCCCTATTTTCTCATAAGTCCAAGTAACATCACAAATTTCCCCCTAATACTGCTTTGGCTATATTCCCTAAATAAGAATATGTAGTATGCTCATTTTTAAATTAACTTCTTACCAGTTTATCATTTCAATTTTGATTTCCTATTTAATCTAAAAATTAATTAGAAGGGCTTTTTAAAAAAATGTCCAGGTGGATAGTTTGTTTAGGTTTTCTTTCGTCAGTAAGAAATTTATTGAATTTTGATCAGAGAATATGGTCCATATAATTTCCACACTAAAAATTTTGTGGCAACTCTTTATGAAACACATAATCACATAATCATTTTTTTGTAAACATGTCATGAATGTTTGAAAATAACTGATATTATTTGCATTTGGGTATAAAGTTTTATCTATACTATTAGACCTACTTTTAGGTGTAATAGTATAGCTTATCTATACAATATCTTAATTGTATTCTTTAAAAATCTTTATTTCACTTGTTTTGTTTACCTTGTTTACTTTACCTGTCCATTTCTGAAACATGTGTGTCACTATATCCCATTATGATTGCAAATTTCTCCTTATATTTATCTCCATTTTTTTACATGTGCCTTTGCTGAGCTGTTAAGAATATTAAAGTTCATGACTCACATTCTTGATGTGGCATAACTTTGATGTACATGAAATATTCTTCTTTGTTCTGTTTAATGTGAGTTTCCTTGAAACCATTTTCCATAATATCATTACACCCTACTTTTCAATTAGCAATTGCTTAGTATATCCCTTTCAATCTGTCTTAAAATCTGTCATTTGACTTCATGTCTTATAAACAGAAGCTAGAAGCTTTGCAATAGTTTTTAATTCAAATCATGCCCTTTAATAGAAATACACAACCCATTATCTGTTTTTTTTTTTTTGGTGATTGGTAATTGTGAGCTTTTGTCTTTAATTTGCCATGCTGCCTCATTGCTCTTCTTCCCCTTTACTTCCTTTAAGTTAAAACATACATGAAATTTCTGTTCTTCTAGAAATTACCCATAACATATTTCCCCCTCATTACACACCAATGATTTAGATATAGCCACAATCTTACTGGTTTCTTCATACACCTGTATTTCTTTAATTCCATGTTTTCTTCCTTGTGTTTATTTTCTGTGCTGTGGAGTGCATCAACCATATTGTCTGTGGGAGTAAACATCAGATATCATCTGGGGAGGTAAACTTTCTGAGTCTTGCATATTTTGAAAATGCCTTGATTTTGACTTCCTTCCTGCATGTTAGTTTGCCTGAAAATAGGATTTCAGATTCAAAAATCATCTTCCCTACTCTGTGGTCTTCAAGAATTCAGTGATGCCAATGTTTAGGGATGTATTTCCTCAACCAATTGATTTCTGTATATTTCTTCAATCAATTGGTTTCTGTTTTGTTTCTTTCTTCAGGAGGAAGGAAATGTCTGATCCATTGATGGCACATCCTTGCTATCCAGCTGGATTTATTCTTCCCCTATATATATCTTTCCAACATTAGTAAAGATTTTTGATGGTGAAGGTGCTTAGTTTGCCATCATGAGCCAATCATCATACTTTTCTCTTAAAAGGCAGTGTAATTCTTTATAGCTCTGTCACTTTTAATGATTTATCATTCAAATTCCCGCTGTAGTAGGTAGATTTCTGAGGACATGATTTTACTTTTGGCCTACGCAAATATTCATAATAATGAATTTGCTGTAACAGAACTTGACTATGTTGGATGATAAATAAATGATTAAATCCTTCAAGTATTTTATTTATATCACACTGCTAATATAAAGTATAAATATGACAATCAAGTGTTCATGATAACATGTTGAGATTTTTACTGACATTTTTAAACTGACCTGGACCCTATAATGTATCCAAAAGTCTGGAAATATCAATTGTGAATTTACTGTACTTCTTCTGAATAAAAATTGGACTCATTGCTTTAAATTTAGTGGTATTTCACTTGAAAAGTTTTCTGGAATTGAAGAAAACCATAATGAGCATATTATTTGAAAACGTAATTAGCATACTTTTAAAAATGAATGCATCCCAACATTTCTTGACTATTCTAATACCCTGTACATTATGTCTACTGTTTGCTCCAATTCTGTGAATCATTAAATATATTTATACAATTTCTGTCATCCAGAGACTTTAGAAGGATGACTTACGAGATCTGGAATCAAAAGCCCTAGATTCAATCTCAACCCAACCACTCACTACAAGCTATGAGAGCCAAAACAAGGTCCTTAATGCCTCTCAGCCTCACCTTCCTTCCAAGTAAAAAATGATAATAATAATAACACTTACTGTATTTACCTTCATCAGATGAAATAATATATATTAAAACACTTACTTGGAAATTTCTAACCAAATAGCTGTATAGACAACACCATTGGAGTCTTAAATACTAGAAGCTGAATTACATGTCTATTATAGGAAATAAAGTTTGTTTCAGTTTGGGGCATGGCATTGCCAGGCCAACCATCATGTCTTAATTTATAATTGGAACCAAATTTATTTCTTAAACTAGAATTGAGGAAGGCTGTTATTTGTAATTGGGAAAAGGCAACTCATTTCAGAACAACAACCCACAGATTACTCAGCCTCTCCATTTCACATATGGCTCCAGAGAAGGAAGATAACTAGAATACTAGTTATTATAAACAAAGGAAAAGGTAGGAAAGACTCCAAGGAAATATCTCCCCACAGCTATCATCAAACACTGTGAATAAAATCAAACTTACTATAGTAAAAACAACTTTCTTTTTTATGGCATTTTAGTATTTCAAAAAGGTTTTCACATACATTATTACTTGATTGTCCTAGCCCGTAGGTTTGGCAAATATTTTTTTACAACTTACAGATGGAACTGAGGTTCAGAGAGATGACGCTAAATTCCTAAGGTCATATACCTGGTAGGCAGAGCTAGCCTTTGGATCTTTGGTTATTAATATTAAACAATCTAATAGAAGTTCTCATAACTTCTCCACTAACCGACTCTCTAAATGAATCAACATCTCCCATTTCTTCTGTAGAATGCCCACCTACCCCATACTGCCACCTAGTTTGGCCCAGGCACTCTGTTCCCTCCTTGATGTAAACTGCATGCTTACTAGGAGTCAGTTGCATTTGCCCTCAAACCTGTTGATGTTAGTTTTACATATTATTATAATTATGTAATGTAAATACAATGAAACTGATGAAATGAATGCAATAAGAAAGACATCACTTCTAGGTTAAATAAGTTGGCTACTTTGGGGAAACTAGATAAAAAGCAAATTGTTAAAGAGAATTGTGGTCAAGTAAGGTGTAAATGAGACAAACATAAATATTGGTGGGGAATAGACATAAAAATCAAGATGTATTTTGCACTGATTGCTTTTAAAAAATCTCTTTAAGTTCTCGCTTATTAAGTTACCTTAAATAAGCAAAAACAAGACACCATAGCCAATGTATTATAGCTAAAGTTTATAAAAGACACCAGAGAACTCCAATTAGTAAGCCAATAATCAACAAAAAGCCTTCACTCAATATTAACAATTTACATATTTTAATAAACATAAATATCCACTTATCATTTTTATGAATATTTCAATGAACTCTTTTTTACTACTATCGGTTCAATATAGATAAGAAGGCATCTACTATACTGCAGTTTCTAGAGTTCTCCTCACTAAGTAGTTTCCCAGAATTCATGGTTCCTGGTTGGTAGAAAGGATCCCTGCCCAAGAGTCTGCTTGCCATTTTTAAAGCAAAATACTACTGCAAAACATTACCACTATTTGGTATTGGTACAGGTGGAGGCTTCAGCATAGACTTCTATTCTGGGATGGACAGGAGCATGAGGGAGAAAAATAAATTGCTCTGCAAAGCAACATTTTAATTTTTCCCGGTGAGTGGTTTTGTTGACCAAAATACAGCAAGCAGAGGAGAGGGTCTCAGGAGAAAGAAACTGATTTCCCTGTAACAGAAATGATCATCATCTAACACTGAACTTGGTTTTCCATTCTGTGCAGTGGTGTAGCCTCTTCGGTTATCTTCAATTTTCCTATAAACTTGCTAGACACAAAAACTCTTGTTAGTAGTATTTTTGCACAATAAAGGAAGGGAAGGTTATATTTGGGGCAAAGAACTTAACCAGGGCAAGAACCTAGAATGGGAGATGACCGTAAGAATGTAAGCCCTATGGGAATCCTTGGAGATCTTAAGAAGGGCACAGGATATTTCAGAGTTACAATGGATGAAACATGAATCCACTTAATAAGAAAAGGAAAAAAGGAAGAGGTAATCCCAGAAGATAAAGTACTTGGATATGCCCAGATTACATATTTATGAAAATTATGAAGAGTAGAGACTCTTTCCCTGTATTTGGTAAGAGACAAATTGGAACAAAGCCTACAAAAACATTTTTATTAACATGCATTTGTTCTGCCTCTTTCAGAATTAAGGTACAGTTTTCAAATTTCATCCTCCGAGGCCTTTCCTTTGTTGAAGTATTCATTTGTAATTACATGGTGGTAAAAGGAAGCACTTAGTTAGACATCGGTGGAACTGTGAATTTACAGAGAAAATTCTCTTCAGTAATGAGTTATTGTTTTTATTTCAGAACTTTGAAAATGAGTTTCATAATTACAACTCAGTATACTATTGTAATTCCCTTAAGGGAAAATAATGCAAAGTTTCTGTGTATTTAGGTTCCTTTGATTGTGTGCTTTGATTTTTCATGATTTTACTTAAATGTGATGTATTTGTTTATTCATTTATTTGTTCTCTGCTACATTCCAGAATTGGAGTAAATCTACTTACAAAGATAGGGAGAAGGGAAAACTGACATTTTATAAACAGGTTTGTGAGACAGTTTCTCAGAATACAAGCTTCCTGGTACTAAAACCAGTTCATCATTTCTCTAAGGATACTCACAAATAGAAACTGTGATATAACAAATATATCCGTGACAACATCCCCATAAGGTAGGAGCCATGCATGTCATTTGTGCTGTTTCCTTTGATAAGACCAATTCCCCAGAGTGGGTAGGGAGCAGGGGCTAAGTGAAATGTGATTCCCATTCTCAGTTTTTATGCTGACCTGATTTGACCCAGGGGTGGACTTTCAAATATCTAAAGCAAAACCACCTCTATACTGTTTCAATGTGGGCTCAAATGCCTAATTTTGCAAGTGAGTAGTGACTGCTTGTCCAGGAAGGTCCCAGCTGCCAGGCATTAACCTTCTAGCTGCTGGTTAATGTAGTATTTTGGAAGGTCAAAAGGTAGAAGCCTAGAGTTAAGGAGGTTGAGCAGTGGCTGTTTGCCAATCAGCATGCAAGTATTTTAATAATTTAAAATCTGGTATGGATACAGTAGAATGTATCAGCTAGATGTTGACAACTCTGCCTATCATCATTTAACCAAATTTTTTAAAAAAGCCAAAGAATTATTATTTGGCAATTTAAAAAAAAATGTTCAATGACTACACTGCTAGTTTCCTAGTGAGAACTAAGGTGTGTAGCTTTGCATTGCTTGCAAGACAACAATAAACAAGGCTAAATTTGATCAATTCTTGCCTTTAAAACCCTGTCATTGTTTATTGAAAAGATTAGTTGAGCCCAAGATAGTTTAAGAACATCTGCCCTGCCATGTGGCCTCTGAAGTTTGTGGAGACACAATGTACTAAGGCAGTTTGTTTCTAGTGTGTCCTCCTACAATCCACATTTAGCTGGCCCAACTCCCCTGCGATGGTTAGGACAGGCAGCACAATACAAGCTCATATAACATATAACATACACTTCTCTCTCATGGAACAAAAACCGAGACAGGCAGTCCAGGGTTCCAGGTCCCTCTATCATTCTGCTCCGTCAGCTGCAGCACATCCATGCAGGCAAGGTCAGTCACGGTCAGAGATGGCTATTGGATCTCCAATATCATGTCTATATTCCTTGCAGCAGGAAGAGAGAAGAAAAGCAAAAAGGGCAGTTTTCCCAACTGAGTCAGTTTCTTTCAAACAATCCTCTTAGAAAACCCATACAACCCTTCAGCCTACATCTCAATGGCAACATCTAGCAAAGGAAGCTGGGAAAGGTGGAACAATCTTTTAGCTGGGCATACTGCAACCCAGAATAAAATTGAGATTTTTTTACTAAGAAAGAAAGAATTCTCTGCCATAAATTCCAGTGACTAGTACAGCAAAACAAACAATTGCAGCTACATGATTACCTACATTGGCCCTAACCCAGAAACTGAACAAAAGTTCTACAGCACCAGATGGTCTCTTGAGCAAAATGGTACAATTTAACTTTTTTATGCAAAATTTAAATTCTTTCCTTCACGACTTCACCCTGTGACTTGGAACTAACTCTTCCCAAAACGTCCCCCAAGGTGGAACAATCTACAACACATTTGGTTCCACCTCTAACTACTGTTTACTGAATTCACTGGCAGTTTTTCTCATCATCCACTAGCTTAAGGAGGAAGTTCTACATCAGGAATAAAGTATCAACAGATCAGCCTTGACCAAGAACTGAACTCTACTTGATTATGTGTCTGAGCTTTGGCTCATCTCCGTTTTGTGGATGCAATCCTTTCCACAGAAAATCTTCGCTGTCTTCCTACTCGTTCTTTCTTTTCTCCCACCTTCCTCCTTTCTCTTTGGCTCTCTATTCTCTTTCTCACTTTATTTTTTTCATCTATCATTCATCCATCCATCTACCTAAATATATTTATCAAAGTAACTAATTTTCTTTCTACTGATCTTGATATCCTTCCCTCTTCCCACAGATTTCTTTTCTGAAATACCTCTCTGATCAACACTTTCCTCCTAACATCTAGTTCTAATACACAAAGTCAGTCCATCCCATTTATTTTTTTTCCTTAACTTTCAGGAAGCTCACAGCTAAAGCAAATGCACAAAAGCATCTATAATTCCTTCTCTAAATCTATACCAAGAGGTTGCAAATCAAATTCCTTCAGCAGAGACACCCAGGTGGTATTTCTGACCATTGACAATAGCTATGAACAAACACTGTTAGGCACCGGTCACAGTGATGAAGACAACTTAATCCCCGGTCTCAAGAAGTTTACTTCTTCTGTCTCTTAGGAATCTTAGTTGGTTTTTCTGCAAAATTAAGATTTTAAAATGAAATAAACTAGGAGGCAGGGCTTCTTGTTTAAAGTAACCTTCTTTTAAATGTTTCAATTCTACATTGGCGACATATTTGAAACAAATGACAGAAGATGCCACTTTGCTTGACTGTTAAATAAATCTATCTCTGTGGGAAAAAAATAATTCTTACATATTACCATTAACCTATTTTTATGATCAAAGTAAAGGACTGAGATGATTCCATTTCCAGGTCAACTGAGATTACAATCAAGACCAAGCTAGAAGTCATCCACGTTCATTCATAATAATCCCTACAATTAATAAACTTATTTCAATAAGATAGATTTAAATAACTTTCATTTAAACAAATACGATTCCAAGAGCAACTATTTTCATTTTATTTTATTTTATTTTTTTGAGCAACTACTTTTAAATGGATGTAGCATGTTTTGCTAGGAATGGATCTGGCAACCCTAACATCAGGTGTGATTAAGGAATAAGCAAAAATTAACCTTTGGAAAAACAAAGAATGTGCTTCCAGGATCTTCCTTAAAGTAGATGGATGTGTGAATAGGAATGGGGAGAGAAAGTGGCAATGAACGGGTCTTTTTGCTTCAGGTACCTCACAATGCATGTCTGTCCTTTCCCAAGTCAGAAGTTTATATAAATCTGGCAGCCACAAAGGGGGGTTATTTCTGTAGCTACTGACACCTTTCCTGGGCTGTTTCAATGTAATGAGGTTGCAGAAATGGACTACCACCATTCCAAGCAAAATTTTATTCTAACAAACCAAAGTGAATGTAACTATAATGAAATTTCAAGAGGACAGAACTGGAGGAAATGAAGAGAAATATCATATACATTTTGCAAGACAATGCATAAAGCTCCATCAACCACCTCAGCAGCACATCAGGAATCACCTCCAAGTGTCCTCATTGTACAACTACGAGAAAAGACTTGGACAATAAAGCTTCAATTTCTGTCCCAGGCACTATAGTTAAGTGTTCATTACATATTTTCTGATGCAATAATTTTAAAGCCCTATGAGGTAGAAATTATTATACCTTTTTCATAGAAGAGAAAACCGAGATTTAGAAAGGTAAAGTTATAAAAGCTAGTTATACTGCACAGCGATTGATGCCAGAACCAACTCGTAAGCCTAGATTCTTAAACTCTATACCATAAATAATACATTGGATCTAGGTATACACAAACTATACACTTGACCATAAACCACAACTCTCCCACAAGTTCACAAGGGTTAATGACAAAGAAAGGAAAAAGCCATTCTTGTTGGCCAAGCTTGTGACTGAAACCCCAACAAAGAGCTATTAGATAAGCTCGACTGGAACACTAAGGCAAAGATTGGAGGCCTATGGGGCTATCTCCCTCCCTTTCCCCAGATACAACTCATAGGACCAAGTGGATCTATGGGAAGCAGGAAATTGAAGAGATGAGTGAGTGTAAGAAACACAAGAGAGAAAAGAGAGAAGGAAGATGGCCAGGTCTGCCCCTTGTCACTCGCGGGCACTTGAGCAATGAGAAAAAGTGAGACATCCAGGTGCCTGATCTTTCGATACCCAGGGTATCAAAACATGGCCAATCTAGTATCCCAAGAGCTGATCACTCATATTACCAGCTTACCTTGGCCATTTCTCAGGGTTGTGCTTGCAGCAAACAACAATGAATGGTGCATTTTTATGCCCTCCACAGTAGGCAACTTATGGATGGATTAGGAGCCAAGATTCTAACCAGACAGCACCACTACATGACTAGTAAATATAATAGTTGCATAAAGCCCACCATTGTATTCACTGTAGGTAAACTGCTAAAGATACTGTCCACTGTACCACAGTGTCTTCTTCATAAAGGCCCAAGAAAAACATCTCTTGTGGCTCAGGACCAAGGAAATTCATTCCTTCTGTGCAACTGGTACATTTTCATCTTGTACACAAATAGCTTTTCTAGCTGTTTCCTCCGTCTTAAATGCTAGGAAATTCAGAGCAAGAGTTGGGATCCCCTGCTAGTTTTTGCCGCTTTTATTTTTCAAGTACTCTCCTTTTACTTTATTTTTCCTGATTTCTGTTGCCAATAATACTGTTCTCTGCAAGTGATCTAAACTCCTTTCTGAAATATGACTGGAAATAATCCCCTTTTAAACTAGACTGGTACCATTCAGAACTAAAAATACTAGATTTTAAATGCTTCAGTTTGTTTCTTTTATGATGACTTTAGCTGTGGGTCAAACCTTTTCATTCTAAACCAATGCTAATGAAAACAGAATGAAAGATATAATTTAAAATCTTCTAGTCTGCATTTAAAAAGATAATAAAAAACAGGTGAAATTAAGACAATTTAAGACTTTGGAATGTCTTTTACATTTACAGCACATCTCAATTTGCAGTAGCCACATTTCAAGTATTCAATGGCCACACGTGGCTAGTAGTAGTTCTTAAGTGCAGTCTGTAACACAAAAGCTATGATGACCAGATTCATAAAAACCTTTAAAATAGTAAGCCCAACTGTATCCAAACAGTATTTATAGCTGGCTTTGAATGAAGATTTTCAGTTTCTGGGGGTTTCTGATGAAAACAGTAGGTCTGAGAAAGAATGAGTTCTGATGAGCAGGACCTTGAAAACCTTACAATTTCTGGATTTTTTTTTTAACTTCTGTGTTTATTTTTCTTCACTGGACCACCCTTGGCTTCTTCTGAGCAACAATGTAATACAAAATGTTATGGGTATTTAATAAAAAAAAATGAAAACAGAAATAGGCATTTTGTTTATTCTGCATTTCATCTGGAGTCATATTAAAAATTACTTTAAAACATAGTTATGAAAGTCTGAGACCAAACAGAAATCACTGAATCTGTAAACAACAAACGAACAATTTTTTTTTTAACTTTCCTTGCTTTGGAACCAGCTCTAGAACTTTACACCTCAGTTTGGATGAGAAGTATTTTTCGTTTGAAAATCAGGACTAGAAGGCCAAAAAATATACTCAGATCCCTAAGGGTAAATATTTGATTTTTTTTATTTTGGTAAGTTATTTAATTTTAACAAGTCTCCATTTCTGCATCTGTCAAATGGATTAACATCTACCTCACAGAATAGCTATGAAGTTTAATAATACTGTATTTAAGCCTTGTAACGGGGATATAGTAAACCTGACATAAATGGTACCTATTAACATTGTAATTTTAACCTGGAGTCTACAGATCCCTAAATCTATGGATAAAATTGAGGAAGATTCTAAAATTGGATGAGAAAATATTTAGCATTTCCTTACATTATGAATTTAGGGAACATCACATAGTATTAGAAGAGCTATCACTTTGCACCAATAGAAATTACAGATAGTTTCATATTACATTTCCATGTGCAGACATATCAAAATGTCTTTTATGTTTACCACCTCTTTGAAATAATAGTAGTTATTAGATCTGCTGCTAGACATTGCTAATTAATGATTAAGAAGCATACTATTAATATTAAATGTATTGGTTTATTTAGATATTAAATGAAATGTTTTTTATTTTAATATAATTGGTTTCCCTTGTAATCCTGCGTTTAACTTTATGCACTTAAAAACATTATTCTCAGGCTGGGGGTCCACAGGCTTGACAAGACTGCTACAGCACACACACAAAAAAAGTTAAGACTCACTAAACGTTAGTCTCTCTCTTGGCTTCCAGAAATCCATCCAAGTTTGACAAATAAACAGCTACCTGGTGAACCCATCTCCAAAGTCTCAAGTTTGTTTTTCTGAGTGTGAATGTGTGTGACTCAATATGAAGACATTATAGTCCTGATAACCAGGCTTTATTAATTAGCCTATTTGTTGAGCCCACCCTTAATTTATATCTGGTACCCACCCTTTTCAAGGCTCAGTGTTTGACCTTTTGAGGCATACAAGACGAGATGTTCAGCTAACACGTCTGGCACCCACTAGATGCCAGACCCCTGCTGGCGTTCAGGCAGTAGTTCGCAGGCGTGGTTGGAGCCCGGTAGCATCAGCTTCACCTGGGAGCTTACTATAATGGCAAATTGTAGGGCTACACCCAGACCTCCTCAAACAGAAACTCTTGAGGCTGGGGCGTAGCAATGCTTTAACAAGTTCTTTCGGCTATGAACGCTGGAGTCGGCGAACCACTGCGCAAGGGAATCAAAAGTCGGCCTAACCCTTAGGGCCGAAACTTCCACCACGAACCGTGGTGGAGACCAGCATAGCTCCAGCTACCGGGAGCTGGAATTTCGATGCAGAAGGTGCTGAGGGGCGGCCGGCGAGTCGAAAGCCGGAGCTACTGGCTTGTTTTGTATCTGCAAGTGCCTAGCAGGCGCACTGATTTTACTTAAATTACCCGGGGCTTCCAGGGTGACTAACGGATAGTCTCGCTTCCCCATCCCCCGAGGTGAGTGGGGCTGCAGCTGTACCGCGGGAAGGAGAAAAGGGAGTGCAAGGGTATTCTGCCAGCGCGGGACGAACAGAGCCCACACCTGCTAGTTCTAGTTCCATGTGCAGTCACCCAGACTTTAACCCGCCATACCGTGATACCTCTACCGACCAGCGCCGGCAGCCGCACTCCTTCCCGGGAATTGCGGTCCCAGAAGCCCCCCGCGGGCCCCAGGTTTACTGGTCCCGGTTGCCTCCGGAAAACTACAAGTCCCAGAATGCCTTGCGTGGAAAGGCACGTGGGAAGGGCAGCGGGCGCGGCTAAATAGTCTCCATCGGCCATTTTGTGGGAGAAGCCGCAGCGCCGCCTCTTCTCTCGCTTCCCAGCAGCAGTCGCCGCCGCCTCTTCCTCCGCCTCCTCCTTCGCCTCTTCCTGCCGCCTCCCGGCTTCCGCCGCCGTAGCCACTTCAGTTGAATCCCAACCCCGGAGCGAAGCAATTCTTTATTTATTTCCGTTTTCTCGTCACGACAAGCTTCTGACACGGTGATCCGGGCGGGCCCCGCAGTAATTTTATCCTCTCACCGGCCTCACACTAGTATCGCATGTCCACTATCCAGAACCTCCAATCTTTCGGTAAGATCTGATCGTCGCCGCCCCCCTCCCTTCAGTTCCGCTCGCCTCTTGGCTGACCGTTCCTGCCCCGGGCCGGCTCGTCCCCGACCACTCTCCGGGAGCCCACCCACACCCCCTTCTGTCCTGCCCGCACCCCGAATGGGGCTTTGTCTTGGCGCCCAGAAAATGGCGACTGGGCCCTTGGCGACCCCGACCCTCGGCTTCTCAGACTCCCGCCCCAAGGCTGGACGCCCGATCCCGACTCTTACCGGTTATCTGGCTGGGGACCCCGCGCTGCCCGGTCCGATCCTTGCCATGGCTCCCGCCTCGCTCCGGATCCTTGACATCTCAGCGACCCTCCTCCGCGGGCTCCCGGACCTGCAGTGCTCTTCGAAAGGGGGCTGCTGGGCTAGGGTAGGGGTCTAAGGAGTCAGCATCCATTAGGGATCAGAGCAATTTCGGGGCAACTCTTGGAAACATTAAGTAAAAGATGCTAAAAAGGCCTCTGATCTCTCAGAGGGCAGTGACAGTCTTACGTGCGTGAGTAGTGATTTGTAAAATCACACCTTTTGCAGTATATATATTTTAATTTAATTTTTTTGCAAGAAGTTACTAAATGATTAGGGTGGACACATTGTAATGTTTCTGTTGACATCAGAATGTAATCAAGATGACGTATGTTTTTATAGTGGCTTTAGAATTAAGGTTTTAAGTTTCTTTTCCCTCATTAGAGGACCATGTACAACGATAATATTATCCACCTATAACAATGTATTTCATTTCAAGCGACAAAAGACATATTTATTTTCTTTCCGTGAGGGTACCTCTGAGGTTTTATTGATGCCTCACTCATGCCCTCGCACAAAAAAAGCATGGGCGCTAAAACCTCCTTTGCTTACTGTTTAGATTTGTAGTGTATTGTATTTCTGGAAATTACTTCTGAAAAGATATTTTTCTTCCTTGAATTTTTTTGTATCCCTTTGCAGACCCCTTTGCTGATGCAACTAAGGGTGACGACTTACTCCCGGCAGGGACTGAGGATTACATTCATATAAGAATCCAGCAACGGAACGGCAGAAAAACATTGACTACTGTTCAGGGCATTGCAGATGATTATGACAAAAAGAAACTTGTGAAAGCTTTCAAAAAGGTAAAAGTATAAGGAAGAAGAGATTAAAATTTAGTTATTGATTCAGTCCTCTGAATTTGATTATGATTCACACATTTGCATACATGTATCAGTGTGGGTGAAAATGACTGGACTCAAGAAAGCTGTGTTCCTTCTTGAAATTAACATGCAGATATTTGCTTATTCTCCCAGTATGGTCTCCCATTGAAGATTTACATAGCCTTCACGATAAGTAGTTAAAATCTCATAACATGTCACATGTTTAGTACTTAATGTTCCACATGAAATCACTTCCTTTAGTTTTATGTGATCTGCTGATTCATTTTCAAATTAACTTGATTTTGGGACTACACTGAACAACCTGTTTCTTAAATATATAGAATCAAACCTTCCAAAACAAATTTTGTCGTATGGTGGAACTTAAAATTCATTGTATTTGGTTCAAGAATATTGTACATTTATGTATTTTCCAGAAATTTGCTTGTAATGGTACTGTGATTGAACATCCTGAATACGGAGAGGTTATTCAGCTTCAAGGTGACCAAAGGAAAAACATTTGCCAGTTTCTCTTGGAGGTGAGTGAGTGGGTGATTTATGTGCAACCTTGAGGCATCTTCTGAAGTTATATTGAAAGGCAACATGAATTATTATCCTACTTAGTGAATATCCTGTGAATGAAGTAAATCAATTAATTGAGTAAAATATATATTTTAAGATATCAAACTAGATCATTTTTCCAGTTTATTTCATCATTAGAATGGTTCTACACAGTCTACAGTGATTCTTGATACAGAATAGTCCTCAAATGTGTGTAAAAGTGTTACTAATAATATATGGCTAAAGTAATTGTGTTGCTATAAGCTAGTTGCTACATGCTTTCTAATGACTTCTCCATGCTATTTTAGGGGAAAATTTATATATTCCTTTGAGTGATTCTGCTAAATTAGATTCTCTTTTGCAGGTTGGCATTGTCAAGGAGGAGCAGCTTAAGGTTCATGGATTCTAGAATGAACCTAAATACATGGAGAATTTCTTGAATAATTTTGTTCTCTAGATCCAGTTTGGCTGCCTTGTGAAATGATTCTCTGCAGTAAACGGACTTTTCATTTATTTAATCATTCAAACTTCCATTTATATCTGCATGATTACAGAAAGCATGGGGTATGTAGACTAGTGACACATAAGAAAATTGCAGTGAGATGGTAATGAAACCCCGTTTTCATCTTAACGTGTTTCCAATGGAAAATATTTTGTTTTGAGTGTTTATTGTTCAGTTTATTATTTTTCACTTGATTAAATGTTTTTTTGTTGTATTAAACCATGTATGTTGCAGCTTAACAATAAAAAAAGTATGAATCCTTTTGTGAGCAGTTATGCTCCCAAGTCTAAGCAAGGCATGCATGTTTTGTCTTTCATAATTGGAGTTTTCATTCTGCAAGGTATTCTCTTTCTAATTAACTTAGCTGCTGTTAAACCCAAAGCAAAGACAACCTTTATTATACATACACTTCCAAAGCTTGTGTTCTTAAATTTACTGACTAAAATAAGGAATAGTATAAACTCATCCACAGCCACTGCTTTTTGCATACCTCTAGAAGTTGTCTAGAATTTTTAAAGAACATGGTGTATAGTTTAAACTTTAAAATTTATAGATAAAATTTTTAATGTGTTTTTATTATATTACTGGGCTGCCATCATATATCTCTAAATTCCAGATATTACAGTAGGCTCTTAAAATGTTTTAGTCACAGGCACAGCTTTGCAAATATAAAAGTTTCAGGCTAACTTCCCTAGAAGTGCTAGAAAGTTAACAGTTGGGGTCCCGACCCAGAACTTCCAGATAAAAACCATGTTCAATCTCTGCAACATGGATTTTAGTATGTCTAATTAAAGGGAAGTGGTAGGAGAGCCGTATACAACAGTACACAGTAAAAGTAACAATTTGTAGTTTTTTATTATGAGCTTTCTGCTGCTGATCTTAAGTTCCTGACTTTTGGTTTTCATTGAGCAGGAGTTAGTTTGTTCATCTATACCATCTAGCCTTGGTATAAAAAAATACATCCATTAGTAATGTAATTTTTAGCTTAATGCTGTAGGATGATGATGGTGTTAAAGATAATCCATCGCTTGGGTCACTACATTCTGTACCAGCTGAGCCCTTGTGTGGGGGGGTGCATGGTCCAGGAACCAAACCCAGCTCTGCCACATGGAAGGCAAGCATTCTACCACTAAGCACCCATGCACCCTTTGCCCATATTTTGATGATACTTTTGGAAAACAAAAACAGCTCTACAGAGTTTGATTCTTAAAGGAACTAAGTAATAAGTATACTTCTTATATAGTGAGTATAGTAGAATACAGTGTATACTCTGGTGAGTATACTAGAATACAGTGCCTCATTTAGTAAAACACTGATGAAAGATCAGTAAAATTTGACCAAGAAGATCAGGTTTGGGAGAATTTTCTAACTTACAAGACACCCCCCACACACACTTTTCTACATGTAGCATTTTGTACTGATTCCACCTATAGTTGAATGTGCTATAAAAATAATAAATATTTTATGGAAATTATAAAGCAGAAAGTTACGTCAATATACGCATTCAAGTGTTCCCTCAATACATCTGTTGAGAGCTGAGCTAGTGCCCAGGAAAAAAATTAGCTGTTAATATGGGATTTATTATACAAAGCAGGTAGGAGGATGTGGAGGCCACCAGGGCAGGAAAAAAACCCTGGGGAAGCACCCTGCTCTACCTGCTTAAAAATTCGAAAGGAATGTGTAGATACAGCTCAGGGAAAATCAACCTCTGATCAGTCAAACCTGCTTTCCAGTGGGTCTGAGAATTCACCTTACCTATCCAGAAGTCCATGTGGGAAGGAAATGAGAGAGTTGTGGTCCTGGTGCAACTCAACCAAGGGATTCCACATTTACAGCAGGCTGCAACAAGCTGCTCTCATTTGACTGGTAGGTAGCAACCAGGCAAAATAATGCTTGTCCGGAATCAAGGGATCAAGCGAATCAACTAGAATTGAGCAGTTGTGAAACCATTTTTATTGGTCATACTGGCACTTAACTGCATTTTTATCTTGATAGTGGAACCATGGGGGGAGGAGATATGGAGGTGTTACAAATCAGTGGCATGGCTGTATTTCCTCACTTCTGGGAAACCAGAGTGGAATTAGTTCCAGTAAGAGGAGGGAATACCAAACCATCCTTAGATGTTCCTAATCCATGCGTTATTCTCTTAGACAATATGTGATCTGTGGGATTACCTGAAGTACCTAAAAACAACAATTTAAATTCAGCATTGGTTTGTGAGGATGCCAGTGTGAATCAGGTAGCTCATCAGTCTAATTTGAGCATTGCAGAGGAAGCAAGAGATCTACCATAATCTGTAGCTCTGCTCCCTGTGAGGGCATGATGCTGAATCATGGTACCTTCATCCCAAACTAGTGAACAGCTGACAAACTGTCTTTTCATGCAAAAAGCAATTATATAGAGATAGTCACCATTCATGCAAACAGCAAAAGGGGACTAAGATACAAAGCCAAATTCGTATACAGGGAATCTAAATGAACTCAGCCTCCATGTTGGGCTTCAGCTAAACCCTCTGCTCTAGCCTGGGAAGTTTTGAAGGTCCTGTAGGCCTACAGAATGGTAAACTGGCTTTCTCCAGAGGAAGCTACCTTAAACTCGGGTTTGTCTCCGTGTCTCCTTTGCCTATTCTTATGGTCCTATCCCCTATCTCCTGAGTTCAATGAGACTTGAGATGGACAGTCTATAAAGAATCAAAATTACTTTAATTCGTATCAACTGACAAATTTCTGCAGGGAATGATTTAGAGGAAGGTATAATCTCTTGAAATAGGAAAAGGAGGCCCATCCACACCCTAGCTACAGTTGTCCACTCTTGATTGCTTTATTGCCACTGACTTGTTAAAAAAAAAAAAAGTTAGCCCATCAGATTAGACTACCAACATCAGGTAAATAGCACGAGTTGTCAGGCACCCTGAATGGGAGCCACTGGCTAGTGGTGGTAGACCAAGATTGGTGGTAAGAAATAACAGCGTGCCCAGGATATTATGTTATTCAGAAAGTAAAGAATTGAAATGGGGTGGAGGAATGGAGAACTGAGTGGGGAAGAGAGAACGATTAGGGCACATATGTAGTCCTTTTACACCCCCTTGTGGCCAATTTTAAACAATTGCTGGCTCCTGGCACAATAAATTATGAAGGTTTAAATTGTTGCTATCTCTAAAGCACCAACTGACAGATTTAATTTTGTTATCCCTCAAATATGCAGAAATTGATCTAACTAATCCTTTATTGTTACAATCCATAAAAATATTGTGATTTGCTTTTACCTGGGAGAGATAATAAAATATTTTCATGGTCTTACTCTAAGTGTATATCAAGTCACTTCAACTACTCTCTACTACAATGTTGTTAGAAGGAATTAAATTTGAATGTAAACAGAGACAGCTGTTTAAAGCCTCCGGGGAATGAGTGATTAATCTAGAAAACAAGGCATTTCCTAAGCTGTCACCTGTTGAGGAATACAATCTGGAATTTCTACAAACATACATATACAACCTAAATATACAGTGCTCTCAATTTGAACTTCTGTCTTAGACCAGTATGTAGGTAAGTATGCTTTTCTGGCTACTGGAGGCATATACATTGATAGGGTCTCTTTAGGTCAGTAACTTCTGCCTGGAAAAAGTAGTAACTGGATCCCTTAAAAGTTCTTAAGGCCACAGTGACATTCCATTAGGCCTGAAGAACCCAGAATAGGACTCACTTGGAAGATCAATCTGGGGAGAGTCTCTAGCAGATCTTACCTCCACAGATCGGAAAGGCTAATGAGACCCTAGTAGTAACCTGGAAATGGTACTTTAGGAATTCAGTTTGATTTGGTTCTACATGAGTCAATAGTAGCATCATTGGATGAACCCCAGGTCAGGAAATTACCCCTGGAGAGATTTATCTCAGAAAGTTCTAACAGATCATTTCAGCCTTCTTCATTTTTTTTTACCAAGTTTTTCCCCCTCACTTCCCTGCGATAATAATAAAAATAGCTAACCTCAATACTTTTATACTACGTCTTCCCTGTTGTAAGTGCTCTATGTGTATCAGCTCACATACTTCTCTTCACAAGTTTCATGACCCAGCAGAAATACCCAGGCTTACTATCAAAATTGCCCCGTTGCACACATCCTCATCTCCCTTGATTCTCTTGCCTAACTTTCTACTCATTTGTCAAAATCCCAACCCTGGCTAAATCTAACCAGCGACTACTATATATCTGCATAGAGCAGTTAAAGTGGCTAGAGAAATAAACAATCGTTTTCCTCCTTTACCCTTTACCCTCCATCTTCTACCTTGGGTAGCTGAAGGCCTTGCCTCCTCCATCATTAAGATATTTGAGGCTCCCTCATCTTTCCAACTCCAGATCTACCCATCTAAGCAATGGTGCATACTCTCTGTCTTCCTTTCATAATCAGCCCCTCGGTATGGGTTAGCAAAATGGTGGGGCAGGGCGGGCCGCGGTGGCTCAGCGGGCAAAGTGCTTGCCTGCCATGCCGGAGGACCTCGGTTCGATTCCCGGCCCCAGCCCATGTAAAAAACAAACAAACAAACAAAATACAATAAAACAAGAAAATGTTTAAAGATGTTTCCTTTCCTTCCTTCTATCCTTCCTTCCTTCTCTCTGTCTTTCCTTCCCTTCCTCCCTCTCTCTTTAAAAAAAAAAAAAAAAAATGGTGGGGCAGGCAGTGCCAAACTCCCGCAACCCCAAAGATACTCAGGAAGAGAAACAGAAATTATCAGAAGCAAATTTCCCAGAACTCTGGAAAACAGTCAAAAGTTTAGAGAAATCAAGGAAATACTTGGTTTTATGTCCATGTATGCCCTGCTTGGATATGACAGTCAGATTGCCTCTGGGGTTCCTGAAACTCAGCCTGGGTCCTTTTATATGCTCCCCCTTTGCTCAGCCTTCTAGAACTTTACATTGACTTCTAGCAGAGAGGTTCAATGCCCCTCCCGGCCCTTCTGCTTAGCCCTGCCTTTATTCCCACCTCCAGAAGTGATTGGTCACATTCTAGGTCATTAATTAGGCCATATCTTCTAGGAATGGGGTGTTTAAAGGTATTTAAATGTCATCTGGCACCAGCCTTAACTTTTCTTTATTGTCTGTCAGATGTAATATGACAGTCATGATACTTGAAGAAACCACACAGTGAACCAAGAACTTTTGGTTGAGCAGCCTAGTCTGATTTAAATGGAATTTGCAGAACCACAGTTCCCCTAACATAGCATCAGGTTTTACCGAAAACCTGTAAAAATAGATTTGCCCTGTTTAAATAGACATTGCCCAAACAGGCAAGACAGGGTGACCTCACTCAAAGGACCCTTAGCAGGAAGTACAGAATTCCCATATACCCCCTCACACACATTTTTCCTGTTATTGACATTTCTCATTGGTGTGGTAACTTTATTACAATTGATGTAACATTATAATCATAATTATATTATTAACTATACAGCCCATAGTTTACATTAGGGTTTATGATTTGTATTGTACAGTTCTATGGTTTCATTTTTTCTGGCAGCTTATATGCAACCTAAAATTTCCCATTTTATCCACTTCCAAATACACAATTCAGTGGTGTTAATTACATTCACAAAGTTGTGCTTCCATCACCATCATCCTAAACTTTTACCAAAAATGCCAAAACTTTTGCATCACCCCAAACAGAAAGTCTATACCAATTAAACATTTACTGTCCATTTCCCACCCCCACCCAGCTCCTGGTAACCTGTATTCTAGTTTCAGACTTTATGAATTAGCATATTCTGCTTATTTTATGTTAGTGAGATCACGCAATATTTGTCCTTTTGTGTCTGGCTTATTTCACTCAATATAATGTCTTCAGGGTTCATCCACGTTGTAGTATACATCAGAACTTCATTCCTTTTTACAGCCGAATAATTTTCCATATATATATATGGAAATAATTTTCCATATATATATATATATATGCCACATTTTGCTTATCCAAAGGGATTGAAAGCAGTGACTTGAACAGATATTAGCAAATCAATATTCATAGTGGCACTATTCACAATTGCCCTGTTATTTTAAATTTTACTAGTTGAAAAAAGAGTAGATGCAGTATTCATGTATGGCCGCTAGATGACAATGTTGACCTGTTTTTTAAGGCTGGCCTTTAACGTTCGTGTAGTAATTTTTTGTAGCTAATTCCTCACATGCTTATTTGTTTGCTTGCTTTTGAGTTTGTTTTAGAGGAAAGACTCAAAAGTCAAAAGTGATGCAGAGATGATATAATATTGACTAAACTCTCAGATGCTTCATACATTCAAGGAAAAACATAAAAAATAAAAGCTTTGGTAAAAATATACAAAGTCCAGCAACGCCACCTTAGAAGATCTGTCATCATTTCTCAGGTCCATAGACTTCAGGAGAAAGAGTGAGCTGCTCTGCCTTCCCTGGAGATGGTTTCCTTTGCTCAGTCACCTGGCTGACTTGCTCACCTGGCTGACTCACAAATGAGTGGTCCTTTCTCCCTAATCTGACTTTCAAGAATTAAAAAGTTTAGAGAGTCTCTAGATGGGAACGAGGTATCTGAGGAAAATAGTTATGATACCTGGGGGGTGCGAGGTAGGTCAATGATAGAACCCTCGCCTGCCATGCGGGAGACCAGGTTCGATCCCCGGCCCATGCACTTCCCAAGCAAACAAACAAGCAAACAAATGAAAAAAAAACAAACAAAAATTCAACAAATGGTACTGCAATAAGGGGATACCCACATGGGAAAAAAATGAAATGTGATCCACACCATACAGCATACAAAAAAAAAAATGTTATGGTACCTGAGAAGGGACATGACATCTTTTAATTATTTGACCTTTCCAAGCAACACATTTCACACGTGTACACAAACATACCCTCACAGGTGACCTCGACTTGAACCTGTCCACAGCCTCCTGAGTGCTTCTTAAGCTTTAATGGGAATGGGAATCACCTGGTAATTTTATCAACACGCAGATTCTGACTCCAGAGGTCTGGGATGGACCTAAGACTCTGCATTTCTATCATGCTCCCAGCTGGTACTGATGATGTAGTTCTGCCGGCCACATTTTTGGGTAGCAAGGATTTGTGGCAGGGGCATAATAACAAGAATCAATGTGATGGCTTAGAGAAGCCCCATAATTTGGAATCAGAAATCCTGACTTCAAATCCAGTATCCTCCACTTCCCAGCTGTGTGACCTGTGCTAGCCTGCTAAGCTCTCAGAGCCTCTGTTTCCTCAGCAGTAACTTCAGGATAATTACGCTTCGTATCACAATGACTTCCTGCTTGGTGACAGCGGAAACCACTGACACATAATCCTTGTCTTGGGTCTGCTGCTTCTTCAAGAGGATGAGTAAATGGAGGAAAATCAGCAGGACCATGAAGTTATTACAATTTTGTAAAAGGCTTTTTGTCATTATCATATCAAAATTTAACATAAGTATTCCCTCCCCCACCAGCAATTTCAAAAATTTTAACAAAGTTGAATGGACTCAGATGTTCAATGCACTATTGTTTACTCCACTGAAAAATAAGAAGCAACTGGTAGAAGACTGAGCAGTTCAATAAAGTAGAACTGAGAAATATTTAGGCAGGCAAAGAGTAGAAGGCAGCAAGCTTCAAAAAGAGAGGTTGACCAGCATGATTAGAGAACAGGGCAGGAAAGGGAGGTTGGCATGAAAGGAGTGAAGATAGAGAGGTGGGCAGATAAGACAAGGCCTCATAGACCACTTTTATCCTACATCAGTGGAAGGCATTGAAAGATTCTAAGCAGGGGAGCAGCATAATTTGATTTATTCTAAGAAGCTGGTTGCCAAGAGAGGGGTGAGTGGGGAAGCAGGAGTGGGGGTGGGGAGAGCAACTAGAGACTACTGCAATAGTCCAGGTGAGATGATGGCAAGGATCAAGGAACACACAAGAAACCAAATTACTACTTGACCATGACCCACCTCAGATGTGCGCCATCTTGTATGGCACCTCTCCCTGCACAACCTCAGGGCATGAGGGCTTTAGACTTCTCCCATGTCCAGCTTCTGGGGGAAGATAAGCAGGATTCATGAGATGGCAAGATGGTCAAGTCTGTTCCGAGAAGGCAGGTTTCACTGTGAGGTTGGTTGAGAGGAGAACATCAGAGAGGAAGGACCATGCTCAAATGCACCAACGTTTAACCACTGGGTTTGGTACTATGGTATGTCACATCCTCCACAACTACCAAACCAAGACCTGTTGTGTCACAGCAGAGCCCAACTTCTCCTAAGATGATGTGCTGTGAGCTGCAGATCTCTCACTTGTCCAGGCTTCTTCCAAGTCCCTGAACCTAGTTTTGCCTTCATATGTTTTTATCCTTTTTCATAGAGGGTCCCTAAAATTGCATAAGCATCAGTCATTATTCCTCTCAGAAGTTGGAGGGAGGAAATAAGCAGGCAGAAGCAGGCACTGCAGCTTTCTGAGAGGAAGCCCTTGAGGCCATGAGGAGAGCAGGAGCAAAAGACAAGCCAAAGTTTGACTGAGCTGGATTAGGAGGAAATCACGAGGCAAAGAGAGCTAGCACAAGGGTGGAAATGCCTCCTGGGGTTGCAGTGAGGAGAAAACAGTCGTGAGGAGAAAATGAAGCGACATGTATAATGTCTGAGCACAGACTGGGTGCAGAGTCAGTGCTTGAACTTTGTCATTATCATCAGCTTTGTAGCTGGAGATGGTTGAAGTCACTATGAAGATCCATGAAATCCATTTGCCGAGGGCCCTGCAGCTACTGTCCATCCAATTCCAGCCACTCTCAGGCCTGGCTGGACTACCTTTTTCACTTCAAATTCCCATGAAAATCTGTCTTCTTCATTGCTTATAATATTCTTATAATATACTGCAATCTTGCCTTGAAAAAGGGCTAACTCTGGCAGGCCTCAAGCCTCTGGGCTGTCCTGCGAGGTGGCTATGACAGGTCCCCTGACCCCATTTCAGGAAACTGAGGTTTGGGAGGTTCTGGGCCTCACCCAAAGTTCCAGGGCCAGTGTGTGCTGAGGCTGACACCTGCACACCCAACGTGGCTCTTCCGACCTCCCAGTGAATCTTCTCTGAGAAGTTAAATCAGTTTAGCAGCAAATGTAAAAGCCAGATCATGAGTCTCCTTTAAAAGTATTGAGTAGTTTTCTCCCTGGCCTTACTGTTTTTCCAGTAACTGAAGGTTGAGATAAGTGGAGGGAAAAGTACATGTTCCCAGATGATGGACACAAGGTAACTCAGAAGAGAATGTCTCCCAGAAGCAGAGGTCTTCTAGGTTTTCCAGGGCTGCTATGGCAACTGCCACACACTGGTTGGCTTAAACAAGCAATTTTGGAGGCTAGAAGACCAAAATCAAGGTGTGGGCAGGGCCATCCTTTTACCGAAGGCTGTAATGTTTGCATGGTGGCTTGTCAGCCATCCATCTCTTTCTTTCTCCTCCTTTGGCTTCTACTTCTGTGTCCAAACTTCCTTTGCTTAAAAGGACTCCTGTCATACACGGTTAAGGCCCACCTTGATTCAATTTAGTTTCATCTTAATAGGATCTTCGAAGATCCTCTTTACAAATGGGTTCACATACACAGGGCCCAGGATTAAGACTTGAGCATGTATTTACAGGGGACATGATTCAATTCCCAACACCTTCCATGGTCGTGCTTGGAGTCTTGCTGCGGATGAGGGGGAGAAAATCGTGGGCTGGGGAAGGGGATGCTGGGTTCTGCTGACTCCTGCACTCAGCAGCTTGGATAGTCATCCCTGTGGTCCCTTCTTTGTTTTGGTTCTATATATTCATCAGGTGCCTTCCTTTCTTAATTTGATTTACCAAGAAGCCTACTGGTCCTTTTGGCAATTATGTTTCCCACCGTAAATTTGGTTGGCTTTAAGCAATTTGTGAGTATGGGCAGCACGAGCCAGTTTCCCCAGGTCAGGCTCTGCTCCGGATAGCCTGGCCATGGAAGTCCAAAGCAGCAGAAGCTGAGTGCATCCTCTGTGGAGGACAGAAGCTGCAGGAGTTGGCCACCCCAACTCCATGCTGCACATATCTGCAGCAGGGAGGGCACTGCGCAATATCTTGTTGATGCCAATGAAAGTCAGGTCCATTCCCCCAAATCCTTTTCCATGTACTTTTTCAAAGATGTCTCCTCAAGACAGCAAAGGTTTAACTCAGGTCACTGCTTTGAGAGCCTTGGAGTCTCAAAATCAGGGGAACAGAGCACCAATTTGAGTATTAACCTATGAAAATCTACTCTGCATTTTCTACTCTGGGCTTCAGGCTTGGCTGTCTTTTTTCTGCCACCATATTCCTCAAGATCTTTTTATCCCCTTCACGTGGGAAAAAGAAAGGTGTCCCACACAACCTCCCAGGGAGCTGATCATTAACCACATGCCTGGGATGAAGGCTGAATGTCACCAAAAACCCTTGTGCTGCCTTTTTGAACCCTCAGCTACCACTATTCTGAAGGAAACAACTTCATGTACATTGAGGTTTCACCCTCAATTCAGCCTTAATTCACTCATGCCTTGTCTAGATGGTCACATGCTGATGGAAATCAGTTCCACAGCAACCTGGACTCAGGCCAGAGTTCTGCAGAAGGATACCCAAAGGCATCATTGAGTAAAAATAGATTTCCCTGACTATTAAATCCAACACTCCTCTCAGGGAGCCAATGAGAGCACTCCCAAAGGAAGCCATGGCCTGCCTAAGGGGACAGGACAGATGCTTTGAGTGCCCCCCCCCCCGCCCTGCACCCCTCTATCCCTCAGATTTGAACAAACAATTTAAGTTTTGCATTTATTGGTTTAAAGTCCTCTAATTCCTTGTGGGAAATCAGCCAGCAGAATGAGGATAAGAAAGAAAAAAACAAGAGCTTCCAGTCATTCGTTTCTCCACATTTATCAAGTGCTAACTTGGTACCAGGCACTGTGGGGGAAATGGCACTGCCCCTGCCACACCCATTGTGCACCTGGAGGTCACCTATAATCCCCACACATGCACACCGCTTCCTACCTTACACAGCTGCATCTATTTGATGAAGCATGCTGGCCATGTGAACAGAATTGTCCAGAAGTGCCCCAGAGTAAATGGCCTAAGAAAGGGATCCAATGAATTAGGTACTGGTGGGCGAATACCCCACTTGCTCACATTTGGTTCAACTTAGTCTCCCAGAAGTTCCCCAGAGGGTGGAGCCCAGTTGCCCAAAGCAGCATCTTGCTCATTAATGCACATTTTATTGGCTTTCCTCTTTCTCTGACTCACTTCCTCCCTCTCATACCATGTTTTCTGGGATCACTCTGCAAACTTCTTGCACCCACATCTAGTATCAGGGTCTTCTTTGAGGGAAATTCAACCGAAGACACATTTTAAGTCTTCACCTTGGTGTCTTAGTTTGCCAATGCTGCTACAACAAAGTACCAGAGACTAATTTGTGTAAACAACAGGAATTTGTTGTCTCACAGTTTTGAAGGTTAGAAGTTCCAAATCAAAGTGTTGGCAGAACTATCTTTTCTCTAAAGCCTGCAGGACTATGGTGGTGGCTGGCTGGCAATTCATCACTCAGTCTCTGCCTCTGATGCATGGGTGTTTCTCTTCTGTCTCCTACTGTTACTGCATCCGATTTCCTCTGCTTATAAGGACTCAACTCATATTGGACTAAGGTTCACTTCTATTCAGTTTGACTTCACCTCACCTAGTAACATCTTCAAAAATCCTATTTACAAGTGAGTTCACATCCATAGGACTGGGGGTTATGACTTGAACATGTCTTTGTGGGGGAAATGATGCAATCCATCACATTCAGTAAATGGCTTTACTGAAAGTGAGGGTCTCAAACTCAAATATCTATAAGCCAAGGCCAGTGGATGAAGAATTCAGGTGGGGCACCAGGAATCCTGGACAGCCTACATCTTCTAATTAGCAGCTAGCTGCTACTCTACTCAAGAGGCTGTTACCATGCAAGAAGATGGAGCCAATATTGTTAGACCTTCCAATTTTTAAAGAGAAGCTGAAAACCTGCATTTTAATGAACTTTCCCAATTTCTGAAGTTCCAGAATCCATTCAAAATTTTAGAAGCACTACGAATCCCAAAAGAAATCTGTCCATGGACCAAAGTTCACCTATAGTCCTCTTGTTGTGACCTCTGGTTCCACTGCATTTGTCATTCAGGCAACCACCGATGACCTTTTACAGAGCACTGAAATAGGCAAGAAGCCATATTGTGAGGAGTTGAGAAAAGAATTGGTGAGAAAGTGGTTCTTTCCAGAATTTACATAGAGTAGTAGCTATTGTACTGTGTGTATTGTGACAAATTTAAGTCCTTATTTTAAACATCTAGTCATTCTAGATGCTTAGATTTATTCAACATATGTTAAAAACAGAGAGTGTAAAATAATACTTTAAATATTTTTGTTAATACATGGAAATGGCATTGATAAACTAAATGGCTTGGAGCAATACGCTGAGGGAGTTGGGGGGCATGGAAGGAAGTTCTTTGCACATGAGTTGTTAGACAAATTCAGATAGTCTGCCCATTGTTCTATTTAGGCATTTTAGTTATTGCTGTGTATTAAAGTGTAAGTCTTAATGTCCAAAATATATTAAAAATAGAGGTAGAGTGATAGTCCCTATAGAAATGTTCTTGTATTAGTTTATAGGAAGGACTGTCTTCTAGGAGTCACTTTTGTTCATCCATCTCTTGGAGCTAGATGTAATTTTGTACTTAGTCACTGAAGTGGTGAAGGAGGAAGAAGAGAAAGGGCAAAGGGAAGGGATCTTTGCTAGCATCTCTATATCTAGAAGACAGTTGTAGATTATAACCATTTCTAGGAAATTGCCCATTTCATCTAATTTGTCTAGTTTGTTGGCATACAGTTGTTCGTAGTATCTTCTTACGATTTTTTTTATTTCTTCAGGGTCCATGCTAATGATCCCCCTCTCATTTCTGACTTTACTTATTTGCATCCTTTCTCTTTTCTCTTAGTGAGTCCAGCTAAAGGTCCATTGATTTCACTGATTTTCTCAAAGAACCAGCTTTTTATTTTACTGATTTCCTCTATTGCTTTTTGTTCTCCAATTCATTTCTACTTTAATCTTTGTTATTTCTCTTCCATTTGCCTTGGGGTTAGTTTACTGCTCTTTCTCTAGTTCCTCCAGGTCAACAATTAAGTCCTCGATGTTTGCTCTCCCTTCTTTTTTAATGTAGACATTTAGTGCAATAAGTTTTCCTGTCAGCACTGCTTTGACTGCATCCCATAGGTTTTGACATGTTGTATTCTCATTCTCTTTCTTCTCCAGATAGTTATTGATTTCTCCTGGAATTTCTCCTTTGACCCTGTGCTGATTTGAAATGGTGTATGGACCCTAGAAAAGCCATGTTTTAATCCTAATCCCATTTTGTAAAGGCAGCCGTTTCTTCTAATCCCATTCAGTATTGTATGTTTGAAACTGTAATTAGATCACCCCCCTGGAGATGTGACTTAATCAAGAGTGGCTGTTAAACTGAATTAAGTGGAGACATGTCTCCACCCATTTGGGTGGATCTTGATTAGTTTATTGGAATCCTGTAAAAGAGGAAACACTTGGGTGGGTCTTAATTAGTTTACTGGAAACCAATAAAAGAAGAGCAACACAGCCACGGGAAGCAGAGTCCACCAGCCAGTGCCCTTTGGAAATAAAGGAGGAAAATGCCTCCCGGGGAGCTTCATGAAAAAGGAACCCAGGAGAGGAAGCTGTGTTCACTATCTGCCCTTCCAGCTGAGAGAGAAGCCCTGACTGTGTTTGCCATGTGCCTTCTCACTTGAGAGAGAAACCCTGAACTTCATCAGCCTTCTTGAACCAAGGTATCTTTCTCTGGATGCCTTAGATTGGACATTTCTACAGACTTGTCTTAATTGGGACATTTTCTCAGCCTTAGAACTGTAAGCTAGCAACTTATTAAATTCCCCTTTTAAAAGCCATTTCAGTTCTGGTATATTGCATTCCGGCAGGCAGCAAACTAGAACAGACCCACTGGCAATTTAAGAGTATATTATTTACTTGTACAGTCAGTTTAGTTGAACACCATAAAGTACAGGGAATCTTGAATAGGGCATGAGATTTTCTTGGTTTGTCCAGGTTAGTGTGGTGCCCCAATGAATCCCAGAATGATTTGGACAGCAAATAAAGAAGTATTTGCAGGGTTCCCTCTAGGGGTATGGGGAGAAAGAGGGAAAGATTAAACTTCCCCACTTGGAGAATTTTTTATTCTCTTGCAAGCAGTAGGGACAACCAAATCATAGGCCAAGCCCCTGATCTTGGTGTTCACCCCTATGAAAATTATTTCTGAAAAGGATAGTCCAAGCCTGCTTAAAATTAGGCCTAAGACTCACCCCCAGAGAACCTCTTTCGTTGCTCAGATGTGGCCTCTCTCTCTAAGCTGACATGGCAAGTGTCCCTTATGTGGAACATGACTCCCAGGGTGTAAATCTCCCTGGCAACGTGGAATAGACACCTCAGGATGAGCTGGGACCCAGCTTTAAGAGATTGAGAAAAACTTCTTGACCAAAGGGGGAAGAGAGAAATGAGAAAAAATAAGGGTGTTAGTGGCTGAGAGATTTCAACAAGTGGAGAGGTTCTCCTGGAGATTGTACTTATGCATTACATTGATATCCCTTTTCAGTTTATGGTGTATGTGAGCGGCAAAAGGGAAGAACTTGAAACAGTAGAGCTGTGTTCCAGTAACCTTGTTTCTTGAAGATAATTGTGTGAAGATACAGCATTTACAATGTGACTTGAGTGATTGTGAAAACCTCATTTCTGATGCTCCTTTTATCTAGGGTATGAGTAAAAAATATGGAAAAAATAAACAATAGGGAGAATAAAGGTTAAAATGAATTGAAATACTAGTGGTCAATGAAAGGGAGGGGTAAGTGGTATGATACGTATGAGTTTTCTCTTTTTTCTTTTTTATTTCTTTTGCTGGAATCATGCAAATGTTCAAAAAAATGATCATGGTGAATACACAAGTATGTGATGATACTGATTGTACACCATGTATGGACTGTTTGTATGTTTGCATGTTAAGTTTTTACAAGAAAAATATTTTTTAAAAAAAGAGTATGTTATTTAACCTCCATAACCTCCATATATTTGTGAAAGTTCTGGTTGTTTTGTGGTTATTGATTTCCAGCTTCATTCCATTGTGGTCAAAGTGCTTTGAATAATTTCAATCTTTTTAAATTTATTAAGGCCTGTTTTGTGACTCAGAATGTGATCTATCCTGAAGAATGTATATCCTGGTGTTTTGGGGGTGTAATGATCTATTTCCATCTGTTAGGTCTAATTCAATTTTTATATTGTCTAGGGTCTTTATTTCCTTATTGATCTTCTGTCTGGTTGTTTTATCTATAGAAAAGAGTGGGGTATTGAGGTCTCCCACTATTACTGTTGAAACATCTACTGCTCCCTTCAGTTTTGCCAATGTTTACCTCCTGTACTTTGGAGCTCCTTAATTGGGCGCATAAGCATTTATGATTGTTAGTTCTTCTTGGTGAATTATCCCTTTAATTAATAAGGACTCTCCTGCCTTGTCTTTTATGACATCTACATTTAAAGTCTGTTTTGTCTGATATTAGTATAGATGCTCCTGCTTTCTTTTGATTACAACTTGCATGGAATACCTTTTTCCATCCTTTCCCTTTCAACCTATTTGTCTCCTTAGGTCTAAAATGAGTCTCTTGTAAACAGCATATAGATGGATCATATTTTTTAATCCATTCTGCTAATCTGTATCTTTCAATTGGGTGCATAGTCCATTAACATTCCAAGTTATTACATTAAAGGCAGTTCTTGAATTTCCCATCTTATCCTTTTATTTTTGTCAGATCTATTATTCCCGTCTCTCTCATTTATCCTTTAAGTTATCCTTATTATTACTCTTCAATTCTGTACCTTCCTCCAGACCTCTCTCTCCTGTCTTTTTTTTCAGCCAACAGAACTTCCTTTAGTATTTCTTGCATGGCAAGTTTCTTGTTAACAAATTATCTCAGCATTTGTTTTCTCTGAAAATTTTAATGGCTCCCTCACTTTTGAAGGACAACTTCATTGGATAAAGAATTCTTGACTGGCAATTTTTTTGTTTTAGAATCTTAAATATAGCATACCACTGCCTTCTCACTTCCATGGTGCCTGTTGAATCATCCAAACTTAGTGGCTTCCCTTTTATGTGGTGAATTGCTTTTCTCTTGCTTCCTTCAGGACATTCTGCTTCTCTTCAGCATTTGACAGTCTAATTAATGTGTCTTGGAGTGGGTCTATTTGGCTTTGTTGGGCTTTTTTGATTTGCATATTTATGCCTTTTATAAGAGTTGGGAAGTTTTCTCCAATTATCTTCTCAAATAATCTTCCTAACACTTTATTTTTCTCTTCTCTTTCTGGGACACCAATGATTCTTATATTTGTAGACTTCAGGTTGTCTATCATTTCCCTGAGATCCAAATTTTCCATCTTTTTCACCTTTGTTCTTTTGGGCATTCAAATTCATTTGCCCTGTGTTCTAGTTCACTTATTCTTCCTTCTGCCTCTTCAAATCTGCTGTTGTATATCTCTAGTCTATTTTTAGTTTGATCTACAATATCTTTCATTTCCATAAGATCTGCTATTTTTCTTCTTTCAAATTCTTCTTTGTGCTCCTCTAGTGTTCTCTTGATATCCTATATGTCTTTAGCCAACTGATTGAAGTTATTTAGGAGATTTGTATGAACATGTTGATTAGTTGTTTCCAATTCTGTGTCTCCTCTGTCCTTTTAATTTGGTTATCTAGATTGTTCATATTATCTTGCATTTTCATGTTCTTTGTGATTTTCTGTTGACTTCATAACATTTGTTTATCTTGAGAAGGTTATTTTGAAAGTTGATTTCCCTCACTCATCGAAGATTTTGTAGTTGCTTGGGTTTGCAAGAATGGTCTTTGTTTTACTTTGTTAATGCTGCCAGAATACAATATACCAGAAATGGAATGGCTTTTATAAAGGGGATTTATTAAATCACAAGATTACATTTCTAAGGCCTTAAAAATGTCCAAACTGAGGCATCCGAAGAAAATACCTTGACTCCAAAGAAGGGGCTGGATGGCATTCAGGTTTCCTCTGTCACATGGGAAGGTATGTGGCCAACGTCTGCTGTTCTTTTCCTACCTTCTCTGGGGCAAGCACTGGATTTCTTCTCTTAGCTTCTGTTCTAGTTTGCTAGCTGCCAGAATGCAATATACCAGAAACAGAATGGCTTTTAAAAGGGGAAATTTACTAAGTTGCTAGTTAACAGTTCTAAAGCCAAGAAAATGTCCCAATTACAACAAGTCTATAGAAATGTCCAATCTAAGGCATCTAGGGAAAGATACCTTGGTTCAAGAAGGCCGATGAAGTTCAGGGTCTCTCTCTCAAGTGAGAAGGCACACTGGGAATACAGTCACAGTTTCTGTCTCGGCTGGAAGGGCACATGGTGAGCATGGCGTCATCTGCTAGCTTTCTCTCCTGGCTTCCTGTTTCATGAAGCTTCCCAGGAGGCATTTTCCTTCTTCACCTCCAAAGGTCGCTGGCTGTGGACCCTCTGCTTTGTGGTGTTGCAGCATTCTCTGCTCTCTCTGAATCTCTCACTTTCTCCAAAATGTTTCCTCTTTTATAGGACTTCAGAAACTTATCAAGATCCACCCAAATGCGTGGAGACATGTCATCACCTAATCCAACTTAACAACCATTCTTGATTAAATCACATCTCCAGGGAGATGATCTGACTGCAGTTTCAAACATAAAGTATTGAATAGGGATTATTCTGCCTTTACTAAATGGAATTTTGATTAAAACAAGGCTTTTCTAGGGTCCATACATCCTTTCAAACTTGCACAGCTTCCCTTGGCTCTCTCCAGGTTCTGGCTTGCTTAGCATCTCATGGAAAGTCATGTGACAATGTCTGCTGGGCTCTGGTTTCTGTCTAGCTTCTGTCAGCTCTCTCAGCTCCTGGCATTTCCTGGGACTTAGGCATCTCCAAATTTCTGTGTCTCTGTAGCTTCTGAGCTTTCTCCAAAATGTTTCCCCTGTTAAAGGACTCCAATAAACTAATCAAGGGATACCTTAAATGGGTAGAGTTCACATCTTCATGCAGTCAAAAAGTCCAACTCACAATTGGCTGTATCACATCTCCATGAAAACAATCCAATTAAAAGTCACACCCACAGTTGAGTATGTCACATCTCCATGGAAACAATCCAATCAAAGTTTCCACCATAAACAATAGGTCTGCTCTGCAAGATTAGATTAGGAAAAAGAACTTGAGTTTTCTGGAGTACATGACATCTTCAAACCAGTACAGTCTCCTGGAATACATGACATCTTCAAACCAGTACAGTCTCCTTTTGTACTTGGCTTATCAGTAATTCTCCATCAAATCAAGGCTGGGACCTCATGCAGGAGTTGCAACTCAATTGAGGATCTGTTAAAAGCTAGGGAGAAAGGCAGTTTGTCAAAGTGTATTTTCCCTACCTTCCCAGCAGATGGCACTCTTGGGCGTTTCTTTACCACAGGTCTGCCTCTCCGGACTGCAGCAGCCAGATAGGCAGGATGGACGCTGGGTGCAAATCGGGTCAAGGCCCCAGGTCTCTGTGCATGCTGAAGGCTGTCAACTCTGGGGGTAGGGGGTTGGGGGTGGGTGGTGTGCACCTCAGCAGTGAGTCTGAGTGTGGGCACAGTGGGTCTAGTGATTCCTAGGCTTTTACGTGGAATGACCTTGGGCTGTGAAGCTGAGAATTTCAACTTCCCCTGCCCACAGTTAGCCCAGGAGTGCTCAGTGCTGCAGCACAGTTCACTCTCTCATCCCTACCTCTACACCCAGGCATGTTGTGAGCATTCCAGGCCTCTGTGGAGGAAAGATAGAGGTAGTAGGACCCAAAATGTCTCACCAGCCAATTGTCAAATTGGCTCTTCTCTGCATCTCTTCCCTCCTCCTGATAGGAAGGTCCCCAAGCTTCCCCCAAACCAGGTGCCCATAGCGGACTGCCTCAGGGTGGGGGCGCTGTGCACGGCAGCAAGGTCTCTGTGCAGAGGTAAACTAAGTCTGCTAGTGTCCGGGTTCCCACACAGGAGCTCCCGACTGCAAACCTGAGATGGAAGATCTCCCAAGCTGGCTGCAGAGGTGGGGGTGCAAAAGCGTGCCGATCCTACAGCACCTGCTCCGACCTGCGCATTGCTGCCCGCTCCACGTGCAGATAAACTCACCCCCATCTTCTCAGTGGTACTTTCTCTGCTTTTTCATCCAGGTCCTTCCCAGGTAATGTAGAAGTCCCTTTCTGGTCACTTGTACCCTGGAATCACTGTCCTTGTCATTTTCTGTCCTTTCTCTAGTTGTTCCACAATGTAGGGGTGAACTTAGCCTATCCTATTCCACCATCTTCCTCATTCTGTTTCAAATAATATTCATTAAGTATTTGTTATTATTATTATTATACTTTCATCATCTAATTACAAAATTGACATACACTTATGTGATAACTGGAAAATGCAGAAAACCATAGAGAAAAAAAGAAATATTTCCTGTAATCCCACAACTTAATGATATTCATTGTTAATATCTAACATCTGTACCTTTTTCCTCCAAATTGGGATCATACTGTACACATTGTTCTACATTCTGATTGTTTTACTTGATAATACATCATGACCATGCTACCATGCCATTAAATATTCTTTTAAAATGGATTAGTTATATAGCCCTCCCTTGGAGCCTGGCCAGACTTTCGTAACTAGCACCATCAGTAGACTGTAGCGTAGGTGACACCGTATGACTTCCAAGGCTCGCTTATAAAAGGCAACATGGCTTCTACCTGGCTCTCCCCTTCTTTTCACCTTTGGAACTATGCCACTGGATTTCACTGTATGAGGAAA
Organism: Tamandua tetradactyla; assembly: GCF_023851605.1. Classification (NCBI taxonomy): domain Eukaryota; kingdom Metazoa; phylum Chordata; class Mammalia; order Pilosa; family Myrmecophagidae; genus Tamandua; species Tamandua tetradactyla. The sequence continues at coordinate 46,927,408 of NC_135341.1, read as the reverse complement.
CCCAGGCTACATGAAAAGAACACATGTGAATGTTCCAGCTGACAGATGCAGTTAGACTGCTAGCTGACACCAGTAACAACTGCCAACATGGTTGCAGATGAGCCTTCAGATGTTTCAGCCATTCTTTAAGTTCTCCAGCTGAGGACCCAGATATCACAAAGCAAAGATAAGCCATCCCCACTCTGTCTTGTCTGACCGAAACCTTGAGAGATAATAAATGATTATTTGTTAGAGAGAGAATGCAGTATTGCACTGCTTGAATATATTATAATTTCCTATTTTGGTCATCTCCAGTGTTTTGCTTTTATAAATAATACTGGAATGAACTTCTACATAGCAGAGTATTTGCCTGATTAACCATCTATTTCCTGAGAACAAATGTAGAAGTGCAATAACTAGGCCAAAAGATATCATTTCAAAGGCTTTGGAAACGTTGCTAAACTGCTTCCTAGAATATCTGAATCAATTCGCATCCCCACCATGAGTGTGTGAGTGTGTGAAAGTGAGTTATTCTTAGCCACCATCCGCTAGCCACTTCACATTTCTTTTCCTTGGAATGTCATACTCACCTATGTCAGTCAGATTTGAGGTGTATGATTCTGAGGGTCAGCAACAAATTAGTGGGTGCCATACTGGGAATTGTGCAAGGCAAGGAACAGATGGGAACTGCTGGGTTGGGGGGCCTGGGCTCAACAGGCTTCCTCAGAGCAGAGGGTTCTGGGAGGGTCTGCCAAGGTCTATCAGACCAACGTGCCTCTTGCCCTGATTGATGGAGCCTGGGATAAAAGTTCCAGCTGTAATGTCTGTTCCTCCTGCCAGGAAATATGCTTGCCCTGCCCAAGAGGTGTTGACAATAAGGTTGGGGATGCCCTTTCCTGTTCTTTTGTTTATCGAGGTTAAATTTATATAACAGAAATTAATTACTTTAAAGTGACAATTCAATGACATATATATATATATATTACCAGTGATATATATCACTGGTAAACACATATATATATGTATTTTTTAACCCAATAGATGAAATGTTATTATTAATGGGGTAAGGAGGGAATTTTCAGGCTGATTAGTAGGGTATAACTTGGACAGAGTACCAAGCATACATCAAGGTATCAGACCTTCACTTTTGACTCCTCTATGTTTCAAAGCCAGTTCCTTCTGGATATTTTTATCTGGAAACATGGTCTGGCTGAACAGAGTTTCCAATTCTTCGGGAGAATAAGGAGTGGTCATGATGCTTCCTCCATATTGAGGAATTAGCTTGATGCTGAGGTACTAAGCACATGCTTGATTCATGCATATTGATAAAAGGGTCAGGCTGGGGATTCTCTGGGGCCATTCTGTTCATCAGAGGCCCTGAAATCTGAGATGGAGAGCTGTGATCTGCTTGTTCTTGTGGTATTGGTTTCATGCTGGAATCACCCATGTGGATGAAAGAGTGCAGCTAGGAATTCCCAGGGACCCTTCTACCCAGCCGGGCACCAGCAGGCTCATCGGTGGGTCTATCATGAATCCCGTTGAAGTGTCCATTTTCAATCCTGTTTGATGTGTGTCTCTCTGGAAATGCAGTTTCTTTCATTAGCATATTTTGCAACCACTATTTTCATTGAATTCTAAAATATTTTCATTACCCCAAAAGGAAACCCTGCTACCCATTTAAGTAGTTTTTCTTCCCCCCACCCAGCCTCTGGCAACCACCCACCTGTAGATTCACGCATTCTAGTTGTTTCATATAAGCAGAATCCTATAATATATGACCCTTTATGTCTGGCTTCTTTCACTTAGCATAATGTTTTCAAAGTTCATCTACATTGTAGTACGTATCAGCACTTCATTCCTTTATATGAAACTAATGTTTCACTGTACCACAATTTGTTTATCCATTCATCCACTGAAGGACATTTGGGTTCTTTCTTGTTCTTTTTGTACCCAGATATATGAATTGGAATTTGTCTTACAGTTAGTCATTCTTTGTCACTTCTCTAACTGGATCCCTCACTAAAAATTTCTTCAACTCGATTATTGAGGAATATTCATCTATATCTCACCCTTTAGAATGGTTTGATTCCTTATTCAACCTTCTTTAACCTGACTTGGAATCAATTTCTTCCATTTATTGCCAAACAAAATAAAAAATCATTCCATGCAATCTATCAGGCAACTATAGAAGAACTCCAAATGTTTTTCGACAGAACAAGCTTTAAAAAAGAAGTTATTCAAATGAAGTCAAGGCAAGCTATTGTGCTCTAGGAGGCATTTCCCCAGTTTAGCTTGAGAAATTGGGGCTGGAGAAATGGTTACTGAAACTCTCCTTTGTCTTTCCTTATGGTTCAATAAATTGAGCAGTCAACAAACAGAATTTGAGTGTTGGAGCAAAGAAGCCAAAGAACAATCTCTACTTGGCCTGTTTTCCCACCCTTAGCCTCAGCACGGGCCTCTCATAACATGTGATAGTCATGGCACACAGAGGATGTGATTTAACTATAACTAAACTGCTGTCACCCTATTCCATATTTTCAGTTGTTGGATCCGTGGGGAACTTGATGGCACTGTGGCTGAGACATCAGAATTAAGGGTTTGTGGCTCTTTTTTTTTTTTCTTCCTAAGACCTACTCCAGGGAAGGCTAAATATAGTTGACTCACTATTCTATCTTAGGGAGAAAAAGTTCACTAATGCTTAAGAGTGAAAACATCTTTTTGATCAAACCTCACTTACCAGTTCTAGGTTTTGCTGCTTGTTTCTTCTTGATATATTGAACAATTCAAACCAAATTTTTCTGGGCATGTTCAATATGACTCCTACCTCTCCCTCTCTGAAGTAGATACTAGGAAGGCCACTTTAGGATTCTATTCCATATTTTTTGGCCCGAAGAGATCAGATAGAGTGTTTTGATCTAGATGGCAGTTTGCAAGTGCTTATCAAAGATACAGATATCATCAGATAAGATGCCTAAGGACAAATACCTCCCTTGGCTGGACTTCTCCAAACTGGCAGCAAAGATCAGGTTTCATAGGTAAGTTCTCTTCTCTCATCTGCCCTATCACCTGCTTGAGATGTAAGGTTTATAGGGATGAGGTAGGTTGAAAGGGAAGATGTTTTGCAATGTAAACAGGGGCATATATTCTTAGTTCAGACTGTTCGGGCTACATGTGCCAGAAACACAGTGCAAATTAACTTAAGCATAAAAAGACAATTTATTGGCTCGTTAGACTCAAGATTTAAAGTTATAAGTTCTTCTAGTCACAGCTGAATCTAAAAGCTCAAACAAGCTTACTAATTCTGCCTTCCCTGTCGTTGTCTTCACTGCCAGGCAGTGGTGGGGCCAGGTCAGCCCCTTCAGAAGCAAAAGATGGAGAGGGGCAGTTCCCCAAAATAAAAGTCGGGATTTCAGAGTAGTCCAAATAAAAGATTCCACCAAAGGGCATACCTGCGTATCTTTATAAAAGTAACTCCATGAAGCTTGCTCTGCGAAAACCGCATTGCCTGATCCCAGGATGCCTTGAGCAGCTTCCATATGGTTAGCATTGTGCTCAGTGCTGGGATGGACGAGGAGCAAAAGAGAGAAGTCTCGCTGCCCTCATGGAGTTTGTGTTTTACCATCAATGTCCTTTCCTGTGACTCAGCTAGATCAGTCTCCATCTTCATGCAGTGCTTCAGAACAGCTGGCGGGGATGGTGTGGCAACCAGGCTGCCTCCAGGCAGAGACTGAGATAGGTATTAGGGATTTAGGATTTATAGAGGGAGTATTCTCAGTAGAAAAGAGGAGGGAGGGAAACAGGATGGGGCAGGGGAAGGAGCTAAGTAAAAAAAATGATCCCAAAAGCTAGAGTCAGCTTCGTCTCATCCCATGGGGAGGGCAGGAGCATGAATTATCCCACAACGTTGATCCTAGCTTGAGGCAAGAGGACCAGACTTCAGTACCTCCATGTCAGTTGATCAGGGTTTGTGGGCAGTCCTGGGTGAACTGGGGGTATGATACTCCAGGCCAGGGGCTCTTTTTCTGACAGGGAAATTGTCTGAAGTGGGCAGATGTGGGCCATTAGCTGCTAACACTCCCAGCAGCTGGAGATGGTTCACTGCCCTGGGCAGCATCTGGGCAGGATAGCAGGAGGGGGAGATGGGTTACAATTATCACTATGTAATGTGTCAAGCTTATCTGTGTAGTGGATAGTAGCTTTCATTCAATTATTATTCAGTTGTTTAATGCTATGACCAAAGAGCAAGCAACAATAATATCAACAATAAAATGGGGAGAAGAATTAAAACTCTTTTTAAGGTTTCCATAAGACCTGGAAGATCATTTTTTGGTAAAAGAAAAATATATATACATACATACGTACCCACATACATGTATATATATACACACACATTTATATACAATAAACCAAAGCCTCATTGTAAACTGAGTCTATCTCAACAATGCCCAGGGCTTGTAACAAATATTAAAGGAATGAAACTGAATACTGTGAACTATGCCTGACAGCTGGAGAGTGCCAGGCTCACAGGAAATCTAAGATGGCAGTGCCTAAAATGGAAGCACTGTCTAATGAAATCAGGACAATTACAGTCTTTAATCATTTGTAATGGAAAGCTTATAATTGAATAAAGTGGAAGCTGAAAACTTCAAATTTAATTTGTAAATAATGGACAAAAGATTATGTCTATTGGGACAACCTTTGCAGATAAACAATGAGCAAGTGTGGTTGAAATTATATGCTTTCTTCTATTTTAACATGACTTTACTCATTGGAAACTGCAGCTTCATCGACTGTAACAATTTTACTGGCATTAAGGAAATGTGGAACCATTAACTTGAGGAGATGTATAGTAAAGAATTTAACCTTGCCCCAGAAAATCTCTTGCCTTTGTTTATAGATTGAGGAGCACCCTCTAAACTCTTGGAATATCCTGCCTAATAGGATTGTTTTAGTTTGTCAGTGGGGGACCTTGGCTCACTAAACTGTTAACAATGTGATTTAGGGTGGGGGGGTTAGGTCATGCCTTGTCGCTTAACTTCCTGAGGGACTGAAGATTGAGGTCAGCCACAGGAGCAGCCAAACAGATTTGTGTGATTGAGCCCCAATAAACATTCTGGACACACACACAAAAAAACCCACATTTCTCTATGATAAAACAAAAGTCTTAAATGTCCTACAAGGCCCTGCAAGAACATGACACACACACACACACACACACACACACACACACACACACAGAGACACCTCCCCTTCCCTCACACCATGCCATCCTTTCAATGGCTCTACCCCGACCATCCTATAACAAACTGGAATCTGTACTCCCGCTGTGCACTCCCCATTCCATTTCTCCTACTCCACTTCTTTGAAAACATGTATCACTTTCCATAGGACATCTAACATTACTCTATAATTTGCTTATTTATTACAATATTGCTTATCATCTTTCCCCTCCCACTATAATGAAAGTTCCAAGAAGGAAGGGATTTTTCTGCTCTTCACTGATGGATCTGAGAACCTAGAACAGCTCCTGGCACAGAGTTGACACTCAATGAGTATTTTTGAATGGGAAATACATTTTTTCATTGTAACCTGGGCCATTACCAAATTTTGACCATGTATCGAGGCACAAAAGAAACCCACACATTTCAAAAAGCAGATTGAAAGTAAACTAATCTATTAAAAAACGATTAAACAAAGCAAAGAAATTAGAGAAAAGGAATTAATTAACACAGGCAAAAAGAAAGATAAAATAGGGAACGAAAAAATAGGATAAAACATCAATAAAAGCAAATGCTTGTCCTTTGAAAAAGACCCTTTGCCCGGGATTTCTTCCATTTGGCCCTCCAGTACCTTCCACCCTTCCCCACCCTGCACTGTGTCCCAGAGACTGAGCTCCACGGACTACACCCAGGGGTTCCCAGTTGAGTCTGGCCAGTGGGGAGCCCAGCTGGAGATGGGTGGAAGAGAAGATAGAGAAACAGGAATCTTCAGTTTTGTCTCCTCTCTGCAGACTGTCTGTCTGTCTGTGCCTCTCATCTTCAGGTCTGAGCTCCTCTAAGAAGGCCCTCTCTGTGAGTCTTCCCTTCCAAGTTCTGGACACTGCTTCCCCCACCCCCACCCCAATTTAGGTCTCAGACTGAAGATGCTGGTCACCACGAGCCCCTTTCACTCCCCTACGCCACCCAGCCTTTGCAAAGAATCCCTTTATTAAACTCTCCTCATATGATCCAATTTGGGTGTGCCAGTTGTTATTCCCTGACTGCAACAACGCCACAAAAATTAAAATATGAAAAATAAGTGTAGAAAAGTGTAGAAGGAGGGTACTTCTGGGGAAGATGGCAGAGTAGAGGGCCGCAGGAAGCAGTCCTTACACCAAAACAACCATTAACCAGGCAGGAACTATCTGAAATAACGGTTCTGAAACTCCAGAGAGCATGGCACTGCACAGAGGTAAGAGCAGGAGGAAGGGGCTGATAAATGATAGTAAAGAATTACAAATTGCTCTCCCCATGTGGCAGCTACCTGTGCCCAGACCCCACTCTCATGGCAGGTTGCCACGGGGTCCAGTCCCTGGCTAGCTGCTGTGACAGCATGGGGCATAAAAAGCCTCTTTCCCAAGAACAGGGGGCGTTTCTGTTACATGATTTGTTCTACAGCCTAGAGAAAGATGTACATCTCCTCAGCTCATTTATGTCTCACATAACCCTGATAACAAAATTAATAAATGAAAAGAAATGATTGGTCGATTATAGATGAAAAGAAAATCCTAATAAATTCTTAGCAGATGAAATCCAGCAGCAGATTAAATGCATAATATATCATTGGCTTATTCCAGGAATGGAAAAATGATTCCACTTTAGGTATCTATTACTATAATTCAGTACATTAGCAAATTAAAGAAAGAAATGTATCATCACCTCACTAGATGCCAAAATATATTTGATACAATTCAATATCCATTCTTATATTAATTAAATTTAAAAAAGAAAAAAAAAAAAGGCATCTCCTAGCAAAACAGGAATGAAAGGAAACTCCTTTAACTTGATATGTGGTGTCTTCCAGAAATCTGCAGCCAGCAAGAAGGGGAGAGGGACATAACAGGATGAGCCTCAAAGAATCAGGGCTTTTGTTCTTTGATTTTTAAGTTTTAAGTTAATTTACTAGTAGCTAAAATGTTTCATTCCTCAAACTCAAAGAGATATTAAAGGACAAAGAGTGAAAAGCCTCTCTCCTAACCCAATCTCCAGGGACAAGCAATATTATCAGCTTCTCAGGAATCTTCCCTGAGCTAGTCTGTGAATTTTGCAAGCAAATTTGTATGTATATTTGCATAGTATGTGTGTGTATATATATATTTTTTAACACAGTGGTAATATATACAGGTTTTGCTTTTCCACAATATATTGTTCTATATCAGTCCATGAAAAGCTTCCTCATTTTTCTGGCTAAGAAAGACCATATTGGATAAATAAATCATAAATTCATTCAACTACTACTCTGCTGAGAGAGAATTATTTCCAAACTTTTGCTATGACAAGCAACGCTAAGGTTGATAAGCCTCTTATACTTACAGTTTTCTATGTATGTGAATGTATTTGTAGGATAAATCCCAGAAGTGGAATTTCTGGGCCAGAGACATGAGTATTTGCAGTTTTGGTGAAGAAATTGTCCCAATTTTTATTCCCACCAGTGACAGAGCAGGATTTTTTTTTTTTACAAGAGGGAGATTTTACAAGAAAAATTAATAATCATCTGTCTACTCTGGGTTGCGAGAAAATAAAAAGCCACTTCTTGGGAGAGCTGTGACAGTAGGGGGGAAACAGGGTTGAAAGGGAAGGATATGGGAGAGTATTCCCAGAAGTGACTGGGTTTGGGGAAATGGAGAAGAGTGGGGACTGCGTCTGGAGCAAAAGAAGAACAGAACGTTGCAGAGCCGCGGGACGGTGGAATGACCATCTCTATTTGGGGTACTCGTGTTCCTGGGAGGCAGCAAGGGCTTGCAGGGGGTACATCCCGGGTTTCCAGATGCTCAGCTTCCCTACGTCCTTCCAAACGCTGATCTGTCGGAGGAGAAGGAGCCTGCAGTCTTCCATCTCACCTTCCACCATACCAAGAGAAGCCTGACCATTCGCGTCTCCCAGCACTTCAAAGGAAGGGTCCTGGAGCATAAAGCCCTCTGAGGCATTCAAGAAATGGGCAAGCAGACCCTCTGGCCCTATCTTTTTTGTATAGTGATGTGGTGGTCCGGGAACAGGTATTCAAACATCTATTTGAATTTAAAATGCAGTCAGACTTCTGAGAAAAAGGAAGCCTGATTAGGCAGACAGGCTTGAACTTGAGGACTGGATTTGCCAATTTGATTATAGAACAGACATACATAAGTTGAATGAGCCAAATCTGCAGCTACAATGTTTTGACAAAAATATAGTTAAGGCTCATATACAATGTATGTACACTTGAAATCATATCCTCTGTAGTTATGTAATATTAAGGGGGAAAAAGTAGATGTTAATTTGAATACATGCAAAGAATACATCGTTTAACAATATTCTCTAGGCAGAAGAACTTGAAGATAACTGCACTAGAAAGCTGGACAGGTTTTCTACCAATTGAAGAAAACAAACCTGGAGTCTGGGCTTGCCCACCAAAATTGGTGGGAGGCTTGGCTCATTTGAACGGATGATGGTGGAACCAGAAAATTCCAACTTTACAGCTGCTGGGGCAACGGAGAAGTAGTGATAGCACCCCTGCAGAATCTTCATGTTATTCCTTGGAAATGTTGCTTATCTCTTCTGAGCATGTCTTTTTTCTATCTTTCCTGTTTTTTTCCTTTGTGTCTCTAGCCACCCTATTGCTTCTCTGTTGAATTCCAAGTCCTGTCTAAAACCCTCTTTGACGGTTTCTTCCTCTTTTCTATTGTTTCCCCTGCCCTTAATCCCTGTGACTAAATTAGCATCAATACTGAGCTAATCAATCTATTCTACTATTAATGGCATGTGCTAGTATTTCCGTTTCCTAATTCTTACTTCTGAAAATTGTGTGAAATGTGTTTATTTCTTGCTGTCTCCAAAAGAAGAGTGTCATTCAGTTGCTGTTTACTTCTGAAAGATGCCTGATTGCTTTATTCCCTGTGGATCAGAAGCTCTTGATGAGATAGAAGATTTTCAATCTTGTCTTAAAGATATCAGAGAATACACTTTTCACTTGAGGACAATTCTTTCCATTCTTGTGGAAACCTTGCACCCATTGGTTGGAGTGCCTTAAGTGATACTTTAGATCTTCTCTTCTTTCCACAAACCCCAGACCCCCTCTTTTTCCACCTTGCCTGTGGATGTCACTGGGTCTTTTTTTTTTTTTGCTTGATTTCAGGTTATTGCATCTCTGTATTTCTCCTGTGGCAGTTTCCACTGTCTGTCCATCACTTCCTGAGGTTTTATTGCCATGGTCGACCCCAGCCTACCTATTGTCACAGTCCACTTGCACAGCCCATTCAGCTGGCCCTGAAGGCCGGGGAGGTTCCTGCCAGGGCAGCTCCCTTTTACGTGGTAGAGCTGTTCAGTGAGTTGGGAGTGCTGACTATTTTCAAGAAACTTCTTGTGAAAGGAGATGCAGAATTTCATTGCTTACTCCTTTTTTACACCTTAATAATCAACTGCAGGTGCACAGGTGGCTCAGCAGTATAATGCTTGCCTGCCATGCGGGAGACCTGGGTTCTATTCCTGGCTCATGGACCCCCAAAAATAATAATCATAAAATAAATAATCTACTGCATAGATTCCAATCAGATGGAAGATAGTTCTCATCTCAGTTCTGTAAATACCAATGAGACCTTCGGCCAGTTTCTTAGTATCTCTGTGCTCCATCTGGAAAGACAACTTCTGAGGGAGTTTAAAGTTCAGAGGTCTGTAAAAATAAATAAAGGGCAGGCAACAGTGGCTGAGTGGCAGAGTTCTCGCCTGCCCTGCTGTAGTCCAGGGTTCGATTCCCGGTGCCTGCCCATGCCTAAATAAATAAATAAATAAATAAATAAATAAAGCAGTTTGCCAGTGAGCCTCCGTCTGCCTCATTTGTCTCTATAGTCTCTATAGTCTCTGAGCATAGATAGCCTAGCGTTAACACATGCCATTCAATAAAATTTGACGTTTAGATGAATGAATGCATGGCCCAATTTAAGACTTTCTGGAGCCTGCTTGGTTGTGGATGTGGTAAATTACATGATGGTCAAGGAGTTAGAAGGCTTCTCTGGCCTCCCTCTACAATAAAACAGGGCAGATTTTGAGCTGCTGCTTCTCCCTCTCTGTCCCAGCTCCCTACCCCCTTTCTGGCCCTCAGAGGTCTCTTCTAGCCTCTGGCCATTAGATATCGTGCTTGGAAATGAATTCTGGAAGACTTGGGGAAAAGTGCTTACCAACCACTGGATGAAATGCATTGTGCTTAATAACAAGGTAGATGCCAAAAAATTGCATCCAGTCTTGACCAATATCTGTAATTGCCTTTTAGATAAACCAGCAGCCATACTCACCATTAGCTTTGGGAGAGAGCTCTATTGTTAGTTGGAGAGCAGAAGATTTGGCTGGAAGTCAACAGTACCCTGTTCTAAAAGTGGCAGCAAGCATAAGAGAATTAAAAGCTGGGGTCCATGCCTCTGAGAAAGAAAGGGAAGATGTAGTTATGATAAATGTGTTGATTTTTTTTTAATTTAAGGAGTGATTACCTTTTCCAGAAAAACTGTTATTAAAGCAGTGGTACAAATGACTCTTGATGGCATAAGGATTTATGACATTATATTCACTTTCCAAAAGGGTTGCATCATTGCATTGAGATTAAATTTATTTTATTGGACCATGAAAACTACATATTTCAGCAGATTTTCTTTTACCTTGACTCATTTTAAGCTATTTTTTATTTTCTCAGAATGATAGAAGTAAATTATCTCTGGAACATAAGAAACTAATAACATTGGTTGCCTTTGCAGATAACTGGGTGGCAGAGGGCAACGAGGGAGGTAGACTTTTTACTGTACCTTTTGGACTTTGAAACGTGAAATATTTTCTGTTGTAAAAAATGAATAATAAAAACTACAGGGACATAATGGAATAATTCATAGTATTAAAAAAGACAATCCTCTGTCCTACCTATCCCTACCCCCAGGTCTCCTTCTTCAGAAGCATCTACTTCAGCTCTTCTCATTGTTATTTCTAATGCTTACCCCACATTTCTAAACAGGAAGCTCTTACCGCTACTTCTAGATTTATCAGTGTTAGAGAGTGTCTGTTGATTTCCAAATACAGTATTTGAAAGTTTAGTTCTCTTATACACCGTGACCACCTGCTTCCCCGTCTTTGTCTCTGCAATATGATTATGTAGTAGTTTTTTTGTTTAACACATAGCCAATGCAAATATTGTACACTGGTGAGACAAGTGGTTCTATGACTTGCCTCCTTTTTTCTTATAATTTTCTCCTTTTCCTTAATTTTTTTTCCTTAATGGATATTTGCTTAATTTTCTTTAGAATTTTTTCAGGTGATCTAACAGATCTGTAACATGTCTAGCAATAATTTTTCCAAATGTCCAAAACATCAGATTTCCTCCAGAATTTTTTTTTTAATCAGGCCAGCCTGAGATGATCTATGCTGATTATCACTGCAGTATCCAAGGTGATTCACAAATCTCCTTTGTGCACACTAACTTTTCATCATGCCTCTGTTACCTTCGAAAAAAAGGTAAATTGAATTTTATTTCCTTAAGGGATTTGCCCACCTTTCCAGGGTCTGCCCAAACCCCTGAATGTTCTTCATTTAACTCCCTTCTCCTACTTTACAAGGCAAGTGGGGCTCAAGATGTAACATGCTTCATTCACCACCAGAAAACATTTCAACTTAACAAGTTTGCTTAACTAGCAAATAAGCATTTATGTATGTGCCTGGTATCACAGGGGATGCAAAGTATCAGACACGTTCCTAATGTCAAAGAATGCAATCTGGCTGAGACAAGAAAACAGGGAAGTGCAATAGAACTAGCAATGAATAAGGGCTACCAAAGCTCTTTTGTTCCATTTACTATCTCTGATTAATATTTTTCACACCTTAATATATGAAAAGAAATGCAATAGTATCTGCAAAATTCTTCCCTTTTTGTTCTTCTATCTTTAATTCTCTTATCCTGGATGCCAGATACAACATCCCACTGTATAATCTAGCTATTTTTATAATTTTTTTGCAAACTCTTATTTTGCTTCCAAAGCATACCTCTGTATGATCTACAAGTCAATTAATCTTCTTGCACCTCGGTTTCTTTAGATGCAAAATGAAAATAACAGTGCTTGCTTCGGCGGCACATACACTAAAATTGGAACGATACAGAGAAGATTAGCATGGCCCCTGCGCAAGGATGACATGCAAATTCGTGAAGCGTTCCATATTTTTCTGTGTAAACCATCAATAACTTGATGTGTAACGTTCCATATAGTTTTCGTTTTCAGGTACTTTTAAAAATGGGAAGCTGTTAAGAAATTATAAGATATAGGTCACCAAAAAAAAAAAAATGAAAATAACAATCAAAGTTATTCTATAAAATTGTTGTGAACATTGAATGAGAAGATTAATGTGAAGAATTTAGCAGCATTCCTGACACTTGGTAAACAGTTAATAAATATTAGCTGCTCTTTGTACATTAGAATTATTATTAATTACCGCCATCATCCTTTTATTTGGCCCCAGAGTTTTAAAGCATCATTTCAACATATTCTCGTATCTGGTGTTGCTGTTAAGAGGTCTGATGCTAATCTGATTTCCATTCCATTAAAAGTGGCCTGTGAAAAAAAAATTTTTCCCTCTGGAAATTCAGTATTCTATCACTAAAGTTTTGAAGTTTCACACTGATGTATCTTTGTTGGCTCTTTTTGCTTCCATTCAGTTGGGCATTCAGTTCAGTATTTTAAGGATGAAGATTCTTTTTCTCTAATTCTGGGCATTTCTCTTGTACTGCTTTGCAATGTCTTTCCTTCCATTATCTTTGCTCTATTTCTGGAACTTTTCATTGGGTGCTGTACTTCCTTGATCTAATTGTCTTATCATTTCTCTCTCATTTTCCATATCTTTATCTTCCTATTATACATCCTGCTGGGTTTCCTTGTCTTTATCTTCTACCTGTCTGTTGAATTCTTCACTTGAGCTGTCATGCTTTTAATGCCCAAAAGTGTTTAGTGCTCCCTAGAAGTTTCTGTTCTTACGTTTTGGATGAAGTATGTTTCATCACCCTGAACAGCTTAATAATTGTGGGGTTTGTTTGGTTTTCTTTTTTTTTCTCTGGCATGGCAGGCCAGAACTCTGGTGCTGAGCCACTATGGCCCGTCTGGGGTTTGGTTTTTTAATCTTTTCTTCTGCACCTGCATGTCTTGCTTTTCTCTGACTTCCTTTTTTCTGTTTCTTTTTGTCATTGCTCATGGGTTTTTGTTGTTATTGCTGTTTTCTCTCCCTCTGTCATTCATGTTGGTGGTTCTTCTCAGCTCAGCCTTGGTTGTGGGTTCACGTTTAAGATTTATATGTGTGAGAGGAAGAGTTGTCCACTCTGGGCTTTACGGCAAGGTGATTGGCTTTTTTGTTGGGGAACCCCCAGATCTCAGTATGTGGGTCTCTCTGATGCCAGCTTACCCAAATCCTCCAATCATTTCCAGGGCATGGTGGCGCATGGACGGTAGTGGAATGTAAATTTGGCTACCAGCATTCTAACACTGGGACACAGAAAGAGAGCTAAGGGTCCCATAATTCAGTAGGTAGAATTTTACCTAATATCTCTGTTCTCCCATTTTCAGCCCAGTGCCTTCCATTGTGCAAAGTATCCCCAAGTCTCAAGCCCCTCAGATTTGTTTCTCCAGAGAACAAGTTTCTCTTCTTCAGTGGCTTGGATGTATAAGACTAGCGAGAGTGGGGCTGGAGGTTCTAACCACTCTAAAAATAAGCTTTCAATTTGTCACCCTTTTCAGCCCTAAGCCTCACACCACCTTTTACTGGGCCTAGAACACCCTGGGATGACCGGGAGTGGGAGGTGGGGGGTAATGTGTATGCATTTCAATAAGGTAAACTAGCTTGATTCTGAGGCTATGCCCATACTCCTGTGTATCCTCTTCCCCTGCCTCCCACCCCCCACCCCATGGTTCAGGTACCACCATGTTTACCTAGAAGTTTATATGGGAACCCAAGAACTTTAAACATTCTTCTGGGAATAAGGAAAACACAAAACTCATCATTCAGCTGGGAACAGAAGTCTTCAAAGTCACCACTAGGCACTAAATAAATCATCCAAATTGGAGGCCAGGCTGTTTCTAGGAGATTCTCCTATCTCCCAACCTTAAGCTCCTCTGAGGAAGCCAGGGAAGGTTTGGTCACAGAAAACTGGGTTAACCAGCAGGCCCTGTTTTAGATTTAGGATCTCCCTTATCCTTCACACAAGATCATTTCTGCAAAACATCCCAAACATTCCTTTATGATCCATACCAAACCTATGTCATACCTTGGGAGAGAACTCCAATAGCTATTTAGACCAGATTTCCTTGAATTTCTCAATATCCCAGAGTAGTTTTTAGTTTTTACTGGGCACCATAATTTACTCTAATTTTCAAGAAAAAAAAAAAGAATATGATTTTTTTTCTCCAAAATCCAAACAAAAATAGTAAAGCAAATGAGGACATGCTCTCTGCAAAGTTAAAGCAATGAAACCAAATTGAAGAATTCAAAGAGTGTCAATCAGAGTGAAGATCAGGAAGATGAGAGCTGAAATCTCCTGGAAGCTGATATTTAGTAGACAGTCTTGCAACTGAAACTCAGATGTCACAACCAGAGGGCCCTGAAAGGAAATAGAGTGCAAAGTATGGTTTTGATGAAAAATGGACAGCAGCAACTGTATGTTGGGCAATTTTGCAGGAGAAATACGTAGACTAAGAAAGAGTGTTTGCATTTTAATAGTCAAGGAAAAGAAAGAAATATTAAACTATTGATAAATCTGAAAAATTCCACAAGAACATTGTAAACTCATTCTTATTTTAACAAGTAACAAACAAAATACAGTATATTGGCATTAGAGAAATGCAAATCAAAACCACAATGAGATATCATCTCACACCCACCAGAATGGCCATTATCAACAAAACAGAAAATGACAAGTGCTGGAAAGGATGTGGAGAAAGAGGCACACTTATCCACTGTTGGTGGGAATGTCAAATGGTGCAACCACTGTGGAAGGCAGTTTGGCGGTTCCTCAAAAAGCTGAATATAGAATTGCCATATGACCCAGCAATACCATTGCTAGGTATCTACTCAGAAGACATAAGGGCAAAGACTCAAACGGACATTTGCACACCAATGTTTATAGCAGCATTATTTACAATTGCAAAGAGATGGAAACAGCCAAAATGTCCATCAACAGATGAGTGGCTAAACAAACTGTGGTATATACATACAATGGAATATTATGCAGCTCTAAGACAGAATAAACTTATGAAGTGTGTAACAACATGGATGGACCTAGAGAACATTATGCTGAGTGAGACTAGCCAAAAACTAAAGGACAAATACTGTATTGTCTCACTGATATGAATCGACATTAGTGAATGAACTTGGAATATGTAATTGGTAACAGAGACCATCAGGAGATAGAAATAGGGTAAGATAGTGGGTAATTGGAGCTGAAGGGATACGGACTGTGCAACAGGACTGGATACAAAAACTCAGAAATGGACAGCACAATACTACCTAACTGTAATGTAATTATGTTAAAACACTGAATGAAGCTGCATGTAAGAATGATAGAGGGAGGAGGGCTGGGGACATAAATGAAATCAGAAAGAAAGATAGATGTCAAAGATCGAGATGGTATAATCTAGGAATGCCTAGAGTGTATAATAATAGTGAAATGTACAATGTACAAATTTTAAAAATGTTTTTGCATGAGGAAGAACAAAGGATTGTCATTATTGCAGGGTGCTGAAAATAGATGACAACTAATACTTCAAAATGTCACATTATGTGTAAGACTAAAGCAAAAAATGTTTATTTGTTACAAAATTTAGATTTTGACTAGAGCATTTCTTAATATAACTCATGTAGATAATTTGATTGAATGTCATAAGTACTTGGAATCTCAGGTAGCACATGAGATTTTGTTGGTTTGTCCAGAGTGATCCCCCGATGAATCCCAGAATGATTTGATCAGTGAATGGAAAAGTATTTGCAAGCCCCCTTCGGGGAATGGTGAGAGTGGGGAGAAATTCAATTTCCCCAAGTTGAATTCTTGATATTCTCACAAGCAGTGTGGACAACCAAAGTTATAGGCTGAGCCCCCAGTCTTGGGGTTTGTTCACATGAAACTTAACCCCACAAAAGATAGGTCAAGTCTACTTAAAATTTAGGCCTAAGAGTCACCCCCAAGAGAGCCTCTTTTGTTGCTCAGATGTGGCCTCTCTCTCCAGCCAATATGATGGGCCGTCTCACCACCCTCCCCCTCCCTGTGTGGGACATGACTCCCAGGGGTGTGGACCTTCCTGGCAACGTGGGACAAAGATCCTGGAATGAGCTGAGACTCAGCATCAAAGGACTGAGAAAAACCCTAGAATGAGCTGAGAATTAACATCAAGAGACTGAGAGAAACTTCTCGACCAAAAGGGGGAAGAGTAAAATGAGACAAAGTGTCAATGGCTGAGAGATTCCAAACAGTGTCGAGAGGTTATCCTGGAGGTTATTCTTACGCATTAAGTAGATATCACCTTGTTGTTCAAGATGTAGTGGAGAGGCTGGAGGGAATTGCCTGAAAATGTAGTGCAGTGTTCCAGTAGCCATGTTTCTTGATGATGATTGAACAATGATATAGCTTTCACAATGAGACTCTGTGAATGTGAAAACCTTATGTCTGATGCTTCTTTTAGCTACTATATCAACAGAAGAGTAGAACATATGGAATAAAAATAAATAATAGGGGGAACAAATGTTAAAATAAATTCAGTTTGAAATAGTGGTAAACGAAAGCGAAGGGTAAAGGGTATGGTACGTATAGTTGTTTTTTTTTTTTCTCTATTATCATTTTATTTCTTTTTCCATTGTCTTTTTATTTCTTTTTCTAAATTGATGCAAATGTACTAAGAAATGATGAATATACAACTATGTGATGATATTAAGAATTACTGATTATATATGTAGAATGGAATGATTTCTAAATGTTTTGTTAATTTTTTTTAATTAAAAAAAAAATACAGTATATTGTTGGAGGGTGTCATGGTCAGGTTCCTGTGTCAATTTAGCCAGGTGGTGGTGCCCAGTTGTCTGTCCAGGCAAACACTGGCCTGTCTGTTGCTATGAGGACATTTCATAGACTTCAATCATGACCACGTTGGCTGCACTCTAAGGAAAATGTCTTCTGCAATGAGTGATGCTTAATCTAATCACCAGAAGGCTTTTAAGTACGATTCAGAAGAGACAATCACTCTTCCTGTTTCAGCCAGCCAGCCTCTCCTGAGAGTTCATTGGGGACCTTCTCTGGAGCTGCCAGCTCACAGCCTTCCCTACAAACCTTGAACTCCACATCCTCACGGTTACGTGAGACCCTTTTATGAATTTTATATTTACAGATATCTCCTGCTGATTATGTTTCTCTAGAGAACTCTAGCTAATACAGAAGGTGACTTACTCTACAACATATGCCCTTTTGTGAAACTTCTGTGTGGGAGAGGAAGGCATCTGTTTATTTAGATTTTCAGATGCACCACTATAGAGCAGTAAATGAGTGGCCAGGAGCTAGGTGGCCAAACAGGCTAGGATGTCCAGGTTTCAGAAGGTAAAAAGAGCTCAGCTGAGCAACCAGAGCAGTCTCAGGGGTGGGGTGAACAGGAGAGACCAACCCCAAGAGGCTCAGCTCCAGGCTCATCATCACAGCATAGAAACTTGTCACTTCCTTATTATGGTCACCTTGGGCTGGGTCAATCCACATCTGGATACAGCTTTAGTTGCTAACTTTGTGCGACTGACTTCTGATTTCACTGCACAGAACAGCAAATGTGGAGAAGTAGCAATCAAAGGAGTGACAGGCGGCCCCACTGGGCATTGGCCATACCCTACAATCCAGTTCCAACCCTCAGGCCAATTGCTTTTGCACGTTCATTCTAGATGAAGGGGCTTTATGAAGCAAGTGCTATCTCTCCACAGTGGTTCCAGTTGAATCTGTACAGAAGACTGGGTTCTCGTGGGCTTCCCGACTGGTGCTGATGGCGCTTCAAGCATTCTTCTTCCAAGGACTGCAATGCTCATGGAACTTGTCCTCAGAGCCTGGATTTTCCTTGTGATGCTTGGTGTCCATGCAGACACTGAGAAGGTCAATCCTCGCCCTACATGAAGGTCATCAAGACCAGGAGGAGTAGCTGTGTTGTCATCAGTCGGGCCATGTGGGCGACTAAATCCTGTGGGAACCTGGGGTTTTCAAGTCCTCTAATAATCCCAACAGATAGCGTCTCTACACACAAAACTTATTTTCAGCCTTCCACCTTTTCAAAAAATAGATTTAAAAGATGAACAACCTAAAAGGGAAAAAATGGGTAAATGATAAGTATTTTCAGTTCAACAAAATAGACATACAACAAAAAACAGCTATGGGCCAATACAATGTGAAAAGACACACACACAATTGCCAGCATTTGCATATGGTTATATTATCCCATCTTTGTAATAAGAATAAAGGGTGGAAAATTAAAAATTTAATGTTTAAATTAATTTAATTTTTAAATTAATTAAAAGTTTCACTGGTTTTTCCTTTGCCCCATCATATTTTTTTCTTGTTTCAGAAGATCAGGTTTGGGGTAGGCTCACAATTTCAAAGTAAAATCTAACTCATAGAAAGAAGAGCCAAAATATATCTTTAGTTCCACTGTCTATTCCCATTATCCATAGTCTGATTTATTTTTGGAATTGAATTCATGCTTCTCTCCGTGGCTGTCAGCGTAATTATTGATGTCATCTTATGGTGATGGTTTTAGAGTTTGACATTTCTATATTTAAAAACAATATAATATTTTATGATTAAAACTAAAGTTTTAAAAGTTAAAAGAATAGACAAGCATTTTTACCAACCATTTCTCAGACTACTGCCTCTTCTGACTTTGCTCTGGCATAATTTTTAAATTACATTATTCAAAGGAATGTGTTTTGCTCTGTCCTCTTCTGTATAAAGATCAATAGGAAATAGAAGAATTTAAAAATAGAAAAACATGATAAAATCCTTGAGAATGAAATGCAGTTCAACCACCTCTGGATTTTGTCTCCTTCATGTCATCAACTGGACTTTAGGATGAGATGCTAAAAAATTGGAGTTTTCTCTCATCAACATGCAACATAGCCAGCTTCCCTAACAGTATCCAAATCCATTTGAGATATTTTAAGACTTTTGTAAGTCCTGAACATTCTTATCTTTGAAAGTCTCACCGACATTCTTATCAAAACTGTTAAAATGCACCCATATCAAAAATATTTACTGAGCATTTACTTTGTCCAAGGCATTGCTGTAGGCACTTGGGATACATTATTGAACAAAAATAAAATCCTTACCTTTGAGGACCCTTGATTGTCTATAATTTAAATTCAACTAAGGGAGAGTTGGGTTAAATTGAGTTGGGCATAATTGAATGGTTGACTTAATGTCACATTATTAGATGCATTATTATTAGATGCAAGCTAGATTAGGCTGAAGTTAGTGGCAACACAAAGTCTACTTCTGACTCACATTCCATGTCCTGCATAGGCTGGTGAGGTGCTCTGCTCCATACAGTCACTCAGGAATCCACCTTTCAGAGGCATCACCTTCTTATAACTGTACCAACGGGAGTAGACAGGCTCATCATTCTCCAGGGCACTGGGAAATATAAAAGAGAACCCAGGGATGTTTGTGAGTAATAAATGTCCCTGTCACAAAACTTATTTAACATTTATTGATCTATACTTTGCAGTTTCCCTTTTGTTTTTTAAAGTCTATAAATGCATTTTCAGGTCTTGAATATTTCATGAAGAGCTCATAAACCCTGAGCATGAACACTGTCTATCATTTTAATAGACAGCATTTACTGACAGTTTATTGTGTTTCAGACACTGTTTTTGGTGCTTTGTATGTGTACATAAATGTACCACTCATTTACTTTTAAGAAAGACCCAGTGACATGGGTACTATTCTCATCCTCCTTCTACAGCTGATTAATTGGAACCACAGAAGGGGTGTAACCTGCCCCAAGTCACACATGCAGTAAATGGCAATGCCTGAGTTTGTACCCCCTAATTATACTTCCTTGAAGGCATGAAGAATAAAACAACCCATGGGACCTGGAGGATCTATCTTTTCTTTCTGTACCAACACTTATGGTAACAATAATGAAAAAGGAGAAAAAAAGAGAAGAAAAGCAAGACTCCATCTGCCTAATTCAAGACCTGTAGTGAGTAGCTCTCCTTTTATTTTCTGGGTGTTTCTACCCAATAAACACAGTGCTATAAAGAGAGAGGAGAGATATAGGTGGTCTTCATCCTTTAAAAGCTTCAGATTGCAAGACCTACCGCTGTCTGAATTCTGATAAAATGGGATGAAGCAGTGATTAAACCAGGGCTATTCCAATGGAGGTTTTTTTTTTCCAAATGAACAGCTAATGTGATTAAAAAGTGGAAGTTATTAAACAAACAAAAAATTTCACCAAGGCAATGATTTTCATTACAGTGCCAGAAACAAACCTGGCAATTAGAGATCTTCAGAATAAGCATGACTCAGCACATCCATTCACAGTGCATGTTCTTAATGTCTGCTTTTATATAAAATGCATCATCAAGAAGGGCAAATAAGACCTTTTTCATTGCATAAATTTACTTCACTCATCATCTGCCCCCAAGTCACTAATGAGGTAGTATATGATTCCATCACACTGGGTAAAAACAAACAATGGAAAATTACTTAATCTCTCTAGGCCTCAACTTCCACATCTATAAGAAAGGGGCTTATCACTGTCTCTATCTCCAGGAATTCCTTATGCCCCCTTTAGTCCTAAATACAGAAAACTCTATGCTTTAGTCATTCATATATACATTTGTGTGCATATATGTGTATGTAAACATATATGTATGCATGTATATATACCTATGTATTTGTGTGTGTGTATATATATATATATGCATTTTAATATAATAACCCTTGATGTTTATTTTGCAGACAAAATCATTAGTATCCAAAAACTGGCTCAATGTTCCCTGAAGGTAGGAAAAACTTAAATTCTCAAAGAGTTCCAGAGATATATGGGGAAGGGAGCCTATGGGTAGAGACCTAGGGCCCAAAGCTCAGGAACTGGTCCTAGAGAAGTTATCCAGACAAAAAGGTAAGAGGTGGTGAGTAGGAGCCCTGCTGCTCTGGAAGCCACAGTTCAAGCCGACATGAAGGCCATTGGGTTTGAGTGTGTAGGTCACACACTACACAACTCCAGGGCTGTGGTCTTTGTGACCACCCCGCATGTTACAGAGGTTTTACCGCACAGGATCTCTGTTAGAAGGTCCAGCCTTTCCCACAAGGAGAACCTCTCTGGTCAGAGCCTTATCATGGCTGCCTCAGCCCTTCCCCTGGTGATTTACCAAAAGAACAAAGCCCATCACTGCAGTGGGATTTTGTTTCAGCCTTATCTGAGTGTCCATTCAACTACATTCAGCAATAACCCAGGAAAACTCAAAATCACTGATGCTCTCAGACACCTGTAAGGGTGGAGGTATGAAACTGTATTGGGTTGGGGGGGAGGGGATTGATTCCTGAACAGAGTTGTGGTTAGTGGCACACACTCCCATTATAGTGATACATAATAATATTGTTATTCATCTGTTAAAACCTCTAACTGTGGGTTACTGGGGGCTTTGAAGAGCAAGATACTCTAAGGTTGCTCAGAAAAGGTGGGACAAAGGACTGAGCGTTTACCATTCCAGAACTCATCAATGTCTGCACTTTTCAAACTTGCAAAGCCTCAGAAAAATTAAATCCTTTTTTTGGAAACTTGTCACAAAATTTCCAACACCATTACTACCTGGTAAATTACAAGATGAAAGGTTCTAAAATCCAGACTTCTTAAAAAAGTAATGAACCAAAATTAAAAAAACCCAAAGTTATTTTCTCCAAAGGGGCAAAGGGGCAATACTGGTTTGTATTGTCCCACCCCGCATGTTACAGAAAAGAGGAACTCTACAAGGGGTTACAAATCCTCCTGGTGGGGACATTTAGATCTTCTGGGAGTTGGAGGGGTGAAGACAGGCCATGAGGGACTAAGAGGAGGGTGGCTTTCTCCTTCTGTTAAATTATTGTTTTCTTCCTTCTAAAAACATGTTAATTTTAGAAAGAAAGAAAATAATGATCATCTAGTGTAGCAGGTTGAATCATACACCTTGACAAAAAAAACCTGTTCTTAATTTTATTCTGTGTTCCTGTGGGTGTGGACATATTTATAAATAGGACCTTTTGAAGACGTTATTAGTTAAGGTGTGGCCAAACTGAATCAGGGTGGGTCTTAAACTTTGTATTATAGGACACTTTATAGAGAGAGAAACCTCAAATGCAATCAATCAATAAACACCAGAAAACAGAAGGAGCCAAAAGTCCTAAAAGCCAGAAGTCAGAGAAAGCCATAGGAAACTACGTGATGGAAGCCAAGGAGACCCAAAGACCGAAGCAAGCCATTACCAGAAAACTACAGACTTCGGGAAAAAATCCTAGTCTGTCAAGACTTTGATGCCTGACTTCTAACTTTCAAACTGTGAGCCAAGAAATTTTTATTATTTAAGCCAACCCATTATGTGATTGCCATATCAGCTCAGGTTAACCAAGACACTGTTGTATGTGTGCCAGTAGCCTTGATTCTTGAAGATGATTGTATAATGATATAGCTTTTACAATGTGACTGCGTGATTGTGACAACCTTGTGTCTGGTGCTCCTTTTATCCAGGGTATAGAAAGATGAGTAAAAAATATAGATAAAAATAGACAAAAAAGAGGGGGAACAAACTGGTGGTCAATGAGAGGGAGGAGTGAAGGATATGGCATGGATGAGTATTTCAATCTATCCAATTTTTAAAGGGTAAAAAATTGGATAGATTGAAATACTTGTGGTCAGTGAGAGAGAGTGGTAAGGGGTATGGGATGCATGAGTCTTTTCTTTTCTCTTTTTATTTCTTTTTCTGGAGTGATGCAAATGTTCTAAAAATGATCATAGTGATGAATACACAACTATGTGATGTTATTGTGAGCCATTGATTATATATTATGTGTGGACTATATTGTGTAATGATTTCTCAATAAAAGTATTTTTTAAAAAAGACACTGTTGGGGCGGGCCGCGGTGGCTCAGCGGGCAAAGTGCTTGCCTGCTATGCCGGAGGACCTCGGTTCGATTCCCGGCCCCAGCCCATGTAACAAAAACGGAGAAACAGAATACAATAAAACAAGAAAATGTTTAAAGATGTTTCCCTTTCTTCCTTCCTTCCTTCCTTCTATCCTTCCTTCCTTCTCTCTGTCTTTCCTTTAAAAAAAAAAAAAAAAAAAAAAAAAAGACACTGTTTTAGTTTCCTGGGCTACTCAAGCAAGTGATGGGTTGGATTAAACAACAGGAACTTCTTTGCTCACGGCTTTGAGGCTAAAAGGAAGGTCAGATCAAGGTATCATCAAGGAGATGCTTTTTTCCTAAAGACCAGCATTCTGGGGCTGGCCGCTGGCGAGGCTGGGCTCCTCTGCCACATGATAAGGCACATGGTAGTGTCTCCTAGTCTCCCCGTTTTCTTCTGGGTTCCACTGATGACCAGCCTCTCGCTTCCTGTGGCTTTCTCTCTCCGTCGTCTGAATTTCATTCACTCCGTTAATAGATTTAAGACACAACCTGATTGGGCTGGGCCACAGCTTAATTGAAGTAACCTCATCAAAAGATCCTACTTCAAATGGGTTCACACCCACAGGAATGGATTAGAGTCAAGAACGTGTTTTTCTGTGGTACATACGGCTTCAAAACACCACAGATACATGGCTTTTAGAAGTCAACTCAATAGTGCCATTCATCCATTATTTATGTCCTCAAAGCCTATCATCTCTTCTAACCATAAAACAAAAGACATCAGACACACCCAAATTGAAGGACATTCTACAAAACCCCTGACCAGTACTCCTCAAAACTGTTGAGGTCATCCCGAACAAGGAAATTCTAAGATACTGCCACAGCCAAGAGGAACCAATGGAGACAGGACAACCAAATGTAATGTGGTATCCTAAATGAGATCCTGGAACAGAAAAAGGGGATTAGGGGAAAAAACTAGGAAATCTGAATAAAGTAGGACTTTAGTTAATAATGCATCAAAATTGATTTGTTAGTTGTGACAAATATATTAAAGAAATAGCAATAGGAGAAAATGGATGCGGGTTACACAGGAAGTATAATATTATTGCAAATTTCTGTAAATGTAAAACTGTTCTAAAATTAAAAGTTTATTTGGAAAGTAATAACTATTTCTGAGGAAGTTTTTAAAAAACATAAAATTAAAGTAATAGCAATACTGACTCCAAATAACTTAAATCAAAATCACTGGGGATGAATCCCTGGAATAGTTATTTTTTTTAAGTGCTCTGAGAGTGGGTGCACAAGATAAATGTATAGCTATTTAGCAACAAAGATGGGAAATAGGAATGGGGATCAGAGTGAAAGTATCCTCTAGATCTTGCATTGCTTGGGAGTAAAATAAAGTTATTATCTTTATCAAGTACACCTATTAAGTCTTCATTACGTCAAGCATACATGTTAAGAGTAACCGATAAAAGAAGGAAAATAGAATGTATACATTCAAAGCTGCTGGATAAAAGACAAGGGAATAAAGAAAGCTCAATTGATTGTAACAGAGGGCAGGAAGAAGAAAGAAGAAGCAAAGATAAAACATTACATGAAGATCACACAATAAGATGATAGAAAACAAGTGCAAATGTATCAGTAAACACAAATTCACTTTAAAAGTTGTAGAAGTTTTAAGAGGCACATAAAATCTAATGACATGGCGGGGTGCACAGGTGGTTCAGTGGTAGAATAGTCGCCTTCCATGCGAGAGACCGGGGTTTGATTCCCAGACCATGGACACACAAACACCCCCCCCCCCCCAAAAAAAATACAAACAAAACCATGACACTGAAAGGTTGATGTAAAAGGATGGGGAAAAATCTACCATGCAGATCAGTAGGGTTCCTAAAAGAATCAAGATCAAGTGGTTCAAGACTTTAGGGAGTACCTGGAGATGTGAGGTGGGGCTGAGGAAATAAAACAGGGATGTTGGCCTCCCCATAAAAGCAGAGGGAAGCTGCTGCCATGCTCAGCTGGTAGCGACCAGGAAAGGATGGTTGTGACAGAGCCCAGAGGGAGCTGGAGCTCTGCAGGAGAGGCTGTCGGCAGGATTGCAGTTACTAAGGCATGCAGCCTCTGCCAGGCAAAACAGCTCAAAGTGAAAGGGTAGGAGGGCAAGAATTACTCAGCCTCTTTCTCCTCTGCCCCCCTACCCCCATCTCCTGCGGCCAATCAGCCAACTGGACTACAAGGCAGTGGGCAAGGGAGCCTGGAGCTGCAGTCTAGTCTGTAAGGGTGAGCCCACCTTCTTCCCATGCCACAGCAGGGACTAGAAGGACAGAGAATGCATAAGGTGGGCAAAGGGAGAGAAACCAGCATCCAGGAACTCTAGGAGTTACTAAATGGACGGAGATTGCTGTGGCAGTATTCACCTCTGATAAAATGAGCTGTACAACCAAAATCATTATTAGGAATAAACAGAAGCATTGCTTAATGATAAAAAGAACAATGCATTAGGAAGACATAACAAACTAACCTATACAAATGTAACATAGTTTCCAGTATATAATGAAAATGTCACAGAAGTTACAAGGAGTTAATGACAAATATGGGAGATTTTGACATATCTCTCCCAGAATGTGATGGCTTCAACTGACAAGAATTACCTAAGGCTATAAAAAATGTGAACAGCACAATTAAGAAGCTTGATATAATGGATATATAGAGAACTCTACTCCCAACAAATTAAAAATACACAGTCTTACTCAAAATTACTCAGGCATCCTTTAACTGGTGAATGGATAAGCAAATAGTGTGTTTTTTACACATACAGTAGAATGGCATTCAGCAATAGAAGCAAATTAACACACACACACACACACACACACACACACAGATGAATCTCATATGCACCGTGCTGAGTGAAAGCCACTAGACTCAAAAGTCACGTACTACGCGATTCCATTTACATAATATTTGGAGGAGGCAACATTTAAAGAACAGAAAACAGATCAGTGGTTGCCAGAGATTGTGAGTGGGAGAGGGGCTGACTATAGAGGGGCAGCAAAAGGGAATTTTAGGGGATGAGGGACCTGCTCTGTATGTGGACTGTGATAGTGGTTACATGACGGTACCTTTGTTAAAATTGATAGAACTATTCACCCGAAAGGGTGAATTTTACTGCATGGTAACAAACTTTTTCAACTGAATTTTAAAAACTCAGTCTTTCCGAGTTCAATAAAACAGGTTCAAAATTGGTCAAGTACATGGCCTCAACGGCTAAACAAATATCAAAGATCAACATCATACACATCAAATTCTCTCTAGTGGAACAAAACACTAAATCGGAGGTGGGGGGGAGATTTAGCCCCCAAATCTCATCCTCTTGGAAATGAAATCAAGTCTTTTCATTAATTAATGGGTAAAGAAGAAATCATAATGGAAACTCCAAAATAGTTAGAACTGAATAAAAACAGAAGCACTAAGTATAAAAACTTATGAGGTGGCTCAGTGGCAGATGCTGGAGACCTGAGTTCCATTCCTGGAGCCTGACCATGCGAAAAAAAAAACCTTATGGAATGTAGCT
The DNA here is from genome assembly GCF_023851605.1 of Tamandua tetradactyla. Classification (NCBI taxonomy): domain Eukaryota; kingdom Metazoa; phylum Chordata; class Mammalia; order Pilosa; family Myrmecophagidae; genus Tamandua; species Tamandua tetradactyla. Next base: position 46,900,494 of record NC_135341.1, on the reverse strand, counting down.
GAAGCAGCACGTGGAGTGAAGAATCTAGTCTTAGATGCAGATTTAGAAGACAGGAACTTTTTAAAATAATAAGCTAACCATTTTCTCAAGAAATTAGAAAAAGAACAATGAAAATAAATAAAAGGAGAAAAAATGGGGGAATTAATAAAAATAAGAGCAAAATTAGTTGAAATTGTGAACAAAGACACAGTAGGGAGAAGATTTCTAATAATATAACAATAGAACCGTGGCTGAGAGCCAAGCTAGAAAATCACAAAAGATGCGGACTCCAATCAGATGGGAAAAGATCAATTGAAGCCTGTCAAGTAGAGAAGAAGTACAGAATTTCCAGCTAGTACGGACAGATTTTCATTTTTCAAATCAGGTGATAAAAAAAAAGAAAGAGGTTACAATTAAAATTGGTCTGGATAAAACATGCAAATTGCCCAAGGACATGGGAGATGCCTGTTTGTAAAACTCAATTCTACCTAAAAGGCTTTTGCTAGGCCTGCCTGAGCCTGCCTCTCCCCAGCCTGACCAGGGGCTGATATCAGCTCAGTGTGAACTAGTCTATATCTCCAACAGAACTGGCCTAAAACAGCAGTTCTCAGGACCTCTGGGAGATTTTTTTCTGTGAATTTTTGCTATTGATACTTCCCATATTAGAATAACCATAGGGATTTTTAAAAATATTTTTTAATTCATTAAAAAATTAAATAAACCCACTTACATCATTGCTTATTTATTTATTTTTGTTAAAATGAGTTTAATACACTTTAAAAATAAAAGAGGTGTGCAAGTAACAAAAGAAAATGTGTATAAAGCATTAAAAAAATGGGAACAACCCAAATGTCAACAAATAGGGAAAAGCATAAGTGAACAGGAGTCTATTATACAACAGAATACTATATAGCTTATTTTTAATGAAATCTATAGATATCAATAGGGCTAAAACTTTTTGAGTGAAAAGGGCAAGTTACAAAAGAATAAGATATGCAATATATTTTAAGTAAATGTTTTTAAAAGTCTGAAAGGAATTCATTGGTAGATGTGGATCTTTGAATGCCGGGCTGAATGTGGACTTGTTTCAGTAGGCAATGAGAGTTCATTGTTGAATGAATGAGTCATTAGAAGATATTGGGCAGGAAACCCACAAGACTAGGCCCCTGCTACAAGGAGATTAGTCTAAGAGAATTCCTAACCTAGGGGACAGAGACAGAATTCAGGGGGACCATGTCCTTGAATGGCAAAAAAAATGCATCTTTAATTTCAACCACCTCTAACTATAATGTAGTATTTCCTTCAACTACAGGGAAAAGCAACAATACACAGTCATAATAGGGGACCTGGGACTTTGTCTCCAATAAAAATCACAGATACTTTTATATCACAGTACGATTGTGGTTATGTCTAGGAATATACTTTAAGCTCATCACCCTTTAAAACTAGAGGAGGTGTAAGACTTTGTGCTGGTTTGAAAGGATGTATGTCCCCTAGAAAAGCCATGTTTTAATCAAAATCCCATTTTGTAGGGGCAGAATAATCCCTATTCAAAACTGAATGTTTGAATCTGTAATTAGATCATCTCCCTGGAGATGTAACCCAATCAAGAGTGGTTGTTAAACTGGATTAGGTGACAACATGTCTCCACCCATTTGCGTGGGTCTTGATAAGTTTCTGAAGTCCTATAAAAGAGGAAACATTTTGGAGAATGAAAGAGATTCAGAGAGAGCAGAGCAGAATGGTATAATCACAAGAAGCAGAGTCCATCAGCCAGTGACCTTTGGAGATGAAGAAGGAAAACGCCTCCTGGGGAGCTTCATGAAACAGGAAGCCAGGAGAAGAAGCTAGCAGATGATGCCATGTTCGCCATGTGCCCTTCCAGATGAGAGAGAAACTATGAACTTCATTGGCCTTCTTGAACCAAGATATCTTTCCCTGGATGCCTTAGATAGGACATTTCTATAGACTTGTTTTAATTGGGACATTCTCTCGGCCTTAGAACTGTAAACTAGCAAATTATTAAATTCCCCCTTTTTAAAAGCCATTCTGTTTCTGGTAGATTGCATTCTGGCAGCTAGGAAACTAGAACAGACCTGTCACTGGATCTCATTATTTAGTGACTTACTAAAGAAGCACACACATATTATATCACAAATTTGATTTTTAAAATGTTTGCTAATGCATTTTGATATAAAGGTTTACATTGTGATTCTGTTTCATTTTATACATTCAAAGACATTATTCTGGGGATGTTCTGTAAGCTTCACCTGATTGCCAGACGGGTCTAAGGCACAGAAAAGTGAAGAACCAAGGAAGATGGCTAAGAATGGGGAACAACTGGAGGCTGATCCCCAGAAACCTGTTGCAGGAGCTAATCAAGTGATAACAGCGCCCAGAAGAGGACGTGTGCAATAGGGCAGGAATGAGCTCCATCCCTTGAGTACCTGACTCATTGCCTGCCCGCCCGCAGCACCCAGCACAGTTTTGGCACACAGGCACTGCCGAGTCAAATATGTCAAATACATGCAACATGGAGCTGATGTAGGAAACAACTGTGTAGTTGGATAGACTGAGTTGGTCCAGTGAGTGGTTTGATGAGGCTAGAAAGAAGGAATGGTCAGAAAAGACTAAAGCTGGTGCAGCATCCCCAGATGTGTTCCCGTGAGGCCTGGCACCGGGTCAGGTGTAGGAGCTCGGCAGACGCACAATGAATCATCAGAGGAAAAGGCTCACTTCCCCTTCCACACCTCTCAGACTGCCCGGAATCACATATTCATCTTAGCTTCCTCTTTCACTGATAAATGTTCCACATTTGCCTTTTTTTCCTTTATACAAGGGACTCTGCTGAGCCGTTGTCACGGGCACATTTGTCTGGCCTCCTGGATGTCTTCCACAAAGGCAAGTTGGGAGGAGGCTTTTCCTGGCCCAGAGCTTCCACTGCAAGTGACAGCTTGACCCGTAGATGCCACCCAGGCTGGACCTGACATGGGCCCAGAATCACAGAATTAAAGAAAAGGCCATTGGATTCTTAAAAATAGCAGATGGAAATGATCTCTGTCTACAGTTCTCCACTTAACAAAAATGTCATAAAACTATAATTTTAGGGTTTTTTTCCTGAATCACAATCTTAGAACAAAACAGCTTGCTCCTTGTGCTTTGTTAAACCTGCTGGACCAACAAAAGAACATCAGGAAAAGTGAAGAAAGTAATGAATTTCAGTTGTTGTTAAGTTTGGCTGAAATAGTGAGGCTGAAGACTGCTTTGTAGGGGAGTCTGCCCCCCCACACACACACGTACACACATACACTTACATACACACACACGTACACACACGCACACACAAACCTGCTCCATTACCTCCTCAGCCTCTCTTCCTAACCTCTGGCAGTCTGACCTCCACCCTGAGGCTCCACCTTTTCTTATTCTTTTTTTTTTTTTGCATGGGCAGGCACCAGGAATCGAACCTGGGTCTCTGACATGACAGGTGAGAATTCTGCCACTAAGCCACCATGGCCCACCCCTGAGGCTCTACCTTAACGCTTTACTCTTTTGGTCATCTCTGGTGTCCATCCCAAGTTCCAGCTATTCCCACTATGCTAATAATATACATCTTTAGCTTTGAGCTTCTAAAAATACTGGAATAATAACCAAGAGTCTGATTCAGCCCAATGGTCATTGCACAGACGAAAAAACCAGAGGTCCTAGAAGTCTAGAGATGTGTCCAGGGTCATGAATCTGCTAGTGATTAGTGGAGTCAAGACTACATGTCAGGTTTCTAAACCACAGTCTAGCACTCTCTCTGATAACCCCATTGTCCCTCTGGTCTCTATTCAAGTCAGCTATTATTTTAGTTCCCTTGGCTGCCAAAGCAAATAACATGCAGTGGGTTGACTTAAACAACAGGAATGTATTGGCTCATGGTCGTAGTTTAGGAGAAGTCCAAAATCAGGGCGTCATTAAGGCCATGCTTTCTCCCGGAAAACGGTGACATTCTGGGGCTGCCTGCAGAGTTCTTGGTCCTTGAGCCTTAGCTTTTATGTCACATGGTAGCCTCTCCTGGCTTCTCAGTTCCACTGACTTTCAGTTTCTGTGGCTGCTCTTGCAGCTTTTTCTTTCTCTGTGACCTGACCTAAAATGCATTCAGTAATAGGATTAAGACCCATACCAACTCAGCTGGGCCATACCTTAATTGCAGTAACCTTATTAAAAAGTCCCACTTACAAGAGTTCATACCCACAGGAATGGGCCAAATTTAAGGACATGTTTTTCTGGGGTACAAAGCTCCAAATCACCACAGCTATAAAGAATCTCCAGTTAGATAGCCTCTGCTCAACTCAAATACCACAAGCTTCAACCTACAGTCAAAGAGACAGCAGTCACTTGTAAAAATGTTCCATCTTACATGGAAAACTGGGGAAAATGATTTACCATATAAGACAGTCAAAGGGTTAATGTCCTTAATATATAAAGAGCATCCCATTCATTCCATACGTATTTAATGAACGCCCACTTGGTTCTCTGTGCTAGGCATTGAATACAAAGGTGAGTAAGAGCAGCGCGGCTCCTGCTTACATGGGGTTTATTCTGCTGGTGGACAGAGACAGACTAGTCAGAGAATTACGTAAGGAGACACTAACCAAAGGAAAGGCATACCTGCTAAGGGAACTGACCTAGGTTGAGCGTGTGACCCAGATTGGCGAGTGAGTCAGGGCAGTGTCAGTGAAGTAGCTGAGCTGAGATAGAAACTTTATAATCAGGAGCTAATAGAGGAGGACGGAAAGAGGAGCAGACACCTCAGGCAAAGGAAATATCATGCAAAGGCCTGTGACAGGAGAAACCCGGTACATTTGTAAAACTGAAAGAAGGCTGGTATGCTCTCAAGGCATACTGTGAGAGAAATCTGGGGCTAAAAGAGACTAGAAAAGGAGGTAGACACCTGCCCATGCAGGGCCTTCTAGGTCATATTGAGGATTTGCCTCTCTATTCAATGAGAAATGCACAGGAAGCTGTTGACACAGTGAGTTTTGTGTTTTAAAGAGACAAGGTTGGTAGTAGTGGGGAAAATGGATCAGAAAGGGAGAAAGTAGACAAGTGAGGTTTTTATCAATGTCCAAAAGAAAAAGAATGATTAGACCAGTGGTTCTCAATGGGGGACAGTTTTGCCCTCCAGGAGATAATTCAGCAATGTCTGCACAGGGGAAGGGGAAGATAGTATTGGCATCCAGGGGATGGAGGCCAGGGATGCCACTAAACTTCGTACTATGCACAGGACAAATAATAATAGGGCCCAAAATGTCAAAAATACCTAGACTGAGAACCCCGGGTTTAGACCATGGTGGTGGTAGAGATAAAGAAAAGTAGACATTCTGGAGACATAATTAAGAAGTTAAAATCAGCAGTAATTAGTCATTGATTGAATATGAGGAATAGGGAAAGGGTTATCCAAGCAAACCCTCAGATTTCTGGCTTGTTATCTGGATGAGTGGTGATGCCATTCACTTAGACGAGAAATGCTGGAAGAAGTGACAGTTTGCTGGGGAATGATAAAGAGTTCAGCCTGAGACCTGGTATCATCCAAGAGAAGGCAAACAGGCAAATCTCTAGGTCTTCACCTCAACAGGGATGCCTGAGCAAAAGACGTGTTTTTGAGATTATTCTGTGACTAGGAGAACAGGAGTATAGATGAGAGTGAAGAGAAAAGAGGACTCAGGGCTGAGTCTTGAGAAACTCCTGGGAGAGGAGCATGAGCCTGCAAAAAGAGAAAAAAGAAGGGAGTATCCACAGAGGTGGGAGGAAAATCAGGACATGCCACATCCTGAAGCGTGGAGAAGGCCTATTGCCCCATATCCTTACCAGTACTAGTGATCTTTTTAAGCTTGCTAAGCTGATCAGTTTTTTAAAAAGAAATTTTCTTTAAAGATATCAAGATTTTAATTGGCAAGTCCTTGATAAGTAATTATACTAAGCATTTTGCCATGTTTATTGGCCATTTATATTTCTTTTGTTAATTTTTGCTTAATTTTGGACATTCATGTTTTTTCTATAGATCTACAGAAACTCATAATGTTTGATAGTTTTTAATTCTTTGTTGTCACATTCTTAAATATTTTCCTACAATTTATCCTTTTATGTCTTTTCCACACTGTGGTTATGAATTTTTATTGAGTCAAATTTGTTGACTTTTTCTTCCAGCTATGATCTCATGATAGAAGAGCATTTTCCTTCCCAAGGATCATGTTTGCCTGTATTTTCTTAGAACATTAAATCTTCTTTGTATTTAAACTTTAATCCATCTAAAATATTTTTGTATGATGAGCAATCAGGATTTTTTCCAAATGGTGAGGTAATAGTTTCAACACCAGTTATTGAATAATAAGTTCTTTCTATCTCCTCTTTATCCTCCACTAAATCCCAGATTCATTAGCCTCATACTGGACCATCTCTTCTTTAGATCTCTTTCTCTCTATGTGTATACTCCTGTGTCTGTGCCAGGTTGTTTTAATCACTGTAGCTTTATAACATATTTTCATCTCTGATAAGGCAAGACTGTATTATTTTATAATCAAGAAAGCCATAAAGGTTTTTGTGCGTGGGTGTGTACATGTGTGTATTTGTTCTTACATGTGGAGGGTTGATGATGACATGTCTTTGAATGATTAGGGCTGGTCTGGGAGCTGTGAAGACAGTGCTGTTTGAGACAGTGCCTGGAGCAGAAATATTCCAGTGAGGTCTGGAAAAATGAAAGGAGAATTGGAGACCTCAGAGTACAGAAAGGAAGCTGGTACTCATGCTTAGGAGGCCTGTAGATCAAGACAAGCAGAAAGGAAAGCTGGGGCATGGACTGATCTCTGCTGCTTTTAGACACTAGTGTCAGTTGCATTTCAAAGCTGTCTAGGCCTGGGGACCTTCTCCCAACTTCAAGAAAATCACGGGGAGTGCCAAGGTCAGCCATTCACCCCCTTAGGATTGATACTACTGACCTCAGGTCTGGGTGCAAAACCAACAGCGGTTTGTGGGCTTCTGGCCCCTTGGGAGCTCTGGGTCATAAATGCCATCTCTCTGCCACATATCTTATCTTCCATTGGCTCGCCACTTTCAAAGAAACAAGTCTCGCCTTTCAGCAAGCATTTGTTGACTGGCTGGCACCCCAACGTGGACCCTGTACAAATACCCCATCACTACCCAATTCTGGGGAGTGACTGCAGCGCTTCTGCAAATACTCTTAGACAGGAATGTGCCTGTGTGTGCACACATACAAACACACACACACAACTGGCTTGGGAACCTCTTGTTGGAGCTCTGAGGCAGAGGCGTTCCTCTCAAGGCCTCCTTAAGGTAGGCCGTCTGGTTCTCAATTGCACAGAATAAGAAACTTGGAACACCAGGCCTAGATCTCTAGGAGAACTTAAGCAAGCCAGACGGAGCCTGGGCCTCAGCTCTGTGTTCCCAACATTTAGAAGCCACAAGAGGAATGGTCCCATTGGAGCACTCTTAGGCCCCTGGCTGGGTCATTGCAAGAGTCCCTGAGGTCACTCAGAGGAGCTAGGAGGCTGTCTGCTGCTGCATTAGAAACAGACTCCTGGGAATTTGGATCATTGCACCCCCATACTGCATTTTTTGATGTCTTTCCTATTTGGCCTCTTCCAGCCTAACTATCTTGGGTTTTTACCTAATGACACACATGTATAATGGGGTCTGGGAGCATTGGTCTCAGAAACTAGTGAGAATGCCCCTGAGAGTGGTCAAGGTGGTTCTGCTTGAGAAGGACTATATGTAAAGGAGTGTCACTGTGTCACCTTGAGCTCCTGGTCCAGATGACCCACAGATGAGCCCACCTGCTTGTCCACCCCAACCCCAACCCACCAACACTGCAGGTGTTTCCCATCTCCACCCCACTCCCAAGGAGAGTTGGGGTAAAGCCTTGACACAGGGGCCACCCACACGGTGCCCCACGAAGCACCTACCTAGAGCCCACTCTGCCGGATCCCTCCACTTGAAGTTGAAGGGATGATGTGTGAAGGGAACTGGAAGAGAGGAAAGCCAAAGGTTCTTGGCTTTGACACTGACCCAAGAGGGAGGTGTCGCCCCTCCCCCGCACAAGGCAGGCATGGTCAATTTCAGGGAGCGAAGCCTCATCCCCTCCACTTCCACTGCGGGTGTTCTTGATGGTGGAGGGTACTGGGAGAGGGAAGGTGAAGTGCTGCTTGGTCTGGACCCCTTGGGGCAGGCAGGGCAGGCGTTCACTCCTTCCTTCCCCCTCCATGAAGGCCGGGGGATGAAGGTAGGAGGAACCAAAGGACGGAAAGTGGAGAGGAACTTGGCTTTGACATCGACAGGGGTGCGGCCCCGGGGAGACCGCCCCGCCCCCGCCCCGCCCCGCCCCTTCTTCCCAGCGACCCGGCTGACGCCTCCTGCGAGCAGGCCACCGGCTGCCACTGCGGCAGCGCCAGTCGCCTTTCCCGACCCGCCGAGCACAGGTAAGGGCAGGGGACCCGGTGTCGGCGCCGCGGAGGAAGGAGCGGAGAACTGGGCGGGATTGAGAGCTGAGAGGGAGAGGACGGAATCGGGTGCACGTAGAGGGCTGGAGGACGCGAGCCCCAAATCCTCCGGCACAGAAGGTGGTCCCTGCTATGCCCCGGAGGGGAGGACCTGTCTTTACCGAGCGCTTCTGCGGGCCGGGAGATGCGCTGGGTGCTTGGATGCTTTTGGCTGAGTAGGCACGCAGGCCAGAATGGGGTTCCCCAGATCCTTTGGGTGCTGGACTCTGGGGACGGGACTGCCCTTTGCAGTTCATTTTCAGCCAGCGGCTGAAGATACCCGTGCTGGTGTGTTTTGAAGAAAATCCTTATTTCAGACCGTGAATATTAATAGCAGGAGGAAGACTTGTTCTAGTTGTGTACACTGGCCTTGTAGAGGTGGAAAAAGAAAAAGAAAAAATACTGCTTAAAAGATAGGATTATTTTTGAAAATGTTTTCTTTTTTCCATCCTCGTCTTTGGATAGTCTAAGCCCTCACTTTGGGTCTGTCTCGGAAGTTCCATCTTCGGGCTCATTTCCTCCCCACCCCCCCATAAGGTTTTGATGTGGAGGGAATGAAGTGGGTTTGGGTTTTAACGTGTGCGGGTGCTTTGAACTTAAGTCAGGGGCCAGGGACACGTTGCCATTCTTTGTTTTCTCACCTGCAGCTGGGAGCAAAGATGTTCACTGTGCTGACACGACAACCCTGCGAGCATGCAGGTTAGTATCTCCCAGCAGGCAGCAAGTGTGGTTTTGCCAAACGTCATGAGAATCCCAGCTTCAGCCCACAGCTTTTCGTGCATGTCCCCTGCAAAATGGGTACTTAACTTCGTTGGTTTGGGAGTCAGATGCTCATGAGGGTTTCACCATGAGCATTCCTCAGATAAAAGTAATGCTTTTCATCAAAGCCACACAAAACAAGGATAATCGTGCATGTTTTGAATATATGGCTTTTCCAGATTGTATTATAAATTAATTTGGCTGCGATGATTTCCCCTTCATAGCCATGTGTAGGGTGTACTTTAGAATATTGTTGATTTTGTGATATATTGTAAAGTACTTGAGTCTTTCCTGTATTTCCATTCATGTGTTGTTGCTGGCACAGTGCCTATAGCACCTCCCCGTTCCCCCATGTGTCAGTGTTATTATGGTTAATCCTGCAGGCACACATCAGAATTCACACACACAAACACACACACACACACACACACACACACACACACCGCCTGCCTCTGAAGCTGTATTTGCAATTGCTTATGTGGAAGCCCAGAGACTCTGGCCTCTCCATTTTCAGGTCTGCACCTTGTAATTATAGTGTTTGTCTCGCTCTAATGACAGCACAGCTCTGAGCCATGTTCTTTAAATGAATGGGGCCTGATCTAATTCAGTTTGCTTTGTTAACAACATTTTCTGCTGGGGAAAGAATTTGTTTAAGGTAATCATAGCTTTTTACCTGAAAACTGCTGAAGCCCTGAGGAGTTCCAAGGCCAGTCACGTGGCTGTGGTCAGGCGACTGAATACACATTGTTCTTTAATTGTGTCTCTTAATTGGGTATTATGGTATTCTTGTCTTCCGAAAGGAGATATTTTTAGGATAGCAGGGTTAATTTTTATGAATTGTTTTGTTTTTGTGTGTTTGTTTTGGTAAGGGAAGTTGTACTTAAGGAACTAGTTTACTTTGATTTTCCAGTTTTCTCCAAAATACTTTAAAATTTTACCACATCACACATATATTTTGACTTGCTTTGCATTATTTGTAAAGGACAAGTTTAACTTAGCAAACTAAACCTCAGGTCACCTACCATGTGTTGTTAGAGGGGGGAAAAAACCATAAACGTTTATAACTGACACTGACCCAAGCTTTTTTAAAAAGTTGATGCAAAAAAATGCCTCTGTTCCTGACTGGTTCATGTACTTTTATTCAGACCCACAGAAAAGTGGTCAACTTTCCCTGTCCCTCCAGTTGTTAATATAAATGTTGCTCCATGAGCAACCTTGTGTGTAAGTCCTTTACACACATATGGCTAGTTCTTTGTGATAAATTCCCAGAAGTGGTACTAGAAGTCAGATGGCACTTCGATTTGCAATTTTGCTTGACATTAACAAATTGTCCTCCACTGATGCCCTACCAGTCTACACTCCCACTGAGAAGGTAGGAGAGGTAAAGTGCTATGCGACCACCTCTGGCCTCAGGAAGTATCTAGCTGCAGCCATACTGCAGGAGAATCAAATGGGGCAGAAATAAGTTGACAGCTGTGAGTCACTGAGACCCACCTAATGACTGCCCTTCCAAGTTGCAGGTATTGAGATTAGCTATTAGGGCTGAATCTAATTCTACCATGGTGGCATATGTGTATCTTTCTTTTCTTCCAGGAAAGTGCCTCCTAGAAGTCCTAGAAGTTATGAAGGGGTAAAACACAGGTTATGATGACCAAAAGAGTAAATGTTCTGGAATAGGACAGGATCTTCCCCATTGCTATTCAATAGAACTTTCTGTGATAATGGAAACCTTCTATAGCTGAGCCATCCAATATAGTGGCCATTCACCATATCTGGTTGTTGAACACTTGAAATCTGGTTAGTACGACTAAGGAATTTAATTTTTTTATTTTATGTAATTTTAATTAATTTAAACTTAGATAGCCAATCGGTGAGAGATGCAGTTGTGATTAAAGTACTGGTCTCCTCTGATTACGGTGATTTTTCTCTTTTGCCAGTTTTTATCACATTTCAGTTATTTGGGTCACACCATTAGTATTTATTTATTTAGTGGTTCTACCAAGACTATTATTTACTCAATATTTTTAATTGAATGTCTTTTTATCTTTTTAAAAATTGGGTATAATTTCATACACTGAAATGCATAGATCCTAAGTTGTGCCCCTAAATTGGGTGTGCTTGTGTCCCAAAAGGAAGTATTTTTAGGAATTAAGGCAATCTATAAGAATCTCTCTTTTTAAGGGAAATTGTACTGAAGGAGCTGGTTTTCTTGGATTTTCAGGTTTTCCTCAAAATATTTTGAAAGTTGTAAAGAGTTTTGACACAATCAGAAATAGCATTTCCATCACCCCAGAAAGTGCCCCATGCCCCATCCCAGTGAATCCCTCACATGCCGCTGCAGGTAACCGCTTTTCTGATTTCAGAAGTTCTCAGAAATGGAATGATTCCAGTGCAGTGAAATATGTACTCTTTTGGGGAAATTTCTTTTTGCTTAACTCAAATTATATTTTAATGAGATATTTGATCACTTCCTTTAATGGAAAACCCGTATTTTTCTAGGCCACATTAAAACAAATCTATGGTAAATCATGTCAGGGACGGCCAGTGATATGTGTAACACACTTTGGGCAACACCAAAAAAAACAAGACCATGCATGCCTTCTCTGCAAACACTTTGGGGGAAGGATAAATGGGTATTGGAGCCCAATTGCTGCTCCACCTTAAACACGGGGATTTCATGAAAGCCAGAGGAAGTAACCTGTGCGCACAGCATCAGCCCAGTCCACGGATTCCACAGAGAAGGCCAATGCCTGGTTCCTACTTTCCTCTCATTTGTCTTATGGGTTTTCCCCTTATAGGCCTCAAGGCCCTCTCCCGCACTCCAGCAATTGTTGCTTTGGTGGTCTTGCTTGTGAGCGTTGTGGTGCTTGTGGCTATCACACTCATCCAGATTCACCAAAAAGAGGTCCTCCCTCCAGGACTGAAGGTAAGTGTGTAGGGATTGGCACTAGAAGGAAAAAAAATAGGCTGTTCAGAGGTCAGAATGACATCAATTATTTTAAAACTGTGAATTCGAAAAAAAGAAACCCCTCTTCGCGCTACCTCTGGCTAAAACTAGCAGAAGATGGTATAACGTGCAAGAGAGAAGGTCTGGACAAGCTGGATTTGTAAAATTTGAGGCCATAGGTTGATGGTGTCCAGACCATCTCCCAGGATTGCATGTTCTTGCTTTGATTCCAAACTGAGGGAACCAAACCTAAAATTTGTGGCCATGAATTGCAGATGGCTACCAAAATTTTATCATTCAGTCCCAAGTCCTCTTTTTACCAGTTTGTCCTTTTCCCCAGACCTCACAACTCTATCATGAGTAGAGTCTGGAAGACCCAGTCTCCTATTCTGGTCTGCCCCGGGTGAATAAAACATTGAGAACTTTAGAAGGTCTCCTGGCACTGTATTTGTGCCGCCTCTCTTGGGCCTAGGACATGTGCCATGAGCCTTCTGACCTTCTCCCACTAGAATAACTCAGGACCTATGGTCTGCCTCAGAGTCCTTTCTCAGCCCTTGATGAGCCTAGGCCCACATAGCATCATAGATAATGACTGGTAGGATCAAAGTCATCATCCTTCACCTGCGTGGACCCCAGTCTTACCTCTGAGGATGCCCTTGGAGATAGGAAGTGATCTCACAAGGGACTGTTAAATGAAAGCTGAGAAGAGTCAGAGTCCTCAATTTGAACAGGGGTTAGCAAAGTTTGAGAGTAAATATTTTGGCTTTGAGGGTCATTTATAGTCTCTGTCATGTATTTTTCTTTGTTTTTGTTAACTCTTTATAAATGTAAAGCCAATTCTTAGCTAGAGGGGCACAGGACCAGGGAAATCAACCAAGTTATTTAAATGTCACTTAGCATTTACATTTGACTTCAGAAGTCCTTTCTACATCTTCCTGCTGTTAGTGACTGTTCAAAAGCTAGAGCTGAAATAGATGTTTTCAAAAGATAAGAGGGAAATTAATATTGTCTTGGCTCTGTGGATGGGTTTCATCTACCATTCCCAAGGCCACTTTTCTAAAGGATTAAAGTAAAATCTCCTTTAGATAATGGCATTTGGTTTCTTGCCAGAACATTTTACTTCAGAATCTCAGGTCCCATTAATAATGTGTATTAACAGTAGAAAGTAAGAGGGTGCAAGGGTAGTTCAGTGGAAGAATTCTTTCCTGCCATGTGGGAGACCCAGGTTCGATTCCTGGCCCATGCACTTCTCCCTCCCCCCACCCCAAAACACGCAACAAATGGTGCTGCAGTAACAGGATTGTCACATGGAAAAAAAATGAAATGTCACCCCCACCATACAGCATACAAAAAAAAAAGTAGAAAAGGAAAAATCTATATGCACTGTCCAATTATGAAAGGAAAACAAATTATCTGGTTATCCAAAGACATTATCTGAACCCTAGAGAAGATGCTTTTTCAAGTTCCAAGCATTGCCTTCCTAGGTAAATTATGTAAAATCAGCACTGCACCCTACACTTTGTAAAAAGCTGGTCAGTTTAGTGGGCACTTTTCTCTGCATTATCTCATTTAACCCACAGCAAGCAACGTGACTGCCATTTTGAAAATGATGGCAGCACCAGATCTGAAACTTGGTCCTTCTGATCTCAAGGTCAGGGCTCTCTTCACTTCACCTCCCATCTCTCCCTGATCCTGAACTCTAAATAGAGAACCCAGGAAGGCAGGATTGGCCTCTGATAGGAAGAAATACATCCTCATCTGCACAGAAAGGAAAGTAGGGAAGATGGGAAAGATGCCAGAAAGTTTGTTGAATTGGGGATGGAAATGAGACCCTGGTTACTGGAGCTTTGCCCTGGACCTCACACTTTAGAGGGCCCAGCTCTCTCTCTCTCAAACTTCTTTGCTGTCCTGGAGACAAGGAAATGCACCTACCCTGAGCCCCTTCTAGAACACACGGTGTTCTAGAACACACCAGGATTCCCTGCCCTAATGACCGTGAGTCCACTTCCAGGGACCATGTGGGGCATCTCCTGAGGGTGGACCTCACCACTGGTCTGAAGGGTAGCAGGGGGCAGCCGCTTGCAGGAATGGAGGCAGATCTTAGATGCATGGTCTGACTATCCATATGCAGATGCATGAGGCTTCTCCCTCTGTGGATTTGCCAGGGGTGAGAAGAGAAAGCTTTGGGGTGGGGGTTGGGGTGAGGGCAGGGCAGATGTCTCCATTAAAAATTTTTGTCTCAGGCCCTATAAATGTTAAAATTGAGCTCATTAAGGTAGTTGCCAGCTGATGGCTTCCACTTTTCCTGAGATGTCAGAGGTAAACCCTCAGTCCATATGGGAGGGAGATGGAGGAACTAGTTAAGATTAGAAATGTAAACTGAGTCGAGAAAAGTAGATCCCAGGGCAGTTTGGAGGGCACCATTGAAGGAGGGGACCACATACATTGAATACTATATTCTTCTAAAAACAAGCCCTAAGACAAGGCCATGGGTGAATGTAGTTTATCTGGGACTGATCCCAGGAAGCACAGATAAGGGAGTGAGAGGTCTAGACAGGAGGAAAGGCAGCTGATAGAGGGGATGTTATTCAGCAGATTATCACTGTGGGCAACTGGGTCTCAGTCTTGCTGGGCACTCTGGGAGTCAGTGCAGAATTCAACTCAAGAGGGGTATAGAAGGCTCCTGCCCAAAGGGGGACTTCCATCAGTCATTGATTAAAGGTTATTCCCTGGGAGACATTAACTCTATCACTTCTGGCATACTGTGTGCTCAGTAGGCTGGGGACCGGCCATTAGAGAAAACAGGTGGAGGTGGGAGGTAGATGGGTGGGCATCACAGATAGAAGGTAAGTTCTGAGGGGACATGGACAGGAAACCCTCGTGGCTGTTCCTTATACATACCATCCTTATTATAGCCATTTTGCAGATGAGAAAACAGAAACAAAGAAAGCAAAAGTCTTCCCAAAGTTACACAGAATGAAAATAGTGGGGCAGGTATAGAGGGAAGGAGAGACAGCAGAGGAACCGCCTTAAGTTAAGGTTTGGATGGATCAGAAGAAAGAACTCCTAACACTTTGGAGATAATTCAAAGAGGCTTTTTAAAGGCAATTTTATTGAAATATATTTATATACCATATAATTATCCGAATTATAAAATCAATGACTCACAGAATCATCATATAGTTGTACATTTATCACTACAATCAACTTTAGAACATTTTCATTACTCCAAAGAAAAAAATAAAAATTAGAATATAAAAGAACACCCAAAACATCCCAAGCCCCTTATCTCCCCTATTATTTATTTACTTATTTGTCTTTATTTTCTTACTCATCTGCCCACATGCTGGATAAAGGCAGTGTCAATCACAAGGTTTGCCCAAACACATGGTCACACCATAAAAGCTATGTAGCTATACAATCATCATCAAGAATTGAGGCTACTGAATTACAGTTCAACAGCTTCAGATATTTCCTTCTAGCTCTTCTAATACACTAGAAGCTAAAAAGGGATAGCTATAGAATGCATAAGAATAACCTCCAGAATGATCTCTTGACTCTATTTGAAATTTCTTAGCCATTGAAACTTTCTTTTGTTTCATTTCTTTTCCCCCTCTTGATAAAGAAGGATTTCTCAATCCCATGATGCCAGGGCCAGACTCATTCCTGGGGTCACGTCCCACCTTTCCTGGGAGATTTATATCCCTGGAGTCATATTCCACATAGCAGTGGGGAGGATAATGAGTTTATTTGCAGAGCTGGCTTAGAGAGAGAAAGGCCATATCTGAGCAACAAGAGAGGTTTGCTAGGGATGACTCTTAGGCATAATTGTAAGTAGACTCAGCTTCACCTCTGCAGGAATGTTTCATAGGGGCAAGCCCCAAGATCAAGATTTTGGCTTGTTAAATTGCGAGAATATCAGGAATTCCCCAAGTGGGGAAGTCTAATATTTCCACATTTTTCCCCAGTCCTTCAAGGGGACTTTGTAGATACTTTTTAAAATTTTCTGCCCAAATTACTCTGGGATGTTTCAGGTTATGGCATTAATCTGTGCAAAACAACAAGAACGCATTTCCTACTCAAGGTTTTGTGCAATTATGTTTGAATAAATTGATCATACAGGTTAAATTAGATAGTGTGCTACGGGAAATATAAATTTTGTACCAAATAAACATCTTCAGAGAGATTTTTAATCTCTTCAGAATCTTGATATCCTTAGTCACAGCAGTAGGGAAGAGCAAGTTTATAACGTGGGAAGATTGACTCAGAAGGCACTAGGTGCAAGAAAAGACAGATGTCTGACCAGTTGAAGCAGGGACAGAATGCTGGCCATGGAAAAGACAGTCCCACATGAAGCTTTTCCAAGGGCATTTCCTTTGGTTTTGCAGAGGGTCCTAGAAGCAGGGAAGGGCAGTTGTGGGGGTGAACTAGTATGAATATGAGGGCCTTTTGATATGTTTTTAATGCTTATGTTTTCATACCTCAGCCCTGTTTTGGCTCTTTTTTTTTTTTTAAGCTGACAATTGATTATGAAGGGTCAGTCACACAGCTGTCTGGCTGGAGGACCCTGGAATGTTCATCCAGGCTCTCATGAAAGCTCATGATATCTGACTATTAAACTCAACCTTGGCTTATTCAACCTCGGTTTATATGAATTTAAGAACAGAACTATTAAAACTAAGTCAACAGTCAAAAATGTCCCCAGTCCCTTTTTCCTTGTGTTACTAGTCTGACCTGCTCCACCAGCTTGAAGAGTAAACATGGTGACATCACTTCTGTTTTTTCACTCAGCCCCCCACCTCCCCTATCACTACTAAATCCAATAACTTCCTCTCAAGGCTACTTCCTCCCCACTCCCAATCACAATTGTCCCAGATCCCTGGAACTTCTCAGGCCACTTTGATCAATACCCCATTGCCATCAACTCTTCAGTCACATGGTGTCACCACTGAAGATGTGTCCTGCACAGTCTCACGATTTCAGGGATGGGACGTTTTTACTATGACCTGCTCAAGCCATATTAGATCCCCATGTTGACTACTGCAGTTATAGGCCTTTTTAGTCCACGCTCCCATGCTCAGTCATTGCTCTCCACAGCACAACCACTAGAATGGGCTATGAAACGATTATATATTAAACTACTATATGAAACTCTTCCCTTCCAACCTTCATTTTGAACCTTGGTCATTTCTGGTGCCTTGTGGCCCATCCTCATCTACCCTTTGGAGAACGAGAGTTGGATAATTGATTTCTTCCTTTCCAGCTTTCCAGAGGGCCCTGGGCTACTTATTCAAATTGGTCCATCTCCTCCCCAGCCAAATCTGCATACTGCTTAATTATGTGTTTGCTTTTGAGGGGCTTTTTGTCTGAACAATGAATCTGTGATGCTGTATTAGGAATCTTAATTCTAGGTAGTCACCCATTCACCCCATTAGATTTCGTTTCCTTGGGACTTGGTAGAAAGCATGGGGGCTGTGAGTCCAGGTTCAAGGTCAGCTAGATTCGGGCTTGATCCCCAGTCTGTGGCCTTGGATAATTACTTACCTCTGTGAGACTCAGTTTCCCCATCTGTCAAATGAGGATGATGAGAGTAATTATCTTGTAGATGCAATAACAATTATTAAAGCACTTTGTGCAGTACCTGGCATAAGTACTCAGTAAGTGCTCATTGCTACTACTATTCTTAGTATTATAGTCATAGTAATAATAATAATATAGTCATAGTAACAAATCTAAGAAACCTGACTTTATGACCTTTAATTTGTTTTTGTCAGAAGATAACCCAGGCCTTACGTTTTAGACCAGGGGGTTCAGTACTGAAGACTGTTTCCTTTTTGTTAACCCATGGAGTGTGTTTTCAGATCCACATTCACACTATGTGTGTTTTGTCTTTATTTTTTTGACACTACATTAAACAGAGGATTACTTATTATTTTTCATCCGCACACTACCCACTGAGCTGAATTAATGAAATTTGTTTCCATCCCCTCCCCAATGGGACCATAGTGAATTCTACTAAGCTAAGCAAATGAGCTCTGAAAGCTAGTTAAAGACCAATTTTCCTGTGTTGAAAATGTCAATGAACAATGGTGGAAGTAGGTAAATGTTAGTCCGAACATTTGGCCTCAAGGCTGGACGCTGTCTCACATCAGCACGGGCCAGGAGGGGCAGCCGTTTCCCCATGCTCACAGAGCAAAGTCTCTAGCTACCCCAGACCTTGATGAAAGCTGGATCCTAGTCTGAGTTACAAACGAGAGTGGACACTCTTTCTGCTTTCTGATCTTAGCCCAGCATTCTGGGGCTTCGTGCACAGGGAAGGCACACATTCTTTGTGAAAGGGAGAAGTGAAGCTTTGGGAAAAGGCGGGGACCTCTGGAGGAGTTTGTTCTTTTAGTCTCTCTTCTTGTTTTTTGGATCAGCACCAGCCATGGGGTGGGGGTGAGGCGGTATGGGGGTGACTGGGTCACCAGTGGGGTGGGGGGTGGGGAGAAAGCAAACTGATAATGTGGACATCCAGCCCTCTCCAGTGCCTGTCTTCCTTCTTGCCTTCAGTTTCAACTTGCATTTTAATCTCACTGTGAGTGCTTGCCAGAGACAGATTGTGAACAATGCCCACCCTTGTTTGCCTTGCGGGGTGTCATGTCAGGATTCCAATCAAGAATTGAGACTAAGAAACCGTCCAAGTTTAAATACAATATACACAAGATGTTTTATCTTGAAACAATGGAGAAGCTTTGATTCAGGGCTGAAACAACATTTTTTTAATTTGGTCGCATTCCAAATGAAGCAGTTATCTGTAATAATAGAAAGTTGGGGATCTCCTAAATGTCTAGAATCAGGGAATTGGTTAAATAAATTATTCTGCTTTTCACAGTGGTTATGATGAATGTACTGAAAATGGTGATAGTTTGTTTTTATTGTCAGGGAAAGATTTTCGTGATATACCTATTAAGTAAAAAAAGGGAGTCGCAAAAGACGTTGAGTCTATGCATAGTTTCATGTTAATTTAAAGATAGATATGTCTAGAGTTGTCTAAAAATGCCCAAGAGGTTAGGCATTTTACCTAAGGTCGCAGACGTGGCCATGCTGAGAATCCATAACATTCAGCCTGCCTCCAGAACCCAACATCATCTTCCTCATTGGTACAAACTGGAATGGGGACAAGCCAGTCCCAGAAGGCCTCTAGATGTCCTGGGCTAACTCCAGGCATTACTATATGCTGGGCTTAGACCAGCATTAAACTAATTCCAATCCCCGGAGATTGCTAATACCTATTCTTTCCTGGGCAAGTTTGAGACCTAAATTGGGCCAAACCATCAGGTGAAGCTCCCTGGTGCCTGCCTCAAGCCTGGCTGGATGGTCCAGGACTCCCAGCTTACTCTGCTGTGCACAGCCAGCCCCGGCAGTGCTCCATTGCTTCCCAAACTACACCCTCCTGTCTGGTTGTTCACGTACATAATACCCAAGTGGGAGCAATATAGCACTGTTATTTTGTTCCGTGTGTTTTTCCTCCTTAATATGAATATTTCAATTCTGAGGACTGGTATTAATGTGTCTTTCCCTTGTGAGAACTTCTTACTGATATAGTTTCCCTTCGGTGGTTTATTCCTTGTCTGGATAAGCCAGGATGTCTGATGGAGACTAGAGGGCAGCCAGGTGACTAACCACACATTTCCCTTCTGGAGGCCAATATCTGAGACTCATCTGGCTACAGTCCCCCACCTCAAGGGTCTAGATGAGGGGGAAATCAGAGGACTAACATTTGTATGCAAGATCTTTATAGTAGTAATTCTCGATATTGGCTGCACATTGGGACCACCTGGGGAGCTTAAAAAAAAAACCTTGGTGTCTGGGTCGACTCCTGGAGATTCTGGTTTAATTAGTCTAGGTGATGGCCTTGGCATTAAGAGTTTTAAATTTTTCCCAGGTGATTCTAATGTGTGGCCAAGCCTGAGAAACACACCCTAGAACACCTGACCTACTACACCCATCCCATTCCCCCAGAATCCGAGGAGATGCTCATTTGGAGAACATAGTTTTCCCTTATTGGTCAGCCCTACTTAAGTTGAATCTGTGGATTAAGCTGTCATGGGTATTTGTATTTCTCAGTGATCTGCTGGGAAAAGCAGTCCTTGGAGAAGCCCAGCTAGCCAGGCTGCTCTGAGGCCCAACCTGTTTCTGACTCTCTCTTCCCCTTTTTGTTTAGTATGGAATTGTGCTGGATGCCGGGTCTTCCAGAACCACAGTCTATGTGTATCAGTGGCCAGCGGAGAAGGAGAATAATACCGGAGTGGTCAGTCAAACCTTCAGATGTAGTGTGAGAGGTAAGTCCCAACAGTGTCTGAGAGGATCAAGGAAAAGCAAGGTAAAGTTCCAGCTCCAGAGGCCTGCATAGGTCCTGAGAAGCTTCCCAGGGGAAGGAAATGAATTCTGGACTGGAAATCAGGAAAATATGAGCTCTTGTACTACTGCTAGTACTCATCAGTGGGGTGACCAGCCACTTCCTTCTCTGGGCCTGAGTTTTTACACCTGTTGACATGGGGGGCATGTCAAGAACTGTGAATGGTCTGAGATTTTACCCTGCCACATTTACATGGATGCTGACAGAAGACATGAAACTCCTGGATCGGAAATGAAGGACAGTTTATTATTCTCAGAAATAGCCATTGCCAGAGTAGCACCTTTTCCTTGTGCACAGGTTCTCTGAGCTCCAGTTTGCACAGGGTGATGTGAATAGGGCCAGAAAGTACCTTCTTATGCAATGGGTTGTATTATAGAAGAGGATCCTGAAATTAGGGAATCTGGAATTAGCAATGGACAATTTTATAATTGCTCTTGAGGGAGACACTCTCTCTGTCTTCTGAGATTGTTCATTGTACAAACATCCTTGAGAAGACAGTCCGGAATAAAGACAGTTAGTACCTCTGCTTGCAAGACATACAGAAACATGAGGCCCATGGATAATTGTCTTCCAACAGGGGCAAGGAGTAGCTGTGTATGTGAGGGAGTGGGGTCGGGGTTGGGGTGGCTAGAATGAACAAATGGGCATGGCTGTGTTCCAACAAACTTCATTTATGGATGCTGAAATTTGAATTTCATGTAATTTTCAAGTCATGAAACACTGTTCATCTTTTGATTTTTTTCCGACCATATAAATATATAGAAAAGTATTTTAGTTCATGAGCCATTCAAAAAAATAATAATAAGGCAGAAAATTGGATCTGACCCATGGATCATAGTTTGCCAAGCTCTGAAATAGAATATTATCAGCATATTTAATGACTCTTCCATGCTACTCATTGATTGCACCTTCCTGATTGCAGCTCCCTGCTTCCCCCACAACATATCCTGAATTTTATAACTGGTTTCTTTTTCTTCTTTATGGTTTTGTCTTTATTTATTTTTTCCTGTTTTTGAAAATGGCATCAAACATATATTCTTCTGTAATTTGCATTGTTCACTAACATTGGGTTTTTGAGATTTATGGATGTGGATTTGAGTTGCTATGTCTCACTCTAATGCACTTCTCTGTTTACTAATAAGGTTGAGCATCTTTTCATATATATATTGCCATTTCTGTTCTTGGTGAAATGGCTATTCATGTCTTTTCCTCGTTTTTCTATTGGATTGTTAGACTTTTTTCTTATTGATTCACTGAAACTCTTTATATATTCTGAATATAAATCCTTTGCTAATATTATTATTCTATCATTGCTAATATCTTCTTACAGTTTGTAATTTGTCTTTTTAGTCTCTTCATGTCTTTTGATGGATAGAAGTTTTAAAATTTTATTTAGGTACAATCTTCTTCTTTAAGCTTTGCTCCTTTGTATGTTTTAATAAAGAAATCCTTCCCTATAAAATATTCTTCTATCAAAAGTGTTTTTCCTGTTACAGTTAAATCTTTATTCCATATAATCAAGCCCTGTAAGCAAGTGTGTATATATATGTCTGTGTGTCTTTTTAAAATCTACCCTTTTTAGAGCATTATGATCTTTGAATTGGCCTGGAGATTTCCAACCAGCATGTTCCAAACGGGTTACAGGACTACCCTCAGCGCACAGGGCAACAGGTTAGAGTCTGAAGCAACCAGAGACTCTTAACTGGCCCTCCCAGTCCTAGGAACCTCCTTCCTTCTCTCATGAGCTCCACAATATTATAATGTGTATGTGGGGGTGGTGGGGGGAGTGTCATGACATTTTAAAAAGTTGGAAAGCATAGTTGTGGCTTAGACCAATGGCAACTCCCAAGACTGCAGTCAGGAGCGCGCTGCCCCTGATACACAGGTGTTGCAGGTTAGGTTCTATAGACGCACATGCTGAGACAGAGTTTGGAATACAAGGTATTTATTAGTGATCCACACCTGTGGAAGGGAGTGGGCAGAAGAAGGATTGGACAGAGGGAGAAGTAGAATGCAGTACAAGCCTAACAAAGCTTCAGCCAATCAGTCTTGTCCTGTGTTAGGCTGAAGTGGCTGTGATATGATACCTCTGTCTCGATCATTGGCTGTTTGCCACCCAGGGAAAAGCGAGGCCTTCCTTGAACAAGGCAGCTCTCTGCAGCTGAGGCAGACCCTGGAGGCTCTGACAACTGGAACAAGTCTTTCTTTGAAGGGGCATCTGCAAGGCACGTCTTTGGGTTCACCACAGCAAAGGGCTGAGGCATTTTCTGAGTGCTGCTCGCATTGTAGTACAGAAGCAGCAGAGCTCCCTGTTCTGTTCTCCTAAGTTCTGAGCCATTTCCTCACTCCCAAACATGAAAAAAGGCAGCCAGATGCACCTTTAGAAAAGAGAGACCACCACTTCTAGAAAAGACTGGACAGTGTAAGATAGTCATTAAGACTTCACCTCATCCCTGCTGCATGAGCTCTGGAAAGACCACTCTGAGTCTTAGCCTCCTCATCTGTAAACTAGGAATAATAACAGTCACAAGGACAACAATAATAATAATACCTTTCCCAAAGGAATGATTTGAAGATTAAATGACATAATATTTTTAAAGCATATGTTTACAAATATATAGCAAATGCCTGGCATACAGTAAGTACTCAATGAGTGTTAGCTATTACTTTAATTCATGGCGCCCCACACCCAGATCCCCTGGTGAATCTTCTTGCAAAACAAGTACTCTAACCGACTGTTAAAAGAGCTTTGTCTTTATTTCACAGAGAGAACTTCAGCTAAGTCAGTTCTGATCGACTGTGAGAAGAGGTGGACTTTCATGAGGAAGGATCAGGCAGTCCCTTAGTGAAGTGATCCTTTGCCCACCCTGCATGGCATATGTGATTTAGGGGAGGGACAGGGTCATGGAACCCATTCCACATCCATAAATGGATCTTCCCTTCTTTGATCACAAGTCACCTCAGGCATCCAGATATACTTGGAATGACCAAAAGACCACAAACTAAAGCTTAAATTAGAGAGTTGAAGTGCGACAAGTGCCATCCTACCAAGGGCACATAGCTTCTCCAAAATGATTTGGCTTTCTGGTTTGTCCACAAGCAAATTCCCCCAGGACTCCTCTGCTTTGGTCAGTGTGAAGGAGTGGTGAACACTTGCTCACCCAGCAGTGTTTTCCAGGATACTAGACTCTCTGAATTCCTTTCTCTTGAAATCCTCAGTGGGTATCAATCCTTAGTTGCTGCCATTTTCCATGAGTTCACTGGGCACCACTTTTGCTATTGGTGCCTGTGCTGGTGTCTGTAGCTCTGGCTTCTTGTTGCAAATCCATCCCTTTAAGTGGCCTTCTTCCCTGTATGCCTTTCATCTCTTTTGCTTTGCCCATGCCTACTGCTGCTTCTCATGCAAGGGACCTTCAAGATATCTTTCCTTTAAATCAGTGGTTAAAAATTCTTTAAGCTCTGTTGGAGCCTAAATTTAACTATCTCTTCCATTGAAATATCCCAAGGAATTGCTTCCGGGGCCAGGCCCCCACACTGTTGAAAAGCATCCTTTGCTAATAGTCGGCCAGAGCCCAAGGCCAGGAACGTACATGTCTTTTGCTCCTTTTCCACCACAAGTAGGTTCTGTGCCATTTTTCCAACCTCCTCGCCCAATTGAAAGGGGAACTTCTGCTCTCTTTGGTTGGGATTGTGAATTCCAGTATCACCTGAGCTTTTAAGCCACCATCTCCATTTTCCCTCCAAGTGGCTTAAGGGACCTTTTGCAAATAGACCCATGCAGACACTCCAGACTTCATTCAATCCAGCTCCTTGCCAGCTCCTATCCAGGCACCAGTTCTCCAGAAGATATTTCATTTGCCCGAGATTGGATTACATGATCCTCTTGCTACAGTATAATCTTATTGAGTGATTCGTTTATTCCATTAATTAATATTTGTGGGGTGCCTGCTATTTTCCAGAAATTGTACTTGGCACTGGGAATTCAGAAATAAAATATGGAACTTACATTCTAATGAAGGAAATAAATGGGCAATAAATAAGTAGATATACTGTGAAGAAAAGTCAAGTGGGGCAGGGGTAGATCATACTGAGGGGTAGATCATGCTGTTTTAGTCAATATGGTCAGGGGAGGCCAAAGAAGGTGATAGTTAAGCAGAAATATAAATGAGGTGAGAAAGTGAGCCATGCAGATGTATGGGGAAAGAGTACACTGAGCAGAGGAGGGCAAAACAAGGGAACAGCCCCCAAATAGAAGCTGCCAGGAATATCCTAGGCAGAGCAGAGGCTTGTGTGGCTGGAGCTGAATGAGTAAGGAAAGGAGAGGTGAGACAGGAAGCTAAAGCTGTAGCCAGGGCCAGTTCATGAGGACTCTGAGAGTGTAACAGGGATTTTTACTTTTCTACAAATGAATTTTCTTAAAAATATTTTGGGATGCCATTAGAAGGTTCTGAGCAAAGAAGTGACATAATATGACTTAAAATTTTAGTTGACAACTCTTGATGGAGAACACACAGTCAGAAGTTAAGATTTAAATCAGGGGAACTAGTTAAGGGCTTTTAGAACAGTACAGTATGAGATGATAGGATGGTGGTTTGGCTTAGATTAATGGTTCTCAAACTGGGGAGATTTTGCCCCTCGGGGCACATTGGCTGATACCTGGAGACATATTTGATTGTTACTGCTGAAGATTGTGGTGCTATTAGCATCTAATGAATAGAGGCCAGGGTTGCTGCTATACATGGTACAATGTACAGGACCGCTCAGTACAACAAATAATTATCTGGTTCAAAATGTCAATAGTGCGGTTGAGAAAGCTTGCTCTAGGATGGTTCTGGTGAGAAGTGCTTTGATTTTGAGGTATTTTGAAGGTAGTGCTAGCAAGATTTGAAGATGGATTGAATATGAAGTGTCAGGTTGATGATGCCAAGATTTTTGGCCTGAACAATTGCATAAATGATGGTACCATTTATTGAGCTTTGGAAACATGGAGAGAGAAAAGGTTGGGGACAGGACAAGAATTATAAAACTGTGTTTTGGACATATGGCTTGAGATGCCTATAAGACAGAGGGGTCATTTTCCTTGTGTCCTCCTTGTCCTGCACATTTCCTTTCCTGAGTTGGAATTTACTTAAAATCAGATTCTGAACTGATAGGATGGATTACATTACATTCACACAATGGCATCCAACTGTAAAAAGAAATGAGGAATCTGGATATACTGTTATGGGGTGATCTCCAGGAATTGTTGTTAAATGCAAAAAACAAAGTGGAGAATAGAATATTAGTTAGCTACCATTTATCTAAAATGGGGTAGAGGTGATACAAAATATATATGTACTTGCTTATATTAAATAAACTAAAAAATTGAAGAAAAAAGAAAGCTCTACCTCCCTCTAGAGGGAGAAAACAGGGATGAAAGCTAAATGTCTGGTTATATTCAGTTTTGTACATTTTATTTTAGAGCCACATAAATATTTTAATAATTATAAAAAAAAATTAAGTTGAAAAAAAGAGAGCAAGCCCTAAAATTCAAAAGCATACCAAAAAAAGGAATCTAATTTTGTATCAAGTTGGTGGTATAACCATATGGAAAAGAATTGTTTCAAATGATTAAACATGGTAATTTGATTGGACATCCCTAGTGGGAGATAGTATAAGGACAAAAAGAATGAAAACAAAATAAAACAACAACATTAAAACCTATTTTCAATAATCATATAGTTGGTGATAGTGCTGATATTTTACTCTGACACTGTTGTGTGTGGATTATGAAATAAAGCAAATGAGTTATTTGCTGGAGTTGCTTGGAAACAGGATTTTTAACTTAGGAAAAGGAAGATAAAGATTAAAGAGGTTAAATAAGAACTGGTAGTCTTGAATTTGAATCAGAAGTGTCAATAAGAACTCATAATATATTTTATCTTAAAATAAGTTTTTCCCTAGTTCTGTTCTCTAAAAAGGCTTTCAATGAGTACCTTTGCTTCCAGGTTTGGGAGAATGAATACCATTTCTCACTAAAAGGTACCATGGTCCTTGAAGATATGGCTGTTTCCAATTTGAGGCAGGAAATTTATAAGGTCATCTGATTCATCATATTACATTAGAAAGCAAAGAAGCTCTCAATGTTTCCTGGAATCATGTTCAAATGACTCAGTGGCCAAAGTGATGGGGACCATTTGGGCATAAGACTGCAATGAATTGAAACACATGAATGTTACTTTAAATTCATAGGTTCCTAAAGATCCAACAAACAACAAAATCCCTTCTTGGTTAAATTAGGAAGATGCTAGAGATTCAATTTGTATTTTTAAAGCTTGTAAAAAAGGGAAAGAATCAAACATCCTGCCTTTCCTGTACGAACTGTACCTTAGGGTAACCAACTAGTTAATAAGTGGAAAGTTTTACTCTTATAAAAGTATTTTAGGTAATAAATGGAAGAATGATGGAATTAAAATATCCCCATTTTGCAGCTCCTAATGGAATAATGATCAAAGTGATAATTGTTGATAACTAGAAACATCACAGAAAGAGAGAATACCAGACATTATGTTCACTCTGTTGGAAGGGTAGATTAGTCCCTATAAGGTATTCTTACCAAAAAACTTCAACCTGAATTTGGTCAAATGTCTACATTCAATTATCAATTTATAGTAAATACAAGGAACTGAGCAACATGTAAAATGAACTATGGGGATGCAATCAGCAAACTCTGGACTGCATCAAACTCTACATGGCAAATGAAATTGCAAGGTTTTTTTTTAATTGCAAGGAGAAATAGATAAAAGGGATGAGCAGAAACAATAGATTAAAATAGATTTAAGAGATATGTCAACCAATTACAATGTATAGTTGGTATTTAGATCCTCGAGCATACTAGAGAGAATAAAAGAAAGGTTGGGGAGAGAGAAAATATGAATATGCAGGAAATATGAACCTTAACTAGATATTTGATGATATTAAAGAATTATTTTTAATTTATATGGTATAGTAATAGAATTTTGGTTATACTTCTCTATAAGGATTCTTAATTTTTAGCAATACATTACTGAAATTTCAAATATGAATTAAAGTGGGAAGAATAGAATAATAAATCTTCATGCAACCATTGTAGAAGCTGAGAGATAGAGGCATAAGGATTTACACCATTCTCCTTATTTTTATTTATATTTGTAACTTCCAAGATGAAAACTTTTTGCTTTTGTTTAAAAAAAAAAAAAACAGAACAAAACAGGTCCTGTCTCATTTTTTTCACCTTTTTAATTCCTTCCTTCCATAGATTGAGAGGGAACTGACTGATCAGTGTGACTACATGGAACTTGATGCATCTCCTGGTTTTCCCCCTACCAAAGCCCATTAATTTTCAAAACATAATTGTTTTTTAGTTTAAAAGTTGTATTATGATTGTTGGTTCCTGGGAATGTTGAAAGGCACGGGCTGCTTTCTCTTCAGGTTCTGGGATCTCCAGCTATGGGAATAACCCCCAAGATGTCCCCAAAGCCTTTGAGGATTGCATGCAAAAAGTCAAGTTGCAGATTCCAGCCCAGCTCCACAGGTCCACCCGCGTCCACCTGGGGGCCACGGCTGGGATGCGCTTGCTGAGGTAAGGGCTGGAATGGCGCAAAGCAGCCCCTTTGACCAAAATAGCCAAGAATTTGTTGAACCTTGCCAAGAATGTGGCTCTGTTTCTGGGAACAAATCTGAAAGAAAGAAGCCCATGTTCTGCCATTAATTTAGGCTCACAACTTTGGGAAACTTTCAGACTTTATTTTAGTGCCCATAAAGAGGCAATTCTAAAATTGATTCCCTTTCCCATGGTGATTTTACTGAGAATTCTGGGAAAAAGGGGAGGGAATGTGAAATCTGCTCATGGGGTACCCCTCCAGTTCCTTAGAGAAGTGGAAGCTACTTTTGATGCACGGTATTTTGACACTGGTTAAGTAACTCCACCACGTACATCCCATAGCTATAAAGCTCTTGCCCATATATGAAATGTCACTGAAATCTGTTTCTAAATAGTGGAATGTTTGCCCCTCAAATTAGGCAAAGCCTTTGGGATTATGATGAAATGAACATCTCATTTCATTCAACTGAGCAGTTTGTTCTAAATCTGTAGCTATGTTTCTGAATGCTTTCTCTTAATTTTTCCCCTCCATTTCAGTAATTCCTTGAAATAAAAGAAACATAGTTCAGAGAAGAAATCTCAAACTTAAATCTATTCATGATAAAGCCTGCCCTGGGCTGTGGAAATAAGGCTTTAGCAGAAGAAGACACTCATTTGCTTCAAAGTCACTTTGTCTATGACGCCAAAAATGTAAAATTATACATGTGCAGGCATGGAAAAGAAAAAAAAAAACATAAACAGACAGAGCCACCTTATGTCCGATCATATTGGGGAAAAAAAAAATCTTTAAGTGCCCCTTCCATTTGATTTGGCCTTTTCCTTGAGTTTTCATATCCTTGTTTCTATTCTGATGTTTTGGTAGAATGTGGAAGGCACTCATCTTTCTCTGCTCATTATTGGAATCTTCAGTATATTTCAAAGTTACTGAGTTTCCCTGAAATAGAAACAATCTGAAAAGTCCCTCTTTCTGCCCTTTTTTTTTTTCTTGCAAAAACAGTTCTAAGGAACCCAACTTTTTCTCGGTGGCTTTTTCCCCCAGTCCTCTCCATGAGAAATAATTAAAAGGCTCTGCACTTTATAGCCCTGGACACAACCCATAGAACAAGAAAGCTTACCACCTGGGAGAAGAGTGAATATACCATTTGAATAGATTAAATAGTGACTACTTCTTGTATAACTTTTCTTATGGTGATCAATTTCCTCAGAGGAACTAGCTGAAATTTTAATTGCCAGAAAAGTCAAATGTAGAAAAATAATTAATGAAAATCAGTTGGGATGGGAACTGATAAAACTAGGAAAACAGAATTCTTTTCTAATCAGTGATAATTTGCCACCAAATTAGAATGGACTTCTGCGTTATAGTATTGTTCTTTCCTCTTCCTGAGTCAAGAAAAAAGGGGAAACCCAACAAAAGGGAAAACAATCTCCCAAGTGAGTTTCTTCCATAGGGTAAAAAGGCAGCAATTGAATGTTATGGGTGGTATAATAATGCTGTATTGCCACTCTTCTGTGGATCAGAACACTGATTTTTTCAATCTAACAATGGCCATTTGTCCCAAAGTAGGTATCCCCCATTCTGAAGCCCTCCTAAAGAATGAAGAAGGGGCAGCTTAAAATCAACCCTCTTTTTTTTGCCTCCTTCCTCCTAAGCTGCCCTTCCTTCTGGACTAATGAGAGCTTCTTTATATGGTGCCCCATGACATTATTTCTGCCACTCCTATGCGTTCACCAGTCTCTTCTCAACTGCTGAACTGAGATAGAGGAACAGTGGTTAAGTAAGGAGCTCCTTTGAATAGCTGGTTGCTAGACAGTAGGACAAGAACAGGTAGGATGGGAGAACAAGTGATATTTTTACTGGATCTCTTTTCTTTCTTGGCAGTTTGACAGGTGACAAGTACATCTTGCTTTCGTGGTTGCCCTGGGAAGCTTCAACTTGCAAAAGGGGTTGCTATGTATTGCACACATCTGGAAAAAGTCCCTGCCATCAGGTGGGGGGGGGGGGTGTATTTTCACCAGAGTAAGACTATTTTAAGACTGTGTTGTCAGGGGACTCAGTCTTTTGTGTTCTGTGCCTTGCATAGGTCGCAAAATGAAACAGCAGCTAATGAAGTCCTTGCAAGCATCCAAAACTACTTCAAGTCCCAGCCCTTTGATTTTAGGGGTGCTCAAATCATTTCTGGGCAAGAGGAAGGGGTATATGGATGGATTACAGCGAACTATTTAATGGGAAATTTCCTGGAGGTGTGTGGAAACAAATGCATGGTTTTTGATCTTGCTCTTTATCTTGTCCCCTGGGGGTGATAGCTTGAGCAGAGGTGCATGCCGACAGGGACATCTATCCAGTATCATTCCCATCATGTAATGTATTAGGGAAATACCTATGAGATGATAGCTGAGAGAAGACACATATCTCTGTGTATAGCTGGAGCAAAAACCTGGATCACAAACAGAACCATCACTTTAATAGTCTGTAAGAACTGGTGTTAGTGGTGGTGGTGGTGGCTCTAAATCTAAAACTGGACTAAGGGTCTCTTTTGAAGGGCAGATGGAGCATTCCTAGATGCTCCATGGCCATCTGTAACTTAGAGAGCCCCCAGATGTTCCACTTTCCAACTCATTCTGTGTCCCTAGGGCTCCTTATCCTCTGTTCCCCATACTCCCTCCTCCTTTGATGCAGAGGAAATTTGACTTTAAGAGAAAACCCCCATGTTGCAGAAGGCACACACTGAGGGCACCCAGTCTACATCTAGCCCAAGATCTGTTTTGTTCTTCTCAAATGTATTTAAAAATTTAAATTAATTTCCAACTGTTAATATTTGGGAAATTTCACATAAAAATCCATATTCTAGTCTCTTGACCCCCAAAAATTAAAAATTGGAAGAACCAGTTACAATGGACTCACATACTTGTATAGCAAAGAATCAGTTGGAACAGAGTGCCACTCATGTACCCTCTAGTTTGCCGCAGTCCCCACTACTCTCTATTGTCCACACCTAATCTAATTTACTCATTATTACTCATTTACATTGTCTGCCCAGCCCCTGTAAGCATTTGAGTTCTGAGTTCACTACCCTGGAAACAAAAGGAGGGGCATGGCCATGAATGCCCCCTGTGCCATATTTTGTAGTAATGGGAAATAGATCTTAGATGGAGAATTCTGGGTAAACAGAGATGGTGCCTTTGGTCTTTTTCCTCGCTTCCTCTTCCCCCTGTGCAGAAGAACCTGTGGCATATGTGGGTGCATCCGCATGGAGTGGAGACCACAGGTGCCCTGGATTTAGGTGGCGCCTCCACCCAAATATCCTTCGCAGCAGAAGAGAAGATGGGACTGAACACCAGTGGCCTCATGCAGGTATCCCTGTATGGCTACGTGTACACACTCTATACACACAGCTTCCAGTGCTACGGCCGGAACGAGGCTGAGAAGAGATTTCTGGCAAGGCTCCTTCAGGTACCTGGGCCGGGGGTGGTAGATGGTCCCTGAGCCAAGGGAGCATATCCTCCCTTTTGGGTCTGTCTCTCTCTTCCACTGAGAAGGTTAATGGAGAA
The DNA here is from genome assembly GCF_023851605.1 of Tamandua tetradactyla. Classification (NCBI taxonomy): domain Eukaryota; kingdom Metazoa; phylum Chordata; class Mammalia; order Pilosa; family Myrmecophagidae; genus Tamandua; species Tamandua tetradactyla. The sequence continues at coordinate 46,868,698 of NC_135341.1, read as the reverse complement.
CAACAGCATTTCCAGTTTACTCCCAGGGATGCAAGCTCTAAGTCTGTTTTACTGACCCCTTCCAGTACTTTTTTTGTATTCCTTTTATTTTTTTTTATTGTGAAAAATAACATATATACAAAAAGCAATAAATTTCAAAGCACACCACAACAATTAGTTATAGAACAGATTTCAGAGGTTGGTAATGATTATAGTTTCACAATTTTAGGTTTTTCCTTCTGGCTGCTCCAAGACACTGGAGACTAAAAGAAACATCAATAAAATGACTCAGGAGTCATACTCATTGGTTAAATTCTATCTTCTCTTTTATAATTCCACCTTCTCCTTTGCTCTTTTTTAAAATTATTTTTATTGCTATATATTAATTATTCACAGACCATGTAATCATCCAAAGTGTACAATCAATGGTTCACAATATCATCATATTATAGCCGTGCATTTATCATCACAATCAACTTTTTTTCTTTTTTGTGAAAAATAACATGTACCAAAAAGCAATAAAGTTCAAAGCACATCACAACAATTAGTTGTAGAACAGATTTCAGCGTTTGGCATGGGTTACACTTTGACAATTTTAGGTTTTTACTTCTAGCTGCTCTAATATACTGGAGACTAAAAGAAATATGAATATAATGATTCAGCAATCATACTTATTTGTTAAACCCTACCTTCTGTGACTCCACCATCACCTTTGATCTTTCTCCCACTCTTTAGGAGTATTTGGGTTACGTCTGTTCTAGCATTTTCATGTTGAAAGGGGCTATTGATAATATGAAATGGGGGGATGGAACTAGTTGATGCTCTGGAGAGGCTGGCCCCTCTGCATTTCAGGACTTATCTGGTCCAGGGATCCATCTGGGAGTTATAGGTTTCTGGAAAGTTACCTTAGTGCATTGAACCTTTGTAGAATCTTATATAATGCCCTAGGTGTTCTTTAGGATTGGCAGGAATGGTTTTGGTTGGGGGTTGGCAAGTTATGATAGGTAGCAATGTCTAACTGAAGCGTGCATAAGAGTGACCTCCAGAATAGCCTCTCAACTCTATTTGAACTCTCTCAGGTTGATACCTTATTTGTTACACTTCTTTTCCCCCTTTTGTTCAAGATGGCATTGTTGATCCCACAGTGCTAGGGCCAGGCTCATCCCTGGGAGTCATCTCCCATGCCACCAGGGAGATTTTCACCCCTGGATGTCATATCCCATGTAGGGGGTGGGACAATGCTTTCACCTGCAGAGTTGGGCTTAGAGAAAGAGGCTGTATCTGAGCAACAAAAGTGGTCCTCTGGAAGGAACTCTTAGACATACCTATAGGTAGGTTAAGCTTCTCTGCTACATATATAAGCTTCACAAGAGCAAGCCTCAAGATAAAGGGCTTGGCCTATTGATTTGGGTGTCCCTAATGTTTGACACAGTATCGGGGGTTTCCCCAGTGGTAAAGTTGAACAGTTACATAATTTTTCTCCCATCCCTCAAGGGACTTTGCCAATACCTTTTGATTTTCAGCTTAATATACTCTGGGATGTATCCAGGCATTGCATTAAGCTATATACCCTTCTATCACATTTGAATGAGCAGTTCAGAAAGTCTCAGAGTTCTAGATGCTTTGTAAATGATTCAAGACCTGAGCTCCCTTTATGGACACAAATTGTTTTAAGCCAATGGCTAAATAAGCCTGAGAATTTTGAGGCTCCCCTGGGTGTAGACAAAATAATAAAAGTTGCCACTAGAGAAATGTTGCTGGCAGGGGAGAAGTCAGAGCTGTCCCCAGGCTCAGCCTCCCTTAAGACGGACCTATATTAGGCAGGCTTGGTACCCTTTACATGGTGGGATTTTAGAGCAACCTCATTCCATCACATAGATCAGTAATTCAGCTGGTGACTATTCTGGGGCACAGATGGCTGGCTACCTTCGCTGTGAGCTGAAATACTGCCATTAATATAAACTCAATGTCGGTGCAGGGTGTCAGCGAGGGCAGTTGTTTCAGACCCTGTCCCCAGTGCTCAGGAGACATCAATCCCAGCCATGGCTGGGCTGCTGTGTTGGAGGGGAGATCCTTGACTACTTAGGGGTGGGAGGCCAACCAAGGGCCACAGATCCTGACTGGAGCAGGGGACTAGGGCCAGGTCTGCCTGTGTGCAGAGCAGGCACAGCGTCAGTGGGTTTACCATCCCCTGCAGCCCACCTTGGTCGTGGAGGAGGGGAGCAATATTTCCCAGCCATTGGCCTGAAAATAATTGGGCTGGTTCACAAAAATGTTAGTTCCAGCAGACTTCTTTGACCAGACACCTGCATTTACCAAGTCGTCATGTAGTGTGGGTTTTGGGAACTCACCCTCTAGTTCTGGCCCCCCTCCCTAAAACTTACCTCTGAGCCTTGCAAGAAAGCCTGGAGCCCAGTACGTATGTGAGTGGCATTTATCGTGGAGAGAGACTGAGCACTCCTCCGAGAAGGACCAAAGTGGGAACCCTGCAGGGAGCCCTCAGACACTTTTCCATGGCTCGAAAACTCAGCAACCATCCCAGACTCTCACACCCCACTCAGCCAAACCATCCCCACAGGTAACCTGATCAGCCCTCCTCAGCTTAGCCATGTAGCAGTTATCCATTGTTGCCCAAGCACGCTCCTGGCAGGGATCTTAGTATCCCTGCCATTCTCCCTACTTGCTTATTAAAATGTTTCAACCAACATGTTTCTTTCTGGGAGAAAAGGTCTGGCAAACCCTGTTTTCTCCATCACCTTTAATTTCTAGGGATGCTTAATGCCCCAGCCCCAACTTTGACCCTGGGGTGGGGGTGGGGCTCTCTGAACTTCAGAAAAGGAAGTAGAAACATGTGAAATCATCCATTTTCCAAGGAGAGTGAGGGCCAGAGAGCTAATGTCTTAAATTTGGGTGGCTCTGGGTAATGAATATATATATAAACACACACTCACCTATAATATTTATTAAAGAATGATTATGGACAGCAGTGCAAGGGTAGCTCGGTGTTAGAATTCTCACCTGTCATGCCGGAGACTCGGGTTCGATTCCTGGACCCTGGACATGTCAAAAAAAAAAGAGAATGATGACGTCTATTTCCAAGAGTCTACAGGAGAGAAGTAAATACTTCACCTTTCTGAGGTCTCGATTACATTTGGAAGCACAGGGCTCAAGGTGTGAAACCAGGACAAGGAGCAGAGGAGGGAGACCCCAGCCTCTTACTCTGGGTGGTGAGCTCCCCGGGTGGGGGCAGGTGGGGAGGAGGGAGTGGCTCTCCCAATGGCCCAGTCACCTCCCGACGCCTGAGAGGGTGCCTCTGTCCCAGAGCCCTAGACCTCTGGCTCAAGTAAAGGGGGGAATCCATGTGTGATGAGGTTCACCCACAAATGCATGGCCAGACCTTTCATGCACCAGATATATGTGTTACCAAGCCTTGACTTGGAAGGCTCATCCCGAGAACTGGCTGAGTAATTTAAATTCCAGCCATCTGGTTAGGTTTCCTCATGTAGAATAAGAGGCTGCCTAGTGTAGAAAGAATGATATCTGAGGTATATTTTGCAAATATTTAGCAACAAATCTCTAGCTGCCCCAGGTTCAAGCCTCATCTTGACAGGGATGTTAGATATTAAGGACGTGAATTTACTTTCTTTCTTTCCCATTTCAAGTAAGATTTTTCTTCTGGTCTTAAAGTAACATATGTTTGGTGGGAAAAAATAAATAGAAAACACATACAATAAAGTATGAAGAATGAAACAAAAAAAACACACAGAATTAATTTCTATTAGCAATTGTTCCATTTGTTTTTTCATGTAAGTGCATTTGTATTTACAAATCTGGCTTCATGTGGTATATTATAGTTTTATATCTAAGTTTTTTTCTCCCACCTAACAATGTATCATGAGAAAGTTCTGGTGTTAATCCTTTAAATATCCTTTGAAGTTAAGATTGTTATAGGTACGTAATGTTCCAAGCAACATCATTTCAAAAGAAAAGCTAGATTGACTATTTTATTACAAAAGAAAGTGCATTATTTTAAGTATTTCAAAGCATAGAAAAGGGTGTTAGAATAAAAATCAAAGAACCTCCTTCCAATCCCATTCTTTGAATGTCACCATTGATCACAGCTTGCTGTGATATTCTATACTTGCCAGGTCAATCTATAATGTACTTTCTTTATTGTTTACTGTTTCATGATTTGTCAACCATTCCCCTCCTGATGCACACCAGGCTATGGCCTGCTTTGTTGCTATAAAAATAATACAGTAAACCTTCCTGTACATATAAGTTTATGTACTAATAATTTTTCCTCTGTAGAAGAGGGTCAAAAGCTACGTGTATTTCTTATATTTAAATGTACAAAAGCCAGGTAAATTTCCAACAGATTAAAACCATTTAGATTCCCATCAGCATATTGTGATGACTTACTTCTGATTCCCTATAATATCTTATGACTTCAGAGATTCCTAGACATTCCAATAATGAGAACTTGGATGACGAGGATCTGTTTCTGGATTTTCTGGTCTGTTCTGTGCATTCATTTGTCTACCTTGGGCTAAAAAACATACTGTTCTAGTTGCAATAGTTTTGGTTTTTTTCCCCCACTCGCAGACATTTAATTTGAACTTCAAAATCATTTTAAATAGTAACAAAAAGAAAAAGATTTTCATTGAAACTGTTTTCAGTTGCATTAATTCATAAATTAATTTGGTTTAAAAATGGTTTATTAAAGAGTCTAAGTATTTCTATCCAGAATTATAGAATATCTTTCCCCCAGTTCTTGGTTTATATCCTTCAATAAAATTGGTAGCTTCCATCATTTGTCCTGCACCTTTTTAGTTCAATGTAATTTCTATGTATATTTTTCAATAGTTTCTGTTACTATTGAGGATAGTGTATTTTTTTTCTATTTATAACAGGTATTACCTCTAAGATTAGATTATGCTCTAGTTTCCTAGTGGTCTGTTTTGTCTCTGAAGCATGTGGGTTGACCATTTCATGATGGTGCCCTGCAAACACTAAGTTTAGTAAAGATTTGTTGAATATTGCATGCCTAAATAATTTGACACATTGGCAAATTATATTTCAGGGATACCAGAACAAATAATTCAAACTTGAATGGGAGAAGATAACTACTATTTACTGAGCTTCTCTCTTGGGCAAGCTAGAAATAAAATAATACTATTTTAATCAATAAAACATGTCAGATTTAGAGGGAATACTAAGTAACTAGTTGATTATTTTTTTCTTTCAACCTATATTTCAGCCATAGGGTGGCCCTGGTGTGATATGTTTTAAATTAAACATATTTCTATTGTTTTGGAAATAATAGATTTTTTTCACAACATTACGGCAAAAAGGGGCCTATTTACCTCCTCTGCAGAGTCATATTTAGACCTTTCTTGAGAGACGTTCAGGTGAATTATAACTGTTGGATTGTTAGAGGGTTCTTTGCAGAATCCTGTCACTGATCTTTGTTAAATGAGTACATTATTTAATGTGTACCTCAGCTTTCAGTTTCCTCAACAGTGAAATGAAAAGTTTGGGCCAACTAGTCTGAATCAAAATTTTCTGTAAGGGAAGCAGTATGATGACATGGTGACTTTGAAATTAGACACACCTGAGTTCAAATCCAATTCCTTAGTAAAGAGAATCCCTAAATAGAACCAAATGCATTTTGGAATTTAACATAAGATAAAAAGAGTACTTTGCACCAATGGATAAAAGGTTGGGTAAATATCTTGAAAAAGCAGAGTCAGATCTCTCCTCAGACTTTATACCAAATAAATTACAAATGGATCAAAGATTTATGTGTAACAAGGATATTCATTATAGCCTTGCTTGTAATGGCAAAAAATATAAAACCACCTAAATTTTCATCTTGAGGAGATTCTCTAAATAAATTAAGGTGCATTTGTACAGTGGAATACTATGCAGCTGTTAAAAAGAATGAGGCTATATCTCCAAGATAGATTTTAAGTGAATAAAGTAAGGGACAGAAGAGTGTGTCTAAAATACTACCATTTGTGGTTGTTTTATGACAGAGAGCTAGGGGAGGAGGGAGAAAATGTATTTGTATATGCATAGAAGATCTCTGGAAGATACACATGAGACTAAAAGTGAGGTTGCTTCTGGGGAGGGGAACTGGAGGCTGGAAGTGAGTTGGGGGGAGACTTCATTTTCATAATATACATATTTATGCCTTTTGGGTTATTTAACTAAGTGAATAGATAGCCTATTCAAAATGATACATTAAACTAAAGACACCTTGTTTTTTCATTAAAATGGAGTTCATCAAAATGTTAAAACAAATTCAGTTTGAAATAGTGGTAAATGAAAGCGAGGGGTAAGGGGTATGGTACATATAGTTTTTTTTTTCTCTATTATCATTTTATTTTTCTATTGTCTTTTTATTTCTTTTTCTAAATCGATGCAAATGTACTAAGAAATGATGAATATGCAACTACGTGATGATATTAAGAATTACTGATTATATATGTAGAATGGAATGATTTCTAAATGTTTTGTTTTTTTTTTTAATTAATAAAAAAAGTTAAAAAAATGGAGTTCATCAAACCTACTTCATAGGGCTTTTTTAAGGCCAAAATTAAATAGTGAGAGAGAACCTAGCATTGTGCCTGGCACACACGCAATAACTGTCACCCCTGTCCCTGCCTTCCCTTAACTCATCCAAACAGCCCAGAAAGTGCCTTCAAGTACAGATTTCTCTCTTGACATTCAGCTCAATGGAAGCAATAGTGAAAATCTGCTAAAGGGAAACACTTGGTCCTCTATAAATTAATGTTTTGTTTTTTTTTTTTATGCCTCCCTCATACCTACAGAATTCTCCCACCAAAACCAACCTCACCAACCCCTGTTACCCTCGGAATTATATTACCACCTTCCCTATGGGTGACATATTTAACAGCCTGTGCACATTAGACCTGAGCCCAGCAAGTTTTCACCCTGACGACGACATCACTTTTGAAGGAACTGGGGACCCACCCCTGTGCAGGGAAAAGGTGGCTGCCCTATTTGACTTCAGAGCTTGCCATGATCAAGAAGCTTGTTCCTTTGATGGAGTTTATCAGCCAAAAGTTAAAGGGCCATTTGTGGTAAGAGAAACCCCCACTGAAAATTTCCTTTTCCCCCCTTATCAAATGTTTATTGCTCACCTTTCTGTTTCTCTTCTGCTGACCTGTCTCCCATTCCCTATTCCCCCTTTCCATATTATATCCCATTCAGAAAACTAATTTCCTCTGTATTACTTACTTACAGGCTTTTGCAGGATTCTACTACACAGCCAGTGCTCTAAATCTTTCAGGTAGCTTTTCCTTGGATGCCTTTAACTCAAGCACCTGGAATTTCTGCTCACAGAATTGGAATCAGGTATTGAAAAAGAAAGGATCCATGTCAGTACAAAACAGTGTAGCAGGGTGTGCTCTGTGGGCATGTGAGTCCATGTGTATTCTGAATTTGGGCTTTATGCTGTTTTACTTTTCAATTGCATCTATAAAATGGGGGTAGAAAGGGAACCCAGCTCACACCCATGGCGTGGATTTATTCCCTAACCACATACACAGTGGCTTGAACAATGTTTGGCCCATAATACACACTGGATAAATTGTAAAGGTTACTATTACATGCTATTGTATAGTGATATTTAATTACTACTTATATAATTGTATTATTTTATAATATAGTAATTTTGTATTATTAAATTCCAGATTATATGATTCTTTAAAGTACCACAGCTGACCTAAGATTCTCTAAAATGTGCATTTTAAACCAGGCCTGCCTGCCCTGCCTTTCACATGCTTTGAACTCCTTTTCAGCTCCCGCTGCTGCTCCCAAGGTTTGATGAGGAATATGCCCGCTCCTACTGCTTCTCAGCTCACTATATATACCACTTGCTCGTAAATGGATACAGATTCACGGAGGAGACCTGGCCCCAAATAAGTTTTAAAAAAGAAGTAAGTCAAAGCACAAATTGTGTTCTCCTCTTCCTTTCAAAATAAAAGTTTTGTGCATGTGCATGGAAGAAATGTATGAGATAAAAGGTGTTGGTGATTTAAACTCCCTGGTGGACACTGACCAGAGTTTGATCACTTCTGAGCTTCTCAGGAGAAGAGATAGCAGAGAATTCAGAGATGATGAAAAGGATTTGAAGCCGAGAGCCAGCAGACTGTGACTCCTCCAAGGCAGGGACTTGTTTTAATATTTTTGTATTCTTTAGCACACAGACTAGAATATAGCAGCTGCTTGGTAAATGTTTGTTGAATAAATAAATGTTAAGTGCCTGAGACTTTTTTCCTGAAAAGATGCAGCAAATATAACTTAATACCTTTTAAGATGATAGTAATTAATTGCTCTCCATTTTATATAGATGTCAGAATAAGCTGTAAGCTTTAGAGCATGAGGAATTTATTTTAGCATTAAGAATTTCCTCTTTGAATGAGCCTGAGGTCTCTGATGTTACTAGAGAAGACTTAGGGTTTGGGGAGGATCTTCTTTGCTCAGGGTTACATACAGGGTATGTACATACAGGGTAGACTGTTAAGTGTCCAGAATGGTCTGAGACTAGAATCACAGCTGTTACCAGGTGATTTGGGGGGAAAGTAGCTTCTGGGCCCTGTTTTCAGGAGCGACTCAGCCTTGCAAATGTGTTCAGCCAACAATATGTTCTCCAGGTTCTGGGGGAGTTTTCTTGTTTCATGAATATCTGATGTGAAGCCTGAAGGATATAGGAGGCAGTCTGTTCAATACCAGCTTCAGCAATAACTAGATTAGACCAATCAATATCCAGCATAAGTCCTGTAACTGTCTACTTCTATATGAATAAAATTGAGTAATCTACAAAAAAACCAAGAATGTCTGGAGACATATAAGGACTGTTAACGGCATGTGCCCTCTAAACTTTGCTGTAATGAAACTGAGTACCAGTAAAGTACATTATACAAAGGGAGGATGGTTCTCCATTGAATACCAATTTGGGTGGATATAAAATTCTAGGTTTAAAGTCCCTTTCCTTTAATCACAAGGCATTTTATAGCTAGCCAAATTGGAATTCAAATGTGAAGGTATAAAATGACTTCAGAAGATTTGCCAAAAAAAGAATTACACTAAAATATTTTTGGAGAAAGTAATCACATATGAAGAGAAATAAATCCATGATATACTGTAAGAATATAGGAAGTAAGAGTAAATTATATTGTGACCTAAATTTTAAATTAAAAAAAGAAAACAAACATGAAAAGCAGAGAAAAGTTCATCCATAACAACCCAGAATTCAATGACAGATAATATCCAAAATGATGGGGCGAGGTAAGTAAGTGGTGGTTATAGGATACAGGGACATAAGAGTGGCCTAAAGTTCCCATCTTGTAAAGGAGGAGACACAGCTATCATTTTTAAGGCAATAAAGGACAAAAAAGAAAAATGGAAAAAATGGTACAAATTGAATATTAAAAGTAAGATGGTAAAAGAATTCCAAATAGACCAATAATTATAATAATCATAAATGGATTAAACTTACCAGTTAAAATGCAGATGTTGTCAAATTGGATTTAAAAAAGCAAGGTAATAGCTGCATATGAGAAATACTTATACTTGAAGCATAAGGACATGGAGAAGTTTAAAGTAAACTTAAAGTAAAAAATTAAAAAAGTTTTTTAATCTAGTAGCAAATACTACCCCTCCAAAAAAAAGCTGGTATCTAACAAAATAATCTTTAAGACAAAGAGCATCGATCAAGACATAGAGGGTCACAATTTAATGACAGAGTTCAATTCACTAAGGAGATTGCAGGTTTCCAACATTTATATAACTGTAACTACCAGAAAAAATAGAGTCTGTTTCCCATCTGGACTGATCCCCTGTACTTAGAACTAGTCCTGGGTTCAGTAAACCAGACATTGCCATGTTCCTTTTGCTACAGAGAAATTGTACTCTATTGTACTCTTGGACAATAGAAAAACTGTGCCTCCTTCACACTTGCCTGTGACAAGGTTATGAGGATTTAGTTCTTTTGACTGTTTTCTCTGCAGTGCTGGAGGTGGGATTCTTGAACCTCTGTGGTCACCGTGACCTGGGTTCTAGCCCGGTCTCTGCCACTGCATTTCTGAACTTGGGTGAGTCCTGTGACCTCCTTAGGCCATGGTTTCCTGTGGGAGTTTCATGAGGGTGACAGTGGTGTGCCCAGGTATATAATCCCTTATCCTTTGCCCTGCATTGAGAACTGAGCTATCTGTTTTACCCCACAGGTGGGGAACAGCAGCATTGCCTGGTCTCTTGGGTACATGCTCAGCCTGACCAACCAGATCCCAGCCGAAAGCTCCCTGATCTACCTGCCCCTGCAGCCACCTGTCTTTGTGGGCATCCTCTCCTTCTTCGCAGGGGTGGCCTTGCTGTGTCTGGCATTCCTTGTGTACCTGTGTGCAGTTTCCAGGATACATAGGAGCTCCCGGCATGCCTTCGACCACGCGGTAGATTCTGATTGAGCCTTGTGAAGCAACTTCTGGAGCCTGAGGGCTGTCTAGAGTCAGGGTGGGTGGTACCAGACAATGCAAGAAAAATGGCCACCTTCAAGAAACACAACTGAAGTTAATACATAGGGCATGTGCCTCTCAGTTATTGATTTCTGCCAAAGCACCTCTTGGGGAGGCCCTCAGATTGCTCCTTCAGAGATTCCACCACCTACCTGCTCATCTGCTAGGGAACAGAGGAAAGACAAGCTGTCAAGTTCAGGTTCTTTATTCCAATCCTCCCAGAGCAAGTAGAGGATATGATAGTTTGATGATGAAGAATTGACCTCAGGGCTCAGTTTCCATTGTCCCTCCTTCAGCATTCTTCTAGTTTAGAAACTGGTGGACAACCATTAAGACCATCTGACCCAGTCAGATGTCTCATTGTATGGGTTCCTCCCACCGGTTCTTAACTAAGATCTTCCTTGAACAGTCCCATAAACATTGATCTTCTTCAGATCTGTAAAATATAGTATCTGGGGAACAAAGACTCCTTTACCCCAAGGGAAGTAGCCACTGCCTGACTCTTGTCATGCAGGTAGAACCTGAAGCACAGAGATACACAGAGTCTCTCAGAAAATTTCAGGACATTTCTTAAGTGGAACACCCACTCAAGGTTCTGATCACTAGATTGCAACCTGTGAGTGTATCATTATCCCCATCTCCCCATCACAATGCTATGCCCTCCAATAAAACACATTTAGTCTTAGCAAGGTTACTGCATTCTGGATCATATTTCCTTTGCTAGACTTTGCTAGGGCTTCCTTACCATTGCTAGCACAGTGCATATATTTTGTCTGCTGTTTCTAGAAGTATACTTGATGTCATCATGAGACACCCTTACCTGTGACCTTCCCAGATTGTAGGCCTCTCGGCATAGCAGCCATAGGTTTTTATTTTTTAAAAAAGGAACTGCAGGAACCCCAAAGTGGGATGACAAAGAACTCTAGCAAGTACACCGATTACAAACTAAAACTGAACATTTCAGATTGCTGTTTGTGACATTGTCCATATATGGAATAAAGGACTAATTTTATTCTGGCTTACAGTGTGTGTGTCTGTTAACTTGCATATGACACTCTTTTTCTTAAGGATTCAAAGTATTATTTATAAGAGCAAAGCTTTAAATTAAGAAAATGTTTTCCCTAAAATTAAAAAATTATGCATTAATTTCACTGGCATTCTATAAAGTTCAAACTGCTTTCACTTTGTTAATCCTTTGGCAATAATTGAATCAAAATTTTTTTTGGTTGTTTGTTTTTGACATTCAAAGTCTCTGTCACAGAGAGCTGCTGAGAGCCCAATCTGCCAGCAGCAGAGACCAACACTGAGTCTCTGATATGGAACCATTCCCTGGGTGATCAGCCAACTACCTGGTGATAGAGTGATCACATTGGATGGCTTCCATCATGGAAGGGGCAGAACTGTGTTCTAACCGGAATAGACATTTACTCTGGATATGGATTTGCCTTTCCTGTATTTTTTCCAAAACTACTGTCCATGGGCTCACACAGTGCCTTATCCGCCATCAAGGCATTGCTTTTGATCTAGGAACTCACCCTCAGATCTGATTCTGTTCTTTTATATCCAACATTTACCAAAAATTTGCTCACATGGTCCTCCCTACCTAGACTGTGGGTTATCCTCCCACCATCCAAATAATAACATATTTCTCAAGGTCCAATTCAGGCTCTGTATCTTCTTCCCCCTTACACACACACACAATGATCTATCCCCTGGACCACTTTTTAAAATTCATGTGCATTAGTATATTGTTATTTATCTTTGTGTATCTATATAGCTTGCTTCTGAAAGATACTGTAGGCTACTCAAAGGCAAAGCCTTGTTATTCATCACTCATTTATTCATTAAACAGAACTCTAAGAAAAAACTACTAGGTGCTTGACACCATGCCAAGTGTAATCTTGTATTTGGATGAGTACTATGCATGTGGTAGATACCCAACACATTTGTAGAATGATGTGTCCATAAATGATTGAGGGGTGGGCAATGAACTATAGAGATATCAGATAAAAATAGCATTCAAAACACCAAGTCTGCAAGAGATTAAGGACATTTGTGCAGAAAAGAGGGCCAAAGCTCCACTAAGACAAGTACTAGTCAATGTTTCCAGCCCATTTGGGGATTTGGCATAAAATGATGAAATATTTTAGGTTTTGTAGCATACAGCAAAGAGTTCTTATCAGATGGATCATCTTGAAATCTGTAGTTCAAGTAATATACCTAGAACTACCATGGTCCCTATGACCTTACCTCCTGGTATTGCTTCTATGATTGTGTTGTTACATGGCAAAAGGGATTTGCAGGTATTATTAAGCCAACTAATCAGTTGACCTTAAAAAGTTATCTAGATAAAAGGATTAAAGGTCCTCATTCTTAAAGAAAAAAAAAAAAGAAGTTATCTAGGAATGTTTGATAAATAAAATTTTTTTGAATAGTTATTTAGATAGGCCTAACTCATTACATGAAAAGGCAGAGCATTTTCTCCAGAAGAAGAAATTAGAAGCATCTGAAGCATGGGAAGGATTCAGTGAGCCATCGCTGGTTTGAAGATGAGAGGGTCATGTAGATGAGAGTTGCTTTATGAGCCAACAGCCATTCCCAGCTAGCAGGCAGCAAGAAAATAGGGACCTTAGTCCAACAACTGCAATGAACTAAATTCTGCCAACAACCTGGATGAAACTGGAAGTGCATTTTTTCCCTAAAGCCTCCAAGATAAGAGCCCAACCCAATGACGCTTTAATTTTGGTCTCATGAGACCCTAAGCCAAGCACTTAGTTGAGCCCATCTGGATTTCTGACCAGTAAGTGGACGTTGTTTTAAGCTGATAAATTTGTGATGCAACAATTGAAAACTGATACAACTACAGAACTTCAAGCATCAAAGCTCCAATCAGAACAGGTCATTGCATTTGAAATATGTGGTGAAGATAAAAGTGATCAGGTATCATAGATATGACTGTCCCTCAAAATAACCATGCAATGTGGGGGAATGGTGAGAAAGAGGCAGAATTCAACTTTCCCCTTTGGAGAATTCCTGATATTCTTGCAAGCAGAATGAACAACAAAATCAGTAGGCCAAGACCTCAATCTTGGGGTTTGTTCATATGAACCTTATCCCTGCAAAGGATAGACTAAGTCTATTTAAAATTAGGACTAAGAGTCACCTCCGAGAGAACCTCTTTTGTTGCTCAGAGGTGGCCTCTCTCTCTCAGACAACATGGCAAACTCACCGCCCTCCCCCTCTCTATGTGGGACCTGACTCTCAGGGGTATAATCCTCCCTGGTAATGTAGGGCACAATCCTAGAATGAGCTGGGATTCAGCATCAAGGGATTGAGAAAAACTTTTCCACCAAAAGGAGGAAGAGTGAAATGAGACAAAATAAAGTGTCAGTGGCTGAGAGATTTCAGAGTCGAGAGGTTATCCTGGAGTTTATTCTTAACGCATGTATTAGTTTTTGTAATTCAGGTTAGACTTCTGTTCCCTTGACCTAGAACTCTTTTGTTTATACAGCTCCAACAAGAATTTTGTAGACTGCCCTTCTATTGTATTTCTAGGCACCCCATGACTTACTAGCCAATGCCACAAATCTCTGCGTGTCATATAATTTTGATGCCTCCTTTGAGTTTGTTGTCTATTATAATACCCACGTCTACCCTGTCTTTGGTGATTAAGTGCTGCCACCTGGCTTCTGCCAACTCGGGATCCTGTCATCCCCATTGTGTTTAAGGATTCCAGCTCAGTGACAGCAGTTCCTACAGTAATATCTGACCTACAGAGAAGTGCAACCACAGAGCTCTTGAGGGATGATGGTGCTAGTCTCACAAATTTATTTCTCACTGTTCTGGTAAAAGGTGCATCCTCTGGACATTCCTGGGGTGTAAGAGCAGGCTTTGCATGATAAATCCACTCTAACATTCCAATCTCTCTAAGCCTCTGGATCCCCTCATCTACATTATACCAGGGCAGTTCTGGCATTTCAACCTCAGGTAATGTTGGCCACCTTTTGATCCATGTTTCAACCAACCACCCAAACAAGCTGTTAACACCTTTTCTAACTGCTAGAGCTATACCACTGAATGCAGAATCTCTGCTTAGTGGGCCCATATCAATAAATTCAGTCTGATCCAGCCTTATATTCCTCCCACCATTATCCCACACTCTTAAAATCCATTGCCACACATATTCCCCTGATTTCTGTCTATATAAATTGGAAAACTCACACAGTTCTTTTGGAGTATAACGTACCTCCTCACGTGTGATACTTTGTACCTCACCTTTAGGGGCCTGTTGGGACTTTAGTCTAGTTATAGGTCTAGAAGAAATGAGGGGTGGTGGGGGTGGGTCATGAAAAGAATTAGAAATATCTTCCAAGCCATTTGCTTCAGGGCTTTCATTTGCAGTTTCATCTGGTGAAACAGGATTAATAACTCTAGGGCTAATCCCTTCAGGAGGAGGTTGGGTGGCCAATTCCTCAAGGCAGGCTGGAGGTGGGGCAGCTATGTCCTCAGGGCAGACTATTACAGGGTTATCTAAAGAAGGCTCAGCATGGTCTAGGGTTTCAACCTCACCCCCAACATCATTATCAATCCATATGTCACCATCCCATTTTTCAGGGTCCCACTCCTTTCCAATCAATGCCCTCACTTTAACGGCAGACACCATGCAAGACTGAGATTTCAGTTTACGTTGTAAAGTTGCTACTCTAACAATAAGATTCTGAGTCTGATTTTCAGAGATCTCAAGTCTACGGCTACAGGAAATAAAATTTTCCTTCAGGATACTCATAGAAACCTCTACATCTTTCAGACGGCACTTAAGCTTCTTGTTTGAAGCCTTAAGCCCATCCCTTTCACCCTTTAATGTAGACAGTGTATCTAACAACAACCAACCAACATCTCTATAACTCTTATTTCTACAAAACTCTGTAAAGGTGTCAAAAACATTATCCCCCAGAGTCTGGCTTCGTACAAGCGAAGCATTAGGAGAATCAAATGATGATATTTTGACTATCTCCTTTGCCAACTCAGTCCATGGATTGGGAGTGTCATTCTGATTACGGGAATCAGAGTCCTTAGTGTCTCTGAGCCCAGTCAGAGTAGAAAACCATTCATAAAAACCCATTTTTAAGATTCTGTTCCTTAAGAACCACTCCCGGTACCAAGATGTATTAGTTAGGGTTCTCTAGAGAAACAGAATCAACAGGGAACACTTGCAAATATAAAATTTATGAAAGTGTCTCATGTGACGGTAGGAATGCAGAGTCCAAAATCCACAGGGCAGGCTGCGAAGCCGACGACTCCAATGGATGGCCTGGATGAACTCCACAGGAGAGGCTCACCAGCCAAAGCAGGAATGCAACCTGTCTCCTCTGAGTCCTCCTTAAAAGGCTTCCCATGATTGGATTTAGCATCACTAATTGCAGAAGACACTCCCCTTTGGCTGATTACAAATGGAATCAGCTGTGGATGTAGCTGACGTGATCATGACCTAATCCTATGAAATGTCCTCATTGCAACAGACAGGCCAGCACTTGCCCAATCAGATGAACAGGTACCACAACTTGGCCAAGTTGACACCTGTCCCTAACCATGACAACGCATTTTATAGATATCCCCTCTTTAGTTTAAGGTATTTTAGAGAGGCTAGAGGGAAGTGCCTGAAACTGTAGAGCTGTGTTCCAGTACCCATGCTTCTTGAAGATGATTGTATAATGATATAGCTTTTGCAAAGTGACTATGTGATTGTGAAAACCTTGTGTTTGATGCTCCTTTTATCTACGATATTGACAGATAAGTAAAAAATATGGATTAAAAATAAATAATAGGGGGAACAAATGTTAAAATAAATCGAGTAGACTGAAATATTAGTGAACAATGAAAGGGACTGGTAAGGGTTATAGAAAAAAATAGAAGAAACAAAGGTGGATGGAAATACTAGTAGTCAACGAGAGGGAGGGGTGAGGGGTATAGTATGTGTGTTTTTTCTTTTTTACTTCTTTTTCTGGAGTGATGCAAATGTTCTAAAAAATTATCATGGTGATGAATATATTACTATATGATGATATTGTGAGGTCCTGATTGTATACAATACATGGAATGTTTGTACGTTAAGAATGTTCATGTTTGTATGTTGTTTGGGCTTGATAGTACAAAATAAATTAAATTAAGAAAAAATAACCATGCAAGAAAGATACGGGCCCAGAGGTAAAATAACTTACCAACCTCACCCACTAATAAATGTTTGCAGAGATAGGGATTGGGAGTTGAGAATCTGGCCTGGTGAACTCAAAGCCCTTGATCCTCCATTAGAACACATTGCCTTTTACATAGAAAGGCGGTATTGTGTGGTAGTTAAGAATTTTGTAGTCCCACCTATCCATTCATACAGAGGCACCTGTTTATGACAGAGGTGTCCCTTCAGAGCAGTGGGGAAAAGATGTGGAACAACTGAATAGTCATATGAGAAAAAAAAAGAAATTGGACTCTTTCCTCACACTTTTGGTAGAAATCAATTCCAGGCAGGTTAAAGACCTATTTGTGAAAGATAAGCCTATAAAGGTTTTAGAAGAGAATACTGGAGAAAATTAACCATGAGAGAAAAATTGGCATTTTTGATTACACTAAAATTAAGAACTTCTGTTCATCAAAAACACCATAAAAAGAGTAAAAAGACATGCCACAGAATGGAACTAGATGTTTACAATGCATATAACCAATAAAGAACTAGTTTTCAAATTATATAAAGAACTACAAATCAATGACAAAAAGGCAGAAATCCAATTTGTCTAATAAAATTGGCAATTCCAGTCCAGGATATAAACCTTAGAGATATGTGTTCTTATGTACACCAGAATTCATGTGTAATGAGGTTCTTAGCGTCAACTTTGATGCCTGTCAATAATAAAATGGATGAATAAATAGTGATATATCTGTTCTAGAAAATACCAAACAGCAGTGAGAACAAGGGAGCTACCAGATACATGCTTGATATAGATAGCTTTTATGAACAACATATTGAGTATAAAAAGAAAATTACTATATATATAGTATAATTCCATTTATATGAAGTTCAAAAATAGGTAAAACTAAACACAGAAGGTAAAACTTCTAAAGAAAAGTAAAATGATTACTCTAAGTTTGGGGCAGTTGGGGCTTGCGTTTGGAAAGGGATAAATGGACTTCTAGGGTGACAGTGATGTTCTATAACTAAGTAGTAGTTTAGGTGTTCCCTTTATTCAACCATTTATGCACGTTCATATGACACTTAATAAAATTACAGATCTGGGTTAACAATATGCCATCTTTGCTACCGCTGTGATCTTCATAAAGACTCTCAACATCTTTAAGCTTTAACTTCCTCATACATAAAATGGGGATAATACTCAACTTGCAGAATAGTTATAAGAAAAGATAAATATAGCATTTAACCATTGCCTGGCAGAATAAAGCCAATAATGCAACAAATCAAAGTTTTTAAAGTATTTACTTCACTTATTCATCCATTCGCTCATCCTACATTTACTGAAAGTCTACTATGTGCCAAGACTGAGCTAAGTGACAGAAGTTACAATTATGGGAATACTTATAACTTATTTCCTCTTGGAATGCATGAGACATGAAGGCCCTCTGCTGGAGCCATGGGGAATATCCTTCCAAGGTTTAATTAAAGATGCTGAAAAAAAAAACTAAAAATAATGTTTTAATATAAAATCATGAGACAATTGTATCTGAACATCTGACTATTTGATGATGTCAGGAATCAAGGATTACTGTTCATTTTTGTGTAGGTGAGTTAATGGTAAGGTAGATGGTTATGTTTTGTTTTTAAAGAATCCTTATCATTTAGACACTTGCTGAACTATTTCCAGATGTATCTAGTGTATCAGTCACAGAAACAGAACCAGTAGGAGATACATATTAAGAGATTTATTGCAAGGAATTGGCTTACCTGATTGTGGGGCCTGGCTAGGCAAGCCCAAAATCTGTAGTGCAGGTGGTCATTAAGGGCAGGCTGGAACTCTTGGGCAGGAACTGAAGCTGCAGTCCACAGGCAGATCTGTAATTGTGGTGGAACTGACAAAAGAACCATCAAAAAAATGAAAAAGAGGCTGCTGATATGGGAGGAGGCCTCTTCAAGTATGCCTGGGTCCTGGATAAACTGAAAGCTAAGCATGATTCTGGATCACCACTGATATCTTCCTATGAAAATCTGAGACTGGCATTTGTTATGTGACCATCACTGGCGAATGAGGACAGAGACTTGATTAAAAACATGATTATAGGCACATCTCAGGCTGTCTTGATTGTTGCTGACAATGTTGGTGAATTTAAAGCTGGTATATAGAAGAATGAGCAGGCCCGATAGCATGCCCCTCTGGCTTACAGACCGGGTATGAAACAAATAATTGGTGTTAACAAAATGGACTCCACTAAGCTATCCTACAGTCAGAAGAGATATGAGAAAATCACTAAGGGAGTCAGCACCTACATTAAGAAAACTGGCTCCAACCCTGATACAGTATAGCATTTGTGCCAATTCCTGGATGCAATGGTGACAGCATACTGGAGCCAAACACTAACATGCCTTGGTTCCAGGAGTGGAAAACAACCTGAAGGATCGCAATTCCATTGGAACCAAGCCGCTTGAAGTTCTTCATGGCATACTGCCACCTACTTGTCCAGCTACAAGCCCTTGTGTCTTCCCCTCCAGGATGTCTCCAAAATTGGTGGTATTGGTCTGTTCCTATGGGCTGAGCAGAGACTGGTGTTCTCAGACTAGGGATGTTGGTCACCTTTGCTCAATTGTTATTGATAAAACATTACTTCAGCTATGTAATGTTGAAGTAAATGCAACGTGAAGCTTTGAGTGAAGCTTTTTCTGGGGACAATGTAGGCTTCAATGTCAAGAACGGGCTTATAAAGGATGTTTGCTGAGGCAATGTGGCTGATGACAGCAAAAATGATCCACCAAGGAAGCAGCTGGTTTCTCTGCTCAGGTGATTATCCTGAATCATCCAGGCCCTCCCTGCTGGGTTGTTACACAGCTCACATTGCTTGCAAGTTTGCTGAGCTAAAGGAGAAGATTCATCACTACTCTGGGAAGAAGCTGGAAGCTGGCCCCAAATTTCTGAAATCTGGTAATACTGCCATCGTTGATAGGGATCCTGGCAAGCTCATGTGTGTTGAGAGCTTCTCTGACCGTCCTCTTTGGAGTCATTTTGCTGTTCCTGATGTGAGACAGTTGCTGAAAGTGTCATCAAGGCAGTGGACAAAGGCTGCTGGAGCTGGCAAGGTCACTGAATCTACACTGAAAGCTCAGAAGGCTAAATGAATATTACCCATAACACTTGCCACACCAGTCTTAGTGGTGGAAGAATGGTCTCAGAACTGTTTGCCTCAACTGGCTACTTAAATTTTATAGTAAAAGACTGGTTAATGATAACAGTGCATTGTAAAATTTACCTTCAGAAGGAAAAGAATGTTTTGTGGCCCATTTGTTTTGTGTGGCAGTTTTAAGTTACTAGTTTTAAAAATCAGTACTTTTTAAAATATTTTTATTGATAAAACTGATACAAATACTTTTTTAAAAATTTATTTTATTTATTCAATATACCAACATACAAACATATTCTTACCATATGATCTTTTCATTCTACACATATAATCAGTAATTCACAATATCATCATCATGATCATTTCTTAGAACATTTGCATCAATTCAGAAGAGAAATAAAAAGAAAACAGAAAAAAAACATACATACCATACCTCTTACCTCTTCCTTTCATTGATGACTAGCATTTCAATCTACTAAATTTATTTTAACATTTGTTCCCCCTATTACTTATTTATTTTTATTCCATATGTTTTACTCATCCATCCATAAGGTAGATAAAAGAAGCACCAGACACAAGGTTTTCACAATCACACAATCACATTGCAAAAGCTATATCACTATATGCAAACAGTCTTAATACACAAACATTTCATACATGGTGTACAGTCAATGGCTCACAATATCATCACATAGTTGTGTATTCATCACCATGATAATTTTTTTGTATATTTGCGTCACTCCAGAAAAAGAAATTAAAAAGAAAAAAGAAAAAATTCATACACACCATGCCCCTTACCCTTCCCTCTCATTGCCCACTAGTATTTCCATCTACCCAATATATTTTAACCTTTGTCCCCCCTATTATGTATTTATTTATTGGCAAGTGCAGGGTCCAGGAATCAAACCCAGGTTTCCTGCATGGCGGGCAAGAATTCTACCACTGAATTACCCTTGCACTGCCGTTCCCCCCCATTATTTATGTTTTATCCGTATTTTTTACTTATCTGTCCATACTTTAGATAAAAGGAGCATCAAACACAAGGTCTTTACAATTACAGAGTCACATTGTGAAAGCTGTATTGTTACACAATCATCTTCAAGAAACAAGGCTACTGGAATGCAGCTCTACAGTTTCAGGCACTTTCCTATAGCCACTCCAATACAAAAACCAGTACTTTTTACATGGAAACAACCTGACTAAAAATCTGTTAGGATTTTCAGGCCCACTAAAGCAAAGTTTAATGAGAAACCTGTGTCTTCTTTTGAAAGGTCAACCCTGAATAGCTTAGGCAAAAGACTTAGAGTTGCCTGTTATCTATTTTTGGCGTTCCATCTGCTGAAATCTGATAAGAATTTGATAGTTTGGGGTTATCAAATTTTTTAGGGCAGGAATTGAGGTGTTTTTTTTACCTGTGGCTTAGGGTAGGAATCCTTACTTAAGCTGATACAAGTATTGAGTAAAAAGCTCATGGGAATGATTGTCATTTGCAACACCTGGTTAGGACAGAAAAGCAAAGCGTAACTTGTAATGTTCATAAGCTATCTTATAAGAAGGACATGTTTGATAATAAAGGCACCATGTGTTGTATATAGAATTTAAATTTAGTATAGTTATATTAATATTGAGTAAATTTGATCCTAATTGTATCTGGAATCTAGGAAAAATAAAGTTACTAGAAAGTGAAAAAAATTTTAAATATACTTTAAAATACACTCAGAATCTCACTGCTTCATATTTTATATATTTCTGTATCTTTTTATCTACACATTTTTACATGGGTAAGATTATGCTAGACAGAATTTTATATTTTACTTCTTTCATAACATCATACCATTAGCACTTTTCCTGACTCATTAAGGTGATTGCTATTTTATGCTAGTAGGTATAAGAAAGTCTTTTCTGATAAGGTGACTTTGAAAAGACTTGAAGTGAAGGAGTCAGGCATTTGAAAATCTGGTTGAAGAGCATTCTAAGCAAAGGAAACAGCTTATGAGTCTACCCCGAGGTAGAAAGTTGTTTGAGGTCTGACAGGGAGGCCATCTGATTGCAGCTGAATGAACAATTGGAAGAGTAGCAAGAGATGAGAATAGAGAGTTAACAGGAAGTAGACTATGCAAGGGGGAGCCACTGGATGATTCTAAACAAAGAAGGGACAACTTGCTTTTGTTTTAATGGGTTTACTCTCTAGCATCAATGAGAAAAATAAATGAAGGAAGCAGAGAGATCAGTTAGAAGGTGGTCGGAATAATCCAGGCTTGGATGAGGGGGTGGCAATAGAAACTATGAGCTATGGTCAGATACTGCATATATTTGATAGTAGAGCCAATAAGATTTGTTTATGGATATATATGGAGTGGGAGGAAAGAATGCCTGCTATCACCATTGCTATTCAGTATTGGACTGGAAGTGCTAGCTAGAGCAATTTGGTAAGAAAAAGAAATAAAATACAACCAAATTGGGAAAGAATAAGTAAAGCTATCCCTAGTTGCAGATGATATGACCTCATATAAAGAAAATTCAAGAGAATCTGCAAGACTGTTAATAGAACTAATAAACAAATTCAGTAAAGCAGTGGGGTACAAGATCAATATATAAAAATTCCCGTACTGTTTTTTATATACCAGCAATGAACAATTCACAAATGCAATCAAGAACAGTTCCATTTAAAATCACAACTAAAAGAATCAAATATCTATGAATAAATTTAACCAAGAATGAAAGGACTTGTATACTGAAAACTACAAATCACTACTGAAAGAAATTAAAGAAGACCTCATGGATTGGAAGACTTATTATCATTAAGATGTCAATATTATCTAAATTGATTAACAGATTTAATGAAATTTCAATAATTTTCTTTGAAGAAATAGTAAAGCTATCAAATTAATTTGGAAGGGGAAGGTACCTTGAATCACCAAAGCCATCTTGAAAAAGAAAATCAAAGTTGGAGGGCTCACACTTCCCAATTTAAAAACTTATTACAAAACTACAGTAATCAAACCAGCATGGTATTGGTTGTTAAATAAAAATAAAATAGCCACCTGCCAGGAGTGGCCCCCCTTTCCAAGACATTGCAGGAATATTTTTAAAGAGAAAAACTGACCAAGGATGGGCCTTTCCATGAGATGATTGGCTGGTCTGGATCTGGTAAGGAAAGCCTGTTAAACGTGTGCATATATACCATCTATTGTAACCTGCCAAACCCCAACCAGGACCAT
Organism: Tamandua tetradactyla; assembly: GCF_023851605.1. Lineage (NCBI taxonomy): Eukaryota > Metazoa > Chordata > Mammalia > Pilosa > Myrmecophagidae > Tamandua > Tamandua tetradactyla. The sequence continues at coordinate 46,845,624 of NC_135341.1, read as the reverse complement.
TCCGGTCAATCCTAAAGAACATTTAGGGCAATGTATAAGATTCCACAAGGGTTCCATGCACTCGAATAACTTTCCAGAAACCTACAACCTCCAGATGGGCCCCTGAACCAGATAAGTCCTGAAACCTAGAAGGCCCAGCCTCTCCAGAACATCAGGTAGTTTCATCTCCCTACCCCATGACAGACTCTTTCAATATGAAAAATTTAGAATTGCCACAGCCCAAACACCCCTAAAGAGAGGGATGGAAAGATCAAAGGTGATGGTGGAGTTATACAGTGAAGATAGGATTTAACAAATGAAAATGAATGCTGAATCATTAAATTGATATCACTTTTAATCTCCAGTATCTTAGAGCAGCTAGAAGTAAAAACCTAAAATTATGGAATTGTAACCCATGTCAAACTCTGAAATATGTTCTACAACTAATTGTGGTACTGTGCTTTGAAATATGTTGCTTTTTTGTATATATGTTATTTTTCAAAAAAAAGAAGGAAAAAAGTCGATTGTGATGATAAAAAATATTTAAGTCTTCTAGCCTCTTATATTCTAGAGTAGCTAGAAGGAAAAATCTGAGAGGATCGTATGGTAGCCCATGACAAACTCTGGGATCTGTCCTTTAACTACTTGTTGAAGAGTGCTTTGAAAACTATTGCTTTTTTCTTCCATTGCTTTGTATATATGTTATACTATACAATAAAAAAGTTTAAAAAAGAAAAGTGTGTGCGTATATCACACTAATCAATGTATACCTGTTCCCCACTTTATAAGATTCCCCCTGCGTAAAATGGAAACACCACATCAGCAGATCAACACTTCCTCACCTGCTTCTACACTGGTCCTACATAAGCTCCCCCATTCCACCCCCTTAGCAAAGTTCAGTTCTCTTTTCTGAATGGGGTGCTCCCTGATTCATAAATTGCTGAATAAATGTGTGAGATCTAAATTTTCATGTTGTTAAAATGTTTTTCACTTATCCTGGCACAAGAACAGCCATACAGACCATATGGAATCAAACTGAGAATTTAGAAAAAACTCACAGATCCTTGGCCAATTGATTTTTTACAAGGAAGTCAAGTCAATGGGGAAAGTATAGTCTCTTCAACAAATAGTGTGTGGAATGGCATATCTGCATGAAAATAATTAAAGTGGACCCCTACCTCACTCTATATACAAACAATAAATTCAAAATGGATCAATGACCTAAATTTAAGAGCTATGGCTATTAAAATCTTAGAAGCAAACAGTGAGAAATCCCTACAGCACTTTTTCTTAGGCAATGGATTCCTAGACTTTACACTGTACATATAAGCAGCCAAAGGGAAAATTAGATAATTTAGACTTCATCAAAATTAAAAACTTTTTTGTATCAAAAGACTTCATCATGAAAAAAAAAAAACCCTAGAGAACAAAGGTTTACTTTCCAGGGTTTATAAAAAAATCTTATGTATCAATAACAAAAAGACAAACAGCTTAATAAAAAAATAGGACTTGAATAGACATTTTTCCAAGGAAGATCTACAAATGGTCAAGACACACATGAAAAGATGGTGAAACATCATTAGCCATTAAGGAAATGCAAGCCAAAACCACAGTGAGATACCACTTCACACCCACTAATATGGAAGCTATTAAAAAAAAACAAAACGAAGTATTGGAGAGGATGTGGAGAAACAGAAACACTCCATTAGTAGAACTGAAAATCGTGAGGCCGCTGTGGAAATTAATTTGGCAGTTCCTCAGAAAGCTAAGTATAGAATTACTATATGACCCAGAATTCCCACTTCTAGAACTATACTTAAAAGAATAGAAAGCAGGGAGTTGAACAGATATTTGCACACCAATGTTCATAATGGCATTATTCACAATTGCCAAAAGGTAGAAGCAATTTAAATGTCCATCAACAGATGTATGGATAAGCAAAATGCATATATGTGTGTGTGTGCATGTGTGCGTAATAGAACATTATGCAGTCATGAAAAGGGACAAAGTTCGCAAAATGCATATATGTGTGTGTGTGTAATAGAACATTATGCAGCCATGAAAAGGGACAAAGTTCTGATACATGCGACAACATGGATGAAACTTGAAGACATCATATTGTGTGAAATAAACTAGACACAAAAGGATAAATATTGTATGATCTTACTGATAAGAAATAATTAGAATAAGCAAGTTCATAGAGTCCGAAAGTAGACTTAAGGTTACCAGGAGCTGGGGAGGGGGTAAGAAATGAGGTTTAAAGCTTAACTGGTACAGAGTTTCTGCTGGGTGTTGTTTCAGTTTGCTAAAGCTTCCAGAATTATATATACCAGAAATGGATTGGCTTTTACAAAGGGGATTTATTAGTTACACATTTATACTACTAAAGCCGAGAAAATGTTCAAATTAAGGCACCACGAAGAGGAAATCTTCTTAGAAGAAAGGCAGCTGGTATCTGGGGAAGGCATGTGGCAACATTTGCAGTCCCTATCTCCAAGTTTCTTATTTCAAACTGCTCTCTCAGCTCCTGTGGGTCCTTCTGACTTCTGGGGCATTTTTTTTCTCTCTTAGCATCTTTGAGCTCTCTCTTATAATCGGCTCCAGTAAAAGATTAAGACCCATCTTGAATTGGCTGTGTCGCATCTCCACGGAAACACCTAATCAAAAGTCCCACCCACAATAGGTCTACACCCACAAGAATGAATTAAAATAGCATGGGGTATATATCAGTTTCAAACCAGCACAGAAGTGATGGAAAAGTTTTGGTAATGGTCAATGGTGATGGTAGTACTACACTGTGAATGTAATTAACAATACTGAATTATATATTTGAATGCGGTTAAAGGGGGAAATTTTAGGTTGTATGTATGTATGTATGTATGTATGTATGTGTGTATGTGTGTGTGTGTGTGTGTGTGTGTGTGTGTACATATAAAACTGAAAACAAAACACCACAATGAGATAATGCCTCACATCCACTAGAATGGCTATTTTTTTTCCCCTTTCTTTGCATGGGCAGGCATCGGAAATTGAACCGAGTCTCCAGCATGGTAGGCAAGAATTCTGCCACCAAGCCTCCATTACACTACCCTAGAATGGTTATTATTTTCAAAAACAGAAAAAAGTAAGTGCTGACAAGGATACATAGACATAGAAACCCTCATATATTTCATACATATGATGGAATATTATGCAGCATTAAGATGAAATGACGTCCTGAAGCACATGACAAGATGGCTGAAACTAGAGACATAATGCTGAGTGAAATAAGCCAGACACAAAAGATTAGATACTATATAATTTTGCTTTTACGATCATAGTAAAGTCAGAGGCTTATAATACAGAATGTGGGGAACCTAGAGATATACAGAAGCTAGAGATGGGTGAATGGTTAGCTAAAGAGGTTAAACTTAAATGTAGGAGAATAGATAGATGTGAAGGCCGTTCACCAGTGGGTCTATATTGCCACAGTGAAGGTGAATATGATTGAAAGGGGTTGTATAGAGCCATGTATCCCACCAATTAACACTAGAAATATAAATAAATTCTTGTATGAACTACTTCAAAGGTATGAATCTTGTACAAAGAGTTTATAATTTCAGGGGATGGGGGAGAACTACCACTGCATGCTATGGACTATGCGTAACAGGAGGACATCAACAGTACCACAGCAATACCAGAGATAAATAACGGGGTGGGGGGGGGGGGACAACAGTTAAAGAAAGGTTTGGATTTTCTATTTGGTAAGTGTTCTGGTTTGAAAGGATTATGTGGCCTAGAAAAGCCATGTTTTTTTTTTTTAATCTTGCTCCATCTTGTGGAAGCAGACATTTCTTTTAATCTCTATTCAGTACTATAGTTTGGAAACTTGGTTAGATTATCTCCACAGAGATACGCACCTAATTGTGGGTGTTAACATTTGATTAGAGCAAAACATGAGTCCACCCATTCCAGGTGGGTCTTGATAACTTTACTGGAATCCTTCAAGAAGGAACCATTTTGGAAAACACTTCAGAGCCACGAGAACCATGAGAGTCCATGCAGCCTTTGGAGATCGAGAAGGAAAATGCCCCCCTGGGAAGCTTCATAAAACAAGAAGCCTGGAGAGAAAGCAAGCAGACATCACCATGTTCACCATGTATCTTTTCAATTGAGAGAGAAATCCTGAACTTTATCAGCCTTGCTTGAGTGAAGGTAACTTCTTGGTGGTACCTTAATTTGGACATTTTTATAGATATGCTTTAGTTGGGACATCTTTATGGCCTTAGAATTGTAAATAGCACCTTAATAAACTCCCCTTTTTAAAAGTCATTCAGTTTCTGGCATATTGAATTCCAGCAACTAGCAAACTAGAACAGCGAGGGTGTGTTTATCAGTTATTTTTCTCTTGAAAGCAATGAAAATTGTCCAAAATTTAGAGTGTTGATGGACTGTTGATTTTGGACATTATACATGATGCCCAATGGATAAAGGAGGCTGAAGGATACACTGACTGAGAAGTAGAATGATGAACGTGGTATATACATATAATCAAATATTGTGATGCTACCGAAAGGAACAAAGTTGTGAGGCATGCAACATTGTGAATGAACCTGTGGGATATTATATGATGCAAAATAAGTCAGAAACAAAAGAGCAAATATTGTATGGTCTCATTTAGAAAATTGGGGCCTAGATTGTAAGCTCTTATAGCAGTCACATTTAGTCTAGAGCAGTAATGGTTATTTCTAGAATTTGAGAGGTTGTGCTATTTATATATAAACTGAACATGTGTGACACCTAAGACTCAGAGTAGGAGTTCTGTAGTTCTGAAGGTCACATTGCCATATGCAACAACTGTTAAAGAAACTGAAAAAGAGATCAGTATTCAATTAAAGATAAAAATGAAGCTGATCTGGTCAGGACCAATGTGAATCAGAATACAGAGGTAAGGAAACATTATCTGTATTTTAGAACTTCACCTACTCTATGAGACCAAAGGAAGAGAGATTTATTTTGTCCAGAAGCTAAGTTTTCTGCAGCACATACTCTAATTCAACTTGTTTGGATAGATCATTTAAACAACCCAAACACAGGGAGCCCAGAATGGGAATGAAGGCTTGTAATTTTGTACAATTAATGTAATGCCCAGATACATCTCAGAGTATTTTGAGCAGATAATTAGAAAGTATTGGCAAAGTCCCTGGAGGGATGGGAGAAAAACATGGAATTATTAAATTTTACCTCTGGGGAAACCCTGATACTGTCTCAAACATTAAGGACTCCCAAGTCTATACTGATCTTGAGGTTTGCTCTTGTGAAGTTTATGTAGTGAAGAATCTTAGTGTGTTAGTCAGGATACTCTAGAAAAATAAACTGATAGGAGAGACCTTTAAATATGAGGTTTACAAAGGTGTCTCAACAACCGTGGGAATGGAAGAGTCCAAAATCTGTAGGGGAGGCTGTGAAGCTGGTAGTTCCAATGAAGGGTCTGGACAAATTCCACAGGAGCAGCTCACTGACTGAAGAAGCAGTGAGTCTCTCTTTTCAAAATCCTTCAACTGATTGGATTATCTCATTGTTGGGAGACAGCACCTCAGTTGATTGCAGATACAGTCAGCAACAGACGCAATCAACTGACTGATGATTTAATACACCACCCTTTCAGTTTATTAACCAGCCATGAAATATTCTTGCAGCAATGGTCAGGCTACTGCTTGCCTGACCAGACAACAGGGCACAATCATTTGGCCAAGTTGACACCAGAACCTAACCATCACACTTAACCTATCTATAGTTATGCCTTAAAGTTACTTCCAGAGGACCTCTTTTGTTGCTCAAGTGTGGCCTCTACTCTCTAAGCCCAACTCTGAAAGTGAAATCATTACCCTCCCCTCTGTGGGACATAACATCCAGGGGTGAAAATCTCCCTGGCAATGTGTGATATGACTTCCAGGGATGAGCTTGGCCCTGCCACTGTGGAATTGACAAGACATTCCTGACCAAAAGGGGAATAAGAAGTTTAACAAATAGGGTGGGCCACGGTGGCTCAGCAGGCACGAATGCTTACCTGCCATGCCAGAGGACCCGGGTTCGATTCCCGGTGCCTGCCCATGTAAAAAAAAAAAAAAAAAAAAAAAAGAAGTATAGCAAATAAAGTATCAGTGGCTGAGAGAGTTCAAGTAGAGTTAAGAGGCTACTCTGGAGGCTTCTCTTATGCAAGCTTCAACTAGACATTACTACTTAACATGGTTTGCCAAACCCCAACCAAAACCATTCCTGTCAACCCTAAAGAACACCGAGGGCTTTTCTGAGATTCTGCAATTTCCATGCGCTATTATACATTGCAGAAACCTACAACCTCCAAATGGGTTTCCAGGCCAGCTAAGTCCTGAAACCCAGAGGGGTCAGCCTCTCCAGAACATCAACTAGTTCTATCCCCCTATCTCATATTATCAATACCTCTTTCCAACATGAAAAAGTTAGACTCGACAGTCCAAATACCCCTAAAGATTGGGAGAAAGATAAAAGGAGAAGGTGGAATTACAATAGAGAAGATAGAATTTGATCAATGAGTATGATTACTGAATCATTATACTGATATTTCTTTTAGTCTCTGGTGTCTTAGAGCAGCTAAAAGTAAAACCTGAAGTTGTGGAACTGTAACCCATACCAAACTCTGAAATCTGTCCTACAACTAATTGTTGTGGTATGCTTTGAATTTATTGCTATTTTGTATATGTTATTTTTCAAATAAAAAAATTGTATATGTACTGTAAGCTTAATATTTTATTTCATTTTTTGTAAGTTTAATATTAATATTAAAGCTCTTAAACTTGAAAATTGTACTTAAGGTAATTACATAAGTGAGTATCTTTGTACATGGAAGTTTTATGTGTTCAAGGATTATGATGCATTCAACCTGCCCTCACAGAAAGTAGATAAATAGGTAGATGATGATGATGATGATGATGATGATGAAGATACATAGGTGAAAGGAAGGAAGGGAGGGAGGAAGGGAGAAAATGAAAAGAGAAGAGAAGAAAGATTCTGCAAACATGGCAAAAATGTTAAAATTAGTAGATCTGTGGGTATTGGGGGGCATACTGGAGTTGTCTATACGAGAGTTATATTATTTTTTGCAAATGTCATGTAGTTTGAAGTTATTTCAAAATCAAAACTTTAAGGAAAAAAATCTAAGTATTTTACTCCATGGAAATCATACTTTAATTTTTAAGAGAAAAGGAAAAGAGTAATCTGAATTTCATAAAAAGGAAAAGACAAGAGAAAAAAAAAGTCTTAAGATATCTAATCTGAACTCACTACTGCCAACATTCACAGGTGTGTACTACTCAATATGTTTATTTTTGCTTTTTCCATAGTAGTAGTACTAGAACTTCCATTTTTTAGCAAGGGACATAGCCATACAGAAAAAGAGAGTATATTTCCCAGAAGTGTTTGTAGATAGGTGTGGAAACAAGGCTGGGTTCTGGCCAAAAGGAAGGAAACAGAAGTTTTCCTGAGATGGCTAACAGAACTCTTCCCGAGAAGACAGTGGACAACACTCTCTGCCTTCTACTATCCTGCTGCCTCTGGGTCACAGCAAGAGCTACTGGCTTTGGATAGTGAGAATAAGGGCCACTTCATGGAGATTAGGGTTGGAGGAGGAAAGGTCTTTGAACCAAGGTACCAGCCCAGGACTGTCCACAGGATATGGAAATGGATGTTTGACTACTTTAGGCCACAGTTATTTAACTCATAGCTAAAATTGGTGCAAACTCACTGCCCTGCACAATCCTTTTATATGCCCTCCTGATGCCTTTTCTGGGTCTGCATTTCATGGAACCAGGCGATCAGAACTGAATGCAATCAACTTTACATTCTTATGTCTCTGTTCAAATTTCCTGGGCTCTCAATATCCTAACTCTTCTCAAACTCCAGTTTGAAACCCATTCTTTCAGAATGGTCAGTAGAGATTTTTCTTTCTAAAAGTATGAGGAGGGCTTTTGTGCACAGAATGGATACTCACTTGAGATTAAAATATCCCTTTTTTTAAAGTTTTATATTTATAAAACCTAAATTTTTCTGAAACTTCTGATTTCAACTTATAAATATTTTATTCTATTTTGTACTTAATAATTTCTATATAAACTAGAAATAACTTTAGCTTGCTGTATGATTAATGTTCAACAATCAAGTCTAAGAAATTAAATTTTCAGAAACATGGCACCACTTGAAAATCTTAAGTTCCCTGAAAATTTTAAATTTACCTCATAAATGTCATATATTTCAATTTTTCAAGCACTTCATGTCTCATATGTCACACTTATAAACCAAACTGATCATTATAATAAACACTAAAGAAAGTCATTAAGGCATCAGATAAAACTTATAATGTAGTAAATCAAGTTCTCCTAAACATCCCAAAGTTGTCTACAAATTTAACCAAATTATCATAAATATTTTAACTTAAAATCCAAAGTCTAAAATCAATTACACATTTTTATTTGAAATTACATAATGAAACTTTTTAGATTTTCTTAAACATTAAAGATACTTTCATGATAAATACTCAGATTGATTACATTTAATGCAAAATTTTACATTTATGGGTTTGATTTATTTAATCATGGCTAGATGCCTTCCTTGCATTGTGGGATCTCAAACTCAGTTTTAAGATTACAGCCTAGATCATAGGTGGGCTGTGATGAAAAGGTCAGAGAAGTAGGACAGCAGAATAATTACCCACAGGCCAGATACCTGAGACCAGGACACAGGTTCTGACTCCACATATTTCAAACATGATTCCACCAAGCCACAAGTTGGAACACAGAAACTTCTGTCTGCTCTTCAACAAAGTGCTCCACACATTTCATATAGGATTTAGTTTCACAGTTAATAAACTATGTAATTCATTTATTGAACAAAGATTTATCGAGAGCATTCAATTGAATGAGGCAATGTTTGAGGCACCTGGTTTACATCAATGAACAAAACAAATTTTCTGCCTCCCTGAAGCTTAAATTTTAACAGAGACAGAGCAGGGGAGGGACAATAAAATAATAAATGTAATAAAGGTATAAATTATTTTGTGTTAGACAATAGTAAGTTATATGAACGAAATGAAGATTCAGCAGGGATGCTTGGAGGGAGAGGATGCAACCAAAGGACAATGGCCTGAATAGGTCTCCCTAAGAAGGTGACATACAAGCAAAGTCTTACAGAGTGTTCTAGGAAGAGGTAACAGACCGCACACAGGTTTTAAGGCAGGAGCTTACCTGCTACACCTGAAGAACATCAAGGAGACCAGTGTGGCTGGAGAAAATGAGCAAGGAGGGGAGTGATAGGAGGTGAGAAAAGAGAGTGACAGGTCAGATTGTGAAAGGCCTTTTTGGCCACTAAGGAGACTTCTGTTTTAAAAGGATCCCTCTTGCTGTGCTAACAATAGACAGTAGAGTGACTAAGGCAGAAGGAGGAAGACCATTTAGGAGGCTGGATTAGTTATCTATTGTTACACTTCCCCAAAACTGAATGGGTTCTAACAACAGCATTTAGTATCTCAGTTTCTGTGAGCCAGGGATCTGGGCACAGTTCACCTGGGTCCTCAGGCTCGGGGTCTCTCACAGGCTGCAATTAAGTTATCAGGAGGGCTGCAGTCATCTCAATGCTCTACTGAGGAAGGATCTGCTTCCAACCTCATCCGGCTGGTTGTTGGTAGGATTCAGTACTCTGCAGCCTATTGGGCCGAGGACCTGAGTCCCTGCCTGGCCAACGGCCTGCATCTCTTTGCCACATAGACCTCCCCATAGCACAGCTCACAATATGACAGCTTGCTTCTTCAGAGAAAATAAGCAGGTGAGAGCAGGAGAGAGAGAGCGAGAGGGCGGGAGAGCGAGAGAGCGAGAGAGCGAGAGAGAGCGAGAGAGAGAGAGAGCGAGAGAGCGAGAGAGAGAGAGAGAGAGAGAGAGAGAGAGAGAGAGAGAGAGAGAGAGAATGAATAAGTCTTTTTAACCTAATTTTGGAAGTGACCACTTGCCATTTTTGCCATATTCTATGCATTAAGTCCAACTCTCTCAAGGAGAGGTAATTCTACAAAGGTAGTGTATTAGTTAGGGTTCTCTAGAGAAACAGAATCAACAGGGAACACTTGCAAATATAAAATTTACAAAAGTGTCTCACGTGACCGCAGGAACGCAGAGTCCAAAATCCACAGGGCAGGCTGCGAAGCCGATGACTCCAATGGATGGCCTGGATGAACTCCACAGGAGAGGCTCACCAGCCAAAGCAGGAATGGAACCTATCTCCTCTGAGTCCTCCTTAAAAGGCTTCCTATGATTAGATTTAGCATCACTAATTGCAGAAGACACTCCCCTTTGGCTGATTACAAATGGAATCAGCTGTGGATGCAGCTGACGTGATCATGACCTAATCCTATGAAATGTCTTCATTGCAACAGACAGGCCAGCACTTGCCCAATTAGATAAACAGGTACCACAACTTGGCTAAGTTGACACCTGTCCCTAACCATGACAGTCCACCCCTTGTCAACTTGGCACCTATATATATATCACCATAAACCATACTTAACTTCCAAATGAAAACAAATAAGCACACATTTTTTTTCTTTTACCTGACAATACTCAACTGTCCTGCATATAACTGGAAACACATTAAATCTCGAATAGGGTGCAAATCTTTGGGCAACATTCATTCTTAAACTTGATATCTTACAACTTAAATAGTAAAACATGAACAAAACAGCATTACAGTCCTCGTTTCTATAACTGATCACGTGGTCGAAGTTCATAATTATCACTATTTTCTTCCACTACCCATTCCATGTTTCCTTTACCCTCAGCAAGCACTTCAGCTGGCCGTGGTTCTTTGCCTGGTAGGGTGACCCAAACCTTCATTCCTGAATTTTCAGAGCCATTAGTAGTCCGGCCTGGTTTGTGTTGTTGCAGTTTTCCATTGATTTTTAATCACAGGGCATGGTAGTACTAATAGACGCCCTAGGGGATCTCCTATATTCCAAGAAAACTCTTCTTTACCTCCATTATGTAGTTGCAGTCCTACTTCCTTCTGATAGTCAGGGTCAATTACCCCAGACAATAATGTAATCCCCTTCTTGGCTTGTTGATCCAGAGGCATAAGTAGCCCAAAGTGACCAGGTGGCAATCTTAACTTCCAGTTCAGTGGTATCACTGTTGTTTCTCCTGGAGAAAGCACACCCCGTTTTGGAACTAAAACCTGTAGACCAGCAGAGCTCAGGGTCGCAGGGACAGGGAGCAAAAATTTTCCTAGTGGATCATTAGGGGTAATAGTGAGTGGTACCACACCCATTTCCACCCCTTGGTTCCTGGACCCATGGATCCTGGCTATGGGAGAAACAGCACCATACAGTGGACGCTGATTCAGAGCATACACAGCTTCCTGGAGAACATTACCCCAGCCTTTCAAGTTTTGCCACCTAGTTGGCACCGTAATTGAGTTTTCAAAAGACCATTCCACCGTTCTATCAATCCAGCTGCTTCTGGATGATGGGGAACATGGTAAGACCAGAGAATTCCATGAGCATGTGCCCATTCCCACACTTCATTTGCTGTGAAGTGTGTTCCTTGATCCGAAGTAATGCTATGTGGAATACCATGACGATGAATAAGGCATTCTGTAAGCCCACGGATGGTAGTTTTGGCAGAAGCATTGCATGCAGGGAAAGCAAACCCATATCCAGAGTATGTGTCTATTCCAGTTAGAACAAATCGCTGCCCCTTCCAAGAAGGGAGTGGTCCAATGTAATCAACCTGCCACCATGTAGCTGGCTGGTCACCTCGGGGAATGGTGCCATATCGGGGGCTGAGTGTGGGTCTCTGCTGCTGGCAGATTGGGCACTTAGCAGTGGCTGTACCCAGGTCAGCCTTGGTGGGTGGAAGTCCATGTTGCTGAGTCCATGCATAACCTCCATCCCTACCACCGTGACCACTTTGCTCATGAGCCCATTGGGCAATAACAGGAGTTGCTGGGGAAAGAGGATGACTGGTATCCATAGAACGGGTCATCTTATCCACTTGATTATTAAAATCTTCCTCTGCTGAAGTCACCCTCTGGTGTGCATTCACATGGGACACAAATATCTTCATGTTTTTAGCCCACTCAGAAAGGTCTATCCACATACTTCTTCCCCAGACCTCTTTGTCACCAATTTTCCAATTATGGGCTTTCCAAGTCCCTGACCATCCAGCCAAACCATCAGCAACAGCCCATGAGTCAGTATACAAACGCACCTCTGGCCAGTTTTCCTTCCAAGCAAAATGAACAACCAGGTACACTGCTTGAAGTTCTGCCCACTGGGAGGATTTCCCCTCACCACTGTCCTTCAAGGATACCCCAGAAAGGGGTCCACTTTCGGTTGGTACCTGCATATCGTGCTGAACCATCTGTAAACCAGGCCCAAGTTTTCTCTTCCTCAGTCAATTCACTGTAAGGAACTCCCCAAGAGGCCATAGCTTTGGTCTGAGAAAGAGAAGGTAATGTGGCAGGAGTGGAAACCATGGGCATTTGTGCCACTTCTTCATGTAACTTACTTGTGCCTTCAGGACCTGCTCTGTCTCTATCTTGTATATAATATTTCCATTTTACAATAGAGTGCTGCTGTGCATGCCCAACTTTATGGCTTGGTGGGTCAGACAACACCCAACTCACGATAGGCAACTCAGGTCTCATGGTAACTTGGTGGCCCATGGTTAAGCATTCAGTCTCTACTAAGGCCCAGTAGCAGGCCAAAAGCGGTTTCCCAAAAGGAGAGTAGTTATCTGCAGCAGATGGTAAGGCTTTGCTCCAAAATCCTAAAGGTCTGCATTGTGATTCTCCTATAGGGGCCTGCCAAAAGCTCCAGAGAGCATCTCTATTTGCCACTGACACTTCCAGCACCATTGGATCTGCTGGATCATACGGCCCAAGTGGCAGAGCAGATTGCACAGCAGCCTGGACCTGTCGCAGAGCCTCCTCTTGTTCAGGTCCCCACACAAAATTAGCAGCTTTTCTGGTCACTCGATAAATGGGCCGGAGTAGCACACCCAAATGAGGAATATACTCTTGCCAAAATCCAAAAAGACCAACTAGGTGTTGTGCCTCTTTTTTGGTTGTGGGAGGGGCCAGATGCAGCAATTTATCCTTCACCTTAGAAGGGATATCTCAACATGCCCCACACCACTGGAAACCTAGAAATTTTACTGAGGTGGAAGGCCCCTGTATTTTTGTTGGATTTATCTCCCATCCTCTGACACGCATGCCTTACCAGTAAATCTAGAGTAGTTGCTACTTCTTGCTCACTAGGTCCAATCAACATGATATCATCAATATAATGGACCAGTGTGATGTCTTGTGGGAGGGAGAAATGATCAAGGTCTCTGCGAACAAGATTATGACATAGGGCTGGAGAGTTGATATACCCCTGAGGTAGGACAGTGAAAGTATATTGCTGACCTTGCCAGCTGAAAGCAAACTCTTTCTGGTGGTCCTTACTAATAGCTATTGAGAAAAAAGCATTTGCCAGATCAATAGCTGCATACCAGGTACCAGGGGATGTATTGATTTGCTCAAGCAATGATACTACATCTGGAACAGCAGCTGCAATTGGAGTTACCACCTGGTTGAGTTTACGATAATCCACTGTCATTCTCCAAGACCCATCTGTTTTCTGCACAGGCCAAATAGGAGAGTTGAATGGGGATGTGGTGGGAATCACCACCCCTGCATCTTTCAAGTCCTTAAGAGTGGCAGTAATCTCTGCAATCCCTCCAGGAATATGGTATTGCTTCTGATTTACTATTTTGCTTGGTAGGGGCAGTTCTAATGGCTTCCACTTGGCCTTTCCCACCATAATAGCCCTCACTGCACAAGTTAGAGAACCAACGGGGGGATTCTGCCAGTTGCTCAGTATGTCTATGCCAATTATACATTCTGGAACTGGGGAAATAACTACAGGATGGGTCCAGGGGCCCACTGGACCCACTGTGAGACGGACCTGAGCTAAAACTCCATTGATCACCTGGCCTCCATAAGCCCCCAATCTGACTGGTCCAGAGTGACGTTTTGGATCCCCTGGAATTAATGTCACTTCTGAACCAGTGTCTAATAATCCCCAAAATATCCGATCATTTCCTTTTCCCCAATGCACAGTTATGTGGCATAATTTTATTTTTGGACTGGTAGCTTAGTCTCTTTCTCTCCCTCCCTCGCCATTTTGGCACGTCCGGTTCTTCTAGACCTCTAAATTACAGGCCTCACCGGCGACTAGTGATGATGCAGCCTTGTCTCTCTAACCCTATTGGCCTTCTCCTTAGTCCTCCACCTACCCAACATCCTCTGCTACGGGTACACTCAGGAACAGCATCTCTATGGTCACAGTCACTCATCCGTCCTCCCTGTGTGATTGGCTACCCTCCCCTGGAGGCCACGCCCTAACTCCGCCTCTCCTCAAACTGTATATAATCCAGGGCTCGTCAAGCCTCCTGGTCTTTAGCTACTGGCGGCCCTGGCATAAGCGTCTACCAACAATAAAGCTACCTCGCTTCATGCCTTAATTGACTCGGCCTCTAGTCCTTTAGACCCGCAGCGAGGTCTCCTGCGTGCGCCCCTTGGACCCAGACCCCAGGCTCGAGCCCCTTTTCTGCGTGCGGCAGTGTCGTCTAGCAAGCAGTGAGAAGCTGAGGAGTAGAGGGTCCCTGATAGTTTAGCGGTTGGGCCAAACCGCACAGTTACCCTGGTAAAAGGCCATCGGTCTCCTTGGGGAAGACTTAGAGAAAGATTAACAGTATAAATTTGTGGCAGTGTAACAGGTTTCTCCCCCATAGGGACCTGGCCTCCCCTTCATTCAAGGGGCTCAGGGTCTGTAAACTGTTTCAAGTCTGGAAATTGATTAAGGGGCTGTGATTCCGTGTTTTTGTAATTCAGGTTAGACTTCTGTTCCCTTGACCTAGAACTCTTTTGTTTATACAGCTCCAACAAGAATTTAGTAGACTGCCCTTCTATTGTATTTCTAGGTACCCCATGATTTATTAGCCAATGCCACAAATCTCTGCGTGTCATATAATTTTGATGCCTCCTCTGAGTTTGCTGTCTATTATAATAGCCGTGTCTCCCCTGTCTTTGGTGATTAAGTGCTGCCACCTGGCCTCTGCCAACTCGGGATCCTGTCATCCCCATTGAGTTTAAGGATTCCAGGTCAGTGACAGCAGTTCCTACAGTAATGTCTGACCTACAGAGAAGTGCAACCACAGAGCTCTTGAGGGATGATGGTGCTAGTCTCACAAATTTATTTCTCACTGTTCTGGTAAAAGGTGCATCTTCTGGACATTCCTGGGTGTAAGAGCAGGCTTTGCATGATAAATCCACTCTAACATTCCAATCTCTCTAAGCCTCTGGATCCCCTCATCTACATTATACCAGGGCAGTTCTGGCATTTCAACCTCAGGTAATGTTGGCCACCTTTTGATCCATGTTTCAACCAACCACCCAAACAAGCTGTTAACACCTTTTCTAACTGCTAGAGCTATACCACTGAATGCAGAATCTCTGCTTAGTGGGCCCATATCAATAAATTCAGCCTGATCCAGCCTTATATTCCTCCCACCATTATCCCACACTCTTAAAATCCATTGCCACACATATTCCCCTGATTTCTGTCTATATAAATTGGAAAACTCACACAGCTCTTTTGGAGTATAATGTACCTCCTCATGTGTGATACTTTGTACTTCACCTTTAGGGGCCTGTTGAGACTATAGTCTAGTTATAGGTCTGAAAGAAATGAGGGGTGGTGGGGGTAGGTCATGAAAAGAATTAGAAATATCTTCCAAGCCATTTGCTTCAGGGTATTCATTTGCAGCTTCATCTGCTGAAACAAGATTAATTACCCTAGGGCTAATCCCTTCAGGAGGAGGTTTGGTGGCCAACTCCTCAAGGCAGGCTGGAGATAGGGAGGCTATGTCCTCAGGGCAGACTATTATAGGATTATCTAGAAAAGATTCAGCACGACCTAGGGTTTCAACTTTGCCCCTGACATCATTATCAATCCATATGTCGCCATCCCATTTTTCAGGGTCCCACTCTTTCCAATCAATGCCCTCACTTTAACGGCACACACCATGCAAGACTCAAATTTCAGTTTACATTGTAAAGTTGCTACTCTAACAATAAGATTCTGAGTCTGATTGTCAGAGATCTCAAGTCTACGGCTACAGGAAATAAGATTTTCCTTCAGGACACTCAGTAACTTCTACATCTTTCAGATGGCGCTTAAGCTTCTTGTTTGAAGCCTTAATTCCATCCTTTTCACTCCTTAATGTATCCTGTGTATCTAACAACAACCAGCCAACATCTCTATTCCTCCTATTTCCACAAAACTCCGTAAAGATGTCGAAAACAGCGTCCCCCAGAGCCTGGCTTCGTACAAGCAAAAGTTCAGAAGAATCAAATGGTGATATTTTGACTACTTCTTTTGCCCACTCACTCCATGGATTGGCAGTGTCATTCTGATTATGGGAATCAGAGTCCTAAGTGACCTTGAGTCCAGTCAGAGTAGAAAACCATTCATAAAAACCCATTTTTAACATTCTATTTCTTAAGAACTACTCCTGGTACCAAGTTGTATTAGTTAAGGTTCTCTAGACAAACAGAATCAACAAGAAATATTCCTAAATATAAAATGTATAAAAATGCCTCACCTAACTGTGGGAATGTAAAGTCCAAAATCTGTAGGGCAGGCTGTGAAGCTGACGACTCCAATGGAGGGTCTGGATGAACTCCACAGGACAGGCTCACTGGTCGAAACAGGAATAGAGCCTGTCTCTTCTGAATCCTCCTTAAAAGGCTGCCAGTGATTAGATTAAGCATCACTCATTGCAGAAGACACTTCCCTTGGCTGATTACAAATGGAATTAGCTGTGGATGCAGCCAACGTGATCATGATTTAATTCTACGAAATATCCTCATAGCAACAGACAGGCCAGCACTTGCCCACCAGACAAGTACCACCACTTGGCCAAATTGACACATGAACCTGACCATGACACAAGGTAAGCTGGCGTAGATATTAGAGGCAAGGTTTGAAATATATTTGGGAATTATCAGCAAAAAGATCAGTATCTTAAGTGATAAAAACAGTACCATACTGAAACGAAGATACTGCATAATTTATGATTTGATGCATCAAAAACACAGCATTTACAAACAAAATGCGTAATGTGAATCTAAGCACGAGGAAAACTCCAACAAATCCAAAATGAGAGCCATTCTACAAAACAACTACCCTGTTCTCTTTTAAAATGTCAGTATTATGAAAGACAACAAAGGCTTAGAAACTGTTAGAAGTTTTAAAGGACTAGAGACATGATATTAGGTGTCTAATATGCATTGGATCATGGAACAGGAAAAAATCTATTTCATCTGCTCTAAAATGACATTAGTGAGATATTGATGACATCTGACAAGCTGTGCAGATTAAATAGTACTGTACCAATATTAATTTCCTGGTTTTGATTAATGTACCATGATTACATAACAGGATGTCCTTATTTAAAGGAAATATACATTAAAGTGCTGGTATCATGTCAGCAGTTTACTCACAAATGATCCAGAAAAGAAATGAAAGAACAATAAGGCAAACTTAGTAAAATGTTAACACTTGGGGAAATCTAGGAGATGAGTTTCAGAATTATTTGTACTAGTTTTGCAACTTTTCTAAAAGTTTGAATTAGCTTAAAATTAGATAATAAACCAAATTACTGTGGTCACTTAGGGAGAGAATACAAGGAGGGGGAAAATACCTAGTACTACAGGTTATCACGATGCCCTGATACCTCCCAGAGTGACCTGGGCAGAAGATAAAAAAGCATTTGCAAATTCCCCTTGAGGGACTGGGATAAAAAAGTGGAAATATTGAACTTCCCCACCTGGGGAAAACCTGATATTCTCACAAGCATTAGGAGCTACCAATTTAATAGGCCAAGACCTCCATCTTGGGGTTTGCCCTTAAGTAATTTATTCCTGCAAAGGAGAAGCTAAACCTACTTAGAATTATGCCCAAGAGTCACCCCAGAAAACCTCTTTTGTTGCTCAGATGTGGCCTCTCTCTGTCTCTCTCTAAGCCAACTCAGCAGATAAACTCACTGCTCATTCCCCAATGTGGGACATGACTCCAGAGGTCTAAAGCTCCCTGGCAACATGGGACCTGACTCCTGGGGACGAGTCTGGCCCTGGCATCATGGAAATGACAGACTTCTTGACCAAAAGGGGGAAGAGAAATGAAACAAAATTTCAGTGGCTGAGAGATTTCAAATAGAGTGGTGAGGTCATTCTGGAGGTTATTCTTATGCATTATATAAATATCCCATTTCAGTTTTCCCTGTATTGGAGTAACTACAGTGAAAAGCCTGAAACTACTGATCTGTAGTCAAGCCTTGATGCTTGAAAACGACTGCATAACTATGTAACTTTTACAGTGTGACTATGGTGGTGAAAACCTTGTGATTGCAACTTCCTTTATCCAGTGTATGCACAGATGAGTAAGAAAATAAAGACAAAAAATAAATAGAGGGGTATAGGAGGTATGGGGTGTTTGGGGTGTTCTTTATTTTTATCCTTATTTTCATTGTTTTTGGAATAATGGAAATGTTCAAAAATCAATGGTGATGATGAAAGCACAACTATATGACAATACTGTGAACCATCGATTGTATACTTTGGATGATTATATGGTATGTAAATATATCTCAATAAAATTGCATTTAAAAATTAAAAATAAAAATAAATACAATTAAAAACAAAAACCTAGTACCAGCCATGAGGAACAACATTTAGACAAAAATTTCGACACACACACACACACACACAAAAAGAGGAAAGTTAAAAGAAGTCGAATGGCTTACGGACAAAATATAATCTAGATCCTGTGCTCTTTATCTTCATCCTAAAGCCAAAAGAAACGACCCTCCTGTGAATCACCAAACCGGATCACCGATGTCAATCTCACTTCACCGCCCCGACAAACAGCTGCCATTTCCCAGTAAGAGCCATCATGATTTCCCAGTGGGCATGCGTGTGTACGCACACCTGCCCCAACCAATCGGTGCTCACGTCGGCGTCGCTAGCCGAGGGGCGGGGCTAGCCTCCTACACATGCGCACCGTTGGGCGGGCCTTCTTCCTTCTCGCCGGACGCCGCCGACATGGTGAGTAGTGAGGCTGGGGGCTCCGGGTCAGGCGTTTGTGACACTCGATCTCCCTTTTCGTCAAGAAGCTGAGGTGCGGGACGGGCCCCAGAGGGTCCTGGGCAGCGCCTGATGAGGGTTTCCAGACGGGCGATGCGCGGGTTCAGGCTCTTTCTGGACGCCGGGACCCGCCGACGGCGAACGCGTGAAAGATCTGGCAGGCCCGGCGCGCCTTGACCTGTGCGTGCGCGTCGCCGCCGCGTGGCTTGGTCCCGGCCGAGCGGAGCCGGGGTGTGGAGTCTCTTTCAGCCTTGAAGCCAGTACGAGCAGGGTTTTCTCTGTCGCCACGGAGGGTTTTGTTCAGCTAAGTCTGCGCCTGGCGCTTGGACGGGTTCCCTCTTAGGATCTTTTTCGCTGGGCTTGGCCGTTTTGATTTGAAGCAGTAGAACCTGATAAACCAGAGAATATTTTGAATAAGTTTCACTGTTTTTCCTCATTTTAGGTGTTCAGGCGCTTCGTAGAGGTTGGCCGGGTGGCCTACGTCTCCTTTGGACCTCATGCCGGGAAGCTGGTCGCGATTGTAGATGTGATTGATCAGAACAGGGTAAGAAAAAAAAACTGATGACTTCTTAGTCACCTGGTGGTGAACTGGTTTATTTTACCATGGAGGAAACCGACGGTGTAGAGTTGTCTTTTTAACACAGCCAGAACTATTGGGTTTGAGAAGACCTCCGCCACTTAAACTGGGCGAAGCTAAAACGTTTGTGAGATTTAAATGAGTTGTGTGTAAAGCGAGTTTGGAACAGCGCATAGGACGCATTTGTGCTTATTATGGTTCATGTTTGAGAGCTACAAAAAGGTATAAACCATTCCCGGTGCCTGCCCATGTTAAAAAAAATGGTATAAACCAAAGACTGAATGGACATAAGTTTTTAGTTGGAAATGTAAGGATTAAAGGCTTAAAGTTGATTAGTAGTTTATTTACTATATTGATGATGGTATCTTTTTAGAGGCATGTATAGTCCAAATTGAATTTGAAGATGGCTGTAAAATAGAATAATCTTCCTTTTTCCTGATCAGTTAAATATTAGTAAGGATTTAATGACCTGAAAAGACAAGTGATTATAGAGAAGAGCTGTCCTTTTGATTACTGTTATGTTATGTAGTGAAATCCTTGATCTTATGCATTCTAGGCTTTAGTTGATGGACCTTGCACTCAAGTAAGGAGACAGGCCATGCCTTTCAAATGCATGCAGCTAACTGACTTCATCCTCAAGTTCCCACACAGGTAAATCAACCATTCTCTCGTCTTTGTTTTTACTAGCAAAAGTTTGCTTAAATTCAGAAGTTTTTTTTGTGAGAATGCAGTAAATGCTGAAGATTGGGAGAGATTCAGAAGATGAGTTTACATTGTACAAGTAGACCAGGCAGCATTTACTTTTAATATGTCCTGTGATCACTTTTCCACTGGATAATTCTGTCTTTACCTTTGTTTAGACCTAGACTCACCATTCTCTTGTTCTTCTTCCGCATTTAAGATTTCAAAAAGTGTGGCCTCCCTAAGGAATCCTGTTTTCTCCCTGATATATTAATCACTTTAGCTTTAAAAGGAAAAGTAAAATACTGTCTCTTCCAATGTTAGCTGTCGTTATTAAACTGTGACATTCACTATATGAATAATCTTCCCAGCTTATATACATAAAATTGAGGCAACAAGGCAAGTCTTTTGACAAGTTGTAGGTTATTAGGACACTGGCGTGTTGCTGTACAGTTAATAGTTGGTTTCAGGGAACATGTACCGTGACCCATCACAGATAAAGTAGATCTAAATTGTTGAATTTTGGACATCTATATAGTGTTCCTGAAGATTTTTTTCCCTCCAGCTAAAACAGTTGGACAGAACTGCTACAAACTCGGCAGTTCATATAGTGCCTGGCATAAGTACAATAGACATTCAAATACTGGTTTTTAACAGCTGCCCATCAGTTTGGAGCGAACAGATATGTCCATGCTGTTAACTTATATTTATTTGGATGATAGTGGGAATTGCAAGGGTAGGTGTATACATTTGAAATGTTTATACCACGATGCTTCCCCCAAAGGGAAGTTGTTGAGTTTTGCAAATTTTATTTTCCATAACTATGGATGAATTGGACATTTATTCCTATTTATTGGTCATTTGCATTTCTTCCATGAAGATGCAGTTAATTTCCAGGCATAGATTATTGATGCATGAGTATAGGACTAGACATTTGAGTACCTACTGTACAATGTTTGAGGCACAATTAGGGATAAATCTTGGAATGCTTGTCAAATTTTTTTTAAAAGCATACTATAGTTTGATAGTTGAAATATTGAGATCTGAAAAGAATTTCAAAATGGTCATTCTTCATAAAAAGGAAATGCCTTCTACACATCTGCTGCCCTTAGTAGTATATACATGGTCAAATGTGACTTTTTTTAATCCATAAAATACATGTAGTTTGCAATTTTCATTAAAATTTAGTGTTTGACATTATAAAACATTCTGGTTTGGTGGTCACCATTCAAATGAAAGTCAGAGTATGCCAGGTGTGAGTGTTTCGGAGAACATTAAAGCTGAAACTGATGTGAAAGGTGCCTCTAGAATCATGTTTACAGTTTTAAAATGGGAGAGTGTGTGTAAGTTATGTTTTTCAGAGTATGTAATGCTGTCCTTTATTCTCTGTGACTTCAAAGCTGATTCCTTCATCTCTGGTCTTGGTTCTTTCTAGTGCCCGTCAAAAGTATGTCCGACAAGCCTGGCAGAAGGCAGATATCAATACAAAATGGGCAGCCACAAGATGGGCCAAAAAGATTGAAGCCAGAGAAAGGGTAATGACCTGGAGTCATTTGAATAATTCTGACCTTTTCTGTTTTGGAGGATAAGAAGATAATTATTTTTTATTTTTTAACAGAAAGCCAAGATGACAGATTTTGATCGTTTTAAAGTCATGAAGGCAAAGAAAATGGTACAGTTTTTAAAGTTTTTGATGAAAATAATAAATTTTAAATTAGGATCTGCATGTTGTCGAACTTTGCTCCAGGGTAGTAGAAAT
Source organism: Tamandua tetradactyla (assembly GCF_023851605.1). Lineage (NCBI taxonomy): Eukaryota > Metazoa > Chordata > Mammalia > Pilosa > Myrmecophagidae > Tamandua > Tamandua tetradactyla. Next base: position 46,823,380 of record NC_135341.1, on the reverse strand, counting down.
CTGGTAATCAGTTCCCATTTCAAGCTGCTAACTTACTCTTAAGTGCTTTGTGTGGAAAGGGTGGAAAGGGAGAATTTATACTCATTATGTTGGACAGTGTCCTTAAGGAATTATATTGCCTTTGTTTAGATTTAGTTTTAAAGGACTAGACTACTTAATGCCCTTTCTAAAACAAGCTTTACCAAGTAAAAGCAAACTCCAGTCTGTTTCTTTAATTCATTGTATTTTAATTCTGTTACAAATACTGCTCAAAATACCTAGAATATTTTATTGTATGAGTAAATAAAGTGACTTCTTACTAAAGATAGGGAATTTTAAAATTTGTATGGGATTGTTGCATTTCAAGCCTAAATTTGTCTTTTAATTTTGCTTGCCTGAGCTTGATAGTCCAAGGTGGACTTCATAGAAATCTTAGACAGAGGGTTGTCTTCTGTAATGTGCCTATAGGATGAACAAAATTACAGTACTTTGTATGCATACATAATATCTTCTTTCCTGTTTTGAAATTTTTCAGAGAAACAGAATAATTAAGCATGAAGTTAAGAAGCTTCAGAAGGCAGCTCTCACGAAAGCCTCTCCTAAAAAAGCAGCTGCTGCTAAGGGAACTGCGGCACCTGCAGCAGCTGCTGCTAAAGTACCAGCAAAGAAGCTGACCACTGTGGGCAAGAAGGCTTCAGCCCAGAAAGTTCCTGCCCAAAAAGCCACAGGCCAGAAGGCAGGGGCTCCAAAAGCTCAGAAGGGTCCGAAAGCTCCAGCTCAGAAAGCACCTGCTCCAAAAGCATCTGGCAAGAAAGCATAAGAGGCTGTTATAAAAGTAATAAAGATTCTTTTTGACATTCTGGCACTGCTTGCATCTGTGGATTAAAACCTGTTGCTGGGGCCAGGATTAGGAGGCAGATTGAGAGAATTGTTACTCCATCCTTTAAAAAAAGCACTATTCCTTATTCCCACCTTTGCCCAGACTCAGTTGGATGGTAAAAAGCTTTCATAGTCCAAAAGGCATAACTTGTTAATGTTTTTGTGGAAGGTGTTAATAGTTAAGTGCTGTGATTTTTCATATATTTTTCACAAATATTTAAATTTCAAGGTTCTTGATGTTTGAGTCTAGTAAATTTCCCTATAAAATACACTAGAAAAGAAGACAAGTATACAAATGAAGTATATAGTTGGTTGGTTACTTGCAGGTAAGGAAGGATTGTAAATGGAAAGGATTGGCTAGAAGCCAAGAAAAAAGTGGTTAGTGATTACATTGTTGGTAGAGGGCAGTAGAAAGCATTGAAAAGTTTTTCTTATACTGTTGGACTGAATCTTAGGGGAGCAACACCGGGAAGGGATAATATTCTTAAGGTTGACAGTATTCAGTTACAGCCTGAACTGGGGAAATGGCAATGGTGATGCCATTTACTACTAGGCCTTGACTGATTTAGGTCTGGAGGGAAAAAAACAAGTGTGATGAGGGTTTCTGGTTTGTACTACTGTTCATTGGCTGTGAGAACTTGAGAGGTATAGCAAGGTTGGCCAAGATTTGAGTTTTAGACACTAGCCAATGTGGATATCTGGACAGATGATGTTAGGATGCAAAGTTAGGCTTTGGATTTGGGCAGCCTGTGATTTGGGCATGTTCTGTAACCTCAATCCATTTCCTCATCTATGTTGTATCTGTCTAAGGTGGCTAAGGAGTAATACCTATAGGCCAATCACTGGATCGTGATAAACTGATGAGGACAGGATTTGTAGGCATGTAAGTGGTCACTGTAAGATTGCCCAAGAAATGAAGTGAATATTGATCATTGAAAGGAATAGAGGAAGAGGAGACTGGGAAGGAAGGAGTGAGAACTAGGGAGGGGCATGGAAGCCATAGGAATAGCATTTTGTTTGAGATTGTTAATATGAGAAGGGCAATAAAGGCGATGTAACGGCTGGGTTTGGAGGGTTTGTGTTTATAAAGTTGAACATGTTTGAATGCTGGAAAAGGAGCTCGTTGGAGGTGATGAGAAAACTGCATGGAAAGGGATCTAGAACAGAGGAGGAAGGATGTCCTTTTCATGAGGAAGAAAGAAGGAAGTCTGGATCCCCTAAGTACAGACACAGAAAATTGAGGAAGTTTCACTTTGGTTTTTGAAATTCATTGGAATTAGGAAACAATGTCATATGCTGAGAAAGTAGATTGAGGAATGTAAATTTGCAAAGGATGTAGGTTTGAAAGTGTTAGTGTAGGAAAGGGGAAAGCATTTGTCAGAATACCATTGTTGGATGTATTGTGGCTCTAGTCTGAGGGTGTCCTCTGATGAACTGGCTGAAAGTGAAAAAGCTTCAGGATGGAAGCAGCATTCAAGCTGTACAATTATTTGAAATTGGAAATTACAAGTTAGGTGGGGTCAGAGGAAAGTTTTGGAATTAGGGAGTAATCTTCATGAAGATTACTGGCAGCATGCCCTGGGTTGGAGTTGGGGTGGGCTATTAAAAATATCTGGGTACATGATAATCCACTCTGGTTGTAGAGAGTTATTAGAGATGGCACAGGGAAAACAGACTGATTTTAGAGACAGATCTAGGTTTAAATCCTACATTCAGTCTTAGGTCATTCTACTTCGTCTGAGCCTCATCTGAAAAAAAGACATTGATACCTGTCTAAAAATTGTAAGGATCAAATATGAACATAAAAGAATAAAATCTATCTTCAACACATGGTACAATATTTTTACACTTTAGACACTCAGTGATTTTTAGCTAAAGTGTGTTGTGCTAAACTGGCCCTATAGGCAAAACTGGGAAGTTGGACAGTTTGGTTTTCAGAAGGCCTCGCCCCTTTGGGCAACCTCTGACTTCCAGGTAGTTGACACTCAACTGACACCCCACTAAAGCTTGTCTTGTATTCCATTTCCTCTAATTCATGCTGTCCTTCCCTCATCTGTTGGGTGAGATCTTAGTTATCTTTAGGAAGCCTTGCCTGACCTTCCGGGCTGAATTCTTGCTTAGCTCCTACATCTTTTTTACAGACAACCTTGGGCTCACAGCTAGCTGATTTTGTTTTTAAATCCAGAATAAATCATGACTATATTTTTATAAGGAAAAATTGAGTCTAAAGGGCCCTTTGACTATCTTCCCAATTCCAGTGCCCTCTGCATAGGAAACTGCCCTTCCAGACATATACCTATGTATTTGCAATGTATGTACATAAAGATAGTTTGTTTTTAAACAAATGGTAGGTTGTATGTGTGATGCAATTTGCTCTTTCTATTAATATGTTCTAGAGAGGTTACCTAGTTAGCTCTTATTCATCTACGTAGTTCTTTTTTATGTTCTGCATAGCAATTCATAATACGGTTGATTTAACCATTCCTCTCTTGATAGGACTAACTTTATTTAACTTCTATTAAGGATGGTGCTAGTTTATTTTTTTTTACTTTTTGCTATTATAAGCAGCGCTTTAATGAATGTCTTTGTATATGCTTACTTTTCTATATATCTGTGTTTTGTCTGGGGGTCATTACCCATCAGTACAATCACTCGTTTGAAGGATGTCTTTATTTTTTATCACCTCTACGGTAAGCTCTACCAATTTAGACTTCTGTCAGCCATTGAATGAGGATACCTAATGCCTTGCAATCTTGAACTGATACCTTTTAAAATTTTGCCAATTCAGCATGTGAAAAGTATCTTTAATTTGCATTCCCTAATCCAGTGTCTGTCTGTTATTTGCCCTGGCTCTGTTTTCTATTTAGGTAGCCATTAAGGCACATCCTCACTTATAGTTATTTAAAAAAAAAAAAAAAATTCCTGAATCCCTTGCAAATTTTCTCTTTCAGATAAAGTTTTAGCATTACTTGTCAAATTACTTAAATCCTGCCATGATTTTTGGATTACACTGAATTTATAGATGTATTTAAGGACATTTTCACATCTTTACAATACCAACTCTTCCATCCAAGAACGTGGTATATCTACAATTACTTGATCTTCCATGCCCTTGAAATTTTTTTTATATAGATCTTGATAATTTCTTACTAGGTTTATTCCTAGTGATTTTAAATAGGATCAGTTTCTAATACCTTTTCTAACTGAACGTTAATGGATATTAAAAAGCTATGGATTTTGGTATGTTTATCTTGCATGTGTCCATGTTGCTGAACTCTTTTAGTTGTAATTATGTTAGTTGATTCTCTTGAGTCTTCTATGTAGATAATGATGAAAATAGCTTCTCCATAATAAAATGGTGTTACATATCAGTAGTTAAGTGAAGTTAGTCTTAGTGAAATGACAAATCCTTAGATGTTTTAATGGGCAAACATCGCAACGATGTTCAAATTACATATTATCCCCATTCCTTTCAAATAGCTGTTTTGAAGATTTCCCTCTGCCATGAGTACCAGAAAGTCTTCCCATACCTAGTCACAAGGGCCTCAAGATCATCCTAGGAAAAGGTACTCATTTTATATTTCTTGTTTAACTCTCATCCATCTCTTACAGACAACCCTGGGCCCACAGCTAGCTGATTTTTTTTTTAATCCAGAGTAAATCATGAAGACATTTTTATAAGAAAAAGTTAAGACTAAGAGGCCCTTTGATTATCTTCCAATTCCAGTACCTGTAATGTTAATGAATAGGAGTGTGGAGGTTATCTAGCCACTGACTGGTGAGAATTCCTTTTTCTTTACTGCAGTGGACTTTTTATGACAAAGTCTTAAAATTCTAATTCTGTAGCCTTTTCCATATGATCTGCAAATAATAATTCGATTTCCTATTTTGTAACATTTTTATTTGTCTTACTGTTTTGGCCAGGACCTCCAGGACCATGCTTATAATGAATGTGAGTGTCATGGTTTGGAACTGTATGTACCCCAAAATCATGTTCTTAAAGCTAACCCATTCCTGTGGGTTTGAACCCATTTTAAGTAGGATCTTTTGATGAAGCTACTTCAGTAAAGGTGTGGCACACCTCATTCAGAATGAGCCTTTATACTCATATTGGAGTCTTTATAACTGAATGAATATGGGAGCAAGAAGAGGAAATCAACGGAATCCAGAAGAGATGGGAGAGATGAGCAGATGCCACCATGTGCCTTGCCATGTTGCAGAGCACCAAGGATCACCAACAGCCGGTCTTCAGAAAGAAAGCATTGCTTGATGGTGCCTTGATTTGAACATTCTCATGGCCTCAAATGTAAGATAGTAAATTTCCATTGTCTAAAGCCAACCCACTTCATGGTATCTACTTTGAGCAGCCTAGGAAACGAAAACAGTGAACATGAGCAATCTTGTAGAACTTTGAAGATTTCTAATGTTTCCCCATGAGTTTGAAGGGTTTTGGTGGTTCCTGCCTATTAAGAAAGTTTCTTTCTATTCCTGACATGCTAAATCATGTATTTTTTTCTTGAGATAAAAATCAGTAAAAGATTTTCCAATATTGAGACATTCTTGCATTCCTGCAATATATACTATTGTTAAATTTAAAATTTTTGCATTAATGTTCAAAAGTGAAATTAACAGTTTTCTTTTCTTAGGTTGTTCTTATCCAGCTTTAGTATCAGTTGTGCAGTCATCATAAAATGATTTGAAAATTTTTTTTATAAACTTTGGAAAGTATAACATAGGACCTAAATATTTTCTAAAAGTATGGAGGACTCACCTGCTATAAATTGTTCTGGGACCAACACCTTTGAGTAGATCTTTGACAATCTTTTCCCCTCTCTTGTCTGACTTTATTGGTCTCTTCAGGTTTTAAACTCCTGTACTCAATTTTGACACTTCCTGTTTTCCTGAAAAATAATTTGATCTATATTATCAAATTTATTGATATAAAATATCCTTATTTTATACATCACCATGTCTGAAGGGACTTGTCCTTTTTCTTGTACTAATTATTGTTTATGTGTACTTTTTCTCTCTTTTACTTGAAGCATGAAAGTTAAACTTTTTACTGGTCTTTCGTAAGAACCAGTTATTGTAGTTTGTCTGAGTTGCTATGGCAAATGCCACACAATGGGTTGGCTTAAACAACAAGAATTTACTGGGCTCATGGTTTTAGAGGCCAGAAGTCCCAAATTAAGGCATCGTCAGAGCCATGCTTTCTCTTGGCGTCTATAGCAATCTGGTAATGGCAGTCCTGAGTCTACACCTTAACTGATAATACATTTTGAAAGGTCCAGTTTATAAACGGTTCATGTAGATTAAGAACTTATTTTTTATTGAGGTATAGAATTCATTCTACCACACCCACTTTTAGTTTATTATTTCCTTTTTAGCCTTATTTCATTATTCTTCCTTCCAATTTATTGTTTCTATCTTTACAGATTCATTCCTTATAATTTATTTGTGAATATTTTGTTATTTTTTTAGTTTTTGGATAATAAGCCTGTCATGGTCAGGTTCATGTGTCAACTTGGCCAAGTGGTGGTACCTGTTTGTCTGGTTGGGCAAGTGCTGGCCTGTCTGTTGCAATGAGGACATTTCATTAATTAAATCATGATCATGTCAGCTGCATCCACAGCTGATTCCATTTGTAATCAGCCAAGGGGCGTGTCTTCTGCAATGAATGATGCTTAATCTAATCACTGGCAGCCTTTTAAGGAGGATTTAGAAGAGACAGGGTATCTTCCTGCTTCGGCCGGTGAGCCTCTCCTGTGGAGTTCGTCCAGACCCTCCATCGGAATCATCGGCTTCACAGTCTGCCCTGCACATTTTTGGACTCTGTGTTTCCACAGTCATGTGAGACACTTTTATAAATCTTGTATTTGCAAGTGTTCCCTGTTGATTCTGTTTCTCTAGAGAACCCTAACTAATACAACTTGGTACCAGGAGTGGTTCTTAAGAAACAGAATCTTAAAAATGGGTTTTTATGATTGGTTTTCTACTCTGACTGAACTCAAAGGCACTAAGGACTCTGATTCCCATATTCAGAATGATGCTGCCAATCCATGGAGTAAGTTGGCAAAAGAGATAGTCAAAATATCACCATTCAGTTCTCCTAATGCTTCACTTGTGTGAAGCCAGGCTCTGGGGGTGATGTTTTTGACACCGTTACAGTTTTGTGGAAATAAAAGATATAGAGACATTGGCTGCTTGTTGTTAGATACACCGGATACATTAATGAGTGAAAGGGATGGGATTAAGGTTCAAACAAGAAGCTCAAGTGCCGTCTGAAAGATGTAGAAGTTTCTAAGAGTATCCTGAAGGAAAATCTTATTTCCTATAGCCATAGACTTGAGATCTCTGAAAATCAGACTCAGAATCTTATTGTTAGAGTAGCAACTTTACAACGTAAACTGAAATCTCAATGTTGCATGGTGTCTACCGTTAAAGTGAGGGCACTGATTGGAAAGAAGTGGGACCCTGAAAAATGGGATGGTGACATATGGATTGATAATGATGTCAGGGGTGAGGTTGAAACCCTAGGTCATGTTGAGTCTTCTCTAGATAACCCTGTAATAGTCTGCCCTGAGGACATAGCCACCTTACCTCCAGCCTGCCTTGAGGAGTTGGCCACCAAACCTCCTCCTGAAAGGATTAATCCTAGAGTGATTAATCCTGTTTCACCAGATGAAACTGTAAATGAATACCCTGAAACAAATGGCTTGGAAGATATTTCTAATTCTTTTCGTGACCTACCCCCACCACCCCTCATTTCTTTCAGACCCATAACTAGACTATAGTCCCAACAGGCCCCTAAAGGCGAAGTACAAAGTATCACACATGAGGAGGTACATTATACTCCAAAAGAACTGTGTGAGTTTTCCAATTTATATAGACAGAAATCAGGGGACTATATGTAGCAATGGATTTTAAGGGTGTGGGATAATAGTGGGAGGAGTATAAGGCTGGATCAGGCTGAATTTATTGATATGGGTCCACTAAGCAGAGATTCTGCAATCAATGTTATAGCTTGAGGGGTTAGAAGAGGTATTAACAGTTTGTTTGGATGGTTGGTTGAAACATGGTGTGCTGGTTTGAAAGGAAGTATGCCCCCTAAGAAAAGTCATGTTTTAATATAAATCCCATTTCATAATGGTAGAATAATCCCTATTCAATACTGTATATTTGAAACTGTAATGAGATCATCTCCCTGGTTGATGTGATTTAGTTAAGAATGGTTGTTAAAACGGATTAGGGGATGACATGTCTCCACTCATTTGAGTGGGTCTTGATTAGTTTCTGAAGTCCTATAAAAGAGGAAATATTTTGGAGAGAGATTCAGAGAGAGCAACACTACAAAGCAGAGAATCCACCAGCCAGCGACCTTTGGAGATGAAGAAGGAAGACGCCTCCCGGGGAGCTTCATGAAATAGGAAGCCAGGAGAGAAAGCTAGCAGATGACACCGTATTCGCCATGTGCCCTTCCAGCTGAGACAGAAGCCCTGACTGTGTTCGCCATGTGCCTTCTCACTTGAAAGAGAAACCCTGAACTTCTTCGGCCTACTTGAACCAAGGTATCTTTCCTTAGATGCCTTAGATTGGACATCCTATAGACTTGTTTTAATTGGGACATTTTCTCGGACTTAGAACTGTAAACTAGCAACTCATTAAATTCCCCCTTTTTAAAAGCTATTCCGTTTCTGGTATATTGCATTCCAGCAGCCAGCAAACTAGAACACATGGATCAAGAGGTGGCTGACATTACCTGAGGTTGAAATGCTAGAACTGCCCTGGTATAGTGTAGAAGAGGGGATCCAGAGGCTTAGAGAGATTGGAATGTTAGAATGGATTTATCATGCAAAGCCTACTCTTACAACCCAGGAATGTCTGGAAGATACACCTTTTACCAGAACAGTGAGAAATAAATCTGAGACTAGCATCATCATCCCTGAAGAGCTCTGTAGTTGCACTTCTCTGTAGGTTAGATACTACTGTAGGAACAGCTGTCACTGAACTGGAATCATTAAACACAACGGGGATGACTGGATCCTGAGCTGGCAGAAGCCAGGTGGCAGCACTTAATTTCCAAAGACAGAGTGGATGTGGCTATTATAATAGACAGCAAACTCAAAGCAAGAGTCAGAATAGTCTGACTCACAGAGATTAGTGGCATTGGCTAGTAACTCATGGGGTACCTAGAAATACAATAGATGGGCAGTCTACTAAAACTTGTTCAAGCTGTATAAACTAAAAGAGTTCTAGGTCAAGTGAACAGAAGTCTAACCTGAATTACAAAAACATAGAGTCACACCCCTTAATCAATTCCAGACTTAAGACAGTTTACAGACCCAGAGCCCCTTGAATGAAGGGGAGGCTAGGTCCCTTTGGGGAAGAATCCTGTTACACTACCACAAATTCATACTGTTAATCTTCTTCCAAGCCTTCCCCAAGGAGACCGACGGCCTTTCACCATGGTAAATGTGCATTGGGGAAAAGGAAATGATCAGATATTTGGGGGATTATTAGACACTGGTTCAGAAGTGACATTAATTCCAGGGGACCCAAGATATCACTCTGGTCCACCAGTCAGAGTGGGGGCTTATGGAGGCCAGGTGATCAATGGGGTTTCAGCTCAGGTCCATCTCACAGTGGGTCCAGTGGGCCCCTGGGCCCATTCTGTAGTTATTTCCCCAGTTCCAGAATGTATAATTGGCATAGACATACTGAACAACTGGCAGAATCCTCACGTTGGTTCTCTAACTCATGCAGTGAGGGCTACTATGGTGGGAATGGCCAAGTGGAAGCCATTAGAACTGTCCCTACCTAGCAAAATAGTAAATCAGAAGCAATATTGGATTCCTGGAGGGATTGCAGAGATTACTGCCACTGTTAAGGTCTTGGAAAAAGCAGGGGTGGCGATTCCCACCACATCCCCATTCAACTCTCCTATTTGGCCTGTGCAGAAAACAGATGGGTCTTGGAGGATGACAGTGGATTATCGTAAACTCATCCAGGTGGTAACTCCAGTTGCAGCTGCTGTTCCAGATGTGGTATCATTGCTTGAGCAAATCAATACATCCCCTGGTACCTGGTATACAGCTATTGATCTGGCAAATGCTTTTTTCTCAATAGCTGTTAGTAAGGACCACCAGAAACAGTTTGCTTTCAGCTGGCAAGGTCAGCAGTATACTTTCAATTTCCTACCTCAGGGGTATATCAACTCTCCAGCCCTATGTCATAATCTTGTTCGCAGAGACCTTGATCGTTTCTCCCTCCCACAAGACATCACATTGGCCCATTATATTGATGATATCATGTTGATTAGACCTAGTGAGCAAAAAGTAGCAACTGCTGTAGACTTACTGGTAAGACATTTGCATGTCAGAGGATGGGAGGTAAATCTATCAAAAATACACGGGCCTTCCACCTCAGTGAAATATCTGGGTGTCTAGTGGTGTGGGGCATGTCGAGATACCCCTTCTAAGGTGAAGGATAAGTTGCTGCAATTACTCCTACGACCAAAAACAGGCACAATGCCTAGTTGGTCTCTTTGGATTTTGGCAACAACATATTCCTCATTTGGGTGTGGGCTGGTTTGAAAGGATGTAGGTTCCCTAGAAAAGCCATGTTTTAATCAAAATCCCTTTTCGTAAAGACAGAATAACCCCTATTCAATACTATATGTTTGAATCTGTGATTAGATCATCTTCGTGGAGATGTAACCCAATCAAGAGTAGTTGTTAAACTGGATTAGGGGAGATGTGTCTCCACCTATTTGGGTGGGTCTTGATTAGTTTCTGGAGTCCTATAAAAGAGGAAACATTTTGGAGAATGAAGGTGATTCAGAGAGAGCAGAGAATGCTGCAGCACCACGAAGCAGAGTCCATCAGCCAGAGCTTTGGAGATGAAGAAGGAAAATGTGTCCCGGGAGCTTCATATAACAGGAAGCCAGGAGTGAAAGCTAGCAGATGACACTGCTTGCCATGTGCCCTTCCAGCCAAGGGAGAAAACACACTGTGTTCACCATGTGCTTTCTCAGATGATAGAGAAATCCTGAACTTCATCGGCCTTCTTGAATCAAGGTATTTTTCCTTGGATGCCTTTGACTGGACATTTCTATAGACTTGTTTAATTGGAATATTTTCTTGGCCTTAGAACTGTAAACTAGCAACTCACTAAATTCCTCTTTTTAAAAGCCATTCCATTTCTGGTATATTGCATTCCAGCAGCCAGCAAACTAGAACAGGGTGTGCTACTCTGGCCCATTTATTGAGTGACCAGAAAAGCTGCTAATTTTGAGTGGGGACCTGAACAAAACAGGCTCTGCAACAGGTCCAGGCTGCTGTACAAGCTGCTCTGCCACTTGAGCCATATGAAGCAGCAGATCCAATGGTGCTGGAAATGTCAGTGACAAATAGAGATGCTGTTTGGAGCCTTTGGCAGGCCCCTATAGGAGAATCACAACGCAGACCCGTAGGATTTTGGAGCAAAGCCTCACCAACTGCTGCAGATATCTACACTCTCCTTTTGAGAAACAGCTTTTGGCCTGCTACTGGGCCTTAGTAGAGACTGAACGCTTAACCTTGGGCCACCAAGTTATCATGAAACCTGAGTTGCCCATCATGAGCTGGGTGTTGTCTGACCCACCAAGCCATAAAGTTGGGCACATGCAGTAGCACTCTATTACAAAATGGAAATGGTATATACAAGATAGGGCCAGAGCAACTCCTGAAGGCACAGGTAAGTTACATGAGGAAGTGGCCCAAATGCCCATGGTCTCCACTCCTGCCACATTACCTTCTCTTTCCCAGATCAGAGCTGTGGCCTCTTGGGGAGTTCCTTACAGTGCATTGACTGAGGAAGAGAAAACTTGGGCCTCGTTTACAGATGGTTCAGTATAATATGCAGGTACCACCCGAAAGTGGACAGCTGCAACACTATAACATGCCAGCAACATGGTGGCAGGTTGATTACATTGGATCACTCCCTTCATGGAAGGGGCAGCGATTTGTTCTAACTGGAATAGACACATACTCTGGATATGGGTTTGCTTTCCCTGCATGCAATGCTTCTGCCAAAACTACCATCCGTGGGTTTACAGCATGCCTATCCATCGTCATGGTAATCCACAGCATTGCTTCTTATCAAGGAACACACTTCACAGCAAATGAAGCACAGGAATGGGCACATGGTCATGAAATTTTCTGGTCTTACAATGTTCCCCATCATCCAGAAGCAGTTGGATTGATAGAATGGTGAAATGGTTAAGAATGTTTGTGTGTGTTTGTTGTTTGATCAATAAAAATTTTTAAAAAGTCTATTTTATCTGATATTACTGTAGTTTACTCCTGCTTTCTTTTCGTTACAGCTTGCATTGAAGATCTTTTTCCATCCTTTCACTTTCAATATAATTGTGTCCTTAGGTCTAAGATTTGTCTCCATTTAGATGGATTATATTTTTAAATCCATTCTGCCAATCGGTGTCTTTTTTGGGGGGGGGGATTACATGGGCCAGGAATTGAACCCAGGTGTCCCATATGGAAGGCGAGCATTCTACCACAGAACCACCTGTGTACCCCCTATCTGTATCTCTGAATTGGTGAGTTTGGTCCATTAACATTGAAAGAAATTATTGTCAAAGCAGTTCTTGAATCTACCATCTTATTCTTTAGTTTTTATTTCTCAGATCTATATATTATTTTCCCTCTCTCTCCTTTTATCCTTTAAATTACCATTACTGGCACTTTTTAATTCTGTGTCCTCCTCCAGATCTCCCTTCCCCTGTCTTTTTTTTCAGCTGACAGGACTCCCTTAAGTATTTTTTATATGGCAGTTCTCTTGTTGACTAGTACTCTCATTCTTTGCTTGTCTTTGAAGATTTTAATCTTTCCCGCTGTTTTGAAGGAAAACTTGGCTGGATAAAGAATTCTAGGCTGGAAGACTTTCTCATTCAGGATCTTAAATATATTACACCACTGCCTTCTTGCTTCCATGGTGCCTGTTGAGTAGTTTGAACTCAGTCTTATGTATTTTGCTCTTATATGTAGTAATAGCTTTTCTTGTGCTGCTTTCAGGACTTTGTTTCTTTTCAACATTTGACAGTTTGATTAGATGTGTCTTGGAGTAGGCCTATTTGGATTTATTCCATTTGGAGTTCATTGCACTTCTGTGATTTGCATGTTTCTGTCTTTTATAAGGTTTGGGAAGTTTTCCCTGATTATATCTTCAACTAACTCTCCTAGCCCTTTATCTTCTCTTCTCCTTCTGGGACACCAATGATCCTTAATGTGTGCGCCTCTTCTTGTCCATCATTTCCCTAATATTCAGGCCCATTTTTTCCCATCCTTCTTGCCATTTGTTCTTTTGTGCGCTCTAATTCAATTGTTCTGTTTTCTACCTTATTCTTCCTTCTGCTTCTTTGAATCTGCTATGATGTGTGTGCTTGTTTGAAAGGATGTATGGACCCTAGAAAAGCCATGTTTTAATCAAAATCCCATTTCATAAAGGAAGAATAATCCCTATTCAATACTGTATGTTTGAATCTATAATTAGATCATCTTCCTGGAGACGTAACCCAATCAAGAGTTGTTGTTAAACTGGATTAGGGGAGATGTGTCTCCAGCCATTTGGGTGGGTCTTTGACTGGTTTACTGGAGTCCTATAAAAGAGGAAACATTTTGGAGAATGAGAGATCTCTGAGAGAGCAGAGAATGACATAGCCATGAGAAGCAGAGTCTACTAGCCAGCAAACTTTGGAGATGAAGAAGGAAAATATCTCCTGGGGAGCTTCATGAAACAGGAAGCCAGGCAAGAAAGCTGGCAGATGACACCATGTTCACCATGTGCCCTTCCAGCCGAGAGAGAAGCCCTGACTATGTTCACCATGTGCCTTCTCACTTGAGAAACTCTGAACATCATCAGCCTTCTTGAACCAAGGTATCTTTCTCTGGATGCCTTTGATTGGGCATTTCTAGAGACTTGTTTTAATTGGGACATTCTTTTGGCCTTAGAACTGTAAACTAGCAACTTACTAAATTCCCCTTTTCAAAAGCCATTCCATTCCTGGTATATTACATTCCGGCAGCTAGCAACTAGAACAATGTTGTCTCTAGAACATTTTTATTTTGGTCTACTGTATATTTTATCTCTGTGAGATTTGCCATTTTTCTATTTAATTTGTTGGATTTTTCTTGATGCTCTTTCAGTGTCTTCCTGATATCCTTTATTTCTTTATAAATATCCTTGAATAGATGTTCCATATTCTGTGCCCCCTTCAGAGTTTTGATTTGGTTGCTTGGCTGGGCCATTTCTGCTTGGATCTTCACATGCTTTTTGATTTTCTGTTGTGTTCAATACGGTTATTTTGCAAGTTGGTTTCCTTGTCTTAAGTTCTGTATGTACTTGATTTTGTGTTGAAGGTTTCCTTTTACACTTGGTTTGTCAGTTATTCCCGACCCAAATAAGGCTCAGCTGAGACCTCATGTAGGGGGTACAATTCAACTTGAAGGTCTATTAAAAGCCAGGCGGGGTGCATGGGTACTTCAGTGGCAGAATGCCCACCTGCCATGCAGAAGACCCGGGCTTGACTCTAGCCCATGTAACCCCCAAAAAGAGAAAGATAGAAAAAATAAAATAAAATAAAATAGAAATATAATAATAATATGAAACAACAAGAACAAAAAAAAACAATCTCAACAGTAGTAGGCCCCAGTGTCAGAAGGAGAAACCCCAAAATATATTGGGAATGAACTCAGACTGCGCCCATAGAAGAGAGAGAAAAAAAATAAAATAAAATACATAATATATATAAAATAAGAAAAAAATAATGAACCAATAAAATATTTATATAAAATACATGTAAAAGTAAAAAATAAAACCAACAACAATGATGCTACTAATAAAAGAATACATGCAGAAAAATATATTGAAAAAAACAAGGAAAAAAAAAAACCCAGGCAGACAGGGAGCTTGCCTGCCTGCACTTACTCCTTCTCATCAGCAGGTGGTGCTCCAGAGGCACCTCCTCCCCTCAGGCCTGCCCCTGTACTGCAGTGATGGCTGGAGATGGTATGCACGGCAAAGGTGCTGCTTCCCACTCGCAGTGATGGGACAGCTGGTCCCAGCACATGGGACAGGGATGTGAACAGCACCCAGCGGGATCAGCTGACCTGCAGCACCCAGCAGATCTACCACATACTGTGCCTGCCAGGATGGCTATTACTGGAACCTAGCTGTGCAACTGCTCTCAGCACCTGGGGACGCAGCTTTCGTGCTGGACAGCCATTCCTGCCTCCAGGCTCCCAGTGGGCGCTGCCAGCTGCCGAGCCACTCAGGGAGGTGACCCCAGTTAGCAACTGAGGCAGGCTGAAGTAGAGGGACAGTCAGTTCCCTCCTATCTGCACCTCCCCGTGCCCGGTAGCCTGCCCCCAGTGATGATTGTGGTCAATCCAACCCACCTAGCTCCCCTCATTTCAATCCTCCTGCTTCTTTCCTCCTCCCAACCCCCCTGGAGACCGTCCTTGATTACTCACACCCCAAGACCACAGTCCCGGTCATTCTCTCCCCATCCCCTGTCTTGTCCCATGGGGTAGGGATGAACTCCACTCTGTTCTGCCATCTTCCCTGAAGTGTCTTATAGTTTGTACTGTTCAGGTTTTAACTCTATTCTCAGATTTATCTCTAAACAGTTCTTTCTTTTGTTGCTAATATGAATAGTACATTTCCAATTGTTTATTGCTAGTATATAGAAATACCACTGAAATTTTTATATTGATCTTGTATCCTGCAACCTCCCAAACTCACTTATTTGTTCTAGCAACACTTTTGTAGATTCCATTAGGTATCTACATTGAGAATAATGTCATTTGAAAATAACCATTTTTCTTCTTCTTTTCTAATTCTGCATGCCTTTTATTTCTTTTTCTTGTCTTACTGTACTGACTAGCCTGACATTGGCCAGGTGAGGGACTTTTGGCCCCAGCCACTTTTATTTTGCTGATACACTGAACAATTCCCTGGTAGCTGAAATGGCCAGACTTCCCATCTCTTCTGTTCATTTTTAGCTGCCTCTAGAGTGAGCCCCTCAGAGAATGCACCCAGATTTCTCCTCTGACTGCCCATGATTCCAGTCCTTATTCTCCCAATTTGGAGTTTTATAGGTGGGCCTACCAAAGCTCTTTAATTTCTTTAGCCTGCATCATAATACCCAATACAGGCACTGCAGATCCTCTTTTATTCCCCTCTACTTAGCCCTAATTGTATTAACTGCCTGATATTATTTAGAATTTAAGAGAGGGGATGGAATCACAGAACTTATGGAAGTGAAGGATAAAGTAGAAAAGATGGAAAAAACAATGGATACATACAATGATAGATTTAAAGAGACAGAAGATAGAATTAGTGATTTGGAGGATGGAACATCTGAATTCCAAAAAGAAACAGAAACTATAGGGAAAAGAATGGAAAAATTTGAACAGGGGATCAGGGAACTGAAGGACAATTTGAACCACACAAATATACGTGTTGTGGGTGTCCCAGAAGGAGAAGAGAAGGGAAAAGGAGGAGAAAAACTAATGGAAGAAATTATCACTGAAAATTTTCCAACTCTTATGAAAGACCTAAAATTACAGATCCAAGAAGTGCAGCGCACCCTAAAGAGAATAGACCCAAATAGGCGTTCTCCAAGACACTTACTAGTTAGAATGTCAGAGATCAAAGAGAAAGAGAGGATCTTGAAAGCAGCAAGAGAAAAACAATCCATCACATACAAGGGAAACCCAATAAGACTACGTGTAGATTTCTCAGCAGAAACCATGGAAGCTAGAAGACAGTGGGATGATATATTTAAATTACTAAAAGAGAAAAACTGCCAACCAAGACTTCTATATCCAGCAAAATTGTCCTTCAAAAATGAGGGAGAAATTAAAACATTTTCAGACAAAAAGTCACTGAGAGAATTTGTGACCAAGAGACCAGCTCTGCAAGAAATACTAAAGGGAGCACTAGAGTCAGATACGAAAAGACAGAAGAGAGAGGTATGGAGAAGAGTGTAGAAAGAAGGAAAGTCAGATATGATATATATATAATACAAAAGGCAAAATGGTAGAGGAAAATATTATCCAAACAGTAATAACACTAAATGTTAATGGACTGAATTCCCCAATCAAAAGACAGACTGGCAGAACGGATTAAAAAACAGGATCCTTCTATATGCTGTCTACAGGAAACACATCTTAGACCCAAAGATAAACATAGGTTGAAAGTGAAAGGTTGGGAAAAGATATTTCATGCAAATAACAACCAGAAAAGGGCAGGAGTAGCTATACTAATATCCAACAAATTAGACTTCAAATGTAAAACAGTTAAAAGAGACAAAGAAGGACACTATCTACTAATAAAGGGAACAATTAAACAAGAAGACATAACAATCATAAATATTTATGCAACGAACCATAATGCCCCAAAATATGTGAGGAATACACTGCAAACACTGAAAAGGGAAATAGACACATATACCACAATAGTTGGAGACTTCAATTCAACACTCTCATCAACGGACAGAACATCTAGACAGAGGATCAATAAAGAAGTAGAGAATCTGAATATTACTATAAATGAGCTAGACTTAACAGACATTTACAGGACATTACATCCCACAACAGCAGGATACACCTTTTTCTCAAGTGCTCATGGATCATTCTCAAAGATAGACCATATGCTGGGTCACAAAGCAAGTCTTAACAAATTTAAAAAGATTGAAATCATACACAACACTTTCTCGGATCATAAAGGAATGAAGTTGGAAATCAATAATAGGCGGAGTGCCAGAAAATTCACAAATACGTGGAGGCTCAACAACACACTCTTAAACAACGAGTGGGTCAAAGAAGAAATTGCAAGAGAAATTAGTAAATACCTTGAGGTGAATGAAAACGAAAACACAACATATCAAAACTTATGGGACGCAGCAAAGGCAGTGCTAAGAGGGAAATTTATTGCCCTAAATGCCTATATCAGAAAAGAAGAAAAGGCAAAAATGCAGGAATTAACTGTCCACTTGGAAGAACTGGAGAAAGAACAGCAAACGAATCCCAAAGCAAGCAAAAGGAAAGAAATAACAAAGATTAGAGCAGAAATAAATGAAATTGAAAACATGGAAACAATAGAGAAAATCAATAAGACCAGAAGTTGGTTCTATGAGAAAATCAATAAGATTGATGGGCCCTTAGCAAGACTGACAAAAAGAAGAAGAGAGAGGATGCAAATAAATAAGATCAGAAATGGAAGAGGAGACATAACTACTGACGTCACAGAAATAAAGGAGGTAATAACAGGATACTATGAACAACTTTACGCTAATAAATACAACAATTTAGATGAAATGGACGGGTTCCTGGAAAGACATGAACAACCAACTTTGACTCAAGAAGACATAGATTACCTCAACAAACCAATCACAAGTAAAGAAATTGAATCAGTCATTCAAAAGCTTCCTAAAAAGAAAAGTCCAGGACCAGACGGCTTCACATGTGAATTCTATCAAACATTCCAGAAAGAATTAGTACCAACTCTCCTCAAACTCTTCAAAAAAATCGAAGTGGAGGGAAAACTACCTAATTCATTCTATGAAGCCAACATCACCCTCATACCAAAACCAGGCAAAAATATTACAAAAAAAGAAAACTACAGATCAATCTCTCTAATGAATATAGATGCAAAAATCCTCAATAAAATTCTAGCAAATCGTATCCAACAACACATTAAAAGAATTATACATCATGACCAAGTAGGATGCATCCCAGGTATGCAAGGATGGTTCAACATAAAATCAATTAATATAATACACCATATCAACAAATCAAAGCAGAAAAATCACATGATCATCTCAATTGATGCAGAGAAGGCACTTGACAAGATTCAACATCCTTTCCTGTTGAAAACACTTCAAAAGATAGGAATACAAGGGAACTTCCTTAAAATGATAGAGGGAATATATGAAAAACCCACAGCTAATATCATCCTCAATGGGGAAAAACTGAAAACTTTCCCCCTAAGATCAGGAACAAGACAAGGATGTCCATTATCACCACTATTATTCAACATTGTGTTGGAGGCTCTAGCCAGAGCAATTAGATAAGAAAAAGAAATACAAGGCATCAAAATTGGAAAGGAAGAAGTAAAACTATCACTGTTTGCAGACGATATGATACTATACGTCAAAAACCCGGAAAAATCCACAACAAAACTACTAGAGCTAATAAATGAGTACAGCAATGTAGCAGGTTACAAGATCAACATTCAAAAATCTGTATCATTTCTATACACTAGTAAGGAACAAGCTGAGGGGGAAATCAAGAAACGAATCCCATTTACAATTGCAACTAAAAGAATAAAATACCTAGGAATAAATTTAACTAAAGAGACAAAAAACCTATATAAAGAAAACTACAAAAAACTGCTAAAAGAAATCACAGAAGACCTAAATAGATGGAAGAGCATACCGTGTTCATGGACTGGAAGACTAAATATAGTTAAGATGTCAATCCTACCTAAATTGATCTACAGATTCAATGCAATACCAATCAAAATCCCAACAACTTATTTTTCAGAAATAGAAAAACCAATAAGCAAATTTATCTGGAAGGGCAGGGTGCCCCGAATTGCTAAAAACTTCTTGAGGAAAAAAAAACGAAACTGGAGGTCTCGTGCTGCCTGACTTTAAGGCATATTATGAAGCCACAGTGGTCAAAACAGCATGGTATTGGCATAAAGATAGATATATCAACCAATGGAATCGAATAGAGTGCTCAGATATAGACCCTCTCATCTATGGACATCTGATCTTTGATAAGGCAGTCAAGCCAACTCACCTGGGACAGAACAGTCTCTTCAATAAATGGTGCCTAGAGAACTGGATATCCATATGCAAAAGAATGAAAGAGGACCCGTATCTCACACCTTATACAAAAGTTAACTCAAAATGGATCAAGGATCTAAACATTATGTCTAAGACCATAATAAAGTTAGAGGAAAATGTAGGGAGATATCTTATGAAACTTACAATTGGAGGCGGTTTTATGGACCTTAAACCTCAAGCAAGAGCACTGAAGAAGGAAATAAATAAATGGGAGCTCCTCAAAATTAAACACTTCTGTGCATCAAAGAACTTCATCAAGAAAGTAGAAAGACAGCCTACACAATGGGAGACAATATTTGGAAATGACATATCAGATAAAGGTCTAGTATCTAGAATTTATAAAGAGATTGTCCAACTCAACAACAAAAAGACAGCCAACCCAATTACAAAATGGGAAAAAGACTTGAACAGACACCTCTCAGAAGAGGAAATATAAATGGCCAAAAGGCACATGAAGAGATGCTCAATGTCCCTGGCCATTAGAGAAATGCAAATCAAAACCACAATGAGATATCATCTCACACCCACCAGAATGGCCATTATCAACAAAATAGAAAATGACAAGTGCTGGAGAGGATGTGGAGAAAGAGGCACACTTATCCACTGTTGGTGGGAATGTCAAATGTTGCAACCATTGTGGAAGGCAGTTTGGCAGTTCCTCAAAATGCTGAATATAGAATTGCCATACGACCCAGCAATACCATTTCTGGGTATCTACTCAAAGGACTTAAGGGCAAAGACACAAACGGACATTTGCACACTAACGTTTATAGCAGCGTTATTTACAATTGCAAAGAGATGGAAACAGCCAAAATGTCCATCAACAGACGAGTGGCTAAACAAACTGTGGTATATACATACGATGGAATATTATGCAGCTTTAAGACAGAATAAACTTATGAAGCATGTAATAACATGGATGGACCTAGAGAACATTATGCTGAGTGAGTCTAGCCAAAAACTAAAGGACAAATACTGTATGGTCCCACTGATGTGAACCGACATTCGAGAATAAACTTGGAATATGTCATTGGTAACAGAGTCCAGCAGGAGTTAGAAACAGGGTAAGATAATGGGTGATTGGAGCTGAAGGGATACAGACTGTGCAACAGGACTAGATACAAAAACTCAAAAATGGACCGCACAATAATACCTACTTGTAAAGTAATCATGTTAAAACACTGAATGAAGTTGCATCTGAGCTATAGGTTTTTTTTTTTTGTCTGTCTGTTTGTCTTTTTTTTTGTACTATTATTATTATTTTTATTTTTTCTTTATATTAATATTCTATATCTTTTTCTGTTGTTTTGCTAGTTCTTCTAAATCGATGCAAATGTACTAAGAAATGATGATCATGCATCTATGTGATGATATTAAGAATTACTGATTGCATATGTAGAATGGAATGATTTCTAAATGTTGGGTTAATTTCTTTTCTTTAATTAATAAAAAAAAAGAGGGGATGGTATGCAAATATGTTCCTATTGTGCTATTATTCTTGGAATAAACTTTACAATGAAAATATTAAAGATTTCTTAAAATAGACTTTTTCTGTGGCAGCTTAAATTCCTATGGAAGCCAGTCTCCAGAATGACCTCCAGTGATCTTCACACCCTAGTGTTCACATCCTTGTGTATCTCTTTTCTAACTAAATCAAGACTGGCCTCTGATAATATATTAATGATGGCTCATGACTTCCACAGCTAGCTTATCAAACACATTGCAGCTTCAGCTTTGACTGCTCACTTTGGGGATAAGCCAGATGCTATGTTGTTAGGGTGCTCCCATAGAAAGAAACTAGGACTTCCTGTCAACAGCCAGCATTACATTAATTTGACAGCCATATGAGTGATCCAACTTAATGGCAGATCCTCCAATCTCATGGAAGACTTCAGATGACTTCATTCCAGGTGATAACTGACTGCAACCTCATTAGTGACTCTGATTTAGTACCATCCCAGCCAAGCCACTCCTAAATTCCTGAACTTCATATACCATGAGAGATGATAAACATTTATTGTTGTTTTCAGCCATAAAGTTTTAGGGTAATTTGTTATGCCATAGTATACACCTAATATAATCTGTATGGGAGGATTTTTTTGTATCGTAGCTGGTGGGTAAGTCTAATTCCAGTGGATGGAGTGAGAAACTCCAAGGGGGACCCTGATGATACAGCAATGTCCAAAGGTCCAGGATCACTTATCCTACTCCTGGAAAGGAGAAAGTAAAGTCCTCTATGTAGCACAGTGGTGCTTGGCAAGTAGGAGCCATGTCTCTGAAGCTGTGTCCAAGAGAAGTATTAGAGCAGTAGTCTTTCCACATTGACATTCTCCAACATGAGCTTGGGAGACTCGGATTGCACATAGTATGGGGAGCAAATCATGGAATGGGTAGTTTTGGAAGACAAGCAGAGGAAGAATTGCAGAGCATTCATACCAAGGTAAGAAAAGTTTAACTTAGTTCCAAGGCCCCAGTATTCACAGGACAGGCTGCTGCGCCATTATCTGTCTCTAGGCTGGGCCTGGACATCCTTTCAGATACAGGGTAGGAAAGGTCATAAGACCAATGTTAACAGCTCTTTCCCTAAACTCTACCACATACTGGAGCCCTAGAAGCACTTCTTTTGTGCCTTTAAAAAAGTAAATAACACATTCCTGGAGCTTGCCCATGCAAGAAAAAAAAAAAAGTAACACAATTAGATGACAAATTGACAAGCACTTATAATGTGCTTGGTACTATTGTAAACTCCTTGCCAATCCATTAACTGATTCAATTAATTAACCATCAACAGCCCTATGAGGTTGGTATAACCATCAAACCCATTTAACAGATAACGAAATAGAGGCAAAGAAACATGCTGCAGGTCACAAAGTTTTAAAGTGGTGCAGCCAGGTTTCTGGAGGTAGGTAATCGATACGCTCAACTGCTATACATTCAGCCTTTGGAAATGGTGGTGTCCACTTCTCCCACTGCAGCACAGCCACAGAACCCAGGCTGCTTCGGCCCAGCTGTAATAATTGTCCTCTTAGTACTTTGAAGGACAGACAAAAGTAGCAAGAGCCAGAGAACTATGGGTAATTCACAGCACTGTTACCATTCTGTGGCCTTAACAGGCCAGACAGCAACTGCTGGAGAGCAAACGCGCCAGCCTAGGACCAGCACCTGTGGTTCACGTTGTTCGCAGGACCGACCAAAGAGCAGGAGCGGTAAACCATTTGGTCCCAGTGTCTAGAGAGGAGGGTCGCTAGATGACGCAGTTCCGGCTGAGGCGGACGAAGTTTTCCCACCAGCGAGCGGGGGTTAGCGTTCCCAGGGCTCCTTTGCGCCTGCGCCGCCCGGCGTTCGCGGCTGCCTGATTAATCCGGTCGTTTTCTCCGGGCCCGCGAACCGAGGTCCTGTGTTTTCGAGGTGAGGGAGTGGTGGGGTGGAGAGAAGCCCGACGCGGGCAGCAGGCAGGCATGTGTGTGGTGCCGCGGAATATCGATCTCACACGTGCCTCTCTCTGTTCTCTGTCTCACTTCTCTTTCTTTTCTCTTATTCTCACTTTTCCGAACCCCGAGGGCAGTGTGTGAAGCGGGGACGCCAGCGATGCTCCAGACTGCTTGGCGCCAGGTGAGCGAGCATCTATCCTCAGTGTCCGTGTTTCACCTCCCCATCCCCACTCTCCACAGCTGTCAGGAGAAAGCAGGTGTCAGACTTGACTAGCTAAGCCTGTGCCTTCCACTGAGCATCAGTCACTGTCTTGTGTATTTGCGGGCGACGGGAACGGGGAGGTCTGGAGAGGTGAGAATGTCCAAACTATGAGATGTATGAGATGATTGGTATGGAAGGAACAGGCGAACATGGGAATTGATTGGGACAGATTTGGCGATTGGCGCCTGGGCCTCAAAATTTTCCTGAAAAATGGAAAACTGCATGTCAGCCTACAACGAAGACCACTCCTACCCGCATCCATAAGATTGGAGAGGTCTTTCATTAGACAAAGCAGTTCTAGTGACTTTTTTTGGTAGGTTCCATTGATTTTTTACATATACATGTCATCAATGAATAAAGCCGGGTTTTACTTCTTCCATACCAGTCTGGACGCCTTTTTTTTTCTTGCACTGGCTAGAACCTTCATTTCAATATTTATTAGAAGTGGTGAGAACTGATATCCTCATCTTATTCCTCACGTTAGAGCACACGCCTTGTTTTTCTCCATGTGATATTCACTCTAGGGTTTTTATTTTTTAGTAAATTTGAGGAATTTACCTTCTATTCCAAGTTGCTAAGAGTTTTTTTTTTAATTGAATAAAAGCATTGCATGTGTCTTTTTTCCTTGCATACTTGTTTCCAAACTTTTTTCAAAAATTGAAATAATTGCAGTTTAATACAACATAATATTTTGAAAGTGTACAATTTAGTGACATTTAGTACATTTACAATGTTGTGTAACCATCACCACTATTTAGTTACACAACAGTTGATCACCCCAAAAATAAGCTTGTGCCCACTGAAACACTTCCCATTTATCCCTGCTCCCAGCCCCTAGCAACTTTTAATAGGTTTCTGTCTCTATAGATTTGCCCATTTTGGATATTTCGTAAAAGTGGAATTATATGATATGTGCCCTTTTATATGTAGTTTCTTGCACTTATTCAACAATAATATTCATCCATTATGTAGCATGTATGAGAACTTTTGATGGCTGAATACTTTTTCATTGTATGGATCTACCATATTTTTTTATCCATCAATCAGTTGATGAATATTTGGGTTATGTCTGCCTTTTGGGTAGTGATTGGATACCTGCTTTCATTTGTTTTGTTTATATAATCAGGAGTGGAATTACTGGGTCGTATGGTAACTTTATGTTTAACTTTGAGAGGGGCCTCCAAACTTTTCCACAGTGGCTGTGTGATTTTATATTCCCACCAGCAATGTATGAGGGTTCCAGTTTCCCCATATCCTTGCCAATGCTGGTTATTTTCCACTTTTTAAGAATGGGTTTGAAATGTAGTAACACATGGTGGTTTTGATTTGCATTTTTCTGTTGGTTAATGATGTTCAGCATCTTTTCATGTGCTTATTGGCCATTTGCAGATCTTTGAAGAAATGTCTATTCAAGTGTTTTGCTCATTTTTTATTTCGGTGTTGATTTTGGTTGTTTGAAGTTTTTTTTAAAACTATTTTTTAATAGATATTCTGGATACCTTATCAGATAAGGTGTGGAATTATCAGATAATTCCAAATATTTTAGACTGTTCTGTATATTTTCTCTTTTACTTTCTTTTAATGTCCTTTGATGCACAAAATTTTTTAATTTTGATGAAATCCAATTTATGTATTTTTTTACTTGTGCATTTGCTATCATATCTAAGAAACGATTACTAAATCTAAGATCATAAAAAATTTACCCTAAGTTTTCTTCTAAAGCTTTGGCTCTAATATCTAGGTCTTTGACCCATTTTTAGTTCATTTTTGTATATGATGTGAGGTATGGGTCCATCTTTATTCTTTTGTATGGGGATATACAGTATTCCCAGCACTATTTGTTGAAAAGACTATTCTTCCCCACTGAATGATGTTGATACCTTTGTCAAAAATCGGTTGCCTAGGGCAGTGTGACGGTGGCTCAGTGGCAGAATTCTTGCTTGTCATGCCAGAGACCTGAGTTCTATTCTCAGTACCTGCCCATGCCAAAAAAAAAAAAAGAGCTGTTAGGATTTTGATAGATATGCACTGAATTTGTAGATCACTTTGGGTAGTATTGCTATCTGAACAACAGTAAGTCTTCCAATCCATGAACACAGAATACTGTTCCATTTATTTAGGTCTTGAATTTCTTTCAGCAATTCTTTGTAGTTTTCAGTGTGCAAGACTATTGCAACACAAGACCTGCACCTCCTTAGTTAAATTTATACCTATGTATTTTATTCTTTTTAATGGTATTTTTAAATGGAATAGTTTTCCCAATTTCCTTTTTGGTTGTCCTTTGCTAGTGTTGTAAATATAAGTGATTTTTAAGTGTTGATCTTGTACTCTACACCTTTGGTGAATTCATTTATTAGCTCAGGGTTTTTTGTTTGTGCATTCTTTAGGGTTTTTCTATACAGGCATATCTTGGAGATATTGCAGATTTGGTTCCAGACCACCACAATAAACAAGTATTACAATAAAGTGAGTCACACAAATTATTTTGTTTCCCAGTGCATATAAAAGTTATATTTTCACTACATGTAGTCTTTTAAGGTTACAATATTTGTTTCTAAAAGACAACAACAATGTACGTACCTTAATTTTAAAAATCCTTTATTGTTAAAAATGCCAACCATCACCTGAGACTTCAGTGAATCATAATCTTTTTGCTGGTGAATGGTCTTGCCTCAATGTCCATGGCTACTGACTGATGAGAGTAGTGATTACTGAAGGTTGGGGTAATTGTGACAGTTTCTTAAAACAGAAAAACAGTGAAGTTTGCTGCATTGATTGACTCTTCCTATCATGAAGGATTTCTCTGGAGCATGCAGTGCTGTTTTATAGCATTTTATCAGAATAGAACTTCTTTTCAAAATTGGAGTCAATCCGCTCCAACCCTGCTGCTGGTTTATCAACTAAGATTATAGAATATTCTAAAGCCTTTGCTGTCATTTCAACAGCACTCACAGCATTTTTACCAGGAGTAGATTCTGTCTCAGGAAACCACTTTCTTTGCTCAACCATAAGAAGCTAAATTTTTATCATGAGATTGCAGAGATTCAATCATATTTTTGGGCCTCACTTCTAATTCTGGTTCTCTTGCTCTTTTCCACCACACCTGCAGTGACTTCCTCTACTGAGGTCTTGAACCCATCATAGTCATCAATGAGTGTTGGAATGAACTTCTTCCAAATACTCTTAATGTTGCTATTATTGACCTCCACCATAAATCCACGAATATTGTTAATGGCATCCAGAATGGTGAACCCTTTCCAGAAGTTTTTCAGTTGACTTTGCCTAGATCCATCAAAGGAATCATCAGATCCATCAGAGGAATCACTATCTATGGCCATTATGCTTTATGAAATACATTTCTTTAATAATGACTTCAAACTCAAAATTACTTCTTGATTCAAGGGCTGCTGAATGGTTTGTCGTGTTGGCAGGCATGAGCTGCCCCCATCTCCCCACCCCCAGCTCTTGAGAAGTCAGGTGCATTGTAAAAGAGCAGTGGTATTTTGAAAGTACTCTTTTTTTCTGAGTAATAGATCTCAACGGTGGGCTTAGAATATCTAGTAAACCATGTTGTAAACAGATGTGCTGTCATCATACTTCGTTGTTCAGGCAGAATAGATTTAGCATAATTCTTAAGGGCTCTAGGATTTTCAGGATAGTAAATGAGCAGTGGCTTTAACTTAAATTAACTGGCTATGTTTACCCCTAAAAAGGAGTCAGTCTGTCCTTGAAGCCTTGAAGGCAGGCATTGACTTCTCTTCTGTAGCTACAAAAGTCCTATATGGCATCTTCTTCCAATGGAAGGCTGTTTCATCTACATTGAAAATTTGTTGTTTAGTGTAACCACCTTCATCATGATCTTAGCCAGATCGTCTGGATAAGTTGCTGCAGCGTCTGTATCAGCACTTTCTGCTTCAACTTGCTTTTTTATGTTATGGAGATGGCTTTTTTTAATTAAACCTCATGAATCAACCTCTGCTATATTCATATTTTTATTCTGCAGCTTCCTCACCTGTTTGAATTTTCACAGAATCAGAGTTAGGGCTCTGGATTAGGTCTTGGCTTAAGGAAATATTGTGGCTGGTTTGATCTTTCTCCAGACCACTCAAACTTTCTTCATATCAGCAATAAGGCTGTTTTGTGCTCTTAGCATTCCTGTATTCCCTGGAGTAGCACATTTAATTTCCTTCAAGTTTTTTCCTTCACATTCAAAACCTGGTTAACTGTTTGGCAAAAGAGGCCTGGCTTTCAGCCTATCTCAGTTTTCAACATGCCTTCCTGATTAAGCTTAATTTCTAGCTTTTTATTTAAAGTGAGAAATGTATGAGTCTTCCTTTACTTAGAGGCTATTAAACAAGGTGATTTTTTAAATGCAATTTTATTGAGATATTCACATACAATGTAATCCATCCAGAACATATAATTAGTGGCTCACAGTATCATCGTACAGTTGTGCATTCATCACCACAGTCAATTTTAGAACATTTTCATTACTCCAAAAAAAAAATAAGAAGATAAAAGAACCTCCAAACATCCCATACCTCTTATCCCCTCCTTATTATTTATTTGTGTCTTTATTTTATTACTTATCTGCCCATATACTAGTTAAAGGGAGTATCAGTCACAAGGCTTCCATAATTACACAGTCACGTGATAAAAGCTTATATAGTTATACAGTGATTAAGAATCATGTCTACTGGATACTGGATTGCAGTTCAACAGTTACATGTATTTCCTTCTAACTATTCTAATACACTAGAAACTAAAGAGAAATATCTATATAATGCATAAGAATAACTTCTATAATGACCTTTTGACTCTATTTGAAATATCTTAGTCACTGATAGATTTATTTTGTTTCATTCTTTATCTTATTTTTCCCCCCTTTTGTCAAGAAGGCATTCTCTATCCCACAATTCCAGGGCCAGGTTCATCTCTAGAAGTCAAGTCCCATGTTGCCAGGGAGACTTACCCCCTGGGAGTCATGTCTCACATATGGGGGAGGATAGCAAGTTTATTTGCAGAGTTGGCTTCAGGAGGGAGGCCACATCTGAGCAACAAAAGAGGTTCTCTGGGGGTGACTACTAGGCATAATTCTAAATTGGCTTAGCTTTTTCTTTGCAGGAATAAGTTTCCTAAGGGCAAGCCCCAAGACTGAGGGCTCAACTTATTAAATTGGTAGTCCCCAATGCTTGCAAGAATATCAGGAATTTCCTAAGTGGGGAAGTTTAATATATTCATATTTTCCCCCAGTCCCTCAAGGAGACTTTGCATATACTTTATTTTCTGCAAGAGAATATTTTTTATTCTCTGGAATGTATTGGAGTATTAGATTAATACAGAATAATAAGATCTCATTCCCTATTCTAGGTTCCATGTAAATTTGTTTAAATCAACTGGCCATACGTGTTAAATTAGTTAGTGTGCTATAGAAAATATAAATTTTGTATCAAATAATCATCTTTTCCTTTGGTCTCACACAGAAGTTGAAGTTTTAAGATATGTCAATATCATCCTTTACCCTGTATTCTGATTTACCTTAGTTCTAATCAAGTCCATTTCATGCATATCTCTAATTGAAGTCTGACCTCATTTTCATTTCTTTAGCAGTTGGTGTATGGAGTATAATGCTGACTTTCAGAGCTGTAGAACTTTAACTCTGAATTTCAGATGTCACACAGATACCTGAAGTTCCAGAGAACTACCATGTTATACACAAAGAGCTCAGCATCTCAGAATTTAGAATTAAACAGTTAAACCTCAGGAAGAGATGTGACCACTGTAGGGGCTTACAATCTAGGAACCTTTACAATAAGCCTTATTGAACATTCAGTACCCCTTAATCATAAATTGTCTAATCTCTGCCCATGCTCTATACCCTGATAACCTATATTGCAGGATTAATTGGCCTAATTTCAGTATTGTTGTGTCTCAGGAAATAGGGAGTTCTGAGGAAGGAGAGAGATGGGGCAATTGTCAATTGGCAGAGCAGTCAGAACACAAAAACATTTATTAACTTTGTCTTTTTATATGGGCATGGTTTGTGGGTGCTCCAAAACAATTACAGTAGTAACATCAAAGATCACTAACCACAGATCAACATAACACATATAGTAATAAGTTTGAAATATTGCGAAAATTACCAGAATTTGACACAGAGACAGGAAGTGAGCACATACTCTTTGACAAATTATGCTGATAGACTTGTTTGATGCAGGGGTCACAAACCTTCAATTTGTAAAATGTACAGTATCTGCAAAGTGTAATAAAGTGAAACAATAATGTGAGGTATGCCTGTATATAGAATCAAGTAATTTAAAAATAGAGATACCTTTACTTCTTTCCAATTTGGATGCCTCTTATCTAATGGCTATGGCTAGAACTTCCAGTACAATGTTGAATAGTAGTAGTGAAAGCAGGCACTCTTGTCTTGTTCCTTATCTGTGGAGGAAACTTCAGTCTTGTATCATTGCGGTTTTTCACAAATGCCCTTTTTCTTGTTGAGGAAGTTGCCTTCTATTTCTAATTGTTGAGTGTTTTTTAATCATGAACAGTTATTGGATTTTGTCAGGTACTTTTTGTACACTAATTGAGAAGATCATGTGTCCTTCCCCCCATCCCCCTGTTCTATTTAATGTGGTGTATTACATTGATTGATTTTCTTATGTTGATCTGCCCTTGTATTCCTGGGATAAATCCAGGAATATCCTTCTAGTAGTCTCTTTAGTATACTTTTATGTAGATTTAGTATAATTTTATGTGGATTTGATTGGCTCATATTTTGTCGAGGAGTTTTTTAAAATCTATTTTCATAAGTATTTTGGCCTGTGGTTTTCTTTTCTTGCAGTGTCTTTGTCAGGCTTTGGTATCAAGCTAATGCTGGCCTCATAGACAAAGTTAGGAAGTGTTCCTTCTTCGTTTTTGGAAGAGTTTGAGAAGTATTGGTGTTAATACTTCTTTAAATGTCTGGTAAACTTCATCGGTGAAGATTCTGGTCCTGAAGTATTCTTTGTTGGGAGGTTTTTTTATTACTGATTCAATATCTTTATATTTTATAAGTCTCTTTGGATTTTCTGTTTCTTGTTGAGTCAATTTTTGTAGTTATATCCTATTCAGAATTTGTCCATTTCACGTGGGTTATTTAATTTGTTGGTTTACAATAGTTCATAGTTATCTTCTTTGAATCTTTTAAATTCTGTAAGATTGGTGGTAAAGTGCCAGTTTTCATTTTTTATTTTAGAAATTTGCATCTTCTTTTTCCCTTTGTCAGTCCTGCTAAAGGTTTGTCAATTTTGCTAATCTTTTCAAAGAACCAACTTTTGGTTTCATTATTCTGTCTATTGTTTTTGTACTGTTTATCTTCTCTCTAGAGAAGCTTTTGCTAGCTTTTGGTTTTGTTTGCTCTTCTTTTTCTAATTCCTTTCTAATTTCTATTTCCTGTATAATTAGGTTATAGATTTGAAATCTTTTCTCTTTTTAAATATAGCCCTTTATAGCTTTAACTTTCTCTCTGGGCACTGCTTTTTCTGCATCCCATAGTTTTGATATTTTGTGTTTTCGTTTTCTTTAGACTCAGAATGTGTCCTAATTTTTCTGTGATTTTTTTTTTCTTTGCCTGATTGGTTGTTTAAAAGTATATTATTAAATTTCCACATTTGTTAATTTTCCAATTTTCATACTGTTACTGATTTCCAGCTTCATTACAATGACATCTGAAAACATACATCAGTGAATTCAGTTTTTTTAAATTTATGAGTCTTGTTGTGTCTTAACATATGGTCTATCCTGAAGAATGTTCTCTGTGCACTTGAGAAGAATATGTTGAGGTGTTAACAAACCAAAAACACAATTATACTGGCTTTTTATTTACCTATGTACATACCTTTACAGATGTCATTTAATTCTTTGTATGACTTTGAATTAGTTAGTGTCATTTCACATTAGGCTCAAGGACTTGCTTTAGCATTTCTTATAGGGGAGGTTCACCAGGAACAAACTCCCTTAGCTTTTGTTTATATGGGATGTGTTAGTTTCTCTTTCATTTTTAGAAGGAGAGCTTTGCTGGATATAAAATTCTTGCTAAACAGTTATTTTTCTGTCAGCAATTTAAATATGACATCCCGTTGCCTTCTGGTCTCCATGGTTTCTGATGAAAAATCAGCTGTTAATCTTATTGAGGATCCCTTATATGTAACAAGTCACTTGCTACTTTCAAGATTCTCTCTTTGTTTGGCTTTTGACATTTTAGTTATATCTTGATGTGGATCTCTTTGTGTTTAACCTACTTGGGTTGTTTTGAGCTACTTGGATGTGTACATTTGTTTTTCATCAAATTTGAAAAACATAATTTTTAAAATTATGCTTTCTTCCCTATTTCTCTCTCTCTTATCTATTTGGGACATCATTATGCATAGGCTTATTTGCTTGACGGTGTTCAACAGGTTCCTTAGGCTCTGTTCTTTTTTTTTTTTATTCTTTTTTCTTTCTGTCTCTGAAATTGGATGATTTCAAGCAATGGATTTCCAATTTCACTCATTGTTTCTTGTACCTCCTAAATCTGCTGTTGAACCCCTCTAGTGAATTTTTCAGACTCAGGATTTCTGTGTGGTGGCAGTGGTGGTGCTGCTGCTACTCCTCCTCCTCCTTCTTAATAATTTATCTCTTTACTGATATTCTCTATTTGTTGGGAAATCTTTCCTCCTGCCTTCTTTTAGTTCTTTGTTCATGGTTTCCTTTAGCTCTCTGAGGATGTTTAAGACTGTTGATTTAATGTCTTTGTCTAGTAAGTCCAATGTTTGGATGACTTCCAAGACATCCAAAATTTCTTGTTAATTTCTTTTTTTTCCTATTAATGGCATATACTTCTTGTTTCTTTTCATACCTTGTAATTTTTTGTTGTTGTTGAAAACTGAACATTCTGAATATACCAATTTGGTAACACTGGAGATCAGATTCCCCCTTCTCTACAGGTTTGCTGTTGCTGCTTATTGTGGGTTATGTTTGTTGTTTACTGAGTTTTCTATGTTATTTTTGTAAAGACTGTTTTCTTTGTTATGAGTGGTCACTGAAGTCTGCTTTGTTAGCTTGGTAGTCAGCAATTTGACACAGATTTTCATAAATACCAGGAGCCAAAAGAAAATTTAAAAAACACAACAAAAGTACTCTCTTGGTTTCTGCAGATTGACTCTGAATTTGTGCATTTGTACAACACTTAGCCAGGCTGTTTATACTTCTGCCTTAGCTTTCATTTCCTGCTCACATAGTACCTAAACATCAGCCAGAAGTGAAAGTCTAGGGCTTCTCAAATCTTTTCTGGACGTGAATCTAGCCCTGGACATATGTGGGGCCTTCTGGATTCCCTCATGTTCATGGAAGCTTTTCAAAGCCCTTATTCTCCCATGCATCTCTTTTCCTAGCCTTTTTAGTGTTTTTGTTGCTTTCTCAATATGCTATTCGTGCCAGGTTGCTGCAGCTAGTAAATGTGACAGATGCCTCTCAGGAGGTGGTTCTAGCCCAGAGAGATTTCCAAGGAGGATGAAACAAAGGCAAGTCCTATGCCAATCCCTCAGAGACCTGCCCAGCAGGTTTGAAAATGTACAGTTACAGCTCTTTGAGAACAAGGTCTGTTTTGCCCCTTTCTGCACAAGCAAGCTGACTTGGAACATGGGCTGCTTTCCCACAACCACCTCCATGGTTGGCAATGGGGGAGGGCAGATAGGCAAATAAAACCCCCAAAACACTTTCCTACAAAATTAACCAGCTTCTTTCATCTTTAAGCTCCCCTCAGGTTTTTAAGTTCTTGATTAGATTCCAGATTTCTGAAAAAGTTTCTGTCAGGTTAGTTGTTACTTTAGAGGAGTGATCAATTTCTGTAACTCCCTACCTTTGACATTTGTATGACATCACCTCACCTTTGCATTTTTTTTCTTTCTTTCTTTCTTTTTTTTTTTTGCATGGGCAGGTACTGGGAATTGAACCTGGGTCTCCAGCAAGACAGGTAAAAATTCTGCCACTGAGCCACTATCGCACCGCCCTCACCTTTGCTTTTTTTTTTTCCATCCCTTTCATTGATCACTAGCATTTCGATCTACTAAATTTATTTTAATAATTGTTCCTGTTATTAATTAATTAATTTATTTATTTATTTATTTTTTTTTTAAAGGAAAGACAGAGAGAAGGAAGGAAGGATAGAAGGAAGGAAGGAAGGAAGAAAGGGAAACATCTTTAAACATTTTCTTGTTTTATTGTATTTTGTTTTTTTGTTTTTGTTACATGGGCTGGGGCCGGGAATCGAACCGAGGTCCTCCGGCATAGCAGGCAAGCACTTTGCCCGCTGAGCCACCGCGGCCCGCCCCTTTATTTTTAATCCATATGTTTTACTCATCTGTCGATAAGGTAGATAAAAGGAGCATCAGACACAAGGTTTTCACAATCACACAGTCACACTGCAAAAGCTCTATCATTATACAATCATCTTCAAGAAACATGGCTACTGGAGCACAGCTCTACATTTTCAGGCAGTTCCCCACCAGCCTCTCCATTACACCTTAACTAAACAGGTGATAGTTATTAAATGTGTAAGAATTACCTCCAGGATAACCTGTTGACTCTGTTTGGAATCTTCCAGCCATTGACACTTTATTTTGTCTCATTTCACTCTTCCCCCTTTTGGTCGAGAAATTTTCCTCAATCCCTTTATGCTAAGTTCCAGCTCATTCTAGGATTTCTGTCCCACATTGCCAGGAAGGTCCACACCCCTGGGAGTCATGTCCCACGTAGACAGGGGGAGGGCAGTGAGTTTCCTTGTCATGTTGGCTGAGAGAGAGAGAAGCCACATCTGAGCAACAAAAGAGGTTCTCTTGGGGGTGACACTTAGGACTAATTTTAAGTAGGCTTAGCCTATCCTTTGTGGGGTTAAGTTTCACATGAACAAATCCCAAGATTGGGGGCTCAGCCTATTGCTTTGGTTGTTCCCATTACTTGTAAGAATATCTAGAATTCCTCCACTTGGGGAAGTTGAATTTTCTCCCTTTCTCACCATTCCCCCAAGGGGACTTCGCAAATACTTTTTTATTCACTGTTCAAATCACTCTGGGATTTATCGGGACATCACTCTGGACAAACTTAAAAAATCTCATGCCCTACTCAAGGTTCCAAGTATTATAGTGTTCAGTTAAGCTGTCCACATAAATTATATTAGAAAATGCACTAGTCAAAATATAAATTTTGTACCAAATAAACATTTTTGCTTTATTCTCATGCAAAAGTTAAAGTTTTAAAATATTAATTACCATCTATTTTCAACACCCTGCAGTATTGACATTCCTTTGTCTTCCTTCCTCATGCAAAAACATTTTTAAATCTGTATATTTAGTCACTGTCATTATACACTCTAGGCATTCCTAGATTATACCATCTCAGTCTTTATCGTCTATCTTTCCTTCTGATTTCATTTGTACCCCCAGGACTCCTCTTGCTATCATTCTCACATTCAGCTTCATTCAGTCTTCTAACATTATTATATTATAGTTATCACCTTTGCTTTTAAAAGACATTTTTGCTAAGTACAGAATTTTAGATTGACAGTTACATTTTCTTTCAGGGCTTTAAAGATGTTGCTCCACTGTTTTCTTGTATTTCTTATGAGAACTTTTAAGTCACTTTTATCCTTGTTCTTTAGATAACATGTCTTTTTATTCCCTCTTGCTTTTTAAAAGATATGCTCTATTACTGATTTGGGTCAATTTGTCAATTATGTAACTTAGTATAGTTTTCTCATGTTTCTTGTGCTTAGGTCAGTGAGTATCTTTGATTTGTGGTTATATTTTTCATAAAGTTTGGAACATTTTTCAGCCATTATTTACTGAAATGTTTTTTTCTCTCTTCTTCTCTGTCATCTTCAGGGACTCCAGTTGCCTGTATATTGATATTGGGCTTCTTGATGTTGTCCCACATCTGATGATCTGTTCTTTTTGCCTTCTGTTTTCTCTCCTTGTTTCATTTTGGATACTTTGTATTGCTGTGTCTTTAAGTTCACCAGTCTTTTCTTCTGCAAAGTTTAATTTGCCAAGAAGTATAGTTTTTCATCTCAGAGATTGTCATTTTCATATCTAACAATTTGATTTGGGCCTTTTAACATATTCTATATCTCTATCTCTTTGAACATGTGGAATACAGCTATAATGACTGTATTCATATCCTTCTAACATTTGTGTCAGTTCTGGGGGTTTTTTTGTATGTTGTATGGTGGAGTCACATTTCATTCTTTTTCCTTGTGAGTATCCAGTTTTTGCAGCACCATTTGTTAAATTGTTTGTTGTTTTTGTTCATTTCTTTGTTTGTTGGGAAGTGCATGGGCTGGGAATGGAACCTGGGTCTCCCGCATGGCAGGCGAGAATTCTACCACTGAACTACCCTTGCATCCCCTCTGGATTGTTTTAACTTTTTCTTATTAATTAAAAAAAATTAAACAAAACATTAAGATATCATTTCATTCTACATATACAATCAGTAATTCTTAATATCATCACATAGTTGCATATTCATCATTTCTTAGAACATTTGCATCAATTTAGAAAAAGAAATAAAAAGACAACAGAAAAATAAGTAAAACGATAATAGAGAAAAAAAAAGATTATACATACCATACCCCTTACCCCTCGCTTTCATTTACCACTAGCATTTCAAACTAAATTTATTTTAACATTTGTTCCCCCATATTATTTATTTTTATTCCATATGTTCTACTCTTCTGTTGATATAGTAGCTAACAGGAGCATCAGACTCAAGGTTTTCACATTCACAGAGTCTCATTGTGAAAGCTATATCATTGTTCAGTCATCATCAAGAAACATGGCTACTGGAACACAGCTCTACATTTTCAGGCTGTTCCCTCCAGCCTCTCCACTACATCTTGAACAACAAGGTGATATCTACTTAATGCGTAAGAATAACCTCCAGGATAACCTCTCGACTCTGTTTGGAATCTCTCAGCCATTGACACTTAGTCTCATTTCACTCTTTCCCCTTTGGTCAAGAAGGTTCTCTCAATCCCTTGATGTTAA
The DNA here is from genome assembly GCF_023851605.1 of Tamandua tetradactyla. NCBI lineage: Eukaryota > Metazoa > Chordata > Mammalia > Pilosa > Myrmecophagidae > Tamandua > Tamandua tetradactyla. The sequence continues at coordinate 46,786,855 of NC_135341.1, read as the reverse complement.
TTCTCAGCTTATTCTAGGGTTTTTCTCAGTCCCTTGATGCTGAGTCTCAGCTGATTCCAGGATTTCTGTCCCACGTTGCCAGGAAGGTCCACACCCCTGGGAGTCATGTCCCACGCAAAGAGGGTGTATTAGTTAGGGTTCTCTAGAGAAACAGAATCAACAGGGAACACTTGCAAATATAAAATTTATGAAAGTGTCTCACGTGACCGTAGGAGTGCAGAGTCCAAAATCCACAGGGCAGGCTGCGAAGCCGATGACTCCAATGGATGGCCTGGATGAACTCCACAGGAGAGGCTCACCAGCCAAAGCAGGAATGCAACCTGTCTCCTCTGAGTCCTCCTTAAAAGGCTTCCCATGATTGGATTTAGCATCACTAATTGCAGAAGACACTCCCCTTTGGCTGATTACAAATGGAATCAGCTGTGGATGTAGCTGACGTGATCATGATCTAATCCTATGAAATATCCTCATTGCAACAGACAGGCCAGCGCTTGCCCAATCAGATGAACAGGTACCACAACTTGGCCAAGTTGACACCTGTCCCTAACCATGACAGAGGGGGAGGGTGGTGAGACTGCTCGTCATGTTGCCTGGAGAGAGAGGCCACATCTGAGCAACAAAAGAGGCTCTCTTGGGGGTGACTCTTAGGCCTAAATTTTAAGTAGACTTGATCTATCCTTTGTGGGGTTAAGTAATTTTACATTACTATAAATATCTTGAGCATTTTATGGAATACAGTTCTGTTGTTTGGAAATAATTTGTTTCTTTCTGGTCTTGCTTTTATGATTTGTTAGTAGGATCTGGAGCAGTGCTCACTTTAGGGACACTTATTCTCCATCACTGAGGTAAGATTTTCCGGAGTACTCTATCCATTGCCCCTTGAATTGTGAGTTTTTCCAGTCTGGCTGGTGGGAACAGGCACTTTCTCCATCAATGTGTGAGCCTGGGACATTGTTCCCTCCAGCTCTTTCAAATGATTCTTTTTCTAACCGTGCTGGTTTGAAACAATTACGTACCCCAGAAAAGCCATGTTCTTTCTTTTTCTTTTTTTTTTTTTTTTTACATACGCAGGCACTGGGAATCGAACCTGGGTCCTCTGGCATGCAGGTGAGCATTCTTGCCTGCTGAGGCACGGTGGCCCGCCTAAGCCATGTTCTTTTAATCTAGTCTTTTTGGGTGCAACCTCTTGATTAGGTTATTTCCATGGAGATGTGACTCCACTCATTCAAGGTGGGTCTTAATCTGCTTAGTGGAGCCCTTTAAAAGAGAGACATTTTGGAGAAAGGACAGATGCATGGAGATAGAAACAACCCAAGAGATGCTAAGCAAGGACTTGCTGAACCTGAAGGATTCAGAATCTGGAGAGACCTGATAGAAGCTAAGAGATTAAATCCATAGTTTGCCCCAGAGAAGCTGAGACCCCATAGAACTGAAGAGAGAAATGCCCTAGAGATGCTAAGAGTAGATCCGCAGGACCACTGGAATCAGAAGCTGAAAGCAATGAACTGGGAACAAGAACCAGCAGACGCCAGCCACATGCCATCCTTCACAGCTGGCAGAAGTGTTCCAGATACTTGGTGGCCTTTCTTCAGAGTCCAGGTATCATCTTGTTGATGCCTTAAATCTGGACATTTTCATGGCTTTAGAACTGTAAATTTGTAACCTATTTGTAATTTCTGGTATATTACCTTCCAACAGCTTCAGCAAAACAAAACAGTGACCTCGGGTAGTTTTCTCACAGCCATGCACTGATCAGTACATTGTTGAATACTTGAGGGGGTCCTTTGGTAGATCATTGGAATTCTTTCTCTGTGCAGCTCTCTCCTCTCTGGTAATCTGTTCTATACAGCTGTCTTTCTGGACTCTGCCGGGGAATCTTCTGGACTTTGCCTTATTTCCTTCTCCCTGTGTTGCAGCCTGGAAACTCTTGCAAAGTAGTAAGCTTGGAGAATTGTGGGGCTTACCTCGTTTCCCATCTCTCACGGATCACTGTCCTTTGTTGCCTGTTGGCCACCATCTTGAAAACCATTGTTTCAGGTAATTTGTCTCATGTTGTTCAGTTGGGAGGGTAAATCTAATCCCTGTAACTCCATCTTAATGAGAAGTGGAAGTTTGCTCTAGCATTTTGAAAAGTATTTCTCCTTTAACTTCTGCTGTTTAGTCTGTCACTATCCTGACTTCCTATCTTCAAATGTGAACTATTTTTTCTCCTTTGGAGTCCTTTAGGATCATCTATGTACTCTCAATCTTCTGAGACTTCTCAGTGACACCTTTATTTAGACATTTTTCATTTATTGTCTGAAGTTCTTTGTAAGCTGTCCCCCCACTGTGGTGCTTTTAAACATATAGAATACCAAGTTATAAATAGTAATGCATACTTAACAAATCCTTGTCCTTGGTCTTATAGTATTAATTGGCCCCCTCTTTGTTTGCTTCTCCTTCCCTCAGCAGTTAAGATTCAGTTTTTTCTGCCTTCTAAAATTCTGTTCAACACCTCTAGTCTATTTTGACTTTTTTTGTTGTTCTGTTGTCTTACTCTCACTTTAGTGGTGATTTGAGAGGGAGTCGAGATGAGTGTGAAATTGTTGTTGGTTGTGCTTATACAGATGCCCCGTGCTTGTGCACATGAAATTTATGTGGGGGGAAGGAGCCAGAGGGATAGACAAGCACATAGAGCAGGGCACAGTAGAACTGATGCAGAGACTGTCGAGAGAAGGAAGGGCTATTTGCTTGGGATGACCACAAACGGGTACAGTCTTATGACTCCTCTGTTCATGAGGGCAACTGTGGCGGCCCTTGGTGAGGGGCTGGATGACTCTGAATTGGAAATACCATCAGACCCAGCAGGTCTCTGCCTCACTGCTTAGGCTGTTCTTTGTCCTCACACAGTATTTGAGCAGGAACCTGTTTTTTCAGGAGCCAGTGACCTTTGAAGATGTGGCTTTGTACTTCACCCAGAATCAGTGGGCCATCCTGGACCCTGAACAGAAAGCCCTGTACAGGGAGGTGATGCTGGACAATTATGCAAACATAGCTTCCCTGGGTAAGACACTCCTTTCTCTGCCTCTGCCCTTTGAGAATCCTGGCTTCTTTCTTCCTTAGACTTTGTGGAGTCTCTGATAACCCTCAGGGAATATTGTTCCAAAGCCTAAGCTCCCCAGAAGTTACTAATGAGAACCCTGGGTTCCCAGGTTTTAAAATAGCTGTTGCTCTAGCTCCATGTTTGGGTTTTGCTGCAAACAAGGAGGGAAATGAGGAGCTCTTGGGAACCCTTTGTGCCTGCATCTTCCCAGTTCTCCGAAGTTTTGGATTCCTTGATGTGAATGTGGGATTATTCTGGGACTCTGTCCTCCTTTGTAGGAATTTCCTGTCCTCTTACATGGCACTGGCTATCAAGTTTTTTCCTGACTGTACTTTGTCTCTCCCCATCTGGCTTAGCAGAGAAAAATAAAGAGGGCTGAAAGGAGACCCAGCATCGTGATTCCTTTTATCTTTTTGTTTCTATTTCTTTCTCCCTGAACAGTTTTTCCACTCAATAGACCTGTTCTGGTCTCCCAGCTGGAGCAAGGGGAATTACCATGGGGCCTTGATCCCTGGGAACCTGTGGACAGGGAGGTCCTCCGAGATGTCTGTCCAGGTGAGCAAGAGAACCTACCAGCTACCTTTTTTGCTAGGCTTGCTTTCTTGTTTTCACAGTCTAACATGTAAGAAGTATTTTTTTTCTTGGATGACCAGCATGGGGGAGCAAACAGCTTTATTTCTTGTGGAATTGTCACATGCGATTCTCTGGGGTCATGGTAGTGACCTACTTCAGGTGGGGAAGGGCTAGTTTCTTACAAGAAAGGCACAGCTCAAGATATCATCACATGTTCCTCTTTGGCTCTCTACCTTACCACCCTTCAGGGGAGACTTTCTGACTGAGAAACTTTTAAACTAGCTCCTACCTTCCCTGTCTCATGGAAATATTTTATCTTCCATCAGTTTGTTTCTGTAGAGTTAAGGATGCCAACCACCTTATAAGAAAAATAGTGTTCTGGGGGCCTATTTGGCCAGCCACGTATCAGAGTATATTGTTTCTTTGGACAATTAAATTGTGAGTACACAAACATTGACTTTAAAAAATCATACTTAAAATGGAGGATTTCAAATATATGCAGACACCAGCACAAGGTACCCTAAATATCCCTCACCCAGTCTCAACAGTTATCAATATCTTGCCAGTCTTGTTTTATCTCCACCCCGACTCTGCATACACATACTTTCTAAAACATTTTTAACAGATGAACTTTTGAATGAAAACTTGAGTGTAAATTAGATGTGAATAGCTTTCTCATTTTGAAAGGTGCTAATATAATTTAAAAAATATATAGTATATTTTATTGCTCCTCTTATTCTGCTTCACCCCTGTTCTGTCTGTTCATATTTCTTATGTTCTTCATAGTCTTTGCAGAGAATGCCCATTTCTTATGAGAATGCCACCACCCTTGTGTTAATGTTGGGTCTTTTTGGATAAGATTAGGACTTCAGGCTATCTGGGTAAAAAATATGTACTAAACATTTTGCTTTTAAAAACAAAGGATTAATAAACAAAAAATTCAACAAATGGTGCTGCAGTAATGGGATACTTACATGGAAAAAGAATGAAATGTGACCCCCATCATATAGCGTACAAGAAAAAAAAATTCTGCCCTGCTGCACTGAGGAAGATTTTATTAGCCTCTTAAAGGCATCAGTAGTGGAGAGAAAATAGACTTTGTTTTTCCCCTTTTTTAATATGTTAGTTTAGAATTCTATATTCCATACTATGGCATTAAACTATATTACATCCCGTATGGCCTTTTAGGGAAAAATCCTGCTACCTGGTCCTCTCTGACACTGCTATCTATTTTTGGAAGGGTTCTTCACATTCCCAGTTCTCTTTTATTTTAGAGACACTCTTCCAAGTTTTACTCTTTATTCTAGATGCTTTGGTGTTGGCCATGTGTGGTCCCTTTAGCCATAACATAGCAGCCTGCTGCTTTCCAAACCAGCTTTTACTAGAGCCAACTTGATACTCTTTTCAGAGTATGACATGGATATGTTTTAAAATAAGCAGCTCTTAAGGAATTTTAAATGGCTTTACAGCTTAGTGGTTGGGCCATGAGATCCACAATTTGTAGCGTTTGAGCTGTTCAACCTGTCCTTTCTTTTCTAATCTTCATGGTTGTTTTAGTTTTCTAAGGCTGCTGGAATGCAGTACACCTGAGATGGATTGGCTTTTCTAAAGGGAATTTATTTAGTTACAAATTTACAGTTCCTTAGAGGAAAGACAGCTGGCTTTCCCTGTCACATGGGAAGGCAACTTCTGCTGGGCTTTTCTCTTGGCTTCTGGGTTCAAATGGCTTTCCCCACAGTAATTCCTTTCTACATTTTCAAATGTCTGGGTCTGTGTCGGCTCTGAGCTCTGAGCTGAAGTGGGTTGAGCTGTTTCTCTCTGACTTCTCCTTTTAAGCCTTACTCATTGCACTCCACTTAGCTAACCATGGATGGCATCAACCATAGATGAATTTCACATGCTGATGATTTAAGTCCACAGCAACATAACAGCTGGGCACCATCACCTGGCCAAGTTGACACCAGAATCTAACTGCTACAGTGGTCTTTCGCCTCACTTCTCTAGGTGACATACTTTATCAACCCATTCACTTTTCACTTGATCTTCTTACCTTGATTAATAGTGTTTGCTGCTTCCTAGTCTTCATACTTTCTATGAAAATGCCTTCTGGCCTTGCTTGCCTTGTTTGCCTGTCTCCCCCAGTCTTTATTTCACTGGTAGGGCACCATTGTGTGATGACTTTTAGTAGCCATTTTTTTGGCATATTGGAAAATATCCATATACTTGGGGCAAATTAGAACCACTTGATCCAGTTTCTTCTCCGGCATTGGTATTTTCTTATTGTGCCATCAGGGAGGCTAAAATTTGTTTTCTCTTTGTGTGATACCAGGAGATAAGACTGGAATTGAGAAGGGAAAACCAACTCTAAAGCCACACATTTCCAAAGCTACAGAGTCCCACAGACTGACATCAGGAGGGCTGTTAGGAAATGTTCCTCAGTATCCTGACTTTGAGAGCAGCCTAGAAAAGCAACACAGTCACTGGACAGTTAAGAAGTCCAAGTCAAAGAGAAGAGTGTTCACAATTGTGTCTGCCGAGCCTCATGGGATCTGTGCTGTTGAAAACAGGAAGAAGTGTGACAAATTAGGAAAAAACGTTCATGTCCACACACACCTTACTAAAAATCAGACAGTTCCTACTAGTCAAATATGTTATGAATGTGGAAAATGTGACAGATATTTCAGTAGAATGGTGGACTTTCATCAACATCAGAGACATCATACTGGTGAAAAGTCTTACGGATGCAAAGAATGTGGAAAAGACTTCAAATATAATTCATTACTTATTCGCCATCAGATAATTCACACTGGAAAGAAACCATTTAAATGTAAAGAGTGTGGGAAAGGTTTAAGTTCGGACACAGCCTTGATTCAGCATCACAGAATCCACACTGGAGAGAAGCCCTATGAATGTAAGGAATGTGGGAAGGCTTTCAGTAGCAGCTCAGTGTTCCTTCAGCACCAGAGATTCCACACTGGAGAGAAACTTTATGAATGTCAAGAATGTTGGAAAACATTCAGTTGTAGCTCAAGCTTTATTGTTCATCAGCGAATGCACACGGGGGAGAAACCATATGAATGTAAAGACTGTGGGAAACATTTAAGCTCCAACACAGCCTTGACTCAGCACCAGCGAATTCATACTGGTGAGAAACCCTTTGAATGTAAGGAGTGTGGAAAGGCGTTCAATCAGAAAATAACTCTTGTTCAGCACAAGCGAGTTCACACTGGTGAGAAACCATATGAGTGTAAGGTGTGTAGGAAAGCCTTCAGCTGGTGTGGAAGGTTCATTCTCCATCAAAAACTACACATTGAGAAGACACCTGTGCAAGAATAGCCGTCCACAGCTAGGCCCACCCTGCCTCTCTTTGTTGCTCCACAATTTCATGCTCTTCTGTTGTGTCAATGTCAATCTTCCGGGACTGTGCTAATTCTTACCATCATGCCTCTGTTCCCACAGTGCTGCATATCCAGAATGCCTGCTTCTTTACCTGTCTCAACTTTCATCGTGAACTCTTCCTCAAATTCTCTCAACCATTCTTTTCTGGACATGAACATTCTTTACAAGTATAAAAGGCAAGCAAAACAAAATAATACTGAAAATTTACTAACATAAAAGGAAATGTTACGTTTCCCAGTTGAAAGATACACTGAATGCCCAGCAAGATGAGTGGGTGAGGGAGCCCACATCAAAGAACATCACTGTGAATTCTCAAAACACACACACACAAAACATATAAACAGGAGATGTAAAGCTTTCTAAAGAGAGAAAACCAAAGACAAGGAATAAGAATAGCAACAGATATCTCATCTTTGGTGTATGCCATCAAAATTCTGGGGGGAAAATTATTTTCCTTCCAGAATTTTATAGCCTCAATTGTGAGGGTATAGGCATTTTCAGACCCCTTAGATCTCAAAACTTTTATTTCCCATCCTTTGTCTTATGTGTACCACCAAAGAAGTGGGTAAACCAGGAAAGAGAAAGATCTCTGGACACTCTGTTACAACCTATATATCAGAAGTCTCCCAAACTCAGAAACAGAGGGCCCCTGTGCTTGAATGGAGCCATTGGCATCTTGGAATACATTCCTAATAGAGTGCAAATTTACAGAGACCTACCTCAGGTGCAGTACCCATCTACCCTACTTCTTACTTTGCTGTTACTCTTCTTAACCACTCACTTATCTGTGCCTTTGCAAAAGTCAGGTTATATACTGATATTCATATGCAAGGCTCCAAGTCCTTATGGTGACTATGTCCTAAGTATTGTTTGCTCAGAAATTGCCTCTGTTTTCTACTTGTCACCACTCCTTGGAGTCTTCCTTCCACATATGGCTTTCTTGCCATTTGTACCTTTGGCTCAGGCCTAGTTGTCTTAAATGGATATATCTCATTGCCATTCCAACTGACCTCAAAGCAAGAAACATTTCTCTGCAACTTCATCTAGTTATTATTTTTTAATGATCATGGAAGAAACTACCATTATTTTCTGTTATCTGTGGAAATGAGGGAGGATGTGTTTTGTTTTAGCATCTACGTTTGCAGACAGCTTGATTTTGCCTATTTCAGGAAAAGAGGGTCGTGGTTAGTACAGAGTGAGACAGACTTTAGTCCCAGGTTATGTGACCTTGGTTAAATTACAGAAACTCTGTGTGCTTATTTTCTTATCTGTAAAGTGGGGCTAACAATTGACCTACCTCATAGATTTCTGTTGAGTATTACATGCATCATTAATACCTGTAGAGTGCTTAGACAAGTGACTGGTACATACTAAACTATAAAAAAAAGTTAACTAGTATTATATTGCCATTGATAGTTTTGATGTATACACCCAAATAATCATTACAATCAATATAGCCATCAACTCCTCCCCCCCCAAACATTGCTTGTCTCCCTATGGAGTCCCTTTTTCTTATCCCTCACCAGGAAACTACCAAACTGTTGTTACTGAGGCTCAATTTTCCTTTTTTAGAATTTTATATAAAGGGAATCACACTGTGTGTACTTTTTTTTGGGTCTGGTATCTTTCACTTAGCATAATTATTTTAAGATTCAACCATGTTGCATATATCAATAGTACATGTCTTTCTAGTATTGAGTAATATTCCCACTATATGGATATAGCAGTTTGTTCATTCACCTGTTGTTCTAGTTTGCTAGCTGCCGGAATACAATATACCAGAAATGGAATTGTTTTTAAAAATGGGAATTTAATAAGTTGGTAGTTTACAGTTCTAAGGCTGAGAAAATGTCCCACTTAAAACAAGTCTATAGAAATGTCCAATCTAAGGCATCCAGGGAAAGATAGCTTGGTTCAAGAAGGCTGATGTTCAAGAAGGCTTGATTCAAGAAGGCTTGGTTCAAGAAGGCCGAGACAGGGTTTCTGTCTCATCTGGAAAGGCACGTGGCAAACACGGGTCATCTGCTAGCATTCTCTCCTGGTTTCCTGCATGAAGCTACCCAGGAGGTGTTTTCCTTCTTCATCTCCAAAGGTCACTGGCTGGTGGATTCTCTGCGTCTCGTGGCTACGTCATTCTCTGCTCTCTCAATCTCTCCTTTTTTCAAAATGTTTCCTCTTTTATAGGATTCCAGTAAACTAATCAAGATCCACCTGGAATGGGTAGAGACACATCTCCACCTAATCCAGCTTAACAACCACTCCTGATTGAGTCACATTTCCAGGGAAATGATCTGATTAAAGTTTCAAACATACAGTGCTGAATAATTATTAGAAGAAAAGGCCGCCTTTATACAATGGGATTAGGATTAAAACATGGCTTTTTTAGGGTACATACATTCTTTCAAACTGGCACACCTGTTGAAGGATAATTGGCTTATTTCCAGATTTTAGCGATTACAAATAAAGCTGTTATGAACATTGGTGTTCAGTCTTTGTAATGATATGTGTTTTCACTTCTCTTGGTCTGTTAATATGGTGAATTATATTCATTCATTTTTTTTTACATTGGAATAAAGAAAATTTTTAAAATTTTTAATTTTAATTAAAGAAATTCTAGGTTTACAGAAAAGTCATACATAAAATACAGCGTTCCCATATGCCACCCTATAATGCACATTGCATTAGTATGGTACATTTGTTACAATTGATGGAGAACATTTTTATAACTGTACTATTAACTACAGTCCATGGTTTGCTTTAGGGGTCACTGTTGTGTTGTAAAGTTCTATAAATTATTTTTAAAATGTATTCTTGTAACCTAAAATTTCCCCTTTTAACCACATTCAAATATATATTTCAGTGCAGTTATGTTCACAATGTTGTGCTACCATCACCACCATCCTTTACCAAAACTTTTCTGTCATCCGAAATAAAAATTATATATTTTAAGTATTAACACCCTGTTACCTCTCCCACCCCAGCCCCTGGTCACCATATTCTAAATTCTGACTCTACAATTTTTTTATTTCTCATATTTCATATTGTTGAGATCATACAATATTTGTCCATTTGTGTCTGGCTTATTTCACTCAACATGATTTCTTCAGGGTTCATCCATATTGTTGCCATGTATCAGAACTCCATTCCTTTTAATGGGTGAATAATATTCTATTTGTGTATATACCAGATTTTGTTTATTCATTCTGTAGTTGATGACAGTTGGGTTGCTTTCATCTTTCGACAATTGTGAATAATACCGCTACAAACACTGGTGTACAAATATCTGTTCAAGTCCTTGCTTTCAATTATTTTGCGTATATAACTAGAAGTGATTGTTGAGTTATATGGTTCTAAATTTAACTTTCTGAGGAACTACCAAACTGTCTTCCACAGCAGCTGGACCATTTTACATCCCACCAGCGATGAATGAGTGTTTCTCTTTCTCCACATCCTCTCCAACACTTGTACTTTTCCATGTTTTTTATAGTACAAAAATACTGGCACTTGAATGCTGAATGTCACCGTATGCGTGAAATTATATATTTCAGGGTAGTGTAAGCTTTTATGTTGTCATATTAAACTCTTAAGTCAAATTAAGCAGAGCTGGCATTGGCAGTGTAGCCATAACTTTCTCATGTTAGTAAAAACAAAATTGGCAACTTGAAATTAAAACATGCCAAGGTTTTGACACACTTAAGATATTAATGAAACACTTCAAAATGAAGTGTCCGTATTCTCAGGTGTCTGTTGCATGAGTTTTGTTTAGTTGTGTATTTTTTCAGTGAATGTCTGGCACATTAAAATCCTCAAACATTTGGTTATCTTTGTTGTATTGGCAAAGTCGGTGACTTGTATATTCAGCAATATCATTTGAGCAAGTTTTATCAGCAAGCAATATTTTCAGTTAATAAGGTTTAAAAAAATCATGTAAGAATGGATTTAAACTTGTTGAATGTAAAGACTGAACCTCAAGTCACTGTAGCTTTAGTAACTGCTTTTTCTATTAGTTTAGATGGTAATACTGCTGTGCATATTCTGATTTTATTAAAATAAGTTCAACTGCAAGAAAATTTAAAAATCAGGCAGCAGGTTGGAACTGGCTTGAGTTTTCTGACCCTTCATCTATAATATTTGATGAATACTAAATGCCATAATAAATGAATACTAAAAAAAAAAATCACAAAAATCCCTTAATCACTCAGTTAAAACAGTACAAATGTTGAGGTAATTGAATAATTTCATGACAATTACTTCAGTATCAATAGAAAAGACATCAGGTGCTGTTTGAGCAACTGTATGCAGAATATGGTGAGGACAGCCAACACCTTCCATAGAAGCATGCATGCTTTGCTTTGAATAAAGCTTTGAATAAAAACTGCCTACACTTTTATGCATACATCCACCAATATTGTGTTATCTCTATAAAAACAGCAACATTTTCCCTATTAATTCCCAACTCAGTAACAGTCTCTAGAAAAATTTGCTATTGTTTCTGATGTCTCATCTGGAAGGAATTTTACTTGGAATAGCCCAAAAGTAAGCCTTAGAAAAGAAAAATACTGTATAAGAATTGAGAAAATTTTTTTCTGCATTGTGATTACCTGCATGCATAAATATGAGGTAAAAAGGTGAGGCATTTAGATATTTGATAACCTCTGCAACAGAACACGTGGAGCCATTACACTTTTAATTATGCATTCGGTTTCATCCTGGTACTTGAAAACTTACTTGAAATTTTAGAAGGAGAAAACATCTCTGGTAGGAGTTAAGTTCAAACATTTATTTGAACTGAAAGCTTAAAGACAGTATGGAAGACCATTACAACTTCTGTTGTGATTATTTTCATCTGAATTTCTCTTAATAAAATTTGTTAAAAATAACTTTGATTCTAATTGGAGAAATCTCATGTTTAGTATTAGTATATGTTGGTTTACAGCTGACTTCCCATTTTTGAATATTGAAATTGTATATGCTGCACAAAGATTTTCAAAAGGACTTTTTCCTTTTTAATAAATATCCACTTCAAAAAATTCATCACAAAATTTACACTTGTGTTTTGGCATTTTGGGGTTCAAAAATACACACAAAACGGATAACTGCAACTCCCACAAGAATTGAAAAGAATGAATTTGATAATCTCACGGTAGTATCAGTGCATCTGTCACTCACTGTCAACTCATAACTATTAACAGGGATTTAATTGTTGAAAGGGTTGCAAATTTGCCAACCAATAATTCATTAAACTTGATCTCTGATCCAAAAAAGGTGAAATTCCTGTTTCCCTGCAAGGGAGAGCTGTACTTCTAGGACAGTCTTCTAGAACAAAGACAGATAATTTAATGTAAGGTTTTGGGAAGTCTGGCATTCAGGAATTGTTAGACTTTTGGGGAGTGTTTAGGGATTGCGGAAGATTTAGCTGTGTTAACTAAAAGTATGACTACTGTTGACCATAGTTGACTGTCAGAAGCCAGGCATTTGCTGACCGGCTGTTTTCCAGAAACGTGGAGCTGTCACTGATTGGCTGATTTGTGGTATTGCGTGTTTATTTTAATTGACTCATGTTTGGAGGTTTGGGGCTGCCATTGATTTGCAAGTTTAGGAAGTACTTTTAATCGTCAGCCCTCCTTTTTGGTTTTCTTTCAGCTAAATTTGCATGAGAGACCATAAGGGATTCTGCAGATCTTTGGGGTTTGATATTTCAGCTAGTATTACCATTTTAGTTATTCAAGTGCCTGTTACAGTGATGGAAAAATAGCTTTAACTGCTAAATTATTGTTATTGAAAAAAGCGGAATGCCACAGGACATTTAGGATGTCAATACAGGTTCCAGGTCAAAATTATTAGGTACAGGACATGTCCTGTATATACAGGATGTCTATTAATTTTAGTCACGGTTATTTTGGTTGCTCAATGAATCTGTCCTAAACGGCCCGGCACACTTGTATAGGTCTGGGAATGGAGTGGGCTAAAAGGACAGAAAAGAGGTCATGGCTTTCCTAAAGTCTGTCTAACCTAGGACCCAAGCAAGAGCCTTCACTTGGACCTCTAAGAAATGACAGGTGGCGCCATTTATCAAACCACACCACACAGCCCAGGCTTATAGGTGACTCACGGAGTAATGGCGACCCACAGCCAGAGGGGCTCTCGACCCTGGAGACGTAGTCCGTTAATTGAGGTCCCCTCTGTACCCCAAGGGCAAAGTCTGGATGGAACGAGCCTGCATCAGTGTCGTCACATTTCAGCCCCGAGGCGGTTAGGACGGTTGCCGTGGGAGGAAGCAGCGGCCGGTAGCGTTGCAACTCCGCGGTGGTCACTAGCGGCTCGGGTCGGTACCCACTCGGCTCTGCAGCTCCTCCTCTTCCGCAGGTCGGGGAGAGTCACGTGGGGGCCTGGCTGCGGGGACCACCGAGATGCGCGGCCTCCCCGCTGTCTAGAGCGCCGCTGGGAGCAAGCTGGCTCTCGCTTCCGGATCGGCTTGTAGTTTCCAGCTTCTAGGTAGTAGAAGGGAAGGATGTGGGCTTCAGCAAGTTCTCCGTGCCAAGTCCGCCAGGTGTCGGCTTCTTCTCTGATCCTGGTGGCTTGTCCGCGCCCCTTCCCCTGAATTGATCTCAATGGCGGCCAAGCCCCCACCTCACCCGGAGCTCGGGCGTCTGGGCCTCCCTACCTACCGAGGCGCGAACCTCTTTTTTGTACTAAGGAACTTGGCCTGACGGCCTCCAGCCCCCGGCACTGAGGTTTCTAATGTTTGGGTCGCCTGGATTGCGTTCAGATCCCGGTTGGTACCCGATCAGCATCACCCATGGGACACTTAAGTATCTAGCACTTAACCCGCTTGGTCCAGCCATCCGTGCCCTTCTTTCTCTCCAGAAGCACTTTTTTGTGTGTGTCCTATAGTCCCTGTAAGCATTCTTTAAAAAAGTTTTTCCGTTTTACAGAACCAATGCTGTAAGACAGAGTTCTTGGATCCCTCAACCTGCTCTGGCGTTTAGGAAAGCTCTTCGGACCAAGCAGACAAATGGAAGGTTGTCCTGAGGGACCGGGCTGAGCAATTAAAGAGAAAGTTGGGGCCGATCAGCGTGAGAACAGCTAAAAGTGGTGTGACAGAGATGCCTTCCAGTGCTGGAAATGAGACTTCCAGAGGTTAGCGGTGGGCGATGCCTCAAGACAGGGTCCGTCGCACTTATGGCTCTTCCTTCTCTTAGCTTCTAAGGTTCTGGCTTTTTCAAACCCAGAAGACAGTGCATGAAGCCAGGGAACATCAGCCATGATCCACACAACTTGGCCTCAGGTGAGCTGAGCTTCCCTCCAGACTTTTTTACTCACATTAGCTCTCACTAAGAAGACTTAGTTTGGCTGAGATTAGAGTTTCTTCATTGAAAAGATTACCCCACAAATTGTGAATAAGACAAGCATTATTTTTTCAGTGTACAACAAAATAGTTTTTAGCACTCTCTAAATGCTCGGTAATCCATAGTAATGAATAATGCAGACTGTGGAGGAAACTGTTAATGGTATAGCTTGTCTCTAAACAAATGAATAAATTAATATTGTAATTACATTTGCTATAATTGCTAAAGTACTGTCAAAATATGGTCCACCGACTGGCAGCATCAGCATCACCTGGGAGCTCATTAGAAATGCAAATTATTGGGTCCCACCTCAGGCCCAGAATCAAACTTTCTCGGGGTGAGCACATCAGGAAGCTGTTTTAAAAAGCCCTCCATGTGCTCCCTGACAGCATCGGGGATGGCTCCAGGGGATGGGTTTGGTCCTGGCACCGTGGGGTCAGTGATGCCATACTGACCAAGGAGGGGAAAGGAGGTATGGCAGGTGGGGTGTCAGTGGCTGGGAGAGTTCAAATTGAGTCCAGAGGCTACTCTGGAGGTCACTCAAACACACACTTCAGTTAGACATTGCTACCTTCCATAACTTGCCAAACCCCAACCAAAATCATTCCAGCAAGTCCTAGACTTAGGACTCCATCTGGAGGTTGTAGATTTCTGGAAAGTAACCTTAGTGTGTGAAACTTTTGTGAAATCTCAGATAAAGCCCTAGGTGTTCTTTTGGGCTAACAGGAATGGTTTTAGTTGGGGTTTGGCAAACTCTGGTAATTAGCAATATCACAGTGAAGTTAGCCTAAGAGTAGCCTTCAGAATAGCCTTTCAACTCCATTTGGACTCTCATAGCCATGGATACCTTATTTTGTTAAATTTCTTTTTCCCCTTTTGGTCAGGAAGGCATTGTTAATCCCATGGTGCCAGGGCCAGACTCATCCCTGGGAGTCATGTCCCACATTGCCTGGGAGACTTTTACCCCTGGATGTCATGTCTCAAATAGGGGGGGAGGGTAATGATTTTACTCACAGAATTGGACTTAGAGGCCACATCTGAGCAACAACAGAGGTTTTCTGGCAGTAACTCTTAGGCATAACTTTAGGGAAATTTAGCTTCTCTGTGACAGAAATAGGCTTCATAAGAGCAGATTTAAGATCAAGGGCTTGGCCAATTGGTTTGAGGATCCCTAATGTTTGAGACAGTATCAGGAGTTCTCCCATGGTGAAACTCAATAGTTTCATATTTTTTCTCCCATCCCTCAAGGGACTTTGCCAATACTTTTTAATTATCTGCTCAACATTCATGTGTATAATTTTTTTTAATGTGCTGTTGGATTCAATTTGCAAGTATTTTGTTGAGGATTTCTGCATCTGTATTCGTGAAAGATATTGGTCTGTAATTTTTTTTCTTATAGTATCTTTGTGTGGGGCTTTGGTATTAGGGTGATGTGTCATAGAGTGAATTTGGTAGCTTTCCCTCCTCTTCAGTTTTTTTGAAGAGTTTGAGCAGGATTCACACAGATTTACACGTGAAGCCATCTGGTCCTGGGCTTTTCTTTGTTGGGAGGTTTTTAATGACTCCATTTGGACTCTCGTAGCCATGGATACCTTATTTTGTTACATTTCTTTTCCTCCTTTTGGTCAGGAAGGCATTGTTAATCCTATTCAGTCTCTTTACTGACCTATGGATTTTGAACTCTGGCATCCCCATGGTTCCATGAGATACTTTTATAAATCTCATTTTTACAGATATCTCCTGTTGGTTCTGTTTCTCTAGAGAACCCTGACTAATACAACATATAAAATCCTAAAAACAAAATTGTAGAACGAAGTAGGGCCTCTGAAGTAACATTAAATGTTAATGAATTTAACTTCCCAGTCAAAAGATAGAGCTGGCAGAATGGATTAAAAAAACAGGACCCATGTATATCCTGTCTACAAGAGACTCACTTTAGAGCCAAGGAAAAAAATAGATTGAAAGTGAAAGGCTGGAAAAATACAATTTATGTAGACAACAACCAGAAGAGTGTGGGGGTGTATACTAATATCTGACAAATTAGACTTCAAATGTAAAACAAGAGACAAAGAGGGAGGATGTGTATTAATAAAAGGGGCAATTCATCAAGAAGACATGCTAATCCTTCTGCCTCTTCAAATGTGCTGTTATATGTCTCCAATGTTTTTCGTCTCTTCTGTTGTGTCTTTCATTCCCATAAGTGCTGCCATTTTTTTTCAAGCTTTTGAATTCTGTGTGGTCACACAGTATCTTCTTTATGTCCTTTATCTCTTTTGCCATATTTTCCTTCACCTCATTGATTTGATTTTATATTTAATTTAGAAGATGTGTTTAAACATCTTTGGTTTTTTCAGCTCCTCTATCTTGTTTGAAGTGTTAGTTTATACCTTTGACTTGGCCATATCTTCATTCTTCCAGTATGATTTGTGTTTTTTTGCTGATGTCTAGGCAACTTATTTCTTTGCTTAGCTTACTCTGGAGGTTGTTTTCTCTCTTTTAGCTGGGGTTTTCTTGTTGATTGGCTTTGTTCTCTATCTGTTCTTTGACATTCAGTTCAATTTAGACCTCTACATAGTGTCTGTTTAACTGATCAGAATTTTTCAGCTCTTGTTTTTCTGGTTCTTGCCCTGCTAGTTATGATTGACCCCAATCAGATTTTCCCAGACAAGACAGGCCCAGACTCAGAAAAAAGGGTGTAATAAGTGTCAGGTTTCCCTGAGGATGAGACCCAGCAGGCTGCCAGTGTTTCGTGTGAAGCCTCTTGCCTCTGTGCATTTTCTATCCTGCCCAGCAGGTGATCCTTGTCATCCTGAAGCTCCCCACTGGCATAAAGTAGTGTAGTGCCTTTAATTTTCAGCAGACCCTGTCCCTGCCAGGTGCATGGTTGAGACAGAGGCTGAGGTAGAAGGCGGGCTTAAGCTGTTTCTGTTTTCTAGTCCCTGGGGTCTAAATTCTCTAAATGAGAGCCACCACATGTGCTGGTCCCTGCTCCACCACCATTCTTGGGGAAAATACACCCTTTAGGGATTTATCTCCTTCACCTGACTAGTTACTTGGTCACTCAGACATACCTTAACTCCATCCTTGCCTGAGTCAGTGCTAACATTTGGAAATGCCTGAGGCTTTGTTTAATGGACTGTTTAAAAAAGTTAAAAAAAAAATCCTTTTCAGAGCAGGTCCCCATGCACCCCACCAATCAAGAGCCAGAGTTGATACCTGGCTCTGTGTACCCCTTTTTCTAGGGGCATAGCAGTTTTCATGTATTCTGAGCTCAGCTGACTCCAAATGCCTCTTTTTTTTTCTCCATCAGCCCTGCCTCCTCTCTGCTAGAAGAGGCCTCTGGCTTCCTTGGGTGCTTGTTCTGGGTTTAACCATGTTCAGAGCTTGTATTCAGCAGCCTGAATTTGTTCTCTAAACCAGCAACTGGAGCTCACTTGATCTCTCCTTGCTTTGCTCCTAGTAGATACTGCTTCTTTTTCCTATGGTGAAGTGTCTCCAAAACAGCATAGTGTGCCAGTGGGGAAGGGCTACCAGCCTTCACACTTTGGGATACTTTACTTACAGTTCTGTGCTGTGATCTTGGCCCTTCCACCCAATCTAGACTGGCGTAAAATGTGTATTCAGTCACAGAAGTCCCTTAAACAGTTTTTCCAGACAGTTCCTGTATATTTACTCCCTGCCCTAGAGGACACTAAATTCTATACCTCCTTATGCCACTGCCTTTCCCAGTGTTATTTCCCTTTATTCTTGAGAAGTGGAAATGGCTCTAGAGGGAGGGAGGGAGGTGCACAGCTAATGAAAAAGGCAGATTCGGCAGGTAGGATGGAGCTCAGAAGACTGGGGTGGTAGATCTGTGCACAGGGACAGGGTTCTGCTATCCTGTCTGTGAATACGTGCTTGGGAGAAAAGACCAGAACAAAAAAGCTGCAAGATTCCTTCAAAAAGGAAGAAATATGGAGATTTCTGGGGATATTTCTGAGGAGAAGATAGTCTGCATTTAGTGGAAGATGCTGGGAAAGACCAAATACAAGCCAAGTGAAGGGAACAATGGGAGCTGTATGTGTGCTTTGGATAGGTGTAGACAGGGTGAGTGGCAGCTGTCTGCAGTGGTTGGTTTATAGAAAATAAGGTGATGGGATTGTAGAGTATATGTGGTAGAAGTTGCCAGAGGGACAGATCCCCAGAGCCAGGAATATTGGGGTTGATGTGTTATCAGGCAAAGCATCCAGGTAGCAAGCACATAGCTTGGTATGATAGTTTGGGGCCCCAGAAATATGCAGAATTTTGACAGGATGTCAGGGTTCCCCATTAGGGGGTGGGAGCATTGGCTGAGGGCTGGTTCTTAACAGGGGTGCTGGGTACTCTTCTCACTATAGCAGGCATCCCATAAGGCTCAGATTTAGAGGCCCTGGCAAGTCCATCCCTTCCCTATAGCTCAAGCTGCTTCCTACTGCCCCCACTCAAGGCCTAAGCAGGATTCTTTTGTTTTAGGAGCCGGTGACCTTTGAGGATGTGGCTATGTATTTTACCCAGAATCAATGGGTCAGCCTGGACCCTGCACAGAAGGCCCTGTACAGGGAGGTGATGTTGGAGAATTATGCAAATGTGGCTTCCCTGGGTAAGGCCTCCCATCCAATGGCCCTTTGTGATAACTTCTTCCTTAGATGCTTTGGGATTTCTAGTAGCTCTTAAGTTTGTTGACTCCAGAGGCTGAGTTCTGTACTCATCAACCTTGGGATGCTGGGTGAGGAAAATCCAGGTTCCCGTTGATTTTGGAGGGGACTTTCCTATACTCCAGGGAAGAATGTTGCTTAGGGCTCTAAGGGAAAGCACTCTTCCTCGTGCCCTAGGGGAGCCCTGTGTTCCTCCATCCTTCCAGTTTTCTGGAGATGTTGGCTCTCCTCTTTTTTTTTCTTTTTTTACATTTTTATTGTAAACCTTAACAAACAAATAAGCATTCTTGACATACAAACATTCTATACATGGTGTACAATCGGTGGCTCATAATATCATCACATAGTTGTGTGTTCATCACCATAAACAATTTTTTTGCACATTTGCATCTCTCCAGCAAAAAAAATAAAAAAGAAAAAACTTGTACGTACCATACCCCTTACCCTTCCCTCTCACTGACCACTAATTCAATCTACTCAATTTATTTTAACTTTTGTTTCCCTCTATTATTTATTTTTTATCCATATTTTTTACTCATCTGTCCGTACCATAGATAAAAGGAGCACCACACACAAGGTTTTCACAATCACACAGTGGCTCTCCTCCTTTTGGAGAAGTTTCCCACGATAGTGATACATACATGCTTCCCAAGACTCTGTTTTCTAAGTCAGGGCCAAATTGCAAAGTTTCTTCCTGGGAAGAATTGCTTTCTTGCTGGCTTCACCTTGTGGTACAGTTTGCACACCTTTCTCAGAGCCCCTTGGTAGCTCATTTGGTCTCCTGGGCATGCCATTTCTCTCCCCAGCTGGCCTGTGGACAGAAGACTGAGAGAGGTTTCAGCAACAACTTTGCCCCTTAACTTGTCTTTCTTTTTCTCTTCCTGAAGTAGCATTTCCATTCCCCAAACCTATTCTGATCTCCCAGCTGGAGAAAGGAGAAGTGCCTTGGGGCCTGGATCCCTGGGAAGCAGAGGTTTTGAGAGGTGTCTGTCCAGGTGAGTAAGAGAATCTATCAGTTTCGTTTCTTGTTTTTCCTTCCTGGTTTACAGTGTAAGAAGTATTTCTTTTGCAGCAGGGAGCAAAGCGCGCAGTCTCTGATAAGCCAGTGCTCTCTGGCTTCTTAGTCAGTAACAAGCCTGAGGCTGGAAAGATGAGGCCTAGGATTGTGCCTCCAAACGCTGTCTACACATTCATGCGGCCATCCTCCCAAGCAGAAAAGCTATCATCTAGCCGCTTCTAAACCACTGTTTCTTTTCTTACTTACCAGTAGAAATACTTCATTTTATACCGCTCTTCCTTACAAAGAAATGGGGTTTCAACCATACTGAGGAAAATATGCTTCTGTGGGCCAAACTGATTTGTGCCATAGCTATGAGTTTTATTTTTAGACCTTTAGCAATGAAAGGAATGGTTTTAATTTGCCTGTTTAATATCTGAATCATCTAAGTTCCATATGCTTTAGTCTTTGGGTGTACATTGTGTTTGTCATATGTGGAACTATAGGAAAAGGCAAGGAGTGTGCCTCCACCAGTGCCCCCAATACACACACACACACACACACACACACACACAGAGAGAGAGAGAGCCTAAACTTACCCTGAGACTGCTTTCCAGTCCTGGAACCTTGGGTTTTTTTTTTTCTTTTGGAAACAGGTTTCAAAGCTTTGCTTCTCCTACGTGCTGTGGTTTTAAAATAACAGTTTCTTTACCAATAGAACAACAGTAGCCTCCACTCCGGCTTCTTTTCCAGTTGACTTTCTGAAAGGAATAATTTATTTCAGAATGTTTTGTAGGATATTTAAAAATGACATTATTAAGAGACTATTTAGAAGTTGAGGTGGTTTCTTAGGTTACAGTTGGGACCTGAGGATCAATTTTTTTTTTCTAGTTTGTATGTCCTGGCCTGCTGGACTTCTTGCATTGTGTGGCTGCTCACCCACTCTTCCCCACTCTCACTGATCTCTTTTGATTCTCTGTTGCTTTGCTTCTTCTGCGTATTTCTCTCTTTTTAATCTTTTCCATTTCTTGTGGATCCCACCTATCTATTCCATTCTTTTCTCTCTCTCTCTTTTTATCCTCTTGCCTACTTTTCCTTTCCGTTCTTGAGGTTCTTAATCTTCCCATCTCACCTGCCTTAGTTCACTTCCCCAGCCTTCCTTGTAGGAGGCACTTCCTGTCCATCTTACCTGATGGGTTTCTAATGTCTTCTCTTCTCTAGTTGTATACCATTATTTTCTCTTTCTCATCCTCCTCTATGCATGCTTATAGCCTTTTCATGGGTCTGTTTTTAAATCACATAATTCCAGAGGAAATTAGGACCAACCACTGGATCCTGTTTTATTCAGTTTGGTAATTAGGAATATTTGTGGTTTCTTTGGTCAGATGGTGAGTCCTGGATCAAAAATGAAGAGCCAACTATAAAGCAGGAAGTCTCTGAAGAAACAGAATTGCAAGGAGTGCCAGTAGGAGAACTCCTCCGGAATGTTTCTCAGCACGTTGATTTTAAAAGAAAAGCAACAAGACAAACTTTCAGTCCAAATCCGAATTTGATACTTCGAGGTGGAATGAAGTTCTATGAATGTAAAGAATGTAGGAAAATCTTCAGATATAATTCCAAACTTATTCGGCATCAGATGAGTCATACTAGGGAAAAGCCTTTCAAGTGTAAGGAGTGTGGCAAAGCTTTCAAGTCCAGCTATGACTGTATTGTGCACGAGAAAAATCACATTGGAAAAGGGCCCTATGAATGTAAGGAATGTGGCAAAGGTTTAAGCTCCAACACAGCCTTGACTCAACATCAAAGGATCCACACTGGAGAGAAGCCTTATGAGTGTAAGGAGTGTGGAAAGGCTTTCCGGAGGAATGCAGCCTATCTTCAGCATCAGAGATTACACACTGGGGAGAAACTCTATAAATGTAAGGAATGTTGGAAGGCTTTTGGTTGTAGGTCGCTTTTTATTGTTCATCAGAGAATTCATACTGGAGAGAAACCCTACCAATGTAAGGAGTGTGGCAAGGCATTCACTCAGAAAATCGCCTCCATTCAGCATCAGAGAGTTCACACTGGGGAGAAGCCTTATGAATGTAAGGTGTGTGGGAAAACCTTCAAATGGTGTGGAAGCTTTGTCCAGCATAAAAAATTGCATCCCATGGAGAAGAAGCCAGTGAAAGTTCTTAGGCCATCCCTGATCAGTCCCCAGTGTTCCTCTCCAGCCTTATCTCCTATTCCTCTCCAGGGCTCATGTTCTTCTCCAGCTTTGACTGTGCCTTCACTGACCTTTCCACATGCTGTGCTCATACCTACCTCTGGGCCTGTGTTCATGTTGCTGCCTGCGTCGGGAATGCCTTCTTCGCCTGTCCAAATAGTACATGTCTTTCAGGGTATTGCTCCCACTGTGAAGCCTTCCCCAGCCATCGTGACCCCTACTTCTCACCCCTCATGAGCCTTATCTGGACACTCCTCTGGCTCTCATGTTCAGCAAATATTCAGCCCAATTTGAATTTCATTTGTATTTTTTCTCCCCTCATGTGTGTTACAACTGTATCAGCCTAATGCATATATCTAAAAACTGCATTGATGTCATATACTCTCTTTTCTTCTGGGTAGAAAAGTGGAAATACTTGACCTTTGCATCAGACCCTTTTAGTCTTGAACAACAATGGCTGTGCCTGCATTGTGAGGATCCTGGTTTTGAAACTGCTGAGAGTACTCTTTGGAGTGTTAAGGATGTTTGGCAAAAAGGAAATCCCTTTATTAGGCCATTGTGATTAAAGAGAAGCAGCCTGGGAGAAGCAGGAGCCATACAGGACCTTTGGGAGTAGAGAAATGGAATATGCTTTTGACAATGGATTTTAGAAAGTAATGCAGATTGTTTAGTGGCCAATGGCTAGGTGGTATATTAATGCAATTGAAGTTGTTTTGCCCTTGGCATGCAACATTGAGGATCCTGTACATCTATGCAAAAGAGCATGTGAAATAACCAGAAAAAAATAAAAGATACGTATGCATTGAAAACAATGATAGCAGCCATTTACATAATTGATAATGAGCATATAAAATCACGTCTTTAAATATAAAGGAGGTTTTGTTTGTTTTTCTTTTGTTCTTGATGTCTAGTTTTTTTATGGGGGGGTGGGCAGGAAGTAGACTTTATTTTTACTTTACTTTTTGAGCCCATTTTTAATTTTACAATAGATTTAGATTTACAGGAAAGTTATGAAGGTTCTACAGAGAGTTTCCATTTACCCTTCACCCAATTCCCCTTTTATCAACATCCTACATTGGTATGGTACATTTGTCACAATTAAGGAGCCAGTATTGATTCCTTACATTATTACTAATTAAAGTCACACTTGATTCAGATTTCCTTAATTTACCTAATGTGCTTCATGTTCCAGGATACTACATTACATTTTCTAGTCATGTCTCCTTAAATTCCTCTTAGCAGTAACAGTTTCCTATTCTTTCCTTATTTGGTGACAAATATTGGTGACAAAATTTTGACAATTTGGAGGAGTATTGGTCAGGTATTTTGTAAAGTGCTCCTAAATTGGGGTTTGTCTGATTATTTTTTCTTTACAATTAGACTGGGGATTTGGGTTTTTGGAAGAAGATCACAAAAGTGAAGTGCCATTTTCATCATATGATATTGTATCATATCACATACATACTATCAACATGAGTTATCACTGTTGATGTTGACCTTGATCACCAGGCTGAGGCAGAGTTTGTCAGATTTCTCCCCTGTAGAGTTACTCTTATTTTCACCGTTTTCATACTGTATGCTCTAGTCACTGTGCAATTCACACTTAAGATCCATCTCTCTGTGGGCAGAGTATCTACATAAATTATTTGGAACTCTTCTGCATGGGAGATATATCTATTCTGGGGGAGCAGACTTTTTTTTTTAAAGTAATATTAAATTTACAAGGAAGTTGCAAAAATAATACTGACACTATATAGATTACTCTTAACATACTCTCAGATACCCAACACCACCAATTTTAACATTTTACCACCTTTGCTGTATCATTCTGTCTTCTAAACATCTGAGAGCAGGTTGCACACATCATACTTAATATTTCTATGACCATTTCCTACAAAGAAGAACATTCTCTTATATAATCACCTTAAGTGCAGTTACCAAGTACAAGAAATTTAATATTGAGATAAAGATTACATTCTATGTTCCAATTTTTCTTATGTTACAATAATGTACTTATGAGCCTTTTCTCCTCCATTCTTTTTTGTCAGTATTTACATTTTTTAATTAATTAAAAATTTTTTTAAATACCAAAAACACCAAACGCAAACATTCTTAACTTTTCATCATTCAGTTCTACATATACAATCAGTAACTCACAATATCATCACATAGTTGCATATTCATCATGATCATTTCTTAGAACATTTGCATCTATTCAGAAAAAAGAAATAAAAAGAAAACAGAAAAAATTCATACATACCATCCCCCTTACACCTCCCTTTCATTGATCACTATTCTCCTCCATTCTTCGATCCTATCCACTTCAGGCGTATCTTGGAGATATTATATGTTCTGTTCTAGAATACCATAAAGTGAATATCACAATAAGTGAGTTACGAATTTTTGGTTTCCCAGTACATAAAAAAAGTTATGTTTATACTCTGTTATAGTCTATTAAGTGTGCTGTAGCATGTTGAAAGAAATATAATGCATATACCTTAATTAAATATTGCTTAAAAATGCTAACCATCATCTGAGACTTCAGCGAGTCTTAAGCTTTTTGCTGATGGAGGGTCTTGCCTCAGTGTTGATGGCTGCTAACTGAAAAGGACTGTGGTTGCTGAAGGTTGGGGTAGCTGTGGCAATTTCTTAAAAGACTGCCACATTGACTCTTCCTTTCATGAAAGATTCCTCTAGCATGCAATGCCATTTATTAGCATTTTACCCGCAGTATAACTTTCAAAATTGGAAACAATCCTTTCAAACCCTGCTGCTGCTTTCTCTAGTAAATTTATTCTAACTCCTTTGTCATTTTAACAATGTTCACAGCATCTCCACCCAGAGTAGATTCCATCTCAAGAAACCACTTTGTTTAGTCATCCATAAGAAGCAATTCTACATCTGCTAAAGTTTTATGGGATTGCAACAATTCAGTCACATCTTCAGGCCGCACTTCTAATTCTAGTTCTCTTGCTATTTCCTGTGCATTTGGAGTGACTTTCTCCACTGAAGTCTTGCATCCCTCAAAGTCATCCATGGGGACTGGAATCATCTTCAAAACTCCTATTAGTGTTGATATTTTGACCTCCCATGAATCATAAATGTTCTCAATGGCATCTATGATTGTGAATTCTTTCCAAAAGGTTTTCAATTTACTTTGCCCAGATCCATCAGATGAATCACTATGGCAGCTATAGCATTACAGAATATATTTCTTAAATAGTAAGACTTGAGAGTCACAATTACTCGATCCATGGGCTGCAGGATGGAAGTTGTGTTAGCAGGCACGAGAACAAGAAGAATCTGATCTCCTTCAGAGCTCTTGGGTGACCAGGTGCATTGTCAGTGAGCAATTATGTTTTGAAAGGAATCTTTCTGAGCAGTAGTCTCAATAGTGGGCTTAGAATATTTACTAAACCATGTTGTAATCAGCTTTATTCCATTTATAGAGCACAGGTAGAGTAGTTTAGCATAATTCTTAAGGGCCCTAAGATTTACAGAATGGTAAATGAGGATTGGTGTCAACTTATAAAAGTCACCAGCTTCATTAGCCTTTAACGAGACAGTCAGTCTATCCTTGAAATCTTGAAGTCAGGCATTGACTTCTCTCTAGCTATGAAAGTCCTAGCTGACATCTTCTAATGGAAGGCTATTTCATCTACATTGAAAATGTGTTGTTTAGTGTAGCCACCTTCAATTATCTTAGCTAGATCTTCCTGAGAACTTGCTTTTGCATCTTCACTTTTATGTTATGGAGATGGCTTCTTAAACCTCATGAACCAACCTCCTATCTTCAATCTTTTATTCTACAGCTTTCTCACCTCTCTCAGCTTTCATAGAACTGGAAGAGAGTTAGGGCTTTGCTATGGGTTAGGCTTTGTCTTCAGGGAATGCTGTGGCTGGTTTGATCTATCTAGACCACTCAAACTTTCTTTAAATCAGCATTAAGGTTGTTTTGCTTTTGTATCATTTTTTGTTCACCGAAGTAACCCTTTTATTTTCCTTCAAGAACTTTTACTTTGCATTTACAGCTTGGCTAACTGGCACAAGTAACCTAGCTTTCAACATGTCTGAGCTTTCAGCATACCTTCCTCACTAAGCTTATTCATTTCTAACTTTTTATTTAAAGTGAGAGATGTGTGACTTTTCCATTCATTTGAATTAGAAGCCACTGCATGGCTATTTATTAGTCTAATTTTAATATTGTTCTGTCTTAAGGAATAGGGAGGCCCAAGGGGAGGGAGAGATATCGGGAACGGCTTGTCAGTAGGAGAATCAGAACACAAAACATTTATCAATTAAGTTTTCCATCTTACATGGGTGTATTTTGTGGTGCCCCAAAACAATTTCAATAATCATCAAAGATCACTGATCACAGATCACCATATCATATATAATAATAATGAGAAAGTTTGAAATATTGTGACAATTACCAAAATGTGATACAGAGGAAGTGGGCATTCGCCATTGGAAAAATTGCTTCTATAGACTTGCTTGATGCAGGGTTGCCAAACCTTCAATTTGTAAAAAAATGCAATATCTGTGAAGCACAAAAAAGTGAAGAGCAATAAAACAAGGTATGCCTGTATTTAAATTTAGTTCATGCCCAGTAATATTTTTTTCATTGCTGAGCTGCTTTTGTTAAGTTTATTTGCACGTCTTTTTACATGAATTTTTGCTGCTATTAATGGTTTTCTTTTATTTTTTGTAAATGTCTTTTAAAAATAAAATCGACCTGAATATATGATGTAAAACAAAAATATAGGAAGTTGTATTCTTTGTCATCTGAATCCTTCATCCAGAAGTTTTTGTGAACAGTTAGGGTATATATTGTATTTTACAAATAGTTTTTAAAACCCCCCAAAAGATCGTAATATAGAACAGTACTCCCTGAATTTGAATGTGCTTAGGAATTAATTGGAGAGTTTTTGTTACATATGTTACCATGATTTAAAAAACAGACAAGCAACGTGAAAAGACATATGACTGGTTTTTACAATGTGACTGTGTGATTGGGAAAACCTTGTGTCTGTTGCTCCTTTTATCCAGATTATGAACAGATGAGTAACAACACAGGGATAAAAAATAAATAATGGGTGGGTGGGGGGACAAAGGGTATATTGAAATACTGAAGGTCAATGAGAGAGAGGGATAAGGGGTATGGGATGTAAGAGTCTTTTTTTGTTTGTTTATTTCTTTTTCTGGAGTAAGGCAAATGTTCTGAAATGATTATGGTGATGAATGCACAACTATGTGATGATACTGTGAGCCACTGATTGTATATTGGGGATGGACTGTATGTGTATGAAGATTTTGCAGTAAAAATACTAGAAAAAGAAAGAAAAAAAAAGACATGACAAAGTAGAAAAAAATATTTGCATTATGGCAAATAGCTAATATCCTTACATTAAAATTCTTACAATTCCATTTAAGAACAAATAACCTGAAGGAAGTATATGAGCAGACAGTTCATAAATACAAATGGCCAATTATGACGGATGAAAGGAGCACAAATTTAAAAGACGACTCTCCAAGTCTGGCAAGGGTATGAGAAGCTGGCACTTTAACATACTATCACAAGCACTGGTGCAGCCATTTTGGAAGGCAATGTGGAGGTATCCACCAGCTCTCCATCTCCAGACAGCCATTCTCCAGCAATATGGGCACATAGGGAAGTTCAATACAGCAGTTTTTGTTTTTTAATTTTTTTTACTGTGAAATATAACACCTATACAGAAAAATAAATTTTCAAGTACATTTCAACAAGTAGTTATGGAACAGATTTTAAAGTTTGGTATGGGTTACATTTCCATGATTTTTCATTTTTTATTCTAGCTGCACCAAGACACTGGGGACCAGTAGAAATATCAATATAATGGTTCAGCAGTCGTACTCATTTGCTAAATCCTGTCTTCTCTGTTATACTCCTCCTTCTCTTTAAATAACATATACACATAAAAGCAATAAATTTCAAAGTACATTGCAACAATTAGTTGTGGAACAGATTTCAGAGTTTGGTATGGGTCACAATTCTGTAACTTTAGGCTTTTATTTCTAGCTCTTCTAAGGTACTGGAGGCTAAAAGAAATATCAGTATAATGATTCAGCATTCAAACTCATTTGTTAAACCCTGCCTTCTCTGTATAAACCCACCATCACCCTTGATCTTTTTCTCCCACTCTTTTTTTTTTGATTTTTAACTTTTTCTATTGTGTAGTATAACATCTATACAAAGCAAAGAAATAAAACAGCAATAGTTTTCAAAGCACTCTTCAACAAGTAGTTACAGGACAGATCCCAGAGTTTGTCATGGGCTACCATACGATCTCATATTTTTCCTTCTAGCTGCTTCAGAATATAGGAGGCTAGAAGGCTTAAATTTTTTTTTATCATCACAATTGGCTTTTTTCCTTTTTGTGTGTGTGTGAAAAACAGCATATATACAAAAAGGCTATAAATTTCAAAGCACCACAGTTACTTGTAGAACATTTTTCAGAGTTTGGATGGGTTACAATTCCACAGTTTTAGGTTTTTACTTCTAGCTGTACTGAAATACTGGAGACTAAAAGAGATATCAATTTAATGATTCAGTATTCATATTCATTTGTCAAATCCTATCTTTTCTGTATAACTCTACCATCACCTTTGATCTTTCCATCCCTCTCTTTAAGGGTGTTTGAGCTATGGAAATTCTAAATTTTTCATTTTGGAATGGTCTGTCACTAATATGGGGTAGGGAGATGGAACTATTTGATGTTCTGGAAGGGC
Organism: Tamandua tetradactyla; assembly: GCF_023851605.1. Classification (NCBI taxonomy): domain Eukaryota; kingdom Metazoa; phylum Chordata; class Mammalia; order Pilosa; family Myrmecophagidae; genus Tamandua; species Tamandua tetradactyla. The sequence continues at coordinate 46,757,805 of NC_135341.1, read as the reverse complement.
TGGACTAGGTTTCAGGACTTATCTGGACCAGGGACCCATCTGGAGGTTGTGGGTTTCTGGAAAGTTACTCTAGTGCATGGAACCCTTGTGGAATCTTATCTATTGCCCCAGATGCTCTGTAGGATCGGCTGAAATGGCCCTGGTTGGGGGTTGGCAGATTATGATAGGTAGCAAGGTCTACCTGAAGCTTGCGTTAAGAGTAACCTTCAGAGCAGCCTCTTGATTCTATTTGAATTCTCTCTGCCACTGATACTTTATTAGTTACAATTCTTTTCCCCCTTTTGGTCAGGATGGAATTGTTGATCCCATGGTGCCAGGTCTGGATTCTTCCCTGGAAGTCATCTTCCACGTTGCCAGGGAGACTTTCACCCCTGGATATCATCTCCCATATAGTGGGGAGGGCAATAATTTCACTTGCAGAGTTGGGCTTAGAGAGACTGAGGCCACATCTGAGCAACAAAAGAGGTCCTCCAGAAGTAACTCTTAGGCATGCCTATGGGAAGTCTAAGCTTCCCTGCTACCTACACAAGCTTCACAAGAGTAAGCCTCATGATCGAGGGCATGGCCTATTGATTTGGGTGTCCCTAAAGTTTGACACAGTATCAGGGGATTCCCTGATGGTAAGGTTTGATAGTTTTGTGGTCTTTCTCCCCTCCCTCAGGGGACTTTGCCAGTACTTTTTGATTATCTGCTTAATATACTCTAGGATATACTCACGCATTAAAATAATGTATACAGGATTAAAGGACCTCTTTCTTGTTCTGTGCTCCCTGTGTTTCAATTGTTCAAATGTGCTATACAGATAGGTTGAATTAGAGTATGCATACAGAAAATTTCAGTTCCAGACCAAATAAACCTTTCTTCCATTGGTCTCAAAGAGTATATGTGGTTTTGAAATATAGACACTGCCTTCCTTACCCCTATGTTCTGAATTATATTAACCCCAACCTGTTTGGCTTCATTCTTATCTCTAAATATCAGGTTATATATACATGAAGCAGCATCTCAAAATCCAGAAATAATAATCACCACTCTGAACTTAATGTGTCTGCTCTAAAAGCTTACAATCTAGGCCTCTGTTTTCTTATAAGCATTTTCTAAAGGTGACCATACCATTGTTGTTTTTTGTTTCTGGCATATTTTGTCTTATCAAATGTCCCTGTTCATTCACATCATTGTTCATTCATGCCTCATGACTTTGCATGCCTCATGACTTTGTTCCTTTTAGTACCACCAAAACCTTTGTTCATAAGTATACACTATCGTTCGCCATCTATTCTCCAACAGTGCATCCTTCAGCCACCTTATACAAGTATTTTTATAGCAAACCATTAGGAAATCAATAGGGGAACTATGAAATACATGATAAAATACCATGAACATCACTGCTATTTTTTAAAAAGGAGGCATATATAAATGCACTGACATGGAGAAATACAGAATTAATATGATACCATCCCAGTTTTACTAAAACTGCAATGAACAGCAAAAATCCCCCCAAAACAAGGAGTATCTATTTGTATGGCCGTAGAAGAAAATTTAGGAACTACATTAAACTATCAACAGTGGGGTACCTCTGGGTCATGGGACTAGAAGGAAGAGTTTTCATTGGTTTACATGAAATATTTTAAATGGTTGCGCTTAACTACCAAAGATAGATTCTGTCCTTTGAGGATTCCCTTCAAAGTCCCTTGAAGCTCAAATGGCCATGGCTTCCCTATTCCTAAGAAGAGAGATTTTTAAAGACACCTCTTCCCTTTTACATTTGGTAGGAGAAACTGTACAGTTTCACCACTGCTTCTTTTCAAAAAATCCATTTGTAATCTGAGAAACAGAATATTTAAAAACACAAATCACTACCTTTGGCCTAAAATATACCAGAAGAAACCTAGTTGTTTACTATATTGCATTTAGTCAACACAATTTCGGAGACAATGCAAATAGCATCAGCCACAAAACTCCCACCAGCACAACTATGCAGAGTAGGAAGAACATCTGCTCTGTCCCAGAGCGCGGCCCTCAGCAGTAGAGGGAACAGCAATGTGAGTCATGGGCTCAGGAACAGAACCAAATTTGGGACCTGCAATGTGCTCTTCATTTTCTTTCGTCTATTTTCCTCCAGCCAGACCCTGCCCTCTCACTGAGTTTCTAAAACTGGCTGTTTCTTACAGATGTCTAAAGCAGCTTTACATAGAGGTGTGAGACACCACTACAGACTACAGAAGGAAGGGCTGCTTGGGTCTAGGTTGGGATAAAAGTGGTGGCATATGTAAACTCACATTTTTTCTTAGGAAAAGAAACCTAAAACTTTCATTGGCATGTTCTGCCTTACCACACTGAATGTTCGAGATCCAGAGTCTCAAAATATCAAATCTGGAGTGACCAGTGATTAAAATTGAGATGTTGAGCTTGAGACCCCTAACATCCCAGCTACCATGGAATCCTGTTGGAGCTGGTCTACAGAAGCAAGATGTATTCTGGGGAGTCACATGTCGCATCAAAGGAACAACTGGTGAGTCTGCTTTTTTGGAGCATCCTCTCCTTTTCATCTTCTCCTCCTTGGCTCCCTGCCATGCTGAGGCCATTTTGCAGATGGCTTTTTACCCCTGGAGAGCTTCTTAAACACAGATGTCATTTCTATCTCTTAGGGATTGAGTTGGCACCCAAAGTGTACATTTCTGCACATTTCCTTGTGATGCTGATTTTGCTGGTTTAGGGACCATACTTTGAGTGACAAGTCTATAGATTTACAAATGTTTTTGTTTTTTTTTTTCACTCTACAATATATCATTGACATTCTTTTCAGGTAACTCAGGTATCACATATAGATGACCTCTTTTTAAATATTTACATAGTATTTCATAGATATACTAAATTTTATTCAATCCACTTCTCATTAATTAAAAAACCTACAGGCTTTCCAATGTTTTAGTATTCTCAAAAGTGTTGCAGCAAAATTCCTTGAAAATCTTTGCACATTTATGCCAGTGTACCTGCTGAGTAATCCCTGGAAGTGGAATGGCTGGCTCAAATGACAAACTTATTTGCTCGACAGATAACAGGGTGTCCCCTAACATTGTGGTAGTGAAGTTTTTCACACTCTGCTTCCACTTCTTGACAAAACCTCTTGTCAAATTGGTGATTGTGCACATATGTTCTGAGAAGCTGCTGCCTTTTGCAGTAGTGAAAATTCTCTCAGGATTGTAAACAGAGCCTTTGCTACCAGTGCCCAAAGAAGAAAAAATTGAAAAACAAACAAACAAAATCAAACAATCAGATGTGTTGCTAAAAATTTGTAGGCACTCCATTTCTTTTCAAAGAATTGGTTTTTTTTTCTTACAGATGAAATTTTACTTGGCAAATATCACTTTTATTATTTTGAAGACTTCATACTAAATTTCTCAAAGAAGGCTCATAAAATAGTCTGCATTGAGAGCACCAGTGTATTTATAAAGCTAGATGGCAAAAGTTTTGGCTAGCTGTCCGCTGAGGGTAGGTGGGAAAAAGATAAAGTTTTGTATCAAATTATAGAAGAAATGCCAGTTTTGGTGGATTGGATTATATCCTTTGAAACAGACACTACTTCAATTTTCTTTCTGTAGTAGGTATAAACTAGTTTTCCACTTCCAAGGTCCATAGTCAGTTTATCAGTTATTTATTACTACATAACAAACCACCCCCAAATTCTTACATAAAACAGCAATCATTACAATTGCTCATACTTCTGCAGATTGACTGGGTTTGGGTGATCTAGCTTGAGCTCAGCTGGTCACTTTGCTTCTCACTGCAGGTCTGTAGGTTGGCTGGAAATGGCTCTTTTCCACATGACCCTTAGGTACCTTCTGGGACCAGTGGGCTAACCCAGGCATGCTCTTCCATTGCAATGACAGGAGTACAGGAGAAAAGGCGGAAGCATGCAAGACCAGTGGATTGCCCAATGACTCTGGGCTTGTAGGAAATATCACACTTCTTAATTTCTCGAAATCAATTAAATCTGACTCAGGACCCCATCACTAAGTCGATGAAAAGTTTAATATTGGGGCAGTGTGATGGTGGCTCAGTGGTAGAATTCTCACCCGCCATACTGGAGACCCGAATTTGATTCCTGGTGTCTGCCCATGCAAAAACCAAAACCAAAACCAAAAGCAAACAAAACAAAACAAACAAAAAATCTAATACTGATACATTTTCAGGCCTCCCTCTACCTTCTTTGAATCCCATGAAAACTTGCAATGACTTACTGGATCCCAGAAACTATGGGAAGACTCTGGTCTTTAGTTTGTGGTTCCAGCAATCTATTCATTCCTCATGCTTATGCAGTTCATCAAAGGGTGAAGAATAGCCTCCTCTGGACAAATGTCAGCCTCACAGGGATCTTGATGGGATTCCCTCACTGAAGGGCATATGGCCCAGTTCTCCCAGGTACTAATGGATAGAATCCTGTCACCTCAGACTTTCTGAATATGCATGGCTCGTGTTCCCGTCCCTCTCGCTTCTCTTTCCAGTCCTGGGGAAACAATCATTTCCATTCTAGATTCCCTTCTTCAAACAGAAAAGCACAAACCTGAATTGCATCCTCTCCCCAGTGTAGTTAATTCCCTCCCTAACCTTAGATTTTTAACAACAAATGTCTGTTTTAGAGATTGTTTACATGTCGATCCCTATTGTGCAGTTTCTTTCTTTTCTCTTTTTTTGAAACGCAAACACCGATCAACTGCCCTCAAGAGGGAGGAAAATCCAGATTTTAGTAACTGAGATATTTGGCTATTATCTTGTGAAAGGAAAAAAAATCTTTCACTGTTGATGATTGATTGACAGCAGTAAAACCAAGAAAACAAATCACAAGCCGTTTTCTTAATCACCCTGCTACATCCAGAATATGCCAGATATTACACAAAGCTCTCGTAAGATCCATCAGGAGAGCCTTTGCATGATATATTCTGCATTTTCTTTGACTGATTTACTATGTCTTTTATAACTTATCTTTTCCCGTAAATGACTGCATGCACATTCTTTATGATTTTCTACCTACTCCAAAACCTAGATTGTTATAGAGATATTGAGGAACAGGTTGGCAGAGACCTCTAGGGAATATCAGCAAATCTGAGTCTAAGATAATAACTGTTCCTTAGAGATAACCCTTTTCTAGGAAAAAGTGCTATTTCCCTAACACCAATGAGATTCATGATAGTTGATAACATATTGGTGGATCCAGCAAACAAATGTATTCGTTCCTTTTTTTTTTTCTTACAAGGACCAATTTATTCAACAATAGTTTATTTTCTTCTCTAGAGCATGGACCTCATTATTTCTTTCTCCAGTACTCGTGCTTTGGGTGTAAGATCTATGAAACCACCACCTATGACAAGTTTTATAAGATATTTCCTGACATTGTCTTCTAAAAATTTTATGGTCTTAGGTCTATTGTTTATGACTTTGATTGATTTTGAGTTAGTTTTTGTATAAGGTGTGAGCTATGGACCCTCTTTCATTCTTTTGCATGTGTATATCTAGTTCTCCAAGCACCATTTATTGAAGAGACTGTTTTGTCCCAGTGAGTTAGCTTGACCACCTCATCAAAGATCAATTGCCCACAGATGAGAGGGTATATCTGAACACTATTTGACTCCATTGGTCAGTATATCTATCTTTATGCTGGTGCCATGCTGTTTTGACCACTGTAGCTTCGTAATATGCCTTAAATTCAGGTAGTGTGAGACCTCCGACTTCATTTTTCTTTCTCAAGATATTTTTAGCTATTCAGGGCACCCTGCCCATCCAAATAAATGTGGTTATTGGTTTTTCTATTTCTGCAAAGTAAGTTTTTTTGGATTTTAATTGGTATTGCATTAAATCAATTTAGGTAGAATTGACATCTTAACTATATTTGATCTTCCAATCCATGAACATAATATGCTCTTCCATTTATTTAGGTCTTCTGTGATTTCTTTTAGCAATTTCTTGTAATTTTCTTTGTATAGATAGGTCTTTTGTAGCCTTAGTTAAATTTATTCCTAAATATTTTATTCTTTTGGTTGCAATTGTAAATGGAATTTTTTTTCTTAATTTCCCCCTCAGATTGCTCATTACTAGTACATAGAAGCAATATAGATTTTTGAGTGTTGATCTTGTAACCTGCCACGTTGCCATACTCATTTATTAGCTCTAGTAGTTTTGCTGTGGATTTTTTTTTTTTTTTTTGGATTTTCAACATATAGCATCATATTATCTGCAAATAGTGAGAGTTTTACTTCTTCCTTTCCAATTTTGATGACTTGTATTTCTTTTTCTTATCTAACTGCTCTGGGTAGAACTTCCAACACAATGTTGAATAGCAGTGGTGACAGTGGACATCCTTGTCTTGTTCCTGATTTAAGAGGGGAAGCTTTCAGTCTTTCCCCATTGAGGATGATGTTAGCTGTGGGTTTTTCACTTATTTCTTTTAACATGTTGAGGAAGTTCCCTTCTATTCCTAGCCATCATCAAGAAAGGATGTTGAATTATGTCAAATGCCTTTTCTGCATTAATGGAGATGATCATGTGGTTTTTCAGCTGTGATTTGTTGATATGGTGTATTATATTAATTGATTTTCTTATGTTGAACCATCCTTGCATACCTGGAATAAATCCCACTTGGCCATGGTGCATAATTCTTTTAGTGTGCTGCTGGATTCAATTTGCAAGAATTTTGTTGAGGATTTTTGTATCTATGTTCATTAGAGAGATTGGTCTGTAATTTTCTTTTCTTATAGTATCTTTGTCTGGCTTTGATATGAGGGTGATGTTGGCTTCATAGAGTGAGTGAGGTAACCTTCCCTCCTCTTCAATTTTTTTTGAAGAGTTTCAACAGGATTGGTACCAATTCTTTCTTAAATGCTTCGTAGAATTCACATGTGAAGCCATCTGGTCCTGGACTCTTCTTTGTTGGGAGCTTCTTAATGACTGATTCAATTTCTTTACTTGTGATTGGTTTGTTGAAGCCATCTATTTCTTCTCGAATTAATGTTGGTTGTTCATACCTTTCTAGGAAGTTGTTCATTTCATCTACATTGTCTAGTTTATTAGTATAAAATTGTTCATAGTATCCTCTCATTACTTCCTTTATTTCTGTGGGGTCAATGGTATGTCTCCTCTTCCATTTCTGATTTTATTTATTTGTATTCTCTCTCTTTTTCTTTTTGTCAACCTTGCTAAGGGTCCATCAATTTTATTGATTTTCTCAAAGAGCCAACTTCTGGTTTTGTTGATTTTCTCGATTGTTTTCATGTTCTCAATTTCATTTATTTCTGCTCTAATCTTCATTATTTCTTTGCTTTTGCTGGCTTTAGGGTTAGTTTGCTATTCTTACTCTAGTTCTTCCAAGTGAACTGTTAATTCCTCAATTTTTGCTCTTTCTTCTTTTTTGATATCAGCATTTAAGGCAATAATTTTCCCTGTTAGCACTGCCTTTGCTGCATCTCATAAACTTTGATATGTTGTGTTTTCATTTGCCTTGAGATATTTACTGATTTCTCTTGTAATTTCTTCCTTGACCCACTGGTTGTTTAGGAGTGTGTTGTTGAGCCTCCATATATTTGTGAATTTTCTGGCCCTCTGCCTGTTATTGATTTACAACTTCATTCCTTTATGATCCGAGAAAGTGTTTTGTATGATTTCAGTCTTCTTAAATTTATTGAGGCTTGCTTTGTGACACAACATATGGTCTGTCCTTGAGAATGATGCATGAGCACTTGGGAAAAAGGTGTATCCTGCTGTTGTGGGGTGTAATGTTCCATAAATGTCTGTTAAGTCTAGTTCATTTACTGTATTATTCAAATTCTCTGTTTCTTTATTGATCCTCTCTCTATATGTTCTATCCATTGATAAGAGCAAGGAATAGAAATTTCCAACTATTATGGTAGATGTGTCTATTTCTCTTTTCAGAGTTTGCCTCATGTATTTTAGAGCACTCTGGCTTGGTGCATAAATTTTTATGATTATTATGTCTTCTTGTTGAATTATTCCTTTTATTAATATGTAATTAATACTATTTTATTAATAGTAATTAATTAATTACTATTAAATAATAATGTCCTTCTTTGTCTCTTTTAATTGTTTTACATTTGAAGTCTTATTTATCAGATATTTGTATAGCTACTCCTGCTCTTTTCTCTTTTTTAAATTTACTTATTAATTAAAAAATTAAGAACAAACAAAAACATTAACATATAATTCCATTCTACATATATAATCAATAATTCTCAATATCATCACATAGTTGCATATTCATCATTTCTTAGAACATTTGCATCAATTCAGAAAAAGAAATAAAAAGACAACAAAAAAGAACTAAAAAATAACAGAAAAAAAAGATTATACATACCATACCCCTTACCCCTCACTTTCATTTATTACTAGCATTTCAAGCTAAATTTATTTTAACATTTGTTCTCCCATTCCTTATTTTTTTGTTTTTTGTTTTTGTTTTTTAATTTATTTATTAATTTAAAAAATTAACAAACCGAATAAAACATCAACATATATAATCAGTAATTCACAATATCATCACTTAGTTGTATATTCATCATTTCTTAGAACATTTGCATTAATTCAGAAAAAGAAATAAAAAGACAATAGAAAAAGAAATAAAACGAACATGGGAAAGAAAAAAAAAGATTATACCTACCATACCCTTACCCCTCACTTTCATTGATCACTAGCATTTCAAACTAAATTTATTTTAGCATTTGTTTCCGCTATTATTTATTTTTAATTTCTTTTTTTATTATTAATTAACAGAAAAAAAGAAATTAACCCAACATTTAGAAATCATACCATTCTACATATGCAATCAGTAATTCTCAACATCATCACATAGATGCATGATCATCATTTCTTAGTGCATTTGCATCGGTTTAGAAGAACTAGCAACACAACAGAAAAAGATATAGAATGTTAATATAGAGAAAAAAAAAAGTAATAATAATAGAAAAAAAAAGACAAACAAGCAACCAGACAGACAAAAACAAAACAAAAACAAAAACAAACAAACAAACAAAACCTATAGCTCAGATGCAGCTTCATTCAGTGTTTTAACATGATTACTTTACAATTAGGTGTTATTGTGCTGTCCATTGTTGAGTTTTTGTATCTAGTCCTGTTGCACAGTCTGTATCCCTTCAGCTCCAATTACCCATTATCTTACCCTGTTTCTAACTCCTGCTGGACTCTGTTACCAATGACATATTCCCAGTTTATTCTCGAATGTCGGTTCACATCAGTGGGACCATACAGCATTTGTCCTTTAGTTTTTGGCTAGACTCACTCAGCATAATGTTCTCTGTTTCCCCTATTATTTATTTTTATTCCGTATGTTCTACTCATTTGTTGACAAGGTAGATAAAAGGAGCATCAGACACAGGTTTTCACAATCACACAGTCACATTATGACAGCTATATCATTATTCAATCATCCTCAAGAAACATGGCTACTGGAACACAGCTCTACATTTTCAGGCAGTTCCCTCCAGCCTCTCAAATTGCATCTTGAATGACAAGATGATATCTACTCATTGCATAAGAATAACCTCCAGGACAACCTCTCGACTCTGTTTGGAATCTCTCAGCCATTGACACTTTGTCTCATTTCACTCTTCCCTCTTTTGGTCGAGAAGGTTTTCTCAATTTCTTGCTGCTAAGTCTCAGCAAATTCTAGGATTTTTCTCAATCCCTTGATGCTGAGTCTCAGCTCACTCTAGGATTTCTGTTCCACGTTGCCAGGAAGGTCCACACTTCTGGGAGTCATGTCCCACGTAGACAACTGCTCCTCTTTTCTGATTGTTGTTTGCATGAAATATCTTTTCTCAACCTTTCACTTTCAACCTATGTTTGTCCTTGGGTCCAATATGCATCTCCTGTAGACAGCACATAGATGGGTTCTGTTTTTTAAATCTATTCTGTCAGTCTATGTCTTTTGATTGGGGAGTTTAATCAATTAACATTTAGTGTTATTATTCTAAGGGCAGTACTTTCTTCTACCATTTTGCCTTTTGGATTTTATATGTCATATCTACATATTTTCTCTTTCATCTTTACTTATGGTCTTCATTTCTACACTCCTCTCCACACCTCTCTCTCCTGTCTTTTCCTATCTACCTGTAGTGCTCCCTTTAGTATTTCTTGCAGAGTCAGTTTCTTGGTCACAAATTCTCTCAGTGGTGTTTTGTCTGAAAATGTGTTAATTTCTCCCTCATTTTTGAAGGACAGTTTTGCTGGATGTAGAATTCTTGGTCAGCAGTTTTTCTTTTAGAATCTTAAATATATCATACCACTGGCTTCACGTCTCCATGGTTTCTGCTGAGAAATCTACACATAGTCTTATTGGACTTCCCTTGTATGTGATGGATTGCTTTTCTCTTGATGCTTTCAAAATTCTCTCTTTCTCTTTGACATCCGTCATTCTGATTAGTAAGTGTCTTGGAGTATGTCTGTTTGGATCCATTCTGTTTGGGGTATGCTGCACTTAGATCTATAATTTTAAGTCCTTCATAACAGTTGGAAAATTTTCAGTGATAATTTCCTCCATTAGTCTTCCTCCTCCTTTTCCCTTCTCTTCTCCTTCTGGGACACCCACAACATGTATATTCATGTTCTTCATGTTGTCATTCAATTCCCTGAGTCCCTGCCCATATTTTTCCATTCTTTTCCCTACATTTTCTTTTGCTTGTCAAATTTCAGTTGTCCCATCCTCCAGTTCACAAATTCTTTCTTCTGCCTCTTGAAATCTAACTTTGTAAGTTTTCATTGTTTTTTTCATCTCTTCTACTATGCCTTTCATTCCGATAAGTTCTGTGATCTGTTTTCTCAGACTTTCAATTTCTTCTTTTTGTTCACCCATTGCCTTCTTTATATCCTCCCTCAACTCACTGATTTGATTTTTTTCACCCATTTTATTTTAATCCTCCACAACCTTGATTCCCATCTGGTAGCAGAGGAGATCCTTTATTTGATTTTTGATGAGATTTTCCATGTCTGTAGAACGGCCTGAATAAATTGTTTCAACTCCTGTATCTCATTTGAAGTTTTGGTTTGTTCCTTTGACTGGACCACATTTTTTATTTTCCTAGTATGACTTATTATTTTTTGCTGGTATCTAGGCATTTGATTTCCTTAAGTTGTTTATTCTGGAAATTGTTTTCACTCTTTTACCTAAGATTTTCTTGTTAGATGGCTTTGTTCTTTATCTGTTCTTTGGCATTCAACTCAATTTATTCTAGACCTCAAGCATAGCTTCTCTTTAACTAATCAAAATTTTCAGTTCTTGTTTTTCTGTTTCTTGCCCTGCCTATGTGAAACCTCTTTTTCCTTTTGAGGAGGGTCTCCTCAGATATTATAGACCCCAGTCAGATTTTCCCATACTGGACTGGCCTCCTTGCAGGAGAAAAGAGTTGCCTGCATCAGTTTTCCCTGAGAGTGAGACTCAGCAGGTTGACAGACTTTCCTCCATGTGGCCTCTAGACTCTGCTTTTCCTATCCTGCCCAGCACGTGGTACTTGTCTGCCAAACTCTTTTCCAAAATGGCTGCACCATTTTATATTCCCACACCAGCAATATATGAAGGTTTGTTTCTCTATATCCTTAACAACATTTGTTACTGTCTGGTATATATATTTTTTTATTGCAGGCATTCTGGTGGGTGTGCAATGGTATCTCAATGTGGTTTTAATTTGCATTTTCCTAGTGACTAATGATGTTGAGCATCTGTTCCGTGTGAAAAGGATTATACACCCTAGAAAAGCCATGTTTTACTCCTGATCAATCTTGTGGGAGCAACTGTTTCTTTTAATCCTCATTCAGTAATGTAGGATGGAATCTTCTGATTAGTTTATATCCATGGAGCTGTAACCCACCCAATTGTGGGTATTAACTTTTTGATTAGATGGAGATGTGACTCCACTCATTCCAGGTGGGTCTCGATTAGTTTACTATAATCCTTTGGGAGGTCTTGATTAGTTTACTAGAATCCTTTAAAAGAGGAAGTATTTCGCAGAAAATTTCAGAATGATGAAAGCAACAGAGCCACTAGAACCATGAGAACCCATGTAGTCAGAGAACTTTGGCAATGAAGAAGGAAAATGTCCCTGGGGATGATTCATGAAACAAGAAGCCTGGAGAGAAAGCTGGGAGATGTTGCCATGTTCACCATGTGCCTTTCCAGTTGGGAGAGAAACCATGAACTTCATCAGCCTTTCTTGAGTGAAAATAACCTCTTGTTGGTGCCTTAATTTGAACATTTTTATAGACTTGCTTTAATTGGGACATTTTCGTGGGCTTCAGAACTGTAAACTTGCAACTTAATAAGTTCCCCCCTTTTAAAAGCCATTCAATTTCTGGTGTATTGCATTTTGGGCTAGCAGACTAGAACAACATCATTTCATGTGCTTGTTATTTGTATATGTATGTTCTTTGGTGAAGTGTCTTTTTATATCTAGCTCATTATTTGAGTGAGTTTTTGTCTTACAGAGTTGCCTGAGTTCTTTGTAAATTCTAGGATAAGTATACCTTAACCTTTACTTTTTCCCTATGCAAGACTCAAAACCTCTGCCACAGTTGAGTGGGTAGAGTACTCTCAGATTTTTTTTTCACCCAAACATAGACCTGCACATGTGTACAATCTTATAGGCACCCAGAAATCAGCTTTTCAATACTGCCATGGACATCTTGTTCCCCAGATCGTCCTCTGAAAATTTTGGCCAGGCTCTTGTTTGCCCCAGCTGATATTGCAGCCTTAGGCAATTTCAATGTTAAAAATTGCCACTGATTGTTTTGTCAAATGCCCTCAACATAGGGCTTTTTTCCTAGGAGTGAGTTCCTAGTCAGGTGAGATAAGACAATGCCCTGAGAATGGGGCTTTTCCAGCAAGCTGTGAGACAGGTAAAATAGTAACAGTGTTCTGGGGATGGGGCTTTTTGAAGAGGTTGATACCCAGTGTGCCCCCTCTGTTAGCTGTGTGGTTTCTGGGTTTAGTTTCTACCCTAGTTGTGAAGCTGCTGGTTATTAAGGCTACTAGGGAGCCAGGGAGAGGGGGTTGGGAGTGGGCCAAGTTACAAGTTAAAACACTACAAGTTCCACTGTTCTTACTGAGGTTTAGTCATTTTATTTGAATAAATGTTATTCAGGTTGTTGTAAGCCAGAGCTCTGAAAAAAGTTGATTTTGATCATTTTTCCAGTATTTTCATTGCTTCTATAGAGAAGTAGATTTACAGAAGTCTTCACTTTCCCATCTTTGGAAGGCCTGCTGATAATGGCTTTTTGAAGAATTGTCTTGTAAAATGTCCCTCATTCTTGATTTCTGGCTTTACTTCCTCCTCAGGTTGTTTAACTTTTTCCTCTCTTCTCTGTCTTTTCTATAAGCTGGGAGTCAGGTCTAGAAGTTTGATTAGTTCTGGGTAAACATTTCTGGCAAAAAAAGAATTCTTAGATGATGTTGTATCCTTTGTATTGCATAATTTCAGGAGACATTTAATGCCACAATGGCTTATTATTAATGATGCTGAATTTGATCACTAGGCTAAAGTGGTAACTGTTAGATCTTTCCATTATAAAGGTACATTTTCTTTTTGAAATTGTTTATGGGCTGGTATTCTTGGCACCATATTAATTTCTTATTCCCAGTTTGTCCCTAATGCATCCATTTATGATCTTTCCCAATTTTAGGGGGTTAAAGTGAGTAAATCAATTTTAGGAGTTTAAAAATGAGTAATTTTCTAATTCTGCCATTTTTTCTACATTTATTAGCCAACATTCCCCTTAAAGAAAATCTTTTCAATCCCTTCCACTTTGAATATCACTGTGGGCTCATGTTTTTCTAAATTATTCAATGTGTTACAATCAATTTCAGTTATAATTCTTTTTATCCTTAACTTGTTTCAAATTTGCTGCTGGGAGACCTTTCAATCTGGCTCCTGTGTTTTTTCATGTTTGCATTAGTCTTTGAGCTTTCTGGTATGGCAAGATATCCCATGCTTAGCTAGTATTTCCCTGGCTTAGACCTGGAATCAACCATTTTTCCAAGAAGCACTGGTTCCTTTTAGTGAAAAATGGTATTTTGAAAAGAAAGCTTGGAACTCTATGTTTTGTGTTATCTTGACCATGGATTACCCTAAACTGGCATTTGATGCATTTAATCCAGTTACGTCTGTTGGATTTTCTCTGACTTCTCAACTCTAGCTTCATGTGGAAACCCAAACTGTCTGGCAAGGTATAACTCTGATCATGGTGCTGAGAGGTAATAATCAAAGAGAATCAACCTTTGGTTCTCTGGAACCTGTAGCCATCATAATGTTTTCTTCAGCATAACATATGAGGGAAGAAGCTATGATTGGCCAACATGTCCACTTCATCTCACTATCTGATTCCCAAATAGCTAACAGGATGTTTGGCATATCAAAGGCTTTCAATAAGTGCTATCTGAATAAATATAGTACTAAAGCATCTTTGTATAGTTACTGCCTTCATCATAATTCAAGCTACAGCTTAATGTCCTCAGAAGAATAAGCAGTAAACATATAGAGATTCATGAGCTATAAATTATTTAAAAAGGCCTCATTATAGATTAAAGATGCAGACAAATAAAATCTGTAAATTCTGGGTTGTTTTTTAGATGGAAAAACTACTCCCATAATTATAAAATTGCTTTAAAGACATGCGGCAAAAAATTATCTTACAACATTAAGAATTATATATTGGTAGGTAAATATTTGTCATTAGCAAAAAGGAGAGTGATCAGTATGAGAAGCAGTATGTGTAGTCTTTCCTATTATTAGGGGATGTGCCAATTCCAATCTGTTGTGAATCCCAAAATGACAAGTTCTTTAATCCTCTTTCAATACTGCTGGGTGGGTGCATTTGATTGTTTCCATGGAGATATATCCCACCCAATTGTGTAACTTTTGATTAGATGGTTTCCATGGAGATGCGTCTCCACCCATTCAAGGTGGGATTGCTTACTGGAGCCCTTTAAGAGGGAATCATTTTTGGAAAAAGCTTTAGAGACAGGAATGCCCACACAGCCAGAGACCTTTGAAGATGAAGAAGAAAAATGCTTCTAGGGGAGCTTCAGGAAACAAGAAGCCAGGAGAAAAAGCTAGTAGATGTCGCCATGCTCACCATGTGCCTTTCCAGTTGAGAGAGAAACTCTGAACATAATCAGCCTTCTTGAACCCTTTACCTAGATGCCTTACACTTGACATTTCTAAAGTCTTGCTTTAATTTGGACATTTTCACAGTATTAGAACATGCAAACTTGCAACTTAATAAATTCCCCTTTTTAAAAGCCATTCTGTTTCTATCACATTCTGACAGCTTGCAAACTACAACAGTGGAGAAGGGGGTAAAATTAAGCATTGTTTTCAATTTAATTATTTTATCTATGCCTGGATTTTGAGAAAATTGTATTTCTAAAAAAAGTGGCAAAAAAACAGAATATCTTCATTCTTTTATAAACAATTAGTGTTAAGGAAATAAAGTGAAAAGACGAAGGTGATTTAAGCCTTTTCAATTCAACCAGCTGGACACACATAGACACAAAAACCAGTTCATTTTGCCCCTACTGAATCAAACGAGAGGTCTTCCGACTCTTGTGATTTGCTAAAAATCCTGAGAGGGGATTGATCCCTGATCAGATCTATACTCTCATTTTCACCACATTAAAAAAAAATTGTTTGCACAAAGAGTGATACAGATTCATCAATTATTTACATATTTGGCTTATTATTCTCTCCCCATTCCTCCCCCCCCCCCACACACACACCTTTTTTTTGTGAACCGTTTGGGAGTACGTTGCCCTTTCACCCCTAAGTACTCCCATGGGTGCAGCCAAAGAGCAGTAAGAATACCTTTTGTAGCCTCAATATAGTTATCGCATTTTGAAGAAATTTAACATTGACAGTTTTCTAATTTATGATTTATTTTCTAATTTTACCAGTTGTCCCAATAATATCCTTTTACAGCTATTTTTAATATTCCACCCAGGATCACATATTACACTTAGTTTTCATGTGTCCTTAGTCTTCTTTAGGTTGAAACAGTTTCTCAGCCCTTCTTTGCCTTTCATGGCTGATACTTTTTTTTTTTCATGACAGATACATTTTAACTTGGGTTTGGCTGGTATTTTCTCATTATTAGACTGAGGCTGTGCATGGTTAGCAGGAATGCCCCAGAAATGATGTTGTGCCCTTCTCAGCGCATCATATCATGCAGCATAAACTGTGGGTTTGTTCCATTAACGATGACGGAAACTTTCATTGTTTGGTTGTTGTGTCTGTCAGATTTCTCCACTGTGACTATTTTTCCTTTTGTAATTACAATTTTTGTGAGAGCTATTTTAGGTTTCAATAAATATCCTGTTCCTTATCAAACTTTCTCTTATTGTTGGCTGAACCATTACTCCAATATTTAAATATAGATGATATCTGTCTATCTGTACAATCTGTGGAGCATGAGACAGAACCTGAATCATGTTTTGTAATTCTAATAAATTATCCTTGGCAGGTGAAATGGCTGCAGAATGCCAGCAAACTTCAGACTATTTATTCAGTAGACTGGCAAACAAACCAATCAGGTGAAAGCTGCCAGGTATTTTTAAACAGAGCTATAAACAAGAACAGAGAAAGAAAGAATAAATTTAGGCTGAGGCTGGAGTCTGTTAAGTCTTAAGGACATGGTTCTCTTGCTGCTCAGAGCCGGGTCAGTTTTGGCTAGCTTGAACCTCCAGGGTTTCCACCATTATTCTCTGGAATGGGCAGACCCTTCATCTTTCTGTTGAGTTACTGAACATTTATTTTCAAAATATACTTAGTTTCCAAGTGTGAGGTTCTTTCCTGGAGAGAATCTTTCTTTCTTAACAGACAACCCTTAGACTTATAATAGGAGTACACAGGTCACATGCTTCCTGGTTTCCCTCCAGTGCCTGGCAATGGGTTTCTGCTTTCTCTGGCTCACTGCATACCGTGCCTTTACTCTTCTCGAATAAGAAAATTTGTTTTGTGCTCATTGGTGTTCTGTGTGGTGTGGTTCCTTTATATACATCATCTGAAAAAGTGGTGATTCAAAAAGATCTCAAACCAGATGGTTTGTCAGTGACAAAGTCCTGCTGGGCTTCTCTAAGTATCTGTGACTCCCTGATGGAATTGTCTCATAGCTAAGTAACATTATTTTCATTCATTTGTATACTGGCAGGAAAATCAATGCCTACTGGCTTTTGCAAAGATTCATATGTAAGAAGAATCTCCATGACATTAATCATAAAGAAAATTGATGATTAGGTTCAGTGTTCCTTGAGCTCAAAAATAGCTAACACGGGGTGGGCAATGGTGGCTCACTGGCAGAGTTCTCGCCTGCCATGCCGGAGACCTGGGTTCGATTCCTGGAGCCTGCCCATGTTAAAATAAACAAATTAATTAATAACACGATGGAAAGAGAACAAACCTGGTTTTAATGAAATATAATTAGTAGATACACACATCTTAAGCACTTGGCAAGTTTTGACAATTGTATACACCCACATACCACCACCAAAACAAGGTATAGAATGTTATCATCACTCCAGAAAATTCCCTCCTGACCCTTTCCAGTCAATTCCTACTACTCAGAGGCAGCTTCTGTTTTGATTTCTATCATCATATTTTCCTGTAAAATCGCCACTATTCTAACATATCAAAATAGATTGGTTTTGCCCATCTTTGAACTTCAAATAAAGGGACTCATACAGTGTATACCCTTTTGGGGCCTAGTTTCTTTACTCAACCTTTTGTCTGTGAGATTCATCCATGTAGCTGCAATTCATTCTTTTTTTTTTATTATTCCTATGTAATATTCTTCTATATTATTTTGAATTAAATTCCAGATACCACACAATTTCCTTCACAACTATTTTCATAGGTAACTCCAAAAGATAAGGGGTCTTAAAGAATCCCACATTATCACATCAAAAAGAAATCCACACAAATGCTCTGAGATAATTCTGACCCTCTGTCTAGTAGGACTATTGGGCATTGTGGTCTAGGATGGTGAGGGAGACTGGGGATTTGGGGCCTGCCCTTGGCAGGCTGGGGGGAGAGCATTGATGAACTGCAGGGTGCTGGGGAAGGGAAAGGAGGCGAGAATGAGAGAGGGGGGAGGCTGACATTATAATATTTATTTGGAGCCTGATGAACATATGTGGAGTAAATGAATGACACCTTCAGGGACATTGGAAGCCCAAATGTCTTATTTTTCAATCCTTCTGTCTTTTACTTCTAGATTTTCAGCTGTTCTACCCTACATCTTAAAAAAACATTTATTCTTTGAAATGTGTTTATCATGCTTGGCAATACAACTAGTCTGCCAGGAGACACAAAATGTCTGAATCTGAAGTGCCTTTTCTTCCCTTTGTTTAAAATGAATCCTGCCTTATTCAAATGCCCAGCTCTTCTTTTTATCCTAATATAATGTGACTACCAGAGATGGTTCATTCCCAGGTCACCATGAATCTGCCTACATACCATCTTTTCTTGTTCATTAACATTTTTTTCATTCCCATTTTAATTTCTATTCTGAAAATGGTGTCTATTGGCCCAATCCTACATGCAAATCAGTAACACCACATTTCATGCTCTTGCCTGTGCTTGCCTCTATTTCTGCAGCCCTCCTGCTGTTTTCCTGCCTGTGTGTTCTTTTATTCTGTTGATAGCTTTCATTTTGGTCTCCCCTTCGCATCTGGCCCCTCAAGCTGGGCTGCGGTTCTGCGCTGCGGATGGGCTGTTCAGCGATTGGACTCTGTGCAGCCCCCACCAAATGCTGTCTCTCTGTAGCAGGAAGATGAGCTTAGGATGCCTTTCTTATGGTGCCTTGAATGACATGTGTCTTGCTTTTGGCATAAGTGCCCATACAAGCTTGAAATGCTTCTGTGCTCTGTACTTAATAATAATAATGGTAGAAAAAGCCACACACTTTTAAACTATCTTCGAGCAGAGTCTTCTCTTCTGGCTATTATCTTTCAATAGTATTCAAAAAGGCCTAGAGATTATTTTGCAAAATGTCTTTGGGAATATTCTGTTCTCTTAACTTGCCTCCATTTCCCCCTTGCTATTATGTGTTGTATTATTTTCCCCTTTCAAAAGAAGCAGAATTTTAAAAAAATTAGAACTCATTTAGCTCATGACCAGAATAAGTGTTCTTTAAGTTAAAAAATAACTACTCTGATGGCAAGAGAGTAAACCTAGTTTTTATTGATATATAATTAACATGCAATGAAATGCATGTATCTTAAGCAAGTTTTGACAGTTATACATACTTATGGACCACCACCAGAAGTTACAGAATATTTCCATCACAGCAGAAAGTTCCCTCTGATGTCACCTTCTAGTCAACACCTGCCACCCAGAGGCGGCCACTGTTCTGATTTCTATCCATCACCATAAATTAGCTTTGCCTGTTCTTGAACAATGTATAAATATAATATGAGTGCTTTTGTGTCTGGCTTTTTCATCTATCATCATTTCTATAAAATTCAGCATGTTGTTGTGGGTATCTATGCTTCCTTCCCTTTACTGTTGAGTAGTATGCCAAGGTTCATTCACACAATCTGTTTATCCATTTGTCTGTCGATGGGCAATTGAATTATTTCCAGTTTGGGACTATTTTGAATAAAGTTGCTGTGAACATTCTATGTGTAACACTTTGTGTGGGTATGGAATACAGACTCTAAGACGGCACCCCCTCCTCCCTTGTGTAATTTCCTTCCCATGAGTGTGGGCAAGACCTGTGACTTCCTTTTAGTGAGTAGAATATGGCAAAGGTGTTGGGATGTACTGTCATGGCTGTGTCACATCAGATTATAACTTCTTTCTTACTGGCAGGTTCTCTCTAGTGAATCTCAGGAAACTGAGGCTCTCAGACCGACAGCCTGCAAGGAACCGAATCCTTGAAGATCGAAGGCTCAGCCTATTGAATCGGTTGCCCCCAGTGCTTGTGAGAATATCAAGAATTGCACAGATGAGAGAGTTTGATATTTCCTCCTTTTCCCCAAGTCCCCAATGGAGACTTTGCAAATATATTTTTATTTATAGTGTGTTTTGAAAGCATTCTAAGCAGCTATCCTTCAGCTCTCCCCAGCAACCTCATGTATACCCTCTTTGTATCCCTGTTCCTCAGGTGTATATGAAAGGGTTAAGTGTAGGAGTGCCCACTGCATAGAAGAGACCAAAGAACTTCCCCCTTTCTTGGGCATTGGGACTTTTTGGGCTGGAGGCAGACAGCAATGACCGAGCTGTAGAAGAGGGTGACCATGATGAGATGGGAGGAACACGTCCCAGAGGCCTTCCTCTGCCCTTTTGTGGGGTTAATCCTCATCACTGCTTGGGCAATGGCACTGCAGGAGACAAGGATGATGGTGAGGGGCATGAAAAAAAAAAAGGAACTAAATCCTGCCTATTGCCATGTGGGCTTGGAAGTGGTTCCTACCCTAGCTGAGGGTCAGATGAGACCCCAGCCCTGGCTGGCACCTTAATGGCAGTCTTGTTAGAGGCACTGGAGCAGGCAACCCAGCTCAGAAGTGTCCAGACCCCTGGATCACAGAAACAGAGAGATCATAAATGCACATGGTTTCAAGCTGCTGAGTGTGTCGTAACATTGTTACGTAGCAATGGAGAACTTGAAGTAGGCATGCGCTTCCATTTTTCTTGAGTAAATATCTAGAGGGGGAACCGCTGGATCACATGGTAGCTGTATATTTAACTTTTGAAGAAAATGCCCAACTGTTTTCCAAGTGGTTGTATATTTTACACTCCCACAGGCAGTGTGTGAGAGTTCCATTTGCTTCACAGCCTCGACAACATTTGGCATTGCCAGTCTCTTTGATTTTCCATTCTAATGGATAGGATATGTTACTGTGGTTTTGAATTTGCATTTACTTGATGACTAATGATGAATAAGCCTATTTTTAACCAGGTATGCAACTTGTTCCAATTTTGCTTTTCTGTCTGTTGTCTTAATTTTGCTGTTATTATTTGAGTTATACAGAGGAAAAGGCAAGACTCCCATCTTTAGAAAACTCATAATATAATGAAAACACAAATATATTAATATATGTAAAATATATAATGGGGAGAAGAAAGGACCCGAGGTATATGGCCCACGTTAATGAAATGTAGAAAAATGAGTAATTCTGTGACTCATTGCTAGGTAAGGTAACAAGGCCCCACTTTGCAATGAGCTGGTATTTGCAAATTCCTGTGTAGGTAAGGAATCTGAGGCAGACAATTAACAGTTGAGATGGGCTAGGCTGTGCTGCGGTAACAAACAGCCCACCACATTTCAGTGGCTTAAAACCCATATTCATTTACAATGTCCGTTGTTGACTGGTTTGGGATTCTGTTTCACATCATTGCCATTTTGTTTTGGGACTCTGGTTGACAAAACAGCTACCACCTGGAATATTGCTGCTCATCAAAAGAAAGCATAGAAAGCTCATACAAGCTCTTGAAACTTTTGTCTAAGAGAAGCTCATGTCACTTCTGCTTGTTTTTATTGGTCAAAGGAATGACCCCAATGGTGCAGAGAAATGTCATCCTTCTCTCCAGGGGTTAAGTGATTTATCCTAAAGGGCAGAATCAGGAGTTAAACCATGTCTTATGATTCTAAACTTAATGCATTTTCCCCAATACCACAGTGTACCAAATGAGCCTTGAAATAATATAATTTCCTTACTGTTTTACTAGTTTTTTGTTCTATTTCTAAGGACGAAATATTCCCTTTTCATTTTTCATCAGGAGGAGCCAGCTACCTCATGTAAAAGAACGTATTTATTTAGCATACCTGCATATTTTGTTTATATACAGATAGATGCGTATTTTCAATTTTCTCCTTTCTATCTCAGAAAGCTCTGTGGGTAATGAATTTTCATTAAAGTAGTACAAGATTGGAAAATAAAATAAGCTTCGACACATTTTCCGACATAATCAACACAAACTGAATGTGAGAACCAAACAATTATTACCTTCAGAATCAGCCCCAGATTATTAAAATGCAATTATCCTCAGAAAAGTAACCCAGCAGGGGTCCATGTTTATTTTTTTCTCTGTCATCTTCGCAACAAATTTTCTTAGTGAACAGGAGACAACCCCACTCACTTCTAATATCTGAACAGCCATGTAGATTCACCTGGACTCAAGTATAAAAGAATTAGTTTTTTCTCTATTTGATGTACTTCTATCTGATATACTAAATCAGATATGGCCAGATGTGATCTGCAGATATGCTTCATATAACTCTTATAGTGTTTAACATTTAAAAAAATTAGCTACTAATACTTAAGAATCTTACTCAGAAGTTTGAATTTACAGCTTCTCTTGGAAAACCAGATGAGCTGACTGCTCTAGGCCCCCTTCCCATGTTGCAACACTTGGCTCATGTGGCGCAGTGGCTGCCCTTTTGGGAGGACCATGTGCTCTCCAGATCCCCACAGTCTGCACCTGGGGCCTCGTCCCTCAATGGAGTTTCCTATAACTAAGGGCAGAGAGGAAGTGAGGCATTTCCCAGTCTCTCTCTCTCTCTCTGAGTCTCTCTAGCCTTCCCAGCTCCAGCTGTCGGAAATCACTCGATGCTTGGAGCTGCTTGTTAGGGGAGCTTCCCTAAGAGCTGCCTGCAGGGCTAGGAGACAGGTGCTATAGCAGCAAAGTCCTAGTGAATTCAGCCTGCCCCAGAGCACGCATTCCCCTGGCTCCTGTCATGGACTTCGGGGCCATGCCTGGCGTTTTGGTTTGCTAAAGCTGCTGGAATGCAATATACCAGAAATGGGTTGGCTTTTATAAAGGGGATTTATTAAGGTACAAGTTACAATTCTAAGGCCATGAAAATGTCCAAATTAGGGCACAATAAGAGGATACCTTCTTGGTATCCTCCTTCTTGGAGGAAAGGCGGCATCCGGGTCCTCTGTCACACGGGAAGGCACGTGGTGATGTCTGCAGGCCCTCCTGGGGTGGTCTCACAAAGGCTCTCTCAGCTCCTGCGGGCCCTTCTGGCTTCTGCCAGGAGGTCTTCCTTCTGCATCTCCAAAGGTCTGTGTCTAGGCGTCTACTCTCTTTATCGGCTCTCAGCTTTCTGTCTCCATGAGCCCCTTTAAGGATTCCCGTAAACTAATTAAGCCCACCTTGAATGGGCGGGGTCACACTCCCTCTAATCAAAAGTCCCACCCCCAAATGGGTGAGTTACATCTCCATGAAAAACAACCTAATTAAAAAGTCCCACCCAGACAATATAAATAGGTCTAGCCCCACAAGATTGGATTAAAAGAACATGGCTTTTCTGGAGTACATAACAGATTCAAACCAACACGCGTGGGCTCCTCCCAGACTTGTAGTCGTGACAGCGCACACCACTTGGTGGTCCCATGAGGTGCACGGGTTCTCAGAGCTGGCTGTGCCCTTCCCTTCCTTGACAGGGCTCCTTTGGTGGGGACTCTCGGCTCCCTGTGCACCTGCGGCTCCCTCCGCAGCTTCGTCTCACAGTCTGGCCACATCCTCTGACAATGTCTGCAGGTCAGACTCTCAGGTGAGCCTTGCACAGCTTAAAGTTGTTATTGGCTTCAATTTTGTTATTTATTTGCTTAGAGGAAGTGTGCAACCGAGTCCAGTCCTTAGGAAGCGGATGATGAACTAACCCATAGAATAGAATAGAGGGTCCAGAAACTGGCCCCCCCATATACAGCCCATGGATTTATGACAGCAGTGACACTGCGGTGTGGTGGTGGGTAAAGGATGGTCTTTTTAATGAAAATGTTGGGTCCAATTATCTATCCGTATGGAAAAAAAAATCTACTTTACTTCAACCTTACACATACATAAAAGTCCATTCCAGGTGGGTTGTAATAAAAAACAATAAAGCTTCTGGAAGAATGCATGGGAGGGCATCTTCATGACCCAGGAGTAGCATTTGTTTATTTAGTTCCTTTATTTAGTCACTCACACAACAGACGACAGATCCTACTTTACGCTGTGGCTCTGGGCTGGACAGCAGAGATACAAGAGTGAAAGAGGCACAACCTCTGCCCTCAAAGATCACACGGTGCAGTTGGTAGAAGAAACAAGGAAACAAATGATTATATCTCAGTGTGGGGAGCCCAGAGGTGGGCTTGGATGCCCAGTTCTGCCTAGGGGTGGGGTGAGGGAGGGCTTTCTGGAGGCAGCAATGCAAGAGGGCAGGCTTATCTTCCAAGGAGTTAGCCAAGAGGAGTGGGGGAGAAGGGCATGCCAAGAAGAGAGATCAGCACATACAAAGGCTGTATAGACACATACAAAGGCAAGGAACAACAGGGCAGAAGGATTGCTGCCCATTTCCTAAAAACGTCCAGAAATTCTTACGATTTACTGGCTTCTTGCTGAAAAATATTGTGTTCGTCTAGCACTTTCACCATGACATGATGCAATTTCCAGAATGGGTATTATTATTGTAGTTTCACAGCTGGGCACAGGAGGACTCAGGGAAGTTGGGTGACTTATCCAGGGCTACTCGGCTAGCTGGTTGAGATGATGAAATTAGAAATCTGGTGTTTTGGATGCTTATTTTTGTATTTTTTCCATTATGTAATGTTGTCTCCAGTTCAGCCCTGCCCAAGCTTTCGGCGTATCCTAGAGCAAGAGGAAGGATGGTATAAACAGTCTCTGGGCACGTTAACAATTAGCCACGTTAGTGCCTTCAGCCTTCCTAGTGTGGCTAAAGCTATGGGCTAGATGTCAGTTTGTATAGAAAAGATCACAGCGGGCCAGGGCCAAGGACATGTTACGTCTCGAGTGCCCATTCTACATTACATGACTAAATGAGAAGAAAACGCACACTTGGACGACATGCCCAACACCTGCCACTAGGTGGAGCTCGGATACAGCCAGAAACTAGAAACCTGCAATTTGAAGGTTTTGCAGTGGCAACACCTCCACACACAAGACAACAATCTCTACTTGTGGTCCCGCAAGAGCTGGCATGGTCTATTTGCAACCCCCTGGACTCAACATCCCCTGTGGATCCTGAAACCAGCAGGGAAACTGGAAGCAGATTGTGGGCCCCTATCCTTTTTCTGCATTTAACTACGGGAACCGCAAGCCGCAGGATTTGGACTTTAGGGAAAGACTATGGTGTCCCCTTTCTGCCCCCCAACCCCCACCATCTAACTAAAATGAACGCAACACTGCTCCTCTGACCCCAAACGTGCATGATACCAAGGCCCGTCTAGATTTTTTGATTGTGGAATTCTGGATAGGACCATCTCACCTGCCTTCCTTTTCTCCTTTGCTGGTGTCATTTTGCCATCTAATGGGAAATCCATGCAGATGCTCAGCAAGTCTCTTGGCTCAGTCTCTTCATCTGCCGCATAGGGAAAATTATAACTCCTGTCTCACAGGGCCTCCGTGAGCACGCTGCCAGAGAAGAGAACCAGGAGAGCATTGCAAACTGTAAAGGGCTGTGTCTGTGTGCCCTGGCTCACGTTTCCACCTATGGCAATATGTCTTCCCTTATGCTGTTCATTCCTCCTCCTCCTAGGAAGGTGTATCATGTGCCTGGCACGGTTCTAAGTGCTTCGTCATTTAACAACTCTCCCCAGCCTGCAAGACAGGGCTTCTGCTGTCCCTACCAGACTAGTGGGTGGCAAAGGGTTCTTCAAATCCAGGCTGTGGCTTCAAGACTTAGTCCTCCCCTCTACCCCAAGTGGCCTCTTCTGATCAAAGAAGATTGCTTCAGTGGAGAACCATGCACCTTATCTGCCACATTTTCACTCGTCACCAGACAGGCTTAGAATTACTTCTCCCTGTGGGTCTCACCTCTCTTATCAAATGCCCCTGTCCTCAAGGCTCCTCTTTTGGACCCAGTATTCTTCATTCCCCATTTAATTCTCTCTACTGGGATGGAGTGGAAGAGAGGACAAAGATGGAGCAGCGGGTGTGTGTGTGGGGGGGCGGCTGGAAAAGCAGGCTGGAGGTGCCCTGCTCTCAGTGTGTCTTGCTTTGGGGAGGGTGAAGTTGCCTTTACAGGAAAAAGGAAGAGTTGAGGCCACCCCCACCCCTGGTACCATGTGGCTTCTCTTAGGGAATACAGCACTTCCAGGGTATATTTGTCCCTTGGTATCAGGCCCCATTGGCTAGAGTCTTGCCAGGCATGCAGAGTTGGAAAATACAACACTTCTTCAGCCTTCTCGGCACCCAGAGTTGCCACCTCCTCGCCTCCCATTTCGGTGGCCTATGAGAGACCCTCCCTCCTGTCCCGTTTCCCCAAAGGCCTAAGGGGGCCTGGCTCCCTCCCAGGTCACAGGGCTTTACCTATGAGGTGGGGGAGAAACTGCACCAGGCAAGCATTAGACCTGGTACCTTTTCAGTTTTTATGATTTCGTGGAGATGATGCCTGTTTTTATGAGATTCATGGTTAGGCTCTGAATTTTAAATGCAGTAAAAAAGGAGGGGATATCAGAAGGGTGAGGGATACAGATGTATTTTGTTGATGTGCCAAGACAGCACCAGCACTGAATTAAAGGAAGGAGGCCAGCCACACAGAGCACTGGTTGTTAAGGCCCCTTTGGTCCTAAGATTCTGGGATTCAATGACGGGACCATATCCATTTATTTTCATCAAAGTGTACTGATGAAATTGATACACTGCACTACTATTCTTATATTTCACGCAGGAACAATAAAGAAGGCTTCTCTTTGCCAATTTCTCCAGATAGTGGTTCTAGGGGCAAACAACAGGAGCTGAATTGCTGTGGGGAAGCTGTCCCTCAGCTACTAGTGGTATACTTGAATAACCTTGGCCAACGCTGCCAGGACAGAGGCAGCTCTAGTGGGTCAGATGGGCCCTGGGTGACCCAGAGCCAAGGGCTGCTGACACCTCCCTGGTCCTGCCCCTCTGGACACCTGGACCAACACATGCTGGAATGATACGGTTGGCTCCTGTCCCTGCCACCAAGGTGCCCTGGGGAGGGAATGGGGCCGGAAGGAAACCTCTTCTCCCAGAACGATGGCAAAGCAAATATTTAGTCCTGTGGCTTGGCAAGTGTGGTCCCTGACACGGGACAATCTTGTCCAGGTAAAGTGATTAGGTCATCAGACAAATGTTTGCTAAGGGCTGAGGGAGATGGGTGCATGGCCCAACAAGTGTGTGGTGACAATGCCATCAAAGGAATGCATGGGCAGGCGGTGCCGTGGGGTGAAAGCGGGGACACCCAGCCTGTACCAGAGCGGGGAGGTTGCCGAGTGGTCTGTTCCTGATACTTGGCTGACAAGTTGGAGGCCGGCAAGCCTTGAGGGGGCAGAAGAGCCTTCCTGGCAGAGGACCAGCCTGTGCAAAAGCGCAGACAGAGGCGGGAGAGCCGGGCCTACGCTGGGCCTGGCAGGCAGCTTTGCTTTGCTGGAGGAGCCTGTTGAGAGATGAGCCAGAAGGTGAATGGGCCACTTAGAAAGGTTCTGAAAAGGAAGGCACACCCAAGGGCATACTAAAGAGTCTTAAATCAACAACAGCGCTAGAAAACCAAACACTCTAGCTAAGCCCCTGGTCCTGCCTGACATCCTGAACCAGGAGGCCAGAGGCTCTAGAGCAGGGGTAGGAGATAGGGCAGGGGTCTGTTCACACAGGATTAAACATGAGTCACTTGGAGGGTCCTTGCCACCCCAGCCTCTTCTAAAGGTCACTGATCCTGGTGTCCAGCCTTGTGATTCGTAGCTTCAGCCAAACGGGAAGTCTCTGCTCCGGGGTCATGTTGGCGAGGTGCTTGGAGAGTTGGTTCCTGTGGAAGGGGGCACAGCCTAGTGCATCCAGGGCAGTGGAAGCAAGGTGGGGTCATCAGGAGATTCCAGAGGGTTTGCTCTTCAGACCCTCCCTGAGCCCTGGTGTGGAGCCTGGCCCTGTGCACGGGGCTGGGTGCAGCCTTCCTGAACCCAGGACCAGGCTCTGCTTAAGGCGACAGGGCCGTGAAGAGCCCCACTTGGCCCTGCGGAACTCACAGGCAGGTGTCCTTCTTACCAGTCAGTCTCGTTTGGGTAATGGTCATATCATTCCATCTTCCTTGAGACAGAAATCCTGGCACTGATGGGACCACACGGTTCGGGTTATAGCCGTGCACTGGGTTCAAATATCAATGCTGGGTAAACTCGTTGCATCCATCCTGCAAAACCCCCAATTTCTCAGGACCTGTGATTTCTGTGAAATGGGTCGGCATTTCCGTCCTGTAGGGTTAAGGATTGAGTGAGACAGTGTGTGTCATCCAGCTCCCATGATCTCAGGTCAGTCTTTCCACTTCTAACCTGGCACCTCGCAGAGAGAGGCTCATTCTCTTGCCACCCTGGCCCAAGTGGTCGGAGAGACTCCCCCGGCCTGGCACCGGCCTGGCGTGCTTCCCGCTGTCCTGGCTCGCGGCCTGCAGGGGGCAGTGGTGGGATGTGCAGGCGGAGGCAGGGCCTGTCCCCAGCCAGGCTGCCTGGCTCTCCCTGCAGAGCCTGGGAGAGAAAGTTCTCCTTTGCTGCAGCATAGGCAGCTTGGGTCGATCTGTTTAAGTGGGTGATAGCTGAGGTTCCTTTATGAAAGCCCTTCCCATCTGGCATTCAAAGAAAATAATCAGACTAGACTATTGGGCCGATAGCAGCACGTATTGAAATTTGGGCCCTTCTTTCCCATAAAAGTGCCTTCCAGCTCCAGTCCGGCGCGCCCACTCTCGCTCCCCTCCTTCTCTTCTTGTGACCTTTTATCTCAGCGGGAGCCCTGACTAGAAAGAGGCTTCTGGAGATGTGGTGTGTTTCTCATTAAGTTTCTGCAGCCTAAAAGTCACATGATACAAAGCTCTTTCCCCACCTTCTCCTTCTTCTTTCCCTACCCTACATATCTGCAAGAACTATATCCTGCTGCTTAGGTTTTATTTAATTTGAGATGATTGAAGACCAAAATCTTGTTGATGCAAAGATTTAAAAAAAAATGTTTCTAGGGTGCTGGTGGTATGTTTGGTTCGTTTTCCTTTGGCATCGAAGTGGTTAAATGGAAATTTCAAGTCGAATCAGTCCTCTGCTAGGGCCCAAATGCCCCTCTTTGCCTTCACTTTCCTAATCTGTAAATTTCTTTCTTGAAAATTTGAGGCTGTGACTTGCGGTTTGGGAGATTTTAAGGTTGGAGGCTCCGGAGGGGCCCTGAGGCATCCTGGGATCTGCAAGGAGGTCTCAAGCTCTGAGAGAGGTTAAGAGGATCTCATCGAGCCCAGTGGTCTGTGCTGATGGAGTCATGGGAGATGGGGGCAGAGGAGAGGGGAGGGGAGGGCAGGGGGTGGGAGAAGAGAGCAGGGGAGGGTAGGGGAGGGGAGGGGAGGTTAAGTGAGGTGCAGTGGGGACAGGACCTGGGAGAGGAGGGAGGGAAATGGCCCAGATAGCTGAGCAACCTCTAAGGACCACAGACCCTAACAACTGCCTGATCTTCTTTATCTGCCTCTGTGGCCAATGGCTCACCTTCCCCATGAGGCTGCAGCCCCATGAGGCCTTTCATGAAATGTTAAGCTACAGTCTGCAGCAGTCTGTGCAGCTGGTGGTGCAAAACGGGCCTGCAGTTCAGTGCCCGTGGGGCCTTGAACAGTGCCTCTGTGAACCGAGTCACACCTGTGCAGGTGAGTGCCACTGACTCGATCTGGCGGGGGCTGGGGAGGGGATCGGAGTGTCTCTCCTCACCATTGCTCTGCAGCCCTCTGTCCCGGGACTCCTCTTCCCCTTGTACCCTTCACATTGAAGCATTGGGTCGGCTTCACCTTCCGGGCCTTAGATTTCATGAGGAAGGGCCCCCACTCCTTGCACTGCCACAGAGAGGCAAGGAAAGCTTTCCTGCTTTCTTTTGCCTTTCCTTACCCTTCTGGGGCTTCACCCCCATCACCAATATTCACAGAAGCCCTTACGATTCGTTCCTAGTCACTTAAGCTTCAGCACTGAGCAATAGATTAGAAATAAGGAGTCTGGTTCCATTTCTGCTTTGGCAGCTAACTAGCTGTGGGTCCTCCCCACCGTCCGTGCCTGTCCTGGGATTGGGTCTGATGTGTGCCAAACTCCCTTCCAGCTCAAATAGGCCGTGGTAGGGGTCATTGCCTGCAGCTGCCTGTTTTTGTAAGTAAGGTTTTATGGGAACACAGCCACACATTACACATCGTCTAGGCCACTTTTGCACTACATCAGCAAAGCTGAGTTGCTGCAACAGAGGCCTCATGACCAACAAAACCAGCAAATATTTACTATCTGGCCCTTTATGGGAAAAAAATTTGCCAACCTCTGGTTTATGGCTTCAATTTTATTTTATTTTTCCCAGAGCGAGGCAGAGTTGTTCCCAGAGCCACAGTAATTTTGCTTTGTAGAGTGATATCCTGGTGACCCTTCACCAAGGAGGCTGCTCCAGGATCATTTGAATCCATCTCTCAGGAGACTTCCTGATTGTGCCGGCTTGGCAGATAGAGAAACTAAGGCAGTGGGAGTTCAGATGTTTGCTCTGCCTTAGGACGGGCTCCCCAGGAGCAACCCCTGGTGCATGGAGGAGTGTGCCCTGGGAAATGGGTAACGGGAGGACAGGCAAATCCCACAGGGGGCAATTCCATCCTGGTCCTGCAGGGGCGCTCTGGAGCATAAATTCTGGTGGTTATGAAGTACTTACACCTGTTAGTCACTGGCCAAGGGCAGCCTTGGGGGGATGTAAACGCACAGGCATTTCCACATCTCTGCAGGTGTGGGCAGGCAGCTCTAGTTGCCTGAAGGCATGCCTCCAAAGGGAGCTGCAGGTGCACATGGTAGAAGTGAGGTCACCCAGAAGCCAGGGCAGGGCTGCACAGTGGATGCAAAAGGAATCTGAGGGTGTCTGGGAGGAGCGTTGGCTGTATTGCCACATCCCATAAAGACAAGTCTGACTAAACTATGAACTGCACACTGAATACTGCAGTGCCAAGGCTCAGTCTAGCAAAATAAAATGTGGCACCTGCACAGCGTTCTATGTTCTCTGCTTCGAGTCCTCTGAGGAAGGGGGTAGGCTTTTTGTACTTCCATATTCCCAGGCTCGACACAGAGTAGATGCTCACTTGGGCTTGATGACAACTTGGGAAGCTGGGTGAGCAGATGTGTTGGAGAAGCGCTGGAGTCCGGCTTGGAGAGCCAGGCCCATCCCCAGACCCCTCCTCGCAGTCAGGAAACCCACCTCAGACCTGACAGTCCAGGAAGGTTTGCCCATTTTGGTCCTAACAAAGGATTTTTCTAAGACTGAATTTCAAAGACTTTCTTCTCCTCTCAGGAAGGACAATAGCCTTCCCCAGAGGCTGCAGCCAGGCCTGTGGGTGCTGGGGGTACAGGAACCCCAAAACGTCAGGGGTGAGGGGGGTGGGAGCAGATCACTCACATGTGGCACGGGTGGGATTTTGTTCCCATCTTGCTTTTCACACATCTCTGAACAAATAGTGGCTAATTTCATGTGTCTTTGTCGGTTTTGTCATATTGCTTAAGTTCTTTTTTTTTTTTCTCCTTTGGGAGAATTGAACTGAAAAACTATAAGAAATAATGAGAGTTCTGTAAGGCGGCCAGTTAGAAAATAAATGCACAAAAATCAATAGCTTTCCTATTTCCAACAGTGAATGCTTAGAAAAAATAATGGAAAAGAAAGGTCTCATGCCCAATAGAAACAAAAGGTATTTACCACCTCAGAGCAAAGTGACAAGATACATGTGTGGCACATTTCTCCCGCTGCCTGTGGTGGGAGAGAATTGTTTTGGCTATGGCTTGGGCTCCTGCCCCTTCTCAGATCTTTGCCTCAGGAGGGTTGGGGGACAGCATCCTCCAGCTCACTTGGGGGTGATTTTTGCCTCCTCTGAGGCATATTGAAGATCAGCTCATGACAGCTGAGCTGGGCAGTGCCAAGGGACTGTGGGGCCTGCCGGTTGCCCACTGTGGTTACTGTGGGTGGTCAGCAAAACCCAGGGCAGGGCCTGGGTTGCAGGGTGTTAGGTGGAACAAGATGCCGTAGGAGGTTCATTTTCTGGAAGGCCGGCTGACCCTTGGGAGGTTGGACCACTTCAGTCACTCGGGGGATGTCTTGTTGATGCACAAGTTGGCTATGACAGGTTGGGTGTACAGGGCTCGAAAGATATCATTTGGTTATAGGGTTTCTCCTGTAACCAGCCTGATATCATGTATGTGTTGAGATTAGATGAAGGAAGAAATCCATAGCTGTTTTATCCTAGAAACACTCTAGGGTTACTGAGGCTGACCCTGACTTGGATGGAAGTAGCACATATGTTAGGATGCCTTTCTTTGCAAATGGCAAAAAACCCAGGTTGACCTGCTTCTCCCCATAAAACCAAACCAAAACCTCAGCTCCCTGTGCCTCAACTTGACTGCTGACTGCCAGTGCCTGAAACTCTGCCTGAGGCGCCTGCTTAGACAATTCTCACAGAAGAGGCACAAAACCCACGGGGAACAGCCTGCCACAACAACAGGCCAGGGAAGGAGAGTGGGCCAATATCTCAGCGACCTTGCCTCTTGAATGGGATGGCTCTGAAATGTGTACTCTACATAGTTTTCAAGAGTTCCCAGGTGAGACTGAGCCCCAGTTGCCCTTTAGCAGCAACCTACTCAACTATTCACCTTCTGTTGGTTTCCTTCTTTTTTCTATCTTAATTTCACCATTTCCCTTCTGGTGTTCTCTGGGATTATTTCTTGAACATATTACTTTCATGTAAATCTTTATTTCAGGGCTTTCTTTGGTGGTGGTGGTGGTGGGTGTGCGGGGCTCAGCTAAGAAAGAAAGAAATAGAGGGAAAGAATGAGAGAATTTAATTTGGCTTCTGTTAGGGTTGGACCCAAGGGGCTCAGGTAATGGCATTAGCGCTTGATCTTTCTCTTCCTATCGCTTGGTTCTGCTTTCCTTTCAGGCTGACTCTCTCAAGGCTTTCAGTGGTTCCAGGCTTATATTCTCCCAATTGAACTACCTTAGCAGAGATAGAGAACAGTTCCAAGGAAATCCTGCAAATCACTGCTTGACTTGCCTGCCTGTGAACTAATCACTGAGGCCCAGCGAATGGGATGCCCTGATTGCCTGTGGTTCCCCAGCAGGTTATCTGCTGGGCTTCCCGTTTTACTTCTTCC
This sequence comes from Tamandua tetradactyla, assembly GCF_023851605.1. Taxonomy (NCBI): domain Eukaryota; kingdom Metazoa; phylum Chordata; class Mammalia; order Pilosa; family Myrmecophagidae; genus Tamandua; species Tamandua tetradactyla. The sequence continues at coordinate 46,724,666 of NC_135341.1, read as the reverse complement.
ATCCACTCTATTTGAATACGCTGCAGAGAACAAAAGAAGGGAGGAGGGGCTTGTGTATTGGAGGTAGTAAACACTTGTTCATAAGCATCTGCGGATATCTGTCTATTTGTAGGAGGGAAAAGACATGAGTGTTTCTGACACCTCAGAATCTGATCACTTGGCAACTTTCAGACCATATTGGTGAACATTTTCAGATAATTTGAACATAAGTCAGACCACTCTTTTCCTCAAAGTTAGATGATAAAGAAAAAATGGACACTCCAGGTGAAGTACTACATCCCACTTGTTTTCAGTATGAGTGGTTTCTGTAGTAGAAACAAATCTTCAGTGTGACAACAGATGGGAAGATTGGCATCTAGAGAGTGACTACTGTGTGCCAGTCATTTTCATAGCACCATATGAACGAGACTTCATTTAGCATCAGTCCTGCAACATTTATCTTACAGAGGGGCACACTGAAGCCGGGAGATGTTAAATCAGGTGTCAAAGAAGCAAAACTGGGACTCCAAGCCTGGACCGTTTGACGCCTCAGCTGTGCATTTCCTCTACTCTAGATGCCTTCCTTTAGAGAGTCATGTTGGAAGAGGGAATTCCTCTCTGTTGGCTCTGTAGATAAAATAAACTCTCTTCCCACCTGTCTAAATACTATGACATTGGGAAGGAGAAACTTTAATCAAATGGGTTAAATAGCCATACACGGTGTAAGAATTAGGAGCAGTCCATCAGTGCTTATGAAGTAACAATTGTGGTTTGCTCAGATCTAGGCTGGAGAAAACTGCCAATGTAGTCCACAGAACAGGCAAGAGGAACAACAGACAGCTCAACTCCAGGAGGGCAGGGATCCTGCCGGCAGCTGTCATGGCAGCACTCAGGGCCCAGCACAGAACCTGGCTCACAGTGGGTGCCTAGTACATATTTGGTGAATAAGTGAACAAATAGATGCACATTGGTATTCTTCAAACAATACTATCTTGCAAATGTCTTTCCATGACAACAAATAAATAATTTCTGATGGTTGCATAATAGTTTTAAATTCAACTTATTTAATGCTTGATTGAATTAATAGGTCATAATAGTTTGATATGTTTAATTCCCTATTTTTGAACATTTGAGAAGTTTACATTTGGGGGGATATTAAACAATGTTGTGAAGGAACACTTTTGCATTTACATCTTTGTAAATTTTCATATAACCTTCCTAGGATATAGGAACAGAAAAGAATTGATTGGCTAAATGGTATGCATGTTGTAAGTCTTTGAGGAGCTGTGGTAGTTAGTATGCAGCTGTATGTACCCCGGAAAAATGTATTCTTAAACTTAATCCATTCCTGTGGGTGTGAAGCCATTTTAGGTAGGGTTTTTTGATGAGGTTACTTCAGTTAAGGTGTATCCCACCTCAATCAGGATGGGTCATTCCTATTACTAGAGTCCTTGGTAAGTGGAATGAAATTTAGACAGATAAGAGAAAAGCCATGGGAAGTAAAAAACTGAAATTCAATGGAAACTTGAAGAGAAACGAGAGGCCAGGAGAGCAGCCTTGTGCATTGCCATGTGATAGAGCACCAAGGACCAAGTACTGCCAACAGCCAATCCCAGAAAGCCCCGGTCTTCTGGAAGAAAGCATTGCCTTGAGGATGCCTTGGTTTGGACTGTGTCCTGGCCTCAAAACCATGAGCCATTAAATTCCTATTGTCTAAGCCATCCTTTTGCATGGTATTTGCTTTAGCAGCCAAAGAAAACTAAAATGGGCATGAATGTAGCAAATATATATCCATATATAATAAGGAAAAATCTCATTTATTTTTAAAATTAAATAGAGATTGCTCTTAACGCAGTTTTGGGTTAGGCCTATCAATCTTGGTATATGTTAGCAATCCAAAGCTAATTAATTTTTGTGGAATATTGCTTTAGGTAATTGGGCCACTGGATAAGATTTGAAAATCCTTTGCTTGCCTTTTATTTCCACCATACTTTTGTAAATCTTCGGTAAATCTCTGGAGAGAATGAATAGCTTATCTTTGGGCCTGCAGGGCCATGTCTTATGTAGCTTATATCATGCTTGGCCTCCTCTCCACCCCCATAACCTCATTAGTGTCTCTCTCACAGAGAATTCAAATTCCAAAAATACTTGTGGACTTGAGTGTTGGCAAGAGTGTGGGAAACCCAGACTTGCACACACTGCTGGTGGGAGTAATAATTGGTACAGCCACTTTGAAGGTATTTGGCAGCATCTATTAAATTGTAATGTGCATACCCCATGATTCAGCAATTACACTTCTTCGTGTCTTCTTGAGATAAACTTTTGCACAAGAGCAGGACATTCACTGGACCACTAATTGTAATAGTGAAAAATTGGAAATAATCCAAGTGTCTATCAGTAGGGGAATGATTGATAAAACTGAAAAAATTCTGTACTTTGCAGCAGTTAAGGAGAATGAAATAAATCAAAGACTGAAAATTGGAGACTGTGGGCCAAATCCAGGCTAGCAGACATGTTTTATTCACTTTGCATAGTATTTTTTCTCCTGTATAATCTATAACTATTTCAGTATGTCTCTGTAAAAGATGAGAACTCTTTTAAAAACATGACTTCAATCACTATTATTACTTCTAGATTTCTTAATTTTATTGAATGTGCAATCGAAGTTCACATTTTTCCAACTGTAGTTTATATAATTCCTTCTTTCCTTTTCTTCCTTTTTCCTTTTCTTTTTTCATTCCTCCCTCCCTTCCTTCCTTCCCACTTCTTCCTTTCCCCTTCTTTCTTTCTTTTTCTTTTTCATTTGAATTAACATCCAAATACAGTCCTCACTTTGTGATTGACTAATTTTTAATCTATGGGTGGTTACTTTCTCTCTTTTATTTTTCTCCTTGCAATTTATTTGTTGAAGAAACTAGGTTATTTGTCCTATAGCATAACTCATTGTCTAAATTTTGGTGATTGCATCCATGAAGTATCTTTTAATGTATTTTTATGTCTCCTGCATTCCCTATAAATCGGTAGTTTGATCTAGAGGCTCAATCAGGTTCAAATTAGATTTTTTTTTTCAAAACTCTTAATGGGCAAATTGCATACTTCCACCAAGAGGCACTTGATGTCTGGCTGGTTTTTAGTTCGTTTATGTTTTTAAGTAATTAGCAGTCATTGGTTATTGTTTCCTAAGTCCATTTTGTTGGTGAGCGGTGCAAAATGATGAGATTATAATTCTATTGTTATCTTTGTTTCAATGCTTCCATAAATAGAAACTTCTCCTTATCACCTATTTGGTTACCCTGACAGACAGTTTGTATAGGAAAGGAAGAATAAATGTTTGATTCTTTCCCTTTATTTACCCGTTTTCTAAATAATTAATGCATTCCCTAATAGTCTCCAACATTGAGCAATTAGGTTTTAAAAAATTCATCATGAATTCATGGATTTAAGCATATTCAATATGTTTAAATCTATTGCAATGACTATTATGGATGATCAACTTTTTCCATCTTTGGCCAATGGGGACTTTTTCAAATTGGCATAGCCCCAGTTGTCTTTGATAATTTTCTTACTTTTCTAATACAATATGATGTTTCAGGCTCCTCTGTTATATCCAGCAGCTTTGGTTCCTTTTTGTGAGCAATGGTGCATAGAGACTATGTTATGACTGCTAAAGCTGATCATGTCTAGGCACTTATTCTCAGAAATCACCTTGAACTGTGAGATTAGTTTGTTTCAGGTTAAACCCAGTAAGGTGATGGTGCAGATGTAAGAACTTTTTGGAGTGTTTTGTCTCATTTAACCTCACCAGTATTTATACCAAGTCTTCGGGACTCAGAAGAGGAAGGTTCTGTGTGTCCCAGAAATGCTGAGTTTTGCACACACAGCACCACTGACATATAGCTCTTGACTGAGAGCATGTGAGAAAAATCTCAGTAGACAGACTTGGAAAAGGACAGGAAGTGAGAGAATGATAGCCTGTTGGTATGTTAGGCACTCTACACTCTGTGTTTTCATAGCAGCTGAGACTGGGATTCTCTTCTTCTATCACACTATTTTGCAAATATTCCAAGGAGTGTTTGTTCTAAATATCCATTGATTTGGCACAGCTCTGCATCATCAGAACTGGCAGCAGGAAGAAGAACTGAAGGTACTCTGCAGTGGGGGCTGATTTCTTAAATGCTCATAAATTCTACATACCACGGAAACAACAAAACACATAACAAACACATGCTCTGAAATTCCTCTTATGAATTCTTTTTAATCTGTGCCTTTGCACAAAACAGGGGAGCCATGTGGAAAATAATCACCTAGTTCTCCCTAATCCACATTTGGATGTACCAGGGACCGGTAGGCTTGACTCCCCAAACTTGAGTCCAGACTCCAAGTTTCCAACGTGAAAAGCCCAACTGGAGGGGTCAAGTGGGGTGATTGGAAGAAAGAAGGAGAAGGAAGAAAAAAATTATAATGCCAGTCTCCCACAGAGACAGTGCTCCTCCTTGGTGAAAGAAACTTGTGATGAGGGTGCAGGCAGTAGCAAAGCACCATATCATAGTGCAGCCATGCACTATGAACCATAGGCATGGTTCTAGAGCCAGAGAACTGGATTCAAACATGAACCCTGCTTCTTACCAGCTGCATGATTTGAGGCAAATTATCTCACTCCCTAAGCCTTAGTTTCTTTCTTTCTTTTTTTTTCTTTTTGGTATGCTGTATGGCAGGGTCACATTTCACTATTTTTGCACATGAGTATCCTGTTATTGCAGTACCATTTGTTGAATTTTTGTTTGTTAGTTTTTTGGGAAGTGTATGAACCCGGAATTGAACCCAGGTCTCCTGCATGGCAGGCGAAAATTCTACCACGAAATTACCCCTGCACCCCCACTTAGTTTCCTTTTATGTACAACGAGAATAAGAACTATCTAATAAGATCGTGGGCTGTGATCATGAATATGAAGAATATAAGTGCTAGTTGCTATCACTGTTATTTTTATAATAAGCTTGATTGCAGCCCTGGGAAGAAGACGGACAGGCATCATTCCTACCTTCTGTGAGGGTGGTGGGGAAGGGAGACAAAAAGAGAAAAAAGGTTCTGGGGCCCTGTGGCCCTGTGAGTCAGTAGCAGGGTGGGTCTGAGAGCTGAATTCTTGGCTCCTGATCCAGCGCTCAGTCTAATTAAAGGGACTAGATTCCTGATAAGCTATTGCCCAAATAACTCAAGAAACTGGACCAGCCCTGGGGAGAGACATGTTCTTCATTCTCTGACCCTAGGTCACCTTGTCCAGGAGAGGAAAGCTGAGCACAGGGTAGCCTTGTTTATCTGACCTCTGCTTATCTGGGCCTTTGGTTTACCTGGACAGAGTCCTTCACTGGCCGGCTGGTGTCCCTTCTGCATCTCCTTTGGGACACAACACTGCACCCTTTGAGATAGTGAATCTCCATTTAAATGGACTTCTCTGGCCTTAGGTTATATTTCCCTTGGGTTACTCAGGATTGTGTGTGTGTGTGTGTGTGTGTGTGTGTGTGTGTGTGTGTGCATAGGAACTAAATCAGATTAATATGAGGTCATGGGCTACTGTACGAAAGGTACAAAAGCCCATACAGAAAATGAATCAAAGAGAATAATCACTTCATAAGGAATTTTTCTCTTCTCTTTCTTTCCCTCATTCTCTCCAATGTTTTGATAAACTTGATGCTAATTCCAGCTGTGGCACTGTGGTAAAATCTTGGCCTATCTACACTGTCCTTGAAGGTTGCATCAGAGCCATTTTATCCTTATAAAGGGGAGGTACTTTGAAGAACTGAGCTACCCAATGTGAAAACTCCGCAGTGTGGAGTAACGGCAGAGACAATGGATTTGGGTACAAATGGCCTACGTTTGCATCCTGGACCTATATAGTTCCTGAGCAGTGTGACTTGTGGTAAATTACTTACACGCTTTGAGCCTCAGTTTTCTCCTTTGTGCTGATGATCTTGGTTTGCTCACTATCTGTTTGAGCCTCACTTTTTTTTTTTGCTGTTGTGGTGGTTGCATTCTGGTTGACATTGGAATTGTTATATGGCTTGAACGTCAATAAATTCTGATCATTGATCATGAAATGTTGGGTGACTGATTATAATCATACCTTGGAATGTTGTGGGTTATGTCAAGGTGTCAAGGAAGAGGTCAAAAATTTCCTGAGGTTCTATGCTGCATAGAAACAAGAGGAACTGAAGGTTTTTGGATAAGGGAAAACAAATGAATGTCCTTAATTTCTGATATCAGGAATCAGAGCGTTGAAGGAATTAAGATCCTATGCCAGGTAGAAATACCAATCAGACCCAAATTCTGCTCTCCTATGTTTGCTCTCCTCAAAAAAGAGGTGCAATGGGTTCCATGCAGCAGAGGTGTTCTGAGCTTGTGGAGACCTGTGGTTAGAGAAGTCCTTCTTTAGGCACAGGGCAGTGGGGGAATGGTAGAGTGTCACAGTTTTCATTGTTGGACTGTGTTCCCCGATAATCATTTCTGCTTTAGGAGCCTGGAAGATGGGCCAGTTAATGGGAATGGGAAGGTGCTGGGCATGGGCTCTGATGGACTTAGGCTGAATCTATGGTAAAATGCACTGGAAGACCAGAACCAAAAATCAGTGACCCTAAAGAACTCCCAGTGTCCCCATAGATCTTGGAAAATATGATGGAGCTGGATCCAAGGAAAGGAGGAAGCAGAAGCTTCCTGGATTCCAAGTGATTTGTCAAAAGTCTATTTCAAGGAGGCTTCTTTATATTGTTGTTGCTTCTAGGTCTCCTGACCCCAGGGGGATGCTCTGGTACTCCTGCCAATTGCTCCCTAATCCAGGGGTCCCTTTGGTGCATGTGTCAAAGGGAAAAAAAATAAGTAGAATAGAATTACTTTTTACATTATGCCCATTTATGCAACTTAAAGGTGTTGTAACTATTATTATCATTGCACTGATTTTCAGTGGAGATTATTTTAATCACAAATAGAATATAGAGTATACCTTCCCTTGATAGTTGATGCAAATCACTGTGCTAAGGAGAAAATTGTCCCAGGAATGTACCTTCATGGAGAAATATTTTCCTGATGATACCATTTTTCTCTAAAAGTTTACTGGCGAATCCCCTGGAGCAATATTATCCCCAAGATACCTTAAGTATGGGTAATATCCAACTGTTACTCCTTTTAAATGGCAAACAATCTTGGTAGTTGCTTCCATTGTGATGTATGTGACTATATAGCATCTTTACTAAGCACCAAGGGGAGTTTAGGAAAAGAGGCGTTTTCTGTTGTCGGCAGCATGGAAGGTTTGAAATTCTAAAACCCTCCTATTATCAAATAGCTAAAAACATTTGATAAAATATAAGAAACTTCATTTTAAATGCATGGATGACCTTTTGAGAAAATGAAGGAAATTCTCAGAGACCAGGGGTGAAGTGGAAGTGGGAATGAGTCCAGCGATGTATGTGAATTCTGAAGTTGCCGGTTGCCTGGAGGCATTCGCCCCCACAGACATGAAGAGACACTGGCACTGGGCCTGGGGAGAGGTGGAGTATAGTCTCCTGTCCACTTCCTATGAAGCTATGATCCACAAAAGGCTCCACGCGTAGGTAAAAATGCAAACAGGAAAAATGTTCCTTGCAGAAGAAAAATGCAAGGAAACTTTCTAGCTCAGCTTTGGTTCTAGATAAAAGGGGGAAAAAACATCCTCTGATAATTTGTGGACACGGGTTGGCTCTGGGTGGGTTTGATGCCTGATTGCCCATTATTTACAAGGTTTAAAAAATAAACAAATTTTAATTGAACAAAGTAACAGAGCCCCTGATACCTAGAAGAAGCAAATGAAGATCCTTTCAGCCTCAAAGAATTCCTCCCTATGGACTTCTGGGGAATTTGGGCTCAAAAATAATTACAAAAATTACAAGGAAACAGGGCACCTCTAGAAAGTGAGGGCAATGTATCTTAGAAATACTTTCAGGAAAGTGTCAGTGATCAGAATGGTCAGATATAGAATATAAAATAAGTATTCCTATCCTGCTTAAAGAAATAAAAGAAGTGAAACAAGGTGTTAGAGACCACAGAAATAATCAGATAGAACTGAAAAAGAGCCAAATAGTACTTCTGGAAAAGAAAGTAAAATCAAGGTCATTAAAAACTAATGGAGGGTGGGCCACGGTGGCTCAGCAGACAGAGTTCTCGCCTGCGATGCCAGAGACCCAGGTTTGATTCCTGGTGCCTACCCATGCAAAAAGAAAGAAACTAATGGAAATTAATAATGAAAATTTAAATCTCAGTCGATAAAAGTAGCAGATTCAGCACAATTGATGAGAGATTAGTGAACCTGAAAAAACATGAAGACATTACAAATAATGTAGTATAAAAAAGAACAAGAGATGGTCAAGAATTATGAAAGTACTCATGAGAAATAAGAAGGAGACCATGCATCTAATTTGAATTCTAATTGGATAAAATGGGGGGATGCAATGGTAAAAAATAATTGCCAAAAAATTTCCTGGATAGATGAAAAACACAACATTTTAGATTCAGGAATGCCCCCAAATTCCAAGCTAGATAAATAAAAAGCAACCACATGTAGACATCACAGTGAAACTACAGAAGAACGGAAACCAAGACAAGATCTTACAAATAGCCAGAGAGAAAATAACCTACAAAGGAATGACAAAAGAATAATAGCTGACTTCCAACAAAAATGAGGAAATCAGAAGCTAGTTGAATAATATATCCTAAACATATTTATAGCTAAAATCCTGGCAATGAGTAGCTTGTAAGTTGGAAGAAGAGTAATTTGAATTACAATATTCATTCTTCTATATTTTTGGAAAGAAGATAAAAATGTGCTAAAACTTAAGGGTATACACTAAAGAATAGAACCGATGTATATAGATTCCAAATGAATGAAAGGAAAAAAATAGGGCAGTGATTTTGTAAAAAAGGCCAAATCAATTAAAAAATACCTAAGAGAATAAGTCATACGCACATTATCATACACAAAGGAAAAATGTAACAAAAAACAAGTAAAAAATAAAATGGTAGAAATAACTCCAAATATATTAGTAATCACAGTAAATCTAAATGAACTCTGCTGAAAAGACATAAATAATAAGACTAGAGAAAAAATACAACTATATGCTGCTTACAAAAGAAAAATGGGAAGGAAGCAAAAAGTTGAAAAATAAATCATGGAAAAATTGATAAAAGGAAAATAGTAATAAAAATAAAACAAATTGAACAATATTAATATCAATAAAACAAACTTTAATGAAAATTAGTTCTAGAGATTGAGAATTCTTATATAAAAATGCAAGTTTTACTTCATTAAGAAGGCATACTATTTCTAAGCAATTAAGTATTCAATAACATAGCTTCAAAATCTATTAAGCAAAAATTAACAGAATTGCAAATTTTCCATTACAGTGGACAAGATAATCAGTAAGAAAATGGAAAATTTGAACATAAATTCATTCATTCATTCAATATGTGTTTATAGAATACCTGTCTATTTCAGGCAGTATTTAAGGCATTGGAGAGATGGTAGTGAAAAATTGATATTAAATTTTATTGAATTTTTGTGGGAAGGGACAAATAATAAAAATGTAAGATGTAGTCTTCCAGTTGGCCAAAAATGTCATGGAGAAACAAAAGGGAGTGAAAATGATAGAGACAATTGGCAGGACTGATGTGGTAACCATTTACAGAACACTGCACGCCAATTCTTTTCAAGTCCACAAGGAATATTTGAAAAAAATTAACCAGAAACCAAATTTCAATTATTGCTATCTTATAGAGTACTTTCTTTGACTCAATATAATTAAGAGTTCAAGAACATAAAGATAAGCTTTAAAAAACTGATAAATTTGGATATCAGGAAAGCATAGTCTAAGTTGATTAAAGAAGAAGTAACAGTGGATATTAGAAAATATTAGAGCTAAATGATAAAAATACTATATAGCAGAACTTGTGGGATGCAACTAAAGCAGTACTTGGGAAATGTATAGCTTTAGCATGTGTGCACTATTTAAGAAAGGCTGAAATTCAATGGATTTGAAATATAATTTAAGAAACTAAAGAAGTAAATAATACAGATAAAAGCTGAGATTAATAAAATAGAAAACAAAAATACAAAAGAGAAGATAAAGTAAAAAGTTTATTCCTTAGAAAAGTTGAAAATTTGCCAAATATGTGGGAGTATTTTTCAAAAAATCAAAGAGCAAGAAGTCAGAGATTAACAATATCCAGATTGAAAAGGAAGGCATGATTAGAGATTGTGCTGGTTTGAAAGGAAGTATGCCCCCTAGAAAATCCATGTTTTAATCAAAATCCCTGTTTCATAAAGGTAGAATAATCCCTATTAAATACTGTATGTTTGAAACTGTAATCAGATCATCTCCCGGAATGATGTGATTTAGTCAAGAGTGGCTATTAAACTGGATTAGGTGACAACATGTCTCCACCTATTTGGGTGGGTCTTGATTGGTTTACTGGAGTCCTATAAAAGAGGAAACTTTTGGAGATTAAGAGATTCAGAGAGAGCAGAGAATGCTGCAGCACCATGAAGCAGAGAGTCCACGAGCCAGCAACCTTTGGAGATGAAGAAAGAAAATGCCTCCCAGGGAGCTTCATGAAACAGGAAGCCAGGAGAAGAAGCTAGCAGATGACACTGTGTTTGCCATGTGCCCTTCCAGATGAGAGAGGAGCCCTGAACGTGTTCACCATGTGCCCTTCCAGAAGAGAGCGAAACCCTGACTGTGTTTGCCATATGCACTCTTACTTGAGAGAGAAACCCTGAACTTCATCGGCCTTCTTGAACCAAGGTATCTTTCCCTGGATGGATGCCTTTGATTGGACATTTCTATAGACTTGTCTTAATTGGGACATTTTCTTGGCCTTAGAACTGTAAACTAGCAACTTAGTAAATTCCCCTTTTTAAAATCCATTCCATTTCTGGTATATTGCATTCTAGCAGCTAGCAAACTAGAACAGAGATACAGCAGTTACTAAAAAAGATAAACTAATACTATATGAATGTTTGTTTATAAATGGGTGAGTTCCTAGAAAAATAAAACACATAAATAAATAGACAAAAGAATATCTCTGGTAAAAATTAAAAGACATAAATGCACAAAAAAATGATAAATCTTGGGTTTTAGACATACAATGTATACAAACATAATTTGTAACAAGTGCAACAAAAAGGTGGGGGGTAGAGAGGCATAGGATCAGTGTTTGTGTATGCTATTAAAGTAAAATTGGTATCAAACAATTATTATAGATTTAGGATATTACATTCCAGCCCCATGGTAACCACAAAACAAATATGAGGAATATACATATAAAGAAATGAGAAGGAACTCAATATGGTATATCAAAAAAAAAATCTAATAAATATGAAAGTAGATTTTATAGGAAGAATTGAGGGACAAAATAGTATAAGATTTACAATGACCAAATAGCAAAATGGCAGAAGAAAGTTCTGCATGATCACTAGTTACTTTAAATCTCTCCAGTCAAAAGGCAGAGATCGGCAGAGTGTCTAAAAAAGCATGATCCAACTATATGCTATTTATAAGACTCAACTTAAATTCAAAGACATAAGTAGGTTGAAAGTGAAACGACGGAAAAACAGATCCCAGGAAAATAGCAACCAAAAGAAAGCTGAGAATTTTAATTTAACATGAACCCCGAGTGATAGAGCCCCTGATACGTGGAAGAAGCAAATGAAGATCCTCTCAGCCTCAAAGAATTCCTCCCTATGGACTTCTAGGGAATATGGGCTCAAAAATAACTACAAAACTTACAAGGAAACAATGCCACAGATATACTGTATAGTTGTTTCGAAATGGGGTTAAACTTCACAGGGCCACAAACCATTGTCATATCTAAGATTTTTTTCAATCCCTTGCAGTCAATTTCATCCCCATTGAGAATGCATGAATTAGATGTTTAAGAAGGTCGCTGTATATGAGATTAATATATAAAAATTAACTGCATTTCTATATACCAGCAATAATCGATTAGAAATGGTAATAAAAAAAATACTAATTAAACTAGCAACAAAAAGATGGTGAGATTTGCCTAAAGATACTAAGACTTTTTACAGAGAAGAGTAATTAAGACAGTGTAATACTGAATAGACATAGAATGACAGACCAGAATAGAGTATCCAGAAGTGTCCCATGCATATAGAAACTTGATATTTGAATAAGTTGGTGTTAGAGAACAATATGAAAAGATGACCATTCAATAAATGGTGCTGGAGCAATGTGTTATCTGAAAGTAAAAAAAGTAAATTGGATCCACACTCACAGAAACCTGGAAAAAAATCCCATATATCTAACTTTAAAGCTTGTAGAAGGAGATATAGCAGAATATCTTTCTGATCTTAGGGGTAGGGAATGATTTCTTAGACAAGATGTAAAAACATACACCATAAAGGAAAGATGGATAAATATCACTACATTAAAATCAAGAACTTTTGTTCATGGAAAGATACTAAAAAAATTGAAAACTTACAAGCCAGACTGGGAAATGGTATCTGCCAGACATGAGACTGACAAAGAATTCAAAGCCAATATATAAAGCACTCCTAAAAGTCAATCATTCTCTTCTGTTGAGCCCTGAGGCAGTGTCAGTATTCAGGAAAGAACAGGCGTTTGAAATTCAGAGACCAGACTTTGAAGACCAGTGTACCACTCACTAACTAGTCCTAGGGTAAGAATACCAGTGTGCCACTCACTAACTAGCTCTAGGGTAACCAACTGTTCCAGCTTTCCCAGGGCTGAGGAGTTTCTTGGGACTTGGGACTTTCAGTGCTAAAACTAGTAATTCAGGGGTTGGTTATTCTAGGCTACCCCTAATCCTCAAAGCCTTAAGTGGGACATGAATCCCTACCTTGAGAAATTGTGAGGGTTAAATAAGAGGAACGGCATGAAAATGCAGAGTATATGTTCATCAGACTATAAAATTTTCGGCATAATTCTGCTCACCAGACATTAATGGAATACATATAACAATAGCTGCCATATAACATTCATGAAACAAGGTAGCCTTCTTAGCTCTAGCTATTCGAAGTGTGGTCCTTGTATTAGCAGCCTTGGCGTCACCTAGGAGCTTATAAGAATAAGCATTTCAGGCCCTACCTTAGTCCTGATGAATCAGAATCTACCTTTGAACAAGATCCCACATAATCCATATGCATTTTACAGTGTGAGAAGTGCTGTTCTAAGTGCAGAAATTAACTCATTTAATCCTTAAAACAACTCTTTTATTCAAATCCTGGCTCCAGTGCCCTCATCAAGTCTTGGAGTCCAAGAACCAAACACAAAGTCTGGCCCAGGTGTTGGTCCTGAATAAACGTACAATTTTGCTCTTATTTCTGTATGGAAGAGTTGGGGAGAAAGCTGTTGAGGGGAAGATCAGATCTGGGAAGGGTCTACGAGCCACAAGGTTTAGGGGGAGCTGAACCCCTGAGCCCCTGGGCTTTATTTACTTCAAGTTTATAGTGGAACAGAGCGAAAATCTGTAGGTCCTTTACACTATAGTCCTTGCAACTGCTTTTTTTTTTTTTTTTTTACATATTCAAAAAATAGAGGATTTATTAAAGGAATTATGCCGAAGTAAAAGAAAAGAATAGAATACTCTGCAGCTATCACATTTTAAAAATTGCTTTACAACATGAACAAATGCTCACATTATATTTAGTGGGAAAAAGAAAGTAGATTTCAAACTTACAATGGCATCACAATCCTTTTTTAAACAACAAACTGTATAAGTGGATAAATAGAAGTAGATAAGTAAGAGGGATGAGAGTGGGGGAGCCCTCATTCAGACGACACACTCAAAATGTAAAAAAAAAATGGTGTCTTTGTTTTCTTGCAACCACTTTTAATCCCAAACTGCATAGTCAATTCTTGCAAAGGAAGCATTAGGAGCCAGAGTCAGGAGATTATCAAGGCTCGGTGGCCCAGTCTTTCTCATTTGATAGGCATGTGTTTTTTTTGTGGTTGTAAAGGTAGGCAACGGTATCCTAGATGAAGGTGTCCTTAAAAGACAACAGCTCTGGAGGATCTGGCATCATTTGTATATTGATACCTCAGCACTTGCCCAGAAGGAATCATTAATCAGCCCAATTGTCTTAATTAAAGCCCTCTAATATTTCATTGGAGATTAATATTTACTTGCAGAGAGCTGAAGTTTCCACCATTAGGTGCAATGGGCTCAAGCTCTGATTCTCCGATGATGCTAAATTCCATCAATACCTCCAGGGCAGAGCAATGTATAGGTTGACCTTGAAGGTCTTTATGTGCATGGAATAATTATTACTACTAATCACCATCACCATGTCCATTACTAACTACCATTACTAAATAATACCAGCTACTGTTACTATGCACCAGGCGATGTACAAAGTATTTTTCATGCATGATATTTCATTTAATCTTCACAACCATCCTATGAGTTAAAAATTATTATCCCTTTTTCACAGATGAAGCAATGGAAGTTTCAGAAGTTTAGCTAACATGCCTAATCATAGAGCTAGTGTGTTTCAGACCTGGGATTTGAATACAGTTCTGAGTCTATGTCCTTAACCACTGCTTGCCAAGATGCCAAGTTTTCACTATGCTCCTCTCATATTTTCAAACTCATGATATTCCTACAAAGATCTTTCTTAGCCATTTCATTAGTGAAGGGATTGTATCTGTTGAATTTTTTTCTGCAGCGAATATTTGAGAATATGAATCTATCTGACTTGAACTATCAGCCAGTGGCTCTGTGGTTTGGTGTCTCCGTGATAACTCTGGCTGGACTTTTCTCTGTGTGGAGGCTTTATCTTTAGATGGGCTTCCCTCCTGGTGTAAGTAGCTGCAGCTGCCCCAGGTTTTGCTTCTGTACTCCAGAGGAGAAGACAGGACTACTAGGAGTGCTCTGTTTAGGGTAAGGATACTTTCTTGCCGGAAACTTTCAGAAACCTGCACTCATGTCATAATGGCCTGAATTTGATCATCTGCACATTCTTGAACAAATTCCTTAGCTCAGAGGAATGACATGAGCTGACTGGCCTGGATGAACTAGTCCCATAATTTTGTTAAGGGTACAGGATTAAGCTGGTTAGGTTAAAAACAATAAGAACACCGTCCTACCCCCCAATCCACAGACTCAGACCAATGGTCCTCCAAACTGCCTGGAAACTATACAAGAGATAGAATGAAAAAAAGGTTGGGAGAGTAAACACAATTTCCATCATACAGGTATGATCCCCAAACCTCTCTTTGAGTTTCATTTCCTTTGTGCCTACTCAGGATTTTGCTGGCCTGAACAGAACAACCTCGTTCTTTCTCCCAGTTGTTCACTTGGCCACGTTGACTCTCGGCAGGACCTGCCCTAGGTACAGCTGTGACGTGGGCATACCCAGTCTCTGGTGTCCTCTCACCTCCTCTTTGGGGGCTCAGCTATCCTGGAAGATAATATTTATTGTCATCTTATTCTTTAAACCAGGCCCACCCTGCACCCCACCAGCATTGCTATGTCCTACCATGCTCTCCTACTCCTGTTCCTATTCTCTTGGGCTTACTATATAACCAGTGAGAGTTAAGTGAATGGCTTTGTTCGTGCTACCCTCTGGTGGGTGAGATGGATCCATGAGCTGTCGTTCTAACTCAACATGGGAAATCTATGGTCTTAACTTGAAATAGAATCACAAGTAAACTATTGGCAGTGTGGAAGTGGGGGTGTTATATTTTGAAAAAAGAATCTTCTGATATTCCTCATTTCAAAAGTATTTTTGGATGGCTAAAACAAACTTGGTAATCCTGTAGAAAGAATACTAGACAAGGGTCTAGAAGAACAAACAAAATGATAGATGTAAAGGAGCTAGCCAGAATTTGATACATTGTGGGTGTTCAATAAATGCTAGCCACTATTATCATCATTACTTCCTTATTGGTCTATTTATGAACTTCTGATCTTAGACAGGTCACTTAAACTCTGAGCTGCTATTCCTTTCTCAAGAGGTTTGATTGCTCTTACCTGTAAAATGGAAATAGTACCACCATGCCCTATCTTGGTTGAGTTAATGTGTGGCTCAGGTGAATAAAGGCTGTGAACATGCTTTGTAAACATAACATATTTTCAAATGTGTAATAATATCAAGTTGCTTTGCCAGTGCTTTGCTTTGAGGAATGAATCAATATTTTCCACAATGTTAACTGAATATCCACTATTGGAGAATCCTTAGTTGGAGGCACAATGTTAAATAAAGATCTGCTTTTGCTCCTTAGGCACTCCCAGTCTACCAAGGGACCCTGAGAAGTGCCCAAGGAATTACAATAAATGCTGTGGGAGAGGACAGCTCAGGGCCCTTGGAGAGCCCAGGGGAGGGCAGTAAACTCAATTTGGGTGCAGTCAAGAATGGGGTCATCAGGACAGGACACTTAAGTTGAATATGAAGGATGAATTGGAATTAACTGGGTAGAAGTTGCAAGAGGTAGTGAACACTTAGGCCGAAGGTGTTGGGGGTGATGGAACTGGACCATGTTTGGCCTGGCTGGAATGTGGCCATGGGGGCACAGGGAGAGCAGGCAGGTGACTGGCAGCAGCAGATCACACATGCCATACCGAGGACTTGGAATTTATCCAAGGGTGAAGGCCTGGCTGATGGCGTGGAAACCTGTGATCACTTGAACTGCTTCGTGGAAATGGTTTGAAGAGGAAAAGACTGCAGGCAGTGAGACCTGCCAGGAAGCATTGAACAAGAAGGAGGGAAAGAAACATATTTGGATGAGATTTAGGATGTCACTCAATAAGAGTTGGTGATTGCTTGGATAGAGGGGTAGCAGAGAGAAATGTGTGTCACCAGGTCTCTTGCTTTGGTGATCGGTTGGAGCCATTCAGAGAGATAGATAGGGGAAATAGGAAGAGGAACCAGCTAAAGGAAGCTGTCCACTTAACAGGGGTCCAGTGGTTCTGGAGGCCACTGAAGAAAACCTCCTCCCAAGGAAGGGCTTCATGAAAATCTGGACTTAGAGTTGGGGCATCACAGTTTGTCAGATTCTTTGTACTCTCTGTGTCCTCGGTGGAGTTGGCCTGGCGAGCAGGACAAAGCAGAGGCTCACATGTGTGTTGAGTCCATAGTTGCTGACAGTTGGTATTCTGTCAACCAAGACGGGCAGCAGGAGGGCTTTTGTCTGTGTTTTTGTGGCATTTGCTTGGGGTGGCTCAGAGCGATTTAAATGTCTCTTGGCAGCTTTGCAGATGTGGCTGCATGGTAATGTTTTCCTTTGTCTTGTCCAAATATTAATAAAAATATTTTGCATAGAACTGTGGGTGCCTTTCTGGAAGGTCTAGGGGCTCTGAGCAGGTTCTGACTGAGGGAGAACTGATCTCGGCAGGGGAGGAAGCTGTATCTCTGTGTTGCATGCTGAACCCTTTAGCTGAGGATTTCAGAGCTGCTAGCAGTGCAGGGAGTAGTGTTCACTCCATTTTTCAGAGGTGATTGCATCTCCCAAGATGATGCAGCTGCTGTACCAGGATGGGAGTCTGCACATCTGACTCTGATTTGAACTGAGCCTGGAAAGGAGAAATTATACCCACCCAAATGGAGTCATGCTTCGTTCATCACAGGCAGCATGGTTTCTGTGCACCTCTCAGCCCATTGACCACTTCTCATTTTAAATAAGGAGCCCTGGGTGGAGAAGCAGAAAGAAATATAGAAGGCGTGATATGGGCACCAGCCTAGATGTTCAGATTTGTTCACCCCTTTAATTCTCAAAACAGCCCCAAAGGAGACATTGTCCTTCCACTTAGAGATGAGGAGCTAGAAGTCCAGAGAAGCTAAGACCTTGCCCAAGACCACACACTCCAGTGAGTCTTAGAGCTGTGATTTCACCCCAGGGTTGCTGATTTTAAAACCCATGCTCTTTTTCAAAGAAGGGGAAAGAGAAAATCCACAGGGAACCAGGGTGGGAATTCTGATTCCTAGTGCAGACTTAAGGCAGCACCTCAGGGTTTCCCCCAATCCCCAGCAAGTTGGCAAGGCTCTGCTGAACCCATAGAGACCAAGAAAAGGAATGACAGAGCCAGAATCCAAAATGACCTCAACAGGCTGATCAAAGGCCAAATCTTACAGGATGATCTGAAATGAGTGCTAATAGTCAGATTCTTGAAGGTAATACGGAATAAAGCTGCCCAAGCATTGTTACATATGATCTCACATATAATCTCATGTGCAATCCAGAATACTACCTTTTGAAGTTGGCACTGTTTATCCCCATTTTACAGACAAGAAAATTGAGGCATACGGAGGCTAAATAATTGATTGTCATGCTGCTAAGTAAATGGTGAAAGTTGGATCTGACTCAGCACTAGGTAATTTGATCCAAAAGCCCATCATCTTGACTGCACTGCATTGTTACCTTCTGAGAGCAACTAGCTCAAAACCTGCCTATGTGGAAAATTAGATGCATTCCCAATAACATCAGGGAGGAAATCAGGCTGCTCACCACTGCTGCTGTTAATTAACAATTAAAAAAAAAAACAAAAAAATAGAGAAAATAAAACAAAAGACTAAACAGAATTAAAGCTGGGTTAATCATTATTTACAGATGATTTTATTATCTAGCAAAAAACAAGAAATACAATGGAAAACTATTTATAATAATATAAGATTTCAATATAAAAGTTAGATAAAAAATAAAAATCAGTGATTTTTCTATAGCAGCAATAATGACTTAGAAACTTTAACCTTAAAAATCCCCTTCAAAATAGGAATACAAATTTAAAAGTCTTATGGATAAACTCAACAAGAAATATACAGACATAATGTATAAATAGACAATAAAGCATTATTGAGAGAAATAAAAGAAAGCATGAATAATTTAAGAGGCATGCCATGTTCCGGAGTGGAAAGACCCAAGGCTTACGGGTGTCAGTAATCCCCAAATTAGTTGTTGAATTGCAATTCTTTTAACTACATGTCAATATGTTTTTTTTTTAAAACTGAGTTCATACACATTCATGGGATAACAATAATCCTCAAGTTAATTGTTTAACATAATTCCTTTAACTATGTGTCAATGCAGGGCTTTACATTGAGGTAATAACATGCTCTTGGTTAAAAAAACTGAAATTGTACAAAAGGCTCCTAATGAAAAGCAACCCTTTTGGCTTAGGGTTCCTTCCCTGAGCCCCACTTTTCAGAGAGAACTCTAATTTATGCTTGTAGCAATTTCTTCTGAAAGTTATCCCTGAATCTTTAAGTATATTTTGCTGTGGTTTATAGAATGATCAATTTTGGACATTATTTATTAACCTCCAGCTGTGACAGATGATTTAGCTCCCTTCTACCACCTATCCAACTCTCCTCCAGCCAACCCAATAGAATATCCCTCATTTCTTTTGGAGGTAAGAAGGAAGGCATTTGTTCGTTTCAGTGATGTACTTTCACTTTATTTCTCTTTAGGTTGACAATAGTGTCTTCTGTCACCTCTTCATTTTGTATGATGGTGTTACGATCGCTACAGATCTCCCAGCTCGATCTTCTGTACTTAAATGCGCACATTGGCAAGGTAGAGGATATTTATATTATGTTCTTTTACCCTAATGTCTTTTCTTTTTGGTCTCTTGATCAATCTTAAAAGTTGGCAGTCAGCAGTGATCCCACTGCTATGACCGTGCAAGCACTGCTCGCAGCAGAGTCACATAGTGTGCTGCCCTGACAGCTCCTTTCTTGAACAATCATCTGTTTTTAATTTTCCTGGAGTTAAAAAAAATCCTTTCTTTTACTTCCATTGTTTGCCTTCATTGTCTTCTTAAATTCACATTCTCTTGGAAGGATAAAATCTCTCAAATTTCCCTGCCCCCAGCCCCAAGCTTTCCATTCTTTGTTTCTATTGTGCCTATTGCTTACCTCTCTGACTTCCCTGTACCTTCTCTGTGGGCTCAATTGTTTCCCAGAGCTCATGTCTACTCCTTTGTTAGTTACAACTTACATCTAGTGACTTCCTAAGAAAGGGCATCAGACAGATGGGAGGTAAATTTCCTCATCTCTACTTAACTAAAAATGACCTTATTCTACTCTCAAACCTAGTAGCTTTAACTTTTATTGATCAGGCTTGTGGGAATCATTTAATTCATTCAGGATTGCAAAACTGGAGATTTTCTAATTCCATCATATCCTTCCATATTTATTAGTAGGCATTGTTCCATAAAAAATTTTCGATCATCAACTAGGTATAAACGACTAACTCTTAAAAAAGCAGAGGAAATGCTTAATTCTTTTCCTTTCATTCCTTTAACTGCCAATTTTCGGAATAAGGAGTTAATGGAAGAGTCACAGGCCAGGCTTTTTTGTTGAATGGATCTGTTCGACAGCAAAAGCAGGGCTGCCTTTCTGTGGGGCAGACCCATAAGCAATCCTCTGTGATTTTTGGATTTCTTCCAATTTGGGAATCAGAAGGGCAAGGAGAATCCGACACCAAATAGTTACAAATTCCAAGTGTTTGCTTAAGTACAGGTAGAGGAGGAGGACAGGTTTTAACTAGGAGAAGAGCTTTCGGGCTGCTCCTGTGGCGTTGCACAAGGAATATCCTCAGCACATATCAGGCCCACTGTAGTTCTGCTGTCTTAAGATTTCATGCTCCAGATGTTTTACAATAATTACTGTGTCTAGCAAAGCTGTGTCTGCCTCAGCAAAGGTTGCCTCCTCCTCATGCTCTCAACAAGCCCTGTCCTTGCATAGGGGCATACATGAAGGAAACAGATCCGCCAGGATTTCCTAGTCATATTTGGTAAATCTGTTGCACCTCTGCAAATACCCCTGGGTGTGGAGTTTGTTGGAGTTTTGCAGTAAGAAGAGAAAAGGAGGCCATTTAAGATAGTTTATAATTCTCTTGTCAATGTTCACGATTTCTGGTTCAAAGGGACTCTAACATAGACAGTCTGCCTTGGTTTATTTGTCCCGGGGGGGAGAAACACAACCAACAGCCCAAAGTGGCCTCCTTTCTAGTGTGTGCGTGTGTGTATGTGTATCTATACGCTTTCCTATTCCTCCTTGGATCTAGAATTCATTCCTTTCTCAACACAGACATGGACTCTGTGTCTCTACCAGGCCCATGCTAGACAGGGGAGGGTGGAGATGGGACGCAAAGGGTGTGATCACATCCCAGGGTGGAAAGGTATTTCCACACATTCCCCCAGGAGAGAGTTTCTGTAGACAAGTTACAACTGCTCCCAAAGAGTTTTCTTATCAGCAAAAACATGAAGTGGGACCAGGCAGAAGTACTGTTCACAAATTGTGCTGCACAGCTTGGGCACGGAACAGGTATCACGAAATATTACCTCCCCCCCTCCCCCCCACAAAGGTGACCTTCAAAATCTCTAGATCTGCAGCTCTATGCCTCTGTCTGACCGATGGTGTGATAATGGGGATCAAGCGAAAGGTCATGTGAGGAAGGAAAGGGGAAAACTCTGCTCCTGCACAGACTTTACTAGTGCCATTCATTACTGGGAAGAACTTTGGAGCAGATGTTCCCAGAACCTCACCTTGTCTGCACAGGTCAAAGGGAATGTTTTCTTCTTATCGTAGGGAATGAGGACACCAGAAACACAGAGCTGGACGTAGGAGTTTGGAAAGGTGGCCTGGAATGCAGGCCTCGTAGATGCTCTGCCAGATACGCTGTGGCTGATGTAGTCCAGAGAGGCTGGTGTCCTTAACCCTTCTGGAGCTTCTACTTCAGGAATTCAGCCCTCCCATGGCTGTCATTTACTTTGGTAATTTTTATTTCTTTCAAAATGGAACAATCTTTATGTACTTTTTTTCTGTTATTACTTGAATGTTGTAAAAATTTCAAACACAATAAAGTTCAAATTTTTCCCATGGAAGAACCACTATTAACAGCTGGGTTTATAGTCTTTGAGACATAAAAAATGAATATATTGAAATATGAATAACAAATTTTTTTTATATAAACGGAATCTCTTTGATCCTCTGCTATACACACACATATATACAAACATACATGCATATGTATTTCACCCTGCTTTTCTGCATTATCCTATATCATCAGGGCTGCCCATGTTTACACAGAATTCTATAGTCTGGAATCTAAGATACCCCTCTTCCTCCTTGCTTATCTACAGACTTGATACCAGACACCCAATGGGACTTTTTTGTGAAGTTATTGCTGACTTCTCAGCCCAACATGCTTTCCAAGGAAAGAGAGTTGGGAATGGGCATATATGTGTCATAGCAAAATTTTCCTCTTTGTGCCTATAAGCCATGGTGACAGTGTGAAAAAGGGAGATGTGGAAAGGGGAGGGTCCCCACAGCACTGAGACAGACCCTGATTTGTCTTGGGAGTCCTACTATTCACGAAACACTCCAAAAAGTTCTAACTGTGTCTCTGCTCCTATGTTCTGGCCTCAATTTCTTTTCTTTCTTTTTACAGTCAAGTGTAGATATCTTAAGCGAAGAGTACATGACATTTACAATGTCAGGTAAATGGTAACAGAACCACCCGTGTAACCATCACCCAGATCAGGGCACAGGACGTTCTGGGGTGGCCGGGCCTCCCATTCCTGGCGTCTCTCTGCACTGGACCATGTGTAGGAAGTCTTCGGGCTCTCTGAGGAGCCAGCAGCATTGGCAAGCACCTTGCTGAGCCACTGCATTTCCTACCCACCAGACAGCACATCCTCAACCCTCCTGGACCTTTTCCAGAGTCACCACCCTGAGAGTGTCAAATAAAAAATCTGGAATCGTAAGGAGAGATTTTATTAATAGCAGTTATTGCAAGCGGGAAAAGAGCGATTGTGGTGAGTGTCAGTGGTGGGACCATTGCCATGGGGAAGGCTCTGACAGTCATGTCCACAGGTGTCTCCAGAGCTGGGCAAAAAGGGTTTTTTTTTTTTATAGAGAGGAAAAAATGGGGGGGTGGGGAGGTGGGATGAAAGGTTGGTGAGATGAGACAGTAGATTTGAGAATATTTTATGCTGAAACAGCCTATTTTCTGGGAGGCACCTTTAAAGTTCAGGGGCCTGAAGGATAAAGAGAACCTTTACCACATTTTGGTGACCAAGCATTTTGTTCTGACTGAGCAGTGGGGACCAGCAGTTCAGCTGGTTATTTATGAGGCAAAGAATGGGAGTGTGGAGAGACTGGGCCTGGCTTGTTATAGATAAACAAGGAGGCATCCTTGAGTCCTGTCTAAGTCATCTGGGGGAAGAGACTTCTTTGCCATAAACTGTCTTCTGGAACGCAGAGGATGGGGAGATTTCTTAAACTTCTCTGCTTTCCAGAAACATAGGACTTGGGTAAAGTTAACCAAAGGAACCAGCCTCTTTCCTTCAGCTTCTTGCTTGGTTCTCCCTAACTCCATTTTCCTCACATCCCTGCTGCATCCTGGACCCACGTCCAGACCAGAGCTCCCAGCAGCAGCCACCACCCTCCAGCCTTGATATAGTCCAGAAAGGGTTAAACTCAGGCAAGCACCAGCTTCATGCAGTTAATCCCGGATTCGCTGCACCATTCTCTGTGCCTGTCATTTGCATTTCTCCCCTTTGTGCGGGCTTTTCTTCTTTCCTCTCCCCCATCCAGGCACCCGCATTAGCATACTGTGCCCTGCACGCCAGCTGCAGGGGGCCCTCCCGCTGTGTGCCAGCCTGCACAATCTGCAGGCGCCATCAATTTTTCAGCACTTTTCTCATTTCTCATTACAGTCAGGCCCATGCGGCTCCCCACTCAACACCCTCCTTAGCCATCCTGCCGGGGCTATCACACGCTCCCCCACCCTTCTGAGCCTGCACTCGCTTGTTGAGACTCCCACCATAATTAATCACAGTATTAATCCTGGCCAATCCTGCCTTCCTGAATCATTATGTCAAGGCCCGACAGCAACCTTGAGAACTAGACTACATTCCTGCCGCCAGCCCTGCCATGGAGGCCTGGGCTTCTTGCCCACTCCTTCTGCACACTCAAGTGCCAGCACATACATACATGCACACATGCCAGCTCTCACACATGGACAGGCACACTCAGTGGGCAAAGCCAGAAGGCATTAGAGAGGAGCAGAATGGTGGAACTAAAAGTAAACAAGATTTCTTTCCAAATAAGGAAACATGGCCACACAATGAAGTTATCTTTAGGTACCAAAGTGGGTGGTTGTCATAGCGATGTGTGCATTATTAAGAGAGTGTTGTTCATCCCGGCAGCTAATCTTATAATGAGGTTGGCTCATTATCAGGTTGAAGCAAGTTGGCTTTTGCTCTCCTTTTTGCTGTAGATCTGGAGGCCAGCAGGGACCCCAGCTCCAGCTCCAAGCTGGATCACCTCCTCTCAGCATCTGTCTTTTATTTGATTACCCCAACCCCTTTCCTTGTTCATCTAGGGGGACAGATGCAGAAAGGCCCTGGGTAGGGTTCCTGGTGCGATTGCCCATTGTATGTTCCATAGCTGGGCACCTGCTACAGTTTGTGAAACACTTTACACTACCAAGGAACTACGTTGTCCTAGGCAACAAGGATCTGTGTGAATTAAAATTGCACATTGGCCTTTAAAACAATCAGTTCCTTGGCTTTCTTTCTGTGCCTGGTTCTCTTGCTTACTCATTCCCACGAAACCAACCTTAAGGACCAAATATTACCTTTTGTGTAATGTTCAACATTTGATGGGGTCTCTTTTATTTCCCAATGATCACTGCAATATTGTGAACCACAAGGTTCATTAAAAGTCCATCATTAACTCAAGTTTGGGTGCCTGTTGATTCTTTCACATTAGGACCAGATGTCCTAATTTTAAATCAGTTTGTGGGGAGGTTGTTTTCTATTGCTTTTTTTGTCTGTCTATTTTTTCTTTTTATAGGACTCATGCTGAATTTTAGATTTCATGTTGCCTGGGATTTTCATCCAACTCCTTTCATTTTAAATTAAGCTGCTTTTAATTTTGCTCTTTGTTTGGGTCAGAGGAGCATCTTCTATGAGGAGAAGGGAGAAAGTAAACAAAATAACTCACCAGCTAAGCTGCTTCATCCAGTGAGATGGTAGCTATAGACGAGATGTGAGTGGAGGAACGGACAGGTATCTTATTTAATACTAGAGTGTCATAGTGAGTAGAGATGCTGACCTCCTAGGCAAAACCCTTGGTGATGCTCAGAGACCCCTACCTAGCACAGCAATCTCCAATGCAACAGTTCCTTCAGAGCCTTTGCAAGGTGCCCTGTGGCCCAGTGAATGGCTAGCATTGTATGGTAAATGTTCTCAAAGTGCAGCCCACTGAGGTCAGAATCACTCAGCACAGATTAGAAATGCAGATTCCAAGGTCCACTGACTAACAATAGGGCCATTTTCAATAATTAAGTAAATTCCTCAGGTAAATATCATGCACACAGATTTTTTTCATGAGCTTTTTTGTTTGCTTCATTTAATAGTGTTTTTTTTTTAAGTATAAGTATAAACGGATTAGGGAAAATTATTCAAACAATGAAAAGGAAAAATGGTTTCCAGTTCCCCACTGTCCCTCCTGAGGGACTTCTACATTTTTCAGCTTCTTTGTATATCTTTCCAGAAATATTCTTTATCCATCCATCTATCTATCTATCTACATCTATCTATCTATCTATCTATCTATCTATCTATCTATCTATCTATCTATCTATCTATCTATCTGTCATCATCTCCACTAAAGTCCACAAATGGCAGCATCCTAAATACACTGTTCTGTCACTTACTTTCTTCAATACACAGTATATCTTGGCTATGACTTTGCATCAACATATTGAGATTGTCTTCATTTAAAAAAAATGGCTGTGCAGTATACTTTGTATGGGGTGTACTGTGTTTTATGGATTTTGAATAAAGCTGGTGTCTGCTCTAATCAGGCCTCTTTCTCTCCCTGGGCTTTAAGAATATAGCCTCATAAATCTGTAACAGATCCTGGTAAAGGGGAGGCAGTGATTTTTTTTTTTAGCCCTATTCTTGACCATAAGGAAATCTGTCTTGGATTGGGTCCCTCTGGTAGTTAGGTTCAGGTGTCAACTTGGCCAAGTGAAGGAGTCTTGTTCTATTGCTGTAGACATGAACCGATGGCATATGAAGCTCATCTGTCACTGATTACATCTGCAGTAGGCTAGGAGGCGTGCCTACTGCAATGAATGGTGTTTGATTTAATTGGCTGGATGCTTAAATGAGAGAGTTCAATGTAGCACAGCCCAAGCAGCTCATCCCAGGCCTTTGGAGATGCAGAAAGGAATCACAGGGAAAGTTGTTGGAACCCAGAGGCCTGGAGAGAAGGCCAGCAGAGATTGCCCTGTGCGTTATCGTGTAAGAAAGAACCTCAGTTGAAAGTTAGCTGCCTTTCCTCTGAAGAACTATGCGTTAACTAAATAAATTCCCTTTTGTTTAAATCAGTCTATTTCCGGTGTGTTGCTTTCTGGCAGCTTTGGTAGACTAGAACAGTCCCCAAAGGCAGAGCCTCAGACCTAGATGCCAGTGTGAGTAGTATATCTGAGAGTGATCCCAGAAAAGACCTGTAGGAGTGTGGGGACATGAGATGGGAGGGAAGGTGGCCACTAAAATCGTGTGTTATCAAGCATGTTACCACCGTGGGCAACTGGAGCTTAATTCCCTTGAGGACCTCTTGGAGCCAGTGTAGAGCACACCTCAAAGCTATCCCACCTGAGGGAGACGACCTGGGGGGCTTGCCTACCAACTCCCATTGGTCACTGGTAGAAAGCTGGTCCTGGGAGATGGGGGGTGCTAAATCCCCCTGCATTTCTGAACTGCCTCAGGGGTGTGCCAAGTGAGCTCCAATGGCCAGAGAAAGCCGTCATGCAAAGAGATGCAGGGGCCAACAGCTGGCAGTCAGGCAGATGTGCACTGAAATGGTGAGGGCGCGCATTACAGGCAGGTACCAACAATGGCTGCTTCACGCCTAGTGGCCGAAGCTTCCAGATCCATCCATGTACTCAAGAAGAGTGGCAGACATGGAAGACATGGACGTGTGGTGCCAGAAAAACAGATTTTATTCCTGGCTCTGCCTCTACTGGTTGGTGACCCGGATTGAGCTGAGCCACTCATCCTTTTGGAGCTTTACTTTTCTCTTCTGGAAAATGTGGTTAATATGTTCTGCCTCTCCGGATTGCTGTGAGAATTAAATGGGGATTCCTATTTTGGGAAAAGGGCATCAGAGCCCCTTGTGCTGGTGATTGCTGTCACTGTGTGGTAACTGGCCCTTGGGGGATGGCAGCAATTAGCATCCTTCAGAAGCTGTCAATCTCCACTTCCTGCAGTCATGCAAGTTACTCCTAACAATGCCAGAAGTCAAATTCAGACTAACCCAAATGGTACCAAGATGCCAATACACACGGGAACAAAATGATTCCCAGGGAAATCCTTTCCATGAAGAGTGCAGCAAACTCTTTAATCTTGAAAAAGAAGGGCCAGCTTGTTTGCTTTTCACAAACAGCCTAGGTTTTAGAGTCAGAAGGATTCTTAAAGTTTGTTTAGTTCACTGGTT
This sequence comes from Tamandua tetradactyla, assembly GCF_023851605.1. Taxonomy (NCBI): domain Eukaryota; kingdom Metazoa; phylum Chordata; class Mammalia; order Pilosa; family Myrmecophagidae; genus Tamandua; species Tamandua tetradactyla. Next base: position 46,697,175 of record NC_135341.1, on the reverse strand, counting down.
TCAAATATTTTTAGCTGTAGAATCTTTTCTTTAAAGAGAGTGGTATTCAGAAACTTTGTAAAACAAACTGGACTGAGTACTCCTTTGGTGGGATTTGGTGGGGGATCTAGGCATTTCCTTTGGATCTTGTCAAACACCACTTTCTTGGATCATCCCTCGCAGATGCCAGAATCCCCCAAGGCTCCACAGAGTGCAGCATGGAGAACGACCCGTCTGGTGCATCCCTTTTTATTGAATGAGGGAAAAAATGGGTCCCCTCATTTTTCCATCCTGAAACCTCTTCAGATGAGTCCAGGAAACTCAGACCAAGGCACTTTGGGATCCCAATCTTGGAAAAGATGAAAATGATAAAGACCTCCACCTCCTTGCTCTAATTCTGTACTTTAAGAATAAGTTCTTGGGTTCCTCTTCCTCAGATCCCCTTTGATTCCACAAAGATCCCATCTACCTTTGTGCCAGTATCATGCCCTTTTTTCTGTGTACAAGTCTTTTACAACTTTGGTTAAATTTATTCCTAGATATTTGATTATTTTAGTTGCTATTGTAAATGTTTTTTTTTTTCCTTGATATCCTCCTCAGCACACAATACTGATTCCAAACTAAACACCTCCTTCTGGCATCACTCTTTGTTCTCTGGCACAACAACCCACTGAGATTTCTGCTTCCCACATGGCCTTGAGGGACTGTCCTGCTGGACCAATCCTACTCACCAAGACTGCTACTTAGGGGAGGGAATGGGATGTCCAGAGAGGTGAGGTGATTTGCCTAGGCAGTAAAGCTGGAATTCAAGCCCCTGGTGCTAGCTGTGATTCTCAGTTGTCCCTTTATTTTTTCTTTCTTTTTAAATTAATAATCTTGTTTTTGTGATAGAAATTGTAGGTTTACATAAACATCATGTATAAAATAAATAAAGTACAGAATGTCCACATACCATCCTATTATTAACCCTTTGCATTAGTGAGGTACATTGTTATACTTCATAAAAGAATATTTTAAAAATTATACCACTAACTGCAGTCCATCACTAACAATAGGGTTCATTGTATTGTATAGTCTGTCTTTTCTTTTACATTTTAAGCTAGTAACATATATGTGACCTGAAATCCCCCCTTTTAAACCATATCCACGTATACAATTCAATGCTGTTAATTATAGTCACAATGTTGAGCTACTATACCACTACCCATTATCAAAACTTCACAATCAACCTAAATAGAAATTCTGTATAATTTAAGTATTAACTCCCCATTCCCTACTCCCAGTCCAGCTCCTGAAAGCCTCTATTCTAGGTTGTGACTTTATGAGTTTGCTTTTTCTAATTATTTCAAATTAAGGAAATCATTCAATATTTGTCCTTTTGTGTCTGGCTTATTTCATTCAACCTGGTTCTTCAAGTTCATCCATGTTGCAGCACGAATCACAATTTCATTCCCCCTTTTTTTTAATGCTGAATAGCAGTCCATTGTATGTACATATCACATTTTGTTTATCCATTCACCTGTTGATGGACACCTGAGTTGCTTTTATCTTTTGACAATTGTGCATAATGTCACTATGAGCATTCGTGTGGCAAATATCTGTTCAAGGCCCTGCTTTCAATTCTTTTGGGTATATGCCTAGTAGTAGGATTGTCCAGTCATGTAATAATTCTATGCTTCGGGTTTTGAGGAATTGCCAAACAGTCTTTCACAGCAGCTATACCATTTTACATTCCCACCAGCAATGAATGAATGTTCCTATTTTTCCACATCCTCTTCAACACTTGTAATTTCTTGTTTTTAAATCGTAGCCACTCTAATTAAATCTGTACACTCTTAAATTGTACAGAATTTCTATTTAGGTTGATTGTAAAGTTTTGATAATGGACAGTGGTATAGTAGCTCAACATTGTGATTGCAATTAACAGCATTGAATTGTATATCTGGATTTGGTTTAAAAGGGGGAATTTTAGGTCATATATATGTTACTAGCTTAAAATTTAAAAGAAAAAACATACTATACAATACAATGAACCCTATTGTTAGAGAGTGAAATGACATCCCATTGTGATTCTGATTTGCATTTCCCTTATGGCTAGTGATATTGAGTATCTTTTCACGTGCTTTTTAGCCATTTGTATATCCTCTTTAGAGAAATGTCTATTCATGTCTTTTGCCCATTTTATGGTTGTGTTGTTTGTCTTTTTATATTATTGAGGTGTAGGATTTGTTTATATATTCTGGACATTGAACCCTTATCAGATATGTGGTTTCCAAATATTTTCTTCCATTGAGTAGATTGTCCTTTCACTTTTGTGATGCACAAAGTTTTTAATTTTGAGATCTCATTTATCTATTTTTTTCTTTCATTACATGTGCTTTGGATATAAAGCCTAAGAAACCATTACCCAACACAAGATCCTAAAGATACTTCCCTACATTTTCTTCTAAGAGTTTTGTAGTCCTGGCTCTTATATTAAAGTCTTTGATCCATTTTGAGTTAATTTTTGTATATGGTATAAGATAAGAGTCTTCTTTCATTCTTTTGAAAATGGATATCCAATTCTCCAAGCACCATTTAGTGAACAGGCCATTTTTTTTTCCAATTGAATGGACTTGGAAGCCTTGTCAAAAATTACATGGCCATGGGTGTGAGTGTCTACTTCTTAACTCTCTATTTAATTTCATTGGTTACTATATCTATCTTTGTGCCAGTATCATGCTCTTTTGATCACTGTCACTTTGTAATATGCTTTAAAGTCAGGAAGTGTGAGTCCTCCAACTTCTTCTTTTTCAAGAAGCTTTTTGGTTGTTTGGAACCCCTTACCCTTTTTAATATATTTAATGACTGGCTTTTCCATTTCTGCAAAGTAGGCTATTGGAATTTTGATTGGGATTGCATTGAATCTGTAGATAATTTTGGGTAGGATTGGCATTTTAATGATATTTAGTCTTCCAATACACAGATGTGGAATATCCTATTTATTTAGTTTTTTTAAAAATTTCTTTAAGTAATGTTTTATAGTTTTCTATGTAGAAGTCCTTTACAATTTTGGTTAAATTTATTCCTAGATATTTGATTATTTTAGTTGCTATTGTAAATGCTTTTTTCTTGATATCTTTCTTAGATTGCTCATTGCTAGTGCATAGAAACATTGCTACTTTTTGTGATTGATCCTGTACCCTGCCACTTTACTGAATTTGTTTATTAACTCTAATAGCTTTGTTGTATATTTTGGAGACTTTCTATACAGAATCATGTCATCTGAAAATAGTCAAAATTTTAATTTTTTCCTTCTGATTTGGATGCCTCTTATTTATTTTCCTTTCCTAATTGCTCTGTCTAGAACTTCTGGTTATTATTGAATAACAGTGATGACAGTGGTCATCCTTATCTTGTTCCAGATCCTTCTTTGACCATTGAGTATGTTAGCTGTGGGTTTGTCTTGTATGCCTTTTGTGATGTTGAGGAAGTTTCCTTCTATTCCTATTTTTTCTAGGTATTTTTCTCAAGAAAGGATACTGAATTTTGCCCAATGCCTTTTTGTGTGTGACATTTGAGATGATCATGTGGTTTTTCCTTTGTTTTGTTGATGTGATGTATTACATTGATTGGTTTTCTTATGTTGTACCACCCTTGCATACCTGTGATAAAACCCACTTGATCATGGTGTATAATTCTTTGGATGGTTGTTGGATTCTGTTTGCAAGTATTTTGTTGAGGATTTTTGCATCTATATTCATAAGCAAATTGATCCATAATTTTCTTTTCTTGTAGTACCTTTATTTGGCTTTTTTATTAGGGTGATGCTGGCCACAAAGAATGAGTTAAGGAATGTTCCTTCCTCTTTAGTTTCCTGGAAGAATATGAGCAGGTCTGGTATTAATTATTCTTGGACTGATGGTAGAATTCACCTGTGAAGCCATCTGGTCCTTGGCTTTTCTTTGTTGGGGTATTTGAGGACTGATTCAAGCTCTTTGCTTGTGCTTGATCTGTTGAGGTCTTGTTTTTCTTGTAGAGTCAATGTGGGTTGTTTGTGCATAGGAATTTGTCCATTTCATCTAGGTTATCTATTTTGTTGTCATGCAATTGTTCATAGTATTCTCCTTTGAACCTTTTTATTTCTTTAGGGCCAGTAGTAATGTCCCCCCTCTCATTTCTGATTTTATTTCTTTTTTGTCAATTTTATTGATCTTTTCAAAGAGCCAGCTTTTGACTTTGTTAATTCTATTTTTTTTTATTCTTGATTTCATTTAATTCTGCTCTAATCTTTGTTATTTCTTTCCTTCTGCTTGACATTGGGGTTAATTTGCTGTTCTTTTTTCTAGTTGCTCCAGGAGTGCAATTAGGTCTTTCACTTTATCTTTTTCTTTTTTAATGTAAGCATTTATGGCTATAAATTTCCCTTTCAGTACTGACTTCACTGCATCCCATAAGTTTTGATATGTTTATTCTCATTTTCATTTGTCTGAAGATATTTATTGATTTCCTTTGCAATTTCTTCTTTGACCCACTGATTGTTTAAGAGAGTGCTATTTAACTTCCATACATTTGTGGATTTTCCTGTTCTCTGCCTGTTATTGACTTACAGTTTTATTCCATTATGGCCAGAGAAGGTGCTTTGCATGATTTCAATCTTTCTAAATTATTGAGACTTGTTTTGTGTTCCATTGAATGGTTTATCCTGGAGAACCATCCATGTGCACTTGAGAAAAATGTGTATCCTGCTGTTTGGGGGTATAAAGTTCTGAAATGTCTCCTAAATGCATATTAGGTCTAGTTCACTTGTCATCTTATTCAGGTTCTATGTTTCCTTATTGACGTTTCCATCTAGATATTCTATCTACTGATGGGAGTTAGAATTCTTTAACTATCATTGTAGAGGTTTCTAACTCTCTATTCAGGTTTGCCATTGTTCGTCTCATATATTTTTGGCCACCATGGTTAGGTGCATAAATAATTATGATTGTTATTTCTCCTTGGTAGATTGCCCCTTTTATTAATAAAGTGTCCTCTTTGTCTCTTATAAACAGCTTTTGACCTAAAGTCTATTTTATCTGGTATAAGTATTGCTACCTCAGGTCTTTTTAGTTAAAATTTTTTGTGGGATATCTTTTCCCATACTTTCAATTTCAACTTGTGCTTTTGGATCTAAGATGAGTCTCTTTAAACAACATATAGTTGGATCATGCTTTTTGATCTATTTTGTCAACTTGTTTCTTTTGACTGGGGAGTTTAATCCACTAACATCCAGTTGTATTACTATAAAGGCAGTACTTACTTCACCCATTTTGTCCTTTGGTCTTTATATGTCATATGTATATACTTTGCCTCTCTTTTTTTTTTTATTATAACCTCCTTTTCTGTGTAGTTGCTTTTTGTGACATATCTGACTGATCATTTTCTCATTTCTGTTTCTGTATATTTTTATATGCTTTCTTTGTAGTTACCTTGTGCTGTATATTAGAAAACCTACATCTATAATCTACCAGTTTGAAAATATACCAGCTTAGCTTCAATTACATACATGTTCTCTGCTCCCTTATCCCTCTATTTCCCCTCTTATGTTGTTTCTGTTGCACTTTACCACTCTGTATGTTGCATGTCTGTGATCAGGAAATATGCTTTTTCCTTGGTTAATTGTATTCTGATTCTTACATAAATGAAAGAGTAGAGTTGTATATTGACGATACAATACTATTGGGTTTTCATTTACCCTTTGAGTTACTCTTACTAGTGGTCTTCATTTCTACACTCTACTTCAAGTGCCTCTCTCCTGTTTTTAACTTTTGACTTGCAGAAGTCCCTTTAGTAATTCTTGTAAAGCAGATCTCTTGTTCACAAACTCTCTTAGTTTCTGTTTATCTGTTCATACTTTAAACTCTCCTTCATTTTTTTAAAAAAATTTTTATTTATTAATTAAAAAAATTAACAACAAACAAGCAAAAATATTAACAAATCATTCCATTCTACATATACAATCAGCAATTCTCAATATCATCACATAGTTGCATATTCATCATTTCTTAGAACATTTGCATCGATTTAGAAAAAGAAATAAAAAGACAACAGAAAAAGAAATAAAATAACAGAAAAAAAAAGATTATACATAACATACCCCTTACCCCTCACTTTCATTTATCACTAGCATTTCAAACTAAATTTATTTTAACATTTGTTCCCCCATTATTTATTGTTATTCCATATGTTCTACTCGTCTGTTATATGGTAGATAAAAGGAGCATCAGACACAAGGTTTTCACAATCACAGAGTCACATTGTGAAAGCTGTATCATTGTTCAATCATCATCAAGAAACATGGCTACTGGAACACAGCTCTACATTTTCAGGCAGTTCCCTCCAGCCTCTCCACTACATCTTGAACAACAAGGTGATATCTACTTAATGCATAAGAATAACCTCCAGGATAACCTCTCGACTCTGTTTGGAATCTCTCAGCCATTGACACTTAGTCTCATTTCACTCTTCCCCCTTTTGGTTGAGAAGGTTTTCTCAATCCCTGGATGTTTCTCAATCCCTTGATTCTCAGCTCATTCTAGGGTTTTTCTCAATCCCTTGATGCTGAGGCTCAGCTCATTCCAGGATCTCTATCCCACGTTGCCAGGAAGGTCCACACCCCTGGGAGTCATGTCCCATGCAGAGAGGGGGAGGGTGGTGAGACTGCTCGTTGTGTTGGCTGGAGAGAGAGGCCACATCTGAGCAGCAAAAGAGGCTCTCTTGGGAGTGACTCTTAGGCCTAAATTTTAAGTAGACTTGACCTATCCTTTGTGGGGTTAAGTTTCATATGATCAAATCCCAAGACTGGGCACTCAGAGTATAGCTTTGGCTGTCCACACTGCTTGTGAGAATATCGAGAATTCAACTTGGGGAAGTTGAATTTCTCCCCATTCTCACCATTCCCTGAAGGGGGCTTTGCAAATACTTTTCCACTCACTGATCGAATCACTCTGGGATTCATCAGGGCATCACTCTGGACAAACCAACAAAATCTCATGTCCTGCCTGAGATTCCAAGTACTTATGGCATTCAATCAAACTATCTACATAAGTTATATTAGGAAATGCACTAGTCAAAATATAAATTTTGTAACAGATAAACATTTTTTGCTTTAGTCTTACACATAAGGTGACATTTAAAAATATTAATTACCATCTATTTTCAGCACCCTGCAATAATGACATTCCTTTGTTCTTCCTCATGCCAAAACATTTTTAAAATTTGTACATTGTACATTTCACTATTATTATACACTCTAGGCATTCCTAGATAATACCATCTTGATCTTTAACATCTTTCTTTCTGATTTCATTTATGTCCCCAGCCCTCCTCCCTCTATCATTCTCACAGGCAGCTTCATTCAGTGTTTTAACATAATTATATTACAGTTAAGTAGTATTGTGCTGTCTATTTCTGAGTTTTTGTATCCAGTCCTGTTGCACAGTCTGTATCCCTTCAGGTCCAATTACCCAGTATCTTACCCTATTTCTATCTCCTGATGGTCTCTGTTACCAATGACATATTCCAAGTTTATTCACTAATGTCAGTTCATATCAGTGAGACCATACAGTATTTGTCCTTTAGTTTTTAGCTAGTCTCACTCAGCATAATGTTCTCAAGGTCCATCCATGTTGTTACATACTTCATAAGTTTATTCTGTCTTAAAGCTGCATAATATTCCATCGTAAGTATATACCACAGTTTCTTTAGCCACTCGTCTGTTGATGGACATTTTGGCTGTTTCCATCTCTTTGCAATTGTAAATAATGCTGCTATAAACATTGGTGTGCAAATGTCCATTTGAGTCTTTGCCCTTATGTCCTCTGAGTAGATACCTAGAAATGGTATTGCTGGGTCATATGGCAATTCTATATTCAGCTTTTTGAGGAACCGCCAAACTGCCTTTCACAGTGGTTGCACCATTTGACATTCTCACCAACAGTGAATAAGTGTGCCTCTTTCTCCACATCCTCTCCAGCACTTGCCATTTTCTGTTTTGTTGATAATGGTCATTCTGGTGGGTGTGAGATGATATCTCATTGTGGTTTTGATTTGCATTTCTCTAATGGCCAGGGATGTTGAGCATCTCTTCATGTGCCTTTTGGCCATTTGTATTTCCTCTTCTGAGAAGTGTCCGTTCAAGTCTTTTTCCCATTTTGTAATTGGATTGGCTGTCTTTTTGTTGTTGAGTTGAACAATCTCTTTATAAATTCTGGATACTAGACCTTTATCTGATGTGTTGTTTCCAAATATTGTCTCCCATTGTGTAGGCTGTCTTTTTACTGTCTTGATGAAGTTCTTTGATGCACAAAAGTGTTTAATTTTGAGGAGTGCCCATTTCTTTCTTTCTTTCTTTCTTTTTTTATTAATTAAAAAATTAACTAACACAACATTTAGAAATAATTCCATTCTACATATACAATCAGTAATTCTTAATATCATCACATAGATGCATATTCATCATTTTTTAGTACATTTGCATCAATTTAGAAAAAGAAATAGGAAGACAACAGAAAAAGAAATAAAACGATAATAGAGAGAAAAAAAAACTATACCTCAGATGCAGCTTCATTCAGTGTTTTAACATAATTACATTACAATTAGGTAGTATTGTGCTGTCCATTTCTGAGTTCTTGTATCCAGTCTTGTTGCACAGTCTGTATTCCTTCAGCTCCAATTACCCATTATCTTACCCTATTTCTATCTCCTGATGGTCTCTGTTACCAATGACATATTCCAAGTTTATTCTCTAATGTTGGTTCACATCAGTGGGACCATACAGTATTTGTCTTTTAGTTTTTGGCTAGTCTCACTCAGCATAATGTTCTCTAGGTCCATCCATGTTATTACACGCTTCATAATATTATTCTGTCTTAAAGCTGCATAATATTCCATCGTATGTATATACCACAGTTTGTTTAGCCATTCGTCTCTTGATGGACATTTTGGCTGTTTTCATCTCTTTGCAATTGTAAATAATGCTGCTATGAACATTGGTGTGCAAATGTCTGTTTGTGTCTTTGCTCTTAAGTCCTCTGAGTAGATACCTAGCAATGGTATTGCTGGGTCATATGGCAATTCTATATTCAGCTTTTTGAGGAACCGCCAAACTGCCTTCCACAGTGGTTGCACCATTTGACATTCCCACCAACAGTGGATAAGTGGGCCTCTTTCTCCGCATCCTCTCCAACACTTGTCATTTTCTGTTTTGTTGATAATGGCCATGCTGGTGGGTGTGAGATGATATCTCATTGTGGTTTTGATTTGCATTTCTCTATTGGCCAGGGACATTGAGCATCTCTTCATGTGCCTTTTGGCCATTTGTATTTCCTCTTCTGAGTCTTTCTTTCTTTCTTCAGTGCTCTTGCTTTAGGTGTAAGGTCTATAAAACCGCCTCCAATTATAAAATTTATAAGATATTCTCCTACATTTTCCTCTAACTGTTTTATGGTCTTAGACCTAATGTTTAGATCTTTGATCCATTTTGAGTTAATTTTGTATAGGGTGTGAGATATGGGTCCTCTTTTATTCTTTTGCATATGGATATCCAGTTCTCTAGGCACCATTTATTGAAGAGACTGTTCTGTCCCAGGTGAGTTGGCTTGAATGCCTTATCAAAGATCAAATGTCCATAGATGAGAGGGTCTTTATCTGAACACTCTATTTGATTCCATTGGTCAATATATCTATCTGTATGCCAGTACCATGCTGTTTTGACCACTGTGGCTTCATAATATGCCTTAAAGTCAGGCAGCGTGAGACCTCCAGCTTCGTTTATTTCCCTCAAGATACTTTTAGCAATTCGGGGCACCCTGCCCTTCCAGATAAATTTACTTATTGGTTTTTCTATTTCTGAAAAGTAAGTTGTTGGGATTTTGATTGGTATTGCATTAAATCTGTAAATCAATTTAGGTAGAATTGACACCTTAACTATATTTAGTCTTCTAATCCATGAAGACGGTATGCCCTTCCATCTATTTAGGTCTTCTGTGATTTCTTTTAACAGTTTCTTGCAGTTTTCTTTATAGGTCTTTTCTCTCCTTAGTTAAATTTATTCCTAAGTATTTTATTCTTTTAGTTGCAATTGTAAATGGAATTCGTTTCTTGATTTCCCCCTCAGATTGTTCATTACTAGTGTATAGAAACACTACAGATTTTTTAATGTTCACCTTGTAACCTGCTACTTTGCTGTACTTGTTTATTAGCTCTAGTAGTTTTGCTGTGGATTTTTCAGGGTTTTCAATGTATAGTATCATATCATCTGCAAACAGTGATAGTTTTACTTCTTCCTTTCCAATTTTGATGCCTTGTATTTCTTTTTCTTGTCTAATTGCTCTGACTAGAACTTCCAACACAATGTTGAATAATAGTGGTGTCAGTGGACATCTTTGTCTTGTTCCTGATCTTAGGGGGAAAGTTTTCAGTTTTTCCTCATTGAGGATGATATTAGCTGTGGGTTTTTTCATATATTCCCTTTATCATTTTAAGGATGTTCCCTTGTATTCCTATCCTTTGAAGTGTTTTCAACAGGAAAGGATGTTGAATCTTGTCAAATGCCTTCTCTGTCTCAATTGAGATGATCAGGTGATTTTCTGCTTTGATTTGTTGATATGGTGTATTACATTAGTTCATTTTCTTATGTTGAACCATCCTTGCATACCTGGGATGAATCCTACTTGGTCATGATGTATGATTCTTTTAATGTGTTGCTGGATTCAATTTGCTAGAATTTTGTTGAGGATTTTTGCATCTATATTCATTAGAGAGATTGGTCTGTAGTTTTCTTTTTTTGTAATATCTTTGCCTGGTTTTGGTATGAGGGTGATGTTGGCTTCATAGAATGAATTTGGTAGCTTTCCCTCCACTTCAATTTTTTTTGAAGAGTTTGAGCAGGATTGGTACTAATTCTTTCTGGAATGTTTGATAGAATTCACATGTGAAGCCTTATGGTCCTGGACTTTTCTTTTTGGGAAGCTTTTGAATGACTGATTCAATTTCTTTACTTGTGATTGGTTTGTTGAGGTCATCTATTTCTTCTTGAGTCAAAGTTGGTTGTTCATGCCTTTCTATGAAGTTGTCCATTTCATCTACATTGCTGTATTTATTAGAATAAAGTTGTTCATAGTATCCTGTTATTACCTCCTTTATTTCTGTGGAGTCAGTAGTTATGTCTCTTCTTCCATTTCTGATCTTATGTATTTGCATCCTCTCTCTTATTCTTTTTGTTAATCTTGCTAAGGGCCCATCAATCTTACTGATTTTCTCATAGAACCAGCTTCTGGTTTTGTTGATTTTCTCAATTGTTTTCATATTCTCAATTTCATTTGTTTCTGCTCTAATGTTCATTACGTCTTTCCTTTTGCTTGCTTTGGGGTTAGTTTACTGTTCTTTCTCTACTTCTTCCCAGTGGACAGTTAATTCCTTGATTATTTGCCCTTTCTTCTTTTTTGATATAGGCATTCAGGGCAATAAATTTCCCTCTTAGCACTGCCTTTGCTGCATCCCATAAGTTTTTATAGGTTGTGTTTTCATTTTCATTTGCCTTGAGATATTTACTGATTTCTCTCGTAATTTCTTCCTTGACCCACTGGTTGTTTAAGAGTGTGTTGTTGAGCCTCCACATATTTGTGAACTTTCTGGTGCTTTGCCTATTATTGACTTCTAACTTCATTCCTTTATGATCTGAAAAAGTGTTTTGTATGATTTCAATCTTTTTAAATTTGTTGAGACTTGTTTTGTGACCCAGCATATGGTATATCTTTGAGAATGATCCATGAGCACTTGAGGAAAATGTGTATCCTGCTGTTGTATACTGCTGTGTATCCTGCTGTGTATCCTGCTGTTGTGGGGTGTAATGTCCTATAAATGTCTGTTAAGTCTAGCTCATTTATTGTAATATTCAAATTCTCTGTTTCTTTATTGATCTTCTGTCTAGATGTTCTGTTCATTGATGAGAGTGGAGAATTAAAGTCTCCAACTATTATGGTAGATGTGTCTATTTCCGTTTTCAGTGTTTGTGGTGTTTGGCACATGTATTTTGGGGCGTTCTGGTTTGGTGCATAAATATTTATGTTTGTTATGTCTTCTTGTTGAATTGTTCCTTTTATTAGTACATAGTATCCTTCTTTGTTTCTTTTAACTGTTTTACAGTTGAAGTCTAATTTGTTGGATATTAGTATAGCTACTCCTGCTCTTTTCTGGTTGTTGTTTGCATGAAATATCTTTTCCCAACCTTTCACTTTCAACCTATGTTTATCTTTGGGTCTAAGATGTGTTTCCTGTAGACAGCATATAGAAGGATCCTGTTTTTTAATCCATTCTGCCAGTCTATGTCTTTTGATTGGGGAGTTCAATCCATTAACATTTAGTGTTATTACTGTTTGGGTAGTACTTTCCTCTACCATTTTGCCTTTTGTATTTTATATGTCATATCTAATTTTCCTTCTTTCTACACTCTTCTCCACACCTCTCTCTTCTGTCTTCTCATATCAGTCCTTAGTGCTCCCTTTAGCATTTCTTGCAGAGCTGGTCTCTTGGTCACAAATTCTCTCAGTGACTTTTTGTCTGAAAATGTTTTGATTTCTCCCTCATTTTTGAAGGACAAGTTTGCTGGGTATAGAATTCTCGGTTGGCAGTTTTTCTCTTTTAGTAATTTAAATATATCATCCCATTTTCTTCTTGCCTCCATGGTTTCTGCTGAGAAATCTACACATAGCCTTATTGGGTTTCCCTTGTAAATGATGGAGTGCTTTTCTCTTGCTGCTTTCAAGATCCTTTCTTTCTCTTTGACCTCTGACATTCTGACTAGTAAGTGTCTTGGAGAACGTCTATTTGGATCTATTCTCTTTGGGGTACACTGCACTTATTGGATCTGTAATTTTAGGTCTTTCATAAGAGTTGGGAAATTTTCAGTGATAATTTCTTCCATTAGTTTTTCTCCTCCTTTTCCCTTCTCTTCTCCTTCTGGGACACCCACAACACATATATTTGTGTGCTTCATATTATCATTCAGTTCCCTAAGTTCCTGCTCACATTTTCCATTTTTTCCCCTATAGTTTCTCTATGGATTTCAGATGTTCCATCCTCCAGTTCACTAATCCTAACCTCTGTCTCTTGAAATCTACCATTGTATGTTTCCATTGTTTTTTTTCATCTCTTCTACTGTAACTTTCATCCCCATAAGTTCTGTGATTTGTTTTTTCGGACTTTCCATTTCTTCTTTTTGTTCATTCCTTGCCTTCTTCATATCCTCCCTCAATTCATTGATTTAGTTTTTGATGAGGTTTTCCATGTCTGTTCATATATTCTGAATCAATTGTTTCAGCTCTTGTATCTCATTTGAACTATTGGTTTGTTCCTTTGACTGGGCCATATCTTCAATTTTCCTGGTGTGATTTGCTATTTTTTGCTGGTGTCTAGACATTTAATTACATTAATTGGTTTATTCTGGAGATTGCTTTCACTTATCTTACCTAGGATTTTCTTGCTAGATGAGTTTGTTGTCTATCTGTTCTTTGACCTTCAGTTCAGCTTTTTCTGGGCCTTTAGCTTAGGTTTTGTTTAACAGAGGAGAATTTTTCAGTACTTCTTTTCTTGTTTCTTGCCCTGCCTGTATGGTGCCTTTTCCCTCCCCACCCTTAGGAGGGTCTACATAGGTATTATAGACTCTAGCCAGGTTTTCCCAGACTAAACTGGCCTCCTATCAGGGGGAAGTAGTCACCTGCATCAGTTTTCCCTGAGGGTGATACCCAGCAGATTAAAAGACTTTCCTGTGATGTCTCTGGGCTCTGTTTTTCTTACCCTGCCCAGTATGTGGCGCTTGTCTGCCTGCGAGTTGCACCATCAAAAGATGTTACAGCTCCTTTAACTTTGGAAGACTCTCCCTGCTGGGGGCATGGTGGAGACAGAGGAGAGGTTGTAGGCTGGTTTTAATGGCTTCAAATTGCCAAGCCCTGGGGTCTGAATTTCTTGAGGGAGGGATTCCACCTGAGTTGGGCCTCAACCCTCCCCTGGGGAATGCACAAGTGGGAGACAGCCCTGAAAGCTGTTTCTCCCTATGTCTGGGACAGTTGCAGCCCGAGAAATTCCACCACTGAATCCAGAGGCTGCCAAGTCTCCATAGAAACATAGCCACTAAAACCTCTGTTTCCTCCCCCTTCCTCTTTTTCCATGAGCCCAATAAGCGACCTCTGCCTTGACCAAATTTAGAGTCTCTTTCCTTTCCCTCTGGGAAGCCACCTGTTGGGGAGGGGAGCTGGCCGCCATGGCTTGGGGAACTCACAGTTCTGGGGAGGCTCATAGCTGGTCCAGCTGGTCCAGACTGGGGTACTCTGTGTGTCTGGTCACTGACATGGCTCCCAGAGCTGTTCTGTATTGTTTCTGGTTATTTAGTAATTGTTCTGGAGGACGAACTAAAACACGTACATTGCTAAGCCACCATCTTGGCCCCTCCCTCTTCCTTCATTTTTGAAGGAAAGTTTGCTGATAATGAATTTTGGGCTGGCAGTTTTTCTTTCAGTACCTTAAATGTATCATATACCACAGCTTTATTGCCTTCATGATTTCTGATGAGAAAATGACACTTAAGTCTTATTGAGGATCCCTGGTCTGTGGTGAATTGCTTTTCTCTTGTTGCTTTCAGAATTCTTTCTTTATCTTTGTCATGTGACATTCTGATTAGTATTATCTCAGAATAGGTCAATTAGGATTTCTTCTGTTTGAAATAATTTGTGTTTTTTGGACATGTCTATGCCTTTCACAAGAATTGGGAAGTTTTTGGCCATTATTTTCTCAGATATTCTTTCTGCTCGCTTTACCCTTATAGGACATCCATGACACATGTCTGCGAGCTTCATGCTGTCACACAATTTCCTGAGACAGGGCTCAATTTTTCTATTATTTTCTCTATTTGTTCTTTTGATGGTGCCATTTCGATCATTCTATCTTCTAGTTTACTGATCTTTCTTCCCCCTGTACAAACCAACTGTTGTATGCCTCTAGTATATTTTTAATCTTTACTATTGTGTTCTTCATTTCTATAATTTGTTGTTTCTTTTTATACTTTCAAATTTTTTTTATGCTCACATGGTTTCTTCATAATATCCTTTATCTCTTTATGCATGTTTTTCTTCATCTCCTTGAGGAGTTGATTTAGGAGATTTGTTTAAACATCTTTGACTAATTGTTCCAACTTCTGAGTCTCCTCTGAACTTTAAATTTGTTCCATTGACTGAGCCATATCTTTCTGTTTCTTAGTACAGCTTGTGAATTTTTGTTGCTGTCTAGATTCTCTTGATGGGCTACCTATGAAGCTTTATTTCTCCCTCTTGTCAAGGGTTTTATTGTTGATTGACTTTATGTTAAGGGTCTTCTTTGATGCTTGGTCTAATTTATTCTAGGCCTTCGAGTAGCCCATGTTTAACTGTTCAGATTTTCTCAGCTCTTCTTCATCTGATTCTTGTCCTGGATATGTGGTATAATTTTAAGATTGCACTTTTAGTGCAATTGTTTCATCTCCAGGAGAGAGCTTCCTTTTCTCTGTTCCTTGTTCAATGTTCTGGGAATATTGTTCTTTCTCTCTTTTTTTTTTTTGTGCAGAAGTTTCTCCCCATATGCCACAATTTGTTTAAATTCTCTCCCTCATTCAGTGTCCTGTTTTCCTTACATTTTTCAGTTCTGGCACCTGTCATATCTTACAGTCATTCAGTTCAACCCTTCCTTTTTATTTTACTCTGGGAGGCTTTCCAGTCTTCAGTTTCTTCCCTGTTATGTACTCCCATCCTAGAGAAAAAGATGGGATGAATCCAGAAAGGCAGGTCACTTCAGAAAAGTCCATATTACCTATAAGTGGTCCAGCTGACCAAAACTGGATTAGTCACAACAGTTCTTACCAATTTTTCTATGGTGGGCTTTTCCCCTGCCCCCACCCCACCCAAAGACCCTACTTTTGTATGCAGCATTCCTCAGCTGCTCATGTTTCACACTGGGTCTCTGTGAACTTAGGTCTCTTGGCCTGGCTGTGCTTGGAGTTCTAACTCACTGCTGTGATTTGGTCTACAGTCTGTCTGTGATGAGAGGAACTCGGGATTGTGATGCTTTTGTGTCATTCCTGAGCCACATGGAACTGAGTGAGGAGAAGGGGAAATAGGATCTGGGATGAACTTTTCCTACTTGAGATTTTTCTGTGTCTTTGATTCAGCATTTGGGGAATTGTTGTCCAGTCTCTACCATTCTTCAGAGTTCAGGGCAAGTAGAATTTGTCCTTTTATTCACTAATTATCTGGGGAGGCTTTTTCAAGGGCTATTTACATTGCCATGTTGGTGATGTCTCCCAGTAATTTTTAGTCTGCTATTCTCTGACATTTGGTTTTGCCTTTCTTCCAACCCAGGTTAGCTTCCTCTAGGAGGCCTTGTCATTACTCTGGTAATTAGCCAAATGGCAGCAGGGAAGGGTAAATTCTTGGCTATTGATGGACACATCTGTGGTCTAGGGATAGAATGAACGGAAATGGAATTGGATGTTCTGATATGGGTTGCCAAGAACTACACCATTCTTCATGTTGTAAACATACTACTTCCTTGCAGACAGGCACCTGGGCTTCAATTTCCCCATCTGAAAATTGGGGTTGTGATACTTTCTACCTTAGTTAGTTTGTCACAAAAACAAAGAGAAATGACATGTGTGGAAGGGCTTTAGAAATAGCAAAGGCTACAGCAATGGGAGGAGTTATTTTATTATGATACCTTGTTGATGGTCATGGAGGTGCATTGCTTTAAGGCTGAGACCAACCTCATAACAAGCCTGGCATTGAGTGCCAAACGTACCTGCTTTTCTAGACAACTTCAACAATCCATGGAAATTGGTGGATAAATGCCTCAGCCTTTTAGTTCCCCAATGGGATGGTTCTGAGGCCTGTCCTCAGTGTCTCAGAGGGTCCCCAGCATGAGTAAGCCCCAGTTGCGCTGCAAAAACCTGGACATTGACACACCAAATATTGACATTCCTCCCTTTTCTGTTTCACTTTCTCCTCCTCTCCTCACTCTTACTTCCTCGGGTCTCCTTCCAAATATTCAAGTCTTTATTTCAGAGTCTGGTTTTGCGGGAACTGAAACTAAGACAAACATCCACTTGGGCTGCAGTGGGAACAGGGCTGAGAGAGGAAGTAGGGAGATCAGAGAAGGTCAAGTCCTTTCACAACCAAGAGAGTGACAGGGTGTCAGGGAATAGAATGCTTTGCTGAGCATCCAAGAGGGATTGTGTGATAGCTGTCCCTTTGGAACTGGTACCAGCTCCCCCCTGCTGAAGCGACCTTGAGTGGAGTCTAAAGCATCCATCTCTGGGATAGCTGTCTTTAGGGCCTTCTCTGCCCAAGTCCACTCCCTGCCTCTCCCATGGCCAACTGGGATGGGGACAGAACCCACAGATGTTTCAAGCCACAGAGAAGGTTCAGTGTCCCAGGGCTGCATGCCTGCTGAGCACCTGTGCCAGGAGGAGCATTTGGTGCTGTGCACAGAAAGCGTTGGAGAATCTGCTGGGAATGTGTCACAATAGAATGCCATATGTCATTCTAAACAACAACAACAACAAATGGGGAAAGGGGAAGAAGAAACATAGAAATTGACTTACGCATGAACTTGAACAAGTCTAACACTTTTGGCCCCTATTTCCCATCAAGAAAAGGATAGGATGAGACTGGAAGATGTCCATGCATTGTCCCAGCTCTGAAATGTATACATGGCTTTTGCTCATTTATTCCATTACTAGGTTTACTGGGTAGAGATAAATTGAAAAATATGTGAAGGTTAGCTGCCAGCTCATCTCCAGTACCTTTGAGAGTATTAAATTTTCATAGTTCTCAGCCTGGACTGACCTTGATGCAAGTTGTTCTACTACCTATGGGATCCGTACTATATTGCTTCCTACTGGAGTCTCCAATTATAAGGCTCTGAGGTCACATTCTGCAGGTACAGTCAAATAAGACCTTTTTCTGTCCTTTATCTCTCCTCTCTCCCCGACTCTGCCCTGGAAGATATGGCAGCAGCATTGAGAGTGGGAAAGAAGATGAATGAGATGGAGAAGTAGTGAAAAAGCTGACTCATCTCTCTTCCCTTCACCACTCCAGGTTGCTGGCCCTATGTCAGTCCCAGGATGGGGAAAGAGGAAAAACTTTAAAATTTTGGTGTCAGCCTGACTGGGATATCTCAATATCTAAAAATGAGGTTTTTTTAAAAAATACTTGGAGGTACCCCTATAAAACTCTTGAGTCTACCTAAAATTTCACAAGGGAAAAGCTGGCGTGTATGTGTGTATTGGGTGCTGTAATTCCAGATTTAGAAAAATATGGTTGCTTCATTTTTTACACCCCAGTGAGCTTAGCTCATTTAATAAATCTACTACACATGCTTCAAGATTACAGTGAAGACAAATGAACTCTTACCAAGGGTCAAGTTTAGGGAATGCTACTGACAGAATGTGGCCTTGAAGGAATTACTTGATACTAAGTCATGAGAGATGACTTTACTTTGGGCTCCAAAACCTGGAGCCTTCATGGGATAGAGCAAACTCTGGGCATTGACAAAACTTTCAGGAGATAGTACCACTAGTGAGAGTATGGCATTTGAAGAGAGAGGCATTCTCCCAGAGACCTGAGGTTCCTAGGGTTGAGGAGGAAGGGAGCTGGAAGCAAAGTGATGAAAGCACTAATGATCTTAGAGAGAGGGACCTTGTTCTGGTCTCTCAATAGAGCATTGGGGAGGCAACTGAAGCCAGCATAGGCAGATGAGATCTGAGGGGGAAGCTCTATGTTCTGATTCCTGGGAAGGTCCTAGAGGGGCAGAAATGGCTGCATGGTATATTTAGACAGCCTGATAGATTCTGTTGTTTCCACATACTAGTGTTCACAGGGAAGTAAGCTTCCAGGCCTGATGACTGGGGGTGATAGGGTGGGGATGTCTCAGCTTATAACTAAGGGGACAGATGACTTTCTGATAAGTTTTTCATCCCAAACTGCCCTTACCATGCCTGAGCCCCACAGATGTTCTAAGAATTAAGCTATCTGAGTTTGGGTCTCCCCAAAAGCAGAGCTCAAGGCAGATTTGTGTGCAAATAGTTTATTTGGGAGGAGACGTCCAGAAGCAAAAGTGAGGGAGTGGAAAGAGTGAATCAGAGAAGGAGAAAAGACGATAAGGGGGCATGGATGAGCAAGTCACCATTGCGGCCAACTGGGGCTCAGTTTCTCTAGGGATTCTCTGAAGAGTGAGCCTCAAAATTTTCTTACCAGAGGACAGGGAGGCTGGACACCTCCCCATTGAGACAACAGAGCAGAGAGTCATGGCAGCACGTGTTTGTCCTGGGGCACCGTGGCAGCATGGGTGAGCCTGTCTCTACACTTGGGTGTAATCAAGTACATTGTAGGGAGGTTGCATGGAGCATCCCCAGGGTCTGCTCTGCAGCTCTGGGAAAGACAGAGGCAAACCACTGCCTGAATTTAAGTTTCCATCTCCCTGATGGAATGGGCTTGAGAGATAAATTAAGTTGAATAATAGAAGATTAAAGAAAGTTACATTGTACAGATGGTGATTTATATCTGTTTTATATAAAATATTAAGGTTGACTAATATCAGTTGGTATAATGGAAAGAATATACATTTTGGAGTTTAGCCAGCATGGGATTGGAATTGCTACCATTTACTAGCTGAGTGACTGGGAGTTTATCACCTCAGCTCTCAGACTTTCCATCCTGCATTTATCAGGTATGGTGACAATTTCCTCAAAGAGTTGTTAAGGGATTAACAATGACTCATATGAAAGCCCCAATGGTGGGTTCTTAACAGATGTCTTTATACTAAACCTTAGTTTCCTTTACATGGTGTTGGTCCACTTTTTCTTAACAGAATCTTTTTGTCATTACAAAAGTTGTTAGTAAAGATATTCCTTTAGGTACAGTTATAAATATATTTAAATGGGGTGAACCTCTGCTGGTGTCATTGTCCTCATACCTCTGGAGTCTGGGGCAGCCATACTGGAAAGCAGGTCACTCAAAGAGTGGAGGCAGAACTGCCTTGGGCTTCTTTCTCTCTGGCTATGACACATATTGCACTTGGGCTCAACTTCCCAATTGACCTCTGGGAATTAAGTATTTTTCTTTGGTGTTTGTTTTTGGGTTGGAATCAATATAGTAGAGGAGTTCCCTTCCTTCCTTCTTTCCAGCCTTTTTCCCTACAAGCTAATAAAGCCTAAAGCTTCCTCAGTTCCTTGCTACAAGTTGTGAGAAATGCATCTGTATTTGCAAATGCTGAATCAACTGCAGCTGGATAAAGCTGTGAGAGAGGCTATAAAAAGCAAGGAGGTGGCAGCCAGCCTGGTGCACAGCAGTCATTAAAAAATGGCTGACTCAGTGGAAAAATTCTGGCAGACAGAATGTCTGCTCTCTCAGAGAGGCTGGGCCAGGAGTGCTTTGTAGTCTTCAGTACTGACAGCAAGGTGTGGATTGTTGCACAGGGGCCTCTGCTGTGGGCTTCTTTGTCCCCACCCCCACCAAGGTTCCAAGCATAGTGGTCTTTGCTCCAGTGGGTAGCACTCACCTTGGGGGCACCTAGATTGATGTATAGTATCTGAGCACACTCAAAACTCTCAATAGCCCCCTTCTCATTCACAGTGGAAGCCTCAGTCATGCCATGAAAATTCCTGGAAACCCAGCTCTAGTACCTGGCAAGGCATCATTTCTAATTTCTCTCCTGAACTCATTTAGTCTGGTTTGGTGTCCTCAGTTTCTCTTCCAGCTGGAGTCTGTTTTCTAATTTCTTCTGGCTGAATATCTGTTTGGCTTTTGTGTTTTCTTTTAACTTCTTCATGTTTTCTTTTAAGTGAACTAGTCTTGCTTTGAATTGAGAGTTTATCCCAATCTATCACCACGTGTATCGGTCAGTTTTTATTGCAGAAAATGCAACGTAACAAACAATACATGTCTATTGCTTTTGCTCAGCTTGTGGGTTAGCTGTGAGTTGCCCTGCAGCTCTTTCTTCTGGTACCAGAGATTCTGGGGAGCCTGCTCCTCTCATGGCAGATGACAAAAGGGTCAAGAGCCAAGACAAATGAAACAAGTGCATTTCGAGCCTCTGCTCACTTGATTTTCACTGACATTCCATTGGCAAAGCAAGTCACAAGGGCCACACCCATTGTCATCAGGGTGGAAATATATACCCTGTCTCATCTAGTGGGAAGGACTGCAGAATCATATGACAGAGGACATGGGTACATAATGCTCTGGTAGGGAGAAGAGTTGGGAACAGTAATCCAATTTACCACACATTTCCAGATCCTGAGTTCTAGGAAGCCTCTTCTCTGGGAGAGCCAAACATCTAACTTTCAAGGAGATGCATTTCCCTTTGGTTCATGAATCAGCTTTCAGCAAATTGCAAAAAAAAGTCTCTTTGGCCACATCAATAATCAAAAGTTCTCCTTCTTCTGGGTTAGTACAGACCCTAGTCTGGGTACTTAGCTTGGCAAGCAGAGGATGCTCTGGACTTCAGCCCTACTTGATCCCTAGGTGAAGACCCTTGTGTACGAAATAACCTGCAGATCTGTGTGCTGTGACCCTGTTGCACTGAGGGAGTGGCTCAGGGGGTCAGGAAAACCTCTTTTTGTCAATATGTACACCAAGCTATGGAGGTTGCGGCAGTTTGGGGTAGTTGTCTTTTTTTATTTTCTTTGTTGTCATCCAACTCAAAAAGCTAGTTTCTTTTTGACTACACTTTCAGAAAAGTATTGAGGATTTTTTCTTCCCAGAAGTAGCTTTTTCAGCCAACGACATAGGCCAAAGCCAATGCCAAGGAAATGAAAATGGTTATGATGCATTCATAATTGTAGAGTAGCACACATATGCCTTTGAAGAAAGGCCTTTTTCTTTCCCCAGGAATGACCGTACAACCTGCAATTACATTCACATTCCAACATCAGAGGAAGCACCACACCTCTTTGGACAACAGTAATAGCCAATTCTGATGCTACAGGCCCTTGAGTGAAATGGTCTACTTTGACCAGCTCTGCAGTGCAAATAAAGTGGGGGTGTACTTTCCACTGTCTTATAGTTTCTAGAGTGGCCAGATGTGGGAGCATGCCTTCATACTTCTTAATTATCAGAACTGTAAAAGATGTATTAAACTCCAGAGTCCCCATCAGCATGGCTTCATTTGGAGCTTAGATGCAAGACCCAGGCTTTAGTAGATGGAATTATTGGCTCTAAATTCTTTACTGAGCCCTACATCCTCACCATTGCTATGGCCTCATTGTGAGCGGAGTGTAGCTGCCCACTCCTTGACTTAGGGCTTGGCTAAGTGACTTGCTGAGGTCATTGACCCTTGGGCAGATGTGAAGGTTTACCAGAACTAAGCCTAAACTTTAAGAGGCCTCAGATTTTTCTTCTTTTTCTCTTGTGCCTTGGAGAAGACCCTCTTCTGGGGAGTGTGTTCTTATTAGCCTGGAATGAATACATTGGAATAATATGAGATGAACATCAGTGAGAGCCCAGACCAGCTACATCTGTGGCCTGAAGTAGAGCTGCCCAGCCGAGCCCAGCCTCAATTACCAACTGCCAATTCACCTGCAGACCCACAGACCCACAGACCCACAGATAGGAGAGTGAAATTGAATAATTAATGCTAAACTTTGGGGTTGTTTGTTATACAGCATTACTGCAGCAACAGTTAACTGATACACTCATTTTCTAATAGAATGTCAAAGCATATTGATTGACCTTGGACACCAGACATGACTGGGGTATAGGAAGCACACCAGTAAAGAGGCCATTCTCTTTTTGACTTTAGGGTTGGGATCTGCATGAAGGAGAAAGTGTGACTCAATTAAAATGCAATTAAGATCCTTGTCCATCGTCTCCCTTTTATCTACTGTCCTCATTATCCTGGTTCCTTTCCTTCTTATCCTGGAAGTGTTGCTGCTATTGCATGCTGATGAGCTTGTCTGTGGCCTAACTTCTAAACTAGAGATGTCTGGGTAATTAATTTGGATTTAAGCTCTTTCTGTCCAGCTCTTGATAGACCCATTGAATTTCTCCTGGGCATGGTTTGGGTGCTCAGAGGTCAAGAGTCATTTAGTACCTGTCTATCTAAAATCAGTCTCAAAGTGAGTTTCGAAAAATGTATGAAAATGTAGGATTGTATCAAGTGGCTTGGCTTACTCTTGGGAAGCCCCCAAATGCTATGAAGTTTTTGCATTTAATCTCTACAATTTGGCCACAGAGCAATATTCCCTCACGAAAGTGTAGAATATTTGCTGGGCATCAGGGCTGGTTGGAGCTCAGGCAGAATATGGGCTCATTGATACAAGGTCCTCATTGTAGTAAGGTGATGAGCAGGTGGAAATAAAAATGCAATTCCAAAACTCAAGTGTGGAATGAACTCAAGAAACAATAACCCAAGTTTTACATTTCACTGTTTTTGAATGTGCAATGGCTTTCCAACTTTTTATACTTTTTTGCCTTCTTTCTACCCTATATGAATCTCCTCTGAGGTCTTATCTCTCAACCCTAATCATCAGAGTTGAGTGAAACCATCCTCACAGTGAAATCCTGTGGTGCCTACAATGCTGGCTTTAAATTATTTTTGCTGTGTCCCATAGTAGGAAATGCAATTTTCATCACTTCCTAACACACACATTTTTATATAAGCCTTAAGTTTTATTTTCTGTTTTATTCTGGGTTCACCCAGAATCAGACCTTGAGACAAGGATTCCTGTGCAGGTGATTTCTTTGGGAGATGATGCCAGGAAAGAACACTAGGAGAGTAGAGAAGTGAACCAGGAGGGGGAGGGAAGACATTAAAGGATGTGTTATTAACAGTAGCTTAATCTCACTGGGGAACACTAGGGAATAAAGTATGTGGTAGCCAACTTTCAAGTTGTCCCCCCCCCAGCCCCCTCGCCACTGGTCCTTGCCTCCTGGTATTTATGCTGTTTTGTAATTCCCATGCATACTGAATTATGTGTGTGGCCCATGTGTCCAACAGAATATGGCAGAAATGATGTGGCAGGAAGCCTCTGTGATGGCCCCCACATCCTGGCAGTCATGACCTGTGAAATCCCTTCTCCTGGAGTATGGGCTGGGTCTAGTGACTCACTTCTAGCCAACAGAATGCAGCAAAAGTGACGGGATGTTACTTCTGAGTTCGATTATGTAAAGGCTGTGGCTTTCTCCTTGCTTGGTCTCTTTTTCATTAGCTCTGAGGGATGCCAGCTGCCATACTGTGAGCTGTCCTATAGAGAGACCCACAGGTTAAGGGACTGATGTCTGCAGCCAACATCCAGTGAAGACCTGAACTCTTCCAACAGTCATGAGAGTGAGGTTGAGAGCAGATCTTTCTCCAGTTGAGCCATCAGATAATCACCGCCCCAGCTGACACCTTAATTACAGTCTTGAAAGAGTCCAAGTTCCAGACCTTCAGCCAAGCCACGCCCAGATTTCTGACCCACAGAAACTGTGGATATTTGCTTTTTTAAGCTGCTAAGTTTTGAGGTAATTTGTTGTGCAGCAACAGGTAACTAATGCAGCATCTTGAGTCTTGATGCTAGATCACGAGACACTACATTTCCACTTGGGTCTCTCTTTCTTTTGCACTACTGTCCCTGGGGGAAACCAGCCACATATTGGGGGGATACTTAAGCAGCTTAATGAAGAGTTCTCTGTGGTGATGAACTGAGGTTTCCTGCCAACAGTCAGCACCAACATACTGGATATGTGAGTGAGCCATCTGGAAAGCAGGCCACTTAACCTAGGTCAAACCTTCAGTTGACTGCAACCCCAGCTGACATCTTGACTTTATCTCAGGAGCAACCTGGAGCCAGAACCACCTTATTAAGCTGCTCCTGAATTCCTGTCCCACATAAACTGTGATATAATAGGTAACATAATAAGTAATAATAAAATGTTATTATTGTTTTAAGCTGCTATGTTTTGTGGGTAAATTCTCACGCAGCAAAAGATAACTAATACAGTGTAGAACAAACAACTCAGAGTTATTTTGTCCAAAGGATAACGAAACTGGAGGAGGGCTGCTTCTACAGAGCCAAAATTTTCCAGCATCTTTTGGGGGGCAGACAGGATTTCAATGGTCCTCAGGCAAAGAGATGCAGGTGCTGGCAGTGGGAAGTCAGGCCTGTGATGACTGGAAGATAAAGGAAAGGGGATATGAGTACAGGTGCTCACAGGGGCTGCTAAACTCTAAAACTCAACTTACCTCTCATATGCATTATTTCCCTTCCCCAGGGTCTGCTTGGAACATCTGTTCCTTCTTCAGGGCCCAGTCCCTCCAGGATATTGTCACTGGAAGAAGGGAGAGGGAAAGGACAAGCATCTCTTTACCTAAGTACCCATCTGTAGTGTTGTATTTGCTGGGTATTGTCTTTTGAGCCAACTCTGACTGCTGGTTGTTGATATTCTCTGTGACAGGTGTTTAAAAGCTAGGCTTTCTTTTGTGGTGCTTGTCTAATCCTTTGAACAGCACCGTGGTAATTCCCAGATGGGAACTGACCTCTTCCACCTTTACTCAGCTTCTACTACTGGGATCTACTCTACAGCATCCAGCTGCCTGCATGCCTTTGCCCAGTGGGCAGCTGGTCCTGTTGGGTGTAGTATAGGAAAGGCAAATCAAGTCTAGCTACTTTCTGTAGTGTCCACTTGACCTTTGGGGTCTTACATTATCAGCCTTAACAAACAGCTGAGGTGTAAGTTGTTCCTGGCTCTCCTCCTCTGCTCTGTGTTCCCTGCTCAGGTGGACACAGGACATCCTTGGGGGATGAAGTGTCCATCTCTCCAACTTGCAGGAATCTCAGGTCTTTACCACCGATTCTTGGCACTTTCTCACTTGACTTTGAGGTGGCAAGAACATTCACACCCGTTGGGAGGAAATCGCTTCTCACATCCAACACTACCTTCCTTGTATTGGCAGCTCAGCTGTGGGTCCTAACTTCTGTTTTTGGAGTTCACCCAGCACCCTGTAATGCAAATAAAATGCCTTCCACAATGCTTTCCAGTACTCCACAAATGTGCATTTCCTTCCTCTCCTCAGCGTTGACAATGGAGGATGCACCAATGTGTTGGTCTGAAGACATGATTCAAAATAAACATAGGTCCAGGAGAGAGAGAAAGAGAAGGAGAAAGAGGGAGAAGGAGAAAGAGGGAGAAGGAGAGGAAAGGAGAGAGGGACTTAGTTCATGCATTTCTGGCTTCTAGTGCAGAGCCTAGCATGGACTGGATGTTGTAGGAATTCATTGAAAGGATGAAAAACAGAGCCCCTATAGGAAATTTTTCCACAGAAAGCAAAGACATGGAGGCACAGAGGTCCACAGCATTGCCTTCAGGTGCTTGTGAGGGAATATGAGGTGGTGGCCGCACCCTGTTCATCAGTGGCTGCCCCACCCCTCCCACTCCTCCAGTCCAGGGGCCTTTCCTTCCCAGCTGGGCTTCTTCTTAGGCACTAAGCTGCTGCTACCCGCCATGTGACTTCTTTTTTTTGTAAAATGTGTCCAGACCTTCACCATGTGCTCTCTGCTTTCCAAAGGCTGCCCTGACTCCCTCCCCCTTCCCTTTCTTCCTTCCTTTCTTGTTCCCTCCATATATTTCTGTATCTACTACAAAGGTCAGAAAAACAAATCAATGACGAGAAGGACCCAATAATCCTGAGACCTGACTCTGGGAAGGGAGGTGGGGAGAGAAGCCGCTCAATAAAATGAAAGAGAATTTAAAAATTCCCTGAACAAGGCACAGCAGGGGGTCGCGATCAAAGGACCAGGGAGCTTTGGTGCTGTGTGCGTGGGCTGGATGCTCTGAGCCTGGGGGAGAGACGTGCTGCCGGGCCTTATCCCCCTCCCCACCTCCTTCCCATCACATTCATGCACACACACACTCCTTGGACCACCTGGCTGCTAAGGAATGACCTGGTGATGGATGTACGGAGTCTGCGAGTTTCAGAGAAGGCATTGGTAACCCACTCAGCATCCCAGCAGTGGGCTCATGTGCCAAGACTGTGTCCAAGACCCCCACCCACTAACAGAGAGGTCAAATGTCCTTTGAGGGAAGACAAGAGTACATTGGTAGTGAATGAAGAACAGGATGTTCTGAGCCTTCCCTGGCTTTGTTTGAATCAACCTAGGAAAAGGGTAAGAAAATCAAAACCCATTGGCTGTAGAGAGCTGAATCATTATTATTATTATTTTTACCGTATTATTTGTTTTATAAAAGTGTCAGGTGACATTACGAAAGAAAACCCTACAAAACGTCTTAGGGGAAAAATTTATTAATCAGTCCTGCCCCACTCCCTCCCACCTTATTTTCTCCAGTAGTCCATTCCTTATCTTCTCCAGTAGCTACTTATTTTCTCTAGTAGCATCTAGACCATTTAATGCATTTGTGTGTGCTTTGTTTTTTTGTTTTGGGTGCATGGGCTGGGAATTGAATCCAAGTCTTCTGAATGGCAGATGAGCATTCTACCACTGAACCACCTGAATACCCTCTATATATGTTTTTAATGGGAACCTACTGTAATACTGTTATCATATGGGGCTTTTCACTTAAAAGTAAATGGGGGCGGGCCGCGGTGGCTCAGCGGGCAAGGTGCTTGCCTGCTATGCCGGAGGACCTCGGTTCGATTCCCGGCCCCAGCCCATGTAACAAAAACGGAGAAACAAAATACAATAAAACAAGAAAATGTTTAAAAGATGTTTCCCTTTCTTCCTCCCTTCCTTCCTTCTATCCTTCCTTCCTTCTCTCTGTCTTTCCTTTAAAAAAAAAAAAAAAAAAAAGTAAATGGGTACCTTCCTATGTAAGTACAAATTAATCTACCTCTTTCTTTGAATGGATGAAGGGTAATTCATGTGATATATGTACAAAATGTATTTAGCCTCCCCTATATTGTAGACATTTTAATTGTTTCCAAATATTTACCATGGCCAAAAATGCTGCCATAATATCCTTATACACATGCCTCTGTATAATTCAGCAGTTTTTTTTTTTCCTTTATCAGAGAAGTTCTGGGTTTACAGAACAATCAGGCATAAAATGCAAGCTTCCCATGTGATTAACACCTTGCATTGATGTGTAACATTTGTTACAAGTGATGAAAGCAATTTTTGTAATGGTAATATTAACTAGAGTCCATGGTTTAACTTAGTGTTCACTGTGTAGTGCAGTTCTGTGAATTTTTAAAAAAATTTTTATTCTGTTACTATATATATATAGTACAACATTTCCTCTTTTAACCGTATTCAGATATATTTTCCAGTCCTGTTAATTACGTTCATAATGTTGGGTTTCTATTCTATTTTAGGAGGGCCAGTGATGAGATAGATCCAGGGGCAGATTGGCTGAGCTCCAATCAAGCCATCACTCCTTATTGGCTGGGTGATCTTGGACAAATGACTGAGTCTCAGTTTCCCCATATGCAAAATGGGGTCAATAAATGTATTTCCTTTTTTCACAGAGTGGTTCTTCAAATATTTAAAGACAGATTTTCTCCTTCAAGCTCAACGGCCTCTGTTCTTTTCACAATTATTCACATAACATGACATCCAAAGATTGAAAAATGTTTTGAGCAAGGATAGCATTGTCAGAATTAAGACAGAAGCTCTCCACTTTGGGGAAACTCACTTGGATGTATACATTTGCTATAGCTTGTTTGGTATCAAGTGACTCATCACATTGTATTATGCTTATTGTACGCAAATGTAGAAAATCTGTAGATCTCCATATATTCATAAGTGGAGAAGCAATATATATGCATTCTTGAGTTTGTGTGTGTGAGTGTGTCTGTGTGTAGTTTGTGTGTGTGTGTGTGTCTGTGTGTATGGGTGCATGCGATTCTTTTCCTGCTTATTTCCAAAGGGCTTTGCAGTGGCTTGCTGATCTGAAACAGAATAAAAGACAAGTCACATAATAATAAATTGTAATGATAAATTGTTTAATATATTATTAGAAGGATGCAGAAGTAGATAATTTCAGATTTCTGAACTGAACAGGTTAATAAGAAACAGATAACAAATTGGGCTGTTTCTTGAAAGTTAACACTCTAAAGCAAACCCTTTTGGTTACGTTGTGCTTTGTTATTTGGCAAAATTTATTTTATTTCCTGCCCCTAACTATTTCTTACCTATAATAGGACAGAGAAATAGCAGCTAGATACAGGACAATGAGAAATTTTGATAGGTTTAGGGGTTGTATCTTTTTTATCACCTACCTTTCCTTTGTCTTTTTTCTTATCTCAACAGCAACAGAGACAGAAATAAATGCTTATATTTGTAAGCTATTTTCCACATTCTTCTTCAAACAGCTCTGCTTGTGGCATGAATGCTACTCTTCACATAAACTGAAGCTGCAGAGAGGTTAAGAGTGCCTTGCCCCTTGTATGGTTACACCACATGTGTTAATCCATTCTCTTATGGATGAACATTTTGGTTGTTTCCACTTTGGGGCTTATGTAAATAAAGCTGCTTATGAACATTCCTGTACAGATCTTTTTTATAGACTAATGTTTTCATTTCTTGAGTAAATACTTGGGCTATAGAATAGGTAAATGTCTAAATTTGCTAGAAGCTAAAAAACAGTTTTTCATGGTGATTATTCCAGTTTGCACTCCCACCAATGGTGCACAAGAGTTCCAGTTTCTCCACATCCTCACACAATTCTTGATATCGTCAGTCTTTGTTTTTAGCTATTTCTAAGGGTGTGGAGTAGCATCTCATTGTGTGTTTTTGCATTTCTCTGATGACTAATGATGTTGAGCACCTTTTCATATGCTATTTGACTGTTTTGAATATCTTCCTCAGCCCCCAAAGAATGATACCAACACCTACACTAACATGGATTAATTCCAAACATATTTTGTTGAAGCAGAGACGCCAAACACAAGAAGTGCAGATTGTCTGATTCCATTTTTTAGGAAATGAAAGAGCAGACAAAACTAATATTCCATGATAGCAGTCAGGAAAGTGATTGCCAGGAGAGGAGAGTGTATTGACTGAAAGGGGAAGGAGAGAAGTCTCTGGGGGTAATAGGAGTATTGTTTATCTTGATCTAAGCAAAGATTATACAGGATTTCTCCTGGCTCTAGGAGCTCACCCTAGCCCTTTGCTGGAACACCTGTGTGTGCTCCTGGGCACAGGAACTGTCATACCTGACTCACCAACTCAAAAGGGGACTTGAGAAGGAAGCCTGGCAAAACACAGAACCACATTCTGTCTCCTCCCAAGTTTCTAGCT
Organism: Tamandua tetradactyla; assembly: GCF_023851605.1. Taxonomy (NCBI): domain Eukaryota; kingdom Metazoa; phylum Chordata; class Mammalia; order Pilosa; family Myrmecophagidae; genus Tamandua; species Tamandua tetradactyla. The sequence continues at coordinate 46,666,916 of NC_135341.1, read as the reverse complement.
TTTGGTTCAGCATACAACTAATCAAAGCCACTTTAGCCAGTTGTTCATTTGTGCATTGCACAAAGGTACCTGGCAGACAGCGAGAAAAGGGACTGGAATCCAAGTTGTGGTCCCTGACTGTTCAGTCCAAAGCAGCTGCCTTATCCTAATCAGTGCTCCAAGGCAGTAACCATTATCTAATTTTGTAGAAAAGTATCCTTTAAGCCAGCAATGGTCTTTTACCCATTCGTGAGCATAGCTTAGTTTGTTCCTACTGAAATGGCAGTTTCTGATAGCTTTGGTGGGAAGGCATCTTTTCCTAAAGACAGAAGCCTAATTTAGTTTGTTAGGCATCCTCCCTCCCTTCCATCCATCCATCCATCCATCCATCCATCCATCCATCCATCTGCCCAATCAATATATCCTGAGTACCTACACTAGTGCATACTGTGAGCTAGGCACCATACTACCTGCTAGGGATGTATATATTTTTTCTTCAAAGTTGGGAATGCAATGGAATTTTTGTTTTTATGGTTCTGATTCTGACTCCCCAGGACTCTGACATATCTCTGGCCAGGATGGTACAAGACATCTTTGATTTTCTATCTGGAGAGCACAGCTCTGCCCTTGGATATTATGTACAAGCTGAAGAAGGCTTCATGAGGCAGTGTTTTCTTGGCACCCTCCGTCCATACCTGCCTATGGTTAAGAAAGAGTCCTGCCTTCCTGGACTCATCTGTGCTGCTGCCTCCTTAAGTCTTTGGCCATCAGAGGAATACTTGGAAGGACTAGGGTAAAATACAGCCTCTTCTTCCAGTATAGACTCAATTAGAGGACAGTCCTGCATTCTGAATAGGAAAATAATTGGATGGGACACCATGATAATCAAAGTGATAATTCCTTACATTCGTATATAGCACTTGAACTGTTTCCAAATAATTTTCATATTAAATATTCCTATCACCCAACGATAAGGGAAAAGTAGATGTTATTAATGCACATAGGAACCCCCATTGGATCGACCAGCTAATCTCATTCTATGGCCTACTAATCAATCTTGGGTACTAATTTCTGGACTTTATGAAACCCCAGAAGAAGAGGAATGTTGCTCAGTTACCTTGAAATTAGCCATTAACCCTTAGCATCCCTTCACAAGCACTTCCAAACAGCTGATCTGGGAGCTAGAAATCTAGGGAGGTGATGGGGAGCTGGTAGCCCTCTCTCATGTGATATACTTGAGAAGCAGAGCAGGGAGAAAAGAAATAAAAGGCTGAGAGAGACAGTGACTCAATAAATGCTTCTTGCTGGGTCGACCACAGAGCCAAGAACAGAATTTTATATGATCAAAGAGTACAATTTTTTTTCCATAGCAACTGACCTCATGTTGCATTGTGGGATTTTTGTTTCAAAAGAAAGATTTCAGCTATTTTCTATTAATCCTTATATTATCTTCTAGGAATGGATGTTTTAGATGGATGTTTTAGAAATAAGATGATGTCAGTGAGCCAAAGATTTCACTTAAAGAAAAATGGTCCTGATTCTTGGCTGAGGCGTGTGTGTTAATTCCAGGTTGGCATGGGACAGGGGTTAACAAAGAAGGGCCATAGTTACAGTTGGAAAGTGGGAACAAGGGGGTCCTATTGGTTTCTCCTGCCACTCAGACTGGGAGGCCTGAGTGGGCTAGAATTGACTGAGACAGTATGAAACTAGATGATGCTTGAATTAAAAAAATGGTTGTCTTCATTACAGCGAGAAAGGACCTTAGAGTGGGGCAATTATGGAGACGTGAAACTCGAGCTGGAATAAAAGGTTGACTTGGCAGCTAGGTTGATAAGCAGGTGTCCAGGATGTAGGCAGCCATGGAGAAGGCATTGGAAAACTCTGAAGCCTCATGGTAGAGAGAACTCTTAAGCCTCTATATCATATAGTTGAGGTTTTAGACATGGTTCTCCCACTTAAGCTTTGTGACTTTGAGCAAATCAGTAACTCACTCTGAGCTACTAGATTAAATAAAATCATATACATTGAAGGAGCCTAACAGATTGCTTGGTGTATAATAGGCCTGAAACATACATTGGCTCCCTAAAGATGTTGTAGTAGTCAAAGTTGAATGAATCCAAACAACCACAGGCCAATTCTAGAACATTTGTATAAGAAGTAGTTAGATCTTTGCAATAAGCTGGCTTATGGCTTCTTTGCTATAAAGAATTGTGGATCCTTTGATTGAAGTAGGGACAAGGCTCTTCTGCATTGCTATTTCTCCCTAAATGGATACATGAAACACTTTCCTGGAACCAATATAGTTTCCAGCAACTCAAGTTTGAAAACCACTGATTAGATGATGTATAAGGTCAACTTCAATTCTGAGAGTCAAAGAATTTTATTATTATCAAATTTCTCCATGAGTTATCTGTTGCTTTGTCATCTCCTGAGGTCTCCTGGGTTTATTCTAGTACTGATAGCTTAGTTATATAGATACTGGGTCAGGATGTCAGATAACAAGGGGACAGACCAATCCAGCACTTTCTAGCAGAAGACTGTCATTGCAGTCAGCAACTTTATCAAGAAGGCTTAAATATGTATATGAATGAATAATTTTTGTTTTATTTTGTTGTCTAAGGCTTTTGAACAGAACCTTGGTAGAAGGCAAACATGGCCTGTAGTTGTATCCCTTTATAATGTGATTTTGCAATTCCTCTCACCAATATTTCCCACTCTTTGAATCTGCGATGGTCCTGTAACTTGTTTTGACCGATAGAATGTGGTGGAAGTGACACTGTGCCTGTTCTGACCTGCACCTCCACAGATCTCATAGATTTGCTTTCAACCTTTGGGAATCCTGACTAGCCGTGACATGTACAAGTCCAGGCTAGCCAGCCAGAGGATGGGAAATCATGCAGAGTAGAGATAAGCCATCCTAGCTGAGGCCATTGTAGATCATATAGTTCCAAGCCAACCTGGGACTCATCAGAGGCATGAGTGAGAGCAGACAAAACACTTAACTCATTTGAATTTTTTTAAGCCAATAAGTTTTTAAAAAAAAATTATAAAAATTTTTGGTTTACAGAAAAATCATGTAAAAAATGCAGCAGTCCCATATTCCTCCCTATTGTTAACACTTTGCTTTAGTGTGATAACTTTGTTACAATCGATAAAAGAATATTAAAATTGTACTGTTAACTATAGTCCATAGTTTACATTAAGATGTATTTTTCTGAATATACCACCCTATTATTAACACCTTGCATTGCAGTGGTACTTTTGTTATAATTCATGAAAGAACATTTTTATAATTGTACTATTAAGTATAGCCCATCATTTACACTAGGGTTCACTGTGTCGTGCAGTCCTATGTTTTATCCTTTAATTTTTATTGTAGTAACACATATATGACCTAAATCTTCCCCTTTTAGCTACATTCACTTATATAATTCAGAGCTGTTAATTGCACTCATAATATTGTGCTACCATTACCACTACCTACTACCAAAACTTTACAATCAAGCTAAATAAAAATTCTGTATAATAAAGCAATAGCTCTCCAGCCCCTACTCCCAGTCCAGACCCTGATTATCTCTATTCTAGATTCTAACTCTATGGGTTTGCTTATTCTAATTATTTTTTTATCAATGAGCTCAATACAATATTTGACCTTTTGTGTCTGGCTTATTTTACTCAGCATAATGTTGTCAAGTTTCATCTATGTTGTTGAATGTATCAAGACTTCATTTCTTTTTTTATTTTAATATTTTTGTTGTAAAAACTTAACATGCAAACATTCTTGACATGCAGACATTCCATACATAGTGTACAATCAGTGGCTCACAATAATATCACGTAGTTATGTATTCATCACCATGATCATTTTTTTGAACATTTGCATCACTCCAGCAAAAGAAAGAAAAACTCATACATACCATACCCCTTATCCCTCCCTCTCATTGACCACTTGTATCTCAATCTATTCAATTTATTTTAACCTTTGTTTCCCTATTATTTACTTATTTATTTTTAAATTGTATAATATAACACATATACAAAGCAAACAAAGAAAAAACAATAGTTTCAAAGTACTCTTCAAGTTGTTACAGGACAGATCCCAAATTTGTCATGGGCTACCATACCATCCTCTCAGATTTTTCCTTCTAGCTGCTCCAAAACATAGGAGGCTAGAAAAAATAAATATTTGTTTATCATCACAATCGTCTTTTTTCTTCTTTTTTTTGTGAAAAATACCATAGATACAAAAAAGCAATAATTTTAAAAGCACAGCACAATTAGTTGTAAAACATATTTCAGAGTTTGGTAGGAGCTACAATTCCACAATTTTAGGTTTGTACTTCTAGCTGCTCTAAGATACTGGAAACTAAAAGAAATAGCAATTTAACGATTCAGCAATCATATTCATTTGTTAAACCCTACCTTCTCTGTATAACTCTACCATCACTTTTGATCTTTCTATCCCATTCTTTAGGGGTATTTGGGCTATGGCCATTCTAACTTTTTCATGTTGGAAGGGGCTGTCACTAATATGGGGTAGGGAGATGGAACTAGCTGATGTTCTGGAGATGCTGGGCCCTCTAAGTTTCAGGACTTATCTGGTCCAGGGACCCATCTAGAGGTTGTAGGTTTCTGGAAAGTTACCCTAGTGCATGGAACATTTGTAGAATCTTTTATATTACCCTAAGTGTTCTGTATGATTGGCTGGAATGGTTTTGGGTGGGGTTTGGCAAGTTATGATAGGCAGCAATGTCTAACTGAAGCTTGGGTAAGAGTGACCTCTCAACTCTATTTGAACTCTCCCAGCCACTTTTACTTTATTAATTACACTTCTTTTTCCCTGTTTTGGTCAGGATGGAATTGTTGATCCTATGGTGCCAGGGCTGAACTCATCCCTGGGAGTCATCTCCCATGCTGCCAGGGAGACTTTTACCCCTGGATGTCATGTCCCACACAGGGGAGAGGGCAATGATTTCACTTGCAGAGTTGGGCTTAGGGAGAGTGAGGCCACATCTGAGCAAGAAAAGAGGTCCTCCATAAGTAACTCTTAGGCATGCCTATAGGTAGTCTAAGCTTCTCTAATACCTACATAAACTTCACAAGAGTAAGCCTCAGAATCAAGGGCTTGGCCTATTGATTCGGGTGTTCCTAATGTTTGTCACAGTATCTGGAGTCTCCCCATGGTAAAGTTTAATAGTTCCATATTTTTTCTCCCATCACTCAAGGGACTTTGCCAATACTTTTTGATTATTTGTTTTATATATTCTAGGATGTATCTAGGCATTATATTAAGGTATTCAGGATTAAAGGTCCTCATTTTTATTTTGGGCTCCCCATGTTTCAGTTGTTCAAATGAGTTATCCAGACAGGTGAGCTAAATTATGTACTACAGAAAATTTAGGTTCCAGACCAAACAAACTTTTCTTTCTTTGGTCTCAAAGAGTAGGTCCAGCTCTAAAATATAGACCAGTGTCTTCCTTACCCCTGTGCTCTGAATTACCCTAATCTCAACCTGTTTGGCTTCATTCTTATCTCTGAATACCAGGTTATAGTTATATAAAACCCCCTCTCAAAATCCAGAAATAAACGTATCTGATATAAGAGCTTACAATCAAGGCCCCTGTTTTCTTACCAGCATTTTCTAAAGGAGACCATACAATAGTTATTGTTTTGTTTCTGGCTTATTTTGCCTCACCAACGTCTCTCTGGTTCATTCACATCATTGCATACCTCACGACCTCGTGCCTTTTTGTAGCAACACAATCTTCGTTCATATGTTACACCATCATTCACCAACCTAGTTCTCAGTCAGTGTACCCTTCAGCAACCTGCTTTCATTTGGCATCATGTAGAGGGCCCAAAGTCCACAGTTCATCAACACTCTCAATTTTAGATAATTTCATTGTTCCCAAGAGAAAGATAACCAATAAATACACTCTCACCAATAGGAGATCTAAACCTCCCCTTAACTCTTGTCCCTCCCTCCATTATTTACACCTGCTGTTGCTGTGGTACTGCTGATGTAAAGTTCTCTAATACACAAAAGTGCTTTATTTCTATGAGATTCCATTTATCTACTTTTTCTTTCATTACTTGTGCTTTAGGAATAAAGGCTAAAAAACCACTGCCCGGCGTAAAGATACTTCCTTACATTTTCTTCTAAGAATTTTATAGTCCTGGCTCTTATATTAAGGTCTTTAATACATTTTGCGTTAATTTTTGTATATGATGTGAGATAGTCTTCTGTCATACATTTGCCTATGGATACCCAGTTCTCCCAGCACCATTTGTTGAAGACACTATTCTTTGTTAGTTAAGTGGACTTGACAGCCTTTTAAAAAAGCAATCTACCATAGATGTGAAGGTCTATCTTTGAACTCTTAATTTGATTCCATTGGTCTATAGATCTATCCTTGTTATAGTACCATGCTGTTTTGAGCACTTTTGCTTTGTAATAAACTTTAAAGTTAGGAAGTGTGAGTCCTCCAATTTGTTCTTCTTTTTTGGATGTCTTTGGCTATTCAGGGTCCTGCAGCTTTCCAAATAGATTTGATAATAGGCTTCTCTATTTCTGCAAAGTAGGCTGTTGGAATTTTGTTTGCAGTTGTGTTGAATCTGTAGAACGTTCTGAGTAGAATTGGCATCTTAATGATATTCTGTCTTCAAATCCATGACCATAGAATGCCGTTTGACTTGTTTAGATCTTCTTGGATTTCTTTTAGCAAAGTTGTATAGTTTTTTATATTAAAGTCCTCTATATCTTGCTTAAACACATTCCTAGATATTTGATTCTTAGTTGCTAATATAAATGAAATTTTTTTCCTGATTTCCTCCTCAGCTTGCTTATTACTAATGTATAGAAACATTGCTGATTTTTACAAGTTGATTGTAAAATAGTACCTTGTCATTTTGCTGAACTTGTATATAAGCTCTAGTAGCTTTGGTGTAGATTTTTTGAGGCTTTCTCATATAGGAACATGCCATCTGCAAATAGTGAAAGTTTTACTTTTTCCTTTCCAATTTACTAATTCTTTTATTTCTTTTTCTTGTCTAACTGCTCTGGCTAGAATTTTTAGTCAGTACTATGTTGAATAATAGTGGTAAAAGTGAGCATTTTTGTCTTGCTCCAGATCTAAGAGGGAAAGCTTTCAGTCTTTCACCATTGAGAATGATATTAGCTGATAATTTTTTAAAAGTATATTTTTATTGAGATATCTTCATATCTATTTTATTGAGATATCTCTGATATATCCCAGAGTAATTTGGACAGTAAACAAAGAAGTATTTGCAAAGTCCCCTTAGGGGACTGGGGAGAGAGGAGGAAATATCTGTTCATACATTAAGCTATACAAAATTGCAAGCCCTACTTCTCATTCTGGGCTCCCTGTGTTTGGTTTATTTAAATGATCTATCCAGACAGGTTGAGGTAGATTTTGTGCTACAGAAAACTTAGGTTCTGGATAAAATAAGCCTCTCTTCCTTTGGTCTAAGGAAGGTGAAGTTCTAAAATACAGACATTGTATTCCTTATCCCTGTGTTCTGATTTACCTTAGTTTCAACATGATCAGCTTCGTTCTTATTTCTATTATGACAGCTTTTGACTTGAAGCCTCTGTTGTCCGATAGTAGAATAACTACCCCAGGTCTTTTTTGTAGTATAACTACACACATCCTTTCACTTTCAAACCTTTTGGGTTTTAGGTGATTCTCTTGTAAACAACATATAGTTGGATCATCCCTTTAAAAAAAAATCTGTTCTGAAAATCTGTGTCTATTGAATGATGAGTTTAATCCATTAACTTTCAGTGTTATTACTGTAAAGGCCATTTTATCCTTTGTTTTTCATATGTCCTATCTTTTTTTTTTTTTTGCCCCTCTTTCCTTTTATTGCATCTTCCTTTTGTGTACAATTGGTCTTTTGTGATATATCTGACTGATCCCGTCCTCATTTTTCTTTCTGTACATTTAAAAAATTATTTTTTTTGTGGTTACCCTGCAGTTTATATTACACAATCTACTTTATAACCTACTAATTTGAAATGATACCAATTTAGCTTCTATAGCATGCACATCCTCTGTGCCTGTATCCCTCTGTTTCCTCTCTTCATGGTGTTTTCCTTCCCACATTATCTCTTCATATTTTATGGTCCATTCCCAGGACACATGCCTTTTCCTTGTTCAGTTGTATTCTGACTCTTATATAAAGTGCATAGTAGAGTATATATTGAGGACACAGTACTATTGACTGCATTTACCCTTTCAATTACCTTTACTGAAGATCTTCATTTCTTCCCACTACTCCAAGCCACTCTCACCTTGAATGGAAACCTTTTGAGCTGCAAAACTTCTGTTAGTAATTCTTGTAGGGCAGATCTTCTGATGATGAACTCTCTAAGTTTCTGTTCATGAATATATTAAACTCTCCCTCATTTTAGGAAGACAGTTTGCCAGAGAAAGAATTTTTGGCTGCAAATTGTTCTCTTTCAAGTACCTTAAATATATCATACTAGTACCTTCTTGCTTCCATGGTTTCTGACAAGAAATCAGAATTAATTCTTGTTGGGGACCCCTTTCATGTGACAGATCACTTTTGCTGCTTTCAGATCATCTCTTTATCTTTTGCTTTTGACATTCACATTAGTATACGTCTTAGAGTAGGTCTATTAGGATTTATTCTGTTTGGAATACATTGTTTCTCGGACATGCCTATTTATAGCTTTCATAAGAGTTGGGGAATTTTCAGCCATTATTTCCTGAAGTATTCTTTCTACCCCTTTTCCCTTCTCTTATCCTTCTGAGACACCTATGGCTCATGTTTGTGCACTTCGTACTGTCACTCAGATCTTTGAGATCTGCTCAAATTTTTCCCTAGTCTTTTCTCTGTCTGTTCTTCTGACTGTGTATTTTGATTCTCCTGTCTTCTAACTTACTGATGCTGTTCAAATCAATTCTGTATGCCTCTAGTGTATTTTAAATCCCCATTATTTTGCCTTTCATCTCCATAATTTCTGTTTTTTTTTATACTTTTGAATTCTTCATGCTCACACATTGTCTTCTTGATATCATTTAGCTCTATATCCATATTTTCCTTCATCTCCTTGAATTGGTTTAGAAGATTTATTTGAACGTCTTTGATTAGTTGTTCCAAATTCTATGTCTCATCTCAAGTTTTAATTTGCTCACCTGACTGAGCAATATCTTCCTGTTTCTTAGTATGGCTTGTAATTTTTTTACTGATGTCTGGGCATCTGATTATCTTGATGAGTTAACTCTGAATGTTTGTTGCTCCCCCTTGACTAGGGTTTTACTGTTGATTGGTCTTGTGTTAAGGCTCTTCTTTGATGCTTGGCCCAAATTACTCTGGACCTTTTCTTTTGGTGAAATATCTGTGTTATATACCTATTTTTGTATGTTAGTGGATTGTTGATTTTTTTCCATTTCTTTGAGTCATAGCAATAATAAATCAGGTTTAAGTTGAGAAATGGAAGAAGTCTGCTCTATTACCCTAAACTGTGCATATAGCTTAGAGAACCCAGAAAGGAAAGGCACCATTGTAAATCCATCTGGACATGTGGACTCAAAGAAACTCTTAATTTGCTCAAGGTCATATCCATAAAGATGTTCATGTGGCTTGGAACACAAAAAGCATTTAACAAATATTTACTGATTTTCTAATGAGGAAGGGAATGAATGCCAAATGCTGGAGCTTAGAAAATTTCTTTTAACACAGAATTTCTTTCAGTACTTGCTTCCTATCCTTATGAATGGTTCCATGGTAGGATTTTAGGTACTGGTTATCCAGGACTAAACTTCCTCCTGCTAACTTTCTGGAAGAGAATGCCAGAGGATGCTTAAGGCATGGACTTGTGCTCCAAAGATCCCTCCCACATTCCAGGTTTCCAGGGGATTCAGATAGAGCTAAATGGTGATGTCTATGGTCCCGAAATGTATTCTCCCAAATCCCACTTGGTCCTTCAGGTTACTACAACAGAAGAGAGTGAAATAGGAGAGAAAGGAAAATTTTAACCTCAGGCCTGTTCTGTGAATTCTAGAGCCTTTCTTCTCCCCCATGCCAAAACCACTTCTAGGAAAGATTCTGTTGTCTGAAAAACCTCTTGGTTTGGGTTATTCAGTGACAGACCCTGAGAAAAAGAGTTGTGTACAAGCAGTTTGTTTAGGAAGTGAAGGCAAAAGGAAAAGTAGGTCAAACAAAGGGAGGAATCTAATATAGAGTGCACTGGCACTCCAGCTACTGCTGTGGGAAGCTGGTGCCTAATCCCTTTGGAAAGACTCTGGAAGCCAATGCTGTTACACATTATTCAGAATTATTCCACCCAAGGGGTGAGAAAGTGTCCGCGACTTCTCGCTCAGCGTCAAGCCCCCGGCCGGCGGGTGAGACAATGAGGAGAGACAGAGAGACGCAGACAAATCCGCGCTGGTGAGAAACACAGGTCCAAGACACGTAGCAGTTGTAAGCACAGACCTTTACTGGAGTTAAGCTTGCATTCTCTGTTACAGGTTCCGCGCGGGCGAAATTTCCCGCGGGGGAACAACCTCTATGCGGCCGTCAGGCACGGCTCCCTGTGGGTCGTCTCCACCCACCCCGTCCGGGTAACCTCTTATATACTGTGCCCAAACCCAATAGGTTAGTGCCACGTATACAGAGGTGATTGGAAGATAGGGTTGGTGGGCGTGTGCGTCATTTGCGGAAGCAGGATGTGAGCGCCATCTTGGCTCACTCGATGGGCGGGGGGAACTCTAGAGCAGGCTGCAGCGTGTCCACTAGGCCAAACCCGGAAAGCGGCTCTCTACAAGAAAGCTGGGATATTGAAATGCTCTGCTTTTGGGATGTTAATTCCCCAACTCTTCTGGCCTACTGTGTGGGTTGAAAAGCAGGAACAGGAGAAGACCTTCAGGCAAAGAGATGCAAGAGTCAGCAGCTGAGAGAAGGGCCAGAGGGCTCTGAGGTAGTCGGGATGAGGGGATGTGGGTGAGCACTGACATCTTCAGCCCCAGCCACGTATACTTTAGCACTGTCTTCAGTCTGATCCTGTCCCCGTTCCTCTTTTCCATTTTCCTCCCTGCAGCCAGAAGGACCTTTCTAAGATGATGATCAGATCTATTCACTTTCTGCACTGAAGATGAAGCACCAACTCTTAGCAATGTTCACAAGGCCTGGGGGATCCACCTCTGCTTCTTTCTCCAGCTTCTCTCCTTACAACCATTTCCTATCCTCACAGGTTACAAACACCCAGAGATACCTGCGGCTCCCTGGGTGCTCTACATGTCTGCAGCACTCCTGCTGCCCTGGCCTCTGCTGCCCCTCACCTCCTCACTCTGTGCTCATCTACCTGACGTCCTGCCTGCTCTGGCTGGGAGCACCTGCTGGGTCGGGCCAGGAGCAAGTGGTTTCTGTATGCAAAGCCCCAGGTGTCCGGCATGCAGGAGGCCCTCAAGCCTGGCCTGCTGAATGGATACGTGAATTTAAAGAAGGCTTTGGGAAAGGTATTTTGAGAAGGGAATAAATAAGCATTTGCTAAGCATCTATGAGAAGAGAGGAACTATATGTTCATTACCTCATTTAATCCTTATAGCAATCTCTTATATTTCCACTTAAAACAAAAAGAAAAAAAAAGGAAAGTGGGGAAAACAGGTCACTGACCCTCCCAGAACCACTCAGATGTTAAGTGTTGTGGCCAGGATGCAAATGCTGGTCTCCCTGGTGTGAAAGCCATGCCTGCACTTCTTCATAGCACCAGTTTGCTTGTGATAAACTGCTCTGTTTCTACACTCAAGCTCAGCATTTTAGATGTGAGTCTTTAATTCTGGCGTATTTGTTTTTATTTAATTTTTTTCCCTAGAAACTCAGTGACTCTCCGCCCAAATTGCTTCCCCCTCCCTGGGACAGAATCGCCACACTGGGCTGGGAACGGCGGCGGGTATGGTGAGCCCTTGCCCTGCCCCTCTTCCTCCTCTGCACACCATCTTCCCTAGAGTTGCTTGTGCAACACCGGGAACCTCTCTTAGTTCCGAACGTCAGCGTTTCTGTTATCACATACTATCTGTGCCACGTCTCCCTGGGACAAAATGCTTATTAGAATCCTCCAGAAGCCCACTTATCAAGCGTCCCACACCAGAGAGTTTCCAGCTTTCCGGCAACAAGCCCCTTTCCATCAGCCTGAGATGAAATTAACCTCCCAAAGGACCCTATGCAGCCTTTATGAACCAATCAAAATTGGTTCCACATTGAATTTCCATGGGCTGTATTTTATTTTCCCTCCAAATCTTATGGCTGTTGCATTAGGCACCAGCCCCCTCAAGTTGCTTAGAAACTGCTTTGAGTCAGCGGGCTCATTCAGGTCCCCACATGCAGGCAGAGTGATAAGCACCACTAGTTACTTTTTAAAAATATAGACACGTAATTAAGGAAAATGTTCTGATGTCTGCAAAGTCCGGCTGGTAACAAACAACCAGTGAGAAAGGCTTCACAGTGGAACAAAGCTGGGGATTTCAATAAGGAAATGAATAAATAAGACCCCCATTCACTCCTCTCTTTGTAAACTTAGGGTTAGCGCCAAGTTTAGGTGACTCCCCCTTTTTTTTTTTCCTTTCAATCCAGATTCTACTCAGGCCCTGCCCAATCCTTCAGAGATGAAGATGTTTCTCAAGGGGGAAGTACTTCCCACCCCAGGTCTTAACTATTTTGAAAGAGAAAAAGAAAGGGAAAAGAGAAGATGCAGGCTGGTAGTGGGTATCTGTGGTGTTTGCTAGCCCAGCCTCAATGCTCCCTTCTTCTGCTAACACCACTTTAATTTTGCATTTGGGAATCACCTCTCCCCTGTTCTCAGTCTTGTGGCTTGTGGGGAAGACTCCATTCACTTGGCTGCAGGGAGCTGCTGCATGACTCAGGCCTGGCTAGGGGAGTTGGTTCAGGCCTGGAAGCATGCCCCACACTGGTCCTGGGAGTCAGTCCTGGGACTTGGTGGGAACTCTGGGGGAAAGTGGTGTTTTTCTGCTGGAGATGCAATCCTGCTAGGCTAGACACTTGGTTCTGCCAGTGGTCATTGTTATTACCATGTGATACCTTCTAGGAAGGAAGCCAAAATAAAGACAGCAAAGTTAAGAGATGGAGACAACACTGTTGGAGCCACCAGAGCCAGCCTTTCCAGTTAAATGCGTCAGTAAATTTCCTCTCTCCCTCCGTGTTTTCACTTGAGCCAGACAACTTGGGTTTTTGTCATTTGCAACCAAAATGTCCAGGAAATTGATTTTGCCAATCCCTCACTCCTTCCACCAAAGATCTGCCTCCTGCCTTAGAGGTAATGCCAGGATATAAAGACTTTGCTTAATGTAGTCCCATTAAATGTCTTGATACCCACTGGTACACATAGGACTCCTTCCTAGGGAGAGTGGGTGTAGGGCAAGCAGATGTGTGGTCAACAACTAGAGAAGGGGAAAGAAGTCTCGGAATTCCCTTTGAAGTCAGCAGAAGTGTGCATTATAGTTCACGCATGTAGGGGCTGAGGGGAAACATCAGACGTGGATTCTTAAACTCCAGGAACTTGGCTATTGAGAAGGGGTGGCAGGACCCAGGTGTGGATAAAGTTAAAGATGTAAATCCTTAATACAAACCCAACTGGAGGCCTAAATGGTCAGGGTAGAGAGACATGTCGACTACCAGAAAGGCAGACGTCCCAGAGCTGCAGGCTCAGAGAGTCAGAGTGGTCAGCGGAGGGGAAGGCAGAGACACAGTCTCAGCCCAAGAATGACGGTTGGAACCAGTGCAAAGATGAGGCACTGCCCAGGCCTTGAAATCCATGCCTCCACTTCCAGGTGGGAGGGTCCTTCTATTGAATTCTTGTCCTCTCCTCGTCACTCCTCCTTCCTCTTTTCTTCTCCTGCACTTTCTCCCTTCCCCAAAGCTACCAGGAGAGAGGGGACAAGTGGGAAGGTGTAGCTGTGGGGAATCATTTCTGCCTGGTCCTCCGCCCCTGGGAGGACAGTAGAGTTCGAAAGGGCTTTGACTTACATCAGGGCAGAAGTAGGTTAGACTGAAGGAAGAACCAAGCAGGGCACCTAAAAGGGCTCACATCGGTTGCCAAGGCAACATCTTGACTCTTAACCTGGAGAAATTTTAAAATAGGTCACACATTACTTTTTTTGGTAGATTGGGCATCCTGCCAGGAACGATGATGAGGCCTGCAAAAGACTCAGGATGAGAGGTCAAATTCTGTCAAATCACAGATTTCCTTTACAGAAATCTGTTCAAAAGGAAACTCTCTCTCATCAGCTGGGCTGTTCTTATCTGCGACCTGCTTGCACGGCCTGGGAAGGAGATGTGGTGTTCCTGGTGGCGGAGGGGTCTTTGTGGTGATGGTTGTTTTGACATGTCCCTCTCAGGGGATTAAAAACTCCGGAAATGCATCACTTGGGTATATCTCTTCTTCCTTCACCTCAGGAGCCAGTGCTTCTTTGTTGCTTTCCTTCCAGTGCTGGAGCCTAGTCCCTTCATCTTCTGTTTTTAGCTCTTTAGGATTTTGGATCCAGGTTTGACTCTCAGATCTGCCTTTTATCAACCATGAGATGCAATGAAGCTACAGGAACTCTTGGAGCATTAGTGCCTAGTCTTAAAAATTGGGGAGCTAATCACATACCTAGAAGCAATGGGGAAGAGAGGAGATGAGACAGTGTGGGGAAATAGCGCAGCCCTGTATTTGGTACAGAGCAGAAATGTAGACATTGCCAGCTTCCTTCATAAGTACAGTGTTTTCATTACCTTTAGAGGGGGTTACTGAACTCAGAACAGTTACATCACTTGAGGATTTGGTCCCAGCTCAAACTCCCTTAGGCAGAGATGTCTTCCCTAAAATCTCACCTCATGCTTATCTCACTTTATACTTTTTCAGGGCCTCTCCATCATTTATTCCCCTTTCTAATTTGAACTTATGTATGGTAATTTGATTAATATCTGCTTCTGCAGTGAGAACAGAAAGGCAGGGAACTTGTCTGCTATATTCACCACTGTATTCCCAGTGCCTAGCACACAGGATGGTTCAGAAAATATTGAATGAACAAATGAATGATCAGGAACCATGCTTGGTAGTTGCTATGTCTTTGCTTAATAAGAGATGAGGGGTATGAAGACATTGCTTTCTAGTAAGTGTAATTTCTCTAGGAGAAAAAAATCTGCAAACACCAGCCAATATGATATATATATATATATATATATGTATAAATTATCAAACAAGTTCTTGGTGATAAAAAAGCGTGTAACTCCTAGAATTAAACAGTCTGTTGAATTCTGCTTTAGTTTATTTTAGATTAATGAAACAACCTTCAAAACTACATCTGTTGCTTCCACTTGCTGGATTCCATGAGCTAGATTATATCTGTGTTACTGTAGGTTCTTGGCAGAGGCATTTCAGTGCAAAATCTATCCATCATGGTTACCCCTTTAATTAATGCTTTTGTTTCTCTTTTCCCTCCTACTGGCTGTGGCATGTTTGTCCCTTGCACCATCCTGCTTGTGCTCCTTGGGCTTGGGAGCAGTAATAGCCACATTGTATCCTTATGGCCAAATGTGCATGGGTGTGGGTAGATAGAATTAAGTGGGTAATCTGCGCTTGTTTCCTAGGGAATAAAGAAGCCATCCCTGTGGAAATGAGTGCTGGAATTAGAGTCAGATGGGTCAGGGAAAGAACACATAGTTGATCAATGAAGGGCTCACTGGTCATTCAGCAGAAGATAAATTAAACAGAGAAAGTCTGAGGGTAACACTGAAGAAAGCATCAGAAATGGTCAATGGGAAAAGGTTGCAATTCTTTGATTTCTGTACTAGGCCATATGGGATCTCGGGGAACATGAGTTCTCCAACAAGCTCTTTGGCTTCACCTTTGTGAGGTTTCCAACTGGAGCTGAGCTTCTTTAGGGCTTGTGCTGGTTTGAATCCACTGTGCATGCCAGAAAAGCCATGTTCTTTAATCCTCATTCAGTATTGCTGGGTGAGATCTTTTTATTGTTTCCATGGAGATGTAACCTACCCAATATAGGTGGTAACTTTGGATTAGATGGTTTCCCCATTAAATAGGGAATAATGTCTGCCTGGCTGCCAGAGGGTGGTGCTGATACTCAAATGAAGTGATGTGTAGGGAAGACCCAAAGAGGCTGTTGTGGTTCAGAACTGGAGCTCTGGACTCAGAGCATTTGGGTTCAATTCCTAGCTCCATCTTTTATTCATTCAGTGACCTTGGAGAGATGTCTAACCTCTTGAGAAGACCTTAGTTTATTCAGTTGCAAAATGAGAAAGATAATAGCAGAGATGCTGTGAGGATTATATAAAATAGCATAGGAAGACACTTAAGGCAGCATTAAGTAACTTTGTGAGCAAGTAAGTAACTGCTCAAAAAAAATGAGTGTTAAAAGATCTTTAATGAGTCATGAGTGTTAAAAGATCTTTGATGAGTTTGCAAGCATAACTTGTTTTTCTAATTGACATTATACCTGGACCGTATCTCTTTTCATGCTATCCATGGTTTAAACTATGGTTAAGTGATGTTTATAGGCCACAAGAAAGTTCCCACTTTTTGCATATTTATTCCTCTGATCAATTCTTCTCTATGACAGACTCATCCAGGACAATTATGGTACATATTTTTCGTGAAGCCTTTTTGTTCTAGTTTGCTAGCTGCTAGAATGCAATATACCAGAAATGGAATGGCTTTTAAAAAGGGGAATTTAATAAGTTGCTAGTTTACAGTTTTTTGTTTTTTTTTTTTTGACATGGGCAGGCACCGGGAATCAAACCTGGGTCCTCAGGCATGGCAGGCAAGCATTCTTACCTGCTGAGCCACCACGGCCCGCCCTAGTTTACAGTTTTAAGGCCAAGAAGATGCCCCAATTACAACAAGTCTATAGAAATGTCCAATCGAAGATACCTTGGTTCAAGAAGGCCAATGAAGTTCAGGGTTTCTCTTAAGTGAGAAGGCACATGGCAAACACAGTCACAGTTTCTCTCTCATCCGGAAAGGCACATGGTGAACATGGACAGGGTTCCTCTCTCATCTGGAAGAGTGCATGGCAAACACAGTGTCATCTGCTAACTTCTTCTCCTGGCTTCCTGTTTCACAAAGCTCCCCGGGAGGCATTTTCCTTCTTCATCTCCAAAGGTCGCTGACTGGTGGACTCTGCTTCTTGTGGCTATGTCATTCTGCTCTGCTCTCTCTGAATCTCTTTCATTCTCCAAAATGTTTCCTCTTTTATAGGACTTCAGAAATTTATCAAGACCCACCCAAATGGGTGGAGACATGTCATCACCTAATCCAGCTTAACAACCACTCTTGATTAAATCACATCTCCAGGGAGATGGGCTGATTACAGTCTCAAACATACAGTATTGAATAGGGATTATTCTATCTTTATGAAAAAGGATTTTGATTAAAACATGGCTTTTCTAGGGGACATGCATCTTTTCAAACCAGCACACTTCTGATTTGAGTGTTATCAGCTCAAACATGAAATAGACTCATCCCAAAAGAATGATACATTTATGAACATATTGCTCATCCCCTTTTAAACTGTTTTTCAATAATGAATACATGCACTTTAGGATTTTGCTACATGTTTCTCCTGAAAACTACAACATGGTCTTTATATTATTTTTTTCTCATAGACATCTAATTATGCTTTCTTTGGCTTGCTATAAAAGAATCAATCCATCTTTTGATCCATGTACCAAGTTAAAAAGCCCACAACTCTGTGGAAGGATAATGACTGATGCTTCAATTCAAGAAAACTTGAATTCCCATCCCTAGGAATTCATTTCTGTAAGACAAAGGCTGCTACTGTGACTTCTGTGAATGTCTGCCTGAGAGCTTGTTATCTAGCCCTGGTAGCCTATGGCTTGCACACTGGGCAAACCAGGAAATTGATACCCAAGAAGTAGTCTGCAACCAATAATTGATAGGATTGGATAAATAAATAACCCAGATTCTTTTAGTAGGGACAGTCCTGAGATATGTGTTCTATACTGTCTCCCAGAGTTCCCTGGCAGAATGGAGTTCCAGTTGTCCACAGAAGTAACTTGCTTAACCCTCCTTATTGGCTACCTTCCTTCCTACCTCTGTTCCCCACTCCTGTACCATTGTTTCCAGAGATCATACCCCCTCCCACATCAACCACTTGTACCTAATCCTTGTCACAACTTCTGCTTTTAGGGGAATCCATACTAAAACATCTGCTGAAAGCATAAAAATGAAGTTGAAGAAGAAGCAGGAACTCATGATCATTAAAACTGTGAAAAAAGAGACTGATTAGACAAAGTTAAAAGGAGCATGTGCTGTACTTTGTGAGTACGGACTTCTCCTAAACCCTTTTCTCTCAACCACTTTGTTGAAATGAGCCTTCTATGTTTATCAGATATGAGTAAGGCCATAGTAATATTTTTAGCCTAAAAGAGTATCTAGCCACTGTAGATGCATATAGTAATTGCTGAATGCAATAATATTGTGCTGATTTGAAATTATGTGCCCCAGAAAAGCCATGTACCTTAACCCTGATCCAATCTTGTAGAGGCAGCCATGTTCTTTCCTCCTAATTCATTATTGCAGGGTGGGATCTTTTGAATAGGTTGTTTCCATGGAGATGTGACACACCCAATTGTGAGTGTGATCATATGATTAGATAGAGATGTGACTCTGCCCATTCAGGGTGGGTCTTGATTAGTTTTCTGAAGTTCTTAAAAGAACCAACACAGGGAAACATTTGGGAGAAAGCTTAGATGCAAATTTTTGGAAATACAGAAGCCCAGGAGCTGCCAAGAGCTGAGAGCTGACAGAAGCTAGCCAGGAACCAGAGCCCAGCAGATGTTGCCATGTGCTGTTCCATGAGATGCTAAGCTAAGAGATGAAACCCAGAGTTTTACCGCGTAGCAGCTAAGTCAGGACCCACAGACGCTTAGAGAGGAAGCCATTGGAATCAGAAGCTGGAAGCAATGGAACCAGAAACATGGACCAGCAGACTCCAGCCACGTGTCTTCCCATGTGACAGATATCAGCCTTACTTCGGAGCCAGGGTATCTTTCTCTGGATGCTTTAGTTTTAAGACTAAGTCTTAAACTAAATGTCTTCGTTTTAAGACACTCTTATGGCCTTTAGAACTGTAAACTTGTAAAATCATAAATCCCCTTTATAAAAGTGTAAAGTTTCTAGTATATTGCATTCTGGCAGCATTAGCCAGTTAAAACAAATATAGAGCCTCAGTCAACTTAAACCCCTCAGCCAATTCAACATGCTATTGCATGGGTCTCCACTTCTACCATTCATCTGAACTGTCTGGTTAATTTGTTTTTTCCTAGTCCAAGTGTGAATCTTCACATTCACCTATTTTGATCTTTTTCTTATTAGATTTACCAGCATTTCCAGTTACTGAGGTCCTTTTGCCTTCTGGTTCTGGCACCTTGTTGTTCCATCCAGCTTCGCATTCCCCATCGTTTCCCTCAGTACACCATCTCTGTCCTCATCAAAGACAATGGTACAGTTCTTCATCAGGCAAGAGTGAAGTTAAAAACTTAGATAGGAAATCACTTGACTTATGCCGTGAATTTCCTTTATCTTAGGAGTGGTTGGATAGTAAAGAACAGAAAACTGCTTAAACTAGCTTAAAAAAAGGAGAGTATTTTATGCACAATGGGGACTCTTGTGCACCCTGATTTCTCTCTTCTGTTTGGGGCCTCATGGTTTTTCACTTATACTATGACAACTGCTGTGTTTGCCAACCCCTGAGACTTCATTTTATGCTCATTCACCCAGGCTCAGAAAGAACCATCAGGGCTGCCCCTTAAGAGTTCCCTTAGACCTCAAGTCCACTTGGCCTTACAGCTCAGCTCCTCATGTTCACAGACTTCTGAATGTATCCACATCTTTTCCAATCATCTGTGGCCAGAGGCAAAATCATATTAGATATTGAGCTGTCCCTTCAAGATTATGAGTGAACATTTTGGGGGTGAAGAGAGAAGAAAATGATTGCACATATCTCATATTCTTTCAAATGCCAAGAATACCTCTGTGGCCTAGAAGGCATTTACGGAACAGATTTTGGAGACATCAGCATTTCAGTCTTCACAACCTTCTAGGTAGGTGTGTTTTGTGGTTTCCAGTGATGACAGAGCCTTGTCAGTCTAAATGTCTATTGGAAACCTACTTTTAATGGGACAGTATTATTTATTACTGGGGAAAACCAACACATTCCCATGATCTCATTCTGATTTTAATTAGAATATTAATCAGTTATGCTCTGCACAATTTTGGCTAAAAATTCACAGTGCAATATCCTAAAATTTCTAGGAATGGAGCCAATTTAATTTGTATTAGATATTTTGCCCCAGGTTAGCATTAGGGACTGATTATTGTATGTCTTATATGGCTATTATTATAAATGTGCACATTGTACAAATTAAAATCATATTTCACTCAAGAAAAAAACCTCTCTGCTTGCTTGAGTCCTAGTGATTATGTCCCTCTTCTAAGGGAATTCAGTACTTGTGATACCCCACATGGAAAAACTAGCAAGGAACTGTCTCTGGGACACTCAGCTACTTAGCACTTCTAAAAGGACATGATTTATCTGCTGTTTCAATGGCTGCACTGAGGACATAGAGGAGAAATAAACAATAACTCTCACTGTGTCTCACTTTTTGTTCAAAGAGTTTTCTAGATCCATTGTAATATCTGATAAATATTATGATGGGGAAGTATAGGATGGTATGATATGTGTGATGAGGTGCTAGCCTCATCTAAGAGTCAGGAAAGTCTTCCTAGAGGACAAGATGTAAGCCAGGACTTGATAGTTGACTAGGAATTAAATGAAGAGAGGGTGGCATATGGTAAGAATGAATAAAAGTTCAGTCTGACCTCATTACAAAGGATGGGGTAGAAATTGGCAAGAACAATGACTGTAGGGCTAAGGTGAGATAGCAGGTAATGGAGAATTTTGTAGCCATGTTAGAGAATTTTAACTCTAAGGAGCCATGGGAAGTCAGCAAGGCTTTAATAGGAAAGTGACATGATGAGATTTGCATTTTTGTAAGATCTCTCTGGTTATGAAATGGAGCATGAATTGGAAGGGAGTAACAAAAGAAGCAAAGACATTAGTTAGAAAATATTTTCTATGGTCCAGGGAAGAAAGGATGATGACATGGACTAGGGTAGTGGCCATGGAAATGGAGAAAAGTGGATGGATGAGAGATATTTAGGAGGTGGAATTGTTAGATGCTGCTGATTGATTAGGTGTGGGGAGGTGAGGAGGAGGGTTACATCAAGGGAGAAGTCCAGGTTGGTTGAAGCATATTGGTGGATGATGGTGCATTTACTGAGATGAAAAGCATGAGAGAAGAAGCAGTTTTGGGGAGGAAGAATAATGAGTTCAAATTTGGACATGTTGGGTTTGAAGGGATGGAAGACACATAGGTGGAACTGTCTTGAAGGTGCTAGGATATTTGTCAGCTCTTCAGGGAAAGAAACCTGAGTTGGGGTAGGGTAAAGACTGAGGAGTCTCAGCAGAGGGATGGTCTTTAAGCCACTGGGTTTGTTGGAATATTCCTGGAGAACACATCACTTGAGAAGAGAAGACAATGCAGGATATAGACTTGAGCAATGTCCCAAGGATGGAGCAAAAGGAACATGTAAAGGAAATTGAGATGGAGTGCCCAGAGAGGATGGAGGGAAACCAGGAAGCACTGGTGCCACCTAAGCTTAGGAAGTGGGTAATGGAGCAGAGAAAGCACAGTCAACAGTTTCAAATTGTACTAAGGGCTCAAACGAGATGGTCCCCCCAGGGAAGCTCACTCTATTTGTGACCCCAGAGCCCAGTAGCCAAAGGTTTTAGCCTCACTTATAGCTGCATATTTTCATTTCATTTCTGATCCTTTTTATCTTCCTTTGAGTGTAAATATATGTTCATTAATTAAAAGAACTGTGTACAGTGTTGATATTGAGTGATGGGTGGGTTTTTACTTTACTTTCTTTGCCATCTTGATTAGAAATCCTTACTCTGAAATAATTTCTTTTCAGTACTCACCTTTTTCACCATCACATATGTTCTTATTTATTTAAATGTTTCTTTAAACTCGTGTTTCTCAAGTGTAGTTAGTACCTGGACCAGAAAAGCCTTAGCATCATCTAATGTGGTGAGCAGAATTCTAAGATGGCCCTGAGAATTCCTGACTCCTTGTTGCATATGTCCTGTGCAATCCTTTTCCCTGTAGTGTGAGAGGGACTTGTGGATTTGATGGGGCATTACTCCTGTGATTATGTTATAGAAAAAGGGATTTTGCTGTTTGCTGATCTAATTAAGGTCTATAATCAGTTGACTTTGAACTGGTCAAAAGGAAGATTATTGTGGGTGGGCCTGACCTGGGAAGGTAAGTCTTCTTAAGAGACTGAGCCCTTCCTGAAAGAACAGATTCAAAGCTTGAGAGAGCTTTTTTTTCTGCTGGCCTTGAAACGAAACAATCTGCTTTGAAATGACCTAAGCAGAGGCCTGTGTGACAAGGGCCTGAGTGCGAGCTCTAGTCTCCAGCCAATAGCCAGCAGCAAAACAAAGCCTAATATGCTAGAACTGTAAGGAACTGAATTCTGACAACAACCTGTGAGCTTGGAAGAGCTCTGGAAAGGAACACATCCCACCTGACAGCTTAATTTCTTCCTGGTGACAACCTGAGCAAATGACCTAGCTAAACTGTGCTTGGACTTCTGACCTACAGAAACTGAGATAGTAAATGTCTCTTGTTTTAAGCTGCAAAATTAGTGGTAATCTGTTAGTCAGCAATAGAAAATGAATACACTTGGGAATTTGTTCCCCATGTAAATTCTTGGGGCCCATTCCAAACCCACTGAAACAGAAATGCTAGGGTTGGGTCTCAAGTAATCTGGGTTTTAACAAGCCTTCCAGGTGATTCTGATTCTTGTTAATGTTTAAGAACCACTAATTTACATGGTCTTCTAAGCACTGAATTTGGCTTCCAGATTGCAAATTTTATGTAGAAGTTATGGTAAGAATAAAGAATAAAGTGCTATTATCATTTGTGGAGCACCTTAAATGAAGTGCTTTCAAATACATTACCTCATAGAATTCTCCATCCTTCAGTGCTGACAGGAAGCTGAATAAAATCCCCTGGCATCCTGACAACTGAACCCCTATTAGGCATTTGTTGACTTTCAGGACATTTTACAATGCATCAGGGAAAAAATGGATTTGGGGAGCACAAGAAACTTATGCTGGATTCCTGTGGCCTTGGGAGATCACCTTCCCCTCCTTGGGTTTGCAGCAGTAAAGTCATCCTCCAAGATGGGCAGGGTACTGCATCCACTTCCCACCCATGCATGCTCTCAATTCTACACCGCTCTTTTATGAGGGACACTTGCCCAGTGGTAACATGAAATTAAGACTGCTGAGCCATGGATGGTGGTTTGAGGCGGCCAGGTGATGGTGATGAAGGCCTGAGAAACCAGCTTATTTAGAGACCAGAGTCCAGGGCTGCTTTTGTCCTCAGTAACCAATCTTTAGAATGCACACAGTGTGATGTTTGCAGAAGTAAAATTTTTGGCTGTCCCTTGACTAACATAAAATGATCGCTTCCCCCTCCACTTCCACACCCATGCCCTAGCCTCCATCCACTCCAGCAGCTTCTGGGAGGTTCAGTCAAACTGCACTTGTGAAGTCACCCAGACACTCATATTCACCCAGACCCACACAGGCTGTGTGTTTGGCAGTTGAGTCTATGAGTTTCTGTTCAACTCTTTCCAACAATAGAACACATCAAGTACCTAGAACTTCCCTCCTGACTGAACAATTGACATGTGGGATAACTGTTTTAAGAATATGTATTTAGATACATTGTTGAGCTGTCACAGAAAGGGCTCTGAAGAAGTCAAAGCAGAGTGAAAGCAGGAAACAAAAGAGTGTCAGTAAGCACCAAAACCAGCATTCACTACCCACAACTGGATTTTTCTGCCTGAGCACAAGCCTTGAGCTTCCACCTTGATGGTCATAGGGGTGTAGGGCTTGGCTGAGAAAGCCCAAGGCCCATCCATCATGGGCTGTATCATAGAAAACCTCAACATGACACTGGGATTTCAGCCTCAATGTAAGAGTGAATGAGACTGGGTCAGCCTCTTCTAACAGCTGTGCTGTCCAATTAGTCTAGCCACATGTAGCTGTGGAGTACTTGACATGTGGCTAGTAACTAAGGAGCTAGATTTTTAATTTTATTTAATATAATTTTAATTTAATTGGCCATTCATGGCTGGTGCTACCATGTTGGAGAACACAGGGCTAGAGTGTATATAAGAAGCCCTCAGAGAACCATGTTCCACCAGCTGTGTCAGGCATCTGGGTTGCTTGTGTCAATGTGATCACACAACATGACACACTTGTCAGAGATAGTGTAGACTGGCAGGCATGGAGCTCAAGTGTTACTCTCACTTTTTAGGCCTCAGAGATGAGAGCTCCAGAAAGGTAAAGCAACCATGAACGAGGGATGTCACCCCCAGTACATATATTAAACTATGCAATCCATATTACAAGTTTAGTGGAGTTCTTATTTTTTCACATAATTCCTTTCATGCCCACGAATCTCACCACAGGGGCAGTGCTGCTCACTGGGTCCCCTTCCCTGCCCAGCTTCCTTATGAACCCGACCACCCTGGGGTAGCACTTGTCCATGGCTTCCCCATTCATTGGTGGTGAGGTGGGAAGCTGTCTACAGGGGGATGTGATGTGACCAAAGTGCTATGATGAGCACCATGGGGCCAGAAAATGAGGATGGCAGTGTCATGGTCAGGTTTTTGTGTCAACTTGGCCAAGTGGCATGCCTGTTTGCCTGGTTGGGCAAGTGCTGGCCTGTCCGCTGTGATGAAGACACTTCATAGAATTAAATCATGATCATGTCAGCTGCATCCACAGCTGATTCCATTTGTAATCAGCCAAGGGGTATGTCTTCTGCAATGAGTGATGCTTAATCTAATCACTGGACATCTTTTAAGGAGGATCCAGAAGAGACAGTCTCTCTTTCTGCTTCTGCAGGCAAGACTCTCCTGTAGTTCGTCCAGACCCTCCATCGGAATCATTAGCTTCACAGCCTGCCTTGCAGATTTTGGACTTTGCGTTTCCAAGGTTACATGAGACATTTCTTTAAATTTTATATTTGCAAGTGTTCCCTGTTGATTCTGTTTCTCTAGAGAACCCTAACTAATACAGGTGGGACAGGAGTCTTAGCCAAGGCTGTGAGAAGCTCCAGGGCTGCTTTCTCCTCATTGAATCCATCTAAGCTGCTTCTGATAGTTGGTCACACAAGATCCTTGAAAAACTGTGGCTCTAAGAAGGTAGTTTTTAAACTGCCTTTAAACATTATTTTAAATTTTATTTTACTTTAAAAGGGAGTAAGATCCCATCAACGCTGACTCCAGGCCAGAATCAAGGAGAATGGAGTTCAGCAGAAAGAGGTTAGAGGGAAGGGAAACAGGGATGTTTCCAGAGATGGCCATTATGTGTCAAGATAAATGATACATTATTCTATTTAATACATCCAGGAATGTGTGGGAGGATTAAAGAAAGCAAGACTTGAAGAGCTTAAGCCACCCACCCAGGGTACGCGAATGCTGGGTGACACGTGAAGATTCAAACCCCAGCGAGCAGGCAACCACCTGGAGGCTGAAGGATGGAGTGGAAACACTTCTGCCACCGCCAGGGCTGCTGCCAGCTGTCCGTGCGGATCCAGGGCCCATGAGTCATGCTCTGCTGCCTCCGCCCTGCTTACCCCTCATTGCCCTCATCTCTGTATTCTCACTTCTCCTTCAGGGTCTGCCTGGGTCCTGGGGAACCTCCTGTCAACAGTCTGGGTGCAGCTGAGTTCCCAGCTCCACTGAAGATCTCAGTCTTCAGGGGGCCCCAATCATCCTGCCTAGACACAGGCTTGACTGAGGCCTTAAGACAGGTTAGCCCCAACCACCAGCAAAGCCCCTTGTTCAGACCACTGGAGGGAAGGGCAATGTGACCACTGGAGGGAAGGGCAATGTGACCACTGGAGGGAAGGGCAATGTGATCTGTTTAATCCCCTTGCCTCAATTTCCCCATGTGAAACAAGATCATAGTATGGTCTTGATTTTTTGTGGGCTCTAACCTGACTCTACCCTTCCAGCCGTGGCCCTAGGGCTGTCCCCCCACCCACCCTCGAACTTCAAGCCCCCTTACAGGTTCTGTGCAGCAAAGGGGCTGATGGAAAGAGAGAGCCGTGCCAAGGTCCATACTAGGGGCCCTGTGGGGCGCGGTCCTTCCTCAGAAGCCTGGCTTCCTTTCATTTGACTGTTTGCCCAGTCTGCTGTGATGGTTTGGGCCGCACATTTGTGATTGAAGTGTGTGGCTCTGGAACTAGTCAGCCCCAATGAATTCAGGTCCCAGCAGGTAGGTCTCAGCAAGGAACCCATCCTCCTGTCCCCCAGTTTCCTCCCCTGTACTGGGGACAGTAACAGAACCATCTCCAGGTCATGGCAAGGAGTCAGTGAGATAACACATCCAAAAGTCTTCAAACTTCACCTGGCAAAATAATCACCGTTTCAGAAGAGGCTGGAGTGTGGGCCTGTGCAGGGTGCATGGAGGAGGGGGTGGAGACTGGAGCAGGCATGGAGACATGTCCAGGTGCCAGGAACAAGCTGTTTCCTGAGTTGGATGCTGGTTCCATGGCTGGGCGTATTCAGTTTGTGAAAATGCACCGAGCTGTGCACGTCAGATATGTGCCCCTTCTCTAGGCATCTGTCAACTACAGAAAGTTGTTTTCTTTTCTGATACTTCCTGGGATTTGGCACACTTACTCAGAAAATTTAAGACTTTCTAAGACTGTGGAATTAGTTGGGTCCACGCCAGTTCTCCAAGGAGTAAAGGGCTATCCAGGTGATGTCTGGGTGATGGTAAAATAAGTAGGAAGATGCCATGATGAGAGTACAGGGCTGGGAAACAGGAAGGCTCAGAGAAGAAGTGGGGAGCTAGGGGCCCAGGAGGGGTTGGTGGGACCTGCTGGACTGGATGGGTGGCAGAGCTGTTGGCTTCCCTCCACCATCCCCCCAGAAACCCTTTGTGACTTCTCCATAGCTCTGTGATGAGGAACTAGAATTCTCTAGAATAGAACATATATCTCAGTGTCCATTGCCTGAGGCAACAGTGGACTTGAAATGATGGATAACCATTCTCTTTTTTCTAAGGAAATTTAGTGAGCCAGGGGGCATCATTTACTTACTAAGTGGGAATGGTCTCCTCTCTCTGTCATCCCTCTATAGCATAGTCAATTGTTTTCAATATTCAGAAAAAAGGAAAGCCAGTCCCAAAGATATTGACTCTGGATTTTCCTATTTCTCTTTCTACTTTTGTAAGTCAACTTTGTGTCCTCAGAGAGACACTTGAGATGGGAACACTTATGAAAGAATAAAACATCTTTGGGGCAAGGCAGGGCTTAGAGTGGGGTCCAGGGTTTCTGTCTGAAGATCACAGACCTTTCTGGACACGGTTGGGTGTTCCTGGGTAAAATCCCAAATACAGTGATTCACTGATCATGGGTTTTAAGGGGATTCAGGATTTGGGGAAGCTGTATCTCCCAATACTTGTTCATCCGTTGACTTCTCATCTTAGCTGTTTCTGGCATGAGCCTTTCCTTTGTGTAAGGGCCTATCTGAGGAGCCCTGCTGAGCTGCCTAAGCCTGTGATCAGATGATAGAGCCATGCCTCTGTCCTCACCTAGCAGAATCGCGTCTGATGGAGCATCAAACAATGGTAGGTCTGAGACTCTGTGCCTGTGTCAGCTGAGGACTACTGACTGAAATATCTTCTGAGGATCATGTACAGAAAATCCTTTTGAGATTTTCAAAGAAGGATATAAAAATATTTTTAACCACTTTCAAAGTGAATAATGTGGGCTTCTAGTTCCAGGACAATATGGAGTAAATGCACTTCTCCCTTCTACTAAATCCAGTTAGAAACCCTGGGCATTATATATAAAACCAACATAAGGTGACTCTGAAAATTAGAAAAAAGAAGGTAGATCAGCTAGGGACTTCAATTCTCAAGAACTAATGTAGCAGATAGTTTTCTGGACTATCTTTTGCCTTGTAATATACAAGACTGGCCGCTGGAGAAGCTGGCAATCCAGAAATGCCAATGAGCACACACAAAATAGCAGGAGGGAGGAATGGTTCTGTATCTTGATTGCAGTGATGGTTCCAAGAATGCACCAGAATGTGTTAAAATGACAAAGAACTATGTGTATGTTATGCCAGAGTCAATTTCCTGGTTTTAATATTGTTCTATGCTTATGCAAACTGGGTGAAGGGTTCATGGACCTCTTGATATTATTTCTGTGAATTTATGATTATTTCAAAATAAAAGGTTAACCAATTAAAAAAAACCCAAAATTAAAACACTAAAACGTGTACTGATACTGTTGATTCAAATTTAGGGTTACAAGAGTATTAACTTCACAGACCTGGCACCGTGTCTCCTTTCCCCACACTGCACATCCTGGTTCTTGATGATACCAACATAATTATCCCCTTTACTTTACTTTCTTTTACAACCCACATGGAACAGACTGAGAGTCATAATACCAAAACTCCTATCAACAATGTGATTACTAAAAGCACAATATGATTACTAAAATGTGATTACTGATAAGAATTATTTTGCCGTTCTTTCTTTCTTTAGGGTATACCCTACTATGCTATAGAATCACTTAGAATATTTTTTCTTGTGAGGTTATGCTACAATTTGATAAGCATCTCTGTTCACTTGTTTAATTTTGTTTTTGAATTTAGGAATTAGTTTTTAATTAAATTTTTCAAAAATATGTAAATTATGTGTATGGTTTCAGGTCAAATCACCAAAATTAGGTATATTCAGAGAAGTCTAGCTTTTATTTTTATCTCTTTTATCCTTCTATCTATAGGTAACCATTTAAAAATTTGTATGGTTTATCCTTTCATCGTATATATATTTGTATATGTGGGTGTATCTTTATATCCCTTTCTTCTTAGAAACTATACAAACTTCACTGCATTGAAAATTTTATTTAACTATTTACCCTAGCAATCATTCTTTTATACTATATAGAGTTATACCTCTTTTCTCAGGTGCATAATATTTCACTGTGTGGATATACTATATTTTATTCACTCATTCTCCTATTGATGAACATTTGGATTGTTTCCCTTCTTTGCTATCATAAATAAAGCAATAGTGAATACCCATATGCATATATATATATTTGCTGATGTACCTCTGGGAAAGATTCCTAGAAGTGGGATTGCTAGATCAAAGGGTAATTTTTAAAACGGTATAGAATGTTTTTGATTTGTTTAAAAGTAAGAAAATAAAATATTAAGTGGAATGCAGAATGCCAATTCTATGGGAATGTTCGTGAATTTTGACCCTTGGTCTGTCTCAGGGTGGTAGAATACTCTATAATGAGGACCACAGGGATGGGCATTGAGGAAATGTAGATGGTGAGTCATATGCCTGCTCACCACTCCCTGGACAGCGTTTAGGCAATGAGTTGAATGAGAAATGATGTTGAACCAAGTCATATCTGGAACTTGCTCTGTACTCCAGATTCTCTGGAAAGTCCCAGCACTGACTAATGTCTCAACCATTATTCAACACTTGAGGTTAACAAGACAGCCCTGTCTCTCAGGCGTCATGCGCACTTACTCCATCTACCCTAGAAAAAGGATGTCATTAGGAAAGTCGAGGAAACAGATTCAGAAAGGTAGTGTCTCTCAAAATGCCAATAAATGATGACGCCATCTTCAAATCTTGATCTGTAGACTATTCTGGAAGATGATGTAGTAAAGCAGTTTCTTTGTCCTTTCTCTTAAAAAAAATTATCCTTATCTACGGGGAGAATGAGAAATAAGAAACTATGCAACAGTGCCCCAAAACACAAGACACCAAGACAGAGGGGAGGGAGGTATGGCACATGGCTTAACTGAGAGGGAAAAGCTTAAAATTGCATACTGGCAAGGTGTGTGTACGTGTGTGTGTGAGCTTTGTTTACTTGTTTTCTGTCATGCAGAGTATAGGAAAAGCTCAAATATGGCAACCTCCAGGAGGCTTAGAAGGCTGGTTGAGATGGAGCACTGGAGACAGGACTTATTTGAAAGTATATGTAGGAAAAGTTAGATTTTAGATCCTTATCCTGTCTCTGCAGCAGAGTCAAAATTTATTCTTTGGAGAAGATGGGATACTCACACGTGTGTATGATGGCTGCGTGTGACTTCATCATGCCTTTCTCTCTACTTTGGGGTATGTTTGAAAATTTCCATAATTAAAAAAGTTAAAAAGCAAGGCAAATGTTTTTTCATCATTATTATTATTTAAGCACTATTTGACTTTTTTTTTTTATATGCTGTATGGCGGGGTCACATTTCATACTTTTCTCGTGTGAGTATCCCTTTGTTGCAGCACCAGTTGTTGAATTTTGTTTGTTTATTTTTTTGTTGGTTTGTTTGTTTTGTGAAGTTCTCAGGCCAGGAATCGTACCCAGGTCTTCTGCATGGTAGAAGAGAATTCTACCACTGAACGACTCTTGCATTCCCCACTATTTGACTTTTAAAGCTATTTACAAGGAATGCCTTGACGGCAAACAACAGACCTGGGGTGTCCACTCTAAAGCCTGGGCTCTCAAGCAGTTAAGTGGAAGAGCCTAAAGTCATGGAGAAAGCTCTGGGGCCGGGGGCTAAACCTGAGGGTCTTGGGGAAGTTGTCCATCCTCTCTGGGCTTCAGATTCCTTATCTGTAAAATGAAGAGCTTGGACCATCTCCAAATTCTGTAATATTTGGGTTCAGCAGAGATGGAATTGATGATGAGAATGGAGTGGGGCAAGATGGGTGGAAGGGGCGTATATTAAAAATTCTGTGAGAAAATGAGGTTTAAAAAAATGAAGATTGCCTGCTTTCAGAGAATCTTAAATGAAGGATTGCTTCTACCTTTACTTATTTTCTTCTCCAGTGCTTTGTAATCCTCTTAAGCCAATTTAGGAAATGCCCCTCTATGCCCTGGGGAGGATTATTCTTCAATAGCAGCAACATTTGATTATATGGAGGAGCTTAGCAGGGACCAGTGAGCATCACCGGTGACAGTGACTAATGCAAAAGCAGGGCCAACAGCCTGTGAACGTGGATGGGGCGTTGTGTGGCTGTGCTTTTGCCTTAACTTAAATTGAAAGGTCCAATTTGGTCTGCTGAACAAACTTATTTATGGAGGCTTATTGAACACAAAATTAATTTAGGAGACATTAATCTAAAGAGGACTCGATTGACAGCAACAGAGGTAGTGTTTAATGGAAGACAGAGTACGAAAAATGAGGTAGGCCTGCCACAGCCCTCCCTTTTTTTGAGAAAATGTGAGTATCCCAAGGGCTTGAGTAGACTATAATCCTTTCTCTTGGACAATATAGCCTCCCAACAGCCCTAGTGAGTAAAACAGATTCCTGAAGAATGCCCACTCTAGGAGATAAATGTCCTAAAGCCTTGTTGGCTTCAGGATGAGATGCTGTCTGCCCATTGGCATAGCTCTTCTTACTGGTTTGATTTTCTTTGCAGGTAGGATAGGGTTGGGGGTTATTTTACATTCATCTGTAACCTTGCTTCTCACGGCGCGGTCCATGCCCCGACAATATCAACAGCACCTAGGAGCTTGTTAGAAGGGCAGACTCTCAGGCCCTGCCCCAGTCCTGCTGAATCAGAATCTCGGTTTAACCAGATCCCCAGGTAATTAGTAAGCACGTCAGAGTTTGAGGAGCTCTGTTCCATGAAGTCCCCACCTTTGAGGAGAATTGAGTTTAATCTAATCTAAGAGTGTCCAGAAATCTGAGAACTGTCTGAACTTGTTCCTCCTCCAATTTATAAAGCTAATTAAAGATGAGTGCAGAAAGCTCGAAAAACACAGAGAAGTACAAATTTAAAACATCACCTGTAATCTTGTGAAACCAATAGAATTATGATCGACATTTTGGAGTATGTCCTTTCTGACTTTATTCTATGCATATACGTAATTCATTTTAAATGTAAGAGGTAATTATTTATTCAGTCAGTCAGTCAACAAACACTGAGCGTCTACTAGACACTGGGTGCTGGGGATACAGCAATGAAAAAAACAGATGAAGTCTATGGGAAAAATGAATATGTAATCATATGAGACTTAATCAAACAATGCCATGAATGGGAACTTCCTGTCTCCCCTTACCTAGCCTCTGCCTTCTTATCCCCATGTCCTTGTGTCTTGACCCCCAGGCCTAGAGAAACAACAACAGACTCCCCACGTCTGCCCTAATTGGGCATCTAAACATTTCCCCTCTAATCCCCATTCCTCAGGTTAATGTCAATTATAAGATCAGCTAACATTTACTGAGTGCTTACAAAGTGCCATGCACTGTACTAAATGCTTTGCATGTATTCTTTCAACAGTCCTATCAATTTCATCCCCATTTTACAGTTCAAGAAACCACCTATTTTATTTTCCTAGCTGCTGAAACAAATATCATGCAGAGGTTTGGCTTAAACAATGGGAACTTACTGGCTCATGTTCTTAAGGCTAGCAGAAGTCCAAAATTGAAGCATCAGCAAGATGATTCTCTTTTCACTGAAGATTGAGGCATTCTGGGACCGCCTGCCAGTGATCCTTGGCTAATTGGCTTTTCTGTCACATGACAATGCATACGGTAGCTTTCTTTCTCTTCTAGGGCCCACTGACTTCCAGCTTCTACTCCTCCCTGATAGTTTTCTCCCTGAGGCCTTCTCTATAAAGACCCATCCTAGTTGGCTTTTACCTTAACTAAAACTAACGTCTTCAAAAGGTCTTATTTAAAATACCCACAGGAATGGATTCAGATTAAGAACATGTTCTTTTTTGAGGATACAATCCAACCTACTACACTACCCTAAGACACCCAGATAGTACTGGCAGTAAGCTTCCAGAGCCTACATTGAGCTGATACAATGATTTTTACTAGAGTGTTAATAAATAATTACCTAGTATGTGTTGCATTCTTATATTTAATAGGTAACACAGAGACTTGACCAGGTACCCTAACCCAAAAGAATGAGTCTCTAATTATGAGATTTTAGGAAGAGAGGAAGATCAAATGGGGTTGGGAGATGTTGGAAGAGAGTCTTCCATGTATACCCTATTTCATATTTAATTTTTTAGTGATCTTTTTGCTTTGTTTTAGCTAAATCAGTCCTGATTTAGCTAAACAAAGAAGCTCCAGTTACCAACTCTAAAAGCCCTTTTAAATATTTGACTTCCTGCAACTTAATCTATTTTAGTTCCCAGCCAGGCAACTGTTGACTCCGAAGCTCCCTTCTCATTCTTCAAGGCTGGAGCAGAGGACTTCCTGCTCCTTGAAATCTTTCCTGCCTTACCCAGGTTATGCTGGCCCCCTCTCCTTGGTGTATTATGCTCTTCTCACTTCCTAAGGACTCTGAGGATGTAACTTGATCTCTTTGAGCCTCAAGCCCTTTGTCTGTAAGATGGGGATAATCACAGGGTCTACATCATAGGACAGGTGAAAGGCAGCAGGGGATATGTTTAGCTCCATGACCAGCACATGATAATATATACTTAATAAATGGTATGTATAATTCTTTTCATAGTGCAGCTTTTAACCATTTTATTGGGATGCCTATCTCTCATATTTGGCTGTTTTGGGAGAGTAAAACTGTCTTAATCACTTTTATATCTCTAGAAGCTAGTATAGACCCAGAGTTGGCGCTCAGTGGATGAAAGCACTAGGAGGAGAAAAAAAAGTGCCAATAGTGTATAAGAAATTAAGACCAAGTTTTCATTTATGGTCACATTTCATTCTCTGGTGAATAGAGGGAGAAGAGGACACTTGTTATTTATGGATAGTGTTTAAGTAAATATTTTTCATGTTTCCAAAGTTTCGATAAAAATTCCTGATTGACTATATAGTAATCTTGCCTCTCTCTTTATATTTGTCATAGTGAGTGGTTTATATTCTTAAGTGTCAGGCTCTCTAGCTGCAGGGTTAAGGAGAATTTGTTATTGGTTTAGGGGAGATTTAAGCTGAACAGTGAGTTGGAAAATACCTAAAAAGAAAAGATCTTGTACTAGCTAAACTTAGAATAAATTAGAAAAATAAAATTTTAGAGTACCTTGATAATATTGATAATAGGATGGGAAATCATATACACACAACACACAGTATATGAATATATGTATATATATGTGTGTGTGTGTATATATATATATATCTTTCAGAGAATAGTTTTATACTCTCAAATATTTACTTTCTCTTGGATATAGTATCAACTCAATTCCTACCACAAAATGAGAGGACTTTGGTGGCAATTTGGAGTTTTAGAATTGCTCCAAGGGCTCTTTATTTGATATAGGGAGTTTGAATTAATTATAAGAAAGGCTCTCTAGAGTTGTTACCTGCTTTCTAGGTTACAGAGAAAGGCCCAGGGGCACCCTTTACCTGAATTTATTTTTTAATAAAAGATTTTATTTTTGCTGTAAAAAATTCCTGGTTAATGAATTTCTTAGGGAATTTTTTAAGATAAAATATGAGCAGCACTACAATCTACAATCACAAATTAATTGTGCAAATTTCCTAGTAAAGGAAGGCCCATGTTTCTCTAGGAACTAAGGATTACCTGGAACAATTTTAGACTTCTTAAGATAAAAAAATTTTGTGTGCTTGTTGTTGTTGTTATTATTATTATATTGAAGAATTTCTCCAAAATGATGAATAATTTTTCCCTAACTTCTGGTTGAGACTAACAACAGAGCTTGGAATGGAGAACTCTCCTTCCAGATGGAATGTTTTCATGGTCACTCCGATACACCCTCTGGAAAACTGAAGTTTGGGGTCATAGCCACTGTCCCAACTTCCTGTTTAAGAAGGAAATACTCTTGGCTTGCAGCTAAGCTGCATGCTTAAGCTTTGTTTCTCTTTAACTTGTTTTTCTTCTGAACACAACATTTATTCCTTGGTTAATCACTTCCCTGAATGACAAATGGACATGGAGTGGCTCTCTAGAATGACTGTGGGGATGTACTTTGGAGCTTTCCCGACTTGGCTTTTATTACCAGCTCTACTGCTTAACGGGCAAGTTTCTTAAACTTTCTAAACTTCAGTGCCTTTATTTGTAAAGTAGAAAATAAAAAAAACATACCTCATAAGTTTGCACTGAGGACTAAATGAAATAATGTAGGTTAAGCACCATTTTTGGGTTTTCCACAAGCCCACTCCTGAGTTGAGAATTCGTGTGAATGTGTTTTATTTGCTAGGATGTTAACTTAGTAAAAGACTTTGTTTTTATGTAGGAAGACAGTTATATACATTTATTTTCCCCAATGTCTATTGATTTGAAATTTCACTATTAAATGCACAGTCATCTTTTGTTCCATTGATTAGTCTATCCCTTCATTCATCATTGTTTTAGTAACTATAGATTATAGAACACTTCATATTTGATAGATTGGATCCCCCTCGATGTTCTCCTTTTTTGAATATTCTGGCTAACCTTACATATTCGTTTTCCCAGATGAACTTTAGAATCACTCTATCATGATTCTAAGAATTTTACCTAGGATTTTTGATTGACAGCGGCTCAATTTTAAGATTTAGGGAGAACTGACATCTTTACATTTTTAAATCTTCCTCTTATCCAAGAATATGACATTCCTCTTTATATATTTCAGTTTTGCTTTTAGATCCCTTAGTAAAATTTTTATCATTTTCATCACATAGCTCTGAAAATTTTTGTTAGATTTATTCCTGTGTATCATATATTAATATGAGTGGAATCTGTTATTACTTTACATTTTAAAAGTGCATTAGATTTTTATTTTGGTCTATAAGAACCTATTGATTTTCTGCATTTATTTTGTATTTGGTCACTTCATTGGATTTTCTTATTATTTTAATAGTGTTTCAGTTAATTTTCTTGATTTTCATGGATAATTAAAGACAATACTTGCAAATAAGGAAACTTGCCTTCTCGTTTTGAATATTAATGCCACTTCTTTCACTTTTCAGTTATTTCATTGTTTAGCACATTTATATTGTTTGAGACTTAGAATGCTTATGCTACATTGAATTAAATTGAATAAAAGCTGTTGGTTTTGTGTATGTATTTATATATTTTTGGAGGTGGGGGTTGCATGGTCCAGGAATTGAACCTGGGTCTCCCTCATGTACAGCAAGCATTCTACCATTGAATAACCTGTGCACCCCTATAATTAATTTTATTGAATTAAAAAATTCAGTATTTTCTGCGTTTTGGAAATATCTCAAGAAGATCATATGGTTTTTCCCTTTGGTTCATTATTATGAAGAAATGTATTATTAGATTTCCTAATTTTGAAATGTGTTTGTCTCCTTGGAATAAATCCCATTTGAATTAATTTTTAAAATACTCTTAGATTCTATTGCTGATATCACATTAGATTTCATGTATATTTATGAATATCAGAGCATTTGATATTATCATTTATAAGTTTGTGTATCAGCCCAATGGCAGTGTCTTTCTTTAGAAGAATATAGGTGATTTCTTGCTTTCCTTATTCTCTGATATGTCCTAAATAGCATAGGAGATTTGATTGTAAAATAATATATGTTTGAAACAATTTAGAACTGGCAGTTTTTTTTTGAGGGGTAGTTTCTTTTTGACAATGTCCCCAATTTTGATCTGTGGAAATAGGAGAAAGTTAATTATTTTCAGCTTCTTTTATTACAGCGTGTTTTAAATTGTCACTTTAGTCCTTAACCGAACCCTAGAATTTGTTTTTCTGGGGAGCTATTTCCTTTCCTTATGAGAGGATTCCCGGGGTGTAACCAGTCATGTTAGCTGCATCCCAGGTTTAGAGGGTGAGAACTTAGTGGACTGACCTCAGAGCTTGGTCATTTTCTCCTGCAACACAAGGCTTCATTGAGAGTGAAGTAAAGAGGGCTGAGTCCTCAAATCCTTCTCTCTCCTTTCTTCTCCTCCCACTCCAGAGCACTGGTGTTGGGTATATAAACTCTGTATAATTAGTTCAGCTGCTTTCAAATGCTTCCTAAACATCACCTCCAGCTTATCTCACAGGCTCAAAGCTAACCTGTCTTTGTACCCTCCAAAACTCAGATCAATTGATTGAACCTCTACCCACTCATCTTCTGAATCAAGGGCTTGAACTTTGTCCTTGCTTATTCCTCCTCCCTTATTCATCCCACTTGGTTTCCTGACAAAGGCTGTGGCACTATCTTCAAAATATCTCTGAAATCCATCTCTTTTTCTCCACATCCATCACTAATGCCTTAGTCCAGATGCTTAAATCTTGTCCCCTTGTTGGGATGACAGCACCACTGTCAGTCTTCCCTGGCTCTCATCTTCCCACTCCCCAAATCTCCTTCCATCCAGAATGATCTTTTAAAAAATTATTTTGATTTTCTCAAAGTACTGCATTTAGTTGGTTATGTTGTTGTTTGTGTGCTGTATGGCAGAGTTCACATTTCATCATTTTTCCATGTGAGTATCCCATTATTGCCACACCATTTGTTGGCTTTTGTTTGTTTTCTAGGAAGTGCATGGATTGGGCATAGAACATGTATCTCCCGCAAGGCAGGCAAGAATTCTACCACTGAACTACTCTTACACCCCCTACATTCAGTTTTAAAAAATAAAATACGAGTATATATTCTTTTGTCTGAATTTTTTAATTAAGAAAAGCATTGAAAATGATTTGGGGGGTACATTTGGCACTAAAGTACATCCTGATAGCAAACCTGAC
The DNA here is from genome assembly GCF_023851605.1 of Tamandua tetradactyla. Lineage (NCBI taxonomy): Eukaryota > Metazoa > Chordata > Mammalia > Pilosa > Myrmecophagidae > Tamandua > Tamandua tetradactyla. The sequence goes on along the minus strand of NC_135341.1, from coordinate 46,629,104 downwards.
CTGAACTTAGGGTCTCATTGTGTAAATACTGTATTGATTATGGAATGTTCTCTCATACTGTGAAGGGAGTACATATAATACAGCATGCACATGATATTGCCTTCTAAAATAAAAAAATTCTGAATTCTGAGACACATGTGGCTCCAAGGGTTGAAGGTTATGGACTGTGGACCTGTAGTATGAATCCTCAGCCTTCGTCTTATTCTCGAGAGACATCTCTTTAGACTCCTTTAGCATTTTCCTCTGATATTATCTTCATATTTTAAAATAACATGCTTAATTTGATATTTATTGATTTATCAATTTTAGACATTTTAGACTTCCTATATTTATGAATATTTGACTTGATTACATTTTTTACAGTTATGCCTCTCCCTATTCAGTCCTTACGTTTACCTGAATTTTGGTGTGCACTATTAGGACTGTGTAAATATTGTTTATAGTACAGTTGGGTACTATACTTGTTTTCCTCTTTTCTTTTTATTTCCTGGAGTGACTATTCACCTCATTTTTTATTTGCTAACCCCCACATGTCAATGTATTATAAAAATAAAATCCAAAATTGTTAGTTTCATCCACTGCTCCTCCTGAAATTCTTGCTCTCTAAACCTGCTGTATAGCTGTTATTTCTCTTTTGGGTTGCCTCTTTCTTGAGTTCCATGTTTTCCCTTTTCTTCAATTGCTCCCTCATTTTTCTGGAATACATTTGCGGTATATTTCTAAAGAAGAGTCATGGCATATACGTTTTAGATTCCCTGCATATATACAAATATCTATTTTATATTCATACATGATTTCTAGTTGGCTAGGCATAGAATTTTAGGTTGAGAATGTTTTCTTCTCAGGTATTTGAAGATGTTGTTTTTTCTAGATTTCAATGTAGCTTCTGTATGTGCCTGTTAATATTCTCTGTGGAAGCTTTTGGAATCTTTGCTTTACACCTGAGTTTCTGAAATTTACAATTCTGACCCTTATAGGGGCTTTTCTCATTCATTGTGCTAAGTATTGGTGGTGCTTTTACTTTGATGACTCATTTTTCCATTTTGGGATTTTCTTGAATTATTTCATTGACAATTTCTTCCTCACCGTTTTTTGTGTTCTCTTTATAGAACTTCTGTTATTCAGATATTGGGCTGCCTAGAAAAATTCTCTAATTTTCTTTTCTTTCCTATTTTATAACTTTGTTTTCTTGTTCTACCTTCTGAGATATTTCTTCATCTTTCTTTTCCAACCCTTTTACTGAAATTTTTATTTTAACTGAGAACATTTTAATTTCTTGTAGTTCTTTTTTATTCCTTGACCATTAATGTTTCATAGTAATCTATTTATTTTATAGCTGAAATAACTTCTCATCTATATGGTTATATTAGAGTGTTAAAAATTGAGCTTTATTCAGTTCATCAAATTGTTTTTGCCTGGGACCCTCTTTTCTGTTGGTTTTTTCTTTGTCTTATGTTCTGGCCTTTCCTTAAACAGTTGGTGATATTTGGGAATGAGTTCATAGTTAAGAATGAGATGCCAAGTCTATGTTCTTAGGTTGCATTATATGATGTCCCAATAAAACTGTTAAAAAATGAACAGAGAGAAACAAGTGCTGGAGAAGATGTGACGGAAGAGGTGTACCCATTCACTATCAGTAGGGAAACTGTGAGGTGCAGCCCCTTGAAGGGGAGTGTGGTGGTTCCACAGTAGGCTATGGGTGGGGTTGCCATATCATCCTGAAACCCCAATGCTTAGTATATACCTGGAGGAACTGAGTATGGGGACATGAATGGCCATTTACACCCTGGTGTTTATGGTGGTAGTGTTCCAGATTCACAATGAATGGAGGTGGCCTAAGGATACGATGACTGAGGAATGGAAGGGGGAACTGTGGCTTATATATACTGTGATCTACTGAGCAGTCTCAAGAAGGAATGAAGTTGTAAGGCATACAGCTAGGTGAATGAACTTTAAAGACTGTATGTTGAATAAAATGTCAGAAACAAAAAGACAAATATTTCCATGCCTTGCTCATATGGACTAACTATAATAAAAAAACTCGGTGAACTGAAGTCAAGAGATGGGTTATCAGGTTGGTGCCTACTGTAAAGGATCCTAGAGTATATGCTGTTACAGCAGTCACCTATATTCAGGAGGTACAACTGTGATTTCTAAATTCTTAGATACTGGGCTGTTTGTATATAACCTGGTCTTTCCCAGAAATTTTGAGTATTTATGTGACATCTGAGACTCAGAATTAGAACTCTGAACCTGTGAAAGTCAACAGTATCCCACATCAGAACTCTTTGACTAGAGATGTGAATGAGGCTAGTCTGGATAGGACTGGGGTAGATCAGAAGACAGGGTAAAGGATGATATTGATCATATTTTAAAGCTTCAACTCCTGTGTGAGACCAAAAGGAGAGATGTTTAGTTGGTGCAAAATTTATATTTTGGGTAGTGCATAACCTAATTTAACTTGTTTGGCCAGTTTAATTGAACACCACAAGTACCTGGAATCTTGAATAGGGCGTGAGATTTAGTTGGATTGTCCAGGTTAGTGTGATACCCTGATATATCCTTGGGTAATCTGGGCAGTGAATAAAGAAGTATTTGCAAAGTCACTGCGCTGGTTTAAAAGGATGTATGCCCCCTAGAAAAGCCATGTTTTAATCAAAATCCCATTTCATAAAGGTAGAATAATCCCTATTCAGTACTGTATGTTTGAAACTGTAATTAGATCATCTCCCTGGATGATGTAATTTAGTTAAGAGTGGTTGTTAAACTGGGTAAGGTGACCATTTGGGTGAGTCTTGATCAGTTTATTGGATTCTTATTAAAGAGGAAACGTTTTGGAGAATGGGAGATTCAGAGAGAGCAGAGCAAAATGACATAGCCAAGAGAAGCAGAGTCCACAAACCAGCAACCTAAGAAGATGAAGAAGGAAAATGCCTCCCGGCGAGCTTCATGAAACTGGAACCCAGGAGAGAAGAAGCTAGCAGATGATGCCATGTTTACCATGTGCCCTTCCAGATGAGAGAGAAACTCTGACTCATGTTCCTTCTCACTTGAGAGAGAAACCCTGAACTTCACTGGACTTCTTGAACCAAGGTATCTTTCCCTGGATGCCTTTGATTGGACACTTCTAGAGACTTGTTTTAATTGGGAAATTTTCTCAGCCTTAAACTGTAAACCAGCAACTTATTAAATTCCCCTTTTTAAAAGCCATTCTGATTCTGGTATATTGCATTCCAGTGGCTAGCAAATTAGAACAGTCCCTTTGGGGGGTTGGAGAGAAAGGAGAAATATTCAACTTCCCCACTTGGAAAATTTCTGATTCTCATAAGCAGTGGGGACAACCAAATCAATAGGCTGAACCCTCAGTCTTGGGATGCATGCTATGAAATTTATTTTGGCAAAGGATAGGCTAAGCCTACTGTGTTAGTCAAGGTTCTCTAGAGAAACAGAACCAACAGGAGAGATCTGTAAATATGTGATTTCTAAAGATGTCTCATGCCTTTGAAATGGAAAAGTCCAAAATCCACAGGGCAGGCTGTGAAGCTGACAGCTCCGATGAAGGGTCTGGATGAACTCCACAGGAGAAGCTCACTGGCAGAAGAAACAGTAAAAGAGTCTTTCTTCTTCCTTAAAAGCCTTCACTTGATTGGATTATCTCTATGTGGGACACATGCCTTAGTTAACTGCAGATGTAATCAGCCACAGATGCAATCACTCACTGTTGATTTAACATACCAGTCTTCCAGTTTATCAACTAGCCATGAAATATCCTTGCAGCAATGGTGAGACCAGTGCTTTCCTGACCAGATAACTGAGCATAATCATTTGGCCAAGTGGACACCAAAACAAACCATCACAGTCCACCCCTTATCAGTTAGGCAGCTATACACATCACCTTGAAACACGCTTAATTTCCAAATAGAACACAATAACAGACATATGTTTTGCCTAACAGTACTCAGTTGCTCTACATACAACCAGAAATGCACTACATCTGTCCAGAATAGGGTGCAAGTCCTTAGATAACATTCACTCTTAAACATTGTACCCTATGACTTAAATACTATAACATGAACAATACAACTTATGTCACATAATTAGAAGAAATAAGATATTTGCTTATGTACAAATGCATAATCATAAAAAACAGGGGGGGCATATTCATAAAATCACAGCCCTTGTTTCTATAACTGGTCATGTGGTCATAGTTCATATTTAACATTACTTTCTTCTACTACTCATTCTATGTTCCCTTTACTCTCAGCAAGCTCTTCAACTAGCCATGGTTCTTTGCCAGGTGGGGTGACCCAAATCTTCATTCCTGATATTTGTGGGCCATTGATAGTCCTATCTGGATTGGGTTGTTGCAGTTTTCCATTCACTTTATCACAGGGCATGGTAGTACTAACAGACACCTTAGGAGATCTCCTGTTTTCCAGGAAAACTCTTTTCTACCTCCATTGTGTAGTTGTGGTCCTATTACTCCTTGATAGTCATGATCAACCAGTAAAATAATCCCCCTTCATACCTGTTGATTCACTGGCATGAGAAGCCCAAAGTGCCCAGGTGGCAATCTTAATTTCCAGTTAAATGGAACCATAATTGTGTCTCCTGTAAGGAGCCCCCCTCCTTTTGGAACTAAGATGGGTATACCAGCAGAACTTAAGATTTCAGGGACAGGAAGTAAATATTTTCCTGATGGATCACTATGGGGTTAGTGAGTGATGTCACTCCCATTTCCTCCCCTTGATTCCTGGACCTGTGAATCCTGGCTATAGGAGAAACAGCGCCATAGAGTGGGCACTGATTCAGAGCATATACAGTCTCCTGGAGAACATTGCCCCAGCCCTGCAAAATATTGCCTCTTAGTTGACATTGCAATTGGGTTTTCAAAAAGCCATTCCACTGTTCTATCAACCCTGCTGCCTCTGGATGATAGGGAACATGCTAATATCATAGAATTCCATAGCATGTGCCTGTTCCCACACTTCATTTACTGTGAAGTCTGTTTCTTGATTAAAATCAATGCTGTGTGGAAATGCCATGACAGTGGATAAGGCATTCTGTAAATTCACGTATGGTAGTTTTTGCAGAAACATTGCACACAGGGAATGCAAACCCATATCCAATGTATGTGTCCATTTCAGTTAAAACAAATTGCTGCCCCTTCCATGATGGAAATGGTCCAATGTAATCAACCTGCCACCAGATAGCAAGCTGATCACCTCAGGGAATGGTGCCATACCAGAGACTGAGTGGGGGTCTCTGCTGTTGGCAGATTGGGCATTCAACAGTAGCCATAGCCAGGTTGGTCTTGGTGGATCATATGATCTGCTGGATCATGTGGCCTAATTGGCAGAGCAGCTTGTACAGCAGCCTGGACTTGTTGCAGAGCCTCCTGTTGTTCTGGTCCCCACTCAAAATTAGCAGCATTTCTGGTCACTGGGTAAATGGGCTGGAGCAGCACACCCAAATGAGGAATATGTTGTCTCCAAAATCCAAAGAGACCAACTAGGCATTGTGATACTTTTTTGGTTGTAGAAGAGGCCAGATGCAACAGCTTATCCTTCACCTTAGAAGGAATATTTTGACATGCCCCACACCACTGGACACCTAGAAATTTCACTGAGGTGAAAGTCCCCTGTATTTTTGTTAGATCTATCTCCCATCTCCTGACCTGCAAATGCTTTACCAATAAGTCTACAGTAGTTGCTACTACTTGCTCACTAGGTCCAATCAGCATGATATCAATTTAATGGACCAATGTGATATTTTGTGGGAGAGAAATGATCAAGGTTCCTGTGGACAAGATTGTGACATAGGGCTAGAGAATTTATATACCCGAGACAGGACAGTGAAGGTATACTGCTGACCTTGCCAGCTGAATGCAAACTGTTTCTGGAGGTCCTTACTGACAGTTATTGAGAAAAAAGCATTTACCAGATCAATAGTTGCATACCAGGTACCACACAATGTATTGGTTTGCTCAAGCAATGATATCTGAAACAGCACCTGCAATTGGAGTCATCACCCAGTTAAGTTTACAATAATCCACTGTCATCCTTCAAGGCCCATCTGTTTTCTTCACAGGCAAAATAGGAGAGTTGAATGGGGATGTGGTGGGAATCACCATCCTTGCATCCTTCAAGTCCTTAAGAGTGGAACTAACCTCTGCAGTCCCTCTAGGAATATGATATTGTTTCTGATTCATTATTGTGCTGGGTAGGGTATTCTACTGGCTTCCACTTGGCCCTCCCTACCGTAATAACTTTCACTCCACATGTCAGAGAACCTTTGTGGGGATTATGCCAGTTGCTGAGTATGTCAATTCCAATTATGCATTCTGGAACTGGGGAAATGACCACAGAATGGGTCCGGGGACTCACTGGACACACTATGAGATGGACCTGAGCTAAAACTCCATAGATTACCCAAACTTCATAAACCTCTACTCTGACTGATGGAACACAGTGATGTTTTGTGTTTCCTGGAATTAGTGTCACTTCTGAGCCATGTCAAATAATCCCTAAAATATCTGATCATTTCCTTTTTCCCAGTGAGCAGTAACCCTAATAAAAGGCTGTAGGTCTCCTTGGGGAGGAAAGGTAGCAATACAATTTTTGGGCAATGTAAAAGTGTTCTTTCACAAAGGTACCTGGCCCTTCCCTCATTCAAGGGACTCTGGGAATGTAAACTGTTTCATGTCTGGGAATTGATTAAGGGACTGTTTTGTAATTCAAGTTAGGCTTTGTTCCTTTGACCTAGACTTCTTCTGCTTATATGTTCAAACAAGAATTTAGTAAACTGCCTATCTATTTTACATCTAGGTATCCCATGATCTACTATCCAATGCCACAAGTCTCTGTGAGTCAGATTATTTTGACTGCTGCTTTAAGTCTGCTGTCCATTATGGTGGCCACACCCACCTTGTCTATGGTGATTAACTGTGGCCACATGGCTTCTGCCAACTTGGGATATGATAATCCCCATTGTGTTTAAGGATTTCAATTTCTAATATTCACCATGCTTGATGAACAATTGAATGAAGATGGCATCCCATGATGCGACCAGTAATATTTGCATTGAGATCTGTATGCCTTCCCATGTGACAGAGAAAAAATAACTGCCTTTCCTCTGAGGAACTTTAAGTTTGTAACTAAATAAATACCCTTTATAAAAGCCAGTCCATTTCTGGTATATTCAGAGAGTTTTTGCAAACTAAAACAATACCCTGTAGGCGAGTTCAGAGATTTCAATTTCTAATATTTACCATGCTTGATGAACAATTGAATGAAGATGGCATCCGTTGATGCTACCAGTAATATTTGCATTGAGATCTGTGTGCCAGGCACTTTGCATACATATTCATTTAATCCTCCTGAGACAGCTCTTAGCTTTTATTATTCCCATTTTACAGATGAGGTGCTGAGGTTCAGAGATTCATATAATATACTCAAGGTCATAGAACTAAAAAGTCCCCACTGTTTTGATTTCACCAGCGGGCATCAGATACCTGATCTGTTTATGGTCAACTAATTTGTTGACCATTGAAAGTTTTAAATTTCTGATTCAGTTTAATAATTTGAAGAGAGCAGCCATTGCTGGTGCTCTGTCTAGATCCCCCCCCAAATCCCTTTTACTGTTTCTGTGTTCTCCTTTCCCAGCTTCAGTGAGCCTTTGCTTTGGTATTAGTTTTCTTTTGCTGCTGTTTACAAATTACCATAAATGAAATAATTTTCAACAGCACGGATTTATTATCTTACAGTTCTGGAAGTCAAAAGTCCAAAATGAATCTCATGGGACTAAAACCAAACTGTCAACAGAGGTACATTCCTTTTGTAGGCTTGAGGAAAGAAACCATTCCCTGACTTTCCCAGCTTCTGGAGTCTGCCTGTATTCCTTGGTTTGTGGCCTGCTTACATCTTCAAAGCCAGCAATTGCATCACTACAACCTCTGCTTCTATAGTCACGTCTCCTATTCTGACTTTTCTGATTCACTTTTTCACTTATAAAGACATTTGTGACTATATTCCATCCATCCAGATAATCTCTTTACCTCAAGATCTTAATTACCTCTGCAGTCCCTTTTGCCATCAAGGTATGGTATTCACAGTTGCCAAGGATTAAGACATAGACACGAGGAAGGAGGGGAGGCATTACTCTGCCACCGCCTTCATGGCTCCAACTCTTTCTATCTCCCAAGGATTGCCCTTGGACTATGGGAGCCACTTTACCTACAAGCACAGTCCTCTGGAAGTGCCTTTTAGGGATTACAAACTGCCCTGGTTGCTCAAGACTTGCTAAGGGTACTTGATTTTCAGTGCTAAAGCCAGGATAGTCCTTGGCAAACCAGAGCAGTTGGTCATCCTTTTCCAAAACAGATCTTAGCCAATGAATGACAGTGCCAGAGTATAAAAGCTCAGCTACCTTACCTCAAGATTGGACAAACCTCTAGGCACAATTTATACTCCAGAGTCCTCCTTCAGGATTAAGCTGATGCTGCTGACTTTGCCTAAAATTATACCCTTGCATGACTTCTCCTCTTTCCTTGTCCTGCTTCCCCACTTTCTTGCCAAATTCTCCTGGAGGCAATTATTTTAACAGATCATTTGAGCACAAATCTTCATCTCAAGGCCTGCTTCTGACATGCATAAAAAGAGGGGGCATAGTATCCTTGTTTTCATTTATTCAACAGATATTATTGAACTAATATAATGTATCAGGCACTGAACTGGAGATGAAAAGTCAAAAGACAATCCAAGAACTCAGGAAGCTCACAAAAAAGTAAATGGAGACAAGTGGGTAGAATCAATGTGATAAGCACTGAGAGACATTCAAAGATACTCAAAGGATACCATAGAAAAGTAAAGAAAGGGGCACTGACTACAAGGGGAGAGGAATAAGCAAGGATCCTGGACTTTGTTTTGAAAGCCACTAAAGCAGGCACACATTTCAACTAATTTTTGCAAGTCAGATTGTATGTCTACCTAACGGCCTACCAAAGTGAACCTTCTAAAATGAAAATCTAATTGTGCCACTTCTCTGCTCAGTACATTCTAGAATGATCACTCCTCTAATAGGACCCCCCATTTAATCCAAAGGATTGCTTCACTCATGTTCACTTTTCTTTGTTGTTTTACAAAAGTAAAAGATGAAAATGTATAAACCCACAAAAAGAAAGTGAACAGAAGTAGAGACAGCAGTCTAGGGAATATTAACAAATTGTTGGAAGATGAAAATTGTTATATGAGGGGTAACTGAGTTGGTAGACCAAAGGGAGATACCAGGTAAGGTTCCTTCAGAGGAAGATACTAGAAGCAGGGAAATGCTTGGCAGTCTGTGTACATATTTATAATCTAGACTTCTATCCTCTGCAAGGAGAGAAGGGTTTGGTCTCTGAGGGAATTGAAATTTCAGAATTCAAGACCACAAGCATAGAAAAGGGTCAGAATTTTTAAAAAAGTCTATTATGAAAACCTGGGGTCCCTTTTCAGTCATCCCACAAACATGCATTCCTTCCCAATGATATCAACTATATACCCCAGGCAGAAGATTGGATGATTATTCTTTTGAGAAAATGAATGACTCAAGGGGAAAACCTCTAGATGCTAACATTTGAGGATTTTTCATTATCTTACAATAAACCCACACCATCGGTAAGGCCCATCCATACTAGAATGTCCAGTCAGTTCAATTAACCCTTTGGCATCTAATTCTTTTTTAAAAATTTTATTAAATACGTTAATTCACAAATCTTCACACAGTCTATACATGGTATAAAATCAATGGCTCACAATATCATCATTTAGTTGTGTATTCATCACCATGATCATTTTTAGAACATTTGCATCACTGCAGAAAAAGAAATAAAGAGAGAAAAGAAAAACTCATAGATCTCATGCCTGTTACCCCTCCTTTTTGAGCCCTAGTATTTCAGTCTACCCAATCTATCCTACCCTTTATTCCCCCTATTATTTATTTAATTTTATACATATTTTTTCACTCTGGGGTCCCTACCCTGGATAAAAGGAGCATCAGACACAAGGTTTTCACAACCACACAGTCACACTGTAAAAGTTTTATCATTGTACAATAGTCTTCAAAAATCGAGATTACTGGAACACAACTCAGCAGTTTCAGGCACTTTCCCTCAGCCACTCCAATACAATAAAAACTAAAAAGAGATATCTACATAATGCATAATAATAACTTTCAGGATAACCTCTCAACTCTCTTCTCTCTTTGAAATCTCTCAGCTGCTGATGCTTTGTTTTGTCTCATTTCTCTCTTCCCCTTTTTGGTCAAGAAGTTTTCTCATCCCAAGATGCTGGGTCCCAGCTCATCCTGGGAGTTCTGTCCTACATTGGCAGGGAGATTTACACCCCTGGAAGTCTTGTCCCATGTAGGGAGGAGGGCAATGAGTTGTGAAGTTGGCTTAAAGAGAGAGGCCACATCTCAGCAACAAAAGAAGTTCTCTGGGGGTGACACTCAGGCATTTTTAAGTAGGTATGATGGTCAGGTTTTGGTGTCAGTTTGGCCAAATGATTTTGCCCAATTGTCTGGCCAGGCAAGCACTGGCCTGACCATTGCTGTGAGGATATTTCAGGGCTGGTTGGTAAACTGAAAGGGTGCTATATTAAATCATCAGTCAGTTGATTGCATCTGCGGCTGATTACATCTGTGATCAACTAAGGCATGCCTCCCACATTGAGATAATCCAATCCGTTGAGGCTTTTAAGGGAGAAGAGACTCTTTCACTGCTTCTTCAGCCAGTGAGCCTCTCCTATAGAGTTCATCCAGACCCTTTATCAGAACCACAAGCTTCACAGCCTGCCCTATGGATTTTGGACTCTTCCACTCCCACAGTTGTGTGAGACATCTTTAGAAATTGCATATTTACAGATCTCTCCTGTTGATTCTGTTTCTCTAGAGAACCCCGACTAACACAGCTTAGTACCAGGAGTAGTTCTTGAGAAACAAACTTAAAAGTAGGTTTTCACAATTGGTTTCCTACTCTGACTAGACTCAGAGGCACTAATGACTCTGTTTCCAATAATCAAGATGGCACTGAGTCCATGGGGTGAGTTGGCAAAGAGGTACGCAAAATATCACCAGTAGATTCTGTTAAATGTATACTTGCATGATGCAAGGCTCTGGGTCATCATGTTTTGGACACCTTTACAGAGTTTTGTGGAATTAAGAAGTATAATGATGTGGGTTGGTTGTTGTTAGATATGCTGGATACAGTGATGAAGGAAAGGGATGAGCTGAAGGCTTCAAAATTTGCAATTTAGGTGCTAATGAATGATGTAAAAGTTTCTATGTGTGTCCTGAATGAAAATATTATTCCCTGTGGTCACAGACTTGAGATCTCTGAAAACTAGATACAGAGCATCATTGTACAAATAGCAGATTTAAAATGTAAACTAAAATCTCAAACTTGTAGTCTGAGCTGCGTTGTGGTGGGCTGTGCTGAGTTCTACTGAGCTCTCCTTTTAAGCCTCCAGCTAATCAAATTAAACATCACTCATTGTAGAAGGCACTTACCTTAGTTGACAGCAGATGTAATAAACCATAGATTAATTTTGCATGCTGATGATTTAAGTCCACAGCAACAGAACAATTGGGTACCATCAGCTGGCCAAGTTAACAACTGAACTTAACCACTACAGTTGTGGTACACAGGGTCTTGTGTTCTTACCTTGTAATATGTTCAGATTAGAGTCTCCTTGTCCCCACAATGGGAATTATATAATACAGAAACCAAGTGCAAATATATAATGTTACAGTATTTAAAATTACCTAAAAGAGGGAGGGAGCTATTGAATCTTGTGCAATGGGCTCCTCTGTACAACTAGCCTATTTTGTCATTTTTTTCAATTGAAAGTTTATTTAAATGGTGGTTTTCATCTTCACTTGAATTTACTCTTTTTCTGTCATCTTTGTTAAGCTCAGCAAAGTCACCCATTATATGTATGCCTGCCTTCTCTTCCCAGGATTATTTGGAGGGTATTCTTCCAGCCTTTTGTGGTGCTAAGTGGCTAAAATTGGGAAGTTTTAAAATCAACTGTTAAATTGCTACCGGAAGTGTCAGGACTGATATGACTAGTGATTTTCTAATAACTAATGAAGATCAGCTGTAGCTATAAAAATCAGCCTCAGAGAGATCCAGAAATGGCCCCATATTTGGTCATCAAGGTGCTTGCTATTAAAGTGGGAGATTTCCTGAGGTCTCTATTCATTGGTACTAGAAAGTAGCTACTGAAACTCAAATCAGTGAATGTGAAGGTGTTAAATAGCTCTTCAAGGAAGCCAAAGCCATTGATTGTACTAGGAGGCTAGGAATGATCCAGAAATATCCATGGTCTGATCTGTTGTCCTCGTCCCCCTCCCCAGGTCACACAATCCAGGGCTGTCGGGCATCCTAGCAAGACTTTCTTCTGTATTCCAGGGACATCACTGGTTTGGGCTGAATTTCTTTTAAATCATTGTTTTCTCCTCCTGGGTGAGATGGTGAGAGAGATGGGAAGGTTCTTGGCTGAACTGTAGCATAGGGGACCTGCCCTGTGCTTGGCAAGGAAGGGATTGGGTTTGGGAGAGCTCAGAGCTCTGAGGCCCCGCCAACTCCTGGAAACACTGCTTTTCTTCTGTAAATCTTCCCTGAGGAGGGCTGGATAAAGCAACAAAAAACATCAGTCAGATCTGATGGGGTTATTTTAAGGTCAAAGAGAAAGTATCTACTTGGAAAAAGGAGGGGGGCAGTGGAAACTTGACTCACGATCACCTCTCCCAGAGCCTGAGCACTCAGCCCCTGACGCTGTCCACCTACCCTCTTCCCATCTCCATCTGGCTGCCCTTCAGCCTGGCCCAGGCTCGCCTTGTTCCCCAGATGAACTGCCCGGACTGTGCCTTGCCTTAGACGGGGCCTCTGGGGATAGAGCTGTGTTTTTCTCCACTTTGTGTTGAACTTGGCAAGTGCAGGCACATCTTATTCCAAGTCAAACTACCACCCTTCAGGAGGGAGGCTCGGACTTGGAATCCAGTGCTTGGGGACAACCTCAGTGTACAACCACCACCTTCAGAAGCAAATATTGTCCTTCTTCATCACACGTGCCATTCCTGCTGCTGGGCTGGGAATGACTAGGAAGGGAAGAGACGGAGACTCAGGGCTGGAAGAAACAGGACAAGGTGGAGGGCTGTGAGCAGCAGGCATGAGGGCAGTTTCACTGCCAAAGGTTCAAGCTGCTCCAGAGAGGCAATCGTAGCTTTGGACAAATGAGCGGTTGTTGGCTGTGCTGATGTGATCTGTGTGCATACCTGAGTGTGCAGAGCCAGTTCAAATATGAGGTCTTGTTTCCCAAGAACCAGCTCTCCTACCAGAAAGATTTGGAAAGATCTGCGAAGGCAATGGATACATTCATGAAGTTTTTTTACCCTTTTCAATGTGGCTACAAGAAAATTTGAAATTACGTATGTGGCTCACATATTTCTACTGAATCGCACTAGTGGAGTGAATGAGTTGTTTTCCCTAAACCAAATTACCCATCTCTGGTGTCCCTAGAGCTTCTTGGAAATGTTCAAATTTTCTTACCTCCTTTATTTCACAGCAAGTTCACTAGACAAAGAGAAAATATACTCAACATGGGTACAAAAACTGCTGGGCTCATTTTCTCTTAGCCAGATATAGGATTGACAACACCAGTTTTTTGGGCAAAGCCCTTCAAACCTCAAAAGGAAATGTAATACTCTCACCACCCTATCCTTTTCTACCCCATGGGACAAGAACGGAGCTAAAATGAGAAGTTGTATGTGCAAATGCTGTGACCTCTGAACAAGGAATGATGTAGAGCATTTTTACATGCTTTTCTAATCTTCACAACATTTCTGTGGTAGACAATATCCCCACTTCATAGATGAGGAAACTGTAGCTCAGAGAGGCTAAGTAGTTTGCCCAAGTCACACAAGTGATAGATCATTCCACTCTGAATTATCAGGGAATCATTAACACTGGTAGAATGCACAAGTGCCCTTACTCTCTGGCAACAAATTTCAAGTGAGAAATCTCAGTCAGAGGTTTCTCTGCCTCCTCTAACTCAGAGGCTGCCCTGCCCAAGTCCTTGGAGGACTGAATCTCTCTGTAAGAGTAACAGATTCCAAGAAGGCTGGGGGAAGCGCTGGGAAAATGTCATGAATGTATCCATGCCTTCTCAGATCTTTCCAAATCTTTCTGGTAGGAGAGCTGGCTCTTGGGAAACAAGACCTCATATTTGAACTGGCTCTGCACACTCAGGTATGCACACAGATCGCATCAGCACAGCCAACAACCGCTCATTTGTCCAAAGCTACGATTGCCTCTCTGGAGCAGCTTGAACCTTTGGCAGTGAAACTGCCCTCATGCCTGCTGCTCACAGCCCTCCACCTTGTCCTGTTCCTTCCAGCCCTGAGTCTCCGTCTCTTCCCTTCCTAGTCATTCCCAGCCCAGCAGCAGGAATGGCACGTGTGATGAAGAAGGACAATATTGCTTCTGAAGGTGGTGGTTGTACACTGAGGTTGTCCCCAAGCACTGGATTCCTCCTTGGAATTCCTTCTTGGAATCCGTTGCTCTTACGGAGAGATTCAGTCCTTCAAGGACTTGGGCAGGGCAGCCTCTGAGTTAGAGGAGGCAGAGAAACCTCTGACTGAGATTTCTCATTTGAAATTTGTTGCCAGAGAGTAAGGGCACTTGTGCATTCTACCAGTGTTAATGATTCCCTGATAATTCAGAGTGGAATGATCTATCACTTGTGTGACTTGGGCAAACTACTTAGCCTCTCTGAGCTACAGTTTCCTCATCTATGAAGTGGGGATATTGTCTACCACAGAAATGTTGTGAAGATTAGAAAAGCATGTAAAAATGCTCTACATCATTCCTTGTTCAGAGGTCACAGCATTTGCACATACAACTTCTCATTTTAGCTCCGTTCTTGTCCCATGGGGTAGAAAAGGATAGGGTGGTGAGAGTATTACATTTCCTTTTGAGGTTTGAAGGGCTTTGCCCAAAAAACTGGTGTTGTCAATCCTATATCTGGCTAAGAGAAAATGAGCCCAGCAGTTTTTGTACCCATGTTGAGTATATTTTCTCTTTGTCTAGTGAACTTGCTGTGAAATAAAGGAGGTAAGAAAATTTGAACATTTCCAAGAAGCTCTAGGGACACCAGAGATGGGTAATTTGGTTTAGGGAAAACAACTCATTCACTCCACTAGTGCGATTCAGTAGAAATATGTGAGCCACATACGTAATTTCAAATTTTCTTGTAGCCACATTGAAAAGGGTAAAAAAATAGTGAAATTAATTTCATAAATGTATTTTACTTAACCTTAATATGTTAAAAATATTACATTTCAACATAATCAGTATGAGGTACTTTGCATTTTTTCATATTAAGTTCTGAAATTCAGTGTGTATTTTACACTCAAAGCACATCTCAACTTCAATGCTAAAAGTTCACTGGAAATTCTTGACGTGTCTTAAGATTTCATAAACTTTATAACTGACAAAATAGATTCACATACCAGGTCTTCCAAATACCAAAATCCAGTGTCACTTTTTAAGTATAAATTTAAGTTAAATTTTAAAAAATGTGTACTTCAATTCCCCAATCACATCAGGAACATTTCAAGTGCTTAACAGCCACATCTGGCTGGCGGCTCCTGTATTGAACAGTGCAGGAGAAGTATCAGGGAGACCATTTTCATCTTCACTTCAATTTCTAACTTCCATAATGAGAATTATCATCAATCACTGCTTCTCAGCAGGAATCTTTTCACTTGTTTTCTAAGGACTATTTTATTTAAAACTAGGTATTATACTCTGTATTTCCATGTGACTGGGCACACTGCAGGGCAGTGCGATATGCTGAAAGCAAATGACGAAGGGGGTTCTACTCTCAGCCTCTCTGCATGGTGGAGGAGTAATGCCATGAGCTGATGTGGTGTGTGGATCAGAGATAGTGACAGAGGGAGGACCACAGGGTCAACCTGTATATAAAATGGCTTAAAAACCTTAATTTATAACTTTTTTTTGACAAAAATAAACATAAGTAGAAGATCTTACCTTCTCTTCCTACACCTCTCTGCACCAGCTTTGGCCACCCTGCTTGTAACACCGCTGCCACAGGCTCTTCACCTTCCCGTGAGCTCAGGCACAGGTCCTGCTCCTAAATTCTCAGGGTCCAAGTGGGGTCTATTCTGGACCTTTTCCCTTCAGACCCTTTCTTTCCCACCCAGAGTTCCTTGTCCTTTTTTATTGCTGTTGAAAAAATAAAAACATTCTGTTGCATAATCATTTATTGGGCTTGTCTTAAGACTTATTAAATGCTTTGTTATCCAAAACAAAACCACAAACAACAAAATATTTCCAAAAGAAATCACATTAAGATGGCTAAGACTCTTTTAGAATTTTTAAAAATTATTATTTTTTAGAGCAGTCATGCAGAAACTATGGAGTTTACTTATAATCCCTATCATACTACTTCAGAATTTGACTCAACTTTTGTTCTTTGGGGTAAATTGCAGTTTTTCACCCTTCACCAAAATTGCCTAAATATTTTGGCATACTGTAATAGGACACCATCGTGGGAATTATATTACCAGTGGTTATTATGATTTTTCTCTATCTCGTTGTTTCAGAAGTAGCGTTCCCTTTTTTTAACCTGTGGATTGTTTTATTTGTTGGAGAAGTCAGCATTTCATCATGACTGTCCTCACCACCTCTCTCCTTAGCTTTATCCTGGCTGGGTTTGGGGCTGGTCCATTTTTCTCTCCAGATTCTCTACAAGGCCATTCCCCCGCTAAGTCCCACCTCCGCCTTTTCTTTTTCCTTCAGCTATTCTGCTACTTAAATCCTCTAAGGTGGAATTTTTGGATTCTTCAGCTTTTTGTGGACAGAAGTTTGACTTTTCTGACCCGAGTCAGGAGTTGCTGCGTTTTCAGTGCTTTCTTCTCTCCTGCTTCCTTCTTTAGGAGGACCCAGATAAAATCCTCCAAGGGAGTAAAAGGATTCTTGGCAAACAATAGGAATTTTCTTCTTCTTGTCTCTAATTGCATAAACAGAGCTCTGAAATGTTATTTTCTGTAAGTGCCTTATGAAGAATCCATTTTACTGGAGGGGATCTGGAATGTTCCCACTCACGCTCACCCACGCATTGAGCACACGGGCTACTCATGCACAGCAGTCCTGGACTCTGCTGGGGGTCCTGAGGACCCCTTGCCAGTTTTCTTAGGCTGGGCCATATTTCCAGTTTCCTTGATCAGTTTTGTTGCAAGAAATTCTACCATCATTTTGTAAGCCAGAAGGTAAATTCTTACCACTTCTGTTTCTTAATTCCTCAATTTTAAATGTAATTATTCCTTTAGCATCATCTCTAGCCTTATTTTCCCAGGGAAGAAACTCTCCTCATGCATTTTTTTTTTTAGAACTGCTTTACAGTATAGTTTTTTGTTTAATTTATTAAACTCGACAACATATAAACACAAACATTCCTATCATATGATCATTCCATTCTTGATATATAATCAATAACTCACAATACATCACATAGTTGTATATTCATCATCATGATCATTTCTTAGAACATTTGCATCAATTCAAAAAAGAAATAAAAAGACAACGGAAAAAAATTCATACATTCTATACCCCTTATCCCTCCCTTTCATTGATCACAAGCATTTCAATCTACTAAATTTATTTTAACATTTGTTCCCCCTATTATTTATTCATTTTTATTCTGTATGTTTTACTCATCTGTTGATAAGGTAGGCAAAAGGAGCATCAGACACAAGGTTTTCACACTCACAGTCACATTGCGAAAACTATATCATTATACAATCATCTTCAAGAAACATGGCTACTTGGAACACAGCTCTACATTTTCAGGCAGTTCCCTCCAGCCTCTCCATTATAACTTAACTAAAAAGGTGACATCTATACAATGCGTAAGAATAACCTCCAGGATAAAACCTCTCGACTCTGGAATCTCTCAGCCATTGACACTGTATTTTGTCTCATTTTGCTCTTTCCTCTTTTGGTGGAGAAGGTTTTCTCAATTCCTTGATGCTGAGTCCCAGTTCATTCTTGAATTTCTGCCCCACATTGCCAGGTAGGTTTACACCCACAGAAATTATGTCCCACGTAGAGAGGGGGAGGCCGGTGAGTTTGCCTGTCATGTTGACTGAGAGAGAGAGGCCACATCTGAGCAACAGAAGAGGTTCTCTTAGGGGTGACTCTCAGGCCTAATTTTAAGTAGGTTTAGCATATCCCTTGCAGGGTTAAATTTCCCATGCATTTTTGTTTTTACAGTCTCCTCTATAAACAGCTCCAGGGGTGAGATTTGTACAAATCTGTACAACATAAAGATCCTCTGGCTTGGCAGGTAACTTCGGTCTTCTATGTTCTTTGTCTACCCTCATTCCATCCCCTGGAGTCTTGTTACCAAGAGGTAGGGGGTGGGCTGGGTACGGGGTGGTGGTGGGGCCAGGGTGAGGAATAGACACTGTCAAGAGGGCCTAGGACATCTCCATTTCCTCCAGCCACACTGCAACCTTTCATCTGTTTGTGAAAGGTCTTCATTAACTGTATTGCTACCTTTTGTTAGTCCTGCTACTGTTTTTTTTTGGTGTGTTTTTCTGGTCCATTAATTTCTTTACCTATCTTAATTTATTATAAGTTCTTTGTTTTTATCTGTTTTTTTTTCTAGCATCTAGTTCTTCTAGCTTGAATACTTTCATGTGTCCCATTTAAAAAAATCTTTGCTTACCCAAGGTCAGAATTGTCATATCAAAAAGATAAACTCCTATGTTTTCTTCTAGAATCTTTATTATTTTAATTTCCATATTTAAGTCTGTGATTCATCTTGAATTAATTTTTAGTATAGTGAGTCAGGGATTATTGGAAAGAATTCTTTCTACACTGAATTGCATGAATCAAATGATCATTTGATTCTAGACTCTGTTTTCTCGTACTTGTCTATCTTTACTCTAATTCCTTGCCATAGCTTTATAATAATGCTTGATATCTGTTAGTATCCCACCCTCCATTTACCATCTTTTTTCAAATTGCTTTGACTTTGTTTAGTCCTTTGCACTTCCATATATGTTTAGAATCAGCTTGTCAATTTCTGTGGAAGTCTGAAAAATGGTCCTCTAAAAAGATACCCACACCCTAATCCTTGGAACCTATGACTGTTACCTTAAATGGAAAAAGAATGGGATATTTGGGGATGGATTAAGTTAAGGATCTCATGACCAAGTTAAGAAGATTATCCTGGATCGTGACATATTTGGATGAGCGCAAATGCAATCACATGTATCCGCATACAGGAAGCAGAGGGAGATTTGACTACACTCAAGAGGTGAATTGAAAAAGGGCAGAGAGAATTTGAAAATGGTAGCTGCCCTTGAGGATTGGAGTGATGTGGTCACAAGCTAAGGAATGCTGGCTGCAACCGGAAGTTGGAAGAAGCGAGTTGGAAAGGATTCTCCCCTAAAGCCTCCAGATGGACCATGGCCCGGTTAACACCTTGATTTTGGTCCTTGTGATACTGATTTAGGACTTCTGGCCTCCAGAATTGTGCTGCTTTTTAAGCCACACAAATTATGGTAATTTGTTACAGCAATTTTGAGGAACTAATATAATTTTGAGAAAAATCTGTTGGAATTTTGTTGAGATTGCATTGAATCTACAGATCGCTTTAGGAAAAACTGACATCTTAATAATACTGAGTTTTCCTATTCATGAATCTGGTATATTTTGTCATTTACTTAGGCCTTTATTAATTGGTGAGCTTAATTTTCATTTGCATAATATTGATCAAGGGGCCAGGATTGGATGGTACATGGGTTGGCACTCTGTCTATTGCCTCCTGTGTGTGGCAACAAAAGTGGTGAACAAAACCAGAAGGAAATGATAGAGTGAAGGCTATTGTTCTGCTTAAGGAGATGCACAGAAGTGTGGGGCCCTCTGAAAACCTCTTCTGATAAAAACAGGAGTGGCATCTTTGAATTCCTTCACACTTCTTATTGACTTGTATTACCTACAAGGTTTTAAAAAATACCAGTGTGCCAGCCCACTCTGGTGTTTCTCATATAATTAGTATGACGTGGGACCCAAACATCAATACTTTTGAAAAACTATCAGATTATTCAATTATGAAGCCAAATTTGAGAACTAATATGCTATAGAAACTATAAGAAATCTTGAGATTGTGGAATCAAACAGAAAAGAAATTTTAACTCTTTAAAGAATTGGAAAGGCTGTTTCTGGTTGATGAGACATGTTTCTGTGTACGAGAGAGAGGTGGGGGGAACATAAAAGAGGAAGAGAAGAAGTGGGGAAGAGTTGGATCAAGACTAAACTTAGTGGTCATGCTGAGAGTGTGCAGCCCAATTTAAGAGGAAAGGTAAACATGAAGCGAGGACATTTGGGTAGACAGGTCCCATCACACAGAGGTCATGAGAGCTGGAAAATAGGGCTGATACCTTGTGGTTTCTATGAAAGCCTGCAGGGAAGGCCTGCATTTTGCCTGGAACAAGCAAAGGGATAATTGAATATTAATTCATTTATTCAAAAACACATTAGCATACCTGATGCTTCTCTTACTTACATTCTCCTTTTTAGCACTTATCCTTATACATATTCCTATATATTTGTGCATATCTTTCATATATATGTATATATATATAATGTATCATAATGTCCGGTATAATTCCTATGTATGCCATCTGTGTATGTATGCATTAATATATAGAAAAAGGATTATCACAATGTATAGAGGATTCATGGAAATCAGTGTTTTGCTATACTTAAGAAAAATGGAGGATGGATATTAACAGAAAATTTACAGAAGAAACATGAATGGCTAAATGAAAATTGGAAAAGATCTCAATTTCACTAATGTGCTATGGCTTAAGGTATTGTCTGATCTGAGCTCCAAATCCACTCTTTTGTACTCTTCTTGTGATGCTGGGGCTCAGGTACTATAAACTGCATTTCTCCTTTGCCGGTTGCCTCCCTTTTAAGTTTAACAGAAGGACTGGAAGGAGGAGGAAAGGGGAATGGTTTTCCTCCTCATCTATTTCTCCCAGAACCACCACAGGAATAGCAGCAGCTGGTTCCTTTTGCCTGATTCCTTTCACAAGCCCTGAGCCATCGTTGCACTCCTCAGTGGGATCTGCTATACCTGGGTAGGGGTTTCTTCACTGAGTTTGGAGTCCCAGCTCTGGGAGAACTCTTCACCAAGCTCTTGAGATGTCCACGCCACTAAGACAATGAACCCTCCTCTGCAGTCTCAGCCCTGGCTCCATGTGGCTTCCTCACCAAGCTTCTGGCTTCTGAGAAGCCCAGCCTCCCTCCTTGTTTCCCCAGCGTTGGGGATGGCCATGCTTCCTTTAGTTTCTACCTTTATCTTTCCTCTGACTTTTCCTCCAACATTTGTTTACTTAATTACCTATACAAAATTATCTGTTAAAAAATGGTATGATTTCTGTTTTCCTCATGGGCAATGACTAATACAATAATTAATGTAGGAAAAAAACATTTTTCTTTTTCTAATTATCTATCTATATCTATCTATCTATCTATCTATCTATCTATCTATCTATCTATCTATCTGTCTGTCTCTATCTCTATCTACCTATCTATAACTACTTATCTGATCTATTTATCATCATCATCATCTATCTATCCTCTGTCATCTTAAAGTTGGAAAAATGAACAAGATAAATAATATTCAGTGTTGGTGATTATGTGGAAAAATACATACACTTATACATTCTCTTACATGTCAATTTATCCAAAAATTTATCCAGTACATATTAATATTCAAAATATACATGTGATTTTTCCAAGAAATTTACTTCGAGGTACCTTGCTTAGAGAAGGACTCCCACCTGGGTACAAAGACAATGCGTGATATTGTTGCACAGTTTGAAATTAAATAATGACACCAGGGGAGTTGTCAAATAGTTTAAGCCTATGGCATATTCATTATATAAAAACTATGTCAATCTATATGAACTAAAGGACATATGCATGTTTTATAAAAACCTCAAGCTGTACCATGGTGCTTTTGGTATAATACTATTATTTTAAAACACACAAGACAAACCTAAATAGCAATAGAAATAGAAATTCTGGGATTGACTGAATTTTTAACACACTGAAATATTGAAATGCATCAATATCAATACATTATATACAGTTATAAAAATATAAAAAATGCTCTTCATCCATACATCCCCTATAGACATATTCATCATGATGGTTGCAATGTAAAGTTAGCTACACCTCTGGATACTTCCTTCTACTTTTCTATATCCTTCACATTTGTTATATATTTATAATAAAAAAAAGTTTAAAAAAGTATCTCCTTCCACCTCTTGTGGGAACAAGCATAGCTAGTGCTCCTACCTAATGTAAATGCTAGCATGCATAACTGCATCAACACCTGAGTTTTGGAGGATCTGCGGCCCCATCCCGCTGGGGGCCCATCCTGCCTCAGAGGAGCAACCCTGGAGTCTGTAGGGCAGGGCACGTCGTTCTGCTAGTCCCTAGTCCTTGTCTCTGGCCACTGACCCCACACCCTGATAAATCTTTCCCTGGGTTTCCTTTAAACTACTTCTACTCACCTCACTGCTGGGAAACAGGCTTCACAGCCCTGGCCAGTTCCTCTGACAGCAGCTCCTGATAGCACTGAGGGCATTGTCCCTCTTCTAGATAGGGGTTCTGTAGGGAGAGGTGGAATTATTGACTCCACCTTTTAGTGTCATTTGGTGGCTTGGATTCTCACTTTCTCCTGACCAAATACAGATATGTTCAGGGCCTGGGGTTCTCAGGTAACTACAGCACGACTTCTCACTCCTATTAAGTAGGTAGTAATATATCCTCATAAACCTATGTAATATATGCAATTTAGACTTGGGTTAGTTACTTGACCAAGGCCAGGTAGCCACAGGTGATATATGTTCAATCAGCAATAGTCAGGGTTACTATCTCCATGGGATTCAGTAGAGAAGACAGGTCCCTCCCCACTTCTGTGATATGCGAAGCTCCTTTCCAGCTCGGTGAGGGCTGCAGAACACCACCTTTCCCCTACAACTGAATAAAGGTGAAAATAGTGAGGGATTATGGGAAAAACAACTTGAGTTAGGTCCTGGGAGCTGGTCGTTATTGGATTTCCTAACCTTGAAAAGCCGTTGAATGATTTTATAACATATTTTATTTTCAATGAATTTTATGAAAAATGATGTATTTTTAAAATAGCACAACCTTGCAGGTAAAAATGAAGAAACCTAGAATGGCAGTGGGATGCAAAACCATGGTCAGGTTAGCTTCTAGAAGCCAGAACTGCCCCTCAATCAGGGTTGGAGCTAAGTCCTTAATTTCTCTAAGCCCAAGCTTGTGGGGTGCCCCAAACACAGCACAGACAGAAGATACCCTTCTCCTATTTGAAGAAATAAATATATTTGAAAAAATATTCCTTGTTTATGAGAAACAGAGTGTCCTCTTGAGGGAATATGCTGACATGAAGAATACTGGTGTCTCTAACTAGAATGAAACTCATCATGAGAGAAATTTTCCTCCCAGGTGGGGAGGAGAAATATTTTTCTGCCTGGCTAGGAGACGCGTCTCCCAAAACAGAGCGTGGGACAGTGGTGAGGGGAGCAGAGGTCCTGGAATTTTGGTGCATGCTGGTAGGGCCTGGCTGGGGACACAAAATCCCTGGGACCATGGAAGGGGGGTGATTTGGACATAGGCTGAGTCTTGCAATGCCCTGGGGAGATCTGTCTGTCCTGTTCCTGCCAGGACAGCTCTAATCTCACAGCTGGTTAGATAGCTACATTTATTCTCTAGGCTGGAACCAGTGGTTGCCATGTGCACCTCACCATCCATGAAGACAGCTTTCAAATGGGCTTGGATTCTATGTAGAGGACACATATGGACTTGGCTGCTTCCTGTCTTTTATCCTGTGGTGAAGTCGTTGAAATAGCAGTCTCATTCTCTTTCTGAATTTATATCTTGTAGGAGTCTGTCCCTTCTGTGGCAGGAAGTGGGGCATCTTGCTCCCAAGGGTCTCTGCTAATTTCCTGACCAGGGCACCGTGACTCATGCCACTGGCACAGGAGGTCTCTGATCTTGCATCCTTTAATGGCTGCTCTCCTGATTTGGGCTTTGTAGGGTCCCTCTTCTAGTTGAGGCTAAATTATTGTCCTGGCCATTCAGTGGGAACCTGTAGCTTAGGGATCCAGGGTGCCTGCTGCCACAGCCTGTTTTCTCCAGCCCCCATATGAACACCCAGCACCTGAAGATCTGTCATGTTTCCACTAAGAAGCTTTGGGTATTAACCTGTGGGTCTTAAAGGAGCCAGGTTATCTGAGGCAAGGGACATGTAATGGTACAGTCCTGAGTCTGGCTCTGTGATTCTCCCACCAATTTGAGCTATAACCCACTGGAAATCTGCTTTTTAAGGGCATTCCTCAGTCATTGGAGCCCTTTAGACTACTCTGACCCCCATTTAATTTTGTGGGAGTTTTCAATTTCACTGACTGAGGTGTTTCTGAGGGTGTTTTCCAGTTGCCTCTGGTCTAGCTCGGACCATTACATATCATTTCCAGAGTAATTGGACAAGTCACTTCCAGCCTCCTCAGTCAGCCCCCATAGCCTTAATTGGGTAGCTTTTGGGGCTCCTTGATGGATCATCATTTAGGCCTTTCCCCAAGCTATACCCAAGGCCCTACCCAAGGTGCTGTCTTAGGGGACCCTCCACATCGAAGCTTTCTGACTGTTCATTCCATTTTCCTTTGATTCTTGTTGCTTTGGCCTTTATATTCAGAGAGCACTGGAAATCCATACTTGCCCTTTGACTGAGATAAGTGAGTTATTTTGCAGGGCTGCATTAGTGCCAGAGACTTTGGTATCCTGCAGGCCAAGACTCATCAGAGCTGGAGACCCACAGGTTCTCCAGTTACCTTAGGATCTCATTGCTGATGGGAACTTCTCCAGGAAATGTGGATACTGACATATGTTTGTGAGCCCAAGCTGGATTGGGGATGGTTGTAAACTGGAGGATCAAAGCCCTCCTGAGTTCTTCGGACAACAGAGGGTAAAGTACACAAACTTCCCAGTTGCTTCTGTAAAGGTCTCTTGTGTGTTGAATTTCAATCAGAATAAGAGACTGTACCTTGGGCTCTAGGGAAAGATACTCCATAGGCCCTTATCTGGGTTGGAGATGATAATAGGACACAGGAGAGAAGGGAAAGCGATGAAGCACCTCTTCTGAAGAGAAATCAGTTTCTGTGCCATCTCATCTCCTCTTGGGAAAGCTCTCCAAACCTACCTTTTAATGTTCCCCTTTGCTCCCCTACCATGATATTGAAAGATGAAAATGAGGAGCTGGGAACCAAGAGCTATGTTCTTCCCATGTTATTACCTTTTAAAGTAAATAAAATATTTCTGATTTTTCCCTCTTTGAAAAACTCAAAGAAGGATTTTCTGTACATGATCCTCAGTTGATATTTCATTCGGTAGTCCTCAGCTAAAGTCAGACCAGCTTCTTTACGCTTCACCAGACAGGATTCTGCTCTGGGAGGACAGCGTGAAGATTCAACATCTGATCAGAATCCCAGCATGGTGCTCCAGATAGGTCCTAGCTCAGGAAAGGCTTGTCTCAGAGATTCCTGACATGAGAAGCCAGCAGATACACAAGCGTTGCTCTTCTGCAGATATCCTGAATCTCTTAATAATCTAATCTCAGTGTCTGCTTGATATTCTATACTATCCTGATATTTCCTGTGTCAGGTATGTTTCTCTGAGCAAGAAATTGAGAAAAGTGGGAGGAAGAATAGAAGAAACAAGAGTCATTCTCTCATGAGGCCTAGGATTTGACTCATCTGATCAATGTCTCTTTTCCTTAATTTTGGTTAAAGAGGGACAGAGGGAGGACCTCAACCCCACACAGAAAGGAAGTGATGAGATCCATGCCAAATGGACCAATGTTTCCTCACAAAAAGGAGATGGTTGTTTATCATGTCAAGTCTGCTGCTGCCTGAGGCAGTGGGCACTGAGATACATGTTCTATTCTAGAGAATTCCAGTCCCGCATCACAGAGCTATGGAGCAGTCACAAAGGGTTTCTGGGGGGATGGTGGAGGGGAGCCAACAGCTCTGCTACCCATCCAGCCCAGCAGGTCCCACCAACCCCTCCTGGGCCCCTAGCTCCCCACTTCTTCTCTGAGCCTTCCTGTTTCCCAGCCCTGTACTCTCGTCATGGCATCTTCTTACTTATTTTACCATCACCCAGACATCACCTGGATAGCCCTTTACCCCTTGGAATTCTGACTTGGACCCGACTAATTCCACAGCCTTAGAAAGTCTTAAGTTCTCCAAGTAAGTGCACCAAATCCTAGGCAGTATCAGAAAAGAAAACACCTTTCTGTAGTTGTCAGAGACCTAGAGAAGAGGCACATATCTGAAGTGCACAGCTCTGTGAATTTTCACAAACTGAACATGCCCAGCCATGGAACCAGCACCCAGCTCAGAAAACAGCTTGTTCCTGGCACCTGGACGCCCCTCCATGCCTGCTCCAGTCTCCACCCCCTCCTCCATGCACCCTGCACAGGCCCACACTCCAGCCTATTCTGAAATGGTGATTATTTTGCCAGGTGAAGTTTGAAGTGCTTCAGGTGTTTAACTCACTGACTCCTTGCCATACCTGGAGATGGTTCTGTTATTGTCCCCAGTACAGGGGAGGAAACTGGGGGACAGGAGGATGGGTTCCTTGCCATGATCCACCTGCTGGGACCTGAATTCAGCAGGGCTGACTAGCTCCAGAGCTGCACACTTCAACCACAAATGTGCTGGCCAAGCCATTATGGCAGACTGGGCAAACAGTCAACTGAAAGGAAGTTGGACTTCTGAGGATTTCCTCCTACCCTACAGGGCCCCTAGCAGGGACCTTGGCACGGGTCTCTCTTTCCATCAGCCCCTTTGCTGCACAGAACCTGCAAGGGGGCATGAGGCTCGAGGGTGGGGTGGGGGGACCGCCCAAGGGCCACGGCTGGAAAGGTAGAGTCAGGTTAGAGCCCAGAACAAATCAAGGCCATACTGTGATCTCGTCTCACATGGGAAAATTAAGGCAGGGGTATTATCCTGTGGGCTGAACAAGGGGCTTTGCTGGTGGTTGGGGCTAACCTGTCTTAAGGCTTCAGTCAAGCCTGTGTCTAAGCAGGATGATTGGGGCCCCCTGAGACCTGAGGTCCTCGGTGGAGCTGGGAGATTACCTGTACCCATGCTGGTGACAAGAGGTTCCCCGGGACCCAGGCAGACCCTGGAGGAGGAGGTGAGAATGGAGATGAGGGCAGTGAGCGGTAAGCAGGGTGGAGGCAGCAGAGCATGACTTATGGGTCCTGGATCTGCACAGACAGCCCACATCAGCCCTGGTGGTGGCAGAAGGGCTCTCTTAAGGAAGGTCTTGCTTTCCTCAATCCTCCCACACATCCCTGGATGTATTAATAGAGTAATATATCATTTATCTTGACACATAATGGCCATCTGGACATCTCTGTTTCCCTTCCCTCTGATCTCTTTCTGCTGAACTCCATTCTCCTTGATTCTGGTCTGGAGTCATTGCTGATGGGATCTTACTCCCTTGCAAAATAAAATGAAAATGAAAATAATTTGATCATGTCTTTTCAAGGATCTTGTGTGACTGACCACCAGAAGCAGCTTAGATGGATTAAACGAGGAGAAATCAGCCCCTGGAGCCTCCCGCAGCCCTGGCTGAGACTCCTATCCCTGCCATCCCCATTTCCTGGCCCCGTGGCTCTGGTCACAGCACTTTGGTCACATCATGTCCCCTCTGGCCCGCAGATGCCTTTCCATCGCACCACCAATGAATGGGGTGAGGGAAACCGAGGGCAAGTGCTATCCCGGGGTGGGTGGGCTCATGAGGAAGCCAGGTAGGAAAGGGAAGCCGGTGAACAGAGCTGCCTCCAACGTGAGATTTGCGGGCATGAAAGGAATTACGTGGAAAAATAAGAGCTTCATTAAACATGTAAGATGGATTGCATGGTTTAATATATGTTTTGAGATATGTACTGGGGAGGGCAGTGCAGTAGTCCCAGTGGTTAGGGCTTCTGAAGATGTTAATCAGGTTGTGATTGCAGCAAGGAGTTGGGTAGTCCTACTGACTGGTTCTTCTGTGGGGGCTCCTTGAGTCTGCTGGTTAACACGTTTCAGAGCACAATAAGTCTGCGGGCTGAGAATACAGGAGAGGAAAGGAACTTGCCAGGGGTCCTTGGGTTCTCACAGAGCCCACTCCCAAAAGTGGATAGCCTAAGCACTCATGTACCCATTTGAGTTTACAGCACTCTCAGGGACTTGGATTTATCGGGGAGAGCAAAAAAAAAGTGTTCTCTGCCCCTAGGAGGTCTCCTCCAGGTACTAGAACTAGTGTGGTAGCAAGAGTGGCAGCTCATTTCTAGTACATTTGAACCGGTGGTATTTCTAGATGCAGTTGAGGCATGAATTTGAACTTGAGGTGCAGGAGGGAATGTTAACATTATTGGAGGTGAACATAGTGTTTGGGGGGAGCCGTGCCAGCCACCAGAGCTCAAGGATGGACTGGAGGTACATCAGTGAGAAGATTGAATCCACTTTGAGTATTTCCACCCTGGCATACCTATTTAAGTATGTGATAGATATCAGTGTATATTGACAGACTCAGAGAGAAAGGGAGAGAGGGAGAGTTTTGCTTTTAAGAAAAGTTCAATAATTAAGAATCAATACTTTCTGCAGTGAACCTGCTGACTACTGGCTTTGGTTTGTAGCCAGAGCTGCTGCTTACTGAGAACACTTCCCTGGAAAAATACAGGGATCTGCCTCACATGATGCCAGGTCGACAAGTATGCTAGTTTGAAAGAATTTATGTACCCTAGAAAAGACATGATTTAATCCTAAGCAATCTTGTGGGAGCAACCGTTTCTCTTCCTCTTTATTCAGTAGTATAGGTTGGAAACTTAATTGGGTTATCTCCATGCAGATGTGCCTCAATCAATGTGGGCATTAAGCTTGATTAGATAGACATGTATCTCCACCCATTCTATGTGAGTCTTGATTAGTTTACTAGAATCCTATAAAAGAAGAAACATTTTGGAGATTCTGAGAGAGCAGAGAATGACATAGCCACGGGAAGCAGAGAGTCTACCAGCCAGTGACCCTTGGAGCTGAGGAAGGAAAATGCCTCCTGGGGAAATTCATGGAGTAGGAGGCCTGGAGAGGAAGCTAGCAGATGACACCATGTTCACCATGTGCCTTTCCACTTGAGAGAGAAACCCTGAACTTCATTGGCCTTCTCAAATCAAGCTATACTTCCCTGGATGCCTGAGATTGGACATTTTTATAGACTTGCTTTAATTGGGACATTTTCATGGCTTTAGCCCTGTAAACTTGTAACTTAGTAAATTCCCCCTTTTAAAAGCCATTCTTGTTTCTGGTATATTGCATTCCAGCAGCTAGAAAACTAGAACAACAGGGCTTGTTTGTTAGTGGCCTCTTCCTGGGCTGCACATGTTAACTTACTACTCAGAGGTGGGCTGGCTGTAGAGAATATTGGCAGACTCTTTTTTATCCTACAGTTTGTACTACCTTAATACCACGGCCTTGTGCTCAATCAAATCTTCATGCACCCACCTATATGTTAGTCTTTTGAGGGCAAAGTTTCTACTTATAAGCACCCAATGAATGAATATATGGAAGGGTAGAAAGTTAGATCCAGGAAAGCCTATTTCTCTGGGAAGTGCCTACTGTCACAGCAACTGTGTAGAAAGTTAGTCCTGAGATACAGCATGGAAAGCCCAAAGCAGCAATGGAGCTTGGCACACCTCAACTCTGTCCAGGGTCTGCACTGCCTCATCTCTAAAGGTTGACTGTCAGCTTCCCCTTAATCTCTTTGAGGGGTGGGGTGCTCACAACTGCAAAACCAACCCCCTTTTTCTGAAATAGGAGACTTTCTCTCTGTGAAACTTGGCCAACTTTATCATTTGAAGAAATGGTCCAATTTCATGGTTGAAAAATGACATCTCATTTGTTTTATTTTACATTTCTTTGATTATAGTGGAGTTGATGGTTGTTTTCATATCCACTTACCATAACCACTTCTATTTATTCTCTGATTTAACTCTATATTTCCTTTGCTCATTTTTTTTTCTATTGGTGCAATAATGTTTTTGAAATAGACTTATAAGTGCTTTATATGACTTCAAATTTTAACCTTTATTTTTCATATTTCTTTCCTAATTCATAACTTTTATTTTTGTTATTGGTGGGTTTGATGGATAGATATTTTTGATTTTAGGTAATTAAATCTTTCCATCTGAATCCTTCTACTGTGTTTATTCGCAGAAACTCCCTCTCCATTCTGAAATAACTTAAATAGCACTTACACTTTAATCTAGATTTTTATGTGCTTTAAAAAGCAATATTAAATATTTAACACATCTGAATTTTTACTTCTTGTGGAATGTGGATTAGATCTCAGCTTTTTTCTCTCAAAAATGGCCATTTTCCCTGACATCATTTGAACAGTAATTTCTCTTTTCCCATTAATTTGTGATCTGTACAAGCAAAGTTTCCAAATCATACTAGGCCTAGTTTTCTTGAAATAGTTTTTAATCATTATAAAGTTCTTCCTGGTATTGAACTGAAACTTCTCACACTTTTCATTTTGTTAAACTTTTCCCCTTGTAGCCTCAATAATAAAAAGTCAAAAGTGTGTTGAGTAGACTGAGAAGAGATGTTTCACTATTACAGCAACTTGCTGGGGCCTGTGCTTTGCTTTTGTTGTCTTCTTTAGTGAAAGGAAGTTAAATTCTATGTCAAAGTTTAGCTAGGCAGCCTTACCCTAAGAGTGCTTAGGATTAAAGCATGTCTTTTCTAGGGTACATAAATTCTTTCAAACCAGCATACTTGTTGACCTGGCATCACGTGAGGCATATAAGTCCATAGGGAGTGGGACAGGTGCGTGGGGAAGCAGAAGAAGTAGAGATGGTAGTTCTGAGTCTGTAATATGGCAGGTGCTTGAACAGCCCTGCTCAGGCACTCCTGGGGCCTGCCTCCTATTTCCATCCCAGGGAAGAGACTGAAGGCTTAATTGTGGACCAAAAGAGCTAGGGCCTTACGGCCTGTTTTAGTTTGCTAATGCTGCCAGAACGCAATATACCAGAAATGGAACGGCTTTAAAAAAGTGAATTTATTAAGTTACAAGTTTACAGTTCTAAGGCCATAAAAATGTCCAAATTAAGTCATCCAGAGAAAGATACCTTGACTCAAGAAAAGCTGCTCTGGGAAGGCACTTGGCTAGAGTCTGCTGGTCCTTTGGCTTCTAGTTTCAAATGGCTTCTCCAGGGCATTCTCTTTCTGCATCTCCAAAAATCTTTTTCCAAAATTGTTCCCTCTCAAAGGACTCCAGTAAGTGACCCACCTTGAATGGGTCTATCTCCATGAAAACCACCTAATCAAAAGGTCCCACCCACATTTGGGTGGGTCATATCTCCATGGAAACAACTTAATCAAAAGATCCCTGTGCCCGTGTGAAAGGATGTATATATACTAGAAAAGTCATTTTAATCCTAATCCCATTTTGTGAAAGCAGAATAATCCCTATTCAATCCTGTATGTAATTAGATCATCTCCCTGGAGATGTAACCCAATCAAGAGTGGTTGTTAAACTGGATTAAGGGAGATGTGTCTCCACCCATTTGGGTGGGTCTTGATTAATTTACTGGAATCCTATAAAAGAGGAAATATTTTGGAGAGAGATTCAGAAAGAGTAGAGCAGAACGACATAGTCACGAGAAGCAGAGTCTACCAGCCCGAGACCTTAGGAGATGAAGAAGGACAATGCCTCCCAGGGAGCTGGACAGGAAGCTAGCAGATGACACCATGTTTGCCATGTGCCCTTCCAGCTGAGAGAAAAATCCTGTGTGTGTTCACCATGTACCTTTCCACTTGAGAGAGAGACCCTAAACTTCATCAGCCTTCTTTAATTAAGGTATCTTTCCCTGGATGCCTTAGATTGGACATTTCTATAGACTTGCTTTAATTGGGACATTTTCTTGGCCTTAGAACTATAAACTAGCAACTTATTAAATTCCCCTTTTTAAAAGCCATTCTGTTTCTGGTATATCACATTCCAGCAGCTAGCAAACTAGAACAATCCCACTCAACAATATTGAAGGATTATATTCTTTAGGATTAAAGAACATAGCTGCCCCCAAAAGATTGAATCAGGACTAGAAAAATAAGGCTTCTGGGGTACATAAAAATTTCAAACCATCACAGAGCCCAAGCTTGGGGTCCATTTTGCTTGCATGGGGAATATATATACTTGACATCAGTCAGAGTGGGTGAGCATCGGAGGAATTATTTGTGACTAAACTTCAACAGTCACACTCTGTGACTGTGAGAAGCAGTGGTTGTAATGGGGCACCCAGATTTCAGTTCCTTTATGCAGCAGTGGGAAAGGCTGATTGTTTTGTAACTTTCTGGGATTCAGTTTGGGTGGATGGGAAGCCTCAAGAGAGATGTACTAAATTGTTAAGGCCTGTGTGTGCTCAAGTAGTTAATCAGAAAAAGTAAAGAGATCTGACATGCATTTGTGGAGCCATTAAAACCAGTTAAACCTAGAGTTACTGGCTCTCTTTCCCAAATCATCTTGTGTCCTGACTAAATATTCTTATTTTTATAAAATCATTATTAAAATGCCTTAACTTCCAGCATCCTCATCATCCTTATCTGGTGTATCTCCAATTTGCCAATGTTGCCATTGAACTCATATAGAATTACATGTCAATCCGATAAAGTTATCAGGTTGGCAACCATTCTTATTCTGGATAGAGCCTAGGTGGGATATTTTCTGTTTGTTCATAGCCTACTTTCCAAATGTCTCCACCCTATCCTAGGCCTGGGAGGCTGCCAGTATGGTTTATATGGGTTGCACCAATGGGCTTTTTTGTTTTCTGGCGTCTGTCCAGTGGAGGGCCCCAGTAGAAGGTCCAGAGAACAGAAGAGTGAGTTCTAATTGTTTATTCCTCTCCTTTCCTCCTGTTCCACCCCTCTGCTAAAGACCAGCCCTTAGAGGCTGTTCTTTCCAATAATAATTCTCTCCTGGTTCCCTGCCCCTAATCTTAAGGTCTAGGGATGGTGATGGCTCCCACTCTTGTCCATCCTTTGTTGATTCTGTAATATTTCCCACACATTTTTTTCAAATTCCCTAATTAAACTCTTCTTAGTTAAACTGTGTGACTCTGCATCTGTTTTCTGCAAGAAGCCTGACAGCTATTTTATAGTTTAGTCTGTGTATGTGTATGTTTTGGTGTATTACTTCCCTTTAATCTTTAATAGGTAAATTGAATCCCATTTATATTTGTTATGGTTATTGATATATTTGGGCTAGTTTTTTTCTTTGCTATCCTTTCCTTTTGATTTCTGTTTCTGCATTCCTGCCTGCTTATTCATCCCTTTCTCCTGATTTGGAAGCTTTAGATTTTAGTCCTACCATTGAGTGGTTACCTTTTTTTTTTTTTTGCTTGGGCAGGCACTGGGAATTGAACCCAGGTCTCTGGCATGGCAGGCAAGAGCTCTGCCTGCTGAACCACTGTGGCCTGCCCTGAGTGATTACCTTTAAATATTTAAAACACTTCCTTTTGTTATTTGTTCTCATTTTGTGACTGATTGGCTGATTCTTACTTCTCCCCTTGGAAAAACATCAAACACAAAGCAATAAACCGATGGCTATTTTAATTAAAAGCTTTTAAATGTTGACATTCTTTTACTGAATTAAATATCCTTAAATATGTATTTTTGGAGCAAATTCTGAATTGTATTCTATCTTCCTTTCAAACGAAACAAGGACCATAGCCTACTTAACTTCCTTGCAAACCCTCCCTTTAATTTTCCTAATTATCATTGCCTGTAATTTAGTTCCACCTTTATTTTAACACAACACACACACTCACACACATATACACACACATAAAGTCTACAAAAGCTAGTAGCTAATTAGTTTGACAACATATTTTTATTGATTTTATTTATTGATTGCTTACAATTGTATGTTGTTCCATTTCTTTTTTTTCAGTGAGTTGATTTTTCTGAAGTGCATCCTACAGTAGTTCTTCTAAAAAGGTCAATGGGCAGCAAACACTTAGCTTTTCTTCATTCTTTATTTTACTCTGAGGCTTGAATGATAGATTAACCGTGCATAGAATTTTGATCGTTTTCCCTCAGCAATTTAAAGTCACTACTCCTCAGTCTTCTGGCCAATCATCATCTGCCACTTACTTTGTGCCAGAACATCGTCCTAAATGCTTTGTTTGCAATTTCTCACATAATCTTCACATTACACTACCAAGTTTATGCTATGTTAATTCCCATTTTACTGCTAAGAAAGCTGAGGCTTACAGTTTAAGCAACTCTAACAAGATCAAAAGACCACTGATTTATGTGTTTGGGATTTAATCCTAGTCTGCTTTATATCTGTGAGCCCAATCTTTACACTCTGCTATCTGAGCCATTCTGAGCTGCTTCGCTAACAAAAAAAAAAATTGCACTATTTCCTGAAGAGTGGCTCAAGGCACCAAGGATTGCCAGCTATCTCCAAAAGTCAGGAGAGAGAGGTATGGAACAGATTCATCCTCACAGACTTCAGAGGGAACATAGCCCTTCAGACATTGTGATTTTGGACTTCCAGACTCCAGAACTGCGAGATAATAAATCTCTGATGTTTTAAGCCACCTAGTTCATGGTACTTTGTATGGTAGCCTAGGAAACTAAGATATCAGTTGAAATAAATTTTATTAATTTTGTTGATAAGTGTTTAATGGAAAATATTTACACTGCTTCAGATTTTCAGTTTGCACTTAAATCAATCAAAATTAATTAATCTTACAACTTGCGTTCTTCAGTTGCACCAGTCACACTTCAGGAGTTCAATGGCCATAAAGGACCAGTAGTTGCCGCATGCTGCTGCAACCACCACCCTTATCCAAACCGCAAAGGAGGCTGCACTTGTGACTACTGCTTTCTCACCTCCCTTCACAACCCCTTCCCATCTCCTTCCTTCTCCCTTTGTACCTTCCGGCTCCTCAGAACTGTCAACTAGGTCAAAGCCTTTCCTCCTGTCTTTGATGTACCTCCAAGAACTCTCAGAAGATAAGGAGATGGATTAGAGGCATTCCCAGGGAGATGTGAATGAGGCTTCAGATACACATCTCATTTCCCAAATTATCTTCTAATTGCTGGAAGTGGGTGTGAAGTCAATCTTTATGAATTTGGCTGCAGGCCTCTTACCATATTCAATGACTCCACTTAGTGACCACAAAACTTGCCTGTCTTCTCCTTAGCCTTTCCCTCACCCTTGGAAGCCAAAGTCTCAGAACTCAGTCAAAATAGTTCCTGATGGCAAATAGCTGACATGTGAGCAATATGCACAATGTCAGATCCCATACTTTGATTTCTGGAATCCCTAGAATAGACCCTGTGAAGAAACCATTATCCCTTTCACACAGGTTCAGAGGGGCTAGTCAGAGGGGATTTGGGTAGGTCTGTCTAACTCAGAGCCCAAGGCTACATGGACACCAGCCTCCCCTCCACCCCACCCCCAGCTGTCTCACAGGTAAGGGCAGACATCTGAGTGGCAGAGCTGTGTGAGAAAAGTCGGTTGGGGGCAGGAAGGTTCTCACACAGAACTGTAGATCCACTGATCATCCATACCAAAGTGTGTGCAAGCTGACAAGGGTGGGGAGCTCATCTTCTGCCACTTGGGCTGTAGACCCCAACTAAGACAAGTTCAGGGTCACCTGCAGCTGTCAGGAAATGATCTCCAAAGCTGCTTGCTTCCCTTCCCTACAGTGTCTGCTTTGTTGTTGACATTCTTTTACTCTTTAAACCGAGATATAATTTACATACCCTAAAATGCACCAATCTTAAATGTGTACACTTTGATGAGTTTTGACAGTTGGAAACACCCAAAGTAACCACCCTCCCAAATAAGATGTGGAACATTTACCGTAGCCCAGAAAATGCCCTCATTTTCCCCTTTAGGTGCCCTCCACCTTTCCCTTCTTGTGGGGCAACCATGATTCTGACCTCATCACTACGGGATAGTTTGTTTTTTTTTTAATTTAATTTTATTGATATATGTTTACAATATACAATCCATCCAAAGTATATAATCAGTGGTTCACAGTATCATTTCATAGTTGTGTCTTCATCACCATGATCAGTTTTAGAACATTTGAACTACTCCAGGAAACAAAATAAAAAGAAAACAGCAACATCCTATACCCCTTACCCCTCCCTCTTATTGACCACTAGTATTTCAGTCTAACCAATTTTAAGACTTGCAATAGAGGTAGGTCAGCTAAGACAGGGCAGTATTGACAGAGATAGGTACATATATCAGTGGAACAAAACAAAACATCCAGAAGTAGATCCATACAAACATGGGCAACTGGCTTTTTTTTTTTTCCATATAGTTATACAATCATTGTCAAAGATCAGGGCTACTGGATTACAGCTCAACAACCTCAGGCATTTATTTCTGGCTATTCTTAAGCACTAGACACTAAAAAGAAGGATCTATATAATGAGTCAGTATTCATAGTCATTTGTTAAATCCTGATTTCTCAGTTACACCTCTTCCTAATACGGACTAGTTTTGACTTTTCTTGAACTTCACATAAATGCAATCACAAAGGATATATTCTTTTGTATCTGACTTCCTTGGCTCAGCATTGTCTCCAAGATTCATCCATGTTGTTGTATCGGTAGTTCATTCTTTTTTATTGCTAAGTGGTAAGATATATCTCATGATGTAAGATATACCACAGTTTATTTTATCTTTCTCCTGTTAATGGGTATTTGGGTTATTTCCAGCATTCGTTTGTTATGAAAAAGAGCAACTATGCCTTTTGTGGACACACGCAGTCATTTCTCCAGGGTGTGTACGTAGGAGTGGAATTACTAGTCCATAGAGAAGAGGTATGTTTAACTTTATTAGAAACCTAAAGTGGCTGTACTGTACCTATAACAATTTCTTAGAAGTGTTTTGATTCCTGGCCAGGCAGTTGGCAGGTTCACCTGGCAGCAGATTGTAGTAGGCTGATGGGGTTGTTTTTACTCAATCTGGACTTGGGTCATACAATTCCAACCTGAACCAGCGTAAAGCAAAAGGAGGGGGGTGGTCACTGGCTCATGTAGCCCACACGGGGAGACTGGGAGTCTGGAACCAGGTACCCTGTGTCCCCTTTCTGTCTCTCAGTATTGCTTCTCTCAAATCAGTTCTTCATATGGCCTTGACACCTAGAGTCCCTTCCCTACAGCCTTGCCAGCATTTGGCATTCTCCAACCCAAAGACAAAACTTCTGCAAATTAAAACTACCCTGAGATGCCATTTTTTAAAACCTATTATGTTGGCAAATCCAGAAGCTTGATGACACTCTATTGGCATGGCTGTGGGGAAATGGACAGTCTCGTACAATGCCAAGTGAGAGTAAAAAATTGGTAGAACCCCTATAGAGGGAAATTAGCTCACATAGATCAAGATTACAAATTGACTAAGAAATCCTACCTCCAGGAATTTATTCAATAAAAAATCATTCTAATAGTATTTTGTTGGTCCTTGGCTTCCTTCTCTGCTTCCAAATATAGAACTACCTTGCCCTTTTCTCCAGACCAAATCTTTTGGAAGCAGAACATGAGATGGGGATCCTTTTGCACATGGTTTATTGGGGGGCAGTTCCAGGAGAAGGAAGTAGAGGAGGTAGAATGGGGCAGGAGGAGGAGTTAAAGGATGTGGTCTGGGATGGAGTCTGTTCCTGCCTTACCCAGGGATGAGCTCCAGAGTGTGACTTCACCGCTGAATGGTTCCCACCTCAAGGTAAAGACACCTGAATTTTGTCCTCCTGTGTAAGTCAGTCATTAGCTGTGTGCCTGCAGGAAAGGGTCATGGCTAATCTAACAAGATGCTACTGTTCAGTTGGCCGAAGGCAGTTTTCTAGAGAAGGGTCAGCTGTGTACCCTCAGCAGCCAACACTCACAGCTGCCGGGGAATGGGTTCACCTGCCCAATAGGGGACCTGGCCATGACACCCACATGTCTAGCACTGGTTTGCCTGGATGTCATTAGGGGACCACTGTTTCCTGTGCACTTGAAGATGATGTTTACTTAATTGCTATTTTCTTTTGCTTTCCCTCCACCAACATCCCCACAATACATAGGCACACAGTCGTACCGACAGAATGTTTTCCCTGCTCCAATGCTGTAGCTGGTGCTGTACTGTGGTTGGGAATACAGCTGCAGGCCCTTCCTTATTCACCCACCCCCAGGTTCCCAAGGGCCTGGTTTCCATCTTAAGCTTCCCTGACTGTTTCCCATGCAGGATGGCAAGGTGAGGGGGGCTGTGATTGCAACCTAGCTGAAAACACAAATCCTTTTAGGGAAAAAAAAAACAGAACAGAAAATAATCATGCATTCCAACTTTATCTTTTGTACATTTTAAATCTTTACTGAAAATGATCTGCATTGACATCCTCACCAGAAAATGTCACCAGTTTATGG
The DNA here is from genome assembly GCF_023851605.1 of Tamandua tetradactyla. Taxonomy (NCBI): domain Eukaryota; kingdom Metazoa; phylum Chordata; class Mammalia; order Pilosa; family Myrmecophagidae; genus Tamandua; species Tamandua tetradactyla. Next base: position 46,590,455 of record NC_135341.1, on the reverse strand, counting down.
CAGGATAAATATTCTCTCCCAAGTGTGTATCAGGAAAAATGCCTCCCCCACTGGGGGCAATTTAGGTCACTCCTGCTCCAGCTGTGCAGCCTTCACCACCCTCACTACCCTCATTGCTGAGATAATCTGGGGAGAAACTCAACTTGAGAGATCCTCAGTCGTGGACTACATGGAGACTATAAAAAGCCTGGGAAAGGTTCAGAAGGGCATAACCACATTTCCACTTTTAAGTAGAAATTTAAGAGGTGAATATAAATACCATGAAATACATATGCAGAAATATTATAGTTTCTGTCATGGGTGGGAATTGGGGCCAATAAGAGATACACTGCAGATGAAGAAGCATCATTAATCAGTACACATATCTTGCTGTATTAGAGAATGTTGGGGTAGTTGTGTGATGCAGGGGAGCCATAGAGAACTTGCATCTTAAAAAGGTAAGTGGGGCGGGCCACGGTGGCTCAGCAGGCAGAGATCTTGCCTGCCATGCCAGAGACCAGGGTTCGATTCCCGGTGCCTGTCCATGCAAAGGAAAAAAAAGGTAAGCGACTCACCTAAATGTCAGTTTGTCTGACTGAGAAGCCCATGCTCTCCACAAGGCCACACTGTTCCCTCATGCAGGAAGAAAGATGCAGCTCTAAGGAATTCCCTGGAAGACAGTGCTGGGCTGTCACACCCATCTCAGCATTAACTTGACTTTATTAACAAATGATTCTGGGAGAAAACAAAATTGAGGTGTTCTCATCCATGTAAATATTAAGTACACAGAACTTCAAGATGTCAGCACAGGGTAGCTGTGACATTTTCTCCCCTACCAAGGGTGGGATCCTGATCAATAGGCTGAGTCACATTTCTGTTTTGAGTGAATCTCTAAAAAGGGAATGGAAGGAGAAAGTTTAAATGCAGAAATACGGTTTTTGCTATGGGAGGAAATGGAGACAAAGTATAAACATACTGACCCACATCTATCTTTTGTTTCATAAACAACACTCCATACTAAGCTGCGATAAAAACACACTCACCTCAAGCAAAACACAACCAAGTGATTCCAGGGCACCTTGGTTAAAATATAAAAGACAGAAGATGTCCAGGAGAGACTGCGAGAATCAACGGACCAGCGCCCCAGCCTCTCCCCAGCTCTCTGCCCTTCTCGGGGGCTTTCTCCATGGGACATTGCCCAGCCTGCGGGCACCGGGGCTCTCATGGTCTGTGTTAGGATGACCGAGGAGGGGGCAGGTCCCACCCCTGCCTCCACCGCCACCCTGCCAGCCGCCAGGTGCGCCTCTGCATGCCGATGCCCCGGCCCTGCCCAGGAGCTGGTAGGACTCTCCCCCTCCTCGGTGGGCAGCTTCAGCCATCACCCAGGGTAGAGGTGCTCCAGGTCAAGGGCAGAGCAAGGTTTGATGCCAGGGCTGTTGGAAATCAGGACGGACAAAGGGCCTTGTGTTTGGTTTTGCTTTGATTTTGGACTTTTTATTAAGAAAAATGTCAGGCAAACTCAAAAATAGAGAGAACAGAATAATGAACGCCCACGTACCCATCTCCCAACTTTATGAGCATATGGCCAATTTTGTTTCACAGACCATCCTTACCCCAATGCTGCAGTATTTCAAAACAGATCCCAAATATCATTTTGTCTGTAAATACTTAAGTATATATCTCGAATAGTTGAAGATATGTTTATAACCCCCAAACCATTATATCTAATGAAATAATGTTTCCTTAATATCATTTATACCCGATCTGTTTTCAAATTTCCCCAATTATCTCAAATATGTTTTTCATAGTTACTTTGTTTAAAGCAGAATTCAAACAGGTCTATGCATTGCATTTTGTTGACTGTTAATCCCTGGCAGTACTGCTGCTTCATGACTACCACTTTCTTATGCCATTTGTTTGTTGAAGAAATCAGGGCATTTGGCCTGCGCAAGTTCCACATTTTGGTGTTGGCTGGTTGCATCTCTGTTGCGTAGCGTAGCATGCGCTTCTGCTCCCTGTACTTCCTGTGAACAGGTAGTTGGGGGGAGACCATTAGAGATGCTCATTGAGGCTGAGTTGTCATTGCTTCCAGGCCCTTTCAGAGGACAGAGGTAAGAAACAGGGGTTTTATAGAAAGAGAAATAAATCACAAGTTTTTAACGTTATTTCCCATTTAAATTTCTTAGATTTAAAAATCTTTCTTATGCTGAATATTTTTAGTCTTAATCAGAGTATAACTGATTAAGTATAACTCAGTATATAACAGAGTATATAATTATATATAATTACTTACCCCTCTCTCATCTCTCTCTTTCTCTCTCTCTCTATTTTCACTATCTACTTAATTTCTTTCTATCATTTATGTATGTATGTATGTATGTATGTATCCATCTGTCTATCTAGATTTATTTTTTTCCCCAAAATAGGTTATCATTATTATTTCAACCTTGGCTAAAGCCCTGCAAATGCAGGCACCTAGACGCAATACCCCAACCTGGCACACAGTGGGCGCTCAGCCAACAAATTAAAGATTCCATCATAGGTCCTAATTTTAGGGCTGAAAGGACTGAGCCCCGGGTTTGAGAGCCCGATACTGTCCCTGAGTGAACACAAGGCCCTGGGACAGTCGCCTAGTGTTCCTGAGCCTCTGTCCGCACATCTGGCGGTTCTCGCCTGCCCCCTTCACTTACTGTGGCAAGGATCAGAAGATGCAATGGCTGTGAGAGCCTTTTGTGAAGTAAGGTAAGCATCAAGCCGATGTAGGCAGTGGCTCCTAAGGTCCTTGAAGAATTTCTAAGGGATACTGAGACTGGCTTGTATTAAGGGAATCAATTTCCTGGTCCATAATTTACATAGACACATTTTTCTCTAGTTTGATTTGCCTGAGAACACCCTCTGAGTTTACAAAATTTGTTATTTTTTAGAAAAAGAAAAAGGCATACCCCTCACTTACCCTTGACCAAGGGACATTGCCCCAGTGTGTGAAAACCTCAGGGAAAATGGAAAAACAAAAAGAGAAGAGTCCTTTCATTAATCCCTGGGGGTTTCAAATTTCCCCATCTTGTATATTTTCAGCGAAGGGGGAGGGTGGTCTGAGAAAGGGGTTTGGCACATGTTAGGATCTACTGAACACAGGCATATGGTAGCATGGGAGTGAGCGTCAAAGAGTTTTCAAAAAGCAAAAGAGGGCATCAGTCCGGAATACTAAATGGTAAAGAAAAATAAGCTCTGCTTCTAAAAGGTATTTAAATGTAAGCAATATTTTTCAACTACACTTGGTACTAATCCTAGGTCAGGTGTAGAAAGGAGAGAGAGAGCCCCAGAGGGCCACCCAAGCAGACAGGTTAGTGACAATGACTCTTCTAAATATAACGGAAAGGTTTGCCAGGATTTCCACAATTTTTAAGATACATCAAATAAAATCCACAGATAAAACTTTTAGGTGACTTATTTGGATGCAATGTAGGTTATTCAGTAAGTTAATTTAAATTCATTTTATGAAATCATGTTATATGAAATAATCCAACACAGCAAATGTTCATTTTATTTTACCATATAAAATATTTAATGATTTCTAACTCCCACAACAAGAATATTATTCTAGCTTCTGGACTGCTGAATTTTTAGCAGGATATACTTTTCTCTTTCATTAAATGCATAGGAAGAGTTAGAGCATAGACCATATTTCATCTCATTAAGAAGTGCATTTCCAATTAGAGCTAACTTTTTATGTTTAAAAATGATCAAAATTGGTAATACTTTTGTGAAGATTTGATCAACCATGTAGTAATTCAATTCAGAAGCAATGTTTTTAAAATACCAAGAGTTTTAAGGTCATAATAATGGAATACATTTTAATGTTTTAAAAATACATACGTAATGTATTTTAATGTGTTGATGTATGATAGGTCATTCAATAAAAGACTTCCAAATTTGAAATATATTTTAAATCAAGTTAAAGGTTTATGAAACAAGTAGAAAGTAAATAAGAATCCAAGAGAAAAAAGGAAAGATGTAAAATTTCTGAACAGTAAAGGAAAGCTTATGGTTATAATTAGATGTGTGGGTATCAAATCATTATGGCCTCCAGAGTCCCTTTAATATATTAAAAGACTGATGTAATAGTTTTATATTTAAAAAAATCAATGTTTACAGTAAGATGAAAACTATACTCTTTGCAATTATTTAAACTGAGGATGTTAACTTTTAGAAGTGAACTAAAAAATATGCCATGGGGTACATAGTTTTCCAAAATTCTTTTTGAGCTATGCATTCAAGCAAAAATTTAAAGACCACTGAAATGCAGTCACTGGGATGGCTTGTCTCTGCTCCACATGATCATTCACCCTTCAGGAGGCTAGCTCGGACTTATTCTCCTGGCAGCTGGGCCAGGAGAATATTCTCTTATTCTCAGAGAGAGAAAGAAAAAGCAAGCAAGGCCTTGCATTCCGTCATCTCCACCACATCCTATCGGCCAAAGCAAGTCAAAGCTAGCCCAGATTCAAGGGTTGGGGAAATAGACTCCATCCCTTGATGGGAGGAACTGCTAAGTCACATTGATATGGCGAGAGGTCGAGAATTGGGATCATTTTTGCTATTAATCTACCATAAATAATAACCGGTACTATAACTTAGATCCTTGTGATCAGCCAGATACTGGGCTTAGATTCTCTCTCTCTCTTTTTTTTTTTTTTGCGTGGGCAGGATCCGGGAATCGAACCCGGGTTTCCGGCATGGCAGGTGAGAATTCTGCCACTGAGCTACCATTGCGCAGCCCAGCTTAGATTCTTTAAGTACATGAATTCACTTGTTTCGCAAAAGGGTGGAGAATCTGGGTGTTTCCTGTTTTTTCCCTCCTGTCCCTCCTTTCCTCTTCTAGGTACCCTGAAAGTCACTTTCCCCTAATAATACAGAAACAGAGTCTTAAGGAAACTGTAGATGACAGAGATGGACAGAAAAGTTAGGATCCATGCAGTAAAGCAAATTTTTCTCCTGCTCAGAACCAGGTAATTCTGGGACTGGTGAGCAGGAGAGAAGGAGGCAGATTGGGCAGGAAGGTGTGGAAAGACTATGAATGCTTAGAATGAGAGGAAGAAGGTCTTCGTATCTTCAAAGTGAGGAATGGGGAGGAAGGGAGATGTACCCGCATCTCCTTAAGTGTGTACCCTCACTGGTCTGTCTCTGGAAGACAATCCACCAGAACCTTCTTTAGCCCCTCCAAAGAGAGGGTGAGGAATTTGGACTCCTAGTGTGGAATGGACCATAACGGGAGGAACCTCACACTCTGACCAAAATAGAACATGGGCATCTCTACCTTGCCACCACACAAGACATTTCCCAATCTGATTGGTCCATCCTAAGTCATGAGTGCCCTCCTTATCTGATAACTGTGTACCAAGGGGACCACCAAGTTCTCATTAGCTTAGGCCTGGGTTCCTGAGCCAATCATTGGCAAGGGGGATTGGATTATTATGATTGGCTGAGACTAATCAGAGTCTATCTCTGGAGTTAGGGTCAGTTTTTCAAAACACATTGCTGCTATTCATTGGGGTGGGGTAGGGGATGGGTTGGAATTTGGGAGCTTCATCCACTAGATCCTGTACATATTTTTACTATCATTGTCTTTACAATGCAGAAGAAGAAGCTGAAGCTCAGGGAGGAGAAGTTGGGAGGTAGTATAAAAGAGCCTCTATAGCCAGCAGGACAAATGGTTCAGGCCTGAGCCTTTCAGTCGGCTCCCTGGGTGAGCCTGGGAACCTCACTTCACCCTAGTCTTTTGTCCCTCCCCTCCCCTTATCTCTATGGTTCTTTGCAGCTTTGACATTCTGTAATTGTGACTCACCTGTCCAAGCTCGCAAGAGCAGTGAGAAGCAATGCTCTTGTTCTCTCAGGCCATGGCACTTTCCACTCCATTGTGAAATACAAGTGCTGCTTTTTCAACATTTTATTATTTTTCTTAAATCATAAACTCATTGACCTAGTTTGAGGCACATGGATGGCCCCATTTCCCTGTTTTATTTAGCTAATACGAAGCCTTTTAACTCCTTTGCAGTCACATCCTTCTGATTTCTTCTACTTCTAAGTCGAGGCCATCTTTGGAAGGAGCAAAATAAGGAAGTATGAGGACTTGAGTCAGGTGAAGAAACAGGTGTCATTTTCACGGCATCCCTTTCCTGAGGAACCTCCAGGACTTCCCATTACTTCTAAAGGGTAAGAGACCAAATCCTCAGTGGCATTTTGCCTCTGCCCACAGATGACATTTTTTTTTTTTTTCACATGGGCAGGCACCAGGAACCAAGCCCAGATCTCCAGCATGGCAGGCAAGAACTCTCCCACTGAGCCACCGTTGCTCTAGATAGACTTCTTTAATTCATCTCCTGGGAAGGTATGAAGAGAAGGGAAGAGAGTTCATTATGACCATGAGGAGGCTAGTGATAGGAGAAGAGGCAATTAAACATGGATTTTAAAGGCTACATTTTGGGACTAGGTAAGACTTTCAGCTTAGTCATTATCTGTCTGGAGAGAAGGGAATTATTCATCACTCAGTGACACAGGCATGGGAGGGAGTGAGCCCAGGCAGTTTATTTCACTAATTTTCTGAATTGTGTGTGTGTTTAAAGACTTTTAAGATCTTAATACTACTCAGTTAATCTCACATTGTTTTGGCCTCTGTGATGTCTAAAGTCAGTATGGAATGTTCTTAAAGTTAGAGGATATCTGAAGCATCTGAGCTCTTCCAGATATAGGCCTGGAGATGGGGATTCTAGTGCAGATAGTTTATGATTACAGGGAGGGGAAAGAAGCCAATAAAAGGTGCATTATGAAGCCACTTCCACTCTGGGTAACCGGGCTTAGTCCCTTTGGGGAATTCTGGGAGCCAGTGCAGAATATGTGCTCCATGGTTATATCACCCAAAGGGTAAGGGAGCTGTGGTATTTATCTATCAAGTCTCATTGGTTCTCCCATGGGGCACTAATATCTTGGCACTCTTGTGGACATGGCTGGCTCTGGTGACCAGAGGAAGCAGCTGGTTCTGGTGACTAGAGGAAGCCCTAGACAAAGAGCCATAGGGGCTGGCAGATGAAAAAGAGTTGGTATGAATGAAAATGGTAAGCGGTGAGGGAATGGGGTAAGGCACCTTTCATAGACGGTGTCTGTTATTCGCCCCCTGTAAGCTACATGGAAGGTACTTTGGTTGGACTGTAGCAGTGTCAGCATCTAGGAGCAAGAGCACCCAGCAAATGGAAATCCTTCCTAACATCTGGAGTATGGTTTAGGCTGACATCCAAGGTTCAGAATAACTAGAACCCCTTACGTCTTACCATCACCCTTCTTGGCCACTTCTGCCTAGTCTCCATTGACCTAGCTCAGACACACACTCTAGCTCTATTTCATTCACTTGATTGTCCCCCTTCCATTTCCCCTTTGCTTAGCCCAATTCTACTCCAGCTCTTTTTTTTTTATATTTTCTTTTAATATTTTTATTGACAAAACAAAACAACATACAAACACGAACATTCTTAACATGTGAACATTCCATATTTGGCGTACAAGCAATGGCTCACAATATCATCATATAGTTGTATATTCATCGCCACAATCATTTCTTAGAACATTTGTATCACTTCAGAAAAAGAAAAAGAAAAAAGAAAATACTCATGCATGCCATATATCCCTTACCCCTCCCTCTCATTGGCTACTAGTATTTCCATCTACCCAATATATTTTAACCTTTGTTCCCCCTATTTTTTTCCTATACCCCTTGCCATGCCCTTTCATTGATCACTAGTACTTCAATCTACTCAATTTATTTTAACATTTGTTCCCCTTATTATTTATTTATTTATTATCCATATTTTTTACTCATCCGCCCATACCGTAGATAAAAGGAGCATCAGACATAAGGTTTTCACAATCACACATTCACATTGCGAAAGCTGTATCATTATATAATCATCTTCAAGAAATATGGCTACTGGAACACAGCTCTACAGTTTCAGGCACTTCCTTCTAGCCATTCTAATACACCTTAAACTAAAAAGGGAATATCTATATAATGCGTAAGAATAACCTCCAGGATAATCTTTCGACTCTGTTTGAAATCTCTCAGCCACTGATGCTTTATGTTGTCTCATTTCTCTCTTCTCCATTTTGGTGGAGAACGCTTTCTCAATTCCTTGATGCTGAGTCCCAGCTCATTCTAGGATTTCTGTCCCATGTTACCAGGGAGATTTACGCCCCTGGGAGTCATGTCCCATGTAGAGATGGGGAGGGCTGTGAGTTTGCTTGCCATGTTGCCTGAGAGAGAGGAAGGCCACATCTGAGCAACAAAAGAGATTCTTTGGGGTTGACTCAGGCCTAATTTTAAGTAAGCTTAGCCTATCCTTTGCAGGGGTAAGTTTCATAGGAACAAACCCAAGATTGAGGGCATGGCCTATTGATTTGGTTGTCCCCACTGCTTGTAAGAATATCAGGAATTCTCCAAATGGAGAAATTGAATTTTGCCCTTTCTCACCATTCCTCCAAGGGGGTTTTGTATATACTTTTTTACTCACTGTTCAAATCACTCTGTCTACCCCAACTCTTAAAGTTTCAGGTCAGATCCAACCTTTTCTCTAAGATCTTTTTTTTCTATATATAATTTTTGCTTTTGAAATAATTTCAAACTAACAGGATAGATGCAGAAATAATGCAAAATCCATAGAGAATTCTACCATACCTCCCACCCAGGTACCCAATCCACCAACTTTTAATATTTTGTCATATTTGCCAACTCATTTTATCTATATAGTTACTTATTTATTTATCTATCTGTTTCCTAAACATTTGAAAGTAGGTTGAATACATAATTTTTCCTTAAATACTTAACATTTCCATGTATATTTGCTAAGATGTAAGGTCTTTTTTGCTGTTGTTCATCACTATCTTTAGGGCTATGGACTTGTCTAAACCCTTGGCACCTTCCTGCCATTGCCTTTCCTTTGACTCATATAATTTATTGCATTGAATTTTCACATAATTGTGTGTGTGTGGGTCTGTTTCCCTCCTCTTAAGGATATATGAATTTGTACATCTTTCCCATCATACCCCAGTATTTAATACAGGGCTATATGCATATTAGATGCTTTTAAAATGCTTCCAATCTTGTATGGTGTATTGATTAAGATATTGGCTTGGCTACTTTAATAGAGACCAAAATAATATTGGCTTAAACAAGATAGACGTTTTAGCTCTCTATCATGTGAACGTTTTAACTGGCAGGTAGTCCAGTGCAGCTCTGCTCTGTGAATGTGACAGTGGACCTGAGTTCCTTCTCTCATTGTTTCATCATGCTATTGCTCCTTTTGGTCTGGTTAAAGCTGACTTGTCACTAGGAGGAATGCAGCATCCAGCACATGGAAAGGGATGGGGGTGGGGGATGAAGCATGTGACCTGGAATTTACACAATCACTTCCGAATCAGAAATTAGCCAAATGTCCACAACTAGCTTCAAGAGAGGGTGGGAAATGCAGTCTGTAGCTGTGTGGCTAAAATCTGGGGTGACTTTGTTCTAAGAGGAAGAAGGAAGGGTGGATATTGGGAGACACCACTCTCAGACAGAGGGCCTATAAATCTACTAACTTTATTTTGAATAACATAAGCCACTGTAACAAATCTGTGTAGTTAAAATATCGATGCATTTTATTTACTTATTCATGCATTTCTCATAAATGCTAGTAATAATTTCATTATTATATCAGCTATAATATGCAGAGGCATAATATTTTGAAATTTTGATTAACCTATCTTTATTCTTGCTAATTCATTTTAATCTATAGACCTTCCTCCACTAACATTGAGGCTCACTGCCTCAGAAACAGACTGAAAGGTAGAGATATAATTGAGCCAGGGCTCAATTTTGGGTTTTGAAATAGACTTTCGAAGCCCATGGCAGAGGCAGTAACTTTGAGAGATAAGACTTTTTAGTTCAAGACGCTTAATTACCAGGAGTCCAAAGTTTATGCCCTAGGCAATAGTTTTCAGAGGACACATAACAAAAGAGCTTCTTTTTCCACTCAAAAGGAAACAAGGTCTGTAGGAGGGGTGACGAGTAGAGAGTCAGAGAGCTATGGGGGGATAAACTGGGAAAAGCACTGGGGTGGGCTCTTAGCAAGGATCCCCAACCCTCCCCCTCCTGAAGATCAGATCCGTGGTCTGGGCAGGACTCCTTGCTGGGTTATCAGGCAGTGTGGTGGGGCCAGACCCCCCTGTTCAAATCCTTATTCCACCATTTGCTATCCTGTAACTTGGGCAACTTATCTCTCTGTGTCTGCATTTCCTTTTCTGTAAGATGGAAACTGCAATAATACCTTTGAATGGTTATTGTAAAGATTCAATGAGTAAGTACATGTCAAATGCTTAGAGCAGATCCTGGTCCATAATCAGCACCCAATAAATATGTCTTATTACTATCTGAGAGGAAAGGAATCTATAGAGTTTCATTTTGTCTCTAATTTTTTCTATCAAATATATAGCATTTTTCTACATTTTCTCAGGAACATGTGATTCTGTTTACACTTGAGAGTTTTAAATATTTTATTAAGTAAATAATACTCAGAGTGTATAAAACTCTTTAATTACATAAACAGGCACCAGGAAGGTAGAAATTCTAATACACACTGAATATAATATATGACATTCAAAATCTGTGGATAGCGTTTGATGATATACCTTGTAAAGAAATGCTAGACTTAATTTCAAAAAGATTAGTTAAAGTAACATTAAAAAATGATTCAATACTTATAAGCAGTCACAACATGTGCCATGTACTATTTTCCATTTGCAATTAACAATTTCCAAATTAACAGGCCTGGCATTGCTTCATCCCGGCATACCTGTAAGTGGCTTGAGAAATCATGAGGAAACTTGATGGAAACATACTTAAGCAGAAGGTTTCCACAAGCACAGAGTTGATCTAGATAATTAACTGGCTTCATACTGTCTTGAAATTGCAATTGAAGTTGAGTCTGGGGTCCGCTTGACTGGGATAAAGGAATGTGGCTTATGAAGCAATCCTGGGGCCTTCAGTGGAGTGGTTGGCCTCTTCCCGGCAGTTATGTCATGCCTCTCCTGGGTGCTGCATGCAGTCACATGCACATGCACATCCCCCACCCCTATAGGAAGCACAGATTTCCTCCTAATGCATCTGCTTATGTTGTCATAGCAACCCTGGTAACTAAGTTCCCAGCTGAACGAATTCCACCAGACACCAGAGTACTTTCCTTCACTGCTTTCACTGGAAGAAGCAGAGCCTGAAATGAGCTAAGAGGGGTCCAAAAAATGGCCTTCAACGAGGGTAGTGGGAAAAGGTCCCAAGAAGAGTGGAGAAGACACCAGAGCCGCTCCAGGCCTAGCCACAGGGGAGAAAGACTGCCCCTTTACTTGGGGTAATGTCACAGGGAAGGGTCAATTTACACACAGAGTCCCCCCCTCTCTAGATACTCTACTCTGCCGGACTCTGGGTCCAAGGTAGGCGAGGAAGGCTCCATGCAGAGCCTCTGCTGCTGGTACCCAAATGCCTGCCTGCCCTCCAAAACAGATGCTCTCCTTTCTCATGGAGGGCAGGGCTTTAGTGGAACAGAAACTTCTCATCTCCTCCTTCTAAAAACACAAAACCACAGAGCTCTAATAAAATTCACAGTTAAAATCAAATAATGCTGCTGTGTTTTTTTTTTTCTTGCCAAGAACTCTCTGCTGCCATTTGCTTGTTGCTAACTGAAACCAATAGCCAGTCCTTCCTAAGTATGGGACTGGACAGGGGCTCCAGAATAAGGGAAAGGAGTTCACCCACGAAGCTCATGCCTGTCATGGCCCTCTGATCCCCAGACCAACGGCCACCAGAGGCTAGCTAGTAAACATCATGTAAGAAGCTACCAGGTCATGTCATAAGGGGAATTCTTACAATGAAAGCTCTTTATCCTCCACAAAGTCCTTTTCCTCCATAGAATCTTATTTGAGCTTTGCAACAAGGGCAGGGAAGGCCTTCTTGTATCTGTTGTGGGAAAACATGTTTGGGATGAAGTCTAAGGGATATCTGAGAAAAATTTACAACTTTTATTAGAAAACTAAAGGAGACTCAAAATAAATTAACTAAGCTTTCTATTCGAAAATGCTAGAAAAATAGTAGCCAGGAAAATCCAATGATTTTCAGAAATCTGATTAGAATCTTAACTCTGCTATTTATACTGGCTAAGGGACTTTGAGGCAAGTTAACTCACCCCTTTAAATGCAACGTCTTCAACTGTAAAGTGAATATAATAATAAAAATATCTATCTTTTGCATCACACAGTTGCTGAAATACTGTATTAGAATGCTTATTGACATGGAATGGTACAGCTGGCACACATAATCCCAGTTTTGCAAAAAAAAACATATAGTGCACATAGAAAGATTTGTATAGTTAACTACCAACATGTTAAAATGGATTCTCTATGGCAGTGTTTCTCAAACTTTTTTCTTTTTTTTTAATCATTATCACCTAAGGAATTACTTTAAACCTTTTGTCCTAATTGTGCCCCACATTAATGAATTTTTTTTTTTTTTTGGCATGAGCAGGCTCTGGGAATCAAACCCGGGTCTCTGGCATGGCGGGTGAGAATCCTACCACTGAGCCATTGTTTCACCGCTCTGAAATTTTAGTATGACAGATATACTGAATATCTGTTTATGTACCGTGTGACTATCTGTACTTTATGTGTGTAAAGAATAAGATTTTTTTTCTCCTTTCAAGAACCAATATTTGCCCACTTAGGGGCAATATTGCCCCTTTTTAAAATGCATGGTCTGTGGTAAGAGGAAATATGGTGGGTTTTTCTTTGTGATTTTTTTTACTTTTTTCTTCTCTTATTAGTTTTCCTTATTTCTTATAAGCTCCCTTTCCTCCTCTACTGCTCCCTTTTCTTCTATTGAACATGTATTCATTGTATAATTTAAAATACAGTAGTGATTTCACAAAATAAAGATACCTTCTTTTTGTGTTAAAAGTTAATACATGTTAAAGGGTCATAGTGTCTTCAAACCAAACTACCTGAATTTGAATCCTGATACCATTTCACACTTGTCTGACCTGAGGCAAATCCCTCATTTGCAAAACAGTGATTCCTGCAGTATACTTTCCCTAAAATAAACAGAAACAAAATAATACGTGTGTGTGTGTGTGTGTAATACATATATATCACTTTCCCCATATTAAATATTCTTAGGACCCTGGAGTCTGCAAGAAAATGAGTGGCTAATATCAAAATTCGTTCATGTCAAGTTAGTGGGTGTTAACATTTTTCCAAGGTAGGAAACGCACGTAGCTGGGGGCTCCTGCCTAAGATGCTTTAACCTACAGAAGCTGCTTTAATGGAAAGAATTTTAGATACCACAGCAAAAGGATTCTCGCCTTGTCCCTTCTGCATCAAAACATGTGGGTGTTTATTTGCCTGCTACTCTTCCACCCTTCCTTAGCCTTAATTAAAAAAACCCAATTTCTCTATTACTATAACAGTGAGCGGAACAACAACTGATTCGTTTCGCCAAATTAATTTTCCTTTTGGGAACCTGGGGAAATATTATTTATCAGAGCAGCAGACAGATTTAAAAATGGAAACATCTTTCCAATATGCATGCCAAATTCAGGAAATGACAAGATTGATATTTCAACATTTAAGGGCATCTTGGAGATTTGTTCCCTGCTGCGTCCCCAGCACCCAGGACCACACTGGCATGTGGAAGGTACTCAGAAATTACTTATTGAGTAGATGAGTGAATTAGTGTCACAAAGATCACACTCTTCACAAGTTTTAGCTGTTGCTTTCAGAAAGTATTTACAAAAAGGAGCAAGAATCTAATTTGTTTTGACATTCCATTAGATTTTTATATATTTTCTCCCATTGACAATTTCAAAAGAACAGGTTTACCTTTTACATATGGCCAAAAAGAACAAACTCCTCTGACTTCATTCTATTTGCCATTGATGAAATATTTCCAGAGAACTAAAAACATAAGATATTTCCAATATAGGCTCCAAAGCTGTTCTTTTTCTAAGGAAATGTGACAGTATTATAGCATATAATAGTACTTTAGGAATAAACCTGTTTGGGAAAGTGACCGCACTAAATATTGCAAATGTTACAGTAGATATTTTGAGACTTTATGGACCCCCTCCATATATTCTTTTTATAATTTACTTATTTAAGGACCAAGAAAATTTATTCCAATCTTAAAATTGTCCCCAGAATGAAAGAGGACAGGAAATATCTTTTCCAAGATAATTTCATCATTTTGCACATCTTCAGGTTTTTTCCAAAATGGAAATTAAATGCCAGTTATATGCCATCAATGAAGAAAGGTTTACAGCATGTGAACCAGCACATACTCAATTTCTAATGTTAGCCAAAGACTCCAGTGGCTAAGGAGATGGGCCAGGGTTGGAGAAGAGGTAGTAGCAATGCCTGCATTCCTGCGTGTCATCTCTGATGGGTGGGTTCAATAATTATTATATTTTTTGCCTCTAGATTTTTCTGAGCTGAAAATTGTTTCCATTGCTAAGATTGTGCCTTTGCTTAAGGCTCTCTTAGGGTCTGATTTAGGAACAATTTCCAATCCTAATGGGATAATTTGGCACCCAGTCTTAAGAACTATGTGGCCTGCAGCTCTGACTTGAAGAGCTGACGGGTAAACAAAACAAAACAAACAATCCTCAGAGATCTAGTCCAGAAGTTCCAAACCCTTTTCAATTAGCAGAAACTGTTGCTCAAATGAAAGTTTATCTGGAAGCAGTAGCTGATAATGTCGATATCCCTACCAGATCCCCTAAAATCCCCTCCCTCTGGCTTAGATGCACTTTCATTTTCAACAACCAGCACCCACAGATGGGCTTCTGGAGCCTGCGTGGCCCACATGGTTGAAAAACAGGAAGGGTCTGGGAATTTATATCCCTTTGGAGTGGCCCCTAGACAGTGATTGATCACTGGGAAGAAGACAACAATTTGGCTCTCTTGCCTCTGATCAGGACAACTCTGAGATACAGGTCACCCTCCAGAGCACCCCCAAGGGATCAGGCTGACGCTCCCTTCTGCTGGACTTTGTCTGGTATCACAGGCTTCCTGGGTTTCCACTCCTTCCCGTTCTGCTTCTCCTACTTCCTTATAGGAACACTTTGGGAGCCTTTCCTTAATAAACCACTAACCCATACGAACTCTTTTTTTTTTTTTTCTGTTTCTGTTTATTTTTATTTTGAAAGATAGACATACACATGCACATGCTGGCAGATTGTGATTTACGGCTCTTAGATTTTTATTTTGAAATAAAAAAATTGTATCTTTGGTTTGTAACTCCACTTCTTACTTCCTAAAGGTGGTAAAATGTAAATGCCTAAAAAATAATGATAAATACAAGCTTTTTTTGCAATGTAAATAGATGTAATTTTTGACAAGAACAACCTAAGGGTAGGGGACAGAGGTACAGGAACATAGTTTGTGTATGCTACTGATTTATGTTGGTATCAAATTAGATGAGACTGCTAGAAATTTGGATGTTAAATTTACACTCCATGGTAACCACAATGAAAAAAAACCTGAAAAATATACATATGGGATTTTCATTACAAAAGATCAGCTAAATACAAAAGAAGGCAATAATGGAAGAATTGAGAGCCAAAAAAGTATAAAACTTATAGAAACCAAATAACAAAGAGGCAAAAGAGATGAAGATTATCAGCAATTACTTTAAATGTAAATGGGTTAAACTCTCCAATCATAATTCAGAGATTGGCAAAATGGATAAAAAAGCATGATCCAAGGTTATGTTATTTACAAGAGTCTTACCTCAAATTCAAAGAAACTAGTATGCTGAAAATGAAAAGACAGAAAAATATATTACATGCAAACAGTTACCAAAAGTGGGAGTGGGTAGCTATATTAATATCAGAAAAAATATTGTTAGTAAAAATTAAGTAAAAAAAAACTTTTAAAGCAACAAGCAGAACACTATATATTAATATAGTTGATGTAATTGATATATTGATAATTATAAAGTCAATTCATCCCCAAATTATAAAAATTATAAATATATATGCACCTAACAACAGAGCACCAAAATAACAGCAGCAAACATTGGCAGATATGAAAGGAGAAATAGTTCTACATAAGCAGAATGATATTCAATACACCACTTTCAATAATGGGTATAAGATCTACAGAGAAGATCAATAAGGAAATAAAGGACATGAAGAATACTATAAACCAACTATACTTAACAGAACAGACAGTTGTAGAATAACACCACCAGGGTATGCATTTGTGTATCAAGTGCACATAGACCACTCTCCAGGATAGACCATAAGCTAGGTCAAAATAAGTCTCAGTAAATTTAGAAAGATCAAAATCATACAATGTATTTCCTCTGACCACAATGGAATGAAGCTGGAAATCAACAGTAGGGAGAGAACTGGAAAATTCACAAACATGGAAATTAAACAATATACTGTTAAATAGCTAATGGGTCAAAGAAAGTAGAAATTAGCTTGGTAGTTCTTTGACCTGTTGAACATAGAACAACCAATGACCCAGCAATCCCACTTTTACACATATAATCTAAAGAATCAATAGGAGAGATTCAAACATATATTTGTATATCAATGTTCACAACAATATTATTTGCAAAAGTCAATGTCCATCAACAGATGGATGGATAAACAAAATGTGGTATATACCTACAATGGAATATTGCTCAACCATAAAAAGGAAAGATGTTTCAAAACATGTTACAATCTTGAAGACACCAGCTTTAGTGAAATAAGCCAGACATAGAATGATTGATATTGTGTGATTCCACTTATATGACATAATGAACATATGCACATTCATAGTAACAAAGAGCAGAGCATAGGTTACCAGAGTGGGGGCAGGGAATGGGGAGTTGATCGATAGATAGTGAGTATAGGGTTTCTCTTTGGGGTGATGAAAAAAATTTGGTAATGGATGGTGGTGCAATGTTGTGTGATTAACACCACTGAATTATGTGCTTGGGAGTGGCTGAGACAGAAAAGTTTAAGTTGTATATATGTTACCACAAAAGAGAGACTAAAGAGATAATAATTAAATGCAATACATGATCCAGGATTGAAAATAATAATGGAGGAGAAAATGCCCAAAAGACTTTATTGGGACAATTGGAAAAACTGGAATTTAGACTGTATGCTTTACAGCAATGTTAATTTTCTTGAACTTGATAATTGTGTTTAATGTGGTTATGGAAGTGAATACCCTCATTCTTAGGAAATATATATGTAAGTATTAGGTTGTAAAGGAATATAATGTATGTTTAAAAATAGATCAATGATATAACAAGAGTGGCAAAATGTTAAAAATTGGTAAGTTTGACTATCTAGGTAGAGGTATCTTAGAGTTCTCTATATTATTTTTGCAAATTTTCTGTAAGATTGAATTACAATATTTAAAAATTTAAAAATATGGAACGCTTCATGAATTTGTGTGTCATCCTTGCGCAGGGGCCATGCTAATCTTCTCTGTATCATTCCAATTTTAGTATATGTGCCGCCGAAGCGAACACCCCATACGAACTCTTAACTCAGAGTCTCTTCTGAGGAACCCAGCCTAAGACAGAAGACTGACTTATGAAAGTGAAGATGCCCTGAGTGAAGTGTGGGAGGGGCCTCAGAGCCTGTCACCTTAGTCCCCTTTCTCTGCAGGCCCAGCGAGAAGCTTCTTGGCGGAAGTCCACAGACCACTGTGTGTTTAACTTTTTTTTTTTCAATTTCTCACCCGGGCCAGGAGATGGAAGGGAGGGTAGAAGGGGGAAATGTAGCATCATAAAAGCTCAGGGTAGAAAAGACCCTTAAGAGGTTGGGGAAAATCTTTATTGTTTCAGAAAGATTGTTCATGGAAGAAGACGCTGCCAGTACTGAAACCACATCACTTCTACCCACCACAGAGATCAACTGACAGTTCAATTGACAGCTTCAATTGACAGTTTCTGAATACACTGATGCCTTCCTACCTCCAGCCCCTGCATCTATTTCTGCCTGAGGGTTTTCTTTGGCCACAGAAATTACTTGTCAGCATACACTGAGAAGGGCAGAAGTGCTGGAGAGTTCATTCTCCCAAGATCAACCCTCAACCAATGGAAGTTGGGAGTTGGTGGGTGAATAGCTCAGCTTCTTGATCCTTGTGGGGTAAGTTTGGAGGTCTGTGTTCTAGGCAGAGCATTCCCGGGAAGATTACGCTCCAGTTGCCCACAGTGATAACCTCCTTATCAGCTCACCCTGTACTTACTTTTCTTCCCATCTTGTCTCCTTAGCCCACTCCCTCACTACGTTTGCTCAGATCATCTCCCAAACAAACTGCCTTCACCAGGTCTTCGTCTCAGGGTCTGCTATCAGAGGAACACAAATCAAAACACCCAGTTGGAAGAGACCCAGCCAGAGCTGAAAGCAGGGTCTAGTTTCTAGGAAAGAAAGTTCCCAAGAGCCAGGGCCATGTGTGTGCCTGGTGGGGGAAGGGAGCTAGGAGTGCAGGGTTCAAAACCGGACCCAACCCTGGCCGGGTAATGGGTTTATTCTCAGGAAACTAAGGAAGAAACCTAGCTAGTGACTGGGAAGTTATGAATTATGTCAAGAGAAGCTTATAATCTGAGGACCTCAGGGCAGAAAGACCAGTTCCTGATGTCACCAGCTAGTGGTCTGGATTTTCTAACCCATTCCTGACTTGATAAGAGCTCACCCTGGAGCGAGGTGATTGAGACCTCCCAGGCCCTGGGCTGAGCAGAGCTGGAAAGGCAGGGAGAGAGAGTGGGTGAAGGCTTCTTTAAAGGGCAGTCAGCTGGACAGACAGGTTCTTCAGTATGGGGAGTAAAGTGAGCACTGGAGCGGAGGCTGTGGGTTTGAGAATCAAGAACCAAGGATATAGAGAAGTGTCGTAAAGAGGCCCAGGCACCTTCACCTGCTGACTTTGACTTTGTGACCTTTCTGAGGCTCTGGAGTTGTCTTTTTATACAGATTGATGTTAAAATATTTAATGATCATTGAGGCACGGGTGCTGACCAATCAGAACATCCCTGTCTTAAGCAGCCAGGAAGGGAGGGCCTTACCAGCTGCCCTCACCGAGCATCCATTCAAGTCAAAGTAAAGTGAGGACAGTTTCCAAAGCAAGGTCAGCATTGTTCACAGCCAGGGGAGAAGAATTTTGGTATAAAGCTTTATGTATACACAGGAAGTCGCCACCTCTCCCCTCTGTAAGTGATAAGTATGATTGTAGGAATGTGCCCAGATTATCTGGAGCTATTGCTCTTTTTCTAAATGTCCACACTCAGGTCCAGGAAGACAGAGCGTGACAGAGGGGAGGAGGAAGCCCTGGTTTGGGATCTCCTGTTTGTCACCCCCCGGCCATGAGACCTGGACACCTTAAATTTTTCATGCCTCAGTTTTCTCATTGGATGTGCATGGGAGGGAGTGTGTGTGTGCGCGTGCAGCTGTGTGTGTGTGCCAGAGTCAACACTAGGACAAGACAAGTGATGCAACTATACCTCAAAATTTAAGGAGGCACTCATTCTCAGGCTTGCATGGACCTGAGAATGAGCACTTTCTAAAATGTTGCATCCTGGGCTCCTTGCTTGCCTCACCTTAGTCCTAGCCCTGGGGTGTGTGTGTGTGTGTGTGTGTGTGTGTGTGTGTGTGTGTTTGTGTGTGTGCAGAGAGAGAGAGACAGTGTGAGCAGTGGCAGCAGAGCCTAGATGATTTAACCATAAGAGATATTACCATCATTTATGGAGTGTTTACTCTGGGCCTGACACTGTCTGAAATACTTTTCTTGTATCATTTCCCTTAACCCTCATAGAAACCCTGTGTGGTAGATATTATTCCCATTTTACAGATATGAAAGCTAAGGCTCAGGTAGAAAGGGATGGAACTGGGATTGGAGCCTCAGATTCTGAGGGCTTGACCACATAAGTACACTGCACATCACAGCAGCACCCTCTTCTTCCCAGTCCTCATACGAGGTACAACAAACACATCTGCCTCTCTTTGAGGATAAGCAGAATGCCAAATTATGAACTAACATCAATAAAGATCAATAAAGAGTGAATGATTGTACTTCAAAAGGATCCTCTAGTTTATGAAATAGTTCTCATAGCAGGGAGCTTTGCTTCTGTTTCCATGGGATTTTATTCATACCTACTGTAGGCACTGAGCTACTCCTCTATCACTCATTCAAAGCAATGAGAATAATTTTTATTATTGGATCCCTTGAGAAATGTAAAATCCTTCACCATATCTCCCTAAGTCCTCAAATCTTCATTGTAGGGTCTATGATGCCCATTTCACAGATGGGAGAAACAGAGGCACAGAGAGATAAAGGGATCATTCCAAGGGCATCATTAAGGGGGAAATCCAGGCTTAGAACACATGCACCCTGACATCTGGGCTTGAGCATCTGTGGTCCCTTTGTGGCTGCCCTTGCTAACCGAGGCTTTGAGGAGGAAGACACCTCATCTGAAAAAGGTCCTAAAGTTCCAATATGGAGCAACTACCTGGTCCTCTTACTCTCTTCAAAGAGTGATTGTTCTAGTGCTTAAAGGGCATTTGTTTCTTACCTGTCTCCATGTGGCCTTTTACCTCCACACATTTGCAGAGAGCCTTGATACGAGGCTGGAATGAGCATGCTCCTTGGCAGCCCATGGGCAATTTCCACTCTTACAGGAGAACTCAAGCCTTTTGGGGTTGACTGTAGTTCAGCTAGGAATCTTGATGTATTCCCCATGCCTGGAAAAATCAAAGTTCCAATGGGTGCCTGGAATATTCATGGCAGCTTTGAAAGATGCTCTCCATTCATGCAAGTGTGGTCATGGGTCCCCTCTTTGCATGGGCTAGTTTTTATCTTTAGCTGGCACCCTGCACTCTAGGCAGCCATTGCCAGCAGGCAGTTGGGCAAAGAGTGTGTGGGATGCTCAGTGAAAATTGATCCCTTAATAATCAAGTACCTTGTTTTTGAAGACTTGATGGCATCCTCTGTGAATAAGAAATTAGATTTCGGAACTTGAGACAGTGAACCCTTCTTCCTGTGAAAGGATTCTGTTCAAGCACCAGAATAAGCTACTGTAGATGTGATTGTTTCGCGTACATTTTATCAACTGCAAATCAGAGGCACTCCCACTGACTGGTAGATGTTGACTCTTGTTGAGGCCAAATGTAATAAGTGGCCATATATAGATGTTTTGATATTTTATAGACTGCTCACAAAGACAAAGTTCATAGAATCTATGTATTTTTATTATGTGCATTTCTATCTTTCCAGTTCCATTGGAATTGAGCTGACATACTTCAGAGGTACTTACAATAAAGTGCTTAAGTGTAGCTTAGAATAAAAATTCAGATCCAGGGAAGTATAAACAATCACTTCCTTTATTTTTCCTTTTCTCTTTTCTATTTTGTCATTCTCTAAAAGTGAGTTTAACTTTCTTTTTTTAAATCAGAGGACAATTAAAATAGATAGGCAGAAAGGTCAACAGACCCAATAACAGGAAGTCAGGAATGGTAGTTAAAATGATCCCAAAATGCAGGCCACAGTTCTCTCTGTAAAGGTGCCAGGGTTGACTCTTGATTCTCACTCTGAGCTTTATAACAGCCAAAGCAGAAAAGGGAAAGGGTTAGTTATAAATTTCATGTTATCAGAAATAACACAACATATCTCTGTCTCATTAGCAAATATTTTAGCATCTAATTCTAACAGAAATTTCTTGGATATGAGATTCTGGAGGAGTCATTCACTGCTCTCATGGACAGTACGTTCCCATACCAATGCTTTGGAGTGTGTGATGGTTGAGGGGGTAAGATGGACAACCTTCCAGTGGCCCAACTTTATTCAAAGATGTTGGAAGCCCTAGAGAAATTCTAACTTGCTTCCATAAGTGTCTCTTCTTCTCGAAGGCCCCTGGATGGAGGTTGAGCAATGGTTGGTGGTTGGAGGCTGTATTCTCTGAGAGGGGCCTGAAAGGCTGAGTCATATTTAATAGTGGAAGACCGTGCAATGGAAAGAGGGTTTTAGACATCCTGGCAACTAGTATGCTGCTATGTCTTTCAAGAGCAGAGCCACAAATGCCACAGGAGCAAAAGGGAAGTGCTGAATCTTAGGAACCAAAGCAGAGCAGTGAAGGTGGTAGGCCCAGCGTGGGGCAATGGTGGCAAGGCTGTGGGCCACCTTTCCAGCTGTGCCTTTTCTCTTCTGTATTGTGCTGGGTGGATGATTGTCTGCCCCATCCATCTTCCAGGCAGAAAGGACAGGAAGCAGTCCACCTGAGGCACATCCCAGGTGACATAAGGGCAGTGGAAGTGGTTTGGCTTCTACCCCACTCCAAACATGAATGCTGTCAATTACAGCAGAGGGTGGTTCCCTCTGTGTGGCAGGCTTGGTGGGGGATTGAGCCCAGATTGCTCCACCAGGAACTCTATGCCATGAAAAGGAGCCTCTGCAGAAGTCAAGTACGAGATAAGAATTTGCTCTCCATCCCCAACCAAGTGGACTGTACTAGCTATGCCAGCTAACAATCCCAAAGTGGGGATGAAGCAATTTTTCTCAGAGAAAAATTATAAGACATTTAAGGCATGTACAAACTATTAAGAAATCCAACAAATAGAGCAACTTGTGCCAGGAGGAGTAGAACTAATGGAACAAATAGAAGAAGAATTAAAGGAAGCATAATAAATATCCTCAAGGATCAGGAAGTAGGAATAAACAATTATAAAGAAAACTAATTAGAGAAAATAGGCATAAAAAATCTAATTGTTAAAATAAAGCACTTAATAGATGGGTTGAAGAACATATAAATTTAGCTGCAGAATGAATTAGTGAGCTGGACATTTGGGTCATTCACTTTACTGAAAGTATCAGGGAAGTACAAAGAGATGGAAAGAATGAGAGAAAACAGTATAGAGGTGAAAATTAGAAGTGTTGACATTCCCCCCTGCTAATGTTTCCAGAAAGAAAGAAATGAGTAAATGGAAGGGAGAAAATAAATATATACATATTTTTTATTTTTAACTTTTTTATTGTGTAGTATAGCATATATACAAAGCAAAGAAATAAAAAATAGTTTTCAAAGCACTCTTCAACAGGTAGTTACAGGACAGATCCCAGAGTTTGTCAAGGGCTACCATAAGATGCTCCCATATTTTTCCTTCTAACTGCTCCAGAATATAGGAGGCTAGAGGGCTTAAATATTTTTATCATCACAATAGACTTTTTTTCCTTCTTTTTTTTTTGTGAAAAATAACATGTATGCAAAAAAGCTACAAATTTCAAGGCGTAGCACCACAATTAGTTGCAGAACATATTTCAGAGTTTGACATGGGTTACAATTCCACAATTTTAGGTTTTTACTTGTAGCTTCTCTAAAATACTGGAGACTAAAAGAGATATCAATTTAATGATTCAGCATTCATATTCATTTGTTAAGTCCTATCTGCTCTGTATAGCTCCACCATCACCTTTGATCTTTCCATCCTCTCTTTAGCATTGTTTGGGCTATGGCAATTCTAAACTTTTCATATTGAAAGGGTCTGTCACTAATGTGAGGTAGGGAGATGTAACTATCTGATGTCCTGGAGAAGATGTCCTAGGTTTCAGGACTGCGGAACCAGGAACGCATCTGGAGGTTGTAGGTTTCTGGAAAGTTATTCTAGTGCATGGAATCCTTGTGGAATCTTATATATTGCCCTAGGTGTTCTTTACGATTGGCTGGAATGGTCCTGATTGGGGGTTGGCAGGTTATAATAGGTAGCAAGGTCTACCTGAAGCTTGCATAGGAACAACGTCCAGAATAACTTCTCAACTCTATTTGAACTCGCTGCCACAGATACTTTATTAGTTACACTTCTTTTCCCCCTTTTGGTCAGGATGGAATTGTTGATCCCATGGTGCCAGGTCTGGATTCATAAAAAACATACTAGAGGCACACAACACCAGATTTGAAGAGACAGAAGACAGAATAAGTGATATAGAGGACAGAATAACTGACTTCAAAGACTCAAAACAGGAAATGGCAAAAAAAAGATGGAAAGTTTTGAATTGGATCTAAGGGAAATGATAGACAAACAAAGTGCATAAATATAAGAATCATTGGTCTCCCCGAAGGAGAAGTGAGGAGTAAAGGGCTAGGAAGAGTAGTTGAGGATATAATGGGAAAAAACTTCCAAACCCTCATAAAAGACATAAGTATACAAGTCAAAGAAGCCCAATGAATTCCAAACAGAATAAATCCATATAGGCCTTTCCCAAGACACATACTAATCAGTCTGTCAAATGTTGAAGAGAAGCAGAAAATCCTGAAAGCAGCAAGAGAAAAAAAACTACTACATACAAGGGAAAACAAATAAGACTGAGTGCAGACTACTCAGCTAGCACATTGGAGGTGAGAAGGCAGTGGTGTGATATATTCAAGATCCTGAAAGAGAAAGACTTCCGGCCAAGAATTCTGTATCCAGCTGAATTGTCCTTCAAAACTGAGGAGAGATTAAAGTTTTCACAGATCAAGAAGTCCTGAAAGAATTTGTCAACAATAGACCAGCCCTACAAGAAATACTAAAAGGAAATCTGCCAGCTGAAAAAAAAAGATAAGAGAGGGAGGTCTGGGAGGGCACAGAATTGAAGGGTACCACTAAGGGCAATTTGAAGAATACAAAGAGAAAGAGGGAAAAGAAAATATAGATCTGACAATAAAATAAAAAAGATAAGATGGTGGATTCAAGAAATGCCTTCTCAGTAATAGCTGTGAATGTTAGTGGAATGTATTTACCAATTAAAAGATACAGATTGGTGGAATGGATTAAAAAACATAATCCAGCTATGTGCTGCTTATAAGAGACTCATCTTAGACACAAGGATACAAATACATTGAAAATGAAAGGATGGAAAAAGATTTTCCACACAAGTTTTAACCAAAAGAAAGCAGGAGTAGTGATACTAATATCGGACAAAATAGACTTTAAATGTAAAGACATCATAAGAGACAAAGAAGGACACTATATGCCAATTAAGGGGTTGATTCACCAAGAAGATATAACAATCTAGAAATTTCTCTAGAAATTTCTTCTTTGATCCACTGGTTGTTTAAGAGTGTGTTGTTCAATCTCCATATGTTGCAAATGTTCTCATTTTTTGGTGGTTATTGAGATCCAGCATCATTTCACTGTGATCAGAGAAAGTACTTTGAATAATTTCAATGTTTTGAAATTTGCAAAGACCTGTTTTGTGCCCTAGCATATGCTCCCAATCAGGGAGCTCCAAAGTACATGAAACAGACATTGGCAAAACTAAAGGAAGCGATAGATGTTTCAACAATAATAGAAAAAGACTTCAATACACCACTCTCCTCTATAGATAGAAAAACCAGACAGAAGATCAACAAGGAAATAGAGAAGTTAAATAACTTGATAAATGAATTAGACCTAACAGACATATATAGGTCATTGCACCCCCAAAACAAGGATATACATTCTTCTCTAGTGCTCCTGGAACATTCTTCAGGATAGAGCATATGCTAGGGCACAAAACAGGTCTTTATAAATTTAAAAACATTGAAATTATTCAAAGCACTTTCTCTGATCACAGTGGGATGGAGCTGGATCTCAATAACCACCAAAGAATAAGAACATTTGCAAATATATGGAGATTGAATAACACACTCTTAAACAACCAGTGGATCAAAGAAAAAGTTTCTAGAGATATCAATAGCTATCTGGAGATGAGAATACAACTTATCAGATGTGGCAAAGGCTGTGCTGAGAGGGAAACTTATTGCCCTAAATGCCTATATTAAAAAACAAAAAAGAGAAAAAGCGGAGGACTTAACAGCACACCTGGAGAAACTTGAGAAAGAACAGCAAACTAATCCCAAAGCAAAAAAAAAAAGAAGAGAAATAACAAAGATTAATGCAGAGATAAATGAATGGGAGAACAAAAGAACAATAGAAAGAATAAATAAAACCAAAAGTTGGTTCTTTGAGAAAATCAATAAAATTGAGGGGCCGTTAGCAAGACTAACAAAGAAAAATGAGAGAGGATGTAAATAAGCAAAATAAGAAATGAGAAGGGGTGCATTACCACAGACCCTGAAGAAATAAAAGAAATCATAACAGGATACTATGAACAACAATATGCCAACAAACTAGACAACTTAGATGAAATGGACAAATTCTTGGAGACATATAAACAAGCTACACTGCTCAGGAAGAAAGAGAAGATCTCAATAAACCAATCACAAGTAAAGAGATTGAATCAATCATCAAAAATCTTCCTTCAAAAAAAAGTCCAAGGCTAGATGGCTTCACAGGGGAATTTTATCAGACATCCCAAAAAGAACTAACTCCAATTCTGCTCAAACTTTTCCAAAAACTGAGGAGAAAGGAACTCTATCTAACTCATTTTATGAAGCTAATATCATTTTAATACAAAAACCAGGTAAAGATGCTATAAGAAAGGAAAACTACAGGCCAATCTCCTTAATGAACATAGATGCAAAAATTCTCAATAAAATATTAGCAAATCAAATCCAACAGTACATTGAAAGAATTATACACCATGACCAAGTGGGCTTTATACCAGGAATGCAAGGATGGTTCAACACAAGAAAATCAATTAATGAAATACAGTACATTAATAAATTGAAAGAAAAAAATCACACGATCATCTCAATTGATGCTGAAAAAGCATCCAACAAAATTCAGCATCCTTTTCTGATAAAAACACTACAAAAGCTAAGAATCACAAGTAACCACTTCAATATGATAAAGGGGATATATGAAAAACTGATAGCCAGCATCATACTCAGTGGAGAGAGACTGAACGCTTTCCCCCTAAGATCAGGAATAAGACAAGGATACCCACTATCACCCCTATTATTCAACATTGTGCTAGAAGTTCTAGCCAGAGCAATCAGGCAGGACAAAGAAATAAAAGACATCCAAATTAGAAAGGAAGAAATAACTCTCATTATTTGCAGATGATATGATACCATACTTGGAAGATCCTGAGAAATCTACAGCAAAATTATCTGCGCTAATAAACAAATTCAGCAAAGTGGCGGGATATAAAATTAATATGCAAAAATCAGTAACATTTCTGTACACAAGCAATGATCTAGCTGAGGAGTCAGTTAAGGAGAAAATTCTATTCAAAATAGCAACTAAAAGAATCAAGTACTTAGGAATGAACTTAACTAGGGATGTAAAGGACTTGTACACAGAAAACTATATATCATTGCTAAAAGAAATCAAAGGAGATCTAGATAGGTGGAAAGACATTCCCTGCTCATGGTTAGGAAGGTTAATATAGTTAAGATGTCAATTCTCCCCAAATTGATCTACAGATTCACCACAGTACCAATCAAAATTCCAACAACGTACTTTGATGATTTGGAAAAGCTGATTACCAAATTCATCTAGAAGGGAAAGAGACCTCAAATAGCTAAAAGCATCCTAAAAAAGAAGGACAAAGTGGGAGGATTAACACTCCCTGACTTTAAAAACTATTATAAATCCACAGTGGTCCAAATAGCATGGTACTGGCGCAAAGACAGAAGCATTGACCAATGGAATCGAATCAAAAGTATAGAAATTGACCACCAAATCTATGGTCAGTTGATTTTTTACAAGGCCCCCAAATCCTCTGAACTGGGACAAAATAGTTTTTTTCAATAATTGGGCATGGAAGAACTAGGTATCAATAGCCAAAAGAATGAAAGAGGACCCCTGTCTTACACCCTACACAAAAATTAACTCAAAGTAGATCAAATACCTAAATATAAGAACTAGCAGTATAAATCATCTAGAAGAAAATGTAGGGAAACACCTTCAAAACCTAAACTTTAAACCCATTTGATGAGACAAAATAAGCTAGAAACAAAAGAACAACAATGGTATTGTCACCTTTAGAAAATGTTTACAAGAAAACAGGGGCCTAGATTGTAAGCTTTTAGAGCAGACACATTAAACCCAGAGTGGTGATCATTATTTCTGGATTTTGAGAAGCTGTTATATATATATAACCTGATATTTAGAGATAAGAACAAAGCCAAACAGATTGGGGTCAAAGTAATTCAGAACATAGGGGTAAGGAAGACAGTGTCTGTATGTTAGAACCCCACATACTTTTTGAGACCAATGGAAGAAAGGTTAATTTGTCTGGAACTGAAATTTTCTATAGTGCATAGTCTGATTCAACCTATCTGTATAGCTCATTTGAACAATTGAAACACAGCAAGCATAGAATAAGAAAGAGGTCCTTTAATCCTGGATAGACTATTGTAATGCCAGGATACATCCTAGAGTATATTAAGCAGATTATCAAAAAGTATTGGCAAAGTTCCCTGAGGGATGGGACAAAATATGGAAATATTAAACCTTACCATCAGGGAATCCCCTGACACTGTGTCAAACTTTAGGGACACCCAAATCAATAGGCCATGCCCTCGATTATGAGGATTACTCTTGTGAAGCTTATGTAGGTAGCCGAGAAGCTTAGATTACCTATAGACATGCCTAAGAGTTACTTCTGGAGGACTTCTTTTGTTGCTCAGATGTGGCCTCACTCTCTCTAAGCTCAATTCTGCAAGTGAAATCATTGCCCTCCCCACTATGTGGGACATGACATCCAGGAGTGAAAGTCTCCCTGGTGATGTGGAGGATGACTCCCAGGGATGAATCCAGACCTGGCACTGTGGGATCAACAATTCCATCCTGACCAAAAGGAGGAAAAGAAGTGTAACTAATAAAGTATCAGTGGCAGAGAGAGTTCAAATAGAGTCGAGAGGCTACTCTGGAGGTTGTTCTTACGAAAGCTTCAGGTAGACCTTGCTACCTATTATAACCTGCCAACCCCCAATCAGGACCATTCCAGCCAATCCTAAAGAACACCTAGGGCAATATATAAGATTCCACAAGGATTCCATGCACTAGAATAACTTTCCAGAAACCTACAACCTCCAGATGCGTCCCTGGTTCTGCAGTCCTGAACCTAGGACATCTTCTCCAGGACATCAGATAGTTACATCTCCCTACCTCATATTAGTGACAGACCCTTTCAGTATGAAAAATTTAGAATTGCCATAGCTCAAACAATGCTAAAGAGAGGATGGAAAGATCAAAGGTGATGGTGGAGTTATACAGAGCAGATAAGATGTGACCCGGTTGCACAGGTCAGCACTTTCTCAGAGCTGGGAAGTGTGGCTGAGGGGTGTGTGCATGCGTGGTTCTAGGACTGCTGTAAAGTGTGGTTCCCAGAGCTGATGACATGTTTGGGGGCCCATGCACATGCATGGGCCTAGCAGTGCCATAAACACACTAGCTCAGGGGGTGCGGGGTGAGACTGTGGGACACTATGGGTAGGGGGCAGGGGTAGTCTGGGTATGGAGGTTAGTACCCACACCCTTTATGTGCTGGCAACAGCCTGTAGGGAACCAATAGTGTTCAGGAGGGGTACAGGAGAGGTGGGTTGGGTTGCACTTGGGAGGTGCGAGGCAGGTATGTGCACTAGGGCTGGTGGGGTGGGGGTGCCTGGAGCATGGGAAATGGGAGTGGGTGACAGGGTCAGGTGAGTGGGCTGTGAGTGAGTTGTCATTCAAGGGTAGCATGCCCAAGGAGCACGGCCTGGCTTACTTCCTATTCCCTGGCTCTGATCTGTACTCTCCTCTGGGTCCATGTGTCCATGCCAGGCTCCAACTTTCTGCCTCTCAGTTCAGTGCAGGAGGCTCTCCCAGTTCAGCTGTACTCCCGAATTGCCACCTCAGTCACCCTCCTATCCCTTCTCTACATTTTCCGTGGAGCAGGGCTAATCTCAAGCTACTCTATGTGGCCATCTTCCCCAAAGTCGAGAAAATAAATATTTGAAGAACTAATGTCTGAGGATTTTCCAGATTTAATGAAGTACTTGAGACCTCTGATTAGATGGATGCAGAGTAACAATTAGTGTTGATTCACATGTGTACACATGTACACACACATAAACACACATCTAGGGACATTATAATGAAATTTAACCTTCTCTAAGCCAGTGATAAAATGCAGATCCCTACAAAAAATCAGTTTCAAATGGACATCAAACTTCTCAACTGCCACCCAGGATGCAAGAAAATAATGGAGCAGTTGAAGGAAAATATCTTCATATATAGAATTTTAGATCTATTTAAATGATCATTTATTTGCCTATGAGTAGGAGAAAATACATTTCAGGTGATATATAGTCTCAGGAACACACTATGTAAAGTCCCTTTTTGAAGCGACCATATGAAAATTGTGTATGGGGAGGTGGGTAGATAAGTGTGAAAAAATAATTCAGTACAATTTATTATTGCCTATATAAATGACTTAACATGCATATCACTCACAATGTGGAATCAAAATGTCAGGCCACATCAACATGGTGGGGATGTTGGTGGGAAGTGAAGAAGAGGAAGAGCAGGGGGAGATCAGAAGGCCCTGGGAGAATTTTAAGTTCTTGTCTTATTCTGATGGAAACATATGTGTGGACGTGGACTTTTATTTGTTAGAACCCATGAATTGCAGCCTTGGTCAATGGCTACTCCCTGCCCTTACCCCTTCATCAAGGCCCCTGAAGCAAAGTACCAACAAGCACCAGCCATGACCATGAATATTGTTATTTTCCTCCTGCCCCCCAGCACCATCGCTCAATAACACTGAAAACACCACCACCAGTTCTGAGTCTGCTGTGGGAATTAGGGGTGGGAAAATCTCTATTCTGATGGAGTGGATTAAATTATTCTTATTAAATGACAGCCATGTCCACCCTCTGCTTGTCCTTCTTTGCCTTGGTTCCCTAGAAGTTTAGCACTAAGTTGTATGCCCTGATGCCAACTTTGTTTTTCATTGACTTTGTTTTTACATTCTCTCTCCAGCATCCTGCTTTTCCCCAGCCCTTCTCTTCTGTTATTACTGGATTTGATTTCTAGAATTTTTGGCAGCCACTGCTTCTGAAGACCTAGTGTATGAGGCAAAGCTATTCTGATGTCTATGTCTACTTCTAATAAAGCAGCTAGAAGCTGGGTTCTGGAGGCCCCCATGATTTAACTCTGCAGTCTCAGACAAGGTATTTCTCTTTACTCTGTGCTCCCATTTCTCTGTCTGTGAAAGGGGGGAATAATAACAACCCTTATGCAGAGGACTGTTGTGGGAAACTGCGACTATGCAATGAAAGGCCTTGGCATGGTGCTTGGAACATATTAAGTGCTCAGTAACTATTAACTGTTTATTAATACTATATCCTTTTCTGTCATCTATTATTTTTCCCTTGAATGACACAGCAATGCTGAAATTGTGATTATGAGTTAAAAATGAGTGGCCATCTAGATGGATTGTTGTCGTGCCTTTCTCTACATGGTAGAAAGTGGTTTGATCCATTTTTTAGTGAAAGAAACACACACACAAACACACATATGTGTATATATGTGTGTTTTAGATATATATATAGAGAGAGAGAGAGAGAGAGAGACAGAGATAGAAGCAAAGAGACAGAGAGATGGAGAGAAATTGGGAGAGAGAAAGAGAGAGGGAGAGAGTTAGTTGAAGCTGATGCTATGGCTTGGAGCCATCAGCAGATTTGTTGTTGCCAAGCATAAATCCTCCAGACATTTTCCCAGTGAGAGCATCTTATTGTTCTATTAGTGGGTGCTCTGTGTGGGTTATCCTTTCCAGTAGCCCCAAGCCTCCCCACTGCTCACTAGCAGGCTGCTGGCTTCAGGCCCTACTGGCTTTAGGCCTTAGGCACTTCCACTTCTCACATCTCATTTGTATTCCAGGACAAGGAAGGTCTTTGAGTTTTGAAGAAGGAATATTAAATAACCTGTTTTAACTTCTTCCTGGCTTCACAGGGCTGCAGACTCTCCTTTATTGCTTGATGACAGACTTCCTGGCAGAAACACAGGGGAATCACAGATCACCCCAGATCTAGCCCACCTCTTA
Organism: Tamandua tetradactyla; assembly: GCF_023851605.1. NCBI lineage: Eukaryota > Metazoa > Chordata > Mammalia > Pilosa > Myrmecophagidae > Tamandua > Tamandua tetradactyla. Next base: position 46,558,464 of record NC_135341.1, on the reverse strand, counting down.
AGCTGACACCCATCGAGTCACTTGAAAATTACCCATTCCATGCCTCTGGGAATGTGAAAGCTGGTTCTGAGGTGGCCTAAGCCATTAGGAGAGGATCCCACAGAAGTAGGGGCTGCACAGATCAAGTTCAGAGGTAAGAGGGGAAGTCTGTGAGGCTTTGAAGGTCAAGGACCACCTGTCCAGCAAAAGTTTGGCCTCTACTTACCAAGTGGAATTTGCCCAAACATAAGGAGGCCACCTTGACAACAGAGAATGCTTCCTGGCCAGAGATTCTTGGAGAGTGGAGTTGAACTTGCCTCTAAATTATAATGTAGTGGCATCTCCACTTGTGACACAGGTGTTCCAAAACCCACCATTGCAAGCCTTTGCTTCTCCTCTCGCTTCCTCCTTGTCTAATAGATGCTTATAGCATGGCTTGTCTATTAGCTCTCCTTCAGGCAGGGGTTGCCTGGAGCATGGATCCAGAGTTCTGTAGACAGGGAGGTGGGAAGTGTAGAAAGTCATGACCAGACTATTTGCTGTGACTTCTGGGGAACCAAGCATCATATCCCAATAGTCTACCTGGTAACAGGTGCTCAATAATAAAAGTTAAATAAATGGATAGAGGGCTTTTCAGAAAACTGCACCTCTCTTCTGTTTTCCAATAGGGTCTTCCTTGGCATGTCTCTTGGATGTAGAGGTCTGAGAGCTTTAACACTGCATTTCCCTAGCATTGGTTGCTATGGTTCACCCCTCCCACAGCTGCTTGAGGGGCTACTATGGCTTACCTGCCCACCCCTCTGGAGAACTGCACACAGAGCGTCCTCACCCAAGAGGTCTATACACCCCCATCCAAGGCAGCCCAGAGAGATTGATGTATGGACAAAGGGGTAAAAGCCATGATTGCCTCAAGACAAGTGTGATGGTTAGGTTCTAGAGTCAATTTGTCCAAGTGATGATGCCCAGTTGTCTGGTCAGGCAAGCACTAGCCTGACCATTGCTGCAAGCCTATTTCATGGCTGGTTGATAATCCAGAAGGCAGGTATATTAAATCATCAGGCAGTTTATTGCATCAGTGATTAACGAAGGCATGCCCCCTTCTCATCAAACAAGATAATCCAATCAGTTGAAGTCTTTTTAAGGAAGGAGAGAGACTCTTTCACTGCTTCTTTAACCAGCAAACCTCCTCTGTGAAGTTCATCCAGATGTTTCATTGGAATTTCAAGCCTCACACCCTGCCCTACAAATTTTGGACTCTTCCATTCCCCTGGTTGCATGAGACACCTTTATAAATCTCATATTAATTCATTTCTCCTGTTGGTTCTGTTTCTCTAGTGAACCCTAACTAATACAGCTTGGTACTGAGAGTGGTTCTTGAGAAATAGAAACTTAAAAATGGGTTTTTACAATTGATTTTCTACTCTGACTGGACTCAAAGGCATTAATGACTATTTCCAATAATCAGGATGGCACTGACAGGCCATGGGGTCAGTTGGCAATAGAGATACACAAAGTATCACCATTTAGATTCTGCTAATTGTACACTTTTTCGAGGCAAGGTTCTGGGTGAGAGTCTTTTTGACACCTTTGCGGAGCTTTGTGGAATTAAGAGGTATGGTTGTTACATACACTGGATAGTGATGAGGGAAAGGGATGAGCTGAAGTCTTCAAATTTGCAATTTCAGAACTGTATGAACAATGTAAAATTTCCATGTGTGCCCTGAAAGAAAAATCTTATTTTCTGTGGTAGCAGACGAGATCTCTGAAAATCAGACACAGAGCCTCACTGTGAGAGTACAAGAGTTACAACATGAAATAAAATCTCAAAATTGGAGGGTGTTTGCTGTTGAAGTTAGGGCTTTGATTGTAAAAGAATGGAATTCTGAAATGTGAGATGGGATATATGGCTTGATAATGATGATGATGATGGGAAGATGGAATCCCTGGAATCTGCTGAGTCTTTGCTGGGTAGACTTGTAATGGACTGCCCTGAGGAAAGAACTTTTGCACTTTCATTCTGCCTTGAGGAAAAAACTTCCTGGTCTCCAGTCTTCCCAGAGGAGTCTGTCTGCCATCCAACTTTCACCTGAAAAGAGTAAACCTTCAGTGCGTGCTAAACCTGTAACCACCTCCCCTGGGGAATATGCCTTCCCTCCTCTGTCTAGAACAACTAATTCTATCTCACCAGTTGGAACTGCAATGGAATGCCCTGAAGTAATTGGCTTGAAAGACACGTCTATTTCTTTTCATGAGCCACCCCTACCACCCCTCTTTTCTTCAAGACCTATACCTAGACTAAAGTCCCAACAGGCTCTGAAAGGTGAGGTAGAAACTGTGACCCAGGAGGAGGTGCTCTATGCTTCAAAAGAACTGCATGAATTTTCCAATCTATACAGACAGAAATCAGGGGAATATGTGTGGGAATGGATATTAAAGGTGTAGGATGATGGTGGAAGGAACATAAAGTTGGATCAAGCTGAAATTTATTGATATGGGCCCATTGAGAAGAGATTCTGCATTCAGTGTTGTAGCTCAAGGGGTTAGAAAGGACATTAACAGTTTGTTTAGATGATTGGCTGAAATATGGATCCAAAGGTGTCTGACATTACCTGAGGTTGAAATGCCAGAACTGCAATGTAGATGAGGGGATCCAGAGGCTTAGAAAGAATGTTAGAGTGGATTTATCATGGAAGACCTGCTCACACACTCCAGGAAGGTCCAGAACCTTGGACACATGTTTCACCAGAACTTTGAGAAATAAATTTGTGAGATTTGCTCCATCATCCCTGGAGAGCTCTGTATCCTCCCTTCTCTGGAGGTCAGATATTACTGTGGGAACTGCTGTCACTGAGCTGGAATCCTTAAACATGATGGGGATGATTGGATCTCAAGATGGCAAAAGCCTTGTGATGACAGTTAATCACCATAGACAAGGTGGGCACGGCTGCCATAATGGACAGCAGACTCAAAGCAGCAGTCAAAATAATCTTACTCACAGAGACTTGTGGCATTAACTATAGATCATGGGGTACCTAGAAGTAAAATAGATGAGAAGTCTACTAAATTCTTGTTTGAGCTGTATAAGCAGAATTCTAGGTCAAGTGAACAGACATCTAACTTGAATTACAAAAACAGAGAGTTGCGGCCCCTTAATCAATTCCCAGACTTGAGACAATTTACACATCCAGAGCCCCTTGAATGAGGGAGGGCTGGGTACCTTTGGGAAAGGACCCTTTTACACTGTCCCAAAATTTCAACTAGATAACCTTCCTCCTAGCCTTCCCCAAGGAGACCTATGGCTTTTTACCTTGGTGACTGTGCATTGGGGTAAAGGAAATGATCAGATATTTGGGGGATTTTTAGACACTGGCTCAGAAGTGACACTAATTCCAGGCAACCCACAATGTCACTCTGGTCCACCAGTCAGAGTTGGGGCTCAGGGAGGTCATGTAATCAATGGAGTTTTAGTTCAGGTCTGTCTCACAGTGGGTCCAGTGTGAGACATTCTGTGGTCATTTCCCTAGTTCCAGAATGCATAATTGGAATTGACATACTCAGCAACTGGAAGAATCCCCAAATTTGTTCTCTGATTCATGGAGTGAGGGCTATTATGGTAGGAAAAGCCAAGTGGAAGCCGCCAGAACTGCCCCTACCTAACAAAATAATGAATCAGAAACAATACCATATTCCTGGAGGGATTGCAGAAATTAGTTCCACTCTTAAGGATTTAAAGGATGCAGGGGTGGTGATTCCCACCACATCCACATTCAACTCTCCTTTCTGGCCTGTGCAGAAGACAGATGGGTCTTGGAGGATAACAATGGATTATCATAAACTTAACCAGGTGGTGGCTTCAATTGAACCTGGCAAAGAACCACGGTGTATTGTTCATGTTATAGTATTTAAGTTATTAGAAAAAGTTTAAGAGTGATGTTATCTAAAGACTTGCACCTTATTCTGGAGAGATGTGGTGCATTTCTGGTTATACGCAGGACAGTTGAATATTGTTAGGAAAAACATATGTCTGTTATTGTGTTCTGTTTGGAGATTAAGCATGTTTCAAGGTGAAGTGATAAATTTCATAGGTCAGCTTAACAAGTAGTTATAGAGCAAATTTCAAAGTATAGTATGAGTTACAGTTTCTTCTCAGCTAATAGAATACATTTCCCAGCTCCCCATGCAGCTATGTGTGCCATGCTTCCATATTCTGGCCAATGAGATGTAAGTGGATTGTCATGTGAGAATTCTGAAAGGCCTTCTTTAGAGGCAAGTTTTTCTTTCTCCTTTCCTTCTTTGTTTCTGCTGCCTTGTATATGGATATGACAGATAACTCGAGACCATGCTGGACCATGAGACAAGGGCCAAGATGTGGGATAGTGGAGTGGCTATCTGGGAGGAGCCCTTCTCCCTGGTGGCTTTGTAGAGATGCCATACTGGAGTGCCTACCTCTGAGCTTCTTTTACATATAAAAGAATTTACCTTCTATCTTAGTTAAGTCCCCCCACTTTTTTTTCAGTCTCTGTTACTTGCAGTCAAACTTAATTCTAACTGATAACAAATATTGACAACTTTGTTGCTTTCTTCCACATATTTCTCCTGGCCATGAAACATACAAACACATGCAGATTAAATTCTGGTAGTTATGTTTTAAAACACTGAATTAGTAAATATTGAACCATTGCTCCTAGGCGAAATACAGTTAGCTTCCTTGGAGCCTCTGATCACATTATTTTCATCAATCCATCAACACGTAATTTTGTTTTATGCGTGTTTCTATTTAAAGACACTTTTTTTTTTTTTTTTAGAAAGAGGGAGGAAGGGAAGGAAAGACAGAGAGAAGGAAGGAAGGAAGGAAGAAAGGGAAACATCTTTAAACATTTTCTTGTTTTTATTGTATTTTGTTTGTTTGTTTGTTTTTTACGTGGGCTGGGGCCGGGAATCGAACCGAGGTCCTCCGGCATGGCAGGCAAGCACTTTGCCCGCTGAGCCACCGCGGCCCGCCCTAAAGACACTTTATCTAATATATATTGTTGATTCATTAACATTGAATTCGTAGCCAATAGTGCCTTATCTCATGGCTGAATGCAGCTTCTATACCATTTGTTTTACTCCATAAGACACATCATAGTCTTCTAATGCTTAAGAACACTAGACAGCACTTCAGCACTGTGCTCAGGGGACACTATAAACCACAAAATCATCATCAACAGCAGTACACAAAAATGTGAAAAATGTGGCATCAGATATATGCAAAAAGGAGCTTATTTACAATATGAGAGCTAAGAAGGCAGAGTTTTCCTATTCCACTTCAGCTAGATGAACATGTGCATAAGCAATGTCTCTGCTTCTAGTTCTTCTCACTTGGAGATAGATTATGGATGTTGAAGTATTGCTCATAGTGGACCAAAAAAATATATATATATCAAAACTGGAAACAGCCTGAAAGTTCATCAACCATCAGGTTGATGAAATTATGAGGGTTCCATACTATTATGCTGCTACTTAAAAGGATCAATGTGGTCTATGTTAATTGATATTTTCAAGTTTATCTCCCTCAGTAAAATGGTGTGCATCTTTTGATCAATGAGATGGGTGAAAAATGAAAGAATGATTTTCTTCTTTCTCTACATAATAGTCTCTTTCTTAGTTTTATTGCGGTGGACCCAAATCACCCTGTGTGCTTTTTTTGTGTGCTTCAGAATATTTTAAAAATATTTTTCATTGTGAAATATAACATACATACAGAAAAGTCATGAATTTCATAGGTCAGCTTAACAAGTAGTTATACAGCAAATTTCAAAGTATAGTATGAGTTACAGTTCCACAATTTCAGGCATTTCCTTCTTGGTGTTCTAATGTACTAGAAACTCAAAAGAAATATATACATAATGGTTCAGTAGTCATAATCCTTTGTCAAATCTTAACTTCTCTGTTATACTTTTTTCCTCTCACTTGGTCATTCTCTCAATCTTCAGGGATATTTGGGCAATGATCATTCTAACTTCTTCATGCTGAAAAGGGGTGTTGACATGAGATAGGGGAACGTAACTGGTTGATGTTCTGGGAGAGACTGGTAACTGGGTTTTAGGGCTTATCTGGCATAGGAATAATCTGGAGGTTTTAAGTTTCTAAAAATAAATTTAATAAGTAGAACTTTTATACAGTCTTAGATAGAGCCCTGGGTTTTCCTTAGGGCTTTCAGGAATACTGTTGGTTGGGGCTTGGCATACTGTGGCAATTTGTAATATCTGACCGAAGCCTGCATGAGAGGAACCTCCAGAATGACCTCTTGACTCTGTTTGAAATCTCTTAGCCACTAAAACCTTGTTTTATAACATTTATTATGTTTAAAATTATAAAATAAGGTTTTATTATTATAGCATAATAAATGTTATAACATTTGAATAAATAAATGTTATTACCTTATTATTAATAACATAATAAATGTTATAAATAACATTTAAATAGCTAAATGTTATTACCTTATCATTATAACACAATAAATGTTATAAAATAAATAACCCTTGTTTTCTGCCTTTTGGTCATGAAGGCATTCTCAATGGAAGGGGGAACTGTGGTGTATACATACTGTGGATTACTAAATGCCTGCAAGAAAGAAAGAAGTTGTGAAGCATGTAACTAGTTGAATGAATCTTGAGGACAGTATGTTGAATGATATGTCAGAAATAAAAAAGAAAATATTATCATGCCTCACTCATATAGACTAACTACAACATACAAACTCAGAGAATTGAAATAGAGAGCTAAGTTTATCAGGTTAAGGCCTATTGTAAAGGTTCCTAGATTGTAAGCTCTTACAGCAGTCACATCTATTCCAGAGTTGTAACTGTTATTTCTAAATTCTGAGATGCTGAACTATTTGGACATAACCTTGTCACTCCTTGGAACTCAGGTATTTGTGTGACACCTGAGACTCACAGTGAGAGCCCTGAAGCTATGCATTACCCCATACAGCAACTGTTTAAGAATTTGAAGAAGTGATCAGACTTCAAGTAGAGATATGAATGAAGTCGATTTGGGTAGGACTAAGGTAAACCAGAATACAGGGTAAAGTTATTTTAAAACTTCAACTTTTATGTGAGACCAAAGGAAGAGATATTTGGTGCAAAATTTATATTTTCTGTAGTACACTATCTAATTTAACTTATATGGCCTGTTTATTTGAACATCATAGTTACATGAAATCTTGAATAGGGATTGAGATCTTGTTGGTTTGTACAGATCAGTGTGATGCCCTGATACATCCCAGAGTAATTTGGGCAGAGAATAAAAAAGCATTTGCAAAGCTTCTGAAGGGACTGGAGAGAAAGGAGGAAATATTAAACTTTCCCCACCTAGGGAATTCCTGATATTCTTATAAGCATTGGGGACAACCAATTTAATAGGCCAAGCCCTAAGTCTTGAGGCTTACCCCTACGAAACCTATTCTTGCAAAGGAGAAGCTAAGCCTACTTATGACTATGCGTAAGAGTCACTCCCACAGAACCTCTTTAGTTGCTCAGATATGGCTTCTGTCCCTAAGCAAACGCAGCAGGTGTACTCACTACCCTCTCCGCTATATGGGACATGACTCCCAAGAATGTAAATCTCCCTGGCAATGTAGGACATGACTCCTGAGGATGAGCTAGGACCTGACATCATGGGATTAAGAAAGCCTTCTTGACCAAAGAGGGGAAGAGAGAAATGAGACAAAATAAAGTTTTAGTGGCTGAGAGATTTCAAATAGAATTGACAGGTTATTATGGAGGTTATTCTTATGCATTATATAGATATCCCCTTTTAGTTTATAGTGTATTGGAGTGGCTGGAGGGAAGTCCTGAAACTATTGAACTGTATTCTAGTAGCCTTGATTCTTGAAGATGATTATATAATTATATAGCTTTTGAATGTGACTGTGTGATTGTGAAAACCTTGTGACTGATGCTCCCTTTATCCAGGTTATGGACAAATGAATAATAAATAAGGACAAAAGATTAAATAAATAATGGGAGAGGTATAAGGGGTAAAAAAAATGGTATATTGCAATATTAGTGGCCAACGAGAGGGATATTTGATGTATGGGTATGCGATGTATGGTTTTTTTTTCTTTTTTCACTTTATTTCTTTTTTCTGGAGTGATGCACATGTTCTAAAAATAATCATTGTGGTCAATGCACAACTATGTGATGATATTGTAAGCCACTGATTGCATACTTTGGATGAATCGTATGGTGCATGAAGATATCTCAATAAAAATATCTTTACAAAGAAGGCATTCTTAATCCCACAACACCAGGGCCAGGCTCATCCCTAGGAGTCACGTCCCACATTGCCATGGAGACCTAAATCCCCGAAAGTCATGTCCCATGTAGACGAGAGGGCAATGAACTTATTTGAGAGTTTCGCTTAGAGGGAGAGAGAGGCCACATCTGAGCAACAAAAGAGGTTTCTGGGAGTGACTCTTAGGCATGTTTATAAGTAGGCTTAGCTTTGCCAGTGCAGAAATAAGTTTTATAAAGACCACCATCAAGAACAGGAGCTTGGTTTATTAAAATGAAGTCCCTAAAGCTGGAGATAATATCAGGAATTTCCCAGATGGGGAAGTTTAATAGTTCCATATTTTTCCTTCAGTACCCCAAGGGACTTTGCAGCTACTTTTTTTATTATCTGTCCAGAATACTCTGGAACACATAATGGTATTTTATTAAGCTATACAGAATCACCATATCTCATTCCCTATTCTTGGCTTCATGTATTTAGGTTGTTAAATAAACTGGCCAACAGGCTAAGTTAGATAGTGTGCCATAGAAAATTTAAATTTTGGACAGAATAAACATCTCTTCCTTTGGTCTCACACAAACATTGATGTTTTAAAAGACAGACAATATCATCCTTTACCCTGTATTCTGATTCACCTTAGTCCCAACCAGATCAGATTTGCTCATATTTCTAACTTAAGCTTGATCTTTTTTTCATCTTTTTTAACAGTTGCATTATGGAATAATGCAGACTTTTCAGAGCTCTGAAAAGCTATGAAAGGTCTGTATTAAATCTCACATAGGTACCCATCCAGGGAATTACACAAAGAGCACAGCATCTCAGATATAGAAATAACACTTAAAACTCAGGAATAAATATAATTGCTGTAAGAGTTTACAATCTAGGCCCTAATGTTCATATAAGCACTTTTTAAATGAGATCCTAAATATTTGTCCTTTTATTTCTGGGTTATTTTGCTCAATATAATGTCTTCAAGGTTCATTCACCTAGTTGCATGTCTCACAACTTCATTCCTCTCTGTAACTGCGCAATATTCGATCATATGTATACATCACAGTTTGCCTTCCCACTCATTGGTTGATAATCCCTTCAGCCACCAGTGTGCAAATGTCTACTTCTGTCCTTGCCTTCAATTTCTCTGAGTCTGTTCCTAATAATGAGATTCTCTAATCCTCTGGTGACCCAATATTTAATGCCTCCTATGGATCTACTACATTACCCTCCAAAGCGGATGGACCATACTACTTCTCTACCAATATTGAATAGGTGTACCTTTCACTCCACATTTTCTCCAGCACTTGTATCTTTCTGTTTGTTTGTTTGTTTGTTATTTATTGAATCTTCAGTTTTTGTTGAGCTATACTCATATACCATATATTTGATCCAAAGTATACATCCAATGTCTCACAGTATCCTCACTTAGTTGTACAATGATTCTCACTCTCAACTTTAGACAATTTTCATTGCTCAAAGGAGAAAGATAACATATATACAGTCACACAGAAAAACAAACCCAAAACATCCCATATCCCTTATTCCCCACCCTATGTGCCCCCCCCCCAAGAATTGGTGTGGTACTAGTAAGGTATTGCTGTTAAATATATTCCATAGCATGCAATAGGCAATTTTCCCCATATAACACTCTATTATTAACACTTTGTACAAGTGTCATACATTTGAAGTAGTTCATGTAAAAACTTATTTATATTTGAAGTATTACTTGACTTAGACAAGTAAATCATATTTTCCTTTTCAATCATATTCACCTTCAGTAGGCAATATTACTTATAATCCCAATAACAAATTGTCATCACCTCTATTCATTCCCAAACATTTAAGATCAACCTCGTTAACAAATCTATACATATTAGGAAACTGCTCTTCCTCTAGCTTCTGTCTATCTGTAGGTCCCCTACAGTCTACATTTTAGGACTCTGAGTTTACATTTTCTAGGTGGTTCATATTAGTGAAATTATACTGGCTTATTTCTGGCTTATTTCACTCAGCATTGTATCTTCAAGGTTTATCAATGTTGTCGTGTACTTTAGGATGTCATTCCTTCTTGCTGCTGCATAATACTCCATCGTATGAATATACCACATTTTTGTTGTCTACTCATCTGTCGATGGATGCTTGGATTGTTTCCATTTTTTGGCAATTATAAATAATGTTGTTATGAACTTTGGTGTGCAAATGTCTGTTCGTGTCATTGCTGTCAGAACTTGTAGGTATATACCGAGTAGCAGAATTGTTGGATCATAGGGCAACTCGATATTTAGTTTTCTAAGAAATCACCAAACTGTCTTCCTCAGTGTCTGTGGCATTTTACATTCCAACCATCATTTACATTCTGTTTTCTCCACATTCTCTCCAACATTTGTGGTTTCCTGATTGTTTAATAGCAACCATTCTTATAGGTGTGAGATGATATCCCATGGTTTTGATTTGCATTTCCCTAATAACTAATGAAGATGAACATCTTTTCATGTGCTTTTTGGTCATTTGTATTTCCTCTTTGGAAAAGTGTCATATGTTTTATTCATTTTATAATTGGGTTGTTTGTCCTTTTGTTGTTGAGTTGTAGGATTTCTTTATATATACTGCATATCAAACCCTAATCAGATATATATCATTTCCAAATACTTTCTCCCATTGACTTGGCTGCCTCTTGACCTTTATGGCAAAGCCTTTGGAACACAGAAGTGTTCAATTTTGAGGGGTTCCCATTCATCTATTATTTCTTTCATTGCTTGGTTTTGGGTATAAGTTCTACAAAACTACCTTCTATTGTTACGTCTTAAAGATACTTCCTTACATTTTCTTCTAGAAGTTTATGATACTGGCTTTTATGTTTAGATCTTTGATCCACTTGAGTTAGTTTTTGTGTAGAGTGTGAGGTAGGGGTCCTCCTTCATTCCTTTTGGAAATGCATATTCAGTTCTCCCAGCCCCATTAATTAAACTGACTTTTCTGTCCCAGTACAGGATTTGGGGGCCTTATAAAAAGTTAGTTGACCATGGATCTGGGGGTCTATTTCTGAACTCTTAGTTTGATTCCATTTATCAGTAGGTCTCTCTTTGTGTCAATACTATGCTGTTTTGACCACTGTGTCTTTATAATAAACTTTAAAGTCAGAAAGTTTAAGTCCTTCCACTTCATTCTTCCTTTTTAAGAAGTTTTTGGCTGCTCAAGGCCCCTTTCCTTTCCAAATAAATTTGATAACTAGCTTTTCCAAGTCTTCAAAGTCAGTTGTTGGAATTTTGATTGGTATTGCATTGAATCCGTAGATTAATTTGGGTAGAATTGACATCTTAACAAAATTTAGCCTTGCTATTCATAAACATGGGATGTCTTTCCACCCATTTAGGTCTTCTTTGATTTATTTAGCAATGTTTTCCAGTTTTCTTCATACAAATCTATTACATTCTTAGTTAAGTTTATTCCTAGATGCTTAATTCTTTTAGTTGCTATTGTGAATGGAATTTTTTTCCTAATTGCCTAATATAAAGAAAAATTACTGATTTTTATGCATTAATCTTATACCCCCACCACTTTGCTGAATTTGTTTATAAGCTCAAGTAACTTTGTCATAGATTTCTTGGGATTTTCCAAATATAAGATCATGTCATCTGCAAATAGTGAGAGTTTTAGTTCTTTCTTTACAATTTGGATTACTTTTATTTCTTTTTCTTGCCTAATTGCTCTAGTTAGAACTTCTTGCATAATGCTGAATAATTGTGGTGACAGTAGGCATCCTTGTCTCATTCCTGATCTTAAGGAGAAAGCTTTCAGTCTTTCACCATTGAGTATGATTTTGACTATGGGTTTTTCATATATGCCTTTTTTTTATCATATTGAGGAATTATTATATTTCCATCAATTCCAATCTTTTGAAGTGTTTTTATCAGAAAATGATGCAGAATTTTGTCAAATCCTTTTCATTGTCAATCAAGATGATCATGTGATTTTTCCCCTTTGATTTTGTTAATGTGTAGTATTACATTGATTGATTTTCTTGTGTTGAACCACCCTTGTATGCCTGGAATAAATTCCACTGGTTGTGGTATAATTCTTTGAATGTGCCATTGGATTATATTTGCATATATTTTGTTGAGAATTTTTGTATCTATGTTCATTAGGAAAATTAGCCTGTAATTTTCCTTTCTTGTAGAAACTTTATCCAGTTTTGGTGTTAGAATGATGTTACCTTCATAAAATGAGTTAGGTAGTTGTGATGGTTAGGTTCATGTGACAGCATGGCCAAGTGATGTTGCCTGTGATGTGCACAGTGATGTCTGTCAGGCAAGCACTGGCCTAACCATTACTGCAAGGATATTTTGTAGACTTAAATAATCAGTCAGTTTATTGCATCTATGCCTGATTACATAGCAACTAAAGGTAATGTCTTCTGCAATCAACCAGATTTAATCCAATCAGTTGAAGACTTTTAAGGGAGAGATGACAATTTCAGCAGTCAGAAGAGGGAACTTTCATCTCTACTTCAGCCAACCAGCCTTTCCTGGGAATTCATCGTTGTTGCCAGCTCACAGCCTGCCCTATGGAATTTGAACTCACATATCCCCACAGTTGCCTGAGACACTTTTATAAAATCTCATATTTGCAGATATGTCCTGTTGGTTCTGTTTCCTTAGAGAACCTTGACTCATACAGTAGTGGTTCTTTCTCTTCAATATTCTGGAAGAGTTTGAGCATGAATGGTGTTAGTTTTTTTTGGAATGTCTTGTAAAATTCCCCTGTGAAGCCATCTGGTCCTGGGCTTTTCTTTGTAAAAAGGTTTTTTTTCCTCCCCACTGCATATTCAACATTTAATAGCAAATGTTTTTACTGGGGTAAACCCTTATATATGGAGAAATTAGTAAATGAGATAATCAAGGAATTTAAAAGAATACATACATTTTTCTTTCTATAGAAAGGTTTTTGTTGACTGATTGACTCTCTTCACTTCTGATTGGCTTGGTGAAGTATTCTGTTTCTTCTCATGTCAGTATAGGTTGTTCATGTGTTTCTAGGAAATTGTCCCTTTCAGCTAAGTTGTCTAGTTTGTGGGCTTATGGTTACTCATGGTGTTCTCCTATAATCTTTTATTTCTTCAGGGTCCATAGTAATGACTCCCTCTCATTTCAGATTTTAATTCTTTACATCCTCTCTCTCTCTCTTTTTTTTTTTGTTAGCCTAGCTAAAGGTTCATCAACTTTATTGATTTCCTCAAAGAACCAACTTTTAGTTTTATTGATTTCCTCTATTTTTTTTTGCTTTAATCTTTGCTATTTCTCTTCTTCTACTTTAGAGTGACTTTGCAGTTCTTTCTCTAATTCCTCCAAGTGAGCAGTTAAGTCCTTGATTTTTGCTCTTTCTTCTTTTGTGAGTGGTTTTTTTTTTTTTTTTTTTTTTTTACTTTCTTCTTCTCTAATATTGGCATTAAGGCGATACATTTCCCTCTCAGGGTGGAAATTAGTTCTTTCTTGAGTCATTGGTAGAATTCACTCGGAAGCCATCTGGTCTTGGACTTTTCTTTTTTGGGAGCATCTTGATTAATGGTTCAATCTCTTTACTTATGATTGAGTTGTTGAGGACTTCTATTTCTTTTCAAGTCAATGTTAGTTGTTCATGCTTTTCTCTAGTTTATTAACATATAGTTGCTCATAGTATCCTTTCATTTACCTCCTTTATTTCTTTAGGGTCAATAATTATGTCCCCTCTCCCATTTCTGATTTTATTTATTTGCATCCTCTCTTTTTTTGTCACCCTAGCTAAGGACCCATTGATTTATTGATTGTCTCAAAGAACCAACATTTAATTTACTGATTCTCTCTATTGTTTTTGTTCTCCAATTCATTTTTTCTGCTTTAATCTTTGTTATTTCTCTTATACCCACTTTAGGGTTAGTTTTCTGTTCTTTCTCTAGTTCCTATAGGTGAGCAGTTAAGTTCTTGATTTTTATTCTTTCTTATTTTGAGTTATACACATTCAGGCAATAAATTTCCCTCTCTGCACTGCTTTTGCTGCACCCTATAAGTTTGATATGTTGTATTCTTGTTTTCATTCATCTCCAGATATGTACAGATTTCTATTTTAATTTTTTTCTTTGAATCATTGATTATTTAAGCATGTGTTTTTTAACCTTCATTTATTTGTGAAAGTTCTCCTTCTTCGGTGGTTATTATTTCCAGATTCATTCCATTGTGATCAGAGAAAAGTGCTTTGAATAATTTCAATGTTTTAAAATTTATTTAGTCCTGTTTTTTACCCAAGCATATGATCTATCCTGGAGAATGTTCCATAAGCACTAGAGAAGAATGTAAATTTTGGTGTTTTGGGGGTGTAAGGATCTATATATGTCTGTTAGGTGTAATTCATTTATCACACTGTTTATGTTCTCTATTTCCTTGTTGATCCTATGTCAGGTTGATCTATCTATAGAAGAAAGGGTTTTGTTTTTTTTTAAGTCTCCCATATTATTGTAGAAACATTTGTTCCTCCCATTCAGGTTTGCCGATGCTTGCCTCATGTGCTTTGGAGTTCCTTGATTGGGTGCATGAACATTTATGACTGTTATTTCTTCTTGGTGATTTGTCTTTTTTATTAATACATAGTGTCCTTCCTTGTCTCTTACATCATCTTTGCATTTAAATTCTGTTTTGTCTGTTGTTAGTATAGCTACTCCTGCTTTCTTTTGGCTACAGCCTACATGGAACATCTTTTTCCATCCTTTTGTTTTCAATTTATTTGTATCCTTGGGTCTGAGATGATTCTCTTGTAAAGAGCTTATAGATGGATCACATTTTAAAATCCACTCTCCCAGTCTGTATCTTTTAATTGTAGATTCAGACTGTTAACATTTAAAGTTATTACTATAAAGGCAATTCTTGAATCTATCATCTTATCCTTTAGTTTTTATTTGTCAGATCAAGTATTTCCTCTCTCTTTTTTATCCTTTAAGTTAACATTATTAATACTCTTCAGTTCTGTGCCTTCCTCCAGACCTCTCTCTCCTGTCTTCTTTTCAGCTAACAGAGCTCCCTTTAGTATTTCTTGCAGGGGAAGTCTCTTGTTAACACATTCTCTCAGTATTTGTCTGTGAAAAATTAAAACTCTCCCTCACTTTTGAAGGATCCCTTTGCTGGATAAAGAATCTTGACTAGCAATTTTTCTCTTTCAGTACCTTAAATATATCATACCACTGCCTTCTCACATCTATGGTGCCTATTGAGTAGTCATAACTTAGTCTTATGTGGCTTCCCTCGTATGTAGTGGATCACTTTTCTCTTGCTGCTTTCAGGACTTTATCCTTCTCTTCAGCATTTGAAAGTCTAATTAGACCCTTGGCATGGGTCTATTTGGAGCTCATTGGGCTTCTCTGATTTGCATATTTATGTCTTTTATAAAGGTTGGGAAGTTTCTCCAAATTATCTCCTCAGATACTCTTCCTAGCCCTTTACTCTTCTATTTTACTTCTGGGACACCAACGATTCTTATATTTGTGTGCTTTGTGTTCATCATTTCCCTGAGATTCTATTCAAATGTTCCATCTTTTTCACTATTTGTCCTTTGGCCATTCAAATTCAATTGCCCTATCCTCTAGTTTGCTTATTCTTTCTTTTGCCTCTTCAAATCTTCTGTTGTGTCTCTAGTATACTTTTAATTTGATCTACAGTAACTTTCATTTCCATTAAATCTGCTATTTTTCTATTTATTCTTTCAAATCCGTATTTATGCTCTTCTTATGGCTTCTTGATATCCTTTATGTCTTTAACCAACCTACTGATGTTATTTAGAAAATTTATATTTACATCTTTGATTAGTCATTCCAAATTCTTTATCTCATCTGGCTTTTTAATTTGGTCATTTGACTTGGCCCTATCTTCTTGCAATTTCATGTACCTTGTGATTTTCTGCTGGTTTCTAAGTGTTTGATTATCTTGTTAAGATTATTTTGATAGTTGATTTCCCTCACTTGCCTAAGATTTTATGGTTGCTTGGGTTTATGTTGAAGGTCAAAAAAGCAGTTTGCCTAGTGCACTTTTCCTGTCTTCCAAAAAGATGGTGCTGCTGGGCTACCTCTTCCCCACAACCCTGTCTCTCCCCAAAAGTACACTGGTCTGGGTCCCAACCAGGCAACAATTCATCCAAGACCACCATTCTCCATGTGTGCTGGAAGCCACCAACTCTAGGGGTATGGGGTTGGCATTGTACATCATGAGTGAGACCCTACCTGTTGGCACGTGTCTGATGATTCCCGGGCTCCTACGTAGAAAGGCCTCAGGCTACAAGACTGAAAGTTACCACTTCCCCAGCCAGCAGCCAGTCTAGAAGTGCTCTGTTTCTTGCCATCCAGCAACACCTGTGTTTATATTAGGGCACTGCTTTAACACTTGGGTTATCCATATTTTCCATCCAAACAGGGCTGGGTTCCCATCCAGGGGGTTTAGATCATCCCCAATGGGCATGTGATAATGTCTGGAGAGTCTCTAAAAACCCCTGTAATTCCCCTGAACTTTGCAGCCTGTCCAGCAGATAGCACTGTCTAGTGACTTAATTGTACTCAGAAGCTGTTTACCTCTGAGCCCTGGCAGTGTCTGACCAGGTGGAGCTGAACTGCAGGGTTCCTATGCCCTTACTTTATCTGGCTCACAGTGGGCTGTGTTCCCCTCTTTATTTGCAGCAAAGGATTCCTGCAGTTGCCCTAGTCTGCATTTGTCCTCCAGACAAAGAACAGGCCTTCTGCTGCTTTTTTGCTCACTGGTGGGGGATGGACACCAGAACCCAGGGCTGGAAATACAATCTCTTTTCATGTTTTCTCAGACTCTTTGTCCTTCACTGACCTGGGTCTTGGAATGTCTTCCTCTGTACCCCTGGTCCCCAGACAGTTCATTTGGGCAGTCTCAGCCTGGTCGCTTGCTACTTTTATGGAAGATTTTACGGTCCCCTCCCTAGTCCTCCATTTTGTAAAAGTCCTCCTTGCTGCCCTTTTGTATTCTACCGTCTCCCATGGTTTGAGTTCTCCTGTGTGTTTCTGTGGCTTGGGTCACTGTGTCTGGATGTAGGTGGAGATCTGCCTCACTGCTGTTATATACTCTGTGTCCCCAGTGGGAGGTGGGAAACATCCTGGCTGCCGTCTCTGAGATCAAGTGAGAGAGGGGAGAGGACTGGTCCAGGATGGAACTTTCCTACCTGATATTTTTCTCTTTCTGTGATTCAGCCTTTGTAGGATCCTTCTTCAGTCTGTACCTTTCTCAAGAATTCTGAACAAATGAGAATAGTCCTTTTTTCCATTGACTTTCTTGGAAAAGGTTTTCAGTAGCTGTTTACATCACCATGTTGATGATGCCACTCTGTATGCTTTTATTGTAAGTTATTTCTAGGCATTTGTGGCAGAAAGTAGGACACAAAGGATTAATTAACCAATAACTTTGGCATTTTGTTTCTCACTAAAGATCTCCAAAGCTGTTGGAAAGGCTAAATGTGAAGTACAGTGGATGGAGGGAGCCAGTATCACTTGACTCTTCCCCTGAGGAACTGATAAGTTACCCAGACTTGGACACTGTTTTCTGGGCTCACTCCAGTTCATGGGATAAGCAGTTTAAGAAGAGAATGGAGGTTTTAGTTTCCCAGATATGGTCAATACCAAAGAATGGTGGCTCTCCTTGGAGTACGGTGGGATACCTCTGCATTGCAAACATTTAAAAGTCCTCATCCACCCTTTTCCCTCCCCACCCTGCTAAGATTCCCATTTATGCCTCAGCTTTTATGCAAAGAACCACTGCTTTAGAGTGCTGGCCAGAGGCCAAAAGAACAAGCTGAGTGGTTTCAGCCTGTCACTTCATTCTCTTCTTCTTGCCCAGTTCCTCCTCATCTTTGGGCTGCTCCTGAAATTTCAGAAGCAATTGTTTCCCTTACAGGGTTCTAGACTCAGTGTGTAGTTCTTGGCTTGAATTATCAAACTCATCTGTCTTCTTTTATCAGATTAATCAAATACTTGCTGGGTCTCTGGATGGATGCAACTCAGAAGTCAGCAGAGTTCTTAGATTTCTGCATTTGTTAAACTTCCTCTAGTGACTCTGGCTGACAGACACTCTTCCCGAGTTCCAAGGAATTTGGGCTGGAAGTCTATCCTATGCTTGATCTCCCCACTGAAAAGTTAAAACTTCTGATCAAGTCCTAGAAGAATAAACAAAAGTCAGAAAGAAATAATATCATGTGTAATCATCCTAATACACATGTTTAAAATAAAAATATATATATTTATTTTCATGAAGGCATGTGTTTGGTCCCTGGAGAATAAGAGAACTTAATCAACAGATCTGCTTAAATGGAAGGGAAAAAGGGCTTAAAATGAAAGACAGGGTTTTTAATAGGCTGATAAGGCCTTAAAATACTTGACTAATTGGGTCGTGGGTTGCCAGAGATCTAATACTAGCAGCTGCTAACTTAATGATTCAGAGTAAACCACTTTTTCTGTAGGCCTCACTTTGCCCCAAAATATAA
The DNA here is from genome assembly GCF_023851605.1 of Tamandua tetradactyla. Lineage (NCBI taxonomy): Eukaryota > Metazoa > Chordata > Mammalia > Pilosa > Myrmecophagidae > Tamandua > Tamandua tetradactyla. Next base: position 46,539,699 of record NC_135341.1, on the reverse strand, counting down.
TAAGAGGGTCCGTCAGGATACTTTCAGCTCTAACCTTGTTGGGTTTTGAATAAGCTGGGCCCTTTTCAGGATGCAAGGCCTCTAGGTAGAGTTTTCAGGTCCATAAGCCAAGCCATCAATGATTGTCTTTTGAGTGCTCTAAAGTACAGGTGATTCCATGGACCTTGAGATAAATGCCCAGCTGTCCCTGGACCACACCCGCAGAGAATGTTGCTGGGCAGGCTGGGGTTGTGACCTACCTCTGTGATACTTGTGGCAAAAACCAAAAATTAAAAAAACTAAAATAAAGCAAAAAAAAAGGACAGATAGGTGCTCCTAATTCAGTGACTATCTGGTTGGACACCAGAGCTGCTGTTGGAAACACATGTGCTGCATTAGGAGAGAGTAGGCCAGGTCAGCAAGGGCTGTGCCAGTCATGAACAGAGGGAAGCTTTGAGTTAAGGGAAGCAGGCAGAGAAAGCAGGTACCAACCAATCACCAAGGTTCTTGTTTACATGCAACAGAAATCAACTTTGGATGATGAAATCAGAAAAAGGAATTCATTGAAAGGAGTCTGGGTAGCTCAGAATCCTTGTGATGTCTAGAGAAATCAGGTTTGGAGGTTGGATGTGGGCAGAAGTATCTGTACTGACAGAACCACAATGAATGTGGTATCACTGAAGTGGACTGTTGTATCCTGTTGCGTTTCACTGACTGCTGGACTCTGGATACTGTGGCTACACTAATCTCATCCACTTTCCATGCTTCTTTGTGTCACTGGTTCCCAATTGAAAGTCTGGGGAATGTAGGTGTGATTGACCAAACCTGGGCCACCTACCTGGGCCCTGCCTGTGTGGTTCTTTGGCTTCTATGATGGGAGACAAGGTTGGTGGTAAAGATCCTAAACTTAGGAAAATGAGATTGGGATACTGGAAAACAAAAAAGTGGGGGTGGGGATCGGGTGGGGGAGGCATTTAGCAGCTAAACAGGCCAAATCAAGTTTACACAAACTTATCAGATCTTCTTAGGCTTAGAGGGAAATGCTTTTTTTTTTTTTTTAGTATTTTTTTTATTTTATTATTTTTTGTTTGTTTGTTTTTTTTTTGTTTTTTACATGGGCTGGGGCCGGGAATCGAACCGGGGTCCTCCGGCATGGCAGGCAAGCACTCTTGCCCGCTGAGCCACCACGGCCCGCCCGAGGGAAATGCTTTTGAAAGAGACTGAAGGTCAAATTACAAAGTGAATTTGAGACTCTTCAAGTCTGCTTATGTTAGTTATGCCTTAATTAAGATTTGAAGTCAATCAGAAATTAGACATAAAAATGTGATCAAATCTAATATCCATCAGTATTCCATATGATTATGTTGATGCATATTTTGAAGAAGGGAAGTTAATGTGGTGGTGCATTCTCCCACACCTGTTTAAAGGAGAGGGCATGACCTGGATTTGAGATCTGTCATCACAAAAGTTAGGAGGCCCAAGAGGGCTTGGCAGGAGGTCATGTGTCAGGGAAGGAACTTTCAGCCACTCACATGGGGCAAGGGGAACAAAGTAACTTGCCATCCTAGTGGCAATTAACACTTTTCCTACAAGTGGACAGTGCTTTATCGAGAAGTGTGGTCCCATTTTAGACTTCTTCCCTAACCTTCTCTTAGTGTGGGAATGTATTTGGGCACCATGCTTTGGTCTCTTATCAAGAGGAACCACATACACACACAAATATTCATATGCACATACACATGCATCCTTCTTTGGAGTAGGCCGGGTCTTTCTTGGGACTAAGGAAATAAAGATGGTGAGCTAGGGTTATTGGGCACCCTTCATGGATTAGAACCATGACTCAGGCGTCCTCACTCACTTCTGCATTCCTGAAAAAGTGGAAGATAAACTCCAACAAATAAGACATCTAACTGTGTTTGGGAGGGCTTGGAGAAACTATGGAAAGGGAGCAACATGGGACCATCCCTTCTCTTCTCCCATGCAGCAATATGCCCCCTCCTTCAAAGTTCACTCCCATGTTATGAGTACAGCAAAGTGGCAGATTACAAGATCAACACTCAAAAATCTATAGTGTTTCTACACACTAGTAATGAACAATATGAGGGGGAATCAAGAAAAAAAATTCCATTTAAATTGCAATCAAAAGAATAAAATGTTTAGGAATAAATTTAACTAAAGAGACAAAAGACCTATACAAAGAAAACTACAAGAAATTGTTAAAAGAGATCACAGAAGACCTAAATAAATGGAAGGCCATACCGTGTTCATGGATTGGAAGACTGTATATAGTTAAGATGTCAATTCTACCTAAATTGATTTACAGATTCAATGCAATACCAATTAAAATCCCAAAAACTTACTTTTTTTTTTTTTTTTTTTTTTTTAAAGAGAGAGGGAGGAAGGGAAGGAAAGACAGAGAAGGAAGGAAGGATGGAAGGAAGGAAGGGAGGAAGAAAGGGAAACATCTTTAAACATTTTCTTGTTTTATTATATTTTGTTTGTTTGTTTGTTTTTTACATGGGCTGGGGCCGGGAATCGAACCGGGGTCCTCCGGCATGGCAGGCAAGCACTCTTGCCCGCTGAGCCACCGCGGCCCGCCCCCAAAAACTTACTTTTCAGAACTAGAAAAACCATTAATCAAATTTATCTGGAAGGGCAGGGTGCCCTGAAAAATGAAAAAATAAAAGGAAGTTGGAGGTATCACACTACCTGACTTTAAGGTGTATTATGAAGCTACAGTGGTCAAAACAGCATGGTACTGGCATAAAGATAGATATACTGACCAATGGAATAGAATAGTGTTCAGATATAGACCCTCTTATCTATGGACAATTGATCTTTGATAAAGCAGTCAAGCCAACTCACCTGGGACAGATCAGTCTCTTCAATAAAGGGTGCCTAGAGAACCGTATATTCATATGCAAAAGAATGAAAGAAGATCCATACCTCACACCCTATACAAAAATTAACTAAAAATGAACCAAAAGACCTAAACATTAGATCTAAGACCATAAAACTGTTAGAAGAAAATGTAGGGAGATAGCTTATAAGTCTTATAATAGGAGGTGGTTTCCTAGACCTTACACCCAAAGCGTGAGCATTGAAGAAATAATTAAATAAATGGGAACTCCTCAAAATTAAACACTTTTGTACATCCAAGAACTTTGTTAAGAAAGTAAAAAGACAGCCTACCCAATGGGAGACAATATTTGGAAATGATATATTAGATAAAGGTCTAGTATTCAGAATATATAAAGAGATTGTTCAACTCAACAAAAAGACAGACAACCCAATTACAAAATGGGCAAAAGACTTGAACAGACACTTCTCAGAAGAGGAAATACAAATGGCCAAAAGGCACATGAAAAGATGCTCAACTTCCCTGGCTATTAGGGAAATGCAAATCAAAACTACAATGAGATATCATCTCACACCCACCAAAATGGCCATTATCAATAAAACAGAAAATGGCATGTGCTGGAAAGGATGTGGAGAAAGAGGCACACTTATCCACTGTTGGTGGGAATGTCAAATGGCACAATAACTGTGAAAGGCAGTTTGGTGGTTCCTCAGGAAGCTAAATATAGAATTTCCACATGACCCGGCAATACCATTGTTTGGTATCTACTCAGAGGACATGAGGGCAAGGACACAAATGGACATCTGCACACCAATGTTTATAGCAGCATTATTATTATTTGGTACAAAATTTATATTTTGACTAGTGCATTTCTTAATATAACTTATAAGGACAGCTAACTGAATGCCATAAATACATGGAACCTTGAGTAGGGCATGAGATTTTGTTGGTTTGCCCAGAGTGATGCCCTGATAAATCCCAGAGTGATCTGAACAGTGAATAAAAAAGTATTTGCAAAGTTCCCTTGGGGGAATGGTGAGAAAGGGGGAAAATTCAACTTCCCCATGTTGAATTTTTGATATTCTCACAAGCAGTGGGAACAACCAAAACAATAGGCTGAGCCCCCAATCTTGGGGTTTGTTCATACGAAACTTAACCCTACACAGGATAGGTCAAGCCTACTTAAAATTAGGCCTAAGAATCACCCCCCAAGAGAACCTCTTTTGTTGCTCAAATGTGTCCTCTCTCTCCAGCCAACACAACAAGCAAACTCATCACCCTCCCCCTGTCTATGTGGGACATGACTCCCAGGGGTGTGGACCTTCCTGGCAATGTGGGACAGAAATCCTAGAACGAGCTGGGACTCAGCTTCAGGGTATTGAGAAAACCTTCTTGACCAAAAGGAGGAAGAGTGAAATGAGACAAAATAAAGTGTCAATGGCTGAGAGATTCCAAACAGAGTTGAGAGTTTATCCTGGAGGTTATTCTTACACATTAAATAGATATCACCTTGTTAGTCAAGATGTAATGGAGAGGCTAGAGGGAACTGTCTGAAAATGTAGAGCTGCATTCCAGCTTTTAATCAAGTTCAACACAAAGAAAATGCTTCTTTTCTGGTTGCCCCAACAAAGTCCGCAGGATAAGATCTGATTGGATGATTTAAGTCATATGCTCATCCCTTAGCCAATCTCTGAGCCAGAGTTGTGAAATATGCTGATTGGGTTGACATGGGACCAGGCAGACCTCATCATCACAAATCTTTGGAATTGAGCAAACTGTGAAATTTCCATGGAAAACTGGGGTGCTGTTTCTAATGGAAGGAGTCTGGCTCCTTGGAAGACAATCTGTGGATGCCCACTGTATTGGCTTAATCTGAATCTGAGTCCCATATATTTCCAGGTGCAAGAGCCAGGAGCTCCTCTGATACCAGAGAGGCCAAACTGCCCTCCCCAATACTCTAGGTAAGCCCAGGCTTGCCTTTTACAGCTTGGTGCCCAGAGGGCTCAACCTCCAGGTAGGGGCCATTCCGATACTGCTCTGAGAAGGGATGGGAGGTAGGAGAAACAGCCGAGTCTGCTGCCTGCATATATCAGTCTACCCCAATGAAAAGATTAAATGGGCTGTTTTAACTGCATAATTCAGTAAAAGAAAATGCATAGTCTTGTAGTCCTCTTGATTACCTAATTAATGCTTGATACACCTGCCAGAGATCCTGGTGCTAGGGGACCAAGCATCTGAGGGACCCATGCAAATTGGTGTTGGAGCATACTTCGTGGCATTCTGGAGGAAGCACTCACTGGGCAAAGGAAGCAACCTGAGGGAAAGGACTGGACAGGGCCAGCAAACATACACATGGGTTTTTCTCAGTGTTCTGCTGGGGCTGAATGTTTTCACAGGCTGTGACTGAGCACACTAACTTGGATCTAATTGTCAGGATGTAGGGCCTTTCTGGACAGAGGATCATGGGATTTTCAAGACAAGTTCATCCTTGGGACTCTCCCAGCTGGGGGTATAGAGAGGGCAAGAGATTTGTTGGAGGTCACAGAGCCATGAGTGCAAAAGTAACTGAAGAGCTAATCCTTTTTGTGCCAGTATCTGTAGTGCTCTTTCTACTTCTTTAATGCAGGGTATGGTGATTTTACCACACAGATGCACTATTCCTAAAGGTGGTGTGATTGTGCAATTTTTTTTTTAATTAAAAAAAATTTTTTAAACATAACAACATACAAACATGAACATTCCTACCATATGATCATTCCATTCTTGGTATATAATCAATAACTTACAATATCAATACATAGTTGTATATTCATCACCGTAATAATTTCTTATAACATTTGCATCAATTCAGAAAATGAAATAAAAGAAAACACTCATACATACCATGCTCTTTGCCCTTCCCTCTCATTGATTGCTAGTATTTTCATCTACCTGATATATTTTAGCCTTTGTTTCCCTTATTTTTTTGCTATACCCTTTATTACCCCCTTTCATTGACCACTAGCATTTCAATCTACTAAATTTATTTTAACATTTGTTCCCCTTATTATTTTTATTTTTATTTTTTTTAAACTTTTTTTACTAATTAAAAAAAATTAACAAAAAAACATTAAGATATCATTCCATTCTACATATACAATCAGTAATTCTTAATATCATCACATAGTTGCATATTCATCATTTTTAGTACATTTGCATTGATTTAGAAAAAGAAATAAAAAGACAACAGAAAAAGAAATAAAATGATAATAGAGGAAAAAAAGACTATACATACCATACCCCTTACCCCTCACTTTCATTTACCACTAGCATTTCAAACTGAATTTATTTTAACATTTGTTTCCCCTATTATTTATTTTTATTCCATATGTTCTACTCTTCTGTTGATATAGTAGCTAAAAGAAGCATCAGACATAAGGTTTTCATATTCACAGAGTCTCATTGTGAAAGCTATATCATTGTTCAATCATCATCAAGAAACATGGCTACTGGAACACAGCACTACATTTTCAGGTAATTCTCTCTAGCCTCTCCACTACATCTTGAACAACAAGATGATATCTACTTAATGTGTAAGAATAACCTCCAGGATAACCTCTCGACTCTGTTTGGAATCTCTCAGCCATTGACACTTTGTCTCATTTTATTCGACCCTTTTGGTCAAGAAGTTTCTCTCAATCCCTTGATGTTAATTCTCAGCTCATTCTAGGTTTTTTCTCAATCCTTTGATGCTGAGTCTCAGCTCATTCCAGGATCTTTGTTCCACGTTGCCAGGAAGGTCCACACCCCTGGGAGTTATGTCCCATTTTTATTTTTAATCTATCTGTTTTACTCATCTATGGTCCATACCATAGATAAAAGGAGCATCAGACACAAGGTTTTCACAATCACACAGTGTGACTGTGCTCTTGTCCCACACAGCCCTATGGCCCCTTATTGCCCACATATCTTACCCTCAGCCTTAGGGCCTTCTTGAGCTGCAGGACCCTGCTTGGCAGGTATACAGGGCATTAGGGAGTTAACTGTCCCTAAAACAGTCTTCAATTAGGACAGATTGGAGTTGGAAGATAAATACCCCAACTTCTAACCCTTGCGGGGACCGCACTGAGACATGTTCTTCACTGTGATTCTCAAAGTGTAGTCCCTGGACCCTGGACCAGCAGCATCATATCACCTGGGAATTTGATAGATATGTAAATTCTCAGGCCTCATCCATATCAAACCTATTGAATCATTAATTCTGAGGGTTAAGCCCAGAAATCCGTGCTTTCACATGCCTTCCAGGTGAATCTGGTGCCCACTCAAGTTTGAGAATCTCTGTTCTATGCAAAATCTCCTGGAGCTTTCCAAAAGTATTAAGCCCTGGTTGTTCCAGTGATACCCTGCTTATTAATGTGCTTGGGTCTTTGTTTCTGTCTCTGTATCACTCCCTCACTCCTCTGTTGATGCTTTCTGAGAACAGCCCCATGAACAAGCTACTTATGTGGACATTCTTGTGCCCCTGCTTCTGCAGGAACCCTGCCAAAGATAGGTAGAATAAAGTACAATGGGTCCCAAACACATCTTCTTTTTCTCTTATAACACAGTTGGTTCTGGATACGACGTGAGTGAGGCAAAGCCCTTGATAAATCATGGCTCCAGCCTACACTGGTTTGGGTTGGCATTTTAATTCATTGGAGTCTTAGTTTTCTATTTGTGAACCTGGCATCTTTGGGCCTAAAGCCTAGGAATCAAAAGGTGTGGGTGAATGGGTTAGGATTTGGGACTTGAATGATGCCCAGTCAAGTGGGGTGGGTCCTTTCCACTGACACATCTCTGCATCTGCTCATTTCCCAAGGAACATGAACCTCTGGGAGAAAAGGGAGTAGCAGCCTGGCCATCCAAATTCAGAGGTGAATTGAATTACAGGAAAGGGCAAAAGTCTCCCTGAAGGCTTGAGAACGTTTGTACCACAGAGGACTTGCTGGGAGAAACTGTTGGTCCAGGAACACTTTATACCCAGATCCACCACTCTGAGGGCACATGCCAGACCAAATGGCCATGTGTGTGCATTGTAAGAGCTGAACCTATGTAAGAGCTGTGACCCTAGGGGACCAGGCAGTGTTGCTAGGGGTCACTCTTCACCGAGAACAATATGGAAATATGAGCATTCTGTTTCCATTGCAAGATATCATTAAGACAGGCGAGAACAAAGTCTCCACTTGAGCTTGCAGAGGTGGGCAGCTCAGCAGTAGTTGCTGTAGAAGGGAGTAAGGCCCCCAAGGCCAGCAGAAATGGATGGTTTGTTGAAAACCAAATTGCTGTGATCCTGCTAGATGCTTTAGAAGAGTAGGTAGTGTCACAGATCTCTAGCCTCCATCCCACCTACCCACCCCATACCTGCCTGCCCCAGGCATCCTGGCAGACAATGAAGTAAATGAAATGAAGCCAACAAGAATGTTAGGCACCTGCCCAGCAGCTACAAAGCCCAGCTTCAAGCAAGGCTTCAGCCATCCAGCTCTTCCATAGGCAAATATAGTGAGCATTGAGTCTGTATTTTGGAGAAAAACTAATGCAAATTTCTGTTAATAAAGTGGGTTGAGTCGTTACAGTTTGGACTATTCATATATACATATGCAGCACCTACATTCAGGTATATGTACAGCAATATTGGTGTCTGCAAGAGGTGTACTGACAGTCACTTGTTGCAGAAAGTGACCAAGCTAACAGTTGTGTAAGGGTCCAGCACATTGCCTGGTACCTGGCTGACAATTAATTAAAGTGCCTTAAATAAATAACATGAGGGCTGGTTAGGAGGAGCACCCCAAACGTGCTAGAGGCATACCCACAATGGCAGACAGGCAGCCACAGGGAAGACAGAGAAGAGTAAGGATGTCCCAGACACATGGATATAGGAATCTAGGGTAGGGAAGTCTAAACAGAAAAGTCTGAGCTCCTTGCCCCCTCCACCAGGGCCTCTGCACTCAGTCTTGCAGGCTACACAACTCCAGGGCACCATCCACAGACCCTGGAGAGGGAATGACACCCTCTGGAGTGTGCAATGCTGGAATGCTTGCCCTCCCCATTTTTCTGCTGTTTGCAATCTCCAATAGAGACACAGGATTCCTTGTGGTAGATCAGCAGACAGTGCTATCAAACCTAGAAGAAGAAAAGCGTACAGCTTTCCAAGCAGTGTTAGCTTCTGAGACCTAGAAGATTTACTTCGTATTTCTCAGAGCTGGAGTAATACACCATCCCACTCACCAACATACAAATGGACTGCTCCCATCAACCAAAACTAAAGTGCGGCAAAGCTGTTCTCAAAAGTGCACCAGGGCCACCAATCCACAAGAAATCATTTCCTTTAAACAGCGACAAAAAGGAGCTGCTCTAATAAAATGTAGGAGTGATCTCAGCCACCGCAAAACACTAATATAAATTCTACATTTGCAGCCACACAGGCGCAAGCATTTCTTAAAATACAACCTTGCTGGAATTTTCCCTTTCCTGTTTTTCGTAGGAAGGAATTAATGCCTGAGCACATCCAGGTGTTACTGACAAAGTGGTAGACAGGCAGGCAGCCCTCTAAAAGGCCAGGATTCATTCAGCCAGGTTGTGGACCTGGGGCAGGAGGCATGGGGCCTCCAGAGATGTGTTTCTGCTGCACGTTGCAGGTCCAGTGTGATGAGGAGCCCTGGCTAGGAATGAAAATGCCAACTGCCTTGACTCACTGTGTGCCAGGCAGGGTGGTAGGTGCTACCATACAGCACTGCCAGTTGTCATAACACCCTTGCAGATGGCTCACCAGTCACCCGATGACTGTCAGGTATATTGGAGTTTCCAGGTCTCTAGCCTTGCCATAGGTGGGAGCCCGTGATGTGCCAATCACTGTGCCACCTGTTGCCACCCGTTACCATGAACACCGACCAATCTTGTGGCTGCCAACCGATGGTCTCACAAGTGAGCAGAAGAAATGAAGCAAATATCAACTGTGTCTTTAATAGCTACTGCAGAGGAAAACAGATCTTTTTTTAAAAATCAGTTATTACAAGCTACACATTTAAAAAGAAATAACTCAATATTCACAGTTTCCAAATATAATTGGCAAAACAGACAATTCCTTTTAAGAAAATAAGAATTTTATAATCTGGGTTTTTTTTGAGGTATATTTCACATATTATAAAATTCATCCATTTCAAGTATTCAGTTCAATTATTTTTAGTACATTGACCAAGTAATACAACCTTCACCACAAATCAGTTTTATATTTTCATCCCCCAATAAGATTTCTCATACCCATTTATAGTTAAACTCCCATTCCCATCCCGGCTCCAGGCAACTGCTTTCTTTCTATCTAAATTTGAATCTTGGCCGATGCAATACTTCTCAGCCTCTGCATTTTCATTTGTCCAATGGAAGAAAAGAGAGGGGGCAATGGGGGATGGTAGAAAAATGTTGGCCAGGAGCTTGGGGAAGACCCAGCTCAACCAACACCCTCACCAGGTAAGTGGGATTGGACAGGCGACTCTTCTTGGGGCTTAGTTTCTTCACTGATTAAGTGGACATCACAAGATGTGAACACGCTGTTAGCTTGGGAGGTGGCATCATTCCACTTCATAGATGAGGCAACCAAGGCTTTGCAGGGTTAAGTGATGTTCCCAGAGCCACTCAGCTAGAGGGTACTGGAGCTGGGATTGACACTAAGTTTTTCCGGTCCTTTCTAGTGTTTTCTAGTATACCTCATTGGTCTCCCCAGATTAGTCCAATACCAAGTTGAGAACATTTGTTCAAGCCTCTCAGATATATAGAGTAATATAATTTCCCAATGAGCTTATTTACAATTAATTGTAATTGTGAACCAAAAGTCTACAGCCTCCTGCCACCCTAGCAGGTTTTGCTGGCCACCCACCAAAGATGCATGCCTCCCAGTTTGGCGGTTCCTGAGGAAGCTAAGTATAAAATTGCCCAATGACCTGGCAATACCACTACTAGCTATCTATTCAGGGGACACGAGGGCAAGGACACAAATGGACATTGGCGCACCAGTGTTTATAGCAGCATTATTTACAATTGTCAAGAGACAAACAGCCCAAATGTCCAACAGACGAGTGGCTAAACAAGCTGTGGTATATACATATGATGGAGTATTACACAGCTGTAAGACAGAATAAAGTCATGAAGTATGTAACAACCCTGGATGGCCCTTGAGGACATTATGCTGAGTGAGATTAGCAAAAAACAAAAGGGTAAATACTGTATGGTCTCTGAGTGATATGAACTAACATTAATGAATGAACTTGGAGAATTTCAGTTACAGAGACCATCAGGAGATAGAAATAGGTAGAAATTGGGTAATTGGAGTTGAAGGGATGCAGATTGGGCAACAGGACTGATTGTAAAAATTCAGAAATGGATAGCACAATACTACCTGATTGTAGTACAATAATGTAAGTACACTGAAGCTGAATGTGAGAATGATAGAGGGAGGAGGGCTGAGAGAACATATGAAACTGGAAGGAAAGATAGACAATGAAGATTGAGATGGTATAATCTAAGAATGATAGTGACTAAATGTAAAAATTAAAAAAAAATTTTGCATGAGAAAGAACAAAGGAATGTCAATATTGCAGGGTGTTGAAAATAGATGATCATTTATATTTTAAAACTTCAACTTCTGTGTGAGATTAAAGCAAAAAATGTTTATTTGGTACAGAATTTATATTTTGACTAGTGTGTTTCCTAATTGAACTCATATGGGCAGGTTAAGTGAACATCATAAGTACATGGAACCTTGAACAGGGCATGAGATTTTGTAGGTTTGTCCAGTGTGATGACCTGATAAATCCCAGAGTGATTTGAACAGTGAATAAAGACATGTTTGCAAAGTCCCCTTGGGGGAATGGTGAGAAAGGGGGAAAATTCAACTTCCCCATTTGGGGAATTCCTGATATTCTCACAAGCAGTGGGGACAACCAGATCAATAGCCAAGTCCTCAGTCTTGGGGTTTGTTCCTATGAAACTTATCCCCACAAAGGATAGGCTAAGTCTACTTAGAATTAGGCTTAATAGTCAACCCCAGAAAACCTCTTTTGTTGCTCTGATGTGGCCTTTTTCTCTCCCTCTCAGCCAACATGGCAAGCAAATGCACTGCCCTCCCCCTCTCTATGTGGGACATGACTCTCAGGGGTATAAACCTCCCTGGCAACATGGGACAGAAATCCTAGAATGAGCTGGGACTCAGCATAAAGGGATTGAGAAAACCTTCTCCACCAAAAGGGGGAAGAGAGAAATGAGACAAAGTGTCAATGGCTGAGAGATTTCAAACAGAGTCATGAGGTTATCCTGGAGGTTATTCTTATGCATTAAGTAGATATCACCCTGTTATCCAAGATGTAATGGAGAGGCTGGAGGGAACTGCCTGAAAATGTAGAGCTGTGTTCCAGTAGCATGCTTCTTGAAGATGATTGTATAATGATATAGCTTTCACAATGTGACTGTGTGATTGTGAAAACCTTGTGTCGGATGCTTCTATTATCTACCTTATTGACAGATGAGTAAAACATATAGAATAAAAATAAATAAATAATAGGGGGAAAAATGTTAAAATAAATTTAGTAGATTGAAATACTAGTAGTCAATGAGAGGGAGGGGTAAGGGGCATGGTATGTATGAGTTTTTTCTTTTTTCTTTTTATTTCTTTTTCTGGAGTGATGCAAATGTTCTAAGAAATTAGATGAATATACAACTATGTGGTGATATTGTGAGCCACTGAATGTACACCAAATATGTAATGTTCATATGTTAAGAATCTTTGTGTTTGTATGTTTTGTTTTGTCAATAAAAATATTTTTTAAAAAAGATGCATGCCTCCGATCAGCAAGAACTTCATATCTCTTCTACATTAAGCTGTTTCTGGGTTCTCTGTGGTCCCAGGTGTTCAGCTGAGGACCAGAAGTCTAACATGTCTCCTTCCGTCCACTCAGCATTTCCACTTCAAACTGGGTTGTAGCAACCGTTCTTAATCAAGAAAGGTCACTGTCCCTATCTTTGACTTTCCAGCCCTGTTACCAAAACACTAAGGAATCACTTTCCTGGAAGGAGAAGATCAACCCATAAGAGGTAGCCTCACAGTCTACAATTCTTTGTAGCCAGACTCTACAGTCGTTTTACCATTGGATATTTGCCAGGGTCAACCAACAGATTTTGTCCTGGGAAATAAAGAAGCTATAACTCAAGTTATGGCTGGGACTTGAACTCTCCAGAATCATCCCACAGCTCAGTATATTTGCCAAAATGATTACCTGAAAAAAAAAAAAAAAAAAAAACAAAAGTCTTAGACCCAGGTTCTCTCTGAGATTTTGAACTTGCCTGTATGGGGTAAGTGAGGGAGCACTTACTGGAGAGCTAGAATCTGCTGTTCATTCCACAAGAAATGCATCACGTGCCTTGTGTGGGTTACTTCACCTACTTTGTGTCCCAGGTTATTCCTTTGCAAAATATTGGCCAGGCCAGTTTCTGTTTTGCTTTGTTTTAATTATTTTCTACAGTATCTTCACTCCACCTCCACCCCACCCCTGTCTGCCCCCAAACACACATCCCTGCTAAGCCAGTTCGACTTCCATTCACTTTATATATTTGTGTGTTTTTTTTTTTTATATATATTTGTGTTTTATGGAAGATTTTATTTAAAAAAGAATTCCACTTCTGTAAGATTTGAAAAACACAAGCTCCATTGCCTCCAACTCTAATAATTAAGATTTTGTAAAAGATTTTCTTTCAGAACTGAGGCCACCTCTAAGATTGATGTAAAGTAGGGCTTGGTTGGCAAGCACTCTACAGTGTTCTTTGCAGATACTCTTTTAAGAATTCATCTATGGGCGATCCTTCAGAAGCTTAATTTGAAACAACAATGTAAGAAATAGCATGGACAGTGCTTTTATGCCTTTGCATTTGTTGATTTGTTTTGGTCCTAACTGCTTCAATAACCCTGAAACCAGAGGCTCCCAAGAAAGACAACAGAATGAGTAGAGTATGGAAATATGGAAAATACTTTGGGAAGGTGTGTGCTAATGTTTCAGCCAGGGAACTTGATTGTTCCTTCAGGACCAAGTTTACATCCTTTCCATCCAGGGTGTGTATGGGACTCCCTTACTGACTCTCCTGGGAGTGGGAGTGTGTGTATGCAGGTGGGTAGGGTGTGTGTGAACATGTGTGCGCATATGTCTGAGTGTGTGTGAGACAAATAATCAGACAGGGCTTGGGAAGGGGGAGAAAGAGAGCAAAGTGTAGCCAAAGATATGGAGAGACAGAAAATATTCATAGAGAGATAAAGTTAGATAGAAACACACATAGACAGACAGAAACCAACTGGAGGACTGCAAGACAGATATTGAGGGAGGGGGAGACAGAAAAAATAGAAAGACAAGGAAAAAGAGATGTGGTTAGCCAAAAGACATTTGTTGACTTATAGGTTATAAGAGACTTCAGAGAGTTAAGGGATGTATGAACAGAACACAATATATAGACCTTATTTAGATGCTAATTTGAATTAACAAACTGAAAAAAAGGATCGATAAGTCAATTGGGGAAATGTGAGCACTGGCTGAATGTTTCATAATATTGAGGAATTATTGTTAACTTTTTTTGAGTATGTTAGTGGAATCATGATTATGGGTTTTACAAAATCATTATCTTTTAGAGACACCTTCTGAAATATTTTCAGATGAAATGATAAGATACCTTAGATTGTGTCAAAGGAACCTGGGGGGAGGGGTGGGTGAAAATGCTGATGCAAGATTGTTGAAACCGGTTGATGGGCATTTGGGAGTTCCTTATATTATTATTATTATTATTATTATTATTTTACTTTACCAAAATCTGTCTTTATTAAGGTAACAAATCATCAGAGCACTGTCCAAAACATAATGCTGGCTGTAGTTTGTTCAACCTGCCTACTGTAAATTAGGCAAATACCAGCAAATAGTGCCATTTTACCATCCTCATGATTGCATTTCACAAAGAATCATCTTGATATTTGTAAATGTTATTTCAGCAGAAGACAGAATTTGCAGATTTCAGTGCTTTTAGTGAACTGATATTTTCAGCAAATGGTTTCTGAGCAGCAAGGAACAAAAATTTTTCCAGGAATCTTAGAACTGGATACAAATGTTGGCTGTACAAAATCAATAAAGATCATACAATTTCTCAGATGAAGATTTCCCCGATATAGACTCCTTCTCTAAAGACATTCACGACCTGTCCTACCACCTCACTGGAGACCAGAGCTCACCAAAGTGAGGAGTGTCAGGCAATGTGCAAAAGGGCTGAGGTGAGAGGCAAGAAAAGCATATCACGTCGGGTTCAACTTATTCTGCAGGGGAACTTCAAGCAAAGGACTCGTGTGGCCTGGTGCAGCTGGTACCCCTCTCACCCGAGCCTCGGAGTCAGCCGTGTCACGGCCGCAGAGCCGCGGTGATACAACCCAGGCAAGACTTGCTCTGTCCCCCACTTTACTGTGCATCCGCCGTGGGGGTCGGAAGCTGAGGAACAGGTGTTCTGTTGTCGTCTAGAGGCTTCGGGAAAGGTTTGTGACTTGGAGCACTTCACGCCAAAATGGATGAAAACAATAAACATCAGCCCAGACCCTCGGGCCATCAGTCCTGGATAGTGGTACCTGCGCGTCTGCGCCTTCTTTGGCACCATGGTCCTCCTGGGCGGCCCCGGGTGGTTGTGGGCCGTGAAGGTGTCCACGCTGGCTGACATGGTTTTGGTTGGGATCAAGCTGGACTGCCTCCAGTCTAAGCTGGCTCTGTGAAGTTTGCTGATCATTTTCTTGGTGACATACTTGGGCTCCATGCAATTTCTTATATTATTTTGCTAGTTTGTGTAGGTTTGATATTTCCCGTAACAGGAAGCTAAAATATTGGTTGAATGTCTACCATGAGTCAGGCATTAGGTGGGGGAATGGGAAGTAGGGAGTATAAGAGAGGGGCAGAGGCCAAAGTGTCAGAAATGGAGATGGAAGGATGGAGAAAAAGAGAGGCAGACGAAGACCCAGAGAGAATAAGAGTAGGAGCAGATAAATATTCAAGGCCATGTGCCAAAAGCAGGCTCCTTGCCAAAAGCAGGCTCCATCCTGATGACACTGGGATATTAACAAACATTCCAGCATTGCTTGGGCCATCTCTGGCTAGGGTTAAACGTGAGATGACTTGGATAGTAATCACCCTGCCACCTCCAGCCAGTGCAGGGTTGGGGTCTGGGTAAAGCCTCCCTGTATGTGTGTTTTTGGGAGTGCCTTGGGAGCCATTTAGTTTCCAGGCTGTTCAAGCAAATACCATGCAATGGTTCAGCTTAAACAATGGGACTTTATTCGCTCACAGTTTTGAAGCTGGGAAAATGTCCAAATCATGGCGTCATCAAGGCGATGTTTACGCCCCGAAGACTGTGGTGTTCTGAGGCTGGCTACTGGTAATTCTCGGCTCCTCTG
Source organism: Tamandua tetradactyla (assembly GCF_023851605.1). Classification (NCBI taxonomy): domain Eukaryota; kingdom Metazoa; phylum Chordata; class Mammalia; order Pilosa; family Myrmecophagidae; genus Tamandua; species Tamandua tetradactyla. Next base: position 46,523,392 of record NC_135341.1, on the reverse strand, counting down.
TTACATGGCAATACACACGGTGGCCTCTCCTGATCTCTTCTTCCTCTTCTGGTTTCCATTTCAGCTTCTGGCTTTTGGTGGCTTTCTCTCTTTCTGTCTGAATTTCATTCCCTTATAAAGGACTCCAGTAATAAGATTAAGGCACATCTCGACTGAGGTAGATCACACCTTAACTGAAATAACCTCATCAAAAGGTGCTACTTACAATGGGTTCACACCCACAGAAATGGATTAAATTTAAGAAAATGTTTTTCTGGGATATATGCAGCTCCAAACCATCACAGGAGCTGAAACTCAGCAACATTCAGTCACCACATGGCATTCCTCAGCCTCCCCTGCCTCTTTTACTGGCCCTTGACCCAGCACCTCTGTCCATCCTTCTTTCTGGTCACTAGATTTCTTCTGGGCACTGCTTCTGTTTCCTTTGCCTACCCCTGTGCACAGTGGACACCTCCATCCTTCCGTCCCCTCATCACTACAGCCTGTTGGCGGTACTGTTCCCAATTCTCCTGGGCACTGCTATACATGGTGGACACCTATGCTTCCCCTCTTACTGATTGCCAGGCTTCTTTTGGTCACTGCTCGCATTTCTACTGGGCACTGCCTTGCCTGCTCTTCCAAGGTGTGCTTCCACTTCCTGCTGGGAGCAACCAACCTGGCCAAAGAGAATGCTAGGGCCCTCTAGAGGAGCAGCAGCACAGTGGAGTAGAGAAGACCTCTCCACTCCAACCTTCTAGTCTGACTCACATGGAATTAGAGGAGAGCCAGAGCTGGATGGCTCATGACCCAGTGTCTTACAACTCTTAATTCAACATTTTCCATTTTTACTCATAGCACTCTCTCTTCTGGGATAGACATGTGTCCATGGGGGCTGTGTGGGAAACTCCACACTGTGCTCAACACTGCCCCTCTTCTAACAACCAAGGCCACACATGACATGCCCTTCAGATGACTTCCTTCCCTCGAGGTTTTGCAGTCTTCAGCAGCCCTGCCCCACCACTTCCCACCCCCAAATGTCACCAGCCAGACTGAGCTTGGACAAAAAAAAGCAGATCCTTCCTACACATGGCAACCAGGAAGCAGATGTCTGAGCAAGAACACTGCCGTCCTTGTGCCTTGTGCTGTCACATCCCAAGGACAAATCTCCCTTAGCCCAATCCTTTCCTGAGGTGTCTTCCTCAGGACTTAAATCCAGATGACCCAGACGTCCATCCAGACTTACTCCTCTGGGTCCCTAGAGATAGCCAGGTGTCATCCAACAGAGGCAGAAGCATCCTGCAGTGTAGAAATAATTCCTAAAACTCTTTTCTGAGAGCATAGATGTGTACATAAGGTGACTGGTACAAAGCAACATATTTCATTCTAAGGTGTGATTGAATCCACATGCCTCCTTCCTTTGTCATTAAGGAGGAGAGGAGGCTGGCATCTACTGAGATACTGCCCACAAAGTACTTGGTACCGAGCCCATGGTTTATAGATCTCTATGAATAAGTTCTCCCTTCCCAAGTCCTGTGATTTCCTCTTCTCCCCACCAGATCTTAATTTTCACAATAATCCAGTAAGGTGGGTACTTTTATAACTCCCCTTTTACCAAGGAGGAAATTGATTTGGAGAGAATTGTGTTTCTCTGGGTTAGTGCCTTGTTGCTCTGGCCCTTCTGACCCAAGCGTTGAGCTAGGGGATATTTGGTTGTTGAACTAGAGGGTATTTGGTTATTGAGGCTCAAAGGTTCTGGATATTGTGACTGTATAACCTTGTGAAAGCTGTTGTGAGGCACTGCTGCTACCGCCTTTATTTTCTAAGGCAATGACTGACTCAGTGAGAAAGGGACTAGGTAGCAAGAGATTTCTCTGTTGTCGGCAGATCATGTCAGTCAAGTCGGAGACCCACTGAGACAAGCAAACATCTCTGCCTCATCATCCCCCTCGCAGTTTAAGCTTGCTGGGATCCCATGCCTCTGGTGAGGCCGGATGTTTTTGTGACAATCGCTAGCAGGGCTTTGTGTCACTCAGCTGTGTCAGTCTGAGTGTTGCCATCATTAGCATTAGATGAAGAGCTGGGATGTAGGGGTGACCCTTACCCTCTCTCTCCCATCTCTGAAATTTAGGGTTATCTGTATATTTTACTCCACCCCTGGATTTAGTCCCACTGGTGGGCAACTCTCCCTGCCTTTGAAGAGATTCCCCAGATACATGGATATGGTTTCTATGCCAGCAATCCCTTTGAGACCTAGAAGTCTGCAAGTCCTCTATGGACTCGCCGTCTCATTTCTTCATTGGTTCTGTCAATTCAGGGTGTCATTGGAGACTCTTAAAGTCTCTTAAAATTTTACTTCTCAGTGTGGTCCACAGAACAGCTGAGAGCGTCTCCTGGGAGCTGGTTAGCAAGGCAGAATCTCAGGCCCCTCCCCAGATCAGCTGAATTAGAACTTACTGTTTAACAAGCTCCCCAGGTGGTTCATATATATGTTAGAGTTTGAGAAGAACAGCAAAACCAGTGGTTTTCAAACTTGGCTGCACATGGAATCACTTGGGGTGTTTAAAAAATACCAATGTCTGGTCTCACTTCCCAGAGATTCTGATTTCCTTGGGTATTAGGATTGTTTAAAGCTCCCCAAATGACCCTAATGTGCAGTCAGGGCTGAGAGCCACTGACTTAGAGAACTGGATACAACCTACCTGAGCTCTATTTATTAAATCTAGAGGAGTGACCCACTACCAGGAGCACTTTAAACCCAATATCCCAGCCAGGACTCGAATGGAATGCTAGCCCCTCCTCTATGCTTCTTGTTAGGGAGAAACTAAGACCTCTCTATTTTGCAACAAACAAAAGGTATTGGGGGAGGGGGGTATCTTTAAGCAATATTTAATGGGGAGGTGGGAAGAGCAGGACTTTCCAGGGAGGGGACTTCTATTTCCCTATGGCCTGGTGACTGCAGTTCCTGGCAGGAAAGGAGGAGCTACTGGTGAATTCATCTGAAGGTCAAATACATTTGAGTTCCTTTTCTGAAGTATGGAAGAGCAAAGAAAAAAATTAGGACTTGGGCTGCTACCTGGCTGTACTTTTTTGGGGAAAACAGAAGTTATGGTGGGAGGAGCATGAGAATTGGGTGTTGATGCTTCCACCGGCCTCCACACCTGTGAAACTGCAGCCCTGACTAGGTGCCTTGTGAATGAGCAGCGGCAGGCTTTCACGGGCGTCCGTCCTGTTCCCCTGACCTGGGCCCTGTTCACTCCCTGCATCCTTGCAGTGGCACTGGCAGTTCCCTACAGAGGCTCCAAGTCAGGGCGGTTTCCTGCGGGCAGCTATTTTGGGAACAGGAACTCGGTTGTTTGGGTGAAAGGGAGGTGGCCAAGGGCCCAGGAGCAGGTGAGTGAGAGGAGAAGGCCGGCATCTCACTGTATGGCCCCCACTGCCCAGACACAGAGGCAGCTTCACCTCTAGCCTCTAGCCCCTCTGGCACAAAGGCAGGGGTCACGTGGCCGCTGGGGCCAGGGCTGGAAAATGCTTCCAGTGTCCATGCTTCAGGGAACTTTGGGAGGACTGGATTTTTTTTTTTTTTTTTTTTTAAAGCAACAGAAGCTAAGGCCAACGCCATTTTCAACAACAGAAAGGGGGCAGGGGAAGGTCTACATCTGCACACGAGCCAAACAAACTTCTCAAAGTTTGTTTTTCTGACACATTGGAAACCACACAGTTCGGAGAAAATTCATCTCACATGCTCGAGCCTGCTTTCCCGGAACGTGTCCAGAGACTGCTGTGTCAACACTGCCAAACTCAGCAAGCTGCCCTCCCAACGGGATGGTGCAATTTGCCAAGGGAAAAAACACAACCCAGATCCTCGGGGGGATCGCACCTAGTTCAAAGGGTTAGGGGGGGCTTCCAATTGGACAAGGTGCTTCCCCGATGACACAGCTGTCACTGACCTCTCCAAAGGCCACCGCTGCTTACCCTTGGGCTCCCAGTTCCCAGACAGCTGCATCTATGTGCTCAGCTGCTGACTGTCCTGCTCTCAAAACAGACAGGGCTGGTGTGGGGAGTGTGGGGGGGGGGGGTGTGAGGCTGGGCTGAGCGTGCTTCTCAGCTTCTCTGATTGACTCTGCTCAGAGGCAGCTTGGCATGAGAGGAAAGGGCTTTGGAATCATGGAGGTCTGGATGCAAACCCTCATGTTGTCACTTGCTAGCTGAGTTTCTCATCTCTGAAACAGTGAAGGTTAGAGTTTCCTCCCTGCAGAGACGTTCCAAGGAGAGAGGGATGTACAGACAGTGAAGGTGCTTACTGTACAGGATGCAGGGACACAACAGGCACACACTGAATGCTAGTTTCCCCTCACCAGTTTGTCACTGGAGGCCTAGAGAGTGGTTCTAATTCATCTCTTCAGCTACCTTTGATGCCCGATGCCTCTTACTTGATTTTCAGGTGACACAGGACGTTCTCAATGAAGAATATAGGAGGTATGGATTTTCAGTCATAACAGCACTCCAGACTCAGAGTGCAGAAAAAGAACTTTTATTTCTCTCCCGTAAGTAAGCCCCAGTTCCACTGGACAGTGGAAAACCATCTAGTTCATTGTAATGACTCCAGCCATTTCTAGAGTTAATTCAGGATTTGCGATTTGGTAACAGTCCAGTCCAAAATGACACTGTGGGATTTCTTGCCTCTCCTCCTGGTTCTGCTTAAACTGTTAGATTCCTAGGAGCAGGCAGTGGGTGGAGAGCTTGGCGATGGGTTGTGTGTTGGGAGGAGCACTGCCTGGCTGTCCCCTGCTCTGGGTGCCTATGCTGAAGGTGATGGTCAGCTTCTCCACACGGGTGGATGGAATATGGGCAGCCCTGCCGGTGAGTGCTGCTCAGAGAATCCACACTCTGGGTATGGCCAGTGGGTAGTCTGGTCTCCAGAAAGCTCCCTTAGAACCAAATCAGCTATACCTCCTTTAGAACCCACCACACACACTGTACCCTTTTTGTAGTGTGTCAACTTCACATACCTCACTCGCCTGGCTACTTCCAAGGCAGTTTGCTGGCTCTTCCCACTGGGTGATGTGGGACTTTTGGAGGTTCTTCCATTCCAATCTTTGATTGGAAACATTCAAGAATTGCTGCTCCCTTGCCTCTCCCCTTCTCTCTTGTGCCCTTGTACTCCTTTCTTGTACCGTTCTGGCTCCAGCTAGGTACCTGGGTGAGAATACTGCCTCCAGAAACTTCTGGGAGAGAAGCAAAATGCCTTTTTCTTCTCTGAGCTTTCCCCAAATCTCATGAGGAACCTGCTTCTATTCCTTGCCTCTTCAATTTGAGAGAGAGAGAGAGAAAGTGTGTGTGTGTGTGCACGCGCGCGCATGCACGCGCATGCTTGTAGGGGAAATGGAACTCATGTCTTTTCATTCCTCATCTTTAACTCTGTTCTCCAGTCTGGCAGGGGGCTAACCTGGTTCTGTTTCCTGGCACATGTTTGTCAAACCTCACACTTGGAGCCCTGCAGGCTTTGCTCTCAGTGCTGGAGCATCTCTGCAGCAATAAATAGTCTTGGTTTTAGTTTCCAGGTGGTGGGATACAACTGGCTACAATATTGTAGCCTGGGGAGCAGAAGGGGACACATTTAATTAAGATTTCACATATCAACCTGTCACAGTTACAGAATTTTTAAGTTGGCTAGTTCAGGTCCCCCCTCAAGTTATCCACTTGCCACCAGCAACAGCCCTGTGGCATGACCTTGGACCCGTGACTTCAGATCTCTAAGCCTCAATTTTCCAAGGCTGGACCATCATTGAGGCCCCTTCCAGCTCTAAATTTCTAACATGTATGTGTTTCAGATTCTGGACAAGCCTCACCTGCTGAGCCCTGATATCCATGTGAAATACAGTGAGTCTCCACCAGACTCCAATTTCTCTAGTAATGGAGGGGAGGTCTGGTATAGATTAAATATAATCCATTGATAATCCAAAACCCCACGTTAGCCTTTGGTTTTGATCTCATGTATTAGAGCAGCGAACAAGCTGCAAAATTGACCAATTTGAATTCTACCTGTCCCTTCCCCTTCTATCCTCTCAAAGACATGCTAATTTGATCTGTAATGTGGCCAAAGGGCAGACAGTAGAAGGGAGGAGAAGCCAGAGGCATGAAAAATCCTCAAACTGGATCATCCACCCCCTGGATAATGGGCAGTTGCCTGAACAGAATGCTCAATGAGCACTTGTCTTTTCCCAGCCAGCCCCAGCCCCCAGCTGCAATGGCTGTAATCTCCATGGCCAAATGCATTAAAATGTCGAGCTCCTTAGAAAAATTCCACCATTTCTCACACAATTCACAGGTCGGCTATATTGTTGGAAATTGAGAGACTAGTTAATTATCATTTGGCAGCAACAAAATTTAAGATATCTTCCCAAAATACCAGGCTGGGGGCCAAAGGCCATGTTTTCTGCTATCTGGACAAATAAAGGCAAGCAGAAACTGCATAAATTTGTCATGTTTACCATCATAATTATAAATTTCCCTGTATGAATACCTCTTAAACCATAGATTTACCCAATTTATAAACATGCCAAAATCACATATGACTTCCCATTCTCTCTCTCTCTACACCATGATCTTTGCTTTCTTCTCTTTCTTCTGCATCCATCCTTGTTAACCATAATATTTATGTATCTCAGTTCAAATCTTTGAAGAGAAAATCTGATTGACTCTTGACTATCCAATGGATAGGCTGCCTTGGGGCCACTGCCTGCTCTACTTAAAATTCTTGCCTGGGAGCGGTTGCCTCATGTACTTAAAACTCTGATCACAGATTCTTGGACTGGGAGTGGACTTCTGAGCTTCTTGGACTGGGAGTGGACATCTGAGCTGGTTGGGACTTATAAAACTCTTGGGTTCTATGGCAAGAGATTGAACCAGCCATGTGGTGAGGCCCTTCCTCACAAGGACCACAGATTGGTCTAAATGAACTTCTAAAGGTCATTCAAGCTCTAATATCTGTGATTTCTCTCCTACTCTTTAAGACCCCTACAGTATTTCAGAACAAGATCCCCAGAGAATGAGGTCTTACTAGGAAACAGTCCCTGCCTTGAAGCATGCTGAGAGCCAAGAGGCCTTCAGCTGGGGTTGGTAGAGAGAGCTGTGAGTCAAAAGGAAAGCTGACAAATTAGGGCCAGGACCTCAGGAGGTGAGGGATAATCAAAACCAGGGCTAAAATAGGTGTCACAGGGTGTCCTGGCAGGACTGCACACCTAGATGCTTCTGGCATATGGATTTGGGTGTCCCCTATCTCTACCCTCTGATTTATTCAGGGGCTAGAGAACCTCCTGGGAATACGATTGTGAATGCTCATAATCAGCATTAGACCCCAACCAGATTCCCTACCCCCTGGGGCAGCATACCCCAGCTGCTATGAGTTTGGCTGATAATGGCCCGTGGTTATTTCCTTCTCTAGAGAATTGCCCTTGGCTGAACCTGAGATGATGCATCTCACTCACCAGAGGCAATCTATAGCTAACTGGTACAGAGGGAAAAAAGGCCAACTCCTTGCTTTAAAGTGGGAACTACTTAATGCTGCAATTAATCCTCCAGAGTGCTCCATGGGATCAGACTTAAGCTGGACTGTAGCTGAAGCCACATCCTTGCTCAGCTTCTTCCCCTGCTTCATCCTTCTGCCCTTACTCCCATGCTCTTGAGTCCTTCTTTCAGTCAATCATATGCCTCTGAATTCCTGTCTCAGTCTCTGCTTCTAGGGAGATCAACCTAAGCAGCATTTTGTTGTTGGTTAATGATTGGGAAGGGCCTGCATCTTAGAGATTTGGAGAAGATCACCTATTATAATGCCTGTGTCTTTCACGGCTTTGAAATCTTTCATTCTGTTAAGAAGGAAATGCATTAGTCGTGGTGGATTTATTGAAACTACTCAGGAATGACATAACCACTGTTATGTTATACATATATATATATATAAACTCGTATAAACGATTATACAAGGTTAATTCCTTTAGAGCTGGAAAATATTTTTTTTTTATATTAAGGGGGTTTAATTTATTAGGTACTGATAAAAATGTGTATTATAACAAGTGGAATAGGAGAAAAGTAACATATTTGTGTTATTTGGAATTGCTTCGCAAACAAACAAATGAATTTAAATTGCATAAAGATTGTAGTACATTCATTTCTATTGTGGACTTTATTGCTTTCCTCTTAGCCCTTTTCATCCTACTCATACTTTCTTTTTCTCTTTCATGTTAACTGGTGCCTTCCCACCATAATACTTATCTCAAAAATTTCCACTCCTTGTGTCGCTCCACTATGTATATAGTCTCAAAGGAAATCTGTTGTCACCTCTCTTCTTTCAAATAATGATCTCAAGCACAGTCCCTGCTCTTAGAAAAGACACCCCCCTCTTACTGACTCACCTTACCATGCTGCTGCCAGAAGTTTGCATGATTACTTTGGTTTCTGAGCTGTCCCTCTGCTTATCCAGGCATCTCCCCAGTTGGCTAGTGCAGCCTTGCTCTGCTCTCTGTTTCAGTTCTTCAACCCTGCCTCAAACTCATGAACTTTCCTCTCACTGGGGTTTTCCTATATTGTCAATGGCTGCTCTTTTCTTGAAATCATTGAAGATTCTTGGCAAGAAATGAGCTCAGATGGGTTTCAAACTACTTTGGGTGGTGGTGTATTGATTTTCTATGAGAAATTACTACAAACTGAGCAGCTTAAATAATACCTATTTGTTATATCACAGTTCTGTAGTAGAAGCCCTGGTGCAGCTTAAACTGGGTTCTCTGCTCAGGGTTTTATACTTAAGATCTTGTTCTCATTTGGAGGCTCTGGGGAAAACACAAAGATCATTCCTGTCAGCAGAATACAGTTCCTTATAGTTGCAGGCCTGCAGTCCTCATCTTGTTGCTAGCTGTTGGCCAGGAGTCACATCCAATTCCTAGAGAACAGCTGCCATTCCCTGCCATGTGGACTCTTCCACCTTCAAGTGAGCAATGGAGAACCTCTCTGCATCAATTCCCTTATACTTTGAATTTCTTATATCCTCTGTCTCTGAACCATAGACCCAAATTTAAAGGGCTCGTGTGATTAGGTCAGGTCCACTCAGATGATCTCCTGTTCTTAAATCAAAGTGCCATGTAACGCAACCTGATCATGGAGGTGATATCCTATCATATTTATACAGGTTGTATACATGGAGGGTGGGGGTGGGTGGTGAGATTTGATGAGTTATCTTAAAATTCTGCCTACCATAGTTGGTTTCTTATTTCTCATTTTGGGTCCATAGTGTCTCCCTTCTACCTTGACGTTGGCTGCATTGGCCCTCTTGGGCCCTTTGGTGAGATATGGGCTTCCTGGGTCTTAGGCTGCTGAGAACATACCCTAACTTTTGGAACAGGTTGGTCTCAGCGCAGGGATGTGGTGGTATACCTGTGAGTACTGACAAGACTGCAGTACCAAGAAATAATTTGCTTTTCTTAAATTTTTATTTCTGACCAGGAAAGTAATCCAAGCTCTTGGGTAAGTGCAATATATATTATGTAGCTATTTAACATGATATGAGAAAATGCATGCTCATTTTAAAAAGGTGATTATATATGTGTGTGTGTCTCTGTATATAGATATATGTACATGTACAGAGAGTATTCGTAATTCTGCAACATGGAGATAACCACTGTTGACATTTGTCCCTAGATCTTTTCAGTCTTTGTATTTAACCATTCTCTGAATGTAAGCATACACACAAGCCACATGCACAAACTTGTATAAATAAGTATATGCATATGTAAGGATATATATATCCTTACACAAACTGGGATAATAATTATATACCATTTATTATCTAGTGTTTGTTTCATTTTCTCATGTCATGTTAAATGGTTGCATAATATTTATTGCGCTTATCCAAGAGGGTGAGCTCTGGAGCTAGACTGCCTGCATCCTTACTAGCTCTGTTTCCCTAAGCCAGTGGACTCACCTCATCTGACCCTCAATGTTCTCATCCGTAAAATGGATGTAATTATATGCCCTTTAAGGAGTGGGTATGAGAATTAAATGAAGTTTTAGAGTTAGAACATTGTGCTTGGTACATAGTAGGTGCTCAAAAATTACCTATTACTATCATTTTTTGTTATTATTATTCAAATCCCTATTGATGGGCACTGTTCTAGTTTGCTAGCTGCCAGAATGCAATACACCAGAACTGGAATGGCTTTTAAAAAGGGAAATTTAATAAGTTACAAGTTTACAGTTCTAAGGCAATGAAAATGAAATTAAAGCAAGTCTATAAAAATATCCAAATTAAGGCACCAGCAGGAGGTTACCTTCACTCAAGAAAGGCTGAGGAAGTCACTGTTTCTCTCTCAATTGCAAAGGCACATGGTGAATATGGCAATGTCTGCTAGCTTTCTCTCCAGGCTTCTTGTTTCATGAAGCTCCCCTGGGGGCATATTCCTGCTTCATCTTCAAAAGTTTCTGGCTGTGTGGGCTCTGTAGCTTTTGTGGCTCTCATGGATTTCAAACTTTTCCAAAACGTTTCCTCTTTTAACAGATTCCAGTAAACTAATCAAGACCCACCTGGAATGGGTGGAATCACATCGCCCTCTAATCAAAGTTTAGTACCCACAGTTGTGTGTGTCACTTCTCTATGGATAATCAGAAAGCTCCAACCCCACAATATTGAATGAAGATTAAAGGACGTGGCTTTTCTGGGGTATACCTCAGATTCAAACTGGCACAGACATTAAGGTTGTTCAAATATTTTATCATTATGAATAATACGGTGAAGAATGTTCTTGAATATAAATCTTTGTGAACATCTGATAAGTTCCTTGGAATAAACTGCTAAAAATAGAACATCCAGGTTGAAAAAGGACTTTTGTATGCATGTATTGCTAAGCCATTCTGTAGAAAGTGCTTGCCCGTGCAGAGTCCCAGGAATAGAGTGTGTGAGCACTGGAGGAAACTGAGACTGTAATCACCATCCTCCAACTGGCACAGCCACATGGGGGCTACTCTGAAAAGAGAGAATGCACATAAACTATTAATCCTCCAGAGCAGATCTCACACTCAGGTGCAGCAGGCACTCAAGTGTCACAAGTAATTTATTATGGATAATAAAAAAAATTTCCAAACTTGTGAATGATTTATTTTTGGTCCAAATTAGAATGCATCCCATGCTATCTCTAAAATATTAGGCAGTTCTTGCTTGCATACTGATATGCTTTGGGGAGAGCACATTTCCAACTACAGCAAGCATGTGTTTCTTTTGTAATTATGAAAAGAACAATAAAGTCATATTTTTACAAAAGTCTGAGTGGAGGAATTATCTTTCAGCTGCAGATGAGAAATTTCTCCCTCAAAGCAGACAGGTTGTGACCGATAAGATCGGTTTCTAGGCATGAGGAAAGGAAATTGAAGAAGTTAAAGTCAGATAACTTCATGATAATTAGATAATTATTACCAAAAAGAAAAAAGATAAAGGTTTCTGCTGAGAGAGGGACACCACTGTCAGAGGATCAGAAAAAAAGCATAAAACTACCAAATGAGATTTATACTGGAAACCATGGTTTTGTCATGTATCAAAGGCACATGATTCCAATCAGCATGATCATGTGCCACATAGGGGCAGAGAGGATGGATGTTTGGATCTATCCAAGACGGGGTGAGTAGAGAGGTAGAGCTGATACTAAAGAGCCCTGGATCTTCTCAGAGAGGGCAACACTTCAACCAGCAGCTGGCACCATGAGGATTCTTGACTCAGTGGCAGAAAGAATTGAAGGACTAGTCAGTGTGTAGCCAAAGAATCCAAGGACTAGTCAGTGTACACAGCCAAAAAGTTTAATAAGCTCAATGCCAGAGAGCCCCAGAAGTTCTCAGAGAAGTTGAGACATCATCAACCAGGGGTTGATGCCCTGAAGGGTCTTGACTCAGCACGGGAAAGAATCCAAGGTTAGTTAGAGTGTACAGCCAAAAAGTTTAATGTATAGTGAAAGTACATGCTAAAAGGGGTGAGTACAGGCATTTTCCAAAGGAGAAGTGCTCTGGCGTTGAGATTCCTGCCTTATAAGTACTTGGAGGGGACCTACCCCTCTGGTTATGCTAATAAGTGATTGATAAGCTGCACTTTTCATAGGTTCTCTTCTGGTGTGTACCTGAATGAGGAAATTTGTTATGGGTCTGAGGATTACTTCCCCCTCCCTCCTTCCCTATCTAACCTGTCTCTGATCCAAAGGATATTAAGGATGTTGACAAGAGAGAGCCATGATCAATGAGCATCAGGTCTAGACTAGAGAGAGAAGGAAGCCAGGTCATGTCCAGGGTGAGAAAAGGATGGGGTGACCTGAAATTCTCAATATCATAAAAGAGCAGGTATAATTCCAGGTGAATTCAAGAACTTGAAGGACAGGTATTGTGCTCAGAAATGGGTATAAGCAATTTTAAAATTCCTCAAGTCCTGAGCACAGGCAAGGATTGTGGTGCTGACCTGGAGCTGAGGTTAGTTGCAAAAGTTATTAATAGGAAGTCCTATCATTTAGTTTTTGTTGTGTATTAAATGGCTCCAAACTTAATGACTTAAGTCAACAGCCAAAACATGATAGAGTTGGGTAGAACAGTGTCCCTTGGGAAAGGTTGTGAGTGGGCAGGCAAGGCTTGGATGTTCAAACCAATGTGGAGGGCCAACCTCTACTCTCCATAGGAAGTGCTCTGCCGTAAGACAGCTCTAGGTGCCAGAAACCCCTTCTGTGGAGTGGACTGAAACCCACCTTCCTGTAATTTTCATGTCTAAGTGCTACTTCTGTCCACCACATCAGAGGGAGTAGAGCATCTACTCACTCTACTACACAGTCGTTCCAGAAGACCCTAGTTGCCCAGGTAGAGGAAACTTTAAATTTTCTGGATAACATCCCTTCTCATACTGGAAGAGCTTGAGTGACTCTCCTCTTGATTGTCAGGTGACCAGCCACCCCTAGGCCCCCATCACTCTAAGTTCCTGACTCAGAAAATGAAATTAACTCCCCACCCCCACCCTCCCAAGAGGAGAGATAGGGAGTCACCAAGGTGGGAAACAGAGAATTGCTTTTGAATTCCTTGGAGAGGCAGCTGCAAAAGAGAATGTGGTAATCAGACAGATGATTCTGATATCCTTAAAGCCTAAAGCTGCTAATGGAGGCAAAGGTCAATTTCCTAAGTCTAAATTATAAACTTAATTTTTTTCCTACTACGTAATAAGTGTAGACTTGGTCAAAATAAATATATAGTCTCAAGAGATGAAAGTAATTTACCCAACTGTCTTAACCGCATTATCTCATTTAAACCTTCCAACAACCCTGCAAGATAGATTGGAGAACTTCCATTTCAGAGGTGGGAAAATTGGGCTTCAGAAAGCCTGAGCAGTCAGTCTATTATTACCACGCTAAACCAGCCTTATTCTAGGCAAACCAGAATACAGGGCCTACCTGCTGGTTTTGCAGGCAGATTTGGTTGAAGACCTGGGTCTGGGACATGAATCCACACCGACATCTGTGTTTCAGACAAGAGCAGGGCCAGAGGCCAGGAAAAGGTGGCTATTTCTGATGCACTGGGGGAGAGGCAAAAGAATGCCCTCCCCTTTTGCCTGGGTTGCCAGGCACCACCACAGTGGCTAGGGGGCAGATGCCATTGTGTAATTTTAATGAACTGGGGATAGAGGAAAAAGGCCTGGAGTAAAAGAGAGCTCCTAAAATAACAGCACAAAATTAAAACTGCTGGCCCCAGGGAAGGTAGAGTGCAGGAGAATTTGAATGGCTGAAGACCTGAGCAGGTTTTCAGCACCATTCTCCTCCCCAGTTTGAGACCACATACCACCCTTCCCCCAGCTTCTCCTCTATTTTCAGGCTGTAAATCAGTGCTAGTTCTACCAAAGCCTGGCATTTTCCTGTGAGCTGGAAAAGAATAGTTCCTCTGGCCTAAGTCCTCCTCTCTCTATCCCTGTCAAAGGCACAAGCTCCCCCTCCCCAGAGACCTGAGGCATGAATACAAGTTTCATACATGCACACCTGTGATCATGAGCAGGAGGACTGGGGAGGGCAGGAGGGCCTGACCTGGCTCTAGAGCAGTCCTCACCTTGGTTGGTGCATGAAGCATTGTGAAGGAACCCAGGCTAAGACATCTAGGCCCCTCCCAGTAACTCAGACAGGTGTTTGCTGTACACAGGCTTTCAAAGTCCAGGCCTCCTATTTCTGAGGCCTGGGCTGCCAGTCTTGGTCTGTAGGTAACTTCCTGGCACCTTGAGAACTCATTATCAAAACCAGATGTTTGGATTTAACCATTTCTAAGTTTCCTCTCACCTTTGAAAGTCAATAGAGACCAGCATATTTTTCAGGTCTGTCTCTCCAGGAAGGTCTAATTGGAACCCCTTTTCTGTGTCAAACTTATTCATGTGTCCAACATTCTACACATACTATGCCAAATGATTGGTGACAATACTGGTATTCGCTGTTGTAATCTGGACCTGTGAATCTGGACTAGGCAGAATAGTGGCCCCCAAAAGATGTCCACATCCCAATCCCTGAAACCTATGACTATGTTACCTTATATAGCAAAAGGAAATTTGTAGGCATGATTAAATTAAAGATTTTGAGATGGGAAGATTATCCTGGATTGCCCAGATGGAGCTTAGGTAATCACAAAAGACCTTGTAATTACATTCAGAGGGAGGCAAGCTGCGTCAGAGAAAGAGTTGAATATGCTATGCTGCTGGCTTTGAAGATAGAGGAAGGGGCCACAAGCCGAGGAATGCAGGATCTTCTAGAGGCTGAAAAAGGCAATGAAATGCATTGTATCATTTCCTTCTGGAGCCTCCAGAAGGAACAGGGTCCAGCTGACAACGTTATTTTAGTCTAGTGAGATTTCTGACCTACAAAATTGGAAGATAATACATGGCATTGTTTTCTATTTGTTTTAATTGATTATTTTCATTAGAGAAATTGTGGGTTTACAGAATAATCATGCATAAAATGCAGGATTCCCTTATACCACCCACCACCATTTGCATTGGTGTGAAGTTTGCTACAATTGATAACATATTTTGTAATTACACTATTTTTTTAAACAGTAATTATACCTTTCACAATTGATAAAGAACTAGTAAAGTAGTGCTATAACTGTTGTCCATAGTTTATGTAGGGGTGTTTTTCCCCATATTCCCAACCTATTATTATTATTGGTATTATTATTTTGTGTATGTCTTTATTACTCATCTACCCATACATTGGATAAAATCTTTTGCCAGTCACAAAATTGTTATTATCACACAGTCACACAATAAAAGCTAAATAGTTGCACAGTCATTATCAAAGATCAATGCTACTGGATTACAAATGGACAATTTCCGGTATTTCCTTCTGGCTGTTTTAATGCAGTAGAAACTAAAAAGAAATATCTATATAATGATTCAGTTGTCATAATCATTTGCTAGATACTAATTCTCAGTTACACCTCCTCCTCTCATTTAATCATTCTCTAAATTTTCAGGGATATATGGGCAATGAACATTCTAACTTCATCATGCTGGAGAAAGGTGTTGACCTTATGGGGTAAAGGAATGAAACTGGTTGATGTTCTTGCAGAGCCTGGTATCTCTTGGTTTCAGGGCTTATCTGGCATAGGAACAATCTGGAGGCCTTAAGTTTCTAAAAAAATAAATGTACTAAGCTCAGTGTATTTGTTAGGATTTTCAGAAATACTGAAGGTTGGGGCTTGGCATACTGAGGCAATTTGCAATATCTGGCTGAAGCTTATATTAGAATAACCTCTGGAAGGACCTCTTTTCTCTATTTGAAATCTCTTAGCCACTGAAATTTTGTTTCATATACTTCCCCCTTTTGGTCAAGAAGGCATTCTCAATCCCATGGTGCCAGGGCCAGGCTCATCCCTAGGAATCATATCACACATTGCCAGGGAGACTTACACCCCTGGGAGTTATGTCCCATTTAGGTGGAAGAGTAGTGAATTTATTTGCAGAGCTGGCTTAGAGGGAAAGGCCATGTCTGAGCAATAAAAGAGGCTCACTGGGGGTGATTATTAGGCATAATTATAAGTAGGCTTAGCCTTGTCATTACAGAAATAAGTTTCAAAAGGGCAAGCCTCAAGATTAAGGGCTCGGCTTATTAAATTTGGAGTCCTTAATTCTTGAGAGAATATCAGTAATTCCCTAGGTATTGAAGTTTAATTATTCCATATTTTTCCCAATCCCTCAAGGGAACTTTGCAAATATTTTTTATTTCCTACCCAAACTACTTTGGAATATATCAGGGTATTACATTAAACTTTTACAGAATAATAAGATCTCATTCTCTATTCTAGATGTCATGTAATTAGGTTATTTAAATAAACTGAAGAGACAGGTTAAATTAGATAGTATGCTATAGAAAATAAAAATTTTGGAAAAAATAAACATTTATTGCTTTAGCCATGCACAGAAGCTGAAGTTTTAACATATGGTAAATACCATCCTTTACCATGTATTCTGGTTTACCGTAGTCCTAACCAGGTCCACTTCATTCATATCTCTGACATCTGATCCTTTTTTCACCTTCTCTAACAGTTGCTGTATGGAGTAATGCTGACTTTCAGAGTTGCAGAACTATAACTCTGAGTCTCAGGTATCATACAGATGCCTAAAGTTCCAGGTAACTATCAGGTTATACACAAAGAACTCAGCATCTCAGAATTTAAAAATAACAACTAAAACTCAGAGATAGATGTGACTGCTGTAAGGGCTTATAATCAAGGAAACTTTATGATGAGCCTTATTGAACATTCTGTACTCATTAATCATCTATTGCCCAATCTCTGCCTACTTTCTATCCCCTGATAACCTATGTTCTCCAATTCAGTTCTCAGAGTTTGCTCATTATAGTTTATGCTAGTGAGACCATACAATGTTTGTCCTTTCATTTCTGGCTTATTTAATTCAGTATAATGTCCTCAGGGTTCATTCACCTAGTTGCAGACCTCACAACTTCATTCCTTCTGCAGCTGCTCAATATTCCATTGTGTGTATATACCAATGTACCCTTAAGTCACCTCCATCCATTGGCAATCATGAATAATGCCACGTAAATAGCAATGTGCAAATGTCTATTCATGTTGCCACTTTCAGTTCTCCCAAGTATATATTTAATAACTGGGTTGCAAGATCATATGACAACCCTCTACTTAGTCTCCTGTGGAACCACCACACGGTCCTCCAGAGGGGCTGCATCATCCTATTTCCCTACTAACAATGAATAGGTATGTCTCTCTCTCCACATCTTCTCCAGTACTTGTATCTTTCTGTTTATTTTATTTTTTTTTAATATTTTTATTGGCAAATCTTCATACACATACAGTCCATACATGGTGCACAATCAGTGGTTTACATATCATCACATATTTGCGTATTCATCAGCATGATCATTTTTAGAACATTTGCATCACTCCAGAAAAAGAAATAAAAGAAAAAAGAAAAAATTCATACATTCCATACTCCCCACCCCTCCCTCTGATTGACAACTAGTATTTCAATCTACTCATTTATTTTACCCCTTATTCCCACCATTATTTATTTCTTTATTATCCATATTTTTTCACTCATTCCCTGGATAAAAAGAGCATCAGACACAAGGTTTTCACAATCACACAGTCATATAGTAAAACTATATCATAATACAATCGTCTTCATGAATCAAGGCTACTGGAACACAGCTCAACAGTTTCAGGTATTTTCCTCCAGTCACTCCAATATACCATAAACTAAAAAGGGCTGTCTATATAGTGCATGAGAATAACCTCCAGGATAACCTTTCAACTCTATTTGAAATCTCTCAGCCACTGAAACTTTATTTTGTCTCATTTCTCTCTTCCCCCCTTTTGGTCAAGAAGACTTTCTCAATCCCATGATATCAGGTCTCAGCTCATCCTGGGATTTCTGTCCCATGTTGCCAGGGAGATCCACCCCCCTGGGAGTCATGTCCCATGTAGGGGGAGAGCAGTGAGTTCACCAGCTGAGTAGAGAGAGAGTCCACATCTGAGCAATGAAAGAGGTTCTCCTGGAATGACTCTTAGACAAGTTATAAGGAATAAATTTCATAGAGGTGAACCCCAAGATCGAGAGCGCAGCCTATTCATTTTGTTATCCTCACTGCTTGTGAGAATATTAGGAATTCTCCAAATGGGGAAGTTGAATATTTTTTCCCATGGGGACTTTGCAAATGCTTCTTTATTTACTGCCCAAATTATTGGGGGATATATTGGGATATCACACTAACCTGGACATACCAACAAGATCTCATGCTATATTCAAGATTCCATGTACTTATGGTTCTGTTTATGTTTTAAACAGTTTTATTCACACACCATACAATCCATCCGAAGTGTACAATCAGTGGCTCCTGGTATAATCACATAGTAATGTATTCACCACCACAATCTGTATGAGAACATTTTCATTTCTTCTGCAAATAAAGAAGGGAAAAAAAGAAAAGAAAAGAAAGGAAAAAAAGGAGAAACAACAACAACAATCCCATACTCTTCCTTTATATCCTTCTCTTTTTGACATTTAGCTTTGGTATATTGCCTTTGTTACAATTAATGAAGGAATACTACAATGTGACTGTTAACTAGAGACTCTAGTTTGTATTCACTGTGTTTTTTTCCATATATCATCCCTGCAACACCTTTTGCAATGGTGACATTCATTTGTTTTCACTCATGTAAAAACTTCATGTCTGTACATTTAACCACCATCATTGTCCACTCTTTGCTAAGTTATACGGTCCAATTTTTATCCTTTTATCCTTCCTTCTGGTGTCATACATGCCCCTAGCCTTCCTTCTTCAATCATAATCACCCTTAGCTTTGTTCGTCATATTTACAATATTGTGCTACCATCAAAAGTATTCTGCTATTCATTTCTGAATCTTTACAAACGTTCTGTATTCCTTCAGCATCAAATGCCCAACCTCTACTCTCTATTTCCTGATAACCTGTGTTCTCAACTTTAACTCTCAGAGTTTGCTTATAATAGCTAGTTCATATTAGTGAGACCGTACAGTATTTTTCCTTTTGTTTCTGGCTCATTTCCCACAACATAATGTCCTGAAGGTTCATCCATGTTGTTACATGCATCATGACTTTATTCTCATCTTTCAGTTGTACAATATTTCATCATTTGTATACACCACAATTTGTTTATCCACTCATCCTTTGATGGGCATTTGGGCTGTTTCCATCTATTGGCAATTGTGAATAATGCCACTATAAACAGTGTGTAAATATCTATCCGTGTCCCTGCTTCCCATTCTTTTGAGTATATGCCTAGTAATGGGATTGCTGGATTGTACAGCAGTTCTATACTTAGCTTCCTGAGGAGCCGCCCAACTGCCTTACAGAGTGGCTGCACCATTCTACATTCCTGCAAACAATGAATAAATGTAGCAATTTCTCCACATCCTCTCCAGCACTTATCATGTTATCTTTTTTATAATGGCATTCTAGTAGGTGTGAGATGATATCTCATTGTAGTTTTGATTTGCATTTCCCTAATAGCTAATGAAGTTGAACATCTTTTCATGTGCTTTTGAGCCATTTGTATTTCCTCATTGGAAAAGTGTCTATACGTGTCTTTCGCCCATTTTTAATTGGGTTGTTTGTCTTTTAGATGTTGAGTTGTAGGGTCTCTATGTATATACTGGACATTAAACCTTTATCTGATATGTGATTTTGAAATGTTATCTCCCATTGATAGGCTCCCTTTTTACTTTCCTGACAAAGTTCTTTGATGCACAAAAGTATTCAATTTTGAGGAGATCCCATTTATCTATTTCTTCCTTCATTGCTTGTACTTTGGGTGCAAGGTCTAGGAAACTACCTCCTACCAGAAGATATTTACGATATTTCCTTACATTTTCTTCTAAAAGTTTTATGGTCTTAGCTTTAATGTTTAGGTCTTTGATCAATTTTGAGTTAATTTTTATATAAAGTATGGGATAGGGGTCCTCTTTCATTCTTTTGGATATGGATATCCGGTTATCTAAGCAACATTTGTTGAAGAGGCTGCTTTATTCCTGTTGAATGGACTTGACTGCCTTAGATGAGATGGTCTATTTCTGAAAGCTCAATTGAATTCCACTGGCCAGTATATCTAGCTTTATGCAAGTACGCTGCTTTTTTGACTACTGTAGCTTTGTAATATGCTTTAAAGTCAGGTAGTGAGAGATCTCCCACTTCATTTTTCTTTCTCAAGACATTTTAAGCTATTCTGGGCACCCTGCCCTTCCAGATAAATTTGGTTATTGATTTTTTTATTTCTGCAAATTAAGTTGTTGGGATTTTAATTGGTATTGCATTGACTAAATAAATCAATTTGGGTAGAATTGACACCTTAACTATATTTAGTTTTCCAATCCATGAACACAATATGCTCTCCCATTTATTTAGCTCTTCCTTGATTTCTTTTAGCAACATTTTTTTGTTTTCTGCTTATAGATCTTTTATGTCCTTGGTAAATTTATTCCTAAATACTTGATTCCTTTGGTTGCTATTGTAAATGGATTTTTTCCCCTTAATTTCCACCTCAGATTGCTCAGTACTAGTGTATAGAAGCACTACTGATGTTTCTGTGTTGATCTTGTACCCTGCCACTTTGCTGTACTTGTTTATTAGCTCTGGTAGGGTTTTTTTCCTACATATAGGATCATGTCATCTGCAAACTGTGAAAGTTTTGCTTCTTTCTTTCCAGTTTGGATTCCTTTTATTTCTTTTCTTACCTAATTGCTCTAGTCAAAACTTCCAGCACAATGTTGAATAACAATGATGATCACAATGATGATTTTAGAGGGAAAGCTTTCAGTCTTTCCCCATTGAGAATGATGTTAGCTGTGGGTTTTCCATATATTCCCTTTATCATGGTGAGGAAGTTCCCTTCTATTCCTATCCTTTGAAGTGTTTTCATCAAGAAAGGATGTTGAATTTTGTCAAATGCCTTTTCTGCATCAATCAGGATGATCATGTGATTTTTACCCTATGATTTATTGATGTGGCATATTACGTTAATTGATTTTCTTCTGTTGAACCACCCTTGCATACCTGGAATAAACCCTACTTGGTCATGGTATATTTCGCTGTGCTGCTGGATTTGGTTTTCAAGCATTTCGTTGAGGGTTTTCACATTTATATTCATTATATGCTCTGTAATTTCCTTTTCTTGTAGTATGTCTGTTCGGCTTTGTTATTAGGATGATGGTGGCTTCATAGAATGAGTTAGGTAGCTGTCCCTCCTCTTCAATATTTTTTGAAGGGTTTGAGCAGGATTGGTTTTAATTCTTTCTTAAATGCTTGGTAGAATTCACATGTGAAGCTATCTAGTCCTGGACTTTTCTTTTTTGGCAAGTTATTGATGGCTGATTCAATCTCTTTACTTGTGATTGTTTTTTTGAGGTCTTTAATTTTATCTTGAGTCAATGTTTGTTCATGTTTTTCTATGAAGTTGTCCATTTTGTCTGCTTTTATTTATTTGTATCCTCTCTCTTTTTCTCTTTGTTAGTCTAGCTAATAGTTCATTGATATTATTTATTTTCTCAGGGAACACACTTTTGTTTTTGTGGATTCTCTCTATTGTTTTCATTTTATCAATTTCATTTATTTTTCTCTAATCTTTGTCATTTATTTCCTTCACTTTGCTTTGGGATTGGTTTGCTCTTCTTTGTCTAATTCCTCCCAGTGAGAAGTTAAATTCTCAATTTTTACTCTTTCTTCTTTTTTTACTATAAATGTTTAGGGCAATAGTTTTCCTTTCAGCACTGCCTTTGCTGCATCCCATAAGTTTTGATAGAGTGTTCTCATTTTTATTTGCCCCAAAATATTGACTGATTCCTCTTATAATTTCTTCCTTGACCCACTGGTTGTTTAAGAGTGTGCCAAGTAGCCTCCATATATTTGTGAATTTTCTAGCCCTCTGCCTGTTACTGATTTCCAACTTCATTCCATTATGATATGAGAAAATGTTTTGTATAATTTTGATATTTTTTAATTTATTGATACCTGCTTTTGAGACCCAACATGTGGCCTATCCTGGAGAATGATTCATGAGCGCCAGAGAAAAGTGTCTATCCTGCTATTGTGGGGTACAATGTTCCATATGTTTGTTAAGTCTAGTTCATTTATATTATTCAAGATCTCTGTTTCTTTATTGATCTTCTGTCTAGATGTTCTATCCATTGATGAGAGTGGTTATTGAAGTCTCCTTCTATTAGAGGTGTCTACTTTCCCCTTCAGCATTGTTTGTGCCTCATGTATTTTGGGGTACTCCGGCTCAGTGCATAAATATTTAAGTTTGTTATTTCTTCATCATGGATTGTCCCTTTTATTAGTACATAGGGTCCTTCATTGTCTCTTTTACTTGTTTTACATTTAAAGTCTAATTTGTCTGATATTATCATAGCTACCCTCACTCTTTTCTTGCTGTTTGCATGAAATATCTTTTTCTAACCTTTCACTTTCAACCCATTTTTGTCCTTGGGTCTAAAGTGGTTCTCTTGCAGATAGCATAGAAATGAATCCTGTTTTTTATCCTTTCTGCCAGTCTACATCTTTTAATTGGGCAGTTTAATCCACTAACTTTTAATGTTATTACTATAAAGGCAGCACTTTCTTCAACCATGTTGTGTTTTAGATGTTATATTTCATATCTTATTTGTTTCCTCTATTTTTATCCTATTGGTTGCCCTTACTGATAATCTAGATTTCTACACTCTTCTCCAAACTTCTCCCTTCTGTCTTATTTGCCTCTAGTTCTCCCTTTGGTATTTCCTGTAGAGCAGGTCTCTTGTTCACAAACTCACTCAATTTGTGGATAAGTGTCTGTTCATCTGTAAAAAAACAAACAAACAAAAACCAGACTCAGTGTCTTTTTTTCTATAAATATTTAAAACTCTCCCTTATTTTTGAAGGACAGTTTTGCCAGCTATAGAATTCTTGTTTGGCACTTTTTCTCATTCAGTATCTTAAATATATCATACCAATGCCTTGCCTCCATGGTTTCTGCTGAGAAATGCACATAAGTCTTGTGAAACTTCCCTTGTATGTCAGGGATTGCTTTTCTCTTGCTGCTTTCAGAAATCTCTCTTCGTCTTTGTCATTTGACAGTTTAGTTAGCAAGTGTCTTGGAGTAGGTCTATTTGAATCTGTTCTGTTTGGGGCATGCTGTGTTCCTGGACCTTTAATTTTATGTCTTTCATAAGAGGTGGGAATTTTTCAGTGATTATTTCCTCCATAATTCTTTCTGCCCCTTTTCCTTCTTTTCTCTTCTTGGACAGCCATAATACATATATTCATTCACTTCATGTTGTCATTCAATTCCCTAAGACCCTTCTCAAATTTTCCTTTTTTTTTTTTTTTTTTACCTAATTGTTCTTTGGTGTGTAGGATTTCATATATCTGGTCTTCTAGTTCACTAATTCTTTCTTTTGCCTCTTCACATTTGCTATTGTATGTCTCTATTGCATTTTCATCTCTTCTCTTGTGCCTTTCATTCCCATAAGTTCTGTCAATTGTTTTGCAGGCTTCTGAGTTCTTCTTTTTGGTCATTTGGTGTCTTCTTTATCTCCTTCATCTCTTGTCACATTTCCTTCAACATATTGAATTGGTTTAGGAGATTTATTTGAACATCTTTGATTAGTTGTTCTGTATCTCATTTGAAGTATTAATTTCTTCCTTTGACTGGGCCATATCGTTGTGCTTCCTAGTTTGATTTATGATTTTTTACTGGTGTCTAAGCATGTAATTTTCTTGATTGATTTATTCTAAGGTTTTCTTTTTTTTGCCTATGGTTTTCTTGTTGGTGGGCTTTGTTCTCTGTTCTTTGACATTTGGTTTAACTTATTCTAGATCTCTAGCATCAGAATTTTTCAGCTCTTGTTTTTCTGATTTGAACATTTTTTGAGATTGCCCTTTTTGTGTGTATGTGCAGTTGTTTCACCCCCCAGGAAAAAGCTTTCTCTTCCCTCTTCTTCCTCAAGGAACATTGGTCTGCTGTATGTTTTGTTTTATTTGCCTCTATATGCTTTTAACACTCCTTTCATTACCTCTGGCAACTTTTACCTTGAGCTCTGGCTCTGGGAAGAGAGTCTTTCCAGATAGGATCAACCCTGGTCAGGTTTTTTCAGAAAAGACAGCCCTAAGATTCATGAAGAGAATGTGATTAGTATCAAGTTTCCCTCAGAATGAAACCCAGCAGGGTGACAGTCATTTTTGTGAAGCCTCTTGATTCTGTGCTTTCCCTGTTCAGCAGATGGTGCTTGTCAGTCCACTGCTCCCCACAGGCATAAAGTTGGGCTGTGCCTTCAATTCTCTGCAGACACTGTCCCTGCCAGGAATGTGACTGAGACTGAGACTAGGGCTGAATGTGGGATTAAACTGTTTCTGTTTTCCAGCTCCTAAAGAGTGAAATCTCTAAATAATAGTAATCCCCTCCCTCTCTTTTTGGAGGATGGGGGAGGAGCCACTCTTCAGCCCTCTGTTTTTTGCAGGCTGGAAACATTGCAAGACTCTCAAACAGTCCCCCTTTCTGCCAGGATAATGTTTGGGACAGGTTCTGCTTGATGTAGGTTGAAACGGTTGTGTGTTTGAGACAAGCCAGGCTTAGCTTTTTTGTAGTTGCTGATATCCCAGCCCCTGGGGTCTAAATTCTCTGAATGAGAGCCACCACTTGTGCTGGACTCTACCTCTCACTTTTCTTGAGGAACATATGTCCTTTAGGGAACTATCTTCTTTACTAGATTAGTTATTTTGTTTATTAGTCATTCCTTAATTTCACCTTTGCCTGGGATAGGGCTGAAAACTGAGAATGCCTCCTGCTTTCTTCAATGGGATACTAAAAAACAAATTCTTCTGAGAGTCAGTGCCCAGCCCCCAGTGTTTGCCAATCAAGAGCCAAAATTCGTACCTAGCTCTATGTGTCCCTTGGGGCTCAGCACTTTACCAGTATTCTGAGCTGAGCCAACTCCAGAAACCTCTGTTTTTGTTTTTGTTTTTTGTCAGCCCTGCCTCCTCAATACTGAGAGTGGGGCTGCTATAGACATCTCAGTTTCTTATTTGCATTGTAAATTTATGTGCTCAGAGCTGAATCCAGCAGTCCAAATGTGTTAATCAAATCCATAATTGGAGTTTGGTTGAGCTCTTCTTCCCTTGATCCTAGTAGAGAGGGCTTCTGTTTCCCTCTGGGGAGAGAGTCCAAGTCAGTCTTTCATGCCAGTGGGGGAGAGGCACCAGCCTCCACAGCATGGAAGCTTACTTAGAGTTCTGTGCTATGATCTCAGTCCTTCCACATGTTCAAGGCTGGTATATATGCATCTGGTCATAAAATCCCCCCAAACAGTTGTTCCAAAATGTTCCTAGCTATTTACTAGCTGCCCTAGAGGATAAACTAAATCTCATACCTCCCTACACTACCATCTTGCCCCACCTCTCTATTTGCATTGTTTTAAATAAGTAATTTTGTGGCAATTTGTCATAGCAAGTGCTTCAAATGTGCTGGAAACCCCTACTAAGAGGTTTGAACTGAGGCAGATATGAACAGATGTGGCATCCTGATCCAGAGGTAGGGCCCATGTCTTACATAGGATTCCCTAGAAGCAGATCCTGAGAATAAAATGAGGGCAAGTTATATACTTAGGGGAGTAGGGGAGTGGGGAAATAAGAAAAGGAGGCAAAGAAAGTTTCTCTTTCTGAGTACGGTACTGCTGTGGGAACGGTGTGGAATAAGCCTCAAAGATTTTTCACGTGAGTGGCAGTGATGACATGTGTATTAGTTTGCTAAGCTGCTGGAATGCAATATACCAGAAATGGAATGGTTTTTAAAAAGGGGAATTTATTAAGTTGCAAGTTTACAGTTCTAAGACCATAAATATGTCCTAACTAAGTCATCTGGAGAAAGATACCTTGGTTCAAAGAAGGGTGATCTGGGAAGGTATGCGGCTGGTCTGCTGGGCCTTGTTCCTTGTTCTGTTGCTTCCATCTTCTGATGCCAGTGGTTTCCTCTTCAAGTATCTGTGGGCGTTAACTTAGCTGCTCTGGAACAAAAGGGGTTTCATCTCTTAGCTTAGTATCTGCCAGGACCAGAGATCTCTTCTCTTTAGGTTCTGGCTATTTCTGTGAGTACTTGCTTAGCACCCGGGCTATTTCTATCTCAATCTCCAAATGTTTTTATTGGCTTTTCATCAGCTCTGCCATTTCTCCAAAATGCTTCCTCTTTTAAAAGACTCCAGTAAACTAACCAAGACCCACCTTGGGTGGGTGGAGTCACATCTCCATCTAACCAAAAGATCATACCCACAATTGGGCATGTCACCTCTCTGTGGAGATAATCTAATCAAAGTTTCAGCCCTACCGTGTTGAATCAGGATTAAAAGAAATGGCTGCCCCCCACAAGATTGGATCAGGATTAAAATATGGCTTTTCTGGGGTACATAATAGATTCAAACCGTCACATCATGGTTTGTATCTATTATTAGTTGACGGCTGCGTTTGGGGGTCAGAGTTGCAGGTGCTTTCAGGAGGAAGCAACTGGGGTCAGGGAGGGGGAAAGTGAGTGCCAAGGAAATGTGGGGGCCTAACAGAGTCTGCTTAAGCTGACGTCAGGAAGAATCTGACAAAAAAGACAGGCCTGTGCTGTTGTCAATTCTGCAGGTCCATGCGTATCCGCTGGAATTAACCTGGAAGGTGTCTTGGAGTCTGAGATCTCAGTTAAAGAACTGAAGGGCTAGAAGTCTCAGTGCATTAATTTTTTCTTCTACTTGTCATGCCTAAGAAATAAGTGGAGGGTGTGGAATGTGAGCAAGTGACTCCAGACACC
Organism: Tamandua tetradactyla; assembly: GCF_023851605.1. Taxonomy (NCBI): domain Eukaryota; kingdom Metazoa; phylum Chordata; class Mammalia; order Pilosa; family Myrmecophagidae; genus Tamandua; species Tamandua tetradactyla. The sequence continues at coordinate 46,496,544 of NC_135341.1, read as the reverse complement.
ATCAAAGAAGAAGTGTTTTGTTTTTTCTTTTTCTGGACTGTGGCTTTTGATGGCCAAGTGGAGAGTTCCTGGAGAAAGGAGAAAGGTATTTGTTGAAAACCTGTCTTACATGATAAAGAGGAGTTAGAATGAATCTTGATGTGGGAGGGAATAATAAAGTCCAGGAAAAATCAAAGGAACCTCAGAGTTTAACAAGAAAAGGGACAAGAGCCTCATAAGGTACACTCAGACATGGTAAAGAACGCATCTGAAGTATCACTAGAAGGGTACCATGTGCAAAACAATGGTAAGCCCCACGTTGTTGCATAAGATGACCTAGAAACTCACAGATCCAACTGGAAAACCACAGAGGAGAATGTTCTGGTGAGGTGAAAAAAGGTAGGGAGAACAATCTTTTCTGTAAAGGGTTTTGGTGAGGGGGGCTGGGGCTGGGATGTCAACTCTCCCAACTTTCTGTAGCAAGCCCCCACCTTGCTGAGAGCAGGGCACATTCATAAACTGCCTTGCTGACAACTTCAGCTCCCAGCAAGGCAGGGAAAGCCATGAGGGAGGAAAAACTATTCAAATTCATTGTGCTGAACAACAAAAATATAGTTGGCAAAATGGAAGAGTTAAAAGCCTTATTTAAAGTGACCATTTTACCCTGAGGTCTGTCATGAAACACTGAGGATGGGAAGTAAATGGATTCTAGACTTCAGAGGTAAATTTCAAAAATACTGTCAAAAAGAGGTACATTTCTATGGCCGGAGGATCTAAATGTGATATGGTAGAAGATAAAATGGACTTTAGAAATGAATAATCCAAGAAGAAGGCATCTCCAGGGAGAAATGTGGTTGTACAAGAAGCTCTCAGATAAATTCAACTCTAGGAGGATATGAGGAATAGAAGGAAGGGACACAGCCAAGAACTATGATAAAAGTAAGATATGGGCCAGGAAGTCTTCAAGAAGTCCAAATCCCAGGAAAACATATGATGACCCCCAAAGCTAAAAATAACAACAACAAATGAACATCTATTTAGCTCTTTTTCTATTCCAATCACTGGTTAAAGTATCTTATCCAATTAGATCCTCATTTCAACCCTATGAGGCAGGAAGAGGAAATTGAGGCTCAGAGTGACTAAGTGATCTGTTCAATGTCACACAGCTAGTAAGTGAGATGGACTTGCAGCTGTTTTAGCCATTGCTCAAAGGGCACTGATTAATGCCTCCGCGTTAACCTGGAGAAAGTTTTCTAATCCATTGCCAACAGATTCTGCCTTTAGCACCAGGTCAGTTAACATGTTATGAATGACCCTGATTAGACTGTACAAAACCAGGAGGCAAATAAAAGGAGATTTTAAAAATGTAATTCTATTGAGATGTATTCATACACCATACAGTATTATCACATAGTTGTGCATTCATCACTAAGATAATTTTTGAACATTTGTATTACTCTAGAAAAATAAATAAGTAGAAAAAAAGAAAACCACAAACATCCCTTACCCCATTCCCCACCCTCTTAGACCTCTAGTATTGAACTCTACCCAATTTTAAGACTTACAATAGAGGTAAGTTAACTAAGACAGTGTAGTAATGTCAGAAATAAGTATATATATCCGTGGAATAGAGCAAAACATTCAAAAGTAGATCCACTCAAACATGGGCAGCTGACTCTTTTGTTGTTGTTATGTAGTTTTACAATCATCATCAAAGACCGGTGCTATTGGATTATAGTTCAACAACTTCAGGAATTTCCTTCTGGCTATTCTCCAACACTAGACACTAAAAAGAAATATCTATATAATGAGTCAGTAGTCACATAGTATAAAATATATACTATTTTATTTAAAATATATATCATATAAAGTATAAGGAATTTTGATATCAAAATTATTATAAAGAGCTAGACAAAGGTAAACAGGTCAGCATGCAGACAGCGAGTCCTCTGGGATGCACAGTTCATGGCGAAATTTCAGGAGTGGTTTGTGGTGGGGGTTAGAGACTCACAAACCACAGGTGAGCTACATTAGCCTCCCACCCCTCTGGCGTCTTGGTGGTCTGATGGTCTGCTTTGAGCTCCCACACTCACCGTATCCACCTGGGTAACCTAGGTCTGTCTGGTGGGGAGGCATGCTCCACCGCAACACCCGCCAGTCCTACTGTTGGCTGAGCACGGTCCCCTCATGCACCCAGATCCCGCAGCCTTGGTCCTTACTGCAGCTTCTCTGTGGCCACACGTGCTTCTCAACCTGTTTCCCTTTCAATGTCATCCTCTGCCTTCTGTCATTCACAAGTGTCTCATAATGTTCTGGCCATGGAGAACGCCTCTTTTTCATTTTGAGTGTGTTCATGCTTATTTGCAACACATTCTTTTTATGTTCTCCATCATTTCTAAGATTTGGTCCAGGAGGGCAGATTATGGGGGTTGCCCAGTCAGCCGTCTTGAACCTTCCACTCAAACTCTGCTCAAACTACTTACAAAGTCTCTGAGGACCAGGGGAGGCAGAAAAAATTATTTTCTCTTCAAATTCAACTCCAAAGGCACAAAGAGCTGTTTATGTTCATTGCCCACGTGATGGCTCACTTTCCCTTTAGCACACACCCACACAGGTGCCTCTCCTTGTCAAACACTGAAAAGGCAGTGACACAAATTCTTCTTCAAACACTTTTTAGATATGCAGTAAATTTTTCTTTCCGAAATCCAGGAGGAGGGCTTGGAGTATCTCCCAGAACAATAAACTGCTTGTAAGGCATCTAGTGAAATTATAATAGCTGGAGGCTGTGAAAAATATCTTATTTTGGGGGTTACATAATGTTTTTATTTATTTATTTTTTTGATATAGACTGCAGAGCCACAGCTTCCCAGTTTTTTATACCACACTTAATTTCATCTATCAAAGCTCCTTGTATTTGTCTTCTTTTTTCACTTCCTTCCATCCTTCCCTCCATCTTCCTTCTCCTTTTCTCTCTCTTTTATTTATTTCTTCCCTTTGCAAGAATAAATAAGAAAAAGGAAATTAAATTGCATCTTTTCATCTCATCTTATTATTAATAATATGTTTTACAAATTGAACATGAAATAAAGTCCAAACGTGGTTTACATTTGTAGGACTAGTAGTACAATTTTATCCTTTGATATAAATCTCAGGAGAAAATGATCTTTCTTTCAGATAGAACAACCTTGAAGATGCAAATTGATTAGAATTAACCATGAACAATATGTAAGGAAATCTGGATAATGCAGAGGAGGGTTAGAATTCTTATCGTGTATGCAGGAGTCTGGGAAAGCCGTATGTGGCGGCAGGCCCAGAGTGTCCTTCCTGGGTAAGGTCCTTGAAATCAGGCCCAACCTTCCTTTCTAGTCTTATTTCCCATTGTTTTCTCTTGCTCTCTCATTTCCTCACACAATTCCTTTTTTTTTCCCCTCTGAATATATGCATACATTCATACACACACACGCAGATGTAAACAATTCAGAGAATATTCTTGTCAATTAGGACAATACCTGCATTGTGAGTATTAATAGTTTGTGGTTGTTATTAAACCTTATCTATTTCAGGAATCAGCTGAAGTTCCCTAATTTCCCCAAGGTATTTTCATACTTGAAGGTGAAGCTAGGATTGCCAGATAAAATAAGGACTCCCAGTTAAACTTGAATTTCTGATAAACGAGTATTGGGACATACTATCCTAAGAAAAATGATTTGTTGTTTATCTGAGATTCGATTTTAAGTGGGCATCCTGTATTATTTACTTGCTAAATCTGGCAACCCTAAAGGGGGCAGTGTTATCAGTCAGCATCCTCCCAGAAAAACGACACCACAGTTAAACTGAGCAATTTTAGGAGGGCTTAGTAATGGGATTATTTACAAAGATGTGGATAGAGTCCCAGGAAACCACCAGGAATAATATAATACCCAGGAGTTAGAAATAGCAGGGTATAGCTACTACCCAGAAAGGGGAAAGGAGTGGGAGAGCTTTCCTGAACTCAAAGACAGAGAGACCTATGTGGAGAAAGGTTGGCCGACAGAAGCAATGACTTTGGGGGAGAGACACGCGCACCCTACTGGAGGAGGTCAAGGAAATAAACACCTCCATCTTGCTGTCCTCTTTTCTTCCTGTCTCCTGTCAGGGATTCTCAGCAGCTGAACCCAATGGGCAGCTTGAAGGTGATGCAGCTGTTGACACAGCTCACAAACTTCAGTTGTCCTGGGCGTTACGTCATTGTTATCTGTTTAGTTGAGAGCAAGGGTTTCCATTGTGTTCCTGAAGAGTGAGTAATGGGAGCCACACTGTTATTCTCACATTTTGTGGCATGAACTTCTTCAAATCTTTCCATGAGCAAACGATCGGTTAATCTCATGAGTAGGCAAAATCAGTTAATATCATTTCCAAAAGAGGGCACTGCTCCTGAGTCCTAGAGGACAACGTGTCTATAAAGTATTGGAAAATCCAAAGGTCTATGACATTTCAAATGAAGAACTTGGACAGAGTTTGTTGAATTTGTGTTTTTGCTATAATAACATTAATAGTTAGTTGTGGATACGCATAGGCAAAGTAACAGTTTACAAAGATTTTAATTCCCCAACAAGATCAGCAAGAAATCTGGTGACTTTTGGTAAAGGTAATATTTAAGTATCTTGGTTAAATTGTATTTTCAATCTCTATAGAGTCTTACCTTACCTGAGGTTTGAACGCTGGAATAATGTACATGTGACTAATTCAAGGACATCTCGTTTGATTAATTGGTCAATCAATCTCTTATTTAAGGCAAGAACTCCATTTGTAGATTTTAAGGGAATTGGTAAAATCATTATTGAAGGCTTTAAGCAGAGGACTGATATGTTAGATTTCTGTTATAGAAAAGTCTTTCTGACTGTGGCATAGAAAAAAAGTTTGGAGGGATAAATATTAAGCAGCAGGTAGGAGACTACTATAATTGCCCAAAGAATGTAAAGGTCTGATTGGAGCCAGGCTCTATAGAGCTGGTGAGGAGCTGAGGGGACAGCCATGAGACTGTGCCTCACAGGCCACCAACTAAAAGGATCACAGCTGACCAAAGGCCATGCTGCCATTCTCTGAAATCCATCATCATGTCTGTGCTGAGGCCATGCTTCCCGTTGACGGCCCTCAGCTAGGGACTGAGTGTGGCAGGAATGTTCCTGAGAGAACCTGAACTCCTCCAAGGGACAATTCTGGCTTCTTTCCTACCTGAGGGTTTGAGACTGAAATGGAAGAGGAACCAAAGCCTCTGCCTTTAATTTTGTTCTGACCTTCAGTCATGATGATCCACAAGAACAGTCTTTCAGATCTACATGTTTTCACTACTCCTCTGTCCTCTGGAAAGTTCACCCAGAATTCTTTGCCTTCTGAAATATTTCTTTCTCTGTAGAGTGGTTGCATAAGAGTGGTAAAGCACAGGGTTTCAAGCTGAGAGTCGGACATGGGTTCAAATCTTCCTCCCACAAGCTACCTGACTTTGGACAAGTTATTTTACCTCTTTGTGCCCCAGTTTCTTCATCTGTAAAATGAGGAAGATAAGAACCCATCTCATAGGGTTATTGTAAGGTTTAAGAAGGGAATCTTGATGACAATAACTGACACATGGCACATGCTCCATATGTGTGTGGTTATTAAACCTGGAGAGTTTTTAACCTTTAACTTTTCTGAGGAGTGTTGAATTGAAGGCCTAACTCACAGCTGCCTCTTTCAACAATCCCTCCCTAACCTGCTACCTTCTCCCACTCTTAGAGCCCATCATTTTTTCCTGGGCATGTCCACAATAGATTGGGGCACCTCTGTTTGGTTATCATGCTCAGACATCTCCCTCCCATCAGAACTTCCTGTCACTTCAGAACTTTGCCAATCAGATGCATTATTATACATGAAGTTGTTAGGAATCCAGAAGGTTGTTTCTCCAAGACAGCTTTCTCATTTAGGTTGTCAATATCTTAAACCCAGAATGTGAGAACTTTTAATCCAAGGCAGGCTGGTGAGATGTATGGGGAACAGAAGGGCCCTTTGGTCCCTCCTGAATCAGATCTCACCTGCTGTTACTTGTGCAGGAGCATCAGTTTCTTATTAGGGAGAGAGAGAGAAAGAGCCAGAGGTGAGGCATGTGCCCGTTTGTGCTAAGCGCAATCCTGGGGGAATCTGTTAATAGAATCATCAATCCAGGAAGGTCTTAGCACCTCTCATTTCACAAATCAGGTAACTGAAGCCCAGTTTGGTATTTGCAGTGACGCAGCCAGTGGCAGATCTGAGGCTGGAACGAAAACACCAAGATGGGAGGCACTCACGCATACACTCCCTCCTTCCCTTTCTTCCTCCTCCTCCTCCTCCCACACTTCTTTGTAGCTTTTGCTAAGCAGGAGGACTAAGTCACAGCCACAGTTTTAAGAGGTCAGCTTCCAGGGCAGGTGCTGAGGTTACAGGACCACATGAGGTTAACAGGACCACGTGGTAAATTACTCTGGAAGGTCACCTCAGGCGTATTCTCCTATGGTCAGCTCCACAGTGGGCCACATTTGTCAACAGCTGCAGAGAATCCTGAACAATCCCATCTGCCTTAAGTTAGTAAGCCCTCGCAAGAGTTTTAACTATTTTAATGAGGTCTTCTAGGGTCGTTCCCCATAGGAAACTTATCCTCTCTGCTACAACCACCACAATCCTGTGTCCTGCCAAAGACCATATAGCCCCCATGTTTTAGAGATAAGACCTGTAGGGCAAAAATGAATCTGCATAATATGGGCTATTTCTTACAAAATTATAAACAACCAAAATTGACTCAAAAAGTAGAAAAGCTGTAGAGATAATAATCATGGGAGACTCTGAAAAGTTGTCCAAGAATTACTTGAAAGAAAAAACCACCAGTTCCTGGGAGGAGCATGACTGAGTGATTTTTTAAACTTTTAAGGAGTCAATAATTCTTTTGCGATGTAAATTATTCCAGAACATAAAAACATGAGAAATGTCCTCTGATTCATTTTACAAAGCAAACATTAACTCTAATACTAAACAAATGCAATTGCCATTCAAAAAAGAAAATTATAGACCAATCTTATTGTTAATATAGATGTAAAAGTTCTAAATAAAAAAATTATACATAAAGAGTATAGTGAAATGAATCATGACCAAGTAGGGTAAAGGGTTCTTACGAATGCAAGGATGCTGTGAGATCAGGAAAGCTATAGATAGAATTCATCACATCAATAGACCAAAGAGCATTAATATATTTTTCAACTATTCCTGATGTTTAAGTAGGTGCAAAATGATATTTGAGGTACTGGTTGTTTTCAACCTTTGCTCCAAGGATTTTTCTTCTCTCTTTTCTACCCTGCTTTGTGCCCCTCTATGGCTAAACTATACAGACAGCCTCCCACAGGCTCCCAGGTCCTCTACCTTCAGATTGCATTCAGCTATCCTGTCCACAAGAGACTGGAAGCTGCGCTGAGGGAGCGATTGGGGTAATTATTCCCTTCACTTCTGCAGTTCCAGCATGGGCTGAGTTCCTTGGCTACAGCTCTTATCAGGCAGACCCTCCTCCACGGATGTGACTCTCACAGGCTCCAGCGGTATCTTTCCTGCCCCTTATCTCCTAAGACCTAGGGGATAACAGTGATTTCCATTGCCTCTAGTTCCTGGATGCCTCACCTTCTTTTTGTCTGTTCCCTTAACCCAGCCTATACCTCTGGGTTTCGTTTCCTTATTAAATTCTATGTAGCTAACACTTTTCAATGCGTCATCTGCTTCCTGCCAGGACTTTGACTGATACATTCAGTGTGATGAATATTTGGTATAAACCGATAAACAACATCATATTTATTAGTGCAATAAATTATTATATAATGTAATACTAGGTGGGGAAAAACTTAATTTTCTTCATAGATAATTTTTGGGTCAATGAGGAAATTGAAGCTGAAATTGCAAATTCTAGAAATTAGCAATAATAAAATATAGCACTTCAGGGTGGGCCATGATGACTCAGCAGGAAGAGTTCTCACCTGCCATGCCAGAGACCTGGGTTTGATTCCCTGTGCCCCCCCATGCAGGGGAGAAATAATAATAATAATAGCACTTCAAAATTTATGGCAGATGGCCAAGTCTGGTTTCACAGGAAAATAAAATCTGAAACATGTTGGTCTAGGTTGCTGGCTGCTGGAATGCAATATACCAGAAACAGAATGGCTTTTAAAAAGGGGAATTTAATCAAATGCTAGTTTACAGTTCTAAGGCCGAGAAAATGTCCCAATTTAAACAAGTCTATAGAAATGGTTCAATCAAAGGCATCCATCCAGGGAAAGATACCTTGGTTCAAAAAGGCTGATGAAGTTCAGGGTTTCTCTCTCAAGTGAGAAGGCACATGGCAAACATGGTGTCATCTATTATTAGCTTTCTCTCCTGGCTTCCCCCTTCATGAAGTTCCCCAGGAGGCATTTTCCTTCTTCATCTCCAAAGGTCACTGGCCCCTGGACTCTCTGCTTCATGGTGCTGCAGCCTTCTCTGCATTCTCTGAATTTCCCATTCTCCAGAATGTTTCCTCTTTTATAGGACTCCAGAAACTAATCAAGACCCACCCAAATGGGTGGAGACACACCTCCAGCTAATCCAGTTTAACAGTCACTCTTGATTAAATCACATCTCCAGAGAGATGATCTAATGACAGTTTCAAACATACAATACTGAACAGGGATTAGAAGAAATGCTGCTTTTACAAACTGGGGTTAGGATTAAAACATGGCTTTTCTAGGGTACATACATCCTTTCAAACCAGCATACCTGTATATTCAAAACAACAAATGAAAACTTTTAAAAAGGGGATTCAAATTTAAAACATTAGGAAAAAAACCTCAAGGTAACATATGGAAAGCTGAAAGAGAAAGATAAAAGCAGAAATTAATGAATTACAAAACAGAGGAAAAGGAAAAAAATCTGACTGCCATGTCTTTGACAAAAATACATGAGAGATAAAATTAGAAATTAGAAAGGGGCATTAATGAGAGACAGAAAGGGCATCAAGAGAAGTTTCAGGGTGGGCACCAGTGGCTCAGTGGTAGAGTTTTTGCCTGACATGCCGGAGACCCGGGTTTGATTCCTGGAGCCTGCCCATGCCAAAAAAAAGTAAATCAAAAGAAGTTTCAAGGAATGCTAAGCAAACCTGGGTACAAATTGTATGGAAAATCTGTCTTAGAAAATAGAAAAAATAACCAAAATTCACCCTAAAAGAGATGGGAATTTTAAACAGACTAATAATCAAGAAGTAATAGAGAATGCAACATCCCTAATCACCAGGCCCAAATAGTTTCTCGGTTAAGTAATTTCATATACTCAAGGAACAGAGAATTCCAAAACATACACTGACTCAGAGCATAGAGAGATAAGAAGAGTTTCCACAGGAAACCAATAATAACACCAGCTATGAAATCAGACAGAATCCAAGAAGAATACCCAATCTCATATTTGCATATCAATATAAAAATCCTAAATAAAAGTTAGCAACTAGAACTGAGAAGTATTTAGGGAAGATATGAACCCTGGCCCAGTGAGATCCATTTTAGTAAAGCCAGACACAGTAAAATGTCATAAAATCATAAATTCACCCCATTAATAGGTCAAAGGAGAAAAAAATATATGTTAATATCAAGGACTCAGAAAAGGCATTTGAAAAAATTCCATATCCGTTCCTGATAAAGTCTCTAGATAAAATACTAATACATGCAAATTCCTTGACATGATAAGGTTGTCTCCATCCACAAGTCAGGTTAATAGGGAAATATTTAATATCAGTTTCGTAATTAAAGTGGGTGATAAGATGTGACTTCTGAATCCATTGTTTAGTTTGCTGGAGGTTTTATCCTTTAAAATAAAGAGGTTATAAATATGAGTTTTAAATAATGGATGGGCGGAGTACATCATTAATTCCTGATAACATGGTTGTAAACCTTGAACAACCTAGAAAAACAAATGGAAAAGCTTTTAGGGACAATAAGAGAGTTCAATACGGTAGTTAAAAAATAATATATAAAATCAATAGCTTTACTATATTCAAATTATAAATGCTAATATAATAGAAAAAAGTCATTAGAAAAGCAATAAAGAAAGTGGAGCACCTTAACAATAAAAATCCTAGAAGACACTGAGGTACAAGAAATCCAGTTTGATGTCCTTAAAGAGAACATATCCAGGAAATGAAAAATGACTTGTTTCCTCTCAAGTGTTCAAGGAGAAAGTGTCCAACCATCCTTGTTTACCCGGGACTGGCCTGGTATAATTACTGAAAGTCTCGCGTCTTTGGAAATCCCTACTTAAGATACAAAAAGTTCCAATTTTTACTATGGTTGCAAAAAGTTGGAGAGAAAATACAAAACCCATATGGCAGTCCCAATCATAGGGGCTGAAAGCAACACTGATTTTAGCATCAAATGGATACATATTTTTGTATTGGCTGTTGTGTTTCTTCTCCTTACCACTGATGTTGGCAATCATGAGTTGCAGTTCGCAATAATGGATCATGCACTGTTGCATCACTCCAAATGATGCTACTTAAGCATGCAACTTAAGTACACTATAATCATGAGTATTAACAGTTTGTCTTTACTGTGCCTATGGATTAACTCTTGGACCATGTGTGAAATAGAGCTAGCTTTTAAAAAATAGATTTATGGAGACATAATTCATATACTATAAGATTCATCCATTTAAAACGTACAATTCAGTGTGTTTTGGTATATTCACAGAGTTGGGCAACCATCGCCACAATTTAATTTTGGAACATTTTCATCATTCCAAAAGAATGCCTGCAGCCAGCAGCAGTCACTCCTCATAGCCTCTGCCCTAGGCAACCACTAATCTACTTTCTGTCTCTATAGATTGTGTATTCCAGACATTTCATATAGATGAAGTCATATAATATATCTTTTTTGACTGGCTTCTTTCACTTCGCATAATGTTTTCAGCGTTCATCTACTGTTGTAGTATGGACAAGTACTTCATTCCTTTTTACGCTGAATAATATTCCATTGTACGGATATGCTACATTACATTTATCCATTCATTAGTTGATGGACAGCTAAGTGGGTTGTTTCCATTTTTTGACGTTATGAATAATGCTGCTGAGAATGTTACTATCCACATATACATTTGTGTGGACATATGTTTGCATTTCTCTCGGGTATATACCTAGGAGTGGAATTGCTGGATCATATGCTGGCTCTATGTTTAACTTAGGGAAATGCAAAGACATTTTCCAAAGTAGCTGCACCATTTCACATTCCCATTGAGCAGTATATAAGGGTTTTTATTTCTCCGTATCCCTAACAACACTTCCTATTTTCTGACTTTTTGATTTAACTGTCCAATAAGCATGAAGTGGGATCTCACTGTGATTTTGATTTGCATTTCCCTGAAGCCTAATGATGTTGGGTTCTTTTTCACATGCTTATTGACCACTTGTATATCTTTGTCAGAGAGCTGTCTAACCAGATCCTCTGCCCAATCAAAAAAATTGGGATATTTGTCTTATAGAGTTTTAAGAATTCTTTATATATTTTGGATACAAGTCCCTTATCAGATATAGTATTTACAAATATATTTCGTCAAATTATGTGAGTTGGCTTTTCCCCCACTTTCTTGATGGTGTCTGTTCTAGTTTGCTAGCTGCTGGAATGCAACACACCAGGGATGGATTGGATTTCAATAAAAGGTAATTTCTTTCATCAGTTCTTCAAAGGAAAGGAAGCTAACTTTCAACTGAGGTTCTTTCTTATATGGGAAGGCACAGGGCGATCTCTGCTGGCCTTCTCTCCAGGTCTCTGAGTTTCAACAACTTTCCCCAGGGTGATTCCTTTCTGCATCTCCAAAGGGCCTGGGCTGGGCTGCGAGTGCTGAGAAGGTATGCTGAGCTGCTTGGGCTGTGCTACTTTTAGTCTCTCATTTAAGCACCAGCCAATTAAATCAAACATCATTCATTGCAGCAGGTACGCCTCCTAGCCCACTGCAGATGTAATCAGCAACGGATGAGGTTCACTCACCATTGGCTCACCATTGGCTCATGTCACAGCAATAGATCTAGACACCCTCACCTGGCCAAGTTGACACCTGAACCTAACTACTGCTGTGTCCTTTGAAGTGCAAAAGATCTTTAATTTTAATAAGGTTTAATTTATCTGTCCTTTTCTTTGTCACTGTGCTTTTGGCATAATTTCTAAGAAAGCACTGTGTAACCCAGGTCTTGAAGATGTACTCCTATATTATTTTGTAAGAATTTTATAGTTCTATATTTAGGTCTATGATTCATTTTGAGTTAGTTTTTGTGTATGGAATGAAGTAGGGGTACAACTATACTTTTTGCATTTACATATCTTGATGTCCCAGCACCATTTGTTGAAAAGATATTTTTTCACCATTGAATTGTCTTAACATTCAATTAAAATCAATGGACCATAGATATGAGGCTTTATTTTTCATTTCAGTTATTGTCTATTTCAATTCCAAATTTTTATTTGGTTCCTTTTTATAATTTTGATCCATTTAATAAGTTTTTTTGTTATGCTTTCCTTTAATTATTTACACTTTCTTTTTTTTAGCTCTTCAAACATTTTTAAATACTGCTTTAAAGTTTTTATCTAGTAAGTCCAACACCTGAGCCCTCTAAGAGATGGTTTCCATTCACTACTTTTTTCCCATTGTATAGGCCACTCTTCTTTTGTGTCTCAGTTTTGGAGGAAAATTGGACATTTTAGATAATATGAGGTAGCAGCACTGGAAATCATTTTCTCTTCCTCTCCAGAGCTTGTCATTATCCATGGTTTTGTTGTTTTTTGCTGTTGTCATTGCTGTTCGTTAGTTTAGCAAATTTACTAGAATAATTCTGTTAAGTCTATATACCCTGTAATGTTTAGCTACTGAAGTATCTGCTCAATTAGTTTAGTGGTCAGCTAATGATTGGTGAATGATTTCCTTAAGTGCTTTCAACCAATACATCTTCCAACCTTTGCTAAGGGCTTTCTGTGTGTTGGGTCATGTCTCCTCATATTCAGGCAGGTTGCAACTCTGTCTTAGCCTTTACTTACTATTTTTGCAACTCCTCAAGGTCATACAAAGGGGAGATATTGGAGCACCCTTACATCTTTTCCTTGGATTGAATACAGTTCAGTATATGCACACACCTTTTTTGGTCCCCAGGAATATATCAGATATTACCACCATCTCCTATGGACATCTTCTTCCCCAAATCTTTTACTTTTTGATCAATCTTTTGTTTACTCTACCTGGTATCATAACTTTAGGCTGCTGCAATGTTAAACAATTGCCACTGATTGTTCTGACATATGCCCAAGGAATAGGGATTTTCCTGTGGAGGGAACTCTGCATTATATCAAATAATGACAACATTCTGCAAATGAGACTTCTCCAAGAATCTGTGAGGTGGAGCAAATAGTGACAATACCCTTGGGTGGGCTCTTTGAAGTAGTTCCAAGCCCAGTCTCCTCCCTCTGGCAGCTGCATAGCTCCTGGTTTTCACAGGTTCCATGGTTGTAAACTGCTGAATTAGAAAGCTACTGCAGAATTGAGGAATGGAAAGTGGATGTAGATTAAGGTAAGTTGCTACAAACACTGCAGCTTTTACTGAAGTGAACAATTTTTCTTGAATACACATTCTCCATATTGTTGCAAGATTTTGGTTTTCAGAGTTCTAGAAAGAATTGATTTTTATTTCACCACTGTTTCATTGCTCTTTTGGGGAAGAGATTTATGGAGATTCTGGCATTCTATAAATCCTGCCTAGTTTAATTTTGACATTATGAATAGTGTGACCATGTTTTCTAAGAGCTCAGATAATAAAAATTTGAACAATTAAAATATCCATGCCAGCATAACCCAGACTCCATCTGAAAAGAAAGCTAATTGTTTTATTTTAATGACAGATACCTAGATACCCGGGCGCATTTAACTGGATTAGGGTAGTGAAAATCAAAACATAGCATACTATACAATATGCGGAATGAATTTGGAAATGAGCATGGAAACAATCTCCCAAGTCTGGGGTGAGACACAAGTAATCCTAAATCAATCAAATGGTTTTCATCTCCAAACAGGACAATAAAGCCTAATTTAAAGCAGTGGCTGCTGAATTAGCTTGGGCATACCACACAAAGAAAAATACTTTGTTGTCTTCTCCCCTTCATTTTGCTCCATAAAATTGAATAAGGTTCATTTCTTGACCCAGAAGTGCAATTAAAATGTCAACCGCAAAATTTTGAGAACCGATGTATAGATCCCTTCCCATGTAGAACTGATTCTGTCAGGACTTACCAACTATCATGTTTTCTGCAATGTATCAAATGATGCATCTTATCATAAACAAAACATGTTTCCTCCTAACTCTTAGGTACTTATTATAAAAATTCAGTATCAAATCATCTTGTTGATTTCTGTAAAGAGTTTAATGAAACCATAGAAAACATAAAACAGAAAGTTACTGACATCATGCCTAAATAAAAAGGAAACTTTGCTCATCTCTAGCTGCATATTTGACAGCCAGTGCAAATACAAATTTTGGCAAATTCCAAAGAAAATGAAAAGATATTACCTGCTATATATCCTGTGTGCCTTATATGCAATATTTATTAAAAGGGGGGTTCTATTTGCTTACCTGTGATATTGAAGCTTGCAAAGCAAAAGTTTTTAGTCAGTTTTTAGTTTCTGTGAAATGTGCACTTAAGGAGATTTCTTACTTTTGTTAAATTGGTGGGATAGCCTTAGACATGTGCCTACAAAATGGCTATTAATTTTACCAGCTATAATAAAAGATGTTAAAATGTTGGCCTTCTGTAAAATCATATTTTCAAAGTATGTGACAAGAACAATATTCTTCTCTAATTTAGAAATACATTGAGGGTGAGAATGTAGAAAATGGTGACGATTTAAAAGAAATAGAGGGAAAACGGGGGCTATGTGGAAACTCCTTATTTTCTGCATGTTTTTTCCTGTAAATGTACAACTTCCCTTATATAAAAAAGAGTATACGCTGTTTCTCCAAAGCTGTTTGATGATCTTTGATGAGCCTAGAAAAGATGAAGACACTGCACCTGAGTTGTTTGATGTTATGTACAGATTGTGTCAAAAACTCATAGTGCAAAAATTATCACTCATTTCTTGGAAATAAAACTGCTTCAGTACTTAAAATAATGTCACCAGCAAAGGGTGACATTAACTAAGTTAAAACAGACTTTCTTGTTTCTTTACTAAAACTGTAACTTTTTTTGTAATCTAACTTCACTTTCACAACTTGAAATTACTTCAGTGCTTTAAACCCATTTTCTCTGCAAAAGAGAGGTTTAACTTGTGATGACATCCAAAGTGTTTAAAAATGATGGACATTTTAGAGGTCGATAGCTTCTATGGTGAACTTATAAATGCAAAGGACCCAATGACAAACAGCTGGTCTACCAAAGCAAGTGTGTAGTTTCAAAGTGGATGGATATTTTTGGAGAGCAGGAAAGTGATTCCCGTAAATCTTAAAACCTGCTGTTGCTAGTAAATAAAATCCTAAGTATTTTATGCCACACACTTTTATTGAGACTTTGTTGAAATATTTAGCTTGACGTCATCATATTGGGTTGATATCAGGAATTGGTGTAATGTGCACTTGATAAAAACAGAACTACAAGTCAAAGTAAAATTTACAACTGACTGTATTCACTTTTTAGTTCAGTTTTCTTCCTTCCTTCCTTCCTTTTAGAGGAACTGTGGGGTTACAGAACAATCATGCATAAAATATAGGATTCACATACACCACTTCACCAGAAACACTTTGCACTGGTGTGGAACATTTGTTACAACTGATGATAGCACATTTTTTTTTTTTTTTTTATTAATTAAAAAAAGAATTAACAAAACAATTAGAAATCATTCCAATCTACATGTACAATCAGTAATTCTTAATAACATCACATAGTTGCATATTCATCATTTCTTAGTACATTTGCATCGATTTAGAAAAAGAAATAAAAAGACAACAGAATAAGAATTAAAACAATAATAGAAAGAAAAAAAACAAAAAAAACAAAAACAAAAAACCTATACCTCACATGCAGCTTCATTCAGTGTTTTAACATAATTGCATTACAATTGGGTAGTATTGTGCTGTCCATTTCTGAGTTTTTATATCCAGTCCCGTTGTACAGTCTGTATCCCTTCATCTCCAATTATCCCTTCTCTTTTTTTTTTTTTTTTAATTAACGGAAAAAAAGAAATTAACCCAACATTTAGAGATCATACCATTCTACACATGCAATCATTAATTCTT
The DNA here is from genome assembly GCF_023851605.1 of Tamandua tetradactyla. Classification (NCBI taxonomy): domain Eukaryota; kingdom Metazoa; phylum Chordata; class Mammalia; order Pilosa; family Myrmecophagidae; genus Tamandua; species Tamandua tetradactyla. The sequence goes on along the minus strand of NC_135341.1, from coordinate 46,480,253 downwards.
AACATCATCACATAGATGCATGATCATCATTTCTTAGTACATTTGCATTGGTTTAGAAGAACTAGCAACATAACCGAAAAAGATATAGAATGTTAATATAGAGAAAAAAATAAAAGTAATAATAGTAAAATCAAAACAAAACAAAACAAAACAAAACAAAACAAAAACCTATAGCTCAGATGCAGCTTCATTCAGTGTTTTAACATGATTACTTTACAATTAGGTATTATTGTGCTGTCCATTTTTGAGTTTTTGTATCTAGTCCTGTTGCACAGTCTGTATCCCTTCAGCTTCAATTACCCATTGTCTTACCCTGTTTCTAACTCCTGCTGAACTCTGTTACCAATGACATATTTCAAGTTTATTCTCGAATGTCCGTTCACATCAGTGGGACCATACAGTATTTGTCCTTTAGTTTTTGGCTGGATTCACTCAGCATAATATTCTCTAGGTCCATCCATGTTATTACATGGTTCATAAGTTTATCTTGTCTTAAAGCTGCATAATATTCCATCGTATGTATATACCACAGTTTGTTTAGCCACTCTTCTGTTGATGGAGATTTTGGCTGTTTCCATCTCTTTGCAATTGTAAATAATGCTGCTATAAACATTGGTGTGCAAATGTCCGTTTGTGTCTTTGCCCTTAAGTCCTTTGAGTAGATACCTAGCAATGGTATTGCTGGGTCGTATGGCAATTCTATATTCAGCTTTTTGAGGAACCGCCAAACTGCCTTCCACAGTGGTTGCACCCTTTGACATTCCCACCAACAGTGGATAAGTGTGCCTCTTTCTCCGCATCCTCTCCAGCACTTGTCATTTTCTGTTTTGTTGATAATGGCCATTCTGGTGGGTGTGAGATGATATCTCATTGTGGTTTTGATTTGCATTTCTCTAATGGCCAGGGACATTGAGCATCTCTTCATGTGCCTCTTGGCCATCCGTATTTCCTCTTCTGAGAGGTGTCTGTTCAAGTCTTTTTCCCATTTTGTAATTGGGTTGGCTGTCTTTTTGTTGTTGAGATGAACAATCTCTTTATAAATTCTGGATACTAGACCTTTATCTGATATATCATTTCCAAATATTGTCTCCCATTGTGAAGGCTGTCTTTCTACTTTCTTGATGAAGTTCTTTGATGCACAAAAGTGTTTCATTTTGAGGAGTTCCCATTTATTTATTTCCTTCTTCAGTGCTCTTGCTTTAGGTTTAAGGTCCATAAAACCGCCTCCAGTTGTAAGATCCATAAGATATCTCCCTACATTTTCCTCTAACTGTTTTATGGTCTTAGACCTAATGTTTAGATCTTTGATCCATTTTGAGTTAACTTTTGTATAGGGTGTGAGAGATGGGTCTTCTTTCATTCTTTTGCATATGGATATCCAGTTCTCTAGGCACCATTTATTGAAGAGACTGCTCTGTCCCAGGTGAGTTGGCTTGACTGCCTTATCAAAGATCAAATGTCCATAGATGAGAGGGTCTATATCTGAGCACTCTATTCGATTCCATTGGTCGATATATCTATCTTTATGCCAATACCATGCTGTTTTGACCACTGTGGCTTCATAATATGCCTTAAAGTCAGGCAGCGCGAGACCTCCAGCTTCGTTTTTTTTCCTCAAGATGTTTTTAGCAATTCGGGGCACCCTGCCCTTCCAGATAAATTTGCTTATTGGTTTTTCTATTTCTGAAAAATAAGTTGTTGGGATTTTGATTGGTATTGCATTGAATCTGTAAATCAATTTAGGTAGGATTGACATCTTAACTATATTTAGTCTTCCAATCCATGAACACGGTATGCCCTTCCATCTATTTAGGTCTTCTGTGATTTCTTTTAGCAGTTTTTTGTAGTTTTCTTTATATAGGTTTTTTGTCTCTTTAGTTAAATTTATTCCTAGGTATTTTATTCTTTTAGTTGCAATTGTAAATGGGATTCGTTTCTTGATTTCCCCCTCAGCTTGTTCATTACTAGTGTATAGAAATGCTACAGATTTTTGAATGTTGATCTTGTAACCTGCTACTTTGCTGTACTCATTTATTAGCTCTAGTAGTTTTGTTGTGGATTTTTCCGGGTTTTCGACGTATAGTATCATATCGTCTGCAAACAGTGATAGTTTTACTTCTTCCTTTCCAATTTTGATGCCTTGTATTTCTTTTTCTTGTCTAATTGCTCTGGCTAGAACCTCCAACACAATGTTGAATAATAGTGGCGATAGTGGACATCCTTGTCTTGTTCCTGATCTTAGGGGGAAAGTTTTCAGTTTTTCCCCATTGAGGATGATATTAGCTGTGGGTTTTTCATATATTCCCTCTATCATTTTAAGGAAGTTCCCTTGTATTCCTATCTTTTGAAGTGTTTTCAACAGGAAAGGATGTTGAATCTTGTCGAATGCCTTCTCTGCATCAATTGAGATGATCATGTGATTTTTCTGCTTTGATTTGTTGATATGGTGTATTACATTAATTGATTTTCTTATGTTGAACCATCCTTGCATACCTGGGATGAATCCTACTTGGTCATGATGTATAATTCTTTTAATGTGTTGTTGGATACGATTTGCTAGAATTTTATTGAGGATTTTTGCATCTGTATTCATTAGAGAGATTGGTCTGTAGTTTTCTTTTTTTGTAATATCTTTGCCTGGTTTTGGTATGAGGGTGATGTTGGCTTCATAGAATGAATTAGGTAGTTTTCCCTCCACTTCGATTTTTTTGAAGAGTTTGAAGAGAATTGGTACTAATTCTTTCTGGAACGTTTGGTAGAATTCACATGTGAAGCCATCTGGTCCTGGACTTTTCTTTTTAGGAAGCTTTTGAATGACTAATTCAATTTCTTTACTTGTGATTGGTTTGTTGAGGTCATCTATGTCTTCTTGAGTCAAAGTTGGTTGTTCATGTCTTTCCAGGAACCCGTCCATTTCCTCTAAATTGTTGTATTTATTAGCGTAAAGTTGTTCATAGTATCCTGTTATTACCTCCTTTATTTCTGTGAGGTCAGTAGTTATGTCTCCTCTTCCATTTCTGATCTTATTTATTTGCATCCTCTCTCTTCTTCTTTTTGTCAATCTTGCTAAGGGCCCATCAATCTTATTGATTTTCTCATAGAACCAACTTCTGGCCTTATTGATTTTCTCTATTGTTTTCATGTTTTCAATTTCATTTATTTGTGCTCTAATCTTTGTTATTTCTTTCCTTTTGCTTGCTTTGGGGTTAGCTTGCTGTTCTTTCTCTAGTTCTTCCAAATGGATAGTTAATTCCTGAATTTTTGCCTTTTCTTCTTTTCTGATATAGGCATTTAGAGCAATAAATTTCCCTCTTAGCACTGCCTTTGCTGCGTCCCATAAGTTTTGATATGTTGTGTTTTCATTTTCATTCGCCTCGAGGTATTTGCTAATTTCTCTTGCAATTTCTTCTTTGACCCAGTCGTTGTTTAGGAGTGTGTTGTTGAGCCTCCACGTATTTGTGAATTTTCTGGCACTCTGCCTATTATTGATTTCCAACATCATTCCTTTATGGTCCGAGAAAGTGTTGTGTAAGATTTCAATCTTTTTAAATTTGTTGAGACTTGCTTTGTGACCCAGCATATGGTCTGTCTTTGAGAATGATCCATGAGCACTTGAGAAAAAGGTGTATCCTGCTGTTGTGGGATGTAATGTCCTATAAATGTCTATTAAGTCTAGTTCATTTATAGTAATATTCAGATTCTCTATTTCTTTGTTGATCCTCTGTCTAGATGTTCTGTCCCTTGATGAGAGTGGTGAGTTGAAGTCTCCAACTATTATGGTATATGAGTCTATTTCCCTTTTCAGTGTTTGCAGTATATTCCTCACGTATTTTGGGGCATTCTGATTCGGTGCGTAAATATTTATGATTGTTATGTCTTCTTGTTTAATTGTTCCTTTTATTAGTAGATAGTGTCCTTCTTTGTCTCTTTTAACTGTTTTACATTTGAAGTCTAATTTGTTGGATATTAGTATAGCCACTCCTGCTCTTTTCTGGTTGTTATTTGCATGAAATATCTTTTCCCAACCTTTCACTTTCAACCTATGTTTATCTTTGGGTCTAAGATGTGTTTCCTGTAGACAGCATATAGAAGGATCCTGTTTTTTAATCCATTCTGCCAATCTATGTCTTTTGATTGGGGAATTCAGTCCATTGACATTCAGTGTTATTACTGTTTGGATAATATTTTCCTCTAACATTTTGCCTTTTGTATTATATACATCATATCTGATTTTCCTTCTTTCTACACTCTTTTCCATATCTCTCTCTTCTGTCTTTTTGTATCTGACTCTAGTGCTCCCTTTAGTATTTCTTGCAGAGCTGGTCTCTTGGTCACAAATTCTTTCAGTGACTTTTTGTCTGAGAATGTTTTAATTTCTCCCTCATTTTTGAAGGATAATTTTGCTGGATATAGGAGTCTTGGTTGGCAGTTTTTCTCTTTTAGTATTTTAAATATATCATCCCACTGTCTTCTAGCTTCCATGGTTTCTGCTGAGAAATCTACACAAAGTCTTATTGGGTTTCCCTTGTATGTAATGGATTGTTTTTCTCTTGCTGCTTTCAAGATCTTCTCTTTCTCTTTGACCTCTGACATTCTAACTAGTAAGTGTCTTGGAGAACGCCTATTTGGGTCTAATCTCTTTGGGGTGCGCTGCACTTCTTGGATCTGTAATTTTAGGTCTTTCATAAGAGTTGGGAAATTTTCAGTGATAATTTCTTCCATTAGTTTTTCTCCTCCTTTTCCCTTCTCTTCTCCTTCTGGGACACCCACAACACGTATATTTGTGCGGTTCATATTGTCCTTGAGTTCCCTGATACCCTGTTCAAATATTTCCATTCTTTTCCCTATAGTTTCTGTTTCTTTTTGGAATTCAGATGTTCCATCCTCCAAATCACTAATTCTATCTTCTGTCTCTTTAAATCTATCATTGTAGCTATCCATTATTTTTTCTATGTTTGCTACTTTATCCTTCACTTCCATAAGTTCTGTGATTTGTTTTTTCAGTTTTTCTATTTCTTCTTTATGTTCAGCCCATGTCCTCTTCATGTCCTCCCTCAATTTATCGATTTCATTTTTGAAGAGGTTTTCCATTTCTGTTCGTATATTCAGCATTAGTTGTCTCAGCTCTTGTGTCTCATTTGAGCTATTGGTTTGTTCCTTTGACTGAGCCATATTCTCAATCTTTTGAGCGTGGACAGTTATCTTCTGCTGCTGGCGTCTGGGCATTTATTCAGATTTCTCTTGGTGTTGGACCCAGCAAGGTTGTAATATTTTTCTGTGAAATCTCTGGGTTCTGTTTTTCTTATCCTGTCCAGTAGGTGGCGCTCGTGGCACACGTTTGTCTGCGGGTCCCACCAGTAAAAGGTGCTGTGGGACCTTAAACTTTGGAAAACTCTCGCCGTCCTGGGGGTTCGCTAGCCGAAGCGGCTTGAGCCGGCCCTCGGTCCGAACGCAGGGAGGGTTGCTGGTCGCCGCAGCCAGGGAAAGAGCCCGTCCGAATTTCCTAGTCGGCCCTGGGCAACAAGCGTGGCGGGAGGGCGCCAGCGGCAGCGGCCCGCCCGAGAGAGTGCACGTTCCCCGGGAGTCACGGGTTTGGAAGGGGCCTCCCCCACCCGTCACCGTTCTCCGCGGCCTGGGGGTTTCCGATCCAATTCTCTCAGTTGGTCCGGGGGCTGCGCGTGGTGTGGGCGCCAGTCGCCTTGGTTTCAGGGGACCACCTCTCCAATTCTCCCAGCCGGCCCGGGAAGGGGGAAGGGAGTAACTCCGGCCGCTTGCCACCCCGCCCGGTAAGGCCCGCGCGCCTCGGCGATCTCACCCGAGCTGCTTCTCTCAGCCAGCCAGCCGTTCCAGGATGGGGTACGCTGTCTTTTTTATCTCTGTTGTGGCTTTGGGCGCTTTCTGTATCGTTTCTACTCCCCTAGTAGGTGTCCTGGAGAAGAAACTAAGATCCGCGCGTCTTACTAAGCCGCCATCTTCCAGGAAGTCTGATAGCACATTTTTATAATTATAATATTAATTAAAGTCCATGTTTTAACTTAGAATTCCCTTTTTGTGTAATGTAGTTCCATGGATTAAAAAAAAAAGTATTCTGTTACCATACATATAATCTAAAATTTCCCTATTTAGTCATATTCATATATATATATTGGTGCTGGTAATTGCATTCTAAAAGTCGGGCTACCATTACCACCACCCATTAACTAAACATTTCCATCATTCAAAAATATCATGAATTTGCATGTCATCCTTGCTCTAGGGTCGTGCTAATCTTCTCTGTATTGTTCTAATTTTAGTATATGTGCTGTCAAAGAGACTGCTGGCTGTTTTCAGTTTTAGCACTACATAAATGAAAAGAAAGATGTTCTAAAGGCTGCATGCAGTTCAGAGAGATATTATTGGAAAAGGAAACAGAAAGACGAAAAATATTCTGTTGTACCATGGGACAAAAAGAAACATGTCATTGTTATTTTTTATTAACTATAGGTAATATCCATTTAATTAATCCTATTGCATTTACGTTTCCTTTTAAAAGGTCGTGTATTTATACATTTTAAGAATAACAATAATATAACATAAAATTTAAATATCAAATAAAAAGATTTTTAGAAAGTTTAAGTAAATTGCCATATCGGAGGACAGAAAGAAACATTACAAAATATTGTTATATTTATCTCAAACATTGTTTTTCTTAGCTCTTATTAATTACTGCTAATTGCCACTGTTATTTAGTCCTATCAATTGTTTTCTTTAAATATTAGCTTTTATATACCACAAAAATAAATAATACAGAATATAAATTTTCAAATAAGCATCTATTTTTCCTACTTACATTAAAGTAATAAAACACATGTGCACAATTATTTACTGTGTGTTATATTATTATTGTTGTTGTTTGTCTCATGTAGCTGTGTTCCAAGTAGGTTCTCTAAAAATTGGGTAACCTCATCCACAAATTATACAAAAGCGCAGGAGTTTTAGGTATTCCAGTGCCCCAGAAACAGAAGTGAAAAGGAGACACCACCCTGCCGGACTTTGCCAAGAGCCTGCAGTGTCCATCCACAGGCTGGGCAGAGTGTAGCTAATGGGAAACACTTGTGCCCAGGGAAACATGGTAGCGTTCCAGCAGTCCCTGCAGGAAACCAGCCCACGTGATGGTCTCTGGCGCCTTTCAGGAATGTCAGGTGGGTAGGAGCCCTTTAGAGGGGAAACAAAGGTGATCAAGTGCTGGTGAACGTGGGCAGTTCATGTAGTGTGACCCCTATTGGCACCCACAGGGACAGAGCCTGTGAGGCAGAAAATACAAATGAGATCAAACAAGAAATGAGACCACTTCAAGTGGTTACAGTCTTCTGTTTAAGGATACAACTCTCAGATAGAGTACACAAACAAAACCCCGCCATACACTGCCTCTAGGAGACATAAAAAACAAGTATAAGGAAAAGGTTGAAATTAAAAGAATGGATACATGTATGTCATCCAAGTGCAAATCAGGGCATACAATAGTGATCTCTGAAAAAAAATATAATTCAAGACAAACAATACCGAAAGGGACCAAGTGGATCGTTTAATGTTTGTGAAAGGTACAATCAGAATAAAGCAATTAATAGCTCTCTTTATATATTGTCCCATAGTGGGAAACTTTAGTGTCTCCCAGTCTTTGAAAGATTAGATAAACCAATGTTTAGAAATAGAGGGAACTTGAACAATAAGATCAACAAAATTTAGTTAATAAGTATTCAAGGAATTTTTGTTTTCTCTAAACAGAGAGTACATATTTTTATTGTCTATAGAAAATTTACCACCAGTCCTCCTCTTAATATTTCACACACTTTTTTTATTCAGAGAAGTTGTAGGTTTACAGAAAAGTACAGTTTACAGAAAGTACAGAGCTCCCATTTACCCCCTTACCTCACACACAGCGGTCTATGTTATTAACACTGTGCATTAGTGTGGTACTTTTGTTACTGTTGATGAAACAGTATTATAATTACACTGTTGACTATATAACGTATATACACACTGTTTATTCACAATGCCATAAAGCTTGAAAATAATAATAAAACCCTCTAAACACTTGGGAATTAAAATAATTCTTGTGTCAAAGAGAAAATCAAAACTATAATTCGAACGATAGGAATAATTATACAGCATTGCAACATTTATGGAACGGAATCCGAAGCTTTACCAATGGGAAATCAGTAGCTTTAAGTTCTGTCATTAACAGAAAGAAAGAAAAAAATATGACCTCCTGATTCCATTCAATAAGTTATATAAAGAACATCAAATGGAGAAAATAAATTAAGGATGATAAAATGCAGAAATTAATTAGAAAGCAGAAAAGCAGTAGAACTGATAAATGCCTCTAAAGTCTGGTTGTTTGGTAAGAGGAAAATAATAAAATAGAAAATATTCTGACCAATCTTAATAAAGACAAAAGAGAGAAAGCACACATCCGTGAAATTACAAATGAGTAAATGATGCAACCAAAATGGCATTTGACAAAATGTCTTGTGGCTCTAAATCTACATGGATATGTAGTTCATTCATTTAAACTTCAGAATACTTTTCCAGCATGTTAAAATGTTGTGGGATATAAATCCGTTATCTTATTGATGGATATTTAGGTTATTTCCCCTTTTTTGCTGCAATAAATAATACTACAAGGAATATTGTTGTACCTATACCTTGTGCATATGTGCAAGAGTTCTGCTAGGGCAGTGAATCTCAAAGTATTGTCCCTGGGAACTGGTTAGAAATGCAAATTCTTGGGCCACAGCCCAGAACCTACTGAGTAAGAACCTCTGGGATTGCAACCCAGCAGTCTAGTTTTACAACCCTCCGGGTGAGTCTGATACATGCTCTACTTTGAGAACAACTGCTTTACATATATACCTAGAATGGAATTGTTAGATTATAGGCTAAGTACACTTTTTCTTTACAGGGTCTTGCCAATATGCTGTTCTAAGTGTCTGTGCCTATTTATATTTTCATCAGGAGTATGAAAAGATTTTTTGTCCTCTATACTCTTGCAAACACTTGGTATTTAAAACTTAAAATGTTGAACTCAGAATGAATTAGTATTTCATTGTTCTAATTTGTATTTCTCTGACAACGAGCCAAATTAGGCCTTTTTTTTTCTAGGTTTTCTGTACATTTTATTTTCTTCCTCTGTGGACTACCTGTTCACATATTTGATCCATTTCTGTCTTTGGTTGGCAATCTCTTTAACAGCATACAGAACTTCTTTATACAGGTCAAGCTTGTGCACTGAAAATATCTTTTCCCAGTCTATGGCTTGCCTTTTTATTTTAATTATGGTGATTATAAGTATGCAGAAGTTTTGCTTTTTTTTCCTTTAAATTCTGAGTCTTTATTTCCTCATTTTTTTAACTTTAAAATGTTTTTTTAATTGTGAAATATAGCTTATATACGAAAAGTAAAAAAATATAATAAAAGCAATAATTTTCAGGGTACAGAACGGATTTCAGAGTTTGCTATGGATTACATTCCAAAACTTCAGGTTTTACCTTCTAACTGCTCCAAGACACCGGAAGCCAAATGAAACATCAATATAGTGATTCAGCAGTTATACTCGTGTCAAATCCTATCTTCTCTATTAGAACTCCTCCTTCTCCTTTGATCCTACTCCCAATCTGTGGAGGTCTTTGGAGTATGCCTATTCTAACTTTTTCATGTTGAAAAGGGGCATCAACTTATAGAATAGGGGGTTAGAATTAGTTGATATTCTTGGAGAAGCTGGCCCCTCTGGGTTTCAACACTTATCTGTCCTAGGAAGTCTCTGAAGGTTATATTTCAGGAAAGTAAACTTACTGCATGAAACTTTTGTAGAGTCTCAGTTAGCGCCCCAGGTGGTCTTTACGGTTAACAGAATGATGTTGGTTGGAGGTTGGCAAACCATGATAATTAGCAATATCTAGCTGAGGCTCGTGAAGACTAGTCTCCAGAGTAGCCTCTCAGCTCCATTTGAACTCTCTTAGCCATTGATACCTTATTTTGTTACATTTCTTTTTCCTGTTTTGGTCCAGAAGGCATTGTTGATCCCATGGTGCCAGGGCCAGCCTCACCACTGAGAACCATGTCCCATGCTTTCAGGGAGACTTTCACCCCTGGTTGTCCAGTCCCATGTAGGGGGGAGGGTAATAATTTTCCTTGCAGAGTTGGGTTTAGAGAGGGAGAGGCCACATCTGAGCAACAGAAGAAGTTTCCTGGAAGCAACTCTGAAGCATAATTATAAGTAGTCTTAGCTTCTCCATTACAGAAATGAGTTCTATATGAGCAATCCTTAAAATCAAGGCATGGCCTATTTTCTTGGGAGTCCCTAATGAATGAGAAGGAACCAGGGGTTTCCCAGATGGGGGAATTTAATTTAGTTCCACATTTTTTCTTCAGTCCCACAAGTGACTCTACCAATACTTTTTAATTATCAGTCCACCATAGTCTGGGGTGTCTCTGGGTATTATATTAAGCCATACAAAATTACAAGGCCTTGTTCCCATTCTGGGTTCCATGCAGTTAGGTTGTTAGAATGAGCCATCCAGGCAGGTTGATATAGATTGCGTGTTACATTAAATTAGTTTGAGACACAATAAACCCGTCTGCCTTCGGTCTCATACAATAGGTGAAACTCTAAAATACATACTGTTTCATCCTTTACCCTGTATTCTGATTTCCCTTAGTGCCTACCAAAGCAGCTTCATTTTTATCTCTAATTGAAGCCTGATCTCTTTTTTGGTTACTTTAACAATTGTTGTACATGATGATGGTGACTTTCCAGCTCTGAGTATTAGGTGTCACAGAGGTATCCAACATTCCAGAGAAATACAAGCTTATACACATTTAACGCAGCATCTCAGAATCTAGAAATACACTTAGGACTGTGGACTAATTGTGGCTCCTATAAAAGCTTACCATCTAGGCTCTAGTTTTCTTAAAAGTATTTTCTAAAAGAGACCATACTATATTTCTTCTTTTGTTTCTGGCTTATTTTGTACAGCACAATGTCCCCAAGGTTTATTCACTTCATTGCATATCCCACAACTTTATTCCTTTTTGTAGTCACACAATATTTCATCATATGTATATATCACAGTTCGCCATTATCCTTCTCATTGTGCCCTTCGGTCCCTCCATCTATTGGGAACATTGGATAACATTCAAAATGAAAAATCCATATCTTACAGTGTCTTCAGTGAATTGTACAATCATCAGCACTCTCAATTTTAGACAGTTTTCATTGGTCCAAAGAGACAAAGAACTGATAAACATGGCCTCACCAAATATTAAATCTAAACTCTTCCTTGTCTCATGCTCCTCTTCAATTATTAGCCACTGATACTGCTATGGTACTGTTGAGGATTCCTGTTAGCTATAGACCATAGCATATAATATTAGTTTCCCCCATACTGCTCTATTATTGACTTTTTGTACAAGAGCAAACCTTTGAAGTAATTTGGAAGAACTTATTTATAATTGTAAAATTAATCGGTGGGATACATGATTCTACACAAGACCTTCCAACCTGTTAATTATTTCCTCACTAGTGAACTACCCTCACTTCTATCTGTTCCCTTACATCTGAAAGTTCAACCTCATTGGGTAACTATTCAAACATCTCTAGCTTCTGAGTATCTCTAAGTTCCTTATAATCTATTTTGTAAGCCTCTGAGTTTATCTTTAACAAAGTCATTATAGTGAAATCATACAGTAATTGTTCTTTTGTGTCTGGCTTATTTCACTCAGCATTACGTCTTCTAGGCTCATCCGTTTTGTCTTGTGCTTCAGGACATCATTTCATCTTACTGCTGCATGATATTCCATTGTATGCATAAACCACATTTTGTTTATCCACTCACCTATTGATGAACTCTTGGATTGTTTACACCTTTTGGGAATTGTAAATAGTGCTGCTATGAACATCAGTGTGCAAATATCTGTTCGCATCACTGCTTTCAGCTCTTCTGGGTATATACCAAATATTGAAAATGCCAGGTCATAGGGCAATCAATGTTTAGTTTTCTAAGGAACTGCCAAACTGTCTTTCACAGCAGCCATGTCATTATACATTTCCACTAGCAATGAATGAGTGTTCCAATTTCTTCATATCATCTCCAATATTTGTAGTTTTCTGTTTGTTTAGTAGCAGCCATTCTTATAGGTGTGAGGTGATATCTCATTGTCGTCTTGATTTGCATTTCCCTTATGGCTAATGAAGACAAGCATCTTTTCATGTGCTTTTTAGCCATTTGTATTTGCTCTTTGAAGAAATATCTATTCATAGGCCTCTCCTCATTTTATAATTGGGTTATTTGTTCTCTTGTTGTTGAGCTGTATAATTTATTTACATACTCAGGATATCAAACCTTCACCTGATATGTATTTTCCAAATATTTTCTCTCATTGAGTTGGCTACCTCTTCACCTTTTTAACAGTCCTTTGAGGCCCAGGAGTTTTTGATTTTGAGGAGCTCCCATTTGCCTATTTTTTCTTCATTGCATGCGCTTTCAGTATAAAGTTTAAGAAGCTACCTCATGTTACTAGATTTTGCAAATGGTTCCCTATATTTTCTTTTAGGAGTTTTATGGTACTGATCTTATATTTAGGTCTTTGACCTAGTTTGAATTGATTTTTGTATAGCGTGTAAGATAGGGGTCTGCTTTCATTCTTTTGACTCTTAATATGCAGTTTTCCTCTGCCCATTTACTTATTTATTTTTTTAATTTTTTAATTTTTTTAAAACATAGCATTCAAACATGAACATTCTTACCATGCAATCATTCCATTATGGGTATATAAACAATAACTTACAATATCATCACATAGCTGTGTATTCATCACCACGATCACCTCTCAGAATATTTGCATCAATCCAGAAAAAGAAATAAAGAGAAAAAAATTCGTACATATTATATCCCTCCCGCTCCCCCTCACTGCCTGCCCATTTATTGAAAAGATTATTCTGTCCCAGTTCAGTAGATTTGGGGGCCTTGTTGAAGATCAATTGACCATAGATTTGGTGTTCTAGCTCCTTAATTTCGATTTGGTTCCATTCATTAATATTTCTATCTTTGTGACAATACCATGCTGTTGTTTTTTTTCTATTCCATGGACAGGCACCGGGAATTGAACCTGGGTCTCTGGCATGGCAGGAGAGAACTCTGCCTGCTGAGCCATCATGGCCTGCCCATTATTATACTGTTTTGACCACTGTGGCTTTATAATAAGTTTTAAAGTCAGGAAGTGTTAGTTCTCTCATTTCACTCTTCTTTTTAAAGATATATTTATCTATTTGAGGCTCTTTCTCTTACAAATAAATTTAATAGCAAGCTTTTCCAAGACTTCAAGGTACGTTGCTGGAATTTTGATTTGTATTGTATTGAATATGTAGATCAATTTGGGTAGAACTGACATTCTGATGACATTCAAACTTCCTATCCATGAGCATGGAATATCTTTTCTTCTACTTCAATCTTCTTTAATTTATTTTAGCAATGTTTTATAGTTTTCTGTATACAGTCCCTAACATCTCTGGTTAAGCTTATTCCTAGATAATTGATTCTTTTAGTTGCTATTTTTAATAGAATTCTTTCCTTAATTGTCTCCTCAATTAGGTCATTACTTGAGTGTAGAAACATTACTGATTTTTGTACATTAATATTTTATCCTGCCTGTTCTAGTTTGCTAACTGCTGGAATGTGCTATACCAGAAACAGAACAGCTTTTAAAAAGGGGAATTTATTACTTTGCAAGTTTACATGATCTAAGGCCACGAAAATGTCCAAATTAAAGTAAGGCTATAGAAATTTCCAATCTAAGGCATCCAGAGAAAGATACCTTGTTTCAAGAAAGCTGATGATGTTCAGGGTTTCTCTATCTACTGGAAAGATACACGGCAAACATGGCTACCTCTGCAAACTTTCTCTCCAGGCTTCTTGTTTCATTAAACCCCCCAGGGACATTTTCCTTTTCATCTCCAAAGGTCTCTGGCTGCATGGGCTCTGTAGTTTTTTCCAAAATGGTTCCCTTTCAAAGGGCTCCAGCAAACAACCCCACCTAGAGTAGGTGGAGACACATCTCCATGGAACCCATCTAATCAAAAGTTACCACCCACGGTTGGGTGGGTCATACCTCTATGGGAACAATCAAAAAGCTCCCAGCCAAAAATAATGAATGAGGATTAAAAGACATGGCTTTTATGGGGCCCACAAGATCACACCACCAGCATACCACCACTTTGCTGAATTTGTTTATTAGCTCAAGTAGCTTAGTCATTGATTTCTCAGGATTTTCCAAGTATGGAATCATGTCATCTGCAAATAATGAAAGTTTTACTTCTTCTTTTCTCATCTGGATGCCTTTTCTTCCTTTCTCCTGCCTGATCACTATAGCAAAGACTTCCAGCATAGTGTTGAATAATAACAGTGACAATCATTGTCTTGTTTCTCATCTTAGGGGGAATGCTTTCAATCTCTCATCATTTTTCCATCCTTACTGGCAATATATGGGAGTTCTAAGTTCTCCATATCTTCAGCAACACTTGTAATTTTCTGTTTCTATTATAGCCATTCTCAGGGGGGTGGTGTGGGTGTCTCATTGTGGTTTTGATTTGCCTTTCCCTAATGACTAATGCCTTTCCCTAAGACTAATGATGTTGAGCATCTTCTCATGTACTTATTGGTCATTTGTATATCTTTGCAGAAATGTCCATTCAAATCCTTTGTCCATTTTTAACTGAATTGTTTGTTTTTGTTGTAGAGTTTTAAAAGACTCAGTTTTTAAAAAAAGTCAGTGTTAATTATGCACTTATTTATGTTATTATATGACTAATGCCTGTTTCCATGAGGGCAGAGATAACTCTGTTTGGGCTCATTATTGTACCCTAGCATCCAGCACATTGCCTGGCATACAAAAGTTACTTGGTAAATATTTCTTGAATAAATGAATAAAAATGCTTTGAGAAAAACATATATATACATGCACATGTTATAGGACAATTTTCAGTGAACTAGGACATAACGATAGTGTACAGGTGCTGTCTCATAGTCATATACTGGATGTGGTGGTGGCTACACTGATTTATACATTTATTAAAATTCATGAAACTACATAAAATATCAAGTTTACTATTGATAAATTGAACAAAAGAAAAAGGTAACATATACTCTAATTTTTCATGTCCTACTTATCTTGCTAAATTTTATTATGATTTATGCTCTTAAGGTTATTTAAGTTTACTGTATATTATGGTGAAAATATTATATGATTATGTGCTGCTGTATTTATTTCCAACCCCATATAAGGTGAAATTGGCCATGGTGGGAGTGTTTATACCACAGAAATTGGCAAATGCTACAAAGCAGGGCTTTTCTCCCTGGGAGCCAGTTCTTAAATGTTAACCAGGTCACCCTGGGTATGGACCTAGGCTTTGTGAACACATGTGCCATGAATATTTGGAGCTTGGAAATTGCTGGGGGCACCAGAAGTCATCAGTAATTGGGACAAGAAGCTGGAAGAATTGCTACAGTTGCATTTTTTACCCGTGACATGAGAGAGCCAAGAATGTTTGAAACTGTCAATCTAGCAAGAGATGGTGGGTCAGGTGGGCAGAGCACACTACCTGTTTATATCGGGGAGTAGAGGAGCTTTCTGGGGAAACGTGACCAAGCCCTAACATTTTTCCTTGTTGGACTATATGAAAATAGATCTAAAGGACAAAGGATCAGTCTGATGGGGCCACCAGTCAGGATAGGGAGCAACCCCTCTCTAGTGGGCATGGTTAGTACACCTTCCCCAGGGTGGAGAGTATCAGCTGTTAATGGCTCACAGCTTTCCACTTCTCCAGAGAATTGCCCTCAGTAACATAAGGTGGAAATTGCCTTGCCTAGAAATTTATGCTCCCTATTCATCCCTGGAGGCAGCCCATAGCCTATGACCTACTGGCATAGGGTATGCTTTTCCCTCATGTGTGGCAGTTCTGTGGTGCTAGTCATGCTCCAATGTTCCCCATGGACCATGCTGAAGGTGACTCCAGCTGGGACCACATCCTTGCTTATGGCAGTAAGCTTAGCTTCTTCCCTGCTTTGTGCTGCTTCCCTCATTCCCTTCTTCTGAGAGCTCTTTCCAGTAATTTAATTGATCAAGTATTCGCAATTTCAGACTCCATTTCTATGTACCCCAACCTTAGACAGAGCCCAAGAGTGATTTTATGAGGAGAGTAGGTGAAGACTTGACCAAAAGCTGGGACATGAGTTGCCTTCCATGTCTGTCAGGGGCTGATGCTACCTACGTATCCCAGCAGCCACCCTAGTATTGCTCATGGTCTTAGGAAGTGGCCATGTGAATGAGCCCAAAACCTGAAGGTTGAAATACCAGGCCAATTCCATCATGGAGTGCCCTTATTGGGGCAAAACACTACTGAGGAAGCATCCTCCTTATCTCTTCAGGATATATGCAACCTAGTCAGGGGCCAGGGAATACCCTTTTTCCCCAGAGCAGCAGGCTTAGTAGGATTACTATGTCTGTAGATTCCCTGGGTTCAATAAGCAAAGACAGTAAGTCTCTCAATTTGTGGCACCAGCTGTGGAGGTAGAGTCCAGAGACACCCAGAACTGATAGCCCATTTGGGATCTTATCTCTGGGGACTGTTGGTCTGTTAACAAGAAGTGAAGGGGAGCCCTGACTTCATCAAGATCAAGCACCAGTGGAAGAAGCTGAGATTGTGGTGATGGCTGCGCATGAATGCCTGGCTTCTTCTGACTTCATAGGGCCCTGGGGAGTTCCTGCTTTATTCCTGGGGAGTGAGAGCCACCAGGAATGGGAGAAGAACCCCTAGGGAGCCTGCATGTATTCATTCAGCAAATATTGAGCCAACCATGCGTCAGGCACTGTTGCACATTATCTTAGTTCATGCTCTCTGGAAACAGACTGTGAGGCAGAAGTTAAGCCTGCAGGAGGTTTATTGGGGGAGTGTTCTCAGGAATGAGCTCAGTGGGGGAGTTAGGGAAGCAGAATCGGGCAGAGAGGAGGTAAACTGTGATGGTGGCATGACATAGACCACAGGCAATTCCACAGGGAGCTCTGAAGTTGGAATGGCTTTGGAATTATTTCAAGTTGGGGTGAGGAGGCCAGATCTTTGTACCCCTCAATTTACAGATCATTGCATGTAGACAACACCCTGTGGAGGAGATTTAACCTTGCAAGTGGCATTCCCTTTGTCCAAAGCCTATTCCTAGAGAAAGACTTATTGGAGAGCCTTTAACTGCCAGCATTCTTGGCAGGTTGCCAGACTGGGTAATGCGTGCCCAGAACGGGGGATCTGGACAGCAAACCATGACGTGCATTATATAGAACCAGGGCTATGCCAGTGACCACAGAGAAAAACCCCTCACTTCATGGAAATTATGTTCTAATGAAGGGAGACAGATATTAAACAGGATTCATATGAAAATGCCAAAATACTGATAACCTCTGGGGAGTAGATTCATAAATAATTTTAATTTTTCTCTTGCTACTGTTTATTTTCTAGGTATTCTATAATGAGTGTGTATTATTTAATTATTGAAATATAAGAGTTATTCTTAAAATCTCCTCAAAGAAAAGTCAAGATTAATTTTGTTTAAGTAGGATCACCAGGGAGGCTTGTTCTATCAGCCGTTTAAATGATAAGATGCGAGTCTGGACAGGCAGCTCATTGGAACCAAACAGATGTTGCAGAAAATGACCAGGCTCAATGTAACAATTTGGCCTGTGATGCAGGTGACCTCATAGCAGGGTGTTTAAAGGAATGAGTTATTTGGGAGTCAGAAAGTCTAGGTTGCCGGCTGTGGCTCTGGAAAAGTTGCTCAGTCTTCTTGAGGCTTTGTTCCGGGATCTGCAAAGAGGGTTAATAAAACCAACCTCATAGCATTGTGAGGTGTAAAGCAAGTGATATATGCTAATGTATGCAAAATGACTTAGTGCAATTCTGGGCATGTGGCAAGTACTGATTAATGGTAATGATGATGATTATTAATAAAATCACTAGTATTCTCTCTTGATGGATTAAAGATTTTATGTAAAAAAGGAAATTGCATTCTAGAGGGATTAAAGAATTATATGTAAAACTATCACCACATTCCAAGTAAGTTTAACAGTTAAAAAAAAAAAGAGAGAGAAAACATAAATGAATATTTAAATGTACCCAAATCACAAATACTACAGTTACAATTTTAAATGCAATTCAACCAAGGAAAATTTTAAGAAATGGAATTTGGGAATCATTAGAAGTCTCCTCACGAAGGTTGGACTCTTCCCTTAGAAAATCAATTTGCTTCCCTCCATTCTGATAGAAACAGGGACTATGCCCCCTGTTTGGAAATTCCTTCTAAATATCTGTTTAGAATTCTGCAGTTGCTGCCTACCATTTTTCCTCCACCCCTGCCTCATATTTTACATCATCCAAAGCTCCGTTAAGAGGAGCCATCTCCAGAGACATTATCTGACCTCCTCTACCCAAGCTCTAATAACTCTGAGAGTTTTCAGATGTTTAAAGTGTCAGACACGCCATTATCCAAGGAAATATTTTACCTAGCAATTTACCAAGGTTCACAAAATCATTTTCCCAAACACTGAGATTGCTTTGTAAGGATAAGTAAGATAAGTATAGAAAATTGCAAGGATGAACCAAACATCAATGATTTCACAGATGAATCATTACCAGATCCTGGCAAAATCTTGTTTATCTTGTTAAAGATAAAATAGTTAGAAATGGGCAAAACAGTTTAATAAAATAACTGCATTTGGCATATGTTTACTCAGACCTTAAAGAGCACTCCAAGTATTTCATATGTTTTAGTTTTCTGGTTTTCACTAGCTCCCCATGAGCAAGCTGACTTAAAAAATAATTGTGTTTATAGCTATTAGTTTGCTAATTTATTTATCGAACAAGTAATTACTATACCTGGCTGTTATAGAAAAATATGAGAATAAAGAGAAGGAAAAAAATCAATATTAATCCTTCAGACAGGACATAACCATTGCTAACATTTCAGTATATTTCTTTCATCTTGTTTTCCATGCTTATACACAGAAATGCACTAAAATTGGGATTATACTGCGTATACAATTTTGTCTCCTTTTAAAATCAAAGAGATGCTGCAGTAAACGTCTTTCCATGCCCTTAAATGATGTTCAAGAACCTAGTTTTTAGAGATTGTTATGTGCATCTTTACACTGAATTACAGTAATTTATCCAAATGATCCCTTAATTTGGGGCACATAGGTTATTCCCAATTTTTCGTTAAGTAACGTCCTTGTGTGTTTCTATCAATAAATCTCTGCATTTGGATTTCTTATTATTTTCTCAAGATAAAATATTCCAATTCCTAGAAATGGAATTACTGGTCAGATGGCATGAACAATTTAAGGTTTTCCCCATGTTTCTATGTTGATTTACTCTCTCTGCACCTCGGTCTCCAGATTGGAAGTTGGGAGAATAATACCGACCCCACATGGTTGGTGAAAAGATCAAATGAGATAATTTATTGCAAGTTTTAGCAAACTATATATAGTAGTATGTAGAGTTTATTATCATTAATCATTCCATTTCATCTCATTCCAATGAACGAAACTCCGTTCCCAGGCAGGCTAATTAGCTGCATCCTATTGCGAGCTTGCCGCACACAAAAGGCAGAACATTAATAATTTCCCTGGAAAGCCAGAGGCTGCTGTGGCTTAATGCAAGCATTTTGTTCCCTTGGGAAGTTGCCAGTGCTTTTGCTCTATTTCCCTAACTGTAGTCATGGACTGTGGTGATTTGTACGGGCTGGAACAGAGCAGTTTCGGGAGCGGTCAAACAAAACAAAAAAACAACTCACCTGGTTTCTGTCATCCCGAACCCAAGGGTTCAGTCCAGCTCTGAGAAGCCTAACCCCAAAGCCTCGCTGCTCTGTGGAATCAGGAAGAAACTAATGCATGTGGTATTTTATTTTTTAATAGAAAATGTAATTTACTGGGTATATTACTAGAGCACATATTTTATGCATAGGCACACATATGCAAGCATCCTAAGCAGCCTTTCAACTCTAGGGAGATAGTCCCAGGACTGAGGCTGGCACTTCCAGGGTCCCCTCTTGGCGGCAGCCTGAGGCCACTTAGGGGAGAAGAAGAGACAAAGCGGACAAACCCACTGCAGGGGTCCCTCTGAAGGCTGTCTTTGGGAGCAGAGCTCTACAACCATAAACTGTCTTGGGGGATAATGAGCTTCAAGTTTTTTTTTTAAAAAAAAAAAACAAATGGAAGAGAAATCCTGCCCAGTTAAATAAGGTTGAAGTGCTGGTGAGCTCAGGGACAGTGATGGTTCACAAGGAGAATCTCGTTTCATTTTTAATTTGCATATGGTGAATATTGATTTTCTACGGCGAATCCAAATTTATGACACATCAGGTGATATTTAAAGGACTCAATGGAGCATTTAATAGCCAAACATTTTTCCTGATTAGTACCCACTTGACCTGGTGACCCAGAGATGAATGCTGATCACCCTGTCTCCCCTCCTTACAAATGGCTATAAGTGGATTGTCTGCCAAACAGGCAGCAGATAAATACAGACAGACTGTAGTCAGCATTTCCTGCCATTCAGAAGTCAGGTGTGCTCAGAGGGGGCTGGAGTCAGGAGTGGGCTGGAACTGATGGGTTTATTTTTCAGTTTCAAAAATGACACTTGTCAGGGGCTTTACAGCTTTCGTACCCTAGCTTCGTTTATGGTACGAAGAATTTTAAAAGGGTGTTATGGAAACAGTTGGTTAGACCAGTTGGATAGTTCTCTGAGTCCAGGATGGGTAACAATTGCTGATTAAATTTGGTCTTAGTGCTCTTGTATGATAAGTCTTCTCTCATCAGGGCTACTCATACTATCATCTCAGGCAGGTCCCCCAAGCTCAAGGACAGATGTTAGGAAACAAAAGCATGAGACACCTGGTCACTAAGAACCAAAATAGAGGATTATCTTTCCAACATGAACTGATGGTGCAGTGTCTAATACAATAAAAGTGAATGTTTTGAGCCATGCCTGTTTTCTGGCTGACACGGGAGTAATCAGGCACTTATAAACAAGAGTGGTCAATAATTAATGTGTTATTTTTTTGTGTCTCCAACTCATTTTGTCCTCACAGATGCTAATCACCTTTGGGAAACCAATGCAATGCACATAGCTCTCCTTTGAATAGTGTAGCACTACAAAATACAAAACCTGTAGTAGGAACCACAGGTATAGATGAAAGCCAGGCTTATGCTTATCTATCTCTTTGGGTGAAAATGAATCAAAATCAGGCATCAGGTCAACACCAAGAGTCAACTGTTTATTCTTAAATGGCTTCCCAGATTCTTTTCACAATGGAGGGTTGAAAGTGCAAATACAATTAGAAAAGGAAGATAAAATGTTTCATTTACAGATTCATGGGATGCTAGGATAAAATGTTGTTTATAGATCCATAGGATGCTATTATTTAGAAATCAACTAATACAAGCCTCATTTCACAGATAGTAAAACTGGGGCTCAGAGAGGTGATATGGCTTCCCTGAGACCAAAAAAGTTACTCCCAGGGTTCCTAATTTATTTTATAGGTTCAAGCAAAAAATGGAGGTGATTTCTTGTCCTGGGATTGCTGTTATGCCATTGACCCTGCCTCTAAGATTTCTTGCACCTTCACTGAAAACTCTGATCCTGTATTTATCTTCCAAATTATTTGTTCAAAATCATGAATCTGATAAAAGCTCTCTTATTCCCTTATGGCCTGGTCCATTCTTTCCTGAAGGTTTTTCATTTCACACTAGAATATTTTTATTAAAGTCACACTGCCAAATGAGGGAAATAAAACTCTCCTGAGGGTTGCTTTCCACCAAACGCTGTCTTTGTCCTGTGCTTTATTAAAGATAGAAGGGACAATAAGAATCCAATATCATAACCAAACCACCCAGCAGACTTTCCAGAATTATTTATTGAGTCACTTTTTCTGTGAGTTGCTCATCAGGATTTGTGGAGGAGGAAAGGGAAGTAAAGAAATTTGTGTATGATGCTGGGCACTTCACATACGTTAGCTTATTTAATCCCCTTTAATAACTCTCCTCTGATTCACTGAAGAGAAAACTGAAGGTTAGAGAAATTAAATAACCTATCCAGGATCCTATAATTAACAAGTTGAAGAGGCTAACTTAGAACCCAGCTCTCTAAATCCTTTGACCTTTTCCCTATACCTGTGAGGTTCTCAAATGCTTGTCCAAGCCTGTCTTGGAATTATCTGTGGTGATTTTTATACAAAAATTCTTAGAATTCAATCCCCAGAGATTAAGATCTCATAAATCTGGGTTGGAGTCAAGGACTTAGGTTATCTATTAAGTTTTTTTGTACCTGTGTATCTATCAGTTAGCATTTTATGCATAATAAACTAACCCCAAATTTAGAAATCTAATATAACCCTTTAACCATCTATTTGATTCTATGAGTAAGGAATTCTATGAGTAAGGTTCATGATTCTATGAGTAAGGAATTTGGGCTGGCCTGGGCTGGGTGGACCTTCAACTCTTCTTGACTAGACTCATGCAACTATGGTTAGTTGTCAAGTCAACTGAAAACTGGTTGGTTTAAGATGACTTTAACTGGAACAGTTGGGGTGGTAGCTTGGAGTTATGTACTCCAGAAAGAGCATATTCTTAACTTTAATCAATCAAGTGTGAACTCGTGAAAACAAGGCTTTTGGTGAGGCTACTTCAGTTAAGGGTAGCCCAGCTGAATCAGGATGGGTCTCAATTCTATCACTGAAGGCCTTACAGGGAAGATCACAGAGAAAGAGAGAGCCAGAGGGAGTAGCCAGAAGTTGAACATGGATGGAACCCAGAAGAGAAAGGAGAAGCCAGAAGAGGCCACTATGTATATTACTGCCATGTGACAGAAAAGCCAGGGACCAAGGATCTCTGGCAGCCAGCCCCAGAACACCAATCTTCTGGGAGAAAATATTGCTTTGATGATGCCTGGATTTTTTATTTCTTCTAGTCTTGAACCCATAAGCCAATAACTTCTTGTTTAAACCAACCCATTGCATGGTATTTGATTTAGCAGCCCAGGAAACTAAAGCAACTGTTCTCTCTTCTATTTGGTCTCATCTTCCAGAAGGCTAACCCAGGCCTTTTCACGTGGTAGCACTGTCAGGGGGTCCCAAGAATAGCAAGAGAGGACAAGTCCCAATGCACAAGCACTTTTCAACTATCTACATGCATTGCATTTGTTACTATTCCGTTGGCCAAAGCAAGCCAAACTGTCAAATCCAAACACAGTGCGAGAGGATTGCACAAGGACATGGACACAGGCAAGGGAATCATTGTGACTAGATTTGCCAACAATTCAACTACATATAGACATAGCCATAGTTATGGGCTTGAGGGAACGAGTATGGGTATAAATATGGATATAGATATTTACCAAACACACATAGACATAAAAAATTTAAACTACTGAAAGTTTGAAAATATTTCTCTGCTTTATTCAGCGCCTTCCATAATAATCCTACTCTCAAGAGGTCACCACTTTTAACTATGCTTTCATCTGCAGGTGTATAGATTTTTGGAAGGTAGAAGATAAAATACATTTATTTCTCTTGACCTGAGAAAAAATCATTATAGGGACTAACTATTGCTTTATATCCCAAAAATATGGCTTAGTGTTATTTTCTAAGACTGGCTTAGTTGTTAGTTTTTTTCTAACTTTAAAATTTTTCACACATAAAACAAACAGTACATATATTTCAATCTATAATTACAGCATATAATTACAGGCTCTATTGTGCAGATTACTTTAATGGCAAGTAAATCTTCTATATACTAAATGCTATATATGGCAAACATATCTATATTTCCTCTGATGTTTGCAGGGAAAAAATGTCAGAATCAGATGCTTTCTTCAGTGGGGAGTAAGTAGAGAAGCATTGAAACCAAATAGGAAATTGTTATACTACAAACAAACAAATGAACAGATCCAAAAGGCATTAGTTTTCAAATACAAAATGCACAATTTTCAACCAATGAAAGTTGTCTTCATAATTTCTGAGGGAAGACCAAAAACTATGAAGGATTTCTAATAGTTTTTGGTCTCTAGGCATTTTATTGCTGTTTGACCTGACATTTTCTAATATTTTAAGTTTTGGAAATGTAAAAATATATATGCAAATACTTTATGCGTAAGGTAGCCTAAGTTAAATTGTTTCTTATAGATTTGTTATTGTTGTTATTCAGGTGGTGTCCTCTGTGCCACAATGATTACGCTGCTGAAACTTTCATGTGAATATACAGATATGTACACACACTTGTATAATGGACACACAAAGTCTCTCCCATAACTGTATCATGTGACCTTCACATTAACTTTCAAAACAAGAAAAACCTTTGAAGAAAATTTTCATCTGCTTTGGATTTCACACATCATTGTAAAATAGTAAACTACTTTTTGATTATGAAAAATTTAATGTCTTTAATCAAATTAGAGAAAATATTGAACAGGAAAATTTTACAATGTTGAACTAAGGAACATTTTCATGACTATGTAATAAAATGGAAGAATTAGAAGATATAGTCTATTCCTAATCTTTTCATGATAATCTCTATTGGTTATTCATTCAATTTTCTTTCTCCAGCACACTTTCTCTCACCCTGCCACCATGCCTTCCCAAAATGTGTGTGTGTTTCTACACATGTATTTCCACACTTGGCTTCCAATAGTTTTTATTTGTACATTTCAGCTCAGGAGACAAGTAATTATTTACAACAATTGATTTTAAATATATTTTGCACTTTTAAGAGTGTGTACTTAAAAAGCAATTTGGTTCATTTCTCTGGAAATAGTGTTTCTTACTTGAAAAACATCTCCCTTCAGTCTGAGATTGTTAGTAAATCAAGACCTATTGACTTAAAAAATTCAACTGTTTGAATTTTTTTTGGGGGGGTGCATGGTCCGGGAATCGAACCCGGATCTCCCACGTGAGAGGTGAGACTTCTACCACTGAACCACCCGTGCACCCACTATTTGACTTTAATGCTGGGTTTTTAAAATAAGTTTATTTTTTACACCTCTCTTACACCAAAGAGAGGGTTAACAATATACCTAAGCAAATAGGAGAGTCTTCTTATGCTAAAGACAAAGAGTTAAAAGAAAATCCCTCAACATGTACTTGATCAAATATTTAGAATAAAATTGGTACATGTGATTCCTGCACTTTGGAATTTCATAGTTATAGATACCAGGGATCCCGAAAGAGTCTCTTTCCTGTCTCTTAACAGACTGCTTAGCATTAATAGAAACCCACAGCCAGCCAGGGAGGGATAGCACTGACAGAACCATGCTTACTGTGTCAGAGGCAGCTGATTAGGGTAACACCATCTTAACATTAAGCCTGCTACGCCAGGCTTTGCACAGATGACTTTCCAAAACTCACAGCATTTACCAGTGACATCTACAAACTACAGTATGTATTAGTAATAGCCAAATGTAGGCTGCCTTAGCTGCTTGTGCAATGCATGTTAATTAACAGATTTCTGAAAGCGGATTTCTCTCAAATTTCATTTTGAAAAGCAAGAATATAAGCAATTTGAAGTTATTTAAAGTTTATTGTCCATGGTAAACTTAGTTTTCTTGAATTTTGTATTTGGCTTATTTTAATATGAAAGAATCCTAAAGGGAATCTCAGAAATCAATGGAGAAATTGAACAGGAAAATCCCCAGTTTCCTATTACTGAGATGCATAGCTTTGAAGGGAATTGTGAGACTGTTTGTTCTGCTCTTTCATGTCACAGTCAAGGGGACTGAGGTTCAGACGTATTGAAGCTTGAGAACAGCAGAGCCAGGATTAGAACCTAGATCTCCTGCACCAGTCTAGGGTGCTTTCCATTCTACTACCCTACCTGCCTTACATCTTTTTAGAAAATTCCATATGGGAGACCCGGGTTCGATTCCTAGACCATGCACAGCCCCCCCCCCCCCCCAAAAAAAATCCACATACTGGAACATAGTCCTCTGGATGCAAAGCAGTTGGGAATCTGTTGAGGAAGAAGGGAACAGGATTGCAACAGCAGCAAGTTTTATGGTGCCCATAAAAAAAAAAAAATCAGATTCAGTGGAAACAAAATTCTCTGTAGAAAATATGCCGTGTTGGTAAAGAGTAGCAATGACTTTATCACTCATTTTTCACTTGTCTACTAAACAAGTGTGTGGTCCTTGCATTTATATTCTTTAGATCACTTAGGCTCCAATTTTTTCTCACAATGCATAACTTATGAATAATGATGCATTTCAATAAAAAATAATCTGTCAAAACCGCATTATCAATTTGTTATGTAATAATCAAATTACCAACTTAGCCTGATAGACTCGCTTGCTTGTTATTTTAGCTGAAATATTCTTTCCCTGTCACTATAGAGTTTTGGCTTCAAACTTGGGTCACTTGGGACTGGCTGAATCATGACTCCCCAGCATGTGAAATACCCACTGAAAGTTTATTTTCTGAAAGTACATTCACTCTCCATACCTTATGGAATAGTTTCACATACTGATAGCGTGGGTTGATGTTAACCACCTGCATCCTAGTGATCCAACAGAAGAAATGGCTGCTTCCCAGAAGCTTCCAGAAATACCCATAAACACTACTGCTACCAATCATTTCTTGCTGGCAGCATAAAAAGCTGAATTAGATGTCTCACAAGCAGGAATTCCAAAGGTTGCTTTTCATTAAAGCCACTTTTCCTCTCAGCTAGCAAATGTCACTGCATTGAAATGTGGACCTTTTCGTCAGGTATTCATTTAACCTGAAAACGCAGAGAGAGAAACTGACAGGTTAGTGTGGCATGGATCGGATGTATTTGCTGATGAATGGAAGGTTGTGTTAAGTGGCAATGCCTATGATTTGAAATCATTCCAAGTTTTTGAAGGGAAGATGGACTGTAGCCTCTGCATATTGGAATTTCAAACTGAAAACCACTTATATAACTTTAAATTCATTTGTTATCATGAAGAAACAGATGCAGTCATGGAGAAAGCCAATACTAAGTGTGGATTTCAAAAGCTCATTCAACAGCAGCCAGCACCTAGGTGTTGTGAGGGTATAAAAAGGTCTCAAGTTATAGTTCCTGACCTACAAGTTGTGCAAAGTATAGTGAGGGACAGTCATACAACATGTGGTATCACATGAAGGGGTAGAATAAAGGGTTATAGAAATTCAGAGGAGGGGTTATCCCTCCTAGCTGGCCAGACTATGGAAATCTCCATGGAGAAGGTAGTGTCTAAGCTAGGTTTCCCTTGGCCAGAATGTATAAGTTAGGAATCTGATGTTATAACAGAAAACACAACTCAAAATAGCTTGAACAACAAAGGTAATTAATTGACTCAAGACACAGAAGTCCTGAGTTAGGGCCTCCCTCAAGGTAATCGCATCTAGGGTTCAGCATCACACTGAGGAATTTCCTCCATTATCCTTCACTGCTTTCCCCAGTGCTGACTTTGTTCTAAGGTTGATTGGTTGATGACTGACAGCAGCAGATGGTACTGTCATTATCCCTTTGTGCCTAGGACAGAGAGCACTTTTGCCTCAGCATTCCAAGGAAGAGACCTCAATTCCTATCAAATGAATGGCTTAAGTAGCATGTCCGCTGGTGGACTGATGACCAGGGGTCAAAGGAATATAGCATCCTGGTTGGTTTTAATCAACCAGGATCTATCCCTGGTACTGGATAGAGGCATCAACTTTCTAAAGTGGGAGATGGGTAATTAGGCATAACTCTGGGCACTAATAAGAAGGTGCAGGGTGGAAAAGAATGCCAGAGAGATAATCAACAATAGGAGAAAACGGCATATTAGAGAAGGTGGAAGTAGCAACAGAGGTTTGAGACTGAGAAGAGCAACCTGAGTTTGAGAACTAGTGAACATTCTAGTTTCACTGCATAAAGAAGGGAGCAGCTCTTCTGTGCCCACCTTTACCTGGAGTATGACTTACTTTCAGGCCTTTGATTTCCTCTTCCACAAACTCTCAGACCAGGGATCGTCATGCTGTATTTCTTAATGCATTCACTGGAAAGACTCCAGAGGATTTGCAAATATCATGCAATTATGTACAAAATTGGATGTGTCTGCACATTTTTCTAGGGCAAGAGATCTTTATTCACATTCAGAAAGGGGCAGATGATTCTGGATAGGTTAAATGTCACAAGCCAAAGAAAGGTCACTTACATCTGGAAACAGTTAGAAGGCTGAGAGCCTGAGACTTCCTTGCTGCTCTTCCAGTGTGATTTACCCTGGTCCCTGCCCACCTGTATCCTAGACTCATATAGATGTCTCTTTCTTCCTACCTCTACACACTTCTACAGAGCTGAACTAAAATCTACTTGATACTTCCATATCATCTGACTTTTAAGCCAATGGAGAAAGAAAAGATTGTCAAATAAATGAAGTGGGATATTTAGCTAATCATTTCGAAAAGATAGGTTTTGCAATTTCTATATGAAGATAATAGATTCCAGGGATGCAAGAGTAGTTCAGTGGTAGAATTATCACCTTCCATGGAGAAGACCTGGGTTTGTTTCCTGGCTGATGCACTTGCCCCCCTTTCCCCCCAAATAATAGATTCCATATGTTGTAAGAGAATAAAAGTAGAAAGTTTTATAAAAACATGCTAGAACAAGTTGACCAAGACTGGCAGCTTAAGGCACTCCAGGATCTCATTCCCCAACAGGATCTTTGAACAAGTAACAAAAACTGTCAGAACCGTCTTCTGCAGAACTCCAGAAAGTGCCAAATTGAGAAAATGCAGCTTTAAAAACGCAGTAAGAGAAACTCCTGGTGCCCTTGCTGTCTCTCCTCCCACCCCCTACTTGGAGTATGGAGCCAGAAAGCACCCCATTGTGTGTCCCTGGCCCTGTTCTGGAGAGGGAAGAATATGTCTATATCCATACTAGAGTGCCTGTATGTCCATACCAATCTATTGGGTGATAGTCTGAAAGACTGAACCAGAAACTCTTCTCTGACTTGCCATCCCAGAATTTTCCCTGCAGGAAGAAGCAGCTTGCAGACAGCTAAAGCAATGTAAGAAACAATTAAGTCAAATGGGCAAATGATTACCTGCTTACAGACAATCTATAGGGTACCTGGAAAGGGGAGGAAGTCTAATACATAGAAAGTAGAGGGAGTACTGGAATTTCTGTAGATAGGGATTCCCTAAGGCCATAAGCAATCACAAACCCAGAACACAACTAAGGTGCTGAAAAGACAGAGAAGATTTTACACTTCATTTTCATCTTGGGGTGATATTCTTGAGATGTGGGCTAAACTCAGAAGGAGAGCACAAGCCAACTCAGTTGTTACAAAGACTGTGAAAGGTGACATTTTGTGGGGGGGGGGGGTGGTGTTGCATTGGTTAGTTTGATTTTGTTCGTTTCTGGCACTCAAGGAAATTTCTGTCATATCACTAGCAGGATAAAAACATAAGAAATACATAGCTCAGGGACTAAACCCCACTTTAAAATATTTTTAAAAGTGTGCAACAAAATATTGCAAAATAAATAAAGAAATAGGAAATGATGGCCCATTGAAAGAAACAAATAAAAAGTCCAAAAACCATCAACAAAGAAGACCTGACTATGGTCATACTATACAAAGACTTTAAAAAATAATCCTAAATATGCTCAAGGAGACAAAAACACAGAGAAAGAACTAAAGGATATCAGGAAAGCTATGAATAAACAATTTAAGAATTGCCATAAAGAGACAGAAATTTTAAAAAGAAATCAAACAGAAATACTCTAGTTGAAGATCACAATAATAGAAATGAAAAATTCCCTAGAAGGTGTCAACAACTGATTAGAGCTAGTAGAAGAAAGAATCAGTGACTTCAAAGACGAGATAATTGAAATTATTCAAGCTGAGGAGCAGAAGGAAAAATAATGGAAAAAAAAAAAGAACAGAGCCTAAGACCCCTGTGGGACACCATCAAGTCTATCAATAAATGCATTATTGGAGTCCTAGAAGGAGAAGAAAGAAAGAAAGGGGCAGAAGGAATATCCAAGAAATAATGGCAGAAAACTTGCTGAAATTAATGAAAGACATGAATATATACATTCAAGAAGCCCAACGAACCCCAAACAGGAAAAACTTAAAAAGAACCCCACCAAGACACATACTAGTCAAATTTAAATGCCAAGGAAAAGGTGAATTCTTAAAGCTGCCAAAGAAAAGTAGCATGTTGTATACAAGCAAGTCCCAATAAAATTATATGCCTATTATAAATCAGAAACTATGGAGGCAAGAAGGCAGAGGGATGAAATATTTCAATTGCTGAAAGAAAATAATTGCCAATCAGAAATTCTATATCTGACAAACCTGTTTTTCAACAATGAGGAAGAAATTCAGACATTCCAAGATAAACAAAAGCTGAGGGAGTTTGTCACCAGAAGGAAGGAAATAACAAAAAATTAGAGAGAAAATAAATGAAATAAAAAAATTAAAAAACAATAGCGAGAATCCATAAAACCAAAAGTTAGTCCTTTGAAAAGATGAATAAAATTGAGAGATATTTAAATAAATTGACAAAGAAAAATAGAAGGCACAGATAAGCAGAATAAGAAGTGAAAGGGGGTCATTACTAGCAACACCACATAGATAAAAGAATTAGAATAAGATACTACAAACAAACTCCATGCCAAGAAGTCAGATGAAATGGACTTAGATGAAATGGACAAATTTTAGAAACATGCGCTGTGCTTACACAGGAAAGAAATTTAAGAGAAAATTCCATTTACAATAGCACCCAAAGGAATCAAATATCTAGGAATAACTTTAACTAAGAATGTAAAGAACTTATACACAGGAAACTATAAAACATTGCTGAAAGAAATTAAAGAAAACCTAAATAAATGGAAGGATATTCTGAGTTCAGGGATTGGAAGACTAAATGTTGTTAAGATGCCAATTCTAACCAAAGCAATTTACAGATTCAATGCAGTACCAATCAACAGCCTTCTTTGCGGAAATGAAAAGACAATCACCAAATTTATATGGAAGGATAAAGGCTCCCCGATAGCCAAAACCATCTTGAAAAAGAAGAACAAAGTTGAAAAACTCACATTCCCAATTTTAAAACTTATTACTAAGCTACAGTAATTAAAACAGTATAGTACCAGAACAAGGACAGACATGTATGGAATTGAACTGGCAGTTCAGAAATAAACCCTTATATCTATGACCAATTGATTTTTGACAAGGATATCAAGTCCACCCAATGGGAAAAGAACCATCTGTTCACCAAATGGTGCTGGGAAAACTGGGTATCCATATGCAAAAGAATGAAGGTTAACTCCTACTTCACAGCATACACAAAAATTAACTGAAAATGGATTAAAGCCCTACATAGAAGAATCAAAGCCATAAAAGTCCTGGAAGAAAAAATAGGGATCCATTTTAGGACCCTGTGTTAGGCAATGGTTTCTTAGACTTTCCACCAAATCACAAGCAATGAAAGAAAAAATAGATAAATGGGACTTCATCAAAATGAAAAACTTTTGTGCATCTAAGAACTTCATCATAAAAGTAAGAAGAGAACCTACATAATAGGAGACAATATTTGGAAACCACGTATCCAATAAGGGTTAAATATCCAGACATGATAAAGAAATCCTACAACTCAACCACAACAAAAAAGTCAAACAACTCAATTAAAAAGTGGACAAAATACTTGCAGAAACATTTTTCCAACAAAAATATACAAATGGCCAAAAGCACATAAAAAGATCCTCAACTTCATTAGTCATTAGGGAGATGCAAATTAAAACCACAATTAGATACTAGTTTATACCCACTAGAATGACTACTATTAAAAATGGAAAATGGTCATTGTTAGAGAGGATGTGGAGAAATAGGAAAACTTGCTCATTGTTGGTGGGAATGTAAAATAGTGTAGCCATGTGGTGATTCTGTAGAAAGTTACATATTGAATTACCATATGCTCCAGCAGTCCTGTTTCTAGGGATTGAAAGCAGGGACACAGCAGACATTTGCACACCAGTGATCATAGTGGCATTGCTCACAATTGCCAAAAGATGGAAGCAAACCAATCATCCATCAATGAGTAAAAAGAATCTGGCATGTATACACACAATGGAAAATAGTCAACCAGAAAAAGGAATGAGGTTTTTATACATGTGATAACATGATGAACTCTGATGACATCAGTTTGAGTGAAATAAGCCCAATACAAAAGGACAAATATTGCATGATCTCCCTGATATGAAATAATTAGAATAAGCAAATTTATAGAGTCAGAAACTAGAATACAGGTAACCAGAGTCCAGGGTCGGGGTATGGAATAGGGAATTGATGCTTAATTGGTATAGAGTTTCTGTTTGAGGTGATGGAAAAGTTTTGGTAACTGATAATGATGATGGTAGTCAAAATTGTGAATGTAATTGCCACCATGAATTATATATTTGAATGTGGGTAAAAGGGAAAATTTTAGGTTGTGTATATATTACTAGAATAGAAATTTAAAAGAAAACCATAAAACTGTGTAACACAGTGAACCCTAATGTTAAGTAGGAATTATAGTTGATAAAATAATTATTATAATATTGTTTTGTCAACTTTTACAAAGTTACCACAGTAATTAATATAAGGTGTTAATAATAGGGAAAACTGTGTGTCTGATGGGGGGGGTATTTGGGATCTCTGTATTTTCTGGGTTATTTTTCTGTAAACTTACAACTTATCTAATAAAATAAATTAATTGTAAAGCAGAGAAAGCTATACTTGAATAACGACATAATTTTAAAATATGAAAGGAATTTCTTAACATTAGCTCAAGGGCAGCTATCTTGAAAGAAAATTATGTAAGGATTAATAGCCTCTGAAATAAAAAAGTAGCATAAAAGCTTAAAAGAAAAAAAACTGGGAAAAATATATGAAATGTGTGACAAAGGATTAATATGCTTAATCTATTAAAAATCATTATAAATCAATAAGAAAAAGAAGAATTATCTAAAAGACAAATGGACTAAGGATATGAACAGTTCACGGAAGATGAATTACAAATTGCTAATAAAAATGTGAAAAACTTCCAATTGTATTTATGATAGAAGTGAGTAAAATGAAGAGTAAGATTTTTCTTCAAAATTTTAAAATCAGCAAAGAAAAACTACAGAGACATGAATTCAGGTGTATTCTACTAATGTAGTTTAAATTAGTCCCACATTTTTAATGAGTGACTTGCAATTTGTATCAAAAGCTCTCAAATGCATACTCTTTCCGATTTAGCACTTTTTTATCCACATGCAAAAGAATGAAGGTGGCAATTTTGCCTAATAAAATTGTCAGTCATATTAGTAAAGATGTGAGTTCAAGGATATTTATTATAATGCTCTTTATCGTAATGAAAAAAGGAAACATCCCATTTTTTAACAACAGATCATTTGCTGAAGAAATGATGGCCTATTTTTACAATCAAATGCTGTACTGTTACAAATAATTTTGAAGAAAAGTATATATAGACATATGTGATGGTTCAAAGCAGTATGTACTCCAGAAAAGATGATATTCCTAAAGCCAATCCATTCCTGTGGGATAGACGTATTGATTAGGTTATTTCAGTTGAAGTGTGCCCTGGACGAGTCTTAGTCCTTTTACTGGAGTCCTTTCTAAGAGGATAAAAGACAGAAGACATGGAAAAAAAGTCAGAGAAGATCAGAGAGAAAAGCCAGAGAAACTGAGAGAAGACATACAGAAAACAGAGAAAGAACTCAGAAATGAAGAAGACACTGAAGTCAGAAGCTGGTCACAATGAAACCCAGAAGAGAAGGGAGAGACCAGCAGACCTTACCATGTGCCTGGCCACGTGACGGAGTTGCTGAGGATCGCCAGTAGCCAGTCTTTGGGGAGAAAGAATGGCCTGTTGATGCCTTGATTTGGAAATTTTCCTGACCTCAGAACTGTAAACTTGTAAGTTAATAAATTCCCATTGTAAAAGCCAACCCATTTTTGGTATATTGCATTTTGGCAGCTTTAGTGTATTAAAACAACACACAAAGATACTAACAAAATATTATTAAGTGAAAAATGCAGGATATAAAATAGAAATTACACTATGATTTCACCCATATATTTACCTAAAGATGTATGAAAATGATCATTAGAACAGCACTGTCCAACAGAAATATTATGTGAATATTTATTTTCTATATAATTTTACATTTTTAGTAGCCACATTAAAAAAGTAAAAAGAAACTGATAGATAATTTTAATATACTTTATTATTAAATTTAGGCCTAAGAGTCACCCCTAAGAGAGCCTCTTTTGTTGCTCAGATGTGGCCTCTCTCTCCAACCAATACAACAAGCAAACTCACCACCCTTCCCCTGTCTATGTGGGAAATGACTCCCAGGGGTGTGGACCTTCCTGGCAACGTGGGACAGAAATCCTGGAATGAGCTGAGACTCAGCATCAAGGGATTGAGAAAAACCCTAGAATGAGCTGAGACTCAGCATCAAGGGATTGAGAAAACCTTCTTCACCAAAAGGGGTAAGAGTGAAATGAGACAAAGTGTCAATGGCTGAGAGATTCCAAACAGAGTCGAGAGGTTATCCTGGAGGTTATTCTTACGCATTAAGTAGATATCACCTTGTTGTTCAAGATGTAGTGGAGAGGCTGGAGGGAACTGCCTGAAAATGTAGAGCTGTGTTCCAGTAGCCATGTTTCTTGATGATGATTGAACAGTGATATAGCTTTCACAATGTGACTCTGTGATTGTGAAAACCTTGTGTCTGATGCTCCTTTTATCTACCATGTCAACAGACGAGTAGAACATATGGAATAAAAATAAATAATAGGGGAACAAATGTTAAAATAAATTTAGTTTGAAATGCTAGTGATAAATGAAAGCGAGGGGTTAGGGATATGGTATGTATAATCTTTATTTTTTCCCTGTTATCACTTTATTTCTTTTTCTGTTGTCTTTTTATTTCTTTTTCTGAATTGATGCAAATGTTCTAAGAAATGATGAACATGCAACTATGTGATGATATTGAGAATTACTGATTATATATGTAGAATGGAATGATATGTTAATGTTTGTTTGTTCTTAATTTTTTAATTAATACATAAATTGATTTTAAAAAGTAAAAAGAAACTGATAGTTAATTTAATATACTTTATTATTAAATTTAAATTAATTAAATTTAAATTATTAAACATATTAAAATACAATATGTTTTATTTAACTCATATACCCCCAATATTATAATTTTAACATATAATCAATACAAAAGTCCCTAACATGGTTGTTTACATCCTTTATTTTCATCATTAATCTTTAAAATGTGATGTGTATTTTCCCCTGACAGCCCATCTCAACTTGGATCAGCCACACTGCACATGCTCAACAGCTGCAGGTGACTGGTGGCTGCTGATTTGAACAGCACAAATCTGTAATCCTATTCACCAAGATGTTAAGAGCAGTTGGAACAATCAGAGTCCTTTATGTTCTTTCTGTTATTCTGTGTTTTCTGGAATAATCATGGATTCCTTTTACTCCCAGGGCAGGCACTGGGAATCGAACCTGGCTCTCCAGCACAGCAAGTAAGAACTCTGCCACTGCGCTACCATTGCCCGCCCCAAGTATTCCTTTTTAAATAAGGAAAAATGACCCAAGAATCTTTTCCTTTTATGAGGGAGTAAAAGAATAATTTTAATATCAGATTGAGTAGAAGGAAAAGGGAGCTTTGAGCCTGCCCACTGTGTATACCCAGAGAATGAACAGAATATCTGAACTCCCCACAGGTATGCCTCAATGTACCATAATCCAATAGGATGCTTAGTTATTTTAGGGAAACTGGAATTTTGTTCACGTAAAAATACTGATAAACAAAATGGCTGTCACTTGAGCTTTGGAAGTCAGATCATTTCCTGTTAAGGATATCGAAGTAATTCTACAGAGGTGTTATCAAAAAACAAACAAAAAAATTAAAGCTTTCTTACTTGCGGATGTGGATCTTAAATGAAGAGTGTTTAGGAGAATCTTTAAAATATGCTTCATTTAAACCAGATTGGTGGCTGTAAGAGTTCCAGTGGAGGACATAAAAATAGAATTATCATTTGATTGCTATTTAAATTTTCAAATATATTTACATCAAGTAGAATTTGAGTGAGGAGATAGAAATAGCTTATTGTCATCATTAGGCCACCTTGCAGCTTAGTTAGGTGTTGATACCCAAGCCAGGGGAGCCCACGAGGAAGAACAGCTAAGCCCCCAAACTGACAGCATCCTTGTAAGGAAGGTTGTTTTGCCAAACTCTGAACCTACCAATTCATTTTACTGAACTCTCCCACCAGGTGGTAAACTCCAGGCCTCACACAGGGCCTCATGTGTGGCAGATACTCATTACTAATTCACTTAACAGTGCTATTTAGTGAATATCTGTTATGTGACAGGCCCAGTTCTGCTTGGGATACAACAGGGAAAATAACTAGACAAAAATCCCTACCTCGTGGAGCTACCGCCCTATCCTAGTGTAGGGAAGCAGACTGTAAAAAATAAATCATATACTAGAAAGTGATGATTGCAATGAAAAAAAAAAAAATGGAGCAGGGGAAAGAGGGTCCGGAGACCCTCTTTGAAGATTGAAAGAGGTCTCATTTTAAATGAAGCAATGAGAACAGGCGTCACTGAGAAAGTAACACTTGAGCAAAGATTCGAAAGAGGGAAAGGGATGGCCCTCTGGTTGTCTGGTGGAAGCTTGCTTTCTCAGCCTGGGGAGTTTGCGAAGAGGAGATCCATGGGACTAGAATGGAGTGAGGGAGCAGCAGGAAGGAGGTGAGGTCCACCAGGTGATGGGAGCTGGATCATGCAAGGCCTGCACTCCATTGTAAGGGCTCTGACCTTTTTTCTAAGATGGGAGATGGTGCCACTGGGGGGCTCCTGAGCTGAGGAGGAACATGAGTTGACATAGATTTTGAGGAGGTCACTCTAGCTTGAGGTAAGGGAGGTAGCAGAGAGATCATTTAGGAAGATATTAGAATGGTGCGAATATATTGTACGAATGAAGAAATGATCGAATGAGTGGCGATCACAAAATTAAGGCATTTTCAAGCTGTTATAAAAGATGCATCTCACTACAATCTCTATTCTATGACACATTCTATTACCAATTGTCACAGGCCAGCAAACTATAACCCATGGACCAAATCTGGCCCACTGTCTGTTTCTGCAAATAAAGGTTAATTGGAACAAAGTCATGCTCATTGCCTTAAACATTTTCTAAGGCCAATTTTGCACCACAATGGAAGAGTTGAGTAGTTGTGACAGAGACCCAATGGCCTGCAAAGCCTCAAGTATTTACTATCTGCCTCTTTACAGAAAAAGTTTGCTGACTTCTGACTTGGACCAAAGTCCTAGGAATTAGGAGTGTGAACTGAGAGGTCACCAAATACGGGGCTAATTCATGCTATCTTTCACAGGACACAGATTAGCAGGATAGTGCAGGAGAAGGAATGTAATAGATTCAACAAAAGAAGGGCAAATTACTAGTTAGGTATGGCATTTATTAGGCTATTAGTATAAATCGGCAATCTTCAAGACTGGCCTCCACCAAACCCCTTTTTCATCAAATATATTCTAGGAGGGAAAATTTGGAAGGTTTTTTTTGGTCCCATGGACACATATCTCTGATTTTAGGATAGATGATGATGGTAATTTGCATTAAATATTCTACAGTCCTTGCCAACAACGGAAGATAATAGATTTTCCACTCTTAAAAAATTCCACCTGGAGTCATTCTGTCTAAAAATTGGCTCCAGTTCCAGTCCAAGTCCTGTGGAAAGTGAAATGTCATCCTGAGATTTCTACCAAGTCTCCAGAGGTCACGTCTGTGGGATGACCTCTCACAGGGAACGCTTGCCTCTGCTGAACTAGGCCTGGCTTTGGCTCCCCTTCCCACCCATGTATCCTGTCCCCACTTTGTCTCATTCAACCATCTTTGACAATCACTCACTTTTGGATACTTGTACAAGACCTGTTGAGGAGGATGAGAAACTGAAAGTTGGGAGAGACAGGGAACTTGACAGTGCAGTTAATACCAATGACATAAATGAGAACACTGCAGGACCACAGATTCCCAAACTGTGCACCCTGGGGTGCTGCAGTGAGCTCACAGCTGTGTATGGGATATGTAAAATTTTCAAGGGAAATGAAGGGATAGTCAACATCTGCCCAGAACTGCACAAGGAACTAGTTCAAAGTAATTCACTGTTTCAACAGTAGATTGCGCCCCATTCCTTTCAATGAGGACTTATCCTTGTGAATTTGATGTTTTGCCCGGATGAAAAACAAGTACCCAGTGAAAATCAAAATGGAACAGGATGAGGTTGGTGGTGTCCAATAAGGCTTGAGAAGCTGTGAGATGCTCAGCGGCTGCACACATCCCGTTAGTAAGTAATAGCGATTACTTAGCAATAAAATGTTTTGTTTGAATTTGTATTTCTTTTCAAACTGCTATTGAGTGAGTAGGATTAAGCTGTTTGGACTTACTACACAGTACGGGAAAATGCTAGGCATTTCTTTTGGCCTAAGAGGCACCATGAAAAAAATTAACAGCGACAGTAATGGTGCTATGACCCAAGAAAGTTTGGGGACTGCTGGTAACTGTTCACTCCATTGAAAAAGTCTTTGGGCCATTTCTGTCATTTCAGGTACCAGCCACTGGCCCAAGGACTCGGCATTACATTCTCTCCTCTCCTCTCTGTCCCTATTCCCCAATTCCTATTTGTTGAGGGCAGAATTCTGCAGTCATCTTTTTCCTTTCCTTGCCTTTCCTAGACCATGCCCTCAGGGTGTTCCCTTACACCCTCAAAAAACTTATCAAAGTATTATCCTAAACAAAGACAATTTCCTCTCTAAAACAAATTCTTGTACCAATAGATTTTGTTTAATTGTTTATTTTCTTTTACTGTTCTATAAATTGTTGTGATTCTGCAGAAGAGCCCATGTATGGCAAAGCACCAGGCACTCACTCCACAAGGAGAAAGGCCAAGTGAAAAGCAAGGTTGGTGAATAATGGAAGAGGAAAGGGCCTAAGAAAAAGTTGCCTGGTTCACATTTTAACCTTGAAAACAGCCTATGTCACCAAACACATTCAAATCCAAACAGAGAACATATATCAGAGATGCAATCTTGTCCCTTATCTCTTCAAAGTTTGCCTACACTTAAAAGGCAGGATTTTACATCATTTTGATGCTTTGCTTCCCCCCCTGCAATTAAATATATTGGTAAAGTGGTGCAGGCAAAACAAGCAGATTTATCTGTTTCTCAAACCATCCCTCCAAAATTAAAGGATTTTTCCTGGATCAGCATCTTTGGGCTTTAAATGTACACACCACCCACTTCTTTCCTTGTGTTATTCTTTGTTCTATTCTTATTTAAGAAGATCATTACACAACATTGACAACCTTGGGAGCAAAAAAAAAAAGAAAAGAAAAGAAATTCTTTTATGATAGCAAATCTGATCTGCCATTTATGAAAGCTCTGTGTGCATCATTTGCTCTGAGGTCTGATTAATGAAACTATTTGTGTTCTCTCCACCTCTGTCTCACCATGGCATTAGCCTCTTCCATAGCCAACACTGTCTAATGGCTGACAGAATGATAGACACACAAAATCATTCCTTATTATAATAGAAATCTCTCACCACAGCGGGTTTTCTGTAGTCACTTGGACACATCTCTGGCCATAAGCCTCCCTTAAAATGCTTCCCACCCCACCCCCACCCCCCATTCCTGCTTTGCATTGCAAGTACCACCTGTTCCCCTGTTACTGAGTATTTTGTTAATTTGTTTTAATCTCCCAGGCAACCAGGATCTCTGCTCTCTTATAAAGACTTATATAACACTTTGAGAAGGCATTTTTCATACCCTCAAAGTAAAGGTAAGGCGGCATATGGCATTCTTGGTGCTTTGGTTGACAATGTCTACTTGGAATTCTTCCTTATTCACCATAATGAAGGAAGGACCCAGTTTTTTTTGAAATTTCAGGTGTAGAGTCTCACTTAATTTTCTAATAGGTACAGTGATCATAATTTAATCTCAACCAAGCACTTAAAAAAAAATAAATTTTATTTACACACACTATATCTACCAAATATATATGCCCCCTTCTTCCTATCCCCATTCCCTGGTGACCCCTAATCTACTTTCTGTCTCTGCAGATTTGCTATTTCTAGGTGTCTTATAAGTGATTTCACACATTATTAATGTTTATGTGCTTTGCTTATTTCACTGAACATAATGTTTTCAAGGTTCTTCCATGTTGCAGCACATCTCAGAACTTCATTCTTCCTTAGAGCTGAATAACGTTCCATCGTGTATATTTAACACATTTTATTTATCCATTCATTTGCTGATGGACACTTGGATTATTTCCACCTTTTGGCCATTGTGAATGCTGCTGCTATAAACATTGGTGTACAATTAGCTATTTGAGACCCTGTTGTCACTTTCTTTGGCTCTATACCTAGAAGAGGAATTCCCAGGTTATATGGTGACTCTATATGTAACTTTTTGAGGAACTGCCATATTGCTTTCCATAGTGACTGCAAATTTTACATTCCTACCAAAAATACACTAGAGTTCCAATTTCTCTGTGTCCTCACCAACACTTATTTTTTATATGAAAACATATTAGCCATCCTTGTGGGTGTGAAATGGTATCTCATTGTGGTTTTGATTTGCATTTCCTAAATGACTAATGATGTCAAGAATCTTTTTATATGCTTATCGGCCACTTGTATATCTTCTTTGGAAAACTGCCCATTCAAGTCATCTGCCCATATTCCAATAGGTTAGCTAAGCATTTTCTGATGACTCCTACAGCTCCAAGCACTGGACTAAGTACTTATGGTATTTGGTCTTCAAATATAGGTGTCATCCATTCAGGGGTGAAAGTCTCCGTGGGTGACATGGGAGATGACTACCCAGGGATGAATCCAGACCTGGTACTGTGGAATCAACAATTCCATCCTGACCAAAAGGGGGAAAAGAAGTGTAATTTATAAAGTATCAGTGGCAGAGAGAGTTCAAATAGAGTTGAGAGACCACTCTGGAGGTTGCTCTTATGCAAGCTTCAGGTCGACCTTGCTACCTATCATAACCTGCCAACCCCTAACCAGGACCATTCCAGCCAATCCTAAAGAACACCTAGGGCAATATGTAAGACTCCACAAGGGTTCCAGGCACTAGAGCAACTTTCCAGAAACCTACAACCTCCAGATGGCTCCCTGTTTCCAGATAAGTACTGAAACCTAGCCCAGCCTCTTCAGAACATCAGATAGTTCCATCTCCCTACCCCATCTTAGTGACAGACCCCTCCAATATCAAAAATTTAGAATTGCCACAGCCCAAACAACCCTAAAGAGAGGTATGGAAAGATCAAAGGTGATGGTGGAGTTATACATAGAAGATAGGATTTAACAAATGAATGTGAATGCTGAATCATTAAATTGATATCTCTTTTAGTCTTTAGAGCAGCCAGAAGTAAATACCTAAAATTGTGAAATTGTAAACATGTCAAAGTCTG
Source organism: Tamandua tetradactyla (assembly GCF_023851605.1). Classification (NCBI taxonomy): domain Eukaryota; kingdom Metazoa; phylum Chordata; class Mammalia; order Pilosa; family Myrmecophagidae; genus Tamandua; species Tamandua tetradactyla. The sequence goes on along the minus strand of NC_135341.1, from coordinate 46,438,623 downwards.
AAACATATTCCACAACTAATTGTGGTGCTGTGCTTTGAAATTTAAAGCTTTTTTGTATATATGTTATTTTTCACAAAAAAAGAAGGAAAAAAAGGTCAATTGTGATGATAAAAAAATATTTAAGCCTTCTAGCCTCCTAAATTTTGGAGCAGCCAGAAGGAAACATCTGAGAAGATCATATGGTAGCCCATGACAAACTGTGGGATGTGTCCTGTAGCCACTTGTTGAAGAGGGCTTTGAAAACTATTGCTTTGTATATATGTTATACTATACAATAAAAAAAAGTTTAAAAAAATTACAGCTGTCATCAATTCCTTCTCTTCCTAAATATGTACACACACACACACACACACACACACACACACACACACACACACACCCCAATACTCACTTTAAGAGATGGTGCTTATTTCCCCTCTTCTTGAATCTTGGCTGGCCCTTGGAGTTGCTTTAACCGCTATGATGTAGTAGAAATGCCACTGTGCCAATTCCAAGTCTAGTCTTTAAGATATCTGGCAATTTCTGCTTTCTTTCTTTGGACTTGGCTGCCAAATGAAAAGTCCAACTATTCTGAGACTATCATACTTTAAGAAAGCCCAAGTTACCATATGGACAGGGCAAAGAGAGAGAGAGCTGCTTGGCTGGCCCCGAACTCTTTCAGCCATCCCAAATGGGATGTCAGAGAGATGAGTGAAAAAGTGACCTTGAATGTTTCAGCTCCAACATATACCACATGGAGCAGAAGAACCACCTAGCTGAGCCTAGCCAAGATTGCAGAATTGTGAGAAATGGTAAACTGTTGTTTTAAGCCACTAAGTTTTGGAATGGTTTGCTATGTAGTAATAGATAATTAAAACAACCCTGTGAGGTATTATAACAACCCTGTGAGGTATTATATCCATTTCACAAATGAAGAAATTGAAGCTTTGAGAGTTACATAACCCACCTAAGGTCATACTGTTAGTAAATGCCAGAGCTGGGACGTGATCCCAGGCCTGCCTGTTTCCGAAGTCTGATCACAACCAAAGTATGCTCATGCTGCACTACAGAGAATAAAAACTCTCAGATATTATGGTATATGATAAAGGTCACCTGGTGCCCTCTGTTCAAAGGAAGCTGTTAAAATGCTTGGATTAACAGGTGCCCACAGCCCTCCCCCTTCATGATTCCTTAAAAGAAGCCCCCATGTCAGACCTTTTATAAATATGGATAGAGGCCATGTGATCCATGTCTGGGAATGACAGCTGCTGTCAGGGACTTAGAGGACAAGAGGACGGCCGAGAAAGGAAGTAGCATTTGTTGAATAGCTATCATGTGCCACTTGCTGTACATGAACTGACTGATGTAATCCCCAGGCAACCTAATAAGGACGACATAATTATCTGAGTTTTACAAATCAAGAATCTGAGAGGCAGAGGGGTTAAAGCGCTTGCTCAAGGTAACCTAGAAGCAAATATCAAAGGTGAGATTTGACCTCAAGCCTGTCCTGTCTCAAAGTCAGCAATCTTTCCGGTCTAATAATAAGCAAGACCTGTATGTGTACCAAATGTATGACACTGTGATTTTTAAGTATTCGAAGTGAGTGGTCCCATTTTTCAGTTTTATTTTTAACAATTTAGCTTTTCCAAAGTCAAAAGCTAACCCGGGGATAAAAACAGAGAGAAATAAACCAACATGCTTCAAATAAAGAAAAATAAATCTAATTAAAATGAAAAAACTGCATGAGGAAAACAAAGCAAAACAAAAACTCTGGAGTGCAGCCTCCTGAAAAACCTAGTGTTGGGAGGAATGCTGCAGAGGGCTTGACTTTCAACAAGAGGACTGATCCTAGCAACAAGGCCCAAGCCAGCTGCCATGCTCCCCAGGATTTGGGCTTGACCCGAATGATCACGGTTTATTGCTCTATATAGGCCCCACCTAGTGCACAGACAGCTAGCTGCGATGGGGGGATTGCTAAGAAAGCTTTACATATATTGAGAAGCCACCAAGGGCACAATATAGCCCCTCCAAGGTACTTGAGCAGATTTTGGATTCCCCCCAGCATCTATGGAGTCGCCTGCAGTTTCTTCCCAACTGGCAGCTGGCATCCGGGGGTTTGGTCTGTCTACTTTTGTGAAGACATACTGTTGAGCTTATGTATGGCATGGGAGCACGTTTACACTCACACACGTGCACCAAGCACATGCACACACATGTGTGTACACTTACACTCATACATGTGCATTTATTCATACATACGCATCCATACACACCACACACACCTAGCAAGCCTCATAGCACGTGGCCTCTGTGAGCAAGCCAAGCACTGTTCTATCTTCCTTTGGGCTTCCTAGTTACTTAGGAGTCAGTCTGGACAGCTTGCACTCATTCTCTCTCTCTCTCTCTCAGAATATACCCCATCTTTGAGACATAAGCTTGTGGGGACCAGCCAAGTGTTGCCTGTGTCTTGCGTGGGTTGTACTGAAGACACATGCAATCTGCCAATTTGTACATGCACGTTCCTCCCCCCTGCCTGCCTTTCCAGCACACAAAGTGAGCAGGCTTCTTTGAAATGCATCCCCCTCACTCACACCCACAGCAGGAGTGGAGCTCTGGGTCTGTGGCCTGCCCTGCATCCCTAGGCTTGCCTTGGGAAGGGAAGTGTGACCAGCCACCCATGGGGTGTGTCTGCCCCTGCTCCTTGACGTGTTTCCTCTCTGGCTTCTGGCTTCCTCTCACTGCAAGAAGGAGGCTACAGCAGGGGTTCTGGAGGGGTTGTCCCACCTCTGACATTCTAAGACCAGAGAGTCTTTTATTATCAAAAGCCAATTTATGGGGAGGACAATCCTTTCCCTCCAGTACTTAAAGTCTCAGTCTTGCAATCCTTCTTGGGGCCCTCCCTGGGAAGGAGTCATGCATGAGTGTGTCTATGAGCTTATGTGGGCTTTACTTTCCATACACAGGATTATCTGGGCTATTTACATATAGGAGTTAGGCAGACACATATGTTGGACTGGCTTAGTGATTGGACACATGGCTGGCCCCCTCTCTTTTTTGCCAAGTAATTGCAGCATCATGCTCACCCTAAGAATGATTCTTTTATTAAAAAGTGAAGAAGAAGAAAGGAAACCTTATTAACCCATCCACACATGCCAGTGGAGCTGCTATAGAAGCAGGCAAATTAACAGCCTCATTTTGTAATTTTGTTTAAAGCAAAGCAGAAATAAGCTCCCCTGACTCCCCTGCCACCCATCTCTCTGTCTCATAAGTGCTTCAGGAAGCTTTGGACAACTGGGTATATGAGAAGCTGACAAAAATACTTTTGGAGCTATGAAGTCATCTGTCACACCACGAGGAGGATTGAATCTAATGCTCCCAGATTCCTGACCATACACCATACCATATCTTGCTTGTTCCTCTACACACCCAGTGATTAGATCATGTTTACTGTCCTCTTCACAGCTGCTTGATACTGGTCTGTGAATCTATCTGAGGAGGTCCCTTGGTCATCACTGCAAAGGAAGGCTCAGGGTTATGGCTGAACGGGCAGGTGCAATTTCTCAGATAGAAAAGATAATGTATAGAAGCCAGAGGACATGTGATTGGGGGTCAGGAGAGTGACTTTGGTGAGTCATGCAATCTTTCTGAGCCTCGGTTTTTTCATTTGAAATATGGGAATAAATGCATACATCTGCCTTCCCTGAATCACAGGGTTATTTTAGGGCTCAGATGAAATAAGGGAGACAAAAGCAGTATGTGGGTTTGAATTGCTACAGAACTATGAGGTGCTACAGAAATATTTGGCCCATTTCATCACAAGAAGAAGTCTCAAGGTAAACATGGAGGAGAGTTTGCCTCTTTCAGCTCAGCTCGGAGTTATTCTTTTAAGGGCCCTTGTTGTTTTGCTCCTTCCTGAGGTATAGGTTGATTTTGTTTTCTTAGTCTAGAAGGAGAGGAAGTGCACGCATAGGAAGCAAAAAATCTATGAGAAGCAAAGCAGGGGTAGGGGTATATGTAAGCTCTGACCACTTTACTGTGGATGATACCCTCAGTGATTGTTTTGATGGTTTCTTTTACTGTGAAACTATCTACTGTGAGAACTGTGCCAAACTCTCATCTCATCCTCAAAGTTATTCTTCTTTTATGTCAATATATAATAGATATTTACTGAATTTATTTTATGTGCCTCTAATAGAAGAGACACAAAATAAAATGCTTTGAGAAAAGTATAATGGGGAGCTACAGAAGCTACTTAAGTGAACAAGTTTGTAGGCAAAGACCAAGTAAAGAATGGCCAGTTCTGTCCACCCAAGAGACAAGTTTCACAAGGAGTCCATGCTTCCTTGAAAGCAGAGCTGCCTCAGACAAAAGTCTACAGGAGTCAATGCACTTCAGAGTTGGAGGAAACTCTCTTTTTTCAACTCTTATTTCACAGATAAGGAAAATAAATCACACCAGAGGAAGGGGTTTGGCCAGAGTGACCCAGAAGATGACAAGTAGAGCAAAGACTCAAACACAGATACTCCATTTCACTATCTTTGCCGTAAACCCAGAACCACAACCTCAACAAAAAGTAACTAAAGTTCCACATCCATGTTTGCAGCTCTTGATCCAGAGCACCAAGCTAAGCTCCAAGCTATGGCTGATTCCTTGAGACTCATTCTTAATCTCCAGTGACTGTTAGGAAGTCACTGGAACTTCATCACAAGGCTGGCAGTGATCTAGAAAGTCCCCCAAAGAAGGCAACATATAGTTTGGACAGGAGGTAGAAGGACAGAACATCCAGGCAGAGGAATGAATGAATAGCAACCTGTCTTGGCAGGAGTGTGAAGATAGAGGTATGGAAGTCAGATGGTGTCAGAAAGGTGGCAAAGGATGTGTAAGAACAAGAAAGTTCCTGCTGGGACTCACACAACTGGAAGAAAGACACCAAGCCAAGCTACTAGGAGTAGAGTATAAAATAACAACTCAGGTCTCCCAAAACAAAGGGATACCCCCAGTACAAGAAATGTTGCACAAGACCAACACAAGCCTGGTGTGAGAAGAATGGGATACCTGACCAAGAGTCCCTATAAACTACCTTAGGATCCAGGAAGGAATGGCCTCAGAACCTGAAGAAGGCAGTAAGCAGCTCTAGTCATAGACGCTAGATGACTGAGGAGTGAAAAGATAGATGGATCCCACTCATTTGAGTGTTCCATCCAGAAGTCATTCTAGCAGAAGGAAATGAAAAGCAACAAAAAGCAAACAGGTTAGTGCATAGCCACATCTAAAGCTTTTGCTCCCAAAACATAATCTTTTTTTAAAATTGAGAAATAGTGGCAAAAGATCTAGGGATTTGGGCCCTTTTTAATTGGAGTGTCATTGTTCAGATGGTCCTGGAGTGGCCAAGAAAGGGGAAAGGAGGGCGATCTAGACATAGGCCTGGATGGCATCTGGAGGAAAACCAAAGCCACTGGGTCTCCTCCCACTTCTGGTCTTCAACATATTTTTAGAAATATATGGGGTGGCTAAACGTCGCATTCTCATAAAGATTTGAGCCTAGAAATCTTTGATTTTAGTCCCAGCTGGACGGGGCCTAGGGTGACCATCACTTAAGTGATTCTACACCTTGGGAGCCTGAGTCGGGGCTTTCATGTTCAAAGGACATGATTCATTGAAGACTTAGAATTTGGACTTGCTCTGATCTTCATAGTCTTCAGTTCTCACAACCAAAGCACAGCTAACTTTAAAAAGGTGACTGTATGATCTTCCTCGCCTCTCTGCCTACCCCCATCTTACCAACTGTCCAAGGGCCTGTTAGCTACAACCAGGAATCTCAAAGGCAGTGGAAAATAATGCAATGGAGAATTGAGAAGCTATGGCGGCATAGGCAGACTTTAGCTTTTTTTCCAAGACATTTCTTCCCAACAGACAAACATCTCCTAAGGCACCATTTAGTTATGAAAAGCAAACCACGCCAGTCAAACTTTTCAACTGGTCTTTGAGGGCAGGGCCAGAGAAAAAAGAAAAAAAAAGGGTTCTGAAATTTGTATTCAGCCAGTGTGTTCTGACACTCAAAATTTGCACACATTCAGAGGAGGGTGCAAACTCTTTCCTTTCACTGGGAGAATAATGGGGGTGTCGCTAACCATTGTTCTAGCTCAAGAACTCAAGATCAGCTGATTAGTTCATATCCCATCCAAGATTAGGTTCTAACATTCAAGGTTGTCAAATTATGCAAGGGGAAAGCCTGCACCATTGATGGTGCGGTAAAGCCTCAGGGAAGGGAAAAGGTAGACACATAGGTGATAGGCAATAAATTAAGGCAGCACTGATTGTTAGTTTCTGATAGAGACCATGTGGCTCAGGTGGGTGCTAAGAAGAAAGAGTCAGTGCTGGGGCAGCCCAAGAATTTCACTCCAAGGGGAAGGGGAGCAATGCATCCTATGGTAGAAAATGTGATGAGGTATGATTAGAAAATCAAAGACTAGTTGAACGCACACTGTGCTAAATTCTGTGCTAAGCACATGGCACATACAGTTTTTCACTTAAACCTCATCACCCCCACCTCCCATCCATGAGCTAAGTTATGTTGTTCCCTAGCTTGCAGAAATGGAAACAGGTGGCTTAAAGATTTTAAAAGACTTGCTTAGAGCTGTGTGTTCCCTCCGCCCCACCCCTCAAGTCCCGAAGGCCTGATGTTCTGTGCTGAAGTTGCCATCCAGAAATGTTTTCTGGACCCTTCCTTAAAGTAACACACACCTGTCAGCCTTTATCTGCCCATATCTGCCAATATCAAGGAAAGTGCTTACATATGAACAGAAAGAGAGCAGCCTCTTGCTAGCGTCAACTACTAGACCCTGCTGGCACAGTTGGCAAAACTTGCCGAACTAGACTAAAATGTGAGATGCCTGGTTCTATTTTCTCTTGGGTTAACTCTCTTTACTGCCTCTTCTCCATGCCTGGCTTAACTCTGCAGTGTCAAAACTCTGAGGATTCAGCTCTGCTCTGCCTCCAACCTACTGGGATCTATACTTAGTCTACCTCAATAGAGCTCATGCCTTTTAATACCCCAATAGTAGCCTGGGTCCTTTGCCTAAAAGGCTGCACCTTCCATCTTCCTATATGGTCTTATACTTCATTGTAATTTTTCTAGCCTCTCTCACCTATGGGGAACAAAATATCTTGGGCCTTATTATCCTGGCTTCTACTCGGGGCATTCTGTCTTGCTTCTGAGCACACCTGGGATGACTGAACGAAGGACAATGAGCATGATCAGGAACCAGAGAAGAAAACAGCAGGGGGAGGAGAAGATGAGATTGAAAAGGGGTGGGATACAGAGTGAAGAGGGCAGTATTGGAGCAAACCATAGATGCATAAAATGCCAGATGGGGAATTTAGATTTTTAACTGGAGGGTTTTAGGAGAGATTTCATGGTACTATTGTTTCAAGATCAGTCTGGAATCTACATTGAGGTTACATGGAAAAAGGAGATTTTGGAGAAGGGAGAATGGTGAAGAAATTGACATAGCAATCTAAGAATGTGAATCAGGACTAAGGTGTTTATACCAGAAGTGAAGAAGGATAGCTGCAAGCAAATATCTCAGTAATAACATATACAGCTTGGCTTTTGACTGTGTAATGAAGAAAGGGATTATAACATTTCAAATCTTCAAAGAGGTATCACACAGTATAAAGGCCACTTCCACCTTCAGGCAAGGCTTCCCTCAAGTCACCCTAGGCAGGATGTTTTATTATCAATATTTGCCCCAACTCTCTGGAGAGTTTCAATGTCTCACAGTCACTGATGGCAGATGTTCTGATGTTCTCCCTGCACAAAAGTTATCTTAATTTCCTCTTGGTTACAGTGTTGATGCATGAGGACTGCACATTGCTTAGATAGGACTCTTCTCCTTTGGGAAGTTGTCTCTGGTCAGGGAGTGACTGAATAATAATCTTAAGAGAAGAGATTCTCTTAACTTGATACAGTGGATGCTGTTGATGCCCCACTTAGATCACGTTTACCAGATTGGCACAACATCCCCAAGTTGTGGCAAGTATTGGCTGCTAAGCGCTCACAGCTATTCTCTTCAATGGTCTTCAGGCATGGAGATTATGCAACTCTCTACCTTGGGTAGCTTGCAGCCATTGACTGACTGACACAGAATTTCAGAAGCCTGGCCCCTTCGTCTCAAGGTGGAACCAACTCTGATGCAATTCATGTTCCAGAGCTCCTTGTGGGATTGTAGGATTGAGCTAAGGCAGGCTTTAGCTGCCCCTCAACTGAGCTCTCTCCCCATATATGGGTCTAATACTCACCATCCACTTTTTTTATGTCCTCACCACAAGGCAGGGCCCAGGGTACCCCCTTATTTTCTGGGCCTAGGGATAGCTTCACATATGACTCAGTAGTTGCCTCACTATAAGCTCTCTGAGGTGGTGCATGATATCCCAAGATGTGCCCCTGTAACAGGCTCTCAAACAAAGGTCCTTAGGGACACTAAACATTTTACATGAACCTCATATTCTTGCTTGGTTGTCATTCATTCATTCCCTATTTATATTGAACACATCATTGGTAGAGACAATGGTGACTGTGGGCAAATAAAAAGCAGAGAGTATGGCTGAACTTATTGGTCTGCCCAATAACACTAGCAAGATACCCCAATCAGAGCTTTGCTCAATAAATATTTTCACTCTTTCTTTTAAAAACTCCAAATTTTTGGAGAGGACTGTGTTTGCCAGTGCTGGGCAAAGATTTGTTGATTAACATGATAGATATTATTATTTGTCCATGATTCCTCCATTCTTCTTGTGGGTTTCCATGAGTGGAATATATCTCCCCATCCCATAGATGCTGGGCCTGGCCACATGACTTTCCTTGGCCAATGGAATGTGAGCAGAGGGGCAGGGTGACCATTTTGAGCTAAGGTCTTAAGAGCCATCACATACGGGTGCTCCTCTATCTTGGACTTTCTCCCCTTCTGCATGTGAAGAGCCTTCTCCAGGTAGGCATTGTGTCCTTCAGGTGGGTCCTGAGATTACTCAATAGGTAACTTGAGGCCTGGAGCCTAGAGCTGAGCTCAGTTGAGTTGCAGCTGACCCACACACTCACAAGTAAGAAGTTACGTTAAAAGCCACTGAGATTTTGGGATTGTTAGTTACACAGCAATCTTTTAAAATAACCTACGTATTCAGGGAAGTTATAGAACCTCTCCAAGCTTTAGTTATTTTTCTTCTGTAAACTGGAAACAATAGTATGTACTTCCTGCAAGTCCTGGCTCCTTGTAACTCCTGGATTCTTGTGTTTCAAAGGAAATAAAATATGAAAGTGCTAAGCACAGGGCCTAGCAGATAGCAAGTAACTTTCTAAAGGTTCCTCTATCATCATCATCAATATTATTACTACTACAGGATTCATTTATTGGGTCCTTTTGAATGACTATAATATATACACTTCTGGACTCATCTATGGCCATGGTTGTATAAAGCTAGAGCTCACATAACATCTAAATCGACTGGGCTCAGATCATAATTACTCTCTGAGCTGACAACATTTTGACTTGAATTTCCCTTAATATATCAAGTGAGGACTGTGAATTGCAGCTGCTAAAATTCATTACCAAATCACTTGGTCTGAGACCTTTGAACCAAGGGAATCCAACACCACAATCCTTATACATCATTAAAGAGCTGGTTTCCTCAAGAACATCAGGTGAGAAGGCTAATTTAATGAGAGAAATAATAGGCTCCCAAATGAAAATTCAAGATTTGAGAATTAGGTCATTCTAAAGGAATGCAGAAACCTAGACCTAAAAATAAGACTAATTCCATGCAAAGCAGAAAATAAGGCATTTGGGCTTGTGTGAGGCAGAAAGTTAGAACTGAGACCCTTGCTTAAAGCCAGGGTCCTCAACGCCCCCACACTAGAACTAGAGAGTCTACTCATCATCAAAGGTGACAAACAAGCTTGAAACTCTCTCAACCTGTACTCTGAATAGAAAAGAGTTTCCTTAGGGAATTTATATCCTAGGATTGCCTCACATGGGTTTTGGTTCAAATTTATCACAGGGGGCTCCAAATTTAGAGTTAATAAAAACTGATCCTGCGTAAGTAGTATCTCTGGGGCATCCGGAAAGAAGAAAACTAAAATAGCTTGCGAAGGATTTCTTGCACCCCAACTTAAGCCACAGAGGATCCCCAGGATGAAGCCCACCCAGCATGAGTTCATAATTTCAAATTATAAAACTTGTGTTGGAGCAAAATATCATGAGCCAGAGTCAGGTGAATCAATAAACAGCAGAATTAGACTCTTTAAGGACTTCAGATAATAAAAATATCAAATTCAGAATATAAAATAAATATTCTTAAAATGGTTAAATAAAGTTAGCGTACCTTAGAGGTTAATGCATATGATTATTTTGGGCAAATTGCTTAATTTTATGCCTCAGTTTCCTTATCTGTCTATAGATCCCTAAAATTTTCATCTTCATATGTACCTAAAGAATTCAATATGTGCTCTATCTTGAGATCCACTTCCCTGCTCGTACTGAATCAGGAGTGACATTGGGAATCAGATGTTCTGCTTTAAGGAGGGAGAGTCATCCTTTCTGTTGCTGCTCCATCTTTCTCTCACTCTGTACCCAGGAATACTTTCTCCTGAGTGAAAGGAGCAATAGAGATTTTGTGTGGTGTGTTCACTACATGCCTAATGCCACCAGGAAAGGTGCCACCTCTGCTTGGGGATGAATGAAGGTGAGTCACTGAATCAGAAGGCACAGTTAGTCTTAGAAACAAATTACAGGAGGAGTATCAGGTAGCTACCACTGCTACTTGGCACAGCAGGGACCTGATATAATTATGTCACCCTAGTAAGGTTCCAGGAGCTGTAAGAAAGGAACTGGATGAGGCACAAAACCGAGCACAGCCTGGTAGGATCAAAAGGGTCACTATTGCAAGCTTCCCGTGTAAGGACTGACCCTGCAGCTAAATATGATGAAGAAGTGGAGGGCAGCATGTTAAGATGATTGCATACCTGGTATTCTTAAGGTGATAGGAAAACTGTCCTCACAGGTACAAAATCCACATGTACGTGGGCTCACCTGCCAGGGGAGAGGATGGAGGAGCATTTTCTGAGAAGGTGGGCCCAATAAAAAACTCTCCAGGGATTGTAACAGAAGAGTTGAGCAGGGAGTTGGAGGAAGATGGGGACAACCACAGGGGTTGGGCCAGGGAGCCAGAGAGGCAAAGACTTTCTTACAACTTCAGTGGGAGCTGTGGAAAGGACTTTGGGAGGATGTCTGACCCTAACAACACACACAGTGATGACCCAGAGCTGGACGAGAGACCAGAGTAATTAGGAAATCATGCCCTAGGAGACAAAGCACAAAGGAGGTGAGCAATTCATCCCTGGGCCTGGTAACATACACACCCAAGGAAGCCAGAGGAGGGAGTCATTCCCACAATGGTGGGCGGTATGTCTACCTAATGAAAAGGAGTTTCCATCCTAGGGACACTAGGATGCACAAAAGGATCAATGGAGAGAGAAAATGTAGCAGAAACTGAACGTTCAACTTGGTTTTACATGTTTGCCACTGTTTTTCCTCCCTTTTCTTTGTCTCATGGGTGGGACATGATCCACTTTGAAGGTGGAGGGCACTGCCCACCCACCAGGATGGAATGTCAATATTTCTCATCACTTGCTAGTAAAGTTGGAAAAGCAAGCCCTCCTGGCCCTCAAGAAAAGGGGAACCAGTTTTTTAGCTGCTGAATGTTTGAGTTCTTCATTTTACCTTCTTTGTGTGCATTTGCTGTATGGTGGGGGTTACATTTTATTATTTTGCCATGTGAGTATCCCATTATTGCAGCACCACTTGTTGAATTGTTGTTTGTTTGCTTTGTTTTGCTTGTTTGTTTGTTTTGGGGAAGTGCAGGGGTTAGACTTGAACCTGAGTCTCCCACATGGTAGGTGAGAATTCTACCACTGAACCACCATTGTACCCCCTGAGTGCTTCATTTTAATGAGCCAAGGTTAATTGTGAAAGAAAAGAAGATAAGTCTTTTGTTTGGAAGAAATAAGAGAGTGTAGGTCAGGACCAGAAGGAAGTCTATGAGAATAGGATCAAGCCAGCAAGGGGGGTCATCCTGAATGGGGCCTGGAAGCTTGGGGGGTGGCCTTTGAACATCTAGAGGGGAGGGAGAAGGGGAACCCAAGACCAGCAATTGGTGATAGTGGTTGGTTATGCTCCTTTATTTTGGAAACATTATAGAATTTGTAAAAAAAAATCCCTAGACAGTAGCTTTTATACCAGAAGATACCTTGTTAGCCATTCTGAGATAGGAGCAGCCTGGCCATGACATCTGGTGAGACAATCTGACAATATCTACTGATCTAGTAACACAGGCTTATCTGGAGAAGGGCATCAAGATTACCAAGAGACATTAAATTCCTCTTTGGAGGAAATAGCACAGCAAAATAACATATAATCCCATGAAACAACCATAGCCTACGTCAATACACAAGCCCACGTAGGTCTCTTGCTCATGCTGTTCCCCCTGTCTGGGACTTTTTCCACAGACATTCGAGTTGCTCCTTCCCTCATTTCCTTCCATTATCTGCTGAAATATCACTTCCTACCTGAACTAGTGCCACTCTCAACTCTTTTTTACTCGACTTGAATTTTCTTCAGAGCACATATTACTCCTGACATCACTCTATGTAATTATTATTTATTTTCTCTTTTTCCCTAAGCTTCAAGAGGGCAAAAAAATAGTCTGTTTTGTTCACTGCTATATCCCTGACCTCTAGAAAAATACCTGGCACGTGGTAGACACTCAACCCTCAGTCAATAGTAGGTGCATAAGTGGACCATCAAAATAGAAAAATCAACCCATCCAAATGTACTTCAGTTAAAACGGAGAGCTATTTCAAGGGGGTATTATTTCAAGCCTGTGCGGTATCCTCCCAGCCCACTAATGACCTTCTACAAGCTAAAGAAAACATTGTCCTATGAAACCATTTTCCTATTAGAAAACAAAAGCTGCTGGAGCCCAAATTACCTGTTGAACTGCTCGATCAATTGATTCCTCAGTCATTAATTTATCTTTGTGCTGTTGTCAGAGCTTAAGAACACCAATGAGCTGACACTTGTCTCTGATACAAAATGAGGAGATACGGTCTGTCCTGTCACTTCTGTTCTTTACCGCCTTTAATTTAAATGTAATTTAATTTCTTTTTTTAATTTAAAGAAATGTAAGGACAATGTAAAATAAACTCAAATGATACAAAAGATTATATAATAAAAAGTAAATTTCCTTTTAACCTTAGACTTTTGGTCTCCCTCATCAGAGAAATCCACTGTACCTCATTATGGTTATAATTTGCATTGCCCTCATTATAATAATATTAATCACCTTACCATAGATTTTCTTTTGTCATTCGGATGTCCCTTTCTATAAATGATCTGTTCAATCTTCTTGCTTATTTTCTTATCAGGTTGTACACCTTTTTTCTTATTGCTCTGTACTACTTTATATTCCAGACACAATGTGTTCCAAACATCTTCTCCCACTCTGTGGCTTGCACTTTTACTCTCTTAAAGGTGATGTTTAGGAACAAAAGTTCTTAATTTTGAGTCTAATTTATCAATCTTTTCCTTGGTGGTCAGTCAGTATGCTGTGCTAAATTCCTTGCTTAACCCAAGCTAATAAGATATTTTCCTATATTTTTTATTGTTTTGCCTTTCACATTTAGCGTAAAGTCCATCTGGAATCAATTTATATATATAGTGTGAAGTAAGGATGCAGTTAATATCTTTCCATATTGATATCCCATGTTCCAGAGCTATTTATTGAAAAGTCTTTTTTTCCAAACTTTTGCAGTGCTACCTTTGCCTTACATTCTTTTCATTGGTGTATTTGTCTAGATTTTTACCTTAGTTATCTGTAGCTTAATTATTCTAGCTTTACAATAATTCTTGTTGTCTGATATAGCAAATCATCCTGCCTTAGGTTTCTTCTTCAAGAGTGTCTTGGTTATTCCTGGCCCTTTGTACTTCCATTTAAATTCTAGAAAGCATTTGGTAATTAAAAGAAGAAAGAAAAGCCTATTGATATTTTGATTGAGATTGCATTGAAACTATGCATCTATCTGATGAGAATTAACATCTTTTACAGTATTGAGTCTTCTGATCCATGAATATAGTATGCCTTTCTATTTTATTTTGTAATCTCTCAACATATAGTTGTCTCTGCAGATCTCTTGCACTTCCTCTTTTCTTACATTTATTCCTGGTTTTATAGTATTTTACCTTATTTTAACAGGTGTTTATTTTATTTATGCTTTATTTGTTGCTGATATGCAGAAATGTAATTGATTTTTGTAAATTGATTTTGTATTCTACAATATTGCTAAACTCATATTAATCCTGATTGTTCTTCTGTTAATGCTTTGGATTTTCTCTATATATAATCACATCACACCTGAATAATGGAAGTTTTGCTTCTTCCCTTTTGACCTTTATTTTATTTATTACTCTTGCCTTACTGCACTGGTTAGCCTCCAGGACGATGTTGCATTGAAGGGGTGGTAATAGTACCTGTGTCTTTCTGCTGATCACAAAGAAAACGCTTTCAATGTTCCACTATTAAGCATGATTTTTTTCTGAAGTTTTTATTTAAAATGGAAACAATTTAGTTGGATCGAGAATGCTCCTCTTTCTAGTTTGCTAAATTATTTTTAAAATCATGAGTGAATGATGAATTTCATCAAATGTTCCTCTGCATTTATTTGAAAACATCATTTTTCCTGTTTTATTTCTTAATGTGGCAAATTAGTGATTTTCCTAATATTACACTAACCTTGCATTTCTGAACTAAACCTAATCCAGTTATGATGTATTTCCCTTTTTTGTATATGACTTATATTTGGTAACATCTTGTTTAGGAGATTTTCATACATAATCCTGAGTGATATGAACTTATTTTCCTTTCTTATTCTGGCCCTTTCAGATTTTGGCATAAAAGTTATACTAACATCATAAAATGAATTGAGATATGGTCCATCATTTTCTATTTTCTGGAAGAGTTTTGTCAAAACAGCCATTATTTCTTCCTTAAGTTTTTATGTAATTCAACAGCAATGCCGTTGGGACCTGGAGTTTTCCTTGTGGGAAGAATTTTCTTAAATTACATAGAACTATTCACATTTTTAGAAATTTCTTCTTGTACCAGTTTTGGTAAATTGTATTTTTCCATGATTTTGACCATTACACTTGCATTTTCAAATATATTGGCATACTGTTATAACATTCTTTTTCATTTTAATATTTGTGGAATCTGTTTATATTTGTTATTTGTGTTTTTCTTTTTTCTTGATCAGTCTTACCAGACTGAGAACCTAATGTTGGCTTGGCTGATTTTCTTACTTAAATGTTTGTTTCCTATTGCATGAATTCCTGTGCTTTTCTGCATTGTTTCCTTCCTTCAAATTTCCTTCAGTCTATTTACTTTTTTAATCATCTGAAATGAATGAATTTGGCTTGGTAATTTTACAGAGAATTACCAAGCCAAGATTCACAGAAGAGGGATGAGCCTGGAATTTGGGGTCACTTTTGTTCAGGAAACACTTGCATATTTAAATATATATATGTGTGTGTGTGTGTGTATGTATATATATAAAGGTATACATATAGTTTAATATATTATGATAGCGTTATATATCTCTCTATCATGATAGAGTTATATATCTCTCTATCATGAGAGTTGTTTGGCTGAAAACAACAAACAGTCTGCATAACTCAAGCCTCTAACAGAATGGAGGGGTAGCTGAGGAACCAGGTTTCAATAAGGATAGAAGCCTTGGCACTCCAGTGATCTGGGGAGCAAGAACTAGTGTGGTTTTTATATTACTGTGTTAAGAAATCAAATTCCAAGTTGTGACCATCTGATTTATCTAATTTGTGTCAAGTGTCCATGTCTTGGCCAGGGGCAGGTAGGGCAGACCCAAAATCCAGTAAGGAGGACTGGTTCCTCTGAAGCAAATTTAGAGACTTCAATCAGAAGAACTGGGAATGGATGCTGGGCAGACACAAATAACAGACTTCCACTGCAGATACAGGAAGAGAAATACAGCGGGGATACAGGAGAAAGGAAAAAGAATTTCTCTATGTGTCAGAGAAGGAAATGAGGCAAGAGGAATGGAGTGGTTTAGACCCGTGTGAGCCATCTGAAATGGGAGAATATACCAACCATCAAGAAAAATAATTGAAGCTCCTTCCCTCCCACAAAGAATGACATTTGCAGACCTCCATGGGTCCCTTCTTCCATTAAAAAACCATTTAAAATTAAATTTTATAACTGTTGGTGTAAAAATAAATAACAGGCCAGGCTGGATTTGTTATTATATATTCATTGTTATATTCATTTTTTCCTTCCGATTTTAAAAGAAGTTAAAATGACATTTTCTTAGGCCTCTAAAAGTATGCAGTTGTCGATATCATGCCTACTGTATATAATAGATGAGTTGGCCCTGCCCATCCTTTTTTCCCTCTTCTTCACCCTTCCCGTCAAAGATGCAGTCAGATTGCCGCTCAGCATTAACCTTTTCCAAGGCAAATTTTGGCCCATCTTTCAACTGCCAGCACCTGCACACTTTGCCTGAGGGCTGTCTGGCTGCTGGAGCCAGCTATGCCTGCACAAGGTAAGGTTGGAAGTGCCAGCTATTTGACAGCTAAACCAGCAGCCTTTAGCCAAAGACTAAGTGAAGATGGTGCGTAAATACACCTCCTCACTTCCTGGGCTGGAAAACGGAGACACATGTTCTTCCCTGACTCTTAGAACACCAAGCAAGATTAACCTCCAGTTGCCCAATGGGATATATTGTTTGATAATGTACCTTTTATAGGCTGCATTCCATTTCCAGTCCCTAAGCAGGGTTTCCTGGGATCCCCTCTCAAATAAACTACTCACACTCAAATCCTTGTCTCAAGGTCTACTGCTGGGAGAACCCAAACTGAGACATTACCCTTCCGGTTAGGATTTATTTGGGGATGAGGGGGAAAAAAAGCTCTCTAAAATGCTAACCTTCACTCTGCACAGAGAGGGAAAAATAAAGGCATATTTGTAATTTTCTTACAGAGATGCTACTCAGTTAGAAAAGGTAGTGAGAATATTATTATGGAGGTTTTTCTGGTCATCAGACTTTCTTAACTTAGCTTTTCCTCTTGTTTCAATTTCATGTGAAAATTGTAGCATTGGCCAAAGAAATCTGTACTATTTAGTTCAAACAAAACCTGGTGAAATCTTTCTTCCTAGTGTTTTGGCTGGCAGAGTCACTTAATTTACACAAACCAACAGCAGCAGGGCAAAGCACTTTGACAATATAAGGGGTCATCAAAAGACTAATTGTATTAATCATCTGAGTTATGTTTTCATTTGCTTTAATGTGGTGAATTTGGCCATGGGAGCAGCAGGCCACATGACTGACCCACAGAATGAAAATTTTAAATGAATACATATTTTTGGAAAATCACTTTTCTGCCACACATCCAGAGTTCTTTAAAAAATGTTTTGGCCTGCAAAATTTCAAATGAAGAGCTGTTATTCACATTGTGATACTAAGCAGAGCGTTTGGAAACTCTGGGAGAAAGGAATCTAGAGGAATTACACAAGTTTTCACAGGATAACTCGCTAGTGAAACTTTAGAACAAATGTGTCTCATTTCTTTCTTTAAAATTCTTCTTATGGTTTAACCTACAGTGATGTATCTGCAATTTTCCTCTGCACTGTACCTGAGAGGTCAGATTGCACACAAGATAATGATTAAAAACATGAACTTCAAACTCAGAAAGATAGGAGTTTACATCCCAGCCCTACCACTTCTGTGTGACATTGGCTACTTGACTTCTCTCTACCCCAGTTTCCTCACTTGCAGAATGGGGATGCCTACACCCACCTCATAGATTCATGGCTTTAGATTTAGGATAAAACATTATTCTTGAAAGTGCTTAGCATATACTAAATATTCAATAAATAGTAGCCATTGTTATCCTTTGTTTTTTGTTTTTTGCCACTGTTCCCTGTGCCTGAGTTCCTGTGACCTTCTGATAAATTTTCTAGATCATTCACAACATCCTCAACAAGTACAAACCCTGAGTGGCCAAAGTGGCCCTCTGTGTGGATGGCCACCTGGGGTAAGATCTGAAGACCAGTCACGATTCAGTCCACCCACACGTTTCTCCCACGGTCTGTCCCCTTGCCCAGCATGTTGAAAACTCTGTGGGATCACATGAGTAGGTTGGGACTTGACCAATAAAGTCTGGAAAACCACTGAGTGGATGATAACTGGTCACCTACAAGGGATTTGAGGGCTTTGGGGTTGCCTCAACCTTTTCATCTTCGTGAAGACAACGTAATCAGGTGAGAGAATAAAGAGAGGCCTGAAGTACCTAACGGCAGAAGTAAGCTTCAGCTGGGGACAGAGGAGGGGTAACAGATCCTCAAGACACTCAGGGCAATTAGGGTGCACAAGGTGAGGATGGCATAGACCATATTCAAGGCCATTCAAAGGTCAGCACTGAGATGACAGTTTGACAGTTACAGGGGACGGTGAACTCTGGCTCCCTGAACAGCCAACCCAGATGACCCAGGAGCTAACAGTAATAACTACAGAAACAACAACACATTCCGTTCATTCTTTGCTTTACAGTTTGCAAAAAATATTTTCATACCTGTTGCTTCCATACTTCTCACTCAGCACGACTCTCCACTTCCTGCTCCAATGCAATTTCTTTGCCTTTCTGGTATAGCACTAACCAGAGGCTATTTTATATAATAATCACCGACATCTGTGTCTGTTTCCTGGCAAGAGACACCAAGGAAGAAACAGGCAGTGAGAAGTGAGAAGACCTGTAGGAGGTCTCACTCCGGTTGTCCCACTTACAAGCTGAGTGACAACGGCAAGAACGAAGCCTTTTGAATCTCGGTAGATTCATCCGCGAAGGGAGAATATAGTATTCACCACCAGAGAGCTTTTGGGAGACCCGAATGAGGAAGGGCACATGAGATGCTTTGTAAACTTTATGAGGCTGTGTAAATAATACATTATTCAACTCATGGTAGTTAACCCAGGGCCTTGCATCTGTTACAAGGTGTTAAAATTGTTAAAATTTCATCAAGACAATGAGACTCAATAATGTGAAATTCTGAAGCCAGATCCCTTGTACAAAAGTTACAAAGGAAACGGTCAAGAACGGGTTTCATAACTTCTGAGTTCCTAAACCTACTCTGAGAATAAAAATACATGGGAGAAAGGAGTGAGAGAGAGAGAGAGAGGAGAGGGGAAGAGGTTTATGTGTGTGAGATTGAGAGAGAAAGAGGGTTTTGAAGTTTGTCTTTTTGGATAAAGCAGTTGCCATGCCATGTGACTCCCACCCCAATAGAGGGAAAGAGTAGAGAGTACCACCTTCACCTTGAATTTAGTGAGGGGGTTTCCTTGGGATCACTCAAAAAGCTGCAGGAGGTGTTGGAAGACCAATGTCTACTGTGCAACTGAGCAACAGAGTGATCCATGACTGCAAGGTCAGGAGGACACATTTGGGTGGCCCTGGTTCCTGCAGAAGAGAACAGAGTGGGTTTGCTGGGGCAGGATCCCAGCATCAAGGAGATTTGGGGAATGTTGGATCTGAGGGGCTCTGGAAAGAACCTCCATTAACTCCTGGGATAGAGAGGCATCTGTCTGGATGGAGGGAATTCCAGTTGGAGGACAGCAGGAAATCTTCAAGGAACCCCAAGAGCCCACAAGAAAAATGGTCAGCTCCAAACATCTGCCAGGCCAAGGATGCAGAGATACAGTTCTGTTCACAATCAAGCAAGGTTATTCCTACCCTACTTCTCTTCTATTTCCCCACTATTCTGGAGAAGGCAGAGGAGGAAATGTAGGGAGGGGCCTGTTAGGAACAGTCCAACAAGCTGGCTTCCACACAGTCCGATGTACAAATATGCCCTCCCCAGAGATACTGTCTAACTGCAGAAATGCTCCAAAGTGAAAAAGATCCCTGAGAAATTTCATTTTTCCCTCTGTCCCTTGATAGTCAACCCTGAGCAACAACTGATGCATGACCCCAAACAGGACTGGGCCCAGTGCAAAATGAAAACCCTGTTTAAAAATTACTCAACACAGCACCGGCAGAGCATTAAACCAAGCATGGCATTCTTGTAAACACAGGACCCTGTGCTATTGCACAGGTTGCATGGCCTTGAGCCCAAATTATCTCCTCCACCAACGAACATGAATAGCGGGATTCTGGAATCCAGTTGCCTTTAAGGGAGGTCTTCCTTGGGCCACACACCGCAGAGTGACTGGGACAAGCATCAACCATCAGTTCTGTCTCTTCCAGGCAGAAGCCAGGGCTAGGGGTGTGACTAGTACAAGCTAGAACAGGGAACCTTTTAGATGTGGGAAAGTCCCAGCCCAGCAAAGGGGCTATGGGTCCCAGGGTAAAAAGAATTCTCTGGAGAGATATAACCTCCAGGCCCAGGATGCCTAGAAAGTTTACTTTAATTATGAGAACTACAGAGTGACTCTCAGCTCACAATAACATGGGCTGATCCTGAGCTGTTTAGGATTTTGTGAGCTGGTGGTTTAAAACCCTGGCCAGATTCTTCCTGGAGCAGCTGCATCCTGTGAGCAGGAGACCCTCCTGAGAGGCTGAAAGAGTGCAAGTTTAAGAAAATAAAAAATGATTAGAATAAGACATGAGCAACTTCCAGGGTTCTCCTGCGGGATCCTCACCTCTTTCATTGCCTCCCTGCATTGATGCACTATTGAGCATCAGCCCAAGGCAGGTGGACATGAGAATAATGATGCCTTTTTGGTCCCCTAATACCAACTGAATGCAGGAGAAAGGTTCTGGTCACTTCCCTTCTGCTTAGGTTCACTCTTGCTCCCCCATTGCCTTGGAAATATGTCCTTGGAAGGAAACAATCCTATAACAATGAGAAAGTCCAGCTTAGCCACAGTGTACGAAAATGCATGCATTTACCTATTTGCTGGTTGCCTTTCCCACTGGTTATTAAGTTCCATGAGAGTATGAGCTGTGCTGATCTATTTCTTCGTGTGTGTCCAAGTATATGAAACATGTGTTTGCTGAATAAATGACTAGATTTAAGAGAGATAGGCAAACAAAAAGTTTCACAGGGAACCTGAGGAGGGCTCCTTAGACAATGTGACCATGTCTCCCTTCATCTTAGCCTATGCTCCCTAGAAACCGAGCCTGAGACTGTGATCAGGCGGACTTGGTTAATGGAGGGAATGCTCTCAGTGGGAGGGCAGGGAGGGCAGCAGGATGGATCAAAGTGCAGAGTAAGGATGGGGTCTCAGCTGCAGTCTGCCTCATGCCACTGGGCACACTGAAGTATGAATTGCATCATAGAATGTGTCGTACCTTGTGGTGAGGTCAGCTGTGTCACCTTGGGGAGATGCATAACTTCCCTAGGGCAATCCTTCTGGAGAAGGGGGCAGTAGTGAGCCATTAGCAGCCATACTCACAGCCGTTGGGGGATGGGTGGACCAACCAGTTTGGTAGAGGCGAACAAAGTGGGGCACCAGCAGTTTCTGTTATAACCCCCCAATCTTGCTGCCATTCCCAACAGGCATGCCTGAGCATGTGCAGGTCCCAAGATTTAAATTCTCAGAAAATGAGAAAGCTGTGCTTTGGGCTGCTAGCCTAAACCATGTTCACTGCCTTAGGGGTATCTGGTGCTTTCCCAGGGATCACAGAAAGGATGCTTTGTCTTCCGTTTGGTTGTTGGTACTTTTGAACACGGAAGACTCTGGCTAGGACCCTGGAGGGGAGAAGGGAGTCTGAGGATTACCAAAACCTTGCTCTCATTCCCTGTTAGATACAGAGAGGAGTCAAAGACTTAGAAGTCTCAGCTGAGTGATGCTGGTAGTGTAAATCAGACTCATAAGTGCCTGCTCAAACCCTCCAAACTCTGCACCTCATCCGCAATGCTTGTGTCTTCTGGCCTCTGCCCTCTGCTCCCACCTAATCTCCTCCCACTCATCTCTTATATGACCCAGCCACCCCAGTATCTTTACAGTTACACAAGCAGGCAAATCTATTTCCTCCCTTGGGACCTTAGTGCTTGCTGCTCCCTCTGCCTGGAATGCTTTGCTCCGTGACTGCCTCCCTAGAAAAGCCACTGTTGATCATTCTGTCCAAGCAGGTCCAACACCCCTAACCCCTCGTGATAGCAATCTCTCTTCTTCATTTATTACTTGTTATTGCAAACAACCCTCCATTCCCTCTTGAAAATGCAAGCTCCATGAGAACTCAGATCTTGCCTAACTTTCCCATGGCTGTAACTCCAGCAACTATGGCAGAGAAGTCAGGGAAGGGAGCTATTTGAGACTGGAGGAGGAGGAATAGAACATTATATTTGGTAGAAATTGAGTTTGATGTTCCAGTGAAATATGTGGACGGAAATGCCCAGGAGACAGCTGGAGATGCCTGGCCAGGCCCAAGGGAAAGCTGGAGCCTGGGATATATATTTCAGAGTCCTCCCCATAAAGCTGATCGTTAAAGTCCTGGGTGTGGATGAGCAGAGCCTTAGGGAATACCTACATTCTGGAGATTTGTTTTTATCATGTTGCCTAGAATGTTCTTCCACGTCCCGTTAAGCACCCTTCTCTCAAAACTAAAGTTACAGTTTAAGAATGGCTTTCCTCTCTTTCTGCATTTATAATCCCTGGCCTGTGGGAAATTCAGGACAGCAACCAGTCCCTCTCCCTCCCGGCAGCTGGCAGGAGGCTCTCAGGCTGGCCTCTTGGCTGCTGTGCATATGGAAGTTCAATTACCGCCAATGGGAGGCCCATCTGTAGGATAAGGGTAGAATACACAATGGAGATTGGTGCACCAGATAGGAGCCTGGATCAAAGAGGAACCCAGAGTTTGTGAAGTCCTTTCATCCTCTGTGATGAAAGGTGATAGATGAAGGCGAAATTATCATGATAATTTCATTGGGTTCCAATCGGAGGTGGCTATCCCTCGCCAGCATGGACAATAGCTAGCAGTCTGCATGGATGTTTCTATAATATATTCGGAAAGGCTGTACACAAATTCAGGTATGAAAGTGTGTATGTGGATGTGTGTGGATGTGCTGGTGTATGCACTCATTGATAGTATCACCTAAACGTTCTTTATTATCAAGGAAGAGAATCACAGATTTGAGCTCTCCCAAGTCCTATAGATACAGATGTACCATGAAATACACATTTTTGTAAATGGGTATAGAAAAAGCCATAAAATGAGGAGGAAAGGAAACAGTAAGGACATTTGGATTTGTCAGTATCTCTCCAGGGAGAGCCCTGAGGACATATCATTCTTAGAATAAAGCTTTCATTTCACAGTGCATCAGTGGGAAAATTAACAAGCTCCCTCATCCTGTTCCATAATTCATTCTCTTTGTTTTAGATATTGAGCTAAGCTAGTGACTTAAAGCCAGGAGAAATGGCTTTTAAATACAGATCTGGGCCTGGAAGTTTTGCCTTGCCAGTGATGGAACACCAACTTGTCCCATCATTAAGGAGATGGACATAATGCCACTTTGTCATTCAAATTCCCTTTCAATTTAACTCCATGTCCTTCATTTGGGCTGGCTGAAGTGCTGCAAAGAATGTAGCTTCCCAGGCTGAACATGTCTCTGTCCTTGCAGGATTACTACTATACCTGGATTTAGAGGTCCTTAGCTTGGGGTGAATATAAATAACCATGTGGAATGGGGAAGGGGAGAACTTTCTCAGGCCCTGGGTTTACCTGACCTTGCACACAGCTTTTTCTTTCTCGGGGAGAAGCTGACTGCTGTTTTCAGGAGTTCTGCATTTCTGGGGAAAGTGAAGGCCACAGAAAAGTGACAGCAAAGGCAGGGCTATAATAGCAGGTTTTCAGGGTGGGTCATTCACTGGTCTGCTCATCCAGTTGATGGTTGCTTGGGTTGGGGCCTTTCAGTAATTTGGGTGCTGACATCTTGATGATAGTTATAGAATGGCGGTGAGCTGTGGGAGCCGAGATGGGGGACCTTGGAATGACTCCCCTTAATGACAGTTGACTTGCTTTGTGACATCATACCCACAACCACAGCTCTTCTCCCTTCACAGAGATATGTGGGGTGTCAAGCAGCCATAGTGGATACATTTCCATTAGGCATGGAAGCAACTATGTCCTACGGAGACAGCCTGGGGGCTTCATCATCACAGGCGTTTATCCGTTAGCGTAGATTCCATTTTCCCTGCTTTCTTTTTTATGCTAGCAGAAATAGAGGGCTTTCTCGCCTATCCATGCAGAGGAGATACAACTCAGAGGTGATTCCTCTCAAAGGACTTCTCAGAATCTTGAAAAAAGACTAACAGGCTTAAGTGGGTCAGCACTTTTCCCTTGATCTTTTAATTTCAGATCTGAAGCTCAAGACCGGGCCGGGTTACCTGGGCAGCACCTCTGTGGTGCCACCACGTCTCCTCTTTGGGAAGGTTAGCTAATCCATCCGTTGCACCATTCCACACTCTACTTCAATTTGAGGCCACATACTTTATAAACATGAGCTCTTGTTTTTAAGATCAACCAGGGTCATGCCAAGGAAATTCTGTCCTCTGGGCAGGGATCCACAGTGACCAGGTCATTGCAAAGACCCGTGAATACCAAGAACCTTCAAGAAGGGGAAGTGGTTCAAACTCTTAGTTAGCTGGAGGGAGCAGAGAGAAAGGAACATTTTAGACCTTGGACTAAAAAGCATGGGAATGAATTTTACCTCCATTTCCAGCAACTGCCATACACACAGTTCCTTCCAAAAATGCCAGCGGCCTCAAAGAAGAAGCAGCTGCCTTCCCAACCCCTCATTCATCACCTGCTTGCAGCCCTAGGAAGATAAGACAAATCCAGATCAAATTACCTAGCAGCTGGAAGGAGCAATGAGATAACGATAGGCAAGCTCAGTGGAGCAGCAAAGATCAAGTTAGGTATTAAATTTTCCAGGAACTAAAACATTGCTCACCCCATACACCTAGGGGAGGCACCTCAAATCTGTCAGTACCAAGCAGGGTTACTTGGAGAAAAGCAGTGTCTTTAGCTTCTACTAGAGGAATTATGAAAATAAAACACTTAGAGTCTAGGCCAGGTCACATTCAGCCAGAAGATAGGAAAATGAAGACAAAAGGGATAAATGAGTATTATAGAGGAGGTGAGAAGCGGATGTTCAAGCAACAGAACACACCGGTCTAAGCAAGGGACTTGGGTTCTGATTCTAGTTCTCCATCTCTCTCCCTCTGCAGCTCAAGACTTGAACCCTCAGAGCTTTAGGTTTTTGTAATGTGGTGGTGGTGGTGGGGGTCTCTTTAGGCTAAGATCCCCCTGGTATGAAGGATTTTAAATTATTTAACACTGAAGTCTTTACAAGGTGTTCCATCTGATGGCTTGCTCTTTTGACAACATCATTTTTTTTTTTTCTCATGGGCAGGCTCCGGGAATCGAACCCAGGTCTCCGGCATGGCAGGCGAGAACTCTACCTGCTGAGCCACCGTGGCCCACCCTTGGCAATATCATTTTATTCCACTAAACTTAGAAGATTTGGCTACAGAATACTCCAGAGATGTTACTAGAGCTTTAAAGAGTTTGAGTCAAAACCACCAACTTAGTTTGGGACATAGCATTCTAAGCTTAAGTTCTCAAACTGCCAGTAACCTGAAGAAATTAGGGGGGTGGTGGTGATGGAATGTTCTATTATCTTGTTTGTGGCACTGGTTACGTAAATATATGAACATGTTAAAACTCATAGAACTGTACACCCCAAAAGATGAATTTAATTGTAGCAAATTTAAAAAAGTAAAAGGGCAAAATTTTTTCAGTAATCCTCCAATCTTAAACCAAGCCAAATTTCCAATCAGATGAGCTCTCCTCCTTCATTCAATAAGCAAATAAAAGAGTGCAGGTGTGGTAGAGGGAAACATAAGTGGCCACAATTCTTCACCTCTTGCCATAGACATATAGTTTGCCATGTAACTCTCTAGTGACCTCCTACTCTTTCTGCATCCATCCATGTGACCTGCTTTATCCAATAAGAGGTTAGTCAATGTGACACAAGCAGGTTCTTGAAAGAATACTTATGTAATTCCATTTGCATTTCTGCTCTTACCTTGTCATCACCATGACAACATGCCCAGGTTAGCCTGCTCGAGGATAGGAAACACGCAATATGGGGAGCAGAATAGAGTTACCAGAGGCATCTCAGCCATGATAAGTCAAATATCAAACAATTAACAGATGCATAAGTGAGTTCAGAGACCAGAATTGCCCAGCCAACTCGGCCTAAATCACCAACACAGATCTGTGAACTAAATAGATGCTTTTTATTTTAAATGACCAGATTTTGTGTATTATGCAACATTATTGTGACCATAGAAAACTTATCCAAGAGCTAAAAATTATGAACCATAAAAATATGGTAGGATATAACCAAGAAAAGATCTAGCTATGGGATCTTTTGGGAGTTGGGCATGCTGTCCTAAGATGACCTTATCTTATTAAACCCCAAGGAAACCCAGCTGAATAATGTTGTGCAGGAAGACAAAAGCAAGAATGGAGGAGAACCAATCCAAGCGCATATTACCATGTGATCACTTCATGACTTTACTTCATAATGAGGCTCTCTCCACATCTTTGAATTTAAATTAAAACATAAATGACCTCAGATGAAAACAACAAAATAGTTGTAATAATATTGGACCAGTGCAACAGTAGTCTTCTATAAATGCATGTAAATAAACATATATGTGTTCACACACACATACAAGAATGTACAAGAGTCAGCCTGTTTAGGCATATCGTCCTAGGTATTCTCATTGTATAAGGCACTCATTGTTGTAACTTGAAGAGGGGGTGGGGAGCTGGGTACAGGCCAGGATCTCACCATATAAGAAGAAACTTGGGCTGGAAAATACTAGGCCAGATGATACATTCAAGGTCCTCCATTATACAAGTCCTATCTGCCACTCAGGGCAGAAGAAGCCAGCAGGCTAAAGGGGCATGGAAGCTTGGTTTTGACTGTAGTTAGTGGTGGCATGTCAAGGGAATAGGAAGAGAGAGTCTAATTTAGGCAATTAGGAGAATGGCACATGGATCCAAGAGGTACAAGTAGATTGGAGCAGGCTGAGCCAATGGTTGGTGCATAGTGTATAATATTCCAGCGAAAGGACCTTCTGGGAAGGTGGGAAGCATGTTAGGGCCCCACAGGATAGGTGGGGGGAGGCGAGGGGCAGACCCAGACAGTAGGCCTACAGATGCTGGGGCAGGGTAGGGGTCACACCTTATCCACAGTGAGGGGCCATAAGGGAGAATAGCAAGAGCCACATTCTGGATCACCCTGGAGCAGGTGTCAGGGTCAGTCTTGGCATATGGAAGATCAAGACATACAAAGAAAAAAAGTCTTCAAGGACATAGCAAAGCTGAGTTAGGAAGAGCAGGTGTGGACATGTGGAAAGTGGTCTGGCTTAATTCAGGAGCTGGGTTCCAATGCCTGAATCAGCTTCTGTGGGTTCCCGGGGGAGCTTATAAAGGTGATGAAAGTTTAGATAAAGGCACCTTTCAGATAAAAATGATGAAACTTTAGATAAAGCCACACAAGCAGGCCCTGAGGTCCTGGGCAGGGAATCATATCCAGCCCATTATCAAATTCTGTCAGTTTAACTTCCTAAATGTCTCTGAGATCTGCCAGGCCTCTCAGCATCCTTCCCGTCACCACCTCTAGTTTTGTTTGCAGTTGTCCAAACTTGTCTTCCTGCATAGCTGCCAGAGTGAGCTTTTTTTTAAAAGTGTAGGTTGGCTGGCACCATTCTTCCTGTTGGAAACCTTGGTTTCTGGACTCTTTACCAACGGTTTCAAACTCTTTAACATAACATAGTTGGACCCAACTTTGCCTCATGCCATTCTCTCCCCATCTCATTGCTCCAACCATACTGACCTTTCTTTGGTTTTGTAATGCCTCCAGCTCTTTCCTGACTCTGTGTCTTTGAATATGCTGTTCTTTCTGCCTCCATGCTCTTTCTCCCATTCTTTATGAGTGTCGTTCCTTCTCTTCATTCAGGACTCAGTTTAAGCACCACTTCTTCAGGGAAGTCTTCCTGGATCACCAGACCTAAATGAGCCTTTCCCATTTTTTTCTTTCTCATACCATCCTATCCTTTGTTTTCAAAACCATTATCATAATTTATAATAATTTGTAATTTTCAAACTTAATGTCTGAAATTCCCATTAGGCTGTAAAGTCCCTGAGGGCAGGGGTCAATTCAATCTTGTTCACCCCTATATATACTATGCCTAGTATGGTGTCAGGCATATAGTGATTGCTTAATAACTATTAAATAAATAAATGAGGTTTGGAAACAAGGCATGGGGGAAGAGCAAGACAGGCCCTGGTTAGAAGAATAGTCTTGTAGACCCCATGGGCCCTATGGCTTTAAGATGTGGCCAGTGGGAATCCTGTCGCATTCACATCTACTATATTTATTTGGCTTGGGGATAGTGTTTTAGATTTTTTGTCTGCTCAAGCAAATGCCATGAAATGGATTGGCTTAAACCTTGGGAATTTATTTGCTTATGGTTTGAGGCTAAAAGAAAGTCCAAATCAAGTCATCATCATGGTGATGCTTTCTCCCTGAGGACTGTGGCTGACTGCTGGGGATCCTTGGTTGCTCTGCCACACGGCAAGGCACATGGTGGTATCTCCTGGCCTTCTATTCTCTTCTGGGTTTCGATGATGTCAGCTTCTTATTTCCTGTTGCTTTCTCTCTGGCAATTTGAATTTCACTCCACTTATAAAAGGCTCTGGTAATAAGATTAACACCCATCCTGATTGGGCTGGGCCATACCTTCATAACAGAAGTAACCTCATCCTACTTACAAGAAGTTCACACCCACAAGAATGTATTAAAGATAAGAACATATTTTTTCTGGGGTATACAGCTTCAAACCACTACAGATGGGTCTGGACCAAATCTGCCTGAGATGGAGCTCTGCCCGTCTATAGGACTGTAGTACACAGGCACACACTTCTAAAAAGGTTGCTAAAGGCTAAAAGTGTTAGGTTTTTAAATGTAAATTCATTCATAAAACATTATGTGAAGCTCTTCTCTGTGCCAGGCTCTATATGAATAGTGTGGTTGTCTCCCCACCTCCAATCCAACTGTTTGCCCATCCATCTTACCGTCCATACTCTAGGCAGGTAATGAATGGTAAAGGAAAGCTCCCAGCAATTGCCTATGTTTGTTGCCAGGATCCTCCTTGTCTTTTTCCTCCTGCTTCTGGTCTCCTAGCCCTTGGCTCCACCCACCAATTTAGCCTCTGCTCCTGCCCTTGAGACTTGTGTCCACTCTGAAGAGCTTCACCTTGAACTCGGTCTCTCTCTGAGGTCATCTTTGCCCTGGTCTCAGAGGAAACTAGGAAGAACTGCCAATGCCATGCACCAGGGCTCAGAAGGATTGTGCTAGACTCTGGCCATGGAGTTGATGTCCTGTTCTGCTTCCACTAGACCATTTAGCACCAATGTTTCTGGCCTGACCTGTACCACTCTCTCACAAAAGTGTACCTCTCATCCTGAACTTTTTTTTGTTTGTTTAAAAACTGAAAGTGGGTGCACAGGTAGTTCAGTGGTTAGAATGCCTGCCTTTCATGCAGGATGCCCAGGTTTGATTCCCGGACCATGCACCAAAAAAAATAAAAATAAAAATAAAAGTGAAGATCAATGGAATACCTTAAGTTTCTGGGTACATAGTTTTTCTTTTTTAAATTCCTTTAATCTATTTATCTAGAGATAAGAATGGTTTAGAGGCCTGGGTTTTCCTCCTTACCCTGATCCAGAGTCTTGGGTCTCAGATAATCTTCAAATCATTCAGACTGGGAGAACTGAGACAATTTGTGTGACCCACATTGTAGAAACTGAATATCAAGCACTGGCAAAGCCACATTTTGTGAACAGAGAAAAGCTGTTAGAGCTAGAGGGGTGTTTGATAGAGGGGGGATGGGGGATGGACCTTGAGTAATCAGAATCTTTTTGGCAGCCTTCAGCTGATATTCCTTCACTTGCTCATCACCAAGGAGGTATAACCACCCTATCCTGCCCCAGCTTCAGCAAGGATGAATACAACCATTTTGTCAGAGGCCTTCACAGACATTTACGCAAGGGGCAATACCACAGCACACTTATATTCCAGGAGAAATTAGCCCCTTCTGAATTTTCAGCATCGCATGGATCTATGCAATCATATTGAAATACCAAGATAACACAAGCCACACAAATAGAGTCCCTTGATTGCAATTGAGACAGCGAGTCTCCATACTTTAAATACTAGTCATTGAACAACTTCTGCATTTAGTATCCCAGCTCAGACATAAGAAAATGGTCAATTCAACATGGGTTTGTTTAGATTGCTGTGGGAGGAGACTCTTCATGGACTGTTGAAGGAAATGAGATGAAGATGGGACCGGACAATGTGAGGAGGACCCAGAGTAGAGGACAGAACCTGACCTTAGCTTCCCTGTCAAAAAGATGCATCATTCCTGAAAGAAAAGGGATGAGGAATAACCACTAGACCAGTAGTTAAGCCTATAGATATTTTGTAATTTGCTTACATGTGTTTATGCATTCTGATTAGGGCATAATTATGCATTTAATATATACATTTAAATAGGACTTTCTGGAGACAATGGCTTAGTAACTCCTAATTAGTGGTTCCACCTGTAGGAAATTCAAGCACAATGGAGAGGCAGTTCAGAGAGATACTTTGGAACTAGACAGCATCTTATTCTCTTCTTCCCAAGGAAGCAGACTTCTAGACTGCTTTGGGTAAGGCTGACTGTTCAGAATACTGAATATCACAAATGGTATTAGTTTGCTGAAAATGCTAACTCTGTATACCAGGGAATTTGACTTTAGGTTACAAAGGGTGCTAAGATGAAGGCCTGATGCCAGGGTGAGAATGACCTGAGTACCAGGCATTTGCCTGAAGGGCAAGGCCTCTGGAGGCCATGCCACATTCCATGGGGCAGTTTCAGAGCCCTTGCTTGGGAGGGGACTCCTGAACCACAGCTCTGGCTAGGACTTGGGGCCCCACCCCCCATTCAACTTGTGCCTTCCCTCCCCCATCTATTAGTCACCAAGCATCTCGAAAAGCTCTCTCCTTGTTTTATCTGGCAGAACCTTGGGACAATAATTGGACAGGGTCCAACTGGCCAGGAAACCAAAGCCTGACAGAAAAATGCCTTATGACTCCTGCCAACCCCCTGCTCCTTGCCAGTTCAAGTGCCGGACAAACAGCCCTGCCAGTGTTTGGATTTGTGAGGGGAAGTACATTCTGTATATGGAAGCCACATAATGGAAGTTATGTACTTTTCGGGGACTGCATCAGCAAGCAAAACTGCTGCTCCCATTATGTGGCTCATGAAAGGGTTTTCACCTCCTGGGCTGGAAGGGAGTTGGTCTGTCTGCAACAAAGGCGTTTGGCTCTGTGGCTTTCTGAAAAAGAATGTGTGTGCTTGTCAAAACAGAACTTTCCTGCCTACTTGGAAGAGTGGGGCTGTCCGCCTGCCAGAAAGGAGCAAGGCTCAGTCAGATTGAAAAGGAAGAAAAATTCCACTAAGCAGCCCCGTTAGCCGCTGCACAGGGCAGCCTTCCTTTCTCACAAAGACATTTGTTCACTGTTGCAAAGCCGGGTTCCCCTAACAGTTTCCTGCCAATGTGTGTTGACTCGGTCTGGGAAGTGGAAGACTGGCAAAGTGATTAGGGTTGAGTGTTTTCTGAACATGGAAAGGTAAACAAAACTGTTCTCTGGGGTAGACAGGACCCCCGAGGCTCAGGGAATTGTGAGTAATGTGTTGGTAAATGCTCTCACTTTGCTTTTCCAATCATTTTTAAATTCCACAGCAGACTGCTATATCCCTGACAGAGTAGTGGAAAAACTGAAACACAAAGATAACTTGCCCCAGCACCTGGAAACCCACTTGGGATTAGTCAGCTGATTGTGACATGTGGCTCTGTGTTCAACTTCCCTGTGAGCCACAAAAGTGTGTTCAACCAAAGCAAAGTCCAGAGCCCAAATTAGGTGTGGCTCTATGAGTACATTAAATAGCAAAAATCCCTTCTGCAAAGATCATCAAACTTGCATGGTTGATATGCATTCCCTTCCAATGCCTGATAGTCCGATATTATGGGTTTGAATTGTGTTCCCATAAAGATATGCTGAAGTTTTAACCCCTAGTACCTTATGTTGTGAACTTATCTGGAAATAGGTTCTTGAAGATATGGTTAATTTTAAAAAGGCCAAACTAGATTACAGTGGCTCTAAACCAATATGACTGTATACTTATAAGAAGGGGGCATTTAGCTAGACAGACACAGGGTAGAAAATGTCATGTGACAACTGAGGCAGAGATTGAAAGTGTGCTGCAAAAGCTGAGAAATGCCAAGGAACTGCCACCCACCCCAGGAGACAGACACAGAGCAGATTCTTCTCTACAAACTTCAGAAGGATCATGGCCCTTCTTTGATTTTGGAATTCTGGCTTCTAGAACCAAGAGAGGATACATCTTTGTTGTTTTAGGCCACCTGGTTTGTGGCACTTTGTTATAGCAACCCTAAGAAACTAAGACAGTTCATTCTTTTGGTAGTTCTCGATTCTCAAAGGAATCTCCATAAAACTCAAAATACACCCAGAATGGACCATCCCATCATCTTATGTGAAAGGATCATGTTTGCACAAGACAGTTCTGCCCAATAGACCATTTGAGGCAACATTTGGATTCAAAACCCAGAATTGCGTGAATTGCATCCATTTAATTTGAGTGGTTGCTTAACTTTCCCCAGCAAATGACAATTACTTCCCTGGCACCTGGATAAGAAGAAGGAGGACAAACCGAACCAAGAACGCATTTGCCTTGTTCTTTGCAGGTGGAGAAATATGTGCTTTGAGATGCCATGGCACTCAAGCAACTGCCAAGTTTCTGGAGACACCACATAAACCATTGGCAGAATGGAGGACATTTGGAATCTAGTTCCTAAAACTATAGTTTTGAGTTCCCAGACAATATTTAGGTATTACTGCAGCTGGGAATTGTCATTAATTGATTTATGCAAAGTTGTTCAGATATCATCGTAGCTGGGAATTTTTGTTAATTGATGCATCCCAACTTCCAAATTGTTTATCAGTATCAATAACTTGCATCTGTGAATGCAATGCTTTGTTTATAGAAACATGTTTGGTTCCCTGGAAGCTCTGAGAAATAACTTATAACACCGATGTCTGGCTCAATGCCATGCACAATTTCATTCCAAGCAGACCTCCGAGAGGTTAAAAACCAACAACAGGATATGATGAACAATAAGTGGAACTTGAGAATAATTCTCTCTCGTGTTGTACCTGCTCTAAGATGTACCCTTTGCAAGAGAGCTCAGCCACTGGGAGTACCCAAATGTTCCTGACGCTCTGGACTAGAATCTAAAATCAATGGTACGAGCCAACAAGTGGTCAGATTGTGATTTAGGAAAAGTATTTTAAGTTTAATAAAAACAAGAGCATCCATTTAATAAGAATGTGAGCTAAGAAGCTGCCATGGACATAATACGTCTTCTCATGTGATATAATAGGGACTACATAACACTCCCTAAGGAGTATTCTTACATAAATTAAACTGAGTTTAATCAAACATCTAGATGTAACTACCAATTTAAAGGAAATTTAAGAGATAGAGAAACATGCTAAGCATCGTTGTGAGGAAGTAATCCAAATCCAGAATGTGGGAAATTCTACAGGGCAAAGGACCTGATTTCTTTAATATATAAATGCCATGGAAAACACAGGGAGGGGAGAGTATTATAAATGAAAAGAAACTTAAGAGATACACAAACAAAACACAATATGTGGACCTGGTTTGGATCCTGATTCAATTAAACCCCCTGGAAAAAAAATTTTTGTGTTTGGGAAATTTGTGCAAAGGCAAGTTATTAGATAATTGTTGTGGTAATATATTGTGGATATGATAAAAACAAAAGTTCTTATTGTTAGAAATATATGTTAAAGCATCTATGATAAAATGATATATCTGAGATCTGCTTTTAAATATTTCATCAAAATAAGTGGATTCTGAATGAAGCAAGATTAGTAAAATGCTGATGAATGTTGATGCTGGGTGATATGGACTGGAGATTTCATTATACTATTCCCTCCATTTTTGTGTACCTTGAAAATGTACAGAATATGGTTCCAAATAAATAGAAAGGAAGTGCTGTGAGATTTACAGCTTTCTGGAGAGGGAAACTTGAAGACTTGCTGTTGCTTTACTTTCTGGTAGGGCTGGGGGTTTTTCAAAGCAGCAAGGTGAGCACCATGACTTAAGCAGATGGGGCTGCTGACTGTGGCGGCACTGGGCAAGCTGATACTGAAGGTGGTCCATAAGGCTAGTCATTGCTTAAAGACTAGAATCACAAAGGCTACTGTTCCCAACCTCCTACCTGTCTTACTTCCCTCCCTCCCTTTCCATCATCCTAAAACATGTATTGAACATCTAGCGTAAAATGTTTCCTGGAGAAACAGAAGGAATAGGACATGTACCCTCTTGAGGAGAGGACAAATTAGTAAATAGAGGTGGAGGAATTAGTTATGCAACTTTGACCACTTGCTCCACCAAACTTCTGTGGTTTGGCCAGTGGTAATCATGGCAGTCGCATGGGGACATGAGGATAGAAGGGTGAGTAGTGTTCAAGAGGTTCTGGAGACTTTGGCTACAGACAGACACCTGGCAATGTTGGTCACTTTTCCTCCATGGTGGCCTTTCTAATCATTAAACTAGGAAAGATCCAGGGCAACCAGACCAAGGGTCTCTGTTTTATGTCACTAGGCATTCCAAGCAAGTGTTTCTATGGACTGTGCTTCCTTGGCTGGGAACACTCCCTTTTTGATCTCAAATCTCCAGCCCTGGGACCACTCACTCTAGAATAACCTCCTGGTGACATCATTCTCCCCTCCTTGTTGACTGAATGCATTTGAGAGTATATTCATGTTGACTTTTGGCAATCAGCAAACGTCTTAATTTCATGTCACCCTACTCCTTCCTGCTACCTTTCTTGACATGAACACACATTGAGGAAAGCCCTGTTCACTTTACTGCTATTCTCCAAAACCATGAGGTCACCTGAAGCCCAGCTTATTATTGGCTCCCAACTTCTCTCCCATATTTGTTTTATTTGAGGAGGTCCAAACAATTGTTTGGACTAATTATAAAGGATAGTTGAATGAGAACAAGTCTCTGGTGATAGAAAAAGCTACAATTAGAGAATGTTTTGTTCAGAAACAATCTTATTTCTATAAAGCATGCACAGTGCCTCTAACTGTTTACCAAAGACCTCCCTAATATATGTTTTATCTGTGAAATTCGTGGCTTTTAAGCTGTTTTCTCTGGAATCCAGGTTTTTAAGAGGTGCTTGAGGACCAATGCTGGCAATAGTTTTGCACCCCACTCCCACCTCAAAGTACTCTTCTTCTGCCATATATCCTAAAGTTGTATATAAAACTTAGTAAAAATAAAAAGTTTCCTTTTCTAAAATAACAAAATAAAAATTAATTGCTTTCATAAATAAATTCTCTAATTCATTGTTGATTCATGTACAGCCTTTGCTAAAGGGCTTGAAAATGATCTCCTAAGGTATCTGAACATGCTGCCTGCATTTTTGTTTAATCTGTTTACTTTCTTAGCAAACCTTTCCTTCATAGCTATCATGAAGACAAACCAGCTGTGTCCTATGTGAATCAAGGAATAAGATTTTCTAGAGTTGATTTTTTTTACACGTGAAAGTTCAATGTCACCGATCAGCCACCATTCCATGAATAGCATGCATTCGTGGTCATGGCATCCGCCCAGACCCCATAACGACATTCAGAGAACCACCCAAACACAGCAGAGTCAGGGGGTGGGACTGTGTGGTAACTGGGTTGGGGGAACAATCTGTCATTGATCATGAAACCTGACCAATTTTCTACTGGAAATCCAGGTTGATAAATCCAGGTGGCCTCCAGCTATCCCCCTCCTCAATCCTCATACTTCAATAATTCCCACAGCCAAAGGCTATGCTATATTAATAGTGGCAGGAAAAGTGGCCATACCATTGATCAGAAAGGAAGTCCTGCTACAGCAATGAGAGCTAATCACTGCCTCCTTGTCACCATTTCCAATAAAAATGATGGCAAAGTTACCGCCTCATAACCACAAAGTGCCTTCCTGTTTCAGAGCAGATAAACTGTAGTCACTATCTTTATCTGTAGATTTTCAACACCTGAGGGGGATGAATTAAATGGAGAAGAGGTCACAAATTGGGGAGTAGAATGATAGTCTAATCATTGTCATATTTACAGTAAGGAATCAGGCAACTTTATTCCATCGCCAGAATAAGGCATTCTGTTTTACTTCAACAAGGCATTCTGTTTTACTTCAACAAATATCTATGGAGCACATACGCTGAACAAAGCCCTATGATCCCACTACAGGAGCCACGAGTTGGAGGAGATGTAATCTTTGTCCCAAAGAGCTTGCAATCTGGTCAGAGGCAAGGTGGTATTCATCTGGGCTATAAAATATAAAGCATAAGGTATTAATTCCATATGAGAGGATGATACAGGCACTAAGAAAGTACAGGGGATGGCATACAACCCCTAATAATTTGGACTAGAGGGTGTTGACCACTCCACTCCTACATCTGCTGGCATCTTCCTGGCAAAAGTGCAGTCCCTTCCATGTCAACAATGCTTATGCAGGGGGTAGGGGATTTCTCTGATGACACTGTGGGCACCCATAGATTCCCTAGATGCTGGTTTATTGGTGCTAGGAAATGGAGACAAGATAACGTCACTTAAATAAAGGAAGAAAGGGCAGTGTTTCTACATGGCTTGATTTTATGAATCTGGGGATACTCTTTATTCCAAAATATTGCCTTGATTAGCCTTTTTTTAAAAAAAAATAAAGAATTTGTCAGTGAAAAGCAATACCTTTGGAAGGTTAGCATATTAGGTCGATATTAGGTCAATGATATATTGACATACACTGATGTATAGAGCCAGTAGATTTGATGGAGAGGAACTATTTCACAATCTACTCCTATAGCCTGTTCTTCAAATTTATTGGCAATTTTGGGTCCTTGGTTTCTCTAGATTCTTGCTGTACATCTTCAGTTCCTTTCTATCGTTCCCTAACCAGTTAAGGAGTCAATGACCTCTCTGGGGAGGTTACTAGAAAGTTACAGAGAGTCCTATTAAATTCAAAAATAGAAATAAGCTAGGCCCTAAGGGAACTGAAACCTCTAGGAATCAAAGCCATTCTTTCTGTATATCTCAGGGATGGTTTTCTCACACAGGCTTCTGCCCACTTACTCCTTCCTCTCTCTGAACATATTCTTCTTTCGCCAACTCATCAATTAGCTAGTAGTCCCCAAATGTCCAGTCTAGTTCCAAGTCTAACTAAACTTCCAGCACCTTGGCAGAGCACTGACCGAGAGCTTCCATCTATCCATGTCTGTTGATTCAAATCCCCAAAGCAGAGGTTCTTTGACTCTGTTCCCACACCATGAGTAGATTGCCTGTGGCCAGCCCTCAACTGGGTCAGGTATTCTCCCATCCCTCACCATCAGCTCAATCCAGGAGGTAAGATCACACACTAGCATATATTGACCAATTCTACCATCAGAAGGGAATGTGGGCAGGGCAATCATTGGTTGTCATCTCTAATCCATGGTTCACCAGTCTCTTGCCCTGGCATCAATCTGCAAGGGGAGGGAGGGTGAGCTGAGGATTGCCTCAGCTCCCAAATCATTGTCTTTTCATCACACGTATGTGGGAGGAAAACTCAATCTATATCAATCCAACTCTCTGAGCCTATACCTGAGCTACTTAAAGAAAGCTCGCCCCACCTTGCAGATTGATGCCATGACAAGTTCTCCAACATCAGCAGGATCTAGAGGGGTTTCTATGTGCCCCTGAACAGCCCTTTCCTATTTTTCACCACATCTATCGCAATCTCCTTCTACTCTTCTTAAACTTTTCCCTTCTGAGCAAACATTCTTACTTCTTTTTCTCCAGAGATGATGGGTGTTATCAGAGAGGGATTCCTTCAAGTTCCTGCTACTGAAGTTGCAAACACGTGTATCTGCTCAGACATCTTCTGCTTCCCTCTGGTTAAAATGGAGGAGTGCCCCTCTCCTGCCTGAAACTGCCCCCCACCCCCCAACTGAATCCTCCTGCAAGCCATGTTTCTCCTGCTAATCCTCAGAACCAAATATTAAAAAGGCTTGACTCTAAATGTTTTCCACTTCCTCACCTCCCATTTGTTCCCAGACTCTATCAATGTGACATCTGTTCCAATCAAACCACCGAATGTGTATCACTTCCCTTTGCCACCCCTCCCACCACACCTCTTAACTAAAAAATGGCCATTCACCCTGCAGGCCTCAATTTAAATGTCACTTCTGGGGAAATCTTTCTGACCCTGTGACTGGATTGTATACTTCTTTTCTGTATTCCCATAACATTTGACTGTTACAGTTATCATAGAACTTTCATTCTGATTTTGAATGATCCATTTACTCTTTTGATTATAAGCTCCTTGACAGGAAAGACTGTTTCTTGCTTGTTGAAGCATCCACTGCCCAGTCACAGTGTCTGGGCTGGTGATGGACAGTAATGGGACTCAAACCAGAGTCAATGACAAACCCTACCTAGAGCGGGTTCTGTCTCTAATCTAACAAAAAGGTTTCTCTCGGCCAGGGATTCACAAATTTTAAGGTGCATGCTCTTCACCGGGCAGCCTGTTAAAAGACAGATTTTGATTCAGCATGTCTGGGGTGGGGGCCAAGACTTATGTTTCTAACAAGCTCCCAGGTGATGCTGATGCCACTGGCTCTTGGACCACACTTTTTATAGCAAGATTCTGGCATAGAAAACAAATAACTTTATAGACTCTGTCAGAGAAAGAGAGTTTCCCTCACCCCGTATAAGTTAAGATCCCAAAAGCAATGTGGGATGATTTGAGGATGGGGATCCTATTCTCTCTGCTTTCTCACCTCTTTCTTTCTCCATTCTTGAAGTTATGATTCCCCAATAGCCAATGAGAAATGACGTCAATGCCTTCTTCCAATGCAGTTATATACTTTACCTCATACCTCAATTCTTGAGTGCATTTCTCATTCTAGGAATGATTCCAATTTGACCGTGGACGGTAAGATAAACTCTAAGTTATCAAATTGTATTTCCTGGATCTGTCTAAACAAATTCCCTTAAAATGTGCTAAGGAAATGGCTCTGCTATTTACCCAATATTCTGGGCAGCGTTGGTGTCATTCAAAATCAAGAGATCAGCCAGGACCATGCCCTTCTGTTTCTCTATGGTGCCTCACTCAGAGGAGAACTCTGCATTTTGGAGATGTTTTCTCTTGAGGATATTAAAGAGACAGTGCCTGTTTGCCAACTATGCAAGGCCTGCAATTCCACAGTCTGGTAAGGAAACTGGCAGTTATAGAGGGCTACAATGTGCATTGTAGACACTGACTGTTGAATATTTCTTATATTAAGAACACATGGCTCTCCATTTCCTATACAATGAGACACAAACCCTTCTAACTTTGTAGCCCACCATGACCTTAGTCCACCTTACCCATTCGACTTTTTAATATTGCTCTAATATACTTATTTATATTCTATCAATGAACAACAAGGGTATAAATATCCACTGCAGAGCTGAAAATTAGAAGAAAAAAAAGATAAGATGATGTAACAGCAACAACTACCAAAATGTCTTTAAATCAAGAGGAAAGGCACAAAACTGATGTCTCTAGGGCCTTAGGAGACTCTAATCCCCAAATATATAAATTTCTTTCTCTTTATTCCAAAGTTGTCTGGGAAAGCCCAAAACTTAGCCAGCTATCTTGCAAAAATCCAAATTTGCTCAATACTCAAAAAAAGAGACAGGAAGAAATGCAAGGCTAAACTCACTTAATCCCTCTGATCTAACAAGAAAATCCCCTATGGATGTCCTCCTTGTGAGGTTAATTAAGGTCAATGGCAATGTCTTTATTTGCTTTTCTTCCTAGCTGAATTGTACACTTTCTGCATAGAGGTATCTCTTTCTCTTCTGAATGAAGACTTCTTATTAAAGCCTTAAATATGACACTTCCCAGATCACTCTATACTCCCATCAGAATGATCCCCACTGTACCTCAAATGTAGATTGTTTGCGAAATGTCTATAATTATTCCCCTCCTTGTATCCACTCACCTTTGCAAAATGACTTTAGTGCTCCACCCATCAAGAGGTGAAATTATTTCCTCACTCCTGAAATCTGGGCTGGCCATGTGACTTTCTTTACTAAAGGAATGTGGCAGAAGTAACATTGTGGGAGTTTCAAGCCTAGACTTCAAGAGACCTTACTCACTTCTGCTTGCTCTCTGGGACACCCAGCTCCCATCACATGAACAAAGCTCAGGCTACCCTGCTGGAGGATAAGAAATGACATGGGGGCAGATGCAGTCTAGTTATCCCAGCTTAGGTCCTGTACATGTACAAACCCAGGCAAAATGAGCAAAACCAGTCCCAGCTGACCCAGTGGTTGACCACAGGTCCATGGGCAAGCCCAGCCAAGATCAGCCGAGTCCAGCCAAGGCCAAAAGAAATTCCCAGTTGAGTTTCACAAATACTTTAATGAATTCCAGTATTTATATTTACCAAATTAATGATCCTAACCCTCAAAACTGAAGTGAAGTAGAATTGTGCCATTCTGAAGAGAATTCCTAGATTTATTAATAAGATGAATTTGTACTGTTATAACCACAGGATAAATTTTTGCTTGTTTGCTTGCTTTTAAAAGCCATTCAGAAGCCGCTCTGTGAGTATATGTGAGGACAGCTACATTTGGAGATTAAATAAAATGTGTCAGTTTGAAGACCTCCATAAAATGGGGTCCAGGGTCAGATGGCTAACCTCGCTTCTCCACGGAGATAGGCACCAGACCTCAGAGCTGAGCACTCAGTGGGCTCTCAACACAGATGCATTACCTGAGCAAGATGAATAGATATGATTTCCCATCTGTCTTACAGGAAATGAAAACAGATCTTTTTTTTATCCATTCTTCAGATATCCTCCACACAAAGATCAACCCTCAACAAGGTTAATTTTTCCCAGACCCTGCGGGACAGATTAGGTAGGAAAGCTTCCAGTTTGGTGTTCCACTATGCCAGGACTTCGCATCCTTTTTTTTGCTTCAACATCACCTCTATGGGATGCACACTGATTTAGATAAGGGTGACTCACTTCAGAATTAGGCAGGACACTTCCTCCTGGAGTAGGAGGAGATTCTTATCAGAATAAGTGTATGTGTTGTTTGGAAAAACCCCCCAGATAATTCTGAGGTACATAGAAAATCACCAGACCTTATATTCGGGTGGATCGTCTGTTTTCAAGCCCTCTGTAACCAACAGGCTTCTCACTCTGTGCTGTCCTATGTGGCCTCTAGCTATATATAGCTATTTAAAGTTAAACTAATTAACATAACTAGTATTAAAAATACAGTTCCTCAGTGGCACCTTCCAAGTGCTCTATAGCCTCTTGTGAACAGCATGGAGAGCATTTTTCTTGTGGAAAGTTCTACTGGACAGTGAAGCTTAGTCCGTTCCCGAACTCCTGTCCTGAGGTTCCTGCAACCTTCCAATCCTGTATTAACTCATCTTATTTTCTGATTCTCAGTTTCTGCATTATTTTTCCTTTTTATTTTATTCATCTTTTCCATTGCTCCCCCTCGTGCACTTCCCCCCTTTAGTTCACACAAACTATCCTGAGTACCTTTCCCGGGCCCTAGATGTCTACTTCAGTATTTTTCTTTCTCTAGAAAAACTCTCAAAACCCATGTTTACATTTATATGAAGGTCCTACTTCAACCAGTCAGTGGGGTGCCTAGAAGTAAATCCATATATTTCAGGAAGGAGAGTTGTTTTCATTCACATGAGATAACTTGACCCTCCCATGGATCCTTCCCCTGACTAGGGGATTTGTATGATTATAACAAATCCACTGTTCCCTGTGTCTTCAGGACAGAGCACTGATTTGGTCCCTAAGTTAGGAGTCCTTGCAGAGGACTGGCTTCCATTCTTCCTCTACCTGTGCTGTATTTGAAATAATCAACAACAGTTTAAAGCTGAACAATAAGTCTTGCTGCTGTGGTTGGACATTGGGTAGAACCCCCAGACTTTTCTGTCTCTTAGGAATTTGCTATTGCTAGGGGTTCCAAAATCTAAGAAGGATCATCTTGACTTCTACCAACCTTCGAGAGACCTAGTTCATCTTTAAGCAAACAACATGAGTCTGCTAAATCTGAGAGCAAAGTTTGTTCATCTTGGAAATTGGGAAATTAAAAAAAAATGAGGAAATTAATGTTCCCGTAAATGAGGGGAATAAATAAGAGCATCCATGCTTAGGTTGGGTTCCTCTAAAGCAGTCCCTGAAACAAGGATTTGAGTATATAGGAAATGATCCCAGGAAGCATCAGTATGAAGCGAGAAGATGAGAGAGAAGGGAAGGACACCAGAGCAGGAAGTACTAATAACCAAGTTACAAATAGAGTCAATAGTGGCTCAATCCACTCGGGAACTCTTGGAGACATTGTAGACTCTGTCTTAGTGTTGTTGGGCTAAGGGAGCTGGGATATTGACCCTCTAGATCCCGGCTACCATTTATTGATGAATGTTCCTGAGGGCATTAACTACCTACATTTCTGGACTGTTCCAGGAGCAAGTCATACACAAACCTGTGGCCATAGAAAGGCTTCAAATAACTATAGATGCTGTCGGCATTCATGGGAAAGGTAATACCAAGAGAGATGAGTGAGGGTCCAACATATCTGCTACATACCCTTTTCTTACTAGATAAGAATTTTATCCATTCCTTTAAACAAACAGGTTTGTTTTTATATAACTTGGCTCATTTCAAAGATTGTCCCCAATCATGATGCATTAGTGGAAACCAATATGTTATTCCCTCCCCTAGATTACTGAAGCCAACTTGGACTCTGAAAAATTGCAGTGGGTACGATGCACATTTGCTTCATTGACCTCCTCAGCTTCCTTCTTTCCTTAGTACATTGCTCTGATGGGACTGTGGATCACAAAAACTTGCCTATCTCTGGCTGCAGGTGTGGTCCAGGACAGGCCTATCACAGTGCCCCCATTCAGTGTTTAATTAGTTTAAGGGAAAAGCATGTGACTCAAGCAGGAACAATCAGCATTCTTTCAAGAGATTGTGTGTATGGATGCTGGGAGAGTGAGGATCTCTAAGACCATGTAGGCCTGGAGCTCCCAAGGGCTATCTTTCCATCCAGGAAGAGAGGGTGCCTGAAAGTGAAACTATATTGAAGGAAGTAGGGCCAAGAGTGGGTAGACAGAGACTAGAGTTCTGGTGAAGCATTGAATTCAAATTTGCCGGAAGACATTTTCACTTCTGACTTTCAAATTATGCAAGCCCGCAAAGGCCTTGCTGAGGTTAATTAGTTGTTACATAAACAACCCAGCCTTCTGTTGCTCAGGGGTACAATTTTGAAGTAATTCTATATAGTTTCTTAGAACTGTAGACCCCAGTGAGACTGAGCCCCATGTACCCATGGTAATAACCAAATCAATAACTCACACTTCATTGGCTTTTCTTCTTTCCATTTTCTCAGTCTCCCCACTTCCTTACTCTAATTCCTAGACTCACCTCTAAAACCTATCTGTACCTGAGTACCTGAGTCCTTATTTAAGTTCTGTTTTTGGGAGACCTCAGACGAAGAAAGAAAGAAATACAATAAATAAATAAATAATAAATAAAATCAATGACCCTTTATTCTCACCCCATTTTAGAAAATGCTAAACAAATGGCACTTGTTTATGCAAAAATGCATGGAAAAAATACGCAAAACACAAATGCCATGTATTTGACTCTGAAAATGGCCTGGAGAGAGTTCAAGAAGATCCCCATACCATGCATAGCCCTCATAGCCCCTCAGCAGAGTGATGAGATTCTGGGATGAGGCCAAACAATCAGGATGGACAGGCAGACACTTCACTGCCTGCTTGGTGCAAAATAAAATAAAAATTGCTAAGGGAAGGACCCACTTCCAAATTGCAGGCTTCCAGAGACATATATAGCTAATACCATGCCATTACATTAAAGAGAACTGTATTAGAATACATGCAAAACAGACAAGAACAGAATTTAAAACTCAAAAGAATAGAAATTAGCTAAGTATTTCCACATCTAACAATTTGGTAAAAATGTCTGGCAGGATGTAGCATTCTCCTTCCCTTTTCTATGAAGAAAATGTCCATAGCATTTGTTCCAACTGGGCTATGTGCTTCCTGGTGTGATTTGTCAGCTCTTCACACCAACCTGATGGTTGGTTTCAATTAAAGGATCCCTTTACGC
This sequence comes from Tamandua tetradactyla, assembly GCF_023851605.1. Taxonomy (NCBI): domain Eukaryota; kingdom Metazoa; phylum Chordata; class Mammalia; order Pilosa; family Myrmecophagidae; genus Tamandua; species Tamandua tetradactyla. The sequence goes on along the minus strand of NC_135341.1, from coordinate 46,394,140 downwards.
CAGGCAGAAACAATGATCACCTCTGTGTGTGGGGCGGGGGTGGAATCTGTGGCCCCAGCCGGCTGGGATGGTTGTCTCCCTGCTCCCGTGTCATCACAAGCCCTCTCTCCCCGGTTTGGTCAGATGGACCCTGGGAGCCTCAGAGGATCCAGTAAGCATCAGTAGGCCTAAGAGATGGCCTACGCCGATGCTGTGAAGGAACACATCCCACTGCTCGGGCAGAAGCACCCAGTATGGCTAACAGAAGTGGGTCCTGATGGGAACTGAGCCCAGAATTCTCTGGGAGGCACAGCCAGGCAGCATTCCACATGAAAGGGACACAGATTAAACAGAGCCAAGGGAGTTTGGTTTCAATCAATCTCTTTACAGAAAATAAAGTAAGGGAACACAGAGTTAAGGGAAAGGAGGAGAGAAGATGGTGTCGAAAGAATCCAGGCATCCGGAGGGGACACTGGTGGTAGGAAGGGGAGCTCTGATTGACAGACACCTGGACTGTTGTGGCCTCAGTGTCTTCCCCTGTCCTAGGAGAGGCTTGTACCAGGTCACTGAGGACCTGGCACACATAATAGGGCCTGCCCCAGGGACCCTGCAGAGATAGGGCTTCCCTGTTGGTGAGTGAGAAGAGACCCTTGCAGCTCTGCCCTGTGCACTGAACTGGTGTCAGGATCTCTTGGAAGGGTGAGGGTTCTAGGACTGGTACTGGCAGATCTGACAGCTGCCCTTCCGTGCTTCCCTGAAATGCAAAGGAGAGCAGGCACTGGTGCCTGTGCAATGGTCCCAGCCTGGCTCTACCTGCTGCTTTCCCCTGGGGACCATCTGACTCAGCACACTCCAGGGAAGCGGTGCCTTGAAGAGATCTGAAGCAAGGAGCATAAAAATAGAGCCAAGAGGCTGTTCACTACAGTGATTTCAGAGGGATTGTTTCAATCCGTCAAAGACACAGGCTTTTAATGCCTTACACTGAGGCTCAGGCTTGTGTGAAATGAGAATATTTACTTGGCCTCTGTTACCATCCTGCAGTTAGGGCCAGGCAGCTGCCCCAGTGAGGGGCCCAGACTGACTCACCCAGCAGCCGAAGGTACAGCCGTTTAACTGGCTGAGTTGGCAATGCATCCTGAGCCGGTGTAGGGGAGGGGTTATCAACTCTACGGAGGGTCAAGGTATAGCAGATTCAGGGGCTGGGAGAACCTCACTTGCTCCCAGCACACTTTCTGGGCCTTCTTAACTGAAGCAGTTTGAAGATATGGTTGTGTAACAGGGAGGCTATTTAGGGGGTGGGAGGGGAACTGTGGTTATGGTAATAAGGTTCCATCTGGCTTGTGGCAAGGGGTGTCCACCCAAAGCAAGAAGACACAGCACTCTTGTTTTACCTGGAAACAGGAAAGAGAGGTATTGTAACCATTGGAACAGGCTCATCACACCCCTGGACTCCTGTGATTTCTCATCTCAACACAGCTCAGTGAATGCTTCTGACAAAAAGGAAATTGCCAATGGGCCACATAACTGCAGGTGTGCAAAGGCTCAGGAATCCCACTGGTACCCAAAGAGGTGGGACAGGTGGCATGCAAGACAGGGGACAGAGAAGGGTGGGGACTCCTGACACACACACACACACCTCTGCACTGCAGAAGCTCCCCAGCTCTCCTTAGATCTCCTACTTGCTGTCCATAACATGTCTTCATCAAAGGTGACAACCAGAGTCATAGCCAATGTCTTCTAGATGAAAGATAGGTTTCAAACTCCAGGAATTCCAGTTATTTGAATTACCTAGACTGCAGTCCATTTGCATGATGCAAGAGTTCACATCTAATTTCAATTTCAGGGAATACCGGCCATAGTCAGTCAAACTAACACACAGAAGCCCAGCTTGACTTGGTCTCCACACTTCCATCCATCACTCACTCAACCCTCAATTAAGCAGCTGCTATTGCCAGGCACTAGACCAATGAATCCTGTCAGTTCTATTCTGACCCTCTCCATCCCCATGGCTACTGCCCAAGCCCGGCACATTGTCATCTCTATTGGCCCATGACAACAGTCTCCTAATGGATCACCCTTTAATCCATCCTCCATGAAAGCCTATTAGGTCCAGCACAATCTCAGTGGCCTCCCTTCATGTTAAACTTCTCATGGTTCCATTTCATCGGCCTAGAATACACTTCTGCCTTCCCTTTCCTTCTCCCTTTGCCCAGGGAACTAGGCTATCTTTGATTTTTATTTATTTATTTAATTTTTGGGTGCATGGTTAGGGAATCAAACCCGGGTCTACTGCATGGAAGGTGGGCATTCTAACCACTGAACTACCTGTGTACCCTATCTTTGAATCACCTCTTTTGGGAACTTCCCTAATAATTCTGACAGAATGAGCCATACTTTCGTATAGGTTGCTGTGTTACCTTCATCACATTAAAATGGAAATAAAACCTGTCCATATTTGTCTTCCCTACCTAACTCTGAGCTCTTTGATGAAAGAAACTCTACCTGAGTCATCTTTGTGGACACTTCACCTGGCATTGAGGAAGGGCTCAAAAAATTTTTGTGGAATTAGTTATCTGATGATGTGCAATAAATCAATCCATAACCTATGGTCTTAAAACAACAACCATTTATTATCTCTCACAGTCTCTGTGGGCCAGGAATTTGGGAGGAGCTGGGCTGGATGGTTCAGTCTTGGGGTTTTATGAGAGGTGGCTGTCAAGGTGTCAGCCATGACTGCAGTCATTCTGAAGGCTTGTCAGGCCGGAGGACCCACTTCCAAAATGACTCATTCACATACCTGACAATTTTGTGCTAGTTATGGGTAGAAGCGGGGGCCTCAATTCATTTCCATGACGTAGGGTTGCCAGATAAAATACAAGATGCACCATTAATTTTGAATTTCTGATAGACAAACTAAATTTTGTTTGCATAGCTTTGTCCCAAATTACATTTTTATTTTATTACATTTAAATTTGGCAGACTTCACAGGAGGACCTCTCAACAGGACTGCTTGAGAGTCCTCTCCACTCAGCAGCTGATTTCCCCTCGAGCAGGCGAGTGCTCCCAAGGCAGAAGTTACAATCCCTTTGTGACCTAGCCTCAGAAGCTACACACTGTCACCTTCCCTGTAATCTTCTGGTCACACAGGCCAGCTCTGATTTGGTGCAGCATGAGGGGAGGGGAGGGTCAATGAAGGGCAACTTGGAGATGAACTTCCATGTAGAGTAAATTCCCCGACAGCTGAATCCTGTTCCTAGGTTTCTAGCTCTTCATGGGAGGCCTATTGAAGCATTCAGTTCCCATCTCTAAAATGGGAAGCAAAGCCACTCCTGCTGGGTGTTTCTTTCTGGCCAGATTCTTGAAGATGTGGACCAGCAACTCTCAAATGTCTCTGCTTTAATGGGAGGATGTTGAAGCTCGAGTAATACAAAACCCAAGTGGATCATCTAAAAGCACCCATCAATTTATACTGGAATTATAAATTTAAGCTGATGCAATACTCTTCTCTGTACTTCTAGCTCGTAAATTCCTTGCTCAGCCCAGATGCCCCCTCTAATGTCAGAGGCTACTATCACTCACCCAGTGAAAGCTGACTTGTTAAAATGCATTGCAAAGTATTCCAATAACAGCATGGTTTTTATCGAATTTCAGAAAATATGATACTCTAGACTTGAGTTTATCTCTGCTGGCGACTTAAACTGCAAGACACATATTTGTTTCCACCTTGGGGCATTTATACCTGCCATGTTCTCTACCCGGAATATTTTCCTCTCAGATAATTCCAACCCTGGCTCCCTCTTATCCTTCAGGACTCTGCTCAGATATCACCTAAGAGAGGCCTTCCATGACCATCCTAAGAAAGACAACTCCTCACCATCTCTCCAAACCTGGCCAATTTCTACTAACCCTTTACCTTTCTATGTTTTCTTCAAAATACCCATAACTGTATGAGCATCTCATTTTTAATCTGTTATTTATGTATATCTCTTTCTCTCACCGTGAATGCAAACTCCAAGAGGGCAGGGACTTTGTCTACTTTGTTCACTTCTGTGACCCCAGCAAATTGAACTGTAGAGCACATTTTAGGCACTCAATCTATATTTGTATAATGAATGAATGAATCCTTTTATACTAGACATTTTTCTTCTAGCTCATTCATTCATTCACTGAACAAATATATGTTGCATGCCAGGTCTTGTTTTGTTTATGGAATAGAAGATGACCCCTCTTTAATATGATCTTGTTCCAATGATTTAGCCAGGCCAGGGCACTGAGAGGGCAGTGCTGCCACGGGACAAGCAGTTTCTCACTTAGCCTCCAGGAACTGCCTTACAAAGCTCATTCCTCTGCTAAGCCTATTTGCTTTACTCTACTCTGGACCTTCCACCTACTTGATTCCTTTCCTTTGCTATCTTCCAGGTCATGATTTGGCAAAAGAGCAGCTGTTGGTGTGGATAGGAGGCTGTGAACAGGGAGATAAAACTAAGTACTAAACAACTTACTAAGAAGAATTTAGAGTCATCCTTTGGGGTCTTTTTAAAAACTAAGACTCATTTTCATATGAAACCTCTGAGTGTGCTCTCTCAGAAAATGGCCTCCAAAGAGCCAGGTAGGCTTATTTCTAGTATCAGCTCTAGACTTGCTAGCTACACATACCTAGGGATAGTTTCTTGACCTTTAAAACCCCATTTTCCAATGCATGAAATGGATAAACTGACACCTATCCCAAATAGGTATTATGAGAATTATGAGAGACATGGATGAAGCTTCTGGCAGATTGTAAGTGCTAAAGAAATGCTGGCTTCCTCCCCACACCCAGCTCCCTCCTCACATTTCCCAAGAAACCCTTTTCCTTTTAGTCTCTCTGGTTCTGGTGTTTATAACAATCTGAAGCCCATTGACACTGCTTATTCCATGTGTGGTGAACTTTTGTTGCTCTATTTTTTAAAATTTCATTTCCAATCTTGAAATTACATGAAATCTATTGACATCATGGAATATGAAAATGAAAAATAGCGATGTATGTCTCATGCACTCCCAAGTACGAAATATGGAAATTGTACCTAATGGGGTCATTTCATTCACTGTTATTCGCTGTATATATATCAACATTTTCAGCTATGGCAGGTGCTGCTATGAAAATTTTTGTACATGCACAGCATTTGGATGTTCTTAACATTCTTTGGTAAGTGTTTTAATGAAAGAAAAACATTGTATTGATTATTCGTGCCAAAATAATGCTACAAAAAAATGATAATGCTGCATAACAGCCACAAAACCTGAGTGGCATACAGCAGTAAGAATGTATTTAGCTCACACGTCTGTGGTGTTCAGAGGGTATGGTTTGGGCTTAACTAGTTTTAAGTGGACTTATTTATGCATATATGGCCAGCTGAGGGTTGTTTAGCAACTCTCCTAATCTTAACTGGGCTCATGACGTGCCTGAGAGTTGGTGGCTGTGGTCTTATCTAGGATGGCTCCAGCTGGGATGACTGTGGGAATTTTTCTCTGCTTCAAATGTGTCTCATCCTCTAGCAGGCTAACCCAGGGATGTTCTCGAGGTTATTTCAGGGGATCATGCTAGAGAGAGAATACAAATGCACATGCACATTAAAAAAAAAATACTTTGCTAGTGCCATCTTTGCTAAGACCCTATTGGCCTAAGTAGGTCACATAGCTGACCCAGAGTCAAAGAATGGGTCAGAACCCTCTGCCCAGAGTGGAAAGACATAACAAAATTATATGAAAAGGGGATGAATCACAGGGAGGCTGAACACTAATAAAATCCATCTACCATAATCCACTCTTCAGACACCATCATGCACGTCCCTCCCACGGACAAAATATCTCCACCCCATCCCAACCATAACCACTGTCATACTTTCACATCAGGCTTGAGGCCTAGAATCTTTTTATCTAATCAGGTCTGGATACAGTTCCTCTTGATCCGAAGGCCTATCATCCCCACGTTTGTCCAAAATATAATGAGGAAACAAGGACAGGATAACCATAATAAAAACCCCCACTGTGTGAGGAAAGTCAAATAATGGGACATATGTAGCAATCATTAATTCATATCAGCCCTAAAGTACTACTGAACAGTTATTACCAATGCTCCTACGGCGGAAGTGGGAATGTTCCCTTGAATTGGGCCCCATTTCTGCCCTCCAGCCACGGTTCACCAGGGCCCTTTTCTCCCTGACTCTTTCTCCAGACCCTGAGATGAACTTCATTTTCTACCATCCTCCTTAAGCATTTCTGCAAATAGTATTAGAAAATATGTCTTGAATAAACTTCTCAGCCTGTTCCCTGCACACAGAAAGTCGAGGACCCAGAAGCCTTTCAACGCTTTGATTGTCTTGGTCCAGGTTGGTGGTACTTTTGCCAAAACAGTTCCCTCAAAAGCTTTGTGGGATTTCTATGTACTGGATTTGAATATACTCCATGCACCAAAAGTCACATCAACAAAATTTTTTCCAAGACAAGTCTCCCTCTGGAAACTTAATCACTGCTACTTTGAATATGTGATACTGTGAGACATCGACCTCCACACTCTTGGAAGCCCTTCCGTTTAGATGAGTGGACCTACTAGGAAGTATCTGAATTCTTTTAGAAGTCTTAACAAAGCCTCTTACAACCCTATCCTTGATTTGTTCTTACCTTGATGTCATGTTGTGATTTGATCACCTTTCTCTGACTCAAGAGGCTAGAAATAAGAAACAGTTTTTATTTTCCAACTAAGGCCCTCCTATAATCACTCTAAATTTGATATATAAACTGATCAAATATTTTTAACTTCATAACTTTCTTGTGGTACCTTGTCATAAATAGATAGTAAGAGCCAGCTGGCATTTTTTTACATTCTGTCTGGAGAGCCTTCTGACTATGTCCAAAACATAATTTTGTAAATTTTCTACCTTGAAGATACCATAGACAATATAGGATGGCTTTGGCTGGAACAACTTACTTCTGTAAGATGTGTCTTTCATCCTCCAGTAAGTGAGCCAAAGCATGGTCTCATGGGAATCAAAGTCAAAAAAAACAATGGAATGCAGATTACTTACATGGCTTAAAGCCACAATTTCTTATGATTCTGTGGGTTGACTAGAATCACCCGGGAAGTTCTCACTGGACTTTCTTATGCAGCTGCAGTCAGATGGTGGCTGGAGCTGGAATCATCTGAAGGCTCTATTGGGCCATAAGTTCAAAATGGCTTATTAACCCATGCGTTTAGAGACTTGGCTGGGATAACAGGATAATGGGGTCTGCTGAGTATCTCTCTCTTTATGTAGCCTCTCCATGTGGCTAGCTTGATCTTCCTCATAGCATGGCAGTCTTAGAAGAGTTGGGGTTCTTAAATGGTAACTGGTATTCATGAGAATGTGCATCCCAAGAGCTATAAATTACTGTTCAAAGGGATATTTCCAACACCACTACTTCTTCACCGGCTTTCTCATATGGAAAGCAGTCAGATAGGAATAGAGTTAGGAGGTTGCACTTATAATCTAAAACAGTTGAGCCAGTATAATTACTGATAAGGAGCCATCCAAGATAATCACTGAGGTGTTTGAGAGAGCTGGAGTTATCTCAGAATTGATTATGTATTATTTGTTTGATGAATAAGGAGCTCTGAAATTAGGACTTCCTTTTGCAGGATTTCTGGAACGTATTTGACATGGCATTGTCATCTGACATCAGAACTGACATCAACTGGCATCAGAAGCGAGTTGCCTTTCTTCTCTATCTGATATGCAAGCAGGGGCTGCAATAAGGACATAGGAGCATGTAATATGTTTAGTAAGTAATTTTTGGAAGCAGAAGTGAGAAAGTGAATAGAGTAAGAAAAGGGAGGAGGAAAATCCACTAAAAGGGGCATTGATAATTGAGGTACACTGTGGGTCACTGGGGTAAAATTCCACTGGGACTCCTAAGAACATCTCTTCTCTCAACTGCTCCTTTCTATTTAGAGGCAAGGTTTTCATCTCAAATCTTGTTCTGGTAGTTTGCATAAGGCTGTTTTGCCAGCTCATTGATAAATGGTAAGGAAAGGGTTAAGATATTCCCTTCTAGATTCCCTTCATTCTCTAAGAGAAGTAAGTTGTAGGGGTTACCTTTCCTTTAACTTGAGGTATATATACTGTTCCAGAAAACTTTTTATGTCTGCATGACACTCTTCTCAGAACAGTGTACATGATGAACAAAGAAGCCAAAAGAATATTCTTACACACTCCAGAGAATGAGATTGAAATTTGCTCAGGGATGACAGTTGCACAAAAATCCCAGCTGGAATCTGGAGTTCTCCTTAAGCCTTGAAGTCTAGGGAAAATTGCCTTGGAACTGCCTTCCCATCTCCCCTATCCCAATTCCGTAACAAAAGAAGTGTGAAACTCTTCCCTGACTTCTGCCAATTTGGAGGAGCTTGTTTTCTTCATTTCCCCATAGGCTCTGGTTTCTTTGAATGTTCCATAATGAATCAATCCCAATAAAAAACTTAAGCCCATATTCTATTTCAACAACAAACAATACTTCACACCCAGCATTTGTGAATTGAAAGTCACCAAATTCACTTCACACAAATCCATACACCTCAGGGGTTACTTCTCTCTCCCTTTTCCATCTTTTTTCACTTCCAGTTGCTTTAAGATTGCAACAGCATCTCCAAAAACTTCTTCTTTCATTATTTATAGAGCAATCTAACTCCTCTCTCTGAAAAATTACCTGACACTCAGACCTTCAGGGGGATTTTAACATTTTACCTTGTGTCCTTATGAAGGAATTTTTTTTTAAACCAAGACAGTTCTCTACTTAAGGGAAGCTTGATACCAGCTACTAAGATGATCCTACCCTATCCAATTTATTACTGATACAGCCTACCAATTGCCTGAAATTTTGTGCCAGTTGATAAGATAATTCCATCTTCTCCACTTCATTAGTGATGCTCAGTCAATGTATTGCTTGGCTTATTTATCAGCACTCCCTTGAGGCACAGCCTTTGCCTGGCCATGGGAGGCCATCCATACAACTCTCACACTGTGATCCAGAGGACATGACTATGGAACTTATATGCAAGCAATGAAAACCAAATCTAACCAGTTTAATTAATTAATTATGAGAGTTTATTGGAAGAATACCAAGGTATCTCATGCAACCCAAAAAACAGGAAGCCCCAAGAAGGCTAGAAGCAGAGTTGTGTGGAGCCCACAGCAGCACAGGTCTACAGTTTCAGGACCAGCTCTTTAAGTGTCTTCATTTCTTTGGCTTCACTGGAAAGACTGCCAGTCCATATTTGCATCTGTTTCAAATTTCAGATTCCTAGGATAGAGAACATGATTGGCTCAGCTTGGGTAGGGTATCTACCTATGGATTTATGAATGATAATTAAAGGTAGAGAAAGTAGAATAGCATGATAGAGACCTGGCCTGTTTCCACCTGTGGGAGGCAATGGAGGTGAGCAGGGGGATTGGGGGCCTATCGAACAGGGAAGCCACCTGGAGAAGGTCCGTTGCAGCCATTCATCAGTAATCGGTTTGAAACTTATGTTGCACCCTCAGGTCTAATATCACACTAAACAGCCTGTACCCTTAAGCCTATTTGTTAAAACGTGTTGGTTCTTAAATAGAGTAAGCTGTGGCCTCTGGTAGAATTCTAAGCCTTCTTTTAAGGCTTTGAGGCTTGGGAAACATATTTCAACTTTGCCACCACTCCCACGGTGGGCCGTGGTACAGATTTTGGGTTTGGATTTCACAACACTTGTCCTCCTAATCCTTCATGTGCTCTTTATCCTCCTTGTGACACTGTTTTCTGGCCCCTTCCAGAAATGTCCCACCAACCTCTTAAGAGTTTCCTTTCTACCTGCCACTTTTCTGGTTTTCCCTGACTCCTCTTGCTCCTCGATCACTTTGATGCAGGCAGTCACCCCACGTATATTTCTCATTCTTTACTCAATTTATAGTGAAATCTGGGACTTGATTCCAGAGTTAGTGTAAGCAGTGTGTATACTTATAGTTTATAGCTTAAAATATCATCCAAATGGAACCTTTATGTCTATTTCTTTAGAGTTTTGCATTCTATGGATTCTTTTTGAAATATAGCATCTGTTTCTGTTGTTTTAATAAAAAGTTTATTTTTGTCTTTAGTGGTAGTGGTAGGGGGATTAGGTAGAAACTATTTTTAAATATTCAGATTCTCAACTAATCAAACCAGTGATTTTTAGCCTAAGTCATTCAGACTTTGGGATTGTGGCACTTCTGCTACGTGTTGGCAGAAAACCCTAACTGCTGTTTAAGCATTATGAAGAGTGCATAATAATCATTGATGGCATTTATCAGCTGGTTTCCATGTGATAGGCACCCCGCTGAGCCCTTTGTACAGGGATTAATAGATATCATTATTTCCAATGCACCAAAGGGAAAGCTAAGGTCCAGGAGGGGAGGAAACACGAGTTGTCACTCAGCCCCCACAGGCAGAGCTGGGCTGTGAATTCAAATCAGTCTAACTCCAACTCCTTGCTCTTTCTATAATGCCATGCTGTTTCTAGAAAATCAATCCGCATACTAGAAAGTAAGGGCATCAATAGTTATTCACCTATTGCCCCTCCAAACAAAACCACTGTTGGCATAGGGCCGGGAGAATTTGGTTCTTGTTGCAGCAGCTGGTATGGTGTTGGATTTGAGCTGACCAGGAACTCATTGGTGTTTTGTAAATGGAAGCAGTCATTTATAAATGACTACATTTGTAGTTCTATCCAGCTGAGACACGACTATGCAAGGGTGGAAAGGCCAGGGGCTGTTTTTCTCTGGGTTCCCAGTTTGCCAGATGACTTTGGGTCTCTGTAACAAAAGGGTCTAGCATTGAACAATACATTCCTCACTGACATTTTGCAGGTATATGCAGCACAATTGTATAGTTACAGGAAAATGCACTTGCCCATATATGTTAATATTTGCTGAAGTGTGGGCAGGGTAGTACAAAGAATGTGCTTACTGTTGACTTTTCACCCCCAAGTTAATGGTTAACTTTGCTTTCCCATTTGACTATGTTGCTTCTTGGCTTTTGTCAGAATGAAAGATTCTGAAACACCAAACGGAACGGTTTTAACATTTGTCTTTCTTCACATTTACTTGTTGCAGTCTATTTGTTGTTACATGAGGTCAGGACAGTTTTTCAAAATACGATATTTCAAAAATACAGTTTACCATTACACTATTTCCTGAATAAATCTCTGAATAGATGCTAAGTGTTCAAAATAAATGTATTTTCTATATACGCTCATGGTGCTTTTAAAGGTTAGAAACATCTATTCCAGCATTTTAGAAACCCGTTCTTTGTAGATAGCTCAGTAAAGTAAAGGTCTGGGGCAGCACTGTAGAGTGAAAATAGCATGAACATTGGGGTCACACAGACCTTGGTTCAAATTCAAGTTTTTTGGCCCACTAGCCATGTGACCTTGGGCATGTCACACAGCCTCGGGGCCTCAGTTTCATCCCTGAGTTCACCTCAAAATAATCACATCATAGATTATTGTGACTTCTAAAGGCGCATATGTTAACCCTTACACATAGGAAGATCTTAATAACCTCCCTCTTTTAGGTTGGCATTTTGCAGAGTCCAGATTCGCCTTTTGGAAAATGCGGTTAGGACTTTACAATTAAATTCTGTTCTCATCCAAGTCTACTAGGGAAATTGAAAAGACAGCTCTATTTTTCTCGTTTTGATTAGGCCTCGAGGCGATAATCTGGAGGAAACACAAGCAGCGTAGAAGACTTCAAGAAAGCGTCTACATCTGCACCTGTAAATTTAATCCACCGTTCTGCCTCACAGATGTAATTTACCTATTGTGCTCCTGAAACGAAAGGGGGGTTTGCAGAAACACAGTGAAACTGGCAGCGACCTACCCTGATAAATCATTGTTGGAATTGGAGGGAGTTTTGTTGTGCAGATAACAAGCGACCCACAGCCTGCTTTGGTGCTCAGCCCAGATGAAGTGTAGCTGAGACTGGGGCCTGTGCCTGATTCCGAATTGTTTACTATTCAGTGCTGTGGGCACACTTCCTGTTGGCCCTGCGCAAAAATGACAGATGTCCACAGTCTTGCACCAGGTCTTGTCAGAGGAGCTTGTTTAGAAGGGATTTAGACTATGAAGGGAAAGCCATCACTGCGGTGAGAAGAAGCACGGTCCCTGCCTGCAAAATCCCAGATGAGGAAGGCAGAGGCAGGAGAATGGACTGGTCCACCTTGGCAGGCCCTCCCAATCTCAACAGCAAATATGTAAGAAGCTTCAGTGTGCTTCTCTGCTGTGCCAGCCCTGTACTCCCTGCTGGGGTAATAAAAATAAATGAGAAACAGCTCTTGGCCTCAAGTACACTATTTAGTGCAGAAAACAGCCTGTTAAACACCAATAAGATAGAGCAGGGCCCTTGGAAAGAGGAGTGCACAGCTAAGAGCAGGATCTCAATTCCTCCCTGGGCTTCTTCCTAGCTGTGTGACCTTGGGGAAGTTATCTGACCTTTCCTCACGGTACTTCAATGTCCTCGTCTGTAAAATGGGGATAATAGTACTCAACTCGTGGGGCTGTTGGAGGATCACAAGAATGTTTTTAAAGTGCCTAACCTGTAGTAGGCACACTGTATTTATTTATTCATTCATTTATTTATTTATTTATATTTGCATGGGCAGGTACCTGGAGTAAACCCGGATCTCCGGCATGGCAGGTGAGAATTCTGCCACTGAACCACCATCACACTGCCCTGTATTTATTTTTAAGTTAAATAAGCACAAGACTTGGGGGATCCACTCTCATTACAGGCTGAGACTGGAGCACGGAGTGACTACCAAAGAACAGAGAACTCATTTTCCACACTGAAAATGAAGACACTGAATACGTTAGCAAAGCTTTCCTGATTTATAAGCATTCGTGTATAGGAAGCCTTACAGAACGTGGAAACGTTAAAGCATGCTCATGTTTAACAGATCACCTTTCACAGAGAATTCAGGTGTGCAGTATTTGCACAGTGTTGGCTTTTGGACCTTTCTAGCAAAGGCTTCAGGGGGGTTCTTTGTTTCTTGGGGACAGCCAGGAGCATCCCGGCTCTTAAGGGGAATGTTCGAAGGAAATGTCCTGTGATGAATTCTGAGAACAAAACTGAAAGACCTAGTTACACAGAGAGAGCCAGTGTGGGTGGAAGCAAATGTTTTCCCAGGTCAGCTCTCCTGGCTCCTTGCGAGTCTGCTTTCTGCCCCTAATCGTCCCCTGCTCCCATGCTACCCATCCCAAGCACCACGCGGATCATGCCCTGTGTATATTTGCATGCATGTCCAGCAGGCATTTACATGAACACCACACATGCACACACACATACTCAGTCATGCTGGGGATATCTTTTTAAGCTCTCCTGGCTTTAAGGAAATGACATAGTTTCTGACTGAGTCCAGTCGGGCTCCCAATTGGGCCACCATCCCTGGGGTCTGTGAACCCGGCTGTGTCTCCCACACACTACAGGTCGTTGCCTGCCTGTAGTCAGACTTTCTCACTGTGTCCTCATTTCCAGCCCAACACCCTCTTCTCTGACTTACAGATACAGTTTGGCCCTAGGGGCTCCACGGGCACAGCCTGCAATCACCCTCTGGCTCTATTCTGGGAACCTGATCCAACCAGTTGCAGCCTCAGGGACCTCACCTGGTGGAGACAGCCGGGCAGGCCTAAGCTCCCGCCCTGGTGAGGAGGCATCTTTCTGCCCCTCAGCAGCTGCAGCCCCTCCTGATGCCCACCCACACCCAGCCATTTTCCTCTGAACCATTCTCCTAACCCAGGGAGGCATTGTGGTGGTGTGGAGTGATGACCGGACCTTGAGTCAAAAGATTGCTCTAGTTGCGACACTGTGAGGAGATCCCAAAAGCATTCTTGGCCTTATTTTCTCCCTCCTACCATTTTAAGTATACCAGGAAGTGGTAAATGCAGAAATGCTTTGTAAATTTTTAAGGGAAATGGTCCTTTCTCGCCCTTTCTGCTCCCTTCACAACACCCTACTCCCTCTCTCTATCAGGAGCATTTGTTTTTCATTAATTGTCAGTTCCTCTGGTCACATGTTTCTGGCTAATGATTACATCATGATACATTAATATGAGCAATTAAAGACTGGGAGTATGAGGACTATGAGTCCTTCAACAGCAAGACGGTGTGTTGACTTCCCAGGCCTGAGGCCAGTGTCTTGCTGAATGCATGATTGAATGACTGAATGGCATTATGATTTTGGTACTTAGTATGGGAAAAATGCTCCATGCTAACCACCCAAAGACCCCATCTGAGAATGTCATTGCAGGATCCTAAAAAGATGAACTCCACAGCAAACACTAACAGCAATAAGAGAAGGTTTTCTACAGAAATGCTCCTGCTTCTGCACTGCTCATTTGTACCCTCACTGCATTCACCCTTGCTCAGGACTCTGGCTCTGGGTGCTCCAGTCAGAAGATAAGAGTCGTTCTCAACATCCCTCTCTCTTTTAACCAGCATCATCAACTCCTAGTGGGCCCATACACCAAAACTTCTCTCTCTCTCTCTCTCTCTCTCGACTGCTACAACCTTAGTTTTAGGATTATTTTCTCCGGCCCTGTCTATTAAACAGCTCTAGCCCCACACCTTCATCCTTGTGTCCTCTCCTAAATCATTCAGCCAGGGTCAACATTTTAAAATGAAAATCAGGTCATTTCATTTCTTGGCTTTAAAACCTTCAGTGACTTTCCATTACATTTAATATAAAATAAAACAGAATTCAAAATTAAAACTTGAGAATAAAATTAAAACTCCTTAGCTTAATGTGTAAGTTAAAGTAATACTAGCTGCTATAACAAATGAGGTAGAAAATATGCAATGTCTGAAACACAGTGGACAATTATTTCCGTGCAACAAAAGAAGACAACAGTGTTAGGTGAATGGTCCTAACTGGCAGGCAGCTATCCTCCATGATTTAGAAACCATAGTTTCATCTATCATTTAATTCCATCATCTTTCAGGGCCTCATAGACATGTGCCTCCAGTAGCACAGAAGGGGAAAGATAGTATCTGGAGAAAGCAAACCTGCTTTCCATGTCTTGGCCTAGAAAAGACATGTATCATTTTGATTTATTGGCAAGAAGTAGTCAAATGGTGGCTCTAAATGCAAAAGGGCTGGAAATGAAGCCCCTGATGGGACAGCCACTTTCCAAGAACAACTTTATACTCTGGAAGTGATGGCATGAATTTCTAGGAGCTTGTCATCTCTACAACACATGCACACAAGACCATATCTGATCTGGTCTGCTTTTCCTGCTTCTCTTGAGGTCACCAACGTATGGTGTGGTCAAAGGGCCACTCTCCTTCTTTCTTATTGAGTTCCATGCTCCCCCTCCCTCTAAACAAGCCAGCCAGGCTCTCCCTGTGTCTGAGTCTTCTTACATACTGCTCTACTCTGAACTTCTCCACTTTCTTCTATCCCTACCCTGTGTTTTTACTGACTTATCTCTAATAATTCTTTTAGTTGTCAACTTAAACATATCTTCTTTAAAGTGGATTTCCCTGACCTCCTCATGTAAAACTAACATCTGCCCGTATGTTTTCTCATAGGGTTATATTCTTTTTCTTCTTAACACATATGTAAATAAATCTTCCATTGTATATAGTTTTGTTAATGTCTGTTTTCTCCCACTAGACTTCTTAAGATAAGAATCATGTGAGATTTGTTCATCTCTGTACACTCAAAGCCCCATTGAGTGCCATAAATATTTGTTAAATGAATGGATGTATGAATGAATGAATGCCTTGTTTGCAATATTTATGAAATTAAATTGATTAAGGTCATGGTGATCTCATATTTATTATACATTAATTATATGCCAGCACTGGGCTAAGACCTAAACATTGTCTAA
The DNA here is from genome assembly GCF_023851605.1 of Tamandua tetradactyla. Classification (NCBI taxonomy): domain Eukaryota; kingdom Metazoa; phylum Chordata; class Mammalia; order Pilosa; family Myrmecophagidae; genus Tamandua; species Tamandua tetradactyla. The sequence goes on along the minus strand of NC_135341.1, from coordinate 46,378,261 downwards.
TTTAATCCTCAGACCATGTTCAAGATAAATATCTTTATTTCTAGTTTCTCTATGAAGAATCTGAAGCTCACAGCTCCTAAGCATTTTGCCACAGGTCAAACAGCCAGAATGTGGTGAAGAAAGAATTCATACACAGAGTAACTACTCCAAAAGTTCCAGGCTGAGCAAGGTTAAGAAATAATCTACTGAAGGAAAGTTTGGGCAGCAGAGTTCTTAGCTTACTCTCTGCCCTCTTGTCTATAGTTTCTTTCCATCTACACAGATGCTACAGGATGAGTTTTCTTTTTTCTTCTTTATCTTTTAGAAAATATGTTTTGGTACATTTTAAATGCTTCTATATTCCAACTCATTTCATCCACAAAAATGTTCCCATCATACCCTTCATGTTCCAGGAAATATGAACTCTGACAGGACCTTTTGTTATGAAGTTTATCCATTCGGAAGAACAAGTGATTAACAAGCACAGGCTTAGCCGTTGATGCCTGAGGGCTGCAAAGCCAAGCAGATCCCACCATGCATTCGAGCATACCTGGGGCTCTGAGGGCAGCACCCAAAAGGGGCACTGGACTGAGGGGCAAAGAAATAATACCTAACCCAAAAAGGGAGAAAGAAGGACTGCCCTGTAAAAGTAAAGTAAATAACTGCTAGGGAAAAGCTAATTGAAAATTTGCACTGACATTCCACTTGGAAAATCTAGCAGGTACCCCCAGGCACCTCCCTGCCTCTCGTACTCACTCACTCACCCACCCATGCCCAACACTTCTGTGCCCATTTACAGAAGTCATGTTGAGTCTAACAGAAAAGAGCCAGGGGAGAAGGGTTGGGGAGGTGATTCGACACGGAAATGAGATGGTCTAACCTAGATGCTATGTTGACCTGCTAGGGTGACCAGTTTGACAGGGTCTGAAGGTCTTCCAAGTCTTGAACTTTCAATGATAAAATAGGAAATTCCTGGGCACACCAGCAAACCGAGAGGAATCTGTCACCCTTGTTCCTGCTGACTACTGGGACTAGAGAGTGGTCAGCAAGGACTAGGGATGAGCTCACACTTTTGTGGCTAGTTTCCCCAGCTCCCAGCCACTAAAAGTCAAGACACACAAGCCACAAGAAATAAAGCAATTTATAAAGAACAGCATTCTATGGTTTGAATAAGCAAACTATAGTCTAATTCTGCGGGAACTTTAGAAAGATATGCTGGTATAATTTATAACCCAGAAATTATCTAGAATTACACATTAAAATAAATACCAAGATTCATTGAGCTAAACACTTAGGATTTGTGTACTTTTCTGCATTATTGCTACTTTAATATAAAATTTTCTTTACAAAAACAGAAAAATGTATGGTTTTAGGAGGTTATTATTACTGCTTCTTAAATAATAACAACTGCCAAGACTTCATGGATTAGTGATGAGCAGAATTTAAAAATTTAATTTGAACTCAGGTTGGTTTACATTATACAAGTTAAGAAGATGGAGGAAAGTTTGTCATTAAAAATAATGGCATTCAAAACTAATATAATTGAACACCTTCATTTTAATTTTATCTGTTGCAGCATCATCTTATGAAGCAGAAACGACAGTAGTGATATATACATTGGACTTTATTGTATATGTACTGCATTATCTGCTTTTCTCAAAGTTATTTGATCACTTTATCAAAAAATGGATAAGAAGTTGCAAAATATTAATACGGCATATATTTGATAAAACAGCATTTATTGAAGAACAAAAAAAACAAACCAAAATAATAAAAGCCAGTTCCAGATTTAATGCATGTAGATGCTATTGGGTGGACTCTATGAGGGGACTTTCTTGAAAGCCTCACGCTTTATATAAAATGTCAGATATGGCAGTGTTGGTTTATTTAGAACATAGATAAATATAGAAGACCAACCTGTAGTTGCCTATGTTGGTTCTAAGTAAAAAGTTAAGGATAGGGCGGGCCACGGTGGCTCAGCAGGCAGAGTTCTCGCTTGCCATGCTGGATACCCGGGTTTGATTCCTGGTGCCTGCCCCTGGTATGTACACACACAGTGGGTCCCTGCTCTCCATAATGGATAGGAGAGAAGACAAGATATCCGTGCCCTTGACCTCGACCTAACCCACTAAAGACTCTGACCCAACTTGTGTCCTGTTCTTCCCTGGGAAGAGAGAAAAGAGAGGGGAAGAGCAAGGACAAAATAAGGGAGGGGACTCTAGTGCTTTGACAGGTATGGCCAATCAGAGCAAACTAGAAAACTGCTCCAGTCAACTTTTACTTTGGTTAAGAGAAAATAAAAGGGGGCACTAGCACTCATATTATTCTCAACTTTACAATATTTCTTCTTATTATTCTCCCTTCTATCTCATTCTTACCTCTTGCTCTAGAATACTTATTTTCACCAAAGGGGGCTGTCTGTTGGACTGCTTACCTATTTGAGGGGATCTATGTCAATATCCTCTTGAAGAGCAAGGCAGGAGATATCACAGGCACCCGCTGTCACAGAAGGACCCAGGGACCATTCAGACTGGCCGGAATGAATGCTGCCAAGCTGATGAGTGAGGCTCTTTTGCCAGTTTGAGCAAGCTGAGGAAAATGGTAGACAGTAGGGTTCAGCTTTCCCCAGGTTTCTGGCTCACCGCAGTTTGTTCCGCTGAAGAAACCTTGTTACAAAAGTACCCAGAAAAATGAATGCTCCAGTGGAATGAGGGAGGAAAATCAGGGCTAGAGAATTTCAGATGTTCCATAGTAAAGTCTTGTTTATCTTGCAGGAATTTGGGTCATGACAATTTGTAATAGCTATAAGCATTTATCTGTAAAACACTGAGCAGAGTTGCTCAAGAGTTCAGGCCTTGCTTCTTCTTTCCTCACCAGCAATTTCATTTGCTCAGGGTGCAAAACTGTGCAAGCAAAACAGCTTCCTGCATTGAGGGCTGGCTCTTGAAAGCTGCTTATTCACCACTGCCAGGCCAATACAACCAAACACCAGTTACCTAAAGCAAATCTTGTTCCCTAAGTAGTTCCCTTATATTCGATTAGCATTACAAAAATTAATGCTTTGTAAAACTGCAGAGGGAACGCTCTTATTTCAGTCTGAGCTAAACTGTGAGCAACTTCTGATCATAGTTTCTCAGCTGTGTGCCAATAGAATTAGCTGCAGAGATGTTTTTTCTTTTAACTTAATTCAGAAGCTAGAATTGGGGACTTGCAAAGAAATGCGTGATCTTCAGAAAGCTAAATATAGCATTACTGTAATACCCTGTGATCACACTTCTAGATATATACCCAAAAGAATTGAAAACAGGGACTTGAACAGATAACTTGTACACTGATATTCATAGCAACATTATTCACAGTTGCCAAAAGATGGAAATAATCCAAGTGTGCATCACCAGTTGAATGGAGGGTGGTGCAACAGTGGTGCAGTGGCAGAATTCTCACCTGCCATGCCGAGTCCCGGGTTCGATTGCCGGAGCCTGCCCATGCAAAAAAACAAAAAAAACAAAAAACCATTGAATGGATAAACAAAATGTGGTACATACATACAATGGATGTGAAATTCTGATATATACTACAGCAAGGATGAAGCTCAAAGACATTATGTTGAATGAAATAAGTCAAAGGCAAAAGGACAAATATTATACAGTTTCACTTATATATCTAGAATAAATGAAATATCTAGAATAAATGAGTTTATAGTGACAGAAAGTAGATTTATAGGTTACCAGGGACTATAGTAGGTAGAGGGGAGAAGGAGGGGTGGAATGGAAAATGATTGCTTAATAGGTAGGGAGTTTCTGTTTGGGTTGATGAAAGTTTTGGTGATGGATAGTGGTGATGGTAGTCCAATAACATGAATGTACTTAATACCACTGAATAATATGTATGAAAGTGGTTAAGATGAGAAATTTTGCCTTGAAAGTATGTTGCCACAGTAATTTTTTTTTAATGTATGGCATATTCCCTTAGAAAAGATGACTTAAAATCAGAGGCCCAGTTGGATGTTTCTACCAGTACCTACCAAAAGATTGGGCGACCCCACTTCTCAGATGATGCCTGGACACTTGGATATGGGGGCATGTGGGGGCACATTTTGCCCTGAAGCAGCTCATGGTTTCTGTGACTCTGTCCCCTAGACCAACCACAGTGGGATCTGGATCTATTCCAGAATTTACTCATTATTCCATGAATGAGTACTGGGTACCTGTGATGTGCCCGGCACTTTTCTAGGAACTGGAATTTGATGCTCAGTTTCCCAGACATAGCAAATGACATGAGAGGGAATCCTCTCCTCAGACTCCTTAGCCACAGGAAGGGGGTTGTGGGTCTTGTGACCTTGGCCCCGGTGTGTGATGTGGCTACCATGGGCCAGGGTATTCTGGATTGGCCATGATCCAGAAAATCTGTGTGTCTCGGCCCTACATCACACGCCTGACCATCCTCCTCACTGGCCCAAATGCCCACACCTTCCTCTCCCAAAGCCCTACTGGTGAGGGGTATGAAGGATGAACTAGCCAGACGACAGTGGGCCAAAGACAAGCACTACAAGTTTTCAACCTCCTTTTAACTGTAAAACAAGGTTTATTCAATTACTAGATTAGGTAGGAAACATTCAAATGGGATAATTGAGGAGAATGAAAAAGAAAAAGGATTAAGTTGGAGGGTGTGGACAGGGTTAAGAAGCCAACAGGGGATGGTGAAGCACCTGGGAAGTCCTGAGGGGCGAGGGGAGAGTGCGATTACAGGCTACAGGAGCTGTGTAGCTAGGTCCTCGACAGAGGAGCATAGCACTCTGGCTAAGTGAGGAGAGGACATCGGAGGAGATATCCCAAACGCACACTGTTATCTTCCGTTCTCCTGCAAGCACCTCCCATAACTCAACCGAACAGAAACCAGGGTGAAGGATATCCCTCTGCAGTCCATGAGTGTCAGCCTGCTGGGAAGAGCAGTTGAAGACCATCGAGCACAACTTGCAAAGCAACAGTTCACGTTACTTGAGGCACTGCTCTGTCCCAGGTACCGTGCTAGACACCTGGAAACGCCTTCCCTCCTTTTATCCTCGGATAAAAATGGGTGCTTTGTATGAGCTCACATCTAAGATAAAGATCACATCTTAAAACTCTTGGAGCCTCAGAGACAAAAGCAACGCCCTGCCCAATGGGAGGCAGGAATGAATAGTTCTTTGTTAAACTAACTGAAATGAAAAGAAAGGGAGCCTCTGAACAGAATACCGAGTGGGAGGGGGCACCGTTTAACCAAACGCTCTCCCCTTGTTCCCGGCACAGCCTCTGTCCTGGAGTTCCGGATTCTGGTCTCCACTTCTGCCACGAACAAATTATATGACCCTAGGTAAATTATTTCCATGACTCCCTGTGAATTTATGAAACCCCATCTCTCTACCCACCTAAAGGAATGCTCAGTTTCTAGCAATTCAGTTCTGTTAACAGAGTGAATAGAAATGAATTACTTTTCACTTCCCAGTTAGGAGTTTCTAAAATTATCACACTGTCAGGGGAACAAAATTAGTCTAAGTCCCAAGTGAGCCATTAAATTAACAGCCCCACGAACTTAACTCTCCTTATTTGATTCATAAGACAGCTTGCATTTATAAACACCCTTCTTGGGGAGGGAAATTAAACAAGAGCTTGTCTAGAACTCTTTAGGTTGTCTTCTTGGGTCACCTGGTAGATTCACGTACTCTGATGTTTTTGAAACATTGCTATGTTCCCTGATTCCTATTGTGGGCTTTAGTAATTTGTGGTGGGTGTAAAGGTGACTTTCTGTGACTACAATTCTACAGCCACGTGAAATTAGAATCTGGTTGATCAGTTAGAACTCGGCTGACCTTGGCACAGGGTCTTTGAAGCAGTAAAAGGCAGGAACCCAAGCTCAGAGGAAGGGCTCATGTGCTCCCCAGGGGCTGCCCGCTCTGGGATTTCACACCCTGTGCCAAGTGACCAGAACCTTATTCCTCGACCCTCAGGCTTGTTCTTGTGTGAGTGCGGTGGACTGACCTCCCCAGGTGACAGAGCATGGGGTCAACCAGCAGTTAGGAGAGCTGAGCTTTGCTCCTGCTCTGCTAATTATCTGGTGTGTGGGATGGGGAAAGTCATCCCCTGCTTTTATATTCATCAGTGCTTCCAAATATTCTTCAGAGGATGCAGCCTAGTGTCCTCTCTGACTTAGCAGGCAGTACACAGCCCCAACGCAGACCTGCTCACCTGGCTCTGTCTCCAGCTGCACCGGCTATGCTGGACATCTGCCTGCTGCCCTCAGAGCCCTCTCCTGCGCGGCTCTGTGCACAGGTGCCAGTCATGCAATCTCCGTATCCTTGGCTCCCTGGTCTGCCAAGAGGAGACACTAATAATAGATGGGAAGGGGAGAAACTGGAATTTCTCCCCTTCTCTCTCTCTCTCTCTCTCTCTGCTTTGCATTGTGTCTCTGGCAGTGGCTGCATCTTTTTTGTGGGTCCAGCTCATGTCTTCTGGTGTCTATAATGCTCCACCTTGTCCTTCCAGCCCTATATATAGTAGCATCTTCCCACTGTTACTGACCTCTAGGTGGTCTCCCTCTCTCCTGTGCACCCTTCCAGACCTTCTGCCACCTCTAGTTCCCTGCACCACATTCCTGCCATGGGTTCTGCCCTCCTGCCTGGACGCTTCTAATTCCCCACTTCTCTTTTTGTTACTTAAATGGACTCTGCCACTTGCTCTTTTCATGGTCTTCTGCAAAGATCCAAATTGCCCCATGCTTTTCACCAAGTGATCCCTTCTCTCTTGGGTCTGGCCAGCCTGGAGCAGCCTGTCCTCCAGATTCCAGGAGACGGGTTTCTTTACAAAGCAAGCAAGTCCCTGCAGCGTGAGTCCAAGGCAGCATGAAGCCAATGCGCTTCTACGTTTCTGAATTTTGAAAAGCCCAGAGATACCATTGCTTGCACAAAAGGTCACTGCACATTTTAATCAAGCCACCTTTCTCTGCACGGCTGGGCTATGGCCTTCAGTAAAGATTTCCTGCGTGGCAGATTTTCTCTCCTCTTGGTTCACAATGACATTTGCTACAAGCGTCTAATAGACCTTGAAATTACCCTGGTAAGTTGTTTACTCTTCTCGAGAGTGGCGCTAGGTCCTGTGCAGTGTTTTTTTAGCACTGTCATTATTTTTAAGTAAGCCCTTGTACTTCCAAAGTGTGCTGTAGGCTCTGTAAATATTTTATTAGCCTTTGTAATTAGTCGTCACATCTCACCACCCTGCTGGGAAGTGGGTCAGTGTTACGATCCCCATTTTACCACCACCATGGAAGACAGCCACCCAGAGGTGGGAGAGAACTTGAATCTGAGGGCAGAAGGAAAGGCAGGGACTTTGCTTCCTGGAGTTTGTAGGAACTCAGTAGTACAAATACTAAACTCTCAGAATACTCTGTCCATCACCTGCAAAATGGGATGGTAATTCCTCTACACAGGGCTGGGTTGAGAATTGGGTGCAAAAAATACAGGGAAAGCAGTCGGCTTACGGAAGCTTATGGCACATCATAAGCACTCTTCCTTTGCCCCGTCCCTCCCTCTCTCCCTTCTCCTCAGTAATTACAGGAAGGCTTGATCCAGTGGGGAGGACCCGGCATAGTCACAGTTACCCAGGGAGTGTGGTCCGAGAATCCAACCTATAAAACCTCTTATTAGAGAGAATTTAATTCTTCTTTACGGTCACATATATGTTTATTTTACATATTTCCAGGGCAAAAAAAAATTCTTATAGAGCTGTTAAACTAGTTTCCTGGTTGTGATATTTAAATCCTTTCTAAATTGCTTTTATTTGTTTCCTTGATCAACCAAATATTGAAATAAGTGCATTAAAATCTCCTATCATTGTGATTTTATCAAGTTCTCCCTCCATCTTCAGGAGATTTTGTTCTATGTTTATGTTTTACAATACATAAAGGCCTATGGCTGTTTTAACTTCCTTAAGGATTGTATCTTTTATCATAAACAATCTAGATTTTTTCCTTTGTTTAATCGTTCAGCCTTGAATTAAACTTCATATTGAACTCTCTCCTTTCTTGTTTTTTTAATTGTTTACATTTGCCTTAAAGTCAACATTGAAATCCATATTTCTTCATTGTTTACTTTTAGGTATGTCTCTTAAGGATGAAAAGCTTGCTCTTATTTTAAAAATGATCTGAAAGTTTTTTTAAAAGGAAAATTCAGCCCATTTATGATTATTGGCTTAAGATATATTTCCTTTCTTTTCTTTTTAATGCTTTTTGGTCTTGATTTACCTTTTATCTAGCATGTGGCCTAAGCAATTTTTTTTTCCCTATATTAACCCCTCATCATCATCAATAATTTGTAGTTATCATTATGTTAGTGGGTGGTTTCCTATCTTTGTTATCATATTTAAGCCTATATATTTCCATGAGTGTATAAAATTAAATAATGACCATTCTTTCCTCAACAAGACTTTTTACCAGCTCAGTCTCCTTCACCTCTCACTGTGAGGGGAAGCTTTGAAGCATTTTTTTGCATGTTATTTCCTTGCACCTTCAACTTCTAGTTTTGCTGAGATAGCCCAGAATAATACATTCTAAACCATTAATTTTCCCCTTAGAGTATCTCTTTTCAGTTTCAAAAATCTTGCATTTATATTTACTTTGCATTTCCATGATATACTATGGTTTTCCATTCAGACTTTTATTTTAAAGGGTCATTTAATTCATTTTGTTGTTGTTGTTGTTGTTGTTGTTTTTATTTATTTTTTACTGAAATGTGTTTAATCAGCTTTGTCTTAACTAGGAGCTGCCAGAAAGCAGGGCCTGAGACTAGGGCTTGTTGAAGAAGTGATCCAGGAGTCAGCACAATGACAGGGTGTGAAGCAGGAAGGAGGGAGAGGCAATACGGAGATGCCTTGTTGCTTGGCCATGGCTTCGGGTGACTGGTCTCTCTGTCCTGGTGGACTGCCTGTGGAGCTACCAGAATCCTGACTCAGAACTGTCTGTCCTGGGGAGAAAAGGGAAGGATTTGTCCACTAGGGCAGGACTCCCATTGGCCAAAGTTATATGCCTCATGGCATATTAACTTCTTACATTTCCAGATTGCACCTACATGAGAAGTGAGCAGGTTCCCACGGTGGCTCCTGCTTGGCCTTCACAAAGAAGCCCAAGGGCATGAGTAAGAGACGTTGGGTGTGGGCCTGAGGTAAGGCACTGTCAGGTTGCACCTGCAGGAAGTCGGTCAGAGCCTGCACCAAACTGGTCACCACAGCCAAGATTTGAATAATAGGCAGAAGCCACCTAGACAATCTGAAGCAGCAGTGCATAGAGGGTGTTCAATACAAATGTAGTGCTTGCAAATCATTACTCAATTAAATAATACCAAAAGGTTCATGGATAAAGAGTTGTACCCTCCTATCCCAACTCTTACTGCTCCTCAAGACTGCTCCTGAGAACAATTTATTTTTACCTTTTGATTTGTTTTCTCCAGATATTAACCTGCACATTTCAAAATACTTTTATTTTGCTAGTTTTTTTTCTTCACCAATTTTAGGCTTGATCTATTGCTACCCTATTAAAATAGTTCAAAATTTTGTTGTGATACCAGCAAATTGCTCTTCCCTGCTCCATTCTTCAAAAACATTTACAAAATTACTTTTACTTTATAATAAGCAATGTTTACATTAATGTGACAGTCAATAATGTCATTGTAGGGAGCAAGTAGATGACTATATTTCTTTCCTGTACAATGTTTTGTTTTCTGGAATTAATTAATTTCCAGAATTAAGGTTTGCCTGGTTTTTATTCACTCACCTGGTTTTTATATACTTATGTTTTTCCCACATGCTGCATGTGATCTACCAGTATAACTGATGCCTACCAGTTACTATGTTTCGAATGCTCCAGTAAACAGTCTTCCTTTGTTCCCTTTTGATCTCTCTTCTGGAGGCTTCATGCTTCTGCTTCAATCTGGGTGGGCTGGCCCCCAAAATCCTCAGCCAGAGACGCCCTGCTGTACTCTCTTCTGTTGGACACCATTTCTTGGCCCCCATGTCTTCCTCTTTCTTGGTTTGCTCCCTTAATTTACTGCGGTACATCCATCAGTGGTTTCCTATGAAAGGATGCCTTGTAGGTACTATTCTTTAGTCCAAGTCTTTATTTTTCTTTTACTCTTGAATAATACTTTGTCTGGTAGTAGAATTCTAGATTGCATATTATTTTCCCTGAGAATTTTTAATGTGATTCTATACTTAGTCTTCCAGCTTCCAGTATTGCTTTTAAGAAGACCTATGCCTTTTTGACTCAATCTCTATAATTTTGTTTCTCTCTGGAGGATTTTGGGCTCTGGTATACTTATGATATTCTGAAATTTTACAATTTTATGGTGAGAAGGATACTTTTTCACTCATTGTACTGAGTCCTTACTGTGCCTGTTCAATCAGAAACCTCATGTCATTCAGCTCTGGAAAATTTCCTTGAAGTATTCCTTTGACAATTTATTCTCAACTATTTTCTCTCTTTATGGAACTTTTATCATTTTGATGTTGAGTGTTTTGAGTTTATCCTTTAGGTCTCTTATCTTTATTCCTATTTTTTCATCTCTTTTCAGAATGTCCTAATCTTATTTTATAGATACAACATTTTATTTTATCTCATATCTTCTCCACCTTTCATAATAGGCAGTTGTACCTGTTTGAAACTTTGTGTACCCCAGAAAAGACATTTTCTTTAATCCTCATTCAATAATGTTGGGTGGGATCTCTTTGATTAAGTTGTTTCCATGGAGATGTGACCCATCCAATTGTGGGGAGGACCTTTTGATTAGGTGGTTCCCATGGAGATGTGCCTCTATCCATTCAAGGTGGGGTTGCTTACTGGAGTCCTTTAAGAGGGAACCATTTTGGAAAAAGCTTTAGAGCCCTTAGAGACAAGAAGCCAGGAGAGAAAGCTAACAGATGTTCCCATGTGCCTTCCCAGCTGACAGAGGTGTCCAGAAGTCAAAGATCCCAGCAAATGCCAGCCATGTTCCCAGCTGACAGAGTTGTTCTAGATGGCATCAGCATTTCTTAGTGAAGGTAACCTCTTGTTGGTGCCTTAATTTGAACATTTTCACCTTAGACTTGTAAACTTGCAACTTAATACATTCCCTTTTTAAAAATCATTCCACTTCTGGCATATTGCATTCCGGCAGAAACCAAAACACTCGGCAGTTATGGCTCAGTGGCAGAGTTCTTGCCTGCTGTGCTGGAAACCTGGATTCGACTCCCGGTGCCTGCCCATGTAAAAAAAAAAAAAAGGTAGAAAAGAAGAAAGATTAAAAGGAAAATTGTATATGGCAGTTTTAGTCTATTCTTTTTGTAAAGATATTTCCTAAAAACCCTACCAAGCAAAATGTGCTTATATCTCAGTCACTCAAGAGAGCAATCCACGTGGCCAACTCTAGCTGCAAGCAATACTGAGGAGGTGACCACTGAAACTTTGCAACCCAGATAGAACCAGGCCTCTCAAGTATAAAAAAGGGAGAGTGGAAATTAACAACCACCTGTCTCCAGTGATCCTTGACTGTCTATTTATATTTAAAAGTGAGAAACTAAAAGTTTGACTATTCATGGGTCGAGTTGCCAACCATAGGACTTTCCTGCAGATCCTGGTCTTAGAGATCTGACCATTTTGGCCAAGTCTGCAAAATGTCAGCTTTTAGTGTCCTCACTGATGATTTTTGGCCACATAAAATACCATTCAAACCTTTTTTACTATGAATCAATTTACTAAAGTTACCATTTTTAAACCCTTGTTCTTAAACTTTAAGGTTGCACTTCTAAATCTTATTATTCTATTTTATAAATCTTACAGATCTTAGCAATCACCTCTAAGGGGCCTTTGAATGATGTTTGAAATAAATGTTTTAAATGCATATACAAACTTAATATATCCAGTTTTATTTTTAAATTCTTATTTTTTCTTAATTAATATACAATACTCTCCTGTGCATGTAAATATTCTTATGCATTTAAAATATTAAATTTATAAATATTTTGAATCTAAAGTTATCTTAAATGTTCCAAGTCAATCTAAAAGTCACAAATCTAAAACAATTATTTAAATGCACATTTTAAATTCAAGTTCAATGTTCTCTCTTTATAATAAGCCAAATTCTAGATTACAAATTCCAAATGTGAAAAATTCCCTCTTAATAAAAAATATCGATACTCTGATTTTTATTCCCTTAAGCCTTTCTATCCTTAATTCTAAATCTTATTGTGGTTTAAGAGGTCAAATTCTGCCTCAGGTAACCACAGTTATTTTCTATTAGAGATTTTGCCAGGGCATGAGACTTGGAGCCGCAGAAACCCAGAACAATCCTTTCTGCCACCCTTACTGTCACACTGAATCCCTCATCATGAGGTTGAATCATATGAAATCATCATTTGTGTATAGTCTCAAAGATGTTTGAATATTGATTCAGCCTAATAAAGACATCTTATGGGCTTCTAAACACAAAGAGGAAGTACTCTCAGACCTTTTATTACCTAATTCTCTAGGCCACATAGTACTTACACATATGTAAAACAACGTTTGAGTAAACTTGAGCTTTCTTCATGAAGTGATTTTCAGGAGGTCATTCTACGTTTATCTCTTCTTGGCTGAGTATCAAATGATACCTTTTAACTTTGACATGTACTCATTTCTGTAATCTTTATTGACCCAATGAATCAGTCAATGATACTAATATTATAGCAGGATGAGTAATGATCCCCAAGAGGGGCGTATAATATCCAATGTCTTCACAGTAACTTTTCAGTCTGAGGATATTTATTCTTTCCAGAGATTTTTGCTTTAGTCTCTTGCCTGTGGAACACATAACTGACCACTAGTCTACTGGGAAGGGTTGGGAGAAGAAGGCACTGCAGGTGGTCCCTCTGTTTAAGATGCAAATTTTTACTTATTTTTTCCTTTTACTTACTTCGGTCATTATTTCCCACCCTCACTCTATCTGGTGTCCTCTGCATTCTGAGTCTTTCCGAGTCAATCTATTCACGCCTCTTTCTGACACTGTGGGATGGAAGAGATGGATGAGATGGCAGACATCTTTAACCTTTGCTCTCCCTGGTGCTTTTGAGTCCTGAGACCCTTAAAGGTTCTATAGAGTGAATTTATTCTATCATCTTCCACCCACTTTTTGATTTCCAAACAACTATTGAACTCTCTTTTCTTCTGTTGTTTCCTCTCCTGTCTCTTTGTCTTTGTGTTTTGTTTTGTTTTCCTTTTTAACTTTATTTACAATCCTTTAAGTTGGGTCACAGGAAAGATAAATAGTAAGTGTGTAGCCAACTCTTAACTGGAAGTCCATCCATTTAGATTTGACTGTGAATTAGAAGAGTCTGCTTCTCACTATTCTAATCCTCTCCTGCAATCTTTGATCTCATTTGATTTTCATTTGGTTTGAATTCTTCTGTTGTAATTTCTCCTTAGATAAGATGCCTGAGTAGGATACTTTTGAGCCTTTGCATGTCCCAAAATGTCATTCTTTAGCCCTGACATAGAAATGTGTCTGGCTTTTATACTACAGTCCTTTTCTTTCAATCAGGTTCCACTGAGAGCTAAAAATGTAGTTCTGGTTCCCAGAGCTACAGATGAGAAGTCTGGTCCTCATTGATTTATCTTTCCTTTGTAAGGAAGCTTGCAAAATTCTCTCTTTGTCTTTGGAATGGATAAACTTAGATATCTAAGACTGTTTTTTTAATATTGATTTTGTTCTTAATTTCTTTATTAATTCTTCCTTTTATTCAGTAAGTCCTTAAAATCTGAACATCTGAGAAGTTTTTTCTTTTATTCAGCTCAGAGAAGTTTTCTTCTATTATTTCTCAGTTACCCTTCCTCCACACCTTTCACATCTCATTTCACATATCATTTGCTCCTTAGATTTCCTGTATCTGCTATCCAGGTGTCTTGTTTTTCACCCATCACTTTATTTTCTTTGTATTATTACTCACTGTGGTGAGATACTTTTTCCTTTTGATCTTCCAAACCAGTTAGTCTGTTCTTAGGAATGATTGCTATCATTTAGTGTCATTATTAAAGTTTAAATTCAGAAACCATATTTTTTGGTTACAGGCCTCTGGCATTCTATAATTTTGTCTCTTTTAGAGTGCTCACTATTTTTCAGAAAGTTAAGTTTTCTTCTGGCTTTTTAATGAATTTTGCCTCAATAGGAACCACGAGTTGTTCCAAATCCTCTGTGACGGTTTGGAGGATTTATGGACCCCAGAAAATTATGTTCTTAAAATTAATCCCTGCCAATGAGTGTGGACATAGTGTAAATAAGATCTTTAGGTGAGTAGGTTCTTAAGTTGAGATATGGCCCACCTCATTCAGGGTAGGTCTTAATCCGTTTACTGCAGTCCTTTTTAAGAGGATAAAATTCAGAGAGAAAACCACAGAAACAGACAGAATGCTACAGAAGCCAGAAGCTGGAAGCAACAAAACCCAGAAGAGAAGGGACAGACCAGCAGATGCCATCATGTGCCTTACTTGCCATCTGACAGAGGAGTCCAGTATTGCCTATAGCTGGTCTTCAGAGAGAAGGTATCATCTTGATGATGCCTTGATTTGGACATTTTCATAGCCTCAGAACTGTAAGCTTGTAAATTAATAAGTTCTCATTGCTAATATATTGCATTTCAGCATCTTTAGCAAACTAAAACAGTGTTCTACCCCTCAAGTTCAGGAGCCCTCTATGTTTGAGCTTTATTGATTTCCCCACCCTTCTGTGTGAGTTTCACAGCAGACACCTGAAGTTAAGAACTGTTTTGGTTTGCAAGCTACAGGAATGCAATATAGCAGAACTGGAATGGCTTTTAAAAGGAGGAATTTAATAAGTTACAAATGCGCAGTTCTAAGCCTATAAAAATGTCCAAACTAAGGCATTCAGGACAGATACCTTAACTCAAGGATGGTTAATGGGTCAGGACCACCTCTGTCAGCTGGATAGTCACATGGCTGGCATTTGCTGTTCCCTTGCTCCTAGACTCCATTGCTTTCAGCCTGTGTTCCTTTGGGGGTTCCTCACTTTGCTTCTCTGGGGTTGGCTTTCATCTCTAAGCTTCCCTTGGTTCTCTCCAGATTCTGGTTTGCTTAACGTTTCATGGCAATGTCTGCTGGGCTCCAAGTATCTCGAAACATCTGTGTCTCTGGTCTTCAAGTATTAGCATTTGTGTCAGCTCGGGGCTCCGTTAACTATCTTGTTTCTCTCTCTGTTGGCTCTCGTTTCTCAGCTCTAACTCTCTCCAAAATGTTTCCTATTTTAAAGGATTCTGGTAAACTAATCAAGACTCACCTGGAATGGGTGGGGTCACATATCCATCTAATTCAAAAGGTCATACCTGTGATTGGGCATGGCACATCTCCATGGAGATAATATAAACAAAAGTTTCCACCTACAATACTGAAACAGGATTGAAAGAAACAGCTGTACCCCACAAGATTGGATCAGGATTAAGATATGGCTTTTCTGGGGAACGTAATACTTTCAAACCAGCACAGGAAGCAAAAGACAACAGGAGACAGAAGACCACACAGATTTTTTTCCAGTGGCTTTACGGCAAATGAGCTGACAAGGTGTGAGCTATCTGCCACAGGGAGGGGAAACATCTCTCTGTTTCCACATTTCTACTAGTACCAGCTGTTAGCCTAAACACCTCCTTCCTATCCATAACTTCCAGGAGGCCCCTTGGAAAACCAAACCTGCCCCCCTCACACAGCAGTCCCGTGATTGTCCTTGCATCTATCCTCCAGCAGCTGCATTCCTACCATAGCTCCCCTTACCCAAATTCCCCCCTCCGGTAGTTACAGCCCCAGCGGCTACAAGCTTGTTATAACTCCCCACTTAGCCTACCAATTTCTCACTCCCAAGCGATACAGTGAAAACCCACTTCCCTTTCCCTACACACACCAACCATCCTATAAATCTGTACCCCTTTCCTTGCTCAGGGCTTCTTAGGCATCAGCCTGCCTACACATAACTTCCCAATAAAGCTCCTTTACTTGAGTTTTGGTCTCTTCTTTTCCCTTCCAGTTGAGAAACCTACCACCAGCAAGTGGATAAAAGTCATCTCCCATCTCAAATCCTTGGAAAAATTATCCCAGTGGCACTGCCCCATCCAGGTCTCCAAAGTTGAACAGGATTAAGGGGCGAAGGCTCTGTGAAGAGATGATAGAAGTTCTGGGGTACAGATGACTGTCCTGCTACAATTCTCTTTTCAGTATCCACTTGAATGACACTGTGACCTGGAGACCATTGACCCAGAGAACCAACCACATAACTGCAAAGTTTCCTACACCCACGTAGACAAAACCTCACAGCTTTGAAATGACTCAGATGGGTAGGTAGCCCCAGAGGCACTAGGCAAGCACACTATTATGTACGTGAGCGTATGTGTGTGTGTTTAACTTGTACTTATGTGTTTTTCCCTAAGTAGACCAGGAAGCTGTTTGAAAGTAGACACTGTGATGGATACTGTTAGATATCCCCCATGGTGCTTTGCACAATTTAGTGCCCAGGAAATACTTATAGAAACAAATGGATAAATGATAATAGAAAGAAAAGGAAACTAATATATCATAAAGAAGAGTGAATTAGGCAAATTATTGTAAGCCTAATGATTTTCCAAAACTAGGTGCCATTATTTTTGGTAGAATCCTTGTTTTTCTGGCCCAAATCTTTTGCTGCATCACTGCAAGGAGTCATGGCCAATTTTGAATATAAAGATAATGGCCTTCTCCAAGCTTCTAGATATTGGCATGCTTTGAAATCTTTGACACATGCAGAATTGTTCAAGTTTGTTAAAATAAATCAGCAGGAAAAGAGAAGCATATCCAGAGAACTATATAAGGAAGCTTCGTAAATACATCCAACAAAAATGTTTGAGTTTCTCAAATTGAGAACCTGATTACAAAAATCACATGTGCTCCAGAAAGTGGGGTGTTATCCCCATACTATGCAATTGCTAAAGCCAGACGCTTGTCCCACCTCTTTACATTCTTCTTCAAGATGGAGACAAAGAACAGCTAGGCAGAAAATTGGAGACAACTTGGGCTGTGTGGTCTTCACATAAAATGTTGTGGACAGGAGTGGTGGCAGGAACAAGAAGTCATGGTCCAGGGACGCTGTCTCTTTTTAGTCCTGGCAACATGTTAAAATCACCTGGGGAGCTTTGAAAATATACCAGTGCCCAGGCCTCACCTTCCAAAATATATGGGTTGGGGACCAGGCATCAATATGTTTCAATCTCCCTAGGCAAAGTAATGTGCAGTCAGGGTTGACCACCACTAGTTTATGAGCTGTCATTAACCCACTGCCAGAATATAGCTCTGAGAAAGAGATTCAAGTAGCCCCCCAAGGGGATGGAGAGTGAGACAGTAAGGCAAAATCAAGCACAATGGAGTATTGGATCAGTAATGTGGAAGGCAAACTTGAAAAATAGTGATATGAGGTTCAGCAGTGCTTTCTGGAATGGGGGTTAGAGTAAACTCCAAGCATTCCTTTTATAACAAAAGAAAATGTTTCCAGGCGTTTGCATTGTGCTCTCCTTCATAAGCCCTCTCCCCCATCCCCAGCTTACCCCTAGGTGCCAATACTGCAGAAGAGCATATCAAAGACATGCAAGATAAATTACAGAAGTGACTTGAGAACACGGAGTGAAAAAAAAGATGATAAGAAAATAAGACAGAGGAAAGACATACAAGGTAGAGAGCTGAAATCCAACATCAAGAGTTGGTGCTTCCCAAGGACAGAAAACAGGCAAAAATTGGATTTATAATTGAAGACAATTTTTCTGACCTTTTGTGGAGCTGAGTATGGAGATTGAAATTGCTTACCATGTTACATGATAAATAAATGAAAAGAGACCCACACCAATGTGCATTTTTTGTCAACTTTTTTTAGTTAACCTGATAATGAAACAACTTCCAATAAGCACCTTGCACAAAACACAGCCTGTTCAATCTTGTCTTCATTTCAGGTCTCACTTCCTATACTTAACTGCTCATTCTCACTGAACCTGCTGCTCCTAAACACAGCATATATTTTTACAATTCTGTATAACTGAAAATTCAGTTGCTCCAGCTTAAGGCCTTTTCCTTCAACGCTTTCCCATTCTCTCCCCTTTAAGTACACTTATCGTTCTGATTTTTTAACCTCGGTGTCTTAGTTTCCTAGGGCTGTTGTAATAAAGTACCATAAACTGGGTGACTTAAAATAACAGAAATTTATTCTCCTCCAGTTCCAGAGGCTAAAAATCCAAAATCAAGGTGTCAGCAGATTCCTTCTCTGAAATCTGTCCTTCCTTGCCTTTTCTGGTAGTTTGCCAGCAATCTGTGGCATTCCTGGGTTTGTAGCAGCATAATTCCAATCTCTGCCTCTGTCTTCCCATGGCCGTCTTCTCCCTGGTCACTTCTATCTCTTCTCTTTTTATTAAAACACCTACAGATCAGAGGCCTGACCTACTCCAGTATGATCACCTCTTAATTTGACTGATTTCATTTGCTACTACCCTATTTCTACCTAAGATCGCATTCTGTGATGACTCAGCAAACCCCCTTGTTGTTCCCCTCACTGGAATGAGTCTCTCACTCACCTTACTCCCCTCATTACACTCCACTTCAGAATTAGAGTTGCTCTCCTCCTCCCTGCTTGACTGTGAGTCTCTTGAAGCCAGGAGCCCCTGCTCTGTCTGATACACACAGCACCTAGCACAATGCCTGACACAACAATGCTTGCTTCATGGTCAGGCTTCCATCTCAAAGGGATTTCCCTTGCAGTTTACTAGAATACCCTTTTCTCTAGAGGGAATAATGGGCATTAAATTGAACATCAGTGAAAGCCTGCTCAGAAACTACTTGCCTGGACCATGGAGGGAAGGCCTCTCCACCTGGTGGGTGACTCCAGCTGCTTACAGAGCAAGTCTGAGCCAAGCTGAGCCACCACACTTGGGTGGTCTGGTGTCCCTCAGACCCATGTCGTGTGTCTCTAAAAACCAAGTTGGCTGGGCCTCCGTTTCCTATAATGGTGGGTCCACAGTGTTGAGTTCACTTCCTGCTTACCATCTTGCAGAAATCATGAGAAATGTGATTGCTAAAATAACACAGCAGGAAGAGAAAGACCATGCAAAGCTTTGATTATTAATAAGATAAGTAGAGAATCAATACCAAAAAATTATATAAACCATGCCGTCCCCCCTTGCCTCTCCTAAGAATATTACAATAAATCTTCACAAAGTGTTTAAAAAACATTTGTCAGCCTAAGGGAAAATTCCCTGTGTATAATTTTTTCTGATGCTGTGAGGATGTTTTCTACAAAGTTATCAGGGCTTATTTGTCTCTAGGAGGGACTCTCTTACAATACATCTGCTGATTCAGGTGGCTTTGGGATTGTCTGAGCTCTCATACTCATGATTTAGTTCTCACAACCAACCATTTAGACAGATATTACTGTCACCACTTTACAAAGGAGGAAACTGGGACTCAAAGAGATGACATGTCCCATCCAAAGTCACACCGTCCCTCAGTGAGAGCCTCAGAATGCACACACAGAGCTGGGGTCTCCATATCTGGGGTTCTGTCTACCATCCCAGGTTGTCTGTGAGCTTGGCGAAAGGAAGAGGAAGGAAAGACCAGAGAATCTAGCTCTGTCCCTTCTTGTACTTCTCCATGGCTATTCCGTGCTCTCAGGATACATGGATCATGATCTGTACATCTTGGGTTCTTCACCACTTCCTTAGTTTTCCATGTGTAGATCACTGGATTAGAGACATTTCTGGACCAGTCCATTCATGGAAAAACATTTAAAACCCCGGCTCGTGGTGTACCATAGCCCTGGAGAACTTGTTTCAATTCATAGCTTCAGAGATTAAAATCTTCTAATCTGAGATTTAGCTTTTGACCTCTAGCAAGGAGAGTAAATAAGCAAACCCAGACAACTAAAGCACACCATACAGTCACAGAATCCCAGGCCAGCATTTTAGCAATTAAGGGTACTTGTCCATAAAGCACTTAAAAATCCATTTAGACTGTCCAAGTCAGTTCAAGGTCTTTAATCTTGGCTAAAGTGAACAAGACTGTTTTGTTTTCCATTTTAAAACAAGGATATTGGGAGAGAGAAAGTAAGACACTCAAGGCCAGAACTTTGGACCCAGTAATGTATAACAGCTGTAGATGCTGGTGAGACCTTTTGGTGATATTTTAAGTCTGCCAACACCAGCTCACTCTTTCATAGATTGAAAACAACACATTTCCTTGAAGTATACTTTTCTTTTTCATTCAAGGCTTGAAAATTCCTTAAGGGCAGGACCTGCACATTATTTTGCACCCTACAATGTATGGCTCATTCCATAGGAGGTCTCAGCAAATGCTTGTTAACAGACTGACCATTGGAAACAGTAGTATGTGCCCTCCCGAACAAGAACCTATAGCCCGCAGGCACCCCCTCTCCAGCCAAACCCCTTTCAATTTTGAAAAGCTTCAAGTCCTTTATTGAGTCCATGTTTTTCACATATTGGGTCTTCTATCTGGACCGTATTTCCATCTTTCTGCCTCTGTCCCTTCTTTCTCAGCTGAAGGGACACCTCAGAGGAGTTTCCCCTGGCCTCCTTGGCACTTACCTGGTTTATTTCTATTATACCAGTATCCCAGCAGTGAGTTTTGAAAGGCACTGATTGCTACATATTTCTCTATATTTGTATGTTTAAATGTCTGACATTTTCTCCACCAAATTCCATGAAGGCAGGGATAGCAAGTGCCCTGTTTATCTCTGTATCCCAATGCCTAGCACAAGCCCTGCCCAGACTGGGTACTGAGTTGAGCTGAACAACTTAGACATCAAGAGAACCAGGCTAAACAAATTTCAATTTATTCTCCTTTTCAGTTCAAGGTCTTAAAGCAAAATGTGCTCTTTAACCAACATGCCTCAGGCAACTAATTACACACTCAAGAACACACAACTCCAAGTTTAGTGGGAGTGACACTCCAAAGTATGGTTTCCAGGGGCCAAAGAAGAAACTCTGTGGGGATCTTGTCTGTATGAGGTTCATCTACAAGAGAATTTCCAAGACTAGGAGGTGGAATATGCTCTGTCTCTACAACAGAAAACCATTCAATGGAGCATTTAGTTCTTGTACAACTGGAAATTGTTCTCATTCCCTATACAGATAATTCCCCAAAGTTCTGGTCACATTTCCCTAACCAAGAGGTTCCCAAGAGGCCAGCCAGCTCGTATGTGTGTGTGTGTGTGTGTTGCCAGGTGTGGCACTGTTTAGTCAGCAGTGTGTTGAACTTCGGACCCCCCAGGAGACCAAACACTTCAAAGCTGTTTGGAGACCTAGGAATACAAACAAAGCATTGAGTTCAGAGTTCCTGACACTTCCTCGAGTTAATGCAAGTATCACTAAGGCACCACACTCCATTCCTCAACATAGGGAAATTAAGTTGCAAACACAGTACTGAAGCTCATAATACTAGCTCTTTGGACTTTATTTTTTCTTTTTGATCTCCCAATAAGTATGGGAGTTTTCCCTGATGGTTGCAGATTCCATGACTGGAGTACAATATTAAAACCAGGAAGCTGACATGAGTACAGTGTTTATGTATAGTCTTATGTCTATAGGAGTTCTATAGAAGTGTAGATTCTTGTAACCACCACAATCAAGATTACATTTGTGGTACCTCTTTATAGTCATAGCCACCCCCTACCTCCTACCATCTCTAGCCCCTGGCAACCACTAATCTGTTTTCCATCTCTAAGATATTGACATTTCAAGAATATTACATAAATGGAATCATACGGTATGTGATATTTGGGGCTGTTTTTTTTTCACTCAAAGCCAAATGCCTTTGCAATTCATCCAACTAACATATATCAGTAGGTCATTCATTTTATCGATGAGTATGAGAAGACCGTTCAACCATTCACATGTTGAGGGACATTTTGGTTATTTCCAGACTTTGGCTATTATGAATAGCACTGCTATGAACAACAGGTAGAGTTTGTTGTGTGGACAAAGTTTTCATTTCTTCAGGAGTATAATTGCTGAGTCATATGACAAGTGTATGTTTAGCTTTATAAGTCACTGCCAGACTATTTTCTGCCAGTAACATTTTCATTTCCATGAGCAATGAATGTATGAGACCTAGTTTCTCCACATCTATGCTAGCATTTGATGTTGTCACTATTTTTTATTTCAGCTATTTTGATATGGTTATAATGATAAGGCATCATATTCTTAATACACATTTTTCTAATTCTTAGTAATTAATATCTTTTTGTGATTTCTTTTTTTACATGTTTTTTTATTGTGAACTATAATATATACATAAAAAGCAATAAATTTCCAAGTACATTTTAACAAATAGTTATAGAACAGATTTTAAGTTTGGTATGGGTTACAGTTTCATGATTTTTGTATTTTTCCTTCTAGCTGTTCCAAGACACTGGAGACCAACAGAAATATCAATATAATGTTTCAGCAGTTATACTCATTTGTTAAATCCTTTCTTCTCTGTTATGCTCCTCCTTCTTTGTCACTAACTAACTGCTCTAAGGTACTGGAGGCTGAAAGAATTATCAGTATAATGATTAGCACTCATACTCATTTGTTAAACCTGACTTTCTCTGTATAACTCCACCATCACCTTTGATCTTTCTCTTACTCTTTAGGGGTATTTGGGCTATGCCCATTCTAAATCTTTCATGTTGGAAGGGGCTGTCAATAATATGGGATAGTGGGATAGAACTAGTTGATGTACTGGTCGGGCTGGTCCTTCTGAGTTTCAGGACTTATCTGATCCAGGAACCCATCTGGAGGTTGTAGGTTTTGGAGAATTACCCTAGTGCATGGAACCTTTGCAGAATTTTATATAATGCCCTAGGTATTCTTTAGGATTGACATGAATGATTTTGGTTGGGGTTTGACAAGTTTTGATAGGTAGCAATGTCTAATTGAAGTATGTGTAAGAGTGACCTGTAAAGTAGCCTCTCAACTCTATTTGAACTCTCTCAGATACCTTATTTGTTACACTTCTTTTCCCCCTTTTGGTCAGGATGGCATTGTTGATCATACAGTACCAGGGCCAGGCTCATTCCTGGGGGTCATCTCCCATGCTACCAGGGAGACTTTCATCCCTGGATGTCATGTCCCATGTTGGGGGAGGGCAGTGGTTCCACTTGTAGAGCTGGGCTTGGAGAGAGAAACACCACAGCTGAGCAACAAAAGAGGTCTTCTGGAGGTGACTCTTAGGCATACCTGTAGGTAAGTTAAGCTTCTCCACTATATACATAAGCTTCATAAGAACAAGCCTCAAGATCAAGGGCTTGGTCTATTGACTTGGGTGTCCCTAATGTTTGGCACAGTATCTGGGGTTTCCCCAGTGGTAAAGTTCAATAGTTCCATAATTTTTTTCCCTATCCTTCAAGGGACATTGTCAATACTTTTTGATTATCTGCTTAATCTACTCTAGGATGTATCCAGGCATTACATTAAGTTATACAGGATTAAAGGCCCTCATTCTTATTCTGGGCTTCCTGTGTTTGGGGTTATTTAAATGATCTATCCAGACAAGTTGTGTTAGATTATGTTCTACAGAAAACTAAGGTTCTGGACATAACAAAACTTTCTTCCTTTGGTCTCAGAGTAGATGAAGTTCTAGAATACAGACAAAGTCTTCCTTACCCCTGTATTCTGAATTACCTTAATCCTAACCCAATCAGCTTCATTCTTATCTCTAAATACCAGGTTATACATATATAAAACAGCTCCTCAGAATCCAGAAATAACAATTACCAGTCCAGACTAAATATGACTGCTATAAAAGCTTACAATATAGGCCCCAATTTTCTTTTTTTTAACATGGGCAGGCACCGGGAATCAAACCTGGGTCCTCTGGCACAGCAGGCGAGCATTCTTGCCTGCTGAGCCACTGTGGGCCACCCAAGCCCCAGTTTTCTTAAAAGTATTTTCTAAATGAGATCATACAATATTTGTCCTTTTGTTTCTGACATTTAGCCTTACCAAATGTCCCACAGGTTCATTCACAATATTGCATGCCTCACAACTTTGTTCCTTTTTGTAGTACTGTGTTTGATCATACGTTTATGCCATTGTTTGCCATTCTACTTCTCAGTCAGTGCATCTTTCAGCCACCTCCATCTACTGGGACTCATGCATAATGTCCAAAGTCAACAGCCCATCAACACTTAATTTTAAATAATTTCATTGTTCCCAAGAGAATAATAGCCAATAAACACACCATCCACAAACAGAAAATCCAAACCTCCCCCTAACTCTTGTCCCTCCCCCTAATATGTACCCTGGTATTCCTGTGGTACTGTTGACATTTTCCTGTAAACATAGCCCAGAGCATGTAATATCATTTCCCCCCCACCCCGAAATTATACACTCTTTGTACAAGGTTCATATATTTGCAGTAGTTCATGTAAAAACTTATTTATATTTGTAGTGTTAATCAGTGGGATACATGAGTCTATACAACTCCTTTCAATCATGCTCACCTTCAATATGATAATATTACTTATAAACCCACTAGAGAACCACATTCACTCCTTTCTATTCCCTTACTATTAAGTTCAACCTTATTAGAAAACTATTCACCCATCTCAAGCTTCTGTGTATCTCTAGAGCCCCTGTATTCCATATTATCAACCTCTGATTTTACCTTTACCATAGTCATAAAAGTTGAATCATACAGTATCTGTCCTTTTGTGTTTGGCTTATTTTACTCAGCATTATATCCTCAAGGCTCATCCATCTTGTCATGTGTTTCAGGACATCATTTTGTCTTACTGCTGCATAATATTCCATCACATGTATATATCACATTTTGTTAATGCACTCACCTGTTGATGGGCACTTGGATTGTTTCCATATGAATATCTTTTTATGTGTTTATTTGCCACCATATAATCTCTTCAGCAAAATGTCTTTTCATGTCTTTTGCCCACTTTTTAATTGGATTTTTGGTTTTTCACGTTGAGCTTTAAGAGTTCTTCATATATTCTAGGTATGAGTCCTTTGTCAGATATGTGGTCTGCAAAGTATTTACTCCCAGTCCATAGCTTGTCTTTTCAATCCTCATAACAAGGTAATTCACAGACCAGAGATTTTTGATCTTGATAAAGTCCAATTTATTGGTTTTTAAATTTGTAGATCTTTTGTGTCATGTCTAAACACTCTTTACCAAGATGTAAATCATGAAGATTGTTCTCCTGTTATCTTCCAAAACTTTTATAATTTTACATTTCGCCCTTAGATCTATGATCCATTTTGAGTTTGGTAGAATTCTTCAGTGAATTCATCTGGGCCTGGATATTTCTTTTTTGTGAGCTTTTAAATTATAAATTAAAATTTCTTAATAGTTCTAAGGATATTCCCATAATCTGTTTCATACTGAGTGTGTTATAGTGGTTCATGTTTTTCAAGGATGCCTAAGTTATCACATTTATATATGCCAATGTATTCATAGAACTCCCTTGTTATCCTTTTGATTACAGTCTCTGCAGTGATATTCTCTGTTTCATTCTGATATTAGTAAGTTGTGTCTTCTTTCTCCCTTCCTTTGTTGGTCTTACTAGAGGTTTGTCAACTTATTGATCTTTTCAAAGAATCAGACTTTTTTCATTGATTTTATCTATTATTTCTTTGATTTTAATTTCCCTGATTTCTGCACTTAATCTTTTTTATTTCTTTTCTTCTCACTTTGGACTTATTTTACTCTTCTTTTTCAAGATTCTTGAAATAGGAGCTTAAATTACTGACTTAAGACTTTTCCTTTTGTAGTAGTATAGAGGCTGTATGTATCCCAGAAAAGGCCATATTTTAAAAATCCATTCCTGGGGGTGAAGACCTATTATAGGTGGGACATTTTGATTAGGTTGTTTCAGTTGAGGCCCACCCCAGGTGGGTCTTAATTCCCTTACTGGAACCCTTTGTATGAGATGAAATTAAGAGAAGCTCATAGAGAAAAGTCCTAAAGAAGCTAGGAGAAGACCTGCAGAAGCTCAGAGAGGAAGCTGCTGGAACCAGAAGCTTAAAGCAATGAAACCTGGAGTGAAGGACAACAGATGTCTACCATGTGCCTTCCCATGTAAGTTAATAAATCCCCATTATAAAAGCTGACCCATTTCTGGTATATTGCATTCTAGCAGCTTTAGCAAATCCAAACACCTCTTTTCCAATTTAAACAACTAGTGCTAAATATTTGCCTCTTGTTGGCACTATTTTTGCTTTGATATGCTTAATTTATTTTCAGTAATGTATTTTTTTCTCTCTTTTGAGACTTTATTTCTGATGCATGGATTATTCAGAAGTGTGTTTTATAATTTTCAAGTGTTTAGAAATTTTCCTATCTTCTTTTTGCTGATAAGTATTTTCCTTGGATTGAAGAGCACATTTAGTATGATTTTAATTCCTTTAAATTTACTGAGGTCTGTTTCATGACCCAATATATGGTCTATATTGGTATATGTTCAGTGGTTACTTGCATAGAATGTGCATTCTGTTGGATGGAGTGTTTTATAGATGTCCATTACATACTGTTGGTTTGTGGTGCTGTTGATTTCTTCTACATCCTCCTAATTTTCTGCCCAGTTCTTCTATCAATTGTTAAAAGATAGGTGCTGAAATCTCAAATATAATTATGGATTTGTCTGTTTTTCTTTTCAGTTCCATCAGTTTTACTTCATATATTTTGTAGCTCTATTGTTTGATGCATACGCATTGAGATGACTATATCTTCTTGGTGTATTGACTTTTTATTATTATGTGATGTCATTCTCTGTTCATAATTATTTTCTTTGTTCTGAAGTCTTCTTTTTCATAATAATATTGCCACTCTTGATTTCTTTTTATTAATGTTTGCATGGTATATCTTTTTCCATCCTTTACTTTCAACCTACCAATAGCATGATTTATGAAGTAACTTTCTTGTAGATGGTATACAGTTGGGTTATATGTTTATTATTCACTCTGCCAATATCCGCCTTTTAATTCATTTACATTTAATGTAAGTATTTATATGTTTAGTCTTAAATTTGTCATTTTATTTTTATGTTCTCATGTTCTCTGTTTTGCATTGCTAATTTTTCTCTTTTTCTTGACTTCCTACAGGTTACTTGAATATTTTTTAGAATTCCATTTTGATTCATCAATACTGTTTTTGAGTATATTTCTTTGTATAGGTTTTTTGTGGCTATTATAGATAATACATAATATATACACATCACATTCTACCAGTGTTAGTTCAACCCTTAACCCCATTTGCGTCCCTTAATTATCTTCCATTTATTATATAATTGCTTTAAATATTTCCTCTACACACATTGAAAAATACTTTAGAGAGTGTTATAATTTTTGCTTCAACCATCAAACACAATTTAGAATATTTGAGAAAAAGAGAAAAAGAAAGCCTATTGTATTTATCTATATCTTTATTACTGCATCCTTCCTTCCTTCCTCGTGATCCAAGATTTCTTCTTTTATCATTTATTTTATGCTTAGGGAAATTTCTTTAGCTATTTTGAGGTAGATCTTCTGGCAACAACTCTATTAGTTTCTCTTACCTGAGAATGCCTTGGTTTTCTTTTCATTCTTGAAGGGTATTTCAGCTGCATATAAAATTCTGGGTTGACATTTTTTTCTTTCAGCACTTGAAAAATGTTGCTTCACTTCTTTGTGGACTCCACGGTTTCTGACTACAAATCCACTGCCATTCTAATTGTTTTCCCCCTATAGGTAAAGTATCATTTCTTTCAGACTGCTTTCAAGATTTTTTCTCTGTCTTTTATTTTTAAAAATATTGGCATGGATTTCTTTTCATTTATCCTGCTTACTGTTCACTCAGCTTCTTAAATATGTAGGCATGTGTATTTTGCCAAAATTGGAAGTTTTTCAGCCATTATTTTTCAAATACTTTTCAGCTTCACTTTCTTTCTCCTTTTCCTCTCTGACTTCAATGACATGAATATTAGACCTTTTGTTATAATCCTACATATACTTGAGGCACTGTTCACTTTTAAAATTTTTAATAGCTTTGTTGAGATACAATTCACATACCATACAATTCTTCCATTTAAGGAGTACAATTCAATGCTTTTAATATATTACAGAGTTTACCACAATCAATTTTAGAACATTTTCATTATCCCTAAAAG
Source organism: Tamandua tetradactyla (assembly GCF_023851605.1). NCBI lineage: Eukaryota > Metazoa > Chordata > Mammalia > Pilosa > Myrmecophagidae > Tamandua > Tamandua tetradactyla. Next base: position 46,350,081 of record NC_135341.1, on the reverse strand, counting down.
ATAATCTAGGGTTGACTCCTAATTGTAGGCAACCACTATTCTAATTTCTGACTCTGTAGATTTGCCTAGCACATCTAAGTATTTCATTTTTATGCCAAATAATATTCCACTGTATGGACTATATAAACATACATTTTATTTATCCATTCATCAGTTAATGGACATTTGGGTTATTTACACTTTTGACTATTATGAATAATGCTGCTATAAATATTTATGTACAAGTTTTTGTGTGGATATGATTTCATGTCTCTTGGATATAGAACTAATAGTGGAATTGCTAGGTTACATGGTAACTCTATGTTTAACTGCCAGATTGTTTTTCAAAGTGGCTGCACCATTTCACATTCCCACCAGCACTGTATAAGGAGCCCAATTTATCCATATCCTTGCAAATACTTGGTCTTTTCAACCAGTGATGATGGGACAACTGATGGTTGATTTATTTTTTTTTTCCTTTTGGTGTCAAATCTAAATTGCAATCACCTTATCTATGGTCATGAAGAGTTATGCCTATGATTTTTGGAAGAGTTTTATAGTTTTAGGTCTTACATTTAGATTTATGACTCATTTTGTGTATTTTTGTGTATGGTGTGAAGTATGGCTCCAATTTCATTTTTTGGCTGCTATTCAGTTGTCCCAGCATCACTGGTTGAAAAGACTATTCTTTCTCACATTGAATTGTTTTGGTTCTCTTGTCAAAAGCCAATTGACCAAAAAAATAAATAAATAAAAAGTCAATTGATCATAAATGTGAGAGTTTATTTGCAGGCTCTCAATTCCATTCCATTAATCAATGTATCTATGCTAGTATTGATTACTGTAGCTCTGTAGCAAGTTTTGAAATCAGGAAGTGTGAGGTCTGTAACTTTTTTCTTCTTTTTCAAGATTGTGTTGGCTATTCGGTGTACCATACATTTACATAAACAGCAGGCTTTTCTTGGGATCATTTTTGGACTGCAATGGTTCAAATTTCTGGTTGTCAGTTTCCCTAGTATCCAGTGTAGGATCTATGAGGCAAAAGGAAAAACCAAGGAACACACGATCTTGTTCCTGGAGCCTGAGATCTCTAGTCAGTCTGCATTATTTTCTCTACCTTTCACAGTCTTCTTATGTTTATTTCATATGTGCAGCAATTCTTAGCAGGAAGAGTAGGAAAAGTACATCTATTCTATCTTCTGGGAAGTGGAAGCTCTCTGGTCCCTGCCTTAGATTTTATAGGCTAGCATTGATAACTCTCCTGGAATCCCCACATAAGTTGCCTTACATTAGTGCCTATACATTCATGAAACTCAACATATGGCTTCCAAAGGTCAGATTTTGAATGGAATACTGTGAGTGAGGAATTTAATTTACATCCCATTGCACACTTGCAAATATATTTAATAAATTGCCTGAAAGAGACTGAGAAACATAGGAAACACTTACCAACAATGTAGACTGGAAAATTTATTGAAAGCCATCACATCCTACAGAGCTACTGAACAAAGGTGATGAATAGGAAAAAGGTAAAATCAAATATCAACTGCTACTTATCTAATAAACTTGAATATAAAAATTCCCCCAAAATTAGAGGCTGTGAGTTGATGTAAAAGAGTAGTGAGCTCAGGAAGTTGTGACAAAATCCTCATTTATTTTCTTTGTGGGTGTATTGATACAATCAATTATCACATATTACTACCTCATGGGACTCTTTGTTTCCCTCATGACCTTACTAAGTCTCTTTTTCTATAATATTCAGGAAAGCAAATAACCAACAAACACCCAAAACTGAATCTCATTTAGATTGTTCTGCAAGAAATTAGCCTTTTGCTGAATATTTTTGAAGGTGGGAATTATAGATGTCTCCTCTCATTATAAACTGTTTTAAGCTTTTTCCTAATCACTTCTGGCTGTTTCAACTCTGCTTCTGCTGGCATCATCTTTTCTTGGCATTGCTTTGCCCCAGATTCAGACATAGCTGTGTTGTTTTTTGTTTTTGTTTTTATCTTTTTTTTTTTGTAATTCCTCAAGGCACCACTAATACAATGCTGTAACAGAGTTCACTGAAAATTTGAGGGTAACAAAGGAACACTATCGCACAACAAAGAAGTAATTTTTCTCTCTCTGTCTTGACAAAAACCAGGGAGCTTATTTATAATCAAAAAGGCCATTCCAGCATTTTCTTAAAGAAAATATTTCTTTTCCCTGAGAACAAATTTGCCTTCCCAAATACAAAATTGATCAAAGTTAGCTTTTATAATTATTTAAATTAAGTTATATTAAATGTTTAATTGATAGAAATATAATTAAAGTATATTAAATGTCCAGCATTATAATTGAAAAAGTGCTTTCATAACTCTCCAGGAATGAAGGCTCACAAACCACTCCTTTTTTCTTTTGTTAATTCTAAGTTTTAGAAAATATTCTGGCATGGTTTTAAATTTCCATTAAATTTTTAGAGATAATTTCTGTAATGATTGTCCCTCCTCTGGTCAATAGTAACTCTAGGACTTGTTTATTATGTGAGAAGCACAAAGACAACATGTTCCAACACAGACAAATATCCCAATGTTTTTAAAGAAAAGAAACACATTATCACAAGGTTACAGAAATCGAAAGAACCTTAGAAATCATCTAGCCAAATGCCTCATTTTGGAGATAAATGAAAATTCAAGGCTCTGATATGTGATTTCCTCAAAGTCATAAAAACTGGTCAATTCTAGGATCAAAATCAGAATTCAGAGAAGCAGACTTGTAGCTCAAGACTCTGTCCTTTTGCAAACCAGAACAACATGTCCGCATATAAATGATTAACCCAGAATATCTTCAAAATTGAGTATAAGTGAGCTAAGTGGTGTTGACTGAATACAGTGCCTCATACCAAGTAAAAGTTGCCAGCCACTGTACTGAGATCTGTCTTTCTGAGCATGATAGTTTTCTGCTGGATTGGAGAACAAAAACTGGGTTGCCATTTTGCTCCTTCCTGCTGTCCAACAACATCTGAGCCATGCGGCAAGCTCTGTTTCACTTTGATTGGAGTCATCAATTCTGGGACATTGCTGTTTCCACTGAGGTTGCTTGAAAGGGTCATTGTGGTTAGGTTCAATGCTAAATTACTGCCAGAGGTCAAAGCCTTTGGGTCTTGACTAGAGTGCTTTACCAGCAGAGATACCAAACAATCTAATGCTTCTGCACTTACAGTCTGTAGATCATGGATATTTAAGTTGCTTTGCTGGAGAGCTGTGGCCATTGTCCCAAGAACAAGAGGGTTATGCAGACTTGGAGGAATATGGCTGTTGGCACCGTGCTGGTTTGAAAGGATTTATGTGTCCTAGAAAAGCCATGTCTTAATCCTAACCAATCTTGTGGGAGCAACTGTTTTTTTTTAAACTTTATTCAGCACTGCATGCTGGAAGTTTGATTAGATTATCTCCATGGAGATGAGACTCGCCCAATTGTGGGTATTAACTTTTGAATAGAAGGAGATGTGACTCCACCCATTCCACATAGGTCTTGATTAGTTTACGGGAATCTAAAAGAGGAAGCATTTCAGAATGCTGAGAGAACCACAGAGTTCACCATCCAACAACCTTTGGAGATGAAGGAGAAAACCCCCTGGGCATCTTCATGAAGCAACAGGCTTGGAGAGGAATTTAGGAGATGTCACCATGTTTGCCATGTGCCTTTCCAGTTGAGAGTAGAGCACTTACCATGATGCGCATCCTGTGATGCGCATCATCAACCTTTCTTAAGTGAAGGTAACCTCTTGTTGGTGCCTTAATTTGGCCATTTTTATAGACTTGCTTTAATTGGGACGTTTTCTTGGCCTTAGAACTGTAAACTAGCAACTTATTAAATTTCCCTTTTTAAAAGCCATTCTAGTTCTGGTATCTCACATTCTGGCAGCTAGCAAACTAGAACAGCCACCAACACAGTGGATCCATCTGCCATATAGAATTATAAACAGAGATGAGCTCATGGAAGTTATGTCAATAGTCACGATTCCAGAGTTCACCAGTGCCATGCCTGATGCAACTGCCAAGTTATTACCAATACTGGATGCATTAGAAAAGAGACACTAGGTCTGTATAATTGAGCTCGCTTTGTCCTGCTCTGGTAAGTTAACTGCTAGGCATAAGAGAACGTGTAGCTTGTAGATGAGTTAGACCATCTTTGAGTGGATCGTGTTCTTTGACAACATGAGACTTGATGCTATGCTTAGATGTGAAGAGTCTATTACAGCTGGAGACTGGGCAACAGCTCTTTGAAGCATCCATGCCCTGAAGGTGTTTGTTAGAGTGAATGTACAGGATACTGTGAGTGGAGCATCTAGCACAGTCTCCTTCCCCAGGACATTGGAATGGCTTTGCGCTGGGTGGATGCTGCAGCCTTTCAAATGCTCTGCTTTTGTGAATGATTTCCCACAACCTTCCACAGGGGAGGTAATCCTCCCGTCGTCATCATGTTTTCTCTTGTCCCTTGAGAGTTTGGACATGCTGGTGAAGGTCCAGCCACAGCTGTCAGAGTCACAAATCAAAAGTCTTTCACCTGTTTCCCTTCTCAGGTGAATTTGCAGTGGACAGGCTTTGTCACATATTTGCTGCATCCAAGAAAGGGGCAAGAAATGAGCTTTTATTCCCTGAATTGGGCTCAATTATGGGAAAGTAGAGCACTTACCATGATGCGCATCCTGTGTTTTCTTGCAACAGGGGAAGTCAAACTTGCGAGGCCTTTCGGAGAAGAACTGGCCATGCTGGTGGTAACTGAGTTTGGTGTGCTGGGAAGCACCGGCATACCCCTCACAATTGAACAGGTTATGTTTCTTGCCCTTCTTTTTGCGCCTTGAGGTTGTAGATGGTGGCGAATTCCTTGCTGCAGTCAGCCGCCCACGGGGCACCTGAAAGGCCATAGCTTGTTGTGCCACTGCAGGTGCCTCTGAAGGTCCACCCACAGCCGTCCAGGGGCCTTAACGAGCCGTCGGCCCTGGCTGCCGCCATGCTCCAGCATGTGTGCCTGGAGCTGGTGCTTCTTGTGGAAGATCTGTGTGCACTGCGACTCAGGACAGCTAAAGCCCAGAGCGCCAGGGGCGCACTTGGAGCTCTGCACCAGAGCTCAGCAACACTCAAGGCCTCCTCCACAGGCGCCAGGGTGGCCACGAGCTCGGGAGCCTCGGCCAGAATCAGGGCGGCAGGCGGCGAGGAAGGACCCCCGCCGGCCAGCGTGAAGACACTTGGTCAAAGCACATCAGCAGGTCCTGGATGTTGGTGGTGATGGTGCCCGCCCAGGCCTTACCTGGGGCACCGCGCAGTGCTTCCAGCAACGCCACAAAGGAGTCCTCCGCAGGCGGCGGATCCAGCTCGGGTTCGTCGCCACCTAGTTGGTTCCTGCGGGGTCCCGACGGCGAGCAGCCTCTGGAGTTCCATCTTGGGTGCCAGCCCCTGAAACTGGGTCAGAAGCCCAAAATTTAGTTTTTTTTTAAACGACACTTACCCCAATATTTTTAAATGATCACATTAAAACAAAGCAAAACAATTCGTGTCTCTTTTTTCCTCCAACATAAGAATATATCCATATGAAAAGGCTTCCAGTTTTTAAAAATTAAATCAGGTTGCAATTTATGTTTAAGAAACCTCAGTTTCCTCATCCGTGGACTGTATTATTTGCCTTAAAGAATTATTGTGCTATAAATGAGTTGCAAAACATATGAATATTAAAAAGACCTAAGCTGTTTTACAAAATGCAATAGCACATTTAATATATTAGTGGGCCCTTTAATGAGAAGAGTAAAATTAAAAGAAATTGTGAGATTCCCGGTGCCTGCCAATGCAAAAAAAAAAAAAAACAGTTGGGAGTGTCCTGAAATATTTGAGTGGGAGTCATCAAACCTTACCAAATGCATGAGTCCACCATACAAATACACACACACATCTGCACTGGATTTACTTTCTGCAACTGAAAGAATTTTAATAGAGTATAGGAAGATCAAAAGTTGCTCAGAGGATGAAAGGGCTCTTAAGAATGCCTGTTCCCCGAATGATCCTTCTTCCTACATCACTTCATCACCCCCTTAGCACATTACCTTGAGATCAAAGACATGGAGAAATTGTCTATTACCTTTTATTTTCAATTTTAGAGGTGTGAAATTCCATTGTTATTTTCTTAATTTAATGTCCTTTTATGAATGTAAGAGTATTTGTGAGTGTTTTTCAGTTCACATACAACCTCACTGTCCCAGTCTTTCCTCAGTCATTAATCCACCTGGGACTGTGGTTTAAAAAAACAATGTCATTGGGGAAAAATTAATGTCCAGCAACTTCTCCCCTCAGTTAAACTGGAATTTCTTCTCACTCTCTAAATTAAGTCACCCCTCCAATGGCCCCGTCAGGACCTGGATTACTAAACGCTTTGCATAGCCCGGCTTTATGCCAGCTATTCCCTGTGGGTCAGAGGGCTTTCAAAACCATTTTTAGAGCTCTACGTGCCTCTGCTTTAGGTATAAATGGCAACTCCAAAAGGTAAGAGATGGTGTTGCCAGGAGGCTGGCATACTGACATTTAAATGCCTTTCATTTCAAGTCCACGAACGTCAAGAAGATTCCAACCTCTGTTTGGGCTGCCCCAAAAACAGAGCCTGAGACAAGGACCTGGCTTATCTGAGAGGATGCTTCAGGAAGCAGCAGCGAGGGAGTAACATACTCAAGAAGGGAAAGCCACGCTAAGGGTGTGTTATCAAGGCTTCTGTTGTGAGGAACGGGGATTCCAATCTGCTTCTTGGGCAAGCATGCAGAGTGCCTCCCAGTGTGTTCTACTCAAAGGATGCGAGGCTGGGCGTCTGTCTACCGGTGCTCATTCTCCGTGACTGAGGGTGGCTCCCGGGTGTTAACTCACCACACCTCTGGGCTGTGCTTCTGTGAGGCTCCCCGGTCTTTTCTGGAAGGCTGTGAGGCAGAAAACCAGAGTTGTTCTCCCGGAATGAGCTAGCACCAGAATCCGGGGATTGAGAGAGCCTTCTTGACAAAAGAAGGAAGAGAGCAATGAGACAAAATCAAGTGTCAGTGGTTGAGGGATTCTAAACAGAGTTGAGAGGTCATCTTGGAGGTTATTCTTACGCATTAAACAGATATCCCCTTTTTAGTTCATGGCGTATTGCAGTGGCTAGACGGAAGCCCCTGAAACTGTGCTCCAGTAGCCGTGATTCTTGAAGACGGTTGGATAAAGATATAACTTTTGCAGTATGAAAAAGAAAAGATCCTAGTACAAGACTTCATTGCTTTAGAGGACGTTTGATTTTACTAAATGCTTCACATATGTAGTTTTATAGTTGTGGGAATTATCTCTGACTTCAATGAAATAGTATATACTTAGAGAAAAAATATATATATAAAAGCAATATTTTGAGCTAAACACATCAAGTACCTGTGAAGGCACAAGTTCATTGTCAGTTACCTGAGTGTTTTAGACCTTGACTCACATTAACTGATCTACAGTTCCCATATCTTAATGTTATGCTTTCCCATCATTGCTAATGAAAATGTTGATATGTATGTGTTTTACTGCAATTCCTTGCCTTTATTTTTGTATATCAACAAATAACTGATTATCCTCATTTGTTGACCTAAAATTGATTATTGATATAGGATTTACATCTCAAATATCCATAACACCATTAAAAAATACTACATGATATGAAAATATTATTGTCATGGTTGGGGACAGGTGTCAACTTGGCCAAGTTGTGGTACCTGTTCATCTGATTGGGCAAGCGCTGGCCTGTCTGTTGCAATGAGGACATTTCATAGGATTAGGTCATGATCACGTCAGCTACATCCACAGCTGATTCCATTTGTAATCAGCCAAAGGGGAGTGTCTTCTGCAATTAGTGATGCTAAATGCAATCATGGGAAGCCTTTTAAGGAGGACTCAGAGGAGACAGGTTGCATTCCTGCTTTGGCTGGTGAGCCTCTCCTGTGGAGTTCATCCAGGCCATCCATTGGAGTCATCGGCTTCGCAGCCTGCCCTGTGGATTTTGGACTCTGCGTTCCTACGGTCACGTGAGACACTTTCATAAATTTTATATTTGCAAGTGTTCCCTGTTGATTCTGTTTCTCTAGAGAACCCTAATACAATTATTTATAAAACTCATGTGTTTTCTATACGTTGAAAACTCACATTTTTTTCTATATGTTGGAAATATTTTGTTTCTAAGTAAATGAAATATTTTATTCTCTAAAAAAACAAACAGCGTAGCTCACCTTGGGTTTAAGGTGGACGCTTTTATGTGAGCCCACACTGAACTTACTAATAGGGCTGAGGCTGAAATGAAAAGGGGGTCCATAGAGATGTGTCACAGGGCACTGAAGGCATCACCTTAACCATAGTTTCCCTTCTGCCTCCACCATTACCCTCTGCACCATCACCAGTGGATCATGTGGATGAAGCCAATTAATTAATGCAGTTGAGAGGCCATTATAACAGAAGGCTGTGCTTGGGTGAGGCTCCCAGTTTTGTTTTCTCCTGATTGGTATGGGGGTCCCTGAGAAAAGGACCAGCCTACTCCAGCTTCCATCCTACCTATTTGTCCCTTTGTCTGCCTGCATCCTCTCTTCTGCAGAGCACATCTATGCAGCTAAGAGGAGCTGTGCAACCTTAATTGGCCCCATGGTAGACAAAAGCTACCATTTAAGAGAGGATTGCAATTAATGTTCTAAAATATGATCATGGTGATGAATATACAACTATAAGATGATATTATCAAGCCATTGCTTGTACACCATGTATGGAATGTTTGTATGTTAAGAATGTATGGGCTTGTACATTGTTGTATCAATAAAAATTAAAGAGAATTTTTAGAGAAAAAAAAAAAGAATTGCAGTTGACCACAAAGGAAAGTGATCCTCCCTAGAATGTCAATCCTGCCCTGCTTCACCTGGTCTGCTCAAACCTGAGTTACCTAGTCCAGTGCAATTCACAGACTGAGGTCTGTGCCCCTCCCTGCCACCCCCTTACCAGGGAATTTGTCACACTTGTTGACATGTGTTGACTGGTCCAACGCCAGTGTGTTCCATGAGTTTGTCAAGGGTCATATACTATGTTCTTACTTCCAGGCTCAGCATCTAGTGTAGTGCCTGGTATACAGCAGGTTCGCTGCCAATACTTGTGGAAGGAAAAGAGGGAGGTATTGAGGAAAGTCCGTTACTAAGAGGTAAAATGATTTACTTTATATCACAGTTGCCAAAGATAAGTCATCTCATGCAAATAGCAAATTTCCAGAATAACCATTTAAAACAATACCTCACTGAAATCTATCACAAAATGCAGTGCTTAGGCACTTGGTTTTGCCTTTATTATTTTTAAGAAGGAGATGCTCCAAGGGCCAATGACTCAGACCACCAGGTGACTTGGCTGTGGTTTCCTATGAGTCAGGCCTACCAGACAGCAGGACAGAGGTGAACAGGAAACTGGGCCAGAGACAAACCAGAGAAACAGAGAATCAACCCAGACGTCGTGGAGGCTTCCTCTCTTATTCCTCAGGCCAAAGGGCAGACAAACACATGATAACTCTCAGATGGTCCTGCCCAAGTGAATGCAGAAGATAGCAGCTTCAGCTGGAGAAGCTGGTAGTAAATGCCCCATACTTATGGCTACTTCCTTCCTCCACAGAGCCCTACCTTGGATGAAATGCAGGAAGGGCAGTGTACAAAGAGAAAAGTTTTCTCCTGTGATTATTTGCTTGGGTGGGGAAAAAGACAAACAGCAAATGAGCACTAATGCCTTGATAAACAAGAGATTTTCTGCCCCTCCTTCCTGCTCCTTGCACCCTCTCTCCCTGCTCTGCCACCTTGACATCCTGATATATACCCCTGCACAGAATATATACTAGATGTCACCATCTCTATCAAGAGAAAGAGAAAGAAAAGTTTACTGCTTTTCCTTGAAAGTGTGAAACACAATGGCATGAGGCATCTTTGGACAGAAGAAGCTGCCACAACCTTATCCCCCATCACTGCCCTTCACATCCACATTGGCATGCCTGACCTACTCCCTTGGGATACTTGCAATTCAAAACAATCATGAAAAGCAAAAATGTAAGATTCTAGTTATACATATTGCTATGAGTGTCATGCACAAAAAATAACATCACATTTTTTATTTTATTTACAGTGTACAAAGCATTTTTGCCATATTTTGGCTGATTTAATCTAACAATCCTGAAATTATTGTATCTATTGACAGATGCAGAAATTGAGGCACAGAGAGGGTAAGTGATACACCCTACTTCACATAGTTAATACCAGGCAAATCCTGGCTTTGCACTTAGGTTGGTTGGACCCAAGCCAGGTGCTGTTTCCAGGACCACACAGCAAATTTCCACCCAGCTGGTCACCTGCACCTCCCTTCACCTACCTCTGTCCCCTGAGCTGAGGTGTTTAATTCTCAATCCCAGCATTTCAATGACTAAAGCAGATAATATGCCACTTGGAAGAATACCACTTGCACCTGAAAAGGGAGTTTGATTCTGAGAACTCGGTTAAACTAACAACTGGAAGAAAGAGAGTGAATGTTTTAAGTGAACATTAGATGAAGATAGAAAGAAACTTTAAGGAAGTTAAGTATTTGAATATTCAATGCTACAGTTTGCAAAAGTAAACTCAGAGAGGGAGACCAAGGCTTCTTTTAGAACTGGGAAGAGATCAGAACTTTGAGATACAAGGATCTAGAGCCAGAGGTGCCGGAAAATGTCCTGCACAAAGAGCTATGTGACACGCTCTGCCCCCAGCCTGGAACTTGCTTATACTACCCCTCACTTCTCCAGTTCTCATGGAGAGTGCTCAGGTGTCATGGGGCCTCTCTAAGAAGAAAGGTACTTTGGTGTCAGTAGCTTTGGACTGCACCTGCTAAAGACTGGTGGAGAGGAGGTCCAAGGTGGCCCAAGACCCACTCCTCTGGGGAAGGGCCACCAAAGAGGAAGTGTGAAGGCAAGTTTGAGTAAGCAGAGCATGGAACCACGATCAAGATTCTAAGTCAATCAGCACAAGGAAGAGAGGCTAAGGATGTGGTGACAGTTATAAACCTGAGCACTGAGCTAGCCCATGTTTTTATTTATCTATTTTTCAATGCAATTTTATTGAGATATATTCACATACCACATGATCATCCAAAGTGTACAATCAGTGGTTCACAGTATCATCATATCATAATCAATATTTGAACATTTTCATTACTCAAAAAATATATATGTATCAATAAAAATGGAAAAGGATACCGAAACATCCTATTCCCTTCCCTCCTATTATTTATTTATTTTTTGTCTCTATTTTTTTTTTTACTCTTCTGTCCATACACTGGATAAAGGGAGTGTCAGACACAGGTTTTCACAGTTACATGGTCACATTGTAAAAGCTATATAATTATACAATCGTCTTCAAGAATCAAGGCTATTGGAATACAGTTCAACAGCTTAGGTATTTCCTTCTAGCTATTTGTTCTAATCCACTAAAAACTAAAAAGGGATATCTATATAATTCATAAGAATAACCTCCAAAATGACCTCTTGGCTCTATTTGAAATCTCTCAGCCACTCAAACTTTGCCTCATTTCTCTCTCCCCCTTTTTGGTCAAGAAAGTTTTCTCAGTCCCATGATGCCCGGTCCAGGTTCATCTCCAGGAGTCATGACCTATCTTGCCAGGGAGATTTACACCCCTAGGAGTCATGTCCCACATAGAGGGGAGGGCAGTGAGTTCATCTGCTAAGTTTAACCCATAGTTTTAAATGTTAATCAAATGATGATAACTCACATGTGTTTATTTCCAGCCCAGAACTTTTTTCCTAGCTCTAGACTAACTTGTTGATATCTATTTCTAGAAACCTTAAACTTAATTTGCTTAAATGGAAACCATAGTCCATCCCTTTCACAAAATATCCACCCAGTTGCTCAAGATAGACTCTAGGCATTGTCCCTGAGGTTCTCTCTTCCTTCCTCCCACATATAGCCCATCACCACTTCCTATGGTGCTCCCAAATCCATCCACTTCTTTTTATCTGCAAGGCCACCTCCCTAGTCCTGGTTCCACAGCCTCTTGCCTGAATCATTGAAATAGCATCCATAGTAGGTTTCCTACCTCCCCTCTGCTCTTCACAGAGAAGCCAGAGGATCTTGCAAAAGCACAGACCAGATCACTCTTTGGATCAATACCCTCTAATGGTTTCAGAACAGAATCTAAACACTTCAGGGTCTGACCCAGGCAATATCTCCAACCTCACCTGAACCCACTTGTTCCCTACAGATGACACTACAGCACTTCAGTTTCTCCAGTGAACTAAACTGGTTCTTGGTTTAGGGTCTTCATGCCATGTGTTCCCTTTGCCTGGAATTCCTCCCTCTTCCCTGCCTTTTGCAGTGGTTGTCTACTTCTTATCTACCCAGTCTCAGACCACTCCATCGTAAGGGCATGCTTCCAGTTATTCTCTCTCAGAGCACCCAGTTGTTTTCTTCCATAGCAGATATCATGATTTGTTATGAAGTATTTATTTGGTTTACTGGTTTGATGCTTGGCCCTTCCACTGGACGTAAGCTTCATGCAGGCAGAGGCCATGTCTCTTTTGCCTACCCCTCTATTCTGAGAGCCCAGTAATGCACCTGGTGTATAATAAGTGATCAGTAAATATTTGATGAATGAATGGATAAATAAATCTTAAAATAGAGCAAACTAATTTACTGTATTTTCTCTTAAGAGAGCCTCTGACTCTCCCCTACCCCTTGAATCTCTGATTCTCCCTGATCCAATGTCTCTGAGTAGCCCCCATGATTTAATGTTACATCAGGCAGCTTGGAGAGAAGCAAGGCATATCCCTCCCCTGGACCATGAACCACGCCAAAGAGGTTTGAACCTCCCCTTGATTCCTTCCTTCTCCCTTCTCTCCTCTTCCCTCCTTTCTACCTTTGATTCATTAGGTGAGCCATATATAGTAATCATAATCATACATAATAATAGCTACATTTAGCTAACTTTTGCAATTTGTTGGGCACTGTCCACCTAGAATTTTCCTTTAGTCCTTGGAAGAACTCTATGATGTGGTTACTAGTGTCGACCCCTTCTCTTTTACAGAGAAGGAAATCAAGCCTCAGTGAATTAAGTCAGATGATAGTATCCAGCAAAGTCAGAGCATCTTTTTGATGTTATAAGGCCTATACCACAACCAATAGGCAACTCTGCCTCCTAAATAAGTGTTCACTGATATTCAGTATATTTTAAGAGCCGACTGTTATTAAGCCTACACAAATGAACCATGCCCTGTGCAAATTGCTGTTGTCTTCACTGTCATTTTAATCCTCACAACAACCTTGTCAAGGAGGTCTTTATTAGTCTCACTTTTGCAGACAAGAGACTGAGCCCCAGAGGGTTGAAATGCCTCCATCTTGTTCTCTGTAGCAAAGCCAGGATGTGATGCAGCTCACCCCTCCAAGACCATATATTCCTGCATATTTTGCTGATTTGCCTAAAGAGAAAGGAGGAGATCCAGGACTTGTAAATGCACACGGCAAGATCAGTGGGGTATAGCCTGTTGGATAACTCACTCCTGGAAGGACCCCTGTTGCTCTTTCTGCTCAAGAGTGGTGCTGGACTGGCTGCGAGAAGCAGAGAGGGCTTAGGCTTTGGGGTGAGACAAATGTGCATTTAAATCTCAGCTTTGTCCCTCACTAGCAATCTGGCCTTCTGCATTCTGCCCAACTCTCTGAGCCTCTGGTGCTGCTAAGAAGGGGGTCCCAGTTCCAACGTCATGGGGATTTTGTAGGGATTAAATAAGGTCACTGAAGGAAAGCCCTCAATAGTTCCCCATCAACTGGCTTGGTATTTTTAACTTCCTGCCCACTGAGTTCTCAGGCCAGGGAGAGGAGACACTATAATTAGGTAATTCTGTGGTGGAATTCCTCAGAGCCTCGTGCCCCTCTTTTCCTTCAATTGTCTTCTCCTTCCTTTCCCACCCACAAGTTCAAGCTGACGGTTCTGTCTGCAGGAAATATGTTCAATAAGACAATGTTGTATTAGTGCCTCGTTCCATGCTTTGCTGGCATATTCCTTCTTCTAGTCCTTGGGGAATGTCTGAAATGTGGTCAGGTACATATACTGACAATCTCACAGGCATGAATCACATGGTTATTAGAAAAGAAATGTAATTAGCAGAAAATAATATGAGAGCAATGTGCTCATACGGCACCAATTTTAGAGACACAGGTCTGAGTCCGAATCCTAGACCTGTTATTGTCTATGAGACTGAGGCCATGTTATGTACTATATCCAAATGTCCATTTCCTTGGCCATAAAAGCCATAGTTTCTGATTATAATTATCAGAGACAATGTATTTTGTAACCTGTGTCAGGCACATTGTAGATACTTAATAAACAAACTATTTTTAGAGCATCTGGCCCACTCTTTGGCCTCTGTTTCAGTTTGCTAAAGCTGCTGAAGTGCAGTGTACTAGAAATTGATTGGCTTTTTCAAAGGGTATTTATTACAGTTCTAAGGCCATAAAAATGCCAGTTCTAAGGCCATAAAAATGCCATAACTAAGATATCAACAAGAGGATACCTTCACTGAAGAAAGGATGATGGCATCTGGGGTTCCTTTGTCACAGGGGAAAGTATGTAGTGATGTCTGCTGGCCCTTTTCTCCTGGGTTGGTTTCAAAATGGCTTTCTAAGTTCTTCTTCGTCCTTCTGGCTACTCCTGGAGTGTTTTCTTTCTCTTGGCTCTGAGCTCTCTCCAAAATATCTCTCCTTTAAAGGACTCCAGCATGCAGATTAAGACTCACCTTGAATGGGCAGGGTGGCATCTTCATGGAAACAACTTAATCAAAAGGTCCCATTCAACAGTAGGTCTGCCCCCACAAGAATGGATTAAAAGAAGATAAGCTTTTCAGGGGACATAACAATTTTAAACCATCACAACATTTAAATTAGGTGTTGACAAGCGGTAGCCACCATGCAGGTCAAATTGAGCTTACCACTTTTTATATATTTATATATACAAAAAAATGTTTTACTGAGACACAACCATGACCATTTGTTTACATATTATCTGTAGCTGCTTCTCACAGCAAGGTTGAGTAGTTGCGAGAGAGACAATATGGTCCCCAAAGCCTAAAGTATCTACTATCTGGCCCTTTATAGAAAAGATTTGCTGACCCTTGTTCTAAAACATATTCTATAAATGCTTGACACATGGCTGATGCTCTATCAATACTGGTTGAACAGAATATACCCTTACCTCATTATACCAGATGTTGTCAATAATAGCATACGGATGCTGACATTTCTTTCAACATCACCCCAAAATATAGACATCCTTCATTCACACATTTGGCTGAAGTTATGTGTCTTTCTTATTATCCTCCTCTTCAAACAGGACCCTGAACTTGTACTCAGGCCTTTCCCCACTTTCTGAACATCCTGTGTGAGGTTACCTTGAACTGTCCATGTTTCCCAGGTGCCCTGGCCTCAATAGCTCAGACCCACAGCTCATATCTGAGCATTTTAAATAATAAAGGGGCAGGAGAGAAAACACTGGTCTTTCCATTTTTACAGGGCCACCTTCACTGCTTCTTCTTTTGTTTTATTTTTAAAGAGAATATTTATTTTTTTATTTATTAAACATACCAACATGCAAACACAAAAATTCTTACCATATGATCATTCCATTCTACATAAAATCAGTAACTCACAATATCATCACATAGTTGTATATTCATCATGATGATCATTTCTTAGAACATTTGCCTCAATTCAGAAAAAGAAATAAAAAGAAAGAAAAAATATGCGTACATACCATGCCCATTACTCCTCCCTTTTATTGATCACTAGCATTTCAATCTATTAAATTTATTTAATCATTTGTTCCCCCTATTATGTATTTATTTTTAATCCATATGTTTTACTCATCTGTCAATAAGGTAGATAAAAGGAGCATCAGACACAAGGTTTTTGCAATCACACAGTCACATTGCGAAAGCTGCACCATTATACAATCATCTTCAAGAAACATGGCTACTGGAACACAGCTTACAGTTTCAGGCACTTCCCTCTAGCCTCTCCATTACACCTTAACTAAAAAGGTAATACCTATTTAATGAATAAGAATAACCTCCAGGATAACCTCTCAACTCTATTTGGAATCTCTTGGGTATTGACACTTTGTCTCATTTCTCTCTTCCTCCTTTTGGTTGAGAAGGTTTTCTCAATCCCTTGATGCTGAGTCCCAGCTCATTCTATAATTTCTGTCCCATGTTGCCAGGAAGGTCCATGCCCCTGGGGGTCATGTCCCACCTAGAGAGGGGAGGGCAGTGAGTTTGTGTTGTGTTGGCTGAGAGAGACAGTCGTGTTGGCTGAGAGAGAGAGGCCACATCTGAGCAACAAAAGAGGTTCTCTTGGAGGTTACTCTTAGGCCTAATTTTAAGTAGGCTTAGCCTATCCTTTGCAGGGTTAAGTTTCATATGAACAAACCCCAAAACTGGGGGCTCAGCCTGTTGCTTTGGTTGTCCCCACTGCTTGACTTTCACTGCTTCTTGATGTCTACCCTTTCTTACTGGCTACCTCTCTCCCCTCTTTAGCTAAAATGTCTCTTTAGTTTTCTCTTTGACTTTTTCTTTCTCATACATTTTCACCACCCTCTCTTCAGCACTGATTCTTGCTGGGGAAAAGCTATTGGCTTGATTAAATAATTATTTTTGGTACTTGGGGGGAAATTTAAACCAAAAAAAATCTGTTCTTTTCCTTATTGCCAATGTCTTCCTTTTCTTCTAAATGCTGGTGGGTGTTGTAGATGCTAGGAGAATATGGCTACAATGGTCAGGGGTGTTCATAGCAGCTACTCATTTAGTGAATAGTGGGGATACACTTAAAAATATATAACAATGACTTAAACATGACTTAAACGTGATAGAGGCTTAGAAGCTTATTTGTCTCTCACATGAGAGTCTGAAGGTGGGCAATCCATGGCTGTTTTCCCCACAAATGGCTCAGAAACCCAGTGTCTCTCAGTGTGTCATTTATCTCTGTGGGATCAGTCATCATCTTCACAGTCCAAGGGTAGCTGAAAATCCACGCACAATATTGTCATTTAGGTAGCACATTATAGAAAGGGGTAAAGTGAATGTACCAGATGTCTTTTTTAAGGATGACTCCCAGCAGCCACAAATGATAAAAGCCCAACTACCAGTGGTTTAAAAGATTAGAACTTTTATTCCTAAATTGTCAAGAACTTTAAAGATAGATGTTCCTGGTCTTGTTTCAGCAATTCACCATGTCATGAGGGGCCCATACTTCCATTCTGCTTCTTCAGTGTGCTGACTTTATTTCTTCAGTCTGTGATCTTATAGTAGTAAGATGATGGTTGCAACTTTAGGCATCATATCCTTACAACCTGCACCAAAGGAAGAGATGGTAGGAATGGGTTTTCTTTCTTCTTGTGTTTCTCCATTTTTATTTTCCCAGAAGTCCTAAGCAGCTCCCTCCCATTTCCTTTGCGAGCAATGGATCTCTGGATCCAGTGGATCTCATACCCACCTTTAGAACAATCACTAGTAAAAGGGAATGTGATTGCCAAGAGTGACTTCCACTTGAACAAAATAAGGAATCCATTAGCAAAGGAAGAAAAAGAGAATGACTTGTGAGTAGGAAAGCAATAGAAGGATACATTATTATCTGTAAGGGGAAACAGACAGTAATTATTTCCCTCCTGCTTCTAGGAACATGATACTGAATTTCTTCCTGGATAAATGGCAAGAAGTAAGTTAAATTTGGATCATTGTTTCAAGTTTATAGCTGGTACTTGTTATCAACCTGTTTTTGCATCATAAAAAAAGCTGGAATAAGAGGAAAATTTTGCTCTATTAATCTTTAGGTCTGAGCCAGGTTTCCTACTTTCAGTTCTGTTCCCTGCAAGGTGCTGCCTCCGCAATGCTAAAAGCTATTTTCAGGAGGATGTTCTGGACAGAAAAAGCAGTTTCCTAAAAATAATCTCGCAGTTCAATCTTACATCTCCCAGAACTGACGCACCTTATCTTGTTGATAGGGACTGCAATCCTACAACAGGGTCATCAGCCCTAACTGAATTGCTGGTAATGATGAAATTAAATTCTCACCCTTCCAGCAGAGCAGTACTTTGCAATGTTACCCATCCAAGCATGACATTTGAGAAGTAATATGGGCAGACCACATCCAGGTTTGCAACGTAGAACTGGAGGCTTGACATGACAGGTAACTTGGCTTGCTCAGATTTCATCCAGATTCTTTCCGTAGAGAGAAGAAAAGGAAAGTGATGCTTCTTGGGTCTCTAGTATATGGTAGGTGTTTTACATGTATTATCTATTTAAGCCTACAAGTATAAGTGAAGTTGGTCTTGTTTTACTTGAAACCACCTTGCTGGGTGGATATGGCTGGGCATCTCATTGACTGGCATTGGAGTTTAGGCATTCAGAATTAGAAAGAGCCAAACACATCTCTTTGCAAAAGCCAAGGGTTCAAGTTCAATAACTCAACAATATGAACAGGAAAGGGAGGAAAGGCTGTAAGGAACCATGGAAAGACTTAACGTTATTTCATAAAAATGGGTTGTCATAAACAAAGTTCAAGGTTGCATGTGGTACATGAGTATCCTTAAGGTTTTGATTGGGGAATGAGTATTCCATTAGCAAGTGGCAGAGCTGTTATCTCAGTGCTGGCTTAGTGCTGGTCCCAAATCATGGCTCTTTATATTGTACCACATGGTTTCTCTTAAAGATGAGAGGAACTGTCTGGATGTGATTCTGAACCACCTTATTCCTGAGGCTGGATCCTTGGGGAAGCAAGTGCGGCCTCCCGTTGAGACATGGAATTGTAACTCCTTGTCCCCTCTTGGTTCTGTCCTCATTTCCTTGTCTCTGCTGTCTCTAGCTCCCCACAGCTGAGTCTTCTGATGCCTCTACTTACAGGGTCAGGGTTAAGCCAGACAGAGACAGGAGGCACAACTACAACCCTATGTAATTTTATTAAGAGCTGTATTACAAGAATTATTTTGACTGCCTGTTACCAAAGACAAGCTTTAACCAATTTAGGTGAAAAGAGAAATTCATTAGAAAGATATTAGAATAGCCAAAACAGGGGCAAGGCAAAAGGACATCTGGGCATCCAAGACAACTAGAATCAGGTACAAAAACCTACAACATTCTTTCTCTCTGTCTCTCTCTTTCATTCCAGAATGCTTCCATCCAGGTTACAAAACATGGTTGCTGGTGTTTCCCAACATCTTACAATTTCTGCTGCCTGAGATGACTGCCTCTCTTTCCACAGTTTAGGACTCAAAAGTATTCTGAGAAAAAACTTCGCTTATCCCTGGAGAGATATGTGTATGGAAGTGGGTACAAGCAGGAGTTTCAGTCATGAAGCACAGATACAGCCACCAGGAGCTTATCCTTTTATTTCAGGGGAAATTCCTAAAAAGGGAGGAATTGTGAGCCAAAAGCCATCTCAAGAGGCATCTGCTGTGACACCCTCCCCAGACCTAAGATCTAGGGGGCAAATTGATGCCTACTGTGCTCCTGCCCAGCCAGGAAAACATCTTACTGACAAAGGGAGACATTTTCTTTTTTCTGCATGAGCTTTGAGGGAAAGGACATGCTCTCTCCAGAAAATTCAATATATTAGACCTGAGCTTTGTATATGTTTGGAATCCAAATTTACATTATCTGCTGGATAAATACATTATATATTTACCTTACATAAGCCAAAAATTAACATGAAAATTAGCTAATAATGCCCTAGAGAACATGACAGAACCAAACATTAAATAGCTCAAGATTTCCACATACCAAATTATATAGGATCCCATCATAAAAAGAAACGACCTGCTAAAATAAGCTCACAAGCAACAATTACAAAGCACTTTAGAGAACAAGCTATCATTAACAAGAGTCAGGACACAATACAAAAAGGACAATTAGATCCTCCAAGAAGTTGAGATAATAGAGCAACATTCTGAAAGCAAATAACAAATAATATGTTTAAAATTATGAGCCATAAAATGAGAAATAAAATACCGAAGAATAAGATCGAGTGGTATAAATATAAAAGATTTGAAAAGGAAACAAATAGCTTTATTGTGCCCTTTATAAATGACACACATTGAACTGCACACGTATAAAGTATACAATTTAATACGTTTTGTCATATGTAGACACCAGTGAAACCATCACCACAATCAGGAGAGTGGACATATCCACCACTCCTAAAAGTTTCCTTGTGCTCCTTGTAATTCATTCCTTTCACTCCTATCTGCATTCCTTCCCCAAGGAATCTCTGATCTTCTTGTCACTGCAGATGAATTTGCATTTTCTAGAGTTTTATATAAATGAAGTTTTACAGTATTTGCCCTTATTTCTCTGCCTTCTTTCACTTATCATAATTTTTTTGAGATTCATCTATGTTGTGTAAATCAATAGTTCATTTGTTTTACTGGGAAATAGTATTCCACTATATAGATTTAGCATAACATTTTGTCCATTTAGCAGCTGATAAACATTTGGGTTATTTCCAATTTTTGTCTGTTACGTATAAAGTTACCATGAACATTCATGTACGAGTCTTTGCATGAACATATACTTCTTTACTCTCAGGTTAATACCTGGCAGTGGGATAACCAAAATGTTTTCAAAAATGGTTGTAAGATGGCATAATGGCAGGGATTTTAATGGAATATTATTATTGCTATGTTTCAAGTCTATCATTTGCTTTATTTCTTCTATTTATGCCTTTGATCCTTGTTCTATTTTCTTCCTTTTCTGACTTTTTTTGATTATTTAAATCTTTGTGATTCCATTTTGTGTCCTTTTTAATTTATTAGGTATAACTCTTCATTTTGTTATTTTAGTGATTGATGCAGGGCTTACAGTTTACACCCTGAATTTATCATTTAATTTATTACTTCACATATAGTATGAGAACTTTATAGTAGTCTACCTCCACTTCTCCCTTCCTGGCTGTATGCCATTGTTGTCATACATTTTCCAGCCTAGTTGGTGAAAACATGCACTGTTCCCTTTCAATGTGAGTGCAGGGCATTTTTGGCTTTAATATTTTGGGGTAGTTTTTCCTTAGCCTCAGGTAGTTTATTTAAAAATATGCACTGATTAGTATTCTGCTGAATATGCAAGGAGGCCCTTCTGGAGATCTCTAGGTTGTTTCTCTTTCCGCAGCCCTCTCCCCTCTTTAGTCCTCTATCCTGCAAGTTCTAGCCACGTTGATTTTCTTCAACTTTCAACTCAGAGAAGCTACCAGGCTTTATCTGGGTTCCCCTTCCCCTCTGGCCTAGAAAATCTCTCAGGATAATAATTTCCTGTTTCCCATTTCTCAGGAATCAACTTCCTTCATCGGCTGATGTCCAATGTCTTGAGAACCATTGCTTCATATATTTTGTCTGTGTTTTTTTGGGGGGGGAGGAAGGGAGGGCTGGTTCAAGCAGGAGGAAAAATCTGGTCACTGTGATTTTATCTTGGATGGAAGCAGAAATCCAGTATTCAAATGGGATTTTTTTGAAATAAAAAATACCATCATTGAAATCAATAATGTGAAGGAGGTATTAAAGGGCAGGTTATATAGAGCTGAAAAGAAAATTAGAAGCCTGGAATATAGATCTAAGGAAAATATCCAGATACAGAACAGAAATAAAAAATACGGAGAACATAAAAGAGAGGTTAAAAGATTTTGAGGACAAGATGAGAAAGTACATCATGCATCTAAAAATAGAAGTTCCAGAAAGAGAAAATAAAGAGGCTATAGGAAATGTATTATTAAAAAATATGTATGTATTTAGGATAAATGAAAGTCATGGATTCTCAGCTTGAAGAAGCTTCCAGGCAATATAAATAAATCCATGCCTAACACATTGTTGTAAAACTGCACAACACCATAAACAAAGAGAAAATCAGAATAGCAGTCAGAGAAGAATAGTACACGAAGAAACAACATTTATCCTGATGGTAAACTTTCCAAAAGCAACAACAGAAGATTGACATAAAATGATGGAATAACAATGGGAAAATTAATTCTTAATCTAAAATTCCATATTCAGCTAAATATCATTCAAGAGTAAGGGCAAAATGATATTTCAGACAGAGACTGGGAGAATTTACCACTCACAGATTTTCATTGAAGGAGCTAAGGTTGTACTTTAGAATGAAGAAAATTAAATCCAAAAGGAAGATGAGATACAGAAAGCAAGTTGTTGGAATTAATATGACAAAATATCAACATCTGTTTGATCTTCATGTATACATAGCTGTCTAAACTATTTCTATGCCTTTTGTCTTTTTCTTTTTTTTTTTACATGGGCAGGCACCGGGAATCGAAGCCGGGTCCTCGGGCATGGCAGGCAAGCACTCTTACCTGCTGAGCCACCGTGGCCTGCCCTTGTATTTTTCTTTTTAATAGTTTTCTTTTTTCTCATGGGCAGGCGCCGGGAATCGAACCCAGGTCTCTGGCATGGCAGGCGAGAACTCTGCCTACTGAGCCACCATGGCCCGCCCTGTATGTTTTCTTTTTAATTTAAAAAAAAAAAGAAAGAAACCTGGAGAGTATGGTATAATGGAAGCCAAGCTAGGAGAATGTTACTACGTAAAATGCTGCTTAGAAATCCAGTAGAATGAAGACAAGAAATTACTTACAGTTTTTCAGGACAAAGCTCATTGTTGAGCTTGATAAGAGCAGTCAATGACACCATGAAAGATAAACCCAGCTTGGGCTATAATTGATTAACGAAATCCTGTAATTGATTTGTCTCTTAAGCATTGCTACCTGACCAGAATATCAGACCTTCTCTGTGTAGTATACAAATGTAAATTGATATCACCAGTCATAATCCCCAAATTCATCAACACAAAACAACATAGCTACAACTCTTCAGTGGCTCTTCTTTGCCTACACAGCAAAGCTTGAATTCCATAGCATAACACATAAGGCAGGATCTGTCTCCTGTCCACCTCTTCGGGTCTATCTCTTTTTGTAGCATTAATGTAGACCTACTAATCTGAACTGATCACCTGGATTGAAAATCTAGCTTGCCTGCTCAGAACTGTGATTTATCTGCTATCTTGAATTTCTAAATGTTCACTTTAGCTCCCATCTTGCCTTTCTTGACTCTTCTATCTCTTTAGCCATCCTAGAGATCTTGGTATCTGTTCTATTTTACCCATGATCTGTGATATTTAACCTTATTCTATTTTCTAGATGGAGCCTGCCTTCCTATTCATAATACATTGACCACACAGGCTACACTTCTACACTTCACAGGTCCTTTGTGTTTTGCTGGAATCTCAGACCAGGTGATGTTCCTAACATATTTAGGTCCTGATGCCATCAAAGACCCATTTAGTAAAACAGAATTATCTCTTCAGCACTTCTGATGGCTATTTGTTCAGCCTGTATTTTAATGGCTGCAATAACGGGGAGTTGAGTAGCTTAAAGGCACCATGCTTCACTTGGGACAACTCTGGTTAATAAGATATTCTTTCTTAGCTTGAGAAAAAATCTTCCTCCATGTACCTTCCAAGCACTGGTCCTAATCTAAGGTCTAGAATGACTACACTTTTGATATTTGAAATTAGGCTATAACCAGTTGTGTGGTGTTAGACCGTTGGATTCAAATCCCAGCTCCAACATTTGAGCAACCACCATGAGCCTCAGCTAACTCGCATATAAAGTGGGGATAATAATAGTGTATGCTTCTTAAGCTTATGTAAAGATTACATTAAAAATCCTGTCAGATGTTTAGCACAACACATGACCTCACACAGATTGAGCCCTCCAAAGATGCTGGCACTTGCTAAGTATTAAACAGATGATATTTTATCCTGTACCATCCTTCACCCCTTCTGAATTCTGAAGCCAGGGAATGGTGGTTGCCTTTAAGGTGGGGTACTTTGGCAGCTTCACTCAGGGCCACTGCTTACCAGGAAGTGTGGGAAGCGGCATTAATTTTAAGATGGGCAGAACAGCCCTGATGTGGTCAGGGGAGCACAGCCACCCCAACCAGGTGCCAGAATTTCCCTCCAACATGTCTGAGACCACCATGCACAAGCACCAGGGTTATAAAAGCAGTGACACTGAAGTCATACTATTACGGCAGTTCATGATTCAAAAGAGAGTTCCATCTAAATCATGATTTCATCTATGCCTTATTATCTTCCTTTTACAAAAGAGAACACTAAAGCTCACATGAATGAAGGAAGTTGCTCAGGATCATAAAGAACAAAAGCAAGTGCCATTTGTTGAATGCCAAGGCATTGCACTGGGAAAATTTACATATGCCATCTCATTTTATTAAAAATAAAAAAAAAAGAACACCCACCCATGGTGTAGTGATATTAGCAGACCATTTTGAGATAAAGAAACAGGTTCAGAAAGGTTAAGGAACTTTCTAAAGCTCACACAGCTATAATAAGCCCATTGCTGCAAAAGTCTACGTGCTCACTATAATCTCAACATGGCCAAGAGGGATTACATAAATATGAGAATTCTCTGAACAAATTCAGACAGAAAGGAAATGATGACTCTGTCCCCCTATCCTTCAGCTCCCTCACAGAAAGGCATGTAAAAATACCAAGATTTTCCCCACTTTTCCTCCATGCTCCAAAAAAATAAAATATGAGAAAGAAATTGACCACTTCTTCTGTACACAAGAGTATTAAATAAATGCTCAGTAGTTAGTGGCAGAGATATTGATCCATGTGAAGCATCTGCTGCACTTTGTTCAATTAATGCAAGCTTTTCAGGGAGAAAAACAAAGAAGTCCACAAGATTCATTTTTTCCAGAAGCAACTACAGTAACAAAGCCATTTCTAGCTCCAGCAGATTTTCCACAGTGAGCTCTCTCTGGCAGAGCTGAGTTGTTGCCAAGAAAAGCCTGTGAGCAGTGCCACATCCGGTCCAAAATGGAGAACTGGGATTAGAAGAAGTGATTGATTAGGGCCACACAGAACAGAGCAGAAAACTGTGATAAATTGGCAGATCTGGTTAAGGAAGCACTAAGGGACATTTTTCAGATTCTGTACATCAACCTTGAAACAATCCAAATAACTTGCTGCTCCAGGATCCTGGTCCTTCTGACCTACCCAGGCTTGGTCCACTGTAACTTGGTCATATCATTAAACCTCACCCATTTTTTTTTTCTGATGCCTTCATTCCAGACTTGTCTATGTGCATTTGGCTTTGGAAAAACTTTCAAAATTGTAGTCCACTGAGCAATGGTGTCTTTCAAATGTAGTCTGTCACTGAATCAATGTTTTTCTTTTCCAGGATTATCAATACACATAGAGATATTTGCACCTCCGAGTCAGCCTTAACTAGTAGGATAAAGTTTTAGTAATAGGCTGCTCAGATATCCAAGCTGAGCACTTAGCCCATTCCCTTCTGTTTACCTGAGACTGAGGAAAGCTCAACTTATTTCCATGAATGAGAGTTCTTCTCACTGGGAAGAGAGCCTGCACTCATGCCACCTCACCCTTCCCCCCAAAACTGTATATTTTGAAGATTCAATAGAACATGTCCGTCTGTCCTTTGTTCCTACAACATTTTTGTACATCTTTATCCTGAATTTGTCATGCTTAAAGATGTTTTGTTTGACTGGCCATTTCATTGAACTGTGACCTTTCTATAGCCTGGAGCAGTTTCTTTTTTGTCTTTGTGGTCACAGAGCCTATCATGGTCCTCAGTGTAAAGTCAGGTTTCGGTGAATGTAAGAGAAGTGGAAGGCAAGGGGAAAGGAAGGAAGGAACATTTATCCAGATTGCATCCTAACCCTTTGGTTTCTAACAATCTACTTGGGAAAAAAAAGTAAACCAAAGGAAAGACTAACATGGCATGTATTCTATGTACAAAAGAATCAAAAAGAACTATGGGCACTAAAGAAAGCTGGGATCACCTCCATCCTCATACCTATATTTCTGCATCTGCTTCTTCTAAACCTCTGTTTTCATTCTCTCCATACCAGCCCCAGTCCTTGATCTTCAGGTCATTGTATCAGAAGTTCTTGTTCGTTTCCTCATTCATTTGACAACATATACGGAGCACCTACTACGAGTTAAGCAATTCATGATTTTAAGACACCCAGACCCATTGGGCAGGCAGGGGAAAGATCTCACTAAAGCACTGACTTATCTCTTCCACTTTCTGCCAAAAAATGAATAGAAGACATACTAGATTACCTGAAAGATTAATTTACTGGGTAAAATACCTTTAGAACATCCAGCTCTTTAAAAATGTCATAGGTGAATTAATACCCATTATCAGGGGAAAAGTGTGACACTCCTACAGTGAACTTTTTGGCTTCTAAGCCAACCTCTATTCCTCTGAACATCCGTTTCCTTCTTCTAGTTACTCCTTTTCAATACCTTATTGGTTAGACTCAGGAATGGACATGTGACCTAACTCCACTGAATGAGATATGAGAGTAAGTCTGATGGAGGTTTGTGGGAAGTTTGCTTTGTTCTAAAGAGACAGCAATGGGAAGAGAAGATTCCTCTTGTTTTCTGATTGTTGTCATGATGAATGTGGTATTCAGTACCCTGTAGTACTCCTGCTACCAGCATGATGATATAGCCAACCCCAACACTGGCAAGGTAGAATGGAAAGAACCTGGTCCTTTGGTGACCAAACTGCAAATGAAGCCCATACTAGCTCTGGGTTAAATGAAATGTGAGATAATAAGCATATTTGTTGTTGTAGCCAGTTCAAGTTTTAGCTTCTTTTATGTGAAGCCAAAAGTTTTCTAAATGATGAGTTGCTGTCTTACTCATGTGGAGGTACTAGCAGGACAGAGGCCAAGGAGGATTAAAGTTCCCTGGATGAGCCCTATGGACTGTTTTCATAAGACAGAAACATAATGGCACTTGGAAAGGAAATGTCTCAGGCAGAGTTCAGTGAAGGAACCTGAAGCCTCTTATGTATTTCAAGAAGGAAGGGATTTAACACAGAGAAACTGAGGTGTTTACAACTATCAGAAAGTCTGAGAAAATAAAGTCAGAAAAGTAGCTACAGGCACTCAGGAAAATGGAAATGCAAGAATCGCAGTGGAGTGGCCACCAATGATCTCAACATGCTTACAATACGAGGATGGCTAACTGTATGAGTCAGAGTAAATCAGAGAAACTGAACCAGTAGGAGATTGTTTATATATTTATGAGATTATTCACATGAATTGGCTTAAATAATTGTGGGGGCTAGTTAAGTAAGTCCAAAAGACATAGGCCATCAGGAAGGACAGGCTGGAACCTCCAGCTCCAGCTGAAGTTGCTAGACACAGGCAGAAATTCTTCTCTAGGGAAGACTCAGGTTTGCTAAATCCTTTGGACTGATTGAAACAAGCCCATCCAGATTATCTAGGATTATCTCCATGACCCAAAGTCAATGGACTATGGACTTTAACCACATCTACAAAATACCTTCACAGCAACACCTGGAGTAGTGTTTGATTGAAAAACTGGGAGCTATAAGTTAGTCAAGTTGTGCTGGTTTGAAAGGATATATGTACCCTAGAAAAGCCATGTTTTAATCAAAATCCCATTTTGTAAAGGCAGAATAATCCTTATTCAATATTATATGTTTGGAACTATAATTAGATCAGCCCCCTGGAGATGTGATTTAATCAAGAGTGGGTGTTAAACTGGATTAGGTAGAGGCATGCCTCCAACCATTTGGGTGGGTCTTGATTAGTTTACTGGAATCCTATAAAAGAGGAAACATTTTGAAGAAAGGGAGATTCTGGAGAGAGCAGAACAACATAGCTATGAGAAACAAAGAGTCCACTGGCCAGCGACCTTTGGACATGAAGAAGGAAATTGCCTCCCAGGGAGTTTCATGAAACAGGAAGCCAGGAGAGAAACCTAGCAGATGACACTGTGTTTGCCACGTGCACTTCCACCTGAGAGAAAAATTTTGACTGTGTTCGCCTTGTGCCTTCTCACTTGAGAGAGGAACCCTGAAGTTCATCGGCCTTCTTGAACCAAAGTATCTTTCCCTGGATGCCTTAAATTGAACATCTCTATAGACTTGTTTTAACTGGGACATTTTCTTGGCCTTAGAACTGTAAACTAACAACTTAATTAAATTCCCCTTTTTAAAAGCCATTCTGTTTCTGGTATATTGCATTCTGGCAGCTAGCAAACTAGACCACAAGTTGACATATAAAACTTAACATCACAGTAATTCTCAGAAGAATGTCCCAAAACAACTGGCAGAACCCAAGTGTGTCATCTGTCAATACCCTTGTACCTGCTCACATTGGCTGATGGAAACTGAGATTATTGGTTGTAGTTTGCAGCAGCTCAGATGGCTGCAGTCAGAAGCAAAGAGTTGAGCAGGGTAATGGTCCAGAATTCATAAAGTCTTGAAGTCTCTTAAAGCAGGGACAAATTAGAGGTGACTCTTGAAAGTTTAGAACTTTACTTCATCGCACTTCACTTCTTAAAGCCCACATCGCTGGGCTTCTTACCTCAATGGGTCAAGGGATGGCTGACAGTAGGGGAAGATGACAATAGAAGGAAGTGGATAAGAGGAGGTATATACTTTTTCTTCTCCATTCCCCTAGAAGGAGGAATTAGTATTTTTATTTGTTAGATTAAAAAAAAATACATGGATTGGATTGCATTTTCTAAGGCGATATCTTTGCTCCTACTTCTGGCTCTTCAGCATAGATAGAGACATCTAAATTAATGAGTGTATCTGGGGATCCATTCACAGAGTCAGAAACTTCTTTTGACCAGCCCAATGAGTGATTCTCAGCACTTAGGAAAACCTTGGAGAAAATCATCCCTCTTGTTTCCAAAGGAAAGGAAAATCAATTTCTATTCTTATTGTATACTTCCAGCATGGTTGAGAAAACTAGAACATGTAAGAAAGCTGTTGCTACTTAAAAGGAGAGAGAGTCACATCCAAAAAAAAAAAAAATGCCAGAGGTTAATGGGCTGTTTTAGAGGACTAGCCTTTGATTCTATTGCGTTTCCAAAACAACCCAAGATACTGTTGCAGAATACTTAAGGATCCTTAAGCATCATTTAAAGCAAGCAGAAGTGAAATAATCTTGTAGATAGACTATCTGAATCTACACAAGAAGGCTGGGGGGAAAGCGTCCATGTATTTGATGATGTAGAGACTTGAGGGCAAAGAGCACTGTTAGAGTGAATGATGATATAAATGTTGTATTAGATGATGTAAGGGTGGGTCCAAAACCCCCAATTGCTGGAGTCAACTGACACACTCCATTCTAAGCTCAACTTGACAGAAAATGTTCAGCCCCTCTACTTCACACCATTAACAAAGCTGGTCATGGAAGAGAAAGAGGAAGTGGGTACTCACTCCAGAGAGTGCTACAGGGTGTGGTGGTAGCACCAACCATAGCCCCATGGACAAGGATGGGGCAGTCGTTTGCTACCAGGGGGGCATTTGGCAATGTCTGGAGACAGTTTTGATTGTCATATCTTCATTGGGGAGCTGTACTGGCATCCAGGATGCTGTTAAATATCCCATCATGCATAGGGCAGCCTATTCCTCACAACAAAGAATTATCTGGCCCAAAGAGAAGAAATCATGGTCTAGATGAAAAGGAACTCCAACAACTAAAAACCTCAATAGCAGCTTTGCAGGTTTTCAAGAAGCTGGATGAATATTCATTAATAAGCTCTCCAAGAGCAAATGCTAAAGTGAGGTATGCTCTAATTCCAGTGTTTGTAGGCCAACTCACTCATTCCCTAGAAGAGATTCTACCTGGGAAACAAAGAACCATGAGGAGGTTGCTTCCTGGCAGGAAGCCAAAGCAAAGGGAGGTAATCAGATTATATTAATGGCCAGAGCTGCAAGAGGCCTGACATACCTTGTTTTAGTTAGTTTCCCTATAACCCTGAGATGAGAACTCATTGGATAAGACAGTAAGAAATGCAAGACAGAGAACTGGAGGAAGCCAAGCAAGGGAGGGATCTTGGGCAAAGTCCCAGGAAGACATAAGTACAAAAGCGCAAATTTTGTTCTGCAGTGCAAGTTACACCTCATACAAGAGGATAGGGCTTTAATCTTGCCACATCCAGTAGTTACTGCTTAAAGGTCACAGTGGAAAAGTAAACTTCCAGACACTTCCAGCTGTTCATATAGGTGGGCCAAACGGGCTCCAGCATGCGCTGGCTGTTGGAATAAAAAGACACACTGAAGGTAGGGAACACGTAAAAGAAAAGGGCAAAAAATAACTCCAAGTGGATGTGCGCTACACTGCACCACTATTTCAACTGACGTTACAGGACCAACTTCAATTCCAGTTATTTATGGAGCACCTCCCGTGTCCAAAACCCAGCTGCCAGAGACAAAAGTTCTTTACTTCACCATCCCTGGATATAACTGCCATAATTGCTAGCTTAAAGTCTGTCTGCATTTGTTACATTCCACTCCTCAATTTATGCTTTTTTCTGGTTTGTGTATTTCCGAAAACTCCATTATAGCACATTTTCTGATGCAACCCAGATGTCAGTATATCGGTCAAACTCCCAAATCCTTGCCCCATGAAAAGCTAAAAAGACCTCCCCAATATTGTTGAAAATACGGGGATTCTAAATGGTCCTCTCTGCATCAGTATTTTGCTTTATATATTTCACCCTTAGTCGCCAGGGTAAGACCTAGGTCCTTTAACCATTTGCACAAATTGCCCATTGGCACCAAGAGTTTAGCAGGTGTTTGGGCTGACCTAGTTGAAATTGCAAGCAGCGCAGAAGGAAGTTAACTTTCCTCTTAGGACGGAAATAAAGTCCTTTCTTGGGTCCTGCCATAAGCATCTTGTGAGGCTCTGTGGGTTCCTAACACCACCCCAGTGACTTGTCAAACTATTCCTTCCACATAAATACACAATGTTCTTGTAAAGAGGAATTATGGGGAAAAAGAAGGCTTCCTTCCATGAGCCTTCATTTTAATCAGGTTACTTTATTTATGTGTGTGCATTACCCTGGCATATTCTTGCCCCTCCCTTGATTTATATGTTTGTTTTAATTTCTCTGTCATTATTTTAGATACGACTCATAAACCATGTATATTTGGATCAAACCTGGGAGTTTTCGCTTTTATCATATCCATTCACATTTATTATGAAAATTGACATATTTGGTCTTATTTCCCTCACCTTAGTTTAAGCATTTTTTCATGCCTCTTTACCTCCTTGATTCCTATCTTTTGCCAAATATCTGGTGTTTATTTGCTCTTTTTTACCCAAAAGATTTGAAAGTTGTGCATTCTATCTTTAATTAGCTTATAGCTACCCTTACATTTCAAAAGAATATTTGATCCTATATTCTTTTATCTGTGTCAAGAGTATTGAAGGACCTGTTGGCCCTCTCTACGTAAAGTATGCTTTCATTTCTTGCCTACCTATGCCCTCCTCCAACTTCCCAAATTTTTTAGTATAACCCTGGTTGTTAAGCTCAAGTTGACAACATTGTTGCATTGTAAGTATTTTCCTTTTGATGATTATTTTTACATTTGCATTAATTTTCCTTACAAAATTGAATTTACTAACTCAGACATTAATTCTAACTTTGTTTTATCATTGCACATTAAATGTTTTTTATATCATATTTCTTTGTACTTGATATCTTTATGGTGATTTATGTCTAAAATGATTGGACCACTTTTTGAGAGAGCAGAATTTAAGAAGGGATGTGAGCTGTATGCTTTCTGAAATCTTGTCTGTCTGGGAAGTTCTCTCCATTTGCCTCATTGAGAAGTGTTCAATTGCCATCTATAGGCATTGCTCCATTTTCTTCTGGTCCTTAGAGATACAGAAAAGAAGTGAAGTGTCAACTTTATCATTTTTATGTTTGTTTCATCTACATAATTGTTTGTAAGACTTTTTTCTTTATTCTTAAAGTGTTTATTTTTTACCAGGATATTTCTAAATGTGTCTTTCTTTATATTCATTTCTCTGATGCTTGATAAGCCCTTTTAATCTGAAGAGTGTAGTCTTTTCCAATTTAGGAAAATGGCTTTTATTATACCTCCTGAATCCATTTTTCATGACTCTTATCTTTTTGCTCATGATCTCAATCTTTTTACACTTACAAAAAATCTTTCTTTGCATTTCTGAATAATCAGATAATTTATCAAACCATCCTTCAAGCTCCATGAGTCTCTTTCCTGCCTTTTCTACTATGTTAACCATGATGCTCAGGATGGTTCTATAAATTAAGGAATTCATATTTTTCATTAAAAACAGTCTATTCTGATCTCAGATCTTTCCCTTTTCATCAGAGCAGTGTCCTCTTGTACTTACTAAGAATACAAATCGAAAGGTTCTTCTCTCCTATGCATGCAGCCCCCAAGCGGTCATGAAGATTGCCGCTTACCCCAGAGCCACCTGTTTTCAGGTCCCTGCTGAAGGTCTGGGGAGCGCACGTCAATCTGTGTCGCTACTTCCACAAGAAATAGGTGGAGACAGAGAGAGAGGGAGCCATGAAGAAGAAAATTCACTGCCAGCTGACAGCTTCTCTTTATGACACTTGGCGAGGCAAAGTTTTCTGGAGTCCCGCTGTCCTCTCTTAGGATCATTGGCAACTTGAGGCAACCCCATTTAATTAACTATGCTAATCGTGCCACCTGAGGGCTGGTGGGGAAAACCATAGCCACTCATTTCATATTATGAGCATAATATTCATTCATTTGCTCATTCATTCCAAAATATTTCTTGAGCACTTCTTTGTAACAAGCCTGGGTCTATGCATTGAAAAAATGATGGCAAATAAGCCAATTTATATATTGTGTTTTTATCATAGTAGAGGAGTTGGGTAATAAATAATAAGCAGATGATATAATATCAAGGAAGTATAAGTACTTTGAAGGAAAAAAAATAAAGACAGGTAAGTGGTGAGATGGTGAGAGAATGGAAATGTGCTATTTTAGGTAGAGTGGTCTGGAAAGAGCTTTCTGAAGAGGCTCATGTAAGGAGAAACCAGAAAAAAATGAGAGAGTGAGCCAAACTGATGTCTGGAGGAGGCAGTCCAGGAGAGGGAACAACAAGTGCAAAGGTCCTGAGGCAGGAAAATGATTGGACTCCTTGAGGGAAAGCAGAGGCCACATGTGTCAGGCCACATGAGTGAAGCAAAGCAGTAAGATGGAGTTTTGAGTGGCAATTTACTAAATTGTGCATGCTTTATTAGGCAACCCTGTGTGTATCTAGGCCATATTTAGTCTTCTTGTGAAAAGACTGCACCATTCAAGGTCTTTGACAACCTTGACCAATCAGGGTTATACATTATAGCAGAAAGCATCTCAGCAGCCCATTGTGGGGCTGGAATTAGTCCTGCTGAACCACAGACCTGGAATCTGCTATGTGTCCTCTGGCCACCAAAGGGTTCCCTGCCTTCTCCTTTCACCCTATCCATTGTGTTGGGCCAGCCTCCCACACTCCATTGTCCATAAATTTGGTCCTAAGCCTCTGCCAGCTAGAACTGAGCCCTGAATCTGCTGAGGAACCAGATACCCCTTTTACTGCAACCCACTGCTCCTTTGCATCACCCTCACTCTCCTGCTTAGACTACCACTCACAGTCTGGATCCTTCTAATTCCTACCCCAAATCCAAGTTTTCCTGGTAAGCCCCTGTCCTGGAGCCCTCACCTTCTCCTTGATCCTTATTCTTCCTCTTCTTCCCTGGCATTCTCTGTTTTCTTGCAAGTCTGTATTCCTGAGGTGTCGGTGGGTACGATGGGCCATCTACCACCCTCACCTTGCTCTACACCCAGACTAAGTGATGGAAACTGATGAAACCATATCCAGAATTTTCATAAGCAAAGACACTTTTAATTAAGGGAAAATAATAAGTTATTTTTCAAAGGGAACTTACCAGTATTAAGCAACCATCTACTTTATTCCATCCTAATATATTCAGCCACCTAATGCCCTTTCCAATTGGTCTGCCTTTTAAAATTTTAGTTTATGCCATGCAGAGGCCGTACACATATTTAAAATTTGTAACTCTAACATTTGCTTGAGACTACTGTTAACAAGAACTCACATTCTTTCTCAAACTAAATAGATACAGAGAGGACTTGTATTGCTTTACATCAAGAAAATCTTCCTTACAGTCATTTAGCAGAAACCTATATGGATTTCTCATTAAAGATCTTTTGACTAGTCAGGGTAATTGTTAGAATTTTTTCCAAACCACTTGGCATGTTATCAGGTGAGCAACACCTGGATAAGGCCAAAATGCCACAAAGATGGTCTCCCATAATAATACAGCTTTCCCTTAAAAAGTCACTCTTCAGGAGAAGACAAGCCAGTTCTATGGCTTCTGAATAAACCATATCATTGAGACAAGTTTTATTCTCTACCACCCACCTGCACATATTAAGGCACCTCCCAGTCTACTTAGTTTATGCAATGGCAGTAACTGATTGTCCTGTGAGCTGTATCTTGGAGACACTAGACCGATATAATATGGAACCAGCATGGCAGGTGGCTCAGCAACATCTGACCCAACCAGAACCACTTGACGCCAATATGCCTTACACTCTGAGATTGCCATTGGTGAGAACACAATGTACTTGCAGAGACTGAGAAGCCAAGGACCGTCTTTACTATATATCACATGCCAGAAAGGATGATCTTCTCAATGAGTCCAAGTGGTATTGACTCTGTTAAGCAATGGTTACAGTGTGTGGAAGAGAAAGAAGATCTGGCCCGAGTAGCTCCAGATAGGTGTGAAACTTCTCCTTTGTCTTCGCAGCCTGCCCATGTGGATTAATGAAGACCTTATTTCTAGTATTAAGAACAGTAGTTGATTTGACCAGGTGACCCGAGAAGATGAATTGACACAGGCTGTTATAAAATTCACAACATAAGCAGTAATTTCTCAAAATCCTTTTTTTTTCGTAGTAGAAGTTCTAGGGCACAAATTATTAATACCCAACTTAAGCAGCATTAGTTCACAGGCTGCAGATTCCATTTGGGAAATTTAAATCTCTGAGCAGTGGCTTACGGTGTTTAGGAAGACTGTAGCTTCACTAATCCCACAAGTTCAGCTGTCATAGTCTTACTTGAAGCAGGGACTGTGAGAAAATCTTAGAGGGCGTATGTTGTTCCCAATGAACAGCAATGTAAACAAAGTGGTCACTAAAGATAGAGATAATTTACATTTCAGTGGATTAAGCCCATACCTTGTGCAAACTCTGCCCATCCCTTTCTGCTCCAAACCCCAAGGGTTGCTAAGAGTCCCCAAGGGGTCCCACATGTGCTCATGAACAGATGTCTTTTTCTCTTCTCTGGTCCCATCACTGATGTTCATCTCTTAGGAAGCCGCTTAAGGGTGGTGCCCCACAGCTGCCTTTCTTCCAGGAAAACTCAATTGATTTAGTTCAGGTTCCCCAGAAACAAACTCCAAGAAAGAATTCAAGCAAAATTGCCTTGAGACAGCATCCCAGGAGAGAGAAATTGAGCAGGGAAGAGAAGGAAGCAAATAACAGGTGTGTCTTAAAGCCAGTCACCGTCTTTGACAACTGAAGGTTAATCCCACTAAGGAAATCTGGGAACTTATGTAGAAAGCAAACCTCAGAGTCAGCCCTCTGGGAGCCAAGTGGTATTTCTACACTCCCATCAGTCGTGATTTGAGATTTGCTGGGAGTGAAGGTCTTATTTCTGGCAAGTAAAAGCCCTCAGATAACTGGAAGATTGGCTGGCGGGCACTGCAATAGTGAGGCCCAAGAGGGCTTTTAAGAAATCTTCATCTAAACAACATTCACAAGCAGCCTATGCTTCCTTCTTGAAGTTTCATAGTTTTGGGCTTTACATTTAGTTCTATGACCCATTTTGAATTAATTTTTGTCTCTGGTATGAGGTATGGATCAAGAATTTGGTGTCTTTTTTTTTCATCTGAAAATCCAATTTTCCTAGCACCATTTGTTGAAAAGTCTATCTTTATTCCATTGAATTACCTTTGGAACTTCGTAGAAAATCCATCAAGCATATACATGTGGGCCTATTTCAGGATTTTCTATTCTGCTTTATTGATCTTTGGGTCAATCCTTTTACCAATAGCACACTGTCTTGATTAATGTAATCTTTATAATAAGTCTTGAAATTGGATAGTGTGCATAGAAACTTGTTCTTTTTCAAAATTGTTTAGCTCTTTTGCTTTTCTATATACATTTTATAATCAATTTCTACAAAATAATCCTACTTTGTTTGTGGTATTATTTATTGTTGTTCATAATTTTTTATTTTTATGAGGTGAAATTTGTTAATTTCCCACTTATACAGATTTTGGGGGGTTGTTTCCTGCTTAGGAATGCCCTCATCCAAACTTTTTTTTTTAAAGGACCTAGTCTGTGATTTATTCTAACACCTTTGTACTTTGTTATTAAGTTCATCTTCTTAATCCTGTCCAAGTATATTTTTGCATATGGTACTGGGCAGGATATGCTACTATTTCTCTCTAAAATCTTTTATTGAATGAGTCAAACTTTCCTCTACTTTTCAACAAATCCAATTACAGAAAAATTCAAATGCAGGTGTACATCATGGACTGTGAGTCCCTGAATATATAGCATTTGCAAACTGTTCTGAAAATACATTCCATATGTAAATGCCAAATATATTAATATGTAATGTAACATTGTGTCATTATTTCTTTTTTAAAAAGTTTTTATTAGAGAAGTTTTGGGTTTACATACTATTCATGCGAAAATACAGGATTCCCATAAACCACCCCACCACAAACACCTTGCACTGATGTGGTACATTTGTTACAATTGATAATAGTACTTTTTTACAATGGTACTAATTTTTTAATAGTAGTTCCCTTTGTTACAACTGATAAAAAAAATTTTTAATGGTACTATTGACTATTGCCTCTACTTAACATTAGTTGTATTTTTCTCAAATACCACCCAATTATTAGCACCTTGTATTAGGGTCATACATTTGTTATAATTCATGAAGGAACACTCTTGAGCTTGTACTGTAAACTATAGTCCATCATCTACAATAAGGTTCACTGTGTTATACAATCCTATGCTTTGTCTTGTAATTTTTATTCTAGTGACATTCACAACCTAAAGTTTCCCCTTTGAACCACATTCACCTAAATAATTCAGTGCTGTTAACTGCACTCACAACAATGTGCTAACATCACCACCATCCATTTCCAAACCTTTATAATCAACCTAAATAGAAATTTTGTACAAATGAAGCATCAGTTCCCCATTCCTAACCCCAATCTGTCTCTTGGTAACCTATATTCTAGATTCTAACTCAATGAGTTTGCTTATGATCGTTAGTTCATATCAGTGAAATTACACAATATTTGTCCTTTTGTGTCCAGCTTAACTCACTCAGCATAATATCCTCAATGGTCATCTACATTGTCACACGCATCAGGACTTCATTCCTTTTATGGCTAAATATTATTCCATTGTATGCATATACTATATTTTGTTTATCCATTCATTGGTCAATGAACACTTGGGTTACTTCCATGTTTTGGCATTAGAACATCATGCTGTTATAAACATCAGTGTTTAAATATCTGTGCGAGTTCTTACTTTCAATTCTTCTGGGTAAATACCTAGTAACGAGATTGCTGGATCATATGGTAATTCTATACTTAGCATTCTGAGGAACTGCCAAACTGTCTTCCACAGTGACTGTACCATTTTACATTGCCCCCAGCAATGAGTTTTCCTTTCTCCACATCCTCTCCAACATTTTTTTAATGTTTTTGTCCCAATAATAGTCCTTCTAGTGGATATGAAATATCTCATTGGGATCTTGATTTGCATTTCTTAATAGCTAGTGATTTTGAGTATTTTTTCATGTGCTTTTTGAGCATTTGTATATCCTCCTTGGAGAAATGCCTATTCAAGTCTTTTGCCAATTTTTAACGGGATGGTTTGTGTTTTTATTGCAGAGTTGTAGGATTTATTTATATATTCTGGATATTAAACGCTTATCGGATGTGTGGTTCCCAAATATTTTCTTCCATTTACTAGGTTGTCTTTTCACTTTCGTGACCCAGTCTTTTGATACTCAAAGTTTTTAATTTGGGGGAGGTCCCATTTATTCAATTTTTCTTTTGTTACTTACCCTTTTGGTGTAATTTAAGAAACCATTGTCTAAAACAAGGTCCTGAAGATGCTTCCCTACCTTTTCTTCTAGGA
Source organism: Tamandua tetradactyla (assembly GCF_023851605.1). Classification (NCBI taxonomy): domain Eukaryota; kingdom Metazoa; phylum Chordata; class Mammalia; order Pilosa; family Myrmecophagidae; genus Tamandua; species Tamandua tetradactyla. The sequence continues at coordinate 46,311,896 of NC_135341.1, read as the reverse complement.
ATTTTATAGTCTTGGTTCTTATATTTAAGTCTTTGATGACCTTTGAGTAATTTCTGTTTATGGTATAAGATATGTGTCCTCTTTTATTCTTTCGCATATGATTGTTCAATTCTCCCAGTACCATTTGTTGAAAAGACTATTATTTTCCAACTGAGTGGACATGGAAGGCTTCTTAAAAGTCAATTGGCCATAGGTAGGAGGCCTATTTCTGAACTCTCAATTTGACTCCATTTGGTCAATATATCTACCTTTGTGCCAGTGCTGTGCTGTTGTGACCACCATAGCTTTGTAATGTTTTAAAGTCAGGAATTTTGTTCTTCTTTTTCAAGATTTTATGGCTATTCAGGGTTCCTAACCCTTCCAAAATAATTTGATAATTGGCTTTTCCATTTCTTCAAAGTAGGTTGTTGGAATTGCATTGAATCTATAAAACATTTTGAGTAGAATAGATATCTTAACAACATTTCATCTTCCTACCCATGAACATGGAATGTCTTTCCACTTATTTAGGTCTTCTTTGATTTCTTTTAGCAATATTTTGTATTTTCTGTGCACAAATGCTTTACATCCTTAGTTAAAATTTATTGCCAGATATTTTATTCTTTTAGTTGCTATTGTAAATGGAACTTTTTTGGTAAATTCTTGTTCTGATTGTTCATTGCTTGTATATAGAAATACTACAGATTTTTGTGTGTTGATCTTGTACCCTGCCACTTTGCTAAATGTGTTTATTAGCCCTTGTAGCCTTTTTATAGAATTTTTGTAGCCTTTATATAGAATATATATATATATATATATATATATATATCATGCCATTGACAAATAGGTAAAGTTTCACATCTCCCTTTCCAATATGTATACTTTTTATTCTTTTTTTTTTTTTCTTGCTTAACTCCTTTGGCTAGAACTTCAAGTACAATATTGATTAACAGTGGTGGCAATGGACATCCTTGTCTTGTTCCAGATCTTACAGAGAAAGTTTTCAGTCTTTCACCATTAAGTATGAGGTTAGCTGTGGGTGTTTCATCTGTGCCCTTTATTGTGTTAAGGGAGTTTCCTTCTATTCTTATTCTTCTAAGTGCTTTTATCAAGAAAGGATGTTGGATTTTGTCAAATACCTTTTCTGCATCAATGGAAATGATCATGTAGTTTTTTTCCTTCATTTTGTTAATGTGGTGTATTACATTAATTAATTTTCTAATGTTGAACCACTCTTGTGTCCCTTGAATTAAACCCATTTGATCACAGTGTATAATTCTTTTAATATGCTGTTGGATTCAATTTGAAAGTATTTTGTTGAGAGTTTTTGCATCTATATTTATTAGAGAAACTGGTCTATAGTTTTTTTATTGTTTTATTTTTATCTGGCTTTGGTATAAGGGTGATGTTGGCTGTAGAATGAGTTAGGGTGTATTCGCTGTTCTTCAGTTTGGGGGGAAGAATTTAGCAGGATTGGCATTACTTAGTTTTGGAATGATCACCTGTGAAGCCAACTGGTCCTTTGTTTTTATTTTCTGGGAGGTTTTTGATGACTGATTCAATCTGTTTACTTGTAATTGGTCTGGTGAAGTAGTCTACTTTTTCTAGAGTCAATGTTGGTTGTTTGTGTGTTCCTAGGAATTGGCCCATTCCATCTAGGATGTCTAATTTTGGAGTATAAAGTTGCTCATAGTATTCTCTTATGATCCTTTTTGTTTCTGTGGGGTCAGTAGTAATGTTCCCCTTCTCATTTCTGATTTTATTTGTTTGCATCTTCTTTCTTTTTACGTTGTCAGTCTAACTAAGGGCTTGTCAATTTTATTGAACCTCTCAGAGAACCAACTTTGGTTGGTTAATTCTCTATTGTTTTTATTGTCAATTTCATTTATTTCTGCTCTAATCATTATTATTTCTTCCTTCTGCTTGCTTTGGCATTAGTTTGCTATTCTTTTCCTGCTTCCTCCAGGTGTGCAGTTAGGTCTTTGATTTTAGCTCTTTTCTTTTGAAGTAAGCATTTACGGCTATGAGTTTCCCTCTCAGCATTGCCTTCACTGCATCCATAAATTTTGATATGTTGTGTTCTCATTTTCATTCATCTCAAGATATTTTACTGATTTCCCTTGCAAATTCTTCTTTGACCCACTGATTTTTAAGAGTGTATTATTTAACTTCCATGTATTTGTGGATTTTCCAGTTCTCTGCCTGTTATTGATTTCCAGCTTCATCCTATTAAGGTCAGAGAAGATTCTATGTATAGTTTTAGTTTTTAAATTTATACAGACTTTTATGACCCAACACATGGTCTATCCCGTAGAATGACCCATGTGCACTTAAGAAGAATGTATATCCTGCTGTTTGGGGATGCAGTGTCCTATATTTGTCCATTAGGTCTGATTCATTTATCATATCATTCAAGTTCTCTGTTCCCTTATTGATCTTCTTTCTAGATGTTCTATCTGTTGATGAGAGTAATGTATCGAACTCGCCAAAATTATTGTAGAGGTGCCTATTTCTCCCTTTCATTTTGCCAGTATTTTGGAGCACCATATTTAGGTACATAAATATTTATGTTTTCCATTTATTCTTTTATTAGTATGTGTCTTAGTAGTCTATTAGGATTTATTTTTTTTTGAAGTACATTGTTCTTCTTGGATGTGTCTATTTATGTCTTTCATAAGAGTTGGGAATCTTTTGGACATTATTTCCGTGAATATACTTTCTGCTCATTTTCTTTTCTCTTTTCCTTCTGAGATACCCATGACGTGAATGTTTGTGCCCTTCATACTGTCACACAAATCTCTGAGACATTGTTCAATTTTTTCAATTCTTTTCTTTATCTATTCTTCTGACTGTATGATTTCAATTGTCCTGTCTTTCAGTTCATTGATTCTTGCTTCTGCCTATACAAATCTGCCATTGTATGCCTGTAGTGTATTTTCAATCTCTAATGTTGTTCCTTTCCTTTCACCCCCACAATTTCTTTAATGTTTCTTTTTAGGCTTTCTTCTTTATGCTCACACAATGTCTTCTTAATATCCTTTATCTCTTTATGACTATTTCCCTTCATCTCCTTGAATTGATGCAAGAGATTTATTTGAACTTCTTTGATTAGTTCTTCCAAATTTTGTATCTCCTCTGAAGTGTTCATTTAATTCCTTGTCTGAGCCATATATTCCTGTTTCTTAATATAGCTTGTAATTTTTTGCTGATGTCTAGATATCTGACTCTCTTCATGTCTTACCTCTGAAAATTAGTTTCTTCCTCTTGTCTAAGGTTTTATTGTTGATTGGCTTCATGTTGATTCTTTTTCGACCCTTAGTCCAACTTATTCTAGACCTTTAGAATAGCCTGAGTTTAAGTGATCAGATTTTCTCAACTCTTCTTTGTCTGATTCTTGCCCTGAATATTTGGTACAATTTTTAAGATTGCACTTTTTGTGTAATTGTTTCACCACTAGGAGAAAACTTCCTTTCGTCTATACCTTCTCCAGGAATCTTGATCATTTCTGTTTGTTTTCTTACAGAATTTCTCCTTAGCTCCTGTAATTTGTTTATATTCTCTCCCTCACTCAATGCCTCATTTTTCTTATTCTTAGTAGTTCTGTGACCCTCCTGCTTTACAGAAGTTCAGTTTAACCCTGCTACCTCCCCAGTTTTATTTTCCTCTGTGATGGTTTTCTGCCTCAGGTTTTTTTCCCTATTCTGGTATCCCACATCTCGGGAGCCATATTGGGTCAATCTAGAAAGGTGGGTCACTGTAGAAAAGTTCATTTCATGTTTAGATGGTCCAGTCAAAATAAACTGGATTGAATGAGTGCAGTACTTTCCAACCTCACTTTCACCGCTGCCGCCACCACCACCCCCTGTTTTTGGGTGCCCTTTTATATGCAGCACTCCTCAGCAGTTTGTGTTCAGTCCCGGGTCTCTGTGTTCTTGGATCCTTATCCCTGGCTATGTGTGGCATTCTATTGCTTCTGTCTCTACTGGGAAGTGAGAGGGATCAGTGCCACTGTCTCTGAGTAACTCCCAGGCTGAGAGGGTCTGAGTGAGGGAGAGGGAGTGGACCAGCGGTTCCAGGACGGAAGTTTCCTACTTGATGTTTTCTTTTTTTTTGATTCAGCATTTGTGGAGTCCTTCTCCAATCTCTTCTATCCTTCAGAGTTCTAAGCAAGTGGGATTTGTCCTTTTATTTGCTAAATCTCTTCGGAGGTTATTTTAGGGGAGGTCTTACATTGCCATGCTGATGTGTGATTATTTCTTAATTAATTTCTAGTCTATCCCAGAAAGGATTACACACAGGTTGTGTGCCACCCTTTCACTATTAGAAATAACCAGTGGAATATTTTAGACAGGGGCACTTTGCATTATTTTCTCCATTTCCCTGACAACACCCTTGTGCCAGGCATTCTCAGAAGCCCTGCACTAGCGGGACTTTAATTGGGCAGTCTCTCATTGCAGGAGCCTTCTGCTTCAATTCTCGGTGTACTCAGAATAGTTACAGGAAACAAAATTCAGAAATATGTCCTTGAACTAAAACAGCAGTTTTAGTTTGTCAGCTGCTAAAACAAATAGCATAAGATGAGTTGACTTAACAGGAATTTATGGCTCACAATTTCAGAGGTTAGAGGGCTTGCTTCCTCCTGGGGTCATTATCCTCTGACTGGTCAGCAATCTTTGGAGTTCCTTGGCTTTTCCATCGCATGTCAATGCACATAATGGCATCTTCTCCTTTCTCTTCTGGGTTCCATTGACTTCCAGCTTCTCACCACTCCCTGTGGCTTCTCTTTCTGTATCCAATTTCCAATTTCTTCTGCTTGCAAGGACGTCAGCCACATTGGATTAAAGCCCACCCTTACTCAGTTTGGGCACACTTTAATAACATCTTCCAAGGTCCTATTTACAAATGGGTTCAAACCCACAGGACTAGAGGTTAGGACCTGATTGTGCCTTTTGTGGGGGACATGATTCAACCCCCAACAGCTGCACCGGGTAATGCAATTGTGTGTGTTTGGGAGTTGTTCAGCAATTTCTTTGCATTTTGCCTAATGGGGCTTAAAAAAAGGCTCAGAGAATGTCATACTGATCCAAGAAGCAGAGAGGAGAGAACATGTTATTGGGCAGAATCCCTCCTGGCCAAGGATGAAGAACAGCTGAGGAATACTTTTCAGCCAGGGGCCAGCTGCACCTGCTATATTTGGGGTCAACCTCCTCGAGGCAATGCCTCTGCAGGATTCACCCAGGGAATTCCTGGGAATTTCTACCCACTTCCTCTCCTCCAAATGGTAGCAAGTGGCCCTCTCCTCTAAAAGCATTTGTGTTTACATGTGAGTTTAAGATAAATTGGCAACTTACCTGGGCTTCTTGTAAAGTTCACTGCAATCAGTATCTTTTTAGGATTACAAATAAAATTTTTACTATTGCATGTGCTGTTTTGTTTATTTTATTTTTTAAAAATAGGCTGAATATTTGAGGGAAATTATTTCAGCACTAGCTAAAGACACATGAAAGGGAGGCAACTGTTTTCCTGACAAATGCATGTAATTAATAAGACTGCTAGTTTCTTTAGTGAAAGTATGCGCTGTAGGGGCTCAAAGCAACATGCTTTTAAATTCACCTGGGAGGAGGGGTGAGAGGGTCAAGAAGACATCTCTGAGGTCCATTCATGACTCTCACACCCCCCACCTCTGCCAGGGAAGATGCTCACCTTCCATTCCCTGTGCCTTAGGAAAATCTGTCCTCTTTGTTAGAAGAGTCACGGGTGGACCTACTCTGCACTCTGCCTGAGACGTCTGATCCAGCCTCTGGTGGTCCTATTTGCAGAGCCTTCCCTGCACTGAGCAGGGATATTCCACTGACCCGCATTGAAGATCACAAAGGGTTAACTGCAAAAAAAAAAAAAAAAAAGAGAGAAAGAAAAGTGTGCCATTAAAACAATGTAGCAGAAACTGTTCATTCTCACACTAGGGGAGATCCCATAAAACACAATTAAGAGAAATGCATTTGCATTATCATTCTCATTTTACAAATGATGAAACTGAGGCATAGAGAAGCTGGTCAGGTCTAAATTCAAATCATGTCTTCTCACCATAAGTTTCTCCCACCCTACCAATCTCGGGAACACGCTGCCGCATTGTCCACATTCCAAGGCTCGCCCATCAGTAACTTTCCAGATTTCTAACAGCAGTCCTCCACCAGGAGGGAGAGAGGGGCTGTGTGCCCACCCCAACCCACCAAATACAGAGGAGGGGGCATGGGCCTGGTTTGAAAGAGGTTCCCCAGAGATTCTAAAATATCCTCCAGGTACTTGAGAATTATTAATTTAATTAAAACAATAGATAGAGGGCTGGGTAACTTCATTTGCTTCCCACCTGCATAGCTGCTATTTCCATTCCCAGGGGCAATCTTGGACTAACATTTGGCCTCCAAGTCTCTGTTTCTTGTTTGTTTTTAATCTGGGAGTTTATTAAAGGACCACATTTCCATTTTCCACCCAGCCAGGGCCAGTGTACCCTGGACGGATTAGAGAAGATGGGAACTTTGGAGCCTTCTAGGGAAATGGACTGGAGAATTTAAAGACTAGAAGTGAGCTGGAGCCGTGGGCTTCTGCCCCTCCTCACCCAGCAGGGGATTCTGTCACCCAGTAGCGTGATGGTGCCGTAACCACAACACTTGCCCCACCCTGGAGGTTTTCTGCACCCAGGGGACAAGGGGATGTACCCTGCTGCTGGGGGCTTCCTGTGCTTCTCTGGCGAAGCACATTCTCTGGCCACTGGGCACAGGCTTGGCCCACCTACAGCTCTGGGTGGAAGGATAAGGGACTAAAATGCCTTGGAAAGTCCCTTCACTAGTGAGGAACTGAAGTGGGTGAATAGAAACTCCAGTTTCCTCACACCTTGGTGAGAAATTCTGAGATATATTCTACGAGGTATCTCCAAAGGCCCCGAGAGAATTGAGCCGTTGCCCACACAGGTGACTGCTCATTAACACCCTCTGAACTGACTTCTTTTCCTTTCTCTGTCTCACTTCACCACTTCCCTACTAGTGCTTCCTGAGAACACCTCCCAAATAAACTACCTGCACCTAAGTCCTCCTCTCCGCATCTGCTTTGAGGGGACCCAAACGGAAACAGACACTCAAGTAAACATCCTCAGTCCAAGCTTTTTCTCAGTCTTCAATATCACACACCAGCTGCCCATAGGAAAGCTTCATCACACCCAAGCCAGGTTCCTCATTTAGCCAAGCAAGCTTGCTTCTCTTTCTTCCCTTGCTGAGTCACTTAATAATTAGGGATTCTTTTCTAGAGTATCACCTTCCCCTGACCTCAGGAATGGAATCAAGTGACCCAATTTGGGTAAAAACAAAAGCTAGTATCAGCCTTTTGCTCACTTGGGAGGGGAGAAAATTTCTTCTTTCCAGCCTCAAGAAAGGGTGGCTGCTGTTCGTGAGTCCAAAGGCAAAGCCTGCTAAGAATGGAGAAGAGGCTGATGCTCTTAGATCCCCACTCTTATCCATGGGGTTTCACCCCTTCAGGGTCCCAGATACTCCTAACTGCCACTATCAGCATCTCTGTGTCTAAGGGCTTTCTCAAAAATCTCAGAAAGCCATGCTCCCTAAGTGTATGCCAGCTGGAAGTGCTAGAGCACTAACACTCCTTGGGCATAACCCTGAACTGATGACTGAAAGGAATTGGTATGTAAGTACCTCAGCTTCCTCACCCCTCCAAGGAAGTAACTCTGAGGCATGTGTTCTACCCAGTTTCCCAGCACTTAATAGTGGGACTAAGCTCTAAGCACCCGCAATGACAGCTGACTTAATAACACACCCTTTTTTGGCAATCTTCCCTTCCCTGTCTCACTCCTCCACCCACTCATTGGTACCTCCTGTGCTTCCCAAATTACATTCAAATCCTTGCCTCAGATTAAAGGTGATAACCCTGAGGTTGGAGATAAAATAACAGAAAGGAGAGAAAGCCTAGCTTTTTGGACCTTGAATCAAGCAACGTCCCAGGCAATACCCCTATAGACTATTTCACTGCAGGAGCCAACATGTCACTTTTATTTTATTTGCGCAAACAAATCGGATTTTTTTTGTCACATGCAACACTGAGTGTTAATAGATAAACCCAAATCCTGCAAAAGCCACTGAAGGACACTTACGCTGCCATTTCAGATCTTTCACAATGCAGTTCCAGTCTTAGATTCTCCAGCATTCTCCCCACCATCCCCATCTTCAGACACAAACCAGACTGGGAGCCATTCTGGTTGCTGAAATCTTTTGCTCTCCATGACTTTTCATATTAAAGCCCTCTGTAGCACCCTGGTTCATCCTCCCACTCCCTTTCTCATCTCTTTCAATTGCCCAAGTGCTACCATCCTGTAGGGTCCAGTTCTGAAGCCTTCTTTGCTTGCTCCAGCCATAGCCATGCCTCCTCCATTTGCTGGTGGAACGTTGTCCCTCCCTAAAGGGCTTCCCATGTTCTCCTTTAAGTTGTAATAAGGAGGAAAAAAATACCCCTGGAAAAATTGCTGGAATGCCACTGATATTTTTTTTCTTGGTCTGGTATTGGTTACATACATATATTCACTTTGTGAAGTTTTATCAAACAGAATGCTTCTAATGAGTGCAGTCTCTATGTGCATGTCAGACTTCAATAGTTTATTTTAAAAGAATCCTAAATGCAGTCTACAGACCTGGTGACACAGGGAAAGTCCTTTTTTCCCTTGAGCACTATGATACATTTGATTATGAAACTTTGGGGAACTACAGCTATAGAGCTATGGGTGAGTGATTCAGCATTAAAAAAAAGAATTGGAGCTTCCCAGAGTGGGAAGGGGGAAAAAGCCACATACTCTATCTGCCATTCCTACTTTGTGACCCTTGTCTTTCTACTAAGCTTACAAAATGCCTGGCATGAGTCGTTTTTTTATGGACCATCGTAAAGTGGCTTAGTTCCATGTCTCCAGCGATGCAGAATGAAATGTTAACACACTTGATTCAGGAGTTGGCAGTAAAGAGTCCCAAGAGCAGGTGAACTCTGAGAGCTAGCAGTCATGCACTGGGGGTACATCAGAATTTAGGGGACCAAGAAATTGGGTATTAAAATCAAAGTTAGTCCCTACCAGATGGGCAGGGACATGATATAGTTTTCTGAGTATAACCTTTCTACATTTTTTAGTTTGTATATTTCTTGAGGTTGAGGGCAGAAATTGGATAGACATGATAGATAGATTGGATAGATTAGATAGATAGATAGATAGATAGATAGATAGATAGATAGATAGATAGATAGAGATAGAGATAGATAGATAGATAGATAGATAGATATAGATAGATAGATAGATAGATAGATAGATAGATAGATAGATAGAGATAGATAGAGATAGATAGAGATAGATAGATAGATAGAGATAGATAGATAGATAGATAGATAGAGATAGATAGATGGATAGATAGATAGATAGATAGATAGATAGATAGATAGATAGATAGCAGATGGAGACAGAGAGAGTGAGAGATCCTTGTACCTGCTCTATTTCCTAAGCATAAAGAAGGAGCTCAATAAATATATTTTTGCATGAATTAATGGAAAGTGGAAGACATGAGGGATTGGGGCTTCTTGGTTGACTGAGAACTCTTCTACTCCAGTATTATGAAGAACCCAAAATTTCTACTTGAAGATTCAAACTGAAATCTTCTTTCATGTACTAGTTGTGTCTTTGAACAAGTCATGACCTCTTTGAACTTCCATTTCTTCACCTATAACATTGATGCACAGCAAAGAAGGACTTTCATAAGCCTTATAGTGTCTTTCAGATTTCTCTTTTGGGATGATTACTATCAGGACGGGCATTCACCATTTCTTCTCCACCCTGGGAAGCTCCAATTCTTTCTTTTTAATAGGAGTTTACTAGACAGAGTAACTTCTCTGCTCCCAAACACCTCCCCACCTGTCAACTCTGGCACAGGTATAACCGTTTTCAAGGGTGGAGATGTGCAAATACTCATTCATTTAAATTCACCCAGAGGTGTAGGTAATGTATGGCAGATTCATTTCAGAAAGAACAGGTTTTCTTTGGTGGGAGGACACTTGGCTTTTCAGTGGGGCAGGGAGAGGTCACAAAAGAAGGGACTGGCAACTTCAGCTGGCTTTGCTCCAGACTCCAAGGAGAAAGGCCTTCATGTTCTCCTGCTGTATTACCACTGCTGTGCAAGCTTGTTATTTACATTCCCATCTGACCTTGCACTTGAACTATTAAGAAGTAGTAACTGTGTCTTATTCATCTTTGCAACCCCTGCACATGGTAAATGTTCAATATATATGTTAATTACTTGTTCAGGGCCCAATGTTCCTTCACCTGCACCCAAGTGGTTCAGAGTAAGATTTAGAGAAGCAAACCACCATTTAATGAGTGTCTACCTTACATGACCAATGGGTACCATAGTGTTTAGACAAACAGTTCCTTTAAACCTTAACATGCATAAGAATTTTGTTCTCATTTCACAAATGAAGAAACTACAGGTCAGCAAGCATCATTCACCCCTAGATTCAAATCCAGGTCTGCCTCATCCCAAAGCACATGACCTTCCTTGCTATTTGGACATTACCAGCAATGCCTATGGATTTTCTGCACCACTCATCCCTCTTTCCTCAGCCAGCAAGCCAACTACACAGCTACTTTGAGGGCAGTTTTGCATAATGGTCTCTCCACATCCCTGGCTCCCTTCCCGGTGAGCGGAAAGTGCATTTACTGAGCATCTAGCATGTGTTGGGCATCCAACCTTGGATAATAGGTGTCAATATCTTCATCTCACAAGATGGAGGGGCTGAGATCTTGGTCCACAGTCACATAACAACCAGAACCAGGATTTCAACCCCAACCTTTCACCAAAGGCATTTATGAGTGTGGGGACCTGTGCTGGTTTGTTATGTACCCAGAAAAGTCATGTTCATTTAATCCAATCTTGGGGGGCAGACCTATTGTTGGGTGGGACTTTTTGATTAGGTTGTTTCCATGGAGAGGTGACCCCACCCATTCAGGATGGGTCTAATTAAATTACTGGAGTCCTTAAAAGAGATCACGGAGAGAGAGAGCACTCAGAGCTGACACAGAGAGATGAAACCAAGACACAGACATTTGGAGATAAAACCCAGAGTCCGCTCCGGAGAAGCTAAGTGAGGAACCCATAGCCTCTTAGAGGGAAAGCCACAGGAAACAGTTGCTGAGTCGTTTGAAACCAGAAGATGGGAGAGGAGAACCACAGATATTGCCATGTGCCTTCCCAAGTGATGGAAACCCCGGATGCCATCGGTTTTTCTTCAAAGCCAAGGTATCTTCCTCTAGATGCCTTAATTTGGACATTTTCACAGCCTTAAAACTGTAAATTCATAACCTAATAATCTCCTTTGAAAAAGCCAACCCATTTCTGGTATCTTACATTCTGGCAGCTTTAATAAACTGATACAGAACAATTCCCTTTAATTTCTTTAAAACTCTGCATTCTTTTCCTTCTCCAAAAGAGGCAGAGAGTTTTAATAAAAGACTTCATGATCTTCATAGGCTACAAGGGTGCCACTGAGTGTATGCCGTGCAATCAGAAGGAGAGCACATACCTGCCCATTCACCAGCTTGCCTCCTGCCAGGGCCTACTTTGGAATCAGGGGGGATCTGAGCTCACTGTGTTCCTGCATTACAGCATAATCCATCTGGCTGTGACTAAGATTGGTGCAAAGTGTACTGCTATCTAACACCCCAGGAGAAAGTGGTAGGCAGCAGAGAGGTTCTGGGATTTCCAGTCTGCACCATGAGTAGGCACAGCACTTTGTGGCTGATAAAGCTCCAACACGATTATATAAACATAGCCTCAAGGGTCCCCTATGGAGAGTCTTCAGGAAGATTCCCAACCCCTTCCAAGCTCTGGGGCCCTCAGGCATGACAGAGGATATCCTTCCTAGTCACCTTATATACTTGACTTCATCAACTAGACCTTCAGCAAGCTCCCCAAAAAACCGATGAGCCATATTGAAGGGACAGTGGTATTGTTGAAGTGGGGAGGTGTTACATGACTTCGGAATGGAATAAGCTAGGTACAAAGCATATCTTCACAGAGGTAACACATGCAGGAGGGCCCCCTGGACCCCTTTGCCCAAGCCCTCTCAGTGGTGGCATGACGTTTATCAGATGCATCCTTCCAGCTTCTCTGCAGAGCCCTACCCAGCAGTGGTTCCTGATCAGGTTTTCTGACTTTTAAGTGACTAAAGAATGCCTGAGAGGCTGTTAAAATGCAGGTTCTGGTTCACCCAGGCTGGGATAGGGCCTGAGATTCCACCTTTCTTACATGCTCCCAAGTGAGGCCGTTGATGTTGGTCTGTGGTTCATTCTTTGAGAAGAAAGGCTAAAGATGTTTGTTAAATCAACACATGAATGAAAAAATTAATTTACTAAATTTCCATGATACAGATCATCAGCCCTGGCTCTTTCATCTACTGAGAGGCTCTTACCTGTCTGCTCCTCCCAGGAAATTGCAGCCTGTTATTTACCACCAGCTGTCTGACAGGAAGCCTGGATCTGTCTTCAACCATGTGGCCCACCTGTGTTTCTGAGTAACAGCTGACTGCCCCTCAGCACTGCCCCCCCCCCCCCATTCTGTGCCCTGTGACTCACCAGGTAGCATTTGATGGGGAAACTAAAGGACCAGTGCACCTGGGTGTCTGGCCCACTCTTCAAGGTCCACTTCTTTGCCATCAATCACTCCCACCCTCTCATTGATTCAAATTAAAAGCTGGGGTTACCCAGCTCTTGCGGAAACAAATTCTGGGTCATGCTAACCCCAAGGTCAGCTCTGCCCAGCTGCAAGGAAAGGTTGATGGTGCTAGACAACGGATCACTTTCCTCATCAACCCAATGTCCAGCGGACCATCACTCTCTTCCCAACATTGCAGGTGCTCAGCTGGACAGTCTAGGAATAGGAAAGGACCTCCTCTCACCTGTCACCTCAGAAAAGTCCAAACAGAATAAATGAGGATAATGAGGCTGTTTTAGAGAAGCCACAGCTGAGTTGATAGTTGCTTTCATGAATCTCTCCCCAAAGTCCACATTGTTATAATGTCTGCATGAAGTTCTTAAGCATTTTCAGAATTCGTCATTTTCAATAAATTGGTATGTAATTGGAACATCTATAAACTTTTTAGTAATGAGTAGTGTCTTTTTATTTTGCAGCTGACGGAGACTTAATTTTACCAACCAGAGGACATAGCTGACCTCACTCATCATTTTCATTTTTGGTTTGTCTCAAGACTTTTAACAACAAATTGTGTGTTATAATTTGCAAGGTTCTTGTCTGAATTGTCAATATATTTCTGCTAAGTACCAATCATAAATTTACATCTTAGGTTGTTGGCACTCTATGAATTATGTTTAAAATTATTTATTTATTTGCTTATTTGTCTTATTTATGCACTTGCTAATTTTTAAATGCATGCACTTATATTTCGCTGAACATGTATAGTCAACATGGAAGAAGTTGTATGCAGCCGTCCCTTCTCTTTTTGTTTTCCCTGCTTCTTTGCATGTTGAATTCTGCCATTTCTAGACACAGCTTAAATGCTACATCCTCTTGGATCTGATCCTACCTTGTTAATCAGAATTAGTTCCTTTCTCCTTAGCAATGCCATCATCCCGTGATCCTACTTTAGTTACAACACTGATCATATTTCACTGAAGTCTCTGGGCTGTGGTGCTTGATGGACCATCCGCTTTTCGAGACGAGAGACCACTAATCCTATAGTGGCCATCTCAGAGTCGTGACACGGTAGGTACTGAATAAATATTTGTTTGTCTAATTAATTTTACCAAACTACCTTTCTGAGAAGGCAAACTGTTGACAACCTCTCCATAGTGTATGCTAATCCACCATGAAAGATGAAAGTAAGTTGTAACAAATAACATATTCACAAGGGCCCTGTCTCAGTCTGGGTTTCCCCGGAAGCAGACTCTGAGACAAGGATTCTAGTGCAGTAGTTTACTTGGGAAGGAGACCCAGGATTCAGAGTAGGGGTTTGGGGAGGTGACACAGGGTGGGGATGGCAGCTCACAGAGTGGTGAATGAGTGTGTTACTACGGTGAGCCTCTAGGGCTCAGTCCCACTGGAGACTTCTGGGAGACTATGTAGACCCTGCTTCAGAGATGCCCCTCTCCACCCCCAACCCCCCAAGGGAAGCTAGGCTGCTTATCCACCAAATCCTGAGCATCATTGATCAAAGTCTGTTCCTGGAAGCATCCATTCACTGGCATTCCTGGCCTTCTCAGTGCACAGTCTTCATAAAATCTTGCAGTCACCAAAAACCCTCAGACAGGAGGCTTAGAATAGGAAGGACTCTGTGTGCTGAAGGAAGAATGCTGAAGGGTTAGCAAGGGGCTCAAATCAGCACAAACCATTCCATCTTTGGGTGGCTTTGACCATGAGAAATTTCCTTTCTGTTGATGAACTATTCCTTCTGGCCTGATTTTGCCTCTTAGAGTTTTATGGAACAAATCTAATCCTTCTTCCTCAGGGTGGTCATTTACAAGTGTGAAGAAAATTACCAAATTTCCCATCGTCCCACATACAAAAAGCCCTGCCTCTCCTTGAAAATCAATGCTGGGACAATTTCAGGGAAACAGAAGTTATGATGGAGGTGATCTTAAATATACTGTGTCATAAATATGATATCTGAGAGGAACGTCCTACTTCCTTATTCCATCTCCTTACTCCAGTGCAAATGGGGACTAGGGATATCTTTACGATGACATTGTGTGATAAGGTATTTGAGCAGCTGGTTTATGGTTCATGGTCTTTTACAGTGTAGTTTTGAATAATGCAGTTAATACAAAATGTTATTAAAACATCAGATTAGCCTCTATGCCAGTACAAGGTGACCTGGTCAGTTGTAGCACAGAATCCTGAAAGCAAAAATAGGGGTTTACTGCTGCAATCATGGAAGGGACCTCTATCAACTCTTCTCTTTCCTCTAGGAGATGTCTATTTACTTATTTATGTATTCATTCATTCATTCATTTACCTCTGCCTTGCTCAATCATAAGGAAAGGTTTTCAGCAGTTTATAGAAATAAATACATAATTTTAAAAAATGTAAGTGAGTGGTAGGGGCAAAAAGAAAACGTAAAGAGAAAAATCAGAAGTAGCCGAAGGGCCATTCACCCAGTGCAAATCAAAAGGTCTTATACATCAGAGGCACATCACAAGTCTAGATCCAGAAGGAATCCACCTTGAAGTCAGAGGAAAGAGGGAATATCAGTTAGTCAAGAATGTCATAGACATTCTTTAAATGCAAGCCAAGGGATGAGGAGAAGGTTGGCACAGCAGCCTGAACTGGGCAGTTCAGGAGCCTCCTCAGCCAGAGCATTATTTTCTGGAACAAATTATATTCTTATTCTCTGTCCACATGCTGTTTATATAGAGTTTTAAAGCATGGAAAGCAAATGACATATTGCTAAGGGATAGCTGTACATGCGTATTTAAAGCATAAAAACCATGTGTGAGGATAAAAACACTAAATTAAAGATGGTACTACCACTAGATGGGAGAGAGATTTGTTCAGGGAGTATCGTGTGAGAGCTTCAAATACCTCAATCATATATTTTATTTCTTAAGATGGATACATGGACATTCATTATGTCTTTGTACTATTCTGTAAGTCTGAAATATTTTGCAATATATGTTTTATTGATATTGTTAGGGGTGCAAGAGTAGAAGCTATAAGGTCACTCTGTTGGCTGTTAAAGTAGTGCAGTGAAGAGATAAAGGTAAATTGGACTAGGATGAAGGGTAGTGTAGATACAAAGGAAGTGGACAGATTTTTTACGGATTTGAGGTAAGGCCAAGAAGACTTGCCAATGAATTACATTAGGGAGAGAGGGAAAGAGAAGAATTGAGAACTAAGTTTTTGGCACCATACACTGCAGGGATGGTGGTGACACATAGTACCAGACAATAGCTCAGAAGGGATAGTTGGTGCCAGGATGACTTCAGGAGGAGATGGTAAGCAGTAGTTCTCTTTGAACATGTGAAGTGTATGATGTCTATTAGATAAGCAAGTGGAGATGTTGAGTAAATGGTTGAATATATGAGCCTAAAGCTCATAGGAAATATCTAGATTGTTGACTAAAATTTAAGAGTCATTAAAGCTTACATTTATTTATGTACATGAGTTGAGGAGATTACCAATAGAGTCCAAAAGAGGAATGGGTGAAGGAAAGAGAACTAGGCATCTCGCACTTATAGATCTGGAGCAGAAACAGGAGCCGGCAAAGGAGATTGAGAAAATATGGACAATGGAGTCAGAGAAAAATGAGAAGAGTGTGCTATCTCAGAGTCAGGTGAAAAGGTGTTTCAAAGTAGGAAGGGGCAGTCAATTGGATCAAATGCCACTGAGATATCAGATGAAAACAGGAAATTAACCTTCAGCTTTGGTTGATGTAGGTCAAAGGTAAGGTTAATAAAAGTCCTATTGTTGGACTGATGAAAGTAAAGTGTGGCTGAAGTGAAAAATGGGAGGCAAGGAATTTGGAAGATTTGTTTATACTTGAGTATTTCAAGAGTTTTTCTGCAACCAGGAACAGAGAAATGGGGAGTGGAGGAGGGGAGTGGGAAGAGGGATGCCAGGTTAACGTGGGAATGACCTAGTTGAAAGGGAGAAATTGTTAATGCAGGAGAGAAAAGGGATCATCACAGTAGGGAATAGGATCCAAGAAATGAGGAGATGGGATCCAGAGTAAAGTGAGGGGCTTATACAGAATCTAGGACACCCTCTATTATAACAATGGAGTATAAATGCAGGTAGCATAGAAGACCAAAAATGTAGAAAGATAAGGTCATTGTCGTCTGATTAAATAGAGGTGAAATCATAGCTAAGATTGAGAGGTGAGGAGCTATTTGAGTGAGGAAAGGAGAAGAAGTAAAAACATTACTTGGGAGGGTGGAAAAGTTCATTTATTTGGGAAGAGTTGAGTGCCCACTTGAGATCTAAGGTCATAAATGTGAAGTGTGTTAATATAATCTTTCCCGGAAATATTCAGCTGCTTGGGTACAAAAATAGAGTAACCAGCTTGTTTTAGCTGGAGTAATAATGGAGGGAAAGGGGACACAAGACAAGTGAAAGGTTATACTGTTCTGTCCATGCAAACTGAAGGGGATAGAGAAGGAAATTGACAGTAAAGCTAGTGATAAAAGAGAGAATCAAAGATTTGAAAGTTTCAGTAAAGTAAGATATTTCTTGCCATGAGAGAGTCAGAGTAACGAGACAGAAGGGAAAAAGCTAATGGTCAGATAATGAGATATTTTAAATTGAGAATTAGGTCATGAGTCACTTATTATGGATGACAAAGTCTAGACTTTGACCTAGAATGATTGTGTGAATGGGTGACAGGTTCACTGAAGAAAGAACGGTGACAATGAGATCAACAAAACTCAGAGCTATCTAAAAAGGCACTGATTACTAAATAAAAATAATAACAATTAAAATTAAAGATAAAATTCAAAATGATCTCCACATGGGAAAAAGTTGCAATGGAATGGGAGAGAGATGGCAGAGAGGCAAAGGAAATAAAAGTATGGGAAGCTTATGTTCTTATTTGGAGAGAAGATATAAACTGATTAACCTTAGACATTGATAGAAAAATGTTTAAGTGCATTTGTTTAAACCTTAAGGGTAATCACTAGAAAACTAGAAACAGTATAGACATTCTCAGATAATTAAGAAGAAAAAGCATTAAAGAAAATGCAGAATAGGGAAAAAACAGAACACAAAATATGGTAAATGGAAAGCAAAAATAAGGAGATGGAGATAAATTTCTATCAGTAATCGTGATAAAATACATAATGGGGAGAAGGGGGAGAACTTCTGAAATGACAAAGCAAATCTCTCACCAAAAAGTAAACTAAACAAACAAAAAAGCATGTAAAGACAAACATAGTGGGGTGCAAGGGTAGTTCAGTGGTAGAATTCTCGACTGCCATGTGGGAGACCCGGATTCGATTCCCGGCCCATGCACTTCCCAAAACAAACAAACAAGCAAACAGACAAACAAACAAAAATTCAACAAATGGTGCTGCAGTAATGGGATACTCGCATGGAAAAAGAATGAAATGTGACCCCAGCCACAAAGCATACAAAAAAAAAAAAAAAAAAACAATTTAAAGAAAGAAAAACAAACAAAAAGCATGAAAAAACAAACATCAAAAAATTTTAAAGACTCTGAAGATTGACCAAAGCATGAAACAAATTGAAAAGCACTTTAAGAACAGTTGGAACCTACGGCATTGTAGGTTAAGGCTACTCACAATCCCCCCAACCCCAGCTCTGTTGCTTAGAGGTTCTATCCTGGTGGAGAAGTCCAGGAGAACAGGCAGCAACCCTGCTGAATTACCCAAGAGTAATGAAAACATGTCTACTCAAAGATTTTCAATTAATGTTCACAGCTGCATTTTCATAATAGCCAAAAGGTAGAATTAATTCAAATGTTCTTCAACTGGTATATAAGTAAATTGTGGTATATCCACACAAAATAATACTATTTGGTAGTTTAAAAAGGATTGCTACAACATGAACAAACCTCAAAAACTTTATACTAAGTGAAAGAAGCCATATGTAAAAGACCACACATATTATACAATTCCATTCTTTGTGAAATGTCTAAAGAAGAAAATCTATACAGACAAAAAGCGGGTTAATAGTTGTCTAGGGCTGGGGGAGGAAACTGCAAATGGGCACAAGAGATTTTTTGGAATGATGGAAATATTCTAAAACTGGAATGGAGTGATGGTTGCACAACTCCGTAAAATACTAAATACCATGGACTTGCATACTTAAAATGGGTGAAACTTTTAGCTACTTAAAGCAATTTTCAAATGTAAATTCATCTATTAATTGAAGGAGATTCTTAGATTGGAATCGAAGCTATAAGTTGTTTACATAATAATGCTTTAAACAAAATAATACTTTCTAACATTTATTAAGCATTTATTTTGTGTTCTATTTTTAATCCACCCCTGATGCTTATGAGGTAGTACTATGGTTTCTCTCATTTTGTAGATCAGGAAACTGAAGCACAAAGAGATCAAATAACTCGTAAAAGTCTTCAGAACCAGGAAGTGATAAAGATGAGCTTTGAACCCTACTTTCTAGCTTATATGGCTTCTCTGAGGTAGGAATGTTTAAAATAAAGGAATAGAAAAAGATACGCCAATAAAATTGTAAACAAAATGAAGTAAGAATAAATATGTTGAGATCACACAAATAAGAGAAAAGGGAAATGACATTAAAAGGGTTAAAGAAAAATATTTCATATTGCTAGAAGGCCCAAACTACTAAAAAGATTCAGCAGACATAAACCGTTATATTTACAATATAAAAAGCAAAAATGATAGAAATACCATGGAAAAACATCTACAGATTCACCATCAGAGAGGAAAATTTGTTCATCACTCTCATATTATCTAAGCAAAATCCTAAATGCATAGAGAATTTGAATGCTATAGTGATAAACTTGATTAGATAGCTAACTAGATGATAGTTATATGACAGATAGATTAGATAAATAGATAGATGATAGATAGATAGATAGATAGATAGATAGATAGATAGATAGATAGATAGGTACATAGGTAGCTAGATATAGAGGATGAGCATTCTTTTCAAGCCCACAAAATTTTCCACAAAAGTTGACCATGCATTAGCCACCCCCCAACCCCACCCTATACATAAATCTCAAAAAAAAAAAAATTTCCCCAAAGCAGAAATTATGCAAGTCATGTTTTCTGACCATAATGTCACACACTTAGAAAGGATATTCAAAAGAATGGATGAAAGGAATCCACCTGCTTAGAAATATTAAATTAAATATTAAATTAATATTAATGTTAAATGAATATATTCAGAAACTACAATCTTGAAAATAAATGAACTAAACACACAACCCCCCAAATTATACACAAGCCCAACAGAATAGTCCCAAAGAAGGTAGAAAAGGGAAATTAAAAATGCGAAAAGCAGAAAGTAATAGAATAAAAAACAAACCAATAAATCTTAACTGGTTCTTTGAAAAGACCAACAAACAGACAAACCTCTGGCAAATGTGATCCAGAAAAGATCTAGAAAATAGAAAGAATATCAGTGATAAAAGGGAGACATGAATCCAAGATGTTTTAATAAATTGAATTAAAATACATGAAATATACTACGTAGTTAAACCTAACTGTCAGCAAATGAGAAAATCTGAATGTAATGGCTGATTTCCTAGGGAAAAAAAAAATAGAGGAGGCAAAACCTAAATAGACCAATATTAAAGCAATTGGGAGGAAAAGATGAAAAGGTAGATAAAGAACTTCTGCTGGAGCAGTAACCAGGTAGGGATGGTTTATAAGCAAACCTTATCACCAAACCTTAGGATCACATACGCCTCCTGCTCTAGCAATTCCATTTCTAGGAATCTATCTTAAAGAAGTATTTGGATATATGCTAAGAGTTATATATATATAACAAAAAATGTTTCTTGCTCTGAGGTGGTAAGAGCAGAGGAAATGGAAGCAATCTGCATTTCCATCAATAATTGAGTAAACACAGCATGGATAGCCATGTGACGGAACACTACGTTGCCTTTGAAAAATGAGTTTGACCTCTATGTACTGACCTATAAAGATCTCCAAAGCATTTCTGGACAGTGAGAAAATCAAATTTAAAACATTATGCTGAATACGAGACTACAATAAAAATCAGTCTGTGATTATTTGTACATTTTTATACAAATGCGCATATGTAGAAAAGGGGCTGGTAGAATGGCCACAGCTCTGCCAACAGTGGTCACCTCCACAAAGGTGGGGATGGGTGGGCACTATGGCGTGAAGAGGGAATGTGGTTGCTGTTTGACTATTTTACAAGGAGAATATATTCAGGTATTGCCTGTGTAATAAAAACCCATAACTATAAAAATAAAAATGAGGCATTCAAGTAGAGGGCAGAGATTGCCCACAAGGCAACCTTTAAGACCCCTGCTAGGTCTGAGTCTATGACTCACCCTGTCATGGAGCCTTCCAGACCAGACAGTTACAAAGCAAACAGCTGTTTACATTTAACGTTGTCCTCTGGCTGGGCCACAGCAAATTACTACCTTTCATGTTCTGCCCTTCAGATGCATTGGCATCTCTGACTAAGTTCACTCCGAAGATGCTTTTCTCTGTCATTGTTCCCATTTGACCCTTCAATTCCCCAAGTTAAGCCCTCCTGTGGTAAGATTCAGGAGCTGTCTTATAGAACGTTAAGTGGTTTTCTGACTGAAACATGAAACTCTATTTTTTTGTTCTTTCTAGAGTAGGACTAAATGAGTTACTGCATCTGCTCCAATGGTTAAGGAGGTGGTCTTGAGGCTCTTCAGGGATGCCAACATGTGCCTGTCCACTCCACTGTGCTCTGAATTCATTAGGAACAGCAGTCCATTCCTCCATTTCTTTCCCAGTTGTCTAGTTGGTGACCTATGGAACCAGAGACCTAGCTCTGTTTCCTGTTGCTTTGTACTTCTATTGACCATATCTACTTCTCCTTGTCTGCTGAGCTGTGGCAAGAAGGTCAGGAGCAGAGGGATACTACTAGCCCATTTTAGCTGCTAAGCAAACTATCTTAGAACTTTGGGCTTAAAACAACCACCATTTCATTTGGCTTACAATTCTGAGGATAAGCAATTTAGGTTGGGCTCAGCTGGTTGGTTTTTCTAGTCTTAACTGGGTTCCCTAATGAGCCTGTAGACAGCTGAAAGTCAGTCAGGTGGCTCTTGCTTTTGGGGACCAGCTTGCTATCAGCTGGGTGACAGGTAACTGGGACACAAGTCTTTTATCCTCTAGCAGGTTAGCCCAGACATGTTTGGATAGTGATGGTACCAGCACAAAATGAGAACAGCCATTTCCAGGCATTAAGTTCTCAAATGAAAAGAAAAATGGCTCTTCATCCCTATAATGTACCTTCTTAGTAAATGTCTCAAGGTGAACTTGTCATTCTCAGAGAGTACTCTACCTAACATGGATTCCAGTATTTTAGCACATGAGAGAACATCTAGTCCACCTTCTCCTTTTATAAATGGAAGGCTCTTGTCCAATGTGACACAGCATTTCCTGAGGGGCCTAAAGAGCTCCCTCAGGTGGGTTCTCTTATTAGGGCACAGCTTGACTTCCAAGATTGCTGGAAGGAATCAGAAAATAAGTCTCATTATTCAATCAAGTAAAGATAGCTCAGCTGTGCTCTACTGGTGTAAGAAAGGTTGCACTCTGTTTATTCATGTGTGCTGATGATCAAGATTCTACTCCTGGGACAGTTAAGTGTCAGAGGTTCTTTCAAGGAGTAGAAGAAACAGAGCCCCAAACCTGAATATTTCAAGTAAAGAAACCACCCATAAAAGCTGATTATCAACATCCAAGTCCCACCTTCAGGACCGTTGGCCTCAAATCCTCAACTATATACAAAGGCCTGCAGGTTTTAAGGCTCTTAGGTGAGACAAAATACATAAATGTCCATGAGATATAGAACTCCTCCCCTTTCTTCACCCAAGACACTATCTCCTGGTTTTTTGAGGTTCCTGAGTCCCTCTTCAGAAAGTAGACAGGAGAAAAGAGGTACCAAGAATGCCCATTTACTACATCCCTGGTTTTAAGTGCTAAGCATCACCTATAATGAATTCTATAATGAATTCAATTCTATAATGAATACTAAATTCTATAATGAAGAATACACAAAGTAGAGCAAAGGAAGGGTGGACCAGTCATCAAGCAGGAAAGGGAGACTACGTGTAAAAATTCAGAGGTGTGGGAGAGTTTTGGCTGATTTTCAGAAGGGCATGCATTTCAGTATTATTAGCACATAAAATAAAAAGGAGAAGGCAGGAAGTGGGGTTAGAAAAGTCAACGGCACCTGTATCATGAAGGGTCTTCGTAGCCATGCTGAGCATTTAAGAGTCTGTCCAAGGGAAATAGGGAGTCACTGAGGAAACGAAGCAGAATGAATGTGTTAAATTTTTAATTTAGAAATATTCATCAGATGAAAAGGAAAGCATTCAAATGGCCATGGTAATTGACTGTCAAAACATGGCAACCGTTTGTACTAGAGCGATCCCAATGAAGACAGAGAAGAAGAAAAACAGACATGAGAGAAGCCTAGTATAAACAATAAATGTGATTTGGGGGCTGGCTAGAGATGAAAGTTTTAATAGAAAGAGGAAGAAAAAAAATTGACGTTTTTTGAGTTGGGCCACTGAGCAGGTGATTGTGTCATTGGCCAAGTCAAGGAATATGAATGGAGGAGCTGGTGTTGGGACAGGTTGACAAAGACAGCAAAAGATAAGGCCCAATGGGCGCATTGAGTTTGGCCCCTGCCTAAAGGCTATCGAAGCAGAAGCAGAGGCATTGGCCATGTGGTTCTGGGGCTCATTGGGGAGGAGGATTTCAGTCAAGCTGGGTGAGAGGTTTTCAGTCGAGCTAGAGCAGAGAACACCTGGAGAGAGGGCAAGAAAGACAGGAATAAAGAACCAGGCCCAGGAAACACAAACAATTAATTGGGGCCAGAGGAAATTGAAACTGAGCAGGAGAGAATCACAGGGAGGGTGTAGCCATCAGTTGCATCTGCTACTGTGAAACCGGGAAGATAAAGCCTGAAAGGAGTCACTGTATGGGCCACAAGGAGGTCACTGGTGACGTCAATGGGAGTTATTCAGTAAGGCAGGGCTCAATTCCAGTAAGATAGAAGGAAAAAGGAGGTCAGAATATGGAGACAACTGGTAGAGACGATACTTTAGAAACATGGTATGAACATATGGAAAGATATGTGGCATTAGGTGGAGAGGAATACAGACTCTATGAAGGGTTTTGCTTTAAATAAGGGAGAATTAAATAGTACCAAGAAAATGGGAATACTAATATTACCCTGTTAGAATTATTGTATGGATTAAGCTACAGCATTATATAAGGTGTCTAGCAAAATGGCTGGTAAACAGTAAGTGCCCAATATATAATGGATGCAATAAGAATATTATTAATAATTGCAACAATGATTGAATGCAACACACCATAGGGAGGTAGATTGAAGATACAACACAGAAAAGGAACAACTGATGACATAAGAAGGCAGGACAAGAAGGGATCCGAATGCAGATGAATAGAATAATTACGTAAAGAAAAAGAGATTCACTCATTCAATACCATATTCGTCAAGGTCCTATTATGTGCTAGGCACTCTGATAAGTATTGAAAATATAAAAGGGAACAAGAAATATACCATTTCTACCCTTAAGGAGATCACAGCCTAGAAGAGGAGATGGACAAGTAAATAGACCATACAGTGTGATGTGTTGAGTACTTTGATAGAGTAAAAATCAGGTTTGTGTAGGAACCTATAGGAGGATACCCTAACCTAGTCTTGGTTGGGAGTGGGGTGGAGTTCAAAGAAGACTTCCTGGACAAAGTGCTGCCTAGCCTTAATCCTCATCTCTCTAGATTGGAGACAGGCAGTAAAGCAGTAAGGGATGGGCAGGAGACAAGAGGCAGAGGGGTTCACACCAAATGGGGACAGGGAGTGGAGAAGTCGGGCTAGAGACTTATTTCCTTCCATTATACAGAAAGTTCATCAAAGGCTTGAGAATGGGTTTGGGACAGTTGGAATGGAAGGGCAGAAGGAACAAGGCACATAATAGAGTGGCATTGTGGTACTGAAGGCATGCCTAAGATGCAGCTAGACAGGAAAGGGGAGGGTGGAGAGGGAGGATAAAGGGAAATGCTGGTCTGCATCTCCACTGGGGTTTGCAAAGTGGTGCTACAAGCTAAGGGGCAGGGGAGTAATGGGTGTTAATCAAAGGGAGGATGATTTATGCCCTCTGAAATTGGGGAAGAAATAATACTGAAAGGCACTTATCAAACCCAAAAATGGAGAGCAAATGTGGAAATGAAAGCACCATGAAACCAGAGTGCAAATGTCCTGGGACTCAGGGTCAAGAAGCCTGGATAGAAAAGTGGCTGAGCCCAGAAAGGGAGCGATGTAAAGTCAACAGCAGCTCCATAAGCAACAAAGTCTGGTACATGTCACAGATACAGAAGAGTGGAGGGGAAGGCCATGAGAATTGAGCAGGTCAAGGAGATGTGGGGTGTTGGAACAATCCCCCCAGGAGTGCCTAGGATGATGGCAGGAAGGGAGGGAGGAAAAGGGAGTGATTCAGTCTCCATTACCCTTGATGAATGTGAGGTGGGACCAGAGTTGGGGTAGGAGAGTTACAGGGATAGAAGCTTCAGCTTGGCCTGCTTAATGACGAGGGCAACCAATTCTGGATTTACAACTATTCTCTCCCATAGTTACCTTAAGTACTTGTGTAAAACCCTGTGCCTTGACTTTTTTTTATTTAAAAATAGCCTATGACTATAAAGAGTAAACTATTTTCTTCCAGGTTCAAATTACATACTCATGTTCAGCCTGAGGCTATTCCTTTGTTGCCAAGTGGGCATAACCAGAAAGTAGAAATTTATCACTTGATTAAGAAACCATGATTTACTTTCAAATATTATTGTTCAGTGACTTCAAACCCTTCAGATCTAGAGTTTTCTATTCAACTTCAACAACTAGACATATAAAAAAGCAATTACAAAATAGTGTGCTAAATGACACAATAGGGGTCTATGGGAGCACATGGGAGAGGCCCTAGCTCAGTTTTTCTGGAAGTCAAGACAGGTCTTGGGTGCCCAGAAGTAACATCTGCCTTCCTTATTTCCCTCACTACGTGGACCATTCAGAAGTATATGTGATCACATAAAAGCCAGACAGAAACATTAGAGGAGGCCATTTTTTTGTCAAGCTTTTCGGTGCAATAGAGCTGAGGAACATGTACAGGACTTAATTTGGATTCATAAAGGAAACTGTTAATCAAAGACATGAAAGGCGCATCAGATTTTCAGGGGCGGAGGTATGTGGCCACATGAAAGAGAAGAGGGCTGTGAGAGCTTGAAACTGGCAGAAGCTCCAAAGAAGCTGTTCCTCCTACTTTCAAAAGAAGGTTCCCCAGGCATCAGCTCTCTTCAACTTGGCTCCTCAGTCCCTTGGCCCCATGTTTCCAAGGCAACAGCATCCTTAAGTCAAACTTTGGCTGATAAGTTGTGCTTTCCTGAAATAAACCAACACATAGAAGAACGAAATGGCTGCAGACCCACGCTGACAGTTGCCTGGATCCAAAAGGGTCATTGGTGCCTGTGCCACTTTGAACCTGCAAAGATACTGACTATAGACTGGCCAAAGAAAAGAGGTGAGTTTCCTGGTGAAATAAAAAGGCTCATGGGAGAGATATTCAGAGAGAATCGGACACAAGGATTCAGATACAAATAATTTATTAAGGATTACTCATAGACAAGATTGGTAAGGAAGGGAAGGAAGCAGAACAGAGAAGGAGTGAAAGTCAACCAAGATTGAAATTTCAGGCAAAGTCCTTGAGGAAGCAGCCTCTGCC
The DNA here is from genome assembly GCF_023851605.1 of Tamandua tetradactyla. Taxonomy (NCBI): domain Eukaryota; kingdom Metazoa; phylum Chordata; class Mammalia; order Pilosa; family Myrmecophagidae; genus Tamandua; species Tamandua tetradactyla. The sequence goes on along the minus strand of NC_135341.1, from coordinate 46,285,400 downwards.
TGATCCTACAGGGAAGCTCTCCAGTATAAGATAAACCTCACTGGTGTCCCTCCCTCAAGTAAGGGAGCTGGGCTTTCATATTCCTTCTCTGGTTTGTCAGTCAGTGGTCATTAGCTCTCCAGCTCTCCATATGCAAATGGGTTCCAGGAGCTAAAGGACAAGCCTCTGAGAGGGAGCAGAAATGATTAGCTATTGGAAGCTAAAATTCACCAAAGACAGAGACACACACGGATCTGGTAAAAGGAAACTGAGTGGCTCTTGGTGGAGAACAATGTCCACTCCACTTGCTGAGCTTTATCTTGAAGGTGAAGGAATGATCGCCAGAAACATTCAGCTTTGGACACTGGTCTCCACTGTGGAACTTCAGAGCTTAAGGAAACTCTAAGGGGCCACTCGAGTTGGGAGGAGCATTGAAGAGGTACTAAGCATGCCAGGATCTCCAAGGAGAGCAGCTCCTCATCCCTTTCTTTATATGTTGGGTTTTCATATACAATGCCATTTAATGAAAGTCTCCCCTGACAAAATGAAGTCTGAAAACCTTTGTAAGATAGTTCTTCATTCCCTCCATGTGCAGGGTGGGCTGAGTGAATCAAAATGATAATTGAGTGTAATGCCCTTAGGAGAAGTCATCCACCCTACACTAGGATAGTGGCATTGTGGCCCCTGATGCTCAGTCCCATGCCCCACCAAGCTGGAGATCCTGAGTTCTCAGCAACTCTGACTACACTGTCAAAGTCCTGTAGCAGTTTCTGAGAATAAATAGGGCATAAAACGTACTTCAATTTCTAGCATGTAGCAATGAGACAGTGCCCAGATATATGCAAAGGACAGAGCTGGGTAGAAGGGAGGTTTGGCAGCTGGTAAATAAAGCCATTGGAAATGAAAAATGCAAGAGGAGGACCAAAGGAAGATTTGTGGTTCTAGAAAGGCCTTGCTCTCCATCTGGTTAAACAGGCTGCTAACAGCTAGCTTTAATTTTACCCCACAGGAGAGTTACAGACAGAAAGCCTTACTAAGGAAAGAAGTCCCTAGATTCCAAACTTAGCAATCACTTAACAGATATTACATGCCAGCTAACCCACTTGATCACCTGCCCTTGCAGAAAGAAGGGAAGGAAGACCATGATTAACAGAAGTCAAACAAGAATCCAGGAAATTAAGATCCAGAAACCCAAAGAAAACAGTGTTTAATACAGGCTACTGACATTCCAAAATGTCCCATAATTGCCACTTAAATGTTTCCAACTGGTGAAGCTACTATGTGCCTTAGAGAGAAAGACTCCATCAGCTTTCAGGTGCCACAGCAAGTTTGGGACAAACTGTGCAGAAATACCCTAAAGCAGATGCATGAACTGGCTGGCCAGGTTCACCTGAGTTAGTTGCTATCATCATAAAATTGAGAGGGTTCCAGTTTTTCCAGGAAATGGAATTTAACAATGCTGTGCCCAACATCCTAATGGCAATAATGGGTAGTAGTGAGATTGCCTCCTCCCCTTTAGATGGAGTACGCGGCTGTCAGGTCCTCACAGTCACCATCATTCCTCATTCTTTCAACTGACCAGATTCACTCATTGGTATCACCTGCTTGACCTCTGTAGGAGGTTAAGTCTTCCAACCCTGCTGAAAGGAACCATTGTATTAGGTTCGAAGGTAGCTCAGGAAGGGGTATCAAGCCTTGTGTTCTCAGGGACATGTTATTCAGGCTGAGAGAAGCAGGACCTCAATGGTCTCTGGGCATTGGCTTAAAAAGCTGCTTTTAAAGGGTTTGGGTGAGGTTTAAGGAAGATGATGAGCAGCAAAGCACTCAGCCCTGTGCCTGGAATATTGTAAATGGCTGACAAATGATGATTATCATTATAATTTTTCTGGTATACAAGGGATAGGAGAAAGAACTCTGTGTTTATCATAGAAAGGGGAGGGTTCAGAGCTAAGGCACTGCCTTCACACATCCATCATAAGACCTGTCGCATGAAAGCAAAATTAAGGAGTTAATCTTTGTGACTCTAAGATGTAGAACAAGGGCCAATGATGGAAATCTGGCACAAGGAAAAAAATTTGTTAGAATGGCATTAAAAACTAGTCCCAAACTGGCCCAAACCAAACTTCCCCAACTCATCTCCTGCCCTCTCCTAGACACACATGTGTGTGCACATACACACCACCTGAAGGTGGGATTATCTACCTTTATTTCTTAGAATTCTGTAAAGAAGATATTTCCCTTCTTCCCATTTCTTTATTCATTCATTCATGTCAGAATTGACTTTAGGATTTTTTTTTTTTGGGTTATAATTCAATAATATCATTATTTATTTTGTTGCTCAAATTTTTCGAGCTTTGGCCCTTGGGAGCTCTTTCAGGCTGAAATCCTTTTAACATGGCCCCAGATGTCCTTTTCTGAATGCTTCCTTACGTTCAGCACTACAAGATGCTCCAGTTTCATCTTGTATTTTCTCTGCCCCTGCCCTAGATTCAGGCATTTCTCCAAAGAAGGCTTGGATCAGACTCATTATCCTAAATCTACAGGTAGGGAAACTGAGGTACAAAGAGAAGTTAAGTAGCCTACCCAGCATCATAGTTAGCAACAGGAGGAACTAGGATTAAACTCATGAGTTGGTTCCAGAGTCTTTAATCATAAACCCCGTGCTTGCTGCCTCAGCTGGTCAAGGGCCAGCCAACAAATACAGGACAAAAATTTAAGTGAAGGAATCTTCAGGATACAGCAGTAGTTCCAAAGCCTGGACTAACAGGATCAGAGAACCAACACAGGGAGGCAGGCCCCAGAGGCTGGAAATCCAACATCAAATCCAGACCTCTCAGAGGTGTGGAAACACATGCTCTCGCATTCCAGAGGGAGAAGGGTTATGTACATAGACTTCTAAGTGGGCAATTTGCCTCAATCTGTGAATTCATAATTTGCATCCTTAGACCCAGAAATTCTTAATTCTTTCTTTCCATATTTAGCCCCCAGAGAAGACCTCATCAACACCTACTGTGGGGGGAAGACTCAAGGAGTCCTGCATAAGGATGGTGATTTTCACACAGTTAATAGCAAAAAAAAAAGGACCAAACTATGTGTCCATCAGAAAGGGGAACAGTTAAATCAATTGTAATAGACCTAAACTATGGAACACTTTCCAACACCAGATATGCATACCTCACACACAGACATCCCAAGGATGGTCAACGTGCACCACTCGAACATCTCTTCAAGAAAGAACTTGCCATTCTTTCTTCCAGGAGTGCATTGAGCTGACTGGATCCAGCCTCAGAGCTTTTGGAATTCACTGCAGCACGTAAGTTGAGCCCATGCTCTTCTGCAGCAGCCCCTAGCCGATGACTAAGTATGCCTGGGAAAATAAGGCCTGGCCATTGCTGCCCAATGAGGGACTCCTCGAAAAGGCAAACTTTCCTCCCAAGCTCCCCATTATATTGGCTTAGACTTTATCAGATCTGTATCGCATTGTTCTCGGCCTGTCCAATATTGCCCCCATTTTCTTTTTCCAGGTTTCAGATCTACATTGCTATCAGAACACTTTAGCTGTCCAACCCTGCTCCCTTCCCCTTTATCTTTCACAAGTTATCCAATAAACTTCTCTTACTCCTAACTCCTCTCAATCTCTGCTTCCCAGGGAGCCCAGAATTAGCACACTCATTGAACAGTAAAAACAGCAAACTGAAGCACAATGTATACAAATACCATTTGAATAAATAAATTAATATTATTCAAAGATGAAGAGAGAAAGACAGAAAGAAAGGAGAATGGAAAGAAGGCAGGAAGAAAAAAAAAAAAAGCAAACCTTCCACCCCCTCAACCCACCCACCCCCACACAAAACTGTATCTTTTCCTATGGCTTCATATATTATAGGTGGTTATGCATTGAATAGCTATAGAAGAAATCCACCAAACTGGTGATAGTAGTTAGCTCTTAATGGGGAGGAAAGTTGTAGGAGTGGTGCATATGCTAAACTTCAGTTATCTGTATGGCTTTATTTAGTTTTTTTTTAAAAAAAAAAAAAGGAGAATGCATTAGGGCATTAATTAGATGATTAAAAACTTTTAAAATACTGCCTTGCTGGAGACCCAGGTTCGATTCCTGGAGCCTGCCAATGCTAAAAAAAATTTAAAAATAAAATATACATCGGTCCTTGAGAATCCAGAACCCTTGAGCTGAATTTGAGTTTCACCCAAGGGGGGTTCCCAGCATCTCTGCTGGATGTAGGGGCCTTTAGAGGGAACCAAAGAGATCCAGTAATATTTCATCCTGCAGGGGTCTGCCAATCCCAACCCACTCCCATTCCCTGCATTGTTGTAGTAGCTGCAGTCACAGTGATACATTGAGAAGGTGTCCAAAAAGATTTATGGAGGGTTTTAAATTGCATCAGATTTTCCTGGCCTCCCCAGCTACACTGTGCAGAGATACCATAACTTCCCAATACAGCATTTCTGAGAATTGCACTTGTAAATCTTCCCCCCACATAGCATGGAGTACATCAGAGAATGATTCTGGGTGATGCTAAATCTAATCAGCAGCATAGACTTAGATGCAGGAGGAAGCCACCTTTGTTTCTTACCTACCTCTTTTACCTTTAAGCTGTCAGGGTCTTCTTTCTCTCTCTTTCCTCTCTCTCCTCCCCTTCCTACTCCCCTCCCTCCCTCCATCAGTGTCCTCAACCAATGCTGAAGGGGCAGGCCAGAGGGGAAGCATCCCTGACACTGAGATTGCACTCTGAGCTGAAAGCTTCCTACATAGACTGCTGGACTGTGTTTCTCTGCCGGCCTCACACTGACACTGACAGGCTGGTGGCAGGTCAGAGGTTTGCAATCTGGACGTGGTGTGAAAGGCTTTTCACAGCATGCCTAGAGGAAGAACACGAGCTGGCTGGGTGGAAGCTATTATGGCTAAGGAAATTACTATTATTTTTATTTTTAGACACCAATAAAAATGACATCTGGGGCCAGGGCAGATGAATGTCCCATTTATAAGGAACCAGAAACCTGAGTTATAGCTGAGGTAGCCCAGCCAACTGTGGGGGGTGAGGGAGGGTGGATTTTCTGGGAGAAGGTGTATCTTGCAGCACCGCAGGGACAGGATGGAGTGCAACTTGCAAAATAAATTCTAGGCAGAAGTTCAAAGGGACCCCAAATTTGTCTTCTTTAGCAAACCTGAAGTTCCCAGTGCCCAGCTGAATAGTGCCTTAAGTAGAGTAACAGCTACCAGATATTAATTGACTACTGTGTCCCCAGCTCTACGCCACTGAATGTTCACAGTATTAGGTTGTGTGAGAAGGGCACCATCACCCCCATTTCATTTATTAAGAAGGATAAGTGACAAACCCAAATATATACACTGTTGGGGGTCAGGGCTGGATTCTGCTGAAACTACCAGGCCGTCCTATCCATCAGCACTTCCTGCCCAGGTTCCTGCTCTCCAGGACCCAACTGCATCATCCAGGCTTTCAAGCCAGCCAGAATCTTCATGAGCATCCATCCCAGAAAATGTACAGGAAACAGAGCAATCATTGGTCTCAGATCAATCTGTGCAACTGCATCCAGCATCGATTTTATGAATAGGCTAAGAGGTCGACCCTGTGGTTGTAAATAGATGCCTGCGAACCTCCTGTGTGCTACCTCCTGTGTGCTAAAAGGAAGATAACACAGGTAATTTAGATTCCTGCTCAACCACTCGTTGTTTAATTATTAGCTGAAGTCCAGATTTTCTTAGTGTACACCTAATGTCCTTTTTCTGTACCCAAATCCCATCCAGGTAATCATATTATCCTTTGTCTCCTTAGCTTCCTCCTAACTGTGGCAGTTTCTCAGGCTTTCCTTGTTTTTCCTTGACAGTTTTGAGGAGTCCTGACTAGATATTTCATGGAATGTCCCTCAGCCCTGACATTTTTTTCCCCAAGAAATCCCTCTGGAAGAGAGAACTCACACAACTTCCATGACAATCTCTTAACTTTACAACCAGAGAATAATTTTGAGGACAAAGGCTTCCAAAATTCATTCATTCTATAAACAATCACTGAGCGCTCAATATGTGCAAAGAAAGCATTAGTGGAGGCACCAAAGAGGGAAAAACAGAAGCCGAGGGTTGAGTGCCAGAAGGAATATGTGATTCATTCATTCTATAAACAATCACTGAGCACTCAATATGTGCAAAGAAAGCATTAGTGAAGGCACCAAAGAGGGAAAAACAGAAGCCAAGGGTTGAGTGCCAGAAGGAATATGTGCCTGCACTGTGGGAGCTGAGAGCCTTCTGCCCCAGCAAATTTCTTCTCCCAATTTCCTTCCTCATTTCTCAGAGTGAGGCAGGGGGTCTCCTGCATTAAAATCACAAAGGTGCCTGCAAAGATACAAGTTCTCAGCCTTACTTCAGATCCACTGAATCAAATGGTCTGTGGATAGATTAGTCATCTGTACATCTTTAAAAAATACAAAACAAAACAAAAAGACAGCCGTTGATTCTAAGACACAGGAGAGTTGAGGGCCACCATGAAAGATAATGTTAAAGGGTCTTCCCTACGCTGATGGGACTGGACAAGCCCAAGTGATTGCAAAGGTAGACAGAGTGAAGCAGTTATGTAATTTTGCGCAGCTGCATTGCACCAAGTCCCAGAAGGAACAATAAAGACAAGGAGAGCTAGAGGTTGAGAGAAAAGGGCTGTGATCCAGGACAGCTGTGCTTGGTGCCAGGAAATAAAAATGCATGACTTGGACTTAGGAAGACATAGGAAATGTCAGAGTCTGGTGGGGTTAGGTGACAGGTTGTAGGTTCAGAATGGAGAGGCTGTAATCCAAGGTGACTTGCAGACTTCAATATAGGTACCCACGAGATTGGAGTGCTCTTCCTCAGAAATGGAGAATCTATTAGGCAGAACTGGCATAGAGATAGAAGAGGGAAATAAGAGTTTGTTAAGACATTTTGATTTCAAGATCTTTGGGAAATACATAAGCAGATACATCCTACGGGCAGTTGGAGGTCTGGACCTTGAGGTCCTAGGCCCTCAAGGCTTCCAAGGCATGCAGAACTGGGTCTGAGCTGCCCCGTCTCTCCACCCTCCAATTGAGTGGACTTCAGCTGGGTCAACAGGCTCCTCTCAGCTTCGATTCTCTTTTCTGTAAAGTGGGGGTAGAATTGACCTTTGGAGTTATGTCGAAGATTAAGTAAGCTGCCATATGTAAAGGCCCCAGAGCACTCTGAAAAATCAATATTAACTCACTTTCAGAATCAAAGTTAAAGTTGAAACCATGAGCCAGACTTTGAGGGAAAGAGTATGTGAGATTAAGGCCTGAGCCTTTGGAGAAACAAGAATTAGAAGGCAATAAAAGGACCAGGATAAAAGCCAAGAACAAAAGAGAGATCCCTAAGGTAAGAGGAAAGGCCGTGGCATGCAGCAGGAGGTAGCATTGGCTTCTGGGGGAGTATCCACAGCCCCTACTCTTCCACTTACTAGCTGGGAACTGAGACTTGCGGAAACTGTTTCGCCACAGTAACATTGGGCCAGATTGTTGTGATAAACAGCTGAGCTGCTGGATGTAAATCTTATGTCTCTTAGGAGGAACTCAATGAATGTTAACCAATATTATAATTATTGTGCAGGCAAGGTTGGCAATTGTTTTGAAGAAGGGGTAGCAAAAAATTGTGGCCAATGCAACAGAGAGACTAAGAAACATGAAGACTTGAGAAGAATCCTAGATTTGTAATTTCAGTGAGCAGTGACAGGCAGAAGCCAGTGTTCAGGGTAATAGGGAATAGTCTTGAGAAAATAAAGATAGTCAGTATGGACTCCTGTCTTAGGGCCTCCTAACCTTTTACAGGTCATGGCACACTCAGAAAATTGTAATATTTACACAAAACACTGGGACAAATTGATGAAGCTGCTTAAACCAGAGAAGGCCTTCCCAGGGTCTCCAACTATCCCAAGCCTTGCCCAATTACCCTGAGGGTTGAGGAATCAACAATCAGCATTCTGCCTCCTATCTCAGCACCAGCGGAGCCAGACACACCAGTTGAACAGCTGCAGCCTGTGGCCTGCCCCATTGGCTGACAAAGCCAATAGAATAGCAACAGGAGGTTTGTGATTATTATTACTGAATTTCTTTTCCCCATGAATCACTTACTTTGAGCAAGGGTAGGCAAATTTTTTCAGTAAATGAGCGGCTATTTTAAGCTTTGCCATCCCACGCTATCTCTGGTTGCAGCTACCCAGCTTGGCTGTTTAAGTGCAAAAGCAGACATGGACAGTACATAATCAAATGAGCATGGCTGTGCTTCAGTGCAAATTTATTTACCAAAAAACAGTAAATGGGCCAGATTTGGTGCATGGATCGTAACTTGATGAGCCCTGACTTTGGGCTTCAAAATGTGGTAATACATCTCCACCAGAATGGCCAAATACTCACTCAAGAATGACTAAAATAAAAAGGACTGACTTTACCAAGTAATGACGAGAATGTAGAGAAACTGAAACTCTCATACATTGCTATGGAGGATATAAATTAGTACAATCACTTTGGAAAACTTTAACAATATCTGTTAAAGCTAAATATACACAGCTCACAACCAAGCAATTCCACTTTTAGGTATAAACCCAGCTAAAGTGAACGCAAATGTCCCCAAAACACATGCACAGGTACATTTTTAGTAGCTTTATCATAATAACCCCAAAATGGAAACAGGACAAATGTCCAGCAACTGAAGAATAGATTAAAACAAATTCAGGTACATTTCTCTACATTCTCAGTTTCTCTGCATTCTCGTCATTACTTGGTAAAGTCAGCCCTTTTTATTTTGGAAAAGAAATCTGCTACATGCAAAATTTAGATAAATTTCAAAGACAATTCTGAGCAAGAGAAGTATGATTCCATTAATATGAAGTTCTTGAATGGGCAAAGCCAATCTGTGGTAATAGAAACCAGAACAGTCACTGCCTTTGAGGGAAGGTATATTCCTTGTTCTGGATAGGGGTTACACAGTTTATGTATATGTAAAATTTCCTCGGTATGTACACTTAAGATTTGTACACTTGACGCAGGTTATAACTCAAAAAAAAATTTAAGAGTAAATACCAAAAAAACACAAACAAACCCATAAATCTAATGTGCCTGTTTTCTGGGAAGCAAACAATAGCACACTTCCCCTACAGAGCCTGTAGGGCTAAACAAGTCTTTTAAAACATAAATGGCACACCATACTTCCGGTCTTGTAGAATTGGGAAATTTAATGAGATTTTTTTTCCTCAACCATACTGGACATTATCTCATAGGCCATGGGCTATAAGGATCTTAACATTTCGCTTCTGTCAATGAATCAGCTTCCAGGTGGTAGCCAAGCTGGAGGCAGAGAAGAGGAGGTTGATAAAAGAATGAAGATGTGGTTTGGGGGGCAAGTAAAAGCAAATGAAAGGAGAAAGAAGAGATGTGGCTATTGAGTAAATAACCAATATTATCTGCTACAGTGAATGTTGCTATGCCCATTTCACAAACAAAGAAACTGAGGCTCAGTGGGGTTAAGTAAATTACCCAAGGTCACAGAACACATCCAGTACAGAGCCAAGGATCAAACTGGGATTTGCCCTACTGCATTTGTGCCATTTCCCACATGCCATCCTGCCATACTATATTGGGCATATTTTGTCATTCAGCAGCAGCACTGCCACAGCCTTTCAAGCAGTTATCACCGCATTTCTGATTGGTCTTAACATGATGATTAACTAATAGAGCGAAGCAGCAGTGGACTGATCATCTTTCTGTGTAAGCAACTCTGGTTATCTGTTGTACAGGATGCATTATGCAGCTTTTCCCACCCACCCCCAATCTTTCCTTTTATGTTACATATATGATTTTTATCCTCAGAAGGGGGATTATCTCAGAGCAGAATTGGCAAGGTTAAACACTATCTATAAAACACATTCAGCTATGCCATGAAATGGATTACATAATATATCAGTCATCTACCTGGCTTTCAAAAACCTGCAATGCATTTCTGTTCAGTATGGGTGAGTATTTTATATTTTGCCTCCCTTCCCATGAAGGTAAAAATGACCTTGGTTCTTAGGTAGTGAAGATATATTGAACAGGTTAGGATCAACACAGTTCCATTTCATTTAGTCTGCACTAAAATTGCAAGGAGTAAAAATAGAGATTGAATTTATTTTACTATATATTGCCTCATTTGAACTTTAGTAAAGCATTAGCTTCTAAGGCAAACCCTCCCCCTTCCATAATCTCTTATTGATGGCATGTTAAGGAAATTGCCTTGGCTTTATTGATTCTGAGCTATGAGGTACAATGTGCCCGCTGGTGTGTTAAGCTGAGAAAAGTGTGCTGGACTGGTGATCACTGCAGAGATGGAACTTGCTGACAATGCAGCACTTTGGCCCTACCCAACACCCCTACCCATTCCCCCAAGAGTAAATTAATAGAATGCCAGGCACATCAGAGCCTTCCGTCCACAACCTTGCTTTAAAAGAGTGAACACTGGGAAAGGAGGTGTCCTGAAGAAAGAACAGCCAGGGTGAGGCCCTTCATGGCTCTGGCTTCCTGGGACAGGCACTCCCCTTAGAAATCTGGTCTCCCCAGGAGGACCAGGAGCAGTATGTCCTGGGCATCAGAATCCTCAGCTTGGAGCCTCAGAGTCCTCCACTGTGAAATCAGGGTAACAGAATGAAAAAGCTGTAATGTTGGCTGGCATCAGTATCCCTTTTTAGGGAGCTGCATATTTTGTTTAGGTAACTATTGATGGGCTACATTGTAAGAAGGGGGAGGACCCCAGAGAATGGCCTGGAAGGAGACAGTGAGACAAGATGGTACGTAAAATGCTCGTTGCTTAAATAGTAGCAAAAATTTGAATGGGGAAGAGAATCAGGTGAGCAGATACAGATGAGAAATGGAGGATTCAAAAAGGGAGATGTATCAGTGGCAGAGTTCTCACCTGCCATGCCAGAGACCCGGGTTTGATTTCCGGTGCCTGCCCATGCGGAAAAAAAAAAAAAAGGAGGGAGATGTGAGGGCTTTCTGGTGAAGAAAAGACTTTATCTAAAATCATTTTACATTGTTTGTGATGAAAAACCATCTGCTGCTCCCAAACCTTTGGTAAAGTCTACCACCACCCAAAAGGTGGTTAAGAGTAGAGTAAGGAGGGTAGCAAAGTATGGGACAAGGAAGAGCAGGACAGAAAAAAGAGAGGAGAGTGGCCCTAGAAGTAAAGAGAGGAGAGTGGGCCTAGAAGGCCAGTGAGGGTGAAAAACAGGAGTTTAAAATTGACCTTCAGCACGCCCAGCCATGGGGCCTCACAGATGTCTTGATAAGGAGATAGACTGGGAACAGGGGCAAAGCCATCTTCATTTAGATCTCAAAGGATACACTGATCTCTGCAGATCTCTGGGCCACGTGGGTTGGAATGTAATTCCCTACTTTGTAGGGTTGAGGTGAAGCTTACAACTAATGACTCAATGCCCTGATTCCTTCCTCCTCACTGCTCTCTCCCTCTCATCTTTTTTGAAGAATGTGTGATGCTGAAGGCAGTCCCCTTCAGGAGCTTCCCGTAGCTATGAGAGGTGCCAAACTCAAAGGATCACCATACAGGCTACCCCATGTTCGTGAGAGTAAGCCTTCAGTCATTCCGTCATGTCTCTCACGCTCACTCCTCTTGGTTTCCCTTGTACAGAGCCTTATGCATCTTTGCCCTCCTCTGACCTCAGCTCTTGTTGATGTTCCCCCATCCCCTCCAGCTCAATCTGGCCCCCAGTATCCCCTCTGCCTCTGCATCTTGGCATGGGCAGGCCCGGAGAGTAGTCAGCAGCAGTGTCTACTCATCAGGAGGATTCTGCTTTGTTCATGCTCTGCCCAATTCCCACCAAAGACCATTGGGTCTCCATGGAGAGTCAAGCCCCAGTGGGTGCTCAGCTTATAGATGCCCTCAGAGATGAGAAGGCTCGTCTTCATTTGAGGATGGCTTAGGCTCTCAAATCAGGGCTGGTCTAGAAAAGGTAGTGACAGGGCCAAGCATATCTTTGCCAGTACACCCTCCCTGCCCCCGCACATGTACTCTACTCCTCCCCAATCCCAAGCTTTTATTTTTATTTCTTTCTCAGAACCTACTCCTCATTTGATAAATAATGAACCTGATGAAAGAATGGTGGACCCTACCTCTACAAAGAGTTAGGCAGTAAACATATTATCCCATGTAAGAATATTAACCTTCAATAAAGGGGTTTAGCAACAGGCTGAAAAAATGCATAAAGGGTAGAATGTCTCCCATCAGCAAGGGAGAGGTCTTTCTGTGTTTGGGTTTGGCAATGGAGACCGACCTTTGCCTGCTGTCCCTGCCAGCCTTCTCGGAAAGAAAAAGATAGTGGCTCCCTATCACCTGTTCTCAGAGGCCAGTCCAGAGTCCAGCACAGAGATGGTAGTCACTAAGTATCTGTTGAAAGAATAGGAGAACAAAAATCCCAGGCCAAGCGGCCATCAGCTGCTGAAAGCTGAGCTTGCCCACCTCTGATATCTCTGAACCATAGATAAAGGCCTCCCCAAACCTAACAGGAGGGCACTGTCCCTCTTCTAAATATGATAATGAATTCACCTTCAAGAGTGAGATCAGGAGGGGAGTATAGGTTAAATAATTAATCATCTTTCTTTTAGGTATTAACCAACTCCTATTGGCTGTACTCTGGGTATTGCACTAACCAAATCTGAATTTTATTTCCTGTCTTTGCAAAGAGTGGAGAGGAGTTAAGGTTGGAGAAGGGATGATAAGGATCAGGGAGAAAAGCAGGTTGTGAGAGCAACAGAAAGACCCCATGCTCTCACTTCAATATTCATCAAGTGACTGTTGAATGAACTTCAATTTGAGGTGATAATAGACATTACACAGGCCAGGAGCCAATGGCTCTAATGCCTCCAGATGGAAATAATGAAAGCAGGCCAGTGTGACAGGTAACGTAGGGTCTCTGCTCCCAGACGCACTTGTGCCCTTTCTAAAAGCCGTACTCTCTTCTCACCTCCAGACAATTATTATCATGCTGGCACGTGAGTCCTCTGTGGCTAGATCTATTTTTTTTTCTAAGAAAAGCCAGAAATGCAAGTTTTCATGTAAAAACACCCATTTCGAAACAAGGGAATCCAGTTCAGAATATTTCAAACACTCCACTGGTCAATAAAAATGCTTCTGAAGGCCAGATCCAGTCCCCCTTTTAATGGAAAATAGTAGTTTTCAAACTTAAGTAGGCATCAGAATCTCCTGGAGAGTTTGGTAAAACATAGATCTCTGGGGCCAACCTCTAGAGTCTCTGATTCAACAGCTTTGGGGTGGGAGTGGGGGTCCAGAAATTTGTATTTTTAACAAGTTCTGAGGAGATGCTGGTGCTGGTCCTGAAACTACACTTTGAGATCCACTGCAGCTGGAGACCACTAGGATCTCCAGCCTTTCTTTCTGCCTCCAAGCTGTATTGCTGGTTTGAATGTGAGGTGCCCGCTCTATTCTTCAGGGCCTCCTGAGAATGAAATTCTACATATGACTCTTTCTATCTCAAACTTACCTTTGGGGCATGCATTTATAATTTGGACAGGAGACACTATTTCTAATTCTCAGCTTCTTTTATTTCCTGATTGTATTGTCCTGGAGAGGCCTGGATCCCAAGCATCACACTGTCTTCCTTTAAATCTTAAACCAAAAGATGCTCTCCTGGAAAATCAGGTGCCCCTTAGAGCTGCAATACTCAACAGTATTATATCATGTTAATATTAAATAAAAATCCAATATAAATCCTCCTGGTGTCAGGGGTTCTGTAAGGTTGCTATAATTGCCTGAAGCTTAAAACACATTCTTAACCTTTTCTGCTTTCCGAGACTCAATTCCAGCTAGGCCATGGGAAATTTATAAACCCTTGGGGTTCTCATTAGGGTGTGGGAGCACTTTTCTGGTAACTAAGGAGCCCTAGAAGAAGCAGCATACAACTTATTCCTCCAACAGGACTACTCAGCCTGAATTTCCACTGTGACTCATGTCTTTTCCAGCCTAGTGTTACTGAGATGTCCAGATCTTTTCTCCCCAACACAGACCCTGACTAGAAAACAGTAAGCCCCTGCATTCAACTTCCTTAGAGAGCACTACAGAGATTGATAAAGGCTTAGTTTATAGGGTGACCAGGAAAACTAGAGATATGGAATGTTGGCTCTCCAAAAAATCCCAGCAGGACAGCTTACACGTACCTCTCAAAGCATAACTTAATTCCAAAAGTTCCATCATACTCTCTCTCATCCTAAATGTCTTTTTCCTCAAAATGTCCCAGCATTTCTTCACTGATAAGATATAAAAATGGGAAACAAGCAGGCAAGTCTTAGAGTAACCATTCAAATCACTGTTTGGCATCTGGAAATGATCACCACCTACAGCCGTATGTCACACAGGGCAGGTGACCATAAGCAACTATAAATAAGTTGGCAGTGAGGGCAGAGCTCTGAGTCTGGTGGCTTCCACTGGAGAGAGTCTAACTAAGTGAGGCCCCAGGGATGGACCCTTATGGGTAGAACCTAAACTGGGAAACTGACATGAGTGCTTCTCTTCTTTCCATCACTCTCTTTCAACCTCTGTAGCTTAGGATCAGGGGAAGCTCTGGGCTAAGATGTTTATCCCCTTTCACATGGGATGTGATGCCTGTGTAACTGGCATTGTTTACTGCACTGAATTCCTCTTACTGCAGCGTAAGCCCACATTCCCTGTGTGAAATCTAGGATTCCTGCACTTGTTAGAACCATAAAGCAACTTGAGCCCCATCTATAAAATGTGCATCAGAATAACTGATGAGCAAATTGAGCAGCAGACTCAAAGTCCTTGGCAAGTATGAGCCGCTTTACATCAAAATGGTGTTCTTAGATCCTCTCTTTCAGTCTTGTTCCACCCAAGTTTTCTAGTTTCCTGCTAGAGTATTGAACTAAACTGAGGCATGGCTACCTCTGGCAAGGATGTGCCCAGGGAAGAACCGGAGGGGAGAAAATTTAACTTGAATCAAAGAACCTGGTAAAAAAAATTAAAATTTTTCAAAAGGGATCAGTTCTGAGTGCAAGAATTTATTTGGACACAGCCATAGTCTCTTCTTGGGTCTTCATTGAGAGCTCAATGATGCCCACTTCCAAAGGCTCCTACTATCCTTACTCACACTAGGGCCTCACTGTGTAAACCTCTGGGTATGTGCCCTGCTACCATATGAGAGGTGAAAGTGAGTCTAATGAATCAGTGTCAGGTGGAGCTTAGTAGAAAAGCACATGGACACACACCTGGATGCCAATCCTGGTCCAGCCACTTATCCGCTGTGTATACTCAGTCAGTGAATTCTCCTTTCTGAGCCTCAGCATTTTGTCTGTGAAAATGGGATAGTAACACCCTTCTTTTGCTGTTTTTGTGAGGACTTAAAGAGTTCCCAATGCCCAGAAGGAACCCCCCTGTGAGCTGCTGCCTTAGGTAAGATTCAAGGATTTGGGTCCATGCGGTTTATTGGGGAAGTACCCTTGGGAGAAAGGGAGCTAGAGAAGCAGAATGGGACAGGGGAAGCAGCTAAGCAAGGATGTGGTCTCAGCTGGAGGATGAGTTCTGCCTGATCCCGTGAGCATGAACTGCACCACAGAGTTGGCCCTACATGGAGTGGGACTTTTGTATCTGCATCAGTCAGTCTTTACCTATAGACTGTCTCCACATGATGGTGGTGGAGGGCAGTAGAGTAGCCTTCTGGGACAGGCAGCTTCCATTCAGCTAAGGACAAGTCTCTGGAGAACATGGCAGCTGTAAACACTTTGAAGCCAACACTCATAGCAGCTGGGTGATGGGTGCCCCTCTCAGAAGAGGGCAGCCAATGGCATTTACAGCAGCTTCTTTATATCTTTTTGGTATTTCCAGCAATAAATTACCTTGTTCGGTTGGTACAGAGGCATACCTGCCTCATCCGGAATCTGGCACTATCACACACTGCATCATAGCAAGACTCCAATGGGTACCCCACTACCCACAGACTCATAGTATCACGCTGTGTGTACTAGTTCCCCTCTCCAGATCTCATGGAATACTGCCAGACGGAAGGGTTCTTTGACAGGAATAGTAATGGGGGGGTGTCTGAGATCATGGAATAGGGCCTTGCTTCTCAAAGCATGGCAGACAACAAGGACATCATCTGGGTACTCCTCAGGTATGCAGACTCTATAGCCCCACCCGAGACCTGCTGACTCAGAACTAGCAGTCTAACAAGACCCCCGCCCCAGCAATCTGTGATCTGTGTGTACACTGAAGCATGAGAATCACTGAGGGAGGTACTTCCCTTTTCTATCCTCCCACAGCACCTTTCACTTACCTCTATTAGAGTCCTTATCATATTTGCTACAATTTGTACAATTAACATATCGTTGTCCAAAAGTTGGCATGAAGCCAAGAAGTACTTTGGAGCCCCATAGGTTGGGTTTGAAATTCAGCTCTGCTACTTATTAGTTGGGTGACCTTAGACAAATTGCTTCACCATTATGGAGGCTTTATTTCTCTGTGGGTAAAATTAAGAGGATAATTTCTACACAAGATGATGGTGGGACAAAGTGTTTAAAACATTTAACTCTGTGCTGAACACACAGTAGGCATGCAAAAATTATCCCCCAAAACCTGGCCTGGGACTTGACATTCAAAGGTAATGTTTGGGAAATTTAATTGAAATGAATTGAGTTGAAACAGATTGACTTTCAGCCTCCAAGGAAACAGATGTCTGTATGGAGGTGGAAGGAGTTTCAGAAACTTTGATCTTGGGGCCTGTTCTTATTTCTCTTGCCCCCGATGGCTTTCACAGCATGTCATCAACTGTCGACACGTGGAAAGATTTGTCCCTGCCTATGAAATGTCTGCCTTATAGCATTCTGGAGAATGGATGGAAACTAGTGGGGACCAAGGAGGACCAAACAAAAGCTGGCCTTGACATTTGAAGCACGCCGGCCACCCTGCAAACTTCAAAGCAGATATGGCAAACCAGAAATGTGAGCCAAATTCAGCCTTGGCTCTTATTTTGTTTGGTCTGTACAAGCTTTTTTTTTTTTTTTAATTACCTGGAGGCATTTAAAAATCAGGAGAATTTAGGGGGAAATCTGGCCTTCTGGCTTCTCTTAAAGAAATGGTTTCTTTCAACCCCCCATTCCTGCCTGGCAACAATTGCTTGGCGCTAAGAGCAGCTGTTTCCTCTTGGCACGCCGCATAGTTTTCATCTAGCCACAGTCCATACCATGTCTTCTTGTCACACATCACCAACATGTGCTCCCTGCTTCACCTCTGTACTCACTCCACCCATATTTCTGTCACTCCTTGACTGATATCCTAGAAGAACAGAAGCCCCCAGAGGATTTGCAAAGGACTTTGGCCCTCTATGATCAATTTAATGAGGCTTTGACTGAATCGTATCTTCCTCTTAAGGATGAGAGAGGCCCTCATGATCCATGCGGTTTCCCTATGCATTGTATGTGTTTACGAAATTGCTCTGAGTTTAGGGTATGCCAAGATTTGTGCATACATTTTCATATTTTACCTTTACAGCAGCTTTGTGGGCTGGGTATCACACGCTCTGTTTTACGAAAAAGGAAAGTGATGATCAGAGAGGCAAACATGTTGCCCACAATCACACTGGAGGTAAGTGGCAGAGAGCCAGGATTTAAACATGGGTTTGGCAGACCCCAGTGTTTCTAAGCCCTGGGCTATAGGTTTAACTTATATATGTGCACATAAAGGACTGTAAGACATTAAATCCCAGAAAACAGACAATTCCACCGCCAGTTATTTATAAATTCTGAAACCAGTTGAAAAAGAAGGAAACAAAAAATCAGTGACAAATGTTGTTGGATGCCTTCTCTTTCATGTGCCCTTTAATGTGTAATCAAAGCCCTTAGCGAACCCTCCTCTTGATGTGCATGCCAACGTAAGAACAGGGCTCCCCTAAGCCTCATGCCACCCTGGCAGCAAGCAGGTCCTTGGAGCTGCAGCCAAACCTTCAAACAGGGCTTGTTTCCGTTCTTCACGTAGTTCTACTTGGTCATGGGTCATGGGGGCCCCTGGGTCACCCAGCTCTGAGGCTACCTTGCATTTTCTTGGCTCACACTGAAGAATTTCCTCCCCTACCTGCCACCCCCTGGAATGCTTCAAGAGTAAAGAGTAATGGTTAATCCTCTAGTCATAACTTTATATTGGGTTGTCACCTTCAAATTGTGAGTCCTTTTAAAGATACACGTTTCAACTTTCAGTCTGATGTAGGATTTTGCTGACTTTATAGACTGGTAAAGTATTAAAGTGGGAAAAGTTCTATTTCCACATTCATATACAATCATCTCCCATATCCTTGAAAACATGAATTGTTTACCTTGGATGGGGTGGGGATGTGACACCCTGTTCTATATTTCAGAGCTCTGAGTTTTAGCAAGACTTACTTAAAAGACCTACCTGAAATCTGCTTCATTTTTATGTCAATCCTTCATCACTCTAGAAGTCAGAGAACCAATGTGGGATTCTGCCAGTTGCTGAGTATGCTGACTCCAATTGTGCATTCTAGAACAAAGGAAATGACCACAGAATGGACCCACTGTGAGATGGATCTGATCTAAAACTCCATCAGTCACCTGACCTCCATAAGCCCCTACTCTGACTGGTGGACCAGAGTGACATTTTCGGTCTCCTGGAAATAGTGTCACTTTTGAGCCAGTGTCTAAAAATCCCTGAAATATCTTATCATTTCCTTTTCCCCAGTGCCCAGTCACCCTGGTAAAAGTCTGTGGGTCTCCTTGGGGAAAGCTGGGAGGAAGATTGACAGTATAAATTTGAGGCAGTGTAAAAGGGTCCTTCCCCAAGAATACCTGGCCCTTGCCTCATTCAAAAGATTCTGGGTCTGTAAACTGTCTCAAGTCTGAGAATTAAGGAGCCATGACTCTCTGCTTTTTGTAATTCAAGTTAGAATTCTTTGGCTTATACAGCTCAAATAAGAATTTAGTAGACTGCCCATCTATTTTACTTCTAGGTACCCAACACTACAATTCTGTGAGTCAGATTATTTTGACTGTTGTTTTGAGTCTTTTGCTCTTTTTTGTAGCCACACCCACCTTGTCGATGGTGATTAGCTGTTGGCTTCTGCCAACTCAGGATCTGATCATCCCTTGTGTTTAAGGATTCCAGCTCAGTGAGAGCAGTTCCCACGGTAATACCTGACGTACAGAAAAGGGTGACTATAGAGCTCAGGGATGATGGAGCTAGTCTCACGAATTTATTTCTCAAGGTTTTGGTGAAAGATGTGTCCTCAGGACATTCCTGGGTGTGAAGAGGTCTTCCGGGATAAATTTCACAATAACATTCCAATCTCTCTAAGCCATTGGATCCCCTCATCTACATTATACCAGGGCAGTTCTGACATCTCAAGCTCAAGTAATGCCAGCCACCTTTTGATCCATGTTTCAGCCAATCATCCAAACAAACTGTTAATGCCCTTTCTAACCCCTCGAGCTACAACATTGAATGCAGAATCTCTGCTTAGTGGGTCCAATCAATAAATCTAGCTTGATCCAACTTTATATTCCTTTCACCATTATCCCACACTCTTAATATCCATTTTCACATATATTCTCCTAATTTCTGAATATATAGATTAGAAAACTCTTGCAGTTCTTTTGGAGTACGGATCACATGTTGTACTTTACCTTTTGGGGCCTTTTGGGGCTTTAGTCTAGTTATAGGTCTTGAAGAAAAGAGGGGTGATAGGGGTGGTCATGAAAAGAATTAGAAGGTTATAGGGTTAGCAGACATTGAAGGGTTAATTTTGTTAGGTGGAGGTTGGATGGCAGAATCCTCTGGACAGATTGGAGGCTGGGAAGCTGTTTCCTCAAGGCAAGTTGGATGTCAGGAAGCTCTTTCCTTAGGGCAGTCCATTGCAGGTCTAGATAGCAGAGGCTCAGCAGATTCCAGGGAGTCTATCTCCCCATCACCATCATTATCAAACCATTTATCCCCTTCCCACATTTAAGGATCTCATTCTTTTTCAGTAAAAAGCCTTACTTTAACAGCAGACCCCTGCAAGGTTGAGACTTTAGTTTACATTGTAAATCTGCTACTCACACAGTGAGGCTCAAGTTTTCAGAGATCTCAAGTCTGCAACCATAGGAAATAATATTTTCTTTCAAAGCAAACATGGAAACTTTTTACATTGTTCATAGGGTGCTTAAGTTGCAAATTTGAAGTATTCTGCTCATCCCTTTCTCTCATCACTGCATCCAACAATCTAACAGCAACCAGCCAATGTCATTATACCTCTTAATTCTACAAAACTCTGTAAATGTGTCAAAAATGCTCTCACCTTTGTCTCTAAGTGTACAATTAGCAGAATCTAATGTGATATTTTGAGTATCTCTCTTGCCAACTCACCCCATGGGCTGTCAGTGCCATCTCGATTATTGGAAACAGAGTCATCAGTGCCATTGAGTCTAATCAGAGTAGAAAACTGTAAAAGTAGAAAATAGTAAAAACAAATAATAAAAATAAAAAAAAAAATTTTAAGATTCTGTTTCTCAAGAACCACTCCTGGTACCAAGCTATGCTAGTCCAGGTTCTTTAGTGATACAGAACCAATAGGAGATGCCTGTAAATATGAGATTTATAAAGGTGTCCCTAAAAAAAATTAAAAATTTAAAAAAATAAAAAAATAAAAAATATATATATAAAGGTGTCCCACTCAACCATGAGGATGGAAGAATCCAAAATCTGCAGAGTAGGCTGTGAAGCTGGAAGCTCTGATGAAGGGTCTAGACGAATTCCACAGGAGAGGCTTGCTGGCTGAAGAAGCAGTGTAAAAGTCTTTCTTGCAACTTAAAAGTCTTCAGCTGATTGGATTATCTTGTTGGTGGAAGACATGCCTTAGTTTATCGCAGATGTAATCAACCACAGATGCAATCAACTGACTGATGATCTAATACACCAGTCTTCCTGCTTATCAACCAGCCATGAAATATCCCTGCAGCAATGGTCAGGCTTGCACTTGCCTCACCAGACAACTAGGCATCATCACTTGGCCAAGTTGATACCAGAACCTAACCATCATACATTGCTAAAAGAAATAAAGAAAACCTAAACAAATGGAAATATATTCTGAATTCATGGATTGGGGGACTAAATATCATTAAGTTGTCAATACACCCAAAGCAATTTATAGATTCAATGCAATCCCAATCAAAGCTGCAACAAATTTCTTTGCAGAAATGGAAAAGCCTATCATCAAATTTATATGGAAGGATAAGTTGTCCTGAACAGCTAAAACAATGTTGAAAAAGAGAAATGAAGTTGGAGGACTCACACTTCCCAAACTTAAAACTTATTGCAAAGCCACTGTAATCAAAACAGAATGGTACTGGCATAGGACAGACATATTGACCAATGGACCAGAATTGAGACTTCAGGAATCAACCCTCACATTTATGGCCAACTAATTTGTGACAAGGTGGCAAGGACTACTCAATTAGGAAAGAGTAGTCTCTCCAACAAATATGCTGACAAAACTGGATCTCCATTTGCAAAACAAAGGAGATCCCTACCTCACACCATATACAAAAAATCAATTCAAAATGGATCAAATACCTAAATATAAGAGCTAGAACTATCAAAGTTCTAGAAGAAATTGAAGGAAAATATCTTCAGAAACTGTGTCAAGCAATGGTTTCTTTGATTTGACACCCAGAGCATAAGCAACAAAAGAAAAAATAAATTAATGGAACTTATCAAAATTAAAAATGGACTTTATTATGAAAGCAAAATAATGGTTTACACATTTGGAATAAATATTTTGAAACCACATGTTTATTAAAGGATTAATATACAGCATATATGTAAGAATCCTTCAACTTAACAACAAAAAGACAAAAAATAAAACCTCAATTTAAAAATTGATGAAAGATTTGAACAGGTATTTTTCCAAAGAAGGTATACAAATGGCCAGAAAGCACACAAAAAGATATTCAACATGGTTAGCCATCAGGGAAATGCAAATTAAAACCATAAGGAGATAGCATTTCACATCCATTAGAATGGCTGCTATTTAAAAAAAAAAAGGAAAATAAGTGTTGGAGAGGATGTGGAGAAATCCATTCATTGCTGGTGGGAATACAAAATGGTACAGCAACTATGGAAGACAATTTGGCAGTTCCTCAGAGACCTAAGTATTGAACTACTCTATGACCTGGCAATCCCATTACTAGATATACACCCAAAAAGAATTTAAAGCAGGGACTTGAACAGATATTTACACACCAATGTTCATATTGGCATTATTCACAATTGCCAAAAGATGTAGACAACCCATGTGTCCATCAACCAATGAATGGATATACAAAATGTGGTATATACATATAATGGAATATTATTCAGTCATAAAAAGGAATGAAGTCCTGATGCATGCAATAACATGAATGAAACCTGAAGACATCATGTTGAATGAAATAAGCCAGACACAAAAGGAAAATTATTGTATGTCTCAATGTTTTGAAAAACATTAGAATAAGCAAACTCATACAGTCAGAATCTAGAATATAGTTTAACAGGGGAAGGGGTAGAAATAGGAAATGTGAAATTAAACCTTAAAATGTACAAGTTTCCTATTTGGATAAGGACATTTGAAGAACCCTGATCTGGTCTTTGCTAAAAGTACTTAGAGTGTATCACAGAGAACTTGGTTGGCCCACGCCCTCCATGAGGCCTGAATGGGCGCCTATGTGATAGCTTGGTTTGTATACCCAGAGATGCTGCAGTTTCAAGGATGAAGACCCAGTCAAGCAACAGACAGTTCATTTGGTGGTGTAGACGCTGAAGAGTATTCTGGAGAAAACCTGGGTTGCAGCCACAGGGTTGGCTGTTTTGTTCTTTTCAAATCCAAGAGCAAGAGCTGATAGGAAAGGGGAGGAGCTAAACTGTCCCATCACCCCAGACCTCCTCTCTCCTGTGCAAACCCAAGAGTGGCAGATGAGAATCACTCTTCCCAACCTGGGCTTGAGAAATGAGGAGAGTAAGACTTCAGATTGCCAGAAAAGCAGCCCCTCCAACTTTCTGGGATGACCAACTCATCCTGGTTTGCCCAAGACTTTCCCAGTTCTTGTATTTCAGAAACCCCTTAGTCTTGGACAAAGCAAGACTCCTGATCACTCTAAATGTCCCAGAGAGAACTCCGGGCCCTAAATCAGAAATCCCAGCCTACTTAATGATGTGGCTAGAATAATTCCCACAGTTCCGAGGTTTGAAAAGTTAATTAATAGAAGGAATCCGAGGTGCACCTGAGTCCTTGCTCTGGCCACTACCTCCACTATGCCTCTTTTTCTGCTCCCTGCACCTCTTATATGCCATGATCTCTGTCTGGGTGCCCTGCCTCATTCCTCTGGCCTCCTTTAATCATCAGCCAACTCCAGTACAAACACCAAAATTTGGCTCCTCTATATTTAACCTCGCTAAGCCTTCACTTTTCCATCTTTAAAATGGGTTTAATAATGATGCCCTGCCTCATAAAAGGACTATGGGATTAGATTAATTGAGATAGTATATCTATCACTCAGCATGGTGGATCCTCAATAAATGTTCTATGAATAAATGCGTGAATACATAGAGTTAAAAAATTAAATTCAGAACCAAGAGCCAGGCCATATAGGTGATGCACCGTTCTTTTTTACTTTACCGCACCTACTGCTATCTCTCCCTAGACGCCTGGCATTCTTTATCACAGGTGCTCTTCACCTTCCCAGTGCAATGGACTCCTATGGCAGGCTGGTCCTATGGACCCCATCTCTCTGAGTTATATTTTTAAATGAATACAATAGAGTAATAGTATTACAAAGGAAGCTAACTATATTGGAATCCCTATTAAAATATAAAGTATCCTTTGTGACAGCAATATATATGCTTTATTTTAACATATTAAATAAAATCTAGTGGCAGGTCTAATAATGATTGTAATTTTGCAGCAATGATGAACTTAAATGATACACTGAGATATCTGCAAAAAGAATAATTGGGTAGAAAACTATCCATGAGTTCTCTTGCTGACAGGTCCTGCTGATGTCACTGTGGCCTGTTGCTTATGTTTCTAATCGAAGGATGTGGGGAGGGGAGGGGGTCTGTGTGGCTGGACAAGAGAGGAGCTGCTGGGGCCAGGCCTGTGGGCCTTCTAGTGGGCAGTGGGGCCCACCTTGCAGGCTGCAGGCCTTTGTGCAACTTTGGGCTTGGGCTTCATCCTGGGGGTGATAAGTGGCTAATGGAGGTTGTTGACCAAGAGTGTAACATGGTTTAATTCAGGTTTAAAACAAAATTGAATTGTTTTGGTTTTAAGCAAGTGGGGGAGTAATGGAAAGGACACCAGTTAAGGGTTGAGCAGAAATTATTTCAAACTTGGTATTGTGGGCTGGCATGGCACTCCCTCTGAAACAAATCCCCCAACCCACAGCCTCTACCAACAACCCCTAAAAGAACGCTGAAAATCATCAAAATCAGTTTCCCTCAGTTTCTGGCTATGGTCAGCTGCCTCAAAGCCACTTGAGTGTGTGTGTGTGTGTATAGGGTCTGTGTGTGGTGTGTGTATGAGCATGTGTGTGGGTGTGTGGAGTGTATGGATATGTGATATATATATATATATATATATGAGTATGTGTGTGTCTGGTGTGTGTGTGTGTGTGTGTGTGTGTATGTCTGCTGAGTGTGTATATGGTATATGTGTGTGTGGCATGTGTGATACATATGTGTATGTGTGAGTATAAGTATATGCATGAGCATATGTGTGTGTGCACATGCTTATGTGGTGTGTGTGTGTCTCTGTTGGAGTGAGAGTTGGATGGTTTCCAGCTTCTCCCCCTCATCCCTTCAAGGTCAAATATTCTGCTAAGAGAGACCTGAAATCATGTGTGAGAGAGAAAACAGCCCACAGTTTCCTGAGAAAACTCCTCTGTCTCTAGAAAACATATGGAGGAGTAAGTGCTGGGTGTGGAGAGAAAACCAGCACTGCATTGAGTCACTGTATGATCTCCAGCCAGATAATTTATGCTCCCTCTGTTTCTTCATGTATAAAATGGGGGAAAATAATCATTCCTTTTCTACCACTTCTTGGGTGGCTAAAATGGAATAGGGAGAACGCATTTTTGGAATGTAAGAGTTAAGAGTTTCCTTTAAGGGGTGGGCCACAGTGGCTCAGCAGGCAGAGTTCTCCCCTGCCATGCCAGAGACCTGGGTTCATTTCCTGGTGCCTGCCAATGAAAAGAAAAGACTTCCCTTTAAGGATCACAATAATGAAAAAGGCCTCTGACCACGTTATAACAGCTCATATTTACTGAGTGCCTGCTTAGGGCCAGGCAACTTTATTATCCTTTCCTAATTCTCACATTGCAGATAAGAAAAAGGTGGTCCAGAGGGGTTAGTAATGTCCCCATGGTCACAGAGCTAGTTAGGGGCAGAACTGGAGTCCAGGAGACACCAGACTGTCAGCCAACAGCTTAGTGATCTCACGATTGGTACTCCACATAAAATACAAACCTGTGGCATTTACCTTTTCCACACTCTGCTAAAAGAAAAGAGGTTCTAAAGTACCAGGCACATATTTGCGGAAAATAAAAACTTAATAGACCGTGATCTTGGAAGAATAAGTAACTTCCAAACAGAAAATACATTCTCATCTTCAAGTGACTGCTGGAGTTAAGAATCGAAAGTGGATGGTATAGCCAATGTCCACTGAACTGCAAGGATAAAAATACAAGGAATGTGAGACAATTGTAGGTTTATTGAGAGGAAATATGTGAACAGTTAGACCTAGATAAATCTTAGGTAAATAGTCAATCAGCTAGCAGCTATTACGTACCTACTAAATGCTTAAATTAGTTGCAAACCACCAATTCCTTTTAAGCAGATGCCACTTTTACATTTCACTTCTTACAGAGTGCTTGCACAGAGAAATGGGCACAGAGGTAACACTTCCTACCATTCATTCACTCCTTCAAGCTATCATGCCTCAGTGTGAACTGCAGAATAATTGCCTCCTGTTGCTTGATACGAATTATATGTAGGCAGGAAAAAACATAAAAATGCCTCAGTAACTACTGAGTTACATTTTTCACAGGGCTGTGGGGGAGCTGGCAACAGGGAGAAAGGATGCATTTTCGAAAGGATAAAGCCCCCTTATTAGAGTATTACACAAAATTCCTGCTGCTACAGTTTCCTCCAGGAAAACTCCAGGCACAGCAAGTCCCGGTACGTGTAAGACAATGAATACATTCTGAAGCTCTGTTTTCAAAGCCAGGAACAAGCTTCAGGAGTGCAAGCAAATGTCACCATAAAGTCTGGGGAGCTGGAGGTGTCCCGGAGACCACACTGATTCAGTTTTATCTGCATTATTGTTTTACGGCACACCCTGCTCGCCACAGAGTATGGAAGGCGGAAGCAGGCAAGGGAATGCATTCTGCTAGACACTTAAGCTCCTAAAAGCCATTTGACTCTACCTGACGGAGAGCATTAACGTATATTACGTTAGGAACGTGTATTACGTTTTTCCATCTGTGCGCGTGAAGCAGGGACGCTCACGCTGGTCCTTTAGTGTTCCATTAGCGAAGATGGAGCTACGCGGGGGCCCAGCTTATTTTGGTAGGATCGGCACTATTGAAATTTGGGACCAGATCATTCTTTGTGGTGGAGGATTGTCCCACGGGTTGTATAATGTTTAGCAGCATCCCTGACCTCTTCCCACTAGATGCTACTAACACCCTCCACTCCACCCCCAAGTTGCAACAATCAAAAACGTCTCCAAACGAAATTACCAAATGCACCCCTAGGGTTTTCCAGGGTTAAAGAGAGAAAAATCAAGGAGCCCTAATTAAATTTGAATTACAGATAAGCAATGAATAACTTTTCAGAATAGCTATGTCCCAAATATTGTAATGGGATATCGCCAAATAGTTTTCTGGCAACCATACCTGGGGGATAAAATCACTTCTGCTTGAGAACCACTGGTCTAGGTGAACATCTCTCCAGGACTTTCCTGTTTTGAGCATTGAAACTCCAGCATCCCAGGAAACCCTTTAGTCCCAGGCAAAGTAGGATGGTTGATAATCCAAAGGATCCACCCTCAATTGTTTGGGCTGGTTTCAGACTTCAGGCTCCCCACAGACTCACAACAGCCCTTTGGAGACACCAGCGCTTTGACTGGATGGAGCAGGTTTGCTGTGAGATTGACTGACAGGGCTCTCCATAGGGACTTCTAAATGGCCCTATTTTTGCTGAATTGTTGATTCATAAACACAACCAAACATTACCCATAATGGCTCCAACCAGCCTTCAAAGTGGCCTATTGATTTTGACGGCCTCAGAGTAGATTATTCTTCCCAGAAGAAAACATCCATATCCCAGATATTTCATTTTAAATAATCCAACACCCAGAGTTAATAGGACTTCCCCACCAGCTATTGAGACTTTAAGTATGTTTTGTATATAAGTATAAATCCTCCAGATGGATTTTTTTGTAGGTTGTTGTTGCCTTAATTCAGAATTGTATTGACTGACCTCCCCCAGCCTCCCCGGCTGTTACTAGGCAACACAGACTCCACACACACACACACACACACACACACACACACACACACACACCTGTCATTTTATATTGGGTAAGAGAGCAATGTGATGGGGGGTGGGTTGCAGAAAATTTTTCTGTACTAATGCATCAATTGCTACCCCTGGTAATATTCAGCCCAGCAAGGCCCCAAACCCCACTCTTCACAATTTTGTTTTCACTGAACTATGGACTTTAGGTAATATAAAAATGAAATTCTTCTTGGGTTGCTCCAGCCAATGAGGTCTCCAGTCACTAATAGCCAGCTTTACAACTGTGTTAGTTCGTGTTATATGGGGGTGAAACTAAAGTGTTCTGCATTTGGAAATAAGGTTATCTCCTAAAACGTAAATTGAAAACGTCACATGGTGGCTGTGGCTAATTTAGTGAAGATGCTATTGAGAAGGTGGGACACCCGTTCTTCCCATCAGGGCTCTGGAATGGTGTCCGAGAGGCGGTATGCAACGTGATTGCAGAGGTGAGCTGGAGCCTGGCCAAGTTTGTGCTCATTTCTTCCCACTGAGAGCTTGAAATCAGCCTTGGTGGAGGTATTTACACATGAAACTTGGATATTTTTTTCCTAGAAGGCCTTTTGTTAAACATTGGCTGGTATACCATTGAACACAAGTATAATTAGTACCTAAAGACTTGGCCAGTTAAGGTATACTATATCTGGAGAAGGACTGCATAAACAGCCCAGCGCATCCAACAGGAGTCCCCAGGAGTCACATCTACAGGTTTGAGGCTCAGTTAGCCAAAGTGAGCATACTGGTGACTTAGACTAGGAACAAGGTGAGAAACTGAATGTATAAATGGGAGTGGTGCAATGGTGGCTCAGTGGCAGAATTCTCACCTGCCATGCCGGAGACCTGGGTTCAATTCCTGGGGCTTGCACATGCAAAAAAAAAAAATAAAATAAAGAAAAGCAAGTGGTAATGACCAGGGAACTCTGACCCACTGTCAGCAGTAAGAAAACCAGGAAAGACTGGCCCACTACCTGCAATAACTGGCCATTATCTACAGCAACCCTGTAATAATCCACACTAAATTGCTAGGCCTTGATCAACAAGTTATAGCTTCCCTACATTTTGCCCTTGCTTCTACTTTTAGGACCAACTGAAGAAAGGCAAATATGCTCCCTAACCAATCACATAGGATGTCCCACATCTTGTCAGTCCACCTCCAGCTTCCCCAGACCAACAGGTTTCCATCAGGGCACACTGATGTCTTCCCTTTTGATCACCATAAAGCTTTCCTGCTCTTCTGCCTGCCTTTGAGTTTCTGCCAAAAGCAAGTGATAGTGGCTGACTCCTTTACTATAGCAATCTCTGAATAAATAGCCTCTCATCAAAGGCAAAAGTAGGGAGATTGGGCATTCCTATTTAGGAGAAGGCAGGTGAGTAGTCACATGAATAATAATGGCAAAGTATACATAGCCTGGGGTGGGGGGTCAGGTACTGCTCTAGGCGTGCTACATAAATTAACTCACTTAATCATTACAACCACTTCATGAGCAAGTATATCATGTGTTTTCAGTGCCCTGTCATGGCCCTTTGTCCCACCCCTGATTTCAGTCCAGCTGCCTGGGGAGTTTGCTCCCTGGACAGAGCCCCACATTAGGCACGTGTTCCTCTCTGCTTCACAGACTGATTGACTCTGCAGAAGCTGTCTTGCTCCTTCTGTAAGGGTAGCTCCTTTCCACCAAGGGCAACTTTCCACCAAGAGTGGATGGGAGCTATTGGTAAATGTTTCTACTTTCCTTCCTTCTGAAGGACAGCCCCAGGGGTTTTCCACATTTCTCAGAGGTGCTGGTGCACCTGCCAGGTGGGGCACAACCCTCATGTTGGTGTTTTCCTCCTTTCCCACTCATTCTCCCTGCAACCTCACTCATGCTTCCTGGAATCACCTCCCTATCTCCCTCCCAGTCTTTGTCTCAAATCTGCTTTCAGGGAGGTCCAAACCAAGACAGATAAATACTACTATAACTAACCCATTTTACAGATAAACAGTGCAAAGTGAATATGTGTGACTGAATTCATGAATGTAAGGCCAGAGTGAGAGAAGAATGATTCAAACAAATATCAAAAAGGAAAGCAGGGTCCTTAAAGGAGAGCAGAAGAGGGAGGCTGTTTGGAGCACCTGAGCCTGAAGGCAGATGGGGTGGGTGCTACTGACACCATGATGCTAATTATCTTTGTGAGCCCTGGTACAGGAAATGCGCTGAGCTTGTGGGAATAAGTAAACTTGCTGTCCCACCGAAATATGAGGCTATGGGAGGGCCCAGGTAGCCTTGCCGTAGGTCTGATCTCACTGAGTATAGCAGAAGGGAGCTAATCCTCTTCTCACCACCCAGAGCATAGTCAGTTTCTCCTGGTACCTGGAGGGCTGAGCATCAGTGGCCATAGTGATCTGCAGAGATGTGTTCCTATGGGGGGCCTGGTGATTCCAGGCTTGACTGGCAGTTGTGGCAAAGGCAAGGGAGGAGGGGGACCCTCTGGTCCTGAGCAGCAGGTGAATCAGACTGGGAGGTGGAGTAGCACATTTCCAATGTGGTCAAGAGCAGCAGCAGGCAAATCTCCATCCATTGGAGGCCAGGACAGTAGCACCACCATGCTACTAGCATGGCCAGCAGCCTCCACCACAGGCCTTGGCTCAGCAGAAGGTGATGACAACACGGTGGCTCGTAATGATCCACTCCGATTCGTGAGTGCATGGAAGCCATTCTTAGAAACTCCCAGAAATACATAGAGATGGGATTCACAAGAAGACTGGAGTTCCTGTTAACAGTTCATGTGACACAATTTGTCCCCATGAATGGTAAGCCTAGGGACAGCCAAGTTTAACTTAACAAATAGTTTTAACAGTTCCTCATGCCAGCCTCGGAGATGGGAGGGTGGCACAGGAGTTAAGACCACACTTCTTGTAGACAGACAGCCTCTGCTGGAATCTCAGCTCTGCCTCCTACTAGGTGTGTGCCATGGGCACGTCTACAACACAGCCTTTCCTTTGTAGATGGGTATAACGTTACTGCGTGGGAAGTTTGTCATGAGGATTAGATGAGATGCTGCATTTAGTATACTCGGCACATAGAATAATTGCCCTCTATCGGTTAGAAGTTTCTTCACCAGAACCCCTTCTTCCATGTGATTCTGGATGTTGCTCCAGATTGCTTATCCTCCATCCCAGCCTTCTGCTCTCCCACTGACTCTCCAGTCACTCAGCGCCCTTTCCATCAACCCCTATTCTGCTTCCCTCTACCAGGGCTGGCTTCTGAAGCTCTGCACTAACAACCATGACTAATACAGCTCCATTGCCATGTAGCTGAGCCACAGCCTGGAGCTCACAGTGCCTCTATTAGCAAGTGTCTCCAGGGTCTACCAGTAAGCCTACATTTCTTATTCTGGGACCAGGGCAAGCCACGACTTTATGAGGCCCTCATGGCTTTTTGTCTGCATTACTGAGATAAGTTTCCCCTCAGCCCAGCCTCCACACTACAGTCAGAGTGATGCTTATAAAACACAGATCAGGACCTGTTTCCTTTCATTGGCTCTTCAGAATTTTCAAAACACTAAGGACAGCTCTACCAGTAGCACGTGGA
Organism: Tamandua tetradactyla; assembly: GCF_023851605.1. Classification (NCBI taxonomy): domain Eukaryota; kingdom Metazoa; phylum Chordata; class Mammalia; order Pilosa; family Myrmecophagidae; genus Tamandua; species Tamandua tetradactyla. Next base: position 46,254,191 of record NC_135341.1, on the reverse strand, counting down.
GATAGGATGTCCAACAGGAAGTTCTCTGCACCAGACATGGGTCCCTGGGCTTCTTGCTTTGGAAATGCAGCAGTCAGCATTGTGGGAAGGTGAAGAGCTTTCCCAAGGACAACACTTCCAAACCTGTTTACCTCACTGCCTTCCTGGGCTACAAGGCCAGCATGACCTGGATCCAAGGGAAACAAGAAGGAAGTTGCGGAGGCAGTGACCATCATGGAAATGCCACCCATGGTGGTTGCAGGCATTGCAGACTATGTGGAAACCACTCACAGCCTCCGTACCTTCAAGTCCATCTTTGTTGAGCATTTCAGTGATGAGTGCAAAAGGCGCTTCTACAAGAACTGGCATAAATCTAAGAAGAAGGCCTTCACCAAGTACTGCAAAAAGTGGCAGGATGATAATGGCAAGAAGCAGCTGGAGAAGGACTTCAGCAGCATGAAGAAGTATTGCCAGGTCATCTGTGTCATCGTTTACACCCAGATGTACCTGCTTCCTCTGTGCCAGAAGGCCTACCTGATGGAGATCTAGGTAAATGAAGGCCCTGTGGTTGAGAAACTGTACTTGGCCCATGAGGGGCTGGAGTAGTAGGTGCCTGTGAGCCAAATATTCAGGCAAGATGAGATGATTGATGTTTTTGGGGTGACTAAGGGCAAAGGCTACAAAGGTGTCATCAACTACTGGTACACTAAAAAGCTGCCTTGCAAGACCCACCAAGGGCTATGCATGGTTGCCTGTTTTGGGGCATGGCATCCTGCCTGTGTGGTCTTTTCTGTGGCTCAGGCTAGACAGAAAGGCTACCACCACTGCACTGAGTTCAACAAGAAGATCTACAACACTGGCCAGGGCTACCTCATCAAGGATGGCAAACCAATCAAAAACAATGCCTCCATCTATTACAACCTGTCTGACAAGAGCGTCAACCCTCTGGGTGGTTTTGCCCATTACAGTAAGGTGACCAATGACTTTGTCATGCTAAAAGGCTATGTGGTAGGGAGCAAGAAGCAGTGCTCACCCTCTGCAAGTCCTTGCTGGTCCAGACCAAACATGTTACTCGAAGAAGATTGACCTCAAGTTCATCAATACTACCTCCAAGTTTGTCCATGACTGCTTCCGCACCATGGAGGAGAAGAAAGTGTTCTTGGGACCACTTAAGAAAGACTGAATTGCAAAGGAAGAAGGAGATTAATGTTAGAAACAGATTGTACAACTGGTGGGGTCTCAATAAAAAACATTCCCCCCATCTCCCCCAAAAAAACACTAATGACGCCTATTATATCTGCAGTTTGTTCTGACAACCTCTCAGTCATATATCTCTCACCCTCACCCAGCTTCCACCCCAGCACCCAAACACCCACTTATACAGACACACCCTGCCCCACTGCTCATATTTTGCTGGACAAGCCACGCACAAAGGTCTACTCACCTTTCTTCCATCTAGACTTCATTCACAGATCAAATCCTCTAGGAAGCCTTCTCTCCCCCCATCTGGATTAGGCACTGGAGTCTCCAGGGCATACACTGCTTGTCAAATATTTCAAACTGCAAGATAACAGTTTATGTCCATGTGGGTCTACCCTGTGATTCCTTAGTGATGAGGGTTGTGCCCTTCATATCTGTATCCCCAGCTCCTGGAGTGGGGTAAGAGTTGGTTAACACCAGCTGAATTAATGAAGAAAGAATTGTTGTGATGAGATTCCCTTCGTCTCCGAGAGCCTCTTCACACCACTGTAGTGCCGAGTGGTTCCTGGTGAGCACGTATTGTCCATCTCTGGGTGTCAAGGCCCAGGGTCATGTGTCCAGTGAGTGTCTGTAGAATTGTTTTAACCTGAGTCAACAAGGTTAGCTGGAAGCCTGTGTTGCCTTGTACTTACCATGCTGCAGAACTGTTGAAAGCCGGTCCAAGCACCTTTGGGCATTGTCCTCCTCCTTATTATTCCCAGGGCAAGTGAGTGTCCCTGCTATCTCCTGCCCATAAAGCCTCCTTTGCTCATGAACCTGCGACTGTCTGAACATTTGCAACGCAAGAAAGTGGTACCAAACTCTACTGGAGTGCCTGAGAGAGACCAGGTGTGTGACAGATCTGGAGGGGGGACAGGTGCAGACAGCCCCAGACCAGGGAGTCCAAACACTGAGCCCACTTCCCGACTTGGCCGGATCCAGGTAACCCAGTTCTTTTCCTGAGGTTCCCTGGATATGCCAAAGGCTCTTCCAAGATATATCCAGCTCTACCATCCCCAAGGAAATCAGGTTAAAACTACAAAAGGAGGCACCAAAGGACTCCACACAGCAACCTGCAGGGAAATATACAGAAGAGGCAGGTGTAGACATGTGCTTATAGCTGCACCCCAGGGCTTTTAGTTTTAAGTAGCTTTGGACAAAACAATCTACTTCTGTCTTCACAGGCCCCCTTACCCACATCCTGAGTCACATGTAATGTAGCTTGGTGGTCCCCAAAAGCATTATCCAGGAACAGTTCTGTTTCCAGTCTCGTCTATAGGCAGTGAAGTGAGAACATGTGCCCTGGAAGTAGGCAGACTTATGCCCCCCATATGCCAAGTTACCCTCAGTCTCAGCTCATTCATCTATAAAATGAGACCAATAAAATATTTTTTGCAAAGTCAGTTAGGGGATGACCATGCTAGATTTCCAAAAGGCATCCCATAAATCCATAAATGTCAGGCTTTTTCCTTTCTTGACTCTGGCCCTGGCAGCCCAACAGCCTGAATCCCATGGTGTTGAGGATAATGTCCAGCAGTGGCCTGGAAGGGTTAGCAATAATAGATAAGAGAAGATGGAGAGAGGAGCCCCTGGGCAGAGAGGATGCCAGGGATGGGAAATGACTGAGCTGTTTTTAACAGCAGAGGATGATTATCTGAAGCTTGGAGGAGTGGTCCCTGGGCCACGGCTGTCATAAAGCATCAGGAAACCATCAATCCACATCAAAGCCTTCAATTCCTTAGTCTCTGAATGTTTAAATCATAAACATAGTCAATGCTGGGCTCTGGGGGGTTATAGCAGCTACTGAGGGAAACCACAAACAAAACAGGTTGTGGGCCGACTCCTGTGGATGGCCTATGATGGCCCGCTGCCTGAGGAATTCAACGGTTTTCTGGGTCTCAGGAGCCAAATCTATCCGCTGACTAGTGACAGCTCCATTTCTTGAGTGATTTGCATAAGAAGGCCAAGGACTTCAACCAGAACCCAGTGACCCAGGAAGAAGTTTAACTGAATTTCCACCTTAGGTTAGATTCCAGAGGCAGAGCTTGCCAGCTCATAATGCTTTACATTCCTGAACAATGCTTGATATTTCTAAAATGCTTTATAGCCTGCGAAGGTTTGGGCACACACTATATCACCTAAACCCTACAAAAGCATTCTGTGAGGTTGGCAGAGCAAGGAGGATTTTTCTTATTTGAAAAAGCAGAAAACAAAGACTCACAGAGAATAAGTGGTATGTGCCTGGCCATGCAAATAAATAAATAAATAAAGGCCACACAGCTCACAGCTCTCAAAACCTGGGGCTTCAACCCCAGTCTCATCAAAACTCCAAGACTAGATCTATCCATTCTCTGTGCTCCTGTTTAAAATTTCTGCCACTGTGTCTCTCTCTCCTCCAAATCCTTAAATACTCCTGCTTCTCTGATACCCTGCATATGTAATTATCAGAGCCTTCAACCAATTTGCTTATCAGTCCCCAAACCTAGACTGATCTTATCTTGCTCATCTTTAAAGATGAGCTCAGTGTCTCGTTTGATCCTGTTTTCCAAACGAATTCCATCTCCTAGAAGTAATGGTAGATGTATCTGGAGAATGAGCAAGGATGAACCATGCACAGCCTCTAATGCCAGGCAAAGGAAATTGTACTTAATCTTATAGTCTGGGGATGCATTAAAGGGTCTTACGTGGGACTGTAGCATAATTAAATTTGCTTTATAGAATCTGTTTGGATCTGTGTGGAAGATAGCAGAAAGGAGTCTCCCATCCTTGTTTTAAAATGTCATAGCATCTTAACCATGAGAGAGGTTTTTCTGAGAAAGTTGTATTATTGCAGAGGAGCTTGCGGAGGGGAAGGAGGTTAGATCCAGAATTTGGCCCAAATTCCCTAATCTAGAACTCAAGATTATCCATGAATATCACTTCCCCAGCCCCTCAACCTGACTTACTACTACTTCTTGTCTTGTACTCCAGTCATTTCAAGCTACAGTACCTACAATTCCTAAAAAGGCCTTGCTAATTCCAACCACCATGCATTTTCCCATGCAAGTTTTTCTGCCTGAAATGCCTTCCATTCTCATCTCCTTGGGAAATTCCTATTCATTGCTAGTGTCTAGGGCAAACTCTACGTCTTTCTGTACTTACTCCCGCTCCTTAAAGGAAGTGATGAACTTAGGTCATTTCAAGGACATTTTTGAGAGAAGGGGACTAAAGTTGGAGCTTTTGGTATAACCAAGTGAGGTCAATGCTGTAAGCTTTCCAGAAGGTCAGTGGCAGGGACCAGCTGCTTCTTCGTCCAGAGTTTAACTGGAGATTGTTCAGCACACAATGAAATGAAACAGAAGCTTGAGCAAGTTTCTCTAGAAGTCAGTCTGTGAAAACACATATCTGGGTAACTTAGGATGCCCTCAGTTCTCTCAGGTGGGAACCAGATTTTTGCCTGGAAATGTGTGGTATTTCTATCACTTTTTTTCTCCTTATTTTTTCTGCAAAATCCTTTTGGCTTGCTTCAACATTTCACCTTTCAGAAAATGTCCAGAGCATCTGAATTAGGATGACAATCACCATTAGATATAAGGACTTCTCCCCAAATTTAAAAAGTTTCAGAAAACTTTCTTTTCTTTTCTCTTTTCTTCTTCCTCTTCTCCTTCTTCTCCCTCTCCTTCTTCTGTCTCTCTTTGCTTAACCCATGGATTGTTTCATTACGTTTAGAATTAAGGCAGACATTTAAACAGTGTCAGAAGAGGCCGAATGTTGTCAGTAGACATGGCCCATGAGAAATAGCTCCCTCACTTCTCAAAATGCACGGCAACCAATAATGCCATTGAGCCCAACCATTACAATTTCTACTCTCAAGCCATGGTGAGAGCCTTATCCACAGGTGCCCATATGGGGAATTAATATAGTCTTCTCCCATGAACTCTGAATTCTTCAGAAATGTATCACTTCTGGATTTGCTGAATTACTTTTCTTGCTGCTGATGACCATTCATGAAAAATCAAAGACACCACTGCAAAGTTTCAGATAATCTGGAATCTGGAATTGAACACAGGAGTTTATTACTCATCTGTGCCCCAACCAGGTCTTAGAAACTGCTCCACAAAAATTGGTGAAATGCAGGGAGGCAGACATTTTTTAAAGCATCTATTGTATGCCAGAGAAGGCATCAATTGTATTTCATCTAGTTCTCCAGTCATTTGTGAGATAGACACCATTAGTTTCCCTTTATTTGAGATAAGAAAACTGAGGTCAAGGGGGTTAAGTGATTTTTTCCAGGTTCACAACAATGGCGATTGGCACATTTTCAAACCCAGATCTGTCTGATTCTTGAATGAACTTGGAATCTACTGAGGGTCACAAGAACTTGAGAATTCAGTGGGGCATCTCTGGAAGACTGAAAGCATAGGCAGGCAGAGAGGGAAAGGAGGTGAAAGCAGCAAAGAGAAGGAGACAAGATGAAAAGGAGAGGTGAAGGAAAAGAAGGGAGAAAACAAAGGGCCCACAGTATAGTGTGGAACTATGACCAAAATGATGACCTGCTTGCCTGCCCTCTGCTCTGAGCATGTGCTAGCTGCTGAGGAAGAAACAAACCCCTTCCACATGAAGAGGGTGAACATGCATGGGAAAACATCAAGGCTGTGGTGCTTCTATGCCCATCTCTTCACGCCCCAAGAAGGATGGAGTAGTATCTGGGTGGCAGCTCCCCACACTCATTTCCACCACAACATATTGTATGGTGTATAATCATTTATATGTGGAGACATGCAGGGATTCAGTAGGTTATTAACTTAGGTTATAAGTTGTCACACCTTCAAGCCAATATTTTAAAATACTAGTTCAATATTTATGTAGGGAAGAGAAGATGATACTATGTGGAAGAACAGTAGATCCACCCTCTTTTAACTTACTCAACTGACACACAGAACATTGCACCTATCATGAACACTCTACGAGTTTTCACAAATTGAAAAAAACCTTGTTACCAGTGCCAGATTTTTAAAAGTAATCACAAAGTTATCAGCATCCCAGAATTCCCCTGGTATTCCCTTCCTTGCCTCTACCCAAGGATAACCACTATTTTAACTTACACCAGGTAAGACCAAATTTGCCTAATTTTGTTCTTTAATGAATGCAATCATATAGAGTGTACTCTTCTGTTGTGTCTGACTTCTTTGAATTGATATCAAGTGAGATTCATCTCTGTCATTGTATGTAGTTGTGGATTGTTCATCCTCATTGCCAGTTATATTCCATGGTGTACATACACCACAATTTATTGACCCATCCTACTAGTGTTGAGCACATGGGAAGTTTTCAGTTCTTGCTTCTACAAATAAGGCTGCTATGAATAATCTGGTGCTATCTTTTGGTGAGCATATGCATACTCTTCTGTTGGAAATTATGTAGATAGATAAATAGATAGATACAAATATACATATAGTTACACATATAGGTTTGCCTATAGACACATAGATAAATATGTCATAGACTTAGTAGGCAAAGACAAACAGATATAGAGACAAAGAGAGAATTGCTGGGTTGTGTGGAAGCCATGTGTTTATCATTAGTAGACACTGCCAAACAACCTTCCAAATTGATTGTACCAAGTTCCGCTCCCCTCAGCAGTGTGTGGGAATACCAGTTGCTCTACATTCTCACGAGCACCTAGTATTTTCTATTTCTGTTTGTTTGTTTGTTGTATGCCCCTTAGAAGTCTCACCACACCTACTCCCCTATCCCTGGACCATTTATGTACTGTTTGCCTTCCGGGAATTCTGGGAACTGCAGTTTTCTCCATTTTGATACATTTTATGATGCTTTAGTATCTTTGGCACCTTTGTAGACTGGCATTCTGGTCATGTTTTCCTTACTTGACTTTAGAAAATAAACTCGTAGATGTAGCCAGATTGTGCACAGCTCCCACTGGACTAGCTCTAATGCCCTCCTTTTCTCTGCCTCTCAAGAAAGTGCATCATCATTTAGAATGCCTTCCTCAAAATTTTCTCAGGACATTTCAGTCTTGGAAGTGGCCAGGGCCAGGACTACTGTCTTTACAGGACACCCTAAGAACAGACCAAGATCCATGTGGGCCCAGTCCCCATTTCTCTCTCTGACCCCCTGCCCCATGGATAGGATTGATATGATGTCCCACAGAGCTCCAGGACTCATGTCTGTGGGTTTGTTCAAGGGCAACCTGATTAGCAGAGTTTTCCCACTGATTGGCATAGGATTTCTTTTAAAAGATCGCACAAGTTGAGGTTGCCAGATTTTTGCTGATATGCTGATTTAAGGTGACTCTCACTCACATCTAACACAAGATTAGGATGAGTTTGGGGCTCTGGACTACCAAAACCCTCTGCAAAATTGAACCTTGGACTTGGACCTTGTGCATAGGCCCATGGGTTGGCTCAGGCCCAATCTTGTACTGAACACAGTTTGCTTCTAATTTACAGAAGGCAACCGGGGTGGTAGGAAGCATCTTTTACTCCATTGCCCTGGGTGGTCACCCCAATCCTTCTGCAGGCTGGATGAGGGACAACTATTCCTTGCCCTAATGGAACCACTTTTTTGGTTCCATACATGGGCTCTAGCCTATGTGCTGATTTGGAAAGTAGGGATACAATTTAGAAATGCAGTAATTACAGACTAAAAGTTTTTGAGAGGTTGGAAGACATGTTGTTCAACATTTGCACTATAAAATTCCAACCATTAAATTAACATTGCCAGAAAATGAATTATTGCTTGTTTTTCTTGTATATTCTGGATAAGGTTTGTATTTATAGTCGTGATGGTCAGTTTCATGTGTCAACTTGACTAGGCTATAGTACCTAGCTATTCAATTGCACTGTAATGTAGGTAATACTATATGTAAATAATTTTTTATTTGTATTTTTTATTATTGCTTTTGGGGGGGGGGTGCATGGTCCAGGAGTCAAACCCAGGTCTTCTGCATGGAAGGTGAGCATTCTACCACTGAACCACCCGTGCAACCCACTACATGTGATTTAATATCTACAATCAGTTGACTTTATATAAAGGAAATTATCTTAGATAATCCGGGTGGACTTCACCCAATTGGTTGAAAGGTCTTGGGAACAGAACTGAAGTTTCCCTGAGAAAAACAGAAATTCTGCCTGTGGATGCAGCTTTGGCTTCTGTCCAAGAGTTTCAAGCCTGCTCTTCCTGACTGCCTGCACTACACATTTCAGATGTGCCTAGCCAACACCCACAATCCTATAAGCTACTTCCTTGCAATACATTTTATATATCTAAATGTATGTGTTTATGTATATGTGCATGTATGTAAATGTATATATATGTGCATCTCCTGCTTGTTCTGTTTCTCTGGTAGAAACCTGATTGAGACAGTGGTCATCATCGATGAACCACAGTAACAACTTTTGAGGAAGCCACTGGATGCCATTATTCACAGGTGGCATGATACATGATGCAGCATCATGAGTATGATATAACCAGCAATTAATCCCTGGCATTAGGGAACTACAGAGGCCATAAGATCTAATTTGTTGCAATTCAAAGAGGTTTCATAAAGCCAAGGCACTGTGAGTGCTGCTACATTTTTTGATGGAGGGAGACATGAAATTATTCAGGAGCAGTGCATTTCACAATAAAGAATGAGGACGCAACGGTTCTTAAGACTGAAAAAGAAGAGACAGTGCCTGGATACCACAAAGGATCTTCATGGGTGCTAATTGGACAATAAAAAAAATACATAACTACCTCTTCTCTACTCATTCTAACTCTTCATCAATAAATCACTATGCCTTACCTGGGCCCATGGATTTTCTAATGCACTTCTTAACCAAATTGTTTATACAAACAGGACCTACATAAATATTTTCCCAGATTCACACACCCTGTGGGTTCTCCTGCCGTTCCCTTCTGCACCTGTTTCCCCCTTGAATCTGACTGGTTCTTCCTCAGAGTCCCTTCCAGCTCTAATATTCTCACTCTTTTCCCAAAGAATTCAAAGCATTACTCATCAACAGAACAAATCTCATCCCAGTGGAAGAAGGGTTTTAAATTTGATCTAAAGAAAGTTCTCCCTTCACTTGTTCCCTCAGGACCTCTTGCTCCATTCAGAGAGAAGACTTCACTGTTCTGTTCTCAGATTTCAGATCAAGTCAGAAGATTCCCCTCCACATCCTCCTTAAGACATCTTCTACCTGGGCTCTTAGAAAGGGTAAATAGCTCAAGGCTGAGTGGGGTCTGAGCTAGAGCTCAGCTCACATTTTCACCTCCTTATACAAGTACACTCAGCCTGGTGGCCTTGCAAGCAATCTTGTCTGGTCCTCCTCTGCTGCCTGGAAACAGTCAGGCTGCCTAAACTTGATCTAAAAGCAGCCTATTCTCTGCTGCAAGCTTCCCACACCTGGTGCTTTTACTCACTCTGGCGCAAACACAAATGCATTGATGGGTATGACATGAGAGCACTAGCCAGGGAGCAGATTCTCCAAGTCCTCCTCCCTGTCCTCTGTGAGACTGGGAAGTCCCCTTTTCTCTCTGGACCTAAATTTCTTCATCTATAAAATGAATGACCGGGACTAAATCACTAAGGTTGCCTCCAGCTATCACACGCTACATTTTCTTTTAATAAGAAAAAGATATTTGAAAGGAAAGTACAGAAAAATAATATAACACTCATCATATTCCCACCACTTGGCCCTTTTATTCTATATAGATAGTCTTTACATTTAAGCAATTTATTTATTCTCTTTTTTTGGAAAACGAAGAAATCAAAATATACAAATAGATGTGTATACACAATTATTGATACCTAGAAGGACATCTAAATCAGGAGTCCCAAAATGGCTCACAGGCATGCTTAATTTAGCCAACAGTGTTTTTAGAAATGTGAATGCTAATGCTTTTCAATGGAGCATGTGCTCTCTGGTTCCATTTTACAAGTCTACCACACTTCACTCATAATACTCCCCAGCAGGCCACCAAAGCCATGTGAATCCATGAACATAAATTTAACATGCCTACTGTTTTAATTTTTAAGATGCTAAAACAAATACCATAGAATAGGTTGGCTTACCAACAGAATTTACTGGCTCATGGTTTCAAAGGGTAGAAGGCTTGCTTCTTCCCAGGGTAGGTAGCTTCTGGCTGCCTGGCAATCTTTGGGGTTCCTTGACTTTTCTATCAGATGGCAATCACACAGCCATGTCTTCTCTTTTCTCTTCCTGGTTCTATTGACTTCCAGCTTCTGGTTACTCCTTGAGGCTTCTCTTCCATGCCCAATTTACTTTGCTTATAAAGACTTCAGCCACATTAGACTATGGTCCACCTTTATTCAGTTTGGGCATACCTTAACAACATCTTCAAATGTTCTATTTACAAATGGGCTCACACCCACGGACCAGGAATTGGGACTTAGACATGCCTTTTGAGAGAGTTATGATTCAATCCCCAGTACTACCTGAGAGCAGAAATAATTAGAGTATTTCTCATTCTTTCCCATTCACCTCAACTATTAGCCCAAGAAATGCGACATGGGCAGCAGCGACACCGAGACGTTAGTTCTTCCTGACATGGATAAAACACAAGAAGACCATGGATTGGAACAGACAGAACCAAGTCCCAATTCCAGCTCACCCATTTGCTTCTTCACCCAGAGCCTCCGATTCTTCATTCGCAGGGATGGGAATCACAGCACTTACCTTCCAGGGATTTTGTGGTGATCAGCAAAAGCTTCCAGCGCAGGGGAGCACACAGCGGGAGCTCAATAAATGCTAATTCCCTCTCCCTCATCCTTTTGCAGAGTCAGCTCAAATCTCTCTGCAATTTCTTCTGCAGAGAAGAGGTTTCTAGCGCTCACCCAGGTGGGGCTGCTGTGTGCAATTCCTCAATAAGAAATGTGAAGACCCTGGAGAAGCCGGTTCTGCTGTTTTTGGTATCACACATGTCTGAAGGCAACCACTCCATAACCATAGCAAATGTGGGTAGCAGAGCCCATCAAATGCAAATTGTCCTTACGAAAATGCCTAAGGCAGCTCAGCTTTTGACAGCCTTATTTTTTTCCAATCAAGGCAAAGATTTCTTTAAAAATCACATAACAAGAAAGCTGAAAGAATGCTAGATGCCTGGCCCTAGAACCCACATATATCTATTTTTTGCTTCCTAGGAAAGCCTGGTACACTGTAATTAGTATAATAACATCCTCTCTTCCATAAAGGCCGATGACATAGTTGACCCCCAGTCCCCATCTGGGCACAAGACGTGTGCTGTGGTTTGTTTTGTCAGCTGTGGACTTGGATGATTTATCGTTACTCTCTCATCTAGTTTGGACTAGGACCAAGCATTTGCAGGAGAACTGGGAAAGATGAGTATGGGATTGACTATGCCTCTGAGGAAAGAACTGACAGATATAGAGTCTGGGGAATCATGGGTGGGATCAATATGGAATTTTGCTCAAGGAGTCACTTCTGTAAAGATCAATTGGCATTTTGGGGGAATTAAAGCCTTTACTTTGACGTTTTTTCACCTGGAGCTGATGGACTCAACGAGGACTCTCTGCTCACCTGATCCTGCTCATGGGGGACGGCTTGCCCTGGAGCTACTGTCCAGTACACTCCTAAGCCCAGGATCCCGGTAAGATGTCACATATATACTCTTGCCCCAGCCTCCCTGAACAAAATAAAGCCCAATTAGCCATAGGTAGGGAGCCATAGAACACTGTATGTTGCACATGAAAAGATAAGTAAAGACACATGAAAAGGAAACGGAGTATTGTGTCAGTTCAGGTGAGAAAGCTTTCTGAAACCCTCTCTTGTTCATAGCACTGTCCAGCCACCTGGAACCTTCTGTTCTTGCTCTCCACAGCAGTCTTGATTATCTCTCTGGCTCCAGTCTGCTTGTCTCCCATTCTGGACCAGGTTCCTCTCATGAGGTTTTCCAACATCGCAGTTAATGCTGCAGCTCTTGTGGTCCCTGCCTACCCTTGAGTCATTAGTCTCAAAGCCTCAGTCATTCTGCTGGTACCGGGGAAAAACAAAGAAATCTCTTCCAGACATCAGTTTTCTCATCTGTAAAGTGAAGATTATCTTTTAGGCCTCTTCCAGTTCAGAAATTCAGGTCCTGAGAATGGTTTGTCCAACAGTAAGCAACCTATTATAAGCTTATACTCATTGCATGTGTATGTGTGTATGTGTACAGACAGGTAGAGACAGGTTATGTATATATGCGTAATAGCCATCTTTTATAAAAGCCATTACAACCTACAATTATAAAGACCTTAGTCATTTACATTGTAGCATCGGATCCTCACCATAAACTTAATATAGGCAGGGTAGGTATTACTGCTCAAATCCAGATCTTCTGACTTTGAGGGTCAATGCACTGCAAATTCCTGATATGCAGAGGCACTGGGAATGTATGTACCCCAGAGAGAATTGTTTAATGGGGGCTCTCTGTCCTCTAGTTTTCTCAACCTGTACAGGGAAAGACCCTAGAAGTTAATATATTCTCATGCACTCCAGTGCCTCCATTCTTTGTTATAGTGCTATGGTTATAAACTCAGGCTTTGTATTTGAATCTCAGCTCTGCCATTTATTTATTTAGTTGCAGTGTACTCAACTGTACTCTGAGCCTCTGTAAAATGGGGAAATTAATAATATACACATAACAGTGTAATTATGAGGATTAAAGAGCTAATCAATGTTAGTATTTTGCAGATCTGGCACATAGTGCCCAATAAATAAAAGTATAATTTAGGGTAACGTTGGATATTAGCATGTATTGATTCTCAAAGTATTTACTATCATATATGTTCAGAATAGTTTTAATTTTTTAAAAATCCAGTAGCAATACACTTTTCCTAGTGAAAAGCACGAGTCAAAGTTAAGGTTAAATGAGCAGGCTCAGAAAGGACATTTGCAAAATTCCTTGGAAGAAAAGATAACACCTTATAAAATTCAGTCGTCTTCCAGATTGTTATAATGTCAGTGATTCACATATAACCAACAGAAAACAAATCATATGTCAAGAATCAGAGCTGCCCACAAGGAATTGCCAATAGCCTCTTTGAGAGAGCACCAATCCTGTAAAAGGCGATAAATAAGAATGAACAATAGAGAGAGCTTTGGCTTTCAACACAGGACACATTTCCTGTATGGGACTTATTCATAATGTGTAATGATCCAGCTGGAAACAATCTCAGCAGAAGTGGAGACTGCATCCAGGCCAACCCAAGCAACTTTCTGTGCTGGGAGCCTCTGCAGTCAGGTTTGGGATGAACCTTCTTCCACATCCCAGATAACCAGCTGCTGCCTGAGCCTATCTCCTGGAAAATCCTCTTTCATGCCCAGATTGAATGAAGCATTTGTCCCCCCATGAGAAGGTTAACTTGAAGGTTCCCAAGGTCAAAAACAATAGAATCTACTTCGCAAAGCATCCTACAGAAGGTTCTCACCCCCCTGTGTTTGCTTTTTAAGTGACTGCTGAATATGCATCTCCCACATCTCCCACCATCACTAGAAATCCTCTCACAGATATCTGATCTTCCAAATCTGTTTTATTTCTTAGAGGTATTAGGGGAGAGTGGAATTTCAAGCATTGTAGGAGGAAGTCCAGAAGACAGAATAGGACCAATTTAAGGGTTCTGTCCCAAGTCTTGGGAGCACTGAGTTCTGGCACTACTTTTGCCCAAGTAACCTGTGACCCATGGCTCTTGGTTCCCAGTGATGATAATCCTCCACCTATGGACACCCTCAAGGGAGGTGCAAGCTGCCAAGGAGTGAGTGTAAGAGTACTCTTGAGCCCTTCATAGCCTGAAGCTCTGCTTCCCTTCCTTTCTCTGACCTCAGTTTCTTAATCTGTAAAATATGGAGCCTGGGCAGGCCTCTCTAAATCATGTGCTCTCAAAGGGAGTGATAATTGCTCCCCAAGGAAGCAAAAACAGTTCTTGGGGCATGGAGATGTATGTGCGTGAAAAAGTCTTACTCTTTTTATGTATAAAATACAGACATACATATGCAATATATCTTGATGTTAAAATGTTATGGGAAAATGTCTGAAAGTCTCCTTAGGGAGGCTTCCAACGAAAAACCATTGTTGTTAATCCCTTCCAGCTTCAGCCATTGCACCCTATCTCAATTGGGGGGGAGGGGGAATGGTCCACAAAAGGTGGATAAATAGAAGCTTTTCCTGTGTCTAAAGTTACAGGTCTTGAAACTTAGAGGTCACCAGGCACCCTGTTTTCTAGCCCAGCTCTGGCCTTAAGCCAATCCTCCACCCAGTTTCAAAGAAGTGTGTCACTGAACCACTGAGGTCCAGCCCCAACTTGGCAGTAGGATCTGTCCGTGGCAACTCCTTTCCCCCAGTGGAAGACAGCACCATAAGATAAACAGGTTAACCCTGGGAAGCAACCCTTATAACCGTTGCCTCATTTTGTTGGTTTTGGGAAGAATTCCAGCAAATCTAACCATTCCTGAAGAAGGGCCTTACACTTAGGGTGACCAAATGGTTTATCATCCAAACATGGACACTTCTGAGAGTGAAAGGGGATGCTATCAATAAATACTCCTGGACCATAGGAGTCCCTGGGGCTGTCCCAGGCAAACTGGGATATGTGGTGATCATATGTAAACATATCTGTGTGGGAAAGTCTACGGGTGATTGCATTATGAGCTCAGGGCAAGAATAGAGGGCCCAGCTTGGCAATGCATGGAGTTTGTTTTGGTTGTCACACTGACTTGGGAGAAATCAAATTGAGTTGCTGAGGCCTCAATGCCCTGCATGTGTAAAGTAGTCTCAGGGAACAGGATCATCTGGCCCCAAGTGCCAGTTTTTATTGAGACATTTTGAAATGGTGAAATAATAGTAATTGTGAATAATGATAATAAACACAAAATGGCAACCTCAGATGCCTCCAGGGCCAGTCAGGGACTGAAGGTAATGTGCTCCATGTTCAGGCATTCAAATTCAAGTCCTTAAAAGGCACTGTCAAACAAGATATCCTATGCACTGAATTTGGCTTTTGGTCACCAAATTGAGGCCTTTTAATGGATGTTTACTGATCAGGAAAAATGTTTATGATATATTAAATGAAAAAGAAAGGCTGCTAATCAGTTTGATCCTATTTTTTAATATACGTATGTATGTAATAGATGCCAGTATATGTATATATAGGCAAGAACATGTATATATTTATATATATACATATAAATATATATATATTCTGGAAGACTATGAATGATATTTGGGCTGATAAAAGAATAGATGACCTAAAGCTTCAGTGTTTTCCCCTTTAAAGTTTTCTAGGGCCAAGGTGAAATATGAACCTTTTTAGCAGATATTGGCAACTGCTTAAGATAGGGGCCCCTGGGGAGTAGTCTATGAAAAGAAACAGCAGCCACAATTCTAGTGTCCTTGCCTGTGACTGTCATCACCTCCCAAATGATTTTCCCTAACCCTCAATCAGACTCCTGATGGACATAAATCCACACCCCTGGGCTCAGCATTCTGACCCACAGGAATTGGAGCAATGTAAGGGGTGGGGAGGCAGACTGGGTGGGGAGCAGGAGGGAACTGGCTGCAAATGAACGAACCATTCTCTACTCACATGTCCTTCTGTGAAGAAAACATGTGCTCTGGCCACCAAGACAATCATTTCTGGACTCAAAAACAGGAAGCAATTCACTAAACACTAGATCACCAGCACAAAGAGTAGAGAGGGTCTGCCAAGGGTATGGCTGTATCCTGAGATATCAGCTACATCTTTAAAGGCATGACCTACACCAGACTCATGACTTCTGAAGCAAAGAGCAGCTCTTTTTGTCCCAGGCTTCCATTCATGGCTCCAAGATTAATCTCAATTTAGGCCTATAGCCAACAAGGGGGCGCTGGAACTGCTTCCCTATTCATGTGGGTAGAGACACCTTTTGTAACTCTTCAGTAACACTAGCTGCAAACCACCATGATTTCCCTTAGTTTTTACAATGTCTCAGTGCGCTGGGTCACTTACGTGTCCTATATCATTTAACCCTATGAGGTAAGAATTATTGGAGTCCCCATTTTAATAATGAAGAAACTGAGGCTCAAAGAGGTTAAATCCCACAGTTAATAAGTGTCAGGTTTCAAGTCTAGAATTGTCAAGGCCACAGTCCTTACCTCACCCCCCAGTACACAGCCTCCAAGGAGTGGCAGAAGGATCTGAGATAGGTCCTGATTGGGCAGTGTCACCCTTCTGCTGGTTCTGCTGGAAAAGGAGAATTCCAAGGACATCAAAGTCAAGGAGAATACCCAAGAGCATGAAGGGCCCTTGGAGGTAATATGTGGACTGATCATCCAACTTATTGCTGTGCCACTGATCCAGAACATCAGCCAGAAACCTCCCCCATAAGGCCTAATAAAAATTAAATGTAAAGGGGGCAGGCAATGGTGGCTCAGTGGCAGAGTTCTCGCCTGCCATGCCAGAGACCCTGGTTCAATTCCCGGAGCCTGCCCATGCTAAAAAAAGAAAAAAAAAAAAATTAAATGCAAAGGACACAATGAGGACTCAGTATGTGGCAAAGGGCGTACATTACTTTCTCTGATTCGCAGGTCTTGCTCAACTTTGTTAAATGGCATATTAATGATCTGTTGTTGCATACCAAGCAATCCCAAAAATTAGTGGCCTAAAACTACAACCATTCATTTAGCTCACAAAACTGCATATTGGCAATTTTGGTTGGGCTCAGCTGGGTAATCGTTCTGGTCTTGATTGACCTCTGTATGCATCTGTTAGCCATAGGTCATCTGTTGGTTGTATTTGCTGATATTCATTGAGTTCTCCTTCACCTTCTGATAAAAAGAACTGTAGAGTAATATTACAATAAGACATGGTTATAGAGAGAGAAATAATTGTGGTCATGTTTGCAAATAATATCCTAGAGCTAGCTTAACATAGGTCCTACAAGTAGCCACGTCATATTCTTCACTGCTGCCCCACCCCATTCAATTCAAATTACCGTGGAGAAACCTACACAGGTGGATGCTAATACCCAATCCCCACCTTATCTCTACCCCACTCCCTGATTCTTGTTCCTAATAGTCTTCCTCAATTTTTTTTAGAAGCTTTAGCCAGAAGAGACTGCCCCCACACATTCACCTAATTGAGGGAAGGGATCAGCTCCCTTCTCCACTTCTCTTTTAGGGACATTGATCACAAGCCATTTTTTATGCACTCATTCTTCTGAAAAAGCATCTATGGCGCACCTATACTATGCCTATTACTGTTCTGGCATCTAGGGATATAAAGAAAAAGCTAGACCCAGTTCCTGCCCTCATAGAATACACAGTCTAGTAGGAGATATAGACACAAAGACCATTTCAATCTGTTATTGTAAGTGCAGTGATAGAAATGGGCCCAGCACTGTATCCCAGCAGGGCCAATAAGACTCGGAGAGGAAAAGCAGGGCTGACACCTGAAATGGATCCTAACAATAACAAACTACAGGAAGTTGCTACATGGAGTGGGGGAACAGCATGAGCAGTGAATAGAGGTGGGAAATAAGATATGGGCTGGAAAGCAGACCTCTTCTGTCTCACCAGATCATAGGAGGGCAACAAATGAAGCTGGGCCTGTGGGCCTTGTGGGTTGTATGGATGACTTTCAATTTTCTGCTGAGGACAATGAGGCCGGAAGTTTTAGACCTAGGATTGCAATCATCGGTATTTTGTAAGATTCTGTTTCCTATGTAGGAAATGGATTGGATTAGCATAAGAGATTGCTTAGGAGGTGACAAGCTTGGAGAGCAGTAGTAACCTCCTCTGAAAAGGTGATCTTTCTGATAAATCCTTAAGAGGTAACAATTGGCAGAATTTATAGTTTGATTGACTGTAAAGGCTGAAAGAGAAGGAGCCAGGCTGATACATTTCCAGTTTAGGTGACTGGATATAATCACCAGCAGAAGTGAAAAAAAAAAAAAGCAGGCCGCAGGTAAGGATGATCAGTGTTGCCCAGATTGAGTTTTGATGTGTTCATGGAATTTCTAGTTCAAAATGGATATATATTAGAATTAAGCTCAAGAGAGTCTCAGAGTCATTAGGGTACAGAAGAGCATGAAACCAAGAAAGTTGATTGTATCAGAGAGAGGGTGTAGGATGGCGACAAGAAAAGTGAAGAGGAGTATTTAAGATGAACCTTGACAGCAACACACAAAAGGTTCCTGGTTAAGGAAGAACTCGTGAAAGAAAAAGAGGAGGAAAAGCTGGAGGGTACAAGAAGAACCAGGGGATTTCACTGTCAATGGATACCCAGAAAACAGGAAACATAAGATAACGGGAGTGACCAACAGTTTCCAATGAAGTCTAATAAGATGAAGACAGGAAAAACTGTTCAATTGATTTGGAAGTTTAGGAGGTATGATGGTTTGAAGCAATATATAGTCCAAAAAACCATGTTCTCAAACTTAATCCATTCCTATGGGTGTGAACTCATAGTAAATAGGACCTTTTGATGATGTTACTCCAGTTAAGGTGTGGTCTACCTCAATCAGAATAGGTCTTGTGCTGGTTTGGAAGGATGAATATCCCCTAGAAAAGCCATGTTTTAATCTAAATCCCACTTCATAAAGGTAGAATAATCCCTATTCAATACTGTGTGTTTGAAACTGTAATCAAATCATCTCCCTGGAGATGTGATTTAATCAGTGGTGGTTGTTAAGCTGGATTAGGTGATGACATGTCTCCACCCACGTGGGTGGGTCTTGACAAGTCCTATAAGAGAGGAAACATTTGGGAGAATGAAAGAGATTCGGAGAGAGCAGAGAATGCTATAGTGCCCACGAAGCAGAGTCTACAAGCCAGCGACCTTTGGAGATGAAGAAGGAAAATGCCTTCCAGGGAGCTTCATGAAACAAGAAGCCAGGAGAAGAAGTTAGCAGATGATGCCGTGTTTGCCATGTGCCCTTCCAGATGAGAGAGGAGCCCTGTCCATGTTCACCATGTGCCTTTCTAGATGAGAGAGAAACTCTGTGTTCACCATGTGACCTTCCACTTGAGATAGATGCCTTGAAGTTCATCGGCCTTCTTGAATCAAGGTATCTTTCCCTGGATGCTTTTGATTGGACATTTCTATAGACTTGTTGTAATTGGGACATTTTCTTGGCCTTAGAACTGTAAACTAGCAACTTATTAAATTCCCCTTTTTAAAAGCCATTCCATTTCTGGTATATTGCATTCTGGCAGCTAGCAAACTAGAACAGGTCTTAATCCTACTACTGGAGTCATTTAAAAGTGATATGAAATTCAGATAAACAGAAAAAGTTACAGAATCTGAACCTCAACAGAACCCAGAAGAGAAGGGAGAGACCAGGAGATGTCACCATGTGCCTTGCCACGTGACAAATTAGGAAGCAAAGATCACTGGCTGTCAACCCCAGTACTCCACAGTCTTCAGGGAGAAAGCATTACTTTAATGACACCTTGATTTGGACTTTCTCTCAGCCTTAAAACCATGCAAATAAATTTCTGTTGTTTACACTAAACCATTCCATGGAATTTGCTTGAGCAGCTAAGGAAACTAGAAGAGGAGGTAGTCAGTGACCTCAATTAATAATAGTAAACAAATGCTTACCTGTCCTAGACATCATGCTGAAGTCTTTCACTTGGATTTTTTTAGTAATCCTTATGACAACCATGCAATTATAATAATAGTAACATTTATTGATAGATTGGGTATCATGGATCATGTAACTTAATCTTATAGCAATCATATGAAGTATATTCTGTTGTTATATCCATTTTTAAGAAGGGTTAAGTAGCTTGCCCAAAGTCATACCACTAATAAGTAATGGAGATTCAAACCCAGGCAATCTAGCTGGAGAGCCCATGAGTTGAACAACAGTGCTGCATGGCCTCTCCCCACAATTATCATCTTCATTTTACAAAGAGTAAATTGGGCCCAGCATCACAGAGCTAACCCATGGCACAACCAGAATTTGAACCCAAGCAGGCCCACTTCAGAGACCACATGCTCATTATCTATACTGCAATAGCATAAGCAGCTTCTGCACAGTAGTGAGGTATTAGTCAAACCACAAGAGACTGAGGCATATCTATCTGGGAGGTAAGAAGTGGACCTACAGAAATAATATCCTCAGAGTGTCAAAGCAAGGGAGTGAGGGCGATGCAGGGAGAAGGGAGGCAAGCAGAGTTCTTCTAACTGCAGACTTGCCCAGAAGACTATGAAAAAGATGGACGTCCAATCCTGCTGTCTGAAACTTAGGCTCTATCAGGAGCTTGGGGTATTGGGATTTGGTTCTGACTCCGATCCTCATTTCCAGAGATATTGTACTGGCCTTCAAAATGATCCTCAAGGGAAACTTTGCTGCCTCCCCCCAGGGCCAGTTTGTTCCAGATCCTTAAAGAGAATAAGAAGGAACGTGAATGCGTTAGCTCTCTGGAAGTTTTTGCCCAGTGCACCAATTTATATTCATGTGATTCAGCAATTATTTACTGTATTCCCACGGGTACAGCACCAGCTGGAGCCAAACTTGGTAATCGTTTCCTGCCTTATTCTCTGCAATTGTATTTTGCATTCCAGCTGATAGTATGTGTAGTGACATAAATTGTTCACCAATAAACACATCCCTTAAGAGCCTTATTTATCTTTCGGAAGCATCATGAAATAATCATAGAGATTCATCATGTCATATTCTGCCCTTAGACTTTATAGGGGATTCCCCATTAACTTTAATGGAGAATGTTGTTAGGTGTCTTTTTTCGCCTCCTTTGGTGTAGATCAAGGTTAGTGCATGGACAATAAAAGGCACATTTCTAAAAAGATGGACTGGTCATTCCTGCCCACCTCCTCAGTGATTTGCAAGATTTTCTTCTCCCAGAATGGTTTCTCATTTTTGCCTTCTTCATAGTAGAACAACTTCCTCCATAGGATTTCTACCTCAGGCCCCACTTTCCACTACATATTGATCTCATGCTGGGAAAACCTTCCTGCTTTGAAACTCCTATGTTCTTTTCTCTTACTCACCCACTGTTTTTCTCTGCACTGTTCCCAGCGTGGCACCTAAAATCACGGGCAGCCTTCTGTAAGTGCTTCCAGTTATTGGATGATCTTTGGTCATTGGTCTGCAGCTATTTTGCACTCACATCAAGTCTCTGATCATTCACACTTCCTTCCTCAGTTAGATTATGTCACTTTCCAGTTTATGAGTTTCTGCTGTGTTTTTGTGTGTTTGTTTGAGGATTTTTGTTTGTTTTTTAGCAATTGGTTTTTTTTACTAGTTAGGGTAAAGGTTAAGCTGCTGAAACAAAAGGATCCCCAAGAAAAAGTGGCTGAACAAAGGACTGTATGTTTTCTGTCATATGACAGTGCTGAGGTAAGTGAGGGTAAGGGCAGCTCTGCTCCACATGGTAATCCCAGAACCTGGGCCCTCTCCATCTTATTGCTCCATGGTCCTTGGCTGTATGATCAAAGCCATCATAGGCACAATTACATCTGTTTTGAGCTTGTGGGATAGGAAAAGAGGAATTCCAGAAAAATGGCTCCTCTTTCAAGTGGAGATCACCTGAAAGTTGCACACAATACTTCAACTCACCTTCCCTTGCCCCACACATGGTCAAGTGATGCATCAGCTGCCTCCAGCTCAACATAAACTCTGTTACCATGTATGGAAAAGAAAAAGAGTGGATTTTTATGGACATCTAGCAGTCTTCCTCAGAAAGAAAAAGAATGGATTTTAATGGACATCTAGCAGTCTTCCTCAGTGTTATACTTGGTTGACTTTTTCAATACTGACCCACTTAGAATCAAACATAGCTAAAAGGGAATACTTCCTCAGAATAAGATTTGTGTAGAAGAATGAAGTGTAAGTGAACTACTGGGTGGTAAGTTGAGTCATGATACTTCAAATCTACCTGAACTTTTTCTTAAAACTTAATATAAGAAAAATCCTTACTAGAAAAGAGTCATGCTTGGCATCATTTTCACATACAACAAATGTGCTTCATTAGCAAATACTGTGGGTTCATCTTTGAATACGTATTCAAGACTCCGACAGTTTCTGTCTACCTCCACCACCAATCTGAGTGTCTTAGTTTGCCAGAGCTGCTGTAACAAAATACCACAGACTGGTTGGCTCAAACAATAGTGTTAGGTCAGGGGAACGGGGAAGGGCACCGCAACTTGAGCTGTGGAGGCTGTGTCGCCCCTCCCAACATGTCTTCTGGAACTAATGAACTGCCCCTTCTGGATGTCACCTGACCTCCATCCTTAAAAGCTGCCCGCACCAAAGCCCACACACAGACTCACCTCTCTCTCCATCTTGGGTAAGGTGAGCTCTGCCTGGGAGTGCAGAAACAAACCCGCCCACTTTAAATTTCCTGGTCAACTTCCTTCTTTCTCACCCTTTCGCCTCCTAAACCTTTCAAACAGGAAATTATCATCTGATAGCTTTGGAGACAGGAAGTCCAAAATCGAGGTGTTTGCAGGACCATGCTTTCTCTGGAGTCTACAGTGTACTGGTGGTGACATGTCAGCTAATCCATAACTCAATCTCTGCCTCCATCATATGGTGATCTGTCTCTTGTCTCCTCCAGCTTCTACTGGTTGCATCCAAATTTTGTCTGCTTTTAAGGACTTCAACCATATTGCATTAAGACCCACCCTAATTCAATTTGGCCTCATTTCAATATAGGATCTTCAAAGATCCTATTTACAAATGAGCCCAAACCCACAGGACTAAGGGTAGGACTTGAACATGTCTTGTGGTGACATGATTCAATCCCCAACACTGAGCAACCATCAGTCCTCTCCTGGGTTATTTTAATAGCCTCCAAATTATTGGGATTTTGCCCTCCTAATGGTCTATTCTCAACATAGTAGCCATAATGATCCTTTTAAAATATAAATCAGAATATGTTGTTCCTTCACACAAAATCCTCCAGTGGCTTCCACCTCAACACAGGAGTAAAAACTGGAATATTTACAATGACCTGCAAGGTCTACAGCTAATCTTGTCTCCTACCAGTCTCCCCTTTGACCTTCCCTGACATCTCATCTCTTACCAATCTTCTACTCTCCACGGCCTCCAAATCTGCTTCAGCCACACTAGCTTCCTTATTATTTCTAAATCACACCAACCACACCCTGCCTCAGGACTTTGCACTGTCTGTTCCCTCTGAAGAAATTCCTCTCTAAATCTTTCCTCAAAAAAAGTCATAAAAAATAAATAAATAAAATAAAAAGCCTGCCCATGTTTAAAAAAAAAAAAAAAAAAGTCATATTCTCAGTGAGGTGATCCCTGACCAAGCCACACAAAATAGCAATCCTATACCCAGTGGTGTTCTGGTAAATGTTTAACAACCAGCTTTCCTGGAAAAAGAACTCCCTGTGTGTGCTATATAAATACTCCCACCATGTCCATACCAACCTGGGGTCACTGAACAAAGAACTGGGGAGAGATGCTCACAGTCTCACAGCACTGCTGCCACTCAGTTCCAGCCCACCATTGCCCATATTTCCCCAGCATCTTCTGTCCCTTAACCCTGCTTTCATTTTTTTCTCCTTAGCACCCTTCATTGCTGACGTATTATAATTCACTAGCTCATCTGTTAACAGTGTGTCTCCCCAGCAGAATGCGACCTGATTGAGGGCAGAGATGCTGTATCTTTACTGTCATATCTCCACTATCCAGCATTCAGTAATAATTGCTGAATGAATGAAGTAATTAATGAGATGGCAAAGGGTATAGAAAAGAGCAAATACGTTATAAACAAGTGTGTGTGAAAATGTTCTTCAGTACTTGCCTAAGTGTTTTATCAGTATCCACCATTGAGAGAGAGAAAAAGGCTGCCCAGAAAACCAAGAACAGAAATTCCTTAATTGAAACAACTGAAGTAGCTGACTAGACAGAAAACATGCCACGCTAAAAGAATCCGAAAGAGAATCAAACCTCAAATCTGGCAGGGCCCAAAGTGGGCAGAGAGAGGCTAGCTGGATTTAAGAATCAACAAAAATAGCTTCAGGGTGAATTTGGAGATTGTGGGGATGTCCTAGAAATTTAAGGTCAGCAGGAAATGGTGGGCAGGCAGGTCTTTCTGGTTTAAAGGGTCAGATAGAGGAGGTCAATGATAATTCAAGAAATATAACTGAAGCAGATGTGGGCACCAGATTTCAGGTACTACATTAATATTACAAATTTTAATGGCAACAGCCAGTGAGAGAGAGGTTGTGAAAGAAATGTGACTTTCATACGTAGCTGTTATCATTGTAAATTGGCTCGATCATTTTGGACAGTAACGTGTATTAAAGATAAGAGCATTTACACATTTCAACCCAGTAAGCCATCACTGTGAATTTTATCCAAAAGCACAATATAATAGGAGAAATCAACTATAAACACAAAAACATTCCTACAGCAAGTCATCATCAAAGCCATCAGTTGAGCACAATATTCATTAATAGGGGGTGATTGAATAAATGATGGCGTAGTAACTCAATGGAATATTTTTCATAAAGCCCTAAAAAATTATTAAAACCATAAACAACACTAATGATGCTTATGACATAACGTTGAGCAAGACCCTAGACTGCAAGTTATAAACTGTAGTTGCACATCTTTAAAGTATATTCACAACATGGCTAAGACTGAAGAAGAATGTGCAAAGATAATTGTGTTCATGGGAAGAGGATTTTGTTTTTCTAAAATTAAGTTCACTTTATTCCTAAAGTTTTAATGTTTTTAAGCCTTTGAATTAGAACATTATTTCTACACTAAAATGGAGGGCCTTAGTGAGGAGAGGACACCCCTTTCTCAGTGGTGGCTCAGCTACTAACGCCCCATGAAATCCCCAGTGCTTGGAATTAATTCAGGTATACCACATGAAACACTGAAAGCACTCAAAGCATCCTACCGAGCGAGTCTGGACAGGAAATCTTGGGACATTGGATCTGGGGGGCTTCTTGGGATTACCACCACCACACTGCATTTCCTGCCTAAAAACAAGGAGAACCTGAGGCAATGAATTTCATGAAGGTACTTCCTGCCTGTCAGGCTAAACCCAAGACTCCATGTCCGGGGTAGGGGGGAAGTGAGCCAGCCTTCCCTAGTTAGCAGCTAAGGAAGCTTCTGTCTCTGGAGCCTCCAAAGCAGGAGCAGAGCTGAGGGCTTCCGGCAATTATTCAATTAGCCTCGGTGCCCGCCAGCGTCTTGCTCTCAGAGCATCCAGAGTGTAGAGTAAAAGGCGGCATAATTCCCTCCTTTCGCAACTTGCCTTTTTTTAATAGTTCACGTTTCCAAACTCCTCCACACCCTGTGATGAGAACCATATAATTTCAGAGACAATACTTGCCCAGATCATATCATCTATTCTCCTGACTCTGGGCAAAGCTACATTTAAAATCCCCCATAAAGACACCTCTAGGCCCTGGCCTGAATCTTATCCAGGAAAACACTCTCTTCAACCTCTTGCGACTCCACCCCTTGAAAAGCAAAGCAGTGTCCGCATCTCGGCCCAGCTGAAAGTCCTACTAATGTAATGCTATTCCTCACCTCCGCAATTTTACCACCCCCTTTCTCATTCATCCTGCCAGCTGAAAGTAGGTGCCCATCAGAATTAGCACCATCATCACCGTTGCATTTACTGAGTGTTTTTCCTCTGCCAAGTGCTGCACTGAAGTTTTTCATCCATTTAATTTTCACAATTCTATATGGTAGATATCATTATCCCCATTTCATAGACGAGGAAACTGAGGCACAGAAAAACTAAATAACTTGACCGAGGTTACACAGTAGGAGGCAGAACCGGGATTTGGACTGCCTTAGTTTGATTCCTGAACCTGACCACTCTCTATTTTATCCCCTGCCTCTCACTGTACATAATTATTCACATGGCATTCACAATGAAAAAGCTTCCGCAATTTGATTTGCCTTCTAAAATATTTCTGAATTGCTGGGAATTCACTTAAGCACAATCATAAACTCACACTGATGCCCTGACTTGGAGGAGGCTTCAAAGCTTCCAACAATAACCCAAATCAGCACACTTTTCCTCAGAACGGAGCCTCCAATCCAGCCTCATGCTCTGGGAAGGAAGGGGTGGGTCTTAAATGAAAAAAGAAGTTTTATGGAACCCTGTGACACTTCTGACCTAAGTAACCCCGCCGTGGGGCCCTATAACCGGACAAATGATGGAGAAATTACGTGCAGAAGAGCAGTGAGCACAAGTGGTCTGGAAGAAGGGGGGGGTGTGGGAAGCAGGGAGGGAAACTGCTGCCCCAGGCACTTCTGAGGAGCTGCTGGAGTGGCCTGGCAGCAGGAGTCTCAGCAATTGCCAATAGGAACATCCCCCTCACCCCGCTCCACCCAGGGCCTCCTGGAGATATGTAGTTGTGTTGAGACCTTTAAGGGAGCTTGGTTTCCTGCAGTTCAGCAGGAGGGAGGGGAATATGAAATTATGGGAACAAAACATCAGTGTCATTATTAATGTAACTTCATTTATATCCACAGGCTGAGAAGAAAGGAGAAATAGCCAGTTACTAAAAAAACAGAGCTAATCAGAATCACAGAACTTCCAGTTCAAAAATCTCGGTAATCCCCCAATTACCTACATAAGACACCTGACTCTTCCACTTGGCACACCAGGGACTACTGCCTCCCTCTCCAGCCTTTCCCAGGATTCCAGCACAGCCCAGGGACCCAGTCCTGCCTTTCCTTGCCTTCTCCTTACTCATTTACAAGGCCTTCCAAATCCCCACAGCTCCCCAACTCAAATCTCCTTCTCTCACCACTTGCCTCCTGCCTCCCAAACTCTCATCCACTTTCTTTGGTCTCTGAAATGCACAGGGTTCAGGCTTTGTTCACTCCATCCCTGCATTGTGTTGTAGCTGTTGGTTTCCAGGCCTGCCTCTGCCCTGAGCAACCAGTAGGTACCACGCCCCACTCTTTCTCCCTCACACCCAATAGGCGGTGGTGAGAGAGAGCCTTATCCTTGAGGCTCTCATGTCAAACTCCACTAAAATATGGAGAGCATTCTCAAGTCAATACACTAGGTGAAATTGTGTCGATTCAAAATAAATCAAAGAGGGGAGTCTATTAGAAATCTGCTTAGTGGTAGACACTGTTTTGGAAGGCAAGGCCCAGGAGGTTGCATGCTGACACAGGCAGGTGACCAGGAAACTGACCCGAATGCTGGTGCCCGGAGTGAGGTGGACACCCAGTGAATGCTGGTTGAAACCATGCTTTCCATTGGCCTTGATTTCCTGTGCCCCTATAGACAA
Source organism: Tamandua tetradactyla (assembly GCF_023851605.1). NCBI lineage: Eukaryota > Metazoa > Chordata > Mammalia > Pilosa > Myrmecophagidae > Tamandua > Tamandua tetradactyla. The sequence continues at coordinate 46,226,731 of NC_135341.1, read as the reverse complement.
GATAGGGCTTGACGTGAAGTCTCTTCTCAAGGAGACTATAACCGTGAGAATTTCCTTAAATCGTTCATGGCGAAACTCCCTTTTAGCATAAAGACTACTTTTTGGTCAAGAAATTAGGAGAATTGATATCAGTGACCAAGTTGTCCCTGTGTACCTGTCCCCATCCTGGCCTGAGTCTCTGCCACCCTTTCGCATTCCCTCCTTCTCTGGTTCCCCAGAGCACCCCTCCCTCACCCTCTCCCCAGCTGCACCAGCATTGCTGGCTCAGGAAGGCCAACCCCTGTCCTGCTCTGCTTCTTGCCCTCCTCTCTCTCCTTCTGCCACCACCATTTACTCGGCTATTAGGTTCAACCGCCCTGGCCACGTGATAACAGGCAGTGCTCCCAGCACAGCAGCGTCTGTGATACGTGGATCACTGTGCCATCAAACACACCACCTCCTGGGCCTCTACTTCCAAGGGAGTATTGCTGACTATTCAGATGTCTAAAATGTTCCTCTAGTGGATTTATTTTAGGGTGAACACAGAATAACCTGGACTTCTGGCTTAAAAATCCTCTGACAGGATTTGACACAGGAGCTTCAAAAAATAAAAAAGGAATAGGAATTGACTTTCCAAGTCTACCCCAGACTTGCTTCTCCTAAATTAATTCACCCCTGGAAATCAGCCAGGAATTCCTAGGCCAGCACAACTGAGAAGACCTGCCCCTTTGGCTCCTAAGGAATGCCTTTGGATCACTCGAGGATGAGGATTGGGATACGAGGACTAGAATTCCCCAGTCTGGGTCTGCTTGTCAGGCACTGGGGACTCTCCAGCACAGCAGCTCAGACTCAGGCACAGCCCTACAAGCTCTGCCTTGCTTTCCAGCACAAGCTCCATTTGGAGGGGCAAATTGGGGTAGGTATGGGGCTTCTCTCCTTACCTGGTCTGGATGTAGGACTCTCCTCATCTGGAGAGCAGCTGCATGCCAGTCTGCACATGACTTTGGCCAGGGTACTCAGAGCCCTCTACAGGCCTGCTTGACCACAGAGCCACTGAATTAAACTATCTGTCCAGTATTCCTGGAACAAACTGAATACACTGTGAATACACAGGGTTCAGGGATACCCTCCAAAATCTGATCTGGTCTGGTGGGACCAGAGCAGACACAGAGCCTGGGAAGACCTCCCCACCAGCCCTCCCTGGTGGTGCCCAGTTTGTGCCTGGCTGTCACTCTATTCTAATCTCCCGAGGGGCCAACTGCGCTTCCTGGGAGCTGTCCTGGAATCTAGTTCTTTGATGTATTCAGTAATTTAGCTCTCAATGGCACCTCAGAACTCAGATGGGCTCAGAGCTGTGTGCCAAACCAAACCCTCCCCTGGGAGGAACCCAGAGCCAAATGATGACAGAGCCATGGCTGGGGAAATCGGGGTGGCTGGCAGTATATGCCACCCAGGTGGAGTGAGAAGCCACGGGGCAAAGTGATAGGGAGGCAGCCAGGGCACACAGGAGAGGGCCAGGTCCCGCTAAGTGAGCCTAGCTTCAGGAGCTGAGCCTCTAGCTCTGACTCAGCTTTTTGGTTCCAAAAGCTAAGTATCTGGGGGACAGGGCAAGGGCCAGGTAAGAGCAGTGCAGAACCCCACCCTAAGGCCTGAGGCACAGGCATGGCCGGACCTTCTTAATTCCCTCCAGCCTGAAGGCAGAATTGTCCTGGGGGCCTCCTACACCTGCAAGAGCTGATGGGCCCCATCCGTCAAGAAAGAAGGGTTTCATGTGATACCAGCCAACTGAGGTCAGAATAGGACCCTGTATGGGACAGAGAGTGTGACACTGTGTCCTGTTCCTAAATGAGGCCGCTAAGCCAAGCGTGCCATGAATGTTTAAGTTCTCCAGGGGGCCTGCAAGGAGAGGGATTCTCCTCCTTAGGAGGAAGGACAGCACCTCCAAGACACACCTCGCTTCTGTTTCTTTAAGGGGGAGAAGTGCCGGAGACTCTCAGTATTTCAAGTCAAATGCCAAGTGCGAAACCTTACAAACTGGAATTACAAAGGAAGAAGTCTCTCTTGTTTTTCAGGTCACTAAACTTCTACATCCAAATGAACTCTGTCCCCTGGAAAACCATATGCGTCTTCTGCCCCAGTGATGTCATTGCTGCAGACGTTTCGAGACGCCTCCTATGGTGGCCTCCAGAGACCATTTACGAGGTACCTAAGAGAACCAGTATCACCACCATAAAGACACACCTTGTTTTTGCCTGAGAATGCTATTACCCAGGGTATTAGTCAGGACCTTTAAATTACTACAAACAGAAATCCAACTCAAACTAGCTTAAGCTAGACAAATGTATGAGCTCAAGTACCTGGAAAGAGCAGGGGCATGGCTGGTGAGATGGCAACAAGGCACTAAGTGACCCCAGCACACTCTCTCCAGCTGCCGTCCCTTCTTCTGAGAGACCTGCTTACTCCTCAAAGCTAGAACCGTGGGAACTGGAAGCAGCCAGACTCACATTTTCAAAGTTTTACCACCAGAGAGGAAGGAGTCTCTTTATCTAGGTCCAATGCTGAACCTTAGAGAAGGACTCTAATCCCGCTTGGTCATGTGCCCCTCTCTATGCCTAGGAAGGCAGGTATCATGACAGACATCCCCACTGGAGTCGCATTTCTGGAGTAGAGAGAGGACTGATTTCCAGAAGAAGGGACCGGATTTGGGTGGCTCTCTGATGATAGCCCCAACCTGCGTGGGCCCCATGGCATTCCCCACCTGTGGTATGGAATGATAACCACCACTCCTGAAAGTTCACTCAAAGGATAAAGACTTGGCCCCAGAGATGATATTTTCAAAAGTTTGGCCAATTATTGAGGAAACCACAGTTGAGGACTTAGAAGGGTAATTTAGGAAATAAGTACTCAGGAGATGACTGAAGGAATTCCCCTAACTATATGCATGCTGGTGTGCTGTTTCCTAGAAAATCAGACAAACCAGACATGATGGTTAATTTTGTGTGCCAACTTGCCTAGGTCACGGTGTCCAGTTGTTTCGTCAAATACTAGCCTAGGTGCTACTGCAAAGGTATTTCATAGATGAGATTAGCTTCTACAACCAATTCACCTTTGGTAAAGGCAACTACCTCCCACAATGTAGGGAGGTCTCATCCAACCAGTCGGAGGTCTTAACAGCAAGAAATACGAGTTCCACAAACTCTTGATACACATAACAACCTGGATGACTCTCCAGAGAAAAAAAGCCCGTCCCTAAAGTTCCACGCTGTCAGCTTCTACTTATATAACATTCTTGAAATGAGAAAGTATAGAAATGGAGAACAGATGAGTGGTTGCCAGGGGTAAAGGAGGTGGAGGGGATGGGTGTGGCTATAAGAAGGCAATATAAGGCATCCGTGCCGTGATGAGTATGTTCTGCATCTCGGTTGTATCCATGTCCATCTCCTGGGTGTGATATTGTACTGCCGCCATGGAAGAGGGTGTCATTACGAGAAATTGGGTAAAAGGTACAAGAGATCGCTATTATTTCTTACAACAGCCTGTGATTCCACAATTGCCTCAAAATAAAATGTGCGCCTAAAAAAGAAAGAAAGAAAGAGTTCCAGAAATCAGGAGAAGTTCTGCCTCAGGGCTTCCACATCCATTCTTACAGGAATTTCCAGCCCGACAGCTTTCCCTAACAAATTCAGACTCCAGACTTCAGCATCACCTTTACCAGAATTACCAGCCTAAACTGTAGCCTGCCCTCTGGAATCCAGACTTGCCAGCCCCACAATCGTGTGAGCCAGTTCCTGATAATAAACCTCTTTATACAGAGTGATGATGTATTCTGTAGCTTCTGTTTCTCTGAGAACCCTGGCTGATACAGCAGAGAAGCCGCGTGGAGTAGTGAAAGCTCACTGCCCTGGAAGTGAAGAAACCTCGCCTGAGGTTGCAAGACAGCCACTGATGTACACTGTGGCCTTGAACAAGTCACCTGCCTCTCTGGACCTCAGTTTGACCAGCTTGAAAATGGGTTAATGGGTCAGTTGACATACAAGAGCCCTTCCAACTCTGACCTCTCTGATTTTGTGCTCAGGGAGAAAGCTAATGGAGGAGAGGAAAAGGAGAGAGAGTCCAGTCCCCACCAAAAGGAAAAGAGGGAGAGGGAGAGACAGAGAGGAAGGAAGGAAGGAGGAGAGAGGAAGGAAAAAAAAAGAAGGGAGGAAAGTCAAGAGGGAGAGAAGGAGCATAGATAGGAGGGAAGGGGGAAAAAAAAAGGAGTTTTCCACAACCCCACTGCCCAAATAATGGTAATACTTTAACAAAAAAAGACAAAAAACATTTTTATTTGGAGAAAACTTTAGATTCACATGCAGTTGTAAAAAATAATACAGACAGAGTCTATGTACCCTTAGCCCAGTTTCCTTCCAATGGTTATGTCTTGCAAAGCTATAGTCCAATATCACAACCAGAATTGTTATCGAGATATGAAATTTTCCATCACAAGGATCCCTCCTGCGGCCCCTTTATAGCCACACCCACTCCCTCTTGAAAGTCTGGCAACTATTAATCTGTCCCTCATTTACATAATTTTATAATTTCATGGACGTTATGTAAATGGAATCAGAAAACTTTTGAGAGTGGCTTTTTTTCACTCAGCATAGTTTACTGGCAATTCATCCAGAAATCTAGGTTATTGCATATATCAACAGTTTACACCTTTATATTATTGAATAGCATTCCATAGCTTGGCTATAACACAATTTGTTGAACCATTCACCCACTGAAGGAAAGCTGAGTTGTTTCCAGTTTGGGGCTATTATGTATAAAGCTGCTACAAACATTCAGATAAAGGTCTTTGTGTTAATATGTCTTCATTTCTCTGGAATGCATGCCCAGCAGTGCAATTACTGGATCATATAGTAGCTACATGTTTAGTTTTTTTAAGAAACCACCAAACTGTTTCCAGAGTGCAGGGCGACTCTATGTTCCCATCAACAAAATCGGAGTAATCCAGTTTTACTGCATCCTCTCCAACATTTGCTGTTGTCATTACTTTGTATTTTAGCCATTCTGACTGGTGTTTAGTGATATCTCATTATGGTTTTAATTTCCATTTCCCTAAACGGCTAATGACGTTGAACAGGCTATCTGTATATCCTAAACAGATAGGAACTGTCTCTTCCTATCTTTTGCCCATTTTCTAAGTGGATTATTTGCTTTATGGCTTAAGTTTTAGTTTATATTTTCCACATACTAGTCCTTTCTCAGCTATGTGGTTTGAAAAGATTTCTTCCCAGGTTATAGCTTGTCTTTTCATCCTTTTAACAGGGTCTGCCACAAAGCAAAAATTTTTTAGTCTGTTAAAGTCCAATTGATCAAGTTTTCTTTTTATGAATCATAATTTTGATGTCGTCTAAGAATTTTTTGCCTAGCTCTAGATCCTAAAGACTTTTTCCTACTTTTTTTTCTCTAAAAGTTTCATAGTTTCAAATTTTACATTTAAATTTGTGATCCATTTTGAGTTAATTCTGTCAAAGGAGTAAGGTGCTCCTTCCCTTACATTCCCTTCCCATCCCTCCCTTCCCTTCCTTTCCCTTTCTCTTTCTTTTTATCTATGGACAACACAATAGCTTGGGTGAAAGCTCTCTGCTCTCTATTGAATTGGTTTTACACCAATGCCAAAAATAATTTGGTCATATTTGTGTGAATCTATTTCAAGTTTTCTCTTTAGTTTTTTTGATCTATCTGTCATGCCTCTGCCACACAGTCTTGATGAGTGCATCCAAAGTTTGAAGCCAATTTCTCTGATTCCTCCCACTGTATTTTTTTTTCAAAACTATTTTAACTGTCCAGTTATTTCCTTTTCTACAGAAATTTTAGAATAATTCCATCTATGCCTAAAAAGTCTTTCTGGGATTTTGATAAGACTTGCATTAGACCTTACATGGGATTTGGGGAGAAATTACATCTGTACTAAGTCATGTTTTCCATAGGCACAGTATGTCTCTTCATTTATTTAGATTTTCTTTGCTTTCTTTCATCAGCATTTGATATTTTTCCACATACAAATCTTGAACATGTTTTGTTAGATTTACAACTATTTTATTTTTTCCTGGGAGGTTATAAATTATATTGCAATTTTTATTTCAGAGTCTACATATTCATTGCTAATGTATAAAAATACAATTGATTTTTGAATTTTTATCTTGTGTCCTATGACCTTGATGAACTCACTTATTAGTTCTGGGAGTTTTTTGTTATAGTCTTTGGAATTATGTCATCTTCAAAAAAGGACAGTTTTATTTCTTCTTTTTCAATTCATATGCCCTTCATTTCTTTTTCTTGTTTTATTATGCTGGCTAGAAACACCACAACATGTTCAATTAGGATGATAAAAGAGAATATCTTTGCCTTGTTCCTGAACTTGGGATAAATCATTCAGTCTTTTGACATTAAGTATGACATTACCATAGTTTTTTGTTGTTGTTGTAGATGTTCTTTATTAAGTTGAAGAAGTTCCCTTCTATTTCTTGTTTTCTGAGAGTTTTATCGTGAATAGGTGTTAAATTTTGTCAAATGCTTTTTCTGCATTGATACAATCATGTGATTTTTCTTCTTTAGGCTATTAATCTGATAAATACAACAATTGATTTTCAAATATTGAATCAGACCAGCATCCTTGGAATATGGAAGATGTATTTACATCTTTCTGAATTTTATTGCTAATATGTTTTTAAGGATCTTAAGGTTTTCTGTATCCATGTTCGTGAAAGATATTGATCTGAGTTTTTATTTTTTTATAATGTCTTTGGCTTTAGTATTAGGATAATACTAATTTCATACAATAAATTGGTAAGTGTTTATTCCTCTTCTATTTTCTGGAAGAGACCGTACTACTGGTGTTGATTCTTTTTTAAATGTTTGGTGAAATTATCCAGTGAAACCATCTGGACCTGGAAATGTCCTTTTTGGAAGTTGTTAAATTACTAATTCAATTTCCTTAATAGTTAAAAGGCTATTCAAATTATTATTTCCTATCAGTTCAGTTGTGGTAGTTTGTGTTTTTCAAAGAAATGGTCTATTTTCAAGGAATTGGTTCAAGGAGGTTGTCAAATTTACATTGTAGAGTTGTTTGTAGTGTTTCCTTATTATCCTCTTAATGTCTGTAGGGCCTATAGTGATTCCCCTGTTTCGGTCCTGATGTTATAATCGTGTCTTCTCTCTTTTTATGTTGTTGGTTTTATCAACAACAAGCCACAACAACAACAACAAAAAATTTTTCTTGGGTTTATCAATTGGATTAAACTTTTCAAGAAATGGATTTTTATTTTATTGGTTTTCTCTGTTTTTTCCTGTTTTCAATTTCACTGACTTCTCTTACTTTTATTATTTCCTTCCTTCTGCTTGCTTTGGTTTGCTTTGTTCCACTTTTTCTAAGTTCTTCAGGTGGGAGGTTAGGTTAGTTATTTGAGACATCACTTCTTTTCTAATGTACTCATTCAACCTGACCTTATGGCTAGGCAGGATAGGAGTTCGGGTCCCCACATGGTCTCCACAGATGCCACCGCTACCACTAGGTGATGGTGACAATCCTGACTCCACTGGCCCTCTTCTGATGCCATCCCAGAAGGGAGGTGGAAGGGTACCTTGTCACTCCAGGGTGGGGGTTAGAGTCCAGGTTCCCCGAACGTCTTCACTGACACTACAGAGTGACTGAATCTTGTTACAGCAATGGGGATGAAAATCCCAGTTCTCTACTTGGCCTTTTCTGACACTATAAGTTTGTTCCTGAACTTAGGGGCAAAGCATTCAGTCTTTAACTGCTAAGTATAATGTTGGTTGTTGGTTTTATGTAGATGCTCTTTATTAAAGTGAGAAAGTTCCCTTTCTCCTAGTTTTTTGAGAGATTTTATCATGAATGGGTATTGTATTTTGTCAAATGTTTTTTCTGTGTCAATTGATACAATTATGTAATTTTTCTTTTCATTAGAATTCAATGTTCTAGCAATAGATCATTTCAGGGCCTTCATGTGTATTATGGTTAATGTTTTTTATAGCTCCTATAAGTTACACAAAATACAGGCTAAGTACATAATGCCCAGATTAGTAGCCACTAACCATGTGTGGCTATATATATGAATTAATTAAAATTAAATTAAATTAAAAATTATTTCTCTCATTTGCACTAGCTACCTTTCAAATGCTCAACAGCCACTAGCGGCTACTGTGTTACACAGTGTGGACCATAGAAATTTTCCATAATTGCAGAAAGTTCTACTGGACAGTGCTGGCTAAACAATTTTTGGATGTAGCTATCACAGAGAACTTTTGTTTTCTAATTAACTTTCCAGAAATTGATTCAGAGTTTAAATGAAGGAAGCCTCCTACTCCTCACCCAAGACACAAAGGAGTACCCCAGCTAAAAAGGCTGCCAGTGATAATAATCATGACAGCAATTGTGGATTTCCTCGGTGCCGGATATTCTACTAAACTCAGCCACTACCCAGCAACCCCCAAGGCATGGGGACAATTTTACACAGACTGAGAAATTCTGGTGAATAAAATGCCCTCCCATTCATTGTAAGTAATTTGTTTATAAGAAATGCTGTAATATGCCGTTCTGGGTAGAGAGTGAGACTCCAAGATCATGCACAATAATAAAATGCACTCACCAAATTGCTCTATAAGAGATGGAGTAATGTTCTCTTGAGCAGGGTTAGGGAGAAAGTCATCAGGAGGGTGTTAGCAGGAGCCACCACATGTGATGCCTTATGTGTTGGAAAAAAGGACCCTTGACCCTCCTTCCCCATGCAGGCCTGTGGGCAGGCTGCATGGCCAGTGCCTCTCAGGTTAGAATAAGGAAGGCCTCAGTTTTATACTGGATTCTACCTTTCCCTGGTTGTGGGAGCTTATCCAAGCCTCTGTATCCTGACTTGCAGCGTGGAGATCATATCCCCTAACATGGACATTCGCTAGAGGCCTGAATTGAAAGAGAGACAGGAGCATCATCCATGCAACTTCCCAGGTCATTCCTGGGCTGCAGGCCCTGTGGCCTAACCCTAGTGGGCCCCAACAGAGCTTGCAGGGTATCCCTTTCACCCCACAGCATTGAGGAAGGGCTTGGTTGTGCTCACCTGAGAAGGGAAGGGTGGGCTCCCCCCAACACCCAGAAGCCAGTTGCTCACCTTGAGCTACTGGGAGAGGAAACAGGGTAAAATCAAAACCCTTCAGATGCTCCCCAGATGTACCTTCTAGCCCCCTTGGGCAGGGATGACGGAAACTCGTAGTCAGTGCTTGAGATGCTGCTAGGAAGCAGCAAGGTGTGGCATCTTTGCAATTCTGCATGCTTTGGAGTGGGAGCCCCAGCACTCCCTGAGATATCGGGCTCTAAACCTGTCACAGTAAATAGTCAGGAATTAATACACCAACTCCCTGACTCTGGCAGTGCAATTTGCCATCTAAATTGTTACCTTCCCCAGAACGGTACATAAACAAAATGAGCGGGTTGCAGGGACTTTTCAGCAGGCCTGGTGCTCATGGGTGACTAGTTCTTCCCTGAGAAAAGAGAGGGGGATGTAGGGGAAGGAGGTTGGCATTTCACAAATTCTTCCTGGGTGCCAAGCAGTGAGCCATGCACTGACTGTTTTATCTTTGCAAACATGCTGTAAGGAAGGAATGATTGTTCCCACCATGCCAATGAGAAATGTGAAGTTCAGAGTCATTTGCCCAAGATCCCAAAGCTGGTGAGCTGAGAAACCATCCTCAGCTTTGGTCTATCCGACTCCCAAGTTTAACACTCCTCTACAGTATCAGGTTGGAAACCAGTTCCTGGGGAAAGGAGTCAACACGAGACACACAAGTTATTCAACAGCGAAGTGGGACAGGGGGCAGTGTTCTGCCTGGATCCCCAAGGATCCCTTTTACCCTCTCTGTGAACCCCTCTCCCAGCTGTGTGTTCCTTTGCTTCTGACAGCTACACCTACGTCTCTCTTAGGTTGCCTGTCTCAGGGCTTCCAGAGCACTCCCCTGGAAGTGTATGACCTCCCAGGGGGGCCCTTAGCTGAGGAAAGACTGTTTAGAGCACATGAGAGCCCCAACCCCCTTGCCTCAAGTCTGCCACACCCTCCAGAGCACCCTGTGGGATCAGGCTGAAGCTGGGACTTTGCCTGCGATCACACCCTTGCTTGACTTCCTCTTAGTCTCCTCTGGGAACATTTCCTTAATAGATCAGTTTCACATGAATCTCTGGTTCAGGGTTTGCATCTGAGAAATGCATTCTAAGACAGCATTTCCTCACAGAGTGCAGCAAACTCATATCTGGGACAAAATCAGCTTAATGACACAGGTCTCGTCTCCATCAATAAGTTAAAGGAGGCCAATACTTCTCCTTTGGGATCCACTAAATTAGTACATGAATCTTTACCCTATTGAGAAGGACAAATGATTAAACATGTATATTTGGGATATGCAATGGATCAAAATATGAAATGAAATCCAAAATGCAGATTTTCTTTAAACCTCACCCAAAAAAGATGACATTTTCTTAAAAGAAAGATCCTATTTTACCAGTATGGCCTATTCAACAAGTTTGGGGTACAAACTAGTCATATCTCTTCTACTTTTCAGTCACTAATTCTCACCTTCACCCCTTAGCTGAATGTCAAATTATTTCTTTTGGAACTTCATTATTCCCATTTCCCAATATTCCTGTGCCTTGCTCAATTCAAAGAGGTGAGTTGAGTTTTGCTTCTAAGCCCCCACTCTTGCCATTGCTTCTCTTGCTGCCACATGGTGTCACAGTGAAAAAACTGGTCCTGCAGAGCTGGACGGAAGATCTTACACCATGGTCAGACCCATAGTGCCCAGCCATGCAGGCTGAAGCCCAGCTTCAGCGGTGCTGTTCTTATACACAACTATATGCAACCACGTGGTGTGCAATCACCCAACAGTACAGAGCAGCCCTCACTTGTATAAGCCTCTGCACAGCCCATGATGCCCAAAATAGGGCTGCAGGGTGGCAGTTCTTTTGATTCTCACTCTCACGCTCAGCCAGTTCCATATGCACAGTTGGAGGGCACTTCATTCACCCTGGACCTCGCCCTTGCTTCATACTCCATATCCACACACAACAGCCTCTAGTCCCTGTCCATGAGCCTGGATCACCAGCCCAGGCCTCCCTTCCTCCTTGCTGAGCTCACCTTTGGGCCCCTTGGCTTCCTTTCTGGTCAGTAGGTCTTACATCACTGAACATCAGCGACTTGGGGCACAAACCTGTCATCACCTTTCTATTCAATCACTCAACTCCTACCTTCTACTTCTCCTCCTAGGAAGTCCCTGGAAAACTTCCCTGCTACTCCCTCCTTCCAGTTCTGCTTTTCCCAAGGAGTATTGGGAAGAGCCTTGCTCAGCCACGAAGGGTATCCACCTATCGACCCTAGGGCAGTGGCAGTCTCCTTGTCTTATAATTTTATAACTTAAGAAGGGCCATTCTCTTATTCAAGGTGACTTCTGTCTCTTCCAGCCGGAGGCATGGGTAGCACTGCTTCCACAACATTTCACGTCCACCATCACAGCACCTTTGGTTCCTCCCACCAGCTAAGTGACTCCCCAACTCAGGTCTTTGGGTTTTTGTTCTTACCTCCCGCTGTGAAGTAGTTTGGTCATCCCAGGGCTACAGCATGGCAATGACAACACTTATTTCTCTATTTTCACCTTCCAGAATTGGTGTGGGAAACCATGCAATGTTATTTTTCCAAAAAAAAATTTTAACTGCTTGGCAAGAAGTCATTGCTCTCACATGCAAAAAAGTAATATAAACATTATCTTGCTTATGTGCAGAGCTACCTTGAATGCCTAAGGAATTTCCCCAGAGCTATCCAAAGCAACTCAGGACCCCTGAGACAGGAGTCACTGCAGATGTTTCCCTGGGTCCACTAGAAATGGAAAGAGGCAGCACAGAGAGAGGGAGGATGGTATTTTCTCCACTCACAGAACTGCAGTACACTTTATATTTCCCAAAGGCCATAATTATTTCCTGGAGAAGAAATTCAAATGACCCAGATAGTTAATTCAGTGAGATTGGCCCAAAAAGTATTTACCTAAAAGGCAGTTTTGTCAAAAAGAACATCACTATATAGATAGGGCTTCTCTTATTGCAGGTGCTAGATCCAATGCTGAAGGATAATATACTAGACAGCAGGAGAGAGAGATAGTGGTGCAATGACCAAGACTGGGGGCTGTCTGTGAACCTCCTACTTCCTAGGAGTTTATTCTGCATGAAAAAATGAATCTCCCTTTCCATGTCCCTCTCTGAGCATCTAGAACCACCTGTCCTTTCCTCCCAGGCTTCCTTCCTCAACTCCACAATTGTCCCCTTTAGTTTTCCCTAATCCAATCACTTGTTCCATTAGCATAGTGAGTTCAGCTCTGAGACAGGAGTCAACTCCCTGGTGGAATTAATTTACACTAACATAAAAATGACGGATGGTCACCCCAGAGTAGAGATGTGTTTTAAAGGAGGAACTGAACAAAAGCACCAGCTGATTGGTAGAATTTCAGACGATGCATGTGAGCCACTCTGTCCCCTAAACTACACCAAGTAATAATGACAGGGTCAGTTTCTTTATCACACTGTTCCTGATTTCAGGGACAGGCTCAGTTTCCAATCATACTGTCCCTGAGTTCAGGGAATTTGTAGTGGGAGAGAAGGAGGCAGGCTTCTGAAGTTGGAACTCCAGTAAGGTATGCACGGGGCCCCAGGAGGAGGGAAGGCGAGACATGAGCTAAGTCGACACCAGCCAAATAAGAAAACTGAGCTGAAGGAGCTCTTATCAGCTACACGTGATGACATCAGGTAAGGTATTTTGTTTTATGTAACAAGGGCAAGTATTCATTAAGCAGTGACAATGTGCCAAGTACTGTGCTAAACTCATAGCTTAGTGTTGTGGTCTGAAGCTGTTTTATGAACCCCAGAAAAGGCCTTTTTTTTTTTTTTAATCCATTCCTGTAGGTATAGACTTACTATAGGTAAGAACTTCTGGTTAGGTTATTTCTGTTGAGGAGTTGCTCCAAGGTGGATCTTAATCTTTTTCCTGAAGTCTTTTAATAGAGATGAAATTAAAAGAAACTCATAAAGAAAAGTCCTGGAGAAGCTAAGAGAGGACCCACAGAAGCTCAGAGAGGAAGCCTAGTGGCTTCCATAAGCTGAAGGCAATGAAACCCGGGAATGAGGGACTAGCAAATGCTGGCAATGTGTCTTCCCATGTGACACAGGTGTCCCAGATGTCAGCAGCCTGTCTTCACAGTCCAGACATCATCCTGTTGATGCCTTGAGTTGTATATGTTAATGGTCTTAGAACTGTTAATGTGTAAACTAATAACTCCTCATTGTAAAAGCCAACCCATTCAGGGTATATTGCATTCTGGCAGCTTCAGCAAACCAATACACTTAGTATTGTGAATTATTTAATTTAATCCATACAAAACCCAATAAGCACTATTATTATCTCCTTTGGATTTTCTCTGATGCCAAGAAACCCTTAATCACCATATTACTAAGAATCACAGTGCAGCAAAATGTTGTAACCATCCCTCTATGGCTGTCTCTTTGCCCTCTCATCCCCATCCAAGTATGAACCCCAGGCAGCTAACTGAAAAATGGCATTCAACTCTTGAAGTTCTGAATTGTCTCCAAAACAGCTAGAGTCAAGTTACATGGGGTTAGCAAAGGTGCCCTCATAGTGACCCCACCTTTTTGTGCAGATGTTATGTGGTTTGCACACTCGGGGCAGAGGGTATTTCATCCACATATTAACCTCAACATCTCCCCATGCTGCACTTTCCTGATTGGATTGGTAAGTTGGCAGAAACTACCAAATAGCCCCTTCCTCTTTGAGTACTGGCTGCCTGCAAGAAGCCTGCATTCTTCTATATTCTCCAAGTTCGACATTTGTCCCACATATGGGGGGAGAACTGTAATGGCCCAGCAAAGCCTGGACACTTCAGGGGTTCAGCATTATCAAGCCCATACTTGCCACATGCCTAAGCCTCCACCATCAGCTTTGCTCGTGAAGAAGTTGATATTCCATTGTCCATCCAAGGGTTTCTCAATCTGCCCCAGTAGTTCAGAATTCAGGTGGCAAATAGAGGTCTTCTTTTTCAGGACCCCTCAAATCCCAGTAAGACAAATTGCTTCATGCAGAGCAGAAATGGTGAATAGGCTGGGTAGAACTGAGGGCAGGCCTAAAAAAGTCTGGCCAATGGGGTTCAGTGACTCAAGACAAAATGAAAAAATACATCCTACTGACACATAATGTGGGGCATTATAGCCTATAAATAGGAAAGTGTTTATAAACGTTTTTTCAAATAGTTACCTATGATAGATGGATAGGTACACAGGAATTAAGTATGAGCAGAAACTTTTCCTTTTTTTAAGATTTAGAGTCTATCTATGTGACATTTTTAGATGAGCCTGCTTCCATGGACTGATATTTTTGCAAGCTAAAAATCAGAGCTGAGTCTGCCAGCTTCTTTGACACCTTAAACCAGCACTGCTCCTGTGGAGACTCAAAGGATCATCACCACATAGGTCAGAAAATCAACTCTCTATGTGATCCCAGGAACGTCAATCACCTTATCCAGCCTCAGCTTCCTCTCTGAAAAATGGAAATAGCAGAATCTCTCTTGCAAGACATTTGCATGGACTAATAGATAAATGCAAATGTTTTGTGAATGCTTCTGTGCTTAGCTTGATGGCATTCAACTTATACTGGACTGAAGACACAGGTCAAAAACACCAATGGGGAGCTCCAGATTAGCCCTGCTCCACGGAAAAGTTAGATAAGGGACAGAAGGGTGACTGAGGCGGTGATTCAGGAGTGCACTTGACCTGGGAGAGCCTTCTGCACCACATGGGGCAGCCCAGGTTGCAGAGGCCAAGGAACTGAGAGGCAGAAAGCTGGAGCCTGGCAGAGAGGCATGGAGCTGCGGAGTCCGCAGGAGTGCACAGATGGGGGCGTGGGACTAGGAAGTAAACCAGACCACGTTCCTCGAGTGCGCTACCCTCACCAGCACAACTCATCCCACATGCCACGCACCTGAATGGGTCACCTGTTCCCATTCCCCATGATCCAGGTGCCCCCACCCAACCAGCCCCCAGTGCCTGTACCTGCCCTACACCCCCACCCCAACTGCAGCCCAACCCACCTCTCCTACACCCCCACCCCTCCCAAGCACTACCTCCCCCTCCCTGTTCCCTATAGGCTGTTGCCAGCACATAAAGGCTGTGGGCACTAACCTTCATATCCTGTCCCCCTACCCATATGCCACACAACCTCACTCTGCTCCCCATCCCCCGAGCTCTGCATATCTGTTTATGGCACTCCCAGGTCCACCCATGCATATGCATGCAATCATGTCATTCAGCTGTGGGAACCACACTTTACAGCAGTCCTAGAACTGAGCATGCACACAGCCCTCAGCCTCCCTTCCCAACTCTGAGAAAGTGCCGACCTGTGCAGCCAAGTCACATCTGCCCCCAATCCACAAAGGCATAACACTGATTTGCTGCCACAGCTCTGTGCATGTGCACAAAGGGCCCCATTCCTTAGACCAGCGCACACCAAGGTTACACCCCTCAGACCGGTGCACCCACATAGCTACATCCTCCCTGGCCACTGGGCACCCACGTTCACAGGCATCAGCATGACATCCCCTACCTGCACCTATATCAGCCCTGAAACAAATCACCACCATGAGTGTCCCACCCTGGGCCCTGCTCCCTGCTGTACAACCATCCTGCAAACACAAAGCCTTAGATTACTGAAAGAAATCAACTCCCCAAGGAAATCAATCAACATATCTACATGCCATGAAGACAGCAGAAGAGTACTAAGCATATCACAATGCAAATAGATACAGCCCTGTTTAATGGTCAAATTAAAACACCAGAGGAGACACAAACATTGGAAAAACTAATCAAAGATATTCATACAACTCTACTTAGTAAAATAAGTGGGATAGAAAATGATATAAAGGAGATTAAGAAGACAGTAGAAGGGCATAAAGAGAGATTTGAAAGAATAAATAGAAAAATAGCCGATATCCCAGAGATTAAAGTCTCTGTTGACCAAATAAAGAACATACTAAAGGCACACAACACCAGATTTGAAGAGACAGAAGAAAGAATAAGTGATATAAAGGACAGAATAACAGACTTCAAAAACTCAAAACAGCAAATGGCAAAAAAAGATGGAAAAAATTGAATTGGAACTCAGGGAAATGATAAACAAAACAAAGTGCACAAATATAAGAATCACTGATATCCCAGAAGGCGAAGAGAGAATTAAAGAGCTAGGAAGAGTAGTTGAAGATATAATGGGGGAAAACTTCCCAACCCTCACAAAGGACATAAACATACAAGTCAAAGAAGCCCAATGAACTCCAAACAGAATAAATCCAAATAGGCCTTCCCTAAAGCACCTACTAATCAGTCTGTCAAATGTTGAAGAGAAGCAGAAAATTCTGAAAGCAGCAAGAGAAAACAATCTAGTGCATACAAGGAAAACCAGATAAGACTGAGCTCAGACTACTCAACTACCACCCTGGAGGCAAGAAGGCAGTGGTATGAAATATTTAAGATCCTGAAAGAGAAAGACTTTCAGCCAAGAATTCTATACCCAGACAAATTGTCCTTCAAAATTGAGGGAGAAATTAGTTTTCACAGACAAAGAAGTGCTGAAAGAATTTGTCAAAAAGAGACCAGTCTTACAAGGAATACTAAAAGGAGTTCTGCTGGCTGATTAAAAAAAAGACAGGAGAGGGAGATCTGGAGGAAGGCATCAAATTGAAGAGTACCACTAAGGGCAATTTAAAGAATACAAAGAGAAAGAGGGAAAAGGATATGTAGATCTGACAGATAAAATTAAAAAGATAAGATGGTGGAATCAAGAAATGTCTTTTCAGTAATAACTTTGAATGTTAACAGACTAAATTACAAATTAATAGATACAGATTGGCAGAATGGATTAAGAAACATAATCCAGCTATATGTTGCTTACAAGAGACTCATCTTAGACACAAGGATACAAAGAAATTGAAAGCGAAAGGATGGAAAAAGATTTTCCATACAAGTTGTAACCAAAAGAAAGCAGGAGTAGCTATACTAATATCGGACAAAATAGACTTTAGAGGTAAAGATATCATAAGAGACAAAGGACACTATATACTAATTAAAGGGTCAATTCACCAAGAAGACATAACAATCATAAATATTTATGCTCCCATTCAAAGAGCTCTAAAGTACATGAGAGAAACATTGACAAAACTGAAGGGAGGGATAGATGTTTCAACAATAATAGTAGGAGACTTCAACACACCACTCTCCTCTATAGATAGGACAATCAGACAGAAGATTAACAAGGAAATAGAGAAGTTAAATAACTTGATAAATGAATTAGACCTAACAAACATATATAGGTCATTGCACTCCAAAGCACAAGGATATACATTCTTCTCTAGTTCTAATGGAACATTTTCCAGGGTAGATCATATGCTGGGGTCTTTATAAATTTAAAAATATTGAAATTTTCAAAGCACTTTCTCTGATCACAATGGGATGAAGCTGGGTCTCAATAAACACCAAAGAACAAGTACATTCACAATACATGGAGATTAACCAACATACTCTTAAAAAACTAGTGGTTGAAAGAAGAAATTGCTAGAGAAATCGGTAGTTATCTGGAAATGAATGAAAATGAGAACACAACTTATCAGATGTGGCAAAGGCTATGATGAGAGGGAAATTTATTGCCCTAAATGCCTATATTAAAAAACAAGAAAGAGGAAAACTTGAAAACTTAACAGCACACCTGGGGGAACTTGAGAAAGAATAGCAAACTAACTCCAAAGCAAATAGAAGAAAAGAAATAACAAAGATTAAAGCAGAGATAAATGAATGGAAGAACAAAAGAGCAATAGAAAGAATCATAATAAAACCAAAATTTGGTTCTTTGAGAAAATCAATAAAATTGATGGGCCGCTAGCAAGACTGACAAAGTAAAAAAGAGAGAAGATGCAAATAAACAAAATCAGAAATGAGAAGGGGTGCGTTACCACAGTCCCTGAAGAAATAAATCATAAGAGGATACTATGAACAACTATACGGCAACAAACTAGGTAACTTAGATGAAGTGGGCAAATTCCTAGAGGCATATAAACAAGGTACACTGACTCAGGAAGAAATAGAAGATCTCAACAAAGCAATCACAAGTAAAGAGATTCAATCAGTTATCAAAAATCTTCCTACAAAGAAATGCCCAGGGCCAGATGGCTTCAATAAGAGAACTTTATTAAGCATTCCAAAAAGAACTAACACCAATCCTGCTCAAACTTTTCCAAAAAATTGAGGGAAAAGGAACTCTACCTAACTCATTTTATGAAGCTAATATCATTTTAATTCCAAAATCAGGTAAAGATGCAATAAGAAAGGAAAACCACAGATGAATCTCCCTAATGAACATAGATGCAAAAATTCTCAATAAAATATTAGCAAATCGAATCCAAAAACACATTAAAAGAATTATACACCATGACCAAGTGGGATTTATACCAGGAATGCGAGGATGGTTCAACACAAGAAAATCAATTAATGTAATACAGCACATTAACAAATCAAAAGGGAAAAATCACATGATCATCCCGATTGATACTGAAAAAGCATTAGACAAAATTCAGCATCCTTTTCTGATAAAAGCACTCCAAAACATAGGAGTCAAAGGTAACTATCTCAATATGATAAAGGGAATATATGAAAAACCAATAGCCAGCATCATATTCAATGGAGAGAGACTGAAAGCTTTTCCCCTAAAATCAGGTAGAAGACAAGGATGCCCACAGTCACCACTATTGTTCACCATTGTGATAAAAGTTCTAACTAGAGCAATCAGGCAGGACAAAGAAATAAAAGGCATCCAAATTGTAAAGGAAGAAGTAAAACTCATTATTTGCAGATGATATGATACTATACTTGGAAGATCCTGAGAAATCTACGACAAAGTTACTTTGAGCTAATAAAAAAATTCAGAAGGTGGTGGGATATAAAATTAATGTGCAAAGATCAGTAACATTTCTATACATCAGCAATGACCTAGCTGAGAAGTCAGTTAAGGAAAAAATTCCTTTCAAAATAGCAACTAAAAGAATCAAGTACTTAGGAATGAACTTAACTAGGGATGTAAAGGACTTGTACACAGAGAACTACATAACGTTGCTAAAAGCAATCAAAGGAGATCTAAATCGGTGGAAAGACATTCACTGCTCATGGATAGGATGGCTAAATATAGTTAAGATGTCAATTCTCCCCAAATTGATCTACGGATTCAACACAGTACCAATCAAAATTCCAACAACCTACTTTGAAGATTTGGAAAAGCTAACTACCAAGTTCATGTGGAAGGGAAAGAGATCCCGAATAGCTAAAAGCATCCTAAGAAAGAAGAACAAAGTAGGAGGATTAACAATCCTTGACTTTAAAACCTATTATAAAGCCACAGTGGTTAACACAGCATGGTACTGGCACAAAGACAAAAGCATTGACCAATGGAATCAAATCGAGAGTGCAGAAATAGACCACCAAACCTATGGTCAACTGATTTTTGACAAGGTCCCCAAATCCTCTGAACTGGGACAAAATAGTCTTTTCAGTATTTAGGCATGGAAGGACTGGATAGCAATAACCAAAAGAATGAAAATGGACCCCTATCTTACAACCTACACAAAAATCAATTCAAAGTGGTTCAAACACCTAAATATAAGAACCAGCACCATAAAGCTTCTCGAAGAAAACGTAGGGAAACATCTTCAAAACCTAGTAATAGGAGATAACCTCCTAAACTTTATACCCAAAGCACAAGCAACAAAAGAAAAAATAAGCAAATGGGAACTCCTCAAAATCAAATGCTTCTGCACCTCAAAAGACTTCGTCAAAAGGTGAAGAAGCAGTCAACTCAATGGTAGAAAATATTTGGAAATCACATATCAAACAAAGGTTTGATTTCCTGTATACATAAAGAAATCACATAACTCAACAACAAAAGAACAAACAACCCAATTATGAAATGGGCTAAAGATATGAATAGGCATTTTTCTAAAGAGCAAATACAGATGGCTCAAAAGCACATGAAGAAATACTCATTTTCATTGGCTATAAGGAAAATGCAGATCAAGACTACAATGAGATACCACCTCACACCCATAAGAATGGCTGCTATTAAACAAACAGGAAACTATGAATGTTGGAGAGAATGTGAAGAAACTGGAACATTTATGTACTGCTGGTGGGAATGTATAATGGTACAGCCACTTTGGAAGACTGTTTGGCAGTTCCTTAGGAAACTAAATATCGAGTTGTCCTATGACCCAGCAATAGCACTACTTGGTATATACCCAAAAGAACTGAAAGCAACGATACAAACAGACATTTGCATACTGATGTTCATAGCAGCATTATTCACAATCGCCAAAAGATAGAAACAAACAAAATGCCTATCAATAGATGAGTGGATCAACAAAATGCAGTATATACTTACAATAGAATATTATGCAGCAGTAAGACAAAAATGACATCCTGAAGCACATGACAAGATGGATAAGCCTTGAGGACATAATGCTGAGTGAAGTTAGCCAGACACAAGAGGATAGATACTATATGATTTCACTTTTATGACCAGCATAAAGGTGACTGAAGGATCCACTGACGGAGAAGTAGATTAGCTAACGGTGATGTATACTTGTGAAGGAAGGTTGTGTTGCTACAAAAAGGAACAAAGTTATGAGGCATGGAACTATGAATGAACATGTGGCACATTTGGTAAGACAAAATAAGCCAGAAACAAAAGAACAAGAATGGTATGGTCACCTTTAGAAAATACTTATAAGAAAACAGGAGCCTGTTTATAAGCTTTATAAACTTTTAGAGCAGACACATTAAGTCTGGAGTGGTGATTATTATTTCTGGATTTTGAGAGGTTGTTTTATATATATATAATATATATTTATATATATATATGTATATATATAACCTGATATTTAGAGATAAGAATGAAGCCTAACAGGTTGGGGGTTAAGTAAATCAATACATCGGGGTAAGGAAGATAGTGTCTATATTTTAGAACTATGCATCCTCTTTGAGACCAACAGAAGAAAGGTTTATTTGATCTGGAACTGAAATTTTCTGTAGTGCATAATCTAATTCAATCTGTATAGCTCATTTGAACAACTGAAACACAGGAAGCACAGAATAAAAAAGAGCTCCTTTAATCCTGTATACATCCTGGAGTATATTAAGCAGATAATCGAAAAGTATTGGCAAAGTCCCCAGAGGGATGGGACAATAATATGGAACTATTAAACCTCACTGTCAGGGGATCCCAATATTGTGTCAAACTTTAGGGACATCCAAATTAATAGGCCATGCCTTCGATCAGGAGACTTACTCTTGTTAAACTAATGTAGGTAACGGAGAAGCTTAGACTACCTATGGCTTGCCTAAGATTTACTTCTGGAGGACCTCTTTTGTTCAGAGGTGACTTAGGTCTCTCTAAGTCCAACTCTGCAAGTGAAATCATTGCCCTCCCTGCTACATGGGACATGACATCCAGGGGTGAAAGTCTTCCTGGAGACATGGGAGATGACTCCCAGGGATGAATTCAGACCTGGCACTGTAGGATTAACAATTCCATCCTAACCAAAGGGGAAAAATAAGTGCAATTAATGAAGTATCAGTGGCAGAGAGAGTTCAAATAGAATCTAGGGGCTACTCTAGAGGTTGCGTTTATGCAAGCTTCAGTTAGACCTTGCTATCATAACCTGCCAATCCCCAACCAGGACCATTCCAGCCAATCCTTAAGGATTCCAGCCAATCCTTAAGATCACCTAGGGCAATATATAAGATTCCACAAGGGTTCTATGCACTGGAGTAACATTCCAGAAATCTACAACCTCCAGATGGATCCCTGGTCCAGATAAGTCCTGAAACATAGCCCACCCTCTCCAGAACATCAGATAGTTCTATCTCCTTACCCCATATTAGTGACAGACCCTTCCAATATGAAAAATTTAGAATTGCCATAGCCCAAACACCCATAAAGAGAGGGATGGAAAGGTCAAAGGTGATGGTGGAATTATACAGAGAAGATAGGATTTAAAAAATGAATATGAATGCTGAATCATTAAATTAATATCTCTTTTAGTCTCCAGTATTTTAGAGCAGCTAGAAGTAAAAACCTAAAATTGTGAAATTGTAACCCATGTCAAAGTCTGAAATATGTTCTACCACTAATTGTGGTGCTGTGCTTTGAAATGTATAGCTTTTTTGCATATATGTTATTTTTCACAAAGAAAGAAGGTAAAAAAAAGTCGATTGCGATGATAAAAAAAATATTTAAGCCCTCTAACCTCCTATATTCTAGAGCAGCTAGAAGGAAAAATCTGAGAGGATCATATGGTAGCCCATGACAAACTCTGGGATTTGTCCTGTAACTACCTGTTGAAGAGTGCTTTGAAAACTATTGCTGTTTTATTTCTTTGCTTTGTGTATATGTTATACTATACAATAAAAAAAAAAGTTTGAAGAAAAAAAAAACAGCGGGAACAGTGAGAAAGGCTGGAGATCATGTGGAAACCCACCTGAAGAAGTAGTGCTGCTTTGAGGAGATTCCACAGGGAAAGCAAGGAATAATAGTGCCATAGCCTCGTCCAGATTCTCAGCGTGTGCCAAATCAGAGTAAGACGAGAGCCTTGGTACCTCCCCACACTTCCAAGCCTTCCCTTGTACCTCCCCACACTTCCAAGCAGTAAAAGCACACAGCTCAGGGGTCAACAGGATCCCCTGGTTTCCTGTGTGTCGGTCTGGCCTTTGCAGCCTGAACATAAGCTCCTTGTCTCACACAGGGCATCTCTGTTTGCCCCTCAGGCCTGGCACAGAGCTGGTACAGAGCAGACCCTCAATAAATATTTGCAGATTGTCTGCCAGCAACGAAGCCTGGCTTAGGCCAGCTGCATCACAGACCTTCTGCCCCTCCTCAGCCTATGGATAAAAGAAAATTTTCATTGGTATTCCAAGGAAGTGAAAAGGCCAAGGTGAGGTCCCCAGAAAGTTGTGTGTCTACAGCAAGAGGCCCTGAGTCATTTCACTGACTTGGATTTGCTGGTGACAAAAGGAATGGTCAGGTGAAAACTGGTCTTTCCCGCTGGCTGGGGCATTGTTACCTGGGATGTTCGCTCAAGGGTCACAGAAGAAAGGACGGATGTAAGGGCAGGAAATCACAGCAGAGCCTGCACTGTGCAATGACGTGACGCTGGGCCACGCCCGACCACCCGGCAGCTCCAGCGAGGAAACAGCTTCCTTTTGTGCCTGACCCTGGTTGGCTGCCAGGGCTTCAACAAGAGCCTTGTGATGTGGACTTTTGAAATGTGTTGGTGGTGCAGAATGGCATGTTTAACTCGGGTTTTTTTTTTTTTTAACTTTTTTTTATTAATTAAAAAAATTAACAAACAAAACATTTATATATCATTCCATTCTGCATATACAATCAGTAATTCTTAATATCGTCACATAGTTGCATATTCATCATTTCTTAGTACATTTGCATCGATTTAGAAAAAGAAATAAAAAGACAACAGAAAAAGAAATAAAATGATAATAGAGAAAAAAAATAACTATACGTACCATACCCCTTTCCCTCACTTTCATTTACCACTATTTCAAACTGAATCTATTTTAACATTTGTTCCCCCTATTATTTATTTTTATTCCATATGTTCTACTCTTCTGTTGATAAAGTAACTAAAAGGAGCATCAGACATAAGGTTTTCACATTCACAGAGTCTCATTGTGAAAGCTATATCATTGTTCAATCATCATCAAGAAACATGGCTACTGGAACACAGCACTACATTTTCAGGCAATTGCCTCCAGCCTCTCCGCTACATCTTGAACAACAGGGTGATATCTATGTAATGCATAAGAATAACCTCCAGGATACCCTCTCGACTCTGTTTGGAATCTCTCAGCCATTGACACTTTGTCTCATTTTACTCTTCCCCCTTTGGTCGAGAAGGTTCTCTCAATCCCTTGATGTTAATTCTCAGCTCATTCTAGGGTTTTGCTCAGTCCTTTGATGCTGAGTCTCAGCTCATTCCAGGATCTTTGTCCCACGTTGCCAGGAAGGTCCACACCCCTGGGAGTCATGTCCCACACAGAGAAGGGGAGGGTGGTGAGACTGCTCATGATATTGGCTGGAGAGAGAGGCCACATCTGAGCAACAAAAGAGGCTCTCTTGGGGGTGACTCTTAGGCCTAAATTTTAAGTAGACTTGACCTATCCTTTGTGGGGTTAAGTTTCATGTGAACAAACCCCAAGCCTGGGGGCTCAGCCTATAGCTTTGGTTGTCCACACTGCTTGTGAGAATATCAAGAATTCAGCTTGGGGAAGTTGAATTTCTCCCCACTCTCACCATTCCCCAAAGGGGGCTTGCAAATACTTTTCCAGTCACTGATCAAATCATTCTGGGATTCATCGGGAGATCACTCTGGACAAACCAACAAAATCTCATGTGCTACCTGAGATTCCAAGTACTTCTGACATTCATTCAAACTATGTGCATGAGTTATATTAGGAAATGCTCTAGTCGAAATCTAAATTTTGTAACAAATAAACATTTTTTGCTTTAGTCTCACACATAAGGTGACATTTTAAAGTATTAATTATCATCTATTTTCAGCACCCTGAAGTAATACATTCCTTTGTTCTTCCTCATGCAAAAACATTTTTGCACATTGTACATTTCACTATTATTATACACTCTAGGCATTCCTAGATTATACCATCTCGATCTTTAACATCTATCTTTCTTTCTAATTTCATTTATGTCCCCAGCCCTCTGCCCTCTATCATTCTCACATGCAGCTTCATTCAGTGTTTTAACATAATTGCATTACAGTTAGGTAGTATTGTGCTGTCCATTTCTGAGTTTTTGTATCCAGTCCTGTTGCACAGTCCGTATCCCTTCAGCTCCAATTGCCCACTACCTTACCCTATTTCTATTTCCTGATGGTCTCAGTTACCAACAACATATTTCAAGTTTATTCACTAATGTTGGTTCAATCAGTGAGAACATACAGTATTTGTCCTTTAGTTTTTGGCTAGTCTCACTCAGCATAATGTTCTCTAGGTCCATCCATGTTGTTACATACTTCATAAGTTTATTCTGTCTTAGAGCTGCATAATATTCCATCATATGTATATACCACAGTTTGTTTAGCCACTCGTCTGTTGATGGACACTTTGGCTGTTTCCATCTCCTTGCAATTGTAAATAATGCTGCAATAAACATTGGTGTGCAAATGTGTGTTTGTGTCTTTGCCCTTAAGTCCTCTGAGTAGATACCTAGCAATGGTATTGCTGGGTCATATGGCAATTCTATATTCAGCTTTTTGAGGAACCTCCAAACTTCCTTCCACAGTGGTTGCACCATTTGACGTTCCCACCAACAGTGAATAAGTGTACCTCTTTCTCCACATCCTCTCCAGCACTTGTCATTTTCTGCTTTGTTGATAATGGCCATTCTGGTGGGTGTGAGATGATATCTCATTGTGGTTTTGATTTGCATTTCTCTAATGGCCAGGGACATTGAGCATCTCTTCATGTGCCTTTTGGCCATTTGTATTTCCTCTTCTGATAGGTGTCTGTTCAAGTCTTTTTCCCATTTTGTAATTGGATTGGCTGTGTTTTTGTTGTTGAGTTGAACAAGCTCTTTATAAATTCTGGATACTAGACCTTTATCTGATATGTTGTTTCCAAATATTGTCTCCCATTGTGTAGGCTGTCTTTTTACTTTCTTGATGAAGTTCTTTGATGCACAAAAGTGTTTAATTTTGAGGAGCTCCCATTTATTTCTTTCTTTCTCCAGTGCTCTTGCTTTAGATGTAAGGTCCATAAAACCGCCTCCAATTATAAGATTCATAAGATATCTCCCTACATTTTCCTCCAACTGTTTTATGGTCTTAGACCTAATGTTTAGATCTTTGATCCATTTGGAGTTAACTTTTGTATAGGGTGTGAGATACAGGTCCTCTTTCATTATTTTGCATATAGATATCCAGTTCTCTAGGCACCATTTATTGAAGAGACTGCTTTGTCCCAAATGAGTTGGCTTGATTGCCTTATCAAAGATCAAATGTCCATAGATGAGAGGGTCTATATCTAAGCACTCTATTCGATTCCATTGGTCAATATATCTATCTTTATGCCAGTACCATGCTGTTTTGACCACTGTGGCTTCATAATATGCCTTAAATTCAGGCAGTGTGAGACCTCCAGCTTCGTTTTTTTCCCTCAAGACACTTTTAGCAATTCGGGGCACCCTGCCCTTCCAGATAAATTTGCTTATTGGTTTTTCTATTTCTGAAAAGTAAGTTGTTGGGATTTTGATTGGTATTGTGTTGAATCTGTAAATCAATTTAGGTAGAATTGACATCTTAACTATATTTAGTCTTCCAATCCATGAACACGGTATGCCCTTCCATCTGTTTAGGTCTTCTGTGATTTCTTTTAACAGTTTCTTGTAGTTTTCTTTGTATAGGTCTCTTGTCTCTTTAGTTAAATTTATTCCTAGGTATTTTATTCTTTTAGTTGCAATTGTAAATGGAATTCGTTTCTTGATTTCCCCCTCAGCTTGTTCATTGCTAGTGTATAGAAACACTACAGATTTTTGAACGTTGATCTTGTAACCTGCCACTTTCCTGTACTCATTTATTAGCTCTAGTAGTTTTGCTGTGGATTTTTCAGGGTTTTCGATGTATAGTATCATATCATCTGCAAATAGTGATAGTTTTACTTCTTCCTTTCCAATTTTGATGCCTTGTATTTCTTTTTCTAGCCTAATTGCTCTGGCTAGAACTTCCAACATGATGTTGAATAACAGTAGTGATAGTGGACATCCTTGTCTTGTTCCTGATCTTAGGGGAAAAGTTTTCAATTTTTCCCCATTGAGAATGATATTAGCTGTGGGTTTTTCATATATTCCCTCTATCATTTTAAGGAAGTTCCCTTGTATTCCTATCCTTTGAAGTGTTTTCAACAGGAAAGGATGTTGAATTTTGTCAAATGCCTTCTCTGCATCAATTGAGATGATCATGTGATTTTTCTGCTTTGATTTGTTGATATGGTGTATTACATTAATTGATTTTCTTATGTTGAACCATCCTTGCATACCTGGGATGAATCCTACTTGGTCATGATGTATAATTCTTTTAATGTGTTGCTGGATTCGATTTGCTAGAATTTTGTTGAGGATTTTTGTATCTATATTCATTAGAGAGATTGGTCTGTAGTTTTCTTTTTTTGTAATATCTTTGCCTGGTTTTGGTATGAGGGTGATGTTGGCTTCCTAGAGTGAATTAGGTAGCTTTCCCTCCACTTCAATTTTTTTGAAGAGTTTGAGCAGGGTTGGTACTAATTCTTTCTGGAATGTTTGGTAGAATTCACATGTGAAGCCATCTGGTCCTGGACTTTTCTTTTTGGGAAGCTTTTGAATGACTGATTCAATTTCTTTACTTGTGATTGGTTTGTTGAGGTCATCTATTTCTTCTTGAGTCAAAGTTGGTTGTTCATGCCTTTCTAGGAACTTGTCCATTTCATCTACATTGTTGTATTTATTAGCATAAAGTTGTTCATAGTATCCTGTTATTACCTCCTTTATTTCTGTGGGGTCAGTAGTTATGTCTCCTCTTCCATTTCTGATCTTATTTATTTGCATCCTCTCTCTTCTTCTTTTTGTCAATCTTGCTAAGGGCCCATCAATCTTGTTGATTTTCTCATAGAACCAACTTCTGATCTTATTGATTTTCTCTATTGTTTTCATGTTCTCAATTTCATTTATTTCTGCTCTAATCTTTGTTATTTCTTTCCTTTTGCTTGCTTTGGGGTTAGTTTGTTGTTCTTTCTCCAGTTCTTCCAAGTAGACAGTTAATTCCCAAGTTTTTGCCCTTTCTTCTTTTTTGATATAGGCATTTAGGGCAATAAATTTCCCTCTTAGCACTGCCTTTGCTGTGTCCCATAGGTTTTGATATGTTGTGTTTTCATTGTCATTCACCTCGAGATATTTACTGATTTCTCTTGTAATTTCTTCCTTGACCCACTGGTTGTTTAAGAGTGTGTTGTTGAGCCTCCACGTATTTGTGAATTTTCTGGCACTCTGCCTATTATTGATTTCCAATTTCATTCCTTTATGCTTGAGAAAGTGTTGTGTATGATTTCAATCTTTTTAAATTTGTTGAGACTTGCTTTGTGACCCAGCATATGGTCTATCTTTGAGAATGATCCATGAGCACTTGAGAAAAAGGTGTATCCTGCTGTTGTGGGGAGTAATGTCCTATAAATGTCTGTTGAGTCTAGTTCTTTTATTATAATATTCAAATTCTCTGTTTCTTTATTGATCCTCTGTCTAGATGTTCTGTCCATTGATGAGAGTGGGGAATTGAAGTCTCCAACTATTATGGTAGATGTGTCTATTTCCCTTTTCAGTATTTGCAGTGTATGCCTCACGTATTTTAGGGCATTCTGGTTCGGTGCATAAATATTTATGATTGTTATGTCTTCTTGTTGAATTGTTCCTTTTATTAGTAGATAGTATCCTTCTTTGTCTCTTTTAACTGTTTTACATTTGAAATTAATTTGTTGGATATTAGTATAGCTATTCCTGCTCTTTTCTGGTTGTTGTTTGCATGAAATATCTTTTCTCAACCCTTCACTTTCAACCTATGTTTATCTTTGGGTCTAAGATGTGTTTCCTGTAGACAGTATATAGAAGGATCCTGTTTTTTAATCCATTCTGCCAATCTATGTCTTTTGACTGGGGAGTTCAGTTCATTAACATTTAGTGTTATTACTGTTTGGGTAGTACTTTCCTCTACGATTTTGCCTTTTGTATTTTATATATCATATCTAATTTTCCTTCTTTCTACACTCTTCTCCACACCTCTCTCTTCTGTCTTTTCATATCTGTCTCTAGTGCTCCCTTTAGTATTTCTTGCAGAGCTGGTCTCTTGGTCACAAATTCTCTCAGTGACTTTTTGTCTGAAAATGTTTTAAGTTCTCCCTCATTTTTGAAGGACAATTTTGCTGGATATAGAAGTCTTGGTTGGCAGTTTTTCTCTTTTAGTAATTTAAATATGTCATCCCACTGTCTTCTTGCCTCTATGGTTTCTGCTGAGAAATCTACACATAGTCTTATTGGGTTTCCCTTGTATGTGATGTGTTCCCTTGTATGCTTTTCTCTTGTTGCTTTCAAGATCCTCTCTTTCTCTTTGACCTCTGACATTCTGACTAGTAAGTGTCTTGGAGAACGTTTATTTGGATCTATTCTCTTTGGGGTGCGCTGCACTTATTGGATCTGTAATTTTAGGTCTTTCATAAGAGTTGGGAAATTTTCAGTGGTAATTTCTTCCATTAGTTTTTTTCCTCCTTTTCCCTCCTCTTCTCCTTCTGGGACACCCACACACGTATATTTGTGTGCTTCATATTATCATTCAATTTCCTGAGCCCCTGCTCATATTTTTCCATTCTTTTCCCTATAGTTTCTGTTTCTTTTTGGATTTCAGATGTTCCGTCCCCCAGTTCACTAATTCTAACCTCTGTCTCTTGAAATCTACCATTGTAGGTTTCCATTGTTTTTTTTCATCTCTTCTACTGTGTCTTTCATTCCCACACGTTCTGTGATTTGTTTTTTCAGACTTTCAGTTTCTTCTTTTTGTTCATTCGTTCCCTTCTTCATGTCCTCCCTCAATTCATTGATTTGGTTTTTGATGAGGTTTTCCATTTCTGTTCATATATTCAGAATTAGTTGTTTCAGCTCCTGTATCTCATTTGAACTATTGGTTTGTTCCTTTGACTGGGCCCTATCTTCAATTTTCCTGGTGTGATTTGTTATTTTTTGCTGGCATCTAGACATTTAATTACCTTAATTAGTTTATTCTGGAGATTACTTTCACTTATCTTACCTAGGGTTTTCTTGCTAGATCAGTTTGTTGTCTATCTGTTCTTTGACCTTCAGTTCAGCTTTTTCTGGGCCTCTAGCTTAAGTTTTGTTTAACAGAGGGTAATTTTTCAGTTCTTGTTTTCTTGTTTCTTGTCCTGCTTGTAAGGTGCCTTTTCTCTCCCCACTCTTAGGAGGGTCTACATAGGTATTACAGAATCCAATCGGGTTTTCCCGGACTAAACTGGCCTCCTTTCAGGGGGAAGGAGTCACCTGTGTCAGTTTTCCCTGAGGGTGAGACCCAGCAGGTTGAAAGACTTTCCTGTGAAGTCTCTGGGGTCTGTTTTTCTTATCCTGCCCAGTATATGGCGCTTGTCTGTCTGCGGGTCCCACCAGCAAAAGATGTTGTGGCTCCTTTAACTTTGGAAGGCTCTCCCTGCTGGG
Source organism: Tamandua tetradactyla (assembly GCF_023851605.1). NCBI lineage: Eukaryota > Metazoa > Chordata > Mammalia > Pilosa > Myrmecophagidae > Tamandua > Tamandua tetradactyla. The sequence goes on along the minus strand of NC_135341.1, from coordinate 46,196,294 downwards.
GTTGTGGTGGAGACAGAGGAAAGGTTGTAGGCTGGTTTTAATGGCTTCAAATTGCCAAGCCCTGGGATCTGAATTCCTTGAGAGAGAGATTCCACCTGAGTTGCTTTCACCCCTCCCCTGGGGAAGGCTCAGGCTGGAGACAGCCCTGAAAGCAGCCTGTTTCTGCATATGCCTGGGGCGGTTGCAGCCTGTGTAATCCCACTGCTGAATCCAGAGGCAGCCAAACCTCCATAGAAACAGCCACAAAAGCCTACGTTTCGTCCCCTTTCCTCTTTTTCAGTTAGCCCAATAGGCTCCGACCTCTGCTTTGACGAGTTTCGCCTGAGCTGGGGGCCTATTTTTAGTAGTCAGAATTTGTTTATTAATGCCACTATTGGTGTTTGGTTGGACTCAGTCCCTGCTACTGTTAGAGACTCTTTCCTTTCCCTCCGGGAAGCCGCTTGTGGGGAAGGGGCACTGGGCACCGGCCGCCGCGGCTTGGGGAACTGGGCACGGCTTGGGGAACTGTGCACGGCTTGGGGAACTCACTGTTCCGGAGACTCGCAGCCGGTCCAGCTGGTCCAGACTGGGGTACGCTGTGTGTCCGGTCACTATCGTGGCTCCGGGAGCTGTTCTGTACTGTTTCTGGTTATTTAGTAGTTGTTCTGGAGGACGAACTAAAACGCGCACATTACTAAGCGTCCATCTCAGCCCCTCAATCTCTAACTCGTGTTTAATGCCCATCGGTGTTTATGTCTCTTTCCTATGCCCACGGACACAGACTGGCTACATGTGGCATCCAGCCTTTCAATGCCTGATCATGTGGCTGGGCTTTCCCAGGCACGCTTCCTTGTCACCCTAAACATGGCTTCTGCCGCACCGAGGAGGGGTGTGGCTCCCTTAGAGGTGGATGAAGATAAGGCAAAAGGAGGCTTCACTTCATGTTAGCTGCTTGACATGCATTAAGTTGTTTTCACCACAATTCTGTGAGGTGCTATGGCCCCTTTTTGCTGGTGGAGAAACTGAGGCTCAGAGAGGTTAAATCTTTGGTCCAGGGTAACACAACTAGAGTGTAGTGGACCATGGACTGAACCCCAGCCTACACTCTCCAACAATCAGAATCTTCCCAGACACCTCAGAACCTCTCTTAGGGCCCCAGGATCGTTATTCCTGGGGACAGAGGTGGCTACGTTTCTACTTCGGCTATCAGAGTTCAAGATGGGCTGAAATAGGCCAAGTCAGCTCACTCTAAGCTCATGGTTTGCTTCAGGTGCTTTTGAGTTGATTTGGATTGTTAATTCTCAAAGTATGTCTGGCCAAGTGCCAAAGTTACTGGGCTTATTGTTTTTCCAGTGTTTTCTAGTTTTTCGTTTGTTTATCAGTTAAGCCCATCCTGTCCAACAGTCCCCATGGAGATACACTTTGGCTCTAGCAAGTTCCCTAGGTGATCCCCAGGAAACCCAGAAAGAACGGCCACTCCAAACAAGTGATGATAAAGAGCCCCTCATGCGTGACATGTGGCGACACAGCAGCCCTTACATTCCCTTCCTTCAAGTGGGCCAGGGGAGGAAACTGTTCCAACCGTACAGCCCCTGTCTAGGGCTAGGTTCCCCCAGAACACTAGAATTTGAGGCACACAGATTATTTGGGAGGCAACCCCAGGAAGCTCTGGTAAGGGAATAGAGAAAGTAAGACCGGGAAGGGAAGGAATGGAAGGCCAGACACTCACGTGCTCAAGGTGAGAACGGTCAGCAGGGGTGGGAATGGTGACTGCTGGGGGGATATGAGCATTCGATGTACCAGACGTACCAGGCACCAGGAATGCAGGACAGAACTCCGGCCCTCTTCCCCTTCTCCCCCTTGTTGATTTAGATCTTGGAGATGTTACAGCAAGGGTGCCAAGTCACTTTGTGTCCACACATGCCTTCTTGGGCATCTCAGATGGGGAAGGGGGAGTTGGGTATCACTGACCAGCGTGCAGGAGCCTGTGGGGGTGCAGATGGAACACTTGGACTTTTAATCAACAAAAGGCAAACCTTCCAGGGGATGAGAAGGGTGACCCAAGGCGTTGGGCACAAGGCTGAGGCACCAGTCATCAGATGGGGACCCCCTGCCAAGTGGGAGGACTGCAGTGAAACCCTACAAGGGCTGCAGGGTTTGCATCATGCTCTTCCTGTTTAGAAGAAGTTGTCCATCAGAAGTAAAGATGACCACAGAACAAGATCAAGCACAGCTCCTTTTGTGCACACAGTGCAGGTTTGGGGTACAGAAAGAAGGGATCTTTGGCAGTGTGGGGGAGGGTGCTATGTCCCATTCCCAGTAAGGAACCTACTGCCTCCAGAGGTGCAGAACCCTCTCCTTTTCCTCCCCTTGCTGACCTTCCTCCTTCCCTTTGTCTGTATCTTTCTGAGTTCTCTAGGCTTTCCAGTGGGCTTCTGTCCCTATCTGGGGGAAGATTCTCTCTCTCCCTCTCTTCTCTTCCTCACTCTCCCCTCCACCACCTCTATCTCTCTCTGGGCCACTGGGGTCTTCAAGGTGCTCCATTATTGCCTCCTGCCTCACTCCTCTCTCTCCTCCATCTCTCCACCTCCCCCCTTCCCTGGCTCCCCAGGCTGCTTCTCTATCCCCCTTTAGTGAGTTGTATACACTGTGAAGGATTTGGAGTTTCAGCGATAGAAGTTGCCTTAGTGGAAGGGAACAGGACATGTGTAACCCAGTGGCATGTTGCCTGTGCAGGCAGCAGAAGGAGGTCTGACAAGCTCATCCATTGCCAAGGACCCTCTGAGTGTCAGTCATCAGCAGCCTTCCATTCAACAGCCTCCTATTAGTCAAGATCAACATTTCAAAAGAGAACACACAAGGCCTACAGTAGGCTCCTATAATTCACCCAAGGGCTGTGCCTGCCGGCTGGGAGACAAGCCGCATTCTTCTCTCGGAGTGAGCTATTTTTAAGAATGCTCCCCCCTCATTTCCAGTTCCCGTTTTCAGCCCAAGAGCTGAATTAAATTCTTTCTTCATTCTGTAGGCTCCCCGTCTCTGTTATTATATAAAACCATTTCAGCCCTTAAGGAGTTGGCATCTGACATCCACAGCTTCTGAATCCCGAGAACAGAGAAGGGAAGGAATAAACAGAGGGAGGGAAAGAAATGTTCTGTTTCCGCTTCAGCAACATGAATCCTCTAAGAGTTAAATAGCAACAAAGTACTTGGTGTTAATCTTTAATATTCCCAGGAACTTGTCACCTCCTCCTTCAGTCCCAGAGCTGTGGTTCTCCACGAAATTTTGGTGCCTCTCACAAGATATCGCACCTTCTATTATGCTCTAAAAAAGTACCCACCCGAGGGGAGTTCTTAGTGATTAGACTGCCAAAAAAAAAAAAAAAAAGTGAAGCTGCTCATTGCTATTCACAAGGAAATGACTGAAAAGGACAAGCCCGTGGATTTCTTCCCCTCACTTTTGCCTGTTTTAAACAGGCTCTGTCTCAGCTCAGCCTCTAATGTATTCTCACTCTTCCTCAGACTCCAGAGCCAGGGGGTGGCATTTGACAAATATCAAGGGGTGAAGGTGGCATCAGAAAGTGGAAATGGAGAGGGGCTGGGTGCCAGCCGCCCTGCTGACTACACCCCTACTGACAGGCGCTCATTCCCACCTTAGATAAAGGGAGCCAGAGCATAAATGCAAATGACAAGATTCTCCCTCTAAAGTACACACGGGCATGTCCTCTTATTGCGGGTTCCCCCAGAAGCAGACCCCGAGACCAGCTGCCAGTGCAGGTGGTATATCTGGGAGGTGATCCTAGAAACCCCCCGTAGAGGCATAGGCCCATGAGATGGGAGGAAGGCGGCCAATGAAGCGTACGTTAACAAGGACGTTACCTCCATGGGTGACTGGAGCTTGATCCCCCTGGGGACCTCCGGGAGCCAGTGTAGAGCACACCTCAAAGCTATCCCACCTGAGATGTAAGGCAGCTGGGGTATTTTTCTACCAGCTCCTGCTAATCAATGGTTGAGGGCTACTGGAAGGAGGGTATTACTTCTCTGGCCTTTTGGGCCATGCATGCCGGCTGCAAAGAGATAGAGGTGCTGGCTGTCGGAAGTTCACTGCACTGGTAAGCTAGAGGGGATATGGGTGTGGAAACTGACCTATGTCATTCATGTTTTGGGGCTGCAGTTTCAAAATAAAGCACGGGGACTCTAAATTGAACAGATGAACATGAACCCTTCCCCTTGCATGCCTCCTGGGTTTCCAGGCATCAAAGCACATGGGGTACAGAAGTCTTTTCCCCAATACTGTATTCAAAAGGGTTTTTATGGAGAAAGAGTTTCTCCTCATTTTGCAGAAGGATATAAGGCCCCATTCTCAATCCAGGTTGTTTGTAGGAATTTCTGAAGCTGAGGAGTCCTTTCTTCTTTCCTCTGTCACTGCGGGCCTAGTATTGTACACAGACAAAGCAGGGCATGAAAGCGGAAGGAGGGGAGTGACCCCCTTCCTGCCTCCCTGCCACGTGTGGTCGGCTTATCACTGACGTCAGATGCTTGTAGATGCTCTTACTGCTACATGGTGTGTCTGCTGGCATACTCTACCCCTTCTGGCTCCATGAGGACTAGGACCGGATTTTTTCTAGAATTGTATCAGTAGCACCTGAAAGGTGATAGATGTTTAATATGCTTTTCTTAAATGAATGAATGTCATCAGTCCTAATTTAGAGCCTCCTTTAGCTCCCCATTACCTACAAAATAAAGTCCCAAACCCTTAATATGACATTCAAAGCCCTTCCCAAATCCCTACACTAGTTTCCACTCAAGCTTCATGCCCTCTACATGGGGCTACTGATCAATTGGCCAAAATGTCACCTTTTTTCATTACTTTGGTATTTGCATGTCGTGTTCCCTCTTTCTAGAATACCCTTTCTCCTTTTCTGTGCCTATTAAGCGGCTACTCATAAACCTTTAAGATCCACTTCAAATTTCCCCTCTTCCATGAAGCTATCCCTGACTCCTTCAAGTAGTACAAGATGGCCAAATAGACAGACCTAGCATGCATTTAGGGTGCCACCAAAAAGAGACAATCACAACAGTTTTAATACAATTTCAATATTTCTGAAAGATAAAGGCAGCTAAGTAGTCAATATGAAAAATACTCACAACTGGCTTAGCCTTCCTTGGATGTTTTCTGTTTTGTTTTTGTTTTGCTTTTGTTCTGTTTTAACTAATGAAGCTTGGAGAAGGTAGCCCCATAAACATTTCTAAACTTAGGGCCCATGAAGGCCTTATAATCACTCTACTTTCAGGCACTAAAAGGCACCCATTCATTCACGCATTCAGCACACTGTGCCAGGCATCATGCAAAGCCCAGAGCCCGGGAGATGCAGCCGTATATGTGACCCAGAACCTGCCCTGCAGGGCCATGCACTCTGCAGAAAGTGACCAGCACATTAAAGATTGTGAAGACACTGTGTGGTCCCTGACTCATTCAAAAAAACCTGCTCTAGAAAAATAAATAAGGATAGAAATAGGTTATAGCACATAGCATAAAGTAAACTGGCAGGAATCCACACTAATATCAATAAATAATTGAATGAATGAATGAATACGGGTGAAGAGACCACTCTTCCTTATAGTAGAATTCTAATGAATAAATATACAGGATTGATGGAAATAGAAAATCACCATTTGGCAACCACCAAATTAATAATTGTTGAGGGCAATAATCAGTTAAAAATGCTAAATTAGTGAGCAAAAGTATGCTGAGAAAGAAGATATTTATATAATCTCCCCACATGATACTTATTAATAATGAAGGGAAGAGCTGTTGCTTCACAGCAGAGAAACCTGGAAGCCATTCAAGGCAACATCACCCATGATAAAATATACTGATATCTACCTCCTGATAAGATGCACTGAGAAGGGTGCATTACTACTTTTATGATATTTCTGACAAAATGCATAATTTCAATCTAAGCAAGAGAAACTGTAGACAAAGACAAAATGCAAAGCATTCTACAGAATAGCCGGTTCTTCAAAATTTCCATGGTAATAAAAGTCAAAGAAAGACTAAGGAAGAGTTCCAGATTAAAGGAGGCTAAGGAGCTAAGAAGATATGAAGATATGACTACTGAAGGCAGTGTGGGATCCTGGACTGAATCGTGGACCAGAAAAAGAACATTGGTGGGGGGTGGGGGGGTATGTATAGAATTGGCGAACTATGAATAAGTACTATAGATTGGCTAATAGGGTTATATAAATGTTAATTGTGATCATTATACTATAGCTATATACAATATTAACGTTATAGGAAGGTAGGTGAAGGATATACATTGATTCTGTGTATAATTTCGGCAACTTCCTTTTTAAGTCTGAAGTTATTTCAAAATAATAAGTCAAAAAATATATGGGCAGGGGGAAAGCCTGCTCTGTTTCCCACCTCACCATATCATAGTATCAGAGGGATTGTTTTAAAGTATTTGTTTTCTTTATTTCAATCCCTACAATCTTCCCTGTGGTGCTGTTAGCAAGGAGGTTTTATATCCAGCGCCCCACATCTACTCCTTGAATGGTTATAGGGACCATGGTTTAGAGGTGGAAAGGGAGCCTGTGGGGAAAATTCTGGACTTGAAGAAAAGTGCTACTTGATTATCACCACACGTTCTGTGAAAGGAAAGGGCAGGTGGAGTGTACTAGATGGATTGTTTGCTAAACTGACCGCAATTCTCCACCTTTCCCTCACTCATGTCCTTTTACAATGTAACTTTCCAGGTCTTCCACCTTCCCCCCCTTTCAACTGTGCTGGCCTTATACTTGCTTCCACCAATAGGCAGCAGAAGTGACAATAAGCCAATTTTACACTAGACCCAAAGAGGTATTATATGAGTCTGCTCATTCTCCTGGAACCCTGCCCAACTCACCAGATGAAAAAGCCTGAGCTAGCCTGTGGACTAAGAGAGGTTACATGGCAGAGACAAGCCAATAGTCAGTCATCCACGAGACATGTAAGTGAAGCAGTACTTGATCAGTGAACCTATCAGATAGCCACAGTCTCATGAGTGAGCTCAACCAAGTCAAGAAGAACCACCCAGCTGAGCCCAGCCAAACTGCTGACTCATCAAGCCATGAGCTAAATAAATGGCTGTTGTTTCAAGCCACCAAGTCTTGCCATTGTTTGTTACCCAGCAGTGGATAACTGACATAAGTAACAAGATTCCTGTCTGTTCTGAGCACTCTGTGAATATTAATAATCTTGTTTTTTGCCTCAAATAGACAAATGCAGACAAAACACAGGCAAACCCCAGCCAAAATAATATCAGAGGAGTGTCCCCTCCCAGAAGGGAGAATATGGGCTCCTGCCCCTAAACAGAAAGAGAACCCTTGAAAAGGAATTCCACTGTGTGAAGAAGCAAAACACAGGCAAGGCTAGATGGAAAGAGGTGGTTGAGTAGTCTCCATGCACATATCTTGCCCAAATCTTCTCTACAGAAGAATGGCCAGCACAGTCCCCTAAGTCTCTAGTTGCAGGGCAAAAACCTCTCTTAGCTTAGCTAGGGCTGCATGAACCCCAGGAGTCAGGCAGTCTAAGCTGAAGTAAGCCCGCTGTCCCAGTGGGCTGTCAGAGAGAGGAGGGCAAAGAAAGAAACATGGATGGCTAAAAGGCTGGTAAGAGTGGGGCAAAAAAGTTTGTGAGGGCTGCAAGAGGCAGGCCTGGTAACTTGGGCAAGCACAGGTGATGGGGTCCCTTTGAGCCTGAGCCAGAAGTGCCTTCCAGAGACTGGAAACAGGATGGGCAAGACTATTGGAAGATGGTATCACTAGTTCAGTGTTACTGGTTGGATTATGCACACAAACACACACCATGGAATAAAAAGATATATTAAAGTCTTAATCTCCAGTACCTCAGAATATGACCTTATTTGGAAATGGGGTCATTATGGATGAAATTAGGTAAGTTTAAATGAGGCCATTCTGGAGTAGGGTGGGCCCTTAGTCCAATATGACTGGTGTCCTCATAAGGACAGAGATAGAAGATAGTCATGTGATGACAGGGCCAGAAATTGAATTATGCTACCAGCCAAAGAACACCAAGAATTGCCAGCCACTGCCAGAAGCCAGGAGAGAGATGTGAACCAAATTCTTCTCTACAGAAATCAGAGGGAGCATGGATCTACTGACACCTGGATTTTAGACTTCTGGTTCTCCAGAACTGTAAGAGAATACATTTCTGTTGCTTTAAGCCACTGGATTATGGTTGAAGGGGCTAGATGCACACAGTGCAAGGGGGAATTTGAGGTTCTGAAAGACATTGAGGTGCATCCTTATGGATAAGATGACTGTCATGCTGTATCTACCCTCACATGAGGAGCTCAGTCATTGCTTCAAAGTGACCTCCCATGCCTCAGACGCTATTGGAGAGAAGCTAGGTATTTGCTCCTTTCTCTCTCCTTGGTCAGGTTTCAGGGCTGGTCACTGATGGAAACATCCTTCTCTATCTGCCTGCTGTACTCCCCAACGTGACAGCTAGCTATTGTAAAGTGCTTTCTTTCCCAGAGCATAAAGGAAATGGCCTCCAGTACCCCTTCCCAGCTCTGCTTTTTCCTGAAACTGGCTGACACCTGGGCACTGAGCTGAAGACCCCTCTACACAGATCACATGACAACCATACTCATCAAATGTCAGACTACTCCACCATGTGAATTGAGAAATCACTTATCATGTATTCTGCACAGAGAGGAAGAAGTAGGAACAGAGAGTAGAAGAGAGGAATGAAAAAATCAAAAGAAATATGATAGTCAAGATTTCTTATGAGGCAGGCAGATTGCAGACCACACAGGGGTATTCCTACCTTGACACAGATCATCGCAATCGTGCAAGAATCACCCATCCATGCCCCTCACCTGGGACCCCTTCTGCATTATCTCAGGCTTCCTCCATGCTGCCAGCCAAGCTACCCAGAATGCTGCATGCTACGCTTGGCTAAAAGTTAAGCTTGGGTTGATTCCAGGCCAGCTCAGCTCTTTCTCTGTTTTTCCCTTCAAGATGTAAGACACTTATTAAAATAAACAGGCTCTCAGTTATACATCCACCTTGTTAATTCCCATGATTAGCCCTGAAGGGGTCAATAAACAATAACCCCATGATTAATTGTATAATGGTGGTCACCTACTTTAAAGCCTGAGGTGTTCTGCTCCTCAAGTCTGCTGTGAAGGGTTAAATGTAAGCTGGAGAGCCAAGGGCAGTAGTATTGCATAAGTCTCACTAACCTTCAGGAGCTTGCCAGTGGACAGGTGGACATAAGGATGCCAAGGTTGATCCTGACAGAAGGTGAGGATGCTTTGGGGTGGCTCAAATTTGTGCCAAGCTTCATCATCACTTGGAGCAAGACTCTTTTCACATGGCCTCATCTATCTGTGGGACAAGTTGCCATCTGTGCCTTCCCACATGAGGCTGTATCCTCTCTTTGATAAAAAATACCCATGCAGCAGGCCCAAACCTGAAACTCACTCCAATCCCTAAAGGGATGGGAGTAGATTTTTCCCAGGGAGACAGAGCTACTATAAGCTACTGTTTATAAGGCAAATCCCTCTGAGAAGCAACACCTAAAAATTCTCTCAAACGTGGTATAGTAGATTGAATAGTATGCCCCAGTGTGGTGTTCTTGGTCTTGGTCTGCATGCTGGTGGGTGTAGACCACTGTAAATAGGATCTCCTAAAAACATTACTTCAGTTAAGGTGAGGCCCAAGAAAGTCAGAAGGGGTCATAATCCTATTACTGGAGGCCTTATAGAAAAGGCCACAGAAAGAAAGCCACAGGAAGAAGCTGGAAGTCAATGAAACCTGGAGAAGAAAGGAGAAGAACCACTATGTGCATTGCAAGTGACCGAAAAGCCAAGGACCAAGGTTCACTGGCAGCCATCCCCAAAGTTCTACAAGAAGAAAGCATCACCTTGCTGATGTCTTGATTTTGGACTTCTCCTAGCCCAAAACTGTGAGCCAATAAATTCCCATTTTTAAAGCCAGTCTGTTGTATGGTATTTGTTTCAGTGGAAACTAATGCAAAATGGGTTCTCCAAGCAGCACACCCTGAGACAATGATTCAAATGTAAGTAGTCTGTTTGGAAAGCAAATGGAACATCTAAAGGGGAGTGAGAGGTGAAGGAAAGGGACAGCAGCCAATAAAGAGTGCCTTGTTGACAAGTTACCTCTATGAGTCACTGGAGTTTAACCCCTCTAGGTTAAACTGGAGTTCAGCCCCTCTGGGAAAAGCTGTAAAGAATACAGGCTTCAGATTCTCCAATTAGCTGGAGAATTTTTATACTAACTCCTGGCAGTTTTTGGTTGAGAACAAGAGGGGCTCTTTATGGAGAAGGGGCAAAAGGCTTTGATTCCCCAGTACATCCACCTTTCACATGGGTGGGCCACATGGGCTTCTGGAAAAGAAACGCAGGTGCTGGCAGTGGGAAGTCAGGCCAAATATCCTGGAGTGATATGGGCCAGGGCTATAAGTAGAGTTCCCCAGCATCTGCTGCAAATCCCTTACTGTGAGTTACATCACACACAGAGTCAGATTATAAATAGCATTGGCATATTCCCTGATAGTTTGAACTTTCACTGACAGGTGAGGGGGTAGTAATTTGTGTCCGCATCTCCTGGTGAGTAAATGGAGGTTAAGGGAAGTCATGTGACCTCCACTATTATGCAGCTGGTAAGTGGCTCAACCCTCTGGCCCCAAATTCCAAATGTTTGCTTCCTGGGCACTTGGCCAGGATGAGGAAACTGGACACCAAACATGGAACATGGGATAGACGGGAAACCGTTGAAGACAGACGGGAAACCATTGAAGACAGACATCTACTATCATTTACGGAACAGTTATTATCTGGCGTGTTTTGCATGAATTTTCTCATTTAATCTTCACAATAACCTCTTGAGATTGTTAGTATTTTCCCCCCATTCTACAGTGATGGAAACAGGTACAGAGAGGTTAAGAAACTTGCCTAGAGCTATAGAGTTAGAAATGGACAGAGCTGGAGTAGTAACCTAGGCATTCTGGCTCCAGAGTGTTTTTAGAACAATACCACTTTGTCTCTATCTTCCCAGTTGCCCCTGCTTGGAGGCCACTGATCTCTTCTCAGCCTACACACAATCCCTAGGATTTCTGGACCTTAGCAAAGATGCGAAGGCCAGGTAGGGAAGGAGCCAGTAACTCCAAAACCATCTAACGGTCCACCTCAGCAGAACAGCAAAGCATGTGGCTAGACCTGACTTTGGGGTCAAGAGTACTGGGTTTGAATTCTAGTTTCTCCACTAAGTCATCTCACCTGGATTTTGAGGAACACCATATGCCAGATACTGTACAAGGCACTAGGGTTACAATAATGAGAAAACACAACTTACTGCATGTTCTCATCGAGTTTGCACTCTAATGGGTATCACTGAGCAAGTTATTCCACCTCCCTGACTTAACCTATCTGTAAACTAGGGATAATACCGCCTAGTGTCATTAACTGAGATCACATGTGTGCAGTGCCTGGCATATGAAAAGTACTCACTGAATGTTAGTTCTCCAGCCTTTTTTTTTTGGCTGACCCCTCTTTTCTTGCCATCTCTTGAATCTGATCTTCCTGCTCTTTGGTCAAAAAGTAAACAGATATAGAGATATGGAGACTCTTATTCATAACTTCATGTCTTAACTAGGAGAATGGACATTCAGTCTAAAAAGCAATAGCATATATTTTCCTCATTTGAGTCTTGCCTATGATTACAGACTCCAGTCCGTGCCCCAGCACTAAAAAGCTCTAGATTTGTGCTGCCCAATATGGCAGCCACGCACCCCATGTGGCTACTGAGCTCTTGAAATGTGGCTAGTCTGAATTGAGACAGCAAGAGTAAAATGCACACCAGATTTTGAAGACTTAGTATGATAATAAAGAATGTAAAGTAGCTCATTGATAACTTTTTATTGCCTGTTGAAATTATATTTTAGACATATTGCAAGAAATAAAATATATTCTTAAAATTAATTTTACCTGTTTCTGTTTACCTTTTTCAGTGTGACTACTAGAGAATTTTAAATTACATATGTGGCTTGCCTTTTATTTTTATAGGACAGCACCGCTCTAGAAGTTCCTAAAATAAGTATTGGTTGCTTTATCTTGCAAAAACTGGCTGCTCTCTCAATCTTCCCCATCTCAGTAAATGGCACCATCATTCACGCATTGCTCAGACACACACACACTCACACTCACAGTCACAGACTTCTAGTCAGATTTTTCGTGCCTCATCTTCTATTGGAATGGATAGTCAAGAGCCAAAGATATTTGAAGAAAACCTAAACATGAAAGATAAAGGCCACAACCAACAAAATGATGAAGAAGTAAAGAAAATAAGAAGATGAAGAAGAGAAAATGCAAGAAGTAAAGAAAAACTTTTCAACTGTAATTAATGTCCTTGAAGACAAGATGGAAGATATTCTATATGCAGAATATTATAACACTATGGGAAAAAAAGACAACTAGCCAATAGGAGCACCAAGAAATTAAAAATCTGGGAAGCAAAATTTTAAATTCCATAGAAGGATTGTAAGAAAAGTAAAATGAGAGGCAAAGAAATAGATAATAGAATGAAAGGAAAAGAAGATTACACAGTCTACAGTGAGTGGTAGACTTTTTTTTACCATGACTCATAGTAAGAAATGCATCTCAAGTTGCATTGTAATATAGTATACACACATATGCATGCACAATTCTCATACTTGTTCCATGATATGCAGACTGAAATTATCTAGTTTTTCTATTCTATTCTATTTCATATTTTAGAATGCTAGTTACAACCCACTATATTTGTGAATTCCTAAATGGCAAACAACCTGCAATATACAAAACTCTGGACTAAGAGATCCAACTCTTACTAATAGGAGATCCAAACAGAAAGAGGAAAAAATAGCAAAGAACCAAGACAAGAACATTTCTAAGTATTGGAGGGCCCAAATCTCCATATTGGAAGATTCACTGTTGGCCTCAGAGAACCTATGAAAAGGACTCAGGCCAATGTACTTCATCATGGAATATCAAGGTATAAAGAAATTCTTAAAAATTCCAGAAAAAGAAGTAAGAGAAAAGAAAAGTCACAAGCAAAGAATAAAAAGAAAGATATCAGAACTTCAAAAGCAATTCTGAATGCTATAAAGTAATGGAGTTACATCTCAATTCTGAGATGAAACTATTTTATATCCATCCAAACAGTCAATCAAGTATAAAGATAGATTAAAAATATGTTCAGACACATAGTGACTAAAAAATCTTACCCTTTCCCCCATGGATTCTTTCTTAGGAAGTTACTCAAGGGTATGTTTTAGCAAAATGAAAACATAAGCCTGGAAAAAAAAAGAAACAGAAGATAAATAGTGGAGCCAGTGTTAAGAAACACCAGACCAAACAAATGGCTGTGTACCAGCCCTAGAGAAAAATCAGAACAGATAGCGATAGAAAGAACAACAAAATGGAAATCTCGGGGGGATGGGGCTTATAAGAGGTTGATAGATTATTTGATATATTTGAGAGAAATATCTATAAGAGATTGAAAGATCTGTGGAAGTACTGAGCAGAAGATCGAGATGAGAGAAGCATATTTTCAAGAACAGACATGTAATCATACAACACTCCATGTTAGACAGCCCTGCAGAATCACCTACTTCCTATGCAGAAACACTGATGCTTCTCCCACTCTCCCTACCAATACTCAGCAATCCCAAGTAATGGATTCTCTGCTCCCCCCTCCCCGATGCCAGGAGAAGTATGTGGGTTTAAGCCATGACAAAGAAGGAAAATGATAAAGTTCCAATAGAAAATGTTGTGTAGAAATTAATGTAGAAAATGGGTTTCTGCCCAGAGGGGTCAGCCTCTCCAGAAAATCAACTAGTTCTATCCCCCACCCCATATTATCAACAGCCCTTTCCAACATGAAAAAGTGAGAATGGGCATAGCCCAAATACCCCTAAAGATTAGGAGAAGGATCAAAGGAGGAGGAGTTAGGAGGAGAGAAGATAGGTTTTAACAAATGAGTATAACTGCTGAATCAGGACATTGATATTTCTTTTGGTCTCCAGTATCTTGGAGAAGCTAGAAGGAAAAACCTGAAATTGTGGAATTATAACCCATATCAAGCACTGCAATCTGCTCTATAATTAATTATTGCAATGTGCTTTGAAATTTATTGCTTTTTTGTATATATGTTTTCGTAATAAAAAAATTCTTCATCTTAAAACTGTGACCATGATCATAGTACCTAAATGAATAAGTGTGAGATGTAATCACAAAAACAGAAAAGAAAAGGAAATGGGTTTCTAGGATTCCTTAGTAATTGCACAGAGGGTATCTGTAGGCTCAAAAGTTATCACTCATGTAAAATAAATTTTAGTTATCCATATAGAAAAATTCAGCAGTGAGCAATATTTTCATAGTCTAAATAATGTAAAATTTTTGATAGAACTATATTGAGATTGATAAGAAGAGACAGTGTAAGTGGTGTGATGTTAAATCCTCAACTATCATAAAAAAGTTAATAAATAGAATATAAATTGCATATCAAGAAATAGCAGTATATGCATATTATTTAAGGGACAAAAACAGGTAAGAGTTGAAAATGGTAGCTTTCGGGTATTTGGGTACAGGTGAAGAGGGAATTCCTATTTCATTTTGAGTATTATAGTCCTATTTGATTTTTTTCATCCATGGGAAGAATTTAATGTAATAGAAATTTAAATTAATTTCTTTAAAAAGAAGAGCCAAAGAAAAGTAGGAAATCTTTTGCCGATTTTTTTCAAACTACGGATCCAGTGAGATTGAATATGTAAGTGCATCTTCTTTTATGTAAAACTTTTGTTATTGGGAAATAAATCTCTCCCTACCTCTACTATGTAAATTATGAACAGATACTTAGGAGTATTTTTCTAATGGGCTGCTAAACGGGCTGACAGTCAGGCCAGGTCACCTAGTGTCATAATGTGAATTGTTTAGACACTCTCTGGGTGTTTATGTATTTTGAGAAAGCTGCCCCAGTGTTGGTGACACCCATGTATGACCAAGAATCCAATGGACAAGACACCAACAAACTTGAGCTCTAATCCTGGACATACCCCATGTAACAGGAGCAAACCTTTAATCTCTTACCATTTGTGACACCTTAAAGTGAGTGGAGTGGGCACCTGTGAGACAAAAGAAAGTGGAGGTGATTCTGGAGAAGTCCTGTGGTAGTTTGAAGCTGTTATGTATCCCATAAAATCATGTTCTTAAATTTAATCCATTCCTGTGGATATAGACCTATTGTAGGTGGGACCTTTTGATGAGGCTATTTCAATTGAGAAATGACACACTTCATTCAAGGTGAGTCTTAATCCTTGTATTGGCATCCTTTATAAAGTATAGAATACATAGAGATGAAATTAAGAGAAGCTCACAGAAAAAGACCCAGAATCTGAGAGCCATTGAAGCCAGAAGCTGGAAGTAATGAAACTCGGGAGAGAAGGACCAGCAGACATCATCATGTACCTTGCTATCTGACAGAGGAGACCAATCTTGCCATTAGCCATTCTTCAGAGAAGGTACCAACCTGTTGATGCCTTAATGTGGACACTTTTCAAGGCCTAAAAACTGTAAGCTTAATAAATCCCCATTGTAGAAGCCAAACCCATTTCTTGTATATTGCATTTCATCAGCTTTAGAAAACCAAAACAACTCCCCATTTAAAGTGAGGGGGCCATTCTTTATTCCAGTGAATTGCATCAGAGAAGTAGGTAAGCATACTAGTGTCAAACCAAGACTTTTTCCTTCATATAACCGGTAAGAACATTGAAAAGAAAATAATTTTATCATGGTATGATTCTGTGTCATTCAATGCTGAATCTATGGACTCTGTGTATAACTGTTCACCTCCTTGGCCAAACTCTAGAGCCTTTAACCTCCTTCCATCCCCAAGCTGGGTTCCCCACTCACAGTGAGACTCCTTTGACTGCTTCCAATATACTCAAGTTAAAGGACCTTCTTGTGCCATCCAGTCTGGAAGCTACATTGAACCAGCATTCTTTACATCTTCCTTCACTCTCCACCTCTTTATTTTCACTACTTCTGTCTTCTGCCTCTGGGTCCCTCCTCACAGTCCCTTCAGGGTCCAGTATCTTCCCATTGTCCTTTGCCCAAAAAAGGAAGGAAGCAAACTGCCCAGCCAGGACAATGGAGCCCAGGGGGCACTGACACCTCCTTGCAGAACAGATGAGCTATTCAAAGAGACCCAGTGACATGTACAAGGTCACAAATATCTAATACACAATCTAAGGTACATTCACTGACTTATTCATCCATTATATATGACTTAGAGCAATGAAAAAACAAGCAAAGACCTAATCTCCATAAACAGAAAAGGATATAAATTACTCTCTAGTAGTAATAAGTATTATGATATAAAGCCAAGTAGAAATGGGGATAGAGAGTGCCCAGGGCAGGATTTTGGATAGGATGTAGTATTTGAGCATAGATAAAAATAAAATACACCATGGGCAAAATCACAGGGCAAATGAAGAACTGCCACTAAGAAGTTGTTGAGCAAGGGAGTGGTATGCACAGGGCTTAAAGAAGAATTAGAAACAGTTGTCTATACTCCTGCTTGTGCTATTTACAGAATTCCATGCTGACTTTTTTCCACCAGGGCTACTAGCACAGCTGCACAGGTTGTGCACTGCTCAACTCCAGGCAATGGTGCTTCTGGAATTGCAAAGTATGGGTGGCCCCATTACCTACAATCCTGAAAGCTTGTTTAGGTCTAATCTCATCGATTTGGGTATGAAGGAAGAAAAAGACCTCTAATTCAAGTCCTCTCTAGGGCAGGGACTCATACCCCTCACATCCCAAGTTGGTGAAGAGGTTAGTCCAGGGGTACTGCTATGCCTTGGTAGAGAACCTGAGGTGGAGAGAGAGCCTAATTCTTATCTACAAATCCCCTCACCTATCACATGATTCCTAAGACATGGGGCTTCAAAAGCCAAAGGAGGAGGACATGAGCCAGTACCATTTCTACCAAAGGCAAATATGTGATATTTGGATTGGGCAGAAAAGCAACCAGCTTCCATCTCCCCTCTCTTCACCTCCAATGCTCTGGCATCTGCCTTGCCATGAATGGATATGAAAGAGTGAAAGGAGACCCCTTATGTTACAAATAGTTCCTTCTATTAGTTTTATTGTTTGGTTTTACACACACACAAACTAGAGATTAGTCAGAGTCAAATAAGGCATTTATCAGCACAGGATTACATTCCTCTTCTCTGGTCCCCAGAACCTCACCTTAAGTCCCTTTCACATTCACTTGCTTCATCCATTTGCCTGAACTTTCTAATCAGACTTTTTATTACATCTTAAATAACAACTCAAAATTTAACCATTTTGAATCAACCCAGAACACAGGCAAAGAGATGGCAGCTTGAGCAGATGGTTTATTTGAATTGATGGCCCAGCACATCTAGCAAAACCTTTTGGGGGGAGAGGGGAATTTGTCTCCACATCATTAAGGTTTGGGTCTGAAATTGCTATAAAGTGCTCACATCTCACAGAAAGCTAATAAAGCTCTTGAACGAGGAGGTGTGATTTTCACAAACCCATTTTTAGAAGGCAAGCCCCTAATCAGACATACAGCTAATTAGCTGAGCTATGAAAGGAGCAGCATATGAACAACTTGCTGGGAGAATAAGCAGAGAGAAGTCATACAAGGAACATGACAGCTTACTCCTCAGTCCTTTCTGCAGAGACAAGAAACAGTAGGCCAAGGCCCACCCTATCTACAAGTCACCATAGCCCTTTGTATCTGGCAACTTTTCCTCTGTCCCTCACCCATGCAAAGATATCCTCAGAAATCTCTTCTAAGTTCAGCCGGGCAGGTGTGCTCAGTGTGCACAGAAAAGTATCTTTTGCTGTGAAACAAACTACTCAAAAATTTAGTGGCTTGAAACAGAAATTTATTATGATCTCTTATGATTCTGGGTGTGTTAACTGGGCTCAGCTGGGTAGCTGTCACTTGACATCTTATCATGTGGTTACAGTGAGATGGTGGCTAAAGTTGGAGTCACCTTAAGGATTGACTGTACTGGATGTCCAAGGTGTTTTATTCACAGGCTGGAAGTCTGTGTGGCTATTGACTGGTAATTCATCTGGGGCTGTTGACTGGGGCACCTACCAGTCTCTTCTCCGTATAGGTCAGGCTTTTCACAGCATGGATACAGGTCCAAGAAGGAGCATCCAAAAGACCTGGGTGGAAGCTGCTGTAATTCTTATGACCTAACCCCAATATCTTAGAACATCACTTCTGTAATATTTGTCAAGCAGGTCACCAAGTCCAGTCAAGATTCAAGGAGAAGGTTCCAGAAAGATGGTGGAATAGGATAGGGTGCGTTCACCCCTGCTGCAAGGAAAAGTAGAACAATGAAATGGAGAGTGATTCCAAGGTGTAAGTGAACTGGGAGGGTCTTCTACACCACATAGGGAGGCTCTGGTTGAAAAAGCAGAAGAATTGAGACACAAAGAACTGAAGACCTTCCAACTGGTGCAAACAGCCTAAAACACTCCTTTCCAAATGGAGACTTGGAGGTCTCCAAATGGAGACTCGCCCTGTCCCTCCAGAGACCTGCGTAACCATGTCCAGCCCCTCCACCACCACCTCCCGTCCCTGCCCCCTGCAGTCTCTCACTTTTATACCAGGGCAGTCTCTCACCTTTATACCAGGGCCACACCCACACCCAGCCCATACAATCACTCAACACCCTCCCCGGACCCTCCTGAGCTCTGCGCATATGCATATCAGCTTCTGGCCCCCCAGACGAATGCATATGCACACACCCACTCACACCATGGGCCCTCAGCTCTGGGCAAGAGCTGACCTGTGCCCATGCAGGAGCAATACTGCCCCACTGCCCCAGGTGCAGTCCCACCCCACTGCCCATGAACTCTGCACACATGCACACCAGGGCCCTGACCCCCAGAACCACACAATGGCACAGCCACATCCCCCTGCCAGGCACCCACATATTCATGCACTTGACCCCTGCACCCCAACCCCCTTCCCTGCACATGTGCACACTCTTGCCTCATTCCACAACACAAGGGTCCTTCTCTCACAACTGGTGGGTGCTCTCGTGCACATCTGTGCCATATATCATCTGCCCTACACAAGTGGGTACTCCTACCCCACCCCACTTCCACACCTCCACATCCATGCCAGGACCTTGCCCACCCATCATCACCCACCCCTGACACATCTCCTGCAACCTCTGCAACTTGTGCCCCAACCCTACATACTCCCACATCTGCATCCTGGCATCCCTGGACTCCTACCCCTGTGCAAGGACACACCTGCATCTTGCCTTCCCTATGCCCTGACTTCTGTGCCCTGTACCCCACACCCTGACACCCATGACCCACATGCTGCATGGGACCACCCAAATCCTGCCCATGTACCAGCCCCAACACATTCTCTCAGTCCCACCATCCACCTCCTGCCACACCCTACCTCTATTTCCCCACCCTGCACCCTACTCTTGTGCTCCAATGCCTGCCTGAGATGCACTACACCCCCACAGCCCACACACCACACCTCCACAACCCTGTGACCTGCACCCCATGCTCACAGGCAACACCATAGTGTCCCCACAGTGCATATACCTGCACCACAACCCATCACCACATAGTTGTGCCCTCCCATGCCCCACATCATGCTCCATACACATCCTACAAACACAAAGCTTTAGAATACTGTAAGAAATCAATTTCCAAAGTAATCCTTGAAGGTATTTCCATGCCATGAAGACAACAGAAGATCACTAACCACATGAAGATACGGACAGATACAGCCAGTCTAATGACCAAATGAAAACACCAGAGGAGACACAGACATTGGAACAACTAATCAAAGATGCTCATATAACTCTACTAAATAAAATCAGTGGGATGGCTAATGATATAAAGGAGATCAAGAAGACACTAGAAGAGCATAAAAAGGAATTTGAACGAATAAATAGAAAAATAGCAGATATCACAGAAATTAAAGATGCTGTAGACCAAATTAAAAATACACTAGAGACACACAGCAGCAGATTTGAAGTGGCAGAAGAAAGAATAAGTGAGCTAGAGGATAGAACAACTGATTTTGAACACACAAAAGAGCAAATGACAAAAAAGATGGAAAAATTTGACTTGGAACTCAGGGAAATGATGGACAAAACAAAGCACCAAATATAAGAATCACTGGTGTCCAAGAAGGAGAAGAGATGAAGATTAGTGGAGGATATAATGGGGGTAAACTTCCCAACCTTTATAAAAAATATAAGTATGAAAATCAAAGAAGCTTAATGACCTCCAAATAGAATAAATGTAAATAGGCCTACCCCAAGATACATACTAATCAGTCTGTCAAATGTTGATGAGAAACAGAAAATCCTTAAAATGGCAAGAGAAAAAACAATCTACTATGTACAAGGGAAACCACATAAAACTGAGTTCAGACTTCTCAACTGACACCATGGAGGCAAGAAGGCAGTGGTATGATATATTTAAAATCCTGAAAGAGAAAGACTTCCAGCAAAGCATTCCATACCCAGACAAATTGTCCTTCAAAATTGAAAGAGATTCAAATTTTCACAGACAAATAAATCCTGAAAGAATTTGTCAACAAGAGATAGCCCTACAAGAAATACTAAAGAGAGTTCTGCCTATTGAAAAAATAGACAGGAGAGGGAGGTCTAGAGGAGAACACAAAATTGAAGAGTACCAGTAAGGGTAACTTAGAGGACACAAAGAGAAAGAGGGAAAAGAATATATAGATTTGACAAATAAAGTCCCAAGGGTAAGATGGTGGATTCAAGAAATGCCTTTACAGTAATACTTTATAGGAATAACTTTGAATGTTAATAGACTAAACTTACCAATTATAAAATAGAGATTGGCAGAATGGATTAAGAAATATAATCCACCGATATGCTGCTAACAAGACACTCATCTCAGACATGAGGATACAAATAGATTGAAAGTGAAAGGATGGAAAAAGATGTTCCAAACAAGCTGTAGCCAAAAGAAAGCAGGAGTAGCTATGCTAATATCAGACAAAATAGACTTTAAATATAAAGACATCATAGATAAAGAAGGACACTATATATTAGTAGAAGGAACAACTAACCAAGAAGAAATAGCAATCATAATTGTCTATGCTCCCAATCAAGGAGTGCCAAAGTACATGAGACAGACATTGGCAAAACTGAAGGAAGCAATAGACATTTCAGCAATAATAGTAGGAGACTTCAATACACCACTCTCCTCTATAGATAGAACAACAAAACAAAGGGTCGACAAGGAAATAGAGTACTTAACCCATGTGATAAATGTATTAGACCTAACAGCCATATATAGGTCATTACACCCCAAAACACCAAGATATACATTCTTATCTAGTACTCATGGAACATTCTACAGAACAGAATATACTGAGGCACAGAACAGGTCTTTATAAATTTAAAAACATCGAAATTATTCAAAGCACTTTCTCTGGTAACAGTGGAATAAATCTGGAAATCAATAACCGCCAAAGAATGAGAATTTTCACAGATAAATGGAGATTAAATAACACACTCTTTAAAAAATGAATGGATCAAAGAAGAAATTGATAGAGAAATCAGTAGATATCTAGAGACAAATGAAAACAAGAATAAAATATATCAGAAAATTTAGGGGTACCGCAAAGGCTGTGCTGAGAGAGAAATTTATTGCTCTACATGCCTATATTAAAAAAAAAGAAAGAGCAAAAATTGAGGACCTAACTGCTCACCTAGAGGAACCTGAGAAAGAACCACAAACTAATACCAAAGCAAAAAGAAGAAGAGAAATAACAAAATAAAAGTAGAGATAAATGAATGGGAGAACTAATGAACAATAGAAAGAATCAATAAAACCAAAAATTGGTTCTTTGAGAAAATCAATAAAATTGATGGGCCACTAGCAAGACTGACAAAGAAAAAAAGAGAGAAGATGAAAATAAAGAAAATCAGAAATCAGAGGGAATCATTACCACAGACCCTGAAGAAATATAAAATCACAAGAGGATACTATGAACAATTATATGTCCACAAACCAGATAGCTTAGATGAAATGGAGAAATTCCTGGAAACACACAAACAAACAACACTGACTCAAGAAGAAACAGAAGATCTCAACACACCAATCACAAGTAAAGAGAGTCAATCAGTCATCAAAAACCTTTCTACAAAGAAAAGCCTAGGGACAGATGGCTTCAAAGGGGATTTTTATCAAACATTCCAAGAAGAACTAACACCAATCCTGCTCAAACTTTTCTAAAAAATTGAGGAAAAAGGAACACTACCTAACTCATTTCATTAAGCTAACATCACTTTAATACCAAAACTGGGTAAAGATGCTACAGGAAAGGAAAACTGAAGACCAATCTCCCTAATGAACATAGACGCAAAAATTCTCAACAAAATATCAGCAAATCAAATCCAACAGCACATTAAAAGAAATATATGCCACAACCAAGTGGGGTTTATGCCAGGAATGTAAAGGTGGTTCAACACAAGACAATCAGTTAATGTAATATGGGACATCAACAAATTGAAAGGGAAAAAAACATATGATCATCTCGATTGATGCTGAAAAAGTATTCAACAAAATTCAACATCCTTTTCTGATAAAAACACTTCAAAAGGTATAAATCAAAGGTAACTTCCTCAATATGATAAAAGGCATATATGAAAAACCCACAGCCAGCATCGTACTCAATGGAGAGACACTGAAATCTTTTCCCCTAAGATCAAGAACGAGATAAGGATGCTCTCTGTCACCACTATTATTCAACATTATACTAGAAGTTCTAGTGAGAGCAATCAGACAGGAAAAAGAAATAAAAGTCATCCAAATTGGAAAGGACGAAGTAAAACTATCATTATTTGCAAATGACATGATAGTATACTTGGAAAATCCTGAGCAAACTACAATAAAGATACTTGAGCTAATAAACAAATTCAGCAAGGTGGCAAGGTATAAAATGAATGTGCAAAAATCATTAGTGTTTCTATACACAAGCAATGACTAATTGAGGAGTCAATTAAGGGAAAAAAATTCCATTCAAAATACCAACTAAAAGAATCAAGTATCTAGGAATAAATTTAACTATGGATGTAAAGGTCTTGTACACAGAGAACTACATAACATTGCTAAGAGAAATCAAAGAAGGTCTAAATAGGTAGAAAGACATTCCCTGTTCATGTGTAGGTAGGTTAAATTTAGTTAAGATGTCACTTCTACCCAAAAAGATCTACAGATTCCACACAGTACCAATCAAAATTCCAACAATCTACTTTGAAGACTTGGAAAAGCTAGTTACCAAATTCATCTGAAAAGAGAGAGACCCTGAATAGCTAAAAGCATCCTAAAAGAGAAGAGCAAAGTGGGAGGATTGACACTCCCTGATTTTAAAACTGATTATAAAGCCACAGTGGTGAAAGCAACATGGTAGTCACAAAGTTCGAAGTATTGACCAATGGAATTGAATTGAGAGTGCAGAAATAGACAAAGATAATAAACTTATCTTTGGCAAGACCCCAAATCCATTGACCTGGGACAAAATATTCTTTTCAATAAATGGACATGGGAGAACTGGATATCAATAGTCAAAAGGATTAAAGAGGATCCTTACCTGACACCCTATAAAATAATTAACTCAAATTAGATCAAACACCTAAGTTTAAGAACCAGTACCATAAAGCTCCTAGAAAAAAATGTAAGGAAACATCTTCAAGACCTAGTAAGAGAAGGTAGCTTCCTAAACTTTGCACCCAAAGCAAAAACAACAACAACAACAACAAAAATAGATAAATGGGGACTCCTCAAAATCAAATGCTTTTGCTCCTCAAAAGACTTTCTCAAAAAGGTGAAGAGGCAGCCAACTCAATGGGAGAAAATATTTGGAAATCACATATTGGACAAAGGTTTGATTTCATGTATATATAAAGAAATCATACACCTCAACAACAGAAGAACAAACAACCCAATTATGAAATGGGCTAAAGATATGAATAAGCATTTTTCTGATGAGCAAATACAGATGGCTAAAAAGCACAGGAAGAGAGGCTCATTTCTCATTAGTTAGAGGGGAAATGCAGATCAAGACTACAATGAGATACCACCTCACACCTATAAGAATGGCTGCAATTAAACAAACAGGAAACTACAAATGCTGGAGAGGATGTGGAGAAGTTGGAACACTTACGCACTGCTGGTGGGAATGTATAATGGTACAGCTCCTATGGAAGACACTCTGGTGATTCCTCAGAAAACTAAATATCAAGTTGTCCTATAACACAGCAATACCACTACTTGGTATATACCCAGAAGAGCTGAAAGCAGTGGCACAAACAGAGATTTGTACACCAATGTTCACAGCAGCATCATTCACAATCACCAAAAGATGTAAACAATCCAAGTGCCCATCAACAGACGACTAGATTAACAAAATGATGTATATAAACATGATGGAATACTATGCAGCAATCAGATGAAATGGTGTCCTGAAGTACATGACAAGATGGATGAGCCTTGAGGACATAATACTGAGTGAAATAAGCCAGACACAAAAGGATAGATACTGTATGACCGTGTTAAAAGTAAAACCAGAAGCTTATAATACAGAATATAGAGGACCTAGAGATACACAAAAGCTTTAGATGGGTGAAAAGTTAGCTAAGGAGGTTGAACTTAATTGTAAGAGAATAGATAGAAGTGAAGGTAGTTCACTAGTGAGTTGATAAGTAATATTACCATATTGAAGGTGAACATGATTAAAAGGGGCTGTATATACTGATTTGTCCCACTGATGAACGCTACAAATATAAATAAATTCTTCCACATAAATTCTACTACAAAGATATGAATCTTGTGCAAAGAGTGTATAATTTCAGGGCATGATGGGGGAAATGTTATTGCATGCTGTGGGCTGTTTAAGAGAAAATATCAGCAGTCCCACAGCAATACCAAGGGTATATAATGAGGAGAGGGACAAAAGTTAGGGGGAGGTTTGGATTTTCTATTTTGTGAGGGGGTGTTTATTGGCTATTTTTCTTTTGGGACCAATGAAAAATTGAGGGGGTTGATGGACTGTTGACTTTGGACATTGCACATGAGGCCCAGAAGATGGAGGTGACTGGGAAGATGCACTGACTGGGAAGTAAATTGCTGAATGTTGTTGTATACATATGATCGAATATTGTGCTGCTACAAAAAGGGATGAAGTTATGAGGCATACAACGATGTGAATGAACCTGTGGGACATTTGGTGAGGCAAGATAAGGCAGAAACAAAGGAGCAAATGTTGTATGGTCTCATTTCAAAAATACTTATAAGAAAACTGGGGCCAAATTGTAAGCTCTTATTGTGGTCACATGTAGTCCAGAGTGATGGTTGTTATTCCTGGATTTTAAGGGGCTGTTTTATGTATGTATAACCAGGTATTTAGAGATAAGAATGAAGCCAACCAGGTCTGGATTAAAGTAATATAGAATACAGGGTAAGGAAGACACTGTGTATTTTAGAATTTCACCTACTCTTTGAAACCAAAGGAAGAAAGATTTATTTGGTCCAGAACTTAAATTTTCTGTAGCACATAATCTAACTCAACCTGTCTGGAGAGATCATTTAAACATTCCAAACACAGGGAACCCAGAATTAAAATGAGAGCCTTTAGTCCTGTGTAGCTTAACGTAATGCCTAGATACATCCCAGAGTATATTAAGCAGATAATCAAAGAGTATTGGCAGAGTCACCCTGAAGGATGGGAGAAAAAATATGGAACTATTAAGCTTTACCACTGGGGAAACCCTGGATACTATGTCAAACATTAGGGACACCCAAATCAATAGGCAAAGCCCTAGATATTGAGGCTTACTCTTGTGAAGCTTATGTAGCAGAGAAGCTTAGCCTACCTATAGTATACCTCCAGAGGACCTCTTTTGTTGCTCAGATGTGGCCTCACTCTCTCTAAGCCCAACTCTGCAAGTGAAACTATTGCCCTCCCCCACTGTGTGAAACATGACATTCAGGGATTAAAGTCTCTCTGGCAGCTTGGGAGATGATTCGCAAGGGTGAGCCTGGCCCTGGTACAGTGCATTCAACAATGACATTCTGACCAAAAGCGGGAAAAGAAGTGTAACAAATACAGTATCAGTGGCTGAGAGAGTGCAATTGAGTTAAGAGGCTACTCTGGAGGTCACTCTTATGCAGGCTTCAGTTAGATATTGCTGTCTACCACAACTTGCCAAACCCCAACCCCAAACCATTCCTGCCAACCTAAAGAATACCTAGGGAATTATATAAGATTCTTCAAGATTCTATGCACTAGGTAGCTTTCCAGAAACTTACAACCTCTAGATGGGTCCCTGAACCCGGTAAGTTCTGAAATGCAGAGGGGCCAACCTTTCCAGGACATCAACTACTTCCATCCCCCTATGCCATATTATCAACAGCCCCTTTCAACACAAAAAAACTTATAATGGGCATAGCCCAAATACCACTACAGAGAGGGATAGAAAGGTCAAAGGTGATGGTGGAGTTATACAGAGAAGGCAGGGTTTAACATCTGAGCATGAGTACTGAATCATTATATTGATAATTCTTTTAGTCTCCAGTACCTTAGAGCAGCTAGAAGTAAAAACCTAAAATGGTGGAATTTGTAACCCATACCAAACTCTGAAATCTGTTCTGCAACTAATTGTTGCAATGTACTTTGAAAGTTATTGTTTTTTGCAAATATGTTATTTTTTACACACAAAAAAGAGGAGTATAACAGAGCAGATAGGATTCAGCAAATGAGTATGACTGCTGAATCATTATATTGATATTCTTTTGGTCTCCAGTGTTTTGGAGCAGCTAGAAGAAAAAAACAAAAAATTGTGGAACTGTGATCCATACCAAACTTTAAAATCTGTTATATAACTAGTTGTTAAACTGTACTTGGAAATTTATTGCTTTTTTGTATGTATGTTATATTTCACAATTTTAAAAATGTTAGAAAATTTGAGGAGGGAAATTAGATGGTACCACTTGATGTGAAGAACAGCATACATGAATGGAAATGCAATCAGTGGGGCCAGTTTGGGAGACTACATTGCTTCTTAGAAGCAGATGTTGAGATGATGATTCGTGTGCAGGTGATTTATGAAGGAAGTGTGCCCGGGAGAAACTGGATAAGGAAATAGAGGCAGTAGATCAGGGAATGGGAAAAAGCCAAGTGAGAGTTTGAATTCAGGCAAAATTCCTGGATCTCAGTCTGTATCCAGAGGGTTGCTCTAAAGTATAAAATATGCCTTAGAGTTTGAGTGAACTTGAGGCAAAGGAACTGAGCTTTCATATTTCTACACCTATGAGCAATTGACTAGTGGTCATGGGAGGAGGAGAGGCATTGTGTGTGTAAACACCCAGGCAATACCCACTCTCTGTATGTGGGTAAAGTGGCTCCAGTAGCCCAAGGGCAGTCCTCTGAAGAGTCATTGGTACAGCCCTGAACAGTAAAAGCACAGAGATGTTGGGACATGGTACACAAAAATGTAAAAGGGAAACAAAGAAATATGGGAAGAACACCAACTGTCTCCTACCACTGGCTTATGTAGTTGTGGACAAGGATGGGGAAGTGAGGACATGCCATTAGCTTACCTTCATGCATTATCTCATTTCCCTAGGAGCTACACCAAGAGGTAGGTCCTGGAATTCCCCATTTTACACAGAGAAAAATCACACTCAGAAGGATTAGGTAACAGAGCAGTTTCTGAGCCCAGGACTAACTGGCTCTGAAGTCTGAGCTTCTTCCTTAAACCATACTAAGTAATAGAAGACTAGGAAACTCCAGCTAAATGCTGCCTTTCACAATAAAATCATGCTTGGGGTGGCCTTTACAAAAACCTGGGTTTGCTTCTAACATCTCACATAGCCACACCATGGACAGAATGCTCTGTACTGCTGTTGAAGACAAGGCAAAGGTCTTTACCATTTAAGTCACATTATTCTCAGAAGAGGGCCGAATGATTTGTCCTCAAATACACAGTGGATCTTAACTGGGAATGAGAGAGGGACTGATTTTGCTCCCCAGGGAACATGTAGCAATGTCTAAAGACATTTATGATTATCACAACTGGGCACGGCGGGGGGGTGGTGGTGGAGGTGTGCTAATGGCATAGAGTGGGTAGAAGCCTGGCATTCTGCTAGCATACAATGCACAGGACAGCTTCCCACAACAAATAATTTACAAGTCCAAACTGCCAGCAGTGTTGAACTTGAAAAACTTTGATTTAAAGGAATGTGTCTCTGACCAAACCAAAAGTCCAAAGTTATATGATGGAGGAATGACAGAGTAGGGAGACATTCTGGCCACTTTCATGTGACCCAAAATAAAATTAACATTAAGAACTGAATTTCTGAGCTGAAGTTAAAGATACCACATCACCTTATGCTGGTGGGACCTATAGGCAGACAAGAACTACATAACTAGGCAGGATATGAAAAACACAGAGTCTAGAGGCTTCATAGAAAAATCTTTCAACTTGCTGGGTCTCACCCTCTGGGAAAACTGATGCAAGTGACTCTTTCCTCCTGAGAGGAGGCCAATTTGGTCTGGGAAAATCTGACTGGCATCCATAATACCTACGTAGACTCTTCTAAGGGGGGAAAAAAGGGCACCATACAGGCAGGTCAAGAAACAAGAAAACAAAAATTGAAAAATTCTGATCTGTTCAACAAAACCTAAGCTAGGGGTCCAGAATAATTGGAACTGAATTTCAAAGAACAGATAGACAGCAAAGTCATCCATCAAGAAAATCCAAGGGGACTTCCGAAGAAGATGGCGGCTTAGTAAGACGCGCGGGTCTTAGATCCTCCTCCAGAAAAGCAACTAAAGAAACAGAAACAATACGAAACAGCTCCCGGAGTCACGACAGAGACCAAAAAAGACAGCGTACCCCATTCTGGAACGGCTGAACGGGTAGGGAGAATCCACTGCTGTGAGATACCCGAGGGGTGCACGTTTTCCCGGCTGGGTGGCTGGCGTCTGGGGTCCCCTCCACGCACGTGGCTCCCCGGTCTGACTGGGAACATTGGATAGCGGGGCCCTCCCGTCACGCTTGGCGTCTCGGGCCAGCTGGGCAATTTGGACCAGCACTCCCCCAAGCCACGGCCAGCGACCCCCGCCTCCACGCGCGGTTTCCCGGGCCGACTGCCCCGCAGACAAACGACCGCCACGAGCGCCACCTACTGGGCAGGAAAAGAAAAACAGAGCCCAGAGATTCCACAGAAAAACCTTTCAACCAGCTGGGTCCCACACCCAGGGAGATCTGATCAAATGCCCAGACACCAGCAGAAAATAATGGATGACGCTCGGAAAATTGAAGATATGGCCCAATCAAAGGAACAAACCAATAGTTCAAATGAGATACAGGAGCTGAGACAACTAATGCTGAATATACGAACAGAAATGGAAAAACTCTTCAAAAACCAAATCAATAAATTGAGGGAGGACATGAAGAAGATATGGGCTGAACAAAAAGAAGAAATAGAACATCTGAAAAAACAAATCACAGAACTTGTGGGAGTGAAGGACAAAGAAGAAAAAATGGAAAAAACAATGGATACCTACAATGGTAGATCTAAAGAGACAGAAGCTACAATTAGTGAACTGGAGGATGGAACATCTGAATTCCAAAAAGAAACAGAAACTATAGGGAAAAGAATGGAAAAACTTGAGCAGGGAATCAGGGAACTGAATGACAATATGAAGCGCACAAATATACGTGTTGTGGGTGTCCCAGAAGGAGAAGAGAAGGGAAAAGGAGGAGAAAAACTAATGGAAGAAATTATCACTGAAAATTTCCCAACTCTTATGAAAGACCTAAATATACAGATCCAAGAAGTGCAGCGCACCCCAAAGAGAATAGACCCAAATAGGCGTTCTCCAAGACATTTACTAGTTAGAATGTCAGAGGTCAAAGAGAAAGAGAGGATCTTGAAAGCAGCAAGAGAAAAACAATCTGTCACATACAAGGGAAACCCAATAAGACTATGTGTAGATTTCTCAGCAGAAACCATGGAAGCTAGAAGACAGTGGGATGATATATTTAAATCACTAAAAGAGAAAAACTGCCAACCAAGACTCCTATATCCAGCAAAATTGTCCTTCAAAAATGAAGGAGAAATTAAAACATTTATAGACAAAAAGTCACTGAGAGAATTTGTGACCAAGAGACCAGCTCTGCAAGAAATACTAAAGGGAGCACTAGAGTCAGATACGAAAAGACAGAAGAGAGAGGTATGGAGTAAAGTGTAGAAAGAAGGAAAATCAGATATGATATATATAATACAAAAGCCAAAATGGTAGAGGAAAATATTATCCAAACAGTAATAACACTAAAAGTTAATGGACTGAATTTCCCAATCAAAAGACATAGAATGGCAGAATGGATTACGACCCAGCAATACCACTGCTAGGTATCTACTCAAAGGACTTAAAGGCAAAGACACAGACGGACATTTGCACACCAGTGTTTATAGCAGCATTATCTACAACTTCAAAGAGATGGAAATAGCCAAAATGCCCATCAACAGACGAGTGGCTAAACAAACTGTGGCATATACCTACGATGGAATATTATGCAGCTTTAAGACAGACTAAACTTATGAAGCATGTAATAACATAGATGGACCTAGAGAACATTATGCTGAGTGAGTCTAGCCAAAAACTAAAGGACAAATACTGTATGGTCCCACTGATGTTAACCGACATTCGAGAATCAGCTTGGACTATATCATTGGTAACAGAGACCAGCAGGAGTTAGAAACAGGGTAAGATAATGGGTAATTGGAGCTGAAGGGATACAGACTGTGCAACAGGACTAGATACAAAAACTCAAAAATGGACAGCACAATAATACCTAAGTGTAATGTAACTAGGTTGGAACACTGAATGAAGCTGCACCTGAAATATGGTTTTTTGTTTGTTTGTTTGTGTGTTTGTATCTTTTGTTTTTGTTTTTTTCTTTTTCCTTTATATATATATATATATATTATTAGTATTATTATTTTAATTCTCTTCTCTATATTAACATTCTATATCTTTTTCTGCTGTTTTGCTAGTTCTTTTCCTAAATCGATGCAAATGTACTAAGAAATGATGATCATACATCTATGTGATGATACTAAGAATTACTGAGTGCATGTGTAGAATGGAATGATTTCTAAATGTTGTGTTAATTTCTTTTCTTTTTTTTGATTAATAAAAAAATTTAAAAAAAAAAAAAAAAAAACAAACAAAAAAAAAACATTTGACTTCTATACCATGAACCAGGTATAAAATTTTGGTGACAGTTTCCTAATATTCTGGGGTAGAATATTAAAAGTGGACTGTATCTGGCCTATTGGATTAAAACTATGTATGCTGTTATAAGAACTAAGTGAAATAAATAAAAAAAAAAAAAAAAAAAAAAAGAACTGAATTTCTGATGGTTGTTTTTCATGCCTAGGAAGTACAACTCATTTTTTTTGCTGTTTGTTTATTTGTTTTTTTACACTCAGACATTCTCCATACCCCATCCTCCCCTACCGCAGTAACCTCTAATCTGCTTTCTTTATCTGTGGATTTGCTATTTCTAGTCATCTTTATAAGTGATATTATATAATCATGAGGATCTGCCCCACTGTCACTTTCTGAGACTTTTATAGTTGTAGTTCATATATTCAAGTCCTTGATTCATTTTGAGTTTACTTTGTATGTGGTGTGAGGTACAAGTTTAATTTCATTCTTCTGCACGTGGATATCCAGTTTGCCCAAAACCATTTGTTGAGGAGACTGTTCTTCCCCCCATTGTATGTACTTAGCACTCTTATAAAAAAAAATATGGCCATAGACATGTAGGTCTGTTTCTGGACTTTCACCTCTATTTCACTGATCTATTTGTCTATCTTTGTTCCAGGACCACACTATTTTGAGTACTATCACTTTGTAATACAGTTTGAAATTGAGCCATGTGAGTCCTCCTACTGTCTTCTTTTTCAAGATTATTTTCGTTATTTGGAGCTCCTTGAAGTTCCGTATAAATTTGAGGGTCAGTTTTTCCATTTCCACAAAAGAAGGCTGCTGGAATTTTAATAGGGATTGCATTAAATTTGCATATTGTTTTTGGGTAATATTAATATATTAACAATGTTAACTCTTCCAATCCATGAACACGGGATGTCTTGCCATTTATGTAGGTCATCTTTAACTTCCTTCAGCAAAGTTTTGTAGCTTTCAGTCTACAAGCCGTGTGTGTCCTTAATTAAATTTATTCCTAGATATTTTATTCTTTTAGATGCTATTGTAAATGGAACCATTCTCTTAAGTCCATCTTTGAATTGTTCATTGCTAGTGTTTAGGAACACAATTGTTTTTGTGTTTGTGCATTGATCTTATACTCTGCCACTTGGCTGAATTCATTAATTAGTGCTAATATAACTGGCTCTTTTCTTGTTAATTTAGCAGGATGTACTTGTTGGAGTTCCTGAGTCATTCTACACTCTTGAATTTGTAACAACCACTGGTTTATGACATTCTTGTGCCAGAGAAGATATCTAGCCACCTTCTCAAGGGGAAAGAATGGCAATAGCAGGTGAGACTTCACAACTTTAAAAGTGATAAAATCAGTAGAAGGATGTATTCCCAATATACTTTGCCTTCTCCATGTGTTATTCTGTAGTTTCTTAAATATAGAATCTGTTTAACAGAGGAAGGAGAAGACAGTGATGTGTCTCAGCATTTAGCAATGTTGTATATGCTCAACTATAAGTGAATTGTGACCATAATTTCACATGACCAGTATATTATGAAACATACGCATACATCCAAAAAAGTAATTCAAAGAGTTATCTTGGGAGGCTGAACATTGATGTTTAACAAAATTTCCGTTGCTCAAAATATTTGGGGGCTTCATCCTTTGCGATAGACCTCCAGTTCAGCTTAGAGTAACAAAAGAAAAAAAAAACATATCCTCAGAATCGTATACCTGATTTATAATCCAAAATAGTATTTCTCACTTTAAGAACTGCTAGAATTTGCTTGACTTACCTCTGAACAAATCTGAATCAATTCTAAACATCAATCCGCCCTCAAAGAAACAAACTTTGCAAGATATTGTCTTTAGAACTTAGCTTTTTACTGGATTTTTCACGTCCAAGGTTATGTCTAAGGTTAAAGTAAGATGTTAAATGTTCAGTCTTACTTTATTGATATAAATATTTATATCAATTCAGTTTTAAACCATATTCACAATAATCAGTATCTAGCTTTCATCATGCTTTGGTTAAATGTGCTATTAATAGGATATTTTCATTTTGATACTCCTTCTGTTTCTATTATTGAGTTACTAAATGTGGCATACCCCCTATTGGATGAAGGGGATATAAAAATAAGTAAGACAGTGCATGGGTAGTTCAGTGGTAGAATTCTCGCCTGCCATGTAGAGAGCTGGGTTCAGTTCCCAGACCATGCAACTCCCACCCCCCTGCAAAAAAAATAATAATAAGTAAGACAGTGTTTGCCTTGAAGGGACACTGACTGATCTGGTGAAAAAGACAGAAGTGTGGCAGATATTTACAACCAGGAGCAATATTCAAAATATTTTACTACCTAAAGTGCACAGGCTCTGACCAATCAGAACCAACTTCATGCGAGAGCAGGACCTGCATGGCCAGAAATTAATCCTTTAGCTGCTGGATTATGGAGACAAGCAGAGGTCCCAGAGGACAGGCTGTGGACTGGCATGGTGGGTTGCAGGAGTGGTCAGAAGAATCCTCAGAAAGTTCAGGCTTCTGCTATTTATCAACCAATATGGAAATATTTCTGTATTTAACAAACGGTATCAGTTGATTACGAGCACTGGTACAATGAGCATAGGAAGTGCACACTGAAGTTTGGCCCAGAGGAGGGAGCAATTAGCTATGCAGACACCAGGATGCCCCCACCACATTCTTTCATCCCACCTGTAATATCAGTCACTCCTGTGATGGACAGTTCTGCAAGCTCAGACACCCCTCCAAGCTGAGTGTCCTGCCACAAGCACTATTGTCTTTCCACTTTCTGCCCCAGTGCTGTCAACCTACTCACAGCTCAGCCCAGAAGTGAGAGCACTAACACTCTGTTATGGTTTGAATTGTATCTCCCAAACAGGTTGAAGTCCTAATTCCCAGTACCTCAATGACTTTATTTGGAAATAGGATCCTTGAAACTGAAATTGGTTAAGATGAGGTCATTAATTCAATATGACATCATTTTCTTTCTTTGTTGTTCTTATCTTTCATTTTTCCAGTTATCCCTTTGCTATATGTGCTTGCTTATCCCTCTTAGGACTGATTTTTATCTCCAATCAATTCTGAAGCCTTTGTGTTTTCCTTCTATTCTAGTTTGCTAGCTGCTGGAATGCAGTATACCAGAAATGGAAAGGCTTTTAAAAGGGGGAATTTAATGAGTTGCTAGTTTACAGTTCTAAGGCTGAGAAAATGTCCCAATTAAAACAAGTCTATAGACATGTCCAATCTAAGGCATCCATCCAGGGAAAGATACCTTGGTTCAAGAAGGCCGATGAAGTTCAAGGCTTCTCTCTCAAGTGAGAAGGCACATGGCAAATACGGTCAGGGCTTCTCTCTCGGCTGGAAGGGCACATGGCAAACACGGCATCATCTGTTAGCTTTCTGTCCTGGCTTCCAGTCTCGTGAAGCTCCCCGGGAGGCGTTTTCCTTCTTCATCTCCAAAGGTCTCTGGCTGGTGGACTCTCTGCTTCGTGGTGCTGCAGCATTCCCTGCGCCCTCTGAATCTCCTCATTCTCCTAAATGTTTCCTCTTTTATAGGA
Source organism: Tamandua tetradactyla (assembly GCF_023851605.1). Taxonomy (NCBI): domain Eukaryota; kingdom Metazoa; phylum Chordata; class Mammalia; order Pilosa; family Myrmecophagidae; genus Tamandua; species Tamandua tetradactyla. Next base: position 46,161,371 of record NC_135341.1, on the reverse strand, counting down.
CTCAAGAAATTTATCAAGACCCACCCAAATGGGTGGAGACATGTCTTCACCTAATCCAGCTTAACAGCCACTCTTGATTAAATCACATCTCCAGGAAGATGATCTGATTACAGTTTCAAACATACAGTATTGAATACGGATTATTCTACCTTTATGAAATGGGATTTTTTTTTATTAAAACATGGCTTTTTTAGGGGGCATACATCCTTTCAAACCAGCATACCTTCCATTCAGTATCTCACATCCATGCTGTCTGTTCCTCCTGCATTACTGTTTGTCTCTTCAGCTCAGGTCCTCATTACCTCATTCTTTGATAGTTGCCAATAGCTGCCTGCATCTCACGACCATACTGGCACTAAGTAAAGTCTCCTGCTAGACATAATAGTGGCAGAATGGAATCTGGATAAGGAACCCAGAAATGCTAAATCCTACTTCTCTATAAATGAATTTGCTGAGAGACATTGCATACAAGGGACAAATGGGAAGCAAAAGGTACCACTTTGTTATTTGAGACTTGAAAGCCCAGTACAGAGCAATCTGGCAAAGAGGGCTGGAGAGCAGATCTGCGAGCCAAGGATGAGGAAGATATCTCTCTTTCCCTCAGCACAAGACAAAATTTTCCACCAGCTGGGCTCTAAAAATTGAAGAGTGGAAAGTACCCTACTGTATGTGGTGGAAGAATAGAGAAATTAGTGTGCTTACTCTTTTAGCTGCCAGGAAACAAGAGGAAGAAGGAAGCAGAGTGTTGGCGAGAAACAAAGCAAGAGGGCCTCATCCCAAGTAGAATGCTGTGGAGTATAATGAAGTGTTACATCTGTGTGTTCAGTTGAAAAGGTTTCTGAGGAAAAAGTAGACAATGATCAGAAGCAAAATAGACTGGCAACAACAACAACCAAAAAAAAAAAAAAATAGAACCAAAATTACAAGGACAGTGAAAAAATAAATAAGTTGATCAGTTTGATGTTAGTGACATCTATAAGTAATAACGGAAGGTCTAAGTGCAGTCCATGCACAGTTTTGAACACAGAAATTTAATGCTGTTTGTACGCATCTTGAAAAAAGTCAACTATGAATCTTATCACAAAGAAAAGACTGAACAAGCACTAAACAAGGCACCCATTTTAATTTCCCAGCTGCTAAAACAAATATCACAAAATAGGTTGGCTTAAACAATGGAAATTTATTGGCTAAAGTTTTTGAGGCTAAGAGAAGTCCAAATTTGAGGTGTCAGCAAGGCAATGCTTTCTCCTAAAGACGCTGGCATTCTGGCTCTGGCTGCTGGTAGTCCTTGATCTTTGGCTTTTCCTTCACATGGCAGTGCACATAGTGGTGTCTTTTCCTTTTTCTTTTGGGTTCCTTTGGCTTCGAGCTTCTAGCTCTCTGTGTGGCTTCTCTCTCTGTGTCCAGCTTCCTTTGCTTATAAAGACGTCAGCCATATTGGATTAAGGCCCATCCTCATTCAGTTTGGACACCTTAACTAACAACATCTGCAAAGGTCCTATTTTCAAATGGGTTCACCCATTTAGGAGTTGGAACCAGAACATGCTTTTTGTGGGAGACATGACTCACTACCCAACAGTACTCAAGGATGTCAAACTCCTTTCTGTATTGCAACGACATGATAATGCCAGGAGGGAAATGGATAGGTCTTATTTGAATGTGGAAGTAGGGTTGTCCATAGGAGGCAGAGGTGCCTCCAAAATGATACTTGGTGGAGTCAAAAGAGGGAGCAAAGAAATCAGTGTCCACTGGCTCACTTTGCTTCATCTTCTATACCCATCACTCCACCTACAGTATCACTGTGAGAATTGATTTTAAGCCTGGACAATTGGATGGTTAGCTCCATTAGCTCTGTTTCTGAATTGTACTGAGATTGAAGTAATGGTGACAGGCTGCTGATGCAATCAAACCACTCCTACTCTTTTTTGCGGCTACCAAGTAGGATTGAAACCTCTCAAAGTTAGGGTAAGAGAAATGGTTGTCAACATAGGAAAAGGTTCTACCTCCTTTACCACTTCCATCTCAAAGAAGGAAAAGGTTGTGATTTGCATATGAGTAAACAGGACTTGATCAACATTTTGAAGTGTAACCAATTAGATTAGTGTCTCCTCCTATAGAAAGGAATAAAAATGGGTGAGCAACTATGCCATGAATACATTTCTCTCCTAAGGAACCTATATTTCCATGCTTTTTGCTTTTCTTAATAGGCCTAATAGCCTACAACAGCCAGGTCTATCGTTAATCATTCTCCTTCTGGGAGAAAATCCAGGGAGTATCAAGAACCCTTTTCCTCCCTTCTGTGATCCCTCTTCTCTTATCTTCACCCCCAAAACAATGTCTCTTTTGTATTGCCCCCAGAAATCCATGCAATGGATCAGGAAAGACAACTAATTTAATTTCAAAGCCCACTACCTGAGAATTTGTCCCCGTTCTGTATACCAGTTACATCACCCAACATAGCTCATCAGAGAAGGTTACACAAGGAGTTCAGCCCAAATCTTTTAAAAGATAAAAATGAAATTACCCTCCCTCTATACAGGGGTGGGGGGGTCAGGTTTTCCTTTTCTGTGTGTCTGTTATTTTTCTCTTCGGAGCAATGAAAATTGCCTAAAATTGAATGTAATGATGATTGCACAACTAAGTGAAAAAAAATGAAATTACCCCCCTCCCATTATAAAGTTTCCACACAAAATGTAAAAGTCCTTAGAATATTAAAGTTCCAACAATGTAATCAATACTCCATTGTTGCCTCAGTGAAAGTAAAGTCCTAAAATCCATCTCCCCATTTTCCCACTTAAAGAAATTAAGATAATAAAATATCCTTTCCAGACTATTTTCTTTCTACTTAGCCCTAAACAAAGAGGGATCTCTCTCAGGAACCTGGATGGAAACTTGATTTCTTTTTCAATAACTGGACTTGTTCCTGGGACTAGTGTAGCTTTTCCAGTGTCTTCCAGATAAGATTTATCCAATGCTAAGTGTCCCATTGGTCCCACTTTCTCAAGTTTCATATTAACAAACCACATAAGAATATCTCAGTCCTACCTTACCTTCACACCATAAAACATCCCCAGTCACTCCAAAAGCTAATTATGTCAACACTACTTTCCTTAACCCAAAGAAAAAGGGAAAAAAAGCACTGCTTAAAGCGCATTACTCCTCTCACTCAAAACTTGGAATGGCTCTACATTGCTTAAAGAATTAAGTTTTGTAATGTCCTTTTTCTAAATTCCAAAGCTTTCCAGAATCTTACCCAAACTTATTCTTCTACCTCTGCATGCTATTTTTATCATTCACCCCAACTCCTTTGTCTCTTTCCTCCTTTCTGCCTCCTCTCTAGACTCAACTCATTAATCAAAGTTCAATTCAGATTCCATCTCTCCCGTGAGGCTCCCCTGACCATGCACACACAGTAGTATCTTCCCCGTCACTCATCCCTCAACCCAAGTACCACAGCTTGTGCTACTCACATGCCATACAGTCTTGTCTATGGGCTCCCCAATGACAGAGACCAAAACTGTACCCCACATGGCCTTAGGCAGAGCCCTGTACACAAAAGGTGATCACATCCTGTGCAAGAGTCTCACTCCACCAGGAATTAACCACATATCAGTCTGGCTTCAGTTCAGAGAATAGGATCCATTCTAGCCAACTTATACAGGAATGAATGATTACCGGGTATTCATAGCTTATAGGATCACTGAAAGCACTCAACAAACAGGCTGAGCTTTCATAAATGACTCCCAAAGCCACACGAGGAACTGGACCAATATAAGAGCTGCTGCCTTTCCTACAACCAGAGAGTCAGTGGTGATAGAACCAAATCATCAGGGCCACAGTCAGGAGACCACCATGCCTGCCATGAGACACACCGTTGAAACCATGTTCCTCACTAATACACAGACACACGTCCTGCCTCTTGACATCCCTAAAGACAGTAGCTTGACACTGGGACAAGACAAATGGCTCCACAAGTGTGCCTGGCTACAGAAAAAGCAGAAGCTAGGGTAAAACCAATAGGTTGAATCTAAATCATACCCAAAACTCAACTTGCAAGGGAATCAGGGAAATGAAGATCTTGGCTTTCCAGCCACAGTAAGAGCGGAAGATTTGAAAGCAGGCCATTGTGTCTACTGCAAACCTATAGATGTGTTAACCTTGACTGTGAGTTGAACCTCAGATTCACACTGTTGAATGATCTGTTGTGCCTAATATTTCAGAATTCATTTTGGGCACCATCTTTCACCCCAACCTCTGTCAAACAATAGGCTATGATCTGCAAATCAACACCTCAGTACGCCAAGGTAATTAGCATAATTAAGGTAAGGTGAGAAAAATTATTACAATATTGGTAGAATTTTTTTATTATTATGCTATTTAAATATGTCTGAACTTAAAAAAAGCTATGAAATTCTCATTTCACAAAATCTAAAAATAAACTATAAAACTAATTTGCAAATTGAATACAAGCAAAACTCTAAAATGAATGAAATTCAAACTAACAACATTTCTTTAGCATAATTAATTATGTTGCTTGATTCAAAGTAAATCACCAATGTTGGATTTAATAGTACGAAAATTTGTTCTCACGTTTCACATTTCACATGCTAATGGCCTGATGCTTTTGATTCTGAGCAGGATGGCCCCAAGTTTCACTTGCTGTCAGTATCATTATCATTATTTTTCTTTTTTAACAATGAGCTCATTTTAACAATGAGTTTTAACTGCTGGTTTTTAATAGGCCAATCAATTTAATGGTGCCCTCAAAAACAGAGTGCTAAAAATTTTAAAGCATGATTTAATGAAAATTTCTTCAATTCACAGTTACTAATGCCCTCAATGTTAATAAACTGTTGAAGGTTGGTATGTACATAGAGGAAGGCCATGCCACACAGAACTGGCATTGGTATGGTACCAATTGCCGCAAAGCAGGCTCTTTGAAGTTCTACTTGCTTACGCGACCATGTGCCGGGTGGTGACTCAGTCCTCCCACCTCTATGAACTACTGTGAATCCTTTGTTCCTATGGGTTTGCTTGATCTTTACTTGGCACCATCACACTTATAAATGTAAACAAGGACAGTACCTGATTATGATAGTTCCTATGATAAAAGGAACTCCTCCCTGCAAATCAACAAGAACAAGTTAGGAAATCCAAAAGGAAAAAAAAAATCATGCAAAGAATATGAGCAAGCAATTCAAATGAATGGAGGTAGGATGGCTAACAAGCATGAGAACTGAAGCACACACTGGCATAATTAATTCAACTACCAATTAAAATAATTATGAGATACTTCTTTACATTCATGAAATCAGCTAAATTAAAATTAAAAGTTAAAAATAAAATGAAGCAAAATAAAACAAGTGAGGGGCCCTGGCTGAACTGGTAATAATAAAAGAGGTGTATGATTTACTCAAGTCTCTCCCACTGAGGCCCAAAAAAAAGGCATGAAAACTAAGTGGATGGATTGGTGATATATTTTGAAAAAAGAATCATGGGACCAGGTAATGGGTTGAATGGGGAGGTAAGATTAAAAGAGATATTTAAATCTAAATCAGCATCTTGATGTTGAATTGGTTCAGCCTAGATGACATTTATAGATAAGGATAATATAGATAAGAATAATATTAAGGCAGGAAGGGAGTGAAAATAAGAGTTAGGTCTTGATTGAAGGCTGGAGGAGGATCACCTAAGTAGAAATGTGGAGTTGGCATTAAGATAAATGGGTTTGGACATCAAAAGAGAGGTCTGGGCTGGTTCATTACTTAATTAACAGGCTAAGTTTCTATAATGCAACAAGGAAGCCCCCAATACAAAAGCTTATTAATTTTACTGTGGGGTAACTCAGAATGACTCGTCTCCATGAGGTCATTCAGGGATCCAGGCTCCTTCCACTGTTTTCCTCCATTAGCCCAAGAATGTTCTCTTCTGAACAATTGAAGCCAGGTTACCATGCTGTCTGTATCCCAGCCAGTGGGAAGGAGAGAAGAAAGAAGGAGTGGTTTGTCTTTAAGTTGGAGATCAACCAAAAGTTACACACACTTTTGCTCACATCCTATTGGCTCAAACTTGGTCAACCCTCAGTCATGGCCACACTTTGCCATGAGGAGGCTGGGATTGTTGGGGCTAGCTGGGAAGCCCGGAGTCTGGCTGCAGCTGTAGTAATATGAAAGAAGAGGACAATATATGTAGAGGGACAACTAGAGAGTCATAGGTATATGGGTAGAACGTAAAGCCAAGGAAATAGATAACATAATGTAAGATGATAATAGAGATCATTGAGGAAGGAGGGATGAGGACCAAGCCCTAAGTTACCCCTACATTTAATGCTGGATTTAGTAGGAGGAGTTCAAAAAAGAGACTGAAAGTAAGCAGAGATGTAGAACAAGCCTACAGAAGGTTGTCCCAGAAGCCAACTCCTACCCCCACCCTGGGCGAAATCCTCCACCAATGAGAGACAGGAATACATGAATAAATACCCTAGCCTCCTCACCCGACAGGGGGACCATCTCTCAGGAATCTCTAGTGGATTGGGCCCCAGTTGTTCACAGGGTGACCTGCTTGTGAACTTTCCCTACATTAGCTTCCTCTCTTGCACATCTCACATCCCCAACTCCCCTACTAATGCTTCTCAGGTGATCCCTCAAGCTCTGTTTTGTAGAAAACTTAAACTAAGATGGAGCTTCAAATATCACTATGGAAGTGAGCAGGACTGTTGTGGATCAACACTTTTGCGCAGAGCAGGCTAAGCCTGGAGCCCTCCCTCAGTGCCTCGGCCATAGACCAGGGGATTTATTGCAGGACTCAGGGGGTCGAGGGGAGTCTGAATCTTCAGATCACATTATCCCACAATCCTGCTTGCTCTGTGACAGATCAGGATGCTCCCTAAATTTATTGCCCCACTGAGCTACAACAACAACATCCCCTCCCCCACCAAAAAAAGAAAACCTCACCAGACACTCTGCTTCTTGAGAAAATAAATAAAATCTCTGTCTCAAATAGTGAGGTCAAGAGATATTTTATTTTCATATATTTGCACTGCACCTTCACAGGCACAACCCATGAATCCTTGCTCTTTATCTTGACACATATTAAATGGAAATTAAGCTGAGTGATGGTAATGTTTTCTCACAAGCTCAGACTTCACAGGGAGGAAGCAGTTGGCAATGCTGTACAGTGTTACCCTCCTCTAGTGAGGAAGGCAGCTCTCCTGGAGACCTGGCAGAGGTGGGGTGGGAGGGGCTTCTGGTTTGTAATGCAAATCCTCCTCAGCACCTGTTTGCCTTAATTGCTCCCCGGGAAAATTCATCCACAAGGGCAACCTGGATTTTAATTCATCACTTCCCCAGCATTTAAAGAAAGTTCTGTTTATTGGAGTTTCCTTTCTATGGATGAACCATTTTGAGGCAAAAAGTTGCTTCGAAATGAAACTTCAGTGCTTCAAATATTGCCTCAATATATATTTGAAAGTTCAGCTTGACAATTTAAGTCTGTGTCCATGTCCTTGATGGACAAAGCAGGACAGAGAGAAGGGTAGAGTTTAAGAATGAAGACTAGCCCATCATCTTCCCTCACGCCTCAAGAAAATTATAATGATTCTTAACTTTTGGGGAGTCAAGTACTCCTCAAAGACACTGATGAAAGCTCTGGATTCCTCTCCCTGGAAAGACACATACACCTAAATAAAATTTTACCATTCTTCCCCGGGCTCTAAATTTAAAGATTTCTGCTAAATAAGGAGAAGAAAGAAGAAGGGTGAAAATAAGGAAGATTAGCAAGAAGAGAAGACTGCAAAGGGGAGAAAAGGGTGGGGGAAGATGTGTGAATGGCACTTTACAGTTTAAAAATCACCTTCACATATGTTAACTCATGAAAGCCACAAAATAACCCTTGGGCTTTCAGAACACATAAAAAAGTTGGCTCATGACTCCAACTTGGCAGAAATGGTTCGAAGGCATCTTGGAAATGGAGCCTATAAGATGAGACCTGAAAGATGAGTAAAAATCCACCAACCAAGAAGGGAACAAGAAGGTTCAAGGCCATGCAAAGTTCTTGCGGTGAAAAAAAGTGTGGTTGTGTATGGCAGACAATCTCACAATCTAAAACTTAGCCCCACCACCACCATCACCACTCACTGCCCTTGGGGCAAGGGTAGCTGTGGACTGGAAGATGCCAATGGGATTTTTTAAAGTTTTGTTTTTATTTACACTTCCTTCACTCAGAGACTCAGTTTTTTCCCCCATCTCATAGCTATTCAGTTCTCTTGGCTGATTGCTCTCAGTCTTTTAACCAATATGCAAAGCATAGTCCTTGGGCTTCTCCCTTCCCTTCTCTGTTCTACATTGAACTGAAAATATCATCTGATTATTGTTGACTCCTATACTGCATCTCCATCCCAGGTTCTTTCCCCCAAGGGGTGCATCTCATTGCCTATTCCTCTCTCCCCCTTGGGTATCCATTAGGCATGTCAAATCCATTAGGTCCCCTTTTATCTATGATATGGACAGATGAGTAAAAACAATATGGATAAAAATAAACAAATATAGGGAGAACAAATGTTAAAATTAATTGAGTAGATTGAAATATTAGTGATCAATGAAAGGGAGTGGTAAGAGGTATAGAAAAAAGTATAAAAAAACAAAGGCGAAAATATATTGGGTAGATGGAAATACTAGTGGTCAATGAAAGGGAGGGGAAAGGGATATGGTATATAAGAGCTTTTGCTTTTTTCTTTTTATATCTTTTTTTGGAGTGATGCAAATGTTCTAAGAAATTATCATGGTGATGAATATACAACTATGTGATGATACTGTGAGCCATTGATTGTATACCAAGTATGGAATGTTTGTATGTTAAGAATGTCTGTGTTTGTATGTTGTTTTGTCAATAAAAACATTTTTTTAAAAGAGAGATTTCTAAATTAAAAAAAAAAAAATCAATAGGTCCAAACTGGGTGCCTCCCACTGTCTTCCCCACCTCCAGAAAATGGCAACTCTACTGTTTCAGCAGCTCTGGACTAAACACTTTGTCTCTCATCCCGTATCTGATATGCCAGCAAATCTTATTGGCTCCATCTCCAAAATATCTCCAGAACTGACCATTTGTTACAACTGTGTCTTGCCTGAGGTGTTACAATAGTCTCCTCACTTGTTTCCCTCCTTCTGTACTTACTTCCTTTTAGTCTCTTCCTAACATAGTGGCCAGATCTTGTTCAAATCTGTTAGACCATATCTCTCCTCTACTCAATACCTTCCATGATATAAGTTTCTGTCTGTGTTGTTCACTGTGAATAGGACAGTGTCTTGAAGATAGTAAGTGCTCAAAAAATAGTTGTTGCATGAATGAATAAATGTATAAATCCATAACAGAAAATTAGTCTTGAAAGTCAAAATTCTCCATTGTAAGAACTAGACAAAAAAAAGACTCTGAGTTCCAAAAATCTGAGAGCCCTAAAAGAGAGGGAGTAAATTTATCCATAAATTGGAAAGAGGATGTAGGATGAATAACTTTCTCTTACCTAAAAGGAAAAAATGGGAGCTAGCAGAAAGGGGAGAATAAGAAAGGCTATAACCAAAGCTCAGCTACTACGGAATCCCTCGTAGAAGTTCTGAGGAGAAGGGGCAGTTCTGAGAATGATGGACAATCCTCAGACAGAAAAAGGGTTCCTTGAGAAGCAGACAGAACTGATACCTTGACTCCCAGAGTGCAGCCCAGGGTGGCTGGAAGCCTGCTAGAAAAAGCCCAAGTGTGCTGAGAGAGGCAATGGTGCATCAGGTACCTGGGGCTCTGGCCCTCACAGCACAATAAGGAATCAGGAATAGGAACTCCCGGCAGGGCTGCAGCAGCACTTAAAGGGACAAAAAACTGGAGAGGACTGTGTTGGGACATGTAAGATGCAGAGTGAAAAAAAAAAACAGATGCAGAGTGTGTGGACTGGTCAACCAGAGGCCATGACAGGACTGAAAAAATGAGTAGCAGATGGCACCCATGCCAACAGAGGCAGCAAGGATGTGACCCTTCTTTAACACCATGCAAACACCTTAGAGATTTATATCACCCCAGAAAGAAGAAGAAGGAAAATGGGAAGGAACGCTACATTGGCCAAGTAGTAACCCAAAACACTGAGTTTTAAAACAGCATCAACCCAGTTATCTTGAATTAATAAGATTACTTTTTATTCCACTATTGAGCAGAAATGTGGGTACATGTGATAATTTGAGTTCAGTTATTGAAAAAGGAAGTTGCATTTTTTTCACTGCTGAGTTCAGTCACTATGTAAATTCTTGCCCCCCCCGACATATTTTTGTAAATCTGTAGATGATTTACACAACAGGGGGTGGGGGGAGGGGGGTGATAGGGTAGGAAGGGAAGAGGTGTGGGATGGAAAAAAAAGCTGGAAAGAGATAATGAAGTCCACATAAATTATGTTGCAAGAGTTGGAGGGGATGAGGGAGCCATTGAAGAGGTTTAAGATAGTGAAGTGATATGGTCACTTATGTATTTTAGAAAGATTATTTGGCTGCCATGGAGAAATGGGCTGTTGAGGGTGGTGGGAGCAAAAATCTGTATAGGAAGAAAAGACAGGAAATGATTCCAGACAAGCAATGAATCAGGATTGCAGCAGTGGGAATGGAAAGATAGGGATGGATTAGAGAGGTAGTTAGGCAGGGTTAAAGATCAGTGACTGACTGGGTAAGGGAAGGTGAAGAAAAAAAAGTATCAAGGTTGAGACCCAGGCCCTACTCAGCGAATTAAGTTGGTAAGTCACTAGGAAAAGAAAAAGAGAAGGACGATCAAATTTGGTCAGGGTCAGTAGCGCTGTTTTGTGCCTGTTGAGAGTCAGAAGCTTACAAAATTAGTTAGTAAAATATTTATGAAGAAGTTGGCATTTCCAACCCTAAAACCATGACCTTTAGATCTGGAAGAGGCCTCAGAAAACATCTAGATCAATGTTTCATGTTGCCTGAGCACATTTGCATTAAAGGCAAGGAGGCTGCAGAGGCAGTGACTAGCCAGATTGACCAGGGAATGATCCAAACCAGGGTTCTGGAAAATTTATCCTTGCACTGGAAGGCTGAATGGACTATTGGAAAAAGAAAGGGAGTCAAGGGTAAAAGGAATGCCTAGCTGCAATAAGAATGATTTTTGCCATTAAGCCTTGGGAGTCAGACAGATGTGAGTCCAAATCCCTAACTATGTGGGCTTCAGTTAATCAAATTACCACTCTGGGTCCCTGCTGCCATCTGTAAATGCGGAGATCTGTACATCTATCCCAGGAACTAAATGAGACAACATCTCCATGTTTCACACACGGTAGGTGCTTCACAAACATTAGTTTCTTTTTGTCTTTTACAATCAGCCTCACTGTGCAATTAACCTCCATCTTCCAAAGATGCACTGACTGAAAGTACAACTCCAACCACAGTTTTTCCCACTCTCTAAGCCTGCCTTCTCAAACTCTCAGCTTGTTCAGAAGTCTTTTTAGCTCCTCTGCTCTCCTCTATGGTGCTGGGTCCACCCAACAAGCATATAAATGTACATGGATGAGGATGTGGAGTTGACTGTCCCATCTAGATGTTTCTGGCAAACATGTAGAAGCCTGTAAGTTTCTGCCTCCCACCGCATTTTTAAGAGGGCACACTTGCTCAGATCTGTTAGAAAAACTCCTCTCATGTATTAATTATTCCTCTCACTAATTACACAGAAGGGTTCCAGCAGCATTATTGGAAGGGATGGGCATGGGCAGCCAAGGCAATGAATGATGACCGTGACATTTGCCTCACCCTTGAGTCCAATCTCAGTTTCAGAAAACATTCTGCCAACATTCTTCCATCCTCCATACATGAGGGGAAGGGCAGGATTTCCCAGGCCCTGATATAATGGCCTGGCTGGAGTTGCATGTATGCTGGGGCAGGAAGGGAAGGCAAATAAGAACAAGAGGAGCATTTACATTTCTTCGCTTTAGGACCCCATCAACTGGGTGATGCTCCATCTGTTTAATAAGAGGTTTCACGAGGAGTAAGAAGAGAAACACTCCCACACTCAAAGTCAAATTTCCCATTTTGGGGGAATATGAAAGTGCAAAAGAAAAATTTGTATCTGAAAATATGTGGTGTTTATTTTGCAGTTGGCAAAGGAAGAGAATGCCTAGAAGGGTTGAAGGCTTAAAGTTGGGTACAGCTGAGGAACCATTCTGCCTGCCCTCCCCATCCCAGGAGCTCCCTTCTGTTCTGAGCCAGTAGCCCCCTTGCCTAAGAGCTTGCTGAGATGCAAGTCCACACCCCTTAGAAATCACTGGTTTTTCTGGGAGCAGTGAATGAAGCTTCCCTAGGTGTGGTCAGTGAACATCAACCACCAAGAAAAGCCCTTGGGTCACCAGACTGTCTGTGAGAGGTGGAAACCCAGAGCCATCCAAGGACAATCCACCCAACCCCCCAACATGGCTTTGCAACTTCAGCCTCTTCCCTTGGGTAGAGGTGCTGGCTCTTGTCTGCTGCCCCTGGAACCAGATATTCCTTGGGGAGGGTGAATCTGTAAAAAACATGTGTGGCAAAAAAACATGTTGTGTTTATTTAGCAGGTGGTATTAGTGAATAAGCTCATTTATCCTGAGAAAAGAGTGGAGCCAATTGAGTGGCTTTAGGGTTTTAAAAATGGTCTAGTAGAATCTTTTTAATATGTTTAATAATATTTTTAATAATATAAAAGACATGTTCATTATAGAAAATTAGAAAATCAAAATTAGGAACGTCTACATAAATACTTGTACATGTTAACTAAGGCACATGTGCACAGATGTACATTGCAGTATTGTTTGGGAGAGCGAATAAAGAGAAATAAATGTCCTCAAATGTGGGAAGGGGTAAGAAAATTAAGATACTCATATCATGGAAAGAGATTAATGACAGTTAGTGACACATGCAAGATGTAGAACAATATATACAGTATGAACAAATTCCAAAAATGTAGGAATTACTTTAAAAGCTTTTATGCATTTACAGACATAGGTAAGGGTCTGGAAAGAAACAGCCCAAACTTATATGTTACCTTCAAGAGGAGACTGAGAGAGATGAGAGAAATAGAAGCCTTTATTTCAGCTTATATACACATAAGCATTATTTGGAGTTTTTGATGAGTATTACTTTTCTAACTCAGAATAAAGAAAATTGAAAACAAAATCCACGTTAGTAATTAATAAATTAAAACACTATATAAGAGCAACTCCTGGAGATAACCCTGGTCAGTGTATACCCTCTCCAGTACCCAGATAGATACAAATACACATATAGAGGTTTTCATTACAAAATACAATTGTATTCATAGCCTTAATTTACTTTTAAATAACATGTTGTGTACATCTTTGCATGTTAATAAGCAAACATTACATTTTCAAGGATCACTGCATACCATGTTGCATGGATGTACCTATTTATTTAAGAAATTCCGTCAGGGTGGACATTTAGATTGTTTTTTTGTTTGTTTGGTTTTTGTTCTGTTTTGTTTTTGGCAAAGACAATGGTGTGATGAACACCCCTATTGCCAGATCGTTGCATGTAATCGTAATTATTTCCTTAGAACAAAGTCCTAGAAGTATAGTTGCTGGGTAAAAGGATATGTACATTTTAAGTTTCTTAATAAATATACTCAAACTGCCCTCCAGATAGCTTGGAAGGTCTGCAATCTCTTATGCACGAAACTCTAAAAACTGGAAACATTTTCCTAAATTTAGTAACAAATCTCACTTGGTGGCAAACCCTGACCTGAACTGACACAAGGCTGTTTACAGTCTTTATTTATCTCACTTAGTATGAGTATTTGTACCTTTTACTGCAGGCACATAAATGCGTTTGATCATGGGGTGTCACCCTAGTCCTTATAGGGAGTTTTATATAATATATGGTATATCCATCATATTGTTTTTCTAAAATCTGAAAAATTCCAAATTCCAAAACCTTCTGGCCACAAGGGTTTCAGGTTAAGGATTATAGACTAGTGCCCATTTAAGCTTCCCCCAGCAGTATATGAAAGTGGCAACTTCTTCACATGTTCACCAATATTCGATTTTATAAATTGCTTTCCTCTTTGCCAATCTGGTTTTTAAAAGTCATAAGTAAGATGGAGGCACTTCTCCCAAGTCATCTGACCATTCAAATGTCCTCTTACTTAGCCTATCGGCTGCTGTCTCTACTCTGATCCCCTCAGCTGCAGCTCCTCTTACTGAGGCTGTGGGCCTCTGAATCTCTGACACTTCCATGCTGCTGCTGACGTCTTCACACCCCTTCAGGAACCACTGGACCTAACTCCCCAACTTGACTCTTACTCTTAGTCAATGCGAGCTCCTCACCCTTTGCCTCCTGGTCTCTAATTCTCACTCCTGGCAGAGGGGACACCACTCTCCTAACTTGAATGGAGGGAGGAGTGGTCCCATGACAACGAGTGCCACTATTACTTCATGAGGATGATACTCTCTTGTTTCCAGGAGGCTTAGGACTCTGAAGGCTGGTGCTGGGTCAGTGTAGACTCTAGTGAAGTCTCACACTGACCATAACTTACACCTCTTCCCCTGAGGCCAACCCACCCTACCAGATCCATTCTGCACTTAGGGTTATTTTTGATACCATTGTAATTTACATCAGCCAAAGTGACCATGAAATTACAAATAAACCTTTGAGGGAAACTGCTCTGTGCCAAAGGAAGCTGGTCCTAGCAATATCACCAAGTATCATTTGGGTCAGAAAGGCTGTAGGAAACCCATGTGAGCTAACTCAAGTAATCACTTGAGGAAATGAACCAGAAGACAAGATACACGAGAACAGGACACCAGTGCCTAGGCCCATGGACTGCCGTAGCCGCCCCAAGTATCTGGGGGGTTGACAGTTATGCCTCACTCACAGGTGTGGCCTCTGAAGCAGAAGGCCAAGCCCTGGCTGATATGTGCAGGTTCTCTCCTCCAGCCCAGTACCTGAGCATGACCCTGAATAGCCCACAGGCTGAGTCAAGGCATTAGGAATGCAATCGGAGGGGCTGCAGTCAGAGTTGAATAGCTGAGAGTGCTACTCGGGGGCCCAGAGAAGGGGCCTTTGAATCCTGCTAGATCAAGCCTCCAAGACCCTACCAGAGAGCTGCAGCCACTTGTGAACAGCAACAACCAAACCAAGTGCTTCGACTCAGAGCCTTCTAGAGGACATTTGAAATCATCCATGCCTTTAAGACAAACAAGGCTTGGGTAACAGTACCCGAATGCTTGAAACCCCATAAGCAAGCCTTGGGAAGTTGACCAACGGGATATGCAGGTAATATTTCTAAAGTCAGTGTATCCCAGCTGTTCTTAATCTGAGTTTCTGATGGGTTCAAATACCGACTCTAGCACTACAGTAAATTATTTAAATTTTCTGTAGCTAAATTTTCTTGTCTGTAGGGTAGGACTTGTTATTAAGGTCAAAATAGATCACAGTAAGCACTCAATGAACATAAGCTATTGTTGTTGTTATTTTGGGTGATTATTGTTGTTTCTGATGAAAAGGAAACAGGTCTTTGTTCATGAGCCTGGACAGTTCCTAATGGAAAATAGTAGAGAAAAACAAAATAAATGAAGAATGTGCCATTGTCAAGGCTTCAACTCTGATCGTCAGACCAGAGGAAATCCCTAATTTTTTTCTGCTAGTAAATGATATGAAGGTATAGAGGAAGAGAGGGAGCCCCAAGACAACCAAAAGAAGGAATGCACAGCAACTGAGAGGACTGCAAGGAATCCCATTAAGCCTTAATCTGCAAATGCAACCTCTACCTGCAGCCTTGGGGGCATTCAGGGTGAGGGGTAATGGCAGCACAGGACAAGCCAATAGAGGACAGGATGCTGAAGAAAGGGGAGCCAGATCAGGCAAAGGGGAGTCCTTCATTTGTCACTGACATTGGGGGATGGGCATATGCAAAAACTGTGTGTTAGGGGAAAGAATTACTCTTTTGTATTGCAAAAGTTAAAAGCATTTAGAGAAAATGAAAAAACAAACAAACAAACAAACTGAAGTGCACTAGAAGAAGGCAGGAATTTGAGATATCTCTATTCCACACTGGAATAGCCTCCAATAGATGAAGTCTGTCCCCAAGAGAAACAGAAGTAGAGTAGATTCAGTGCTCAGTGGATCAGTGATGTCATCATATTTTTGCATCTCTGTGATCAACACTGAGCCCCACCCAGGGCAGAATTTTCCTGGATTGGGGGAACTGGGTAATGGTAGAGGCTTCCTCCCTTCATGGAGAAGAAACCAGGCTGGAACATTGGGGAAGGGGGTCAGGGAAGATAGAGGCAGTGATGAACCTGGGCCAGGACAGATTCAGGGGCTGTCTAATGAACAGGCACCCACTGGATCAGTTTTAGGCGTTCACTCGCCACTCTGGGCATCAGGTCTACAATCTTTCCACATTCCACAGAAGCCAACCACTAAACAGAGGCAGAAAAGAGTTGTTTGTGGCCCACCCACCATTTTTAGAGCTGCAGTACTTGGCATGTTCTTGACAAATATCATTTGTGTCTACCCTTGGTAAATAGATGAGACACATGATACCACAAGAGGGGAATATTTTCTGAAAAGATACCAGAGGTGGCTCTGACTCCCTAATTTTAAGGAATAAAATATCTTCTTCTTGGAGTTAGGGAATGCCAAGAAATGTTTGGGAAGGATTATTTCCAAATAATAAAATCCATTAAGTAACTTTCTTAGGGATATTAAATCCAAGCTGGAATTCTAAATGGCAAAAGACAGAGGAAGAAAAATACTCCCAATTATATACTAATTAATATAATAATACATAAATACATATACATACATGTAAATGCATAGGAAAGAATTTGAAGCACACCCAATTGACAACAGTAATAACCATCTTTTTTTTTTTTTTTAACATGGGCAGGCACCAGGAACTGAACCCAACCATCATTTATTTTTGTATAATGCAATAATGTTATGTGTCAAAATAAAAATACCAAATCTTGGTAACTTACAACAATAGACATTCATTCTGACCTCATGGATGGGCACATTGCCAGAGGTCCAGCTGCTCTAGACTATGATTGGCTGAGGTTTGGCTGATCTTAGCAGGTTGGATCTAGGCCTGCTCCACATGGCTTTCATCCTCCTTGGATTAATGGGACCCTGGGTATATTCTCCTCATGACAAATAACAAAAATACAAGAGTAAATCTAACCACACAAGTTCATTTGGAGTCTCTGTTCATTTCACATTGCCAATATCCCAGAAGCCAAAGCAGTTGACAGCCAAGGCCAAAGTGAGGGGGTCAGGGAGTCCACTCCACCGAAAGAGGTAGGAGGAGCACCATGAATATTTGCTGAATATTAATCCAATTTATTGCTATTAATGTGAACATATAGAGGAAAAAGGACTGGAAGCATTTATACCAAAATCGTCAATATTGGGATTCTGCATGGTGGAATCATAGGTAATCATTTTCTTATTTGAACTTTACTTTATTTCTTCAAATTTCCAAAGGTGTTTTGCTTGTGGGTTTGTTTTTTAGAGAAAGTGTTATGCCTCAATACCCACCCCTCCCAGGAGGTCTCTCAGCCCTTCTACAAATGTGCACACCTTCTCCTTGGCTAACATCTCACAAGGTCATACATGAAAAAATGCAGTAATTAAGAAAAAATAAGGCTTATTACACATTTCTCCCACTAAGATTGCCCCCAGAACAAAAACAAACCCTTCCATGGTGACCAGCAACTTCCTCCATTAGACACAGGGACCACTGGCAACTATTAAATAGTTCAACCTTACTCACCTTCATATGTAAGATTTGACCAAAAAAAAAAAAAAACCTCTGGAAAAGAAACACCAAATCATTGACTGCGATTCTGTGTAGTGAGATAAAGGGGTATTATCTTCTTTCTTTATATTTTTGTTATAATTTGAATTTTCTCTTTGCAATAACACTAATTAGTTATATGGCTATACTCCCCCCCCCAAAAAAAAAGAAAAAAAAAACTAGTTTTATTTTAGGAAAAAAAAAGAACAGTAAAATCTCACTGCTCTCTGCACCCCTCAGGAAACAATTTGATCTCTTTATATCACTGATTATATGTTGACATTTTAAATATTTGGCTAAACTATATGAAACTGCCAACTTTCTCAGTCAAAAATAGTCAGTTATTGGCAACTTTATATGGTTGAACCTCCCCAGGCCTTCATCCTCTACTATCTGTTGCACCCTCTGCCTGTGAATCCCAATTCCTCTCTATATCCATCTTTCCTCTACCTCCCACCTGTCCCCTCTCCCTCACTAACTTCTACCCTTTCTTCAAGTCTTCAAGCCTCTCTGTCATTTCTTCCAAGAAGCCTTGTCTGAACCCTCGGTACTGGATTAGTCCTTCCTATAGGCTTCCAACACATCCTATATTCATTCATTCACTCAGCAATTAATTACAGAGCACCAACTCCATGTCAGCAAACCTCTAGGCAGTAGGGACACAGCAATGAAAAAGATGAAGCCAGCTGACCCCTAATCATGCTGTATTGTAATCTGCCTAGGTTCTTACTTTTAATCACTGCCACTAAACTCTTAAGTCAGGGCCCAAGTCTTACATACTATGAAATGGCCACAGCTAAGTGTAACTGGCACATAGTGATCACATGCTTGTTAAATGAAAAATAAATGAATGTCTCAATTTCATTAGGATATTATTTTACTTCTCTAACTATTTTACTTCTCTTCTGCTCCAGCCTTTTTTCAAAAGTTTTTAACTTCACAATTTATCTTCCAGTAAGAGGAAACAGCTGATAAAAGAAACACTCCTTTGTTCTGGATTTCCTGGCCCAGTCCCTCAAGTTCTGTTTGCTTTGACTGCCTCTGGAGTGCTTGCTGGGTGAGGTCAGAGAAGGGAAGGAGAAAACCCGCCTGTTGGAGTCAAAGGAAGCCAACTACAAGGCTCCCATAGTATGAAGAAGGGAGAGGGAAAACAGGAGGTGTACAAGGATGAGTGACAACCTGGACAAACCCCAACCTGAGGAGACATGTATATAAAGCTTATATGCAGCCTTAGAACCTGCCCAGCAAACGCAGTCTAACTGTATTCAGGACAAGGAATTATGGGGTATCACTGGACAGATGGAGAAACTAAGACACTAAGCAGAGGCAGGATTTGCCAAGATTTCAGAGTCAGGCAACAGAAAAGCTGGAACTCAAACGCTAGCATGCTACCCCCAAAGTCCTTGCTTTTTCCTGGAGAAGCACAACTGGGAGTTCTAGAATTCCAGGCTCCTGGCTGACACTCAACAACAATGACTTTGGGTGATTAATCCACCCACAATTATTTACTGAGCACTCCTTATCTTTTTATCTTTCAGCACCCAACTAGGTAGGCAGTGGGGGTGGGGGGCAGGCAAAGTCCCACCCTTGAAAACCCCCAGAATGAAAGTAATGTGACTTGTGGCATCTATAAAGTTGTGCAACTCACTTGACTGACTCAGAGTCTGAAGAGCTGGAAGTCTTTTCAAAAGGACATGGCCTCTTCAACCTGCTTCTCCCAGATGCACAGGCTCTGCTTCCTGAATCCTGCCTCCTCGAGATTTGTCTTTGTTTCTAAGATCTGCCATAACAAAGTATCACAAACTGGGTGGTTTAAAACACCATGAATTTTATTGTCTCACAGTTCTCGGAAGCTAGAAGAACAAAATCTAGGGGTTGCCAGGGCCGTGATTCCCTTGAAGTCTGTAGGCTTCTAGCGGTAGCCTGCCAGTCATCTATGACATTGTCTTCCTCCTTCACATGGCTTGTGTCTTCTCTCTGTGGGCCTGTCTCTCATGTCCAGATTTCTTCTTCCTGTAAAGATATTAGTAATATTGGGCTAGGGCCCACCCTAATCTAGTTTGGCCTCATCTCAACTAATAACATCTTCAAGGATCCTATTTCCAAATAGGGTCAAAATCAGAGCACCAGGGAATAAGACTTAAACATATCTTACGGGGGACACAATTTGATCCATTAAAAATGTTGAAAGATTTACTTGTCCTCAGCATGCAGGAGTTCTGAGAACAAAGAAGACACAACAGAGGGGAAAGAAGTGCCCTGATTGAGCACCTACCGTGGACCAGGCCCTGCATCAAAGCCTAGACACCCATTGGTCTTCAAAAGAATTATTGTGAATAGGCATTATTGCCACCCATTCTATATATTAAGAGACTGGGGCTACAAAGAGAAGATTAAGACTGAGTCCTGGTCTGCTACAAAGCCCCCAGCATTCTATTTCTTTCTTATAGACATTACACATTAGCACACAGATCTCAAACCACACCTTCCATGGTAAGTGGTCAATAGGCACAAGAAGTTTGTCTTTGTTGGACAGAATGAATTTTATAGAACATTTTTATCTTCACTGATAGTGCCATTAGACAGGACAGGACAAAACTATGAGAGTTGGAAACTCACCAAAGCACATTTCCACCATGCTGCATCTTCTACTCTCACACTTTCCAAAGTGGTCATGGAGCAAGGGACATTGTAGGTGCTCAATAAATATTTGCTGAATGAACGGGAAAGGTGCAGCTTCAAGAACAAGAAGGAAGTGGTTGCCGAGGTGGAAGTCGGCCTGGTTTATTGAAAAAATAATCACTGGCTAGTTGAGAGTTTAGGTAAACCAAAAGGCTCTTCCTCCATTATTTATCCCCACCCATGAAAATGAATGGTGATGTAATTTATGGGAGTAATAAAATTCCATACCTACCCATCATGTCTTCAAATGAATCATGTCTGACTATTTGCACTAAGAGTAAAGA
Organism: Tamandua tetradactyla; assembly: GCF_023851605.1. Lineage (NCBI taxonomy): Eukaryota > Metazoa > Chordata > Mammalia > Pilosa > Myrmecophagidae > Tamandua > Tamandua tetradactyla. Next base: position 46,140,586 of record NC_135341.1, on the reverse strand, counting down.
ATTTTAAACAGTCCAGAACCATGGTTAACATTGATGAGGGCAAGAACACCTTTTCAAAATGCAATTTTTCCGTCCTTCTGGGACCAGAACTTGAGAGCAAGTGTCCTGGAGTTCTTATAACTCTGTTTCCTCATTGTGAAGATAGAGAAACTGAGGGCCCTTAGAATTGACTGACCTATGGCCATATAAGTCAGTTGGAGGCAAAGAGCTATTCTCCTGACCACTTGCCAGCTGGAATTCAGATCAGAATGAGGCAGACACTCCTTGTCAGAGCAGACGGACCAAGGATCAGGAAGCTTGAGTGATGAAAACTTTGCCAATTTGAAAAGGTTTATGTACCCTAGAAAAGCCATGTTTTAATCCTAATCAACCTAAGCAATGGTTTCTTCTAATCCCTATTCAGCACTGTATGTTGGAAACTTTGATTAGATTATCTCCATGGAGATGTGACTCAATTAGTGTAGGTATTAAACTTAACATGTCTCCACCTATTCCAAGTGGGTCTTGATTGATTTTACTGGAATCCTTTAAAAGAAGAAGTACTTTGGAAAAAGCTAGAGAATGACAAGAGAGAAAGCCATGAGATTCTGAGAGAGCAGAACGACAGAGCCATGAGAAAGCCACAGAAAGCCACAACAGAGCCGAGCAGAAAGCCATAGGAGAGCCAAGTAGAAACACGAGGCTGAGAGCCCACACTGCCAGACATTGGAGATGAAGAAGGAAAATGCCCCTGGGGGAGCTCCATGAAATGAGAAGCTGGAAGAGAAACCTGAAAGAGAATTTGCTACGTGCCCTTCCAGCTGAGAGAGAAACCCTGAACATCATCAACCTTCTTGAACCAAGGTATCTTTCCCTAGATGCCTTAGATTGAACATTTATATAAACTTGTTTTAATTGGGACATTTTCTTGGCCTTAGGATTGTAAACTAGCAACTTATTAAATTCCCCTTTCTAAAAACCATTCCATTTCTGGTACATTGCATTCCAACAGCTAGCAAGCTAGAACTACAGCCAAGGAAGGCTGAGATAAGTGACCTGTGGACCTTTTGTCTCATCCAGTAGGCTAAGAGGAAATTGAGCTGCTAAGCCATATGAAACTCCCACTAGAGATTTGGTGGAAGATGAATGTTACTTAAATAACAAGAAGACCATGAAATCAAACCATTAAAAAACAATTTCAAGACCAGTCAACTTTCCTTACTTTCTTTCCACTATGATAAAGTCCCCAAAAGTCATTGTCTGTTTTCCTTCACCTTACTCAACTTGGTGTGTTGACTTTCTCACCACTTTCCATTCAGGGTATAGAGGTGCTACTTGCACTGGGGAAATGCCTCTGGGAGGGAATGGGGAAATGGAAGTCTCTACCTATGTCTCCCATTTTCTCTAGTTATTTTCCAGCCTTGACAGACAAGTCTGGGAATCTTGGGGCTGAAGTTACTAAGGTTGTCTGTAGACATACCTAGGAGAGAGTTCCCAGGAATTGGTCATCAGTGGCATTTTCCAAGGTCTACGCCACATGGATAAAGGTTTGGTTCCCATAGCAGAGGTGTCATTTCTCTTCTGAGAACTGAGAGAAAAGGAAAAGTCTGGGGGAAAAGTACAATAAATTGAGTTATGAGAAACTATAAGGCTAATTTAGCATTTAAAAGCTGGGGATGTGCCCAGAGAAACTCTTTTGTTGCTCGAATGTGGTCTCTGTAGAAGCCAACTTGGCAGGTAAACTCACTGCCTCTACATGGGACATGACTCCCAAGGCTGCAAATCCCTCTGGCAACTTGGGACATGATTTCTGGGGATGAGCCTGGACCCTACATCATGGAATTGAGAAAGCTTTCTTGACCAAAAGAGGGAAGAGAAATGATAAAGTTTCAGTGGCTGAGAGATTTTAGAGTCAAGAGGCTGAGTTTTTTTAGAGTTTTTTTTAGAGTTTTTTTAGAGTCAAAGTTTAGTGGCTGAGAGATTTTAGAGTCAAGAGGTCATTCTGGAGGTTATTCTTATGCAGTACATAGAAATCCCTTTTTAGTTTTTAGTGGATTAGAATAGCTAGAAGGAAATACCTGAAACTGTTGAACTGTATTCCAGTAGCCTTGATTCTTGAAGATGACTGTATAACTATATAGCTTTTACAGTGTGACCATGTGATTATGAAAACCTTATGGCTGATACTCCCTTTATCCAGTATATGGACTAGTGAGTAAAAAATAAGGACAATAAGTAAATAAATAATAGGGGTGATAAGGAGCATGGGCTATTTTGGGTTTTTTTCTTTATTTTTTAAAATTTTTATTCTGATATGTATTTTTTTGGAGTAATGAAAATGTTCAAAAGTTGATTGTGATAATGAATTCACAATTATATGATGATACTGTGAACCATTGATTATACACTTTAGATGATTATAGGGTATGTGAATATATCTTAACAAAATTGCATTTTTTAAAAAAACCTATGGATGTGAATCTGATCTGTTCACTGAGAAAGCCACCACAAGGAGGAAATGTCGGCTCCAAGTGAACACTCCACATCCTTCTCAACATAACCTTGCTCTTATTAAACATTGCATTTGGGCACTCCTCATATTCGGGTCACAGGCTTGGCTGCAGTTTTAGCTCTTGCTCCAATCTCTCCATCTCCCCAAGCTTGCCTTGGCACAGTCCAACCCCCCAGTCTTTGACTGTTCTTGTTACTTCTGGGACCATGCCTGTCTTAGATGTTCTCCCACAAGTAGGCCTTGAGTCAAGAATTCAAGAGGAAATAGCTTATCTGGGAGGTGGTCTCAGGAAACACTGCTAGGGAAGTGGGGAACTGAGACAGGGAAAGGAAATCAATAAGGGATGTGTTATCTTATCCAACAGGTTACTGCTGTGGGCAAGGAAGTTCCAATTCCCTTGGAGCCTCTGGCAGACAGCATAGAACTCACTGCTGAGTTGGACCACAAGAGAAGAAAATAAGTTTGGACATTTATCCTCCAAATCCCTTCTACCACTGGCTGAGGGCACTATCTCTCCGGCACTTGAGTCTGTCAGCACAATTTTGAGAGGCAATCCTCAAGAAAGACTTTATGTTGGTACAGTAGGCAGCTGGCACCATGCATTGGATAATGAGGCTGAAGGATATGGGTGGGCACACACAGAAACTGCTACAACTCTTCATCCTCTTTTGCTTGGCAAACTGTTATTTATCCTTCAAGATCTAGGTAAAATGTGACCTCTAAGATATCAACTCCTTCTTCACTGCCTCCCCACAAGAAAGAATTAACAGCTTTCTCCTCCAACCTTTGCACACACTTCAATTAAACCATCAACCATGCTCTGTTTTATTTTGTGTTTCACTATTCTTCTTCCCAAACAAACTGTTTATAATTTTAGAATGGAAATCAAGTCCAAGTCATCTAGATATCTTAGCACATTCCTCCATACATTCAATATTTTTTCAGCATATACTATGTGGCAGGCACTATTTCAGATACTAGGAATATATACATATAATAGGTCCCAGCTTTCTTGGTTTTAACAGCTGAAAAGACAGAGGGGGTTGGGGATAGAGAATGTAGTCAAGGGGAGACAGATGAAAACAAATAAGCATATAATATGTCAGTAGTGATAGATGCAATGATGAAAAATACAGTAATGGAAGAGAAAATGAATGGATGAGAAGGGTAGTCACTTAGATGGGCCAGTCAAGGGAAGACCTTTCAAGGGAAGACCTTTCTGATTTAGAAAAATATATATATATATTTGAATGTAGATGTTGGATAAAGTGAGGCAGTGAGCCATAAGTATATTTGAGGAAGAATAATCCAGGCATAAAAAGCCATATGTGCAAAGGCCCTGAGGTGAAAGCATGCTGGGTGTGTTTAGAGAACAGCAGAAAGCCTGTAGTGTTGTGCATGCCGAGGTCATGGTTGATTTAATGGTGCTTGGCTGTAAGATCCACTTGCAAATCCCTTCTTTATTTGGCTGGGCTTACACTTGTCCAATGCATATCTCCATCACCACACTTACCATGTGATACTACAATTTTTTGCAATATCATAAGGTCAGGGACCTTATTTTTGCATTGCTGGTGCCAAATTCCGTGGCTGTTCTGTCGTAGGTGCTCAATACATTTGTTAAATTGAAGTCCTCATAATTCTCCATCTAAATCTTGGGAAAACAGAGATCTAATTGTATAAAGGATCCACTTGAATGATTGATGGGAATAGACATTTTGGGGTGAATCTGAGACCTCTTTTGGGAGTGGGAACCATGAAATATGTATCTTGTACTCTGAAGTACATAAAGCATTGAGTTGTCTCAAATGGTCGAAGAGATTTTACAGACTGAACAGAGTTGAATTTTGATGCTAAAAAAACAATGATATACTATGGCCCTCATGGCAAACTTAGTCCTCTAGAAACTACTGATGTTTTAGGGCTCATCTCAGAGCAAAGGCTGCAACTGCTCAGGCATTGAATCAAGTAGGGTTCCTAACAATTGTTTTTTAAAATGGCAACAAATGGTAACAGAAGAAAAAATCATGAGCATTCACATTCATAAGGACATTTGAGGCTGCAAGGACAATCATATTTTGTCTGTTTAACACACTCTACCCTTCCCTTGGGAGCTTCTACTTTCCCCATTCCAAACATGTGATTGGCATGGGGAATTGGCAATCACAACTGTCTGGCCCCTTGGTTATAGAGTCAGTGACCCCAAGAGGTGAGTATTATTAATATTCCCATTTTGTGGATGATGATCCTGAGGATTAGCAAGATTAAATTTGTGCCTAAGGACATACTGCTAGAAATTGATGAGGCTATGGGTCAAGCCCAGCTCTTTGTGTTTCTAAGGCTCTTGCTCTTCATTGAAAATGACAGAGAACAGAACAGCAACTAGGCAGTGGGTGTGCAGACAGCCTCTGGAAGCTCAGTAAACTCAGTAATCCCAGGGTCCAGAGTTCAGACAGGAGTTGAAATAAAGAATCTGGGCATTTCCATAGATAGGAACTTTAATAGCCAGCTAGAGAGCAGGCTTCAATAAACTCGAATGGAATTTCAAGACTTAGAATTTCTCATAAAGGGTCTAGTCTAGGAGGAAAGATGTTGTCTATAAAGCAAGATAGTCTACAGCCAGATCAGCACTCTCCTTTCCCAGGAATCCAGAAGCCAGAGCAAGACCAAGTCCTAAATCTGCAGAGACTTGCCTTGTATCTAGGAGGCCACTGGAGACAACCCAAGGCGCCCCATCTAAAGAGAACCTCTGATGTAATTTCTTGTAAGCTCACAATAGAATTACTATCAATAAAGTCACCTGTGACCTGTTATTTGGGTACATTCATAGGACAATCAGCCCAGGAGAGTATTACTTAGCCCATCAGTGACCAGCCTGGTATCAGCATCTGATCTCAAGAGGCAGGAGGCAGAGTAGTCCTTTCAGGGGCAGGGCCATGTATTGGTCAGCATTCACATGTGGATTGTAAGTTACAGAAACTCATTTCAAACTAGTTTAGGTGTTTTAGCTGCCAAAGCAAATACCATGCAATAGTTTGGCCTAAACAATAGGAATTTAGTGGCTCATGGTTTTAAGGCTAGGAGAAGTCCAAAATCAAGGCATCATCAGGTGATGTTTTCTCCCAGAAAACTGTGGTATTTGAAGACTGGCTGCTGGCCTTAGTCCTTGGCTTTTCTGTCACATGGTAATGTGTATGGTAGCCTCTCCTGTATTTTCCCTTTTCTTCCAGGTTCCATTGACTTCCAGTTTCTGGCTGCTTCCTGTGGCTTTCTATCTCTGTGTCTGGATTTCATTCCACTTATAAAGGACACCAATAATAGGATTAAGACTCATCCTGATTCAGTTGGGCCACACCTTAACTGAAGTAACCTCACTGAAAATTTCCATTTACAGTGGATTCACACACACAAAAATGGATTAAGTTTAAGAACATGTTTTTCTGGGGCACGTAGATCCAAGCCACTGCATTAGGCAAAAGCAGGAACTTAACTGGTTCAAAACCCATACCAGAGGACAATATGATCACCTGGAACCAGGGACCAAAAGCAGTCAATTTTCTCCCCCTTCTCTTTTTTTCTGATCTCTACTCAGAGGCCCCATTTCCTTTCAAGAGGCTGAAATCATGGAGTCCAGGAGCTCTGAGCTCATTCTCTCAGTTTCATCATCCAAGAAGAAAGTTCCAATCCGATAAATCCTGGAAAGGACCCTGATTTGCCCATCCCAAGATAAATCATGGTTGCTAGGCAGCCATCAGGTCAAGAGTGTGGAGCATCAGGAATGGCAACCTTTACTAGATCCTCATGGAACCCCAGGAATTGGGTAGAGGAGGAGTAATTATCCAAAGGGAATAAGGATACAGCAAGGACATGGCCCTGCAGGAACTGCTGGGACCGGAGCAGCCACATCAGTAGTACCTACTTCAGTTCTAAGATCTTTCCTTCTCACCAACCCAACTTCCATCCCTCCCTGGGGTGGGGAATTTACTAAACACATTCATTTTGGGAAGGGAGGTAAGCTGCATTTCCCTGTTACTGGAGGAGGGGAAGCCTCTGTTTTGGAGAAAGGGAACAGGGACAACACCAAACCTACTGTTAAATTGGTTCCCATTCTAAAACTCTACATGGTGCGTCTCTAATCCACACCACAAGACTATAAAGTCACTAATAGTGTCTCCACCTTGCAAATGAGAAACACAAAGTGGAGAGAGGCAAAGGTGCTTGTTTGCCTTGGGAGGCAAGTGAATTAAGCCTGTTTTTTTCACATGGGTGGCACTTCCACTGGTGAACACATTTCTCCAAGGCTATTGAATCTCTTCCCATTGACATTTTCACACTGGCCTGAAGGTAAGGTGCCCACTCTCATTTATTTTTATTTTGCATTTTTCAGGCTTCTCCTCCTGCTCACCTGGAGATATCTGAATAGGCACCATATCCTATCTAAAATCCAAAACATCGGGAAAATTTCTTAAACCATTGAGTGATTGACTCCTCTTTTGTGACTTTTGGTCTTTAAGTGGCAAAACACTTTACAAATGATTGTAACAGGATGTTGACTGGGCCTTCTTGTTGACATGAATTAGGAATTGTTTCCCTTAGATGAGGATAAGGTAGTGCTAATGACCCCCACATTCTAAAAAAAGGTGACACCTTCCCCCAAGGGAAGAGGCAGCAGAAGTGGATCACTTTATAATCAATCACCAGTTCTGCCCTGGGCCATACTTATAAGGAGAACACTTTGGAGAAGAAAGTGGAGTTCAGTGGGGAATTCTCTGTGGCTTTGTGATGAGATACATAAATCCCTTGTCTCCACATTAAGGATATGAAGATAAGAGTGCTTTCTCCTCTTCACACCCATTGTCATAAGAGATCAGAAAACAACACTTAAGATTGGTAGTTTCTACCAAAAAGGAAATATCAACTCCCTTCCTCTCTCTAGTACTACCAACAGGAAGGGGTAAATATGTATGAAGAAAAAGAAGGCATACCTCCACCTCAGCAGAAGGAGCATGGGAAGTAGAAAGAGATTCTAATTGTGGAACTGTGAAGGTACCCAGGTGTCCAAAAGCCAAGAAAGGTGATACCCTCTCAGAAAGAGGTTGAAGGTCTAACTGCTGGTGGAGCCGACTGGTGACATGGTTCTCATCAGTAGAAGGAGAAGAGATGAAACTGAGCACTACTCCCAGGAAAACCACATAACTGCCTACACAGATAAAGCCACATCTGAATAGACCTCAAGTTTCAGACAGAACCAGATTTAACCATTAAGCAACCAAGGTCACCCCCACCACAAGACCAATCAGACAAGTTGACCCCATTTTCTTGATATAGACAAGCTAGAGATGGAAAAAGGAGGGGGAGAAGGTAAAAGAGAAAACCATATTCTCTCTCCATCTAACTCCTTTGAGCCACAAGTCTAGACGGCAGTGGTGGAGAAGAAAGCATGCTATTGGATAGAAGATTGGTGTATTTAACAGGACTTGGCTGTGTTTAATGAGAAGTGGCCAGAAAGTTATGGAATCTGCCAAGATATAATTAAAGGTCAAGAAAGGCAGCTTCCATAGAACATGCAATGAGTGGGAAAAAATGTTTCATGTTAAAGTCCCTGCAGCATTAAATGTTTTCGATGAACCACTTACATTTGGATTCTCTTAATTGACCTATTTTCCCTCATCCTTTTAAACCATTCAGAGCTCATTTTCATGTGTCCTTTTAGGGATGAAAAACAAGACCAGAGTTCTCTGTCTCTCTGGTTTACTTACATTCATTTGGCTCATTGTCTTCTGCAGCAGACAAGGATTCTTGGGGGTAGGGACTCGGGCATTGAAAATAAGGCCACCATCCTATCTGACTCTAAATCTTTCCTGGTCCATAACCACAGGAATAAGGACCTTCTCCAACTCTAGCTAAAAGATCCCAGAGAAGGACAGTGACTGTCCTGGGTTGGGTCACATGTACCTGCCCCCATAAGGGGTCAGATCTTGTGAGTGGCACCACTGCCTCAGGCACGAGTTTGGAGTTCAGGAGGTCCAATTCCAGAGGAAAGATGAGAAGTACTGGCCCCAAGTGTTCCTAATGTGTATCTTCAGTAAGCACAGCTTTCATTCTTCTGACAGCTTGGAATTCTTGTCTCTGTAGATAAATTTTAGTGATAGTTTAAATCATACGAAGTTTTTTTTTTCAATTCTTTTTAACAGAATCAAGTGATTAGGAAAGAAAACAAAGAAGAGTGACAGCAATTTCCATATTTCAGGTTCCTTTTCCTCAAGTTCTTAAAGGTCCCTCTATAAGCAAGTATCTTTCTCTTTGGCCATCATTTTTCTTTTCTGAACAATAATCAGGCCTCATAGAAAAGAATAATTTTCCCTTCAAATGGAATTTAGTGGACCTATCATTCATATTTTGAAATGTTTGAGAAAGTTAGATTTAAGTCATACCCAAATATCTAAGCAGGGCATTAAAAAGAAGCAATTGTTCTTCAATCATTTCCCAGAGATCTCCAGTTTGTTCTTTAGTTCAAGATACCAAAGATTAAATACTAGAACTTCATGAAGGTGTTGGAGATACACAAAATAGCATATTGCTAAAAATTCCCCTTGTAAGATTACTCTCTGACCCACCCAACTCAAGTGGAACTGATTTCATCAGCTTTTGTGTCCCCACCATTGCTCTTAGGTCTATTAATCATAGAAGGAAGGACATCAAGTTGGAGGTAATGGTGACCATGTTTATTTATCTCATGCCCTTTCCAGGTTTTGAGTTTATTTGGGCTAAGGCTCATGCGGTCCACTTTTGTATTCTCAATACCCAGCTGACATTATCTGGGATAGGGATAGATGGATGGATGGATGGATGGATGGATGGATGGATGGATGGATGGATAGATGGGTGGATGATTAAGTTCCTCCTGAAGCTAAACCCAGGATATGCTCATGATCCAGACCAGCACAGTCTCCATCTAGACCTGCACTGTCCAATGTGGTAACCACTACCTACGAGTATCTATTCACATTTAAATGAATTAAAAAATTTTTAAATTTAAAATCTAATTCCTCAGCATGCTCATCACATTTCAATCACTCCATAGCGACATGTGGCTAGTGATGACTATTTGGACAATGCAGATAATAGAACGTTTTAGCATCGCAGAAAGTTTTATTAGACAGTGATGATCTAGACCGTTGATAGAAGAAAAAAACATGAGCAGACTGAATCAAGAGTATATTGGTGATCAGGGCAAGGCAAGTGAGAACCAGGAAGGACCAAACGCCAGAGGGCAAGTCCAGCTGGCAGAGATCCAGATTTCTACAAAAACTACCAGGGGGACAAACAAGGCTCCAGTGTTGGAAGCGAGACCTTAGCTCCCACTAGGATAGATGTTTCTTCTCAGAGAGGCAGCAAAGTCCATCAGCGGATAGAGATAAGCTGGCTGGAGTAAGGACTATACAGGTAAGGGCAAGAACAGATGGGCCATGCACAGCACCTTTCCCAGGAGGGGCCCTTACACTTTAGGGTCAAAACCTGTCAGGAGAGAAAGAGAAATAAAGGAAAAAATGTCAGTTGAGCTATCCTTTTTGGAGAATCCACAACCTTTTCTCTTTATAAATGTTCTGATCAGAACGAAGCCAAGAAGATAAAAAAAAAAAAAAAAAGAGCTGGGCTGAACATCCCATCACAGAGCACCTCTTTGTATAGAAGGACCAGAATCCAACCATTCTCCCAGGAGAAGCATGTTTAGGTTGTCCTAATGATCTTTGCGTCTCCAGCCCCTGACACCATGCCTGGCCTGGAGTTGGTATTCAGAAAGTGTTGTTGAATTAAGTATTTACCCTTCTTTTAGGTCCAATAAGAAAATGGTATATTTGCCCTGGAAAAATTGTTCATTTATTGAATGTGCGCAAGAAGGCAAGTGGGCTATTGTCTCCCTCTGCAAGACAGTATATAAAAACAGATCGTTTAAGCTAGTGGCTGCTGCAGCATGATATCCCAAGTCCTGTTTCTCATGCTGCATGAGCACTATCAGTAATTCACTGTACTTCTTGGGTCTGGCTTCTTTATCTATAAAATGAAGGGACTGCGTTTGATGTGCTCTTTGGCCATGTCTAATTCTGAAATTCTAAGCATGGTGGCACTAGCCATTCCCTCTTCGACTGAGAATGTGTTTGTTTTCTTTTCCTCAAAGTACTTTATAGATACTTCAGCTTTGGGGGAGGGGAATAGCATTATTAGAAAGGGGGAGGGTACATATCCCCTCTACCCCCCACCCCCATCAAAGGTGAGTTTGGAAGCATCCTCACTCAGGCTGGGGCCAGCTAAGTGAACTGTAATTAAGTTGTTAAACTGTTGGTGATTATGCAAATGTGTATCTGAGACCACAGGGTTCCTGAGAAGTCTGTTCTAACCCCAGAGGAAAATTAAAAGCTTGCCTGGGTGGTGTACTTCTGGAGGCAGAAAGGAGAAGAACTTGGGACTCTGAGAGATGTTTAATGGATGAAGTCATGGAATTGCAATACAAAATTAAGAAAAAAAAAAAAAGCCAAGGAAACAGGCACCTTGAGGTAGTGAAGCAGAAAAAAAAGAGGCAGGAAATAACATATAAAAGTATCTACATACATTCTGCTTTGCACATTTTATAACTACTGAACTGTTGGTGCTCTGTCTTGCCCCCTCCACAAAGATAAGTTAAATATCATTATCAATCCTTTACAAATAAAGAAACTGATACCAGGAGAGGTTCCATTTTCTTCATTCACTAAACCAATAGCCTACTATGTTCCAGGCACTGTTCTAGGCACAGGTCACACAGCCAGTGTACAAGACAGACATTTTCTCTGCCTTCACGAAACTTACTGCCAAGTGAGTGCTGCTAGATACTGAACGCATGATTACTCAATTAATTAATTATTATGATTTTAAATTCCGTAAAAGGAAAAGTATAGGGCATTGTGCAGACAAATACCAGGTACAACTACCCAGCTTAGTGCAGAGGTCAGAGAAGAGCTCTGAGGAGGTAAGCAGGGATCTGAGAGATGGGTAAGAAGTACCTAGATGGGAAGAGTAGAAGCAGGAGGAGGGCATCCCAGCTGAGTAGTCCAGGCATGAAGGTCCTGAGACAGGAAGGAACTTGGAATATAGACAACTAGAGAGGCTAGAGTGTCTGTGCCACATAAAGCTGGCAGGAGCCAGATCATGCATTGCTTTGAGGGTCATGTTAAAGATTCTGAACTTTATCCCAAAGCCAATGGAAAGATTTGTAAGGATTGGAGCCGGTGCAAAATGTAGCTGTTTTAGTTTCCTAGGCAGCTCCAACAAATACTATGAGATGGGTTGTCTTAAACAATGGGAATTTAATAGCTTACAGGTTTATAATGATGCCAAATCAAGGCACCATTGAAGTGATGCTTTCTTCTTCCCAAAGACCAGCTGCCAGTGATCTGTGGCTCCTCTGCCACATGGCAAGGCATATGGCAGTGTCTTCTGGTCTCTCCCTTCTCTTCCAGCTTTTGTTAATTTCAGCTTCTTACTTCTGTGGCTTTTAGGACTCCAGTAAGAGGATTAAGACCCAGCCTGAATGAGGTGAGTTGCAACTTAACTGAAGTAGCCTCATCAAAATGTTCTACTTACAATGGGTTCACACTCACTGGAATGGGTTAGATTGAAGAATATGTTTTTCTGGGGTGCATGCAACTCCAAACCACCACTGTGGCTTTGAGTTCAGTGGGGGGCTAGAGGAAATACAGGTGGATGAATTTGAGGTTTAAAAAGTAGAACAAAAGGACGTGATGATGGAGAGATTTGGAGGAGAATAAAGGGGAGGGAGATGTCCAAGGTGACACTGAAGTGTCTGGCCAGAGCAGCTAGGCAGCTGATGTGTGTTTTCAGATAAGGGGCCCAGAAGAGGAGCCTGCCTCAACATTATGGTTATGAGTTTGCATTGGGACTCAAACCCAGGTCTTTCTGACCCCCAAGCCCATAACTTCTCTTCTTCAACCAGAGGGACTAATGCAGGGGAAAGAAGAGGACTCCGGAGGGAAATTCCAAGTCTGGGGATTTTGCCAAGTCCAGGTTTGGCTAGCTATGCCTATTACGAAGCCACTCTGTGGTAGATTGTTTGCAAAATGGTAACAATTATTCCTTTTGATAAAAGGTGCCCAGTAAGAGGAGAGCCTGCTTTCTTCTTCTCTTTCACCCCATAGCTTCTCACCTACCCTGAGCTGTTATTCCCAAACCTTGAAAATTTCCATACCACCTTCTCAATTTTTGTCTCTTCCACTTGGACTACAATTTAATATTTTTTTCAAATTAACTCAATTTATTATCACCATGAGTTGAATGGAAAGACCACTATCACCTTTTCTTAAGAACCTCAATAAACACAATGAAAACAAAAACATCTTGACTGAATTCACATATTAATAGCTGAGAAAGGTTTTTAGCCTGAGGCCTGCTCTCTCTTTGTTAAAACAGAAGAAATATTAAAGGAAGTTCTTCATGCAGAGGGAAAATGATCCCAGATGGAAGGAAGGAGGTGCAGGAAGAAAGGTAACACACCTAAAAGTGTTCACTGTTTAGAACAAGAATAATAATAACACACAACATATGTAGAAGGAAAATTTATGACAAGAGCCAAAAAAACAGGAGAAGGATAAACCGGATTAATTTGTTACAAGGGTACCCTTGCATTGTTCAGGATGTGGTAAAAGTACTTAACTTAAGGTAGACTATAGTAAGTTAAGGGTGCATTTTATAATATCTAAGGTAACCACTAAAAGAATGCTACTAAAAAGCACAACAAAAAAGCTAACGCAAGAGATAAAGTGGAAGGGAAAAAGAAATTCGACTAAGTGTCCTAATAAGTAGAAAACACCAACTTGGGACCTCAGCACACCTGAAAGACTTTTCTTTCTGAAAAGAAATTACCTTTGTGCTCTTTCATTTGTTTTCTAATGCTGAATTCATAATCTACCAGAACTCTTCCTCCTTACCTCTAGCGAAGCAGGTACCAGACTCTGAAACTGTCCACTCAATGGACCTGACAAGGGGGCTTTCTGTTACTAGAAATGGTGTTTGGGATCAGGTGTCCTGTAGCGGTGATGCGCCACACTGAAAGCATCCACGCCCTCCTCACTCTTCTCATGGGGCATAGTGGAATTGGGCTCTCCTTACTGTAGATTAAAGAACCAGATATCACCTTAACCGGTGATAGCCTTTCTCAAACTCATGGTTCTCAACCAGGGAAGATTTTGTCCCCTACAGGACATTTGGCAATGTCTGGAGACATTTTTAGTTGCACTACTTGGTGGAGTGGGACTGCTACTGGTATCTAAAAACCAGGAATGCTACTAAACATACTAGAGGACAACCCTGAACAATGAAGAACCATCCACATCAAAACATCAATAGTGCTGACATTGAGAAACATTGCTTTATGGCAAAAACAGTCCCAACACCAAACTAAAGGCCAAGTAGAAGGGAATTTCCAACTTAAAATATTTCCCTTGAATGCACCTGTCCTGAATTCCACCCCCAAAGGAAAACTTTTCAGCCCATTTCCCTAGGCTAGAATTAGATGCATCATTAACACTGAGGCTCTTCTTAGAGAGTTTGGAGATTATAGTGGGTTGAATTATGCACCCCAGAAAAAGACATGTTCTTAATCTTGATCCATTCCTGTGACTATGAACCCATTCTAAATAGGATCTTTTGTAGGTGTTATTTTTAGTTAAGGCGTGGCCAAACTGAATGAGTCAGGGCTTTAATCTTTACTGGAGGCTTTAGGAAGATAAAGCCCCATGGAGGAGAAGCTACCTGGAAGTCAACAGAACCTGGAAGAGAAGGGAGAAGATGTCACCAAGTGCATTGCCATGTGGCAAAAAAGCCAAGGACCAAGGATCATCAGCCAATAGCCACAGAATGTCAGTCTTTGGGGAGAGAGCATTGTCTAGCTGACACCTCAATTGGAGTTCTAGCCTCAAAACCATGACCCAATAAATTCCCAATAGTTAAGCTAACTCATTTCATGTTACTCACAGTCACAGGTGGAAAACTAAGCAGAGGACACAGAAAAAGCTCTAATTACATGAAGCCAAAATCCTGGAAACTAAGCAAAGACTTTTTCTAACATCAAATCCAGAGAGACAATATTGTGAGACTAGAGTAATGCAATTTAGATAGGCTGTTTTGTCATGATATACCCACAGGAATGCACGATAAGTGAATAAATGACCTCCTTCACCCCACATTTCCTTGGGGCTTAGCCTTGCGCCTCAAGAAAGCTCTCAGAGAGGCCTGAGTCACACCCATTTTTGCTTTACTTGGTCATACAGGGCACAACCTTGTGAGCTTCTCTCTTTCTTTGGCATCTACAGATCACACCTCCCAACTCTCACTTGTGAACTATCACTGGGCACCTCCCCCTCACTTCTGCCAGAGAGGAGGCTCCTGGAGCCAAGATACTTGCTCTGCAGGAAAGCCGAGCCTCAGGGATGCTTTCCACCCCCTTCCCATCTTTTGCTGATAGGCAGGCTCTGCAGAGTTTCCGAAGTAAGAAGGCATGTCTCCCCAGAGGCTGGTGCTCCCTGGCAGGCATTCCCAGGGATTCGGGGCAAGTAGCAAATTCTCTCAGGGGCAATGTCTCCACACCACCCCAGGCTTCCCTCCCACATTATGTCGTGTGTGGGGCAGTCATGGGTAGCACTCTTATGAGACTGCTAAGCTCCCCATTGATTCTCCTCACTTCTTCAGAGGCAGCAGTCTTGGGAGGTGCAGCCCAGACCCCCAGAGGCCCCCCAGGTAGGGCTGTGCACAGCCAAGCTGAGGCAGGAGCTGTCTGTCACTCAGAAGGGTTGAAGTCAAAGTCTTTTCTATAAGTATTTTCTCCCTGGGCAGCTGTGCTGGTTTGAAAGGAAGTATGCCCCCTAGAAAAGCCATGTTTTAATCAAAATGTCATTTCATAAAGGTAGAATAATCTCTATTCAATACTGTATCTTTGAAACTGTAATCAGATCATCTCCCTGGATGTGATTTAGTCAATAATGGTTGTTAGACTGGATTAGGGGACAACATGTCTCCACCCATTTGGGTGGGTCTTGATTGGTTTATTGGAGTCCTATAAAAGAGGAAATATTTTGGAGAATGAGAGATTCAGAGAGAGCAGAGAATGCTGCAGCACCAAGAAGCAGAGAGTCCACCAGCCAGTGACCTTTGGAGATGAAGAAGGAAAACGCCTCCCGGGGAGCTTCATGAAACTGGAAGCCAAGAGAGAAAGCTAGCAGATGATGCTGTATTCGCCATGTGCCCTTCCAGCTGAGAGAGAGAAGCCCTGACTGTGTTCACCATGTGTCTTCTCACTTGAGAGAGAAACCCTGAACTTCATCAGCCTTCTTGAACAAGGTATCTTTCCCTGGATGCCTTTGATTGGACATTTCTATAGACTTGTTTTAATTGGGACATTTTCTCGGCCTTAGAACTGTAAACTAGCAACTCATTAAGTTCCCCCTTTTAAAAGCCATTCCATTTCTGGTATATTGCATTCCAGCAGCCAGCAAACTAGAACAGCAGCCCACTCACAGCTGGGCACTAACTCAGGTTAAAGGTCATCCAGGTCAAGAAGACTTCCACACCAAACAGCCAGTCTGAGTGGAAAGTGTGGCTTCTGACTCTGGCCCTGAAAGGGAATCAATATACTGGTGGCCCCAAACCCCTTCAGATTCCCTGCATCTCTCAGGAGAGCATCCTTCTGGATTCCAGGCTCCTACCCAGCTCATATCTCTCTCCCCAGCTCATCAACGTTCCCTGAGCAACTACTCTAAGGTTCCAGGCACCATGCTAAGCACTTTACCTGCCCTGCCTCATTTAATCTTCACAGCAGCCCTCTCAGGCAGTATAATTATCCCCATTTTACAGATGACCAACTTAAGACCCAGAGTTTTAGTACCTCCCCCAAGATCACAGTGGGAGAGCACAGACAGTGGGAGAGCACAGACAGTGGGTAAGCTAGAATTTATCACAGCATGCACTAAAGGCCACCCTATTTCCTAGGTTCTTATGGGGAACCTAAGCTGCTTCCGCTTTCAGAATGGGTAGGGCACTTAACAGCGGGTTATTTATTCTTCAATACATGTTAGCAGCTGATGATTTAGCTTCTCTTTTGAGAAGATGACCTCCTCTGAGGATTTATGTACCCTAATAGAAGGATTTCAGAAGTATCTTGGTGGTGAATTGGGCCTTGGCTGAACAATCCTGCCAAATTTTTCCTGAAGAATTGAGGAGAAAAGAAGGAAGTTCTACTTGGTCACTCTGATTTCAGAAGCTTCAGGCAAGGAATCTCAGTTCTGAATCCATCCCTCAAAAAGTGAGCTGCCACATCTTTCATGCCCAGAAAGGAATGAGTTTGATTGTGACTTTAAACCCATTTCAAGGGCAGTTCTCCAGGGATTGGAAAGTGTGTGTCCTGGAATCTCGCAGATGGCAGCTTAATTATGTGAGCTTCTGGGTCTCCCTGACAATGTACAGAAATCTTCATCACTTCATACGGAGAAGAGGGGAGGTGAGACCACAGCCCCGAGGTTGAGGGTCAGGAGGGCCTCAGCAGGAATTGGGTAAGAACAGTTTTATTAGATGGCAAAGACTTGAACTTGGTGGCTTAAATGGGAAGTTTTCTCAGCTGCGGCTGATTCCTTAAAATGTCAGTCTCTTAAGCTGCCTTCCTCATCCTTGCAGCTTCTCTTCCTCTATTTTGTTTTGGTTTAAGGTCAGTGAAAGCATCCAACACCATTTATTCAGGAACTGCCTCTAAAGATGCGGCTGCATTTTGCAGAGTGATAACGCAGAATTCAATATGCGTAATTCGGCCATCCCTGTGCAGTACGGAGGAGCCGCGCTTTGGGATTCGAGACATGCAGGGGCTGAACCTGATTGGAAAGCAGTTTGCACTGGGTGGATGTGTGTTCCTGGCATTTGGGAGAATACCTTTCCCTCAAGATTTATGGGCAGCATTTTATGTTTTAATGGTTTCTGTCAAAATCCCGAGAGGCTTTGGTGACTGATGAGGAGCAAGGAAAGGGGAAGAATATTCCCAGCAGCGGAAACAGAGAAAGAGGAGGATGTAAAGTGAACAAGCAATTGTTCAGCAAATGTTCACTAAGCACCTATTTCACGTTAGGAGACTGGACAGTCGGTAAGATGTGGTCCTCCTCAGTTGAAGAAACATCAGTCAGGCTGAACCAAGAGTCCATGGGAAGGTGTTGCGGAAGCAGTATGGAGGAAAGGATGGAATTAGTTTTGTGATTGCACATAATGTCAGGCTAACATGCAACCTGGCAGTTTCTAAGTCAGAATCTCAACATAGAGCTGTCAGGGCTCCACCCATGTCCTCTTGGCCCCACTCCCATTGTCATGCACATCAATACCTCATGTGTGTTCACTCTCAACCCATGCTGCCTGTGAACATGGGGCCAGAAGTATCAAGGATTAGAAGTAGCAGAGGAGTCACCCCTTAAACAATGACGTAACAAGGCAGGAGTGTAGATACTCAGCTCCCTAACCCCAACTGAGGCAAAGCTGAGGCAAGACCTATACTGTTCATAGCTCCTTATGGGATGGAGCAACTTGGGGAAATTCCATGAGACTTGCCTTGATGGTGCATCCTTGATTAGCCTCCTTCCTTTCTGGTCTCACTACCCTTACTCTTCTACTGTTTTTTTTTTTTTTTCATGGAAACACTTCTTAATGAATCAGTGTCTCATGAATCTTCATCACTGTCTGCTGCTGATTAATCCACCTAAGACAGGGCATTATAAGATGAGTCTGGAGGTGATGAGATGTGGATTGATTTGAAGGAGAGGCCAGATTTTCATAGAGGCGAGGTTATTATAGATAACCCAAGTGAGAAGTGATAAGGACCTGAGTCTTTAGTATGGAAAGGGAGTTGAGAGACTTTCTAGTAGAAGAGTAGAAGGATAAGCTCAACCTGGGGACTACAGAAGAAGGAAGAGACAGGAAAAGTGTGCTTTAAAGCCAAGGTAGTGGAAGAGCAATGGATGTTGGAATAGATGGGGAACTGACCTGAGGTAGGAGGCCACCAGTCTGCTCCATTCACTCTAGGCTATGTGTGGAGACAAGATGCCTAGGTAGAAATACTCCAAAGAAGATTGAAGAGATGGGATAGAAGACTTGGAGTGGGATTCTGGGTGATTTATCAAATTTCAGCCTAAAAGGGAGAATCAAGGTTAAATCAAAGATGACAGGACTTAGAGTCACGTAACTAGAGTCCAGTTTTCTCTCAGTCAGCCACTACTTTCCTACCTATAGGAGAAATTCATTCAGTCTTCCACTCAACGTGGGTTTATTGTGAACTTACTATGTGCCAGGCCCTGTGCTTGACTCTCAGGATACAATGATGATGAGGCTATAACAAGAGAGCCCCAGTTCATGACAACCACGTCTCAATCCGTAGTAAAGCTTTAGAAATATTGAGGCCATGAGCTGGCTAAGGCAGATATGGAGACAAGGAACTGCTCTTTGCTTTTTCCCAGTTCTAACTTCTTATATTCCTTTGTCCCTGACACAGTCACATGCCTGTTTAGATTTGATCCTGACCCAGCTGATGCCTGCCCAAGTTCATCTCTCTGGGACCAAACCATGTTCTCCACAGGTCACCAAGAGCCTCTAGTAAACAGCTGAGAAGCCCTGTCTTAAGGAGCTTTGTGTCTGCAGCAACCCCTTAGCCCATTTCCATTTTCTATACTCCAGCCTCTCCTTTGAAATAAATGTATTCAACACAAAGGTACAGAATGAATGAAATGGTTGTATTTAAGTTCTGATTTCATGCCCCTCCCAAAGGCACTCTTTTGTTCTTCTGTTTAATTTTACATCAGATTGGTGATAACAAACTCTAGGGCAGATTCATCAAAGGAAACTGATAATTACTGACTCTGTATATTTTATTTTATTCGTTATTTTGTTAACACCTAATTCTGAAAAATACTCTTTATGAATGGGCTGGAAGCTGACATAAAAATTATTAGTAGTTGAGAGATCTTTCATGCAGAAATTGGTTTATTACTATGGCAGCTGCAGTAAGTGTGTGGGACTTGATTAGTGGCAGACAATAACATCTAGAAAGCACCTTTCCACCTGCTTCTTGGTAAGCAAACGCCTTATAACCTAAGGACTGGGTTATATTTTGCTTTGCAATAAAGGTACTCATCTTGCCCCAGCTGGGATTTCTAGTAGGTAGAAAAGAGTTGATTACTAGGGAAGTGGGGTCTGAGGCAGCTCCATAAAGGGCGACTCTTAGTTTCCCAGCTGCCTAATCAAATACCATGCTTAACAATGAGAATTTATTGGCTTGTGGTTTTGAGGTTAGAGATATCCAAAACCAAGGCATCATCAAGGTGATGCTTTCTCCCAGAAGACTGTGGCATTCTGGGGCTAGCAGCTGGTGATCCTTGGTCCTTGGCTTTTCTGCTACATGGCAATGCAAATGGCAGCCTCTCCTGGTGTGTCCCTTCGTTTCCAGGTTCCATTGACTTCCAGCTTCTGGTTGATCCCTTTTGCCTTCTGTCTGTGTGTCTGAATTTTGCTCTGCTTATAAAGCACTCCAGTAATAGAATTAAGACCCATCCTGATTCGGTTGGACCATACCTTAACTGAAGTAACCTCGTCAGAAGGTCCTATTTGCAATGAGTTCACATCCACATGAATGGATTAAGTATAAGAACATGTTTTATTGGGGCACATAGCTCTAAGCCACCATGCCAACAAATGGGTAGGATGTCCTAAGGATTAGTTGGGGTGGCACACTGGAAGAACTCCACAATCACTGAGAGCAGCAGAAAGTACATGCATCAGTTGATTCATTCCACACTTATGAAGTACTTCATAGAGGCACAGACCTCAGTAGAATTTAAATTTTTATAAGTAGTGGATATTGGTTACTTTGGAATGCTTCTCAAGATCTTTGAACATCCTTCCTATCTTTGGGGAAATTCACGATTTTATGATCCCATGGCTCCCCAAAGTAGAAGCTGGCAGCAGTTGCAGCTAAGGTGCAGGCAGGTGACTTAGGCTCCACCAATCTGACATATCACATGAGACTTTGGGAAACTAGTACCATGGAGGAGCCAGTTCAACACAGAGTCCATTCTTCTGAATATGGCAACGGATAATCCAGCTCCCCAGTGGAAAACGTTCTGAATAACATTCATTCGCGGGGCGTGAACACGCATTTGTGCCTAGGGACAAAGGTAGGACTATATTCCTGGGAGTAGATGTGTGATGGAATCTAGGCACTGTTCTTGGTTGCTGGGGCTTCAGATCTGTTGCTCTGACCCTCTTAGAGGAATCTTTGAGTTAGCTAATATTCTTGAAAAAATTCCTTCTCTGTTTAATATGGCTAAAACGAGTTTCTGATTTTTGCAACTGAGAACCCAAACTGTGATCCCGACCCTTCAGCTGCAAATAACAGAAACTCAAAGGAAATTTGCTTCCAAGAGTTATAATACCTTCAGATATAGATGGATCCAGGGACCAAGACAAATTACATAATTTCCAGAGCTCAGCACAAAATGAAAATGTGGGGTCCCTTTTAAAAAACTATTAAAATTTACAGGATGACAACAGAAGAACACACCAAGCATAGTGCTCTTCTAAACACAGAGAGCTATGCAACTTCACAGGTCATATGCCCACAAGGCTGGTGCCGTTTATTTGTCCACCTCACCAGGACCCCGATTTCTTTTTCTCTCTCCATCTCTTGATCTTGGCCCTACTTTTGTTCTGGCTGACTTTATACTCAAGATGCTATCTTCTACACAGTAGACCCCAACAACTCCAAGCTTCAAGTACAAAAGAAAAGAGCTCTTTTTTCCTTCAATTTTCAAAACAAGTCCCAAAATGTAGTCTGATTGGCCAAGCCTTGATCACATACCCATCAGGGAAGTTGGGGTCATCCCTACTTCAGCTAGGTGGCCTTAATGTGGAGAAGGAGGCACACAGTGAACTTTACTGGCAAAAGGGACATTGGATAGTAGGTGGGTACAATGTATATACCTGCTGTTAATATGCTTAAAATTAAATAGGAAATATGATCTCATAAGAAAATGGCAGAAAGAGATAATATTCATCAAATATCCATGTGTTCCACTCATTTCCAAGAATCCCTTACAGTTTGGACCTGTCACTAGTTCTGGCCAATGGATTGTGAACCAAGGCAGTTAAGAGGTGGTGCCCCTCATCCACATTTCCCTTCCCCTTGGAGGCCACATGTTCTAGGTGGCATAGTTACAAGGTGGAGGAAGGTTGTTTGCCTTGCATTGTACTTTACATAAGCAAGAAATAAATCTTTTTCAGAGTAAGCCATTTAAATTTCTGACTCTGCTTATTACTTATTTCTTCAACAGAGTATAACCTATTCTGATTAGTATAGGGCATTTGAGAAATCAGAAAAAAATAAGACTTCCCTGACTCTTGGCCTCTCCTAACACTGTAAATTGGAGCATAGAGGAATACTATAGCTAGGGATGGTCAGGAAAGGTATTAGGACAGAAGAGGAAGGAACAAAGTCCTGAAACATAGGTAGGATTTGAATAAGAGAGTAAAAGCGTCATCCCAAGTAGAGATGTGCACAAATGAATGGCACTCTATGAGCCTCTGACCCTTATAATAGCTCCTTAAATTTGATCCTTTCCTGGATTTAACGTATTGCATACTACAGGTTCATCCGTGCTCCGACTGGGATGGTCAGTGGCTAGAGAAGATGTGCAAATGTCTTCTCTATGCTATTAGCCCACAAGTGCATCACCCCGGAGAGCACGACTCTCAGACTGGAGTGACGAGAAGCAGAATAAAGCCAGCAAGTGCACCTCCACCTCAAGTCTATCAAGCAGTGTTGGGGATTAATTTATGTGCCCAGAGAAATACGTTCTTAATCTTAGTCCATTCCTGTGGGAGAAAAGAGAAGACCTTGTTTTGTGCATTGCCATGTGAACAGAAAAGCCAAGAACTAGGGATTGTTGGCAGCTAGCCCCAGAATACCACAGTCTTCTGGGAGAAAGTACCACTTTGCTGATGCTGCAGTTTTGGACTTCTCCTAGCCTCAAAACTGTGAACCAATAGATTCCCATAGTTAAGTCCATCTACTTGTATTAGCAGCTGGGAAACTAATCCAAGCAGCAATCCTCAAAGACCAGTCCTTGGAGATGCATGTAAGGGTTCTGGGAACAAATTCAGCTCCTTCTCCTACATATTGGCATATTAAAGGCTCTGTGAACTCCTGCCCTAAAGAAACTTATTTAACTTTGGCCTTGTATTTTCCAAACTGATTAGACCATGGCACCTTTTTTCTCATAAATACTGCCATGGGAGAGTTATTGACATGATTGTACTTCCTTTGTAGATCAGAAAGGTCAAGGGTGATAAAATGGTACAAATGTTAAATAACCGGAGTTTATGCGAAATCAACCACTGTAAAGTCAGAAAGACAGTGATGATCAGTTTTCAGCTAATTTCCTGGGCTAAATCTCAAAGAGCTTCAAGAGAAGGAAAGGGGAAAGGAGGGCGGTCCTATGTGTCCTTTTGGAATGTTCTTTGCTGGAATAACCGAAATAACGACTAACATCTTAAATTTATGAACCATTTTTTTCCCTTCCATATTCAATCTTAAGATATTAGAGTCAGTGTTCTGACTTCCTCTTAACCCCTCTCTTGTGGCCACAATACAGCTGCTTAGCTTCCAGGCCTCACATCTGTGTTCAAAGCGGAGGGGAGGGACAAAGAGATGGGACCAGTTTACTATTTTATCAAAAAAGTTAGGGCTTTCTTGTCAAGCCCCAGCAAATAATTTTTTTCTCTATTACCAATCCTAACCATATAACAGCTGTAAGGGAGGCTGGGCAAATGAGCCTGGTCTATTTCACAGAAGATAAGGTAGAGAGGGAGGAATTAGTCAACAGTGTCAGCCACATTGTGCTTCCAAATATAACCAGAAAGGCTCAGTATCTGCACCATGGTTTTTTATTACGTCTGTATGTTATTACATGTGTATGTTAAGATCTAGGTGATACTGCCTTTATATTAGCTTTTTATGGAAATAAACATACAGAAAAGTACACATATCATAAGCGCATAGCTTCCTGGATTCTTACCAAGTGGACACATCCATGAAACCAGTATCCAGTTCAACAAGGAGTATCCAAGTTCTCGTAGCAGACCCCTTGTGTCCTCCAAGAGCAATCACCCACCAAAGTTATCCACTATCGTTACTTCTAACAGCACTCTGTAGCTTTGCACAACAGAGGCTTAGCAGCTTTGTGGTGTATTTTGCATCAGTATGGTGATTTCCTGTCCTCTGGTAGATATTAAAAGGAAGTGTCATGAAATGTAAAAAATGATACGGGCTAAATCCTAAAACATCATATGAACCATCCCAGTCTATACCTCCAAAAGTGAGAAATATGCCGTCATTCATTTATACATTTGCATTTGTACTAACCACTTCCCCAGGAGGTGGAAACAATCATTAACTATTGCTAAATGAATCAATCCCTGATGTCATTCATCCTGGAGGGACTCACTGCCTGTGCAAAAAGAAGCCCAACTGCAAATCAACTCTTATACTTGTATTAGGGGGTTGTATCTAGAATGAGCATTTGTTTTCTCCACCCTGAAATCTTTCTCCATTGGCAGGATCTTGGGCCTCTCGTTGTTTCTCAGTTTCTCCTGCTCTATAAAGTAATCGCCTTTCTTTATGATATGCATTCTTAGGCCCCCAAAGTAAATTCTGTTTAAGCCACATAGGCTATACTTTATACCATAGGGAATATGTGCTCTAAATGTGGTAAATCACATGAAAATCCAACCAGTTGGACTATGACAATCATATACACATATTTTTAAGTTGAAGAAATTATAGTCACCATCTATTTGGGTGCTTTTTTCTGTGCTCAATACTGTGTTAAGTGTAATTCATCTATCATCACATTTAATTCTCATGACTACTCTGGTAAGGTAGGGTCTCCCCATTTTATAGATGAGGAAAATGAGGTTCAGAGGGCTTGTGACTTGCCCAAGGTCTCACAGCCAGCAAGTGGTGAAGGGTAAACTGGAGGAATTTACAATGCCCATGTAGGAAACCTCATACATGCCATGCAAAGGTCATGAAGGGGAGGAGATGTCTATTGAAACCAAAGCAGTTAGGGGATCCTAAGACCCTGGGAGGCTTGTGTGAAAATTGAGAAGTAGGGACAATGCCCAGTGGTTAACTGGGGCCCAGGTTAGAGTCTTCCCTTCAATCCACATTTTTGCACAGAGCATCCTGGATGGGATGGAGGACAGATTTTCCCATCCCCATTCTGTCCAAGCTGCCCTGGGCCACAAGCCCAGTCGGAGGAGCTGCTTTGTCAAGCTTTCTGAGGAGGCATGCAAAAAATGCAAAGTCCCACTTGAACTCTTGCCTGCCCAAGTACTCCAATGCTCCCGAGAGAAAGGTCTTGTCCAGACTTGATAGCAGGTTGAGATACACAGACAAGTTGCATCTACTAATGGCCCAAGGATGCTGAACACAATGAATGGCTGATTGGCCTCATATGTGAACTGGGATCTGAGGAAAGGTTCCCCCAAAGCAAACCCTGAGATGAGGATTGCTGTGCAGGTGACATAAAGGAAGTGCTCCCTGGGGAGACCTGTAAGGAAACAGGAGAAGCAGAATAGGGGTGGGGAGGAAGCCCAGTAAGGATGTGGTCCTAGGCAAAGTTCCTTGAAGAGTGGCTTCACAGGGAACTCAGGAGGATGGGTTACACCTCAGAGTTATATGGACCTGAGGCAAGGAAGCTGGCATTTCATCTCTCCATCTGTACCCCTCAGCCATTGCTTAAGGATCCCCCTGGTACTGGGGTGCTCTAAGTGAAATCTCAGGTCCTGCTGGCTCTCTGTTCATGTATGTGAAGTTGGCTCCAGTAGCTGAGAACAGTCCACTGAGAAGAATGGTAGGTGATGGATCTTGCAGGTGGAAAGCCAAAGTGGGGGAAGAAGTTATCAAATGGTCAGGCATGCGCAAAGTGCCAGCATCGGCCCCACCACCTCCTCAAACTGACACCCTAAGAGTCAGTGACATCCCAAGCATACTGACCCTGCCCATGGCAGCCTTCACAAAGTGCAGATGTATGCGACCCTAAGGTCCTCATGGAAAGGTTCCTCAGGAATCATGTCAGCCAGGAAGTCAGGAAGCACCAGGTGATAGGCAGGTGGTGACATAAGATTATATGCTTCCAAGCTTCTATACACCTACAATTTAAAAAATCATTCTTGACTTATCTATAGCATATAACATTAAGCTAGGATTCTTTATTTTGAAATGAAGGTATTACATAATAGTGTTTGTAACAATCTTCTGAGGCTAAGTCTGTCACAGGTACAGACTTTGCACAAATTCTGCTCATATTTTTTGACACCTTTAGATCACAGGTGACTACATATTGCTCTTGAGAGACCTGTGGCATTAAATCCATTAAGGATTGGAATCCTAAAAGAATAGGATTGTTAACAATAAAATACATGAATACAGTTTTTATCAGCTTTATCAAGATATAATACCGTTTGTGCTATTTTGAAACTGTTATGTACCCCAGAAAAGGCCGTGTTCTTTTAATCCATCCCTGTGGGTGCAGGACCTATTATGGGTGGGACCTTTTGTTTAGGTTGTTTCCATGGAGATGTGACCCAGCCCATTCAAGGTGGGTTTTAATCCCCTTGCTGGAGTCCTTTATGAGAGGAAAAAAGGCTGATACATTTTGGAGAGAGTGCTGGGAAAGAAAACACCACAGGAGGAGCAAGAAGGACCCACAGGAGCTGAGAGAGCCATTTTGAAACCTGAATCCAGGAAAAAAGAGCCAGCAAACATCACCATGTGCTTTCCCAGGTAACAGAGAACCTCGGATGCTAGCAGCATTACCATAGAGAAGAAGTCTCCCTCTTAATGTCTTTATTTTCATGGCCTTAGAACTGTAAATTTGTGACCTAATAAATCCCCTTTGTAAAAGCCAACCCATTTTTGGTATATTGCATTCTGGCAGCTTCAGCAAACCAAAACGTTTACCTAAACTATATGATTCACCCATTCAGAGTATACAGTACAATGGTTTTTTGTATATTCAGAGTTGTGCAATTCTCAGCACAATCAATTTTGGAACATTTTCATCATTCTCAAAAGAAACTCTGTACCCATTAACAGTTACTCCACAATTCCCCCTGAATTCCCTAACCCTAAACATCTCCTAATCTACTTTCTGTCTCAATGGGTTTGCCCACTCTGGAAATTTCATATAAATAGAATCATACAATATTTGGTCCTTTGTGGCTGGCTTTGTTGCCAGGGTTCACCCATGTTACAGCATGTATCAATAGTTCATTCCTTTTTATTGCCAAATAATATTTCCTGTATGGTGTGAGGGTTCATTTCAAGCATCAACTTGACTAAGTTATGGTGTATAGCTGTCTGGTCAAGTGATTGACCTCGTTGTTACTGTGAGAGCATTTCTTAGATAAATTTAAATCATCAGTCAGGTGATTGCATCTATGACTGATTACATCAAGATCAACAAAGGAGATCTCCTTCAGCAATGAGAGGAGTCTTCTCATCCAATCGGTTAGAGACCTTAAAGGAAGAACTGAGGATCTGGGTAGTCAGAAAGAATTTCTATCTCTACTTTAGCCAGCTAACTTCTTCAGGGCTATCCATCATCACTTTCATTGGAGTTCCCAACTTATGGCTTCTTCTGGGGAAATCAATGCCACCATCAAGTTCCCAATTTTTGGCCTGCTTATAGAAATCAGACATGGCAATCCCCATGGTCACGTGAACCAACTCTTATTTTATATATATATATATATATATATATATATAATGTTATGTTATGTTACATTGTACATATATTGAACCAACTCCTATTATTTATATATATATATATACATATAATGTTATGTTATATTGTAA
This sequence comes from Tamandua tetradactyla, assembly GCF_023851605.1. Taxonomy (NCBI): domain Eukaryota; kingdom Metazoa; phylum Chordata; class Mammalia; order Pilosa; family Myrmecophagidae; genus Tamandua; species Tamandua tetradactyla. The sequence goes on along the minus strand of NC_135341.1, from coordinate 46,113,107 downwards.
TATCAGTTCTGTTTCTCTAGATAACACTGAGTAACACACATAGATATACCACATTTTGTTTATCCATTCATTTGTTAGTGAACATTTGAGTAGACTTCACTTTTTGGCTATTATTATACTGCTATGAACATTCACATACAACTTTTCGTTTGGACATATAGTTTCATTTCTCTTGCGTAAATACCTAGGAGTGGAATTGCTGGACCATATGACAGCTCTATGTTTAACCTTTTGAGGATGAGTCACTGTTTCCAAAGCAGCTACACCATTTTGCATTCCCACCAGTAGAGCATGAGGGTTCCAGTTTCTCCAAAACTTTATCCAAACTTGTTACTAGTTATTTTTTTTTTTACTTAAAGTGAATAGATTTAAAAACATGCTAATATTTTATTAACTACAATTAGGATCTTATAGCTCCTCACATGTTTTGCCTAGTATAGACAATTTTACAGATCTACCATGTTTGCAATTCCTGAATCCAAAACTCTCTGAAAACTGAAAAAAGATTTCATGATTCATTTGGGGGCAAAACCTGACCTGAACCGAACTCATTTCAGCAGCGAAATCTGAACTGAACTAACTTTTTATCCCATTTAGTATGACTATACATATGTTTGCAGAAATATTAATGTGTTATTCCAGGAGTATGGTATAATATATAACATTTGTACTTGATTATCTTTCTAAAACCTGAAAAATGCTGAAATTTGTAATGTCTGAAATCAAAGGATTTGGATAAAGGTTTGTGGACTCATCATGACATGGATTTGGGGGGAGCTGTTGAGAAGGGAGCAAAATACTCAGCTATTTTAGGAATTTTTTTTACCCCAACATTTTACCTAGTAGCATGTAAGCGGAGTATAAGAAGACTGGTGGAATTCCTGGACCCATCCAGAAAGTTCTATGAGAGAGAAGAGCTCCAGAAAGTTCCCTGTTCACATTTGCTCGGGAGAGTTATAGCTTTGGAGTGCCTTTTTTGATTGCCAGTCTCAGGAACTGACAAAGCAACAAGAAGAAAGAAACAGAAAGGGCATATCAACTCAACTGGGCCAAACTATTGAATCTGGCTGAATCAAACTATTAAATCTGGCTGGGTGTCACAGTCCAAGAGAAAGGTGAGTGTTCACAAACTCAGCTACCAGAGAGCATCAGCCACAGGCAGGGGGTGTGACCTGTTTTCCTTCCTGAGTTCCAAGTAGATGACAGGCTCCCTCTTGCATTTCTAAATGCGGGCTTGGAGAAAGGAGGGCATTCCTTACAAAGGAGTTGGCAATGCCATGGCAGTGCTGGCTGAATCAAATTACTCATTTCTGTAAAAGCCATCTTCTCACCATTTAGGAAAAGGAAAAGACAAGGTGAGCATCCACCTAAGAATGCTAGAAAATCCTTCAGAAATATAAATTGGTGAACTACCAAGGCCTTGATGTCTCACTAAATATCTTTTTTTTTATTTTCCAACTGAGGCAAGAAATCTTGGAAAAGTCATCTATCAGACCCAAGGCTATTAAGTTAATTAAGAATAATTACCTGCATAAAATTTTTCCATATAAAAATTTTGGCTAGAATGTGGTGTTACGGAGTTAGGTGCATTAAGTAACCACTGATTTGAAGATCTTTTCCATGGAAACACAAGGATAAGACAGTGAAAAAAAATCCATTTTCTGACTATCACATTGGCTCCATTAGGAGGGCTCTGTGATCACGTTATGATGTGCCTTGTCTTCAAACAGAGACTTCCCTGTCTTTTTTGCCCATAAGCAGGAAAAGTCCCTTCCATGCTCATTATCAGCCTCGCAGCACCCATTCTCTCTGATGTGCCTCCCTCCCTCTCTTTGGAGCTCTACTTCTGGAGATCTGTCATTGTCACTTTTATTATAATAGTGTCTTACAATCTACAGCCAGTGATACTCAAGGGAGGAGTATTCTGATGAGGAGGGTGGGGGTGCTGGAGATGTCTGTGATGGAAATTTCCACAGAATCTACACTGGAAACTCATGAAGAGAATGGGGGGCTTGTCGGGAGATAGGCATTTCATGACCCAATTTTACTTCCCTGGTCTCATGTAAGCAAAAGCCATAAAGGCACTTGAGAGTATTCAAGAAAGCATATTTTGCATTATTGCAGTTGCAGCAGGCAGAAATATTGGCTTCTCAGATAAAACAAGCAGAGTGTACATCTGGGCCCTACACCCAAGTCTGGACACATGGAGGCAGATCTGATGTGCCATCTTTGTATATTTTGTGGATAAAAGGCGCTTAAAACATCCATGGGAGGATGTTCCTTTCTCACATTCACTGTGGTCTCTGACTCAATGGTAGGACAGTTAACCAGGCCAATGGAGCATGATGGGTTCTTCCATGTACTATCTTCAAAATAGTCTTCCTAAGAACAGACTATGCCTCTATGGATGCTGTTCAATTTAAAGAAGACGGAAGATTAGTGACTATAAGTCACCCAAATTTTGGGAGGTAGAATTGGTCCAGGATACCATAAAAAGTTACTAAAAGTGCAAAATCCATATTTTTAGAAGCACACTTAAGGAATGATCAAACAGATAGATGGCAATGAATCAGAAAAGATCTGCTTTGGCCCAAACTACTGAATTCAATCAAGTTTGCATGCAGGTACAATATGCATGACTTGGATAGTATCCTACAAATGAATAAAAGTCAGGTCCATCCCTACGTATCTCTCTCTCTCTCTATCTATCTATCATCTAACTATCTATCATCATCATCATCATTTATACCTATTTTTAAATTTTTCCTTCTTGATGAGAATATTAATGTACACAGCAGTTGATAAGCTACAGAAAGACCCTGCAGATTTATAAAATTGTTAGTGGCCCTCTTAATTATTTTCATTTCTTATTAAGCCTGTGATTAAAAATATGCTCCAATTTTAAGAGTTTGGATCCAATGACACACGACTGTGGCACGTGGGTTACCCTGCCATTTTGAGCAGAACAAAAAACCGTGAAAATTTATGGGAAAGAAAGAAAATAAATAAGCTGAGATAAAATATGGGCTCAGTAAAGTAAAAACATAAGGGGAGGCTATTCCAGATAGAGAAATGTTGCAGCACGAAAGTCTTCTACCAAGAAGTGTAGTAAAGACCAGTTAGTAGAAAGTCAGGAGACCCATAATCATTTGCAAGAGGAACTAGTTAGGGCAGTGCCATATAACACCTTGCTCAAAGTAACGCAAGAGCAGTTTTCATGGCAATGGGTGATTCTGAGGGAGAACATAGAACAAAAAGATCGCAATGAGTGTAAAAGCTGATAAACATCACCAGGATAAATTCCAAATGGATTAAAGATAAAGGTGTAAAAAGGAAATTAAGAAGTATTATTAGAATATAGCTTCAAGCGGAGAGAGGTATCTCTCAATATGACTCAAAATGAAGAAGAGACAAAAAAAATGGACTGATTGGCTTACATAAAAGTAAAAAGTTCTGAATGGCAAAAGAAAAAAGAAAGAAAAGAGCAGGAAGAAGGAGAGGAAGAAGAGGAAGAGGAGGAGGAAGAAGAGAAAAAAGGAGAACAAAAAACATACCATAGACAAAGACAAAAAACTGGGAAAAAATAGTCATAATATAGACAGAGATAATATTCCTAATACAGAGAGACTTTATAGAAATTGCAGAGACCAATGGGCAAAAATATGAAGCATAAATATAAATACAAATGGCTCAGTCATTCAAATATATGTTCGCTTTCATTGACAATAGAAATGTAAATTGAAATTACACTGAGATATCATTTATAAAATTCCAAAAGTTTGATAACACAGTATTAGAGTGGGTTTTCCCAGAAACAGACCCTGAGACAAGTATTCTATTGTAAGTAGTTTATTTGAGAAGAGATCCCAGGAAACACCAGCAGGAAAGTGAGGAAGGAAGGGAAAGTAGTCAAGACTGGGTGTGTTATCAAACCAGTTACCACCTGGGTCTCAGTCAGGGGCCTGCTGGAGAACACACTTCAGAGTCATCCCCTCCAAGGATGAGAAAGATGAGATATTTATTCCGTCACTGGTGGATAGCTGCCTGTGGGAAATCAACTCTCAGGCATTTTTGCCCTCCCTAACCCCCATACTCACACACAGGCCAACTTTGTTCCTGAAACCCGAAAAATGCCCTGGAGCAGAGATTTGCGGATGTTGTATAGAGGTGATTTTCCAGAGAGTATGGGCGGGGCACAACAGCATTTTCTACATACGCTTCATTGATGAAGCTGCCAGGAAACAGGCACTCTCTTACACTGCTGGTGAGAATGTTCCAACACCTACGTAACTGGGAATGCTGACTAGGTATTGGTAATTTGACAATAACTACTACTGATTCTTCTCTTATGGTGCAGAGACCCTTGAACTCAGCAGCCCTACGTTTAGAAATGTATCCTATAGCTAAGATTTGCACATGTAGCAAATGACATGTGTGAGATTATTCATGCAGCACCCTTGTTGTTCTAGTTTGCTAGCTGCCAGAATGCAATATACCAGAAACGGAGTGGCTTTTAAAAGGGGGAATTTAATGAGTTGCTAGTTTACATTTCTAAGGCCGAGAAAGTGCCCCAATTAAAACAAGCCTATAGGAATGTCCAATCAAAGGCATCCAGGGAAAGATACCTTGGTTCAAGGAGGTCAATGAAGTTCAGGGTTTCTCTCTCAAGTGAGAAGGCACATGGCGAACACAGTCAGGGCTTTTCTCTTGGCTGGAAGGGCACATGGTGAATACAGCATCATCTGCTAGCTTCCTCTCCTGGCTTCCGGTTTCATGAAGCTCCCCTGGAGGCGTTTTCCTTCTTCATCTCCAAAGGTCGCTGGCTGGTAGACTCTCTGCTTCGTAGTGTTGCTCTCTCTGAATCTCTCATTCTCCAAAATATTTCTTCTTTTATAGGACTCCAATAAACCAATCAAGACCCACCCAAATGGGTGGAGACATATCATCCCCTAATCCAGTTTAACAACCATTCTTGACTAAATCACATCTCCAGGGAGATGATCTCATTACAGTTTCAAACATACAGTATTGAATAGAGATTATTCTACCTTTGTGAAATGGGATTTATATTAAAACATGGCTTTTCTTAGGGGGCATGCTTCCTTTCAAACAAGCACACTTGTTAAGGATAAAATTGCCTGGAAACAACCTACTGTCTATCAATAGGGGAGGGGCTAGTCAAAAAAATTAAAATACTTCCATATTATGAAATGCCATGCAGCTATAAAAACAAATGAGACAGTGCTCTGGGTACTGATGTGGAGTTTTTTCTAGGATACATTAAGGAACAAAAGTCATAAGTAATAAGGTACAAGAAGATTATGCCACCTTTTGTGTAAAAAACGTGAAGGGGGTGGTAGGAAAGTAACACAAACACATATTTGCTTATAAATGCATAGGGAAACTGACAGGATACAGAAGAAATTAACAGCAGAGTTTAGTTGAGGGCGGAGATGATGGATACTGGTGGCTGGGGCAGAATATATGTATGTGTGTTATATATATTATTCACAGATTAAATTTAGAGAGGTTGAAGGATATCTAGGGGGCATGGAATTATGCGGTACTTTCTCATTCTATGTTATACATTTGTTTGGATGTTTTTTATGATACATGCATTACTTCGTACTGTGAAAAATAGTTAGAAATATAATGAATAAATGCAACCTAGGGAGACAGACAACAGTTGAAAATAATGAAAATGGGGGGTGGGTATCAGACCAAGTGCTGAGCCACAAGGAAAAGAAAATGACTCTGGGTGATTAAAGCAGAAAAGGAATTTATAGAACGATGTTGGCTAGTTCACAGAATCCTGAGAAGGAAGGAAAAAGTGGTTCAAAACCCAAGCAGCAATGCAAAAAGGTTCAGTAGCAATAATCACAGAACCATTTGATGAGGATGCTGCTGCCATCATTCCCATCCCCTACCTCAGTTTCCTTCTGCATCTTTAGGAAATAGGATGTCAAGTGAGGCCACTAAGAAGAAATGTCAAAGCCAAACTACTGGGCACAGTAAGGACATCAAAGAGATGAGAAACCAAGGTTGAGGGGTGAAATTCTTGAGGAGGACCTTGGAAGAGCTATTGTGCAGTTCCATCATGCCCAAAGGTGAGACAGTCACAGAGCTCCAGCAAGGGAGCTGCCAAAAATACCCTTAAAAATGTTCATGATAGAGCCAGTTTAAAATACTGGTTCAACTCAGACAGCAAAAGCCATTCTATGACAACAACCACCTGGTAACAAATGTCTTATTCCTATTACTTTTCCTCATGGCTTCCAACCCCGGAGGGGTCAAAAATAGCAGCTGGCCATTGAGGAGGATGTGATAGTGAAAGGGAGGAGTCAACACACCCACATGGCAGCCCTAGCTGTAAGAGAAGGTTTACCTTTAACTAGAAGATAAAGTAGGGAGTAATACATTGAGTCATACCTGCCAAGTTCTGAACCGATACTATGTTTTGCAACTTAGTAGCTATAGGACTGTTACCTGATAATAGTCAGGGATGTCATGGCCATTCATTTCATATGGCATCTAGTGGCAAGGATGAAATCATACCCATAGAGGAGTTTTAAGGGATTGGGGTGGGGAAAAAAGTTGCTTTTGAAATCACCCATTGCAAGTCCAGGAGGGTGATAGATGCAAAAGAAATGGACATTACTGCTGAGGCTGCTGTGATAATTAAATCTGCCTTGGTTTCTTTGTGTCACCTGCTCTAGATTCAAAGCACCAAGCAGAAGGATCTTATCAGCTGAGATGAGAACTCATGTCCATGCCCCAGCTACCACAGCCCACATTGCCCACAATACTCTAGCTAGGAATTCCTCAAGATTAGGAAAAAGGTTCAGAAGCTGGATGGACACAAATGGACATATATGCACTATAATGGAAGGCTTTGCATTCAACAAATATTATCATGCACCTCTGATGGGTACCCTACCCTGCTGATACCAGGGACCCTGGGTGGGGGGAGTAGGTGGGAAGGGAGGAGAGGATTCTAAGAATAAATTGGCCTTGCCCTCAAGGAACTTTCAGCAATTACAACATAAAAACATCTCACATTTATCTACAACCCTAGAGCTTAAAAGCCCTTTCATGTCTACTGTTTCATCTGCCCTTGATGACAATGCAGTATCATAACTGTCTAGGTTCTAACATGGTGCCTGGTGCATGGTAGGTATCAATAAATGTTTGTTGAGTGAATAAGTGAATGAGCAAAGGAATGAATGGGTAAGGAAGAATTAAATCCAGTGGTTAAAGTACAGCCTTTGCAATAGGTCAGTCTAGTTCGGCATTATTCAATGGAATTCTGTGATGATGGAAATGTTCTAATCTGTACTGTCCAATGTGGTAGTCACTAGCCACATATGGCTATTGAGAGCTTGAAATGTACTAATGAGACATTATTATTTAAAATAATGAATAAATGAATGAGTAAAGGAATGAATGGGTATGGAAGAATTCTATCCAGTGGTTAAATTCATTTCAATTTAAATAGCTACAATGGTTAATGGCTACCATACTAGACAGTGTGGGTCTAGAGTTCAAATTCCAGCTCTGCTACCTAGCTTACTTGAGCAAATTCCTTAATCTAAGTCCTAATTTCCCCAAATGTAAAATGGGGAAATTAATGTTCTCCAACCTCACTGAGTTGTGGAGACTAAAGTAGTGAATAGGTGAATGGTGATGTTCTCTGGGTTTTGAAGGTTAAAGGGGATTCTAAGTGAAGGGGGAGTTTTGTACCAGGCAACTTGGTAGAAGTTCATAGATGGAAAGCACCATTTGCATTATTATGACTCCTACTACCACTGCTGTTCCTGCCTCTACAGAGGTGATGCCAAGACTCAGACAGGTTGAAGGGCTTGCCAGGTCACGTGGCTCCTACAGGGAGAGTGGAATTTGCATCTCCTGAATCCTAGTGTACTGTTTTCATTACAGCAGTAGCTTTCTAACTACCAAGTTAAGCCAGCTTCAGGACCCCATATGGGCCCTAAACATTATGTGTGTGCAGAAAAATTAGTATTGCTTGTGACTATCATGCAAATTCATGTAGACTCCAATGTGACTGATAAAATGTAAATTTGTTTGAAAGTATGATTGAATTTATAAATTCAAGATTTTCTATCACTGATACTAAAAGTACAACCATTATTATGTATGAGATACCTCAAAATCTTTTGACAGTGAAAAGGCAATATCATCCTTTTTGTTGAAAAGGTTATTAACACTTTCTTGCTAAAACACAGTTAAAGAAGGGAAAGACACGGGACATATACACATATGTACAAAAGAGTTACATATCAGGAGAAAATGGTTTTATATTATTAGCATATGCACAGTTTACATATATCAGTACATGTCTAGATACATGTGCCAAAAACATGAAGGAAAGTTTTTACTAAAGGGGGTTTATTTAAAGTCCATTAATAGAAAAGATCAAGGTGTATTTTCTTAAAGGATTATACAATTTTCAACAACTACAATAAATAAGTCTCTGAGTTTAGTTTTTAAAAAAATGAATCACAAATTCGGAATCGGTGAGACAATGCTTTAAGGCACATTATATGAAGGAGAGATTTCAGACTTTTCAAACAATAGTTTCGAGTGAGGTGAATATAACCTAGAAGGTACACAGAGGATACATTGTATTGAAGAAATAAAATATTACAGCTTAATATTTAGTTTTCATCTTTAAAGAAAAAGAAGCTGTGTTTCATTGGTATTTAATTTATATATGTATTGACAGCAGTTCATGTATATAATTTAAGTAAATGTACATCTGAGGGTATATACTAAAAATTATTTTACTGAGAAGACTGCAAAGTTAAAAATTTTTAGAAATTTTTGTCTTAAAGGACAACAAGCTGAGCATAAATCTGCAGTATTATGTGATTGTTAAAACAAGTTCCAAATCAAATCATCGTAATGATATTTGTTAGCTTTTCCTGTGTAAAAACCAAGTCAGCATACAACAATCGTTTTATTGCCTGGAACTACACAATGGTACTTGGTATTGACAAACTAAGAATGGGGGTTCTGAAGATTGTCACATGAAAAAGGGGTGAAGGAACAGAGATTATTTTGCTAAGAAAAGAGAACGAATAAAAAATGTGTGTTAGAAATTTACTATCTTGATTTCTTACAGCTCAGTTTTTAATACAACTTACAGTGTGGGAAAAATATCTTGAATGGACAATCCCTTGAAGTGACAGAAATTAAAACATCTTCTTTTTTTCCCTAATTGATTTATAATTATAGAGCTATATGATTTCAGAGAGTTCCACTTGTGTGAAACAGCACAATCTGCTGACGTGCAAATCACTAGAAAATCCCAAAGGAGATGTTTATATTCCATTTTTGTGAACTTCTTTAATTTTTGTTTTAAAAAAATGGCTATTTCCTCCTCTTTTTCAAAGGAGACCAATATGCTCTTTGTTTCTTTTTCTTTTTTCCCTTTACCTCAAATTCTATAATTATAAATAAAAAGCAAATTTGAAAATGGATACGAAGAAAAAGCTTTAGTATAAACAAAAGAAAGATGGAGTAAAATGTACGTCCATCACCGCCTGGAAAATGGAATGACAAAAGCACCATACCTCTGCAGAGAGGACGGTGGTGCTTCAGAGCATTTCTTGTCCACCTAAAAGGAGTACATGAAATAAAACCCTTTAACGAAAACCTGGGCAAATGCACTGTCCTTTTTTGGAACAGCTAGAACAGTGAAAAGTTATGAATAATTTTTATATCTTTTCCTAGAACTGAAATTTCTGCAAAGTCAAATCATAATGCTGCAAATATCTATGCATTGTACAAGAAACAAATCTATTATATTGTAAGATTCAAGCAAATTTTAAGATCAACCAATAAGGTAAGTTTTAATCACCAATAACCTTGAAAATTCAGACCATGATAAAATTCGTAATTTTTGGCTTTTTAAAAAACAAAAAATTAAGGCAGCAATGAAAACAAAAATGTCATTTCTTTCAGTAACATTACCAGGAGAAATTCAGTAATGATTATAACTTTAAGAGAATTTTTAAGTCTCCTTTTTTAGGTCCAAAGTTATTTTTTGCTTAGTGGTGCAAAGTAGAAAATGGACATTTGCTTCTGGCACTGTGACCTTCTCCAGGCCCCTGCCCGAGCTGCTCTGATGCAGTGTATTTTTGGCACACACTTGTAATAGAACCAGCAACCACTTTCCATAAACACTCAAAGTGACAGCAGGTGAGAATAAAAATTCTCTCTTTCATATCAATGAAGAGTGCTACCTCGTAAACACATTCCCCTCTTCTATAAAATAGATGATTCAAAAAAATTATTCATTCAGTAGGCAACTGTTCAACACTTATTTTTCTTCTAGTTATACACATGAATACATCTAATTTTTGTTTTAAAATGAATAGAGCTCTTAACTATTACAAACTATCTCTAATTTTAAAGAAGAAATCTATAGCTGATCCATACATTTTCCAACTAAGCCATAGCATGAAACCTCCATACGTTTAAAAGGCCATACCCTTCACTACTGTACATAAACACACACACAAACACACCAGCTACAACTCCACACTTATCACACTTACCCCTAATGACTAAACTACTTGGGATGGATCGGTGAGGGGTTGGGGGAAAAAGACGGGGGAGGATTATTTTTTTTACATTAGGCATACCTAATATTTATCAAACAGGACATTTTGCTCTGTATTTTGTTTTAACGTGTGTGGGGGAGTCATAATTGTATTTAGACTTTATATGGCATGGGTTACTCAGTTCACAGCAGAAGCACCTGCAGCAAATTAATTTGTTGTAGCACATTAATTATCTCATAGCTTCTATTTAGGCTGCAGCTGTTGCTATTATGTTAATAATATTTTTATCACCACTGTATACAACAGGTTATGACAATAATAGAAATCTCTCTTTTTTTTTTTTTTGGCTTCCACCCCCAACCCCCACCCCGTCGTTTCCAGTTTTCAATGTCAGAAGGGAAGACTGAAAGAAATTTAAGCAAATTAAGCCCCAAAGCGCACCATAATTTTCTACTTCTGAACTGATTTGTAAGAGAATGGGTAACTGAAATTAGCAAAGAATCACCCCACGTAAAGATGGCGCGTGCAGAATTTGTGAAAGCGAAAAAGAAGACGAAAGAGAAGCAAAAGAGGGACGGAATACTGCAGTGCTGGGGTGGTGAGTGTTTGGATGGGGGTGGGGAAAATGCTGCAGTTTTCATGAAATAATAAGGTAGGGGGAAAAAAAGGCATACAAAGAGTAGGTTTTTCATTGTTTGTAAAATATAAACACAGATGAATTCTGTCTTTGGTTTGTTCATGCTTTTCACTCTGCACAGCAGGGATGTTCTTAAGAAGTTGCCCTTTGCGAAATTTCACTAAATGGGAACCGTGGACCTTGCATGATGGGATTATAATCACACCAGCCACTCCTTTTACATAATTTTTTGTTTAAGATCCAGTAAGTCTCCCTGCTTTTAATAAATATAAAGCAATAGATATGTATATGTTGATAAACTGAGGGTTTGCGTCCCTATAGCCTAAAGCAAGCTAAAACAAAAACCGATGATATCACCTCTACAAATCTCAATGGATTAAAAAACAATATGAAAATTTTTAGCTGACAAGAACATGTCTGCTGCCTGCAGTCCCTGCAATAGCTCACCATGTTGCCTACTAACCGAAAGATCAAAAATTATCGATTTCATGGCGCTGCGTGCTCTGGAAAGAAAGCTACTTTAAAATTTGCATTGTTTAAGAAATGAACTAAAAGAAAAGAATTACTTTTTTTTTCTGAACACTTTGGAATTTGAAAATGGCTTGTTGTTTTAATCTTATCCATGATTTACTATTATTCTATTCTTTTTAGCAGCTGGAGTCCAGAAATCATTTTTTTTCGATAAATTTAGGATTTTGCCGCAGTATACATCTGCAGTCCCAGAATCCTCCGGTAAGTTAATCCTTCTTGCGATGGGAAACGCCTTAAACCTTCTTGTGAATGAAATATCTGCAACCATTTTGAAAATTTTAAAAGAGGGGTGTGTGTGTGTGTGTGTGTGTGTGTGTGTTTGGGGTTTTTGTGTGGGGGTGCATCCAAAGAATGATGTGTTTGGAATGTGGCGGTATTTGTCCTAGTTCTTAGAAACATTAAGACACGTATATTTTTGTGTTCCTTGAATATCATGGATGATGTCTCCACTGCTTGTCCTTCACCTTTCTTGGTAGCCATTAAAATGTACTTCCTTAGAATGGTAAGGACTGTTGTGTCAAACCAATTAAGGTCTCGAGAACACATAACTCACAGCACGAAGACTGTTCTTGGCTTAACTGTAGTAGCCATGAGCATAACTGCCACTGCTGCTGCCACTGCCACCACCACTGCCATCGTCTTCCACCACCTTTGCCACCCCTCCCTCGCTCTGCAGTTCACAGGAGATGCAAGCATTCCACAGCGACTCTCCGCCAAATTTGCCAGTGGGTTCCTAGATTACTTCTGTGCATGAGAATAGCCAACCATGTAGTCTGATAAGAGGTATTTACAAGTACTTGGTCTTTTCAGCTGGAAAGAAATCAAAAGATTACACTGAACCCCAAGATGCTGTATTGCAAATTAAAAGTTCCAATCCATAAATAGCCCACTTGATGAATTGTTAAATGAAAAGCTGGCCCTGATTATTGTTTAGCGCTTTTGGGTTGTCATAAAGGAAAATTTTTAACAGGCCTTCTTAGAGAGTCAGGATTTGCTGTTTGTAAATAGACTTACCTTTCTGCTGGAAGGTGATTCTCCAAAGGGATTTGGATGGAGAGTCCAGAAGAGACCACACCCTTGTTTCACAGCTATTTTTTTTTCATTCTTTCTGCTTATTTTCGAGTGAGGTTAATTAACAGTTACAATTATACATTAATTTAAGGTACCTAAAATCAAAAGGAGCCAATTTTCACTTTCCTCTTTCTAAAACACACTCATTGTCTTAAGTGCGCAATAAATGTTTAATTAATGGATTTGATAGCATTAACAGGACTTCTTCATAATGCTGGCTTGATTAGTTTTCTGAATTGCAAAACAATCTGGGCATTTATTTCTATGCCTAAAGGTGATTCAAATGCATGTATTTTTAGTGAAGAGACACTTACTGTTTGGATTCTGCATAGCCACTGTTTGATATGCCAATGATCAGCAATTATGACAAGTAATACCTTCTCTGTTATACCAGCTGGAGACAGCTTTTGGTTTTCAGGAATACAGCCTAAAATTTCGAACCATTTGTCTGTTGCAGGTTCACAAAATGAATTGATTTATGTCAAACTTAAGTGGGCTGGCTGTAGAAACAAAAGGTGTAAAAAGATAAAAACCAAGCAAACTTTTACAAAATGTATTGCCCAATGTCAAATTTTAAAAGCCATTTTTTATAAAATCACTTATTTCACCAACTCATCAGGTATTTTGATATTTGCCTTTCTCTTTGGTTTAATGATAGTATTTGCCTTCATTTCACAGAAGTTATTCATCTTATAATTTTGGTGAGACAATTGGAAAAATTTGTTTTACAAGAGAAGCAAATAAAAAAATCTGAGCAATTTGTTAATTTTAACTCGTCTTAATGCTAGTCAGCCAGTAATTCTTCAAAACTTAAACTTGATAGAAAAACAGCTTATTGTTTTGATGCAAAATTTGCCTTTAATCTATTTGCTTGCTTCAAGTGTCAATAGGGATTAAAAACTCACTTCTAAATTTAGATTAAAATGTTTAATTTATAGAGAACTGTTTCAATTATTTTGATGACACAATAGAGAAATATAAAGATGGTTGTTTTAATCCTTTTGATTTTCTAACAGTACAAATATTCCTGAACCAGTTTTAACAGTGTGCCATAATCAGCAAATATAAACCGAACATAGAAAAAGCAGACATCTATTTAAAAAAAACTACTATTGATTAAACAGTCATCTGATTTTAAAATGTATGGTTTTAATCATTATTTGTATTCTTTAATTCTGTATATGAGAATTAAAATTGGGAATCAGTACTTGGAAATGCCATTTCTACTATCGAGTTCATATTCAAAAACATTGCTTTGATAAAATACCTTCTTCTGTTAAATCTGTTTGAATTATGACCAGCCAAATTGATCACAACCATGAGTTACATTTACATTTAATTCTACAGAATTACTGGCAAATGAGAAAAGCCATTTTCTAGACAGATGAGAAAGTCATTCTAGACAATGGATCACTGAACATCATTTTAGTGCTTGGATTTACTCACTACAGCCGCCCACACAGTGCTACGGTGTGGAGGTCAACATCACCACTGTATACAGTAAAATATCTAAAGCAGACAAAAAAAGTTATTTAAAGACCATATTGGCCTTGAAGCACTTACTTATGCCTAAAACTACCCTTCACTTCTTCAGTGAATGACTAAATAGGTTTCATGCCTGTACTTATGTACAAAGGCTATTGTTTGTATTCATTAATTATAGTCCTAGGATAAAAGCCCCAAGATAACTTTCACTGTTGCTGGTTGTACTCTCCCCATCGTTTTACAGGAAAAAAAAAAACATAAAATGAGACTAAAGAAAGTGAATCAATCATAATTGTTTCAGTTTCGACAAATGCCAATCTTGCTTGCTTACAATGGAGGCATTTCCAAAGGACATGAAGACCCAACTTCAGCCTATCAAAACGAATTAGAAAATGGGTTTTTTGTTGTTGTTGTTTTTGAATAGAAAACTAGTTTTTAAAAAAAATCGAACCTGCCTAATCGGTAGCCCCTTCTATAAACACACACGGATTTCTCAAATAAGTACTACCGGAGAAATTCACCTCCACAAATAAATCTGATACTTAGTGGAACTAGATAAAAATGGAATCTATAAAAATTAACCTAATTGGCAGGGGTCTCCAGCTAATCCATTTTGATTAGTCATTTGTTCACAGTAGGCATTTATAAGGACTTGTTGAATTGCGGGCTTGGCGCACATTCTAACGAGAGTTCACAGCTTTCGGGAGTGGGATAGTAGGTGGCTCGGCCCTGGTCAGTCACGGCCACAGCCACGGTGAACAGCGGACTGGGACGCGGGGTCCACGATTCGGACAGCTGGGGGCTCTTTGGGGTGGCGGGCGCGTAGGCTGCGAGCCAGGCCCTGCGCCTAGCGTTGTGGCACAGAGCGGAAAGGCGGCGGAAGCCCCTAACTCTCTCCCCGCCGGAGCCTCCGAACAGACAGCGGGACGAGGGAGGTGGGGGGGCAGCGGCGGCGTCCAGGCAGCAGTCGATGCCTGCCGGGCCCAGACCCAAACTTCCATCCTCCCGAGACCCGCCCTGCAAGTCCACCAGCTCCGCGCGGTCCCCGAGGGCCCGGGCCGAGGTGCTGCCTCCCGCGGGCAGCGCCCAGTGAGGCCCATATCTGCTCGGGGGACACACCGGGTGGGGGGCGTAGGGCTAGGGACAGTGGAAGCTCATCTCGGTGCTGCCCTCCCCTGACCCCAGCCCGCGGGGACTCCGGCTTCCCAGCTCGCACCATGGCGCCACCCTAAGTTACACTCCGCTTCCGCGCAGCACCCACCACCCCACTAAGGGGCGCACAGGGAGCAAGCGGATAGCCCACCCGGCCCGGGAAGGACAAGCAGCAGCGAAGGGCTTCGCGTCGCTGGAACTACTTTCCGCCGCCCGCCCGCGCCCCGCCCCTTGCACTCACGCGGTGGAACGCTCCGCGCCATGCCGGCGGCGGCAGGATACAGTGGCTTCAGCGCGTCTTATAAGAGGTCCTTGTGCGGCGCCATTTTAAGCCTCTCGGTCTGTGGCAGCGCGTTAGCCAGGCCTTGGGAGCGGAGAGTGAGGGGAGGCGGAGACGGAGACGGTGAGAGGTCCGAGGAGCTCCAGTCCCCGCCGATCCCCGACCGCAGGCCGAGGACGCCCAGACTCTCGCGGCGGGCGGACCCTGTACCCCTGAGGTGCTTGGTGCTTCTTTCCTTAACCTTCTAGGGCTGCTCCCGCCTCTTGTTCTGAACCAAACTTCGTCGCGGCGCGCAGTCCTGGCGGCGGGCGGGGAGGTGGGCCCGGCGCTGCCAGGAGGCCCGGGTTGGGGAGCCTGGGGGTATGGGCTGAGGTCGCCGGGAGGCGGCGGGGGCGGGCCGCGCTCGGGGGGTAGAGGGCGGTGGCGGTGCCCGGGATCCGGTCGCGCTGCCCCTAGGAGACCCGGGGGGCGCCGCTTGCGAGGAGGGGGCGCCGCAGGCATGCGTCCAGGAGCCCGGATGGCGGGCGGGAAGGGGGAGCCGTGTTTCCGTCCGGGGCCCCGGCCGCGGCCGAGTTTGGGGGAGGGACCCTGCGCCTCAGGATACGCCGGGGCTGGGGTGGGGGGCGGGGTGGGGGTGGGAGCCTTCGCCTTCGCAGCCCAAGAGGGGAGTTGGGGTTTGGGCGCTGGGGCCGGGACACTCCCCGCTAGGTGCCCTCTGCGGTAGGGATGGGGCCATTGGACTTTCTCTCCAGATTCCTCCTTTCGTTCCTCAAGAGAATTATTATCATGCTCTAATGCCCAGCCTATGTGAGTTTGGCATTGGAGCTTGTTAAAACCGTACCAACTTTAAACCTCAGAGGAACCAAACTCTTAGTGCAGCCGGTGCGATGCGCCAGGAGGGTTTCCACGTATCAAATCCGTGTCTTGTACCTCTATCTTTTCGTGTCGTGCAGGTGATTCCAGTAGCGACGCGTGTTGATGTACTGGGAGTCTTCTGGGTTTATGGCGGTGGGTGTGAGACCTTGGTAAAATAAGGGGGGAATGGTGTCGCGGTTTACGGTTTCATATAAATGAACCGCGGGATTCAGCCTCTGCTTGGAAAATGTTGTTCGTAGAAATAATTTACTCAGTTTTGTGACAGTTAAACTTGATTTTTGGAGCAGTTTTCTTTTCAGTGGAGCGAAATTGTCCAAATGAAATTTAAGTACGGCAACTTCTTTCGGTGTTTTGTCTGGGGAAAGGACTTTTTGAACAGAGGCTTTCGAAGTTAAGTTCCCACAGACCGCTTCTGAATCGGCTTGAGAGCTTTGTCAGTCTGGTGTAGTACTTTCCTTCGTTTTCTGTTGGCGTTTGGAGGGAGGCATTGTCTCATACTTTGTATCTTCCAGACATCTGTGGTCTCCCCTCCCCCTGAGTTTTTGCGTGGTGAATGAAGGGGGCCTGGGCTGCTGGTATGCAGAGGTCGGCAAAAGGAAATCGAGGAGTGGTTTTAGTGAAATGAGAGCTTTGTATCATGAATAGTGGTGGCTTAGACTAGACATCAGCTTGAAGAGACAGCAGCGTTTCCTTTGATAGTCTCGGCTAATGTTTTTCAGATACTAAATTAAAGTATCTTGTCTAGGATTTAGGAAGCCATTTGATTGTCACTTGGTTAACATTAATATATCTTTAGATATCCTTATGTTGTCTTAATTTTTTTTCTAAGAAAGTAATATTAGATATAGCTTGAAAGGTTAATTGCATTATGCTGCTGTTTATTATTTGCTTAAATTAGTGAAACTTTCGTATTTCAGAGTGTTTAAACTTATTCTGAACTAACTTAGTAATAAATCTATTTTACTTTTACATTTAAAACACAAAATCTTTGGTATAAAAAAATTCTGTCAGGGTTTATTTTATAGACTGTTCTTTCACACTAGACAAAATTTGATTACTTTGTACCCGATATTCATTATTTTGACCTAGTCTTTGTTCTGAAGGCCACATACAAGGACAAGGCCCTAAAGTGATTGCAACAGTAACTGAAGAACTTGAAAAACTTGCAGAAGACTGTTCTATAGGATTAAAGGAATGCTCAAACTATTCAAGTCTGAAGTCCTTGAGGGAGGAAATAAAGAACTGTGCTAGAAAGCTTAGCATAGTATGTAATTTAGACTCCGCAAGGAGTCGGAGGCCTGAGAATCTTCCAGAGGCTAAAACAGTTATTTTAAATCGTTTTCAGAGGTAACCAACTTTTGTTTTTTCATATAGTGGCTAATAAAAATGAAGCATTTAACAGGGTTCAGGTGTCAAGAAGCATCCGTTTTCCTTTTTTTTTTTCTTTTGAACTAATTATCTGATTGCTTCATTTACCAAGATCATTATGTAGAAAAATTTACATTCCAGTGTTAGAACTTACTGAACAGTGATTTGAGCTTTCTGTTTTTAGTGATGACTGCAGTAAAAATTGTTGTAAATGGAGTGCCATATACTTGTTTTCATAAATTGTTCCCCTTTCCCCAAGATAGAAAGGATAACATGAAGGGGACAAGTTTCAAGGTATTTTGAGATATGGTGCTTAGAAAATCTATATGTAAATAAACTTTTTTGTTGCTGTTTGGGAAGGAGGATGTTGCATAAGTTTTGTTGCAGCCAGAACGAGGAGAATTCAAAACTTGGACTATCATTCTTATATACTTGGGAGGAGCTGTGAAATTTATATGAATATCTTCATGCTGACAAAACTTTTGTGTGACTGAAGTGAAACAATATATATCTGTAGTTACAAAATACTTTTATTTTCTTCCCTGGTCTATTAGTTACAAATACTAGTTATAGATAAGCAGGTGGTAAATTTTAAGTTTGTGTTTTCAGCTTGGTCACAAGCATGCTTGATTGCTAACCCAGGGTAGAAAGGATGAACAAGTTAGGGCAGGTCAAACCTCTAATAAAAATTATTGGTAACTATTCTGTAGCTGTACATGTTAACTTGTAACATTGTTTTTGAAAACATTACTTGTATTAACTTAGTTGTTTTCATGTAGCCCTCTTCTGTTTGGGACTATGGTATCTATTGTTGAAATGGCTTGAGTGGAAACATTTTTATACTGTAAAAGTAAATAGTAAACGCAGACTAGGAACTGCTTCTGAGTTTTTTCTTGATTGCCTTTTTTTACCCTCATTGGGAGGGTTCTGATTTGCAGGTTCAGTTCTAACTACTTTCACAGACTGTTGTTTAACATTTTTTTCTTTTTTTTTTTTTTGCTTTAAAATTTTTTTAAAAAATAATGTAATATTGTTTTAATTATGAGTGTTACTGATGACTGGGCTAATAGACTAAAATAAGTGTATGCTTTTCAGGTTTCACAAAAGAAAGTAGTAAGCATGTGATTTGTGTTGCCTGAAAATGAGCAGGAGTTAATGCATGTAGTTTTTAAATTTTTTTTTAATTTCTTAAATTCAAGAGAAAGTTCTTTATTTTCTCTGTTTTCTTAATATTGCTGTGGTGTTTCATTCAAGACCCACCTTAACTCAGTTTGAAACCTAAATTCATTTGTTGAGGTTAGAACCCTACTATCCTTTAAGTATGTGTATAATTTGCTTTCTCCCTAATGAAAAAGAAGCTCTTAACAGAGAAAGTCATATTAGGAACCCATTTTCAGGGTTTAACCACTTTTTTTTAACTTGTTCAAGTAGGCTAATGTGGACATTTTTTCTTTTAAGAGACATCTCCCACTCCAAAGTCTCCCTCAAACTTGTAGCAACAGAGTGAGAGTAGTGTTAGGCTGTTTTCATTGCATCCTTTAGTCATGTTGAGTGCCCTCCAGTGGATATAGTGTAATGTTTGTGATTTTTTTTAATCCAGCATAATGTGTAGAATTTATTTATCAATAGTTGTGATAAGAAAGCCTCAATCAAGAAATCTTTTAACTTCTTGAGTAATTTATTCATGTCAAAAACTGCCAGTTAAAGGTTGGCTTGAGAAAATGTCAGTATGTCAGCCAATATTTGTGGAAGAAAAGCCAAGGTCACAGAGATACTTATTTAGGTAACTTAAAATAAGCAGTTCTGCTGCAATATATCTTAATGGTAAAACCAAAAAGCTCAATACAATATTTTAGGTGGCAAAAGATCATAAATAATATTTATCCACATTGATGAATAATAGAAACTAAAATTCTCAAAAAGAGCTAATGAACAAAGGGATTGCCAATTTGTCTAGCATTACTTGTACGGTAAAACATAGGTAAGTGCTCAACTCAGTTATGTATTATCAAGAAATACCTGTAATGGGAACTAGACAGAAAAGAAATTGTCAGCATATGCAAACTAAAATGTAGTGATCTAGTAACTAAAGGACCTTGAAGACTTTCAATAAAGGCCTTTTTTCCAGGCCCCTGTGTGAAAGTTAATGCTATTCATTTTAGTAACATTTTTCTGAAAATACTTATATCAGAGTTTGTTGTGTAATGGGAGTAAAGCTTAGTTTAAATTAACTTTTGGAAGTCACTTAGTCACTTTATGGAAGATTCTTAGTTAAGCGTTTAGATTATTTAACTTTGTTCTTCAGATGTGGTTAAAATGAAATAAAAAAGTTAACAGTATATGGACGGAAAATGACAGTATCGATCACATTCAGTAATTACTAGGAACCTGACTTTAAATTCCTGATCTATAACCAACTGGTACAAATAAAGCACTTTCCAATTCTTACTTTGTTGCTAAAAACAATTTTAGCATTTCAGCCACATTTCAGTCAGCTTGGATATCATGAATTTCAAATATGATCCTTTATAGAACACTTAATCCATCCCAAAGTAAACATTTACATAAAGCAACTGAGGCATTCATTCGTTTGGTAAATCTGGGAAACCCACACTTTAAGTCCAAAAATTAAGATGGTTTGGTTCAAGGAAAGGGGGAAGAACATCAGAGCTTCTTTGTTACTTGACCATCTTAAGTATAGTTTTTAAAAGTATATTTTTAAAGGAGGTCTCAAAATTTAACCTGTAAAGGTCCTTAAAATGGTGGGCAAATCCTGACTGTGTATACACAATTATATCCACCTGAAATTTTTTGATGTTTTTAAATCATGTCCTAGTATTTAGCTGAAGTCTACATTTCTAAGCTAAACTTAACTCTCAAACTAGATCCAAAACTTAAAGACAAAGTTTAAATAAATAAAAATTAATTGAGTGTAAGTTTTACTTAAGTTAATGGGAAACTGCTTTTTGGTCAGTATAAATTTATGCAGGCAAGTGAGTAGATTTTGGTTAAAATCTTTGCAGTTGGGGAAAGGTTTTTCATTTCCACAGCTTGAGAAGTTGTGTGTTTCATCTTTGCACTACGTGTTTAAATGGCAAACTGTGTCAGGTCTAAAATTACAGACCATAGGCTAACACTGGTTTTTAAAATGTCATCTGAAAGTGGTGCTGTAGGCAGTAATTGTTTTTATATGATATAGTATAGAATACAAGTAAGACTGATCGGTGAGCTTTTCATGAAACATTTTTCCTAGAGGTGCCTCAGCCCTTGCCTCCTATCCCACAACCTCTAAATGACTTTTCATGGAGCTGCTGCAGTTTCTCTTGTTATTCCAGAAATTTCCTATTTCTGATATCTTTTGCATTTGTTGAACAGGCCTTTTAAAATTTCCTACTGCAGTTTTAAACATTGAAAAAAATAGTAGAATATTAGAAACTAGAGTTCAGTAGAGAAACCAGGCTAAAGATATAAATTTGGAAGTCAACAGCAAACAGATGTAAATACCATCTGCTTAAAGCTAAGAGGCTGGAGTGAGTGGATATAGACAATAAAAAAAGGAGAGGTTCAGAACTGAGCTTCAGCCACTCAAGCAGAACAGCTCGATGATACTGGGATGAAACAGTTTCATAGTACTTCCTATTTTCTCCTTACCAATTTATTTTCATCTCTTAATTTCTTAAACTAATATTCCCATGATTTTACTTGAAATTTAATAATTTACATGTTTCTGGGCTGATATTTTCCTTTTAACTGATTTGTAGCGCATATTAAACAAAAAAATTGGGGCAGGATGATATTTTTAACCTACTTAAGTTCTTTCAAGTTCATTGGTCCCCATGGCCTCAGATCATATCTGTAGTTAATGAATCTTATCTTAAATGCTGGTATCTGATCTAACTTGTAGTAAAAGATATGCAAAAACTGAAGGTTAAGGTTTGTTTAATAAACTTCTGTTATTAACAGGTTTATGATAGCTGAAATAATATATCAATGTATATGTGCATACATACATAAATTCACTACATTGTACGTATTCATGTAAAATGTGAAATGTTAGATTTACTGCAAAGTTTGTTGGGAACACAATTTGAAAATGATCTTAAATCATTGCAGTAGTTTGCTGCTGATGATTTTATTTTAATATGAAGAAAACTGATTTAAGAGGTTTAAGAGTTTTCAAGATCTATACTCAAGAGTTTTTTTTCTTTCTTTTTTCTAAGTATAATTGTGTAGGGAAAATGAGTTTGTCTTTGAAGTTTTCCATATACTAGACGAATGCCACATGCATAGGAAGGAACAAGGGATTCTTGGAAATATTCTTCAACTAACTGTGGAAGCTTTTAAGTGGAGTTCCATTTCCCTACAGTATAAGAATATGCTGACATAGAGACCCTTACATTCCTTTATGAGCCTCTGAAAAAAATGCAGCAATGTTGAGCATTACTTATATCCCCTGCTTCATTTTGATACAGAACCAGAAAAACTAAATGTTATATAGCATGATATACTGACATAGCATTCTTTAAATTGATTCATAAACTTAGTTTTCTGGCATTTGTTCAATTGTAAAGTTTAGTTTTTAAAAAAAATTTATTGTACCATCCATAAAATAATTTCTCATCATAACCATTTTAAGTGTTCAGTTCAGTGGTATTAGTTACATTCATAATGTTGTGTTACCATTACTACCATTTATTACCAAAACTTTTTTATCTCCTCAAACAGAAACGCTATACCCATTAGGCAGTAACTCCATCCCCCCTCACCCCTACCTGTGGTAACCCCTGATCTACTATCTCTTTGAATTTGCTTATACTAGGTATTTCGTATAAGTAGAGTTATAGATTCTTTGTCTGACTTATTTCACATGGCATAATGGTTTCAAGGTTCATCCATGTTGAAGCATGTATCAGAACTGCATTCCTTTTTATGGCTGAATAATATTCCACTATATGGATATACCACATGTATTTATTCATCATTTGTTGATAGATGCTTGGGTTTTTTCCACCTTTTGGTTCTTTTGAATAATGCTGTTATGAACATTGGTGTGCAAGTAACTGAGTTCCTCTTATCAATTCTTTTGGGTAATAACCTAGGAGTACAATTGCCAGGTCATGAGGAACTTAAATAGAAACTGCCAAACTGTTTCCTACATTGCTGTGCCATTTTACATTCCCACCAATAAGGTATGAGAATTGCATTTTTTCCACATCCTACTCAAAATGTATTTTTGGTGGGTTTTTTTTTAAATAGCCATCCTTGTGGGTGTGAAGTGATATATCTCCTGGTTTTAATTTATAATTTCCTATTTCTCTAATGGCTAATGATGTTGATCTTTTCCTGTATTTATTGGTCATTTTATATCTTTTTTGAAGAAATATTCCAAGTCCTTTTGCCCATTTTTAAATTAAGTTGTCTTTTTATTGCCGAGTATGGGAGCTCTTTATAGATTTTGGATATTAAACCCTTATCAGATACATGGTTTGCAATTATTTTCTCCCATCTTTAACTACTTTCTATTTTCTTTGAAGTTTAGTTTTTTACTACCATTGATGAACGAAAGTTTTTAAAAAAAATTTTTGATGAAGTCCAATTTATCTAGTTTTTCTTTTGTTGCTTTTAGTGTCATATCTAAGAAATTATTGCTAACCCAAAGGTCAAGTTTTTCTCCCATGTATTCTTCTAAGAGTTTCATAATTTTAGCTCTTACTACAGGTATATCTCAGATATTGTGGCCTTGGTCCCAGACCACCATGATAAAGCAAGTCATATGAAAATTTTGGTTTCCCACTGTTCATAAAAGCTTTGTTTACATATTCTGTAGTCTGTTAACTGTATAAGAGCATTATGTCTTAAACATAGGTATTAATTGTAATACCTTAATTAAAATGTGATACATAGATAACAAAGTGAGTGTGTGCTGTTGGAAAAAATGATGATGATAAGACTTGCTTGATGCAGGATTGCCATCAGACCTTCAGCTTGTAAAAAATGCAGTATATGCAGTGTGTGATAAAGGAGATATGCCTGTATTTAGGTCCTTGATCTATTTTGAGTTTTGTATATGGTGTGAGGTAGGGGGTTCATCTTTTTTTTTTTTGCACGTGGACAGCCAGTTTTCCCAGCACCTTTCTCTCTTCCCCGTTGAATGTGTTCAGCACCCTTGTTGAAAATCAGTTTGCCATAAAGTTGTGGGTTTATTTTTGGACTTTTGATTGTGTTCCATTGGTCATGTCTATGCATATGCCAGTATCACACTGTTTTGATTACTGAACTCAGTAATAAGTTAAAATCAGAAAGTATGAGTCTTCGAACTTGGTTCTTGTCTTTCAAAATGGTTTTGGCTATTTAGGGTCCCTTGGAATTCCATATTAAGAATTTGAGTATCAGCTCTTCCATTTCTGCAAACACTGGGAATTTTGATACGGATTGTGTTGCATCTGTAGATAACTTTGGGTAGTGTTGACATCTTAATATTACATCTTTCAATCCATGAACACACATTTTAGTTTGTGAATGCTGCGGGAATGAAATACACCGGAGATGGACTGGCTTTTATAAAGGGGATTTATTTAGTTAGAAATTTACAATTCCATGGAGGAAAGGCAGCTAGCTTTCCTCTGGCTTTCTTTGTCACACGGAAGGCACGACGTGGTGATGTCTGCTGCTCTCCTGGCTTATGGGCAGTTTCTTTCTGCATCTTCAAAACATCTGGGTTTGAGCTGGTGCTGAGTGCTGAGCTCAGGTGTACTGGGCTGTGTTGAGCTTCTGCTGAGCTCTCTTCTGACCTTTTTCTTTAAAGTCTCCAGCTAATTAAACATCACTCATTGTGGAAGGCACGCCCCTTAGCTGACCACAGATGTAATCAATCATAAATGAATTTCCCATGCTGATGATTTAAGTCCACAGCAACAGAATATACTGGGCATTATCACCTGGCCAAGTTGACACCTGAACCTAACTACTGCACATATCTTGCCACTTATTTAGGTCTTTAATTTTCTTCAGCAATGTTCTGTAGTTTTCAGTTTACAGATAATAAACTTTCTTGATAAAATGTATTCCTAGTTATTTTATTCTTTTAGATGCATTATTGTGAATGGAATTCTTTCCTTAATTTCTGTTTCACTTTGTTCATTCCTGTTGTCTTGTACCTTGCAACTTGGCTGAATTTGTTTATTTCTTTTCTTGTGGATTCTTTAGAATTTTCTGTAGATAGGATCTTGTAATTTTTAGAGACACTTTTACTTCCTTATTTCCGATTTGGTTGTCTTTCTTTCTTTTTCTTGCCTGATTGCCCTGGCTAGAACTTCCAGCACACTACTGAATAGCAGTGGTGGAAAGCAAGTATTGCCCTAGCTAGAACTTCCAACACACTACTGAATAGCAGTGGTGGAAAGTGTTCCTTTCACTTTTTCACTATTGAGTGTGATGTTAGCTGTGGGTCTTTCATGTTAAGGAACTTCCCTTCTATTCCTAGTTTTTTAAAATATTTTTATCACAAACCAGTGTTGGGATTTTGTCCATTGCCTTTTCAGCATTACTGATGATAATGCAGGTTTTTTCCTTCTACATCAGTAGGGTTAGGGGCATGGAGCTCTGATCTGGAAAGTCTGCATAAATTTTTATTTTTCAGGGTTTCAGGTAGCTCTTTAGCTGCCTCTTGATCTACAGATACTACCTCTCTCATTACTTTTACATTGTGTAGGCTAAATGTTTTTTGTTTTAATTTCAAACCAGCCTTTGCTGTCCTGGAAATTTGTATGGGTAGACCTTTCCCCTTTCTAGCCTTTGTGTGTTGTCTGCTGGCTTTTGTGTGTTATCTGCAGCTTTTGCAAAACTCCCCCCAAATTCCCATTTATGCCAACTCATGATATATTAACAGCGATGGTAAAGTTGGAGTGTGGAAGGGATAACTGTGGTATATTTTATTTATTGATTTTCTTATATTGAGCTACCTTGCACTCTTTGGATAGATCCCTCTTGGCCTTGGTATATTATCCTTTTACTATGCTGTTGGGTTTGGTTTGCTGATCTTTTGTTGAGGATTTTTGCATCTGCATTTATGAGGGATATTGGTCTAATTTTCTTATGATGACTTTATCTGACTTTGGTATCAGGGTAATGCTGGCCACATAGAATGAGTTAGGAAGTGTGTTGTCTTTTTTTTTTTTTTTAAGTCCAATTCTTTATTATTTTCTTACTTAATATTTCTCTTGGAAAAGCCATATGGTTCTGTGAATTAAGGCATACTATTCTAACTTCTCTAGTTGTGAATATTCTCTGTGAGCCATTTGTGTAACAAAATGTTATTTTCTATTGGGTAGTTGCCCTGTATAGATCATTATTTCCAGCTTTAATTCTGCTTGCCATTTTTCTGAATCAGTGCCAGGCTTTCTGGAATAGAATCAGAAAAAAAATGCTAAAAATTTTAGAAGCCTAGCAATATCAGATTGAGAGTCACTCATGATGCGGAGTTTTGATCATTAAATTGGACTGTCGATAAGTGGAAGCTGAGTATTAGTAAAACTTTTTGTAAGGTTACGTATTAATCATGTTTGGAGTGTGCTCTGAATGTATGCTAACATCTCAAGGTTGTCCTTATTGCCATTGTATCCCAGATCCCGATAGAGCTTTTAGAACCCTAGAGAGTTCTAAGACAGGAGAACTATTTAATACCTTCAATTTTTTTTCCTGAAATAACCCCTACTCACTCAGAAAATAGACAGGAACTCCTTCACATTCTTGTCTATCTGTATCAAGATTCTGTTTTTATTTTACAGTGGTTTAAGTATTGCGTTCTGATTAGAGGCTGGTCCTGCCACATGACTTTTCAAGAACTTTGTTCCTTTATTTATCCCTCTGTCTTCTGCATAACTCCTATTTCTTAGACTCTAATCCCCATTGCTCTTTTGGTCCTCATCTCTCACCTTTTATTACCTCCTGAAATCCATTCATTGTGCCTTCAGGAACCCACAGTCATCAGCAAGTCCTGTGTGTTCTCAGTCTATTTTCTAAATATTTTTTTTCTTCATTTGCCTGTAACCGACACTCTTTTGTGATAATACTAGTTTCCTTGTAGCACTCTCAGTGGTGAATGTTTCTGGTTTTGTCCCATATTGTCTCTTCTTGACCCTTCTCTTCCAACACTTCAAGCTTTGGCTCTCATGTCATCAAATTCTACCACCTTACTACCTCTTTTTCTTTCAGTAGTCTAAATAATCCTCCTGGATCATTCCTTTTCTTACTTGGGCACTTCAGCTTCTGGCTCATTGTCACTGTAATATTCTACTCTTCCTAAATATGAGAGCCTTACAATTATGAGACCTATTACTACGGAAGCAAAGGCAGGAAATGTCTTTCTGTTTGGGAGAATAATATAAACGTGAAAAGCATGGTGGGCGACAGATGGCTGCTAAGGATTAGGTAAAAATTTGTATTGTCTTAATGAATAGATGCTGCTCAAAGAGCTAATGCTGGAGTTACTCTGTGGAATCAGTTTTTTAAACTTGGGTTACTTGCTAATGTTACACTTGAAGTTGGATCATATGACTTATCTATAGCTATAGTCCTCAGCTGGGGGTTGCAGCATCAGCAACATGTAGGACACTTAAACAAGTGAAAGACAATGCAGGGGTTCTACCCCAGCACTACGGATAAGAGCTATGAGTCTAGGCAATGTTTAGTTAAAATCCTTGCCCTCCTTGAGCTTATATTCTAGCACATTACCCTTGCTACTGTGTTCATTATATGCTTAAGTGGGAGAAAGTTGTAAACATGGTGGCCAATTAGAAGGCTTTTCTGGCAATCTAGGTTTGAGATGGCATGGTTATATTTTGGATATATTTTGGAAGAAGAGCAAACAGGATTTGGGATTTGGGAGATAGTCAAGAATTTCAAGGTGTTAAGCTTGAGTAACTGGAAAGATAGAGTTGCATTTAGGAAAGACTGTAAGAGAAGTAGCTTTGGGGGAACTTGGAGCTCAGTTTCAGATATATTAAGTTTAAGATGGTTCTAAGACATCTGAAATGTTGAAAAATTAGTAGACTATCAGGATCTAGAGTTCAAGAAAGAAACCAGGCTAAAGATATAAATTTGGAAGTCAGCAGCAAATAAATGTAATTACCATCTGCTTAAAGCTAGGAGACTGGGATGAATGGATATAGACAGTAAAAAAAGGAGAGATTCAGAACTAAGCTTCAGCCACTTCCAATAGACAGGTTGGAGAGAGGAGGTAAAAACGCAAAGGATACTAAGAAGGAACAGTGAGTGGAGTAGGAAGAAGATATGGTAATCTGGAAGCTAAATCAAAGTGTTTCAAACAACTGAAGCCACTGTGCCAAATGCTAATAGGTTAAGTGAAATGGGGACTGGGAATTTATAACATGGTGGTCACTGGCAGGGATAAAAAGCCTGATTTCTTGTGAGTTAAAAAGAAAAGGGGAGAGAGCATTTAGACAGGCAATGGTTTCATGGGCTTTTGCTGTAAAGAAAGGCAGAGATGGGGTGGTTTGTAAAAAGAGTTTTCTTTTTTAAAAAGATAAATAATAGCATGTTTTTGTGCCATGGGAAGAATGAGTAGTGAAGGAAAAAAAGAAACAGTAATGTGTGAGAGGGTAGATGCCAGGGTAATATCTTCAAAAGCAAGAGGGGATAGGATGTAATGTACAAATGAACTGATTGATATTATCGTGGAATACTGCTGTTCTACAGTCCTTCTGTTCTGTCAGAGGATAAAGGGCACAGTCATAGAGATATGGGAACTTTAGGAGTACTTCCAATTATTCAGAATTCTTAATAAAATAGAAAGGAAGGCTACTGGCTGAGAGTGAGGATGGGAGAAGGCACTGCAGGTTTGAGAAGAAACAAAAAAGGTGTAATAGTCGCAATGAAGAGAAAACTAATGGAGATGGATCCCAGCCATTATTTTTCAAAGTTCCAGAGACATATGATGAACACCATTGATTAAGAATCATTGGTAGGGCCTGGTTTCCCAAGGGGAGCTTCAGACAGACTTGGTGATCTTTTATCATGTAAACGATAGAAAGGTATGCATGTTCTAAGGTTGAATTCTAGCTTAATATGTACCTGGTTTTAATGGCCAGGCATATTTTTTCCCCAAATAAATGGTCTTGATGTGGCTTTATACATCGGTCCAGTTTCACAACCAGTTTTTTGAAGATACCTATGAGAAAAAATTGTGTGACACATTCTTACTAACCTGTTAACCTACTTAACCCTTTCTTTTACAGATCTTCACATTAAGACTTAATGCTTAATTAAAATGTAAACTTATTTGCCTTTGGTTTGTTCTCAGTGAAAATATGTAGTAAATACAGCAGGGGTTGACAAATGACTACCCACCTGTTTTTGTACAGCCTTTGAACTAAGAATGGTTTTCACATTTTTAAATGGCTGAAAAAAAGATCAAAATAATATTTCATGGCACCTGAAAATTATATGGAATGCAAATCTGTGTCCATGAATTAAGTTTTATTGGAACAGAGGCATGCTTATTTATGTACCTGTTGTCTTTGACTGCTTTTACATTATAACAGCACAGCCAAGTACTTGAAACAGAGCTGTGGTCCACAAAGCCGAAAATATTTACTGTCTGTCCCTTCACAGAAAAAGTTTATTGATCCCTGTTCTAGATGATGCATGTTCTTCATAAATGAATCCTTCAGTTCCTGAAAGCATTTAAATCTTTTAGGTTATGTGTAATTGTTGTTGGCTATCCAGGCCTCTGTGTTAACATTTTATTTGTTCTGCTGTCCACTTTTTAACATTTTATTTTATTGGCCCATCATTCAGTCCATCGGGTATTTAAGAACTTAATATGTTTTAAGTACTGTCTTTTTGTTTTCATTTAAAAGTTTCCAAAAAATTTAAACAATTCACTAAGCGACAACTCCTCTTTCCCCATCTCCCCCAGTCCCTTGGTAGCGTCTAATCTACTTTTTGTCTCTATGTATTTGCTATTTCTCTGTGCTAAGCACTTTGGAAACAGTAAATAACTAAAGAGAGACCCAGCTTTCACAGAGGACATTCATTGGGGGTTTTTATTTTGTTGTTTTTTTGTTTGTTTGTTTTTTGTTTGAGTTCGGAATGTTGCTGTGGTGAGGTAGGGCAACTTCTAACAAGTAGAAAAAGATGTTATCACTATAATATACATCAATACACTAACAGGTTTCTGGGGGTCTTCATATCCCTGCCATTAATTCTACCTGTAGCCTGAATTTAGAGATTAGCATTTAGAAATTTCCCTGACATAAAATCTCCTATTTCTTTGGCATGATATACCATATTTAAAAATTCTGCATTTTCTTGTAAGCAGTAGTGTTATCTGTAGACATAAAGTCAAATTTGGAGCATGTAATGAGTCACATCTTAGAAATATAGCCTGTGGTCACTATTCAAAGAATGTGGCTCTTTAAAAACTTTTTAAAAACTCTTATATTGCTAACCCTTCTTTTCAGTATGTCTGTATAATTAAATATCAGGTATTACTTGTCTATAAAACTTTGGGGAGGGAGTAGAAAATATTATTTGATTTGAAAGGTACCCCCTATGAGGTAAACAGACTTGGATTTGAATTTTGAGTATTTTATTAGCTTCGTTTTTGTATTAACTGCTGTAGTCAGTATTCTCATGTGATAATTGGGGGAAAGGTGTCTGTTTATATTACAAGATTGCTGGAAAGATTCAGTGAACTAACACTAGGTTCAGAACTGAAGTTAAGATGAATTTAATTATGCTACCTTGGTAAGTATGTCAAGGGTAAAATTACTATCACAAGACAATATCCTAAAATTATGCTGTAAATGATATTAAGACACTTTAAATGACTTAGTCATTAGAAATCAGGCAACATTTTGTAATGCAATTAGTTCTTAGACTACTGCCATTCTAATAGAATAAGAACTAAAAATGAATGAAAATTTCAATTTATTAAGTTACAATAATAATGTATTCTATACGTTTGATTTTGCAACTTGCTTTGCATATGTGATCCATGTTAAACATTTTCTCTTTGTAGAAGTTTTTCTTTTTTTCTAATGGCTACATAATAGTCAACCACAATCACCTCTCATCTGGACATTTAGAGTAGCCTCCTAACTTGTCTCCTTGCTTTGCTTTTGCCTCTCCCAGTTTTTTTTTTTTTTTTCCTTGCAGCTGCTGAAATTTAAAAAGCCTAAATCACAGATCCAATGGCTTCTAGTACATTTTTTTTCTTCTTCTACATTGTTACTGATCTGATCTCTAATGCTCTCTTTCTCTCTCTGATTCCCTGTTGATATTCTAGCACCTTTGCTACACTAAGCTCATTCCTTCCTTTGTACTCGTTCTCTCTGTCTGGAATGTTCTACCTTCATCTTAACTGGGCTAGCTCCTAATTTATTTATGTCTACTCAGATGTCATAGTCTCAAAGAAGCCTTTCCCAATCATCTGCTCTTCTCTGGAATATCTCTATTTTCATGAGTCATTTACTCCTCACCCACTCTTATTTTCTTCACAGCACTTCTCACTCTTTAAATTAGCTTGTTTTTGTTGCTTAACTTAAAAAGAATGTACGCTTCACTAGATGTATGACTTTGGCTCTCGTTTACTTTTATTGGAAGTCCAAGAAAACTAAAAAAAAAAATTGTTCACTGGATAAGTATATATATTCTATTTAAAGGACAAATTTTTTTGTCTGTTTGCCTCTGTTGACAGTTATTTGGGTAATTTGCAGCTTTTT
This sequence comes from Tamandua tetradactyla, assembly GCF_023851605.1. Taxonomy (NCBI): domain Eukaryota; kingdom Metazoa; phylum Chordata; class Mammalia; order Pilosa; family Myrmecophagidae; genus Tamandua; species Tamandua tetradactyla. The sequence continues at coordinate 46,081,376 of NC_135341.1, read as the reverse complement.
CTCTTTGAATGTTTCACTGTACATATCTCCTGTTACGCTTCTATGAATATTCCTGCAGACTACATTTCTTTTATAAAATGGAATGTTTAAGTCAGATTATTTACACTTATATTAAATGAAGAGCACCACTTTGCACTTCAAAAAGTTTCTGCCAGTTTAACAATATCCTTACCAGCAATGGCTATTATCAATCTTTGCCCATCTAATTAAGCAAAAAGTAAATGGGTTTTGAACATGTATTGTGCCCACATTCAGTTTTACCCTGGAAATGCTGGTTCTGGCCCTTTCCCTAATTTTTCTGTATTATAATTTTTTCTTATTGATTTGTCATGGTTCTTTATGTATTATGGATGTTAGCTTTTAAACATGTTTCATATTTATGCCCAATATAATTTTTAAATAACTTCAGTATGGTGGTTTTTGCCTGGAATTTTAGAATTATGTATATGCCCCTAATTATATTATTAGTCCCTTTTCTCATTTTGTGTCAGAGTTCAAAGTCATGCTTATTGAACTGCTGCTTACTATGATTTTATTTCTGTATACCCATATTTTCTTAAATTGTCTGTATTTGGTCAAAGGTCAATTTTGATATAGTGATATAAGGATAAAAGAAAGTGTTTGTTAGAGTGGCAAACAACTTTAGTTCTGTTTATTGAAATACCACCTTTCTGTGGTAAATTGCCACATTATATCTTTGCATTTTCCTGATTCCTATCTAGTCTTATCCATTTCTATATTCCCAGTAACAGTACTTCAATTGCTATGGCTATTGATTTACAGTGTTTTTCAGAATCTGATAGAACTTTTCCATGGTCATAATTATTTCAGAATTTTTATTGTCTTTACACTTCATTTTAAGTGAATTTGAGAATCATATTCAATCCTAAATAAATAATTGATAATTTGGGGGAGAATAGGTTTGATTTATAAGATATTTTGGGGGAAAACTGATATTTTTACAGAACAAAATTTTTTGCCAAGAGTAGGATATCTTTCCGTTTTATCCTATTTGTACATCAGAAAAGTGTTGTTTATATTGATATTATAATGAAATCTTTCTGTGATTATATCTTTCTAACTGGTCTTTTTTTTAAATAATTGTTATGGCCACTTTAGTTAAGATTTAAACTATAAGTTATTTTCTTTTTTTAATTTTTTTTGTTTCTTATTTTACTCTTTTTTGTTGTTGTTACTATGAGTTATTTTCTGTTCCAGCTTTTATCAGATATAAATTCATTAAAAGTGAGGGTAAAAGTGTCTGTAATATGTTAATTGGTGTCTTCCTTCAGTCTAAAAGTATTCCAGCCAATTACCATTTTGTTAAATTGAGAAAACCACAATTTTCAGTTCAAGATGTGATGGAAACATATCCTCCTATATTGTTAGTCTTTAGGTTTTAAAAATAGACTTATAGCCTAGTTATCTTTTATGACTTTACCTTTCCAAAGACATGAAAGTACTTTATCTTCTAAAGTACTTTCATAGCTGAGACTGGAGCTTAATTACTAAGGTTTATTAGCTTTCACAAAAGTATACATAAAATATTGATATTTCTTTTGGAAAAGTCCATTTTAATTGTTTGAAGGATTAGAATATAAAGATACTCTTAATATAATACTTGAGGTTTAAATTTTATCTGAAATGCTGGTACACAGATATTTTATTTTACATTCATTGTTATTTTTGCTGTGAAAAGTATAGAGTATAATATTAAAAATACCCATGTATTCACCATCCAGATTAACAAATGCAGTTTTTGCTGTATTTGTTTGATTTTTAAAATATGAACTGCTAAAGAGTTGAAGCCATCTTTCTATCTTTTCCGAACCTATTCCCTTTCCTACCTGCCCTTACTATTGAGAAGCTTGTATGTATTCATGTATACTTTTACTACATAAACAGTATGTAGTGTTGTTGTTACTTATTTAAATGGTACACAATTATATTACAGAAGTTATAAAATGTGCCTCTGTAGATAAAGCTGATTTATTATATACTTTGAAATAGCTATGCTTTAAAATATCAGTCTTTTTTTGTTGCTTTTATTGGTATAAACTGGAGAAAAACAATGTTCACTTTTTGTTGTGACTTGTTCTTGCAAGTGGAATGAAAGATTGTTTTAAAGCATTCTCTCTTTTTTTTTTTCCTGCAGGATAAGGACTGTTTTAAGATTATTTTTGACTAAAGATTCTGTATGAAGTTACTCAATGGTAAAACTAACAATATACCATAAATGAGAAGGATATTATGTTGATCTTATGATACTGAAATTATATTCTAATACACATAAAATTGCCCTGAATGTACTGTATCAATGATTGTTCAAGGGGCTTCTTCTATATAACATACACATGTACTGTATAAAAATGTAAACAAACTACATAAAACACCTGGCAAGCCAAATGGCTACATGTTGCAAAAAAATTTAAGCATTAAACTATCTCAGAATTTTGGAAAAATTGCATGGTGGGATGGTGGTGGTATGTACATTGAAGGGATGGACATACCTATTAAAAGTTGTTTGAGATGCTATTAAAGCCTTGGTAAACTCATACAGAACCACTCATACAGTGCCTTCTGTAAAAATGTACCAGTTTATACTCCATTAGTAATTTATAACTTTGCATAAAGGACCTTAAAAGTTCTTACCCTTCAACACAGTAGTTCTAGTTCTAACGGCAGCAGGTAAGGGCATTGGAAGACACCAAGAGAATTATTTTTAAGCAGAGATGTTTGTTGCATCGTTTGAATAGTAGACAAAATGGAGAAGGACAAACAAAATACCCAAGATTGGGAGATACTTTTAAATTATAGTACGTTATTATAATATGTTACAGTACAGATAAGAAACATATTTTATAAAGGATCTACACAGGGATTGATTTTTATATCTTTATATTAAAAAATATGAGTTAAGGTTTAACCCAATATCAGTTATGTCAAAATGTCATTAACTGTATGGTTGACTTAGAGAGGAAATAAAGAGAAATATTATTTTATACTAAGCATATATGAGTGATGTGGGAAAGACAATAGAATGAATAGTTTTTCCTAGCCACAAAATCATTTCCTGTTTTTAATGGCCATTTTTTGCACCCTCATATTTAAAAGTAACATTGAGAACATTAATTTTAGTAGTTTTTTGAGAGCAAAAGGGTCATTAGGTGTCTGTTTCTTATTGGTTAGTACAAGAAGACTCCAGTCAGAACACATTTTAATCCACAGCAGAAAGGAACCTTTAAAGCGAGTTGTGACTTAAAACTTAGTATTGAAGGAAAAATGCTAAAACAAGAAGATTTGAAGGAATGGTATATATATAGCTAATTTAGCACATTTTATAATAAAATGCACATATATTCTTAGATTTATAAATTTAATTTTACTGAGAACTTTTTAAAATCCCCGAATCTATATGAAAAAAAAAAAACTTAACTGTCAAGGTCCTGTAATGGAGAATTTTTGTTACTTTAAAACAGAAAAGAACAGTCGACTCTGGTTCTTTCAGTACAGATTATTGTGAAGGTGACTTGTTAGCATGAACTACCAGTATAAAAATATGGTTTTATAATATATTTACTTTTATGTAGCAAAGTTACTCCCAGTTAAAAGTACTTAAATGTTTTAAAATTTGAGGTAAGATAATTTAAAAGGATTGTGCCAAAAGGCATAAATATAGTAAGCTATTAACAGTTGTTAAGTATAGGTGACAGTTATGTGGGGAGTTCATTATACAATTGTGTATTTGTCTGTATATTTGAACATTTTCATAATAAAAAGTAAAAAAAATAAATAAATAAAACCTAGCATGCTTGGGTAGTCCTGTTAGAAATTGTGAAGGAAAAATCACTTGTGGTGGTATTTTGAATAATGTATGAATCTGGATGAACTTTTTATTTAGGTAGATATTAATATATATAAAGGCTGTGCATTTTTCTAATCCATTATAGGGTTTAAATCAGAAATAGCAAGATGAATTTTGAAGTATTTGTTAAAAATATTATAATTGGCAAAAGTATATGTTTCATGTTTTTATAAAAAATGAAATCCAGGACGGATGTGCCTACCACTTCATTAAACTGGATGGGAAGCCATATGAGAAGTTAGCCATTACCACCTGGTGGTGAGGAAGCCGGCAGCACACAAAGTGTTTTAATGTAGCCTGTAGTTTTGCATCTTGAAACATTTAGTACTTCATCATTTTGTAAGCATATATCCCCTTCTCCCCCTTTATCTTGCTTGGTAATTAGTAGATTTTTCCCCATTTTCTTTGATTCTTATAATTCTTTTTGAAACATCTTATTAGTTGGAGTTTTGACTTCCTTGTTGTCTTCCCTCAGATTTTGTCTTTCTCCTTTATGCTCCAGGCAATTTTCTTATCTTTGGCTTCTGTTGAAATTTTTGTCTTTATTTATTCTTTTCAGTCTTCCTGAACTAAATTCAAGTGTTCTATTTCACTCCCCACTTTACCCCTTTTAAGTCCTGTTTCTTCTGGAGTCAATTTTTCTTTTTCTTTTTTTTTTTTTCCTTTTTCTGAAATAAATTGGTAAACCTTCCTTCAGTCAGAGCTCTGGCATCAATTGGGTCCTTAATGATTGGTGGGATGCAGTGGAGGAGAGATGTCCCTTGGGCTGCAGGCTTTGCTCAGAGTAAGAAAACTTTTCCTTTAGGGTACCAGCTTCCCAAGATTCTGCCCTATTTCTCACTGGATAGTCTATTCTCTTTCTCTAGTGAACAGTTTTCTGATTTTTGCTAAATTTGGCTTTGTCTGCAGAGTGGTGCAGTGGAGGTTATATATACTTGTTGCTTGTGTAGAGCTCCATTTCACCCCCTACTTTGTACTTCCCTTAACTGCTGATAGATACTTGCCCTCCCTTTCTTCACAGAGTTGAAGTGAGGAGCAAGAATTTTTATGTGTGTTGCATAAATTTTAAAGTGTTGTAACAATATGGTGTTGAGAAATCCCCAACAAATAAATTGATATTGTGAGCTTAGAGCATGAACTTGGTTTTCTCCATAGACTTATTATAAATCATGTTCAAGTTACCAGGTCAACCTGTATAAACAGATATTACTCAGTAACATGGCTAAAATGTTTTGCCTTTGCAGCAACAAGGAAATGATTCCATAAAATATTTTTTTCCTCAAGGAAAATATATCAAAGTACTTCTTAAAAAGCTACATAGTGTACAGGATAACGAGCCCTTTGGTATTGGCCAAAGGTAGAGCTCAGTTCAGAGCATGTTTTAAGTCTCTTTTTCCAGAATGATAATTTGGAGTTGGAGTGGGAAAACCCATTTTCCAGAGCCAGTGGAAAAGTGGTCAAAGAGCCACTCACAAAGATAGGCAAAAGATACAAGCTAAAGCACAGCATGAGAACAGAAGGGACCTGGGTTCCTCCTTCTAGCATGCTATTTCTCAGAGTGTAGTCTGCACATCAGTTACTGTATCCTTGAATTGTACCCTAGTATGTTCATTAAAAATGAAAATTTCTATGTCCTGTTCTAGTCTTACTGAGTCAAAACATATAAACACATAATCCTAATTAGTAAATTACTTTAAAATATCTTAAGATCCTGTGACAAGAATTACCTCATTTCTATAAATTGTCAATTATTTCTAGAGTGGATGCAAACAACTATACAATGCTTGTGAGTTTTAGGTGTCAGATGAGATTTGTGGGTGTAAAAATCTAATGTTGGAAGAGAGATTTTATGAATAATCAACGCATGCTTCCAATACATGGGAAAAGTAGGGCTGTAGAGAACAACTTACAACTGAATTAAAATATATTTAAACTTCTTGTACTTTAATAGAAAACACAATTCACACTTAAATATTTTATTTCACATTTTTATACATGGATAAATACCCAGTATGTTAAATTGTATTGCTCGTTGAATTGGTTTTGGGGCAGATTTTGTAATATGGAAATCTTGTCATTAAGAATGTCTGGGGGCCATGATCTCTTAAACTGTTCGCATTTTTAAAAGTTCCCTGTGTGATTCCGTTCTTTTTCCTGGATAGTGCATAATAAAGCCAACATACCGAAACAAATTAGGGGTGCAAGGTAGTTCAGTGGTAGAATTTTCACCTGCCATGCTGGAGAACTGGGTTTAATTCCTGGCCGCCCATGCACTTCCCAAACAAACAAACAAACAAAAACCAAACACACAATAATTCAGCAAATGGTGCTGCAATAAAGGGATACTCACATGGAAAAAGAATGAAATGTGACCCCCACCATACAGCATACAAAAAAAAAGATGAAATAAATTAGATGTTAAGATTTTTGTATATGTGAAAAGATTTATATTTTTATATAGATCAAAATAGCATTCTGTGGGTAATAACTGTTATTTATAAAATAAAATCATTACTCTAAAATCTAAACTTGAAAAAGCTTACTGATAAAGGTATTTTTTGTTTTGTAAACTTGATTTGCAAAATTATTTTACTTTTTAATAAAAGCCTGAAATCTACTCTTATGGTCCAAACACTGAAATCTGTAGTTTTTTTGAAGGTATTTTGAGTGGCATCTTATACATCAGAAAAGAAAACAGCTGACCTGTTTAATGAAAATTAGGTATTTAAGTCCCAGTGATAGATATGAATTTTCAGAGAGAGAGGTTAACAAAAGAAGAACCTTTGGAGGAATTCAAGGAACAGCTGATTTTGAATAGTTTTCCCCCCCTCCCTGGCTTTCATCATTAGAACTTTTATGATTTTTTTCATTACCTTCAGTAATTATGCTTTGTAAAGAGGAGTTCTCACTTAAAAGTTCAGCAATGATGGATCTCTGGTTGAGGTGTCTGGAAGAGACTTAATGTCTGTGTTTCACTACCTTACATGGTAAAAGAGTATTTTGGGCTTTTGTTTGCAAAATAGTCCATGATATTTAGCTTGCCATCCCAGTGATTTATGAATATTAAACTCAAACAATTAACTTTTAAGTCCTAATGGCTTTTAATTAACTTTTTTAGGATATCTGAAGTATACTGTACGACGGTTTTGAAAATTCTGCGTGGACAATGGCTACCCAAGGTTTGTGTCATAAGTGTTTGGGGCTCTGCTTGGTTGTCATTAACCTAGTTAGTGTAGCTGAGTTTCCTGTCTCCTTGCTTTCCTCTCTCCTTGCTTACTTAACAAGCTACCTTTTGCTCAGTTTTCTGCTCACTGCTTGGTGTAATAACAAACAAGCTACCAGCAGAAATCTAGTCTGGATTAATGCCTCTGGAGCTGGATGCAGTAACCATTCTTCCACTGATTCAGTGCGTAACAATTAGGTAGTCTCTAAGGATGTAGAATATTTCATAACTGAGCTAATCCTGGCTATCATTCTATTATTATTAGCTGTCGTTCAGATTTCTCATTATTCCTAAAAATACTTTAATGGACCATATGACAAATTTTTTAAAAATTAAGATAACATATAGTAATGCTTATTCTGTTTCATATTTATAGCTGATTTGATGGAGTTGGACATGGCCATGGAGCCAGACAGAAAGGCAGCTGTTAGTCACTGGCAGCAACAGTCTTACCTGGACTCTGGAATCCATTCTGGTGCCACTACCACGGCTCCTTCTCTGAGTGGTAAAGGCAATCCTGAAGAAGAAGATGTAGATACGACCCAAGTATTGTACGAGTGGGAACAAGGATTTTCTCAGTCCTTCACTCAAGAACAAGTAGCTGGTAAGAATATTATTGCCTTATTCACAGTTCAAATGCAGTTTTGAGAATTAAATATTTTTATAAAAGTAAGTGTGGTGTGATATCTTAAAATGGTGTGGTGAAGAAAAGAGTGCAAATCACTCCATCAAATTTACTATTTAGGATAGCAAACATCAGGTAAATGCTGAACTGTGGATACTGAGTGTTGCACTTACTTTTTCCAGATATTGATGGACAATATGCAATGACTCGAGCTCAGAGGGTACGAGCTGCTATGTTCCCTGAGACATTAGATGAGGGTATGCAGATCCCATCTACACAGTTTGATGCAGCTCATCCCACTAATGTCCAGCGCTTGGCTGAACCATCACAGATGCTGAAACATGCAGTTGTAAATTTGATTAACTACCAAGATGACGCAGAACTTGCCACACGCGCAATCCCTGAACTGACAAAACTGCTGAATGATGAGGACCAGGTAGGAAATAGCATGACTGACTTTTCAGTTTGCTTTGCAGGAAATTTTCAAGGAAGTAGCCTCAAAAAAATCTATCTAATATCAATATTTGAAAACTGATGATGTCTCTTAATTCCTGTATTATAGGTGGTGGTTAATAAGGCTGCAGTTATGGTCCATCAGCTTTCTAAAAAAGAAGCTTCCAGACACGCCATCATGCGTTCTCCTCAGATGGTGTCTGCTATCGTACGCACCATGCAGAATACAAATGATGTGGAAACAGCCCGGTGTACTGCTGGGACCTTGCACAATCTTTCCCATCACCGTGAAGGCTTATTGGCCATCTTTAAGTCTGGAGGCATTCCTGCCCTGGTAAAGATGCTTGGGTAAGATAACATAGTCAGAAGCCTGAAGCTCGAAGTAAAAGAGAGCAACCACAGCATTTCTGATGAGATTTTTTTTCTTCTCAGTTCACCTGTGGATTCTGTATTGTTTTATGCCATTACAACTCTCCACAACCTTTTATTACATCAAGAAGGAGCAAAAATGGCAGTGCGTTTAGCTGGTGGACTGCAGAAAATGGTTGCCTTGCTCAACAAAACAAATGTGAAATTCTTGGCTATTACAACAGATTGCCTCCAGATCTTAGCTTATGGCAATCAAGAAAGCAAGGTAAAAAATAGTCTGCTTTTGGTGTGATTGTCACGGAACATTGGGAATCCGTGATGTCATGACATTCTGTGGACTCTTGGAGATCTTGCAGAATGCCTCACCCTTTAAATTGGTCATCTCTATTCCTTTAAATATTTGAGTGTAAGGCACTGTGCTAGGCAGTAGGGCTGCAACAGGCAAGGTTCTCTTAGTGCTTTTATTCTTGGATGAGAAGGAGACATTGAAATAATGTAATTACTTATTTAATTACATTTAATTCATGTATTAGAAGGATGTAGAAGTGCTATGAAAGCATATAACAAATGACTGGCTCCAGTTTGAGGATTAAGGGAGGCCTCTTAGAAGAAGTGATAGTTGCATTTAACTCTCAGGGATGAGAAGGGATTATTGACTAGTTGAGGATCAGGGAGAGTAAGTGATATCTTTAGAAGTCTTGAAGAGGAAGAAGCATGGTGAGTTTTAGGAATTTAAGAAAGGTTTGAAGTGAGCCTATTTGAGGTAAGCAGGACAGATCCCGTAGGATTATGTAGGGCATGTTAAGGGTTTTAGATCTTTTAGTAAGAGCAGTGAGAAGCAAAGAATTTTCAGCAGAGATATAAAATTTGTATTTAGAAAATTGGGGCAGGGTAGGAAAGTGATGGGACTAAGCAGGGAAGTGATGGACAAGAGTGAATGACTTATTTTAAAGGTGGATATTATAGAGGAAAAGGCCAAAATAGCCAAATGATAAGGAATTGCAAGTGCCCTTTCTGATTCAAATTTTCAGAGAATCAGTTCATGTTGCTTTTCTTTTCCATCTTAAGTGTACAATTCTGTGCCAGTAAGTACGTAGACATTGTGTAACTTTCACTACTATTTCCAGAACATTTTAAACATCATCCCAAATAGAAATTTGTACCCAGTAAGGGTAACTCCTCATTACCCCCTCCTCCTAGCACTTGGTAACCACTATTCTGCTTTCTGTCTCTGTGAATTTGCTTATAGTAAGTATTTCATGTACGAGAAATCATACAGTACATATCCTTCCTTCTGTGTCATACTTTCACTTAACATGTCAACATGATGTCTTTAGGGTTCATCTGGGTTGTAAATATAATTTTCATATTTGGGCATTACTGTTGTATATGAACATAGTTTCTGTTTTTTGTTTTTTTTTTCTTTTGCTATGATCATTGTAGAAAGAAAAGAATTAGGCCAGGGCTGATATATTCTTGATAGGACTGAGATGCCTGGATCTGAATGGAATGTCATAGAATGAGGTGTTAGAAGGACCTGATGTGCTGGTCTGGTATTAGGGTCCAAGAATTTGTTTGAGAAAAGGTTAAAATGGCTGAAATTATTATATAATAAAATAGATTGATATTATGTTTTTTTCTCGGGCTTTTGGTCAGAATTCCTTGGCTAACTATATATACAAATGTCTTTCTAGCTGATCATTCTGGCTAGTGGTGGACCCCAAGCTTTAGTAAATATAATGAGGACCTACACTTACGAGAAACTACTGTGGACCACAAGCAGAGTACTGAAGGTGCTGTCTGTCTGCTCTAGTAATAAGCCGGCTATTGTAGAAGCTGGTAAGTATACATGCCTATTCAAGAGGTTTCACATATATAGTGTTTGCAGTTCTGATTTTGAGGACCTTTCTTAGGAAAGGGTAATGGAATTTCACCTCAGCAGGCTGAAAATAGATAGTCTTATTTAGTTTGGAGCCACTAATCATATTCCAAGTGTAAGTTTTGCTTGTCATCTACATTGGTGCTGTTTAAAGCTAGTTTATGTAGAGTTCCTGTTAACCATCAAAAATATATCGAAAACTTAGCTTGATAAAATTTGTTTTTAATTTTGATTGTGGGCAAATCCCATTATTTGCTTTGCTACCAAACCCATGAATATATAGGTAGAATTGTGTTGTGACAAATTCTATTAGAGTACACTTATGTGTGGTAAGATGATTTCCTTGATTTGTTAGTAGATGCTCATGAGCAGTGTTTGCACTGATATTCTGTACTGCCAGTGAACAAATGGTCTAATATGAAGAGTAATTTTTTCTGTTCTCACTAAGTATTTTTAACGAGACACCTTGTACGTGGTAGTTTATATTGTGTATGTTGTAGTTTATATTGTGTGTGTGGTAGTTCATATTGTGTTCCACTTGTCAGCAGAGGTGAGGAGTAAATAGTCTGCAACAGTGTCTCTTGTTTTTTTTTGTCATGGAGATAGTTACTCTTCAACTACCCAGTATCCTTTCTTCTTTCAATAACTCACCTATCCAATTCTGCCTAGACTCTCAAACAAGCTTTAGATAAGAACTACAAAAGGAAGAACACAAAGGTGTTTAATAGGAGAAAATGTTGGGAATAAAATGTAGGATTGATGATACATATTTTTTCCATGTGTTGACTAATTTTACCTGAGATTTTTAGAAAAAAAATTGATTGTGAAGTAATTTCAAACCTTTCAGTTGCAGAAATAATACAAAACCAACACAAAGAGCCCCAGTGCTTGAATATTTATAGGGAAGAGGAGGATTATTATGATTGCCTAGGGATGCTGCTCACAGTGGGACAGTAGGCTTGGGGATAGAGAAGTATATCTGGGTTCATATAGATCGGAGTGATGGTAATGCTGCCAGTTATTCCAGAATTAATCTGGAATGCTTGCTAAAAATACAGATTCTTGAGTAACATTTTAGATTGTTTAATTCGGATCACTGGAGTGTACATTTTTGTATCAGGATAATTTTAACAGCTATTTGCGGTGACAAAGTTTAGTATAGGTAGTTGAACATACAGGCCTCAGAATCTTCATTTTAAGAAGTCTCCAGTTATTCTTTTGTTCATTTGTTTATTCTAAACATAATTTAGCATCTAATGTGTTTCAAGCACTGTAATAGGCACATAATATATACACTGGATAACAAAACAGATATGATACCTGTGCTTATTCTTCCTGTCTGGTAAGGGTGACAAAAATATGCAAAAAGTGTGGTTACAAATTGGAATGAGTGCTGTGAGAGAAAAGTGGATAGTGATTCAGAATTAATGGGTGGGAGGTTGGCTAATTAATTGGAAAGGAAAAGCTGTTCTCTCTTACAAGGGGATTGTAAATGGAGACCATGGGATGGGACGGAATCTGTCTGCATGAGAAGTGATGATTAAGTGCCTTCCAGCAGAGAAAAGAAACATCATGTGTATGTCCTGATGGTAGGAGACACATTGTACAGTTGCAGTCACTGAAGAGAAAGTCTGTATGACAAGAAATAGTGAGTGCTGGGTTGAATGGTCCAGAATGAGATTGATTAGCCATATACAGGACTTTTGAGGCCCCAGCGAGAGCGTTCGTATATTCACCTTTGGAACCACAGATGTAGACTGCTTATATGAATATGGAAGGCTATGTGGGATCCAAATTCTAAAGGGTTTTTCAAGGTTATGCTAAAGAATGTGGCCTTTTTCTAGATAATGAGAAGCTATCAGTGGTAGTTGAACAGTGGCATGACTCACAGTATTGTATTTCGAATATTAATACTAGCATTGTATAGATTAATAGTTTGAATGACCAGAGGCAACAGACCAGGACTGAGAGGGGTTATGCATTTTTAGAATGAAATAGTTGTGTCAGAAATAGACAGCAGAACATGAATGTTTGAAACTTCTGGAAGAATCCATAGAACGCAGTGATTTAGGGGCTAAAGGTCCATCTCTAAATGGTTGAGGATTTGTGGAGAGGAAAACATTGGTACCTTGAAAATGAATAGAACTATTAGAAGGGAGTGTTAATTTTTGCAACAAGATCATTTAAATAGCTGACCTATTTGAAGTGACTTAAAGATCAGTATGGAATTAAAAATCTATGGTAGTGGAATGCCAAGAAACTGGGGCTAGAGATTTGGGAGTTGCTCTTTTAATATAAACAGCAGGGAAGAGGGGAAATGGGTTGAGTGCTCATCTTTATTTGACTTTTACCTAAGACCTGTTTAAAGGAAAAATATATACGGGTTTTGTTGTAACTTTTGAAATCTTGACAGGCCACTCTGTGGGGCATCTGGGGTTAAGATCCACTTTCTTAGAATTAATAGTTAATAGTAGAGGGAGGGAATGATAGAGGGTAGAGGGAGTTTTTAGTTATTTAACAGATATTTATTGAGCATCAACCTTGTGCACATGGAGCTAGTTTGAAGAAAACCAGATAGACTTGATCCTTGTCTAGTAGAGGAGGTGGATATAATTATAGTTGTGATAAATGTTATGAAGGAAAAGTATGGGTGTCATGAGATTAATAGTAAGTAAACCTAACCTCTTTGAGGAAATAAATCAGACCTGAAGGATAAATAAGGAGACAAGGGAAAGTTTCTCATTGCATTCAGAAGTAATATGAATCAGAGAGAGATGGGTAAAGTTAAGCCAGTAATGGAAAATTGGGCTTTCATTTATGCTCTCTGTGAGAGTGAACATCCCTCATTAAGGGTCCCCAATGATGGAAGCTTGTAAACTTTTGGAGTAGTTGTCTTAGAGTCAGTAACTTTCCTACAATCTCTGGCAGTGCTTTCTTTCTGGACTGTTGTTACCCCAGGAATCTACATAGCTCCTTCAGGTCTTTGCTCCGATGTCACCCTCACACTGCAGAGTCCTAATTACCCTGCTTAAAATTGTAGGACCCCCCCCCCTTTTTTCTGTATTGTTTTTCTCCATAGCACTTAAACCACCTGACATACTATAATTTTGCTTTATCAGTTGTGTCTTGTTATTGTCTGTCTATTCCAGCTAGAATATAAGCTCCATGAGGGCTAGGGATAGTTCATTATTTTCCTCATTGGTTTATGATAAACATTTCTTTAAATGATTGAATGGATGAAAGTAAATAAGTAGGATATTATCTTCTAGGGAGTAGTGAAGATGAATGAAGACTTTTTCCACATAGGGGAGGAACAATGGATATTTGACAGAAATTGTCTTTGGGAGGTGAGCTGGGAAAGAAAGGGTAATTGAGGAAGATCTTAGAAAATGAGAGGCAATAAAGTACCTCGGTTGGAGTGATAAGCTTTGGGAATAGAGCAACACTTTCTAAGACTAGAGAGGCTATTTAGGGTCGCTAGTCAGGAATTTCTAGATAATAGTCATTGCTTTAGATCCTTTTTGAATTTTCTAGGTGGAATGCAAGCTCTAGGACTTCACCTAACAGATCCAAGTCAACGTCTTGTTCAGAATTGTCTTTGGACTCTTAGAAATCTTTCAGATGCTGCCACTAAACAGGTAAACGCTGAAGTAGTAAATCTGTGTCCTGGTGATAGTCAAGTTAAATATAAACTAAGCATGTGTTTTTATCTTCATAGGAAGGAATGGAAGGTCTTCTTGGGACTCTTGTTCAGCTTCTGGGTTCAGATGATATAAATGTGGTCACCTGTGCAGCTGGAATCCTTTCTAACCTCACTTGCAATAATTACAAAAACAAGATGATGGTGTGCCAAGTGGGTGGAATTGAAGCTCTCGTGCGTACTGTCCTTCGTGCTGGCGATAGGGAAGACATCACTGAGCCTGCTATCTGTGCTCTTCGTCATCTGACTAGTCGACACCAGGAAGCAGAGATGGCCCAGAATGCTGTTCGCCTTCACTATGGATTACCGGTTGTGGTTAAACTCCTACATCCTCCATCCCATTGGCCTCTGATAAAGGTAAATTATCAACCAAAGTACAGTGGTGCAGAACTGAAAGTGAATCACCTCTAAGTCTAACTATTGAATGGCTTTCTAGGCACAGGGATTGGTAGTTATATTCCTTACTTCTGTATCTGTATGGGTTGGGGTTAAGGTTCTAAAAGTGCTTGTATAGTCCATGCTACTTTTATTTGATACCAATAGATTTAGTGTGGTGGGAATTTGAGGCTAAGAAAATGTTTTAGGTTGTATGCCAATTTATTCTTTACTCTTCCTTGTCTGCAGGCTACTGTTGGATTGATTCGAAACCTTGCCCTTTGTCCTGCAAATCACGCACCTTTGCGTGAACAGGGTGCCATTCCACGATTAGTTCAGTTGCTGGTTCGTGCACATCAGGACACTCAGCGCCGTACATCCATGGGTGGAACACAGCAGCAGTTTGTGGTAGGTAAATCTTACGAGTGACACCTGCCTTTTTAAAAGAAATGCATAGATCTAGAGATTTCTTAACTTCTTTGATCTTAGGCTTTTTCCATATACCCCTTTCTTGAAGAGCTGCTTATGACTAACCAAACTGATGTATGTAGTTTCTGTGTCTGCAGAGAAGATAAGCAATAACATGGTCCCTAGTGATGAGGTTCAGGTCCCTGGACATGTCTTTTACATCATCAGTCTTCCAAAAGGAGTGTGGGATGTGATTTACTACTATGTGGTTAGGCACTTCATGTAGTACTCTCATGTAATCCATGCAGAGGTTAATTTCTTTAGGAAGCAGCAGAGCCATAATTTGAGCTCAAATCTGTCTGATTTCAGAGCCATCCATCTCCCACTACAACACATTTTGTCTGTATTTAACATTCCTTTTGACTATCTCTTCCTAGAAAGATTTAAACTATTTTCACAAACCTAAAAATTTCAAAAATAAGTAGTAGAGATTCTAGAATCTTTACCTGGTGATATTCTCAGTCTAACCATTTGATGTTAAGTTTGTAATCTTGAAATGAACCTTATTACAAGTTCATAAAAATAATTCTGATTCCTGAAAATTTATTTTACGACTCAGACCTTCAAAGAGTTCCCTCTTATTAAATTAGGTTTAGAAACAAGGATGGATTCCACCAGAAGAGATTTTGGAAATTCCCTGTTGCTAGTTTTAAAGTATACATTCATATTAGGTGGCTTTGGCTTTTTCCATTTGTTGCTTTTGAAACTGGCCTGACTCCATGGAATAGCCTAATAGAATGCAAAAGTCACCTTTTATTTTACTCTGGGAAGAAAATAGTTTTGTGTCCTCACAAAAATCAAGTTATTTTTAAAAACTGCTAAAAATAGCAGAATTTGTAACTTTTAAAACTTAGAAACCCAGAAATAGGGGAAGCAGATGGTACTGACACCTTGCAAAAGAAAAGCTAACTTCCTTCGCCTATATGGGCTATCTAAGTTGAGTAGTCATGGAAGCACATTTTTAAAAGAGGTAAGGGAGTGGTTTTTCTGCTGGAATTCTCAGAAGAATTTTATTTTAGCAATTAATGATAAAACTTTACCAAGTTTTCACTGAATACATGTAGATACACAAAAATAGAGGGGGCGATGAAAAGAAGGCATTGATATGGTCTGAGCATTACTGTTTTGTCTATCTTCTCTTTTAAATTCCTTTTACTCACTATGGCTGGTGTCCTTACTGTAAGAGACTTCTTTGGAAGTTTGTAGTCTTCAGAGAGGTAAATGTCTTATTTGTTAACTATGTTTCCTTTGGCAGGAGGGGGTCCGCATGGAAGAAATAGTTGAAGGTTGTACTGGAGCACTTCACATCCTGGCTCGGGATGTTCACAACCGAATTGTAATCAGAGGACTAAATACCATTCCACTGTTTGTGCAGGTATTTTTTTTTAAAAAATCTAAGAGCTCTAGATTTTGTTAATAAAATTTCAGTATTTTAATGCTCAGCAAAATTCAGAAAACTGGGGACCAAAAATAGGAACCTGAACATTTAATTTTTCATCTTACTACTATTACCATTACTTTATTAAAAAAACATCCTGCCTATGCGCTCTGCCAAAATATGAAACCTAGAATTTCAGTGTGGTGTTTTTTTAGTGGAATACATGTACTTTTATTAAAATTCCCTCCATATTTATTAGAATAGAGGGAGAAATCTTGGACCTAGAGCCTAAAAATAAACTGAAGAATATAATACCACTTTTAGAAGTGCCTAGCATTGGAGAAGGAGTATTGCCGGCCTGGGTGTTGAGAGACAGCTCCCCAACCAACATCAGGTTTTCCAAACATCAGATTAAAATTCTCCCTCAAGAAAGGGTTCATAGCTTTAAAATATTTTGGAAAATCAATGCTCTGAGATATATACAGTAGGATATAAACGCAGACAATGTAATTTATTACCAACTGTATGATTGCTAGTCACATTCTAAATCGGTGCTGTTTACACTACAATGGGATGCCTGCTGTGTTTTAACTTTAGGTTTAATTAGGTTTTGTTTGCCTGTGTTTTCTCCTTAGCTGCTTTATTCTCCCATTGAAAATATCCAAAGAGTAGCTGCAGGGGTCCTCTGTGAACTTGCTCAGGACAAGGAGGCTGCAGAAGCTATTGAAGCTGAGGGAGCCACAGCTCCTCTGACAGAGTTACTTCATTCTAGGAATGAAGGTGTGGGTAAGTAGAAATGGAACCAAAGCTTTGTGTGGGTGTGTACGGCAAAGCCTCAGCCTCTCCTCAAAGGCCTCCCCTACCCACCTTTCTCTCCCAGCAACATATGCTGCTGCTGTTTTGTTCCGAATGTCTGAGGACAAGCCACAAGATTATAAGAAACGGCTTTCGGTTGAGCTGACCAGTTCTCTCTTCAGAACAGAACCAATGGCTTGGAATGAGGTAAGGAGCTTGTGCATCTTTATTTGGTAGTTTGCTGGAGAAGAAAGGCATTTTTTGTTGCTATTTCCTCACAAAACACTCAGTACATATATGTTTGCACTGATGACATACTTGTCTTGAAGATTCATTCTTCTTCCACTATCTAGCAAACTGCTGTGAGGAAGAACTATAAAATTTGAATAGCCTGTTCAGAACCATTACAAGCAAGTTGTACTTTTTAATATAATTCATAAGGAAGACAAATAAAAATGTTTTCAGATTTGAGATTTATCAAAAGGATGTAAGGAAAAGGGCAGTCTAACAAACACTTGATATGAGTCTTACCTAGCGCTATGAGATCAGTTTATCAATCCTTTACTTTAAATTCTCATCTTCATCTCTTTTTCTACTTGCATTCTGCTATGAATTTGTCCTCACTGAATCCAAAGGGTTATGTACAGAGGTATTCATTGAAACAGTGTTTCTAATAAAATGAAGACCACCTTGCAATTTTATTTAACCAATCCCATAATGGTGAACTATGGCACACAGTCGTACAGTGGATTATATTTGTTGAATGAAGGGCAAGAGATCCTATATATTTGTTAGGTGAGGGAATAATGCAAATTGTCAAATGCTGAGTAATATGTTGGTTGAGTTTTAATAGGCATCCTGTTAACATGTCCGTACTTGAGCACTGAACTTTTCCCACCCACCTCCTTCACCAAATCTGTTCCTTTCACAGTCTTCTCAGTTAATGGCAACTTTGCCCTTACAGTTGGTCAGGCTAAAAAATCTTGGAGCCATCCTTGGTTGCTCTTTCTTTCAAATAAACAATCCCATTTGTCAGCAACTCCTGTTGGCTCTACCTAAAATCTGACCAACTTCTCCCTACCTCTACTATCCATCTTGTTCAAATCACCATTATCTTGTTTAACTGATCATCTTTCTATATTTTCTCTCCACTCCCATGTTCCTTACCCTTTTACCACCCCACCAAGTCTGTTCTCAACATAGCTGCCACAGTGATTCTGTTAAGTGTAAACCAGACTATGCCTCTCTTGTACTCTAAACCCTTCAGTTCTTTACAGTGAATAAGTTTAGTTTTATGAACCTTACTTCTTTCTTCCTATCTTTGTATCCATCATTGGCTGGGGGATCTTGAGGACCAGTGCACGAAAGGAGATGATAGTTAACTTCCTAAGTGTCCTTGCAGGCCCCTCACTTTTCACCTCACCTCCTCCTCCTTTCTCATTCACTCTGCTCCAGCCACACAGTTTCTCTTCTGATACACATTATCTCATGAGAATGTCGACTGTGTGGGGTAGGGTTGGGGGGTTGTGCTTTTGTCTGATTTACTGTTTTATTTGGCATACAGTACTTAATGTATATTTGCTGAAAGAATACATTAGTGATAATGTGCAAAGAACATACTTCTCTAGATGTCAGTAGTCAGTTTTGAGGAGGTTTCAGACGACTTCCATTTTCTAAGTATTTCTGTAATGGTTGAGTTCCTTGCTCCTTTTGTAATCTGAAAGTCAATGTTTAAAGGATATTAGAGAGTATACTTTGAGAATTTTCATTTTGCTTTGTACCCATTTCTTTAGACTGCTGATCTTGGACTTGATATTGGTGCCCAGGGGGAACCCCTTGGATATCGTCAAGATGGTATGTTTCTCATATTTCTCAGTGAACTTCAGATCAAGCTAAAGTTCCAAAGTTTTATCCAAAGAGCCTGTCTGCTTATCTGGGAAACCAGTACTGAAAGGATGCTACTTTCGACTACAATTAAAGGCAGTTCTTTAATTCCAGAGTCAGCAACAGTATCTTTAATGTAACAGGAAATTCAGAGTCACACACTTAGCAAGTAATAGGCTCACACCAGCAAATATATGTTACAACTGCTGGGCCATTGTAGTGTAGGATGTTACAAGTAGCCTGGCTTTTTATTCTCTTTTTGGCCACAGAAGCGGTAATACCTATGACTACATTCTACCCAAGAAGTGGGAATATGGGAAACTTTTGTCCCAAGCTGAAATCTGGGGTCGGATTTATTTACATGGTGGTACTATTGTATTGTTTTCTGAAAAGTTGATTCAAATCTGGGTAATAGAGATGGAGGATGGCTTAGGCCATTAATAGCTAGCTATACCCGTTCACTTTAAATTTTATAATCTAATCTGGCTTCTTTTAGTAAATACCTTAAAGCTCAATGGCATCTTAACTAGACAGATATAATTGTCAACCCTTAAGATAGGTTAAGATTTTTTTTGGAAATAGTGTCTTGAGTAGTCTCAGTACTATTGTGGGTATCAGCTGGGCTTTCCACCAGATAGATTACATCTACAGGCTCCACTTGTTATTGCCTTGATCTTCTGCACATCATTTCTTGATGCCTAGGTGGTCAGACATGCAGTAGATTGATTGCTACTGCTGCTCCTTCTCTTCAGCAATCCTGTATCTCTACCAGGGCAAATCCAAAACGTTCAGAGGTAGACTAGAACCTGCTCTTCTGCCTCTGATGGAAACGTGTTTTGTCTTAGTGCCAGCCTCACATAGCCAGGCCACCCACGAAACTAGAGTTGTTATTTGGCTGAAGAAAGCTAGAAGTTGAATAGGCTAGAAAGTAATACTTTCCAACAAGTTTGCTATCCTTGGATGCCTCTAACTTCAGCATTAACTTGTATCTGTTTCTCTCGCCCTTCCTTGCCCACTTTGTTGCCATCTCTGCCTGGCTTTTCTAGATCCCAGCTATCGTTCCTTCCATTCTGCTGGATATGGACAGGATGCCTTGGGTATGGACCCCATGATGGAGCATGAGATGGGTGGCCATCATCCTGGCACTGACTATCCAGTTGATGGGCTGCCAGATCTGGGGCATGCCCAGGACCTCATGGATGGGCTGCCTCCAGGTGACAGCAATCAGCTGGCCTGGTTTGATACTGACCTGTAAATCATCCTTTAGGTAAGAAGTTTAAAAAGCCAGCTTGGGTAAAAATACTTTTACTCTGCCTACAGAACTTCAGAAAGACTTGGTTGATAGGGTGGGAGTGGTTTAGGCCTATTTGTAAATCTGCCACAAAAACAGATACACACTTTGACAGGAGATTTCTTGGAGCATTTGAATGTTCTCAGATCTCTGAATGTTACATGGTCATGTGTGGAAGCTATTAACGTTAATGTTTTTTGCCACAGCTTTTGCAACTTAATACTCAAATGAGTAACATTTGCTGTTTTAAACATTAATAGCAGCCTTTCTCTCTTTTATACAGCTGTATTGTCTGAACTTGCATTGTGATTGGCCTGTAGAGTTGCTGAGAGGGCTCGAGGGGTGGGCTGGTATCTCAGAAAGTGCCTGACACACTAACCAAGCTGAGTTTCCTATGGGAACAATTGAAGTAAACTTTTTGTTCTGGTCCTTTTTGGTCGAGGAGTAACAATACAAATGGATTTTGGGAGTGACTCAAGAAGTGAAGAATGCACAAGAATGGATCACAAGATGGAATTTATCAAACCTTAGCCTTGCTTGTTAAATTTTTTTTTTTAATATCTGTAATGGTACTGACTTTGCTTGCTTTGAAGTAGCTTTTTTTTTTGCAGTAACTTAGTTTTTTAAGTCTCTTGTAGTGTTAAGTTATAGTGAATACTGCTACAGCAATTTCTAATTTTTAAGAATTGAGTAATGGTATAGAACACTAATTCATAATCACTCTAATTGTAATCTGAATAAAGTGTAACATTGTGTAGCCTTTTTGTATAAAATAGACAACTAGAAATGGTCCAATTAGTTTCCTTTTTAATATGCTTAAAATAAGCAGGTGGATCTATTTCATGTTTTTGATCAAAAACTTTATTTGGGATATTGTATGGGTAGGGGTCAGTAAGAGGTATTATTTCGAACCTTGTTTTGGACGGTTTACCAGTTGCCTTTTATCCCAAAGTAGTTGTAACCTGCTGTGATACAATGCTTCAAGAGAAAATGCGGTTATAAAAATGGTTCAAAATTAAACTTTTAATTCATTTGATTGTGTCACCTTTTTTCCTTGTCATTATGTGATTTGTGTGAGTAATAAGTTTATTCAAATCAGAGTCATCCTGAGGAAAATACACATAGTGAGTGAAATACAGACACACCTTAGAGATGTGGGCTTAGTTCCAGACAACTGCAATAAAGCAAGGCACTCAAATATTTTGATTTCCTAGTGCATATATAAGTTATGTTTACACTGTACTGTATTAAGCATGCAATAGTACATTGAAAAAACAACGTACTTACCTTAATTTAAGAAATGTTGCTTAAAAATGTTAACCATCATCTGAGCCTTCAGTGAGTTTATCTTTTTTCTGGTAGAGGGGTTTTGACTTCATGCATGTTGGTAGCTGCTGATTGATTGGGCTGTTAGTTGCTGAAGGTTGGGGTGACTGTGGCGATTAAGATAACAGTGAAGTTTGCTGCATTTATTGACCCTTTCATAAAAGACTTCTCTGTAGCACGTGATGCTATTTAAAAGCATTTTCCCCTCAGTAGTACTTCAGAACTGGAGTCAGTCCTTTCAAACACTGCTACTCGTTTATCAACTAAGTTGATGTAATGTTCTAAATCCTTTGTCATTTCAGCAATGTTCATAGCATCTTCACCAGGAGTGGATTCCATCACAAGAAACCACTTTCTTTGCTCATTGATAAGAACTCCTCTTTTCAAGTTTAATCACTAAATTGCAGCAACTCAGTCATATCTTTAGGCTCCACTTTTAATTCTGGTTCTCTCATTATTTCTACCACCCCTGTAGCACTTCCTCAATTAAAAGTTTTGAACCCCTCACAGTCATCCATGAAAGTGGAAATTGACTTCTGCCAAATTCCTGTAAATGTTGATATTTTGACCTCCTCCCATGAATCACAAATGTTCTTAATGGTCTCTAGAATGGTGAATTCTTTCCAGAAAGTTTTCAGTTGACTGTGCCCAGATCCATCTAGGTTTCACTATCTGTGGCTGCTATATACCCTTATGCAGTGTTTCTTAAATAAGACTTGGAAGTCAAAATAACTTCTTGATCCGTGAGCTGAAGAATGGATATTGTGTTAGCAGGCATGAAAACAACAGGAATCTTGTTGTACATCTCCGCCAGAACTCTTGGGTGACCAGGTGCAATGTCAATGAGCAGAAGTTTTGAAAGGCTTCTTTTTTTCCTGAGCAGTATGTCTCAGTAGCGGGCTTTAAATTATTCATTAAACTGTATTGTAAACAGATGTGCTTTATCCAGGCTTTGTTGTTTCATATCTAGAATAGAGACAGCATAATTCTTAAGGGCTGTAGGATTTTGGGGATGGTAAATGAGCACTGGCTTCAATTTAAAGTCACCAGGTATGAAAGGCAGCCTATCTTTCGAAGCTTTGAGGCCAGGCAGGTTTTCTTCACTTTAGCTGTGAAAGTCTTAGGTGGCATCTTCTTTCAGTAAAAGGCTGTTTCATCTACATTGAGAATCTGTTATTTGGTGTAGCCACCTTCAATCAAATTATCTTAGCTAGATCTTACTGATAATTTGCTGCAGCTTCTACACTGACCTTGCATTTTAATATTACAGAGATGGCTTCTTTCCTTAAATCTCATAAATGAACCTCTGCTAGCTTCAACGTCCTTAGCTCTTTGACCTTTCTCAGCCTTCATAGAATTGAAGAGAGTTAACTTGTTCTGGATTAGGCTGTGGTTTAAGAGAATGTTGTGACTGGTTTGATCTTCTATCCAGACAAATCTTTCTCCTTATCAGCAATAAGGGGGTTAGCAGCAGTAAGGGGGTTAGGCTTTATCATTCATGTGTTCACTAGAGTAGCACTTTCCTTTGCATTCATAACTTGGCTGTCTGGAACAAGAGGCCAAGCTTTCAGCCACTCTTGGCTTTTGACATGCTCTCCTCACTATGCTTAATCATTTCCAGCTTTTGATTTAAAGTAAGAGATATGCAACTCTTCCTTTCACTTGAATACTTAAGATACCATTATTGGGTTAATAATTGGCCTAATTTCATTATTGTGTCTCGGAATAGGGAGCCTTGAGGAGAGGGTGAGAGAGAGACTGGGGCATGGCTGGTTGGTTGGTAGAGCAACCAGAACACAACATTTATCAAATAAATCCACCATCTTACATGGGTATAATTCATGGTGCTCCAAAACAATTACAATAGTAATATCAAAGATCACTGATCACCATGACAGAACAATTTAACTAGTTTTAAATATTGCAAGAATTACCAAAGTGTGACACAAAAACGTCGGAAATATAGAGTAAGCACATGCTATGGGGAAAATAGTGCTGATAGACTTACTTGATGCAGGGTTGCCACACCTTCAATTTGTAATCTTGACCAAGTGATCAGAGACCTCTAGATACTCGCTTTGTCCTACATTGACTTAAACATGTTAGAGTAAAACTGAAATCCAAATCGACATCCCCATCCAGTTCTTCAGAAGGTTTCCATCCATTAAAATAATGAAGAATTAACTACTTAGATTTGGACTTAAAGCACCTTTACAAGTATGACTCATTTGGGTCAGGGAATTCCTTTAACTTCACTTTGAACTGATAATTGGGAGGTTTAAGTGACCATGTTTATTTGAATATAATGAGAAAATTAGAATGGGCCTTCTTCCCTGTTATCTGTCAGAGGATTCTGACATCCTAGTAGTAGGTCTGACAGCTTGGTTCAGCCATAGGATAGAGTCAGGAGACCTGTTAAGACTTGTGTTTTGGTTTTAGAAAGATTAAAGGTGTTTTGTGCATAGCAAGAGTTTATTCTGATTAATTGTGTTTTTATTAAGATAGCAACTGTTGGATAAACATACATTCAGTTCCTTTTTGAAAATCAGCTCCATCTGGGGAGGTACTTTAGTAAAGGCCTTTCATTAAAAAAAAGTTCTTCAGTGGTCTAAAATGCTATTGGGATTGGAGAAAAAACATTTGCATATCTTATGAGGTGGCTAGATTTCAGGTTCTGCATCTAGTGCATGACAAACAAAACCAGCAAGTATCGCAAGACACTAGAGCAACTGGTAGGTTAACTCAGTGTGAGGATCTTTAGTGAGTTCAGCTTTTTAAACACAGCGTATTTCATTTAAAGAACTTTTTAAAACCAGGAATCATGCTCAGAGCTTTGACTAAAATCATTACATGTTTTACATTGCATTAAAAAACATAATATGAAAGAAATCTGATTCAGGAAGGTGATTGTGAAATGTACTTAAAAGTACAAAAGTCCAAGAATAGCCAAGAGACTTATGGAAGAATGAGAGAAGATGTGCTCTACTGGATGTCAAGACCTAACTATAAAAAGCTGGTTTAGTTAACACGGTTACTGACACGGATAGAAACATAGATCAGTGTGATAGAATAAGACCCAGGCATATTTAGACACTTTGGAGGTAACATTGCAGGTCAATGGGAAAAGGAGAAACCTGGCACTAAAGGTGTGGAATATTTAGATAATATGGCTCATATGCTTCACTGTTCTTTCCATCAGAGGTTTTGGATTGCTTGGGTGACAAAAGGAACCTACAATGAAGAAGTTGCTAAGGGAAAAAATCAGCAGCTTCCCCTTGGGCAGAGCTCTGATCTGTATTAAACTTGTTTGTATTTTCCATATACATGAAGGCCCCACAGGGGCCCTGATCTGATGGTCACCTGAGGATGAGGAAGAGGATTCTATTCTATATGCAGTTGGAGCTGGATTCATTTCTCTGGGAACCTCTATCTGGGGGTTATGACTTGGTTAAATAACATGTCATCCACTTAATAGATGGAACCAACTTTGCATGGATTGGTGGGGGTGGAGGGAGAGGCATCATATCACAACTTTTTCAGAACTGTCTGAAGAAAATACTGAAAGGACTTATGGGTATTTCGGTGATGAAGTTATTTAGCAGATACTGCCTCCCAATTTAACCAGGGCTTTTCAAACCACACACACACACCAACTCTAAATATAACTCAAAAGTTCAATAAAACAATACCTGTGTGTGGGTCTTAGAATAATCTCCACTCTACTCCATTACTTTAAAAATCCTAAACAAACATCCCAGTTGATTTCTTAATCATGCCCCAAATTTTAAAAACACAATTCTACACTAAAGGTTGACAAACTGGGCCAGATAAATGGGCCAGATTCAACCTGCTGCCTGAAATACAGTTGGAACACAGTCATGCTCATTCATTTATTGCTGTACTTCAGTGGTAGAATTGAGTAGTTGTGACCGAGATTGACCTGTAAAGCCTAAAATATTTGATCCCTTACCAAAAGTTTGCCAACTTCTGCCTGACTGATACCTGTAGTGACCTTTTAGCCTCAATTTGGCAAAGTCCAGACATCCTATAGGATCAAGACTTAGCCTTTCGGATTTTTAGAAAGGTCCTGGGTCCTTAGTGAAAAGCTTTCATATGGCTTGGAGGAATTGTCAGTGTCATCAACAAATTATGACATTTACTCCTTCAGAGAAGGCAAGAGTGAGTGCTTCTGCAGCAGAGCTGCCAGAAGAGGAAGGTAACTTAACCTGATCCTCTGGGCTAGGACCAAGTGAGGTAGTTGTGCCTTAGTCTTATGGGGTAGAATAAATAATGACTTACAGTTTTTAATTTGGTGATGTTTTTCACATTTATTCATGGGGTGGGGGGTGGGGGGGTGGAGAAAAGTAGCACATGCCGAGAAAAGAAATGCTGAGCCATTTTTAACTGAGCTCCATAGTTACTTACCTCATTGTAACCCATGAATCACATCTTCATCTAACCTCTTAACAGAGATATGACTTGAAAATGTTTGTTGAATATAATAATTGAATAAATTCACACAATAAATCTATGGACCAGTCTTAGATGTGGATATCAATGAAAAATATTAACAAATAGAGTTCAGCAATACATTAAAACAATGATTCACTATCACCAAGAGGTATATACCAGGGGTGCAAAGATGGTTCAATGTCCTAAAATCTCCCTATGTAATTTACTATATGAGAAGGTGAAAAAAGAAAACATCTTAACTGAAAAAATTATCTTAAACTACTTAAAACAGGAATAGTTGGGTACTTTCTTAAATTGGTAAACTAAGCCTAAAGTTTAGTATATATATATTGATGAAAGACTAGACGCATGTTCATTCAAGTAAAAAATAAGTTCACTATAACCTTTGTTATTTAAAATCATTCTGAAGAAGTTCTGTTTGTAGCCATAGTGAGTAACTAGTACCAGATTTGCTCCTCCCATCTCTAATAACTGTTAAACTGTGCAAAATGTTTTCAGGCTTAAACATCAGGCAGTGCAGAACTCTTGATCCTTCAGAGAAAAGAAACAAGGGAGTTGAACCTCATGTTGTCCCAGCTGTATGCCTAGGTACACTTACCCAACCTTGGCACAGGGAGATTGAGCCCAAGCAGAAGACGATGGTACTGCTAAGCTGAATGAAGTCCAAGTTAAGGGATGCTGAAACAGCTAGAATGTCTGGGCAGGATATCCCAGAGGGAGGGGAACTGCACAGAGAAGAAACCAGAAATCTGCATGTGCAAATTTCCTTATTATCCAGCATGCTTCTACAAATTAAGAACCAAAAACTCAGTAGAAGAGAAGGAGTAACTTAGACCGTTTGGAGAAATTTAAATTCAGATGACTCTTAAAGACATGAAAAAAGACACGCAACCTCATAATGTAAAGAATGCAAGTTTAAATTACAAAGAAACACCATTTTTCTCCCATTAGCTTGGCAAAGATTAGACTTGAAGAAACACTGCTATTCAAGGTGTAATAAACCAGCACTGCTGTATGTCTTTGTTGGGAGTATAGGACTGTTACAGCCTTTTGAAGGGCCACAACTAAAACTGCTTAAGTTCTTTGTGGGGCCCAGCCTAAGGCAAGGACAACTGGAAACCCACATACCATTTGTCCACATATTTAAAAGATAAATATCAACTATTAACTATCTTGATAATGTCAAAATTGAAAAAATATATAAAGCTATAGCTTTTCTAATGACTGAAAGCAAAATACGAAGGATGAGTGAAATTTTCATTATTCATGTCTGGTTATTCTGATGCACTAATGATATTTAAATGGGTAATAAAATAAGAATTCACTTACTTTATATTCCATAACATTTTTCTTGCTTTCATTTTAACAATGACTAATTATGTTGTCATAATCAAGATTTTCATGTATTTTGTGTCCTGTTGATGATAATCTACAGATTAAAAATGAAATGTAATTGTGTACTTAGTGTACAAAATCTGAATATATTTTTATTGGAACTATAAAGTGTAAAAAATTAAAAATTTAAAATTATTTTCCATGTATTCCACAGTTATTTTTCTTCTAAAATATTCAAAATATCCATTAAAATTAAAAGGCAGAACATAAATTATAGTTAACATAAAATTTTAAGGGAAAATCTAAAATTTTTCTGTATTTTTTCTGAAAAACCACTAAATCTTAAAACATTTTCATAAAAATAAAGTCATTTATAATTCTAGCATTTAATATCCACCTATTTGCCAATATAAAGAATTGGTGTTGTGCCTCACACATACTGCATCTTGCATCTGTATATTTAAATTCAATAGCAATATGAGTTAGTTACAAAATATTCCTCAATCACTGTGTGTAACTATTGTGGAGTCACACTAATTAATGCACTACAAATTAGAACACAAAGGCAAAAAAAAAATGGGTACTTAGCACTACAGGAAAATTATAGCTTATGCAAGAACATTTTACATTCATGCCATGTAAGAGAAAGGATTTGCAAGTTAATAAGCTTGTCATTTCTCTTTCCTGACTTGCTGTGGCTCAAATCCTGTTCTAGTGTGGACGCTAATGAGTCAGCAGTAGCACACAGTATTTGGATGCAGCTCCCTTTTGTTTCAAGGACATGGGTAAGAGATGGGTAAGTGTTTCCCTGAGACCTCAAAGATGTGTTCACAATCTGTGGAGCTTTAGGTTTGCAGATGTACCTTGCCAGTGCTCTCCTCCAGACCATAAGTGACAAGAGGCACCCATGTGTTCTCTGATGAATTCATTTTCGTATAGGTTTGGGATCCTCTAATGAGGGGTTGGTGTTTCCTTGCCTACAAACTTAACTATTTAGCCTTTTTATAGAACTTTGCTAGTCCCTATTAAAATATGGATTCCAGATCAGGGCTCTTCTTGCTGTATCAAAGGGTGGTACTGACCTTTGACAAAGTTCTCAGTTTATCCAGGGTATACTTACCCAAGAAGCATACACAAAGATATTCACTGCAGCACTGTTGGTAAGAGCAACCCAAATATCAATCAGCAAGGGACTAGTTAAATTGTGGTGTATCTGCTCTGCAATTTATATTTGCTGTGTTCTGATATAAAATAAGCAATAGCAAGTCACAAGGAGCAAAGCAGAGCTTATGGCTGCTACCATTTGGGTTATTAAAAAAAAAAAGTGGGGTAAGGATCTTTATAGGTAAAAAGGCACATATGCATAGACTGTCCCTAAATGACAGTGTGGTGACACTGAGCACCCTGGGGTGGAAAGATTGGGACAGGGGAGACCCACTTTTTGCTGTCTATCCCATGTGAGGGCTTTGCCATGCTCATGGATTGACTGTTACCTATTCAAAAAAAAAAAAAGAAAACAAATGAATTCATTTGCCCTCCTCTATCACACTGACATTAAGTCCCTTTATCAGGGAGGTCAGAAGTGGGGTTGAAAAGCTCATTCTTTGTCACCTGGTAGAGCCTCACAAAGATTCTTGCTTGCTCCCATACTATCCCCTGAGCCCCACTGAGGCTTAAAGCTGTAGGTGCCAGAGCCTCCTAAGTAGCTCTCCCAAGGGGCCAAGCTTCTTCCTTTGAGCTGTTTATAGCTTTCTCTTCCCTTTCCTTCCCTACCTGTTCCTTCTGTAGGTTTATTTCCTCTTCATTTTTGTATTTTTCTGTTCCCTGTGGAAGGAGGTAAAAGGGATCTTGTTCCAAGTAGAAGCAAGAGAGACCCAGTTCCTCTCATCACTCACTGTGGACAAGAGCCTTAGCCACTCAGAGCCCCCACCTTTCTGAGCTGTCTGAGCTGTAGAACACAGGAATAACCTATCTTCGAAGAAATGTCATAAGAACCTTATGAGGTAATAGGGGAAATGAAAAAAGCCAGACATATGCAGTCATAAGACTGTAAATTCTGTTCCTGCATCCCCACAGCTCTAGCTGCTCTATACGATGGTCAATTCCTCTAAGGACACCTGTGGCCAGAGTCACCCCAAATAGCCCTCCAGAGACAGGAGCAGCTCAGTGGGCAGCTACTCTCTTAGGCTGGAAGTTAAGGCAAGGTCTTGAAGCTTTGGACCTGCTGTTAGTGGAGGGAGAGAGGGTGGCCCTGTTCAGCCACTCCCCTGGTCCTGCTGTCCCCAGCGCTTTTGCCACCTCCTCTGCCTCTCAGTGACTCAAATGAACATCATTCATCCCAGGAGAAGCTCAGCCAATGGGTTGTAGCAACTTAGAAATTACCAGAAGCTGGGGAGTGGGGGTAGGGGAGGGCTGGCAGGAGTCTGGCTTGAGACTCCTCTTGTAATGCCTGAATCTTAGGCTCTAATGGGGAGCCAGGGACCAGCTCGTCTCCTCAGAAGCAGGGCTGGCCTGGGAAGCCAAAGATGAGGGTAAGGGACATGTGAAGGGCCAGGAAGGGTTACTGCCCTTAGCCTTCCCTGTCCAGCCAGCCTGCTGGCATCCCCCACCTCTGAGCTCATCAGGACCAGGGCTCCTGCTTTCCATACGGCACCTTTGTGAGGATTACAAAAAAGGATCCCCTTCAAGAGGATGTGGTCCCATATCAGGGTATGAGGCTTGGCATGTGAAGCAGGTGCCAGGGTTCAGTGCCCTAACCCCCCTAGCTTGGGACCCCCATCTCCTTACCTCTTGCCTACCCCATATATGCCTTTCCTTAAACAGACAACACTTGTGGGGCTCAGGGCTAGGAGTGGTTCAGAGCCGGGAGCGGTCCACTCAACAGTGGTTCCTGGTTTATCTCAAACAGCAAAGATTCCTCCCTGCTCAACTGAAAAGGAAAAAGAAGGAAGAATAATCTTCCATTGTTCTGAAATACCTTCTGGGAGGACTCCAGGCCCAGAACCTCAGGGTAGCTCCCCCAG
Source organism: Tamandua tetradactyla (assembly GCF_023851605.1). Lineage (NCBI taxonomy): Eukaryota > Metazoa > Chordata > Mammalia > Pilosa > Myrmecophagidae > Tamandua > Tamandua tetradactyla. Next base: position 46,050,914 of record NC_135341.1, on the reverse strand, counting down.
GAAGTGAATGAAAGGAGAAGGCAGTCTTCCTAGGATAACAGGAAGACCTGTGCCTATTCCTTAGACTCAGCCAGCAAACCACCAGAGATGAAATCTCTGGGCTTCTGGCTGCCCCACCCCAAAAGCACAGGCCAACGTGGCCAGGCCAGGCCCATATGAGTGCACAGCCTGGCAGGACCCAACAGCAAGTAGGCTATGAGAGGTCAAATAACATAACACAGCCTGTTCCTGGGTGGGGCAACCTTCTTATACCATAATTCACACCTCAAACTCTGAACTCCTCATTGGGGGATACACAAGGGCTTTGAAGTCAGAGAACCCATTTCAACAGAGTTGTGGAGCCTTGGCAAGAGGAGGGTCTGACCCTCAGTTTTCTCATCTATGAAATGAAGCTATGAAAGCCTGCCTAGGGTATGGTAGGGATTAAATAAGGTGATCGACATATAGGTCTTTGATGCGGTTAGGAACAGAGCTGTTATTTTCATCCTAAAACCAGATGGAAGCTGCTGCAAAACACCCAGATCACTGCAGCAGAGTGGGGCTGTTGACGAGATGTGACCATCTTTCCAAGATGCAGCAGACAGGGCCACCTATGCGCCCACATTCCTGCCACTTCTGCCTGTCCCCTTCCCCAGGGTCTCGTCCTCACTGACTCGACCTGCACTGCATGGGACAGATTTCATCTGAGTTGGAGCAGCATTTGTTAGGGGGTGAATCCTCTTTCTCACACAGCATTGGAGCTGGGAGGGGGTGAACTGCCACTGATTTAGTCTGGCCTTTTCATTTTACAGAGGGGGAAACTGGGGCCCCAGGAAAGCCAAAGAATGGCCTCAACTTGCTCAACTGGCTTGGGCTGCCAGGACCCACCCCTGCCTTTTAGTCCACAGCCAAGAGTAGCCCTTCTCAGTACAACAGCCCCCACATCCTTCCACAGTGCCCAACAAATAATTTCATAGTTTTGACTCCGTCATAGGAGGTACTGAGGATATGTGTTTGAGGGAACATGAGCAAGAAGCTGGAAAGGTTTTAGGCTTAAGGGAGGAATGATTCTACCTCAATGCCACCATCCCATCTAGATGGGCAAGCCTTCAAGGAAGCAAGCCTTCCTTGAGCATTTTGTGTTTCTTCAGGCAAACTTAACTACCCGTGCCTGGCAGTGGAGTCTCATGCAGTTCTCTTGAGGACTGTTGGAATCAGTTTGTCCCTGAAAGGGAAAAAAGCCAGACAGGTAAAGTGGGAGGGAGATGAGAGGCTAAAACTAGCTTCCAAGGCTTGCTCTGGCGCTGCAGCTGGCAGCTCAGTCATGCCTGGTCTTGCTGTTTAGACCCTCCCCAGGGAAGAGAGACGCTTACAGAGCCGGCTGGCTGAGGAATGCTTAGCTTCTCATCCAACTCCTTATTAGCACAGGTGGCACATGCTTTAGAGGAGGCCTACCCAGCCCACACAGGGAGGGAAAGAACATTCCTGAGAACAGCTGGCCAACCTGCGGTTCCCAGATGCATCCCACAGGAACCCAGGAAGTACATTCAGAGTCAGTTTTCTAGGGTCTAGCATTAGTGAGAACACTTTAGCCAGAAGGTTCTGGGCTCACATGACAATTTATTAAGTCCAGAAAACAGCACTGGGTGGTGATGCGGGGCAGATGTTTCAGAGCTGGCTCCTCTGTGCAGTGAGGCTTCAGTGCAGCAAAGTGGGCTGGTGCTACCTGCCTTCTTGCCTAATGTTCAACAGCTTGGAGGATTTCCAGGGCCAAGGAAGCCACGGCACTATCAGCAGATGAACTGCAAGAAAAACCAAAAAACCAAAGCCCTTGTTAGACATCTCCGGAAAGAGTGCTTGCTCTCATAAAGGGGCTGGCTTCTTCTGTACCTGAGCATTGATGGCCAGGGTGCTTCCTAGAGCTTCCCCTGTGCGTGGTGACCTTGAGAAGGAGAAGTAGGAACTGCTCAGCCCACAGTCCTATGGATGAAGCCTGAGATCCTGGCCCAGCTCACCATTTGATGTCTGAACCACCTTGGCAAGGAGCACTAGTGCTGAGCTGAAAGGGTGGGTCAGACCACAGCAGCAGACTTGTGTCAAATGACAAAGATTCCAGACCCGCTTGGGCAGGCCCCCGTCTGAACACTGGCCTTTCCTGCTCCAGATTGCCACTTCCTTAGCCAATCAGCCAGGAGCTCTGAGTTTTCTCATAGGTGTGGATGTGCAATTAGGAGCTTAAAACGGAAACTTTGTTCCCGGAGCACACTGCGTAAAGCACATTTAAACCTGTGCCTTAACAACTGTTAGCAAAGGAAGAATGACGCGCACATGGCGGTGGCCCTTGAAGTATAAAATTAGTCCATGGCATGCTCCTGATGGCACAGAAATAGAGCTGTTGCCAAATAAAGGGGGAAAGACTAAAGATGTGGGTTGCAGTGGCACGGGGCTATGGCCAGAGACGGTGCCACGTATTCCTGCTCTGCTCATCAAAGGGCCGAGGGACTGGGGAATGCCTCTCAACTCACCTGCTCCCCGCTGAGTTCGGGCACTGTGCTGCCCACCCCACCTGCCAGAGGAGCCCCAGGGGCCCAGCTTCTGGAAGGACAGCAGCTCAACCTCTGCAGAGCCGTACAGAACAGAGAACACTGCCACCCATTTGCCCTTTCTGGTTGTGCCTCTCCACAAAGCCCCAAAGCAACAACTTCACAATGTCAACAGCAGCAACCCCCCACCCAGTACAAGATGTGCCTGCTGCAGACATTTTAGCTGTGCAGTGCTTGATTTGGGTGCAGGAGTGGCCACCAGCCTCATGGGCCCTGAGATTTGCTTTTGTAACATTTGGTCCAAATTTGGGTCTGGCTCTCCCAAACTGGTCCTTCATGGGGATGTGGTCTAATGGCAGACTGATGCCTCAGCATGATGAGGAGTCCCACAGAGGCAGGAGCTTGGAGAGGAGGGGCTTTCAGGAGCTGTCTCTTAAACTTTGCTCCTCTAATGGCTCTCCCCAGGCCTGCCTCAACACAAATCTGCTCAGGGCGGCTTTACCACGGCTGTATGCATAGGCCAGGGGGCCCTGGACTCCGGGCTCCCCACAGAGCAGCCTAGCATCGTGTCCATGCCTGACACAATGAGTGGCCCAGTGGGTGAGGAGGGGCCCTCCTCCCTCAGCTCACAGAAAACCACCAATAAGAACCTACTTCTTCAGTTTAGGCTAAAAAGGAAAGAGGCCAGGATAGGCCAGCAGATGATGCCCCTTGCCCTGCAACCCAGAAGTAAATGCACAAAAGGCTGGTGAAGTCGAGCCTTCTCCACAGACTCACCTTCTCAGCAACAGCCCAGCTGTGTGTTTTTCTTAATTAAAATCAAACAGAAACTACCAGGAAATTCCCTTCACTGTTTCATGTCTTGTGCATGCAGTGAAAGATCAGGCACCCCCTTAGGAGGTGGGTCCTTCTCCCAGGACAGACAGGGAGCAAGTGGGGCTTGGGGAACTGTGACCACCTCCCGCAGCTCTGGGGCATGGCCTGAGGGAGGCAGGGGTGGCTGGGTTCAGCATGGGCTGGTACAGCTCCAGCACTATCCTGTGCACATGGTGCCAGGAGGAGGGCCTGGGTAACCTCTTCTTGATTCCCAGGCAATTTTTCTTTGGTCACTTGGCATTAGCTTTTCAGATAAGAGTTTAAGGAACTTGCAAGCTGTACTCCCACTGTCTGCTGCTTCCTCTCCAGTTCCAGGACAGGAGGCATGTCCTGTGGGGTGAATCTGCCCTGTCTCTGTGGCATGTCCATTCCTCCCTTGGCCAGAGGCTCTTGCGCTCCAACAAGCATCCCCACTGACTGTGGGGCTGCCAGGCCCATTCCTGCCACCACAGAGTGTAACATGCTCCTGGGGAAGGGATGCTCCTTGGTCTATGGACCTCACTTTAGGGTGTTTGAGATGCCGTGATTGTACAGCTGAGGGCTGGAGGCTGACCTAAACCTATACTGACAGCTTCTGGGTATCAAATATTCTGCTCTGTATGTTGCAATTTCCCCCCTGGTCGAGGAGGGCAGCCTGGTGCTGTAGAAAGGGCTGAACTGTCAGTTCTGACCCCATTCCCACCTGATGGGGACCATGGTGCCTCTGGCCCAGGGTCTAGTGGGGGCATGGCAGGCTGGGCAGTTTTTCTCATGGGGCCTATCATATCTCCCTGCCCTGCTGATATCTGCTCCCACCTGCCCATCATCCACCTCCTTCCCATGTGCCCTGTAGGTGGGAATATTGCCTCCTTCAACAGGGCCAAGATCTTCTCATGTTGTCCCTATTCCTGGTGATTCTTCCACCAAGGAGAGGAGGGGCCCAAGTTGGAAGGGATCTCAGTGGGCAGTGACAGGCTGAAAGGTGTGGCCCCTGGTGTGGGGGGTTGGGGTGAAAGGAGTGGAGAGAGGAATGGGTGAGAGTGTTTGCTGATCCCAGCTGTACTGTGCACTGCCCTTCTGGGCCCAACTTACTCTCCAGCTGGGGCCAGCTTCTCCAGGGCCTGCAGGAGGCTACCTGCGGTCTTGAGGCTTTCCAGGTGTTTCTCATTGGAGGTGATCTGCAAGGGGGGGAGAAGGAAGCATTCAGTTGGCCTGTTCCTTGGAAGGGCATTCTGAGTCTCAGGCCATGTGGTACTGCAGCAGCTGTAGCAGTGGGGCAGTGCCCTGAGCAGGTCTGCAACCCCTTGTGCCCACCCTGCAGGGCACTGCTGGCCACAGGGATAGAGGCTGCACAGCGATGACCTTGGGGATGGGCACAAGGGAGTTCATTGGGTCTGGAGATATGCCAGTTTAAGGTGGAGGGGCCTCCTGTGGGTCCTTAAGGGGTGTTAAAATCCTAGAACCCCACACTCTCCAGTCAAAGGAACTCTGAGGGCCAGGTTAGTAACTGGAAATCTATGTCCTTGGGGCTCTCAGCCCAACATAATCCTTACATGTTGTGGTGGTGTGAAGCTGTATGTAGCCCAGAAGACTGTTCTTAAATTTAACCCTTCCTGGTGGGTGTGAACCCATTGTAAGAAGAACCTTTTTGATGAGGTTACCTCAATTAAGGGGTGGCCCACCTCAATCAGGATGGGTCTATTAGTGGAGTCCTTTATAAACAGAATGAAATTCAGACATACAAGCCACAGGAAGCAAGAAGCTAAGTATCAGCGGAACTCGAGGAGAAGGAAGAATTTCCATCTCCACTTCAGCCAGCCAGCTTCTCCTGGGGGATTCAATGAAAACCTTCATCAGAATGCCCAGTGTGCAGCCCACCCTAGGGAATTTGGACCGTCCATCCTCAATAGTCATGTAAGCCAATTTCTATTAAAAAATCTCATAATATTTACATTATATATATATATATATACCCTGTCCATTCTGCTTCCCTAGATAAACAGAACTAATACATGCATGGACAGAAGGACTGAGACTCTGGGCCTGGGGATCTGGGGAGCCAGGGAGAAGGGGCACTAACATCCAAAGGGCACACACACCCTTTTCTCAGGTGCCCCAGGAAGTCTGCCTTTGCTAATCAGCACAGTCCTGGAGAGATGGAGGAAAACACATGGGCATCCCTGACTTTCCAGCTCCTATTTACAGAATGACAAACTCTCAGGGCTGGAAGGGACTCAGTTGGGTGTTGACCCAGCCCAGGCAGTTCTGGCCAAAATGCTCCCAGAGAGCTCATAATTCATCTCCTCCAGAAAACAAGTCCACAAATCAACATCCTGCAAGATTGAAGGATGAAGCTTTAATTCTAGCAGTAGACTTGCTACTCTTAAGGCACCATTCATGTCTAATTTTATCTTTGATTATTTAAACAGTTAAAAATAAATATCTATACAGCACTTTACATTGCAGAATGCTCTTCAGTTTCTTAATGTTTTCTCATTTATTCTCAACAGTCTGACTTTGCAAGGTAAGTAAGAAAGATATTTCATAGCTGAGGTAACCGAGGCTTAGTGGGATTAAGGGGCCACTGCAAGAGTTTGCATGCAGCTGATCCTATCCCCTCCATGAAGCTGGAACCAGGCTGGCCTCAGCTGACCCCACTGCCCAAGTGTTCTGTGTCCTTTCATTTCATCATAGCGACCAAGGCTGGATTATCATCTCCTTAGTTTTTAATAAGAGGCTGAACATTTCTTAACCAATTACTCATGATGATAGGAAGGCCACAGGGGTAACTAAACCCTAAGTTGGACTCTGCGGACATATGAATGAATTTGCACCTCCACGGCGCTCCTATTCCACCTCTAGGTGCCAGGGAGCAGCTGCCAGCTCAATTGCTTCAGGTATGATTTCTGCAAAGATTTGCATTTTAAAAGAGTGGCAGGTAAATTTGTTCTGAAATTAGACCCAACTTGATGAGTTCAAAAGACTGTGTTTGAAAGTGTCAGTTCTGGTTCAATTACTTCTTAAGTAAGCACACACTCACCCTGAGGGTAAACTCCAAATTAGGGGTCTTCAAGGAGGATTCCCACATGAATTTTCTCAGAACTGTAACTCATATAGCTGAGCCTACATCCAGCCTCACGGCCCCCACCCCTGCCCTGCTGTGGGATTGTGAGCTGAAGCTGTACTCCAAAGGAAATTACCCAAGTTGCAAAGAAATGACCAGAGTACATTCACCCACAAGATTGGTTAGAAGGTGCGAATAGGAAAGTACAGTGTGAACTGTGTGTTCAAAGGAGACCAAAATAGCATTATGTGCAGCTGGCAAGTATTGGTATAAACAAAGCTGAAAGGATTGAAAACCATGAAATTTGGCTACTTAACTCTTATTAACAACATCAAATCCTGTTTATAAGGATTAATTAACTAGCTATTTAAAATGAGCTCATTGAGAGGTTTCATTTCTGCATAAAGCAGAGTAAACACATGTTACCTTTTCTCTGCCTCTAAATGTAAGAATAAGACCTGGACAGAATGCATACATAGCACAGCTCTTTGAGAACACTGAAAAGTTAACAGAAACAGCTGGTCTGGGGAAGGACACCAAATTCAAAGCACCACCAAACCAGCAGCGAGTTCACTACTTTTTTCCCTTAAGATATGGCCCAGGCTAAACTCCACAAAAGCTAAAACCCAGAGGTGAGTTCTGGGAGTGTGGAGTAGAGAGGTCTAGTAGAAGCCTGGCTCAAGAAATGGGAAAAGGAACTCCTTAAAATTCAGAGAGACTACAGGAAATCCCCCAGGATTTTTTCTCCTCCTTTTCTTTGGTCTTTTGTATCCCTGATCCCAGGCAATTCCACAGTGGCCCTGATGGGACTGATGTCAATGTGGCAGCAAGAGACACAGGCAGCCAAAACTCTCTTATCCTTCTATGTTCTCTCAGTGTTTGGCCTGGGTCTAGCACAACTGCAGAAGTGAGCAGTCTTGGCCAGAGGACAGAAAAAGGGGAAATCCAGGAAACCAGAAAGTACTGGGGAGACAGTGGCTAGGGAATAGCTCAGGAAAGCAACCCCATTCAAATTTTTATGCACACCCAGGCTTAACCCCAACCTGTGCATATGTGGATGTGATCCAAATTGGTGTACCAAAGACGTGAAGAATTGAAGTAACAGATAAATCTCTGCCCTGGTTCCAGACTGACTCTTAGATGATGCTCACATGAGAGAGATCCAGACAGTACTGCAAAGGCTGTGAAACTGAATTGATGTTGAAACTCTAGTTCCAACCTGCAACCTGTAGCTAACGTCCTCAACTGCTTCCTAATACAAAACTGTCAACATTTTCTGTAGGATTTAAATAAGAACCAAAGTTTCACAATGTAATATTTAGAAGTCTATGATAAAAATCTAAAATTGCTCAGCATACAAAGAACCATAAAAATCTCAACTATCATGAGAAAAGGCAATCAACAGAAAAAAGGCAATCAACAGAAGACAATGATGTGGGAGTTACCTGACAAAGACTTTAAAGGGCTATTATAAAAATGCAAAAACGAGCAATTGTTATCACTCTTAAAACAAACATTAAAATTGAAGTATCTGTCCACGCACTTCCCCCCAAACAAACAAACAAACAAAAATTCAACAAACAGTGCTGCAATAAAGGGATATTCATGTGGAAAATAATGAAATGTGACCCCATCATATAGCATACAAAAGAAAAAAGAAAAAAAAGAATGTATTTGTAAAAAGGTAGATGGTTTAAAGAGGAACCAAATAAAAATTTTAGAATTGAAAATACAATAAACAAAATTATCTTACTTGAATGGAGATGACAGAAGAGTCGGGGAACTTGAAGATGGATCAGTAATAATTATCAAATCTGAACAACAGAAATAAGATTGAAAAACAAAACAAACAGTGACTCAGGTACTTGTGGGACAATAACAAAATGTCTGTGTCACTGGAGTCCTAGAAGGAGATGACAGAGGATGAATGGATGAAAAAGTATTCAAAACAATCGTGGCTAAAACTATCCCACATACGATAAATGAAATAAGGTTACAAATTCAAGAAGCTGAGCAAATCTCAAATAAGGTAAACCCAAAGAAATTCATACCTAAATGTAATCAAATAAGGTAAACCCAAAGAAATTCATACCTAAATGTAATCAAACTTGCTGAAGACGAAGAGGAAATCTTAAAAGCAGCCAGAGAAAAACAATTTTTCCTATAGGAAAATAATAATTTGAATGACTACAGATTTCTCATCAGAAACCACTGAGACCGGAAGAGAGTGGCACAACATTTATAAATGCTAAATGAAAAGAATGTTGGATCAGAATTCTATATCCAGCAACAATATTCAGAAATGAAGGTGAAATAATAACATTCTCAGATGAAGGAAAACTAAGAGATGCAAACTTGTTCTAAAAGCAATTGCTAAAGGAAGTTCTTCAGATAGAAAGGGAATGAAGCCAGAAGGAAAGTTGGAACATCAGGAATGAAGGAAGAGCAACAGAAATGGTAACTATCTGGATGAATAAAATTCTTTAAGATATGTTTAAGAGTAGGAAAGCAAAACAGTAATATTGTTTGATGGAGTTTTCAATGTTTGTAGATGTAATATATAAGACAACTGGAACATAAAGTTGGATGGAAAAGGAACTTATAATGTGGAAAAGTCTCTATATTCCAACTGAAGTATTAAAATACTGATATAAATATGCTGTGAGAAGTTATATATTTTATAATTTTGAGAGAAATCACTAAAATACACACACACACACACACACACACACACACACAAAGAGACATGGTAATAAACACAACAGATAAAGTAAAATGTACTACCAAAAATATTCAAATAGCTTAAAAGAAGTCAGGAAAGGGGAAAATAATTATAGAGCTAATGAATAGGAGTCCAATGGTAAAAGGTCATCTAAATCCCAACATAGCGTGACTTAAATACAAATCATGATCTCAATCTTCAAATAAAAGACAGAGATTTTTAAAAAGTCACAGCAAAGAATATAAGTAAAATTCTTCAACTCAATAAACCACAGTGACAACAAATCTAAAGCCAAGATTTTTTTACAATTTTATTGATATAAATTATATATTCACATACTATACAATCATCCAAAGTGTGCAATCAATGGTTTGCGGTAGCATCATACAGCTGTGCTTTCATCATCTCATCATAATCAATTTTTAACATTTTCATTACTCCAAAAAAGTAAAAATAAGAGTAAAAATAAAAGTAAAAAAGAGCACCCAAAAAATCCTGTACTCCCCACTCCACCCCCATTATTTATTTATTTTTTGTCTTTTTTTTCTTACTCATCTGTCCATACACTGGATAAAGGAGTGTCAGTCACAGGGTTTTCACAATTTCATGATCTCAGCATAAAGCCATATAGTTATACAATCATCTTCAAGAATCAAGGTTACTGGAATACAGTTCAACAGTTTCAGGTATTTCCTTCTAGCTGCTCCAATACACCAAAAAACTGAAAAGGGTTATCTACATTCTACATAAGAATAACCTCCAGAATGACCTCTTGACTCTCTTTGAAATCTCTCAGCCACTGAAATTTTGTTTCATTTCTCTTCCCCCTTTTGCTCAAGAGCCTTTCTCAATCCCACAATGCCAGGGCCAGGCTGGGAGTCACGTCCCATCTACCAGGGAGGGCAATGAGTTCACCCGCGGAATTGGCTTTAAAATTATTTTTAATGGTGATAAACTTAAAGATTTCCCCTAAGATCTAAAACAGAGCAAGTTGGTTGCTCTCATCATTCCTACTCAATACAGTATAGGAAGCCTTAGCCAGTGCCGCAAGGCAAGGGAAATAAATAAAAGACATAGAGATTGGAAATAAATAAATAAAAGTGTTCCTATTTACAGACAATCTGTGTATGTACAAAAATCCCAAGAAATCTACCAAAAAAAAGACCTCCTAGAACTAATAAGTGAGCTGAGAAGGGCCATAGAACAAAAACTCAGTTGTATTTCTAAAGACTAGTGATGAACAACTGGAAATCTAATATATTAAGACAATTGTAAACACAATAACATTTACAAAAGTTCCTCCCAAATGAAATATTAGGCATAAATCTAACAAAACATCTATAGATTCTGTATGCTGAAAACTACACTTAGACAGTTAGACAGACAGTGTGTTTGTTCACCTCAATGTTCCACAAAGTGATTTACAGATTTAATGCAATTCCTATAAAAGTCCTAGCAGGATATTTTGTAGATGTTAACACACCTCTGGAATTGTTATGGAAGGGCACAACGAACAGAATAGGTAAAACACTTTTGAAAAGAAAAGAAGGTTGGAGGAATGATTCCCTCCAGCTTAAGTCTTATTATAACCTACAGAAATCAAGACAGTGGGTGGTGTGATGGTGGCTCCATGGCAGAAGTCTCACCTGCCATGCCAGAGACCCGGGTGGATTCCCAGAGCCTGCCTATGCAAAATAAATAAATAAATAAAGTAACAATAATCAATACAGTATGGTTTTGGCAAGGGTTAGACATATAAATTAATGGAAAAGACATTTCAGAAATAGACTCACACAAGTACAACCAACTGATTTTTTTGACAAAAGTGCAAAAATAATTCAATATAGAAAGAACAGTCTTTTCAACAAATGGGATTAGAACAATCTTCCTACTCAGGCAAAAACAAACAAACATTGACCTACACGGTATACCTTATATTAAAATTAACTTAAAATGTTCTTTGGTGTAAATATAAAACCATAGAACTTAAAAAAAAAATTGAAAATCTTTGTGACCTGGGATCAGGCAAGGAGGTCTAAGATACGACATCACATATATGACCCAGAAAAGAACAAAACTGATACATTGGATCTCATCAAAATTAAAAACATTTGTTCTGTGAAAGATACTCTTTAGACAATGAGAAGACGGGTTACAGTCTGGCAGAAAATATTTGTAAATCACATATCTGACAAAGGACTTATATTCAGACTATATAAAGAACTCTCAAAACTCAGCAGGCAGAAAACAAACAACCCAATTAAAAAATGGACAAAGGATTTGAACACTTTACTAAAGAGGATATAAAAATGGAAAATGAGGACATTGAAAGGCACTAAACATTAGTTATTAGGGAAGTGCAAATTAAAACTATAATGAGATACCACTATATACCTATTATGCAGTAAGGCATACATTACTGATGTGAATTCAAAATGGTACAATCACTATAGAAAATAGTCTGGTAGGTTATTATAAAGTTAAACATGCACCTACCGTATGACCAAGCAATCCCATTCCTGGGTATTTACTCTACAGAAAAGAAAATTTAAGTTCATGCAAAAACCTGTATCCAAATGTTCATAGCAGCCCTAGTCATAATTGTCGCAAACTGGAGACAACTCAAATGTCCTTCCACCAGTGATAAATAAACAGACCATGGTATATTCGTGCAATGGAATACTACTCAGCAGTAAAAAGGAACAAACTATTGATACACAACAGGGATCAATCTCAATGGCATTATGCTTAGTGGAAGAAGGCATCTTAAAGGTTATATACTGTATGATTGCATTTATATGAAATTCTCAAAAAAGATGAATGATGGAGGACAGGATCGGTGATTGTGAAGGGTTACAAGTAAGAAGAGGGAGTGCCCATAAAGGGATAGCAGGAGGTAGTTATTTGGGGTGATGAATTGTTTGTATTCTGATCATGGCGGTGATTACACTACTGTATACATGTCAAATTGAAAACCACAAAAAAGAATAAAGAGTCAATTTTACCAATGTAATTTGAAAAATAAAATACAAAATGATCTCAATCACAAGATGAATTAAAATAAACATAATTAGTTATCAAGAGCTATTTATTTAAAGAGAATTTCAAAACTTTGTTGAGATGACTAAAAGACAAACTAAATTGGGTGAAATGCCCTGATATTGGAAAATCAAATACTATAAAAAACTGCCCTCTTTTAGTCAAGCCACAAATTAGATTTGTCTCAAAATATTATATTATGGGGTGCACAGGCAGTTCAGTGGTAGAAGGTTCACCTTCCATGTGGGAGACCCAGGTTCTATTTCCGGACCATGCACCCCCCCCAAAAGATTATGATATAATACAGTTTAAATTAAACTAAGCAAAAATTATACAATTTGTATTAAGAAAAAAAGAATATTTTAAAAAGAGCAATAAGTAGTAAAAAATTATCACGGGTATTAGAGTATATGATAAAGGAAAATGAATTTATAGAGTAAGGATGTAAAAACAGAAATATAGAGCAATGGAATAAAACAGAAATCTCAAAAGCTGACTGATTTTATTAAATGTAAGAGTATAAGAGATGATAAAGCAGCATCTCAAATGTAATAAGGAAGGACATTTTTCAGCCATTCATGCAAACATTTATTGAACAGTCACTGAGTGACAAACAATGGTTCAGGTACAGGAACATACAGATGAATAAGACCCAGCTTTTGCCCTCAAACCCTGAGACAGCAGAGAAGCAAGAGAAAGCAGAAGCTCTTACATTTTCAACAATTTAAAGAATGACTATACCCATTGCTGGTAATAAGTAGAAAGGGTAACAGTGATTAATACATTCAAAAATAAAATCCTTTTGGAATGTAACAGAACAATTAAGCGTCACAAAAATATTCATTTACTGAGTAATTTCATTCCTATTATTAATTGTAAGGAACTATTCTCAAAGAAAGAAAAGGCTGTTACAGAGGTTTATCATAGTGTTACTTCATACAATGAAAAACTGGAAGTAATAATGTAGCTATGGCACTTGGAAATGTACCACAAATGATATGATTGATATGTACCATTATAATCACATGGTCATGATACATATGGACATGTACTCTTCAAGCTTCCATAATATTGCACATACCGTCCCTTCTGTCTTGACTATCCAACCTATCTTGCCTTCCTGGCAAACTCCTACATTATTACAGCTGGCAGCACCTCTTGGGTGAAGACTTCTCTGATGCCCTCAGGCATGTTTAGGTCCCGTTGCTTTGTTTCTGTTGAATCTTGTGTATTCGTGTATTTGAGCAATTACTGCACTGGGCAATAAGTGTTTATGGACTGTCTGTCCAGGCTCTTCCCTAGACTAAGTCCCTGTAAAGGGGGGTACTAGTCTCTCTATCTCAATAGCTCTAGAGGACAGCACAAAACAAGTATTTGTAGCCCAAGTGAAGCCAGCTTCATCAAGATAGAAAAGCTTGCGTTTGGGAGGCAGGTTTAGAAGGTTCCTCTCAGCTACTAGGGATTCCCTAGCTCTTTCTTCTTACCTTGGGTGACTTCTGGGACATCTTCTAGAGGCCATGGGATCTTGACAGATAATTTAGCTTCTACCCATAAAGTCTGCTTGAACAGGGATTTTTACTCTGTAAGGAGACAACCCCCATTGGAAGAAGTGTAAGGAGTAAAAAAAAATGAAGAAAACATTTTACTCAGTTCTCCCACGGCATGTTTACAGAACCCCACCCAGCACTGTTGTTCTGTTAGGATGAAACCTGAACAGGTGGTAAACAGAAGACCTGCGGACATTATCACCCAGGTGTCTGCACAATAGCCAGTCTGTGAAAGCATAATTGATTTGGCAATGCTAAGTATTTAAAAGGGTCTTTGCAAATATAGTCTTCCAGACAGCTATAAAAGGGTAAGGGCAATCCATGATAAAGAGGATCATTGTACATGTAATAACTAGGAGAATCTCCATTCATACAGTGAAGTTCCTAAGAATTACAACCTACTTTACTTCTGGAGTAATACACGGTGAGAATCAACAAAATGTTGTCTGTAAACAATTTGACCTCTTTTTAAGAACCTACATAAATACTACTCTTTATTCCTGCTACTATGACTGCCACTACTAAATAGAAATATTAAGCTAAGAAAGATGGAAAGTCTAACAGAATAAGCACCGTGGGAATTTGTTCCGTTACATGGCCATTAAAAAATTATTTTGCATCATGGAAGACCATTTCTGGGAAAAAGAGATGAAATTGTTTCAAACAATTCTTTCACTAAGATGCGAGGCCAAGATCCAGGGCATACAGTGAAGTCAGAGACACGTGGTTGGTATCGAGAACCACTTTTCCATGTGAAAAGATGACTGGTTTGAAAGAAGTGACTGAAAGGCTGAAAAACTTAAGCTTTTACAGACTCTTAGGGCTGGGGAGACGAAAGATGGAGTTCAGACTCTGCTAAAAAGGGGAGGTTCCAATCAACATGAAAGTTTTTAGTAGGAACCCTGAAGAGTCATAAATAGGAGTAAGAGTGAATCAGAAATAGACCAACTCTCACTGGGTACTCAAGTCCAGTTTTAAGAATTTAAATTATAAGCTGAATTGAAACGATTTGGACTGTGAACACCTCTGGTTTAGCTGGTGGCCAAAAGCTAAATTAAGTCCTTTTGGGAGGACAATAATATTATCAAGAGCATCAAAACCTCTAAAATTATTCACACACATTATCTGCAAAATATCATACAAAAAGAATTGGTAAAAACAAACAAACAAAAAACAAAGAAAAGGGACAATGGAAATCGTCCATGGAAATTCCAGATAACGGCATTATCAGACACAAGCTTTACATAAATATGGTAAATATATTCAAAGACTAAAAGGGCAAACAAAGAATTTTGGAATAAAGCTGAAAATTATTTTAAAGTGGATAATTTCAGAACTGCAAGATATACTACCTGAAATGATACAGTAATAAAAAGCCTTAATAACTGGAAGGTAGGCTACACAAGAAAATGACCAGTGTGAAGCACAGAGAAATAAAAGGATGAACGCTATAAAAAAAGAGTATCAGAGATATGTGGGACAAAGTGAAGTGGCCCATTATTAATTCACCTAGTGTTCTAAAAGAGGGAGAAACTGAGGCAGCAGCAATATTTTAAGAGATAATGGCTAAGACTTCCAAAACTAAAAACTACATAAAGCCTAAAAATCATGAAGCACTAGAATACCCAATTTATTTCTTTGATAAACTCAAAGAAAATGAGGTCTAGATACAAGATGATAAAACTGGTGAAAACCAAAGACAAACAATATTTCATTTTCAAAGCAATAGGGGCTGGTGGGTGCAGAATACTTTATATGTTCAAAGAAGCAACAATTATGATTTCCAGCTGAATTTTCAATAGAAAAATGGAAGTCAGAAGACAAATCAATATTATCAAAGAGCTGAAAGTAACTGCCAATATAGAATGCTAAATCCAGTGAAAATATCCTTCAAAAATTAGGCTAAATATATTTTCAGTTAAACACTTTCTGAGAGAATTTATCCTCAGCAAACCCGAGCTGATGAAAATAAAAAAGGATGTCCTTTAGTTTAGTTAGAAGGAGAATTAAATCAGAAGGAAACGTAGACTAAGAAATGAGTAAAGAGCAATGGAAAAAGTAATGTGTGAATAAATCTAAACAACAAATTTTATAAAATAATAATGGCTATATCATAATTAAAATATGATAATAATTGCATATATAGTGTATATATATATAATATTTAATTAAAAGACATGACAACAATAGCAGAGAAGGCAAGACAGGTTACATGGAGTTCAAGTATTCCAAAGTCCTAGCATTTTCTGGAAAGTGCTATTAAGTATTTATTTTTATTAAACTTTAATTAGCTAAAAATATTACTTCTAGGACCACTGCTATCTAAAATAACTTTCTGTGATGATGGAAATGTTTTATCTAAAATAACTTTCTGTGATGATGGAAATGTTTTATATCTGTGCTGTCCAATATATTAGCCATTAGCCACCAGAGTCTACTGAGCATGAAATGTGGCTAGTACAAGTGAAGAAATGGATTTTAAATTTTATTTAATTTTTAATTTCAGTTGTCACAAGTGCCATAATGGAAAGCTTTTAAGGCATTTGCTAAAAGCATAGAAAGTACAGCTAACAAGCTACTCAAAGGGGAAGATGGAAGACTTAGAACTACTTAGTCATCCAAAAAAAGGCAAGAAGAAAGGAATAAAAGGAAATAAAACAGGCAGAATGAATAAAGTAAAATGTAATCTGGTAAATTTAAACCTACATACATCAATAATCATATTATGTGTAATTTTACCAAATACTGCCAGGAAAAGACTAAGATCTTCAAACCGTTTATAAAAAAAAACAGACACAACTTAACTACATGCTGCTTACAAGAAATAAACCTTAAACAGAAGGGCATAGAACAGATGAAAGTTGAAGACTGAAAAAAAAGATATAGTACCTAAATGATAACCAGTGAAAGTTGGTGTAGTTATATTAAACAAAATAGACTTTAAGACAATCATCATAACCAGAGATAAAGGGGAACATTCTATATTCATACAAATATCAATTTAACAGGAAGATAAATCAATTCTAAGTTTGTATACATGTAATAACCTCACACTATATAAGGCAAAAAATGACATAACCAGAGTAAGAATTAGAAAAATCCACAATCATGGTAGGACTTTCTCCAATCTCTGCAAGAACTAACAAACTTGACCTAATTAGCATATATAGAACAGCGCACCTAAAAGCTGTAGATAACATATTCTAGTTTACCAAAATAGATAATACACTGGGTCATAAAGCAAGTTACAACAAACCTAACAAAATATGTACTGGATCTGCATGCTAACAGCTACAAAACACTGATGAAAGGGAGAAAAATTACACTAAATAAATGGAAAGATATACTGTGTTAATCTTCAATATTGTGGGGATATTAATTCTTCCCAAATATAAGTTTAATGCAATTCTTATCAAAATCCCAGCAGCATTTTTTGTAGAGATAGACAAATTGATTCTAAAATTTGTATGGAAAAGTGAAAGAATTAAAATATTTAAAACAATTTTGAAAAAGAAGAATAAAACAGAATACTCAAACTACCTAATTTTAAGAATTACAACATAGCTACAGTAACCATGGGCACGTGTTACTGGTGAAGGGATAAATACATACAAGAATGGAACAATTTAACAGAGGAAGGACAGTCTTTTCAACAAGTGGTGCTCGAACCAATGGATGCCCATGTGCAAAAGCATGAACCTAAACACAAACCTCATACCCTATATGGAACATAATTCAAAGTTGATCACAGACCTAACTGTAAACAGTAGATCCAACTTATAGAAAAAAAACATAAGATAAAATTTGTATGGCTTTGGGTTTGGTGATGAGTTTTTAGATACAATACCAAAGCACGAACCATGAAAGAAAAAACTGATAAGTTGGACTTCAGCAATATTAAAACTTTTGCTTTGTGCAGGATACTGATAAGAGAATGAAAAGATGCCACAGACTGGGAGAAAATACTTGCAAATCACATTTCTGATAAAATGACTTGTGCTCAGAATATATAAAGAAATTTTAAAACTGAAAAATAAGATAAATAACCCAGTTAAAGAATGGGCAAAAACTCTGGTTGGACATTTCACCAGAAAAGATATATGGGTGATAAATGAACACATGGAAAACTCAACATCATTTGTCATTAGGGAAATGCAAATTAAAACCTCAATCCAATACTACTACAAAACTTTTTAGAATAGCTAAAATCCATAAAATGACAATGACAGCAGACATTGGTAAGAACGTAGAACAACAGAAACTCTCATTTACTGCTCTTCAGAATGCAAAATGATACAACTACTTCGGAAGAAGAGTTTTCTTATCAAGTTAAATACAGACTTACCAAACACCCAGCAATTGCACTCTTTGGTATTTACCCAAGTGAATTGAAAACTTATGTCCATACAAAATATAGCAGCTTTAGTCATAACCACTAAAAGTGGAAGCAATCAAGATGTCCTTAAAGAAGGGAATGAAAAACAACAAGAAACACTTCATGCATTGCTTGGTATACATGTCCTATTTGGTTTCTAGGATGAGATACCAGTAAAAATAGGTCTGGGTAATTTTATAAAAGATGAGTTTTAATTTACCTTGCTAAATTATTTTGTCCTATGACCCCAAGTCATTTTCTATAATCAGTCAAGTTTGAAATACTATGATTTCAAGTGGTTTTGAAATAAATTGCCTTTCAGCATGAATTACTCCCAGAGTTTGATTTCCTCATAGGCCACTGAAGGTTATTTATTAAGATGGGAACCAACCTTCTTTTAGAAATATTCCACTGTTACTTCCCAACCAATGCGGTCTTTAATCTTCCATATTTCTATTACTTGAACTTTCTTGAAAACCACATTGTGGGTCTGCTCAAAAGTCATCCCAACCTACTTCTCTTGTGAGCTACATAAAGAGGATGTTTTGACCCATAAAAAAAATCTCCTTACCATTTTCAATGACTTAGGAGTAAAAGTGATATTTGTTCACAAAGATATTGAATTCATGCTAAACAACTGTTGGAGAACTTCTCCCAGCTGTGAATACAGAAGTCAAGAAAGAGCAACGCAGTGATTCATTAAAAAAATAAATAATGCAAAATACTCGAGAAGAGTGTAAACACAATACTTTCTTCCTGTAGTTACTATTTTCATTATTAGCAGTCAGTTAATTCCCTTTATAAAGCTGAGGCAAGCATACTCAATTTTATTTTGCAATAATGTACTATCAGCAGAGGTTCCTGGGCCTGTAAGGGTCTGTGGTAGTTAGATTCTGTTGCCAACTTGGCCAGATGAAGGTGCCGAGTTATGTTGCTGTGGACATAAGCCACATGATATGTGAACCTCATCTGTTGCTCATTACACCTGCAGTCAGCTAGGAGGTGTGCCTGCTGCAATGAATGATGTTTGATTTAATCGGCTGGTGCTTAAATGAGAGAGGTCAATGTAACACTGCCTAAGCAGCTCAGCATACTTCATCTGAACACTCGCAGCTCAGCCCAGGCCTCTGGTGATGCAGAAAGGAATCACCTCAGGGAAAGTTGTTGGAACCCAGAGGCCTGGAGAGAAGGCCAGCAGAGATCACCCTGTGCCTTCCCATGTAAGAAAGAACCTCAGATGAAAGTTAGCTGCCTTTCCACTGAAGAACTAACAAAATAAATCCCCTTTTATTAAAAGCCAGTCCATCTCTGGTTTGTTGCATTTCAGTGGCTAGCAAACTAGAACAGGGTCCATGAGTGGATTTCAATATTTTAAAATATCGAATAGAAGTCTATTTTCTGCAAACAGAATCACGCTGGCCTCACATTGCTCTGCTTTACGATGAAAGCCTATCAACTGACTGTGGAGTGCAATTATCTATTGCTGCGAAGACATCTGACTGGTAGCTGTACGGCTAGAATCAGTCAAAATGGGAACATGAATTACACCTAATATATGTAGTTTACCTGGTAGACAGATACCGGCTTAAAATTTTTTTTTATTCAAATCACGGGTTTTTTAAGGGAAAGACAATAAATGAATTGGGAATTTTAGATTAGGATTAAGATTGGTTTGGAAAGATAGACTGAAAGATTTCAATTCTCTTGCATTGAGGCTATAAATAAAAATCTGACAATATACTTTGGGCAAATAGACTTTATTTTCTTCAACCTTCTCTTACTACAGTCAGCTTAACATGGTGTTGTATCAACTCATACTTCTCGTGTCACTAAAAGACATGAAGAGGCACCATTAATACCCTCAGCAGACAGCATTGCATCAGTAAGCATAACTAAAGCTTTAGAAGGAGAGCTACTGTTCTGCAAAACCATCTGTCAAGTCCTTTATCAGGCAAATGAATTATAAGGTTGCAGCTTTTTACATACAGAGTTTGGGTTAGCTCTTCTCCAAATTTCAGCTTCCCCAAATGTAAATTAGAAAAGGAGCCATCTTATGCCCTCCTTGATAATGGCAGGACTCTGAAGCCAACTAGCCTCTTCAGTTGGCAGGTGAGGCTGAGAAAGTGGCAAGCACAGTGGTTTGGCCATCAAGGGACAAAGCCAGGCTTGGTGCCTATATTCTTATCTGAGGCCTTTGAAAAGTATAAATCAGAATGTACTTTTATTTTCTACCATCATGGTACATCACGAATGTATGCTCATAACTGTGACTCATAGCACTGTCTTCATGAATCTAATAAAATACTCCAGTGCAAGCTTCTGTATTTATAACTGGTTCTGGGATGGAGAAAGATGTGGCTGTAACTGAATCAGGTATGGGCAGGCCATGATGCTTTGTTTATGAGGGTGCAATAATATATGTCTCTAGCTGCAGTGATCCCAAATGTGTGTGGCAAAACACAGGCAAGTTAACTTTAGTTTTCTAATCATGAGTTCCTCTCAACAGGTCCAGACAACACTGAGAGATTAGAAAAAAATCAAGAGATGAAACTGACAAGACTGAGAGGATCCCAGGTGCTCCCTGGCACTTGTTATTACAGACACACACTTTACACAAGAGAGGATTATTTTAATTCTGCAACCTTCAGATCTCATAAATACAAGTAAAAACAAGAAGGTAACTATGACAACTCTACTTCAGAGTTTAAATTTCAAAAATAAACCTATCCATTTAGACCCTTTACTTTTGTTCTCTTAACATATACTTCGTCTTTTCTTTGGCTGGGGTTTTCATGCTACTTCAAAGCCATTCTACAAACTGCATATCAGGACACGCCATCCCCTTGCCATCTGATGCCAGGAAGGAATCTGGAGGAGAACCTCTGGTCAGCGTGATGGCATCTGGCAGCCCCTCCCCCACTTTCTACCTAGTTTGGCAGTGTTCATTCTGCGTCTCTCCAGAAACTTCTTGGGCTGCTGCTAAGGTCTCACCTTTCATGTTCAGAAAAAACAAGACTTTATTAACACATGCTGCTTGGCATCCTGGTCATGTGCACTTTACACCTTCCATGGGATGCGCAGTGCATCCCTGACTGAATGGGACAATTTCCATGTGGAATCTTTGGCTGCTTCCCAGCATTTGTGCTTTGCCTGGAGTCCATTTAGAAACATTATGCTTCTCAGCAAAAGCAGGCAAGGCACCTTTTGACCAGGCCTAGTAAGTAAGGGATGAACTTAAAGGTAAACCAAAGGATTCCTGCCACTGGATTTGCTAATCATTAGGTGGTGAGGGCTAGCTGGAGGTTACACTGGCCATCCCAAGGGAAGAAGTAGGGTCTTACAGGTGAGGCTGGTCCAGTCACAAGGCCTTATTCACCTAGACTGGGTCCTGCCCCAGACCCCCCACAAATGCAGATTCTCTGGAGGGGAACAGAGATATCACGCTAAGAACCCTGAACGGTTTCGAGGTACAAGTGACACTGACTTTGTGTTCAGGTGGACCTCTATGGAAGGCATTCTTCCACCCTCTGCATGAAGCACAGTTCAGCTTTAGCTCACTGGAAGACCCCAGCAGCACTGAGGCTTGGGGAAGTGGTGGATGTAGTGATTCCTAAAGGTGAAGGCGGCTGGGCCAGGAGAGGAGGGAGACGGCAGACTACCTTTTGTTTAGGAGCACCCCTGAGTCACCAAGTCGGGCACTCCCAGAAGAATGAGGGTGGGGGAGTCTGTATGGGGCAGGGATTGTGCATTAGTAGGTGTGTGTGGGCAGCACCAATAAAATAGGTTTCAGGTAGAGACTGTTGGGATTCACCTTTGTCTATAGGACTAATTGAATTAATAAACCTTGGAGCAAAAAGGGCTAGGGATTTGGGTCAAAAGGGAAATGAACATTTCTGAGCATCTACTATTTTCAGTAACAGATTTAGGTACTATCAACTGTATTACTTTATTTTTGACAACCTTTGAAAAAAGTATTACTATGTTCATTTTACAGATGAGGACAGGGAGGGCTTATGTGACTTGCGCAAGGTCACTTGGCCAGCAAGCAGAGGCAATGAGATTTGACCTAGTCTCCCCAACTCTAAGTCCCATACTCTTCCCAAGACATGCTTCCATCCACACGTCTGCCTCTCAGCACTCTGCAGAGCTGTCAGCTGGATGGCTGATTAATCATAATAAGTGACTGACTGACAGATTAAACAGTATTTGATTTCTAGCTCAACTGCCTACAAGCTGGGTGATCCTGTGGAAATGACTAAGTGCACTCTGTGCCGCTGTGTGGGCTGCTCTTGTAAACTGCAGGACACCCTTCGCTCCCCACCACTGATATGTCTGATCCGTGTCATTTCTACTAGAGTAGGAACTACAGAATCCGTCTTCTAGACAGAACTATGAGTTCCTCATCTTGGCCAAAGCAATACTGTGGATCCCAGGTATTGTCCAGGAAACTGTTCTGCTCTGTAGGCCACCACCCATCTAGAAGTTTCTCTCAGCGCTCGCTACCGGAAGATTCTATGCATCTTTCCCTGTGCTCCAAGGTGGAGGTCTGTCCTTGTTTATAGTGGAAAGTAAATTAACATTTTCCTGAGAGCTGTTTGGAACATTATCTCACATACTCCTTTCGAGGAAACATCTTCTATGATTCCCCCATTAGAGATGGGGTGAGGCTGCTGGTCAGTAGTGGAGCCTGCTGGAGGCCCAGGTCTGGATAACTGTTCTGCTGCGCTGCTCTTTGTGTTCCCCCCATTGTTTCCCCTTCTAAGCCACCATGCTGCCCTTTCACATATACACCCCCTCCCGGCCACCCCTATGAGGATCTGGCTGCAGGAGTACCCAACACAAGACAATGCCAGGGTCTGATTGGGGAAGGGGGGCACCATGAGGGGCTGGCATTTTCCTACAGTGGGTAGCCTCCCTCAGCCTCTAAGAGGCCAGCCCCGAGGGAATGGCTGGGCCTGCGGTATTAGGCCAGCTTCCTCTAAAGCCAGATCAGAGCATGGAGCACACTCCTCTCAGCTCATACTTCCAGATTCAGAAAAGCAATAAGAAAGAGAGGAGGGATGAGAAGTGAATATTTGACTTAACACATGGTATGGAGAATCAACTTTAGTAAGGACATACCAGCATTGAGAGATATACTTCTTTTTCCTGACCTTTCTTTCCTCCTACTGGGGTCTATAGTCTCCTCACACTAGCTGGATGCCCCCTTCTCCTCTCCTGCCCCAATTCCTGTATTTATGGGCACATGCTAAGTCCAAAGGCCGTGGAAATGGCATGTCGAGGATTTCAATGTTTTCCTTTTTCACCCCAAAGACATTATTTTCTAGAAGGAAATTATCCATAGCAACGTCCTTCTTCATTTTAGGCCAGCTAAATTTTCTCAGCTCTCTGCAGGGCAGTAAAAATGCCCTTTTTTGCTTAGAAACTGTTCATAATTATATCAGTTTCTAACCATTAAATTCAGTAAGTTAAAAATGTTGACTATAATATAGCTGTTTGGGGGAATCTTTTAGGCCTGCTCCGACTAACTATCTACAACAGCCAGGTCCAAAATAAGTGAGGAAAAAACTTTTTTTTTTATTTTTTTAATTTTTTTATTAATCAAAAAAAAGAAAAGAAATTAACACAACATTTAGAAATCATTCGGAAAAAACTATTTTAATTGGCAAAAAATTATGGCTGTGGACCTCCTGTGGCTATAAGAATAACTTAGAGGTTAGCTCAAAGAAAGTTCTAGTGAATACAGAATGAGGCCATACCATCTTCCCCAGGAAGACCCAACCCAAGTACTTAAGAAGGCGAACCTGAGAGAAGGGATTTTCAAGGCAGGGGCACTTGGATGTCAATGATAGGATGCAGCTGAGCTCACAAGAAGAAGTATTCATAGTAGTAACAACTGTGTGATTCATAAGTGTGAGAACTTGGATCATAATGTATGAAGAATTGTATGAACAGATATTATACAAACTTGATCCAAACAAATCTTGGCCAATATGTGGAATACTATGTGGGGTCAAACCGAGGTATCTTAACAGTGGAATAACTGAGTGAGTGAGTGAGTGAGTGAGTGAGTGAGAGTGTGTGTGTGTGTGTGTGTGTGTGTGTGTGTGTTATAGGGGGCTCTGAGGTGGGAAAGGAGAAGCTGGTAGGAGAAGTGGCTTAACAGTGCCCATTTCTAGCCCTTTTTCTGAGCTTTTTATTGGATGGAGGGGAGCTACGTAGAGTGGTGATGGGTGAATAATACTAAATAAACCTCGTAGTTTTCTTCTTTCCTCTACTCATTCTATAAGCAAGGACACAGATGGCCACTAAACCAGTCTTCATGATTCAGCCACTATGAATGGAGACAATCAGAAAAATGCTCATAATGTAATGTTAAGTAAAAAGCACAAAATTTGAAAGTACATGTGGAGTACTGCAATTATGTGAAATGAGGGTGGGAGAATTCTAAGCTTGGCTTCCCAGGTAATAAGAACAGTACACATGCAATTCTCTCCCCCCGGCCCTCGGTGTGATGAGGGGTGGGCAGAGATGAAACCATAATCATAGATGAGTATACACGAACAGCTCTTTTGGCCACTGTAAAGCGTTCTTCAAACATTAGCTAGTTTAATTCTGAAGTACAGGAGCCCCAGGTGTAAAGAAGGGTGGGCAATTCAGTTCATCTAGAGGAGGGATCAGCAAAACCATCACAGAGGAGGCGATGTCTATATTTGGCTCTGAGGAATGATCAGGAGCTTTCCAGGCAATAAAAAAAAAGAGGTCACGGGCAGGCAATGGTGGCTCAGTGGCAGAGTTCTTGCCTGCCATGCAGGAGACCCAGGTTTGGTTCCCAGCACCTGCTCATGCAAAAAAAAAAAAGGTCACTAAAGGCCAGAAGTGAATTAGGCAGGGCCGGGAGGCAAGTTCAGGGAATACAGTCAGTGTATTTTGAGAAGCAGGGTATACTAAGCACTTGTTTAGATTAAGGGAAATTTGCAGCAGGGAAGTGGGGTGAGGGTGGGAACATCAAGGGTGAAAAAGGCAACTAAAAACTAGCCAGATAAAATAATTTGAGATAACACTAGGTGCTGTGGGAGGTAAAGGCAGTGGCGTGGGGGTGGGTGGCCGGGAAAGTGTCCTTGAGTTAAGGATGGAATGTTGAGAAAGAATTAGCCATGATATTTAGGGGCTTATAGTCTAAGGGGGGATATTAGCATCAAGCAGGGAGGTCCTGAGGTAGGGGCAGGCCTGGTGGAGATTTGGAGGCTGCAGAAGCAGGAAGCTTCCAGACTAGCCAGAAGCAGGAAGCCAGTTAAGAGGGACCAAGGAAATGGTCAGGTGAGAGGCCATGGGAAGGAGGGAACCACACTCAGGAACTCCCACATTAGTTCCCGATCATGACCACACCAACTTGATTCCTCTGCCGTCCCTTCCCTGAGGTTTCAATTAAGCAAAGACCAGAAGCTGCCTGGAGTCTCCTCCTGGGGCAGAGAATCCTCTGGTGAGGAAGCAGGTGAGCGCTGGGAGAATATGCCAAGTGAGCAAGCACTGAAAGCCCTGTCTTGTAGGACTACAGTTTAAATGGTCCCATTTTTGGGGAAATGAAAGGAAAGGTCACACCCTCACCTTCACACAAGGGAAATAGAACCCTTGTGATTTCAGTCAGAAATAAGGAAACTCTTCAGAGAGAAGGAGGAAGGAATATGGGCACAGAGAACTTGAATATGAAAATGGGTAACACAAGTACATATTGATTCTCAGAGTAGAGGGGAGATAAGCTGATTGACAATTATCAGTATCATTGAAACAGACCAATCAGATGAGCATTTTATTTTTGCTAAGTGACTACTTTTTACAACATGGTAAAATTGTCACCTAAATGAATGAAGCCTCCAATCTCTTCCCGAAACACGTCATAGTTGAAAAAAAAGTCAGAAGGTCATGGCTGGCTGTCATTTCTGCTCATAATAATCTGCTCTAGTAAGCAAAAACATCTCTGCTGCGATGAGTCCATGAAGGCATGGCGATGTTGTGGGGTTGGAGTCCTACCACCTGATCCCCTCAGGACCTCAGGGAAGCCATAGCAAAGAACCCCAAAGGCATGAGGCTGGGATTTGTAAGTCACACTGAGGGCCACAGGGACACAAGACATCAAGGTAGCCAGGCCTGGAAAGTGGAGGCTGGGGAAGCTCCCCAAGATTCTCAGTCTGGGCTGGGCTCTAAGAAGGCAGGTGAGGGGTCACCTCACGGACAGCGAGCAGAGCCACAGCCAGCAAGTGTGGATGCAAGGGCATGGCCAGCCTTTGAGACCCAGAAGGCAGGCACCTCCATGAGACTCCCCACAGCCTCCCGAGCCTCCTCTGCATACCTCAGAAGTCCTTCCAACTTCATCTCATACTTCTGTGACGCTGTACTGAAACACTAATAAAATTGGTAGAAAAACAATATGGGAAGGAAGATTAGAGTACATTTGGCTTATATGATTAAAGACATCAGGTACCAATTAGTCAAAAATGAGGCCTGTTACTGACTGCTGGACAACTGAAAATCCCCATGTTGGCTGCTGTTTCTGTTGATCACACACTGTAGTACTCCATTTGGAAACATTTTAACAATGACCATTTTGGGAAAATGAGCAGTTCCTTTGAAAGATCTCCCCTCTCCTCTCCTCGGATCAGACCACAGTTTGAGGATATTCTTTGTGATGATGCCAGGGAGGGGAATCCTGAAGTCTCGGGATTTTCACCTCAGAGAGACTGATCAGCTGTCATCTGACCCCAAAAGCAAACATTATGTATGGATGGGTGGTGACACGGAGCTATGTGCTGTGGAGGGGTTGGGGGTGTGCTCGGAAAACAGACAGGAAGAGACTGCTGACCTACCACATTCCCTGCTCTGGGCCAGTCAGAAGGACCACACAGAGCTGAACAGAATTTGTATGCACAGGAAACAGCTTCTTGGCCGAGTGTCAAATCGGCCTTGGGATAAAATTAACTGAAGCAAGGTCTCAGAAGCTTCCTGGGCAACATCAAAGAGCCCGGATATTCCTGTATAAGGCCTTGACAGGCTGAGTTGACCAGCTTCCTCAATCCTCTGTGCCTCATCCTCAGGGAGACTCAGCTGGGGTGATGGATGAGGGACAGTGGCTGGTGCTGGTGACAGGACAAGGATGGTTTAGAGTCCTAGACACAAAGGCCATGAGGCCATGACATGTGGGGCCATAATTCGTGTGTTCTCCTTCTGGGAAATCCTATGCATTTTTAACAGGGATGTCTGAGCTTTGGTCTCAATGTGTCTCTACTGAGAGAACTTGAGAATTCAGAAAAAGGTGACACTTGGGGGTTATGAAGACTAACATTGGCTGGAGACGCTGCTCACACATCTTTTCAGACCAGAGGACAAACATAGAGAGGACATTACAGAAAGTGACAGTTCCAGAACTTTAAAACCAAGAACAACTCCCTCCCAACCCAGGTGAGCTGCTGCGGGGAAGTTCACAGGGACAGGATGTTCGGCTGAGAACAGAACTTGACCACTGATTCTTCCCATCTTCCTGAATGGCTCACAGTATAAGGTGAGGTCTTTTGGAAGCTTAAGAGCATTATCCAAGGAGAAAACCTTTCAGACTTTCAGATGAGTAAGAGTATTAATAACTTACAAGTGCTTCATTTCTCTGTTTACATGCAAAGGTATTCTTACAGGGTTTTCACTGAACAGAGACAGGTAAAGAAATTCAGAGACAGAAAAAAGGAAAAGAGGGGAGCAGGATAAACTCTCATTGCTACTTCTCACTGAGGTGTCCCAGTACACTTTCCTCCCGAACAGCTTACTTGGTCTTCTGTGGTCTCTGAAACCACTGTGCTCAAGCATCGACTTTCACAGAGTAAAGGCAGTGCCTACACAAGGGTGGGGCTGCCTCTACTTCTAAGTGGAGAGATGTAATCCTTCTTGCCACCTACTCCATGTGGCCAGATGCATACATGAGCATAGGTGTGTGGGGGCACGTAGGGGGTGTTTTAAGGTTTTCGAGACTTTTTGTTGTTTTCTTTACTTAGCTTAAACAGACTCACTTATCCCGAAATGGGGAACATGGGAGATGGTAAAAAGGTAGAAATTCTAAATACTTTAACACTGTATATTCTGCCTGACCTTTAAGTCTCAATTTGACAGCAGCCAGAGAGAAATATCCATTACATGCATTACTTCAACTGGCCTCAGAGCAACAGGGATCCTGCTGCCCTTCTCATTTTACAGATGAGGAAACAGCTGGCTCCACAGGTGAGGTGGCTAAACAGGGTCCTCCTAACTCAGAGACCTTGATCTCAATCATCAAGTGAGACAGAGAAAGAATGAAGGTTCCTTTGAGTCAGAACAAGATGAAATGGCTGCAAGATCAAGATAAAAGCTGTTTCTGAATTTGATTTGGTGGCTTCATAACATAGATTGCTACTTCAGATCAGTGGGTCTCATCAGGAGGTGATTTTGTCCCCCAGGGGACATGTGACAATGTTTAGAGACATTTTTAGTTGTCACAACTGGGAAGAGGGGCAAGTTGCTGCTGGCATCTGGTGGATAGAGGCCAGAGATGCTACTAGGCATCCTATAACACATAGGAGGCCTCCACAGTAATCTGACCCTGAATGTCAACAGTGCTGAGGTTGAGCACACCTGATTTATACATCAGATCCCTGCTGAGATGAACTGTGTTACCTTCTCACATCATACTAGGATGTCTTTTTTCAGAAGATATTCACCCCCACCCCCCTTTTCCTTTCCCATCTGAGGGTGAGTCCTAGACCAGTCCTCTTGCAATACATAATAGGTTTCCTTCTATGGTATAAGGGTATGTGATCATCACTTGGATGCATCTCTTCTGGGGTGAAGTTGGGGTAAAGTGTCCTTCTGGGGGCCCCAAGGCAGAGACGCTCTGGTAGAGCATCCTCAAAGACCCCATACTCCACTATCTATGCATGTAGCTTGGGAAAGGACTCAAATCTGTGGTGAAGGCCTTGCCCACAGCTGTCACAGAGCCAGCCAAGGAGTGGATCCTTAGACGTAGCTCATGGAGGCCAGCCCTTCAGCAGCTCTCTGGACTGAAGTGCTCACCAGTGACTCTGACCCAACCAACCGAGGGAAATACTTCACATACATTCTGACCAAACCTGAACTCAGCTGTCACCAGATCCTTCTTTTTACCATCTCACTCACTTGAGTGAGAATTTGAAGCATGTATTATTACCTTCCTCTGAAATTAGGTCTGTGTGGATTTTATAACTAATCAGGATTCTGGAAAAATGTGTGATGAGCACATGACTTCCTTAGTTTGTATTTAGAGTATAATCATTCATAGGTGTTCCCTGGAAGTGGAAAATTTCATCCACCTCTATTAGCTTCACTAATAATTTCAATGCATACATGAAATTCATGCAAGAATAAAGGCCACAGACACTAAGAATTTTATATTCACCCAACATGTCCTTTTACAGAAAATCCCAGGAATGGAGACTGAATCTAAAGTAGAGAAGTACACTCTGGGAACTGATGGTCTGATGCCAATTCACAGTCTTCCAATATCTGGATGCAGCAGCTTCCAGAGAAAGTAGCATGAACCAAAGGCTCCCTTAATTGATGGGTATTATGAGGCCATCATCATTTTACCTCATGACAAAATGGAGCTTTGATTCAGCTGCTACATTGATGAGATGCTTTTGTTCACAATAATGAAATATGAGTTAAGATCAGAGGGCTCCTGGGGCTATTTTAATGAAATGCTATGTATAAGGCATTTCATAAATGCAAATTTATGAAAAAAAGATTACCATGCAGACTAATAGGAGGCACTTTCATTGGATTCCTCTCTATGTAATTGATCTTTTTCTCCTGGTTGTTTCAAAGGCTTTCTTATTATCATTGCTTTTGAGCAATTTGATTGTGATGTGCCTTGGTGTTGTTTTCTTTTGTTTCTTGTGCTTGGGGTTCATTGAGCATATTGGATTTCTGGGTGTATAATTTTCAAGTTTGGAAAAATTATACAAATATTTTGCTGTCATACTCCTACCCTTTTCAACTACATTTGGAGTTGTCCCACAGTTCACTGGTATTTTTTTATTTAAAAAAAAATCTTATTTTTCTTTTTGTGTTTCATTTGTTGATAGCTTGGATTACTATGTGTTTCAATTCAATGATCTTTTCTTCTGCAATGTCGAATTTTTTGTTAATCCCATCCAGTGTGCTATCTATCTTAGACATTGAAGTTTTCAGATCTAAAAGTTCTATTTGGTTCTTTTCAAATATTTCCCAAGTATCTATTAACTTCTGGAACATATGAAATACAATTATAGTAACTGTTTTAAAATCCTTGCCTGGTAGTTCTAATATTTATGTCAATTCTGGGTAGTTTCAATAGGTTGATTTTTCTCCTCACTAAGGACTTTGTTTTTTCCCCCTTATCAGCATGCCTTTGATCTCTGTGGTCAGGCATTATGAATTTTACCTTTTTGATATTTTTGAATTCCTGTAAATATTTTTGATATTTGTTTGGGGATACAGTAAAATTACTGGAAACATTGTGATCCTTTTAGGTCTTGCTTTTGACTTGTTCAGGGGCACAGTCTAGGGCTAATTATTCCTTACCAGTGAGGCAAGAGCCTTCTGTGTATACTTCGTGAGGCTCTGTGAACTAAGAGGTTTTCTAGCCTGGCTGGTGATGACAGGCACTGTTTCCAGCCCTGTGTGAGCTTCAGGTGCTGTTTCCTTTAATTCTTTTGTATGGTTCTTTCCCTGGTCTTGGGTAGTTTTCTCAGTTGCCTGAGTTGCTCAGTACGCTCCTGAATACTCAAGGGGGAACATTTGCAGATCTCGGAGCCACTCTCTGTGCAGCTCTCTCCTTTTTGGTACTGTGTCCTGTAAATTCTAGCTGCCTTGGTCTCCCTGGACTCTTGGCTCTTTCTTCTCAACTCAGGGAAATTACTGGGCCTTACCTCCATTCTGTCTCCACGTGTTGTGGTCTGGAAACTTTCAAGTCAGTAAGCTGGGGCACTTGTAGGTCTCACCTCTTCTGTTTCCTGTCTCCCAGGAATCATTATCAATCATTCCCTGAAATGTCTTGAAAATTATTGCTTTGCATATTTTTCTGGTGTTTTTGGTGGTGTTAGGTTGTTTCAGGCAAGAGGGTAAGCCCAGGCCTTAACATGCCATCCTGGCCCAAAGCAGAAGTCTTCATATATTAATTTGTGATGCTTACATGTCCAAAGTTTATTTAACCATTTCTCTATTGTTGAATACCTGGGATGTTTCCAGGTTTTCACTGTTTTGTACATTAGTTTGCAGTATTATTTTATGGTTGCACAGCAACATGAACAGCCAACAATACATTGATGTTCAGTTACAGTGGTAATGTTTTCTTTCAAAAAGCATAGGTTAATTATCTTTTTAAAAATGTCTAGGGACTGACTCATTGATTTAAAGATGAGTGGCAACCACAGAAACTTAAATTCAATCATTCATAAGAATATTTTGGCACTAATATAGCCAAATTAATGATATAACTTGGCCTGGAATATATGGCTATAGATACACTCAACCAGAATAAAACTTTTGGTGTGCCTGAACTCCAAATAACCAGTATAGTCAATTAATTCCTACAGAGGTAGACTCCAATCTGATATCACTCCAATTTGTTGGTATTTCTGAGACCTGGGGTGTCTCAGAAATACCAACCTGTGGGGTGACAGGGATGATGAAGAGTTAGGGAAAGTGATGCCTCTCTCATGTTTGCCCAACTCTGATAACAAGGGATTCAGTTCTCTGTCCACCAGTAATTCTACAGGGAATGCCTGGGACGTTTGTGCTCTGGACTGCCCACTAAAGTGGCTCAGCAGTCCCCGTGAGAATGAAGCCAAAGCAGAATGAAATTAGGTCATCCCACAGATGGTCGTCCACAGCCTATGGTGCTTGGCGAATACCCGGGAAGAAGCAACTGACTTATCACTTCCTAGAAAGAGTGTTAGGACAGTGACAAAGCACAGTGTGATTTCCTGATGTGTGATTTGCTATCATTTGGCTTTGGGGATCATCTATGTCGGCAATCCACTGTTAGAAAGGAGAGCTGGGAAGCACTCATCTTCACTCTTAAAGGTTAGAGACAATTTGCTAGTTGTAAAGAAGAATTTTATGGTATTTTGTTAGAGGTTACAATAAGGCATTGGCGTGGGTTTTGCTTTTGAAAGTATTTGTCTTATTCGACCTGATATTTAGGTGATTTTGAGGCAAACCATTAAGTACATAGAAACAGAACATTAGATCAAAAGATCAAACTTAAAAAGCATGCCTACAAGATCAAAGCCATTAATTCATCCTCTTGCTACAGGAATGTCTAGCAGAGGGAGAAAATATTTCTTTTAAGAAACATACTTTTCAAAGAAAGATTCGGATCTGGCTTTAAGAGAATGGCCAAAGGGTGGGGAGATAAGAGGGAAAAAGTCAGTAACGGCATTTAGAACAAACCTCTGGCTACTAGTCCAGACATGCCGGTGCATTCCTTTCAGATGTCTGAGTGTTCATGAGGACAACCAAGCTGCTGGTGAACCTGCTCAGAATCTTTCCTAACATCACCAGGGACCAGAGTGACACCATATGCCCAGGAAATAAATGTGTGGCTCTGCCATGCCCTCTGCCATGCCAGCCCTGTCAGTGGCTGACAGCCCCAGCCACTGCTGCCACCAATTCCTAAGGTAGAGGAAGCAGTGACTGAGTAGAAAGGATGGAGAATCATCAGCCCTTCCCAGCGTCTAGTTTCAGGGTTTCACTATGACAATATATATGTAACAGATTGGATGACTGCTGGCCATAGGGAGAAGAAAAAGCTAGAGAAAGTGCATCACTGGGGCACAACCCTGTCCCAGTGGCTGAGTTCAAACTACATGGATTCCAGGGCAGTGACATGGTTAATTTTCACCTTCTCTTATAATTGCATGTGAAAATAAGTGTGGAACAGGCTTGGCACCTTTAATCCAACCCCAATTTGGCAAAAGATTCCTTTCTCCAGACCTCCAAGGTATCACAATGTTCCTGTTGACTGGACTGACCCTGCCTCCAGGACAGATTCTTCACTCCAGATCTCATCTGTGCTCTCAATTTGTTCAAGACTCAAAGCTTTGGACTATCCCTTGTTTCTTGGGCCCTCCCAGGTCAAAGCTCCAGCCTTCTTGCTTTTCACTTGGCTGAGAGGAGAGGCAGAGAATAACAACAGGTGATAGAAAATGAATAAAAGATTAAGGCAGAATGCAACCCCCTCTGAGCTGAACATTCTTTGTTTGTATTCTTTCTTTCCATGTTTAACTATATTAAATAAAATTATACATGAGAATAACCACTATGAACAGAATTAAAAGATAAACAATAAACTGATAAATATTTGTAACATATATCACAGACAAAGGGTTTGTTTCCTTAGTGAAGAGCGCCTGCATATCAATAAGTAAAAGGTCAACACACAAAAAAATTGGGTAAAACATAAAAAAAAAAGACAGTTCACAAGAAAGGAAATTCACATTTTTTAGACAAGAAATTATGCATAATCTCTCTTACAGTAAGTAAAATACGAATTCATACTATACCAAAATACCATTTCACATATCTGGTTAATGAAGATAAAGCAATTGACAGGAAGTGGGAAAAGAAACAAGGTGCAGCAGGTACCATAAGCTATCATTTGTGTAAAGGGGGAGGAGAAGGAATAAAAACATGCTTGCCTGTATGTGAATAAAGAATCTCTGGAGTGATAAGCAGGAAAATGATGGTATTGTCTGCTTCCTGGGAGGAGAATTTGATGACTGGAGAACAGATCGGATGGGAGACTGTTCACTCTACATTCTCTTGTACCGATTGAAATCTGAACAGGAGCTTGCCTTAAAGCTGACCTAACTTTATCAATATCTAATGAAAGAGCATCTTTGTTGGGGTACTTATTTTGATAGATGTACTGATAGTGCTAAACTGAATGAGGGGCTCCTTGGATCCTCAAGGATTGCTATGTGACAATTCCCTTTAAAAAGGTATAGATTGGTACATTAAAGTTTGTGGTCTCCCACACATTATCTTCTTTAATCCTTACAATAACCATGAGGTGGGCATTATTTTCCTCTTCAGAGGAGGAGACTGAAGCTCAGAGAAGCCACTTTCTTTGGCCAGAGAGGTGATGTTCCAGAGCCTGGATTTGGCACTAAATTAATCCAGTGGCTATAGGAGGTTGCACTTTGAGATCTGCACAGTTCAGGAGTCAGAGGAATGAATCCACCATAAGGCATGAGGGAAAGCAGAAGTGGGAGTGAGAGCAGGTGCAGGCTGAGCCTTGAAAAAGAGCCGAGGGTCCACCAGTGTAAGCCCCAAAGCCTAGGTGCTCTCAGAACTTGAGGAGGAGGAGGTAGGGCACACAGTAAACATGAGGAGAAAAGCCTCTTCAGGATCCAGGCAATGCCCAAGGCTGTAGCCACAGTCATGGCTAAGAAGATAGGGAAGCTGGGGTGTGGCAAAGAAAGACGGCCCCAGATTTATGGTCAGGAGTGACAACAAGGAACAGTTTTGGCGCATGGCTTCCTGCTGAAACCCCAAGGCCCCCTTCCTTCTATTCCATGCTCAGGTCTTCTCACACTCACTCGCAGAGGCTCCCTTTTCTCTCCCCACTAGCCTTCTCTGCTTCTTGTCTTCAGTCTCTCAGTATTGTTTATGAAGCTGGTATTTCCCAGAAGACTTTGCCCTAGGAGTGACAGTTGTCTAGGAGGTAGAGGTCAAGCCATTCTCCAAGGGGCTCTGTCCTCACTCATGTGCCTCACAAGGGCAGTAAGATTACAAGGCCCAAAGGCTCCGAGTGTGTCTTTCTTGGCAGCAGGGCACTGTAATTCTATTTTTTATTTTTTGGTGCATGGTCCAGGAATTGAACCCAGGTCTCCCGCAGGGAAGGTGAGCATTCTACCACCGAACTACCGCAACTTGATTTTTTTTTTCCTTTTGTTGTGTTTTTGTTTTGTTTTGTTTTGTTTTGTTGTGGCATAGGCAGGCACCAGAAATTGAACCTTGGTCTCAGGCATGGCAAGCAAGAACTCTGCCACTATATGTAATTCACCTTTTTTTTTTTTTGCATGGACAGGCACTGGAAATTGAACCTGGGTCTCGGGCATGGCAGGCAAGAACTCTGCCACTGATCCACCATGGCCTGCCCAAAATTAAATTTTGTAATGCACTTTTCATGCAAACTGCTCACCAAAGATGACACAGAGGACAACGGGAAAGGTCAGGAAAGATCTCATCCAGTCATCCCAGAGCACCAATAAGCCTGGCAGAACTCTGGATGTTTATGACAGAAAATGGCCAAAATCTCAAAGCATTTGCCAATGGCAAAGTCAGGGTGAGGGCTGAATTTGGGGAGAATAAGAAGGTAAGCCTAAGAGCAAAGATGAGGAAGGTCACTGAGCAGGCAGGGAGGGTGATAAAGGCTATTAAAGGAATCAGGGATGTCTTTTCATCTAACAAGCAGGAAGAAAGAAACAGTGTTTAACTTGGTGGAAGGAAGGAAAATAAGACTGAGTGGCAGAGAGGGATACAATTTCCTGCTGGCTCCAGAACTGACATGATGCGAAGAAAAAAAAACAATGCTGTTTCCTCTGTTTTCTGGCCCTGGCGTATGGATTTAGGCTGTGCATGGAATATGATGTTTATCTTTATATTGATTTTTCTTGGTCCAAAATTCAGAACCAAATAAGACCTACTGGGGTCCTTGTGGGGTAAAATTTGGCTGTGTAACTTTGCTCTGCAAAGAACAGGACACAGAGCTGTGACTGATGAGGTACCCATTTTATTTAGTTAGTTTTTGGTGGCAGTGGGGGCACATTCTTTCACACCTGAGACATTAAGTCTCTCTAAGGGTTCAAGAGCTCTTCAAAGAGAGAACTGATTTTCTGGCTAGAGATCTAGGTCTTGTAGAAGCTGAGTTTTTCTCTCAATCAAATCTTCACAGGAAAAGACTCAAACCCTCCTGGGATGATAGTAATATTTGCCAGAGTCCAAATATCTGAACTAGAGTCACCCTGAAAAGTAAGGTACTAAGGCCAATGTCATATTTGTTCATTAAGGTATAATCCAGTGACTTTTGCTATTTAAGAGGGATGTACGTGGGGAGATGGTGGACAGGAGATGCAGAGCTTGTTTTCTTAATCTAGGTTGAAACTTCTTTTGGATATTGACCTGCTTAAATATAATATGACTGGGTTAAATGCCCTGAATAGTTATTTTCAGCCTACTCAAATCTGAAGTGGGTGTGAAAAGACCTAAAAGGAACACAATGATTCCTCTCTAGAGAATGAGAATTATACTAAAATTCAGCTTAGCCTAATTATTTTCTTCTGTTCATAGTTTTGTGAGAAAACTCAAATTTCAAGTAATTTCACAAACAGAAAAAAATGTGAAATTCAGCTTGCAGTGGACACATCTGTTAACCATTAAAAAGCTACCTCCTCCCTTTCCTTTCCTAACAGAGCCCCAATTTTATGCAGGTATCCAGTCGTTTTCCACATAGCTTGCTCAGGGAAGGTGATCCTAACTAAGTTCCAGGGGTAGTTTCTGTGGGGTCTGGGCTAATCCTGGTAAACTGACTCTCAGGGACCTGGCCCTAATCCTGACCCTAAACCCTGACCGTGGCCAATGAGACTTTGGGAGAAGTCAGCTGGGGGCTTCTGGAAAAGGTCCCCTTCTCCAAGGTATAGGTTGAGACTGGTCCTCCTTCTTCCTTTGGGGTCAGGTCTGAAGCTGCTATAAATACCCTGCTTCAGTCCAAAATAGAAGCTCATGTAAGGAGGGAAATGCAAGAAAAGAGGAGCAAGACAGAGCCTTGGATTGCCCCTGGGGCACCCTGCTATGAGACATAAGACATTTACTCATTGTTTAAACCAGTTTGAGTTGGAGTTTAGGTTATTTGCTGATAACAAATAAATGACCTTAACAACAACAACAAAAAGAATTCTTTCAGGGATCTTAATGCATCATACCCCCAATTTATCAACAGTCAGTACTCAAGAGAAAGACCTTCCAGAACCACTCATGGACCTGGCAGAGGCTGTATTTACTCAGAAAAGATACCTTTCCCTTGGTAATTCTTGGGGGGGGGGGGCACTGTTTTTAACTAAACTAGAAATGTGATGGACAAGGATAGTAAAACTTTGGGCCCCACTTTGTACTGGTTCACAACCGAGCGGACACTCCCAAGCAGGGCCCCCTGGACTGTCTGTGGGGTACCCACAGCCTTGATCACGCTGTGGGGTAGGGAACACCGTGAAGGGGACATCTGAAGGAGCTGGGTAACACCTGAGGCCTTCTACCTTTTACTAATTCTTTTACCCCTTTATTATGTTTCACATATATTTAAGTTTTTAATTAGCCTATTTTGATAGTCTTGTTTTGTCATTGCTATTGTTATGGCATTTATAAACCACATACTTAAAATGTTTCTCATTTTTCAATAACACGCCATCAGCTGAGTTCCCCTAACATTTAAAAATTGTGGCATATTTTACTGAGTTTATAGTTTCAGGTATTCAAGGGAAAGGGCACAGTGCACTAAATGACTAGAATAAATGATTAAATCTCACAGATGACTCTTTATATTCTGAATTCTTAGGTAGATTTTGCAAGTCATCTGGATCCAACACACTGGCAATAATCATAACTACTGTCACAAGTTTCCTTTATAAAGTTTAGGATTACTGAAAACATCCACAGAATAAATGGTGAATTTAATATAAGTTTGGTGCCTGAACACAAACAGATAATACTGACAAAAGGTCAAGGTTAAGGTGACTTCTGTCCAGTAGACACAGGAATGAAAGCCTGAGCAGTATCCTGTGGCATCCTGTGGAACCTCAGGCTGAAGATGGCTACAGAGTCCATGGTTGACAGAGCCGGAGAAATCTCAGAGCCTTTCTGACCAACTCCTCCTCATTACAGAGGAAACTAAGGGCTCGGGACTAGTGGGGGGAAGACCAAGCAAGAGGAACAAGTCAGTCCAATACCCCAACCCCGTATCTTCCTAATTTTGATACAAGACTTGGCAAAGTCTCTTCTATAGGATAAAAATTACAGGAAAGATGATGGTGATGATGATGGTGATGATGATGACAATGATGACAGTTTACTGAAGATTTACTATGAGCCAGGTACTTGCCATGTATTAACTCATTTAATCATGCAACATCTCAATGCAGAAGATACTATGACTACCTTTGCTTGATAGATGGGGAACTTGTGATGGAAAGGTTAAGTAACTTCTACCCAACTGGAAAGTGGAGAAGCTGGGATTTGAATACTCACAGCCTGGCCTCAGAGCCCCTGCTCTTACTCTTTAGGTTATACTGCTTCTCTTATAGGCTTTTGTCATCTTCAAAGGGTTTCTATTCCCTACTAAGTTCTATGGTGGTATTAGTGACTAGGGGGATTGCACCGGGAAAGGGACTACAGAGTAACTGGACTGGCTGGGTTTTCTTGTTGAGGCACTGAGTGACTGGGCAGCAGCTTTGTAAAGCGGGTGCCATGTGCTACCCAGCACTATTCCAATTCCTCTAGAATGTGAGCTCCCTGTGGGACAGGAGCATGGCACATGTATGCTGAATGCCATCTCTTGTTTCTCAGCATCTTTCTCATTCACCTATATGCAGGAAGCCTGGCAACTACAATTTCCAGCCTTTCTTGCCAGCAGGTTCCAGATTATATTCTGCTGGTGAGACTCAATCATGTCAAATTTGGTGTAACGGCCAGGAGAAGTCATTACTCATTGGAAGCAGTACCGATAGTCATGTAGGTATTAGTAGGTGGCAGGTGTGAGGTTTGCCAGCGGCTTCTCCAGAGGCATCTTCCTGAGAATTGCCCACTTGTACACAGGCAGCTAAGAATATTGGCTCTAAATTGCTGTGATCCCCACAAGCCCGATTCTTTGAACACTCACAATAGTTCCTGACTTTTACTCCCCTAGTCCTTTCAATTCTCTGTTCAATCCTTCCCTGCCTGGAATATCTGGAATGGTTTCTGTTTTCTTCATTAAACATTGCCTGATACAAAATGTGTACAGCATGCATTGGTACATATATTAAAAAAAAGTAGAAACAACCTAATGTGTCTCAGGAGTGATATAGATAAGCAAACTATTTTAATCATCCAATAGAACATTATTCATCAGTTAAAATAAAGGAACTAATCTACATGAACAAACATAGTTAAGTCTTATAAACATAAGGGGGTATAAGGGGGCTGTAGGGGAGATGTAATGTTCTATTTGTCAAGCTGGGTACTGGAGCTGCATAAATGTATTTTGTTTATGAACATTCATTAAGATACTGCTTGTGACATGTACTTCTCTGTAGGTATATTATCATCAAAAACATTTATTAATAAATAACATGAACAACAATAACAACTACATGGAAGGTGAGAATTGTACATAACTTGTAAAGATAACTCTTTCAACTTACAACAAAACTTTGGAGAGACATATTATTTATCCCATTTAGTAAACAGAGACTCAGAAGGGTCAAATGACTTGTCAACAATTCCCTGGACTTTGGTTCTAGTTTTTGGGTCTAGAGCCTTAACTTCTGACCAGTGGCCTCTGCTGCCTCACCATGGGCCCCTCCCCAAGTCCTTGACAAGAAACGGAGGAAGCTTTCTGTTTACACAGTGGATCACCATGCTCCTGTCATAAAACTGGATGTGGGAGGCAACTTCTAGAGGAGTAACTTTCCTGTCGTCATGCTATCCTGCCTGTCCCCTCCTGGACACATAGCATAAATAAAGACCCTAGCTATCAGTGCACTAGGCAATGCCAGGAAAACCCAGGTGGATATGGAAGGACAAACTTTAGTGCCAGGAGGGACAACATTTGGAAGGGATTTTTGGAATTCTTTGAGAAAAAATTTATTTAAAAAATCCTAATTGATGGAATTGTTCTATTTTATTTTATATCAGAGAAGACTGTAAGAATTAAAAAATGCTACTGGGGGCATGCAAGGGAAGTTAAGATGGAGAAGACACAATGCATAATTAGTTAATAGTGATAAATCTAACGCAAAATTAATTTAAAACTGGGGAATGCAGAAGCACAGCTTTCTGCCTGTAGCCACCCAAGCCAAGCAGTCAGACTGGCTAGGAGAATGTGAGAAAAGACCAGAAAAGTACCACATGAATTTATGCTTTTGGGCAATTTATGAAAAAAGACCAGGATAAAACAGTCCTACATTCTAACACAGCTATATGGATAAAATCTATTTACAGTTAAGTTTCAATATTGTGACTGTCAAGTAATTAAAGAACATTTTAAAGTAGACAATTTTAACAGCAGGACTTATCTTGGAGAGGCTCTGGAATTTAAAGAAATAATAAAAGATACTGAATACATTTGGTTAGCAATGGAAATATACAATGACCGGATCAAGGATGAAATTTTAATTACAAGAATCCTCATGTATGGTTCCTGCAACCTAAAGAATATAGATAACGTACTGATGAATAGAAATAAGGCCAGACCATTTGGGTAACCAAGCCAGGAAATAAACTTGAAGATTCACAGGAAAACAATGATGGGATGGCCAAAATGAAATGAGCATACACACACACTTAAGGTTGAAGATAAAACCTAGCAGTATTTCATGACAAGGCCAAGGTCACATAAGGACAGCACTGCAGACAGAAGGTGGTGAGAAGAAAAGACCGTCCTGGAAGTAAAGGTCCTTCTTTCATTCACTTACTGTCTTTTCTGGGCTCAGCCCAGTGCTGGGTCAGCTAGAGACCCTGAGAGAGATACAGCACAACTCTGCTCTCCGATATGCAGCATTAGATGGAGAGCTAAATTCCTGAACAGTTATGTTACAGCCTAGAACATCATTGAGGAATCTCCGGAGACTGTCTAGTGGTAGGAGCCTGGGATGTGTAATTAAACCTCCTGGGTTCAAATCCTAGCTCAGCTGTTTCCTGGTAATTTGATCCCCAGCAACAAGTCAACTTTCTTTGCCTTGCTTCTACAACCATAAAATGGGGATAACAATAGTACCTAAAAGCTGTCATAAGGAGTTAATGAGTTAACACTCATTGCAGCAAGTTGCAGCAAGGTCCAGCATAAAGTG
This sequence comes from Tamandua tetradactyla, assembly GCF_023851605.1. Classification (NCBI taxonomy): domain Eukaryota; kingdom Metazoa; phylum Chordata; class Mammalia; order Pilosa; family Myrmecophagidae; genus Tamandua; species Tamandua tetradactyla. Next base: position 46,009,649 of record NC_135341.1, on the reverse strand, counting down.
ACTTATCTCATGTTAGCTATTTTTATTATCCGGCGTGGTATGAAGCCCCACGGAAGCAGTGACTTCACCTGAGGTAGGTGGAGAAGGCTTCATGGAAGAGGTGACATTTCATCTGCATCTTGAAGGATTAGATGCAGGTTGTGAGGTGGAGAGGAAGCAAAATGGAGCAGTGTGACTAAAGCCATTAAGGCATGAAAGGGCGTGGGGACCCAGCCCAGGGGCGTGGTGTCCTGCTGTGCTTCGTAGAGTCTGAAATGGAGAATGAGAAAAGATGAGGGTGGAGGGATTGTGTGGCATCAGGCTGTGACAGACTTTGGGAGCCATGCAGAGCTTGTACTTTATTCATGGGAGTTTTTATGGGAAAGGAAGTGAATAGATTTGTTTTAAAATGATGATGTGACTTCAGATCAATGAGTGGCAGCAGCGATTTAAGAAGTTCCACTTTTGGTTCAAATACACTGAAATGCTGGATAACATGCAACTAAACTTAAACAGAAACACATAACTCAGTCTGAAGAAATCCCTTGCAGAGAGAAGGGCTGTAAACTGGAACAATCCGGGGCTCCTGACCTGTGTGTCTGTAGCACCAGACAGATGGGGCTTGCAGGCTTCAGACTTGCTAAACCAGAGCTGAGCTTCCCGGCTGAGGCTGGGAGCCAGGACAGTCAGACTTGCCTGCGGAACAGGTATGGAAAAACCTCTGGGGACCCTATAGGGGGGCTTCTGTATCCCAGTTTCCAGGGTGGGAAAAGAATTATCCAGGAGACGACAGAGGTCTTTGGTGGGCCGTGACATTTAAAGCCTAGAGGAGAAAGAGAGGCAGATACACAGTAGGAGAAGAGGGAACCGCAGGTCTAATGGCTCAAAAATAACAAAGGGACTGAGGAAGGAAGAAGGTTCTCATGGCTAGTTGCTGATGAGTGAGGTGGGAGAGGGGGCAAAGGCCAAACGGCCTTGAGGCAATGTCCAGATTGGGTAGGATCATCAGAAGCCACTGAAGGAAGGAAGGGAGGAGTGGGTAGAGGAAGGGAGGGAGAAAGAAGAATCTAGGTGGGGACTGGGGAAGTGAAAGTGGTAAGATATAATGTAATCAAGTTTTCTAAGCAAATCACACTTAGGCTTCTGCAAATCTGAAGCTCCAAGAGGGGTTTCCTTCAGCTGGCTGCCATCATGTGCTACTCCCCCCTGAAACTCATCCATCCATTAGGGGTCCTGTTGCTCCAGAAATTCCCCTCCCTCCTGTAACCTCTATGAGCGCCTGCTGGGCTTATTGTCAGCACTTATTTGCTGTTACTGCTACAAATGCTTTGAAAGTAGAACAAGGGGGCTTCCTCAGCTTTTTGATTTTGAGATTAATGTCATGCCATGTGAAGATCCCATGAACTTTTACACGTTTTGCACTGGCAAAGGAGGGGACGCTGATGTGGATATGGAACCCTCTTAAAAGGACTGGCAGAAACTTTCTTCCTCAGAACATCAGCATCATTCAAGCAACCTCAACCTTTACTACACATCAGAATCACCTGTACAGCTTTGGAACACACAGATTTCCAAGTCCTGAAAGGCCCAGCAAGGTAGAATCTTTAGGGGTTAGGGGCTAGTACATTTTAAAAGTTTGCATAGGTTAAGAGCCATTGGAATCAAATGAAGCTAAAGAAAAATTCATATTAACTGATTTGTTTTCCCTAACACCTGAGGTGTTTTCTGATGGACCACTGCCTTGCCAAACTCAGTCTCTCTCACAGTAAGAGAGAGAGAAGATAAAAGAGGCTAAAGATGGTGAGGCTGTCAGAAACTTTTGGATGGGCTGGTGCATTATCATATTGCAGAAGGGTATAAATAGCAGCTTTCTGTATCCAAGGTTGTGAGGGAAGTGAACAGTTCTCTCCTGGTAATGTTACACCATCACTTTTAGCACCTACAGGTCAAAGGTGTAACACAAATCAATAAGTCCTCCATCGACAATGGACCAGGAAGCACTTTGCTCTATGTGTTTACAGCAGATAAAAAATTTCCTGTTACTACTGCATCCATCATTTTATTCTGCTAGTGAATGGAAGAATCAGATGGCCAAATAATGCCATATGCCATATACAACAAGTGACATATAACTTAAAATGCAACAAATGGAAAATAATATCCAGCTTACTAGCCTAATAAACAAACTCAAACAAGAAAGACACTGAAATATTTTTAAAAGACTTTTAAAAGGCTTTTAAGTCTCCTGATGGATGAACCATTTCAGCCTTTTTGTCAGTAAGAAGAAAGAACTTTGGAATGTAAAGAACAAAATATGAGGTTTTTTCTAAGAGCATAAAGATAAAAACATTAAGAGGGTTCCCCCCCTAGCGCATGGGCTAGAAATGGGACCTGAGTGTCCCCCATGGCAGGCCAGCATCCTACCACTGAACACAATAAGAGTTTAAGAATTTCTAAATTGGCAGTCTCCCAAAGTGAGATATAACTTCAATATTAAGTCATTATTGTCCCTATCCACTAATGTTCTCCTTTCTTAAAATAAGCAAATAAATTAACCAGGATTAGTGCTGTTTGGAAATATTTAGATATTCCAGTGATTCTTTGTTCCCCTTAAATCTAAAAGAAAATACTATCTTGACCCAGAAGCAAGAAAGATGGGTTTGTTAGTATAATTACACCCTCTGTTCCTGAAGATTTAATTAAGTTATATGTCTTCCTTCTTCATTCTGTCTATTATAAGAGTAATAACCCTGGCAGGGGTGTGAAATTTTATTCCTATTGGGGGTCCTCAAATTCCAAAGGGTCAAGCAGAAGAGATATCCAAGATATTTAAAAACTGATATAGCATAGGACTGACCAATCAGAAAGGGTACCACAACCCCTCTAAAGTGATGTTATACTGGAATGTCCTGGTTGACTCTCAGCCCTGGAGTCAAGCATCAGTGTTGGAATGCTCAAACTTTTTAGAGAACCACTGAAGGGTATAAGGGACCTTGACAATTCAGTGTGCTGGTGGGGTAGAATGTTTGTAAAAATGAGGGGAAAGTATTCCCCTTCCTGTATCCATCCCTATGATGGTGACTGTGCAGTTCCTCCCATCAAGAGGTAGAGTCTATTTCACAACCCTTGAATCTGGCTAGCCTTGTGATCTGCTTTGGCCAACAGGATGTGTTGGAAGTGACATGCCAGTTCCAAATTGTTTTAGTTTCTTAAGCTGCCAGAATGCAATATACCAGAAATAGAATGGCTTTTATAAAGGGAATTTAATGAGCTATAAATTTACAGTTCTAAGGCAATGAAAATGTCCAAATTAAGGCACCGACAAAAGGTTACCATCATTCAAGAAAGGCTGATGCCACCTGGAACACCTCTGTCCACTGGGAAGGCATGTGGCTGGTGTCTGCTGGACTCTTGCTCCTGGGCTACGTTGCTTTCAGCCTCTGTTCCTGTGAGGGTTCCTCACTTGGCTTTTTCAGGGCTAGGTTTCATCTCTTAGCTTCCCTTGGGTGTCTCCAGGTTCTGGCTTTCTTAGTATGCTTGGGAGGGCACATGGCAACATCTGCTGGGCCCTGCCTGTGTCTAGGCATCTGCTTCCTGTCAGTACTTCAAGCATCTCCAGACATCTGTGTGTCTGTCAGTTCTTAAGCAACTTTTCTTGAAGTGTCTGTATCTGAAGCTTCTTCAAAATACTTCTCCTTTTAAAGGACTTTAGTAAAATAATCAACACCCACCCTGAATCACCAGCTAATCAAAAGTTCACACCCACAACTGGGCAGGCTACATCTCTGTGAACAGAATCTAATCAAAATTTTCCACTCTATGATATTGAATAATGATTAAAAGAAACAGCTGCCCCCACAAAATTGGATTAGGATTAAAACATGGCTTTTCTGGAGTACATAATAATTTCAAACTGGCACACAAGCCTAGGAATCAAGAGGCTTTGCACACTTCCCACTCTCTCTTTCAGACTCTGCTTATGCAAACAAGCTCAGGATAGCCTGCTGGAGCAGAATGGGTCCAGCCATCCCTTCCAAGGTCCCAGACATGAGAGGAAATTCAGCCAAGATCAGCAGAGCCACTCACTAGACCTGCAGTTGATCAAAGATGAAGGAGCCCAGCATGAGAAAGCCTAATTAAAACCAGCAGAAGAATCACCCAGATGATCCAGTTTAAATGGCCAACATGAAGAATCATGAATTACATAAATACTTCTTATTTAAAGTCACTAGGTTTCAGGGTGGTTTGTTAAAGCAGCAATAGCTAACTAATACAGTCTCTTAAAATTGAAATGGGGAGATTTTTATGCTATGGGAGTCTTTGCTCAAGATCAGTAATATATAATTCTAATGCACATATTATTCTTTACTTTACTCCCAACCATTATAACACATATTTTTCTCCCATTCCATATTTACTGTGATAATTTCTAATGGCTATAAAATATTCCACTGAAAGAGTATACTATAATTTACCTAATCGGGCCCAGGTTGGCAGACTTTGAGATTGCTTTCAATATCTGAGTATCAAAAATAATTTATACATATAACATTTTCCATGTTTCAGATAATTTCTTCAGGATAGATCTGAAGGAATGCAACTACTGCATCAAGAATATTACAATAATATGGCTCTTGAAACTGCTATTAAATATTTTCCATAGGGGTTGAACCAATTTTCCCTGACACCAGTAGGATAAGCACCAGTTTCATCACACACTCACCAGCATGGGATTTTTATGAGATACAAATTTAGTCAATGAAAAATTGAAAAATGAGAACTTTGGTTACATTTCTTTGACTAGATGAAAGCCTGGGGCAACCATGGAGCTGAGTGATTTATATACCAGTGGGTAAATGAGGTTGGCATAAAACTTTGAAAATACAGAGAACTAAAGAAGAGGTGAATGTCACTTGGATATTTATTTCCAGGACATTTACAACAGCTCTGAATTGTGCACATAAGTGGGTACTGCTTTTTTAAAATGAGTTTTTAGAAGAGTAAACCTCCTCTAAAATCTAGTATTTGAATGTGTGAATTTTGTCTAAGTGTACATTTATCATGGGCATTATTTTACACAATCATATCAGAAGAAGCAACAATAAATGGACAACAAACAAACCCTACAGGATTTTGCAATAATTTGTCCCTGATTTCTGTACTGAGATTCTTCTGTGGTTGTAGAACACTCCCCACGTTATACAAGCACACCTGACAGCCACAGCACACTGGCCAGGCTCCTGCATATGTCTGCAACACTCAGTTGAAGCACTGAAGTTTGTAAAAGATTTGATTTTCTTCTTAGAAAATAAATTAGAGATACAAGACTACAATCTAGAAATGCTTTGTTCTCCCTCCTGCATTCTGATAGGCTCTGAAGTGATGAGTTAAGGGTGTGGTTACAGCTAATGCCCTTGGAAGCAGGCCTTCCAGCCTGTCATATCCATGTGATAGGGAGCAACTGCCAGAATCTTCTGAGCCAAGGCCCAGTCAACCCCAAGACTGGAATGAAAAGTTAAATTATGCAGATTAAATTATACCTCTACTCGTATGTCTAACAGAGCTCTCAATTTTCATGTCCTAAATTGAACAGAACAATTGAACACCCAATTTTACTCTCAAAACCTGCTTCACCTGCAGTCATTCTTGACTCCTTTCTCTCTCTCATGTCCTACCTCCAAACTGTTTGGGAAATCCAGCTCTGTCTTCAAAACATGTCCCAAATTCTCCCCCTTCTCACCTCCCCTACTGCTACCACCCTGGGCTAAGCCACAGTGACCTCTCTCTTGGATTATTGCAGTGTGTGATCTGATCTCACCTTCCACTGTTCTGCTCCCCACTCACTCTGCTCCCTACACAGTGCCCTTCCTGCCATCCTCAGAACCTGCCAGGCCTCATGGTTTCTTGAATGAATCAGACACCCAGCCACTTTGGGACCTTTGCACCTGCTGTTTCTGCTACCTGGAATGTTTTTCCCCTGGATTCCTGCATAGCTCAAGCTCTCACTTTCTTTGTGTCTTTAAACAAATGTCTTCTTTTCAACACAGCCAACCCCTCTCACACTTTGTACTCTTGTCTGCATGAAGTTTTCCGTGGCATCTATTACCTCTGATGCACTGTATAATTCACTGATTTAGCATACTTGCTGTTGGGTGTCTACTTCCCCCGACTAGAATACAAGTCCATGAGAGCAGAGATTCATGTCTGCTTTGTTTCACTGACACCTCTCCAGATCTTAGAACAGGATCTGGTACACAGTAGGAGCTCAGTAAGTTTTTATTGAAGACTTTTTTCCTTATCCTTAATTTTAGACTCTGGGATCAGGGATAAGCAAAATTATGAGACCCCAACTTCAAGAGGGGGCATGCTAATAAAAGGCCATAAAATAATCAAAGAAAATATTGCCCCAATCCAGTGCTGAGCACCGCGGGAACACACAGACCAGCTAGAGGCAGCAGGCCACTTTATATGAACATCAGTCCCAAGGAATGGTGATAGCTCAGATCTTACAATACAGATGGGAGGCTTTCTAGATGGAATATAACTAACTCTTGATCGTGTCATAGATTTTGGAGGGGGGGGGGGAGAGAAAGGGCTTCTTTCTGGGACAGAAGAACTGGAATCTGAAGTCACAACAGGAAGATACTTGAATCTAGGAGGGTCTTGAGCAATTGTTTTGTGTAAGATCCAAGATCTTGTGGCCCATGTGAATAGAGCAGGGTCAAAGGGGACTTCTGTATTTCACTACAAAAGGAAAAGGCGATGGCTGAAACGTTCCTCTTTTCGCATTGTCCACATGGCCTGCTGCCTTCATTGTCAAGACTGAGAGCTGAGTGAATTGGGGAGAAATCAGTCCCTGCAGGGATGGACACTTGGATTTTTTCTTTTTTTAACCAGCTGGCATTTTATTTCAGTGTTTAAATGAAATGCTATTCAGTCCATTAAGATGAGTGGAAATGTGCATTTTAACAAAATGACAATACAATGGACTGAATCTTCTTGGAACCCAGGATACCTTCTAATTAGCTTATACCCCAGGAACTATTGTAAATGCTTCAACACTAACTTATTTAATTGTATACAGCCAGATGAAAAAGTTTCACACCAATCCTTTCAACCAGGCAACAGCTTAAATACTGGGTGAAATGGCTGGTCATTATTTTCTATGGAAACAGGCTTTCTGGTATACTGTATTTACAGTACAGCAGAGGAATGTATCTGCTTAACTGCATCTTTATATTAAGTACCTATTAAAACAAATGAAGAAACAAGAAAAATACAAACATAAAATCTAGGGTTTGGTTATTATCGTTAATGCTAATTCTCAGGTATGTCATCACTGAAGGATTGCACAATCAGAATTCTTATGAGGACAAAATATGTTCGTGAAAAAGTCAGTTGGAATCCATGATGACTTTAACACCTCTAGAAAAAGGGATGCTCAATTTATAAGGGTTATCTGAAGTTGGTTATCTGCAGTAAAATGTTTAATGTTTTAAAATGATAGATCAGCCTTTTGATAAATACTTTCTTCATAATATTAATAAACCTGACATCTTCTATTTAAGATGTACACTGCGGCCTGGACCTAACTGATACTGACTGGTTATGCTGGGGATGGCAGAGTAAGAACAAGAATACAGAAAATTATAATTATTTGACCACTTGGATGAAGAAGATGGGCATGTTTCACCTGAAATTACTTTTATACATAGCAACACTGGGAAGAATGTTTGCCTGATGGAACACTGAGCCAGCATATTTAATGGGCTGACTTTGAACTTAAAATGTGTTTACCTTATATTTTCTCTAAGAGTGAAATGTTTCCCTCAACTCATTGGTTAGTGGAAACAAAATAATATTTGAATCGAGACTTACTGAAATTATTTAAGCAAGTTAGCAAATTGGGTTTTTCCCATGTCCGGCAACCAGACCTAAGAGATGGAACAGGAAAGATGGCAGAGACTATGCTACTGTTTTAGCTTTCAAATATCTGGCTGCCTTTTGCAGAAAGAATATAAAAGAATGGATAACCAATGGGAGCAAAGCATTGAGAGATTATTCTCTGGACCATCAAGTCCGTGATCTAAGGAGGTAATTTTACGAAAATTTGATGTACTGTAAAGAGTCATCTATTTTATTATTGCAATGCACCTGAAATATTTAGAATTTTGGCCAATTGCAGCACAGGTTTATTCAGTTCCAAATTGCTCCCCAAAAGTTTAGACTCCAAATTTCAAAACAGTCCTTAAAGTGGACAGATAATTTTAAAATGAAGGGAAATAATAAAAGGGTGTGATTCTAAGTAAAAATTCACAAAGAAGGCCTCTGGGGGATTAAAGATAATGTAACATTTCAGTGCTCTATGTTGACCAGGCAGTTATTTTGGGTTCTCTACATGTTGATTTTTAGATTAAAAAAAAAAAACTGTACATTTTAAAATTGAGAATGCTAAATAATCCTTGTCTAACTCAATGTAGACATCATAAGGGAATTTCAAAATAATAAAAAATGAGAGGAACTTTTCTTAAGAATAGAATATACAGAAATAGTCTGTGGCAAAAGACTGGGAGAGAGAATTTACACTGGAAGGAACAAAATCAATATATTGAAAAAGGCCAAACATTTGCACACAAATGAGCAAATGTTATAATTGTTCAGTAAATCATTACAATTTTAAAATACTATGGCACTGCATCTGATAATAATTACTTAGGTCTTAACTGATTTTAACATCGTTTTGTTCCCAGGATTTGGGGAAAAGATTTTTCTATTCTTGAAAAATACTTGAAGGGCCTCAAGCTCAGACACCTACACTGTGATATTTTCTCTGCCTAAATTAAGATTAAATTATTGTAGGTGTCATATAGGGAGGCTATTAGCAATTTAACATTACTACTTCATGCTGAAATATTAATTCCACTTCCCAAAGAAAATGAGACAAATGGTATTCATTAAAATTAGGATCTTGTGATGGCAGAAATGTACTGCTACATATATATTATCATACATTTGGAACAACATACAATGTCTCCATGGAGCCAGTGAGATTAGTGAGGTCTCAATTTGAGTTCTCCCTAACTTTTTCTTCACAAAGTGGAACACAGATACACAACTTCCAATTATTCACAAATGGAACTGAGTATTTGCATGCATGTCTAGCAGTATGCTCTGAGATAAAGGGTTCCTGGAGCCAGGGAACAGGGATGACCTTGAAGACCACAGCTAAAGACTTGACTATTCTGCATTGATGCTTCTGATAGCATCAAATCTGCATCTCAGGAAAACTGTGGGTCACATGCCCTGTGGATGACAGAGGGGTATACCTGTGCTCTGAGGTAGACTTGGGAGGACAGCAGCCTGCAAAAGTGATAGAATGAATCTGGGAGCTGCACATTAGAGAAGAGGTGAACACCAGGAAGTGTCTGAAGCTCCCCCAAATTCTCAGAAATAGAGTCATGCCAAATGGGTGCTATTGCTATTTTATTTAGATGGTAAAGATAGGGATCAGCCTTAAAAGCTGTAAGACGTAGGGTACTCAAATGTCATACACAGAATGGTGAACCATCTGCCCGGATTTTCCTTCTTTCTGGTATGTGAGTCACTGAGTATCTTCGAGACAGACAGAGGAGAAGGCCTGGAATTAGAAGCCTGCTAGAAAAGTCTATGTGACCACAGCTTATGACAAGATAACATGGCTTTGTTGGCTCAGTAGGAAAATGGAAACTTTAAAAATTGGTAAATATAACAGTTGTGGTTCTTAGTTTTTAGTTGTAAGCTGCAGAGGTCCATCATGGTTGATTTTAGCAGACATAGATATTGGAGGCTCACAATTTTTGTGGAGAAAAAGGAGATTTGAGTCTGTAACTGAGAAATCAGGATTTAAGAGATAATTTTCATTACTGAATCATTATATAGATATTCCTTTTTTGCTTTCTGGTATATTAGAGTAGAAGAAGGAAATTCCTGAAATCTCTAAATTGTAATCCAGCTGCCTTGATCTCTGATAATGATTGTATAGCCTTTATCTTCTCTCTGTGATTGTAAAAACCTCGTGACTAAACTTCATTTGTATCCAATTATCCAGTTTTCCAACTTTAGAGTCTTGTAATCACTACAAGATACAATTAGATAGCCCCTAATGTTTGTTAATGAAGGTCTTGGGTCAGCCCAGAATTAACCCACCCCAATTCTAAAGTTATCTTGATAACTGAGACTGGATTTAACCGAAGTGGGCCTGCTTCTCATGCGCAGTGTCTTAGACTTTAACCTACACGTCACCTAAAACTCTCCGCCATTTTCTTACACGCATTCTGTGACTACGCATGTAATCAATCTGCCCATGCACAGTAATTAGATCTAATTATATCATCTGGGGCCACTGTGTTCATTATCCTAAACTCTGCCCATCCTTTTCTCTAATAAAACCATCCAAATTCCTGTAGTTCGGGAAGACAGATTTTGGGCCGCTAGACCATCTGCTCTCCTACTACGTATGTAGTAATAAACTCTTTCTCTCTTTGAAACCCTGGTGTCTCAGGAATTGACTATAGAGTGCACTGGGCAAAAGAATCCACAGCCTTTGTCTGGTAACAGGTCTAAGCTTCCAGCCATTGTCACAAGATGCTCCAGCTGGCACCACTGTCTCTTCTGACCAGGAAAACAATTACATTGCAGCCATGACCAGTGATGGCCCTGCTTCTGCTGGGTAGTGCCAAGAAATCAATCTCACAAACACTGATCCCACTACTTCTCCAGAAAGCAAACTCTCCAGCCCTTGCTTCTTATGCCACTAGCTCCTGTGTCAAAGCTTGGAATGGGGTTGTCTGATAGGTAGATTGAAGTCTCTTCCCTGTGACCCAGCTGCTAGGGAGGAAGCAATAGCAAGTACGTGGTATTATCAGTGGAGTCAGTCTTTATTTCATGCCAAGAGTTATTAGGTGGAGAATATTCCCCGGATACAGAGAGGCATACAGATGATAGCCAGCAAAATTACAAAAGCACTGCAGAGAAAGTTACTGATATGATTCTATTGCTTAAATGGAGGGGGCTGGGAGGGAAAGGAAAGAAATGAAAATAGGGATGAAGAGAGAACCAAGAATTGGAATGGAAATAAATATAAATGGGGCTCTAACTTGGTATATGATTCAAAATAGCAGATTAAAGAAGTGAGTGAAGGTGCAGCAGCAGCCAAATACTTGGAAAGTGGCAGGTAACCATGCTGCGAGTCAGCACTGACTCCATGCCTCCCCACTTCAGAATCCTTTTCTGTGATCTGACAACAGGAAAGGAGCCAGGCCTGGAGGTTTTCTGGAGAGAGAAACCTCCTTCCTCTGTAAAGGTGGGTGCTTTTTGTTTTTAATTTAAATATATTAATATTTTCCCTGATGATGAGGATGCATTATGAGACATCTTTTGCTATAATATAATATTAAGGATTGGGTAGACTAAAATATTCTTCTAATACAAAAGCCTAAATGTGCTGATAAAATACAACCCATAACTCCTTAAATATATAGCTGAGCTTGCGAAAAAATAAGGGAAATCTGCAGTGAGAAAAGAAAAATCTAGAACTGTGTTTGCTGGCATGGCTGCCCCAGAACATGTTCCTCCTGGGTAAAATGTTTTTGGGTAAAGTTAGGGTTTCCACAGCATATATGGGCAGGGAATATGACCTTGGATCAAGGTGAGAAGTAAGTGAAGAGCCCCTCAAGGAAAAGGTAGAAAATACCTGCCCACTGGCATAGGGATGGGTCAAGAAAGCTTGCACTGGACCAAAATATTCTCCCCTCAGAATTTGTAGCTACTGTCTGGCTTTTATATGGTTTTCAGTTTGAATTTATAACCCTTGTGTAGCCCAGAATACTCCAAGTTAAAAAAAATAATAATAAAAAGGAGTTCTTGAAGGGCATTACCTTCGGGGTATCTAGTTGAAGCAAAAATAAATCAGCTCCTGAGGGATATACCATCAACACAGAGTGTGCAGCAACCCTATAGATAGAAAATATCTCTGAAGGCGATCGTTGCACAGGCCCAACTGACAAAGGACATGAGAAAACAATCTACCTTGACCAACAGTCCCAAAAAGAAGTCTTTTGACTTCTGAAGAAATTCATGTAACTGAATTATTGAACAAAGAATATATAATAAGAATGACTAAAGGCATAGGAGAAGGAGTGAAAAACAAAAGACCAGGACACTATCAACAGACAGAGGAGATATGTGAAAGAGAACCTCATTTAAATCCAAGAAATGAAAAATATAGCTCTGGAAATTAAAAACTCAAAGGCTGGGTTACACTGTAGATGAAGAAGAGGTAAAGAGTAAATGAGCAGAAAAACAGATATGAAGAAATTACTCAGAACACGGTACAGAAAGCTAAAGTGAGGGAAAATGTGTCCAAGAAGTTGAGGACAGAATTAGAGAATCCAACAGTCATCCAATAGAAATTTAAGTAGAAAATGAAGAAGGAAACAGAGAGAAGCAATATTTAAGAGATAGAAACTTTCTAGAAACTATGAGTGATATGCATCTTCAGTTTCTCAAGGCACAATGAGTACAGGGAAAGAAATAAAAAATACATCCACACACCGAGGGAGACTGTTGTGAAAATGCAGAACCCCAAAGACTAAGAGGAAAAGAATATGAGAAAATAAGCAGACCACCTCCATAAAAAAGACAATCAGACTGAAAGGAGACTTCTCGGCATTAAGAACAGAATGCAGAAGATGTGGGATCATGTCCTGAAAAGTGCTGAGAAAACATTAAAAAAGACTAAGAGAATGATTTAGAGGCATTACTTAAAATACTATAATTATAGTTATGCAGTTATTCAAGAGGTTAAAGACCTTTTTCACTGAAAAACAAAAAAGTGAGGTCTTATCATTAACAGCCCTTCATGAAAGAACTACCAAGTGATGTATTTTAGAAAAAAGGGGTTTGAATCCAGAAGGAAAGAGTGGGATGGATGCACCACGAAATGGTGAAAACATTTTGGTAAATATGTGGATAAATCTAATCAATGCCTTTTAAAAGTGATAATAACAATGGTTAATTTTGTATATTAACAAATGGGTTTCAAACACTGGACAACATAGCATATAGGTTGGAGAGATGTAAAGAGAATCAAAGCACTATAAAGTCATATTGTTTAGAAGAAGGACAGAGATGTCGATTAACTTTAGAGAAGTTTCTCAAACTATCTGTGGTGAACTTTCTGTACTCCCTTTTTTTCTAATCTGCCATGGAACAATGCTTTTTCAAAAGACAATGAAAATGAATCACAAGAAAAATGGTCACATGCTTGGATATACTAGCAGCAAAGTGACCTAAACATTTCTAAATTATATTAACTCTCAATTTTTATACTTATCTTGTTGTTAACATGAACTAGTACAAAATACTTCTTGGAGGGGTACCAATCTGTGGTGCACACTTTGGGCAGTACTGCTTTCAGATTTTATTAAATCAATTATGTCTGTTCAATTATTAAGATAATCATTAAATAAGAGACATATAATGTATACCTTTCAAATTAGCAGAGGAGGAAAAAAATATATATATATACACCTTACAATCAATTTATCAGAAACCAGAAAAGATGGCAATAGGAGAGGGAGAGAATCAGAAAAACCATAGTAAATAGAAAACACAAAGAAAGAACCAAAAATCCAAATATAATCACAATAAATGCAAATGGAATAAACTGACTAGTTAAAAGAGATTGTTAGATCAGATAAAACAACAAAATCTAACATTATGCTGTTTACATGAAACTTACAGAAAATATAAATTAAAGACAGAAAGTAAAATGATAGAAGATGAAATAGCAAGCAAGGAAAGATTAAAGGGCTTAAAGTAAAAGGGTTCTTTAGAAATGCAGATGATCCTAACATACTGATAACAGAACAGTTCACTAGGAAATTTGTGAGGAAAATTTAACAATTCTGATGTTGTACACATATAGCATCACAGTCCTAATATATACAAAGTAGAATTAACAAATTATAGGAGATATCAACAAATCAACAATCCCAGTGAGAGACATTAACATTTTACTCTCAGAGATTCACGGAAAAACTCAAAAATCAAGCAGCTAAAAACTTCTGGAATATTATAGAGATATAAAATACAGAACAAGATGACCATAATAGATAAACACAGAACCCTGTACCCTATAACTAAAGCATACATATTTTTTCCAAAGACATGTGGAATAATTATAAAAATTGACCACATATGCCACAAATATAGTCTCAATATATTTGTATCATATAGATATTTTCTGATCTATGTCACAATTAAAAATAATTCATTAAAACCCATAAATTTTGAATTGTTAAAACACCTCTAAATGACAAAAGGGTCAACAAATGGAAAATGGACTATATTTAACGGAAAACAGAAAAAAGAATGAAAAGGCTACATAGTTTTAACTAAGGAGCTACTGAAAGTACAACTCTTAAATGCTTTTATTAGAACATAAAATAAATGGTAAAAGATGGTAAAAGTATACAGAAAAGCAAGGAAATGACTATCCTAAAAGTCCATAGAGTGGTTACAATCAGGGTACAAAGAAGCCTCCAACAGACTGGTAATGTTCGGCTTCTTAAACTGGATTATAATTACCCTTCTGTTTGCATTATAATTATTTTTAAACTATATAAATGTTTCTATATACTCTTTTGCATGAAAGATATATTTTACAATAAAATATTTAAATTAAGAAAATAATTGAGTTAAAAGCATAGCACAGACTGTTAGAAGAATAACAAAACAAGACAGAAGCCAGCTAGATGCCTTTATATGAGACACCTAAAATATAAGGACATAGAAAGGTTGAAATTGAAAAATGGAAAAATGACCTACCAGGAAAATAATAATCAATGAAATCTGGTATAACTATATTATTATCATAAAATAGGCAAAAAACAGTATTAGGGATAGAGAAGGTCACTACATAGTATTAAAGTTTCATTTTACCAAGATAATAAAATAATCCTAAACTTGAATGCACCTAGAAAAAATAGTCTCAAAATATGTAGAGCAAAAATGGACAGGATTATAGGAAGGAATGTACAGACTTACAAGCTGACAGATAATCAGGCAGATATAAAATTTAAATAGATATAGATTTCAATAAAATAATTAAGAGGTTCAATTTTATGGCTAGAGTTTTACACTCAATAGTTGAATAATACCTGGGGCATTTATGAAAGAATACTTGGGACATTTATGAAAAGTGACCATGTACAGGACACAAAGCAAGTCTTCAAAATGTTCAAGATACAGAATCCATAAAGAACACATTTTCTGACCACAATGCAATTCAATTGGAAGTCAGTAACAAAAAGATAAATTAAAAACCCATAAATTTGGGAATCTAAACCCATACTTATAAATAATACATAATTCAAAGAAGGAATTATGATAAAGTGTTTAAAAATCTAGAACTAAGTGATAACAACACTAGGAAGGATATTTATAAACCTAAATGTTTATATTAGAAAAGAAGAAAGGCTGAAAATTAATAGAGCCAGTCAACCAAATAATAAATTAGAAAAGGAAAACAGGATAAAACCAAAGAAAATTGAAGGAAAGGAGTAATAACTATAAGAGCGAAGATTAATAAAACAAAAAACATATACCGAAAAACTGACAAAGCTAAGAGATGGGTTTTAGGGAAGACTGATAGAGTAGACAAACCTTGGCAAAGTTAGTCAAGAGAAATGGTCCTGTTACTGCAGCACCATTTGTTGATTTTGTTTTTGTTTGTTTGTTTGCTTGTTTGGGGAAGCGCATGGGCCAGGAATTGAACCCAGGTCTCCCACAAGGCAGGCAAGAATTCTACCACTGAACTACCCTTGCACCTCCTAGACATTTTATTAGTATTTTCAAAGAACAGGTTTTAGTTTTGCTGATCTCCATTATTCCATTATTTTCAATTTCATTAATCTCTGCTCTAATGGTTAGCATTTTTTCCTTTCTATTCTTTCTTTTTTTTCTCTCTCTCTAAAAATATTTTTATTGAGAAATCGTCATACACATACAGTCCATCCAATGTATATAATCAATGGCTCACAATATCACCACATGGTTGTGTATTCATCACCATGATCATTTTTAGAACATTTGCATTGCTCTAGAAAAAGAAATAAAAAGATAAAAGAAAAACTCAAACATGCCATACCCCTTACTCCTCCCTCTCATTGACCACCAGTGTTTCAATGTACCCTATTTTTTACTCTTTATCCCTTCCTATTATTTACTTATTTATTATCCATTTATACATATATTTTACTTATCTGTCCACACCCTGGATAAAAGGAGCCTCAGACACAAGGTTTTCATAGTCACACTGTAAAAGCTATATAGTCATACAATTGTCTTCAAGAATCAAGTCTACTGGAACACAGTTCAATAATTTCAGGTACTTCCCTCTAGTCACTCCAGTACACCATAAACTAAAAAGGGATATCTATATAATGCCTAAGAATACCTTCCACGATATTCTTTCAACCCTTTGAAATCTCTCAGCCACTGAAACTTCATTTTGTCTCATTTATCTCTTCCCCCTTTTGATCAAGAAGGCTTTCTCAATCCCATGATGCCAGGTCCCAGGTCATCCTGGGAGTCCTGTCCCATGTTGCCAGTGAGATTTACACCCTTGGGAGTCATGTCCCATGGGAGGTGGGGAACAGTAAGTTCACCTGCCAAGTTGGCTTAGAGAGAGAGGCCACATCTGAGCAACAAAAGAGGTTCTCTGGGAGCTGACTCTCAGGCATAATTATAAGTAGGCTTAGCTTCTCCTTTGCAGGAATAAATATATAATTCTTTAACAAACTTCTTTAGCTGAACATTCAACACATTTATTTTCAATGTTTCTTAGTTTTGAAATTTGTCTTTAATGCTAAAAATTTACCTCTTGTGCTGGTTTGAAAGGATGTATGTACCCTAGAAAAGCCATGTTTTAATCAAAATCCATTTCATAGAAGCAGAATAATCTCCACTCAATACTGTATGTAATTACAGCATCTCCTTGGAGATGTAACCTAATCAAGAGTGGTTGTTGAGCTGGATTAGGGGAGATGTGTCTCCACCCATTTAGGTGGGTCTTATTTAGTGTCTGAAGTCCTATAAAAGAGGAAATATTTTGGAGAATGAGAGATTTGGAGAGAGTAGAGAATGTTGCAGCACCATGAAGCATACAGTCCACGAGCCAGCAACCTTTGGAGATGAAGAAGGAAAATGCCTCCGGGGAGCTTCATGGAACCAGAAGCCAGGAGAGAAAGCTAGCAGATGACGCTGTGTTCACCATGTGCCCTTCCAGATGAGAGAGGAACTGACTGTGTTCACATGTGCCCTTCCACTTGAGAGAGAAACCCTCAACTTCACTGGCCTTCTTGAAGCAAGGTAGCTTTCCCTGGATGCCTTTGATTGGACATTTCCATAGACTTCTATGGGCATTTTCTCAGCCTTAGAACTGTAAACTACTAACTCATTAAATTCCCATTTTAAAAGCATTCCGTGCCAGTATATTACATTCTGGCAGCTAGCTAACTAGAACTCCTCTAAAATACTAAGGTACTGCTTAAGTTAAACAATATAATTTTTTTTTTTTTTTAGTTCTACAAGTTTAAAACATGCCCACAATTTCTTTGATCACAAAGAGCTTCTGTTTATGTGGGGTATATTAATCAATATTCAGTGTATTATAAATTGAAACTGATAAATTGTTAACGTATTAATTCATTTAACATAACAATAATAAAATTATACCTGTTACCTTGACAGTTCAACTAAAAAACTGCATTTTCCAAAACAAAACAAACTTTAGCAAAAAGGGTGGCATTATTTTTTTTTTGCAAATTCTTTGATGTGTGGCTTATTAGAAGGCAGTTGGATTCTCATATCTGCTTATGCATTCAATATACTGTGATATATTATTCAGGTTGAAGTATCTGAAAAACAATTGGGTCTCACAGACATGTAAATGGAAAACAGAGAAGTATTATAATAGTCTTTTCAGATAATTGTGAATATTTTTCTTTGATACTACACCAAAATTCAACAAATGGTTGTTTGTTATGGATAATTGCAACATGGAATGGAAACCATATCAGTTAACCTTTCATAGGTTGTTATATTAAAATATGTTGGTTTATCTTGCACTTCAAGTGGGCCTTTTAGTCATATAAAGTTTTATAATATCATGCATTGGTCACCTGGAAAATACTGGATTGCTGAGTTACACTAGTATACCAAAATATTGACATGTGTTGTTACTTAATATAAAAAATCATGTTCATTAATACCACTATTGATTTAATCTGAAAAGACTAAGTATTGGAAAGGTGTCAAATGTTTGATGGTAATACATATTTTCCAAAATTCTATTTTTTTATTTTTGTAAAATCAACTTTTTTTTTGCATGAGCAGCCACTGGGAATCGAACCCAGATCTCCAGCATGGCAGGTGAGAATTCTGCCTAAAATCAACTTTTATGTCAACAAACACTATCATCTGTTTTCCTTGAAGTGACAGATGTACCTTATTAAAAAAAAAAATAGCCTGCTGTGGTTTGAAGTTATGTATCCCTGAAAAACATGTTCTTAATCTTAATCCATTCCTGTGGATGTAAACCCATTGTAAACAGGACCTTTCGATGAGGTTACTTCAGTTAAGGTATGGCTCAAATGAATTAGGGTGGGTCTTAATCCTATTACTGGAGACTTTATAGGGAAGGTCAGAGAGAAAAAGATACAGAGAGAAGCTAGAATCTGGAAGTCAGTGGAACCTGGAAGAAAAAGGAGAGAACATCACCATGTGACAAACAAGTCAAGGCTCAAGGATGACTGGCAGCCAGCCCAGAACACAATGACCTTCTGGGAGACTTCTAGCCTCAAAGTCAGGAACCATTCACGCCTGTCGTTTAAGCCAACCTATTGTATGGTGTTTGTTTCAGCAACTGGGAAACTAAGACATCTGCCAAATGCTCATCTAAATAATTATAATTTTTCTGTTAGAAAATTGTTCTTTTAAGTAAAACTTTTCCAGACTTCTGAAATGGCAGTGTGAGGAGTTCTGTGTACTTATTCTTTAGCAAAACAATCATAATTCGTGAAAATTATTAAAAACTCAACCATTTAAAATCTCTGAAATTATCCTAAGAGCATGCAGCAAATGAAGAAACACTTATCCAAGAAAATGTATGGAAACTTGGCAAGTACAGCAAGACTCCCCGGCATCCAAACCATGACCTGCTTCATGTAAACCTCCCCCTGACTCAGCATGATAAGAACTCTATTCCAGGCAAGTTGCAGCCAAAAACAGATGGTTCTCTCTCCCACCAATTTCAAGTCAAGGGTTATGATATATCCTTTGGGGAACAGGCCACCCATATTTCTCATCTCATCCAATTATGTGTTAAAGAGGCTAAATTGCAGGCAAGTGCCACCAAAAGGTTGAAGGCTCCCTTTTTCCACCAAATCTCCACTTGGAGAGTAGATGCTCTACACTAGACATGGCACACCAAAAATCGGGGTGCCTGATTGCCTTTGCTACAGCTACCTAGTAGGGCAAAGGTTGCTGGAAGAGGCAGGTTGAGAAGACCAGAAACTAGCATCCCTGCCCAGTGCCCTGTTATTTTTGTTGTTGCTGTTGTTGTCGCAGTGTGCTGTATGACGGGGGTCATATTTCAATGCTTTTCCAAATGAGCATCCCATTATTATAGCACCATTTGTTGAATTTTGTTGTTTGTTTTCCCCTTTGTGTGTTTTGCTTGTTTATTCGTTTTTGGGAAGTACATGGGCCAGGAATCGAACCCACGTCTCCCGCATGGCGTGCAAGCATTCTACCACTGAACTACCCTTGCACCTCTCCAGTGTCCTGTTTTTTTTAATGCACTTTTCTGAGAGAAGCTGGACACTTTCCATTCTACCAGCTCCAGAGCTGTGGCTTGGAAGTTTTACTCAGAGGTAGGGGCACGGGTAAAAGACAGGCCATACGAAAAATAAAAACAAAAAACAGTTCAGAAGCTCTCTCCAGGGGAATTGACTTTATTTGAAACAGAGTGTGAAGATGTTTAAGCCTAAGTGTGCTCTAGAAAACAATGGAGATTTTGGTGGTAAGCAAGTAAGAGGAGACTGTTCACTTTATTATAATAGCAAGCTAAATTGTAGGCCAGCTAGTTTACCAGACCAAACCAGGGAAAAAGAAACCTTAAAAGAGCTCTCCTGAGGTCAGAGCAACCTCAATGACTGGCTTCAAAAACTACCCCTGCAAAGGAGACCTAAATGAATTGGATGAGACTGTGGAGCAATTTATGCCCTAGTGCACTGCGGAAAACATATACAGCAATCAGGTAGCCATTAGTGGAGGCTAAAAGTTGTGTATGATACAAAGAGGCAGAGAGCTTAGCAAAGAGATCTGGAAAAGAGACAAAATGAGCCCTGCTAAAACCATTATGAAGCCAGGGTGACTGTGCATGTGCCCCCTAAAAAGCAACATCAGATGCTTAATACTATAGGGGTACAAAACAACACAGCTAGTCACTAAACAAATAAGCAATAACAAACAAGCCTTGGGGGTTGTTCCAGAATCCAGACATGCTACAGTATCTCCTAAAATGCCCCATTTCTAATAAAGAATTATAAGATTAAAAAAAAAAAAAAAACACCACAGAAGAGTATAATCTATATACACTGGGAAAAAAAGCAGGCAAAAGAAACTTCCTATGAGAGGGTCCAGATGTCACATTTTACAAAGACTTCAAAGCAGCCATCGTAAGTATGTTTGACGAACTAAAGGAAACAATGCTTAGATACGTACAGGAAGGTTTGATGACAATGTCTCATGAAATAGAGAATATCAATAGAAAGAGATAAATTATTTTAAAAAGATAAATAAAATCCTAGAGTTGAAAAGTATAATAAATGGAATGAAAAATGCACTAGAGGTACTCAATGGCAGATTTGAACTGGAGGAAAAAAGAAACAGCACATTTGTAATCTGAGGAACAGAGAGGAAAAAACATGAAGAAAAATGAAAGAGCCTTAGAGAAACGTGGGATACAATTAAGTGTGCCAGCATATGTGTATGGGAGTACCAGGAGAAGAGAGGCATGAACAGAAAAAAAATTCAAGAAATAATGGCTGAAAACCTGCCAAATTTGATGAATAACAATCTACGCATATAAGAAACTCTCCATCTTAATGCAAATAAAGTGAAAGTCTTCTCTTTCTCAGCTGAAATTGTTCCTTTTCTCAGTTTATGGGCATCATCTAGCCAGCTACACAGGCGAAACCCTAGTGGTTCTCCCTATCAGTCTCCTCTTTCCCTCTCACCCTGTACTTAACATTAGAGCTAATCTATAGGACTTCTCAAATTCTGCATCTCTCAATATCCACATCAGAGCAGCCCATCATTATCTGGATCTAGATCTACTGCTTTAACCTCCTAACTAATCTAACTAATGTCCTGCCTATTTCCTTCCCATTTTAATCCTCTTCACACAGCAGCTATAAATCAGTATCATTTCACTCCCTTGATTAGAAGCTTCCCATTGCAATTAAAATCCAAACTCTACCAGATTATACATTGCTCTAGTGCTCATTTCTGCTCTTGTCATCTCCTACCATTGTCCTCTCACCCACTGTTCTTCAGCCTCACTGTCCTATCTGTTCCCTCAATGTGCCAAATTCATTCCCCACAAAACCCTTTGCACTTGATGCTCTGTTGGCCCCAAATACTCTGCTTACCCTCTGCATGATCAGCTTCTTCTCTGCATTCAGGTCTCAGCTCCGTGTCTCTGCACCAGAGAGGCCTTCTCTTATGATATCTTCCACAGTCTCTCTTAGGTAATCTTTTAATTTTCTCTATAGGACTACTGACCATCAGAAATTATCTTTATTTGTAATGAGAAAACATGGGTGTACTCTCTTATGTCTCAATAATGAAAACAGGAAAGAGCCCAATTTAAAAATGGGCAAAGGATCTGCATAAACGTTTTCCAAAAACAGGATACAAATAACTGATAAGCACATGAAAAGATGTTCAGTGTCATCAGCTCTGAGGGTAATGCAAATCAAAACCACAATGAGATACCACATCATACTCACTAGGATGGCTATAATCAGAAAGACAAACAATAAAAACTGATAGTGAGAATGTGTAAAACTGCCACACTCATACATTGCTGCTGGCAATATAAAATGGTGCAGTCACTGTGAGAACATACTGGCAGTTCCTTAAAAGTTAAATGAGATACCATACGACCCAGCCATTCCACTCCTAGGTATATACCTGAGATACTGAAAAATACGTCCATACAAAAACCTTCACGCAAATGTTCACAGCAGCATTATTCAAAATAGCCAAAAGTAGAAACAACCCCAAATGCCAATTAGATGATGACTGGATAAATAAAATGTGCTATTTCCATACATAGAATATTATTTAGCATCAAAAGGAATGAAGTACTGATGCATGCTGCAACCTGAATGAACCTTGAAAACGTTATGCTAAGTGAAAGAAGTCAGTCATAAAGAACTACATACTGTAGAATTTAATTCAGATGAAATGTCCAAATGTAGAGCTATCTATTAAGACAGAAAGTAGACTGGTGATTGCCTAGGGCTAGGGGGCTGGGGAAAAATGGGATTTCTTTTGGGGGTGATGAAAATAGACTGGAAACGACTGTATATATATTATACAGCCCTGTATCTATATTAAAAATAATTGAATTATACACTTTAAATGGGTGAATTATATCAAATGTGAATTATATCTCAGTATGGCTGTTATTTTAAAAAGCACACAAAAACTGGTATATTGATTTCCTCTCCTCCCAACTGATGCGTAAGCTTCATGAAAGCACAAACCTTGCCCATTTGGTTCCCAACATATCTCCCAGGACACAGTACATAATAGGTATGTGTGGCAGCCCATGGGTTGGAACCCCCCTTCCTGAGGGAAAAAGGTGGAGCCTTGAGCATGCAGCAGCCCACGTGACCAGAACATTAAGACACTGAAGGTCCCTGAGCCTAATCACTGTTGGTAATCAACTTTGACGAGACTCAGCTAAGACTTCTTTGTGGCCAGGAGGCTCTGCTATATAAGGCTCCCCCTTTCCTCTTTGTACATTTCCTAACCAGTGCCATCAGTATAGCACCCTCTCCTGTTAGTAAATCCCAAATTAAACTCATGGGGAACTTTTTGCCTGGTATGTTCTTTGGTATTGCGTTGAGCTGGGCTGGAACAGCATGCTATAAATCTTTGTTAAGTGAATGAATGGGTTAACATCTTGTCATATTTCCTTCTGTCTTTGCTTTTTTGTCCACATGTTCTCCTATACAATTTTGCTTATTTAATATTATATCAGAAAATTCCTAAAAACATTAAAATTCTACTTTAAACATACTATTTAATAACTGGATTTTTAAATGTGAAACATGCAATTGTATTTATTTACTCAACAATTCAAACTTTAATCCTGATTTGGAAACACTGTCACTTCATTTTTTGTTTATTCTTTTAACAGGTTTTAGTCCTTGCATAGCTGATTATTTATAATGACAAATAACCTAACATGAGCACAAGTTAAATTTTTATGAAAGAGGAAGAGATGACAGAATCTCGCTCCAGCCTGAGGCTTCCGCCCACTAAAGAGACATTTACCAAAACTCAACAACCATTTTCTCTTGGTCAAATGATACAACATCCTGTACAACAAATTACTGATTTTATTACCATGGTAATCTCACGATAAACGACTGACGCTAAACAGAATTCCTTTCTGACAGAGGAATTTAAGTAAATAATCCAGAAGGTGAACTGATTTACCCCTTAGCATGGTGCTATCCAAACCACTGACCTCAACAGCTAGCAGTGATTACTGACAAGAAAGATTTATTTTCTGGTCCTCAGTCGTCTGGGAAACTTGATACCAATCCCTCCCATTTTATATCTGTTTACTCACACATTACCTCACAGATGCAGCAGGGAATTAGTCACTTGACTTCCCTCCTCCTACTGATGCCATTTTATTGACCCTTTAACTAATGGGCTGTAGGCAACTCTGTTGTTCCAGAGCTTATGGTAAATGATTAATGAATTTAAAGGCAAAATTGGCTCTCAGCTGTTTATCTTACCTCTTGAAAAAATCCTAGTGGGGAATAGATACGGGATTTTTTTAAAAAAATCTTTTTTCAGTTCTTCCATTCCACTAGTGTTGTCAGACATAAATAGTAACAGGTGGTATTTTCTCTGGCATAGATGAGAAGATATTTCAAAAATTAGGGATTGAAAAAATTTCAGTATGAAAAACAAGTTTGATATTCTAATTGGAGTCCACATTGGTTTGAACTGAGTTGGGGTATTTAAAAAAAAAGTTGCTTTTATATTTTAGTAAGATGGATATACACAAGCTTAGTAATAAATTCAGTAAGTAGGTATGGTTACATATCGTTTTTAGTTCAAAACTAATTTTCTTAAGTACCCATAACATAAAAGTATTGACAGGCAAAATGGGGATCTAGAAGACATGCCACAAATGAAGATTTGTGTTCTGGAGAACTTTATTTAAAAAAAATTATGAGAACTTTCTGTAGAGTTGGGGCACTAAGCAAAGTGCTGGTAGGAAGAAAGGTTCAGGGCTTATGAGTGGTGCTCTGTGGGAAATCCTGACAAAAACAGTCAGCCAGCCACTTGAGTCATGTGGAGAGACTGTAGCAGGCAATCTGTATAGTCTTGTGAGGTCTGAGAATATTTAGAAAAACAACTTGGACAATGTTAATTAACATGCCTTCCAACCATGGCTTGCAAAGGTAATGGACAGCATTTAAAATGAAGAGGTCTTTATCGGTGGTGCCCCTTATAAAACGTAGAAGATGACAGAACCCTCCAGAAAGTCAAATTTATTTCTAATACATGTTAATGTGATTTATTTTTTCATTTTTTTAATTTTTTACTTTGTGTTAATGTGATTTTAAAAGGAACTATGGAGGAATCAGTGCCACTGATAATATTATGGTGGATTATGAGGAATAAAAGGATCATGTCTGAAAAGAAAAGATATGATTAGCTGTAAGAGGTCTATGAAAATGAATATTGTTATTTGTTGCATGATTTCTAGACATAAGGTCCTTGTTTTTACCTAAACACAATATTAAAGCTAGTACAAGATGGCCCAGGGAATGTAAGTGACGCTGTGGAGACTGAGAAACTTTTGGAAAGGACCTGAGGGCTGTGTTACTGTCCCAGGCAGATGTGGGCTTCTCCTCTGAGCTGGGTGTTCGGTGACCTGGCATAAGGAATTGCTCATGATTTCAATTTCTACTCTTCAAATCAGGTCTCTATCACAAGGGCAGCTAGGACATCTTGTTTCCAGTGAGTTGTCACTGGCCTAAAATGGTTTTAAAAGACCTAAAATTATTTTTCAGGTCATATGTACTTGGTTATCATAACTCATCAAGAATGAGCTAGATGTTCAAATATTGTCAATTTTGAGAGAGCCCAGATGAAAAGAGAGAAGCTGTGTGTCTGTGGCTCTCTCAAAGCTTGGGGTCTATTAAATAAGAACATACTTGCTTATGCATTATTTTACTAGACTGAACACACATTAGTACATGGTCAAAGCAAAATATCATTGCCTTCAATTTGCCAGGGCAAAGCTCATCACATTATCATAATCATTTTTTTTTAATCATCATATACTTATTGGATGCTCACCATGTGCCTGATTTTTAAGCACTTAACAAATACTATGTCTTGTGATCCTCATAAGAGCTACATTGGGTAGGTATTTTTATTTTGTCCATTTTCTAGATGTGGAAACTGAGACTCAAAAAGGTTAAATAACTCTCCCAGAGACAGTGCATTTATAAATGGAGAGACCCAGTTTTATCTACTGATTTCATAGTGGTATATAGCTACAAAGTTCCTCTCAACTTAATAAAATTCAGTAGTGATATAAATATGTTATTGGATCTAAAGAAAAATAAACTCACATTTTCTTTAAGTTATCTAATAGGCTACACATGATGGAGAATCACTACCTGCATTCCACTTCTAATGCTGCTGCTAACTGGTTATGTGACTTAAGGGGAAACTCTCCTAAGAGTTCCAAGTCTCCATTTCCCCACCTATAAAATATGTTTTTCTTGGGAGAGTTAATGCTTTGTAATGTATACAAAGCACCCACTTTATTGTGGGCACTGGACAAAGAACAGACATTATTATTATGAGATAATCTAGGGGAAAAGTCCTGTATAATCTGTAAAGTGCTATCCAAAGGCAGGGGTGTCACTATTATTACCCCAATGATGATGATGGATGCAATAATACAAGTCCACTGCTGCAATCAGAACACATTTTCCAATAACAAGGAGAGTGGTTGTGTCCCAGGAGCATGATACACCTAGCATAAATCCCAATAGTTTCTCTGGAACCGAGGGAACCATCCACTAGCCTTGCTCGGCCTCACACCCTACACACAGAGAACAGGTACTGCTGCCCCTTCCACAGTCCTGGAAAAGAGTTGTTCTTGATTTTAAATATTGTCCTGGATAGATCCTGAGAGGCTCATACTTTAAATAAGCCACTTAGGCTACTCTGGAACAAGCTTTAAGATTCAGTAATTGGCTGCAACTATGTCTTAGTACCATCCATTTTTTAAAGCCTGGAAATTGTCCATGAGTCTTAACAAATTGTCAGGTCTCTTTGGTTCCTACTTTTTCCCATTATATTGCAGTAAACTTGTACCCTGGGAAGGTGCTTCCTCCCAAGATCTCATATTTCCATTAACTACTTCAGGGGGCTCCTTTAAAACAGGAGAGGTGTTAATTAGGGTGGTAATGGCCACTGAAAAAATCTTTTCTAGTTTCTAGAAGAATCAGCCTGTTGGAAACTCAGCTTAAGTGTGAAAAGAGTAAGCCACATAAAATATTCAACACTTGCAAAGGAAAGCCTTGCTTCCTTACTCACAGAGATACCTTCACCCAGAGATGCCCCCATTCTAAAGACTGCAGTAGCCAGTGCGTGGGTTGGTGTTACAGTGAAACTTTCATTGCATTCCCATTACTCAAAGCCCTTACTCTTATCTGGATGGCTGTGGATGGTGGTTCTAAAATATAACTGCATGATTAGAACCACTATAATGAAGCATTTCTCAAAGTGCTAGCCTCAGATCACGGGTACCAGAATTAATTACCTCTGGATAGAATGAAAATTCCTGCATTCCACCCCAGAATCTCAAGCAAAGATCAAGAACATGCAGGTTAGAAAGCTCTCAGGTGATTCCCATAAACACTAAAGTTTGAGATCCACTGATACAAGAAATGATGATGCCTTTTTTTTTTTTGGCCAAATTATCTAGAGCCCAGCATGTACTGGCTGTTCAACTATATTTCAAACATATTAAAATCATATTCAATACCATAGGTGTGTGTTGGGAAGAACACTGGTCACCTATTCCCCCTTTAAATATTTCAGTGGACAAATATGTTGCAAACTGGGGCAGGGGTGGGGAGTGCAGGCAGGGAGAATGCTGAGGAATTATCCCTCCCTCCCAGAGCTGATAATCTGAAATGAGGCTCAAAGAATTAAACCCTGAGCAAACCAAACACCTAGAGCCCTGATTACTGAAGCTTTTGTGAACAAGGGAAGAGAGAAGAGAAGCCCATCCTCTTACAACCCTGAAAGCCTAGGATTCTAGAAAAGCAAATTTTTATGTAAGATTTGGTTCTTGGACTGGATCTTGAAGAAGGGGCAAGATTATTGAGAAAAAGCAGGGAAGCCACAGCAATTGGATAGGATCAGGTGAATGCAGACATTGAAATTAGGCAGGCAACCCTAGCTGTGGTCTGAATGGCACTGGGGAGCCACTGAAAATATTAACTCAGGGAGTATTCCAATAAAGATAATATTTATGAAAGCCTAGCCTAGTATCAGTGAATGAGAAAAATAAAGGAAAAAGAAAATGGAATTAGGCAGGACAAGCAGGGGGGAGGGGCAGGCCACAGTGGCAATCTTCCTTCAATCATGCCTTAACTATATCCTCTGAGCCAGTCACCAAGTCATGTTGGCCTCTCTGTAGAAACACCTTGTACCTGTTCCGTCTATGAATTACATCATCCATGAGTAGGTTTTCCAGTTGAATTCCTGGAAGACAGCTGCCATTAACAGAGTCAAGGAACGTGAAATGGAGAACTAATTTGACTGAAGGTAGATAATAAATTTGTTTTTTGACACATTGTATTTGTGATCATGGTTAAATGTTCAAGTGGAGAAGTAAAGTCAAATTGACTTTTCAACATGACTGAAAGGGACTTTCTACAACAAGCAATATGAAATTGGAGAATCTAACCAAAACAAGGTAATGGGTTTAAGAAGTTTTTTAAACATTCTCTGTTCACTCTCTTTTGATGGGGAACTGCATTTTTTTGCTCAGTTTACATTTTCTTTAGCAGTGCTTCCTGAGGTGGCATTATGGACAGTAAATGGAATTGTGACTGAAATATTATATCAAGGCTTGTGAAATAAAAATAAAAATAAAAAAAAATGAGTGGGGAATGGAAAATCCTGGGGGAAAAAAACTATATTCAAGCTTTTTGCTTCACTCAAATTAAACAAAGTCAAAAGTAAACATGTGCAAGACTTATAGAATGGACTTCAAAACTTAGGGTTAAAACAAGGACACACTGTAGGAGAATACCTTTTATAACTGGGTATTATGGAAAGACTTCATAAGCAAGGCTCTAAAATTATAAACCAAAGGCAAACAGCTAATATTTTTCTGATCAATGAAGGGCATTATAGACAAAATAACAGGCATGACAGACTCTAATAAAGCTGATATATGTCAGGTATAAAACCAAGAGATGAGAAAAATGTCTTGAATACACAAGGAATGCCTGCAAATCAATCAGAAAAACCCAGGGACAGCAAAGGAAAGAATGGGTAAAGGATATGAACAGAAAATTCACAGGAGCCTCGGTGGCTAAGATGCAGTGTTCACCTGCCCAAGCAAAAAAAAAAAAAAAAAAAAGATGCAATGTTCACTTACTTATTTTGCAAAGAAACAGAAATTAAATTTACAATGAGATACCATTATACACCCACCAGAATGGCAAACAGAAAGGTGGACAATACCAAATAGAGGCAGCTTGTGCAGGAGCCACGAACCCTCAAAAGAACGATCATGAAAGGTTTATACCACTCTGGCAGGCAATCTGACCACACTTCTGAAAGAAAGGAGATCCCAGGCCTACAACCCAGCAATTCCATGCCTGGATATATATTTTAGAGAAATCCTTGTTCTGGCCCAGGTACTAGGATACTCACTGCAGTATAGTTTGTGACAACGAGGAGTTGGAGGCCACACAAGTGCTCATTAGTAAAGTGTACACAATGGGGGATGCACTCTCTGAAATAGTACTAAGCCATTAAAAGAAAAGCACTAAGTGATGCACTTAGAAAGTATAATACCATTTGCATAAATTAAAACAAACACATATAAAAGCTCCCTCTGTATATATAGAAGCCATATATATGTGTGTATATACTTTGCATTCCATTCATATTGCTATACGTACACACACACATCTACACATCAAGATGCATATTCAAAGACTTTACATTAGGTGGGAGGGGGATGAGAGTGGGGATTAGAGACAGAGAAGAAAGAAAATAAATCCCAACCCGTGGCTGAACAAACAGAATAGTGGGCATATGGCATCCATCAGGAGACAGAAACACTAAACTCAGCTATAAGACAATGGAAAGAATATTGCTGCTAATTAGGATCTGAGTGTTGGCTAAATGCAGCCCCCAGTGCTTTTAGTCCTACTATACTATAGAAGGTGAATTCTTCACCAGCTGGCCAGCAGCTGATGTCCAGGCAGCCCAAAGTTGCCCACCCAGCAGGGCTGGCTGTAGTGACACCTGAAAGTTTGCTGAGAGCCTCCCTGCCTCCCACCCCACCTCACACTCCGTGAACTCGCAGGTGGTGTTTTACAGATATGGCAGAAGAGGTTTGCATTAGCAGTGTTTTCCCGAGTCAACAAAAAATAACAAGCAAAAGAACTGCAACTCAAGAGCAGGAAGAAACAGAGAGACTTTAGGATACTATAAAAATAGCTTCAAACTGTTTCCCCTTTCTTGCAGGTGGTACAATTTACTTTCTGGGGGTTATAAACTGGTGAGGTAGCAAAGCCTGCACCTGGATGGTTATCTTGAGCTATTTCATGATTCAGCAACTATTTAGTTACTTTGCTTTGAGGAATTATGACTCTTACTATAGTTTGAGCCTAGCAGTAAACCAGGTGAGTTAAGACTCTGAGGCCACAACTACTTCAGCCGGGGCCTTAGCATCGAGAAGGCAGCCCTTTCTCTTTTCATTTAGTGGGCAGGTTCTGAGAATCTCTGGTGTTCCAGGCTTGTGCTAGGCACCTCAGGGGCCAAAAAGAAGATACAGTCCTTGCCCCTGGGGAGGAGGTAATCTAGTTGGTGTGATTAAACATTCATTAATTGATTATTAATAAAGAAGCAAAACTGGCTGTGGGGGACTGCTGAACACTTGCTCTACCTATGAGAGCCATTGTCAAATGCCATGCATTTATTCAGTGTCTACTTTATGCACAGAACTATATATAGGTATGCAATAGAGATTCCTGCCTTATTTTTGGCAGGGGGAAAAGTTTAATAATTTAAGAATCAGAGAAAACAAGGTCAGAGAACTGCCACCAGGTATACAGGACTAACTGCCAATTAGGGGAGCAGCCACTGGTACTCAGATATTAGAAGAGGGAGGGTTCTGTCACCAAGCCATCAGAGAGCAGGTGGAAATGGCACTGAGCCTTGACGGAGGGATGGGGTTTGGACAAGCGGAGAAAAGGATGGGAGAACAGTCTAAGCAGAAGCAAAGGTTTGAAGGGAAGGGGTACTCCCTCCTCTTTTTCTGGGCCTTCACCTACCAGCATTTTCCCTTTCATTTCATCAAAGGCAGTCTAAGAGCATTTTCTTCCTTCACCATGTACATTTTGATCCTGATTTTCCTGTTTTCCAACCGGCATCTCATGACAAACTATGCACATCTCACTCCTGAGTAGCAGGAATGTTGTACTAAAACAGTAAGTTGGAGAAACATTAGCCCCAGAAGAACAAAAACAAATGATTTTCTTTCCAAAGGAGGTACTACTCAGCCAAATGAGATCACTCGTAGGGAGACGGGAAGGACCAGCAGTGCAAGCGTTCGTAACGTCTTCCTAGTATAACTGACAATTTCCTAATGGATTACATGATACGTTTCTCATTAAAGTACCGCTTGACGCTGTACATTCAGTCCCCTGTCACCACAAGTGTAATAACAATATTCTCCCAGGAATTCCCAAGGTAATTCCCTCTTTTCAGAAAGTGACAATATCAGTTTACTCCTTATTCAGAAAGCCAAAACTTCTGATAGAAGCCCAGGAGGTGGGGGATGTCAAAGGAAGTTTGAAGAATTAAAATGAACTGCAGGTGGGCTGGAGATAAAAACAACTCTTCAAAGTCTAAATCTAAATTCATTGATTTCTTAGAAGGAAGGTAAGTGGTGAACTCAAATTAAATACAAAAAAGAAAGCAGATTTCAAGTGATGTAAAGTAGACACTTTCAATGAAGATATTTATCCGCTCAGTAAATTCTAGAATTTATGTTACTCTGGCAGTTGAAAATGGTTTTCAGAGACACTGAAATTGCATGCAAGGAGAAAAGTTCCTCGCAGAATGTTTTTTTTTTAATAAAACAGTAGAGTATATATTATATAAAAATTATAAATTATATATACTTTATATATAGTTTTTATATATAACTACATTATATGGATATGTATGTATATATTATCTATCTATCTATCTCTCTATCTATATATGTTTGTATTTGATAGAATAGAACTAGGTCTTTATCTGCAAAAATCCACCTTAATCAATGATGGTTCTTTGCACCCTTCACTAGTTGCGACTATTTGTTTCAGCCTGGCAGGGGCCATAGTAGCAGTCTAGACTCTGGAGAACAGACTGCTCTGCTCCCTCATCTTCTCTGCAGGCAGCAGATTCACAGCATTCCAATCACGAGATGCACCAATATACTTCACAAATCAATACGGACAACTCTGCAAATTTGATTCTTGAATACAAGTTTGCAACTAATTCCTGCAAGAATTTCATTATTAACTGAAGTGCAATTTAGATTCTTTGATTGAAAGGCCTGCCTGCTACAATTCCGATTTCTCCTCTTCAACTAGATTACCTTACATTTGTTGGAAAATGAATTAACCTGAAGTTAAAGAGAGCTACACTGACATGCTTTTATACATACAAGAATACATACATAGCAGAATAATATTGCACGCTCTTTCCTGTGTTAACAAATAAAAAGAAGAATAGGTAGAATGGCACACTTAAAGGAAAAGAAGCTGACAATCAATATGGTAGAATTTGGGGGATTTCTATGTAAAAGAAAAAATGGACCTGAAATGTGTATTTTGGTGGTTGTATGTAAAGTCCTTTTTACAAGTATTTTAAACATTTTTTTTGTTTTGCTTTGTTTTTAATGAGTTTCTTCTTTTCTCTCTTCCTAAGTCAACAGTCTAATTGGTGAGAATGGATACTTTAACTATTTCAAGACCATTTAGAAACAGTCCTCTTTGACAGTACATGATACTTTGGGAGGGGCACAATAAAGGATGCAGACAAAGACTAGGGCACCCACCAGCCATATTAGTATTCAGAGAGACCATGACACAGCAGCCAGACCCCCTTCCCACCCCATCAACAGCAGCACCACCTGAGCCATCTATGGCTAAATATTTTATGTAAGGGCCCCAAATTGAATGTAGTCTCTTGATCAACCAGTGTAGGAATAGTGACATAATGTGGTCAGTGTTTGATCAACCAGTGTAGGTTAATGACATAAACTGGCCAGTGTTTGATAACACTGCATTTATAGTCCAGGCTCTTTGCCCTGGTATTTCCAAACTTTTGATAAGATGGAATAGCACAGAATTTTCCCTTGGTGTGACTTATTTTATTTGCATGAAATGAAAAAAAAAAAAGAACTTTGGAAAATAAACCTTGGCTTCTGGAAGGGGAAGAAAAGGACAATCCAGGACCCTTTTCACTTACACTCAGAGCCTAAGCAATCTTTCAGAATAAGGAGACTTGCTGGAGAAATTCCACAGGGCAATTTGTCCAGGAGCAAATTACCCTAAATTCCGGGTCTGTGCATTTTACTTATTATATCAAGTGCACTTTTTAATAATGCCAACAAATTGGCTCAGTAACCGTTCATAATTTTTTTTTTCCTTTAGATGTTTTTCTCATCTTTCTTCGTAGAATCTACTTCCTTTTAACTGGTACCAGATCCCTGCCACCTGCATCTTCTATACTCTCTAGGATCCACACATCTCCAGGATCCACTAAGATAGTCTGTTTCAGAATTCCTAATTATTAATATAATTAATATCTTTTCATTCTAGAACAGGCCAGTAGTCACCTTTCAAGTGTAGCAATTATGGAAATAAGACAGCCAGATGTAGTAATTTCATAATAACTACACACCTACGAAGTGCCGTAGAGGGCCGCCAGATTTTAAACCTGCTTAAGTACGCAGTGATGTTAATTAAGATGATAACTTGTATTTATGCGGCGCCAGCCTGCCTCAGCCACCTAAACAAGCATCAAGACATGCAATTAGCAATCACACTTAAAGAGTGACAGCATTTGGAACACAAGAGAAATCTTTTCAGAAAGGAACGCAGGCAGAGGAAGTCTTATGACACGTTGGCATTTTTTTTGTGGAACAAGCTATCCCTTAGTGAGTCAGAGGTGATGGGGCAAAAACAAACTTCAGACAGCTCCTTTATTCAGGTCTTTTAAAAGGGGACTGAGGTCCTGACCAAGAGGAAGACTTGGCATGTCTGAGCCTGAACTTGAGCCTAAGACTTGGGAGAATGGTGGATATGCTGGATGTCAGAGCCTGGCAAAGTGATCTTGATATCTGGAGAGGTCAACCTTAAAAAGATGTAACTGAATAGGAAATACACAGAGTTCTACAGTGAAAGATAAGGAAGCAGCTCCTGCTGAACATGATGGGGAAGATAAGGCTTCACTGCAGCATCTGTGAAAAGACAGTGTGTAGACTGTGCTTTGAGTTCACAGTGTGATGAAGCTTCTTGAAATGGCAACGTGACCACGAGTGTCATGAACAGAAAAACTGGCAGGATCAGCAATAGGGCAGGCCAGCTCTGTTCTCTGTTGTCAGACCATGGGCAGAGAGCCGCATCCACTTCTAGCCAACACATTTTCAGAGGGGACGCTGACAAATGAGACAGCAGACAAAAGGGACCAGAGGGATGGAAGGTCTGGAAACCAGGACTTAGCAGGATAAGTAGAGTTCAAAGGAGGAAAAGTGGGAGTGGCCAGAGAGCAGACACATGACTGCAATGACAGATATTTCAAGAGTTGGATCACAGAGGAAGGGTGGGATTTGTTTTATATGATGCCAAGGAGCAAAATTAGATTCAGTTGGTGAGTTACAGGGAGGAAAAATTGGCTTCAAGGAAGGCATATCTTTAAACCCAGTATAAAGTCTTGAAAGGAGCTGAGCTTCCTGATAGGGGATTTGTTCAAACAGAAACTGGATGATCCCTGATAGTCCTTGAATGGAGGGACTGATGCCCTGGGGAGGGGTGAGGATAAGACTGCCTCTGGGACTCAGCTGAGGAGAGTGAGCCCTGCAGAGTGAAGTGGGTATATGGTGCCAAACAACCAGATAATCTTCCTTGGCTACATCTTCATTTCTTATATATTTTTGCTTTTTAGAAATTTTTTAAATTAATATACAACAAAATTACATTTTTATGTGTACTTGTATTTGAATTTTAACTGCATGTCAAACACCACCACAATCAAGTTAGAGAACAATTCCATCACCTACAAAAATTTCCCTCTGCTACCCTACCCCTTTCCCCAGGCCCTGGTAACCACCAATCTCTTCTTTATCCCTATCATTCTGTCTTTCTGAGAATGTCATATCATTAGAATCACACAGTTTATAACCTTTGGAGATGGGCACCTTCCATTCAGCATAATATCTTTGAGTTTCATTGAAGTTGCTCCATACATTAGCAGTTCATTCGTTTTTATTACTAATAGTATTCCATTATACAGATGGACCAGTTTTTAAAGCCACTCACCCCCTAAAGGACATTTGTGTTATTTCCAGTTTTTGGCATAAACTGCTATAAACATTTTAACAGGTTTTTATGAGAATATAAATTTTCATTTCTCTACAGTAAATACTGTATTTATCCCTAAGGACTAATGATGTTTTCAAATTCTTGCCATTCTTATATCCTCCTTGGTGAAGTATACATTTTCAAATTGGGTCATTTGCAGTTTTACAACTGTGTTCTGAAAATCTTTATATTTCCTGGACAAAAGTTTTTGTCTGATTTGTAATTTACAAATATTTTCTCTCAGTCTGTGACTTGTCTTTTCATTTTGTTGACTGTGTCTTTCACAGACCAAAAGTTTTAAATTTTGGTAAGGTTTGAATTTATCAATTTTTTTCTTTTATGCACCATGCTTATGGTATCCTGTCTATGAATTTTTGCTTAACTTCAGGTCACAAAGATTTTCTCTTATGTTTTCTTCTAAAAGTTTTATAGTTTTATATTTTACATTTAGATTTGTGATCCATTGTGAATTAATTTTTGAAAAACGTGGGTGGCTTAGGTTGAAATTCATTTTTTTGCATGTGGATGCTAGCATTATAGCTGTGTTTGGGAAGAGGGAGGTTAGAGTTTGGATTACTTCATTTTATCTAGAAGTGGAACCTCCTTTTTTTACACTTTCTCTAAGGTAAAGTTATCAAGATCTAGAAGATGAAATCAAATTCATAAACAGAAGATGAAGAAGAATATCAGTTATCTATAGGAAGGGAAGTAGGTTTTGGGAGGGAGAAGCCAAAATTCTCTAGAGTTTGTTAACTACTTTGAAATCTCTATTTTTCAGGTTTTCCAATCTTCTTGGCTCAATCTGGAGAATGGTGAATCCAGTTTAAGGAAATTAGGGTATCTGCTGCCTCTAGTGATCTTTTTCTTTCTATTGGTGTTTAATTTTAGATATTAATTCTAAAAAATGTACATGATCACTGCAAAAAAATCCAAATGCTACAGATCAGGTCATAACTACACTGGAAGAAAAGGAAAATTTTCCCTCTACAATTTTTACCATTAGAGAAATACACTATTGATGGTTCAATGTGTATTTCTCATAGACTCTTTTCTAAACTTATCCAGTCATACATATTCAAAACATATTTATAACAATGGGATCTTAGTCTAAATTTGTAAAACATGATGCTGTAAAATCTTTTCCTATCAGTATAAATTGTTTTACCTCATTCTTCTTAAAAACTGCAGAGTATTCTATTATAATAGATGGACCAAAATCTACATAATTAGTCTCCTATTGATGGACATTTAGATTGTTTCCGTTTTCACTACTGCATTGTAGCAATAAATACCTTTGCTCAAATCTTATGATTTTAAAAACACTTGAATGAAAATAATAAAGTTCTTCTTAAGAAAGGGTATCTATTAGATTTGACAAATGCTAGTACATTAGTGAATAAAAGTTGAGAAATACACAGATTATTAAAACATAAGTATCAGAATTAAAGTTTCTTAACTTGCACAAGCATGAAGATGCTCCAGATTGCTATCACATTAATTGGCCTCTCCTCCACAGGCCCAGTAGTTCCTCTTTAGAAAGTTAAATATGTTTCTCACCTGAAGCTATGAGCTGTTTCCTGCCACAGATTTTACAATCTTGCTATCGTTGAGCTTTCTGGACTCAGTGGGCTAGAGTTGATGCCAGAGAGATTAGGCTTTGCCAGCAAAGTCTGCTCTGTACCTCTCCAGTTTCTTCATGCCTATTTCTTACTTGTTCCATTTAATCAACTTTTACCAACTTATCTCTACCCCCTAAGTTTCTTGGGACTGGTTTTGCCTTCCCAAGGAAAATGACCCTTTACTGAATTTCTTTTAAGAATTTAAAAATTATCTGACAATCTGAGGAGACCTGGTCATTCCCCAAGGCTGGACACTGCTTATGTACCATCCAATTTTTTAGGTAATGCTAACATATGCAGTTCTTACAGGCAAAATTATAGTTAGCTGAATTTTTCTCCTACTTTTCTACAAACCCAATCCAGGAGTAAGGGCTCAGGAACACCAGCTGAGCATAGAAATGAAGTTATAGAAGTAAACAACAATGCTGTAAGAAGTGTGTGTTCCACCAAGGCAAGAGGTGACTGGGCAGTCAGAGGCTCAGAGCCAAGCCATCAGTTGAAAAGCCATGTTTTTCACACCTAAGCCATTTAAAAAGTCCAAAGAACCTTCTCCCCAACTATTACTTTGTGATTTGAAAGGTCTTTTACTTCCATACTATCACCTGGGCCTCCCAATGGTTCTGAGCAGATAAGCTAAGCCTATGGAAATAGTCCAGGCAAGGCCGGAGAAGTAGTCTGGGACTCCGGGTTTTTACTAAGTCTGCTGTCAGGTTCACACTGTCGACAGAGGTTGGAGAGAGTCCAGGTGGGGAGGTCCAAGGGAGGCAGAAGAGGCCAGAAACCATGGCCTCTGTGGGGACCCCAGGGAGATCTACAGCCTAGCACTGAGCACTGAGCACTGCAGTTTCCCAGCAACTAAAGGGTCTCTTTGTTTAAAACACATACTCACACCTCATGAAAGCACCCACACAACCATTTTTGGGTTGCTACTGAGCTCTCAAATGAACTCTTCCAGCCACACTGGCCATTTATTTGGGTGAAAGAAGGGGTTGCCCCAAGATCCCCAAGCAAACTTAGGTATCTGTTAGTTCTGCAGGTCTGGCTGCAAGCATCCATTATGGTACGAGATCTAGTTATTCTGGATTGCATCAGGCAAAACTGTCTACCTGGGGGTAGGGAGCTCCTTTAGGCCAATAACTGAAAAAACAGCGGTGATATGTAAGGAGCTCATCAGGAGAGCAGAAGCATTTGAACAAGTCGATTTGAAATGGGAATATACTATAGAGTTCTTGACAGCTAATCTACTCCAATTACCTAAAGAAAATGTAGTGCTCTTGTGATAATAATGTGTCATTATAGAATAAAACCTTACTGTTTTCTATTAATTCTTTACCATCAGATCCTTGGGAAAAAGTAAGAACAAGAAGAAGAATATCTTCCTCAGTTTGTTCCTATGCTTTTGGTCTCCTGTCCCTGACCCCAACCCCATGGTACTTTAAGTGTCACAATATCATTTAAGATTTCAGTTTCCCAGTTTTTATATTTACTTACATATTTTCTTATTTAAGTATTTTCCAGATGTAAGCCAGAAGTGAATTTTTTCTCTGTAGTCCATTTCCCTCATCACTCCCCAATATTTTGCCCAAACTGCAGAACCTTTAAAGTTGTTTGAGGCACATTTCCTAACACTTTGCTTCATCCATCAAGATTATTTAATGCAGGATCTAACAGTCAATAACCTTTGATTCTTTCATAGTGCCTTATAAAAGAGCATGTGATCAATGAAAGTGTGTTGATATGGATTGAGGAAATGTAACAGAAGGAAATTACCAAAATTATAACTAACAATTATCTGGGACTATGGTATCATTTTTCTTTCTACTTAAAAGTCTTCCAAGCTTTCTATAAAGTATGTCCTATATTTATGATAAA
This sequence comes from Tamandua tetradactyla, assembly GCF_023851605.1. Lineage (NCBI taxonomy): Eukaryota > Metazoa > Chordata > Mammalia > Pilosa > Myrmecophagidae > Tamandua > Tamandua tetradactyla. The sequence continues at coordinate 45,970,906 of NC_135341.1, read as the reverse complement.
CTAAAATTGTTATTAAAACTAAAATGTGGAATTGTCTATGTTTAATAGCATAAAAGGCAGTAATTCTATGAAAGTAAGACCTTGAGATGTCAGTTCTTAAAACCTCTGAACCCTTTCTTTAGCACCCATTGGAAATCTGAGCATATGGTCTGTGGGATGAGGCTAAGTTTTCTAGCAGGCAGTCATTCTCTTGCCAAGAGGGGAAAAAGCAAACACAAACCAAGGAACTTATATTTCCATTTCAAAGCTGATCTACCCCAAAAAGCACTAAATACAAAGTAGATCTGAGGGCTCTGCTTTGCACATCAGCATATGTGAATTCCAATGAAGCAAATGATTTTTGGAAAATAGTCAAATTTGAGCATGAATCAAACTGATTTCATCATGTTTCATGACAGTGCTTCAAAAAGGAAGCAAGTCACAGCTTCCCACCCTCCTAACTACAGTCTAGGTAGGAAGCCAGGAATCTCAGCAGCTCAGTGGACACGCCAGTATAAGGTCTATACTGCTGTATCTGGATGGTGAGATGGTGTAGGAGGCTGGTTAAGACTAGTATAAGATACTTTCTTTAAAAATCTTGGCCTCAACATTTGAAGCCTTTAAGCCAACATGGATCCAACCTTTAAAAATATCTTCTGGTAATCTCATCTGGAATTTCTGAAACAATTTTTTTCCAAGCAAAGCATTGTGCACTGAGATCCAGAAGACAGGATGGCAGCACACTTGGGGTAACTAACGCATGGCTGGATAAAGCCCGACAGCACGAGAAAGAATCTTTCCTGAAGTTCAATTTCAGACCGTTTCAGAGGCAGAATAAACTGTGAGAACAACATCTATAAAGCTACAGATATTTTCAGTTTAAGTCACTGAATTGAATCATGTAGACAAGTGTAGACCTGGACAACTTCAGTGAATGCACACTGACTTGACAATGGGAATTATGGAAGTTAATGTTTCAACAGCAAACCCAAACCCAGTGCACGCAGCCACCACACACCATGGCTCGCTAATGGCAACTGGGGCCTCATCTTCTCTACCCGTTTCTGTTGGTGACGTGATGCCATTTTTCATTCCTTTCAAGGGAGATGCACCGTAAATTATTGAAATATTAGGACTGGGAAGTTGGATATACATCAGTACTGGGGGATCTGTGCTGAGTTTCTACCTGGGGAGAGAGGCCAAAGTCAGCAAATGCTTCACACCCACCTCAGCCAGCATAACCTCTGCCTTGGTGTCTAGCAATGTTGTAAGTTCTGAAATCTTACCTAAAGTTCATATCATCTATGGTAGTTCCTACAGATGCCTTTCGTGATCCAGGCAATGTTAGAATTAAGCTGTTTTTATTTTCCCCCTATTTCTTAGATAGGATATAACACCGGGTTGGGATATTGGTTGTTGAGGTTATATAAAGTATAAAATAAGCGATGACTGGCAAACCTGGAAGCACATCAGAATCAGTGGGGAATTTTAAGATTAAAGATTCCTGGATCCACAAGGAGAGATTGTGATTCAGCTGGTCTGGACAGTGGCTTAAGTGCCTCCAAAGCACCTGGGCCACAGATCAGCTTTTGCCAGCCACTGATCTAAGTGAAATACTCAGTGCTTAGTTATTTAAACTCCCAGATGGGCTTTCTTGTTTTAATGGGTCTGGCGCTATTTATTATAAGATGCCATAATTTTGAGAGGAGAATAAAAGATCATGGGATAGGACAACCTTGAAGAAACAAACACTGGCAAAACTGGGGGGAAGAAGGTGGTCACTTTTGCAGGATTGCTTCTTCCCCTTTCGCAGTTTTATTATGAGATTTGTGTTCCCATGGTGATGGGAAGAGGGCTGAACATGGAGGCATTGTGAAGGGGGTTGCAAATTGGAGGGAGATTATCCTACAGAAACCTTTGTTAAAATTACTCCTGTGAATTAGGTTAAGAGGCTGTCTCATCGACTCTCCCCTGGAGGCCTGACGAGTCTCCTAAGGTTCTGCTAGACACTGGGTTCTGTTTCTCCCTGCCATGTTGGGGGGACCCAAGCCCTGGCTACAGAGGGGAGGGTGTTGGCCAAGTTGATAGCCTAGGATCCTTCCAGCTCTAAAGTCTGGGGTCTCTACGATGAGTCTGAAGGATTTTTTTTTTTAATGGACTCATTTCTTGTTTAGGGCAGGATTATTTATTTATCTATTTTTAAAATCAGAGTGCCTGCTTTAAGCATCTTTGGAGATTTCACACATAAGTATGTATAAAAAGTGAGCCACAAGGAGCCACAACCTGATGTGGGCTGTGCAGGTGGCCCTCTCTGCCAGCTGCCGCTCCTCTCCCTCAATTCCACAGGCTTTCCCACTGGGGTGGCAGGAGTCCCCTTGTATGGCTACATACCACTTAAAGAAAGAATTTTGGGTCTTTGAAGTTTACTGCCTAAAGGAAGATATCTGAAATGTGTACATTAATATCTGAGAATGTATTTGCAAGGAATTAACTACATATGGTAAAAAAAAGTTTCAGCTTTCATTAAATTATGTTTTGATTCATGCTTTGAAAGAGTAGAGACAAAGAGGAAGACTCAGACAATGGGATAAGGGAGAATGAACAGAGCATAAATTGCTCCAAAATGTCATGGCAAGAGGGGAAAGGGCCTCCCAAAATGATGGCCCATTTCCTGAGGACAGAGAACTTAAGGCAGGATGAAAATTTATAGGGTTGGGGGTGAAAGAGAGAACTGCCAACATGGGTAAAAAATTGCTGTTTATACAAAACTGCTGGCAGTAAAACATAAAGATTGCACAAATGAGAAAAACAAAACTTTGATGATTCTAAATTGATTTTTAAAAGGTGTTTTTAGCAAACGGCTGTTTTGTTAAAGAATTCAGCACATAATGCTCACCTATACTATGGAAATTAGTAATTGCAAAATGGGTGTATCCTGGAGGCATAAGGAATTTATGGGAGTTACATAGAAGCTTCAGAATTCTTAAGTTTTATTATTCTGTCTTCAGAAGCATGAGGACAGAAAGAAAGGTCGTACTTGGCCTTTAAATATCACCAAAATTCTTGTTTCAAATTATTTCTCATTTTAGAATTTAAATAGTATCTATCCCTAAAGCCTCTGAGGGTGTACCAAAAAAAAAAGGGAAGGGAACACATCAATAGGAGGCAGCCCAAATGGAAAATGCTCTCTACATTCGGAATTTTAAAAGAAACCTGGAAACAAGAACTACTGTGCTACCGGCCATTCTAAAGCCATTTAAATGGAGCTGATTCAAAGGCACAGAAGAGAAATGTCTGAAACTCTATTTTACCCCAAAGTCTAACCCTGTGCCCTAAAGAAAGGTTTGTCCCTTCTGTAAGTGTGCCAGCTTCTCCCTCATGTGGGTCCGCAGGCTTTGCACCTGCAGGCCAGGGTGTGGACTGTAGGGGGAGGGGCTCCTGGGCACCAGGCCCGCAGGCACCATGGGCAGCCACACTGACCCTCGTGTTTGGTGCACAGAGGGTGCCCTGGACGGGAAGCCGCGGGTGCAGCTCCACTGCCAGTAACTCCCTGGGGGACGCTGGGAGGAAGTCTGAAGCAACCCAGGGCTCTGTTTTCTCACCTATAAAACAAGTGGTTACACCACAGCTCCAAAGAGCTTCGTTAAGGATTAAGATGTTAACTGTACATGAGGTCTGCTTTACAGTGCACACCATTTTCCCAAAAGGCATTCTATTTGATTCTCATAATCAGTTCTCACTAACGACCTTTCTACTTGGGTGTCAGTCCTACTTTCTAGATGGGGAAACTAAGGTTCAGGGGCTCAGGGAGCCACATGTCACATAATGAGGCAACAGCAAATTCAGGTCTCAAATGCTGGTCTTATTACTCAAAATCCTGTGTTCTTCCAGCCAGGATGATGTATTTCGAAGTTTATATTTTCAATTTTGTTTACTGAATGAATTCAAATTATTGAATCGAATTCATTTATCCAATTTCATTTTGAATTTTCTATTTTTGGGCTGCAAAGTACAACTATACAGCATACATTTATCATGTTTATTTAAAAACAAGAAGTTTGAAGATTTTGGTAATTTAAAACTGATACTGTTTTGACAGACCTCTTGTATGAGGTGGAGGTGGGGGACAGGTTCAGGAACAAGAGTCACTGCCATCTCCCTCTTTCACTGCTGCTGTCTGGAAAGATCTGTGTGCAGGAGGGGGGCCCTGTACATCCCCTGATCGGGGTGGAGGCAGAGGGTGGAGGGTTCGTACCCAGGGACACAAGACACTAACCACATCTGCTAGGACATGAAAACACATGCACACACACATGCACATCCGTGCACATACGCATTCACACACCCCCAGGCACATATGCACAGAAAGCTCTGAGGTCCTGGAGCCCAGAACTCGCCATCTTTACCACTACCACCAACTGAAACTGCACAGCACTTCACAGTTTACAGCATACCCTTGCACAGTGTGCTGAGGTGCTGCTGTCCTCATTTCACATGGCAGAATTTTTATGGTCATTTAGTGACAGAACCAGCCCCAACCAGAGACAGTAAATCCAAATCTCTCTGTATCGGCCCTAAGATCAGCCCTCTGGGCTTCCCATCCTAACAAATATTCCAGAATCTCAGGCTGCTCTGAATATGGCAGCCCCTGAACAAGTCTTGTGATTAAGCATCCCTGGGAGAGACAGACAAAGCCATGGAGAGAATGAAGGAGTCTTTCTGTCTAGCCTCATCTCTGAAAACCAGAAGGAAAGATGATGAGAAAGCTAATCAAGTTTTCTTAGCTCCAAACCCTCTCTTTTTCTCAAAAGCAGAGAGGTTTCTCAAATGGAACAAAGCAATTTCTTTGCCAAGAGAGCTTTTATGTTCACCTTCAAAATAGCATCACTGCTTTGCAGAGAGGGCCTTACAGAGAAACACCTTTGAAAGGAAGGAAGTAAATAAGAAGAGAAAAAAGTGCCTGGGCTCCAATTTTTCTCCCATAGGATATGCATGTCTCTCAGTCTCCTAGTATGACACGGGAGTGGGAAGGCTGTAGCAGCCGTGGACAGGAGGCCTGCTGGAAATTGCCTCTGAGGCTTAGAGATCAAGACTTGAAAGTTCTGGTCTTGACAAGGCAGGAATCGGTACAGCATTCCTAGGCTTTACAAAGGAATTCCCAGAGACTGGAGGAAAAAAGCAAGTACCCACTTCTGGATTATGTGGCTTCCTCATTAACGCGCCTTACCTGTGAATAGCTCGCCTCATCTGATTGCCTTCACTGCTGGCCTTGCTACAAACTCCTGCTGTTAAAATATCAATATGATCTAATGGTACAAAAAATGTTCCAAAAATACCATTTGCCTTCATATAATTTACCAAGCAGCTCTCCTAACCTGCAGGAGGTCTCCAGGGTACAGATTCAGTGAGCTCTAGTGGGAGAAGCAGCATGGTGGGGTGTGCTAGCAGTGGTGCTACCCAGCCCCCTTGGACCTCCCTTGATGGGTCCTCCTGGCTCTGCACCTGCAGCTCTCTTTAAACCACAGGCTTCGGCCTGCAGAAGCCTGTCTGTCCGCACTGCCCATGCCTGGGGACTTCAACTCCATAAGATGGCCCTTAACCAACCACTGATGGGGTGCAAGTATGAAAGCCCAGTCCCTGGCCTTGAATAAACAACTTGCACACAAATATAGAATCTGCTTCTGACTGACCCACCCTAACTTCAGAGTGGTAAGGGCAGGTGGGGTGGGGCTTCTCTGAGGAGGGTGTGGGGGCATGATGCTTCAATTTTTGCTTGGGCTACCCTTATGCTAAATGCAGAAGTATACATTAGAATTACAGTCCCCAGGTCATAGAGAAAAACAAACCTTTCTAAACACAGGGGCTCTGCTTACCATGTATTTAACCATATTCATAGCTAAAGACACATCTATTACTGTTGCCTAACACTTGTGGGCAGTAGGGGGGTAATGCCTGCTGCTTTTCTCAATGCTGATTAATATTATTTGCATAAATTTATAGAGGCACTTACCACAAAGAAATAAAGTACCCACCTAAGCAGTGCATGGAAATCAGCATAATATTAGCCAAAAGAGGCAATTAAAAAGGAAAATGTCACTGGAAATTTTAGCTTATCAATCTTCATTCTTCCTCTTTAACACATCGCTGTGGCTTATATCACATTTGCATAATTAAATTGCTGGGAGCCTGTGTTTTAATTTGGATATATTATTTCTGTGTAAAAATTATTTGATGTTTGATTGGGTTTTTAATGCTCACTCTTCAGATGGGTAAGACAGAAAAATAGTTTTTTTCTTTTTTTCCCCAGCCTATTTGACCATGAGGTGCTCAGATATTGTTTGTTAGAATGTTAGAAGTACAGAAGGCCAAACAAATACAAACCAATATAAACTCTTAGGAAGTAGCGTGGTGTGTGGAAAGTTACACAGGTCGACCCGCCTACAATTAAAGGGTCTTATTTTGGCTTTGCCATAAACTGATCGTATGACCTGGGGTAGGGATTATTTCTCTCTTTCTTCCTCATTCATTTGTTCACTTATTCATTCATTCACAAGAAATATTTACTGAGATCTGCTCTGGGCCAATTAACGGATTAACATGATCTACACTGTCTAATATAGCATTTACTAGGCATGCATGGCTATTTAAATTTAGATTAAAATTAAAATTCAGTTCCTTAGCCACCTTAGACACATTTCAAGGGCTCAACAGCCACATGGGGCTAGGGGTTACTGTATTAGACTCAAAGACAGAGAACATTTCCATCATCACAGAAAGTTCTACTAGATGGTGCTAAACTAAATGATCTCTGAAGTTCTTTTCATTTCTAACATGCTACAAACAAAATGATGTAAAATAAGCCCAATTTATGCGGGAACTACTTGTAGTGGTATGCTGAAGTTTCTGCCATTTTATATGCATTCACCGAAGGTCTTTTATACCTATGGACAGGGTTGAGACAAGGGGGACTGTGTGACAATTTTCTCCTCTTAATGAAATTAGAGGCCAGATGAGGAGATGGACATATATGCAAATAGTACAACTAGGGATGGGGTTAAAAGAGTGGTTCCTAAGCACAGTATGGACATAGTCAAACTCAGATTTCCAAATGGAAACACAGCTGTTGTGCCATCTCATTGTCAAAGGCATCTCAAGCCAGGTGGAATAAAGTATTTCTTATTGCTTGAAAGGGTATGATGTTCTCTGATAGAGAAACAAGTAAGAGGCTCAGACAGACAGAAAACCCTACACATTGCATTGGCCTTGGGTAAAACTTCCTGATGGGAGGGCTGAAGCTCAAGAAAATCTCTGTCTTATCACCAGCTAATTACAAAACCAAGAAACAGGCATCCCAGGTAGTACATCTCAGAGTTAACATTTTAAAATATTAAAATGTATAGTGTGCAACAAAAGAGCACAAGACAAAGAAATAAAGAGAAATGAAGGTCCATCTATAGGAGGAGGAGAAAAATATAGAAAACACCAACAAAGAAGATGAGAATGTGGGCATACTGAACAAAGTCTTTAAAAAAATGATATTAAAATGTTCAAGGAGATGAAGACAGTACAGAGAAAGCACTATAGGATATCAGGAACAAAATGAATGAAAAAAATAAGATTCCAAGCAAAGAAATAGAAATTTTAAAAGGGAACTGAATAGAACTAACTGGAAATGAAGACCACAAAAACTGAAATGAAAATATACAGGAGGGTTTCAAGAACAGATTGGAGCTGGCAGAAGAATCAATGAACTTGAAGACAAGACATTTTAAATGAGTCAGGCTGAGGAGTGGAAAGAAAAAAGATTTATACAAAGACACCTCTGAGATACCACCAAGCACACCATTATACTCATTATGGGAGTCCCAGAAGGCAAAGAATGAGAGAAAGTTGCAGAAGGAACAGTTGAAGAAATAATGACCGTGAACTTCACAAACATAGTAAAAGATGTGAATATGCACATCCAAGACATCCAGAGAACACCAAACAGGATAAATATGATGAAAAACACACCCTGTCATTTACTGATCATATTATCAAATGCAAAGGACAAGGAGATAGTTCTGAAAGCTGCAAGAGAAAAGCAACGTGTTACATACAAGAGAGTCCCAACTAGATTGAGTGCCAATTTCTTATCAGAAATCATGGAGGTAACAAGAAAACAACTGCCAGCCCCAAATTTTATATTCAGTGAGACTTTCATTCAAAAATGGGATTTAGACATGCTCAGATAAAAGCTGAGGAAGTACATCACCTAGACCTCCTCTACAAGCAATGCTAAAGGGAGTTTTTCAGACTAAAATTAAAGGACATTAGGCAGTGATTCAAGTGGGAATCATAAAGAAAGACCTGAGAGAAAGATAACCATTTAGGTAATTACAAATGCTAGTATTCTTGTATTGTATTGCTTGATATGTAATTTCACTTCTTACTTCCTACAGGGGCTAAAACACAACTACATAAAAAGTAATGATAAATCTGTTTCTGGACATATAATGTACAAAGGTGTATGGTAACAAGAACAAAAAACGGTGGCAGGACAAAGAGGTATAGGAAAAGTATACATGCACACTATTGAAGTTAAGTTGGTATCAAACCAAGTGTAATTGTTATATATTTATATTTAGGATGTTAAATGTTAACACTATGGTGACCACAACAAAACAGATAAAAAATACATGTAGATAGAAATAAAACACACATAATATGGTAAAATAAAAATTCAAATAAATATAAAAGTAGGTATTAACAGATGAGTTAAAAAGGCTAAATAGCAAAATGACAGAAGAAAGTCCTATATTATTTGTAGTGACTTTAAATGTAAATGGATTAAATTCTCAAGTCAAAAGACAGAGTTGGCTGAATAGGTTAAAAAGCATGACCCAACTATATGCTATCTGCAAGAAGCCTACTTAAATTCAAAGATTCAAGTTGAATTCCTGATATTTTCACAAGCAATGTAGACAACCAAAGCTATAGGCTGAGCCCCCAGTCTTGGGGGTTGTTCATATGAAACTTAACCCCACAAAGGATATGTCAAATCTACTTAAAATTTAGGCCTAAGAATCACCCCCAAGAGAGCCTCTTTTGTTGCTCAGATGTGGCCTCTCTCTCCAGCCAACATGACGAGCAGTCTCACCACCCTCCCCTTCTCTGTGTGGGACATGACTCCCAGGGGTGTGGACCTTCCTGGCAACGTGGGACAGAGATCCTGGAATGAGCTGAGACTCAGCATCAAGGGACTGAGAAAAACCCTAGAATGAGCTGAGAATTAACATCAAGGGATTGAGAGAACCTTCTGGACCAAAGGGGGAAGAGTAAAATGAGACTAAGTGTCAATGGCTGAGAGATTCCAAACAGAGTTGAGAGGTTATCCTGGCGGTTATTCTTATGCATTAAGTAGATATCACCTTGTTGTTTAAGATGTAGCAGAGAGGCTGGAGGGAACTGCCTGAAAATGTGGAGCTGTGTTCCAGTAGCCATGTTTCTTGATGAGGATTGAATGTGAAAACCTTTGTGTCTGATGCTCCTTTTAGCTACTATATCAACAGAAGAGTAGAACATATGGAATAAAAATAAATAATAGGGGGAACAAATGTTAAAATAAATTTAGTTTGAAATGCTAGTGGTAAATGAAAGCGAGGGGTAAGGGGTATGGTATGTATAATCTTTTTTTTTTCTGTTATCGTTTTATTTCTTTTTCTGTTGTCTTTTTATTTCTTTTTCTAAATCGATGCAAATGTTCTAAGAAATGATGAATATGCAACTATGTGATGATATTAAGAATTACTGATTGTATATGTAGAATGGAATGATATCTTAATGTTTTGTTTGTTAATTTTTTTTAATTAATAAAAAGAGTTAAAAAAAAATTCAAAGATAAAAGTAGGTTGCGGGTGAAAGGATGGAAAAAATATATACCACACAAACTGTAACCAAAAGAGAGCTGGGTGGCAATACTAATATTGGATAAAACAGACTTTAAGTAAAAAAACAATTTCATGGCTCAAAGAGAGTCATTGTATACTGATAAAAGTGACAATTCAATAGAAAGACAGAAGAATTATTAATATATATGCACATAGCAGCAGAGCCCCCAAATGCATGAAGAAGAAAATGCTGACAGATTTGAAGGGAGAAGTTGATGGTTCTACATGAAGAGTAGGAGACTTTAAAACACCACTCTTGGGCAGTGCAATGGTGGCATAGTGGCAGAATTCTTGCCTGCCTTGGTGGAGACACCTGGGTCCAATTCCCAGTGCCTGCCCATGCCAAAAAAAAAAAAAAATACACTGAAGGTAAAACACCACTCTCAATAATGGACAGAAGCTCAGTAAAGAAGTATGAAACTTGAATGATAGTCTCAACAAAGTAGACCTAACAGACATATACAGAACACAATACCCAACAAAAACAGAATACACATACTTCTTGAGTGCACATGGATCATTCCCCAGGATGGACCATATGTTGCATCACAAAACAAGTCTCAATAAATTCAAATATATGGAAATCATATGCTGTATAATCTCTGACCACAACGGAATGAAGCTAGGAATCAAAATAACAGAAGGAGAAAGGGAAAACACACAAATATGTGGAAATTAACAATATGCTCTGAAACAACCAGTTGGTTAAAAGTGAAATTAGGAAGTATCTTGAGGCCAATGAAAATGAAACTACAAAGTACCAAAACTTATAGGGCACAGTGAAGGCAGTGCTGACAGGAAAATTCATAGCTCTAAATGCTTATGTTAAAAAAAGAAGAAAGACGTCAAATCAAAGACCTAGCCTCAAAACTGGAAAAACTAAAAAAAGAAGAGCAAACTAAATCGAAAGAGAGCAGAAGGAAGGAAATAAAGATTAGAGTGGAGATAAATGAATGGGGGGGAGCAAATCAACAAAACCAAAAGTTGATTTATACACACACACTCACACACACATTATATATATATAACATATATAAAAGACAGAGAGAGACAGAGAGATAGAAAAAGAGACCGAGAAAAAGAGGATACAAATAACAAAAATCAGAGAGGATACAAATAACAAAAATTAGAAATGAAAATGGGAACATTACTACTGACCTTGCTAACATACAAAGGACTGAAATGAAAAGGACTTGTTGAAATAAAAGAGAACACTATGAACAACTGGATACCAATAAATTAGATAATGGACAAACATACAGATTACCTACATTGCTTCAAGAAGAAATACAAGATCTCAACAAACAGATTCCTAGTAAAGAGATTGAATCGATAGTCAAAAAACTTTCCATAAAGAAAAGCCCAGGACTAGACAGCTTCACAGGGGAATTTACCAAACATTCCAAGAAGACTTAAATCCAATTCTACTCAAACTCTTTCAAACAACTGAAGAGGAGGGAACACTCTCCTAATTCAGTCTATGAGGCCAATATTATTCTCATCCCAAAGCCAGATAGAGATACTACAAGAAAACTACAGATCAGTATCTTTTATGAATATATACATAAAAATCCTTAAAATACTAGCAAACCAAATGCAACAGAATATTAAAAGAACTAAATATGATCAAGTGGGATTAATCTTTGGTATATAAGGTTGGTTCAAGATAAGGAAATTAATTAACGTAATTTACCACATTAACAGAAAGACAGGGAAAAACACGATCATCTCAAATGACTCAGAAAAGGCATTTGACAAAATTCAGCATCCCTTCATGATGAAAACACTTAGAAGACTAGGAATAGAAGGGCACATATGCAAAGGACTAGAAAGGGCATATATGCAAAGCTCACAGCTAGCATCCTACCTAATGGTGAAAGACTACAAGCTTTTCCTCTTAGATTAGGAACAAGACAAAGATGTTATTCAGCTTTTTACTGGAAGTTCTTGCCAGGGTAATCAGGCCAGAAAAAGAAATATAAGGCATCCAAATTGGAAAGGAAGAAGTAAAGCTTTCTCTATTTAGAGAGGATATTATCCTATATATATATATATATATATATATATATATATATATATATAGAAAATGCTATAAAATTAACAACAATGTTCCTAGAGCCAATAAATGAATTCAGCAAAGTGGCAGGGTACAAGATCAACACCCGCAAATACGTAGCATTTCTATACACAAGCAATGAACAACTGGAACAAGAATTCAAGAAAAAGTCCCACTCACAACAGCAACTAAATGAATCAAATATCTAGGAATAAATCTAATAAGCAAGGATGTAAAGGACTTATACACAGCAATCTATAAAACATTGCTAAAAGAAATCAAAGAAGACCTAAGAAATGGAAGGACTTTCTTTGTTCAAAAATTGGCAGACCAAATATTGTTAAGATGTCACTACTACCCAAAGCAATTTGTAGATTCAATGCAATCCCAATAAAAATTCCAATAGACTTCTTTGCTAAAGTGGAAAAGACAGTCATCAAATTTATATGGAATAGTAAGGGGCCCAAAATTGCTAATCCCGTCTTGAAAAAGAAGAAGAAAGTTGGAAGACTCACATTTTCTGATCTTAAAACTTTTTACAAAGCCACAGTAATCAAAACAGCATGGTACTGGTATAAGAACAGACATTTATACCAATGAAACAGAACTGAGAACTCAAATCAATTCTCACATTTATGGGCAACTGATTTTTGGCTAGGTGGTAAACACCAGTCAATTGGGAAAGAATAGTCTCTTCGACAAATGATGCTGGGAAAACTGGCTCTCCATTTGCAAAGGAGGAGGACTCTTACTTCATACCATACACAAAAATCAATTAAAAAATAGATCAAAGACTAAATGTAAGAGCTAGAACTATCAAACTCCTAGAAGAAAATATAGGAAGCATCTTTAGAACCTGTGTTAGGCAATGGTTTCTTAAATTTTACATCCAAAGCACAAGCAATAAAACAAAAAATAGATAAATGAGTCTTCATTAAATAAGAAAATTTTGCACCTCAAAGGACTTTATCATGAAAGTAAAAAGACAACCTACACAATGGGAGAAAATATTTGGAAACCACATATCCAATAAATGGTTTAATATCCAGAATATATAAATAAATCTTTCAACTTAATAAAAAGACAAGAAAACCAATTAAGGTAGGGGCAAAAGACTTGAGCAGAAATATCTCCAATGAGAATATACAAATGACCAAAAATCACATGAAATTATGGTCAACACCATTAGTTATCAGGGAAATGCAACTTAAAAGCACAATGAGATACCATTTCAGAACCATGTGAATGGCTGCTATTAAGAAAATGGAAAATAAGTGGTGAAGAGGATGTGGAGAAAAAAACACTCATTCTTTGCTGATGGCAGTGTAAAATGATGCAGTCACTGTGGAAGACAGTTTGTGGGTTCCTCAGAAAGCTAAGTATAGAGCTATCATATAACCTGGCAATCCCATTACTAGGTATATACCTCAAAGAATTGAAAGCAGGGACTTGAACAGATATTTGCACACCAATGTTCATAGTAGCATTATTCACACAATCCAAGTGTCCATTAATCAAGGAATGGGTAAATAACATGGCATATATATACCATTCATAATAACAACAAAAAGAATCAAATATCTAGAAATAAATCTAAGCAATATATGTAATGAAATATCATTCAGCTGTAACAAGTTATGAAATTCTCTAGATTAGCTTTGATTGCAACATAGGCAAGAAAAATCTCTTAGAAACCTGAGGTTCCACAGATACTCAAGATGGAACATTTGATTGCAGTACAAGTGCATCAGTCTTTTGGGCAGCTCTTTCCTTCTCCATTTGGATTGTTCTCCATAGACGTAAAATGGCCCTTGGTGGTGCATTTCTTATACAACTGGACAGGTGTGCATGTGAAAACTTAAATAGAGAAGCTTCATTCTGAAACCTAAACTCACTACTGTTCAATGGATGAATTGTGAAGACATCATGTTGAGTGAAATAAACCAGAAACAAAAGAACAAATATTGTATGATCTCACTAATTTGAAACAGAGTAAATTAACACAGAAAGTCAGAATATAGAATATAGGTTACCAAGGGATGTGCGTGTGTGGGGTGGGGATAGAGAATGGAAAGGCTTCAAGTGTACAGGATTTCTGTTTGGGATGATGAAAATATTTTGGCAATGGACAGTGGTGATGGCAGCACAATTCTGTGAATGCAATTAACAGTACTAAAATGTCTCTCTGAATATGATTAAAGGGAGAAATGCTAGATTGTATATATGGTAGTGGAATAACGTTTTTTTAAAAAACCCATGGAACTGGGCAGTGCAATGGTAGCTCAGTGGCAGAATTCTTGCTTGCCATGCTGAGACCCAGGTTTGATTCCCAGTGCCTGTCCATGCAAAAAACAAACAAACAAAAAAACCAAAAAAATACATGGAACTATACTACATAAACAATGAACCCTAAATTAAACAATGAACCCTAAATTAATTCATGGACTTCAGTGAACAATACAATTATAAAAAATATGCTATCATCAATTGTAACAAATGTTCCATACCAGTGCAAGGTGTTGGCGGTGGGGCGGTGAATGGGAATTCTGTATTTTATGTAGATTGCTCTGTAAACCCACAACTTGTCTAATATAGAAAAATAAGTAAAATGTAAAAAAAGAGAAATATATGCTTATTACTATGGGCTACTGAGTTTGAGGGATGGTCTATTACCTAGCATCAAGGTGGTGATAGCTGATCATTATAGATGGTGATGAAAGGGAGGGCCAGTCCCAGTACAAAACAAGTACACAGTATGAGACTACAATTTCGTTGTAACTAAGCTCCTGAGAGGAGCCAGCTTGGCAGCATCACATTAAGCACGAATAACACAAACCAGGTAAGCTCCGGCAACCATATCCCCATAGGTGATTATTTACCTGGTATGGAAACTTGTCAAAACAAGGACAGCGACCAAAAAAGAGAAATGATGCTGGAATCATCACTGTCTCTGTATTATAACACTGATTTTACAAAAGACATAAGTGCCTAAGTCATCCTCATCAAGTATATTATTTGCCTCTATAGCAAATATTTTACACTCCATAACTGAGAGGGAAAGAAGAAACTTGGAAAATAACCTCATCCTCTAAACCCTTCATTTTACATCTGCTCTTCTACCAATTTTATCATTAGAGTTTCCCAAGTATAACATCAATAGCCTATAGCAGTGTACGGTAGAAGAGAATAGACAAATGAACACACACATGAATGACAGATGTGAGCTGTTCTCCCCATTCTGCTGGCCCCACACTCCATAGTCTGGCTCCCATCACAGCAGGTTCCACCTTCCTCTCTGCTCCCTGCACCCAGTGCTGCTCTTGTGAGAATTGGTTGGAGAGGGTAGGCTGCCTTTAACAGTAGAGAGCGGAAGGGAGAATGACAAGAGAAAGGAGGGGATGAGGATGGCAGCCTGGAGGCTGCAGCCTGTAATGGAGAAACTAGAGCAGCTGATATCATGGTGGCCATGAATTGTCCTGGAGGCACTTGTGATGAGAAGCACTGCTAAACCTCGCCATGGTGATGCCGTTCCCACATTCCACTTGCTTGTAAAGGATGCTGGTCCCTTGGAGGATCAACACAAATAACTAAATGCATGACAACAATGAACTTGAGAATTTTTTCTCATATTGTTTTACAATTTATGAGGAATTCGTGACAACTGTAAAATAGCCTGGTAAATCAGAAAGTAGTTTCTGGAATTAATTTATAAGCAAATTTTACTACATTAAAAGCTAAGGAAGCACACAACCTCAGCAGATATTGTAAATTAAGTAATTTTTTGAGAGATATTTTTAATATATGGTTAGTGATGAAGTGAAATAAATTGAATGAAATGGAATAAACTACCACGATGGCTTAATAAATTTCCCAAATCCCTCTTTTTACGTTCTCTGTCAATGTTGAGTATAGAAATGTAGCAGGAGAGTAAATTAATGAGTTGAGGATTCAGAATAATTCTTTTTTATTTGAGAGATTTCATGCATGGAAACAGGCAAAGCTGTCCAGTGGTATCAGCAATGTACCACCATGGACCATTCCGCATCTGTGGCAACAATCGAATAGAGAAGGAAAGGGCTGCCCTGAAGGCTGATGCTCTGCAGTCTAATGTTCCATCTTGAGTTTCTATCAAGCCCGAGGTTTCTAATTGATTTTCCTTGTTTGTGTTGCAATCAAAGCTGATTTAGAGGCCTCTAATAATTAGGTTGTTGCTACTGTTATTAGAGCTAAAGTCATATAAAAAAATACACAAGCAGCTATTGCCTAATAAAGAAGCAAATGAACAAAAAAGTAAATGGCTGACAAGCTGTGGTCTTGTTTTAATTTGAATTTTTACGCGTTTCCATCACATTGTAATAGTACGTAACAATGAATAAGCTTCTGTCACTGTGGAAGCTTCTCCCACATCCTAATGCTAATTGTCTTTTTACTCCCCACCCTGAGCCTCTGCCTCACAAGGAGATTACTGACAGGGATACAAATGGGAAATGAGGAGAGTGAGCAAGACTTACGTGATGGTTTCTTTGGTTTTACACAATATAATTGGAAAGAAAAAAGCGACCCACTTAGACAAGACTAAACACCTTTATATTATCATTATATTTTTAAACACTGTAAACATTATATTCATTAATGCCCAAGCTTGATAAGGTTGTGTATGCGTGTGTGTGTGTGTGTGTGCCCATCTGTATTTTTTTTATTAGAGGGGCATCACAGAGACCACTGAAGTTGGACTGGCTCTTGGTAGAGGGTAAGCATCTCATCAGAAAAATATTCATGCTGGAAGACTACCTCTCTCTTGTTTATGCAAGAGAGTTCCTGGAGGAATCTGAGGAGCTGCACTTGGTGCTTTTCTGTGGTCTGGGGCAGGTAAGCCCAGAAGTCCTGGCAGTGCCTCTGCTTGGTTCAACCATCTCTAGAGGAAACCTGGTGGGTACTGTGGGCATGTGTGGCCACAGAGAACAGCCTCATCCACCAGCACTGTCTCCACTGCCTTGTCCCAACACTCACAGGACTCTAATTCCTTCCCTATTCCTAAGATCTTTAGCAAAGCCTCACTTATATGCTCAAGAACAGACCTGAAGAGGTTTGTGACACTTGGTTCACACTCCTATTATACACTCCTCACACTGTGTCTTTAGTAACACACTACAAATCTCTCTTCCCCACTAGGCCGTGAGCTCCTTGTAGGCAGGGGTATTTTCTTATCTATTTTTTAAATTTCCAATGCCTGGTCCAATCCCTACCAGGCATTCAATTCTCAGCTGCCTGAGTGCTTTCTCAGTATGTCCCATGTGCTCTGATAGGTGCCAGCAGAGCCTGAATAAGACAGCTCCTCAAAAGCCAGGCGGTCTAGAATCAGAAACTAAACATAACAGTGTCATGAAATGCTATGATAGAAGTAAGTACAAGATGCTATTCAAACCTGTCACAAAAAGCTTTAAGCTGAAACCTGTGGAGAGAGTAGGGACCTGCCATGGAGGAAGGTGAAAGCAAGAGGTGGGGTTGGGAAAGAAAATGGTCCAGGTAGAGGAACAGCTCAAAAATGAACAAAAAAAAGCATGGCCATTCTGGGGAACTACTGGTGGCTAGGATGGCTGGAGTCCAGAGTACAAGGAGAGGAGGCAGGAGGGGCGACACCAGGGAGGGAAGCAGAAGTCATGACAGATTTCATAAGCCAGGCTCAAGACTGGGCTTTACTCTGAGGGCAGTCGGGAATTGCTAACAGGCTCTAAACAAAGCAGTAAGGTGCTTTCAAGGGGCACTCAATAAATGCTTACTGAGTAAACGATGCACTGAGGCACAGGACTTGCTCTCTGTGGGACTGACTGTCTTCTTTCACCTTCTCCCGGTGCTCACATCTGAACCCATCATGACATCCAGGACTTAGATTTTACCTGTGGCTTGGGAAACCTTTGTTCCCTTGTGCTTACTTCACAAGTAATACTAGCTTTCTTCTTTGATAACATCGATCCTATCCTTTTTGGCAGACTGAAGTTCTTGCTTCTCTTTTTTTGCAAGTTGGGTGAGCTCGGCCAAACATGCTGTTAGTGCTCCTACTGGTGTCCAGATTGGCAAAAAATGTGCAGGGGAGGGAGGGGAGGAGGCTGAAGGGGGCAAGGGAAAGAATTCTGCCATTTAACTTTCTTAGACTTAGTCTAATATTTTCAATTTTCAAGCTTTTGAGTTATGTTGAGTTTCACAGTAAACTACTTTTCAAAATACTTGCTTAATGAAGAAGGAAAAAGTACATTTGTGTGTGCTGTGGAGAATAAATCCAAAGAAAAATCGATTTAGAAGGAAATGACAGAAGGCAAAGATACAATATCCTTAGGTTCTTTTCCTTAACTAATTCATTTAAAAATCATTTCTAATATTTAAAGCTTACATCATTTAAACTAATAAAGCCTGTGAGTCTATCACTTAGAATTGGAATTTATACATTTAGACTCAGTGCTTTTTCCAACATGCTTCAAACTTTTGTAAGGACTTAAAAATAACCTTCAATTCATGAGTCATTACACGGGATTTATCGTCAAAGAAATCCAAGTAAGGTGTTCAGTCAATGGAATCCCCCCTTTTTTACAAATAGGAACAAATAAGTAAAAAAAAAAAACCCATGCTAGTCTGAAGTAAAGACTGCTACTATTTTCTCAATAGAACAGGTACTAAAGAGCCCCCCGGCCACTCTGGCTGTGTTCAAAGGAGCATCGCTTCAGCTTTAAAGTTTATCCCAACAACTCAGACCAGCTTGTGCTAACTAGACTTGTGCACATATTACCTTCTGCTCCTTCTCTTGCAAAATGTCTCTCCTTGTTTTGGACAAATAATAAAATAAAGATTTCTTACTCTGAATATTTGAGGGCAGAATTCACAGTCTAAAAAGTGAAATGAGACAGTGTACAAGGTTATAGCAAACAATAAGCTAGGTATTTCTCCCCCTCTCAAAAATCTTGAGAGAGGGACGTCTGGGGAAGATGCCAGAGGAGGGAGTTCAAGGACTCAGTTTTTCCACTTAATTACTAAACAGGCAGGAACTGCGTGAAACAATTATTGGAACCCCAGAGGCCAGAAGAACACTGCACAGCATCCAGAGAAGAGTGAGAGGGAAAGGCCAACAAATTATGACCTGCAACTGTAAACTGCTCCCACCATGTGGGAGGTTACCAGAGTCCCCCACCCCCAACCCCCCCAGGCATACTGCTGCAGGGTTCAGTCCCTGGCTAGCTGCTGATGACTGAAAGGGACATAAAATTCCTCTTTCAAGTAATAAACGATATATTAAAGCATTTATCTCTTTTTAATCATTAGAAAAATCAACAAATTCATCCCTTCAGACGTAGCACTTTTACAACACCTAGAGTTTAGAACCGTGCCAGGTGCTGTAAATTTTAATTCATTTAGTTCTTCTAACAACCTATGTTGTTATCGCCCTTTGCAGATGAGGAAATTGAGACTGAGGGAAGATTAGCAACTTGCTCAAGATCACACAGAATAGGTAGCACAGCTGAGACTGAATCCCTCTTGTGACCTCCTTAACCTGCTGCTGCAAATGCTTGATTATTCCAATGACTAAACTCATGAGAGAATAAATGATAACTGAGTGAAAGGAAGGCAACTTAAAACTAGTATAAGCAGATTCAGGCAAGAGTTTGTCCCTGTCACAGTCAGAATCACAACAATTCATAGGAACACTTTCACACACTGTTGAAGTCAAAAGAAATGAAGAGTATTTGAAGTTATGCATTACAGGGATTCTAATTTTTTGAAGATTAAGCCAAGGCTCAGAAAAGCTTATAACACTTACAAGCACTCCTAACTGTTCCTTGTCCATGTCACCATTTATAAATTAACAGGCATGGTATGTGCATACAGTGAGTGATCAGCTAAAATTGACATGCAGATGAATCTGGTGACCTATATCTCAATATTTCTCTGTGTGTGTGTGTGTGTTTGTAACATATAGCAATCTACAAAGTGTATTGATGGGAAACAGAACATTCAGGTAGAATATATGATGTGTCTTCTGTCACACAGTCACATGAGTGGTAGGGCCAGGATTTGGACAGATCTGATCCAAAGCTTACATGCTTTCTATTCACCACACTGACTTTCTGAATAGGATGAGATGGAAGTTCAGTACAGTGTTTGCATTTAAAACCCTGAATTTATGTTAAAAGCTATTAATCATGAAGAGATAATTAGGCCTAACATTCATAAAGTATAATTTATCTGCTGTTCTTTGATCTATTACTTTTCTATCCTCTATAAATTTCAAATCCCCAGGGTCTTCCAAAAATCGTATTGGTTATCATTAAAAGGATTATCTACTTAACTGATTGGTTTTAGTGTGAAAATTCTGTGAAGTGTGACACAAGCTGGAAACTCCTTTTTTTTTAGTATTTTTAAATTTTATTTTAATGTAGACTAATTGTTCCTCCTTTTTCTAAGTGAATTATTTTAAAACTAAAATATATAACAGAAGCCAAGGAGTTTTGTGGAAAACATGTCTATAGAATTGCTGTTAATTTATTGTGTATTCCCAGTCATGAAATCATAATCCTTATGATCATAACAGTGATCAAGAGACTAATTCTGAACAACATATCAGCCATATATAAGAATGTTCTTACATGAGCTAGAACAAATGTACATCACTCTTACAAGTTGTTAATAATAGGGTGGCATATGGGAAAAATACTACTAATGAAAACTATGGGCTATAGTTAAACTTAATACTGTCATACTTTTTCTTCAATTGTAACAAAGGTATGATACAAATGCTAAGTGTCAACACTAGACGGGTATAAGGGGTATGGGATTTTTCCTTTTGTAGCAATCAGAATGCTTTCAAATTGATTGTGGTGATGAATACACAACTCTGTGATCACACTGAGAGCCACACATGTTGGATGGTTTGTATCGTGTGTGAAAAAAAACTTAAAAAAAAATCCTTCTCCATAAAAACAGGGGTGTGCATGGTCCATCACTGATCACAGGTTTTCATTAGCAAATGTGGATCGTAGGGTCCCAGCTCTGAGGGCAGCTACTGGGCAACTGTCCTGGACAAAGAAAGTGGTAGCCATTGTTTCAACCCTCTCCTGACAGGGGCAGAGGTGGTACAGAATGCAGAGCTATGGGGGCCGGTTGGTTGAAGGGCTGCATTTGTTGGGCAGGCCAGGAAAGTTCAGCTGTGGGGAGCTGTTAGAGTAGTTTTTGGTGCCCTTTCTGACATCCTCCCTCAAGGCACTTAGGGTCCAGACTTTACCTCATTTGAAGGTCCACGGCCCTGCTTTGACTGGGAAACATCAAACTGGGAAAGTCCTTCCCAGGGTAACCTTCTATCCAAAGTCTGCCTTCCAGCAGAAGCAGCATGAGACAACAAAAGGAGTGAAAAAAATCTGTAGAGATGGACAGTATGGGACAAAGGGCTGTTGGCTTCAAAGAACTGGGAAAGGGAGGCTTATCCCCTGGGAAAAAGAGAGGACAACCAAGTTCCTGTAAACAGGAGAACTCCAAAATAACTAATAAGCAAAGACCCAGGACGAGACAGAGGCACAGAAAGTCTGCTTTGGGCAGACTTCCCTGATAGGAGGGCTGAAGCTCAAGAGGATGTCTATCTCATCACCAGCTCGTTACAAAACCAGAAGACAAACATCCCAGAGAGTAAATCCCAGAATTAACATTTAAAAATATTAAAACGCACAGTGTACAATAAAGTATATAAGACACACAAACAAGAAATAAAGGCCCATCCAAAAGAGGAGGAGAAAAATACAGAAACACCAACAAAGAAGATAAGAATGTGGATATACCGAAGAAAGCCTTAATAAATTATCTTAAAAATGCTCAAGGAGATGAAGGAAAGTACTGAGAAAGAACTACAGGATATCAGGAAAACAATGAATAAACAATATAAGAGTCTAAGTAAAGAGAAAACAATTTTAAAAAGGAACCAAACAAGGGAGTCAAAGACCACAGTAACTGAAGTGAAAAAATGTCCAGGTTAAACAACACATGGAGCTTAGAAAAGGCAATAAGATCTTACAGTTCTTTATAGCTTAATGTCCTGATACATTCCAGAGTATGTTGGGCAGGTAATAAAACAGAATTTGCAAAGTTCCTTGAGAGATTGGAGAAAAAATACGAAACTATTAAACTTCCCCACCTGGGGAACTCCTGATATTTTCTTCCAAGTTCATAGGCCAAGCCCTTGATCTTGAGGCTTGCCCTTTTGAAACTCATTCCTGTAACAGGGAAGCTAAGCCTATCGATAATTATGCCTAAAAGTCACTTCTAGAAAGCCTCTTGTTGCTCAGATGTGGCCTCTCTCTTTCTCAGCTCAACTCTACAAATAAACTCATTACCATCTCCCTTTTGTGGGACATGACTTCCAGGGGAGCAAATCTCTCTGGCAACATGAGAATTAACTGTCAGGGATGAACCTGGCCCTCACACCATGTGATTGATGATACCTTCCTGACCAAAAACAGGAAGAGAAATGTAACAAAATAAGATTTCAGTGGCTAAGAGATGTCAAATAGAGTCGAGAGGCTATTCTGGATGCTACTCCTTTGCAAGTTTCAGCTAGATATTGCTAACTGCTATGATATGTCAATTCCCAACCAATAGTATTCCTGAAAACCCTAAAGAATACCCAGGGCTCTATCTGAGACTGTGCTGGTTTGAAAGTGCTGTATACCCCAGAAAAGCCATGTCCTTTAATCCTGATCCAATACTGTAGGTTGGAAACCTTT
Source organism: Tamandua tetradactyla (assembly GCF_023851605.1). Taxonomy (NCBI): domain Eukaryota; kingdom Metazoa; phylum Chordata; class Mammalia; order Pilosa; family Myrmecophagidae; genus Tamandua; species Tamandua tetradactyla. Next base: position 45,948,185 of record NC_135341.1, on the reverse strand, counting down.
GATTACATTGTTTTCATGGACACGGATCCATTCAATTGTGGGTGAGACCTTTTGATTAGATTACTCAATGGAGATGTGGCATGCCCAATGAAGGTAAGTCTTGATTAGTTTACTGGAGTCCTGTAAAAGGGAAGACATTTTGGAGAAAACATAGTTGTTTCAGAGCTGACAGAGATGCAGAACATCTCTTGGAGAACAGATGCTTCGGAGCCAACACAGGCAGAAACATTTGGAGAAAATGACTCTGGTGAAGCTGTTTGAAACCAGAAGACAAAGGACCAGTAGATGCCAGCCATGTACCTTCCCAGTTGTCAGAGGTGTTCCAGACCCATGGGCCTTTCTTGAATCAAGGTGTCTCTCCTTGGATGCCTTAGTTTGGACATCTTTATTGTCCTAGAACTGTAAAATTATAACTTAATAAATTCCTTTATAAAAGCCAACCTATTTCTGGTATATTGTATCCTGGCAGCATTTAAAAAATGAGTACAGAGACTCTATAGAAGTTTTACTCACTAAGTTTATTTTTCAGAAATTTAAAACCTCCAGATTGTTCCTAGGCCAGATAAGCCCTGAAAACCAGAGGTACAAGTCTCTCAAAGAACATAACCAGTTGTATCCCCCTTCCCCATACTGTCAATACCACTTTTGAACATGAAGAAATTAGAATGGTCATTGACCAAATATCCCTGAAAATTGGGAGTAGGATCAAATGCAAGGGAGAAATTGTAACAGAGTAGATAGGATTTTAATAAATGATTACGACTACTGAATCAATACATTGGTATTTCTTTTTAATCTCTACTGTATTAGAACAGGTAGAAGGAAATACCTGAAATTGTATAACTGTAACCCATATCATACTTTGAAGTTTGTTCTATAACTACTTGTTAAACTGTACTTTGAAATTTATCACTTTTCTGCATGTATGTCATATTTCATAACAAAAAGGGTGTTCGTTTTTTTAATGCCCAGGAAAATTTCAACAGCAGATCAGAACTTGCAGAAGAATCAGTGAACCTGAAGATAAGACGTGTGAAATGAGTCAGGCTGAGGAATAGAAAGAAAAAAGAAATATTAAAAGAGATAATAGCCTAAGACAGCTATGGGACACCACCATGCAAAACCAATATATGTGTCATGGGAGTTCCAGAAGGGGAAGAAAGAGAAAAAGTTACAAAAGGAATAGTCAAAGAAATAATGATAGAGAATTTCACAAACTTAGCAAAAGACCTGAATATGCACATCCCAGAAGCTCTGAGAATACCAAACAGGATAAACATGAAGAAAAACATACCACATCATATATTGATCACATTATCAAATGCAAAAGACCAGGGGAGAGTTCTGAAGGCTGCAAGAAAAAGTAACATGTTACATACAAGGAATTCCAATTAGATTTGAGTGCCAATGTCTAATCAGAAACCATGGAGGCAAGAAGGCACTTAAAGTGCTGAAGGCAAACAACTGCCAGCCAGGAACTTTATATCCAGTAAAACTCTTTAAAAAATGAGAGATTAAGACAGTCTCAGATGAATAAAAACCAGAGGGAGTTTAGCACCACTAGAAGCTGCCCTACAAACAATGCTAAAGTGAGCTCGTCAATTTGAAATGAAAGAATACTAGGTAGTAATTCAAAGCAGCATAAAGAAATAAAGATCTGCAATAAAGGTAACCACAGGGGTAATTATAATTGTCAGTATCATTGTATTGTATTGTTTGGTATGTAACTCCACTTCTGACTTCCTACAGTGCTAAAATGCAAATAAATAAAAAATAATGATAAATTTGGTATTTTGGTGATACAATGTACAAAGATATAAGTACAAAAAATGGTGGGAGGGGACAGAGGGGTACAGGGAAAGTACATGTGCATGCTAATGAAGTTATATTGGTATCAAATCAAATATGATTGTTATATATTTAGGATGTTAAATTTTAACCCTATTTTACCCACAAGGAACATAGATAAAAAATATATGCAGATAGAAATGAGAAGGTACTCAATATGGAACAACACAAGAAAGCAAATAAATATAAAAGCAGGCTTTAAGTGAGAGACAAAAGAGGTAAAGACTTACAAAGGCTAAACAGCAAAATGGTAGAAGAAAGACTTGCATTATCAGTAGTGACTTTCAGTGTAAATGGATAAAACCACCCAGACAAAAGGCAAAGACAGGCAGAATGGATAAAAAAGAAAAATGACCCAATTATATGTTGTCTGCAAGAGACTCACATTAAACTCAAAAAACTAGGTTGAGGCTGAAAGGATGGAAGAAAATATACCATGGGAGCAGTAACTAAAAGACAGCAGGGGTGGCTATACTAATACCAGATAAAATAGACTTTAAACAAAAAAAGCAGTTATGAGGGACAAAGATGGTCATTACATATTGATAAAGGGGACAATTCAACAGGAAGATCTCACTATTATACATATACAAGCACCTAACAGCAAAGCCCCAAAATTTATGAAGCATATGTTGACAGATTGGAAGGGAGAAAGCAGAAATTGACAGTTCTAAATAAATAGTAGGAGACTTAACACAACACTCTCAATAATTGATAGAACATCCATCTAGCTAGAAGATCAGTAAAAAAGGACTTAAATAATACCCCAATCCAACTAGACTTTACAAACATATATAGAACACTGCATCCAATGAAAACATAATACATATTCTTATTGAGTACACAAGGATCAGTCTCCAAGGTAGACCAGATATGTGGTCACAAAACAATTCTCAATAAATTAAAGAATACTGAATTCATATAATGCGTATTCTCCAGTCACAATAGAATGAAGCTAGAAATCAATAACAGAGGGAAAATTCACAAATATGTGAGAATTAAACAAACATTCTTAAAGAACCAATGAGTTAAAATGGAAATCAGAAGAAATATTAGGAAATATCTTAAGGCAAATGAAAATGAGAACACAACATAGCAATACTTATGGGATGTAGTGACGGCAGTGCTGAGAGGGAAATGCATAGCTCTAAATGTTAACATTAAAAAAAGAAGAAAGACTTTAAATCAGAAACCTAACCTCAAAACTTAAGAACTAGGAAAAAAAGAGCAAACTTAACCCAAAGCAAGCAGAAAGACAGAAATAACAAAGATTAGAGCAGAGATAAAGGAAACAGAAAAAAACAAAACAAAACAAAACAAAAAACAAGAATAGAGAATAAAACTAAAAGTTGGCTCTTTGAAAACATTAAAAAAAAAAAAGCAGCAAACCTTAACTAGACTGACAAAGAGAAAAAGAAGATATAAATAAGGATAATCAGAAATGAAACGGAGGGCATTACTATGGACCATGCTGAAATTAAAAGGACTATAAGTAGTATCATAAACAACTGAATGCCAATGAATTAGATAACCTAGGTAAAATGGACAAATTCTTAGAAACACACAAACTACCTAGACTGATTCAAGAAGAAATACAAGATCTTAACAAACAGATTACTAGTAAAGAGATTGAATCAGTAGTCCAAAACCTCCAAATAAAGAAAAGCCTAGGATCAGACAGCTTCACAGAGCATTTCTACCAAATGTTCCAAGAAGACTAAACTCCAATTCCGCTCAAACTGTTCCAAAAAGTTGAAGAGGTAGGAATATGTCATAACTCATTCTGTGAGGCCAACATCATCCTCATACCAAAGCCAGGTAAAGATACAAGGAAAGAAAACTACAGATGAATATTTCTTATGTTTACAGATGCAAAAATCTTCAACAAAATCCTAGCAAACTGAATCCAAAAGTATATTACAAGAATGATACACCATGAACAAGTGGGATTAATCCCTAGTATGCAAAGTTGGTTCAACATAAGAAAATCAATTAATGTAATATACCATATTAACAGAAGGAAGAAACAAAACCACATGATCAGGGCGGGCCACAGTGGCTCAGCAGGCAAGGACGCTTGCCTGCCATGCCAGGGGACCTGGGTTCGATTCCCAGTGCCTGCCCATGTAAAAAACAAACAAACAAACAAACAAAACCCACATGATCATCTCACTTAATGCAGAAGAGGCATCTGACAAAATTCACCATCACTTCATGATGAAAACACTTAGAACACTAGGAAGAGAGGGAAATTTCCTCAACATGATAAAGGGTATATATGCAAAGTCCGCAGCTGGTATAGGTGAAAGACTGCAAGCTTTCTCTCTTAGATCAGGAACAAGTCAAGAATGCCCACTGTCACCACAGTTATTCAACACCGTACTAGAAGTTCTTTACAGAGGAATTAGGGCAGAAAAAGAAATAAAAGGGATCCAAATTGGAAAGAAGGAGGTAAAATATTCATTATTTGCAGATGATATGATCCTATACACAGAAAATCCACATCAAAGCTCTTACAATTAATAAATGAATTCAGCAAAGTGATAGGGTTCAAGTTTAACACCCCCAAATCAGTAGTGCCTGATACACAGGCAATGAACAATAGGGATAAGAATTCAAGAAAAAATTCCATTCACAATTGTAATTAAAAGAATAAAATATTTAAGAATAAATCCAGCCAAGGATGTAAAGGATTTGTATGCAGAAAACTATAAAAGAAATTAAAGAAAAACTAAAAAATGGGAGGATATTCTGTGTTTAAATATTTGAAGACTAAATATCATTAAGATGTCAATACTACGCAGAGCAATTTATAGATTCAATGCAATCCCAATCAAAAGGCCAATAGTCCTCTTTGCTGAATTGGAAAAGAGAATCATCAAATTTATATGGGATGGTAAGGGGCCCCAAATTGCTAAAGCTATCTTGAAAAAGAAGAATAAAGTTGGAGTACTCCAACTTTTGATCTTAAAACTTACTACAAAGACCTTAGTAATAAAAAAGGCATGGTACTGGCACAAAGACAGAAATATAGACCAATGGGCCAGAATTGAACTCTCAGAAATCAAGCTTCACATTTATAGCCAAATGATTTTTTTAAAAAATATTTTATTGAGAAATATCCACATACGTATAGTCCAACCATATTATACAGTCAATAGCTCACAATATCATCACAAAGTTGTGTATTCTTCCCCATGATCATGTTTAGAACATTTGCATCACTCCAGAGAAAGGAAAGAAAAAAAAAAGAACTCATACATCCCATATGCCTTATCCCTCCCTCTCATTGACCCACAGTATTTTAATCTGCCCAATTTTTTACTCTTTATCTCCTCTTATTACTTATTTTTTATCCTTTTGTTTGTTTGTTTAATCAAAGGAGCACCAGACACAAGGTTTTCACAATCACACAGTCACATTGTAAAAGCTATAAAGTTATACTGTCTTCTTCAAGAATCAAGGCTACTGGAACAGTTCAACAGTTTCAGGTGCTTCCCTCTAGCCATTCTAATACACCATAAACTAAAAAGCATATCTATATTATATGTAAGAATAGCCTCTGGATAACCTCTTGACTCTGAAATTTCTCAGCCACTGAGACTTTATTTTGTCTCACTTCTCTCTTCCCTATTTTAGTCAAGAAGGCTTTCTCATTCCGATGATGCCAGGTCCCAGCTCATCCCAGGAGTCAGGTCCCACATTGCCAGGGAGATTTATACCCCTGGAAGTCATGTTCTACTAAGGGGGTAGGGCATTGAGTTCGCCTGCCAAGTTAACTTAGAGAGAGAAGCCACATCTGAGCAACAAAAGAGGGCCAACTGATTTTTGGAATTATGTCAAAGACTACTCAAGTGGGAGAAAAATAGTCTTTATAACAAATGGTGCTTGGAAAACTGGATCTTCACTTGTAAAAAAATGAAGGAGGGGGGTGCAAGGGCAGTTCAGTGGTAGAATTCTCACCTGCCATGCAGGAGACCCAGGTTCGATTCCCGGCCAATGCACTTCCCAAACAAAACAATACAAGCAAAAAACAATACAAACAAACAAAAATTCAACAAATGGCACTGCAATAAGGGGGTATTCATTTGGAAAAAGAATGAAATGTGACCCCCGCCATATAGCACACCACACAAAACAAGGAGGGCCCCTACCTCATACCAGATCCAAAATTAACTCAAAATGGATCAAAGAGTTAGAACTATCAAACTCCTAGAAGAAAACGTAGGGACGCATCTTTAAGACCTGTGTTAGACAAACATTTCTTGGACTTTACATCCAAAGTGCAAGCAACAAAATAAAAAAAAAAGATAAATGGAACCTCACAAAAATAAAAAAAAAAATCTGTAAAAAGACAACCTACACAATGGGAGAAAATATTTGTACACCATATATTCAGTAAAGGAAGAAACCCTTCAACTTCACAACAACAACAACCCATTTGAAAAATGGGCAAAAGACTTGAACAGATATCTCTCAAAACAAGATATACAAATGGCCAGAGAGTACATGTAAAGATGCTCAAAATCATTAGCCATCAGGGAAATGCAAATTAAAAGCACAATGAGATACCATTTCACATGCATCAGAATGGTTACTACTTTAAAAATAGAAATTAACAAGTGGTGAAGAGGATATGGAAAAATAACACTAATTCTTTGCTGATGGCAATGTAAAATGGTGTAGCTGCTGTGGGAAACAGTTTGGAGGTACCATAGAAAGCTAAGTTAAGAATTATCATATGACTGAGCAATCCAACTACTAGGTGTATATCCAGAAGAACTGAACACAGGGACTCAGACAGATATTTACACACCAATATTCATAGAAGCATTATTCACATTTGCTCAAAGACAGAAGTAACCCAAGTGTCCATCACCTGATGAATGGATAAAATGTGACATATACATACAATGGAATATTTTTCAGCTGTAAAAAGGAATGAAGTCCTGATTCATGCAACAACATGGATGAACCTTGAAGATATCATGTTGAGTGAAATAAGCCAAACACAAAAGGGCTAATATTATATGAGCTCACTGATTTTAAACAATTAGAATAAGCAAACTCAGGATCAAAATCTAGAAAAAGGTTACCAGGAAATGGGGTGGAGATAGGGAATGGGAAGTTAAAGTTCAAAATGTACAAGGTTTCTATTTGGAATGATGGAAATGTTTTGGTAATGGATGGTGGTGATGGTAGCATAACGTTATGATCACATTTAACAGTACTGAAATATATATCTGAACGTAATAATAGAAAATTAAAAAAAACACATAGAACTACACAACACAAACAGCAAACTCTAAGTTAAACCATGGACTTTAATTAATAGTACAACAATATATACTATACAAATAGTGAACCCTAAGTTAAATCATATACTTTATTTAATAGTACAATTATACAAATGTGATATCATCAATTCTAATAAATATTCCACACCCATGCAGGTTTTGGTGGTGGGGTGGTACATGGGGATCCTGTTTTTATGGATGGTTGTTTCATAAATCTACAACTTCTCTAATAAGGAAAAAAAAATCTAGAGAGATAGTTAAGCCCCTCTCAGATCATAATTTAAATTAACTTTCCAAATTCATTTCTTCTCCCTCTTCCCTTTCATGCACATGATGTTTCATCTAAAGCTTCCTTTCCTGATCCTTACTTTCACTCATGCTGTTCCCAATAGTAAGACTGTTCTTCTCTCCACATCTGCATGTTCAAATCATACTTAAATGTTTCAACACTTATCTTGGATACCACCTTCTCTAAGAAACCTGCCCATGGCTTCTGCCTTTAATGAGCTGTAGAAGCTGGTACAATGCAAAGTAATACATGTCCCATGTACATGGGCCCTAGTAACTCCAGATAAAAGGAGCCTCTCCTTCAGGTGGACTTCGTGCCCCAGGGTTATCTTATTTATAATAGGCATTAGTGCCTATTACTCGCATGAGTGGTAAGGTATTAAAAAACTGCAATTCACAAGTTTGCGGTCTTAAGTTAGGAAATTTAATGGACTGAGAGGCAGGAAAAAAAAAAGAGATAGGTCTCAGATGTGAAGGATAAAGTTTCAGCACCAGCACTGACTTCCATCAAATACAATTTAGTATTTCTGGTTCCTACATTAGGTATTTAGGTATTAGGTATTCTCTTGAATACTTTGTTAAGTAGGGTTACTACTGTTTAGGGTTCTGCTAAGTTCTTAACTTGTTTGAGCAAGTTACTTTTTACTGACTTACAAAACAACTCTAAAATGTACATATTCTTATCCCTGCTTTTAACAGAGGAGGAAAAGGGGGGTCACAGAGGCTGAGTGGGCTCTGAGAGCTAAAAAGTCTTCTGTTTTCAAAGTCTATGCTTCACCCACCCCCTTAAGCTACCCCAGGTGTGTGGTCTCTGGCCTCAAGTACTTTACATTCTAAGAGAGATAAATATAACTGAACACATATATATATAAAGACCCAGTAAAACAAGGGCAAAAATACGCCTGAGACTGAGCATTATTCATTTTACATTAGGAAAAATGAAAAAAAAAAAAAGGTAACAGAAGCTCCATCATACTTCCCAAAGAACATTCATGAATTTATCTATTAGACTTGGCATCATCTGAATTGGTAAAGTGTAAACATAAATGGTTTGGATGCACCTTGCTTGAGTAGGACAGAGTCCCTATTTCCGAGCTTACAGAAGTCCTGAGAAGTAAATGTCTTCTGTAAGGTCACAAAGTACCACTCTCTAGGAGACCCAAGAAACAAAAGCACTCTGGTAAAGCTGAGATCAGAAAAGGGGTGGGGAGCACCTCTTGAGTCTGAAACTGTTGCAGTCTAAATGTGTCTGGGAGATGAGAGGATCTCTAGGGATCAGGCCATACTAAAGTTACCTGAGATGAATGTTGAAATCCTACTGAATTGACCACATACTCTCCCAATTTATCATTTAGGGCTTACTTTTCTCACAGCCACAACAAAATCCATCCATCCATCCTTCATCCAAATCTAACATAAGTCCCAGAAGGCAATCATAGATTCTTGCAATAGACCAGAAGCAAATAAACATCTGTTGAGTAATGCATGCTCAGAAACTGCAGACCTCTTGGGACATCTTTACAGAAATCTAATCATCTAGGTTAGTTCCGGAGAGCTGACCTGGCCCTCTAAACTTGGGAAGACTTAAACCACACTCCTATAACTCCCAGCTCATACACCTAAATCATCTTCAAGGGCCAGTATGGAACTAATTATCTCATTTACCAATACCCAACACTCTTCATATGGGCACACATATAAGAGGGACGTTTAGTTAAAATAATAATAAAATTTCTAAAGCAATGTTCTTCTCATAGAACTCTAGGAAAGGCAAAGTCAGGTTTTAGGAAGGCAATACTGGAATAGCACCTTTTCCACCCCAACCCATCTGTCAAACATAAACATTAAACTCTGATTTCCCTTTGGAGTTCTGAGTATACATATAGGGCATATAATTCTCTTCTTGAAGGAGCCTTGCTAGGAAATATAGGGCCCAATGTACCTTCTTCCTACTTTCAATGAAATAGCATAATTTTTCTTTATGCACTTTTTTTCCTCTGTAAAGGTAAGGAAATATCACTATAGCAGCATTGTCAAGGCCACACATATCTTTTTAAAAATAAGATGTAGATTATTTTGTTCATCTGGCCATTATTAATAGGGACATAAATTCTCAATGCCTTTTTATGGGTATACTTCCAGGCACATGGTATATATTTTATAACTTAATACTACCCTATGATAAATGTGATTTGTGAAAGTCATTTCTTCACAAACATAGATCTTTTCCATATTTTATGCAAACCTGCTATTCATCATTTTTACTATTCTTATATTTAACCTAAGTAGATGATAAAAGCATAAGTTGAAGGAACAGTTTTATAAAATCCTTGCTCAAGTGTCACAGTCTCCTTTACAGAAGGGCACGTTCTTGACTGTCATTGTTTTTTAAAAATAGCTTTTCATTTTAGAGCAGTTGTAGGTTTACAGAAAAATTATGCAGAAAGAATAGAGTTCTCATTATCCCCACCCCTACAGTTTTCAGAAAAGTTTACAAAACTTTTGCCCTTGCTTTTTGGTTTTTCTGAGTCATGGACCCCTTCAAGAATAAGACAAAATTACAAATCCTTCTCCAGAAGAATGTGCATGAACTGAACACAAAGTTTTCATGTAATTACTTTTATTTCATTGGAGGTTTATGTCCTTACCATAAACAGAATGTAGAAATACTCTTTACAGAGAATTATCTTTCACTATCTTTTTATGTATTTATTATGCATAGAAATAAAAAAGTAATCCGGCTTAACAACAAACTTCAATTTGAAGGCTTGCTGTTGTTTAACTTGAAGAAGAAGCCAAAATTGTGGCACAGTGTTTTACAGCAGGTATTGTGTGTGTGCTTGTGCGTGTGCAAAACTAGCTTGCATGGAACAACTTCAGAATCATCTAGGACTCTTGATAAAAAAATTTCATGATCTACTCTTTGCATTCCTTCAATAAGTGTTATGTTTGACAAGATCTGCTTCACTGGGGCTGCCTCTGTTATTAGAGCAAAGATGGAGAAGTCTGTGCCTCCATTTTAAAGTCTCTGAACAGGATTAGCCTTCGAAGAAGTTGGGCAATGTTACCATATGTGTGAAGAGGTCTTTTTGCAGAGAAATTAATGAAGCTTTGTCTTCAGTGAGTACAGAGCAGACATAGTTCTACTCAGAGGGTCAGTGCTATAGGAAAAAGTTTGCATTGATGTATTTGAGTAATAACTTGAAGGAGCATCAATGTGAAGTCAATAACAACTAAAGCACACTTATCTGCTCACAAATGTTGGGTAGAATCTGAAGGCAAGGGAAGCTGGGATATGTGGTCCAGCTGTGAGCCAAGAAGAAGGATAAATAAGCTTGGCATACTGTTGGCCTCCCTATCACTCCCTCCCTCTTCTTCAGTACCTAGTGGCAGAGCAGAGGCTGTGCTGGGACATGCACTCATGGAGAAGGGCTTTAAGAAATCATGGAGTCCAATTTTCTCTTAAGGCTATAGTGATTTGGAAGGAGCTTCTCCCTTCCCAAGCTTTATTGCCTCCTCAATTTTCATAATTCAGACTTTACAAATCAGGCCTCTAGTTGTTTCAGAGATTTCAAGGGGCTATCTTATTTATGGACCACATTTCAGATAATTCTCGTTTTTGTTGGAGCTTTTCTCACTTTCACACTCTAATTACATTGTACTTGATGCTGTGTGCTAACATAACTCTTATTCTATTAGACTTGGAGCACTTCAAGGTCAAGATACAGTAAAGTACTCTTCATTTACTGTACCTCAGTTAGGGGAAAGTACAAGTTTGTCAGAGACCAGCTTTTAAAAGAGTTCTGGAAGATCAGGAAGTAAGGATCCTACTCTGAAACAGGGCACTCAAAGTCTGCTAGATTCATATTCGATTAGAATTCACTTTCATAATTTGTATTAATTACAGACACATGACTGCAGATGAGAACTTTTGTGCAGTCTTTCCAGGTGAAGACTTGACCTATGTTCCAGAATGGTTAGCTGATCCACTCCTACCTGTGGATCCTCCTCCCCACACTGACTGGGACCATCTTCTCCCTATTTCCCCAAACCACAAAGCATGTTCCCACTCTCTTCAGCATTCTTACAGAGATGCTCTTGGCTCTCTAGTACATTGAAAAGGAGTGGGAAAACCTCTTATTTGCCAAGGAACTAATTGTATTAAGGGCAAAGACATAGCATTTCTAAGAGCGTATGCCAGTTAATGAAGGCTTGCTCCAGAAGAAAAGATCTCTAGTGACAGGATTTTAGAAACTGACAACTTCACGGACGTTCTATGACGTCCTCTGTCTGAAAGACAGAGATCCCTGAGGTGTAAAGGCGTATCCTAGTCCTCTTCAGTTGCCCTAAAATGGTAGCTGCTGGTTCACCTGTATTTAAGACTGGCCCTGAGCAGGGGCATCGACTTTTGGGCTGAATCCCAACCTCTGAACTCAAGAACACCCTTAGCTTTATCAAAAGCCCTGCAGAACCTAACCTCTGCTTAAAGTCCAATTATCATACCCATTTTTACAAATCAGTGATTTCTCTTCTCTAAAGTCAACCTCTTTATGCATGTATTTCTAATAGAGATTTAGGGGTAGAAAGTTTTCTGGACACTATTCACAATCAGTCAGCACATCTTCATTGCAAGAAGGCTGACTGTCAAGATTGCTGTTTGGGAAAAATATTTTCAGTCTCAAATCATGTTGTATAATCAGCACTGGTGTTTTATGCAAATTAGAATATATAACTTATATTACATCATAGGAACCAATCATCCAGGCACCATGGCTTAGAGAAAGCATCTGCCACCTACAATTCAGAACAATAATTCACAGTCCATGGAACAGCACATCACCACAGACCAAACTCATTATAAATTTATAATGATTTCATATAAAAACATTACATTTTAATAGTTTCAAGAAATGACAGGAAGGGCTGGTATAAATGTTTAACTAGCACTGCCTCATAATTCACACTTCGTTTGTTTCATTACTGGGTATGCTAAAATGAAAATGTGAGCTTAAAAACATCATCAAGAAAACACTTGAACAAATACACCAATGTTCCAGCCTCTAGGAGAGACTAGTCTCTCTTAGATAAAGGCCTGGATATTTCATTTAACTGTCAGGAAATTTTTCTCTACAGGTGATTTAAACTGCTCATCATTCTGACCTTGGTGAGAGGAAAAATAGGTCATGGCATTTGGAGTTAGATTTGTTTCCATATTTGAATACCACCGTGGAGAAGCCTCGTCCCCTTGTGCTCTCAATGCCAAACTGGCCTTGCCTCTTCTAGGATTCTGCAGGTTTTCTATAAAGGAAAGAACACCACGCCAAAAATCCAGATCCTTTTAATATGCAAATAAGATGTGACAGTCACTGGAATATGTTAGACACAGAGACAGAGACCTGAAGCTGCCTGGCAGGAAGACATCTGATTTCATGTCATCAGGCTGCATCGTCAATTGCGCTTTCTCTTGATAGTCTTTCTTGCCTCCCAGCTTGTTCTAGTTTGCTAGCTGCTGGAATGCAATGTACCAGAATCAGAAAGGCTTTTAAAAAGGGAAGTTTAATAAGTTGCTAGTTTACAGTTCTAAGGCTGAGAAAATGTCCCAATTAAAACAAGGCTGTAGAAATGTCCTATCTAAGGCATCCAGGGAAAGATATCTTGGTTCAAGAGGGCCGATGGAGTTCAGGGTTTCTCTCTCAAGTGAGAATGCACATGGAGAACATGGTCAGGGTTTCTTGCTCACCTGGAAAGGAATGTGGTGAACACACCACACTGTCATCTGCTAGCTTTCTCTCCTGGCTTCCTGTTTCATAAAGCTCCCTGGGAGGTGTTTTCCTTCTTCATCTCCAAAGGTCACTGGCTAGTAGACTCTCTGCTTCTCTAGACTCTCTGCTTCTTGTGGCCATGTCATTCTCTGCTCTCTCAGAAATCTCTCTCATTCTCCAAAATGTTTCCTCTTTTATAGGATTCCAGTAAACTAATCAAGATCCACCCAAATGGGTGGACACACATCTCCGCCATCTAATCCATTTTAACGACCACTCTTGATTGAGTCACATCTCCAGGGAGATGATCTAATTACAGATTCAAACATACAGTATTGAATAGGGATTATTATGCCTTTACAAAACGGGATTTTGATTAAAACATGGCTTTTCTAGGGTACATACATCCTTTCAAACCAGCACACAACTCTCAGTTATTATGACTGTTTTCTTTTTTTTTCATGCAAAAACATTTTTTAACTTGTACATTTAGTCACTATCATTGTATACTCTAGGCATCCCTAGTGACTGTTCTCTTCTGATGCAGTCACTCCCAGAGGTCTGAACATACGGTGGTGTCCCTTGATCTGGGAACCTAAATCATACTACCAGCAATTATATTCTTACTATCTATTGATTGTAGACTTAAGATTTCATGCCATTCAAGCCAGTGCAAAAAAGTAGCTATGGGACAATAAACAAAGTATGATTCCTTTTACTGGGATTTTCAACTTTCTCATTCTACAATGCTTGAATTATTTTCCCTGAAGGCCATATGTTACTTGTACAGGCAGAAAATAAAACTTAAGAATTATTTTTTCTAATAAAAAAGGGAGGAACAGGGTGAAAGGTGAGATGAAACCAGGCAAAGCCAATCAGAGCCAGGGAGACTAAGGAGAGGCCTCACACGGCAGAGGCAAACCACAGGCAAGAGGACAAGGTAGAGGGAGTTGGAGGTAAAGGGTGGGAGTCAGCCTGGAAAGTGGGGTACAAGGAAGAAAGTGGGGTACATATAGTTCAGACAGGAGGCTAACAGTACCTCCTCCTCACATAGCCACCTTGGGGAAGTGACCCTTTGGGGAATGAAAGAGGGAGGTTCATTCCATGCTTTGGGGAAGGTAGGGAGAGAAAGGGCAACAGCAGCAACAGGTGGGATGTAGGAGGCAATCCGGAATTGGGGTCTAAGGAACCAAGAGCACTTGAGCCCCTTCTACTTTCCAGGCATCCTCTGCAACCACTGAAGGGTGCTGGATCCCACAGTATATGAATCATTTTATTTGGAGGTGAAAGCAGCTTGGAACCCCAGAAGCTTAGAATATAGGAGAACATTTGATTCTCGCAGTAACCTATGAGGCAAAAGTTATAATCTCTAGCATACTGATAAAGAATGTTTAAAGAAGTTAAGTAATTTGTCTAAGGTTTTCAGTATAGAGCTGAGACATAAACCTAGATCTGACAACAAAATCTTGCTTCCTCATAAAAGATATCTTGGCAGGAATAAGCAGCAGCCCCAGTCAGTAGCTCTGAGCCAACGCTGAGAACGTGCTGCTTGCACATGCAGCAAAGAACTCATCTGAAAGCCAGAACACTGGACCAGCAGGAGGGCCACAACAGCTTTAGTAAAATGAAATTATAGATTGCATTTGCAGTTTCTCAGAGTGGAACACCAACATCCCATAGCTAAGTTGGGCCAGGAGGGCTAAGAGCTCCCTGAAGCTGAAGACTGTTTCCTATATTTGCCCAATGGCCAGCATGGTACACTAGCATAAAGCAGGGCTCTGAACATATCTGTTGAATGCATTTAGGAAATGGTCAGGTCTAGGTTTGCTGTTTGCAAACCCAATACACTGCCCAGTCCCCAAGAAAAGTAAAGCCCCGAAAGAAGATACATGGATATGTTTAATGCCACTTCGTCCAGGTTATGGAGGCAGATGAATATAAACTATACAATTAACACCTAGATAGCACTTACCACGTGATGGGCACTGTTCTAAGTGCTTTTACAGAAGTATCTCATTTGATCCTCACAACAACCCTAAGAGGAGAATACTATCAGAATCCCATTTTTCAAATGAGGAACTTGAGGCACAGAGAGGCAAAGAAACCTATCTAAGGTCACACAGTGCTACAAAGTTGTGGAGCCAGGCTACAAACCCAGCTATTCTGCCTCCAGAGTCTGTGCTGTTCCCCATCATACCACTCCACCTCTCACATGATCAATCCACAGGGGATGTGGGGGTAAGCACACTTTGAAGGAGCAGGCTCTGCAGGACAGCTTGTGGCTCGAATCCAGCCAGGGAGGTACAGATGCATTGTTTCCAAAAAGCATTCATTTATTTAAAAAAAAGTATATGCCCAGTACTCTTCTAGGTGCTAGGGATATAGTAATGATGAAAGAAATAGCCAAATTCTGGTGGGGGAGGAAAAACAACAGAAAATAAAGCAAGTCAACAGACAAAACACCAGAAGAAAATAAGCGTAATGGAGAAAAAGAAAGCTGGGTGTGAAGAAGAGGATGCAGAGGTAGGGACAGGGTCAGGAAAGGCCTTTCTGACTGGGTGACATTTGAGTAAAGAACTGAAGAAACTAAAGGAGAGGCCACTGGATGTCTAGAAGAAGAACCTTCCAGAAAGAAAACAGAGCATACACAAAGGCCTTGAGATAAAAGCATGTTTGGTGTGTTTGAAGAACAGCTAATGTGTTTACAGTGGGGTGAGCCAGAAGAAAAGTGATAGGAGGCGATGGGACAGGAGAAGAGTCAGATGCAGTAGGAAATGGGGGCCAAATTATAAGAGCCTTGGAGAGAAGGTAAGGGATACTATTTTTCTCTGACTCAGGGAACCTTTGAGGATTCTGAATGCCATAATCGTCTTGTCAAAAGGATCACCCTTGCTACTATGTTAAGAACAGACTATGGGGTGGAGGTGGGGCACAATGGTAGAAGTGAGAAGCCTAGTTCAAGGCAATTACAGCAATTCATGTAAGAAGTGAGAGACCAGGATGGCAGTGGTGAAGGTGGTAACATGCATTCAGATCCTTGCTATATGTTGCTAGTACAGCCAACAGAATTCGTGGATGAATGAAAGCAGGGTACAAAGATGGCTTGACTTGTTCTTTCCCGTTCTTTAGATCTCTGCTCACAGGCCACCCTGCTGGAGGGGCATTCCTTGACGATGCAAAGTCTGACTTGAGAAACTTGAGGGTACCATGACAGTGACTAATATGAAGAGAAGCACTGGAGAGCAGACTTAGAGAGGGCCAGGATGAGTCAGAGAAGCCACTACTCAGCTGAATGAATATAGGAAGCAAACTACTAATTCAATCTGACTTGAGATAAGGGGCCTGGTGGAGCTGAAGATAAAAATGTGGAGTCATCGGTATGAAGATGACATGAAAGGCCAGAAGCTGGATGAGCTCTGCTAGGGTGCAAACATGGATGCAGAAGAGAAGCAGAGTTAGGATTGCATCTTCAGGCACTGCAATGCTTAGAGATAGCAGCAAGGAAACTGAGAGATCACCACATGGAGAGAAGAGAAGGTGGCAACCTAGAAAACATTGGAGGAAAGCATCAACAGAAGGAGAGAACCACTGGCTGTGCCAAAGTTTGAGTAAAATGGGGCCTGGAAAAGGACCATCCACAAGGCACCTATCTTGAAAAGAGCTGCATTAGAGGAGTGGGGGTTCAGAAGTTTGACTAGGGAAACCACAGATCCAGACAACTCTCTCGAGGAGTTTTGTTGGTGACAGGAACAGAGAAATGGCGCACAAGCTAGATGTGGATGTGGGATTAAGAAATTTTTTTTTATATAAAGATGGGTGGTATAACAGCATATAGTATTCTCATGGGAATGAGACAACAGAGGGGGCCTTTGAGGATGTGGGACAGAGAATGGGGAGAGATGCTGGAGAGATGCCCTGGAACGAGAGAGATTAGATGGATCTGGGGTGGACCACAGAGGGCTTGGCCTGGGGAGGAGCTGAGTTCGTCACTCATTGCAAGAGGAGGGCGGGTAGGGGTGGCACACAGGCAGGGTGGGAGCAGAGGTCAAGCAGCAGCTTGTGGTAGTTCTTTCCTGATTTCTCTATTTACTCTCATCAATTTAAAGGGAAGATTAGGAGGAGGTGATGAGTTTGGACATTTTTAAAATGATTTTTAAATAGAAAACAGTTAGCTTAGATATGATTGATGAAAATGTGGGTTTGATGAACTCAAACTTGGGGAAAGATATATGACATTATAAAAAGCACTAATCTCTTAACCTTGTTTGAAAAGTACTTTTAGACACAAACTCATCTTTTTCTGGAAACAGGGCTGAAATGGGCTATTTCCCTGTGGAGGAGGGGTGGTGGAAGCCATCAGAACTTGCTGGATAAACTCCATAGAACTGCTTAGACACCTGACAGGTTTACTGTTGAAAATGCACCGTTATTTGGGGATTATTTTACATTAAAATATTACTATGAGCATTCTTCATATCCTAACACGAGTGGCTAAAACACTGTTTTGAAGTGGCATCTTACTGGATGGTGGGTTACATCTTTTTTTCTCTGCACATTTCTGTGTATGTGAAATATTCTTCACAGTAATAAAAGGCAGGATCAAACTCATATTTCACTATAATGGATTTACATTAAATTCAAGTTGTTGCCATAAAATCTTTAAAGGCCTTCTAATGTTTCACTGTTGTTTCCAGGGAATGTGCCTATTTTTGGTTTTATATCATTATGGAGTAAGAACTACTTTAAATCGTCATGGTTGTAGCAACAACAAAATTGAATAAACCTTCACGTGGTGTTTGGCTGTCCATATTACCACTGTGGGTCACTGTACATACACCCACAGAGAGGAATTCCAAACAGTCAGCCAAAGGTTAATCTGGGTTTGGAAGAGTTTTGTTGTTAAGTGTGTCTTGCTGCATTCTAATTTCCTAAGACTGCTGTTAATAAAGATGCCTTGATTGACCAGAATAGCCTATTTCTCAGCCATGACAGACAGCAAAACGTTAAGCATAATAAAGTGGCTGAGTCTAGCAAACTCAAAGCATAGACTTGTGGTTTAAAAAGCAAAACCTGAAGCCCCTCCAGAGTACTGCTAGAGGAGTATGCAGAAATTCGTACACGTGACAGCACTGAATTATTTGGGGAGTTTTTAGGGAAAGACAATTTTAACAGAAAAGATAGAATAAGAATAAGGGAGTGAACTAATGATTGACATATTCAGGCTATCGATAAAGCAGAAATCAGTTAGGGATGCTCAAATCAGCAAGTTTTAAAAATAGGCCCCTGGAGAAGTTTGTTAATCCACCCTTATTTGGGATAAATATGATACAGTACACCCTCTTACTGATGGCTGAACATGGTAAGTCAAAACATCTGGCTTCAAATTCTGGTTCCACCATGTATTCATCGAGCCTTTGGTGACTCAGTTTCTTCAACTGTAAAATGGGGGGGTAACAGTATCTCCCCACAAAGGGCTGTTCTATGATGAAATATTACCCATGTCAATGGCTCAGTGCTGGGACTAGCCCAGAGAAAGTGGTCACTCTTCCTCATTATTAAGAGGATGGTCAAAACTGTAACTTTGAGAAAGCTGTTTCCCAGTTTAGAATCACATGATTAACAATTGGTGACAATAACCAGAATGCCCCTTGGAGACACACTAGACAGCAGAGAAGATCCCAGCTTCGCATTGGCTCAGAGGTTCAGGAGAACCAGGAACCAAGACAGCACAACCCTGCTCTGGCTGCACAGTTACCGGATCAGTTTTAATCCAGTGACAGTTTCTCCTGTGTCACTGGCTGCACCTGGGGCCCCGACACTGAGCCTGGTTGTTGTCCAGCCTTTGGAATGGTAATAGAGGCAGGGAGCCTCAGCAGATTGGGCAGTAGTCTCTAGTGCAGAGCCTCGCTGCCCATCACCAGGATGCCCCGGGCTGCTGCAGAGACCGATGCCAGAAGCTCCAGCATTCAATGGCCACACAACTAATCCTAACAAGGCACAAGGAACTCCTTGGTGGGCACATATAGAGAGGCCTACAGTAATTGGTAACAGGCCTCTGGTTCCCCAGGGGCTAAGGATTATGTGCTGGCAGCAGGAAGGGTCAGAGAAGGGTCAAGGCCTTAAGGGGGAGGAGGGTGCAGATGGGATCACCTACCTTCATGTATAAGTCATGAGCAGCTCTGTTGAGTGCTCTGAGCTCTCCTGAGTGAGGTATAGAAAGCCCAGGCCCTGATTTAGGGGAGTAGACAACAGAAGTCTCCTCTGTTGGGAGACTGCTGCTGGGCCAGGTCGTATCCTCACATCTGATGGTGGCTCCAATAAAACTGACTTCAGAGTTCTGTATTCTTATAGAGGGAAACAATAAAAATAAGCGCATTAAGCCCTGCATATTCTCATTTACCTGTCACTGAGCTGCTTAACAGGAGGCTGTGACAGGAAGTGTGTGCATGCTCAAACAGAAACATGTCTTTCCTCCAGCAATAAGGAGAATGAAAGTATATCGTCCTGTGAAGGAATATATGCTTATGAAGACCGTTGCCATTTCCAAAGGATACATCTGCGTCCATGTGTGTATATCTTGTGTTGCTGGGCTACTCTGTGCTAAGCACTCTGATATTAGTGCATTAGTAACTTCTGCCATCTTATATAAGGTAAATTAGCACTCAGCTTTGAGACGGTAAGTGACTTGCCCAAGAACATACAGTAAGGGCCAGAGTGAAGGTTTGAATCCTGGCCTATTTGCATCCAAGTTTCCTCTCTTAATCCAGTCACTGGTGAATGACTGCCTAGATGGGCTCACTCAATGCTCACCACCACCTTTACTGGCCTTTGCCCCTGAATGAATCAATCAGCAGCAAGGTCAGCCCACCTGCCCTCCACCAGGCCCCCTGCTGGGCCTGCTACACACACATCCCTGAATTATTAATGCAATAGTGGGTGGATATTGTCATTACATTCTGCTAGCCTGTTTTCACAGGTTTATTTAATCAATATTCTCTTCCTGATATTTCTCTTCTTGTGCTGCCCAAAGTCTCTCCACCTATGACTTCTTTACTAGCTTAATTAGCTTGTAGAGACAGAAGATCATAAAAAGATATGTTCATTTTGAACATCATCCTTTCAAATATAAGGGAAATAAAAATAAGAAATAAAAAGAGTTTCAAAAGTGTGTAATGCTAGCAGGCTGTCTAGAAATGAAATGACACAAATTAGAGTTCCAGTCATCTTTCTAGCAAACACAATTCAAAGCACATGAGATTGACTAGAGACAGAATGGATTCTGAAAAGAGTATCTCCTATACCCAAGCCTTTCTTCAGTAATCACCCATTCTGGAATTTCAGGAGCAGCCTCTCCAGCAGCACTTCTCAGAGGTACATGGGAATCACACAGGGATTTTATTAAAATGCCAACTTGGGTTTAGCAGGTCTGGGCTATGGCCTGAGATTCTGCATTTCAAATAAGCTCCCCAGTACTGCCACTGCTGGTCCAGGGCCACACTATGAGGAGTGGGGGGTCCTGTTAGCTCCATCACGGTAGCAAACTGTCCCAGAGATGGCACTATTTTCACTACAACTCTGGATTCTAAATTCAGTTCTTTTTTGCTAGGTAATCCTAATATCTGGTCTGGAAAATCTAGTCCTATTAGGTATGCCAGGAGCTAGGGCATTTTCACATTACAGCAAACAGTGTCACTTGCCTAATGTGAGAGAGAGAGGAAGAGAATAAACACAATTTCATCCTGTGTAGCTGCCCCTTGTGACCTTGAACATGGATGAACTCTCTATGAGGACAGGGGTTGTACTGAATTGTTCACTGATACATCTCAAAAACCTAGGAAAGTGCCTGGCACAGAATAGGTACTCAATAAATAATGATGAATTAATGAATAAATAAAACACAGGGAGGCAGGGGAGAGATTTCCATTATTTTATGAAATCCCAGAAGAGAAACTGTATGCTTAGCCATGGAGACAGGAGCTCTGAAAAGGACACAGAAGAGCAGCACTGTACTCTCACTGACTGAGAAAAGATATATGAAGACAAATTCCTCATGGGTTTATTTTTCCCTTAGTGGTACTGCTGAACCTGGTAAGTAACTGATGAGATTCTAATTCTCTGCGAGTGAGAAAAGGTAAAATATACTCAATATGAAGGTAGGACAACAGGGAAAGAGAGGATGTAGAGGCCATTGATTTCCTCTTCCTATCCTTTACCTGCAATGTCACTCCCAGAGTAAGCCTTTTAATACAGGCAGGTCAACTAACATGACTCAGTAAAGCAATCCCCCAACATACCACTTACCACTGGCACATATTTTAAAGAAAAGGAATACTATAATTGGTAATGTGACATCTACATTAGTCTAGATATTGCACTTGATTTTCTGTCACGCAGAATATCAGCAATGATAACAGGGCAGGGCCATCTCCATTAATTCAATCCCCTATTTTTAACACACATTTATTGAGTTTCTATTATATCCTATATTCCTTTATTGGTTTCAAGGATATATATACACATCAATGAACAAAATGGACAAAAACCCTCCCCTTATGGAGACTACTGAGTCAAGACAGAGAACTAACACTTATAAACCATGCAGCGGAAGGACAGTAAGGAGAAAAAGGAGGTTGGCATGAAGTGTGAGAGGGGAGAGAATGAGGTTGGAAAGAGTAGGGGTGGGGGCAGGAGGAGGGAAAGGCAGAGGCAGATCACACTGAGACCAGTTAGGAGGCTACAGAAACATTCCAGGCAAGAGATGATGCGGCATGGACTAGGACGATAATGGTAGGGGCGATGAGAAGTGGTCTGATTCCAGATACACTTTGAAGGTAGTCAACAGGATTTGGTGATGGATTGGATATGGGGATTGAGAGAAAGAAAAGATTCCATGACGGCTCCAAGATTTCTGGCCTGAGTAATGGATGGACATGGTGTTATTAGTCAGTTAGGAAAGACTGGGAATAGGGCAAGTTTAGCGTAGGGGGTGGAAAATAAAGTGTTTGGATTTGGTCATGTTATGTTTAAGTTTCCTTTTAGATCTACAAGTAGAGGCTTTGAGTAGGCAGCTGGAAATATAAGTTGGAGATCAGGGAAGAGGATGAGAATGGAGAGAGTCATTTGGGAGGTATAAGTAAATAGATGCCATATTTAAAGGCAAGGGACTGGATGAGGTCCCCCATGTGAATGATGGTAGACTGAGGTGTTACAGAGTTGCTCTGGAGTTAGGAAGAGCAGGAGGAATCAGCAAGGGAGGCACAATAAAAATCACACACATTCGTGCCAGAGCGGCCAAGCAAAGAAAGCATTTCAAGAAGGAAGTTCAAGTTAGGTGAGAGTAGAGAACTGAGCATTAGAATTGGCAACATGAGGTTACTGGGGATTCAGGGAAGAACAATTTCAGGGAAACGGTGGGGATCAAATAAAAGCTAAGAGCATGGGAGGAGAGGAGTCAGTAAGTATAGACAAGTCTTCATGGGGTCCTACCCCAAACTGGGCAGGAGCTGAAGGGATGTGTAGGGCCAAGAGACCAAGGATACATCTGTGCTGGGGAGTGATCCTGCATGTTGCAGGCCAGTGAGTGGCTTCCCGGATCTTTCTGCTGGAGGTCTGGAACTCTTGCTCTACATGAAGGGCTTTCTTATGAGGGGTCTGATGTGCAGCTCAGTTCCACAATTCTATCTTTTATCTGAAACTCTTTTTTGTAAATGTACTCTGGATGGCCCACAGAAGGCTTCTATTGATCTATATCCTTAATTAAATCTCTGATCAGAGTTACTTTTAATACTAATTTTTGGGAAAAGAAAGTGAATACAGTCCTACCTACATAGTACAGTCTATCTTAAGATACACAAAAGTTCAAAGATGTACTAAATCTAAAACACTCTACCCCATAGCAGATTTTACAGTATAATTATACATTATTTGAAAAAAAAAAAAAGTACCAGCAAAACCACCTTCAGAAAAGTTGGTTTAGTATGTTCCTGCAGTCCATGGATAATAGTTTTCAAACCTTAGAACCAGGCTCCAGTTATCTCTAAGTAAGAGAAGCCTATGGCACAGTCTCCTCACAGGTACTATAACGTATATGTACTTCACTTAAACAAAGCAATTTAAATATCAGTGGGCCTACCACAGCAAATTCAAAATAACCTTCAAATAACCAGCAGATGTTTTTCATGCCCTAATGTTTTTTACAGCTATGGGGAAAGAAAGTAATATGCATTTGGGAAATAAGACAACAAAATTTTCTGGTATGGTTAGAAAAAATTAATGTGATACAGGAATAAAAATGACGATGAGGATGCCAATGAAAATAATAACAGCAACAGTTATCATTTTGAGCAGTTATAAGCCAGGCACACATTAAGTACTTTGTTTGCACTATCTAATTTACTCCTCAGAACAATCTTATGGTGGAAATATTATTATTCCTATTTTTAAGAGACTGAGTTATCAGAGAAGATAAGTTACTTGCCCAGAGACCAATTATTTACCAAATGAAAGAACTGGGACTTGAATCCAAGGCTGCCTAAACCCCAAGTCCCGACTCTTCATTCTGCTAAATGAGCTCTTTCATTGCAAATGCAGAACAAGCACCTTGTAAAATGGAAATCTTCATCTTTCTCCATGTAAAGAAGGCAACATGGTAAGGCTGTGTCAAATAAACTCAAGAGTTTTTAAAAATGAAATTAGGACAACTGATTTTCTTGATTAAAGACAAATCAAATTGGATTAAATCAAATAATCCACATTGCAAGGTGGAATTATTTGGTTAGAATTACTGTTCATCTCAGTTAAGGGTGAGCTGCTAATTAGCTACACTAAAAGGCTGTACAGGTTAAATCCTTTAATACAGAAAAGGGGACAGTATCACAAAGCAGGGTGCAGTGGCACCAATGTGAAAGCCAGAGATGTACTCAAAGCAAAAAGCAAGCAGTATTCCTGACACTCAGCTTCCCTAGAGCTGGGAGCCTTAGGGACTGGAGTAGGAAGCCCAGTCAAGGGACTTCTTAGCTTCACCTTGAGTGCAATTCAATTCCTGAAATACCCTTAATACTTATTTCCTTTGGGCTAATGAACTTGTGGTGGTACCTGACAGCCCAGCAAACAAAGAGGGGCAACCCTTTTGGTTAAGTATGAGGGCAAGTGAGTGGAGACGGCCTTTAATTTGCATATTATACTACTGAAATATATGACAACTCCCTAGAAAAATGTATCCAAGAGTTATAATATACATTTTATGTTTAAAACAGTCATATTTATTTGGTCTAAGCAGATAGCTATCAAGAACCAGTTCAATATATTTTCAAATGAAATGCTCAAAACATATAACTTTGGGAGGAAAGGTGGCAATAAGTGTGTGTGAGTGTGTTTGTGTGTGTAAAAACATATATACAGCATGATATATGCAACTTGTTCTCCTATACAGGATTTGGAGAGATGCTCATGAGCAACAGATGAGTGTTCTGTCCCTTTCCTCTATGCCAGGAGGATATTTAATTTTGGTGGGTCGCATGACTTGTGGTCCAAGGCCTTGGTAAAAGGATGCACTGGGTGGCCCTCTGGGTCACCTCGCAGTGGAGCGACCTCTGTTCCTCTTCTCATACACTGTCCCCATGAATGACTGCTGGATTTTCTGGATCCATCTTCTGCAATTCTTAATATTTCTCTCACTCTGTGTTCAGAAAGAATTCTTGTTGGTTATATGCATATTCACTTGGCTTTTATCAGAGTTTATTCTCATATTCAATCCCTCTATTGGGTTTTAAAATTTGAAAGTCTTGTTTTGTTTTATGGATTCAGTAACTTACCTCTCAAGTCTTTTTTTTTTTTTTTTTTTTTTTTTGCATGGGCAGGCACCAGGAAACATCTCGAGTCTTTCTGAAGACACTACTTAGAATTTTTTTTAAGTATTGTTTTTCACATTGCTTTTTTTTTCTGTGGCCACTGGCTTTTCTGGTTTGCTGTTGACTTGTCTTTGGCTATGGACTTTCCTCAAATGTCCAGTTTCTCCTTTGTCCGTTCATATTTATAAGTGAATTTCTATATGGGAGAGTACTGGTAGCTTCACCCATTATGGGTACCTCAGTAATTTTTAAGATCTTGCTTTTATTTCCTTGGAGATCTCCTAAGTGGATGCTGTTGAGAGCTATAGACAGCCATGTTCTGGAATTAATTTGTGAAAAATGAAAAAGAACTTCTGCTCATAAAGTACAGAGAAAACTATGAATGGAAGGTTAAGAATCCCCCTTTGTGTTATGGGAGGTAGTCCTGGGGGGCCAAGGCAGCAACCCTGGAATTCATTTACCCTTGTCCCCACTCACAAAGCACCTTGGGGAAGATACTCTGGGGCGCAGCTTGGAGGATGGGATTGGAACCTACTCTAAGCCCCTGCTGTCCCAGAGCCTTGGAGCCTTCCAGAGCTCCTCAGCATGTCTGCCTCTTCACCTGCATGGAGCTGTGCTTCACTAAATTCTGAATACTGTTTTTGTCAAACCAAATCTGCCTTCTAAAATTTCTTGAATTACTCACCTATTATTGATACCTTCCCTCTTTTTACTGAGGTGGTGCAGTTTTACTAATTTTTATATTTATTTTGATCATTTCAATGGAATTTTGGGAGGCAGGTACAGAAACACATGAACTTTTTATCATCTCAATTCAATTATGAAATATTCATTTCACAATGAAAATCTCCATTTATTTTGGAATAAATGTCAATATGTGTGTGTGTGTGTGTACCTGAGTCACTAGAAAGAAATACACAACTATAGCTATCTATGGGTTGTAACTTTAAGGATTATTTCATTTTTGTCTTTTTACATTTCTATATTTCCCAACTAACCTACCATGACCATATTTTACTTTAATTTCTTGGCGGTGTAACTTTTACAACAAATTCACATCCCACATACCATTTTAAACTGTACAATTCAGTAGTTTTTAGTATATATTCATAGATGTACAACCTTCCACCCGAGATCTATTCCAGGTCATTTTCATTATACCAAGAAGAAACCCCCTATCAATTACTGTCATTCCTCATATCCTTTTCCTCTTAGTTCCTGGCAATTACAAATATTTCTTTTGCTATAGATTTGTCTCTTTTGCATATTTCACATAAATGGAATTATACAGTGTGTGGGATTTTGTGTTTGACTTCTTTCACTTAACACAAAGTTTTCAAGCATGTTGTAGTGTATCAACACTTCATTCCTTTTTATTGGTTGAATAATATTCCATTGTATGGATATATTTATCCATTCATCAGTTGATGAACATTTGGGATGTTTCCACTTGTTGACTATTATGAACAGTGTTGCTTTGAACTACACGTACAAGTTGTGTATTATTTTTACAATCAGAGCAAAATATTGCTTCAAATGTTACAAGTAATATTTTTAAATGGGTCTATAAATTAAACTTTTCACTAGTTTCAACTGGCTTTGCTCCTAGTACTTTAAAGTATAAGGTTTTCCTAGATTCCTAAAAACTGCCTCATACCTGAAATCATCTGGATGGAATAAATTAACTAGAAATAAGCATTTCTGCATTATTAACTGGGGTCAGCTAATAAATCCAATCTTAGTTTCAACATGATAAGGGTACACTACACTGATATGTATTAACAATTTATATGGTAATCTTCATCATTACTTCAGAATAAAAGGCCTTCCTTTTAAGAATATCTTAGAATATATTCAGAAAACAATACTCTGTGCACTGAATTAAAACCTGCTTAGGCTGTGAAAAGAGGGGTGAAAATCTATTTTGCTACCGTTCATGGAGTGCAACTTAGAAAGGGATTATTTCCTTTACATTTTCATCAGGGACTGGCGAAGAAAAGTATATCATGTTATTACAGAGCCTGGAAATATAATGACTTCCAGGTTGCTAAGCAACTCCACAATGTTAAAGGGCCCAGCATCTGTGATCTCTAGAGACACTCTCAAATTTCATTAAACTTGCTCAAAACCATTACACAAAAGGTCCATGTGGAGTTTATAAACAGGCTTAGTTTCTTCATAGAATATTGCAACAATAAAGAAAAAAAAAAGGCATCAAACTTTTGTGGTATTTAAAAATCAAATAGTTTAGAGGCCGGGTTAATGAAATCTATAATGTTTCTAGGGGTATTTCATAGCAAGAAAGCAACTGTTATCAGTTGATAGTAAATAAAAATATTTAGTATCCTGAAAAATTTTACTGTGTAGAACTTGAAGACTTTTTTGAGGAAAGGATAAATATGTTCTGTGTATGGAATCAGAAAGGGAGGCAAGGATAATTTGTTATGAGAGTTCCAATTGTTATTTGCTTCAAGTAGGGTCATGACAGCTGAATGTGCTCGGATGAAATAGGAAAGCAAGATGCTGTGGGAAATAATTCTCAGGAATGCTTTAGAAATGTTTCCTTCAGCAATGGAGTTGGACGAGCTAATCCCTAACACAGAAAAAGTTAGGACAGGTCTCAACAACAATTTCAGGTGCATCCCTGGGATGGTGGTCTGGGATGTTTGGCTCAACTGCACAAGATGAGATGCTACTGAGGCTTGATCTCTCCGCAGTGCATGTGTGAGCCACTTAGCCTCCTCCATCCACAAGAAACCTTATAAGCCAAAATACATTTTAAAAATAAAAATAAAGGCTACTGACATAGAACAGAAGGACCATTTACGGTGATGCTTCTTTTTTTTTTTTTTTTTTTTGCATGGGCAGGCACTGGGAATCAAACCCAGGTCTTCGGCAAGGCAGGCAAGAACTCTGCCACAGAGCCACCATGGCCCGCCCACGTGATGCTTCATTTTAAAGGCAAATTCTTGAATAGAAACTGTGCCTGCATGTGGGATCATCAGCTTTGCTAAGACAAATGGACAGTCACAGAAGGGCAGAAGGTGCTTAGGACCTGAATATTTATTTTTAATACCCAAGCCCCCAGGAATTCTGACTGAATTGGGAAACACCACTCCTGGGGGCATGAACATGTTCACTGACAAACTGAAGGGGGGTTCACTCTCTGTGGGCACACACAAAAGAGCCCACCCCCACCTAGGCACAGTGTTCTTATGAGCCAGCATCTTTGCTTTGACAACATAAACCAATTGTACAGTGAAAATTCACATCTTGCAAAAGACATGGGATTTCATGAAATCAGTGTGAGTGAGAGAGGAATCACACCCAAAGCCTTTGACAGGTAAGGTTCTGGCAGGCGACAAGGCTGAATGATTAACAGGTGAAGAAGAGGAAATCTCAAGAGCAAAGAAAGGACAGCCACTTACAAAGGGAATCAAACTTGCACAGCATTGTGAACATAACACCACTGTATTATATATTTGAATATGGTTAAAAGGCAAAATTTTAGGTTGCATATAGTTACTAGAATAAAAAAAACATTAGACTGTACAATACAGTGAATCATAATGTAACTATTAACTATAGTTAATGGTACAACTATAATCATATTCTTTCATCAGTTGTAACAAATGTATCATACTAATGCAAGGTGTTAATAATAGGGGATTACATGGGGACTCTGTATTGTCTGCATGATTATTCTGTAAACCTACAACTTCTCTCATAAAAATTATATTTGAAAATAGACCTATACAACACAAACAGTAAGCCCTGATGTAAACCATGGATTATAGTTAATAGTATAATTATAAAAATAGTTCCATCATTTGTAGCAAAGGTACCACACTGATGCAAAGTGCTAATAATAGAGAAAATCGTGTGCATATGAGGGGCTGGTATATGTGAACTCTGTATTTTTTGCATGATTTTTCTGTATATCTACAACTTCTCTAAGAAAACTCTTTAAAAAAATAGCAGCACTGTCATTTGAAAATGAGATAAACCTATAAATAAGTGAGCTTCCTGTAAATCCAGGAAGTTAAAATATTCTGATTTCAGAACAAATTAAATGTTTTTAATTAAATCTGAAGAAGAGGAAATCTCTTCAAGGGCAAAGAAAGGACAGGCACTTACAAAGGAAATGCAAATTTGTATAGCATTGTGAACATAATTAGCACCACTGTAATGTGGTTTAAAAGGTGAAATTTTAGGATATATATGTTTCTTGAACAAATTTTTTTAAATTTGAATTTCAATGGGAAACTGATGAAAACCTTAAGTTGCTGTAAAAGATACCCCTGTTTATGATGGTGCCAGGAAAGTTAAATATAAAGGATGTAGTAACTGGCATCATACAATTTTGATAATGTGAAAGATTACACAACAAAAGTCTAAAATCAATGGTAGAGTCCCTTGTGGTGGAGTGAAAGTGTTCCACTGCAGGTCTCCTTGCCAGAGCTCAGGTGGGAAGCCCACGCTCAGGGGACAAGTACCCTTTTGCAGACTCCCCTGGCAGAGGGATGTGAGAACCCAAGCTTGCTGGGGGGATCACCTCTGTCCCAGCTGGAGTCTGGAGGAGCCCCAGAACTCTGCAGGTGCCCATTAAGGTCCCTGCCTCTCATTTGCCCATCCTGACTGCCTGGGACTATCAGGACCATTCTCTATCCTAGTTTACATGGGTCACTATGAGAAGCCCAGATCTTCCCTCTTTCCCCGGGCTCTCATCCCCAAAAGGCTCTGAACATCCCTTTTTCTCACTCCCTGACTCCCCCTCCCCCTCTCTTGAATCCTCTTCCACTGTACTCTTGGACAGTTACCAACAAAATCTACTAAATGCTTAATCTCACCTCTGGGTACTCCCTTCATTTTTCTTGCTCTAAAACTGAACTTTTCCCTCATGATACTGCCTCCTCTGCAGGCTTCTCACACACCCTGGAACCAATGGGATTGGTGGTGGGCTTCATGCTCTTCATTGTTGATTCCTAACCTCCCTCCTCAATAAAACTCCCCAGCTTTGAATCTAATGTCACTAGGTAAGACATTCTTTACTTTTCTTTGTTGCAGTTATCTGAGAACTGCAGTGTCATGCACACCTTCAGTCTCCAGCTCACCGTCCTTGTCTTCAATGCAATTCCTGTCATAGTGCTTCATAATTTCAATGTCCACAGAGAGGATCGTTCTAGCACCCTCACTACTCAGTTCTTAGGCTTTCTCTCCAGTGATCGTGTCCTCCATGCCACCTCAGGCACATCCATGATTCTACCTTAGACCTGGTTATTGCCACTCACTGTGGTACCTCCAGAGTCCATATGTAAACATCTCACAATCTGATCACTGCCTCCTATCGTTCCTCTCTCCAATCCAGACCTCTCTTTCTTGGAATTCCAGTCCTGAAGACCCAGAAGCCATTTGACATTTCTATTTGGATGTCTGAGGAACAACTCAAATTTAACATGTTCAAAATTGAGCTCTTGGGTTCCCTCCAAACATGCTTCTCCTGAGGTTTTAATTTTGGCTTACACCAAAATTAGAACCATCTCTGACCACTCTCTTTGCCTTGTGACCCACATCCAATCTGCAAGGAAATCCTAATGGTTCTACCTTCAAAATATATCCAAAATATAACCAATGTTTACTTTTCCAAGGCATGATGATGACTCTCCCAGGTTCAAACTGCCTCCCAGTGTCTCCTTCCTCAGCGTCTTCAATGACCATTCTCTATTCAGCAGCTGGATCACTTCAACCCTCTGCTCAAAGTCTCCGTCTTTACAATGCCCTCATGATTTCCTCAATCCACCACACTGTCTACCTGCTATCTCTCTCACATCTTACATGGGTTTTCCTTGCTCCTTTTGCTCAAGACATATTGGCTTCTTTGCATTTCCCAGAACATGCCAGGGGTATATCTGTCTTGCGGCCTTTGTACTCACTAGTCCCCTGCCTAGCATGCTGTTGCTCCAAATACCTCTGGCTGCTCCCTGGACTTCCTTCAGGTCTTTTCTCAGATGTCATTTTCTCAGTGAAGCCCTCCCTACAACATTATCTAAATTGCAAATGCCCTGGAGAGCTTCCCAGGTTTTCTTTTCTTTCTTTTTTTTTTGCTTCTACATTTTTCTCGTCAGTGCTTTTACTATCTAAAATTCTACATAGTTCACCTATCGGTTGTCACTGGTTACTACCTCTCTCTCCCCAGGAAACTCCAGTAGAGCCAGGATTTTTCTGTTTTGTTCATTGCTGTAGCATTTAGAGAAATGTGTGGTACAGAGGACACACTCAATATATACTTGTTGAGTGAGTGGTCATTCTAAGTCTTACTGAAGATTTTTTCCTTCATAGTATTGCAAAACACTACAGAGCTCATTGTAAGAATAACTTTGAAACTTGATTGTTATTAAAAAACAAAATATATTTATTTTAATAAGCTGTAGTTTCATTCTTTTTGAGATAAAGTATTTTATGGTGATTTATCACAATAGTCAGGTGGCTAGTTTAAGTGAATTTATATTAGGTGACTATACACTTACTCTGGATCAAATAGGAACCATCATATATCTAAATTTGATCAATATTTTTGCTGACTGAATTCAAAACACTAGCTTACAAAACAACAACAAGGTCATACTATAACTTTAAATTCAACTTATCTACCAGCTTAAAATTTAAAACATTTGCTCAGATAAAAATATAAATAGAAAATGAAATACTCTTTTCATCTTTGGCTTTTTCTGTGATTATTTAAAAACTAAAAATCAGAAACCCAACCCCGGTTCTTTGTAACATACAGATAATCTACTTCAAACAATCTTTTTAAGAAGCCTATTCCTATTAATATAATATCAGTATTAAATAATGCTTTTCAGTGGATGGAATCCATTTCTTAAAATTACTATATCATCTCTGCTTTTTATTATGCCTTAAGGAATATTTTTTCTGATTCTAAATTTTATAACTCAAATTGATACTAAAATAGAGGGAAAAAGAATGGCTGCAGTATTCCTAGGTCCTTGACTTTGTCTCTTTAAAGCCTAAAGGACTCGGAAGAAATGTTAGGTTACACTCATTTTTAGTAACTGCACAGGGCGCCTATAAGAGAGTTTGGAAGAAAACTTATGGTAAATATAAAAGATTTGCTGAAAGCCAGAGGGGAAAGGATCTCCAAGGGATGGATATTTTAAGCAAATCTTTTATATTAACCATCTTCGGAGAGCAATTCTGCACCGTGCCGGCTCTGCTCACCAAGAGGAAGGGCGTGAGAATGACAGGGCGGCAGCAATGTCAATGATGACGAGCAGCTCCTGCGGATCACATCTCCGCTTCAGTAGAGGAGGCAGGAGGACAGGCTTAAGCCAGTTTTAGGCCCAGAATAAGTTAATGAGGGTTCATGTGTAGTCAGTAGTTTGAGTGTTGGGGTAAGTTAGCCGTAATTAATGATCTATAATCATTACCTGGGAAAAACTCGGATTGATAACAAATTTAAGTGATAGATAAACTTGGGGGATGCTTGAAGGTTTTCCATTACGTTTTTAAAGCTAGAGCATAAAGTATAATTATAAAACCTCCCAATTTCCTGGTAAATTATAACAGAAAATTAAATCCTTCAGTTTCCTCACCATTCTCTGGATGTTCTAAATATAGACTATAATAAGGAAGAATACCCTAGGGGCAAAACATATCCCAACTCCATTAGCAGAAAGTAAACATCCCATTTCTTTAGTTTGTTAGTGAAAATTGTGGTTTTTAGAAAGTCACTGTCACAAGATTGAGAATTTAAACAGAAATTTTAAGGATCTAGAGCCTTCTAGGTGAATCACTAAGGAGGGGTCTGTCACATTCCCTCCTCCCCAAAATGGCTCTTTAATAACTATAGTGTTTAAGTTATTGATGTGTTCAACTGGCTTTATAAACCATGTTTCCCTCTCTGAGCTCATCTGGGCTCACTCAGCTTTGGGGAAAGGAGGGCACCCCTCAATAAGGATTAAAAATAGACAGCTCTTCTCTCATAGGGATCTAGTATCCAAAGCATACAAAGAACTGTTATAACTCAAGAACAAAAAGCCAAACAAGCCAATTAAAAAATGGGCAAAAGACTTAAATAGATATTTAAGATGTACAAATGGCCAATAAACACAGGAAAAGAGCCCGAGGAATTTGTGGATACCATCAACAGTGTACCAATATATGTTTTGTGGGAATCCCAGCAGGAAAAGAAAGAGAAGGGGAAGAGAGACTATTCAAAGAAATAGTCGCAGAGAACTTTCCAAATTTAACAAAATGTTTATAAGTGGTCACATCCAAGACACTCAATAAACTCCAAACAGGATAAACTCAGATAGATCCCCACAGCATATTATAATCAAGTTGTCAAATGCCAAAGATAAAGAGAGAATTCTTTTTAAAAAAATATTTTTATTGAGAAATCTTCACACACATACAAAGAGAGAATTCTGAAAGCTACAAGAGAGAACATGTCACATGCAAGGGAGCTTCAATAAGATTAGGGGCTGATTTCTGATCAGAAACCATGGAGATAAGGCAATGAGAAAACATATGTAAGGTGCTGAAAACACAAATTGCTACCCAAGCATTCTATACCCAGCATAACTATCTTTCAGGAATGAAGGAGAGATTACAATATTCCCAGATAAGCAAAAGCTGAGGGAGTTTGTCACCATTAGAGCGGCCCTACAAGAGATGCTAACAAGAGCTCTGCAGGTTGAAAGGAAAGGACATTAGACAATAGTATTGCTGCTGCATGACAAAATAAAGATCTCCTGTGAGGGTAATGATATGGGTAAATATAAATGCCAGTACTATTTGATTTTTAACTCTAGTTTTACTTCCTACAGAGTTTTGATGTTTAGGCTCTGATATCAACTTGGCCAGGTGATGGTGCCCAGTTGTCTGGTCAGGAAAGCACTGGCCTAATCATTACTGCAAGGATATTTCATGGCTGGCTGATAAACCAGAGGGCCGGTTTATTAAACCGTCAGTTGATTACAGCTGTGTGATCATGGCTACAATCAAGTAAGGGCTCTCTGTAAAGGAGGTAATTCAATCAGTTGGATTTGATTCAATCGGTTGAAGGCTTTTGAGGGAGAAGAGAGAATTTTCACTGCTTCTTCAGCCAGTGAGCCTCTCCTTTTGGAGTTCATTAAGACACCCTCATTAGAATTGCCAGCTTTACAGCCTGGCTTATAGATTTTGGACTTTTGCATTTCCACAGTTATGTGAGACACTCTTATAAATCTCATATTTACAGATATCTCCTGTTAGTTATGTTTTTCTAGAGAACCCTGACTAATACAAGGGTCTAAAAGGCAAATGCATAAAACATAATGATAAATCAGTGGTTTGCACGTCAAAATGTATAAGTATGCCATCTGTGACGAGAACTACATAAAGGTAGGAGAATATAAGGCTAAAGGAACATAGTTTATATATAACATTGAAGTTAAGTTGAAATCTAAGCAAATGAAATTGTTATAGATTTAGGATGCTAAATTTAAGCAGTATGGTAACTACGAAGAAAATATTGGGGAATACACAAGTTCACAGAGATAGAAATTACAGTACAGATTGCCAGGGATATGGATAGGGGAATAGAGAGTTAATGCATAATAGGTATGGGGTATCTGGGGAGATGGGAAAGTTTTAGTAATAGAAGGTGTTGAGAGTACTTCAACATTGTGAATGTGATTAATCCTATTGAATGGTATGCTTGAGAGTAGAAAGTTTTATGTTGTATAATTGTTACACAATTTTTTTTTAAAAGCAATTAAAGAGAAAATGTCAATAAATTCTATATGTGATCATGGATGGGATCTAAGAAGGGAAGAGAAAAGGCTCAAAGGGTATTATTGGGGCATATAAAAAATTAGAATATAGGATATAAGCTTTTTATCTATGTTAAATTGCTTGAACTTGATAACTGTACTTAAGGTGGTTACATAAGTGAATACTTCTACTCTTAGGAAATATACATGGTGGTAAGTGTTCAAGGAGCATATTTGCAATCTTGAAAAATGCTCATAAAACAGATTGATAAATAAATGGACAGACAGACAGACAGATGGAAGGGTAGAGAGATGGATAGACTGATAAAATGATATTGTGAATGTGGCAAAATGTTAATATTGGTAGATCTGGGTATCTGGGGATTTAGGGTTGTACTGAAGTTCTCTTTATGGGACTTGTATTATTTTTGTAACTGGCCTGTAAAATTTGAAAGTATTTCAAAGTAGAGAGTTTTTTTCTTTAAATGAACAACTGCCAGTAACAAAATTATAGATTTTATGGACTTCTCATTCTGCTTAGTAGTTACTTTCCAATAGCTGTTACATACCAGGTACTATAAAAATGATTTATTTCCACAGTAAAGATAACTAGAATTCAGTTGAGATGCTGCCACAACCTTTTTGGTTCAGGGACTAGAATGTCCTCATTCTTACACAAGTGTCTGCTGTCTCCTCCAGTGTACCTCAGATTGTGTTCTGATCTGAACTGAAGCTGGTTTTTTCCATGCCTCCCTTGTCAGGAAAAATGTAAGGTCTTTGAAAGCAAGGAGCAGGAAGATCATGTTTTATTGTTCAGTATCCCTAATGCCAATGCAGAGCTTTATACAGAGTAATAATTCTATTATTTTTTCACAAACAAAGGAATAAATCTCTCAGGTGCCTTACAGATAAAAATTCAGTCAAAAAACTGTAAACTCTGGAAGGACTAAATGAAGGTAGCTCAAGATACCTGGGAAACGTGAACTACCACCTAAGGGCAACTGACTTACCTTGCACAAGCCTGCAGATGGGTGCTGAGCAGAGCACCAGCAGGGGAGCTAGGGCTTGGAAAGAGCGTGGGCCAAGGACAATCGAGTAGGGCTTGAAATCAACCCTGCCTTTTCCTAGTTGTGACCTTGGGAACATACTCAAGCTTTATAAGTTTTAATTTTTAACCTATAAAATGGGGATAATCACTCTAGTACTGTTTTGAAGGTGAAAATGAAATCCTGTGTTGAAAGTAAATGACACAGGGACCAGGGTACAATAATAGCAAACATCTGTTGAAGGCATTTTTCTGCGTTAAACACTTAAAAATGCTGAAGATACAGCAACGAGCAAGACCACATTTACTACTTTGAATAAGCATATAGGTTAATATGAAGGTGGGAACAGAACCCAGTCGTTATAAAACAATTGTGAAAAGACAGAGGAGTGCAGAGTACATCAGTCCTGGGATTAGGGGCTGGTGACACAGTTCTTTGGGTAAGTGGCTGCCGTTTCTCTCCCACATGGTGCTAAACTCACAAAACCTAGGCAGCGCTGAACTGACTGGGTCCCAGGGCACCTGGCTGCATGTTGTTCCGCATCACTCAAAGCCAACACTGACTGGTGCAGCTACAAGAAAGCGTTCAGAAGATTTCAAAGCACATATCACAGACGGCTGTCCTGCAGATATCACTGGCATTTCTGAACGGCTAAATTAGACACATCAAGGGGTTAGAATGACTTGCTGGGGTATCCTCCAGGAGAGAGGAGGAAATGGTATATTTTGACTCTTGGATCTGTACAGACTATTTTTCCTGTTAATAAAACAATCATTATAATTAAAACCCACAAAATTTTTTACATCTTGCTTTCTAAATACCTGACTATAAAGTTCACAGAGTTCCCTGGAGGAAAGGCTGATTTCAGGGCTGGTGCAGAGAAAAAGTACAGGATGAACCAAGAATATCATGTTATGGAAAGTGCAAAAAAAAAAAAGATGGGGGGTGCATATCAAAATGACATAGAAGACATCCAAAAGGGGTTTCTACTAGCCAAATGTGGGCCAGCAATAGATTATAGCCCACTGAATAAAAGAAGAATTCATGAGTCACTCTTGATAATAAATAAAGATGAGTTATAAATAAATAATAAATATAGCAAAAGGGGAAATTTTCCCATATAGTAGAAAACTGACTGTCATGGTTAGGAACATGTATCAACTTGGCCAAGTTGTGGTAGCTGTTTATCTGATTGGGCAAGTACTGGCCTGTCTGTTGCAATGAGGACATTTCATAGGATTAGGTCATGATCACATCAGCTGCATCCACAGCTGATTCCATTTGTAATCAGCCAAAGGGGAGTGTCTTCTACAATTAGTGATGCTAAATCTAATCACAGGAAGCCTTTTAAGGAGGACTCAGAGGAGACAGGTCCCATTCCTGCTTCGGCTGGTGAGCCTCTCCTGTGGAGTTCATCCAGACCCTCCATTGGAGTCGTTGGCTTCACAGCCTGCCCTGTGGATCTGGACTCTGTGTTCCTGTGGTCACGTGAGACACTTTTATAAATTTTATATTTGCAGTGTTCCTTGCTGATTCTGTTTATCTAGAGAACCCTAACTAATACACTGACCAATAACTATAGAAGGAATGTTGGGAGTTACAAAATATCCATTTTTTAAAAGTTAATATAGTAACCACACACTGATGAGACTGCACAGTCAAAATTAACATCAACAGTAGGAGGCAACCAGACATTACATGCTGGAAGTGTTGCTCTGAGGAGGACACAATATCAGTTCTGGTATTCCTGAACCTGATCATCTGAAAACATCAGACAGACCCAAACTGTGGGAGCAGCTACAAAATATGTGGCCAAAGCTCTTCACAAATGTCATAAAGACAAAAAAATGCTATGGCACTATTTCAGATTAAAGAGACAAATGTATTAAAGGCAATATATGATCTGGACTGAATCCTTATACCAGAAAAGAAAATTATAATGAATTTATTGGGCAGTTGACAGAACTGGAATATTGACTGCAGATAATAGAACTGTATCAATGCTAAATTTCTTGACTTTTACAATGCTACTGTAATTACATAAGAGAATAAACTTTGTAGGAAGTACACACTTAAGTATTAAGGGGAGGAGGGACAAGGTCTCTTACTCTCAAATGGTTCAGAAAAAATATGTTCATATGCAGACAGGTAGACAGACTATGATAAATGTTAACAAGAAGTAACTATGGGGAAATACTGGGAACTCTTTTACTACTTTTGCAACTTTTCTTTAAGTTTGTAATTACGTTTAAGAAAATGACTGCTCCCTGTCAAGGTGGCGTCCCCTGAAGCCGCCCATCCACCTACCCAAACCCCAGTTTCAGTGTAGACTCACCATTCTCCTGAGAATCCTCAACAGAAGCTTCTGCTCCTTAGGATCCTCCTTGGACTTCAGTAATCCAGCAAAGCTTTCTGCATTTTCAGGAGACAAGCTGTCTGGGTTTCCCCCTCCATACAGCTGAACCAGTATAGACAAACACTTGGATGATAGTTCAAAAATTTCAGGATCCTCATTGGGAAGCTGAAAATTAATAAATAGGGCCACTTAAGCTCCACCGGAGATCATGTTGTTATCCCTCAAGAGAGACAGTAAAATTTGGTTTAACAGAGGGGATGACAATTTGGGACAAAGTTTGACTTAACTGACTTTTAAAAAAATCCATCTCTTTCACAATATAAGTAACTCAAATGAGGCTAATATGACAAAATCCCCAGAATAAAGATCCTGTTGTAACCTTCTTTACTTCATAGAAGAGAACTGCATGTAACTAGCAGAGGATCAATACATGTATATTAAATACAAATGTAATGTACATCTATATGCAGGTCTATATACGTACAGGTGTGTGTGACTGTAGGTATGGAAACAGTGTGGTTTTCAGAGGCAAAGTTTAGGAAAAATATACTTCCTAGAAGACGTTAAGACACATTTTGGCCTTGTCTGTGTTATTAACCAAACAAGTAGAAGAGAAAGCAATGTTCTGTATGTATCAGAAGAGTATAATATGAAACAATAATCATACTACATTTATCTCAACCTTTGTATTGTTAAAGTTTATTTTATTTATAACAGCTTTATTGAGATATAATTCATATGCCATACAATTCACCCATTTAAAGTATATAGTGGTTTTTAGTATATTCACAGAGTCATGCAAACATCACCACAATCAATTTTAGAACATTTTCATCACCCCCCAAAGAAACCCTGTGGTCTACTGAAGACACACACTAAGGTCGAAGAGTGCTAAGCAAGCAATAATCTACTTTCCATCTGTATGGATTTGCCTATTCTGGACATTTCAGATACATGGAAATGACAGAAAAAGTGGTCCTTTGTGGCTGATTTCTTTCACTTAGTATGTTTTCCAGATTCATCCATACTGTAGCATGTATCAGTACTTTGTTTCCTTTTATTGCCTGATAATCGAATTCTATTTTATGAATTTACCAAAATTTGATTATGTATTTATTCGCTAATGACATATGAGTTGCTTCCCCTTTTGGCTACTATGAACAATGCTCCTGCAAATACTCATATACAAGGTTTTGTGTGGATATATGTTTTCATTTCCCTTGGGTAAATACCTAGGAGTGGAATTGCTGGATCATATGGTAAATCTATGTTTAACCTCTTGAGAATTTACCAGATTATTTTCTAAAGTTGCCAATTGCAGCAGTAATGTACAAACGTTCCAAGTTTCTCCAGATCCTCATCAACACTTGTTAATTACCTGTCTTTTTAATTACAGTCATCCTAGCATGTGTGAAGTGGTATGCTACTATGGTTTATATTTTCCTTCCCTAATGGCTAATACTGTTAAGAAGCTCTTTTATTTTTTAGTTATATTATATTTATATAAATAACATATATATTATTTTTATTTTTTTATTTACATGGGTAGGCACCGGGAAGCAAACCTGGGTCTCTGGTATGGCAGGCAACAATTCCACCACTGAGCCACTGTCGCACTGCTGTGCTAAGAATTTTTTTGTGTGCCTACTGGCCATTCATATATATATGTATATTTTTTTGAGAAATGTCTATCCAGATCCTTTGCCCATTATTTAAATATTTTTCTTTTTATGATTGAATTGTAAGAGTTTTTTTTTTTTTTTTTTTTTGTATGGGCAGGCTATAGGAATTGAACCCAGGTCTCCAGCTCAGCAGGTGAGAGTTCTTGCCACTGAGCCACCATTGCACTGTAAAAGTTTTTAAAATATATTTTAGATACAAGTCTCTTATCAGATATATGATTTGCAAAACAATTTCTCCTACTCTATGAGTTGTCTTTTCACTTTCTTGATGTTGTCCTTTGAGGCATTAAAGTTTCATTTTAATTTTGATAAAGTCCAATTTATCTATCTTTTCATTTGTTGTGTCTTGGATTCATAACCAAGTAACCATTGCCTACACCAAATCGCCAACGTCAAAATCAAGAAGATTTAAGCCTAAGTTCCTTTTAAGAATTTTATAAGTTTAGCTAAGTTGAACCTTTGATCTATATTGAGTTAATTCTTGTATATGCTGTAAGATAGGTTCCAATCTTACAGCATATACAAGAATTCATTCACAGAATGAATCCAACTTCATTTTGTGGCTGTAGATTAATCTTTTATTTTGTAATAAATTGAGGTTTACTTGCAATTTTAAGAAATAATAGAGATCCTCTGGTGGTTTGAAGCTGGATGTACCCAGAAAAACGTATTCTTAAATCTAATCCATTCCTGTGGGTATGAACCCGTTTTGAGTAGGACCTTTTGATGAGGTTAATTCAGTTAAGGTGTGGTCCAGAATGGGTTTTAATCCTATTACTAGAGTTCTTCATAAGAGAATGAAATTTAGACAGAGAGAAAAGCACAGAACCAAGAAGCTGAAATCAATGAAATCTATAAGAGAAGAGAGAGACCAGGAGATACCATCCTGTGCCTTGCCATGTGACAGAGAGAGAAGGATCACCAGCAGGTCCTGGTGATGCTTTAATTTGGAGATATTCTCGGCCTCAATACCATGTGTGAATAAATTTCCATTGTTTAACTAACCCATTTCATGGTATTTGTTTTGAACAGCCTAGGAAATGAAAACAGATCCTATATACGTTTCCCTCAATGGAAACATCTTGCATAAGTGATTGATACAATTCATTGACCTTGTTAAGATTTTACTGCCTTTACATGTACTTGTATGTGTGTGTTCATGTACATATTTAGTTCTATGAAATTATAAGATGTGTAGATTTGTGTGGCAACCACCACCATCAAGATACACAACATATGCTGGTTTGAAATTGTTATGTACCCCCAGAAAAGCCTCATTTTTCTACTCCTGATCTAATACTGCAGGGTGGGATCCTTCGATTAGATCGTTTCATGGAAATATAATCCACTCAATTGTGAGTGTGGCCTTTTGATTAGATACTGTCCAATTGAGGTGGGTCTTGATTAGTTTACTGGAGTGAAAGGGGGGACATTTTGGAGAAAACAAAGCTGCTTCAGAGTCGACAAAAATGCGGACATTTAGAAATGCTTGGAATGCCAACAGAGAGAGTAGATGCCTTGACATGGATGTTTGGAGAGGCAGAGCCCGGCAGACATTACCAAGTGCCTTCCCATGAGATACTAAGTAAGCCAGAACCCAGAGTTGAGTCTCAGAGGACCTAAGTGAAGGCCCCTACAGATACTAAGAGAGGAGTCACTGGCATCATATGCTGGAAGCAATGGAACCGGGAACAAGGACCAGCAGGTACAAGTCATGTACCTTCCCACGTGACAGACATCACCTTTATTAAGTACAAGGTATCTTTTCTGGATGCCTTACTTTGGACATTTTTATAGCCTTAGAACTGCAAACTTATAAATCAATAAATTCCCTTATTTAAAGCCATTTCATTTCTGGTATATTGCATTCCAGCAGCTTTAACAAACCAAAACACAATAGTTCCACCATTAGGATCCCTCTTACAGCAACAGCCAACTCCTTCCCTTCCCTATCACTAACCCCTATTAACTGCTAATCGGTTTGTTATTTTGTGGTTTTAAATAAGTTACATAAATGGAATCATACAGTATGCATGGCTTTCTTCAGTCAGCATAATTTCCTTGTAATTTATCCAAGTTGTTGTTCATTTATTATTTTTTATTGAGATACATTATATATTCACATACCATATAATCATCCAACATGTATAATCAGTGGTTCACAGTATCATCAATGTCATGCATTAATTATTGCAGTCTATTTTTGAATATTTCTTTACTCCAAAAAAATAAAAAAGTAAAAAAGAACACCCCAAATATCCCATCCTCCCATCCTCCCTAAAGTTTATTTAAATTTTATATATTTTTTCTTACTCATTAGTCCATATACCGGATGAAGGGAGTGTTGGTCACAAGGTCTTCACAATCATATGAATACACCTTAAAAGCGCTACAGTTATTCAATCATCTTCAAAAAAATCAAGGCTATTGGATTACAGTTCAACAGTTTCGGGTATTTCCCTCTACTACCCTACTGACCAATGACTAGGTACATCTCTCTCTACATTTTCTCCAGTACTTGTATCTCTCTGGTCATTTTTAAACAGTCTTGTTCATATATCATACAATCCAACCTAAGTAAAAAAATCAATGGTTCCCAGTATAATCAAATAGCCATGTCTTCACTACCACAATCTATATGAGAACATTTCCATTTATTTCCACACTCATCCCCCATATCCCCTACTTACTGACATTTAGCTTTCCCATATTGCCTTTGTTACATTCAATGGAAGCATATCACAATGTTACTGTTAACTGAGACCCTAGTTTATACTGATTGTATTTCCCAGCCCCCAATATATCCCATTTTCAATTTGTTTGCAATATGGACATTCATTTGTTCTCACTCATGCAAAAACATTTGTATATTTGTATATTAATCACCATCATTGTTCACTCTAGGCATTGCTAAGTTATACTATCCTAGTCTTTATCCTCTATCTTTCCTTCTGGTGTTATACCTGCCCCCAGCCCTCCTCCCTCAACTATACTCACACTCAGCTTTGTTCAGTGTACTTACAATATTGTGCTACCATCAGATAGTTCTGTGCTATTCATTTCTGGATCTTTACATCAGTCCTGTTGAACATTCTGTACTCCCTCAGCATCAAATACCCACTCTCTATCCTCTTTCTATCTCCTGATAATGTGTGTTCTCAACTTTAGCTCTCAAAATTCACTTATTAATGTTAGTTCATATTAGTGAGACCATACAGTATTTGGTCTTTTCTTTTTCTGGCTCATTTCATTCAGTACACTGTCCTCAAGTTTCATCCATTTTGTTACATGCTTCATGACTTTATTCTTACAGCAATATTCTATCATATGTATCCATCATATGTTTGTTTAGCCACTCATCTGTTCATGGACATTTAGGCTATTTCCATCTCTTGGCAATCGTGAATAATGCTGCTGTAAACATTGGTGCACAAATGTCCATTTGTGTACTAGCTTTCTTCTTGTAGATAGGAACTTAGATTAATGATTTGACATCCTTTCTCCCTTCTAATGTAAGTATATGGTACTATAAATGTTCCTCTTTGTCCTGCTTTAGCTGCATCCCATGCATTTTAATTTGTATTTGTATTTTCATTCAGCTCAATGCATTCATAAAATTTTCTTTGAGACTTCCTCTTTGAAACATAGATTATTTAGAAGTGTACTATTTAGTTTTTAAGTGTTTGGAAATTTCCTGT
Source organism: Tamandua tetradactyla (assembly GCF_023851605.1). Lineage (NCBI taxonomy): Eukaryota > Metazoa > Chordata > Mammalia > Pilosa > Myrmecophagidae > Tamandua > Tamandua tetradactyla. The sequence continues at coordinate 45,904,583 of NC_135341.1, read as the reverse complement.
TGTCCTTCAGTTGTTGATTTCTAGTTTGATTCCATTGTAGTCAGAGAACATACACTGTATCATTTACATTTTTGATAATTCTTAATTGTATTTTATTGCCCATAATATAGACTGTATTGGTGGATATTCCATGGGTGCTTGAACAAACTGGTGTGTTTAAACCATTCATATTTAAGGTAATTATTGAAATGCCAGGGTTTGAGTTTAACATGTTATCTTATTATTTGTCTTCTGTTTGGTTCCTGTTGCTCATTCCTCTCCTCCCCTCTTCTCATCTTCCTGTGGGTTATGTGAACATTCACTTATGCTTCTGATAATGATTTTACCATCAAATCTTTTATTCCCAATCATCTTCGTTCTGTGCTCAGCTGTTTTCTTTATCTTGTACTTTGTTTCTTGCTGTTATGCTTTCCCAAATGTCTTGTGGTCTTTAGTTGTCTATTTTATGAATAAAAAATTGGATAGATTATTATAGACAGCTGGCTTAGATTTTCTCTGCAATGGTAGTACATTGCATTTTTTTAAGTGGCCTCCCTTGTCTACCCACTCCATTCTATATTCTATGCTTACCTCAAACTCTGCATTGCTTCTCTCCTAATCCCTACCAGCCCATAGAAATCACCTCAGAAAGACAGTTCATTCTCTTTTTCTACTGCGATTCTCAAATTTTTATGTTGGAATAAAACATCATAATATGGAAAAAGGGAGGGACTTGATTAGCCTGACTGTTTTGAATTCCAGTCTTCATTAGCCTGGCAAGTGCTTTGGCCTGTATTAGTGTTTCATCTCACTCTGAGTTTATGATCCTCTGCAGCTGTTCTAACCTTCTGGTTCGTTTTTGCCTGTGTATGTAGTGAGTGATAGGTATTTTTACCTCAGACCTACCTGCTTTCTAACATCCAGTATTTCCACAAAATTTCTTTTCCATTTCTATTTCTCTTTCTGTTTTCTTAGCACTGTAAGATACATTTAATCCTTTCTCTCTTTTCATGGATTTGGGGTAGTTAATGAGATAGATACATGCACTCAGTCTTCAATTTCAATCTATTTTAACACTTATTTTAAGTTAGTTTGCTTAATTCTTCAAATTATAGGAGGATGTTTATCATAAGTAATATTTTTGAGGATTCATTTTTAAACTTGTAAGTCTAAAAGCCTTTTATTATTTACCATGCCGCCCACCCGCCCCTCACCACCCCACCCCACCCCCCCAAATTGAGAATTATAGGTACAGGTTATACTCAACTGCCTGGAATACCAATTATAAAAAAAGCAGATAAAAATACATTTAAAAAATGGGTTTTATGATACTAGACATCAAACAATGAAAGACAGTGATCTATGAGAGTTGGGAAATAACAATGCAACTCATACAACTGTCCCAGATCAGAGGCTTGAGAGAGTTTCCAGGCCTCAGTGCAAGAAAGGATAACTGAGAGAGACACCAGGGGAGTTCCTAAGTTGAGGAAACAGAGCAAAAAGTCCTGGAAGGCCACAGCAGCTACAGCTCATAGGACAGCACCAGAGAGAAGAGATCAGGCCAAAGCATACATAAGAAGAAATAGATAGCATGGGTAGTATATATCTATTAGAGAAAATGGAAATGTGGTTAATACTCTCTCCACAAAGATCAAGGTCCAGATGGCTTTACTTGTAAATTCTACCAAAGATCTGAGGAAGAAATAATACCAATTTTATGCAAACTCTTCCATAAAATTGAAGAAAAGGGAATACTTCTGGATGAGATGATACATTATCTACAGACTAATATCCCTATTGAATATGGACACAAAAATACTAAATATTGGAAAACAAAATGTATTAAAATACTTAAAGGATTCTACATGATGACCAAGTGGGGTTTATTCCAGGAATACGAAGTTAGTTTAACATCCACAAATCAAAGTTATAAATAATTATAATAGAATAAAGGACAAAACTACATAATCATCTCAACAGTCATTGAATAACCACTTGACAAAATCAAATACCCTTTCTTGATAAAAAACACTCCACAAACTATCTGAACTTTCTGAAACTGATAAAGGTCATCTAAGGAAAATCTACAACTAATATCATACTTAATGGTAAAAGACTGAATCCTTTCCCCATAAGAACTACTTCTATTCACCATTGTATTAGAGGTTCTTGCTAGGTCATTTAGGCAAGAAAAAGAAATTAAAAGCACTCAGATTGGAACAAAGGAAGTAAAACTATCTCTACTTGCAGATGACATGATCTTGTATATAGAAAATCCTAATGAATCCACTAGTGGATTATTAGAACTAATAAATTCATAGCAAGGTTGCTGGATACAAGATCAATGTAAAAAATGAATTATATGTCTATACACTAGCAATGAACAATTGGAAAATGGAATTAATAAAATAATTCCATTTACATTAGCATTAAAAAGAATAAAATACTTAGGAACAAATTAAAGCAGGCTTGAATAAGTGGAAAGACATCCTATGTTCATGGGTCAGGAGACTTAATATTGTTAGGATGGTGTGATGGTTTGAATGTATTATGTACCGCAGAAAAGCCATGTTTTATTCCTGACCAAATCTTGTGGGAGCAGCCATTTCTTTTAATCCTAATTCAGTATTGTAAGGCAGAAACTTTGATTAAATTATATCTATGGAGATGAGACACACCCAATTGTGGGTGTGATCTTTTGATTAGATGGGGGTGTAACTATGTCAATTCAGGTGGATCCTGAATAATTTACTGGAGTCCTTTAAAAGAGGATACATTTTAGAGAGAGCTTAGAGACCACAGAGCTGACTGAAATTTCAAAGCAGAGCTGACACAGATGCCAACAGTTAGAGAACAAAGACACTGATGTTTGGAGATGCTTGGAGCCCATCAGACATTACTATGAGATGTTAAGCAAGCTAGAACTTGGAGAAGGCCAAGGGAAGCCAAGAGATGAAAGCCAGCCCTGAAGAAGCAAAATGAGGAACCTCCAAAGGAACAGAGGCTGAAAGCAACGGAGCCCAGGAGCAAAGGATCAGCAGATGCCAGACACGTGACTGCACAGATGACAGAGGTGTTACTGACCCATCAGCCTTCCTTGAATTAAGATATCTTTCCCTGGATGCCTTACTTTGGACAATTTTATAGGCTTAGAACTATAAATCTGGAACTTATTAAATTTCTCCTTTTAAAAGCCATTCCAGTACTGGTATATCACATTTTTGCAGCTTGCAAACCAACATAGATGGCAATATACCCTGAACTGATCTATTCAAAGCAAGTCCTATCAAAACTGCAGTTTTTTTTTTTTTGGTATGCTATATGGTGGGGTCACATTTCATTCTTTTTCCATGTGAGCATCCCGTTACTACAGCACTATTTGTTGAATTTTTTGTTTTTGTTTTGCTTGTTTGTTTGTTGTTTGGTTTCTTTGTTTGTTTTGGAAGTGCATGGGCTGGGAATCCCAAACCCAGGTCTCCTGCATAGCAGGGAAGAATTCTACCACTGAACTACCTCATACCTCAGCTGGCTTTTTTTGTTTTATGGAACACAAGCTAACCTTAAAATTCATATGGAAATGCAAGGGGCAAAGAATAGTCAAACAATCTTTAAAAAGGACAACCAAGGTTGGAGAACTTGCCCTTTCCAATATCAAACCTTACTGAAAAGCAACAGTAATTGAGTCAATATGCTACTGGCATAAGTATAGACATATAAATCAATGTGATAAAATTGAGAGCTCAGAAATAAACCCTTATATTTATAGTCAATTAATGTTTGACAGTGATGCCAAGATAATTCAATGAAGTAAAGAATAGTTTTTTCAACAGCTGGTCCTGAGACAACTGTATATCCACTTGTAAAAGAGTGACATTGGACACACACACACACACTATATACAACATTCAAATCAAAGTTGGGTAATTAATAGATCATCTCTTAAATTAGAATGGATCAAAGACTAAGTGCAATAGCTAAACACATAAAACTTTTAGAAGAAAACATACAAACAAATCTTTGTGACTCTGGGTTAGGCAATGGTTTCTTAGTTATGACATCAAAAAGACAAATTTGTGTTGAGGAAGCAGCCATTGCACAACCTGCCATCCCTCCCTGGACTCATAAGAGCCCTGGGCACAGAACATTTCCTTATTTGGAGGCTAGAAAGTAAGCTCATACTCAATCCAGGCCCTTCATTCTTACAGGGTGATCCTCTCCTTTTCTGGTGCACAGTGAATTTCTTTGTACTGCTTAAGTGTTCATCACATGGCACCTAGTCAACACCACTAGTTTATCTGTTCCTGTGGGAAGGGCATGGGGTTTTCCCTGCTGTGACATGAGAGTTATGCACACATTCCATTGCCTTGCAATCACTGTCAGGAGGGGACCCATTGGTCATGGAGGGCTGACACCCACCACTGAAGCTAACCTTGCTTTGTCTCTTCTCTCTGTGAATGAAGCATTGTTCAAACCTGTGCTTGTGTGTAATGTGTCTTCCTTGGTGATTATGATACCACAGTACTATAGAGCAGGCACAAGTGTATGAACTTCTACTTTCGGCAACTATTATACTTTTGCCATTCTCCATGTGGTGGGCCTTCTCCTGTGGTGGTAGCACAGAGCCTCGGCTCAGTAATTAAACTTCATCAAAATTAAAAACTTTCATGCTTCAAAGGACACCATCAAGAAAGTGAGAAAACAACCTATAGAATGGGGGGAAATTTTTATAAATATAGTAACTGATAAGGGTCTTGAATATATACCATATAACACAATAATACCATTACAATTCAATAATAAAAGACAACACAATTTTTTAAGAAGGCAGAGGATCTGAATAGATATTTCTCCAAATACAATACACAAATGTCCAAGAAACACAAGAAAAGATGCTCAACATCATTAAGTTATCAAGGAAATGCAAATCAAAACCACAGTCACATACCACTTCATATCTGATAAGATGGCTATAATAAAAAAGACAGGTAATAGTAAGTGTTGGTGAGGGTATGGAGAAACTGGAACCCTTACATATTGCTGGCAGGAATGCAAAACATGCAGCCACTTTGGAAAACAGACTTAATTACTCAAACAGTTATTAAACACAGAGTTACTATATGACCGAACATTCCACTCCTAGTACATACTAAAAAGAAACAAATCGTACATTGACACAAAACTTGGAAATAAATGTTTATAGCAGCATTATTCATAACAGCCCAAAATAGGAAATAACCCAAATATTCATCAACTGATTAATGGCTAAACAAAAATATGGTATATCCATACAATGGAAAAGAATTTGGCCTTAACAAAGAATAAAGTACTGACCCATGCAACAATATGAATGAATTGTGGAAAGATTATGCTAAATGAAAGCACTCAGTCACAAAAGACCACAGATTATATGATTTCATGTATCTGAAATACACAGAATAGGCAAATTTATAGAGACAGAAAGTAAATTAGTGGTGCATAGGGTAGAGAGGGAAAGGACTGACTTTTCCTGGCACAAGGTCTTTTTTGGGGGTGATGAAAATGTTCTGGAATTAGAAAACATTGGATGTTTGTATAACTCTATGAATATATAGAAAATCACCAAACTTCAAAAAGGTTAATTTTATAGTACATGAATTATTTTTCAATCAAACCGTTAAGAAAAAGCAGTGTCAATTCAACACAAAGCATTAAAGGAAATAGAAGTGCAGAGAATACTTTTTTTGGGGGGGTGGGGGGTGCATGATCTGGGAATAATACCCAGGTCTCCCGCATGAAAGGTGAGCATTCTACCACTGAACCACCTGTGCAACCCAGAGAATACTTTTGAACACATTCTCTGAAGCCAACATTAACCTGATATAAAAACCAGGCAAAGACAGAATAAAAAAGTAAACTATACACCAATATCCCTCATGAACACATATACAAAAATTCTAAACAAAGTTATGACACGCAAAAATCAAAAGGATAATGCCATGACAAAAGCTCAGCAAACTAGGAGTAGAGGTGAACCTTCTAAATCTGATTAAGGGCTTGAGACAATACTTCCCTCTGAGATCAGGAAGAAAGACAAAGATGTCTGCTCTCATCATCTCCATTCACCACTGTCTGGGAGGTTCTGGTTAGTGCAATTAGATTTTTAAAAAAAAGACAAGAAAAGAGAGGAGGGGCATCCAGATGGTTCTAAGGAAAAAGTAATTTTATCTGCAGAAGATATGAACTTCTATGTAGAAAATCCAGTGGAATGTACAAACAAGCTACCAGAGCCCGTAGATGAGTCCAAAGTTACAGGATTCAAGAACAACAAAAAAATTAAATGTATCTTTATATATAAGAAACAAATCGGAAATGGAAATATGAACAAACCATACCATGTATAATACTATAAAAATATGAAATACTTGCAGATGAATCCAATAAAGGATTAAAGCCCAGTATACTAAAAAACACAAAATCTGTTAAGAGAAAATAAAGAGTTTTCTCTTACCTAAATAAATGGAGGGATATACCTTGTTCGTAAGTCAGAAGACAATGTTATTAAGATGCCAAGTCTCCCCAAATTAATAGTCCCATTCAAAATCCTAGCAGGCTTATTTTTTTTTTTTATAGAAATTTACGAACTAATTCTGAGTTTCATGTGGAAGTTCAAAGAGATAGATTTCAACAATTGTGAAAAAGAAACAAAGTTGGAGAAATAACACTGCCTGATTTTAAGACTTATAAAGCTAAAGGAAATCAGAACAGTGTGATCTTGGCTTACAGCTAGACACATAGATCAATGAAAGAGAATAGAAAACTCAGAAATAGACCCACACAAATATAGCCAAGGACTCCTTGACAAAGAAGTAATGACAATGCAGTTGAAATTGTACTTTCAACAAATGGTGCTGGAACAATATGCAACAACATAAATTTTTATCCATAACTTGTAACTTGCACGAAAATTAATTCAAAATGGATGGCAGACCTAAATACACAATTGTGAAACTGTAAAACTATCAAGATAGAACTTATGAGAAAATCTTTCTGACCTTAGGTTAGGAAAAGATTTCTTAGATATGACACCCAAAGCACAATTTACAAAAGGAAAAATTGATTAAAAGGACTTCATTCCAATTAAAAACTTCTGCTTTTTGAAAGACATTGTCTAGCTCATAAAATACTCAATATAAGGTCATGTTTCCAACATCCCCATCCCAAAGTGTTCTTTTAATAGAGACTCATGCAAAAATGTTCTTTCTGACCTGAAAAACAGAAAGTCTGTCTTACCCCTAAGGAACTGAATTTTTCCCCCTTTCTGGACAATGCACATCTTATATATTATTATATTTCCATTTATGTCTTGCAACCAGGACTCTCCAAGCCAGAACCATTGCCCAGGTTTAGCAATTACATTAGCCTGAAAATTTATATAGGAACTTTACCCTATCTTATTTTCTTATTCTATTTCCCCCTACCCCTTGTTGTTTTATTCATGTTTTCTACTATATTTAGGAGAAAAAAGACCACCAAATTAAACTTGAATTCTAGATAAACAATGAATCTTTTTTAGTATGTATAACTAGGTACATTTGGAGTCCTTTATTTTCTGCCAACCCTAACTTCACTGCAAACATTATTACTGGCCATCTCAAATGCTTTGTGAGAGAGATGAGATTATAAATGCAGACACGTACCCAACTTGGAAAGACTTGCAAGTAAAACCTATACTTGAATTTATTTTTCATTTTAAAATTTTTTTTGCGTGCACGGTCCAAGAATTGAACCCAGGTCTCTTGCATGGAAGGCAAGCATTTTACCATTGAACCACCCATGCACCCTTACACTTGAATTTAAAAACTTTTTTTAAACTACTTAAAATCACACTTGTGCTGTGTTTACTTCCCTTTATTTGATTTAGAAATGCAATGAATTTCAAAATCCTTCTCATTTTATATCCTATTTTTAAAATATTGCCTGGTATAGTGCCTTGTAAAAAAATTATATGGAGTATTTATTTTCAGAGAAGTGGATATATGAACCAAGAAAAGAAAAAGTATCCATTTAATAACACAATGTTTTCTACCCTTTTTATGCTATCTAAAAGCACCTTAAGAAAAGATTGCCACTGTAAGGTTAGGACATCTTTACCAAGATTTCATTAGACCATCAATCCCTGATCCTCTTGATTTTAATATATCACTCCTGCCCAACTCAGCTGGAGAGGCAGCAGCAAACATCATTAAGCTGAGGAATGGTGGTAATTTCAGAGGACACAGTCCAAGGAAACACTATTTCCCATAGCCTTGACATTGTCTCCTTCCCCTACAGAAGGAAGGAGGCTCTAGTTTCCTTTGACCCTTAGGCATATTACATCCTCATATGTGGGAATTTTGAGGGAAGAAAACCTGCCACTATTGTTGATTTAGTTCTAAGTCTACACATCACAGACCAGAGTACCAGAGTTTTAAAGAGAAAATTCAAACACAAGTCAAAAGTCATAGGTAGTTCAAATTAGCCGTGACTTCTGGACTTTTGTCATTGTCCTAACTTTCATGACATACTTCACATTTTCCTTGTCAATAACTAAGGAATGCGGAAATTGAGCTCATTTAAAAAACCATAACCAATCAATGCATAAAAAGAATTTAAAAACTCTATCAAAGCAGTAAAAAATTGAAGAAACCATAGTGGTTATATCTGCCTATGAACAATGAACACTAAGATGCTGAGTTTTGTGGAAAAGTTTTGGCCTCGTCATGTGCCACTTTCTGCTCATTCTCTGTCTCTCCATTCTAGACATTCAGGTAGAGCCTGTTGTCATTGGAATGCAGAAGTGTGTTTGAGACAGCCACCCAAGAAATAACCAAGATAGTCCACTATGCTTCTACTTGTGCCCCTTCCATCCATTTTCCACACAGAAACCACAGAAATTTTTTTTCAGATCATGTCAGTTTGATCATTTCCCTGCTTTAAACACTGCAAAGCCTCCTCATTGCATTTAGAATACAGTTCAGTTGCCTTGCTGTGGCCCACAAGACCCTGTACGGCCAGGCTGCAGCCTCACCTTGTACTCCCTACTACACTTGGCTTTTTATGCCCTACATATTCCAGCCTCCTTTCAGTTCCTTGAACATATCAAGCTTGCTCTCACTTTATGGGGGTGTTTGCATCTGCCATTTCCTCTGCCTGCATCATTTACCACCCATATTTTCCCAAGACTGGCCCCACCGCAATCAAGGCTTACTCAGATGCCACCTCCTAAAAGAGATTACCCTGGCCTCCCAATATGAAAAGATCCTCACCCTACTCCCACTTTGCCTCCCCCACCCCACCCCACCCCTTTCCCCCAGTCACTCCTCAGGGCTCTTTCACTCTCCAGACCATTTCTTATTAACAGAAATTTGCTTGTCTATTAATTCCTTTCAGCCCAAGGCAAACAGTCTGTGCACCTAGTACAGAGCACCAATAAACATGAATTAAGTACACGTGTTAACACAAAACAAAGCAATGGCAAGAGATCCAAAGACGAAAAGTTATGGCATAGAGACAGCCTCTAAAACTGCAAATAAAGTGAATTTTTATATGACAAACACTACTGCTCCAATGATTTTATCAATAAATTCCCCTCCAGGACAAAATGTATCATATGAGCTTTATAAAATCACATTGAAAAGTCCTCCATTTCCAGGAAAATGATAATTTTGATATAATAGTAACAACAGCAAACCTGTACTAGACATAGGTCGTAACATATAAATGCAAACAAAATAACTAGGCTTTAGGTCTAGGACAATATCCAAAAGAGAGGGTGTAAACTTGCGGCCCGCTGGACACATCTGCCCCACTGACTTGCTTTTACTTGGTCTGCAGCATTTTCAAACTCTAATATCAGTTTCTGATATTTAAAAATTAGAAATTTTTACATAAAAATATGGATTTCCCACTTGTGCTGTGAAATTAGAAGCAACCACAGTCAGTTCTCACTACTTTTGGCAACCACTGAGCAGAGCAGAGCCCTCTAATCCCCTACCCGCTTGACTTCCTCACTCCGGAGTGCTTCTCCCATGTAATAAAATGCTTTGCTTCTAAGCATTTAATTTTGCAATGGCTGCCCTACCCCCACACCCCAAAAGAAGTATTTGTTTCTAATCGTTCTTCCTTTGAAACACTTCACAACAGAGAAATGGTCAAATTTCCTGTGTGGCATGAGCAACGCTTAATGAAAGTACAGAGACGTACAATAGTGGTAGGGAGCTGTCAGGAGACAGAGCAAAGCCCTGAGAAAGAAACGGGGAATGCCTGGAGGAACAGGAAAGACAGAGCCCCAAACATGGCTTGAATTTCTCCAAAGCAAAAGAGAAATAATGTGATTCACATAACTAACCAAAGGCCAATTACCCAGGTGGAAAGGGGAGGGAGAAAGGTGATCAGAATTCATCAAAAAGAAATAACATTTGGTCATGGAAAAGAGTGGAATAAGAATGAGGAATAAGAAAGCACTCCACGAAGAAGAGTGGGGGAGAGCACTACTAGGGTCTGGAAGACTTCTCTCTAGGGAAGCCTGACCATTATCTCTACCACCACCTGTTCCCCCTCAAAAATTTCAGGAATGCCTTACTCTAGGGTACTAATTTCTTCTCAGCTTCAATGTCTTTGGAGAAGAGTGTTGGCATCATTTGGTGGGCACACAAATATCATTAGGCTGCTTGTTCTTCAGCATGGGAAAACTGGAGAACAGAAGTGGGATCAGATGGCAGAGCAATTCTTTATATAGACCTCTTAATATTCTCCTATCTTCATCTTCTGCCCTGAGGCTGGAGGTACTATGGGGTCTCAGTGGGAAAACCAACTCCCAGGGCCACTGTGACACCACCACAGGGTATTCGTGGTTTGAGCTTCCTCTGTACCGTTTAACTCTTCAAAAGGCTTTCCATCTGCCTTCTGACTACTAGAAATATATTGAAATCTTTAAGTCGCAGTACTGACTCCCATTTCCCCATTCTCTTCATTGCCATGAGTCTATTCCTTTTTGAATTCCTACACCTTTCCTTCAAAGGGGTTTTGTGAAAGATAAGAGATGAATGTACGAAAAAGACTAGTGAGAAGAAGCCCTCCTGTTCAAGATCTTCTAGATAAATCTCACACATTTATTCTAAAGTATCACTTGAATGAATAAAGTGTGTATGGAATTCTAATAAAATTTAAATTTGTTATTACAGAATAGATACAATTAATGAAAATGTCTTACCACCAGGCACATGGTATGTATTGCCAATGATTTAGGTCATCTTTTACATCTTTCAAAATGTCCTTAGTTACACCATATTAGTTGTTTTTTTCTTGTGACATTGTTTTTTGGCTTTTTTATAGGGTGATTTTAGTGACTTCTGTGAAAGGAAATTTCCTCCATTCTCCTTCTATTGGATTAATGCAAACCAAAAAAATGCTACTGATTCTGGGTATTATATACATGCAAGCTTACTGAAATTTGCTTTTTAGTTACAACAGATTTCTAATTTCAGTCACTTTTTTCTACACATAAAAATTATATTCACTTCATATACTGATCATTCTACATGAAATATTTACTTCTCTTATCTCTTATCTTGTAGCACTATCTATAACATGAGTATTGGAGATAAACAGAACATCTTTCAATCTTAATGAAAATGCTTTTAGTACTTCTTTATTTAAAATGCTTACTATTATTTGTAGGAAATAAACTTCAACCTGTTTAAAAGATTCATTCTATTAATTGGAGCTTTAAAAAATGAGGAATGGCTAGTGGAACTTTTTGACATCACTATGATCATTTTTTTCTTCCTTCAATATCTTAAAACATTGAATCATGATTCCTAACGCTTGAACTATTCTTGAATTGCTGGGTCAAACCCTACTTGGTTATATTGGTCCTTAAATATATTGCTAGATTTGATTTGCTAATTTTTTTGAAATTTTATTTCCTATACTTCTAAATGAAAGGAATCTATAGTTGTTTTGCATTAAAAAAATAGGTTATAGTATCAGGCTTATTATAGATTCATAAAATGAGCCAGGAGCTTTCCATCTTTTTCAATTCTCAATCCTTTAAATAGCCTAGGAGTTGTCTATTCCTTGATAATTTAGAATTCACATGTAAAATATTAGGCGTGGAAATACTTTTAAGATCTTGTTAGAGGTAAAACATCACATTATCATGATCCATGTGTTTGCTTTTTTTATGTTTTTAATATTATATGTTTTCTTCCTTCCTTTTGGCAGTAACTAATGGAATTCTAGTACTTACCTTCAAACTGTCAGCCTTTCTAACTGCTTGTGAAAGAAATCTTAGCAAAATAATAAAGAGAAAAATATTCTCTCTTTTTCCACAGTTGCAGAAAAACTGATTTTTTTCTGGGTCATGAGACAGTCTTTGAAAAGGTTATTTCTAGTAACAAAAACAGTGATCATGTCCTGCAAAATCATTTAACTTGTAAAACATTGATAATTCCGACTGGTGATTTTTACCTAACAATGCTTGCTTTCATGATCAAATTTATATTGATATCATTGTATTTCTACAGGGTATAAATACTTGTAATATTTCTTTGTTGGTCTGACATTCCCTTTTCCATATGCACTGTGGTGAAAATAAACTAGACCTGATAGATTCCTATTTAAACAAAGTGGTTGAGAGACAACATCATTAGACGACCAGATTTTAACTTGAGAAGTTTTTTCTATGCTATTGGTCAGTTTGATAATTTCATCTATTCTGATGCCAGTTTTGGTCGTTTATATTTTTCTATAAAGTCATCCACTTTGCTATATGTCCAAATTTAATGCCATAATGTTATATATATTTAGATAGTACATTACTAATGCTAAAGCCATTGAATCCAGATTAAACTATTAGTAAAATATTATTTTTACCTATCAAATGAGCAAAAATATTATTTTAAAGAGTCAGGAGTTACAGAGCTGGTGAAGTTTAGGAAAACAGGTATATTTATACACTGTTTAATTGGAACTTAAATTGTTATAATCTTTTGGAAAATTATATGGTAATCACTATTTATTAAAATTTTAAAAGCACTCTTTAATCTAGCCATCCCACTTCTGGGTGTTCTTCTAACCAAAGGAAATGAAGAAATACCTTAAATCATACAGAGATGTTTCTTGTACCACATTAATAATATTAAATAACTGGAAACAACCGGAATGGCCTTCAACCAGAAAGTGTTTGATTTGAATAAATAATTATAAAATATGTTCAACTATGAAGTACTATGCAATTATTTAAAAAATCAGATCAATATATTAAATACTGACTTGGAAAGATGTCCATAGTATCAAGATAAGTAAAAAGAAAAGGAATTTACATTACGTACTATGGTCCTATTTTGGGAAATGAAAGTAAAAACAAAAACAGAAAAAAAGAAAGAATATCACTTATATAAGTTTATGTAACCAAAAGCAAAAGTGCAAAGAATGCAAGGGTAAATGTCAAATTGCAAACAGTGGTTACACTGGAGGTGGTGCCACCATATGGGGAAGGGGAGACTTTAGCTTTACTTTCAGCACTTCTGTATACTTGAATTGTTATGCCATCTTTCTAAAAATTCAAATAGCTGAAACAAACCTGTTTTCCATACTCACAATATTAAAAAAAAAAAAAAGGGAAAGTTTCTTGGCACCCTGTGAAATGACCTTCATGAACGGATAGGAATCGAATGTAAGAATCACTATAAGCAATGATAATGGCTGGAGAAGATGGGAAGAATTCAGGCTGCCTTTAACAGCTCCAATAACAGACTCTCATGATTTCTTACAATGATCAAATAGCAAAGGAAGAAACTCAGAACTGTTATTTTTGGGTTATAAAATTCAAAAATATATCACAGAATGACACGGTTTAGAAGCCTGTTAAAATTACTGTTGACTGCAACTATCCAGGATATTGAATGAAATTTCATATTATATATGAACTTATCTCCATATCAAGATAGTCCCTTTCAGAAGAGATAATACTTAAAATAATATTGGTTCGAGATAGCAAATATATCCCGAAGTAAAAAGAACAGGAGATAATACATTTCTTCCTAAAAAGGGTTTTTATTTCCATTAAATTTTATAATAAAATTACAAGGCTAATAAGATAAAAAAGAAACACTTCCTAACAGCAAAAACTTAGCAAACCAGGCAAATTTTACAACTGGAAAAAGAAAATTTTCTATATAAAACCAGTTAAACATAGTTAAGGTTTTATTATCTAGACATTTAGCATACACTCCATACGGCAAAGTCTCAGCTTTATCAACTAATGGCTTATTTATTCAAAGAGGCTGATCCAAGAATTAAAATTAAAATGAGACTGTTTGTCTAAAGTTACATGCTTGTAGGACTTTGTTGCCCCCAAAGTGCCTTTATTACATGTACCTTCATTATCTGCAAAGCACTGCAGGAGACTCAATCATTGGAGCTCAAGTGGCAGGTTTTGCATCAATAAAACCACTAGGGCAGCTAATTTTAGAGCTACAATGAAATTGTTGGAAATACCCCTGGGTACATTACTTCAGCACATTAATGAGGCTGCTCACAAAGAGAGTTTATTACAATAAGAGATAGATGTTTATTAGATCAGTAATACGATTACAGAATGTGCTATATGGGAAAGACCTCTGGGAGCTGTAAGCAGCATAATTTTGCAGGCATTAAGTAAAACCAAAGAGCCAAACATCATTATCAAAACTGCTAACTTTACTGTATCAGTTATGGGTAAACACCCACTTTACTAAATATCCACATTATTACCCTGCTTCAAAAAAATGAGGTATGAAAATCATGATTTCCGAGCTTTCATGAAATCAACAGGCATTTTCCTGGGTGGCAAAAATGAAACAAAAACTCTAGATATTTACTCTTCTTCTTAAACATGGCTCACTTCTAAAGGTACCTGGGGACTATTGCCATGATGTGTGTTTCACCACACATTACCGTACTACTGTGTAATAAAGATAATACCACTATCGATAACAATTCAACAAACACATAACAGCAAACACTATGTGGGCATGTACCATGTGCCAAATGCTAAGTGTCCTTCATGTATTCTTAACCAATCTCCTCAACAGCCCTGTTATAACTCTCTCCTTTGTGTAACTGGAAACTGAGGCTTATTCAATTGGCCATGTTCATTCATCTGGTAACCTGTGAAGCCAGCTCAAACACATTTAAAAGAATAGCTGTTGAGGGGTGACCCAGGAATCACAATGCCACTGTAACTTGCCATAAGGCCTCACATAGAATATCAAATGAACTACATGACATTGTTTTGGCTTTGCCTTTTAAATATGTAACCACTTCTTTGCTGCTGCTCTCTGTAAATGCACACCTCCATGCAATTATTCCTGCTGACTCCAAGGCCACAGGAGAGTTTCTGCACTTGAAGAATCTAACTTACATTTTAGAGGGTCAAGATAATAAAGGCCACAATTGACAAGTTAAAATGAGGGTGGGCCACGGTGGCTCAGCAGGCAAGAATGCTTGCCTGCCATGCCAGAGGAACTGGGTTCAATTCCCGGTGCCTGCCCATGCAAAAAAAAGAAAAAAGAAATCATTATGACCTTGAAATAAAGACCAAAAAAAAATAGAGGCATGAAAGTTATCTGTCCTCTACCAACAGGTCAACTCTAAATGGAGTTTCTTCCACCACCCCAAAGGAAACAATGTAATGTCTTAAATTTGAGTGTTTCTTTCTGAAGAAACAATGGAGAAGAGGTGTCTTTCCACAGGGGAAGCCAATCCTGAAAATGCTTTAATTTCTGGAGGATCAAATAATGTGAAAACAAGGATCTTCTGAGTAATGCTTAGGAAATATAGCAGAATAGCTCTCCCATCTATTAGCCACCACTCATCCCAATTTCTATGGTATAAGAGGATCAGTATGGTCTCATCCTCTTTTATTGAGCTTTATTAGAAACTAGAAACACATTGACTTGAGTAAACGAGATGATATTTTTATACGATATGCTTTGCTATTATCTCCTTGGGCATACCCCATATTCTGAATTATGTAATAATTATGATGTAAAAGATAAACAGGACCAAGGGAATAAAACTGTAATCGTACTTGATGTTTGAAGTTTTGTACAAATATATCATCATTAGATGTCCACCTTACACGATATGCTAAAACAATCCTGAGCAGATTAAATATTTAAATGTTAAAAAATAAAACCATGAAAGTGCTGAAAGAAAATATGGGTAAATATATTTATAATCCGGGAATGGGGCAGACCTTTTTAAAGCCAGCTTTTAAGGCTTTTTATAAAAATAAAAAGTCATAGAAGATGAAATTGTTAAATTTGACTATAGAATATAATCTCCCTTTAGAGCAAAAAAAAAAAAAAATCATTAAAAGTAAAATGTACAAAGAGAAAATGGTAAATTATATTTGTTGTGACCAAGGAATGAGGTTCTTAATATTACAAGGAGCTCTTACAAATCAATAGAAAAGAATAAATAACTAAGCAGAAGAAAATGGGTAAAGGTAATATTCAAGCTATTTCTCAGAAAAGACAAATAAATGGCCAACTCACATAAAAAATGCTTAATTTCATTCATAATGAAATAAATTAAAAACAGCAAAGACATACAAAGTCTCATGTTTCAGAATAGCAAAATGATACTATTTAATAAAACATTATCTACAAGGCTGTGGGCGAAATAGGTACTCTTTCTTGGTGAGAATTAAACTGGTCCCCATCTTTTGGGGAGGCACATTGTCAAAATATATGAAAATTAAAAATTCACAACATTTTTAGCTATCAATTCCTAGCTATTTCTAGGAATTTGTCTTATGAATATATGTTTGTACAAGTAAACATCTATCTACAAGAAATTTCAGGGCAGTTCTATTTGTCAGAGAAAGCATCCCGTGTCTCAGACACTTGCACCTAGAAATTTAAAAGGTCCATTTAATATTAGGGGCTAACTAATCTGATTATGATATATTCACATAGTGATAGAATTATCAAAAAGTTATATTTATTTGTGCTAATATGTAAATTTTGCTAAAATATATAGGAAAGGGAGAAAAAGCAAGTTACAGAATTGTATTCTCTGATTCCATTTGTGTAAAAAGGGGGCATGCGTATGCACATTTATATACATATATCTTTTTATACACACACACACACACACATATATACATATACCTGTAAAGCTTTATTTCTTCCTATGGGTCTAGGCCAGGAGAAGAAGAACCTCACTTTTCATGTTTTAACTTTTCTGAAGAGTCTGGCATTTTTACTGTGTATATATAACTTTTATAATTAAAAAAAAGATAGCATATAGAATCTGTTAGCTAAAAACTGAAAATATTTAGAGAAAAAAGGAAAATACTGTAAATCATGTAGGTTCATTAAAACTCAGAAGGAAGCTCATCTGTCTGTACTTGATGGCAACTGACAGGAATTTTTAATTTGCATGTTACAGTACCATATATGTGCAGTCCCAGCATGGAAATAAGTTATTTTATTTTGTTATTGTTCTATATTTGATATTTGCCCAGTGTTGATGGTCAGCATGTTTTAGTTTGAATTGATCTTTTTTTTTGGGGGGGGGGGGTGAGGTGTGCATGATCTGGGAATCGAACCCAGGCTTCCCACATGAAAGGTGAGCATTCTACCACCAAACCACCTGCGCACCCGGGTTGAACTGATTTTTAAACAATAACCTACAGGAAAAAAGGAGTTGGTTCTTAAATACTCAATTTATTTTTCTCTCAGTGATAAATTAAGGGAAACTGATCACTGCTTTAAACACTGGATTTTCTACATTGGCAGTGTTTCTGCATGATGGATTTTTTAATTATCTAGGCCTCCATTTTCCAAACAGCTTGGAGATTTCATTACAAGAAACGTGAGTTTCCTATTTTTGCCTCAAGTGTATCTTTAATTATGAGCTCAACCATAATTATAAAAAAGTTATGGGTTAAAAATTTTCCCCTTAATTCACACTGACAAAAGAGAAAGGCGGAAATAGCTTAACTGAGGAAATTTGTTTCTCTGTAAAATGGGTGGCTGTCTGCCGCCTCTGAAAGCTTGTTGTCCAACAGGCCTGCCATACCTCAGGTGGTTCCTGATGACAGAATGACCTCAGTAAAAGGGACCCCACATTCCAAGTCTTTAGTGATGTCTCCTGTTTGTGCAGATAGCCCACTCCCAAGACAGAAAGAGACTGGTAACCAAACTACTCATGGTCATAGGCCATCCACTCAAAATGAAAATAAAAGTAAGCGTGAAAAACTCTAATTGTTTATCACAGGATACACATATATGCTAATGACCCAATTAGGATTCACCATTTCCTGCCTACTGGCCAATGATTGGACCAGAAGATCTCTGTTGGCCCCTTCAAGGCTCATCATTTTAAAATTCTCTCAAGAGATAAGGGGGAAATACTTAGTATTGGTTTGAAATGGTATAGCACTTAAAGTACTAAGCAAGAATATTCTTAAGGAAGCTAGTTCCATATCAATACCTATTTCCAGGAAATATGCTAATGAGGTCAAGCCAATTAAGACTGATCAACCTGCTCTACTAGGTCACGTAGGCATGGCCCCAAACAACTCAAAAAATAAGTAAATAAATTTCTACAGGAGAAGAAATAGCAACTCTGAACTGAATAGGAATACAATCACTTTTTGGCTCAACTGACAATTTCATAGAAGGAAAATGGACAAAACTACATGTAGCTAGCTTCCTTAAGAATATTCTTGCTTAGTACTTTAAGTGCTATACCATTTCAAACCAATACTAAGTATTTCCCCCTTATCTCTTGAGAGAATTTTAAAATGATGAGGCTTGAAGGGGCCAACAGAGATCTTCTGGTCCAATCATTGGCCAGTAGGCAGGAAATGGTGATATTAAGTTCCTGGTGAATCCAAATGAACCAGATGATAAAGGTGCCTTTACATACTAACTGTATCAATCAGCTGTACTGGCTCATTGGATACAAATACATTAGAGGCCACCTGGACAAACTGGCCTGATCATTTGGAAAGGGTGACCAGGTGGCTCCTCTTTTTGATGGTCATTACAAAGCAGACCCAGAAGCTGCTGCTACTGTTGAAAACCAAGGCCCCAGTGTCATCTGCAGCTGAGCAGCACAGCTAGTTCCACCAGGAAGGGTCTCAAGAATTAAGAATACCAAACATCACAAGTAACGTAGATCAAAAACATCTCTTCTGCTTTCCTTCTAAAAGAAATTACTGTTCTTTTATGGATGTACCACCAGGAGCCAAGGTATAGAAATGAGCGAGTTTGAAAGTAGAAAAGCAACATTTTTAAGTTCAACATAAAGTTTTATGTTCTGCTGAGTCATACCTAGTTGCTTACTTTGGAGGCAAAAAATAAAATAATAGCACTATCGAGCCAATTTATTGCCAAAGGAAAATCCAACAAACTGCTGTTGGTCTCCATTCCACAGAGCAGTATGCTCTGCAGAATTAAAGACAAATTCTGTTGATAACAGGCTATTGTGAGAAACTCAGCAGTGCAGAGCTGGCAAATATTTATGAAGACTTCCCACTGCACTGGCCACTGCCAGTGAGAGTAGAAGGGATGTGTGTTTCTGAATCATCCAAGAAGCTTGGAATTACCTATCAAATTTGACTTTGGGATTTCGTTTCCTAAGTTTAGAGAAAAATTTACTGTTCACTTAGAAATGATAAGGTAAATTGGGAAAAATTTCCAAAATTCTGAAGTTTAAATTTTAACCCAGATACTTTTCTTCTCAATCTGATGAGGAGAATACCAGGCCACTGGGGATGGAAAGAGCTGGTAGTGAGCTGCCACCCGGCTTTGCTTTCTTGCTTTGCACCCAATATTCTGGTCAGAGCAAGAAGGCACCTTTGTCCCTACTAATACAGGTGACTGGGCAGGGTGAGACATGCCTCTGAGAGCAGCTTTTGGCTACCTGATACAAATAAAACATCCCTGTACCACCTCACAAACATTAAACCTTTCTGTTTTATTATCCACACCCCAAATCAAAATAGGAATGGCATCACTGATTTCATGCCAGAAATGCAGGCACATTAGCGTGTTGACTCTCCCAAAGAGGTGGCCCAAGGTTAAGATGTTCATTTTCTAATTTAATTAAAGGAATTTCAAGTGGCATCAGGCAGATGGAATGACTTTTTTTTTTTAATATGGGCAGGCACCAGGAATCGAACCCGATCTCTAGCATGGCAGGAGGAATGACTTTTTGAAAAGGTGTGAAGGATTTTATTTATTTCTGACAACCTTTGGTCCTGTTAGAGCATCTGGAAGTAAGATCCTAAAGCACTAGTAAGGGGATTACAGAAAACCATGCGCAATGAAAAGCAGGGACTGCCTCTGTGTATGCGTCCAGCAGGATATATATTAATTATACAATAAATTTAAAATGCATATTTATATTTGTACATATAAAATGTTCAGTACATGCATTTGTTTTCTAATACATTTTTAAAAAGTAACATCATATTGTAATTAATATATGTTCTGATGCTTCATCTAACCTTATGTTAAAAATATTCCCATACATTGCTAAACATGCTTGGGAAGTATATTTAATAATATCAAAAATAATGCTGTGAAAAATATCTGTGCACACAATTCATTCTGTACTTCTGATTATTTCCTTTACATGCATTTTTACTAGTAGAATAACTACATTGAAGAGAGTAAATAAATATCTTTAGGCCTTTGATATATACCAGTTTATACTTGAATTTACCAATTTTTATTCCCACAATTAGCTTCCAACTTTGAAGAATGAATAAGTAAAAAGTTGTATTTCATTTCTTTTACCTGACTCTCTTTTAAGAATGAACTTAAATGTGATTTATAAAATTACCATCGGCATCTGTATTTTTGCTTTTGTGCATTTACGGATCAAGTTCTCTGCCCAATTTTCTCTTGGGGCATCTGTTTCTTTCTTTATGAGTTATATGATCTCTTTATATGCATCACCTGCTTAGAGATATTATGCCTCCTAAATGAATTTGTTAGAAAGAAGCTCTAAAACTCCAAAAATCATGGGTTATTACCTTCCTGTTTATTTCTTATATGATAAATGAGATGTACATAAATGAAATCATGAGAGCTGCTCAGTACTCATTGGCCCAGGTCCCCACACTCAGCACCCAGAGGGGCAAGGCAGTGACTGTAGCTCCACAGCATCACTGAGGGAAGTTACAGCTTCAGACACAGAAAAACCCATAAATGGAAGAATAATCCCTCCCCATGCCACAGTAAGCAATCCACAAAGGAAGAAAAGATCAGCCACGTGGAATTGCAATGTTGAAGGTTTTCTCCCGACTGGGGGGGAGGGATGGCAACAACTTCCAGTGGTGCCTCACACAGGTCAAGGGAGCCATCGATGAAGACATGGCCAAAGGGAATTATTGACATACCAGATGCAAAAGGAGATCGTCAATGCAAAATCTAACCAAATACAAAACCCTAGTCGAGTAGAGGAGATGAACTCTCAAAATAATCTTATTAAGATGATCAAAGGCCCTGAACACAACAGAAAATCATAAAACAGAGAGAGATTCAGTGAGACATGATCCAGCTAAATGACCAAATCAAACCAATGGACCATATCAAAGAGGACACAGAATTTGGAACAACTAATTAAGGCTGTTCATAATGACATAAAGGATAGCAAGAAGATATTGTAAGAGCATAAAGAAGAATCTGAAAGAATAAACAGAGAAAGAGCAGATCTTACAGAGATGAAAGATTCTATAGATCAAATCAGAAATACACTATAGAAACATGACACCAGACCCATGAAGTGGAAGAAAGAAAAAGTAAAGCAGAAGGTAGGATAATTTTGTGAACTTAAGTGCACAAAAGAACAAGTGACAAGAAAGATGGAATAAATGGCAATGGATTTCAGGGAAATGATGGATAATGAGAAGCACACAAATATAAGAATGATTGGTGTCCCAGAAGGAAAACAGAAAAGGGCTAGGAAGGTTAGCTGAAGAAACATGCAGGAAAACTTTCCAACCCTTACAAAAGACATAAATATGTAAATCAAAGAAGCCAAATGAACCCCAAATAGAATAAATCCAAACAGGCCTACTCCATGACACATACTAATTAGACTGTCAAATGTTGAAGAGAACTAGAAAGTTTTGAAAGCAGCAAGAGAAAAGCAATTCACTACATTCAAGGTAAATGACATAAGACTGAGTTCAGACTAATCAACAAGCATCATGGAGGCAAGAAGGCAGTGGTATGATATATTAAAGATTCTGAATGAGAAAGACCTCCAGCCAAGAATTCTTTATAAAGCCAGGTTGTTCTTCAAAATTGAGAGAGAGATTAAAATCTTCTCAGACAAGCAAAAGCTGAGAGAATCTGACAACAAGATATATACCCTACAAGAAAACTAAAGGGAGTCCTGTCAGCTGAAAAAAAAAAAGACAGGAAAGGGAGGTTTAGAGGAGGGCACAGAATTGAAGGGTACCAGTAAGGGTAATTTAAAGGATAAAAAGAGAGGGAAAAGAATATGTTTTAGATCTGAAAAATAAAAACTAAAGGATAAGATGGTAGATTCAAGATCTGTTTAGTTAACAGACTAAACTCACAAATCAAATGACAAAGACTGGCAGAATGGATTTAAAAACATGATCCATCTATGTGTTGTTTACGAGAGAGGCATCTTAGTGCCAAGGATACAAAAAATTAAAGAAAAATAAGTATAGAAAAAGATGTTCTATGCAAGATGTAAGCAAAAGAAAGCAGGAATAGCTATACTAATATCAGATAAAATAGGCTTTAAATCATAAGAGACAAAGAAGGACACTACATATTAATAAAAAGGATAATTCACCAAGAAGAAATTATAATCATAATGTTTCTACTCCCAATCAAGGAACTCCAAAGTACATGAAGCAAACACATGAGCAAAACAGAAGAGAGCTATAAACGTTCCAACAATAACAGTGGGAGACTTCAATACACCACTTTCTAGTATAGCTAGAACCACTAGACAGAATATCAACAAGGAAATAGAGAACTTACACAATTTGATAAATGAATTAGACCTAACAGACATACATAGGTTGTTACACACTAAAAACACCAGGATACACATTCTTCTCTCATACCCTTGGAACACTCTCTAGGATAGACCATATGCTGGGACACAAAACAGGTCTTGACAAATTTAGTAAGATTGAAATTATCCAAAGAACTTTCTCTGACCACAACAAAATGAAGCTGGAAATTAATAACCACCAAAGACTCAATAACTTCACAAAAATATGGAAATTAAATAATACACTCTTAAGTATTTAGTGAGACAAAGAAGAAATTGCTAGAGAAATTGGTAAATAACTGGAGAAGAATGAAAATGAGAATATAACATATCAGGACTTAAGGGATGCAGCAAAGGCAATGCTGAGAGGGAAATTTATTGCCCTAAATGCCTATATTAAAACACAAGAACAAGCAAAAATCGAGAACTTAACTCCTCCTGGAGAAATTACAGAAAGAACAACAAACTAACCCCAAAGCAAACAGACAAGAAGAAATAACAAATATTAAATCAGAAATAAATGAACTAGAGAAAAACTACAAAAAAAACCTAACAGCAATAGAATGAATCAACATAACAAAGTTGTTTCGTTGAGAAAATAAAAAAACTGATGGACCACTAGCTAGGCTGACAGGAGATAAAGAGAGAGGATGCAAATAAACAAAAGGGGGGCCATTGCTATGGATCCTGAAGAAATTTTAAAAATCATAAGAGGATACTATGAACAACTATATATCAAACAACTAGACAACTTAGATGAAATGGACAAATTCCTAGAAACACACGAACTCCCCATACTGACTTGAGAAGAAATAGAAGCTCTCAACATACCAATTAAAATTTAAGAGAATAAGTTTTCAAAAACCTCCAAAGAAAAGCCCAGGACCAGATGGCTTCAAAGGGGAATTTTATCAAACATTCCCAAAAGAATTAATACCAATCCAGCACAAAATCTTTCAAAAAAACTTAGGAAAAAGGAATGCTACCTAACCCATTTTATGAAGCTAACATCACTCTCATAACCAGGTAAAGATGCTATAAAAAAGGAAAACTACAGACCAATCTCCCTAATAAACATAAATGCAAAAACTAACAACAAGTACTAGCAAACTGAAGTGAAAAACACAACAAAAGAATTATACATCACAACCAAGTTGGGTTCATACCAGGAAAGCAACAGTAGTTCAATACAAGAAAATCAATCAATGTAATCCAGAACATTAACAAATCAAAAGGGAACAATCACTGATAATATCTATTGATCTTAAAAAGGCATTCAACAAAATTCAGTATCCTTTCCTGATAAAAACACTTCAAAAGGTAGGACTCAAAGGAAACTTCCTCATATATGAAAAACCTACAGCCAGCATCTTACTTAATGGTGAGAGATTGAAAGCATTCCCCCTAAGATTGGAAACGATACAAGGATACCCATTGTCACTACTAGTATTCAACATTGTACTAGAATTCCTGGCTAGAGTGATCAGAGAGAAATAGAAATAAAAGGTATCCAGATTGGAAAGGAAGAAGTTAAACTTTCATTATTTGAGACAACATGATCCTATATTTGGAGAATCTTGAGAAATCAACAATAAAGTTACTTGAGCTAATAAGAGCTAATAAATCCAGCAGAGTGGTGGGATATAAGATTAATGTACAGAAATAAGTAATGCTTCAATACACAAGTAATGACTTAACAGGGGGTAAATAATAGGGGGCAGGGACAAGAGATTAGGGGAACTTTTGATTTGATATTTAGAGTGGCTATTTTTATCAGTTCTTTAACCCATAAAAATGGTCTGAAATTGAAAGTGCTACTGATGGTACAACCAAGAGAGGACACTGTGAGATATGGTTTGTGTTTTAGTTTGTTAATGCTGCTAGAAATGCAATATATCAGAAATGGGTTGGCTTTTATAAAGGGAATTTATTAAGTTACAAGTTTACAATTCTAAAACCATAAAAATATCCAAATTAAGGTATCCAGAGAAAGATACCTTGACTCAAGAAAGGGCTGATGACGTTTGGGGCTTCTCAGTCAGCTGGGAAGGCACATGGTGACTGCTAGCTTTCTCTTCAGGCTTCTCATTTCAAATGGCTTCCCTGGGGGCATTTTCTTTCTGCATCTCCAAATATCTCTGTCAGCTCTGAAGCTTTTTCCAAAATGGTTCCCTCTTAAAGGACTCCAATAAGTGATCCAATATAAATGGATAGAGACACATCTCCATGGAAACCACCTACGCTAGTCTGAAAGTATTATGTACTCTAGAAAAGCCATGTTTTAATCCTGATCCAATCTTGTGGGAGCAACTGCTTCTTTTAATCCTGATTTAATATTGTAGGTTGGAAACATTTGATTAGATTATCTCCATAGAGACATGACATGCCCAATTGTAGGTGTGACCTTTTGATTAGGATAGAGATGTGATTCCACCATTCCAGGTGAGTCTTGTTTAGTTCACTAGAATCAATTAGGAAGAAACATTTTGGAGAGAGACAGAAATGACAGAAGTCTCAGATGTGACAGAGCACATGTAGATGCTTGGAGAACAGTTGCCTCAGAGAAAAGACACTGATGTTTGGAGATGCTTGGAGCCCAGCAGATGTCACCATGAGATGTCAAGCAAGTCAGAACTTGGGGTGAGCCAAGGCAGGCCAAGAGATGAAAGCCAGCCTCAGAGAAGCAAAGTGAGGAACCCCCACAGGAACAGAGGCTGAAAGTAACAGAGCCCAGGAGCAAGGTACCAGCAGATGCCAGCCACATAACTTCCCAGTTGACAGAGGTGCTCTTGACCCATCGGCCTGTCTTGAGTGCAGGTAATCTCATGTTGGTGCCTTAATTTGGACACTTTCACTTCCTTAGAACTGTAAACTTGTAATTTATTAAATTCCCTTCTTTAAAAGCCATACCAGTTCTGGTATATCGCATTTTGGCAGCTTGCAAACTAACACAGTACCTAATAAAAAAAATCCCATCCCCACTGGGTGGGTCACATCTCCATGGAAAAAACTTAACCAGAAAGATCCCCCCCCAATGATACTGGATCAGGATTAAAGGAGATGGCTTTCCTAGGGTACACAAAAGTTTCAAACTGGCAAAGTTTGTTTATTTTGTACATTATGAATGACAATCAGTGGATGGAGAGGGCCAAAGGGCACAATGTCTGAGAAGCCGAAAGGTAAACTGTGACATATTTATATTCTGGAATACTGTGCAGCTACAAAGAAGAATGATGTTGTGAGGCATGCAATGAACTGAATGAACCTTGGGGACAATGTGTGTGCAATATAAGCCAGAAATAAAAGAATAATTATGCTATGGTCTCTTTCAGGAAATACCTGTTAAGAAAACTGGAGCCTAGATTGTAAGCTCTTACAGCCGCCACACTTAGTTTAAAGTTGTATTTTTTTAGACTCTGAGACACTGAACTATGTGTGTATAAGATGGTATGGCCATGAAACTTTGAGTACCTCTCTGACACCTAAGACTCAGAGCTGGAGTTCTTTAGCTCTGAAAGTCAGCATTCCTACATACAGTAACAGTTGAAGTAACTGAAAAAGGGATCAGGCTTCAATTAGAGATAAAAATGAAGCCAATCTGGCTGAGACTAAGGTTAATTAGAACACAGGATAAAAAATGATGGTGTATATACTCTAGATTTTCAACTACTATATGGGACCAAAGGCAGAGAGTTTTATTGTATATAGAACCTAAGTTTTCTGTAATACACAATCTAAATCAACCTGTCTGGATAGCTCATTTAAACAACTTAAACACATGGAGACTAGAAAGTGAGCAAGACCTTGTAATTCTGCACAGCTTAATGTAAATACCTGGATACATCTCAGACTATGGAGGGCTGATCATTTTAAAGTATTGGTAGAGTACCCTGAAGAACTGAAGTAAAAAATATGGAACCTCTGGTATCCTCTCAAACATTGGGGACTCCCAAGAAAAGAGGCTAAGCCCTTGATTTTGAGGGCTGCCCTTATGAAACTTATTTTTATAGTGGAGAAGCTAAGACTATCTCTTATGAGGCTTAAGAGTTGTTCTAGGAAACCTCTTTTGTTGCTTGGATAAAAGCTCTCTCTCTTTCTCTAAGCCTAATACTTCAAGGAAAATCATTACCCTGTCCCCTACATGGGACATGGCATTCAGAAGGGAAAAACTCCTTGACAATGTGGGGCATGACTCACAGGGATGAGTCTGTCTCTGGCACCAAGGGGATCAACAATGTTTTCTTGACCAAAAGGAGGAAAAGAAATGTAACAAAACAAGTCATCAGTTGCTAACAGAGTTCAAATAGTTAAGAGTTCAACTAGACAGAGGCTACTCTTATGAAAGCCTCAGTTAGATATTACTAAATTACCTTGGTTTGCCAAACCCCAACTAATATCATTCCTGTTCATTCTTTGAACACCTAGAGTTCTAACTATGAAAGTTTCATGCACTAAATTTACTTTGTCGAAGTCTATAACTTCTAGGGGGTTCCTAAGTCAGGCAAATTCTGAAACTCAGAAGGACCGACCTCTCCAAAACCATCAACTAATTACATCCCCCTATCCTTTATTGTCAGCACCCCTTCTCAACATGAAAAAGTTAGAAGGGGCATTCCCCAAAGATCCCTATAGATTTGGAGAAGGATCAAAAGAGGAGGAGTTATAACAAAGAAAATAGGATTTAACAAATGAGTATGACTGCTGAATAACTATACTGATACTTCTTTTAGCCTCAAGTGTTTTGGAACAGCTAGAGGAAAAATCTAAAATAGTGGATGATAACCTACAACAAATGCTGAAATCTGTTCTTTAACTACAAGTTGAAGTATACTTTGAAAATTATTGATTTTTTTCTTTTTTTGTATATATGTTGTATTTCACAAAAAAAATGATTAAAAAAATGAAATCATGTTGAAATTATGCTGTGTTTTTACCTGGCTTTACTGAGTAACACTTATATCTGATTATAAGAGCCAAAGTAATAACACTCAATTTCTTCCTTGATGCACATAAAAACGTGAACATTGATCATGTAAAAATATTATCCTCTTCTAAAAAAAATCAAGGCAAGTATACTGGAACAGGAAATAAAGTAAACCCTAAAAAAAGCTTTGAATTAACTAGATTTTGCCTTTGGCATGACCCCCATTTTATAGTTCCACATTCAACTCTTTTATCCCTCTTACTCTCCTACCTTCTTTCTCCTATCCGTCTCTTCCACTGCCCCAGGCTTGTTTTGTTAGCAAAATTAGTTCATATTAAAGCAATACTATTTGAAAGAGGTCTTGAGCACAGGACATTGAGAATGTTGGAATTTGGGTCATCAATGGAGGACAGTGAATTTCTGGAAGAGTTGCTCCCTGGCACCTCTCACATTCCACCAAATAAATGAAGATATACCTACTGGATTTATAGCAAGGCAGCCTTGGCTAAGAATAGATGTTAATAACAAAATGCTACTTAAAATATATATATTGCTATGTTATAACCACATCAATCCAAAAACATAGGAAGTACTGAGAGAAACAGAGCTGCAATTCTGGGACCTTCCTTACCTAAAGCTATACAAATCAATGATTGACTGTCAGAGCCCTGGGAAATCTTCTGTTATAAAAGGGTAAGGAAGCTACAGCATCTATTTTGAGTGCTTAGAGGCTTTTATGCTCAACCCTGCTGCTGGGATGGTAGGCTGGGTTTCCATATACTGCAATTAGGACAAGTAAAAACACAGGAGTCCCTGGGCTATGCTATCTGCCCTTTTGTATCCTTTCTTGTCAATCAAAGGCAGGGTATGGGTTGCTTGGGGAATATAGGCTGCCCAGTGAAGGTCAGGGCAAAACCCAGCAAGTAGAGGTCAACACTAAAGAGGAATCCAGGTGATGTGATTTAAAAAAATTTTTTAGGCTATCACCACTACCATCTCCAAGGAGGAACCAGCTCAGCCAGGGCAGGACAACTGGGGTACAGACCAACTGATTGGATAGATTTGTACTTGAATCTTTGTCTTAAGAGACTAGTCTCTTTTCAGTCACACTAAGGAAAGCCAGAAAACATACTACATTTGTTAATGCTCTTTGCTACACAAATCACTACTCAATATCTGCCCTCAAAGTGAAGCAAATAGATATGGATCCTGCCTTCCTAGGGCTTACAGTCTAGTGGGAGAGACAGAGAAATAGACAGGCTATTTATTCCCATGTACAAGTGTTAGAACTGAGGAGACCACAGGAGTTGAGGCGAGGGTGAGCCTAATGCAGTGTTGGTGGGTTTTTAAGGGGCTTCCTCAAATAAGAGATTTCTCAGCCAAGACCTGAAGGCTGAAGAAGACTGAGCTAAGTAAAATGGGAAAACATGTTTCAGGTAGAGGCAAGAGAAATTATGGCTAAAAACAGTTGCAAGAAGAGAAGGTGGCCTTCATGATAATAGTGCCAGCGGGAACAGGGAGAAAATGACAGTTTGTAATGTGTTTAGGTGGTAGAATTGCCAAGGCTTGAAGAATGGGGTAGGATGGCAAAGGAGAAGAGGAGGTAAAGGACAATGCCTCCATTTTTGGCCTAGTCACTTGAGTGCAGGTTAGTTTCAGTTACTGACCAACAGAATACAAGAAGAGGAAAAGCTCTGAGGAGTGATTATGAGTTTAGTTTTAACTGCTGAATCTGAAGTGTTTTTAGTACATCCAGTGGAAATGTCCAGCAGGCAGACAGGCAGTGGTAATTAGAAAAAGGCATCACTACTAAATGCGGAAGTGACTCCATAGAGGGGCTGATTAACACAGAACTAAGATGCCCAATATCTTGGGGGTTTGACTTGCAAATGGACTGCTTACTCTGTGGTCCATGACCATAAACCTGACCTGTACTCCATGGCACTAGCAGTGAAGGCAGGAGGCAAGGGAAAGAAGAGCCAAGTTCAAATCCATCACCATTTAAAGAGAAAAATTCTGCTCAGTTATTCCTTGAAAGGAAGAAATTAGAAGAGGAAAACCAGACATTGATTTTTCCGATACGATGGAGTCCATAATTCATTTTTTAAATTGGCACAGTGATTTCAGGAACATGAATTGATAAATGTCATGTTGAAATAAGCTAAAATGTTGTTAGGCATTAATAACTTGTTCAGAGGATGCCTCAGTCCTCTAATCATCTACTATAACAAATGTTTGCATTTTGATGCTAGGTAACGACTGGGATTCTAAACAGATTGCAGAGGGACATCTTTTTTAATAGCCAAGAAAAGCAGACATGGTTAATATGAAATAAATCAATCAATATAAACCAGTCTAAATACTGGCATCTTTGACAGAAAATAAGGAAAATTAAAAAACAAAACAAAACAAAACAAAACTCGAAATACCTCTTTTAATAGAGGGAAAAGTAGGCTGTAGCATAATTTCTTATACCAATTAATCGAGTTACAAAACTCATATACAATGTAGAACCTGACTCATCATTTTCTCTTCTCAAGATATAAAATATTTAGGTCAAACAATCTTTGCTTTATCTGTATCTTCAAGATTCACAGTCAACTATGAATATAATCTATAGGATATATAGGTTATACCATATATTAGACATTTCTTATACCATGGTTACTAACTGAAGATTCAAAGACCCCTCTGAATTGTGGGAAGCACTGTTCATATATTGCAGTCTAGGCATTTTTCTGGAGTGTAGAGAGGGTCTGGATCCTCAATAGGTCCAGCCTCAATACAGACTATATTATCCAACTGTCTTATACATACACTTCACTACGACTCTTCTACAGTGTATATCATAAATATAGGTCATAAATTATAGGTTGACAGGCTTCATACTCTCTTAAGGACAGCTATGTTTATTTTCATAGAACTAAAACTGGAAAAAACTTCAAAAGCTAACAAGCTCATTCTCCTGCCTTTAGGCGAAATGCCTCTCAAATCATCCAAGTCAGATGAAAACTGAAAGCCTGTTTATTTTTCCCTATGGGAAAGTAATTCCAGCACCTATTACATTTTTTAACAACCACTGTAAAATTTATCTTCAGATAGTATGTGCTCTCATTTAGGTCCTCAAAAGTGTTATTACTATCTTTCTTCATTTTATACATAGCTATAAATGAGTGCTATCTTTCCCAGAGAAGACATATGGCAACGTTCTTGCCACAGGTCATTTTAAAACCCAATGGCTGTGTGTGGTTATAAATGTGTATATATACAATATGTCTCACACACTTCTGGGCAATATACTAGAACCTGAGCATGGTCAAGTTAGTAACAGGAGTTCAGTGTCCCAAAGAACCAAGCAAAAACCTCTTAGTGGATGAATTATCCCAGGCTAATAACCCACCTGGAGGCTGGGGCAGCAGCACATTGAGGCACCAGGGCTCTAAAAGGGACAGGGGGAAAGGCTGCTCCGGGGAGCTCCAGGGGAAAAGCAGGAAGTCCTATCTGCATTGACCGTAGTCAAGGAAACCTGGTTCTGTGATTTTACATGCTAAATGTTCAAGATAAGAACCAAGAAGACAACCTGCAAACAGTATGTTAGACAAGAAGGGGGAGGGGAGTGTCATTGTGGAGAATCCGTAAACAAGAGTGGGAAATGTCTATAAATAAGACTCTAGACACCTGCCTGCAAAGAATCCTGCATTTAGGAGGGGTGGCACCCCAGGTAGGCTGCTCACTGAAGGCAGGAGTAACTATCACGGTCAAAAATCACAAGCTGATAAGGCTAAAAATCGAGTATAAAACAATGTGTCATGAAAGGGGCAGTTTTAGAGATAAGACATTTGAGAATTGTGAGTCTCAAAAGAAAGCAAATCAATTATGGAACATATTAGTACTGTGCCAGGCACCTTCCCATACATCATATCCTTTAATCCTCCCTGGCTCAGAGATCTTGAGTGCCTCATCCAAGAACACACAGTTTAAGCAGCAGCAGAACAAGACACCACATCTCTGATTTCTGACTCCAAGCCCAGGGCTCCTCCACCTACTCAGCAACCTCTGTCCTAGAATCATATCATATTCCAATGAAAGGATTTAGGGGCCTTAAAAGATAGTGCTGTGTATGGAAAGAGCTACATGAACCTCAGGAGAAATTTAACAGGTCAAGAAGCTGTAATACATTCCTACTAAAAGATTGAACCAAATAAAATTGCCATTTTTGTAGGTCACAAAGAGTTGAATGTGGGCAATTTCATTTGGTACAATCTAATTTAAAGGAACTAGAAAGAGAGAGAAAAAGTGTCCTTCCCAGCTCCAAATCTAGGGTTCAAGCTAGGGCCCTGTTGTAGTACATCGTATAAAACACAGGGAGAGAATGATGGAGGAAGAATATTTAAATGCAGAATCATCAAATACAAACAACTTCTATTTCACATTTTATTTTAAGCTGACCTTCTTCCCCAACACCAGAATTCCTAAAGTCAGCTTTCTGGTGGAGCCTTCCGATTTTGAAATTTGTAGATACATATTGCCGTGTTTAACAAACTTAAGGCCTATTTAACAAACATGTGCTGCTAACAATCCCATCTGCTCCAAGCCCCTGGGTCTCTGCTCTCATCTGCTTCAAAGCCTTCTAGAAGGCTTCCCTGGCAACACCTAGGCCACTCCAGGGTACAGTTAAATCTGTATTTAAAGTTTCAGCCACTGCGCCACCCCACATATTTTTTTATTAATGGCCTATTATGGCTGTTAGATTACCTGAGACAGATGCATGCTCAACAACAAATCCTGAAAGGGGCAGATTCCTCCATGAGGGTAGACAGGTTGTCTACTCCCTTCCCTCTGAGATCTAAGTTTAATCACTCAAATGCAGCAATTAAACAACATAAACAGGGCAGCTGTTACAAGCAATGTAAGCAAAACCAAGTTCATCAAAGCCACTCGGTGCTGCTGTTTCCCAGTATTTTGGAGCCATATCTTAATCATTATGTCTCCTAATTAAGTCTGCTAAGTAACTCGGTATAACTATATAAAGAAGAAAAGTAAAGTAACTCCTTGTATAGCCTTCCTAAAAGGAAACAGTTTGTGAAGTCTACAAGCAATCTTTTTTTCATTTATATGTTTGTCATTGTTCTTGGGACAAAGGCAAAAAGTAACCTCTATTTAGAACATCTAGTAATGTGTCTGGAGATGACTCTGCTTTTTAGCTAGGAAATATCTTATATTCAAAAAAATCTTCAAAACTTAAAAAAATTAGAATGGTTTTCTAATCAAACATATTTTCTTACAGCAAAGGTATTTTAAAGCATGTACTATAGTGAAGAACATGTGAGAAGGCCAAGTAGAATCATGGCAGGGAAA
Source organism: Tamandua tetradactyla (assembly GCF_023851605.1). NCBI lineage: Eukaryota > Metazoa > Chordata > Mammalia > Pilosa > Myrmecophagidae > Tamandua > Tamandua tetradactyla. The sequence continues at coordinate 45,871,255 of NC_135341.1, read as the reverse complement.
ATGTACACTTTTAGGTCAGACTCCTGACTTCGCTATTCTGAATTTTTAATCTTTGTAAGCTTCAGGGTGCTTGTCTATAAGAGGAGAATGTGCCAGGCACAGTCCACTTAAACCCTACAGTAACCTCCTGATCAGTGATTATTATCAGCCCCATTTGACAGGTAAGAAAACTGTGGCATGGAAAAACTGACCCACCCAAGGTCACACAGCTAGCTAAGTAGCAGAGCTGGTTTGAGCCATGACCCTTATTTAATCTCTATCCAATACTGCCTCTCATCTGTCCTTTTTTTTTTTTTTAATTTCAAATATAAAATACTTTATTCCCTGATGCAAGACTCATCTCTTACATATCAGGATGGTATACTGTGGCTGGTCACCTGTTCTTGAACTACCTTCTCCTAGTGGAGACACCCATCTCTTGTATCTTTCTCTCTCTTTTTTTTTTTTTACATGGGCAGGCACTGGGAATCAAATCTGGGTCCTCTGGCATGGCAAGTGAGCATTCTTGCCTGCTGAGCCACCGTGGCCCGCCCTATCTTTCTCTTTTGAGAGGAGGTATTCTTCACTGAGGCTCTATCCAGAATTCAAGTCAGAATCTTATTATTGTGCTACAGTCAGATAGTATTGTGCTATCCATTTCTGAATTTTTACAATCAGTCCTTTGTATAATCTGTATCCCTTCAGCTCTAGTTATCCAATCTCTACCCTATTTCAAGCTCCTGATGACCTCTGCTCCTAACTGAAATTCTCCAAGTTCATTCATCAATGTCAGTTCATATCAGTGAGACCATATAGTATTTGTCCTTTTGTTTCCAGCTAATCTCACTCAGCATAATGTCCTCAAGGTCCATCCACACTGTTACATGCTTCATGACTTTATTCTGTCTTACAGCTGCGTAATATCCCATCATAGGTATATACCACAGCTTGTTTAGCCACTCAACTGTTGATGGACATTAGGGCTGTTTCCACCTCTTGGTGACTGTAAATAATGCTGCTATAAACATTAGTGTGCAAATGTCCATTTGTGTCCTTGCCCTCATGTCCTCTGAACAGATAACTAGCAATGGTATTGCTGGACCATATGCCAATACTATACTTTGCTTCCTGAGGAACTGCCAAATTGCCTGTTCTAGTTTGCTAGCTGCCAGAATGCAAAATACCAGAAACAGAATGGCTTTTAAAAAGGGGAATTTAATAAGTTGCTAGTTTATAGCTCTAAGGCTGAGAAAATGTCCCAATTAAAACAAGTCTATAGAAATGTCCAGTCTAAGGCATTCAGGGAAAGATACCCTGGTTCAGGAAGGCTGATGAAGTTCAGGGTTTCTCTCTCAGAAGGAAGGGCACTTGGTGAACACAGCTTCATCTGCTAGCTTCTTCCTCTGGCTTCCTGTTTCATGAAGCTCCCCGGGAGGCATTTTCCTTCTTCATCTCTAAAGGTCACTGGCTGGTGGACTCTGCTTCTAATGGCTGCGTCATTCTCTGCTATCTCAGAATCTCTTATTCTCCAAAATGTTTCTTCTTTTACAGGACTCCAGAAACTTCTCAAGACCCACCCAAATGGGTGGAGACATGTCGTCACCTAATCCAGTTTAACAACCACTCTTGATTAAATCACATCTCCAGGGAGATTATCTAATTACAGATTCAAACATACAGTATTGAATAGGGATTATTCTGCCTTTATGAAATGGAAGTTTGATCAAAACGTGGCTTTTCTAGGGGACATACATCCTTTCAAACCAGCACACTGCCTTCCACAGCAGTTGTACCGTTTTACATTCCCACCAACAGTGGATAAGTGTGCCTCTTTCTCCACATCCTCTCCAGCGCTTGTCATTTCCTGTTTTATTGATAATGGCCATTCTGGTGGGTGTGAGATGATATCTCATTGTAGTTTTGATTTGCATTTCCCTAACAGCCAGGGAAGTTGCGCATCTTTTCATGCACCTCTTAGCCATTTGTATTTCCTCTTCTGAGAAGTGTCTGTTCATGTCTTTTTGCCCATTTTATAACTGGGTTGTCTTTTTGTTGTTGAGTTGAACAATCTCTTTATATTTTCTGGATACCAGACCCTTACCTGATATGTTGTTTCCAAATAATGTCTCCCATTGTGTAGGCTGCCTTTTTACTTTCTTCTTTCTTTTTTTTTAAAATATTTTTATTGACAAAACAAAGCAATATATAAACATGAACATTCTTAACATATGAACATTCCATACTTGGTATATAATCAATGGCTCACAATCTTCCTTTTTACTTTTTTGACAAAGTTCTTTGATGCACAAAAGTGTTTAATTTTTTTTATTTATTAATTAAAAAAATTAACAACAAACAAAAATATTAACATATCATTCCATTCTACATATATAATCAGTAATTCTTACTATCATCATAGTTGCATATTCATCATTTCTTAGAACATTTGCATCAATTTAGAAAAAGAAATAAAAAGACAACAGGAAAAGAAATAAAACGATAACAGAAAAAAAAAAGATTATACATACCATACCCCTTACCCCTCACTTTCATTTATCACTAGCATTTCAAACTAAATTTATTTTAACATTTGTTCCCCTATTATTTATTTTTATTCCATATGTTCTACTTGTCTGTTGATATGGTAGATAAAAGGAGCATCAGACACAAGGTTTTCACAATCACAGAGTCACACTGTGAGAGCTATATCATTGTTCAATCATCATCAAGAAACATGGCTACTGGAACACAGCTCTACATTTTCAGGCAGTTCCCTCCAGCCTCTCCACTACATCTTGAACAACAAGGTGATATCTACTTAATGAGTAAGAATAACCTCCAGGATAACCTCTCGACTCTGTTTGGAATCTCTCAGCCATTGACACTTAGTCTCATTTCACTCTTCCCCCTTTTGGTCGAGAAGGTTCTCTCAATCCCTTGACGTTAATTCTCAGCTCATTCTAGAGTTTTAAAAGTGTTTAATTTTGAGGAGTTTCTATTTATCTATTTCTTTCTTCAATGCTCATGGCTTTGGGTGTAAGATCTAGGAAACCTGCCTTCTATTACAAGTTTTATAAGATATTTCCCTACATTTTCTTCTAAAAGTGTTATGGTCTTAGCTCTAATGTTTAGGTTTGATCCATTTTCAGTTAATTCTTGTATAGGGTGTGAGATATGGATCCTCTTTCATTCTTTTGCATGTGGAGATCCAGTTCTCCAGGCACCATTTATTAAAGAGACTATTCTGTCCCAGGTGAATTGGCTCGACTCCCTTATCAAAGATTAATTGTCCATGAATAAGAGGGTCTATATCTGAATTCTATTTGATTCCACTGGTCAGTATATCTATCTTTATGCCAGTACCATGCTGTTTTGACCACTGTAGCTTTGCAATATGCCTTAAGGTCAGGAAGTGTAAGACCCCCAACTTCATTTTTCTTTCTCAAGATACTTTTAGCTATTCAGGACACCCTGTCTTTCCAGATAAGTTTGGTTATTGGTTTTTCTATTTCTGCAAAGTAAGTTTTTGGGATTTTAATTGGAATTGCATTGAATCTATAAATCAATTTAGGTAGACTTGACATCTTAACTATATTTAGTCTTCTAATCCATGAACACAGTATGCCCTTCCATTTATTTAGGTCTTCTGTGATTTTTTTTAGCATTTTCTTGTAGTTTTCTTTGTATAGGTCTTTTGTATCCTTAAACTTATTTCTAACTATTTTATTCTTTTGGTTACAACTGCAAATGGAATTTCATCTGTTCTTTTTAAGCTATTTCTTTATTTCTATAAATATTTTTGTCCTACATATCACTTACTGTGTCAGTTTTCTTACATTTGACAGAGCAATTTCATGTCTTTACACGTCCCTAAAAAGTGTGTGGTTTGTGCTACTCTTTCCTCTCTACTCATTGAACCCTCATTTGTTTGCTGCCCCTAACCTACAAGTGAGTGGCTGTCATTCAGCCCTCCCCTCTTAGCTGGAGTAGTTGGTTTTGCTATTTTCCCTGTCACACCATGCAAAGTTCTACACCAAAAAGTTTTCCACTTTTTCAGGGGCATTTCCATTTCCCCAGGGTTTGAGGCTGTACTTTCACTTCGCTGGGAGCCCACTGACCATTTTTTGTGGTGATTATTCTAATTCCTGTATATTATTATTTAATGTAACCCAACACTGATTTTCCTTTCTCTCTTTTTTGTCAAAATAACTCTGTTTTTGCTGAACATAATTAATTCTATGGAATTATTCATCCAAATTGCATTTATCTTCCTCATAGCCACAGGGGAGAAAAAAAGAAAAAACATCCTAGCTGATTTTACAGAACTGAACAGCTACTTTCCTGCAATGAAAAGTGATATATTACACTGCCTTACCTGCTCCAAATCTTTGTATCCACAAATCTGGAGAGGTTTCCATGAGATTTTATGGAATTTCATCAACTGACCCGTGGCTGACTCTTCTGTCCATTAGTAGGTTCATGAGTGGTTAAAACCATTTAGTTTGTTTTTGTTAGCTTTTATCTTTGTTTAAATATTCAGTGGTCATATATGATCTTATCAGTTTTCATTTATTTTCATTATTTTATCCCATTTCTGTGGAGATTGCAGGGGCATGTTCTAAGTCTTTAATCTCTACATTTTTGGAGGAGCCTTGCATGCCAAGTTTAGCTCTAAAATATCCTTTTGAAAGGGAATTTGTCTCCATAATGGGTTTCTTCTTCCTTCTTGGAAGAATTTGTTGACTTTTTCACTTTGTATTCATTAAGAAGGTGATTGGTTTTGAGATTCTACCTTGCCTAAAGATTCATTTATAGAAATGATAAGTCTCCCAGTTTTCAAATAAAGTAGAAATTTAGTATTTTCAGGCTAAAACACCTTCTGAAATTTCTTTTGGTTCTAGTTTTGAAAGGAATTAAAATCTGTGAAAACTTAAGAGATTCAAATAAAATTACTCCAACCTCAGCAATGCTCTGAAAGACATTCAAACACGTGAGCTCTTACCAGAGGAATGAGCAAGCTAATGAGGTCTGTTAGAGGTTTGCTGAGCAGCAGCAGGTCTTCTGCAGCCTGAGTGTCCCCTCCAGAGACAGACTTCTGTGCCTTTAACAGGGGAAAGAGAAAGGGAAAAGAGTCGGGTTGATTAGTCAGCTTGGCTGTAGGAGACAGGTCCATCTAGTCTAGCAGGAGAAGGGGGCTGAGCAAACAGTCTGCCTTGGTCACCAAGAGTATGGGATAGATAGAGGCCCAACAGGAAGTTAAGCTTTGTTATCACAAGAGCAAGTATGTACACCCTTCTGTGGTTACAGCTCAGACTACAGAGATCGACCTGGGAACCTCAGAATTTAAGCAGTAACCAGGGCCTTCCAAGGAGGAATGATGGCTGTGTTCATCTGCTGGGTGGGTAAGCACTTATCTTTCCTATTTATCTTTCCTGAGGCTACATACTGTCATCCCCATTTTTCAGAGAAGAACAATGATATTTAGAAAAGCTATGTTGCTTGCTTGAGTTCTACAGATACTGGGTGACAATGCAAAGAGATAAACCCAGGCTTTCTGACTCCAAATCACACATACTGATCTCTCCTCTGGGCATTTTTATGCACATGACATGATACACAGGAAATATATGCTGCTCTGCCTTCCTTCTCTATATGCATATCCATCCTCAAATCACATCTAGAATGTTTGTCCAATTTATCACTGTGTGGATATACTTCAAATGCAAGTTTTCATTCCTTAGCAAGTATGTGCTTATATGGCAATGGAAATAACTGAAGAGAGTGGTTTTTATGTTAAATGGTATCTGCTACCACAAGTTTTATAGAAGTGTCTACTATAGAGGAGATCACAGAAACAATTAATTTTGCATTGGAAAAAAGGTACTGAGTATTTATTGTGCTTGCTCCAGTATGTACACATTCCATTCACATTCTCCCATTGAGCAGAAATGAGACTCTATTTAGGTAATGAACTTAGCCAGAGACATAAGAGCCAGCAGCAGGCTGTCTCACCCAAGTCATGAATCGGATTTCAGGGTCTTTTCATGAATGTCAAGTTTCCCTCTGCAATATGGGACAATTTTAGTCGCCTTTTTTTTTTTTTTTTTTTTTTGGTTCAGAAGGACTTGACTGAAAAGCAGACACCTGTCTTTAACATGTTAAAGCTTAAACAGCTAAAGGGAACAAAAGCAATCAGCTTGGAGCCCCACCCCCACTCTCACCAAATAACTTTATCAGAAAGGTAAATTTCCTCTCCAAAACAAATGTACAGCCCTATTCTAGAGACTTGAATCTTTTCTGAATCTTGGTTGTTGATCCCTTGCCTCCTGAAGCACTAGCTGAGGTGGAATATCAGCCTTTCAACCATGACATTCTTCAGAGTAGGCAGATCCCCTTTTGGGAGAGATAAGGCAGTCATGCAAATCAAGACCCAGAACAGCAGTCATGGGGCATGATGCCACAGCTTGCAGTCCAAACACATATAAGCAAGCCAACAGGGGCCACAAAAGCAAGCACACAGCGCCCAGATATCCAGTGGTCCTCCAGAGCATCCAAGATCCACACACGATCATTTGTTCTTGTCACTAAGACACATCCAGGCCCTGATCCACATACCAGCATTATTACCACTACCTCTATGCAAAGTTGCCAAGGGTTCCAGAAAGGAAATGCTGGAGCATTACACACCCGGATGCACGAGAAATGCAGCTTTTCTCAGAGAATTACAAGACCACAGTCAAAGTTCTGTGCACCAAAGGGATTCCTGCACGTACACAGGAATAAGTACAAAAACTGAGAAACAAAGTTAAAGACCCAGACTTGCCTCTCCTGTAGGCCTCCCTCCAAATTGCTCACCACCACAATCCCTCAGGTCAGTTTCATGATCCAAATTCAAAGCCCTCTGGGTGCAGTTTGCATGGGGTCCCTGTGGGAGGGAGTAGCCCCTGTCTCTGCCATGACATCACTACTATCAGTTCTATCCAGGTCCTCTGCTTCTGCTTCTGGTCCCACTGACTTCTTTTCAGAACTCACTGCCCACTGTGATTGGTGCGTGGTAACAATTCCCAGGAACCAGGAGAGCAAATGTCTTTCTTCTTGATACTGGTAATGGTGCAGCAATTAGTGGCTACCTTCCCTGAACCAGGTAAGTACATTCAGATATTTTACATTTATATATATGTACCTATATTTTATTTTCTCATGAAAATTAATTTTTTATAGTTATTATTATATCTATTTTACAGATTGGGAAATGGACACTTGGAAAGATGAAGTAACTTGTCCAATGTCATACAGATGGAAAGCAGTGTGGCTTGGATTTGAATTAAAAGCATTTTGGTCTGCAAAGCTTACATGCCCCACTACATCAGTGATTCTCCAGCATGTTGTTTCTGCCTCCACGTTTCACTTGTTTCTTGCAGTGACATTGAAACCATGGGCAAGCTACAAATAGTTTAGCAGAAATTCTTATATAACAAATCTTCCTGAGCTTCTTTTGCAGGCAGCCAAGCTTGACTACAAGCTATATAACTCAAACACAACACAGACTTCTGTCCTTTAGATGAACTTCGAGATATCAGGAACAAAGGTCACCTCCCTCAGAACCAAGACTACAAGGACAGGGAAACAATGGAAGCAAATCAAATGCAAGAGGTCCTTCAATAAGGAAAACCTGGAGTCCACTCTGCTACATATGGAAAACTCTGTAATTAACCAAGCCAAATCAAACCTCCCCACCTCTGTCCCCACCTCTCACCTCCCATTTCCACAAAACTTCCCATAGTTCTCAGATTGGGGAGACAGATTTGAACCTTGCCTCCTGTCTCCTTGCTGACTGAACCTGCAATAAAACTATTTCTTTCCTCAAAATCCTGATGTCATAATATTGGCCTCTGTGCTAGCAGGACAGCGAGCCTTGGGAGCCTTTGCTCCATAACAACATCTCCTTCAGAGGTCAGAACGGGGTGGGGAGTAGAAACCGAGTGCCTGATGAAGACTCTGATACCTGCTGCCCCCCACTCCCCAGGGTACATTCCTGCATCCCAATACCACCATCCTCCACGAAAAGAAAAAGTGCTTCATAAATCTGAGCACTATTATCATTTTAAATGTTGGCACCTCTCAATTCTTGAGCCCAAAGAATGCCCTTCTACTTCAGAGAAACTCCCTTTAGAAGTAGACACAGATTTTGAATGCAGAAGAGCCCCCAGTATAGAGCAGGTTTACAAATGCTAGAGGAGACTTAAAAGGGTCTGGAAAGTATTGATAGCTCAGTCTTTCAGGAGGATGTGTCTTTGATGCACACTCCATTTCTTTTCCCAACACTTTCCTCTAATTCAGTCTCCAGACTATTACTTCTTTCAAATTGACACCAGGTATCATGGAGATCAAAGTCCAAAGTCAACACCAAAAGCAGTGTGTGATAGATATTATGAGGAGGATTCAGGAAGATGATAGCAGTAAAAATACAGTAGTATGGAAGTAAACAAAACCAAAAAAAGTAATCTACTGGCATGTTAGAAAAATTGAAAAAAAAAAAAAAAGGGAATGAGAAAAATTTTGTATTAAGGAGCTTTCTTTAAAACTCCTCTGAATATCTACCTAATTATTTGTAATAAAGGGGGAGGTCCACTATTCTGGAGTTCTTTAACTTCTGATCCTACTATTGACAAGCTACAAGACAATCTTTTACAGGCTATTATCAAGACGTCTTGGTGATACTACCTACTGCATCTTGAAAATTATATACAACTACCATTTGAAATCTAAAATAAGAAACAACGTTCTCTTAAGAAAGAGACTTATCAGAAAAGAGATGAAAAGCTAAGAGAAATCCATTCAGGACTCCTCTTGTACTTAAATTCTTTACTGTTAATATTATAGATGAGTAAATAAATAAAACAGGTAGTTTCGATATTTTCATCTGTTACCTATATAAGTACTTAACATATGAAGTATCTACAGTTTTTGTAGAATTATTTATTGAAACATATTAGACTAACTAAATATCAGGCCAGCTTCACTGTGGCCAGAAGATACCATTTTTCATAATGATGACTAGCAGAGAATAAACCAGGGTAGGATCCATTCTTGGCTCTGCTATTGTGACATCTTGCAAAGTATCAAACACAGTTTGGCTTCAGTTGTGTCTTATGCATCTATCCAAACCAGGCTGCTATTATTTGATATAATTCACAATGAATTCATATTGGCCGTGTGCTCTTCACATGACTCAGTTGATTAGAGAGAGCATTAAATGAATTAGGCATGTGGAGGCACCAACACCTAATATGGAAAGTAATCAACCTGCATCCCCTTCCTTCCACAGAGCATGATATAAGTAAATCCAAGTTACTATGTGGGTTAAATTGACATTTTTTTATAGACACTGAATATACCTCTAGAGTTCCAAAACCATCTCACCATTCCATGTTATTGGCTATATAGGGAAGCAAGAAAGAGAGTTTATGTGTTGCATATGTATATGAGTGTGTATGTACGTGTGCATGCATTTGGTGCATACGCACACACTCATATGTAGTATGTGAGTATGTATGAATAAAATCTCCATCTAATGTTCATAGCAAGCCAACTCATCCTGCTGAGAGTGGGCCAGTGGGCTAGCTGTTGACATGAAAAATTGCACACTTGCTTGGCTGACCCAAGGTGCATCTTCTCAGTCAGGAGTAGCTGCCCAACTGCCCTTGCTAAGTCTTTGCTTAATAGGGCTTCCCTGCTTTCCATTTAGATTTTGTGATCTGTTCTTGACATTGGTCACCCAAAGATAGCTTATTGATAGTTCCTCTACAATGAAATGCATATGTTCTTTTACAAAATAAAGATGTGTTAGTGAAAGCTTAGATAGAAGAGGTTGAAGGGGAAGCACAACATGCAGCAGGGTTGCTTAAGACATAGGAAAACAGGGTTGCTTAAGACATGGGAAAAGAGTTCCTCTACCTGCAAAGCCAGCCGTACAATACTGGATGTGTATGTCAGCATGCCGTGCAAAATATCAAGCAGGGAAAAGAGCAGCGCGGCTGCTGTTTCATTGTCACTTTTGTTGTCCACATCCAGGCACAGTGTGGCAGTTTCAGTGAACAGGTTACAGACATGACTGACGAGTCCTAAGAGATAACATGGAGAAGGAAAAAATATTAATCATAAATTTAAAATATAAGGTGTCATATAAATCAAGCAGAACAGGCAATCTTACACTGCACTGCATGAACTCTAAGTAGCCCTTAAACTTTATTCTGCACCAAATCCACTTGGAAAAGTTATCTGAAATTCAGGTTTTTCAGGTCTCACTCCCAAAGAGTCTCCTAAGGAACCTGGAAAGAGATTTAGGAATATACCTGTTAAACAAGTTCCTCAGGTGATTTTGCTGCAAGGGCTCCTGAAACCACACACAGTGCAGTCAGTCTTCACCAGTCTGGTATTTTGTCACCAAGCACATTTTCACCTTTTGGAGGCATCAGTCTTCACATTTAAGTTGGCACTTTTATTGTTACTATTATGTAGCATTAATCTTGAATTCACAAACTTGAATCAGATATAAATGTGGTAAAAATATAACACACAATATTATTATAAACCTAAATAGCAAACAGAATCTTAAATGTTGGTAGATCCTGGATCGGAGTGTCTTAAAAAAATAAAGGAATCATCAGAGTATTTCACACAAGCAGTTGTGTGTGTGTGTGGGGGGAAGGCATGGTAAGGAATTTTCCCCCCCTAGGACCCAGATTATTAACTGGATGGAAACTCTGCCAAGCATAGACTTCACAGCTTTGGCTTCTTTTCCAAATGATGTGCATTGTCACTTCCAGTAAACCAATCTAATTTCCCTAGAACAAGAGCAAAATAGTGCTTAGAGTACAAAAGTAATTAAATTTGTCAAAAAAGGCAGAAAAGACACCAAAATGACAGAGGCATCACTCCTTGTGGTAATTGGTAAAAACAGGTACAAATCACAGAACTGTCAAGAAATTAAAAAAAAAACAAAAAACCACACACAAAAACTAAGAAATCTGAGCCACAAAGCTGATTATATTTGGAGGGAAAGTAGAATGAAATATCGGCAAAATTTCTTTATCAAATGACAAGGTCTGACATTACATGTCATGAATGACATATAATGCAGAAAAGCAAGTATTACGACAAGCTATAAGTATATCACTCCTTGGCATAATGTGAGTCAGCACTTGGCATCTGTGAGCTGCAGACAGGGGAGAAGGGCTTAACAATGCAGTATTTGGTAGAGACATGCTGCGAGAGATGTTTGCGTTTTGGGGGTTCATGATTGCTTTATGACTCATTGGGTAGTTGATTGCAGGTACACAGAGGCCAGTCCTCATCAAGTCCAGCTAAGAGGACAGCAGAGAAGGATGTGGCTCTTTGCATGGCAGAGATAGACCCCTGCACACTCATCTAGACGCTGCTAGATCCAGAGCAAACAGCTGGTGGGCAATGGTGTATTTCCTGACCTTCATTCGGTCTTCAGGGAAGGAGAGCTAATGATGAATGCGATCAAATCTCCGCTGGGACTGAAAATATTTCCAGTCTACTATGATAAAAAAAAAAAGCAACAAGTGCCAGGCTCTGAGTTTATGAACTGAAGATATCAGCCCTTGGGTTCAGGTGCTCATATGAGATTAGAAATAAAGCATGGGATAAAAAAGTATTTCTTCACAATGGTGGTCATGTCAGCAGAGCACATTTTAATGACTGGAAGTGGCCTATCTCTTATATAAAATATATATATATATATATATTTATTTTTCTTTAAAATGAGGAAAGTTATAAAACATTTCAGTATAATGAACCCCCATCACCCTCTTCAACAACTATCAGCATCTTGCATTTTTCTTTCTTTTCTGCATTATTTTCAGTATTAAAACATATCAGACATTTTATTTCCCCTGTAAACACTTCCATATAAGTATAGCAGATAAAGACTCTTTATAAACATAAAACAAAGCCATTACCACTTAAGAAAACTAACATTATGTCTTAATATACTTAATATATATAGTCTACATTCAAAACTCATTAATGGTCTCAAAACAGTCTCTGCTCAATTAGTTTGTTTGAATCAGGATAGAATTCCATTTAATTATGGCCCCTAAGTCCCCTTTAATCTCTAACAGTTATCCTCCCACCAGCAACTTTTCATGCTCTTCATTTGCTGGAGAAACTAGAACATTTCTCTGATAGATTTTCTTGTAGTGTTTTCCTCTATCCCTGCATTCCCTATAAACTGGTAGTAAGACCTAGAGGCTCAATTTAATTCAGGCACAATTCTTTTGGTAATTATATGTCATAAGTGAGTCTGGGTGTTGTGCGTGTCTTACTACATCTGCCTGGAAGCACATACCACCTGTCTGTTCTACCCTTAATGATGTTAAAATTGATACGTGGGTTCAGAGATTGTCTGCCTAATCCTTCCACTATAAAGTTCCCCATCAAATCTTACCTACTGATGACCATTGTCTAGTCACATTGTTTCATTAGGTATGGCATTAAATTTTATCATTTCTTCTGTACTTTGTAGCCAGTTTTCTTTTATAAAGAGCCCTCCCTTATCAGTTATTTGGTTATTGTAAAGTACTGTTTGTAAAAGAAAGGCAAGATAAATGTTTGAGTCCCTCCTGCCATTTATCAGTTTTCAGAACAATGGTGTTTGAAGGTAAGCAATTACCAAAGGTGACCGAGGTGGAGGGAGCTGGGGGGTGGCTAGAAACTACCAAGATTATTAAATGAGTCCATTTTATGGCATTATGAACATGATGGATTTTTAGATGATATATTTTATGGGTTTCAATTGATTTCAATCATTATTCTTTTTTTATGCTCAACTTGTCCCAACTTTGGCCATGGAGAGTGCATTCAAGTTGGATCTTGTATTCCTGTGATCTAAACCTAGCAGTCTTGAAAGCTTCCTTGCTTCTGCTACGATAATATACCCCAGGTTAATCTTACAGAAATCCTGCCTCACCCCCAGCACTGGCTACTTCTCCAAAGAGTTCTAGTTTCTCTTAGTGGGAAACAGTCACGATCTGAACACCAGATGTACTGATTGCTTCTGCATCATTGATTCAGTAGACAGACATAGGATGCATATACCTTTTAAACACAGAAAAATAAGTCCACACAGATATTTTGAATTCAAGTTCAAGATTATGAGGCTTTAATGCCTTTGATTTCATTCATGTTTTTCTTTTCTATGAAACTAAAAAATTTGGATTCCAATAATATTAACATGATTACTTAACATGGTTCATTTTATTACATATACATATATGTGTGTGTGTTTTAGAATCACTCTACCAATACTGCCATTAAATACAGTTAAGGATTTCCTTGGGGCTCTTTTTTACCCCCACAGGATATATACCACTAGGAATGTATGGTAAAGTGTTTTAAGGTCACCTAAAGTATTTCTATTGGCTTTATCTTATTAACAGATTTACAATATTTTTGAACTAAACTTTGCTTCTAAATTATATATACTATTTCTATGGTCCTAAATTTAAATTGTAAAAGAAGATACATTTAGATAACTCATACTTTCATCTCTGTCCCCATCTTTTCCCTTTAGGTAGTAAATTTTTTTTCTTTTAAAGTCTTGATTTGTTCTTCCATGAATGCCTCTTTGGAAATGAAAGCAAATATAAACATGTTCATATTTCCTATCTTGAGTACATAAAAGATAATATACTATAAACATTGTCTAGTACTTTGTGGTTTTCCCTTACAAACACTCACACACACTCACACCCAAATATATATCCTTATGGCTACATAGTACTCTATTTTGTTACTGTACCATAGACATATTCAATTACTCTGCTACTAAAAGAATTTAGATTATTTCCATCATTTCCTATTATGAAAAGGGCAAGGTCACATTTTTGCTATACTTTGCAAACAAATTTGCCTATTTTTGTAACATTTTGATGAGGTCCAGGTTACTAGAGTATATACATTTTTCAAAACGTATCTTAAAGATATTTTGCACAAGTACCTTTAAGTACATATCCCAGGAAGGGACTGCTTAGTCAGTGATTAAATGTACATGAAATCATGTTAGATATTGCCTAATTCTCCTCCATACTAGTTGAACCATTTTATATCCCACCAGCATGGAATGAGAATGCTTGTTTCTCACCAGCACTGCCAACATAGTTTCTTCTCAAACTTTTGAATTTTTGCCAATCTGATAATTGAGAAATAGTATCTCTAAGTAATTTTCATTTGCATTTCTTATATATGCAATCTGAGTACCATCTGCACTTATTTGTATGTAATTTGTTTGCTCATAACATTTCTTATATATGCAATTTCAGTACCATTTGCACTTATTTGTATGTAATTTGATTGCTCATATCTTTTTCCCATTTCTCTAGCAAGTCATTGTCTTTTCCTTCTAAACTTTTAAAAGCTTTTTAATATCACATTTTTTAATATCAGGACAAGATATTAGGATTTCTTAATAAAAGCGGGTATTTTTTAAAATAGAAATTGACAAGATTATCTGAAAATTTATATGGAAATAGTTAAATACACTTTTAAAAAAGAAGGTTGGAAGACCTATGTTATATGAATTCAAGAATTGCTATAAAACTACAGAAATCAAGACAGTGTGCTATTGGCAAAAGGGCAGACAAATAGATTCCTGGTTGAGAAATATAGTTCAGAAATGTACCAAGACTTAAATGGTTACAGAAATTTCAACAAGGGAATTTATTAGGTATAAGAATTATTTTCAAGAAATAGTGAATGGAAAAACTGAATATCCATATATATTTTTATATATATACGACCACTTTCCTCATACAATACGCAAATATTAATTTCAGATGAAGCACAGATCTACACATAAAAGCTAAAACCACAACAGTTATAGAAGAAAATGTAAGAGAAGACCTTTGCACCTATGAGGTAGACAAGATTTCTTAGGAATCAAAAAGGCTTGATCATGAAAGAAAAAGAAATAAATTAGATTTCATCAATAATTAAAGCTTCTGCAAATTAAAAGACACCATTAAATACAAATAGGCAAGCCACAGACTGGGAAAAACATTTGCAGCACTGATTTGGCAATTAACTTATATCCAGAATATATAATGAATTTCTATATCTCAATAAAAAGACAATCCTATGCAACAAATGGGTAAAAGACTTGAACAATCAGCTGACAAAATATATAAACAATCAATAAGCATATGAAAAGTGCTAACATTATTAGTCATCACAGAAATGCAAATTAAAACCATAGTGAGATATCATCACACACATATCTTTTGCCCATTTTATAACTGGGTTGTCTGTATTTTTGTTGCTGAGTTGAACACTCTCTTTATATGTTCTGGATGCAATTAACCTATATCCAGAATAAATAGGTTATAGAATGGAAAAAACTGACAATGTCAGATATTGTAAGGATGTGGAGCAACTGGAATTCACATACATTGCTAACAGAAAATAGCTGGCAGTTTTTTGTAAAGTGGAATATACATTTATCATATTATTGAGCAATTCTTCTCCTAGGGTTCTTCATTCCAGAGAAATGAAAAATATGCCCACATAAATATTTGTGCATGAAATGTTCATCATAGTTGTATTCAAAATTGCCCCAAACTAGAAAGAGACCAGGTGTACATCAACAGGAGAATGAAAAAACAAATTAAGATCTATTCATACAATGGGATACTACTCAGCAATCAAAAGGAACAAATGAAGAACTCTCACAACAACACAGATGAATCTCAAAAGCATAATGCTGAGCGAAAGAAGCCAGAAATAAAAAGAGGTGTATAAACTCAATTGTACAAAAAGATTTATACATTTTCGTGAATAAAATTTCATGTAAACATTTATATATTTTCAAAAGAAAACTGTGTATTGATTGAAATTAGAAGCATAGTTGCTTCTGGGAAGAGTGGCATGGCAGAAATTTCTAGAATGATAGAAATGTTCTACATTTTAATGGGGCGTGGGTTACAGGAGTGTATGCATTTTTCAGAACCACAGAACTGTACATACAGGATTTGCACATTGTAATGCATACAAAGTATAATTAAAGAAATGCAGGCTAAAAAAATTAGGCTGGGAAAGACAGTGTTTGAGTAAGATAAATGAAGCAATGTGAACAGCCTGCATGGGGATGATATTAACATTTTCTTAATAGTTGCTATGGCACTGGCACTGGGCCTTTAACTGGCTCTTTGACTTTACTATTTCACTTGAATTCTATGATAATTCTGTGAGGTAGATGGTGATAGCACCATTTAATTATGGGAAAGCAAAAAACAAGAGCATTTCAGTAACTAGTTAAAGGTCACAAAGTAAGAACGAGTCAAAGAAGTAATTTGAATCTGAATATAATTCCAAAGTCCAAGCACTTTTGTCAACATTGCAGTCTCTAGAAACCCCCAGTTGGGAATCAAGAAAAGGAGGCCGCTGCAGTCATGCCCTAACCAGGTGCAGAGTCATAGTACTAGGCAAAGGAAGAAGGCAGGAACATTATGAAACGAGCGTGATTTGTAACCTCCTGGTAACAGTAGTGTGAGGCCAGAAAGAGTCAGTAAAGGAACTATAATTTCTCTGGAATAAATAGGCAAGTAAGTTTTCTTGGACCTACAAGTGAACTTTCAAGATATGGTGAATCTGAGAGAACAGAAGGGCACTCAAATTGCTAATGCTCAAAGGCTGTTGGAGATTAAAGTCTAGAAACTGGGTAGCAATCAAGCCTGGAAAAAGAGAAGTGTGAGATGACTAGAGAAGAAAAGTTCCCAAGGACAAGCAACACTTAAAGAGGCACAGAGTCAAAGACTGAGGACTGACTGGATCTCAGGCAGAGCCAAGATTTATAAAAGAGTTAGTTAGAGGCAAAGGTGCTAATATATTAGAGAAAGAATCATGAGAATGTAATGCCATGGAATCAAAGAATGACTAAAATGAAAAAAAGTTCATTTATTTGGCACTTTCTAGGTTACTAATGGTTTTCACTGGTAGAAACATTAGGTCATCAGGACTGAAATCAGACTTAAGGTTGCTAGATCTTCCCCTTTGCCTTTTCTTCCATACCATGCAGGTTTTGAAACATTTATTACCATGCTTTCTCCAGAATTTTCCCCAAACAAGGGTTAAGAAACACTGTCTGCTTGGAAAGCAGGAGGGCTTGAATCTCTCTGGCATAACACTGATAACACTGACACCACCAGCTGCCAGGGCCCTGTTCTCCAAAGTGAAACATCCAAGGCATTAAAATGTCCCTGGACAAGGCATAAGGCTCTTTCTCACCTTCCTCTTCTTCCACTAAGAAGGCTGGTGACAATATGGCACTCCTCTGTCCCCCTCCTTTTCTCCCTTTCCTCCTCTGTCCCTCTCTCTCTCTCCTCTTGAGTGCTGACCAAATCTGAGATGCAGTGACGTAGGTCAGCTCTGCTCCAAACTCCTGCACAATCCCTTGCTGTGTCTCTTGCCTCTTTGGTTGGTGCTAGTTGGTCTGTCTGCCTGAAGGAAAGAAGGTGGATTTTCTTGCAAGAGAGCATTAAGATACAAAGCTAAAGTTTAAACACTGAGACAAATATTCAGGAAGGTCATAGTCAAATTTGTTTCCACAAGGAAGTATGTCTAAAGGGAACCCTCCACATGGACCAATGTGGTAAAAAGGGTTTCTCTGCCTTGTTTGCCTGTCATGGACCTCAGAGATGTGGTACAAAGACATCTGGGACAGTATTCAAATATTCCCCACTGTCCTGGTCAAATACCATCAGAATAACTTCTTAATAGTACATTCTAGCATCTTTAAAAAAAAAATTCATTAAGTCAAAGAATTCAAGAATGATTTTGCATTAATTATAATCAACTCATCAAAAATATCTGAGAATTATTTTGTATCAATTATAACCAAATCTCTAAAGGAGCCATCCCCATAACTTATCTTCCATTGTTTAATGTTCTGGGAATATTAATATGCATGAGCTGTTGTTCCCAGCTGTGCTCATTGTGTCCTTATTATATCACTACTTTTTCAAAATCTGTTGGATTAGAGAGCTAGTATGAGTACACTTTGAACTTCCAAACTTTAAAAAGTACTTTATATATATCATTAATGATTTGAATACAGCACTCTAAATCCAAATGCAATCCCCCTAAATAGAGGTGGTTTTTTGTTTGCTTGTTTTTTTACATGGGTAAGCACCGGGAAACAAACCTGGGTCTATGGCATGGCAAGTGAGAACTCTGTCACCGAGCCACCGTTGCCTGCCCTGTTTTTCCTTGTTAAAGCTGATAGAATGCAATATACCAGAAATGCAACAGCTTTTAGAAGGAGAATTTACTACAAGTTTACAATTTTAAGGGTATAAAAATGTCCAAACTAAGGCATCCAAGGAAAGATACCTTTATTCAAGAAAGGCCAATGGGTCCGGAATACCTCTGTCAGCTGGAAAGGTACTTGGCAATGTCTGCTAGCTTTCTCTTCTCATTTCATAAGGCTTCCCCAAGGGCATCTTCTGCATCTCCAAAGGTCTCTGGCTGTGTGGGCTCTAAAGCTTTTTCCAAAAGTGTTGACTTTTAAAGGATTCCAGTAAGTAACCCCACCTTGAATGGGTGGTGACACATCTCCATAGAAACCACCTAATCAAAAGGTCCCTTCCAACAATATTGAATAAGGATTAAAGAACATACTTTTTTGGGGTACACAACAGCTTCAAACCAGCACAAGAGGCTTCCTACTTGTGCTCCTGGATAATTTTATATTTAACATCATGCAAATGTTTCTACCAAGGTTCATTAAAGTCAACTAAACAGAAAATCCAGAAGAGGAGTATAAAGTGATGTATTTGTGAAATTCAATATGGGGGAATTTTTCTTTTCCAACTTGACCAGCACTTAACTACCCAAACCACATTAAATCAGTTAAGCTCGCTTTTAAATAGGAAGGGGAGGGTGAATGTAGCAATGCCTGTCTTGGGCACACTGACTGGGTAACTGGAGATATCTATGGACCATGGAGTTTGAGCCACAGCATCCAAACCACATGTAAGCTCTTTTGCACAAAGGCTAACAAAAGCCACCACAAATAGAACTGACCCCACACAAAACCATGTTCAAATGTCCATGAGGTTAGAAGGCTACTGGACTATCTCAGCAAGATTTTCGCCTATGAAGTTCCAGCCTCATTAAGCTTGTGTCTGAAACACTTGCACAGGTTGACATAGGTATTGCTTGCGGAGCCATGGATGTCTACACTTGGGCTCATAGCAGGACATCACCTTTCCCTGGCTTTGATCCTCCTTGAGCTTTTGCACTTCCAGTTCTGTGCTCTGTCTGGGTTGGTACTTTGCTTCCCACTCTTCAGTTAAAGAAGACAGGGCAAGGGATGTCTCATGCCCATACCTTACCCAGGCACCAGGGGTCCATGGGAGTTTGGCCTTCCCTGGTAAGGAAGGGACATTAAACAGGTTTAACTTGATGAGTATGACCAATTCACAATTCAGTGTGAATTCTGCTGAAAACAAAACAAAACAAAACAAAAAAAAACCCAGCAAACATTTAATTTGAAAGAACCTCATGGATCACAGGCTGGGGAGTCCTCAAACAGGACAGAGGTTAACGTTTTAAGGATTTTTCCTTCTGAAAACCTGAAAAGATTATGTGTTCAGAACATTTATTTTGAATCACTTTCCCAAGAAAACTTTACACATGAGCATATGTTAAGAACAAACTCACCCATCTCACCACTGAGCCCACAATGGCGCCTGGATCCTCCTATGACTAGCACAGAATCAATTAAGCACGTAGTTTCACAGATAGAGGAGAACGCTGTATTCAGTTATTCCAAGTATATTATTTATCCTGCTCTCCCATCCTAGGGAGACTCTTCTCTGCTTTAAGAAGAGTCCCTGAATTTTATTAGCATGTATACCTATGTCTATGTGGCCAAAAGAGAGACCTAACTTGCATATTGAGAAATAAGACTTTTGGATAGAACAACTCATTTATAAAATCCCCAAAAGGAGACCTTTAATACTTCAGGGATTATATACTCACTGAAGATACATGGAGTTTGATCATTCAGAGCTAGCTGGAGGAGTTTAATTTTAACCAATTTATCTGGAACAATTTTTAAGTGAGATTCTAAGAAAAGGAAATGGATGCTGATTTCAAATCTAAAATGTAATACACAGTGTGTTTGTGACTAATTCGGATAGTAAATTTTACTTATTAACTTACAGGTACATTAAGTCACTTCCCAATTCCTAAATGGTTACAGAACGAATGGATTGATAATATAGCCTCAATGCCCAGAAAAGTGCTGGAAGAGGGGCTGGTGGCGGTGTAGGGAAGGAAACCGTCTCAGGAGGGACATGGTCCCTCCACAGCAACACAGCCTGGAGCCTGCCTTGAAAGTCTGAAAATGTTGTGTAATTCAATTCCAACTTCAATTCAGAACAGCCGAATTATGAAGAAGCCCCTATGAATAGTAAGGCCCTGAGCTGGAGAAGCCCCATACCCCACAAAATCCTCCGTTTTTACCTTTCTCCCTCCTCTGCCATCTATCTCTGAGAGGGTAAGTAAACATACAGGGGGACAAAAACATGTATCATTCATTCATTCACTGGTGGTTCATTCATAATGCACTGAGTATTTACAATGTAAATTTCACCATGATGGACGATAAGGGAGCTACAAAATTCTAAGATAATAGTCCTCTCTTCAGGGCCCATGTGAAGATACCCATGTGAAACAGATCACAGAATAGTATGTCCTCTTGGTGTTATTAGTCAGGGGAGATGATGAATGGGAGCGCAGGGGAAGCACTTGCGGGGAAGGAGGGTGTGAGGTGGACTTTGGAGGACCCCAGGATTTGGACAGGCAGAAGGGAGGGGGAATAGCATACTTGACTTGAACCATAAACATGAAAGAGATTTTCATTTGGAATTTGAACATGCTGTATTCAGGCAATTGTGGGTAGGCTAGCATATAGGGCCTGTGAAGGAGAAAAACAAGAACAGAGGGTAAAGAGAACCTGCGGTCAGATTCCTAAGACTCTTAAAGGATGGAACACTAGATTTTATCCTGTAGGCAATCAAAGTGGTAAAGATTTCTTCCATTTCATTTTTTATAAAAGCAGTATGTTTATTATAGGCACATTCCCATTTTTTTCTTCCCATACTTTACAAATTCAATGTTTGTATGTAAAATGTATAATATAAAAAATAAAAGTTCACCGACATCCTGTTTCATAGAAACTCACCACAAATAAGAGCTTGCCATGCATTTTTCCAAGCATATGAAGTACATGCAAATATACACATACATACATGCATGGAATATATTCTATAACTTGCTTTTTTCAGCAAATAATATATCGAGACATCTTACCACACCATATATATAGGGCTATCTCATTCTTTTCAATGACTGCATAGTGATCCATTTTAAAAACACAATTTTACAATACTTTTAACCAATCCCTAGAGGGAGAAATTGTGAAGTTCAGATTTCCCATGGTTACTGTAGAGCAGCCATTCTGTACATCCTGCATATTCTGGGTGACTTTGTTCCTCCAGCCATCATCAATCCTTTTCTTCCCTCTGAAGTTCTAGAAATGGGACAGGGAAGGAGAAAGTGGCATCTCTCCGAGAAGCATATTTTAATATTTGAAACTTGGGATTAGCCATGGTGATGTATCATCTCCTGGGTTGAGGAGCAAGGGAGCAAGGCTACCACAAGAATGGAAGGACAAGTGATGGCCAAAGAAAAGAAAGTTGGAGGAGGCGGCTTCATGGGTCAAGTTTAGGCCCCGAATCCAGCTGTTCCTGTGGCCCAAGTTCTTGCCTTGAATTTCATCAGATCTTCTCTCACTCGTAAGACATCCTCCTTTCCACTTGGCTTGTTTAAGTTTCAGATACGTGTGGATAAGAGTCTTAACCAACACAATGGGTTGAGAGCACTTATATTTTAAAATCTTCTTTTAGTGGAACAGGCTAGTAGTCTTCTAGTTGTTTTCCAGTTACTTAGTGATTTTCTAAAATACCCTTTCTTACTCTCCGTATTATTTTCTCTCCCTCCTTCCCTTTCTTTCTAATTGCTTTTTTGTTGTTATTGTTATATTATTATATTTACCTCTCTTTCTCTAAACATATTTGCATTTCTACTTCAAGATTTTTTGAGTTATAGGCATTGTCTGTTGACTTCCCACCATGAAGGCTAAAGATGCAGCTCCCTTTTCCCACTTCCATGGCACATACACGCACTTCGCATCTTCTCTCCTCCCTAAGTAGTTATGTATTATTTTAATCAGATTTATATCTAGTGATAACATTGCTATGATTATATAAAAATGATTCCCTACTAAATCATGAAGAAAATTATGATTATTTTTCCTTTCCTGGACAACTTTTTGTTTTCTCTGGAGTTTGTAATTTAGAAGCTTTGACTCTTGTTTTAATGGTGCTCTGGTAGTACAGTAGGCTGAATAATGCTTCCCAACACCTGCTCCTCACCAAAAATGTCTACATCTTAATTCCTAGACTCTATGACTGTTGGCATATATGGCAGAAGGGGCTCAGCAGATATGATTAAGGATCTGGAGATGGTGGGATTTTCCTGGGTTATCCAAGTGGGTCCAATGAAATTCCAACAGTCCTTATAAAGGGAAGGCACTATCAGAGTGATTACAGAAGCAAGAGGTTGGAGTGATACAAGGAAGGTATCAAAGTGGCCTCTGGAAGCTTTTCAGTTTGGATTTCCAAGACTGAAGTCTCCAGAAGGAATGCAGACCTGTAGACATCTTGATTTTAGACTTCTGATCTTCAGAAACTAAAGAGAAAATATCTATGTTTTCTTAAGACACTAAGTTTGTGATAATCTGTTCTAGTGGCAATAGGTAAATGACAGTGGTGATTTAATACAGAAAGGGAGCAAAAGTAGTTGCCTTGGCCTAGTCTGTCATCTTTATCATGTAGTCCTCAGCCACTGTTTCTAGTGAAAAGATGCACCTCCAAATCTGCACCAACAGAGGGACCGAGAACTTAATTTAATTCAATAATATAGGAGATACTCTGTATTCACTACATTGTTTCTTGGGAAAAGTTTAGTATTTGCCTCATTTTTCGTGGGCCTGAAACAGGGAAGAAAAGTGCATAATTTAAATTCTAGCAGACAGAAGGAGGGATCTTGGAATAGAAAGCACATGGACTGAAAGTCTAGAGAAGCACTGGCCACAGCTCTGCCTCCACCTGAGGAACCATGGACGACTCACTCCATTTTACCGAGCCTGGATCTCCTCATCTGAGAATGAAGAAGGAGCACTTTGTGATCTCTGAAGTTTTTTCAGATATTTCATAATTTCATAAATAATGATATGTTATATAATTATAAGTCAGAATATGTGGCAAGTGAATCATACTATTTCTCTCAAAATCACACAGAATTGTTTCCATATGCTTTCAATACAGATGCAGGGTAACAAACTATCATTTATAAATCAATATCTAAAGCTAGACATTAGACATTGGAATAAGGCAGAGCAGGGAAAGAGTATTAACAGCTACAATTTTTATGTCTCTCTAACTGTGCACCAGGCACAATTTTTTTCATTTAATAATGCTTATTATGGTAGATGCAAAAGTGGTGTTGCTACTAAAAGAGCTTGTGGTCTAATGTTATTTGCATAGCAAAAACTCTGTCCTTCACAACCCAGAGAAAGTTGACTTGTTTTTGGAATTATAGTCTTTGCAATGTTGTTTATAACAGTAAGCCATATAGGATTCTAAGTGCTTTATATATTAACCAATATCCCTTCCACAACTCTATTTCACAGGTGATGAACCTGAGGCTCAGAGAGGTAAGGTATCTTTGCCAAGGTCACCTGCCTCCATGGTCTGTGCTATTACCCACTATGCTAGATGGCTTTACTGCAAGTGAAATGACTGAAAAGTGAAAAGGAAGAAATAACAAAAAACAAATATATTTTAACAACACAGTTTTTTAAAAAAGATTTCAATAGGAACAGAAAAGCATAAGAAAGGTAAAGGGAAGGATTCACATAGAAAATGGTCTGCCACATCCCTAAAGAAATATGAAGAGTTAAAAAAAATAAGAAAATAAAAAGAAGGGACAGAAACTTCTCATGGAACCAAGGTATTCTACTTTGAAACTAAATATGTTTGGTTAAAATATTATTTTGCAAAAGTTATTTTAGCATTCATTTGTATACAGGAGGTCTATTATCCCATGACAGTCTTTTACTTCAGAAGCATCCTTCTGCATTAGTTAATTAACAGGTGCCACTCACAGAGCAAGCCCATTTGAGCTGATCCTGCAGGAGATGCAGAGCAATATTATATATTCAGCAACAGTGCTGTCAAGTAAATGATAACAATCAGCAGGGAACACATTTTACTTCCAGTTGTTTTTTTCTTTTGTGGAGAAAATAAATATTAGTAAGAAAGAATTTGATATGCAGCTTTTATATATCAAATTTCTGAAAAATTTGAAGTCACAATAAAATCATTTCAAGCCATAAAAGGGAATTCTAAATGCTCACTTAAATATAATTGTAAAAGATGATTCTGGAAGAAATAAACATAGAGAAAAATAAATGAGGAAACATGGTTAAACACAGAGGAGCATAATATTCATTCCTTATCTCCTCACACTTGACCTCTCAATGTGTTAGGCTTTTGACACACTGACTTTTTGGAAAGGATACCTTCCCACGGCTTAGATGGCATCCCCTTTTCTCTGGGTTTCCTCCCTGTTCACTCCTCCTCAAGTTTCCGGGAGTTCTAATTGTCTCCTTGTCCCCCAGTCAAGTGAGTGCCCTTGTCTGATGAATGTCTGTCTTTCCTACTAGACCATAAATTCCACAAGGGCAGGAAGCAAACCTAACTGGGTTATTCCTGTATCATTCAGGTTTAGCAGTGTCCGGCTCTTTGTAGGTGCCCAAGAAACAACTGTCACATAACTAACTTCACAACATAACCAAATAAAGGTTTATTCTACAAATTCAAAGGTGGTTAATCATTTAAAAAATTCATAATGAAAATTATACCCAACAGCATATGAGAACAAGAAGAGAGTATTTGCTTAGACCTTGCTATAGCAAGGGAATCATCCACCATTACTTGCCTTCAGCAGAGTAAATTAAATGACAGCCAGAAAAGAAATCAATGTTCTCTAAAGAAAGACAACAAAATTCAGACTTACAACAATCTAGCTTCCACAATGGCCAATATGCAATAAAAATTATTACACATGCAAAAAAGCAGGAAAAATGTAACCTAGAACCAGGAAAAATTCCTAGTAAACGGAGATGCTAAGATGACCCAGATCTTTAAAGCTGCTAATGAAAATATATTCAAAGACAAAAACATATGACCACAATGAATTAACAGATCAGAACTCTGAGATACAAAACCTATAAACCAAATGGAAATTCTAAAACTATAAAGTACATTATCTGAAGTGAAACATGCACTGCTTGGGTTAAGAGCAAAATAGAGACTGCAAGTGCTAGTAAGCTTGAAGACAGATCCATAGAAATTATCCAATGCAAAAAAATTTAAAATATAGAGATTCAATCATCTGTGGTATTTGATACCTCACTGTATCAAATAAATTACTTCACATTATATATATTTCATATATCTAAGGACTGAAGTTCCAGGAGAAGAGAGAGAGGATGGGGGGGGGGTTAATATTTGAAGAGAGAATGGAGGAGAAAAAAATATTTAAATAAATAATAGGCTAGAGTTTCCCAAATTTAGTGAAAAAACATATACTTATAAATACAAAGCTCAGCCCACATTAAACAAGAACGAAATAAATTAGACCACACCTTGGCAAATTGATGATCAAAGTTCTTAAAAGCAAATAAAGATCGAAAATATGAAAAGATGTATAGCTGAAAAGTCAATAGAGAAA
This sequence comes from Tamandua tetradactyla, assembly GCF_023851605.1. Taxonomy (NCBI): domain Eukaryota; kingdom Metazoa; phylum Chordata; class Mammalia; order Pilosa; family Myrmecophagidae; genus Tamandua; species Tamandua tetradactyla. The sequence goes on along the minus strand of NC_135341.1, from coordinate 45,845,329 downwards.
GTGAAATGGAATTTTAAAATAATATTTGATTAACCCCCAAAGAAAGTATGAAAGGAAGAATAAAGGAACATGAAACTCATGGAATAGAAAAGAAGCCACAGAGTGGGAGACCTAAAATCAACCATATCAATAATTTCATCAAATGAAAATGGACTAAATTAAAAAGGAAGATACTATCAAAGTTGATGAAAAGGAAAGACCCAACCAAATGCTGTTGTTAACACACTTAAAATGTAAAAAATACTGTGAAAGTAAAAGGATGGAAAAAGCTATCTCATGTAAACAGTAAAGATTAATAAAGATATAGTGGTCATACTAAGATCAGGAAAAAAGTACTTTAAGCATGGTGCTGTGCCAGAGATAAACAGCGATACTTCAAATTGATACAAGGTTGATTTATCAGGAAGGCATAATCATCAATATTAAAGGACCTAACAACAGACGTTCAAAACACATGAAGCAAAAACTGATACAACTAACAGTGGAAAGGAAAGATTCACAGTCATAACTGGAGATTTTAATACTCCTCTCTCAGTGATAAAAACACTGAAAAAAAAAACAGTATATAGAAAATAAGATATAAAAAATCTGAACAGCACATTCAACCACCATGATGATGTTGAGTTTTGAAGACTACCATACACAAAAAATACAGAATTAATCATTCTTGCTAGGTATATAAAATTTTCTCCGAGAGATCATGTGCTGAGTCAAAATATTTTAAGTCTCAACATATTTCAAAAAATTGGAACCTTACTGAATGTATCCATTCACAACTGAAATAAATTAGAAATAGATAAAGTATCTAGAAAACCCCCATATGTTTAGAAATTAACAACATACTTTTAAAACACCTATAAGTCAAAGAAGATATAACAAGAGAAATAAGAAAATATTTCAAAATGAATAATAATGAATGAAAATACAACAGTGCTTTGAAAGAAATCTGTACTTTTAAATGCTGGAAAAGAAGAAAGCTTTAAAATCAATTCTCCAAATTTCTACCTTAGGAATTCAGAAAGGGAGCCAATTACACTGAGGGGGAGAAAGGAAGGAAGAGGGAGAGAAGTCAGTGAAATAGAAAACAAACACTGGAAACTTTTTCTTCTTCTATAGTAAAAGTGATAACCCCCTTTAGGAAGATCAGAGGGAAAAAAAGACCTCACAAGTTAAAAAATACCATGGAATACCAGTCAGTATTAAGAAAGAAACACATGGTATAACATGGATGAAGCTCAAAAATGCAAGTGAAAAAAGCCAGACACAAAAGATTATACTTTGCTTAATTCCATTTCTACGAAACCTACAGAAAAGATAAAATTTTAGAGACTGTAAACAGATTAGTCATTTCCAAAGGTTAAGGATGGGAGCAGGGATTGACTGCGAATGGGTATGAGAAAGCGTTAAGGAATGATGGAAATGTTCTAAAACTGTATCACAGTGATTTTTACATAACTATGGAAATTTACCCTAAATCACTGAATTGTACACTTAAAATGGGGGTATTTCTGGTACGTTAACTATACTTTAATAAATCTGTTTAAAGTATGCATATTAGGAATTAAAGAGGGGTTTATCACTGTTGATCCTGTACATTGGAAAAGCCATAAAATATTGCTAACGTGGCTGCCGTGGCTGATGCAAGGCAACACAAAATAGCTGACCTGAAATCTGCCCTCTGCCCTAGCAACAACAGTGACCAATCCCGGAAATCTGCCCTCCAGCCTAGCAACAACGACCACCAATCCCAGCCCGACACGTGTCCCTGCATGCTTCCCAGCCTATATAAGCCTGTGCACTTCCTGAATAAAGCAGATGCCTTCCATTTTCCCCTGAGGGTTGTCTCCTGAGTCGTGTGCTGTGTGCTCTGTGTCTGTGTGACTGACTCAGTACAGCCGCTTACCCCCAGCCATCAGCTAACTGGCCATCAGCTACCCCACACTGTAGATGTTAAAAGATAATAAAAAAGTATTATGAAAAACACTGACAAAAAATCTGAAAACTTAGATGAAGTGGACAAATCTTTTAACAAACACAAGTTACCTAAAATGAAAGAGGAAGGAAGAAATAAAATCTGAACAACTCTATATCTATTGAAGAAACTGAATTTGTAATAAAAATTTCTCCCATAAAGAAACCTTAGATATTGGTGCTTTCTTTAATGAATTCTATAAAACACACAAGTGAAAAACAACCCCAATCTTACACAAATTCTTTTAGACACAGTGGAGGAGGAAACATTTCCCAATCATTCTTATGAGGTTAACCTAACTCTTATCAAAACCCAAGATATTGTGAAAAAAAGAGAAAATTACAGAGAAATATTCCTTATGAATATGAATACAAAACTCTTAACAAAATGTTAGAAAATAAACTCCATTTATTTTATAACACATCATGATAATACATCATAATTCAGTGAGGGTTACCTAGGATGAAAGGTTGCGCTAAAAAAAATCAGTGTAATGTTCCCCATTAACAGAATAAAACATATGATCATTCAGTGGATGCCCCCAAAACATTTGACAACAGTCAAAACCCATAAATGATTTTTAAAAGAAAACCCTCAGTGAACTACAATAGAAGGAAAATTCTTCAACCTCATAAAGGGAATCTATAGGCCCTCTGTGAAAGTTACACTACTTTTCCTCCAGAAGCATAGATAGTGTACTGGAGGTCTTAACCAGTTCAATAAGGCTAAGAAAAAAATAAAAGTTTAAAAAAAGAAAAGAAACAAAAGTCATAAATATTTTTAAAAATAAGTAAAATAGTCTTTGTTATACATGAAGTTTAAAAACAGAAAAATCTTAAGGAATCTTCAGGAGAAAGAAAGCTAATTCTAATTAGCTAGAATTAATTCTAACTCTAGAACTAGAACACTTTATCAAGTTCATAGGAAAAGGGTAATAATTAGTAGTAATGATTAGAAAATGAAAGAAAACTAATCTATTTGCAATAGCTTCAACAAATAAAATACTTAGGCATTAATAGACCTCTACACTGAAAGTATAAAACACTGCTAAAAGAAGTCAAATGTGACCTAAATAAATGTAGAAATTATAAACATGTTCATGTTCAGGAAAACTCAATAGTTTATCTTAAGATTTAGGCTTGCTGTAAGTTCTTGGCTTAGTCAAATGAAATAGAAGCCTATATTCAGTTAAAGAAATCTCCTATTTTTATTTGGCTAAAATTTTTATTTTTTTATCCTAAAAGAATGAATTTTATTAAAAGGTTATCTGCATAAATTGAAATTATAATTCTTTTCTTTCTTTAATCTGTTAATGTGGTCAGTAATATTTTATAGCTTTCTGTTCTAGTTTGCTAGCTGCCTGAATGCAACACACCAGAGACAGATTGGCTTTTAATAAAAGGGGATTTATTTTGTTAGTTCTTCAGAGGAAAGGCAGCTAACTTTCCACTGAGGTTCTTTCTTATGTGGGAAGGCACAGGATGGTCTCTGCTGGTCTTATTTCCAGGCCTCTGGGTTCCAACAACCTTCCCCAGGATGATTTCTTTCTGCATCTCAAAGGCCTGGGCTGAGCTGCGAGTGCTGAGATGAGGTATGCTGAGCTGCTTGGCTGTGCTATGTTGCACTCTCTCATTTAAGCACCAGCCAATTAAGTCAAACGTCATTCATTGCAGCAGGCACACCTCCTAGCCAACTGCAAATGTAATCAGCAACAGATGAGGTTCACGTACCATTGGCTCATGTCTGCAGCAACAAAACTAGGTGCCTTCACCTGACCAAGTTGACAACTGAATCTAACTACCACATGTCCACCCCTTGTCAACCTGGCAACTACACACATCACCTTAAACAATATTAAGGTGAAAAAAAAAATCTCTTCTGGCTGTGGACCTGTGAATCTCAAAACAAGTTGTCTGGTGCCAATATGCAAAGGAGGATATTCACAGGATACAGGTTTTCATTTCCACAGGGAGAAATTGGAAGAACACAGAGATAAAACCTGCAGGGCAAACACCATTGGATTTCAAAGTCTGAAAGTCATTCATCCTTCAGAAAGTGACAGTCCCACCTTTTCCAAGGGCCTATGCAGTGGCCCGCCTCTTTCCGAATTGACCTCAGGGAACACTGAGGAGACCACCTTTTACTTGGCTCCACTCTCTCCAGGCATCAGGGCCATCCCTGGGCTTTCTGCCATTTCTGGGGCACATGTTCAACGCCTCCATGTGGTGGCAGCCAGGCTCTCCTCAGTCCCCCAAGGAGCGTTTCTACCTTCTCCAAGGCCTGAGGCTGCACGACTCTTCCACTGCAACAAGGTGTGAGACTCACCCTCCCCCTTCAGGGTAAACTCACCCTCTCCATGTATATGGGTGCATCCACTCTCCTGGCCGAGGCTTCTTGACATCAGACCCAAGCGTCCATGGTTCTCACTCTGCAAACTCCAATCTCTCCCTTTTGTGTCCACCTTTGTCCAGGTTGGCAGTGGTTCCATTTACACCAACAGTCTCTTCAAGCACTCCAGGACTTCTCCATCATTCTCTTCACAGTTTCTCCAAAATCTTCCCCTTAGCCATTCAAAAAACCATTTCAACATATCTGGTATTTGCAAACTGCAGCAGCACCCTACTCTCCAGTACCAAATCTGTTCTAGTTTGCTAGCTGCTGGGATGCAACACACCAGAGACGGATTGGCTTTTAATAAAAGGGGATTTATTTTGTTAGTTCTTCAGAGGAAAGGCAGCTAACTTTCATCTGAGGTTCTCTCTTACGTGGAAGGCACAGGATGGTCTCTGCTGGCCTTCTCTCCAGGCCTCTGGGTTTCAACAACTTTCCCCAGGGTGATTTCTTTCTGCATCTCTAATGGCCTGGGCTGAGCTGCGAATGCTGAGATGAGGTATGCTGAGCTGCTTGGCTGTGCTATGTTGCACTCTCTCATTTAAGCACCAGCCAATTAAATCAAACATCATTCATTGCAGCAGGCACGCCTCCTAGCCGACTGCAGATGTAATCAGCAACAGAAGAGGTTCATGTATCATTGGCTCACATCTGCAGCAACAAAACTAGGTGCCTTCACCTGGCCAAGCTGACAACTGAATCTAACTACCACAATTTCCTACTCTTATACTCTTAGATTTTTATCACTGGATTCTGTTTGCCATTTATGTTCACATATGAGACTGAACAGCAAACATTTTATAATATCTACACTCGTTTCAATATCAGGCTTGTACTGACCTCACAGAACACGCTGAGGATATCTCTTACTCTGCTCAGTGGAAGAGTACAAGATTGGGAGTATCTAGCCTTTGAACTTCTGGTAGAACTCAACTGTAAAAAGATCTGCATCAGATGTATTCTTTGTAGGGAGGCTTTTAAAAGGCTTCTTAATTTCCTTAATACTTAATTTCTTCTACTATAGCTATAACAGTCATAGTTAGGGTGACCATACATCCCAGTTGATCTGGATGTATTCCTGATTCACATGTGTTGTCCCAGCATAATTTCCAAGTGTCCAGGTTGGGTGATAAATTATGTAGTCAATTTAGATATCAAATAATCTGGACTTTCCATTTCTTCTTTAAACAGATTTGGGAAGTTATGTTCTTCTAGGAGTTTCTCTATTATTTTACACTTTTGAAATTATTGGCATAATGTTTCTACAGTATTTTATCTTTTTATTCATTGCTGTATCATTGTTAATTTCTCATCTTCATTCCTAATACTATTTATTTGTACCTCCTCTCCTTTTTCTTGAGTTTTAGCAATGTTACTAGTCATTTCACAGACCTATCAATTGGCTTTCTTGGTCTTCCATATTACATTGATAAACTTTTCTACTTTATTAACTCGTGCTCATCTTTATCATCGTCTTCCTTCCAGTCTCATCAGAGTTTTCTTCTTTTTCAAACTTTTTAAATTGGATGTCTAACTCATTAATTTCAGCTTACCTTTTTCCTTACTGAGTCATTTAAACTGATGGCTTTCAATCATGATTGCAAGCCCTGATATTTTAAAATATATCCATAGCTGGGTACCGTCATGGTCAGATTCATGTGTCAACTTGGCCAAGTGGTGGTACCTGTTTGGTTGGGCAAGTGCTGGCCTGTCTGTTGCAATGAGGATATTTCATAGAACCAAATCATGATCACGTCAGCTGCATCCACAACTGATTCCATTTGTAATCAGCCAAGGGGAGTGTCTTCTGCAATAAGTGATGCTTAATTTAATCACTGGAAGCCTTTTAAGGAGGATTCAGAAGAGAAAGGCTCTCTTCCTGCTTTGGCCGGCAAGCCTCTCCTGTGGCGTTCATCCAGACCCTCCACTGGAATCATCAGCTTCACAGACTGCCCTGTGGATTTTGGATTCTGTGTTCCCACAGTCACATGAGACACTTTTATAAATTTTATACTTGCGAGTATTCCCTGTTGATTCTGTTTCTATAGAGAATCCTAACTAATACAGGTACCAATGTGCAAAATATTTTATTTCATTGGTTTAAGCTGGGATCAGGATAGTCACTTCCTTTTTTTTTCTTTTTTTTTTTTTTTTTATTAATTAAAAAAAGAATTAACAAAACAATTAGAAATCATTCCAATCTACATGTACAATCAGTAATTCTTAATAACATCACATAGTTGCATATTCATCATTTCTTAGTACATTTGCATCGATTTAGAAAAAGAAATAAAAAGACAACAGAATAAGAATTAAAACAATAATAGAAAGAAAAAAAACAAAAAAAACAAAAACAAAAAACCTATACCTCACATGCAGCTTCATTCAGTGTTTTAACATAATTGCATTACAATTGGGTAGTATTGTGCTGTCCATTTCTGAGTTTTTATATCCAGTCCCGTTGTACAGTCTGTATCCCTTCATCTCCAATTATCCCTTCTCTTTTTTTTTTTTAATTAACGGAAAAAAAGAAATTAACCCAACATTTAGAGATCATACCATTCTACACATGCAATCATTAATTCTTAACATCATCACATAGATGCATGATCATCATTTCTTAGTACATTTGCATTGGTTTAGAAGAACTAGCAACATAACCGAAAAAGATATAGAATGTTAATATAGAGAAAAAAATAAAAGTAATAATAGTAAAATCAAAACAAAACAACACAAAACAAAACAAAAACCTATAGCTCAGATGCAGCTTCATTCAGTGTTTTAACATGATTACTTTACAATTAGGTATTATTGTGCTGCCCATTTTTGAGTTTTTGTATCTAGTCCTGTTGCACAGTCTGTATCCCTTCAGCTCCAATTACCCATTGTCTTACCCTGTTTCTAACTCCTGCTGAACTCTGTTACCAATGACATATTTCAAGTTTATTCTCGAATGTCCGTTCACATCAGTGGGACCATACAGTATTTGTCCTTTAGTTTTTGGCTGGATTCACTCAGCATAATATTCTCTAGGTCCATCCATGTTATTACATGGTTCATAAGTTTATCTTGTCTTAAAGCTGCATAATATTCCATCGTATGTATATACCACAGTTTGTTTAGCCACTCTTCTGTTGATGGAGATTTTGGCTGTTTCCATCTCTTTGCAATTGTAAATAATGCTGCTATAAACATTGGTGTGCAAATGTCCGTTTGTGTCTTTGCCCTTAAGTCCTTTGAGTAGATACCTAGCAATGGTATTGCTGGGTCGTATGGCAGTTCTATATTCAGCTTTTTGAGGAACCGCCAAACTGCCTTCCACAGTGGTTGCACCCTTTGACATTCCCACCAACAGTGGATAAGTGTGCCTCTTTCTCCGCATCCTCTCCAGCATTTGTCATTTTCTGTTTTGTTGATAATGGCCATTCTGGTGGGTGTGAGATGATATCTCATTGTGGTTTTGATTTGCATTTCTCTAATGGCCAGGGACATTGAGCATCTCTTCATGTGCCTCTTGGCCATCCGTATTTCCTCTTCTGAGAGGTGTCTGTTCAAGTCTTTTTCCCATTTTGTAATTGGGTTGGCTGTCTTTTTGTTGTTGAGATGAACAATCTCTTTATAAATTCTGGATACTAGACCTTTATCTGATATATCATTTCCAAATATTGTCTCCCATTGTGAAGGCTGTCTTTCTACTTTCTTGATGAAGTTCTTTGATGCACAAAAGTGTTTAATTTTGAGGAGTTCCCATTTATTTATTTCCTTCTTCAGTGCTCTTGCTTTAGGTTTAAGGTCCATAAAACCGCCTCCAGTTGTAAGATCCATAAGATATCTCCCAACATTTTCCTCTAACTGTTTTATGGTCTTAGACCTAATGTTTAGATCTTTGATCCATTTTGAGTTAACTTTTGTATAGGGTGTGAGAGATGGGTCTTCTTTCATTCTTTTGCATATGGATATCCAGTTCTCTAGGCACCATTTATTGAAGAGACTGCTCTGTCCCAGGTGAGTTGGCTTGACTGCCTTATCAAAGATCAAATGTCCATAGATGAGAGGGTCTATATCTGAGCACTCTATTCGATTCCATTGGTCGATCTATCTTTATGCCAATACCATGCTGTTTTGACCACTGTGGCTTCATAATATGCCTTAAAGTCAGGCAGCGTGAGACCTCCAGCTTCGTTTTTTTTCCTCAAGATGTTTTTAGCAGTTCGGGGCACCCTGCCCTTCCAGATAAATTTGCTTATTGGTTTTTCTATTTCTGAAAAATAAGTTGTTGGGATTTTGATTGGTATTGCATTGAATCTGTAAATCAATTTAGGTAGGATTGACATCTTAACTATATTTAGTCTTCCAATCCATGAACACGGTATGCCCTTCCATCTATTTAGGTCTTCTGTGATTTCTTTTAGCAGTTTTTTGTAGTTTTCTTTATATAGGTTTTTTGTCTCTTTAGTTAAATTTATTCCTAGGTATTTTATTCTTTTAGTTGCAATTGTAAATGGGATTCGTTTCTTGATTTCCCCCTCAGCTTGTTCATTACTAGTGTATAGAAATGCTACAGATTTTTGAATGTTGATCTTGTAGCCTGCTACTTTGCTGTACTCATTTATTAGCTCTAGTAGTTTTGTTGTGGATTTTTCCGGGTTTTCGACGTATAGTATCATATCGTCTGCAAACAGTGATAGTTTTACTTCTTCCTTTCCAATTTTGATGCCTTGTATTTCTTTTTCTTGTCTAATTGCTCTGGCTAGCACCTCCAACACAATGTTGAATAATAGTGGTGATAGTGGACATCCTTGTCTTGTTCCTGATCTTAGGGGGAAAGTTTTCAATTTTTCCCCATTGAGGATGATATTAGCTGTGGGTTTTTCATATATTCCCTCTATCATTTTAAGGAAGTTCCCTTGTATTCCTATCTTTTGAAGTGTTTTCAACAGGAAAGGATGTTGAATCTTGTCGAATGCCTTCTCTGCATCAATTGAGATGATCATGTGATTTTTCTGCTTTGATTTGTTGATATGGTGTATTACATTAATTGATTTTCTTATGTTGAACCATCCTTGCATACCTGGGATGAATCCTACTTGGTCATGATGTATAATTCTTTTAATGTGCTGTTGGATACGATTTGCTAGAATTTTATTGAGGATTTTTGCATCTGTATTCATTAGAGAGATTGGTCTGTAGTTTTCTTTTTTTGTAATATCTTTGCCTGGTTTTGGTATGAGGGTGATGTTGGCTTCATAGAATGAATTAGGTAGTTTTCCCTCCACTTCGATTTTTTTGAAGAGTTTGAAGAGAATTGGTACTAATTCTTTCTGGAACGTTTGGTAGAATTCACATGTGAAGCCATCTGGTCCTGGACTTTTCTTTTTAGGAAACTTTTGAATGACTAATTCAATTTCTTTACTTGTGATTGGTTTGTTGAGGTCATCTATGTCTTCTTGAGTCAAAGTTGGTTGTTCATGTCTTTCCAGGAACCCATCCATTTCCTCTAAATTGTTGTATTTATTAGCGTAAAGTTGTTCATAGTATCCTGTTATTACCTCCTTTATTTCTGTGAGGTCAGTAGTTATGTCTCCTCTTCCATTTCTGATCTTATTTATTTGCATCCTCTCTCTTCTTCTTTTTGTCAATCTTGCTAAGGGCCCATCAATCTTATTGATTTTCTCATGAACCAACTTCTGGCCTTATTGATTTTCTCTATTGTTTTCATGTTTTCAATTTCATTTATTTGTGCTCTAATCTTTGTTATTTCTTTCCTTTTGCTTGCTTTGGGGTTAGCTTGCTGTTCTTTCTCCAGTTCTTCCAAATGGATAGTTAATTCCTGAATTTTTGCCTTTTCTTCTTTTCTGATATAGGCATTTAGAGCAATAAATTTCCCTCTTAGCACTGCCTTTGCTGCGTCCCATAAGTTTTGATATGTTGTGTTTTCATTTTCATTCGCCTCGAGGTATTTGCTAATTTCCCTTGCAATTTCTTCTTTGACCCAGTCGTTGTTTAGGAGTGTGTTGTTGAGCCTCCACGTATTTGTGAATTTTCTGGCACTCTGCCTATTATTGATTTCCAACATCATTCCTTTATGGTCCGAGAAAGTGTTGTGTAAGATTTCAATCTTTTTAAATTTGTTAAGACTTGCTTTGTGACCCAGCATATGGTCTATCTTTGAGAATGATCCATGAGCACTTGAGAAAAAGGTGTATCCTGCTGTTGTGGGATGTAATGTCCTATAAATGTCTATTAAGTCTAGTTCATTTATAGTAATATTCAGATTCTCTATTTCTTTGTTGATCGTCTGTCTAGATGTTCTGTCCCTTGATGAGAGTGGTGAGTTGAAGTCTCCAACTATTATGGTATATGAGTCTATTTCCCTTTTCAATGTTTGCAGTATATTCCTCACGTATTTTGGGGCATTCTGATTCGGTGCGTAAATATTTATGATTGTTATGTCTTCTTGTTTAATTGTTCCTTTTATTAGTATATAGTGTCCTTCTTTGTCTCTTTTAACTGTTTTACATTTGAAGTCTAATTTGTTGGATATTAGTATAGCCACTCCTGCTCTTTTCTGGTTGTTATTTGCATGAAATATCTTTTCCCAACCTTTCACTTTCAACCTATGTTTATCTTTGGGTCTAAGATGTGTTTCCTGTAGACAGCATATAGAAGGATCCTGTTTTTTAATCCATTCTGCCAATCTATGTCTTTTGATTGGGGAATTCAGTCCATTGACATTTAGTGTTATTACTGTTTGAATAATATTTTCCTCTAACATTTTGCCTTTTGTATTATATATATCATATCTGATTTTCCTTCTTTCTACACTCTTTTCCATATCTCTCTCTTCTGTCTTTTTGTATCTGACTCTAGTGCTCCCTTTAGTATTTCTTGCAGAGCTGGTCTCTTGGTCACAAATTCTTTCAGTGACTTTTTGTCTGAGAATGTTTTAATTTCTCCCTCATTTTTGAAGGATAATTTTGCTGGATATAGGAGTCTTGGTTGGCAGTTTTTCTCTTTTAGTATTTTAAATATATCATCCCACTGTCTTCTAGCTTCCATGGTTTCTGCTGAGAAATCTACACAAAATCTTATTGGGTTTCCCTTGTATGTAATGGATTGTTTTTCTCTTGCTGCTTTCAAGATCTTCTCTTTCTCTTTGACCTCTGACATTCTAACTAGTAAGTGTCTTGGAGAACGCCTATTTGGGTCTAATCTCTTTGGGGTGCGCTGCACTTCTTGGATCTGTAATTTTAGGTCTTTCATAAGAGTTGGGAAATTTTCAGTGATAATTTCTTCCATTAGTTTTTCTCCTCCTTTTCCCTTCTCTTCTCCTTCTGGGACACCCACAACACGTATATTTGTGCGGTTCATATTGTCCTTGAGTTCCCTGATACCCTGTTCAAATTTTTCCATTCTTTTCCCTATAGTTTCTGTTTCTTTTTGGAATCCAGATGTTCCATCCTCCAAATCACTAATTCTATCTTCTGTCTCTTTAAATCTATCATTGTAGCTATCCATTATTTTTTCTATGTTTGCTACTTTATCCTTCACTTCCATAAGTTCTGCGATTTGTTTTTTCAGTTTTTCTATTTCTTCTTTATGTTCAGCCCATGTCCTCTTCATGTCCTCCCTCAATTTATCGATTTCATTTTTGAAGAGGTTTTCCATTTCTGTTCGTATATTCAGCATTAGTTGTCTCAGCTCTTGTGTCTCATTTGAGCTATTGGTTTGTTCCTTTGACTGAGCCATATTCTCAATCTTTTGAGCGTGGACAGTTATCTTCTGCTGCTGGCGTCTGGGCATTTATTCAGATTTCTCTTGGTGTTGGACCCAGCAAGGTTGTAATATTTTTCTGTGAAATCTCTGGGTTCTGTTTTTCTTATCCTGCCCAGTAGGTGGCGCTCGTGGCACCCTTTTGTCTGCGGGTCCCACCAGTAAAAGGTGCTGTGGGACCTTAAACTTTGGAAAACTCTCGCCGTCCTGGGGGTTCGCTAGCCGAAACGGCTTGAGCCGGCCCGGTGTCCGAACGCAGGGAGGGTTGCTGGTCGCCGCAGCCAGGGAAAGAGCCCGTCCGAATTTCCTAGTCGGCCCTGGGCAACAAGCGTGGCGGGAGGGCGCCAGCGGCAGCGGCCCGCCCGAGAGAGTGCACGTTCCCCGGGAGTCACGGGTTTGGAAGGGGCCTCCCCCACCCGTCACCGTTCTCCGCGGCCTGGGGGTTTCCGATCCAATTCTCTCAGTTGGTCCGGGGGCTGCGCGTGGTGTGGGCGCCAGCTGTCTTTGTTTCAGGGGACCGCCTCTCCAATTCTCCCAGCCGGCCCGGGAAGGGGGAAGGGAGTAACTCCGGCCGCTTGCCACCCCGCCCGGTAAGGCCCGCGCGCCTCGGCGATCTCACCCGAGCTGCTTCTCTCAGCCAGCCAGCCGTTCCAGGATGGGGTACGCTGTCTTTTTTATCTCTGTTGTGGCTTTGGGCGCTTTCTGTATCGTTTCTACTCCCCTAGTAGGTGTCCTGGAGAAGAAACTAAGATCCGCGCGTCTTACTAAGCCGCCATCTTCCAGGAAGTCCTCACTTCCTTTTTTTGTTTTTGGCATGGGCAGGCACCGGGAATTAAATCTGGGTTTCCAGCATGGCAGGTGAGAAATCTGCCTGCCGACTACCACGGCCCGCCCGATAGTTGCTTTCTTAATTTAGTTTTTACCTTCTGCAGTGGTTGGAGAGAGGGTGGGAGTGGTGGAAGTCAGGGTGAGGACAAAATGCAATGGTAGACAAGACTTCCTCAGGAATCAGGAAGGCAGAGTGAGGTTTCTCATGTTCCAGTAGTCTTCTGGCCCAATTTCTGAATCATGGCAATGAAAGTGGAGCCAACCTGAACACGTCTCAATAAAACTGCTTAAAAAGTAAAAATAAATAAATGAAAAAGAAAGTGAAGCCAAGCAATGTGGAAACTCCCTGAAATGCTGGTGCTGTCCCCAAAACTCCTAGTCTATCACAGAACCATCCCCACTGTACATTCACTGGATCCCAAGTATCACTGGATACTTGGTGCCATGCATAGTCAGGTCCGGAATTACTTGGAAATTGCAAGTGAACCCTGGAACACAAGGTCAGCTGGCTATGTAGACTCATTCAGGTCATTTCATCACTCCTGCAATAACACAACCCTACATTTCATGAAACTGCATTTATTATCCCACTTATGGTGTTACGATAATATTTTACTGTAAATGTGATTTTTTGTTATCCTACACATTTTCTGCTTTTTAATGGATTTTCTTCACATGACTTTTTGTACTTGAACTAGACTTTATTTTTGTTTTCTCTACTATTTTGAAAGATTCATACCATGTTTCAAAACCTACCAGTTTTTACTTGCCAAATTTGCACATTCAACATCAATAGTCATCAGGGAAATACAAATTAAAGCCACAATAAGATAACACAATATAACCACTACGATAGCTAAAAAAAAAGTATTGATGAAGACACAGAAGAATTGGAACTCTCACACAAGGCTGGTAAGAATACCATTTGGAAGCGCCACCATAAAAACAGTTTCTTGCAAAGTTAAACAAGCACTTAGCATATGACCCAGCATTCTACTCCAAAGTATCTGCCCAAGAGAAAAGAAAACATATGCAAACATAAAGAATTAGATGCAAATGTTCATATCACCTTTATTACTAATCAAAACTGGAACCAACCCAAATAAACAAAATAAGATACTCCACACAACAGAATACTATTCAAAAGGAACCAATCACTGGGTCAACTATGACAGCAGTGTAAGATGTCCCAGGGTTCAGTTTCTCTAAAAAATCTTTGCACACCAATGTTCAAGCAGCATTATTCACAGCTGTCAAAAATTGGAAGTAACTTAAGTGTTCATTAACAGATGAATGGGTAAACAAAGCATGGTTTATACATACAATGGAATGTTATTAGGTCATAAAAAGGAATGACATTCTGATACATGTAATAACATGGATGAACCTTGATGACATTATGTTGCATGAAATAAGTCAGACACAAAAGGAAAAATACTGCATGACCTCGCTTATTGAAATAATTAGAATATGCAAATTAATCAAGTCAGAAACTAGAATATAGATTACTACGGGCCAGGGTGGAAATAAAGAATGGGGAGTTAATGCTTAATTTGTACAAAGTTTATGTTTGAGATGACAGAAATGTTTTGGTCTGGATGGTGATGATAATAACACAACACTGTGAATGGAATTAACACCACTGATTTGTATATTTGAAAGAGATTAAAAATGGATATTTGTATATATGTTACCAAAATAAAAAATTTGAAAAACCACAGAACTGTAGAACACGACCAGTGAACCCTAATGTAAGTATGTACTACAGTTAACAGTATAATTAAATTAGTAATATTGCTTTATCAATGGTAACAGAAGTACCACACTGATGAAAAGCATTATTAATAGAGAAAATTGTACAGGGATGGGAGGGAAAGGAACACTGCACTTTCTTTATGATTTTTCTGTAAACCTACTATTTCTCTAATTTAAAAACTGTAATTTTTAAAAAGGAACAAACTACTGAGAAATATGGCAAGACGATTAATCTCAAAAGCATTCTGTTAGTTGAAAGAAGGTAGACACAAAACACTATATACTGCATGTTTCCATTTACATGAGATTTTTAAAAGGCAAAACTAAGTGATATAAATAGTTGGTGGTTGCCAGGAGCTGGGGGTGAATGAGGGAATTGATTAACATGATAGAAATGTTTCATATCTTGATTGTGGTGATGTTTTCACAACTGTGTATTTATCAAATTGTTCCCTTATTCACTATATTTTATTCCATGAAAATTATATCTCAGCAAATCTGGTTAAACTAAATACACATACATACAACTACCCATCTCAGTACAAATCAATTACTTTAAAGACATGATGACCTTTAACCCAGTGATATAACTACTGATAAATTAGCTCAAGGAAAGAAAATATCTGTACTTAAGATGTAATCTTCAACAGTTGCAGAAATTCAGAAAAAGAAGAAGAGGACAGTAACATTTAGCCCTATCAGAATCCTTCATAGCTAAAGGACTAAATTAGAGCTGCGGGAAGATGTCAAGTGCCCAAAGCTTTAGTGTTCCAGCAGCAAGTAAGGCTTTTCTCACCAAATTACCAATTATTTCTTAAGTCTGATATGACATCAGGTTAGTGCAATGAAACTGTCTCAGGGAGCTGGACTTCTCTCAGGATCTGATGACATGAAAGGCCATCAGTGGAAGTGTTCTGGCTTTGCTACAGGAAACACAAAGGCAAATAAAGACAACAAGAGATCCAAACTTAATTATTAAACTAAATATGTGTCAAACACTTCAGCCATTATTCATAAGCACACCATGACACCAGTTAGTTCACCTTCCTTCATGCTGTGGACACAGGGTGACCTAAATTGACCTCGCAAACAGAGAAGAGGACATTGGTTCTGGAGTCTAAGGACCTCGGTTGTTGGCTCTAATTCTGCAGGGGGCTCCGCCTTCCTCTGGTCCTCCTCAGTAAACTGAAGGAATTACACTAGAAAAGCGCTAAAATCCTGCACACTCTAAAACCTGTAACTGAAATTTCCTGCTAATGTCACAGGATATCTAAAACCCTAAGAAATCATCTGTTCAGGTTAGAATGTTGAGAAACATTAAAATATACGAGCTCAGAATTAGCTGAGAAATTAATCGAAACAATGATGTCCCTTTCCCAAATTAACTTAAAAATTTAAACATATGTCATTGTGTGCATACTTTATAAACCATTCGGTAAGTTCTTTTTCTTTAAAAAAAATAGTAAAAAAAAAAAAGCCCTGATTAATACTTGGCATTTTGATGTTTAAAAATGCCATAAAACAATACTCTGTTCTTCTGAACAATATTTAAATCTTATTTGTGAAATTAAATATATTTAAAAAGTAATCATGGTCCTTGAAAAGAGGAGCTAGAACTAGAAATATCTAATTATAAAACCTTAACAATCTAAATTAGTCATTTGAACCCATGTTCTGCTTTCAGCAATAGGAAAGACCACTTTGGTTGAGTTTAGTTCAACTACACCAAAAATAAAACAGACAAAGCAAAAACACCTCAAAAAATAGAAACAGATGTATTTAAAATTTTTAGTTTGGATCATATGACTTTGAGTTAAGGTTGGGGGCCAGTATTCAGTTGGTCAGGGAGAGAGAACCCTAATCCTCTAAATGTTGACATAACTCTCTCCTTTCCTTCCTTCCAGTTTCTGCTCAAACGTCAGGGTAGAGAGGCCTCTTCTAATCCCCCTGCAAACAGCAATCCCCATCCTCCAGGTTTATCACTCATCCCAATCTGACGTCTACATTAACCATACAGATTATTTTTGCTTCCCCTAGAATATAACCACCGTTAACACAGGGGCCTTTGTTTTATACACTGCTATAAGCAGTGCCTAGAATAGTGGTTAGAATAGTCAATTCTCAACAAATATTTAATCAATGAATGTGTGAATGACTAAGTAAGTGGAAATAAGAACCATTTCTGTTAAACTATAAAATGGCTTAGGTCTTCATACTGATAAATGCAAATATGGAAATACAGAGCATAACTTTGAATTTCATTTCCCATCAATGTCTGATTACCTACTGATTAAATTTGACAAGCTGCAACAGGAGAAAAATCATTAGATCCCAACCTATCTCTATAACAACCTAGATATACCTAATGGTATGCTTTATTATACACAATTACTTTTAGAGGGGAAAAATATATTGCCATGATCTCACTGTAAGACATTTTCTATGAACTTTGCTCTATATTTTAAATTAGTCACATAAATATATGTTATACTTAGGCCTATAAATATAACCATATATTTAGAGATAACATTTCATTTGCAGATAGATCGTTTTGAGTCTAATCAAATATTATACTTTAAAATTCACTCGCAGTTGTTGCTTTCTATCATAGATATCCTAAGTGTGTGTATGTGTGCGCATATTTTCTTCTTAAAAAAATACACATATTTTTCCCTGAAGGGAAGGAAATGAGCATTTTTCTCAAAGACATTTCTGTGCTGAAATTCACTGTCAGTATAATTAAACAAGGATGATGTTAACCCCATCTTACTGAAGAAGAAGTAGGTTCAGACATGTGCCCTGGTTGGGTGCACAACATCAGACAGCTATTCTGTGGTAGACTCAGAATGACAGATAGGTGTGTTCTGTTTGTCAAATGCCTTTTCTGCAATGTTGTTCTTTTAACTGTCCTTATAACAAAACAAACAAAAACTAAACTACAACATCCTGTGTCACATAAATTGCACTTACATTAATACATGATTCTTAAAAAGTTACCTTAGAAAGAACATTGACTTTTTTTAAATCAGAATATTTTATAGCTCCTTTGCCCTAGCCTACCAGCACTCATGTTAAATAGCACGCAAGGAGAAAGCCAGAGAAGAGAACCTCAGGACTCCAGCAGGCAAAGCAGAGCCAAGGAGAAGGCGCCCCACGCTGCTGTCCCCAACTCCTCACCCACTCTCACCCTGGAGACAGTTGTTCCACTGATCACATCAAGCTGAGAGAAGAGTTACGGTAGAAATAGCACAATTATACACAGGAGGAGGAAGAGGGAAAGCCAACGACTATTTATCATATATTCTTTTCCAAAATTTTTTTTGTCAGTTATGAAAAAAAGAAAGGAAATTATGAAAACTACTACCGTTAAGAGAAATCCTGCTATGTACTTTATCTTGATATTTTAGCTAGAAATGTATAAAGTCATAATGATTAATGAAAGATTTTAAAATTAAGTAACCACCATAGAAAATTAAAGCTCTATGTTATGTGATTCTCAATCCAGTACTTTTCACCATATTTGAAACAATGATGAATATTCAGAAACCCCCATGTGGTTTCATCCTTTATATAAGATATCAGAAAGCTGAAAGCATTTGGAAACACTTTTCCTCCCATTGCAAACCTCGTTTAAATAATATCCAACCAAAAAAAATTTCAATGATAATCAACCTGTCTTTGGAAACTTTATAATGCTAAAAATTTGTAGCAGCAAATATTAGAACAAATTATATATTGTGATAAAGTGGATCAAAATACAGCTATTTCATAATGACTACATTTATGATATTTCAGATTCTGTTCTATGGAGAAATCTCAAAGAACTGCTTTTTCTGGGAATCATCAAGATTGGAAAAGATATATATATATTTTTTTACAGCACCAAACTGAAATCTTTAATCAGTCTGCCATAGACTTTAAGCCTTTTTCATTTTTTACTAATATCCATGACATTCAGTGGTCTTGTGCAAATATGATATGTTGCTTAGGCATATCTTTTGTCCTATGCAGAACATTTCATTCTGACGGAAAAGATATATTCTTGATTAAATAAATTTTTAAAAATTTAATAGGAATGTTTTTATTAAAACTTGTGTAAGTGAAACCACTGATGAAATACTTGCTTTTATTTGAATTAAAAATAAATTAGGAAAAAATAAATAAATTATGGAAGTATAGGGGCTCCACAGGAGGCTAAGGATAGGGTTGCCATATAATCCTATAACATCTTTTATTAGG
The DNA here is from genome assembly GCF_023851605.1 of Tamandua tetradactyla. Lineage (NCBI taxonomy): Eukaryota > Metazoa > Chordata > Mammalia > Pilosa > Myrmecophagidae > Tamandua > Tamandua tetradactyla. The sequence continues at coordinate 45,826,371 of NC_135341.1, read as the reverse complement.
TATATACTTGGAAGAACTGAAAGCAGGGACACACATTTGCACCCTGGTGTTTTTGGTGACAGTATTAATAATTTGCAATGGAAGGAGGTGGCCTAGGGGTACATCAACTGAGGAATGGAAGGGGGAACTGGTATATACATACAATGGACTGTTGAGAGGTTGCAAGAAGGAATGAAGTTGTGAGGCATACAACTAAGTGAATGAAACTTGAGTACAATTTCTGGAGGGAAATAAGCCAGAAACAAACAGACAAATATTATAGCGCCTCCCTAATATGGAGTAACTATAACAGGCTAACTCAGAATTAAATTTGAGAGCATAGGTTTATTGTAAAATATTAGGGCAAGGCTTAATGTAAAAGTTCCTACATTTTAAGCTCTTACAGCAGTCACATCTAAATATTTTTATTTTTTTTGGTGTACTGAAAATGTTCAAAAATTGATTGTGGTGAAGGATGCACAACTATATGACGATAATATGAACCACTGATTATACACTTTGGATGATTATATGGTAGTGAATCTATCTCAATAAAATTGCATAAAACAACCATGTAAAGCAAAACATGAAAAAATAGCAAATAAACTAAAAAAGTATATATCCTCTGGTAAGGTGCAAAAATAACCATACAAGCAAAATTCATTCCCAGCATCATTCACAAGCAAACTACTACAGCAAGGTCATTGAATGGCAGACATACACAATGTTTTAGAAGAAAAATAACAAAAATTAAGCAAACATATACAAGCACATGACTGTATGTTTGTGTGTGTTTATACTTTTATGAAATACCATCTTTGTACAACACAACATTATAACCTCTACATCATTCTCAAGTCATCTTTATAACCTCTTGAATTGGGTATTATCATAAAATCTATCTTTACTCCTGAGGCCACTGAGGCAGAGAGAAGTTAGGGAACTTGCCCACAGTCACAGTGGACATAAATTGAAGAGCCAAGACTCGAACCCAGGCTATCTGGGCCAAGGTGCCGCTCTTAACCACTAAGCCAGATATGTGGTAAATTTTATAAAAACATCTTACAAAACATCTATAAGCACATCTTCACAATATTTTGCAATGAGATGTGAAGTGATTAGGAAAACTTGGATTCAAAGCTCATCTCTTTGCAAAAATCTTAAAAGAGCTGCACGAATTAAAGATGACATGCTATTTTTAATTTACAAAAGGACAAGGATTAAATATTTGCTAAGATTTTATGAGATAACAAACAAGCTGTTAGTATGTTATCTAGCAAATATTTTTACACACCACTCCTCCACATACATACCTTATCTGCCTCAAGGGGACAGTCAAGTTTTAACACTGAGTGGAGGAGTTAACTGCTATAGAGAGAACATTTTGTAAAGGAATGTCTGAAAAAAGTTTCTGTCATTATCTGATTGGTGGCTGAAACCATAGAAGATTTGTTCCTAAAACACTCAAATCTATACCATAAGCAAAATTAAACAAAGGGGAAAAATGGCTTTTTGATAAAAAGTGAAGAAACAACTGGGTATCTATATAGGTAACAAAAATAAGTCTTAACTTATTATCACACTATATTACATCACACTATATTCAAAAATTAATTTGAAATGTATCATAGACCCACACGGGAAAGGTAAAATAATAAAGTTTCCAGAAGAAAACAGAGGAGAATATCTTCATAACCTTAGAATAGCCAATGGTTTTTAAATAGGGCCCAAAAACCATAAGAAAAAAAACAAACTGCAAAGGGAGTTAGATAGCAACATCTGTTCATCAAGTTTGCCATTAAGGAGTACAAAATCATGCTATAGACATGAAGAAAACATTTCTGGTACATATATCCAAGAAAAGAATCTTACCTAGAATATATAAAGTACCCTACCAATGAGTAAGAAAATCCCAAACAAGCGCAGTTTCAGAAATGGACAAAAGACAAGCACAGGCAAAAGAGGATATCAAAATGCCAAGTATACATATTAAATCTTGCAACTTAAAAACATTATGTGATACCAAGATACATCAAACTAAAGGCTAAAATTTAAAAGACTGGCAAAACCAAATATAGAGCAATGACAAGTATATAGATAGCAACTGGAATTCTCTTATATTGCTGGTGGGAATGCAAATCAGCACAATTTGGAAAACCTTTTGGCAAATCCACTAAAGATCAACATACACCTTTCCTGTGGCACAGTAATTCCACTGTGTGTGTGTGTGTGTGTGTGTGTGTGTGTGTCCACAAACCAAATAAGGGCATATATCCACAAAAAGACATGTACAAGAATGTTAATAACAGCTTTATTTATAATACAAGAATGTTAATAACAGCTTTATTTATAATAGCCATATACAAGTCAAATATCCATGAACAGAAAAAAAACTCTAGCATATTCATAGAATGGAAGACTATCAAGACATTTAAAAAAAAGTGATAAAGAGAAAAGCATGAATGAATCTAACAGAAACTATACTGTGAAAGTAGCCAGACACAAAAGTGGGCATACCTTACGATTACATTTATATAAAGTTCAATATCAGGCAAAAACAATCAATGGTGATAGAAGTCAGAATACTGAATAACTCTAGGTTCAAGTACTGACTAGAAAGGGACTTGAAGGAACTTTCTAGTACAGTAGAAATTTTCTGTATCTTGCTATTTGTTGGTGTTACAAGTACATACATATTAAAATTTATTTGAGTTGTGCATTAAAATTAATGTCTTCATTGCATATATGTTAAACCTCAATAAAAGTAAATAAAACAAAAAATTGTAAACAATTTTAAACAATCCATTAAAACATTTTTCCAAATAAATCTCAGTGGATCTTAAATCTATATCAGAATGCAGCATATTCTAATTAGTTTGAAAGAATAGATGTTACCCAAGAAAATCTCACCAGCAATATTTAGAAAAAAGAGTCTTTGCATAAGTGGTGTATGGATTTGAAAATAAATAACATAATTGAAGAAGCAGAGTCAACATGGCACTTTCTCCATTCAGCTCTAGACTTTCTGATGAGGTTACTTTTCTGCTATGACAGCCATTAAAGTCATGTATCAACATAAACTAAACCAAATCAACAAATTGTTCTATCATGAAATACTAAATCATATTTCCAAAAATGAGGCATATTTGATTAAAAACTAACATTACACACCATTAAAACATAATTATTTAAAATTTTTATTTCATTTGTATTTCATCCTGAGGGGATCCAAGAAGCCTCTCTCACCTCTGCCCCCAGTATAAAGGCACCCAAAGCACCCCCTCCTAATCCAGAAGGAGGGAAAGGATAAACCATCCCAAAGGGCAGCTGAATTTTGAACTGACTACAAATTGACTTAAAATCAGTCCATTTTAAGCTAGAAAAGAATTAGAAACATTTCATTAAAAAGCTTACATTTGGGGAATTTTTGGTTTGTTGCCCAATGAGTTGAAGGCTTATAAAAATATTTACAATTGTACATACGTACATTTTGCCCATCCAACAGTATATGCCTTCACAGTTTCAATGAGCAACATGTCTCAGACACAGCTTTACAGTAGAATAACCCACAAGGCCAAAAGCAGGTTTCTGCTTCCATGTGCCATTCTGGAAGCCCCTCTGTTCGCTCTAGCATCTCAAGATTCAGATGGCAGGCTGTCCCCTTACCTGATTGAGAGCCTGACTCAAAGGCAAAATGCTAAGAACATTGCTCAATTTTAGATGACATGGTCCTTGAAGAACAAATGCCATTTTCCCAGTCTACATTATCATCATCATCATATCATTGGACGTGATCTCTCTCATAAGCACATATGATATATGCTTAATTGATGTGAATAATTTTTCAAGCTCATTTGTTCATTCTCCCTTTCATTAATCCACTCAATAAGTATTTATTGAGCATAAATAACAGTTGTGCTGTGCCAGAAAAAGCTGAATGGTTCTTTATCCAGTAACAGATATCCAACAAAGCTGTCAGATGAACCTTGAGAGCATTATGCTAAGTAAAATAAGCCAGACACAAAAGAACAAATATTGCATGGTTCAACTTATATGAAATATCTAGAATAAGCAAAATCATAGAGATAGAAAGTAAAGGAGAGGTTAAAAGGGGATGGGAAACAGCAGGAAAGGGGAATCACTGCTTATTGAGTATAGAGCTTTTATTTAGGGTGAGGAAAAAGTTTTGGTGACAGAGCACAACATTGTGAACGTAATTAATGTCACTGAACAGCACACTTAAAATGAGATATTTTATTCATATATATTTTTTTAATTTTAAAATCCATCTATTAATATATGATTATGAAGAAAAAGTATCGGGTGGTTGTGCCACCAATCTGTTACTGTTTCAATCTCATAAAATGAAACTGGAGAAGATGGCGGCTTAGTAAGACGCGCGGGTCTTAGTTCCTCCTCCAGAAAAGCAACTAAAGAAACAGAAACAATACGAAACAGCTCCCGGAGCCATGACAGAGACCAAAAAGACAGCGTACCCGATTCTGGAACGGCTGAACCAGCAGGGAGAATCCACTGTGGTGAGATACCCGAGGGGCACGTGTTTTCCCGGCCGGGGCGGCTGGCGACTAGGGTCCCCTCCACGCACGTGGCTCCCCGGTCTGACTGGGAACGTTGGATAGCGGGGCCCTCCCGCCACGCTTGGCGTCTCGGGCCAGCTGGGCAATTTGGACCGGCACTCCCCCAAGCCGCGGCGGCCGGCGACCCCCCGCTCCACGCGCGGTTTCCCAGGTCGACTGCGAGATTCGGATTGGCAAGTTAAAGGAGCCACAGCATCTTTTACTGGTGGGCCCCGCAGACAGACGAGCACCACGAGCGTCACCTACTGGGCAGGAAAAGAAAAACAGAGCCCAGAGATTTCACAGAAAAACATTTCAACCAGCCGGGTCCCACACCCAGGGAAATCTGATCAAATGCCCAGACACCAGCAGAAAATAATGGATGACACTCAGAAAATTGAAGATATGGCCCAGTCAAAGGAACAAACCAATAGTTCAAATGAGATACAGGAGCTGAGACAACTAATGCTGAATATACGAACAGAAATGGAAAAACTCTTCAAAAACCAAATCAATAAATTGAGGGAGGACATGAAGAAGACATGGGCTGAACAAAAAGAAGAAATAGAAAATCTGAAAAAACAAATCACAGAACTTATGGGAGTGAAGGACAAAGAAGAAAAAATGGAAAAAACAATGGATACCTACAATGGTAGATCTAAAGAGACAGAAGCTACAATTAGTGAACTGGAGGACGGAACATCTGAATTCCAAAAAGAAAAAGAAACTATAGGGAAAAGAATGGAAAAACTTGAGCAGGGGATCAGGGAACTGAATGACAATATGAAGCGCACAAATATACGTGTTGTGGGTGTCCCAGAAGGAGAAGAGAAGGGAAAAGGAGGAGAAAAACTAATGGAAGAAATTATCACTGAAAATTTCCCAACTCTTATGAAAGACCTAAATTTGCAGATCCAAGAAGTGCAGCGCACCCCAAAGAGAACAGACCCAAATAGGCGTTCTCCAAGACACTTACTAGTTAGAATGTCAGAGGTGAAAGAGAAAGAGAGGATCTTGAAAGCAGCAAGAGAAAAACAATCTGTCACATACAAGGGAAACCCAATAAGACTACGTGTAGATTTCTCAGCAGAAACCATGGAAACTAGAAGACAGTGGGATGATATATTTAAATTACTAAAAGAGAAAAACTGCCAACCAAGACTTCTATATCCAGCAAAATTGTCCTTCAAAAATGAAGGAGAAATTAAAACATTTATAGACAAAAAGTTACTGAGAGAATTTGTGACCAAGAGACCAGCTCTGCAAGAAATACTAAAGGGAACACTAGAGTCAGATACGAAAAGACAGAAGAGAGAGGTATGGAGTAAAGTGTAGAAAGAAGGCAAATCAGATATGATATATATAATACAAAAGCCAAAATGGTAGAGGAAAATATTATCCAAACAGTAATAACACTAAAAGTTAATGGACTGGGCGGGCCGCGGTGGCTCAGCGGGCAAAGTGCTTGCCTGCTATGCCGGAGGACCTCAGTTCGATTCCCGGCCCCAGCCCATGTAACAAAAAACGGAAAAACAAAATACAATAAAACAAGAAAATGTTTAAAAAAAAAAAAAAAAAGTTAATGGACTGAATTTCCCAATCAAAAGACATAGAATGGCAGAATGGATTATGACCCAGCAATACCACTGCTAGGTATCTACTCAAAGGACTTAAGGGCAAATACACAGATGGACATTTGCACACCAGTGTTTATAGCAGCATTATCTACAATTGCAAAGAGATGGAAACAGCCAAAATGTCCATCAACAGACAAGTGGCTAAACAAACTGTAGCGTATACCTACGATGGAATATTATGCAGCTTTAAGACAGACTAAACTTATGAAGCATGTAATAACATGGATGGACCTAGAGAACATTATGCTGAGTGAGTCTAGCCCAAAACTAAAGGACAAATACTGTATGGTCCCACTGATGTGAACCAACATTTGAGAATCAGCTTGGAATATATCATTGGTAACAGAGACCAGCAGGAGTCAGAAACAGGGTAAGATAATCGGTAATTGGAGCTGAAGGGATACAGACTGTGCAACAGGACTAGATACAAAAACTCAAAAATGGACAGCACAATAATACCTAAGTGTAATGTAACTATGTTGGAACACTGAATGAAGCTGCACCCTGAAATATGGTTTTTTGTTTGTTTGTTTGTTTGTATCTTTTGTTTTTTTCTTTTTCCTTTTTTTATATATATATATTTTTAGTAGTATTATTATTTTAATTCTCTTCTCTATATTAACATTCTATATCTTTTTCTGCTGTTTTGCTAGTTCTTTTCCTAAATCGATGCAAATGTACTAAGAAATGATGATCATACATCTATGTGATGATACTAAGAATTTTGAGTGCATGTGTAGAATGGAATGTTTTCTAAATGTTGTGTTAATTTCTTTTCTTTTTTTTGATTAATAAATAAAAATTAATAAAAAAAATGAAACTGACCCCAAAAGTTATATCTTTCTTCTTTTTAGACCATTATTTGAAACTTACCTTTAAAATAAGCCCCCGTTTTTCATCCCATCTTCACATTAGAACACAATAGTGAAAGTCATCTCCAGCTGAAGAGCACAGGAAACCAAGGATGAAAGAAAGCAGGGTCCTGGTGGGATCCCTTAAGGCATGGACTAGTTCTGCTTTATTCTCTGGGAAGAGATGACCTTTCTGAACAGATGTTTTAAAAAGAAAAAGCCACTGGCCACCAAGGACAGACACTGTGGGAGAAGATGCTCTCCCATGTCTATACTGGGAGGGGTCTGGGGTCATCAGTACCATCCTCAGAGAGAGTAGGCCGAGTACCTGTCCATGTCATCACCAACAAAGAGAAACCAAAGCAAAAGCCTGGTCAAATGAGAGGCTGAAAAGAAGACCTAGTAGTGCCTTGGCTTACTGTTCTCAAGAGAGGTGAGTCAGCCCTCAGTGAAGGCACGCAGAGGGAAGAGGGCTTAAGTTAGAGCAACTGCATCTCAGGGCCATCTTCAGCCCCTTCCAGACACAGGTCCCTGGGCAAATTTCTGTACTTTGTTGGTCTCCCTTTCATCATCATCTGCACAATGAGGGGCTTGAAGAAATGATCCTTTAGAAATCCTCCAACTCAAAACACTTTGGGATATAGAAGAGGTTTGTTGAGTGAAATCAAAGGAAACAAAACCCCGGAATAAGGACTGTCTTGACAGGAGGAAGACTCTTTAGGCATGGTGCAGCATGAAAAGAGAGCTTTTAGAAAGGAGAGGAGGAAAGACTACAGTGTCCAGAAAGATTCAACTATGGTGGAATTTATTAACATAATGGGAGATAAATGGTTTACAATTTATTCAGCTATTTATAGCTAATAACTGAGAGACACCTAGAGAAAAAAGACTGGATTAAATCCAAAGTTTGGTTCCTATATAGACAGAAGGTTGTTTTATTGTTTGCTAACCACTCATTTATCTACCCATTAGTGGAAAGAGCTGATACCTTACTTTCTATTAAAAATGTTAATGCTACATCATTGCCCTTTGGGGACTCATTTTGTAAGTGTGGAAAATTCTAGGGGTTTTAACATAAGATGCACATAAAGACATTTGAAATCTAAGTGATCTCTTGACATATGACTAAAAGTCAAAGCAGTGGGCCACAAGACAAATAGAGTACTTCACCCATGAAGGTTGACTATTAGCTTTGTTTCATGATCTATAACTGAGTTATTATACTCCTCCATAAAGTTTTATTACTGTTCTAGTCCTATTAATAAGTGTCCTCACTTAAATGCCCTGTTTGCTGAAAATGGCAGCAAAGCGCTGTAATATTTGCTGCCCGATGTTAGATTTTTCTTTTCTAAAACGAAGGATATAAAAGAGAAGGCACTAGAGAAACTGTGCAGCAACTGATTATATCACTTAAAAGAAAAAAGAAGGAGCCAGATGTTAGCTGTCTCTCTTTGTATGAGTATAACTGCTTGATTCCACATTTCCATCTTTAGTTCCTGGGTGTGAGCAGCCTCGACATAAGGAAATAAAAGTGAATGTATGTTTCAGCACATTAGTGAAAACACTTATAGAGAAAACAATTTACATTTTAATAGCTTTCTTTCATTACATTAACTTCTCCCCCTGCTTTTCATCTTGGAGACTGCAGGAATGCTGGCAAACATTGATAAGTATAAAGATCATAGAATCTTCACTCTGTAAGGGGCTCTAGAGGCATAGGCAAATCTGCCTTCCAGTCTTCTCTGGAGAGTGTAGGGGTCCTCTTGGTGCAGAGCACACACTGCTTCAGAAGCTGACTTTTCCAAAGCTGAGTATTCAAACTGTTGAAAAGTTCTCTCATGTTGAAGAGGAAGTGGCTTCTCTGGACCTTTCACTACGGTGCAAAGCACCGCCTTCTGGAGGGATTCACTACATCAATCTTCTCCCTGCTTCACATCTGTGAGGACAATCTTCAGAGCTCTGATCAGTAGTCTGACCTACAAGCCAAATGTGCCCATCATCTTCTGTCACTCCGGAGGAGAAATGGTTTCCATTGGCTTTAACATCACAGGATGTATAAGCAGCTTCTAGTTTTATCTGAAATGTCTCTTTTTAAATGTTTCATCCAGAATTAAACTCAATTTTCTTCCTCATACAGAGGAAGTTCCACATCCAGGGTATCATACAGTTGTCCCTTTCTGAAGCACACTGTGGTAGAGAATTTTATTTTGAAGCTCGGATGAACAAGTGAGGAAAAGAGGGTCAGGAGGATCAATATAAATTAATGAAAGCCCTAATGAAACAGAGCACATACTGATATAATAAAAAAAATTCATAATGTTTTATACATTTTAAATTGTTAAGATGGGGACTTTCTTTTCTTTTTTTTTTCTGGCTCATCTTTGATATGACCTTTTTAGGATCTTCTGACCCTACATTTCAAGGAGTTGCTTCTAAATGTGATTTACTATCTTGCAAAGTATGTAAGAATTAAAATGCATTTTAAAATTTTGTTTTTCTGTCCAAAATGTTCAGAGTCTTTCTGATTTTATGATCTAGGAGTTCATGATTTTCATTGCCTAGATCTCACCTTTATTAGTACTTCTTATATATGGCCTCAGCTTTTCCCTATGTCCTTTTTTTTTTTTTGATTATCAAAAATTAACAGCCATGATCCTTTTGTCTAGATAGGCTTACTATCAGTAGTTCTGAAATATTTCCATTCCTCTGTTTTGAAATCTTTAGGCATCTCTATCTCTTTGTAATTTCTTAAGAACACTGACGCTAAGATCATATTTGGGTTTCTTTCAGTACTATGTATTGTAATCTATTTGGGATGATAAAGTTTAACTCACTTAAAATGGCCAGATTCTGTCTTAGAATCTAATCACTTATCTTGGGCTTCATTTGTGGTGGGAATTAAATCATGTACTCCAAACAAGACATGCTTTTAATCTTAATCCACATCAGGGTGGGTCTTACCTGTGTTACTGGAGACCTTATAAAGACAGGAAATTCAGACGCAGTCAGTTAGAAGAAGCTACAGGAGGAGATGAAAGCCATCTTTCTTTCTTTAATGAGAAAAGCATACACACATCCTCTGACTTCTCTAGAATTGTCTCGTGTCTAGTCTCCTCTTGAGAGTGTGGGGGCCTTCTTGGTGCAGAGCACTCACTGCTTACAGAAGCTGAATTCTCCATACCTGGGTCTTCAAATTGTTGGAAAGGTCTCCCTTATGTTGAAGAGGAAGTGGCTTCCCTTCCTCTTTAAAACAGGAGAGTTACAAGATGCAAATCAAGGAATCCCAAAGATTGTAGCAAACCATCACTAGAATGATACAGCCTCCAAGAGAAAGTATGACCTTGTAGAGACCTTGATTTGGGACTTCTGGCCTCTAAAACCATGAGTCAATAAATTCTCATTTATGCCAACCCATTGCATGTATTTGTCATAGTGATCTGGCAAATTAAGACAACATGCCTCTCTCTAATGATCTCTTTACATGGTCCTCTATAAGGACCACTCCAGCAGCTAATTTTAGTACTTATTTTTAGTACTTGATTTTGTAATTATATATGAAATATTTAAATATATTATTATTCAAACCTCAAAATAAATGTATGAAATAGGTATCATTATCCCTATCAAATAGGGGCCAAATCACCCCACAGGATAAGGTGTAGACTTGGGTTTCAAATCTATTTCAATTACCATACCATGTTATCATCTTTGATTCTTATACTGACTTCTTAATTTTTCCCTAAGAATGGATTTATATCTTTTTCTTTGGAAGATAGCTTCAAAGGCATTTCAGTAGCTCTTTGTGATATATATAGAAGGCATAGCTCATTGTGTGCTATTCCCTGACACTGTTACATATCCATACTTTCTATGTTCCTCCTTCCTATTTTTTTTCTTTTCTTTATTAATTAACGGAAAAAAAGAAATTAACCCAACATTTAGAAATCATACCATTCTACATATGCAACCAGTAATTCTTAACATCATCACATAGATGCATGATCATCGTTTCTTAGTACATTTGCATCGGTTTAGAAGAACTAGCAACACAACCGAAAAAGATATAGAATATTAATATAGAGAAAAAAATAAAATAATAGTAAAAAAACAAAACAAAACAAAACAAAACAAAACCTATAGCTCAGATGCAGCTTCATTCAGTGTTTTAACATGATTACTTTACAATTAGGTATTATTGTGCTGTCCATCTCCTTCCTATTTTTAATATACATTTTTAAAATCTGATCTAGTAAAAAGCTTAAGTGCCTTTCTTTTTTCTTTTATATGAAAAAACTTTTTTGATAACTAAGGACATGGCTTTGATATTGCAAAGTATTTCATATATTAAGAAATGTAACTGAGCGCTTGTGAGGGGACTCTTGGGAAGACAAGTAAGGACTTAGAGGACAATCTACCTAAATAAAAGATTAAAGAAAGAAAAAAAATGACAGTGCTAGTTATTGAACATATTATTCTCCATATTTCAAAATTAAGATCAGACATAATGAAAAAAGCAAAAATGAGAATAGTGCTTGAAAGTATATAGCTCCCCAAAATTGGGTTACAATACCCAGAATTATTGTCTCAGTCTCTGCTGGTGATTTTCACTGGGCTCCAGAGCAACAGGATCAGCCCCTAAGAGCTTATCCAGCTGGGTCCCAAACACATGCCACTGGCACAAGAAGAAATAAGTGAAAACTAATGGAAAAATCAATAAATACTAACAAAATAGTAGTGCTCAAATTTTATTCATTTTGGTGGCCTTCAAAGAATCCAGGCTTTCACAGACTTTTTTATGCATATCAGCTTCTTGATAAATACAAGTGGAGGGACAAAGGTATGCAGCGTGTCACTACCAGTGAGGTCAGCAGTCAGATGACACATGAGACGGGACATTCTGTGGCTGAGATCACCAGCAGAGGACAAGGACTCAGAGTTTTATTCTAGATATGGGTCGTGAGCACCAGACTAGGTGTCCACTGTCATTCACTCAGTCATGGCTATTTGCTGAGCACTTACTGCCCACTAGGAACTATGTGGGGATTCAACTGGAAATGGGACAGGCTCCTGTCTTCTTGGAGCTTTAAATCTAGCAGGTGAACGTGGCCATTGAACAATCAGTTATATAATTTATATTATAATTAAAATTGTGGTAAGTGCTGAAAGAATAATGAGGTGAGAAAGATGGTGAACAGTACTTGGGAAGCTGTGGGGTGGAAAAAACCTGGTACATGAGAGAAGATAAAAAAGGTGAATGTGTCTACAACACAGGTAGCAAAGGGAAAAGTGGCCTGACACAAAGTTCATGAAATAGGGACTCTATGCCCTGTTAAGGATTCTAGTCTTGGTCTTAAAAGCAGTGGGAATGCAGTACAGGGAATAATGTAAGATTTGCCCCCCAAAATGATCACTGTATCACTATGTGGAGAACAGATCAGAGAATCTTCTTCTTACCTCCCACTCCAATATTTCTTATCCCCAGGGTCAGTCCCCACAAGTCATCTCTGAAATTCCCTGTAGATAGCAATTCAATTCAAATTAAATCAAAAATTTCTTAATTAACAAAAATAAAGCAAAAGAATCCTTACAATGCAATAATAAAAGACAAATAATCTAATTAAAAATGGTCAAAAGATCTGTATAGACATTTCTCCAAAGAAGAAAAACAAGTGGTCAATAAGCCCATGAAAAGATGGTCAACATTATTACCCATTAGGGAAAGGGAAACCAAAACCACAAGGAGATACCACTTGACACCACTAGGATGGCTATAATAAGAAAGATAGATAGATACTGGCAAGGGTATGGAGAAAGGGGAATCCTCATAATTACTCAAGGAAATGTAAGATGGCAGTTCTTCAAACTATTAAACATACAGCAATTCCACTCCTAGGTATCCCAAGGGAAAGCAAGCATATGTCCATATAAAAACTTCTACACAAAAAAATTTTTTTAATTAATAAAAAAAGTTAAAAAAAAAAATCTACACAAATGTTCATACCTGCATTGCTCACAATAGCCCAAAAGTGGAAATAACAAAAATATCCATTAACTGATGAATGAATTAAAAATGCAGTATATACATACAATGCAATATTATTCAGCCATAAATAGGAATGAAGATCTGATACATGCAACAACATGGAGGGACCTTGAAGACATCATGTTGAGTAAAATAAGCTAGACACAAAAAGACAAATATTGTATGATTTTTCACAAATATGAAATAATTAGAATAAGCAAATTCATAGAGTAAGAAACCAGAATACAGGTCGGCAGGGGTCTGGGTGGGGTAGGGAATGGGGAATTAATGCTTATTGGGTAAGAGTTTCTGTTTGAGGTGATGGAAAAGTTACACTAATGAATGGGAGGGATGGTAGCACAACATTGTGAGCATAATTACCACCAATGAACTGTATTCTTGGAAAAGGTTAAAAGTAGGAAATTTTAGATTGCATATATGTTACCAGGAGGTGGGGGGATGGGGAGTTATTGTTTATTGAGTCAGATCTCTATTTTCTGCATTTTATGGAAGAAAAATTCAAATGAGATATGCCCTCAGAGAGCAGGATATATAAATAATTTGTTAAGACAGGAAACTGGCCACAGCCTATAGGCAGACGGACCCCCAAGAAGTACAGATTCATAGACGTTTCAAGTTGGAGACCACTTATACCCTGACACCATTCTCCCAATTTCTACCCTGATGTCATTATTTTTAAATGGTTTTTTGTTAAAATCTATGTATAACTGTATACTTGAATGTGTAAATGGAAGTTTATAGAAACAGACATTTATATATAATTTTTTTTTTTTTCTCGCATGGGCAGGCATGGGGAATCGAACCTAGGACTCCGGCATGGGCATGCAAGAACTCTGCCTGCTAAGCTACCATGGACTGCCCTAAAGAGTTCATTTTACAGACTACTTGTTAAGGACTGCTTGTTAACTACAGAATCTTTCCTGAGGGATTTGAAAGTGTCTCTAAAAACAGTTCATTCAACTATATCACTCACAGATGAGTCTAATATTATTGCAAGTAGGAAACAAAGTATACAGGGAAAAGCTTTTACAATAACTCATTAAGTATAGTAAATTGTTGGTTAGTTTAAGTGGCAAAATCAGAAATGAAAAGATACACTTTGCAGCAATTCAAAATGAAAGACCTGGTATCACCTGATTACATCAGGAGCTAATACTCTCATGTATGTACAAAATTCAATGAAGAATTTTCCAAATATCCAGTTCTGTCTCATCTTCACATGCCACATTAAAAATTATGTGTGTTCCTATCCAAGAAAGAAAACACCCTAAGATTTGTTGAGATCTTTACTGTCTTCTCACTCTCTAAGTATTAACTCAAATCTATTTTTATCCAAGTTATCAGCTTAAGGATCACAGCACAGAGCTCTCAAAGCTCCTTTGAAAGGAAAAGCAATTTGGCATCTTATGTTTGATAAGACTGTATGTTAATGAGTAATTTCATGTCAAATCCAAGCAACTTCCATTCTATACATTTAAAGTTTCATGATTTTGAAAGCATTCTTACCTTATAGTCATATATTTCAATGCTATTCATTAAGATGAGAACATTGAGAAATCATTAAGATGAGAACAACTTATAAAAGTTCGAGCAAAGCTACTAAATTAAACCTATTCATTATTTTCATAAGAATTTAATTCAGATTCCAACTTTCATTTAGATGTGCTTAAATATCCTTTGAAGCAAATAGGGGCAATTTGTTAATGCAAAATTTTAGCTATCAAGGTAGTAAGAAATAAGAAAAGTTCAAATATCTGATGAAAATAGTTATTTAAACGTATTAAAGTTTCTTGAGTACCAATATTTAAAATTATACTATTTGTACATTTTCTATTAACATTAAAATGCAGATATTAATGCTAAGTGAAAAAATCTAGACATAAAAGACCACATATATCATATGATTCATTTACATAAAATGTCCAGAATAGGTAAATTCACAGAGTCAGAAAGGAGACTGCAATTGCTTGGGGCTGGAGGAGGGGAGAATGAAAAGTGGGGTTTCTTTTTGCCGTGATGGAGTTTACAGCCTTCTTCATAAAAAAGGATTTTCTATTCCTAGGCCCATTCATATAGAAACCTCTCATGGTGACAACATACAAGAGATTTAAGCCCTGGGTAGAAGCTGCGTCTATTCTAGGAGTTTTCTGACCTGGACTGTCATCAGTATCTTCAGGGAAGCTCCTGGCCCCACTCTCAGAGTCTGACTTCCAAATCATTGGTCTATTTTATACAAGCTGGCCAAGATAGAGAGGTTGATATGCGGTCAGTAATTCCCAACCAATGTCCTATCTTCAGTAAGAACTCTGAATTGCATTCCAGACACGAGCTTCCAAGTGCTGTGCCTGTTTTCACAGCTTTTCAGAAAAATGGCCCTATGGGACCTGAACTTAACAATCACCTTGGCAGATTTTTCCTACTGCTCTTACCTTCTTACACTCTCCTGCAGCCCCACTGGCCTCCCCATGTTCCTGTGATATGTCAGGCACGCTCCCACCTCCGGGCTTTTGCAAGCTTTTTGCAAGCTGTTTTCTCTGCATAAAATATCCTCCCCCAGATGTCTACGTTGCTTTCTCCCTCACATCCTTCAAGCCTTTACTTACAATCACCTTCCGAGTGAGGCCTTCCTTGGCTACTCAAGGTTGGAGTTCATTTCCCTCTCCCATCCTGACACTTCATATCCCTTTTTATCCTTTTATTCTTTTCCCTCAGAATCTATCATCAACCAACATCTAACATTATCTAACAAAAACTTATTTCATCATTTATCATTTCCACCAGAATGTAAGCTTCCTGAGGGCATGGATTTGGGTCAATTTTTTTTTATTGCTATATTCCTTGCATCTAGAACAATGCCTGGCATACAGTAGGTGCTCAATAAATATCTGCTGATTGATTGGATGAACAATCAGCTAGATTGGGGATAGGCAAATACCTGTTTGAGTGAGTAAAATCTTACTGGAACACAGCCATACTCATTCATTTATATATTATCTATGGCTGTTTTCATGCTACAACAGCAGAACTGAGTAGGTCTAACAGAGGTTATACAGCCCACAAAACCTAAACTACTTACTATGTGACCCTTTACAGAAAAAACATTTGCCAACCCCTAAACTGGATGGACCAGACATGGTGTCCTGTAAAGCTTTGACTATAAATTTCTAAGTAACTGTGAAAAATTAAAGATAACCATATATTCTTTACAGCTTCTCCAACCAAGAGGTAGAGTCTATTTCCCACTTCCTGAACCAGGCTGGCTTTGTGATTTGCTTTAACCAATAGAATGCGATAGAAGCAGTATGAGAATTCCAAGCCTAGGCCAAAAGAAGATGTACTGCTTCCGATCAGTCTTTCTCTGAAGGCTGCCATCACGTTAATAAGCCTAATGGAGCCTCCTGAAGGATGAGAGACCAGACAGGGAGAGGGAGGCTACACCACCCCCCTGAGTCCAGCTAATACCAGCAGAGACCTGCCCATGCTGACAACCCACACAATAGTGAGCTAATAAACAATTCTATTTTAATTCATTTAATTTTGGGGTGGTTCATTATCTAGCAAAGGCTAACTGACATGGTAGCATTTATTATGATTTTTAGATTAAATCCTTTAGGGCAAATTTTCTACTTTTTCTTCATATTATTTGAGCAGGCAGCAGCCTCATTCTTAGGGTATTAATTTATATGCAAAGTTTCTGTTATTTCTCTAATTGAATCCCAGTTTAATAGCTACATTTTACAAATAATCTTGTCCATGAAGACTTGAGAGTAGTTTTGAGGGAGTTTGCCTTAATTACTGAACAACAGGGGGCAAACCATACATGCCCTGTGGATTGGTCACCTGGTATGATAAATAAATTTTACTGAAACACAGTCATGGCTGGTCATTTATGGATTGTCTATGGATACTTTCATCCTGCAGTGGCAGAACTGGGTAACAGCAAGTTAAAAATATTTACTACCTGGTCCTTCACGGAAAATGTGTACCAACTCCCTCCCCGTACAACATTATTTTGAAGTTATTCTTCAAGTAAAGAAATCTAAGACAACTATTAGGTGTGCTTTCTTTATTCTTAAAACTCAAACAGGGCGGGCCACGGTGGTTCAGCAGGCAAGAATGCTTGCCTGTGATGCCAGAGGACCCGGGTTCAATTCCCGGTGTGCCCATGTTAAAAAAAAAAAAGCCTCAAACAACTCTCATGATTTTCTTGTCCCTTGGATAAATATCAATCTAAGCAGGTTTATACTAAACCCATAAAGAAGTGAGTATTTTGATTTCTGACATGTCATTAACCAAAGGAGACAATATCTTTAAATGCTTCTCTGGAGGTACTACATTTTTTTGGTTGCTACAGCGTGTCATCTAAATCCATTATCCTGACAGCTCTACTGGTAAAACTGAAGCTGGAATTAAAATCCATTATCAAGAGATCATTTCACAGGGATGAGCCAGTAGCTAGGTTTAAAATGCTAGCAAACTCCGATATTTTCAAATATAAGCAAAAGGTCTTTGTTTATAATTTTCCCCTAAACATTTCATAGGAAAATTGAAAATGCCTAAACAAAAAACTTGAATTATATAATAAAGGTGTGCGCTGGTGATACGTCAGTGACTCTACTTCTCAGAGTTTGTGTACTTCATGGCTTTCCTACCGGGAGTCAGACACTGTGCTAAGGTTCTTGTGTATATTACCCACTGTGCCAGTTAGAAACTGTTGTGTACCCCAGAAAAACCACGTTCTTTAATCCTAATTCATTGTTTATGGTGGGATCTTTTGATTAGGCTGTTTCTATGGAGATGTGACCCACCCACTTGTAGGTGACACTTCTGGATTAGGTGGTTTCCATGCAGATGTGTCTCCACCCATTCAAGGCAGGGTTGCTTACTAGAGTCCTTTAAGAGAGAGCCATTTGAGAAAAAGCTTCACAGCTGACAGAGACATTTGGAGATGCAGAAGGAAAATGTCCCTGGGGAAGTCATTTAGAAATGAAAAGCCAGGAGAGAAAGCTAGCAGACACCATCATGTGCCTTTCCAGCTAAGAGAGAAAGCCCCAACATCACCTTTTTTGAGTCAAGGTATCTTTCTCTGGATGCCATAGTTTGGACATTTTTAAGGTCTTGGAACAGTAAACTTGTAATAAATTCCCTTTTTAAGAGCTGTTTCATTTCTGGTATATTAGATTCTGGTAGCTTTAGCAAGTGAAAACACCCACCATACTTCATTGATTCTAAGATGCCATTGAGCAGAAGGAACACCATTATTTTACATATCACTAACAAAAATACTGCCAATTACACTGTCACATGTTTTACCATTTAGCACTTCCTCTTATACTTCTTAAAAGTGCCTTTTGAGGGCAGGCCACAGCAGCTCAGCAGGCAGAATTCTCTCCTGCCATGCCAGAGACCCGGGTTTGATTCCCAGGGCCTACACATGCAAAAAAAATAAAAAAGACATGTTTTTCTCATATATTGCCTTTATACATCCATAAAAAGGGAAAATAAAACTCAAATTGGTTATGATATTCCTTAAAAAGTTCTTCCCATCTGGAGTCTGATTCTTCTCATTTTTCATCTCAGACTCATCATGGCCCTGCTGCTCTATAGCTTTGGCTCCACTACAAGTACTAGTGCAAGAGAATCCTCGGGGTTTGCTGCCAGGAGGCTCACGCCCATTTAGCAAGGTTCATCATGAATGTTCTGGCAGCAGTAACTATGTCTGAACCTCTGACATAGGGAACGGCAGTGGTTTTAAGATGTATCGATTTCAGAGATATGAAAGCTCAGTTTGACACTGGCCTCATACAACAGTGTAATGAAGCACTTAATAGCAGAGAAAATTTATTTCTACCTTTTTATCTACATTACAGTTCACTTACATTGGGGTAATTTCTAAAGTATCATTAGAAATTACTCTATTCATTTGAAATAAGAAATTCACTTCACTATGAAATGTAATGAACATGTAAGCCAAAGAATGAGCCAGAATTGATCAAAACCAAAAATTTACCCAAAGACTTTGTTTTAAACAACTACATACACTCAAAGCCCATTCAGTGGCAGGGTGTTCTAGTTTGCTAGCTGCCAGAATGCAATACACCAGAAACAGAATGGCTTTTAAAAATGGGAATTAAATAAGTTGCTAGTTTACAGTTCTAACGCTGTGATATTGTCGATTCAAACAATTCTCTAGAAACGTCCAATCTAAGGCATCCAGGGAAAAATATCTTGGTTCAAGAAGGCCGATGATGTTCAGCATTTTTCTCAGCTGGACTAGCACACGGTGAACATGGTTGTATCTTCTAGCTTTCTCTCCAGGCCTCTTGCTTCATGAATGTCTCTGGGAGGTGTTTTCCTTCTTCATCTCCAAAGGCCGCTGGCTGGTAGACTCTGTGGTTCTTCTGTTCTTCTGTCATAGTTCTGCATCCCTCTCTCCTTGTTCTCAAAAGGGACTCTTTTCAAAATGTCTCCTCTTTGATAGAATTCCAGTTAACTAATCAAGACCCATGTAGAGTGGGTGGAGACATATCTCCATCTAACCAAGTTTAATACCCACAATTGATTGAGTCACATCTCTATGAAGATAACCTAATCAAGTTTCCAGCCTATAGTACTGAATAGAGATTAGAAGAGATTGTTGCTCTCACAAGACTAATTAGGATTAAAATATGGCTTTTCTAGGGTACATGAATCCTTTCAAACCAGCACACAGGGCATCTACGACTCTTCATATGGCCAGGCTCCACTGAATATTGAAACACTCAGGGTATAGCCAGGGAGGGTTAAGAGGAACACAGCATGACAAAAAGTCAGGCCTTGATATTAAAAAGATAAGCATCTCTCGAGCCTGGAATCAGACTCCAATTCTGGACCTCCTCTCCCCTACCCTCTATTCTCCACAACCTCCATTTTCAGGGCCCTGGAAAGATTTCTCAACTTCTGTGTACTCCTGCAGAACACCTCATCCCCCCTCACCACACTCCACTCACAGCCTGATGACCCACCTCAACCTCAAGGCCATCTGGACTTACCTTACAGTTGGCTCTAATTCTACTGTCACATGATGCTCAAGATTCTCACATCCTCCTCTATCTCCCACAATCTAAACAGCAAGAGGATTTATAGATTTCTTTCTAAAAAACTGCATCCCACTCACTGTCCACCTCTGAAACCCTTCCACTATGACTTTTGGATCTCATAATCAGTTATAAGCATATCTCTCAAATTGTCCACATCTCTGTATGTTCCATTTACCTTCCTGCTCTATCAAACACCTACGTCTCTCAGGGCTTTGTCTACTCTGCATACCTGTCAACTGATAAACAATTTTATCCCTACTCTGCTTGAACCACTAGGGCTGAAGATGGGGTAAGAAATTGTTATCCTGTTGCCCACTGCTGTTTCTAGACAAGGCATTGGCAAACTTTTTCTGAAAGCACCATATTTATGTGTTGGAGGTCATGCAAACCTTGTCTCAACTAGTCAACTCTGCCAATACAACACAAAACCAGTCATAGACAATATACATATGAATGGACATCTCTGTGCCAATAAAGCTTTATTTATAAAAGAAAGCTGCCAACCAGCAGACCTAATGAATCATTGATCTAGACCTTCAACTTCCTGTCCTCCAATTGCCATCATCTTCAGACCACCAGATCACTTCCCTTCTTCCCATGAAGCTCAGTTATTCTGGTACTATTTTGACAATTTTGGGGTGATTACATCTCACCCCACTAAATCTGGGATGGATCCCAAGTTTTGTAAGGACTGGCATCTACACAGTGTTCTAGTGTGCAAGCAACTGGAAGGCAATATACCAGAAACAGAATGGCTTTTAAAAGGGGATATTTATTGAGTTGTAAGTTTGCATGTTCTAAGGCCATGAAACATTCAAATTAAAGTAAGGGTATAGAAATGTCCAATCTAAAGCATTCAGAGAAAGATACTTGGTCCAAGAAGGCCGATGACGTTCAGATTTCTCTCTCAACTGGAAGGGACATGGTGAACATGGTGACATCTGTGAGCTTTCTCTCCAGGCTACTTGTTTTATGATGCTCCCCCATGGATGTTTTCCTTCTTCATCTCTAAAGGTCTCTGGCTGCATGGGCTCTCTAGCTTTTTCGAAAATGGTCCTCCCTTAAAGGGCTCCAGTAAGCAACTCCAGCTTGAATGGGTGGAGACACATCTCCATGGAATCCATCTAATCAAAAGTTATAATCCACAATTGGGTAGATAACATATCGATGGAAACAATTTAAAAGCTCTTACCCAGCAATACTGAGTGAGGACCAAAGAACTTGGCTTTTCTGGGGGTACACAACAGATTCAAAATGGCACACATAGTTTGGCCAGGGATGAGAAGGAAGGGATCTATAAAAATAATACAGAATTATCCATGTAAAGTTGCCTCTGTATAAGCCATTTCCAGGTCTGATCACTCAATTTCTTAAACCATTGTCTTGAAGGACTCTACCTTTTATCCCAGTTTAGCCATACAATCCCATGATTTCATAGACCAGTAGCCATAAAGCTCAGTAATGTTAGTTTTAGGCATCTAACCCCTCATCCACTCTCTCAGCTAGCC
This sequence comes from Tamandua tetradactyla, assembly GCF_023851605.1. Taxonomy (NCBI): domain Eukaryota; kingdom Metazoa; phylum Chordata; class Mammalia; order Pilosa; family Myrmecophagidae; genus Tamandua; species Tamandua tetradactyla. The sequence goes on along the minus strand of NC_135341.1, from coordinate 45,804,697 downwards.
AATAAGACTCTTTAATCACAAGGGCATTATTCCAAAGTATCATTCTCAGCTCAAGTGAGAGAGGTGCATATTATTATGGAATTTGTATTTTATTTAATAGAATGAACCTCAAAAATATTTACAAGAAACTCACAACGTTTTAAATAGAATTGTATTATAAGAAGAACTTCCAGGTTGAACTAAGAGGGGTAGTGACAATTCTTTTTAGAAAGAAAAGAGTCCCAGGGCCCCCAAACTCTACAGACAGGAATCAGATTCAGAAAGTTACCCAGCTGAAAATATGGGTAAGAAATTCCATTTCTTATGAAAGGAAGAATGAATGAGAGGAAAGAGCAGAGAATCTCAGAGAATCATTCTCAGGAAACAGAACTAGGAACAAAGCAAGAAACACTTCTGGTCCCTTGAACAAAGAGAACTGAAGAGATACGCTCACTGAGATTTGTAGATTGTGTTAGTTAGGTCTGCCATGAGCCCTGCACATGCGTGCAGCTTTGCAGATTCCCCAGGAACATGTCAGAATTTCTCAGAGCCTTCTACGGACATCTCATTCCCCTTTTAAGATCTTCCTTTTAAGTTTTTGACCACGCTCTTGTTTGCTACAACTGGTATCTCAGCCTCAGGAAGCTGTAGTGTTAAAAAACTGCCATGATTTTTTCAACAAATAGGCCTTTCCCTGCAGACAACATATGAGCCAGTTCACATAATGACAATGCTCTATGAATTGGACTTTTCCAGGGAGTTGTAAGTCAGGTCAAACAGTGGCAAAACTTTTGGAAAGGGCTTTTGGAAGAGTTCCAAACCCAGAAAGTCCCCTTCCAGTAGCTGCTTGCCAGATAGGTTTCACAGCTACAGCATTGACAAGGTTGATGGTTTTCAAGGCTACCATGTAGCTGGAACAGGGGGATAAGGCTTGGTTAAGTCTCAATGACACAAGCCCTGCTGTTCTTAGAACTTTTTCTTGAATAAACACTCCCTGGATTGTTGCAAGCCTTTTGTAATTTCCAGAGCTTTAAAAATTGATTTTGATTTTCACAATTTTGTCAGTTTCTTTGCTGTTTTTATGGTGGGGCAGATTTATGTAAGTCATTATTACACCATTCTGGAAGTCCTCTTAGTTTGTTTTCTTTTAAAGAATTTCAGAGACGGGGGGCAGGGAACACATAGTTTTGAATTTACCCACGTATTTATCTTTTCCTTGCATATTATTCCTTTCTGCAGATCTGAATTTCTATCTAGTAGCAATTCCAAAATTCAGCCTGAAAAACTTACTTTAGCATTTTTTGTAAAGCAGGTTTGCTGGCAACAAATTCTGTTATTTTTCATTTATTTGAAATTGTCCGTGTCAACCTCATTTTTAAAGGATATTTTCACTGGATCTTGACTATTTCCAATGAGGGTCAGTCACTGTTTGTGTTGTTCACATTCTTTGTGCGCCATTTTTCTCTGAATATCTTCAGATTTTCTGGAGTTTGACAATTGTGCCTAGGTGAGGACTGCTTTGTTTAGTTTTTGTAGTTATTCTGCTTAGGTTGTCTGAGCTCCTTGGATTTGTAGACAGATGGTAAAATTTTGATCATTACTTTTTAAAATTTTCTTTCTTCTCCATTCTTTCTCTTCTGTTTCTGGGATTCGAATTACATATACATTCAGATCGTTAATGTTGTTCCAGTGGTCACTGAGGCTCTTTTCATTGTCTTCAATGTTTTCTCTTTGTCCTTCAGATGGAAGGATTTCTATTACAATTACAATGTACTGATCTTTCCTTCTGCATTTTTCAATCTGCTGGTAAACCCATCTGGGGAATTTTTCATTTTAGATCATTTCAGTTCTAGAATTCCCCTTTGTTCTTATTTACAAATTCCATTTCTCTGTAAATAACCTGCCTCTTCATATATTGTGTTCATCTTTTCTTTTAGGTCTTGAATATATGTATAATAGCTGTTTTTAAATTCTGGTCTGTTAATTCCAATATCTTGGTCATCTTGGGTTTGTTTCAACTGACACCTTATAAAATTATTATTTGGCTCCCATTTTCCAGCTTCTTTTCATGTCTAGTAAGTTTGGGTTGTATACCGGTCATTGTGGATAATATGTGTACTATGCTGTCTTCCTTTAAGTGATACTGACTTTTATTTTGGTAGGTAGTTAAATTTCTGATGATTCCTTTGACACTGAAAGGTTTAATTTTTTTGTTGGGAAGGTATATACTGGTTTTATCCTTAGTTGTAGGGGTCAGCCCTTACTTTAGAATATGGTCCACACCCTAAGGCAGATACAGAGTAGCCCTTAATCTCAGGCTGGTCTAACCTTTCTCAGGTACTCAATGAGGTATTTCTGCTGCCTAGGCTACAATTCCAACATCTCCCATCATTGCACAATTTCTATTATCTTAATTCAGCTCTCAGTCTTGTAGCATGTGCCCTCTGGTAGGCTTCACAGAATCTTGCTCTACTCATATAAAGTCTAGACCTTACCATGAACCTATGAGAAACTTCCATGTAAACTTCCTGGCCTTACCACCTATATGAAACTCACTCTTCTCTTATACCTTGCTCCATGAATCCTCACCAGTTCACAACTGTAGACACTGATTTCTTTCCCCTAAGTTCAGTAAGACCTCTATGTTCTACTTGGACTCTACTTCCCTCCTCAGCAAAAGGACAGAAGTTTACTTCATTCAAGGATTACAACTCTACTATGAATATTTTCCATTGCCTGAAAACAGTTGCTTCACAGATTTTGTTGAGTTTATTGTTATCATGAGAGAAAACCAATATGTGTAAGTTCATACATAGTCGTGAAAAGTGACCATAAATTAGGTACAAGAAAACTTTAATAAATTACATAAAGTAGCTATAGTACTGCCAACATCTGTTGATCATGATGCAGTAAAAACAAAATAACAATTAATGAATAAAAGCTCTTTCCAACTTTAAAAATATACTCCTTCTCACAACCAATGTTTAATTCAATTAGGAAACATAAACTAAAATGGATGCATATACAGAAAATGAAAATGATGGGAGTTCTACAGGTCAGAATCTCTGGGACAAAGGCTAGGCAATGCATGAAGAAAACTCACAGCTTTAAATATTTTTATTGATAAAAAGGAAATACTAGCAATAAATGAGCTAAGCATCTTTTCAAAAAAAGCTAGAGAAGGAACAATAACAAAAACAGAAGGGAAGCACGAGCAATTAATTAATAGATCAAAGCTGAAACTGAGCTTTTTAAAAAGCAGAATAAGAAAATATAACTTTTTTTCTTTATTAGAGAAGTTGTGGGCTTACAAAACATTCATACATAAACACAGGATTCCATATGCCACTCTGTTATTAACTTGCACTGATGTGTAGCATTTGTTTTAACTGATAATAGCACATTTTGATAACTGTACTATTAACTATAGTCTATAGCTGAACTTAGTGTTTACTGTTTATATACTGTACTTCTACAGATTTTCTTTTAAATTTTTATTCTGTTACCCTATATCCTATATACAATCTAACCCTTCTCTTTTTTTTCTAACTTTTTTTAATCATATACTATAACATATATACAAAGCAAAGAAATAAAAAAGCAATAGTTTTCAAAGCACTCTTCAAAAACCGGTTACAGGATAGATCCCAGAGATTGTCATGGGCTACCAGACGATCCTTTCAGATTTTTCCTTCTAGCTGCTCCAGATTATAGGAGGCTAGAGGGCTTAAATACATTTTTTTTTAACATTTTTTTTTAATAGATTCCCCTTTTATTTATTTATTTTTTTTTTTTTACATGGGCAGGCACCGGGAATCGAACCCCGGTCCTCGGGCTTGGCAGGCAAGCATTCTTACCTGCTGAGCCACCAATACATTTTTAACATCACAATCGACTTTTTTTCCTTTCTTTTTACAAGGACAATAACATACACAAAAAAGCTATAAATTTCAAACCACAGCACCACAATTAGTTGTAGAATATATTTCAGACTTTGACATAGGTTACAATTTCACAATTTCAGGTTTTTACTTCTAGCTGCTCTAAAATACTGGAGGCTAAAGGAAGGATCAATTTAATGATTCAGCATTCATACTCATTTGTTAAGTCCTATCTTCTTGCATAATTTCACCATCACCTTCGATCTTTCTGTACCTCTCACTGCGGTTGTTTGGGCTATGGCAATTCTAAATTTTTTATATTGGAAGGGTCTGTCACTGATATGGGGTAGGGAGATGAAACTATCTGATGTTCTGGAGAGGCTGGGCTAGGTTTCAGGTCTTACCTGGACCAGACAGTCATCTGGAGGCCGTAAGTTTCTGGAAAATCACTCCAGTGCCTGGAACCCTTGTGGAATCCTATATATTGCCGTAAGTATTCTTTAGGATTGGCTGGAATGGTCCTGGTTGGGGGTTGGCAGGTTATGATAGGCAGCAAGGTCTATCTGAAGCTTGCGTTAACAGCAACCTCCAGAGTAGCCTCTCGACTCTATTTGAACTCTCTCTGTCAATGATACTTTAATAATTATACTTCTTTTCCTCAATCTGGTCAGGATGTAATTGTTGATCCCACATAGCCAGGTCTCGATTCATCCCCAGATGTCCTCTCCCAAGTCAACAGGGAGACTTTCACCCCTGGATGTCATGTCCTTCGTAGGGGGGAGAGCAATGATTTCACTTGCAGAGTTGGGCTTAGAGAGACTGAGGCCACATCTGAGCAATAACAGAGGTCCTCCAGAAGTAACACTTAGGCATGCCTATAGACAGTCTAAGTTTCAGTGCTACCTAAATAAACTTCACAAGAGTAAGCCTCATGATTGGGGGCATGGCCTATTGATTTGGGTGTTCTAAAGTTTGACACAGTATCAGGGGATCCCTGCTGGTAAGGTTTAATAGTCCCATAGTCTTTCTTCCCTCCCTCAGGAGACTTTGCCAATACTTTTTGATTATCTGCTTAATATACTCTAGAATGTTTCCAGGCATTACAATAATCTATACAGGATTAAAGGAGCTCTTTCTCATTCTGTGCTTCCTGTGTTTCAGTTGTTCAAATGAGCTATACAGATAGGTTGAACTAGATTATGCACTACAGAAAATTTCAATTTCAGATCAAATAAACCTTTCTTCCATTGGTCTCAAAGAGTATGTGTGGTTCTAAAATACAGACAATGACTTCCCTACCCCTATGTTCTGAATTACTTTAACCCCAACCTGTTTGACTTCATTGTTATCTCTAAATATCAGATTATCTATATAAAACAGCCCCTCAGAATACAGAAATAATAATCACCACTCCAGACTTAATGTGTCTGCTCTAATAGCTTACAATCTAGGCCCCTGTTTTCTTTTAAGCATTTTCTAGAGTTACATACCATTGTTGTTTTTTTGTTCCTGGCTATTCTGTCTCACCAAATGTCCCATGTGTTCATTCACATCATTGCATGCCTCACAACATAGTTCTTTTTTGTAGCTGCACAGCCTTCCTTAGTAAGTATACACCATCATTTGCCAATCTACTTCTCTGTCGGTGCATTCTTCAGCCACCTGCATTTATCAGGCATCATATAGAGGGCCCAAAGACCACAGTCCATCAACATTCTCAAGTTTAGATAATTTCATTATTCCCAAGAGACAGAAAACCAATAAACACACCCTCACCAAATAGGAAATCTAAATCTCCTCTTAACTCTTGTCCTTCACCCCGTTATTTATCTCTGCTGCTGTTGTGGTACTGCTGATGGTTTTCTTTTGAACATAGCTCATAACATGCCACAGCATATGATCTATCCTGGAAAATGTTCCATGAGCATAGAGAAGAATGTATAACTTTGTGCTTTCGGGTGCAATGACCCATATATGTCTGTTAGGTCTAATTCATTTATCAAGTTATTTAACTTCTCTATTTCTTTGTTGAACTTCTGTCTGGCTGTTCTATCTATAAAGGAGAGTGGTGTATTGAAGTCTCCTACTGGTTTTGTTGAAACATCTATTGCTCCCTTCAGTTTTGCCAATGTCTGTCTCATGTACTTTGGAGCTCCTTGACTAGGAGCATAAACATTTATGATTGTTATATCTTCTTGGTGAATTGACCCTTTAATTAGTATATAGTGTCCTTCTTTTTCTATTATGATGTCTTTACTTTTAAAGTATGTTTTGTCCAATATTAGTATTAGTACTCCTGCTTTCTTTTGGTTACAATTTGCGTGGAAGATCTTTTTCTATCCTTTCACTTTCAATCTATTCATATCCTTGTGTCTAAAATGAGTCTCTTGCAAGCAGCATATAGCTGGATTATGTTTCTTAATCCATTCTTCCAATCTGCATCTTTTAATTGGTAAATTTAGCCCATGAACATTCAAAGATTTTACTGAAAGGGCATTTCTTGATTCCACCATCTTATCTTTTTATTTTGTCAGATCTACACATTCTGTTCCCTCTTTCTCTTTGTAATTTTAAATTACTCTTAGTGGTACTCTTCAATTCTGTGCCTTCCTCCAGACCTCCCTCTCCTGTCTTTTTTTTTTCAGCCGGCAGAACTCCTTTTAGCATTTCTTGTAGAGACGGTCTCCTGTTGACAAATTATTTCAAGACTTCTTTGTCTGTGAAAACTTTAATCTCTCCCTCAATTTTAAAGGACAGTTTGGCTGGGTACAGAATTCTTGGCTGGAAGTCTTTCTTTTTCAGGATCTTGAATACATCATACCACTGCCTTCTTGCCTGCAGGGTGCTAGTTGAGTAGTCTGAACTGTCTTATTTGATTTCCCTTGTATATAGTAGATTGTTTTTCTCTAGCCGCTTTCAGGATTTTATGCTTCTCTTCAACATTTGATAGACTGATTATGATGTGCCTTGGGGAAGGCCTATTTGGATTTATTCTGTTTGGAGTTCTATGACTTGTATATTAATGTCCTTTATGAGGGTTGGGAAGTTTTCCCCCACTGTATCCTCAACTACTCTTCCTAGCCCTATACTCCTCTCTTCTCCTTCTGGGACACCAGTGGTTCTTATATTTGTGCACTTTGTTTTGTCTATCATTTCCCCCTGTGTTTCCATAGAATATTTTCCATCTTTTTTTTGCCATTTGCTGTTTTGAGTCTTTGAAGTCAGTTATCCTGTCCTCTATATCACTTATACTTTCTTCTGTCTCTTCAAATCTGGTGTTGTGTGCCTCTAGTATGTTTTTTATTTGGTCAACAGAGTCTTTAATCTCCGTGATTTCTGCTATTTTTCTATTTATTCTTTCAACTTCCTCTTTGTGCTCTTCTACTGTCTTCTTCATCTTCTTTCTGTCATTTGCTATCCTGCTTAGTTGTTTCCAACATCTGTGTCTCCTCAGGTATTTTAATTTGGTCATTACGCAGGCCTATATCTGACTGCATTGTGATATGCTTAGTGATCTCCTGCTGTCTTCATCACATGCACATATATTGATTGATTGATTTTGTGAGTTGATTTCTTTTAGCAGTCTCAGGCCTTAAGTTTGCGGGTGGTTGTATAGCAGGGAACAGGGTACGGGGTAGAGTACTCAATATGATGATTTGTTTCAGGGCAGGTATGGGCGCAGGTTGGGTATGTTATGCTGGTGCTTGTGAATGTGGGCACCCAGGGGCCAGGGAGGATGTAGCCATGTGAGTGCACTGTTCTGAGGGACATAATTCTGTTGTGCGCTGGTCTAAGGCATGGGGTCCTTTGTGTGCATACACAGAGCTGTGGCATCAGATCAGTGTTACACCTTTGTGGACTGAGGGCAGATATGACCTGGCTGTGTAGGTCGGCACTTTCTCAGAGCAGAGAAGAAAGGCTGAGGGCTGTGTACATATGTGATTCTAGGACTGCTATAACATGCAGTTTCCAGAGCTGAATGATGTGATTGGGGTCCCGTGCACACGCGTAGGTCTGGGAGTGCCGTAAACAGATGCCCTAAGCTCAGGGAGGGTGGGGTGAGGCTGTGCAACACTATGGGTATGTGTGGGTGGGTAGCCTAGGTATGGAGGTTAATAATGCCTGCAACCTTTTAAGTGCTGGTAATAGCCTGCAGGGAACAGGGAAGAGGAGGTAGTACTTGGGAGGGGTGTAGGAGAGGTGGGTTGGGCTCTACTTGGGGTGGGGGTGTGGGATAGGCACATGCCCTGGGGGCTAGTGGGGCAGGGGTGCCTGGAGCAAGGGGAATGGGATGGGTGAGGCGGTTCCAGTGTGTGGGGTGTGGGGTGAGCTATTGGTCACAGGGCTGTGCCGGTGAGGGCAGCGCACCCAGGGAATGTGGCCTGGCTTACTTCTTAGTCCCGTGTATCCATCCATGCACTCTGGCAGCCTCCGATGCTCTGTGTCTCCATGTCAGGCAAGGCTCCAGCTTTCTGCTTCTCAGTTCCTTGGCCTCTGCAACCAGGGCTGCCATATGTGGTGCAGAAGCTCTCCCAGGTCAGCTGCACTTCCGAATTGCCACCTCAGTTGCACTCCTGTCCATTCTCTAACTTTTCAGTGGAGTAGGGCTAATCTCAAGCTGCTCTAGTCGGCCACCTTCCTGAAGTCCCCACCCTTTTCCTTTTTAATCATATTCAGATAGATATTTAAATGCTGTTAATTACATTTATATATATATATAATGACAGTAAAGTTACTATCTACTCAATAAAAATGCAAAAGTGAAAATCCATAACATAATAAACGGTAAGGAAATAACCACAAAATAAAGGAAAGTAAAGGAATTACGAGAATCTATTTTGTTCAATTCTACGAAAATTTGAAGATGTGCATGAAATGGAAACTTCCAATGAAACAGAATTTACCAAAACTGACATTACAAAAGATTTTTTCAATATAAAAAAGATTCATTTTCTTTATAAAAATAGAGAAAGGCATCATAGATGAAGTATGTGCTCCAAGAAACAGCATAAGCTAGAGGGTTTCAAAGGGGTTATTCCACCAAACTTTTAAGAAGATAATGCCAATGATAACTGAACTGTTCTAGAAAAATAAGAGAAAAATAAACTTCCTTTTTAAAAAATAAAGAATAATGTCAATATCAAAACCTGACAAAGAATGTATTTTCCCTCCCCCAAACAAAAAAAATCACAGACCAATCGTACTTATTAGTAACAATGAAAAATCATAATAAAATATTAGCAAAGAAATCCAATACCACCATAAAAGAATATTATAACATGATTAAGTGTGATTATTTACTCAAATGCTAGGTTGGATCAATATCAGGTAATCTATTAAGTATAATCCATTATGTTAATAGATCCAAGGATAAAAAACATTTTATTGTTTCCACAGATACACAAAAGGCATTTTACAAAAGTCATTATCTATTGTTGACTACAAAAGAAAACAAAGATAAAATTAGAATAGATGGGTACTTTCTTAACCAGTAAACATTTTGAGGCAAGACTGATATCTACTATCTCATTCTCTTTGAATCTTGCAATTAAATAAGAGAAAATAAAATAGAGTTACAAAAATTGGAAAGGAAGAGTCAAAACTATCACTATTTGCAACTTGTTATGATGACATCATCGGAAAACTAGGAAAATCATCTGAAAGCTACTACTGCTGAAAATACTAAGGGAATTAACAGGTAAAAAATAATTAACAGAAATCAAACATTTTAAAAAACAAACTGGATGCAATAATGACAGACAATATCTCATTTCTAATACAACGCAAAAGGACAAAATATACGAGAGGAGATAAGTTTAATGAGAAACAAAGGTCCTACCATAAACAAAACACTAAAACATCTCTGAAGGGCATGAAAAAGGCTTCAACAAATGGGAAAACATGACATGCTCTTGAATCCTAAGATCCAGCCATATAAAAATGTCAACTCTTTCTAAATGAATTTATAAATTCAATGTGACTATCACACCCGCACATAATACACTACAAATTTTCATTATTTTTAAAGTTCACAAGCTCATTCTAAAGTTTGTATGGAAAAATATATGAATAAGAATAGTCAGGAAAGGTGTGGAAAAGAAAAATGAGAGGAAGGCTACTCAGATGAGACATTAAAACATATTATAAGGTTTCAATAATTAAAAGTGTTCTATTGTTGCATAAATTGGCCAACAAACAATAGAACGAACATGAAATCTAGAATCTAGTATGAGATCAATGTGGCATTTTAGAACAGTGGGGAAAATACAATTTTGGACAACTGGGTAATCATTCAGAGAAAAGCACACTAGAACCATATCCTACACCTTAGACCATGGTAAATTAAAATGGTCGAAAGGCTTAAAATTAAAAAAATGAAACCCATAAATGCACTTGAAGAAAACATTAAATAATTTCTTGTAACTTTGGAGAGGGGATGGCCTTTCAAATTAACTCAAAATGTAGACAGTATAAAAGAAAATATGGTCCACAAAACATTCCTTTCCTTCTGAAAAAAAAAAAAAGAAAATATGTAAAATTCAACTATGTAAAACAAAAAGTATAACAAAAACCACCATAAGCAAAGGAAATGAATTAAAAACAAAATGAAAATATTTGCAACTGGTATCTAGAAGAGCTAATCTCTTTAGTCTTTATGGAAATTTCACAGAAATCAATATGAAAAAGATTAATAATCTAATGGAAATTTCATATCCTTTGATTAGATCAAAGGATATGAAATAAAAGATCACAGAAAAAAGAAATACAAATGGCTGTAAAACCAATTTAAAGATTCTCATTATTCTCTTTCAAAAAAAGTGCTAATTAAAACTAGAATGAGATATTTTTTAATCTGTCAGACTAACAAAAATCCAAAGATTTGCTAACACATATTATTAATGTGGGAGACAAGAAACAGGAGATTTCATATGCCTTGATAAAGTATAAATTGGCACATCACTTAGAACAGTTTGGCAATATTTATAAAAACTCTAAATGCATACACCCTTTGATCCAACAATTTCAACCTCAAAAATCTTTCTTATAGATAGTCTACTCCCAAATGAAAAGATGTAGGATCAGGTTATTCACTGTGATAGTATCTGTAATAGCAATTCACATGCATCATTAGTGTGCTGGTTAAATAAATTATGCTATATCCATGAAATAAATGCTGCTCTATAAAAGAAGCAAGAAGTTCTCTATATACCAACATCCCACAACTGATGGAAATATTTATTACTTTTAGAAGTGTGCGTTGTTCGCAGGGGAGGATAAAGGGAAGGGAAAAATATTACCAACGTTTAAGTACAATGACCATGTAGAAACAGAACTATAAATTCTTTGGGGGAAAAAAATCAGAACAGTGACTTGATTACTGTTTTCAGGGACAGATTTTAGCCAAGACTAATTTTTATGAACAATTCAAATGAAAGCTTTTATTTTGTTGATAAAAGTAGTATATGCACATATTTTTAAAAACGCGTAATAATACTGATGGATGGAAGGAGAAAAGTAAGCTATCCCTATCCATGAAGAGTTCCATTTTCCAAGGTGCTTTTAACTATATCTGTTTTTATGTTGATTGTCAGCAGGAAGACTCATATAATACTATGATTACTCTTATAATTCTTGGTTTATCATCTTAAAGTAGTGCTACGGACTTTGTGTCAAGAAAGAAGGTAAATTAGTTCAATGAAACAATCCCTATTTAATGCCACTTCAAATTTTTGCTGGCAATATCATTATTATTTATAGATACCTTCACAATTGTTTTAATTCATCAACTTTAAATAGGATTTCTTGACTTCCTGCTACACGAAGTAAGGAAATTTATGAACAGGCAAAACGCAACAGCATCAGAGACCAACTCTAAGAAGCATTTACCTTGTTCATAAAGGAGCTTCATATTCGAATCTTTGCAGGCAACCAGATTGCTGAGTAATGCAATGACACTTTGCATGGTGTTACCCAGAATGCTCTCCTGGTGCTCCTGCAACAGATAATAATTTCTATTATGATTGCACAGAAACTCAATCACATAATAAAGACAAATGAGCAAATGACCTCCATCCCTTCATTCCTTACACAGTTTAAATAATTACCTTTATGCGCTCTAATGAGGCAAATCCTCTGGCATGGTAAGGCACTCCCCAGTGGTGAGTTAAGTGAGCTGGGAGGCAGAACTGACACATTCAGAGTCCCTTAGCTACTGCAGGCAGCTGCTAGCCAGCAGGTAACCACCTGGCCCTCTACACTTCAGACACGAAAAAGGAGTCACAGGTATGAGAAATGAGGTGTACAGAATTTAGGTGACCATACTTGAAAGACATCTGGAGAGCGCAAACTACCTGAGCAAAGCAATATTTTCTGCACTTTCAAGAGTATCCTGATACTGGTAATTTCTCACTTTCATCTTGTATGTTTAAGGTGCTAGATACGCATCACTGCTTCAGGTCTATAAACTACATTTGGGACCTAGAAGAGTGAACTTTGATTTCTTCATCATATAGCAGGGAGTAACTTAAGTCTTATAGAGAATGAGAAAAATAACACATCCTTAGTCTTAATTTTTCAATATAAAGAGAAATAAGATGGTTTCTTTGTCAATTTTAAAGGATCTCAAAAATAACTTGTTTGTGTTTTGTTTCTTTTTTTATCCTCTGAATTTTAAAAACTGAAACAAGCCATACACATTGTAATTAACATGGTAAAAATTTCAAATAATATAAAGACAAAGTTGCCCTTCAGAGCTGACAAAAGGGTGAAGCAAGGGAGATGGCTGTGGTGCAAAATTCACTCTCAGGGTTGTGCAAGTGCTCACTTAGGGTGAGTATCTTAAGGCATCTAACTTGTTTCACAGTAGCCCTGGCCCTGTTTCCTTAACAACCTGACCATACTCATCCTAAAAGTTACCATATATTATCAATGTAGTCAGTTCCATCCAGACCATTTACTATTAATTTTCACATGCACAGGGGGAAAATGTATGATTTGCTCTGTTTTGATGTAAACATAAATTGTACCATATTTAACATATTGCTCACCAAATAATTAATGAATAGATATTATATGTCAGGTACTATACAGGCACTAGAGATTCAACAGTGAGCTCAATAAAGCTATAGTATCTGACCTCATGAAATCTTTCATTTTACTGGGAATGCATCTTTCCAATAATTGTATTCATAAAGTATTTATTAAGTATCTGCTATGTGCCAGGCACTTGAGATAGATTAATGAACAAAACAAAGCTTCCTGATATAATGGTAAGAGACAACAAACATTTAAAAATAGGTAAACCATAGTCTGTGTTAAAAGGTGACAAGTGTTTTGGAAAAAAGTTAAAAAGTAGAGCAGGAAAGGGAGATTGAAAGTGCAGCAGTAGACTGCATATGATTTTAAATTGTAACATCTGGGTGAGACTTATTGAGAAGGTGCCATTTATAAAGAAATTTTAACTTTGTCAATATTGAAGCATCTTAGAATTCCGACTTAATTCATTTCAATAAACTTTTTACTTTGAAGGAATTTTGGATTTACAAAAGAGTTGCACAGATAGTACAAAGGATTCCTTCCCATTTACCCTTTAACTAGTTTCCCCAATGTGTACATCTTCCTAACCATGGCACAGTTATCAAAACAAGACATTAGCACTAGTACAATACCAATGACTAAACTACAATTTTATTCAATTTTCACTAATGCTTCCATGAATGCCCTTTTTCAGGTTCCAATTTAGAACTCCCATTGCATTTAGAATTAATTCATTTTTTCAAAAAACATTTACCAAGTGCCAAGTATTACAGGTACTTGGTTTCTATCACTGAACAAAACAAACAGAATTCCTACTTTGGTTCCTCAGAAAGTTAAACACAGAATTACCACATGACTCAGCAATTCTATCCCTAGGTATATACCTAAAATAATTGAAAACAGGCCCTCAAACATACATTGTACACCAATTTTCATAACAGCATTATTCACAAATTTATAGCTTCATTATTCACAATAGCTAAAAGGTGGGAACAACCCAAGGGCCCATCAACAGATGAATGGATAAATAAATTGTGGTATATCCATACAATGGAATATTATTCGGTCATAAAAAGGAATAAAGTTATGATACAGGCGACACCATGGGTGAACCTTGAAAGCACTGTATTATGACTCCCAGGCCCTGGCACCAAAAGATGGACAATGCCTTCCTGACCAAAAGTGGTAAAGAAATTTAACAAAATAAGGCATCAGTGGCTAGGGGAGTTCAAATAGAGTCAAGAGGCTATTCTGGAGGCTGCTATTAAGCAAACTTCAGCTAGATATTACTAATTGCCACAGTTTGCCAAAACCCAATCAACATCATTCCTATTAACTCTAAAGAACACCTAGGGCTCTGCTTGAGACTATACAAAAGTTGCACACAGTAAGTTTACTTTTCAGAAACCTAAAGCCTTCACATGGTTCCTAAGCCAGATAAGACCTGAAACCCAGAGGTGCTAGTCTTTCCAAGATTGTCACCAGTTCCACACCCCCATCCCCTGTTGTTGACATACCTTTTCAACATGAGGAAAGTGAGGATGGGCATAGCCCAAATACCCCTGGGAGAGGGATCAATGGAGGAGTTATAACAGAGAAGTTAGGATTTAACAAATGAGTGTCACTGCTGAGTCATTATACTGACATTCTTTTAGTCTCCAGGGCCTTGGAGCAAATAGAAGGAAAACCTGAAATTGTGGAACTGTAACCCATATCGGACTTTGAAATCTGTTCTATAACTACTTGTTAAAAGGCACTTCGAAATTTATTCTTTTTGTATATATGTTATATTTCACAATTAAGAAAAAAAAAGAAAGCCAAGAAATTTAACACAGATTTAGCTGTTATTCCAGAAGCCCTGACTTCACAGGGGCAGATGTTGGATATCAGGGCAAATGAGGCTTTTAAAGGGCATATAAAAAGGTAATTCAGTAAAGAGTTATGTATGGAGGTCCCAAAGAGCCAATGGGTGTTTGTAGTTTGGGCTAAAATTTCTAATATAAGCATCATACACAGATAAAAGTCTCAAAAGATCTTAACAGCATCATTATCGTCATCATAGTTAACACTTACCAAGCACTCACCAGGTGCCAGAATCTGTTCTAAGCAATCTTTTAACCCCTCATAACAATTTAATGAAATACAAATCTTTCCCCCTTTTACAGATGAATAAACTGAGGGACAACAGGCCCAGTCACCTTCATATGAAGGCACAGTCGTGGGGGCATGTGAACCTGGGAATAGAGCTCCATATCATCCCTCTTTCCAAAAATAACAGAAATGGCTTTAAATTACTCAAAAAGTGGTCCTGATGATTTCAAAGACTCTTAAGTCTGAAGTGAATAGTGCAAATAGAACACATTTTAGAGGAGAAAAGAACAGTGTTTCTAAACCAATGCATTTGGTATGTGATTTCAAATATATATTTGTGGATAAAAAATGAATAGCTAATTGTTAAAAAACATATATGCTATGTGAAATAAGCCAGACACAAAAGGACAAACACTGTCTGATTCCACTTAAATGAAATACCCAGAATAAGTAAATTCATAGAGACAAAAAGTAGAGCAAAAGCAAATGTCATCTCGTGGCCTCACTCTCTCTAAGCCATCTCAGCAGATGAACTCATTGCCCTCTCCCCTACATGGAACATGGCACCCAGGGGTGTTACCTTGAAGGATATTCTTATGCATTATGTTGATATTCCTTTTTAGTTAATGATGTATTGGAGTGGCTGGAGGGAAGTACCTGAAACTGTTGAGCTGTGTTACAGTAGCCTCAATTCTTGAAGATGATTGTATAAAGATAGAACTTTAACAATGTGACTGTGTGATTGTGAAAATCTTGTGTCTGATGCTTCCTTTTTTATCCAGGATATGGACAGATGATTAAAAACATATATGGATAAAAAATAAATAAATAATAAGGGGGATAAGAGGTAAAATAAATGGGGTAGATGGAAATACTAGTGGCCAATGAGAGGGAGGGTAAGGGGTATAGAATATATGGGCTTTTTCTTTTTCTTTTCATTTCTTTTTCTGGAGTGATGCAAATGCTCTTAAAAAATGATCATGGTGATGAATACACAACTATGTGATGATACTGTGAGCCACTGATTGTACACCATGCATGGACTATATGTGTGCAAAGATGTATCAATAAAAATATATATTTTAAAAATAAGCAAGAGATGCCACCAAGATAGCAGACTGGGGTGCTTCAGGATTATGTCTGCTGATAGAAGCTTTAAAGAAAAGGGCAAAAATCTGGTAGAATCATCTTCCTCAGAACTATGCAAAATAGTTACGGGGTCGTAGTATCTGAGTGAGTGCCGAATCAAGAAAAAGGCAAGTTAAAACAGTACAGAAATCTCATGATACCCGTGCTGTCCCTTCTTCCACTCTCTTCCTGGTTTCCTGCAGAACTAGCCCATACTCCCAGTACAGAGATGCCAAGTCCCAGTTCCAAAGGGAGAAAAATAAGCCTAGTGTACATACTAGGTTGCGTGTATATTTGTACGAGTCTGCCTGAAGACCTTAACCAGGACACTTTTCTGAAGTTCAACATCCCAGAATTTACCCTATGTTTAGAGAGCTTGCAGAGCAGCTAGAATGTAGGAGAACAAATAGGCAAAGGATTGCTGGATATGGAAAGTACGGTGTACCATCAGATGAGGAGGAAGGACTATTTCCTAGGGGAAAAGGGACATTCAGATTCGTGTAAATGGGGGAATTCCTAGGGCCATACGTGTCAAGAATAACACTCATACACACAAAAGTCTGGGGAGGGGAGGACCCTAGGTATTCACCTCAGGCTGTCAAACTCATTCACAGGCACTGAGATCAATCTATAACATGGAGGAAAATTGTCTTTTTTTCTTTCTCCTTCTCTTTCTCTTCTTTTCTTTCTCTCTCTCCCTTCCCTCCATCCCTCCCTTCCCCCTTCCTCTGCCTCTCTCTCCTGGCAATCTCTGTCATAACACAAGCTAGATACAAGCTTAAGGAACACATGTTTCAATAAGCAAATTCCAGATATTAAACATTAAAGTATCAAAATGGTCTATGTGTAACAAAGGATCACAAGCATGCAAAGAAATAGGAAATAGTGGACCATGCAAAACAGCAGGATAAAGCATTAAAAACTATCAATGAGGAACACTAGACTTTGGATGTACCATACAAAAACTTTTAAAAAAATGGTTCTAAATACACTCAAAGAGCCAGGGGAAAACATGGACAAGGAACTAAAAGAAATCAGAAAAATGACAGATAAACAAAAATAGAACTATCAATAAAGAAAGAGAAATCATATGAAGGTGCCAATCACAGCTGAAGAGCACAATAATAGAAATTCTAAAATTCCCTACAGGAGTTCAACAACAGATTGGAGCTGGCAGAAGAAAAAATAAGTGAATCTAAAGACAATTAAAATATTCAGTATAAGAAGCATAAAGGAAAAAGTATGAAAAAAAGTGAACAGAGTGAGAAACCTGTGGGACACAATCAAGCATACCAATATACATGGCCTAGGAGTCCCAAAGGAAAGAAAGAGCGAAAGTGGAAGAAAGTATATTTGAAAGAATTTTCAGAGGAATGATGCTGTAAATTTTACAAATTTAATGAAAGACATGAATATACGCATCCAAGAAGCTCAACAAAGTCCAGATAGGATAAACTTCAGGAGACCAACAGAGAGAATTGATCTACTGTGTCATAGTCAGTGAGTATGTCAATTATTTAAATTAATAAGACTAATATACTAGTCTTTTGAGTTAAGCTATAATCAAACTGTCAAATGCCTAAAATAAAAATAAAATCCTGAAAGCAGCAAGAGAGAAGCAATGCCTCATGAACATGGGAGCCTCAATAAAATTAAATGCCAATTTCTTATGAGAATCCATGAAGGACAGGCAGCAGTATGATGACATATTCACAGAGCTGAAAGAAAACGCTGCCAAACAAGAATGCTTTATGCAGAAAAAAGCTGTCTTTTAAAAATGAAGAAGAAACTAAGACTCTCCCAGATAGATAAAAGCTGAGGGAGATTATCCCATAAGAAGTGCTAAAGGGAGCTCTACAGGTTGAAAAGAAAGGATACTAGACAACTGACCAAAGCAGCATGAAGAAATAAATATCTCCAGCAAAGGTAAGAACATGGGTAAATAGGAATACCAATATTATTAAGTTTCTGGTTGTAACTCCACTTTTTACTTCTAAAATACAAATGAGTAAATGCAACGATGAATTTATGGCTTTGGAATCAATGTATAAATAATGTAATTTGTGAAAGAATAGCATAACAGTTGGGAAACAGAGGACTATAGGAACTTTGTGTATTCTATGAAGTAAAGTTTGTATCAAGTTTGTGTATTCTATGAAGTAAAGTTCGTATCAAATCGAAAGAAATTGTTACAGACTTAGGATGTAAAATTTAAAATACATGGTAACTACAAAGAAAATATCTGAGAAATATGCATGAAAATAAATGAGAAGGAAATCTAAAGGATTCACTACAAAATATTTAAACACAAATACGGACATATAGACTAAAGGAACAAAATGGAAGGTTCAGAAATAAACGCACACAAGTATGACCAGATAATTTTTAAAATTAGAATCTTCATTATGATTAGCCAATGTTAAAAATGTGAAATATATGGAAGCCGCTACTTGTGAAGTCATTTCCATATGCTAGCTGCAAAGATGGCAACATCTAGTTCATTGCTATTATGAGTACAGATATTTTTTTTTCTTGGGCCATATGATCTGGAGTTTGTTCTCCTTACTAGAGTTATAGTAGAGAAATCATACTATATCTATCCTTTTCTATCTGGCTTATTTTACTCAGTGTTATCTCCTCTAGGTTCATCCACGTTGTCAGATGCTTCAGGACCTCATTTGGTCTTACTGCTGCTTCTATTGTACACATATTTCACTTTTTTTTTATCCAATTGTCAGCTGATGGACACTTGGAGTGTTTCCATCTTTTGGCAATTACATACCGCTATGAACATAGGCGTGCAAATATCTGTTTGTGTCACTGCTCTCAGCTCTTCTGAGTATATACCTAATATTGGTATTGCCAAGTCATAAGGCAACTCAATATGTAGTTTTCTAAGGAACTGCCAAACTCTCTTCCACAGTGGCTGTACCATTATATACTACCACCAACAGTGAATACCACATCCTCTCCAACATTTGTAGTTTCTTGTTTGTTTAAAAGCAGCCATTCTTATAGGTATAAAATGATATCTGATTGTAGTTTTGATTTGCATTTCCCTTATAGATAATGAAGAAGATAAGCATTTCTTCATATGCTTTTTAGCCATTTGTATTTGCTTTTCAGAAAAATGTCATCATATCTTCAGCCCTCTTTAATTAGATTATTCTTTTGTTGTTGAGTTATATAATTTCTTCACGCACACAGGATATGAATATCACCTTTATCTGATATGTGGCTTCCAAATATATTCTCCTATTGAGTTGGCTGCCTCTTGATCTTTTTGACAAACTCCTTTGAGGCAAAGAAGCTTTTGATTCTGAGCAGTTCCCATTTATCTGTTTTCTTCCTTCATAGCTTGTGCTTTGGGTATAAAGGTGAAGAAGCTACGTCCTATCATTAGGTCTTGAAGATGTTTCCCTAGATTTTCTTCTAGGAGTTCTATGGTACTAGCACTTGTATTTTGGTCTTTGATCCATAAGTTAATTTTGTATAGGGTGTAAGACAGAGGTCTTCTTTCATTCTTTTGACTACTGATATCCAGTTCTCCCAAGCCCATTTATTGAGAAGACTATTTTGTTCCAAAACAGTGAATTTGGCGCCTTCAAAGATTAACATAGATCTGATGGTCAATCTCAGTGCTCTTGATTCAGTTCCATTCATCAATGCTTCTATCTTTGTGTCAGTACCATGCTGTTTTGACCAGTACCAGGCTTTATAATAAGTTAAGAAGTATTAATCCTTCCACTTCATTCCTCTTTTTAGGATATCTTTAGCTATTTGAGGCCTCTCTCCCTTCCAAACAGATTTGATAACTTTTTCAAGTCTTCAAAATAGTTTGCTGGGATTTTAATTGGTATTGTACTGAATCCATAGATCAGTTTGGGTAGAACTGACATCTTAACAACATTCAACCTTTTTATCCATGAGCACAGAATATCTTTCCATTTATTACGATCTTCTTTATCAATGTTTTATAGTTTTCTGTTTATAAGTCCTGTACATCCCTGGTTAAGTCAATTCAAAAATATTTGATTCTTATAGTGATTATTTTGAATGGAATTTTTTCCTTAATTGCTTCCCCTGTGAGGCCATTACTTGTATATAGAAACATTACTGATTTTGCATATTGATTTTATATCCTGCCTATTGTGCTGAATTTATTAGCTTAAGTAGCTTTATCATAGATTTCTCGGATTTTCCATGTATAAGATCATGTCACCTGCAAATAATGAAAGTTCTATCTTTCTTTCCTATTTAGATGCATTTTATTCCTTTCTTCTGCCTTATCGCTCTAGCTAGAAATTCTAGTATAATGTTGAAAAACAGTGATGACAATGGGCATCCTTGCCTTCTTCCCGGTCTTAGGGGGAATGCTCTCAATTTCTCATCGTTGAGAATGATGCTGACTGTGGTCTTTTTCATATATGCCCTATATGATACTAAAGGAAGTTTTCCTTTGAGTCCTATCTTTTTAAATGTTTTTATTAGAAAAAAATACTGAATTTTCTTGAATGCTTTTATAGCATCAATCAAGATGATCACTTGATTTTTCTCTTTTGATTTGTTAATGTGCTGTACTGATTAATTTTCTTAAGTTGAACCACGCTTGCATTCCTGTTATAAACCCATTTAGTCATGATGTATAATTCTTTTAACATATTGTTGTACTCAGTTTGCTAAAATTTTATTGAGAATTTTTGCATCTCTATTCATTAGGTAGATTGGGTCTGCAATTTTCCTTTATTGTAGTTTCTCTGCCTGATTTTGGTATTAGAGTGATGTTAGTAACATAAAATGAGTTTGGTAGTGTCCCTATATCCTCAGTTTTTTGGAAGAGGTTGAGCAGAAATGGTGTTAGTTCTTTCTTGAAACGTTTGATAAAATTCCCCTCTGATGACCGGGAGAACGCTGGGCCTCTAAGTTGGCGGCGACGTGGGCGCGGCGAGGGGGCTGCAGGCCCTCATCTCGTCCCACGGCCTGAAGTCTCCTCTGTGTACTGAGGACTCCACGGAAAGCTCGGTTTCAACTACGCGGTGCAGTCATTTTTTATCCGGTTTGCTCCTTGGTATCCCTCGCATCTAGAACACACTGTTCCGGAGAAGATGGCGGCTTAGTAAGACGCGCGGGTCTTAGTTCCTCCTCCAGAAAAGCAACTAAAGCAACAGAAACAATACAAAACAGCTCCCGGAGTCACGACAGAGACCAAAAAAGACAGCGTACCCCATTCTGGAACGGCTGAACGGGTAGGGAGAATCCACTGCTGTGAGATACCCGAGGGGTGCACGTTTTCCCGGCTGGGGTGGCTGGCGTCTGGGGTCCCCTCCACGCACGTGGCTCCCCGGTCTGACTGGGAACATTGGATAGCGGGGCCCTCCCGTCACGCTTGGCGTCTCGGGCCAGCTGGGCAATTTGGACCGGCACTCCCCCAAGCCACGGCCAGCGACCCCCGCCTCCACGCGCGGTTTCCCGGGCCGACTGCCCCGCAGACAAACGACCGCCACGAGCGCCACCTACTGGGCAGGAAAAGAAAAACAGAGCCCAGAGATTCCACAGAAAAACCTTTCAACCAGCTGGGTCCCACACCCAGGGAGATCTGATCAAATGCCCAGACACCAGCAGAAAATAATGGATGACGCTCGGAAAATTGAAGATATGGCCCAATCAAAGGAACAAACCAATAGTTCAAATGAGATACAGGAGCTGAGACAACTAATGCTGAATATACGAACAGAAATGGAAAAACTCTTCAAAAACCAAATCAATAAATTGAGGGAGGACATGAAGAAGATATGGGCTGAACAAAAAGAAGAAATAGAAAATCTGAAAAAACAAATCACAGAACTTGTGGGAGTGAAGGACAAAGAAGAAAAAATGGAAAAAACAATGGATACCTACAATGGTAGATCTAAAGAGACAGAAGCTACAATTAGTGAACTGGAGGATGGAACAACTGAATTCCAAAAAGAAACAGAAACTATAGGGAAAAGAATGGAAAAACTTGAGCAGGGAATCAGGGAACTGAATGACAATATGAAGCGCACAAATATACGTGTTGTGGGTGTCCCAGAAGGAGAAGAGAAGGGAAAAGGAGGAGAAAAACTAATGGAAGAAATTATCACTGAAAATTTCCCAACTCTTATGAAAGACCTAAATTTGCAGATCCAAGAAGTGCAGCGCACCCCAAAGAGATTAGACCCAAATAGGCGTTCTCCAAGACATTTACTAGTTAGAATGTCAGAGGTCAAAGAGAAAGAGAGGATCTTGAAAGCAGCAAGAGAAAAACAATCTGTCACATACAAGGGAAACCCAATAAGACTATGTGTAGATTTCTCAGCAGAAACCATGGAGGCTAGAAGACAGTGGGATGATATATTTAAATCACTAAAAGAGAAAAACTGCCAACCAAGACTCCTATATCCAGCAAAATTGTCCTTCAAAAATGAAGGAGAAATTAAAACATTTATAGACAAAAAGTCACTGAGAGAATTTGTGACCAAGAGACCAGCTCTGCAAGAAATACTAAAGGGAGCACTAGAGTCAGATACGAAAAGACAGAAGAGAGAGGTATGGAGTAAAGTGTAGAAAGAAGGAAAATCAGATATGATATATATAATACAAAAGCCAAAATGGTAGAGGAAAATATTATCCAAACAGTAATAACACTAAAAGTTAATGGACTGAATTTCCCAATCAAAAGACATAGAATGGCAGAATGGATTACGACCCAGCAATACCACTGCTAGGTATCTACTCAAAGGACTTAAGGGCAAAGACACAGACGGACATTTGCACACCAGTGTTTATAGCAGCATTATCTACAACTTCAAAGAGATGGAAACAGCCAAAATGCCCATCAACAGACGAGTGGCTAAACAAACTGTGGCGTATACCTACGATGGAATATTATGCAGCTTTAAGACAGACTAAACTTATGAAGCATGTAATAACATAGATGGACCTAGAGAACATTATGCTGAGTGAGTCTAGCCAAAAACTAAAGGACAAATACTGTATGGTCCCACTGATGTGAACCGACATTCGAGAATCAGCTTGGACTATATCATTGGTAACAGAGACCAGCAGGAGTTAGAAACAGGGTAAGATAATGGGTAATTGGAGCTGAAGGGATACAGACTGTGCAACAGGACTAGATACAAAAACTCAAAAATGGACAGCACAATAATACCTAAGTGTAATGTAACTAGGTTGGAACACTGAATGAAGCTGCACCTGAAATATGGTTTTTTGTTTGTTTGTTTGTGTGTTTGTATCTTTTGTTTTTGTTTTTTTCTTTTTCCTTTATATATATATATATATTATTAGTATTATTATTTTAATTCTCTTCTCTATATTAACATTCTATATCTTTTTCTGCTGTTTTGCTAGTTCTTTTCCTAAATCGATGCAAATGTACTAAGAAATGATGATCATACATCTATGTGATGATACTAAGAATTACTGAGTGCATGTGTAGAATGGAATGATTTCTAAATGTTGTGTTAATTTCTTTTCTTTTTTTTGATTAATAAAAAAATTAAAAAAAAAAAAAAAATTCCCCTCTGATGTCGTCTGATCCTGGGCTTTTTTTTTTTTGTAGAGAGATTTTAAATAACTAATTGAATATCTTCACTTGTAATTGGTTTAAAATCTTCTATTTCTTCTCTAGTCAGTGTTAGTAGTTTGTATGTTTCTATAAATTTGTCCATTTCATCTAAGTTGTCTAGTTAGCTTATGGTTGTTCATAATAACCTCTTATAAAATTTTAAATTTCTTCCGGATCCACGGTAATGACCTCCCTTTCATTTCTGATTTGGTTTATTTGCACCCTCTCTTTTCTTATCTTTGTCATTCTAGCTAGGGTCCTTCAATTTTATTGATTTTCTCAAAGAACCAGCTGTTGGTTTTGTTGATTCTTTCTAGTATTGTTTTTGTTGTTCTCCAGCTCATTTATTTCTGCTTTAACTTTAGGTATTTCTTTTCTTCTGTCTGTTTTGGGGTTAGTTTGCTGTTGTTTCCCTAGTTCCTCCAGGTGAATAGTTAAGTCATCACCTTTTGCTCAGTCTTCTTTTTTAATATAGGCATTTAGAGTGATAAATTTCCCTCTCAGCTCTGCCTTTGCTGCATCCCATAAGTTCTGATACGTTATATATTCATTTTCATTGATCTACAGGTATTTAGCAAATTTTCTAACAATTTCCTCTTTGACCCACTGATTGTTTAAGAGTCTATTGTTTAATCTCCATATATTTGTTTAAATTCTGGCTCTTTGGTGATTTTTAATTTCCAGCTTGATTCCATTATAATCAGTGAAAGTTCTTTGAATAATTTCAACCTTGTTTAAATTTTTAAAGACCTGATTTGTGTCCCAGCATATGACCTACCCTGAAGAATGTTGCATGAGCACTAGAGGAGAATGTATAGACTGATATTTTGAGGTATAAAAATCTATATACAAATATCAGTTAGGTCTAATTTTCTTATCACATTATTTTAATTCTCTATATTCTTATTGATCCTCTGTCTGGTTGTTCTATCTATAGAAGAGAGTGGTATATTGAAGTCTCCCACTGCTATTGTTGAAACATCTATTTTTCCCTTCAGTTTTGCCAGTGTTTGCCTCATGTACTTTGGAGCTCCTTTATTGGGAGCATAAACATTTATGATTATTTCTTCTTGATTAACTGTCCCCTTTATTAATAGATAGCACTCTTCCTTGTCTCTTATGGCATCTTTACATTTAAAATTTATTATTTTTTTATTAGTATGGTCACTTCTGCTTTCTTTTGGCTACAACTTGCATACAGTATCTTTTTCCATCCTTTCACTTTCAATCTATTTGTATCTTTGGGTCTAAGACCTGTCTCTTGGGAGCAGCATATAGAAGGATTATATTTTTTAATCCATTCTGCTAATCTGTGTCTTTTAGTTGGTGAGTTTAGTCCAGTAACATTCAAAGTTATTACTATAAAGGCAGTCCTTACATCTGGCATCCTATCCTTTAGTTTTTGTTCATCAGACCTCTAGTTCCCTTTCACGCTCTCTCTTTTTATCATTTAAGTTACTGTTCTAGCTTGCTAGCTGCTGGAATGCAACACACCAGAGACAGATTGGCTTTTAATAAAAGGGGATTTATTTTGTTGGTTCTTCAGAGGAAAGGCAGCTAACTTTCCACTGAGGTTCTTTCTTAACGTGGAAGGCACAAGATGGTCTCTGCTAGTCTTCTCTCCAGGCCCCTGGGTTCCAACAACTTTCCCCTGGGTGACTTCTTTCTGTATCTCCAAAGGTCTGGGCTGAGCTGCGAGTGCTGAGATGAGGAATGCCGAGCTGCTTGGCTGTGCAACATTGAGCTCTCTCATTTAAGCACCAGCCAATTAAGTCAAACGTCACTCATTGCAGCAGACATGCCTCCTAGCTGACTGCAGATGTAATTAGCAACAGATGAGGTTCACGTACCATTGGCTTCTGTCCGCAGCAACAGAACTAGGTATGCTCACCTGGCCAAGTTGACAACTGAATCTAACTAACACAGTTACCTTTACTGATATTGTTTAATTTTTTACCCTCCTCCACAACTACCTCTCCTGTCTTTTCTTTCAGCCAAAACAACTGCCTTTAGCATTTCTTGCATGGCAGGTCTCTTGTTGGCAAATTCTCTCAGCCTTTGTCTGTGAAGATTTTAACCTCTCC
Source organism: Tamandua tetradactyla (assembly GCF_023851605.1). NCBI lineage: Eukaryota > Metazoa > Chordata > Mammalia > Pilosa > Myrmecophagidae > Tamandua > Tamandua tetradactyla. Next base: position 45,778,892 of record NC_135341.1, on the reverse strand, counting down.
TCAATTTTGCAGAACAACTTGGCAAGATAAAGAATTCCTGGCTGGAAGTCATTCTCATTCAGAATCTTTAGTATATCATACCACTGCCTTCTTGCCTCTATTGTGCCTATTGCTCAGTTTTATGTAGTTTCTCGACTATGTAGTGAATCATTTTCTTCTTGCTGCTTTCATGACATTTTGCTTCTCTTCAAGATTTGACATTCTATTTAGCATGTGTCTTGGAGTAAGCCTATTCTGATTTATTCTCTTTGTAATTCATTGGGCTCATTTGATTTGCTTATTTATGTTTTTATAGGGTTGGAAAATTCCCCCCATAATCCCTTCAACTAGCCTTCCCATCCCTTTACTCTTCTATTCTCCTTATGGGGTTCCGATAATTCTTCTATTTGTGTGCTTCATGTTGTCTATCATTTCCCTGAGATCTAGTTCCATTTTTTCCCCCATCTTTCTTGCCATTTGTTCTTTTGTGCATTCAAGCTGACAAAGTGATTTTTGACAAAGGTACCAAACCTACTCAATGAGGAAAGAGTAGACTCTTCAACAAATAGTGCTGGGCAAACTGAATATCCATTTGGAAAAGAATGAAAGTGTACTCCCATTCTTCACACCATATACAAAATTTAACTCAAGAAGACTCAACAAACAAAATGTAAGAGCTAAACTTACAAAATTCTTAGAAGAAAACATTTGGAAATATCTACAAGACCTTGTATTAGGCAATGGATACTTAGACTTCATATCAAAAGCATAAGTAACAACAATAAACAGATAAATTGAACATCAACAAAATGAACACACAAAGGATATTATTAAGAAAGTGAAACGAGAACTAACAGAAGGGGGGGAAATATTTGGAATCCATATAACTAGTAAAGGTTTAATTTCCAGAATAAAAAACTACTACAACTCAACATCAAAAAAACACAAACACCACCATTAAAAATGGGCAAAGGATTTGAACAGAATTATTCCAAAAACAACATACAAATGGCCAATAAGCAAGTGAAAATAAGTCCAAAATCCTTAGTCTTTAGGGAAATACAAACCAAAACCACGAGATAACACCCCATTGAGTAATGGAACGTTTATTATTTTTAATAATGGTAAATAAGTTCTGGTGAGGATACAGTAACTGGCAGAGGCACAGGAACGCTCCTACCTTGTAGTAGGAATGTAAAATGGTACAGCTTCTGTGGATCACAGTTTAGTGGTTCTTTAGAAAGGTAGGTATAGAATTATCACATGACCCTGCAATCCTGCTTCTAGGAATACACCCAAAATTAATGAAAGTAGGGATTTGAATGGCTATTTGCACACCGATGCTCACAGCAGCATAATTCACAATTGCCAAAAGATGGAAGCAACTTGTGTCCATCAACCAATGAATGGATAAACAAGATGTGATATATACATACAATGGATTATTCTGTTGTAAAAAGAAATGAAGTTCTGAAATATGCAACAACATGGAGGAGACCTGAAGACATCAAGTTGAGTGAAATAAGTCAGACACAAAAGAACAAATATTGTATATTTCACTTACCTGAAATTATGAGAACATCCCAATTCATAGAGACAGAAAGTCAAGAACAGGTTATGAAGCAGGGGTGAGTGGGAATGGGAAGATAATGTATAACGGGTGTTGAGTCTCTGGAGTGATGGAAAATTTTTGGTAATGGACACTGATGAGAGTAGCATAACATTGTGAATGTGACTAGTCTCAATGAATTGCATGCTTGGGGGTGACTGAGATGGGATTTTTCATGTTGTACAAATGCTTCTACAATTTAAATCAAGAGAAAAGATTAAAGAGACAATGACAATTAAATACTATACATGATCCTGGATGGTATCTAATAACGGAAAAGAATATGCTGAAAAGGACATTTTTGGAACAACTGAAAAAAAAGGATTAGAAACTACAAGCTTCATATCAATGTTAAATTTCTTGAATTTGAAACTATTCAATGAGGTTATATAAGTTAACATCCTGTTCTTAAGAAATATACATAGAAGTATTAAGTGTCCAAGGAGCATGATGTATGCAACCTATTCTCAAATGTTGAGAAGATGGACAGACAGATATAGTAAATGTGGCAAAATGTTACAATTTGGTGATTCTAGGTATCTGGGTCAGGGGTATATTGGAGTCCTCAGTATTGGTTTTGTATTATTTTTTCAATGGCCCTGTAAGTTTGAAATTATTTTAAATTAAAAAGGTTTTTTTAAAAAAGTAGATTAAGGTTACCAGGGGGTAGGGAAAGGGGAATGGGGAATTATTGCTTAATGGGTACAGAGTTTCAGTTGGGAGTTGTGAAAAACTTCTGAAACTAGATAGCACTGATGGTTACAAAAATATTATGAATGTAATTAATGCCACTGAACTGTACACTAAAAAATAATTAAAATAGCAAAATTTTTGTTATGTTTATTTTACCACAATAAAAATTTCCACCCTTGTGTCATTTCATTTACATTATAGTAGGAGGAGAAGGAAAACATGATAAGTAAATTATATACTATGCTAAAAGGTGATACATGCTATGGGGAGAAGAATAACAGGGTAAGGTAGATTAGGAGTGTTGGTTGCAGGCTGCAGTTTTAAATAGGACAAACAGGGCATGCCTTCTTCACAAGGTGACATTTAAGCAGAATTGCATCAAGGGAGATACATTTATCCTTTTAATATACTGGTAGGCTCAATTAGGTAACTTGTCTTATGTTCACAAATGATCCTGACCTATGAGTAGTACCCTTGTCTGATCATGATATCAACTGAACGTTAACTTTGTTAATCCATACTATTCTATGCATCCTTACTGTGCGTCTAATATGTTTCTAGATTTGGTAGAAGTTACTCATAAAATCAACTGGGTTTAGTACATTTTTACCAGAAGATCTTTAAATATTTTTTTAAACTACCTTCTACTCAGATATCTATGCCTTGAGTGAATTTGGGTTATTTGCATTTCCCTAAAAAAATCCCTGATTCAGTTTCTTAGGGCTTCCTGTAACAAGGGACCTGAAAGTAGGTGGCTTAAAACAATAGAAATGTATTGTGTCACAGATATGGAAGCTAGAAGTCCAAAATCCAGGTGTCAGCAGGGCTACCCTGACTTTGAATCCTGTAGGAGAGAATCCTTTCTTGCCTATTCCTTGCCTCTCTGGTTTGTGACAATCCTTGGATTCTTTGGCTTGCAGCTACAGCACTTCAATCTCTGCTTCCATGTTCACATGGCCATCTTCTTTCATGTCTGCCTGTCTGTGTCCAGATTCCCTCTTCTTAAATGGATTCCTTATACAGCTATACAGGATTAGGGCCCATTCTAATCCAGTTTGGTCTCACTTCAACTAACCATATCTTCAAAGACTGTATTTCCAAATGTGGTCACATTCATGGGACTGGAGGTTAGTACTTGAGCGTACCTTTTGGAGGGGACACAAGTTAACTCATAACAAATATCTACAGTACCCAAATTTTCAAACACATTTTAATAAAATGTGCACAGCATTATTTTATACCTTCTCTGAATCTTATTTATTGCCTTTTACACTGTGTCCTCCCTCTTTCTTGCTGATAACACTTGCCAAAGCTTTACTTTATTGGGCTTTTCAAGGAATCAGCTCTCCATTTTAATAATCAAACTACATATTCTTTGTTCTAGTTTTCTAGCTGCCAGAATGCAATATACCAGAAACAGAATGGCTTTTTAAAAGGGGAATTTAATAAGTTGCAAGTTTACAGATCGAAGGTCGAGAAAACATCCCAATTAAAACAAGTCTAGAGAAATGTCCAATCTAAGGCATCCCGGGGAAGATACCTTGGTTAAAGGAGGCCAATGAAGCTCAGGGTCTCTGTCAAGTGAGAAGGTACATGGTGAACAGGGTCAGGGTTTCTTTCTTTACTGAAAGGGCACATGGCGAACACGGCATCATTTGCTAGCTTTCTCTCCTGGCTTCCCCTTCACAAAGCTTCCTGGGAGGCAATTTCCTTCTTCATTTCCTATGGTCACTGGCTGGTGGACTCTCTGCTTCTTGTAGCTATGTCGTTCTGCTCTCTCTGAATCTCTCTCATTCTCCAAAATGTTTCCTTTTTTATAGGACTCCAGAAACTAATCAAGACCCACCCAAATGGGTGGAGACATGCCTCTACCTAATCCAGCATAACAACCACTTTTGATTAAATCACATCTCCAGGGGGGTGATCTAATCACAGTTTCAAGCATACTATGCTGAATAGGGATTAGAAGAAACGGCTGCATTTACAAAATGGGATTAGAATTAAAACATGGCTTTTCTAGGGTACATACATCATTTCAAGGCAGCACACTCTTGCTCTGAGTTAGTCATAAGAGTGGAAGCAAATTTCCCACTTCTTTCTCCTTTTAGGTATATAAGAGGATGGCATTCCCCAGCCCATCAGAAATTAGAGATGACCATGACACTTGCTGTGGCCAATTAAAGCTGTCACTTTGAAGAAGAATCTCTCTATTCCTCTTCCCCTGTGGCCAGAGAGTGGGGGTGACAACAGCCCAGGTCCCAGGGTGAGGACATGGTACAGAGCAGCCAGGAGTCCCTGGATGGGTACGTGTTCTCTAAGGCTTTCAAAAACACTCACCCTCTATCTGGCTCTGAAATCACTTCTGAACAGATTTGTACCTTTCACAGATGAGAGCTGAAATGAATAAGGGTATCACACGATTTCATGAGAGTCTTGCCATTGAAATCTTACTGTAATACAACACCCGTTTTCCATTCCAAATACTGATGCCTAAGAATTCCTACTTCAGAAACAAACACTTGACAGTACCTTTGTGGGTGGATGTTAACATAGGAAAATTTCACTGATATCAGCTTAACAAGATTAATGTGGAAGCAATGGTCTGCCACCAATTTCATCTAATTATTCTTACAATTGGTTAGAAGAAAGGGTGATTAATAAGCACCAAGATGAACTACATGTTGTTCATGATAAAGTAACTAATGATACATAGGAAACCTATTCTTGTGAAGAAAAGTGAAGCTAATAAATCTTTCCTTTTTTTTTGATCCCACTTTGTAAAATGACACATTTGGATTCTTGTTCAAAGACCAGTCTGTCAGCAAATACAGGTCAGTCTTACTGGAGACAAAGCCATCATTTCTTTGATATAAGCATTTTTTACTAAATATACATTTTCTATGATGCCGCTAGCAATAGTTTTGCTAGTTCTGAAGCCAAAATTTCAGCTTTTTCCTTGTGTTCATGGAACAAGGCCAGGTAATGGTATAAGCATTTCTTTCTGTGTAAAAGCCAACTCTCCAAATCTCTGCTGTCCCTGGACACTAAATACCCAGGTTCAGACCCAGGAGGACCAGGCTCTGGGGTCCCCGTCGGGAATCTCAATCAGTGAACAATGGAGGCTTCTGCCAGCCCCTGATCTTCACTGCACAAAGGGGCACACAGCTAAGATACTCTTGATTATCAAGAGCCCCCACCAACCTTATTACTAGGGATACTCAGGGAAAAAAACCTGATGCTCAGAATAAAGAAGAGACCAATAATTCTGTAGCCATACTGGGAGAAATGGTTCCTTTTCTATTCCACACAGCATTAAAACCACTATTGTTTTTTAGGTTCTTTGTTGGTCTTTAAAATGTTCATGTACTGTGACCCTGGCTCAGTATAAAGTGGATGCTTTATAAAAACCATATTATAGATATTATATTTATTTACTCTGCCCTCTTATAGGTTAATATACTTCTCACATAATGCTGGGCAGGGTAGGGGAGGTAGAATGAGGAATGGAGCAATTGTTCTTGCTAAAGATGATAAGGTGGTATTAAGGGAACTAAGACAGCTATTGCTATGGCCTAGAGGATAATGTCTCCCAGAAGGAATGCTAAATACATGGTAAGAGCAGTTGAGAAGGTGTAAATATGAATTAAGCATGCTGCTATTAACTTTCATGAAATTATTACATTTCTCTTAGCAATTTTTATAAGATTTGTTCTTGCTGTTCACTACCATATTACCCTAGAGGGGATAAACTAATACGGTGAAAAAAAAATCGCATTTACTTCTCGAAGTAAGAGTAAAGGATAACATGAAGGGAAAAAATATGAGAGTAAATATGAAAGTTGGAGGTCATTTTTGAGCACAAGAGGAGGAAGAGAAAAAGGGATACAAAAGTTTAGTTCAAAGACCATAGGCCAGGGCTGGATAAAGATCAATGAATGTCATCGTCAGGCATGCCTCTGAAACAGCCTCTCCAAAAGTGCTTTTTGCCCGAGTCTCAGGTCGAAAGAACTTTAACAGAAGGCTGGGTACAATCCTGATGTCTTTTTAATTTTTTAATCCCCACAGCTCATTAAGAAAGCAAGGAGTCTGCAATATCAGTGCCCTGATACATGTAAGGAGTACTGAGTAAGGAAAGATGGAAGCTGGTGATGACCTGCAACAGGCCCTTCAGAACAGAGTCGGGGTCCAGACCGCAGGGAGCCGCAGCATCAGGTCCATCCTGGTAGGGAGTGGCCCCGTGGGGCTGGGAAAGGCAGGACTGACAATTTATTGAGAATTTATATGCCTGCTCTGTACCCCAAGTACTTTACCTACATCATCTCCTTTAATCCTTACAAAAACATATAAAGGGTTATTCTTTTTTAGAGGTAAGGAAAGTGACATCAGCCAGGTGAAAAGTAACTGGCCCATGATCACCGAGCATGTTAGTGGTGGAGCAGGGATTTGGTCTGTCAAACTCCAGAAGCTAAACCCCTGATCATGATGCATCATTACCTCATGACCACCGTAACCCAAACCAGAAGAGCGAAGGGGGTACCAGTGTCACCCAGAGCAGTCAGCACACCCCAGGTCCACTAACACTGCCTGTGGACCCACAGAGTTATTTGGAAGGAAGTTCTAAAGGAGCCTTGGGTGGGATGAACCAGAAATAATGGTTTGAAACTCCTAATGCGATGCTTGTGCTCCTTTCATTCATGCCACAATCTCCGCTGCTCTCTGGCCCCACCACTGGGATCTCTGGCTTTACAGAGCTGTAAGTATATACCACCATACTGTAAAGATGTCCCACCAAGCAGTAGGTATCAGGCAACAATGGGAAGGAAAGAATGAGCATGTTACCTAAAAGAATAATACATACCAGAGCTACTGTTAATAGCCACATTATACAGACATTTGTTGTCGGCACTGGCTAAAAGGAAAGAGAGAGGAAGCTGGACTTAGGACGAAGGTATCACTGATGTTCCATAAAGCCACAAAAGGTGATGTCACTGCACATGTAAGATGATGATGAAAATATGTAACTCCTTCATCCATAACCCAACAGTAAACTCAGCTGAATCTAATTTTTGTGCCTAACACCACAGAGTATGGACTTTTAATAAACAGAACACTTGAGGGCTCTAATAAAACATAGCACTTTCCAGCAGAAATAATTAGAATTGAAGCAACAAAATTCTGGCGTTTGGCAACATTGATGAAACAACTTCATTAAAATGTACAGCTTCATCAAATGAAAGGCAGGAGAGCACTGGACCCTGAAGAATCAGCCATCTCAAAACTAATTGCTTCAATGTTTAAAGAGGAGAGCTCTAAAATACCAAGGGCACAGCAAGGAAACACTAGCAAAAAAAAAAAAAAGATCTGCCTTTCCAAAGTGATTTCACTGTATAAAAGATATTATACTTTATTCTAACGAAGACTTAAATGCCACTAAAAGACTTCAGATATTTGGGTTAAAAAGTTAGGTAGGGGGCTGAATAGGTATTCACTGAATAGGTATTAAAGGTAGGAAATATCTTTAATAACTGAAAGTAACAATGAACCATAGGTATTTTAATTGGGAAACAACTCATTCTGGAGAAGTAAGAAACCATCAACAATGTACAGCAGCAATGCATTCAAGCATTGGGCACATAAACATGTACAACCACTTAGAAACATCTAGCACATCCTAGTCAATATGTATTTAGACTACATTTCAAAAAAATTAATGTTGCTCTAAAGAATGCTAGTTTATTATGCTCATGCCTATACTGTGGTAAAAAAGGGTGCTCTAGGACTTAATGGTGTCTTACTCAATTTCCTTTTCAAACATTCTTCTGTATGGCCCCAATCACAGAAAAGAGTCTTCAGAGCATTCAAGTGCAATAAATATATTTCAGGGGATGGTTTTTCACAAGTCTGTTCCACAGGCAACTCTATTCTAAACTGAACTCATCATCTCCCTTCCCCTTTTCTATTTTCCATTTCAGTGAATAGCCCTACCTAGTTACCCAGCCAGAAATCTTGGAATCACCTGAGGCTATTGTCTCTCTCTCCTCCTCCACATCCAATTATCCACAAAGACCCCTTGGTTCTCCCCTGAACCACTCCTGGATCTATCCTCTGCTCTCTTTCCCACTGCCACTGCCTAAGATGAGGTGATTGTCATCTTTAGCTGAACTGCCACAACTTTTTAGCAGGTATCTCCACTTTCAACCTCACCTCTTCTACTGCTATTTGACACCTTTTTCTAAAGTGATATTGACTCTCCATCTCCATTTCTGTGGCTTAAATCTGGGGCTACAGGCTTGAGGAATGCATTCAAGGATATAGGAGGCCTGTTTAGCTTCCTAGCTGCTAAAACAAATACCGTATAATGGGTTGGCTAAACAACAGGAATTTATCAGCTCATGGTTTCAGAGACTGGAAGGCCTGCTTCTTCCAGGGTTGGTATCTTTTGACTAGCCAGCAAACTTTTGGGTCCTTGGCCTCCCTAACACCTGTCAATGTCCTCTTCTTTCTTTTCTGAGTTCACTGACTTCCAGCTTCTGGCTGCTCCCATGGCTTCTCTCTCCATCTGACTTCTACTCTGCTTATAAAGGAATCCAGTGATCTGGATTAAAACCCAACCTGATTCAGTGGGGTCACACCTTAACTGAAGTAATCTTGAAGAGGTCTTGTTTACAAGGGGTCCACCCCAACCAGGATGCGGACCAAGGCCAAGAACATGTCCACACTAAGGTACACAGTTCAATCCAACACAAGGCCCAAGACAGGGGGCTATAGCTTCCCCCAGCCCAATCTGGTCCAAAGCACTAGTGAGACTTAAGGACTGAAGGAAGGGGAGGCCACAAAGGGTCAAGAGATAGAGGCAAGAATATTGTTGTTCCAATGCTTTCAATCCCAGATAAGTATCCATTACATTTAGAAATAGTCTCATGACTCATTAAACCAAATACTGACCCCTGGGGGTGAGGAGCAGGGAAGGGAACAAGCTGAATTAAACTGTAAGGGTACAGATAAATTAATTTACTCATTTCTATAATATATACATGGTTCCTGGGATGTAAGCACAGGATGTAGGAGTCCAAAGTGGGAGTATCTGGGGCATGCTGAAGTTCAGGATTGGGTAACTGCCACAGAGCTTTTGCTTTGTCAACTGTAAAGCAGTTACAAAACTTTCTGCCTACATGGCCTGGGCTCCTGAAGTCTGAAAAATCTCTTAGGGGCTGAGGAGGCTAAGGGAGAATCCTGAAGGAGGACTTTCTTCTAGCTGTAGCCTAAATGAATGCTGCTTTCACCATAAGAGGCTTTAAGTGTAGAATTCAGTGCCTTCTTTCATTTGGGCTGCCATCATTTAAGGGTCTTTCATCCACTTTTCTCATTAAAGACATGAGAGAATGGAATTTGAAATTATTTTTTCAAAATGACTGACAGTTAATGTAGAAGTCTTTTAGCAACAACAAATACAAGTTATTAATAGCAATATATTCCAGCTGGCACAGTAGAGCAGGCTTGGATCAGCTGGTACCATTTGCCAATCACTATGCTGAGCTCAGCATCAGAATTCCAATCCTTCCTCAGCACCAACAGCATGGATGTCTGTCAATAGGTTAACTGCATCATTTGGTTTTTGCAGCCCTATCCATTTGCATTATTTCCCCTTCTAGCAGGAAGTTTAAATCTACTCTGCCCCTGACAGGGCTCTATGCCTCAAGGCAGGAATAGTGGAGCAGAGCCAACACTGTTCAGGCAGAAGAACCCTGGCAACAGACCCAAAAGAAAACTGCCAGGCCCAGGGTCCCTGGGAATTGATTGGAGCCCTTTCATATATCTGCCTGGAGCATGGAAAGATAGGCTAATCTGTCCCACAACACAGTGAATAAAGATCAGCCCAAAATAGGGAGGACAAATGAGAAAATGCAAAGGTGCATGCTGACAAAAAACTTCATCTGTCTTCTCCTTGTGTCCTTGCCACTCCACCCCTGTTAAAAAAATTTTTAAAAACCAACTGTTAGCAAACTAAGACTCACTCTCAAAATTTCAATCCAGATGTCATTTCCTCTGATGTGCCTTCCTGAAGCTGTACACATGGGTATAACGCCCTTTTTCTATTTGTGAAGATTTTCCATCCATTCCTGTGGCTTTCTTCATCACAGCACCTATCACAGGCACTGTAACTTAGTTCATCACACTCTTCACTTGACGTGAAGGTCCTGAGAGCATGAAAGGGACTTTTGACTGTGCTCGCAATGCCTAGTGAAGTGCCAGGTACACAACGCCCTCTAGAAAAATTAAAGAATAATCCTGCTCAACATTGTTTGGCCGAATACTGCTGGGGAATGGTTCAGCTTCTCAGATTCTCCTTCAAGAAATAAGCATGTCCAGTGACTAGAAATTGTTTTTGATTAACAATAACAAAATATTTATCAAGCACCTAGAATTTGTTATATAACAGTGTGAAAATGAATCACAAAAGTATAAATGTTGTCTTCCTCAAAGATTTTTCAATCAGTATATATTAAACTTTAGAAAAATGTAATAAATGAAGAATTCAGAATTTGTGAACTTGAAATACAATATATCATCTCTCCCATGCTGGAACCTGGCTTCTAGTGGACCAAGGTGGCAGTGTGACATGCTCTACTGTGCTGTTTCCCAAAGAAACTTTGAACAACTAGCAAAAAGTGGGAGATTATCTTCCTCAGAATTCCAGAAAACAGTTACAGGGTTGCAGTAACTTGGCAAATGCTGTATCAAGAAAAGGGAGCTTAAAAAATGGTAGAAGAAGGGGTGCAAGGGTAGCTCAGTGATACAATTCTCACCTGCCATGAGGGAGACCCGGGTTCAATTACCGGCCCACACACCTTCCAAACAAACAAAAAATTAGCAAATGGTGCTTCAATAAGGGGATACTCACATGGAAAAAGAATGAAGTGTGACTCCCATCATATAGCACACATACGCAAAAAATGGTAGAATATCATGGTACCTGTGACAGCCCCTCCCCCAACCCATCCCCAGTACAGTGTGAAGTCAGCCTGCATTCTCATTGTGTGACCTGGCTTCACTACAGAGGAAGCAAAGTAACTTGTATGTACAAAGCAGGGTGCTTGGCTGTAAATGCAAACTAGAGGGTGGCAGTCTGAAAGACTGAACCATAAAATTCCTCTCTGGCTCAGCTCCTAACATTTGCACTGAAAACAAGTAGCCTGCAGACAGCTAAAGCAATAAGAAACCATTAAGTCAGAGTGACCTGGCCAAGGATTACCAGCTTTGAATCAAAATAGAGCACCTGGGAGGGGGAAGAAAAACCTATTTTATGGCATTTGAATTCCTCTAGGGGAATTTCTGAGGCCACAGGCAAGCATAAACCCAGAATTAGACAAAGGCTTCAAAAAAAAAAAAAAAGAAGAGGCCCCTGAGCTCACATTTACCTTAAGCAGATCTTCTTCATAGGAGGACTAAACTCTGAAGGACAATAAAAGCCAATAAAGAATGACTCTTCAAAGACTGTAAAAGGTGTTTCTTGCATTAGTCAGTTTGTTTTTGTTAGCTACTGGCACTAAAGGAAATCTATTTCATATTACTATCTGTAAACAAATTTGACAGCTCAGGGACTTACTACCAGAGGTAACACTTTAAAATATTACTATATTTTAAAATATACTAATATAGTAAATAAATAAATATGTATTTATGTAAAATATAGTAATACTTTAAAGTGTGCAACAAAAGATTACCATCAAAGGAACAGGAAATAACAGGCCATCCAAAGGAAAAAGATAAAAATGCTGAAACCATCAACAGAGAATACCAGACATTGGACAAACTGGATAATGACCTTAAAAATATGATACTCGATATACCCAAAGACTTAAAGGAAAACACTAAGGGATATTAGGAAGACTCTGAATGAATATGACCTGCTCAATGGAGATAGAAATTCTAAAAAGAAACCGAAAGAAATATAAGAGTTGAAGACTACAATACCTGAAATTTTTAAATTCTCTGTAGGGTTTCTACAGCAGATTGAAGCAGGCAGAAGAAAGAAACATGGAACTTGAACATAAGACAATTGAAAAAATTCAGGCTGAGGAACAGAGGGAAAAAAATGAAAAATAAAAACAGAGTGAAGAGAATGGTGAGATACCATAAAGCATACCAATATACACATTACTGCAATTGTAAAAGGAGAAGAGAGAGAAGAAGGAATATTCAAGGAGATGATGACAAATTTTCCAAATTTTAATGAAAAACATGAATATCCATATTCTAAGATGATAACCCCAAACAGGATAAACTCAAAGAGAACTATGACCATACACATAACAGTCAAACTATCAAATGACAAGGACAAGCAGAGAATTTTGAAAGCTGTTAAGAGAAAAGCAATGTATTATGTACAAGGAAGCTCTGGTTACAAAAGGGCCAATTTCTCATCAGAAAACATAGAGGTAAGAAGGCAGGAGGACGAAATACTGAACAAATATTAAAAGACAAGGAGCTCATCAGCTCTAGACATGTCATAAGCTATACTAAAGGGAGTTCTTCAGATTGAAAGGAAAGGACAACAAACAGTGGATCAAAGCAAAATAAAGAAGAAAAGTCCTTTGGAAAGGGAACCATATGGGGAATTACAAATGTCAGTGCTACGGTAGCACATTTTTTTGTATGGAAATTCACATTTTACTTCTTAAACACTCTAAAATGGAAATGCACAAAAAGCAATGCTAAATCTATGGTTTTGGATATATAATGTATAGATATAATCTGTAACAATTAAAACAAAGAGATGGGAGCACATAATAAAGGAGTAGTCTATGAGTATGCTATGGAGTTAAGTTGGTATCAAATCAAATGTGATTGTTATAGACTTACAATGTTAATTTAAGCTCCATGGTAGCCACAGTGAAAACATATGGAGAAAAATAACTACAGAAAAAAAAATGAAATGAGACTCGAGATGGTACAATACGAAAAAATACATAAATATGAAAGTGGGCATTAACAAAAGAATTGAGGGACAAAAAAGGCATAAAAATTTAAAAGATCAAAATAACAAAACAGCAGAAGAAAGTACTGCATTTCAGTACTTACTTTAAATATAAATGGATTAAACTTCCAAGAAAAAAGGAAGAGATTAGTAAAAAGCATGATCTAACAATATTCTATCTACAAGAGACTTATCTTAAACTAAAAGAGAAATAGCAAAAAAGTGAAGGGTTGGGAAAAAATATTCCATGCAAATTGTAACAAAGAGAACTGGGGTAGCTAACTAATATCAGGTAAAATAAACTATGTAAAAAGCTGTTACAAGGTGGCATCAGTATTTCAGTGGCAGAATTCTTGTCTGCCATGCTGGAGACCTGGGTTTGATTTCCAGCCCATGAACCAGCCCAATCACCCACCCTGTAAAAAAAAGTTGTGAACTTATTTTCCTATGATACACACATCACATATCTGCCTCTTTATATGTGTATGCATAGATAGAGAAATACACATATGTATGCAGACATAAAATAAACTGTTACAAGGGGCAAAGGAAGACACGATATACCGACAAAATAATCAAACCAATAAGAAGATATAACAATTATGAATAAATATGTACTAATTATAGAGCCCCAAAATACATGAAGGAAATATTGACAGATTTAAAGGGAAAAACAGATGGTTCTACATTAATGGAAAGAGACTTCAAGACACTTTAAATAATGGATAGAACATTTAGACAGAAGATCAATAAGGAAGTCAAAGACTTGAATAGTGTAAACCATCTCTACCTAATAGAAATATACAGAACACTTCACCCAATAGCAGCACATTCTTCTCAAGTATACAAAGATCATCCCCCAAGATACATCACATGTTAGCTGACAAAATTGTACTCAGTAAAGTTTAAAAGACTGAAAATATATATCTTCTCTGATCACAGTGGAAAGAAGTAAAAAATAAATAGCATAAGAATGGAAAATTCACAATACATGAAAATTAAATAACACAATCAAATAACTAATCAATCAAATAGCTCACAAGGTAAATTAGGAAATACCCTGAAGTGAATGAAAATAAAACAGAACATACCAAAACTTTCCAGAGGCAGTAAGAATAGTTGCTCAGAAGGAAATTTTTAGCTCTGAATGTTTACATTAAAAAAGAAAAAAGTTATTAAAGCAGAGATCTAAACAACAATCAGAAGAAAGGCAAAAATTAGTTAACTAAACCCAAACAAGCAGAAGGAGAAAAATAACAAAGATCAGAGTAAAGAAACATAAAATAGAGAATTAAAAAAAGATAGAGAGAAATCATGGAAGGCAAAAGCTGGTTCCTCAGAAAAGTCCAGCAAAATCAACAAACAGCTAACTGGACTGACAGAGAAAGAAAGAAAGAAGATGCAAAGAACAAAACTCAGAAATTAAAGAAGGGACATGATTACTTACACCACAGAAACTAAAAGGATTATAAGAGGATGCCACAAACAATTATCTGCCAACAAATTAAATAACCTTAGGTCAAACACACAAATTCTTGGAAACACACAAACTACATATAATGACTCAAGAAGAAATAGAAGATCTCAACAGACCAACAACATGTAAAGGGATTAAATTAGTTATCAAAAATCTTCTAACTTCTTCGAAAAAGAAAAAATCAAGCACAGAACACTTCCATGAGGCCAACATCATCCGTATCAAAGTCAGATAAAGATACCACAAGAAAAGAAAATTACAGAGAATATCCCTTATGAACATAGGTGTAAAAATACTCAACAAAATACTAGCAGATCAAAAATAAGAGCACATTAAAAAATTGTATACCATTTCCAGATGACAGAGAAACCCTGTATATCATCAGCCTTCCTGAACCCAGAAATCAACCGAGAAGAAGGAGTCAAGATGGCTTAGCAAGGTGTGGGATTTAGTTTGTTCCCCAGAACAGCTATTAAATAACCAGGAACAGTACAGAAGAGCTTCTGGGGCCACATCACTGACCAGACACACAATGTATCCCCAGGCTGGACCAGCTGGACCAGCTGCAAGCCCACCCAGAACTGTGAGTTACCCCAGCTACAGTGGCCAGTGTCCCTCCCCCACAGGCTACTTCCCAGAGGGGAAAGGAAAGAGACTTTACCAGCAGCAGGGTCTGAACACAACCAAACTCCAACTGTTGAATTAATTCACCAATCCTGGACACTAAAAAAAGGTCCCAGCTCAGGTGAACCTAGTCAAAGTGGAGGTCGCTCATTTTTGCCCCGGCGTTAAGGGGGCAGGGCTGACTGAAAAAGAAAAAAAAACAAAGAGAGGTTTTTATGGCTGTGTTTCTACAGAGGTTTGGTTGCCTTCGGATACAGAGGCAGGGCTTCTCAAGCTGCAACTGCGCCATGCATATGCAGAAACAAGTTTTGAGAGCTTGTCTGGAGCTGGTACCTTCCTCAGGGGAGGGGCGAGGCCCATCTCAGGTGGAAACCCTCCCTCAAGGAATTCAAACCCCAGGGCTTGGTAATTTTGAAGCCATTAAAATCAGCCTACAACCTCTCCTCTCTCTCCACTACACCCCCAGCAGGGAGAGTCTGCCAAAGTTAAAGGTACCACATCAACTTATGCTGGTGGGACCTACAGGTAGACAAGCATCACATACTGGGCAGGATAAGAAAAACAGAGTCCAGAGACTTCACAGGAAAGTTCTTCAACCTGCTGGGTCTCACCCTCAGGGAAAACCAAGGCAGGTGACTCTTTCCTCCTGACAGGAAACCAGTTTGGTGTGGGAAAATCCAGCTGGGGTCTATAATACCTAAGTAGACCCTCTTAAGGGTTGGGTGGTGGGGGGAGGCACCATTAGGCAAGGCAAGAAACAAGAAAATAAGAACTGAAAAATTATTCTCTGTTAAACAAAACCTAAGCTACTGGTCGAGAAAAGGCTGAACTGAATGTCAAAGAATAGGCAGACAACAAATTCATCCAGAAAGAAAATCCTATGTAAAATAAGTGAAAACAATCTCCAGAATAAACTAGTTAAGGTAATTAAGTGCCTAGACGCCAGCAAAAAATAATAAATCACACTAGGAAAATTGAAAATATGGCCGAGTCAAGGGAACAAGCCAACAATTCAAATGAGATAGACGAGGTGAAACAATTAATTCAGCATGTATGTATGAACAGACACAGAAAACCTCATCAAAAATCAAAACAACGAACTGAGGAAGGATATGAAGAAGGCAAGGAATGAACAAAAAGGAGAAATCAAAAGTCTGAAAAACAAATCACAGAAATTATGGGAATGAAAGGCACAGTAGAAGAGATAAAAAAACAATGGAAACCTACAATGTTAGATTTCAAGAGGTAGTATTTAGGATTAGTGAACTGGAGGACAGAACATCTGAAATCTGACAAGCAAAAGAAAATATAGGGGAAAAAATGGAAAAATACGAGCAGGGACTCAGGGAACTGAAGAACAATATGAAGCACACAAATATACGTGTTGTGGGTGTCCCAGAAGGAGAAGAAAAAGGAAAAGGAGGAGAAAAACTAATGGAGAAAATTATCACTGAAAATTTCCCAATTCTTATGAAAGACTTAAAATTACAGATCCAAGAAGTGCAGCATACGCCAAAGAGAACAGATCCAAATAGACGTACTCTAAGACTAATCAGAATGTCAGAGGTCAAAGAGAAAGAAAGAATCTTCAAAGCAGCAAGAGAAAAGAAATCCATCACATACAAGGGAAACCCAATAAGACTATGCATAGGTTTCTCAGCAGAAACCATGGAGGTGAGAAGACAGTGGGATGATATATTTAAATTACTAAAAGAGTAAAACTGCCAACCAAGAATTCTATATCCAGCAAAATTGTCCTTCAAAAATGAGGGAGAAATTAAAACATTTTCAGTGAAAAAATCACTGAGAGAATTTGTGAACAAGAGACCAGCTCTGCAAGAAATACTAAAGGGAGCACAAGAGGCAGATACGAAAAGACAGAAGAGAGAGGGGTGGAGAAGAGCGTAGAAAGGAAGACTATCAGTAAAGGTAAAATTAAGAAAAATTAGATACAACATATAAAACTCAAAAGGCAAAATGGTTAAAGAAAGTACTACCAGTACAGTAATAGCACTAAATGTTAATGGATTAAACTCCACAATCAAAAGACATAGACTGGCAGAATGGATTAAAAAACAGGACCCACCTATATGCTGTCTACAGGAAACACATCTTAGATCCAAGGATAAACATAGCTTGAAAGTGAAACGTTAGGAAAAGATATTTCATGCAAATAACAATCAGAAAAGAACAGGAGTAGCTATACTAATATCTAACAAATTAGACTTCAAATGTAAAACAGTTAAAAGAGACAAAGAAGGACACTATGTATTAATAAAAGGAACAATTCAACAAGAAGACATAACAATCATAAATATTTATTCACTGAGCCAGAATGCTCCAAAATACATGAGACAAACACTGAAAAGAGAAATAGACACATCTACCATAATAGTTGGAGACTTCAATTCCCCACTCTCATCAATGGACAGAACATCTAGACAGAGGATCAATAAAGAAACAGAGAATTTGAATAATACAACAAATGAGCTAGACTTAACAGACATTTA
Source organism: Tamandua tetradactyla (assembly GCF_023851605.1). NCBI lineage: Eukaryota > Metazoa > Chordata > Mammalia > Pilosa > Myrmecophagidae > Tamandua > Tamandua tetradactyla. The sequence continues at coordinate 45,761,022 of NC_135341.1, read as the reverse complement.
TACAACACTGCACCCCACAAAATCAGGATACACCTTTTTCTCAAGTGCTCATGGATCATTCTCAAGGAGAGAACATATGCTGGGTCACAAAGCAAGTCTCAATAAATTTAAAAAGATTGAAATCATACAAAACACTTTCTCAGATCATAAAGGAATGAAGTTGGAAATCAATAATAGAGTGCCAGACAATTCGCAAATATGTGGAGGCTCAACAACACACTCTTAAACAACCAGTTGGTTACAGAAGAAATTACAAGAGAAATCAGTAAATATCTCGAGGTAAATGAAAATGAAAACACAAAATATCAAAACTTATGGCACGCAGCAAAGGCAGTGCTAAGAGGGAAATTTATTGCCCTAAACGCCTATATCAAAAAAGAAGAAAGGGCAAAAATTGAGGAATTAGCTGTCCACTTGGAAGAAGAAGAGAACGAACAGCAAAGTAACTCCAAAGCAAGTAAAAGGAAAGAAATAAATGAAATTGAGAACGTGAAAACAACTGAGAAAATCAACAAAACCAGAAGCTGGTTCTATGAGAAAATCAGTAAGAATGATGGACCCTTAACAAGACTGAGAAAAAGAAGAGACAGTTTGCAAATAAATAAGATCAGAAATGGAAGAGGAGACATAACCACTGACCCCACATAAATAAAGGAAGTAATGACAGGATACTATGAACAACTTTATGCTAATAAACACGACTATGTAGATGAAATGGACAACTTTCTAGAAAGGCATGAACAACCAACTTTGACTTAAGAAGAAATAGGCGACCTTAACAAACCAATCACAAGTAAAGAAATTAAATCAGTCATTAAGAAGCTCCAAAAAGGAAAAGTCCAGGACCAGATGGCTTCCCATGTAAATTCTACCAAACATTCCAGAAAGAATTAGTACCAATCCTGCTCAAACTCTTCAAAAAAAATTCAAGAGGGAATGGTACCTAACTCACTCTACAAAGCAAACATCACCCTCATACCAAAGCCAGAAAAAGATATTACAAAAAAAGAAAACTACAGACCAATTTGTCTAATGAATATAGATGCAAAAATACTCAACAAAATTCTAGCAAATCTAATCCACCTACACATTAAAAGAATTATACATCATGACCAAGTAGGATTCATCCCAGGTATACAAGGATGGTTCGACATAAGAAAATCAATTAATGTAATACACCATACCAACAAGTCAAAGCAGAAAAACCACATGATGATCTTGATTAATGCAGAAAAGGCATCTGACAAAATTCAACAACCTTTCCTGTTGAAAACACTTCAAAGGATAGGAATAGAAGGGAACTTTCTCAGAATGATAAAGGGAATATATGAAAACCCACAGCTAACATCATCTTCAATGGGGAAAAACTGAAAACTTTCCCCCCTAAGATCAGGAACAAGACAAGGATGTCCACTTTCACCACTGTTATTCAACATTGTGTTGGAAGTTCTAGACAGAGTAATTAGACAAGAAATACAAGGCATCAAAATTGGAAAGGAAGAAGTAAAACTCTCACTGTTTGCAGATGATATGATACTATATGTCAAAAACCCCAAAAAGTCCACAGCAAAACTGCTAGAGCGAATAAATGAGTACAGCAAAGTGGCAGGTTACAAGATCAACACTCAAAACTCTGTAGTGTTTCTATACACTAGTAATGAACAATCTGAGGGGGAAATCAAGAAAAGAATTCCATTTAAAACTGCAACCAAAAGAATAAAATATTTAGGAATAAATTTAACTAAAGAGACAATGGACCTATACAAAGAAAACTACAAGAAATTGTTAAAAGAAATCACAGAAGACCTAAATAGATGGAAGGGCATACTGTGTTCAGGGATTGGAAGACTAAATATAGTTAAGATGTCAATTCTACCTAAACTGATTCACAGACTCAATGCAATACCAATTAAAATCCCAACAACTTACTTTTCAGAAATAGAAAAACCAATAACCAAATTTATCTGGAAGGGCAGGTAAATTTGCCCTTTAGCTAAAAGCATCCTGAGGAAACAAAATGAAGTCAAAGGTCTCATGCTATCTGACTTTAAGGTGTATTATGAAGCTACAGTGGTAAAAACAGCATGGTACTGGTATAAAGACAGATATACTAACCAATGGAATCAAATAGAGTGTTCAGATAGAGACCCTCTCATCTATGGACAACTGATCTTTGATAAGGCAGTCAAGCCAACTCACCTGGGACAGAACAGTCTCTTCAATAAATGGTGCCTAGAGAACTGGATATCCATATGCAAAGAATGAAAGAGTACCCATAACTCACACCCTATACAAAAATTAACTCAAAATGGATCAAAGATATAAACATTAGCTCTAAGACCATAAAACTTTTAGAAGGAAATGTAGGGAAATATCTTATAAGTCTTATACTAGGAGGCAGTTTCCTAGACCTTACACCCAAAGCATGAGCATTGAGGAAGGAAATAAATAAATGGGAACCCCTCAAAATTAAACACTTTTGCGCATCAAAGAACTTCATCAAGAAAGTAGAAAGACAGCCTACACAATGGGAAACAATATTTGGAAACGATATATCAGATAAAGGTCTAGTATCCAGAATTTGTGAAGAGACTGTTCAACTCAATAACAGAAAGACAGCCAATCCAATTACAAAATGGGAAAAAGACTTGAACAGACACTTCTCAGAAGAGGAAATACAAATGGCCAAAAGGCACATGAAGAGATGCTCAACTTCCCTAGCCATTAGAGAAATGCAAATCAAAACCACAATGAGATATCATCTCACACCCACAAGAATGGCCATTATCAACAAAACAGAAAATGACAAGTGCTGGAGAGGATGTGGAGAAAGAGGCATACTTATCCACTGTTGGTGGGAATATCAAATGATTCAACCACTGTGGAAGGCAGTTTGGCGGTTCCTCAAAAAGCTAAAGGTAGAATTGCCATATGACTCAGCAATACCATTGCTAGGTATCTACTCAGAGGACATGAGGGTAAGAACACAAACGAACATTTGCACACCAATGCTTATAGCAGCATTATTTACAATTGTGAAGAGATGGAAACAGCCAAAATGTTCATCACCAGACGAGTGGCTAAACAAACTGTGGTATATGGAATATTATGCAGCTGTAAGACAGAATAAAGTTATGAAGTATGTAACAACATGGATGGACCTTAAGGACATTATATTGAGTGAGATTAGCCAGAAACAAAAGGACAAATACTTATGGTCTCACTGATATGAACTGACATTAGTGAATAAACTTGGAGAATTTCATTGGTAACAGAGAGCATCAGGAGATAGAAATAGGATAAGATATTGGATAATTGGAGCTGAAGGCATACAGACTGTGCAACAGGACTGAATGTAAAAACTCAGAGATGGGCAGCATGATGCTACCTAACTGTAGTATAATTATGTTAAAACATTGAATGAAGCTGAATGTGAGAGTGATAGAGGGAGGAGGGCTGGGGGCACAAATGAAATCAGAAAGAAAGATAAATGATAAAGACTGAGATGGTACAATCTAGGAATGTCACAGTGTATAATGATAGTGACTAAATGTACAATTTAAAAAATGTTTTTGCATGAGGAAGAACACAGGAATGTAATTACTGCAGGGTGCTGAAAATAGATGTTAATATTTTAAAATTTTAACAAGTGTGAGACTAAGGCAAAATATGTTTATTTGGTACAAAATTTATATTTAACTAGTGCATTTCCTAATATAACTTATGTAGACAGCTTAATTGAACACCATAAGTACAAGGAACCTTGAGTAAGACATGAGATTTTGTTGGTTTGTCCAGAGTGACACCCTGATAAATCCCAGAGTGATTTGAACAGTGAATAAAAAAGTGTTTGCAAAGTCCCCTTTGGGGAATGGTGAGAAAGGGGGAAAATTCAACTTCCCCAAGTTGAATTCTTGATATTCTCACAAGCAGTGTGGAAAACCAAAGCTATAGGCTGAGCCCCCAATCTTGGGGTTTGTTCATATGAAACTTAACCCCACAAAGGATAAGTCAAGCCTACTTAAAATTAGGCCTAATAGTTTTCCCCAACAGAACCTCTTTTGTTGCTCAGATGTGGCCTCTCTCTCCAGCCAACACAACAAGCAAACTCACCAACCTCCTCCTGTCTACGTGGGACATGACTCCCAGGCATGTGGACCTTCCTGGCAACGTGGGACAGAAATCCTGGAATGAGCTGAGACCTGCATCAAGGGACTGAGAAAACCCCTAGAATGAAGTGAGACTCAGCATCAGGGTATTGAGAAAACCTTCTTGACCAAAAGGGGGAAGAGTGAAATGAGACAAAATAAAGTATCAATGGCTGAGAGATTCCAAACAGAGTCGAGAGGTTATCCTGGAGGTTCTTCTTATACATTAAATAGATATCACCTTGTTAGTCAAGATGTAGAGGAGTGGCTGGAGGGTACTGCCTGAAAATGTGGAGCTGCGTTCCAGTAGCCATGTTTTATGAAGATGATTGTATAATGATATAGCTTTCACAATGTGACTGTGTGATTGTGAAAACCTTGTGTCTGATGCTCCTTTTATCTACCTTACCAACAGATGAGTAAAATGTATGGAATAAAGATGAATAATAGGGGGAACAAATGTTAAAATAAATTTAGATTGAAATGCTGGTGATCAGTGAGGGGGAAGGGTGGGGGTATGGTATGTATGAATCTTTTTCTGTTTTCTTTTTATTTCTTTTTCTGAATAGATGCAAAAGTTCAAAGAAATGATCATGATGATGAACATGCAACTATGTGATGATATTGTGAATTACTGATTATATATGTAGAACAGAATGATCAAAAGTTAGAATGTTTGTGTTTGGTGTTTTCTGGTATTTTTTTCAAAAATTTAAAAATTAATTAAAAGAAATTATTTACCATGGTCAAGTAAGATTTATTCCAGGAATGCAAGAGTAGTTCAATGTAAGACTATCAAATAATGTAACACACTAAATCAACAGAACAAAGGGTAACAAAACTACATGGTCACCTCAGTTGACACAGAAAAGGAATTTAACAAAATCCAGCACCCTTTCTTCAGATAAGTACTAAGAAAAGTAGGAATAAAGGGAAAGCTCTTCCACATGATAAAGGGCATTTATAAAAAACTCAATGCCACTATCACACTCCATGGTGAAAAACTGAAATCTTTCCATCTAAAATCCTAAGATCCTAAGAAGGATGCCCAGTGTCACCACTGTTCTTCAACATTGTACTGGATGTTCTATGAGAGTAACCAGACATCAAAAAGAAACAAAAATCATCAAAATTGGAAAGGAAGAAGTAAAACTTGCTCTATTTACAAATGAAAATATCCTATATGGAGAAAATTCTTAAAAATTCACAACAAAGCTACTAGATTTAATAAAGATAAATCCAGGAAAATGTAGGTACAGAATCAATATGCAAAAATTAGTAGTGTTTATTTGCTAGCAATTAATCTGAAGGAAAAAATCAAGAAAAAATTCCATCTACGATAGTAACTAAAAGAATGAAATATCTAGAATAAATCGAACCAAGGATGTAAAGGTCTCATACATGGAAACCCACTATACATTACTAAAAGTAATCAAAGAAGACCTCAGTAACTGGAAGGGCATTCCATGTTCATGGATTGGAGGACTAAATATTTGTATGATTTCAATTCTACCCAAAGTTACTTACAATTTAATGCAATCCTGGTCAAAATTCTATCAGATTTATTTGCAAAATGGAAAAGTCAATCATCAGATTTATATGGAATGGTGAAGAGCTCTAAATAGTGAAAACCAAGAATGAAGCTGCAGAACTCTCACATCCTAACTTAATAATTTCTTAAAAATCTACCATAATCAAAACAGCATGGTACTAGCAAGGACAAGGCATACAGAGAAAAGGAATCTAAGTGAGAGTTTAGAAATAAGGCCTCACATCTATAGCCAAATGATTTTGATACAGGTGCCAAATAAACTCAGTGGAGGAAAAAAAAGTCTCCTCAACAAATACTGTGTATGTGGGGGGGGGGGGGGGGGAAGACTGAATATCCATATGCAAAAGAATGAAGGTGGTCCCCAACCTCACACTATACAAAAATTAACTTAAAATGGATCACACTTAAATATAAGACTCACAATTATAAAACTCCTAGAAGAAAACACAGGGAAGCATCTTCAGGACCTTGTGTTAGTCAACAGTTTCTTAACTTTACACCAAAAGAAAAAAGAGATAAATAGGACCTTACCAAAATTAAAAACTTTTGTGCAAAGCACTTCATCAAGAAAGTAAAGTGACAGCCTCTACAATGGGAGAAAATATATGGAAACCACATATCAGATAAAGATTTAATGTCAAAGAATATATAAAGAAATTCTACTACTCAACAACAAAAATAGCAAACAACCCAATTTTTTTTAAAAGGGTATGCTGGTTTTAAAATATTATGTATCCCAGAAAAGCCATATTTAAACCTGATTCAATCTTGTGAGGGCAGCCATTTCTTTTAATCTAGGTTCAATACTGTAGGCTGAGATCTTTTGATTAGATTATCTCTGTGAAAGTGTGGCATGCCCCATTCTGGGTGTGAACTTCTGACTAGCTAGAGATGTGACTCCATCCATTCCAGGTGGGTCTTCATCAGTTTACTGGAATCCTTCAAAAAAAGGAAATATTTTGGAGAAAGACAAACAACAGAAGCCTCAGAGCTGACAGATACTTCAGAGCAGAGCTGACACAGATGTTGACACCTAGAGAACAGAGACAAGACTGTTTGGAGATGCTTGGGGCCCAGTAGATGTTGCCATGAAACTATTAAACAAGGCAGAACCTGAAGAGAGCCATGAGAGACCAAGAGATGAAAGCCAGCCCTGGAGAAGCAAGCTGGGGAACCTTCCTTCCCCACAGGAAGAGAGGCTGAAAGCAAATAGCCCAGGAGCAAGGGACCAGCAGATGCCAGCCATGGACTTTCCAACTGACAGAGCTGTTCCAGACCCACAGCCTGTCTTGAATTAAGGTATCTTTCCCTGGATGCCTTAGTTTGGAATTTTCATAGCCTTAGAACTGTAAACTTGTAACTTATTAAATTTCCCTTTTTAAAAGCCATTCCAATTCTGACATATTGCATTCTGGCATTTTACATGCTAACACAATGGGCAAAAAATTTGAATAGATATTTCTCCAAGGAAGAGATACAAGTGACAAATAAACACACGAAAAGATGTTCAACGTCATCAGCCATTACAGAACTACAAATGAAAACTATAATGAGGTACTATTTCATATTCACTTAAAAGACTATTATTATAAAAATGGAAAATAAGTGTTGGAGAGGACTTAGAGAAATAGAAACATTTGTTTTTGTTTGTGGGAAGATATTGTACAGACACTATATAAAACAGTTGGGTGGGTCCTCATAAAATAAAATATAGAGGGCAGGCAGGTGGCACAGTGGCAGAGTTCTCGCCTGCCATGCCAGAGACCTGGGTTCGATTTCCGGTGCCTGCCCATGCAAAAAATAATAATAATAAAAATAAAATAAAATACAGAATTATCATAGGATCTGGCAATTCCACTATTACATATGTATGCAAAGGCTTTGAAAGCAGAGACTCAAATTGATATCCACACATTATTCACACTTGTCAAAAGAGAAAGCAACCCAAGTGTCCATCAACAGATAATTGGATAGACAATATACAGACATATGAAGGGAGTAATTCAGCTGTAAAAAGAATGAAGTTCTGATACATGTGATAACATGATTGAACACTGAAGATATCATAGAGTGAATAAAGCAGACACAAAAGGAAAATATTGTATGACCTCACTGACATGAAATATTAGAATAAGTAAATCCATGGAGTCAGACACTAGAATACAGGTTATTACAGGCCTTGGTAGGGGCAGGGAATGGGGAGTTAATGCTTAATTGGTACAGAGTTTTTGTTTGGGGTGATGAAAAAGTTGTGGTAAGGAACAGTGGTGATAGCAGCACAACAATGTGAATATAATTAACACCAGTGAATTACATATTTGAATGTGGTTAAAATGGAAGTTTTAAGTTTTATATATACATATATATATGTTATTAGAATAAAAATTACAAATAAAAACCAAAAAGAATGTACAACACAAACAGCAAACCCTAATGTAAACTATGGACAACATTTAACAATGCAATTTTACTAATATTGTTTTACCTATTGTAACCAAGGCACCACACTAATGCAAAATGTTAATAAGAGGGATAACTGCTTGTGTGAGGGGATGGTATATGGAAATTCTATATATTCTGCATGATTTGTCTTTTAACCTACAACTTCTCTAATAAAAAATACTCTCACATGCTAAATACTTGTCAAATATTCATAAAGCACTTACAGCAGTATAGAAAACCTACATCCTAAAGTCTATAGTACTGTAACACAACTTCTATAGGACTCTTCATAAAAAACCACTGGTTACCAATATTAAGCAGTGTCTCATCACTGGTTCTACACATAAAAGAAAGATCACAACAGACAATTAGCACGAATCAGTTTTTAACTACAGCTGTCGTTTACTGAGGGAATTTTCAAGATTTTCTTAATGGAGGTTTACCAAGTGTTGGTACTCACAGTACCTGTCTCAAAGAGGTACTAATACATCATTCAATAAAATGATTTTAGTAAGAACTAGCAAGAAATTTATTTAAACCTAGGATTTCCAAGAGCAAAAATTAGTGTGGTAGAGCAGAAAGCTAGAGTGAGGAAAGGACAAGAGCTGCATGCCTTGGCCTACTGTGAACCAGCTGACATACCTGGAGCAAAGAAAGAAATCATTAACTACTGGACTCAAAGATTCATCTTAGAGAATTTTCTAGTTCAATCCTTTGATCTTAAAGATAAAGAAATTGAGGCTCTGGCCCCAAGAATATAGGAGCAAGACCAACACTGTCAGACTCAAAAGCGCATTTTTCTTCGCCGTTGCTTCACTCTGCCTCTCACAATTCATTAGCTTGAAATCGTATCAGGGTATGTAAAATAAAGGATGCAAAGTCCAAAACATAATGCTAACTTCCATATTTACACATACAGGAGAAAACCTGTAAACCATCTCCAGAACTGCAGGTTTGATTGCCTTTAACACCTACTTTAGAAGTCAGCTCTTATTCTTGGACATCAAGTGGTGAGTGGGTTATTTTTGATGAAATGCGAATGCCTCGATATAATACCTGCTGACCCCCACAGCCCAAAAGCAAATACTTTCTGGATCTGATAAGAATTTTCAATCAGTTTTATAGCAGAGGGTTATCTTTAAAGATGCAATAGCAGTGCTTAACCATTTCACAGTAACATTGAAATTTTAAATAAGGAACATGTTTTATTCCAACAAATTATCCTGAGCAGGGAACAAGTCAGACATCAGTGGAACTGCAAGCAGGTATATAGTTGTGTTTAAAAATCAGTGGCATAAGGCAACCTGGATCTTTGTAGTTTTCACCCTGGAATTTTCTGCGCTGAGTATTTTATGCATGATCATATCTGTTCTCAAACTCTATAACTGAAGGCAATCAGCTTTTCTTTTTTTAGATTCTACTTGTATTATATTAGGTTATACCTGTATTTGAATAATCACTTTGGAAATTCTTTTTTTTTTTTTTTTTTTTGGCCACACAATGACAGAAAATACACCACCTTGGAGAATAAATTGGTTATGATAGGATAAAATGACCCCATGAGTTTTTGGTGTTTTTTTTTTTTTTTTACCTCTAAGATACTATTTTGTGTTATTATTGACATATCATGATTAACTGGAATTAGAAGGTACACTATATATAAGTATTAAAATGGGCAGTGTTCATATGGGTCAATAAATAAGTCTAAAATCTCATGTTGGACAACAAGAGAGAGGGTCAAGGTCACTTATGTAGGAGAAGTTTGGGAAAGGGGTAAACCCACGGACTGTGCATAAGCAGGGCATGTGTTTGGCACATGAGAACAATAAGGAGGTTATAGAAATAAAGAATTAAGAGAGAGACAGACAAGGGAGACAAGGGAGAAAACTGATCATCTTACTGGCCAGTACTCTTTCCTGATGTCCAAACAGGAACTATGAAGAGCTTAAATTAATTTGCCTAAGTTAAACCAGGCTGAGGGTCTCCTAAAAGCTGAACCCGATCCTCCTCTTTGATATCCAGTCTTGGACAAATACCAGACTTGGTGGTCCTAGCTACAAGCTGGGCATCCAAGATTCACTGGAAGAGTGCCCATTTGATTATCTCCACTGTTTCTGTAACAGAGCAACAGTCCCACCAGCCTACACAAGAGATGTCCTTTGAACTTAGGATGGCAGGAAAGGAGAAGAGATGAAAAAGAAGGCTATGGTGTTTTCATATGTATTAATGGGGTATACATCACCCCAATAGATGAGCTTTAGCTTTAAGGACTTAGAAGTCAGGATGGCTTAATTAAATTTTCCTCAAGCATGTCAAAGAGAAAATCAGAAATCAAAACCAGTGCTGAAAATGTAGAAAGGAAGGAAAGATGGAAAGGAGAGAGAATAGGAAGGGAGGAAAGATGGAGGGAAAAGATGGAGGGACAGATCAATTTCCTCATGAAGCAAAATTGGGCCCTGTGAGATGGAACTCAGGCAACAACCACAAGACCTCAGGCCTCTCAACCATGAGACAACAGTTCACCTCAATCTGGAAATGGAGTTTTTGCTCAAAGTGAGTCAACACAGATCTAGCACATGCCCAGACACTGGGTGCCTCCAGCATTTCAAAAGGAACTCAGAGCAATTCTTGTCCCTACACCTAGCACTGCCAGTGTTTTCCCAGATGTGACCCATGCCAGTCTCAACACACAGGAAACAGGAAAGCAACTGCAGTCTTCTCTCAAATTCTTAGGCTATAGACACTTCAAGCTGCTTCTCAGTTGATGGAGCACATGTCAGGATCGCTTATTTATTTATTTATTTATTTAACAAACATAACCACATACAAACACAAACATTCTTACCATATGATCATTCCATTCTTGACATATAATCAATAACTGACAATATCGTTACATAGTTGTATATTCATCATCATGATCATTTTTTAGAACATTTAGAGCATCAATTCAGAAAAACAAATGAAAAGGAAAAAGAAAAAAATTCATGCGTATCATACCACTCACCCCTCCCTTTCATTGATCACTAGCATTTCAACAGGATTGCTTTCTTGCTGCAATACTGCATAGCCAGCCACCGCCCGTGAGTACACAGAGCAATGGTGTCACATCCCCTTCTGCAAGTGAATTTTGATGTGCTGCTGGTGACCCTCATACTGACTGGCCAGCACAGAATTAGGGAGCATGACAATGGACAGGACCTGGTAAAAGCTGTCATGAGCTTGTGTTTGTGTGGGGTGAGTAGAGAAGGGGTGCTGATCTATAGGAGATGCCTCTGAGCTTCAGGGACATATGCTTAACACTCACAGAAGGCTGGGTTTTACTATTAGTCAATCTTAGAATCCCATCTCTTAGGGCAAAAGTAACAAGTAAAAAAAAAAAAAACACTTTTGCAAGAAATAACCCATATATCAAAATTAGTATAGTTTCAATTTTGAAACATTCCATTCTACCTTGTTCTGAAGTTCCATATAATGTAGGCTCAGTCCAGGCTGAGGACTCCACAAGACAGCTAGATGGGAGCAGTGTAGACTCTGTGCCTCGGGGTCCAACTCATCTTTATGGGACCCATGAAGGGTGGTAAAGAGGCAAAACCTCAAGTAGCTAAAAGCATGTTCTTTAAATCCTTATAGACAACAGGGAACCTCTCCCAACAATAACTAAAACAGGCAGAGTACCCAGCCACTTCTTTCTGCATCTACTACCTCAAACAGGTGCTTGGCCCAGAGCTGGGCCAGGAAGCAAGCAGAGGGTGAAAGTATTGCAGTTTACAGAGGCAGAAATGGATACCCAATGCAAAGTGATAGGGTCGGGAACTCAAGCTACCCTGCAAGGTCCTTTTCTGCTCTAACACCCTTCACTAACACAATACTGTGTCTTTCCAAACTACTCCCAGGAATAACACACAGAGAGAATATTCAAATGAAAGGGCTAAGTAATATCAAATTATAATAATTTCTAAGCATTGTGACTATATTCAAACAAAAACAGTCCCAATTGTTTATCTGAAGATTGTGGTAAGGTTCATTCACATATAAGCTTTAGCACAGGATTGGTATTCCCTGTCTACCTTTTCACAGAATATACACAAGATAACCTGGAAGAATACAAAACATAAGAAGAAAAAAAAAATCTACAGGATCCTGTAGTTCTTCAGCCCTACCCCCAAACAATCCTATACACAAGGAAATCAACTAAACTGCCATGAAGTCAAACTCAAATTTTTATTTGGGTGGAGCAAAGCAAATAAGGAGCATGTTGAGGAGTTACTGTCCTCTCATTCACAGCATATTACTATATAGAAAACAAAGAATCTACTTGGACAGAATGGATGGATTGTAGCTAAACTCCCACATAAAAATAACAGTTTTAATATGAAATACTGTAAAATTTAAAACACAAAAACACATGCTACCCTCTATAAAATCAAACATAAAGTCTTGATTTTTCATTATTTGAGTAGTCTGCCCTGCTAAAATTTTTTTGTATTACATAAAATAGTGTAGATTACTTTGAAATAAAAAATGAATAATATTCTTTGTACACAATTGAAGGTCATTCCGGGAAGAGTATGAACTGAAAAGCAGCATATTCCAGGCCTGCCCTAGATCCTTGTGAATGAAGTACCCAGAACATGCACCAAGACACCTGTCCTTGGGGAGATTCCTATCCAGTGGGTGGGCAGTTCACTTAAAGAGAACAGGTCAAGGAGAAGTGCAATGTATTGATCAAGGCAGATAATGCTCTTGGCATACCAGGGGCTGAGATCCTGCTGAGCTGAGAAGATCAGGAAAAATTTTAAGAAGGAGATGGAACTGGAGCTGGACATTGAAGAATGAGCAAACTTTGAGAGGTGGAGAACGTGAGGAAGAACACAGACCATGGCTTCCACAGAGAAGACAAGAAATAGGAGGTTGCAGTCAAGAGAAATGAGAAATTACAAAGACACATTGAGGGCGATGGCTCAGAACGCCAGGCTGAGCCTTTTGGATTCCTCACTGTGCTGGTTTGAAAGGATGTATGGACCCTAGAAAAGCCATGTTTTAATCAAAATCCCATTTCATAAAGGCAGAATAATCCCTATTCAATACTGTATGTTTGAAACTGTAATCAGATCATCTCCCTGGAGATGTGATTTAGTCGAGAGTAGTTGTTAAATTGGATTAGGTGATGACATATCTCCACCCATTGGGGTGGGTCTTGATAAGTTTCTGGAGTCCTATAAAAGAGGAAACATTTTGAAGAATAAGTCATTCAGAGAGAGCAGAGCAGAACGACATAGCCGTGAGAAGCAGAGTCCGCCAGCCAGTGACCTTTGGAGATGAAGAAGGAAAATGCCTCCCGGGGAGCTTCATGAGACAGGAAGCCAGGAGAAGACGCTAGTAGATGATGCCATGCTCGCCATGTGCCCTTCCAGATGAGAGAGGAACCCTGACCGTGTTTACCATGTGCCTTTCCAGATGAGAGAGAAACTCTGACTGTGTTCACCATGTGTCTGTCCACTTGAGAGAGAAACCCTGAACTTCATCGGCCTTCTTGAACCAAGGTATCTTTCCCTGGATGCCTTAGAGTGGACATTTCTATAGAATTGCTTTAATTGGGACATTTTCTCGACCTCAGAACTGTAAACTATCAACTTATTAAATTCCCCTTTTAAAAGCCTTTGTGTTTCTGGTATATTGCATTCTGGCAGCTAGCAAATTAGAACATTCACTAAAAGCCACTTAATCATAAATGCCTAGGATACTAATGTCCTTTGATTTAGTGGAATTAAAAACAAACTAGCCATATACTGCCATTGCAAATCACAGATATCAGTTATAACATTTTGGTGTAGAGTGGGCAGGAGCGGGACGACATCAACTGCACAGGGCCTAGCGCCTAACCGGCTTCTCTGAGCTCCCTAATTCTGCTCGGATGTGGCCTTCATCACTTGACCTTGACTCCACTCTGCTTTCACTAGTCTTGTGGTTTCTAGTTTCTGGGCACTGTTTTCAGATGGAACCTAAATTAATGAGGCTCTACCTCCTTAGTTGGAAAAGCTAGCATCCTCCTGAGTTACAGCAAGCAGAGGGGACGAAATTTTTCTTGAGGTTTAGAAGGAAGGTGGATTCTTAGCCATCCCTATATTTAAAATTCTACAAAATGCAAAAATCTAGTGCAATTACAAATTATTGCTTCTGTTTATCTACTATATGATTTCACTGATGATATTTTTGAATGCAAAGGGATAATGAGATAGCTCTAAGAATCCTCACAGCCTCCACACATTAGGGATATTGCCTCAGTCAATCTTAGTTTTGTTTTCAACTCTAGAATGCTTCTGGGTGTGAACACCCACACGTAATGATATTTCTGGCTTTTGATAGATGGGGTGACAGAGAATGTATGAAATTCTTGATGACACATACTGATATCAAATAGAAAAATGAAACAAGAGCACATTATTAGATATTTTTGTTTTTTAATGGAACTTACAGGCTTCCTAAAAATGCCTCGGAAAAGCAGTGTGGCAAGAGGCCTAAATGAGGTCTCAGAAAAGATAATGGGACTTTAATGATGGAAATAGTAAGAAAATTAAATCTAATCATGTTCCATTAAGCATGCTCTTAGCTCTCATTTTTACCAAATTATTTTATTATGATTTTGCCTTTGTCTATTGAAATAATCTTTTATGGCAATTTGATTTGCTAGCATAAATAAGTCTCATTTATTTTCCACTATGAAATCCTGTGGGATTAATAAGAAGAGATGGATTATCTAAAATTTTACCCTTTCTGCAATCAGGAACGTACCACTCAGGGAAAGAAATACTTTGTTTTATATTTATATTTGTGAGGAAAGCATTACATTATAATTACAGTCTCATTCTACAGTAGCATATCACCAGCTAGAGGGATGAGCTTCAGACAGGCAGCACCTTCTATGCCAGCCTTGGCAAGAAGGCAGCCAGAATCCACTGCATTTATTCCTGTGTCCTACTTTCCTGGGCACACTTATTCACTGTTGGTGGGAATGTCAAATGGTGAACCATTGTGGAAGGCAGTTTGGCGGTTCCTCAAAAAGCTGAATATAGAATTGCCATACGACCCAGCAATACCATTGCTAGGTATCTACTCAAAGGACTTAAGGGCAAAGACACAAACGGACATTTGCACACCAATGTTTATAGCAGCATTATTTACAATTGCAAAGAGATGGAAACAGCCAAAATGTCCATCAACAGATGAGTGGCTAAACAAACGGTGGTATACACATACAATGGAATATTATGCAGCTCTAAGATAGAATAAACTTATGAAGCATGTAATAACATGGATGGACCTAGAGAACATTATGCTGAATGAGACTAGCCAAAAACTAAAGGACAAATACTATATGGTCTCACTGATATGAACCGACATTAGTGAATAAACTTGAAATATGTCATTGGTAACAGAGACCATCAGGAGATAGAAATAGGGTAAGATAAGGGGTAATTGGAGCTGAAGGGATACAGATTGTGCAACAGGACTGGATACAAAAACTCAGAAATGGACAGCACAATACAACCTAATTGTAATGTAATTACGTTAAAAC
The DNA here is from genome assembly GCF_023851605.1 of Tamandua tetradactyla. NCBI lineage: Eukaryota > Metazoa > Chordata > Mammalia > Pilosa > Myrmecophagidae > Tamandua > Tamandua tetradactyla. Next base: position 45,745,301 of record NC_135341.1, on the reverse strand, counting down.
ATTGAATGAAGCTGCATGTGAGGTATAGGTTTTTTTTTTCTCTCTATTATCGTTTTATTTCTTATTCTGTTGTCTTTTTATTTCTTTTTATAAACCGATGCAAATGTACTAAGAAATGATGAATATGCAACTATGTGATGATATTAAGAATTACTGATTGTATATGTAGAATGGAATGATTTCTAAATGTTTTGTTAGTTAATTTTTTTTAATTAATAAAAAAAAAGAATTCTATAGATGGGCTTGATAAGTAACTTAAACACAACTAAACACTACGTTAATATATTAGCAGACAGGTCACCAGATTATGAAAATTAAGCAGAAAAGAAAAACAAAAGAATGGAAAAACCAGATAAGACTACAAGAGACATGTGGAGCACACTCAAAGATTTAAAATATGTATAATTTAAGCCCAGAATAAAAGGGTGAGGGGAGAAAAGGAAAGATGGAGGCAGGCGAAATATCTAAAGAGATAATAATCAAGACATTAGTACAAATGATTTAAAAAACAAAAACAAAAAACCTTAATCTACAGATCTGAAAGAGTATGGTTAACCCAAAGAAGAATTACAAAACAAACAAACAAACAAAAAAAAAACACAGAAGCACATCATAGTAAAACTGATAAAAACCAAAAATAAAAATCTTAAAAGCACTCAGAGACAAAAGATTAATTTCAATGGAGTGAAACTTAAACAGCTTACTTCTGAAATAATGAAAGTCAGAAGCTAAAAAATAATACTGATAAAATAATGAAAAGGAGGCAGGGGGAGTTTTAGCTTCTTAGCTGCTAAAACAAATATCATACAAAGGGTTGGCTCAAACAACAGAAATTTATTGGCTCACGGTTTTGAGGCTAAATCCAAAATTGAGGCATCAGTGAGTGAAGTTTTCTCCCCAGAAGACTGAAACTCTTGAGCTGGCTGCCAGCAATCCTTTGTTCTTGGGTTTTTTGTCACGTGGCAATGCACAGGGCAGCATCTTCTTCATCTTCCAGGTTCTGTTGACTTTCAACTTCTGGCTGCTCCTTACAGCTTTTTCCTCCCTCTGAGTTTCGATCTGCTTATAAAGGACTCCAGTAATATGGATTCAAGTCCTACTTGATTTCATTGGACTTCACCTTAATTGAAGACCAAAATCATAAGCAAACTGGGGTACAATCAATCCACTCGGGTACAGTCAATCCACATCAGGGGGGAAAAATCTGTCAACCCAGTAGAAATATCTTTCATGAAGCGGACATGATGTTCTCAGAAAAAAAAGGGGGTGTGGGGGGTGGGGGAGGATTTTTCAATAGCAAACTGACACTGAAGGAATTAAATGGAAATCTTAAAATAGAGGGAAATTGGTACCCTATGGAAAGAGAAATAACTGGAAACGTGAAGAAAAGCAAAAGGGTAAATGTGTGATTAAATTTAAGTATACATTCAAAACAAATTATTCTATATCTCGTATAGCTTAGATTATATGCACAAATAAAATACACAACAATAAAGCAAGTAATGGAGGGTGAATGTGTGTGTAGGGCTTCTAAATGTCTAGTAACATCAGGAAAGTGGCAAAAACAATCATTTGTATCAGATTGGAATATTTCACAAATTTTTGCTATTATCTCCAGTGTAGCCACTAAAAGAGTAGTAAAAGAATCTTTAACTAGTGAGTAAAGAGAACGAAAAAAAAAAGAGAAAATGTATTATTTGATTAATCCAAAAAGAGAAAGAAAAGAAAAACAAAATAGGCTAAGTAGAAGGTGAATGATAAAAACAGATATTAACCTCTATTAATATATCAGCAATTGATATGTATGTGTGTGGAATACTAAATACTCCATTTAAAATACAAAGATTGCCAGACTGCATTTAAGGAAAAACAAACAATTAAGTACTGCTGCACACAAAAGACATACTTTAAATACAAGGGCACAGAAAGGTTCAAAAAAGGGTGAAAACAAAAGGCTGGCAAGCACTAACCACCAGAAAGCTGCTGCAGCTACAATAATATCAGACTAAGTAGAATCTGAGGCAACATGTTTCACTGGAGATAAACAGGGATATCTAACGATGAGAAGGAATTAAACCAACAAAAAGATGTCATAAACCTAAATCTGTATGTACCCATAACAGAACTTCAAAGGATATAAAGTAAAAAGACAAAATTAAAAAGAGAACTAGACAAATCCAGAATCAGAATGAAAAATTCTGACATAAATTTTCAATGAGTTAATAAGCAAGAAAACAAAGGGAAAAAAATCAGTAAAGATACAAAAGATCACCACAAAACAACTGAATTCTACCTAACAGGAACATACTACACTTAATAATGATGGAATTCACTAAGTCATTAGCCATTAGGGAAACCAAAACCGAAACCATAACCAGAATGAGGTAACATCTCAAAACCACTAGAATGGTTATTATTTGTAAAATGGAAGATAACAACTCTGGAGAGGATACAGAGAAACAGAAACTCTACTATATTGTTGGTGGGAATGTAAAATGGTACAGCCATAACAGAAAACAGATTGGCAGTTCTTCAAAAGGGTAAACACAGAACTATGTTTGTGATATATCACCCAGCAATTCCATTTCTAGGTATACATCCACAAGAATTGAAAGAAGGGACTTAAACAGATATTTTTGCACCAATGTTCATAGCAGCATTATTCACAATAGCCAAAAGATGGAAACAAATCTTTGGAAGCAAATCAAATGTCTATCAATGAATGAATGGATAAAAAAATATGGTATACATAAATAATGGAATAGAATATATCATCCAGCCATAAAAAGAAATATAGTTCTGAGAGATGTGAAAACCTGGATGAACCTTGAAGACATCATGTTGAGTGAAGTAAGGCAGACACAATAGGGATAGAGAGTGTTATGATTCCTTTTACAGGAAATAATTAGAATATGCAAATTCTTAGAGAAAGAAAATACGAGTTCAAGTAAGCAAGGGCATGGGGCATAGGGAGTTCATGGAGAATGGGTGTAGGGTTTCTGTTTCAGGTGATGGCAAAGTCCTAATAATGGATGGTGGGTAGGGCAGTGCAGTACAGTGTTGTGATTAATCCTACTAAACAACATGTTTGGGAGTGGTGGTTATGGGAAACTTCATGTTGCATATATGTTTCCACAATTTAAAAAAGAGAGAGAATGAAGAGACAATGCCAATTAAATACAACCCACGATTCTGGATTGGATCTAATAATGGAAGACACAAGCCCTGAAAGGATATTTTGGGGACACATGAAAGAAATGGAATATAGACTGTAAGGTTTATTTCAAGGGTAAATTTCTTAAACCAATAACTGCACTTAACAAGGCTACATAAGTGAATATCTTTGTATCTGAGTATGGAGTATGTTGGAAGTCTCTTTATGGGTTTTGTGTTATTTTTGCAACTGTCCTGTAAGTTCGAAATAATCTCATAATAAGTGTTTAAGAATGATAACTAAAGTAAAACAAACAGACCTTCTTCATGCTGAAATATCATATACTGAAGGCCCAAATCCAGCTCTGTGAAGGGTCATTCCCAGTGTGCAATTACTTGTGGTCATCCAGGAAACAGGAAATCACAATGGCAGCAATTTATCTTACTATGGATAATTATTCAAAGTTGAACATAGACAATTTTCGACAGTGTCTCTGATTTTAATTGAAAAGTTAATCTCGTATAAATTCAGGAAAATAATTAAAATGTATAGTACAACAACTAAATCACATTAATAAAAGTTGACTTCAAAGAAAGGCAGGCCAAAAGAATTGGTCAAAATAAAACCATGATACCTAGCATATTTAAATTCATGTATATAAAGAAAAGCACTTAAAAATCATAAAGCAAACCACACGGTATTTCATTTCACTACAAAGACCTTTAAGCAACTATCCCTTGATGTAATTAAGGTATTGCTTTAAATCACATTCCAATCTACTTTTCCTTAGAGTTGATTTATTTAGTCAGTGATTAATAATATGGATGCTCTTTCACAAAATCTAGAAACATAAGTTCCATAGAACACAAGACTTTGTAAAAGTTTTAAACCATCATACAAAGAGCAAATCTGGAAGAGGTAAGAATCTGATTAAATGTAGGAAAAGCTCCACTTCGCAAAATGAATATTCTAAAATCCATGCTACCAATAAAATTCTAATCCTATGTATTTCTAGTTACCAGAAATTGTTTGTGGATACACAATGTACTAGAGGAACACTTTTTTAAAAACAAGCATCCTTATATATGTGAATTTTAGGGAAAATAAAGCACTCAAAGTAAGATAAGTTCAGGTAATGCCAATAAAAACGAAAAAGGACCTCTGAAAATTCTCTCCTGCCTAAAAATACTGAGATGTGCTCATTTCTCCTTCATTTCTTAAGGACAATTCTGTTTTATTACAAGTCTGCTTTATTTGACCCGATTCTGAGTTTACCCAGTATAACAAAGGAGCACTTGTCAAAAGCATTTACAGAAAATTGTTTCTTTTCAGCAGCCTGAGGCAGAAAATAACAGACGGAGAAAACAATAAGCTAACCTAAAGCTAAAAAGGAAGAGTTAGGGAATAAAATGCCCATAGGATCTTGAAAAGCTCTGATATATTCCTGGGAATGTAGAGGATCACACACAGGCCTGGAGTTTTGCTCAGAACCAGACTTGCGTATAAACTCAGCCAAGACCTGATAAGCCCAAAGCTCCCACCTACAGCTGACCTGGAGGCTCTGAGTAAATGAGAAGTGAACATGAAGGCACAGTTGTCAGCTGCCTGACTGAGTGCTGAAGGCATGCCCCAATCCCCAACATGCAAACAGCGCCTCTCACCTAAGACTGGGACACTTAATGCCTCCAGTAAGTAAGAGTCTACTGACTCTAGAGTTTTAAAGGAAATCTCTGTCCAATCATGAGGCAACCATGAACCAAATAGAGAAGAGACCTCATTGGCTACACATGACAAAGACTAGAGACTACAAAATTACAGAAGAGAATGAATACAACTGAACAGATTCTGAATTTACAAATTTGATGAAAAGCATTAATTTACTTATCCAAGAAGCTCAGGAAATTTTAAGTAGGATGAACTAAAAAAGTTCTACATCTATATACATCATTATCAAACTATCAAAAGCCAAAGATAGAGAATCTTCAAAACAGCGAGTGAGAAGTAACTCATAACATATGCGATCCTCAGTAAGACTGACAGCAGATCACTCATCAGAAACCACGAAGGCCAGATGCATAGGCTGACATTTTTCAAGTGCTGAAAGACATACTCTCTCAACTAAAAATTCTCTACCCAGCAAAATAATTCTTAAAAAATGAAGACAACACTATCACATTCCCAAAAACAACTAAACAAACAAAAAAATAGAGAATTTATCACCAGCAGACATGCAATACAAGAAATACTAAAAGAAGTCCTTAAGGATGAAACCAGAGAACACTAGACAGTAACTTGAATCTACTTGAAGAAATTAAGAGTACTACTAGTAAAGGCAATGACATGATAAATAAAAGACATAGTGTTAATATGTTTGGTTTCTAAATCCATTTTTCTCATATCACATTTAAAAGGAAACTGCATAAACCAATAATAATAAATCCTATTGATAGCCATGTAAGACATAAAGTTGGAACTTGTATGACAAAAAGAGCAAAAAGGAGAGAACAGACAATGGAGCTATATAGGAGCAATGTTTTATATACAATTAAAATGAAGTTGGATTAAACTAAGCTAGATGGTTATAAATTAAGATTTTAATTGTAATCCCCAGGCAATCACTAAGAAAATAACTCAAATATACAGTAAAAGAAATAATAAGAGAATTAATAGGGTAAATTACAAAATATCTATTTAACATAAAAGAAAGCAGAAATGGAGGAAAAGGAGGAAGGCATGTGACATATGGTAAGCAAATAACAAAATGGCTAACATAATTCTTATATCATCAATAATTACACAAAATGTAAAATATTTACACATTTAAATTAAAAAGGAAGAGACTCGCAGGATGGATAAAAAAATAACTCAACTAAATACTATCTATAATAAACATTCTACAGATTCCAAGACATAAATATATCAGAAGTCAAAGGATGGAAAAAATATATACTTTGCAAACAGTTTTGAAAATAGAACTGGTGTGGCTACACTAATTCCAAAAAAAAGCAACTTTCAGACAAAAAATTGCTTCTAGAGACAAAGAAGGACAATTCATAATTATACAAGAGTCAACCCATCAAGAAGATACAACTATAAACATATACACATCTAACAACAGCTCCTTGAAATTCATGAAGCACATGACAGAATTGAAGGGAAAAATAGACAATATTAAATATTGACTATATTAAACCATTGTGGAAAATAGACATTATTCCACAATAATGGTTGGAAACTTCAATGTCAAACTTTTAATAAGGCACAGAATAACTAGGCTGAAAATCAATAAGGAAATCGAAGACTTGAACATTAGAAATAAACCAGACCAAATAAACCAGACCAAAAGACATCTGCAGAACACTCCATCCAACAACAGGAAGTTACACATTGTTCTCAAGTCACATGAAACATTCTCCAGGGATAGACCATATATTAAGTCATAAAAGAACCCTCAATAAATTTAAAAGGACATCCAAAGTATATTCTCCAACAACAATTAATAAATAAATAATACAAGAAAATTTGGGAAATTTACAAAAATGTAAAATTAAATAATACACCCCTAAATAACCAAAGCTAAAAGAAGAAACCACGAGGGAAATTAGAAAATTCTTTGAGATGAAAACCATTTTTTCATTTTGAAAACAAACACATACCAAACTAGGTGCATACAGCAAAAGCAGTGCTCAGAGGGAAACTTATAGTTCTAAACGCCTACTTGAAGAAAAAAATAAAACTCAATAACCTATTCTTGCACATTAAGGAAAGAGAAAAATAATAGCAAACTAGAAAAAAAAAAGCAGAAGGAAGGAAATGATAAAGGTTAGAGAAATAAACAAAATAGAGAATAAAAAAAATAATAGAGAAATCGATGAAACAAATTGATCAACAGATGTTTTATATTCATTTTTTTTTTTTTTAACATGGGCAGGCACTAGGAATCGAACCCAGGTCCTCTGGCATGGCAGGCACGCATTCTTGCCTGCTGAGCCACCGTGGCCCTCAACAGATGTTTTAAAGATAAAAAAACTGACAAAATTTTAGCTAGATCAAGCAAGCAAAAAGGAGGGAGGACTCAAATGATTAAAATTCACTTTACTGGTGAAGTCTATCAAACATTTTCAGAATTAAGACATATCTTTCACAAACTCTTCCAAAATATATGAAAAATAGATCTCATATGAAGGTCAATATTACCCTGATACAAAAACCAGACAAAGACATCACAAAGAAATAGAACTATATGCTAATAACCCTAATTACTATAATACAAAAATACTCAGGAAAATATTAAGAAACCAAATTTGACATCATATAAAAAATAATTATACACCAAACAAGCAGGATTTGTCCCAGGAATACATCATACTAAACTTGATCAATGTAGTCCAATATATTTATGGAATCATTTCAATAAACATAGTAAAACCATTTGACAAAATCCAACACCCTTTCATGATTAAAAACATACAAAAAGACATAATTGGGCAGTCAGTCAGGAGGTGACTGAGAGGGGTGGGGATGCACACGCCAGAGCCAGGGCCTGGCAATGTACCTTTTAATCTGAAAAAGTCCTCTATGAAAACTCTCACATTTGAAAAATAAGTAATGTCGTCTGTTTTCCTAACTGAAATGGAGACTATCATTTGTAGGGTCTCATGGGTATAAATGAGCTTCAATTTCATAAGGTCTCCTGCTATGGCAGACATCTTTGACATCAGGGCAGTGGACTCACAAGTTGCATCTGATGGCTCGAAACCTGTGGATTTCCTTCTGCCTACTTGGATATATATCAGTTGGAAGTATCTCGAGCAGCTACCATTTCTCATATTAAGCAGATGCTATGGAAATAAGTATACAATTACCCAATGTTTAACCTCCTTATGGAAACTGACTCCTACGTGCTTGCAAGTGTGAATCAACTGTTGTATGTGAAGAAACTGGAGATGAAACAAGAAGCCTCTGTGATGCTTATTCTTCCAGCTCTCAAGCTGGTAACATGAAGTTGAGATTCAGGGGAAAATTTAGACTCAAAAATTGGAGTCCTTATAGGAAAAGATCTGCATGAATTTGATGTTTCATAGGATCCTGAAGTGAATGAATTCCTAGAAAAAGTGTGCAAATTCAGTGAGAAAAAGATTAATTCACTTGTAGGAATGGCTCGATGGACTGGTTAAAGCAAACTTATCCATCAGAGCGTGAACGTAGAAGTTCATCCTTGAGGAACTTAGAAGATAAATTTAATAGAGGAAAGCTCATTGTGCCTGTTCACACTTTGAAAATTGTGAGGATGTGCTGAGCTTTCAAGTTTCTCCCAATATGAATACTATCAAGATAGATAAATTGGTAATTCAAAAACGTTTGTCTATTCAAGGGGAAGAAAATGAAGTTAGCCCCTATGACTATGTCGTAAGTCAGGAGGAGAGTAGAATATATGTTTGATAACGATCCACTAATTCATTTCTAGTATACCTGAAAGTGTGTGATGAACAAGACTCTGCTATCTTTTATGCTAGTGGAATACTGCAAGATCAAGACGTATAAGCAGGAAATGATTGCCATAAATCAAAATTCACTTAACCCTCCTCTTCCTTTACCAGCAAAGAAAACATGAGTTATTTCTCATATTTGGGAAAATACCCACCCTTTCCAAATTGTCCTGGTTAAGGAAAATTAACTTCAAAACAGGAAAAACTAACAGTTCATGCCAGAGCTGGTCTCTTTCTTGGTACCAAGCTCCTTTGTAAAACTGTCATAAGCTTAGAAATATCAGGAAAAAAAATGATCACATTTGGAATGAACCACTGGAATTTGATCTTAATATCTGTGACCTGCCAAGGACAGCTCGATTATGTTTTTGCTGTTTATATTGTTTTGGATAAAGTGAAAATGAATAAGTTGACTAAAACTATTAATACCTCAATAGTCAGACCAACAGGAAAACCAGAAAAAGAGAATTATTCTGTAGAACATCAATGAATACAATGATTTTTTTACTTTAAAGGATAGCTGAGATCTGGAGATATAATATTGCACAACTGGTCTTCATTTCCTGATGAATTTGAAATGTTGAATGCAATGAGAACTGTTCAAACAAATCCATATTCTGAAAATCCAACAGCTTTGCATATTAAATTCCCAGAGAATAAAAAGCAATTTTTTTTATTACCCTCCCTTCGATAAGATCATTGAAAAGATGACTGAGATTTGCAAGCAGCGTTACTGCTAATATATCAAGTCTAGGTGGCAAAACATTTCATTTTAGACTAAAAGAAACCTTGAACAGGATCCATTATCTCAACTGTGTGAGGATGAAATGGATTTCATTTGGACATTGAGACAACAATGCAGAAAGAATTCTCTACAGACACTACCAAAATTACTGCTATCAAGTGGAATAAACTTGAGGATGTTGCTCAGCGTTAGGCACTTCTTCAGTTATGGTTTAAACTCCCCTCCTCTGCCTCATCCCCAGGAAATTATGAAGCTTCTGGATTTCAACTATCCAGACCTGTATGTGCAGGAATATGCTGTGGGCTGCCTGCAGGAGATGAGTCATAGAGAACTCTCTCAATACCTTTCACAACTAGTCTAAGTGTTAAAATATGAGCCTTTTCTTGATTGTGCTCTCTCTCTCTTGATTCCTATTAGAAAGACCATGTGCTAATTGGAGGATATGGCAGTATCTGTTTTTGGCATCTTAGATCAGAAGTGCACATTCCTGCTGTCTTGGTACAACTGGATATCATCCCTGAAGCAAACTGCCTGTGAAAGGCAGGGCACATGAAAGGGCTTTCCAAGCAGGTTGAAGCATTCAATAAGTTTAAACTTTAAATAGTTTAATCAAACTGAATGCAATGAAACAGAACAAAAGGAAACAAAGCCACATATACCTGTTTAAAACAGAATGCTTACTGGGTGTCATGGTTAGGTTCATGTGTCAACTTGGCCAAGTGGTGGTACCTGTTTGTCTGATTGGGCAAGGGCTGGCTTGTCTGTTGCGATGAGGACATTTCATAGAATTAAATCATGATCATGTCAGCTACATCCACAGCTGATTACATTTGTAATCAGCCAAAGGGGAATGTCTTCCCTTGCAATGAGTAATGCTTAATCTGATCACTGGAAGCCTTTCAAGAAGGATTCAGAAGAGATAGGCTATTCCTGTTTTGGCCAGTGAGCCTCTCCTGTGGAGTCTGTCCAAACCCTCCATCAGAATCAATGGTTTGACAGCCTGCCCTGCGGATTTTTGGACCCTGCATTCCTGTGGTCACGTGAGACACTTTTATGAATTTTATATTTTTGCAAGTGTTCCCTGTTGATTCTATTTCTCTAGAGAACCCTAACTAATACATCTTGGTACCAGGAGTGGTTCTTAAAAACAGAACCTTAAAAATGGGGTTTTATGAACAGTTTTCTACTCTGACAGGACTCAAAGGCACTAAGGATCCTGATTCCCATAATCAGAATGACACTCCCAATCCATGGAGTGAGTTGGCAAAAGAGAGAGTCAAAATATCACCATTTGATTCTCCTAATGCTTTGCTTGTATGAAGCCAGGCTCTGGGGGATAATGTTTTCAATGCCTTTACAGAGTTTTGTACAAATAAGAGGTATAGAGATGTTGGTTGGTTGTTGTTAGATACACTGGCTACATTAAGGAGTGAAAGGGATAGGCTAAAGGCTTCAAACAAGAAGCTTAAGTGCCGTCTGACAGATGTAGACGTTTCTATGAGTATCCTGAAGGAAAATCTTGTTTCCTGTAGCCATAGACTTGAGATCTCTAAAATTCAGACTCAGAATCTTATTGTTAGAGTAGCAACTTTACAATGTAAACTGAAATCTCAATCTTGCATGGTATCTGCTGTTAAAGTGATTGGAAAGGAGTGGAACCCTGAAAAATGGGATGGTAACATATGGATTGATAATGATGTCGGGGCTGAGGTGGAAACCCTAGGTCATGCTGAGTCTTTCTAGATAACCCTGTAATATTTTGCCCTGAGGATATAACCACCCCACCTCCAGCCTGCCTTGAGGAGTTGGCCACCCAACCTCCTCCTGAAGGGATTAGCCCTAGAGTGATTAATCCTGTTTCACCAGATGAAACTGCAAATGAAGGGCCTGAAGCAAATGGCTTGGAAGATATTTCCAATTCTTTTCATGACCCACTCCCATCACTCCTCATTTCTTCCAGACCTATAATTAGACTCATGTTCCAACAGACCCCTAAAGATATCACACATGAGGAGGTATGTTATACTCCAAAAGAACTGTGTGAGTTTTCCATTTATATAGACAGAAATCAGGGGACTATGTGTAGCAATGGATTTTACGGGTGTGGGATAATGGTGGGAGGAATATAAGGCTGGATCAGGCTGAATTTATTGATATGGGCCAACTAAGTAGAGATTCTGCATTCAATGTTATAGCTTGAGGGGTTAGAAAAGGTATTAACAGTTTGTTTGGATGGTTGGTTGAAACATGGATCAAAAGGTGGCCAACATTACCTGAGGTTGAAATGCCAGAACTGCCCTGGTATAATGTAGATGAGGGGATCCAGAGCTTAGAGAGATTGGAATGTTAGAGTGGATTTATCATGCAAAGCCTGCTCTTACACCCCAGGAATGTTTGGAGGATGCACCTTTTACCAGAACAGTGAGAAATAAATTTGTGAGACTAACACCATCATCCCTGAAGAGCTCTGTGGTTGCACTTCTCTGTAGGTCAGATGTTACTGTGGGAACTGCTGTCACTGAGCTGGAATCCTTAAACACAATGGAGATGACCGGATCCTGAGCTGGCAGAAGCCAGGTGGCAGCACTTAATCACCAAAGACAGGGTAGACGTGGCTATTATAATAGACAACAAACTCAAAGCAGGCATCAGAATTACATGCCTGGCAGAGATTTGTGGCATTGGCTAGTAAATCATGGGGTACCTAGAAATACAATAGAAGGGCAGTCTACTAAATTCTTGTTTGAGCTGTATAAACAAAGGAGTTCTAGGACAAGTAAACAGAAGTCTAACCTGAATTACAAAAACACAGAGTCAAGGCCCCTTAATCAATTTCCAGACTTGAAACAGTTTATAGACCCAGAGCCCCTTGAATGAGGGGAGAACCCTGTTACACTGCCACAAATTTATACTGTTAATCTTCCTCCAAGCCTTTCTCAAGGAGACTGACAGCCTTTTACTAGGGTAACTGTGCATGGGAGAAAAGCAAGTGATCAGATATTTTGGGGATTATTAGACACAGGTTCAGAAGTGACATTAATTCCAGGGGATCAAAAACATCACTCTGGTCCACCAGTCAGAGTGGGGGCTTATGGAGGCCATGTGATCAATGGAGTTGCAGCTCAGGTCCATCTCACAATGGGTCCAGTGGGCTCCCGGACCCATTCTGTAGTTATTTCCCCAGTTTCAGAATATATAATTGGTATAGATCACTGAGCAACTGGCAGAATACCCACATTGGCTCTCTAACTCATGCAATGACGGCTATTATTGTGAGAAAAGCCAAGTGGAAGGCACTAAAACTGCCCCTACCACACAAAATAGTAAATCAGAAGCAATACCAGATTCCTGGAGGGATTGCAGAGATTACTACCACTCTTAAGGACTTGAAAGATGCAGGGGTGGTGATTCCTACCACATCCCCATTCAACTCTCCTACTTGGCCTGTGCAGAAAACAGATGGGTCTTGGAGGATGACAGTGGATTATTGTAAGCCCAACCAGGTGGTAACTCCAATTACAGCTGCTGTCCCAGATGTGGTATCATTGCTTGAGCAAATCAATACATCCCCTGGTACCTGGTATTCAGCTATTGATCTGGCAAATGCAATAGCTATCTGTAAAGACCACCAGAAACAGTTTGCCTTCAGCTGGCAAGGTCAGCAATACACTTTCACTGTCCTACCTCAGGAGTATATCAACTCTCCAGCCCTATGTTATACTCTTGTCCGCAGGGACCCTGATCGTTTCTCTCTCCCACAAGACATTACACTGGTCCATTACATTGATGATATCATGTTGATTGGACCTAGTGACCAAGAAGTAGCAATTACCCTAGACTTATTGGTAAGTTATTTGTGTATCAGAGGATGGGAGATAAATCCAACAAAAATACAGGGGCCTTCCACCTCAGTGAAATTTCTAGTATCCCATGGTGTGGGACATGTTGAGATATCCCTTCTACAGTGAAGGATAAGTTGCTGCATCTGGCCCCTTCTATGACCAAAAAAGAGGCGCAACACTTAGTTGGTCTCTTTGGATTTTGGTGACAACATATACCTCATTTGGGTGTGATACTCTGGCCCATTTATCAAGTGACCAGAAAAGCGGCTAACTTTGAGTGGGGACCTGAACAAGAGGAGGCTCAGCGACAGGTCCAGACTGCTGTACAAGCTGCTCTGTCACTTGGGCCATATGATCCAGCAGATCCAATGGTGCTGGAAGTATCAGTGGCAAATAGAGATGCTGGCTGGAGCCTTTGGCAGACCCCTATAGGAGAATCACAATGCGGACCCGTAGGATTTTGGAGAAAAGCCTTACCATCTGCTGCAGATAACTACTCTCCTTTTGAGAAACAGCTTTTGGCCTCGCTTAACCATGGGCCACCAAGTTACCATGAGGCCTGAGTTGCCTATCATGAGCTGAGTGTTGTCTGACCTACTAAGCCATAAAGTTGGGCACACACAGCAGCACTCTATTGTAAAATGGAAATGGTATATACGAGACAGGGCCAGAGCAGGTCCTGAAGGCACAAGTAAGTTACATGAAGAAGTGGCCCAAATGCCCACGGTCTCCACTCCTGCCACATTACCTTCTCTTTCCCAGACCAGGGTTATGGCCTCTTGGGGAGTTCCTTAGAGTGAATTGACTGAGGAAGAGAAAACTTGGGCCTGGTTTACAGATGGTTCAGCATGATATGCAGGTACCTCTCGAAAGTGGACAGCTGCAGCATTACAACCCCTTTCTGGGGTGTCCTTAAAGGACAGTGGTGAGGGGAACTTTGAGAAGTGCACCTAGTTGTTCATTTTGCTTAGAAGGAAAATTGGCCAGAGGTACATCTGTATACTGACTCTGTTGCTAATGGTTTGGCTGGATGGTCAGGGGCTTGGAAAGACGATAATTGGGAAATTGGTGACAAAGAGGTCTGGGGAAGAAGTATGTGGATAGACCTTTCTGAGTGGGCTAAAAACATGAACATATTTGTATCCCATGTGAATGCACACCAGAGGGTGACTTCAGCAGAGGAAGGCTTTAATAATCAAGTAGATAAGATGACCCATTCTGTGAATACCAGTCAGCCTCTTTCCCCAGCAACTCCTGTCATTGCCCAAAGGGCTTATGAACAAAGTAGTCATGGTGGTAGGGATGGAGGTTATACATGGGCTCAGCAACATGGACTTCCACTCACCGAGGCTGACTTTGCTATGGCCACTGCTGAGTGCCCAACCGGCCAGCAGCAGAGACCTGCACTCAGCCCCCGATATGGCACCATTCCCCAAGGTGATCAGCCAGCTGCATGGTGGCAGATTGATTACATTGGACCACTTCCTTCATGGAAGGGGCAGAGATTTGTTCTAACTGGAACAGACACATACTCTGGATATGGGTTTGCTTTCCCTGCACGCAATGCAAAAAAGTGAAAAGAGGGTTAACATCCATGAAAATGGCAGAATAGGACAGGCAAGTTCACCCCTGCTTCAAGGAACAGCTACAGAGAGGACAGAAAAACGACTGGGAGAATGATTCCAGGGTATAAGTGACCTGGGACGGTCTTCTACATCACAAAGGGAGGCCCTGGTTGAAAAAGCAGAAGGAGTGAGACAGAGAACTGGAGACCCTCCAGTGGGCGCAAAGAACCTAACATGCCCTTAGGAGTACACAGACAGGGAGAAGGAAGTAAGTCAAGCCAGGCACCTTGAACAGATCCACATGTGCCACCCTCCCCTGGGACCCATGCAAATTCACCCTGCCAACACATGCACATGGGCACCCCTGCACCAGCACCCCCTGCCCTTCCCTCATACAAATGCGTGCATCCTGCCTGTTCCACCCCTTCCCCACCCCATTCCACCCCCCACACCCTCGCATACCCCTCAACCACACAAACCTCTGATCTGGCCTACCCCTGCACCCTGTCCCTCCCACAACCATACATGGGAACACCCACACCCCACCCCCTGCACCCGGAACCCCATACACTGATACCCACAAATCCCATGCTCTGCACACGCATACCCACACCATGCCCTCCTGCACAAAGCACTCCCTTTCTCCACCACCCTGAGCCCCATGCACCCACATGGGCCCCCGACCCACCTCCTCCCACACGCTGCTTCCATGTCCCCCACAATACGTCCTTCTCCTGTGCTTCCAAGCCTACCCAAGCTGCACCCAAACCCCATGGCCCCTGGGGCGTCCCCCATCTTAACCCCATGTACCAGGCAACAACATAGCGCCCCTGCCTAGTGCCTAGCCCTGTGCTGTGCCCCAAGTCCCAGAGCCTGCCCCACACCCATCCCACAAATAAAAAACCTTAGAGTATTGAAGGAAATCAACTGCAAAGTAACCCTATCAAGATAATTGCATACCTTGAAGGCAAAAGAAAATCACGAAGCATATAAAGATGCAGACAGAGAGAAGAAAGAGCAAAAATTAAGGATTTAATGGCTCACTTAGAGGAACTAGAGAAAGAACAGCAAAGTAACCCTAAGATTCAATAAGAATTAAATGAATTGGAGAAGAAAAGGACTATAGAAAGAATCAATAAAACCAAAAGTTGTGGGTTTTTTTTTTTTTTTTTTGAGAAATAGCAACACAATTGATGGACCCTTAGCTAGGTTGACAAAGAAAAAAAAAGAGAGAGTATGCAAATAAACAAAATCAGAAATGAGATGGGAGTCGTTACCATGGACCCTTAAAAAATAAAAAAATAATCACAACAGGATATTATGAACAACTATATACATACGATGGCATATGATGCAGCACTAAAATGAAATGAGATCCTGAAGTATATGACAACATGGATCAACCTTGATGACATAATGCTGAGTGAAATAACCCAGACACAGAAGGATACTGAATGACTTCACTTTTATGACCATGGTACAGGTAAACTTAGAGGCTTATAAAACAGAATATAGGAGCTCTACAGATATGTGGACACTAGAGATGGATGAACAGTTAGCTAACGAGGTTGAATTTAAATGTAGGAAATGAGTAGAAGTGAAGGCAGTTCATTAGTGGGTCTATAAATAATATTGCCATATTGAAGGTGAACATGACTGAAAGGGGTTGTTTAGAACCATGTATCCCACATTACAAGTATAAATAAGTTCTTGCATGAACTGTTTCAAAGACCTGAATCTTGTACAAAGTTTATAAATTGGGATTTGGGGGGAAATTACAATAACATGCTATGGGCTATATTTAACAGGAAGACATCAACAGTATCACAACAATACCAGGGCTATACAATGGGGAATAGGGCAAGAGTTCAGGGGAGGTTTGGATTTTCTCTTTGGTGAAGGTGTGTTTATTAGTTATTTTTCTCATGGGAGCAATGAAAATCCAAGACTCAGAGTAGGAGTTATGCAGTTCTGATAGTCAACATTGCCACATACAACTGTTAAAGAAATTGAAAAAGAGATCAGGTTTCAATTAGAGATAAGAATGAAGCTAATTGGGTCGGGGCTCTTATTTATGTAGTGAAGAAACTAAGCCTACCTATAGTCATGCCTAAGAGTTTCTTCCATAGGACTTTTTTCGCTGCTCAGATGTAGCTTCTGTTTCTCTAAGCCCAACTCTGCAAGTGAAATGACTGTTCTCCCCCTTACATGGGACATGACATCCAGGGGTGAAAGTCTCCCTGGCAACACGGGATATGACTGGCCAGGGGTGAGCCTGGCCCTGCACTGTGGGATCAACAATGCTTTCCTGACCAAAAGTGGGGACAGAATTGTAACAAATGAGGTATCGGTGCCTGAGAGAGTTCAAATCAAGTTGAGAAGCTACTCTGGAGAATACTCTTATGCAAGCTTCAGTTAAATATTACTAATTATCACTGCCAAACACCAATGCAAAGCATTCCTGCTAATCCTAAAGAACACCTAGGGCTTTATCTGAGCGTCCACAAAAGTTCCACATGCTATAACTACTTTCCAAAAACTTGTAGCCTCCAGATGGGTTCCTAGGCTGGATATCCTGAAACCCAGAGGTGCCAACCTCTCCAGAATATCAACTAGTTCCATCCCTCATCCCATAATATCTACAGCCCTTTCCAACATGAAAAACTGAGAATGGGCATAGCTCAAATACCCTTAAATATTGGGAGAAAGACCAAAGGAGAAGGTGGAGTTATAACAGAGAAGACAGGATTTATCAAATGACTGACTGCTGAATCATTATATTGATATTTCTTTTAGTCTCCAGTGTCTTGGAACAGCTAGAAGGAAAAACTTAAAATTGTAGAACTGTAACTCATACGAAACTCTGAAATTTGTTCCATAACTAAATGCTGCACTTGGAGCAGCTAGAAGGAAAAAGTTTAAACTGCAAAACTGTAACCCATACCAAACTCTGAAATTTGTTCTATAACTAAACGTTGCTGCTTGCTTTGAAATTTATTGCTTTTATATATATATATATATAATATATATATATTATATATATATTCTCCACAGAATGGCAGAAATGTTCTGCAAATCATACATCTGATGAGAGTCTACTAATCTAAAATACATAAAGATCTCTTACAACTCAATAATAAAAGATAAATAACCCAATATATAAATAGGCAAAGGATTTGAACAGAAATTTCTCCAAAAAATATATAGATATCAAGTAACTAGGAAGACTGTGAAAGATGTCTAAGATCATTAGTCATCAGGGAAATGAACCACAATGAGATACCACTTAGCACCACTAGGAGGGCTATAACAAAAAAGACATTAAGGGTTGGCAAGGGTGTGGAGAAATTTAACACTTGCACATGCTGCTAGTGACCATGTAAAATGGTCATATCCACTTTGGCAAACAGTTGGCAATTGATCAAAACATTAAACATAGAGTTACCATAAGACCCAGGAATTCTACTCCTAGGTATATAGCAAAAAGAAGTGAAAATATACAAACATTTCTACATAAATATTGATACCAGCACTATTCACAATAGTTAAAAAAAAAAAAAAAGCAATCCAAATGACCATCAGCTGATAAACAGATAAAAAAAAGATATGGGACAGCCATACAAACTAATATTATCCAGCCATAAAAGCAGTGAAGTTCAGATACATGTTAGAACACGGATGATACTTGAGAATATTCTGGTAAGTGAAAGAAGCCAGGAAAAAAGTCATATATTGTACGACTCTAAGTAAAGGAGATGTCTAACAGACAAATCCATGGAGACACAAAGTAGTTAATAGTTGCCTATTGATGTGGGTTCAGAGCAAAACTGAGGTAACTATTATGGGTACAAGGTTTTTTTCGTGGGTGTTCTAGTTTGCTAGCTGCAGGAATGCTACACACCAGAGACAGATTGGCTTTTAATAAAAGGGGATTTATTTCGTTAGTTCTTCAGAAGAAAGGCAGCCAACTTTCCATTGAGGTTCTCTTTTACATGGGAAGGCACAGGGTGATCTCTGCTGGCCTTCCTTCCAGGCCTCTGGGTTCTAACAACTTTCCCCAGGGTGACTTCTTTCTGCATCTCCAAAGGCCTGGGCTGAGCTGCGAGTGCTGAGATGAGGTATGCTGAACTGCTTGGGCTGTGCTACATTGCACTCTCTCATTTAAGCACCAGCCAGTTAAGTCAAACTTTATTCACTGCAGCAGGCACTCCTCCTAGCCGATTGCAGATGTAAATCAGCAACACATGAGGATCACATACCATTGGCTCATGCCCACAGCAACAGAACTAGGTGCCTTCACCTGGCCAAGCTGACAAATGAATCTAACTACCATAGGGGGTGATTAAAATGTTATGGAATAAGAGGCAATTCTTCAAAAATCTTATGAATATACTCAAACGCTAAATTTATGCTTTGACAGAGAGAATATTATTGGATGTGAATGCTATCTCAATATCCCCCTCCAAAAGGAAATCAACAAAAAAATTAGATTTTCATCTACTTTAAAAGAAACAAGTTGGAAGACAACCCATACACTTGTTTTTTAGACTACCTAAGCTCCACATGGTTGGCATTAATTATTTAGGGGTAAAAATTCAAATAGACATTTTGATCTACATATAGAAAAGCCACAAAATGAACAGAACTAACCGAAAAAACTTGACTGCATGTATAAACTCAGATAAGTTACACATTATTTTGAGGGCCCTATGATAATGTCTAAAAACAGGCTTTCATATTCTGTAAATTAATATTCACAAAATTGTTTCTAAGCAAAAATGTAGCAAAACAAATTTCAATCATCTCCCAAAAATACACCTTTGAAACAATAACAATTTGCAGGTGTTAAGTCAGTAAATAAATATTGCTTTGAGCATTAAAAATGGTACAAGCAATTGAAATCATTTCTTGAAATGCATTTAAATAACTCTTTCAATCTTAAAGAAATATAAATATTGCAAATAAAAATGATAAAATACAAGATATAATAATTTAATAGACATAATTTATACAATCACTAAAATGCTACTGGGAAAAAATAAATGTTTCACATTTTTACAATACACATATTGACTTCACTTCGCCATCAAAGAAAATACAAATGTGAAACACAAGCTACTTTATGAGTTACTATTAAGGGAAAAATACCAGAAGGAAAATTGAAAAAGCAAACTTTCTGATCCCCCTTGGAAAAATAAGCTAAATGTTGCAATTCCTTTCCCGAGATAAAGAAAAAGCATTGTCAGATCACAGTACTGAGAGATTCCAGGCACATCTAAGACATGGGCACTAAAGGACGGATATAGATTGCATTCATCTTTTATGGTTGCATAACAAATTACCACAAACTTAACAGCCTAAAACAACACTCACTTATTATCTCACATTTCCATTGGTCAGAAGTCCAAACAGGTTCAACTAGCTATTCTGCATGGGGTCTCAAAAGACTGTTATCAATATGTTGGTGGGGCTGAGGTCTTCTCCAGAAGCTCTGTGGGAGAATCCTCTCCCAATTATATTGAGATAGTTAACAGAATTCAGTTCCTTGTAGTTCTAAGACTGAAATTCCCATTTTCTTTCTGGCTAGCGGCTGCAGGGGGATAACTCTCTGCAACTAGAGGACACTGTCAGATCCTTGCCCATAGCACGTTTCATCTCAAAGCCAACAATGGAATTCCCTGGTGTCCTATCTGATGTCAGTCTGCGACCAGCTGAAAACAATCAGTCTTTTTTTAAAGCACTCATATCATTAAGGTAGGTGCACCTGGATAACCTCCCTACCTTACGGCCGCCTGATGTAGTAACCTTAATTACACCTGCAAACACCTCTTTGGCATGAAACGTACATAATCCAGGGAGTAACATATGAGGATGGAGATCATCACATCTTAAAATTCTGCTTTTGACATAAGCAAATGAAATGAAGTTCAAACTTACTTTTCATGTAGGCACATAGTTTTAAAATACTGAGAAATAACTATTAGTTTATAGGTAATTTGACAAAAGCAGTGAAATATCACTTGGCACTTAACACCCTCAATTGCCAAGATATGCACAGTGCCATAAGTTTTTTTATAATGCTATTATATCAATCAAATCAACAAAAGATTATCATTTGTCTCCTTGATTTTAGCTAAATGAAAACACGTGAAGGTAAAGGCTAATGATTATTCATCTTAGAGCTAATAAAATAGCTGACACAAAGCAGTACCTAGTAATATTGACTGCATAAACTGATGTATACAAACAGAAAAGAAACATTATACTTTCTGACTAGGATCAGCAAATGTCACAGATATAATCTTTCAACTTAAATAGTTTAAAAATATTTATTAACTAGTAGAATTTTAGCATTTTATTTTATTTTCTTCCAAGTTTAAAACTGAAGCCAATTTAAAAATGATCTTATTTTTTACAAAATATACCAATATATGCCACGCAAAAGATAAAATAATTGTTGGATTAAATAAAGTGTAAGTGAATAGTATAAATTGGAATTTCCAAATTACACAAAGGAACTACAAGCTCTTTTCCAAAAGACTGCCTATTACAAACAGGCTTGGCCCAGTTTTAAAGACATCTGGACAAACAGGTGACAGGATGCAAGTGAAAAGTTCCATAACAGAGTTAGAAAAAAGGAAAACAAGTGGTAAGAGAAAACATACTCCAACACTCTAAAACTAAAAGGAACAGGAGGCAGGAGGAAGATATACACATAGCTTATCTTACTTGATAGTTAATTTTATTTAGTAAATAGACGCACTGTACCACACACTTATCAAATTATAATTTTGAAACTTAAAAATATGTACTTATACACAAACTTGCCCTTAAGACTTACTTTAAAAATTATATTCAATTCAGAGATAAATTATGCTTTGAATTTTTTTTTCTAATTTTCACACATGTGCACAAATGATAAAAATCATCGTGTTTGGGGCTAGAAAAAACTGTATGATTATGTTTATCACCCTGAATTTTTGCCTAAAAGCAAACTGAGGAGTGAAAACAGGCAACCAGAGTGTGGCAACAGAGGCCCAGGCCTCCTATCTGCTTGGACCTGGCTCTACACCACCACTCTTAATCTCTAAAACCTGTCAAAAGAACAGAGGACGTACACAGACCCATTTAAAAAAAATATCAGAGCTTATCATTCCCTAATGCACAATGCATTATTTTTTTATAATGCTATTGTATCAATCAAATCAACAGAAGATTATAATGCTTTCTACAGATAACTGAAATTCAAAAATATAAATATTTAGGGTCATAATTCATAAATAGAGCATAAAATAATTTAAATAAAGGTGTGCTTTCTTTATAAAGAAAGTCATAGTAATAGAGAAAACATTAGATCAATGAACTAAGATTGAGTTCAATATTTTTTGGAATGGTCCCAAGCTCTCAGTTGTTGTCTTCACTGAGTTACCTAGAGTAGATACTGGCTAGTGCTGATGATGCTCAGCTTCTTAGTACTTGCCTTCAGGTTATTCACACTGTGTAACGAAAGGTGGACATACTCATGGAATTGACCTTCCAGTTATAAGGGATTAAAAGGACATACAGTGATTCTCCCTGTATTAACTCGAAAATGGGAAAAAATATTTTTAAAAGAACAGTTCCTGGTCATTAGACAAAAAGAAGCAGTGTTGTGATTCCTGAAAGAAGAGAAAAAAATCAAGGTGAGTGTACCATTGCCCAGGCGTCCTAGCAGAAGGAAGTTTTCAGAAAGCAGCACAGGGAGAAGAAACTCATACAGAGTCCGGCAATCTTCATGAGTTGAGGAGAAAGAGACTGGAGTTTGGGGATATCAATGCAGCTAGAGTTTACGTGGTGAGTTCCAGAGAGAAGAGTTATATGGGGAAAGAGCTCCAGAAATCTATATAAAGGTCCCCTTGAATCTCTGAAGTCAATGTGTATATGCATAGAATAAAACACCACAGTCATGAAAGAGAAGTCCTAAGAATTAAAAATTGCTAGGAAGCAGTAACATATAAAATTCCCAGACCTCATACAAAAAGAGGAATAGTCTGAGCTTCGTCCAGTCCACACTAATAGAACTAGGCACCTTCACCTAGCCAAGTTGACAAATGAATCTAACTGCGACACATAGAAATAAACAAACATTAAAACGACAGCAGGCATGTCATCATAATTGGGCAGGTGACAGGACACTAGAATAGTATCTTGGAAGCACTGAAAAGTAACAGACTAAAAATCTAGATACAGTGAAAATATTCTTCAAAGAAGAAGATGAAATCAAAACTTTTTCAGCAAACCAAAGCTAAAGGAATTCTTCACTAGCACAATTGCACTAAAAGAAATGTATAGGCAATTTCTGAAATCTGTTCCATAACTACTTGTTACAATGTACTTTGAAATTTATTGCTTTTTGTATATATGTTATATTTTGTACTAAAAACTATTTAAAAAATAAAAAGATTTTTAAAAGAAATGGTAAAGGAAGTTTTCAGGAAAATAATATAAATATACAATTTGGATCTATACAAAGGAATGAAGATCACATGAGATGGTAAATATGTGGGTAAATATAACAGGCTTATTTTTTATCATATTTACATTTCTTTAAAGGTGATTGACTAGATAAATTAAAAATAATAAAAATGTATTAAAAGATTCATAATATATATGGAAGTAAAACATACATGTACAATTATTGGCCACAAAAATGAATACAAGTTTTATAAAGGCAGTCCTTGCTTTCCACACTACTGTGGGACTGTCAAAATGGCCATGCAAGCTGAACGTCTACAATGTAAAGTTAATAATTAATGAGGAAAAGTATAACTGGTCCGTGAACTTTTAAAATTTGTTGCTAAAATAAAGAATTATAACACTTCATAAACATATAGGAAACATATAGGCAGTTATGTTATAAAAATATAGGAAAATAAAAAGCAGTAAACCTAACATTTATTTAATATGCTGTAATTTGAAACAGAAACACTGAGAATTAGTGTTGTATATTTTCATAAAACACTCATCAAAAGTCATTGAACAGGAACTAGGCCCTGCTGCTGTACAGGAGCCACAGCAGAGTCTGAGGCAGTGGAGGCAAGGCTCGCAATTCTGGGCTCGGGAGCCCCGACCATCCTGGAGGCTGCGAGGGGAGCCGCCACCACCTCGGCCCATGAGGTCCCCCAGGATGGCTGAGGGACAGCTGACTGCAGCACAGCCCGCAGTGGCAAGGCAGCAGCCCACAGCTCTGGCGCTGCTGACCTGGGTGCTGATCCAGTTGTGGGAGGATGAGTTGTCTCAGGCCGTGCACATCAATATCCTGTGTACCACGTATGACTGCCGCAAGATCCTGCCCAACAGCCCAGAACTCAACATGTACCAGGTCAAGAGTCACTGCTGCAGGACAGCATAGTAAATCCAACTATAAGTAAGATTTGAAAACTTTACCAAAATTCTACTGTTGTCCAACTGAAGGATGCTCTAGAGGCCCCAATAGACCATTTTCTCAATTCTCTCTTGTAAAACAACACTTTATGAAAATGTATGCTGCAAAGAAGCATAAATGTAGTAAGTGCAGCAATTCTTATGGTACTGAATGGGACTTGAAAAGACACAGAGTGTGGCATGACCTTCCAGTGTACATCTGTCTGTCCTTATGCCAGCAGAACTGCTTTGCAGTCACACATCTACTGAACTGGCCATGAGATCCCTGCTGCGCACAGGGATACACTCAGTAAGAAAAGGAAAATGGAGAATTCTATGAACAACCAGAAGATGTCAAAAAAGACCATTGAATCACTGCTCAATAAATCAACCTCTAATTCAGACACCCAAGAACTAGAAACATCAGAAATAAAGCTAGCCACTTCCTTTGAAGACTCTTGCTAGTGTAATTCCAGAAAACAGACTCTTACACCACCTCCAAGATATCCTCAGAAATTGCTTTTACTAAAGTCCAAAGAAACTTCGGTTAAACGGCCTGCTATGCTGTTCTCTCCTATGCCTGTCTTTGTTCCTACCGTGGCCGACTCCTCAGCCCAGCCTGCGGTAGTAGGTGTAGATCATCAGGGCTCTGCCACAGACACCATTCCTTTACTTCCCCCTGTCCACAGGAACCCAGATCCTCAGCCTAGATTCAGAAGTTTGCTCTCTTAGGGAGAGCCTGCCGCTTTCAAAAATTGTGAATCCCATTACTGTTGAGCCAACAAGTACAGGTGTTCAAGTGAACTTGGGTAAAAATCCACCTACTACTTTATAACAACTAGGGAACACATGTCAGAAGAACAGCATTTCTTCCATCAATGTGCAGACAAATCTGTCTTAGGCCTCACCAAACTTCATTCCTTCTGCACAATGGGCTGCCCCAGATTCCTTTGTACCATCTTGTTCTCAAACTGATTTGATCTTTGGTTCTGAAGTTTCGCTTCTCATTAGAGTTCATACTCGAGCACTGTTACCCAGTTCTGAAGCAACTTCATCTATAGCCACTCAGACTGATACTTTTTTAGATGCTTGTTTCCATTCACGTGGTATCTCCAAAGAAATTCAAACCACTGGGGTACAAAGTTCCACAGATGACCCATGAACCAAGCAGTAATGTGTGGAGACATCTTTCAGAATATTCATTCATCATACAGCATTTCTACAGACAAATTTATAAACAACAAGTTTGGCAGCAGAGACTATAACTCATAGTTTGTTACCTTAGAGTGACCCTAAGACTTTAAATCAAGATATTGAGAAATTTGCAGCAATTACAAACTTCAGTGTGCAGAATAGTATGTTTTCTTCACAAAACATGACAGATAATCAGACCCAAACCACAGATTTATTCAGTGATTTAGAAAATATCTTATCAAGTAACCTGCTGGTTCAGACACTGGATAATTGAAGTCTTTTGTCTGACATGAATGTTGGACCTGACTCCTAGCTGCCATCTGTCCCAACCCAGATCCCGGAATAGATTTTGATAACGAAGAGTTCTTTTCAGGCTCAAATTTCCAAACTCAAATGTAAGAGCATGAACTCAGCAATATGAACACTGAACCAGTCTTGGAATCCCTGGACATAAAGACCCAAACTGATTTTTTAGTTGCAGACACCTCTGCTCAGTCCTATAGTTGTAGGGGAATTGCAAACTTCTGGAGCCTTGAAATATGTGATATACAGACAAACAAACTTGTTTTGAAACAGTAGCCCTCATCTGCTCTGGGCAGCATTGTGAAACACTCCAGCTTTTCCATAAGCACGATTCATCTGACACAGAAACCCAAATAGAAGGGACTTCCACTAAAAAATTACCTTCTCTAGAAAGCAAAATTCAGTTGAATAGTACAGAAACACAAACCATGAAGTCTGGTTTTCAAACCCTGAGGAGTTTGTTTTTCACCAGCAATGAAACTCAAACAGCCACAGATGACTTCCTTCTGGCCAATTTGGTCTGGAACGTAATGGAGTCTCAGTTCAGTTCTGTGGAAACCAATACATGGGCAAAACTACACATAGTCTCAAACTTCTAAAAGTGAAGTCCATATACAGGATGGCATTTGCAGGTTTCTTCTGGATTGAGAAAATGGGGAACGGGGACAACAGTTTTAACTACTGAACGTAGTTCTTTAGATTCTTTGTGGTTCTTTGCCTTTTGTACTTGTAAACATGAAATTCGTGTATAAATGTGAGTGTATTATAAAATGTATGACACTGATGTTAAAAAACAATGTAGTTGAACAATTCTTGCATTCTTCTCTTCGTATAACTTATAATACAATATAAGTACATGCTCTATTTCTTGAGGAATTTTCATACTCCTTTTAACATTGAATCCTCTGTGCTCTCAATTATACCTCCAAGAATGTATTTAATGTGAAATGTTTTGCTGGTGTCACTTTCTCTGGGACAACTTCATTCTTTTAGTTACATCCATTCATCTCATTAATGTCAGTAAGTTCACCTTCACTAAGTATCACTGGCTGCATATTTTGAGTTATTAGAACAGTGGAAAGATCAACATTCATAGAAACAGTTATTTCTTCTGTAACTCCATTCACATTTGGCCAAATTTCATTTCCAGAATGTGCACTTTTTCTTTGCTGCACTTTGTCTTTGCTCGCCAATCCCTCTTTTGTTTATCCATTTTTATAAAATGTCATGTGATGGGTAGTTCAGAGTTTAGAACACCTGCCTTTCAGGCTGGAGACCAGGGTTTGACTCCCAGATCATGCACCCCGCCCCCCCCCCCCCCAAAAAAGAGGCATGTGAGTTCATCACTGTGAGACAAGAAGGCAACAACCACATTTTTGATGTCTGGGAATAAGGTGAACAACAGATGTACAGTGTCCAATCACTGACAGACTTTGAAAGGAGAGATGTGATTGGCCATTCACTATGATGTTCTTGTGTTATTTACAATTAAAGCTTCCCAGTTGATAAAGCAAATACCATACAATGAGTTGGCTTAACAACAGGATTTATTGGCTCCTGGTTTCAGAGGCTAGAAGACTTGCTTCTATATCTTGGTTGATATAATCTGGCTGGTTGCAATCTTTGGGGAGTCTTAGTTACATGGCACCTGTTACATGGTAATGCACATAGTAGTGTCTTCTCCTTTCTCTTCTGGATTCCACTAACTTCCAGCTTCTGGCTGTTCCCTGGGGTTTCTCTTTCTATTTCCAATTTCCTTTTCTTATGAGGATCTCAGCCAAACTAGATCAAGGCACACCTTCAGTTTGGGCACACCTTTAATAACAGGTTCAAAGCTCCTATTTATGAATGGGTTCACACCCACAGGACAGAGGTTTGGACTTGAACATGACTTTTGTGAGGGGCATAATTCAATTTCCAACATTTACTTAGAGATTTGTTGATTGAAGAGTTAGTAATGAAGTTTGTATTTTATGCAATTACTCAGAGTTAATATACTGTGGTAAGTGAAATTTGAACCATGTTGTTAGGAAACTTGTATCACTTTTTTTTATTAATTAAAAAAAATTAACAGGCAGCCGCGATGGACTGAAGATGGGGACGGTGATCATAGCTCTGGAAAAGGTGTTTGTACTGCATATATACAACATCCTGAACCAAAATAAAACAAATGCAGAAGACTTCCGGAGAAAATGGCGGCTTAGTAAGATGCATGGGTCTTAGTTCCTCCTGTAGAACACCTACTAATGAAATAGAAACAGTACAGAACAGCTCCCGGAGCCATGACACAGACCAAAAAGACAGCGTAACCCATTCTGGAATGGCTTAACCGGCTGGGGGAATCTGCTGCGGTGAGATCCCCGAGGGGCGCACGCTTCCCCGGGGCGGCTGGTGGCCGGAGTCACTCTCTCCCTCCTTCCCGGGTCGGCTGGGAGAATTGGACAGGAGGTCCCCTGAAGCCGCGGCAGCTGGCGCCCCCCCCCCCCCACGCATGGCCTCCCGGGCCGGCTGGGAGAATTGGATCGGAGGTACCCAAAGCCGCGGCGGTCGGTGTACCCCGCCACGCTTGGCTTCCCGATCCGGCTGGGAACGTTGGATTGACACTCCCCCAAGGGGCGGAGGTCGGCGCCCCCTCCACCATGCGTGGATTCCAGGGCCGGCTGGGAGATTCGAATCGGCACTCCACCCAAGTCGCAGAGGCTGGCGCCCCCCCCCATGCGCAGATTCCCGGGCCAGCTGGGAGATTCGGATAGGCACTCCCCCAAGCCGCTTCGGCTGGCGACCCTCCCCCACAGCGAGAGTTTTCCAAAGTTAAAGGAGCCACAGATCTTTTACTGGTGGGACCTGCAGAGAGACAAGCACCACAAGCACCACATACTGGGCAGGAAAAGAAAAACAGAGCCCAGAGAATTCACAGAAAAATCTTTCAACCTGCTGGGTCCCACAACAAGGGAAATCTGATTAAATGCCCAGATGCAAGCAGAAAATAACGTATGACGCTAGGAAAATTAAACATATGGCCCAGTCAAATGAACAAACCAATAGTTCAAATGAGATACAAGAGCTGAGACAACTAATTCTGAACATACGAACAGAAATGGAAAACTTCTTCAAAAACCAAATCAATAAATTGAGGGAGGACATGAAGAAGACATGGGCTGAACAAAAAGAAGAAATAGAAAGTCTGAAAAACAAATCACAGAACTTATGGGATTGAAGGACAAAGTAGAAAAGATGGAAAAAACAATTGATACATACAATGGTAGATTTAAAGAGACAGAAGCTAGAATTAGTGAAGTGGAGGATGGAACATCTGAATTCCAAAAAGAAACAGAAACTATAGGGAAAAGAATGGAAAAATTTGAGCAGGGGATCAGGGAACTGAATGATAATATGAAGCACACAAATATATGTGTTGTGGGTGTCCCGGAAGGAGAAGAGAAGGGAAAAGGAGGAGAAAAACTAATAGAAGAAATTATCACTGAAAATTTCCCAACTCTTATGAAAGACCTGAAATTGCAGATCCAAGAAGTGTAGCGCAACCCAAAGAGAATAGACCCAAATAGGCATTCTCCAAGACATTTACTAGTTAGAATGTCAGAGGTCAAAGAGAAAGAGAGAATTTTGAAAGCAGCAAGAGAAAAACAATCCATCACATACAAGGGAAACACAATAAGACTATGTGTAGATTTCTCAGCAGAAACCATGGAAGCTAGAAGACAGTGGGATGATATATTTAAATTACTAAAAGAGAAAAACTGCCAACCAAGAATTGTATATCCAGCAGAATTGTCCTTCAAAAATGAGGGAGAAATTAAAATATTTTCAGACAAAAAGTCACTGAGAAAATTTGTGACCAAGAGACCAGCTCTGCAAGAAATACTAAAGGGAGCACTAGAGTCAGATACGAAAAGACAGAAGAGAGAGGTATGGAGAAGAGTGTAGAAAGAAGGAAAATTGGATATGATATATATAATACAAAAGGCAAAATGGTAAAGGAAAATAATATCCAAACACTAATAACACTAAATGTTAATGAACTGAATTTCCCAATCAAAAGACATAGACTGGCAGAATGGATTAAAAAACAGGATCCTTCTATACGCTGTCTACAGGAAACACATCTTAGACCCAAAGATAAACATAGGTTGAAAGTGAAAGGTTGGGAAAATATATTTCATGCAAATAACAACCAGAAAAGAGCAGGAATAGCTATACTAATACCCAACAAATTACACTTCAAATGTAAAACACTTAAAAGAGACGAAGAAGGAAACTACCTACTAATTAAAGGAACAAATAAACAAGAAGACATAACAATTATAAATATTTATGCACTGAACCAGAATGCCCCAAAATACGTTAGTAATACACTGCAAACCCTGAAAAGGGAAATAGACACCTATACCATAATAGCTGGAGACTTTAATTCACTACTCTCATCAATGGACAGAACATATAGACAGAGGATCAAAAAAGAAACAAAGAATTTGAATATTACAATAAATGAGCAAGACTTAACAGACATTTATAGGACATTACATCCCACAACAGCAGGATACACCTTTTTATCAAGTGCTCATGGATCATTCTCAAAGATAGACCATATGCTGGGTCACAAAACAAGTCTTAACAAATTTAAAAAGATTAAAATCATACACAAAACTTTCTCGGATCATAAAGGAATGAAGTTGGAAATCAATAATAGGCAGAGAGCCAGAAAATTCACAAATATGTGGAGGCTCAACAAGACAATCTTAAACAACAAGTGGGTCAAGGAAGAAATTGCAAGAGAAATTAGTAAATATCTCAAGGGGAATGTAAACAAAAAACAACATATCAAAACCTATGGGATGCAGCAAAGGCAGTGCTAAGAGGAAAAATTATTGCCCTAAATGCCTATATCAGAACAGAAGAAAAGGCAAAAATTAAGGAATAAACTGTCCACTTGGAAGAAATGGAGAAAGAACACCAAACCAACCCCAAAGCAAGCAAAAGGAAAGAAATAACAAAGATTAGAGCAGAAACGAATGAAATTGAAAACATGAAAACAATAGAGAAAATCAATAAGACCAGAACTTGGTTCAATGAGAAAATCAATAAGATTGATGGGACCATAGTAAGATTGACAAAAAGAAGAAGAGAGAGGACGCAAATAAATAAGATCAGAAATGGAAGAGGAGACATAACCACTGACCCCACAGAAATAAAGGAGGTAATAACAGGATACTATGAACAACTTTACGCTAATAAATACAACAATTTATATGAAATGGACAGATTCCTGGAAAGGCATGAACAAACAACTTTGACTCAAGAAGAAATAGATGACTTCAACAAACCAATCACAAGTAAAGAAATTGAACCAGTCATTCAAAAGCTTCCCAAAAAGAAAATTCCAGGACCAGACGGCTTCACGTGTGAATTCTACCAAACATTCCAGGAAGAATTAGTACCAACTCTCCTCAAACTCTTCAAAAAAATCGAAGTGGAGGGAAAACTACCTAATTCATTCTATGAAGCCAATATCACCCTCATACCAAAACCAGGCAAAGATATTACAAAAAAGAGAAAACTACAGACCAATCTCTCTAACGAATATAGATGCAAAAATCCTCAACAAAATTCTAGCAAATAGAATCCAACAACACATTAAAAGAATTATACATCATGACCAAGTAGGATTCATCCCAGGTATGGAAAGATGGTTAAACATACGAAAATCAATTAATGTAATACACCATATCAACAAATCAAAGCAGAAAAATCACATGATCATCTCAATTGATGCAGAGAAGGCATCTGACAAGATTCAACATCCTTTCCTGTTGAAAACACTTCAAAAGGTAGGAATACAAGGGAACTTCCTTAAAACGATAGAGGGAATATATGAAAAACCCACAGCTAATATCATCCTCAATGGGGAAAAATTGAAAACTTTCCCCCTAAGATCAGGAACAAGACAAGGATGTCCATTATCACCACTATTATTCAACATTCTGTTGGAGGTTCTAGCCAGAGCAATTGGACAAGAAAAAGAAATACAAGGCATCAAAATTGGAAAGGAAGAAGTAAAACTATCACTGTTTGCAGACGATATAATAGTATATGTCAAAAACCTGGAAAAATTCACAACAAAACTACTAGAGCTAATAAACGAGTACAGCAAAGTAGCAGGTTACAAGATCAACATTCAAAAATCTGCAGCATTTCTATACACTAGCAATGAACAAGCTGAGGGGGAAATCAAGAAACGAATTCCATTTACAATTGCAACTAAAACAATAAAATACCTAGGAATAAATTTAACTAAAGAGACAAAAAACCTATGCAAAGAAAACTACAAAAAAACTGTTAAAAGAAATCACAGAAGACCTAAATAGATGGAAGGGCATACCGTGTTCATGGATTGGAAGACTAAATATAATTAAGATGTCATTCCTACCTAAATTGATTTACAGATTCAAGGAAATACCAATCAAAATCCCAACAACTTATTTTTCAGAAACGGGAAAACCAATAAGCAAATTTATGTGGAAGGGCAGGGTGCCCCAAATTGCTAAAAGTATCTTGAGGAAAAAAAACGAAGCTGGAGGTCTCACGCTGCCAGACTTTAAGGCATATTATGAAGCCACAGTGGTCAAAACAGCTTGGTATTGGCATAAAGATAGATATATCAACCAATGGAATCGAATAGAGTGCTCAGATATAGACCCTCTCCTCTATGGACATTTGATCTTTGTAAAGCAGTCTACCCAACTAACCTGGGACAGAACAGTCTCCTCAATAAATGGTGCCTCGAGAACTGGATATCCATATGCAAAAGAAGGAAAGAGGACCCGTATCTCACATCCTATACAAAAGTTAACTCAAAATGGATCAAAGATCTAAACATTAGGTCTAACACCATAAAACAGTCAGAGGAAAATGCAGGGAGATATCTTATGAATCTTACAATTGGAGGTGGTTTTATGGACCTTAAACCTAAAGCAAGAGCACTGAAGAAAGAAAGAAAGAAATGGGAGCTCCTCAAAATTAAACACTTTTGTGCATCAAAGAACTTCATCAAGAAAGTAGAAAGACAGCATACACAATGGGAGACAATATTTGGAACGACATATCAGATAAAGGTCGAGTATCCAGAATTTATTAAGAGATTGTTCAACTCAACAACAAAAAGACAGCCAACCCAATTACAAACTGGGAAAAAGACTTGAACAGACACCTACCAGAAGAGGAAATACAAATGGCCAAAATGCACAGGAAGAGATGCTCAATGTCCCTGGCCATTAGAGAAATGCAAATCAAAACCACAAGAAGATATCATCTCACACCCACCAGAATGACCATTATCAACAAAACAGAAAATGACAAGTGCTGGAGAGGATGCGGAGAAAGAGGCACACTTATCCACTGTTGGTGGGAATGTCATATGGTGAAACCACTGTGGAAGGCAGTTTGGCAGTTCCTCAAAAAACTGAATATAGAATTGCCATACGACCCAGCAATACCATTGCTAGGTATCTACTCAAAGGACTTAAGGGCAAAGACACAAACGGACATTTGCACACCAATGTTCATAGCAGTATTATTTACAATTGCAAAGAGATGGAAAAAGCCAAAATGTCCATCAACAGATGAGTGGCTAAACAAACTGTGGTATATACGTACGATGGAATACTATGCAGCTTTAAGACAGAATAAACTTATGAAGCATGTAATAACATGGATGGACCTAGAGAACATTATGCTGAGTGAGTCTACTCTTGGGGGTGACTCTTAGGTCTAAATTTTAAGTAGACTTGACCTATCCTTTGTGGGGTTAAGTTTCATGTGAACAAACCCCAAGACTAGGGGCACAGCCTATAGCTTTGGTTGTCCACACTGCTTGAGAGAATATCAAGTATTCAACTTAGGGAAGTTGAATTTCTCCCCACTCTCACCATTTCCCGAAGGGGGCTTGCAGATACTTTTCCAGTCACTGATAAACTCATTCTGGGATTCATTGGGGGATCACTCTGGACAAACCAACAAAATCTGATGTGCTACCTGAGATTCTGAGTACTTATGACATTCAATCAAACTATCTACATGAGTTATATTAGAAAATGCTCTAGTCAAAATCTAAATTTTGCAACAAATAAACATTTTTTGCTTTGGTTTCACACATAAGGTGGCATTTTAAAGTATTAATTATCATCTATTTTCAGCACCCTGCAATAATAACATTCCTTTGTTCTTCCTCATACCAAAACATTTTTAAAATTTTTACATTATACATTTCACTACTATTGTACACTCTAGGCATTCCTAGATTATACTATCTCGATCTTTAATATCTATCTTTCTTTCTGATATCATTTATGTCCCCAGCCCTCCTCCCTCTATCATTCTCACATGCAGCTTCATTCAGTGTTTTAACATAATTACATTACATTTAGGTAGTATTGTGCTGTCCATTTCTGAGTTTTTGTATCCAGTCCTGTTGCACAATCTGTATCCCTTCAGCTCCAATTACCCCTTATCTTACCCTATTTCTGTGTCCTGATGGTCTCCGTTACGAACGACATATTCCAAGTTTATTCACTAATGTCAGTTCATATCAGTGAGACCATACAGTATTTGTCCTTTAGTTTTTGGCTGGACTCACTCAGCATAACATTTTCTAGGTCCATCCATGTTGTTACATACTTCATAAGTTTATTCTGTCTTAGAGCTGCATAATATTCCACTGTATGTATATACCACAGTTGGTTTAGCCACTCATCTGTTGATGGACATTTTGGCTGTTTCCATCTCCTTGCAATTGTAAATAATGCTGCAATAAACATTGGTGCGCAAATGTCCGTTTATGTCTTTGCCCTTAAGTCCTCTGAGTAGATACCTAGCAATGGTACTGCTGGGTCATATGGCAATTCTATTTTCATCTTTCTGAGAAACCGCCAAACTGCCTTCCACAGTGGTTGCACCATTTGACATTCCCACCAACAGTGAATAAGTGTGCCTATTTCTCCGCATCCTCTCCAGCACTTGTCATTTTCTGTTTTGTTGATAATGGCCATTCTGGTGGGTATGAGATGATATCTCCTTGTGGTTTTGATTGGCATTTCTCTAATGGCCAGGGACATTGAGCATCTCATGTGCCTTTTGGCCATTAGTATTTCCTCTTCTGAGAAATATCTGTTCAAGCATTTTTCCCATTGTGATTGGATAGGCTGTCTTTTTGTTGTTGAGTTGAACAATCTCTTTATAAATTCTGGATACCAGACCTTTATCTGACATGTCAATTTCAAATATTGTCTCCCATTGTGTAGGCTGTCTTTTTACATCTACATTGTTGTATTTATTAGCATAAAGTTGTCCATAGTATTCTGTTATTACCTCCTTTATTTCTGTGGGGTCAGTGGTTATGTCTCCTCTTCCATTTCTGATCTGATTTATTTGCATCCTTTCTCTTCTTTTTGTCAATCTTGTTAAGGGCCCATCAATCTTATTGATTTTCTCATTGAACCAACTCTGGTCTTATTGATTTTCTCTATTGTTTTTGTGTTCTCAATTTCATTTATTTCTGCTCTAATCTTTGTTATTTCTTTCCTTTTCCTTGCTTTGGGTTTGGTTTGCTGTTCTTTCTCCAGTTTTTCCAAGTGGACAGTTAATTCCCGAATTTTTGCCCTTCCTTCTTTTTTGATATAGGCATTCAGGGCAATAAATTTCCCTCTTAGCACTTCCTTTGCTGCGTCCGATAAGTTTTGATATGTTGTGTTTTCATTTTCATTCACCTCGAGATACTTACTAATTTCTCTTGTAATTTCTTCCTTGACCCACTGGTTGTTTAAGAGTGTGTTGTTGGGCTTCCACATATTTGTGAATTTTCTGGCACTCTGCCTATTATTAATTTCCAACTTCATTCCTTTATGATCTGAGAAAGTGTTGTGTATGATTTCAATCTTTTTAAATTTGTTGAGACTTGCTTTGTGACCCAGCATATGGTCTATCTTTGAGAATGATCCATGAGCACTTGATAAAAAGGTGTATCCTGCTGTTGTGGGGTGTAATGTCCTATGCCTGTGAAGTCTAGCTCATTCATTGTAATATTCAAATTCTCTGTTTCTTTATTGATCCTCTGTCTATATGTTCTGTCCATTGATGAGAGTGGCGAATTGAAGTCTCCAACTATTATAGCAGATGCGTCTATTTCCCTTTGAAATATTTGCAGTGTTTGCCTCATGTATTTTGGGGCATTCTGGTTCGGTGCATAAATATTTATGATTGTTATGTCTTCTTGTTTAATTGTTCCTTTTATTAGTAGATAGTATCCTTCTTTGTTTCTTTTAAATGTTTTACATTTGAAGTCTAATTTGTTGGATATTAGATTAGCTACTCCTGCTCTTTTCTGGTTGTTATTTGCATGAAATATCTTTTCCTAACCTTTCCCTTTCAACCTATGTTTATCTTTGGGTCTAAGATGTGTTTCCTGTAGACAGCATATAGAAGGATCCTGTTTTTCAATCAATTCTGCCAGTCTATGTCTTTTGATTGGGGAGTTCAGTCCATTAACATTTAGGGTTATTACTGTTTGGGTAGTGCTTTCCTCTACCATTTTGCCTTTTGTATTATATATATCATATCCAATTTTCCTTCTTTCTGCACTCTTTTCCACACACCTCTCTTCTGTCTTTTCATATCTGTCTCTAGTGCTGCCTTTAGTATTTCTTGCAGAGCTGGTCTCTTGGTCACAAATTCTCTCAGTGACTTTTTGTCTGAAAATGTTTTATTTCTCCCTCATTTTTGAAGGACAATTTTGCTGGATATAGAATTCTTGGTTGGCAGTTTTTCTCTTTTAGTAATTTAAATATATCATCCCACTGTCTTCTCGCGTCCATGGTTTCTGCTTGAAATCTACACATAGTCTTATTGGGTTTCCCTTGTATGTGATGGATTGCTTTTCTCTTGCTGCTTTCAAGATTCTCTCTTTCTCTTTGACCTCTGACATTCTGACTAGTAAATGTCTTGGAGAATGTCTATTTGGATCTATTCTCTTTGGGGTGCGCTGCACTTCTTGGATCTGTAATTTTAGGTCTTTCATAAGAGTTGGGAAATTTTCAGTGATAATTTCTTCCATTAGTTTTTCTCCTCCTTTTCCCTTCTCTTCTCCTCCGGGATACCCACAACACGTATATTTGTACGCTTCATATTATCATTCAATTCCCTGAGTCCCTGCTCATATTTTTCCATTCTTTTCCCTATAGTTTCTGTTTGTTTTTAGATTTCAGATGTTCCATCCTCCAGTTCACTAATCCTAACCTGTCTCTTGAAATCTACCATTGTAGGTTTCCATTGTTTTTTTCATGTCTTCTACTGTATCTTTCATTCCCATAAATCCTGTGATTTGTTTTTTCAGACTTTCCATTTCTTCTTTTTGTTCATTGCTTGCCTTCTTCATGTCCTCCCTCAATTCATTTCTTTGGTTGTTGATGAGGTTTTCCATTTCTGTTCGTATATTCTGAATTAGTTGTTTCAGCTCCTGTATCTCATTTGAACTATTGGTTTGTTCCTTTGACTGGGCCATATCTTCAATTTTCCTGGTGTGATTTGTTATTTTTTGCTGGCGTCTGGACATTTAATTACCTTAATTAGTTTATTCTGGAGATTGCTTTCACTTATCTTACCTAGGGTGTTCTTGCTAGATGAGTTTGTTGTCTATCTGTTCTTTGACCTTCAGTTCAGATTTTTCTGGGCCTCTAGCTTAAGTTTTGTTTAAGAGAAGGTAATTTTTCAGTTCTTGTTTTCTTATTTCTTGTGTTGCTTGTAAGGTGCCTTTTCCCTCCCCACCCTTAGGAGTGTCTACATAGGTATTACAGACTCCAGCCGAGTTTTCCCAGACTAAACTGTTCTCATAGCAGGGGGAAGGAGTCACCTGCATCAGTTTTCCCTGAGGGTGAGACCCAGCAGGTTGAAAGACTTTGCTGTGAAGTCTCTGGGCTCTGTTTTTCTTATCCTGCCCAGTATTTGGCGCTTCTCTGTCTGTGGGTTCCACCAGCAAAAGATGTTGTGGCTTCTTTAACTTTGGAAGGCTCTCCCTGCTGGGGGCGTGGTGGAGACAGAGGAGAGGTTGTAGGCTGGTTTTATTGGCTTCAAATTGCCAAGCCCTGGGGTCTGAATTCCTTGAGAGAGGGATTCCACCTCAGTTGGGCTTCACCCCTCCCCTAGGGAAGGCACACGTGGGAGATAGCCCTAAAAGCAGTCTGTTTCTGTCTATTCCTGGGGCAATTGCAGCCCGAGTAGTCCCACCGCTGAATCCAGAGGCAGCCAAGCCTCCGTAGAAACAGCCACAGAAACCTGCTTTGTCCCCTTTCCTCTTTTTCAGTTAGCCCAATAAGCGACCTCCACCTTGACCAGTTTCGCCTGAGCTGGGGGCCTATTTTTAGTAGTTAGAATTTGTTTATTAATGCCACAATTGGTGTTTGGTTGGACTCATTCCCTGCTACTGTTAGAGTGTCTTTCCTTTACCTCCTGGAAGCCGCCTGTGGGGGAGGGGCGCTGGGCGCCGGCCGCCACAGCTTGGGGAACTCATGTTCCGGAGACTCGCAGCCGGTCCAGCTGGTCCAGACTGGGGTACACTGTGTGTCCAGTCACTATCGTGGCTCCAGGAGCTGTTCTGTACTATTTCTGGTTATTTAGTAGTTGTTCTGGAGCACGAACTAAAAGGCACACATTGCTAAGCCGCCATCTTGGCCCCTCCCTTGTACTGTGCTCGGAAACTTGTATTATTTAACTACACAATTATAAATGAAACTCATGCATAACAGAATATTACAGAGATGCCTGCCTGTAGTTCATATCTATATCTAGAACAGTGACCTTATAGACATACCTGTCTATAAGTCAGGTATAAGTCAGTTATTTCTGAGAAATAAACTCAGGAAAAAATACGTCAAAATGTTCATTACGATTATCTCTGGACATGGGATTATAGCTCTTTTCTCTTTTCTTCCTTGGGCTTTTCTGTACATTTCCATTTTGTTATTCAACAAAGATCCAAATGCAACACTTACATAAAAACAAAAGCAGTAACCATTATTTTAAGAAGATAATATTTTTTTAAACGTGATTTCTTAGGTGTTATCACTTCCTAGAAGAGAAAATTTAACCTTAAACTTATACAAACCACTAGAAAATCTGAACATACATATCTTCTTTATGGTTTTCCTTAGGTAAACACTGATCAGTGATCATAGCAGTCATCTTATCTATGTGGCAGCAAATACTCTGTAGCTATTTTTCTAATTAATTGACTATTACACTTTCTTCTTTCCCAGGGTTCATTAACTCCTGAGGGGTTTTGGATTCTGTAAGTATATTTTAATGTTTAATTTTAAAAAACCACTTCTCATTTTCCTCAATATTTTGCATTATAAACATTATTAAGCAGAAAGTACTTTTCCTCAATAATATAATGCAATGAGTCTAAGAAAGTATCAAAGCAAGAATATGTGTTTGCACATGTCCATGAATATGCAGATGTGTAAGCAATACATGACAAACAAGTAAAACAACATTGAAATGAAAATTTCAACACCCTTAGCTTGGTCTAGGAATATATCATACCGTGTCCAAATATCATGGGATGTATTTTGTCTTTGGATGACCACTTACGTTGAAATTAGAAATCCATGCAGAAATGACAATGTATAAAATAATATGATCATTAAATTGATAATTTATACAATTGCTTTCTGTAACATACCATTCACAAGCTACTTTTGTTTGTGTGTAAGTCTGATTTTGCTTAATGACTAATATCACCAATTTCATTAATGACAAATCAACTGCACACAAAATTGAAACATATTGAGTTGATATTTAGCAATAGAGAACCATAAATCTGCACTGCAGAATGTAAATGTTACCTCAGGCCACTAAAGTCCTATCTTCACTTTTCAAATGAACCCAAGTCATAACACGTACTATAATATAAGCCAAAATACATGACTCAGTAGACATTTAAAGAAAAATTTTTTTTTCAAGGATCAACCTCTAGAAATAACAATTATTTCACATCAACCTCTAGCAATAACAACTGTCTTATTCACTGGATTGCAAACAACGTTGTCTCAATAAAGTATATATATATTACAAATTCTTATCATAAAGTCTGCTATGAATATTGAATATTCTATGGGATGTCTTCAAAAAACACTTCATGGAAAGACATCATTTATGTCTAGGGCACTGTATTAGGTAGGGTTCTCTAGAAAAACAGAATCAGCAGGAGATATCTATAAATACAAAATTTATAAAAGAGTCTCACACAACCGTGAGAATGTAAGAGTCCAGGATCTGTGGGGCAGGCTGTGAGCTGGCAACTCCAACGTACATCCTCAACAAACTCTCAGGACAGGCTGGCTGGCGGAAGAAGGAAGAATGATTGTCTCTTCTGAATTCTACTTAAAAGCCTTCTGATGATTAGATTAAGCATCAAGCATTGCAGAAGACACTCCCCTTAGCTGGCTGCAAATGCAATCAACTGTGGATGCAGCCAACATGGTCATGATTCAAGTCCATGAAATGTCCTCACAGCAACAGAGAGGCCAGCGCTTGCCCAACCAGACAACTGGGCACCACCACCTGGCCAAGTTGACACATAACCTGACCATCACAGGTATAACCCATATTTTGGTTAGCCTGACCTACAGTAAATTCTGCATAACAAAAAAGTGCAAAATTTTAATTACAGGTTAGTTTTGGGAAGGTGTTATATGTTGTACCAAACTCAAAAGAAAAACATAGTACCCAATGATATTTTTCCTTTCCCTTGCTCATTGGTGTTTTCAATTACTGTTTGTCTTTCCTTTCCTCAGAAGTGAGTCCATCCTAATCAAAGGATCTTCTAATCCAGGAAGCATTATTAGTGATGAGTGAGAACTCTTAAAAGAAACAAAAGGCTCAAGCTCTCACACTTTTCCTTTGTAGTCCAAAATAGCTTAGGTTCTAAGGAAAGTTTAATCAGAATAATACTTCAGAGAATCGCTGCTACCAGACCAGGGATCTTGAGTCCTCTCCTGACCCATCCCAGTACTGATGGCAATGACATAGGGAAGGAGAGAGGAACCCTGGTGTTCTAGTTTGCTAGCTGCCAGAATTCAACACACCAGAGATGGATTGGCTTTTAATAAAAGGGGATTTATTTTGTTAGTTCTTCAGTGGAAAAGCAGCTAACTTTCAATGAGGTTCTTTCTTACGTGGGAAGGCACAGGGTGATCTCTGCTGGCCTTCTCCCCAGGCCTCTGGGTTCCAACAACTTTCCCCTGGGTGATTTCTTTCTGTATCTCCGAAGGCCTGGACTGAGCCGCGAGATGAGGGATGCTGAGGTGCTTTGGCTGTGCTACATTGAGCTCTCTCATTTAAGCACCACCCAATTAAATCAAACATTATTCCTTGCAGCAGGCATGCCTCCCAGCTGACTGCAGATGTAATCAACAACAGATGAGGTTCACACACCATTGGCTCATGTCCAACAGATCTAGGTACCTTCACCTGGCCAAGGTGACAACTGAATCTAACTACCACATGTCCAACCCCTGACAACTTGGCAACTACATGCATCACCTTAAACAATATTAAGGGGCAAAAAATTCTCTTCTAGTTGTGGGCCTATGAATCTCAAAACAAGTTATCTGGTGCCAACATGCAAAGGGGGATATTCACAGGATATACGTTTTCATTTCCATAGGGAGAAATTGGAAGGAACACAGATGTAAATCCTGCAGGGCAAATGCCATTGGATTTCAAAGTTTGAAAGTCATTCATCCTTCGGCTTTAGAAAGTGGCAGTCCCACCCTTTCCAAGGGCCTATGCAGTGGCCTGCCTCTTTCCAAATCAACCTCAGGGGACACTGAGGAGACCACCTTTTTCTTGGCTCCACCCTCTCCAAGTATGAGGGCCACACCTGGACTCTCTGCCATTTCTGGGGCACATGCTCAACCCCTCCATTTAGTGGCAGCCAGACTCTCCCCAGTCCCCAAGGAGCATCCTATAACTTTTGAAAGGCCTGAGGCAGCACAATTTTTCAACTTCAATGAGATGGGAGACTCATTCTCTGCCCTAAGGGCAAACTCACCCTCTCCATGTATAAGGGTAGGTCCACTCTTCTGGCTGAGGTTTCTTGGCTTCAGACCCGAGCTTCCATGGTTCTCACTCTGCAAATTCCAACTTGTCCCTTTTGTGCTCCACTTTGTCCAGATTGGCAGTGGTCATGCTTACACCAAAATTCTCTTCAAGCACTCCAGGATTTCTCCATCATTCTCTTCTCAGCTCCTCCAAAATCTCCCCCTTATCCATCAAAAAAACTGATCCAACATGACTGGTATTTGCAAACTGCAGCAGCACCCCCCTCTCCAGTACCAAATCTGTTATAATTTGCTAGTTGCCAGAATGTAACACACCAGAGACAGATTGGCTTTGAATAAAAGGGGATTTATTTCATTAGTTCTTCAGAGGAAAGGCA
Source organism: Tamandua tetradactyla (assembly GCF_023851605.1). Lineage (NCBI taxonomy): Eukaryota > Metazoa > Chordata > Mammalia > Pilosa > Myrmecophagidae > Tamandua > Tamandua tetradactyla. The sequence continues at coordinate 45,703,100 of NC_135341.1, read as the reverse complement.
GCTAACTTTCAACTGACGTTCTTTCTTATGTGAGACAGCTCAGGGTGATCTCTGCTGGTCTTCTCCCCAGACCTTTGGGTTCCAACTTTCCCCGGGGTGATTTCTTTCTGCATCTCCAAAGGCCTGGGCTGAGCTGTGAGTGCTGAGATGAGGGATGCCGAGTTGCTTTGGCTATGCTACGTTGAGCTCTCTCATTTAAGCATCAGCCAATTAAATCAACCATCATTCATTGCAGCAGGCATGCCTCCTACCCGTTGCAGACGTAATCAGCAACTGATGAGGTTCACACGCCATTGAGTCGTGTCCACAGCAATAAATCTAGGCACCTTCACCTGGCCAAGTTGACAACTAAATCTAACTACCATACCTGGCAATCTAATATTTTTGCCCCCATCCATAGAAATTGGTACATGTAAGAGGAGGGATTTCAAAGCCTCTCCTTTTTATACTGTTATGTATTCAGGTTTAACAGAAAGGATAGCTGTAAAAACTAGAAAAAGGAATGTGGAAACTGACTCATTATCCTCATTTCTACATTTAAAACTCATAATTATCATACATTTACTCTGTCAGCAGTGCTGCATTCACTATGCTCACTCAATAATCTCATATATCCCATGCAGTGACCTGTAAAGTTGTGTTATAATGGTGTATAAAAGTAATGCATACAGGACAGTGCAACAGTGGCTCAGCAGCAGAATTCTCACCTACTAAGCTGGAGACCAGGGTTCAATTCCCGGTGCCTGCCCGTGCAAAAAATAATAAATTAATGCATACGACCCATTAAGATTCTGTGCACAATTCTTTATAATAAAGCCCTTATCTTTAACTCTGTGGAACTCAAAACATAAAAGAGAAGGTCTTTGCTTTTCTACAAGATTTTGGTTAAAATGTGTAAAAGTAGTAAAACATTCGAGAAAAGAATGAAGAAATTAAATGAAAAACAAAATTAAATAGTGCTCTTTCTCCCCCGGACCGCCGCGCGGCGCACGCGCCCCGCAGCAGCCGAGCCGCCCGACCTCCCTACCCCCTCTCTTTCTCCCCCGGACCGCCGCGCGGCGCACGCGCCCCGCAGCAGCCGAGCCGCCCGACCTCCCTACCCCCTCTCTTTCTCCCCCGGACTGCCGCGCGGCGCACGCGCCCCGCAGCAGCCGAGCCGCCCGACCTCCCTACCCCCCTCCTCCCCCTCCTGCTCCGGCTGCTCCCCAACCAACACGGTGCCCTCTTCCCCCGCCTTCACCGTGCTCCTCCGCTACCAGCCTCGACAGCCTTGCCGCCCTCACCTTTCCTCCTCCAGAACAACTACTGGGGGAGTGGAGATAATACAGAGCAGCTCCCGGAGCCACGAGGGAGATCAAAGGGACAGCGTACCCCATCCTGGAACGGCTGACTATCTGGGAGAACCAGCTCCGGTGAGATCACCAAGGGGCACGGGCTTTCCTGGGTGGGACAGCAAGCGACCGGAGTCCCTCCCTTCCACCTTCCCAGGCCAGCTGGTAGAATTGGACAGGCGGTCCCCTTAGGCCGCGGCGGCTGATGCCCCCACCACACGAGGCCCCCCGGAACAACTGAGATAGTTGGGTCGGAAATCCCCAGACTGTGGAGAACAGTGACCGGGGGATCCCTTCCAAACACGTGACTCCCCCGTCGGCTGGGAGCAGTGCACTCTCCCGGGCTGCGACAGCTGGCGCCCTCCCGCCACGCTTGGTGCCCCGGGCCGACTAGCTAATTTGGCCGGACGCTCTCCTGTGCTGCGACAGCCGGCGACCCTCCCCGCGTTTGGAACCCCGGGCCGGCTGGCATTCTTCCAAGACACTTCGGTTGCCGAACCTCCCCTACGGCGAGAGTTTTCCAGAGTTGAGGGACCCACAGCAACTTTCGCTGGTGGAACCCACAGACAGGCGTGGGCCACGTGCGCCACCTACTGGGCAGGATAGGAAGAACAGAACCCAGAGACTGCGCAGAAAAATCTTTCAACCTGTGGGGTCGAACATCCGGGGAAATCTGACTAAATGCCCAGACGCCAGCAGAAGATAACGGATCACGCTCAGAAAATTGAACATATGGCCCAGTCAAACGAAGAAACCAATAGTTCAAATGAGATACAGGAGCTGAAACAACTAATGCTGAATATACGAACAGAAATGGAAAACCTCTTCAAAAACGAAATTGATAAATTGAGGGAGGACATGAAGAAGACATGGGCTGAACATAAAGAAGAAATAGAAAAACTGAAAAAACAAATCACAGAACTTATGGAAGTGAAAGATAAAGTAGAAAAGATGGAAAAAACAATGGATACCTACAATGACAGATTTAAAGAAACAGAAGATAGAATTAGTGATTTGGAGGATGAAACATCTGAACTCCAAAAAGAAACAGAAACTATCCGGAAAAGAATGGAAAAATTTGAACAAGGTATCAGGGAACTCAAGGACAATGTGAACCGTACAAATATACGTGTAGTGGGTATCCCAGAAGGAGAAGAGAAGGGAAAAGGAGGAGAAAAACTAATGGAAGAAATTATCACTGAAAATTTCCCAACTCTTATGAAAGACCTAAAATTACAGATCCAAGAAGTGCAGCGCACCCCAAAGAGATTAGACACAAATAGGCGTTCCCCAAGACACTTACTAGTTAGAATGTCAGAGGTCAAAGAGAAAGAGAGGATCTTGAAGGCAGCGAGAGAAAAACAATCCGTCACATACAAGGGAAACCCAATAAGACTATGTGTAGATTTCTCAGCAGAAACCATGGAAGCTAGAAGACAGTGGGATGATATATTTAAGTTACTAAAAGAGAAAAACTGCCAGCCAAGACTCCTATATCCAGCAAAATTGTCCTTCAAAAATGAGGGAGAATTTAAAACATTCTCAGACAAAAAGTCACTAAGAGAATTTGTGATCAAGAGACCAGCTTTGCAAGAAATACTAAAGGAAGCACTAGAGTCAGATACAAAAAGACAGAAGAGAGAGACATGGAGAAAAGTGTAGAAAGAAGGAAAGACAGATATGATATATATAATACAAAAGGCAAAATGGTAGAGGAAAATATTATCCAAACAGTAATAACTCTAAATGTCAATGGACTGAATTCCCCAATTAAAAGACATAGACTGGCAGAATGGATTAAAAAGCAGGATCCTTCTATATGCTGTCTACAGGAAACACATCTTAGACCCAAAGATAAATATAGGTTGAAAGTGAAAGGTTGGGAAAAGATATTTCATGCAAACAACAACCAGAAAAGAGCAGGAGTGGCTATACTAATATCCAACAAATTAGACTTCAAATGTAAAACAGTTAAAAGAGACAAAGAAGGACACTATATACTAATAAAAGGAACAATTAAACAAGAAGACATAACAATCATAAATATTTACGCACCGAACCAGAATGCCCCGAAATACGTGAGGAATACACTGCAAACACTGAAAAGGGAAATAGACACATATACCATAATAGTTGGAGACTTCAATTCACCACTCTCATCAATGGACAGAACATCTACACAGAGGATCAATAAAGAAATAGAGAACCTGAATATTACTATAAATGAACTTGACTTAACAGACATTTATAGGACATTACATCCCACAACAGCAGGATACACCTTTTTTTCAAGTGCTCATGGATCATTCTCAAAGATAGACCATATGCTGGGTCACAAAGCAAGTCTTAACAAATTTAAAAAGATTGAAATCATACACAACACTTTCTCGGATCATAAAGGAATGAAGTTGGAAATCAATAATAGGCGGAATGCCAGAAAATTCATAAATACATGGAGGCTCAACAACACACTCTTAAACAACAAGTGGGTCAAAGAAGAAATTGCAAGAGAAATTAGTAAATACCTAGAGGCAAATGAAAATGAAGACACAACATATCAAAACTTATGGGACGCAGCAAAGGCAGTGCTAAGAGGGAAATTTATTGCCCTAAATGCCTTTATCAGAAAAGAAGAAAAGGCAAAAATGCAGGAATTAACTGTCCACTTGGAAGAACTGGAGAAAGAACAGCAAACTAATCCCAAAGCAAGCAAAAGGAAAGAAATAACAAAGATTAGAGCAGAAATAAATGAAATTGAAAACATGAAAACAATAGAGAAAATCAATAAGACCAGAAGTTGGTTCTATGAGAAAATCAACAAGATTGATGGGCCCTTAGCAAGATTGACAAAAAGAAGAAGAGAGAGGATGCAAATAAATAAGATTAGAAATGAAAGAGGAGACATAACTACTGACCTCACAGAAATAAAGGAGGTAATAACAGGATACTATGAACAACTTTACGCTAATAAATACAACAATTTAGAAGAAATGGACAGGTTCCTGGAAAGACAGGAACAACCAACTTTGACTCAAGAAGAAATAGACGACCTCAACAAACCAATCACAAGTAAAGAGATTGAATTAGTTATTCAAAACCTCCCTAAAAAGAAAAGTCCAGGACCAGACGGCTTCACATGTGAATTCTATCAAACATTCCAGAAAGAATTAGTACCTACTCTCCTCAAACTCTTCAACATAATCGAAGTGGAGGGAAAACTACCTAATTCATTCTATGAAGCCAACATCACCCTCATACCAAAACCAGGCAAAGATATTACAAAAAAAGAAAACTACAGACCAATCTCTCTAATGAATACAGATGCAAGAATCCTCAATAAAATTCTAGCAAATCGTATCCAACAACACATTAAAAGAATTATACATCATGACCAAGTAGGATTCATCCCAGGTATGCAAGGATGGTTCAACATAAGAAAATCAATTAATGTAATACACCATATCAACAAATCAAAGCAGAAAAATCACATGATCATCTCAATTGATGCAGAGAAGGCATTTGACAAGATTCAACATCCTTTCCTGCTGAAAACACTTCAAAAGATAGGAATACAAGGGAACTTCCTTAAAATGATAGAGGGAATATATGAAAAACCCACAGCTAATATCATCCTCAATGGGGAAAAATTGAAAACTTTCCCCCTAAGATCAGGAACAAGACAAGGATGTCCACTATCACCACTATTATTCAACATTGTGTTGGAAGTTCTAGCCAGAGCAATTAGGCAAGAAAAAGAAATACAAGGCATCAAAATTGGAAAGGAAGAAGTAAAACTATCACTGTTTGCAGACGATATGATACTATATGTAGAAAACCCAGAAAAATCCACAACAAAATTACTAGAGCTAATAAATGAGTACAGCAAAGTAGCAGGCTACAAGATCAACATTCAAAAATCTGTAGCTTTTCTATACACTAGTAATGAACAAGCTGAGGTAGAAATCAAGAAACGAATCCCATTTACAATCGCAACTAAAAGAATAAAATACCTAGGAATAAATTTAACCAAAGAGACAAAAAACCTATATAAAGAAAACTACAAAAAACTGTTAAAAGAAATCACAGAAGACCTAAATAGATGGAAGGGCGTACCGTGTTCATGGATTGGAAGACTAAATATAGTTAAGATGTCAATCCTACCTAAATTGATTTACAGATTCAATGCAATACCAATCAAAATCCCAACAACATATTTTTCAGAAATAGAAAAACCAATAAGCAAATTTATCTGGAAGGGCAGGGTACCCTGAATTGCTAAAAACATCTTGAGGAAAAAAAACGAAGCTGGAGGTCTCGCGCTGCCTGACTTTAAGGCATATTATGAAGCCATAGTGGTCAAAACAGCATGGTATTGGCATAAAGATAGATATATCGACCAATGGAATCGAATAGAGTGCTCAGATATAGACCCTCTCATCTATGGACATTTGATCTTTGATAAGGCAGTCAAGCCAACTCACCTGGGACAGAACAGTCTCTTCAATAAATGGTGCCTAGAGAACTGGATATCCATATGCAAAAGAATGAAAGAAGACCCATCTCTCACACCCTATACAAAAGTTAACTCAAAATGGATCAAAGATCTAAACATTAGGTCTAAGACCATAAAACAGTTAGAGGAAAATGTTGGGAGATATCTTATGGATCTTACAACTGGAGGTGGTTTTATGGACCTTAAACCTAAAGCAAGAACACTGAAGAAGGAAATAAATAAATGGGAGCTTCTCAAAATTAAACACTTTTGTGCATCACAGAACTTCATCAAGAAAGTAGAAAGACAGCCTACACAATGGGAGACAATATTTGGAAATGACATATCAGATAAGGGTCTAGTATCCAGAATTTATAAAGAGATTATTCAACTCAACAACAAAAAGACAGCCAACCCAATCACAAAATGGGAAAAAGACTTAAACAGACACCTACCAGAAGAAGAAATACGGATGGCCAAGAGGCACATGAAGAGATGCTCAATGTCCCTGGCCATTAGAGAAATGCAAATCAAAACCACAATGAGATATCATCTCACACCCACCAGAATGGCCATTATCAACAAAACAGAAAATGACAAGTGCTGGAGAGGATGCGGAGAAAGAGGCACACTTATTCACTGTTGGTGGGAATGTCAAAGGTTGCAACCACTGTGGAAGACAGTTTGGCGGTTCCTCAAAAAGCTGAATATAGAATTGCCATACGACCCAGCAATACCATTGCTAGGTATCTACTCAAAGGACTTAAGGGCAAAGACACAAATGGACATTTGCACACCAATGTTTATAGCAGCGTTATTTACAATTGCAAAGAGATGGAAACAGCCAAAATCTCCATCAACAGAAGAGTGGCTAAGCAAACTGTGGTATATACATACGATGGAATATTATGCAGCTTTAAGACAAGATAAACTTGTGAACCATGTAATAACATGGATGGACCTAGAGAATATTATGCTGAGTGAATCCAGCCAAAAACTAAAGGACAAATACTGTATGGTCCCACTGTTGTGAACGGACATTCGAGAATAAACTTGAAATATGTCATTGGTAACAGAGTTCAGCAGGAGTTAGAAACAGGGTAAGACAATGGGTAATTGAAGCTGAAGGGATACAGATTGTGCAACAGGACTAGATACAAAAACTCAAAAATGGACAGCACAATAATACCTAATTGTAAAGTAATCATGTTAAAATACTGAATGAAGCTGCATCTGAGCTATAGGGTTTTTTTTTGTTTTTGTTTGCTTGTTGGTTTGTTTGTTGTTGTTGTTTTTTACTATTACTACTACTTTTATTTCTTTTCTTTATATTAACATTTTATAGCTTTTTCTGTTGTGTTGCTAGTTCCTCTAAACTGATGCAAATGTACTAAGAAACAATGATCATGCATCTATGTGATGATGTTAAGAATTACTGAGTGCATATGTAGAATGGTATGATTTCTAAATGTTGTGTTAATTTCTTTTTTTTCTTTCCGTTAATAAAAAAAAAAAAAAAAAAAAAAAAAAAAAAATTAAATAGTGTATTTGTATTTCCCCTAGAATAGAGATTTAATCTATTAAGCAGGTGAGAAAGTTTGGAAAATGACCTAAATAGTTATATGTATTTACATCATGTTAAAGTGGCTTTTTCTCAACAGTGGGAATAAATGGATTCTTTAAAAAACAGTGGCAAGATGAGTGCTTAACACTAACAGATGCACTAGACTGTAATGGCTAACAGTGCAGAGTTACAGGCAAGATGGTCTAATTTGTACCAGCTCTGTGACCTCGGGCAAATTACTTAACCTCTCTGTACCTCTGTACTCTTAATCTGTAAAACGGGGGGGGGGGGGGGGGGGGGGAATACTACCTGCCACATAAGGTTGTCAAGACTATTAAAAGTGAATATGTACAAAGCACTTAGAATAGTGCCTAGTATATAATAAACACAAGAGGTTTTGAACCCTAAGTGTTCATTAAATAAATTAAATGTTTGGAGAAAAACATACTTGTATTTTTATTTCAAGGCACAGTCCAAAGCAAATTTAAAGTACATCCAAGAGTTCAATGTTAGAAAATAAAACCACTTTAGAACAAGGGAGGTAAATGTTTTTCATGTTAGGAGTTTAAATCCTAACACCAAAAACTAAAATTTTATTGTATATAGATGTGATTCAGAATTATTAAAAATGTTTCTCTAAAATCAACAAGAACACAACTAAAAAACTAAGAAAATATTGGAGTTATATATAATACGATTTAATATAATATGTAAAGAATTCATATAAACCCCTTAGAAAAAGACAAATACATGCATGGAAAAAAAGGCACAGATCAGGAATAGGTATGCCACAGGAGAATAAATAAAATTTCTAGCAAACGTGTAGAAAACATTATTGGTATTCAGAAAACTGTAAATGGAAATGACATGAAGATTTTCTGCCCATAAAATATAGAACGATTTCTATATTATGTATGTGTATAGATTTATAACAAATCTTACCACGTATATAGGAAATAGGCTATTTCATACACTATTCAAAGACATTTAATTGAATTTTTTTGTTTTTGGAGCCTGTTCTAGTTTGCTAGCTGCCAGAATGCAACATACCAGAGATGCATTGGCTTTGAATAAAAGGGGATTTATTTTGTTAGTTCTCTGGAGGAAAGGCAGCTAACTTTCCACTGAGGTTCTCACTTATGTGGGAAGGCACAGGATGGTCTCTGCTGGCCTTCTCTCCAGGCCTCTAGGTTCCAACAACTTTCCCCTGGGTGATTTCTTTCTGCATCTCCAAAGGCCTGGGATGAGCTGTGAGTGCTGAAATGAGGAATGCTGAGCTGCTTTGGCTGTGCTATACTGAGCTCTCTCATTTAAGCACCAGCCAATTAACTCAAACATCATTCACTGCAGCAGGCACGCCCCCTAGCCGACTGCAGATGTAATCAGTAACAGATGAGATTCACGTACATTGGCTCATATCCACAGCAAGAGAACTAGGTGCCTTCACTTGGCCAAGTTGACAACTGAATCTAACTACCACAGAGGCCATTTCATAAAAGGTATTATATTAAATATTCTTTAAAAAATGAGCATAAAACTTTCCCCCGAAGATCAGGAACAAGACAAGGATGTCTACTATCACCCACTGTTATTCAACACTGTGTTGGAAGTTCTAGCCAGAGCAATTAGACAAGAAAAAGAAATAAAAAGGCATCAACATTGGAACGGAAGAAGTAAAACTCTCACTGTTTGCAGATGATATGATACTATATGTCAAAAACCCCGAAAAATCCACAGCAAAACTGCTAGAGCTAATAAATGAGTACAGTAAAGTGGTAGGTACAAGATCAACACTCAAAAATCTGTTTTGTTTCTATATACTAGCAATGAACAATCTGAGAGGGAAAACAAGAAAAAAATTCCATTTACAATTGCAACCAAAAGAATAAAATATTTAGGAATAAATTTAACTAAAGAGACAAAAGACCTATACAAAGAAAACCATAAGAAAATGTCAAAAGAAATCACAGAAGACCTAAATAGATGGAAGGGCATACCGTGTTCATGGATTGGAAGACTAAATATAGTTAAGATGCCAATTCTACCTAAATTGATTTACAGATTCAATGCAATACCAATTAAAATCCCCAAAACTTACTTTTCAGAAATAAAAAAACCAATAACCAAATTTATCTGGAAGGACAGGGTGCTCTGAATAGCTAAAAACATCCTGAGAAAGAAAAATGAAGTCAGAGGTCTCATGCTACCTGACTTTAAGATGTATTATGAAGCTACAGTGGTCAGAACAGCATGGTACTGGCATAAAGATAGATATACTGACCAATGGAATCGAATAGAGTGTTCAGATAGAGACCCTCTCATCTATGGACAATTGATCTTTGATAAGGCAGTCAAGCCAACTGATCTGGGACAGAATAGTCTCTTCAGTAATGGTGCCTAGAGAACTGGATATCTACATGCAAAAGAATTAAAGAGGATCCATATCTCACACCCTATCCAAAAATTAACTCAAAATGGATCAAAGACCTAAACATTAGATCTAAGACCATAAAACTGTTAGAAGAAAATGTAGGGAAATATCTTATCAATCTTATAATAGAAGGCAGTCTCCTAGACCTTACACCCAAAGCCCGAGCATTGAAGAAAGAAAGAAAGAAATGGGAACTACTCAAAATTAAATACTTTTGTGCATCAAAGATCTTCGTCAAGAAAGTAAAAAAAACAGCCTACACAATGGGAGATGATATTTGGAAATGATATATCAGACAAAGGTCTAGTATCCAGAATATATAAAGAGATTGTTCAACTCAACAACAAAACGACAGACAACCCAATTACAAAATGGGAAACAGACTTGGACAGACACTTCTCAGAAGAGGAAATACAAATGGCCAAAAGGCACATGAAAAGATGCTCAACTTTCCTGGCTATTAGGGAAATGCAAATCAAAACCCACAGTGAAATATCATCTCACACCCACCAGAATGGCCATTATCAATAAAACAGAAAATGAAAAGCGCTGGAGAGGTTGTGGAGAAAGAGACAAACTTATCCACTGTGGGTGGGAATGTGAAATGGTACAACCGCTGAGGAAGGCAATGTGGCAGTTTCTCAGGAAGCTAAGTACAGAACTGCCATACAACCCGGCAATACCATTGCTAGGTAACTACTCAGAGGAAATGAGGGCAAGGACACAACGGACATTTGCACACCAAGGTTTATAGCAGCATTATTTACAATTGCAAAGAGATGGAAACAGCCAAAATGTTCATCAACAGACAAGTGGCTAAACAAGCTGTGGTATATACATATGATGGAATATTATGCAGCTGTAAGACAAAATAAAGTTATGAAGCATGTAACAACATGGATGGACCTTAAGGACATTATGGTGAGTGAGATTAGCCAGAAACAAAAGGACAAATACTGTATGGTCTCACTGATATGAACTGACATTAGCAAATGAACTTGGAGAATTTCAGGTAGTAACAGAGACCATCAGGAGATAGAAATAGGGTAGATATTGGGTAATTGGAGCTGAAGGGATACAGAATGTATGACAGGACTGATTGCAAAAATTCAGCAATGGATAGCACAATACTACCTCACTGTAATACAGTAATGTTGGAACACTGAATGAAGCTGAATGTGAGAATGATAAGAGAGAGGAGGCCTGGGGACACAAATGAAATCAGAAGGAAAGAGAAAACTAAAGACTGAGATGGTATAATCTAGGAATGCCAAGAGTGCATAATAATGGTGACTAAATGTGCAAATTTAAATAAGTTTCTGCATGAGGAAGAACAAAGGAATGTCAATAATGCAGGGTGTTGAAAATAGATGGTAATTAATATTTTAAAACTAACATGTGTGAGACTAAAGCAAAAAATGTTTGCTACAAAATTTATATTTTGACTAGTGCATTTCGTAATGTAACCTATGTGGACAGCTTAATCGAACACCATAATACTTGGAACCTTGAGTAGGGCATGAGATTTTGTAGCTTTGTCCAGAGTGATGCCCTGATGAATTCCAGAGTCATTTGAACAATGAATAAAAAAGTACTTGCAAAGTCCCCTTATGGGAATAGTGAGGGGGGGGGGGGGGAATTCAACTTCCCCAAGTGGAGAATCTTGATATTCTCACAAGCAGTGGGGATAACCAAAGCAATAGACCGAGCCTCCAATCTTGGGGTTTGTTCATATGAAACTTAACCCCACAAAGGATAGGCTAAGCCTGCTTAAAATTAGGCCTAGAGGTCACCCCCAGGGAACCTCTTTTGTTGATCAGATGTGGCCTCTCTCAGGCAACACAAGCAAACTCACTGTCCTCCCCCCTTCTCTACGTGGGACATGACTCCCAGGGATGTGGACTTTCCTGTCAATGTGGGACAGAAATCCCAAAGTGAGCTGGGACTCAGCATCAAGGGATTGAGAAAACCTTCTCGACCAAAAGGGGGAAGAGTGAAATGAGACAAAATAAAGTGTCAATGGCTGAGAGAGATTCCAGAGTCTAGAGGTTATCCTGGAGGTTATTCTTACGCATTAAATAGATATCACCTATTTAGTTAAGGGGTAATCGAGAGGCTGGAGGGAACTGCCTGAAAATGTAGAGCTGTGCTCCAGTAGCCGTGTTTCTCAAAGATGATTGTATAATGATATAGTTTTCGCAATGTGACTGTGTGATCGTGAAAACCTTGTGTCTGATGCTCCTTTTATCTGCGTTTTTGATAGAAGAGTAAAACATATGGATTAAAAATAAATGAATATTAGGGGGAACAAATGTTAAAATAAATTTTGTGGATTGAAATGCTAGTAATCAATGAAAGGGAGGGGTAAGGGGTATGGTATATATAAATTTTTTTCTGCTTTCTTTTTATTTCTTTTTCTGAATTGATGCAAATGTTCTAAGAAATGCTCATGATGATGAATATACAACTATGTGATGATAGTATGAGTTATTGATTATATAACAAAAATGGAATGAGCATATGAAAAAAAAGCCATTATAATAAAAACTAAGCATCTAGTTCTAAACAATTTCTATTTCTTCAATTTATCTTCATTTATACGCATTCCTATATAATGTTACATGAAGTGTCCATATATAATATTATTTTTAGCTTTTTTCAGTTAAATATCTTTTATGTCAGTATCAGCCAACTCAATGAATATGGACAGCATTCACTTTCCCATTCTTTAAAATAAAGAGAATATCATCTAAATGAAAACGAACATAGTGGGTACAAGTATAGTTTGGTGGTAGGATTTTCACTGCTGTGTAGGAGATCCGGGTTCGATTCCCAGCCCATGCACTTCCCAAACAAACAAGCAAACAAACAGATGAAAAACCAACCAAACAAAAATTCAACAAATGGTGCGGCAATAAGGAGATACTCACATGGAAAAAGAATAAATGTGACCCCGCCATTCAGCGTACCAAAAAAAAAAATGAACATACCACCAAAACCCAGAAATCCTACCTTTAGAAATTTCTCCCATAAAGTAACAATATGTATAAAGACATAATCATAAAGATTTTTTTAGTCATACTGTTGTTTACAATAATCAAATTCATTCATTTGTTCAACAAAGAATATTTATGAGCATCTAAGTGTTGGTATAGAGATTAGGTCTGGGGAATCTTATAGTGAAAAAGACAGGCCTACGTAATGTTTTCACAGAGTTTACAAATGAGCAGAAATGAGCAAGTGTCAAATAATCACTTAAAAACAATGAAGTAGAATTACTTTTATCTAAAGGGTAAAGATATTTGTGATAAAGGCAAGTTAAAAATACTTGTCCACACAAGTGCATATGCATGACAAGAAGGCAATACACCCAAATAATAATCTGCCTTCCAATACAACCAGGATTACTCCTGAGTAGCTGGGGGGAAAAGTGAATTCCATTTTCTTCTTTCAAATGAAGCTTAGCATTGAAAATATTTTTCTATAATGAAAATTTTGTAATGAGAAAACGATACATATTTGAAAAACAAATGCCACAACAAATGTTTGTTCATTCATTCAATAAGTATTTAATCAATACTACCGACATGCCATTAATTGTTCCAGGTACTGGGATGTGACAAAGAATGTTTCTACTCTCATAGATTTAAAGTTTAGTGAGGAGAGACACAAAGCTGGGAAATTTAAACCAGGAAAAGTATCAAAAAATTGTAGGAACTACCTCAGGAATTAAAATTGGGCAATCTGATATTTTGACTAAGTGAGTACTTTAGCTTGGGGTAGTGGTGGTGAGGTGCCTCCAGAGGAGCTAAGATTTAGTCAGAAACTTGAATGATACAAGGGACCTAACCATGCCAGGGTGAGGGGTCAAGAATGCCAGGAAGGTGGACCTTCAAGTGTGAAGCCTCCAATGTGAAAATAAGCTTGACAAGTTACAGACAGAGAGGCCAAAGCAGTTGAAGTATATGGGTGAAGGGGAGAGTGGTATATGGTGTGGTGGAAGAGATATCCAAGGGACAGATGATGTGGGGCTTTGTAAGACTAGGTAAAGAGATTTGGTTTTATCTCAAACTGGTTGATGCTGGGGATAGAGTCATATCCTCTACCAAATCATGTTCAACTCCTAACTCTGGTCCTGTAAGAATCCTTTTTTTTTTTTTTAGATAATTTCATCTGCCTTGGCTTTTATTTTTTTCCAATTTAATATTTTTTTATTAGAGAAGTTGGAGGTTTATAAAACATTCATGCATAAAATATAAGATTTGCTTGGGCCACCCCACTATCAACACCTTGAACTGGTACAGAACATTTATTACTATTAATGTTAGCAGTTTTTTAAATTGTACCATTTTTTTCAACTTTTTAAAAACTTTTTTATTTCATAGTACAATATATACAAAGCAAAGAAATAAAAAAGCACTCTTCAAGAAGCAGTTACAGGACAGATTCCAGAGTTTGCCATGGGCTACCATATGATCCGCTCAGATTTTTCCTTCTAGCTGCTCCAGAATATACAAGGCTAGAAGGTTTAAACATTTTTTTTTATCACAATTGACTTTTTTCTCTTTTTTTTTGTGAAAAATAACATGTATACACAAAAATAAATAAATAAGTTTCAAAGCACAGCAACACAATTAGTTCTAGAAAATATTTCAGAGTTTCACATGGGTTACAATTCCACAATTTTAGATTTTTACTTCTAGCTGCTCTAAGATACTGGAGACTAAAAGAAATATCAATTTAATGATTCAGCAATCATATTCATTTGTTAAAAACTATCTTCTCTTTATAACCCCACCATCACTTTTGATCTTTCAAACACTTGAGAGGTGTCTGGGCTATGGCCATTCTAACTTTTTCAAGTTGGAAGGGTATTTCACTACTATGGAGTAGGGAGCTGAAACTGTCTGATATTCTGGAGAGGCTGGGCCCTCTAGGTTTCAGGACTTATCTGGTTCAGGGACCCATCTGGAGGCTGCAGGTTCCTGGAAAGTTGCACTAGTCCATGGAACCCTTGCAGAATCTTTTATATTGCCCTAGGTGTTCTTTAGGATTGGCTGGAATGGTCCTGGTTGGGGGCTGGCAGGTTATGATAGATAGGAAGGTCTACCTGAAGCCTGCATAAGAGCAACCTTCAGAGTAGCCGCTCGGCTCTATTTGAACTCTCTCTGCCACTGATACTTTATTAGTTATACTTCTTTTCCCGCTTTTGGATGGAAATTGTTGATCCCACGGTGCCAGGGCCGGATTCATCCCTGGGAATCCTCTTCCACATCACCAGGGAGACTTTCACCCCTGGATGTAAGAGCCCATTTTTAAATGGGACCTCTGAAAGTCTTATTATTATTAGTTAAGGAATTTGTGTATAGGATCTTCAAAGATCCTATTTATATCAGACCAAATTGAATCAAGTTGGCCTTAACCCATATGACTTGATTCCTTACAAGCAGAGGAAATCTGTAAATAGTCAGTCAGCAGCCTGAAGTCAATGTAAACCAGAGGAACAGACACAAGGAGAGAGATATCGCCAAGTGATGGAGGACTGCCAGAATGCTAACGACTATGAGATAAAGCAAGCTCTGCCAACACCTTGATGTTGGATTTCTAGCCCAAAACCATGAGATAATTACTGTTGCTCAAGCCAACTAGGTTGTGGTATTTATCACAGCAGCCCTGGCAAACTAAGACAGTTTGTAAGCCAAGGCCAAGTTTTAAGCTGGAGAGAGATACATAATTTTCAGTTTAAGGTCAATTCTGGCTGCTCAGTGGAACACAGACAGGAAAGATAAAAGTAGAAGCAGGCAGATGAGTAAGGTGATATTGCAGCAGTCCAGGTGAGACTTCAGGGGTGGCAATGGAGATGTAAAAAAGTAGACAAATTGAGGTATGTTCAGAACAAAGAATGATCCTAGATTATAGTACATGGGGAGTGTATTAGTTTGATAAAGCTACTGGAAGGCAATATATCAGAAAAGGAACAGCTTGTATAAAAGGAATTTATTACGTTATAAGTTACAATTCCAAGGCCGTGAAAATGTCCAAATTAAGGCACCAACAAGAGATTACCTTCACTCAAGAAAGGCTGATGCCATATGGAACACCTCTGTCAGCTGGGAAGGCATAGCCGCTGGTCCTTATTCCTGGTTCCACTACTTCTAGCTTTTGATGCCCACTCTTTCCTCTTTAAGCATCTGTGGGACTTCACTTAACTTCTCTGGGACACAACTCTGGGTTCTGGCTTGCTTAGCATCTCATTGGAAGGCTAATGGTGACATCTGCTGGGCTCTGCCTATGTCTAGGCACATACTCTCTCTAGCAGCACTCCAAGTATCTCCAACATCTCTCTTTCAGCTCTAATGCAACTGTTCTCCAAATGTGTGCATCTGAGGTTTCTCCAAAATGCTTCCCCTTTTAAAGGACTCCAGCAAACTATTCAAGATCCACCCTAAATGGGTACAGTCATATCTCCATCTAATCAAAAGTTCACACACACATTTGGGCATGCCACATTTCTTTGGAGACTATCTAATCAAAAGTTTTCACCCAATACTATTTCTTTTTTGGGGGGAAGGAGGGGTGGGGTGCATGGTTGAGGAATTGAACCTGGGTCTCCTGCAGGAAAGGTGAGCAATCTATCACTGCACCCTATACTACTGAATCAGGATTAAAAGAAAGGGCTGCCCCCACAAGACTGGATCAGGATTAAAATATGGTTTTTCTGGGGTACATAACAGTTTCAAACTGCCACAGGTAGAAAATGGTATATTTTAGTGAGATGGAGAAAACTAGGGAAAAAGCAGTTTTGGTATATGTAAGAAAAGGCAATGGGCGTGGAATCAAGACCTATTTGGCCAACAAGAATTATATGGTCATCACTGATGACACAGGACAGAGACTTGGTATCTCCAAGGGTAGTTCGGTATAAGAAAATCAACTGACATAGATAAACCACATTAACAGAAATGAAAAAATGCTCATAAGCATCTCAAATGATGCAGAAAATGTATTTCACAAAATCCAGAAGCCCCTCCTGATAAAAAGTTAGAAAACTAGAAGTGAAGGGAAATTTCTTCAACATGATAAAGCTCATACATTAAAACCCACAGCTAATGTCATATTTAGTGGTGAAAGATGGATAGGTTTCCCTTTAAGATTTGGAATAAGTCAAGGATGCCTACCGTCACCACTAATACTTCAAATTGTACTAGAAGTTCTAGCTAGACCAATTAGGCAACAGAAATAACATGCATCTAACCTGGAAAGGAAGAAGTAAAACTATCCCTATTTGTAGACGACATGA
This sequence comes from Tamandua tetradactyla, assembly GCF_023851605.1. NCBI lineage: Eukaryota > Metazoa > Chordata > Mammalia > Pilosa > Myrmecophagidae > Tamandua > Tamandua tetradactyla. The sequence goes on along the minus strand of NC_135341.1, from coordinate 45,685,982 downwards.
TCCTACACACATGATAATGAGGTATAGACCACAAACAGTGTCAGTGGAAACCACATGGATTGCCTATATTTCCATCCCCATCAGGCCATAACAAGGCTTTCCTCTAATCCTACCGTGGTGGTATCAGAGGAGGTCTTCTAGAGACTCAGGAATCTCACTACTGCCCAGCAGTAAAACAGCCACTCTCAATAGTCTCATAGCAAAATACCCAGAGTATCTAGGTTTCTATCAAAAATCATTTGTTCTATCAAGAAGTAGAAAAGTTTCAACCTAAATAAGGAAAGACAATCCACAGATGCCAAAGCCAAGATGATATAAATGTTAGAATTATATCATGAGGATTTAAAAACTGCCATCATGAAAAAAATAGGGATTTATAAACACACATAAATTTAAAAAATAGAAAGTTTCAGAAAAAAATTTCTGCAAAGAAATATGTCAAAAGGAAAACAATGTATAATTTGGAGCTAAAAAATATAATAAGTGACATTTTTAAAACTAAGTGGATTCACTCAGTAGAAGAATGAAAAGGATAGAGGAAAGAATCAGAGATATGAAGATAGAAAAATGAAAATTTCCATCTGAACAGAGACAAAACTGATTGAAAACAAATAAATAGAGTCACAGAGACCTGAGGAATGCAACAGAAAATGTCAGTCATGACATCAGAATCTCAGAAGAAAAAAAATGGTGGAAAAAAATATTAGAATATTTTTCTAATATTCTAATTAGCAGACCCTAAATGGGATAAACTCAGAGAAATTCACACCAAGACATCACAGTCAAACTTATGAAAACTCAAGACAAAGGAAAAAAAAAAAAAACAACTTGAATAGTCAACAATTTAAATGACAGAATTTATCATCAGAAACCACGGAGGCCAGAAGGAAGTGACACAAGATTTTTGATAGGGATTTAAATGAGACATGTTAACCAAGAATTCCATACCTAGTGAAAATATCCTTTAGGAATAAAGAAGAAGCTAAGGCATTCTGAGATGAAAGAAAACTGAGAATTCTTCACAGTTGAGCTATCTAAAAGAATTGCTAAAGGAAGTCCTAAAAACAAAGGATGATGAAAAAAAGACTCTTGAAACATTGGGAAAGAGTTCCAATGGAAAGAATGAAATTATATAAAACTTGTATTCTCCTCTTGAGTTTTCTAAATTGTATTTGTTGGGTGAACCAAAAATTACAAAAGTTTTGATGTGCATCTCAACATATGTAGAAGAAATATTAAAGACAATTACATCATAAACAGGGAGAATAAAGGGACTGAAAGGGAGATAAGGTTTCTATACTTTATTCAAACTGATAAAACAATGACACTAGTAGACTGTGATAAGTTATGTATAGATAACATGACTCCTAAAGTAACCACTAAACTATCTACACAAAGTGATATACTCAGAAACAAAAATAAATCAAAATGGCACTCTAAAAAATATTCAAGCAACCCTCTGGAAGGAACAAGTGAGAGAAATAAAAATAACAGAAAACAAAAAATAAAATGGCAAACTTAAGGACAGCATATCATTAATTATACTTACATAAATAGTTTTAATTTACACTGCTAAGTCTTATTTTACAAAGTAGATTAAAAAAAACACCAATAAACAAACGAACAGTACCCATGAGCCAACTGTATGTTGCCTACAAGAAACTCAGTTCACATAAAATGATAAAGGTAGGCTGAAAGTAAAAGGATGGAAAACCATAATACCACATGCATATCAGAATAAAGTAGGAGAAACTCACACATTAAGCAAAAGTTAATTCAAATAAGAGTTAAACATAATACATAAAACTAAAAAAACTTAGAGCAACATAAAATAAAAACTTTGGGAATTAGGGTTTAACAAAGAGTTCTTAGACATGATACCAAAGTATTGTTCATTAAAGAATATGCTAAATTGGACTTCACCAAATTTTAGAAATTTATTCTGTAAAAAAATTCCTCTTAAGAGGATAAAAAGACAACTATGGACTTGAAGAAAATATTTCCAAACCACATATCTGAAAAAGGATTCATATTTAGAATATACAAAGAATTTTCAAAACCCAACAGTTAAAAAAAAGAAAACACCAAAATAACAATCCAACTAGAAAATAGCAAAAGATGTTGAAAAAGTGAAGAAAATACACAAATGGCAAGTAAGGACATGAAAAAATGGTCAACATCACTAGTCATTAGAGGAATGCAAATCAAGACCTATCACTACACACCCAAAACAACAGCTAAAATTAAAAATAGTGACAAAACTAAATTCTGATGAGGATGCAAATAAACTGGCTCTCTGTACATTGTTTGTAGTAATATAAAATTGTACGGCCACTCTGGATAGAGTATGGCAGTTTCTTAAAATACCAAATATATGCTTAACATATGATCCACCAGTCATACTACTATCTCAGAGAAATGAAAACTTATGTCCATAAAAATCTGTATATAATTGTTAATAGTAGCTTTATTTATAATAGCTCAAAACTGAAAAAACCAAAATGTTATACAACAGGTAATGGCTAAACTTTGGCACATAGATACTATGGAACACTATTCAGCAACAAAATGAAACAAAATATTGATCTCATATTTTGAGATCAGCAACATGAATGGATTTCAAAGCTATTATGCTGAGGGAAGACCCAATCTCAAGAAGTCACATACTATCTAAGTCTATTTAGATAACATTCTCAAAATGACAAAATTATACATAGGGAGAACATACTAGTGGTCACTAGGGGTTAGGGATGGTGAGAGGGCTGGAGATGGGTGTGAATATAAAACAGCAGCACAGGGGGGCCACGGTGGCTAAGTGGCAGAATTCTCGCCTGTCATGTCTGAGACCTGGGTTCAGTTCCCAGTGTCTGCCCATGCAAAAAGAAAAAAAAAAAAAAAAAAGAGTAGCACAAGGGAACTATTTATAGTGATGAAATCGTTCTTAATTGCAGATATGCTTACATAAAACTAACTAATCATGCGATAAAAGTCCCCAGAACAATACACACACAGTACCAAGATAGATTTTCTGGTTTTGATATTGTACTACAGTTACATAAGATGTAATCATTGGGGGAAATAGGGTGAAGGGTACACGGGACCCTTATGTACTATTTTGCAACTTCTTGTGAAGCTACAAATATTTCAAAATAAAAAATAGATGTGGTGCACAGGTGGCTCAGTGGTAGAATGCTCACCTGTCATGCAGGAGACCCAGGTTCGATTCTCTGCCTATGCACCACCACTACCAAAAAAAAAGTAGTAGGTGGCACAAAAACTATAGACTAATTTCATTTACAAGTATTAATATAAATATCTTTTAAAAATGGTTGCATATTAAACCTAGAATTACATTTTAAAATAATGCATCACACCCTACCCATTCAGTAGAGTTGCCATGAGTGGCTACTCTGTGCCAGATGACACACTAGGCCAGAGAAAGGCATGGCCCATCACTCTCACAGGACGTTTTGCCCAGGGTAGAGAGGAAAGGCCTCTCAAAGCTGAAGGGTAGGAGACATTCAGCCATGCAAAGAGACGAGAGAAGAACATTCTGAGGAAAGGGAATGGCAATAGCAAAGAGTATTGAAGTAGGAAGAAACTAGACCTATTCAGTGTTCTATGCACTAAATTGAGAGATGGCAAATATGGTGGGAGAACAGTAAGAAAAGAGTAAAGCACGAGACAAGAAAGGAAACACAGCCAGAGATCATGGAGGGGTTGGCAAGACATTGATTTTAACTAATGGGAAATCACTAAAAATAGAAGTATACTACTGTAAGTTTCTTACACGAGAGATAAAGTAGTGTAATGTGCATTTCTATAGTATTTAAGAATATTTAATTCTGTTACAGAAGAAAAAGTGGGATGAATTCAGCTTATGAGATGTGTCATATATTGATAATTAGTAGCACATATGTGAGTTAAACATGAATTGAAATGGATGAAAGGACTAAAATACCCAGTATTTAATGAGTCATTAAACATACATGAGATGTCTGGGCCCTAAATATTCATGATACCCTAAATATATAGAAGTTAGCAACTATTCAATACATACAAAGTTTGACTTAGGTTACATATTGGTGACATCACTTCAGGCCCCGTTTGTTCCTTTTCTAAGAAACATAAATAAAACACAAAACTATTCACCCTGCTTGCACCTTATCCAGTGTATTGATTTATCATATCCCTTGCTTCCTGCTTGTATACTTCATTCACTCAATAAATTGTGTAATCACAGATTTTTTATTGGATCCTTTATGTTCAATGAACTCTTGGCTACTTTGTCTGGTAATTTCTTCCTAATGGTAATTACCTACGTGAGAAAAATTAGAGTGGGATAAATTAAAAGGGCATTTTGCAAACCCTACACCAAGCACTAAACAATGAAAAATTAAGAAGAGGTATAACTAATCAACCAACAATGGAATTATAATAACATGGATGGACCTAGAGAATATTATGCTGAGTGAATCCAGCCAAAAACTAAAGGACAAATACTGTATGGTCCCACTGATGTGAACGGACATTCGAGAATAAACTTGAAATATGTCATTGGTAACAGAGTTCAGCAGGAGTTAGAAACAGGGTAAGACAATGGGTAATTGAAGCTGAAGGGATACAGACTGTGCAACAGGACTACATACAAAAACTCAAAAATGGACAGCACAATAATACCTAATTGTAAAGTAATCATGTTAAAATACTGAATGAAGCTGCATCTGAGCTATAGGGTTTTTTTTGTTTTTGTTTGCTTGTTGGTTTGTTTGTTGTTGTTGTTTTTTACTATTACTACTACTTTTATTTCTTTTCTTTATATTAACATTTTATATCTTTTTCGGTTGTGTTGCTAGTTCCTCTAAACCGATGCAAATGTACTAAGAAACAATGATCATGCATCTATGTGATGATGTTAAGAATTACTGAGTGCATATGTAGAATGGTATGCTTTCTAAATATTGTGTTAATTTCTTTTTTTTTTTCTTTCCGTTAATAAAAAAATAAAAAAATAAAAAAAAATATACATAGTCAATGATCCCGAAGAAGACGGGGGAAGAGAAAAAAAAAAAAAGAGAGGGGGGAGAAAGTACAGTATTAAATAATAGATAGTAGATTTAAATACAATAATATCAATAATTATATTAAACAAAAATGTTCTAAACCCCTCAAATAAAAGCTGATATTGCCATGTTGGACAAAAAGGAGAGCCCCAACTACATCTATCTTCAAGGAAATGACTTTAAATGTCAAATCACAGATAGCTTAAAAGTTAAGGGATGGTAAAGACATACCTTAATACACTCCTTAAAGATACAGTGGCAATATTAACATCAGAAAAAGTAGATTTCAGAGGAAAAAAATGTATTACCAGGGATAAAATAAAGGTCATTTCATAATAATCAGTGGTCCATCTTCATACATCAAGAGAATATATATAATACTAAATTTAGTTTTTACCTGGAATAAACATTGAAACAATGATAGAACTGCAAGCAGAAACTATCAAAATTGCAACTTATCAGAGACAAATAGTCAGGAGACTCCACCATGCCTCTCTCGATAATGGTAAACAAAAAATCAGTATAAGTATACAGAAGACTTGAACATCACTATCAACCAATGTGACCTGACATTCATAGATTACTCCAACTAACAACAGTAGAAAACACATTGTTTATAAGTATATAGGAAACATTTACTCAGATAGGCCATGATTGGATCATAAAACACGTCTGAACAAATTTTACAGGATTCAAATCATACAAAGCATATTCCCTAACCACTGTGTAATTAAACTGAGATCAACGAAAAATATATTTGGGAAGTCTCCTAAATATTTGGAAATTAAATTACACATGAATGAAAGAAGAAATCACAAACTATATTGAACTAAATGAAAATGAAAATACAACCATCCAAATTTGTGGAATGGAACTAAAGCACTGCTTGAGGGAACTTGATACTATCTAAATGCTATATTAGAAAATAGAAAAGTCTCAAACCAATGACTTCGGCTTCCACCTTAAAACACTAGAAAAACAGCAAGAAATGAAACCCAAAGGTAACAGAAGAAAGTAAAAGAAATTAATGAAATGAAATGCTTTTGTAACATTTTAAAAAAGAAGGAAAAAAAATCAATGAAACCAAAAACTAGTTCTAAGATGGTAAATAAAATAAGGAAACATCTATGCAGGCTGATCAGAGAAAAAAAAATTATGCAACTGGCAAAATGCGAAATCAAAGAGGGCAGCATTATATATCTCTCAGACACTAAAAGATTAATAAGGGAATAATACAAAAAACTTTATGTCAATAATCTGACAACTTAGATGAAATGTACAAATTCCTCGAAAGATACAAACTACTAAAGCTCACTGCAAAAAGGATAAACTGATAAGCCTATATCTGTCAGAGAAATGAATTTGTTGTTTAAAAGCTTTCCATAAAGAAAACTCTAGGCCCAGATGGTGTCATTGGTGAGTTTTATTAAAACATTTAAGGAAAAAATAATACCATTTCCATTCCAGAAAAATATATTCCAGAAAATTGGTGACAATGAAAATGTTATAACTCATTCTTTGAGGCCAGCATTACTCAGAGGAAAAACTCCAAAAAAGATTACAAGAAATAAAACTACAGTCCAATATGCTTCAGGGACAGTCACAAAAACTCTTAAAACTTTTGCTAATCAAATCCAATGATATATAAAAAGGATAATAAAGCATAGCCATGTGGGGTTTAATTACAAGTTACAACGGTAGTTTAATATTCATAAATCAATCAATTAATTCAATACATTAACAGAATAAAAAACTATATGATCATTTCAACAGATACAGTAAAATTCATTCATAGTAAAATCTCTTCAAAAAGGCACCTTCCTCAACCTACAAAAGGGCTTCTACAAAAACACCTACAGGCCATATTAGACATGATGAAAAATTTAATGTATTTCTCTAGAATCAGAAAAGAGCCTCGGATGTCCACTCTCACCACGTCTATAAAATATTGTACTGAAAAACTTAGCCAGTGCAAAAAGGAAAGCAAAAGAAATAAAGGGCAGACAAACTGGAAAGGAAAAAGTAATTATCTACAAGGAAATTCTAAAGATTCTGTTACCCAGTTATCAGAAATATAAACTGAGTTTAGCAAGGTTGTAGGATACAAGATCAGTATACTAAAACCGATTCTATTTCTGTATACTGGCAATGAACAATCTGAAATTGAAGTTAAATAATTCTATTTATAATGCCATCAAAAATATGAAATACTTGAAGAGAAATGAGAAAAATTCTGCATGAATTGTACAGTGAAAATTACAACGTATTCCTTAGAGAAATCAAAGAAGATCTAAATAAGAGAGATACACCACATTCATGGTTCAGAAGATTGAGGATTGTGAAGAAGTAAATTCTCCTCCAAATTCATGTACAGAACCCATAAAATCACAATAAATATCTTAATAGGCATTTTGTGGGGTGAAAATGACAAGCTGATTCTAAAATTCACATGGAAATGCAAAGGACTTAGAATAACCAAAACAACTTAGAAATTGAAGGAAAAAATTGGAAAGCCTACATTAATTGACCTCAAAGTGTATTATACACCTACACTAATCAAGACTGTGGTACAGATGAAAAGACAACATACAGAACAGGGGAAGAAAAACACTCACTAATATATGATCAATTAATTTTTATTAAAGATGTCAAGGTATTTCAATGGAGAAAGGGCAATCTTTGGCAAATGGTGCTTGGAAAAAATGGGCTCAAGAAAGTAAATAAATCTAGCCCTCATTTCAGGGTATATACTAAAATTAACTTAAATACATTACAGATCTAAATGTAAGAACTAAAACAAAATATCTATAAGAAAACATAGATCAAATCTTCGTGAACTTGGTTGTGACAAATACTTCTTAAATAGGACATCAAAAGTAAAACAGGTCTTTATTAAAAATAGAAAATATTTGCTCTTCAGAAGACAATTTACAAAAATGAAAGTGCAAACTTCAAATTGCCAAAAATATTTACAATACACATCTGACAAAGAATGTGTATCTAGATATAAAAAAATAACCTTGGAATTGAATAACAAGAAAGCAAGCATTACAATAAAAAATAGGCAAGATATGTGAATATCCTTGCTCTTGGAAAAATGACATGGCAAAATGAAGTGTTCAAGAGTATGATATAAAGAAAACTACAAAAAACTGCTAAAAGAAATCACAGAAGACCTAAATAGATGGAAGGTATACCGTGTTCATGGATTGGAAGACTAAATATAAGTAAGATGTCAATGCTACCTAAATTGATCTACAGATTAAATGCAATACCAATCAAAATCCCAACAACTTATTTTTCAGAAATAGAAAAACCAATAAGCAAATTTATCTGGAAGGGCAGGGTGCCCCGAATTGCTAAAAACATCTTGAGGAAGAAAAACGAAGCTGGAGGTCTCGCGCTGCCTGACTTTAAGGCATATTATGAAGCCACAGTGGTCAAAACAGCATGGTATTGGCATAAAGATAGATATATTGACCAATGGAATCGAATAGAGTGCTCAGATATAGACCCTCTCATCTATGGACATTTGATCTTTGATAAGGCAGTCAAGCCAACTCACCTGGGACAGAACGGTCTCTCAATAAATGGTGCCTAGAAAACTGGATATCCATATGCAAAAGAATGAAAGGAGACCCATATCTCACACCTTATACAAAAGTTAACTCAAAATGGATCAAAGATCTAAACATTAGGTCTAAGACCATAAAACAGTTAGAGGAAAATGTAGGGAGATATCTTATGAAACTTACAATTGGAGGCGGTTTTATGGACCTTAAACCTAAAGCAAGAGCACTGAAGAAGGAAATAAATAAATGGGAGCTCCTCAAAATTAAACACTTTTGTGCATCAAAGAACTTCATCAAGAAAGTAGAAAGACAGCCTACACAATAGGAGATAATATTTGGAAATGACATATCAGATAAAGGTCTAGTATCCAGAATTTATAAAGAGATTGTTCAATTCAACAACAAAAAGACAGCCAACCCAATTACAAAATGGGAAAAAGACTTGAAAAGACACCTACCAGAAGAGGAAATACAAATGGCCAAAAGGCACATGAAGAGATGCTCAATGTCCCTGGCCATTAGAGAAATGCAAATCAAAACCACAATGAGATATCATCTCACACCCACCAGAATGCCCATTATCAACAAAACAGAAAATGACAAGTGCTGGAGAGGATGCAGGGAAAGTGGCACACTTATCCACCGTTGGTGGGAATGTCAAATGGTGCAACCACTGTGGAAGGCAGTTTGGCGGTTCCTCAAAAAGCTGAATATAGAATTGCCATACGACCCAGCAATACCATTGCTGGGTATCTACTCAAAAGACTTAAGGGCAAAGACACAAATGGACATTTGCACACCAATGTTTATAGCAGCGTTATTTACAATTGCAAAGAGATGGAAACAGCCAAAATGTCCATCAACAGAAGAGTGGCTAAACAAACTGTGGTATATACATATGATGGAATATTATGCAGCTTTAAGACAGGATAAACTTATGAAGCATGTAATAACATGGATGGATCTAGAGAACATTATGCTGAGTGAGTCTAGCCAAAAACTAAAGGACAAATACTGTGTGGTCCCACTGATGTGAACGGACATTCAAGAATAAACTTGGAATATGTTATTGGTAACAGAGTCCAGCAGGAGTTAGAAACAGGGTACGATAATGGGTAATTAGAGCTGAAGGGATACAGACTGTGCAACAGGACTAGATACAAAAACTCAAAAATGGACAGCACAATAATACCTAAGTGTATAGTAATCATGTTAAAACACTGAATGAAGCTGCATCTGAGCTAGGTTTTTTTTTTTGTTTTGTTTTGTTTGTTTGTTTTTTACTATTATTATTACTTTTATTTCTTTTCTCTATATTAACATTCTATATCTTTTACTGTTGTGTTGCTAGTTCTTCTAAACCGATGCAAATGTACTAAGAAACAATGATCATGCATCTATGTGATGATGTTAAGAATTACTGATTGCATATGTAGAATGGTAAAAAAAAAAAAAAGAGTATGATATATAAACCTACCCTCAGGTGTTCAAAAAATGAACTGATAGGTTATAGACAGATATATGGATGGATGAAATGATACAGCAAGTGCAGCAAAAAGTTAACATTGGTGGATCTGGGTATATGAGGAGAAGTGAGGGTAGGGGTATATTGTTCTCTATATGGGTTTTGCATTATTTTTTACCTATCCTATAAGTTGAACATATTTCAAAATAAAAAGTAAAGATAAACACATAAATACATAAGCAAGCAAGGATCTGTACAGACATTATACTAGAGAAGAAATCTAGATGAAAAAGACACCCAATGGCATTAAGCAATAATTATCTGAGACAAGAATGGGGTAGTGAGGGATGAGTTACAAGTAGGCCAAAGGAAATTTGGGAGGATAATGGATATGTTCATTATCTTTTTACATATGTAAAAACTCATCAAATTGTACATTTTAAATATATAAAGATTACTGTATGTCAATCCATGCAATAAATAATACATGGAGATATAGTGAATAAATGATGACTATGAAATTTCAAATCATTATAATGAAAGAGTTATCAAAAAACAATATGGTGACAGGAGGGACGCATGGAGGAAGAGAAAGCCTGGATTTGTGTTTGGATTTGTGTTCATTCCTTAAAACAAAATTATTTTGGAGCAAAGATTTAAGTTTTAATCATGAAATTACAAAAGTATAGAATAAAAGATGGATTAATATTTTATGACTTGGAAAAGTCTGTTCCAAAGTATGCTGGAAAACACAAATGCCATAGGTAAAAAGATTGATAAATTCAACAGTGATGTCAAAAACAAAAGGGTCAAAGTATACTCAACTCACAATTTAAAATTAGCAATATTCAGTTGTGCCAAAAGTGTGAGGAAGCAAGCGTAGTCTTATACTACTTTCTGCTCTTTAGACTGGATGATTTCAATTGTCTTATCCTCATGTTCACTGATTCTTTCTTCTGCTAATGCCAATCTGCTATAATATTTCTCTAGGGAATTTTTCATTTCTGTTACTAAGGTCTTCAGCTCTAGTTCTTTCGTCACCGTTTCCATCTCTCTATTATTTTCTCTTTGTGTACATGTTTTATTTTCCTGATTTGCTTTAGTTTTTTATCCGTGTTTTCCTTTAGCTGTTTGAGCATAATTAGGATCTTTTTTTAAAAATGTCTTTTGTCTGGAATGTCCCAGATCTAATCTTCCTCATTGGTTTCTAAGGCTTTAATTTTCTCTCATCTGAGACATTACTTCCTGTTACTTTTTTTATGTTTTGTAATCTTATGTGAAATCTGGACATTTTTTATATTTTAATGTGTTGTTGCTGGAATTTATACTCTGAGATGTCTATTCCTCAAGCTTGTATCCAGCTATTATAATGGAGCCTTCACTGAATACCAGGAACTAACAGGGAACTAAAAAAAAAAAAATGAAGAAGGAAACAAAGACAAAGCCTTTCTCACTCTGCAGATTGACCACTGTGAGTGCTCTCCTTCAGGATTTATCCACACAAGGGGTTTTAGAGAATAGCTCCAGGCTAAAACATAGGGGCCTCCCTGATCTTTCTAGCAAGTCTTATCTTAGAATTGCCCAAATGGCCCTAGGAATTCCCCTTTTTAAGCAGATAGGAATTTTCCCCCTTCCCTAGGAAACAGTTTCCTTATAGCCCAGGTCACTGAAAACTATGTCTTACAAGCCAGCAATCCCTTGCCCCTGGCAGCACAACTCAACTTCTCTCCCATAGAGCTCTATAGGACAGTTCCTTGAGCCACCTTTCACATGCAGGGCAAGTTCTTGGATGTCCCTCAGGCCACCACCAGACAGACTGGGCCAGACATACATGATCCTATTATGTGCATGGGGCTTACTCTGCTCCCTCTGGAACTGGGACCAGCAATCTGTACTGGGAGTGTCAAGTAAGTGAGAGGTGGAAGAGAAGCCAACCAGGGTACCATGCTTTTGAATAGCCATTTTCTTGATCTGGTGCTTGTTCTCTTATTGTTGCCCATTAAGTATTTTCTAGAGCTTTGGGAAAGCTGTTTCTGCCAATTTTTGCTGGTTGTTCAAAGCCTCTGTGAGAGGATGAACCTCTGAGGCACCTCACTCTGACATCCTGATTGGGGTGGAGCTCCAGCATTTTATTTTTTAACATAAGCCTCAACTCAAAGTTGACCAATGGCCAATTACTGAGCATTCCCAGATGTACCAGTGTTATGAAAGAAGTAAAATTAAGGGACATTGCTATCTCTGCCAAAATTTAGAAGAGCTATAACCAAACCATTCTACTGCCTTTATGAGTAGGTCACACACTGAACAACACTAGCCCTTCCTTTTTTATTTGACCTTGTAATCCACCATCAAGGGGAGAAAGGTCAGCTGTGGCTAAATTTCAGGAAGGGAGAGTTTAAATATAACAGCCACCCCTCCCTCACTTGTTCACTAATAAATCAATATATATGGAAAGGCAAACAGCAGGCAGGGCAATGTGCTGGGATTAATGAGGCAGTACATAGTATGGTTTCTTCCTTTAATACCACTCACAAGGTGCCTGGGAATACAAGATGCCGTAAGAAATCATGTACTACATTCAACTGAAATACAAAGCAAGCCACATATTTTAAATTTTCTAGTAGTTACTTTTAAAAAAGTAAAAAGAAACAGATAAAATTAACTTTAATAATATTTCATTTAGCCCAATATACCTAAAATGCTATCATTTTAAGAAGAAATTTGGTGTGTATTTGACACTTAGAGCACATCGCAATTCAGACTCCTACCTGTCAAGTGTTCAATAGCCACACGTGGCCTCTGGCTACCATAGAGGAAAGCACACTTCTAAGGGGAAAGCTAATTATCAGCACAGGCAACAGGATCATCTCTAAGGAAGAGACCCACCCACCATAAGCACACAGAATTCAGATTTACCAAGAGGAAAACTGCCCCTTCTTTTAGCATCATATTAACCTTTTCTGCTTCTTTAAATTAAATCTTGATTTTCTCTCATTCCATCTGTGCCAAAGTGAAGCTGTTATGTACCCCAGAAAAGCCACCTCCTTCTTCTCAAACCAGTCTTGTGGGGGCAGCCATGTTTCTTTCAATTCTGATTCAATATTGGATGGAAACTTTGACTGGAGGGTTTCCAAGAAAATGTGACAGACTTAGTTATAGGTGTGGCTTTTTAATTAGATGGAGATGGGACTCTGCCCATTAAAGTTGAAGTCCTTTAAAAGGGGAAACAATTTCGACAAAGCTTAGAGCCAACACAAGACCCTGACATTTGGAGATGCAAAAAGAAACTGCCCCTGGAAAAGGTTTTTGAAGCCAGAAGCCAAAGATACCAGCAGACACCAACCACGTGCCACCCCAGCTGACAGAGATATTCTGGACCCATTAGCCTTTCTTAAGTCAAGATATCTTTATCTGGATGCCTTAGTTTGTACATTTATATGGTCTTAGAACTATAAACTTGCAATTTAATAAATTCCCTTTATAAAAGCCAACCTAAGTCTAGGGTACAGGGGGAAAACTGCTATTGCATGCTATGAGCTATGTTCAAAAGGAAACCATTAGCACTACTACAACAACAGCAGAGGTAAATAATGGGGTGAGAGACAACAGTTAAGAGGAGGTTTAGATTTCCTATTTGGTGAGGGTGTGTTTACTGGTTTTCTTTCTCTTGGGAGCAATGAAATTATCTAAAATTGAGAGTCTTGATGGACTGTGGACTTTGAGCCTTCTACATAATGCCCGATGAATGCAGGTGGCAGAAGGATGCACTGACAGAGAAGTAGAATGGCAAACAATTATGTATACTTATAAACAAAAGCTGTGCTGCATCAAAAAGGAATAATGTTGTGAGGCATGCTATGATATAAATGAACATGTGGGATGTTTGGTGAGTCAAAATAAGCCAGAAACAACAAACAAACAACAAGGCGATGGCCACTTTTAGAAAATGCTTATAAGAAAACAGGGGCCTAGACTGTGAGCTTTTAGAGCAGACACATTAAGTCTAGAGGAGTGATTATTATTTCTGGATTTTGAAAGGCTGTTTTATATAGATAACCTGATATTTAGAGATAAGAATGAAGTCAAACAGGTTGGGGTTAAAGTAATTCAGAACATATGGTAGGGAAGATAGTGTCTATATTTTAGAACCACACATATTCTTTGAGACCAATGGAAGAAAGGTTTATTTGATCTGGAACTGAAATTTTCTGTAGTGCATAATCTAATTAAACCTATCTATATAGCTCATTTGAACAATTGAAACACAGGAAGCACAGAATAAGAAAGAGCTCCTTTAATCATGTATAGGTTATTGTAATGCCTGGAAACATCCTAGAGTATATTAAGCAGATAATCAAAAAAGTACTGAAAAGTTCCCTGAGGGAGGGGAGAAAGAAAATGGAACTATTAAACCTTACCATCAGGGACACCCAAATCAATAGGCCATACTCTCGATCACGAGGCTTACTCCTGTGAAGCTTAAGTAGGTAGTGGAGAAGCTTAGACTACCTATAGGCATGCTTAAGAGTTACTTCTGGAGGACTTCTGTTGTTTGCCTCAGTCTCTCTAAGCCCAACTCTGCGAGTGAAAATCACTGCCCTCCCCCTATGTGGGACAAGACATCCAGGAGTGAAAGTCTCCTTGGCAATGTGTGAGATGTCCCCCAGGGATGAATCCAGACCTGGCACCGTGGGATTAATAATTCCATCCTGACTAAAGGTGGAAAAGAAGTACAATTAATAAAGTATCAGTGGCAGAGAAAATTCAAATAGAGTCAACAGGTTACTCTGGAGGCTGTTCTTATGCAAGCTTCAGGTAGACCGTGCTACCCATCATAGCCTGCCAAACCTCAACCAGGACCATTCCAGCCAATTCTAAAGAACTCCTAGGGCAATACAGAAGATTCTACAAGGCTTCCAGGCACCAGAATAACTTTCCAGAAACCTGCAGTCTCCAGTTGGGTCCCTGGTCCAGATAAGTCCTGAAGCCTAGCCCAGCCTCTCCAGGGGATCAGATAGTTCTATCTCCCCTACCCCATATTAGTGACAGACCCCTTTAATATTAAAAATTCAGAATTGCCATAGCCCAAACAACACTAAAGAGAGGTACTGAAAGATCAAAGTTGATGGTGGAATCATACAGAGAAGATAGGACTTAACACATAAATGACTGCTGAATCATCAAACTGATATCTCTCTCAATCTCCACTATTTTAGAGCAGCTAGAAGTAAAAACTTAAAATTGTGAAATTGTAAACCATGTCAAGATCTGAAATATGTTCTACAGCTAATTGTGGTGCTGTGCTTGGAAATTTATAGTTTTGTATATATGTTATTGTTCACAAAAAAAGAAGGAAAAAAAATCGACTGTGATGATAAAAAAAGTATTTAAGCCCTCTAGCCTCCTATATTCTAAAGCAGCTAGAAGGAAAAATACGAGAGGATCATATGGTAGCCCATGACAAACTCTGGGATCTATCTTGTAACCAACTATTGAAGAATGCTTTGATAATTATTGCTTTTTCCTTTCTTTGCTTTTTATATATGTTATACTATACAATAAAAAAAGTTTTTAAAAAAAAGCCAACCTATTAGGTGCACAGGTGGTTCAGTGGTAGAATGCTCACCTTCCATGTTGGAGACCCAGGTTCAATTCCTGGATCATGCACCCCATGTCACCCCAAAAAAAGTCAACCTATTTCTGGTATATTGCATTTCAATGGCATTAACAAACCAATGCACCATCTTAGGGCAACATTCCTCCCTCTTGCTTGTCCGTGGTACATTTTCATAGAGGTTTCACTCATTTGAAGTGCCCTAATTTTACCCCTGCTATCCTCATAAATCTAATTCCGTGATCAATCAAGAACTAAACAACAACAAAAAAACATTCCTGACCAACTTGAGAAATACATCATTCAGTGTCTTATTTATTATACCTCTCCCTTGTGCCTTTTCACCAAGCCATCTTCTTTAGAAAGAAGGAAGAAGTAATACTGTTTCTTACAAGTGAAGCCCAGAACTTAAGTAAAACTAGAAAGAATATTCATGATGATAAAACTCAAAAGTTCCACAGGCAGGGGAGAAGCCATATGGAATACACCCCAATATGTGCCCTATGGCTGATCAAAGATATCTTAAATTCTAGGGATTATGAACCGTATTTTTTATCTTAATGGAGTTCATCTTCATTCCAACTAATAGGGTACTTATGCAGAAACCAGTCTTGCTTTAGCACAAGTTTACTGACATACATTTATTTTACTGTGCTTTAGCTTAATCAATCATAATAAACCATTTATTCAGCTAATCAGATAACATGATACAGGGTGGATTGAAGTCATTTTTTCAGTTGCTATAAATGGGCAGCATTACTTAATTCAATCCAGTATCAATAGACAGCCTAGCACTTTAGGATTATTTTGCATATACAAATTTTTAACACATTTAACAAGAATGGACCCATATAAATTCATACTAATTACTAAAAATAAACTCTCAAACTACATACTTTCATGGCAGTCTGTTAGCAGAATATAAAGGCACCTTTGTACAGAAAGGTATTAATTATCAAGCTCCATTCTGCAATCTACAGAAACCTGGAATAGTTACATGTTTAAGTCAAAGAATCATATTTATCTCCTGCAGCTGATGAGCATTCTTTGTGAACACTGAAAGTAACTTCCTAGGTCAAGCTTTTTCAACTTTTAATCCAATTTTTTTTTTTTTAGATTTTTTTCCCCATATGCATTAGAGAAAATCCTTCATTGCATACTAGACATATACATGAAGATTCTTAAAACAATAAGGAACTTGTCATTTTAACGTGCCATAAGAACAAATTCACATTACTAGGGTTGCAATTAGGGGTAGCAAAGTAATTCCAAAAGTGTGATGGATGGAGAGGTATGAAATACTCTTGAAGTATAATGTGGCTGCTAGTCTGTGCTATATCGGTATCTCAGTGATTAAATCCTTTAGGCTCTAAAGGCCTATAAAGAGGATCTTTGATAAAGATACAGTTGACTTGAAAGATTTACTAAAGCTTGCTTCAACTGCTATCCTCAAGAATTGCTAAAACAATATAATCGTCAAACCGATGTATTGCTAATCCCGTTTTTATTGTTAACATTTGCCACTGAAATTGCTCTTCAATTGTTTGTTTTGGAACAGACACATAAAATATCATGACAGCAATATTTTGGCACATACTGGAAAATCTGCCATGAATAAAGATTTTTTCCCCAATAAAATAGAGTTTGCCTATATTACTTGGCATTAAAATGATTTACTGAAGTAGGCCAAAACATAAACTACTGAAATAAAAGGAAGAGATTAAAGTTACAGCAAAATCCAAAGGCCAATCCATCCAGATGCATACTTAAGACATGTTTAAAAGGCCACTTCTCTTCAGAAAGTGGCAAAGGGGAAAAGAGAATATCCTCCATCCTGCTCACTCAGCAATGTTGCACTCCAAAACCAAGTCATGGGGTCCTTCTGATGGCTCACATTCTTCAGGAACCTGCATTTACTAAACCAACCCAGATTGCCATTACTTCTACAGACTCTGAAACGGTCCAGCTTAATTCAATGAGTCCTGCTGTCTGAGTCTCCACTCATGGCCCAACATTGTTACCTTACACTGCCAATGAAAATGCAGCCTTTCACCAAGGTGGGCTCCACCAAGCAAGCAGCAACCAGCTGCCATGACAGCTCTTTTGTTATGCAATCAGCTGTTTGGCTTTCCTCACTGCTCAGCCTACCAAGAGAAGGCATATTTGAGGCTAGAACTCAGTACTGAATTCCAGGGACCTCAGATCAGCCATGCTCCTCTTAGACCCAGCTCTGTCTCTTCTGCTCCCTTCCCTTCTTTTAGATGACCTCAAAAGCTTCCTGCTCGGGCGGGCCGCGGTGGCTCAGCGGGCAAGAGTGCTTGCCTGCCGTGCCGGAGGACCCCGGTTCGATTCCCGGCCCCAGCCCATGTAAAAAACAAACAAACAAACAAAATATAATAAAACAAGAAAATGTTTAAAAAATGTTTCCCTTTCTTCCTCCCTTCCTTCCTTCTCTGTCTTTCCTTCCTTTCCTCCCTCTCTCTTTAAAAAAAAAAAAAAAAAAAAAAAAACAGCTTCCTGCTGGGGACTTGTACAGATATTTGTACACCAACATTTGGAGCAGCATTATTCACTATAGGCAAAAGGTGGAAACAACCCAAGTATCCATCAACAGATGAATGGGTAAACAAAATGTGGTATATGTATACAATGGACTATTACTCAGCTGTAAAAATAAAGTTCTGATACATGCTACAAGATGGATGGACCTTGAAGACATCATGATGAATGAACTAAGCCAAACACAAAAGGACAGATGTCATATGATTCCACTTACATGAAATATCTAGAACTGGAAAATCTGTAGAGATAAAGTAAATTAGAGGTTACCAAGAGCGGGGAAACAGAGGGTAGGGAAGAATGGGGAATTACTGCTTAATGGGTACACAGTTTCTGTTTTGGGTGATGAAAAATTTTTGGTAATGGATGGTGTTAATGGTCACACAACATCATAAATGCAATTAATGCTATTGAATTGTACACTTAAAACTGTTAAAATGGCACATTTCATATTATATATACATATATGTTACCATAATTTAAAAAAATAAGAAAAAGCCTCTCCCTCATGGAGTCTTGCAGGGTATTTTCAGAATCTAGTCTTTACCCTGTTTAGTCCCCTAGCAATTGAAGAAGCGTGAGCATGTAAACTTACACATAAGCTCTGATCCTAAGCTTCATTCTCTTCCAATCCAAACTTGAAACACTACCCACCACCACCAACAACAACCATAACTCCTATGGCTCACAGCACTGTTCAGAGATAACTTCTGTGAAATCCCCTCCATTCAGCAGCACTGTCACTCCCTCCTTTTTGGGGCCCCCAGTGTTCTATACCTTTCACCAACACATATTCTCTCATGCTCCTCTACAACCATATGTTCACGCATACGAATCTCCCAGCAATATGAATTCATAGAACACCATCCAAGCAGGAAGTAGCACTGTGTCTTCTAAGTAAGCATTACAATTGGATATTGCTTTTATTTGAAATAATAATTACTTTCAACCAGTTATTGAGTCAGTTTGTGTTCTAGTTTGCTAGCGGCCGGAATGCAATATACCAGAAACGGAATGGCATTTATAAAGGGGGATTTAATGAGTTGCTAATTGACAGTTCTAAGGCAGAGAAAATGTCCCAATTAAAACAAGTCTATAGAAATGTCCAATCGAAAGGCATCCAGGGAAAGATACCTTGATCCAAGAAGGCCGACGAAGTTCAGGGTTTCTCTCTCAAGTGAGAAGGCACATGGCAAACACAGTCAGGGTTTCTCTCTCATCTGGAAAGGCACATGGTGAACATGTCAGTGTTCCTCTCTCATATGGAAGGGCACATGGTAAACATGGCATCATCTGCTAGCTTCTCCCGGCTTCCTGTTTCATGAAGCTCTCTGGGAGGCCTTTTCCTTCTTTATCTCCAAAGGCTGCTGGCTGGTGGACTCTGCTTCATGTGCTATGTCATTTTGCTCTGCTCTCTCTGAATTTTTCTTTCTCCAAAATGTTTCCTCTTTTATAGGACTTCTGAAACTAATCAAGACCCACCCAAATGGGTGGAGACATGTCGTCACCTAATCCAGCTTAACAACCACTTTTGATTGGGTTATATCTCCAGGGAGATGATCTAATTACAGATTCAAACATACAGTGTTGAATAGGAATTATTCTGCCTTTACGAAACAGGATTTTGATTAAAACATGGCTTTTCTAAGGGACATACATTCTTTCAAACCAACACAGTTTGAACCCATCCTTTAAACTCTTAGTTCTCCCCCACAACTCCAGAAATGTTTGTTTCTCCTAAGATTGTACATGGACAATCAAATTCAGAAAACTGCTTCCCACACCTTAACTTTCCTCTATGCCTGCAACAGAAACTGAGCAGTTCCCTGTAATTCCTGGCCATCAGAACAGAGAGGCTTACTTTCTCAATGAAAAACATCTAACAGAGGAGAGACTGCTGGAAAGAGTACATCTTATGAGAAACTCTAGAATAGAAGAAAGTTATAAAATCCATCATCAGTCTCTAAGTACATGAAACATAAGCAGAAATACAGTTACAGACTATGAGTAGAGAAAAGTTATCCAGAAGTCATAGTGGACCACCAGCCAAATATGAGTTAAATACTGTTTTTTTTTTTGTTTCTTTAATGGCTAGAAGACATAACTAGTAGTCAAGGACGCAGAGTCCCTTTATCATATCTTGTTCTGATCATTACTAGAAGCTGCCATGTGCTAGATACCACTGAGGCCCATGAACTTATGAATCAAACTGAACTGAAGTATATACTATGTTTCATTGAATCTAGGAAGCCATCAGTTTTAATGTGTACCATTATTTTATTGAAAATTAAGAAAGAAAAACATTGCCAATTAAACTATAACATGGTTTCTTGCAAGTTTTATTTTATTTTTGTTGAAAGAGCTATTTTAGACCTAGTCAGACATAGATGTATATAATATATCACTCTTAGGCATTTAAAAAAAGAAAATTAAAGTGAAATAAATTGGGTAAAGTAATGACAACCAGGTCACCTGGCCGAAAGCAATTGTAAGATGCCACTGAATTGGAAGGTACATTCTAGTTTCAGAGGTGTTAAAATCTATGGTGAAAAGACACAAATGGACATTTACACACCAATGTTTATAGCAGCATTATTAACAATTACCAAGAGATGGAAACAGCCAAAATGTCCATCAACAGATACTTGGCTAAACAAACTGTGACATTTACATAAGATGGAGTATTATGCAGCTGTAAGACAGAATAAAGTTATGAAGTATGTAACAACATGAATGGACCTTAAGGACATTATGCTGAGTGGGATTAGCCAGAAACAAAAGGACAAATACTGTATGGTCTCACTGATGTGAACTGACATTAGTGAATAAACTTGGAACATTTCCTTGGGAACAGAGACCATCAGGAGATAGAAATAGGGTAAGATATTGGGTAACTGGAGCTGAAGGGATACCGATTGTGCAATAGGACTGAATATAAAAACTCAGAAATGGACAGAACAATATTACCTAACTCTAATACAATTATGTTAAAACACTGAATGAAGCTGCATATGAGAATGATAGAGGGAGGAGGGCTGGGGCATAAATGAAATCACAAAGACAGACAATAAAGATTGAGATGGTGTAATCTAGGAATGCCCAGAGTGTATAATGATAGTGACTAAATGTACAAATTTAAAAAATGTTTTTGGATGAGGAAGAACAAAACAATGTCATTACTGCAGTGTGCTGAAAATAGATGGTATTTAACATTTTAAAATTTCAACTAATGTGTGAGATTAAAGCAAAAAATGTTTATTTGGTACAAATCTATACATTGACTAGTGCATCTCCTAATATAACTTATGTAGATAGTTGATTGAACACCTTAAGTACATGGGACTTTGTATAAGACATGAGATTTTGTTGGTTTGTCCAGGTGATGCCCTGATGAATCCCAGAGTGATCTGATCAGTGAGTGGAAAAGTATTTGCAAAGTACCCTTCGGGGAATGATGAGTACAGGGGAAAACTCAACTTTCCCAAGTTGAATTCTTGATATTCTCACAAGCAGTGTGGACAACCAAAGCTATAGGCTGAGCCCCCCAGTCTTGGGGTTTGTTCATATGAAACTTAACCCCACAGGGGATAGGTCAAGCCTACTTAAAATTAAGCCTAAGAGTCACCCCCAAGAGAACCTCTTTTGTTGCTCAGATGGGGCCTCTCTCTCCAGCCAACACAGCAAGCAGACTCACCACCCTCCCCCTGTCTACGTGGGACATGACTACAGAGGTGTGGATCTTCCTGGCAGCGTGGGACAGAAATCCCAGAATGAGCTGAGATTCAGCATCAAGGGATCGAGAAAAACCCTAGAATTAGCTAAGACTCAGCATCAAGGAATTGAGAAAACCTTCTCGACCAAAAGGAGGAAGAGTGAAATGAGACAAAGTGTCAATGGCTCAGAGACTCCAAACAGAGTCAAGAGGTTATCCTGGAGGTTATTCTTATGCATTAAATAGATAGCACATTGTTATCTAAGATGTAATGGAGAGGCTGGAGGGAACTGCCTGAAAATGTAGAGCTGAACAGAAGAGTAGAACATATGGAATAAAAATAAATAATAGGGGGAACAAATGTTAAAATAGATTTAGTTTGAAATGCTAGTGATCAATGAAAGGGATCAGTAAGGGGTATGGCCTGTAAAAAAGTTTTTTTTCTGTTTGTTATATTTTTCTGTTGTCTTTTTATTTCTTTTTCTGAATTGATGCTAATCAATTTTTCTGTTGTCTTTTTATTTCTTTTTCTGAATTGATGCTAATGTTCTGGGAAATGATCATGATGATGAATATACAACTATGTAGATATTGTGAATTGCTGAGTGTATGTGTTGGGAATGTTTGTTTTTTGTAATTTTTTTAAATTAATAAACGTACATCATAGAATCAATGAAATACTGTATTATGTTTAGCTCAGTGACTAAAATTTTAAAAAGAAGAAGGTAATTTAATTGTTCATAAGCCATTTCATTTCATTCAAAATATATTTATACAGAGAAAAAAACTGCAATTATTCAACTCAAGAAAGACAAAAATAGCATAGGGATTTACTAATGTTCGTCAAGAACACTGAAACCCTGCCTCATAAAGCAATGGATTTGAGCTGTGTTTCATTTTTTTCCAAGAAGGACAACTACTTTTAAAAATAATATCCTACGGGGCGGGCCACGGTGGCTCAGCAGGCAGAGTTCTCGTCTGCCATGCCAAAGACCCGTGTTCGATCCCTGGTGCCTGCCAATGCATAATAACAATAATAATAATAATAATAATATATTAGGGTGTACGGGTGGTTCAGAGGCAGAATTCTCGCCAGACATGCAGGAGACCTGGATTCAATTTCCAGACCATGCACCCAATATAATAATAATAAAAATAATAATAATAATAATATCCTACAGGAAACCTGATTATGGAGCTGGTGCGGTAGAAATAAGAGCATCATCCCTGACACGCCTGTGGGACCAAGAGCTCAGACCAGCGGAAATAATGACTGCAGGATAGATATCACCTTCCTTCCACCTCCACCACAGTCACAACAGCATGGAAAGGGTTAAATTATTGCATTAATCAATTAGTTAATCAGGTATTTATTGTGATTGGTAAAATATGAAATACTAGCTAGATGCTCAGTATATAAAGATTAATCAAGTATGGCAGGGTTTGTTAAACTACAACAAATAATTTTCTACGCGTAGGATTTTAGACTTTGAGATGATTACCAAAGGACAGGATATGAACATTTTATCAGTTAGAAAAGGTGCTGCACTAAACTGAACAGGTCAGGAGCCCTCTTACCACAGGGAGTGGATGAATCCCATTCACGCACTAAGGCCCAGCCTATCTCTACAATGCAGTGTGCATCTACAAGGGTCTCTTTTTAAAGGCAAAGTTTAGCCGGATTGGGACAGCTTCGGCTCTTGCCTAGGCCTAACAACATAGCTAAACTCAGCAGGGTGGTGAACCTGTGGCGCTCCCAAACAATCCAACTCCCCAACAAATTAGCAAGTAATGTACATCCTCCTGAAGGTGGAGAGACACGCAAATCTTAAAAATCCCCAGTAGATCTCTCTTAATATCCATATTTCTCTCATCTCCTTTTTCTCTCTCCCTTCTCCTAATACTGCCTCTAAAATCCCCTCTGGTATACTAAAAGCAATTCAATTAGGCTTTAACTTTGGATAAACCATTCAGCACAGTGGCTCTGGGTCATCATGCTTTGAAAATGCTTCCTACTCTCATTCCTACTCCCCATACCATACAAATACTCCCCAAAACCAACCAGCTGCGCTGAAAGGGGAAGGGTAATCCAAGACTAAGAAAAATAAGGTTTTGACCATATAGCAGCTAACAATTTGTAGACAAATATTTTAAGATGACTAAGAAAAGCTAATTTACCATGAATAGAGTTTTCTATCATACCTATTGTTCCATTGATGACCAAGGTAAATTAGGCTGATCTGGCTGTTACTTAGCTATGGGATGGCCACCAGATCCAAAAGAATCTTTCTTTCACCAAGGGCATGCACTCTTTTGCTATAAGTCCAACTCAATTTTCAGCCTTATTCTCTATCAATATTTAGCATAAACGGGGATTTATTAGAGGTAAGAAAAATCAGCTCTGCATTCCCTTTTATACTATACACATAGAAACCACAGATGGAAGGTTTTCTCCTACTGGTTGTTTTGAATTAAGCTGTATTTTGTGAATAAAAGAAATTAGGATATGGAAGCTAAGCAATTCTATGTTCTGAAGAAGACAACTTTCACACCATACGCATAAAAAAGTTGAACAGGTACCCAGTGATGCAAAGTCAGAATGCTTCATAGGGAACATCAGAAAATTCCTACCGAAAATTACCAATAATCATTCTGCCCTCCCTCCTCAAACCAACCTCCAATAGAGTACTTTTTCCATGTTGGATAAAATATAGTATTTAATTTGATAGAAATAAAACACAAAGGAGATTCATCTCGTAGGGGCACAGGCAGGAACTGAACCCAGATCTGAGATCAAGTCCAAGGGTTGACCTGCCATACCAGCAGCTCTCCGACCACGACCGTGCCCTCTTCCACCTTCACTGGCTCCTCCGCCACCATCCTCGACAGCCTTGCCACCCTCACCTTTCCTCCTCCAGAACAGCTACTAGGGGAGTAGAAATAATACAGAACAGCTCCCAGAGCCACGAAAGAGATAAAAAAGACAGCGTATCCCATCCTGGAAGAGCTGACTGTCTGGGAGAACCAGCTCCGGTGAGATTGCCGAGGGGCGCGGGCTTTCCCGGGCAGGGCGGGAAGCGGCCAGAGTCCCTTCCTTCCTCCTTCCCGGGCCAGCTGGCAGAATTGGGCAGGCGGTCCCCTCAAGCCGGGGCGGCTGGTGACCCAATCACACGAGGCCCCCCGAACCAACTGAGAGAATTGGATCGGAAAACCCCAGACTACGGAGAATGGTGACCGGGGGGGTCCCTTCCAAACACGTGACTCCCGGTCCAGCTAGGAACGGTGCACTCTCCTGGGCTGCGGCGGCTGGCGCCCTCCCGCCATGCTTGGAGCCCCGGGCTGACTAGAAATTCGGACAGGGACTCTCCTGGGCTGCAGCGGCCTGCGACCCTCCCTGCATTCGGACCCCCGTGCCGGCTGGCACTCTTCGAAGCCGCTTAAGCTGGTGAACCTCCCCCATGGCAAGAATTTTCCAAAGTTAAAGGACTCACAGCACCTTTCACTGGTGGGACCCGCAGAAAAACGTGTGCCACGAGCGCCACCTACTGGGTAGGATAAGAAAAACAGAACCCAGAGATTTCACAGAAAAATCTTTCAACCTGTTGGGTCCAACACCCAGGGAAATCTGACTAAATGCCCAGACGCCAGCAGAAGACAACGGATCACGCTCAGAAAATTGAAAATATGGCCCAGTCAAAGGAACAAACCAATAGTTCAAATGAGATACAGGAGCTGAGACAACTAATGCTGAATATACGAACAGAAATGGAAAACCTCTTCAAAAACGAAATCGATAAATTGAGGGAGGACATGAAGAAGACATGGGCTGAACAAAAAGAAGAAATAGAAAAACTGAAAAAACAAATCACAGAACTTATGGAAGTGAAGGATAAAGTACAAAAGATGGAAAAAACAATGGATACCTACAATGATAGATTTAAAGAGACAGAAGATAGAATTAGTGATTTGGAGGATGGAACATCTGAATCCCAAAAAGAAACAGAAACTGTAGGGAAAAGAATGGAAAAATTTGAACAGGGTATCAGGGAACTCAAGGACAATATGAACCGCACGAATATACATGTTGTGGGTGTCCCAGAAGGAGAAGAGAAGGGAAAAGGAGGAGAAAAACTAATGGAAGAAATTATCACTGAAAATTTCCCAACTCTTATGAAAGACCTAAAATTACAGATCCAAGAAGTGCAGCGCACCCCAAAGAGATTAGATCCAAATAGGGGTGCTCCAAGACACTTATTAGTTAGAATGTCAGAGGTCAAAGAGAAAGAGAAGATCTTGAAAGCAGCAAGAGAAAAACAATCCATCACATACAAGGGAAACCCAATAAGACTATGTGTAGATTTCTCAGCAGAAACCATGGAAGCTAGAAGACAGTGGGATGATATATTTAAGTTACTAAAAGAGAAAAACTACCAACCAAGACTCCTATATCCAGCAAAATTGTCCTTCAAAAATGAGGGAGAAATTAAAACATTCTCAGGCAAAAAGTCACTGAGAGAATTTGTGACCAAGAGACCAGCTCTGCAAGAAATACTAAAGGGAGCACTAGAGTCAGATACGAAAAGACAGAAGAGAGAGGTATGGAGAAGAGTGTAGAAAGAAGGAAAGTCAGATATGATATATATAATACAAAAGGCAAAATGGTAGAGGAAAATATTATTCAAACAGTAATACCACTAAATGTTAATGGACTAAATTCCCCAATCAAAAGAAATAGACTGGCAGAATGGATTAAAAAACAGGATCCTTCTATATGCTGTCTACAGGAAACACATCTTAGACACAAAGATAAACATACGTTGAAAGTGAAAGGTTGGGAAAAGATATTTCATGCAAATAACAACTAGAAAAGAGCAGGAGTGGCTATAATAATATCCAACAAATTAGACTTCAAATGTAAAACAGTTAAAAGAGACAAAGAAGGACACTATAAACTAATAAAACGGACGATTAAACAAGAAGACATAACAATCATAATGATTTATGCACCTAACCAGAATGCCCCAAAATACGTGAGGAATACACTGCAAACACTGAAAAGGGAAATAGACACATATACCATAATAGTTGGAGACTTCAATTCACCACTCACATCAATGGACAGAACATCTAGACAGAGGATCAATAAAGAAATAGAGAATCTGAATATTACTATAAATGAGCTAGACTTAACAGACATTTATAGGACATTACATCCCACAACAGCAGGATACACTTTTTACTCAAGTGCTCATGGATCATTCTCAAAGATAGACCATATGCTGGGTCACAAAGCAAGTCTTAACAAATTTAAAAAGATTGAAATCATACACAACACTTTCTCGGATCATAAAGGAATGAAGTTGGAAATCAATAATAGGCAGAGTGCCAGAAAATTCACAAATACGTGGAGGCTCAACAACACACTCTTAAACAACAAGTGGGTCCAAGAAGAAATTGCAAGAGAAATTAGTAAATACCTCGAGGCGAATGAACATGAAAACACAACATCTCAAAAATTAGGGAACACAGCAAAGGCAGTGCTAAGAGGGAAATTTATTGCCATATATGCCTATATCAGAAAAGAAGAAAAGGCAAAAATGCAGGAATTAACTGTCCATTTAAAGAACTGGAGAAAGAACAGCAAACTAATCCCAAAGCAAGCAAAAGGAAAGAAATAACAAAGATTAGAGCAGAAATAAATGAAATTGAAAACATGAAAACAACAGAGAATATCAATAAGACCAGAAGCTGGCTCTATGAGAAAATCAATAAGATTGATGGGACCTTAGCAAGATTGACAAAAAGAAGAAGAGAGAGGACGCAAATAAATAAGATCAGAAATGGAAGAGGAGACCTAACCACTGACCTCACAGAACTAAAGGAGGTAATAACAGGAAACTATGAACAACTTTACGCTAATAAATA
This sequence comes from Tamandua tetradactyla, assembly GCF_023851605.1. Lineage (NCBI taxonomy): Eukaryota > Metazoa > Chordata > Mammalia > Pilosa > Myrmecophagidae > Tamandua > Tamandua tetradactyla. The sequence goes on along the minus strand of NC_135341.1, from coordinate 45,658,072 downwards.
CAACAATTTAGTTGAAATGGACGGGTTCCTGGAAAGACATGAACAACCAACTTTGACTCAAGAAGAAATAGATGACCTCAACAAACCAATCACAAGTAAAGAAATTGAATTAGTCATTCAAAAGCTTCCGAAAAAGAAAAGTCCAGGACCAGATGGCTTCACATGTGAATTCTATCAAACATTCCAGAAAGAATTAGTACCAACACTTCTCAAACTCTTCAAAAAAATCGAAGTGGAGGGAAAACTACCTAATTCATTCTATGAAGCCAACATCACCCTCATACCAAAACCAGGCAAAGATATTACAAAAAAAGAAAACTACAGACCAATCTCTCTAATGAATATAGATGCAAAAATCCTCAATAAAATTCTAGCAAATCGTATCCAACAACACATTAAAAGAATTATACATCATGACCAAGTAGGATTCATCCCTGGTATGCAAGGATGGTTCAACATAAGAGAATCAATTAATGTAATACACCATATCAAAAAATCAAAGCAGAAAAATCACATGAACATCTCAATTGATGTAGAGAAGGCATTTTTTTTTTTTTTTTTTTAAAGAGAGAGGGAGGAAGGGAAGGAAAGACAGAGAGAAGGAAGGAAGGATGGAAGGAAGGAAGGGAGGAAGAAAGGGAAACATCTTTAAACATTTTCTTGTTTTATTGTATTTTGTTTGTTTGTTTGTTTTTTACATGGGCTGGGGCCGGGAATCGAACCGAGGTCCTCCGGCATGGCAGGCAAGCACTTTGCCCGCTGAGCCACCGCGGCCCGCCCTAGAGAAGGCATTTGACAAGATTCAACATCTTTCCTGTTGAAAACACTTTAAAAGATAGGAATACAAGGGAACTTCCTTAAAACGACAGAGGGAATATATGAAAAACCCACAGCTAATATCATCCTCAATGGGGAAGTATTGAAAACCTTCCCCCTGAGATCCGGAACAAGACAAGGTTTTCCACTATCACCACTATTATTCAACATTGTGTTGGAAGTTCTAGCTAGAGCAATTAGACAAGAAAAAGACATACAAGGCATCAAAATTGGAAAGGAAGAAGTAAAACTACCACTGTTTGCAGACGATATGATACTATACGTCGAAAACCCGGAAAAATCCACAACAAAACTACTAGAGCTAATAAATGAGTACAGCAAAGTAGCAGGTTACAAGATCAACATTCAAAAATCTGTAGCATTTCTATACACTAGCAATGAACAAGCTGAGGGGGAAATCAAGAAACGAATCCCATTTACAATTGCAACTAAATGAACGAAATACCTAGGAATAAATTTAACTAAAGAGACTAAAAACATATATAAAGAAAACTACAAAAAACTGTTAAAAGAAATCACAGAAGACCTAAATAGATGGAAGGGCATACCGTGTTCATGGATTGGAAGACTAAATATAGTTAAGATGTCAATCCTACCTAAATTGACTTACAGATTCAATGCAATACCAATCAAAATCCCAACAACTTATTTTTCAGAAATAGAAAAACCAATAAGCAAATTTATCTGGAAGGGCAGGGTGCCCCGAATTGCTAAAAACATCTTGAGGAAGAAAAACGAAGCTGGAGGTCTCGCGCTGCCTGACTTTAAGGCATATTATGAAGCCACAGTGGTCAAAACAGCATGGTATTGGCATAAAGATAAATATATTGACCAATGGAATCGAATAGAGTGCTCAGATATAGACCCTCTCATCTATGGACATTTGATCTTTGATAAGGCAGTCAAGCCAACTCACCTGGGACAAAACAGTCTCTTCAATAAATGGTGCCTAGAGAACTGGATATCCATATGCAAAAGAATGAAAGAAGACCCATATCTCACACCCTATACAAAAGTTAACTCAAAATGGATCAAAGATCTAAACATTAGGTCTAAGACCATAAAACAGTTAGAGGAAAATGTAGGGAGATATCTTATGAAACTTACAATTGGAGGCAGTTTTATGGACCTTAAACGTAAAGCAAGAGCACTGAAGAAGGAAATAAATAAATGGGAGCTCCTCAAAATTAAACACTTTTGTGCATCAAAGAACTTCATCAAGAAAGTAGAAAGACAGCCTACACAATGGAAGACAATATTTTGAAATGACATATCAGATAAAGGTCTAGTATCCAGAATTTATAAAGAGATTGTTCAACTCAACAACAAAAAGACAGCCAACCCAATTACAAAATGGGAAAAAGACTTGAACAGACACCTACCAGAAGAGGAAATACAAATGGCCAAAAGGCACATGAAGAGATGCTCAATGTCCCTGGCCATTAGAGAAATGCAAATCAAAACCACAATGAGATATCATCTCACACCCACCAGAATGGCCATTATCAACAAAACAGAAAATGACAAGTGCTGGACAGGATGCGGAGAAAGAGGCACACTTATCCACCGTTGGTGGGAATGTCAAATGGTGCAACCACTGTGGAAGGCAGTTTGGCGGTTCCTCAAAAAGCTGAATATAGAACTGCCATACGACCCAGCAATACCATTGCTAGGTATCTACTCAAAGGACTTAAGGGCAAAGACACAAACGGACATTTGCACACCAATGTTTATAGCAGCATTATTTACAATTGCAAAGAGATGGAAACAGCCAAAATCTCCATCAACAGAAGAGTGGCTAAACAAACTGTGGTATATACATACGATGGAATATTATGCAGCTTTAAGACAAGATAAACTTATGAACCATGTAATAACATGGATGGACCTAGAGAATATTATGCTGAGTGAATCCAGCCAAAAACTAAAGGACAAATACTGTATGGTCCCACTGATGTGAACGGACATTCGAGAATAAACTTGAAATATGTCATTGGTAACAGAGTTCAGCAGGAGTTAGAAACAGGGTAAGACAATGGGTAATTGGAGCTGAAGGGATACAGACTGTGCAACAGGACCAGATACAAAAACTCAAAAATGGACAGCACAATAATACCTAATTGTAAAGTAATCATGTTAAAACACTGAATGAAGCTGCATCTGAGCTATAGGTTTTTGTTTTGTTTTGTGTTGTTTTGTTTTGATTTTACTATTATTACTTTTATTTTTTTCTCTATATTAACATTCTATATCTTTTTCGGTTATGTTGCTAGTTCTTCTAAACCAATGCAAATGTACTAAGAAATGATGATCATGCATCTATGTGATGATGTTAAGAATTAATGATTGCATGTGTAGAATGGTATGATCTCTAAATGTTGGGTTAATTTCTTTTTTTCCGTTAATTAAAAAAAAAAAAAAAAAAGAGAGAAGGGATAATTGGAGATGAAGGGATACAGACTGTACAACGGGACTGGATATAAAAACTCAGAAATGGACAACACAATACTACCCAATTGTAATGCAATTATGTTAAAACACTGAATGAAGCTGCATGTGAGGTATAGGTTTTTTGTTTTTGTTTTTGTTTTTTTGTTTTTTTTCTTTCTATTATTGTTTTAATTCTTATTCTGTTGTCTTTTTATTTCTTTTTCTAAATCGATGCAAATGTACTAAGAAATGATGAATATGCAACTATGTGATGTTATTAAGAATTACTGATTGTACATGTAGATTGGAATGATTTCTAATTGTTTTGTTAATTCTTTTTTAATTAATAAAAAAAAAAAAAAAGCTGAATATAGAATTGCCACACGACCCAGCAATACCATTGCTGGGTATCTACTCAAAGGACTTAAGGCCAAAGACACAAACGGACATTTGCACACCAATGTTTATAGCAGCGTTATTTACAATTGCAAAGAGATGGAAACAGCCAAAATGTCCATCAACAGAAGAGTGGCTAAACAAACTGTGGTATATACATACGATGGAATATTATGCAGCTTTAAGACAGGATAAACTTATGAAGCATGTAATAACATGGATGGACCTAGAGAACATTATGCTGAGTGAGTCTAGCCAAAAACTAAAGGACAAATACTGTATGGTCCCACTGATGTGAACGGACATTCGAGAATAAACTTGGAATATGTCATTGGTAATAGAGTCCAGCAGGAGTTAGAAACAGGGTAAGATAATGGGTAATTGGAGCTGAAGGGATACAGACTGTGCAACAGGAATAGATATAAAAACTCAAAAATGGACAGCACAATAATACCTAATTCTAAAGTAATCATGTTAAAACACTGAATGAAGCTGCATCTGAGCTATAGGTTTGTTTTTTTTTCACTATTATTATTACTTTTATTTTTGTTCTCTATATTAACATCCTATATTTTTTTCTGTTGTGTTGCTAGTTCTTCTAAACCGATGCAAATGTACTAAGAAACGATGATCATGCATCTACGTGATGATGTTAAGAATTACTGATTGCATATGTAGAATGGTATGATTTCTAAATGTTGGGTTAATTTCTTTTTTCCGTTAATTAATAAAAAAAAAACACAAAGGATTTGTGAAAAAAGAGCAGATCATTAAACAGTGTCCCTATACAATCTCAGAGGCTAATATCCTTGTACACATAAGGAAGCTGTGGCTCCATGTGTTAAGTGAGATGATGAAGGACATGCAGTCCTTCCAGGCAGAGGCAGAATTCTTCCACACCACTTTGTCAAAACCTTTAAACTTCCTAAATTGCATATGCACATTTCCTTTCTTACCAGAATTACTTCAAAAATGACTGGGATCACATTGCTTTCTTCCACAAGCCTGTTAAAATAAATAAATAACCATGCATTAGATAATTCATATTTAAACTGCTGCTCTGATATAAAGCACTGCAGACCCAGGTTTTATTGCTATAAGTCTGTGACTGAGAAATAGTATGATTAAGTGTTCACTTCTAACATACTGAACTACAGTTATTACACACAAGAAATATGAGGCTTCTTTGCAAGTGATTACTAGCGTGGCCTTATTGATCTGTAGCAAGTGAAATCTTAACTAGTTTGATACTTTTAAAACTGAAAACTAATTAAAATTCAGAATTATTATAAAGACCAATGAAACAGTTAATGTCAACTGAAATAATTTGACCAACCCTCACTGCAGTTAAATTATAAGCATTCCAAGTTGTAATTCTTTATGTATGCCTCATTAGCTATCTTCTCAGCATAATGAATTAATATACAATGAATTTTAAGGATATTTAAATTTTTAAAAATTGGACACCAATCAATGAGTCTCTATGTAGCTTTCCTCATCAAACCTAATTATAAATTAAGATCTATTCTAACAGGAGAATTTTTTCATGCAATTTAGGAGAAAATAGCCTTGGCAAAACCCAAACTAGTCCAAACCAAAAACTTCAATCTGCAAATATTCCTTTAGTTCAGCAAACTTCTGTAAATGACTGTCAGTGGTAGTTTGGAGCTGTATGTACCCCAGAAAAACATGTTCTTGAACTTACTCCCTTCCTGTGGGCACTGAATGCATTGTAAATAGGACTTTTTTTGTGAAATTATTTCAGTTCACTTGTGGCCCGGGATGAGTTTTAATTCTATTACTGTAGTCCTTCATAGGCATAATGAAATTCAGACAAATAGAAAAAGCCACAGGAAGAGTTGAAATTCAACAGAAACCAGAAAAGAATGGAAAGGCCAGGAGAGGTCACCATGTGCCAATACTGCAAGGTGACAAAGGAGCCTAGAAACAAGGATCACCAGCAACCAGCTCCAGATTCCAGTCCTTGAGAAGAGAACATCTCCTGATGACACCTTGATTTGGATTTCCTCTTAGCATCAAAACCCAGAGAAAATAAATTCCCATAGTTTAAGCAAATCCATTTAATGGTATTTACTTAAGGAGCCAAGGGAGCTGAAACAGACCAAATTATATACAGTTTAGGCTTTACAGGCCATACTACCTCTATAGCAACTACTCAACTCTGCCATTACGATGTAAAAGTAGCAACAGATAACATGTACATGAATATGTGGTTGTGTTTCAATAATGTTATTTACAAAAATAGAAGGCAGGTCACATTTGACCCACAGCCTGTAATCTGCTAAGACCTACTTCAGTTAAAAAAAAATCCATTTTCTTTATAGCATTTTACTAGAATTAACTTTGTATAATAAACTATTGAGCTTAAGACAAGCATGCAGTATTTACATGGTAACAGCTTTGAGTGTTTGTCTATTTCACAGAAAATAAAACAGGTGGATGGAAAGGGAATGGATCAGCCAGTCTTAGGGGAGTTTGTCTGTGGTAACAGTTGATAAAAGAGAAGCCTATTGAACTAGCCAAAAAAGACCACGGTGTTTATAAATACATGATAAGAGATAGGGGACACAGATTAACCAAGGACTGAAGCACTTGGAAAGGCTATTTCAGCATCTAACAAAAATAAATGTGAATATATCTGCAGTTTGACCACAAATATTAAATTCATTTACATTCTCTCACTCTTCTGGCAAGTAAAGGCTCAGAAGCAAGGACGACGGTCCCTATGCCATGCCTGGGCAAGGCAGGAAATGCAGACACTCAAGGCCAAGCACAACTTCAGGTACAGCACGTTCCTAATCTTCTCAGCTTCCTATATTTCATCCACTGCTTTTCCTAAGTCAGTCTTTTAAATTGTTATGCTCTATACTCTTACTAGACCCAGGCTGAAACAGCCAAGCACACACATCTTGGCAAACGTACACCAATGCCAGAAAAGCTGCAGCAACAGAGAGTTCACTACTTCTCCAGTGGAATTGGGTACGTCTCCCTTTATCACCCCATCGTTCAGATCCCAAAGTACTGAGTCCAGCACCAGCCCTTTTATAAAAGTATTTAAAAATATTTTCCATTAAAGTCTAACAACATAAACCACCTTAATTAGTTCTCATTAATGACAACTAATCTTTCTCTGGGTCTCTGCTTACCAGACAGGCTAGTCTGCATTACTTCCTGGATCTCCTTTTACTCTCAAATCTAATGCTCCAGCCTTTACATGCTTTCAAATATATTCAACCATAGTAACTTTTTCTTTGATTTGATTTTCAAACAAAATTTACATAATTTACAGCCATATCTAGTGAATAAAGAGGGTACTCAAAACTAAGTAAATTGTTTTTAGTTAAAAATAAAATTTTCACTGGCATTTTCCACGGCTCATTAACCTTAAGAAGAACTCTAAATAAGTAAAGAACAATGATAACAGTAAACATTCATAACTATCTAACACAGTGGCTTTTCAAATGTGCGAGTGGGCAATGAGAGGAGTTTAGTGGGGATTATCCAGCATTTTCTTAAGTAAAATTAATAAAATAGAGATTATCCAAGTGCTTCATACATAGTATTTTTTTATGAAACTTCTGTTTCAGTTATAGGTATGCGGGTATATATTAGGCAGTGATTTTTTTTTTTAAATATTTTTATTGACAAATCTTCACACACACACAGTTCATACATGGTGTACAATCAACGGTTCACAATATCCTATAGTTGTGTATTCATCACAATTATTTTTCAGAACATTTGCATCACTCCAGAAAAAGAGGTAAAAAGAAAAATCCCATATACTCCATACTCCTTATCTTCTTATTGATCACTAGTATATCTATCTACCCAATTTATTTTACTCCCCATCCCCCCTATTATTTATTTTTTTGCCCTTTTTATCTTTTTTTCTCATCTGTCTATACCCTGGATAAAAGAGGTTTCCACAATCACACAGTTACAGTGTAAGAGTTTCATCTTTAAACAATCATCTTCAAGAATCAAGGCTACTGGAATACAGCTCAACAGTTTCAGGTACTTCCCTCCAGCTATTCCAATACATCATAAACTAAAAAGGGATATTTATATAATGCATAAGAGTAACATCCAAACCTCTTGACTCTGTTTGAAATCTCTCAGCCACTGAAACTTCATTTTGTCTCATTTTTCTCTTCCCTTTTTTGGTAAAGAAAGCTTTCTCAATTTCATGATGCCAGGTCCCAGCTCATTCTGGGAGTTCTGTTTCCAGGTTGCCAGGGAGATTTACATCCCTGGGAGTCAAATGCCATACAGGGGGTAAGGCAGTGAGCTCGCCTGCTGAGTTTGCTTAGAGAGACCACATCTGAGTAATGAAAGAGGTTCTCTAGGGTGACTCTGAAGCATAATTTTAAGTAGGCTTAGCCTATCCTTTGCAGGAATAAGTTTCATAGGGACAAACCCCAAGACTGAGGGCTCAGCCAGGTAGTGATTTTAAATTATTTCTCCACGGTGTGGACATGAAATTAGATATCCGCTATTTGGACACTGTTTTGGAGGCAATACTTACTTGTCTTCAATATGTTCTTAAACTGTGATTTTAAAAAGCTGGTCTCCTTCTTTAAGCATTTTCTCTCAAGCAGTTGGAGCTCCAGTTAGTGGCTCAGGTCTCAAATGATCCAATCCCTTGATGTGCTCTCAGTAATGGAACAATCTACATGAAATTCCTATCCTTTGATAAGGTATTTGAAGGGCCAGGCTTACCACTAAAGAAAGTCAATGTTGCTGATTCTCAGGAAACTAATCAAGTACCAAGTCTTAAATCATCAAGGTAGCCTTGGAAAATAGGGCTGCAAAAGACTATTTTATTCTTATGGCTCTGATGTGTTTGGCCACCATGATTAAATCACCAGTATCATTTCAGTGCATGAGCCTACTGTGTCCTAAAGTCTAAAAAAATGAAATTTCTATGGATTATGGAGAGCCTGAAGGACAAGATGTGAAGAGATTTATTTGAATTGGTTTAAACCAGAAACAAACAAAAAGACTTTTTTGAAGTTATTTCTAATCTTCTAAGGATTATAAAGATATGTTATACTTTTCTTCTTTAATATTGGCCATCTAAACACACTGTGTTTAAATAATTACAGACAAGTAAAATAAAACATACAACCTTTCCTGAAATAAAGTTCCTGAAACTACTTTTCCTTGTTTTAGGGCTGTTATTTATTTTTTTCTTCCCCATAATATAACAATTTAATGTTATATTTCATGCAGTTAAAAAATTGTCTTGCAGGGCCACAGTGGCTCAGTGGCAGAGCTCTCGCCTGCCATGCCAGAGACCCGGGTTTGATTCCTGGTGCCTGCCCATGTATTAAAAAATAATAAAAACATAAAAAAAAAATTGTCTTGCAAAGGTTAGTTTCTGGAGATTCACTTAAGTTTTGTATATTTAATGACAGGATTTCTATCATTAAAAGGAGAGGGGCTATATGAATTAGAGAATGTTAAACTCTAACATTCTAAAACTCTAATCTTTGGAATATCTCATTCAGCATTTGAAGTCTCACCTAAGCACACAGCAAATGTTTCCTTGTTGGGAAATAATCTCTATTAACTTGCTTATTGATACTTGAACTATCCATTTATTTATTTCTTAAGATACAATGTTTTCTTCTTTTCTATGAAAAGAAGAGTAACAAGGTATCAGTGGCTGAGAGGGTTCAAACAGAGTCGAGATGCCACACTGGAGGTCACTCTCATGTACGCTTCAGTTAAACATTGCTACCTATCATAACTTGGCAAACCCAAACCAAAATCACCCCTGCCATAAAAGTAAATAATAGCAGGAACAAATGTTAAAATAAATTTAGTTTGAAATGCTAGTGATCGATGAAAAGGAGGGATTAGGTGTATGGTATGTATACATTTTTTTTTCTCCTTTCGTTTTATTTCTTTTTCTGAATAGAGGCAAATGTTCCAAGAAATGATCATGATGATGAATATGCAACTATGTGATGATATTGTGAACTGCTGATTATATATGTAGAACAGAATGATCAAAATAGGAATGCTTGTGTTTGTTTGGTGTTTTTTGGTATTTAAAAAAATAAAATTAAAAAATAAATAAATAAATAAAACCATTCCTGCCAATTCTAAAGAACACCTAGGGCATTACATAAGATTCTACAAAGGTTTCGCGCATTAGGGTAACTCACCAAAACCTATAACCTCCAGATGGGTCCCTAGACCAGGTAAGCTCGGAAATCAAAGGAGCCAGCCCTACCAAAATATCAACTAGTTTCATCCCCCTATCCCATATTATCAACAGCCCCTTCCAACATGAAAAAGTTAGAATGGGCATAGTCGCAATACCCATAAAGAGTGGGAGAAAGGTCAAAGGTGATAGCAGAATTATACAGAGAAGGTCAGGCTTAACAAATGAATATGAGTGCTGAATCATACTGATATTTTCTTTTAGCATTTAATACCTTAGAGCAGCTACCAATAAAAAATCTAAAATGGCGGAACTATAACCCATACCAAACTCAGAAATCTGTTCTACAACTAATTGTTGCGATGTACTTTGAAATTTATTGCTTTTATGTATATATGTCATTTAAAGAGAAGGAAGAGTATAACAGAGAAGACAGGATTTAACAAATGAGTATGACCACTGAATCATTATATTGCTATTTCTGATGGTCTCTAGTATCTTGGTGCAGCTAGAAGAAAAAAAAACAAAAAACCGTGGAACTATAACCAATACCAAACTCTAAAATCTGTTCTATAACTACTTGTTAAAATAAAATATACTTGTGCCCATTTCAAAAAGGCATAAAAGCAAACAAAAATACATGTACTTACAAATGTATTCCTTTTTTGTATATATTTCACAATAAGATGTTTAAAAAAGATACTATGTTTAATTTGTTGAAAAGGCTATGATTTATTTTTTTAACTGCCCTACCACCCACTTTTGTTGAATATCCTATGGCTGCTTATGTTTGTGACTATTTCTTACTCTGATGGATTTCATTGATACATTTTATGTTCTTACGCCAATATTACATGATCTTGATTGCTATGATCAGTAATGTAAGTCCTCCATTTTCACTGTTTCCTTTCCAAATTTTTTTTTTTACTTTTCTAGGTCCTTTTCACTTTCTTATAAATTTTAGAATCTGCTTGTCAATGTTTTTAAAAACATGCCTATGAGAATTTTATTCAGATCACATAGAATTTATAGATAAATTTGGAGAAACATTTAGGCTTCATCTATGAACATTGTCTGATCTATGACTATTGTCTATCTTTCATTTAATTCTTTTATTATTAATTCTTTTATTATTCAAAGAACAGAAAAGCCAGGACATGGAGGGAGAAGAAAGCAAATGATCCAGGCCCACTCTGGGCTGTTTCTCATGTCTGGGTTTTGTATCACAAAGGAGTCGTCCTCAGAAGTCCTAACACAGGTCTAAGGAGACAACACAGTTGATCACCATAGCTACTCGGCCTTGGGTTTGTTTGCTTGCTTCAAGTTTTTATCTGCCCATGTGGCTCAAAGCAGGACACATAAAGTAATGAACAGGTCAGCCCTGACCCAGCAGGGACACTATCGTACCATAGGACTTCTCCATCCATCAACTCTGCATTTTAAACATCTGTCTTATCTTACATATCTTACTTATAATTGGAGACTATTTTTCCCCAGGAAACTATCTCAATATTCAATTTATACTTAATACCCATGAGCTAATCATTTTAACACAAAGTCCAGGCACTCAAACTCAGAATCAAGTTAACAGATACATAAACAAATATAAAAACAGAATCTTTGTATTAGGATTCTATCAAGAAAAAGAACTAACAGGAAACACACACACATATATACATATATAAGTAAATATTAAGAAGTTTATTGTAGAAATTAGCTCAGGTGACCATGGGAATTAGCAAATCCAATTATACAGAGCATGTTGCATGCTGGAAATTCAATGAAGGTGAGGCTAACTTCCCCAAGGAAAGCTTCAAGGTGGGAACTCCCATGAAGGTGATGGTGAATTTCCCAGGAGAAGCAGGCTGGCTGAAGCAGAGGTTGAAATTCTTCTTTCTTGCTGCTGCTATCCTCAGTTCTTGCTTTAATGCCTATAGCTGACTGAATGAAAAGATTCCTGCCATGCTGAAGGCATTCTCTTTTGTTGACTGTAGATTCAATCAGCTTCAATACAATCAAATGATTGATTATTTAAGTCTATGAAATACCCTCACCAGTGCTTGCTTAACCAAACAACTGGACACCATGACCTAGCTACACTGAAACCTGTGATTAACCACCACAATCTCTATTATACAAGATCTAAGGGAATAGAGATGCGGAAAACTAGCTAGCCCAGAGTAATGAGAACATCCATTCATGAGTCTTGAAAAAGCAGGAATAAGGCAAGTAAAGTGTGTAAAGAGGTGGTGTATATATTTGAAAAGGCGAATAAGGAGGTAAAGGAGGAGGATATTCTACAATGTGAATAAAGGGCAATATGAAAGATGGAAAAGGATAATGCAGCCTTGAATGCCGTGCTACCAAGTTTGGTTTTTACCCTGAAGGTGAGAGTGAGCCACTAAAGGATTTTAAGGAGAAAAATGAAACAAGATTGTTGTTCCCAAACTCCAATCTGGCAGGCGGAGAGCAGCCTAGAGAATTGCTACTCAAAGTATAGTGCTTAAATCAAGGCCAGCCTACACATTGATGCTAGTCGACAACAAGATAACAACAGAAATTTAAAAGATTAAATTTATGTCTATTTGATCTAATGATAAAATAAATTGAATTTCAAGGCAGTTTAAAATGTGATCCTACAAAAATATGATGAAAAACAGACATTTACAAGGTCTCAAAGTATTTTCCCACAAGATATTTACAGTGGAGTAACTTGGAAAATACCACTTTAAGCAGGTGAAGAAGTTACACATCAACTCTAAGTTATGTTACCTATTTACAATCATGTAGCACCTGATATGATGTACTGAGGAGGATACAACCTTCCTTCTGTTGTCATACTAGTGTGCATGGATGCCAGTGCCAATCCATCAAGTGGCAGAATGAAAGACTGAACCAGGAATCTTCTTTCTGGCCCACGTTTTCAGAACTTGCCTAATAGGTAGAAGCTTGGAGACAGTGAAAGCATAGTAAGGAACAATTCACTCAAAGCAAATGAGGGAAAATATTGCCTACACTAAGACATACAATAGACCAAATGAGAATAGTAGAGTGGGAGTTGCAGTTTATATCATAAGGAGAACAGGGAGCATTCTAATTCCTGTGAACAGCAGAATTCCTAAGAACAAAGCTGGAAGAAAATGTAGGCTCAGGTAATGACCCTGCATTTCACCTATGCATCAGGGTATTTTTCTTGATATGAGGGCCAAACTCTGAAGAAGAACAACAGCCAATACCATGCCTATTTATAAAAACTGTTGAATGTGTTTTTAAGTGTTTATTTTTGTTAGCTCCTGGCACTAAAAGAAATCTCTATAATATCAATAACTCAATACAAAATTAAGAAACACCTCAGAGACTAAATCCAAGAGTTACAATTTTAAAATACTGAAATGTATAGTGTACAAGAAAAGACTCCAAGACAAAGAAAGAGGAAACGATGACCCATCCAAAGGAACAAGAAAAAAATTCAGAAATTATTACCAAAGACCACAAGACTTTGGGCATACTAGACAAAGACTTTAAAAATGATTATCCTCAATATGATCAAGGAGATTAAGGAAAACACAAAGAAAAAGCTAAAAAAAAAAATCAGAGAAACAACAAATGGACAAATAGAGAATCTCAATGTATAGAAATTTTAAAAAGGAACCAAACAGAAACACTGGACTTGAGGATCAAAAAAACTGAAATGAAAAATTTCTGGAAGGTTCCAAGAGTAAATTGGAGCAGGAAGAAAAAACAGTCAGTGAACTCGAAGACAAGACAACTGAAATGAAAGCAGTAGAAAAGAAAAAGAATGAAAAAAAGTGAAGAAAGCATCACCATCAACTTTACCAAAATATTGCAGGACATCACCAAGTTTATCAAAATACTCATTATATGACTCCCTGAAGGAGAAGAAAAGAGCAGTGAAGATATTCAAAGGAATAACGGCAGAGAATTTCCCAAATATAATAAGAGACATGGATATGTACATTCAAGAATACCAACAAGCCCCCAAAAATATAAACTCAAAAGAGAACCAGATGCAGAGACACATTTGAATGCCAAGTATAAGAAGAGAGTTCTAAGAGCTGCAAGAGGAAAGCAAAGTGTTATGTACAAGAGACTCCCTTGATTCGTGCTTATTTCACATCAGAACCATAGAGGCAAGAAGGCAGTGGGTTGAAATATTTAATGTGCTGACAGAAAATAATTCGGAAACAAAAATTTTATACACAGTGACTGTGCTGGTTTGAAATGAAGTATGCCCCCCCCTAAGAAAAGCCATGTTTTAATATAAGTCCCATTTCATAAATATAGAATAATCTCTATGCAATACTGTATGTTTGAAACTGTAATCCGATCATCTCCCTGGATGATGTGATTTAGTCAAGAGTGGTTGTTAAACTGGATTAAGGGACGACATGTCTCCACCCATTTGGGTGGATCTTGATTGGTTTATTGGAGCCCTATAAAAGAGGAAATATTTTGGAGAATGAGAGATTCAAAGAGAGCAGAACGATGTAGCCATGAGATGCAGAGTCCATGAGCCAGCAACCTTGGGAGATGAAGAAGGAAAACGCCTCCCGGGGAGCTTCATGAAACCAGAAGCCAGGAGAGAAAACTAGCAGATGACAAAGTCACGTTCACCATGTGCCCTTCCAGCTGAGAGAGAAACCCTGACTGTGTTCACCACATGCCTTCTCACTTGAGAGAGAGACCCTGAACTTCATCAGCCTTCTTGAACCAAGGTATCTTTCCCTGGATGCCTTTGATTGGACATTTCTATAGACTTGTTTTAATTGGGACATTTTCTCGGCCTTAGAACTGTAAACTTGCAACTCATTAAATTTTCCCTTTTAAAAGTCATTCGGTTACTGGTATATTGCATTCCAGCAGCTAGCAAACTAGAACAGTGACACTGAGGAAGAGATTGACATACTGCCAGATAAACAAAAGCTGAGGAAGTTCATTCCCCATGAGACCTTTCCTACCAGCAATGCTAAAGGCAGTTCTTCAGAAAGGAATAAAAGGTCACTAGACAGTATACTGAAGTGGAATAAGAAATAAAGACCTATAAAAAAGGTAACAACATGAGCAAGTTATAAATGTCAATACTATTGTGTTGTATTTTTTTGTATGTAACTATAAAACATTGCTGAAAGAAATTAAAGATGACCTAATAAATGGAAAGGCATCCAGTATTCATGAATCTGAAGACCTGATAATGTGATGCCAATACTGTCTAAAGCAATTTGCTAATTCTGTGTAATTCTTATCCAAATTCAAGCAGTACTTTGTGCAGAAATGGAAAAGTTGATTCTAAAATTAATATTGAATTGCAAGGGGCCCCTAATATCCAAAACAATCTGAAAAAAAAAAAAAAGAACAAAATCTGAGGACTCATTCTTCCTGATTTCAAGATGGTTTGGCATTGAATAGTGTGGTACTGGTATAAAGATATACATGTACACCAACAGAACAGCACTTAAAGAGTCCAGAGATAAACTGACAAAATGTACATCCAGTTGATTTACAACAAGGATGACAAGTCCATTCATTGAGGAGAAAGAGTGCTGGGACAGATGAAAAGCCATACACACAAACAACAGCACACCTCTAGCACATACTATATAGTAAAATGAATTCAAATAAATCAAAGACCAAAGTATAAGAGCTAATACATAAAGCTCTTTCAAAAAGAGCTTCAGTATCTTCAGGACTTTGTAACAGGCAATGACTTTTTGATATTACATGAAAAGCACAAGCAACAAAAGAAAAAACAAATAAAAACTTTTGTATATCAAAGGACATTATCAAGAAAGTGAAAAGATAATCAACAGGAAAAAATATTTTGAAGCCACATATCGGATAAAGGTTAAATATCCTGAATATATAAGAACTTCTATAATTCAACAATAAAACATTAAACTACCCAATTGAAAAATGAGACAAAAATTTGAAGAGCTCTGGGAAGATGGTAGAATAGGAAAGTTCAAGTTCAACCCTGCTCCAAGGAACAGCTAGAGAAGGGGCAGGAGGGTGACTGAGATGGCAATTCCAGGACATAAGCGACCTAGAAGAATCTTCTGCACCACATAGGGTGGCCCTGGTTGCAAAAGCTAAGGAATTAAGAAGCAGAGAACCGAAGACTATCTGGCTGGTGCAAAAAGCCTAACGTAGAGACCTGAAGCCCTCAGAGTGGACAAACAGGGAGACGGGGACCAGGAAGCAAGCCAAGCTGGGTTCCTTGAATGTGGTAGCCTCACCAGAGCAGCTCCATCACCCATGACTCACCCCACACCCCAGGCTCTGAACCCCATCAGCTGCGCACCCTCCCTGCGTACAAACTGCCCCTACACCACCAACCCCTCGCACGTGTACCCACCCAAAAACCCCACCCCAAGCATGCCCACACCTGCCCGAGCCCAACCCACTTCTCCTATAAAAGTGCAGTCTCTCCCCTCCACTCCAGAGCCCTACCTCAAAGTCCCTGCCTCTGCAGGTGGTCAGAAGTGCATAAAGGCTGCGGGTGCTTAACTTATACCCAGGGGACAACCACCCCCAACACATACAGTTGTGCAACCCCTCCCTGCCCCCATAGGCTCTGTGCACCTGTATATCAGTTTATGGCCCTCTCAGATCTGTGCATGAGCCTGGCTCCCAGTCATGGCCCCCAGCTCTGGGCAACTGTTGACCTGGATGGGCGACATCCACCTCCAGGTTATGCAGGTACAATGCCAACCCATAGCCCTGAGCTCTGCACATGTGCAAAAAGGGCCCTGTGCCTTAGACCACTGCACACCAGGGCCCTGCCCCCCAGGTCCTTGCACCAGCACAGCCACACCCTCCCCACCACTAGGCGCCCATGCTCACAAGCACCAGTGTAGCATCCGCACATTGTGCCTACACCTGCTCTGCAATGCATCACCGCACTTTAATGCCCCACCCTGAATTCTGCTCCACATCCATCCAACAAATAGAAGCTTTACACTACTGAAGGAAATCAACTTTAAAAGTAAACCAATCAGAGGACTTCCGGAGAAGATGGTGGCTTACTAAGACGCGCGGGTCTTAGTTCCTCCTCCAGAACAGCTACTAAAGAAACAGAAACGGTACAGAAGAGCTCCCAGAGCCACGAGAGAGACCAAAAAGACAGCGTACCCCATTCTGGAACGGTTGAACCAGCTGGGAGAATCTGCTGCGGTGAGATCCCCGAGGGGCGCGCGCATCCCCGGGCCGTTGCGGCTGGCGGCCGGAGCCCCTCCTTCCCTCCTTCCCAGGCTGGCTGGGAGATTTGGACAGGTGGTCCCCTCAAGCCGCGGTGGCCGGCGCAACCCCCCCACGCGGCCTCCCGGGCCAGCTGGGAGATTTGGATCGGAGGTCCCCCAAGCCGCGGAGGCCGGCGACCAGGGTCCCTTCCACACACGTGGCTTCCAGGTCTGGCTGGGAACTTTGGATCGGTACTCCGCCAAACGGCAGCGGCCGGCGCCCCCCGTCACACTTGGCTTTACAGGGCGGCTGGGAGATTTGGATCGGCACTCCCCCAAGCCGCGGAGGCCGGTGCCCCCAGCATGCGCGGATTCCCGGGCCGGCTGGGAGATCTGAATCGGCACTCCCCCAAGCCGCGGCGGCCGGCGCCCCTCCCTCCCTCCTTCCCGGGCCGGGTGGGAGATTTGGATCGGCACTCCCCCAATGGTAGGCAGCTGTCGCGCCCCCCCACACATGAATTCCCGGGCCGGCTGGGAGATTTGGATCGGCACTCCCCCTAGCCGCTTTGGCTGTTGACCCTCCCCCACAACGAGAGTCTTCCAAAGTTAAAGGAACCACAGCACATTTTACTGGTGGGACCCACAGATAGACGAGCGCCAAATACTGGGCAGGATAAGAAAAACAGAGCCTAGATATTTCACAGGAAAATCTTTCAACCTGCTGGGTCCCACACCCAGGGAAATCTGATTAAATGCCCAGAAGCCAGCAAAAAATAATGGATCACGCCAGGTAAATTGAAGATATGGCCCAGTCAAAGGAACAAACCAAAAGTTCAAATGAGATACAGGAGCTGAGACAAATAATTCTGAACAAACAAACAGAAATAGAAAACCACTTCAAAAACCAAATCAATAAATTGAGGTAGGACATGAAGAGACATGGACTGAACAAAAAGAAGAAATAGAAACTCTGAAAAAACAAATCACAGAACGTATGGGATTGAAGGACAAAGCAGAAAAGATGGAAAAAACAATGGATACCTACAATGGTAGACTTAATGAGACAGAAGCTAGAATTAGTGAACTGGAGGATGGAACATCTGAATTTCAAAAAGAAACAGAAACTATAGGGAAAAGAATGGAAAAATTTGAGCAGGGGATCAGGGAACTGAATGATAATATGAAGCGTACAAATATACGTGTTGTGCGTGTCCCAGAAGGAGAAGAGAAGGGAAAAGGAGGAGAAAAAGTAATGGAAGAAATTATCACTGAAAATTTCCCAACTCTTATGAAAGACCTAAAATTATAGATCCAAGAAGTGCAGCACACACCAAAGAGAATAGACCCAAATAGCCTTCTGCAAGACACTTACTAGTTAGAATGTCAGAAGTCAAATAGAAAGAGAGGATCTTGAAAGCAGCAACAAAAAAACAATCTGTCACATACAAGGGAAACACAATAAGACTATGTGTAGATTTCTCAGCAGAAACCATGGAAGCTAGAAGACAGTGGGATGATATATTTAAATTATTAAAAGAGAAAAACTACCAACCAAGACTTCTATATCCAGCAAAATTGTCCTTCAAAAATGAGGGAGAAATTAAAACATTCTCAGACAAAAACTCACTGAGAGAATTTGTGACCAAGAGACCAGCTCTGCAAGAAATACTAAAGGGAGCACTAGAGTCAGATACAAAAAGACAGAAGAGAGAGGTATGGAGAAGAGTGTAGAAAGAAGGAAAATCAGATATGATATATATAATACAAAAGGCAAAATGGTAGAGGAAAGTATTACCCAAACAGTAATAAAAATAAATATTAATGGACTGAACTCCCCAATCAAAAGATATAGACTGGCAGAATAGATTAAAAAACAGGATTCTTTTATATGCTGTCTACAGGAAACACACCTTAGACCCAAAGATAAATATAGGTTGAAAGTGAAAGGTTGGGAAAAGATATTTCATGCAAATAACAACCAGAAAAGAGCAGGAGTGGCTAATCTAATATCCAACAAATTAGACTTCAAATGTAAAACAGTTAAAAGAGGCAAAGAAGGACACTATAAACTAATAAAAGGAACAATTAAACAAGAAGACATAACAATCATAAATATTTATGCACCGAACCAGAATGCCCCAAAATATATGAGGAATACACTGCAAACACTGAAAAGGGAAATACACACATATACCATAATAGTTGTAGACTTCAATTCACCACTCTCATCAATGAACAGAACATCTAGACAGAGGATCAATAAAGAAATAGAGAATTTGAATATTACAATAAATGAGCTAGACTTAACAGACATTTATAGGACTTTACATTCTGCAACAGCAGGATACACCATTTTCTCAAGTGCTCATGGATCATTCTCAAAGATAGACCATATGCTGGGTCACAAAGCAAGTCTTAACAAATTAAAAAAAACTGAAATCATACACAACACTTTCTTGGATCATAAAGGAATGAAGTTGGAAATCAATAATAGGCCGAGTGCCAGAAAATTCACAAATATATGGAGGCTCAACAACACACTCTTAAACAACAAGTGGGTCAAGGAAGAAATTGCAAGAGAAATTAGTAAATATCTTGAGGCAAATGAAAAAGAAAACACAACATATCAAAACCTATGGGACGCAGCACAGGAAGTGCTAAGAGGGAAATATATTGCCCTAAATGCCTATATTAGAAAAGAAGAAAAGGCAAAAATTCAGGAATTAACTGTACTCTTGGAAGAACTGGAGAAAGAACAGCAAACTAATCCCAAAGCAAGCAAAAGGAAAGAAATAACAAAGATTAGAGCAGAAATAAATGAAATTGAAAACATGAAAACAATAGAGAAAATCAATAAGACCAGAAGCTGGCTCTATGAGAAAATCAATAAGATTGATGGGACCTTAGCAAGATAGACAAAAAGAAGAAGAGAGAGGACGCAAATAAATAAGATCAGAAATGGAAGAGGAGACCTAACCACTGACCTCACAGGACTAAAGGAGGTAATAACAGGATACTATGAACAACTTTATGCTAATAAATACAACAATTTAGTTGATATGGACGGGTTCCTGGAAAGACATGAACAACCAGCTTTGACTCAAGAAGAAATAGATGACCTCAACAAACCAATCACAAGTAAAGAAATTGAATCAGTCATTCAAAAGCTTCCGAAAAAGAAAAGTCCAGGACCAGATGGCTTCACATGTGAATTCTATCAAACATTCCAGAAAGAATCAGTACCAACTCTCCTCAAACTCTTCAAAAAAATCGAAGTGGAGGGAAAACTACCTAATTCATTCTATGAAGCCAACATCACCCTCATACCAAAACCAGGCAAAGATATTACAAAAAAAAGAAAACTACAGACCAATCCCTCTAACGAATACAGATGCAAAAATCCTCAACAAAATTCTAGCAAATAGAATCCAACAACACATTAAAAGAATTATACATCATGACCAAGTAGGATTCATCCCAGGTATGCAAGGATGGTCCAACATAAGAAAATCAATTAATGTAATACACCATATCAACAAATCAAAGCAGAAAAATCACATGATCATCTCAATTGATGCAGAGAAGGCATCTGACATGATTCAACATCCTTTCCTGTTGAAAACACTTCAAAAGATAGGAATACAAGGGAACTTCCTTAAAACGATAGAGGGAATATATGAAAAACCCACAGCTAATATCATCCTCAATGGGGAAAAATTGAAAACTTTCCCCCTAAGATCAGGAACAAGACAAGGATGTCCACTATCACCACTATTATTCAACATCGTGTTGGAGGTTCTAGTCAGAGCAATTAGACAAGAAAAAGAAATACAAGGCATCAAAATTGGAAAGGAAGAATTAAAACTATCACTGTTTGCAGACGATATGATACTATACGTCAAAAACCCGGAAAAATTCACAACAAAACTACTAGAGCTAATAAACGCGTATAGCAAAGTAGCAGGTTACAAGATCAACATTCAAAAATGTGTAGCATTTCTATACACTAGCAATGAACAAGCTGAGGGGGAAATCAAGAACGAATTCCATTTACAATTGCAACTAAAACAATAAAATACCTAGGAATAAATTTAACTAAAGAGACAAAAAACCTATACAAAGAAAACTACAAAAAACGGTTAAAAGAAATAACAGAAGACCTAAATAGATGGAAGGGCATACCGTGTTCATGGATTGGAAGACTAAATATAGTTAAGATGTCAATCCTACCTAAATTGATTTACAGATTCAATGCAATACCAATCAAAATCCGAACAACTTATTTTTCAGAAACAGAAAAACCAATAAGCAAATTTGTCTGGAAGGGCAGGGTACCCCGAATTGCTACAAGCATGCTGAGGAAAAAAAACAAATCTGGAGGTTTCACGCTGCCGGACTTTAAGGCATATTATGAAGCCACAGTGGTCAAAACAGCATGGTATTGGCATAAAGATAGATCTATCGACCAATGGAATCGAATAGAGTGCTCAGACATAGACCCTCTCATCTATGGACATTTGATCTTTGATAAGGCAGTCAAGCCAACTCACCTGGGACAGAACAGTCTCTTCAATAAATTGTACCTAGAGAACTGGATATCCATATGCAAAAGAATGAAAGAGGACCCGTATCTCACACCCTATACAAAAGTTACCTCAAAATGGATCAAAGATCTAAACATTAGGTCTAAGACCATAAAACAATTAGAGGAAAATGTAGGGAGATATCTAATGAAACTTACAATTGGAGGCGTTTTTATGGACCTTAAATCTAAAGCAAGAGCACTGAAGAAAGTAAAAAATAAATGAGAGCTCCTCAAAATTAAACACTTTTGTGCATCAAAGAACTTCATCAAGAAAGTAGAAAGACAGCCTACACAATGGGAGACAATATTTGGAAACAACATATCAGATAAAGGTCTAGTATCCAGAATTTATAAAGAGATTGTTCAACTCAACAACAAAAAGATAGCCAACCCAATTACAAAATGGGAAAAAGACTTGAACAGACACCTACCAGAAGAGGAAATACAAATGGCCAAAAGGCACATGAAGAGACGCTCAATGTTCCTGGCCATTAGAGAAATGCAAATCAAAACCACAACGAGATATCATCTCACACCCACCAGAATGGCCATTATCAACAAAACAGAAAATGACAAGTGCTGGACAGGATGCGGAGAAAGAGGCACACTTATCCACCGTTGGTGGGAATGTCAAATGGTGCAACCACTGTGGAAGGCAGTTTGGCGGTTCCTCAAAAAGTTGAATATAGAATTGCCACACGACCCAGCAATACCATTGCTGGGTATCTACTCAAAGGACTTAAGGCCAAAGACACAAACGGACATTTGCACACCAATGTTTATAGCAGCGTTATTTACAATTGCAAAGAGATGGAAACAGCCAAAATGTCCATCAACAGACGAGTGGCTAAACAAACTGTGGTATATACATACGATGGAATATTATGCAGCTTTAAGACAGGATAAACTTATGAAGCATGTAATAACATGGATGGACCTAGAGAACATTATGCTGAGTGAGTCTAGCCAAAAACTAAAGGACAAATACTGTATGGTCCCACTGATGTGAACGGACATTTGAGAATAAACTTGGAATATGTCATTGGTAACAGATTCCAGCAGGAGTTAGAAACAGGGTAAGATAATGGGTAATTGGAGCTGAAGGGATACAGACTGTGCAACAGGACTAGATACAAAAACTCAAAAATGGACAGCACAATAATACCTAATTGTAAAGTAATCATGTTAAAACACTGAATGAAGCTGCATCTGAGCTATAGGTTTGTTTTTTTTTTTTACTATTATTATTACTTTTATTTTTGTTCTCTATATTAACATTCTATATTTTTTTCTGTTGTGTTGCTAGTTCTTCTAAACCGATGCAAATGTACTAAGAAACGATGATCATGCATCTATGTGATGATGTTAAGAATTACTGATTGCATATGTAGAATGGTATGATTTCTAAATGTTGGGTTAATTTCTTTTTTTTCCGTTAATTAATAAATAAAAAAAAAAAGAGAGACCTGACAATCCTGTTTGTGTTTCCGGACCCACTCCTGTACTTCACAGTTACATAAATCAATAAATCCCCATTTTAGTTTAAAAAAAAAAAAAAAGAAAAAAAGCAATGGGAATGAGACAACTTGCCCATTGTCACTACTACTATTCAACATCGTACTAGAACTCTTGCTCGTGCAGTGAGACAAGAAAAGGAAATAAAAGGCATTCAAATAGTTAAGGAAGAAGTAAAACTTTCATTATTTGCAGATGACAGGATCCTATACACAGAAAACTCTGACAAACCTACAACAAAGCTACTTGGACTAATAAATAAATAAATAAATACAGAAAAGTAGTGGGATAGAAGATTAGTATACAAAAATCAATAAAGTTTCTATACGAAGTTATGACTTAAGTGGATAATTAAGGAAAAATTTCCGTTGAAAATGTAGACCAAAAGAACCAGCTATGCATTTCCCAATGCAGTCCATGAAAAAAAAAAAATCAGCTATGTAGGAATAAGTTTAACCAGGGATTTCAAGGACTTATACATAGAAAACTACAAAACATTTTAAAAGAAATTTTAAAATGACCTAAATAGATGCAAAAACATTCCATGTTCATGGATAAGAAGGTTGAATGTCATTAAGATGTCAATTCTACCCGAATTGATCTACAGGTTTAGAGCAATATCAATCAAAATCCCAACAACCTACTTTGAAGACTTGGAAAAAAACTAGTTATCGACTTTATTTGGAAGGGAAACAGACCCGAATAGCTAAAGATAACCTAAATAAGAAGAGCCAAAAGGAGGACTAACACTTTCTGACTTTAAAGCCTACTATAAAGCCACAGTGGTCAAAACAGCATGGTACTCACAGAAATCAGAGGCATCGACCAATGGAACCAAATCAAGAGTACAGAGATAGACCACCAAATCCATGGTCAATTGATCTTTGACATG
This sequence comes from Tamandua tetradactyla, assembly GCF_023851605.1. NCBI lineage: Eukaryota > Metazoa > Chordata > Mammalia > Pilosa > Myrmecophagidae > Tamandua > Tamandua tetradactyla. Next base: position 45,634,025 of record NC_135341.1, on the reverse strand, counting down.
GCCCCAAAATCCACTGAACTGGGTCAGAATAGTCTTTTCAATAAATGGACAAGGGAGAGCTAGATATCAATAGCCAAAACAATGAAAGAGGACCCCCTACCTTACACCCTATATAAAATTTAAATCAATGTGAAATAAAGACCTAAATTTAAGAGCCAGATCCATAAAACTTCTGGAAGAAAATGGAGAATAACATCTTCAAGATCTAGTAATAGGAGGTAGCTTCGTAAACTTTACACCTAAAGCACAAGTAATGAAAGAAATAGTGCATAAATGGTAACTACTTAAGATAAAGAGCTTCTGCACCTCAAAGTTATGGGTCAAAAAGTTGAAGAGGCAGCCAATTCAATGGTAGAAAACATTTGGAAACCACATATTACATAAAGGTATACAGGTCAAGAACAAAAGAATAAACAACTCATTATAAAATGGGAATAGGATTCAGATACTTTACCAAAGAACAAATACAAATGGCTAAAAAGCACATGAACAGATGTTCATTTTCATTAGCTATAAGGGAAATGCAAATCAAGACAACAAGCAGATACACTTCAAACCTATAGGAAAGGCTGCTATAAAACAAACAGGAAACCACAAATGTTGGAAAGAATGTGGTAAATTGGGACACTTATGCACTGCTGGTAGGAATGTACAACGTGCAGCCACTATAGAAAACGGTTTGGTGATTCCTCAGAAAACTAAATATTCAGTTTCCTATGACCTGGCAAAAGATGGACAATTGCCAAAAGTTGGAAACAATCCTATTGACAGAAGAGTGGATAAATGGAATATGGTATATATATATACAATGGAATATTATACAGCAGTATGAGGTTCCAAAGCATATGACAATGTGGATGAACCTTAAGGACAAAATGTTGAGTGAAATAAGTCAAACACAAAAGGACAGATGTTGTATGATTTCACTATTATAACTGTTATGACTCTGGTGAAGGTAATCTCAGAGGTTACACTGTATAATATAGCAGACCTATAAGTACACAAAAGCTAGAGATGGGGGAAAAGGTATCCAATGAGGTCGAACTTATATGCAAGGGAATGAATAGAAGTGATGGTAACTAATTAGTGAGGTTAGAAGTAAATCTTGCCATATTGAGGTGATTATGATTGAGAGAGAATATATAGTACCCATGTATTGCACTTATTAAATCTACAATTATAAGTTAAAGTTTCACATGAACTATTTCAAAGGTTTAATATTGGACAAAGAGTCAATAGTAGAGGGGTAGCGGGTGAAAACTAAAAATGAATGCTATGGCCAATAGTTAACAGGAAGACATCAACAGTATCACAGCACTGCCAGAGGCAACTAATTGGGGGGTGTGGGGGACAAGGGGTAGTTATGATTTAATATTTGGTGACACTGTATTTGTCAGTTCTTTGTCACTACAGATCTAGGAAATCGTCTAAAATTAAGAGTGCTGCTGATTATACAGGTGAGGATACTGTACAACATGGCTTATTTTGGACATCACCAGTGATACCAAGTAGAATGGAGGGAGCCGAAGGGTATAATGACTGAGAAGCACAATGGTAAACTGTGATACATTTATATGATGGAATATGGCACAGCTATAGTAAGGGAAGGATGTTGAGAGGCACACAACAAACTGAATAAACCTTAGGGACATCGTATTTGCACAATAAACCAGAAACAAAAGAATATGTTAAAGTCTCTTTCAGAAAATACATATAAGAAAATTAGAACCTAGACTGTAAGCCCTTAGAGCAGCCACAGATTCTGAGACCCTGAGCAATACGTGTATCACCTGGTATTTCCATGGAACTTCGAGTAACTCTGTGACACCTACGACCCAGAAATGGAGCGCTGCAGTCCTGAACTAAAGCACAGGTATATACAATAACAGTTAAAGTAACTGAAAAAGAGATCAGGCCTCAATTAGAGATAAAAAACAAAGACAATCTGGCTGGGACTGAGGTATGAGAATATAGGGTAAAAGATAATAGTATATTCCAGACCTTCACTTACTGAATGTGACCAAAGACAGAGAGGTTTATTATGTCTAAAACCTAAACTTTCTGTAACACACAATTAAATCAACCTGTCTGGATAACTCATTTAAACAACTCAAACACATGAAACCCAGAATGGGAATGAGGCCACGTAATTCTGTATAGCTTAATATAATACCAGGATACAGCTCAGTCTATGGTGTACTAATAATTAAAAAGTATTTACAGATATTGTACCCTCAGGCCATCTCTATCCATTGTGAACTAAGAACACTGCTGCCATAAACACCAGTGTGCAAATGTCCCCACACTCAGTTCCCACAGGTATATATTGAGCAATGGGGTTGGAGGATAATATAGCAACTCCACTTTAAGCCTTCTGTGGAACCACCACATTGCCTTCCAAGGGCTGCAGCTCTCAGTTTCCCTACTGCAAGTGAATATGTACATCTTTTTCTTCACATTTTCTTTAGCACCTGTTTCTCTCTGTTAGTTTTTAACCAGTTTTGTTCACACATCATACAATCCAACCTAAGTATATAAATATGCCTTCACAAGGCATAATTGTCCATATTTTAAAACTTCAACTTCTATATGAGACCAAAGAGAGAGATGTTTAGTTGGTGCAAATTTATATTTTGGGGAGCATGTTACCTAATTTAACTTAAATGGTCAGTTTAGTTGAACACCCTAAGTACATGGAATCTTGAAAGGGCATGAGATTTAGTTGGTTTGTCCAGGTTAATGTGATGCCCCAATATATACCACAATAATCTGGCCAGTGAATAAAGAAGTATTTGCAAAATCCCTTGGGGGGGGGGGCTGGGAGAAAGGAAGAAATATTCAAATTCCCCATTTGGAGAATTTCTGATATTCCCACAAGCAGTGAGGACAATCAAATCAATACATTGAGCTCTCAATCTTGGGGTTCACCACTACGAAACTTATTTCTGCAAAAGACAGGCTAAGCCTACTTAAAATTATGCCTAAGTGTCACCCCCAAAGAACCTCTTTTTGTTGCTCAGATGTGGCCTCTCTCTAAGCCTACTCAGCAGGTGAACTCACTGCTCTCCCTCCTACATAGGACATGGCTCCAGGGGTGTAAATCTACCTGGCAATGTGGGACAGAAATCCCAGGATGAGCCAGTACCCAGCATTATGGGATGAGAAAGCCTTCTTGACCAAAAGAGAGAAGAGAAAAATGAGACAAAATAAAGTTTCAGTGGCTGAGAGATCTCAAACAGAGTTGAGAGGTTATCCTGGAGGCATTATATAGATATCCCTTTTTAGTTAATGGTATATTGGAATGGCTGGAGGGAAGTACCTGAAGTTGTTGAACTGTATTCCACTAGCCTTGATTCTTGAAGACGAATGTATGAAGATATAACTTTTTATAATGTGACTGTGATTGATAAAACCTTGGGTCTGATGTTCCTTTTATCCAGGGTATGAACAGATGAGTTAAAAAAAAATGGGTAAAAGACAAATAAATAATAGGGGGGTAAGTATAAAACAAATTGAGTAGATAGAAATACTAGTGTACAACAAATGAGTAGATAGTCAATGAAATGGATGGGTAAGGGGTATGAGTTTTTTCTTCTTTTAAATTTCTTTTTCTGGAGTAATGAAAATGTTCTAAAAAATGATCATGGTAATGAATATACAACATGTGATGATACTGTGAGCCACTGAGTGTACAGAAGGTATGTGTGTGAAGGCTTGATGATGAAAATATTTTTTTCAAAAAAGTATTAGTAGAGCCCCTTGAGGGTCTGAAGGTTATATATTTATATAGACTTACTAAACTTTCCCATTTGGGAAATCCTGGGTACCCTCTCAACTACTGGGGACTGTAAGGAAAATAGGCAAAGCCCTTGTCTCTGAAGCCTGCCCTTATTAAACTTATTTCTGAAGTGGAGAAGCTAAGACTACCTATAATGAGGCCTAAGAATTGCTTCCAAGAAAAAATTCATTGTTTGTATGTGGCCTCTCTCTCTCTCTCTCTCTCTCTCTCTCTCTCTCTGAGCCCACCTCTGCAAGGAAAATCATTACACTCCCTTCTACGTGGGATATGACATCAAGGGATAAAAGTCTCCCGGACAATGGGGTTGGGGCTCCTGGAGATGAGTCTGGCCCTAGCACAGTGGGGTCGACAAAGGCTTCCTAACCAAAAAAGGGAAAAAACGTGTTTTAAAATAAGGAATCAGTGGCTAAGAGAGATCAAATGCAGTGAAGAAGCTGTTATGGGGGGTACTCTTATGCAGGCTTCAGTGAGGTAGTAACTGAATGCAATGGTAACCCCACTGAGCATCACTTCTGTTAACTCTTTTTTTTTTTAATTAATTAACGAAAAAAAAGAAATTAACCCAACATTTAGAAATCATACCACTCTACATATGCAATCAGTAATTCTTAACATCATCACATAGATGCATGATCATCGTTTCTAAGCACATTTGCATCGGTTTAGAAGAACTAGCAACACAACAGAAAAAAATATAGAATGTTAATATAGAGAACAAAAATAAAAGTAATAATAACAGTAAAAAAAAAAACCTATAGCTCAGAGGCAGCTTCATTCAGTGTTTTAACATGATTACTTTACAATTAGGTATTATTGTGCTGTCCATTTTTGAGTTTTTGTATCTAGTCCTGTTGCACAGTCTGCATCCCTTCAGCTCCAACTACCCATTATCTTACCCTGTTTCTAACTCCTGCTGGACTCTGTTACCAATGACATATTCCGAGTTTATTCTCAAATGTCCGTTCACATCAGTGGGACCATACAGTATTTGTCCTTTAGTTTTTGGCTGGACTCACTCAGCATAATGTTCTCCAGGTCCATCCATGTTATTACATGCTTCATAAGTTTATCCTGTCTTAAACCTGCATAATATTTCATCGTATGTATACACCACAGTTTGTTTAGCCATTCTTCTGTTGATGGACATTTTGGCTGTTTCCATCTCTTTGCAATTGTAAATAACGCTGCTATAAACATTGGTGTGCAAATGTCCATTTGTGTCTTTGCCCTTAAGTCCTTTGAGTAGATACCTAGCAATGGTATTGCTGGGTCATATGGCAATTCTATATTCAGCTTTTTGAGGAACCACCAAACTGCTTTCCACAGTGGGGTTGCACCATTTGACATTCCCACCAACAGTGGATAAGGGTGCCTCTTTCTCCGCATCCTCTCCAGCACTTGTCATTTTCTGTTTTGTTGATAATGGCCATTCTGGTGGGTGTGAGATGATATCTCATTGTGGTTTTGATTTGCATTTCTCTAAAGGCCAGGGACATTGAGCATCTCTTCATGTGCCTTTTGGCCATTTGTATTTCCTCTTCTGGTAGGTGTCTGTTCAAGTCTTTTTCCCATTTTGTAATTGGGTTGGCTGTCTTTTTGTTGTTGAGTTGAACAATCTCTTTACAAATTCTGGATACTAGACCTTTATCTGATATGTCATTTCCAAATATTGTCTCCCATTGTGTAGGCTTTCTTTCAATTTAGGTAGGATAGACATCTTAACTATATTTAGTCTTCCAATACATGAACACGGTATGTCCTTCCATCTATTTAGGTCTTTTGTGATTTCTTTTAGCAGTTTTTTGTAGTTTTCTTTATATAGGTTTTTTGTCTCTTTAGTTAAATTTATTCCTAGGTATTTCATTCTTTTAGTTGCAATTGTAAATGGGATTCGTTTCTTGATTTCCCCCTCAGCTTGTTCATTACTAGTGTATAGAAATGCTACAGATTTTTGAATGCTGATCTTGTAACCTGCTACTTTGCTGTACTCATTTATTAGCTCTAGTAGTTTTGTTGTGGATTTTTCCGGGTTTTTGACGTATAGTATCATATCGTCTGCAAACAGTGATAGTTTTACTTCTTCCTTTCCAATTTTGATGCCTTGTATGTCTTTTTCTTGTCTAATTGCTCTAGCTAGAACCTCCAACACAATGTTGAATAATAGTGGTGATAGTGGACATCCTTATCATGTTCCTGATCTTAGGGGGAAAGTTTTCAATTTTTCCCCATTGAGGATGATATTAGCTGTGGGTTTTTCATATATTCTCTCTATCATTTTAAGGAAGTTCCCTTGTATTCCTATCTTTTGAAGTGTTTTCAACAGGAAAGGATGTTGAATCTTGTCAAATGCCTTCTCTGCATCAATTGAGATGATCATGTGATTTTTCTGCTTTGATTTGTTGATATGGTGTATTACATTAATTGATTTTCTTATGTTGAACCATCCTTGCATACCTGGGATGAATCCTACTTGGTCATGATGTATAATTCTTTTAATGTGTTGTTGGATTCTATTTGCTAGAATTTTGTTGAGGATTTTTGCATATATATTCATTAGAGAGATTGGTCTGTAGTTTTCTTTTTTTGTAGTATCTTTGCCTGGTTTTGGTATGAGGGTGATGTTGGCTTCATAGAATGAATTAGGTAGTTTTCCCTCCACTTCGATTTTTTTTGAAGAGTTTGAGAAGAGTTGGTACTAATTCTTTCTGGAATGTTTGATAGAATTCACATGTGAAGCCGTCTGGTCCTGGACTTTTCTTTTTCGGAAGCTTTTGAATGACTAATTCAATTTCTTTACTTGTGATTGGTTTGTTGAGGTCATCTATGTCTTCTTGAGCCAAAGTTGATTGTTCATGTCTTTAAAGGAACCCATCCATTTCCTCAAATTGTTGTATTTATTAGGGTAAAGTTGTTCATAGTATCCTGTTATTACCTCCTTTATTTCTGTGAGGTCAGTAGTTATGTCTCCTCTTCCATTTCTGATCTTATTTATTTGCATCCTCTCTCTTCTTCTTTTCGTCAATCTAGCTAAGGGCCCATCAATCTTATTGATTTTCTCATAGAACCAACTTCTGGTCTTATTGATTTTCTCTATTGTTTTCATGTTTTCAATTTCATTTATTTCTGCTCTAATCTTTGTTATTTCTTTCCTTTTGCTTGCTTTGGGATTAGTTTGCTGTTCTTTCTCCAGTTCTTCCAAGTGGACAGTTAATTCCTGCATTTTTGCCTTTTCTTCTTTTCTGATATAGGCATTTAGGGCAATAAATTTCCCTCTTAGCACTGCCTTTGCTGCGTCCCATAAGTTTTGATACGTTGTGTTTTCATTTTCATTCGCCTCGAGGTATTTGCTAATTTCTCTTGCAATTTCTTCTTTGACCCACTCGTTGTTTAAGAGTGTGTTGTTGAGCCTCCATGTATTTGTGAATTTTCTGGCACTCCGCCTATTATTGATTTCCAACTTCATTCCTTTATGATCCGAGAAAGTGTTGTGTATGATTTCAATCTTTTTAAATTTGTTAAGACTTGCTTTGTGACCCAGCATATGGTCTATCTTTGAGAATGATCCATGAGCACTTGAGTAAAAGGTGTATCCTGCTGTTGTGGGATGTAATGTCCTATAAATGTCTGTTAAGTCTAGCTCATTTATAGTAATATTCAGATTCTCTGCTTCTTTATTGATCCTCTGTCTAGATGTTCTGTCCATTGATGTGAGTGGTGAATTGAAGTCTCCAACTACTATGGTATATGTGTCTATTTCCCTTTTCAGTGTTTGCAGTGTATTCCTCACGTATTTTGGGGCATTCTGGTTCGGTGCGTAAATCGTTATGATTGTTATGTCTTCTTGTTTAATTGTTCCTTTTATTAGCATATAGTGTCCTTCTTTGTCTCTTTTAACTGTTTTACATTTGAAGTCTAATTTGTTGGATATTAGTATAGCCACTCCTGCTCTTTTCTGGTTGTTATTTGCATGAAATATCTTTTCCCAACCTTTCACTTTCAACCTATGTTTATCTTTGGGTCTAAGATGTGTTTCCTGTAGACAGCATATAGAAGGATCCTGTTTTTTAATCCATTCTGCCAGTCTATGTCTTTTGATTGGGGAATTCAGTCCATTAACATTTAGAGTTATTACTGTTTGGATAATATTTTCCTCTACCATTTTGCCTTTTGTATTATATATATCATATCTGACTTTCCTTCTTTCTACACTCTTCTCCATACCTCTCTCTTCTGTCTTTTCGTATCTGACTCTAGTGCTCCCTTTAGTATTTCTCGCAGAGCTGGTCTCTTGGTCACAAATTCTCTCAGTGACTTTTTGTCTGAGAATGTTTTAATTTCTCCCTCATTTTTGAAGGACAATTTTGCTGGATATAGGAGTCTTGGTTGGTAGTTTTTCTCTTTTAGTAACTTAAATATATCATCCCACTGTCTTCTAGCTTCCATGGTTTCTGCTGAGAAATCTACACATAGTCTTATTGGGTTTCCCTTGTATGTGATGGATTGCTTCTCTCTCGCTGCTTTCAAGATCCTCTCTTTCTCTTTGACCTCTGACATTCTAACTAGTAAGTGTCTTGGAGAACGCCTATTTGGGTCTAATCTCTTTGCGGTGCGCTGCACTTCTTGGATCTGTAATTTTAGGTCTTTCATAAGAGTTGGGAAATTTTCAGTGATAATTTCTTCCATTAAGTTTTCTCCTCCTTTTCCCTTCTCTTCTCCTTCTGGGACACCCACAACACGTATATTTGTGCGGTTCATATTGTCCTTGAGTTCCCTGATACCCTGTTCAAATTTTTCCATTCTTTTCCGGATAGTTTCTGTTTCTTTTTGGAATTCAGATGTTCCATCCTCCAAATCACTAATTCTATCTTCTGTCTCTTTAAATCAATCATTGTAGGTATCCATTGTTTTTTCCATCTTTTCTACTTTATCCTTCACTTCCATAAGCTCTGTGATTTGTTTTTTCAGTTTTTCTATTTCTTCTTTTGTTCAGCCCATGTCTTCTTCATGTCCTCCCTCAATTTATCGATTTCTTTTTTGAAGAGGTTTTCCATTTCTGTTCGTATATTCAGCATTAGTTGCTTCAGCTCCTGTATCTCATTTGAACTATTCGTTTCTTCCTTTGACTGGGCCGTATTTTCAATTTTTTGAGCATGATCCGTTATCTTCTGCTGGCGTCTGGGCATTTAGTCAGATTTCCCTGGGTGTTGGACCCAACAGGTTGAAAGATTTTTCTGTGAAATCTCTGGGTTCTGTTTTTCTTATCCTGCCCAGTAGGTGGCGCTCATGGCCCACATTTGTCTGCGGGTTCCACCAGTAGAAGGTGCTGTGGGTCCTTTAACTTTGGATAACTCTCGCCGTGGGGGAGGTTCACCAGCCGAAGCGGCTTGGAAGAGTGCCAGCCGGCCCGGGGGTCCGAACACGGGGAGGTTCGCTGGCCGCCGCAGCCCAGGAGAGCGCCCGACCAAATTTCCTAGTCAGCCCGGGGCGCCAAGCGTGGCAGTAGGGCGCCAGCCACCGCAGCCCGGGAGAGTGCACCGTTCCCAGCCGGACAGAGGAGTCACGTGTTTGGAAGGGACCCCCCCGGTCACCGTTCTCCGCGGTCTGGGGATTTCCAATCCAATTCTCTCAGTTGGTCCGGGGGGCCTCGCGTGGTGGGGGCGCCAGCCGCCGCGGCTTGAGGGGACCGCCTGCCCAATTCTGCCAGCTGGCCTGGGAAGAAGGAAGGGAGGAACTCCGGCCACTTGCCCTCCCGCCCGGGGAAGCCCGCGCCCCTCGGCAATCTCACCGGAGCTGGTTCTCCCAGACAGTCAGCTCTTCCAGGATGGGGTACACTGTCTTCTTTATCTCTGTCGTGGCTCTGGGAGCTGTTCTGTATCGTTTCTACTCCCCTAGTAGCTGTTCTGGAGGAGGAAAGGTGAAGGTGGCAAGGCTGTCAAGGACGGTGGCAGAGGAGCCGGTGAAGGAGGAAGAGGGCACGGTGGTGGTTGGAGAGCCACCGGAGCAGGAGGACCCTGTTAACTCTTAAGAACACTTAGGACTTGAACTGAGATTCTATAAAAGTTTTATGCACTAAGTTTGCTTTTCTGAAACCTATCATTGCCAGAGAGTTCTTATGCCAAATCCTGAAACCCAGATCCTGAAACCCTCTCCAAGATTATCAATTAATTATATTCCCCTTTCCTTCATGTGTACACCTCTTCTCAACATGAAAACATCAGAACAGGCATTACCTGTAGATTGGGAGAAGGATCAGAAGAGGAGTAATACCAGAGAAAATAGGTATTTAACAAATGACGATTTAACAAATGAGTATGACTGCTGAACACTACACTGACATTTCTTCTAGACCCCAGTGTTTTGGAGCAGCTAGAAGGAAAAGTCTGAAATAGCAGAATGGTAACCTATAACAAACTCTGAAATGTGTTCTGTAATTATCTGTTCTGTAATTATCTGTTGAAAATTACTGCTTTCTCTTTCTTTTCTTTGTATATATATTATATTTCACAATTTTTTAAAGTTTTAAAACTAAAAAAAAAAAAAGAATGAATTAGGGAGTCTTCTCTTCTCAATTTTTAAAAAAGAGTTTGAGCAGAATCAGGGTTAATCCTTCTTGGAAGGTTCAGTAAAATTCACCAGTGAAGCCATATATCTGGTCCTTGGATTGCTTTGTTGGGAGGTTCTGGATTACTAATTCAATCTTACTACCAGTTATTACTCCTTTGAGGTCTTTTAATTCTTCTTGGTCTGTTGTAGGTAATGTGCGTCCTAGAATTTTGCCTGTTTCAATAGTATATCTAACTAGTTGGCAGACAGTTGTTCATAGACTGTCCTATAAATAAACCCTTTTTGTGGTTTGGGTAATAATCTATCCCTTTCATTTTAGTTATTACATCCTCTCTGTTTATTATTGTGTTATTTTAGCAAAAGGTTATCAAATGTATTAATTTTTTAATAATCTTTTTCTTTTCAAAAAAAGGCTTCTGATTTTGTTTATTCTATTGTTTTTTAATTCTCTATTCCACTTACCTCTGCTCTAATCTTTGTGTTTTCTTCCTTTTACTTGTTTTGGGATTAGTTTCCTCTTGTTTTTTCTATATACTCCCAGTTCTGAGATTAGGTTTCTGATTTGAGAGCTTTCTTCCTTTTTAATGTAAGCAAATAGAGCTATAAATTTCCCTCTGAGTACTGTTTTTGCTGTATCAAACATATTTTGGTTTGTTGTAGTTTGTTTTCATTCCTCTCCAGATGTTGCCTAATTTCCCTTGTGATTTCTTCTTAGAGCCATTGATTGGTTGGTGGGTACATTAAATTCTACATGTTTGGGAATTTTCCAGTTCTCCCTTATTGATAGCTAGCTTCATTTTATTTGGTTGGAGAAGATACGTGATTGCAAAATTTTTAATTTGTTGAGTCTTGTTTTATGACCTAATATATGGTCTATCCTGAAGAATGACCTTTGTGCACTAAAGAAATGTCATTTCTGCTGCTTTTGGGTAAAGTACTATTTATAAATCTGTAAGGCCTAGTTGGTTTAGGGTATTATTCAATTCATCCATTTTTTTTATTTATTTGGTCTAAATGTTCTATCCACTTTTGAAAGTATTATATTGTAGTCTCCTATTATTAATGTGGAGTTGTCTACTTCTCCCTTCAAATCTGTCAATATTTGCTTCATATATTTTTGGACTCTGCTGTTAGGTGCAGATATATTTTTAAAAATTATGTCTTCTTGTTGAATTGACCCCTTTTACATATATAGCGACCTTCATTGTCTTTCATAACAGTTTTTATCTCAAGGTCTATCTCATCTATTAACATAGATATCTCAGTGCTCTTTAGGTTACTATTTGCATGGTATATTTTTTCCCATCCTTTCACTTTCAATCTAATTGTGCCTTTGAATTTAAGATAAGTCTCCTGTACACAACATATTGTTGGGTCATGCTTTTTTATCCATTCAACCAATCAGCCTTTTGACTAGAGAGTTTTATCTAATTACATTTAAAATATCTACTGATGATGCAGAGCTTTCTTAAGTTTTTTGGCTAGTTGGTGTTTACAACTCATAACTGTTTTGTGCCCCCCTCCCCAATTTTTCCTTTAATCCCTATACCTTATTTGATTTTTTGTACTGTACTGTTTTTGTCTCTTCTTATTTTTCTGTATATATTTTTTCATATTTAGGGGGATATAATAGGGTTTAAATTTAACATTCTAAACCCATAGCAATCATTTTTGGTTTGATACCATACATATTACACTATCCCTATACCCCTCAGTTCACATTTTTTGTACTTGTTTCAGATTATATCTTCATATGTTATATATCAAAAATCTTAGATTTATTCTTACTTTTTATGCATCTGCATTTTAGAACTTGTAAGAAGAAAAAAAAAAAAAAAAAAACACAACATACAATACTACTGACATGTATAAATTACCTCTATAATTCCCCTTACAGGAAGTCTTAATTTCTTTAGGCCATTTCAGTCCACTGCCTCCTGTCTTTTCCTTTCCATCTGAAGAACTTCCTTTAGCATTGCTTGAAGGGTAGGTCTAGTGGTAATAAAGTCCCTCAGCTTTTGCTCACCTGGGAGTGTCTTAATTTTTTTCTCATTTTTGAAAGATAATCTCACTGGACATAAAAGTTTTGTTTGCCAATTTTCTGTGGGCACTTTAAATATTTCATCGCATTCCCTTCATGCCTCCATGGTTCTGATGTAAATCAGCACGAATCTTATTAGGACTCCCCTGAACATAACACTTTGCTTTCCTCCTGCAGCTCTCAGAACTCTCGTCTTGTAACTGGCATTCAACAGTGTAACTACTATGTGTCTCTGGGCATGGTTCTCATCTTTTGGGGAGCTTGTTGGTATTCTTGAATATACATGTTCATGTCTCTCATTAAATTTGGGAAGTTTCATGCAATTATTTCTTTGAATATTCTTTTTGCCCTTTCTCACTTTCTTCTTCTGGGTCTCCCATAATGCATATATTGGTATGCTTAATGGCATCCCACAGGTCTTTTAGGCACTTTTCACTTTTTCCCATTCCTTTTTCTTTCTGCTCCTCAGTGTGAATCTTTTCAGTTGTCTTGTCTTCTAGTTTACTGATTATTTCTTCTTTCTACTCCAAGCTGCTACAAAACCCTCTAAGGACTTGGTTACTGTGGTCTTCAACTCTACTATTTTTTTATTGTGAAATATAACACATACAAAAAAGTAATAAATTTCAAAGTACATTGTAACAAGTAGTTATAGAACAGATTTCAATGTTTAGTATGGGAAACAGTTCCACAATTTCAGGATTTTCCTTCTAGCTGCTCCAAGACACTGGAGACTAAAAGAAATATCAACGTAATGATTCAGCAGTCATACCCATTTGTTAAAACCTATCTTCTCTGTTATAATGCCACCTTATCCTTTGATTATTCTCCCACTCTTTAGGGGTATTTGGGTTATGCCCAGCCTAAGTTTTTTATGTTGGAAAGGCGTGTTGACAATATGGGATAGAAGGATGGAATTAGTTGATGTTCTTGGAGAGGCTGGCCCCTCTGGGTTTCAGGACTTATCTGGCCTAGGAACCATTCAGAGGTTGTAGGTTTCTGTAAAGTAATCTTAGCACATGAAACTACTGTAGAATCTTAGACAGGCCCAAGGTGTTCTTTAGGGCTAACAGGAATGGTGTTGGTTGGAGGTTGGCAAACCTCCAGCATTTTTGTTAGGTTCTTTAAAATTTCTATTTCTTTACTCAGACATTCATATTGTTCATTCATCATTTTAAAACAGTTGCTTTAGTTTGCTCTGTTTTCCTTAATCTCTTTGATCAAATTGAGGATCATCTTTTTAAGATCTTTGTGTGGTATGTCCCAAGTCTGGTCATCTTTATTGATGGTGTCTGGATTTTCACCTTGTCCCTTTGATGGGGCAATCTTTTCCTGTTTCTTTGTTTTGGGATCTTTTGTTGCATACTATTCATTTTAATATGTTTAAATGTTAACTCTTAGATTTAGTCCCTGAGCTGTTTCTTAAGTTTATAACCAGCTAATGACATAACAGATTTTCTTGAGTGTCAGGAATTAACAAAAACACAAATATGAATACTTTTCACAGTCTTCGTAAATTGGCTCTGCATTCGCTGGTGACCTTCTTCAGAGTTTAGCCTTACTATCAAGATCAGCCCATGGTGAAAGTAAAGTGTAGGGTCCCTTATATATTTTCTGAGCCTGTGTTTTCCTATGCTTATGTTTGCTTTTGGCCTTAGGATTTTCCCTGTTAGCGGGAATTTGAATACCCCCTCTAATCTCTATGAAACAGATTTTTCTGCCCCTCTGGTGCTCTATTATATAACTTAAATCAAATAATCCTTTGTCCCAGACCACTCTGAATTGTTTCTTAGACTGCCTTAGCTCCGTCAGCTGCTTCTGACTGCAGGGCAGGTTTTGGGAGGGCAGGCCAGAGGGGAATTTCCTGGTTCAATCTTTCAAGCTGCCACTTCATACACTTTGACCAACATACAGATTTCCCCAGTTGCCCATAGGGGTTATTCTGCTCCCTCTGGTGTATGTCCAGGGACCTAAAATGTGAGGGCGGGCTGACTGCACATCATATAGGGAAGGATTTATTTTGAGGCACCAACAAGGGTACCACCACTTCTACTATTTTTAATATTGCATTTTCTTGATTCAATACTCAATTGATACAACCCTTTAACTGTTTCTGGGAGTTATGAGGAAAATGGCTCTGCCAGTTTGCCTAGCTGTTCAAGGATTCTGTGCAGAAACAGCTTCTGAAGTGTATTATACCTCCATCGTAGTTGCCCATAAGCCTGCACGGTCTCTTCTTTTCCAGCTTTGGATATTAGGCAACATCATCTCCACTGCATTTTAAGTGTTTTCAAGCAATTCACTAAAAACCAGCCCAGATTTAAGTGGAAGGGGATTTGATTCCATCTTATAACAGGGACAGCACAGTCATGTTACAGAACATGTGAGAAAGGAGAGATTTTTGAAGACATTTTTTAGAGAACATAATCTTGCCACAATATTGGTATGAGATATTTTAAAATTATAAAACTGCTTGTTCATGGACAGTTGGACTAGCATGGGTCTAGACCAGAAGGACTAGTTAATAAGCCATGCAGTGATCCAAGAGAGAAATGAATGGTGTCCTGAAATAGTTCTCTATTGCTATATAGCAGCATCCTAAAGCAACACCCACTTATTAGCTCACAGTTGTACAGGTCAGAAGTCTAGCTCGCTGTAGCTAGATTATCTGCTCAGAGTATCACAAAGCTGATATCAAGGTTTTGGCTCTACTGAGTTCTTCTCTGGAGGCTTGAGGGAAAAGCCCATTCTTGCTTTTGGCAGAATTTGACTCCTTGCAATTGTCTGACCGATGTCTGTACATCCTGACAGACTATCAATGAGGGAATGCACTCAGTTCCTAGGGGCCACCAGAATTCTTTACCCCATGGGTCCCTCCATCTCCAAAACCAGCAATGAAGAATTTCCTCCATGTCGAATCCTTCTCAAGCTTCAAAGCTCTGTGAATTCCTGTTTCTGATCTCTAGAACAGATTTAAAGGGCTTATATGATTAGGTTAAACCCACAGAAATACTCTCCATATTTTAAGGTCAACTGTTCGGAAATTTAATTACATCTGTAAATCCTTTCACTGCAGCATGTAAATTTTTGTTTAATTGTATATTTGAGAAAACAGGCTTGGACTCTTGAGAGCAAACCACAGGCTTGAACTTACACAACCTGCCCACCCCCACCATCACCACCAATTCTACCTTACTCCCACAACCTTTATTTTTTTAATGATTCATATTTCATTCTTTGAATAAGCTGCTTCTGGCCAACTTGTGTACAAATCCAAAACAGAAGATCTGTTTAACTTTTAACAATGCTGGTTAGGAATTTTATGTTTCCTATCTGCTCTGTAACTGACTAAGCATGAGACTACAAACAAAGCTTTTTCATTCCTTATGGCTTGCACAGCTGCATAATATGGCTTGCAACAACAGTCACTTTAAATTTAAAATTTCTAACATCAAGCTGAATTTCAAATTCCTGGTTCAATAAATCAGCTTTGAAAATATATGTTTTCATAATGTTAAGTTACGGTATGACATCAAGTCTATCTTGAAAGTAATATAATAGTTTTAATATTTCCCTTTGAAATGCTAGCCCTGGTCTACAGTACTTGTTAATCTGCTTGAGAGAACTAAAGAAATCTTAACAATAAAGGTACACATGTAACAAGTCATTTTTTATCAAATAGAGAAGAATTGAGACTTCAGCAGCTTTAACATGGAGAATTTTTAGATCTGGTCATTTTCCTTAATCTATGGAGTCCTGTGTATGCACAGGCATAAAACAGCTTTCCTAAGGAAGTTTATACTTGAACAGGCATAAAAGATACATGATATAAAAGTAACTTAATCCAAGTAATAAAGCCAAACGCTTTATTTGCTAAAAAACTCTTAGAATTAAGTTTGAATATGAGGGTAAAAAAGAATGTACCGCCTATATATGGAAATCTCCCAAGGTCTAAAATAGTATGGAAAAGATCTGATTCCTGTGACAGAAATTTGTTAGGTTAAAAAATTAAGTGTTTTTCAATAAGAAGGAGATTTAAAGTGGAAATAGAAGAATTTCATGTTACATTAGCAAACTTCCAAAATGCTTTTGTATCCACTACACCCCTATGCAGCCTTGTGATATCCACATCTGTAGAATACAACAAGGACACAGAATGCTTCATGCATAAAGAGTATGGAGCAGAGATGAAAGGGCAACACATGCAAGAGGACCTTCACGCATCTCAGACTTCTTCCAGCTCCATGTGCTATGATGTGCCTGAAATTCCTGCAAAAGACACACAGCCCACAAAACCTAAAATATTTACAGTCTGACCCTTAACAGAAACCACCAAGGCAGGATTAAGCAGAGTGAGTCATTAACAGCTTTAAATTTTAAAAAAATTATTCTATCTGCAGTGAGGAGGACAGACTGAAAACAAAAAGAAATAGGAAGAGGAAGATCAAAGTAAAAACAAAATGTGGCTACTCTCAAAATAGGAGATACTGGGAATGGCAAGCTAAGTAAATAGGAAAAGACAAAGATGAGAGATCTTTATAAGGTTGTATCAACAGGGTTTGATAATCTACTAAATGCAGGAGAGGAAGAAAGGAATCTAGAATGACTTCAGGTACTTGATTTGTCCTACTAGGAGGCCACAACCAGAACTCCCACACAGCAAGAAATCTCAATTTTTGAATGCTCCCTGTGCACCAATGAACATGCTTAGTGCTTCACAGCTCACTTAATCCTTACCTGATTCCACCAGTTAGGAATAATTAACCTTATTCTACAGAAGAGAAAACTAATATTGACTTTTAACCACAGTCATACAGTTAATTTGTTTCAGGCTTTATAATCTTACCCTCTCTAAGATATTGGAATAAGGAACAGCAAAAGAATGTCATGTTTGAGCCATAGTATGTATTAAGTTTGGAATCAAGAGTGAGAAGTTGGCTGATGGCAGGCAGACAGACCAACAGTTAGAGTCAGTAGGAAAAGAAAACCTGGTCTCAGTGTTCAAAACCCTGACTTCAATTTATTTAACTAACTAGTCATCTCTTGAGAGACACTTGGTTTCTACATTTTTGCTAGTGTGCATTAGAAGGAAAATAAATGTAGAGTTTAAAGGATTACTTCAAATGAGCTCAAATACTCACTCGAATTTTTCCTACTGTGCTCCTGGGAAAGTTACATAAACTTTCTAAGTATTACTTTCTTCACATGGAATATCACTGCCTATTTCACACTGTGATGGTAAGGAGTAAATAAGACTGTGCATCTGAAGTATCCACCAGTGTCTGGTACATTAAAAGCTCTCTTTGAAGATATATACTAGCTGCCACTATTATTATTATTTTAAATAATGTTTTTATTAGAAATTCTTATATATAAACATTGTGCATATCTTTTACTGTTTTCTGGGGTATGTTCTTAGAAATAGAATCAGATGATATTTAAATTTCTTAACTCATATTGACAGTTTGCTTATCACAAAGGACATACTAATTTAAAAGGCAAGCAGTGTGTAAGAAAGTGTGCAGGTTTCACTGGACTCTCAACAATGAGAACTACTTAAATTAAGAAGCTCTCCCATGGGTTCAGTTCCCAGAGCCTGCCCAGGCCAAAAACAAATGAACAAAAAAAACACAAAACTCTCCCAATTCAGCTTTTCATAAAGGATCATTATCTTAATGGAATTTTTTTTATTATTACCAACAAGGGTGATCCTTTTTTCATATGTTTATTATTGGGAATGGCCTGTTCAGATTCTTTGTCTATTTCCCTTTGAGCCTACCCTACTTTCAAATCTCAACAAACCCAATGAAGTCTGTCCTTAAAAGTTGACCATTTTGTTTACATTGCAAACAACTGGGTTAAACAGAATTTGTGACTCTAAGAAGAGAGAAGAAATGCATGCAAAAAGCAAATAGTGCATTCTGAGGGTACACAGTATGTCAAGAGTCATTTACCTCATTGAAGACTCATGAGTGGTCTACCTTACCATCTGTGTTCTCTATGTAACAAGCTACAGCAAAGAATGCTAAGTGATAACACATGTTGAAGACAGTAGTGAAAATGTGCCAAGAAAGTCATGGGACATTATTTGAAACTCAGACCATTGTTTAGTCTGGCAGCTCTTATGCTCTTTAATCATATGACAAAGGCCCCATCTGTACAGCGAACATTGTAATATATTCTGACAAACAACTGTCATCACATAAAATCAGAAGACTCTTGATGTAGAAGAGGATTTGGTGATGAGACATGACAAATGAACTGGGAGCCTGTGCTTTATAGATAGCTCATGTTACATTGCATTCAGTGGTTGACAGGGCTTCACTTTGTTCTACAGAGTTGACTGACAGTATCAGGTGTATACAATACACTCACAGACAATGCATGATTTTATCAAATGTAAACAAGCAACAACAATAAAAAATAATTTGCAGCATAAGCGCATCCTGAAACGGTAAGCCACCTTTCTAAATCACCAAAAGGATATAGAAATATTAATACAAAGTGTGCTATTAAAACTAAACAAATATTATCAAAGGATTGATTCTTTCAGACATCAGAAGGAACACCAATCAAATCAAGAGACTGTTAACTATTACTTCTACAGTGAGGATGCTATGAGCTGATGGTCTTGCTGGTTCTAATAACCAAATAAAAGTTTCTGAATTATTTAAATGATATGCAAAGAGACCCAATGACAAAATAAACAAAAAATGTAAGAGCACCATAGAGATACTTTCTAGGAAGACAAAATTATTTTTCCATTAGCCATTGTTTTCAGTGCTACACATTTTAACATGTCAGAAGCAAAATACATTTGTTTTACAAGTACAAAATAATCAAAAGGCATTAACTGATGAGTCAATAATCTAAGGAGCCAACAAGAAGAGTTGGAAACTCCTATCAAGCAAAGGTGAGCAGATGCCAAAATAAATATATCCTAACTTAACATTTTGGCCCAAGACAATTGATTCGACTATCATCTTTACACATACCTTAATAAATTAGTAAAATGGAGATGATAACCTGATGTTAAATAAACAAGTAATTTAATGAACATGTGTTCTGAATCCTGAAGACAACAATACCTGTTGTGGTTGGATAAAGAAATGAAAAAGTTCTTATTATAGGTAAAGGATATAGTAGATTGCCTTGAAGCCAGACGTGTATGTATGAGAATCCAAGTGCTCCACTGAAGGATATCAATGTTTAGATGACAATGGCCTAGGAAAGCCTATGAAGGTTTTAGTTTTACCAATGCCACCATGACTGCCATCTTCTCATGGGCACAGACATCTACATCCTGGGACTCTCCAAAGAGGCTCCATTTCTCCTGGCAACAAGCCACCTCCCTCCCCACTAAACCAGCCAGAAAGGTTCTTTGAGTACTCAAATATATTCATACATATAAAACTGCTGTATAAACCCCACAATAGGGTTACTCTAAGTCATTTTTTAATAATTACTGGAGCACTGAGAAACCTATCACTGAAGTAAATCAAAGGCATAATTGTTCAAGAGGCTTGGAATCCAGTCTTGAGATTCACTTCATACTTCATAGCCCAGGCTAGACCTTCCGCAGTAAAATAATTACGTTACTTAAGCTCCACTGTTTTCACAGTACTTTGATGTCATTTTCACAATGGCCATAGTTTGTAGAAAAGTCTCTGGCTCTGCCTAGTGGTCCAGGATCCCTAGGGCTCTTTATAGCGAGGAGCTATGAAGTTGTTGACCAGGGACCTATGGGCTATACCCACTGCCCACTTCTCACTTCTCCAAGGCTCTGCCAAGGAAGGACGTGAAGAATCATTGCCTCAAACTATGTCTCAAAATGCATGAGTCTGGACTTTCCTAACAGCATGGCCCCCACATGCCAGTCTTCACTCCAGCCTGAAATGAAGAAAGCAAAGTTGCTTCCTGCCCCAAGGCAGAGGAGACATTAGCTGCTCTAGACTTGCCAAAAGGAGAAAAAGAATAGCAAGCACCAATTGGATATACTGATGAAGTACAAAATGAAACACACAGGCTTAATGAACAAGCTGGTGAGGAGATTTTGAAAGCAGTACAGAAATACAATAAATTGCCAATCATTCTTTCAGAAGGGGTCAGAATTGATTTCCAAATTCCCAAAATTGGGGTAACAACATTTTCCACCATCCATATTTTTCAACTCATCTACACGGCTTGGAGAGGAGGATGAAGAGGAGCTGTATTATTTGACCAGAGTCAAAGTGATAGAATCTCAAGATATTAAAGCAGGTTGCAGAAGAGGTTTTTTATTTTTGACGAAAATCCTTACTTTGAAAATAAAGTTCTCTCCAAAGAAATTTTTTTTTATTTTTGCATGCTATATGGTAGGGTCACATTTCATTATCTTTCCATATCCCATTACTGCAGCACCATTTGTTGAATTTCTTTGTTTTGTTTTGGGAGAAGCGCATGAACCGGGAATCAAACCCGGGTCTCCCACATGGGTGACAATTCTACCACTGAACTACCCTTGCACCCCCCTCTCCAAAAAATTTAATCTAAATGAGAGTGGTGATCCATCCTCAGAGTCGACTGAAATCAAATGGAAATCTGGAAAGGACTTGATGAAATGTTCAAGTCAAATGCAGAATAATGCAGGCAGGAAGAAGGAGCATGAAGAACTTTCCTCAGCCACTCCTGCCATTGCCCAATGGGCTTAGGAACAATGGTGGTAGGGATAGAGGGTATGCATGGGCTCAGCAAAATGGACTTCCACTCACCAAGGCCAACGTGGCTACAGTCACTACTGAGTGCCCAATCTGTCAGTAGCAGAGAGGCATACTCAGTCTCAGATATGGTACCATTCCCAGAGGTGATCAGCCTGCTACCTAGTGGCAGGTTAATTACA
The DNA here is from genome assembly GCF_023851605.1 of Tamandua tetradactyla. Taxonomy (NCBI): domain Eukaryota; kingdom Metazoa; phylum Chordata; class Mammalia; order Pilosa; family Myrmecophagidae; genus Tamandua; species Tamandua tetradactyla. The sequence goes on along the minus strand of NC_135341.1, from coordinate 45,612,743 downwards.
TTGAACACTTTCATCACAGAAGGGGCAGCAATTTGTTCTAACTGGAATAACACATACTCCAAATACAGATTTGCCTTACGTGAATGCAATGCTTCCACAAAAACTACCATCTATGGACTTAAACAGAATGCCTTACCCACCATCATGGTATTCCACATAGCATTGCTTCTGATCAAGGAAGCCACTTCACAGAAAATGAAATGCAGGAATGGACACATGCTCATGGAGTTCTCTGGTCTTACCATGTTTTCCATCATCTAGAGGCAGCTGGGTTGATAGAACAGTGGAAAGGCCTTTCGAAGACCTAATTACAGTGCCAATTAGGTAGCAGTATCTTACAGGGTTGGAGCAATGTTCTCCAAGAAGCAGTGTATGCCCTGAATCAGCATGTACTCTATGGTGCTATTTCACCCATAGCTAGGATTCGCAGGCCCAGGAATCAAGAGGTGGAAATGGGAGTGGCACCACTATCACCCCTAGTGATCCACTAGGAAAATTATTGTTTCCTGTCCTGAAACCTTAAGCTCTGAAGGTCTACAGGTCTTAGTTCCAAAAGGAGGACTGCTCCTACCAGGAGAAACAATGATTCCACTGAACTGGGAGTTAAGACTGCCACTTGGTCACTTTGGGCTTCACATGCCACTGAATCAACAAGCACAAAAGATTACTGTTCTGCCTTGGGTGATTGAATCTGACTATGAAGGAGAAATAGGACTGTAACTACACAATGGAGGTAAGGAAGGGTTTTCCTGGAAAACAGGAGCTCCCCTACTGCATCTCTTAGTACTAACATACCCTGTGATTATAGTCAATGGAAAATTGCAACAACCCAATCCAGGCAGGACTACCAATGGCCTAGAAATTTCAGGAATGAAGGTCTGGGTCAACCCACCTGACAAAGAATTGCAGCCAGCTGAAGTGCTTGCTGAGGGTAAAGGGAAGATGGAATGGGTAGTAGAAGAAGGTAGTGATAAACATGTGCAACCATGTGACCAGCTATAGACATGAGGAAATGTTTGTATGAATATTCCCTCTCTGTTTTATTATGAGTATATTTTCATTTGTACATAAGCAAATATTTTCCTCTTATCATATGACATAGTTGAATTGCTCATGACATAGTTGAAATGCTCATAGTTTTTGTATTTAAATCATAGGATATGAAGTTTAAGAGTAAATGTTACCTAAGGACTTGTACCCTATTCTGGAGAGATGCATTTCTGGTTATATGCAGGATAGTTGAGTATTGTTAGGTAAAACATATGTCTGTTATTCTGTTCTATTTGGAAACTGTGTTTCAAAGTGATGTGTATAGCTCTGCCACACTGACATGGGGTGAACTGTGATGGTTAGGTTCAGGTGTCAACTTGGCCAAGTGATTACTCCCTTGTCTGGCCAGGAAAGCACTGGCCTGACCAGTGCTACAAGGATATTTTGTGACTGGTTAATTAAGTCATCAGTCAGTTGATTGCATCTGTAGCTGATTATGTCTGCATCACCTAACGCATGTCTCCCACAATGAGATAATTCAATCAGTTCAAGGCTTTTAAGGAAGAAGAGAGACTCTTTCACTGCTTCTTCAGCAAGCCTCTCCTATGGATTTTTTTTTTTTGCATATTTTTTTTAACTTTTTTTATTAATTAGAAAAAAATTAACAAACAAAACATTAAGATATCATTCCATTCTACATATACAATCAGTAATTCTTAACATCATCACATAGTTGCATATTCATCATTTCTTAGAACATTTGCATCGATTTAGAAAAAGAAATAAAAAGACAACAGAAAAAGAAATAAAACGGTAACAGAGAAAAAAAAGATTATACATACCATACCCCTTACCCCTCGCTTTCATTTACCACTAGCATTTCAAACTAAATTTATTTTAACATTTGTTCCCCCTATTATTTATTTTTATTCCATATGTTCTACTCTTCTGTTGATATAGTAGCTAAAAGAAGCATCAGACACAAGGTTTTCACATTCACAGAGTCTCATTGTGAAAGCTATACATTGTTCAATCCTCATCAAGAAACATGGCTACTGGAACATAGCTCCACATTTTCAGGCAGTTCCCTCCAGCCTCTCCGCTACATCTTGAACAAGGTGATATCTACTTAATGCATAAAAATAATCTCCAGGATAACCTCTCAACTCTGTTTGGAATTTCTCAGCCATTGACACTTAGTCTCACTTCATTTTTCCCCCTTTGGTCGAGAAGGTTCTCTCAATCCCTTGATGTTAATTCTCAGCTCAGTCCAGGATCTCTGTCCCACGTTGCCAGGAAGGTCCACACCCCTGGGAGTCACGTCCCACGCAGAGAGGGGGAGGGTGGTAAGACTGCTCATCATGTTGTCTGGAGAGAGAGGCCACATCTGAGCAACAAAAGAGGCTCTCTTGAGAGTGACTCTTAGGCCTAAATTTTAAGTAGACTTGACCTACCCTTTGTGGGGTTAAGTTTCATATGAACAAACCCCAAGACTGGGGGCTCAGCCTATAGCTTTGGTTGTCCACACTGCTTGTGAGAATATCAAGAATTCAACTTGGGGAAGTTGAATTTCTCCCCGCTCTCACCATTCCCCGAAGGGGGCTTGCAAATACTTTAACAGTCACTGATCAAATTACTCTGGGATTCATCGGGGCATCACTCTGGACAAACCAACAAAATCTCATGTTCTACCTGAGATTCCAAGTACTTATGACATTCAATCAAGCTATTTACATGAGTTATATTAGGAAATGCTCTAGTCAAAATATAAATTTTGTAACAAACATTTTTTGCTTTAGTCTCACACATAAGGTGACATTTTAAAGTATTAATTATCATTTATTTTCAGCACCCCGCAATAATGACATTCCTTTGTTCTTCCTCATGTCAAAACATTTTTAAAATTTGTACATTGTACATTTCACTATTATTATACACTCTAGGCATTCCTAGATTATACCATCTCAATCTTTACCTTCTATCTTTCTTTCTGATTTCATTTATGTCCCCAGCACTCCTCCCTCTATCACTCTCACATGCAGCTTCTTTCAGTGTTTTAACATAATTACATTACACTTAGGTAGTATTGTGCTGTCTATTTCTGAGTTTTTGTATTCAGTCCTGTTGCACAATCTGTATCCCTTCAGCTCAAATTATCCAATATCTCATCCTATTTCTATCTCCTGATGGTCTCCGTTACCAAGGAAATATGCCAAGTTTATTCACTAAATAAACTTGAATATCAGTCATATCAGTGAGACCATACAGTATTTGTCCTTTTGTTTCTGGCTAATCACACTCAGCATAATGTCCTTAAGGTCCATTCATGTTGTTACATACTTCATAACTTCATTCTGTCTTACAGCTGCATAATATTCCATCTTATGTAAATGTCACAGTTTGTTTAGTCAACTCTCTGTTGATGGACATTTTGACTGTTTCCATCTCTTGTTAATAATGCTGCTATAAACATTGGTGTGTACATGTCCATCTGCGTCCTTGGCCTCATGTCCTTTGAGTAGAGACAGCATATAGATGGGTCCTGTCTTTTAATCCATTCTGCCAGACTATGTCTTTTGATTGGAGAGTTTAATCCAATAACATTCAGTGTTACTACTGCATGGGTAGTACTTTCTTCTACTATTTTGCCTTCTGGATTTTATATGTCATATCTAATTTTCCTTCTTTTTACCCTTACTCACAGTCTTCCTTTCTACACTCTTCTCCACACCTCTCTCTTCTGTCTTCGTATCTGTCTGTACTGCTCCATTTAGTATTTCTTGCAGAGCTGGTCTCTTGGTCACAAATTCTCTCAGTGATTTTTTGTCTGAAAATGTTTTAATTTCTCCCTCATTTTTGAAGGACAATTTTGCTGGATATAGAATTCTTGGTTGGCAGTTTTTCTCTTTTAATAATTTAAATAAATTATCCCACTGTCTTCTTGCCTCCATGGTTTCTGCTGAGAGATCTGCACATAGTCTTATTGGGCTTCCCTTGTATGTGATGGATTGCTTTTCTCTTGCTGCTTTCAAGATCCTCTCTTTCTCTTTGACCTCTGACATTCTGATTATTAAATGTCTTGGAGTATGTCTATTTGGATCTATTCTCTTTGGGGTACGCTGCACTTCTTGGATCTATAATTTTAAGTCTTTCATAAGTGTTGGGAAATTTTCAGTGATAATTTTCTCCATTAGTTTTTCTCCTCCTTTTCCCTTCTCTTCTCCTTCTGGGACACCCACAACACATATATTCGTGCGCTTCATATTGTCTTTCAATTCCCTGAGTCCCTGCTCATATTTTCCCATTTTTTTCTCTATAGTTTCTGTTTCTTGTCGGATTTCAGATGCTCCATCCTCCAGTTTTGAAATCCTATGTTCTGTCTCTCAAAATCTACCATTGTAGGTTTCCATTGTTTTTTTCATCTCTTCTACTGTGTTTTTCATTCCCATAAGTTCTGTGATTTGTTTTTTCAGACTTTCAGTTTCTTCTTTTTGTTCTTTTCTTGCCTTCTTTATATCCTCCCTCAATTCACTGATTTGGTTTTTGATGAGGTTTTCCGTGTCTGTTCGTACATTCTGAATTAATTGTTTCAGCTCCTGTATGTCATTTGAATTGTTGGTTTGTTCCTTTGACTGGGCCATATCTTCAATTTTCCTAGTGTGATTTGTTATTTTCTTGCTGGCATCTAGGCATTTAATTACCTTAATTAGTTTATTCTGGACATTGCTTTCACTTCTTTTATCTAGGGTTTTCTTGCTGGATGAATTTGTTGTCTATCTGTTCTTTGACATTCCATTCAGCTTTATCTGGACCTTTAGCTTAAGTTTTGTTTAACAGAGGAGAAATTTTCAGTTCTTGTTTTCTTGTTCCTCTCTCTGCTTGTGTGGTGCCTTCCCCCCACACACACACTTAGGAGGGTCTACTTAAGTATTATATACCCCAGCTAGATTTTCCCAGACCAAACTGGCCTCCTATCAGGAGGAAAGAGTCACCTGCATTGGTTTTCCCTGAGGGTGAGACCCAGCAGGTTGAAAGACTTTACTGTGAAGTCTCTGGACTCTGTTTTTCTTATCCTGCCCTGTGTGTGGTGCTTGTCTGACTACAGGTCCCACCAGCATAAGATGATGCGGTACCTTTAACTTCTGCAGACTCTCCCTGCTGGGGGTGTGGTGGAGACAGAGGAGAGGTTGTAGGCTGGTTTTAATGGCTTCAAATTACCAAGACCTGGTGTGTGAATTCCTTGATGGAGGGATTCCACCTGAGTTGGGCTTCACCCCTCCCCTGGGGAAGGCACAAGCTCCAGACAAGCCCCCAAAAGAGCTCACTTCTGCCTATGCCTGGGGCAGTTGCAGCCTGAAAAGTCCTGCCACTGTATCCAGAGACAGTCAAGCCTTTGTAGATACACAGCCACAAAAACCTTTGTTTCCTTCTTTTTTCTCCCCCCTTTATCTGTCAGTCCTGCTCCCTTGGCACCAGGGCAAAAATGAGCAACCTCGGCTTTCATCAGGTTCACCTAAGCTGGGGGCCTATTTTTAGTAGTCAGAATTTGTTAATTAGTTCCACAATTGGTGTTTGATTGTGCCCAGTCCCTGCTGCTGGTAAAGTCCTTTCCCTTCCCCTCTGGGAAGGGGCCTGTGAGGGAGGGGCACTGGCCACCACAGCTTTGGGAACTCACGGTTCGGGGGGGTGCTCGCAGCCGGTCCAGCTGGTCCAGACTGGGGTACGCTGTGTGTCTGGTCACTGACGTGGTCCCAGGAGCTGTTCTGTACTGTTTCTGGTTATTTAGTAGTTGTTCTGGAGGACAAACTAAAACGCGCATGTTGTTAAGCCGCCACCTTGACCCAGAAGTTCTCCTATGGATTTTGTATAGACCCTTCACTGAAGCCACCAGCTTCACAGGCTGCCCTACAGATTTTGGACTCTTTTCATTTCTATGGTTGCATGAGATACCTTTATAAATCTCATATTTACTAATATCTCCTGTTGGCTCTGTTTCTCTAGAGAACCCTAACACAGTGACATATTAATTTCTGATTTTTGTATAACCTTGATTACCTGAATTTCAAAGAATCTGGCTTTTGTTACCTCTGTGTGTGAAAGAATTTGAATTTGTAGTGGCTTTGCTAATGTCAATCAGTATGTTTCTATTAATAAATGTCATAAATAGAGAAAACCTAATTCTCAGCTTCAATGAGTTTATATTCAGTTAGATTATATTTGTACCAGGGCATAGTGTAATAACAAAGAAATAAAAGTGCTGGAAGAATTTTAAAAGCAGATAAAGAATGACCTAAGAAGATCTCATAGAAGAGATGACACTTGTAAGACCTTTAAATAAGAAAGTAGCATTCAAATAAATAGAGCTCTGAGCTAGTTTTTTTAGAAGGCATAGCTTAATTTTGTAAACTAACATATTTCTGGTATAATATGCTGGAATAATATAAAAAATTTTAGTTTTTCTGGACATAAATCCCCTAAATATTGAAAAACTGACTATATTTCAAACTTGGGGCTTTTCTGACCCTTGAAGATAAGGCTGAATTGGACTTAGAGATTTTAAGCATATTGTTAATAATTTGTATGCTATGAGTACACAGTATATAGATGCATGGCTCTGTTTCAAACCCAAGTATAAATGTCTTCCTTCTTCCATTATTTTATAGTATTTCTGTCTCTTCTCCCCTTCATGAATACTGTAATTGGAAGAAAGCATACAGGTTCAAAAACTTGGTGAATCTATTATCAAATTTATTTCTGATTCTGTGCAGTCTGGATAAATATAAACTATAGATGGAATGGACATGGAACATGAAAGAAAATTTAAGGAAATGAATTTTGTTTGTTATAGTCATTATTGACTACAAGCTCTGAATGGATACAAAAAGCAGTAGAGAGTTGCAGGAGGTGAATTTTGTTTGTTATCATCATTGTTGACTATAAGTGCTGAATGAATGTAGAGAGCTATAAAAAAATGAGTCTATGAAAGTGAATTCTGTCTGTCATGGTCTGACAAAAATTTAATAAGTCTATATATCATATATTTCAAAAAAAGAAAGCTTTCGTGTAAATCAGGTATTCATATAAAGCTAAAGTTTAGTTTTCTTCCTGTTAAAATAACGTGGACTGTTAGTCTTGTCTTAATGCAAAGTTTTTAAAAAGTTTTTCTTAATTATTCGGGCACTCTGCCTAGAAAATAAAGACCTTACATAAAAATAATACCCTGGTTAATGTTTACGTTGACCTTATCATCCTTTATTTCAGAAGACAAGTCTTCTCACTGTTAAGGGAAGATTGTTACAAATAATTTGTTCTTTCATCTTGTAAAAGTAAGATGCTAAAATCATTTAACATACAGCATAGGAGATGTCTGGGAAGCATTACAGTCATTAAAAGGGATTTTCCATTCCTATTGCTGGTTAAATTTCTATAGGTAAAATATTATTCATATATTTAGAGATAGTACAAAATTCCTAAAAATTTGACAATGTCCTCACTATCCATGTTATATCCTGATACTAATCTGCATGATGTTTAACAATGGTAATGAGCTGTTAGTCATGGTTTAGTTATTCTTAAAAAGCTACAGATCATAGAAACAGCCAAATTTACTTCTCAGCTACACTGCTTTGCTCTAATACTTCTCTAAAAATATATGGGGTCAGCTATAGATCAGAGCTCCATCTGTAACAAGGAAAGACTTTTTTAAAAACGCAGGACAAATATATAAATTATATTTTATTTGTTAAGTAACTAACTCTGGTAAATGTATAAAAGTGAAACAGAACAAAACTCTCTCCTATGGTATGTAATGTAACACAATTGTCTAATATTTTTATTTCTGACAGTAGCTCAATTTAAAAGTGCTTATGAGAACTAAAGCTTAGATTGTAAGCTTTAACTGTTATCTTTAAATTCTGAAATGATTTACTCTTTTTATAACCTAGTCATTTCCTGGAACTTTGAGTATCTCTGTGACACCTGGAGCTCAGATTTAGTTCTCCAGCTCTGAAAGTCACCGTAACTCCATACAACTGTTAAAAAAAATTAATAAAAAAGATCGAACGCCAACTGAAGATATGACTGAAACTGAGCTTGTTAAAACTAAGATAAATCAATATATGAGGCAAAAAAAAAGTCTGTATTTTAAAGCTTTCACTTTTGTATGAGACAAAAAGAAAAACGCTTATTTTATCTAAAATTTAAATTTTCTGTAGCACACTATCTAATCTGTCTTGTCAGTTTATTTAAACAACCTAATTCAGCTTTATTTGATATAGAAACTAGAATAGAAATAAAATTTTAATATTCTGTACAAGTTAATGTTATACACGGAGTATTTCAGAATATTTTGGGCAGAAAATGAAAAAGTATTTGCAAAGTCCAAGGGACTTGGAAAAATAGAGCTATCCAAGTTCCCCACCTGGGGAATTTCTGACATTTTCTTAAGCAAGAGGGGCACCCAATTTAATAAGTCAAGACCACAATTCTGAAGCTTGCCATTAGGAAACATTTCTGTAATAGCAACCTGAACCTACTTATAATTAGTGCCTAAGAGTCATCTCCAGAAAATCTCTGCTGTTACTCAACTGTGATCTCTCCCTAAGTCAAACTCTGACATTCCCCCTCCACATAGGACATAATTTCCAAGGGTGTAAGCCTGGCCCTAGCATCACAGGATATAAATCCCAAGAATAAGCCTGGCTCTGGCCTCATGGATGAGTTGACCAAAAGGTGGAAAAGAAATAAGAGTTTCAATGGCTAAGAGATTTCAAATCAAGTTAAGAGGTCATTCTGGAGGTTACTCTTTTGCAAGTTTCAACCAGATATTGCAAACTGCCACAGTACAGCAAATCCCAACCAACAGTATTCCTGGAAACCCTGAAAGATATTCAGGGCTCTATAAAAGTTTACTAATTAACTTTGTTTTTCAGAGACTTAAAACCTCAGATTGTTTCAAAGCCAGAGAAGCTCTGAAACCTTAGAAATACTGGACTCTCCAAGAACAATAACTGGTTTCATCATTTCATCCTTTTGTCCCTTAATAACAATGCCCCTTTTCAGGTTTGAAACACTTGGAAGCTTTTCTGGTTTGAAGCACTTGGAAGAGTGGTCACCCAGATATCCCTCAAGACAGAGAGAATTATCAAGTGAGAGGGAGAAACTATAACAGAGACTCAGGATTTAAGGATTGATTTTGATTGCTGAATCATATAGTTATTCCTTTTTTGCTTTATGATATACTGGAGTGGACAGAAGGAAATACCTGAAATCTCTAAATTGTAATCTAGCTGCCTTAATCTCTGATAATGATTGTATAACCCTTATCTTCTGCTCCTGTGGTTGCAAAAACCTTGTGACTAACCTTCAATTGCACCCAGTTATCCAGTTTTTCAACCTCAGAATCATAAAATCACTAAAGACAGCCCCTAAGTTTATTAATGAAGGGTCTTGGCTCAGCCCAGAACCATTACCTACTACTCCAAGCCCAAAATTATCGTGATAACTGAGACTGGATCTAACCAAAGCAGGCCCATGTGATATGTGCAATAGCTTAGACCTTAACCTACAAATCATCTATACCTCATTCCGCCATTGTCTTACGTATATTCTCTGAGCATGGAATCAATCTGCATATGCTCAATAATCAGATCACCTCTAATTACATCATCTGGAACCACTGTGCTCACTATCCTAAACCTGCCCATCTTCTTCGCTAATAAAACTAGCAGAATTACTGTAGCTTGGGGAGATAGGTTTGGGGCCACTAGGCAAATGGCTGTCCTACTACACGCCTAGTAATAAACTCTTTCTCTCTCTGAAATCCCAAGGTCTCAAAAATTGGTTATTGAGCATTTTGGGCAAAAGAATTCATGGCCTTTGCCTGGTAACAAAACCTTGTATTTTACTTGCTGGAGTATGGTAAAGAATAAAGGGGAAAGCCACTTATGAGTGAAAAGATAGAAATGGGAGCCTTAAAGGTTCAAAGACTGACTCACTTCTTATTATAAGGTTTTTTCAATAACCACAGACACCTTGAGAAGCAGCAAGTTATTTCTGGGAGAAATCAATTCACTTTACCTTTAGTGATAAAGTTTTACTTTTGTTTAGAGTCATTTCACTCATTGAGATTTCATCAGAGGAAATATTGTAGCTATAAAAATTAGCTAATTTTCATTGGAGTGAAAAAAACCTAAATGACTTAATTAAATAACAAGGAATCATCTCAAACACTTCTGATGATTTGGGCATTTAACAGAATGCAAAATTTAAATTAATAAATTCATATTTATTAGTATAAATTTAAATTAATAAAGTTTGATTTGCCAGAATATGACTAACTGAACTTTATTAAGATACATAAGTTGAAAGACAAACTTACATGGAAGTCATCTTATGAATGGAATATTCTCTATGACCTCCACAGTTGTTATCCAAAATCATCCAAAAAGACTGCCCCATGCAGTTTTTTTTTCCTGTTATTGAAGAATTTTTTTTTTTTGGTAGAGTGCTGGAGTTTTTCTTTGAATCAGTATCACCACACGTTTCTCCTTTCTAAGGGGTCACTTTTTCCTGGAATACTTCCTTCAATATTCCTTCCTCTAACAATAACGAAAAGAAGAAAAGGGGAAGAGAAGTTAGAAATAGGAAAGAGGGAAAAGAACAGAGGAAGAGGGAAAAGGAGAGGCAGAAAGAAAGAGAGAAGGAGTGAGGAAGGAAAGGAAAGGAATAAAGAATGAGAGAGAAAGGAGAAGGGAGAACACAGAGAACCACATATAGCATTTTCTATGGGCCAAGGATTAATATTACCCCCATTTTCCAAAAGAGAAAACCAAGGTATAGACAGGTTAAATAACAACCTAGATCATACACCTAGTTGGGTCAAATTCCTTTAGATGACTCTCATAATATTTTGGACATGATTGTGTTTTTGAAATCATCACATTGTTTTATAAAAGCTTTGTATAAAAGGTCTACTTCACTAAATTCTAAGTGTCTTGACAGTAAGAATTTTATCTTAATTATCATTTATCATTGTCATCCTTCAATAGTTTCTGATTAAAAATATTTGATAAGCAAATGAATGAAAGAGTGAACTAATGAACTAATAAATAAGGGAAGACAACTGAAGACTGGTGGCCGAAAGGCCAGAAGTACTTTTCACTGAAGACGACACTACTGATTCATCATGAACTTCATTTAAGAGACCCCTAAAATTTCATTATTCTAAAATGCAGTTTTATGAATCTTGTCATAAAACAAATAGCTGTAATATTTTTGAGCAAACAAAAATAACAATTACTGGACACAGAGCATCAACTATTTTTTTCTTTTATGCAATTCAGGCAAGAGCTAAATTTTGCTCCAAAAGCACTCGAGGGTGGTAAAATTTAATTTGTTTGCTAAGGAAGATTTGCTGCAAGCTAATTAGCTCTTAATGGAAACAAGCTACTGGGGCATTGCTCTTCCTGAGTGCAATGGTTGGGTGTAACCTACTGTAAAATTAAAAAGAGAGAAAAGGGCAGATCTCAGGGGAGTTAACACATTTCTTCTGAGAGTAAAACTGCACCAACATTTGCAAAAACTTAACCTTTCTGCTGTAAATTCAGTAATAAACTAGATCCACCAAGGCAGTGATGTTTAAAAAAAAAAAATCTATCAGGTACAATGTAGATTTGATCATGCTCTTGTCCCTTATTTGAAGAGTTAACTTAGTACTATGACTAAGCTTTTGAGGGCTTCTTTATCCACTGATTCCTATAAAATAAGAACGAATACATAAAAATAATAAATGCTTCAGTTGATACAGGATGATGTGACAGGTTAAGTTCATGGGTCGACTTGTCAAGGTTGTGGTGTTTAGTTGTTTGGTTAAGTAAGTACTGTCTGACTGTTTCTATGAGGGTATTTCCTAGACAGATATAAATCATCAGTTAGTTGATTGCATCTATTGCTGATTACATTTACAATCAACAAAGGAGATTGCCTTCAGCAACAAGAGAAGTCTTCTCATCCAATCAGTTGGAGGCCATAAAGCAAGAAGTGAGGATTTCAGCAGTCAGAAAGAATTTCTCTCTCTACTTCAGCCAGCCTGCTTCTCCTGGGGAATTCATGGTCACGTGTTTGGGAGTTGCCAACTTGCAACTTACCCTGGAGAATTCAACTTCACTTTCATCACTTGGGACCTGCACTTACAAATTCAGATTTGCCATGTGAGCCAATCCCCATAATAAACCCCTTAATATTTACACACACACACACACACACACACACACATATATATACACTGTTGGTTCTGTTTCTCTGGAGAACCCTGACCAATACAGATGGTTCAAGGTTCCAATAGTTATTATGTGGTACTCTAAACTCTTAATATACACAAACTAAATTAAGATGCAAATCCTTTAAGAGCATGATGCTGTAAGGATCCAATTAAGTAAGCCAAATTTATAACAAATGGTTCATTGTTATTTTTATATTATTACACATCTATTCACACAAAATAATTAAGGTATTCTATTCTTAAGGTATATTTATCATCAAACATTTTGCCTAAAAACTACTACTCTCAAGTCAATGGGAAAGATCTCAGGGCTTAATGAATTCCACTTTAAGTAAGTGTCAAAATAAGGGGTGACACCCTGGCTCAGGGCTAGGTTTATTTTGTTTAGGATACAATAAGCAAATGAATGAGGAACATTCACAAAAATTTAACACATATTGGCCACAAATGAAAGCAAGTATTAAAAACAAGAAATAGAACAAAAAATATTATCAGATCACAGTGCAATGAAACTAGAAATGATTAGCAAGGAGAGAATTTTCACCCATCAGAATGGCTATGATCAAACACATATACACTCACATGATAAAGGTTTGGCACAAATGGGCACTCTCCTACACTGCAGGTGGAGACTAAACTGGCACTTCCTAAATAGACAGATATTTGGCAACACCTTTCAAAATTTATAAATATTTAGGTCATTGGTTCTCAAACTTGTTCTTACATTGGAATCACCTAGGCGACTTCAAAAACTATTGATGCCTGGGTCCTGCTTCCAGAGATTGTAAGTTATTGGTCTGCGGTATAACTAGGGCTTTAGAAATTTTATAAGATCCCAAGTTGACACTAATGGCTTGCATATCCTTTGATGAAATTATTCTACTTCTCATTATCCTACACATATTCACATAGGTGATGAATAACCTATATCATTAATTACAGCTTTGTTTTATCATAGCAAAAACAGAAAAAAACATGTTCACCAAAATGGGACTTGTTAAATAAATATGAAGTAATCATAAAATGCTACATAACGTGTCTGCTAAAAAAACAAGTACAGATGTTACATGAATTATATCTTAATAAATCTATTAGATACATATGTATTAAAAGAGGTGTAAAATGGTATAGACAGCATGCTGATATCTATGTGAAAAAAATAACATTCACCAAAAAGGGGAGCAGTGGTTTTCTCTTTGGAAGAAGAGTTGCTCTTCTCTATATACCCTTTTTTTTTTTTACATGGGCAGGCACCAGGAATCAAACCCAGGTCCTCTGGCATCGCTCTGTATACCCTTTTAATACTGAATTTTTTATAATATGTTCATGCACTAACCCTGAAAAACAACATCATAAAAATTAAAATATAAAACCAGTCTGGTTATATCATTCCTCAGGGAAAAGGAACTTTTTAAGCCAACATTCAAAGGGCCACAAAAGAATTTTCTGGAATGATGAAAATACTCTTTATCTTGACTATGGTGGTAGTTACACAACTGTTTATGTTTGTCAAAACTCATAGAATTGTGTATCTTAAAGGGTGAAATTTACTATACGTAAATTATACCTCAACAAACCTGACTTTTAAAAGAGCTTACATGACAATTAGACCTCTCAAACAATGCCAGTAGAAATGAAATTGGTACAACTAATATGGAAAACTGCTTGGTAGTAGCATCTACTGGAGCTGAGGGAGGTCAAGCTCAGCGGCTCAGCATTTTTACTCCCGGATGGGTTTCTAATGGAGACACATATTGTGGTGGATTAAATTGTGTATCCTACTTTGAACATGTTCTTTGCCTTGGTCTGCACTCCGGTACATGTGGGCCCATTGTACGTAGGATCTCTTGAAGATGTTACTCAGTTAAGGTGTGGCCCAAATGAATTATGTTAGGCTTTACTCCTGATTACTGCAGTCTTTTATAAGCAGAATGGAATTCTGACATAAAAAGAGAAGCCACAGGGAGAAACAAAAAGCTGGAAGTCAATGGGACGTGAAAGAGAAAGGAGAGGACATTCCCAAGTGAACTGCTAAGTGAGAGAAAAGCCAAGGTCCCAAGAACTGCAGGCAGCCAGCCATAAAGCACCACAGTCTTCCAGGAAAAAGCATCACCTTGCTGATACCTCGATTTTGGACTTCTCCAGCCTCCAAACCATGAGCCAAGCCCTTGTATGGAATTTGTTTTAGCAGTTGGGAAACCAAAGCACACAGTCTCACCAAGGAGTCCACACAGGAATATATTCCACACTATCTGTCACAGCAAAACATCGGAACAACCCAGACATCTGTTAAAAGTAAAATGGATTCTGAGACTATGGTGTATTTATGCAATGGAACACCAGGCAACAGTGGTTTTAGTCTGAAGAGTGGCATGAGCAAAACCAAGAGAAGCAGGAGAAACACAAACAGCCCTTAAACATATGAAAAAATATTAAACCTCACTCATGATAAAAACAAATGCAAATTATGACTGCACTGACATAATCTAACTCACCTATCAGATTGGCAAAATTCTACACTGTAACAACAAAAGCTAACAATAAGGCTATAGGGAACCAAGCATCCCCAAACATTTCCTCTGGAGATACAAAATTTTAGAACTCCCATGGAAGGCAATCTGATCCTATCTAAATTTTTTTCAAATGCATGTGTCGTTTGATAAAGCTATCCTAGAAGATGTACATGCACATGTACAAAATGATGTGTATAAGATTATTCATTGTTTGCAAAAACAAGATTAGAATGCTATACCCATACAATGAAAGACCTTGCCACTGTACAGCACAATGTGGGAGCTCTCTATGTATTGCCATGGGAAAAAAATCTCAGGGGTATACTGCTGAGTGAAAAAATTAAGGTGCAGAAAAGCATATATAACACGCTATTTGTATGTTAGAAAGGAAGAAATGAGAAAATACATGTTTGTATTTGTCTGTATTTAAACATAAAATGAACAAAACTAATTAACCAGAGGGGATGAGGTCAAGGACAAAGAGGACAGGGAAAAGGGCAATACTTCTCAGTATCCTCCTTTTTATATTGTTTTGATTTTTTTTTCCCACATAGAAATCTATTACCCATTCAACAATTCTATTATACTTGAAATATATATTTTTTTAATTCAGTTAGGGAAAACACTAAAGTCTTATTTATCTTGGTACTTTTCTCTCGCCTATCACTCCTGCAGATGGCCTTTGCAGGTTGCACACAGTTCTCCAGGGCCTGGGTGATCTACAATGGCAGTAGGGGAGTAGAGGGAGGTTTGACCTTTATCACTTTCTTTTTGGCCTCTGAAGACTTGGCCAAAACTGACGGTTGAGAAGTCTTATTTTAACATTATGTTTCAAAAGAAAAGGCAATTAATTTTAAATTGGCTTATGAAACTTACTATACAAACACAGGCTTTACAATGATTATATGGATGCGTTATTAAAATATGCATATGGGGCGGGCCGCGGTGGCTCAGCGGGCAAAGTGCTTGCCTGCTATGCCGGAGGACCTCGGTTCGATTCCCGGCCCCAGCCCATGTAACAAAAAAACGGAGAAACAGAATACAATAAAACAAGAAAATGTTTAAAAATGTTTCCCTTTCTTCCTTCCTTCCTTCCTTCTATCCTTCCTTCCTTCTCTCTGTCTTTCCTTTAAAAAAAAAAAAAAAAAAAAAAAAATATGCATATGGTTAAGCTAACTAAAGTATCCATTTTTGGTGGTTCTTGGTGTATTGTTTGTTTTCTTAAACTAAAAAAAAAACCTATATAGGCAAAAAGAAAGTTACTCACAAGTGACCTAAAATTGTTATTGTGGCAGAGTGAAAATGTGAAAAAGAATAAATTAAGTGATGCATAACTAAAAAAAAAAAAAAAAGAAAAGGCAAGCAGATATATAGAACAGAGCAGCTAATCCAGAAAAAATAGTAAAGTAGTTTGTCAGTTAACAAATGATTTGAATATTTTCCTACAACAGTTTTGAAAATTTATCTTGCCCTTTTAAAGTGGTACTCTGTATTCTGTATTATGGCTATATAACAATTTAATTTTTTAAATTATTTCTCTCACTTTAAAAATCACGTCTCGCGCGACCCCCGGAGCCGTTGTGGCTGCTGCCTCGCCTCAGCCGGGGTGTGGCTGGGCGGAGAGGTGCAATTGTTTTTCCGCGTTGAAACGTGCCGTCCGCTTGTGTTTTACTGCTGCAGAGCCCAGCAGATGTCGCCTGGAAAAATCTAGTTCAGGTGGTTCTTAGGTTAATAAGATCATACAGGTGAGCAACGCAGATGCTAGCGTTCTGTCCTTGCTGTTGTCGGTATAAGAAAATTTCAGAGGACTTCCGGAGAAGATGGCGGCTTAGTAAGATGCACGGGTCTTAGTTCCTCCTCCAGAAAAGCAACTAAAGAAACAGAAACAATACGAAACAGCTCCCAGAGTCACTACAGAGACCAAAAAGACAGCGTACCCCATTCTGGAACAGCTGAACGGACAGGGAGAATCTGCTGCGGTGAGATACCCGAGGGGCGCGCGTTTTCCCGGCCGGGGCGGCTGGCGACTGGGGTCCCCTCCACGCACGTGGCTCCCCGGTCTGACTGGGAACATTGGATAGCGGGGCCCTCCCGTCACGCTTGGCGTTTCGGGCCAGCTGGGCAATTAGGACAGGCACTCTCCCAAGCCGTGGCGGCCAGCGACCCCCGTCTCCACGCGCGGTTTCCCGGGCGACTGCCGTGCAGACAGACAAGCGCCACGAGCGCCACCTACTGGGAAGGAAAAGAAAAACAGAGCCCAGAGATTTCACAGAAAAAGCTTTCAACCAGCTGGGTCCCACACCCAGGGAAATCTGATCAAACAAATGCCCAGACACCAGCAGAAAATAATGGATGACGCTCGGAAAATTGAAGATATGGCCCAGTCAAAGGAACAAACCAATAGTTCAAATGAGATACAGGAGCTGAGACAACTAATGCTGAATATACGAACAGAAATGAAAAAAGTCTTCAAAAACCAAATCAATAAATTGAGGGAGGACATGAAGAAGACATGGGCTGAACAAAAAGAAGAAATAGAAAATCTGAAAAAACAAATCACAGAACTTATGGGAGTGAAGGACAAAGAAGAAAAAATGGAAAAAACAATGGATACCTACAATGGTAGATCTAAAGAGACAGAAGCTACAATTAGTGAACTGGAGGATGGAACATCTGAATTCCAAAAAGAAACAGAAACTATTGGGAAAAGAATGGAAAAACTTGAGCAGGGGATCAGGGAACTGAATGACAATATGAAGCGCACAAATATACGTGTTGTGGGTGTCCCAGAAGGAGAAGAGAAGGGAAAAGGAGGAGAAAAACTAATGGAAGAAATTATCACTGAAAATTTCCCAACTCTTATGAAAGACCTAAATTTGCAGATCCAAGAAGTGCAGCGCACCCCAAAGAGAACAGACCCAAATAGGCATTCTCCAAGACACTTACTAGTTAGAATGTCAGAGGTCAAAGAGAAAGAGAGGATCTTGAAAGCAGCAAGAGAAAAACAATCTGTCACATACAAGGGAAACCCAATAAGACTATGTGTAGATTTCTCAGCAGAAACCATGGAAGCTAGAAGACAGTGGGATGATATATTTAAATTACTAAAAGAGAAAAACTGCCAACCAAGACTCCTATATCCAGCAAAATTGTCCTTCAAAAATGAAGGAGAAATTAAAACATTTATAGACAAAAAGTCACTGAGAGAATTTGTGACCAAGAGACCAGCTCTGCAAGAAATACTAAAGGGAGCACTAGAGTCAGATATGAAAAGACAGAAGAGAGAGGTATGGAGTAAAGTGTAGAAAGAAGGAAAATCAGATATGATATATATAATACAAAAGCCAAAATGGTAGAGGAAAATATTATCCAAACAGTAATAATACTAAAAGTTAATGAACTGAATTTCCCAATCAAAAGACATAGAATGGCAGAATGGATTATGACCCAGCAATACCACTGCTAGGTATCTACTCAAGGGACTTAAGGGCAAAGACACAGACGGACATTTGCACACCAGTGTTTATAGCAGCATTTTCTACAATTGCAAAGAGATGGAAACAGCCAAAATGTTCATCAACAGACGAGTGGCTAAACAAACTGTGGCGTATACCCACGATGGAATACTATGCAGCTTTAAGACAGACTAAACTTATGAAGCATGTAATAACATGGATGGACCTAGAGAACATTATGCTGAGTGAGTCTAGCCCAAAACTAAAGGACAAATACTGTAAGGTCCCACTGATGTGAACCGACATTCGAGAATCAGCTTGGAATATATCATTGGTAACAGAGACCAGCAGGAGTTAGAAACAGGGTAAGATAATGGGTAATTGGAGCTGAAGGGATACAGACTGTGCAACAGGACTAGATACAAAAACTCAAAAATGGACAGCACAATAATACCTAAGTGTAATGTAACTAGGTTGGAACACTGAATGAAGCTGCACCTGAAATATGGTTTTTTGTTTGTTTGTTTGTGTGTTTGTATCTTTTGTTTTTGTTTTTTTCTTTTTCCTTTATATATATATATTATTAGTATTATTATTTTAATTCTCTTCTCTATATTAACGTTCTATATCTTTTTCTGCTGTTTTGCTAGTTCTTTTCCTAAATCGATGCAAATGTACTAAGAAATGATGATCATACATCTATGTGATGATACTAAGAATTACTGAGTGCATTTGTAGAATGGAATGATTTCTAAATGTTGTGTTAATTTCTTTTCTTTTTTTTGATTAATAAAAAAATTAAAAAAAAAAATCACGTCTCATTGAAAATCTTTGTGAATATGTGAGCTTTTCTCTACAATACTTAAAAGAAACGAACATTTAAAGTTATGCACATTTTACATTTTAATTAAATATAGTGAATATATATATCAGAAGAGGTTTACCATTACCAGTAGTTAGACGAATGTAAAATAAAATGAAATTCATTTTCATCCGTTAGTATCACAAAGATATTGGCAAAAGTGACTAAAAACTGATACGGAAAGACCTATAAATCATTCTGTTAAATAAAAATGTGAATTTCAGGAAAATACATATGGAATGATAACATCTACGATTCACAACATTCAACCATCACAAAGCAAAGCTATTTATTTCAGTATGTAGATACTGAATTAAATACCCAGAAAAAGTTCAGGAAGAACACACACCAAAATAATAAAAACTACACCACTGGAAGCCAAAAAAAAAAAAGTTGGGGTTGGAGAACATGGGGAAATCAAAGGGACCTCTTACTTTTATTGTTAGAATTAAATAGAAAGATGATATATTCAAATATTACTTGAGCAATTAAAAAAAGTTTATAAAACTAATCCATTGAATTCTACTTGCCACCTCTTAAGAAAAAAGAAAAGAACAAGTAAAGTGACTTTTAAACATAATCTTCAATCATTTTTAAAACAAAAAAGTTTATATATAGGCCATCACTTATTTTTTCTACATCACTAGGTTTTTTTCCTCTCAATGTGAGGAAATTCTGTGGAATTTAATAAACAATTGACAAGAAGGGGAAAAAGAGGAGAAAAAAGCCACGTGCACAAGCTAAAGTCAACAGAATTTTTACTCAATTTTAATATTCACATTTTAGAATTAAATTTCTTCTTTAATGACAGAGAACGGCGCCTTTTGAGTGATGTATTCAGAAGGCTCTTTGGTCAGACTTTTTAAAAAGTCACAGAAACACAAGGTTTAGAATTGGCAAGAATAGAAAGGATATTAGTTTACAGCTTCCTAAATTTTTCACAACCTGGCACAGAGAATACAAAATAATATTTGCATACAATCCTCTGAAACAGATGAGGCTGCTCAGAGCAGAAAGTAACCTGCCTAGGATGTGCTCCAGGCCCAGCCTGGGATGACCCAAAGGCCAACAAAGATCTTGGCACCCCATGACCCAGCCAGTCATGGCACACCCATGTGCTCTGGCACACCTGTCAGGAAGGTTGCTTTGGTTGTTCAACCTTTTGTTCAGTACTGATACTCTTTACAAACAGCCTTTTTTGTTCAAAATTAACAATAGTAATGATTCTAATCATTATAGAGTTAATTATGTGGTTGGACAGACCAGATAAAATCAAGATGGTAGGGACCATGTGTTTTACTACTTTGTGAAAGACCAACTAACAAGTCCAGAGATGTACTACATCTACAGATAGTACCCAATTCCAAAAGATCCTCAGACATCACCTGAACAACTAAACCTAGTGTTCTAGTTTGCTAGCTGCCGGAATGCAACACACCAGAGATGGATTGACTTTTAATAAAGGGGGATTTATTTTGTTGGTTCTTCAGAGGAAAAGCAGCTAACTTTCCACTGAGGTTCTTTCTTACGTGGAAGGCACAGGATGGTCTCTGCTGGTCTTCTCTCCAGGCCCCTGGGTTCCAACAACTTTCCCCGGGGTGACTTCTTTCTGCATCTCCAAAGGCCTGGGCTGAGCTGCTAGTGCTGAGATGAGGAATGCTGAGCTGCTTAGCAGTGCTACATTGCAATCTCTCATTTAAGCACCAGCCAATTAAGTCAAACATCACTCATTGCAGCAGACACGCCTCCTAGCCGACTGCGGATGTAATTAGCAACAGATGAGATTCACCTACCATTGGCTCATGTCCACAGCAACAGAACTAGGTGCTTTCACCTGGCCAAGTTGACAACTGAATCTAACTACCACACCTAGTTTCCTTACTTAAAAACAAGAATGACCTTTTCCTCTCTTCCCCTTCTGTGGCCCTGCATGCTCTCTCGGACAAACCCTTTTTTTCAAGACTGAAAGCAATTGCCATTCTCCTAGCAACGAGTTCTAAACAACTTGGCATCATCACCTGCAGTTACCTTTGATAAAGGCAAAACCTGCATACTACTTAACAAAAAAGTATGTCAACTAAATAAAATGGTAGCAAGTAACAGTCTATAACCACTATAGAGGTTTAACAAACAACTGCTCAGTACAATAAGTGGCACCAATTGACATATTTAAAGTAAGTGTGTTAGCTTTTGGTCTTTAAAGAATTTATCATTCTAAAGCATCCCAAAGTATTTTGCAAATGCTAATAAGGGATAAAAATGAGAGCAAGAGTCCCAACAGTGTAAATGACAGATATTAGAGCCCATGAAATACGAAAAATCACCACTATAGCAGCTCAGCATTGGTCTTTTGGAATTTCATCATCTTTAGCAACATTTTCCAGAACAGTGAAAATTCATTTTATAGATGAGAAATCAGAAAAAGAAATTTGAAGCTCTAGTACCTGGTAAAGGTTGGATTGTGTTCAGTCATGGCAACGAGCAGTTTCAATGCATATGATGGTACGGGGTCAGGCTCCATAAGGATGTGCTCATATCTGAAATGATAAAGACAATTAAAGAAATACTCGGTGATTTTCCACATTCCACTCCTCCTCTGAACAACAGAAATAATATACCATGAGGTGCAAACATTTGGGGAAAAAAGATACCAAAATAAGCTTACAAACTATGGAGCTGCACAGTGTACATAACACATAAAACTTCACTTGTCCAAGGATGACAATGACAATGACACTGACCTACCTTATAGGATACTGTTGCAAAAATTCAGTGAGCTAATCCATGTAAAACAATTACTAATGATGCTGGCACAGAGAAATAGATAAGTAAACATTTGGCATTTGTGTCATTGGTCCCCAGGGCCACCCCCATGTTCAGGAATCCACTAGAAGGATTCACAGGATTCAACATATAGGTATACACAAGGCTATGACTTATTACAACATAGTAAGGATACTCAGCTGGATCACACAGGGAAAAGACACAAGTAGAGGCTAAATGAATCTATATGCAGGTTTCCTTAAGCTCTTTCCCTCTCATGAGGGGTCATAACAGAGCATACTCTTTCCCTAGCAGCACAGATGCAGCAACTTGTCCATGATGCTTCTGCCCAGGGATGTCCAGTGGAGAGTCAGTGACCAAAGTTTTTATAGGATCTAGTCACATAGATACCCTCTGTCTAACATGTATCAAAATTCTAGACTCCTGGAAGGAAAGCAGGAATTCAGCTGGACAAGCAGTCTAGGCACAGTAAGCCATTCTTATGAGTTAAGTATTGACTGGGAACGCTCAGAGAACCAAGTTTCAGACACCAGCCAAGGGCCAATCTTGAAAGAAGACCTTTCTAAGGATAGTCTTAGGTCTGTTATCTCTTCACTGCATAGCATTCTTGTAATTTAATACCTTAAATTCCCAAATAAAAATATTTCCAGAGACTAAAACTCAAAATGGCTCCATCAAGTTTCCACAACAAAAGTGACCTCTCATAAATAAATGGGAGCTCCTCAAAATTAAACACTTTTGTGCATCAAAGAACTTCATCAAGAAAGTAGAAAGACAGTCTACACAATGGGAGATAATATTTGGAAATGACATATCAGATAAAGGTCTAGTATCCAGAATATATAAAGAGATTGTTCAACTCAACAACAAAAAGACAGCCAACCCGATTACAAAATGGGAAAAAGACTTGAACAGACACCTACCAGAAGAGGAAATATGGATGGCCAAGAGGCACATGAAGAAATGCTCAATGTCCCTGGCCATTAGAGAAATGCAAATCAAAACAACAATGAGATATCATCTCACACCCACCAGAATGCCCATTATCAACAAAACAGAAAATGACAAGTGCTGGAGAGGATGCAGAGAAAGAGGCACACTTATCCACTGTTGGTGGGAATGTCAAAGGGTGCAACCACTGTGGAAGGCAGTTTGGCGGTTCCTCAAAAAGCTGAATATAGAATTGCCATACGACCCAGCAATACCATTGCTAGGTATCTACTCAAAGGACTTAAGGGCAAAGACACAAACGGACATTTGCACACCAATGTTTATAGCAGCGTTATTTACAATTGCAAAGAGATGGAAACAGCCAAAATGTCCATCAACAGAAGAATGGCTAAATAAACTGGGCTATATACATACGATGGAATATTATGCAGCTTTAAGACAAGATAAACTTATGAAGCATGTAATAACATGGATGGACCTAGAGAATATTATGCTGAGTGAGTCCAGCCAAAAACTAAAGGACAAATACTGTATGGTCCCCCTGTTGTGAACGGACATTCGAGAATAAACTTGAAATACGTCATTGGTAACAGAGTCCAGCAGGAGTTAGAAACAGGGTAAGATAATGGGTAATTGGAGCGGAAGGGATACAGACTGTGCAACAGGACTAGATACAAAAACTCAAAAATGGACAGCACAATAATACCTAATTGTAAAGTAATCATGTTAAAACACTGAATGAAGCTGCATCTGAGCTATAGGGTTTTTTTTGTTGTTGTTTTTTACTATTATTACTACTTTTATTTCTTTTCTCTATATTAACATTTTATATCTTTTTCTGTTGTGTTGCTAGTTCCTCTAAACCGATGCAAATGTACTAAGAAACGATGATCATGCATCTATGTGATGATGTTAAGAATTACTGAGTGCATATGTAGAATGGTATGATTTCTAAATGTTGTGTTAATTTCTTTTTTTTTCTTTTTTTCTTTCTTTCTGTTAAAAAAAAAAAAGTGACCTCTCACATGATATTTGCTAGGCAAAAGCGGGTTTATATACTGTGCCTTCCCTATTTAGGTTTAGCTAGCCAGTATACAGTACTGCATTGATGCTCAATAAATAAATGTCAAATGAACATCTGAAATAATGGCTGAATACATGAACAAACTTTACTACTTAACTCTCTGGAAAAGCCAACAGCTAAAATGTACCTTTAAGGATCCAAAATGCATGTTTAAAACTCCGTGACATCAAACAAATGCTTTTCATCAAGAAAATACGGCCCCAGGCTCTTACTCAGAACCTATTTACTCTCATTTCTGAAACCATTATATAACATGCTTAATTTTGTGGTTTCTAAGCCCACAGTCATTAAAAAGGAGCCAAGTAAAAGGAGGATTGGGACAATTATAGGAATGCAACCTGAGATCTATAAGAAGTGAGACTTGAAAGCATAGGAAAAACAAAAGAAATCAAGCCCAAGAACTGTAGCTGAGAGCAGTCTGGAGCACATTTAACAAAAGAAACTGTGCCTACTTCAGTGGGATCCGAGGGCCCATTACACACTATAAGGTTCAAAATGAATTAAGGTGAATTAAGAGTAAGTTAAACTGGGCACAGTGCTTAGCTTAAGGAGCCAGGAAATACCATATTTTAGAAAGCTTTCCTTTAAAATATTTTTAAATCGTGCTAATTAAAAGATTTAGTCGTGCCTGACAAAGATAAAAAACAAAATACCAACACTCATAATAAACTCGTAAATAAAATACCAGTAAACCTAAGACATCAGTATGTTAGAAAAAATACAGCACAACCAAGTATGATTAATTTCAGTAACAAAATAATAAACATCAATAAATCAAATAGCAAATTTTGTCATATAAATAAAACAAAAATCAAGAAAACAATTTATTGGTGAAAAAAATGTGTTTGATAAAATTTACATAAAATTTAATTTTTTTAAGGAAGGAATAACTCTTAGTATACCAGCGAGAGATGATTAGTTCCTCCCTCCAGACATCCTTGTGATATAGAAAGTTCTTAGCATCCTGAATCAAGGGTCCCCAAGAGCACCTTCAGTTTCAATGATTCACTAGAAAGACTCATAGAACCCAGCCAGGGAGTCTCAACTGAAATGGGGATAGGAGGTTTCTGATGAGGTGCTCAAATACCCTGGTTAACCAGTCTCCCTTCTTCCATTCCCAGGCATAGTTGAATGAGAGAATGGGCTACAAGCCTACGAATTTATAAAAAGCTTCCTACGTGATCTATTAGCTCACATGCTTGTTTGGAAAGCACAAGAGAAAATGTGGACAACTAGTTTGAAATATAATTTTAAAAATTCTCAATAGCACTAAAAAATATAAAAATTTAAAAACAGACCTAACAAAAATTATGCAGACTCTACATTTAAAAAGAAAACACTGATGAAACCTGAATGAAATCAAAATGAGTTGAGGTTGGTTGATGTTATTTAACCTTGAGAACATCAAGGAGAGAACAATGAACTTTGCATGAGTCCATCCATGGAAATCTTCCCAAAGAATACGGTTGCTTTCTCCCCTTGGAAAAAGAAGAGAAAAATTCATAATGGATATGTTTAGAATACAGATTGTGTATTTTAGTTTAATCAAAGCTAACTTTGTAATTATTACCATGATTCAGTCAAAAGAATGTTTTGATTTATTAAGTTTGTCTTCCGAAGAGAGATAAAAATGGCTGAGCTGATAGTAATTGGATCCCATACTTCTCTGAATGCAAAGTGGCAGAAAATTAGCAAATAGTGGTAAATTCCAACTCCTGAAACCTTCTCAGAGAGAGCGGCCAGTGAAAAAGCTGGCCCATGTGGGAGGATGGGGAGAGAAGCACTCGAGGTGTCCTGGACCTGGCTGTAGACTGAGATCACGGTAGGCAGACAGCATCCCACCCAGGGTCCCTAGACCCTTCCCACCAGGAGGATCCTCCCTGACCAAGGGGCCCTGGTAGGAGCCAATGCAGCTGAAACCCAGACAGGAAAAGTCATTTGTACTAAATCCATATCTAATCCTAAAAAGGAGAAAAACCCCTAAAAATAACATATTCAGGTACCCCAAGGTGAGACGTTAAGGAACAGATAGTCCTTGCTTCCTCATTTTCACTTTCAAATCCTCAAATAAAAAGGACTTTCCTCCACTGAGTCAAGTGCCAGGTGTGTGCAGTGCCCACTTAGGTGGGCTGGAGACGACTGAAACAGGCTATCCAAATAACTCTGGATTACCATGAGAAGCTATCCTGAGGGATGTGAACATAGTATTAGCCAAGTGAAGAGAAGTGCCCAATAGCTGCAAGAAGGTGATAGTGGGGGCACCATACCAGAAACAGAGCAGTTCTACTGGGATGAAGCTGCAAACACATGCCACATCTCAGTGGGATTGCCTCTGGGAAGTTGGGGGAAAGCAATGACTTGCAGAATATCCAAGGAGCATTTTGTTCACATACAGAACAAAAGGAAAAGGTGGCATATGATATTAGATGGTAAAGAATAATCTTGTAAAAGAGTTACACTGAATGATTAAGGCTTATCTTATGAAAATGCATTCCCAGTAAGTTAAAAATTTAAGGAAAAATGTTTCACTTCCTTAGAATATCAAAGTGAGTAAAAAACATCCACATAATCTTGGGCCTCTTTAGCACAATACCAAATGAAAAACAAGTAAGAAAAATACTTATACTTCTTTTCTCAATGACCAAACCACAAGAAACAAACCAAAAGAGGGAAAAATTATTGTTGTTGGTAAAACAAAGAGGTAATACTCCTTATACCTTTTTCTAAGCAATTTGAACAGTTATAGGCTTATAGTAAAATCATGCTGAGTAAGAGTTCTCATATACCACCCCCCCCCACACACACACACACAGTTTTCCCTATTGGCATTTTACAAAAGTATGGTATAAAGGAGTAATATTCTTAATGTGTTACAGGCTCTTGCACATCAATAGATATCCCACAAGAAAAACGGGCAATATCTAACAAAACAGAATACAAATGGTCAAGAGACATGGCAGGACATAGTCAACTTCATTAATTCTGAAGGAACGTAGGTTCGAGCTAACAAGAAGGCAATAAAATAGGCAGTTTCATTAAGGGAAGCTGGTAATGTAAATTGTTCATCTTCTTTGCAAAAAAATGTGGCAAAGCATAACAAATGTCTTCAAAATAAAGATAATTTTTGATACTGTAATTTTCATCCCTAGAGATTCAATGAAAGAAAATAAAGATGTATTCAAAGATAAAACTATATAAATGGTCTTCACAGGATAATATATAATAGTATACTGGGAAAATCCTAGATGTCTAGTACTGGGAATTGTTTAAATAAAATTTGTGGTATATCTATACAGTAGACAAAAAGATACCCTATAAAATAGTTGCAAATAAATATATTCATACAGACATAAATATTTACAGTATGATATTTGGGGGCAAGAGAGGAGGGAGAGCGTCTAAGCAAGAAATTTCAGAATGTACTAAGTAACTCTCCTAAGCAGGAACAAAGAGACCACATAGATGAACAAGAAGCTATTAACATAGAACAGTTGGCAAAAAGCAAAATACAGCCTTGAATGGCTGGGTAAGTACTGCTAATGTTATTTTCTACAGTCTACAAGTCTAAAAGTTTCTGAGCAAAGGAATGAGATGTGTATCAAAATACAAATCTAACAGATTTAAGACAGATCTGAGGCCTGACAGCTTAGAGGAAAGAAAAGCGTTGGGGTTAAAGATGAGACAGAGGTGGTCGGGGAAATTCATCCCTTCCCCTGGATTGCTATAACAAAAGTAGACAATTTACTCTCTTTTGGCATTTTCTTTACAGTCTCTCCCAAAATTTGAACTAGGTACATCCTGAGTTAACTTCAAAACTTTATGAAATGAAATAGAGTATAAATCAAATAAATGTTGATATCTGGAGGATTTTCCATACTTGTAATTTTATGTTGCCTGAGAATCTATGTGATTGTCTCTTGTTTTGCATGCATGCACAGATATTCTAAATATGTAAATAGTTAAATGGATGCCTAACTTGATGGAGAAATGGGTGGACAGACAGATATACTTATTTTTAAGTGAGAGTAAGACAGGTAAATCTTCAAAATATATAGTAAATATAATCTCAGATTATCAGCTCCAACCTCTTTTAGCTTCTTCAATATGATCGGCAGTAATTTCTCATTATGAAGGCCTTAAAGGCTTATGAAGGCCTTAAAGGCTAAAGGAATCATCTTCAAAAAAGTAACACTTGAGGGGTAATCCAAACACTGTAACAGTAGGAATATTCTCATCCAGAAGGATCAAACAATGTTTATCCATCTATCTAATACCTAACATTAACTCCCAAATTAGAGTCCATATGTTGTACGCTGCCCCTGCCCACGACACCCCCAAAACACTGTAACTACATGCACTAATTGAGGTATAGATCCAAAACATCATAAGAGGATTAAGTAAAGTGAACAAAATAAAATATTATGCTGCTTCTTCCTGACGGAAAAAAAGTATTTGTAAGTTGAATTTTATCTGCAAAATTATCTAAGGAAAGGCTAAAAATAAAATACTCCTTTCTATGTTGAGTCCCATCAAACATGGCCAATTAATACTTAATTTAATTTGGAATTCTGTGGCTTAAAAAGACAGAGATACAAACCAGAGACTGAAAAGAACCACCCAATATCCTGTGAGCCACCAGCATGAGAATCATGCCTCTTGATGATATCATTTACATAGAACACTACCAGAGTCTCACCACTAGTAGAATCCATTTTTAAATGACAATTTCTAATTTGCAAGGAATACATTCTCAGAGTCTGAAAAACAAAGTCTTAATAATTTATGAAGTCATCATGGACACGATGGTCTTATAGGTCACACAAGAATTATAAAAAGGAAAGGTGCTTTTTTCACGAAGATGGCGCCGAAAGCGAAGAAGGAAGCTCCTGGCCCTCCCAAAACTGAAGCCAAAGCAAAGGCTTTGATAGCCAAGAAGACAGTACTGAAAGGTGTTCACAGCCACAAAGAAAAGAAGATCTGCACTTCACCAACATTCCGCCAGCCCAAGACACTGCGTCTCAGAAGACAACCTAAATATCCTCGGAAGAGTGCCCCCAGGAGAAACAAGCTTGACAACTGTGGCATCATCAAGTTCCCTCTGACCACTGAATCAGCCATGAAGAAGACTGAAGACAATAACACTCTTGTGTTCATTGTGGATGTCAAGGTCAACAAGCATCAGATCAAACAGGCTGTGAAGAAGCTTATGACATTGATGTGGCCAAGGTCAACACTCTGATTAGGCCAAAAGGACAGAAGAAGGTGTATGTTTGACTGGCTGCTGACTATGATGCTTTGGATGTTGCCAACAAAACTGGAATCATCTAAACTGAGTACGGCTGGCAAATTCTAAATATATGTTTTTTGACTATAGGAAAAAAAAAAGGCAGTACTCATTTTCCTCAGGAGAGAAATGCTGAATGCTCAAATGTCCTAAAAAATACTGTATGCACATTTAAATCAGCATGATCCTTTTCAATTAAAAAAAATTCTCAAAGTAAAAGAAAATACAAAAAGTAAAATATTTCAGCAAACAGCATCCAGTCTATCAAAAGGCAAATTGCATGGCAAGTGTTTCCCATGGTTGCTATCTCACTTCAAGTGTTCCCAGACTACTCTACCTAAACCAACCCCACCTTCATTTCCATTACTCTCTAATCACTTACCTGTTTCATGTTTTATTTTTCATCAGTGAATGTTGTAGTCTACCAAAGCTGCCAGGATGCAACCCACCAGAGACAGACTGGCTTTTAATAAAAGAGGATTTGTTTAGTTAAAAACGTGTAGTTCTTCAGAGGAAAGGCAGCTAACTTTCAACTGAGGTTCTTTCTTACGTGGTAAGGCACAGGGTGATCTCTGCTGGCCTTCTCTCCAGGCCTCTGGGTTCCAACAACTTTCCCAGGGGTGATTACTTTCTGCATGTTCAAAGGCCTGGGCTGAGCTGCGAGTGCTAAGGTGAAGTATGCTGAACTTGGGCTGTGCTACGTTGAGCTCTCTCTTTTAAGCTTCCAGCCAATTAAATCAAACATCATTCATTGCAGCAGGCACGCCTCCTAGCCGACTGCAGATGTAATCAGTGATAGATGAGATTCGCATGCCATTGGCTCAGGTCCACAGCAGCAGAACTAGACACTTTCACCTGGCCAAGGTGACACCTGAACCTAACTACCACAGTGAATTTGCAAGTTAACTGGAATTCTCTCAGGTATTTGTTTCCTACTTTGTCTTGCCCACTGGAATGTCAAAATCCTGAGGGACAGGGACTCAGCCTTGTTCACCACTGTATCCCTAGCACCTGGCTCATGGAAGTCATTCATATATTAATTTGAATGAATTAACAAAAAAGAGGGGATGAAGAAAAGGAAGGAAGGAGAAGAAAGGAAGGGTCTAAAACTGCATTATACACAATTATCTAATATACTACAAATTAGATTACTTAACATTCATAGGAATACTAAAATTTTCTCCTTCCCAAAATAGCAATGTGTTTCCCAAGTGGAGGATACAGTCCCATTTATAGTTAAATACTAAAAGAGAAATGTTCTCACCTTATGTAACAATTCTCAGGGAAAAAAAAAGTTCAAAGAGCAGAATACTATTTTAGTACTAACATTTCATTGATAATGACTTTGATATAAACTTCTGAGAGGTGCTGATTTTAATTAGGAAGGTTAATACAGGCTTAAGTTTCATTAAATACTGCCTTTCTCTTCCACATGACCCCTTAAATCTTGTCCCTCAAGTTGAATAAAAATCAGATGGGTATATGTGGTATCTTTATTCCCAGAAGTAAAATCTTTTCTCATTAATCATACAGATAACTTAGTTATGTTATTGGCATTCTAACTACCTGGAAGAAAGGCAGGGAAGAAGGAAGGAGGGGAAGGGAGGGAGGAGGGAAGGAAGGAAGAGGGGAAGCAGGGAAGGAGGGCAGGAGAGTGGCACTTCAAGTTAGGGGTAGGACCAAATGTCACATTCTAGACACAAGACAGAGGTTTCCAAAAGACATTATTAACAACTTTAATTATCAGAGAATTTTCTCAAGCTGGTAGCAGAACAGGAAGTCAGAAAAATTCAAAGTACAAGGTGTACTTAATAAGAGCACATTAGTGTCCCCCCAAGTACCTTGCCAAAGGTATTAGAAAAGCCACCCACTCTTTCTCAGGAATGTCCGCCTCCCCAACCCCACCCAGAACCATTTAACTAGCAAATGGAAACAGCCTGTCTGAGAGCAAAGACCGAATAGAGAGATAGTGAGAAAGAAGCACATAGAGTAATTCATATCCCTGAATCCAGCTATACTGGATATCAGCACAAGTCTTTGACTTCTCAGTTATATCAGTAAATAAATTCTTTATTAAGTTAGAGTTGGGTGTTTCTGCCTGTAAATAAAATAATAGTCTTCACTAACACAACCTCAATGTGAAAACTGGGGAGCCTGACATACATGAAAAGGCTGTCACCTTGGCTTTACCCCCAAGTGTTTCAAAGGCCAAAGAAGGATTAAAACTTAAAATTAAAAGTATTGTGCCAGTTTGAATCTGTGGTGGACCCCAGAAAAGCCATGTCCTTTAATCCTCATTCAATATTGCTGGGTGGGAGCATTTTGATTGTTCCCATGGAGATGTGACCCACCCAGTTGTGGGTGGTAAGTTTTGATTAGATGATTTCCATGAAGGTGTGTCTCCACCCACTGAAGGTGGAGTCCTTTAAGACAGGAAACATTTTGGAGAGTCCTTTTTCTGGTAGAGCCATGAGAAAGCCAGCAGGCGCTGCCATGTTCACCATGTGCCCTTCCAGCTGAGAGAGAAACGTTGAACGTCATCAGCCTTCTTGAACCAAGGTATCTTCCCTCAAATGCCTTAGCTCAGACATTTCTATAGACTTGTTTTAATTAGGATACTTTCATGGCCTTAGAACTATAAACTAGCAACCTATTAAATTCATCTTTTTAAAAGCCATTCTGTTTCAGGTATATTGCATTCCAGCAGCTAGCAGACTAGAATAAGTATCAACATTAATATGCCTATTTGCCAAATTAAAGTAGCCGCAATATACCTCCTATAAATCCTGTAAACTTCAAAATTCCTAAGTCATTATTTTTACATAGTTAATGGAGAACATGAATTTTATGTACTAGCATTTCTCAACTTCTTATAATTACCAAGAGTTATCTTCAAAGACCAAACTTTTAGCCACAGTTTCTAGTTTCTTAGAGTCAAAGAAATAGACACATTCTTTAGATTCCATTGTCTTTAAATTTTATATGACATCTACTGAGCCTTTACTATATATGTCAAGTAGTCACAATAAGCATTATTTATGAATTATGTACTTTTATAATCTTCATTTTGATAATAATAATTAATAATAATGCACTTACTACTATTAGCAGTACAATGCCCCAGATACTGAACTGTTTCACAAAAATTAGTCTATTTAATCTTCCCAACTATCTTCACATCCTCTATATTCAGATAATAGGTACTTTTATCTCCATTCCAAAGATGGGAAAACCGAGGAGGCTTAGAGACTGAGATGCAGTGCCCAGACCTGTGCTTCACAACATAATCAGTCTATGACACTAGAAAACATCCCACACCACATCCCAGGGACAATTTCCAATTCTTTGTAATAAAAACCTGAATTCACCTACATTCCTTATGTTGTTCTGCCATGTGGTTTAGTTCTATTTTCTTCTTTAATTCCTCATCTTGGAAATGGTAAGATGCATATTAAAGGTAATGCATACAATTTATTCCAGCTCAAATTTTTAAAACGAGGAGGACTGAATTATAGAGTAACACTTTCTATTTTACAAACTATTCCAAAATTTGGCAGACTTCAAACATAAAGTAATTTTATTTCAGATCTGCACAGGTATGAACATACTAACTGTGAAGTCCTAGTGTGACAAAAATTGTCCTTATTGTAGAGAAACTTTTCAGAACCTGGAAAATGCATCTCAAGTTTTCAGAGAGCAAATGTCCAAAGCATATTTTTTAAAAACCACTGTTTATACAAAACCAACTTATTTTAGGTATTTTCTGGTCAGAAAGATGCATATTATCATGCATAAATGGGTAAAGAAGCATAAAATGGGACTGAATATATTAATTAATCCCATGGGAGAAGGTTCTGATCTTTCATTTAGCCACATAAGTATAAACCATAAATACACACTGACATGTACAACAAAATGCAATAGCAAATAGATTTATTGATAGTTTATCACTTAGAAATCTCAACAGGACAAGGTCTAAAACTCTTACTGTGGATATCAAAAGTAATCTTACTGCATATATTCCTTATCAGCCCTCACCCTGAAATCAATTGCAAAAGCACAAGAAGAAAAAATGATGACCCTATAAATCAAGCCATTAGGGATCAAGATGTGCTTCTAATCAGATAGTAGAAGGGTTGACAAACATTAGATGCATAAAACATATCTTCCTAAACCTGGTAAGACTGGTTGAGTGCTTCATCTACAGCAACGGCAGCACAAATGACAATTTAAGTTTTGTGTTCTTTTGTTATGTAATCTGTACTAATTTTTTATATAAAGCTCAAACTCATAACATTGGTCAAAATCAGAATGTAACTAGATTTGGGTTCTATATTGTGATAATTATTATTTTTTAAACAATAACCAATCAACGGAATTGAACAAATACAGAGCAGCATTTGATGAAGCTGCCATTCTTGAAAATCTGCTGAGCTGAATGATGCCACAGCCCCAGCCTTGAAGGAAGCCATGGTCACACATGCTTCTCAATGTGGGACAGCCACCTAGCTTTAATGTTATAAAGCATCTTCCTTAAGAGGCATAGAGCTTACACTTTTTCTTTAACCTAAATGATACATGTTTGTGAAAATTTACAGTATTCCTTAAACTATAAGGTACCATTTTAGGGTTTCAAATGCCTGAATTGGGTACTGTCAGTTGGCACCCCAGTGGGTATTTGCCATGACAGCGAATAGATTAAAAGGAAAAAAATAAGCTCTTTCTGCTGACAAATACTCATTACCTGTTACACTCCCCTCAACTCTCCAAAAAATTCCTGTTTGTAACTAAACTTAACTTTCATGCCAAGAATTTAGAGGGAGGGGGAACTTCCTTCCATCCCTATTCTTTCTGAGTAGGGCCAGGAAAAGCTTGTTTTATATTCCCATTGTCCTGCAATGTTGACCTCGAATAGTAAACCTCAGCCCTTGAACCATAAACTACCTTAAATATGCCTAACCTCAGAGCCCTATGTTTAATACAGAACACAAAGCTCTAAATGGATGTTTGAGAAAATGGGCTGAGATGCTTCTGGATTCTAAGCAGTACACCAGCTACAACCTCTGTTTCTAGAAATGTTCTTAGAGGGAGTGCTCATAAGCACACGGGTTTAAATATGAGGACACTGAGACACTCACCCCCCCCCCCCATCACCAGACCTGCTTTGACAGAGGCATCCTGGACATCCAACACTTCTGGGTATCAGTGCAGTGGCATGATACTTACTGAGGAAGTAAGACATCTCTAAAGAGAGCCAGAAGATTGCTGTCAGAATTAAGACTCGCCTCCTTCTCATCTCCAACCTCCTGATTCATGAGCAGAGATGTGGTTTCTGAGAGCAACCGCAAGCTGAAGAGCCTCCACTCGACTTGAAAGAACATAAAATGCCAAGAATGTGAATACATGGAGACAGAATGAAAACAGAATGCATCACTGATGAAATTATTGTTGATGTGGGCATACTTACCATTTTCGCTTTGAACCAAGGAGACCAAGGGTGGCAGGATATAATCAGCAACCTAAAAGAAAGGATATAAAAGACTTTGTTCAAATCTCTACAAAAAAATTTTATAAAGAACTATCTGTGCCTTTTCCACCCACAGAATTATTAATGAGAAGAATGAAAAAAAATCAACAGCTAAATTTATCACGGATTTAAATTCTCCATAATGGAATTCAATAAACCACCAAGGTCATTCAATTCTTGAAAAAGTTCTAAACCCAAAACGTAATTGAGGGAGGTGATATCACAACATGGTGACTTAAGACATCCCATGGAAAAATCTTCCCTTAGAAAGAATTATAAAAATATAAATCCTGCTTGCTTGGAACTCTGGAAGACAATAGGAACTAGAGAAGGATGCACAACTGATGAATCAAAGCAAAAGGAAAAAAAAAAGATAGGAGCTCCCCAACCCCATACTCAGTCCTATACAGCTTCACTCAGTCCTGTACAGCTTAAGAGCTGCACAGGGCAGCATGGCCCAGGGACCTACTGCCATGGATTCCGACCATATAGCCTAATTCACAACAGAAATTAGAATCCTACACAAACCCAGAAACAGGGAACCAAATCCACAGAGACTCAGAGTAGAACACAAATGGCAGAAAAGGGATTGCATACAAATGAGCCCCCAGCAAATAAGAGACCCTGCTGAATTGCTGGCAAGAGGTACACACACTCAATCCAGTCTATAATTCCAGGGTCACTTAAGCAAAACAAAACAACAACAACAGAAAACAGGATTCTTTGAGTAATGGGATATCCTAAAGGATACATAACCAAAGGTAGAAAAGCTTCATGGAAAAAAAGGGGGTAGGGGTGGGAGGAACTTCACTGCTATAAGGCACAACAGGTCTCAGAATATAAAAGTGTGATAAAAATGGGACACTGAGGGATGGAGAAAACTTAAAAAAAAAAAATGATAGGAGCTGGGAAGGAAATTCTGCACAAAACACAGAACAGATCAGAATTCCTAGAGAAGAAATATGGGAATGGGAGCTTTCCCTTGAATGTGAAACATTGCACATGAAAAGGCAATCCTAAAAGTTCTATTGCATCTCCAGGGTAAGAATCAGGTGCAGAAAACCTGAGAAACTCAAAACAGTTAAAAAAAACAAGCCACTCTACAGATCTAAATAAGTTGGACCAAGCATCAAAGAAGACACTTACTACATAGCCAATCTTCAATAAAACCCCATGCAAGAGGAAAACCGACCTTCAAAGTTAGCATGTAAAAATAATTACATGCCCAGAAATCAACAAAAAATTACAAACCATACTAAAAAGCAGGAAGATATGGCTCAGTCAAGGGAATGTATTAAAACTTCAGAGGTGACACAAAATTTGGAACAACTAATAAGAATTTGGAACAACTAAGAAATTCAAACATCTGAATCAATTCAAGTAGATGAAGGAAAGTATGGCTAGAAATAAACTCATGGTGGACATAGAGCTAAAGTATATTAAGAAGATACTGTGTGAACAAAAAAAAGAATCAGAAAGTTTAAAAAGAAACATAACAAATTAAGGGGGTAAAAGATACAATAATAAAAATTAAAAATAAACTAGAGGAGGCAGGGCCAAGATGGTGGCTCAGTGAGGTGTGGGATTTAGTTTGCCCTCCAGAGCAGCTAGTAAATAGCCAGGAACAGAACATAACAACTGTGGGGGCCATGTCAGCGACTGGACACACAGCATTCTCGCAGCTGAACTAGCTGCGAGCCCACCCAGAACCATGAATTCCCCAAGCCATGGCAGCCGGTGCCCGTCAGCATGCTTCCCAGAGGGGATAGGAAAGAGAATTTACCAGCAGCAGGGGCTGAGCACAACCAAGCTCCAACTGTGGAATTAATTAACAAATTCTGACTACTAAAAATAGGACCCCAGTGCAGGTGAACCTCGGGTAAAAGCTGAGGGTGCTGGTTTTTGCCCCCATGCAGAGAGGGCAGGACTGACAGAAAAAGGAAAAAGAAAAAGGTTTTTTGGATCAGATAGCACACAACTTTAAAGGGTCTGGGCCCTGAAGGAAAGGAGGGGTCACATAGGACATGGAGATACCAAAGCAACATACAAACTTAAGCTCTTGATTGGCAGAGCCGGGGAAATGGGATCGCTGCTCTGAAAAGGACTTTTATTTTTCTTTTATTGTAGCTGTGTTTCTATGGCTTGACTACTCTTTGGATACTAGCTGCAGGGCTTCTAAGGCTTCAAATGTCCCAGGTATAGGCAAAATTAGGCTAGTTTGAATGTTTGCCTGCAGCCTAGCCTCCCTCAAAGAATTCAGACCCAGGGTATGGAAAAGTGAAGTGATGAAAGTCAGCCTGCAACCTCTCTTCTGTCTCAACCACACCCCCAGCAGGGAGAGTCTCCTGAAGTTAAAGGTACCACATCACCTTATGGTGCTGGGAACCGCAGGTAGACAGGCGCCACATACCGGGCAGGATAGAAAAAACACAGAGTCCAAAAAGTCTCATAGGAAAGTCTTTCAACCTGCTGAGTCTCACTCACAGGGAAAACAGATGCAGGTGACTCTTTCCTCCTGAGAGGAGGCCAGTTTGGTCTGGGACAATCTGAAGGGGATCTATAATACCTAAGTAGACCCTCCTGGGCGGGGGCGGGAGGAATAGGCACCATACAGGCAGGGCAAGAAACAAGAAAACAAGAACTGAAAACTTCTGATCTCTTAAACAAAACCTAAGACAGAGGTCTAGAATCAGCTGAACTGAATGTTAAAGAACAGATAGACAACAAAGTCATCCAGCAAGAAAATCCTAGGTTAAAAAGTGAAAACAATCTCCAGAATAAACTAATAAAGGTAATTAAATGCCAAGACGGCAGATTCATTCAAAAATAATGAATCATTCTAGGAAAATTGAAGACAGAACCCAATCAAAAGAACAAATCAACAATTCCAATGAGATACAGGAGTTGAAACAATTCAGAATGTTAGAACAGACATGGAAAATCTCATCAAAAATCAAATCAGCCCCTCTCTTTCTCCGCCGGCCTGCAGCGCGGCGCCCACGCCCCGCGGCAGCCGAGCCGCCCGCCCTCCTTCTCCCCTCTCTTTCTCCGCCGGCCCGCCGTGCGGCGCCCACGCCCCGCGGCAGCCGAGCCGCCCGCCCTCCTTCTCCCCTCTCTTTCTCCGCCGGCCCGCCGCGCGGCGCCCACGCCCCGCAGCAGCCGAGCCGCCCGCCCTCCTTCTCCCCTCTCCTCCCCCTCCTGCTCCGGCTGCTCTCCAACCATGGTGCCCTCTTCCCCCGCCTTCACCGTGCTCCTCCGCCACCAGCCTCGACAGCCTTGCCGCCCTCACCTTTCCTCCTCCAGAACAGCTACTGGGGGAGTGGAGATAATACAGAGCAGCTCCCGGAGCCACGAGGGAGATCAAAGGGACAGCGTACCCCATCCTGGAACGGCTGACTATCTGGGAGAACCAGCTCCGGTGAGATCACCAAGGGGCACGGGCTTTCCTGGGTGGGACGGCAAGCGACCGGAGTCCCTCCCTTCCACCTTCCTGGGCCAGCTGGTAGAATTGGACAGGCGGTCCCCTTAGGCCGCGGCGGCTGGTGCCCCCACCACACGAGGCCCCCCGGAACAACTGAGATAGTTGGGTCGGAAATCCCCAGACTGGAGAGAACAGTGACCGGGGGATCCCTTCCAAACACGTGACTCCCCCGTCGGCTGGGAACAGTGTACTCTCCTGGGCTGCGACAGCTGGCGCCCTCCCGCCACGTTTGGTGCCCCGGGCCGACTGGCTAATTTGGCCGGACGCTCTCCTGTGCTGCGACGGCCAGCGACCCTCCCCGCGTTTGGAACCCCGGGCCGGCTGACATTCTTCCAAGACGCTTTGGTTGCCGAACCTCCCCTACGGCGAGAGTTTTCCAGAGTTGAGGGACCCACAGCAACTTTCGCTGGTGGAACCCACAGACAGGCGTGTGCCACGAGCGCCACCTACTGGGCAGGATAGGAAGAACAGAACCCAGAGATTGCACAGAAAAATCTTTCAACCTCTGGGGTCGAACACCCGGGGAAATCTGACTAAATGCCCAGACGCCAGCAGAAGATAACGGATCACGCTCAGAAAATTGAACATATGGCCCAGTCAAACGAAGAAACCAATAGTTCAAATGAGATACAGGAGCTGAAACAACTAATGCTGAATATACGAACAGAAATGGAAAACCTCTTCAAAAACGAAATCGCTAAATTGAGGGAGGACATGAAGAAGACATGGGCTGAACATAAAGAAGAAATAGAAAAACTGAAAAAACAAATCACAGAACTTATGGAAGTGAAAGATAAAGTAGAAAAGATGGAAAAAACAATGGATACCTACAATGACAGATTTAAAGAAACAGAAGATAGAATTAGTGATTTGGAGGATGAAACATCTGAATTCCAAAAAGAAACAAAACTATCCGGAAAAGAATGGAAAAATTTGAACAAGGTATCAGGGAACTCAAGGACAATGTGAACCGTACAAATATACGTGTAGTGGGTATCCCAGAAGGAGAAGAGAAGGGAAAAGGAGGAGAAAAACTAATGGAAGAAATTAACACTGAAAATTTCCCAACTCTTATGAAAGACCTAAAATTACAGATCCAAGAAGTGCAGCGCACCCCAAAGAAATTAGACACAAATAGGCGTTCCCCAAGACACTTACTAGTTAGAATGTCAGAGGTCAAAGAGAAAGAGAGGATCTTGAAGGCAGCGAGAGAAAAACAATCCGTCGCATACAAGGGAAACCCAATAAGACTATGTGTAGATTTCTCAGCAGAAACCATGGAAGCTAGAAGAAAGTGGGATGATATATTTAAGTTACTAAAAGAAAAAAACTGCCAGCCAAGACTCCTATATCCAGCAAAATTGTCCTTCAAAAATGAGGGAGAAATTAAAACATTCTCAGACAAAAAGTCACTAAGAGAATTTGTGACCAAGAGACCAGCTCTGCAAGAAATACTAAAGGAAGCACTAGAGTCAGATACAAAAAGACAGAAGAGAGAGACATGGAGAAAAGTGTAGAAAGAAGGAAAGTCAGATATGATATATATAATACAAAAGGCAAAATGGTAGAGGAAAATATTATCCAAACAGTAATAACTCTAAATGTCAATGGACTGAATTCCCCAATTAAAAGACATAGACTGGCAGAATGGATTAAAAAACAGGATCCTTCTATATGCTGTCTACAGGAAACACATCTTAGACCCAAAGATAAATATAGGTTGAAAGTGAAAGGTTGGGAAAAGATATTTCATGCAAACAACAACCAGAAAAGAGCAGGAGTGGCTATACTAATATCCAACAAATTAGACTTCAAATGTAAAACAGTTAAAAGAGACAAAGAAGGACACTATATACTATTAAAAGGAACAATTAAGCAAGAAGACATAACAATCATAAATATTTACACACCGAACCAGAATGCCCCAAAATACGTGAGGAATACACTGCAAACACTGAAGAGGGAAATAGACACATATACCATAATAGTTGGAGACTTCAATTCACCACTCTCATCGATGGACAGAACATCTACACAGAGGATCAATAAAGAAATAGAGAACCTGAATATTACTATAAATGAACTTGACTTAACAGATATTTATAGGACATTACATCCCACAACAGCAGGATACACCTTTTTCTCAAGTGCTCATGGATCATTCTCAAAGATAGACCATATGCTGGGTCACAAAGCAAGTCTCAACAAATTTAAAAAGATTGAAATCATACACAACACTTTCTCGGATCATAAAGGAATGAAGTTGGAAATCAATAATAGACAGAGTGCCAGAAAATTCACAAATACGTGGAGGCTCAACAACACACTCTTAAACAACGAGTGAGTCAAAGAAGAAATTGCAAGAGAAATTAGTAAATATCTCGAGGCGAATGAAAACGAAAACACAACATATCAAAACCTATGGGACACAGCAAAGGCTGTGCTAAGAGGGAAATTTATTGCCCTAACTGCCTATATCAGAAAAGAAGAAAAGGCAAAAATGCAGGAATTAACTGTCCACTTGGAAGAACTGGAGAAAGAACAGTAAACTAATCCCAAAGCAAGCAAAAGGAAAGAAATAACAAAGATTAGAGCAGAAATAAATGAAATTGAAAACATGAAAACAATAGGGAAATCAATAAGACCAGAAGTTGGTTCTATGAGAAAATCAACAAGATTGATGGGCCCTTAGCAAGATTGACAAAAAGAAGAAGAGAGAGGATGCAAATAAATAAGATTAGAAATGAAAGAGGAGACATAACTACTGACCTCACAGAAATAAAGGAGGTAATAACAGGATACTATGAACAACTTTACGCTAATAAATACAACAATTTAGATGAAATGAACGGGTTCCTGGAAAGACATGAACAACCAACCTTGACTCAAGAAGAAACAGACGACCTCAACAAACCAATCACAAGTAAAGAGATTGAATTAGTTATTCAAAAGCTCCCTAAAAAGAAAAGTCCAGGACCAGACGGCTTCACATGTGAATTCTATCAAACATTCCAGAAAGAATTAGTACCTACTCTCCTCAAACTCTTCAACATAATCGAAGTGGAGGGAAAACTACCTAATTCATTCTATGAAGCCAACATCACCCTCATACCAAAACCAGGCAAAGATATTACAAAAAAAGAAAACTACAGACCAATCTCTCTAATGAATACAGATGCAAAAATCCTCAATAAAATTCTAGCAAATCGTATCCAACAACACATTAAAAGAATTATACATCATGACCAAGTAGGATTCATCCCAGGTATGCAAGGATGGTTCAACATAAGAAAATCAATTAATGTAATACACCATATCAACAAATCAAAGCAGAAAAATCACATGATCATCTCAATTGATGCAGAGAAGGCATTTGACAAGATTCAACATCCTTTCCTGCTGAAAACACTTCAAAAGATAGGAATACAAGGGAACTTCCTTAAAATGATAGAGGGAATATATGAAAAACCCACAGCTAATATCATCCTCAATGGGGAAAAATTGAAAACTTTCCCCCTAAGATCAGGAACAAGACAAGGATGTCCACTATCACCACTATTATTCAACACTGTGTTGGAAGTTCTAGCCAGAGCAATTAGACAAGAAAAAGAAATACAAGGCATCAAAATTGGAAAGGAAGAAGTAAAACTATCACTGTTTGCAGACGATATGATACTATATGTAGAAAACCCAGAAAAATCCACAACAAAATTACTAGAGCTAATAAATGAGTACAGCAAAGTAGCAGGCTACAAGATCAACATACAAAAATCTGTAGTTTTTCTATACACTAGTAATGAACAAGCTGAGGCGGAAATCAAGAAACGAATCCCATTTACAATCGCAACTAAAAGAATAAAATACCTAGGAATAAATTTAACCAAAGAGACAAAAAACCTATATAAAGAAAACTACAAAAAACTGTTAAAAGAAATCACAGAAGACCTAAATAGATGGCAGGGCATACCGTGTTCACGGATTGGAAGACTAAATATAGTTAAGATGTCAATCCTACCTAAATTGATTTACAGATTCAATGCAATACCAATCAAAATCCCAACAACTTATTTTTCAGAAATAGAAAAACCAATAAGCAAATTTATCTGGAAGGGCAGGGTACCCCGAATTGCTAAAAACATCTTGAGGAAAAAAAACGAAGCTGGAGGTCTCGCGCTGCCTGACTTTAAGGCATATTATGAAGCCACAGTGGTCAAAACAGCATGGTATTGGCATAAAGATAGATATATCGACCAATGGAATCGAATAGAGTGCTCAGATATAGACCCTCTCATCTATGGACATTTGATCTTTGATAAGGCAGTCAAGCCAACTCACCTGGGACAGAACAGTCTCTTCAATAAATGGTGCCTAGAGAACTGGATATCCATATGCAAAAGAATGAAAGAAGACCCATCTCTCACACCCTATACAAAAGTTAACTCAAAATGGATCAAAGATCTAAACATTAGGTCTAAGACCATAAAACAGTTAGAGGAAAATGTTGGGAGATATCTTATGGATCTTACAACTGGAGGTGGTTTTATGGACCTTAAACCTAAAGCAAGAACACTGAAGAAGGAAATAAATAAATGGGAGCTCCTCAAAATTAAACACTTTTGTGCATCAGAGAACTTCATCAAGAAAGTAGAAAGACAGCCTACACAGTGGGAATCAATATTTGGAAACGACATATCAGATAAAGGTCTAGTATCCAGAATTTATAAAGAGATTGTTCAACTCAACAACAAAAAGACAGCCAACCCAATTACAAAATGGGAAAAAGACTTAAACAGACACCTACCAGAAGAAGAAATACGGATGGCCAAGAGGCACATGAAGAGATGCTCAATGTCCCTGGCCATTAGAGAAATGCAAATCAAAACCACAATGAGATATCATCTCACACCCACCAGAATGGCCATTATCAACAAAACAGAAAATGACAAGTGCTGGAGAGGATGCGGAGAAAGAGGCACACTTATCCACTGTTGGTGGGAATGTCAAAGGGTGCAACCACTGTGGAAGGCAGTTTGGCGGTTCCTCAAAAACCTGAATATAGAATTGCCATACGACCCAGCAATACCATTGCTAGGTATCTACTCAAAGGACTTAAGGGCAAAGACACAAACAGACATTTGCACACCAATGTTTATAGCAGCGTTATTTACAATTGCAAAGAGATGGAAACAGCCAAAATCTCCATCAACAGAAGAGTGGCTAAACAAACTGTGGTATATACATACGATGGAATATTATGCAGCTTTAAGACAAGATAAACTTATGAACCATGTAATAACATGGATGGACCTAGAGAATATTATGCTGAGTGAATCCAGCCAAAAACTAAAGGACAAATACTGTATGGTCCCACTGATGTGAACGGACATTCGAGAATAAACTTGAAATATGTCATTGGTAACAGAGTTCAGCAGGAGTTAGAAACAGGGTAAGACAATGGGTAATTGAAGCTGAAGGGATACAGACTGTGCAACAGGACTACATACAAAAACTCAAAAATGGACAGCACAATAATACCTAATTGTAAAGTAATCATGTTAAAATACTGAATGAAGCTGCATCTGAGCTATAGGGTTTTTTTTGTTTTTGTTTGCTTGTTGGTTTGTTTGTTGTTGTTGTTTTTTACTATTACTACTACTTTTATTTCTTTTCTTTATATTAACATTTTATATCTTTTTCTGTTGTGTTGCTAGTTCCTCTAAACCGATGCAAATGTACTAAGAAACAATGATCATGCATCTATGTGATGATGTTAAGAATTACTGAGTGCATATGTAGAATGGTATGATTTCTAAATGTTGTGTTAATTTCTTCTTTTTTTTTTCTTTCAGTTAATAAAAAAATTAAAAATAAAAAAAAATAAAAAAAATTAAAAAACTAGAAAAAAAAATCAAATCAATGAATTGAGGGAGGATATAAAGAAGGCAAGGAAAGAATAAAAAGAAGAAATTGAAAGTCTGAAAAAACAAATCAAAGAACTTATGGGAATGAAAGGCATAGTAGAAAAGATGAAAAACACAATGGAAACCTACAATGTTAGATTTCAAGAGGCAGAAGATAGGATTAGTGAACTGGAGAACAGAACATCTGAAATCTGACAAGCAAAAGAAAGTATAGGAAAAAGAATGGAAAAATATGAGCAGAGAATCAGGGAAGTGAATGACAACATGAAACGCATGAATATACGTGTTGTGGGTGTTTCAGAAGGAGAAGAGAAGGGAAAAGGAGGAGAAAAACTAATGGAGAGAATTATCACTGAAAATTTCCCAACTCTTATGAAAGACTTAAAATTGCAGATCCAAGAAGTGCAGCATACCCAAAACAGAATCGATCCAAACAGATGTACTACAAGACATTTACTAATCACAATGTCAGATGTCAAAAAGAAAGAGAGAATCTCGAAAGCAGCAAGAGAAAAGCAATTCATCACATACAAG
Organism: Tamandua tetradactyla; assembly: GCF_023851605.1. Lineage (NCBI taxonomy): Eukaryota > Metazoa > Chordata > Mammalia > Pilosa > Myrmecophagidae > Tamandua > Tamandua tetradactyla. The sequence continues at coordinate 45,568,076 of NC_135341.1, read as the reverse complement.
GGAAGCCCAATATGACTATGTGTAGATTTTTCAGCAGAAACCATGGTGGCAAAAAGACAGTGGTTATGATGTATTTAACTTACTAAAGAGAAAAACTGTCAACAAAGAATTCTATATCCACCAAAATTGCCCTTCAAAACTAAGGGGAAAATTAAAACTTTTTTTTTTTCAGACAAAAAATTACTGAGAGAATTTGTGACCAAGAGACCAGCTCTGCAAGAAATACTGAAGGGAGCACTAGAGACAGGTAGGAAAAGACAGAAGAGAGAGGTGTGGAGAAGAGTGTAGAAATGAAAACTATCGGTAAAGGTAAAAAGAAGAAAAATTAGATATGACATACAAAATCCAAAAGACAACTGGTAAAAGAAAGTATTGCCCTCACAGTAATAACACTAAATGTTAATGGATTAAACTCCCCAATCAAAAGACAAAGACTGGCAGAATGGATTTAAAAAAAAACAGGAGCCGTCTATATGCTGTGGACTTATGTTTCATTTTTCTTAGATAAATACCTAAGAGTGGAACTGCTGGATCATATGGTAACAGTAGACATAAATTTTAAGGATCTGCTAACTGTCTCTACTGTGATTGTACCATTTTACATTTCTACTAACAATATATGAGAATTCCAGTTGCTATAAGTCCTCACCAGAACACAGCATTGTTAGTCATTTTAATTTCAGTAATTTTAATATTGAACTGAGGTCTGTCGCTATTGATCAATATTTATCATTTGTTTTGCTTTTATTATTTTTGTTTGTTTTTTTTTAAATCTGGACACAAGTTTTTTCAGATATATGTAATGCAAATACTTTCAGCTAGTATGAGACTTTTTTTTTTAGATTATTGGTCTAGTTTTGTTTTTTTAACTTTTTTCATTGTATACTAAAACAAATATACAAAGCAAAGAAATACAAAAGCAATAGTTTTCGAAGCACTCTTCAACAGATGGCTACAGGACAGATCTCAGAGTCTGTCATGGGCCACTGCACAATCCTCTCATATTTTTCCTTCTAGCTGTTCCAGAACACAGGGAGCCAGAGGGCTTAGATGTTTTTTCATCATCACAATCAATATTTTTTCCTTGCTTTTTTTTGTGAAAAATATATCTACAAAAAAGCTATAAATTTCAAAGTATAGCACCACAGTTAGTTGTAGAACAGATTTCAGACTTTGACATGGGTTACAATTTCACAATTTTAGGTTTTTACTTCTAGCTGCTCTAAAATACTAGAGACTAAAAGAGATAACAATTTAATGATTCAGCATTCATATTCATTTGCCAAATCCCATCCTCTATGTATAACTCCACCATCATGTTTGATCTTTCCATACCTCTTTTTAGGGTTGATTGGACTATGGAAATTCTAAATTTTTGATATTGGAAGGGTCTGTCACTAATATGGGGTAGGGAGATGGAACTATCTAATGTTCTGGAGAGACTGGGCTAGGTTTCAGGACTTAACTGGACCAAGGAACTATCCGGAGATTGTAGGTTTCTGGAAGGTTACTCTAGTGCCTGGAACCGTTGTGGAATCTTATATATTGCCCTAGGTGTTCTTTAGGGTTGGCTGGACTGGCCATGTTTGGGATTTGGCAGTTATGATAGGTAGCAAGGTCTACCTAAACCACACATAAGAGCAGCCTCCAGAGTAACCTCTCAACTCTATTTGAACTCTCTCTGCCACTGATACTTTATTAATTACACTTCTTTTCCCCTTTATGGTCAGGATGGAATTGCTGATCCCATAGTGACAGGTCAGGGTTCATCCCTGGGAGTCCTGTCCCACATCGCCAGGGAGACTTTCACCCCTGGATGTCATGTCCCCCATAGGAGGACAATGATTTTCACTTGCAGAACTGAGGTTGGAGAGACTGAGGCCATATCTGAGCAACAATAGAGGTCCTCCAGAAGTAACTCTTAGGCATGCCTACAGATAGTCTAAGCTTCTCCGCTACCTACATAAGCTTCACAAGAGTAAGCCTCTAGATCGAGGGCATGGCCTATTGATTTGGGTATCCCTTAAGTCTGACATAGTATCAAGGGGTCCCCTAATGGTAAAGGTTTAATAGTTTCACAGTCTTTTTCCTATTCCTCAGGGGACTTTGCCAATACTTTTTTATTACCTGCTTACTATACTCTAGGATGCTTCCAAGCATTACAATAATTTATACAGGATTAAAGGATCTCTTTCTTATTCTGTGCTCTCTGTGCTTCAATTGTTCAAATGAGCTATACAGATAGGTTGAATTAGATTACGCATTACAGAAAATTTCAGTTCCAAATCAAATAAACCTTTCTTCCATTGGTCTCAAAGAGTATGTGTGGTTCTAAAATATAGACACTGTCTTCCTTACCCCTCTGTTCTGAATTACTTTAACCCCAACCTGTTTGACTTCATTTTTATCTTTAAATATCAGGTTATATATATAAAACAGCCTCTCAAAATCTAGAAATAATAATCACCACTCCAGACTTGATGTATCTGCTCTAAAAGCTTACAATTTAGGCCCCTGTTTTCTTATAAGCATTTTCTAAAGGTGACCATACCATTGTTGTTCTTTTGTTTCTGGCATATTTTGTCTCACCAATTGTCCCACAGGTTCATTCATATCATTCCATGCCTCACGACTTTATTCCCTTTGGTAGCAGCACAACCTTCAAACATAAGTATACACCATCATTCGCCAATCTACTTCTCCGTCAGTGCATCCTTCAGCCACCTGCATTCATTGGACATTATGTAGAAGGCCTAAAGTCCACAGTCCATCAACATTCTCAATTTTAGAAAATTTCATTTTTCCAAGAGAAAGAAAATCAATAAACACATCCTTACCAAATAGGAAATCTAAACCCCCTCTTAATTCTTGTCCCTCACCTACTATTCACCTCTCCTGTTGCTATGGTAGTGCTGATGATTTTCCTTTTGAACACAGCTTATAGCATGCAATAGTAGTTTACCCCTGTACCCTGGACTTAAACACTCTTTATAAAAGGATCATATCTTTGAAGTAATTCTTCAGAGATCGAATTCATATTTCTAATGTGAAGCAATGGGACACATATATCTATACAACCCTTTTCAATTTTGCTCATATTCAATGTGGCAATTTTACTTCTAGATGCAACTAGAGAATCACCTTCGCTTCTATCTATTCCCTTACATTGCAATTCAACCTCATTAGCTAACAATTCACCCATCTCTAGTTTCGATGTATTTCCAAGTCCCCTATATTCTGTATTATAAGTCTCTGATTATACCTTTATGATGGTTATTAAAGTGGAATCATACAGTATCTATCCTTTTGGTTCTGGCTAATTTTACTCAGCATTATGTCATCATGGCTCATCCATCTTTTCATGTACTTCAGAACGTCATTTTGTCTTACTGCCGCATCCATCATACGCATTACCACATTTTGTTGATCCACTCATCTGTTGATGGGCATTTGGTTTGTTTCCATCTTTTGGTAATTGTGAATAATGCTGCTATGAACACCGGTGTGCAAACGTCTGTTTGTGCCATTGCTTTCAGCTCTTTTGGGTATGTAACAAGTAGTGCTATTTCTGGGTCATAGGGCAACTTGATATTTAGTTTCCTAAGGAGCCGTCAAACAGTTTTCCATAGTGGCTGCACCATTATACATTCCCACCAGCAGTGCATAAGTGTTCCAGTTTTCTCCATATCCTCTTCAACATTTATAGTTTTCTGTTTAATAGCAGCCATTCTTATAGGTGTGAGGTAGTACCTCATTGTAATCTTGATTTGCATTTCCCTTGTAGCCAATGAGAATGAACATCTCTTCATGTGATTTTGAGCCATCTGTATTTGCTCTTCAGAAAAATGCCCATTCATATCTTTAGACCATTTCATAATTGAGTTGTTTGTTCTTTTGTTGTTGAGTTGTATGATATATATACAGGAAATCAAACCTTCGTCTGACATGTGATTTCCAAATATTTTCTCCCATTGAGTTAGCTGCCTCTTTGCCTTTTTGACAAAGTCTTTTGAGGTGCAGAAGCATTTGATTTTGAGGAGTCCCTATTTATCTGTTTTTTTCTCTTGTTACGTGTGTTTTAGGTGTAAACTTTAGGAAGCTACCTCCTATTACTAAGTATTGAAGGTGTTTCCCTACATTTTATTCTAGAAGTTTTATGATGCTAGTTTTTACATTTAGATGTTTGATCCACTTTGAGTTAATTATTGTGGAGGGTATAATATAGGGGTCCTCTTTCATTCTCTTGGCTATTGATATCCAGTTCTCCCATGCTAAATTATCGAAAAGACTATTTTGTCCCAGGTCAGAGGATTTAGGGACCTTATCAAAAATCAGTTGATCATAGATTTGGTAGTCTGTTTCTATAGTCTCAATTTGATTCCATTGGTCAATGTTTCTGACTTTGTGCCAGTACCATTCTGTTTTGACCACTGTGGCTTTACAATAGGTTTTAAAGTCAGGGAGTGTTAATCCTCCTACTTTGTTCTTCTATTTTAGGATGCTTTTAGCTATTCCAGGTCTCTTTTCCTTCCATATGAATTTGGTAGATAGCTTTCCAAATTTTCAAAGTAGATTGTTGGAATTTTGATTGGTACTGTGTCGAATCTGTAGATCAGTTTGAGGAGAACTGACATCTTAACTATATTTAGCCTTCTTATCCATGAGCAGGAAATGTCTTTCCACCGATTTAGCTCTCCTTTGATTTCTCTTAGCAATGTTATGCAGTTTTCTCTGTACAAGTCCTTTACATCCCTAGTTAAGTTCATTCCTAAGTATTTGATTCTTTTAGTTGTTATTTTGAATGGAATTTTTTCCTTAACTGACTCCTCAACTAGGTCATTGCTTGTATAGAAATGTTACTGATTTTTTGCACATTAATTTTATATCCCACCACCTTGCTGAATTTGTTTATTAGCTCAAGTAACTTTGCTATAGATTTCTCAGGATCTTCCAAGTATAGTATCATATTATCTGCAAATAATGAGAGTTTTACTTCTTCCTTTCCAATTTGGACACGTTTTGTTTCTTAGTCCTGCCTGAGTGCTCTAGCTAGAACTTCTAGCACAATGTTGAATAAGAGTGGCAACCATGGGCATCCTTATCTTGTACCTGATCTTAGGGGGAAAGCTTTCAGTCTCTCTCCATACAGTATGATATTGGCTATAGATTTTTCATACATTCCCTTTGTCATATCAAGGTAGCTACTTTTTATTCCTATCTTTTGGAGTGTTTTTATCAGAAAAGGATGCTGAATTTTTTCTAATGCTTTTTCAGCATCAATCAAGATGATCATGTGATTTTTCCCTTTTGATTTGTTAATGTGCTGTATTACATTAACTGATTTTCTTGTGTTGAACCATCCCTGCATTCCTGGTATAAATCTCACTTGGTCATGGTGTATAATTCTTTTAATGTGCTGTTGGATTCAATTTGGTAAGATTTTATGGAGAATTTTTGCATCTATGTTCATTAGGGAGATTAGCCTGTAGTTTTCCTTTCTTATAGCAACTTTACCCAGCTTTGGTATTAAAATGACATTAGCTTCATAAAATGAATTAGGTAGAGTTCCTTCTTCCTCAATTTTTTGAAAAGTATGAGCAGGATTGTTGTTAGTTCTTTATGGAATGTTTGATAAAATTTGAAGCCATCTGGTTCTGGGCTTTTCTTTCTAGGAAGATTTTTTATGACTGATTGAATCTCTTTACTTGTGATTGCTTTGTTGAGATTTTCTATTTCTTCCTGAGTCAGTGTAGCTTTTTGTTTGTCTCCAGGAATTTGTCCATTTCATCTAACTTATCTAGTTTGTTGGCATATAGTTGTTCATAGTGTCCTCTTATGATTTCCTTTATTTCTTCAGGGTCTGCGGTAACACACCACTTCTCATTTCTGATTTTGTTTATTTGCATCATCTCTCGTTTGTCAGTCTTGTTAGTGGCCCATCAATTTTATTGATTTTCTCAGAGAAGCAACTTTTGATTTTATTGATTCTACTGCTCTTTTGTTTTCCCATTTATTTATCTCTGCTTTAATCTGTTATTTCTTTTCTCCTATTTGCTTTGGGGTTAGTTTGCTGTTCTTTCTCAAGTTCCTCCAGGTTTGCTCTTAAGTCCTCTATTTTTGCTCTTTCTTGTTTGTTTATATAAGCATTTAGGGCAACAAATTTCCCTCTCAGCACAGCGTTTGCAGCATCTGATAAGTTTTATTTTAATTTTCATTCATCTCCAGATAGCTACTGATTTCTCTAGCAATTTCTTCTTTGACCCACTGGCTGTTTAAGAGTGTGTTATTTAATCTCCATATATTTGTGACTGTTCTTGTTCTTTGGTGGTTATTGAGATTCAGCTTCATCACATTATGATCAGAGAAAGAACTTTGAATAATTTCCATATTTTTAAATTTGTAAAGACCTGTTTTCTGCCCCAGCATATGATCTACCCTGGAGAATGTTCCATGACCACTGGAGTAGAATATATAACCTTGTGCTTTGGGGTGCAATGACCTATATATGTCTGTTAGGGCTAATGCATTTATCAAGTTATTTAACCTCTCTATTTCCTTGTTGATCTTCTGCCTGGGTGTTCTATCTAGAAGAGAGCGGTGTATTGAAGTCTCCTACTATTACTGTTGAAACATCTATCACTCCCTTCAGTTTTGCCAATGTCTGTCTCATGTACTTTGGAGCTCATTGATTGGGAGCATAAATATTTATGATTGTTATATTTTCTTGGTGAATTGCTCCTTTAATTAGTATATAGTGTCCTTTTCTGTCTCTTACGATGTTTTTACTTTTAAAGTCTATTTTGTCCGATATTAGTATAGCTACTCCTGCTTTCTTTTGGTTACAACTTGCATGTAAAATCTTTTTCCATCTTTTCACTTTCAATCTGTTTATATCCTTGTGTCTAACATGAGTCTCTTGTAAGCAGCATATAGCTGGACTATGTTTCTTAATCCATCTGCCAATCTGTATCTTTTAATTGGTAAATTTAGTCTGTTAAAGTTATTACTAAAAATGCGTTTCTTGATTCTACCATCTTATTTATTTTATTTGTCAGATCCATATATTCTGTTCCCTCTTTCTCTTTGTAATTTTAAATTACCCTTAGTGATACTCTTCAATTCTGTGCCCTCCTCCAGATCTCCCACTCATCTTTTTTTTTTTTTCAGCTGGCAGAACTCCTTTTAGCATTTCTTATAGGGCTGGTCTCTTGTTGACAAATTCTGTCAGGACTTCTTTGTCTGTGAAAGCATTAATCTCTCCCTCAATTTTAAAGGACAATTTGGCTAGGTACAGAATTCCTGGCTGGAAGTCTTCCTCTTTCAGGATCTTGACTACATCATACCACTGCTTTCTCACCTCAAAGGTGCTAGTTGAGTAGACTGAATTCAGTCTTATTTGATTTTCCTTGTATATAGTAGATTGTTTTTCTCTTGCCACTTTCAGGATTTTCTGCTTCTCTTCAACATTAACAAGTGATTAGTATGTGCCTTGGTGAAGGTCTATTTATTCTGTTTGGAGTCCTTTGGGCCTCTTTGACTTGTATATTTATGTCCTTTATGAGGGTTGGGAAGTTTTCCCCCATATTATCTTCAACAACTCTTCCTAGTCCTTTAGTCCTTTATTCCTCTTTTTTACTTCCAGGACACCAATGATTCTTATTTTTGCCTATCATTTCCCTGAGTTCCCATTCAATTTTTCCATCTTTTTTGCAGATGTAGTTTGCATTTGTAGTTTGAGTCTTCGAAGTCAATTATCCTGTCCTCTATATCATTTATTCTTTCTTCTGTCTCTTCAAATCTGATGTTGTGTGCCTCTAGCATGTTTTTCATTTGGCCAGTCATTAAACTCTGTGATATCCACTATTTTTCTATTTATTCTTTCAAATTCCTCTTTATGCTCTTCTACTGTTTTCTTGATCTCCTTTATGTCATTTGTTATCCCACTTATCTTATTAGGTAGAGTTGTATGAACATCTTTGATTAGTTGTTTCAATATCTGTGCCTCCTCTGGTGTTTTAATTTAATCATTAGATAGGGCTATATCTGACTGCATTGTAACATGCTTCTGTAGTCTTTGTCGCATGTAAATATCTTGATTGATTTACTTTGGGAGTTGATTTATTTCAGTCGTCTAAGGCCTTGTGTTTGCAGGATGGTTGTACAGCAGAGAGAAGGGCATAGGCTGGGTACTCAGTGTGGTGATTTGTTTCAGGGCAGGTAAAGGCGCAGGTTGGGGATGTTACACTGATGCTTTGTGAACATGGGTGCCCAGCGGCCAGGGAGGATGTAGTTGTGTGGGTGCACCAGTCTGGGGAGGGTGTTATCCTAGTGTGCACTGGTCTAAGGCACAGAGCCCTTTGTGCGCATGCATAGAGCTGTGGCAGCAGGTTGGCGTTATGCCTTCATGGAAGGGGGGCAGATGTGACCCCTACAGGTCATACTTTCTTAGAGCTGGAGAATGTGGCTGAAGGCCATGGGCTGCTGTAAAGTGCGGTTCTCAGAGCTGAATGATGTGATTGGTGGCCCATGCGCATGTGTAGGCCTGGGAGTGCCATAAACAGATGCGCAGAGCTCAGTTGGGGTGGAGTGAGGTTGTACAACACTATGGGCAGTGGGGGGCAGGGGTAGCCTATGTATGGAGGTTAGTACCCACAGCATTTATGCACTGGCAACAACCTGCAGGGAACAGGAAGGGGGACGTAGTACTCAGGAGGTGTGCAGGAGAGGTGGAATTTAGCAATTCCATCTCTAACAATGAGCTATGTGACATTTTCAAAGATATTCAGAATAGCTCTGTCTTCAAGAATGAAAAGATAGTAAGTGAGTAAATCTTACAACCATATACTGATGGAACAAACCAAATTACAAAAGGATGTATGTAGCTCAACAGTAATATCCTGAAACAATACCTATACCCTTAAAAACATAACAAATGTTAATTTCTATATTTAAGAATACATTTCATAATTTTAAAAGAATAAATCTATTTAATTACAATATTATTTAATGTTTACTAAACATACTCTTCCATGGAATGATTTAAGGCAATTTTAATGGTGTCCCAGGGTAATACAAACTTGGTCCTTCAATTAAGAACAATCCTTCAGAAGAAATTACTGGTAAAGGATGGTAATAGCGGAATTAAAAGCTTTCTATAATTTATAAAAGAAGACTATGAGAAAATTTAGAATATTATTTGACTGTTCACCTTTATCTCATTTTTACTGGGCATTGTTGGTTGATTACTTTCAAATGAAGGCTATTCAATAAGATACAAACTGGAAAATAAAAATAAAATTACACTGAAAATTTCTTCATCCTTAGCAAGTGACAGTACTCAAGGATAGAAAACTGAACAGCATCACCAATTATTATTCATATTAATATCTGAAAACTATATAAATCAAAATAATAAATGGATTTCAGGAAAAAATCATTGTTTTAAAAATTCTAATAATGAAAAGGAGACCACCTATCTTATGGCAAAATATGCACATGAAGCAAAATACACAATGATTCTAGCAGAAAAGAAGACATGAAATGTAACCTTTAAAATGCTAGTTCAGAACACAAAGCAAAGAAACATATTTAGTACATGGAGTGTAGTTTTAGGAAGAAAAAAAAGAAAACTTAAAAGACAACTAAAGAAAAAGTATTTCAATATATGCCCAATACAAATCTTTTTTTTTTCTTTATTATTTTTCTTCCAATACAAATCTTAAGAGCCACCTTCTCTACTCTCAAGAAAATGCAGGGGGAGATAGTATGTACCTGATAGATCCCAACATGGAAGCACTAACTGTCGATGTATACACATAAGCAAACATCCATACACACACAAAAAAGATAAAATAAATGATGTAGACCAGCTGACAGCATGGAAATTAGGATGGTAGGTAAGGGGATTTTATCACCACCACTATCAGGAAATTGTATCTACTAAGGGCTAGGAGGGGAACGAGACCATTCATAAATTCATGCACACAAACATAATTAAATTGGGATTTGTAGATGAGTCAGGTTTTCTTGGAGGAGGGAGATACTGGATTTTGCTATTGCTCTTGCTGTTTCTGTTACTTTTGTGTTTGAAACCTACAAATGAACAGCTGCTAAGAGTTTGATTTAAAGACCCAAAGCTCTATATGTGATGACTTGAATTTTTTTTATATCATTTGAAAAGATCCAAACAAAAACTAAAAAGACCATTATCTAGAGAGAATTTTACAAGTCAGGGGAGAAAGCAACTCTTAAGTTGAGAGAGAAGAGGCTGGCTCAATAGAACAGGCTGAGCCGAAGTTCTAGTTCCAGCCTCTGGCCCTAAATCCCTAGAGGACACACACACACATATTTGCACACACTCATGCTCACTTTCTCTCTCACACACACTCTTACACTCACACTCACAGTGGAGGACTGCTGTTAAATGGTGTAGCAGCTGAGCATGGTAGATAGGAGGGACAGGAAGGGGCTCTTGGGAACATTAACTACGCACACCTGGTAACAGCAACAGGGCAAATTTGTTTAAAAATATATATGTAATTAAGCTGTATTCCAATATGAATGGTTTCCTATATAACCCTATGCATTTTATTTACTTTATTTATTTAAAAACATTGTACTGAGAATGAGTCCATAAGCTTATTCACCAGAAAACTAAAGGGTTTCAAAGCACAAACGAAGGTGAAATTCCCTTAAGTCTATTCAGAATCAGGAAGCAGAAGCCTCAGTGAAATAGCTGAGTACAGGAACAAATCACAATTTGATACCAGGAAAACCACTCTGCTAAGGTCATTGGATTCTTCTACCCTGTCGAGGCAAGGGTAGGGGCCCTTGTAATACTTCTAGCTAATCCATATCCTGGAAAAAAGAAAAAAAGACTAAATTCACCAAAGAAAAAATTTTTCTAACAAACAAGGTGCTGATTTAGATAAAGACAAGGGGGCACCTGCAAAGTGTAAAATTCTGATTTAGTCTTTCAAATGCTGACATTGCGCACGCGCGCGCACACACACACGCACACACACACACACACATACATACACACATACACACACACCAGGAGGTTATATTCCTGATTACAGTACTTCACATGTAAACTAAACTCTCCTAGGACAGAGAAAAAACCCAATACATTCTTATAGTTCCACATTCTATATATTTTTTTAACTTTAATGTAATTTAATGCAAATTACTCCAAATACCTCAAACAACACTGGGAAAAAGTGAAGGGGGCTTATGAAATAATTTCCTACTTCTCTCCCTTTGAGCATATGATTCGTGTGCCTAAAACTTCCACTGCCCTCCCCAAGTCCACCCAGGACTTACCAACTCCTACTTGCTCTCAAGACTTAGATAAGAATCGCCTCCTCTTAAAAATCACCTCCAAACCCTGTCAGACTGAGTATGGGACCTCCTCTGGGCTCGCAGCATCACCACAAGCACCCCTGGACACAGCACTCTCCAAACCAAGCATCAATTCTTTGCTTTTCCTATTGATCTCCCCACAACCCAAACTAACACCATGCAGAGTAGGGTCTGATTCTGGCTCACACTATAGCTTCAGTACTTTATTAAAAAGATGGTTTACAAAAGACATACTAACATACAAACAGTTAGTATGAATATATGAGTGATAAATATATGAGAAAACAAAATAGTTACAAGTTTTCTTGGGGTCACTTTTCACATCACTACTATAATTCCATTCATACTAACTCATGCTATTAGTATGAATAAGTCGAAAAGAAAATTTTGCAACCCAAAATGTGTTTGTTTTATAAAATAAACAATTTATAGAACAAAAATCTAATTTGTCAACTGGGTTTTAAATAAAGCAGCCCTGCATTCTATAAGAAACTCAGTGTCTTAAAAATTTCTGAGAATTCACAGCAGCTTATTTACTTTCTCCTGGTTCATCACAGGCTCTGAATTCCTACCTCATTTATTCCCAAATTATACTTTCTTTTCACATTCTCCTGCTGCTTGCTTCTGAGAGACAAAGGAACATTGGGCAGATTATAGATAACAAAATTTTATAGGTAAAAATTATATAAAGAAAGCCCTGGGGGTCCCTCAGAGTAAAAAGAAAAAATGCCCTCTTGAGTTCCCTCTTTTGAAATTTGAAATCCCTTCCAAGGCAGCTGACCCAGACAGCCAAACAAGTCCTTAGTTCATTACCTTTGATCCAATACAAAATAAAGATTGCCTGCCCTAAACCCACACCTATAAAACTGACAAACCCTCATCCAATTAATGAGTCAAGCTAACTTTCTTTCATTCAATAAAAATCATTCAACATCTCTAGAACCCCTAAACTACTTCTGTTCTGGTTTTCTATGCTGCAGTAAAACTTTAGTGTCCTGAATAAGATGCTATAGTCTGCAAACTTGACTCTAATTTGTCCTTCACAATCTTGACAACCAACCTCTGTAGCAACAAGCCCAAACTACAACCTCTGTAGCAAATGGCCCAGAGTATTCTGGACTTGGTCAGAGACATCAGCTTTACTATTTTTTTGGCACACCTCCACCCCAATCCTTCCAAAAGAGGACAAACCAAAGAAAGCCAGATATACTTCCCTGACCAACACGTCTGGCTTCTAGTTAGCCTATCTCTAGCTTCCCCACGCCAACAACCTCCAATCAGGACACACATGCAGTGTTCCCTTTTTTATTATAAAGTTTTCCTACTCTCCTGCCTGACTTTGAGTCTGCCAAACACAAATGATGATGGCTAATTCCCTTGCTTTAGCAAGTTCTGAATAGATATCTCTGTTTGCTCTCATTTGGGTTGTCTTTGGTTATTTCCACACTTCTCACTATACCATACCAATGTGGCTATAGAACAAACTGTCCCTGTTAAGGATTAAATTTAAAAGTTTCACAAGTTGCTGTTATATATACCAGACTTCACTTAGGATTTGGAGTGATGGAGATGTAGCTATACAAGCCAAACTCAGAACACCCTGTTGCATCAGAAATTAAGGAAAGCTCAAGGAATGATAGGGTGTATTATGAGGACATAGGATTCTATTTGAAAGGGCTTGAATTGGCGAAATGTAGTGTAATTTGAACATCAAAATAATTAAATATAGTAATGAATCATAAATCATTGATAAAATGGTTCCTACTGATTAAAACAGGAATCTGTGGAAGACAGAATAATGGTCCCCCACAGATATCTATGTCCTAATTCCTGGTACGTATGTTACCCTGTATGGCAAAAGGGACTTTGAAGGTATGATTAAGGTTGTGAGTTGGGGAGATTACCCCTGATTATCTGGGTAGGCCCAATGTAATCATAAGGGTCCTTCTAAGCAGGAGGCAGGCAGGTCAAAGTGAAAGAGGTGACATGACAAGGGAAGCAGGTCAGAGAGAGTGGGGTGGGACATGAAGACATTACACTGCTGGCTTTGATGATGCAGGCAGGAGTTATGAGCCAAGGAATGCAGGCAGCCTCCAGAAGTTGAAAAGGGGAAAAAGACTCTCCCCTAGAGCCTCAAGAAGGAAAGCAGTTCTGTGGACAGTCTGATTTCAGCCCTGAAGATCCATTTCAAACTTCTGACCTCCAGAATTGTAAGATAATAAATGTGTTGTTTTAAGCCACTAAGTTTGTGATATATTAAAGCAGCAGTAGAAAAACAGAGAATCCCTGAGTCCATACCAATAAAAATAGACAGGGAATAGGGGAAGGGAGAGAGAGAAAAGAGGAAGAAAAACAACTTTTGCTAATTCATATACTTAAAAAGATGAATAATAAAGGTAAACTTACATTTACCAAGTTGTAAACGACCTTTTTCTTATTTATATAAGCATTTTAATTCAAGTATACATAAAGGAAATAAATCCTAAGTATGTAGCCCATTTAATTTTTCACAAAACCAACACACTCACATAACTAGCACCCAGATCAAGAAATAGGACAAACCTTTTGTCAGCCCTTCTGGTCACTACATGCCCCAAGGATAAACTGTTATCCTGACTTTAAATAGATTAGCTTTATCTGCTTTTTAACTATATGTGGATGGAATCATGGAATAAATATTCTTTTGTATTTATTATATTGTAGCTCAATAGTAAGCTTTCAAAATTCATCCATGTTGTTAAGTGTGGCTATAAACCATTCATTTTCTTTGCTGTATAGTATTTCATCACATGCCTATACCCATACCATATACCATAAGTTATTCATTCATTGTTGAAGGGTCTTTGGATAGCTTCCTGTTTGGAAAATGTATTTGGTGAACATATGTCTGTTTTTCTAATTAATAAATATTTAGAAGTGAAGTTTTTTAAGGTTTTAGCTTTTTTTTTTTTTTTTACATGGGCAGGCACTGGGAATCAAACCCAGGTCTCCGGCATGGGAGGCAAGAACTCTGCCTGCTGAGCCACCACGGTCTTAGCTTGTTTTTTAAAGTAATAGAAGAGATATATATTTTAGATAAATGATTCATATTATTGCCAGATTTTTCTAATTAAAGAAATCATCTCTATTTTTACCTTCGTTTTTAATAACATTTTTTTTTTAAACCACCATGAGTGGGAACAAATTCTCTTTGCAAACCAAATCAATATGGTATTTCTGACTATTCTGTAGGCCACACTAGTAATTTCCAACTCTGTGGCACTAAATGATCTAAACTCTGAGAAAAATATGATTCAAGCACTTATGCTAAAAGAACTAAATGTATTTAGCCACTTCCATATAATAAAGTATTGATTAGGAGCTTTGAATATAGTTTATGCTAACATTTTAAACAATGTTATGCTCCTTGGGGTGCTGAATCTTCACCTTCATGAATTTCAGAAATGTTCAAGAAGAGATAATTAGAGGATTTCCCATGAGGTATAGCATTACAAAATATTTTTTTATGAAGCCTGTAAATTGCAATGATACTTTTGCTATCACAGTAGAGACTGTTTCACTGATTAGTATGCTAGATTTCATGATTCAAAAGTAAACTAATTAAATTTCAATTAAAACATAAATATACCTATTTATGCATACTTGATCTTAATAAATTAGCCATGGGGTTATTGTTCACAGGGCAAAAGAATCGATAAGCAACATCTGAGCAAGTAATATCTCAATGGAAGAACCAGAATTCGGGGCTATGAAAACAACACTAACAATGTTTCTGGAAATGGTGGGTTTGGTTTCTTGGATTAACTCTTTCACTGAAAACAATGAAAGACACCAGATAAAATATAAAAACTCCAAAATCTTTAAAACACTTAACATTTGATAAGACAGTAGGTCCTCAGACCAGTTTCTGAATGAAAGCCTATAACTAGAGAGTTGAACAGAACATCTGAGCTTCGAAATATCTGTGTCCTGGAGATGGTAGCCAACAAAAAGAACATATGGGCTCCAGTGGGAGAGTTTTATGAGAACCTCCTTATGCTGGGCTGGGCACTGGAGGAGTAAGGATTCTACCCTCAGGGTAAGGGGAAGTCAACCCCTCCACACACAATCATATTGCTGGAAACTGCTGAGGAGGCTGACCCTGGGAGTTACGGCCTCAGGCCTGTATTCTCTGGGATTTACACCCTGGATATGAAGGATCCTAGTCTGAGGTAGCCCAGACTGGCAGGGCCCCTGACTGCCTCACAAAAGCAAACCCGACGCCTCTCTGGAGGAGGGAACATCCCTGGTAGGCTCAGAGGGTGCCTACAAACAGTTCTCAGGACAATGACCAACAAGCAGTAAACAATCATCAGGCCTCCAAGAAAACAAGATGATTTAGGCATGAATAAGCTATGACACCACAGACAAAAGAAAGACTTTCACAGTCTTCTGATGCTACACTTATCAGACAGTGTAAAACAACTGTGAGACTAATTAAACAAATGTGAAAAAATAAACTAGAAAATGACTACAGGGCACAGGAAACTATAAAAAGCAATACAGTAAAATTGAAAAAATCAGACAAACTTTATTTTTAGTGATGACAGAACTACAAATGAAAAATAACTGAAATTTAAGATTCAAGGCTGGCAGGAAGGGAAGAGGGGCACCTGCGCAGACTCCCCCACTCCTACTTCCCTGGGTCTTCCTACCCTGGGATTCAGAGCTACGTCCTCCTGTTAGGCTCGCTGTCAGGGCTGGAAGGGGAAAAGGACCCCACGTACTGGGTGAACAGTAGGCACCCACTGCAGTCAGCGCTCCACAACAAGATGGTGGACCATAAAGAAAACATTTAGAGATAGCTGTAGCAGAAAAAAAGCAGAGGTTTTTGAAATGTCAGCCCATTAATCTAACAATACAGTGGATAAAAGAGACTGGAACAATGATCAGGTCATTAGGATTCTGCTCTTATGAAGGAGAACTACATCATCTGATTGTAGAGGTAGAAGAGCCCACTGGATACATATGATTAAAAAAATTTCTTCCAGCAATGACCAAAGCATAGAACAAAAGCCCATAAAAATTTCAGAAGATACCCTCCTTCTTGCTTTTGAGGAGTTAGATCCAGCTAAATGTGGATTTCTTAGCAAGGAAGATCTGATCAAATAAATGAATGGAAAAGGTGAGCCTTCTTGTCTGGTAGAAATGGAGAAATGCTGTCTGCTGCAACTGATTCAGAATCCAATTTAATTAATTATAAAGACTATATAATGATGATGATAAACAAAAACTAAATGCTCTAAAGAATTTCTAATTCAAAGGACAATTGTAACTTATAATTCTAATGCTTAATTCCTCACAACATAACTATTTCAAGATGGTTTGCTTTTTAAAGATTATAATAATTAAAAACATAAATTCAGTTTTAAAAACTCAATGGCTGGGCAGTGCGATGATAGCTTAGTGGCAGAATTCTCACCTGCCATGCCAGAAACTCAGGTTTGATTTCTGGTGCCTGCCCATGGAAAAAAAAAAAAACCTCAACGGCTCTGTTCCTAGGCCAGATAAGTACCTGAAACCCAGAAGGGCCAGCCTTTCCAGAACATCAGCAATTAGTTCCATCCGCCTATCCCATATTATTGACAGTCCTTTCCAACATGAAAAGTTGGCTTGGGCATAACCCAAATAACCCTAAATATTGGGAGAAAGATCAAAGGAGAAGGTGGAGTTATAACAGAGAAAACAGAATTTAACAAATGAGTATGACTTCTGAGTCATTATATAGGTATTTCTTTTAGTCTCTAGTGTCTCAGAGCAGCTAGAGAAAAAAACCTAGAATTGTGGAACTGAACCCATGCCAAGCTCTGAAATCTGTTCTACAACTAATTGCTTTGATAGACTTTGAAATGTATTGCTTTTTTTGTGCACATGTTATTTTTCACATTAAAAAATTAATTGATTAATTAAAAAAATTCAATGGATGCATTTGGCAGCAGACTGAATATAGCAGATGACGTGAATAGATCAAACAAAATTATCCAGAACACAACACTGAAAGAGAAAAAGATGTAATATACAGAAAGACAAGTGTTTCATGTACATGGCCTGAGTTGCTGAAGAAAGCTTAATGTACATGTAACCTAAGTCACTGAAGAAAAGGAGGAAAGAATAAGCAGGGATAACAGGTGAGAATTTTCTAAGACTGAAGAGAAAGGACAATCCACAGATTCAAAAGACAGAGAATCCTACACAGAATAAACAAAAATAAATTTACATTTAGTTATATCATAGTTAAGTCTACAGAAAACCAACCCCTCGCTCCCCATTCAAAACAGTCTCAAGGGTGGGCCACAGTGACTCAGCAGGCAGAGTTCTTGCCTGCCATGTCAGAGACCCGGGTTCATTTCCCAGTACCTGCTCATGCAAAAAAAAAAAAAAAAAAAAACAGCCCCAAAAGGAAACAGGAGGAAAAAAGCATATCCATAGAAGAAAAACAGACTAACAGCTAATTTCTCAATAGCCACAATAGAGGACATAAAACAATGACATAATATCTTCACATTACAAAAGAAAAAACTACCAACCCAGAAATTAATACCCAGCAAAAATACCCCTTAAGAAATATATTTCAGACAAATAAAAGCAGAGAGAGTTTGCTACCAGCAGACCCAAGCTAAAGTAGCTTTAAGGATGTACTTCAGTTAGAAATAAATGAAGCCAGATGGAAGGAATGAAAACCAAGAAAGAAGACCAAAGAAAAGCATAAATATGTGGGCAAATATAAATAACATTAACTATACTAAAATAGCAATAATAAGGCCTGGTGGGGGTTAACAGAAGAGAAAAATAGCGTCAAGATCAGAACTTTAGTATTTCCAGATTATTTTCTAATAACTTTCTCTAATTCAGGGAGACAGACATATTTAAACAAGCTTTAAAATTTCAGATACATAAATAATTGTTATTTTGAAATGCCATCAGTGATGTCCTATCATCACCTTTAACACTGAAGTAAGTACAGTCCTGTTAAAATATTAAGAAAATCAAAAGGCAAGCAATTGAAAACCAGAAAAGAAATACAGATTTCATTTCTACATATGAACATAAAGAACATTTATATAAATTGTCTACCTTTTTGAAGCATGGGTAAGTGGTGGTAATATTATTTTAACAATAAAACATCTAGGGAGCAGCATAGTCTTCTAAATAAAATACTATTCCACAAAAGACACTATATTAACCAGCCATCTAAAATTCCAACATAAAAGTCACTTGTACCCAATTTTAACATAATTCCTTACTGAGAAAGCAAGATACATAATTATACTTTCCTGGCAAAAATGATATGTCATGTCATTTTTGTAAATAAAAGCATCCTAATATTGCATACAACATAAGTCCAAAGCAGAACTCAGCTCTTTAATTCCAAGATGTCATGAGCCAAGGAAGAGACTATTTAAATAAAGGATTTTTTTTACAATAAAGTTGCAGTTTTGAAATTCAGTACTTCAATTCATTGTCATTACAGGCTGCTCCCAATTCATGAATGATTGCTGTCCAAATTTAAATTTTGCCTGTATATCAGCTGTTTGAAATCTGTAAAACATTTTCCTAATAAAATCTCTGCTGTATTACACTAGGATACCCATATCATTTATTATTCAAAAGTGGTCACTTTTGTTTAGGACAAATGTTTAATGGGATGGGACATGGGGACAATATGTGCTAAATGGGCATAAGGCACACATCTTCCCATTACCAGATCATCCATGCTTCCTACCACAAGGGTCATGGAGGGAAGGATGGGACGAGGATTCTGCTCCATGGCAGCTTCTAGGAACAGTGACCATGTGGGGAAACCTGACAGGACTCCTTACCCTGCAGCTCTAATCTCTTTCTACCCTGGTCTCTCTTCTCCAGGGCTTCCTACTCATGAGAACACCATCCCACAGCTTCTCTCCTCAAGCCCAGCACCTGGCGCACCTAAGAATCCCTCTAGACAATGGCTCTCAACAGGGGTCAATTAAGCCCCACCCCTGGTGATATCAGGCAATGTGTGGAGGCATTTTTGGTTGTCATAACTGAGGAGGAAAGGGTGCTAAGGGAATCTAGTACAGATCAGAGATACTGCTAAACATCAACCCAAATGTCAACAGTGCTGAGGTTGAGAAACCTTCCCCTAAGAGCTTCTACTATTAGTTCCAACAAATAATCAGGCAAGAAGTAAGAAGGGAAAGCTCAGGGAGTGAAAGAAAATAATGAACAAAGAAAAATCCCAAGAAAATCGACAAGGAGAGTAGAGATTTCCTTAGTTCCTTCTGTCAGCTTTTCTGAATGGTTATTTTCCACGGGAAATCCATATGAGCCAATCATCTGGAAAAGAAGTCTCTTTATATACAGAATTACCAAATAAAAAGGTGCTTGTATCAAAAGCTACCAGAACTGACCGTAGAGCGATAGTCTTTCAGTAAAATAGGATACTGTATTATTGCTTCAAAAGCTGACAATGTGATCTTGATAAATTCTTCTGATGCTGTCACTCCTGGGAATACAATCAATTATTATAGGTGTTTACTTACATGTTCTAAATTATAATATCAAAGTACTTAAAAAAAGAACATAAAATACCCAATGGTCTACTTACCTATAGCTCCATCTATGTTAGTCTCTCCTGAGTCTACTGATTTAATATGATTCTGTAAAAAATAAAATGTTTACTAAACAGAGATTTAAAAATAACTCTAAAGTAAAATATAGGTAGTTACTGTTTTACCTAAACATGTACCTGTCACTCTTAATGAAATGAGTCATGGAAGGCCTTAAACACTGTACATATATAATACTGTAATATTTTAAAATATATTACAATAAAAACAACACAAATTACATACTATAATCATTTTTAAATAAACAAATCACTATTAATGAGATTTAATGTTGAAATAAATTCAACAGTAATATAAGCACAGAAAGGTCAACCAGGAAAGATGAGGACAATCCAATTGATACACAACCATTTCAAATAACATCCCTCCATTTACTCACTCACCATTACCTTGGAAGTTGGTGAGAATGGCACGTGAGCAGATGAAATAGCCATCTTAAAGGATGGCCCACTATTAGCTACCATGAATACAACTGCATCAGGACACAGCAGCTTAGTTCTCAAGGCCTGTCTTCAAATTTCACCAGTTTTTATTCCCACCTAGGTATCTCCTATTTTACCCTTCAACCCCCTTATCTGTGCTCCCATGTACTATGCTTGTGCCTCTCTTATAGGACCTCCAATCCTGTCTTTGATGTAGGCCTGCATATCCTGGGTGAGCCTCCAGCCCAGCCAATGCCCCTCCACACCCAACAGTGCTCCATGAACAGGACCTGAATGAGAAAGCCAGTAATGTGGCTACAGAAGGCAGAAGAGCCATGGTCGGGATGTGCCCTTTAGTCTCCAAATATGACATGTATAGGGTTCTCCATATAACAAACGGTAATGTAATATAGGATGAGGCTGCAACAAAAATAAATAAGCATTTAGCCCAAAGTAGCAAGTGGGTCTATTATAGCTCCATGGTTTTCTTAAAATATTTGACCAATACAATAAATACATATAACAGACACAAAAGAACATATGTATTTATTTTACGCTATAAAGCATAATAAAAAAGAAAACCTTAAATGCACCATTCAAGTTCAGAACTAGGACATTAGAAATTCCTTGCATATTTTCCCATATCCCCCCTGCCTGCCTCTGCCCCAGAGATTACTGCTATTATGAATTTATCATTTCCTTTGTATTTTAATAGTTTTATCCCATAGATGTGTTCATAAACAGTATACTGTTTGGAGTGTTCACTGAAATGATACCAAACTGTATGCAATTTATAGAATGGGACAATATTAACATGTTAAAAAAGAATATTAAAAGACATGGATTCTTACGATACAATGTTAAATGGAAAAAGGTAGAATGCAAATCTATGTATCTACCCATCTATGCACCCATCTATCCAGCATGGTCTCAACTATATGTATTTGAATATGTCATATATATGTTCCATTATACACACACAAATCTGAATAGAAAACACTATACGGAAACAACAAGATGTTAACAATGGTGTCTGAGTGTGGCATTAAGGGTAATTTTAATTTCTTCAGATTTCACTATAATTTTTCATATTTTCTGAAATAAGCACATATTTTATTAAATAAATAAATAAGTGCATACTTCCTTTAAAATAGGAGAAACTTGTAAACTAAAGAAATTTGTGTCTTAGTATAAAAAAAATCTGAGAACCTAAAAAATGCAAACTCTTTGAAAACTCAAAATATAGGACATCTTGATTTCCTTGAATTCTTTTAACAGTCTCTGAATAAACAAACAAAAAGGACTAAAAAAGAAAAAAGGGACTTAAAAAAGAGGTAATTTAAGGATTTCATGATAATTTGGTTGAAATAGTTTGTTTCACAAAACCCCAAAATGGGCACATAATTTTTGTTGAACAAATTTGAATTTGACATTGAATAAAACAAAAATCACAGAAAAAGAGAAGTTTGTTGACAGAAAACTATTTAAACGTCTATAGATTACTAAGTAAACAACCAGGAAAGCACAGAACAGAGTGTATCTTAAGATCCTTTCTGTATAATTTTTTTTAAAAAAAGAAAGCATAAATAGAACATAAATGCTGGTGATGTGAACAATTTTTGAGGAAGAAATCACAGAGCATCACTAGCAGTGGAGAGAAAATGCTGAGATGAGAGGTGTGCTTTCAACACTTTTCATCTTCTGCCTTTCTGTACTGTTGGAATATCTACCCATAAACAGGTATAACCTCTTTTTTTAATGTCAACAAAGGTTATTCAGATTATAAAATTATGGGCTTTGTTTAAAAACTTAATTTCTTCCTTACACATCCTTATTGTTAAAAAAAAAAAACCTATGGAATGTTTCCTTGATTTAAACAAAATTAATGTTTCTTGATATATTTCTTCTTCATCCTCAGTGTAATATGAGGTGATTGAGTGAGAGCTTGGATGAGGTACGAGGCATAGGAGATTCAAGGAGAGAAATAAAGGTATGAAGAGTCATTCAGTGAGCATGGAGGTACACAAATCAGGAAAATGAACAAGAGATACCAGTCTGCAGAGAGGGCTCACTTGAGATTAGTAGTCATGAACTCTGTGAGACTGGTCGTTTTCACTGTATTTTTCTCTAGTCTCACTGAGCCACTCCAACCATGGGTAAAGCAGGTGGAGAATTAAATTTAATCAGGATTAGGGTTTACCTAAGGAAGGAAGTCAAGCAAGAGAAAGAAAGGGAGCTATGAGTACATGCAAGGCAGTGAGTGATGATGAGTAAAAATAAACATGGTGATATAAGGTTGAGTGAAGAGAACCATGAGAGAATAGGGCTATGCAAAGGTAGAATAAATAATGAGTGAAAAAGGCGTAGGAACAATATAAGTTCCAAGGGGTTGACAGGCTATTGGAGCTGGGGGAGTAGAAAAATGAGTTGAAAGTAAGTGGTGGTAGCCAGAGAGTAGAAGCTGAAAATAGAATCAAGAGTCTGACCATGGATATAAGCAGACGAGATAGGGGAAAGAAAAGTTCCTGGAGAGGGAGGAAAAGAAGTATCTGAGGGGCTGAGGTGTTTAAAGGATCCTTTACAGGGATATCAAATTCTCCAGGAATGATGGCAGGAGCAGCATAGAGAGACTGGCAGCTCTAAAAAATTTCCAGAATTAGTAGCAGTCACTCAATGTTTACAGATGACTACAGCAAAGGAGGTAACAAAATGTATACTAAAGGCACTAACTTCAAAGTTGGAGGTTTCAGCAAAGGAGCAAGAAGGACAGACATGTACCCCACGGCTAGGCCCATCAGTTGGAGGAATATGGGGCAGAAAATGGCCCCATCTGGAGGGCAAAAGGGTAACTGCACCCCTAAGGAATGTCAGTGACCTATGTAATACTCCCTCAAACAAGCTAAAAAATAAGCTCCTATAGTAAAATTGGGTATATGAATTCATGGTTTGTTAAAAATAATAATAATTTAAAACCCATAAAGAGAACAGTTATATGGCAGCAAATAGCATATAGTATCATGGTTAAAAATATGTGTGTACCGGGCAGGCAACCATGGCTCAGTGGCAGAGTTCTCACCTGCCAGGCTTGAGACCTGGGTTCAACTCCTGGAGCCTGCCCATGCAAAAAATATATATATACGTGTGTTTGTGTGTGTATGATTGTACATATATATGTGTGTGTGTGTGTGTGTGTGTGTGTGTGTGTACCTCCCTCAAACTGCTTCATATACTACAATTGAAGTCAAAGGAAATAAAGTAAAATTCTACCAACAAACAACATACCACTTATAGTAGAAATCTGAAAAGGGCAGGATGTATATCTTTTCTTTTAATAATTACATACATGCACAAGACATTTATCACATATGCAATAAACAATTACATAAAAATATATTAATAATGGAGATTATAATTACATTCTTGTATGATAAATCTACCAGAAGAATTTTATCATCTAGCCCATTCACAGTACTATAAAAAGACTGGGGTAGGGAACAGGGAGAGAAGGGAGAAAAAATGGCAAATATGTCTCTTGTTTTCTTATATTTGAAAATTTGCATTAGGATGACTTTTTGTAGAAAAATATGATCCTGCAACTACTGCATTTTTATAAAATGAGGCCAGAACTTAAGACCACACACAGTCTGTCCTCTTCCTCAGTTTACCAATCAAGTAGCATTTTTAAAAGGGCACAATAAATACATGAACATTAGTTTAACACACAATATGAGCTCCCTAACATACTGTTTCAGCCCTTCTCAATAGAGGTCCCCCAAAATTATGATATTCAACATAGTTTCCCCTTAGCCCTTCCCCAGATATTTCATGGCTGAAATATCAAGAGGGCAATGGGTCTTAAGATAAACTACTACTGTAAATAAGAAGTGAAGATGGCAATTGTCAGCTGAATAGTCCTCTTTTGCCTTGAGCCATGGAAAACTTGGTAATGATTTAGAAGCTTCCAAACACTAGTGTCTTCAAAACTTAAGACCAAAACTTTATGTTACTTTGGAATAAAAGTTTATGAAACTTAATTACTCTACTTCATACTCCCATATAAAAAAGTATACTATTTCTACAAAAAAAAAAAAAAAAAAGAGAGAGAGAAAGAAAAGACATCTACAAATAAGCAAGCAAACCATGCCCTACCACACTATGAACACCGAAGACAATGTGGGGAACGACCCCAGTCTCCTGCCAGCCTGCAACTTACAGGCCCTTCTCACGAGTGGAGATCACACCGGCCTTACCACTGTCTCCCTATTCACCCCAGTGAGGACCAACTACTCCTGTAGAGCTGTTTTAGCAGGAAGCCCAAGAAGTTCTTGGTAGCAGCTTGCTACTGTTGGATACAGCTACTAAAGGTAGACCAGGCCTGAAACTCAAACAAAGAAGGGCATATTTTAAAGATATAAAAAGGCAACAAACCTGGCATAATCTAGCTACTCTACCAGATAAGTTCCTAAGAATATTAAAAATAATGTCTATCTCTGGATGCACCAATGAGACTCTCAAAGCACAATGCTAAGTATATAAATATGAATGGTCTACTCCCTCATGTCATCAGGAAAGCAGCAGCACTATACTCCAGACAGTTTCACAAATTCATTTTCTGGACAGCTTCCCTCCCTGCACCCCAGTAAGTCTAGGAAAGATTTGTCTACACAAAATTTAAAACGATTCTTTTGAAGCAAGAAAACTCTGGAAATTGTAATATGCTAATGTATAGTGTAAATTTCTAAAGGGCTGTAGGATGCTGGATGAGTAGACCATACCTCCTGGCCCTGTGACTTGAATTATGCTTTTCGCACTTCCTGGAAAGATTCTGAATCAACTCAGAGAAGTAACATCCAATTCTCCACAGATCCCACTAAAGGACACAAGAACTATGTGGATAACTAAATACAGGTCCCAAATATTACTCAATAATTCCTCCCTTTCCTGGTACCTAGTGCCAACAACACTGAGTTTAAGAAAGGGGAACACAAGGTAAGGCCGAAAAACAAATCAGACATGAAAAAAAGGAAAGACTTCTAAGAACTGGTTATGATTCAAATTAGGAAAATAGCCCAAGAGAACCAAAAGAACTTCTTCCATTTATTTTCCTATACTCCCTCCTTTTGGGTGAAATTATCAAGGAAAAAGTTGGTACATGTTTTTTTTTTTTCCCAATACATCCCAATTATCTTTAACCCAGGCAAGTTACTTTCTATTCCCTAAGAGCCTACATTGAGAAGAACCTACAGAACAGCACCCTTCCCCGAGGAGCACACCTATTCTTGGAGAAGGTGAGGAGCCCTCCCTCATTATGGCCCCCTCCCATGTCTCCGAGTGTGGCACTGCCAAGAACAGGTGAGCTAATCTGAAGGTACATAAGGAATCTTATGTTGGAGACCATCCGTGTTACCTTGAAAACCTAAGGTGCTGTTTCTTTCCTGATAACATGTAAATATAGGCAAAGAAAAGAAAGGCTCATAAGAAAAAAGTTAAAACAACCAAGGACAATTACACTTAACCCCAAACAATCAAATCTTGTAACAAAAAATTCCAAATTGGGCTGCAAAAACAAATAATTTTTTCAGACATCAATGTCGATGCAATGGAATTATAAATGCAGAATTATAGTCACGGGCATGACAATAAACATCCCACAGATGATGCCCACATTGTACTTAAAATCAGATAAAAAATAAAGTACTAGATTACTTTCTAATAACTCAAAAATTCATGAATGTGCTACCAAAACAATATAATACTCTATAGAATTCAGAATTCAAGGAGATGAAAACTAAAAATTTGAAACTGAGTGCAAAAGGATTCCCCCTGCATTGTCTGGACACATAATTTCCTAACAATCAGTGCCCTCCACTCAACATCTGTACTTTAAAACATCACACTTAACCCTACAATGAACTCTCTAGAAAACCATATTCTCAGTTGGAGATGGCAATTGTTATTCCATTTCAAACTAACAATAAAATTGAGATGTGCACTTCATTTTAAATAGAAACCTCTATGACATTTCTGAAACCTCAGTTCAGTGTTTATTACTAATATCAAAGTAAGACTGGAGATGCTGCATGACAAATGTCTTAGCTTTCCCTTTCGTACAACTCACCATTTTATCAACTACATATTCTGTAACCACTCCAAGCAAGGGAATCACAATTCATGAATCACAACCTGAATAAAAATACTATCTTTTTGTAAGCAAAGATTGAACTGAAAAATAGTACAATAATTTGTTTTCCATTGCTACTCATATCACCAAAATTAAATTAATGAAAAAGTTAAATTGAACTTAGAGATAAGCCATTGTCAAAAAAGATACTGCACATGACTGGATAATGTGAGCCAAAATAAATAATGATAATAACATATTTTTAGCATTCCACTTTCACCTCTTTTATTATTTACATTTTTTCCATGATGCTTAATACCAAAATCTATGAACACATTTCCATGGTCTTATTTACCTCACTTGAGGCTGTCTCTGAACAAAATACATTATCAGAAGAGACCGTATTTTCCTCCAAATGTCAAACTTTATTACAGTCAACAGATAAAAATATAAAAAGGTCACTTCCCTGGGGACAAATAAATACCACTAGGATTTTTAAATTACCTCATCCTGACACCAAATTCGACAAACTGTAGACACAGCCACATTTTTTATTAGGAACATGCAAAATTCAGTGTTACTTACAAGAATAGTTCCATAACTGAAAAGGAACTCCTCTGTTACAATTTGCGGTCGAAACACCTGTGTGATGAGAGTGTCCACAGATTAAATCCTAAAAGGCATGTACACTTTTAGCATAAGAGAAATACAAAAAAAAAAAGAGAAAGACTGAGTTGACTTTTCTGAGCTCCAGTTTACAAAGTAGGGAGCCACGTTTATTTATTTATTTCCCAGTAAAGTAACAGTACCTGAGACATTACAAGGTGAAGCACTACAGGCATCAGAGGGAGACACATCTTCAGCTGCTTCACTTGAACTGTTGATGGGTGTTTGCGACCGGAAACATTAGCCAGGGCACTCAGAATGTCACCTGTGAAGAGCATCCAGTGCAGGCACGGAGGTTAAAGACCACAAATACTTGGGTGCCCTGGTCATTACCTGAATACTAATGGGATTGCTGAGGTCATTAATCTCCAAATAAATGTAGTGGGTAGGATCTGGGGCATTTAATCTACACTGAAGTTAGAATACAGTTGTGGCCTCTGGGGATAGAGTGTGAGTTTCTGCTTCTAACTTACCAACCACCTCTTGCCTAGAAATCTAGAATAGCATTTATAAACCATTATAGTAGACTCGTGGAGTTTTTCCACTGTCTTCTCAATTTCAACTATGAATGCTTATTACTTTTGTAAATGGAAAAAGTTATTTAAAAAAATTATAAGTGAACAGATACAGATCACACCTTTTAAAAAATTAGAATAGTGTGGAAATAAAAAGAGATCAAGTCCTCAAACTTGTCATTGGATGATTTCATCAGGAATAAACTTGCTTTGTGGGATATCAGAGCTTTATCATCATATCCTAAAATACAGTCTGGTAATAAAGAACTCAACCAACAATGGACCAGATTTTGGAGATTAAAAAAATGGTTACAATCCAAAATAAATTTTGAAATGCTCTACTTTCAGTCATTAATAGGCAAAAAAACAAAACAAAACTCTCCCAAAGTACTAAAGAAGAGCAAAAAGCTACTGTCATCCGACCATGTAGCTTTTTTCATTGCTTTGATTTAATTTTCCAAATTTCTGGGGCTAAATATTTTGCTATAATGCCTTGGATCAAATTTGACACTTTAAGCATTTCTGGTTTATAGCTACATCTGCTGGAAAAGCATGGAATGGGATTTAAAGCAAATATATATATATTCGTTAGATTTATTTTCTGCAAATAATAACAAAATAAGGGATTTTAAAACTGTAATAAACATTCTTTGCAAATCATTATTAGGTATTTTTATTTTAAAGATAATTTTGCAAACTAAAGAAAATTTTCAAACTGAACTTTAAAATAATAGGAAAATTCTTTAACAACAAATGTTAATGCCTATGCATTTTGAAAATCCTTTTAACAATAAATGAAATAGCAGCTCCAACATGAAATGAAAATAGTTTTGTTTAGGCAGGGGAACATTTTGAGAAAATTACCCAAAACAATAGCAAAAGGCCAATTGGTAACAATTTTTAAAACTTCCCTTTTATTTTCCAAAATTGCCAGTTTATCACAGATAATACCTTCAAATAGAGTATAACCTGCTCTTTCATTCAATCATTACTTAGATGGAAAATAATTATAAAAACAGATAAGGCAAATTTAAACCTTGAAACTGCTAGTCCAAGAAGAAATGTTATGCACTTGCCTGCAATAATAGGCAAGAAAGAATAAAACAAAGTGATGACCAAAGCCAAGTCACAGAAAGGTAAGCAGCAATGGGGCCTGAGGACAAAATTCCCATTTACCCAGGATCCGTGGCAGTTCCTGCACAATGTGACAGATGAGGAGATCCAGGCACTTAGACAGGTATTCATTGCTGCTTTGCTGCTCCTTGCCTGGAGTGGTCTTTCTGCTATCTCTCTCGATGTACATCACCAGTCTACATACAGGAGAGTGCAAAAGATTATCTCTCATTATAAAACAGTTGAGAGTATCCATCCAAAAATGCTGCCAAGGCAAGTGTTTCCAGACGGCACGGTCCCAATCATGTTGACATTTAGATTTGTAGCAATCTGTCAAGCACAGTCAATTTTTGCCTCAGAAAAATCTAAACATTTATGCAGAAAGAAAATAAGGTGACTTAGAATCTCTCTGCCAATGTAGTACAAAACAATGCCCTGATTTCATTTGCCTTTACCCAATGAAAAGAACCAATACTCTCCAGACCAGAGATGAAAGATAAGTACAAGCTTCTGCATAGAAGAGGGCTCGTGGTATTCAAAGATTCAAAGCAGATCCACAAGTTGACTGTACAAGATGACTTTTGTTGGTCCTCAGTAATTAACTTACTTGGAAATTCAGGAAATTCATGAGAAATCTAGTGTTCTCAATAAGTTGTGTACATAAATGCAAAGAAAAAAGTTTCATGTTAACATTGGGCTACCTACATAGCAGACCCTAAATATCTGGATTTCACAATGTCCCTTTGCTCACTAGTTTGACTATAACTACCTGTTAAAAAGAACCACTGGCTTTCATTAAACATCAATTTCTGATCCAATTGTTTCCAACCCAGAATTAGAGAACACTCAGGATCACGACCCCGGATACTTAGAGTATTGCTGCAAAATTTTAGGCCCTCCCATATATTCTTCTCCTTTGCTAGACCATCAGTTATTTTCTCCAGTTCCCATTCCTCTCAACTCCCTAAAGAACAATGAGTCCACTAATTTTACTGTGAAAAAGCCCTTTTACAGCAATCTCCCTATTTGCTACCATCCAGCTCTCCAGTTATGTTGCACTCACTTGTCCCAACCAACCTTTTACTTCTTGGTGAGAGCTTTAGCCTACTGCACTATACACTGGAAAGAGACGAGTTTAGACATAATACATACATATACATAAAGTATACTGAAATTGGAACATTTGGCATTTATGTGGCTCTTTTAGAAGATTTATTCATTTGCCTGTCTCTTACTATTATTTGGAGCCCTATTAATAAACACATAGGAATTAAATCAAATCAAAGGTACAAGTTCCAAATCAGCCAGTTAGTACCCTCCATTCTGGTCACTGATTACAATCCTAGCCTTGCTCTAACAATATACAACATTGGTCAAAATGCACAGAAAATTATTTATGAATTGGCACAAATACATCAACACTAGCTGAAAAAAATTCAGAGCACATTACTTACTGATAATGAGTAAGACATAGAAGAGTGAGACCCCACTATTTCATGACCAGTACAATGTGAAAATGTCAACCATAAAAAGATGTGATGCAACGACTGTGACCAATTTGGTCAGCTGGCCAGCCTTGAACAACTACGGACGTGGTTCAGTATAACCCAAATCGCATTCACTACCACTGTGTCTAGGAGCTTCCAAGAGAATAGCAGTGACTCCAGGAACCTTTTGATAAATTGGCACCTGTTCCATAAGGCCAATTTAAGGGGTGGAACCTGAAAATACCAGGAACAGGGTTATCCATCTTCCCTTCCTACTTCTCAAGACGGGCTGCCTGCCGTCATCCTGCCTAGCCTAACCATCTGCAGGGTTGCTTTTCCAAAGTTAAAGATAACTGCATTTAAGTGGGACCAGCCTCCAGCCTCTCCAAGAATATCAACTGCTTCCATCTCCCTATTCCATATTGTTGACACCCCACTGAAACACAAAAAAGTTAGAATGGGCATAACCCAAATACCCCTAAAGACTGAAAGAAGGGTCAAAGGAGAAGGAATTATAACAGAAAAGATAGGATTTAACAAATGAGTACAATTGCTGAATCATTATATTGATATTTCTTATAGACTCCAGTGTTTTGAAGCCTCTAGAAGGAAGAACCTGAAATGGGAAAACTGTAACCCACATCAAACTTTGAAATCTGTTCTACAACTACTTATAGTGAATTTTGAAATCTATTGCTTTTTTGTATATATGCTATATTTTGCAATAAAAAATGCTAAAAAAAAAAAAAGATTACTGCATTTGACTGTATCTCCTCCAAGATAAACGTTCTAAACATTTGCTCAGACCATAAAAACTCTTGTTCCTACCTGTTTACATCTATTAAACGACTCCATGACATGTTCTTCCAATCCACCAGCCCTTTCTTTTCTTCACTTCCTTCCTTATGTAGATTATATTCTACCAGCTATTATTTGATTACACTCTTGGCCCTCTTTCTTTTCTTTGTACCCATCTAGCAAAATGAACTCTGGATGAAGCTGATGATCTACTTTGTGCATGCTTGTAGAAGGGTGCTCAAGTAGGTCACACATGGGCAGATTCACCCACTACAAATACAAGATACCAATATCAAATGGTCTAGAACAGGTAAAACAATCCAATTGTATTTCCTTGGTTAACTTACTCCCACAGTCTAAATGACTATTTCAAAATTTTCTTCTCTTCAAACCTCCAAGCTCTCCTGAGGCTCTGAATGAGTGCTCTTGTGTCTTACTGGATAGAGAAAATAAAAAGCATCATACAGAAACCCCTCTTCTTTCCAATTCCCAATATGCACACATACAGTCATCAGTTCCCATGCTAACCTCCTTTCTCAACAGTGGAACTCTTTCTCCTTCCATATGTACTTTGGATCACATTCCCTTTCATCTTCTCAGAACTTTAAAACACTTGATTACTCATCTTCCCTTTTATACGTTCACTCTCATCCCTTAACAACAACAAAAAGATTTTTTCATGCTCTTCTAGTAACTGGCCTTCTGCCATTCTCCTCCCCTTCTCAGTGTACTCTCTTAATAGAGAAATCTGTATTTACTGGCTCCATTTTTCCTTCCCTTCTTACTTGTTCCTTAATCCACTACCATCAGGCTTTCACTCACGTCATTCTCTCAAGGTCACTGGGATCAAATCCAATGGATATTGTTCTGCCTTCACCTATCTTGACAAATCACCACCATCCAATACCACCAACACTCCCTTCTCCTCCATAATATTAAACTTTCTGATTTTCTTGACTCTTGACTACCATAATATTAAACTTTCCTGATTTTCTACCTCCAGTTTCTTTGGTTGCTCCTTTTCTGTGTATTTTGATGGTTTGTGTGCTTAAAGGCTCAAATCTACTGAGACCTATTAACTCTTCTCTTTCTACCCATTTGATTCAGGCTACCTTACAGCCACTAAAATTTGAATTACCACCTATATACGCAGATGTCTTCCAACGATATATCTGCAGCCCAAATACGACCTCTAAGCTATAGACTATATATTCATCTGCCGACTTAACATCTGCTTTAGTTTCTCTCAAAGGCACTTCAAACTCTCTATATCCAAAATAAACATCATTTTCATCCCACCAAACCTGGATGCCTTCCAGTGTGTAGTATTCCACTGAGGGATGATCTCAACCCTGTGTCACAAACTAGAAACCTAGAAGTCATCTGTTACACCTCACTTTCTTTCATCTCCCAAATCTATTCAATCACTGAATATTTCTTGAATCCTTCTACTTCTTCACTCTCAACCAACTATACACTACCATACTTCCTCTCCTGGACTATTACAAGCCTCCTAACAAGTCTACCTGCTCCCACTCTATCATTCTAATCCTCATGTACCCTACCTTTAAACTGATCCATCAAGTTGCTCTCCTGTTTAAAACCCTTCACTGGCATCCCATTGCACCTAACAGAGGAGTTCTTAAAACTCCTCACCATGACGTATGAAGATTATAAGATCTGCCGCCCCAACTTTCTCACCAGCTTTGACTTGCTTTCTCTCCCTTCCAGTCATACTGTCTTTCAGTCCCCCAAACTCAATACCTTCTCCAATAACAAGCTATTGCCTCCATCTAGACGGTTCTTCTGTCTTCTCCCAGCCAAAGAACTCCTCCTATACATCCCTTAGAATCCACCACAGTTTCCACAGACTTATTTAAATTGAATGCCTCTGATACTATTTTATAGCATAGAACACTTTAAAACCCTTACTCAACTGCAATTTTATAATATATTTTCAATTCTTTGATAATGTTTGTGGCCCCATAGATTTTAAAATACCTAAGGGCAACACTGAATCTGTTTGTACTCACCACAGCATCTTTCCAATTCCGGGCTCCATTCTTCATGCCAAATAAGTATTCAATAAATATTAGCTGAATAAATAAATATTGCTGTTGAAACTTCCCTCAGGCTTTACCTAGCTCTCTACAGCAATTCCTTGGTACTTATTTTCCCCCCAAGGGCTTTTCTTAATTCTACTGTTTGAAATCTGTTTGCCTGAAATTTATATAGCTACATTACATAAAAAGAAAAAAAAAATCAGCATGGGGAGAAAAATACCATGAGAAAAGTCAAAAGACAAATTAACAAGCTGGGGAAAAATATTTCCAATTCATTTCACAAAGGCTAATACATATACACAAACACACACCTCCCAAATATTGATTAGAAGATTAATAACCCAAAAGGTAAGATAAGCAAGTATAGGCAAGAGACACTATAAATAGCTCAACAAATAAAGATGCTCCACTTTGCTCATAATAAGAGTAATATGTATTAAAATGGCATCTTTTTTAATTCCTCATATTATCAAAAATCAGAAAGTTTGATGGGAAAGATTGATCATACTTATACTCTAGTATATTGCAAGAAGTGGGAATGGAAATTAGTACAAATCCCATGGAAAGTAAGTTAGCAGTTTCTTCAAAATTATCAATATACTAATTCTACCTCTACGAAGAAATTATTTTACAGATATACCTGTATACATAGGATCTTACACATTCATATTTTGTAGTTTACTACAGCAAAAACATTGGGGGGGAAAAACAAGTATCCAGCAAAAAGGGACTGATTAACTAAAATATGACATTTCCTTACAACGCAGCTATCAAAACAAAATGAAGATGCTCTTTATATACTACAGAGAAAAAACTCTAAGATATTTTGTTAAGTGAAGCATACAAGATTCAAAAACAGTATGCTTTATGAAAAATGTACTTTAGAAGGATAAATAAGCAACTAAAGATAATATTTAACTTCGTCTTAACTTAAACTTTGCAATTGATGCGCTGTAGCAATGGGGCATAGGAATAGAAAAAAGATTTTTCACTTTTTGAATTTTTTTGGCTTTTGAACCACAAGTATGAGTTTGCTATTCAAAATGTAAATCTAAATGTTTTTAAAAGATTAAGAATTATCAGTGGCCTCAAGAACCAAAAAACTTGTTTCTAATTACACAGGATACCCTACCAAGTAAATCCTAATGAACACTGAGAGTATGGGTGAAAGGCCCACCTTCCTCTTCGTGAGAGCTATGCTTTCTCACGGTATCAAATGTCAGACTGATTTTTAAAAGAAAGTAAAAGAACACCACCACCACAGCAGTACCCCAAACACGTTATGTTATGTTGATCCATTATGATCCTGTATTTTTTCCTTATCTTCAGCAAAATCAATCTTCTAACTTGACAACTGTGAGACAGAGTTCAACCAAATCTGAATACAATTCCCAGCTACAACACTTTCTAACAGAATGACCTTGAACAAATTTCTTAAATTATTAAAAGCTTCCGTTTTCTAATTGTAAAAGAGAATACCAATGCCTATCTTAGCATTCCTACAGAAAGTAAAGGAGATTATAGTCTGGGGCATGTCACATGATAAATTCTCAAGAAATGGTGGTGGTTGTCATCGTCATCATCAAATTTGGGATAGAGTTTTCTCGAATACAGAGGTCTTAAGATCTCAAAATTTCCAGGGAAGACTAACTGCTTTTGATCTCACTCTGACTTACAAATTACCACAACCAAAAATCCTGCCTCCAGCTTCCCCTGCAGTTTGGAACACTGACTCAATTATAAAAATAAGAGAAAGCATGACATTTTTCGCTAGATGGCAGCATAGAAATGTACACCATTAAGATGGTCCTATTTCCTTTGATATAAGAAGAATGCAAACATTTCCACTTAGAAAATAAAAATCACTATCAGGACAGTTTTGTTTTGTTTTAAGTCAATGTACAAAACGTACCACCATTTCTTTACCCATTCTTCTGCTGAGAGATGTTAAGGCTGTCGTGGGCTTTGCTCTTACAAACACTGCTGCCATGCTCACTGCACGTCTCTCACTTGGTGCACAAGTGCAAAACTGCTAGGGTTCATGTACAGGAACGGAACCTCAAATATTTAATATCATGACATAGCGCCAAACTGCTTCCCAAGGCAATTGTCTCATTTGATTCCCACAGGCAGTGTATGAGTTCACTCTGAGTTACAGCTCACCACTATAGAGGAGTATGAGACTAATGTCTACCCATCTATGGGGTGTAAAAAATTATATCTTGTGGTCTTAATTTGCATTTTCATAATTGGTAATGATGGTTTAAGTATTTTTTTATTTCTTTGCTGTTCCTATTTCCTCTTTTGTGAAATGCCTGTTCTTGTCTTTTGCTCATTCTCCCATTTGGTTATTGACCTTTTGTTTTAAAGGGAGAGAAAGTAAGTCAAAGCTGGAGAGGTAGTTGGGAGCATATCTTATAATCTTTATACGTCATGGTGAGGAGTTTTAAGAACTCCTCTGTTAGGTACAATGGGATGCCAGTGAAGGGTTTTAAACAGGACAGCAACTTGATGGATCAGTTTAAAGGTAGGGTGCATGAGGATTAGAATTGTTATTGACTTGAAGGCATTATTTATATTGCCTCTGTTTCCCTTTCTTTTTCTTCTTTCCTCTCCTTCTTCTTTGCCTTTCACACTGAAGTCCTCAATCCATTGGAAATTGATTTATCTTATGGTTTAAAGTAAGAATTCAATATGTTTTTCCAAATGAATATCCACTTGCCTTGTACTATTCATTGATAAGGTATTTCTTAAAGTAAAGGTGAAGGAAGAATGGCAAAATACTAAATAATGGGCCAAATCTGACTAATGGTAGTTTGAGCTCTAATTTACCTAGACTACCCAATGAATATAGGTGACTGCCACTAGATTTTCAACCAGACAGAAGACCGGAGATTTCTTCTCTACAGAAAGTAAAACAGAGGGTCTCTCAACTGGGGGAGAGCAGACCAAGATGAAGAGAGAACTAGCAAACTGAAAATAAGGAGACCCAGTGTATTAATGCACAAAGAACAGTGAAACATCCAGCTCCCTTCTCCTAGTGGACTCCAGGAATTCTGGCAGCCAGATCCCTTCCTTCCAAGCAGAAGACTGGAATGCTCTTCTTTGGCAAAGCCAAGTGGCTCAAGAGAAACATGCTAAATTCTCATTTTTAAAAATGCCCATACAGAAGGCCTTAGGTGAAGCTCAAAATTAACAAAGCTCACTCATGCACTGAGATCTTCCAAAACAGATTATTTCCTTAACACTTAAGCATGAACGAACCAAACACTGTCAAATATCTGAGAGGCTGACTTCTTTGCTCAACATCATGCTTGGGATACTCACCACATTCCTTTTCAGTGGTAGGTGTTATTCAACTGTATGAATATATGACGATTTACACATTTTACTGCTGAAGGGCACGTGGTTATTTCTAGTTTATATGAAGTACTGGTAAGGATATCTTATGCTAGACATACATAAACATTTCTGTTGGGTATATACTTGGGAATAGAATTGCTGGATCACGAGGCTTACCTAGACTCAATTTAATAGACATTGCTACTTAGTTTTTCAAAGTGATTATTATACCAATTTATCATCCAATGGATATGAGAATTCCAGTTTCTCTACATCCTTACAAAACTTAGCATTATCGAGTGGGTTTCCATTGGTATCTCACTAATTAAACTGAACTTCCCTGTTAACGAATGAGGTTAACATATTTTCATATATTATTTGGCCATCTGGCGATGATCAGTTTTGTGAAGTACCTATTCAAGTCTTGTGTTCATTTTTCTACCAGGTTATCCACCTTTTTCTCCTTCATGGTAAAGGTCTTTATATACCCTGGATAAGAACACATTGTGATTATATGTGTGGCAAATACCTTCCTCTACTCTATAGCTTGGTTTTGTACCATCTTAATGATGTCTTTTGATAAATGGAAGGTAATGTTAAGATAGTCCAATATATCTATATTTTCCTTTATGACATTGCCTTTTTGTGTCCTACTAAAGAAATCTCAAACTGCCCCAAAGTCATAACGATATTTTCATTTGTTTTCTGCTAGAAACATTATTCTTTTACTTTTCGCATTTAGATGTACAAACTACCTGAATGGATTCTTCTGTACCATGTAACCTAAGGGTAAAGTTTTATTTTATTCTATATGATTATCTGAATGACCCAGCACCAATTATTGCAAAGACCATCATTTGCTCCCTAGTTTTCCCCTGTCTCTTCTGCTCTTCTCTGTATGAATGGATCATGGAGATAAATGGAGGGAAATGACGGTGAGGGGACGACAGACTGGGAAATTTGTTAGAAGTAGGAGTAGACAAGTCCTAGAAAGGATCACATTAAGGGTAGTGGAATGAAGAAGAATGGATCATATTTGTTTGTAGTTTGCTTGGATTACTATTCAGTGTATTGATCTTTTTAACTTGAAAGCCTTGTAGAAATATTACTTGCAATTTTGCTCTAAAACATTTGAAGTGTTTATGGATGCCACACTCAGAAGTTTTTACATTTTATTTCCTTCATTGAATGTGAATTATTTTAGTAACTAATGTTCCCTTGTCGGTAAATTCAATTTATTCTACTACAACCTGCAAAAAAGAATTTTGTAATGTGAAGGCTTTAGAGAGAGCATGAAGAAATGGAGTATCATTCTGGAGTTAGTCTTATATTGTTATGGACACCAGCAGTCTTTTATTTTTCCCAGCAGAGATAACAGATATTTTCTTATGTGCTAAGAATCTGTATTAATGTCTGAAGACTATCTCAGTAGTTTTTCCCTTAATGAAAAGATATTTCAAACTTCAGGAATTAAGCAACATATTATTAGTTTTATAAGGGATAATTTAAATTTTACAGAAAATTTGATTCCATATAGACAAGTGTGAATCTGCTTTTTCACTCTGTAAATTTGCGGGAAATTTCTTTTGGATTTCCTGACTGCCAGAAGATAAATATTATGATTTACTGTTTTATTATTTTGAGATACCTGATACTTATAAGTAGGATATGTTAAAGCAGGTAAAGAAGCCATTTTTGAACCATCTCAATTCCTGAATGGATCAAGGTGATCCAGGTTTATTGCTGTCCCTAGCTGCCTTCCTGAAGCAAATTTAAATCCTGTCCACAGAAATATAACCAATATAACCCTAGGCTTCAAAATCTCTCTCCAATTTTTTTTTTGATACAAAGTCTAAGACTGAATTGAAAGTAATCAGGCACGTGAAGAAACAAGATTATATCATAAAAAAAAAAATCAAGCCAAGCAACAGACAATATCCATAAGGAACTCAGACAATGGAGTTAGCAAATATAGACTTTAAAATAACTGTGCTTGATATAGTCAAGGAAATAGAAAGTTCAAGAATTTCAGTGGAGATTTAGAACTATAAAAAAAGAAAAGGATATTCTTGAACTAAAATAACAATAAATGAAAGAAAGAACAATGAAAAGGGCTAACAACGAATTAGATAATAGCACAGAAAACGTACTGGAATTATCTAGGATGAAACAGACTAAAGGATGATAAAAGGAGGTGAATTTCTCAATCCTATGAACATTTTTAAAAATGTTGGAGACAGATGCTAAAAGAAAAGACCAAGAAGCTCAGAAAGAAAGCCACAGATGGAGCAATCAGAGCTGAAAGCAACAAACCGGGAAGAGGAGGACCAACAGATGCCACCATTAGCCTTGCCATTTGACACAGGAGTCCAAGATCAGCAGGGCATCTGTAGATGTCTTAATTTGGACATTTCACAGCCTCAGAACTGTTCACCACCCTGAAGAAGGCTCTTTGTCCAGTGCAAGAAGCGAGGGATGGTTTAGACCTTCCCCATCAAGTTCCTTTTCCAGGCAGCTAAACTTGCTGGGTCCTGCTTGAGCCTGTGCATGAGAGCACTTTCAAGAGTATCAATGACTCTATATATGAAAACTTGCATGACTAATATATAAATAGCTGATGCTATGTACTGAGGTCAAAAGAATATTCATCACTTCTATGATCACACACACAACTACCCTCACCAGGTATGAGCCTCTGACTCAATGGGTCCCCAGGAAAGAGTTTTTCAGAATTTCTTTATTATAGATGTGAGAGGTGGTAGGGATTTGTTTTAGAGGCCGTCTCTCTTCAGAAGAAAAGCATTTTCTGAGCAGGTGTTTCTGTTTGTTTTTAAGCCATACTTTTTTATTCCTTGAGGCATTTCTCAAGGAAAATTATTTCTACTTTATTTAAATTTATCTTGCTTGGTGTATATCCATCTTATCTTCCCAAATCAGAACTTCTGGTTAAATTCAATGAATTACAGATGAAGCAAGTACAATGTGCCTTGGGCAGGGCTAAGTATAGCCAAAATATACTAATGTACAGGACGACAGATCCTACTTCAAGGACCCTACAGTATGGTACTTTGTCATAGCAGACCAATTCTTATCTATTACACAATCACTTACTTAACTGTAGTTCCCCCTAACCCCCCCAAAAACTGTACTTAAGCGTGTTTTGCATTCTTTCTCTATTCTACCTCCTTGCCAAAATCCTCATCAAACTCATCATTCAATTCAAGATCTATGTTTGTAATTGAAGTTATTGTCTCTCAGCTTATAGTGTTCAGGTGATAAAGTTTTGGCCCAAATTCAAATCACAGCAATCATCTATGGCACTATTCTCGGAATATTTATCCAGATCGTAAATGTAGAACTGGAATAGGCATATATGGCATCTAGATGAATCCATATATTGGCTCTCTGACCAGTGGGGTGAAAGACATTCAGGTAAAAAGGACAAACAGAAGCCCCTGAAATACCTGTTCTCCACTTAAGATAGGGAACAAAAAGCAATTACACATGCCTGGGAAAATCACAGAAATTAGCATCAACAAGAAAAATTTGAAAGATGTCAGAGTTATGATATCTAATACATTACCATTTATCACATCTATCTGGTCTGCACAAAATCTCGGAGAATGTCTGTGATGGATCTTGAAAAACGACTATGAATTATCCAGAATGCAATCAAATTCTGATTGTAGATGCAACTGCCATTTAAAATGTGATATCTCTTCCAGAGTAACTCAATGCAGCCCCTGGCATCTTAGTTGCTGTTGACATAGTAAAGGGTTTTTTCTCTGTATCAGTTTGGAAGAACCCTGAATTTGCTTTTATTTATCAGAGTCAACAGTACATCTTCACTGCCTTACCTCAGAGCTATGCCAACTTTCATTCTCTCTGCGACAAAATAGTCTGCAAAGATTTTGATAATCTTGCTCTCCCACCAGATATCACATTTGCACACTAAACTCACGGCATTAAGCCAATTGGACCTGAGAAGCAGTTAGAAACAAGTACCTTAGATGTCTTAATAAAACATATGAGAGATAGATAAACTGCATAAAAATTCAGGAGCCCACCACCTAAGTAAAGTTTCTGGTTTCAATGGTCTGGAGCTTGTTAGAACACCCTCCCATATCAAACTCAAGTTGTGGCATCTTCTACTGACTACCACCAAAAAGGAGGCACAATATTTGGTAGGATTTGGTAATAATTATCACCCTTGAATGTTCCCCATGACTCATTTTTTGAAGAACCCAAAATGCTGTTTAGTTTAGACTGGAGTTACAGAGTAAGTAAAGACACTAAAGAAATTCCAAGCTGCAGTGTATGCTGCTCTGACACCTGCAGTTTATAACTTATTATATATAGTAATATGCAGAGTTCCTGTGACAAATAGAGGAGGTACATGGAGTCACAGGTAAGTACCAATTAGGGAATCACAATACCAATCTTTAAGATTTTAGAGAAAAGTTACCTACTCTTATGTGGATTATTCTTTCCTCTTTTGAGAAAGAGCTCCTGATAGAGATTAAACACATCTGTATGTGACACTAATGGCCACATGACCTGAATAACCAATCATTAATGTAACTTACCAAGCACTTAGTTGGACATGTACAGCAGTTATCCCTCATCAAGTGGAAATGGTATATGAGATTGAACTTGAGCAGGTTCAGAACAGACTAGCAAATTGCATGAGTAGCTAGCTCAGATTCCTTTAACACATAATCCTCTTCATTGATACCTGTCATGTAAATCTTCATTAAAATTGACTCATGGGGAGAGGGGATGCAAGAGTAGTTCAGTTGTAGAATTCTCGCCTGCCATGCAACAGACCCAGGTTTGATTCCTCATCCATGCACTTTCCCCAAAAAAGCAAACAAACAAGCAAAACAAACAAACAAAAAACAAAGAAACAAAAATCCAATGAATGGTGCTGCAATAACAGGATACTCACATGGAAAAATAATGAAAAGTGACCCTGTCATACAGGATACAAAAAAAAAGACTCATGGGCTTCTGGTCAACCAAGATAGCAGCATTAATTGGTTCAGATGCCATTCCCCAAGGAACCTTTGATAAACTCACGAAAACTGGAAGAAACATCTTCCTAACAGCTTCAGAAAACAATTAAAGAGTTCCAGTAACTGGGCAAGTACCAAATCAAGAAAATGAAACTTTACAACTGGGAGGAGAAACTTGTGATAGTCTTAGTGGCCCTCCCCCCAAACCCTCGCCAGTGTGGTAGGATACCAGCCTGTACTCTCATTGTGTGTTCCTGGCCCAGTTCTAGAGGGAACAGAGTAACCCTTATGCACATATACGGTACCAATGGATGGAGACGCAGTCTGAAAGACAGAACCAAGAAACTTGTCTCTGGCTCATCTTCCAAGAACTTGCCCTGCAGGTAGACACAGCCTTTAGTGGACAGCTAAAGCAATGTAAGAAACAATTAAGTCAAAGTGGCCTGAGATAACAGGTTGTAAGATTTAGAACATACAAAACAGCATCCAGGAGGGAAATAAATTCTATTTCAAAGAGAGTAAAGGAGGCACTCTATAATTCCTGTAAATGGGGGAGTTCCTGAAGCAATGAGCAAACACAAGCCTACGACAAGAAACAACCTCAGAAAAGAATGCAAAGACCTTGCACTCTACATTGGTCAGGCTGATCTGCTTGATGGAAGGGCTAAATTCGGAAGGTGATCACCTGACAATGCAGAGCCAATTTGCAAAGGCTATGAAAGGTGAGTTGGCTTTAGTTTATTTGTAGTTATTACATCCTGGCACTCAAGGAAATCCCTGTGTTGGGATTTATCACTAGCTATATAAAAACTTAAGGAACAAAAAGCTCAGGGATTTGTTGTACTGTGTACAACAAAATATTACAAAACAAAAAAAAGAAACTGGAAATAATGGCCCATCCGAAGGAACAATATAAAAATACAAGTTATCAAGGAAGAAGACAAGACTTTGGACTTTGAACAGCTTTAAAAAGATGATCCTCCACACGATCAAGGAGAAAAAGGAAAACAGAGAGAACACTAAAGGAGGTCAGTAAAACAATGAATGAACAATATAAGAACCTCAAAAAGTACACAGAAACTGTGAAAAGAAAACAGAAATACTGGAGTTGAAGACCAAAATAACCAAAATGAAAAATTCCCTAAAGGCTTTAAACAGCAGATTGTAGCTGGCAAAAAATGAATCAGTGAATGCAGACAAGATAATCGAAATGATCTAGGCTGAGGAACCGAAAGAAAAAAAGATTGAAAAAGTGAACAAAGTCTAAGAAACCTATAGAACACCAAAAGGCATACCAATACACACATTATGGGCAAGAAAGAGAGGAAAGGGAAGAAAGACAATGCCAGAAGTCTGCAAATTTAATGAAAGACATTTTCACATTGAAGAAGCCCAACAAACTCCAAAAAAAGATGAGCTCAAAGAGAAGCAAATCAAAACACAAAGCAGTCAAATTACCAAATGCCACAAATAAAGAAAGAGTTTTGAAAACTGCAAGAGAAAAGCAACATGTTATATAAAAGGAAGTTCCAATAAGATTAAGTCCTGAATTATCATCAGAAGCCACAGACACAAAAAGGCTGTTGGAGAAAGTATTTAAAGTGCTGAAAGAAACTTAAAATATGAACAACCAAGAATTTTATATCAGGCACAACTTTCTTCCAAGAAAGAAAGAATATTAAGATACTCCCAGAAAAACAAAAGCTGAAGGAGTTCATCACTAGACCTCATACAGGTAATTTAAATGACAGTATTACTACATTTTTGGGTACATATTTCCACTTTTTAAATTCCTTATGTGTTCTAAAATGCAAATGCATTCAAAGTAATAGTAAGTTTATGGTTTGGGGCAGGCAATGTATAAAGATATAATATGTAACAAGTAAAACATAAGGTGGGGAGACACAGGGATATAGGAACAGTATATGGGTGTGCTATTGAAGTTAACCTAGTATTAATTACATATAATTACTACAGATTTAGTATCTTAAATAAGCCCCATGGTAACCACAAAGAAAATAAATGAGAAAGATATACAAAAAGAAATGAGAAATGACTCAAAATGGTACAACACAAAAAAATCAGTAAATATAAAAA
This sequence comes from Tamandua tetradactyla, assembly GCF_023851605.1. NCBI lineage: Eukaryota > Metazoa > Chordata > Mammalia > Pilosa > Myrmecophagidae > Tamandua > Tamandua tetradactyla. Next base: position 45,524,425 of record NC_135341.1, on the reverse strand, counting down.
TACACATTCACAAAAAAATTCAGGGACAAAAAAAAAGTATAACACTCATAAAGACCAAATACTAAAATGGCAGAAGAAAATCCTGCATTATCATATGTTACTTTAAATGTAAATAGAGTAAACTGTCCAGCCAAAGGCTGAGATTGGCAGAATGGATAAAATAGCACGACCCTTTGATAGAGCTGAGTACTAACTCTGGCACTTGGCTGGTGAACACTGAAGACTAGGGGCTAACTCTGAAGATGGATTGTTTTCTCACTCTTTTTTTTTCCCCCTTTTGTTTTACTCTTTTTTAAAAACTACTCTTAAGTAGCTCTTTAGCGAAAGCCTCAGGCATTTTCAATTGCCAGTGCTGACCCCGGCAAGGGGATTTAAGATAGGTCTGAGAGACAAAGTAACAAGTCAAGTGAAGAAGATAATTTCCTAAAGGGTCTATCATCCCCAAGAAAAGGTGTCAGTGGAGCCCAGCTCAAGTGGGAGCCCTCCTTCAGAGAATTCAGACACCAGGGTCTGGGAATTGGAAATAACGTCAGCTTGCCATCCACCTCAGCCTCTGTTTCAACCACACCCATGGCAGGCTGAGAACTGAAGGCTCCATATCACTTTACGCTGGTAGGAAAATGCAGTCTGACAAGCACCACCTGCTGGGTAGGATAAGAAAAGCACAGAGTCTAGAGGCTCTATAGGAAAGTCAGATACCCTGCTGGGTCTCATCCTCAGGGAAACTTGGTATTTATTTCACCCTCCTGTGGAGACCTGGGTCTGCCTTTCTCTAGGAAAATCTCACTGGAATTTACCATATCTGGCGGAGACCTTCCTCAAAAAAAGGTTCCATACAGGCAGAGTAAGAACCAGAAAAAAGAGCTGAAAATTTCTTAACAGTTAAATGGAAGCTATGCTAGAAGTCTAGAATAAGATGAACTGAATGCCAAAAAAACACATAGAAAACAAAGCCAACCAACAAGAAAATCCTAGGTAGAATGAACTAATCAAGGAAATCAACTGCCTAGATGCCAGCAAAAATTACAAGTCATACTAGGAAAAACAAAGATATGGTCCAGTCAAAGGAAAAAAATAACACTTCAAATGAGAAACAGGAATTGAAACAACTAATTAATATTCAATCAAACATGTTAAATCAAGTAAAAAATCAAATCAATGAGGTGAGGGAAGAAATGGCAAAAGAGATGAAGGACATAAAGATTACATTGGGAGACCATAAAAAAAGAACACAAAAGCTTGAAAAAAATGGAAGATCTCCTGGAACTGAATGGCACAAGAGAGATGAAAAACACAATGAGGTAATGGTGGTTCAGTGGTAGAGTTCTTGCCTGCCATGCCAGAGACCCAGGTTCAATTCCTGGTGCCTCTCCATGGACAAAAACAAAACAACACACACAATGGAGATGTACAATAGCAGATCTGAAGAAGCAGAAGAAAGGATTAGTAAACTAGAGGAAAAGGCACCTGAAAACCTAAGCATAAAAGTACAGATAGGGAAAACAACAGAAAAATATGAAGTCTCAGGGAAGTAAATGACAACATGAAGTACATGCTATGGGTCAGAAGGAAAAGAAAAAAGAAATGGGTAGAAAAAATAATGGAGAAAATTATCACTGAAAATTTCCCTTCTCTTACGAAAGACATGAAATTACAGATCCAAGAAGCATAGCATACCCAAAATAAAATAGATTCACATAGACCTACTCTAAGACACTTACTTACTAATCAAATGGTTAAATGTCAAAGACAGAAAGAATTTTGAAAGCAGCCAAGAGAAAAGCAATCAATCACATACAAGGGAAGTTTGATAAGATTATATACAGATTTCTCAAAAGAAACCATGGAGGCAAGAAGGCAGTGGTATGATATATTTAAGATACTGAAAAAGAAAAACTGCCAATCAAGAATTCTATATCTACCAAAACAGTCCTTCAAAAATTGGGGAGAGTTTAAAATATTTTAAGACAAACAGTCACTAAGGAAATTTGTGATTAAGAATTGGGCTCTACAGGCAGAGAGGAAAAAGACAGGTGACAAACCACTAGAGAAGAGTATAGAAATGAAGACTATCAGTAAGGGTTAAAAAAAGAAAAATATAAGATATGACATATAAAATCTAAAAGATAAAATGGTAGAAGAAGGTATGGCCTTTACAATAATAAGATTAATGTTAATGGATTAAACTCTCCAATTAAAAAAAATAGACTGGCAGAGTGGATTAAAAAACAGGGTCCATCCATATGCTGTCTACAAGAGACTCACTTTAGAGCCAAGGACAAAAATAGATTGAAAATGAAACTTGGAAAAAGATATTTCACACAAACAACAACCAGAAAAGAATAGGAACAGCTCAAATAATATTTGACAAATTAGACTTTAAATGTAAAACAATTAAAAGAGACAAAGAAAGTTACTATGTATTAATAAAAGGAAAATTTCATCAAGACATTACAATCATAAAAATAAATGTACAAGTCAGAGGGTGCCAAAATATATGAGGAAAACTGACAACAGTGAAGAGAGAACTAAACACCTCTACAATAGTTGGAGATTCAATATACATTTTTATTAATGAACAGAACATTGAGAGAGAGGATCAATAATAAAACAGAGATTTTGAATGATACAGTAAATGAGCTAGACCTAGCAGACATTTAGAGAACATTACACTTAGCAACAGCAGGATACACATTTTTCTCAACTGCTCATGGAAATACCAGGACAGACCACATATTAGTTCACAAAGCAAGTTTTGATAAATTTTAAAAGACTGAAATTATACAAAATACTTTATCAAATCATAATGGAATGAAGATGGAAATCAATAACTTGTAGAAGGCCAGAAAAGCCACAGATATATGGAGGCTAAACAACACACTCTTAAGCAACCAGTGGGTCAAGGAAGAAATGAGAAAAGAAATTAGTAAATATCTCAAGGCCAAAGAAAATGAAAACTCAACATATCACAACTTTTGGGATGAGGCAAAGATGGTGCTGAGAGGGAAATCTATTGCCCTAAAGGCCTATAATTAAAAAGAAGAAAAAGCAAAAATCAAGAAATTAACTGTACACCTGGAGGAGCTAGGGAAAGAACAGCAAACAGAAGGAAAGAAATAATAAAGGTTACATCAGAAATAAATGAAACTGAGAACATGAAAACAATAATCAACAAAACCAGAAGCTGGTCCTTGAAGAAAACCAATAAAATTGAAGGACCCTTAGCTAGCCCTACAAAAAAAAGAGAGAGGATGCAACCAAATAAAATCAGAAATGGGGAGAGGACATAACTACTGACCCCACAAAAATAAAGATGATAATGAGAGGATCCTATGAGCAATTATATGTTAATAAACTAGCCAACATAGATGAAACAAACAACTTCCTAGAAAAGCATGAACAGCCAACACTGACTTCAGAAGAAACAGATGAACTCAACAAATGAATCACAATTAAAGAAACTGAATCATGAAGTCAAGAAGCTCCCCAAAAAACAAAACTGCAGAACCAGATAGCTTTACATGTTAATTCAACCAAGCATTCAAGAAAGAATTAGTACCAACCCCACTCAAACTCCTCAAGAAAACTGAAAAGGAGGGGTAAACACCTTACTCATTCTATGACACCAACATTACCCTAACACAAAAGACAGAGATATTACAAGAAAACAAAATTACAGACCAATCACTTTAATGATTTTTTAAATGCTCACAAATGGAATCCAGCAACACATTAAAAGAGCTATACACCATGAGCAAGTGGGATTTATTCCAGGGATGCAACACAAGAAAATCAATTAATGTAATACACCACATCAATGTATCAAAGTGGAGAAACCACATGCTCATCTCAATTGATGCTGAAAAGGCATTTGACAAAATTCAACATCCTTTCTTAATGAAAACACTTTAAAGTATAGGAATAGAAGAGAACTTTCTCAACATGATAAAGGGAATATATGAAAACCCAAAGCTAACATCAACCACCACCAACAACAACCCTGAAAGCTTTCCCTCTAAGATCAGGGAGAAGACAACGATGCTGTCACTATCATTATTCAACACTTACTAGAAGTTCTAACTAGGGCAATTAGAGAAAAAGAAATAAAAGGTAACCAAATTGGAAAAGAAGTAAAACTTTCATTATTAGCAGATGACAAGATACTATATGTTAAAAATCCCAAAAAATCTACAGCAAAGCTAAGTAGATCAAATAAAGTAGTAGAGCAAAGTGGCAGGGTACAAGATAAAAACCCCAAAGCAGTACTGTTTCTATACTCTAGTAATGAGCAATCTGAGGAGGAAATCAATTTTAAAATGCCATTTAGAATAGCAACCCAAATAATCAAATATTTACGAATAAATTTAATCAAGGCCACAAAAGATCTATATACAGAAAACTACAAGAAATTGCTAAATGGAATCAAAGATTACTTAAATAAAAAGAAGAATATACCATGTTCCTAAATCGGAAGACTAAATATCATTAAGATGTCGATTCTACACAAATGGATTTATAAAATGAAATACCAATTAAAATGCCAACAATTTACTTTGTAGAAATAGAAAAACCAATAAATAAATTTGTTTGCAAAGCAGGGTGTCCCAAATAGCGTAAAAAATAATGTGAGAAACAGGAATGAAGTGGGAGGTTTCAAACTACCTGACTTTAAAGCATATTACAAATCCACAGTGATAAATCAGCATGGTACTGGCATACAGCTAGATATACTGACGATTGGAATTGACTTGAGTTTTCAGAAATAGAACCCCTCACCTATGGAAAACTGATCTTTGATAAGGCACTCAAACTAACTCAACGGGGACAGAGCACCCTCTTCAATAAAAGTGTTTAGAGAACTGGTATCCATATCCAAAGGTATGAAAGAGGACCCATATCTCACACCTTATACAAAAATTAAGTCAAAATGGATCAAAGACCTAAATGTTAGTGCTAAGAACATAAAACTTTTAGAAGAAAATGTAGGTAAAAATATCTTATAGATATTATGATAGAAGGTGGTTTCCTAGACCTTATATCCAAAGCGCTAGTAATGAAAAAAAAAAGAGATAAATGGGATTTCCTCAAAATTAAACACTTTTGTGCATCAACGGACTTTATCAGGAAAGTAAAAAGGCAGCCTATGCAATGGAAGACATTATTTAGAAACCACATATCAGATAAGCATAATATCCAGAATATATAAAAAGACTGTACAACTCAACAACAACAAAAAACAACTCAAATAAAAATGTACAAAAAACATGGACAGATACTTTTCAGAAGAGGAAATACAAATGGCTAAAAGGCACATGAAAAGAAGCTCAACTTCACTGGCTATAGGGAAATGCAAGTCAAAACCATAATGAGATATCATCTCACGCCTACTAGAAAGGCCATTGTCAAAAAGCAGAAAACTACACTTATTCACTGTTGGTGGGAGCGTAGAATGGTGCAACCACTCATCAAAGGCAGTTTGGCAGTTCCTCAGGAAGCTAAATACAGAATTGCCATATTATCCAGCAATCCCATTACTAGGAGTATATTCAGAGAAACTGAAGGCAAGGACACAAAAGAATATTTGCATATCAATGTTTACAGCAGCAATATTCATAATTGCGAAGAGTGGGAAACAGCCCAAATGTCCATCAACAGACAAATGGCTATGCAAACTGTGGAGCATACAAACAACAAAATATTACACAGCTTAAGAAAGAATTAAAGTCATGAAGCATATAACAATGTGGATGAACCTTGAGGACATTATGCTAAGTGAAATCAGCCAGAAACAAAAGGACAAATACTGTATGGTCTCACCAATATGAACCAATATTAATGAGTAAACTTTGATAGTTAAAGTTGAAAACACAGGTTATCAGGAGACAGAGGGTAAAGATTGGGCATTTGATGCTGAAGGAATACAGAATGTTCAACAGGACTGATTGTAAAGATCCAGAAATAGCACAATATTATCTGATAGCAACACAAGATTATAAGTACACCGAATAAACTGAGTGTGAGTATGTTGAGGGAGGAGGGCTGGGGGGATGTATGACACCAGAAGGAAAGACAGAGGATAAAGACTGGAACAGTATAACTTAGTGATGCCTAGACTGAACAATAAAGTGATTAAATGTACAAATACAAGAATGTTTTTGCATGAGGGAGAAGAAATGTATGTCAACATTGCAACATGCTGAAAATGGGATGGTATATGGGAAAAATACAATCAATGCAATCTAGGGTCTATAGTTAACAGTAACATTCTAACATTCCATTGATTATAACAAAAGCAATAGACCAAAGCCAAATGTCAGCCAACAGGGGTGTGGGATTCTTTGCAGAAGAAATGGAAATATCCTCATGTAGATTATGGTAGTGAAGGAACAACATGTGATTATACTAGGAACCACTGATTTTTCACTTAGATCGGACTGTATGATGTGTGAATGAAATTGCTTAAAAATAAACGGAGATACACAAGCACTGGAGAAATGTGGAGAGAGAAAGTGATGTAACTAGTCACTGTTGGTAGGGAAGTACAGTAGTGCAGCCACTCTGGAGAGCAGTGTGATGGATCCACAGGAGGCTAGGGGTGGGATTGCCATATGATCCTGCAGCCCTGCAGTTAGGTCTACACCTGGAGGAAATAAAAGTGGTGACAAGAATGGACATTTCCACACTTGTGTTTATGGTATCAGCGTTCCTAATTTGCAATGGATGGAGGCAGCCTGAGGTTATATTGACTGAGCAATGAAGGGGGAACGCTGGTGTTTATATACAATAGACTACTGAGCAGTTTTGAGAAGTAATGAAGTTGTGAGACATGCAACTAGGGAATGAACCTTGAGGACAGTATGTTAAATGATTAAGCCAGGAATAAAAAGGCAAATATTATAATGCCTCACTAATATGAACTAGCTACAGTGTGCAAACTCTGAGAACTAAATTTGAGAGCATAGGTTATCACGTGATGCTCTATTGCAAAGGTTCCTACACTGTAAGTTCTAACAGCAGTCACACCTATTCAGAGTTGTAATTGTTATTTCTAAATTCTGAGGTGCTGAGTTCTTTGTATATAACCTGGTCATTCCCTGGAACTCCGAGTATTTGTGTGACACCTGAGACTCAGAGCTAGAGTTCTGCAGCTACAGCATTACCCCATACAGCAACTGTTAAAAACACTGAAAAAGGGATAAGACTTCAATAAGAGATATAAATGAAGCTGATCTTGGTAGGAATAAAGTAAATAAAACAAAAGGGTAAAGGATAATATTGACTGTTATTTAAAACTTCAACTTCTGCATGAGACCAAAGAAAAAGATATTTAGTGCAAGATGTGTATTTTCTGTAGCACACCTAATTCAACTTGTATGGTCAGCTTATTCAAACACCATAATTACATGGAACCTTGAATAGGGAGTGAAATCTTGTTGGTTTGTAAAGGTTGGTGTGATGCCCCAATACATCCCAAAGGAATCTTGGCAGAAGATAAAAAAGAACTTGCAAAGTCTTCTTGAGGGACTGAGGAAAAAGGTAGAAATGTAAACTTCCCCATGGGGAAGACCTGATATTCTTATAAGCTTTGGGGACTGCCAAGTTAATGGAAAAGCCCCTCAATCTTGGGGCCTGCCCTTAGGAAACTTATTCCTGCAGAGGAGAAGCCAGACTACTTATGATTATGTCTGAGTCACCCTCAGAGATCCTCTTTTACTGCTCAGATGTGGCCAACTCCACAGGTGAATTCACTGCCCTCTCTACTAGTGGGACTTGACTCCCAGGTGTGTAAATCTCCCTGATAACGTGGAATACAACTCTCAGGTACATGCTTGAGTATGACCCTGGCAGTGTGGGAGTGAGAAAGCCTTCTGGACTAAAAAGGGGAAGAGAAATGAAAAGAAACAAAGTTTCAGTGGCTGAGATTCCAAATTGTCAAGAGGTTTCTGGAGAGTATTCTTACGTTGTATATAGATATCCCTTTTCAGTTTTTGGTGTATTGGAGTGGCTAGAAGGAAATACCTGAAACTGATGAACCATAATCCAAAAGACTTGATTCTTGATGATGACTGAAAACTATAAAGCTTTTAAGGTTTATTTGTGTGATTGTGAAAACCCGTGACTGAACTTCCTTTATCCAGGATTTGGACATATGAGTAAGAAAGAAAAAGACAAAAAATGAACAATAAGGGGGTAAGGGGAGTATGGGATATTTGGGGCATTCTTTTACTTTTATTTTTTTGGAGTAATGAAAAAGTTCAAAAATCGATTGTGATGATGAATGCATAGTTATATGATGACTGTGAAGCAATGATTGAACATTTTGGATGAGTATATTGGAAGTGAATATATAATATATCTCAATGTTAAAAAGCCATTACAAGGAGGCAGTACGATGGTGGCTCAGTTGCAGAACTCTTACCTGCCATGCTGGAGACCTGGGCTTGATTCCCGGTGCCTGCCCATGCCAAAAAAAAACCACAAAAAAACAACAAAGCCATCACAAGGGATAAAGAAGGACACAATATTTTGATAAAGGGATGAATTCAACAGGAAAACATAACAAAAATATATATGCACCTAATGGCAGAGCCTAAAATTCTATGAAATATTGACAGATTTCAAGTGGGAAATGATGGATAGAACATCTAGATAGTAGATCAATAAGGAAATACAAGATTTAATGATACTATAAAACTTTTAAATCTAACAGACATTCATAGAATGCTTCATCCAATAACAGGAAAATACATTCATCTCTAGAGCACATTAATCATTCCCCAGGATAGACCACATGTTGGACCATAAAGGTGGAGTATGGGATAAATAAATTAAAAAAATATTTAAATCATACAGTATATCTCCTCTGACCATAGAGGAATCAGGCTAGAAATTAATAACAGGGAGAAATGGAAAAATCACAAATACGTGAAATTAAACAACATACGCTTAAACAACCAATGGGTCAAACAGGAAACCAGAATCAAAATTAAGAAATATCTTGAGGAAAATGAAGACATACCAGAATTTATAGGATGCAGTAAATACAGTGGTGAGAGGGAAATTTATACTTCTAAATGCTTATATTAAAAAAGAAGAAAGGTCTCAGACCAAAGGCCTAACCTCACAACTAGAAGATTTAGGAGAAAAATAAACCAAAAGTAAGCAGAAGGAAGGAAATATCAACAATTAGAGCAAAGATAAAGGAAACAAAATAAAAAACAATGGAGAGAAACAACAAAGCCAAAAGTTGGTTCTTCAGAAAGAGCAATAAAATTGACAAACCTTTAGTTAGACTGACAAAGAAAAAAAACAAAAGAGAATGCAAATACATAAAATCAGAAATGAAAAAGAGTACAAATACTTCCAACCTCAGAGAAATCCCTTAGATTAAAAAAGATACTATGAAAACATGGCACCAACAATTCAATAACCTAGAAGAAAGGGGAAATTCCTAGAAACACAAATTAAGCACACTGATTCAAGAAGAAAAGGAATGAGAAAAGAAATTGAATGAGTTATCAAAAACCTACCAAGGGAAAAAAAAAAAAAAAAAAAAAAACCTACCAAGGGGCGGGCCACAGTGGCTCAGCAGGCAAGAATGTTTGCCTGCCATGCCAGAGGACCCAGGTTCAATTTCTGGTGCCTGCCCATGTAAGAAAAAAAAAAAAAAACTACCAAGAACTACTCTCTTCAAGAACATCAACCAGTTTCATTCCTCTACCCTATAATGTCAACACCCCTTCTCAGCATGAAGTTAGAATGCCTAGATATTCCTGAAGATTGAGAGAATGATCAAATGAGAAGGAGGAGGTATAACTGAAAAGTTAGGATTTAACAAATGATTATGACTACTCACTCATTACATAGATAATTCTTTTTAGTATCTAGTGTAATAGAATAGCCAGAAGAAAATATCTGAAATTGTTTAACTGTAATCCAGTAACCCTGATCTTTGCTAAGGACAGTGTAACCATATAGCTTTTATCCTGTGACCACGTGAGTGTGAAAACCTGCGACTGATATCCCCTTTATTCACCGTATGGGTAGAAGACATTTAAAATAAAGATATCAATGAAAATAATGATAATAATAATAATAACAACAACAACAAAATAGGTTGGAAATATGGAGGAAAAAAAACCCTTAAGTAAACTAGGAACAATAGGTAATAGTACTATTTAATAATCTTTCATCAATTGTAATAAATGTAAATTTTTTTAAGTAGTAGAATTGAAAAAAAAAAGTGTTATCAATTGTAAAAAATTTTCCACACCAGTGCAAGCGTTGGCAGTCGGTAGTAGGTGGGAATCCTGTATTTTATGTATAATTGTACTGTAAATCACAACTGCGCTAATAAAAAATATTTAATTAAAAAAAAACTAATCAAGAAAGAAAAATCCAGGAACAGATGGCTTCACTGGTGAATTTTACCAAACATTTCTAGAAGAATTAACACCAATCTGGCTCAAACTCTTACAAAAAATTGAAAAGGGGCAAACACTTCCAAAGTCATTTGATGAGAGGACAACATTCTAATACCAAACCCAGCCAAGAGGAGAAACCAATGCTGAGGCCAAGGCTTCAGCTTGGTCCCACTTAGTCCCACATAGTAGCAAGTTGCTTTACGGAGGGAGCAGCAACCTATCCTCTCTGGAATAGACACATAATCTAGATAAAAACTTGCTTTCCATACCAATAAGCTTCTTCCAACACTATCACCCACAGACTTGGGAAATGTCTTATTTACCATCAGGGTAGTCAACTAACACTGCTTCGTCTCAAGGAATTTACCAATAGTCAAAGAAGTTCAGTCATGATTTTACCATATACCTCATCATCCAGAAGCACCTGGCTTGCTAGAAAGGAGGAATGGGCTACTGAAAATTCAGTCCTGATGCCAGTTGTGAAGCAACATGCTGAAAAAACTAGGTTCTATCTCACAACATACACTTTTTTTGAATCAGCAACCAATATATATGCTATTGTCTCTCTCATAATTAAAATATACAGGTCTAGACTTTTGGGAAGATGGCTGAATAAGGTAGACTGACTTTAGCCCTACTCCAAAGAAAAGTTAGAAAAGGGATGGGAGGGCGACATAGACAACGATATACAAGAGGGCAACTGAGGCCACATGAGTGCATGGATGGGGAGACCGGGACTAGGAAGTAAGCCAAGCCGTGTTCCTTGAATGCGCTACCTTCACCAGTGCAGCTCCATGACCCGAGACTCACCCCACACCCCAAGCACCTGAACCCCGTCACCTGCCCCCACTCCCTGCACTCCAAGCGCCCATGCCCCACACCTCCACCATGATCCCAAGTGTAGCCCAACCCACCTTTCAGGCCCCCCTCCAGAGCACTACCTCCCCCTCCCTGCTCCCTGTAAGCTGTCACCAGCACATACAGGCTGTGGGCACTAACCTCCATACCCAGGCTACATCCACGCCCCACCTATAGTATCACACAGCCTCACCACCCCCGACCCCGAGCTCTGTGCATCAGTTTATGGCATTCCTAGACCTGCGCATGCACTTAGACCCCAGTCACACCCCTCCGTTCTGGGAACATCAGTTTACAGCAATTCTATGCCCGCGAATGCTCACAGCCCTTAGTCATGCTTCCCAGTTCTGAGAAAGCACTAACATGCACAGCCAGGTCACATCCGCCCCCACCCCATAAAGGCATAACACTGACCTGCTGCCACTGCTCTGTGCATGCACACAAAGGGCCCTGTGCCCTAGAGCAGCGCATGCCAGGGTTACACCTGAGACCTGTGTACCCACACAACTACATCCTCCATGGCCAATGGGTGCCCACATTCACAAGCACCAATGTAATATCCCCAACCTGCACCCATACCTGCGCTGCAACCCATCACTGCACTGTTGTGCCCCACCTGGTACCCTGCATCCTGCTACACACTCACCAGGCAAAATACAAGGTTTTAGACTACTGAAGGAAATCAACTCCCAAAGTAAATCAATCAAGATATTTGCATGTGATGAAAACAACAGAAGATCACTCTTCTATAGTTTGCTACATGCCAGAATGCAATATACCAGGAACAAAATGGCTTTTTAAAAAGGGGATTTAATAATTTGTTAGTTTACAGTTCTAAGGCTGAGAAAATGTCCCAATTAAAGCAAGTCTATAGAAATGTCCTATCTAAGGCATCCAGGGACAGATACCTTGGTTCAAGACATCGATGAAGTTCAGGCTTTCTTCTCTCAAGTGAGAAGACACATGGTGAACAGGGTCAGGGTTTCTCTCTCATCTAGAAAGGCATGTGAAGAACACAGCATCATCTGCTAGCTTTCTCTCCTGGCTTCCCTTCACGTAGCTCCCCGAGAGGCATTTGCCTTCTTCATTTCCAAAAGTCGCTGGCTGATGGACTTTCTGCTTCTTGTGGCTATGTCATTCTGCTCTCTCCAAATCTCTCACTTTCTCCAAAATGCTTTCTCTTTTATAGGATTCCAGTAAACTAATCAAGACCCACCCAAATGGATGGAGACACACCTCCACCTAATCCAGCCTAACAAAAACTGTTGATTAAATCACATCTCCAGGGAGATGATCTAATTACAGTTTCAAGCATACAATACAAAATAGGGATTAGAAGAAACAGCTGCCTTTACAAAATGAGATAAGGATTAAAACATGGCTTTTCTAGGGTACATACATCATTTCAAACCAGCACAATCACTAAGCATATCACAATGCAGACAGATATAGCCCAGCCTAATGACCAAAATAAACACCAGAGGAGACACAGATGTTGAACAACTAATCAAAGATATTCGTATAACTCTACTTAATAAAATAAGTGGGATGGCTAATGACATAAAGGAGATCAAGAAGATAGTAGAAGAGCATAAAGAGGAATTTGAAAGAACATAAAAATAGCAGATATCACAGAGATTAAAGACTCTGTTACCAAATAAAAAACATACTAGAAGCATATAACAGCAGATCTGAAGAGACAGAAGAAAGAATAAGTGATATAGAGGACAGGATAACTGATTTTGAAGACTCAAAACAGCAAATAGCAAAAAAGATGGAAAAATTTGAACCGGATCTCAGGGAAATGATAGACAAAACAAAGCGCACAAATGTAAGAATCATAGGTGTCCCAGAAGGAGAAGAAAGGAGTAAAGGGCTAGGAAGAGTAGTTGAGGACATAATGGGGGAAAAATTCCCAACCCTCAAAAAGGACATAAGTACGCAAGTCAAAGAAGCCCAACAAACTCCAAACAGAATAAATCCAAATAGGCCTACCCCAAGACACATATCTAATGAGTCTGTCAAATGTTGAAGAGAAGCAGAAAATTCTGAAAGCAGCAAGAGAAAAACAATCTACTACATACAAAGGTAATCACAAAAGACTGAGTTTATATTTAAGATATTAAAATATACCTTAAAATATATTTAAGATCCTGAGAGAGAAAGACTTCCAGCCAAGAATCCTGTACCCAGCCAAACTTTCCTTCAAAACTAAGGGAGAGATTAAAATTTTCACAGACAAACAAATCCTGACAGAACCTAGCAACAAGAGACCAGCCCTATAAGAAATACTAAAGGGATTTCTGCCAGTTGAAAAAAAAAGGCAGCATAGGGAGGTCTGGAGAAGGACACAGAATTGAAGAGTACCAATAAGGGTCATTTAAAGGATAAGAAGGAAAGAGGGAAAAGAATATACAGATCTGACAAACAAAATAAAAAAGATAAGATGGTAGATTCGAGAAATGCCTTTACAGTAAGAATTTTGAATGTTAATGGACTAAACTTACCAATTAAAACATACAGATTGGCAGAATGAATTAAGAAATATAATCCAGCTGTATGCTGCTTCCTTGTGTCATCTCAGACACAAGGATAAAAAATAGATTGAAAGTGAAAGGATGGAAAAAGATTTTCCATGCAAGTTATAACCAAAAGAAAGCAGGAGTAGCTATACTAATATCGGACAAGATAGACTTTAAATGTAAAGACATCATAAGAGACAAAGGACACTATATATTAATTAAAGGGACAATTCGCCAAGAAGATATGACAACGATAAATGTTTATGCTCTCAATCAAGGAGCTCCAAAGTTCATGAGACAGACATTGGCAAAACTGAAGGGAGCGATAGATATTTCAACAATAACAGTCGGAGAATTCAATATACCACTCTGCTCTATAGATAGAACAAGCAGACAGAAGATCAACAAGGAAACAGAGAAGTTAAACAATTTGGTAAAAGTATTAGACCTAACAGATACATATAGGTCACTGCATGTCAAAACACAAGGACATACATTCTTCTCTAGTGCTTATGGAACATTCTCCATATGATATGATATGATCTATCATATGCTGGGGTACAAAACAGGTCTTTATAAATTGAAAAAAAACAAATTATTCAAAGCACCTTCTCTGATCACAGTGGAATGAATCTGGATCTCAATAACCACCAAAGAACGAGAATATTCAATGGAGATTAAATAATCTTAAACAAGCAGTGGGTCAAAGAAGAAATTGCTAGAGAAATCACAGCTGTCTGGAAACTAATGAAAATGAGAATACATCATATCAGAACTTATGGGATGCAGCAAAGGCTGTGCTGAGAGGAAAATTTATCACCCTAAATGCTTATATTAAAAAATTAGAAAGAAAATTTTAAAATAAAAAAAAAGCAAGGAAGATCAAAAATCAAGGACTTAATTGCTCAACTGGAGGAATCTGAGAAAAACTAGCAAGCTAACCCCAAAGCAAACAGAAGAGAAATAACAAAGATTAAAGCAGAGTTAAATGAATGGGAGAGTAAAAGAACAACAGAAAGAATCAATAAAACCAAAAGCTGGTTTTTTGAGAAAAATCAATAAAACTGATGGGCCACTACCAAAACTGACAAAGATAAAAAAAGAGGATGCAAATAAACAAAATTAGAAATGAGACAAGGTGCTTTACCATATACCCTGAAGAAATAAAAGAAATCATAAGAGGATACTATGAACAACTATACGCCAACAAACTAGACAACTTAGATGAAATGGACAAATTCCTGGAGGCACACAAACAATCTACATTGTCTCAGGTAGAAATAGAAGATCTCAACAAACCAATCACAAGTACAGAGATTCAATCTGTCATCAAAAATCTTCCTACAGAAAATACCCAGGTCTATGAGCCAAGGGTGGAAGTGGGAGTGACCTCCTCTGACTATTATACCCAGTAATCTACTCACAGGCTGTTTGCGTCCAGCCTCCAGAATTTTGAGCTGTGCTAGTTTGGTCCCAAGGGAGGAGGGCTTCTACCAGAGGACACCGCAACCATTCCATTGTACTGGAAATATAACTGTCACCTAGTTATCTGGGGTAATGAAGAAAGTTACTCTACTGCCTAGAATAAATAATCTTGATTACCATGGGAAAAACTGAGTTGCTGCTAAACAGCAAAGGCAGACGGAGCTAGAACTCAGAATTTCTTGAGGAACTTCTAGATACTTCCATATCTAATAGCTAAAGTTAATCAAACTTCATCAAGCAAGAAAAGTAAAGTTCACTGAGGATTCAAATCGCTCAAGTACATTACACAGCTAATATGGTACAAACCTTTGATTTGAATTTATTTATAACAGCGGAATCAAAGAATTAGAGATTCCTGATATGCATTATATAGAGGGCTTTGTTGTACTGTGAAAAAAGTTGTTCCTCTATCTGCACCATGGATATAAAATAGTAGTAGATCTTTGTTAAGTAATCTTTGTTAATTTGACAATATGATGGGTGGAAATAGTATCTGTTTATTGTTTTAATTTGCATTTGTTTGAATATGGAAATTAAATGCTTATTTGGCTGAATCTCAGTTCATATCTTTAAAAATCTCATCACAGAACAAAGATCAACTCTCTATTAAAAATGATACAAAAAATTCCAGATTTTGTCAGCACGTAAATTCTATTTATGATTTTACAGGAATAAAAGATTTAATTTATATATACTAAGCAATCAGTATTTCATTTACAGTTTCTTTCATTGCTTCTTCTGCTCAGAAAGGCTTTCCTGGCCTATATTTAAACATATTTTGTCCCAGCTGCTTATGGTCTCTTTTTGGTGTATAATTCTTAAATCCATCTGGAATAAACTTTTATATAGTAAGAACTGATAAAATCATTTTTCCCCACACAGTAAACCAATTTATCCAGAGTAAATATTTCTTAAAATCATTCTTTGTAGAGCCAAGGAGATTTTTTTTATTTCACTAATTACCACATTGACAACAATGCTATTAGGGAAAAAATATCTAGAAAAACTTAATCCATCAATAGGCACTGACATTTTAGGCTCACAGCAAACCTATAGAATGAACTTCAAGAACATTGATGATTTAAAAGCATGACCATATTCAAAGATACATAAAGCCCTATTTTAACAACTGTCACAATCAATATGAATATGAAGCCATCTGGAGAAAGAGATGGCCACTTGAGGGTTACAGTATCAATTTTATCTAATCCTGACAGTTCAATTTCATTGCCTGTTTCATCCTAAATAGATTTAAAGGCTGACATCACAGAACTGTGTTGAAATCTAATCCACAAAAGGCCAGTGGTGATGACGGTAAGCAGGAAAAGATATCTACGCAAAGGTTGTTGTGGCTCTCGACGTTAGGAATCAGTTCTCAGGTAGATAGATAGCACCCTGGTTTGCGCAAAACCCCAGGAGACAGAGGACTTTCAAGGGACTGGTAAGGAAGGGAAAGCACTTTTCCGTATAAACTCCTCATAGGGGATTTTAATTTCTCCCCAACCAGAAGGTCACCTCTCTTCTGCATAACTCTGTACTTCATATAATATATTAGGGACAGTTTATCACAAATGTACTACCTAGACTGCAAAGCACAAAGAAATAAATGCCACCATTTTCCATAGTTTATACCGGCTGCCTCTTTGTTACTGAGAATAGTTTACAATGCTAAGTTTAATCTATAAATTCTAAGAAAATTTGAGTTGACAGCCTTAAGGAACTCTTCAATCCTTAAAAAACTAGGGTAATGCCATCAACACGGTGATAAAACACATCACCTGGAAAACTCTCCCCTCAGAATCAACCAATAAAAGGAAAACCACATTTACTTGGAACTCTGGAGAAAGACAGAGACTGGAAAAGGACTCCATAATAATGAGTCAAAGAAAAATAGAAAAGTAATCTCCAAAATGAGGCATAAGATTTCCATCGATCCCTCCTCTTCACTCAGTCCCGCACTGCTTGGAAGGTACACAGAGGCAACACAGCCAGAGTCCCTCCTACAGAGGATGCAGATAATAGAGCCACTCAGAAAAGTGATATAGAACCTCACATATACTCAGGCAGGGATCCGAGACCAAGGGCAGAAAACAAGGCACCAAGGAGTGCCACATACAAAAGGGCCACAGCACTTTCAGGATCTGCTAAGTATTCCACAATGAGTACATAGCTAGATCTAGAAACAGACTTTAAATCAGACTTTCGGGGATCATCTGAGCTTCAGTGCAGCAGGAAGCATGGACCAGACCGTTGACGAGATGTTCTTCAGAAAGCATCAAAGTGAACAGAACTTAGGATGCATCTAGCATAGCATCTCCTTTTAGAGGAAGGAACTGAAACCCAGAAAGAGGGAGGGATCTTCCCACACCAGGACCAGACCACAGGCCTCCTGACTCCTCCTGCCGTGCTCCTTCCTTTACTCCACTAGGCTGCTCCTTCGGAGCTTCAGCTCCTCATTCCACAGTCTTCACAACAAAGAAAAACACAACCAAACCACTGGTGTAAGAATGCCTCCCAAAGGCACAACCGAGAACCAAACTTAACATCCTTCCCTGGGTTGTACTCAGATGTGGGCAATCTAGGCATCGTCCACACTGCTTGAGTTCCAGAGGTTTCTAAGCTAAAATCACAGTAAAATATTAAACCCATGAAAATCTAGAAAAAAAAATTTGAGATCCAGATACATAAGAGGCCAAAAAACACCCTATAAAAGGCAATTATATATATTTCAAAGTGGTTTAAAGGGGAAATTTTAGGTTGTATATATGCTTCTAGAACAGAAAGTTTTAAAAAATGAAAACACTGGATTGTACAACCCTGTGAACCTTAATGTAAATTATGGACTAGAGTTAATAGTATAGCTATAATATGTTTCAACAACTGTAACAAGGGAACCACACTAATCAATGCTTTATTAGTAGGGAATGTTTCATATGTGGGGGGGTGGCATATGGGAAATATGTATAAACATGATTTTTCTGTAAATATACAATTTCTGTAATTAAAAAAAGTTTTTAAAAACACTACTAATAAAAGCGGAAGCAAATTTAAGTTATTAATGAAACCATCGGAAAATATCATACCTTGCTTGGCAACTGAGCAGCAACATCTCACGGTTATGAATCAAAATATATAAAAGAACCAGGAAGGCTTTTGCTCTAATGGAAGTGGAAGGGCTGTCGAATAAACGGATAATTGTGGAGACAAAATCCTGTAGAAGAGATAAAAAATTTTTGAGACCATGTTAAATAAATGGGTAGTCTCAACTATCAGAGTGAATAGTCTGTAATAATCAAATAAAGATAGGATATCAAATAATATCCACTACATACAATATGAAACCATTTATACGACATTCTGGAAAAGGAACACTGTAGGGGCAGAGAAGAGAACAGCAGCTGCCAGGGCCTGGGGTGGGAGCGGGTTTGACAACAAAAGGCACTCTGCTTTGTTCTATGTTTGTGCTTTCACACACAAAGTCTACATATATGCTAAACCTCACAGAACTGCAGGTAAAAATACATGAATTATATATAAATTTTTGAAGTAATAAAAATTATTTTAAAATATGCATATCAGAGAAGTTCAAACAAAAAAGAAAATAGGGAGTGTGTTCCTGATATCCACAAAGTAGAACTTAGACCAAAAAGAACACTTTAAATGGTGCTAAAGGCCACCATTCACAATTAAGGGAGAAAAAAAGCTGGAAAAAGAACAGTCAATCAAACTGAAGCAACAGGAACAAAATTTGAAGGACACAAGAAGAAACTAATAAGTTAGAAAATAGAAAAACAATAAGTAAATCAAAACACTGACTTTAAAATGTATCAACAAAATAGATAAATCATTGCCCAAATTAATCAAGAAGAAAAAGCCAAAAATAAAAAAATAAAAAGAATCAAAAAGAGTGAACTTACTATTGACTGGCTGCAAAACAGTCATCTGTATAATGTGGAGCAGTAGTTAATATTTTATTGCTGCATAATATTCTACTATGTAAATATATAACAATATATGTATCTATCCTACTGTCAAACAATTGGATGGTTTGGAGTTTGGGACTACTGTAAGTATAACTGCTATGGATATTTTTGTACATCTTCATGAATATATGTATTCACTTCTCTTGGGATATACCTAGCAAAATTGCTAGGTCAAAAAGTAGACAATTCTTCAGCTTTCAAAGATACTCTCTAGGAGTTTTCAAAAATGACTATACAAATTTACATTCTACCATTTATGAGAGTTGCAGATGCATTTAGAGCAAATATTAAATACCATAAATGATGGTAATTAAAAAAATTCTTTCTAGAAATTCTAGTAGTACTCCCTCTAAAGATATCTAAAGTTTTATGAATAGTATAAGCCATCCCTTATTCTAACTTATGAGGGACTACAGATTCATGCCAATGAAAGAAAAACCTATTTAAATCTCCCTGACAAGGAACATGACATAAAATTTTGGTGTAAGTAGTAAGAAACTTCAAAAATGAAAAAGTAAGTAAGTTAAAGATAAACTTAAAAATTCTATTTAAGTACTCTTAAAAGTTATCTTATATATAATAAAATATATCCTCTTAGATTTTATGTTAAAAATGAACCTTATTAAGCATCCACAGATTAAGCATTTATAAATTCAAATTCAAATCCAAAACATATTACTAAAAATATAACTGGTGCATTCTCTTTCATCTTTGAATGCAAGTAAAGTGGTCAGCAAAAAAATAATGAAAACTCTACAGTTTTCAGCTATAGTACATAATAAAAACAACAACAACAACAAAAATCCCCTTCACAGAAAGCAACAAAAAACAAACCATGAAGGGAAAATAAGGTAGAATAGAAATGTATGACCTATAGAAAGAAAACCACAGATTTTTATTGAATAGTAAAAGAATATTTAAAAAGAAGTGCTAGTATAACATAATGACAAAGATCTTGGGACCTAGAGTCAGGAAAACCTAGTACAAATGCCACATTTCTTGACAAGATTATTTAATTTCTCTGTGATTGTTTCCTCAACTAGGAAATAAGATGGAGATAGTTATGCCTGCACATCTCATACATTTTATATGACTGAGGGCTTCTGTTCAAATAAATATTGAAAACTATCATAAAACTGTAATAATTACATTTTTAAATAATGTTATTAAAAACAAAATTAAAAAAAGAAAACAAATACAAATGTATATAAAGATGATTTTAGTAAATAAGGAAAGCAAGGGTGTCAAGTCCACACAATGGGGAAAGAACACTCTCTTCAGTAAGTAGTGGTGGGAAAACTGGCTATCCAGTTGCAAATAATGCAAGAGGACCCCCATCTCACACCACACATAAAAATTAACTCAGAATGACTCAAACACTTATATATAATAGTTAAAATTATAAAACTATTAGGAGATAAGGAAATAAATTCAGGGCACTGTATTAGGCAATGGATGGTTAGATATGGAACCAAGCAACAAAGAAAAATAATTGAGTTTCATCAAAGTTAAATATTTCTGTGCAAAGATATTATCAAGAAAGTGAGAAGACAACCTACAGAATGGGAGAAAATAATTACTAACCATATATCTGATATGGGTTTATTATCTAGAAGATATAAAGAACTACAACTCAACCAGAAAAAGACAACTCAATTGAAAAATGGGCAAAGGGCTTGATAGATATTGCTCCAAAGAAGATACACCCATGTCTAGTAAGCACGTGAAAAGACATGCAACATCATTAGCCATTAAGGAAATGCAAATCAAAACCACAACAAGGAGCACTTCACAATGACTAGGAGGGATATTATTTCTTTAAAAAAAAAAAACATAAAATAAGTGTTGACAAAGATGTGGAGAAATAAGAAATCTTGTTTTTTGCTGGGGTTAAGGTAAAATGTTGCCGATGCTGTGGAAAATAGTTTGATGGCTCCTCAAAAAGTTAACCACAGAAAAGTTAATCACCGAATGACCTAGCAATCTCACATCTAAGAATATATGTTTAAAAACTGAAAGCAGAGACCTGAACAGATAATGTGTACACCAATGTCCATAGCAGCATTATTCACATTAGCCAAAATGTAGAAACAATCCAAGTGTCCATGAGCAAATAAATGGATAAACAAAATGCTGAATATACACACACTGGACTATTATTCAACCATGAAAAGGGATGAAATTCTAAAGTAATACGCATAGACCTTGAAGACACCATGTTGAGTGAAAGAAGGACAGATATAATATTATTCCACCTATGAAATATCTAGAATAGGCAAATTCATAGAGACAAAAAAGTAGAGTAGAGGTTAATCTGGATATGTGAAGGGGGCAGAATGGAGAATTACCACTTAATGGTACAGAGTTTCTATATGGGGTGATGAAAAGTTTTAGGAATGCAAGGTGGTGATGGTAGGACAACACTGTAAAAATAATGAATGGTAATAAATTTTACAAATAAAATGGTTAAAATTGCAATTTTATGTTTTACCTATTTTACCCATTTATATAGGTTATACCTATTTTAAAAATCACTTGCAAAGAAAGGCAAAGGACAGACTATTTGTTAAATGATATCCATACTGTCTTCTCATACTAAAAAGACTCTGAATTAATTTCAAAATTAAATGGGGGAGAGTGACATCGTCAACATGGAAACATAAGACATCCCCTGGTAAACTTTCTCCTCAGAATCAACTAATAAAGGGACAAATTCCACTTGGTTAGAACTCTAGAGGCTGAGAGAAACTGGAGGATTCCACAAAAGCTGAGCTGAATAAAAAGGAAGAAAATATTTAAAATAAAGTAGGAGATTTCCATCTCAGGCCCAACAGTCCGGACGCTTCCACTTCACTTGATCCCAGGCAACTTAGAAGTCACACAAAGGGAACACAGCCTACATCCCTCATGCCACAGATGCAGACTACACAGCAACACAGAGCAGCAATTTGGAACCCTACATATATTCAATCACTGGGATCTAAGTCCTCAGAGAACCAATAAGGAACAGAAAGGGCTGACAAGTGTTGCCTACAAAAGTACCCTGAGAGAGACACAACAGAAGAATTGTTGGCAAGAGATTCATATACACAATCCAATCTCTGCTGGAACAGGTAAATGCAAAACAGACATTTCTGGATTAGCCCCATTTGGTTCCCAGGAAAGGATACCCTAATGAGAAAGATACCAGAAATAGAAAGGCAACATGAGAAAAGGGGGGGCAGGGGTGTTGTGAACTGCTAAAAGACAGGACAGTTTCCAGAACTGAAAAGTGTAAGGGAAAGGGGGCACTGAGTGAGGGAGAGAAATTCATCAAAGGAAATGGGAAGAAAATTTTGCACATACACGAACAGAACACATAAAGGTTCCCAGGTAAGGAGCAGGAGAAAGGAAGTTTTCTCAGAGAGCTGAAACAATTGCACAAAAAGTATCTTAAAAAATATACTGCATATCCACAGCAAGAAACAGATAAAGAGATGAGAAAATCTGAACAGTTAAATACAGGCTGCTCTAAAGGTCCACAATAAGCTTAACAAAGCATCAAACAAGAGCACTAACAGAAAACCAATCAACAATAAAACACTAGACAAGAGGGAGAAACTGAACTGTAGAGTTAACAAATTAAAATAATTTCATGCCCAGACATCAGCAAAAAATTACAAGCCATACTAAGAAATAAGAAAACAGGGTTCAGTCAAGAGAACAAGTTAAAACTTCAAAGGAGACACAGAATTTGGAACAACTAACAAGAAGGTCAAACATATTTCCTAAATTACTTCAAGGAGATGTAGGAAAATATGGATATAGAGGTAAAGGTTTAAGAAAGACAACAAGATCATAAAGAAGAATTTACAAACTTAAAAAGAAATCTAACAGAAATTATGGGGATGAAAGGCACAATAATGGAAATTAAAAATACACTAGAAAGCAGCAAGAGAAAAGCAATTCGTCACATAAAAGGATCCTCAATAAGATGAAGTGCCAATTTCTCAGCACAAACCATACAGATGAGATGGCAGTGGTATGATATGTTTAAGGTACCGAAAAAGAAAAACTGCCAGCCAAGAATTCTTTACCTGGCAAAAACGTCCTTCAAAACTGAGGGAGCGTTTAAAATATTCATAAATAAACAGAAACTGGGAAAGTTGGTCACCAAGAGACCAATCCTACAAAAATACCAAAAGGAATTCTGCAGGCTGAAAGGAAAAGATGGGAGAGAAACAGAGGCTTGGAGAAGAGTATGGAAATAAAGATTATCAGTAAGGGTAATTAAAGGGTAAAAAAAAAAAAAAAGACAAAAATAAGATATAGCATATAAAAACCAAAGGATATGGTTAAAGTAAGTACTGCCTTTACAGAATAACATTGAACTTAACATTTTAATTGTGTCAAAAGGCAAATTGGCAGAATGGATAAAAAGCATGATTTTCCACTGACACAGCTGTTATATCACATGGAATTTATCCTAAAAAGGGGGTGAACAAAAGTGAAGAACAAATAAGCTTCAGAGATTTGTATGCTCATAGTAGAACAGGAAACAATCTCAACATTCAAAAATAGGAGATTATTTAAGTTAATCATAGTTGTAGCCAAGACCTCATCTAAGCAATACCAATCTCAACTTCCTTGTCATGACAAATACCAAGTACATATGTGGAGGGGAAGGGGTACAATGGAGAAGGGAGGTGGTAGATAGAAGTAGCACTGAATGACTTTCACAGCCAGGTTGGAAAAGGGCTACACAGCTTCTGCCTGGTTCTCTTAGAACTCTGACATCATGCTGTAAGGAAGCCCAAGCAGCCTGAAAAGGCAGACATGGAGGGCAACCAAGGCTCCAGCCCCAAGCTCCAGTTAGGTTACCAGTCAAACCTCACACCAACGTACTGGTTATGAGAATGAACCCTCTTGAAGGTTTAATCTCCGGCCACAAGTGAAACATCCTCAACTAACACTGTGGGAAGCAGAGATGACCAATCACACTGAGGCTTGGCCACATCACAAATTTGTGAACAAAATGAATTATGGTTCTTGTTTTAGCCGCTGTATTTTAGGATGGATTGTTACTCAACAATACATAAGTGAAATAGCTTTAATATATAATTAAAAAGAAAGTTTCCTAGGTACAAGCAAAGGTTCATAATTTTATAAATAGAAATTTCTATAAATAGAAAAGAAAGCCTAGAATAAGTGATGAGGTTAATTACACTATTTCTTCTTAATGTAGTGTTATGTAGCATTATGCGGCCATTAGTAAAAATTTTGCAAAACCAAAATGATACACTTAGGAAGAACTTAACAAATATCAAAAATAAAGGAATTTAGGTATGTGATTTATTTGTAAGACAATCACTCTAAGTCCCTTAAGAAAGCGAAGTGTATTGTAAACTTCCAATCTAAGCTAAACTCTAAACGTGTTTTATTACAGCCTTCAATCTAAGCGTAAAACCTTCTTGTGCCCTAAATAAATTCAAAGTTACTCATTTTTAAAGAAATGAGTTCACAATAAAGATTTTGGCTACCTACAACAACTTGCCCGGTGGAAGGACTCCACATTTCATCTTAAGCAGCGAGCACCAGAAAAGTACTAATCTTATGAAAATCGAGGAGGAAAATAATGGGCTACAGGCAGAGACTTAGTGCCAAAGATGAATAATCAAAACTACCTTTAGAAAACAAAAAATGACCTCAGGTCACTTCAGTTTGCAATCCACCAAATATTCAGCTTTAATTTAAATGCATATTGTCACACAGCTCAGCACACATAAATATTGAACGTGAGAGACAGAGCAGAGGTTGTTTAGGTCTATAACCCAAATCAGAGCACAATGAGTTCATACTCAACATTCAAGGCCAGAAGCAAATAGTATTCAGCAGTGATTTATCATCATAACACAGAGGCATGGACATTTCTATCCTAAAAAGATATCATGACATATTTAAAACATTAGGAATGTAACGTGTCCAATATATATAAAGCCTCCATCACAAATAAATCATTTACCAGAATTAAGCAAAAGGATAAAATGATCCCTATAGTACTTGGAAAAATAAAATTACTAGATAATGAAGTCAAGAAATTCAAAATTATCTCTCACAAATCTCAAGGATTAAAATTGATCTTCTCCAAAAACCTGTCATAGCTAGAAATCAATGAGCACAACTTGGCCATCAATTGATAATAGCCTCAAGGAAAAAAAAATGAGAAATGCATATGGAAAACTACGTTGACATTGTAAGGAAAAAAATGAGTAGACACAGCATTCAAATTTTTCAAAAATTTACCTGCATGAAATTTCATAGTGATCTCCCATGGTACTACAGTGTTTTCCTTATCATTAATCACAGTTGTGCTACTAGGACAAAATGCTTAAGTCACAAAAGACCTCAAAGCACTTGCTTCAGTCGAACCAGGCTGCTAAACAAAAACCGGACAATGCCTAGTGTCAAAACTAATAAGAGAGCAAGAAATTAATAAGGTAGTATCTCTAGTCAATATCACTAACACTCAAGGATGCCATCTTACCCATGATCACAAACAAACTCACCCATGAAACGTAATATGACATTAAAAATTAATGTTTACATCTTTAAGTGACCCTCAAAGCCTCTTACATAGATTCGTTCATCTGCCTCAGTTATTATTCCCCTAAGGTCTATGACCTTGAATATACTTGAAGCTGGATAATCAGTAATACATATATGAACTGCATATAACCTTCAAAAGTTGATGTGAGTTTTCTAAGTGGAAAAATTAAAATACAGTACAGCAGAATTTCAAAACTCTTACAGGCTTTCAACTTCCTAACATCAAGAATCTGGCAGTAGTGGGCTAGTCCAAAACAGTGGCTTACTGAGGGTGGAATTTAGTTCATCCTCCAGAGCAGCTAGTAAATAGCGAGGAACAGTACAGAACAACTGCTGGACTCACATCAGTGACGGGACACATAGCATACACCACCAGTATGGACAAGCTGGACCTGCTGCAATTCCACCCAGAAGCATGAGTTTCCCAACCTGCCGAGGCCAGTGCCCCTCCGCCAATGGCTGCTTCCCAGAGGAGAAGGAAAAGAGACTTCACTAACAGCAAGGGGCAGAGCTCAACCAATTCCAATTGTGGAATTAATTTTAAAATTCTGACTACTAAAAATAGGTTTCTAGCTCAGTTGAACCTTCAGTAAAAGCTGAGGTTTCTGGTTTTGCCCTGGTACAGAGGGGGCAGGACAGATGGAAAAAGAAAAGAAAAACAAGTTTTTTTTGGATCATACAGCACAAAATACTTGGTAAGGTCTGGGTCCTGAAGGAAAGGAGGGGACACACAGGATCTGGAGATGCATAGAACAACATACCAACTTAAGCTCTTGACTGGCAAAACCAGGGTACAGGGGTCCCACTCTGAAAAGGATTATTTTTTCATGGCTACGTTTCTACAGCTTGACTGCTCTTAGCATACAATTGCAAGGCTTCTTAGGCTCCAATTGCCCCAGGTAAGGGGGGAATTGAGCTTGTCTGAGAGGTAAAGAGGCTGGTCAGGTAAAAAGGAAGTAATTCCCCATAGGCTGTGTCTTCTCTAGGAGAGGGGTGGGGCCCAGGTCAGGTGAAATCCCTCCCTCAAGGAATTCAGACCCCAGGATCTAGAAAACTGAAATAATTAAACCCAGACTACAACCTCTCCTCTGTCTAAACCACGCCCCCAGCAGGAAGAATCTACTGAAGTTAAAGGCACCACATCACTTTACGCTGCTGGGACCCGCAGGCACACAATGCCACATAGTGAGCAGGACAGGAAAAGCACAGAGTCTAGGGGCTTCATAGAAAGTCTTTCAACCTGATGGGTCTCATCCTCAGAGAAAACCAATGCAGCTAACTCTTTCCTCCTGAGAGGAGGCCACTTTGGTCTGGGAAAATCTGACTAAGGTCTATAACACCTAAGTAGATTCTGCTAAGGGAAAATAAAAGAAAAGGTGCCGTACAGGTAGGGCAAGAAAACAAGAACTGAAAAACTCTGATCTGTTAAACTAAACCTAAGCTAGAGGTCTACAACCAGCTGAACTGAATGTCAAAGAACAGATAACAAAGTCATCCAGCAAGAAAATGCTAGGTAAAAAACTGAAAACAATCTCCAGAATAAACTAATTAAGGAAATTCAGTGTCCAGATTCCAGCAAAACATAATGAATCATACTAGGAAATTGAAGATATGGTCCAGACAAAGGAACAAACCAATAATTCAAATAAGATACAGGAGTTGAAACAGTTAATTCAGGATGTTTGAACAGCCATGGAAAATCTCATCAAAAATCAAATCAATGAATGAGGGAAGATATAAAGAAGACAAGAGACGAGCAAAAAGAAGAACTTTAAAATCTGAAGAAACAAATCACAGAATGTATGGGAATTAAAGGCACAGTAGAAGAGATAAAAAAAATTGGAAATCTACAACGTTGGTTTCAAGAGGCAGAAGACAAGATTAGTGAACTGGAGGCAGGGACATCTGAAATCCAACAAGAAAAAGAAAATATACAGAAAAGAATGGGAAAATATGAGCAGGGACTCAGGGAATTGAATGACAACATGAAGCACATGAATATATGTGCTTGTAAGTGTCCCAGAAGGGGAAGAGAAGTGAAAAGGAAGAGAAAAACTAATAGAGGAAATGATCACTAAAAACTTCCCAACTCTTATGAAAGAATTAAAATTACAGATCCAAGAAGTGCAGCATACCCCAAAGAGAACAGATCCAAATACACGTACTCCAAGATACTTACTAATCAGAATGTCACATGTGAAAGAGAAAGAGAGAATCTTGAAAGCGGCAAGGGAAAGGCAATCCATCTCATACAAGAGAAGCCCAGTAAGACTGTGCAGATTTCTCAGCAGAAACCATGAAGGTAAGAAGACAGTGCGAGGATATATTTAAGATAATAAAAGAGAAAAACAGTCAACCAAGAATTCTATATCCAGTAAAATTGTCCTTCAAAAATGAGGAGGAAATTAAAACATTTTCAGGCAAAAAAATCACTGAGACAATTGGTGACAAAGAGATTGGCTCTGCAAGAAATACTAAAGGGAGTACTAGAGACAGATAGGAAAAGACAGCGGAGAGGTGTGGAGAAGAGTGCAGAAATGAAGACTACCAGTACAGGTAAAAAGAAGAAAAATTAGATATGACATATAAATCCAAAAAGCAAAATGTTAGAAGAAAGTACTGCCCTTACAGTAATAACACTAAATGTTAATGGATTAAACTCTCCAATCAAAAGGCATAAATTGGCAGAATGGATTAAAAACAGGACCCATCTACATGCTGTCTACAGGAGACGCATCTTAGACCCAAGGAAAAATATATATTGAAAGTGAAAAGTTAGGAAAAAACATTTCACACTAACAACAATCAGAAAAGAGCAGGAGCAGTTATACTAATATCCATCAAATTAGACCTCAATTGTAAAACAGAAGACACAAAGAAGGACATTATGCATTAATAAAAGGAACAATTCAACAAGAAGACATAACAATCAAAAATATCTATGCACCGAGCCAGAGTACTCCAAAATATGTGAGGCAAACACTGAAAACAATGAAAAGAGAAATAGACACATCTACCATAATAGCTGGAGACTTCAATTCCCCACTCTCATCAACGGACAGAACATCTAGACAGAGCATCAATAAAGAAACAGAGAATTTGAATAATACAATAAATGAACTAGACTGAACAGACATTTATACACCATTACACCAAACAACAGCAAGATACACCTTTTTCTCAAGTGTTCATGGATCATTCTCAAGGATAGACCATAGGCTGGGTCACAAAGCAAGTCTCAATAAATTTAAAAAGGCTGAAATCATTTATGAAACACTTTCTCAGATCATAACGGAATGAAGTTGGAAATCAAAAATAGGCAGAGGGCCAGAAAATTCACAAATGTGTGGAGGCTCAACAATGCACTCTTAAACAACCAGTGGATCAAGGTAGAAATTACAAGAGAAATCAGTAAATATCTTGAGGCAAATGAATATGAACACAAAACATATAAAAATTTATGGGATGCAGCAAATGAAGTGCTAAGAAGGAAATTCATTGCCCCAAATGCCTATCTCAAAAAAGAAGAAAGAGCAAAAATGGAGGAATTAACTGTTCACTTGGAAGAACCAGAGGAAGAACAGCCAACTAACCCCAAAGCAAGTGTGCTGGTTTGAAATGATGTATGTACCCTAGAAAACCCATGTTTTAATCCTAATCCCATTTTGTAAAGGCAGCGTTTCTTCCAATCCCTATTCAATACTGTATGCTTGGCACTGATTAGATCATCTCCCTGGGATGTGATTAAATCAAGAGTGGTTGTTAGGCTGGATTAGGTGACAACATGTCCCCAACCATTTGGGTGGGGCTTGATTAGTTTCTGGAGTCCTATAAAAGAGGGAACATTTTGGAGAAAGCGAGAGATTTGGAGAGAGCAAAGGAATACTGTAGCACAACAAAGCAGAGTCCACCAGCCAGTGACTTTTGGAGATGAAGAAGGAAAACGCCTCCCAGGGAGTTTCATGAAACCAAAAGCCAGGAGAGGAACCCAGCAGATAACGCCATGTTCACCATGTGCCCTTCCAGGCAAGAGAGAAACCCTGACCGTGTTCGTTATGTGCCTTCTTACTTGAGAGAGAAACCCTGAACTTCATTGGCCTTCTTGAATCTAGGTATCTTTCCCTGGATGCCTGTGATTGGACATTTCTATAGAGTTGTTTAATGGGGACATTTTCTCGGCCTTAGAACTGTACACTAGCAACTTATAAAATTCCCCTTTTTAAAAGCCATTCCATTTCTGGTATATTGCATTCTGGCAACTAGCAAACTAGAACCGCAAACAAAAGGAAAGAAACAATGAAGATTAGAGCAGAAATAAATGAAATTGCAAACATTAACAATCAAGAAAAATCAACAAAACCAGAAGTTGGTTCTATGAGAAAATCAATAAAATCAATGGGCCCTTAGCAAGGTTGGCAAAAAGAAGAAAACAGAGGATGCAAATAAATAAAATTGGAAATGGAAGAGGGGACACAACCACTGACACAACAGAAATAAAGGCAATAATGAGAGGATACTATGAACAACTTTATGCTAATAAACTAGACAATGTAGATGAAATGGACAACTTTCTAGAAAGGTCTGAACAGCCAACATTGACTCAAGCAGAAATAGACAACCTCAACAAACCAATCACAAGTAAAGAAATTGAATTAGTCATTAAGAGGCTCTCAAAAAAGAAAAGTCTGGGACCAAATGGCTTCACATGTGAATTCTACCAAACATTCAAGAAAGAATTAGTATTAATCCTGCTCAAACTCTTCAAAAAAATTGAAGATGAAGGAAGGCTACCTAACTCATTCTATGAAGCCAACTTCACCCTCATACAAAAGCCAGACAAAGATACTAGAAAAAAAGAAAATTAGAGACCAATCTCTCTAATGAATATAGATGCAAAATCTTCAACAAAATCTTTGCAAATCAAATCCAGCAGTACATTAAAAGAATAAAAAAAAAAACAGCAAAGGCAGGGGGCAGGCTATCGTGGCTCAGCAGGTAGAGTTCTCACCTGCCATGCCGAAGACCTGGGTTCAATTCCCAGTGCCTGCCCATGCAAAAAAAAGAAAAGAAAAGAAAAAGAGCTACACACCATGACCAAGTAGGATACATACCATGTATGCAAGGATGGTTCAATATAAGAAAATCAATTAATGTAACACACCATATCAACAGATCAAAGCAGAAAAAACACATCATCTCGACTGATGCAGAGAAGACATTTAGCAAAATTCAACATCCTTTCTTCTTGAAAACACTTCAAAGGATAGGAATAAGAACAGAACTTCTTCAACATGATAAAGGGAATATATGAAGAACACACAGCTAACATCATCCTCAATGGGGAAAATCTGAAAACATTCTCCCTAAGATCAGGAACAAGACAAGGATGTCCACTGTCACCACTGTTATTCAATATTGTGTTGAAAGTTCTAGGCAGAGTAATTAGACAAGAAAAAGAAATACAGAGCATCAAAATTGGAAAATAAGAGATAAAACTCTCACTGTTTGCAGACAGTATGATACTAAATGTTGAAAATCCCAAAAAATCCACAGCAAAACTACTAGAGCTAATAAATGAGTACAGTAAAGTGTCAGGTTACAAGGTCAATACTCAAAAATCTGTAGTGTATCTATATACTAGTAATTAGCAATCTGAGGGAGAAATCAAGAAAAAAACTTCATTTACAATTGCAACCAAAAGAATAAAATATTTAGGAATAAATATAACTAAGGAAACAAAAGACCTATACAAAGAAAACTGAAAGAAATTGCTAAAAGAAATCACAAAAGACCTAAATAAATGGAAGAGCATACTGTGTTCATGTACTAGAAGACTAAATAGAGTAAAGATGTCAATTCTACCTAAATTGATTTATAGATTCAATGCAACACCAGTTAAATCCCAAAAACTTATGTTTCAGAAATAGAAAAAACAATAACCAAATTTATCTGGAAAGGCTGGGTACCCCAAATAGCTAAAAATAATCTTAGAAAGAAAAATGAAGTCCGAGGTCTCACACTACCTGACTTTAAGGCATATTATGAAGGTACAGTGGTCAAAACAGCATGGTAGTGGCACAAAGACAGATACGCTGACCAATGGAATTGAACAGAGTGTTCAGACATAGACCCGCTCATCTATGGACAATTGATAAGACAGTCAAGCCAACTTACCTAGGACAGATCAGTCTTTTCAATAAATGATACCTGGGGAACTGGATATCCACATGCAAAAGGATGAAAGAGGATCCATATCTCACACACTATACAAAAATTAACTCAAAATGGATCTAAGACCATAAAACTTTTAGAAGAAAACGTAGGGAAATATCTTATAAATCCTATAATAGGAGGCAGTTTCCTAGATCTTACACCCAAAGCATGAGCATTGAAGAAAGAAATAGATAAATGGGAACGCCTCAAAATTAAACACTTTCGTGCATCAAAGAACTTCATCAAGAAAGTAAAAAAACAGTTTACACAATGGGAGACAATATTTGGAAATGATATATCACATAAGGGTCTAGTATTCAGAATATATAGAGAGATTGTTCAACTCAATAGCAAAAAGACAAACAACCCAATTTAAAAATGGACAAAAGACATGAACAGACACTTCTCAGAAGAAGAAATACAAATGGCTAAAAGGCACATGCAAAGATGCTCAATTTCCCTGGCTATTAGGGGAATGAAAATCAAAACCACAATGAGATACCATATCACACCCACCAGAATGGCCATTATCAATAAAACAAAAAACAAGCGCTGAAGAGGATGTAGAGAAAAAGGCACACTTACCCACTGTTGGTGGGAATGTAAAATGGTACAACTGCTGTGGAAGGCAGTTTGGCAGGTCCTCAGGAAGCTAAGTATAGAACTGCCATATGATCTGGCAATACCATTGCGAGGTATCTATTCAGAGGATGTGAAGGCAAGCACATAAATGGACATTTGCACACCAATGTTTATAGCTGCATTATTTACAATTGCTGAGAGATGGAAACAACCCAAATATCCATCAACAGACCAGTGGCTAAACAAGCTGTGGCATATACATATGATGGAATATTATGCAGCTGAAAGACAGAATAGTCATGAAGCATGAAACAACATGGGTGGACCTTGAGGACATTATGCTGACTCAGATTAGCCAGAAACAAAAAGAAAAATTCAGTATGGTCTCATTGATATGAACTAACATTAATGAATAACTTGGAGAATTTCAGTTAAGAATAGAGGCGTCAAGAGATAGAAATAGGGTAGAATTGGGGTAACTGGAACTGACACGATACAGACTGTGCAACAGGAATGATTGTAAAAATTCAGAAACAGATAGCACAATATTACCTAATTGTAGCACAATATTGTTAGCAAGCTGAATAAAGCTGATTGTGAGAATGATAGGGGGAGGAGGGCTGGGAGCACAAATGAAACCAGAAGGAAAGATAGACAATAAAGACTGAGATGGTATAATCTAGGAATGCCTAAGGTACAATGATAGTGCCTAAATGTACAAATTACAAAATGTTTTTGCGGGTGGTGCAACAGTGGCTCAGTGGCAGAATTCTTAACTGCCATGCCAGAGACCCGGATACAATTCCCAGTGTCTGCCCATGCAAGAAAAGAAAAATCAGAAAAAAATGTTTTTGCATGAAGAAGAGCAAAGGAATGTCAATATGCAGGGTGTTGAAAATAGATGGTAATTTGTATTTTAAAACTTTAACTTATGTGTGAGACTACAGCAAAAATGTTTATTTGGCACAAAATCTTATTTTAACTAGTGCATTTCCTAATATAACTTACATGGAGAGTTTAATTGAACATCATAATTATATGGAATCTTGTATAAGGCATGAGATTTTGTAAGTTTGTCCAGAGTGATGCCCTGATAAATCCCAGCATGATTTGAACAGTGAATAAAAAAATATTTTCAAAGACCCCTTGGGGGGAATGACAAGAAAGGAGGAAAATTCGACTTCTCCATTTGGAGAAAACTCTGATATTTTCACAAGCAATGAGGACAACCAAATCAATAGGCCGAGCCCTCAATCTTGGGGTATATTCATATGAAACTTATCCCCGCAAAGGATATACTAAGCCTACTTAAAATTAGGCCTAAGAATCACCCTCAGAGAACCTCTTTTGTTGCTCAAATATGGTCTCTCTCTCTCAGCCAACACATCAAGCAAACTCACCGCCATCCCCCTCTCTATGTAGGACATGACTCCCAGGGGTGTAAACCTCCCTGGCAACGTGGGATAGAAATCCTAGAATGAGCTGGGACTCAGCATCAAGGGATTGAGAAAAACTTCTCAACCAAAAGGGGGAAGAATGAAATGAGACAAAATAAAGTGTCAATGGCTGAGAGATTTCAGAGTCGAGAGATTATCCTGGAGGTTATTCTTACACATTTTATAGATATCCTTTTTTTAGTTTAAGGTGTATTAGAGAGAGGCTAGAGGGAAGTGCCTGAAACTGTAAAGCTGTGTTCCAGGAGCCATGTTTCTTGAAGATGAACGTATAATGATATAGCTTTTGCAATTTGACTATGTGATTATGAAAACCTTGTGTCTGATGCTCCTTTTACCTACAATATTGACAGATGAATAAAAAATATGGATTAAAAATAAATAAATAATAGGGGGGACATGTCAAAATAAATTGAGTAGATCAAAATACTAGTAAACAATGAAAGGGAGTAGTAAGGGATATAGAAAAAAATAAGGGGAACAAAGGTTAAAATCTTGTGATTAGATGGAAACACTAGTGGTCAATGAGAGGGAGGGGTAAGGCGTATGGTATGTGTGAGTTTTTTCTTTTTATTTCTTTTTCTGGAGTGATGCAAATGTTCTAAAAAGTGATATGGTGATGAATATACAACTATATGAAGATATTGTGAGTCATTAATTATACACCAATACACAGAATGTTTGTATGTTAAGAATGTTCATGTTTGTATGTGGTTTTGGTTTGATAATACAAAATAAATTAAATTTAAAAAAGAAAGCAAAAAAACAAAATCCTGGACACAGAAGTCAGGTGAGGTTGGATGATTGACAACCCATGTCAAAATGCCTGGAGGACAATGCTTCCTGACACCACAAGGAGAGGACACCAAGGCCTGAGACTTCTGAGACCTCGCCCGGGGAATTTCTTCTGAATCTTCTTGCTATAATAAGATAAAATCCTTAAAAAAAAAAAAAGATAGTTTCTCTTCCCTAACAATTTTTTTTCTGAGACTGCATTTGAAAGGGAAGGGTGATTCTAAAAGTCAAGAAAATCACTCTTCATTGTCATTTTCATTAAAGTCATCATCATCATCATCTTTCCAGATACAAGACAGTTTTTCTCCACCCTGGAGCCACTGTACTGAAACCTGTTGGAGTTTATGTCCAATGTCCTGTCTGCACCATTTGTCAAATCACTGGTAGAAAGCCTTGCACCACTTGAAGGTGAACCTGATGATGTGACAAAGACACTACTGATTGATCCTTGCGTCATTTCTGTCACATAAGGTTCCAGAGCTTTGGGTATCAAACTTTTTGCCATTTTAAGGTCTTTGGCTAAACAGCTTCTTGATTCTAGTCTACAAATCATTCCCATTTGCTTTAATACTTCTATGTCATTGTGAATTTCAAATGCGTTGTCAAAATTAAAGAAATATGCAAATTTGTCATTAGAAAAACAAAAGAATCTAGCACTGAATTTTGTTTTTTATGTAAGCTCTTTTTTTAAGCCATATCTGTGATTTATTCACAGAGCACTCTACTTTTTTACTTTACTTTTCATATACTTTCCCTCTTTTCCTTCCAATTGTCTATAAATAGAAATTTTTGAAAGCCGAACCATGAAAAAGTATTTCAACTAACTTTGAGATCGCCTCCCAACTAAATAGGTAGGCTTAAAGTCATCTGTGAAGATCTACAGACTGAAAGAAGACAACCAGTTTCAAGAAACTTAAGAGAAAATTTTAAAAGGGTAACATTTTAAAATATCTTCTACATGTAATACTCCAGCTAATAATGCAAGCTGCTACAAAGGAAACTAATTGTATGGACTCCCTAGCAGGGCTAAATCATACTGTGACTCCCTTTTGGGCAATCACAAAACACCACATTACAAACCTGCCAGAATACTTCCATTAAGATATATGTGATAATGTTCAAAGTGTGATAGTTTAATAGTTCATACTATTTTCATTGAAGGGTATTAGTGCCTGAAATCTCAGTTCATGCTGTGACTTTCTGTAAGCTTTAAGAAGAAATAGGAAAAATACATCCTACAGTGTTTCTATCCTCAAATACATTTCTGAAGAAAAAAAGCAAGCTTAACATTGCAAATGATGCTAAAATGTAAACTAAAGATTTCTTCATTCCATTGTTAATAAACTTTAACTTCACAAAACACATCATAATTTTAAAAGAAATTCTCCACTTCCCCTCCCCCAAAATGAACTCACAAATGAATACCATGAGCTGTTACAATGCTTTCCCTTTCAAACAATATTGCATGTGCAAAAAGCTACACAAATGGTAACAGATTATACTGCCTAACATCATCATCACAACCACCCACAGAAAAAAAAAATCAAAGAGAAAACAATTGAAACTTCCCCAGATATCATCCAAAAATTCAAAAGTGAGGAAAAAAAAAAAGTGTAAAATATTATAACATACTCTGCTACAAAGTCATTCCTTTAATTGAAACTGATATATTCGAGCCTATAGAAAAGTAGAGTGGTTTAAAAGTCCATTCAGTTCCATCAAATCTTAATATCTTAAACATATACATCCAAATTCCTTTTTAAAAAAGAGACAATGTAAATTAGGCACAGATGAAGTCCCTGGACTGTCTCTATCTGATTCCACTGCCCTCTCTCCATTTTAAAAGGTAAGTACTCTGTCTAGTGCAGTTTATTGGCACAGATGTTTCTGACAACATAATTATGTACCTATGAAAATATAAAGAAAGATTTTGCATATTTTTAATTTCGTATGTATGGTATACTATACCTAGCTTTCTTCAGTGCACCTTTTCACTCCATTTTGTTTATGAGATTTATCCATGGTAAACTTTTCAGTCTAGATTGTGCATTTTAGTTGCTGTACAGTATTCTAGCACATGGATATTGTATAATTTATCAAATCTCTTGGTAAATTTCTTACATTATTGCAAACAATGCTGTGCTGGTTTGAAACTATGTATGTCCCCTAGAAAAGCCATGTTTTAATCAAAATCCCATTTCATAAAAGTAGAATAATCCCTGTTCAAAACTGTATGTTTTT
Source organism: Tamandua tetradactyla (assembly GCF_023851605.1). Taxonomy (NCBI): domain Eukaryota; kingdom Metazoa; phylum Chordata; class Mammalia; order Pilosa; family Myrmecophagidae; genus Tamandua; species Tamandua tetradactyla. The sequence goes on along the minus strand of NC_135341.1, from coordinate 45,487,283 downwards.
TTCAGGCAAAAAATCACTGAAAGAATTTGTGACCAAGAAACCAGCTCTGCAAGAAATACTAAAGGGAGCACTAGAGACAGATACAAAAAGACAGAAGAGAGAGGTGTGGAGAAGAGTATAGAAAGGAAGACTATGAGTAAAGGTAAAAAGAAGGAAAATTAGATATGACATATAAAATCCAGAAGGCAAAATAGTAGAAGTACTACCCGTGCAGTAACAACACTAAATGTTTATGGATTAAACTCCACAATCAAAAGATATAGACTGGAAGAATGAATTAAAAAACAGGACTCATCTATATGCTGTCTCTACTCAAAGGACATGAGGGCAAGGACACAAATGGACATTTGCACACCAATGTTTATAGCAGCATTATTTACAATTACCAAGAGATGGAAACAGCCAAAATGTCCATCAACAGACGGGTGGCTAAACAAACTGTGGCATATACATATGATGGAATATTATGCAGCTGTAAGACAGAATAAAGTTATGAAGTATGTAACAACATGGATGGACCTTAAGGACATTATGCTGAGTGTGATCAGCCAAAAACAAAAGGACAAATACTGTATGGTCGCACTGATATGAACTGACATAAGTGAATAAACTTGGACTATTTCATTGGTAACAGAGACCATCAGGAGATAGAGTAAAATATTGGGTAATTGGAACTGAATTACCCAAGGGATACAGATTGTGCAACAGGACTGAATATAAAAACTCAGAAATGGACAGCACAATACTACCTAACTGTAATACAATTATGTTAAAACACTGAATGAAGCTGAATGTGAGAATGATAGAGGGAGGAGGGCTGGGGCATAAACGAAATCACAAAGAAAGATAGATGATAAAGATTGAGATGGTATAATCTAGGAATGCCTAGAGTGTATAATGATAGTGACTAAATGTACAAATTTAAAAAATGTTTTTGCATGAGGAAGAACAAAGGAAAATAGATGGCAGTTAATACTTTAATATTTCAACTTATATGTGAAACTAAAGCAAAAAATGTTTATTTGGTACAAATTTATATTTTGACTAGTGCATTTCCAAATATAACTTATGCAGACAGTTGGTTGAACACCATAAGTATATGGAACCTTGGGTAGGACATGAGATTTTGTCTGGTTTGTCCAGAGTGATGCCCCAATGAATCCCAGAGTGATTTGATCAGTAAGAGGAAAAGTGTTTGCAAAGTCCCCTTTGGGGAATGGTGAGAACAGGGGAAAATTCAACCTCTCCAAGTTGAATTCTTGATATTCTCACAAACAGTGTGGACAACCAAAGCTACAGGCCCTGCCCCCAGTCTTGGGGGTTGTTCATATGAAACTTAACCCCACAAAGGACAGGTCAAGTCGACTTAAAATTGAGCCTAAGAGTCACCCCCAAGAGTCACCCCTCCTTTCTTACTTAGATGTAGCCTCTGTCTCCACAACAAGTAAACTCACCATCCTCCCCCTGTCACTGGTTATAAAGGAGACAAAATGGCTTACTCAACATTTACTTAAAAGTACCAATACCAATAAAAATCAAAATGTAACTTACCTTCCTCTATATTTAATTGTACATGCATTTTAGTTAGATATATGAAATATTAGTTATACATTATAAAACACTTACAAAATCATATTATTTATTGCATCTTATATTTCTGTCTTTGTAAAATACCCCATTTGAAGCTAAACAAAATCTGTGCCTGAGCTTGAGGGTAAAAAAACAAACTGCTAAAATCCTCAGACTCTCTTATCACAACTTATACAACAAAACTACTCAAGTGGCATTTTTTCTAATACACTGATGGTAACATTTAATGACTCTGAAAATTTAATAGCATAAACTAGATACATAGATTGTTGAAAAAAAATACTTTCTCTTAGGCTTAAAATTCTTGGTAGACTCAAAATCAGACTAATTAGAGTAAGCACAGGAAGTGACCGCTAATTGCACCTTCCCCAAATCAAGCCTACTGTGTAAACTTGGCTTTTAAATTTGGCAGTCATTCATATTACTGAAATTTTAACTTTTATTATAAAAAAATTAATGTGTTACATTTAGGGCAGAACCATGACAAACAGTGTATTTAAGTGGTTCCATTCTATGATTCTGAGCAGCGTTGCCTTCACCATGTTCTATAGGAATTCAATTTGAAAGGTGTCCTCCCCCTAAAACAAATAAAGAAAAACTGGTTCCATACATTTTTTTAAAATGCTACACACTAATGAAGATTCTCCTCATGAAGATTCACAATACATATTAGCATATTTTAAACTGTGAGAAAGTGTGCAATTGAAAATGTTTCACCTTTGACCCAGTGCTTCCCAAACTTATATATAATCATGGTTCACTTTTTTCACTTGCTAACACCTCAGTAAGGCTAATATCCCAAGGCAGGACTTCTCAAACCTTAAAGTTCAAGCAAATCACTGTAGATTGTATTGCATAGTAGACAGATTCAACAGATCTGGGGTGAGACCTGGGAGTCTACATTTCTAACAAACTTCCAGGTGATGCCAATGCTGTTGGGACAGGGATCACTCTTTAGCAAGGGGCTAGAGTGAAGAGACTTTGAAGACTATTATAGAGACCTGCTTATAGCTATACCATTTTGTGATATAAATTTAATAGTTACTAATTCTGTATATATCTGAAGAATAGAACAGGACTAAGTTAAAACAGGGAAAGGGGCTCCAAAGGTGATCTGGACTGGCAGTGTTAGACAAAGGAATAACACTGGGTTAAGCCTTTCCTCAGCTGTTGCTAAGGTGTTTCGCCCTTCTGAGAAAGCTAAGGCCACATCACTATGAGGCACACACTTCAAACGGCAACCACGCCCAGCAGCCACCTGCCTAGAACTCACACCACCATTAGCACCATCTCAGAGCTCACCTGCATCTACTTGGCCCTCCCCCTCCACAACAATGAGCTCCCCTTCACAGAGGGCAAGATTGAGACCCTTACTAAAGCAACTGCTGTAAATGTTGAACCCATCTGGTCTGGCTTGTTTGCAAAGGCCTTGGCCAACGTCAACATCAGGAGTCTCACATCTGCAATGCAGGGACTAGTGGACCTGCCCCAGCAGCAGGTACTGCACCAGTGGGAGATTCAGCCCCCTCCACCACTGCTGCCCTACCTGAGGAGAAGGTAGGAGCAAAAAAAGAAAAATCTGAGGAGTCTAATGATGAGATGGGCTTCAGCATTTTCACAAATTCCTTTTGAAACATGTTCAGTGAAAAGCTGAACTCAAAAAATTAAAAAACTGGGTCAGAGTAAGCAGAGAATATGAAGGGAAGCAGAGAATATGAAGGGAACTCTCTCTAAGAAAAGTAAAGGGAATATAGGTGGAGGCAGAGGTTGATGGTGAAAAAGAAACACTAGCACACAGGAAGGACTCTTAAAATTTATAATTTTTCATCTCCAAAATAGGGACAAAGTAGGCAGAAGCTGTTTACTGGATTTTTACTTTAATCACTAAAAGACTCTTATAATGTCTTCAGATGATTGCTATGTAGCACAAAAGTTTGGCAATGTTCAGAAAGTCCCCTTGGAAGAAAAATAAATTCTACAAGATAACACTACTTGGTGAACTACTAAAATTGTAAAAGGAACACAAGATTTTCTTTTTCATAGAGATAAGGTAAAATCTAAGTCAAACCTTCTCTTGGATCAGTCTTTGAAGATGAATCCCACAGGACAACATGGCAGTGAATAAGGTCAGCATGTACTGCTGAACTTTGCAGATGGCAGAGGCCAGAGAGGTTATTATTGAGTTTAGTCCCACCTTCTCAATAACATTCTGGAAGGCAGTAGGAGAATGGCGTGTGATTCTACACAAGGCCTGCAGAGAAAGGAGAACAGATTTATCAGAAAAGTCCAAGTGCATCGACTATGCTCCCAAAAGATGACATATGCTTCTGTGTAAAGGAGTAGAAGATCCTTATGTTTCTCCTCCACTACTTATTTTGGTACAACAATGTAGGGAAATTTAAACACATTTAAAAAATAAAACAATAATCCAGCTGTCCATAAAAACTGAAGTTGCATAAAGCAGATACTATTACAATAATAATCATAAATTAACAAATTCATAAGTCAATATAGAATTACTTCCCTTTGAGTAACAGAAAGCACTATTAGGCACTATCTTTTAACAGATGCTGAGCTAAGAGTTAAAAAATAGTCATAAAAGTCAATATCCAACATTTAGTGCAAATTTACCATGTGAGATGCACTGTAGGAGAATACCTGGGGATTATCTCATTTACTTCTCCTGACAATATATAAGAAAAGCATTATTATTATCTTCATCTTAAAAATGATAAAACTAAGGCATAGAGCATTAATGTCACTTGTCCAAAGTCATATATGCATAGTAAGAGTTGGGAAGCTGGGGTTCAAATCGAGGCAGTCAAATCCCAGAAATATTCCTAAATTGCTCACAGACTATTAGAGATGAAACTTACAATTAATAAACTAACGGAAGTTGTAAGTGTTGTAATAGAAGCAGACTCAATTACTTAGGCTTGGAAAAGGAAGACAATCTAGTTAACCAAAGCTACATAAGGAAGGTGACGCTCAGTTTTTTAAATTAAAGTAAGTAAGAAATGGACAGGTAGAAAAGTGATTGAGTGCTAGCCAGAGAAAAAAGAACAAGTATTCCCACGGAAACAAATACAAACACACAGCATGTTCTAGAAGGATAAGTTGGCTGATGTGATTACAAGATACATAAGGAAAAGGAAAATCTAATGACACCTCTAAAAAAGTAGGCTGGAGTCAACTGATATACCAAGCAGGAACTTTAAATGTTATACGATAAGCAATGAGAAGCCCTCAAAAATTTTTAAGTAAAAAAGAGGGATGATCATGTCCTGATAGGAGGCTCCAAAGAGAGAAATCAACTTAAGTAAATTAGTTTTACCACAGCACTGACTATATTAAATGTCATATAACATTCTTCTCCCCAATTTGTTTTAAATGGATTTATAACCTTAATGAAAAGTCACATACAAAATTGTTAGAAATACTAATGTCATGAATGACTGGGATGGCACTTCCTCAAAGTGATGAGGAAGAAAAGAGAAGGCCTTTCTCCATCCCTCCTTCCCTCTCCTTAAAGGGGCAGGTGACCATCTGACTGGGTTAGCCCCAGGACACATGGGAGGCCATGATGATTAGAAATAGAGGCTGGGTTCTGCCTCCGCCTCCAAGCGATAAGCTAATTCAAAGTGTGACCCTTTTGGACAGGCCAAATCATCTTATTTTCTCTTCTGCCTTTGACAGCCAGGTAGAGGTAAGGAGAGAAGCCACTGAAACCTGGAAACTCCAACCCTGCTGAGCAGAATATTCTGCATTGAAGGTGAGAGATAAATAATAACAATATGATTATTATTAATATTAATATTATATTAACATTACTAAATATAAATAACAAAGTAGAACTAAAGTTATATCCCATGTGTCCTCATGCCTTACATATATGTTTCCCTCAAGGAAACCACAGAGAGAGAGAGGGTGGCTATGGTTTAAGTTGTGATTCAGGCATTCTCTGGCCCCGTGGCTTTTACTCAATCTCAAAATCGTCTAAGAGCACGCAAGTCTCTAAAATACTACCAAAGGAGTTATGGTCAGAACTACTTAGAATGTAAATAAAGAATAGGTTCTTTGTCACAGGAGCAGCATGTGTCAGGCTAAAACAAATAAGTTGGCAAAGCAAAGTAGGTCTATCTCTTCAAATTATTCTGGGCAATGGGAAAAGACAAAATTTTCCCAATTATATGAATCTAGGATAACCTTAGTAACTACACCTGAAAAAGAAAGTGCATAAGAGAAAAACACAGACCGAACTCATATATAAACATAAAAATTTCAAACAAAATCTTATTAAATTGAATCACTTATTAGTTCTTTTATCTTTTTCATTTTCTTCGTGTATGTGTGCCTACTGCTTTCTCGGTTTTTTAAAATTAAAACTATATTATCTGCAAAAAGATAATTTTGCATTTTCTCATACAAGTACTGATAATTTTATTTTATGTTGTCAATACGTTAGTTGGATCCCCCCACAACACTCTGGAATAATGTTACAATAGTCAGCACTCCCTGTATTGTTCTTCATTTTACTAATTGTGATTTCAGCATTTTACCACTTAATATGATGCTGTCTATGTTTTATAATATTGTCTATGATGAATTTAAGTATTCACTTCTAGTTATATTTGACTAAGAATTTTTTATTAAGAATGGTTGCTAAGCCCTGAAAAGTTAGGATAGCTACGTACAGTAACACTTAAAGTAACCAAAAAAAGAGATCAAGCTTCAATTACAGTTAAACAAAAAAAAAAAAGAAGCCAATCTCTATGTTTAACAGGAAAACAGCAGCAGTACCACAGCAATATCAGGGATAAATAATGGGGTGAGGGATAAGAGTTAAGTGGAGGTTTGGATTTTTTATTTGGTAAGGGTGTGTTTATTGGTTATGCTTCTCCTGGGAACAATGAAATTATCTAAAATCGAGAGTATTGACGGACTGTTGACTTTGGACATTATATGTGAGGCCCAATAGATGGAGGTGACTGAAGGATGCACTGACTGAGAAGTAGACTGGCCTAACAATGGTGTATACATATGATCGAATATTGTGCTGCCACAAAAAGGAACAAGGTTGTGAGGTGCACAATGTTCCAAATGAACCTGTGGGACACTTGGTAAGGCAAAATAAACCAGAAATAAAGAGCAAATATTGCACGGTCTCATTTAGAATATATTTATAAGAAAATTGGGGCCTAGATTGTAAACTCTTATATTGCTCTGGACATTTAGTCCAAAGCGGCAATTGTTATTTTGGATTCTGAGAGGCTGTTTTATATATGCATGACCTGGTATTTAGAGATAAGAATGAAGCTGTTCAGATCAGGATTAAGATAATCCAGAATACAGGGGTAAGGAAGACATTTTCTGTATTTTATAACTTTACCTCCTCCTTGAGACAAAGGAAGAAGTGTTTCTTTTGTCCAGAATCTAAATTTTCTATGGCACATAATCTAACTCAACCCATCTAAATAGCTCATTTAAACAACCCAAACACAGGGAGCCCAGAATACGAATGAGAACCTTTGATCCTGTATATCCTAATGTAATGCCTGGATATACCCCAGAGTATATTAAGTAGATAATCAAAAAGTATTTGCAAAGTCCCTTGAGGGATGGGAGAAAAAAATATGGAACTATTAAACTTTACCACAGGGAGACCCCAGATACTGTGACAAACATAAAGGACACCCAAACCAACAGGCCAAGCCCTTGATCTTGAAGCTTACTCTTATGAAGCTTATGTAGGTAGCAGAGAAGCTTAGCCTACCTATAGGTATGCCTAAGAGTTACTTCTAGAGGACCTTTTTTGTTGTTCAGATGTGGCCTCACTCTTTCTATGCCCAACTCTGCAAGTGAAATCATTACCTTGTCCCCTACCTGAGACATGGCATCCAGGGGTGAAAGTCTCCCTGGCAGCATGGGAGATGACTCCCAGGGAGGAGCTTGGCCCTGGCACCATGAGAGCAACAATGCCATCTTGACCAAAAAGGGTAAAACAAGTGTAACAAATAAGGTATCAGCGGCTGAGAGTTCAAATGGAGATGCAAGAGGCTACTCTGGAGGTCACTCTTACGCAAGCTTCAATTAGATCTTGCTACCTATCATAGCTTGCCAAACCCCAGCCAAAACCATTCCTGCCAATCCAAAAGAACATCCAAGGCGTAATATAGGATTCTACAAAAGCCCCATGCATTAGGGGAACTTTCCAGAAACCTACAACCTCCAGATGGATCCCTAGGCCAGATAAGTCCTGAAATGCAGAGGGACCTCTCCAGAACATCAACTATTTCCATCCCCCTTCCCATATTATTGACAGCCCCTTTCTACATGAAAAAGTTAGAATGAGCATAGCTCAAATACCCTAGAAGGGTGGGAGAAAGATCAAAGATGATGGTGGAGTTATACAGAGAAGGAAAGGTTTAACAAACGAGTATGGTTGCTGAACCATTATATTGATATTTCTTTTAATCTCCAGTCTTGGAGCAGCTAGTAGTAAAAAACAAAAATTGTGGAACTGTAACCCATACCAAACTCTGAAATCTGTTCTACAACTAACTGTTGTGCTGTGCTTTGAAATTTATTGCTCTTTTGCATATATGTTATTTTTCACAAAAAAAAAAAGAAAAAAATTCAATAAAGGATAAAATTTTTAAAAAGCAGCCGCCAATCTGGCTGGATCTAAGGTAAATCAGAATACAAGGTAAAAAATGACAGTGTATTTACTCTAGAACTTCACCTACTGTATAAGACCAAGGGCAGAGGGTTTTCTGTGTCTAAAATCTAAATTTTCTGTAACACACAATGTCAGTTAACCTGCCTAGATAGCTTATTTAAATAACTCAAATGAGAGCCCAGAATGGGAATGAGGATTAGTAATTTTGTATAGTTTAATGTAATGCCTGGATATATCCCAGAGTATGGTGGGCCAATAACTAAAAAAATATTGGTAGAGTCCTATGAGGCACCGAAGAAAAAAATATGGAGCTATTAAACTTTCCCATCTGGGAAACCCCAGGTAACCTCTCAAACATTGGGGACTCCCAAGTTAACAGGCCAAGCACCTGATTTTGAGGCTTGCCCTTCTGAAACTTATTTCTGGAATGAGGAAGCTAAGACTACCTACAATGAGACCAAGAGTTGCTTCCAGGAAACCTTTTTTATTTTTCAGATATGGTCTCTCTCTCTCTAAGCCTAACTCTGAAAGGAAAATAGTTACCCACCCCCTATGTGGGACATGACATTCAGGGTCAAAGTTTCCCTAACAACATGGGGACTTGACTCACAGGGATGAATCTGGCCCTGGTACTGTGGCATTGATAACACCTCCCTTACCAAAAGGGGGACAAGAAGTGTAACCAACTAAGGCATCAGTGGCTAAGAGAGATCAAACAGAGGGTAGAGGCTATTCTGGAGGCTATTCTTATGCAAGGTTCAGCTAATTGTCATGGTTTGCCAAACCCCAACCAACTTCACTCCTGTTAACTGTTAAGAATACCTAGGGCTCTAACTGAGACTCTGAAGTTTTCATGCATTATGTTTACTTTCCTGGAACCTATAATTTCCAGAGGGTTCCTTGGTCAGATAAATCCTGAAATCCAGAGGAACCAGTCTTTCCAAGATTATTAACTATGTTAATTCCCCATCCTTTATTTTTGACACCCTTCTCAACATGAAAAGACAGAATGGTAACTACCCACAGATCCCTATAGACTGGAAGAAGGATCTTAAGAGAAGGAGGAATTATAACAGAAAATAGGATTTAACAAATGAGTATGACTGCTGGTTCACTATACTGATATTTCTTTTAGCCTCCAGTGTTTTGGAGCAGCTAGAAAGGAAACTCTGAAATAGTGGAATGATAACCCATAACAAACTCTGAACTCTGTTCTGCAAATATCTGTTGAAGTATAATCTGAAAAACATTTTTTTCTTTGTATATATCTTATATTTCACAATAAAAAAGAAAATTTAAAAAAAGAATGGTTGCTGAATTTTAGCAAGTATCTTTTCATTAACAGCAAACACATACTTGTACTGTTTGTCTACCTTTAATTACTGATAAGAATTGTTAATATATTTCCTAATGTTGAACCATCTTCGCATTCCTTAAATAAATGGCATGTTATCATTTTTATACTCTAGTGAATTCAATTTTGTTATTATTTTATTTAGAATTTCTGCATCTATATCCCTAAGCAAAACTTACTTATTTCCTTTTTTTTGTTTCATCTTCTATCTATTAGCTTCATAAAATAACTTGGGCAGATTTCCATCCTTTTCTTGACTGTCTATAGTAGTTCAAATAACATAAGGATCATTTCTCAGTTTTAAAATCGAGGCATCACTCAGTGCTCACTGGACCTTGTGCTCTAATAGTCTTCCCAATCCTTTCTGTGATCAGGCAACAGTTCTGTCTATCTGCTTTCCCTTCACCAACTTTGGTAGTGTTGTATTTTGTTAAGATGATCATCATTTCCTCTGTATTTACTAGCATACATTTCTCTATAGATAGCTTGTGATTCTCTTCAATATTTGTGTATCTGTGATTATATCTCCTTTGTTATATTTGTACTATTTTTTTCATTGAACAGGTTCACCATGAGTTTATATTTTTACTGATTTTTTTAAAAAGCTTTTACATTTATTTGTCCTATTGTTTTTATCTGATTTTTAAACATTTACCACTTATCTTTATTATCTTTCTCCTACTTCTATTTTTCTAGATAGACCTCTAGTAAAGTGTTCCTTCTGAGTGAAGAAAAGGAAAAAATATATTAAAAAAAAAAAGACTTTGAAAAGTATTTTCATTTCTTTGGAAATCCTAGGAAAAAAGCTAAACATCTTTTTATCTCCAAGAAGGACTTCCCTTTAAAAGTCATACCTATTGATAAACCAGGAAAACAAAAGCTGATTGGATGAAAACTCAAACTTTTGACAAAATGAATGATAATAAGGTAAATATGATGAGAGAGAATTTTTGTAAAACTTTATTTCCAATCTTCATTAAAATGCTACAGTGACCTTAGTATTGCAAGGAAGGAAAATATTAATACAACTAGTAAGAATGAAAACCTAGAAAGACACTATCCTAATATTCTCTCTCAAAAATAGGACTGAGAAAGGGCAGGTAAGAAAAGGGCAAGGAAGAGTCTTCAACCTTTTATTTCTGTGCTGTTCAAATTTTTCATATGAATAAATATTTTTATAATAATTCATTTCAATTTTATTCCAGTGCCAGTGACTGTATTAGACACTTAAAATTATATGAAAATAAATATTTGTAGGAAAGCTTGCTTTATCAATATTGTGTGTGTGTGTGTATATATATATATATATATATATATAAAACAATTTCTGAAGTTACTAAGGATACAAAATGTACTTAAAAAATAAGCATTTGCTTAGCACTAACTACACAATGCGGCCTAAATACAAAAAAAGTGTAACTTTCCTTTAGGACAGGCTATCATATGGGAGGGACACTTATACAAGTCTTGTCTTAATAATCAGAGATCCATTCCAAACATATACCAAGGGTGTGTATTCATTCAGAGTAAAAACACAGAATGGAATTCCAGCAAATAAATAAACTCTACTATGAGGCATCTTTCAAGTAATATTCCAGTGTTTTCTCTCTCTTCTAAGGGAGTTACAGATGGATACCATGCTTCTGAAAATATGATAGTGGGGTTCTTCAATTCTAAAATTCAAACTGTGTAAGTTTTTATACCAAAGTTTGCTCATATCTGAAAATAGGAATGTGAAAGAAAGAATTCACTAAAAAGAAAGTTGGTTCAGATTAAATAATTGGTAACGTTCTCTAAATTGCATTTGTAATCAATCTTAAAAACTGTTATTTATGAAATCAAAGCAAAATTGTTTCATTATTTTTTAATCCAAAGATAAAATAAAAAGTGCATTTTAAATGGAGCCCCTAAAGATCACACTACAATTAGAGTGTTTTCAAGTAAATTAAGGGATCTCCCTACAGTGACTTCTATAGAGCAAAACAAAAAGTCTCATTAGTACTGTAATGGTTCTTGGAGCAGCTGGCATAACAAAACTGACTTTCTAGTGATATAAAAATCCCTATCCAATTATACTGGGGACATTCCTTGATAAAAATTAAGTCATTTTCAAAGCAATATGAGGGCAACTAGAATATCTCATCTTCAGAATTCTGCTCAAAAGACTAACACACTTTCCATTTTGAAAAGCTCATGCAGAAAATAACCTTTAATTAATCATCTCTGAATATTAAACTCAGTTGAAAGCTTCAGAGCAATTAAGAGGATATGGAGTCTTAAAAACACATTAGTTCTTATATGTTCTAAACCAAAAAAAAAAAAAGAAATCAGATATCAAGTCTGATGTTCAGTGATTTAGTTTTGAAATGTTTACTTATTGCAATAGAGTTTGACACTATATTTTGAAACTGGAAGGTACAGTTCCAACATTTTTAATTCAAAATTCACTTCAAAGAGAACATTGGTATTGCTTCCAGAATTTGGATTTTTTTAGAGTCTATTTAATAAACACAATTTCCCAAAAAATAGACTAATTCAAAAGCAAAGGTTACGTATCCATTAGAAACATGAACAGAATTACTAGGGAAGTAAAAGTTTAAGAATCATTTATTTTGGCCACTTGAATAATCTTTCAATGTCATATAAAATAACCTTGGGAGTTTTTCAAACTACACACATTCCCATCTGACCCAAGTAATCTCAAGATATAGCAGAATAGGTACAGGGGCTGTTGGATAGAGAAGAGGATATAGTCAGTGGGGTTTCAAAAAGCTCACTGTCAAACCCAATGAGAACCACTACCCTGCATAACTCTTGACTTTTTGGCACCTTTTCATATCAGCGCTTCAATAATTACGATTACCCCAGTGACAAAGGCAGCCAAAGCATAAATTATAAGTTATGAGTGGAACAAGGAACAGGCTATTGCCTCAGCACTGTGCTTCCATCCCATCCTTCCACCTCATGCTCATTCATTCATTTGGTTAACAGAGGACATGAACAAGATGACCAGCGAAAACGACATTCTAAAGGGGGAAACTATATAAGCAAGTCAAATAAATAAAAGTGTTCATTCCTAAGAGGAAAATAAAAAGAGATACTATAGTTTATCACTGGGAAAGAGGGGGAGACAAGACAAGTGATGTTTAAGCTGAGACATGAAAGATTCGATAGATATCAGCCACGTGAAATGCCAGCAGATAGCATTCCACTCATTGGAAACATTAAGAATAAAGGTTCTAAGAAAGAAAAATGCTTAGAAATTCTAGAAAATGTAAGAAGGCAATTTTGGAAGAGGCATAATGAATGAGAAGATGACTGTTGTACAATGTCTCAAAAGAGCTATGCAAAAAAAAAAAAAAAGAGCTATGCAGGGGTCAGATCATCCAAGATCTTGAAGGTCACGTTAAGAGTTCTGATCTTTTTTCGCCAAATGGGTTGGTTAACTTCCAAGGAACATTTCTAAGAGATGAATGTGGAAAAGTAAATGAGAATGAAGTCAGCTCTGAAAAGCATCCTGTGGAGGAAGCAATTGTCATTCTCTGCTAGAAAACTGTTAAAAAGTTTTCAGAACATATATTCTCAATTTCTATAACTTCATTCTTTATTAAATCCCATATAAATCTGCTTACTGGTAGTTACTGTTTTCTTAAGATTATGATGTTAGAATAACTTTATTTTATGAGACCATGAACAATGATCTCATACTGTATTTCCTCTTTTTGTTATTAGCATTACATTTGAGGCCCATATTTCCTTGTCCTCCCCATAAAGAAGGTTGTATAATGTTATTAACCCTCTTCCCTCTACTACTCACTCAGGGGATAGAAGGCTCCCTCTTAATCTTTGCAGTAAAAGACCCAAGCTTACAATCAAAGGACCTGGAAACAAACTGATAGAGGAACAAAATACATTCCCTTCTTTGAAAGAGTTTAAAAATCTGTAAGGAATTGGGGGTGAAAGGGTAGTTCAGTGGTAGAATTCTCGCCTGCCATGTGGGAGACCCAGGTTCAATTCCTGGTTCATGCACTTTCCAAACAAACAAACGAGCAAACAAATGAAAAACTAAACAAACAAAAAAAACCTCGGCAAATGGTGCTGCAATAAGGGGATACTCACATGGAAAAAGAATGAATGGTGACGCCCATAATACACCATATAAAAAAGAATCTGTAAGGAATTATAATAGAACAAAACAACTAATTAACCAAGCAAAATGTGCTAACTGCTTTAAATGTTATCTTAAAAGCAGAAGCACTCATGAATTCTCAGCTTCTACCAAGTATTTGGAATAACGTATTGCTAATTCATTTTTTTTTTTTAATGGAGAACTACTGATAAATTTAAGCAGAGAAGTGAGAAGAAAAGACTTGATTTTTACAAAGATCACTTTGTACGGTAGAATTGAGTTGGTGGGGCACAAAATTAACGTGGAAGACCATTTAGGAAGCTACTGCAGTGGTCCAGGTAAAAACTAGCAATGGCTTGGGCTACGGGGACAGCAGTTCAGGTGCACAGTGAGTTAAACAGATCTGAAAGATACTTATGAATTAAAATCACAGGACAGGGTGACCAGATGGAGGAAAGTGGTAAAGTAAAAAGAGTTAAGGGAAAGAAAAGTATCAAAGTTAATTCCTAACACTTTGCTTCTCATTTTCCTTATCTTCCCCTCTTAGCATCGATATCTCAGAGTCTGAGAAAGAGGGAAAGTAAGGGGAAATGGAGTGCTGGGCAGAGGGAGTCAAGGAAATGAGCTGGTAGTGGCAAAGGAGGAGGAGAATAACACAGAGAAGGCAGCCAGCATGGATGGGAGTTCGTTATACTGAGCAAATAAATTATTAAGAAAGTCAGTAAATACATTAAGGATAATGGGAACCAGGACTTCCAGAGAAGATGGCGGCTTAGTAAGGCGCACGGGTCTTAGTTCCTCCTCCAGAATAACTAATAAAGAACTACAAACAGTACAGAACAGCTCCCGGAGCCACGACAGAGACCAGACACACAGTGTGCCCCATTCTGGAACGCCTGGACCAGCTAGGAGACTCCTCTGCAGTGAGGTCCCCAAGAGGCGCGCACTTCCCAGGGCTGCGGCGGCTGGCGGCCGGAGCCACTCCCTCCCTCCTTTCCGGGCCGGATGGGAGCTTCGGATCGGTGTTCCCCTAGCCACAGAAGCCTGCGCCCCTCCCCCACGTGCGGCTTTCCAGGCCAGCTGGGAGCCTCGGAACAGCGGTTCCCCAAGCCGCGGCGGCCAACGACCACAGCCCCTCCCACAAATGCGGCTTCCCGGGCCGGCTGGGAGCCTCGGAAAAGCGGTTCCCCAAGAAGAGGCGGCCGGTGCCCCTCTCCCACAGATGACTTCCTGGAGGGAAAGGAAAGAGTCTCCAACAATAGTAGAGACTGAGCCCAACCTAACACCAATAGTGGCATTAATGAACAACTTCTGACTACTAAAAATAGGCCCACAGCTCAGGTGAAACTGATCAAGGCAGAAGTCGCCAATTGCACTAACTGAAAAAGAGGAAAGGGGGCGAAACAGAGCCTTCTGTGACTGTTTCTACGGAGGCTTCGTTGCCTCTGGGCTCAGCATTGGGATTACACAGGTTGTAACTGCCGCAAACACAGAAACAAGATGCTTTCAGGGCTCTCTATCACCTGAACCTTCCCCGCGGGAGGGGTGAAACGCAACTCAGGTGGAATCCCTCTCTCAAGGAATTCAGATTCCAGGACTTCACAATTTGAAGCCATTAAAACCAACCTACAATCTTTCCTCTGTCTCCACCACACACCCAGCAGCGAGAGTCTTCCAAAGTTAAAGGAGCCACAACATCTTTTGCTGGTGGGACCCGCAGACAGAAAAACACCACATACTGGGAAGGATAAGAAAAACAGAGCCCACAGACTTCACAGGAAAGTCTTTCAACCTGCTGGGTCCCACACTCAGGGAAATCTGATTAAATGCCCAGATACCAGCAAAAAATAAGAAATCACACCAGGAAAATTGAAGATATGACCCAGTCAAAGGAACAAACCAATAGCTCAAATGAGATACAGGAGCTGAGACAACTAATTCTGAATATATGAACAGAAATGGAAAACCTCTTAAAAACCAAATCAATAAATTGAGGGAGGACATGAAGAAGGCATGGGATCAACAATAAGAAGAAATGGAAAGTCTGAAAAAACAAATCACAGAACTTATGGGAATGAAAGACACAGTAGAAGAGATGAAAAAAACAATGGAAACCAACAATGGTAGATTTAAAGAGGCAGAGGCTAGAATTAGTGAACTGGAGGATGGACATCTGAAATCCAAAAAGAAACAGAAATTATAGGGAAAAGAACGGAAAAATTTGAGCAAGGGCTCAGGGAATTGAATGATAATATGAAGCACACAAATATACGTGTTGTGGGTGTCCCAGAAGGAGAAGAGAAGGGAAAAGGAGGAGAAAAACTAATGGAAGAAATTATCACTGAAAATTCACCAACTCTTATGAAAGACCTAAAATTACATATCCAAGAAGTGCAGTGCACCCAAAGAAAATAGATCCAAATAGGCGTTCTCCAAGACACTTACTAGTTAGAATGTCAGAGGTCAAAGAGAAAGAGAGGATCTTGAAAGCAGCAAGAGAAAAACAATCCATCACATACAAGGGAAACCCAATAAGACTATGAGTAGATTTCTCAGCAGAAACCATGGAACTAGAAGACAGTGGGATGATATATTCAAATTACTAAAAGAGAAAAACTACCAACCAAGATTTCTATATCCAGCAAAATTGTCCTTCAAAAATGAGGGAGAAATTAAAACATTTTCAGACAAAAAGTCACTGAGAGATTTTGTGACCAGGAGACCAGCTCTGCAAGAAATACCAAAGGGAGCACTAGAGTCAGATACAAAAAGACAGAAGGGAGAGGTATGGAGAAGAGTTTAGAAAGAAGGAAAATTGGATATGATACATATAATACAAAAGGGAAAATGGTAGAGGAAAGTATTACCCAAACAGTAATAACACTAAATGTTAATGGACTGAATTCCCCAATCAAAAGACAACGACTGGCAGAATGGATTAAAAAACAGGATCCTTCTATATGCTGTTTACAGGAAACACATCTTAAACCCAAAGATAAACATAGGTTGCAAGTGAAAGGTTGGGAAAAGATATTTCACGCAAATAACAACCAGAAAAGAGCAGGAGTAGCTATACTAATATCCAACAAATTAGACTTCAAATGTAAAACAGTTAAAAGAGACAAAGAAGGATACTATCTACTAATAAAAGGAACAATTAAACAAGAAGACATAACAATCATAAATATTTACGCACCGAATCAGAATGCCCCAAAATACGTGAGGAATACACTGCAGTCACTGAAAAGGGAAATAGACACATATACCATAATAGTTGGAGACTTCGATTCACCACTCTCATCAATGGACAGAACATCTAGACAGAGGATCAATAAAGAAATAGAGAATCTGAATATTACTATAAATGAGCTAGACTTAACAGACATTTATAGGACATTACATCCCACAACAGCAGGATACACCTTTTTCTCAAGTGCTCATGGATCATTCTCAAAGATAGACCATACGCTGGGTCACAAAGCAAGTCTCAACAAATTTAAAAAGATTGAAATAATACACAACACTTTCTCAGATCATAAAGGAATGAAGTTGGAAATCAATAATAGGCAGAGTGCCAGAAAATTCACAAATACGTGGAGGCTCAACAACACACTCTTAAACAACCAGTGTGTCAAGGAAGAAATCACAAGAGAAATTAGTAAATATCTCGAGGGGAATGAAAATGAAAACACAACATATCAAAACCTATGGGACACAGCAAAGGCAGTGCTAAGAGGGAAATTTATTGCCCTAAATTCCTTTATCAGAAAAGAAGAAAGGGCAAAAATTCAGGAATTAACTGTCCACTTGAAAGAATTGGAGAAAGAACAGCAAACTACCCCAAAGCAAGCAAAAGGAAAGAAATAACAAAGATTAGAGCAGAAATAAATGAAATTGAAAACATGAAAACGACAGAGAAAATCAATAAGACCAGAAGTTGGTTCAATGAGAAAATCAATAAGATTGATGGGCCCTTAGCAAGATTGACAAAAAGAAGAAGAGAGAGGATGCAAATGAATAAGATCAGAAATGGAAGAGGAGACATAACCACTGACCTCACAGAAATAAAGGCAGTAATAACAGGATACTATGAACAACTTTACGCTAATAAATACAACAATGTAGATGAAATGGACAAGTTCCTAGAAAGGCATGAACCACCACCTTTGACTCAAGAAGAAATAGATGACCTCAACAAACCAATCACAAGTAAAGAAATTGAATCAGTCATTAAAAAGCTTCCCAAAAAGAAAAGTTAAAGACCAGATGGCTTCACATGAGAATTCTACCAAACATTCCAGAAAGAATTAGTACCAACCCTGTTCAAACCCTTCAAAAAAATTGAACTGGAGGGAATGCTACCTAATTCATTCTATGAAGCCAACATCACCCTCATACCAAAACCAGGGAAAGATATTACAAAAAAAGAAAACTACAGACCAATCTCTCTAATGAATATAGATGCAAAAATCCTCAACAAAATTCTAGTAAATCGAATCCAGCAACACATTAAAAGAATTATACATCATGACCAAGTAGGATTCATCCCAGGTATGCAAGGATGGTTCAACATAAGAAAATCAATTAATGTAATACATCATATCAACAAATCAAAGCAGAAAAATCACATGATCATCTCAATTGATGCAGAGAGGGCATTTGACAAGAGTCAACATCCTTTCCTGCTGAAAACACTTCAAAGGATAGGAATACAAGGGAACTTCCTTAAAATGATAGAGGGAATATATGAAAAACCCACAGCTAATATCATTCTCAATGGGGAAAAATTGAAAACATTCCCCCTAAGATCAGGAACAAGACAAGGATGTCCGTTATCACCACTATTATTCAAGATCATGTTGGAGGTTCTAGCCATAGCAATTAGACAAGAAAAAGAAATACAAGGCATCAAAATGGAAAGTAAGTAGTAAAACTATCACTATTTGCAGACGATATGATACTATACGTCGAAAACCTGGAAAAATCCACAACAAAACTACTAGAGCTAATAAATGAGTACAGCAAAGTAGCAGGTTACAAGATCAACATTCAAAAATCTGTAGTGTTTCTATACACTAGCAATGAACAAGCTGAGGGGGAAAATCAAGAAAAGAATTCCATTTACAATTGCAACTAAAGAACAAAGTACTTAGGAATAAATTTAACTAAAGAGACAAAAGACCTATACAAAGAAAACTACAAAAAACTGTTAAAGAAATCACAGAAGACCTAAATAGATGGCAGGGCATACCGTGTTCATGGACTGGAAGACTAAATATAGTTAAGATGTCAATCCTACCTAAATTGATTTACAGATTCAGTGCAATACCAATCAAAATCCCAACAACTTATTTTTCAGAAATAGAAAAACCAATAAGCAAATTTATCTGGAAGGGCAGGGTGCCCCAAATTGCTAAAAGTATCTTGAGGAAAAAAAACCAAGCTGGAGGTCTCACGCTGCCGGACTTTAAGGCATATTATGAAGCCACAGTGGTCAAAACAGCATGGAATTGGCATAAAGATAGATATATCGACCAATGGAATCGAATAGAGTGCTCAGATATAGACCCTCTCATCTATGGACATTTGATCTTTGATAACGCAGTCAAGCCAATTCACCTGGGACAGAACAGTTTCTTCAATAAATGGTGCCTAGAGAACTGGATATCCATATGCAAAAGAATGAAAGAGGACCCGTATCTCACACCCTATACAAAAGTTAACTCAAAATGGATCAAAGATCTAAACATTAGGTCTAAGACCATAAAACAGTTAGAGGAAAATGTAGGGAGATATCTTATGGATCTTACAACTGGAGGCGGTTTTGTGGACCTTAAACCTAAAGCAAGAGCACTGAAGAAAGAAATAAATAAATGGGAGCTCCTCAAAATTAAACACTTCTGTGCATCAAAGAACTTCATCAAGAAAGTAGAAAGACAGCCTACACAATGGGAGGCAATATTTGGAAACGACATATCAGATAAAGGTCTAGTATCCAGAATTTATAAAGAGATTGTTCAACTCAACAACAAAAAGACAGGCAACCCAATTACAAAATGGGAAAAAGACTTGAACAGACACCTATCAGAAGAGGAAATACAAATGGCCAAAATGCACAGGAAGAGATGCTCAATGTCCCTGGCCATTAGAGAAATGCAAATCAAAACCACAATGAGATATCATCTCACACCCACCAGAATGGCCATTATCAACAAAACAGAAAATGACAAGTGCTGGAGAGGATGCAGAGAAAGAAGCACACTTATTCACTGTTGGTGGGAATGTCAAATGGTGCAACCACTGTGGAAGGCAGTTTGGCGGTTCCTCAAAAAACTGAATATAGAATTGCCATACGACCCAGCAATACCATTGCTAGGTATCTACTCAAAGGACTTAAGGGCAAAGACACAAACGGACATTTGCACACCAATGTTTATAGCAGCGTTATTTACAATTGCAAAGAGATGGAAACAGCCAAAATGTCCATCAACAGACGAGTGGCTAAACAAACTGTGGTATATACATACAATGGAATATTATGCAGCTTTAAGACAGAATAAACTTATGAAGCATGTAATAACATGGATGGACCTAGAGAACATTATGCTGAGTGAGACTAGCCAAAAACTAAAGGACAAATACTGTATGGTCCCACTGATGTGAACCGACATTAGAGAATAAACTTGGAATATGTCATTGGTAACAGAGACCATCAGGAGTTAGAAATAGGGTAAGATAATGGGTAATTGGAGCTAAAGGGATACAGACTGTGCAACAGGACTAGATACAAAAGCTCAAAAATGGACAGCACAATACTACCTAATTGCAATGTAATTATGTTAAAACAATGAAGCTGCATCTGAGCTATGGTTTTTTTTTCTTTTGTTTGTTTGTTTTGTTGTTTTTTTATATATATTTTTTGTATTTTTTATTTTTATTTTTTTCTCTATATTATCATTTTATTTCTTTTTCTGTTGTCTTGCTATTTCTTTTTCTAAATCGATGCAAATGTACTAAGAAATGATGATCAAGCATCTATGTGATGATGTTAAGAATTACTGAGTGCATATGTAGAATGGAATGATTTCTAAATGTTGTGTTAGTTAATTTTCTTTTAACTAATAAAAAAAATAATGGGAACCATATTTTTCTCTAAGAAGGGATTTACAAACATGAAAAGACAGAAGGCTAAAAAAAAAAAGAAACCTACAGTACTAGATTAAAATCGGAAGTATCAATATGAACTTATGAGTTTTTATTTTAAATATGTACAATGATAGATGCAAAAATTACATATGTATATGATTACAAGCACATGTATTTTTTTTAGCTCTTTTGAGACGCCTAGAAGCAAATGACACCCCACTAGCAATGAGGACAATGAGCATCAGATCAGATCTTGGGTGCTCATTGTACTCAAAATGAACACAGAATGCTGTGTGGCACCAAAAAGTAAAAAAATACTCAAAGAATGATGGAAATAAGTCCAAAAAGACATAGATATCAGCTTGAAGGGATCTCACTGGAGAAATTCAGGCTGATTTGAGCATCTAAACAATGAATACGAGTAATAGTCATAGTAATAGCACCAGATTATAATCCAATGGATAAAATAGGTATCCATGAGTCCATACTGAAATAAATACATATATACAGACAAACATAAATAAGGGAGAAAGGAAAGCACTTCCTTAAAATAAAATTCCAACAAATACCTAGGGCCTATTTTTGTACTATTCATTAGCTAAGAATGTTTTTTACATTTTAAAGATCATTTAAAAAGAAGAAGAATGTGTAACAGACACTGAATATGACCTGTGAAGCCCAAAATATTTATTAGCTGGCACTTTTAGAAAATGTCTGAGAACGCTGATGTAGAAGAACAATACAAATAGATGATCGTCAACTGGCCCCCAACATAGAGGTATATGATCCAGGAAGGAGTCATCAATGGATTTTAGAGGCTTAATGAGGAACAGAATATTAGTGAATTATCAGAATATCTCCTAAAATCTTTAATCAAATAGGAAGGGGAAATGGTAACACTACAGTGGAGAAAGCTGGTAGAAACCAACCACGTGATCAGGGTTAACATCATCAGTGGTGGGAAAGGTCAACCTCGCGAAGCCCTGAGAAGAGGACAGCACCACGTCTGTATATTCTTCATAAGAATGTGAGGCCCAATCTGGCCATAAGGAAACATCAAACAGACCCTACAAATAAAAGTTCAGTACTCTCTAAAACTGTAAATGATGCAAAATACGGGGAAAAGTTGAGGAACATCTCCAGACTGGAGGAGACTGAGACAAAACTTAACATCACACATGATCCTGGATAAGGTTCTGGAATAACAGAAAGGGAAAAAGAGACATTGTTGTGAGAATTGGAAACACTACAGCAGAAAATTAACAACTCAGGTGAGCACTAAAAACAAAGTATAAGAAGCTAAACAGTTTAGGTTGATGTGTCAAAGGAAGTAATAGCTAGAAAGTACAAGATTTTTATGTAAACAACTGGAAAAAAAAGTTTTTCAAGAAAAGAAATCATGCTGAATGTGGAGATGAAAATGATAACACAAACTCAATTAGAGCAAGACAGATATTTTTAAAGCCCCAGGATTAAATTAGATGCCTTAATATATGATTCAAAGAGCATTTACTGGTATACTTAGTAAATCTTTCTGATGGGTTTGCAATTATTGCTATCATAAATTTGTTTGTAAATTTTGAAAACAATTTCCTGAATATTCCTGACACAAATGCGTGTGACCTTTACTTAATGGTATTCATTGTGCATGGATTTCTATCCTTTGATCTTCAAAAACATAACCTCAGATATACTGTGGTTCGGTTTCAGACCACCACAATAAAGCAAGTCACATGGATTTTCTGGTTTCCCAGTGCATATTAAAGTTATGTTTACACTATATTGTCCTCAGTTAAGTGTGTGATAGCATTATGTCTAAAAGTTAATGTCCATATCCTAATTTAAAAAATATTTTAGAATGCTAAAAAAAAACAAAATAAATAGATAAATATAAGAACTGAAAAATAACCAATGGATTTAGTAACATGAAAGTAATTAAAGACCATGGCAAGATCAGCATCAGTGGCTGATTAGAAGCATACCACACCGGGCTGAGGAGTAAACAGAGGCCAAGAAGGAGAAGCAGTATATGACAAAATTTCTTAAAGAAGTCTGGCTACGAAGGGGGAATAAGCAGCCTAAAGAGACTTTTGAATGTGTGTGTATGCAGTTATTTTACTTCAAAGGGACAGAGTAAATAAAACGTGAATGCTGACTAGAAGACTCTAGCAGAGAACAAGGGACTGAAGATTTTAGGAAAGAGAGAAAATAACCACTTGAATGAGCTTTCCAAAAAGCCAACAGGAAGAAGATCTGGAGAAACACAGAGATGAGGTCTCTGGCAGGGGAAGGGACAATTCATCAGTTCAATTTTAAAAGGAAGGAAAGAGCAGAGAGAGGATAGATGTGAATGTATGTGGGTCTACAGAGATGGCTGCAAGAAGGTGGTATACTTCCCAGTGGATTTTTCTATGTTCTCTAGAAGAAAGTCACCTATTGGAAGTGAGGGATGGCAATGTGGGATTGGAAATTTAAGGAAACTGATTAAGGTAAGAAACTGCCACAGTGAAAAGTGCAAGAATGAACTGACTAGAGCAATACAGTGAGGCTGTCATATAACGCTGAGGGTCCAGATGAGATTAGAAATCAAAAAGAGTATTTAAGTAAATCATATGAGAAAGGGTTGTTACGTTCAACAGACTATTAAAATGATAAACCAGGTTAACACAGCTTCATACGCAATTTTCTTTCACACCAAGTCATTATAACAATGTGAGCAAAGTAGCAGACAATCAATAAAACACAAAACTGAAAACCACACACACATTAACATTAAAATGAATTCATGTGAACCACTGGATAAACCCATTTAGCACAAAATCTAAAAGAAGGAACTAACAGAAGTCAAGGAAAACTAAAAATATAAAGAACCAAATCCTGTACCTAATCCAAAACCATAGCTTTCCACTATCACCTATCACTAGTTTTTGAAATTACTATACTATGGTTCTACAAGGTCCTATTTGGAATTTCTTAACAGTTCCAGTGCCAGTTTTAAAAATTCTGTTTTCACAGAAAATCAAGTTATTGCTCTCACCAACTATAACTCCGATTTTTCTGTTTCCTACTTACGCACATAAATTTACTCTCACTCAGGCATGTTCTTAAAGTTTGGTGTTTAAATATACTCAGATACAGACACCTGAAAAAAGGTCCATCTTACCGATACTGCTGTTATCCTAAGAGAATCAACAGTGGAATGCTTGAATAGGTACCATAAAACAGGACCAACTTCTC
This sequence comes from Tamandua tetradactyla, assembly GCF_023851605.1. Lineage (NCBI taxonomy): Eukaryota > Metazoa > Chordata > Mammalia > Pilosa > Myrmecophagidae > Tamandua > Tamandua tetradactyla. Next base: position 45,463,148 of record NC_135341.1, on the reverse strand, counting down.
CGGTGATAAAGCCCTGGGCCTGAGGGGAAGAGGTAGTACACACGTTTTCAATAATCTTTGCTGCCATGTGATTCACAACACGTTCTTCCTGGAAGAAGGTAGAGAACAAGGAGAAGATTAAAAGGGCATTATTTAGTGTAACTATATACATGTCCTTTTTTCGTAACTACTGCAAATACTGCCCTGTTGCCAAGAGCACATCACTTACCCTGGCATGTGAATCCAGCATTTTAAAAGGTATGGTAATTCTTTCTGGCTAACATGAAAGTATTACAAATAGAATCATTTTTTTATTTAATACAATTATTAAACCATAATTCTCTACATATTTTAATGGAAGTAAAAAACGCTAAAATATGGAAAACAAATAATAAAAACACAGCATAAAAACCCAACTATAATTTAAAAATCATTAGAAGCAGACAGAAGAATCCTCAGAACTTACTCAGAGCAGAGTACAGTTTGTGTACCAACCATCCATAGAGGAAAGACCACTCCATACTGAATACCGTTTTGGACCATCCTAACAGTACTTAAAAGCAAGCCTCATAAAGCATCAGATTGTCTTCATATAATTTAACCAAGTCCAGGGGGGTGAAAAGTACTTAAAAGAATACAAGAAAATTCCAGCATGCAACAATATAAAATTCACACTGTCTGGCACCCAATTAAGTATTACTAAGCATTCAAAGAAGAAAACATGACTCATAAGAAACAGAAAATTCAATCAATAAAATGACACAGATGATAGAATAGTCAGAAAATATATTAAAATGGCTGTGATAAAAGTAATCCATAGCCTCAAGAAGGTAGAAGAAAGCATAAATATGACAAAGACAGAGAAGATAGAAAAATGACCCAAATCAAAATTCTAGAGAAAAATAATACAATGTCCTATATGGAAAATACTCAGAGCAGAGTACAGTTTGAGTACTGTGTGTGATTTACAGATTAGAAACTGCAGATGAAATGATTAGTGAACTTGAAGACATAGCACTAAAAGCTATCCAAAACAAACAAAGAGATAAGACTAGAGAACAAAAACAGAGCATCAGTAAATTGCAAGAAAACTTCAAACAGTGTAACACATGTGCAGCTGGAGTCCCAAAGGGAGGAGAAGAAAAGCAGAAAAAATACTTGAGGATATGATGACTGAACTTTAATTTGATAAAAAATGAATAACACCTTAGATCAATGAACCCCAAGCAGAAGAAACACACACAAAAAAAAATCACACTTATGTACATGATTATAATCAAACTGTTAAAAATCAGTTATAGGTAGAGAATTCTTGATATTCTCACAAGCAGTGGGGACAACGAAAGCAATAGGCTGAGCCCCCAATCTTGGGTTTTGTTCATATGAAACTTATCCCTGCAAAAGATAGGCTAAGGCTAAGCCTACTTAAAATTAGGCCTAAGAGCCACCCCCCAAGAGAAGCACATTTGTTGCTCAGATGTGGCTTCTCTCTCTCTCTCAGCCAACACAACAAGCAAACTTACTGCCCTCCCTCTCTCTACGTGGGACATGACTCCCAGGGTTGTGGACCTTCCTGGCAATGCGGGACAGAAATCCTAGAATGAGCTGGGACTCAGCATCAAGGGATTGAGAAAACCTTCTCAACCAAAAGGGGGAAGAATGAAATGAGACAAAATAAAGTATCAATGGCTGAGAGATTCCAAACAGAGTCAAGAAGTTATCCTGGAGGTTATTCTTACGCATAATATAGATATCACCTTTTCAGTTAAGGTGTAATGGAGAGGCTGGAGGGAACTGCCTGAAAATGTAGAGCTGTGTTCCAGTAGCTGTGTTTCTTGAAGATGATTGTATAATTATATAGCTTTGCAATGTGTCTACACGTGTGATTGTGAAAACCCTGTGTCTGATGCTCCTTTTACCTAACTTATTGATAAGATGAGTAAAATATATGGATTAAAAATAAATAAATAATAGGGGGGAACAAGTGTTAAAATAAATTTAGTAGACTGAAATGCTTGTGATCAATGAAAGGAAGCAGTAAGAGGTATGGTATGTATGAATTTTTTTCTGTTTTCTTTTTATTTCTTTTTCTGAATTGATGCAAGTGTTCTAAGAAATGATCATGATGATGAATATACAACTATGTGATGATATTGTGAATTACTGATTATATTTGTAGTATGGAATGATCATATGTTAAGAATGTTTGTGTTTGTATGTTGATTGTTAATAAATAAAATTAATAAAAAAAAATCAGTTATGCGTGGGTCACAATGGCTCAGCAGGCAGAGTTCTCACCTGCGACGTCAGAGACCTGGGTTTGAAATGAAAAAAATCAGTTATAAAGAGAAAATCTTTAAAAAAAAAAAAAGAGTAAAAACACACATTTATATAACAACAGATTTCTCTTCAAAACAATATAAACCAGAAGACAGTGGTATAGCATCATTAAAGAACCAAGAGGAAAAACAACTATGAACCTACAAATCTATACCCAACAATAACATCTTTCAAAACTAAAGGTAAAATGAACACATTCAGACATATAAAAACTGAAAAAATTCATCACCAACAGAACTTATCTAAAAGAACTATAAACAGAAATCATTCAGGTAGAGGGAAAATAATGGCAGAAAAAGAAAACTGGATCTACACAAAATAGAATAATGAAAATGGTAAATATGTGAGTAATGTAAAATAGATGTAAAATATTGTTTTCATTTTTTTAGCCTCTTTAAAAAATAACTGACTGTCTAAGGCAAAAATAACAACATATTATAAGTTCCATAACATATACAGAATTAAATTTATAACTGTAGCGGCCCGCCTGCCCTCCTCTCCCCTTTTTGTCCGCTGGCACGGCGAGCGGCACCCATGCCCCGCAACAGCCGGCCCGCCCGCCCTTCGCTCCCCTCTTTGTACGCCGGCCCGGTGCGTGGCGCCCACACCCCGCAGCAGGCGGCCCGCCCGCCCGCCCTCCTCTCCCCTCTTTGTCCACCGGCCCGGCGCATGGCGCCCACGCCCTGCAGCAGCTGGCCCACCCGCCCTCCTCTCCCCTCTTCCCACTCCTGCTCCGGCGGCTCTCCAACCACCACCGTGCCCTCTTCGGCCTTCACCGGCTCCTCCGCCACCGGCCTCGACAGCCTTGCCACCCTCAACTTTCCTCCTCCAGAACAGCTACTGGGGGAGTGGAGACAATACACAGCAACTCCTGGAGCCACGAAGGAGATCAAAGGGACGGCACACCCCATCCTGGAACGGCTGACTGTCTGGGACAACCAGCTCCGGTGAGATAACCGAGGGGCGCGGGCTTTTCTGGGCGGGACGGCAAGTGGCCGGAGTCCCTCCCTTCCTCCTTCCCAGGCCAGCTGGCAGAATTGGGAAGGCGGTCCCCTTGGGTCAGGGCGGCTGGCGCCCCCACCACGCGAGGCCCCCCGTACCAACTGAGAGAGTTGGGTCGGAAATCCCCAGACTGCGGAGAAGGGTGACCGGGGGGTCCCTTCCAAACACGTGACTCCCCGGTCTGGCTGGGAACAGTGCACTCTCCCGGGCTGCGACAGCTGGCGCCCTCCCGCCATGCTTGGCGCCCAGGGCCGACTAGGAAATTCAGACGGGCGCTCTCCCGTGCTGCGGCGGCCGGCGACCCTCCCCAAGTTCGGAACCCCGGGCCGGCTGGCACTCTTCCAAGACGCTTTGGCTGCCGAACCTCCCCTACGGCGAGAGTTTTCCAGAGTTAAAGGACCCACAGCAACTTTCACTGGTGGAACTCGTAGACAAACGTGTGCCACGAGCACCACCTACTGGGCAGGATAAGAAAAACAGAACCCAGAGATTTCACAGAAAAATCTTTTAACCTGTGGGGTCCAACACCCAGGGAAATCTGACTAAACGCCCAACGCCAGCAGAACATAACGGATCACGCTCAGAAAATTGAAAACATGGCCCAGTCATAAGAACAAACCAATAGTTCAAATGAGATACAGGAGCTGAAACAACTAATGCTGAATATAAGAACAGAAATGGAAAACCTCTTCAAAAACGAAATCGATAAATTGAGGGAGGACATGAAGAAGACATGGGCTGATCAAAAAGAAGAAATAGAAAAACTGAAAAAACAAATCACAGAACTTATGGAAGTGAAGGATAAAGTAGAAAAGATGGAAAAAACAATGGATACCTACAATGATAGATTTAAAGAAAAGAAGATATAATTAGTGATTTGGAGGACGGAACATCTGAATTCCAAAAACAAACAGAAACTATCGGGAAAAGAATGGAAAAATTTGAACAGGGTATCAGGGAACTCAAGGACAATGTGTATCGCACAAATATACGTGTTGTGGGTGTCCCAGAAGGAGAAGAGAAGGGAAAAGGAGGAGAAAAACTAATGGAAGAAATTATCACTGAAAATTTCCCAACTCTTATGAAAGACCTAAAATTACAGATCCAAGAAGTGCAGCGCACCCCAAAGAGATTAGACCCAAATAGGCGTTCCCCAAGACACTTACTAGTTAGAATGTCAGAGGTCAAAGAGAAAGAGAGGATATTGAAAGCAGCGAGAGAGAAGCAATCCATCACATACAAGGGAAACCCAATAAGACTATGTGTAGATTTCTCAGCAGAAACCATGGAAGCTAGAAGACAGTGGGATGATATATTTAAGTTACTAAAAGAGAAAAACTGCCAACCAAGACTCCCATATCCAGCAAAATTGTCCTTCAAAAATGAGGGAGAAATTAAAACATTCTCAGACAAAAAGTCACTGAGAGAATTTGTGACCAAGAGACCAGCTCTGCAAGAAATACTAAAGGGAGCACTAGAGTCAGATACAAAAAGACAGAAGAGAGAGATATGGAGAAGAGTGTAGAAAGAAGGAAAGTCAGATATGATATATATAATACAAAAGGCAAAATGGTAGAGGAAAATATTATTCAAACAGTAATAACTCTAAATGTTAATGGACTGAATTTCCCAATCAAAAGACATAGACTGGCAGAATGGATTAAAAAACAGGATCCTTCTATATGCTGTCTACAGGAAACACATCTTAGACCCAAAGATAAACATAGGTTGAAAGTGAAAGGTTGGGAAAAATAATTCTATGCAAATAACAACCAGAAAAGAGCAGGAGTAGCTATACTAATATCCAACAAATTAGACTTCAAATGTAAAACAGTTAAAAGAGACAAAGAAGGATACTATGTACTAATAAAAGGAGCAATTCAACAAGAAGACATAGCAATCATAAATATTTATGCACCGAACCAGAATGTCCCAAAATACATGAGGAAAACACTGCAAACACTGAAAAGGGAAATAGACACATCTACTATAATAGTTGGAGACTTCAATTCCCCACTCTCATCAATGGACAGAACATCTAGACAGAGGATCAATAAAGAAACAGAGAATTTAAATAATATAATAAATGAGCTAACTTAAAAGACATATATAGAACACTACACCCCACAACAGCAGGATACACCTTTTTCTCAAGTGCTCATGGATCATTCTCAAGGGAGGATAGACCATATGCTGGATCACAAAGCAAGTCTCAACAAATTTAAAAAGATTGAAATCATACACAACACTTTCTCAGATCATGAAGGAATGAAGGTGGAAATAAATAATAGGCAGAGCACCAGAAAATTCACAAATGTGGAGGCTCAACAACATACTCTTCAACAACCAGTGGGTCAAGGAAGAAATTACAAGAGAAATCAGTAAATATCTCGAGGAGAATGAAAATGAAAACACAACATATCAAAACTTATGAGATGCAGCAAACGCAGTGCTAATAGGGAAATTTATTGCCTTAAATGCCTATATCAAAAAAGAAGAAAGGACAAAATATCAGGAATTAACTGTCCACTTGGAAGAACTGGAGAAAGAACAGCAAACTAACCACAAAGCAAGCAAAAGGAAAGAAATAATGAAGATTAGAGTAGAAATAAATGAAATTGAGAACATGAAAACAACTGAGAAAATCAATAAAACTAGAAGTTGGTTCTATGAGAACATCAATAAGATTGATGGGCCCTTAGTAAGATTGACAAAAAGAAGAAGATCAGAAATGGAATAGGAAACATAACCACTGACCTCACAGAAATAAAGGAGGTAATAACAGGATACTATGAACAACTTTATGCTAATAAATACAACAACGGGCAACTTCCTAGAAAGGCATGAACAACCAGCTTTGACTCAAGAAGAAATAGATGACCTCAACAAACCAATCACAAGTAAAGAGATTGAATTAGTCATTCAAAAGCTCCCTAAAAAGAAAAGTCCAGGACCAGACGGCTTCACATGTGAATTCTATCAAACATTCCAGAAAGAATTAGTACCAACTCTCCTCAAACTCTTCAAAATAATCGAAGTGGAGGGAAAACTACCTAATTCATTCTATGAAGCCAACATCACCCTCATACCAAAACCAGGGAAAGATATTACAAAAAAAGAAAACTACAGACCAATCTCTCTAATGAATACAGATGCAAAAATCCTCAATAAAATTCTAGCAAATCGTATCCAACAACACATTAAAAGAATTATACATCATGACCAAGTAGGATTCATCCCAGGTATGCAAGGATGGTTCAACATAAGAAAATCAATTAATGTAATACACCACATCAACAAATCAAAGCAGAAAAATCACATGATCATCTCAATTGATGCAGAGAAGGCATTTGACAAGATTCAACATCCTTTCCTGTTGAAAACACTTCAAAAGATAGGAATACAAGGGAACTTCCTTAAAATGATAGAGGGAATATATGAAAAACCCACAGCTAATATCATCCTCAATGGGGAAAAACTGAAAACTTTCCCCCTACGATCAGGAACAAGACAAGGATGTCCACTATCACCACTATTATCCAACATTGTGTTGGAAGTTCTAGCCAGAGCAATTAGACAAGAAAAAAGAAATACAAGGCATCAAAATTGGAAAAGAAGAAGTAAAACTATCACTGTTTGCAGACGATATGATACTATCTGTAGAAAACCTGGAAAAATCCACAACAAAATTACTAGAGCTAATAAATGAGTACAGCAAAGTAGCAGGTTACAAGATCAACATTCAAAAATCTGTAGCTTTTCTATACACTAGTAATGAACAAGCTGAGGGGGAAATCAAGAAACGAATCCCATTTACAATCGCAACTAAAAGAATAAAATACCTAGGAATAAATTTAACCAAAGAGACAAAAAACCTATATAAAGAAAACTACAAAATACTGCTAAGAGAAATCACAGAAGACCGAAATAGATGAAAGGGCATACCGTGTTCATGGATTGGAAGACTAAATATAATTAAGATGTCAGTCCTACCTAAACTGATCTACAGATTCAATGCAATACCAATCAAAATCCCAACAACTTATTTTTCAGAAATAGAAAAACCAATAAACAAATTTATCTGGAAGGGCAGGTTGCCCAGAATTGCTAAAAACATCTTGAGGAAAAAAAACGAAGCTGGAGGTCTCGCAATGCCGGACTTTAAGGCATATTATGAAGCCACAGTGGTCAAAACAGCATGGTATTGGCATAAAGATAGATATATCGACCAATGGAATCAAATAGAGTGCTCAGATATAGACCCTCTCATCTATGGACATTTGATCTTTGATAAGGCAGTCAAGCCAACTCACCTGGGACAGAACAGTCTCTTCAGTAAATGGTGCCTAGAGAACTGGATATCCATATGCAAAAGAATGAAAGAAGACCCGTATCTCACACCTTATACAAAAGTTAACTCAAAATGGATCAAAGATCTAAACATTAGGTCTAAGACCATAAAACAGTTAGAGGAAAATGTAGGGAGATATCTTATGAAACTTACAATTGGAGGCAGTTTTATGGACCTTAAACCTAAAGCAAGAGCACTGAAGAAAGAAATAAATAAATGGGAGCTCCTCAAAATTAAACACTTTTGTGCATCAAAGAACTTCATCAAGAAAGTAGAAAGACAGCCTACACAATGGGAGATAATATTTGGAAATGACATATCAGATAAAGGTCTAGTATCTAGAATTTATAAAGAGATTGTTCAACTCAACAACGAAAAGACAGCCAACCCAATTACAAAATGGGAAAAAGACTTGAACAGACACCTACCAGAAGAGGAAATACAGATGGCCAAGAGGCACATGAAGAGATGCTCAATGTTCCTGGCCATTAGAGAAATGCAAATCAAAACCACAATGAGATATCATCTCACACCCACCAGAATGGCCATTATCAACAAAACAGAAAATGACAAGTGCTGGAGAGGATGCGGAAAAAGAGGCACACTTATCCACTGTTGGTGGGAATGTCAAATGGTGCAACCACTGTGGAAGGCAGTTTGGCGGTTCCTCAAAAAGCTGAATATAGAATTGCCATACGACCCAGCAATACCATTGCTGGGTATCTACTCAAAGGCCAAAGACACAAACGGACATTTGCACACCAATGTTTATAGCAGCGTTATTTACAATTGCAAAGAGATGGAAACAGCCAAAATGTCCATCAACAGACGAGTGGCTAAACAAACTGTGGTATATACATACGATGGAATATTATGCAGCTTTAAGACAGGATAAACTTATGAAGCATGTAATAACATGGATGCACCTAGAGAACATTATGCTGAGTGAGTCTAGCCAAAAACTAAAAGACAAATACTGTATGGTCCCACTGATGTGAACGGACATTCGAGAATAAACTTGGAATATGTCATTGGTAACAGAGTCCAGCAGGAGTTAGAAACAGGGTAAGGTAATGGGTAATTGGAGCTGAAGGGATACAGACTGTGCAACAGGAATAGATACAAAAACTCAAAAATGGACAGCACTATAATACCTAATTGTAAAGTAATCATGTTAAAACACTGAATGAAGCTGCATCTGAGCTATAGGTTTTGTTTTTTTTTTTTACTATTATTATTACTTTTATTTCTTTTCTCTATATTAACATTTTATATCTTTTTCTGTTGTGTTGCTCGTTCCTCTAAACCGATGCAAATGTACTAAGAATCGATGATCATGCATCTATGTGATGATGTTAAGAATTAATGATTGCATATGTAGAATGGTATGATTTCTAAATGTTGTGTTAATTTCTTTTTTTTTCTTTCCGTTAATAAAAAAAAAAAAAATTTATAATTGTAGCAAGAAAAACCATGAGGGGAAAACTAGACATATGATAGTGTAACATTCTGATATTATTTATGAATTTGTAAATTCTTACTTGAAAGCAAACTATAATAGGTTAGTAATGTTTACTATACAGGAGATAATCAAATTGAAAAAGTCAATTAACCCAAGAGAAGCAGAGAAAGAGGAAAAAGAAAACAAAAAGCAGATATGCAAACAGAAATACAAATAGCAGATTTAAATCCAACCATGCCAGTAATAGCACTAAATATAAATGGTCCGAACACATTAATTAAAAGGCAGAGAGTCTCAAATCAGATTTTAAAACGCATGACCCAAGTACAGGCAGTCTGCAATTAACTCACTTTAAACATAAATTCAAAAATAGGTTTAATGTAAAAAATATATAGCGAGAAAAAGCACATCATTCAAACACAAATCAAAAGAAAGCAAGAGCGGCTATATTACTTACGGGAACATGCTACTCAACAGAAGCAGAATACTATTCTTTTCAAAATCATATTAAATATTTACCACAATAGACCATGTTGTGGACCATAAAACGCATCTCATTAAACTCACTGCTCACAAATTAATTTGAGATAAATCACACAGTTAAACATAAAATTAGAACCATAAAGCTTATAGGAAACATCAAAAAGAACATCTCAAAAACATTGTTTTTTTAGGACATATATGGAATGAAGCATGAAATAAAAAATTATAATTTTTATCAAAATTTTAAGTGCCTGCTCATAAAGACACCATTAAACCACATAGTGTCTCAGAATAGGAAAGAGTATTTGCAATAGATATATCTATACGCTTATTAGCTGAGCATTTTATATTATGTAAACTATAGCTCAACTTGAAATACTTAAAAATAAGTTCAAGAATATGTATAATATTATCTCATGTTTCTTTAAGAAAGAAAACTGCATATGTGAATACGTAAGTACAGGAAAAGTAAAAATGATTTATAACACTCAGCTAATGGTGATTACAATAAGGGTGTGTGGTGAGGTGTGCAGAGAAAGATGCACTAATTATACTTAAGACATTTTTATTTTGATTGGTTTATTATGGTATGCATGTACTATTTTTTTAAGCCAAATTTATGTATTTTCAAGTAAAAACGTAAAAAAAAAAAAGAAGACATTGAGTTATATCTAGGCTCAAACCATAGTTTGCATTCCACTAGCTGTACATCCTTTAGCATTTTTATCTCTGTGCTTCACCTTCCTCATCTATAAAAGGGAAATAATAAAAAACAAAACAGTTTGAGTATTAAATGAGATAACATATATAAGCATTTTATCTTAATTGTGATAGTAAATTCTCAATAATATTAGCTGTTCTTCCTACCATTATAATAACACATAACATTAATTTTAAGGTTGTTATAAAAGAAATTTTTAAAATATGTCAATTTTCTAAAACTTTGCCTATTCCATTTCTCAAAATTAGTGTCTGAAAGATGCTTCCTCCCCATTCCTGATGCTTCCTTTCACATGGCTAAACTAAATTTAATGTAATACTTCTAGCCTCCCTTTGCTCCTTTATTCACTTCACCAAAGAGGAAATAAAATGCTTCATCTATTTGGCAATTCGATCAGCATAAACTGGGAACATCCACATGCTAGACTCAACTCCTCCCTATTTTTCCTTGGGTTTAGACCCTCCCACCGAGTTGTCTTCTCATATTCCCTACTATAAATCTTACCTAGATAGGTACCCTGCCTGGGGAACACAGATATATAAGGGGGTGGGGGGAGGAGAGGGTATATTTTCCCTAATGTGAGAGTTCAATATAAGGAAGCTATTTGCCCAGAGATATAAGCTACGTCCTGCACCCTAGCTTCTATTCAATAAAAATGTGATATTTTCACCCCACAGGCCCTACTCTTTGTCTTATTTCTCAGTAGATTCAGAAATCTTTTCTTTGAATGAAAGGGGAAAAGTTGCTATTTATGGGGGCTCCCTCAAATACCTGAACATGTATATGGTTTAGCTCAAAATTGTTAGTCATTTCCTGAAAGACTCATTCAACTATCTTAGCACTTTGGTTGAAAAGTGGTCGTGTGCCATCCCAGTGCTCTAAAAATGCAATGAGGCTGTCAGGCCAATTCCACTTGCTATTACCTAAGGTCAGTTATCTTAGTCCCTCTGGGATTTCTCACGGGACACATACCAAGCAATAAGATTGATGTTATTTTCTGCTTAATTAACTCTTTGAAAAGGATTATTAGACTAAATTCATACCTCTCATTTAAATCAAAGACCTATTTCATATTATTATGAATTTTCTAATCATTAGAAAATTTAGCCTTATTAATGAAGAGCTATACTATGTTTTAGTGTTATTAAGTAGAGCTAACGTATGATAGGCAATCTTAACAAAAAAGAAATCTTTACTGCCAATAAAAGTTTAATCTCTGTGCCTATATTTCTAACAAAGAGTACCAACATTAACATCAAAAATGTTAACATTAATTATTTTCACATTCGTAGACCTAGTAAAACTATGATCTTTCCTCGAAAGTCTTCAAGGTACCTAGAGTTTATTTTACACAGTTTATTGTTTTAGTAACTCCTTGAATCAAGAAAATAAGATTTCCATTTATTGCAATATAGTGAGTTAGATACTTAGACTATCCTACCCCTCTGAACGCAACTAAATGGCTATACATAAAACAAACAAACCTTAAAAGCATCCACCAGCCAGCACTAAATTCTTAGGCCAGTAATTCTGTATAGGCAAAAACCTCCAGAAGTACCCAGAGCACTTAAGCGGGCTTTTGTCCCAAGAGCATTTGTCCAATAAATTGCACAAGAGGATTAAGAGGTAAGGTTGAGGCCCACGCAAGTGAGAGACAAACGAAGATTTACTCCTCTCCACCCCTAATAAGAGCTGGAGATCCCAGCGGTCACATTTAAATATAATCGTTAAAAAAATACTCCCCCATCAACAGAGTCCCCACAAGTTTGAGCTAGGAGCTGAAGGTCTACGTGGGGATGGGAGGCTGAGGAAGCTAAAAGCACAAGTAGGCCCTCACTTAAAGTTACAGAGTAAAGCCTTCAAAGGAGTCACAGCAGGCTCTGACAACTAACTTGTTAATAGCAACAACCACAGAAATAAACAATATTTCTAACTGTTATTAGAAAATTATCAAACAATTGAATTCAAAGGAAAAAAAAGAGCAAATAAAAATATTAAAAAAAAAAAAGCTAAGAAAGTTTCCCACCAACAGACTCTCACTAAAGGTATTCTAAATGGTAGAGTAAACAAATGTGACCCAAATGGAAGATCTCAAAGGCAGGAAAAATGAAGATAACAGTTGACATATTTGGGTAAATCTAAACAAACACAATCCACATGAAACAGTAGTAGTTCATCAGATTTAAAAAGAAAACCAGAATTTAAATTAGTGACAACATAAAAATCTGGAGTGGAGTAAACATAGTTGTTTTAATGTAATTACATTGGTTGGGAAAAGGGTTAAAATATTAACCTTAGAGTTAATAATTCATGCTATAATTACTAGAAAAACCAGGAGAAGAATAAAAGGTATTAGAAAAAATAACCAAATAAAAAAGAAAGCATAAGCACTCTCCTAATATTGTTGAGAGAATTAAAGAGACATCTTCAGGTACACAGTGGACTCTAAATGTTATTTCAGGAAAGGGTTTGAAGATAACACATTTGGGAATGACCCACATTAAATATGTGACTGTGTGGATCACTTTAAAGAGTACAGAACTTGGTATCAAGGAGAATAAATGGGGCGTCCTCACAGAGAGATAAAGATCAGTAATGAACAAGGTGATTTTCAAACAGGCAAAGAGGCATTTGGCTTCAGAAAAATCAGCCAGGTATGTTGCCGCCTAAATGTGAGAGAGGTTAACAAAATGAAGGCACAACTCCTATACCTAGAAACTGGGGTATCAGGCAAATTTCTAAGACATTTACTAAGTTTCATGGAAAATAAATGACTGAAGAAGACACAGAGCTTCCAGATAGACTTCACTAGCATTTAGAGGAAGTCATAAACAAAGCATAACAAAACAATAAGGCATGAAGGAAAAAAAGTAAACACAGAACAGATGGGACAAATAGCACAATGGCCATAAATCTATCTATATCGACAATTTCAATCAATGTAAATGGACTACATCCTACAATTAAGAAAAAAAAACTATAAAACTGATTTTAAAAAAATACAACATGAAGAGATATATCTAAACAAAGAAGTTATAAAAAGGCTGAAAATATCAGGATGGACAAGGATACACCAATCATGTCTAACCCAAAGAAGGCTAGTATGGCTATTTTAATTTCAGATAAAATAGACTCTGGGCAAAAAACATTAAGGTCCCATCATAATGATCAAAACTTCAATAAACTAAGGGAAAAAATATCTGAAATGTATATATATATCTAATGACTAAAACTTAAAATACATAAAAGCAAACTATGACAAAATTGTAATCCTACCAAAGTACACAATTTAAACACACATCTCAGTAACTAATAAACCAAACAGACAAAAATCAATCAATATACAAATATGTTTTAGTTTTCTAAGGCTACCAGAATGCAATACACCAGAGATGGATTTGGCTTCTATAAAGGGGATTCATTTAATTATAAATTTACAGCTAACTTTCCTCTGGCTTTCTCTGTCACATGGGAAGGCACACAGTGACATCTGCTGACCCTCTCTCCTGGCTTCTGGGTTCAAAAGGCTTTCCCCAGGGCGTGTCTTTTCTGCATTTCCAGAGGTATGGTTCCCAGCCAACTCCGAGCTCTGAACTGCATTTGCTGTGCTGTGCTGAACTGCTCTCCCTCTTCTGACCTCTCCTTTTAAGCCTCTCTCATTGCAGAAGGCACTCCCCTTAGCTGACCACAGAGTAATCAGCAGTAGGTGAAATTCACCTGCTGATGATTTAAGGCTACAGCCACAGAACTGGGCACCATCACCTGGCCAAGATGACATCTGAACCTATCACAACATAGAAAATCTGAACAACATGATAAGTGAGCTTCACCTAATGGGTACAAAGAACATATCACCCAACACTTGCAGAAATCACTTTTTCCCATCTAAGTACACATATACCAAGTCATTAGGGAAATCTAAACAAATTTGGAAAGAGTGAAATCATACATACACTGTTCTCTCTAACCATAATGCAATTAAGCTAAAAATAATTTTGAAAGGATAAACAGAAAAACGAGAAATATAAGTGCTAAGTGAGGTAATCTTCCTAATAAAGAATTGTGGTTCTTAGGACTCTGTGTGATGACTCAGAATTTTCCTTGCCTTTATGCAGCAAAGGTGGGCAGTGGAATAGGGACAGTGCAGGGTGTTTTTTTCTTTTGAATATCATTATGGATACAATAACTTAAAGATTCTTAATTTTCTGAAATACTATCATTGGTAGGATGCAAAAAGCTTATCAAGTTTGGAGTTACCTAATATGTCTTAAAGTCACTCAGTTGCTTTTGAGAATAAGATGAAGAAACAGTCCTGGGCTAGCATTGTGTAGGGTGGACCAGCATCAAAGAGTTGATGTGTTATTGTTACACAAAAGCAATAACAAAAACAGAAAATGTAACTTTTACCTCTTACTGCAAACTATGAATATATTTCTTTCCTTGTTATAGGTAACTTGTGTCTAAAACATTTCAAAGATAATGCATATATGCATATAAGGGCTAACATCTGTTATACTTTCCTTTTATTTTTATTTTGGTAATGTGTATATAATACAAAATTTCCCATTTTAACCATTATTAAGTGGCACCATCACCACCATCCATTACCAGAACTTTTTTTATTACCCCAAACAGAAACTCTATTACTTATTTTTAATCCAAGTTCAATCTTTTCCAATTAAATACATAAGCAATTTACTGCTGCTTTTCTCAAAAAAATAGATAAAAAATTCTAATTAACATTAGAAATTAAATTTCTTCTTAAAAGAATTTTGTTATATCAAAATTATTTAATAAGCTTTTGTCTAGGAACAGATAATAAAACCAAAGATTTGTATTTTGAACCTCACATTTTTAAAATACAACTTTTGCCAAGTGTCAGTTCAACATTCATAATTATATAGGCTAATACATAGCTATAAAAAAAAATAAGGTGTAGCTTATTAGATACAAATGTACAAATGAATCTCCTCTAAACACATGGAAATTCTCTAGGATCTAGTTCCAACTTCTATGCAGGTATACGTAGGCTATTGTAAACTACACAGAAGAAAATAACACCTCAAAGTAAAAGCCTCTCAAAGTAAGCCAACTTTCTTACTCTTCCTAATCCACAGACATAATATTCTTATTTTATTTAGTAAGTTAAATGCCAAATATTCCTGAGACTAATGCAGAAATGATCCCACAGGGGAGGATAAAGAATTGCTCTTTGCTAGTGCTAACCCACAAAGGGCAAAGAGATGGAAGGAAAGTCAACAGGGGTCTTAATCAGAAGCAAAAAAAAAGCCTTCATCAGAAGCACATGGGGCACAGGTAACTTTTTTTTTTTTTTTAAAGGAAACAATACCAACTGGGAGCCCCCAGTTGGGCTTCATCTTTGATGTAGGGCTTCATCTATATCAAACCACCAAAGAGTGGTCCTCTAACTCCTAGCTTAGGGTTTGTGAAATACCAGTACCAACTCCGAAACAATAAATATCATCATGGATAGCTTTCTTCTCTACTACTACGCTATTTTCTATCAGATCTTCATTTTTTCTGTGTATGTTCTACCATAAGCCTCTCTAAATGCTTTCCCTCTTTATACCTGAGCATTTACATCTTGTAGTAGGGACAAAAATATATGACAACCTCTCTCACCAGTATGAAAGTTATACCAATTATGTTCATAAAGCATGCTCCTGTCTTAAAATATATATATTACAATTTCTTAGTTAACTTTGAAAAGAGAAAATCCACTGAAAATTATTTAACATAATCACTACAGTCTCCTCAGCATAGAATACAGCATCTTCTCCCACAGAGCATCCCAGGGATTAGTCTCACAACATGTGACAGGATAAGGCAAGGCCTGCGTCCAAATAACATTAAAAACGTTACACACAATGTCCCCTCAAGTAGAATAACTATAGGCTCTGAAAAATACTGAAGCAAAACAAAACAAAAAACTGTTCAACTCTGTTTAAATCAGTGTGTTCCAACTTACATGACAAGAAAACACTTTATTGATATAACACTTGCAAATACTCCCTGGTAAAACTAGTTCTTATGTACAATAAACAAAAAAATATATAATAAAACTATCTTCTAAGAAGGGGTCCATAAAATTTCTATATTGTCTTCTTCCCAAATTGGGAGGAGTAGGGTAAAATCCAGCTGAGTTTTTGACTATGTAAAAAGAAAAGGCAATAAGTTAGGTGAAAGAGCATCTCAACATATTTCAAAACAAGAGAAATGGGACATGTTTTGACTATAAGGCAATGCAACTTTCTTGTTTCAACAGAGGAAAAAAGCAATAAAATTCCACCCACCTGAAAAATTTTAAATCATCTCAGAAATAATCCTCAATCAAGGAAAAACAATATTAGAATTAGGGAATATCTATGAAACAACAATAATGGAAACACAACATGTCAAATTAACAGGATATAACTAACACTAGATTGATAAGAAAAGTCATAGAACTATATGCCTTAGTAACTACACAAGAAAGAAACAAAACAAATGAAGTTACAAAGCAACCATAAAAAACTGGGGTACAGAGAAAGGGATACGAAACACTTTCCTTTCCCAATAACTGAAAGTCTTATTCATCTTCACCTTTCATGAGCCACACCAGTATAAATGTTTCATAAATGTTAGCTGTAAGAATTGGGCCTATACACCATATGAAGTAAAAATATATCTGAGAGAGATAACAGTACATTAGCTGAATGTTATCAAAAAATTTGAAGAACTTAGTCACTTCTGTGACCTTTTACTAGTTCTTTTAAAGCATCAAATGTAGAAGTCACTCTCCAATTAGTCTTTTTATTGCATATGCCTTCTATTAACTCCACTAATTCTCCCCAGGTTTATTTATAGATGCATTTGCAATCAACATCCAAACAAGTAAACTTAAAAAAGTTGACTCCAGAATTTATTTACAAGTGAAAAGAACCAAAAACAGCTAAGGAACACTTAGGGCAAAACTTCCACATTTTTATTTTATAGATATCATTTTTTAAAAAATTTTTTAAACCTATTAATTTAGATAGTGTGGCACAGAGCTAGAGATTTAGAACAACAGACCTGAATAGAGACCAGAAAGAGACCTACGTGCCTTGATATGACAGAGGTGACGCTATAGACCAGTGAGGAGAAGATACACTTTTCATTAAATGATGCTTGGATAATTGGCTAACTGTATTTATTTTTAAAAGTAAAATTTGATCCATGCATAGACACCCCCACACACACACACACAAACTACAGAGTAAAGATCTAAACAGAAAAAGGAAAAATGTTAAAATTTTAGGAGAAAATGCAATACCTATGTAAATGATATTGGAATAGGAAAGGCTTTCTTAAGACACAAAGAGCACAAACCATTATGGAATAGTCTGATAAATTTAGCTAAACAGATAGAAAGAAAATAAAAGACAAAATCATAATTTAGAAGGTACTTGCAATACATATAAACAAATCAGTAATATCCAGAATATATAAAGAATTCCTATGAGTGGAGCACAATGATATCTTCAATTTTTCTGAATAGTTCAAAAATTAATAAAGAAAATATATCTATGAATATACATGCAAATATCACAACAAACCAAATGCGGCACAATGTTCACAAGTGGTGAATCTAAGTGACTAATATAAAGGCAATCACTGTAGATTTATTTTCTTTCTTTATGACGGAAAAATTTTCTAACAATAGGTTGTGTGGGTTGCAGAACTCCTACAAAGCAACAGAAAAATAGGCTTAATACTTGACAGTACTTTCTGAAAGAGAATCCAAAAAAGCCAATATAAATAGGAAAGAGGGTCTTTCTCATTAGTAATCAGAGAAATGTATATTAAAACTACAGTGAGAAATTCTTTAATGCACACCAGACAGACAACAATTCAAAGTTTGACATTATCAAGGGTTCAAAAGGATGTGAGGTAATGGGCACTCCCATATCCTATTGATGGGTGTATAAACTGATGCAACTAATTTGGGAAATCAACACCACTTCCAGCAATAAGTAAATAAAAAGAAACAAATGAAAAGTTCATGTACATAAATATGTATGTTTGTATGGGTATAAATGTATGTGTGTGTATACTGGAGAATATTCTTACAACAGTGGTTACATGGGCAACCTAACATTGAGCAAAGAACCAAATCTCAAACATTTGGTTCCATTCCAGTTATATAACATGCATCATCAAAAACCGATCAATTAATGTTTAGAAACATATTTTAAGCTGAAAACACTATTAAAAAAAAACTCAGGCATGCTCATCTCTTAAGTCGAGAGAGTAGTTATTCCTTGAAGGAAGGGACAAAATGCCATCAAAAAGGAAGTAACTCCTAGGCTACTGTTATGGTTATGTTCATGGGTCAACTTGACCACGTGATGGTGCTCAGTTGTCTGATCAAGCAAGCATTGGCCTGACCCTTACTGCAAGGACATTTCACGGTTTCAGTTGCACGCTGACTGCATCCATGGTTGATTACACCTGTAGGTGGCCAAGGAGACTTTCTTCCGCAATTAGAGATGTTAAATCTAATCAGTTAAAGGCTTTAAAGGAGAAGTAATATGAGAGAATCTCTCTCTCTCTCTCTCTCTCTCTCTCTCTCTCTCTCTCTGCTTCAGCCAGCCAGTCTTTCCTGGGGGATTCACTGAAAGGCTTCATCAGACCTGCCAGCTCATGGCCTGCCCTAGGGAAATTTGGACTCATTCATTCCCAAAGTTTCTTAAGACACTTTTATAAAATCTCATCTTTACAAATATGTCCTGCTGGTTCTGTTTCCCTAGAGAAGTCTGATTAATACAACTTGGCACAGAAAGTAGGTGCTTCTTCAGAAACAGGATCTTAAATATGGGTTTTTACAATTGGTTTTCTACTTACATTAGATTCAAAGGCACCAACAACTGTTTCCACTACTCAAAATGGAACTGACAGTCCATGGTGTGAGTTGGCAAAAGAAATAAGCAAGTTATCACCATTTGATTCTGCTAATCATACTCTTATATGAGGCAAAGCTCTGGGTGACAGTGTTTTTGACACCTTAAACAGAATTCTGTGGAGTTAAGAGGAATGATGTTGGCTGGTTATTCTTAGATACACTGGATACAGTTATAAGAGAAAGGGTTGAGCTGACGGCTTCAAATTTGCAACTTAAATATTTTATGAAAGATGTAAAAGTTTCTGAAAGAAAATCCTATTTCTGTGGTTGAGTTCTCTGAAAACCAGACCCAGAGTCTCATTGTGCGAGTCTCATTGTGAGAACTAGAGTCAGATACAAAAAGACAGAAGAGAGAGGCATGGAGAAGAGTGTACAAAGAAGGAAAGTCAGATATGATATATATAATACAAAAGGCAAAATGGTAGAGGAAAATATTATCCAAACAGTAATAACTCTAAATGTTAATGGACTGAATTTCCCAATCAAAAGACAAAGACTGGCAGAATGGATTAAAGAACAGGATCCTTCTATACGCTGTCTACAGGAAACACATCTTAGACCCAAAGATAAATATAGGTTGAAAGTGAAAGGTTGGGAAAAGATATTTCATGCAACTAACAACCAGAAAAGAGCAGGAGTGGCTATACTAATATCCAACAAATTAGACTTCAAATGTAAAACAGTTAAAAGAGACAAAGAAGGACACTATATACTAATAAAAGGAACAATTAAACAAGAAGACATAACAATCAGAAATATTTACGCACCGAACCAGAATGCCCCAAAATACGTGAGGAATACACTGCAAACACTGAAAAGGGAAATAGACACATATACCATAATAGTTGGAGACTTCGATTCACCACTCTCATCAATGGACAGAACATCTAGACAGAGGATCAATAAAGAAATAGAGAATCTGAATATTACTATAAATGAGCTAGACTTAACAGACATTTATAGGACATTACATCCCACAACAGCAGGATACACCTTTTTCTCAAGTGCTCATGGATCATTCTCAAAAAGAGACCATATGCTGGGTCACAAAGCAAGTCTCAACAAATTTAAAAAGATTGAAATCATACACAACACTTTCTCGGATCATAAAGGAATGAAGTTGGAAATCAATAATAGACAGAGTGCCAGAAAATTCACAAATACGTGGAGGCTCAACAACACACTCATTCTATGAAGCCAAAAAACCAATAAGCAAATTTATCTGGAAGGGCAGGTTGCCCAGAATTGCTAAAAACATCTTGAGGAAAAAAAACGAAGCTGGAGGTCTCGCGATGCCAAACTTTAAGGCATATTATGAAGCCACAGTGGTCAAAACAGCATGGTATTGGCATAAAGATAGATATATCGACCAATGGAATCGAACAGAGTGCTCAGATATAGACCCTCTCATCTATGGACATTTGATCTTTGATAAGGCAGTCAAGCCAACACACCTGGGACAGAACAGTCTCTTCAATAAATGGTGCCTAGAGAACTGGATATCCATATGCAAAAGAATGAAAGAAGACCCGTATCTCACACCTTATACAAAAGTTAACTCAAAATGGATCAAAGATCTAAACATTAGGTCTAAGACCATAAAACAGTTAGAGGAAAATGTAGGGAGATATCTTATGAACCTTACAACTGGAGGCAGTTTTATGGACCTTAAACCTAAAGCAAGAGCACTGAAGAAGGAAATAAATAAATGGGAGCTACTTTAAAATTAAACGCTTTTGTGCATCGAAGAACTTCATCAAGAAAGTAGAAAGACACCCTACACAATGGGAGATAATATTTGGAAATGACATATCAGATAAAGGTCTAGTATCCAGAATTTATAAAGAGATTGTTCAACTCAACAACAAAAAGACAGCCAACCCAATTACAAAATGGGAAAAAGACTTGAACAGACACCTACCAGAAGAGGAAATACGGATGGCCAAGAGGTACATGAAGAGATGCTCAATGTCCCTGGCCATTAGAGAAATGCAAATCAAAACCACAATGAGATATCATCTCACACCCACCAGAATGGCCATTATCAACAAAACAGAAAATGACAAGTGCTGGAGAGGATGCAGAGAAAGAGGCACACTTATCCACTGTTGGTGGGAATGTCAAAGGGTGCAACCACTGTGGAAGGCTGTTTGGCGGTTCCTCAAAAAGCTGAATATAGAATTGCCATACGACCCAGCAATACCATTGCTAGGTATCTACTCAAAGGACTTAAGGGCAAAGACACAAACGGACATTTGCACACCAATGTTTATAGCAGCGTTATTTACAATTGCAAAGAGATGGAAACAGCCAAAATGTCCATCAACAGACGAGTGGCTAAACAAACTGTGGTATATACATACGATGGAATATTATGCAGCTTTAAGACAAGATATACTTATCAAATATGTAATAACATGTATGGACCTAGAGAGTATTATGCTGAGTGAGTCCAGCCAAAAACTAAAAGACAAATACTGTATGGTCCCACTGATGTGAACGGACATTCGAGAACAAACTTGAAATATGTCATTGGTAACAGAGTCCAGCAGGAGTTAGAAACAGGGTAAGACAATGGGTAATTGAAGCCGAAGGGATACAGAC
Source organism: Tamandua tetradactyla (assembly GCF_023851605.1). NCBI lineage: Eukaryota > Metazoa > Chordata > Mammalia > Pilosa > Myrmecophagidae > Tamandua > Tamandua tetradactyla. The sequence goes on along the minus strand of NC_135341.1, from coordinate 45,441,262 downwards.
TGTGCAACAGGACTAGATACAAAAACTCAAAAATGGACAGCATAATAATACCTAATTGTAAAGTAATCATGTTAAAACACTGAATGAAGCTGCATCTGAGCTATAGGGTTTTTTTTTTGTTTTTTTTTTACTATTATTACTACTTTTATTTATTTTCTCTATATTGACATTTTATATCTTTTTCTGTTGTGTTGCTAGTTCCTCTAAACCGATGCAAATGTACTAAGAAATGATGATCAAGCATCTATGTGATGATGTTAAGAATTACTGAGTGCATATGTAGAATGGTATGATTTCTAAATGTTGTGTTAATTTCTTTTTTTTTTCTTTCCATTAATAAAAAAATTAAAAAAAAAAATCTCCACCTTGCAGAGCGTCTGCTCTTAAAATAAAGGCACTTATTGGAAAAGAATAGGATGGGGAAATATGGCTTAGTAATGATGGTAATGGGGAAATGGAATCCTTGGGATCTGCTAAGCATTTTCTAGATAGACCTATAATGGACTGCCCTGAAGAAACCTCCAGCCTACCTTGAGGAAACAGCTTCTCGGCCTCTAGTATCCCCAGAGGAGTCTGTCACCCAATGTCCACCTAAAGAGATGAACCCCTCAGTCCCTGCCTGTTCTAGTTTGCTAGCTGCCGGAATGCAACACACCAGAGACAGACTGGCTTTTAATAAAAGGGGATTTATTTTTGTTAGTTCTTCAGAGGAAAGGCAGCTAACTTTCCACTGAGGCTCTTTCTTACGTGGAAGGCACAGGATGGTCTCTGCTGGTCTTCTCTCCAGGCCCTTGGGTTCCAACAACTTTCCCCGGGGTGATTTCTTTCTCCATCTCCAAAGGCCTGGGCTGAGCTGCAAGTGCTGAGATGAGGAATGCTGAGCTGCTTAGCAGTGCTATATTGCAATCTCTCATTTAAGCACCAGTCAATTAAGTCAAACATCACTCACTGCAGCAGACACGCCTCCTAGCTGACTGCAGATATAATTGGCAACAGATGAGGTTCACATACCGCTTGCTGGCTTATGTCCACAGCAACAAGACTAGGTATGCTCATCTGGCCAAGTCGACAACTGAATCTAACTAACACACTGCCAAACCTGTAACCACCTCCCCTGGGGCTTCACTCCTCTGTCTAACGAGATTAATCTTGTTTCATCAGATGAAACTGCAATGGAATGCTCCAAGGTGCTTGGCTTGAAGGACACATCTGTTCTTTTCATGACCTATGACCACCACCCCTCTTTTCTTCAAGACCTATAACTAGACTAAAGTCCCAACAGACCCTGAAAGGTGAAGTGCAAAGTGTGACCCATGAGGAAGTATGCTATACTCCAAAAGAACTGCATGAGTTTTCTATCTTATCTAGACAAAAATCAGGGGAATGTGTGTAGGACTGGATTAAGGGTGTGGGAAAATGGTGGAATGAATATAAAGTTGGACCAGGCTGAATTCATTGATACAGGCTCACTAAGCAGAGATTCTGCATTCAATGTTGTAGCTTGAGGGGTTAAAAACGGGATCAACAGTTTGGGTGGTTGGCTGAAACATGGATCAAAAGGTAGTGACATAACCTGAAGTCAAAATGCCAGAACTGCCCTGATAAAATATAGACGAGAGGATCCAAACGCTTAGATAGATTGGAATGTTAAGAGTGGATTTATCATGGAAGACCTGCCCACACACCCCAGGAATGTTCAGAAAACACACCATTACCAAGACTGTGAGATGTAAATTTGTGAGACCAGCTCTATCATCCCTGAAGAATCCTGCAGTCACCATTCTACAGATATTACTGTGGGAAATGCTGTCACTGAGCTGGAATCCTTAAACACAATGGGGATGATTGCATCTTGAGTTAGCAGAAGCCAGTGGCAGTACTAAATCACCAAAGGCAAAGTGTGCATGGCTACCATAATGGACATCAGACTTAGAGCAGCAGTCAAAATAATCTGACTTGCAGAGACTTATGGCATTGACTTGTAGATCATGGGGTACCTAAAAGTAAACAAATGGGCAACCTATGAAATTCTTGTTTGATCTATATTAAGCATTTAGAGAAGTTCTAGGTCAAGTGAACAAAAGCCTGACTTAAATTACAAAAACAGAGTCATGGCCCCTTAATTAAGTCCCAGACTTGAGACAGTTTACAGACCCAGAGCCCCTTGTATGAAAGGAAGGCCAAGTACCATTGGGGAGGGACCCTGTTACACTGCTAAAAATTTATACTGTTAGTCTTTCTCCCAGCCTTCTTCAAACAGACTTACTGTCTATTCCCAGGATAACTGTGCACTGGGTAAAAGGAAATGATCAGGTATTTTGAGGATTATTAGACAGTGACTCAGACATTACATTAATTCTAGGAAACCCAAAACATCACTCTAAATCACCATAGTAGGGACTTATGGAGGCCAGGTCCAACTCACAGTGAGTCACGTGGGTCCCCAGCCCCATTCTGTGATTATTTCCCCAGTTTCGGAATGTATAATTGGAATAGGCATACTCAGCAACTAGCAAAACTTCCACTTTGGTTCCCCAACCAAAGGGGAAACCAAAGGAAAGGCCAAGTGGAAGCCACTAGAACTGTCCCTAACCAGTAAAATAGTAAATCAGAAGCAATACAAGATTCCTAGAGAGATAGCAGAGACTAGCACCACTCTTAAAGATTTGAAGGACGCAGGCATGATGATACCCACCATATCCCATTCAACTCTCCTATTTAGCCTGTGCAGAAAACAGGTAGGTCTTGAAGGATGACAGTGGATTTTCATAAATTTAACCAGGTAGTGACTCCAGTTGCAGCTGCTGTTCCAGATGTGGTATTACTGCTTGAGCAAATCAACACACCTCCTGGTGACCAGTATGTAGCTACTGATCTGACAAATACTTTTTTTCTCAATAGCTGTTGAGAAAAAAAGGACCACCAGAAACATTTAGCTTTCAGCTGGCAAGGCCAGCAGTATAACTTCACTGTCCTGCCTCAGGGATATATTAACTCTTCAGCCCTATGTCACAATCTTGTCCACAGGGACCTTGATTGTTTCTCCCTCCAAGTAGATATCACACTGGTCCATTATATTTATGATATCTTATTGATTGGATCAAATGATCAAGTAGCAGTAACTTCCCTATACTTATTGGTAAGGCACTTGCATGTCAGAGGATAAAGATAATTCCACAAAAATACAGATGCCTTCCATCTCAGTAAACTTTCTAGGTATCCAGTGGTGTGGGGCATGTCGACATATCACTTCTAAGGTGAAGGATAAGCTGTTGCATCTAGCCCCTCCTATGACCAAAAGAGAGGCACAACACCTAGTTGGCCTCTTTGGACTTTGGAGACAATATATTCCTCATTTGGGTGTGCTACTCTGGCCCATTTACCAAGTGACAAGAAAAATGCTAGTTTTGAGTGTGAACTGGAACAGAAGGAGGCCTTGTGACAGGTTCAGACTGCTGTGCAAGTTGTTCTGCCACCTGGCCCATATGATTCAGCATAGCCAACAGTGCTGAAACGGTCAGTGAAAATAGAGATGCTGTCTTGAGCCTCTGGCAGGCCCCTATAGGAGAATTACAACACAGGCCCTTAGAATTTTGGAGCAAAGCCTTATCACCCTCTGCAGATAACTATTCTCCTTTGAGAAACAGCTTTTGGCCTGCTTCTATGCCTTAGTAGAGACTGAACACTTAACCATGGGCCATGAAATTACTATGAGACCTGAGCTGCCTATGAGCTGGGTGTTATCTGACCTGCCAAGCCAAAAAGTTGGGCATGCACAGCAGGACTCCATCATAAAACGGAAATGGTATATATGACATAGGGCTTAAGCAGGTCCTGAAGGCACATGTAAGTTACAGGAGGAAGTAGCTCAAATGCCCATGACCCCCACTTTGCCACATTATCTTCTTTCACAGCCAGAGCTATGACATCTCGTGGAGTCCCTTACAGTCAGTTACTGAGGAAGAGAAAACGCTGGCCTGGTTTATAGATAGTTCTGTACGATATGCAGATACCACTCAAAAATGGACAACTGCAACACTGCAGTGCCTTTCTGGGCTGTCCCAGAAGGACAGTGGTGAGGGGAAATCCTCCCAGTGGGCGGAACTTTGAGCATTGCACCTGGTTGTTTATTTTGCTTGGAAGGAGAACTGACCAGAGGTGCATTTGTACACTGACTCATGGGCTCTTCCTAATGATTTGGCTGGATGGGTCAGGGACTTGGAAAGAGCATGATTGGGAAATTGGTGACAAAGAGGCTAGGAAAAGAGGTATGAAGATAGACCTTTCTGAATGGGTAAAAACCATGAAAGTATTTGTGTCCCATGTGAATGCTCACCAGAGGGTGACTTCAGTAGAGGAAGGTTTTAATGATCAAGTAGATAAGATGACCCCATTCTGTGGATACCAGTCCTCCTCTTTCCCCAGCCACTCCTATCATTGCCCAATGGGCTCATGAACAAAACAGGTATGGTGATAGGGATGGAATTTATGCATGGGCTCAGCAACATGCACTTTCATTAACCAAGGCAAACCTGGCTATAGTCACTGCTGAGAATCCAATCTGCCAGGAGCAGAGACCCATACGCAGTTCACAATATGGCACTATTCCCTGAGGTGATCAGTCTGCTACCTGGTGGCAGGTTGATTACACTGGACCACTTCCATCATGGAAGGGGCAGTGATATGTTCTAACCAGAACAGACACACACTCCAGATATGGGTTTGCTTTCCCTGCATGCAATGTTTCTACCAAAACTACCATCCACGGACAATACCTTATTCATTGTCATGGTATTCCACACAGCAATGCTTCTGATCAAAGAACCTACTTCACAGCACATGCTCATAGAATTCTCTGGTCTTACCATGTTCCCCATCATACAGAGGCAGCTGGGTTGACAGAATGATGAATTGGCCTTTCTTAATTGCAGTGCCAACTAGGTAGCAATACCTTGCAGGGCTGAGGCAATATTCTGCAGGAGGCTGTGTATGCTCTGAATCAGCATTCACTCTATGGTGCTGTTTCTTTCATATCCAGGATTCACAGGTCCAGATATCAAGGGGTGGAAATGAGTGTAGCACCACTCACTATCCCCACCTAGTGATCCACTAGAAAAACTTTTGCTTCCTGTCCCTGTAACCTTAACCTCTACTGATCTACAAGTCTTAGTTCCAAAAAGAGGAATGCTCCTTCCAGGAGACACAACAATGATTCCATTGAACTGGAACTGAGACTGCCACCTGGCCACTTTTGGATTCTCATACCTCTGAATCAACCAACGAGGAAGGGGATTACTGTACTGGCTGGGGTGATTGATACAGACTATCAAGAGGAAATAGGACTCAAATACACAATGGAGGCAAATAAGAGTTTTCCTGGAATACAGAAGATCCCCTAAGGCATCTCTTAGTACTACCGTGCCTTGTGATTAAAGTCAATGGAGAATTCAGAAGAGAATCTCTCTGCTTCAGCCAGCAGCCTCTCCTGGGGAATTCACTGAAGATCTTCACTGAAGCTGCCAGCTCACTGCCTGCCCTACGGAATTTAGACTGGTGCATCCCCACAGTTGCATAAGGCACTTTTATTAAGTCTCATATTTATAGATATCTCCTGTTGGCTCTGTTTCCCTAGAGAGCCCTCAATAACACAGCTCCTTACCCATTCATTTTTACCAGAGGTGTGCATATTAGTGTGTATAGAGTGTAAGGCAAGAGTGTGTATGAATTTTTAGCAATATAAAATGTACATGTATACTTCTATTTGTGAGGTATATGTCAAAATTAATAAAAGAGTCTACATTCAGAAATACCAGCAGATGCTGTGGAAACTGTTTTCTATATATAAAAGAAATTTGAAAACACTGAAGATAAAAGGCTTAAAAACTATTTCACCTTGACCCTCGCTTGGAATCTATTACACAAATTTGCTATGATGAATTTTTTTCAAAAACAGAAAACCATTTTAGATGGAAAACTCATTCCTAATTTCTGTTTTGTAAGGATAATATTAATATATATACTGTCAGAGTATATCTACCTGACATATTTTCAAATATACAATATAAAATATACATAAGTTAGAGTGTTGCATGTCCCCCTGTGGGGATCTAGGGGCCGAGTCATTCCCTAAGTCTCTGTAAAACTTGCAAGCATGCATCGCTTCCATGACCTGGGTCAGTTAGTGGTTAAGCTGACCTCTCTATGGAAGGAGGAATGTGCAGATGGTCAATGTATGTAAAAGACCTGACCTTTCTCTGTGTAGGATGTTAACCTATACCCTACCTCCTTCCTGGAGTCTTTGTGATGTTATCTTGTTTATTGTTATCTACAAAGCAACCATAATCCTTCCCTTGTGTGCAGAATCTATAATCAGTTCTATCCTTGTGCCACAAGACCCCTCCGCTGTACCCATGTTCTCATACTAAATGCGATGCCTTTGTCTGGCATCCCTATAACTGACCTTGTCGATTCCTGCCTAAGTGCGGAATGCTTGCACCTAACCACCCTCTAAACAGCATGATTCCCTGATTAACTTCCTTCTTTACTCCTATAAGTAAATTCTGATAATAAACGTCTCAGTCCATACCTGGCACTTTCTTTGGCCTATCAGCTGGAAAAGCCCCTGCAGGCCAGGACACCACCCTTTATGAAAAGTACCTAGCACATGCCATATATACCAAGACAATAAAACTGTGTTACTAAAATACAAAGCCATATAACTATTTTGCAATGATTACCAATATTTTATTTAGTAATAACAATAGCACGTGGGCATCAAACATTCTTCATACTATATATCCAATGAAAAATATTGGGGGGGGGGCAGGAAGGAGACAGGGATAAAAGATACAACCTTAAGGATTAGAATTAATCATCTATTACTCTGCAATAACTTACGTTTTAAATATTAAAAGTTTTTAGAATTTCTTTTACACTGTTAAAGGGACTCCATGGGATTCTTTTCTCCTTTGAATTCCCACAGTTCATTCTTCCACATTTATGTAATTGACAGTTTCCACTTTATATTTTTATCTTATCACCTACAATAGGTAAGAGCTGAGTAGGAACAGGGATTCCACTTTGTTCATCTGTGTGCCCTAAATGTGCCTCACTTGAGGCCTTGCATGATGAACCCAAACATGTCTTGTGTTCCTAAATGAAAATTACTTAATTCTCTTATATTTGATAAAGTATGATTTATTTGCTTCATTCACATCCCATAGTGACAGCTGACTAAGTATTCAAACCTACAGGCTGGGAAATGTTCAAATCTCCTTTCTGAATCACTAGGGGAAAACCCTGGGAAGCTTTTCTACATTTGGAACCTTATTCCATTACATAGGAAGTAGTGATCTCAAAAGGAGGATGTTTACCTTGATTTTTTTTTCCTTCCTTAGGGCATGTTTTTGGCCTGTGGCTTTGCCTTGAGAGAAACAATATCAAATGGTCTAAAGCAAACAGAAGAAGTCAACCTTTTAGGTCGTTTACCAAATCTTTAACATTGATAAATAGAAGCTTCGGTCATACAAATCTCCAGCAATCAACGAGGGCAGGAGAAATAATGTGAATAAACTGAAAAATCATATCATCATAAATACTACTTAATGTTAAGATCAATGGATACTAGCAGAAGCTTCCATTTCGAAACCTCAAAATGGCAACCTGACAAGATAATTACAAGGTGTCTGAGGCTTGCAGTTAGCTGCTTTGACGTTCTGGTAAAGGGAAAATCTCTGCATGTGCTCTTTCAAGTGGGAAGGGTGCTAATTAAGAATATTATATTAAATATGTTGTTTCTATTTGCCCATCTTTTAAAAAGCAAGACATTTAAACAAGTGAGTGAGAAAGTTAGTTCATTTTTATACTCTGTGGTAGGCCACTGGCTCACTGTGGCTGGTGAGGATTATTTAAATTCAGGAGCCATACCAGGTTGACAAGCTCCTGTCACTGCTGCAGGCTACAATCTGCACACAGTGCCTGAAGGGTTATTACAGTGGAGCGTGTCTACAGAGGACAACAAAGGAGCCTTACCCCTTCCCGAAGGCACCTCATTAGCACTGTGTATGCAGCCAAGGGAACAGCCCAGCATTCCCTAGGGTTCTTTTTTTTTTCTTCCTAAAATGAAGGAGAAAGAAAGGCAGTGAAGCTCACAGTGAAACGCCATTAATTCATTCAAGAAAAATGCAGTTTCAAAAATACAAACTATTTAGAACTTCCCGATATTCTATTTAAATTACTACCTATTACTTGACAATTATGGCCTACTTATAATTCTTTTACTGCATTGTACTGACATTTCTTTTTCCCATTACACTATATATGACATTAGTAAGATTCTCTCATCAGAAGTTAAATACAATTGGGAAATGGCACTATGATCTATTCAACAGTGACACATATTATTGATAACTATAGATGATAATACAAATATCCCAAACTAGAAAATATTGCATGATCTAGTACAGTGATCTGAAAGCACATAACACAGCTTAGAGTAATATCTCAGGACAATCCACATGCACTAAAAGGGAGTATGGTACCTCGTAAGACAATATGCTAAATAAAAAGAGTAAATGTGGTTAGCAGGACACTTATTTTAGTAACATCAGCAATAATTCTCTTACACAAGGTTAACCAAACTATGTAATAACCACAAAAACACTCCTGCAATCTACCATATAAAATCACAAAATAAATCAGGTGCAACAAAGGAAGTTGAAAAAAAAATAATTTTGAAAAAAGAAAATAAGAAATTAGGCTCTGTTTAGGGAAAATATTTCCTTAAGGTTGCCCAAATGTTAGAAATGGCATATTGCTAATCCAAGTCTTCTATACTCGTAATGAGAATTATGACTCGTTAAAATGATACCCTTACTAAAATAATTCCATTTATGGTTCTGCCCTATATATTTTCATCAGGAGATGCTCCAATTAGGACCCAAATTAACTTCCAAACAGTACTTTCTTTCCTTCACACCCACTTGCTCGACACTTCTACCACAATCTCTCTTCAACATCACTAGACTCTGGGCCTCAAATCACTTTTCTTTCCCCCAGGCACATGGTCTATCATTTAATCATTCTTGCCAAAAACCTGAGCTAACTTTCACTTTTGTCTTCCCTCTACCCTTGTATGGGGGAACCCCAACCTTGGAGGAATCCAGTCATTTTTCACCCTCCAGGCCTACACTGAGGCAGATGAGCTCTTAAAGAAGATGAAGCCACAGAACACAGAAAGAGTATCACCAATTTATGATCAGCCACCTTAGGAGGCCAACTATGTTTCTCTGGTCAACTTACTCTTCAAAAGGACTATTTCAAACCGGTGACCCTCCTACCATCTCACCTTACTTCCTCCTTCATTGAGATAATGGAAGTCATAATAAAGGAATGAGGAACTTAACCTAAAGACATCTGATGCTATCGGTTACTTCTACCCTATGGCTATAACAAGACAGGCTGCTCTAGTCCTTGCACAGGGGCTCAGGATCCCATTGCCGTTCAACCTTCTTCAGGGACATTAAAAATGGACTATTCTTTGTGGATCCTAAATTATCAACACCTTCTCTGGGCTGAATCTCTTCTGAATAGGCTCAGTGTCTCCCACTTTGAAAACAATGTCCCCCTCAACCCCCAGCCCTCCTCTCCCTTTCACAATCAAGCCCCTCTTCAGGCTGACTTTCTCAGTTTTCTGCCTCCCATTCACTCCTCAACTCACTCCAATCTGATTTCTGCTCCCATTTTTCCAGGTAAAATAAATACATAAAGCTCCTGTCAAGCCACAAATGACTTTCATGGCCTTCAATCGAATGGGCTCTTTTAAGTAAGTTTATTATTATTAATTTTTTTTGGACCATAAGCTACATTCAGCCCTACTAACTTTCCCATTATTGAAATTCCCACTTCTCTTTGGAAATTTTGCTCCTACTTTGCTTACTCTCATTTAGCTTCTTAGAATTCTGACCATTCTCCAGTTATTCTCCGCACTTAAACCAGACTAACCTTTTCAGCATGTAAATCAGATTACTTCATTATCCTGCTTAAAATGGTTTAATGACTCCCCCATGCTCTTAGGATTAGACTTGGCCAATTAGCCCTTCATGATTACATCCCTGCAATTTTTCCAACCCTGCCTTCTTGCACACATGCCTCCAGTCCCACTGGGCCTGGTGAAGCGCATACATGAAAAAAGTACCTCCTGTGTACTTATAGCTATTCTTTGCAATGGCTACACAGCTCTGACAACAGATAAATTTTCTGCTTAATGTGCTTAGTGGCTTAGAGATAAAAACGAAGCAAGCCTAAGTCAATATGATGATCAGCACTTCACTGCCCTCCCCCCTACATGGGACATGACTCCCAGGGGTGTAAACCTCCCTGGCAATGTGGGACAGAACTCCAGAGATGAGCCAGGACCTGGCACCATGGGATTGAGAAAGGCATCTTGATCAAAAGAGGAAAGAGAAAAATGAGGCAAAATAAAGTTTCAGTGGCTGAAAGATTTCAGTGCCAAGAGGTTATCCTGGAGGTTATTCTTGTGCATTATATAGATATCCTTTTTTATTTCGTGGTGTATTGGAGCAGCTGGAGGGTAGTATCTGACACTGTTGAACTGCATTCCAGTAGCCTTGATTCTTGAAGAAGAATGTATAATTATACAGCTTTTACAATGTGACCATGTGATTGTTATTTGATGCTCCTTTTATCCAGCGTATGGACAGACGAGTAAAAAAAATAAGGATAAATAAATAAATAATAGGGGGGATAAAGGATAAAAAACTCAGTAGATTGAAATACTAGTGGTCAATGAGAGGGAAGGGTAAGGAGTATGGGATGTTTGAATCTTTTCTTTTTTCTTTTTATTTCTTCTGGAGTGATGCAATTGTTCTCAAAATGATCACAACTATGTGACGACATTGTGAGCCATTGATTGTATAGCATGTATGGACTGCATCGGTATGAAGATTTGTCAATAAAAATATTTTTAAAAATAAATGTTGTAATAACTCAGAGGGAAAAAAAGATAGTGATGAGTACTACGAAGAAAAACACAACAGGGTAAAGGATTAGAGGAAGACAAGGTGGCTCCATCCCAGATCACTCAATAGCCAGGAAAAGCATCTGTTATGGTTCAAAGCTGTTTATATACCCCAGAAAAATATGTTCTTAAAGTTAATCCCTTCTTGTGGATATGGACAAGAAAAGTAAGCAGGACTTTTGGCGAGTAAACCCAGAAGATTAAAAAGTATTTGCAAAGTCCCCTTCAGGGGCTAGGGAGAAAGGTGAAAATATTAAACTTCCCCACCTGGGGAACTGCCAATTTGATAAGACAGGCCCTTGATCTTGGGGATTGCTCTTACGAAACTCATTTCTGAAAAGGAGAAACTAAATCTACTTATGATAATGCTTAAGAGTCACCTCCAGAGAACCTCTTTTACTGCTCAGATGTGGCCTTTCTAAGTCAACTCCGCAGATGAACTCACTACCTTCCTCCCTAGAAGGGACATGACTCAAATGTGTAAATCTCCCTGGCAACAAGGGACATGACTCCCAGGGATAAGCCTGACCCTGGCAATGTAGGAAAGCCTTCTGGAGCAAAAGGGAGAAGAGAAATGAAGTGAAATAAAATTTCAGATTTTCATAAATCTTTTGGCTGAAAGATTTCAAATAAAGTTGAGAGGTCTTTCTGGAGGTTATTATTGCACTGTATCTAGATATTCTTTTGCAGTTTCTGGTGCATTAAGAGTAGCTAGAGGGAAATACCTGAAACTGTTGAATTTTAATCCAATAGCCTTGATTCTTAAAAATGAGTGAATAACTATAGAACTTTTAAGGTGTGAACGTGTAAATGTGGAAACCACATGACTGACACTCCCTTTGATATATGGACAGTTGACTAAGAAAAAAAAGACAAAAATAAACAAACAATGGGGGAGGGGATGTTTGGGGTGTTCTTTTTAACTCTTGTTTTTATTCTTATTTTAAAAAATCTTTGGCATAATGAAAATGTTCAAAAATTGATTGTGATGATGAATGCACAGCTTTAAGATGATACTGTGAACCACTGATTATATACTTTGGATGGCTGTATTTTAATAAAAGAAAATACTTGAAGAAAAAAATATAAACAGGTCTTCCTAATTTAAAAAGAAAAAAAAAAAGATGTGACCCTCCTCTTTCCAGATGAGTCTTAATCCTCTTACTGAATGAAATTCAGGTAAAAAGAGAGAAAGCCACAGAAGCAAGAAGCTGAAAACAACAAAACCTGGAAAAGAAAATAGAGACCAGCTGGCACTACCATGTGCCTTGCCATGTGACACAGGCACAGACAAGAGTCCAGGATGGCTGGCAGCCAGTCTTTAGGAAGGAAGTATTGTTTGAATGATGCCTTGATTTGGACATTTTCAAAGCCTCAGAGCTGTAAGCTTGTAAGATAACAAATTCCTACTATTACAGGTCAACCTATTTTATAGTATTCGCTTTCAATAGCCTTGCAAACTACTACAGCATCTCTGATGGGATCCATTTGAGCAGAGAGTCAAAGCAAATATTTAGGAGGCCCAACAGGAGGAATAACAAATACAAAGAGGCTGAGGAAGGAACACAGCATGGTAGGTTCAAGGAATTGCAAGGAAGTAGAAGGGTAGTGAGAGATTAGGTCAGACAGGTACTGGGGAACCTCAAGGGCAACTAGAGGGACTGTGGCTGTGACTATGAGCAATACAAGAAGCTGCGAAGGGTGCTAAGCAGATGAGTTACACTGTCAGTCTCCCGTGTGTTTTAACAAGCTCATTCTAGCTGCTGCCTGGAAAAAAAAGAAACCTTAATGGGGCAAGAATGAATCAAGGAAACCATCTGGGAGTTCTTAAAACAGTTCAGGTGAGAGATGATTATGGGCAGAACCAACAACAAAAAAAAAAACACAAAAAGACAAGTTGATTCAAAAATGTATTCTGACATGTGAAGGGTAAGGAATATTCTGACATAACTAAAAAGGAAAGAAAAGGAGGGATGATTTGCCATAGTAGCTATTAGTGTTAAATATGGGGATAAACTACTTAAAATACTGATGTTTTATAGCAACTATAGTAGTTGTCTTTTCTGATTGTCTAGAAAGCCAGTTAAATTTAGATTCTAAGGGTACTGAAGCTATACATTTAAGCAAGTCCTAGAACCAAAACTTAAGAAATAAAATGAGAGCACTTCCCGATTAACTTATAAATTCCCAGAACTTACTTATTTAAAACTCTCAAAGGGTATCACATCAAATGTACAACCCATAATTTCCCTGTGTCAATTCAATAATATTTAGAAAAAAAAAAAAATACTATAATGAACTGCCAAGTTTTCTCCTGCTGAACTCAAGAGCAGATTCCATATTGTAACTTTAGAAATAAGAAAAGAAATACTGTGGTCACAAGTTCCCAAGGCCATGTTAAAAGTTGTATGTACAAAGAATAGTGTGTCAAACTGAAATGGAACTTTTATGCCAGAGACCCAAGGTCCTCTGCTTGCCTGAAGGAGTCAAAAGTGGCAGCAACCTAGGGAGCACTTTGACTTTAAAATACTACCTGAGGATTCCCTACACTTTAAAGGGAAAGAGGCACTGGGAGGCAGGAAGAGAAGAGAGAGTAAAAGAGGACATACTGACAGGTGAGACAGAAACAGAAAGACCCGGAGAGACTCTCCCGCAGAGGTAAAATTCCTCCTAGTTCCTCAGGCAAGCTCTAAGGGACAAAGTCAAAAAACGTTTACAGGTTCTTAATATGTGTCTGCCAAGGTACGTCAGAACATGTCAAACAGCAATAACGTTAAACAGACAGTCTCACCTGGGTGGCTATAAGATAGATCAACTCCCCAAGCGTTGGTAAAAGGCACTGTTTTAATTTGCTGTTCCTAAAGTTCTCCCTAATTAACTCAGTTAAGAGGGTGATTGCCTGAAAAGAGAAAAAAAATACAGATTATACCATGTTTCTCACACTTTTTAAGCCTATATACAAAGGGAAACCACTCCACACAATTCACCTTCCATTTTCAACTAGTTTCTAAATTATTTTCAAAGTATGGGCTTCATTCCTGCAGAAAAAAAAGTAACAATCCCATATGAATGTAAACATATACCCTGTGAAATATACATATATAGCACTTTTCAGTTATAAGGCACTTTCACTGTATCACTGATCCTGTGTCCTATCTATAAAGGCAGGAAACTGAGGCTGAGAGAAGCCCAGCAACTTGCCCCAAACCACCTGGATCACTTGCACAAGGAAGTGAAACCAGGTTTTACCACACCACATCCTGAAATACGCTCCAGCATCCTAGTGAATGAAAAGTACCTAACTTACGTTAGGAGTTTAAATTCTTCTTCAGAAATTCTGAGAGTGAGAATGTTTCACCAAGGTTTCAACATCATCCACTCTGAAATTCAATGGCTTATTTTACCAGATTTAGTTAATTTCCTTGGAGTCATGCCAGAGAAATCACATAAGCTCGTTGCAAGAATTCACACACGTGGAATCATAGCATGATGATGAAAAAAGACAGAATGTTTCAGGATAAAAAATACAGAAAGACCCCATCTTGAGAAGGAAAAAATTATATTAAATAATCATTTTGTGTTTGGCTTTTTATACTCAGCATGATATTTTCAAAGTTCATCCATGTTGTAGCATGCATCAGAATTTTATTCCGTTTTATGGCTGATTAATATTCCATTGTATGGATACATCACATTTTATTTATCCATTAATCTACTGATGGACACTTGGGTTGCTTCTACATTTTGGCTACTGTGAATAAATTTTTTAAAAAGCACATAAATCCACACAAACACCTATACAAGAGTTGTTAGCAGCATTATTCGTAACAGCCAAAAGTTGGAGGCAACCCAAGTATTCACCAACAGATGAATATTTAAACAAAATGTAATACATAAACACAATGAAATATTAGTCAGCTATAAAAATGAAGTTCTGATACATGCTACATGGATGAACCTTGAAAATATTAATGTTCAATAAAATAAGCCAGACACAAAAAGACAAATGCTGTATGATACCAGTTATGTGAAATAACCTAGAATGTGCAAATAGTGATGGCAATTAGGTTAGAGATTACCAAGGAATGAAGGGGTAACGGGACAGGGTTAGGAGTTATTTCTGAGTACAGAGTTTTTATCTTAGGGTAACACAAAATTTTTGGTAATGGATGGTGGTGGTGGTGTCACAACATTGTGAATGCAGTTAATATCACTGAATTGTACAACCAGAAGTGATAAAATGGAAAAATCTGAGTTTTATTTTGCTACCACAATAAAAAAAAATTTTAAGTGTGCTACACACAGTAGACAGTCTCTTATCATCCACAAAGACATAAGTAAAAAGTGAAAATAAGCACTTAAAAACTTTCAGAACAATTTGACAATGTCACAACATCTAAGCACATGATAAATGGTCCCATTTTGTTCACAGGATATACACAAGTTCACTTGTCTCAGACTCTTCTGGTAAGTTGCCTGTGGGTGGCCTCAGAGTAGAAACATGTGATCATGTGGTACTTTTTTTTTTCATTTTAAATTTTTTGTTTTAAAACACTTTCAAACTTACAGGACAGTTACAAAACTAATGTACACTCTATACAGAGAACTCCAATTCCCTATCCCCCCAGATAGCCAGATCTACCAGTTTTAATATTTTGTCACATTTGTTATATCATTCTATCCATCCATCAATCAATTCAGACGTCTATCTATTCATCTATATTTCTATTTATCCATCCATTTTCAGAACATTTGAGTGTAGGTTCTATACATTATATTCCTAAACACTTAACACTGCCATGTATATTTCCTAAGGTCAAGGATATTCAGTAATGTATCCATCTTACGTACAGTTATCAAATTCAAAAAGTTAACACTGATACTAGGCTTAGAGTATATATTCCAATTTTCTCAAATGGCTCAATAATGTCCTTTTTAGCCTTCTTTCCTCACTTGTCAGATTCTGTCCAGGATGAGGTATTGCTTTTAACTGTCATTGTCTCTTTAGCTGTTTTTTTGTTGTTGTTGTTAGTTTGTTTTTTTTATTGTGGAAACATGCATACAACATAAAGATTCCCATCTCAACCATTCCACTCAGGCATATCATTCAGTGGGATTAATTGCATTTACTACGTTGCAGTACCCTCACCACCATCCATGACTAAAACTTTCCCATCTCCCCAAACAGAAACCCTATACCCATTTTGCACTAGCTCCTCATTCCCCCTGGTCCCTACTACTGACAACCTGTACTCTAATTTCTGTCACTCTAAGCTTGCATATCCTCCAACATTTTCTTTGTAGTTACCATGGGGCTTAAATTTAACATCCTAAATCTATAACAATCTTATTTGCTTTGATACCAACTAAGCTTCAATAATTTACATAAACTATGTCTCTACTCCCCTCTGTGCCCCATCTTTATTATAGCTCTTGTCACAGATTATATGTTTACATATTGTGACTCCAAAACCACTGGTTTGTCATTACATTTTATGTATTTGCCTTTTATATCCTATAGGAAGTAAAAGCGGGGATACAAACAAAAAATACAATAGTACCAGCATTTATAATCACCCCTGTCATTGCCTTCACCCAGAGATCGCTATTTCTTCATCCAGCTTCAATCTACTGTCTGATGCACTTTCCTTTCAACCTGCAGAACTATCTTTAGCATCTTTTAAAGGGTTGGTCTAGGATAGTGCGATGGTGGCTCAGTGGCAGAATTTCTGCCTGCCATGCTAGAGACTCGGGTTCAATTCCTGGTGCCTGCCCATGCAAAATAAAAATAAAAATGTAAAGGGTCAGTCTAGTGGTGATGAACTTCCTTGGCTTTTGTTTACCTGGGAATGTCTTAACCTTTCTTTTCTTTTCTTTTTTTAACATAGGCAGGCTCTGGGAATCAAACCTGGGTCTCCAGCACAGTAGGCGAGAACTATCCCACTGAGCCACCATTGCCCACCCAACCTCTCCATTTTTGAAAGATAGTTTTGCTAGAAACAGAATTCTTGGTTGGCAGTTTTTTGCTTTCCACACTTTAACCACATCTTTCTTCTGCTTTCTTGCCTCCAAGGTTTCTGGTGAGAAACTGGCACTTACTCTTCTTGAGGATTCTTTGTACATGGTATGCTGCTTCTCCCTTGCAGCTTCCAGAACTCTTTATCTTTAGCAGTCAACATTTGATTATAATATGTGATAGCACAGGTCTATTTGGGTTTATCCTGTTTGTAGTTCATTGAGCATCTTGGAAGTACATCTTCTACTGCACTTGGCACATTTTCAGCCATTGTTTCCATGAATAGTCTCTTTGCCCTCTTCTCCCTTACATCTCCTTCTAGGAATCCCACATTGCATGTACTGATATGTTTGATGGCATCCCACAGGCTCTTCAGGCTCTGTTCAACTTTCTTCATTCTTTCTTCCTTTTGCTCCTAAGATTGGAGAACTTCAATTGTCTTATCTTCAAATTCACTGATTCTTTTCTCTGCCATCTCCAGTGTCTGATGTTGAACCACCTAGGGAATTTCTAATTTCTGTAACTGTAGTCTTCAGCTCTGTTTGATTCTTTTTCATAATTTCCATCTCTCTATTGATACTCTCTTTGTTTTGTCATTTTCCTGATTTCCTTTTAGCTCCTTGAGTGTATTTAGGTGGTTTTTTAAAAAGTCTTTGTCTGGCATGTCCCAGCTCTTAGCCTCCCCATTGACAGTTTCCAATACTTTCATTTTCTCCTAGGCCAACGCTTTCTGGTTTTGTTTTGTTTTGTTTTTGTATGTTTTCTGATTTTTTTTGTTGAAAACTGGATATTTGATATTTTAATAATGTGTTACACTGGAATTTAGACTCTGAGGCTTCCTGTTCCTTAAGCTTGTATTCAGCTAGGATCAGATTTTTCCTTGATTTCCAGGAGCTAATTTAAAAAAAAAAATTTCAAGGAGGAGGAGGGAAAAAAGTAAACATCTTTTCCAATCTTTGCAGATTGAATCATGGAAGGATAATTCTTCAAGGA
This sequence comes from Tamandua tetradactyla, assembly GCF_023851605.1. Taxonomy (NCBI): domain Eukaryota; kingdom Metazoa; phylum Chordata; class Mammalia; order Pilosa; family Myrmecophagidae; genus Tamandua; species Tamandua tetradactyla. The sequence continues at coordinate 45,423,215 of NC_135341.1, read as the reverse complement.
TTTATCCATACAATGACTTAGTGAATTGCTTATAGGGGACTGCTTGGGTTTGGGCATCTATATGCGGCTCTAGGAACTCCCTATTTTATGAGAACACATATGTCCCCTCTCCCCTAGGAAACAGTTGCTTCACAGCCCCAGGAACTGCACTATATGCCCTACATTCAGCAATCCCTTGACTCAGGCATCCACTTGACTATTGGAGAGCTCTGTGAGTCGCCTTCTGCACACAGGGCAAGTTCTGAGATAATAAGCCCCTCAGGCTACTAGCAGACTGATAAAGCCAGACACACATGCTCCCACTATGTGTACAAGGTAGCTCTGCTCCCACCAGAACCATGACCAGGGATCTATAACAGGAGCACAAGCCAGCTTCATGCTGACACAGTGAGGGGTGAGGGAGGAGCCAGCCAGGGTAACCTTCTGAAAGATCCTACTGCTTTTAAGTGACTTTTTCTTGATTCAGCACTTGTTTTGTTACTTCAGTCCTTTAGCTACTTTCTGGAGCTTTAAGAAAGATGTTTCTCAACCAGCTCTTGATGGTTGGCCAAAGCTTCTGTGGAAGATGGAGCACTGAAATGTCTTACTCTACCATTGAGATTTAGGGTAGGGCCTGGTATTAACATGGTACTTTTTTAAACAGCTGTGTTACATTATAATCGAAGTAAAAGTTGATTATAACTTGGATATAGGCTGGTTGAAAATAGAAAGATGGAAAAGTTATATCATAGAAGATGTAGTCAAAGGAAAGCAGGTACACTTACATTAATAAAAGATAAAGTAGACTTCAAAACAGAAAAAAATGCATATGTCGCCATAGTGCAATAAAAGGGTCACCAAGAAAACCTACCAAATCTAAAAATGTATGTACCAAACAAAAGAGAAGCAAAATATATGAAGCAAAAACTGACAGACAAATCCTCAATTATACATGGATACCTCAATACTCATCTCTCAACAACTAGACAAAACAATGCGCACATATCAAACTAAAGGAATACTATGAATGGCTTTATACATGAAGTTTGACAACTGTCATGGTCAGGTTCATGTGTCAACTTGGCCAGGTGGTAGCACCCATTTGTCTGGTTGGGCAAGTGCTGGCCTATCTGTTGCTATGAGGATATTTCATGGACTTAAATCATGATTAAGGCGGCTACATCCACAGCTGATTACATTCGTAATCAGCCAAGGGGAGTGTCTTCTGCACTGAGTGATATGATGTTTAATCTAATCATTGGAAGCTTTTAAGGAGGATTCAGAAGAGACAGTCTCTCTTCCTGCTTCAGCCGCTGAGCCAAGGGGAGTGTCTTCTGCACTGAGTGATATGATGTTTAATCTAATCATTGGAAGGCTTTTAAGGAGCATTCAGAAGAGATAGTCTCTCTTCCTGCTTCAGCCGGTGAGCCTCTCCTGTGGAGTTCATCCAGACCCTTCATTGGAGTCATCAGCTTCACAGCCTTCCCTACAAATTTCCTACAGTTGTCCAGCCAGCCTCTCCTGAGAGTTTGCTGAGGAACTTCATCGGAGTTTGCCAGCTTGTGGCCTGCCCTACAGACCTTGGACACTATGTTCCCATAGTTAAGTGAGACACTTTTATAAACTTTATATCTATGGATATTTCTTGCTGTTTCTGTTTCTCTAGAGTACCCTAGCTAATACAATAACTTAGACAAAATAAACCAACTCCTCAAAAAACAATAACTACCATAACTCACTCAATATGAACTATTTAATTTGAATACCCCTAAAACTGTTCTGGTCTACTTTATCTTTTATTAATGTAAGCATACATGCTTTCCATAGACTACATTAAGAAAACTGGATTTATAATGTAAGAACTGTCAAAAAAGAAATCTCAAGAACCACATTTACTGGAGAAATTCTACTAAATATTTAAAGAATAATTAGCAACAATTCTACAGTCTCTTAGAGAAAACACAAAAGAAGGAAACATATTCCAATTCATTTTATAAAGTTAGTATTACTCCTGATACCAAAATCAGACAAAGACAGAACAAAAAAAAGAAAACTAAAGACCAATACCATTCATGAATATACAGACATAAAAATCTGTAACAAAATATTAGCAAATAGAATTCAGCAATATATTTTAAAAATTATACACCCATAACCAAGTGGATTTATCCCAAGGATGCAAGGCTGGTACACTATTCTAAAACCAACTAATGAAACCCACCATATTAACAGGATAAAGAAGCAAAATCATATGATCATTTCAATCAACACAGAAAAAATATCTGACAAAATTCAACACTCATCATGATAAAAATTCTCAAGAAAACAGGAATACAAAGAAATTTCCTCAACCTGATCAAGAGCATTTACCGCAAAAATCTTTAACTAACCTTAGGGTTTACGGTGAAAAACTGAATACCTTCCCGCTAACAGTGCCTAAGGGAAGAGGCTTTACATTCTCACCACTCTTATTCAACACCATGCTGGAAGTGTTAGCAAGTGCAATAAGCCAAGAAAAGGAAATAAAATGCATACATATCAAAAAGGGAAAATAAAATTATCTATCTTTGCAGAGACATCACTGTCTATACAGAAAATCGCAAGAAATCTATGAAAAAAAAACGAGAACTTATGAGTGAGTTCAGCAAGGCTGCAGGCTGCAAAATTAACATGCATGAAAAAAATCACATTTCTAACTATTTCCAACAATTAACACATGTAAACTGAAATTTAAAACACAATACCATTTAACATTACTCCAAAGAAAATGAAATGCTTGGGTACATGTTTACCTAAATATATATGTATACTGAAAATTACACAATAGTGATGAAGGAAAGCACAAAAGATCTACATAAATGGAGAGAAACATTATGTTGATGGAGTGGATGATTCAACATAGTAAATATGTCAATTCTCCCCAAATTGACCCACAGGTTTAATGCAATTCCCATCAAATTGCTCACAAGGTTTGGGGAGATCTAAATAAGGCTATCCTAAAACTTATACGGAAAGGGAAAGGCCCTAGAGTAGCTACAACAATCCTGACAAAGAAGAACAAAATGGGAGGAATCACTCCAACTCATATTAAAGTTAACTACATAAACACAGCAATCAAAACTGTGTTATCCGGGGGAAAATTCAACCTTCTCGAGTTGAATTCTTGATATTTTCACAAGCAGTGTGGACAACCAAAGCTATAGGCTGAGCCCCCAGTCTTGGGGGCTTGACCCTACAAAGGAAAGGTCAAGCCTACTTAAAATTAGTCCTAACAGTCACACCCAAGAGGACCTCTTTTGTTGCTCAGATGTGGCCTCTCTCTTCAGCCAACAAGCAAACTCACCACCCTCTCCGTCTCCGTGAGATTCAGCTTCAAGAGACTGAGAAAAACCCTAGAATGAGCTGAGACTCAGCATCAAGGGATTGAGCAAACCTCTCGACCAAAAGGAGGAAGACTGAAATGAGACAAAGTGTCAATGCCTGAGAGATTCCAAACAGAGTCAAGAGGTTATCCTGGAGGTTATTCTTACGCATTAAGTAGATATCACCTTGTTATTCAAGATGTAATGGAAAGGCCAGAGGGAACTGCCTGAAAACATAGAGCTGTGTTCCAGTAGCCATGTTTCTTGATGATGACTGTATAATGATATAGCATTCACAATGTGAATGTGTGATTGTGAAAACCTTGTGTCTGATGCTCCTTTTATCTACCTTGTCAAGAGATGAGTAGAACATATAGAGTAAAAATAAATAATAGGGGGAATAAATGTTAAAATAAATTTAGTTTGAAATGCTAGTGATCAATGAAAAGGAGGAGTAAGGGGTATGGCAGGTATAATTTTTTTCTTTTCTCTGTTTTCATTTTATTTCTTTTTCTGCTGCCTTTTTCTTTTTCTAAATTGATGCAAATGTTCTAAGAAATGATCACGATGATGCATATGCAACTATGTGATGATACTGTGAATTAATGATTATATATGTAGAACAGAATGATTGTATGTTAAGAATGTGTTTCTTGTCATATTTTAAAAAAAAAATTTTTAATTAATAAAAAAAATTTTTTAAAAACCATATTGTCAGCAGAGGAATAGACATAGATTAATGGAACAAAACAGAGATTCCAAAAGCCCGCAGACAACTATGGCAACTCATGTTTGACAGAATGCCAAATGCAATTCAATGGAGGGAAGTTAATCTTTTCAACACATGGCACAGGAAAAATTACACATCCATGGATCCACGGGGGTTGGAGATCTGGTAGGGGCGACTACAACCTATATATATATATAAATAAACTCACACTTTATATAAAAATTAATTCAAAATGGATCACAGGCCAAATGGCGGATTAGCAATGTGCGCGTTTTAGTTTGTCTTCCAGAACAACTACTAAATAACCAGACACAATACAGAACAGCTCCCGGAGCCACGATAGTGACCAGACACACAGCGAACCCCAGTCTGGACCAGCTGGACCGGCTGCGAGTCTCCCCAGAACTGTGAGTTCCCCAAGCCGGGCGGCTGGTGCCCAGCGCTCCTTCCCCACAGGCGGCTTCCCAGAAGGAAAGGAAAGATACTCTAACAGTAGCAGGGAATGAGTCGAACCAAACACCAATTGTGGCATTAATAAACAAATTCTGACTACTAAAAATAGGCCCCCAGCTCAGGCGAACCTGGTCAAGGCGGAGGTCGCTTATTGGGCTAAAAAAAAAAGAGGAAAGGGGACGAAACGGAGGTTTTTGTGGCTGTTTCTACGGAGGCTTAGCTGCCTATGGATTCAGAGGCGGGACTACTCAGGCTGCAACTGCCCCAAGCATAGGCAGAAACGAACTGCTTTCAGGGCTGTCTCCTGCCTGTGCCTTCCCCAGGGGAGGGGTGAAGCCCAACTGAGGTGGAATCCCTCTCTCAAGGAATTCAGACCCCAGGGCTTGGCAATTTGAAGCCATTAAAACCAGCCTACAACCTCTCCTCTGTCTCCACCACCCCCACAGCAGGGAAAGACTTCCAAAGTTAAAGGAGCCACAACATCTTTTGCTGGTGGGACCCGCAGGCAGACAAGCGCCACATACTGGGCAGGATACGAAAAACGGAGCCTAGAGACTTCACAGGAAAGTCTGATAACCTGCTGGGTCTCACCCTCAGGGAAAATTGACACAGGTGACTCCTTCCCCCCGACAGGAGGCCAGTTTAAGTCCGGGAAAACCTGGCTGGAGTCTATAATACCGATGTAGACACTCCTAAGGGTAGGAAGGGAAAAGGCACCTTACAAGCACGGCAAGATACAAGAAAGCAAGAACTGAAAAACTGTCCTCTGTTAAACAAAACCTAAGCTAGAGGCCCAGAAAAAGCTGAACTGAAGGTCAAAGAACAAATAGACAACAAATTCATCTAGCAAGAAAACCCTAGGTAAGATAATTGAAAGCACTCTCCAGAATAAACTTAATGAATAATTAAACATTTATTAATGAATAAACTCCAGAATAATTAAATGTCTAGACACCAGCAAAAAATAATAAATCACACCAGGAAAACTGAAGATATGGTCCAGTCAAAGGAACAAACCAATAGTTCAAATGAGATACAGGAGCTGAAACAATTAAATCAGAATATACGAACAGACATGGAAAATCTCATCAAAAACCAAATCAATGAATTGAGGGAGGATATGAAGAAGGCAAGGAATGAACAAAAAGAAGAAATAGAAAGCCTGAAAAAAACAAATCACAGAAGTTATGGTAATGAAAGACATGGTAGAAGAGATGAAAAAAACAATGCAAACCTACAAGGGTAGATTACAAGAAACAGAGGTTAGGATGAGGGAACTGGAGGATGGAACATCTGAAATCCAACAAGAAACAGAAACTATAGGGGAAAAAATGGAAAAATAAGAGCAGGGACTCAGGGAATTGAATGATAATATGAAGCGCACAAATATACGTGTTGTGGATGTCCCGGAAGGGGAAGAGAAGGGAAAAGGAGGAGAAAAACTAATGGAGGAAATTATCACTGAAAATTTCCCAACTCTTATGAAAGACCTAAAATTACAGATCCAAGAAGTACAGCGCACCCCAAAGAGATTAGACCCAAATAGGCATTCTCCAAGACACTTACTAGTTAGAATGTCAGAGGTCAAAGAGAAAGAGAGGATCTTGAAAGCAGCAAGAGAAAAACAATCTGTCACATACAAGGGAAACCCACTAAGACTATGTGTAGATTTCTCAGCAGAAACCATGGAAGCTAGAAGACAGTGGGATGATATATTTAAATTACTAAAAGAGAAAAACTGCCAACCAAGACTCCTATATCCAGCAAAATTGTCCTTCAAAAATGAGGGAGAAATTAAAACATTTATAGACAAAAAGTCACTGAGAGAATTTGTGACCAAGAGACCAGCTCTGCAAGAAATACTAAAGGGAGCACTAGAGTCAGATACGAAAAGACAGAAGAGAGAGGTATGGAGTAAAGTGTAGAAAGAAGGAAAATCAGATATGATATATATAATACAAAAGCCAAAATGGTAGAGGAAAATATTATCCAAATAGTAATAACACTAAAAGTTAATGGACTGAATTTCCCAATCAAAAGGCATAGAATGGCAGAATGGATTACGACCCAGCAATACCACTGCTAGGTATCTACTCAAAGGACTTAAGGGCAAAGACACAGACGGACATTTGCACACCAGTGTTTATAGCAGCATTATCTACAATTGCAAAGAGATGGAAACAGCCAAAATGTCCATCAACAGACGAGTGGCTAAACAAACTGTGGCGTATACCTACGATGGAATATTATGCAGCTTTAAGACAGGATAAACTTAGGAAGTATGTAACAACATGGATGGACCTTGAGAACATTATGCTGAGTGAGACTAACCAAAAACTAAAGGACAAATACTGTATGGTCTCACTGATATGAACTGACATTAGAGAATAAACTTGGAATATGTCGTTGGTAACAGAGACAGAGATCATCAGGAGATAAAAATAGGGCAAGATATTGGGTAATTGGAGCTGAAGGGATACAGACTGTGCAACAGGACTGGATACAAAAACTCAGAAATGGACAGCACAATACTACCTAACTGTAATATAATTATGTTAAAACACTGAATGAAGCTGCATGTGAGAATGATAGAGGGAGGAGGGCTGGGGACATAAATGAAATCAGAAAGAAAGATAGATGTTAAAGATCGAGATGGTATAATCTAGGAATGCCTAGAGTGTACAATAATAGTGAAATGTACAATGTACAAATTTTAAAAATGTTTTTACATGAGGAAGAACAAAGGAACGTCATTATTCCAGCGTGCTGAAAATAGATGGTAATTAATATTTTAAAATGTCACCTTATGTGTGAGATTAAAGCAAAAATTGTTTATTTGTTACAAAATTCATATTTTGACTAGAGCATTTCCTAATACAACTTATGTTGATAGTTTGATTGAATAGCATAAGTACTTGAAATCTCAGGTCGGACATGAGATTTTGTTGGTTTGTCCAGAGTGATGCCCCGACGAATCCCAGAATGATTCAATCAGTGAGTGGAAATGTATTTGCAAAGCCCCCTTCGGGGAATGGTGAGAACGGGGAGAAATTCAACTTCCCCAAGTTGAATTCTTGATATTCTCACAAGCAGTGTGGACAACCAAAGCTATAGGCTGAGCCCCCAGTCTTGGGGTTTGTTCATATGAAACTTAACCCCACAAAGGATAGGTCAAGTCTACTTAAAATCTAGGTCTAAGAGTCACCCTCAAGAGAGCCTCTTTTGTTGCTCAGATGTGGCCTCTCTCTCCAGCCAACATGACGAGCAGTCTCACCACCCTCCCCCTCTCTGCGTGTGACATGACTCCCAGGGGTGTGGACCCTCCTGGCAACTTGGGACAGAGATCCTGGAATGAATTGAGACTCAGCATCAAGGATTGAGAAAAACCCTAGAATGAGCTAAGAATTAACATCAAGGGTTTGAGAGAACCTTCTCAACCAAAAGGGGAAAGAGTGAAATGAGACAAAGTGTCAATGGCTGAGAAATTCCAAACAGAGTCGAGAGGTTGTCCTGGTGGTTATTCTTACACATTAAGTAGATGTCACCTTGTTGTTCAAGATGTAGTGGAGAGGTTGGAGGGAACTGCCTGAAAATGTAGAGCTGTGTTCCACTAGCCATGTTTCTTTTTTTTTTTTTTCTTTTTTTTTTTTATTAATTAAAAAAAGAATTAACAAAACAATTAGAAATCATTCCAATCTACATGTACAATCAGTAATTCTTAATAACATCACATAGTTGTATATTCATCATTTCTTAGTACATTTGCATCGATTTAGAAAAAGAAATAAAAAGACAACAGAATAAGAATTAAAACAATAATAGAAAGAAAAACAAAAAACAAAAACAAAAAACCTATACCTCACATGCAGCTTCATTCAGTGTTTTAACATAATTGCATTACAATTGGGTAGTATTGTGCTGTCCATTTCTGAGTTTTTATATCCAGTCCCGTTGTACAGTCTGTATCCCTTCAGCTCCAATTATCCCTTCTTTTTTTTTTTTTTAATTAACGGAAAAAAAGAAATTAACCCAACATTTAGAGATCATACCATTCTACATATCCAATCATTAATTCTTAACATCATCACATAGATGCATGATCATCATTTCTTAGTACATATGCATTGGTTTAGAAGAAATAGCAACATAACCGAAAAAGAAATAGAATGTTAATATAGAGAAAAAAATAAAAGTAATAATAGTAAAATCAAAACAAAACAAAACAAAACAAAACAAAAACCTATAGCTCAGATGCAGCTTCATTCAGTGTTTTAACATGATTACTTTACAATTAGGTATTATTGTGCTGTCCATTTTTGAGTTTTTGTATCTAGTCCTGTTACACCATCTGTATCCCTTCAACTCCAATTGGCCATTATCTTACCCTGTTTCTACCTCCTGCTGGACTCTGTTATCAAGGACATATTCCAAATTTATTCTAGAATGTCTGTTCACATCAGTGGGACCATACAGTATTTGTCCTTTAGTTTTTGGCTAGACTTACTCAGCATAATATTCTCTAGGTCCATCCATGTTATTACATGCTTCATAAGTTTATCCTGTCTTAAAGCTGCATAGTATTCCATCGTATGTATATACCACAGTTTGTTTAGCCACTCTTCTGTTGATGGAGATTTCGGTTGTTTCCATCTCTTTGCAATTGTAAATAACACTGCTATAAACATTGGTGTGCAAATGTCCGTTTGTGTCTTTGCCCTTAAGTCCTTGGAGTATATTCCCAGCAATGGTATTGCTGGGTCGTATGGCAATTCTATATTCAGCTTTTTGAGGAACCGCCAAACTGCCTTCCACAGTGGTTGCACCATTTGACATTCCCACCAACAGTGGATAAGTGTGCCTCTTTCTCCGCATCCTCTCCAGCACTTGTCATTTTCTGTTTTGTTGATAATGGGCATTCTGGTGGGTGTGAGATGATATCTCATTGTGGTTTTGATTTGCATTTCTCTAATGTCCAGGGACATTGAGCATCTCTTCATGTGCCTTTTGGCCATTTGTATTTCCTCTTCTGATAGGTGTCTGTTCAAGTCTTTTTCCCATTTTGTAATTGGGTTGGCTGTCTTTTTGTTGTTGAGATGAACAATCTCTTTATAAATTCTGGATACTAGACCTTTATCTGATATATCATTTCCAAATATTGTCTCCCATTGTGAAGGCTGTCTTTCTACTTTCTTGATGAAGTTCTTTGATGCACAAAAGTGTTTAATTTTGAGGAGTTCCCATTTATTTATTTCCTTCTTCAGTGCTCTTGCTTTAGGTTTAAGGTCCATAAAACCGCCTCCAGTTGTAAGATCCATAAGATATCTCCCAACATTTTCCTCTAACTGTTTTATGGTCTTAGACCTAATGTTTAGATCTATGATCCATTTTGAGTTAACTTTTGTATAGGGTGTGAGAGATGGGTCTTCTTTCATTCTTTTGCATATGGATATCCAGTTCTCTAGGCACAATTTATTGAAGAGACTGCTCTGTCCCAGGTGAGTTGGCTTGACTGCCTTATCAAAGATCAAATGTCCATAGATGAGAGGGTCTATGTCTGAGCACTCTATTCGATTCCATTGGTCAATATATCTATCTTTATGCCAATACCATGCTGTTTTGACCACTGTGGCTTCATAATATGCCTTAAAGTCAGGCAGCGCGAGACCTCCAGCTTCGTTTTTTTTCCTCAAGATGCTTTTAGCAATTCGGGGCACCCTGCCCTTCCAGAAAAATTTGCTTATTGGTTTTTCTGTTTCTGAAAAATAAGTTGTTGGGATTTTGATTGGTATTGCATTGAATCTGTAAATCAATTTAGGTAGGATTGACATCTTAACTATATTTAGTCTTCCAATCCATGAACACGGTATGCCCTTCCATCTATTTAGGTCTTCTGTGATTTCTTTTAGCAGTTTTTTGTAGTTTTCTTTATATAGGTTTTTTGTCTCTTTAGTTAAATTTATTCCTAGGTATTTCATTCTTTTAGTTGCAATTGTAAATGGGATTCGTTTCTTGATTTCCCCCTCAGCTTGTTCATTACTAGTGTATAGAAATGCTACAGATTTTTGAATGTTGATCTTGGAACCTGCTACTTTGCTGTACTCATTTATTAGCTCTTGTAGTTTTGTTGTGGATTTTTCCGGGTTTTCGACGTATAGTATCATATCGTCTGCAAACAGTGATAGTTTTACTTCTTCCTTTCCAATTTTGATGCCTTGTATTTCTTTTTCTTGTCTAATTGCTCTGGCTAGAACCTCCAACACAATGTTGAATAATAGTGGTGATAGTGGACATCCTTGTCTTGTTCCTGCTCTTAGGGGGAAAGTTTTCAATTTTTCCCCATTGAGGATGATATTAACTGTGGGTTTTTCATATATTCCCTCTATCATTTTAAGGAAGTTCCCTTGTATTCCTATCTTTTGAAGTGTTTTCAACAGGAAAGGATGTTGAATCTTGTCAAATGCCTTCTCTGCATCAATTGAGATGATCATGTGATTTTTCTGCTTTGATTTGTTGATGTGGTGTATTACATTAATTGATTTTCTTATGTTGAACCATCCTTGCATACCTGGGATGAATCCTACTTGGTCATGATGTATAATTCTTTTAATGTGTTGTTGGATACGATTTGCTAGAATTTTATTGAGGATTTTTGCATCTGTATTCATTAGAGAGATTGGTCTGTAGTTTTCTTTTTTTGTAATATCTTTGCCTGGTTTTGGTATGAGGGTGATGTTGGCTTCATAGAATGAATTAGGCAGTTTTTCCTCCACTTCGATTTTTTTGAAGAGTTTGAGGAGAATTGGTACTAATTCTTTCTGGAACGTTTGGTAGAATTCACATGTGAAGCCATCTGGTCCTGGACTTTTCTTTTTAGGAAGCTTTTGAATGACTAATTCAATTTCTTTACTTGTGATTGGTTTGTTGAGGTCATCTATGTCTTCTTGAGTCAAAGTTGGTTGTTCATGTCTTTCCAGGAACCCGTTCATTTCATCTAAATTGTTGTATTTATTAGCGTAAAGTTGTTCATAGTATCCTGTTATTACCTCCTTTATTTCTGTGAGGTCAGTAGTTATGTCTCCTCTTCCATTTCTGATCTTATTTATTTGCATCCTCTCTCTTCTTCTTTTTGTCAATCTTGATAGGGGCCCATCAATCTTATTGATTTTCTCATAGAACCAACTTCTGGTCTTATTGATTTTCTCTACTGTTTTCATATTTTCAATTTCATTTATTTCTGCTCTGATCTTTGTTATTTCTTTCCTTTTGCTTGCTTTGGGATTAGTTTGCTGTTCTTTCTCCAGTGCTTCCAATTGAACAGTTAATTCCTGCATTTTTGCCTTTTCTTCTTTTCTGATATAGGCATTTAGGGCAATAAATTTCCCTCTTAGCACTGCCTTTGCTGCATCCCATAAGTTTTGATATGTTGTGTTTTCATTTTCATTTGCCTCGAGGTATTTACTAATTTCTCTTGCAATTTCTTCTTTGACCCACTCGTTGTTTAAGAGTGTGTTGTTGAGCCTCCAGGTATTTGTGAATTTTCTGGCATTCCGCCTATTATTGATTTCCAACTTCATTCCTTTATGATCCGAGAAAGTGTTGTGTATGATTTCAATCTTTTTAAATTTGTTAAGACTTGCTTTGTGACCCAGCATATGGTCTATCTTTGAGAATGATCCATGAGCACTTGAGAAAAAGGTGTATCCTGCTGTTGTGGGATGTAATGTCCTATAAATGTCTGTTAAGTCTAGCTCCTTTATAGTAATATTCAGATTCTCTATTTCTTTATTGATCCTCTGTCTAGAAGTTCTGTCCATTGATGAGAGTGGGGAATTGAAGTTTCCAACTATTATGGTATTTGTGTCTATTTCCCTTTTCAGTGTTTGCAGTGTATTCCTCACGTATTTTGGGGCATTCTGGTTCGGTGCATAAATATTTATGATTGTTATGTCTTCTTGTTTAATTGTTCCTTTTATTAGTATATAGCGTCCTTCTTTGTCTCTTTTAACTCCTTTACATTTGAAGTCTAACTTGTTGGATATTAGTATAGCCACTCCTGCTATTTTCTGGTTGTTATTTGCATGAAATATCTTTTCCCAACCTTTCACTTTCAACCTATGTTTATCTTTGGGTCTAAGATGTGTTTCCTGTAGACAGCATATAGAAGGATCCTGTTTTTTAATCCATTCTGCCAATCTATGTCTTTTGATTGGGGAATTCAGTCCATTAACATTTAGTGTTATTACTGTTTGGATAATATTTTCCTCTGCCATTTTGCCTTTTGTATTATATATATCATATCTGACTTTCTTTCTTTCTACACTCTTCTCCATACCTCTCTCTTCTTTCTTTTCGGTTCTGACTCTAGTTCTCCCTTTAGTATTTCTTGCAGAGCTGGTCTCTTGGTCACAAATTCTCTCAGTGACTTTTTGTCTGAGAATGTTTTAATTTCTCCCTCATTTTTGAAGGACAATTTTGCTGGATATAGGAGTCTTGGTTGGCAGTTTTTCTCTTTTAGTAATTTAAATATATCATCCCACTGTCTTCTAGCCTCCATGGTTTCTGCTGAGAAATCTACACATAGTCTTATTGGGTTTCCCTTGTATGTGATGGATTGTTTTTCTCTTGCTGCTTTCAAGATCCTCTCTCTCTCTTTGACCTCTGACATTCTAACTAGTAAGTGTCTTGGAGAACGCCTATTTGGGTCTAATCTCTTTGGAGTGCGCTGCACTTCTTGGATCTGTAATTTTAGGTCTTTCATAAGAGTTGGGAAATTTTCAGTGAAATTTTCTTCCATTAGTTTTTCTCCTCCTTTTCCCTTCTCTTCTCCTTCTGGGACACCCACAACACGTATATTTGTGCAGTTCATATTGTCCTTGAGTTCCCTGATACCCTGTTCAAATTTTTCCATTCTTTTCCCGATAGTTTCTGTTTGTTTTTGGAATTCAGATGTTCCATCCTCCAAATCACTAATTCTATCTTCTGTCTTTTTGAATCTATCATTGTAGGTATCCATTGTTTTTTCTATCTTTTCTACTTTGTCCTTCACTTCCATAAGTTCTGTGATTTGTTTTTTCAGTTTTTCTATTTCTTCTTTATGTTCAGCCCATGTCTTCTTCATGTCCTCCCTCAATTTATCGATTTCGTTTTTGAAGAGGTTTTCCATTTCTGTTCGTATATTTAGCATTAGTTGTCTCAGCTCTTGTATCTCATTTGAACTATTGGTTTGTTCCTTTGACTGGGCCATATTTTCAATTATTTGAGCGTGATCCGTTATCTTCTGTTGGCGTCTGCGCATTTAGACAGATTTCCCTGGGTATTGGATCCAAAAGTTTGGAAGATTTTCCTGTGAAATCTCTGGGTTCTGTTTTTCTTATCCTGCCCAGTAGGTGGCGCTCGTGGCACACGTTTGTCTGCGGGTCCCACCAGTAAAAGGTGCTGTGGGACCTTAAACTTTGGAAAACTCTCGCCGTCCGGGGGGTTCGCTAGCCGAAGCGGCTTGAGCCAGCCGGGGGTCCGAACGCAGGGAGGGTTGCTGGTCGCCGCAGCCCGGGAAAGAGCCCGTCCGAATTTCCTAGTCGGCCCTGGGCGACAAGCGTGGCGGGAGGGCGCCAGCGGCAGCCGCCCGCCCGAGAGAGTGCACGTTCCCCGGGAGTCACGGGTTTGGAAGGGGCCTCCCCCACCCGTCACCGTTCTCCGCGGCCTGGGGATTTCCGATCCAATTCTCTCAGTTGGTTCGGGGGGCCGCGCGTGGTGTGGGCGCCAGCCGCCTTGGTTTCAGGGGACCGCCTCTCCAATTCTCCCAGCTGGCCCGGGAAGGGGGAAGGGAGTGACTCCGGCCGCTTGCCCCCCGCCCGGTGAGGCCCGCGCGCGTCGGTGATCTCACCCGAGCTGCTTCTCTCAGCCAGCCAGCCGTTCCAGGATGGGGTACGCTGTCTTTTTTATCTCTGTTGTGGCTTTGGGCGCTTTCTGTATTGTTTCTACTCCCCTAGTAGCTGTCCTGGAGAAGAAACTAAGATCCGCGCGTCTTACTAAGCCGCCATCTTCCAGGAAGTCTAGCCATGTTTCTTGATGATGATTGAATAATGATATTGCTTTCACAATGTGACTCTGTGATTGTGAAAACCTTGTGTCTGATGTTTCTTTTACCTACCATATCAACAGACGAGTAGAACATATGGAATAAAAATATATAATAGGGGGAACAAATGTTAAAATAAATTTAGTTTGAAATGCTAGTGATAAATGAAAGCGAGGGGTAGGGGGTATGGTATGCGTAATCTTTTTTTTTTCTGTTGTCTTTTTATTTCTTTTTCTAAATGATGCAAATGTTCTAAGAAATGATGAATATGCAACTATTTGATAATATTGAGAATTGCTGATTGTATATGTAGAATGGAATGATATGTTAATATTTTTATTTAATTTTTTTAATTAATAAATAAAAAAAATTTAAAAAAAAAAAAAACAATGAGATATCAACTCACACCCACCAAAACGGCCATTATCAATAAAACAGAAAATGACAAGTGCTGGAGAGGATGTGGAGAAAGAGACACCCTTATCCACTGTTGCTGGGAATGTCAAATGGTACAAACTCTGTGGAAGGAAGTTTGGCAGTTCCTCAAAAACCTCAATATAGAATTGCCATATGACCCAGCAATACCATCACTCAGAGGACATGAGGACAAGGACACAAACAGACATTTGCACACCAATGTCTATAGCAGCATTGTTTACAATTGCGAAGAGATGGAAACAGCCAAAATGTCCATCAGCAGACAAGTGGCTAAACAAACTGTGGTATGTACATACGATGGAATATTATGTAGCTGTAAGACAGAATAAAGTTATGAAGTATGTAACAACATGAATGGACCTTGAGGACATTATGCTGAGTGAGATTAGCCAGAAACAAAAGGACAAATACTGTATGGTCTCACTGATATGAACTGACACTAGTGAATAAACTTGGAGAAATTCGTTGGCAACAGAGACCATCAGGAGCTAGAAATAGGGTAAGATATTGGGTAACTGGAGCTGAAGGGATACAGATTATACAACAGGACTGAACATAAAAACTCAGAAATGGACAACACAATACTACCTAACTGTAATACAATTATGGTAAAACACTGAATGAAGCTGCATTAAGAATAATAGAGGGAGGAGGGCTGGGGGCACAAATGAAATCAGAAAGAAAGAAAAACTGATATGGTAGCATCTAGGAATGCCTACAGTGTATAATGATAGTGACTAAATGTACAAATTTTAAAAAATGTTTTTGCATGAGGAAGAACAAAGAAATGTCATTACTGCAGGGTGCTGAAAATAGATGGCAATTAATATTTTAAAACGCAATTTATGTGTGAGACTAAAGCAAAAAATGTTTATTTGGTACAAAATTTATATTTTGACTAGTGCATTTCCTAATATAACTTATGTAGACAGCTTAACTGAACACCATAAGTACATGGAACCTTGAGTAGAGCATGAGATTTTGTTGGTGTGTCTAGAGTGATGCCCTGGTAAATCTCAGAGTGATTTGAACAGTGAATAAAAAAATATTTGCAGGGCGGGCCACGTGGCTCAGCAGCCTAGGACGCTTGCCTGCCATGCCAGAGGACCCGGGTTCGATTCCCGGTGCCTGCCCATGTAAAAATATATATATATATATATATATATATATTTGCAAAGTCTCCTTAGGGGAATGGTGAGAAAGGAGGGAAATTCAACTTCCTGAAGTTGAATTTTTGATATTCTCACAAGCAGTGTGGACAACCAAAGCTACAGGCTAAGCCCCCAGTCTTGGGGTTCGTTCATATGAAACTTAACCCCACAAAGGTTAGGTCAAGCCTACTTAAAATTAGGCCTAAGATTCACCCCGAAGAGAACCTCTTTTGTTACTCAGATGTGGCCTCTCTCCAGCCAACAAGCAAACTCACCACCCTCCCCGTCTCCGTGGGACATGACTCCCAGGGGTGTGGACCTTCCTGGCAACGTGGGACAGAAATCCTAGAATGAGCTGAGACTCAGCATCAAGGGATTGAGAAAACCTTCTCAACCAAAAGGGGGAAGACTGAAATGAGACAAAGTGTCAATGGCTGAGAGATTCCAAACAGAGTCGACAGGTTATCCTGGAGGTTATTCTTATGCATTAAGCAGATATCACCTTGTTAGTCAAGACGTAATAGAGAGGTTGAAGGTAACTGCCTGAAAATGTAGAGCTGTGTTCCAGTAGCCATGTTTCTTGAAGATGACTGTATAATGATATAGCTTTTACAATGTGATAGTGAAAACCTTGTGTCTGATGCTCCTTTTATCTACCTTGTCAACAGACGAGTAGAACATATGAAATAAAAATAAATAATAGGGGGAACAAATGTTAAAATAAATTTAGTAGACTGAAATGCTAGTGATCAATGAAAGGGAGGGGTAAGGGGTATGGTGTGTATAAATTTTTTTTCTGTTTTCATTTTATTTCTTTTTCTGAATAGATGCAAATGTTCCAAGAAATGATCACGATGATGAATATGCAACTATGTGATGATATTGTGAATTACTGATTATATATGTAGAATACAGTGATCAAAATAAGAATGTTTGCATTTGTTAGGTGTTTTTTGGTATTTAAAAAAATAAAATTTAATTAAAAAAAAAATACTAGACCTTTCTACCAGTGGATGCCACAGAGGAAGCATCATTAAAGTCTCTCCTCCACTTCCATCAGGTCGAAGTCAGAGCCTCCCAAAGAGACTGGACAGCTATGGAAGGTCTTCATCAGAGGGTTGAGCTTTGAAACAACTCACTATTTGATCAACAGGGAACACTCACAGACTGAAAGGTAACTAGAGATCCAAACACCAAGCCCTCCAGAAGCTGTGGGTTTGTCACATGTCACCATGGAGTAGGTAGATGCAGCCACCAACGCAAGGTCATATCAGTAGACAGAAGAGCTATGGAACCAAAGGCTGCCCTAAGAGAAAACCCTCAAAGACCAGGTTCCCATGAAACTGTGAGAAAGATCTTTGCATGTGGTATGACAAAGACAATGATGAGCATCACCTAGAGATTATTTTGAGCATAATGAGAAAACCAAATTGAATAAAATCGTGACAGACTGAGGCAGTAGCAAGAAGAGAGGCCGTAACTGTATGGATAAGATCTCCATTCAGAAATATTATACACGAAGTAAGGAAAGCTCTAAAAGACCAATGCTTTATCTAGCCAAAGAATAAAAGTGGTTCTGGAAGCTGTGGTGGTGGTCATGGAGGTGGTTTTGGTGGCAAAGACTGCTCTGGTCACGGAAGAAGCTTCAGTGGTGGCAGCCAAGGTGGTGGTGGCTATGGTCGCAGTGCGGATGGCCACAATGGATTTGGCAAGGATGGAACCAATTTCAGAGGTGATTGAAACTGCAATGATTTTGGCAATTACAACAATTAGTCTTCAAACTTTGGACCCATGATGGAGAAAGTTTGAAGGCAGAAGCTCTGGCCCTTACGGTGGTAGAAATCAAGACTTTGCTGAACCACAAAACTAAGATGGCTATGCCAGTTCCAGCAATGGTACATTCTATGGCCATTGTAAAAGGTTTTAATTATCGCCAGGAAACAAAGCTTAGCAGGACAGATGAGACAGAGAAGTTCCAGTTAAAAAAGATTTATGAACTCTGCCAAGCACAGTGGTATTAAGGCCTAGCTACCACAAAGAAGATATGTTTTAGACAATATTCATGTGTATGGGCAAAAAAAACTTGAGGATTGTATTTGTTACTAATTGTATAACAGGTTATAGTTTGTTTCTGTTTTGTGGATAGTATAAAGCATTCCAACAAAAGATTTTAATGTAGATTTATTTTTACCACTTATGTTTTTGATTGCTAAATGCAGTAGTCTGATCATAACTCTGAATAAAATGTCTTTTAAAAAAATTACCAAACTTATGGGGCGGGCCGCGGTGGCTCAGCGGGCAAAGTGCTTGCCTGCCATGCCGGAGGACCTCGGTTCGATTCCCGGCCCCAGCCCATGTAAAAAACAAACAAACAAACAAAATACAATAAAACAAGAAAATGTTTAAAGATGTTTCCCTTTCTTCCTCCCATCCTTCCTTCCTTCTCTCTGTCTTTCCTTCCCTTCCTCCCTCTCTCTTTAAAAAAAAAAGTAAAAAAAAAAAAAAAAAAAAAAATTACCAAACTTAAAAGTCACATCACTTAAATTAAAACCGCTATAATCCTAATCCAAAAAAGTTACAAAACAACATATATGAGACTACTTCGTTTGCTCAAGTTATTAGAATGTAATAATACACAAAAATATTGGCTTTTTAAAAAGGAAATTTATTAAGTCACAAATTTACAGTTTTAAGGCCATAAAAAGTGTTCAAATTAAAGCACCAATGAGAGGATATTTTCTTGGAGGAAAGGCAATTGGCATCTGGATTCCTCTGTCACACAGAAGGCACATGGTGATGTCTGCTGTCCTTCTCTCCTGGCTTCTAGTTTCATATGGCTCTCTCATCTTCTTGGGTACTTCTGGCATCTGCTTGGGCATTTTCCTTCTGCATCTCCAAATATTTGTGTTCTCTCCAAAATGTTCCTCTCTTAAAGGACTCCAAGTAAGCAGAGTAAGACCCACCTCGAATGGGAAGGGTCACATCTCCATGGAAACAACTTAATCAAAGGATCCCACCCAATAATAGGCCTGCCCCCACAAGATTGGATTAGAAGAACATGTCTTTTCTGGGGTATATAAGTTTCAAACCAGCACAGAGACCATTAAGGAAATTTGAAAACTGACTATTAGATGATATTCAGGAACCACTGCTGATTTTGTTAAGTGTGATAATGGCATTTTGGTAATATTTTTTTTAAATCCTTCTCTATTAAAGATAAATACTGAAGTATTTATGAGTTAAATGAAAAAATGTCTGTGACATTCTTTAAAATAGCCTAACCCCTACACTCCCAAAAAAGAGAAAGAGGGAGGCAGAAATGGTAGATAAAGCATACACTATTAGTGTGTTAAGAAACACACTGTTAAGAAGCACAATAACTATAAAGTGGTAAACATGTTACCCAGAAAGAAAAGTTTAGATAGTTGGCTTTATTTTTCTGTAGAAAATATAAAGAAGAGTTCAGTAAGCATGTCTAAATGCAAACAAGAGTTCATGACCATTTCTCTCTATAGCTACTGATGACAGAATAAGAAAAAAGAGGCTTAAAGTATATCATAAAGAGAGTTAAAATAGATTATTTCTCCATCTCTTCTCTGTAACAAATTATATAGCCATATATGGTTTCCTGTCATTCTTTCAAGCATGTATTAAATCCTTCCAGACTGACTGAGCACTTCAAATACACAAATTATTCTGCTGGCTGGGCACTGGGAGGGTACAAAGATGAATGATACTATGAGGTCCTCTACCTTTAAAATGCTTATAAGAGCTTCAGGCACAATTTTTATTGTTCACTGTTAGTAAACCTACTAGAGAAATCAGGATTCATCTTGCACTTGTAATTTTATTAAAGATTTACTAGATAATTATCTACAAACACCCAATTGTGAGTTTTACAGAAAACGTGGCCTTCACCAAAGGGCTCCACAGGGTTCCCAATCCCCTGGGATCACATGCAAGGTGTTCACTCTGTACATTCCTTTGGAGAGGCTTTCATTCCTCTCACATGGCAATAACCATCAAAGGAATGAAACTGGATTTTACATAGCATAAACTTCTAAATACTGGGGAAAGAGGAAGCAGCATCATGTATACCTGCTAAGCCTCCAGAGATCCTGCTTCTTATGGAAGTTCAAAGATAAATTCTTAAACTTGTAAAACTTTGTTTCCAGTGTTTGAGTGACCTCTTGTGGCTACTTAAATTATCACAACCAGTAGCTCTTTAATATTTGAAGTAACAAATGTAAAAGGTAACAAACAATAGATGGCATAAAAGAGCATCTGGCAAAACTTGAAGTTATTATTTAAACTCATTATCCAATGGAACCTGGTTGATAGTACTCTTAATTCTATGTCATTTTTTAAACAATTTAAGTATGATATTTTCCAAACCCTTGTATCTCAAATTCATAAAACATCAGCAAACACCCAGGAAAAGAGTAGTGCCTGATTGAAGGATACAAGAACCTCAGGAATTAAAACCATTTCCACACAATGGAAGCAGTATCAGGAATACAATGTTTACAAGCAGAAACAGCAATAGGAGTTGGAGAAATCCTTAGAGACCCAAGGTACCCAGTTTAGGCAAAGAGGCAAGCAAGGCCAGAGAGGGCAACCTGAGTGAGCTCAAAGGACAAATGTGGTTTAAGAACTACCAGGCCAAATGCTCTCAGCAGCAGAAGCAGCAGCAATAGCAGTCACCAGGATGACGAGGCCAAAGGCACAGAGTCAAGGAGAGCTGGGCACAGTACCCAGGATGACTGACAGGTCCCAGGTTACTGCAGACACCCTCTGCTCAGCCCCAGCCCCTTGGGAATTCCTGCGCCCAGAGTCCCAGCCAGGCCATAGGCTCTTCTTGCTCCTACACTGTCTCAATGGAGACCCTTTGCTCAGCATTGTTAGAAGAAGGAGCACTTTGAGTTCCTAAGCCTTCCCATCTGCCTGGTGATTCTGCTCCATCTGCCTGGTCTTTCAGAGAAAAATCTAGTCTACATATCTCTGCTAGTTAGGCTGGGTAACATCAGGGATTATGTAGGCCACAATTCATTTATTTAGTTTCCAGAAAAATGAATGGAAGAGTTTGGACTTAGAGACATTTACTTTGGTAGCTCAGCAATCTAACAGTTTGCAGAGAATAGAGATGTAATTGTAGGCAGAGGAAATGCAGAGAGCTTAAATTAATCTTCCAGTCGTTCCTACCCAGATGGTTCAGAACCAGCTGAGATACTGCTCTAGCTAGTGGCTGGACAGGACAGATATAGAACATTTTCCATCACTGCAGAACTTTTTCACCACTTCCTCCTCCCATCAGGAGTTGTGTCTTTCTTTTAATCTATTTTGACTTTTGAGTCTCTCCAAATCCAAGGGATGAAAATCTCTTACCAAGAAAGTATAATGCACTTTAACTGGATAGATAGAAAGCAGTTTTTAGTGTGTAAGGACACACAAACAGACAATACAATTGGGGCATTTGCTTCATAGGATTTGAAATTATTGGTTAACTAAATTTGGAAGAAATGACTGATGTTAGAAAATATCTTCTAAGCATGAATGCCCATTAAACACTGGGATCCTTGCCAGAAGTAATTAACAAAGTGGTGAGGATGAAAACTCTAAATTCAAAGTAAAATGCCAAAAGAATTTTATTTTGAATTATGAGCTATGCTTTAACTAGAAAGCACTTTCATTACAATAAAATGTAGGGTAGACTGTAAAACAAGTAGTAATGAGATAAGACTTATCCAAAAATAATGGAAATACCAAAGACTAGCGTAACACAAGCCTTGTAACTCTGCCACACCACCTTCAATAGCAGAATATGGTGTAAATGAGCTGCTGTGCTTAAGCCCAAAGGTCTATTAGGGTTATTTTATAACTACTGTCACCACCTGACAATGAAAAATTAAGTGACGTCAAGGAAAGCTGCACTTTCTAAACTACAAAATCAAGAGCAATTGTTTTGTCACTGATAACATTTCGAGTAGTAAAGAAATTACCTCAATGACAGGTATATTTTCCTGGAGCTCAGTCACGTGCGAGGCCAGCAAACCAATCACCCGGGCGACCTTGGCCCTTCTGTAAATCAACAAAAAAAGACACTCTGAAGGAAACAGTGGGGGACCCAGGAAACTAACCCCAGTTAGTTAACATTACATAATTATGAGTATGAGACACAAGAACGTGAAAAAAAACCGACTGCGACAGGGCAAGCACACATTCGCCCACGTATACAACCCCAGCGCCTCTCCCTTGTGCATGCAGAAAGATATGACCAACAACACCCTTTGCAGCATTGTTTGTAATTGTCACAATATTTAAACAACTCATGGCTTAATAGTAAAGTGGAAAATTAAGAAATTTTTAAAGCCTTAGCCAAAGAAAAGAGGGAAATGGCAATTAGCTCTTTATTTCTGAGCAGAAAGGCATCTGACTACAGGGCCGTTCTGTTTGTTAGTGGACCAAGAATGTCCACCTAAGTAGTGAACAGTTACTATCAGAGCACTTACACATATTCACCTTAATAGAAGTTTTTGTAATCATAAGTCCTGCAACAATTATTTGATTTTAATATATACCAGTTTTAGTTAGGGTATTGTTTTTGGTCTGATGTGAAAAAATTATTTCATGTAGGAAGTTCATTCTTTATATATATATATATATATATAATGTGTATTTTTCACTCAACTGGAAAAAAAATAGATGGCATGTAAATTGATAAAAACCACATTCTTATTTAGTGATGCGTGTACATTCTCTGGGATAATCCTTGTGCCCATTAGCCAGATAGCCTCTTTTTTTCTTTTCCTTAAGAATTTCAACACTGCTTGAATTAAGCATTCAAATCTCTTAACTTATACAGATTAAAGGCGGCTCTGGCATTTGTATGACTAGCATCCTGCCTCAGAATAAAAAGATTATATTCTAAAAGTGATCACTTTGGATCTTTCTTTTGCAGAGTTGCAAAAGAAAGCTCCTACTTAGGCAGAGTTCTGCCACATAGCAGTCTTGCAACTACAGCCAAGTCAACTTTCACATGACTGTACTTCCTGCATGCATAGCCAGTATGTACCAGGATCCTTGGAGCACCTGGATTAAATTCTAAAGTTTTTGATAATCGTAAAACAAATGCTTATTTCCAAAATTACACTAATAAATTAGAAGATTAAAAAACATAAAACTGATTTATCTACTTTCAAAGACAAGCCCAAAATACTTATAAAACACTGAGTTGTTTTCCAAAGTACAAAATTAAATATTGGCTACTAGATTTATTCAACTAAAATAAAAATGTATTACCGCATGTCAAATATTTTCTCCAATTTCATCAGAAACAATTTCTTTTAGAACAAAAGAAAGCATATTACCTAAAAATCTTTATATTTTTAAGTTATAGACTATTTACAATAATAGCAACAACAGCTCTCAGATTATACCAAAAAATCAAAATACAACTCTACCCCATATACAATGCTCTCACAAGGCTGGCTCTGTCTCATAATTTAGGTTTCTTCTTCTTCAATGTCACTATTTCTGGTGTCCCTAATGCCTGACAGGCCCTTTTGCAGAGATGTGCTCATTTCCATGATAGCATCTAAAGCAGCACTTTCCAACAGTCCTTCATGCAAAGACAGAAATGTTCTGTATCTACACTTGTCTATAGGGTATCTGCAAGTCACAGGTGACTATTGATCACTTGAAATATGGCTGCTGCAAATAAGGAACTAAATATGTAATTTCAGTTCATTAAAATTAATTTTAAATTTAAATAACTACATGTAGCTAGTGGCTATGTTAGAAAAAGCAGATCTAAAATTCTGTAGTGACTTATTCAATTGTTCACTAGTTATATGTCTCCCCCGCCAGCCCATAAACGGGCAGAGCTTAATCTTGCTCAACACAGCACACAGTAGGCCTTTGATAAATGTTTGTTTAGCAAATATAATTACATGCATTAATAGGAAAGGAGTAGGAAAAAGTATGGTTTCACAAGGCAAACAAAAGTGAAGCAGGATTTCCTGTGTAAACCACAAAGTAGAAATCAAGACTAAAAGCTTTAAATGTGAAAAAGATTCTCTTTAAACTAAAAATGGTATGGCCTACAAGGACAAAATACATTAATCTTTATATATCAAATAACAAAGCATACAAGGTAAACCAATAGTAGAGGGAAACAATCTTCTCCCCCTAGCAGAGCAAGAAGTCAAACATGAATGCATATCTCCATGTTCAAGCAATCCAAAATAAAACTAAGTTCAAAGCAACAGAAGTATATGTGAAAGGCTGCACGTGACAAACATGGGCCACACTTACTCAGTGGGAAGTTATATAGAGTATGGCGAAGACTCTGGAATCAGAGGTCCTGGGTCCAGGACTGGCTACAGCCCTAACTCGACAGAGGACCCTGGGGCAGTTGCCCATCCTTCACCACCCTGGCTACCTCAGTGGGTAAATTGGACAAACAACAGTACCCACCTCATCAAACTGTTCTAAGAAGCAAGGCAGATAAAGCATGTGAAGAGACCACCACAGTGTCTGACAATTAATTTGTTCTGAAAGTGCTGCCTATTATTAATTTATTACATTCATAACATACTTTTAAAAAATGACCTTATATCAGACCACATAGAAAAATTCGTAAAATTCCCAAAGGCAAAATTACCAGACCTCACTATGATGATGCAATAAAAGTAGATAACAAATATAAACCCAAACGGCCAACACACTTGTAAATTTAAACGCACTGCTATATATCCCATACATCAAATAAGAAATGCCATGAACCACAATCATGTGACCATAACACATGTCAAAACTTATAAGACATTCTCTTGTTCATGAAAGCAAACAGAAGATTGATACCCAATTTTTCGGTCCTTCTAGAGTCTACTAAAGTAAGAAACAAAAATGTCTTAATAACATGATAACTGGAATAAAAAAGAAGGGCTGAAAATGAATCCAAAAATTTGAGGAAATCCTAGATGACATAAATAGAATTAGTCTAACAGAGAAAGAACAGCAGGAATCCCTATCTAAAATCAGAGGTAAGCACAGCTTACCAAGGAAGCCTCACAGATGTGAAATAAACTAAAGCACAGCAAGGATGAGCCACCGCACAATCATCAGGGCTACTGACAACAGGACTACACAAGGAACACTGAGCCAATTAGGGCTTACGTCCTTCCCATGCCACTCAGAGTACAAGCATAAACCCAACACCCTGGCCTCTAGAATAAAAATGGAAAGTTATTCCTGCAAAACAATCTAACTAGGGGTTAAGACACAAGCGTGGATGTGGAGGCCAGAGACAGTGGAGCAGGGAAAGGGTTCAAAGAGGAAAGTCAGTTCTACTCTGAAGGAAAAACTACACTCACAATTTTTTCAGCCAGCTGGGCTCCCAACGTCAAAGCAAACCAGCCAACACACTCATCCAATCCCACACCAGCCATTACCTTTAGAGGAGTGGCTGCTGGAGAAACAGATTTACACGTGCATACAGAAAACTTATATTACCCATTTCTATTGTTTATCAATTTAATCACTTGTTCATAAATATAAACTAACAACCAAAGATAACCAGGTATTTGAAGACTGAATAGCAGTAAAGAACAGGACCATGAAGCAAAGTGAATCACAGGTTAAAGCAGTAAGAAGACATTTTTTTATAATTCTCATGTTTAGCTTTCAATATTAATAATTAGCCCTAAGTTTTATTTCAAGAACAAGAGTTTTTATAATCCTATTATCTATCCTCAAATCCAAAAGGATGGTATATAAGCAAACATAAGCAGGTAGAAAAAAGGACCAGAGAACAAGAAAGTGAATAAAAATTTCAAAATACGATTGCTGAAATTCAAAAAAATTAACTAGAGATCTCCAATAATAAAGTGAGCAGGGCTAAATGTCAGGCTTGAGAACTCAAAGATAAAGTGAGGGAAGACAAGTAAAAACTTACATGCAAATGTGCACAGCAGCAGTATTCGTAGTAACAAAATGTGGAAACAACCCAAATAACCATCAACTGAGAAATGGATAAACAATATTTGATATTCCCATACCATGGAATATTGTTATGCAATAAAACAATGTGGATAATATGTTATGCGAACTTATTTCAATAAAACCCTGCTTTAAAACAATGAAGTTCTGAATCATGCTACAGGGATGAACCTCAAAAATATTATACTAAGGAAGAGAATTGTGAAAGCTCCACAAATCAGTTCCTACAATAGAACAACTACTAAACTGGTAGGAACTGTCAACTATTTTGATACTCAGAGTTTAGTAAAACACTGTACAGCATCCAAGGAAAAGCAGATGGAACAGGCTGGTAAACTGCAGTAAATACCAGAGGATTTCACTTTCTGTGTAGCAGCTACCATTGCCCATCCCCCAGTCTTGTAGAAGGCAGCAGTGGGGTACTCAATTCTGGCTCCTAGTGCAGCTTGCTTGTGCCAGGGTGGCATATAAAGACCAAGTTATCTCAAGATCCGGAGGTATGCAATCCAATGCTGATCACTGGTTTTGATTAGCAATGTCAGATCGCTGGGGATCTGGCTCTCAGAGTAGCCACTGTTCCAACAAGCCTTAGCAAAAATGACAAAGGAATCTTAAAGATGTATTCTTCTTCAAAGCCAGGGAAAATAGTTAAAAGGGCTGAATTACTGGGCAAGTGCCAAACCAAGAAAATATATCTTCAAAAAGCCGTATAAGCAGCAAAGTAGCAGAGTAAAAGATCTACACCCAAAAATCAGCAGTGTTTCTATACACTAGAGATGAGCACTCTGAGGAGGAAATCAAGAAAAAAATTCCATTTACAATAGTAACTAAAAGAATCAAATATTTAGGAATGAATTTAACTAAGGATACAAAAGAACTATAAACAGAAAACTATAAAAAATTGCTAAAAGAAATCATGGAAGACCTAAATAAATGGAAGGGCATATCATGGTCATGGACTGGAAGCCTAAATATATTTAAGATGTCAATCTACCCAAAATTATTATTCAATGCAATACCAATTAAAAGCCCAAAAACTTACTTTGCAGAATAGAAACACCAATAACCAAATTTATTTGGAAGGAAAGGGTTTCCGGAATAGGTAAAAATATTGTAAGAAAAATGAAGTGGGAGGTCTCATACTACTTGACTTCAAAGCATATTACTACACTACAGTGATCAAAACAGCATAGCACTATCATAAAGACAGAGATAATGAACCATGGATTTGAACTGAGTGTTCAGAAATAGACCCTCTCATCTGTGGACAATTGATCTTTCATAAGGTAGTCAAGTCAACCAACCTGGGATAAATGGTGTTTGGAGAACTGAATATTCATATGCAAAAGAATGAGAAATGATTCATATTTCATACCCTATACAAAAATTAGCTCAAAATGTATCAAAGACATAAACATTAGAACTTTTAGAAGAAAATGTAGGGAAATATCTTATAAATCTTGTAATAGGAGATGGTTTCGTAGGCCTTACACCCAAAGCACAAGCATTGAAAGAAGAAATAGATACATGGGATCTCCTCAAAATTAAACACTTTTGTGCATCAAACAACTTTGCCAGGAAAATAAAAAGGCAGCCTATGTAATGAGAGACAACATTTGGAAACCACATATCAGATGAGGGATTAGTATCCAGAATATAAAGAGATTCTTCAACTAAACAACAAAAAATTGTCAATTAAAAAATGGGCAAAAGACATAAACAGACATTTCTCAGAAAAGGAAATACAAATGGCTAAAAGGCACATGAAAAGATGCTCAACTTGACGACTGTTAGGGAAATGCAAATCAAAACCAAAATGAGGTATCATCTCACAACCACTAGAATGGCCATTATAAAAAAAAACAGAATATGACAAGTGCTGGAGAAGACATGGAGAAAGAGGCACACTTTCCACCATTGATAGGAATGTAAAATGGTACAGACACTCTGGAAGGTAGTTTTGCGGTTCCTCAGACAGCTGAGTATAGAACTGCCATACAACCTAGCAATCCCTTTACTAGGTATATATTCAGAGGCACTGAAGGCAAGGACACAAATGGACATTTTCACACCGATGTTTATAGAAGGATTATTTACAATTGCCAAGAGATGGAAATCGCCCAAATGTCCATCAACTGACAAATGGCTAAACAAGCTGTGGTATATACATACAATGGGTATTACAAAGTTGTAAGATAAAATAAATTCACAAAGGATGTAACAACGTGGCTGAACTTTGAGGACATCATGCTGAATGAAATTAGCCAGAAACAAAGGGACAAATATTATAAGGTCTCACAAATATGAAGTAGTATCAATGAGTGACCTTTGACATTAAAGTTACGGACACAGTTCACCAAGAGATAGAAATAGGGTATAGACTGTGCATTTGGTGCTGAAGAAATACAGATTGTGCAACAGGGAGTGATTATAAAAATTCAGAAATGGACAACACAATACTATTTGATGGTAGTATAATAAGTGCACTGAATGAAGCTGAGAGTATGGTTGAGGGAAAAGGGCTGGGAGCATGTATGACACCAGAGGATAAAGACTGAGACGGTGTAACTTAAAAATGCTTAGAGTGGATAATGATGGTGATTAAACGTACAAATACAAAAACGTTTTTGCATTGACAAGATCAAATGGATGTTAACATTGCAAGGAGTTGAAAATGGGATGTTACGCAAGAAAAAAGTACAATCAATGCAATCTAGGGTCTATAGTCAACAGTAACAGTGTAATATGCTTCCACTGAAAATAACAAAGGCATTATGTGAAAACTAAATGTCAACAAGAGGGGGATATAGGGGAGGGGTATGGATTCTTTGAGGAAGAAAAGGAAATGTCTTCATATAGATTATGATGGTGAAGGCATGTCTTTTACTTAGGTTGGATTGTATAATACATTAATAAAACTATTTAAAAATGAACAGAGAAGGGGGTGCAAGGGTAGTTCGGTGGTAGAATTCTCACCTGCTATGCAGGAGACCTGGGTTCGATTCCCAGTCCATGAACTTCCCCAAAACAAACAAGCAAAAACAAAAAACAAAACAAACAAATCATTCAACAAATGGTGCTGCAATAACAGGTTACTCATATGGAAAAATAATGAAATGTGACCCTGCCATACAGCATACAAAAAAAAAAAATGAACAGAGAGAAATAAATGCTAGAGAAAGTGTGGATAAAAAGATGTACCTATTCACTATTGGCAGGGAAGTTGAGAGATGCAGCCTCTTGAAGGGCAGTGTGGTGGTTCCACAGGAGGCTAGGGGTGGGGTTGCCATAGAACCTGCAGCCACGTTGCTAGGTATTTGCCTGGATGAACTGAGTGTGGGGGCATGAATGGACATTTGCACACTGGTGTTTACAGTGGCAGTGTTCAAGATTCACAATGGAGGGAGGCATCCTAAGAGTACAATGCCTGAAATGAGGAAGGGGAAATTGTGATATATACATTCAATGGACTACTGAGTGGCTCTAAGAAGGAATGAAGTTATGAGGCATGTAATGAGGTAAATGAATCTTGAAGACAATATGTTGAATGAAATGTCAGAAACAAAAAGACAAATATTTTCATGTCTCACTCATATGAACCAACTATAATATACAAACCCAGAGAACTGAAGTCACGAACATAGGTTATCAGGTTGGCGCCTATTGTAAAGGGTTGTAGATTGTACGCTCTTACAGAAGTCACATATATTCAGGAGTTGTAACTGTTATTTCTAAATCCTGAGATACTGAGCTATTTGAGTATAACCTGGATCTGCGTGACACCTGAGACTCACAGTGACAGCCCTGAAGCTATGAAACTCAGCATTACCCCATATAGCAACTGTTAAAAAGGTTGAAAAAGTGATCAGACTTCAACTAGAGATATGAATGAAGTTGTTTAGATAGGAATAAGGTAAATCAGAATACAGGGTAAAGGAGGATATGGTTAATATTTTAAAACTTCAACTTCTGTGTGAGACCAAAGGAAGGGATGTTTGTTACAAAATGTCTAATCTGAGTAGCACATTATCTAATTTAACTTGTATGATCAGTTTATTAAAACACCGTAATTACATGGAATCTTGAATATAGCATGAGATCCTGTTGGTTTGTAAGGTTAGCGTGATGCTGTGATATATCCAGAGTCATTTGGGCAGAGAAAATAAAAAAAAATTTTTGAAAAGTCCCTTTGGGGGACTGGGGAGAAAGGAGGAAATATTCAACTTTGCCATCTGGGGGATTCCTGATATTCTTGGAAGCAGTGGGGACGACCAATTCAATAGACTGAGCCCTCAATCTTGGGGTTCCCCTCTATGAAACTTATTACTACAAAGGAGATGCTAAGCCTATTTATAATTATGCATAAGACTCACCCCCAGAGAAAGTCTTTTGTTGCTCAGATGTGGCCTCTCTAAGCCAACTTGGCAGGTGAACTCACTGCCCTCACTCTTATGTAGGACATGACTCCCATGGGTATAAATCTCACTGGCAACATAGGATAGAACTTTCAGGATGAGCCGGAATCCAGCATCACGGGATTGAGAAAGCCTTCTTTACCAAAAGGGGGAAGAGAGAAATCAGACAGAAAGTTTCAGTGGCTGTAAGATTTCAAACAGAGGTAAGAGGTTATTGTGGCGGTTATTCTTATGTATTATATAGGCATCCTTTTTTAGTTTATGGTGTATTGGAGTGGCTGGAGGGAAGTACCTGAAACTGTTGAGCTGTGTTCCAGTAGCCTTGAATATTGAAGATGATTGTATAACTACATAGCTTTTACAACATGACCGGGTGATTGTGAAAACCTTGGGTCTGATGCTTCTTTTATCCAGGATATGAACGGATGAGCAAAAACATAAGAATAAGAAATATGTAAATAACAGGAGGGATAAAACATAAAAAATGTGGTAGATTGAAATACTAACAGTCAATGAGAGAGAGGAGCAATGGTCATGGGATGTATGAGTGTTTTTCTTTTTTTATTTCTTTTTTAGAGTAATGTAAATGTTCTAAAAATGATCATGGTTATGAATATACAACTACAAGGTGATATTGTGAGCCAATGATTGCATACCATGTATAGGCTGTATGTGTGTTATTTCCCAATAAAATTTCCTTAAAAAAAACATATAAGAAGCTTTGGCATCCTCACCAGCCCCTTTCAGAACCCCTTCCCAAAACAGTGTGGAGCCAGATTATGCTCCTTTTGTGGGTCCCTGGACTCAATATGGCTGGAAAAGAATGACCTAGGAAATTACTCCCTGGCTTACCCCGATTCATAATTCGCTCTCCAGACAACAACAGCTTGGGAAACTAAAACAGTGTAAGAAACAACTGAGTCAGGAAGCCCAGGGCAAAGGTATATCTGCTTTAAATCCTATAGTGGAGCAGCTGGAGAAGGAGAAAGCATGTTTCCTACAAGGCAGAAGGAACACTCATATTCCCATAAAGAAAGGAATTCCCAAGGCCACTAATAAGCACAAGCAAACAAGACACAGCCCAAAACAACAAGACAGGGTTGACCATGTACTTTGCATTTGTCTCAGACTTAACTTCTTCATAGGAGGCTGAATTCTAATAAAAAGCACTGGTCAACGTAAAGCCAACTTGCAAAAGACTGTGAAAGATATTTTTCCAATGGTTTGTCTGGTTTTGTTAGTTCCTTGCACTCAAGGAAACCTCAGTCATACCACTAGTGGGATACAAACTCAAAAGACAGACAACTCAGGAAATTAATCCCAGAGTTAACACTTTAAAATATTACAATGTTCAGTGTACAAAAGATTACAAGACAGAAAATGATGGCCCATCCAAAGAAAGAGGATACAAATTCAGAAATACCAACGAAGAAGCCAAAACTATGGACATATCAAAGACTTTAATAAAAAATGATCTTCAATATGCTCAAGGAGATGAAGGAAAATACAGAGAAAGAACTAAAGGCTATCAGAAAAACAATGGGTAGAGAAGCAGAAGGAAGCAAGATGGCTGCCCTTTAGGATTTGTTAGAAAGGAGACCCGACTGCAACTGCTGGATTGCTGCAAGGCTGAGGGACGAGAACGAGGCCAGCAAACATTCAGCAGCACACCCTCTCAAGATTGACTACTTGCCCTTGCTTCTGTTGACTCACCGCACTTGAAAGCAGGAGATGGGCTCAGCAGCAGCCAACAGGCCGTGATCCAGGAAGAGCAGTGAGGAATAGAGCTGCTGGGAATGGACACACAGCGTACCCCAGTCTGGACTGGCTAGTCTGACTGGGAGACTCGGCTGCGATGAGATCCCTGAGCGGCGCGCGATTTCCCGAGCAGCGGCAGCTGTGGCGGCCGGAGCTCCTCCC
Organism: Tamandua tetradactyla; assembly: GCF_023851605.1. NCBI lineage: Eukaryota > Metazoa > Chordata > Mammalia > Pilosa > Myrmecophagidae > Tamandua > Tamandua tetradactyla. Next base: position 45,390,690 of record NC_135341.1, on the reverse strand, counting down.
TCCCTCCATCCCGGGCCGGCTGAGAGTCTCGGACAGGCAAGTTTCCCAAGCTGAGGCGGCCGGCACTCCTCTTTTGCAGGCGGCTTCCTGGTCCGGCTACAAGTCTCGGATCAGAGGGCTACACAAGCGGCGGTGGCCCTCCCCCGCGGGCGGCTTCCTGGTCCGGTGGGGAATTCCACAGGCAGCGGCGGCCAGTGACAGACGCCCCTCCCCCGCGGGTGACTTCCTGATCCGGTGGCGAATTCCCCAGGCCCGCTGCGGCCGGCGACCAGCCACAGGGTCCCCTCAAGCTGCGGCGGCTGACGGGCCCACCACGCGCGGCCCTCCGAACCAACGGAGAGAATTGGATCGGAAATCCCCAGGCCACGGAGATCGGTGACCGGGGGGATCCCTTCCAAACACGTGAGACAAACGTGTGCCACGAGCGCCACCTACTGGGCAGGATAAGAAAAACAGAACCCAGAGATTTCACAGAAAAATCGTACAACCTTGTTGGGTCCGACACCCACGGAAATCTGACTAAATGCCCAGACGTCAGCAGCAGAAGATAACGGTCCACGCTCAGAAGATTGAGAATATGGCCCAGTCAAAGGAACAAACCAATAGTTCAAATGAGATACAAGAGCTGAGACAACTAATGCTAAATATACGAACAGAAATGGAAAACCTCTTCAAAAGTGAAATCGATAAATTGAGGGAGGACATGAAGAAGACATGGGCTGAACATAAAGAAGAAATAGAAAAAATGAAAAAACAAATCACAGAACTTAGGGAACTGAAGGATAAACTAGAAAAGATGGAAAAAACAATGGATACCTACAATGATAGATTTAAAGACACAGAAGATAGAATTAGTGATTTGGAGGATGGAACATCTGAATTCCAAAAAGAAACAGAAACTATCGGGAAAAGAATGGAAAAATTTGAACAGGGTATCAGGGAACTCAAGGACAATATGAAGCGCACAAATATACGTGTTGTGGGTGTCCCAGAAGGAGAAGAATAGGGAAAAGGAGGAGAAAAACTAATGGAAGAAATTATCACTGAAATTTCCCAACTCTTATGAAAGACCTAAAATTAAAGATCCAAGAAGTGTAGCGCACCCCAAAGAGATTAGACACAAATAGGCGTTCCCCAAGACACTTACTAGTTAGAATGTCAGAGGTCAACGAGAAAGAGAGGATCTTGAAAGCAGCAAGAGAAAAACAATCCATCACATACAAGGGAAACCCAATAAGACTGTGTGTAGATTTCTCAGCAGAAACCATGGAAGCTAGAAGACAGTGGGATGATATATTTAAATTACTAAAAGAGAAAAACTGCCAACCAAGACTCCTATATCCAGCAAAATTGTCCTTCAAAAATGAGGGAGAAATTAAAACATTCTCAGACAAAAAGTCACTGAAAGAATTTGTGACCAAGAGACCAGCTCTGCAAGAAATACTAAAGGGAGAACTAGAGTCAGAACCGAAAAGAAAGAAGAGAGAGGTATGGAGAAGAGTGCAGAAAGAAAGAAAGTCAGATATGATATATATAATACAAAAGGCAAAATGGCAGAGGAAAATATTATCCAAACAGTAATACCACTAAAAGTTAATGGACTGAATTCCCCAATCAAAAGACATAGATTGGCAGAATGGATTAAAAAACAGGATCCTTCTATATGCTGTCTACAGGAAACACATCTTAGACCCAAAGATAAACATAGGTTGAAAGTGAAAGGTTGGGAAAAGATATTTCATGCAAATAACAACCAGAAAAGAGCAGGAGTAGCTATACTAATATCAAAAAAATTAGGCTTCAAATGTAAAACAGTTAAAAGAGACAAAGAAGGACACTATATACTAATAAAAGGAACAATTAAACAAGAAGACATAACAATCATAAATATTTACGCACCGAACCAGAATGCCCCAAAATACATGAGGAATACACTGCAAACACTGAAAAGGGAAATAGACTCATATACCATAACAGTTGGAGACTTCAATTCACCACTCTCATCAATGGACAGAACATCTAGACAGAGGATCAATAAAGAAATAGAGAATCTGAATATTACTATAAATGAGCTAGACTTAACAGACATTTATAGGACATTACATCCCACAACAGCAGGATACACCTTTTTCTCAAGTGCTCATGGATCATTCTCAAAGATACACCATATGCTGGGTAACAAAGCAAGTTTTAACAAATTTAAAAACATTGAAATCATACACAACACTTTCTTGGATCAAAAAGGAATGAAGTTGGAAATCAATAATAGGCGGAGTGCCAGAAAATTCACAAATACGTGGAGGCTCAACAACACACTCCTAAACAACGAGTGGGTCAAAGAAGAAATTGCTAGAGAAATTAGCAAATACCTCGAGGCGAATGAAAATGAAAACACAACATATCAAAATATGGGACGCAGCAAAGGCAGTGCTAAGAGGGAAATTTATTGCCCTAAATGCCTATATCAGAAAAGAAGAAAAGGCAAAAATGCAGGAATTAACTGTCCACTTGGAAGAACTGGCGAAAGAACAGCAAACTAATCCCAAAGCAAGTAAAGGAAAGAAATAACAAAGATTAGAGCAGAACTAATGAAATTGAAAACATGAAAACAATAGAGAAAATCAATAAGACCAGAAGTTGGTTCTATGAGAAAATCAATAAGATTGATGGGCCCCTATCAAGATTGACAAAAAGAAGAAGAGAGAGGATGCAAATAAATAAGATCAGAAATGGAAGAGGAGACATAACTACTGACCTCACAGAAATAAAGGAGGTAATAACAGGATACTATGAACAACTTTACGCTAATAAATACAACAATTTAGAGGAAATGGACGGGTTCCTGGAAAGACATGAACAACCAACTTTGACTCAAGAAGACATAGATGACCTCAACAAACCAATCACAAGTAAAGAAATTGAATCAGTCATTCAAAAGCGTCCTAAAAAGAAAAGTCCAGGACCAGATGGCTTCACATGTGAATTCTATCAAACATTCCAGAAAGAATTAGTACCAACTCTTCTCAAACTCTTCAAAAAAAATCGAAGTGGAGGGAAAACTACCTAATTCATTCTATGAAGTCAACATCACCCTCATACCAAAACCAGGCAAAGATACTACAAAAAAAGAAAACTACAGACCAATCTCTCTAATGAATATAGATGCAAATATCCTCAATAAAATTCCAGCAAATCGTATCCAACAACACATTAAAAGAATTATACATCATGACCAAGTAGGATTCATCCCAGGTATGCAAGGATGGTTCAACATAAGAAAATCAATTAATGTAATACACCACATCAACAAATCAAAGCAGAAAAATCACATGATCATCTCAATTGATGCAGAGAAGGCATTTGACAAGATTCAACATCCTTTCCTGTTGAAAACACTTCAAAAGATAGGAATACAAGGGAACTTCCTTAAAATGATAAAGGGAATATATGAAAACCCACAGCTAATATCATCCTCAATGGGGAAAAATTGAAAACTTTCCCCCTAAGAGCAGGAACAAGACAAGGATGTTCACTATCACCACTATTATTCAACATTGTGTTGGAGGTTCTAGCCAGAGCAATTAGACAAGAAAAAGAAATACAAGGCATCAAAATTGGAAAGGAAGAAGTAAAACTATCACTGTTTGCAGACGATATGATACTATAGGTCGAAAACCCGGAAAAATCCACAACAAAACTACTAGAGCTAATAAATGAGTACAGCAAAGTAACAGGTTACAAGATCAACATTCAAAAATCTGTAGCGTTTCTATACACTAGCAATGAACAAGCAGAGAGGGAAATCAAGAAATGAATCCCATTTACAATTGCAACTAAAAGAATAAAATACCTAGGAATAAATTTAACTAAAGAGACAAAAAACCTATATAAAGAAAACTACAAAAAACTGTTAAAAGAAATCACAGAAGACCTAAATAGATGGAAGGGCATACCGTGTTCATGGACTGGAAGACTAAATATAGTTAAGATGTCAATCCTACCTAAATTGATTTACACATTCAATGCAATACCAATCAAAATCCCAACAACTTATTTTTCAGAAACAGAAAAACCAATAAGCAAATTTATCTGGAAGGGGAGGGTGCCCTGAATTGCTAAAAACATCTTGAAGAAAAAAACGAAGCTGGAGGTCTTGCACTGCCTGACTTTAAGGCATATTATGAAGCCACAGTGGTCAAAACAGCATGGTATTGGCATAAAGATAGATATATCGACCAATGGAATCGAATAGAGTGCTCAGATATAGACCCTCTCATCTATGGACATTTGATCTTTGATAAGGCAGTCAAGCCAACTCACCTGGGACAGAACTGTCTCTTCAATAAATGGTGCCTAGAGAACTGGATATCCATATGCAAAAGAATGAAAGAAGACCCATATCTCACACCCTACACAAAAGTTAACTCAAAATGGATCAAAGATCTAAACATTAGGTCTAAGACCATAGAACAGTTAGAGGAAAATGTAGGGAGATATCTTATGAAACTTACAATTGGAGGCAGTTTTATGGACCTTAAACCTAAAGCAAGAGCACTGAAGAAGGAAATAAATAAACGGGAACTCCTCAAAATTAAACACTTTTGTGCATCAAAGAACTTCATCAAGAAAGTAGAAAGACAGCCTACACAATGGGAAACAATATTTGGAAACGACATATCAGATAAAGATCTAGTATCCAGAATTTATAAAGAGATTGTTCAACTCAACAACAAAAAGACAGCCAACCCAATTACAAAATGGGAAAAAGACTTGAACAGACACCTACCAGAAGAGGAAATACAAATGGCCAAAAGGCACATGAAGAGATGCTCAATGTCCCTGGCCATTAGAGAAATGCAAATCAAAACCACAATGAGATATCATCTCACACCCACCAGAATGGCCATTATCAACAAAACAGAAAATGACAAGTGCTGGAAAGGATGCGGTGAAAGAGGCACACTTATCCACTGTTGGTGGGAATGTCAAATGATGCAACCACTGTGGAAGGCAGTTTTGCGGTTCCTCAAAAAGCTGAATATAGAATTGCCGTACGACCCAGCAATACCATTGCTGGGAATCTACTCAAAGGAATTAAGGGCAAAAACTCAAACGGACATTTGCACACCAATGTTTATAGCAGCGTTATTTACAATTGCAATGAGATGGAAACAGCCAAAATGTCCATCAACAGACGAGTGGCTAAACAAACTGTGGTATATACATACGATGGAATATTATGCAGCTTTAAGACAGGATAAACTTATGAAGCATGTAATAACATGGATGGACCTAGAGAACATTATGCTGAGTGAGTCTAGCCAAAAACTAAAAGACAAATACTGTATGGTCCCCCTGTTGTGTACGGACATTCGAGAATAAACTTGGAATATGTCATTGGTAACAGAGTTCAGCAGGAGTTAGAAACAGGGTAAGATAATGGGTAATTGGAGCTGATGGGATACAGACTGTGCAACAGGACTAGATACAAAAACTCAAAAATGGACAGCACAATAATACCTAATTGTAAAGTAATCATGTTAAAACACTGAATGAAGCTGCATCCGAGCTATAAAAAAAAAAAAAAAGCTGTTTTCTCTTTCTATTTTTCAATAGTACCCCTAATTGTTAATTGCATTCTTCATATTGCTGCATTTTCTTAACTCTGATCTGATTTTATTTCTGTTATTTGTATTTATATAAAAATTTATCTAATATCAAAAAAGAAAAACAATGAATGAACAATGAGAATTTACATAAAGAGATGGAAAATTTTCAAAAGGAACCAAACAAAACTACTGGAGGTAAAGACCACAATAACTGAAATGAAAATTCCTTAAAGGGTTGCAACAGCAGAATGGAACTGACAGAAGAAACAATCAGTGAACTCAAAGACTTGTTTCAATTACAGTGAGTCCAGTTGAGAAGATAAAAGAATTGCAAAAAGCTAAAATAGCCCAAGAGACCTCTGGGGACCATTAAATGCATCAATATTCGCATTATGGGAGTCCCAGAAGAAGAAGGAGAAAAGGTCAAGAGAAATATTTAAAGAATTAATGACATTAAACTTGCCAAATTTACTGAAAGATATGAATATGTACATTCAAGAATCGCAGAAAACACCAAACAGGATAAATTTGAAGAAAAACATGCCCCAGCACATATTGACCAAAGTATTGAATACAAAAGATAATAAGAGAATTCTGAAAGCTGCAAGAGAAAAGCAACGTGTTATGTACAGTGAAACCCCAATAAGATTAAGTGCTGATTTCTTATCAGAAACCATGGAGGCAAGAAGGCAGTGATGGAGATACTTCCCTGGCAGGGAAGATACCACGATCACCAAAAAGGCAGTGACATGAAATACGTGAACAGCTGAAGAAGACAATTGTTAACCAGGAATTTTATGCTCAACAACACTTTTTTCACCCCAGAAATGAGGGGGAGATTAAGACATTCACATTAAACAAAAGCTAAGGAAGTTTATTTCCACTAGAACTGCCTACAAGCAATGCTAAAGGGTGTTCTTCAGACTGAAAGTAAAGAACACTGGACAGTAGATCAAAGTGGTATAAAGAAATAAAGACGTCCACTAAAGGTAATTATAAATGATAGTACTAATGTGCTGTATTTTTGTTATATAACTCCACTTCTTTCTACAGGTACTAAAATAATACATAAAAAATTAATGATAAATGTATAGTTTGGGACATACCATTTATAAAGATATAATTTGTAACAAGAACAGAAAAAAGGTGAGGGGATGGAGGGTATATAGTGAAGTTAGTTGGTATCATATCAAATATGACTGCTACACATTTATGATGTTAAATTTTAACCTCATGGTAACCACAAAGAAAATAAATGAAAATTTACTCAGAAAGAAGTAAGGGATTCAATATGCTATAATATCAGAAATTATAACAAATAAATATGAGAGTAGACATTAACAGAAGAATTGAAAGTCAAATAAGGTATGAGATTTTTAAGACAAAATAGTAAAATGGTAGAAGCCAGTCCTGCATTACCAGTAGTTATTTTAAATGTAAATGAATTCAACTTCCCAGATGGAAGACAGAGACTGGCAGAATGGATAAAAAAGCATGGCCTAACTATATGCTATATACAAGAGACTCACATTAAATTCTAAGACATAAGTTCAAAATGAAAGAAAAAAAAAAAAACACAAGTAGTAGCCAAAAGAGAACTGCTGTAGCAATAATAGTATGAGATAACATAGATTTTAAATAAAAAACTGTTCTGAAGGACGAAAGGTCATTATAAAGCAATAAAGTAGTCAATCCAATACAAAGACATACAATAATAAATAAATATGCACCTAACAGCAGAGCACAAAAATATGTGAAACAAATATTGACAGACTTGAATGAAGAAACAGGAAGTTCTACATTAATAACAGATTTCAATACACCACGTTAAATAATGAATAAAATATCTAGACAGAAGATCAGTAAGGAAACAGAAGATTTGAACAATATTCTAAACCAACTAGACCTAACAGACATACAGAACACTTTATCTAAAAGCAGCAGAATACACATTTTTTTCTAGCAGACACAGATCTCAAGGATAAGACCATATGTTAGGTCACAAAACAAGTTCGCAAAAATTCAGAAATATGGAAATTATACATTGTATCTCCTCCAACCACAATGAAATACAGCTAGAAATCAATGACAGAGGGACAAATAGAAAATCCACATGTATGTGGAAATTAAACACTGTACTCTTAAATAACTAATATGGGTCAAAGAAGAAATCACAAGAGATAATAGGAAATATCTTGAAAATGCAAACACAAGAAACCAAAACTTATGGAAAGCAGCAAAAGCAAGGCTGAGAAGAAATTTATAGCTCAAAATACTTACATTTAAACAGGAGAAAGCTCTCAAGTCACAATTCTAAACTTAAAACTAGAAGAACTAGAAAAAGAAGATCAAACAACCCAAAGCAAGCAGAAGGAAGGAAATAAAAAAATCAGAATGGAGGTAAAAGAAACAGGGAATAAAAACAATAGAATCTACAAAACCAAAAGTTATTTCTTTGAAAAGATTAATAAAATTGACAAATCTTTAATTAGAACAACAAACCAAAAAAGAGAAAGGACATTAATGACTAAAATCAGAAATGAAAAAGGGGGACATTACTACTGACCCCACAGAAATAAAAAGGGCTTTAAGAGGATACTAGAAACAACTGTATGCCAACAAATTAGATAACCTAGATGAAATGAACAAATTCCTACAAACTCACAAACTACCTACACTGACTCAAGAATAAACAGACAATCTTAACAAGTCAATAACTAGTAAAGAGAACAAATTGACAATCAAAAACTTCGCAAAAAAAAGAAAAGCCCAGGACCAGATGGCTTCACAGGGGAATTTTACCAAACATTCCAAGAAGAACTACCACCTCTCTTGCTCAAACTTTTCCAAAAAGTTGAAGAGGTGCGAACACTCCCTAACTCATTCTACGAGGCCAGCATCACCCTCATACCAAAGCCAGAAAAAAGATACCACAAGAAAAGAAAATTAGAGTCCAATATGCCTTTGAATACAGTTGCAAGAATTCTCAGCAAAATAGCAGCAAACAGAATCCAACAGTACATCAAAAAAATTCTACACCATGATCAAATGGCATTTATCCCAAGTATATAAGGATGATTCAACATAAGAAAATAGGTAAAGGTAATTCATCACATTAACAAAACAAAGGAAAAAGATATATGACCATCTCAGTTGATGCAGAAAAGGCATTTGACAAAATTCTGGCACCTCTTCTTGATAGAGATACTCAGAAAACTAGGAAAAGAAGGAAACTCCCTCAACATCTAAAGGTCATATATGAAAAACCCACTGCTACCATCATACTCACTAGCAAAAAACTGAAAGCTGTCCCTCTAAAATCAGAAACAAGACAAGGATGCCCACTGTCACCACTTTTTTTTCCAACATTGCATTGGAGGTTCTTGCCAGAGAAGTTAGACAAGAGAAAGAAATAAATGGCATGCAAATTGGAAAGGAAAAAATGAAAAATTCCCAATTTGCAAATGATACAATCCTATATACATAAAATTCTGGAAAATCCATCACAAAGCTACTGGAACTATAAAATAAATTCAGCAATGTGGCAGGGTACAACATGCAAAACTCGGTAGTGTTTCTACCCACTAGTGATCAACGAACTTAAGAAGAAATCAAGAAAAAAAAAATCCATTTACAACAGCAATTAAAAGAATCAAATATCTAGGAATAAATCTAACCAATGATGCAAAGGACTTGAACACAGAACACCAAAAAATGCTGCTAAAAGAAATCAAAGACCTCATGAGTTCAGGGCTAAATATCATTAAGATAACAATTCTACACAGTGATTTACAGTTTCAATACAATGTTCCAACAGCCTTCTTTGCAGAAATGGAAAAGCCAATCATCAAATTTATATGGAAGGTAAAGGGCCCTGAACAGGCAAGTCGTCTTGAAAAAGAAGAACAAAGTTGGAGGACTTACACTTCTCAGTATTAAAACTTATAGCAAAAGTCACAGTAAACAAAACACCATGGTACTGGCACAAGAACATACAGACCAGTGGAACAGAATTAAGAGCTCAGAAATCAACCCTCACATTTATGACCAATGGATTTTTGACAAGAAGGTAAAGACCACTCAATTGGATAAGAATAGTCTCTTCAACAAATGGTGCTGGGAAAACTGGATGTCCCTGTCCAAAGAATGAAAGTAGACCCCTACCTCATATCATACACAAAAATCAATTCAAAATTATCACAGATCTAAATATAAGAGTCACAACTACAAAACTCTTAATAGAAAACATAGGGAAAGGTCTCTGGACTTGGCGTCAGACAATGGTTTCTAAGACTTTACAACCAAAGCACAAGCAACAAAAGAAAAAGAAAAGAAGTAGATAAATGGGTCCTCATCAAAATTAAAAACTTTTGTGCAGAGGACTTTACCATGAAAGTAAGCAGACAACCTACTCAATGGGAAAAAATATTTGGAAACCACATATCCAATAAAGGTTGAATATCCAGAATATATGAAGAAATCCTACGACTCAACAATAAAAAGAAAAACAACATAATCAAAAATTAGGCTAAAGACTCTGACAGACATTTCTCCAAAGAAAATGTACAAATAGTCAAAGAGTATATGAAAAGATGCACAACATCATTAGCTATTAGGGAACTGCAAATAAATCAAAATCACAATGAAATACCATTTCATATCCACTAAAATGGCTACTATTTATGAAAATGGAAAAATTACAAGTGATAAAGAAATAGGAAAGGTCATCAATTGTTACTGGGTATGTAAAACGGTGTTGATGTGAAAGACAGTTTGATGGTTCCTCAGAAAATTATATGCAAAATTATCATAAGACCTCAGCAATCCCATTTTAGATACATACCAAAAAGAATTAAAAGGGACTTAAGCAGATATTTGCACACCAGTGTTCATTGCAGCATTATTCACAATAGCCGAAATGGAATGAAGTCCTGATATAAGCAACAACATGGATATACCTTGAAAACATATTGAATGAAATGAGCCAGGCACAAAGGAACAAATATTGTATGGCCTCACTGATAAGAAATAATCCAAATAAGAAATTTATAGTCAGAAACTAGAATATAGGTTACCAGAGGCTGGAGTGGGAGAAGAGAATAGGAACTTAAAGCTTAAATTGTTGAGTTTCTGATTTAGGGTGATGGATAAGTTTTGTAATCAATATGGAGTTGGTAGGACAACACTGGGAATGTAAATAACAGTACTGAATTAAATATTTGAATGCTGTAAAACGGGGAAACTTTAGATTGTATATATGTTACTAGAAACTAGTAACTATGTAACTAGTAACTAGTAACTGTGTTACTAGAGTAAATTTTTTTTTAAATCCATAGGACTCCCCCAGTCTTAGGGTTTGTTCATATGAAACTTAACCCCACAAAGGATAGGTCAAGTCTACTTAAAATTTAGGCCTAAGAGTCATCCCCAAGAGAGCCTCTTTTGTTGCTCAGATTTGGCCTCTCTCTCCAGCCAACACAACAAGCAAACTCACCATCCTCCCCGTCTACATGGGACATGACTCCCAGGGGTGTGGACCTTCTGGAAACGTCGGACAGAGATGATCCTAGAATGAGCTGAGACTTAGCATCAAGGGATTGAGAAAACCTTTTCGACCAAAACGGGGAAGAGTGAAATGAGACAAAGTGTCAATGGCTGAGAGATTTCAGAGTCGAGAGGTTATTCTTATGCATCAAGTAGATATCATCTTGTTATTCAAGATGTAATGGAGAGGCTGGAGGGAACTGCCTGCAAATGTACAGCTGTGTTCCAGTAGCCATGTTTCTTAAGGATGATTGAATAATGATATAGCTGTTACAATGTGACTGTGTGATTGTGAAAACCTTGTGTCTGATGGTCCTTTTATCTACCTTGTCAATAAAGGAGTAGAACATATGGAATAAAATAAATAATAGGGGGAACAAATGCTAAAAGAAATTTAGTTTGAAATGCTAGTGATCAATGAAAGTGAGGGGTAAGGGGTATGGTAGATATAATCTTTTTTTTTTTCCTTCTTTTCTATGTTCGTTTTATTTCTTTTTCTATTGTCTTTTTATTTCTTTTTCTGAATTAAAGCAAATGTTCTAAGAAATGATGACTATGCAACTAAGTGATGATATTGTGAATTACATAACATATAATTCCTTATATATGGATTTCCAGAATGGGTAAATCTATAGTGACAAAAAGAAGGTTAGTGGTTGCCAGGGGCTGGAGTGAGGAGGGAATAAGGAATAACTGCTTAATGGGTACAGGATTTCTTTGCAGTGTGTTCTAGTTTGCTAGCTGCTGGAATGCAATATACCAGAAATATAATGGCTTTCAAAAAGAGGAATTTAATGAGTTGCTATTTTACAGGTCTAAGACAGAGAAAATGTCCCAATTAAAACAAGTCTATAGAAATGTCCAGTGAAAGGCATCCAGGGAAAGAAACCTTGGCTCAAGAAGGCCAATGAAGTTCAGGGTCTCTCTCTCAAGTGAGAGGACACATGGCAAACAAATTCACAGTTTCTCCATCGGCTGGAAGGGCACATGGCAAGCACAGCACATCTGCCAGCTTTCTCTCCTGGCTTCCTGTGTGATGAAGCTCCCTGGGAGGCATTTTTCTTCTTCATTTCCAAAGGTCGCTGGCTGGCAGACTCTGCTTCTCGTGGCTGTGTCATTCTCCTCTGGCTCTCTCTGAATCTCCCTCATTCTCCAAAATGTTTCCTTTTTTATAGGGCTCCAGAAACTTCTCAAGACCCACCCAAATGGGTGGAGACATGTCGTCACCTAATCCATCTTAACAACCACTCTTGATTAAATCACATCTCCAGGGAGATGATCTGATTAGTTTTAAACGTACAGTGTTGAATAGGGATAATTCTACCTTTATGAAATGGGATTTTGATTAAAACATGGTTTTTCTAGGGTCCATACATCCTCTCACACCAGCAGAAACACCTATACTAAACAGCAATGGGTATTTGGATTACAGAACAGAGACAAAGTATTATAAATCATAATAAAGTGCAAAGAGTTACATCAGTAGATGGGAAGAAATAAGAGAACGAATTTCTTCAGTGTTCAAGTAATTAAGAAGCACTGAGTAATTTTTATGCTTTTTCTATCTTTTTTCAAAATGAGATTTTAATAACTAATATCTCACATGGAGATATATCTGAAAAATCAAGTTATTTTCCTTTTCATAAATCCAAATAGGATTGTTTTTTATTCTAAATCATGCACAAATCAATCCTAATTTTGCCAAGTATTTCTATGTATCTCACCTTAATACAGACAAGTCTAGAATGGAGTTCATCAAGTGTTAGCTATACTTATTTCTGGGGGGATTTTGAATAATATTCTAGTTTCTTTTCTGTAATGCTAGACTTTTTTTATGGGCTTATCTTTTAAAAGTACAAGGTCATTATTTAACTCAAAGTAAAGCATAATATATGGGGTGCAAGGGTAGTTCAGTGGTGGAATTCTCGCCTACCATGCGGGAGAGACCTGGGTTCGATTTCTGACCCACGCACTTCCCAAAACAAACAAACAAGCAAAAAAAGAAAGAAAAACAAACAAAAATTCAACAAATGGTGCCGTACTTGCATGGAAAAAATGAAATGTTACCCTCGCCATATAGCACACACAAAAAAAGTAAAGCATAAAAATCAATAGATCTGATAAAACAAATGCTAGAATATTAAAAAGAAATAAAAACCCATTAGTTACTTTAAGAAAAAAAGGAGAAAAAGCCCAAATACACTAACTCATGAACAAGAAAAGGTAAATAATCAGAGGTATAGAGAAAGTTACAATATCTGCTTTCTGGGAAAACATAAATTATGAAATTTGACTCATAACTGACCAAAACAAAAACATGTTGGCAAGGGTAGGAAGAAAAATTTAGTAGTCACTTATATAAAATATATGGCAAACAAATACAAAACAGAATACTTTATAACTATTAAGAGATGACACAAAGCTCAATGAATATGCCTTGAATAACAAAGATTCTTACTGGTTAAGAAAAGCAATAAAAATGCATATTACAAAATAACATGTACAGTATATCACTTAGGTAAAAGCAGGGGCTGTGTGTGTCCATGGGGGAATGTCCTGGGGTACATAAGACATTCAGATAAAAGGAGCAGAGTCTATGTCTGTACACACAGTGAGATATCTTCAAGTACGGTAAGTGCTAACAGTGATCATCCCTAGTGATATTTCTAACTGATGGTAACATTCTTTTCATATCTGTCTCCTTTGTTTGATTGAGTGATAAAGTTGATTGGCAGAAAGTATAAAGTTCGATAAATATCCAATATAGAAAGCTCTAACAAAAGGGCACTTTTATCATATTGACTGGGATATATATATGGGGTTTTTTTGCAATAACTTATTTATATTAGTAGTGTTAATCAATGGGACACATGACTCTATATAACCCCTTTCAATCACGTTCACCTTCAATATGGTAATATTACATATAAACCCACTAGTGAACTGCCTGCACTTCTATCTATTTCCTTACAATTAGGTTCAACCTCATTAGCTAACTGTTCACCATCTCAAGCTTCTATGTATCTCTAGGTTGGAATATACATGTATATTGATACATTATTTCTGAAGGGCATTTTAGCAATTCATCAGAAGTCACAAAAAAATATCTACTGGAGACCTGGGTTCTATTCCTGGTGCCTGCCCATGAAAAAAAAAATTTACTGCTTTCTACCCAATTGTCCTAATTCTATGAATCTGTCTTAAGAGAAAAATTTTTAAGATAGGCACAAAGATGTAAGCATAATTATGGTCATCAAAATATTATTTACAATATAATAATACTATCTAAAAATAGTAAACAGGGTAAATGAACTTTTATAGCATATAAAATTATTAGATAAATCATTAACGACTTCAAAAATATACAACACAGTTTCTGCCTGCCATGCCGGATTCCCAGCGCCTGCCTGGGCAAAAAAAAACATAATATATGTTACAGACAGAGGAGAAACTTTTAAAATTATATTACAGGATCCTAATTCAGTTTTTCCACAAGCAGAAAAAAGCCAAGGAATGGTTATCCACATGCTGAATTAAAGACCATATCATATGCTGTCAAAGTATCCTGGCCTGGAGTCCAAGAAGGCTTTATGAGAAGTGTCATTTCAATGGGGAAAAAGAAAGTATATAGAAGGTTCCAAGCAGAGGACTTATCCTTGTTACAAAACATGATTTTTCTTGAATTAAAACTGTTCTACAATTAAACTTCAGCTTTAAAAAATGAAAAAGTCTCCAAACAGTATTTGGAAAGGATTAAGAATGTCTATTTAAAAATCAGCAGAGGGTACTCCATTCAAGGATATAATTTAAGTTCTAACTTAATTTATAAGGGAGAGTGTAAGAAGATTCATAAGTTTCTTTTTATGAGCAAACCACAAATATTCTCAAAAGTATTAAGAGTTTAAAAGCTACATAACATTCCTATTTTGCCATGACAGCAACGTTAGAAGATGCATAAGAACAATTACTCAAAAAAGTATTCTGTGAGCACCTATCATTTCCTTCACATTTCATCAGGCCTAGAAAATAGTTACCATCATACCACTACCACATTTCATAAACTCATTCAGCCCCATGCTTTCATGCACTTCTCTTGACCAATTATGTAACATGAGCAGTCGCAATAATAATGACAACTTTCATACACTATGTACCCACTAAGAATCAGGCACTTTACAAGATACTTCATATACTTATTTCATTCAAAGTTTAATTATTTACAAAACTCTATAAGGTAGGACTTCCAAGAAGATGGCAGAATAGGATAGGCTGAGTTCACCCCTATACTGTGGAACAGTTAGAGAAGTGACAGAAAAACAACCAGGGCAGCAGTTCCAGGGTGCAAATGACCTGAAAGGGACTTCTACACTACATAGGGAGGACCTGGATGAAAAAGCAGAGAAATTACAACTGGGAGGATGGGGTGAACTTACATAGTTGTGACTACACTTGGGGCAGACAGCAATGTGCAGGTAGGAGCCGGTGACAAAGAAGCAGTACGCTCTTACACTCCTGCCTACCTCCGTATCAGCCTGGGACATCTTCCTTCTCAGCTCCAAAGCCGAGAGCTCCCAAGGGGAACCCAGAAGCCAGCAGTTGTTGTTTACTTATGCACAGAGACCTTGCCGCGGTGGATATGCCTACTCCTCACCCCCAAGACAGGCTGCTATGTTACCAGGTTCTGGCAGAGACTGGGGACCCTTCCCTTGAGAAAAGGGGGGAGATGCAGAGCAGAGCCAACCTGGCAGTTAGCCAGTGAAAGAGGCACTCCAGGTCTCACTAACTCTATCCTTTCTCACGGACAGCCAGAGTGCTCATGGGCTTGTAAGGACAGAGAGGTGGAGACGAGGGAGCAAGTCTTGCTACAACACCAGGTACTCCCAGGCTGGATGAGGGCAGGGGAACTTGAAACTCTCAGTCCCACACCTCAAGGTCATTTCATGTAGGAGTCTGGGAATCACCAGACCCATCATGCCCACACTTGAATTCTCCACCAAGGTACACACTACTCACCCTCTACCCCCCACCCCCCACCCCCAAGGTTGGCAGCTTTCAGCACACACCAAGACCAGCGGCCTTGACTGGATTTGTACCTGGTCTGGATCCTGCCCAGCCAGCTGCTGCAATCAGGAAGAGGCAGGCCTGAGGGGAAGAGGTGGCCTAAGAGCACCATCTTTTGGGAAGAAAAGGAAAGTGTGGTCTGATGAACTGCCTTTCTCCCTAGCCTTTAACAGATCTTCAATCAGAATTGCACCTCTTCCGTGAGGTCCCAGCCTTGGTTTGACAGGGAATTACTGACAAACCAAGTGTAAAACAAGACCTTCAACACAAACCCAAGCAACTACAGAATCTTAGATAAGCAAGGGAAATCAATTTTCAAAATAACCTCATCAAGATAATCAAATGCCAGTAAAACAATAAATCACTAAGCATATGATGATGCAGGAAGATCTAGCCAAGGCAAATGATCACATTAAAAATCCAAAGGAGACACAGAAGTTGGAATAACTAAAGAAAAGCTGTTCATACAAATCTCCTGAAAAAATTCGATGGGTTGGCTAAAGACACAAAGCATATCAAGAAGACACTAGGAGAGCATAAAGAAGAATCTGAAAGGACAAAGAGAAAAAGAAATCTTACAGAAATGAAAGATACCGTACATTAAATTAAAAATGCACAAGAGATATACAACAGCAGATTTGAAGAGGCAGAAGAAAAAATAAGCAAACTAGAGGACAGGGCAACTGAATTTGAATGCACAAAAGAAAAAATGGCAAAAAAAAAAAGGAATTTGAATTGGATCTCAGGGAAATGGGCAACACAAAACACATAAATATAAGAATAACTGGTGTCCCAGAAAAAAAAGAGAAGAGTAAAGGGCTAGGAAGATTGTTTGAGGAGATAATGGAGGGGAAATGTCCCAACCCCCAAAAAAGACATAAATATGCAACTCAAAGAAGCCAAACAAACTCCAAATGGAATAAATCCAAACAGACCCACTATAAGACATGTACTAATCAGACTGCCAAACACTGAAGAGAAACAGCAACTCCTGAAAGCACCAAGAGAGAAGTGATTTACCACATAAAAGGGAAGTCACACAAGTCTAAGTTTGGACTACTCAATGGGCACCACAGAGGTGAGAGGTAGTGGAATGATATATTTAAGATTCTGAAAGAAAAAAATGGCTAATCAAAAATTCTTTATCGAATAAATTTGTCCTTCAAAAATGAGAGAGAGATTAAAGTTTTCATAGATGAACAAATGCTGAGAAAATTTGTTAACAAGAGACCTGCCCTACAAGAAATACTAAAGGGAGTTCTGTAGGCTGGGAAAAAAAAAATGCAGGAAAGAGAGGTCTGTAGGAAGGCAAAGAATTGAAGGGTATTGTAAGGGTAATTTAAAGGATATAAAGATAGAGGGGAAAAACATAGATCTGAAAAATAAAAACCAAAGGATAAGATGGTAGATTCAACAACTGCCCTTACTGTAGTAACTTGGAATGTTAATGGACTAAACTACCAAATTAAAAGACAGATTGACAGTACAGTTTTAAAATGTGATACATCTATCAGCTGTTTAAAAGAGACTCATTTTAGACCAAGGATATGAATAGACTGAAAGTGAAAGGATGGAAAAAGATAGTCTATGCAAACTCTAATCAAAAGAGGGCAAGAATAGCTATACTAGTATCAGTCAAAATAGACTTTAAATGCAAATACGTTGTAAGAGACGAGGAAGGACACTACATAATAATAAAAGGGACAATTCATCAAGAAAAAATAACAAATATTTATGCACCCAACCAAGGCACTCCAAAGTACATGAAGCAAACAGTAGCAAAATTGAAGGAAGTAATACATATTTCAACAGTTATAGTAGGAGACTTCAATACACCACTCTCCACTATACATATTAAAACCAAACAGAGGATCAACAAGGTAATAAAGAACCTAAACGATGTAATAAACAGATTAGACCTAAGAGACATTACACCTGATTATACCCCAAAACACCAGGATATACATTTTTCTCTAGTATATATGGTATATTCTGCAGGATATATCATATGCTGGGACACAAAGCAGGTCTTCATAAATTTAATAATACTGAAATTATCCAAAGCACTTTGCAGTCATTCCAGCCGCAACAGAATTAAGTTGGAAATTAATAATCACTAAAGAACCAGAGTTTTCACAAGCATATGGAGATTAAGCAACACATCCTTAAATAATCAGTGGGCCAAAAAAGAAATTGCTCATTGGTAAATGCTAATGAGAATACAACATATCAGAACTTATGGGATGTAGCAAATGCAGCAATGAGAGAGAAGTTGATTTATTTATTGCCATAAATGCCTATATTAAAGCAGAAAGAGCAAAGAAATTAGGAGCTTGGAGAAATTTGAGAAAGAACAGCAAACTAACCCCAAAGCAAATAAAAGAAAAGAAATGACACAAATTGAAGCAGAAAGAAAGGAATTGGAGAATTAAAAACAAAGTAGAAAGAATCAACAAAACCAAAAGTTGGGTCTTTGAAAAAAATCAATAAAATCAATGGACTCCTAGCTGGACTGATAAAGAAAAAAGAGAGAGAGGATGCAAATAAACAAAATCAGAAAATATTTTGATCCTGAAGAAATTTTTTAAAATCATAAGAGGATACTATGAATAACTACATACCAACAAACTAGACAACTTAGATGAAATGGACAATTTCCTACAAACACATGAACAACCAGTACTGACTCACGAAGACATACAAGACCTCAACAAACCAATCACAAGTAAAGAGATCCAATTAGTCATCAAAAACTTTCCTACAAAGAAAAGCCCAGGGTCAAATGGCTTCAAAGGGGAATTTTATAAAACATTCCAGAAAGAACTAATACCATACCTGCTCAAACTCTTCCCAAAAAATTGAGGAAAAATTCAATTTATGAAGCTAAGATCACTCTAATACCAAAGCTGGATGAAGATTCTACAAGAAAGGAAAAATACAAGCCAATTTCCCTAATGAATATACATGTAAAAATTTTCAACCGAAGACTTGCAAATCAAATCCAAAGGCACATTAGAAGAATTATACATCACGACCAAGTGGGATTTATACAAGGCATGCAAGGGTCATTCAACACAAGAAAAATCAATGTAATACAACACATTAAAAAACTGAAAGGGATGCATGATCATCTTGACTGATGCTGAAAGAGCATTTGACACAATTTACCATCTTTTTCTGATAACAGCACTGCAAAAGGTAGGAATCAAAGGAAACTTTCTCAATATGATGTAAAAAAAAAAAAAAAAACGGCATATAGGAAAAACCCACAGCCAGCATCATACCCAACGGTAAGAGGCTGAAAGCTTTCCCCCTAAGATTGGGAAAGAGACAAGGATGCCCACAGTCACCATGATTATTCAACATTGTTCTAGAAATTCTAGCTAGAGCAACCAGGCACAAAAAAAAAAATAAAAGGCATCCAAAGCAGAAAGGAAGAAGTAAACCTTTCATTATTTGCAAGATGACATGATCTTATATTTGGAAAATCCTGAGAAATCTATGACAAAGCTAATTGAGCTAATAAATTCAGCAAAGTGGCAGGATACAACATTAATGTGCAAAAATCAGTAATGTTTCTATACACAAGTAATGACCTAACTGAAGAGGCAATTAAGAAAAAAATTCCATTGACAACAACAACTGAAAGAAACAAACAAATATCTAGGAATAAACTTAACCAGGGACATAAAAGACCCACACACAGAAGACTACAAAACATTGCTTAAAAAAAAAAAGCTCTAAATTGACAGGAAGATCTTCCGTGATCATGGACAGGAAGGCTTAATGTTAAGCTGTCAATTCTACCCAAATTGATCTACAGATTCGATGCAATACCAATAAAAATTGCAACAACAATCCGTTTTTCCCGTCTTGTACAATCCAGAGGAATATATATATTTTTTTGTATTCTGTATGGCAGGGTCACATTTTATTATTTTTCTATGTATCTCATAATTGCAGCACCATTTGCTGAACTTTTGTTTGTTTTTTGTTTGCCTGTTTTGCTTGTTTTTTTAGGGAAGTGCATGGACTGGGAATCAAACCCGGGTCTCTCGCATGGGAGGCAAGAATTCTACCACTGAACTACCCTTGTACCCCCTTCCAGAGGAATACTTTTATCAATTATTGTGTAAATGCAAGCTTTTTAGTAGTTCTAGAAGAAGCATTTTTTAGAAGGAGCTAGAAATCCCACTTCATCCCATTTTTTTTAATGTAAATGATTTTTTTAAGAGGAGACATCATTTACTGGTTGTTTAATCTTTGACACAACCAGAAAACAGAAGGATATTGACTTGTGGGGAGTTTTGACTGTCCAGGCTGTCAACTTAACATTTCATAGGGTAGGGGGTGGTAGTTTTTATACTCTATAATACAATGCATATTAAATGATGATTTGGTATCACAGTCATGCATTTAATACATGTTGAACATTTTAAATTACTTCTGTTTCCCTGTTTTTTAGTAGAATTGTTTTCTTAAAACTGCTCCCTAATCTTGGCTCTCCCTGTCAGAACTGTGTGCACTCTGTAACATCCTTGGTCGTGGCAGTCCAGTTTTCCTAACAACTTTGTTATACACTGTGAAAGACTGGAAATGTGTGCGGTGTGTACGATATTAAACTGTGAATTAATGGGACTTGTGATATAACAGCTTTATCAACATTTGAAGAGAGTGGTACTTGATATCCTCAAGTACCTCCAAATTTTAAGCTGGAAAGTAACTAGAATATCCTCCAAATTTTAAGCTGGAAAGTAACTAGAATAAGGAATAACTTTAGGAAACAATTACAACTACATGGCTATTTAGATTTTCAGTATATACATTAAGAATTGTGTACAAACTGTTCATGATATCTGTGTGTGCATCTTCAGAACAACGAATTAAATCTCAATAAGAAAAAAAAAAAAGACATAGTTTTAGGAGGTAGCTTCTGAGACTTGCACCCAAAGCACAAAACAACAAAAGAAAAAAACAGATAAGTGGGAACTTCTTAAAATCAAACGCTTCTGTGCCTCAAAGAACTTTGTCAAAAAGGTGAAGGTAAAGCCAACTCAATGAGAGAAAATATTTGGAAACTATATATTTCATATGGGTTTGATATTCTGTATACGTAAAGATATACAACTCGACAACAAAAGAACAAACAATGCAATATGGGCAAAAGATATGAATAGACATTCTTCTGAAGAGGAACTACAAATGGTTAAAAAGCACATGAAAAAGATGTTCATCTTCACTAGCAATAAGGGAAATGCAAATCAAAACCACAATGAGTTATCATCTCACACCTAGAAGAATGCTGCCATTAAACAAACAGGAAACTATAAATGTTAGAAAGAATGTGGAGAAATTGGAACACTTATTCACTGCTGGTGGCAATGTATAATGGTACAGCCACTGTGGAAGACAGTTTGGCTGTTCCTCAGAAGACTAAATATCAAGTTGCCCTATGATCCGGCAATTCCACTACTTAATATATACCCAGAAGAGCTGGGAACAGTGTCATGAACAGACATTTGCACACCGATGTTAAAAGTGACACTATTCACAATGGCTAAAAGATGGAAATAATCCAAGCACCCATCAACAGATGAGCAGATAAGCAAAATGTGGTATATTGGAATATTATGCAGCAATAAGAAGAAATGAGGCCCTGAAACACATGAAACTATGCATGAACCCTGAGGATTTAATACTGAGGGAAATAAACCAGACACAAAAGGACAGATACTGCATGATTTCACTAATATGAACCCCCTAGAAAATGTAAACTCAGGGTCTTAAAATGTAGAATTTAAGAGACCTAGAGACAGACAAGCTAGAGAAGGGGGAGTGTTTTCTTATATGTGCAAATTTGTTAATGTGACTGAACTTAAATGTACGGGAATGGATAAAGGTGAGGGTAGTTTGTTAGTGGGATTATAATTTATAGTACCAAACTAAAGGCGACTATGATTGAAAGGGGTTGTTTAAAGTCATGTATCTCACTGATTAGTACTACAAATAGAAATAACTTCTTGCCTGAACTACTTCAAAGGTATGACACATGTACAAAAGAGTTAATAATCGAGGGATATATGGGAAAAGCTATCTATCGCATGCCATGGACTATATTTTACAGGAATACCTCACTACTGCCACAACAATACAAATGTAAATGATTGGGGGAGTGGGATAAGAATTAAGGGGAGTTTGGGATTTTCTCTCTGGTGTGCATGTGTCTGTTATTCTCCTTGAAGCAATGAAAATTGTCTAAAATTGAGAGTGAAGACAATTGTACAACTAAGTGAGGATATTGTCACTATTTTGGATAAAATAAATGCTATGTGAATATATCTCAACAAAATCTGCAAATTCAAAATAAACAAACAGAAAGATTCAAGTTCTAGAATAAATGTGGAGAGAGGTATACCTATTCAATGTTGGTAGGGTAGCAGAATGGTGCAGACCCTCCACAGAGTAATGTAGAGGATTTACAGGAAGCTAGATATAGGGTCACCTTATGATTAAGACAATCCCATTACTAGGAATATATTTGGAAGAACTGAAAGCAGTTCTCTGGTTGAGACATTTGCACACTAATGTTTATGGCAGCATTATTCACGATAGCCAATGGATGGAGGCGGCTGTAGGGTACATTGAATGATGAGCAGAAGGGAGAACTGTGGTGTGTACATACAATGGAATATTGTGCAGCTACAGAGAGGAATGAAATTGTAAGGCATGCAACAAGGTGAATGAACCCTGAAGACATGTTAAGAAAATAAGTCAGAAACAAAAGGACCAGTATGATATGGCCTCATTTAGAAAATACTTATAAGAAAATTAGGGCCTAGACTGTAAGCTCTTAAAGCAATCACACTTATTTCTGAATTTTAAGTAACATTTCTAAATTCTGAGATGCTGTGCTCAATGTGTATAACCTGATATATCCCTGGAACTCTGGGTACCTGTGTAACAATAAGACTCAGAGTTTGAGTCCTGCAGTTCTGAAAGTCAGCACTATTTCCTACAGCAACTGTTCAAGATGCCAAAAAAACAGATCAGACTTCAAGTAGAGATATGAACAAAGCTGATTTGGTTGGGTCTAAGGTAAATCAGAATGCAAGGTAAAGGATGATAGTGTTTGTATTCTTAAACATCACGTTCTGTGTGAGATCAAAGGAACAGATGTTTATTTTGCCCAAAATTTAAATTTTCTGTAGCACACAATCTAACTTAAGCTGTCTGGTCACTTCATTTAAACAACCTAAATACATAGAGTCTAGAATAAGTTATGTGATCTTGTAATTTTGTATAGCTTAATATGAAACACCCAAATACAGTCCAGAGTATGTTGGGCAGATAATAAAAACATCTTTGTAAAGTCCCTGGACAACTTGAGAAAAAATATAAATATATTAAACTTTCCCACCTGGGAAACCCCTGATACTCTCTCAAGCATTTGGTACTCCCAAGTTAATAGGCCAAGTCCTGAATCTTTAGGCTTGCTCTTACGAAACTTATTTCTATAACAGGGAAGCTAAGCCTACCAACAATTATGCCTAAGAGTCACTTCCAGAGAACCTCTTTTGTTGCTCAGATGTGACCTCTCTCTAAGGCCAACTCTGCACATAAACTCATTACCCGTCCCTGCTACATGGGACATGACTTTAAGGGTGTAAGTCTCCCTGGCAATATAGGATATTACACCTAGGGATGAACATGGCTCTGGCATCATGGGACTGACAATGCCTTCTTGACCAAAAGGGGAAAAAGAAATGTAACAAAATAAGGTTTCGGTGGCTAAGAGATATCAAGTAGAGTTGAGGGGCTATTCTAGATGTTACTCCTATGCAAGCTTCAGCTACATAGTGCACATTACCACAGTATACCAATCACCAACCAACAGTATTCCTAAAAACCCTAAAGAAAACCAAGGGATCTATCTGAGACTCTATAAAAGTTTTCTTACTAAGTTCATTTTTCAGAAACTTAAAACCTCCAGATGGACCTATGCCAGATAAGCCCTGAAAACCTGAGGTATCTGTCTCTCCAAGAACATCAACCAGTTACATTCCCCTAACCCATAATGTCAACACCCCTTTTCAACATAAGGAAGTTAGAATGGTCATTATGCAAATATTCCTAAAGATTGGGAGAAGGATCAAATGAGAGGGAGGAATTGTAACAGAGAAGTTAGGATTTAACAAATGAGTATGACTATTGAATTATTATACTGATATTTATTTTTAGTCTCTAGTGTTTTAGAGCAGCTAGAAGGAAATACCTGAGATTGTAGAACTGCAATCCAAACTATACTATGAAATTTGTTCTACAACTACCTGTTAAACAGTACTTTGAAATCTATCATTTTTCTGCATATGTTATATTTCACACAAACAAAAAAGTTTAAAAAAATCTTTTTGAGTTAGACACAATACTACCATCTTACAGATGAGGGAACTGAGGCTCAGCAAGTGAAGCAACCTGCCTGGGGGGCAGATTTGTGATCCATACCCAGGTCTGGCTGAATTCCAAGCCAGGAAGCTAAGCCTCAGAGAAAAGAAATCCTCAAGCCCTGTCCCACTGATGGACAGAGCCCAAAGCCTTCTGTTTTACCTAAGGTACTTTACCCAAGGCATGCAGCTTTCATAAAAAGTACACTTCCTTCAATCAGGAGCTTATAAATTATATTCCCATTAGTTTTTTTCTTTATTATTAAAGCAAAACAACATACAAACATGAACATTCTTAACATACAAATTCCATGCATGGTGTACAAACAAATGGCTCACAATATCATCACATAGTAGTATATTCATCACCATGATCATTTTTTAGAACATGTGCATCACTCCAGAAAAAGAAATAAAAGAAAAAAGCAAAAACGCATACATACCATATCCCTTACCCCTCCTGCTCACTGACCACTAGGCATTTCCATCTACTCAACAGATTTTAACCTTTGTTCCCCCTATTTTTTTCTATACCCCTTACCACTCCCTTTCATTGTTCACTAGTATGTGAATCTACTCAATTAATTTTAAAATATGTTCCCCCTATTATTTATTTTTAAGCCATATCTTTTACTCATCTGTCAATACTGTAGATAAAAGAAACATCAGACACAAGGTTTTCACAATCACACAGTCACATTGCAAAAGTTGTATCATCATACGTTCATTTTCAAGAAACATGGCTTCTGGAACACAGTTCTAGAGTTTCAGACACTTCTCTCTAGTCTCTCTAATACACCTTGAACTAAAAAGGGGGTATCTACAAAATCTATAAGAATAACCTGCAGGATAACCTCTCACTCTGTTTGAAATCTCTCAGCCACTGACACTTCATTTTGTCTCATTTCTCTCTTCTCCCTTTTTGGTCAAGAAGGTTTTCTCAATCCCTTGATGTGTAGTCCCAGCTCATTTTAGGATTTCTATCCCACGTTGCCAGGGAGGTTTACACCCCTGGGAGTCATGTCCCACATACAGAGGGGGAGGGTGGTGAGTTTGCTTGCTGTGTTGGCTGAGAGAGGCCACATCTGAGCAAGAAAAGAGGTTCTCTGGGGGTGACTCTTAGCCTAATTTAAATAGGCTTAAAATCCTTTGTGAGGATAAGTTTCATATGAACAAACCACATGATTGAGGGCTCGGCCTATTGATTTCGTTGTCCCTACCACTTGCAAGAATATCAGGAATTCTCCAAACGGGGAAGTTGAATTTTCCCCCTTCCTTGTCGTTCCCCCAAGGGGACTTTGTAAATACATATTTATTCACTGTTAAAATCACTCTGGGATTTCTTAGGGCACCACTCTGGCCAAACCTACAAAATCCCATGCCCTACTCAAGGTTCCATGTACTTATGGTGTTCAATTAACCTGTCTACATAAGTTATATTAGGAAATGCACTAGTCAAAATATAAATTTTGTGCCCAAATAAACATTTTTGCTTTAGTCTCATACCTAAGTTAAAGTTTTAAAATAGAATTACCATCTATTTTCAAACCCTGCAATACTGACATTCCTTTGTTCTTCCAATGCAAAAACATTTTTAAATTTGTACATTTAGTCACTATCATTGTACCCTCTAGGCATTCCTAGATTATACCACCTCAGTCTTTATCATCTATCTTTCCTTCTGATTTCATTTGTGCCCCTAGCCCTCCTCCCTCTATCATTCTCACATTTAGCTTCATTCAGTGTACTAACATTACTGTGCTATGATTAGGTAGTATTGTGCTATCTCTGAATTTTTCCAAACAGTCCTGTTGCACAATCCGTATCCCTTCAGTTCCAATTACCCAAAATCTACCCTATTTCTATCTCCTAATGACCTCTATTCTTAATTGAAATTCTCCAAGTTCATTCATTAATGTTAGTTCAAATCAGTGAAACCATACAGTATTTGCCCTTTTGTTTCTGGCTAATCTCACTCAGTGTAATGTCTTCAAGGTCCATCCATGTCATTACATGCTTCATGACTTTATTCTGTCTCACAGCTGCATAATATTCCACCATATATATATAAATATATATATATATAAATATATATATATATATACCACATCTTGTTTAGCCACTCGTCTGTTGATGGGCATTTTGGCTGTTTCCATCTCTTGGCAATCGTAAATAATGCTGCTATAGACACTGGTGTGCAAATGTCTGTTTGTGTCCTTGACTTCATATCCTCTGAATAGATATTAGCAATGGTATTGCCAGATCATATGGCAATTCAATACTTAGCTTCCTGAGGAACTGCCAAACTGCCTTCCACAGCGATTATGCCATTTTACATTCCACCCAACTGTCAGTAAGTGTGCCTGTTTCTCCACATCCTCTCCAGCACTTATTGCTTTCTGTTTTGTTGATAATGGCCATTCTGGTGGGTGTGAGATGATATCTCATTGTGATTTTGATTTGCATTTCCCTAATAGCCAGGGAAGTTGAGCATCTTTTCATATGCCTTTTAAACATTTGCATTTCTTCTTCTGAAAAATGTCTGTTCATGTCTTTTGCCCATTTTGTAATTGGGTTGTCTGTCTTTTTGTTATTGAGTTGAACAATCTCAATATATTCTGGATACTAGACCTTAATTTGATACATCATTTTCAAATATTGTCTCCCATTGTGTAGGTTGTCTTTTTACTTTCTTGACGAAGTTCTTTGATGCACAAAAGTGTTTAATTTTGAGAAGTTTCCATTTATTTATTACTTGCTTCAGTGCTCGTGCTTTGGATGTAAGATCTAGGAAACCGCATCTTAATATAAGATTTATAAGATATTTCCCTATGTTTTCTTCTAAAAGTTTTATGGTCTTAGATCTAATGCTTAGGTCTTTGATCCATTTTGAGTTAATTTTTGGATAGGGTGTGATATATGGATCTTCTTTCATTCTTTTGCATATGGATATCCAGTTCTCCGGGCACCATTTATTGAAGAGACTGTTCTGTCCCAGGTAAGTTGGCTTGACTCCATTATCAAAGATCAATTGTCCATATTTGAGGTGGTCTATATCTGAATACTCTATTCAATTCCATTGGTCAGTATAGCTGTCTTTATGCCAGAACCATGCTGTTTTGACCACTGTAGCTTCGTAATACACCTTAAAGTCAGGTAGTATGAGACCTCCAACATCACTTTTCTTTCTCAGGATATTTTTAGCTATTCGGGGCAACCTGCCCTTCCAGATAAATTTGGTTATTGGTTTCTCTATTTCTGAAAAGTAAGTTTTGGGGATTTTAATTGGTATTACATTGAATCTATAAATCAATTTAGGTAGAATTGACATCTTAACTATATTTAGTCTTCCAGTCCATGAACACGGTATACCCTTCCATTCATTTAGTTTTCTGTGATTTCTTTTAGCAATTTCTTGCAGTTTTCTTTGTGTAGGTCTTTTGTATCCTTAGTTAAGTTTATTCCTAAATATTTTATTCTTTTGGTTGCATTGGTAAATGGAATTCTTTTCTTGACTTCCCCCTGAGATTGCTCATTACTAGTGTATAGAAACACTACAGATTTTTGAATGTTGATCTTGTAACCTGCCACTTTGCTGTACTCATTTATTAGCTCTAGTAGTTTTGCTGCAGATTTTGGGGGGTTTTGACATACAGTATCATATTATCTGCAAGAAGTGAGAGTTTTACTTCTTTCTTTCCAGTTTTGATGCCTTATATTTCTTTTTCTTGTCTAATTGCTCTGGCTAGAAATTCCAACACAATCCCATTAGATATTAAATATCATAGAGAAACTAAATGCTACATGAGGGAATGATATAAGAGGTAAGGGAATACTCCTAAAGAAGTATAACTAGATTGAAATGCAGTTATCAGGGTTAAAGTATTTGATAAGGAATAGTGAAGAGTTAATAAAGCTTCCAGATGTGGCTTATATGATCCCAGAACTTTATTTTTAATAATAGGATAAAGGTTATTTCTAAATATTCATTTTAAATTTATAAATTAAATTCCTTAAAAAAAATTGCCTATGACTCAGAATCATTATTACTTCAGAATAACTTATAATCATTTGGGGTTATATGCTTTTTAAACATTTTTTATTGTGAAATATAGCATATATACAGAAAAATAATAAATTCCAAGTTCAGTTTAGTTGTAATAGAGCAAATTTCAAAGTATTGTATGGGCTACAATTGTAGAATTTCAAGTTCTACAATTTCAGGTATTTCCTTCTGGCTATGTAATAAACTAGAAACTAAAAAGAAATATCTATATAATGACTCAGTAGTCCTACTCATTTGTTAAATCTTAACTTCTCTGTTACAACACCTCCCTCTCATTTAATCATTCTCTGATTCTTCAGTGATATTTGGGCAATGACAATTCTAACATCTTCATGCTGAAAAGGGATGTCAACATTACGGGTTAGGGGAATGCAACTGCTTGACATTCTGGAAGAGACCAGTACCTCTTTGTTTCAGGGCAAGTATGTGCTTTTGATACATACATATGTTGTAACTACATAAAATCATAAAGAGAAATTTT
The DNA here is from genome assembly GCF_023851605.1 of Tamandua tetradactyla. Lineage (NCBI taxonomy): Eukaryota > Metazoa > Chordata > Mammalia > Pilosa > Myrmecophagidae > Tamandua > Tamandua tetradactyla. Next base: position 45,361,488 of record NC_135341.1, on the reverse strand, counting down.
TTGAAATATAAATGTTACTTACATATCCCAGTTTGGAGCTATACGCAAATGCTGAATTAGCAATTGGAACTAGAATAAAAAATTAAAAGGTACATTAACAACATGAAATGCTGCATCACGAAATAAGTGACTGCTAAATTAACAAAGCAAACCGCTATACAACTGAAATGTGACCCCTGCGTCAAGGAAACAATTACTCACAAAGCTGCAAAAAGCACTGACTATATGAACAAGATAAAGATGAAAACTACCAACAATGATTTCAGTTTCTCCTATTCAGTTATATTTCCTAAATGTCCCCCTTACTCCACATACACACCAATTTCCAAAAAAGTTTCATTATTATCCTGAAAGCAAAGAAACATGTTTTTTCAAGCCAGTTCCCAAATGAGGGCCATCTATGGAAAATGCCTCCAGACCACTGTAACCTCTTTCTGAGTATGACTTCAGAACCTCTACCAAAGTCGTATAGTTTTTCCAATAAACCAAGACAACAGTCCAAGAAGTAATACTTCCGATGTAATGAAGGGGCAGAGAGAAGTTTAGAGATTCAACATGTCCCTTCAATGTCACCTCAGAAACCTTGTTGGCCCAGTAAAGGAGTACTCATTCCACATGAGAAACTCACTCTAGGTGTTGATGAAAATCAGATCTCTATTTTAGGATTTCTGAGATGAACCATATCTTACAATTAATATCAAGTTAACAAAAAATGTAAACCTGAGTATTACAAAAGAAAAGATTCAAAATCATTATCTACTCAATTGCTCATAGACCTAAGGATCAAACTATCAAATTGATAAACCAACTTTTTTCCCCATTGTAATAAATCTAATATTTTATTACTTGCTTTAATCTCTATAGAAATACAAAAGTTAAGGGCATGGGCATGCTGCAGGACCCATGAAATGAGCCTTTGGGGTTCACCATCTGTGGACCTACCAGGGGTGAATGGAGGAGCCTGGTGGCTACCTCCTTGTGAGCAGCTGCCATACATAAGTAGCAAAGGAGGTTCAACTTGGCTCGCGAGGCCCCAGTACTCTTCTCAGTGGAGTCAATCTGTGAGCACACTTGTTGCAAAAAGTCATTCCAATCTTGGTCTTTCAGATATACTAATTTATCCACTGCAAGGAACAGAAAATAATAAAAGACAATGAAGGGGGGGAGGCAAGAATGCTGAAAACATTGCAAGAAAAACAAACCTGAGCGTACAATTTCAATGGACCCAAAAAAAACAGCTGTCTAAGGGAGAAATATCCTGCAATTTAGAATAACAAAATACAAAGTTAAATAATATAAAATTGCATTATAAGTACACAAGGTGCCTTTGTACAAATAAAGCAACCTAGCCCTAAAATACTGGAAAAGCCAAAAACTCTACAGTTGTTTAATGATTCCATTGAAATTACTAGTAAACATAACCAGCCTTCTTAATGAAGGCTCATTCATCTGGAATTCCTACCTTCAAATCCCTATGAAAATAAAAAGCCAAAACTAAGAAATGAGATGCTGTCTAAAATTAACATATTCTTTGCCAATCTCTATCTTTAAGTTAACTAAACTGTAAAGATAATTCCTTAAATAATTCAAAGTAAAGGGAAAAAAACATTATTTCCAATTTATAATCCTTTAGAGTTTCATAAATAACAGTTCACCTTGGCACTGAAAGCACTGAATACTAGAAATATTTTGTTCACTCTGGTCCCTCCAAACATCATGATATAGCCTTGAGGCTAAGAGTACAGACACTAGAGCTGCACTGTTATATTTGCTGGTCACTAGCCACAGGTGGCTGCTGAGCACTTTAAAAATGTGGCTAGTGCTGCAAGGGTAAAATACACATATAATTCTGAAGACTTAGTTTGAAAATATACATATAACATATCTCAGTAATTTTATATGATGAAATGTTAATATATTGTATTTACCTCAGTATATCCAAAATATTATTAAATGTAAAAATATTCTGTACCAGTTCTCTTTGTTTTTAATTGGTATTAAGCTGACTTATAAAAACACCCAATGGTTTATTTAAGCACGAATACTTTGTTTATACTGAATTTATTTCAAATTGTAGATTCAACTCTAGCCATGATGATGAAGTTTCTCTAGAGCTAGTTCAACAGCATAAAAAACAACTTATCAAAATATATCAAAATTTTTACATAAAAATTTCTGAGGTTCACTCTAAGTAGGAATTCCCATCAGTTGAAAGGAAATGTAACAATCATTCTTTAAGTATTTCCAGTCCAGCACCAAATACACAAAAGTGAACCACCTGGCCCCATTCTCAAAAGCCTTATTCCCTTGGACAGAATCCCAATTTGTCACTGTGTTCCCCAACCCTTTGCATTCACAACAGCACTACAAATGGCAGAAACTCAACTGGCTCTAACTAAGCAGTAGGGCAGGAGAAGGGCCACCTACTAGAGAGAAAAACTCAGCCTTCTCTACAGGAACCTCCCCACCTACAAGAGCAGTCCAGACTTAGCTGTATAATGTCAAAGGCTGGCACAAATGATGACAGATCATATAATTTCATTAACACTGCCCCAGGAATATAGCCAACTGACAAGAAAATAGGAATGTGGCTATTCATATAGAAAATATATTGTTTGCCAATAATTTCATATTTGTATTTGTACCCAAAGAGACAAAGTGCTAAATAAGCCCTTTATGATCCTACCTGAATGGACTGGTAGATGCAATATTTTTGAATCAAATTTAATTGGTGGTGGTTTCATAATCTATGGTTTAAAGGAAAAAGAAAATTAAGAACTTTTGAAATGCCTTTTGAAGCAGATGTCTGTCTCTTCAACCATACTATAAACAGACGAGGGATGGGATTATGTCTCATAAATCTTTGCATCTCCACTACTACCTTATAAACATCAAGCAAATATTGGTCCCCAATAAATATTTACTTAACTAAGCTGAAAAAATAATGCTATAAACATTTAATAGTCATAAAAAATTCAACAATGCCCTTTCAAATTCAAATATATAAATAGAGGCAATTGAATTGAATCAAAATGGATAATAAAAATGAGTAAGAAATTAATTTTAACTACTATCTCTAATAAAACAAAACTTCATAAACAAGATCCATTCTATCTTGATTTATTCTTACGCTAATATATTACCTCTAAGTTAGAAATTTAGTCATTCAATAAATATTTGTGGAATACCTGCCAGAACAAGGTGCCATGCTAACTAAGCACTAAGAGGGTTACAAAGAATAAAAGACATAATCCTTCCCGACAGAGAGCTGACACCCTCCGTGGAAAGATGAGAGACAGTTGCTAAACAACAATAAAATGCAAAACATTTATGCAGACATCCAAAACAGGCAGAACATAATTCCAGACAAAATAGTTCACAGAAAGAGATCTATTTTTTTTTTAAGCATTTAGGAAACGCAGCAAACATTTTAGGCTGATACAGTCAGGACAGGGTATACGGAAAATGTAGGAGGTGGGTTTCAGTCTTAAGGATAGCCAGGACTTGGTGGTTGAATTAGAGAAGACACCATTCCAAGAAGCTAGGAGAACGTGAAGAGGAAAGTGCATAATTTATTTCAGGAAAATGAAAAAATCATGCAATTGATGCCCTGAGTTCACCTAAGGAAACAGCCAGGTACTTCACCTTAGAGACTTGGTCTCTGTCTAACCCCTCCAAAACCTCTAATTCATGGCATTTTTTAAACCTTTATTGGTGATATTCCAGCCAAAAGTGCATACACTATTGTAATCATGAGAAAACATTAGACAAACACAATGTGAGGGACATTCTACAAAGTACCTGATTAGAATTCCTCAAAGTATCAAGGGCATGAAAGACCAAAAACAGACCATTGAAGACTAAGGAGACAGATTTAACTGTAATGTGAGATATTAGTACAAAAAAAAAGGACATTACAGAAACAACTGGTAAAATTCAAAAAATTCTTTGATTTAGTTAACAGAGCTGTGCCAATGTTAATTTCCTGGTTTTGATAACTGCACCTAAGGTGTTTACACTAGGAGAAGCTGAGTTAAAAGGAATTCAGGAACTCTCCAAATTAATTTTTTTAACCTTTTCTATAACTCTAAAATTAGTTCAAATAAAAGGATTAAAAAGAAAAACCTCTACTGACTAAAGTTTCCCAGAAATTACTAGGTGGTAGTTCTAAAAAGAAATAAATACAGAAGGAATATGTTCAAAATTTATCATAAGTTATTCTAGAACTGGGATAATGTCCCAGTGGGGACACTTTTCCCACTGGTAATGTCCCATTACCCATCAAATTCAGCATAACATATAGCTAGTTACTCTGTCAGACATCTAAATCTCATAAGAATTAATTTCTTTATGAAAAATATATCTTGGAAATAAGTATGTATCTAAGAACTCATTTAGTCTAAATTACAGTAAAGCTCCCCAACGATATAAGAGGTAACAGTTATGAATTAAGGCTGTAAAAGACATTTTTTAAAAGGAAAGCAGGAAGATTAAAATGAGAAATAAGTTGCAGAGTGTGAACGTTGGGGAGTTTGAAAAGGAGAGTACTCATGGTCTCCAAGTTACATAGTATTACATCCCTAAAGATGTGGTCCAACAAAAGTCACACTGGATTAGAACTACACTGTAAACCACGACCCTCCAAGACCCCAGAGTGTCTCCCCACCCTCCATCGTGCCGCTGTGACAACCTCCGAGAGAAGGAGGTCCATGCCTGATGATCCGCCCACCCCGCCCCAGCCTGGTGTAGGTGGTGTCCCTGACCAGAGCCTTCCTAATACATCAGTAACTAGAGTATTTGGTAATTCATTCAAGAATGCATACAAAAAAGAAGGCACTGAGAGGGCAAAAGTCACAAGTTCAGAAGTCTACAGCCACTCCTCCACCCGGGAAGATGGCCCTAATGGGAGGCAGCATTGATGTATCAAAACAGAGGAGAAAGAAAATTCACCACTCCTATGAAATGGAGGCAGGAAGAAGAGAGAGTTACTGACAGCATGGGAGTTGGGAATGGAGATATGTGGCACAAATGAAGTAAAAGCAGACAAGAGAATAGGAGATAAGGCAGAAAATACTTTGACTGAAAACATCACCCAGATTTCAGACCTTGGGATTGTCAATGATTGGGGTGACGACAAGCTCTGAGTCTGTGTAGATTAGCGCTCTCATCTGAGACTCCAGGTCCTGCTGACTTAGGTGGCCACTTGTAATCTGAAACAGGAATGAAAACCCAGACTTTGTTAATGTGACTAAGGAAAAGCTTTAAAGGAATGAGCTTATACACTAAGTGAGATGCCACCGATAAAGGTCACTTGTATCATCTTACTTCAATTACTACTGAAAATATTTTCACAGGTAGTCTCATTTGATCATCACAAAAACCCTGAGTTATACTTATGTATCATCATTCCCATTTTAAACATGAAAAGAAAAGAAAGAGGCCCAGAGAAAACAAGTGACATCCTCAAGTTTATAATTAAAGCTGGTTAGGACTAAAAAGCAGATCTTCTACAGTTTGATGTTCTAAACCATGGTAAGGTAAATAGGTTTTTCCATTACCAGCATGGTTTTTATCCACTTATTTCTCCTTAACAGAATATTCAATATGACATTTAAAATACAGCATAAAAAATTTCAGGCTGAAGTACTGACCTACTTTTCTACCTAAGTGATAAACATCTATATATTTATTAAATCTAATGAAAGTAGAGTTGAAACATAATGAAAATCAATGATTCCTCTGATATGCTTCTTCATACTCTACCCAAAAAGAACTTTTATTCCTAGCACAATGCCTTAGTATTTCACATCAGAAAAAGAGAATTTAGACTTCAAAAAATTCAACTAATCAGCAAACTGAAAAAACAGAAAACCAACTCAGTGAAGTCAAGAATGAGGAAATGATCCAAAAGCAAGGTGGGGCATGAATAAAGGAACAGAATAGCTAATTAAAAGTTTCTGGAAGCCAAGACCATTCCTTACAACTAACAAGACATTAAGAAAAAAAATTAAAACTATGAATAAGGAGGGACATTGCAAAATAAAACTAATCAATTAAAAAGTAAGAACATGGTCTTCCAAGACAGAAGGAGTTGGACTTATAGTTTGACACTTGTTAATTATGTGATTTAAGATCACTAGAGAACCTCCTGAAGTCTTGTTTTCTTCATCTATAATGAAGATTAACTGTATCAACTTACTTCAATTAGTACAATAAAGACTAAAACCATCAACCTCTCAGGATGGTGAAAAGTAAATGTGGAACAGTTTAAAACAATGTTTAAACAAAATTTAAAACAATGGCTGTGACACCTCAATAGAAGACAGGGGTAATTACTGAAGTTCATTTTAAAAAGGAAAACTCTGGGTTAAGTGGAGAATGGATTGGAGGGGAGCAAGAAAGAAGTAGATCAGATAGTAGCTGACTACAACAGCCTGTCAGTAGAGACTGGGGTCCTGGGCCAGGGAAGGGGCAGAGGGAAAGGAGAGAAGTCATAAAAAGAACAAACGAGCTCGCCTTCACTGCTGATTTACCACTGTGCAGGAACTGCTAGTAAACCCACAGAACAAAGACAGCAATACTTGAAGGAAAGATAATCAAATTATCTTTATAAGTAGATGGTATGATTGCACATGCAAAAACACTAAATGAAACAACTGAAAAATTATTAGAAATCTAAGTGAAGATAGAACATATAGAAAATGTATATGTAAAAATTAATATATATAAACTGAATGTATGCCCAAATAACAGTTCATAAAATTTTAATGTCCCATCACAACAGCAAGATATAAGCAATTAAACAAGCTACTCAGGAATAAACGAAGGTATCGATGAGATTTGAATTGTTAAATGAAAAAAATTAAATTACAAAAGTATGTTCTTCTTGAAAAATGAAGAATTATGTATGAAATCAGAGGTAGAAATATCAAAATGTAATCAGTAGTTACTCTGAGGTGATAAAATTATAGTGAATTTCTATATTTTCTTCATGCTTTACTATATTTTCCAAGTTTTCTACAATTATATACTATTTTGTGATTCAATAAAACATTTTAAAAATCGTAAACCACTGAACATCATTAGTTATTAGGGAAATGCAAATCAAAACCACAAGATACTATTTCATACCTACTAGAATAACTGTTTAAAAAACAGAAAATAATAAGTGCTGACAAGGATGCAGAGAAATAGAAACCATCAAACATTGCTGGTGGAAATATAAAATGGTGTAGCTGCTGCAGAAAACAGTTTGGCAGCTCCTCAAAAAGTTAAAGAGTTATCTTATGATCTGTCAATTTCATCTCTGGTACATACCCAAAAGAAATCAAAGCAGGAACTCAAACAGATATTACTCACCAATGTTCATAGCAGTATTATACACTATAGCCAAAAGGTAGAAGTAACCCAAGTGTCCATCAATAGATGAATGGATAAACAAAATCTAGTATATAAATAAAATGGAATATTACACAATCAAAAAAGAAGGAATGAAGTATTGATATATACTACAACATGGAAAACTATGAAAACATTATGCTGAGTAAAATAAGCCAGACACAAAAGGGCAAATATTCTATGATTTCACTTATAGAAAACAAGTAGAATATGCAAATTCACAGGGTCAGAAACACTTTAAGTTACCACGGATGGGGAGCACAGAGTTAATGCATAATGGGTACAGGGTCTGAGTTTGGAGTCAGGGAAGTTTTATTGAAGGGTGGTGGCGATGGTATCACAATACTGTGAATGTGATTAATGCCACTCAATTGTATGCTTGGAAGTGATTTCAATGAGAAACTTTATGCTGTGTGTGTGTATATATATATATACACATTATATATATATATATTACAACAAGTGAAAAAACAAAAGAAAAAGACTAAGGAAATAATGACAACTAAATGTAATACATACAAGATCTACTAACAGAAGAAAGAAGAAAAAAATCCCAAAAGGACACTGGGACAATTGGAAAAACTAGAATATAGAGTGTGAGTTTTATTCATATTAAATTTCTTGAACTTGATATTTTTACTTAACGGGGTCACATAAGTGAATATCTTGATCTTATGTAATATACATGGAAGTATTAAATTATAAAGGAACAGGATGTGTGCAACCTACTTTCAAGTGTTAAAAAGGCTGTCAGACAATTCTGGGCCAAGAAGGCGGCTTAGCAAGGTGTGGGATTTAGTTCATCCTCCAGGGCAGCTAGTAAATAGCCAGGAACAGTACAGAACAACTGCTGGGGCCACATCAGTGACCAGACACACAGCATACCCCAGTCTGGACAAGTTGGTGCAAGCCCACCCAGAACTGTAAGTTCCCCAAGCTGCGGCAGCTGGTGCCCCTCCCCCACAGGCTGCTTCCCAGAGGGGAAAGAAAAGAGACTTTACTAGCAACAGCAACTGAGCACAACCAAGCTCCAATTGTGGAATCACCAAATTCTAACTATTAAAAACAGGCCCCCAGCTCAGCTGAACCTCAAGTAAAAGCTGAGGTTGCTGGGTTTCGTCTGTGTACAGAGGGGGCAGGGCTCATGGAAAAAGAAAAAAGAAAAAGTTTGCCCTGAAGGAAAGGAGGGGGCACATAGGACCTGAAGATACAGAAAGCAACATACCAACTTAAATTCTTGACTGGCAAACCCAAGGAATGGGGATCCTGCTCTGAAAAGGATTTTTTTTCTTTTTCGTGGCTCTGCTTCTATGGCTTGACTACCCTTTGAATACAACTGCATGGCTTCTCAGGCTCCAACTGCTTGAGAGTTTGTCTGGAGCCTGTGCCTTCCCCAGGAGAGGGGTGGGGCCCAGCTTAGGTGGATTCCCTCCCTCAAGGAATTCAGAGGCCAGGGTCTGGAAAACTAAAGTCAGCCTACAACCTCTCCTGTCTCAACCACGCCCCCAGCAAGAAGAGTCTGCTGAAGTTAAAAGTACCACATCACTTTATGCAGGTGGGACCCACAGGCAGACAAGTGACATACACTGGGCAGGATAGAAAAAGCACAGAGTCCAGAAGCTTCATAGGAAAGTCTTTCAACCTGCTGGGTCTCACCCTCAGGGAACTGATGCAGATGACTCTTTCTTCCTGAGAGGAGGCCAGGTTGGTCTGGGAAAATCTGACTGGGGTCTATAATATATAAGTAGGCCCTACTAAAGAAAAAAAAAGGCACCATACAGGCAGGGCAAGAAACAAGGAAAAATCTACTATGTGTAGATTTCTCAGCAGGAACCATGGAGGCGAGAACAGTGGGATGATATATTTAAGTTATGAAAAGAGAAAAACTGCCAACCAAGAATTCTATATCCAGCAAAATTGTCCTTCAAAACTGAAGGGGTAATTGGAACATTTTAGGACAAAAAAATCACTGAGAGAATTTGTGACCAAGAGACCAGCTCTGAAAGAAATACTAAAGGGAATACTAGAGACAGATAGGAAAAGACAGGAGAGAAAAAGAGAACTAAAAATTCTTATCTGTTAAACACAACCTAAGCTAGAGGTCAAGAATAAGCTGAACTTAATGTCAAAGAACAGACAGACAACAAAGTCATCCAGCAAAAAAATACTAGGTAAAAAAGGTGAAAACAATCTCGAGAATAAACTAATTAAGGGCATTAAATACCTAGATGCCAGCAAAAAATAATGAATCATACTAAGAAAACTGAAGATATGGCCCAGTCAAAGGAACAAACCAACAATTCAAATGAGATACAGGACTTGAAATAATTAATTCAGAATGTTAGAACAGACATAGAAAACCTCATCAGAAATCAAATCAATGAATTGAAAGAGGATATAAAGAAGGCAAGGAACGAACAAAAGAGGAAATTGAAAGTCTGAAAAAACAAATCACAGAACTTATGGGAATGAAAGGCACAGCAGAAGAGATGAAAAAACAATGGAAACCTACAGCATTAGATTTCAAGAGGCAGAAGATAGGATTAGTGAACTGGAAGACGGGACATCTAAAATCTGACAAGCAAAAGAAAATATAGGGAAAAGAATGGAAAAATACAAGCAGGGACTCAGGGAATTGAATGACAACATGAAGCGCACTAATATACGTGTTGTGGGTGTCCCAGAAGGAGAAGAGAAGGGAAAAGGAGGAGAAAAACTAAAGGAGGAAGTAATCATGGAAAATTTCCCAACTCTTATGAAAGACTTAAAATTACAGATCCAAGAAGTGCAACATAACCCAAACATAATAGATCCAAATAGAAGTACCCCAAAGCAATTACCAATCAGAATGTCAGATGTCAAAGAAAAACAGAGAATCTTGAAAGTAGCAAAAGAAAAGCAAGCCATCACATGCAAGGGAAGCCCAATAAGACTATGTGTAGATTTCTCAGCAGGAAACATGGAGGCGAGAACAGTGGGATGATATATTTAAGTTACGAAAAGAGAAAAACTGACAACCAAGAATTCTATATCCAACAAAACTGTCCATCAAAACTGAGGGGGGAATTAAAACATTTAAGGACAAAAAAATCACTGAAAGAATTTGTGACCGAAGAGACTGGCTCTGCAGGAAATACTAAAGGGAGTACTAGAGATAGATAGGAAAAGAAAGGAGTGAGAGGTGTAGAGAAGAGTACAAAAATGAAGATTATCAGTAAAGGTAAAAGGAAGAAAAATTAGATATGACCTACAAAATCCAAAAGACAAAATGGTAGAAGAAAGTACTGCCCTTTCACTAATAATACTACATGTTAATGGATTACACTCTCCAATCAAATGACAGACTGGCAGAATAGATTAAAAAACAGGACCCATCTATACGCTGTCTGCGGGAGACACATCTTAGACCCAAGGATAAACACAGGTTGAAAGTGAAAGGTTCGGAAAAGTTGTTTCATGCAAACAACAATCAGAAAAAAGCAGGAGTAGCTATACTAATAGCCAACAAATTAGACTTCAAATGTAAAGCAATTAAGAGACAAAGAAGGACACGATGTATTAATAAAGGAAACAATTCAACAAGAAGACATAACAATCATAAATATTTATGCACTGAGCCAGAGTGCTCCAAAATACATGAAATCCAAACAATGAAAAGAGAAACAGACACATCTACCATAATAGCTGGAGACTTCAATTCCCCACTTTCAACAGTGGACAGAACATCTAGACAGAGGATCAATAAAGAAACAGAATTTGAATACTACAATAAATGAGCTAGACTTAAGAGACATTTATAGAACATTACACCAGACAACAGCAGGATACACCTTTTTCTCAAGTGCTCATGGACCATTCTCAAGCATAGATCATATGCTAGGTCACTAAGCAAGTCTCAATAAGTTTAAAAAGATGGAAATCATACAAAACACTTTTTCAGATCATAAAGGAATGAAGTTGGAAATCAATAGGCAGAGTGCCAGAAAATTCACAAATATATGGAGGCTCAACAACACACTCTTTTTTTTCCCTTCTTTTTCCTTTTTATTATGGAAATTTTCACAAGAATAAAGGGAAAAATATAATAAATTACCATGTATCCACCACTCGGCTTCAATAACTATTAATTAATTGTCTTAGTTATACCCCACCTACTCTGCTCTGTCCCCCATGTACACTCTGGACTATGAAGCCTGGTATTTGCATTAAATCATCATTTGTCACATGCCAATATATCATATGCATCCCTAATGGATAAGAGATCAAACAAAGACATATCATTATCACACCTAAGAAATTTATGCTTAATATCATCTAATATCCAGTGAAGTATTCAAATTTCCCCATCATTTCAAACATTTGTTTTTAAAGTTGGTTTGAGTCAACATTACACAAGGTCCACCACTACATTTGGTTGATATGTTCCTTGAGCTTCTTTAAACAGGTTCTCCTTTCTTGCTTTCTTGCATTTATGTGTTGAAGACATTGGGCCACTTATACTATAGAGTTTTCAAAATTCTGCTTTTCTGATTGTTTCTTAGTTATGTCCTTTAAAATGTTCCTGTATGCAATTAGATCTGGATGATTCACAAGATTCAGGTTTGATTTTTTTAATAAATTTTTTTATTTTTTTCTTAAAATACCAAAAAAATGCACACTTCATAACTTTTGATCATTCTGTTCTACATATATAATCAGTAATTCATAATATCATCACATAGTTGCATATTCATCATCATGATCATTTCTTGGAACATTTGCATCTATTCAGAAAAAGAAATAAAAAGAAAACAAAAAAATTCATACATACCATATCCTCCACCCCTCCCCCTCACCGATCACCAGCATTTCAATCTAAATTTACTTTAATATTTGTTCCCCCTATTATTCATCTTTATTCTGTGTGTTTTACTAATCTGTTGATAAGGTAGATAAAAGGAGCATCAGCCACAAGATTTTCACAATCACAGTCACACTGTGAAAGCTATATCATTATACAATCATCTTCAAGAAACATGGCTACTGGAACACAGCTCCACATTTTCAGGCAGTTCCCTCCTACCTCTCCACTACATCTTGACTAACAAGGTAATATCTATTTAATGCATAAGAATAACCTCCAGGATAACCTCTCGACTCTGTTTGGAATCTCTCAGCCATTGACACTTTATTTTGTCTCATTTCACTCTTCCCCCCTTTGGTCGAGAAGGTTTTCTCAATCCCTTGATGCTGAATCTCAGTTCATTCTGGGGGTTTTCTCGACCCCTTGATACTGAGCCTCAGCTCATTCAGGAATTTCTGTCCCACATTGCCAGGAAGGTCCACACCCCTGGGAGTCATGTCCCACATAGACAGGGGGAGGGTGGTGAGTTTGCTTGTTGTCTTGGCTGGAGAGAGAGGGCATATCTGAGCAACAAAAGAGGTTCTCTTGGGGGTGACTCTGAGGCCTAATTTTAAGCAGGCTTGACCTATCCTTTGCAGGGTTAAGTTTTATATGAACAAACCCCAAGATTGGGGGCTCAGCCTATAGCTTTGATTGTCCACACTGCTTGTGAGAATATCGAGAATTCAACTTCGGGAAGTTGAATTTTCCCCCTTTCTCACCATTCCCCAAAGGGGACTTTGCAAATACTTTTTTATTCACTGTTCAAATCACTCTGGGATTTATCAGGGTGTCACTCTGGACAAACCAACAAAATCTTATGTCCTACTCAAGATTCCATGTACTTTGGTGTTCAATTAAGCTGTCCACATAAGTTATATTAGGAAATGCACCAGTCAAAATATAAATTTTCTACCAAATAAACATTTTTTGCTTTAGTCTCACACATAAGGTAAAATTTTAAAATATTAATTACCATCTATTTTCAGCACCCTGCAGTAATGACATTTCCTTTGTTCTTCCTCATTCAAAAATATTTAAATTTGTACATTTAGTCACTGTCATTATACACTCTAGGCATTCCTAGATTATACCAGCTCAGTCTTTATCACCTATCCTTCTTTCTGATTTCATTTGTGCGCCCAGCCCTCCTCCCTCTATCATTCTCACATTCAGTTTCATTCAGTGTTTTAACATAATTGTATTACAGTTAGGCATTATTGTGCTGTCCATTTCTGAGTTTTTACATTCAGTCCTGTTGTACAATCTATATCCCTTCAGTTCCAATTATCCAATATCTTACCCTAGTTCTACCACCTGATGGTCTCTTTTACCAACGAAATTCTCCAAGTTTATTCACTAATGTCAATTTATATCAGTGAGACCATACAGCATTTGTCCTTTTGTTTCTGGCTAATCTCATTCAGCATTGTGGCATATTTCTCAGGGACTGGAGCCTAGCCATACCTAAAATTTTTTAATCCTTCTCTCCCTCTCTACATTCACTCTCTGCCCTCCGTACCTGTAACCCCCCTCTCTGTTCCCCCCTTCCCCCTCTTGTTGTAGACCGCCCATTTCCGTAGCTCACCACAAACCCACAACCCTTCCTGTTTTTCTCCTCCCTTCTCTACCCCTAATTCTAGCTCTACACCTGCCTGAAGCTTAGCAACTGCCTCCTAGCTTGTGTGATTGGCTGTCACCTCCTGACGTGTGAGCCCAAAACTCCACCCCTTCCCCGAATGTACTTAAGCCCTGCGCTTTCCGAGCTCTGGGTCGTCCGAGCCCCGGGGTCTTCGGACCCCAGACGTCTCACTCCTCGGGTTCCCGGGTGGCCCATCCCGGTGTGTATCAATAAAAGCTTGAACCCGAATCTGGCCTCAGTGAAGACTTTTCTCGCGACCGCCGGCTGGGGAAAGCGCCAGCTCCAGCTTACCCAGGTTAATTCCCTGCGAGCTCGCCCCAAACCCACCCAGTGTACCAGTCGCGCGGCCCGGCTGAAGCTATCAGCGGCACAGCATAATGTCCTCAAGGCCCATCCATGTTGTTACATACTTCATAAATTTATTCTGTCTTATGGCTGCATAATATTCCATCGTATGCATATACCACAGTTGGTTTAGCCACTCATCTGTTGATGCACATGTTGGCTGTTTCCATCTCTTCACAACTATAAATAATGAATAACATTATAAACATTGCTATAAACATTGGTATGCAAATGTCTGTGTCCTTGCCCTCATGTCCTCTGAGTAGATACCTAGAAATGGTATTGCTGGGTCATATGGCAATTCTATATTTAGCTTTTTGAGGAACCGCCAAACTGCCTTCCACAGTGGTTATACCATTTGACATTCCCACCAACAGTGAATAAGTGTGCCTCTTTCTCCACATCCTCTCCAGCATTTGTTATTTTCTGTTTTATTGATAATGGCCATTCTGGTGGGTGTGAGATGATATCTCATTGTGGTTTTGATTTGCATTTCCCTAATGGCCAGGGAAGTTGAGCATCTCTTCATGTGTCTTTTGGCCATTTATATTTCCTCTTCTGAGAAGTGTCTGTTCAAGTCTCTTCCCCATTTTGTAATTGGGTTGGCTGTCTTTTTGTCAACAACATATTCTTAAACAACTAGTGGGTCAAAGAAGAAATTACAAGAGAAATCAGTAAATATCTCAAGGCAAATGAATATGAAAACACAACATATCAAAATTTGGGGGATGCAGCAAAGGCAGTGCTAAGAGGGAAATTTATTGCCCCAAATGCCTATATCAAAAAAAGAACAAAGAGCAAAAATTGAGGAATTAACTGTACACTTGGAAG
Organism: Tamandua tetradactyla; assembly: GCF_023851605.1. Classification (NCBI taxonomy): domain Eukaryota; kingdom Metazoa; phylum Chordata; class Mammalia; order Pilosa; family Myrmecophagidae; genus Tamandua; species Tamandua tetradactyla. The sequence continues at coordinate 45,346,390 of NC_135341.1, read as the reverse complement.
AACTAGAGAAAAAAGAGCAAACTAACCCCAAAGCAAGCAAAAGGAAAGAAATAATGAAGATTAAAGCAGAAAGAAATGAAATTGAGAACATGAAAACAATTAAGAAAATCAACAAAACCAGAAGCTAGTTCTATGAGAAAATCAATAAGGTTGATGGAACCTTAGCAAGGTTGACTAAAAGAAGAAGAGAGAGGATGCAAATAAATAAAATCAGAAAGGGAAGAGGAGAAATAACCACTAAACACTGCAGAAATAAAGAAGATAAGGAGAGGATACTATAAACAACTTCATGCTAATAAACTAGACAATGTAGATGAGATGGACAACTTCATAGAAAGGCATGAACAGCCGACACTGACTCAAGAAGAAATAGATGACCTCAACAAACCAATCACAAGTAAACAAATTGAATTAGTCTTTAAGAAGCTCCCAGAAAGAAAAGTCTAGGACTAGACGACTTCACATGTGAAATCTACCAAACATTCAAGAAAGAATTAGCACGGATCCTGCTCAAACTCATTAAAAAATGGAAGAGGAGGGAAGGCTACCTAACTCATTCTATGAAGCCAACATCATCCTCATACCAAAGCCAGACAAAGATACTACAAGAAAACTATAGACCAATCTCTCTAATGAATACAGATGCAAAAATCCTCAACAAAATTCTTGCAAATCGAATCCAGCACCACATTAAAACAATTATATACCATGACCAAGTAGGATTCATCCCAGGTATGGAAGAAGGATCAACATAAGAAAATCAATTAATGTAATACACCATATCAACAAATCAAAGCAAAAAAACCACATGATCATCTCGATTGATGCAGAAAAGGCATCTGACAAAATTCAACATCCTTTCTTACTGAAAACACTTCAAAGGATAGGAATAGAAAGGAATATCCTGAACACGATAAAGGGAATATATGAAAAACCCACAGCTCAGCCTCAAAGAGGAAAAACTGAAAACTTTCCCCCTAGCGTCCGGAACAAGACAAGGATGTCCACTGTCACCACAAAATTCAACACTATATTGGAAGTTCTAGCCAGAGCAATTAGACAAGAAAAAGAAATATAAGGCATCATAATTGGAAAGGAAGAAGTAAAACTCTGTTTGCAGATAATATGATACTGTATGTCAAAAAACCCCAAAAGTCCGCAGCAAAACTACTAGAGCTAATAAATGAGTACAGCAAACTGGCAGGTTACATGATCAACACTCAAAAATCTGTAGTGTTTCTATGTGCTAGCAATGAGCAATCTCAGGGGGAAATCAAGAATTCCATTTACCAATGCAACCAAAAGAATAAAATATTTAGGAATAAACTTAACTATGGATACAAAAGACCTACACAAAGAAAACTACAAGAAATTGGTAAAAGAAATCACAGAAGACCTAAATAAATGGAAGGGTATATGGTGTTCACGGACTGGAAGACTAAATATAGTTAAGATGTCAAGTCTACCTAAATTGATTTATAGATTCAATGTAATACCAATTAAAATCCCAAAATCTTACTTTTCAGAAAGTGAAAACCCAATAACCAAATTTATCTGAAGGGCAGGGTGCCCCGAACACTAAAAAATATCCTGAGAAAGAAAAATGAAGTCTGAGGTCTCACACTATCTGACTTTAAGGCATGTCACAAAGCTAGAGTGGTCAAAACAGCATGGTACTGGCATAAAGACAGATATACTGACCAATGGAATTGAACAGAGTGTTCAGATATAGACCATCGCAAATATGGACAACTGATCTTTAATAAGGCAGTCAAGCCAACTCACCTGGGACAGAACAGTCTCTTCAATAAATGGTGCCTGGAGAACTGGATATCCATATGCAAAAGAATGAAAGAAGATCCATATATCACACCCTATCCAAAAATTAACTCAAAATGGATCAAAGACCTAAGCATTAGATCTAAGACCATAAAACTGTTAGAAGAAAATATAGGGAAATATCTTAGAAATCTTATAATAGGATGTGGTTTCCTAGATCTTACTCCAAAAGCACGAGCACTGAAGCAAGTAATAAATAAATGGGAACTTCTCAAAATTAAACACTTTTTTGCATCAAAGAACTTTGTCAAGAAAGTAAAAAGAGAGCCTACACAATGGGAGACAATATTTGGAAATGATATATCAGATAACGGTCTATTTTATTCAGAATATATAAAGAGATTGTTCAGCTCAACAACAAAAAGACAGACAACCCAATTACAAAATGAGCAAAAGACATGAACAGACACTTTTCAGAAAAAGAAATGCAAATGTTTAAAAGGCATATGAAAAGATGCTCAACTTCCCTGGCTATTAGGGAAATGCAAATCAAAACCACAATGAGATATCATCTCACACCCACCAGAATGGCCTTTTTTAATAAAACAGAAAACAAATGCTGGAGAGGATGTGGAGAAAGAGGCACACTAATCCACTGTTGGTGGGAATGTAAAATGGTACAACCACTGTGGAAGGAAGTTTGGTGGTTCCTCAGGAAGCTAAGTATAGAATTGCCATATGATCCAGCAATACCATTGCTACTCAGAGGACGTTTATAGCAGCATTATTTACAGTTGCAAAGAGATGGAAACAGCCAAAATGTCCATCAACAGATGAGTGGCTAAACAAGCTGTGGTATATACATATGACGGAATATTATGCAGCTGTAAGACAGAATAAAGTTATGAAGTACATAACAACTTGGATGGACCTTAAAGACATTACGCTGAGTGAGATTAGCCAGAAACAAAAGGACAAATACTGTATGGTCTAACTGATATGAACATTAGTGAATGAACTTGGAGAATTTCAGTTAAGAACAGAGACCATCAGGAGATAGAAATAGGGTAGATATTGGATAACTGAAGCTGAAGGGATACAGATTGTGCAACAGGACTGATTGTAAAAATTCAGAAATGGATAGCACAATACTACCTAACTGTAATACAATAATGTTAGTACACTGAATGAAGCTGAATGTGAGAACGATAGAGAGAGGAGGGCTGGGGACACAAATGAAATCAGAAGGAGAGATATACAAAGACTGAGATGGTATAATGTAGGCATGCCTAGAATTCATAATGATAGTGACTTAATGTACAAATTTAAAAATGTTTTTGCATGAGGAAGAACAAGGGAATGTCAGTACTGCAGAGTACTGAAATAGATAGTAATTTATATTTTAAAACTTTAATTTATGTGTGAGACTAGAGCAAAAAATGTTTATTTGGTACAAAATTTATATTTTGACTAGTGCATTTCCTAATATAACTTATGTGGACAGTTTAATTGAACACCATAAGTACATGGAACCTTGAATAGGGCATGAGATTTTGTAGGTCTGTCCAGAGTGATGCCCCATAAATCCCAGAGTGATCTGAACAGTGAATAAAAAAGTATTTGCAAAATCCCATTGGGGGAATGGCGAGAAAGGGGGAAAATTCAACTTCCCCATGTGGAGAATTCCTGATATTCTCACAAGGTGTGGAGACAACCAAAGCAATAGGCCAAGCCCTCAATTTTGGGGTTTGTTCATATGAATACTTAATCCCACAAAGGATAGGCTAAGCCTACTTAAAATAAGGCCTAAGAGTCATCCTCAGAGATCTACTTTTGTTGCTCAGATGTGGCCTCTCTCTCTCAGCCAACAAAACAAGCAAACTCACTGACCTCCACCTCCCCTACGTGGGACATGACTCCCAAAGGTGTACCTTCCTGGCAATGTGGACAGAAATCCTGAATGAGCTGGGACTCAGCACCAAAGGACTGAGAAAACCTCCTCCACCAAAAGGGGGAAGAGACAAAATAAAGCGTCAAAATGGCTGAGAGATTTCAAACAGAGTCGAGAGGTTATCCTGGAGGTTCTTCTTATGCATTATACAGATATCACCTTTTTAGTTAAGGTATAATGGAGAGGCTAGAGGGAACTCTCTGAAAATGTAAAGCTGTAGTTTCAGTAGCCATGTTTCTTGAAGATGACTGTATAATGATACAGCTTTTGCAACGTGACTGTGTGATTGTGAAAACCTTGTGTCTGATGTTCCTTTTATCTATCTTATCGACAGACGAGTAAAACATATGGCTTAAAAATAAATAAATAGCGGGGAACAAATGTTAAAATAAATGTAGATTGAAATGCTAGTGATCAATAAAACGGAGGAGTAAGGGGTATTGTATGCATGAATTTTTTTCTTTTTTCTTTTTATTTCTTTCTCTGAATTGATTCAAATGTTTTAAGAAATTATCATGATGATGAATATACAACTATGTGATGATATTGTGAGTTATTGATTATATCCCAAGAACAGAATGATCATATGGTAAGAATGTTCATGTTTGTATGTTATGTTTAAAAAAATTTTTTTTAATTTTAAAAAAAAAGATCCATTAAGACTATGATTACAAAAAACAAACATATTTCTGTATATAAAAAATCTTAATAAAAAAAAACTGTCAGACAGATAACAAATGGGGCAAAATGTTAACAGTTTGTAAATCTGGATATTTGGGTAGAGGTGCATTGGAGTTCTCTGTATTATTTTTGTATCATGTTTGCAAATTTCCTGTAAGTTTGAAATTATTTCAAAATAAAAAGTAAAAAAAAATTCTAAACCATTAACCACTAGTATCTATATAATTATTGCTGGAATAGTCTCAATAAGATGACTACATTCATTCCTCTACTAACCGTTTGTTAGAAGACCTTCAATGTACATCATATTTTGAACATGATTTTTTTACTTCTACAGTGATATTCTATTTAACATATAACCAGTAAAGTATCAGCAGAGCAAAACTTTAATTACAACCAATTTATACTTGATTTCACTGCTACCAAACCTTCACTGTGGAAATAAATCTCACATGAACCAAAGTATATAAAAATTATGCTAACAACTGAAAGCAATTATACTATCAAGGAATACATACAATAAAAGACAATTTGGAAAAACTTTTTATTCAAAATATCTCTGCATTCAGAACTACGATTTTACTACAAAGCTATAGTAATGAACCATGTGTGGTACAGAATAAGGATAGACACATAAACCAATGGAATAGAAAGGAAAGTTTAGAAATAACCCAAACATCTATAGCCAATTTATTTCCAACCACAGGGTGCCAATACTGCCCAATGGGGAAAGAATAGTCTCTATGACAAATGGATTTCTATATGCAAAAGAATTAAGTTGGATTCTTAGTTCACACTATATTCAAAATTAACCCAAAATGGACCAACAACCCAAATATAAAAGCTAAAACTATAATAATCAGAAGAAAACACAAGGGTAAATCTTCATGACCCTGGATTTGGAAATGGATTCCTAGCTATGACAACAAAAGCATGAGCAACCTCTCTCTCCAGCCAATATGATGAGCAGTCTCACCACCCTCCCCCTCTCTGCGTGGGACATGACTCCCAGGGGTGTGGACCTTCCTGGTAACGTGGGACAAAGATCCTGGAATGAGCTGAGACTCAGCATCAAAGGACTGAGAAAAACCCTAGAATGAGCTGAGAATTAACATCAAGGGATTGAGAGAACCTTCTTGACCAAAAGGGGGAAGAGTGAAATGAGACTAAGTGTCAATGGCTGAGATTCCAGAGTCGAGAGGCTATCCTGGAGGTTTTTCTTATGCATTAAGTAGATATCACCTTGTTGTTCAAGATGTAGTGGAGAGGCTGGAGGGAACTGCCTGAAAACGCAGAGCTGTGTTCCAGTAGCCATGTTTCCTGATGATGATTGAACAATGATATAGCTCTCACAATGAGACTCTGTGAATGTGAAAACCTTATGTCTGTCTGATGCTCCTTTTAGCTACTATATCAACAGAAGAGTAGAACATATGGAATAAAAATAAATAATAGGGGGAACAAATGTTAAAATAAATTCAGTTTGAAATAGTGGTAAATGAAAGCGAGGGGTAAGGGGTATGGTACGTATAGTTTTTTTTTCTCTATTATCATTTTATTTCTTTTTCTGTTGTCTTTTTGTTTCTTTTTCTAAATCGATGCAAATGTACTAAGAAATGATGAATATGCAACTATGTGATGATATTAAGAATTACTGATTATATATATAGAATGGAATGATTTCTAAATGTTTTGTTTAATTTTTTTAATTAATAAAAAAAAAGCACGAGCAACAAAAATAAACCTGACTTCTTCAAAATTAAAAACTTTTGTGCTTCAAAGGACATCATCAAAAAAGACAATCCACAGAATGGGAGAAAATAATTACAAAGCATGTATCTCATAAAGGTCTAATATTCAAAATATATAAAGGACACTTACAACACAACCACAAAAAGTCTATCCAATTTTTAAAAAGGCAAAATACTTGTGTAGACATTTCTCCAAAGAAGACAGACAAATGGCCAACAAGCACATGATTGTGATGTTGAACACCTTTTCATTAGAGAAAATCAAATGAAAACCACAATGACACCATTTCAAACCTACCAGGATGGCAATAAAAAAAGAAAAGAAATGTTGGTGAGGTTGTGAAGAAATTGGAACACTTGTACATTTCTTGTAGGAATAATGGTTTAGCTCCTGTGGAAAACAGATTGAAAGTTCCTCAAAAAGTTTAAACACAAAATTATCATATGACCCAAATACCCTACTCGTACATATATTCCCAAAAGAAATGAAAAAGGTATTTCAACAAATCCTCACAAGGAATGTTCACAGTAGCACTATTCACAATAGGCAAAAGGTAGAAGGAACCCACATCATCAATGGATTACTGGATAAAGAAATTGTGGTCGATACACAAATGGAATATCCTTCAGCTATTAAAAGGAATGAAGTACTGACACAGGTTACAATGCGATAAGCAATGACATTACGCTGGCTGAAAAAAGCTAAACACAAAGGTTCAAATTTATACAAAATATCCAAGTCAGGGAGAGACTTTCCAAAGCAGATTGGTGGTTGCTGAGACAGAAGGGAGGAGGGAATGGAGGGCGACTTCTAAAGGGTATATTTTTTTTTTCCTAGGGTGATGGAAATGTTCAAAAATTGTGTGATGGCTGCACAACTCTGAATATACTAAAATCCAATGAATTTACACTTTAAATTGGTGAATTGTATGGTATATAAATTCTCTCTCAATTTGGCTGTTGTTATCAAAAAAAAAAAAAAAACCCAACTATGAAGCAACTAGGGAACATCTTTCTTAGAGCACATACTAGAAAAAAAAACAATGATAATCAGGAAAATAACTTTAGTATAAATTTTTAAATCATGAACACAGTTAAGAGATCAACTTGCAGTGATTCTTCTAAGCTTCTGTATCTTCTGTAAAAAAAAAAAAAAAAAATCCCCATCTCTGCTTACCTTGGTCAAAGGAGAAGTCTTCTGTGATGAATTCTGAATCACCTCATTTCCAGGACTTAATCCCACCGCAGTGCTTGTTCTTGGAGTAGGACGTGAACTAAAGAACACATACCAGTAAAATAATTCAGAATTCATAGACTTGATCCTCTTCGACTTTCAGGCGGCGGGCGGGGAAACTCTCATGACAAATGATAGATTATGATAATTTTATATGATCTTATATACATATATTTTTGTTTTGTTTTGTTTTTATATACATGGGCAGGTACCAGGAATCAAACCCGGGTCCTCTGGCATTCCAGGCAAGCATTCTTGCCTGCTGAGCCACCGTGGCCTGCCCTGATCTTATATATTTTAAGACTTGATTTAAATTCTAATTTGAATTTATATGAAGATTATTTCTGTAACTGTATTTGAAGTAATTTCCTGGCTAATTTATTAGTTATTTTATTTATAGCTTCCATAATATGTGTATTTTCTTTTTAACCTAGGAAACTGTAAAATACTGCTTTTGTTCTTTTCTTATAAGCCTGCTGGTATAGGAAGGATTAACATAATTAAATAGATCAGATATTCTGCAAAGGAGAGAAAATATTTATAATTTTATTTCAAGATATTTTTTAAATGAAAAATTTCCCTGGTACACAATTAAGGTAAGTAACAGTTACAATCTGCATCTGTTTTTAATGATTCCACTTTTAGTTATAAATGGCAGCCTCTATGGGCCACTTCATTAATCCTGGGTCTTTGATACTTAGTTTTTCACACATGTACATTTTTAAAAACCCTTCCACTTAGTTCATTAGGGTCTTTTTAATGATTTCCTTTGAATTCCCTATGATCAGGAGGCTCACTTCCTTTCCATTTACTTATCTATAATGCCTATTTATTGATTCATTCAACAAATACTTACCAAGCACTTAAAATATGCCAGAGATTGTACAAGGTTCTAGAAAAATGAACTTAAAATGCCTAAGATGTCTATTGACAAATTTAACATTCTTAACATTTAAAGATGGGTAATCCAACCAGGAAATTTGGGTTTATTAAGCTATTTCATTATGATAATAAAACTATAAATAAAATGTGATATTTAATATTTATATAGTATCAAATTTGAAAATGCATTAGTTCTAATCCTGTAACATTAAGATATATTCATTTGATCAACTTTTTATTATTTCAGTAATTACAAGCATTGTTTAAGCCTCACCTATAAAAATACTTAAAGAACAAAATTTAAAGAAAAACACAATCTGTTCTTTTCAAAAATTATTAAGTCCAAATACAGAAGAATCTAGACTTCTGAAATTTCAAATTCAATTTTATTAAAGTGAAAGTACGAAATGGAGGGCCTTTAGTCCTTACAAATAGGAAAAATAAGTTGGTTTGGTTCAACAGAGAAAAAAAAAAAGCAAGATATATCTTCTACTGGCCAATATTTAACTCTACCTTTGAAAACAGAAAGTGAACCTCAAATTTGGCAATAATATTCCTGTCCTTTATCTCTGTGTAACATGGTTTGCCATCTGTTCAAGAGATGCTTTAAGAATATTTAACTTTCATCTTGTGTTGATTCTTTACTGCTTTTTTATTTTACATACCTGAGAAGAAACATGGATTCATTCAATTGACCCTCAAGAGTATTCTTTGGCCGCAACTCAGTTGGATTTTCTGTGCCAGGAAAATAAAGCATTATCCAAACAGGAATAAAAAATCATGAGCAGAAAATAAGGCAGACAGAAATTGAAAGAGAAAAATAACGATGAAAATAAGAACCCTCAGAAACAGCACTCTAAGGGCATGAACATACTCAAATGAAAGCTTACCTAGTCTGAAAGAGCGATTTTGTCGTTGACCACCCTTTGTCCCTTTTGCCTGTCCATTCTGGCGGTTCTTCAAAGGCTCTTTGGAGTCTTCTGGTCCAGAACACTCCATCATATTTCTGCTATTCAGTAAGAGAAAGTTAACATAATTAAATTTACTCTGGGGTTCTCCACAGTTTTCTTGTGCAGAACAAGAGTGTGGAAAAGGTAATGAAATTACACAAGGCATTTGGCAAAGTCAGAGTTAGAAAAGTAATATTTTTCATTTAATAGCTAAGATGAGAACTTACTATTTACAAAGTATTATACTATAAGAAGTCTATAGACTTCCTTTTCGAAAAATAAATGGTAGCAGGTAAATAGGGAAAGAAAATCTGAATTTGAAATACCACTAAACCAGCAATTAGTTTCCCTTTATTTCCCCCCTTCCAGTATTGCCTGGCCAAAGGCAGTCCTTAGCCCAGAAGTAGTATCAAGTACAGTGATAAAGCACCCCAAGAGAAGCCCACTATTTCTGTTCCAAGTAACAGGAAAGGAGGACCCTAAAGGTCAGAGAAGGCAGGGGCAATGTGCTGGTTTGAAAGGATGTATGTTCCCTAGAAAAGCCATGTTTTAATCTAAATCCCATTTCGTAAAGCCAGAATAATCCCTATTCAATACTGTATGTTTGAAACTATAATCAGATCATCTCTCTGGATGATTTGATTTAGTCAAGAGTGGTTGTTAAACTGGATTAGGTGACGACACGTCTCCACCCATTTGGGTGGGTCTTGATAAGTTTCTGGAGTCCTATAAAAGAGAGAACATTTTGGAGAATGGAAGCAATTCAGAGACAGCAGAGCAGAACGACATATCCACGAGAAGCAGAGTCCACCAGCCAGCAACCTTTGGAGATGAAGAAGGAAAATGCCTCCCCAGGAGGAGGCATGAAACAGGAGGCCAGGAGAAGAAGCTAGCAGATGACGCTGTGTTCACCATGTGCCTTTCCAGATGAGAGAGAAACTGACTGTTTGCCATGTGCCCTTCCACTTGAGAAAGAAACCCTGAACTTCTTCAGCCTTCTTGAACCAAGGAATCTTCCCCTAGATGCCTTAGATTGGACATTTCTATAGACTTGTTCTAATTGGGACATTTTCTCAGCCTTAGAACTGTAAATTCCCCTTTTTAAATTCCCCTTTTTAAAAGCCATTCTGTTTCTGGTATACTGCATTCCAGCAGCTAGCAAACTAGAAGAGGCAATCTCTCCTTTTTTTTCCTTTTTTCAATTTTTTCCTACCCAGCCTCCAGATAATCCTGCAGCAGCTGGGGAGAGACAGTAGCAGCTGATGGTAAGTGCCCAAAATTCCAAAAACTGTAATAACCAGGACAAAGTAGGATTTACCCTGGGAATGCAAGGCTGAGTCAACATCTGAAACCCAATTAATATAATCTACCATTTTAAGAGACTAAAGAAGAAAAACCACATAATTTTATCAATTATACAGAAAATGCATTTATTTGTGATAAAAGCTCTCAATAAACTAGGAATAGAAGGAAACTTTATTACACCAGAAAGGAGCAGCTACAGTAAACCCTCAGCTAACATCATACTTGATGAAAGGCTAAGATCAGAGTGAGGTAAAAATGTTCACTTTCACTATTACTGATTCAATATCCTACTGAAAGTCTTAGCCACTGCAATAAGGCAAGAAAAAAACAGACAGATTGGAACTTCTTCATACATTCTGGACACTTTCCCTCCAGTAACTTCATCAGGAAGGAGAAATGTGGCAAATCACACACTGGCTCTTAAAGTTTCCATCCAGAAATAAAACACATTACTACCAGTCACATTTCATTAGCTAAGGCAAGTCACACAGCCACACCTAACTTTAAAGGGAGAAATAAGATCCTAACATGTGGCTGGCAGGCAGAAACGCAGTTGTATTTGGTGAGCAAGACTAATGAATACCATATTTAATCACTGAGGAATAAACAACTAAATAAAAAATAAACAGAATCAAGGACACAAAAATGCTACGACTAAATTCTTGGTAACCCCTAACTGAATGTTTGATATTTTCCTATTATGAAAGCATGGAAATTTAGATCTGTTGCATTATTAATATAGAATGCATGTGAATGCTATAACTATGTCCCATGCACAAAGGTAAGTTTATATTACCTGAAGCTGGAATCTTCCACACTTGTTGAGTCCTGGTCTTTTATAATGAAAGCATCATTCCAAAACGAATGTTGTAGTACGCCTGTCCAAGTCAATCTTTATAAAGCAAGAAGGTTAAAGCTCTTATCTCAACAAGATTCTACCATGAACTATTCCTAGGATACGTCCCAATTAGACAAAATACAAGATTTCACCATTTATAATTATCCCACACAATATGCCTCTAAAATTGTTTTATATTTCACTTTTATTGTATATAATTAATCTCTCTGAAAAAACAAAATCCGAAAAAATAATTTAAAGGCCTTAAATGGTACAGAATAAAATGATTTGACAACTAAGTATTACAAGCCTCAGGCTTTACATTCCTCAGAAACTAAAAAAAAAAACATTTCTGGTTTTCAAGTCAGTCCATAAAGGGAGTCTGAACAATTTAAAAATTTAAAGGATATATATATATATATATATATATATATATATATATATATATATATATATATATATCAGGTATTATCAATCTATAATACAGTTGTCCTTTATGTACCAAGAGAGAATAGATTCATAGTCTATTACCCTGTCTGTTTGATTCGCTGCAGTTTTGAAACTTCATTCAGTAACAAACAAGAATACCAGTTTCCTAACTATATATACTCGCACCTCTGTTTAGGGTTCAAAATAATGTAACCTAGCTGGTTCACTCACATTAAAATGATATTAGGCTACATCTAAAACCCAGATTCACTTACAAAGCATTAATCAAGAATGATCCTAGTATGTATACTCATCAGATTGGGAAAATTATGCCTGACTGAAATGTAAAAGCAAAAAAAGCAAGAATTTTATGCTTGATTAATTATTCAAAATTTTTGTATGGAAACAAAAACTACTTTGATCGAAATTAATATTAAAATGATAAAGAGAAAAAAATTGCAACACATATAATATCCCTTTCATGAAAAGGGCTCTTACAATTCACTAAAGAAGAAAAAAATGGTGAATGAAGTGAATTTTTTTCATCCAGCAGATTGGCAAAAATTTAAAAGATCAACAAAACTATTGTTGCTAGAAGTATACATCAGCACCCAGAATGTAGCAAATGTATCAAACTTGTTAAGGCTTTTAGCCTCTGATCTACAATCCCACTTAGAAAAATTTAGGATAAATTTCTACAAACAAAAAAGTACACAAAAGGATATTTGCTGCAGTATTGTATATAAAATTCCAAATCAAGAAGCATTTTAAGTGTTTATCATTATTAGAGATTATTATATGTCCATTCTGCAGCCATTTAAAATGAATAAGCAGATATATATTTATTAATATGGGAAAAAATTCATAGTACATTTTTTACTTCCCCCACCCCATGCCTCAGGAGACATTTCTAATTTACTACAACACAGAGCACTCACAATGTGCCTATTATCCCTGTCACTGATAATTGATACGCACGTTATGTTAGGATTATCATACAAATAAATCACGTTAAAATATCATTTGGTTAACAGTTACTACACTAACTATCCTGAAAGTAACATTCCCAGTTTGATAGTCTAAAATAGTTTTAGCCTGATCACCACATGTAAAGAAATGCACTGCTTGAATTTGGGAGCTACAAGAAAATCTGTCAACCTAATAGGAAACTATTTAATAGTTTAAAAGAGAAACTGACTTTTAAAATTCTTCATGAAAAAAACATATATCTGAAAACAGAAAAAGAATACTACTCAATCTAAAGTCAAATTTCTTTTTGTCAAAAAAGAAGCAATTTGAATAGCCCACCTGTGTATCAAAAACTGCACTACTTTAGAAGTACATGAAATAAAAAAATTCATATTAAAATGACGTTCATACCTTTTCTGAGGATCTTTTTGAAGTAAGCCATCAAGTAAATTAATAAAATCTGGAGAAGCTTTCGGAAGAGCAGAATCTATAAACAAATTAATTCCCCAAAATAAAAATAAGTATATATATATATATATATATATACACAAGACAAATTTTAGTATCTTACATCAGCATTTAAAGTAATAATATTTCAACCACATAAATTGTTTGAAGAGAAACAGAATTTGCAAATAATAAGTATAGCCTCCATTTAATGGGGAAGGGGAAGGACATAAACACAAAAAACATTTTTCCTAGACCACAAAAAAACATGATTCTCAAAACATAAATCTTGACTAATCTCTAAACTTTCGCTTTCTTGTTCGCTGGTAGGGATCACTAGCCTGAAAAACTAATACCTACCCTTCAACTGTTAATTATGCCTCCTTCTCTAAGACATTCTTCATTTAACCAACTTAGCTTTATCAATATACTTTTAATCCCCCTTTTCTTCCATATTGAAGATTTAACAGGGAAATAAACTTCACAACATTATGATACTGTCCAATTTCATTAATTAATCTCCAAATATTTTTATTTTTAAATTGAACAAACATATTTCATGGCCAACTCATCCATCTATGGTTAAAAGAAGTGGCATGAAGACAATAGCTAATCCAAAACAATGGCCAAGCAATCAAATATACGGCTCAACCAGGTCCTGTGGCAGCAGTCTGATGGAGATTCCTGAGAAATAATTACATTTGGACAACCAATGATCTCTTAACCTGACCTTAACACCTTCATGTTAAGATTTCTCTTCCCTCAAGACACACCTTTAACTTATGAAGAAAAACAATAATCAATACAGGGATATTTAAAACAAAGAAATCAGAAGGCATCATTACAGGGAATAGAAATTATTGATTTCTAGAGAAACTAAGACAAAATTAATGAAACAAAGAAGACATATACCACTTCACACCCACCAGTGGCTATTATAAAATAAGAAAAAAAAAAGAGAGAAAATAAGTATTGATGAGATGGAACCCTTATACAGTTGGTAGGAATGCAAAATGATGCAGCCACTATTAAAAAACAGTTTGGCACCATATGGCCTGTCAACTCCACTCCTAGGTACATACCCAACAGAACTGAAAACAGGGACTCAAACAGGGACTTATATGCCAATGTTTGTAGCAGCTTTATTCATAAGAGCCAAAAGGTAGACACAGCCCAAGTGCCCATCAACTGATCAAAGGATAAACAAAATGTGGTATGTATATACAATGGAATATTATTCACCCAAAGAAAGGAATGAGGTCCTAACACATGCTATAATATGGCTGAGCCTGAAAATATTATGGTGAGTGAAATAAGCCAGATACCAACAGACAAATAATGTATGATTCCACTTACACAAAATTTCTAAAATGGGCAGTCATAGAGACAAAGTACATTAAAAGGGTCAGAGGATGGGGAAAATGGGGATATACTGTTTAATGGGTACAGAGTTTCTGGGTGAGATGAGGCAAACGTTTGGTAATGGATGGATTCATACCATGAATATAATTAATACCACTGAATTATATAGTTAAAAATGGTTAAATAGGAAATTTTGTATTATATATATGCTATTACATGAAAAGTTTCTTTAAAAAGGAAGTGCAGCTCTTTTGTTTTTAAGAGGGGGAAGAGTAAAATGAGGCAAAGTGTCAATGGCTGAGAGATTCCAAACAGAGTCGAGAGGTTATCCTGGAGGTTATTCGTACGCATTAAGTAGATATCACCTTGTTGTTCAAGTGGAGAGGCTGGAGGGAATTGCCTGAAAATGTAGTGCAGTGTTCCAGTAGCCATGTTTCTTGATGATGATTAAACAATGATACAGCTTTCACAATGAGACTCTGTGAATGTGAAAACCTTATGTCTGATGCTCCTTTTAGCTACTATATCAACAGAAGAGTAGAACATATGGGATAAAAATAAATAATAGGGGGAACAAATGTTAAAATAAATTCAGTTTGAAATAATGGTAAATAAAAGCGAGGGATAAGGGGTATGGGATGTATAGTTTTTTTTTTTCTATTATCATTTTATTTCTTTTTCTGTTGTCTTTTTATTTCTCTATTTCTTTTTCTAAATCGATGCAAATGTACTAAGAAATGATGACTATGCAACTATGTGATGATATTAAGAATTACTGATTGTATACGTAGAATGGAATGATATCTAAATGTTTTGTTTGTTAATTTTTTTTAATTAATAAAAAAAGTTAAAAAAAAAAGAAATACAGACTATTTTCAAATTACCATGACTTTTGTTTTTTTACCTATGATAATTCTTGAAATATGAAAATATCCTGGAATCCTATTTCATCCAGTTATTACTTCTGAAATTTCTTTTAAAAACAACATCAATTTTTGTAGAATCCTGTTTTCATTGACGTGTTCTAAGATTTACTTTTTTTGTGATGTACAGAGAAATGTCTTATGTTTATACCTTCTTTTGTTTTCTTTACATATATTCTTAATGGTAAGTTAAGTGTTGTATTAACCATAATTTGTATGATGAAAATTCCAACACTTTAAAATTTCTACAACTATACCTAGTTTAAAAGACTTTAAATCTTGCCTGGGTAGTATTCTGATTCATCAAGGAAAGGACTGAGAAATGTCTGACTCATCCCTAATCAAACTCTAGACAGAAATAACCACATAGGACAATAAGTACAAATAACTAATTAATACCTACAAAAAAAATGTTATATAAGGGTTTGAGTTCTTTAAATCTTTTAAACCAAACTTCTTGTATATAGGAACACAAAATAATTTGTTTTTAAATGAGGGAAACTATCAGTAGTATTTTGTTTTCATTTACATATCTCAAAAAAAAATGGCAAAGGAATGCCAACATTTCTACAAATGTCAGTTTGGGCTCATTTATAAAATATAGGTTATGAATCAAAATAGACTTTGAATAAAGTCTACGTATTTCATACTGATTTACTTTAAATCAGTATAAAACATAAATTAAGTGCATTTATCTTAAGAAATCTTACCTTTTGAAATAGGTGGCAAAGGATCTTGATATAAAATCTGTTCAATTAATTCTGAACAGCATTCTGAGAAGAATGGAGGTTTTCCTGAAATCACATGAAAACTTAAAACATTAAATGGCAATTAATCTTTTTCAATAATTCTAAAATAATCTCAACTACAGATATTTCAGGATTATGCAATTTATAGAAAAAATAGTAATGACTAATTTTTTAATATATAATGTGTACAAGACACACTTGTCTATATAGTTTTATATTTCTCTAATTTAAAATTTATCATCCTAACAAATAAACAAATTCACATAAGGGATCCACTACCATGATCTCAGGGTTGCATAGCCACCCAATACAAAATAGTCAGATACCTCTACAAGAATCTCTACTAATGATCACGGTTTAAGTTAAACACATTTCAACATTCCAGATGATTATCATGAAAAATAAATGTCAAAAAGTTCTCAGGAACCTACAGATATGCCCAGAAATCAGATAACTTAGTGAAAATCAGTATAGATAAAAATTTAGTCAAAACAGCTTTTTTACATCTTTCAAGTAAAATATCTACAAACTACAGACCTGATTTCTTTTTCTAAGTCCAGCCCTTACTTTAAACTGAAGCAGAAAGTAGTCACCTGTAAACATTTCATAAAGCAGACAGCCCAAAGACCAGAGTTCACTGGTGATGGAGAAGTCAGTTCCTCTCACAATTTCTGGTGCTGTATATACAAGAGATCCTAAAAACAAAGTATAAAGAACAACTTCGTTAGGCACAAATCCACCTGGGAGAGGACTGGTGTTATAAAAAACGACAGGAGCAAAGCATACATGCGAATAAAACTTCATGCATATTTCACATATTTAAACATTTTCTCAAATGGTAGCACTGTAACCCATACCAAACTCCAAAATCTGTTCTACAACTAATTGTTGCAATGTGCTTTGAAATCTAGTGGGTTTTTTTTGTATATATTTCATTTTTCACACACAAAAATATATATATATATACACACATATATATGTATATATATTTTTTCTAGCCTCCAGAATTTTGGAGCAGCTAGAAGGAAAAATCTGAAATAATGGAATGAATGGTAACCCATAATAAACTCTGAAATATGTTCTGTATCTACTTATTGAAGTGTACTTTGAAAATCATTGCTTTTTTTTTCTTTTCTTCGTGTATATGCCATATTTAACAAAAAATGTTTAAAAAACATTTTCTCATTTAGGGTTATATTTCGCAAAGGATAGGTATCAATATAATAATAATAATAATCTTTTTTTCATTAACAACTTAAATGGTCAAAAGGAAAAAACCTTCAATTGTATTATTTCAATTCCAATAAGTTAGGTTATGCTGCAGTAACAAATAATACCCAAATGTCACTGGCTTAACAACAAAGATTTATTCCTAGGGCAGTGCAACGGTGGCTCAGAGGCAGAATTCTCTCCTGCCATGCCAGAGACCTGGGTTCTATTTCCGGAGCCTGCCCATACCCCCCCCCAAAAAAAAAAGATTTATTAATTCCTCAAACTTTATGTCTCTCACAGGTCAGCCAATGGGCTCCATTCTTAATAGTCCCCCAAAGACGCAGGTTAACAGAGGCTCCATCTCAACATGCGCTTCCTCAATCATCAAGGCAGAGGGAAAGAATGTGGCAAATTGCACACCAGCTCTTAAAATTTCCACTTCAAAGTGACCGACATCATCTCTGCTCAACTTCATTGGCTTCACCCAGGGGAAAGACACAAGTCTACCATGTATCCAGAGGAAAAAAAGGAAATATTTAGTGAGCTGTACTACTGCGTACCACAACTTTTTGTAAAGTTGAGTGTAACACAGAAATACCATATTTTAGAATGAGAAATTTCCCTTACCTACCAATAAAAGCAAGTGAAACTCAGAGGGGTACCATAACTTCCTCTAAATCACACAGCTAAGCAGTTACAGTGCACCCACCAACCCCAAGGTCTTTATCTCCCAGGCACATACTCTCCACTCTACCTAAAAACCACCCTCCTCCCAATGACAATGTTCTCTCCATGAAGCAAGTAATCACTAATCACTGGGAAAACAAAATTCCATTGTGGTAAACTTCCCAGAAAATTGTATGTCCAGGGATCATCACAACCAGATGAGCAGCCTCACATGTCCTGACGCATGGTTTAAAGTTCTTCTATGTACCTTTTCTGCTTTGCTATCACATTTCATACATATGTGCACTCATTCAAACAACACTTACGTTGGGCCTATTTGCCAGCATGTTGACAGATGCTGAGGAAACAGATAAAAAAGACCCACAGGATGTCCAGGGACCTTGCCCCACACTTTTGGGTACTTTATTAATATTTGTTGAATATGGAAATCTGAATTTCTGCCTGTATTCCCCCACTACAAATGTAAGTTCCAAGAGGTCAGGGTCTTTTGTCTATTTGTTCACATCCAAATTCTCTGTACCTAGGATAACACCAAAATTTTTGTTGAATAAATGTTGAATTAACAAACAAATGCAGTAATGAAGAAGCACATAAAGTCCCTACAGTCACAATCTAATAAGTACAGACAAATACAAAGGAACTATATTACTACTGAAACTCATTTCATAAAATAGTCCAGATTTCCAACTTCCCTCAATCAGTCAACACTAAACCAGAACCTAATCCAATCTGACATGACCCTCATCACGTTCTCTTGTCTTAAACTGGGCCACTTCACTCATTTATATGACTTACTTGTCCCAGTAGTTTGGGACCCCTGATCCAGCCCAACCCACTAGCTTTACACAACAGGAAAGTAAGATCCCTTGAAGTTAGGTGACATTAGTCTCCAGGTTACACAATTACAAACAAAACCAGGACTAGAATCCAACTCTCCTTACTAGACACTTATCGCTCTTTGCAATATTGCCTTTAAGTAGCGCAACCTAAGTTTTTATTGCTCTCTCTCAGTTCATCAGTAGCTCACGCAAGTGTCAACGTAACAGATTCAATATGGCGATACACCACTACTATAGACCAATCGTCAACCCCACCAAAATTACCAGCCACTAGCACAGGTCAAAAGACAGAGGGTTCAACTACATCCTGTGCCTTGCTCATCGCAATTCTCAAAATGTCATGTGATCCTCTTTGGTTTTACTTCTACCTACTTGGGTGTGAGTGAGCTGTCTGTGATGTGGAAAGTTTCTGCCTAGCTGGTTACAAAGATGTCCTCAAGGGGTCAGAGAGGCTCACCTGCCCCATTATAGGGGCTGTTCATTTTTAGGTTAAGGCTCAGAAACAACTGAGCACTAAAGCCAGAACCTCCAACCTATTTCTCTCTCGCCCCTTATTGGAGGGGATTATTTCAAGTAAGCATTCCTGAAATACACCACCTTCCTTTTTTCTCTCTAAATAATAATGAGTTAGATTCTACTAATATTCTACAATAGTCATTTTCATAAAATGCTGCTCAGGAACATATTGGGGGACTCCAAAAGCCTTCTTCTTGGGCATGAAATTTTACCACACACAAGGCTGGCCTCAAAGTTAAATTTCCTTTGGTCATATTTATGATGCCTACAGTTAACCTTCTGCTCTCATCCTTTACCTTCAGCCGTCTCATCCCTATGCCACATGATTACCAAACCCAAGGATGAACACCCTCTCTTGTGCCTTTTCCTTCAACTGCCACCCAATTTAACCGATGGCATAGCCAGTTATCACAGAGCTTCAATGGCCCAAAACTAAAAGTATCTGCATAGGGAACACATGGTGAAAAGCCCTTTGTCTACCACCTCCCCCAAAAGACTTGATAGATGTGCTACTTCAGACCATCCCCTCAAGTACAGGAACTCCAACACTCTAGGCCCTATTCCACTGTCAAAACACCCTGGTAATGCATGTGCCATCTCATTCAGCTGTTGTAAAAATGCTCCACACAGGTTGTGAAAACCTTGTGTCTGATGTTCCTTTTATCTACCTTGTCAACAGATGAGTAGAACATATGGAATAAAAATAAATAATAGGGGGAACAAATATTAAAATAAATTTAGTTTGAAATGCTAGTGATCAATGAAGGTGACGGGTAAGGGGTATGGTATGTATAATCTTTTTTTTTTGTTTTCATTTTATTTCTTTTTCTGTTGTCTTTTTATTTTTTTCTGAATTGATACAAATGTTCTAAGAAATTATGAATATAAGTGATGATATTGTGAATTACTGATTATATATGTAGAACAGAATGATCACATATTAATGTTTTAGTTCGTTTGTTAAATCTTTTTAATTAATAAACTAATTAAAAAAAAAAAACACCCTGGCAAGAATGTAGCCCTAGAACTGTCTCTCAATCGCAGAATATCAGCTGTTCAACAATGGTGAGCACATATTTATGGAGCCATCAGTGTGTGCCAGGCACCATTCTAAGTGCTAAAGATAAGCAGGAAGTGAGACAAAAACCTCACCTGGATGCTCTAATGAGCTAAATACAGAATGCAGGATTTGTTAGAGGTTCCCCATGCTCCACACAGAAAACTCTAAGCCATAGAAAACGCCATCCCTATATTCAGTCTTTTCTCAGGCATTATTTTCAATGAATTATTTGAATCACAAAAAAAAGAGAAAAAAAAAGATCAACATTACCTCCAAAACATATGACGTGCATAACCCATACCTAGAACAATTACTTCTAAACTCTACAAGTCCACATACCTTTGACTCGACTTTTCATGCTTTTCTTCAGAACATTTTCCCCACTATCACCTCCTCCTTCTTCTGCCACCAAAGCAAAGAACTCTTCCAAATTTTCACCTTCTACTTTTGCCAAGGAAAAATTGCTAAACTTTAATGTGCCAGGTCCTTCCAAGAGTATCTATGAAATTAAAGGGTAAATGAGTGCAGAAACAAATGTTAATTCAATTTGCATTTCCATCAGTACTTCTTATAACAGTATTAAAGAAGGTTTAGCATTGGCTTTATTCCTTTGTCACAAGTCAGAAAATTAAATGCTTGCAATCTTTTTTAAACAAAGCTAGAGAAAAATAAATCCAACCTCTTAATAATAATGGAATCAAAAACAAAATCAAGTTCTCCATTTCAGATGCATATAATGAACACATTCATATAACCACAGAGAAAAACCTCAGTTTTTGGGAAAGGCAGAGAACAATTTATGTGAAACAACCTATACTTGCCGACCCTCAGTGACAGCTAACAGTGTTTGCAAACCCACCTCCCCAAGGCATTGTTTAATCAAGAGAGAAAGTATAACGTAGGCTTATAACAAGATCTGAATATGAACCCCAGTTCCACCACTTACTAGCTGTCTGACCCTAGAGAATTTACTTAACCTTTCAAAACCTCAGTCTCTTCACCTATAAAAAGTGAAAAATAATACTTAACTCTTCAGACTGTTGTAAGGATTGAAACGATGCATTTAGGGGGTTTATGACAGTGACTGGCACATGCTATGGGCTCAATTCTGCTAATGTAATTTATGACTAAACACTATCTAATTATCGTTAAAATCATGCCAGGAAACACATTGTTCTATTACTTCTATCTTCATCCAGAGCCATCAAAAATATTTCTGGACAGTTGCAATGGGTCAAGTGACTTTTTCATTTTTTAAAAGCAGTTTAAAATTTACGCTTAACTTCTAGTCACGAATGCTTAATTAGGACGTCTGTTGGTCTACAACAGTGGCTTTTAAACTTTTTTGAATACCAGAACCCCCTGGAGGACTTGTTAAAACACAAATTACTATTCCCTACCTCCACAGTTTTTGATTCAAGAGGTCTGGGTGAGGCCTAAGAGCCTGCATTATAAAGAGTCCCAGGTAACTGTGAAGCTACTGGCTGAGAAACACACTTTGAGCACCACTGGCAAGGGGCAGCAAACCCTTTTTTTTAAGAGTCAAATATAGCAAAAATTTCAATTGTTGTGCAGGTTTATGTGGTCTTTGTCTCCACAACTCAAAATTTTTGTTGTGCAACAAAGCCAGTGACAATACATAAACAAATGGTTATGGCTATGTTCCAATAAAACTTTATTTCAGAAACTGGCATCCTGCCCCACCTGTCGACCTGTTCTAAAGGCTACATTACAAATTAACCTGAATTTCTTACATTATAAACAGCTGGTTTTAGAGCTCCTTAACAACTCTAATTCAAGGTTCAATAAACTATAGCCCCTGGGCCAAATCTAAGCCACTGCATGTTTATGTATAGCTAGAAGCTAAGAATGGCTTATAAATTTCTAAATGGTTCCAAAAAATCAAAAGAATATTTCTCAATACATGAAAAGTATATGAAATTCAAAATTTCAGAGTCCATAAGTAATATGTTGCTGTCAGCACTCCAATGACAGAGTTGAACAGTTGCAATGGAAGCCCAGAAAGACTCAAATATTTACTATTTAGCCCTTGAGAGAAAAAGTTGGCCAACTCCTTGGAAAAAAAACCAGAAAAATAAAGAATGACAACTAGATAGCATCCTGCTTATAAAAGTCTAAATCTAGAATAAAGATACTTTAAAACTACAAAGTTCATCCATAATTTTTTTAGTAAAACCAAATAGGAATTGCTATGATTTCATGAACTATCAAATTGAAGCATACTTTAAGTATATGAATATTTCAAACAAGAACTTTCATTCATTCTGTAGAGTTTTATGATGTTTTTTAGGTTTAATGATCTCATGCAGATGGCCCATAAATATAAAATTAAACAGATACATTCTATTTTTTATTTTATTGTTTAACAAAGGAAAAGAATTTAAAAACTCAGACCAGTAATATGTACAACTTGTAAGAGTAGGTACTTATAAAAATAACAGACGCCACTGATAGAGAGCATACTATCCACCAGAAAGTTCCTAGAAGCTGACCATAAATATAATATTTAATTCTCACAGCTACCCTGAAAATTCACAGGCAAGCATACCAAGGTATAGAGAGGTAGGATGACTTATCTAGGGCCACATAGCTTCTAAGTGGAGAGCTGACTGTGACTCAGAAACTAAGCCAGTTTCATGACTCTGCTACACTGAAGAACATTCAGTTAGGCTTAAATAATTTTACCAAAAATAGAAATTATTTGAATCATAATATGAGAAATCATACCAAAACTTGCCATTATCAAACAAATATAATAGTTCATAGTTTATTGTGTACTATGCCTTAAAAACTAAGAAAGACTTATTTAATATGCCTCAGACTTATTCATGATATATTTTAGCAGCAATAATAAGTAAGGCACTCTGAAAGGACAGGAAATTTTTCACTTTCTAAAAGCTACTTAAATATATTTAATCTAAAAAATTTTCATTTAAATTTGAAGATATTCTACACAAAATTTTACCTAAATAAAAACTCCTTTCAGAAAGCACTATGAATTGAGACACAAGGAGTTAGAATATCAAAATTCTCATTATATACCTTTCCAGGAGAAATGTCACAGAAGAGAATTCCAAGTTTATGAAGATGATGTAATCCACTAATCAGATCAATCCCAAATTCTCTCACAACATCTTCTGGGAGGTTTTCGTCTTGTGCAATAACCATATCTAAGGAACCACCTGCAACATAAGTTGATTAAAATAAACCATTTTACCCCACCAATATTACCGCATGTCTCTAGGAAGTTCCATGCTGGGAGATTCTGAGCACTAAAAAAATGACCAGGACAGAGAACTCTGACTGTCAGGCAGGAGGGACCCACATGTGAATGAACACAGTGGTCTAAGCACTGTCACACAAGTTCATGTCCACATCCCAGAGCCAGCTCTACATCCCGGAGAGCACTGCTTTGTCCAGCAGATTGTACATAAACGAACAGAGGGGATAAAAGGACAATCAGTGACTAGAATTACTCCAGATGCCTCAGGAAATGAAAAGCTGCAAAAATTAGTGTTAAGACTACCCCAAAACTACGCACTAACATTCTGCAAAGTATAGTCACATTTATTCACATGCAAAGTTAAAACACATCTGTAAAGCATTCCATAGCAAAAAAGATGTCTTTCCATAACAATAAGAAAATCACAACCCTTTGTGTACAACACTGAAGAGCTAAAAGGCTTAAGGCAACACATTGTGAATTCCATTTCTCTATCTTTCTAATGTCCAGTCACATCTCTAAGTGCCAGGAAAAAAAAACTTTATAGAGGGCCAAGATTACAACAGGAGCCAAATTCAGAGAAAGTGAAGTCTCATTGGCATCTGAAAGTGCAATGGGAATTACCGTGAGGAAGGTAAGAGGTATTTTGGGTTTGGTTCATTTTTGTTTGGTAGGTAAGGAACCAATCCAATCATAGACATAATTTAGAGTTAGGATATTATACCTGGTCAGAACAACAGCTGAAGCAACAAAGTCAGAGGGGCAATGTCCCCTGATCACCTCACCAACATTGTCCATAGAAATAATCTAAGTCCCCTCTGTTAGGCACAGAGTCATTAAGGATTCCACACAGGTAAGGGAACAAAGCTTAACAGATTTATTGAGGGGAGAAAGTAGGGAGAAAACAGGCAGGCAGGAGCTAGCAAAACCTGCCAGCTAAAAGAAAGGAAATGTCTCCAGCTCTCTTTGTGAGAGCTTGTGGCTTTGAAGGAAAAACCGTGCCTGGAGGGGAGAGTTATCAAACAGAGACAGGTCTTGTCCGCATGGCTATTTATCATCTTTTGATGAGTGTGGTGCCTTCTGATGGGTAGGGCACTGGCATGCAAAAGAAGCTGAGGGGTTCTTGGTTAAAAGTCCCTTTTATATGTGAAACTCTTTTTCTGAGACCTGATACCCTCATACTGATTCAGAAAAATAAAATGCAAACTAAAGTTTCTAATCCAAATAGCCTCTCTTATGATTAAGTTGTATAAATTCTAAGCGTCAATACAATAGGTAATATTCATATAGCAAGATGTATGTGATCCTTCATTACTCCTAAATGTGTGAACCAAATACTAAAGGTATTACATTTGTTAACTGTGAGATTCTTAAGACACTGAAACTAAAAGCACAGAGAATAGATTTAGCTATGTATCTATCTCTCTTTCTCCCTATAGGTAGAAACTTATAAGAAAAAGAGCTATAACATATTCTCTCTATCCACTGCTGTGTGATAGTATTTGTTGGTTCATCTTTATACATTTCCACACTGCTTAAGTTTTTGTAAAGAGTGAGTATTCTTTTCATAAAAACTAAAATATTATCACTTTATAAGTTAGTTTAATAATTAATGGCTAGTTGACCTAAGATACTTGTTTTTATTCACTATGAAAACTTTGGTATCAATACTATGTATATTTGCAATCAATAGAAGATAAAATGAAAATAGTAAAACTTAAACCATATGTTATTGCCAAAACCACATAAGGTGACTACATTCATAGCATTAGCTCTACATACTTACCTGTGCAGAGTTCCACTACTAGCCAGAGATGATTACTGGTTTCATACCATTCATGAAAAGTGACAATATTCTTGTGTTTAATTTCATGGGTGAGACGTACCTATAAAAACACATAGTGTTTATGGTGGTTTGGAACTATGTACATAGAGAAATATGCTCAAACTTAATTCATTTCTATGGGTGTAAATATATTGTATTCAGGATCTTCTCATATGGTTACTTCAATTAAGGTATGGCCCAACACCATCAGGATGAGTCTTAATCATATTATTGGAGTCCTTTATAAGCAGAATGAAACTCAGACAAATAGAAAAGCCATGGGAAGCAAGAAGCTGAAAGTCAATGGAACCTGGAAAAGAAGGAAGAAGCTAGGAGAAGCCGCCATGTGCACTGCCATGTGACAGAGTCCAGGAAGAGGGACCATGACAGCCAGCATCAGGATGCCAGTCTTTAGTGAGAAAGCTCTATCTTGATGATGCCTTGATTTGTACCTTTCCCTGCACTATAACGATGAGCTATTAAATTCCCCTTGCTTAAGCCAACCTATTGCACTGGTATTTGTTTGAACAGCCAAGGAAACTAAAACAGTATTCAGTCTAAAATACAAAGTTCTTAAAGCCTTTAAACTACTGAAAAACACCTAAATGTACTATTGGGAAATGGGTAAGAAAGGGTGAAATTCATCTGGTATGATTCTATAAAGATATTAAAAATGATGGTTATGAAGCCAGGTCTTATAGAAAATACTAATAATATGTGGCCCTAAAAATGATTTTTTTTAAGTTATATGTAAATATAGTATTGCCAAAGAATGATTCATAGGAAAATAAACAGAATGAATACACCAAAATAGTTGCTGTTTTTGGTGGAACTAAAACACCAAAATTGTACTGGTATGTTTTTCATTGATTCTACTTTTCTCTCATTTTCTATTTTCTACGCTAATTATACACTACTTTCACAATCTGGAAAAAAAATTTAAAGGAGAAATAATTTTTTAAAAATCTTTACCAAATAAAAATAACCTAAACGGTCAATACTACAATAAAAGTTAAATAAGTTATTGCATATCAAGTGACAAAATATTAAGCAAGCATTAAAACATTTAATTTTATAACATGGAAAAATGATAGGGGCAGAGACTGCTAAGTCTTGGGCCTGGAGACTTTGTTCTTCATTCTGTCCGCAAACATGTTACGCCAGATCCTCGGTCAGGCCAAGGAACACCCATCTTTGATCTGCCTCTCTGTATGTATTGAAGCTGGAGGTACTGGAGCAGCACTGCTTGTCTTACATCTGGCAATGTCCAAACTAGATGTCAGTTGGGACAGAAAGAATAATCCAAAACCCTGAAACAAAATGGCTCCTAATGAGCAGTACAAGTTCTACTCAGTGAACGTGGATTTCAGCAAACTGAAGAAAGAAGGCCCAGACTTCTAAATGAAATATTTCCCTTTAAAGCTGCTTAACATGAAGTTCTTCCAGAAGCCATCCACACAATTTCCACTTAACCCAGGAATATTTCCCCTCTAAATACATGAAATCATGTTGGGCCTTACTCTGATGAATAAATATTTGAAACTAGATTAAAATGATAGGATTATAATATTTAGCAAAAAGGTTGAAACAAAATTACACACATACCATACTTATAACATAAACAACAAAAAACACCTCATAGAAAAGTAGAAAAGAAGGAAATAAACCAAAACATGAACAGCGATTGTCTCCAGGTGATAGAACAGTGGTGGTGCTGCTTTATTTCTTCTGCTTTTCTATACTGTCCAATTTCTATATTGTCTATTTCTACATGTATATTTTCAAAATATTTAAAAGAAGTCGCAGAAGAAATCTACAATCTTTTTAAAAATATTTTAGTGAAGCCCAGTATCATCAACTCATTCATATTATTAAAAGAGAAATCTCTACAACAAAAACAGCTGGTCTTAAAATATACATTTGTATTAGATCATAAGAATGCTAATGCACCAAAAATAAAAAAGAATTCAAAACCCAACAATAAAGACGCAAAAATCTGTCAGTTAAAAAAATATATATTAAATTGCTTCAGATGGTTTTGATTTCTGACTTTTAAACCTTATTTGAAGGCGGGCCTTGGTAGCTCAGCAGGCAAAGTTCTCACCTGCCATGCCAGAGATCCGGGCTCAATTCCCGGTGCCTGCCCATACAAAAAAAAAAAAAAAAAAAGAACTCATGAGAAATGGAAATTAAAGCACAAAAATGTGTGCATTAGCAAACCATCTAGACCCATAATTGCTGACAATTTCCAAAGAGCTTTGGATCCTTGTTTTCTGGCTCTCTTAAATGTACACACGCTCAGGCGCATGTACACATACACAAATTCTCCTGTAACTCAAAACAAGCTAATGGGCCCACGATTTGTAGAAAATACAGCGCTTCCTATTTTAAAAATGGAATATTTTTAAAGAGAAAATGCGTCTACATAATTCAGAAGACAGATGAGGAAAAATCCAAAAATCAGAGTAATCAAAAGACTACTTGAGAAGCACCTTGCAAGAAATTTCAAAACTAGAAGTTGGGGAAGAGCTCTTCATGAGCTAGGACATTTGCATGGGAAGGAAGAGGTCCTGGTGAATGAGTCAAGGATATTTTAACACATCCTCCCAGGTCTCCCCATCGTTTATGTGCTCCAAGGACCAACCCGTCCAAAAGCCAGGCTGTCTCACCTCGCCCAGCCTCACCCACCATGCTCCCCCCAACCACCCACCATGCAGCGTCCACCACGGAAGCCACGCACCATATGGGGCTACTGAGCACCCAGAATGGGATAGTCTGAACTGAGATGTGCTCTAAGTATAAAATACACACTAGATTATGAAGACTTAATACAAGGGAAAAAAAGAAATATAAAATATCCAGATAATTTTTATATCCATTACATGAAATAATAACACAAAAACACTGGATCAAAATAAACATATTATTAAAATTAATTTCACCCTTTTCCTTTTTCAAAGTGGTCACTAGAAAATTTTAAATTAGATTTGTGGCCTGCATTATATTTTGATTGAACAACAATGCTTAGACCTTTCCTAATAACTGAATTACTTCCAAAATTTCTTTCATACATCCTATTCTGTAACCATCACCACCTTCCTTTCCAGCTTTCTCTATCTATACCTTAATTCTTGTTACATCCAACTCTTCACTCATTCTCCACGTACCTCAGCTGCTGAACGAGACACAAACCATGCTGACTGATACACTGTAAATGTATGAAGGCAAATCTCAAATGACTTCAGCTAATATGTCCCCTTAAGTAATAACTCTTCCTTCCTCTAATATTGCCTTCCCTTCTTCCCACCTCCTTAGACCTTGCTTATTTCAGAGAAAACAGAATCACTCAGAAAAGAATTTCCTCTTGCTCCAGACACTGAATCTACCAATTTATCTGCATCTTGTCCCATACACCTGCCTTTCCTCAACTGTGCCATGCTTCTTTCAAAAACCAATGCCTGCCACAGTAAGATACCACTTCATACCCTCCAGAATGGCTATTTTAAAAAAGGAAATAACTAGTATTGGCAAGGATGTGGAAAAATCAGAACACTCATGCACTGCTAGTGGGAATGTAAAATAGTGCAGATGCTGTGGAAAACAGTCCTGACAGTTCCTCAAAAAGATAAATATAAAATTACCATTTTATCTTGTAGTGGCCTATGAACTCCAGTCCTAGGTATATACCCCAAAGAACTGATAACAAGGACTCAACCAGATACTTTTATGCCAATGTTCATGATAGCATTATTTACAATAGCCAAAAGATAGACACAACCCAACTGTTCATCAACAGATGAAGAGACAAACAAATATACTATATTCATACAATAGAATACTATTCAACCATAAAAAGGAATGGAATTCTGATACATGTTACAAATGAATGAACCTTGAAAACATTATACCAGACCCAAATGGACAAATACTGTATGTTTCCACTTATATGGCATATTTAAAATAGGTAAATTCAAAGCAACAGAAAGTAGATTAGAGATTACCATCAAGTTATTTGTCAGTGAGTACAGAGTTTCTGTTAGGATTGATAAAAAATTCTGGTAATGAATGGTAGTGATGGTAGCACAACACAGTACCTGTAATTAATGCCATTGAACTATACACTCAAAAATTAATAAATTTCCAAATTTTGCTTTAAATATATATATACGACTGACCACAAGAAATAAAAAAGATACAACAGCCACCCTCAAAAATAAAAAGCCAACACCTCCTCTTCTACACAACATTCTATCCACCCTCAAATTTCACTACTAATCTCTCCTCTCTCCTCCACATTGTCCATTTTTCCTTTCTCTTAGATCATTTTCATCAGCACACAAACATGCTGTGTATTATCTCTGTGAAGTGGCTACACAAGTTCCCTCCCTCACACCCATCTTGCATATGTCCTTAACAACAGAATCACTACATTGTCAGGAACAGCCATGTGCCTAGCCAGAAAACATTTCCTTGCCTCCTGTGCAGACAGGAATCATCAACAAGATATTAATTGGGTCACTGGCTAAAGTTTCCTTTGGAAAAAAAAAAACTTTAAAAGGAATTTATTCAAGACACCAAGTTCCCCTTGTCCCCTATTCCTCATTTACCCTTCCTCCTTGGAAAACCAGCATATGGCTAAAGCTGTAACCATGAAATGGCCTTGAGTGCACAAGCCAAGCACATAAGGGTAGCTGACACAAACAAGGGAGAATGGATGACATAGTGGAAACAGCTCTACATGAGAGAAAATAAACCACCTACTTTAAGCCATGTAATTTCAGGTTTCTTATGGGGAATCAGATGTAAATCCTGATAATTTTTCATCTCCTAACCTCATACCCCCATCCAGCTATCATACTATTTCTCTGTTCTCTGATAAAGCGAAACTCCTCAAGAGTGGCTTCAACCCTTTCCTCCCATTCCATCTTAAACCCATCCCCATCAGACTTTCATCCCTATCACTTCACTGAAACCACTCTCTTCAAGATCATCACTGATCTCCCTCCACTGCCAAATCCTCAGTCTTCAGGTAACAGCACCATTCAAACAGCTGCCTTCTCCCTTCTCACTGCATAATTTCTCCTCCCGACTTCTATACCACATGCTTTGGTCAATATTTCTAGTTGCAAAAAAACCTCTGACATAAAAGGACTTCTAAAGGATACCAATAACTCACAGAATTATTGCTAAGGTTGAGGAAACAGACTCTAGGCCAGCCTTGACCTGTGCTGGCAAATGGACCCCCTGGGTTCTATCTCCGTCATTACTTAATCAGCTTAGAATTAGTCTACATAAAGTGTGTCTAATTAATGGGACTTGAATCACATCTAGAGCTCTATCTACAAAGGAGTCTGGGAAATGCAGTTTTTAGCTTCCCAGCACCTGCAGACAAGGAAGCATGCCAGCATGGCCTCAGAATGGGTGTTAAGCCAGTTCAGGAAGCTACACCATTCCCTGGCTAATCTTTCTCTGCAGGCTCCTTTTCATTCTCCTTTGCTGGGTCATTCTCTACATGATGCAACAAAGGGTTCCTCATTCATCTTCTCTATATGCTGATGACTCTCAAGGTTAAATATCCAGCCCAAAAATTCCCCCTAAGTTTCAGACTCAAACATCCAAATGTCTTCTTTATATATCAAGTTGGATATCCCAAAGGAACCTCAAAATTTAAATGCCCCAATCCATCCTTCCCCCTAGGCTATCCCCTCAGGTATCACTACCCATCCAGGCACATAGGCCAAAAACCCAGAAATAATCCTTGACTTCTCTCACATCTCATATCTAACCCATCAGCAAAAATAACAGCTCTACTTTATAAACATATCTAGACTCTCCACTCAAAAAGCACAAACTAAGGAAAAGTAAACTGTGGTAGCAGACATCAGAAGGCGATTACCCTTGGTGGTGGAGAAGGGAAGGGGACAGAAATTGGAGGGGGCATTAAGGGACTTCTGGGAAACCGCTCCTGTTATTTTCTAATTGGCTGCTAGTTACATAGGCATGTTAGGTTTATGGCTATTTGAGCATACAAGTATGATCTGTAGGTATATTTTCTCTATATATATTTTATTTCAATAAGACTTACTCAAAATGGATTATTCTTTAGCAATAAAGGAACAAGGTACAATGCATGGATGAATTTCAGAAATAATCTTAAGCAAAAGAAATGTGACACAAAAGAGTAAACATTGCATAATACCATTTATTTGAGGTTCAAGAACAAGAAAAACTATCGTGATAGAAATAAGATCACTAGTTACTTCTAGGGGGTGTTACAGAAAAAGATACCTGGAAAGGAACATAAGGTAATTTCTGGAGGGATGGAAACGTTCTATATCTTGATTTGAATGTTGGTTACATGAGTGTATACATTCGTTAAAAATCAAACTATACACTCAAGATCTGTGCATTTTGTTGTATACAATAACACCTAGATAAAACTTACTGAATAAAACATAATAAAGAAAATTTAAAAGGTAACCCAAAATATGACCTATCATCTCCACTATAACTATTCTAGTCCAAGTTGCCACTTACTATTCTACCTTCTAATTCTTTGATTTCTACTCTTGATACACTCACAATCTATTCTCTACACAGTGGACAGCCTGTCACTGCCCTCTTGAAAAGCCTGTAATGTATTTCCATCTGCCTATATAACCTTGATGGCTTCAGTTCCTGGCTCCCTCACCCCTCACCCACTATGGCCCAGTCACTCTGTTCCTCCAAGATGCCAAGCTTACTTCAGCCTCAGGGCCTCTGCACGTGCTATTCCCTCTACCTAGAATGTACCCTCACATATTCCCTCACCTCATTCAGGTCTCTGCCCACAAATTCAACTTTTCAGAGAACTCCTCTAACCACCTTACAACAGCCCCTGTTATTCTCTCTCCCCATCTTCTGACTTATTTTTCCTTGCTCCAATTAAAATTAATAATCTATTTGTTTATGGAGGCCTCACCTACTAAAATGGAAACTTCCCAAGGCTGGGATTTAGTCTTTTTCAGTGCTGGAGTCCCAGATTCTAGAATAGTTCTAAGCATCGAGCAGGAGCTCAATAAACACGTTAAGTGAATGAAGGAGCGTGGAAAATGAGTGAAACCAGTGTTTATCCTCAGTGAATTCAGTGGTAGAGCCAGACATGGGAACAGAAACACAATAGAGCAAGAGCTATTACAAAAGTATGTACAAGGAAGGTTTATGTTCAAAGTATGCAACTGGTCAGCCACATGTCTAGACACTGGCTGCAAGTATATGTTACACCTGGAGTTAACCTTCCAGTTGCTGGAAGATTAGGACGTGAGATCAGGGATCCTAGAGAACAGCCAAGCAGGGTGCTCAGCAGCTGGAAGTACCAGCCACTTATCAGCCAGTACAGAATTGTTTCAGAATTTCAATGATAACTCTGTATCCACATACTTTGGAAACACCAGGGAGGGCTCTGTGAGGAGCTAAGGGAGACCTGACAAAAAAGGGGAAATTAGAGGTGATCCTTGAAGGACTCAAGCAAATAAGGGTACTGGTAAAGATTTACATGGGATGGAAAAGTGGCATGTCACAGAAATTTGCATGGGTTAGCGTATGAAATCTTCCACACTAAAAATGAATAGAGGCCTAATGCAGCTGAACAGCTTGACAAAGCTCAACTCCGCTAGATAAGCCACAGTGCAAGGATTCTATTCAGGTATGCCTATGACCCCCTCCTAATCCTTGCACAAGATTGTGCACATTCATCTGTCCCCCTGGAAACCGCACATTTCTCAAAAGTACTTGTCATATTCAGAAAAGCATCAGCAGGCTAACTCAGTGTTATCTTTTACTAGGATTTTGACATACACTCTCACACTTAACCTTTGTGGTATGACTTACAAGTTGCTTTCTTGTGGTGAGATGGTTTCCCCATTTTGTTCAAAGGGTAGGTGATTTATTCAGGGTTAAATTTTATAGAGAAGGGTGGCAAATGTTCCAGATCTCCAGGCTGGCCTCAAATATAGGAAGGGAAATTAATTAACTTCATGATAGATCTGAAAAGTAGCATGAGGACTCCAAAATTTCTCCTCCAGTGGCCCTGCCACCGTCTCTGAAAATTTCCTGTTGTTCACATCCCTGAATTAAGCCATTTATCAACTCCAATATGCCATCAAATGTGATTCAAGAAGGGGATGATTCTTTAGCCAAAATAAGTATTATATTAGCTAGCCACATCACGCAGCACTCAGGAGACACAGAGGGTACTGAAAGAAAAACAAATAAAGGACAGATAAATAATGACACTGGAAAAAGTAGATATGAAAGGCAGAAAGCAAGGGAAAGTATGTCAACTCACAACGTGGCTGGGAGCAGTCAGTAGTGAGTATGACAGCAAATGCTATGCAGAGGAGAAGAGATGGAAGCAGTGGAAAAACTTTTTTTTCTGTAATTTTTCTTTGGTCTAGCTCTGCTGGCCCCCTGTGTGGCAAGGAGGCCCAGGTGCTGTGATTGGACAGATGCAATGACTTGTAAATCAGAGTAATACTGACTTCGTGGACAGCTGTGAGGAGTAAATATATCCAGCACAGTGGCTGGAACATATTAGTCTCTCAGTAAGCAATAGCCAGAATGAACTTCAGAAATGCTTCTCTTAGGTCTGGACTTGGGAGTTTCCAAGAACTAAGAGACCTAGAAGGCAGGGGCTTAGACAAGGATGGGGAGCTTGCATTTACCTTCAACCCTTATCTTACTGGACCATAATCTCTCAAGGATAGGCGCCGTCTCCGACAGAACTTTTGACCCTAATGTAGTAAAAACTCAACACATTTTTTATGGAAGTGAGTGGATGAATAGTGGGAAAAGCAGAGATTTCACGGGGCTCTAGGAATCAGGAACAAGGCAGACAGAAGCTGTGGCCTTTCCATATCCATTAACACTCTTGTCCAGGCTCCCTTTATCCATCATTCCCATGTGTGTTTCCATCTTCCCCTCCCTAATCATCTTTCTGTTCTGGGCACTTCCTTCTCTATTCTCCATGCATTTCTTGTTCAATCAATGGCTAGGAAACATGAACTACCAGGAGAGTGCTTACTAAGTGTCAGCACTATGCTAAGAGCCTTATGTATATTATCTTATTTAATCTTCACAACTCTAGAAGGTAGGTATGGTCGAAGAACTCAAGACTGTAAAGGGGCATGACTACTTCAAACCCGAGTCATGCTCACCCAATGCCCCTCCCTCAGAAAGCTTCATAATCATACTCTAAGTTTTTTAAGTAAATAATCCAATACACAAAATATTTTCCCCCCCAAAAAATCTACTTTTGATTACTGGTACATATGTCCTAGTCATTTCTCAGGATGAGTGACACTGAACAGTTTGAAGGTCACCCATTCCAGACTGAAAATGCGTCATTTCCTTAGTGAATTCGGCAGCTTCTGTTTACACGCAACTTATTCTACCTGACCATTGCCCTTCCTTTCCCCAGATGGATGAAAAACACCTGACTTACCCAGTTGGTTATTTCAGGTCTTTTGCACTTATCAGTACAAAGAATAGCTACAAAGTTTATTGTTCCTCTTCTTCGCCCTTTATAGACAACAGTCTTGCTTCCTCTGCCAATCTCCTCATAAAGAATGAAGTTTTCCATCTCTGGGCTGCCTTCTCACACACACCAGGAAATGGCAGCCTACTAATAGCATCTCCAACTCCTAAAAAAAAAAAAAAAAAGACCAAAAATGGCATTCAAATTCATGCTATTTACATGATTAATTAGCCTAGTATAGCTAATATGCAAATAAATCAATTCAATAAATTCAGAAATTCACCTTCAAGAGTCGAACACTATCATTTCTTTTTATAAGATGAACAAAGTTAAAAATAAGCAAAAGATAGAAGGAAAAATATGAGAGAATCATATGGTAGCCCATGACAATCTCTGGGATCTATCCTGTAACCAGGATATCCTGTAACTTCTGAAGAGTGCTTTGAAAACTATTGCTTTTTTATTTCTTTACTTTGTATATATGTTATACTATACAATCAACATTTAAAAAAAGAATAAGCAAAAGAAACAACTTACAAAGCAACTTCCTATCAACAAGATCTTTACAGAAAATAGTTAAAATAACACTTTTTCAACAATCACATGTATTAAAATCAGGGAGTGAATGAGATTTCAGCTAATGTATCCTGTGCCCTTCTGTCTTTCTGTTATAAGGAAAGCCTGCTACAATGGAAAGCACACAAAGTTGACACACACAGTTATGAATGAACAATATATGTCTGACCTAAACCTCACGAATTGTGAGTAGCAAATGAGACAGTGTTTGTGAAAATATTTTATAAACAAATATGGACCAATGATATTTCCCTCTAAGCCACAGGGACTGTAAGGGTTAATTCAAATATTATTCTAAGACGGGTCAGCAAACTACCCAAAGTAGGGACTGTAAAAGTTAATCCAAATATTATTCTAAGACAGGGGTCAGCAAACTATCCAAATTGGCCCAATGCCTGTTTTAGTAAACAAAGTTTCTTTGAAGCAAAAATTGTCTTGCTCATCTGCATTGTCCCTGACTTCTTTCAGGCTAAACAGCAGAACTAAGTAACTACAACAGAAACAACACGGCCCTATGCAAACCCGAAAATATTTACTACCTGGCCCTGTATAGGAAAAGTTTTCCAGCTCCTGTTCTAAATTAAATTTTTTTTTTTTAATCCAAGCACATCTTTCATCTACAATAAATATAAGCAGTTAAATGAGTTCATTTTCTTGGCCAACGTAATACCTTAATTTTCAAGAGTGAATGAGGATTTGATGTAGTCTTATCAAACTAGATTAGAATTGAAGTAAAATAATGGAATTGGTATCTTAAACAAAATACAACAATGTAATCGAAGTATTTGCTCAAATAAAAAGAATCTTTCATAAATTAGCATATCTTTGTGAAAACCATACAGGGAAACTTAACTCTGGATTAGGGGCTAAGATGGTGGCTTAGTAAGGTACGTGCGTCTTAGTTCCTCCTCCAGAGCAACTACTAGGTGAACAGAAACAGTGCAGAACAGCTCCCGGGGCCACGGCAGGGAATGGACACACAGCGTACCCCAGTCTGGACTGGCTAGACTGACTGCAAGACTCTGCTGCAGTGAGATCCCCAGGCGGCACGCGATTCCCCGAGCAGCGGCAGCTGGCGCCCAGAGCACCTCCCTCCCTCCTTCCCGGGCCGGCTAAGAGTCTCGGAGAGGCAAGTTTCCCAAGCCGCGGCAGCCGGCGCCCCGCTTTTGCGGGCGGCTTCCTGGACCGGCTACGAGTCTTGGATCAGAGGGCTACCCAAGCTGCGGTGGCCGACGACCAGTGCCCCTCCCCCACGGGCGGCTTCCTGGTCCGATGGCGAATTCCCCAGGCCGCGGCGGCCGGTGACCGACGCCCCTCCCCCGCAGGCAGCTTCCTGGTCCGGTGACGAATTCCCTGGGCCGCTGCGGCCTGCGACCGACACCCCTCCAGGGAGAGGAGGGAATTTCCGACAGTGGCACGGACTGGGTCCAACCAAACACCAATAGGGGAATTAATAAAGGAGCCACAGGGTCCCCTCAAGCCGCGGCGGCTGACGCCCCCACCACGCGCGGCCCCCCGGACCAACTGAGAGAATTGGATCGGAAATCCCCAGGCCGCAGAGAACGGTGACCGGGGGGACCCTTCCAAACACATGAGACAAACGTGTGCCACGAGCACCACCTACTGGGCAGGATAAGAAAAACAGAACCCAGAGATTTCACAGAAAAATCTTACAACCTTGTTGGGTCCGACACCCAGGGAAATCTGACTAAATGCCCAGACGCCAGCAGAAGATAACGGTCCATGCTCAGAAGATTGAGAATATGGCCCAGTCAAAGGAACAAACCAATAGTTCAAATGAGATACAGGAGCTGAGATAACTAATGCTGAATATACGAACAGAAATGGAAAACCTCTTCAAAAATGAAATCGATAAATTGAGGGAGGACATGAAAAAGACATGGGCTGAACAAAAAGAAGAAATAGAAAAACTGAAAAAACAAATCACAGAACTTATGGAATTAAGGATAAAGTAGAAAAGATAGGAAAAACAATGGATACCTACAATGATAGATTTAAAGAGACAGAAGATAGAATTAGTGATTTGGAGGATGGAACATCTGAATTCCAAAAAGAAACAGAAACTATCGGGAAAAGAATGGAAAAATTTGAACAGGGTATCAGGGAACTCAAGGACAATATGAACCACACAAATATACGTGTTGTGGGTGTCCCAGAAGGAGAAGAGAAGGGAAAAGGAGGAGAAAAACTAATGGAAGAAATTATCACTGAAAATTTCCCAACTCTTATGAAAGACCTAAAATTACAGATCCAAGAAGTGCAGCGCACCCCAAAGAGATTAGACCCAAATAGGCGTTCTCAAAGACACTTACTAGTTAGAATGTCAGAGGTCAAAGAGAAAGAGAGGATCCTGAAAGCAGCAAGAGAAAAACAATCCATCACATACAAGGGAAACCCAATGAGACTATGTGTAGATTTCTCAGCAGAAACCATGGAAGCTAGAAGACAGTGGGATGATATATTTAAGTTACTAAAAGAGAAAAACTGCCAACCAAGACTCCTGTGTTAGTTAGATTCAGTTGTCAACTTGGCCAGGTGAGCATACCTAATCTAGTTGCTGCGGACATAAGCCAACGGTACGTGAACCTCATCTGTTGCCAATTACATCTGCAGTCGGCTAGGAGGCGTGTCTGCTGCAATGAGTGACGTTTGACTTAATTGGCTGGTGCTTAAATGAGAGATCGCAACATAGCACAGCCTAGCAGATTGGGATTCCTCATCTCAGCACTTGCAGCTCAGCCCAGGCCATTGGAGATGGAGGAAGAAATCACCCCGGGGAAAGTTGTTGGAACCCAGGGACCTGGAGAGAAGACCAGCAGAGACCATCCTGTGCCTTCCACGTAAGAAAGAACCTCAGTGGAAAGTCAGCTGCCTTTCCTCTGAAGAACCAACAAAATAAATCCCCTTTTATTAAAAGCCAATTCATCTCTGGTGTGTTGCATTCCGGCAGCTAGCAAACTAGAACAACTCCTATATCCAGCAAAATTGTTCTTCAAAAATGAGGGAGAAATTAAAACATTCTCAGACAAAAAGTCACTGAAAGAATTTGTGACCAAGAGACCAGCTCTGCAAGAAATACTAAAGGGAGCACTAGAGTCAGATACAAAAAGACAGAAGAGAGAGGTATGGAGAAGAGTGTAGAAAGAAGGAAAGTCAGATATGATATATATAATACAAAAGGCAAAATGGTAGAGGAAAATATTATCCAAACAGTAATAACACTAAAAGTTAATGGACTGAATTCCCCAATCAAAAGACACAGATTGGCAGAATGGATTAAAAAACAGGATCCTTCTATATGCTGTCTACAGGAAACACATCTTAGACACAAAGATAAACATACGTTGAAAGTGAAAGGTTGGGAAAAGATATTTCATGCAAATAACAACCAGAAAAGAGCAGGAGTGGCTATACTAATATCCAACAAATTAGACTTCAAATGTAAAACAGTTAAAAGAGACAAAGAAGGACACTATATACTAATAAAAGGAACAATTAAACAAGAAGACATAACAATCATAAATATTTACGCACCGAACCAGAATGCCCCAAAATACGTGAGGAATACACTGCAAACACTGAAAAGGGAAATAGACTCATATACCATAATAGTTGAAGACTTCAATTCACCACTCTCATCAGTGGACAGAATATCTAGACAGAGGATCAATAAAGAAATAGAGAATCTGAATATTACTATAAATGAGCTAGACTTAACAGACATTTATAGGACATTACATCCCACAACAGCAGGATACACCTTTTTCTCAAGTGCTCATGGATCATTCTCAAAGATAGACCATATGCTGGATCACAAAGCAAGTCTTAACAAATTTAAAAAGATTGAAATCATACACAACACTTTCTCGGATCATAAAGGAATGAAGTTGGAAATCAATAATAGGCGGAGTGCCAGAAAATTCACAAATACGTGGAGGTTCAACAACACACTCTTAAACAACCAGTGGGTCAAAGAAGAAATTGCAAGAGAAATTAGCAAATACCTCGAGGCAAATGAAAATGAAAACACAACATATCAAAACTTATGGGACACAGCAAAGGCAGTGCTAAGAGAGAAATTTATTACCCTAAATGCCTATATCAGAAAAGAAGAAAAGGCAAAAATGCAGGAATTAACTGTCCACTTGGAAGAACTGGAGAAAGAACAGCAAACTAATCCCAAAGCAAGTAAAAGGAAAGAAATAACAAAGATTAGAGCAGAAATAAATGAAATTGAAAACATGAAAACAATAGAGAAAATCAATAAGGCCAGAAGTTGGTTCTATGAGAAAATCAATAAGATTGATGGGCCTTTAGCAAGATTGACAAAAAGAAGAAGAGAGAGGATGCAAATAAATAAGATCAGAAATGGAAGAGGAGACATAACTACTAACCTCACAGAAATAAAGGAGGTAATAACAGGATACTATGAACAACTTCACGCTAATAAATACAACAATTTAGAGGAAATGGACGGGTTCCTGGAAAGACATGAACAACCAACTTTGACTCAAGAAGAAATAGATGACCTCAACAAACCAATCACAAGTAAAGAAATTGAATTAGTCATTCAAAAGCTTCCTAAAAAGAAAAGTCCAGGACCAGACGGCTTCACATGTGAATTCTATCAAACATTCCAGAAAGAATTAGTACCAACTCTCCTCAAACTCTTCAAAAAAATCGAAGCGGAGGGAAAAATACCTAATTCATTCTATGAAGCCAACATCACCCTCATACCAAAACCAGGCAAAGATATTACAAAAAAAGAAAACTACAGACCAATCTCTCTAATGAATACAGATGCAAAAATCCTCAATAAAATTCCAGCAAATCGTATCCAACAACACATTAAAAGAATTATACATCATGACCAAGTAGGATTCATCCCAGGTATGCAAGGATGGTTCAACATAAGAAAATCAATTAATGTAATACACCATATCAACAAATCAAAGCAGAAAAATCACATGAACATCTCAATAGATGCAGAGAAGGCATTTGACAAGATTCAACATCCTTTCCTGTTGAAAACACTTCAAAAGATAGGAATACAAGGGAACTTCCTTAAAATGATAAAGGGAATATATGAAAACCCACAGCTAATATCATCCTCAATGGGGAAAAATTGAAAACTTTCCCCCTAAGATCAGGAACAAGACAAGGATGTCCACTATCACCACTATTATTCAACATTGTGTTGGAGGTTCTAGCCAGAGCAATTAGACAAGAAAAAGAAATACAAGGCGTCAAAATTGGAAAGGAAGAAGTAAAACTATCACTGTTTGCAGACGATATGATACTATACGTCGAAAACCCGGAAAAATCCACAACAAAACTACTAGAGCTAATAAATGAGTACAGCAAAGTAGCAGGTTACAAGATCAACATTCAAAAATCTGTAGCATTTCTATACACTAATAATGAACAAGCTGAGGGGGAAATCAAGAAACGAATCCCATTTACAATTGCAACTAAAAGAATGAAATACCTAGGAATAAATTTAACTAAAGAGACAAAAAACATATATAAAGAAAACTACAAAAAACTGCTAAAAGAAATCACAGAAGACCTAAATAGATGGAAGGGCATACCGTGTTCATGGATTGGAAGACTAAATATAGTTAAGATGTCAATTCTACCTAAATTGATTTACAGATTCAATGCAATACCAATCAAAATCCCAACAACTTATTTTTCAGAAATAGAAAAACCAATAAGCAAATTTATCTGGAAGGGCAGGGTGCCCCGAATTGCTAAAAACATCTCGAGGAAAAAAAAACGAAGCTGGAGGTCTCACGCTGCCTGACTTTAAGGCATATTATGAAGCCACAGTGGTCAAAACAGCATGGTATTGGCATAAAGATAGATATATCGACCAATGGAATCGAATAAAGTGCTCAGATATAGACCCTCTCATCTATGGACATTTGATCTTTGATAAGGCAGTCAAGCCAACTCACCTGGGACAGAACAGTCTCTTCAACAAATGGTGCCTAGAGAACTGGATATCCATATGCAAAAGAATGAAAGAAGACCCATATCTCACACCCTATACAAAAGTTAACTCAAAATGGATCAAAGATCTAAACATTAGGTCTAAGACCATAAAACAGTTAGAGGAAAATGTAGGGAGATATCTTAATCTTACAATTGGAGGCGGTTTTATGGACCTTAAACCTAAAGCAAGAGCACTGAAGAAGGAAATAAATAAACGGGAACTCCTCAAAATTAAACACTTTTGTGCATCAAAGAACTTCATCAAGAAAGTAGAAAGACAGCCTACACAATGGGAGACAATATTTGGAAATGACATATCAGATAAAGGTCTAGTATCCAGAATTTATAAAGAGATTGTTCAACTCAACAACAAAAAGACAGGCAACCCAATTACAAAATGGGAAAAAGACTTGAACAGACACCTCTCAGAAGAGGAAATACAAATGGCCAAAAGGCACATGAAGAGATGCTCAATGTCCCTGGCCATTAGAGAAATGCAAATCAAAACCACAATGAGATATCATCTCACACCCACCAGAATGGCCATTATCAACAAAACAGAAAATGACAAGTGCTGGAGAGGATGCGGTGAAAGAGGCACACTTATCCACTGTTGGTGGGAATGTCAAATGGTGCAACCACTGTGGAAGGCAGTTTGGCGGTTCCTCAAAAAGCTGAATATAGAATTGCCATAGGACCCAGCAATACCATTGCCGGGAATCTACTCAAAGGAATTAAGGGCAAAAACTCAAACGGACATTTGCACACCAATGTTTATAGCAGCGTTATTTACAATTGCAAAGAGATGGAAACAGCCAAAATGTCCATCAACAGAAGAGTGGCTAAACAAACTGTAGTATATACATACGATGGAATATTATGCAGCTTTAAGACAGGATAAAATTATGAAGCATGTAATAACATGGATGGACCTAGAGAACATTATGCTGAGTGAGTCTAGCCAAAAACTAAAAGACAAATACTGTATGGTCCCCCTGTTGTGAACGGACATTTGAGAATAAACTTGGAATATGTCATTGGTAACAGAGTCCAGCAAGAGTTAGAAACAGGGTAAGATAATGGGTAATTGGAGCTGAAGGGATACAGACTGTGCAACAGGACTAGATACAAAAACTCAAAAATGGACAGCACAATAATACCTAATTGTAAAGTAATCATGTTGAAACACTGAATGAAGCTGCATCCGAGCTATAGGTTTTTGTTTTGTTTTGTTTTGTTTTGTTTTGATTTTACTATTATTACTTTTATTTTTTTCTCTATATTAACATTCTATATCTTTTTCGGTTGTGTTGCTAGTTCTTCTAAACCGATGCAAATGTACTAAGAAACGATGATCATGCATCTATGTGATGATGTTAAGAATTACTGATTGCAAAAAAAAAAAAAAGAAACTTAACTCTGCAAAGGATAAGCTAAGTCTACTTAAAATAGACCTAAGAGTAACCTCCAAGAGAACGTCTTCTGTTGCTCAGATGTGGCCTCTGTCTCTCATCCAACATGACAAGCAAGCT
This sequence comes from Tamandua tetradactyla, assembly GCF_023851605.1. NCBI lineage: Eukaryota > Metazoa > Chordata > Mammalia > Pilosa > Myrmecophagidae > Tamandua > Tamandua tetradactyla. The sequence goes on along the minus strand of NC_135341.1, from coordinate 45,303,117 downwards.
CAGTGCCCTCCCCCTCTCTAGGTGGGACATGACTCCCAGGGGTGTGGACCTTCCTGGCAATATGGGACAGAAATCCTAGAATTAGCTGGGACTCAGCATCCAGGGACTGAGAAAATCTTCTCCACCAAAAGGTGGGAGAGTGAAATGAGACAAAATAAAGTGTCAGTGGCTGAGAAATTCCAAACAGAATTGAGAGGTTATCCTGGAGGTTATTCTTATGCATTAAATAGATATTACCTGTTTAGTTAAGGTGCCATGGAGAGGCTGGAGGGAACTGTCTGAAAATGTAGAGCTGTGTTCCAATAGCCATGTTTCTTGAAGATGATTGTATAATGATATAGCTTTTGCAATTTGACTGTGTGGTTGTGAAAACTTTGTGTCTGATGCTCCTTTTATCTACCTTACCAACAGATGAGTAAGACATATGGATTAAAAATGAATAAATAATAGTGGGAACAAATGTTAAAATGAATTTAGTAGATTGAAATGCTAGTGATCAATGAAAGGGAGGGGTAAGGGGTATGGTATGTATGAATTTTTTGTGTGTTTTCTTTCTATTTCTTTTTCCAAATTGATGCAAATGTTCTAAGAGATGATCATGATGGTGAATATACAACTATGTGATGAACAAAAAAAAAAAAAAAACCATACAGGCTAGATTATAGAAAACTCAGAAATGAACTAGCAGTTAAGATTTCCTCTTTAAAAATGGTTTGTGCCTGGCAGAGGGCAGGCACCGCCACGGTGGCTCAGCAGACAGTGTTCTTGCCTACCATGCCGGAGACCCGGGCTTGATTCCCAGTACCTACCCATGCCAAAAAAGACAAAGAAAAAGATAACAAAATTTTTTTAAAAAACTTATAGGCTAGTAATTATATTTACTTCTTTGGATTATAAATCTACTGTCTGGATGAAAATCAGAAGAAAGCAGACTATTGGCACGGAAATTTTAAATTTCTAAGAAGAAAGGCTGTGGGAGAATTTTGAATTTAAATAAAGGAATACCAAAAAAGGCACAGATTATGTCTTTTCATGCATAGTTTTATTAAATTCCCTTACACCCAACAAGTAGTTCACTCTTCCCTAAAACTCATTCATTAAAAATAATAATCTTGACTCCAGACCCACCAAAATGGAGCCTTAACTGGAATTACATAGCAAGAGGTCAACAACACACAGCATACAATATGACCCAAATAAAATTAAAGTGACAATAGATCAAATGGAGAAGCTTTGGAAGAGCATGACCAGAAACCTCAATTAAATGTTCTCAAATTGGCTACATTAGGATACATCAGGATAAAATAATAAAATAAGTTTAATGTAAGACAAATGATTGATTACTTGAAAACAAGGTTTTAAGCCCCAAAAGGGGGAGGGGAGTAAATGTTGAAACTTTTTCATTGATTTGGGCCAAATTTATTTCCTCAACCTACAATTGAGTAACCCAATTTGACCACAGGACTCAATCTGAAGTCAACAATAAGCATCGGTTATAAAGTCTGCTTTGATAAGGGTGGGTCATTACTTTCAAGGACTTCTTATTTCTGGAGATCAGTTTCCTTAAAGTAAAACAAGAATCGCATCAAGTTACTTTCTAAATTATCTTTCAAGTTTGAAATTCCATGACTTTAGGATTCCTTCAGGTTCAGTGCAAGGACTTTCCTCATTTCGGATCATCTAATACACATTTTAAAAACTCTAGCTGTAAAATGAAACACAAATACAGAGAACTTCACAAATGTATAACTTAATTATTATAAGAGGGACACCTTTGTATCACCACCTGAGTCAGGAAACAGCACTTTGCCAGACACTTCTGCGTGCCCACCTCCATCACTATCTCCTTCTCCCTCCCCCAGAAGACACCACTCTCCTGACACCATGCGTTTTAAGTTCTCACCCAAGTATACATTCCCAGACACCACTGCTCTTTCTCGTTTTTGTTCGTTTGTTTGTTTAAGCGGGGATGCGCCCTTTCAGTCTTTTCTAATCTCCAAGTTCATCTAAGAAACACCTGAGGAGCCGAAGTCAGAGTAAATCGTGACACACACGTGAAGAGCTACTTAAGATTCAACACATTCTGAGATGAGGCGAAGGGGACACACGGACGAAGACCAGAACCCTCTCCCCAATCATCCCCACTTTCACCAAGATCCCCCATCACCTGGGAACTGTGCGTTTCCGGGCTCCTACCGCAGACCTGCTCAATCAGAAACCCCCGAGGTGACGTCCAGCAATCTGTTTTAACAAGCCATCCGGTTGGCTTTGACGACGCTCAACTTTTGAGAACCGCTGGCAAATCTCCAGTGTAGACTTAGAGGCGGCAAGCACCGTGCTAAGCAACAGGGTACTTTTCTAGAAATATTTAGAGAAAAACTTTCGCTTGGTCTGATCTCAAAAGCACAGGCTGTGAGCCGCTGAGGTAACTCCCCCATCCACCCGCCCAGGCAGCTCGCCGCCAGGGAACTGGCGCCTTTTAACTGCCTTGCTGTATCCGTGGACACCAGTTAACGCGATCAGCTTGGAGTCCTCGGTGCACCCCGGGGCCGTGAAGACATGGCCCTCTCTGGTTTTTAGAAATTAATAACCCTCAGTCCATAAAGCTCATCGCCTGAGCCCAAACTCACGGAAAACGCCCCAGCAGCGGAGCCCCCTTAGGCCTTGAATCAAAGCCCCGAGAAATTCGTGTAAATTTTTTAGTTTAACATAAACTCAAAATAGAGCCCCGCAGAGAAAGACCGACTCGGAAGGGGCGCGGGCCTTTTCCCGCGGCCTCCAAAGGAAACACGAACCCGGACTCGCGGCCGCTGAAATCGCTGCCGGGGTACGCGCGATCGCTTGATGAGGAGAAGCTGCAGGTCCGCCCCGCGGCTCCAGCGGGCGCGCGCTCCTCAGCCCGCACCTAGGGATGAGTTCACCTGCCCCAGGCCGGAGGGAGGAAGTCAATGATAGAGGCGGGCTCACGGGAGCAGCGTGGAGCCCTTGCGGGGCTTCCACCCCTCCACGCTTGGATTCGCCCCTCCCGTCTCCAGGGCAGCACGCCGAACGCCGGAAGGAGCGCAGGGCTCTAACTGGTTGAGCAATTTCGGTTCCTATTGGCTGGGGCCCGGAAGCGAGAGTCCTTGAATGAGATTCCCTCAACCTAAACGGCCTCGCCGTGCGTAGGGACGATTGCACCGGCCGCAACCAGGGCGGGAAGTACGGGAGGGAGGTGGGGCCTGCAAGTGCTGCATCTCTCCTCGTTTGGATTTGCCCATCCCTTCTCCAGAACGTCGGAAGGGGCGCCGGTCTCCCACGGGCGCTGAAAGGGAGTCTGCGAAGTATCCGCGGTCAACTCTAACCGGGCTCCGGAATGAGAGTCTTGGCGTACCTGCCGTAATAATGGTGGCAGAGTTGGGGACCGTTAAGCCCAGGGCCTTCATCATTTCTTCTCTTCCTGCCCCAATATCCTCCGTTTCCCTCCATCCTTTACTTTATGAGCCTCTAGGCGCTCAGAGTGACTGACTCAGAAACAGACCCGTCGAGTCTCTCATCCTTTATAAGAAGGCTTGCGGATTATCTTCCTTCCTATAATGAGACAGACCAGATTCCCGGATCTAAAGTTGATTGCTTTATTTACAATGGTTCACTTTCTTCCAATTCCATCCCCCAGAAATGTTATCTTCCGTCTTCTGCTTCCTTCCGTTCAAGTTAAAGCAGTGGTTCTCAAACTTTGCATCACCTTAGGAATCACAGCGCCTGTTAAAACATATCTCTGGCCCCATCCACAGAATTTCTGACTGTAGATCTGGATGGGGATCTATAGAGTTGTGCATTTCTATCAAGTTACCAGGTGTGGCTGTTGCCGCTCTGGGACCACAAGTTGCAAACCACGGAGTCAGGGGACTCACGTCTCCTGTTCTTCCACTCCTCGCCTCTTCTACCTTCGCTATTATCTTACAGTGTCCATTATTTCAGGCTAGCATTTTTAACAGCTTCTCGTTGATATTGAAACATAGTCTCCTTTTTTTCCCGCTCAATCTTCATCTTCACTCCTCACCCTCTCCCTCACTGCTTTCTAGCTCTAACTCTTCACAACAAACATTTTTGGAAAAGTGTGCCCTGGCTTTTTCCATTTTCTCGTCTCCATTCACGCCTTAACCTATTGCAAGTGTTCTAAATGAACAGTTTTCAGTCCTGGTCTTATTTAATCTCTCAGTTGCATTTTACCCTGCTGACCACATTCTGCTCTCTAAACCCCTTTCCCCTGGCTCCTCTCACATCAAACTCCTTTCTTCCTTCTCCCTGACTCTCTCACCCTCTGCTGTAGTTTGCTAAGGCTGCAGGAATGCAATACACAGGAAACGGGCTGGCTTTTATAAAGGGGATATATTTAGTTAGAAACTCACAGTTCTTAAAGGCAGCTGGCTTTCCTCTGGCTTTCTCTGTCACATGGGAAGGCACAGGTCTGCTGGCCCTCTTCCAGTAACTGGATTCAAACTGCTTTCTCCAGGGCATTTCCTCTCCGCACCTCCAAACGTGGGCATCTGAGCTGGCTCTGAGCTGAATTGTACCAGGTTGTGCTGGACTGTGCTGAGCGGTACTGAACTGTTTCTCTCTCTCTTCAGACTTCTCCTTTTAAGCCTCACTCATTGTGGAAGGCACTCCCCTTAGCCCATCACAAATGTAATCAGCCATAGATGAAATTCCCATGCTGATGATTTAGGTCCACAGCAACAGAACTGGACACCATCACCTGGCCAAGTTGACACCTGAACCTAACTACTACACCCTCCTTTCCAGATTTATCCTCTTCCATCTTGCTGTTAAATTGGTGTTTCTCAAAGCTCCATCCTAAGTTTTCTGCATTTTCCTATCTCTGAACACGTGTGATTTATAGACATGACCTTCAAATAACTATGATTTCAAATATTATTGATTCCCAATTGTATAGCTCCTGTCCAGATTGCTTTTTTCATATGTAGATTCATTTCCAATTGCTTCATTGATAGCTATGCTTTGATGTTTCAAAGGCTCCTAACTCAGCATGTGCAAGATAGAACTTCTGATCTTTCTCCACAAGGTTAGCTCTCAGCAAATAACTCTACCACTAATACAGGTCTGCAAACCATGTATCTAGGACTCATTCTTGAAGCCCCCTTGTCCTTAACTCCTATATCCAACTCATCACCAAAACCATGTTGGGGGGGTGGTGACACATAACTATTGTTTTCAAACTGTCCACTCCTATCCATATCCATCCTGAACCAAAATTGCTATCGACTTTCACCTACCATGATAGCTTACTAACTCTTCTTCCCACATGCCCTGAGGCCCTCTCTTATGGGATCACCACAGCCAGAAAGATCCTTTTCAAAATAAAAAACTGATTATATCTCATGCACACTCATACACACAAGCATGCACAGAATCTAAAATCCATTTGTATTTTCCAATGCTATTAAGATGAAAGCAAAAATACCTACCATGGCTCCTGGTCCCTGCCAAACTCCCCACCTCATTTCACACCACACTCCGCCTGTTCTCTCCACTGTGCAGTATTGAATATTCATCTCGAACTTTGCACATTTTCTGTATGCAAAGAAAGCTTGCATACCTCGTTTTATTGTGCTTCACAGATAGTGTATTTTTTGCAAATTGAAGCTTGTGGCAACCCTGCATCAACCAAGTCCATCAGCGCCATTTTTCCAACAACGTGCTCACTTCCTGTTGTGTCACATTTTGATAATTCTCACAATATTTCAAACTTTTTCATTATTATTATAACATGGGGGTCTGTGATCAATGATCTTTGATGTTACGATTGTAATTGTTTTGGGGCACAACAAACTGTACCCATATGTATGACAATAAACTTGATAACTGTGTGTGTATTCTGACTACCCCACTGTATCAGAACTAGTTCTGATTCCAGAGAAACAGAATCAACAGGAAACACTCGCAAATATAAAGTTTATAAAAGTGTCTCACATGACCATGGGAACATAGAGTCCAAAATCCGCAGGGCAGACTGTGAAGCCAATGATTCTGATGGAGGGTCTGGACGAACTCCACAGGAGAGGCTCGCAAGCCAAAGCAGGAAGGAAGAAACTGTCACTTCTGAATCCTCCTTAAAAGGCTTCCAGTGATTAGATGAAGCATTGCTCATTGCAGAAGACATGCCCCTTGGCTGATTACAAATGGAATCAGCTGTGGATGCAGCTGATGTGATCATGATTTAATTCTATGAAATGTCCTCATTGCAACAGAAAGGCCAGCACTTGCCCAACCAGACAAACAGGTACCACCACTTGGCCAAGTTGACACATGAACCTGACCATGGCACCCACCAATAGCCATTCCCCACCTCTCCCCCTCTCCTCAGGCCTTCCTGTCCTCTGAGACAGAACGATATTGAAGTTAGGCCAATTAATAATCCTAAAATGGCTCTAAGCATTCAATGAAAGGATAGTCACACATGTCTCATTTAAATCAAAATCTAGAAATGATTAAGCTTAGTGAAGAAGGTATGTCAAAAGTCAAGATTGGAAGAAAGCTAGGCCTCTTATGCCAAACAGTTAGCTAAGTTGTGAAAGCAAAGGAAAAGCTCTTGAAGGAAATTAAAAGTACTGTTCCAGTGAATGTAGAAATGATCAGTGAAACAGCCTTATTGCTGATATGGAGAAAGTGGTCTAGATAGAAGATCAAGCCAGCCATGACATTCCTTTAAGTCAAAGCCTAATGCACAATGGAAAAATATGAGCAGGGTCTCAAGGAATTAAATGACAACATAAAACATATAAATGTACATGTTATGGGTATCCCAGAAGAAGAGAAGGGAAAGTGGGAAGAAAGAATAATGGAGGAAATTGTCACTGAAAATTTCCCATCTCTTAAGAAAGACATAAAATTACAGATCCAAGAAGCACAGCATACACCCAAACAGATAGGGTTCCACATAGACCTACTCCAAGACACCTACTAATCAGACTGTCAAATGTCAAAGACAAGGAGAGAATTCTGAAAGCAGCAACAGAAAAGAGATCCATCACATACAAGGGAAGCTCAATAAAACTACATGCAGATTTCTCAGCAGAAACTGTGAAGGCAAGAAAGCAATAGTATGATATGTTTAAGATACTGAAAGAAAAAATGCCAACCAGGAATTCTTTGTCTGGCAAGAGAGTCCTTAATAAATGAAGGAGAGTTTAAAATATTTTCAGATGAACAGTAACTGAGAGAGTTTACTGAGAAATACTAAACGGAGCGAATCAGGCAGATAGGAAAAGACAAGATCAAGAGGTCTGGAGAAGAGTGTAGAAATGAAGACTATTGGTAAGTATAAAAAGAGAAAAAAAATAAGATATGACATAAAAAATCCAAAGACAAAATGGTAGAAGAAAGTACTGCCTTTACAGCAATAGCATTAAAAGTTAATGGATTAAAATCCCAATCAAAAGACATATACTGGCTGAATGGATTAAAAAAAATGGAACCCATCTACGAGATACTCACCTTAGACCCAAGGACAAAAAATAAATTGAAAGTGAAAATATATTTCATGCAAACAACAACCAGAAAACAGCAGGGGTAGCTATACTAATACCCAACAAATTAAATATCAAATGTAAAACAAAAGAGACAAAGAGGGACACTATGTAATAATAAAAAGAACAATTCATCAAAAAGACATAACAATCATAAATATTTAGGCACCAAGCCAGAATGCTCAAAATACAAGGCACATACTAACTACACTGAAGGGAGAAGTAGACACCTTTATAAAGCCTAATCCACAGCAAGGCCTTAACTCTCTTCAATTCTATGAAGGCTAAGAAAGGTAGGGGAGTTACAGAAGAAAAGTTTGAAGCTAGCAATGGTTGGTTTGTAACATTTAAGGAAAGAAGCCATCTCTATAACATAAAAGTGCAAAGTAAAGCAGCAAATTATTCAGAAGATCTAGCTAAGATAATTGATGAAGGTGACAACACCAACAGATTTTCAATGTAGACAGAACCACTTCATATTAGAAAATATGCCATCTAGGACTTTCATATCTAGAAAGAAGTCAATGTTTGGCTTCAAAGCTTCAAAGGACAGGGTGACTCTCTTGTTAGGGGCTCATGCAGCTGTTCACTTTAAGTTGAAGCCAGTACTCATTTACCATTCAGAAAATCTGAGGGCCTTATAAGAATTATGCTAAATCTACTCTGCCTGTATTCTGTAAATGGAGTAACAAAGCCTGGATGACAGCACATGTTTACAACAGGGTTTACTAAATATTTTAAGCCCACTATTGAGGCCTATTGCTCAAAAAAAAAAAAAAAAGATTCCTTTCAAAATATGTCTGCTCATTGACAATACACCTGGTCACCCAAGAGCTCTGATGGTGATGTGAACAAGATTCATGCTGTTTTCATGCCTGCTAATACAACATCCTTTTTGCAGACCATGGATCAAGGAGTAATTTCAACTTGCAAGTCTTCTTATTTAAGAAATTTGTTTTGTAAGTCTGTAGCTGTCCTAGATAGTGATTACTCTGATGGAATTGAGCAAAGTCAATTGAAAACCTACTAGATACCATTAAGACCATTCATGATTCATGGGAGGAGGTCACAATATCAATATTAACAGGAATGTGGAAGAAGTAGATTCCAACACTCAGGGATGACTTGAGGGATTTAAGACTTCAGTAGAGGAAGTCATTACAGATGTGGTGGAAATAGCATGAGAACTAGAATTAGAAGTGGAGCCTGAAGATATAACTGAGTTGCTGCAATTTCATGATAAAACATGAATGGATGAGGGGTTGCTGCTTATGGATGAGAAAACAAAGTAGTATCTTGAGATGAATCTACTCCAGTAAATGGGGCTGTGAACACTGTAGAAATGCCAACAAAGGAAATTTATTATATATATTATATCATGTAGTGGATAAAGCAGTTGCTGTGTTTGAGAGGATTGACTTCAATTTTTCCTAATTTTTTTTCTCTTTTAGAGAAATTGTGGGTTACAGAACAATCATGCATAAACTAAAAGATTCCCAAACACCACTCCATCACCAAAACCTTGCAGTGGTGTAGAACATTTGTTACAAATAATGCCATATTTTATAATTGTACTATTAATTAAAATCCATGGTTTGACTTAGGATTTACTGTTTCTGTACTGTAGTTCCATGATTTTTTTTTAACATTATTTGTTGTAAAATAGAATAAATATTTAAAAAATCAATAAATTTAGAAGTACATTCTAGCAAGTAGCTAAAGAACAGATTTCAGAGTTTGGTATGGGTTATAGTTCCACAATTTCAGGTTTTTCCTTCTAGCTGCTCCAAGACACTGGAGACTAAAAGAAATATCAATATAATGATTCAGCATCATACTCATTTGTTAAATCCTATCTTTTCTGTTATAATTCCTCCTTCTCCTTTGATCCTTCTGCCAATCTTTGGGGGTATTTTGGCTATTCTCATTCTAACTTATCATGTTGAAAAGGGGGTGTTGACAATATAGGATAAGGGAATGGAACTAGATGATATTCTTAGAGACACTGGCCCCTCTGGGTTTTAGGATTTATTTGCACTAGGAACCATCTGGAGGTTAGAATCTCAGATAGAGCCCTAGGTGTTCTTTAGGGTTAACATGAATAGTGTTAGTTGGGGTTTGGCAATCCGCAGTTATTAGTAAAATCTAGCTGAAGCTTGTGTAAGAGTAGCCTTCAGAATAGCCTCACAACTCTATTTGAGCTCTCTTAGCCACTGGTACCTTATTTTGTTATATTTCCCTTCACCCTTTTGGTCAAGAAGGCATTGTTGATTCCATGGTGCCAGGGACAGACTCATCCCTCGGAGTCATGTCCCACGTTCCAGGGAAATTTCTCCCCTGGATGTTATATCCCACCTGGGGGTGGGGGTGGGGGTGGGGTAATGATCTTCCTTGCAGAGTTGGACTTAGAGAAAGAGGCCCCATCTCAGCAACAAAAAAGGGTTCCTGGAAGTAACTCTTAGGCATAACTATAGGTAAGCTAATTTCTAAATTCTGAGATACTGAGCTGGTTGTATACAACCTGGTCATTTCTAGAAACTTCGGGTATTTATGTGACACCTGAGACTCAGAGTTGCTCTGAAGCTATGAAAGTCAGCATACAGCAACTGTTAAAAAAAAAGTTGAAAAAGTGATTTCAACTAGAGATATGAATGAAGCTGATCTGAATAGGACTAAGGTAAATCAGAATACAGAGTAGAGGATGATATGGTCCATATTTTAAAACTTCAACTCCTGTGTGAGACCAAAGGGAGAGATGTTTATTTGGTGCAAAATTTATATTTTGGGTAATGCATTACCTAATTTATCTTGCTAGCTGCCAGAATGCAATATACCAGAAATGGAATGGCTTTTAAAAAGGGAAATTTAATGAGTTGCTATTTACAGTTCTAAGGCCAAGAAAATGTCCCAGTTAAAGCAAGTCTATAGAAATGTCCAATCCTTTATGAAATAGGATTTTGATCAAAACTTGGCTTTTCTAGGGGTCATACATCCTTTCAAACCAGCATATTCCACCCTCTGGACCTTAAAAAAGAGACATTTTCCCCATATACAAAATACATTAATTTCATAGCAATATCAGAAATCCTTAAGCCATTTCAGTAGCAATACAAATGAAATACAAACTCAGAAATAATACAAACTCCTATCAAAGTTGGTTACAGGCATGGTCTGTTCTAAGGCAAAATTATCCTCTGGCTTTGGACCTTTGAAAACTCATAAGTTATTTGCTGCCAACATACAAAGGAGGAACAGTCATAGGATACGTATACGCATTTCCATAGGGAGGAAAGAACACAGGGGTCATCGGACCCATACAGTTTCAAACCTGCAGGGCAAAGTCCACTAGATTTCAAAGTCTGAGAGTCATTTATCTTCGGGGCCTTAGAAAGCAGCAGTCCCACCCTTTTCAAGCCTACGCAGTGGCTTGCCTCTCTCCAAATGCAACTTTGGGGGACTTTGGGGAGACCATCTTTTTCTTGGCTCCACCCTCTCCAAGCATCGGGGCTGCACCTGAGCTCTCTGCCAACTCCAGGGCACACACTCAACCCCTCCATGTGGTGGCACCCAGGCTCTCTCCAAACCCCAAGGAATGTGTTTCACCCTCTCTGAGGCCTGAGGCGGCCTGACTCTTCCACTGCAACAAGGTGGAAGGCCCATATTCTGCCTTTGGGGCAAACTCACCCTCTTCTTTGGCTTGGGTGGGTCCCCGCTCCTGGCCTGAGGCTTCTTGACTTCACACCTCAGCCTCTATGGTTTTGCCTCTGAAGTTATTTTTCCTCCAATGTTTCCCTTCTCTGAATCCCCCAGTCCAGACTGGCAGCAGCTTTGTTTATACAGGTCCCACAGCACTCTTGTTGGCTTTCTATGCAGTAGCCTTGGATCATGCCCATCAGACATAAGGAGTTTCCACAAGTCCTTCCCGGATAACTCCATGTCCGATCCTAGCTTTCTCTGAGATGGTTGACTGGTTCCACATCTGGCCAAATCCTCACATGGAACACTATTCTCTGTTGTCTCCCTTCCTGGAAGCCCAGAATTTTTCAGGACCTCAATTTCTGGTTTCTTTGTACCTAAGAGTTCAGTTCTCAGCTTATCTCTTTCCTGTTGCATTTCACTATACGCTGTGAGGAGAAACCAAGCTGCACTTTCCACATTTAATTTGGAAATCTCTTCTGCTAAATATCCAAGTTCATGGCTTTTAAAATCTGCCTTCCAGAACAGCCACTAGTCAATTTTGCCAGATTATCTGCCATTTTAAAACAAGGATCACCTTCCTTCCAGTCTGCTATAACATGTGCCTCATTTCTGTCTAGAGCTTCGTCACGGGTAGCTTCAGATTTCCACATTTCTACCAACAGTCTCTTCAAAGCATTCCAGGCCTTCTCTATCAAGCTTCTTGCAACTCCTCCAGATTCTTCCCCTTATCGATTTAAAAAACTGTTCCAATGTGTTGGGTATTTGCAAACCACAGCAGCACCCCATTCTCTGGTACCAAAATCTGTTCTAGTTTGCTAGCTGCCAGAATGCAATATCCCAGAAATGGAATAGCTTTTAAAAAGGGAAATTTAATGAGTTGGTAGTTTACAGTTCTAACGCTGAGAAAATGTCCCAATTAAAGCAAGTCTATAAAAATGTCCAGTCCTTTATTAAATGAGATTTTGATCAAAACATGGCTTTTCTAGGAGACATACATCCTTTCAAACCAACATATCTTGTATGGAAAGTTTAGTTGAACACAATAAGTATATGGAAACTTGAATAGGGAGTGAGATGTTGTTTTGTCCAGGTAGGTGTGATGCCCCAATATATCCCAGAGTAATTGGGCAGTGAATAAAAAAGTATTTGCAAAGTCCCCTTGAGGAACCGTGGGGGAAAGGAGGAAATATTCAACTTCCCCATTTGGGGAGCTCCTGATATTCTTGCAACAGTGGGGACAAAAAATGCAATAGGCTGAGCCCTCAGTCTTGAAGTTCACCTCTATGAAACTTATTACTGCAAAGGAGAAGCTAAGCTTACTTATAATTATGCCTAAGAGTACCCCCAGAAAACCTCTTTTGTTGCTCAGATGTGGCCTCTCTCTCTAAGTCATTTCGGCAGGTGAATTCACTGCCCTTCCTCCTACATGGGACATGACTCCCAGGGGTGTAAATCTCCCTGGAAATGTGGGACAGAACTCCCAGGATGAGCCAGGACCTGGCACCATCAGTTTGAGAAAGGTTTCTTGACCAAAAGGGAGAAGAGAGAAATAAGACAAAATGCAGTTTCAGTGGCTGAGAGGCTTCAAACAGAGTCGAGAAGTTATTCTGCAGGTTACTTTTATGCATTATATAGACATCCCTTTTTAGTATATGGTGAATTGGAGTGGCTGGAGGGAAGTACTTAAAATTGTTGAACTGTGTTCCAATAGCCTTGATTCTTGAAGATGATTTATAACTTTTACAATGTGACTGTGTGATTGTGAAAACCTTGTGTCTGATGCTCCTTATATCCAGGGTATGGACAGATGAGTGAAAAAATAAGGATAAAAAAAAATAATGGGGGGGGGGAGATGAAGGGTTTTAAAAAATGGGTAGATTGAAATACTGGTGGTCAATGAAGGGGAAAGGGAAGGGGTATGGGATGTAGGAGTTTTTTCTTTTAGTTTCTTTTTCTGAGTGATGCAAATGTTCTAAAAATGATTGTGGTGATAAATGCACAACTATGTGATGACAATGTGAGCCATTTATTATACATCATGCATGGACTGTAGATATGTGAAGATTTCTTGATAAAAATATTTAAAAAAAAACAAAAAAGATCTAGGACTTGGCCTATTTACTTGGGAGTCCCTAATGTGTGAGAAAGTATCAGGGGTTTCCCCGTTGGTAAAGTTTAATAATTCCATATTTTTATCCCATCCCTCAAGAGACTTTGCCAATGCTTTTTAATTATCTGCCCAATATACTCTGGGATATATCCAGTATTACATTAAGCTATACAGAATTACAAGTCCTAGTTCCCATTTTGGGCTCCATGTGTTTGGGTGGTCTAAATGAGCTATCCAGACAGACTGAGGTAGATTATGTGCTACAGAAAATTTAGGTTTTGGATAATCTAAACCTCTCTTTCTTTGGTCTTATACAGTAGGTGAAGTTCTGAAATGCAGACAGGGTCATCCTTTACTCTATATTCTGATTTACCTTAGTCCCCACCAGCTCTGCTTTAATTCTTGTCTCTGTTGAAGCCTGATCTCTTATTTGGTTTCTTTAATGGTTGTTGTGTGTGGCAATGCTGACTTTCAGAGCTGCAGAACTCCAGCTCTGAGTCTTAGGTGTCACAGGTACCCAAAGTTCCCAGGAAATACCAGGTTATACATATATAGTACAGCATCTAAAAATCTAGAAATAGCATTTACAACTCCTGACTAAATGTGACTGCTATAAGAGCTTATAATCTTGGCCTCAATTGTTCTTATAAATATTTTTTTAAAAAGATCATACAATATTTTTTCTTTTGTTTCTGGCTTATTTTGTGCCACATAATGTCCCCAACGTTCATTCATCTAATTGCATGCCTCACAACTTCATTCCTTTCTGTAGCTGCACAATATTCCATCAAATGTATACACCACAGTTTGTCATTCTGTTTCTCAGTGAGTATACCCTTCAGCCATTCCATTGGGCATCAAGTATAATTTCCAAAGTCAACAATCCATGTCTCACATTATCCTCACTTAGGTGTACAGTCATTAACATTCTCAAGTTTAGATGAATTTCATTGCTCACAAGAGAAAAAGAACTGATAGCCACACCCTCACCAAACAGAAAATCCAAACCTCCACTTAACTTATGTCCTTCCCCCACCTCCCAATTATTTACCCCTGATATTGCTGTGGTACTGTTGATGTCTTGCTGTTAAACATAGCCCATAGCATGCAATAGTAGTTTCCCCCCTATACCCCTCTATTATCAATAATTTGTACAAGATTCATCCTTTGAAGTAGTTCATGCAAGAACTTATTTATATCTGTAGTGTTCATCAGTGGGATACATGGCTCTATATAACCCCTTTCAATCATGTTCACCTACAATATGGCGATGCTACTTATTAACCCACTAATGAACTGCCTTCACTTCTATCCATTCCCTTACATCTAAGTTCAACCTCATTAGCTAACTCTTCACCCATCTCTAGATTCTGTGTTATCTCTAGGTCCCCTAGATTCTACATTATAAGCCTCGGAGCTTACATTTATCAAGGCCATAACAGAAAAATCACAGTATCTATGTATTTTTGTGTGGCTTATTTCATTCAGCATTATGTCCTCAAGGTTCATCCTTGTTGTCACATGCTTCAGGACCTCATTTTGTCCTATTGCTGCATAATATTCCATCATATATATATATACATACCACATTTTGTTTATCCACTCATCTGTTAATGAGCACATGGTTTCCATCTTTTGGCAATTGTAAATAATGCTGCTATGAACATCGGTGTGCAAATGTCTGTTCATGTCATTGCTTTCAGCTCTTCTGGGTATATTCTGAATATTGGAATTGCCGGTCATAGGGCAACTCGATATTTACTTTTCTGAGGAATTGCCAAACTGTCTTACACAACAGCTGTACCATTATATATTCCCACCAGCAGTGCATGTGTTCTGATTTCTCTACATCCTCTCCAACATTTGCAGTTTCCTGATGTTTAATAGCAGCCCTTCTTATAGGTGTGAGGTGATATCCCATTGTCATCTTGATCTGTACTTCCCTTATAGCTAATGAAAATGAATATCTGTTCATGTGCTTTTTGGCCATCTGTATTTGCTCTTCAGAAAAATGTCTAGTCATATCTTTAACCCATTTTATAATTGGATTGTTTGCTCTTTTGTTGTTGAATGGTATGATTTCTTTATGTATACAGGACATCAAATTTTTATCCAATATGTGATCTCCAAATATTTTCTCCCATTGAGTTGGCTTCCTGTTCACCTTTTTGACAAAGTCCCTTGAGGCACAGAAGCTTTTGATTTTGAGGAGTTCCTATTTACCTATTTTTTTTCATTGCTTGTGCTTTGGGTGTAAAGTTTAAGAAGATACCTCCTTTTACCAGGTCTTGAAGGTATTTCCCTATATTTTCTTCTAGGAATTTTATGGTAGTGGCTCTTATATTTAGGTCTTTGATCCACTTTCAGTTCATTTTTTGTGGAGGGTGTAAGGTAAGGGTCCTCTTTTATTCTTTTGGCTATTGGAATCTGGTTCGCCCATGCCCATTTATTGAAAAGACTGTTCTGTTACATTTCAGTAGATTTGGGGGCCCTGTAAAAGATCAATTAATCATAGATTTAGTGGTGTATCTCCATGTTTGATTCAATTCCATTGGCCAATACTTCTTTCCTAATACCATGCTGTTTTGACCACTGTGGCTTTATAATAATCTTAAAATCAGGCAATGTTAGTCCTCCCACTTCATTCTTCTTCTTAATGATATTTTTAGTTATTCAAGATCTCTTTCCCTTCCAAATGGAAAAGTCTTCTAAGTAGGTTGTTGGAATTTTTATTGGTACTGCATTGAATCTGTAGATCAAATTAGGTAGAATTGACATCTTAACTACATTTAACCTTCCTCTCCATAAGCAGGGAAGGTCTTTCTACCTTGAGATCCTCTTTGGTTTATTTTAGCAATGTTTTGCAGTTTTCTGTGTACAGTTCCTTTACATTGCAGGTTAAGTTTTTTCCTAGATACTTGATTTTTGCTATCTTGAATGGAATTTTTTCTTTAATTGTCTCTTTTATTAGGTCATTGCTTGCATATAAAAATTTTACTGATTTTTATGCATTAATTTTTATCCTGCCAGTTTGCTGAATTTGTTTATTAGCTCAAGTAGCTTTGTCATAGATTTCTCAGGATTTTCCAAGTATAGAATCATGCCGTCTGCAAATAATGAAAGTTTTACTTCTTCATTTCCAGTTTGGATGCCTTTTATCTCTTTTTCCTGTCTCACTGTTCTAGCTAGAATTTCTAGTACAATGTTTAATAATAGTGGTAACAGAGGGCATCCTTGTCTTATTCCTGATCTTAGGGGGAAGGCTTTCAGTCTCTCACCATTGATTATGATGCTGGCTATGGGTTTTTTGTATATGCTCTTTATCATATTGAGGAAGTTTCCTTCAATTCCTACCTTTTGAAGTGCTTTTATCAGAAAAGGATTCTGAATTTTGTCTAATGCTTTTTCAGCATCAATCAAGATGATCATATGGGTTTTCCTTTTTGATTTGTTGACATGCTGTATTACATTGATTGATTTTCTTATTGTGAACCACCCATGCATTCTTGGTATAAAACCCACTGTGCCATGGTGTATAATTATGTTAATGTGTCACTAGATTCAATTTGCTAGTATTTTATTGAGAATTTTTGCATCTAAATTCATTAGAGGGATTGGCCTGAAGTTTTCTTTTCTTGTAGCAACGTTATCTAGATTTGGGGTTAGAGAGATGTTGCTCCATAAAATGAGTTAGGCAGTGTTCCTTTTCCAAATAAAACCCTTGGCTTTATTAATCCTTTAAATTGTCTTTTTATCTCCAATTCATTCATATCTACTCTAATCCTTGTAATTTCTCCTTCTATCTGCTTTGGGGCCAGCCTACTGCTCCCCTTCCAGTTTCTTAGGGTGAGCAGCCAAATCCCCAATACTTGCTCTTTCTTATTTTCCAACGCGGGCATCTAGGGCAAAAAATTTCCCTCTCAGCACCACCTTCACCACATCTTACAAGTTCTGATCATTGTATTCTCATTTTTATTCATCTCCAGGTATTTACCAATATCTCCAGCAATGTCCCCCCTGACCCACTGATTGCTCAAGAGTGTGTTATCCAATCTCCATATACCCATGAAAGTTCTGGTTCTTTGATGGCTTTTGATTTTCAGCTTCATTCCACCACAATCAGAGAAAGTGCCCTGAACAATTTCAATCTTTTTAAAATTTATGAAGACCTGCCTTGTGCCCCAGCATATGATCCATCCTGGAGAATGTTCCATAAGCACCAAAGAAGAATGTATATCCTGGTGTTCTGGAGTGCAGTCATCTATATATGTCTGCCTGGTCCAATTCACCTATCAACTTAAGTTCTCTATTTTCTTGTTGATCCTCTGTCTTGTTGCTCTACTATAGAGGAGAGTGGTGTATTGAAGTCTCCCACTATTATTGTTGAAACATCTATCGCTCCCTTCTGTTTTGCCAATGTTTGCCTCATATACCCTAGCTCTTTGATTAGAAGCATAAACATTTATTATTACTATCTCCTCTTGAGAATTGTCTCTTTTATCAACATGTAGTATCCTTCCTTGGCTCCTATGATGTCCCTACATTTAAAGTCTGTTCCTCCCAACATCCGCATAGCTACTCCCCCTTTTCCCTGGTTACAGCCTGCACAGAACATCCCCCTCCACCCCCTCGCCCTCAATCTACCTGTATCCCTGGGTCCAAGATGAGTTCCCTGTAAATTGCATACAGATAGATCATATTTCTTAATCCCTCCTGCCAATCTGTATCTTTATAATTTGTGAGCTGAGTCCATTAACATAAAGGCATTAATTGAATCTATCATCTTATCTTTTAGTTTTTATTTGTCAGATTTATATATTATTTTCCCTCTCTCTCCTTTTATCCTTTAAGTTACCCTATTGCTACTCTTCAATTCTGTGCCCTCCTACAGACCTCCCTCTCCTCTTTATTTATTTATTTATTTTTTTCAGCTGACAGAACTCCTTTTAGTATTTCCTGAAGAACAGGTCTCCTCTTGAAAATTTTTCTCACTTTCCGTTTTCTCCCAGCAGATGGCGCCCTTGGGCCTCTTTCCTTTGGCCCACCTCTCCCCAGTTGCTACAGCCAGGTGAGTGGGATGGTGACCTAGTGCAACTCCAGACAGGTTCACTGGCCCCGGCGCCTGCTGAAAGCTGCAATCCTGGTGCTGCGGGGTAGGCGGAGTGCACCTCAGCAGCGATTCCATTGTGGTCTCAGTAGGTCTGGTGGCCCCCAGGCTCCTGCTTCAAATGATTTGGGGCTGTGGGACTGGGAATTTCAACTGCCCCGTGGGGATGGGACACGGGGTGGGGTGGGGGGGAGCATGGTGCAGTGTAAGGGGTATGGGACGTGGTATGGGGCAAGAGGTGCAGAGGTGCAGGGCATGGTGCCTGGTGGGGCACAGGGGCATGGTGCAGGGCGTGGGATGCAGGGGCACGGGATGTGGCATGTCTTGCTTCCTCATCCCTGCCTTCCTGTCCATGCACTCCTGAGGGCTCCAGGCCTCCTTAAAAGGGGGGCAGTAGGCTCTGTGCACTAGCTGGATTATCTCTATGAGCAGGGAAAGCAAACTTGCTGGCTTCCAGGCTCCCTGAGGGAGCTCCAGGCTGTGGAGCTGAAGGGCCTGACCTCTCAAGCTAGCTGCCGGGGCAGGCATTTTCTGGGTGCCACCTCTTGTCCGCAGTGGAGTCACTACTGACTGCACTCACCTCATCCTCTCTGTCCCAGTTTCTCTACTTCCTTATACAGCGTAGAAGACTCTCTCAGGTCTCTCATACCCTGGAACAGCTGTCTCAGTCATTTTTCTGACACTTCTCTAGTTGTTCCATGGAGCATGGATGAACTCAGCCTATCCTATTCCACCATCTTCCTGGAAGCCTCTCTCCCTCAATTTTGAAAGACAACTTAGCTGGTTAAAGAATTCTGGGCTGGAAGTCTTTCTCTTTCAAGATCTTAAATATATCATACAACTACCTTCTCACCTCCATGGTGCCTGCTGAGTAGCTTGAACACAGTTTTATGTGGTTTCCCTTGTATGTGGTGAATCACTCTTCTCGTGTTGCTTTCAAGACTTTCTGCTTCTCTTCAACATTTGACAGTTTGATCAGTATGTGTCTTGGAGTAGGCCTATTTGGATTTATTCTATTTTGGATTTGTTAGGCTTCTTTGATTTGCATATTTATGTCTTTTATAAGTTTTGGGAATTCTACCCCCATTATCTCATCAACTAACCTTCCTGGCCCTTTACTCTTCTGTTTTCCTTCTGGGGACGCTGATATGTTTTCTCATATTTGTGCAGGTCCTGTTGTCCATTGTTTCCCTGAGACCCAATTCCATTTTTTCCTCTTTTTTGTCATTTGTTCTTTTGTCTGCTCAAACTCAATTGTTCTGTCCTCTAGTTTGCTTATTCTTTCTTATGCCTCTCCAAATGTGTCTCTAATAAATTTTTAATTTGGTCTACAGTATCTTTCATCTCTGTGAGATCTTCTATTTTCTATTTATTGTTCCAAATTCTTCTTTATGTTCTTCTAGTGTCTTCTTGATATCCTTTATGTCATTAGCCACCCCACTGAATTTATTTAGGAGAGTTGTATGAGCATCTTTGCTAGGTTGTTCCAAATTCTTTTTGCCCTCTGGTGTTCTAATCTGGTCATTTGGCTGGGCCATATCTGCCTGCATCTTCTTGTGCTTTTTGATTTTCTGTTCATTTGAAGCATTAGATTATCTTGATAGGGTTATTTTGAAAGCTGGTTTCCTTCACTCATCTCAGGAATTGTATTTGTTTGGGTTTGCATTGAAGGTCTCCTTTTGCACTTGGTTTGTCAGTAATTCCCTATCAAACCAAGGCCTGGACTTCATAAAGGGGATGAAACTCTACTTGAGAATCTGTTAAAAGCGAAGTAGATAGGCAGTTTTCCAGGCTGCACTTTCCACTTCTTTCCAGCAGATAGCGCTCTTGGGCCACGACTTCCCCTCAGGCCCACCTCTCCCTGACTGTGGCAGCTAGCTGGCTGAGTTGGATGGAGACCTGATGCAATTCCAGCCAAGGTCACTGGTCTCTCTGTGTGCTAAAAGTCAGCAACCCCGGGGCTGGGGGCAGTGTGCAGAAACTCTGCTTATGGGTCTGCTTGGTCTGGTGGCCCCCAGGCTCCCACTTGGAATATAACCTTGGGCAGTAGGACTGGGTTTTTCAGCTGCCTCTGTCCAAAGTCAACCCAGAATTGACTAGTGGATCATGGCTCGCAACTTAGCACCCTTCCTCATCCTCGCCTCTCTATTCATGCAGGCTTGAGGTCTCTGGGCCTCTGTGGGGAAAGGGAAGCAGTACTGGGACCAAACAAGTCTCTTTCATTGGCCAGTTGTCAAACTGGCTCCAATCTGCATCTCCGCCTCCTCCCAGGAGGAGGGGCCCCCAGTCTCTGCCACAAAACCAAGCACCCACAGTGGTCTATCTCAGGGATTGGAAGCAGGCACTAAGCACTGACTGAATGGACTTTATGGGCAGGGAAAGCCAATCTGCTGGCTTCTGGGTTCCCCAAGGGAAACATGGCTGTGGAGCTGGGAGGGAAGCTCTCCTAAGCTAGCTACAAAGGTAGGCTAGAGTATAGGGACACCTCACTTCTTTCTACACTTTTCTACATGTCACCCCTTATCCCTGGTGGGTCATGACCAAGCACACTCACCCCAGTGTCTCCATCCTGATTTCTCCACTTTTTCATCCAGGCCCTCCCTACATAGTGTAGAAAACCCTCTGGTCACTCATACCCTGGAACTGCAGCCCCAGTCATTTTTCAGTCACTTCTCTCATTGTTCCATGGAGCAGGGATGAACTCAGCCTGTCCTATCCAGCCATCTTCTTAGAAGTCAGTTCCATGGATTTTATTTTTTTTAATTTTTGTTAACATAAATACAATCTAACATTTCCCTCTTTTTTTTTGAACATCTCGATTATTATATTTTTAATTCTTCAAAACTTTCTGCCATGAGACAGGAATGTATGATAAAAATGGCTCAACACCTTCATACGAAACACTTGGATTCATTTTCATTCACAAGTTTTTCTAAAATAATTTAACAATTTCATACTCTCACCCATGTCCAACCATTATCACAGGTTTAATTGAACATTAAACAGCAGTTGTCAGCAACAGATAGCTGGGTGCTTTCTATATATTAGCAGTGTCTTTATATTCACAAGAGTATATGATTATATCTCTCATTGAGGATGGCACTCCCCGAAGTGACTGAATTCCCCAGAATAAACACCATGCTTATCATGAAGACCTGTGTCCCCCAGATATTTCAATGTCTCCCCTTTTAATCAGATTCAGATATATATTTCAGTGCTATCAATTGCATTCGCAATGCTGTTCTACCATCACTACCATCCATTACCAAAACATTTCTGTCATGCCAAGCAGGACCGCTATACATTTTAAGACAACTTCCATTCCCTATCCTCACCCGTGGTAACCTATGTTTACTCTGAAATCAAAGAGATGACACAATATTTATCCTCTTGTATGTAGTTTGTTTCACTCAACATAATAGCCTTAAGGTTCATCCATGTTGTGTCACGTGCATCAGGACTTCATTCCTTTTTATGGACTGAATAATTTTCCATTGAGTGTACCATATTTTATTTATCCATTCTTCCGTTGTTGGGCACTTGGACCGATTCCATCTTTTGGTCATTGTGAATAATGTCACTATAAACGTTGCTATGCAAGTATCTGTCCAAGTCTCTGCTTTCAATTCTTTTGGGTATATATCTTGTAGTGAGATTGCCAGGTTGTATGGTAGTTCTGGACTTAGCTTTCTGAGGAACCACCAAACTACCCTCCATAGCAGCTGCACCATTATACATTGCTGCCAGCAATGAGTGAATGTTGCTATTTCTCTCCATTCTCTCCGACACTTGTTATTTTCCATTTTTTTTTAATAGCAACAATTCTATCTGGTATGAATTGGTATTTCATTGTGGTTGAGCATCTTCTCCTGTGCTTTATGGCCACTGATATATTTTCTTGAAGAGATGTCTATTCAAGTCTTTTGCCCATTTTTTCAATAATTGCCCATTTTTAAATTGGGTTGTCTGTCTTTTTGTTAAGTTGAAGGTTTTCTTCATATATTCTAGATAGTAAACCTTGATTGGATATGTGGTTTCCAAATATTTTCAAATGTTGTTTTATTTTCATGATAAAATCCTTTGAGGGGTAGTTCAGTGGTGGAATTCTCGCCTGCCATGCGGGAGACCCAGGTTCGATTCCCCACCCATGCACTTCCTCCCCTCAAAAAACAAACAAACAAACAAAAATTCAACAAATGTTGCTGCAATAACAGGATACTCACATGGAAAAAGAATGAAATGTGACCCCACCATATAGCATACAAAGAAAAAAAATCCTTCAAAGAACAAAAGCTTTTAATTTTGATGATGGTCCTTTTATATCTATTTTTACTTTATTGGTTGTGCTTTGGGTGTAAAATCTAAGAAACTATTGCCTAACACAGTGTCCTGAAGATACCTCCCTACATTTCTTTCTAGGAGAGTGTGGTAGTTAGACTCAGGTGTCAACTTGGCCAGGTGAAGTCACCTTAGTTCTATTGCTGTGGACATGAGCCAATGGCATGTGAACCTCATCTGTTGCACATTGCATCTGCAGTCAGCTAGGAGGCGTGCCTGCTGCAATGAATAATGTTTGATTTAATTGGCCGGTGCTTAAATGAGAGACTCAACTTAGCACAGCCCAAGTAGCTCAGCATACCTCATCTCAGCACTCACAGCTCAGCCCAGGCCTTTGGAGATGCAGAAAGGAATCACCCGGGGAAAGATGTTGCAACCCAGAGGCCTGGAGAGAAGGCCAGCAGAGATTGCCCTGTGTCTTCCCATGTGAGAAAGAACCTCAGTTGAAAGTTAGCTGCCTTTCCTCTGAAGAACTGTACATCAACTAAATAAATCCCATTTTATTGAAAGCCAGTCTGTCTCTGTTGTGTTACATTCCAGCAGCAAGCAAACTAGAACAGAAAGTGATAGTTCTTGTTCTTATATTTAGGTCTTTGATTCAGTTTTAGTTGATTTTTATTTGTGGTGTGAGTTAGGGGTCCTTCTTTTTTTTGAAAATGGGATCCAGTCTTGTCAGTATCATTTGTTGAAAAGACTATTCTTTCCCAATTGAGTGGTCTTTGCCACCATGTCAAAAATCAGTTGGCCATAAGTGCTCACAATCAGTTGGCCTAAGGGTACAACAACTAAGGAATGGAAAGGGAAACTATAGTGTATACATACGATGGACTACTGAGCAGCTGTAAGAAGGAATGAAGTTGTGAGACATGCAACTAGGTGTATGAACCTTAAGGACTGTATGTTGAATGAAATGTCAGGAACAAAAAGACAAATATTATCATGCCTAAATCATATGGACTAACTATAGTATAAAAACTTGGTGAACTGAAGTTGAGAACATGGGTTATCAGGTTGAGGCCTATCATAAAGGGTCCTAGATTGTAAGCTCTTAAAGCAGTCACATATATTCAGGAGGTGTAACTGCTATTTCTAACCTCTGAGATACTGAGCTGTTAGTTTATAACCTGGTCTTTCTCAGAAACTTCGGGTATTTATGTGACACCTGAGACTCAGAGTCAGAGCTCTGAAGCTATGATAGTCAGCTATGAAAGTACCCCATACAGAAACTGTTTAAAAAGTTGAAAAAGTGATCAGATATTGTTGAGTAGAGAATGAATGAAGCTGCTCTGGATAGGACTAAGGTATATCAGATACAGGGTAAAGGATGATATGGTCCATATTTTAAAACTTCAACTTCTGTGTGAGACTGAAGGGAGAGATGTTTGTTTGGTGCAAAATTTATATTTTGGGTACTGCATTACCTAATTTAACTTGTATGGTCATTTTAGCTGAACACCGTAAGAACATGGAATCTTAAATAGGGTGTGAGATTTTGTTGGTTTGTCCAAGTTAGAGTGATGCCCCAATATATCCCAGAGTAATATGGGCTGTGAATAAAAAAGTATTTGCAAAGTCCCCTTGGGGGATTGGGGAGAAAGGAGGAAATATTCAACTTCCCCATTTGAATCATTTCTGATATTCTCACAATTAGTGGGGACAGCCAAATCAATAGGCCCCTTGAACCTGGTGTCCACCCCTATGAAACTTATTCCTGCAATGAATAGGCTAAGTATACTTAAAATTAGGCCTAAGAGTTACCCCCAGAGAACCTCTTTTGTTGCTCAGATGTGGCCTCGCTCTTTAAGCCAACTGGGCAGGTGAACTCATTGCCCTCTCTCCTACATGGGACATGACTGCCAGGGATGTAAATCTCCCTGGCAACATGGGACAGAAGTCCTGGGATCAGCCAGGACCTGGCATCAAGGGATTAAGAAGGCCTTCTTGAGCAAAAGGGGGAAGAGAAAAATAAGACAAATAAGTTTCAGTGGCTGAGAAATTTCAAACAGAGTGAAGAAGTTATCCTGGAGGTGATTCTTATGCATTATATAGATATCACTTTTTAATTTATGGTATATTGGAGTGGGTGGAAGGAAGTTCCTGAAACTGTTGTGCTGTGTTCCAGTAGCCTTGATTCTTGAAGACAGTTGCACAAATATGTAATGTTTACAGTGTGACTTGTGTGATTGTCAAAACCTTGTGTCTAATGCTCCTTTTATCGAGGGCATGGATAGATGAGTAAAAAAAAATATGGATAAATAAATAAATAGGGGGCACAAAGGGTAAAATAAATTGGGTAGATGGAAATACTAGTGGCCAATGAGAGGCAGTGGTAAGAGGTATGGTATATATGCATTTTTTCTTTTTATTTCTTTTTCTGGAGTGATGCAAAAGTTTGAAAAAATGATCACGGTGATGAATACACAGCTATGTGATGATGTTGTGAGCCAATGATTGTACACCATGTATGGAACGTATGTGTGTGAAGATTTCTCAACTAAAATATTTTTTGAAAAGCCAGTTGACCATTAACGTGAGGGTTGATTTTTGATCTCTCAGTTCTATTCCTTTGGTCTATATGTCTGTCCTTGTGCCAGTAACATGCTGTTTAGACTACTGTCGCTTTTTTTTTTTAAATTTTTTTATTGTATAGTATAACATATATACAAAGCAAAGGAATAAAAAAGTAATAGTTTTCAAAGCACTCTCCAACAAGTGGTTACAGGACAGATCCCAGAGTTTGTCATGGGCTACCATATGATCCTCTCAGGTTTTTCCTTCTAGCTGCTCCAGAATATAGGAGGCTAGAGGGCTTAAATATTTTTTTATCATCACAATCGACTTTTTTTCCTTCTTTTTTGTGAAAAATAACATATATACAAAAGAGCAATACATTTCAAAGCACACCACAATTAGTTGTGAACATATTTCAGAGTTTGACATGGGTTACAATTCCACAATTTTAGGTTTTTACATCTAGCTGCTCTAAGATACAGGAGACTAAAAGAGATATCAATTTAATGATTCAGCCTTCATATTCTTTTGTTAAATCTTACCTTCACTGTATAACCCCACAATCACCTTTGATCTTTCCATCCCTCCTTTATGGGTGT
The DNA here is from genome assembly GCF_023851605.1 of Tamandua tetradactyla. NCBI lineage: Eukaryota > Metazoa > Chordata > Mammalia > Pilosa > Myrmecophagidae > Tamandua > Tamandua tetradactyla. The sequence goes on along the minus strand of NC_135341.1, from coordinate 45,277,224 downwards.
TTGGGCTATGGCCATTCTAAATTTTTCGTATTGTAAGAGTCTGTCACTAATATGGGGTAGGGAGATGGAACTATCTGAAGTTCTGGAGAGGCTGGGCCCTCTAGGTTTCAGGACTTATCTGGACCAGGGACCCATTTGGAGGTTGTAGGGTGGAATCTTATTATTGCCCTAGGTGTCCGTTAGAATTGGCTGGAATGTCCTGGTTGGGGTTTGGCAGGTTATGATAGGTAACAAGGTCTAACTGAAGCTTGTGTAAAAGCAACCTCCAGAGTAGCCTATCAATTCTATTTGAACTCTCTCTGCCACAGATACTTTCTTAGTTACAGTTCTTTTCCCCCTTTTGGTCAGGATGGAATTGTTGATTCCACGGTGCCAGGGCCGGATTCATCCTTGGGAGTCTCGATTACTGTCACTTTGTATTGAGTTTTTAAGATTGGGAAGTGCAAGGCCCCCAACTTTATTTTTAATTTTGAAGATGACTTTGGCTATTTGGTATCCCTTATACTTCCATATAAATTTGATGATTTGGTTTTTCCATGTCTGCAAAGAAGGATGTTGGAATTTTAATTGAGATTGCATCAAATCAATATAATGCTTTAGGGAGTAGTGACATCTTAACAATATTTAGTCTTCCAATCCATGAACAGAGAATGACTTGACTCCAATTTTGGAAGAAGTTCTACTGTGGGTAAAATACTATCAAATATCATCACATGTTGTGGAGAAATCTTTTCTGAATGGAAGAGTCAATCAACATGGCAATTTCATTATTATCTTACTTTCAGAAATTGCTACAGCCACCCCAAAGTTCAGCAATTACCACCCTGATCAGTCAGCAGCCGTTGACATCAAGGCAAGGCCTTCTACCAGCAAAAACTCACTGAAGGCTAGGATGATGGTTAGTATTGCTTATCAATAAAGTAATTTTAATTAACATATGTACGCTGTTTTCTTCAGATGTAATGCTCTTACTTAATAGAATATGGCATAGGGTTAACATAACTTTTATATGCACTGGGAAACCAAAAAATTCATGTGACTCACTTGATTGTGATATTCACTTTATTGTGGTTATCTGGAACCAAACCTGCAACATCTCTGAGGTTATATTCCCTATTATGCTCTCTTCACTTAATTAACCCCTGCTGATTCATCATCTGTCAACTTAGGCATACTTCCACAGTACAACCATGTTGACCACCTCATCTAGGTCAGATATTTTTTTGTTGTTCTCTTTAAAAAGAACCACATTCCTTTCCTTCAAAATATTAATCTGGGGTTACAATTAACATTCATTAGTGTGGTTATTTGATTAATATCTGTCTACCTGCCCAGATGATGAACTCCATGAAATGAAGACCACTTCTGATTCTGTATGCTATTTTATCTCAATCTGCTTAGTGTTGAGCATGGCAATTATTAAATATCTATTGAATGTAGAAGGAATGAGCCAATTATACCAATTGGATGAGTCAATTTTCCCATTTAGAAGCAAATGTTAGAAACTGGGCGATTTTCTCGATTAGGTCAAAATCATAATTGCAAAACTCTCAAACAATCAATCAGAACCACATAGGTAACTGATATACACAAAAATTAAAATTATCTGTCTTTATAAATTAAAATGATGATTAGAAGAGAAGAAAAGAACAAGAATATAAAAATAAACAAACATTTTTAAATGGTGATTAGAGAGTGTTTTATAGTTATCTGAAAATTAGTTCTAGACTCTCTAAGCATGCTCAAAATGTAATTAGTATGCATAATATTGAGAGAGAACTTGAAATAATGCCAGGATTCAGCACAGCACATATGAGTCCCATATAACCACCTGTCCTGCCATGCTACCTGGACAAACTCCCCTCACATGAGCACTTTGGGGAGTCACATGTAATGATTCTCACTATTGTTTCCAAAGACACTTTGGTATGGAAAAACTCTCTTTGTGGATCACTCTCTAATTAATTAGAATAGAATTTGTGAATTAACATCAATTCATTAATTCTGTTTTCAGTAATAGGCTAAGAAACTAATTAATGTCAGGAACAATAGGAATACTGATCAAAACAGTATGATAGTTGCATAAAGACAGATATGTTGGTCAATGGAGTTGAATATACAGTTCATAAATAGACCCCACATCTATGGTCAATTGATTTTTGACAAGCCTGTCACAGCTACTCAACTGGGATGGAACAGTTTTCTTCAACAAATGGTGCTAGGAGAAAAGGATATCCATATCCAGAAGAATGAAAGTGGACCCATACGTCATAGCTAATACCAAAAAAAGTCAAAATGGATCAAAGGCCTAAATATAAAAGCTAGGACCATAAAACTCCCAGAAGAAAATGCAGAGAAGCCTCTTCAATATCTGGTGATAGGAGGTGGTTTCTTAGACTTTATATCCAAAGCACAAGCAATGAAAGAAAAAAGAGATAATGGCATCTACTCAAAATTGAATACTTTTGTGCTATAAAGGACTTTGTCAAGAAAACAAAAAGGCAGCCTACTCAATGGGAGAAAATATTTGGAAACCACATATTCGACAAGAGTTTAATATTCAGAATATAAAAAGAAATCCTGTAACTCAACAATAAAAAGACAAACAGCACAATTTAAAAATGGGCAGAAGACCTGACTAGACACTTTACCAAAGAGAAAGTACAAATGGTTAAAAAGAACATGAAAAGATGTTCAAAATCACTAGCTATTAGGGAAATGTAAATCAACACCACAATGAGATCGGCGGCGGAGGAGGGCGGGATCAGCGGCGGAGGAGGGCGGCGAGGACCCCTGAAGGGCGAATGGGTGGCTAAGTTGACAGCCCCTCCCATCCCAGGACCCCCACTGGAAGTTTCTGTGTGTCCTTCCCGCACAGCGCAGACTCTGGAGCCAGCTGCCTGGGTTTAAACCCTTGCTGATGCATGTATTGGCTGTGAGGTCTTGGGGAATTCCGCCTTCTTGCGCCTCAGTTTCCTGTATATAAAATGAACAGCTACTAGGGGAGTAGAAACGATACAGAACAGCTCTCAGAGCCACGACAGAGATAAAAAAGATAGCGTACCCCATCCTGGAACGGCTGACTGTCTGGGAGAACCAGCTCTGGTGAGATCGCCGAGGGGTGCGGGCTTTCCCGGGCGGGACGACAAGTGGCCGGAGTCCCTTCCTTCCTCCTTCCCAGGCCAGCTGGCAGAATTGGGCAGGCGGTCCCCTCAAGCCATGGCAGCTGGCGCCCCCACCACGCAAGGCCCCCCGGACCAACTGAGAGAATTGGATTGGAAATCCCCAGACCGTGGAGAACGGTGACTGGGGGGGGTCCCTTCCAAACACATGACTCCCTGGTCCAGCTGAGAACAGTGCACTCTCCCGGGCTGCGGGGGCTGGCGCCCTACGGCCACGCTTGGCGCCCCAGGCCAACAAGGAAATTTGGTCGGGCGCTCTCCTGGGCTGCGGCGGCCAGCGACCTTCCCCGCATTCGGACCCCCGGGCCGGCTGGCACTCTTCCAAGCCACTTCGGCTGGCGAAACTCCCCCATGGCGAGAGTTATCCAAAGTTAAAGGACCCACAGCACCTTTTACTGGTGGAACCCGCAGACAAACGTGGGCCACGAGCACCACCTACTGGGCAGGATAAGAAAAACAGAACCCAGAGATTTCACAGAAAAATCTTTCAACCTGTTGGGTCCAACACCCAGGGAAATCTGATTAAATGCCCAGATGCCAGCAGAAGATAACGGATCACGCTCAGAAAATTGAAAATATGGGCCAGTCAAAGGAACAAACCAATAGTTCAAATGAGATACAGGAGCTGAAACAACTAATGCTGAATATAAGAACAGAAATGAAAAACCTCTTCAAAAACGAAATTGATAAATTGAGGGAGGACATGAAGAAGACATGGGCTGAACAAAAAGAAGAAATAGAAAAACTGAAAAAACAAATCACAGAACTTATGGAAGTGAAGGATAAAGCAGAAAAGATGGAAAAAACAATGGATACCTACAATGATAGATTTAAAGAGACAGAAGATAGAATTAGTGATTTGGAGGATGGAACATCTGAATTCCAAAAAGAAACAGAAACTATCGGGAAAAGAATGGAAAAATTTGAACAGGGTATCAGGGAACTCAAGGACAATATGAACCGCACAAATATACGTGTTGTGGGTGTCCCAGAAGGAGAAGAGAAGGGAAAAGGAGGAGAAAAACTAATGGAAGAAATTATCACTGAAAATTTCCCAACTCTTATGAAAGACCTAAAATTACAGATCCAAGAAGTGCAGCGCACCCCAAAGAGATTAGACCCAAATAGGCATTCTCCAAGACACTTGCTGGTTAGAATGTCAGAGGTCAAAGAGAAAGAGAGGATCTTGAAAGCAGCAAGAGAAAAACAATCCATCACATACAAGGGAAACCCAATAAGACTATGTGTAGATTTCTCAGCAGAAACCATGGAAGCTAGAAGACAGTGGGATGATATATTTAAATTACTAAAAGAGAAAAACTGCCAACCAAGACTCCTATATCCAGCAAAATTGTCCTTCAAAAATGAGGGAGAAATTAAAACATTCTCAGACAAAAAGTCACTGAGAGAATTTGTGACCAAGAGACCAGCTCTGCAAGAAATACTAAAGGGAGCACTAGAGTCAGATACAAAAAGACAGAAGAGAGAGGTATGGAGAAGAGTGTAGAAAGAAGGAAAGTCAGATATGATATGTATAATACAAAAGGCAAAATGTTAGAGGAAAATATTATCCAAACAGTAATAACACTAAATGTTAATGGACTGAATTTCCCAATCAAAGACATAGATTGGCAGAATGGATTAAAAAACAGGATCCTTCTATATGCTGTCTACAGGAAACACATCTTAGACCCAAAGATAAACATAGGTTGAAAGTGAAAGGTTGGGAAAAGATATTTCATGCAAATAACAACCAGAAAAGAGCAGGAGTGGCTATACTAATGTCCAACAAATTAGACTTCAAATGTAAAACAGTTAAAAGAGACAAAGAAGGACACTATATACTAATAAAAGGAACAATTAAACAAGAAGACATAACAATCATAAATATTTATGCACCGAACCAGAATGCCCCAAAATACGTGAGGAATACACTGCAAACACTGAAAAGGGAAATAGACACATCTATTATAATAGTTGGAGACTTCAATTCCCCACTCTCATCAATGGACAGAACATCTAGACAGAGGATCAATAAAGAAATAGAGAATCTGAATATTACTAGAAATGAGCTAGACTTAACAGACATTTATAGGACATTACATCCCACAACAGCAGGATACACCTTTTTCTCAAGTGCTCATGGATCATTCTCAAAGATAGACCATATGCTGGGTCACAAAGCAAGTCTTAATAAATTTAAAGATTGAAATCATACACAACACTTTCTCGGATCATAAAGGAATGAAGTTGGAAATCAACAATAGGCGGAGTGCCAGAAAATTCACAAATACGTGGAGGCTCAACAACACACTCTTAAACAACAAGTGGGTCAAAGAAGAAATTGCAAGAGAAATTAGCAAATACCTCGAGGCAAATGAAAATGAAAACACAACATATCAAAACTTATGGGATGCAGCAAAGGCAGTGCTAAGAGGGAAATTTATTGCCCTAAATGCCTATATCAGAAAAGAAGAAAAGGCAAAAATGCAGGAATTAACTGTCCACTTGGAAGAACTGGAGAAAGAACAGCAAACTAATCCCAAAGCAAGTAAAAGGAAAGAAATAACAATGATTAGAGCAGAAATAAATGAAATTGAAAACATGAAAACAATAGAGAAAATCAATGAGACCAGAAGTTGGTTCTATGAGAAAATCAATAAGATTGATGGGCCTTTAGCAAGATTGACAAAAAGAAGAAGAGAGAGGATGCAAATAAATAAGATCAGAAATGGAAGAGGAGACATAACCACTGACCTCACAGAAATAAAGGAGGTAATAACAGGATACTATGAACAACTTCACGCTAATAAATACAACAATTTAGATGAAATGGACGGGTTCCTGGAAAGACATGAACAACCAACTTTGACTCAAGAAGAAATAGATGACCTCAACAAACCAATCACAAGTAAAGAAATTGAATTAGTTATTCAAAAGTTTCCTAAAAAGAAAAGTCCAGGACCAGACGGCTTCACATGTGAATTCTATCAAACATTCCAGAAAGAATTAGTACCAACTCTCCTCAAACACTTCAAAAAAATCGAAGTGGAGGGAAAACTACCTAATTCATTCTATGAAGCCAACATCACCCTCATACCAAAACCAGGCAAAGATATTACAAAAAAAGAAAACTACAGACCAATCTCTCTAATGAATACAGATGCAAAAATCCTCAATAAAATTCTAGCAAATCGTATCCAACAACACATTAAAAGAATTATACATCATGACCAAGTAGGATTCATCCCAGGTATGCAAGGATGGTTCAACATAAGAAAATCAATTAATGTAATACACCATATCAACAAATCAAAGCAGAAAAATCACATGATCATCTCAATTGATGCACAGAAGGCATTTGACAAGAGTCAACATCCTTTCCTGCTGAAAACACTTCAAAAGATAGGAATACAAGGGAAATTCCTTAAAATGATAGAGGGAATATATGAAAAACCCACAGCTAATATCATCCTCAATGGGGAAAAATTGAAAACTTTCCCCCTAAGATCAGGAACAAGACAAGGATGTCCACTATCACCACTATTATTCAACATTGTGTTGGAAGTTCTAGCCAGAGCAATTAGGCAAGAAAAAGAAATGCAAGACATCAAAATTGGAAAGGAAGAAGTAAAACTATCACTGTTTGCAGACGATATGATACTATACGTTCAAAACCCGGAAAAATCCACAACAAAACTACTAGAGCTAATAAATGAGTACAGCAAAGTAGCAGGTTACAAGATCAACATTCAAAAATCTGTAGCATTTCTATACACTAGTATTGAACAAGCTGAGGGGGAAATCAAGAAACGAATCCCATTTACAATTGCAACTAAAAGAATAAAATACCTAGGAATAAATTTAACTAAAGAGACAAAAAACCTATATAAAGAAAACTACAAAAAACTGTTAAAAGAAATCACAGAAGACCTAAATAGATGGAAGGGCATACCATGTTCATGGATTGGAAGACTAAATATAGTTAAGATGTCAATCCTACCTAAATTGATCTACAGATTCAATGCAATACCAATCAAAATCCCAACAACTTATTTTTCAGAAATAGAAAAACCAATAAGCAAATTTATCTGGAAGGGCAGGGTGCCCCGAATTGCTAAACACATCTTGAGGAAAAAAAACGAAGCTGGAGGTCTCGCGCTGCCTGACTTTAAGGCATATTATGAAGCCACAGTGGTCAAAACAGCATGGTATTGGCATAAAGATAGATATATCGACCAATGGAATCGAATAGAGTGCTCAGATATAGACCCTCTCATCTATGGACATTTGATCTTTGATAAGGCAGTCAAGCCAACTCACCTGGGACGGAGCAGTCTCTTCAATAAATGGTGCCTAGAGAACTGGATATGCAAAAGAATGAAAGAAGACCCATATCTCACACCTTATACAAAAGTTAACTCAAAATGGATCAAAGATCTAAACATTAGGTCTAAGACCATAAAACAGTTAGAGGAAAAGGTAGGGAGATATCTTATGAAACTTACAATTGGAGGCGGTTTTATGGATCTTAAACCTAAAGCAAGAGCACTGAAGAAGGAAATAAATAAATGGGAGCTCCTCAAAATTAAACACTTTTGTGCATCAAAGAACTTCATCAAGAAAGTAGAAAGACAGCCTACACAATGGGAGACAATATTTGGAAATGACATATCAGATAAAGGTCTAGTATCCAGAATTCATAAAGAGATTGTTCAACTCAACAACAAAAAGACAGCCAACCCAATTACAAAATGGGAAAAAGACTTGAACAGACACCTCTCAGAAGAGGAAATACAAATGGCCAAAAGGCACATGAAGAGATGCTCAATGTCCCTGGCCATTAGAGAAATGCAAATCAAAACCACAATGAGACATCATCTCACACCCACCAGAATGGCCATTATCAACAAAACAGAAAATGACAAGTGCTGGAGAGGATGTGGACAAAGAGGCACACTTATCCACTGTTGGTGGGAATGTCAAATGGTGCAACCACTGTGGAAGGCAGTTTGGCGGTTCCTCAAAAAGCTGAATATAGAATTGCCATCTACTCAAAGGACTTAAGGGCAAAGACACAAACGGACATTTGTACACCAGTGTTTATAGCAGCGTTATTTACAATTGCAAAGAGATGGAAACAGCCAAAATGTCCATCAACAGAAGAGTGGCTAAACAAACTGTGGTATATACATACGATGGAATATTATGCAGCTTTAAGACAGGATAAACTTATGAAGCATGTAATAACATGGATGGACCTAGAGAACATTATGCTGGGTGAGTCCAGCCAAAAACTAAAGGACAAATACTGTATGGTCCCACTGATGTGAACGGACTTTCGAGAATAAACTTGGAATATGTCATTGGTAACAGAGTCCAGCAGGAGTTAGAAACAGGGTAAGATAATGGGTAATTGGAGCTGAAGGGATACAGACTGTGCAACAGGACTAGATACAAAAACTCAAAAATGGACAGCACAATAATACCTAATTGTAAAGTAATCATGTTAAAACACTGAATGAAGCTGCATCTGAGCTATAGGTTTTTTTGTTTGTTTGTTTGTTGTTGTTTTTTTACTATTATTATTACTTTTATTTCTTTTCTCTATATTAACATTCTATATCTTTTTCTGTTGTGTTGCTAGTTCTTCTAAACTGATGCAAATGTACTAAGAAACGATGATCATGCATCTATGTGATGATGTTAAGAATTACCGATTGCATATGTAGAATGGTATGATTTCTAAATGTTGGGTTAATTTCTTTTTTCTGTTAATTAATAAAAAAACAAACAAACAACAACAAAAAAACCCACGAGACATCATTTCACAACTACTAGAATGGCCAGTATAAAAAACAAAAAAAAAAACAAAAAAACCCAGAAAGCTAGAGGTGTTGGAGAAGATGTAGAGAAATAGGAACACTTATTCAGTACTGGTAGGAATGTAGAATAGTGCAGCCATTGGGGAAGACAGTTTGGCATTTCCTCAGGAAGCTAAGTACAAAACTGCCATATGATCATCAATCCCATTACTAAGTATATATACTCAGAAGGATTGAAAGCAGACTAATGTGAGCAGATATTTACACTCCGATATTCATTGCAGCATTATTCACAATTGCCAAAAGATGGAAACAATGAATGTGTCCTTCAACTGAGAAATGGATAAACAAAATGTGGTTTATACACACAATGGAATATCATTTAGCTGTAAGAAGAAATGAAGTCCTGATGCATGTGACAACATGGATGAAACTTGAGGACATTGTGTTAAGTGAAATAAGCCAGACACAAAGGAAAAATATTGTATGTCTCACCGATATGAACTAAGATCTGGATGATAGGAGTAAAATCCAGATTATAGGTTAGTAGGAGAGAGAAAGAGGGTAGAAAATGGGGAGCTGATAATTTATATAGAATTTTTAATAAAGTTGATTGTAAATGTTTGGAAATGGATAGAGGTAATGGTAACACATAATTGTAAGGGTAACTAACAGCACTGAAATATGGGTGTGAATATGGTTGAAATGGGGAGTTAAGGGTTGTGTATGTTACTAGACGGAAAGTTAGAGAATGAAACATGGGACTGTATGTTCTGGCTTGCGAGCTGCTGGAATACAATATACCAGGAATGGAATGGCTTTTAAAAAGCGGGAATTTAATAAGTTGCTAGTTTACAGTTCTAAGGATGAGAAAATGTCACAATTAAAACAGGTCTATAGAAATGTCTGATCTAAGGCATCCAGGGAAAGGTACCTTGGTTCAAGAAGGCTGATGGGGTTCAGGGTTTCTCTCTTAAGCTGGAACGGCACATGGCGAACATGGCAATGTCTATTCTCTCCAGGTTTCTTGTTTCATGAAGCTCCCCAAGAGGCATTTTCCTTCTTCATCTCCAAAAGTCACTGGCTTGGTGGACTCTCTGCCTTGTGGTTCTGCAGCATTCTCCACTCTCTTGGGGCTTTCTCTCTAGCTTTTTCCAAAGTGCTTCTTCTTTTAAAGGATTCCAGTAAAACCAATCAAGACCTACCTGGAATGAGTGAAGACACGTCTCCACCTAATCAAGTTTAGTACTCACATTTGATTGAGTCACATCTTCGTGGAGATAAGCTAATTAAAGTTTCTAACATGCAGTACTGAATAGGGATTAGAAGAAACCATTCCTCTCACAAGATATTTAGGATTAAAACATTTCTTTTTAGGGGACATAAATCCTTTCAAACCAGCACACTGTATAATATAATGAACCTGGTTGTAGACAATGACTGTGGTTAATAGTACAATTATAAGTATGTTCTTTCATGTGCTAGAACAAAAGTATGTAACTATTACAAGATGCAATAATAGGGTGGTACATGGGGAAAAATACAACTAATGCAAACTATGGACTATAGTTAACAGTCACATTGTAATATTCTTGCATCAAGGTACTATACCAATGCTAAGTCTCAATAATAGAGGAGTACAAGTGCTATGAATTTTGTGTGTGTGTGTGCAATGAGAATGTTCTCAAATTGACTGTGGTGATGAAGGCACAACTCTGTGATTATACCAAGAGCCACTGACTGCACACTTCGGATGGATTGTATGGTGTATGAATAAAACTGTTAAAAAAAAAAACCCCAAGAACACTGTAAGAAACCCTGAGACATCTGAGTCTAGGTTCGTAGGTTGGCCCTCGGCAGTACAGGAGCCCACACACAGTTAAAATGGTGTGTGCATGCACGTTTGTGGGTGAGAGGGTCCATGGACCAGATTCTCAAAGTTGCCACTGACCCAAAAAAGCTTAAGAACTCCTATTACAGACAATTTTAACACCATATCACAAAAGACAAGCTAGAGAATACATGGGCCTGACTTGGTGACCACCACTGGTCCGGAGGCCAGACCTTGACTGACATTAGATCAACTTCAAAAAATAAAACACAGTTGAATGCTGTGTAGGCTCTTGAGCAGGACTGACAGCTGGAACACCATGTTCTGATATGCTTTTCTTCCTTGGTGTTTCAGCAATCTCTGCCTCCACCTTAATTTTAGGTTTTAATTTTCATTGTAGTTGTGACTCTGACATGGAAGATACCAAATGCTGAGTTAACACAGGCAATCTCTTCCCCTCAGTAGTACCATATACCTCATATCTAGATTGTCACAAAAATAAAAAAAATCTCTTTATTCTTTAACCATTACCTAATACTATATTCAAATTCTAAATTGATCAAGGATGTGAACATAAGAGATTAAACCATAAAATATAGCAGGAAATTTTCATAACCTTGGATTTCTTAGATATGACGCCACAGGCACAAGCAACAAAAGAAAAATTAAATAAAATTAAAATTGTACATCAAAGGATACTACCAACAAAGTAAAAGACAATCTATAGAAAGGAAGAAAATTTTTAAGCCTATATCTTATAGGGGTTTAATATCTAGAATATATAAAGACTGCTATAACTCAACAACAAAAGGTAAATAATCCAGTTTAGAAATGGGCAAAAGACTTGAGTAGATATTTCTCTAAAGAATATACGCAACTGGCCAATGAGTACATGAAAACACATTCAACATCACTGAACATCAGGAGAATATCCAGCCACTAGGATGGACAGCCAATAGGATAGCTAGTATTAAAAAATAAAAATAAACAAAAAAAAAGTTGGCAAGGATGCAGAGAAATAGAAATCTTATACATTGCTGTTGGCATTGTAAAATGGTGCAGCTGCTGTGGAAAACAGTTTGGCAGTCTCTCAAAAAGATAAACATAGAAATACTATATGACCGGTCAACGTTATTCTTAGGCATGTAGCCCAAGCAATTGAAAACAAGGATTCAAACAGATACTTTTATATCAATGTTCATAGCAGCATTATTCACAATAGTAAAAGGGTGAAACAATTCAACTGTCCAACAACAGATGAATGAATAAACAAAATATAGTGTATTTTGGAATATTATTCAGCTATAAAAAGGATTACAGTTTTGATGTATGCTACATGGATGAACCTTGAAGATATCATGTCAAGTGAAATAAGCCAGACACAAAAGGACAACTATTATATGACCCTGCCTGTATGAAATGCCTAGAATAAGTAAATTTCAAATACATAGTAAATTACGGGGTAGGGGTAGGAGGTAAAGAGGAAGGAGAAGAAGGATTTATTACTTAATAAGTTCAAAGTCTCTGTTTGAGATGATTAAAAAGTTGAGGCAGTAGATATTGGGTAATGGTAGCACAATGTGGTAATATACTTAATACTACTCTTCAAAGTGTTTAAAATGGGAAATTTTGCATTGTATATGTTACTGCAATGAAAAGTCAATAAAAAATAAACTCTTCATTCAGCCACATAGAAAGTTCCTTCCATGGACAAAGCATTGCGTTAGATACAGGGGAGAAAAAAATCATTTATTCATCTCTGTACAAAGAAGCATACAAAATATGCTTCATGTAAAGATGTATACAATTAAAAATAAAAATGCATATAAAGTTAGCCAAAATTTTTTTAGTGGTGGAAAGTGAAAGCAAATGAGGAAAATCCACTTAGATCCTGGCAAGAAGTTGGAACACTCAATACCTGTTTGAAAGCATTGAAGGACTGTAGTTGCTCAGGAAGGGCCCTAAACTGGGCTTTAGGTATAATAGCTGCTAATGGAGAGCAGAGAGCATGACCCTTAAGTTTTCACTGGCTAAGGGTAAAAGCAAACCACTCAGTCAAGAAAAGTCTATACCTGAGAGAAATGCATTCGGAATCCTCAGCGGGTGCTCTGAAGAGCTGTGTCATCAACACTGCAGGTTCATAGCCTGATTTCTTTTCATGCTCTCTCAGCATAAGCAGATGGCACCATGCCACAGCCAAATTCAATAGCACCCATTCTGCAGGAATGGATGTACTTCACCGTGAATGAACATCTCTCTTCGTCTGTTTAATCTGAGGAAGGATTTCAGAGAAGAGATTTGGCGGATAGGCCTTCATATCCCACGGCTACCCTTAGCCCACAGTTCTTAAAGATAGAAGAGCTATAAAGCCAGGTTTATACACCTGGCAAGTACCTAAAGTATAGCGCTTCCTTAAAGCCAGTTAAAGCTGAAGCACCTTGTTGGACATGGAGTTCACATGCTCTTGTAAAAATTGGGGAACCTAAGGAAGACACTCCACTTCCACTTAAATGAGAGCCAAAAGAGGACACTTGCAAACAGCGGTAATTGTCCTCACAAAATAATTTGAACTTATGGCTCAAGATGAAGAACTGAACACATGAATTTACCACAAATCCTCCTGAAGCCTCACTGAAATGGCTGAATTCAGATTAAATTGCAATGGCACCGTTGATTGTACACCTTGGAGGGCCTGTATGGTATGTGAATAAAAGTGCATAAAAAATAAAAATAAATCGCAATGCCAGTTAAGAAAAAAGAAGGTTAGCCACAGATTTAAATGTCTGTTTTCTGGAAAACAGAAAGCACTTGGCTTCACACAAACAGAAAATCCATAGCAGGAGGAACATCTACTAGCCACTAATATATGAGTCGTGGGGCATTTAATCCTTATCTTTTTAATGAATGAAAGGAATTCCACAAACACCACAGAGCTTGTCGCCCTGAGCAGTGTCTCAATACCTTGGCTTTGTTTTCAAGAGAAAACTTGGAAAGGCCTCAAACATTCCACCAACAAAGGATCTGGGGCAAGCATGGGAAGAGAAGGGGCAGAGCAAGGCAGAGGTCATTCCAGGGGCTCCAGTCAGCACTGTTCTCCTCAAAAGGAAAATGAGATAGAGGGCCCCTCCCAGAAGCCAGCTCCGTACTTGGACCCACTTGGGGATCTCCACCCACCCTGCCTACTCCACCCCACACATGTATCCCAGAGGAAGTTCTCCCACTACTCCAAGTTCATGGACAACCCTCCCACTCAAGTCTGCATTGGGGACACAGAGCTACACACCTGCTGGGCAATCCCAGGCCAGTGACTATGTTAATCAGTCAAGGGTTTCATTTGTAAATGCATTTTAAATTTGCTAGAAACATGAAAGTAAGGAGAGACAAAGATAAGAAAATAAGATAAATCCAGAAGTGCATTTGCAGAAGGAAAAAGGCATAGTGTCCTATATACATGCTAGTGCCACCAATAAAGTAAGCCTTGGGTCTAATATCAGTACAGTTACACCATATTACTTTTGTTTAAAAACTGCTTCATTTATCTTTTTTCCATCCTTTTACTTTTACCTTTCTGTATCCTAATACCCTTCTATTTAATATTTAATAGAATTTTGTTAATTAAAAAAATCTTGTCTGGCAATCTTTGTCTTTTTACATTTAATCAGAGTATTAATATATTTATGGGTAATGCAAATTATTAATATATTTCAGTTTAAATCTAAAAATCATACATGCTGTGGTACATTCCCAGATCCCTTTCACTGGGGCAGGATACCTGTTTCCCAGCTGTAATGAGTATTGGCTGCTACAAGCTTATAACTCCCTCCTTATCTAGACTAATGGTACAAAAGAGCAGCCCCTCTGCCTCACAGTGGTCTGACTTTTGGTGCCATTTATACCCTCCAGAGTTCCCTGTGGTATCAAGTTGAAGTTTATTCTAGCTGAAACCACATCCTTAGTTAGCCTACTCCACTTCCTCATCCTGCTTTTCTCACTTGATTTCTCCTGAAACTCTCCTCCAACAACTTTCATGCACCTAAAACCCTATTTCAGGATCTGCCTCTAGCTATCCCAGCCTAACACATCTTCCTTCGTGGAGTATAATATGCAGTATTTGTTAAAAGTTGACCAGTGATGCAGCTAACAAAAAATATTGAATGAAAACAAAGAAAGAAAATAAACAATAGAAACAAACCAATGAGAGAACCAGTTATTGGAGCTATCAGACAGAACTTTAAAATAACAGCGGTTAACATGTTTAATAAATTAAATGACAAGATAGAGAATGTCAGCATATTATTGGGAGTTATTTTAAAAATCCAATGGAATTTCTATAACTGAAATTAATGACATAATAGCTGTATTTAACAACAGGTTAAGCATGGCTGAAGAGACAATTAGTGAACTGGAAGAAAGAAAACATTCAGACTAAAGTATGGAGAGACCAAAGCAAGAAAAATAAATAAAAGAGCATATGGGGCAGACATAGGGAACATGGTGAAAAGGTCAATCATACATGTTGTTTGCATCCTAGAGGAGAAAGAAATGGCCCAAAAAGAAAATGATAAAGCTGAGCATTTTTTTCAAAATTAGTAAGGACTTCAAACCACAGATTCAAGAAGTGCTACAAACCCCAAGGAGGATGAATATAAAGAAATCATACCACGTCCATCAGAATTACTTAAAACATAGACAAAGACAAAATCATAAAAGCAGTTGGAGTGGGGGAAAACATTTCTTCAATGGAGTAATAATAAGAACAAAAGCTGATTCCCCAACAGAAATAACAGAAGCCAATGAAAAACATTTTTTAATTGTTAAGAGAAAATAGTGGCCAGACTATATTCCTATACCTCATGAAAATATTCTATAACAAATGAAGATGTAATAAGTACATTTTCAGACAAAAAGAACTGGAAAGAATTTATCTCCTTCAGACCCACACAAAGAGGTATTTCTTTAGACAAAAGGAAATTAACCCAGATGGGAAAACAGAGATGCAACAATAAATAAAAAAGCAATAAAAAGGATAAATCTGAATGAATACTGACTATATAAAATAATAATATTATCTTACCAGGTATGCAAACTATGTACAGAATAAATAGAGAAGATCCACAAAACCAAAGAATTGGGTTTTTTTTTAGTTAACATATAGACAACACCAAATTTCCCATTTTAATGAGTTTCAGGTGTACAATTCCATGGTACTAATTACATTCACAATGTGCTGCCATCACCACCTTCCATTACGAAAACTCTCCCATCACTCTAAACAGAACCTCTGTATACGTTAAGCACCAATTCCCCATTTCCTGTCCCTCCACCTCTGATAACCTGTACCCTGAATTTACATATTGTAGTTATTTCTTATAAGTGAAATTCTACAATATCTGTCCTTTTGTGTGTAGCTTATTTCACTCAATATGATGTCTGATTCCGCCAGTTTTTGCTTGTTATTTAAAAATTCTGGGAGGGAGTGGGGAGACAGAATCATGGATGACTCATCTTGGTCTATTGCTCTGCAGATTTTTTTTTTATTTAGCATTTTCTTTTACAAATACCCCAGCAAAATTATCAGGTATGTGTCCCTGAAATGAACATGTCTTTGTTAGTAAAAGGGGAGGCATGCTCTCCTTGTCCAGAGAAAAAGCCAGCTGCCTTTCCTCTTCCCTGGTACATTGTTAACACTGAAGTGAACATACTTCCACCTTGGCAAGCATCTCTGAGTTGTTTTTTTGTTTGTTTGTTTGTTTTTGCAGGCACCGGGAATCGAACCCGGGTCTGCCTGCTGAGACACTGTGGCCCCCTCCACTGATATTTTTGCCAGAGGACACATTTCTATATAATAGGATGGTGTTAAAGGTTTAACATTTCTGTGATTTTTAAAAATTGTTTTTAGGGTGGTACAACGGTGGCTCAATGGCAGAATTCTCACCTGCCATGCCAGAGATGTGCATTAGATTTCTGGAGCCTGCCCAAGCAAAAAAATTGCTTTTAAACTTAGAAAGGCATTTCCCATCTGCAGGTTAAATATTTATTTATTTTTCTGCTTTTAACATTTCAGTTTTTATATAAAATTATTCAGTCCCTCTAGAATCTATTTTGGTGAACATTTAGAAATAAGGATGTAATTTTATTACGTCTCAGCATAATTAACCACTTAGTCCAGCACTAAAATTCTCCCTTTCCTTGGCAATTTGTGATGGCTCTTTCATCATAGACCAATTTAAAAAATATATCCATTAAGGTCCATTTCTAGCATATTAATTTTGCTTCTTTGAACTCTCTATTCTTGCACTATTTTCAAATGGTTCTCATATTTCTGGTTTTAAATTTTAATAATGAAAAAGGAAGAAAAATTATCTGGAGAGGATGAGGGGACAGGGATGGCATTGAGAACATAAAGGGAGGAAATGGTTAGAACAAGGCCGTGCAGGGTGACAGGGATCCATTTCGAGTTGAACAACTGAAGCATTGAAGCATGTAATATCCTGCTTATAGCTGAAGAACATTAAATTGTGATGAGAGAATAAGTCTGACATTGTGACTCTCTGGAATCTCAGAGTCTGGGAACTGGATCAGAGGAATCAGATGTATTATCCATTCATCCATTCTTCAAATATATATTGAAGGCCTACTATTTATCAGTAAGCATATTAGCTCCTAAATCTAAGACAGTGAATATAGAGTGATGAGCCTGACTTGTGGAGACTAGTAGAAGTAAGAAATACTTTTTATGTGGATTATGTAGTCAATGTGTGTGTGTGTGTGTGTGTGTGTGTGTGTGTGCATTTCCTAATTAAGATAAGCATTATGGACATTTTTCAATTTTGGGGTTTTTACAACATGAATCTCCTTCTTACATTTGGGTTAATACTCATTTAGGTTGGGTTCTTTAGAAACAGAAATAAGAAGGAGATTCTTGTGCATGTAATTTCTTAGGGAAGTGCTCTCAGGAGGAAGTGCTCCTCAGTGAGTAAAGCAGGACAGGACAGGACAGGAGGAAAAGCTGAGCAAGGATGCAGTCTCAGGTGGAGACCAGTTTCATCCTTAACCCACGGGAGGGTGGGACCATAAATCCAGACCACATAGGAGGCGTGCCTGCTGCAATGAATGACGTTTGACTTAATTGGCTGGTGCTTAAATGAGAGAGCTCAACATAGCACAGCCCAAGCAGCTCAGCATACCTCATCTTAGCACTCACAGCTCAGCCCAGGCCTTTGGAGATGAAGAAAGAAGCCACCCTGGGGAAAGTTGTTGGAACCCAGAGGCCTGGAGAGAGAAGGCCAGCAGAGACCATCCTGTGCCTTCTCATGTAAGAAAGAACCTCAAGGGAAAGTTGGCTACCTTTCCTCTGAATAAGTAACAAAATAAATCCCCTTTTATTTAAAAGCCAATCCATCTCTGGTGTGTTGCATTCTGGCAGCTAGCAAACTAGAACACCTTGGCTGCAGGGTACTGGGGAAGGTGGCCTAATTCCCAGGGTGAGGTTGTTACTGTTCAGATGGGAGTAATTTTTGAGAGAAGAGGATAGCTGGAGGATGGGTACACCAGCCTGGTAAAGGAAACCTGGGTGAGGCATCAAAAGCATCTATTGCATTCACCACTGGAGCCTTAACAGTGGACTTAGTCCGAATCACAACCCCAGCCCAGAGCCCTCACTCTAGCCCTTTGGAATTCATCCTAAAGCTAACAAAAGTCTTATTAGACCCAGCCCTTACCTTAACTCTAAAACTGATTTTGATGCTACTCTAGACCTAACTCTAATCCCGGCGCTAATCCTAACCCTAAATTTAGCTGTAACCCTAAACTTAATCCTGACACATGCCCTAGCCCTGACACTGACTCTAGCTCTACCCCTACTCCTAACTCTGACCCTGATTCTGGTTCTAACCTTAGTTTCAACCCTGACCCTGAACCTAAATCTAGCCCTAGCTCTCTGTTCTTCTTTCTCCTCTACATTTTGAGCCCAATTCTCCAATTTTCCCATTAAATCTGTGAGGTTCCTAGTGCCTTCGCAATGTATTCCTGTTTTGTTTAAATCAGTCAATGTCATTCCTATTGTTTCCAATTAAAGGACCTGGACAATAGAGAAATTAGTTCAAGAATAGATGCAGACAAAAGATGCACAGATATCTGAGGAAGCTTGGAGTGGATATCTGGTTTGCTTGGCAACAGACAATTAAATCCAGCTCATTTTAAGGGATGGGAATTTGGCATCTTTCCACAAAAATGAGGAAGCAGTTCTTAAATTATTACCTGTAGTCATCAAGAATGAATACCCTTTGGGAAAAAGGCATTAAGGTATCAAGTGGTTGCTGCAGGTAACTCCCTTTGAGAAACTGTTCTTGCCTTGTTAAAGGGCTTTGCAAATACCACTGGATACCAGATGACCTTGGGATACAAGCTGTTTATCATGAACTGGGTTATGTGATCAACCAAGCCATAAAAAGAGATGTATCCTGTAGTACAACATCATTAATTGCACATCCTAAAAGTATAAATCATTACCTGGGCTGGTTGTTTACACTCCCAGCATGGCTACTCTTAATGCACCTCCACCCTTTCTTAACCTACAGCTTTTTCCCCTTGGGGAGTTCCCTTTGACCAGGTGACCAAGGAAAAAATATTCAAATCTGGCTTACAAATATGCTCTGCAAGATTTTTTGGAACCAACCAAAAATGGGCTGTTTTCATATTGTAGACATGAAAGACCAGGAAAGATGGCTATTAAAAGCGAAAGCAAAAGGAAATCTTCCTAGTGGAGGAACTTTTGAATAGTAAATCCACTTTGCCAGGACTGGAGAGTCAGGCCTGGGCAGTGGCTATGGCTCCCAGGTCACCATTCGTCTCTCATACTATCGTCATGACACACCCTGTGTAGCAATCTCCCACACAGCTTCCTCTCTGCTCCCCTCCCCAGCATTTTCTCTTCTAGCATTAACATGTTGTATTTTAAAATTGCTCTCTTGCTAAATGCGATTTCATTAAAATAAATTAGAAAATGAGATGAAATTGATACATTTTTGCAGATTTAAAACTAATAATATAGCTTCCAAAAAAGATAGGAAATCAGAATTAAAAAAAAAAAGCAATTTGTGGAAGATCACCAGTTCCAAAAGAAGCCGAGTCCAGGTGAGTTTTGTGAACCCAGCTTCAGTAATAATACGTAGATTTTAGAAAACTTATCATAAAAGGATTTCTATCTTTTAGAAATACTCACTGAAATACTTATGTATGAGAGTAATGATGTCTGGGATTTGCTTCAAAATAATTCAAGGGAAGAGGGAATTGAATGAAAATATAGGTAGATTGGCTCTGCCTTGATAATTCTTGAAGCTAGTGATGAATAAATGTTCATTTTGTGATTCCCTCTATTTTTGACTGTGTTTGAAATTTCTTGCAATAAAACTTTTTTTAAAAAGTCCTGCTGAATGTGTTGGCAATGATATTAATTTGGAATATCAAAGGATAAAGCAAGGTTCCTAGAGAAATACTACTAGAAGTATCTCTTTAATAAGAAGAACTGAGGAAAAATTAAAAAAGAATTGAAAATAATGCATTTTTTTTTTAAAGTTTTTCTCTGGGATGAGTATTTCCTAGCACACCAAATGATTATTAACCCTCTTAAGACTTTCTTTCAGTAAAGTATTTTCTATTTGAATTATACTGGCCCCTAAAGAATCTGGGGGAGAAAAATGTCCAGTCAGCCATACAACTAAATTCTCATGGAAACATTGTAGTGCAAACGTATTTGACTATCCTTGTGACAGAAATAACCCCTCAATTCCTGCCAACATTAGTCTTCCTTGATTATTTTTAAAACTACTTTGATAGCCTAATGTATTTATTTCTTCCATTTGAAAGTTACAGTATGTTGTCATTTCCTCAAAATTTCCTTAGCATTTGGTTGGAATTATATTGAATTTGTAGATTTTAATTTGTGCATTAAATGACATACCACAATATTGTCTTTCCATCTGGATAAGTCGGTTAAGTTGTACTTACTATCCTCAGGTCTTGGTCAACTCTAGTTAAGTATGACTAGGAAAATATAAGGTGTCCTGGAGACCTGAGAGGTCATCTGAGATTGATGTGTGATAAATGTGAGTAGGGTAGCTGTACTTTGACAGACATTGGGGAGATTTGAAGGGGATATGCATCGCTGAAATCTGCAGAGGCAAGAAGAGATTCGTAGTGACTTATTTAGAGGCCCACAGCAAGCAGTGCCAAGAAAAATGTAAACATTTTTCAGGATCCTCAGAATTGTGAGGAAAGAAGGTAGAGTTTCCTGCAATTGGCATGATGGGCAATAGGTTCTGTGTGAGTTGACTGAAAAGGGCAAGTGTGGAGAAACTGAGGACACTACATTAATATGTCCACTTGTGCTTTCTTTTCTTAATTTATTGTGCATTTTTTGTCATATTTTTCCCTTCTTGTAACTTTCAACTTAAAAAAAAATCTTGTTCTTTCAGCCATGTCTTTTGTAAAGGGCATTAAGTTGGATTTTCTTTTTTCTACCTAATCTGAGGTCTTTTTTTTATTGTAGTAAGATATACGTAACATAAAATTTGTCATTTTAATCATTTTTAAGTGTACAATTCAATGACATTAATTGCTTTTACAATGTTGTGCTACTATCACCACCTTCTATTCCTAAAACGTATTCATTACCCAATTAGCAATACCTTTTCATTTCCCCATGTCCCCCAATCCCTGGTAACCTCAAACCTACTTTCTGTCTCTATGAATTTTCATATTCTAGATATTTGATATACATAGAATCATACAGTATTTTTTCTTTGTGTCTATTTTATTTCTCTTAGCATAAAATGTTGAGGTGTATCCATGTCATAGCATGTATCAGACCTTCATTCCTTTTCATGGCTGAGTAAAATTCCCTTGTACGGCTATGTCACATTTTGTTTATTCATTCATTTGCTGAATGACACTTGTGTAATTTCTAACTTTGAGCTATTGTGAATAATCCTGCTATGAACATTGATGTAAAAGTATCTGTTTTCCTCCTTGCTTTCAATTCTTTGATGTATATACCTAGATGTAGAATTGCCCAGTCATGTGGCAATTCTATGTTTAACTTTTTAAAGAACTGCCAAATTGTTTTCCACTATGGCTGCAACATTTTACATTCCCACCAGCAATGCAACAGAATTCCAGTTTTTCCACATTCTTCCCAACACTGAGTATTTTCCATTTTTTCAACAACAACCACCCTAGTGGGTGTGAAGTGGTTTCTCATTGTGGTTTTTTTTTTTTGACTTTTCTATTTTATAGTATAACATACATACAAAGCAAAGAAATAAAAAAGCAATAGTTTTCAAAGCACTCGTCAACAAGTAGTTGTAGGACCGATCCCAGGGTTTGTAATAGGTTTTGATTAGCATTTCTTTAATGATCAATAATGTTAGGCACCTTTCCAGATGCTTATTGGACATTTGCATATCTTCTCTGGACAAATGTTTACTCAGACCTTTGTCAATTTTCAAATTGGGTTGTTTCTCTTTTTATTGTTGAGTTGCAGGAGAGTTTATAGATCTTGGCTATTAATTCTTTATCAGATATATGATTTCCAGATATTTTCTCCCATTCTGTAAGTTTTCACATCCTTGATAATCTTCTTTGATGTACAAAGTTTTCAGTTTTGTTAAAATCTAATTTATCTAAGTTTCCTTTTGTTGCTTATGCCTTTAAGTGTAAATTCCAAGACTCCAATATCTAGCACAAGATCCTGAGGATATTTCCCTATGTTTTCTTCTAAGAGTTTTATAGTTTTAGCTCTTATATTTAGATCCTTGATCCATTTTGAGTTAATTTTTTTATTAATTAAAAAAAATTAACTAACAACATTTAGAAATCATTCCATTCTACATATGCAATCAGTAATTCTTAATATCATCACATAGATGTATGATTATCATTTCTTAGTACATTTGCATCGATTTAGAAAAAGAAATAGCAAGACAACAGAAAAAGAAATTGAGTTAATTTTTGTATATGGTGTGAAGTCAGGATCCAATCTCATTACTTTCTATGTTGATATCCATTTGCTTAAAAAACATTATTCTTTCCCCATTGAATGAACTTAACATCTTTGTTGAAATCAATTAGCCATAGATGTGTGGATTTACTTCTGAACTCTCAATTCTATTCCATTGGTCTATAGATATGTCCTTATACCACACTGTTTTGGTTACTGTAGCTTTGTAGTAAAAATCTTGAAATTTGGAAAGGTGAGCCCTCCAACTTCTTTCTTCTTTTTCAAAATAGTTTTGGCTGTTTGGGGCCCCTTGACGTTCCATCTGAACTTGATTATTGGTTTCTCCATTTCTGTAAAACAAAGTTTCTAGAATCTTGATTGGGATTACATTAACTCTATAGATTGGTTTAATTAGTATTGAAATCTTTATAAGTCTTCCAATCTATAAACATGGGATTTCTTTCCATTTATCTAGGTCTAGAGTCTTTGCTTTTTAATGGAGAATTTAACTTTTTAATATTTGCCATGACCATTGGTTACTTGTTAGCCTTAATCTTTTCATACCAGGTTTTGTCATTGCTTCCCCTCTATTGTTTTGGATGTTCTACAGCTATTTCAATTTCCCTAGCAATAACTCTTAAAATCTAAAAATAATTTATATTCTTCCATCAAACTCACATATTATACAGGAGGAAACCTTATACTTACATCCTTATTTCTATCCTCTGCCCTTCCTCATACTTTTCAGACTTTGTGGAAATCATATAATTGAACTTCAAATTAGTATTATTTCTATTTTTTACATTTAAATAATTCTTTAATAACCAGTAAATTGAACATCCTCATCATATTATTTAAGATTATTCAGATATTAATCTAAATTATATTCATTTCAATGCTTAGAATATTTTTAAATAAACCTTTTGCTTTAGAATAGTTTTAAATCTACAGAAATATTGCAAAGATAGTATGAGTTCCCACATATTCCAATGTAGCTTCCTCTTTGTTTTTTTAAAAATATTTTTACTGAGAAATATCCACACACATACAGTCCAACCATATTATACAATCAATGGCTCACAATATCATCACATTGTTGTGTATTCTTCACCACGATCATTTTTAGAACATTTGCATCATTCAGAAAAAGAAATAAAAAGAAAAACAAAGACCTCATATATTCTATACCCTGTAGTTCTCCCTCTCATTGACCTACAGTATTTCAATCTACCCAATTTTTACCCTTTATCTCCACCTATTATTTATTTATTTTTTCCTCATCTGTCCATACCCTGGCTATAAGGAGCATCAGACACAAGGTTTTCACAATCATGCAGTCACATTGTAAAAGCTATATAGTTTTACAGCCTTCTTCAAGAATCAAGGCTACTGGAACACAGTTCAACAGTTTCAGGTATTTCTCTCTAGCCACTTCAGTATACCATAAACTAAAAAGGGATATCTATATAATGTATAAGATTAACCTCCAGGATGACCTACCAACTCTGCTTGAAATCTTTCGGCCACTGAGACTCTATTTTGTCTCATTTCTCTTTTCCCCCTTTTGGTCAAGAAGGCTTTCTCATTCCGATGATGCTGGGTCCCGGCTTACCCCCTGGAGTCAGGTCCCACGTAGGGGGAGGGCAGGGAGTTCACATGCCAAGTTGGCTTAGAGAGAGAGGCCACATCTGAGTAACCAAAAGGCTTAGCTTCTCCTTTGCAAGAATAAACTTCATATGGGTGAGCCCCAAGACTGAGGGCTCAGCCTATTGAACTGGTTGTCCCCACTGATTGCAAGAGTATCAGGAATTCCCCGGATGGGGAAGTTGAGTATTTCTTCCTTCCTCCCCAGTCCCCCAGGGAGTTTCCCCTATTTTAATATCTCGCATTATGGTACAATTGTCACAATAAATGGACACAATATTGATACATTATTATTAAAGTATTAACTAAAGCTTATGCAAATTTCCTATGTTTTTACCTAATTTCATTTTTCTCTTCCGGGGTCCCACCAAAGATATCACAATACATTTAGTGTTACATCCTTAGGCTTCTCTTGTATGGCAGTTTCACAGACTTTCCTTATTTTTGATGATACTCACTGTTTTGTGGAGTGCTGTTCAGATATTTTGTAGAACGTCCCTCAATTTGGGATTTGTCTGATATTTTTCTAATCATTAGATTGAGGTCATGGGTTTGGGGAAAGAAAGATAACAGAAATAAAGTGCTATCCTCATCACATCATATCAAGGGTACATAGTATCAACATGACTTTTGACTGTGGATGTTGACCTTGATCACTAGGATGAAATAAGGTTTGTCGGGTCTCTCCACTGTACAGTTACTCTTTTTCCCTCCCTTTCCATGCTGTACTCTTTGGAAGGACGTTACTATACACAGCCTGTGCTTAAGGAGTAGGGAGTTATGGTCTACTTCGGTGAGGTGGAGTGTTTACATAATTTATTGGAATTCTTCTGGACAGGAGATAGATCTCTTCTCCCCATTTAGTTATTTACTACTTAATTTTGTTGCTCAAACTGTTCCAGCTTTCATCACTGTGGCTCTTTTGATTGGCTCCTAAATTCCTTTCATCACGGTGGGATATTTTTGAGCAATTCCTTACTTTCTGGAACCACTAGATGCTCCTGGCTCATCTTGTATTTTTTCACTATTTTTTGTATGCAATCTTTTTGCCTCTTTAACTTGAATTTATTTTTGTTTATTGTTTTCTCAGAGTGCATCCTCAAATTAGATTGATGGTTTATTTTGAAAATAAATATATATATATATTTAAAATTTTAAGCAAAATAGAAAGGAATATTAAGGAAATATTATATATTAATATTAAGGAAAATAGAAAGAAGGAAATAGAAAGAGGTTGTTAAACTTCCAAACCTAGTTGAAAGGAGGAAGAAAAGGACGAATAAAACTTGTTCTATCCAGCAAACTTTTGGTGGGGGGAAGGCAACAAGGCCTTCATCAAGTTTTCTCAAATTGGGTCATTTCGTCTGCTTGGAACTGGGATGTGCAACTTTGTAGGATGCTTCAGACAAGGCTTCAAAGTGGAGTTTAAGTTGTCTTTTCAGGCAAAGGAGCTACTCTCTTGGCAGCATGTTCAAGACGATCAGACATAAATTGCTCTTGGACTTTGTTCCTGGCTTTATGTTTCTATTGGCAAAAGAGCTGTCCCACATGGGATGAAGTAACTTTTGTGTCCTTTTACGTTAGTGATTAAAATAAAATGAAAGGCATGCACACGTCATTCCCACTCCAGGATTTCCTTCTTTATCAACTCAACTAACAAATAGCCCTGCTATTTTCCTTTAAAAGCCACTGGTGAGTCCTCAATTTGAATTTGTCAATACAGGTAGGTTTTGGAGGAGTACAGTAAATTGTTTTTCCATTGCCATATTCCTGTGGCTAACTCAGCTTCATCTTTGCCAAGTTCTTACTCCCTAAGTAGGGGCTGTTTCTTATTGGCTTATTTATTCCTTGACTTATTATTTTTTTTTCATGGGCAGGCACTGGGAATCGAACCCAAGTCTCTGGCATGGCAGGTGAGAACTCTGCCTGCTGAGCCACACTGGCCCACCCGGTTTATTGATTCCTAAGGCCCAGTCAGAGAAACAGGAGTTTATTCATAATGCCTCAACTGTTTTATTTTGCTAAAAATGATAAATTTAGTAACACTAGGAAGAAAACATTCTTTTACTTGCTGGTTTTGAGCAGAGCCATATTGTTACTTTTGTTTTCTTCTCCCAGTTCCGCAGCACAGTAACAACTGACCCTGCCTTTTCCTACGTCATCTCCCAATGTGACATAATCACAGAAATGTCTAAAACATTTCCTTAGAAGCACCTCTTTTTTCTTTAACAGTTTCCAATATAGGCTAGAGCTAAGCTAAACATTGACCAATATGCAATAATAGTAATGATGAGAGAAGGTGTCTTAGTTTGAGTCCCCCCCAAAGCAGACACTGAGATATGCGAGTATGTTATTTGGAAAGTGATGCCAGGAAACTTGGGGAAGGAAGCAGAGGAGAGAGGCAGAAAAAGGAAGGCAGCCAACGAAGGGTATTTCACCAAGCAAATCACCACTGAGGGTGATTGCAGCTTAATCACGTGGAGGAAACTTGGGAACCAGACTAAAACATACCTAATTCTAAGGGGCAAGGGAACTGGGGTATTTATATACCAACTTCTGCTAGTCATTGTTTGAGGGCCTCTGGGATGGGGTCTTCAATTCCCCAGAGCTTCCAAGCTGCTGCACTGAGCAGAGCAGGCTTCAGCGATCAGAGGATGCAGTCAGCAAAGAGAAGCAGGTGCAGGCTACACTACAACTGTAGGCCACAGGGAGTACTGGTGGAGCCCCAACAGTGTCCCCTACCATAGGTTTTCCCCAATTCTTATCAATAAGAAATCATTTTCAGATGTCGTACATGGTGAGATGATGCTTGTAGACCATATAGAGCAGCATCTTCTCTTGGTGACAGACCTCCAACCTGTAATGCTATTAGTCGTATGGCCCAATAGGGTCCATCATATAACCTCATGCTTCCTAGTGAAGCACAAAGTGAAGCAAAGTAGAGCCATAATCATGTTCTGAACTGATAGAGCAGTTTTTAATAAATGATTTTCAAAATAACAAAAAATAAATTAAAGCAAAAATATACTTTTGGGTATGTGCCCCTTTATCTGACAGACCCCTGCGGCAGAAACTACTAGCTGAGCACCCAAACCTATTCTTCCCTTCTTGGGTGGTCGCCTAGACTATATGTTCCAGCCTACTTTGTAGTTAAGTGTCACCATGTGGCTAAGACCTCTAGCCAATGGAATTTGAATAGAAGTGATGCATGCCCATGCCAAGCCTAGCTCATAAAACCTCCCATGCATGCTTCCTTGCCCCAGTCTGAGATAGCAATGCCCAAGGTGACCTAAGGTGACAGAGCCACACTTAGTCCAAACCTTGAATGAGTGTATGGAATAGAGCACCTCTACCAATTTGGAATTGCTTTAGACTGTTATTTGAGCAAAAAAAATCAACCATTGTATTGAGCCATTGCTATTTAGGTTTACCTATTCGTGCTAGTTTAAAAGTGTTGTGTACCCCAGAAAAGCCATGTCCTTTAATCTTGATTCAGTATGGGTGAATAGATTGTTTCCATGGAGACTGACCCACTCAATTGTGCGGGCAACCTTTCGATTAGATTCTCTCCACAGAGATGTAACATGCCTAATTGTGGGTATAAACTTTTGATTAGATGGAGATGTGACTCTGCACATTGAAGTTTACTGGAGTACTTTAAAAGGGGAAACATTTTGGAGAAACCTCAGAAGTGACAGAGCTAACAGAAATACAGACATTTGTTGATGCTTGGAGTGACAACAGAGAGAGTAAATGCCTGGACATGGACGTTTGGAGATGCAGAGCCCAGCAGACATCACATTTGCCTTCCCATTAGATGCTAAGCAAGCCAGAACACAGAGTTGTGTCCTGGAGCAGCTAAGTAAAAGCCCACAGATGCTTCGAGAGCAAACCACTGGCATCAGAAGCTGGAAGCAATGGAACTGGGAACAAGGACCAGCAGATGCCAGCCACATATCTTCCCATGTGACAGACAATGGCCTTTCTTGAGTTAAGGTATCTTTCTCTAGATGCCTTAGTTTGGACACTTTGATGGCCTTTGAACTGTAAACCTGTAACAATACATTCCCTTTATAAAAGCCATTCCATTTCTGGTATATTGCATTCTGACAGCTTAAGCAAACCAAAACGCTATTACATCAGTTCAGTCTATCCTAATTAATAGAACCTCTGGTGCCCACCATTGGACCTCCAGGGACCCCGAGTGAAGAATACTTGCTTAGGGGAAAACAAAGTACAACATACACATGCAACAATAGGAAACACATCTAAGAGGATATTAGCCACACTTAATATATTGTATACCAGAAACTCAGAAAGGCATAATGAATTTGAAAAGGTTTTAGGAGCAACTAAAGAATTAAAATAGCAGAGGTGTTCTTCTAAGAGGTAAACTGAGATTAAGAAGCTGATGTCAACAGAGAAAGCTAATGAACTGTGGATCCTACAACTTGAGGATGAAAAGTACTTTTAGGACAAAACAGCTAGTATGAACAAATATGTGACAGTCAGAGAGTAATATAGGATACTTATTATCCCAAGAATAATATTATGCATCCTGAAAACAAATAGGATCTGGTAGGGTTTTGATAGATGGTTGCTTCATCTGGGTTGAGGAAGGGAAGTCAGGACATAGTCTCAAGATCTTTTAACATAAATAGAAGAGTAAAGAGTTAGTGTATTCTCTACCCCAAACAACAATAAAATGTTAATCACTGAGTGTGCTTTGGGTCAGATGGATCTTTGGTTAGATCCTGAAGGACTGATTCATTCAACAAATATTTATTGAGCAACTACTATATTCTGGACTTTGTGGTGAGAATACATCTAGGAATAAGACTACTTTATGGATCAAGAAGGAGAAGGCTGAATGTGAACAACAATAAATAAATCATATAGGCTATTAAAATGTGTTCAATACTTATAGAGCAAGGTTAGAGGAATTGGGAGTTTCAGGGGTAAAGAATTGGTAATATTAAATCGAATAATTCAAGTAGACCTCATGGAGAAGGTGAGAGGAAGAGTCATGAGGACATAGAGAGGAGTATCCAGGCACAAGGAACGGCTGTTGCAAAAGTTCTGAGGTGAGAGTATGCCTGACAAGTTTGAGGAAAAGCAAGGAGAGCATTGAGCCTGTGGAGTGGAGTGAGTTGGAGAGAAGAAGAAAATGAAGTTAGTAAAATCAGGGGGTAGACCATGAACTATTATTAAAGGCTTTGGTTTACATTCTGGGAGGAAAGGGCAGCCACTGAAGTGTCTTGAGCAGAAGAGGGCTATGCTATCACTCTCATTTTACAGGATCACTGGCTCCTATGTTGAGAATAGACTGTAGGGGGTAAGGGAAGAAGCAAGGATTTAGGAGGCTCTTGTCAAAATCTAGTGAAATGATAGTGGTTTGGGCCAGCATGGAAGCAATGGAGGTGGTGAGAAGTGTTGGATTCTTGGTTACGTTTTGAAGGTAAAGTAGAAACAGCAG
Organism: Tamandua tetradactyla; assembly: GCF_023851605.1. Classification (NCBI taxonomy): domain Eukaryota; kingdom Metazoa; phylum Chordata; class Mammalia; order Pilosa; family Myrmecophagidae; genus Tamandua; species Tamandua tetradactyla. The sequence goes on along the minus strand of NC_135341.1, from coordinate 45,247,268 downwards.
AATTTCCAGAAGACTGAATGTCAGATGGAAAAAAGAGAACTGTATGATTACAAGGTTTTTGGCCTGAGCAACTGAAAAATAGAGACTAGGAGGAGTAGCGCTAGGGGAAAAACCAGAGTTCAGTTTGAGCACAACAAGATGAGATGTCTACTAGACATCCAAATGGCATTGTCAGGTAGGCAGTCTGTTTACATGAGTCTGGAGTCCAAGAGAAAAGTCTGGATTGGAGGTATAAATTTGGAAATTATCACTCCACAGTTGGTGTTCAAAGCCTTGAGATTCGATGAGATCACTGTGGAGTGAGTGCCCTGTGGTTTTCTGGAAGCCAAGTGAAGAAAATGTGCCAGGAAAAGGAAGATGGAGGCTGTGTCAAATGTTGCTGATGGGTCAAGAAAAATGAGAACTGAGACTTGATATTTCAATTTGGCAATGCAGAGGTCAATGGTGCCATGTCAAGAGCTGCTCTTGGGGAGAGGTGAAGACAAAAATCTGAGCAGAATTAGTTAAGGAAAAAACGGGAGAAGAATTGGAGGCTGTGCTAGTAGGAACTCTTTCAAGCAGTTTTGTTATAAAGGAGAAAGAAGAAATGGGTGGTAATTACAGGCAGAAGAGAGGTCAAGCCAGTTTATTTTCTTTTTAAGATAGAAGAAATAACAATAAGTTTGTATGCTGATGGGAATACCCTAGTAGAGAGGAAACTATTGATGATGGGGGAGAGACAGTGTTAGTGTACAGATTTGCTTGGGCAGGTGTATGTTTCCAAGGGCTGACAGAACAAATTATCATAACAACTTGCTTTTTTTTTTTTTTTAAATATCTCTCTACACATAGGGCCATAACAATTTTAAGGCAAAACAAAGCAAAAACAAAAACTTGGTGGCTTTAAACAACAGTAATTAATTATCATACAGTTCTGGAGGCTAGAAGTTAGAAACCAAGATGTCAGAGGACTATGCTCCCCTGGGGGCAGAATCCATTCCTTGACTCTTCCAGGTTTTGGCAGCTGTTGGCATTTCTTGTCTTGTGGCTGCACCTCTCTTAGCTTTGTCTTCACATCTCCTTCTACCCTGAGTGTCCTCTCCTCCTCTTCCTCAAATCTTCCTCTGCCTTTCTCTTCTTTTAAGGACACTTGTCACTGGATTTGGGGACCATCTGGATAATCCAGGATGATCTTCTCATCTCAAGATCCTTAACTAATTAGGCCGACAAAGATCCTTCTTTCAAATAAAGTAACATCACATGTTCCAGGGATTAGGATAAGGACATATCTTTTGATCAACCCACTACCGTCGAAGAGAAAGAGAAAAGCATATTATTCAAATATTACTGGTGGCAAAATACTTTACAGGAGCGGAGGTCACCTTTGATGGGAGCAGGGACAATTCACCACTAATTTCAGTAGAGGTGGCAGAGTTTTGGGTCCTAATTGCATGTAGGTGGGTAGATATACTGATGGGAACTTGTAGAGGTTCTCTTTTGATTGTTTCCATTTCCCTCGTGATTTAAGAAAGTCATTAGTTGAAAGTGAAGACAGGGAAGGAGGAATTGGGAGTTTGAGGTGAGAACAAAATGTCTATTGTCTACATGGAGAGTGAGAAAAGGACTGGATTAGAGAGCTGTTCATTTTCGGCCTGCATTAAACCCACCTGAGGTTCATGATCATGACTTTAAAGTGAGATCCATCAGCATGGTTGCTAGTTAGCTAGAACCACATCCAGCTGCATGGGTAAGCTGCAAAATATGTAGAAAGTTGAATTTATTCAGGATTGTGGTTTTGTGAAGTGAGTGTCATAAATAGAGGATATTCAGGGAGCTAGCTGAGGGAGCGTGCAAGGAAGTGGTCAAAAATGATTAACCATGGAATTTAAGATAAGTGAGGAAACCAGAGAGGGTATTAGAAGGGTGAGAGGCAGGAAAAAGTGGTAGGATCAATGGATTATAGTTCCTAGATTATGGGTGAGTTGCCTTACTCATTTTCAGTCCTCTTAGTTTAGTGCAAGCTCATGCTTTATTTGTAATAATCAATTATTTCTTACACATCTATTAAGTGAACAGAAAACATATTTCCTTTTTTTTGCACATAACTGTAAGACCCTCAGTGAAATATTGATTTTAATTAACCATCAATTATGCAACCCTATACTCTATCAATTGAATTTTGGGGGGCCCACTTATATTATGGTGGGGTTTCAGCATATAATTCAAATATTACTGGTGAATATATTACTGGTGGTGGAATTGTACCATGGGAGCTAAGCTTCCCTGGTCTGCTCTGAAGTGGTCTGGTCTTCCCCAAACTACCCTTAGCCACTGGAAGTTCTCAGTTATCCACTTGAATCTGTCTTCTATGCAGTGGCTTCTGTACAGTGGCTGGAGGGGCTTTTTAAAATATAAAGTTGACCATGTCACTTCCTCACCTAAACTCTACATCGAGGTCTGTGGGCTTTTTCTTCAAACCCCAGTATGGTACCAGCCACAGTGTCCCCACAAAGACCCGTCGAGGGTCTTTACTACCTATGGGTCTTAGTCTAATACTGTTCCCCTCTCCTTTGCATGGTTGGCTCCTATTCCTCCTTGGAGAACTAATGAGACAACTTAATGTCACCTCCTTAGACAGGGCCTCTATGACCAATTAATGGTCTATCATCCTACTTATAGCTCCAGAATCCTTTTCTTCATGGCACTTTTCACAAGTTAATTGAATACATGGATGTATACCATATTATCTGACTCTTTACCTGGACTGAAGGGTCCATTTCAGCCAGTACCATGCCTGTTTTGTTCACTACTCCATCACCCTAACCTAATCCAATACCTAGCACCATCAAGTATATAAACATGCAAATTGTTGAACAATGACTTATGCATCTGCTTTTAATAATTTCTTCTACTGTTACCTTCAATGAGTATTTCCTTCATTCTGCATCTATCGATTGGACAAATATTAAGAATTAAGCACTATTCTTGGTGTTGGGATACAACTATTAGTAAAGCTGATGCTTTTGCTTTTTTGCTGGTGAGTCCATTGACTCATGGTGAGTCCATGCATCTTTTATGTATGTCCCAAGTCACACCTTCTCAGCTCACCATTTTGCCCAGCATTCACTCCCCCCTTACATCTCACATTCTATGCAGTTCCTCAGAAGGTCCCAGTCACTCTCAGAGGTGGCCAACTAATCATGCATCATTGGATAGGCTTTCCCTTCTTCCCAGCTTCGTTTTTTCTTGTCCTTATTCCCTTTTTCACCTCTATTCCACAGAACCACTTCTGAAAAGAAACTACCTACCCAAAAGTCCTTGACTTCAATATGGCTTTTTGGTGATCCAAGCTATGATAGCCAACATGTTTTAATTCGTTTTGCTGGGTCATTTTCTACATTTCCATCTGGGTCCCTTGCTGTATTTTGGGATAATAGAGGGCAGAGATCAGATATTCTTTTTATTTCCCCTAGTGACTAATTCAGGGTCTGGCAAATATAATAACATACGTTGATTTTGATTTGATTTGACAAAAAAAACTACAGTGGGGTATCTGTAGCCTAGAGAGGTCAGAGTGGCTACTGGTGTGATATCGGATAAGGCTGGGCCCAATCAGACACTGTTTCAGTTTTCTCCTTTGTGTACCCATCCTGCTTCCCTTCTCTCCCTCCTGCAGCCTTGACTTCCAGCAGCAGCAGGTCTGCAGCAGTTCCAAGTAGCCAATGGGCTTGGAGCAGGCTGCTAGAGCACTCACTCAAGGGCCTCCACACGCCACCTGCTTCCTCATGCTGGGAGTGGGAGAGGGAAACCTCAGGGGCAGGATCCACATGTCTGTCATCTGGTGCTGGAAACCAGATGCCAGAATCATGCTCTCATGAGGCCACAATCAAGGACTTAAAATGAATGAATAACTTCAAAATCCTGTTCTGGCTTTGCTCAATCTAATGGATCATAAAGAGTGGCAGGCAGATGGGAAGGATGCAAAGAATATCGGACATATTCAGCAGATAAGAGTTGCAGTCATGGGTCTGCCACTAATTTGATGCTCCTCTGTTTACGGATCATTTTTCTACCCTCTTGCCTGAATGTGAAAAGGTTCGATCTAATGATTTGAAAGATTGCAGCTCAAGGATTCTTATCACAGAACTGGAATGAAGTTAATTTGTCAGTTACATTCCAAATAGTATATTTTTCTTAAAAACAAAAACACCTCCCATTGTTGGCAACAGTCCAATGTCTATTCTAAGATAGCTCCAGCACATTTGCTCTTGAATACTCCCAGGCAGCCATGCTTATTTACATACAAACCTGACATACACGGAATGATTTTTTAAATTGGAATTTTATTGAAATAATTGTAGATTCATAGGCAGTTGTAAAAAATAATACACATTACCCACTTTTCCCCAATACATTTTACAAAGCCTTAGTATGATAACTAGGATATTGACAATGATACAATCCACGTATTTTATTCAGATTTCCCTAATTTTACTTGTATTCATTTTGTGTGTACTAAGAGCTATACAGGGCGGGCCACGGTGGCTCAGTAGGCAGAGTTCTCACCTGCCATGCCAGAGACCCAGGTTTCATTCCTGGTGCCTGCCCATGCAAAAAAAAAAAAAGAGCTATACAATTATATCACCTGTGTAAGTTTGTGTATCTACCACAAGATGATAAGATACTTAACAGTTCCCAAACCACAAGGATCTCTTGTGTTGCCCTTTTATAACCACCCCCACCCTGTGCCCAGATTCACTGGTGGTTAATATTTTGCCCCACTTACTTTATATATATTTTTTCTATCAACATTTTTTTTCCTGAATCATTTGAAGGCAAGTTGCATAAATCATGATCCTTTACCTCTTTGCGATATTTCAGGGTATATTTTCTAATAATAGGGATATTCTTTTCCATAACAATTGTACAAGCTATCAATGTCAGTAAATTTAACATTGATCAATGCTTTTCTCTAGTCTACCATATGATTTCCAATTTTGTCAACTGGAATATCCCTTATAGAATTAACCTCCCATTCAGTTTGGATCTAGTCTAGAATCGGGTATCACATTTAGTGGCCATGACTCCTTAGGCTATATAATCCCAAACATTTCCTAAGCTACTTTTGTCTTTCCTTACATTTTCATTTTTGAAGAATACAGCCCATCTTTAATAGATAGGCCCTTATTTTGGGTTTATCTGATGTTTCATCTTTAGATTCAGGTTATGCATTCTCTTGAGGGAATACTACATAGATGATGTGACCAGAGGACATGACGTCCACCCACCCTCCTTGATGAAGGTCAAGGTGCTATTCAGTGGTCCCCTTGTGTAGTTAATTTCTGCCTTGCTACAAATAAGCCATTTATGGGGAGACACGTGAAGACCGTGCAAATAACTGCTCCTCAATAAAATCCCACTAGAGTTAGCATTCATTGACCATTCTTGCCTGAATCAATCTTTACTATTCACTTGATGATCTTCCAGTACCCCAAACCATGTTTTGTAAGGTTTAGTTTTCTCACATCTCTGTTTTCGGCCTTAGTCTTCTCAAAGTCCTCCCACGTCCTCCATGACCTTTAGGCACAGGCTTGAGGACCTGTAGGCAGAGAAGAAGTAGACTGGGCAGCGGCAACTGGAAATGAGCTAATGTGGGTTGTCACCAGTCAAACTGTCCACACCTGATTTGCATAATCGTTTTCTGACTCCTCCTTCCCCTTCCCCACTTGGCGGCATTTTGTTCAGCCTGCACATCCAACGTCCCCGTTCCCCAGTTTCGCCCTCCCCTATTTATGCCTAAGGGGTGCCTTCCTACGGGACCGCCGGCCTTGCGAAAATGAAAACCTGGACTTAAAACTGCGTTCACAACATAGAGGGTCCACGGCGGGGACAGGGTGCGGGAGTCCCACCCTCCCCACCCTCCCCTTAGACTGACTAGACTCGCACCGTGAAGTGCCTGAAGTAAATAAGCGCGCGGGAAGAGGTGTGATAATCTTTTTCCGATTCAGGTATTTCCCGGGTGGTTTTCGGTGCCCAGCGGCGCCAGTAACACCTAGCGGCGGCTCGAGGGCGGCTGGAGGCAGGGTAGGAGAAGGAAGCCGAGGAACGGTCGGACGCGCCCAGTGGGCATCCCGGCGGGCGGCACGCAGGTGGCGGCGCAGGCCGGTGGGCGGGGCCGGCGAAGGGGCGGGTTCAGCGCGCGTCCGGCGGTGACGACAGCGCGAAGGGGAGGTGCGAATCGTCAACCCGCGAGGGTGCCATGGCGAGAGGCCCAGCTGCGGCGTTCGCGTCAGTGTCCGGGTCTGTAGCAGTGCCCCGGTCCGCTGCCCCGGGGCCCACCCGGCCGCCGCCCTCGCGCGCTCCGCGCCCGTGACGCCCGCGCACCCGGAGTGAGGCGCCCAGCCCGGGAGAGGGGTCGAGCGCGGGAGGGCGGGGCAGGAGGGAGCGCGGGGGGGAAGCCCGAGCGGCCCCGACGACCCCGGCACTCCAGAGCCAGAGTCCGGCGGAGTTCAGGCCGGAGGGTGGTGAGCAAGAGAAGGCGGCGTCGTAGCCGAATCCGCCGTGTGCGCCCCGGTGCCGCCCGGCCGGCTGCAGCGGAGGGAATCGGAGCTGCCGGCCGGCCGGGCCGAGAGAAGGAGGAGACGGCGGCTGGGAGAGCTAGAGGTCCTGCAACGAGAAGGAGCCCGCGCTTGGTGTGCGCCTCTCGCGGGTAAGCCTGGAGTCCGCTTCTGCGTGCCGCCGGAGCATCAGACCCGGGGGCTGGGGAAGGACGCTGGTGTTCAGCGAATCCGCGCGTGATGTGGTGGGCTGGAGAGGCCGAGTCCCGGGGACCCTGACCCGGCTGCACCTGCGGGATAGTCCTCGGGGGCTCAGGGAAGTTGCCCACAGAGCATCGAGTAGGTCACGCCGCGTGACCTGGGTTCCCCGAACCGGCACTCAGAGGTGACAGTGAGATGTCCTTCAAAGAGCCCCGAGCTGAGCCAGGCCGGAGCGCGGGCAGCGCCCCGATTCCCACCCGCCTTTAAAGCTTAACGTAAATTCCATCTTCTGGGACCAGACTGATGTCCTCCAAGGCCCCCCGTTTTTTCATTCTGAGACTTAGAAGTTCACTTTGCCATTTTTTTACGTGAGTTTTTAAATTCTTTCCTAATCTGCAGGGTTAGCAACTTGCAAGGTAAAGAACAACCATTTAATGTAATATATTGTTTCTTCTTTTGTGAAGTTGTGTTTAGGGATGCAAATGTTAAAAACCTGCTTTCTCTTGGTGCTGACTCTGGACGACCCCTGCCATTAAGATTCTGTTTTAGCACCTTTCTCCACTTGTTCAAACTGAAATCGGTCGTTCACTTTGAGTACCTCCTAAGTATGAGAGTTTAGGCCTCAGATATTTTCTTTCCTAATATGCTTCACCAGAACTGCTTAAAACTGCAATGTGTAACTGCTAGTGTATATCCAGGATAGGTACCCTTTCCTGGAGCTTCTTTTGGTTATCTGTGGCGGGGGGTGACAGACACCGCAGAGAAACAAGCTAGTTCCAATGTCCTTTCCAGTTTCCAGTTACAAGACCAGCAGCTGGAGGTGGTCAGACTGAGAGCTGAGGGGCTGTGGTCAGGCTCTTAATAGTCGGGTGTTCAGTCCTGGGGCCAGTCTGCTCTGGAGAAGGTCTTGCAAGTTTGGGTGGAAGGAGCTTGACTGGTTGTTCAGGGAGTTGGAGCTGGGGTGACAGATGGTGCCGTCTTTTCTCTCTTGGTTTGGAAAGGTCATGCTTGTTTGCTGTTAGATTTCTGACTCCAACTGTATCACAGAGGTGCCCAGACAGGAGTGAACTTAGCTTCCTTTCTTAGTGGGGTTCGAAAGTGCACGTCCGGGTGCAGCAGGTTAGGCAAGAGTTAGCTTGGCCCCAGAGCCAGCCATTTCCTGTTTGATGCCCCAGGGACTGGTGGCATTTGGTTTCCCATCCCCAGCTCTCTGTTGAGGTTGTTTCCATCCTTGCTGTGTTGCTTGTGCTCCTTCTCTGTGATGTGTTAAAAAAAGACTTGAGATTGGAGTGGGAAACCTGATTCAAATTCTAGCTCTTTTTTTTTTTATTGGCTGTGTGACTTTGGGCTTTTATTTAAGGGCCCTGACCTGGCTCTCCTTGCCCTCCCTCCTCCCCACCCCCCACCCCTCACCCCCCACTCTCCAAAAAAAAAGGAGGGTGGGGGGAAGAAAAGGAAAAGGAAAAGAAAGCTCTCATCGACAATTTAAGGATTAGAGACAGTGTTTTAAATGAAATTATCTATCTGTAAAAGTTTGAATGACCTGAAAGGGTTTTCAGGTCTCATTCCAGCATGATGTGGTTTGTGACTTGATGACCAATTAGAGCCCCACCAGAGATAATAAATCAGGTATTATAATAGTGGTTATCCTTCTTATGGATTTATTGTGACTGTAAAATCGAATAATGTATGTGAGAGGGCTTCAAAAATAAAAGAGTATTAATTCACATTGAAAGGAGTTCCTAAAACTTCAATTTCCAAATGAATAGCATTTTGTTGCTTGCCATTTAATGTCGACTGTTTTTCTTTCCTGTGGGAGCATCCTGAGCCTGCCTCTGACCTGCACATAGTAGGTCTCTGAAATTGTTAGATGACTTTTGAATTAACCTTTTGGGATCCCTATCTTGTCTGCCTGCTCCTGAGGTGAAAAGCAGATCTTGGCTGCTCTCTGCTCTATCAGCTGTTGGTGCTTTTGTGGACTCCATTGTTTTATTTTACCAGATGCAGCTCCTAAGAGCGGAGGAGGCAAGTACCCTACCAGGCAGGTGGCCACTCTTTATACAAGGGGCGGTTCGCTAGTTTTTTCCCCTTCAGGGCTCTAAGTGAAAAAAGGCATTGGAGAATGAAGAGTTCATTTAAACTCACTGAGGATTACCGATGCACAGATATTAAATAAAGCCTTGTATGTGCTGCAGTTTAACACTATATGGTAGAGAAGTTTGATAAACTTGGGGATGATATTACAAAGACCAGCCTCTTCAAATATATAGTGACTCCATGACCCTTAGATTTTGAAAATGGACCCTGATCCATTTCTCATCTGTATTTGGTAGGCCCCGTGATTTTTGTGAGCAGGACAAAGGGATGCATCTTTGAAAAGATGGTCATCTTAAGACACATTCTGTTGGAGCATTCTGTCATCGTGGCTCCAGCTGATTGCAGGGGTGGAAGGCCTCACTACTCAGTGTGGTCCTACCAGCAGCTTCAGCATCACCTTCACCTGGGAGCTTGTTAGAGTTTAGAATCTCAGGCACCCCCCCCCCCCCGACCTGCTAAACCTGTTGTGGTCTCCAGAGCTCATAATGTAGTCTCAGATTTTATTTTATAGTCTTAGATTAAATAATGTCTGTTGGATTGATATATACTGTGGAGTGGGTTTTCTGGTTCCTTTTTCTTTTTTTCCTTCTTTCTGAACCGTGTTCCCAATACTGACTTGCCATCTTATTAGTTATTAGGTGCATACAAGTGGAAGTCACTTCCAGTGTAGAGAAGCTCAATGTTTCAATGAAGACACAGAAAATAATAGCATATGGATAAATCTGGATGCCTCTGAGCTACATATAATACCAAATGACATGCAGCTGCTTAAAGAAAGGCTTTGATATGGGCTTTATGAAGGACTGATTGGCATTCGTTTTCAGTGGGAAGCTCACTTAATTATATGTTTGTTAACAGTGCTCCTGAGGCAGAAGCAGGGATGGATGAAGCAGAACAGGGGTGGAAAAACGAGCTTTTAAAATCCTTGCCCTTGACTTTCTGGTCAGACATTTGAAGAAAGCCTGCTGCCAGCCTCACCTGTTTAGTGGTCGTGTCTTTCTGAGAAACACTGTAATCCCTTTGTGGAGATCTAACAAATGGCAGTAACTTCTCAGGCATCTATTCACTGCCTTGGAAAGTCCTTTGGCCCCAGGGTCTCAGGCTGTAAAGTGGAGTGTACCAGTGCTTCTCGTACTTGCCCCCATCATTTGTTCAGGACTGTGGAACCCAGGAAGGGGAATTTGGAAGCTCAGCCTGAGGTTTCCAGCAGCAGCCTGCTCTAGGTTTACAGGGGGATCTTTGAAATCTTTTTCATTTTCTTTTTTTTTTTTAATAATTACTTGAAAATAACCATGAATGTGTGGATTAAGTGCACTTTTTCAGTTAAGTATCCCTTTTATATACCATCCAGAGCTCTTCATGTTTTACTGAACTCCTTCTTAATAACTAGACTTAGTTTCTAGATAATGTGATTATGTTGATTAAAAATGCAGTTGGCTACTGATTTAGACTCACTTAGATCAGTTACCAGCAAATCCTACGTTTGATGACATAGATGCTACTTTATTTATGTTACTTAAAATGGGTAGTAATTAGAAAAGGGACATGGGATTTTCATTTTTTTCTTCCCTTTCTGGGTATCTGTGCATACAGAGAACCATTGGATTTTTGAAGTTCTCTATCAATTCCTCTGGTAGTTTTGGTAAAATGAAAGAGTCCTTTCAGGGAACTCTTTAATGTCAACAACAGGCGCTGTGGGCCTGGGTTTTTCTTTTGACGTCCATGGCAGCGTTCTACAAGCTCTTAGTTTTTAAGTTTTGCGAAAAGGAGAACGGGCATGATCTAATGCAACCTTGCCTCCTTTTAGTGTGCTTCTTGTAAAATAATTTCCGGTTTGCTATATGGCCAATGATAAAATGTCTCTCTAGGATATTGGAGGTGGTCTGACTTCATTTGTATTGTTGAATCAGAAACTTGAACCCTGAGGAGTAGGTGAGCAACGAGTGTGGAAACCATTCTTAAATCTATGTTTGTCTGGGACACCATTGGGAAACTTTTTTGGAGAGATGGGGAGGAAGAATTCCTTTAACCTCCAGGAGCATCCGATGTCCTCACGGGATGAGAAAGGGAGTGAGTGACTACAACAGTTTTTCATACCCAAGGGGCTGAAAGTCCAGATCCCGGTGGGACCAAGAGGCTACAGCTTATGGGAAGAGGGCAGTGCTCCTGTGAGGGAAGATCCCACTGTTGCTTCTTCTGCCTGACTTTTGATCCCTGTGGAGTTGGAGCATCCTGTTGTCAGTGGCTCCAGCTGATTGCAGGGGTGGAAGGCCACACTACTGAAAGTGTGGTCCTTCTAGCAGCTTCAGCATCACCTTCACCTGGGAGCTTCTGAGAATTTAGAATCTCAGGCTCCGCCCCTGACCTGCTAAATCTGAATCTGCATTTTAACCAGATGCCCAGGTGGTGTTTATAAAACTAAGGCCCTCCTTCACGGTTGCACAGATATGTTCTTTTCAGATGCACTGGGACACGTTGGGAGGAGCAAGTAGACAGCACACATTCGTTTCCTTCTCTGCTTGGTAGTACTGGTGCAAAGTTGTGTTCAACTTCCTGTCCTCCAGCAAGAGGAAGGGGATTAGGGTTTCTTCGGCAAGATTGCCGAATCCATTCCCTCCTGTCCCCGCCACCCATCTCTTCCCTCCCTTAAATTGTTTGCAGTGAACTGTAAAAATGGCAGGAACTGGAGAGAGAGAGGGGGACGGACATACTGTCATTCTGAATCATTAGTGAGGAAAGCAGCCCAGTAGTTCAGCCAGTGTCCCTCCACAGCACATACCTGAAACACTGGGTGATTTGAGTTCTTGAAAATATGCCAGGGCAGCGAACAGGCAGTTCTCCCCACTTACAACCTGAATAACTGAAGCCTCCATCCATCCATCTACCCATCTACTCCCTCCATTTATTATTTTAAAAATTTAACTTTTATGTATTTTTATCTTCACACACCATACAATCCATCCTAAGTATACAATCAGTGGCTCACAATATCATCACATAGTTGTGTATTCATCACCATGATCACTTTTGCATTACTCCAGAAAAAGACAATGAAAAAAGAAAAACCCCATACATCCTATATCTCTTAGCAACTTCAGGTGTTTCCTTCTAGAAGTTATTCTAAAACATAGACTCTAAAAAGAAGTTATCTATATAATGAGTCAGTAGTCAGAATCATTTGTTAAATCCTAATTTCTCAGTTACATCTTCTTCCTCTCATTTGCTCTTCCTCTCAGTCTTCAAGGTTATCTGGGCAATGGTCATTTAAACTTCTTCGTGCTATAAAGGAAAGAGCCTGGTTGCTGTTCTTAGAGAGACTGATATCTCTGGGTTTCAGGACTTATCTGACCCAGGATCAATGTGGAAGCCTTAAGTTTCTGAGAAGATAAGCTTACTAGAAAAACCTTTATTCAGACTTAGATAGAACCCAGGGCACTCCCTAGGGTTTTCAGGAATATTGTTGGTTGGGTCATGGCATACCCTGGTAGTTCAAAGTATCTGGCTGAAGCTTGCGTAAGAGTAACCTCCAGAATGACCTCACAACTCAATTTGAAATCTCTTAGCCACTGAAACTTTTTGTTCCATTTCTTTTCCCCTTTTTGGTCATTCTCCAGCCCACAATGCCAGGGCCAGGCTCTTCCGTGCGTGTCATGTCCCATGTTGCCAGGGAGAATTACGTTCCTGGGTCTCCTCACTCTGTGTTGAGTAAATCTGAAGTTCCAGACTATATGGACTCTGGCTGTGGGAGATTGCAAGATAGGCCCAGAGGGAAAGGTGGAAGCAGGGTACAAGGGTTAGTGGTAGTCTGACCCTGGTATGTGTCCTCTCTTCCCCACCCTTCCTTCCATCTTCTGCCTGTCTTTTCTAATTTTTTCGTTTTTTGCCCCAGAACTACCCAAGTCCCACAGTCTAACAGATGAAAGGAGATAACTAGTGCAGTAACCATCTTTTGTTTTTTTCAAGTCACTTTTTAGTCTTTCTGCAGTCATTTGTCCAGCACTAGCCATTGTCTCTTCCTTACTTGGAATTCAGAGAATTCAGGGAATTTCTGGAAGATGGTAGAATATTGATTACAGCTCTTACTTCAGGCTTTGCTCCTAATTAGATTTGAGCATCAGATTTATTACTAAGTATGGGTGGGACTCTAATTAATAAAATTTCTCCAAAGTGCTTTGTTTTAAGGTGCATGTTTATGATCTCTTCTCCCATTCCTCAGTGGGTGAGTTGGGGGATCACAGAGGGTAAGAAAAAGAGTACATTACATTTTGTGATTCTGAATACAGGGTTTTAGAATTAAATTTGGTTTGCCTGTTTGGCCTTGACTTTGAATGGGAGCGTTTGGTGGTCTGGCATTGTGCAGAGGTCTGACAACAATGTTATGTCAGCGACCACTTTTTATTAAATGAGGGGTTCAGAGACCCCCTACATTACAGAATTTTAAACCTGGGAAGAAAATTGGAGTAAATAACAAAGTAAAGGGACAGGCAGATTCTTATCATGTTACCAAATTGGAACTGGCAAACTTTGTGCCCAGGGATTAAAAACCAAACAAACAAGCAAAAAATGCAAACCTTTGATTCCAGAAGAGTAGATAATGATTTAGAGGGAAGGTGGGGAGAAGGAAGTGAGCGATATGTTATATGTCTGACTCACCAGTACTTGTGTCTGTGAGTGTTAGTTACATTTGGGGGCAGAATTTCTGAGACAATTGGTTTACTGCCTTTCGCAGTAAGTAGCGAAGGAAAGAATGTCATCCGGACAGCAGATATTTCATTTCAACTTTTGCAACTAGGCTATGTTTGAATGAAATGCTGAATATTCTAGGGATTATATTTCTGCTTTATGTACCTTAGTGTGGTGTAGCCTTGTTTTCATTCAGTCATTAAAAATATTAAAACTTTTGGTTTTAGCAATCTGGGTAAAAAATAGCATACCATCGATATGTTTAAAGCCATTCTCCCCACTCCCCCCACTCCCCCCATACCCCCCATAACATTGTACTTTGTCAGGGTTATATGTGTTGAATCCAGCAAAGAACACTTGTTTATGACAGCTGATGCCTGAATCATTACTTTATATGATAACTACATTTGACTGTTGATAAGGGAATTACATGAAGTAATACATACGCTTGGCCCGGAGGAAGTATTTTATGTTAGCTATTATTATTCTTTTTGGTTTTGGACTCTGCTCTCCATTGTAATCCATTCACCCACAAATCATTGTGATACACTATTCTGTGCCAGGTGGTGGGGTATTTGCTGGTCTTTATCTTTATGGCACTGACAGGAATATCTCTGTGGCCGAAGGCAGTACCTGGAACATGGTGTTTCCTCACTTTACCCCTGACTTTCTTGCTTTGGTTTTGAGAAGAGAGGTCTAACTTTGCAAGGGCCCCAGGGTATTAGAAAACCCCCTTTGGATGTGATATTTGGGCACAAATATTAAGACATTTCAAAGGTCCCTTGAGGGAAAAAAATGTAGTTTGGTGTTGATGTTTGAGAAAACATCTATCAGAGAAAACAAGTAGTATATTTTTATGTCCTATTGTAATAGGAGATAAAAGCCATGACAAGCAAATCACTGGGAAGGCAGACTAAAACGTGGACTAATGCAGAAGATGTATATGTACATGGAAGATAGAAAGTAGTTTGTATTCTTAAAAGAAAAGAGAAATTACTACAAGAGAAATGTTTTAACAACTCTTGCATATTAACTTGAAAAACTTTAGCTGGACTCAGCCTGTTGATGCTAGAAGGAAAACAAGGCTCACATGGTATGGAATAAAAGAAATAAATATTCCTGGGAGTTTGCTTATCTTATAATTAGACTTTCAGCCTTTATGGCATACTGAGTTCTCTATTTGGTAAAAGGCAGCTTGGCAAAGAATGAGCATCGCAAGTAAGTTTGAGAATTTCCTTCACAAACTCAGTAGTTGCATCTCCATTTGGTCACTAGGGTGGATGGGACGCAGTTTGTAGATGCTCCAAAGGGAAGGCCCATGGCAGGGCAGGGTGTCATTAAGAAAGGGGGCTGGCTTCACCTTGGTGAACGTGTCCCAAGCCAGCGTCTGGTCCTCAGCCTCTTCTACGTGTATGATGACTGAGACCCACAGTGGAAGCTCTGGTTTTACTGAAGATGAGAGAGGTGTGGCAGCTTCAGCTGGGATAGTTAATGATAAGGTGGGTGGAATGAAGTAGATGTTTGAATGTTGTTTAGGAGATAAGGCCTGCTTGTTGAAGAGGTGATCGTAGGGTGAGGGGGTGACGGATGGGGAAGAGGCAAGGATGATGCTTAGGTTTCTGAATTGGACAACCGTTATCTCAGTTGTCCAAGGCTGAGGACTTGGAGGGCCCTGTTTTGAATGTGTGGAGTTTGACATGCTCGTGAGATTTCCAACTGGAGATGGTTACAGCTGTGGGATACTTGATCTGATGCTCGGGAGAGAGATCCATGTTTGAGGTGTGGGTTTGGAGACCATACATGTAGATAGCAGTGGATAACATGGATATTAAAAGAGGTGATCTGGCTAGAACTCTCAGAGGAGTGATCAGAGATAAGGAGAAGGCCACAGGTGCTGGAGGAAAGAGTATTCTTCTGGCAAAGGGTGGGGTTCGCAGGGTCACCCCTGTGGTTGAGACTAGGTAAGGTGGGAATGTCCTTTGGGTTTGTTCATACATAGTAGGCGTACAAATATTTGTAGCATTAAACTGTTCAACTTTCATTTGTTCGGAAGACACTTGCATTGAAAACATCTTAAATATGTGTACTTAAAAAATTCTTGTGATGTTCTTGAAAATTTGCAGGTTTCTTTTGTAGTACCATCTATACTTGTCTCACAAGTGTTCATATTTTAAGGAAACTTGGAATTAATGAGCTCTGAATTAGAGGTTTTACTACACTTTCTTGTGATTCTTATGCATTTTACTGAAGATTTTACAATTTGTACAAATTGGAGGGAATCAACACCACCAGGATGGATAAAATTAAGAAATTTGACAATACCAAGTGCAGGTGAGGATGTGGAACCATAAAAAGAGGAATAAACCACTTGAAAAACTGTTTGGCAGTATTTACTAGACCTCAGCATATAGTTTATGACCCAGTGATCCATTCCTGGGCATAATACTTAGCAGAAACAAGTGCTTAGGTAATTCATCACTGCTTTAATTTTGATAGCGCCAAACTAGAAAAACCCCAGATATCCATTAATACCCAGCAATAGAGTGAAGTACCAATACATGCAACAACATGAATCAGTCTCATAGACAAAATGTTGGGCAGAAGAGGCCAGACACAGAAGTACACTGTTTGCATGAAATTACACGGGCAAAATTATCCTGTGGCAGTAGAGGTCAGAATAGTGGTTACCTCCTAGGGGGTATTGATCCCATAAAGTTAATTGCACTGAATGTATAAAATGATTAATTGCTGGTTCCAATTAATTTGCCAGATATATCAGGTAGTCATGCAACGTGATGCAAGGTATTTGCTCTGCAGAATTTAATTGTGCTTTGTGTGTCTCATCCCACTTTTCCCTCTTAAAGTTACTTCGAATACACATGTGCATGCCTGGTCCTTAAGGCAGCTAACTGTTCTGCACTCTGTAGTTTGTTCTCTACTCTGTAGAGTGTCTATAACCTGAGTTCACCCAGGATTTATTGTTGTTACTGTGGGCTAGGCCAGAATTAGGACTAGGATGAGGCAAGTGAAGCACTTTCTTAGGGTGCAAAATTTAAGGGGAATGCCAAACAAAAGCAAAAAGACCCTGCAGTAATCAAGATAAGTAATATTTAATGAAATATTTTTAAAAATCTAAATTAATGCAAAAATCTATGATGGGCAAAAATAAAATTTTTTTAAAAGGAAAGGATTGCTATTATGACTTTTTCTTTTTGCCTCAGGCTCCAGTATATTTTGGCAGGGCACAGCTGCAGGCCTGCAGATGGAGCCAGGAGGAGACTCTAAGACGAGAAATACAGATTTGACCTGAATCTGTGACTGAAAAAGAATGAAAGGACAAAGTTGATGGATAAAGATTGAAATAGCCATTGGTACATGTTAATGCTTTTTCAAGTTTTGTAAATGGAAACAACTATTTTATGCCTTGGAGAGGATTCTTCCTAGCATATATTCAATATTCCTACAAAAGGGAGTAATGTATAAAAGTATTTATGATAGTCCCTAACGTACTGTAAGTATTGTCTTTACATTGTTATAAATTTTTCAGTCTTAACTCATGGCGAAAGTGATACTGGTGTCAGAAAATCAAAACAGGAAGTTCTCAAGTCAACTTATTTGTAATACCATAAAACATGGTATTATTATATACCATTTTATATATATATATATAATATATATAATATATATATATATATTTCTGTCTCTCTTTATTTAAATATCTCTTGTGGTCCTTACTGACATCCAGTATGGGTTACCTACCCACCAGGTAGCAACAGCTTTTTGTTTTAACACGCGGCCTCTGCGCCAAGTCCATGTCACCCATGCTGGCCCAACATTTTGTCTACGAGATTGATTCATGTTGTTGCATATATTGGTACTTCACTCTGTTGCTGATTATTAATGGACATCTAAAAAATAAATTAAAAAAATGATTCTCTGAAAAAAAAAAGGGCGCGGGCCATGGTGGCTCAGCCTGCAGGAATGCTTGCCTGAATTCGATTCCTGGTGCCTGCCCATGTAAAAAATAAATAAATAAATAAAAATGATTCTCTATTAATGGACATCTGAGGTTTTCCAGTTTGGCACTATCAAGATTAAAGCAGTGATGAATTACATAAGCACTTGTTTCTGCTAAGTATTATGCCCAGGAATGGATCACTGGGCCATAAGCTGTATGTTGAGCACTAATAAATATTGCCAAACAGTTTTCAAGTGGTTTATTCTTCTTTTTATGGTTCCACATCCTCACCTGCACTTGGTATTGTCAAATTTCTTAATTTTAGCCATCCTGGTGGTGTTGATTCCCTCCAATTTTACCATAATCCTAAAGCACCAACGGTACAAATTGTAAAATCTCCAGTAAAATGTGTAAGAATCACAAGAAAGTGCAGTAAAACCACTAATTCAGAGCTCATGGTAAAAAAAGCTGCCCAGGAGTGGAGAAGGGGCAGTGCTGGGCTTGGGGCTGTGGTCCCGCTGTGGACCACCACCACCACCATGGTGGGTTTTTATAAAACAAGGTATAAAACATTATTTTTTAGAATATAACGGTGTTTAACAGTAGAAAAAGAATCGTGAGATTGATGTTGATATAACACCTCGTGGCAGGGATGGACTCTAGTAGTTAGCTCTACTACTGTGTGCTAACAAACATCCATCCTATTGCATGTTAACGAGCATGATTTTAAAAATTTGGCTTCCTTTGGCTTTTTCTGGTGAATAAGCTATGTATCATATCCTTTTGGTTCTTCATGGTGGTCAGGGTGTTTGTGCCCTAGACCAGGAGAGAAAGATCACCCATTTTTCAGTTCCCTTTTCAATTGCTATGGATACGACATCAGTGCCAACAGGGGACTCCTCTAGGCTCCCTCTTAGAAGCTGAAATCCTTCCTCTTTCTGCTGCTAAGGCTTAGTTTCTTCAAGTGCTAGCTGACTTTAAAGTATACTCTCATGGGAATTAGTTTTAAACGATTAGACCAGAGAGGGTTAAAACTTCTCAACCTTGTAAAATCTTGGGGCGGGCCGCGGTGGCTCAGCGGGCAAAGTGCTTGCCTGCTATGCCGGAGGACCTCGGTTCGATTCCCGGCCCCAGCCCATGTAACGAAAACGGAGAAACAAAATACAATAAAAAACAAGAAAATGTTTAAAAGATGTTTCCCTTTCTTCCTCTCTTCCTTCCTTCTATCCTTCCTTCCTTCTCTCTGTCTTTCCTTTAAAAAAAAAAAAAAAAAAAAAAAAAAAAACAACTTCTCAACCTTGTAAAATCTCACTTCTTTGTTCACAGTGCCCCCCTCTTCCCTGCACCCTGCCCCTCCAGTTCTTCTCTGCATGGTTTCTTCCTAGCAACGTGCAGTGGTCAGTGGGAAAGTCAAACCTGGTGGACATTCCTAGTCAGGCAGTCGGTCACCAGGGCTCCTGGGGGGCCTGGGGTGTCATGCTGGACGGTGGTGGCAAGGCACACTGCTGGCATGCCGGCCTTTCTTTAGGAGTTCATTTTCTGTAATAGGTACAGGGCTGTGCAGATTTTCTTTGTATATTAGTTTTGGTCAGTTGTAAATTTCAGGGAATTTGTCCATTTCATCTAGATTGTTGAATTTATCACCATAAATATTGTCCATTTAATGTTTATAAGACTCACAGCAGTGTCCTCGTTGCTTATTCCTGTTGTTTGCCTTTCATTTTTAGAAAGTACCTGATAGAGGAAAGTGCTGAATCATAGCAATTTAGCTCAGGAAAATGGGTGGGAGAAGTTTCAGGAAGGGTAGAAGGGAGGCCACGAGAAAATAAAGAGGGACCGTGGGGAGGGAGGGTGGGCGGGGCTGCCCTGTTGCTGGCGGCCGCCTCGCCCTGGAGATGCTGCAGGGGAAGCGGAGGTCACGTGGTGGTGAGCTCATTAGGCTGGGGACACCAGCTGTGCTATTATTAGGGCTTTTAAAGTCTGTGGCAGATGTTCTTAGGCTGAGTTCCAGCCTTGTTCACTTCCCACATGTGGCATAATACAGTACATGGAAAAAGAGGGACTCTTGACAAATAGCTTTTCCATGAAACACATGACTCTTTTTTCCCATGAACTTTTTCCTTTTGTCTCTCCCTCTTTTCATGTGTCGCTCTCTTTGTGTTGTTCGCTCTATCTTTCTCTTTCTCCCTCTGCTCCCCTGTCTTCCTCTTTCTCTCTTGTCCCTGATTCTCTGTGTTCTCTCTTCTGGGGCCCTTTTTATTTGACCCTGTGTGAACTAGAAAAGGACATAGAAGGACATGTAGAAAGTTCGCCCATTTTAGTTTGAAACACTGAAAGTGAACCCTGGTGTTTCATAAAAAGTATAAGGAGTACCGGTAAGTCTGGGGGGGTGGGGTGATATACCAGAGTTTTGTTTTGTTTTGTTATAAGAGCCGGGTTTAATTTACATGTTTAGCTTGCTGTCCTCTTCCCTCCTGTGGTATTCTGGAAGGCCGTTACCCTGAACAGACCCACAAGCCAGCCGGGGGCTGGCTGGTTGTTTTTGCACGTCCACAGTGTGCACTGTTGGTTTCAGTGATTCTTTCTCCCGTGCTGCTGTCTGACAACAATAGGACAACTTTTTGCTTCCATGCAGCCCCTCCTCTCTCCTCCTTTTTACAGTAACCGACATCTCAGCTTGAAATCACGAGGTAGAATCAGTATCAAACTAACTTAAATTGCTGCTCTAGGGGGCTAGATTCTACAAGAAATGTGATCTTATGTGATTTAACTTCAGTGTATATTCTTTATAGTGCAAAGGTCAATGCAAGCTTTGTTATTACTAAGTGCTGAGATATTTGAAACATTTGGATGAATTTTGTCGCTATGTTAATTACCCAGTTATGTTTTATTTTCAAAATAATAAAATAATGTATACATTAGTGTCATTTCTTACTCATTTGTTAATAAAACTGCCAGAAGTAGATATTTTTTAAAGCCTCTGTACTCTGGGCATTTATCTTGAAAAGAAAGTAAATATAACTTTTAGGAAAAAAAAGATTTTTTTGAATTTGAAAAATTATTTAGCTGTAAAAAAGAAGCAAACAAAAAACCGAAAAACCTGAATTGCATAGTGGGATTGCCTGAGAAGAGAGACACTCAACTGGGCACAAAATATTCACCTTCATTTCTCTGGTAATTCAGAGACTGGGAAATAAAAACAACAGGAGCAACCCTTGTTCTTTTCCCTAACTTCATTTTATCTGAAGAAGGGGAATCATAAGGCAGAAAACCTTGCCTCACAGTGGCAGTCCCTGCTCTTAAAAACTACTCTAAAAAAGCCTGAAGCACCAGGTGACAGGGGCAGTGTGTTTACAGGCTACACTTCATCAGAGTTGCTGAGCAGTTCATGCTTATTCCAGAAATGTGAGGTTGGTTCTGATTTCATAGATTTTCAACAGGTGGAAATCACCTTTGGTTTGGAGTCATGAGATGCCCCGGCAGGATGGGAGGCTGGAGTTCCACTTAGATGTTAGATGGTGAGAGACTCCCCCAGGCCCAGCACCGAGATATCACAGTAATGGAGACAGCTCTGGTGTGGGGAGGGTGAGAGAGACAGAAACGGGGTATGCAGGATGCAATGCCAGGGAGTGACTGGGGAAGGCCATGGGGGGTGGGTGGAAGGAGAGGTGCCCTTAGGGAGGTGATAGGTAAGCAGAGGTGGGAAAATGTGGGGCAAGGAGGGAGCACTGTGAGCCCTTGGCAAGGGGGTGTGTGTGGATGAGGTTGGGGAGGGGATCAGGTCAGGGCCTGCGGGCAGTGGCAAGGGGTTGAGGTTTGATTCTGAGTAGGCTGGGAAGCTGCTGGAGGATTCTGAGCAGGGCAGTGACGTGCATTGATTTACTTTTCTGAATGGGTCGCCTACCTGCTGTGTGGGGAGCCCAGGGTAGGGACCTCAGACGAGAAGGCAGGGAGAACTCTCTAGAGCCTTCTGCGCTGGCACGGGCACAGGTGCGGGAAGGATGAGCCAGTGGTTCCTGAGCTGTGGAAGGAAGAGACGTGCCCTCGGGAAGAGTTCTGGGGCTGCTGGTGGGTGGGTGTGAGGAGGGAGCCTGAGGAGTCCAGAATGAAGCCTTAGGTCTTACATATGCTCTCACTGGCATCTTTAGAATCATTTAGCCTTTAAATAATTTTAAAATCCTGGTTCTAAAAATCATTTTATATAACTTGTTGGTGAGGTAGTCAGTAGGGATTGCTTGGGTTCATGTTTTCCCAATATCTGCCCCCAAATAATGGAGGCATCTTCATCTCAAGGTAGGGCTAAAGGGTGGAAAGGAACAAGAATGTTATTTTCTTTGATAGCTAAAAAATACTTTTCTTGGCAGAGTTAGAGGGTAAGTCTCTAATTTCATCCCAAATCATTGAGCAGGAAGTAACCAGTGGACAGGTTACAAAGAGAAAAAAGGAACGATGTACCTCAGAGCGCAGATATATAACAGTTGATTATTGGTAACCTCAATATCTGAATCTTTAAAATAAAAAAGTTTCTGAAGTGGTTTGATTATGTATTAAATCTTCTTAGTCTGTGTCCGGATACAGTGCCTTATTTGAAATGTGCTATTTTAAAAATGATTTTCTCATAAATCAGAGTGGGAGCATCTGAGGTGCATTTGCAGTTGCCCAGCAGCATGGATGGTGCTTCACCCACCAGGATCAGAACTTCCCGGGCCAGGGAGATTATAAAAAGATTAAACCGTTGATCCAATGATTATCATTATCATTCTTGCTCACCCCAAGAACCAGAGATTATTTCCCTTCCTGCAAAGCTTTAAGCCCTGTGGATAGCATGGCAGAGAAAATCCTGACTGACCCCTCCAGGTCTCCCGAAAATGAGAGATTGCTCTCTTCCACCTGCAGGCTTTGAGGGGCTGAGTTAGGGATGCAGGGCAGGTTCTCTCTCAAAGCAAATGCTGATGACTCAAGTGCTGAAGTGGCTGAAGTGTCAGGAAAGAATCTGAAGCATGCGTACTCTTGGAATCTGAAGTATTTGAAGACAGAAAGCCATGCTGCTTTCTGGCATGGTGTGGTAAGAATAATTGCCATAAAAGCTGGGCTTATTTTGGGATTGTAGCACGGGAGGCCTGGCTCTTCCAGAATGTTCCACAGCTTCCTGGTGGTGTTCGCAGGATTTGAGTTTCCTCTGTGCAGTGCAGAGGGGGTGCCCATTTATCCATTCTGTTTATGACCAGGTGGTCTTGCCAAGTACAGCATGAAGCCCCAAGATACCGCTCAAATTTATCTAGAGGGCGTCATCCTGGAAAAACTTCTTCCCAACCTTTGAACGTTTCTAGGCCTTCCCACCATGTCTCATTGACGTCTGAATAAATAAATACCAAATTGTTAGTAACACAAGTATTGCTGATGCCATCTAATTTATTAACGTTAGCTAGAAGACTCTTGTTTCTTTATTTTGGGTGTTTTATAGAGCCTCAGTACTATGGCACCAATGTTTTTTGTCTATTGGCTTTTTTTTTTTTAACATTTTTTATTATGAAATATATATGCAAAAAAGCAGTACATTGTAGCAAGTAGTTATAAAACAGATTTCAGAGTTTAGTATGGGTTACTGTTCCATAATTTTAGGTTTTTCCTTCTAGTTGCAAAATTCTGGAGACTAAAAGAAATATCAGTATAATGATTTAGCGGTCATACTCATTTGTTAAATCCTGTCTTCTCTGTCATAACTCCTCCTTCTCCTTTGATCCTTCTCCCAATCTTTAGGGAATATTTCGGCTATTCCCATTCTAACTTTATCCTGTTGAAAAAGGGTATCAACAGTATAGGGTAGAGGGAGGGAACTAGTCGATGTCCCTAGAGAGGTTGGTCTCTCTGTTTCAGGATTTGTCTGTCCTAGGAACAGACATCTGGCAGTTAGAATCTCAGATAAAGCCCCTAGGTGTTATTTAGAGTTAATAGGAATGGGTGTTTGTTCAGGATTGGCAACCGTGGCAATGAGCAATATCTAGCTGAAGCTTTTGTAAGAGTAGCCTCCAGAATAACCTCTCGACTCCATTTGAACTCTCTCAGCCACTGGTGCCTTATTTTGTTACATTTCTTTCCTCTTTTTGGTTAGGAAGTCATTGTGCGATATCATGGTGCCAGGAGAACCGATATTTTTTTAAGACCCTAAAACAAATGTGGTAGGCTATGGTTCTCCTCCTAAGGACAACTCCTCTGTTATTGGAATTAAAATACTGGATGCTTTGTTTCGAAATGAGCAAAGGATGAAGTTTTTCCTGTTTAGTTATGATCAAGTCATAACTCAGACATATAAATTCTGGGTTCATATTTTCTTAGAAACCGTGATTAGATGTGTATGTTCTGTAAGGAGTAGCTTATCAGGTGCTTTTTAATGGGCTTCGGGTAATTACTGTGGCCTCCCAGCTCAACAAATACAATCAGCTATTCATGAGGATGGCTGGTTGCTTATTCCCAGCAGGGGCTGGCCCCTGACCCCCTCCTCTTTGGAGATGGTGTGAGATGCAATTAGAGAACCCTTGCATGGGGATAAGCGATTGCTGGGGCATAAATAATGCAATCTACTCTGTCTCTCTGTGCGTGTGGTGGGGCGGAGTGACTGGTCTTTGGAAGCCTGAATCTCAAATTCGGGGCCCAGCAGTTGCAGGCTGTATGAAGGTTCTTAGCCAACTTGGGCGTCAGTTTTTCCTTCTATAGGATAGGACTATGTAGTGTGATTATAGAGATTAAATAAGGTAATCTACATAAAGGTCTATGTCCTACTTGCCTGTTGGCAGCAGATAGCAGTCATTCAGTGAAGAGGAACTCTGAGCTCTGGGAGGCTCATGACACTGACGTAAGTCATCTTCTCCCTCCTCCACCCTGTCATTGAAGACTGGCGCAGTGGCTCAAGTTCATCTTTCCCTGAATTACTGCTACGTGTTTCTGGGCTCTAATGACTCACCCAGCACCTTGACCATCTCCTCCCCAGTGGTGTCTTGTCCGCTGTGCTTTAGCCACTCACTGCCCTGGTTACAGTGTAAACTGTGCCATTGCCTGGCATTATCTGCTCTGCCTCTGAATTCCTAAGCATATCCCTGCTTTCTGTACCTCAGTCCTTCTAGCCCCTACTTCCATTCCTTGTCCCATCCAGGTTCCTGGCTTCTCCCTCTTCACCCTATCCTGTTGTCACTGTCTTTCCTGTCTGTCACTTGAGCACCTGTGGATCTTCCTTCGCATCATCTGACAGAACTCTACCGTGCCAACCTCTTCTGTGCCAACCCTGCCTGCCTTCTCAGGGCTGCTGGAGAAATCACATAATCACCAGCTGTGATATAAACCAACTTCAGAGGTTCTTTTGGGTCTCCTTAGGCCTTTTTCTGTGCCCATAGACACGACTGTTCTAGACTCTCTGTGTCTTTCTCAAACCTCTTACCCTACGCCGCTCCCTTTGCCTTTGATAGATGGTCTTGACAGAGTGAGCAGGAGCCAGTGAACTTGCTACCTCCTGGCCTTTCCCAGCTGTGTAAGTGCCATTTTTTTAGGTCCTGTTGAGCAAAAGAGGGTTCCTCTTCTTTACCAAGGCAGATTTGGTCATTGTACTGGATGCATCCTCTCCCATCTACTCAAAAATGACAATTGGTCAATTAGCGCCTCTCTCTGACTCTTCAGCCTCATTCTGTGTATAGATAGA
Source organism: Tamandua tetradactyla (assembly GCF_023851605.1). Classification (NCBI taxonomy): domain Eukaryota; kingdom Metazoa; phylum Chordata; class Mammalia; order Pilosa; family Myrmecophagidae; genus Tamandua; species Tamandua tetradactyla. The sequence goes on along the minus strand of NC_135341.1, from coordinate 45,222,103 downwards.
CACCATACCATCAGCCTGTAACATGCTTAGCTTCTCTATCGTCTTTCTAGACCCTACTACTTTCCTCCCGCCATAGCTCTTCCCTCCCTTTACTGCCAGTCTCAGACATCTGAGCCTATTATTCCACTGTCACCCATAGGCTCTGTATACCCAGACCACAGTGAATTCAATGCTGATCCAGGGCTCACCGTCCGGTCTTGGATTTTTTGACCTTCGGTAGCATATTCTACACTACCCATGTTCTTTCCATCTTGAAATGCTCCTTCCCCCATGGCTTCTGGGAAGCCATATCCTCCTGCCTTTCCTCTTACTTCTCCGACCATTCTGCTTGTGTTGTCCTTGCAGGCTGAAATCTCCTCTGTTCCCCTGCAGTCTGAATGTCATGTCCTCAGGCTGTGTCCTGGATATCCTGCCCTGCACACTGTTCCCTGGCGATCTTACCTCTGTTTGATTGCCATCATTACCCCAGCTTGGTCTGGGCCTGTCCTCTGAGCTTTCCACCTATTTACCCACCTGCCTGCCCATTGCACATCTCCATTCTAGATTCACAAACACTGCTCAGCTCAACACTGTGAAACTAAACTTATTCATCATCTCTACCACTCTCTCCCCCTGAAAAGGAAAGGGTCTTCCTGTGAGCCCTGTCACATGGGCAGTCCTCAGCTACTCAAAGCTGCAGACTGAACCTTTTCCTGACTCTCTTTCTCTCATTCCCGCCCCTTCTGATCAGTTGCCTCCCTGACCTTCTTGATTGCTGGACTTGGCTGCTGTGGTACTTTCTCTGCTCTGCTGCTGAGTTGACTTTTCTAAAGTGTAAATGCAATCTGAATCCATCACTCCCCTGGTAAAACCATTCAAGAGCTCCCTGTGGGGCCAAAGAAGCTGCTGCCTCTCCTTCCTTGATAAAGCCAGAGCTGCTTTTAGTTCCCCAAATAGACTGTGCGCTCTCTTCCTCCTGCAGGTCTTTGCCTCTGCTATTACCTCTGCCTGTAATCCCCTCCCTTGTTCCCCCTTCCCCCTCTACTGCAATTCACTTCTCACCCCCCACCATCCGCCCCTTGCCTCTGTACAGCCTGTCTGGCAACCTGGCCAGTTCCTGCTCATCTTTTAGATCTGACCTCAGATTGGCCTTCCGGGTTGCCTTCCCTGACTCCAGGTGACCTGTCTGTATTAGCAGTTTTCATAGTGGCCTGTCACTGCTGATATTTTGTCTTTGGCCCCTTATAGGTAAAGAATGTCTGTAAGGGGCTTCACCTGGACAATGGTGACACGTGGATGGCTGAACTGGCCTTCAGCATTTAACTCAAAGAGCTGTTCTTCTCGGGGTATTATAAGGAGCAGAGCTTGTTGAGATAATGATTCCCACCAGATCCCACAGGGGTAGGGATTTTGGTCAGATTCATCATCTGCTGTATTCCTAGCACTTGATTTGTAGTGCATGGTACATAGTAGGTGCTCAGTAATTATTATTGAATGACTTAAGAGCAAGAGTGCACTTTTCAATCTTAATTCAGTCACTTTTCATGATACCCAAGATGTGCTCCTCTTATGACACTTAGATTTAAGTTGCCCTGCCCTTCTGCCAGGGTGACCTGAAGGACATGAATTTGGAACCAGGAGCTGGTCTGCTGGAGCAGACTTTCCCTGCTGCCTCTCTGTACTCTCTTTCTCCACACATTTGTGAACCTTTTAAAATCACAATCTGTAATCAGCAGAGCAGTGCGCAGAATTCCTGGGTCATGAGGTAGCTGTGGCTGCTCTGACTCATGTCACAGCCGGGGAAAATTAGCGTGGTTCTTTCTGGTCATGGGATTTAGAGGCAGAAAATCTCCTACCATGAGGATGGGCCTTGCTCTATACGATGAAATATCTTTTTAACCTTTTCTGTGACTTTGAATTTAACCTAGCAGAAATCAGTAGATAGCACTGTGAACAGAGGAGCAAAAACATGCTGTTGCAGTGCTGTAATTCAAACAGAAACTGCTTTTTATAGTTTTAGGAGTCAAGTAATTAAGTAGATAAGTTTCATTTTCATTCATGCATTAGATACATATTTATGGTGTGTCCATTTTCTTAAACGATCTTGTTTACCAATGTATGGGTTTATGGGCCTTGCTTTCAGCCCTTGCCCTAAGTAGAACAGACGCTGCTGGAGGTCAGGGGCCTTACCTGTGAGGCTCACTTTCTTGTGATGAATCACGTTGACCATATAAGCACCCCAAAAAACCTGTACATCAGATACGAGGCAGGGTGTTAGGGATGGAGAGCAGACACACAGCCCAGCTGTCCTGAAAGTTACAGACTGGGAGTACAGACAGACATTAATGCAATTTCAAGAACATATGTAAAGGTTTAACTGTAGCAATTTCTGTGCTAGGAGGGCCCTTTGCAGGGGATTGCAAAGGGAGAGGGCAAGGCTGATCAGGTAGAGGGAGTGGCATGATCCATGTCTGCAGAGAGCATATCAGAGGAACCATTGAGAGGAAAATGATCAAAGTCCAGACAGTCTTTTACTGTTTCTAACATTGGGCTCTGACACTAGCCCCTTCTTTTTTAATAATAGCAACAGATATCATTCAGTGAGTGCTTACATGGATTATAGCATTTTCAGCATTATAGCATTTCGCCTTCTTAGGAGACCCCCTGGTCCTGGGTAAGCACTTAAGAGGCTAAGTAACTTAATTAGTCCAGATTGCCAAGCTGGCTGGTGAGTAGTGGGGTGAGGCCCCATTCTAGAGTCCAGGCTTCTCCTCCTTCCTGCAGAAGATGTCATCCAGGCCTGGGTTCCTGAGAGGTGATTTGAAGACTTGCTGCTGTGACAGCTGCTGGACCATGTATAAGTAAAAGGAGGGTTATAATATCCTCACCTCCTTGCCTCACGTAGGTTTGGATTAGAGAAGTTGATTGCCTTTTCTGATGCTGGAACTCAAATAAAAAGGGAGGCAGGCAGGCTGGGTACTCCCCAGAGGTTTACAGCATGGTGGATGACAGAAGAGTGCTTTAAAAATCTTTCAGATGTTAGTCTTCTAGTGGTAGTGTGAGGGTATTGGGATGGGATTAGGAATGCTAAATTGCATTTATCTGGACCGAAACAGTAAAAGGTACATTGATTCTTCTTTTTTTTTCAGTCGTGTTACTGAGATGTAATTCACATACTTAACAAGTTAGTGATTTTTAGTATAGTCACATGAAAAATTATCCAGCCATCACCACTATATGATTTTAGAACAATCTCCATTTTCCCCATTCCCTCCCTCAGCCGTAAACAACCACTAATCTATTTGTTGTCTCTGTCAATTTGCCTTTCTGACATTTCTTATAAATGGAATCATACAATATGTGGTCTTTTATGACTGGCTTTTTTCACTTAAATGTTTCAAGGGTCATCCATGTTGTAGCATGTATCACTAGTTCATTCCTTGTTTATTGCAGAATAATATTCCATTATATATATATACCACGTTTTGTTTAGCCATTTCTTAGTTGATGGATATTCGGGTTGTTTCCACTTTTTTGATTATTATGAATAATGCTGTTATGGAGTGGAATTGCTGGTCCTTTTGTAATTCTATGTTTAAGTTTTTGAGGAACTGCCAGATTGTTTTCCAGTGTGTCTGCACCATTTTACATTCCCACAATGTGTAAGTGTTCCAGTTTTGCCAAATCCTTACCAACACTTACTATTGCCATTCTTTTTAGCCATCTTAGAGTATCACATAGTGGTTTTGCATTTCTCTAATGAGATGATGTTGAGCATCTTTTCATGTGCTTATTGGCCATTTGTCTATCTTTGGAGAAATGTCTATTCAGTTCTACTGCTCATTAAAAAATTTTGTTATAATTGAGTTGTCAGAGTTCTTTATATTCTAGATACAAGTTCCTTATCAGATATTTGATTTGCAAATATTTTGCATTCTTTGGTTTTTTTTTCACTTTCTTGGTGGTGTCATTTGCAGCAATCAAGGCTTTAATTCTGATGAAGCCCAGTTTATCTTTTTGTTTGGTCACTTGTGCTTTTGTCATCACATCTAAGAAATCATTGCCTAACACAACATGATGAAGATTTACTTGTGTATTTTCCTCAAAGATTTTTATAGTTTTAGTTCTTACATTTAGGTCAGTGTTCCATTTTGAGTTAATTTTTGTGTATGGTGTGAATTGGGGTCCAGCTTATCTTGCGTATGAATATCCAGTTATCCTAGCACTATTTTTTGAAAAGACTATTCTTTCCCCATTGAATTGTCAAAAATCAATAGACTATAAATGTAAAGGTTTATTTCTGATCTCTCAGTTCTGTTCCACTGATCGTATACCTTTATCCTTCTGTCAGTACAGCATTGTTTCGATTACTATAGCATTGTAGTATTAAAACTGGGAACTGTGAGTCTTCCAAATTTGTTTTTCAGTCTTGTTTTGACTAAACCCTTGCATTTCCATAGAATTTTAAGATCAGTTTGTGAATTTCTGCAAAAGTGGCAGCTGGAATTTTGGTAGGTATTGCATTGAATAATGAAATTATATTTTATTCATTTATTAATTAAGTATAATGAAAATATATTTGAGGAGTATTGCCATCTTAACAATATTAAGTTCACCAATATTAAGTTTACCAGTCCATGAACATGGGATGTTTTCCATTTACTTAGATGTTCTTTACTTTCTTTCAACAATGTTTTATATTAGTCATTGTATGATTCTTGAACTTCTTTTATTTACCTAAATATTTTATTCTTTTTGATGCTATTGTAAATGGGATTTTCTTCATTTCATTTTCAGAATGTGTAGCTAGTGTATAGAAATGCAACTGATTTTTGTATATTCATCTTGTATCCTGCAACTTTGCTGAATTTGTTTATTCTGATTACTTTTTAGTGCTTTCCTTAAGTTTTTATATACGCACACACACAAACACACAAAATCTTGCCATTTGCAAATAGTTCAATGGGTTTTAAAATTTTACTTCTTCCTTTACAATCTGCATGTCTTTTTTTTTTTTCTCCCTTGCCCAATTTCCCTGGCTAGAACCTCCCATTACAGTGTTAAATAGAAGTGGGAGGAGTGGCTATCCTTGTCATGTTCCTGATCTTAGAGGGAAACGATTTAGTCTTACCAGTAAGTATGATGTTAACTGTGGGTTGTTTATAAATGAACTTGTTTATCAAGTTGAGTAAATTCTCTTCTATTCCTAGTTTATGTTTTATCATGAAAGGATGTTGAATTTTGTCAAATGCCTTTTCTTCTTCTTTTGAAATGGTCATATGGTTTTTGTGCTTTATTTTATTAACGTGGTATATTACACTAAATGGTTTTCAGATCATTGATTCTTTTTCTGTTTTTCTATTTATTTATAATTTTTTTCATTGATTCTTTTGCATATTATTTTTCAGGATTTCCATTAACTGAAAATCCTTTTGCTCTTGTATGAAATAGAGACTTCTGAGGAGAAATGCCTTCTGTTTGCAAATTGTCTTTCATTGAACTTAAAGAGGTCTATTCCTTTTCTTCTGGAAAATGAACCCATGAAAATGATTGTTTCATGAAATAGTTCCAGAGGAGGGATAAAATTCTGAATATGGATAGGCTGTTATATTTCCTAGGGTGGATTGTTTCTTGTCACTGCTGTTATTTCTGTCTCTACTATTTAAGTAGCGTAGCCCCTGACCTGTCATGATCTGGGAGGGTTGCTAATTTTACTGATTTCCTTGTCTTATCTTTTAAAAAGAGTGGTTCAGGTTCTTATTACAAGAATATGTTAGCCTCCCTTCTAAAGAATACATTTGAAAGGATTCTTATGTGGAATTTGATCTAGGCAGTCTAACTGCAGAATTCTTGCTGCTCTTTTTCTCCTCTTTACGGGGTAGGGATTAGTGTATCTGCAACCATCTCCAAATTTAAGCTTGGTGATTGTAGGTTTATGGGCAGCAGCTTAGCAACTATTTCATGGTGCTCAGCTTTCCCCACTTTGTTTCTGCTTGTAACTGTCCTCCTGCCTTCCCTCTTATCCCTCTCCTCTCCTCCTTCCTCTTCTTTCTGTCCCTGCCCTCCCCATCCTTACTCCTCTTTCTTCTTCCTGTCCTCCCCTCCCCCTTCCCTCTCCTGCTGTTACTTGACCCTTTCCTCCTCCCTTCATGTCCCTTTTCTTCCCCCTTTGTCCTTTCTCCTCCTCCTGGTCCCCTCCTCCTGACCCTTCACCTCTCCTTTCTTCCTTTGTGTCTGTAACCCTCTGCCCTTGCAGTGACTCCCTGCCCATTCCCTCCCCTGCCCCCCACCCCACCAGCCCAGCCAGTGGATCTCTCCTGCTTGTTGATGGATGTTGCCTTTGGCTTTTTGCCTATGGATTTCTCCAACCCCAGACTCTGTGTCTGGTTTTCTTCGTGGAGGTGGGGCAGGGTTTGACCATCTTGGAGCTTTGGTCCCTGGTTCTGCTCCGTGGTACCCCTGGTTATTAGAGCAGCCTGTCGAGGTTGGCAGGCGCCCCCAGAGTGAGACTGGATTCAAAGAGGACAGTGTTTTGGCTTCTGAGAACACTTGATGACTTAGGGACAGGCAGTCTTCTTCCTGGCCCTTTAAACTCTCTTATTGGGGTTGCAGGGTGGGGGTGGGGGGTTGTGTGTATTCTGAATAAATCAAAATGATAGCTATGGTCAGTGTTTAATATTTTGAAAATGCGGCTTGCGTGTTTGCCATCTTGTGGTTCATTGTCCTGATCACCAGAAATGGGTTGGTTTGAGATGAAAAATGTGGCCAATGGCCAGCTAATGCTCTTGACGTAATGGAGCTCAGGTATGCAGGACCCCTGGCCTGGGTAGATACCCACCTTTTATTTCAGGTGGTCCAAGGCACTGGGTTGTCTTAGATTTTTTTTTTTGGTGCATCGTCTGGGAATCAGACCCCGGTCTCCCGCATGAAAGGCGAGCACTCTACCACTGACCACCTGTGCACCCTGCCTATTTCTTAGATTTTGAACCTTAATACTGATAATAGAATTTTAAAGTAATCTTTTTTCCAGTTCTGCTTCATTGCCTAGTCTGTCAGCCTCGTCCTGCTTTTCAGGTTTTTTTTTTTTTTTTAATCAGATTGAATTTTTATTCTAGTAGATTCTTAAGTGAATTATCACTCAATAATGGAAGGAAAATCCCAGGCACTAGATGGAACATACTAAGGACACATGGTATTATTTATAGCTACCAAGAAGAGACATTCTACAGGAAAACCTCACATTTATCAATGTGTCAATTCTTATATCAGGAAAGTATGGCATAGGAAGGAATATACTACTGATTCTCTATCAATTTCAATGAAATATAGTCTCTGTAACACAAAATTCACATATTAAAAAGCAGAAATGTCCAAATGAAAAGATAACTGCGTGCAAAGTAAAAGTAGTAATACAAAATGTAAGAATAAAAACTATGTAACCAAAATAAATGGCAAAGATAAAATTAACATCTATTTATTGGTTCCTCTATAGAGAACATCAATTACCAGATAAACTAATAACTGCTAAATAATTCAGAAGAAAATTGTGGATAAAAAAAAAATAAGAAAATAGGGCAGACCACAGTGGCTCAGCAGACAGGAATGCCTGCCTGCGATGCCAGAGGACCGGGGTTTGATTCCCGGTGCCTGCCCATGTTAAAAAAAATAAAGATGCTAATCTCTGTATAAGAATAAAATAGATATTTTCTCTAAAATGATATCAGAAAATATAGAAAGTGAAATCAAACACATGTAAAGAAATTTGAATAAAATTACTTACGTGCATATAAAAATGAAATACATATGAAACATTCTTGTTACCATTTTTCTGTATTTAATCCTGATTTTTTCTATGGTAATATATTTATTCTAATTTTGTTATAATAGTACATATATAATTGCATACATTCCTTTTTTTTAATCTACTAAATTTATTTTGACATTTGTTCTCCCTATTATTTATTTATTTTTAATCCATATGTTTTACTCATCTGTCCATAAGGTAGATAAAAGAAGTATCAGACACAAGGTTTTCACAATGACGCGGTCACATTGTGAACACTATATCATTATACAATCATTTTTGAGAAACATGGCTACCCAGCTCTACATTTTCAGGCAGTTCCCTCCAGCCTCTCTGTTATGCCCTAACTAAAAAGGTGATATCTATTTAATGCATAAAAATAACTTCCAGGATAGCCTCTCAGCTCTGTTTGGAATCTCTCAGCCATTTATACTTTATTTTGACTCATTTCTCTCTTCCCCCTTTTGGTCAAGAAGGTTTTCTCAATCCCTTGGTGCTGAGTCTCAGCTCGTTCTAGGATTTCTGCCCCACGTTGTTAGGAAGGTCCACACCCCTGGGAGTCATGTCCCACGTAGAGAGGGCAATGAGTTTGCTTGTCGTATTGACTGAGAGAGAGAGGCCACATCTGAGCAACAGAAGAGGTTCTCTTGGGGGTGACTCTTAGGCCTAATTTTAAGTAGGCTTAGCATGTCCTTTGCAGGGTTAAGTTTCATAGGAACAAACCCCAAGATTGGGGACTCAACCTATTGCTTTGGTTGTCCCCACTGCTTGTGAGAATAGCAAGAATTCTCCACTTGGGGAAGTTGAATTTCCCTCCTTTCTCACCATTCCCCCAAGGGAACTTTGCAAATACTTTTTTATTCATTGTTCAGATCCTTCTGGGATTTGTTGAGGCATCACTCTGGACAAACCTACAAAATCTCATGCCCTACTCAAGGTTCCATGTACTTATGGTGTTCAATTAAACTTCCACATAAGTTGTAATAGGAAATGCGTTAGTCAAAATATAAATTTTGTACCAAATAAGTATGTTTTGCTTTAGTCTCACACATAAGTTAAAATTTTAAAATATTAATTACCATCTGTTTTCAACACCCTGCATTATTGACATTCCTTTGTTCTTCCTCATGTAAAACATTTTTAAATTTGTACATTTAGTCACTATCATTATACACTCTAGGCATTCCTAGATTATACCATCTCAGTCTTATTGTATATCTTTCCTTCTGATTTCATTTGTGCCCCCAGACCTCCACCCTCTATCATTCTCACATTCAGCTTCATTCAGTATTCTAACATTATTGTATTACAGTTAGGGAGTATTGTGCTGTCCATTTCTGAATTTTTGCAATCAGTCCCATTGCACAATCTGTATCCTTTCAGTTCCAGTTACTCAATATCTACCCTATTTCTATCTCCTGATGACCTCTGTTCTTAACTGAAATTATCCAAGTTCATTCATTAATGTTAGTTCGTATCAGTGAGACCATACAGTATTTGTCCTTTTGTGTCTGGCTAATCTCACTCAGCGTAATGTCCTTAAGGTCCATCCATGTTGTTACATACTTCGTAACTTTACTGTGTGTTACAGCTGCATAATATTCCATTGTATATATATACCACAGCTTGTTTAGCCACTCGTCTGTTGACGGACATTTGGGCTGTTTCCATCTCTTGGCAATTGTAAATAATGTTGCTATAAACATTGGTGTGCAGATGTCCATTTTGTGCCCTTGCCCTCATGTCCTCTGAGTAGATACTTAGCAAAGGTATTGCCGGGTCATATGGCAATTCTATACTTAGCTTCCTGAGGAATGGCCCGACTGCTTTCCACAGTGGTTGTACCATTTGACATTCTTGGGGAGGTTTTTAAATTTTTATTCTAATAACATATATAACCTAAAATTCCTCTTTTAACCACATTCAAATTATAATTCATTGTGCTAATTATGTTCACAATCTTGTGCTACCATTACCACCATCCATTACCAAAACTTTTCCATTGTCCCAAAAAGAAACAGTGTGCATTTTAAATCTTAATTCCTTATTCCTAAACTCACCTCATCCCCTGGTAAACTTTTTTCTTATTCCTAAGCTCACCCCATCCCCTGGTAAACTTTTACTGGATTCTGACTCTTTGAGTTTGCTTATTATGATTATTTCATATTAGTGAAATCAGATCATATTTGTCCTTTTGTGTCTGGCTTATTTCATTCAACATGATGTCTTCAAGATTTATCCATGTCATCGCATGCATCAGAACTTCATTATTTTTCCAAATAATATTTCATTGTGTGTATATACTATACTTTGTTTATTCACTCATCAGTTGGTGGACACTTGGAGTGTTTACATCTTTTGGCAAATGTTCATAGCAATGAACATAGGTGTTCTTTGGGGTAAATACCTAGAAGTAGGAATGTCGGGTCATATGGTAATTTCATACTTTCTAATGAATCTCCAAACTGTCCTTCACAGTGGCTATACCATTTTATATTTCCACGAGCAATGATGAATGTTCCTAGTTATCCACATCCTCTCCAACACTTATAATTTTCTGTTTTTTTAAATCATAGTCATTCCAATGAGTGTGAAATGGGATCTCATTGTGATTTTGATTTGTATTTCCCCAATAGCTGATGATGTTGAACATCTTTTCAGGCACTTTTTGGCCCTTTGTATATCATCTGTGGAAAACTGTTTATTGATGTCTTTTGCCCATTTTTAAATTGCATTCTTTACTCTTTGTTGTTGGTTTGTAGGATTTCTTTATATGTCCTTATTGGATATTTGGGTTCCAGGTATTTTCTGCTGTTGTATAGGTTGTTGTTTCATTTTCAGAGTAACATCCTTGGAGGCACAAAAGTATTTAATTTGGATGTAGTCTCGATTATCTATTTTTTTCTTGTTGCTTGTGCTTTGAGTGTAAAAATCTAAGAAGCCATTGCTTTACTTTATCACGATGATGCTCTCAACCTTTTATTCTAGGAGTTTTGTGGTTCTGACCCTTGTATATTTTTAAAGGCCATTTGAATATTGTTTGTGTTATGTGAAAGGCTTTTTCTCTGTGAAGAGGGCAACTTTCCTAAAAAGTAGTCAGTAAATTGGATAAGCAAGTACTTGTTCCATCTTGCCATGCCAAGAGGTTGGTCTCTGAAACCAGGTGACCTCGACCCCCAGCATGCCACTTGTCAGCTCTCCAGTATGGTCAGTGTCTTGAAATCCGCAGTCACAGTCTGTTCCTCAGAGAACGGATATGGGGTGCTTACTTTATCAGACTGGGAAGATAAGGGGATTAAAACAGGTTAAATGCTTATAAATAAATGCTATTAAAAATATTTAGAAGCAGAGGTCAACCATTGAAATAGTCACAAGCCTGCTGCTGACTTTTTTTTGTTTTCTTTTTTACATGATTTTTAAAAGTTAACCCAGTTTAATTTCTTAAAAATGAATTACATGATTTCTTTGGGTTTTTAAAAGTTAGCCCAGTTATATTTCTTAAAACCAGCTTGCTTGAATAAGAGAATGTTTACCATCTGATGTCTCTGTGTTTCTTTTTTTTGTGTGTGGGGTCACATTTCATTATTTTTCCACGTGAGTATCCCTTTATTGCAGCACCATTTGTTGAATTTTTCGTTTGTTTTTTTTGGGAAGTGCATGGACTAGGAATCAAACCCAGGTCTCCTGCATGGCGGGCAAGAATTCTACCACTAAACTACCCTTTCACGCCTGTCTCTGTGTTTCTAAAGAGAATTCCCCCACCACCACCAGGAAATTGGGTGTGGGTGAAAGCAGACATGTTTTGAAATGCGATGATTCTACAGCTACCATAAATTTTTTTTTTTAATTTCATTCTTTCATCTTCTCTTTCATTTGCTTTGGCTTTGTGTGATTATTAGATCCTTAAAATTTTTCCTTTATGGTCATTTTTTTTTTTTATTTGACGGGGAGGTGAGGAAGATGGGATTTAGGGAAGTTTCATTTAAAGACCTTCTGATTGACATTTTATGATGAAATTTTATTTTCAAGTACAAAAAAGTTAACATTTTACATTTAATGCAGTTTAGTGGTACTTTTTTAGCCTTTTGCTTTTCCAGGTTGGCATGTGAGCCATGGTGGTGGCAGTCTGTCAGCCACTGTAGTAGATCCTGATGGCCTCTTCCAGACTAGCCACGGCTTCTTGGTCGTTTAAATTAACCTCAGTAAAGGCAAGGGTGGTACAGATCTTTCCATGTCTTTATCCTTGATAATGCAGTAGGGAACCGCATTATTGGGCAGTCAGGAAGACAGCCAGCTCAGTGGGATCCCCGCCAGCTCATTTTCTACCCAGGTGGGGACAGTGTTAGCTCTGCTGGAAGGTCAGGTGGTCTCAGTGGGTCACCTCCTCTTTATCTGCAGCTTTCTTTTCAGCCTGGGCCAGCATCTGCTGTTTCTTTCTTCCCTTCTCTCTGGCCTGTACTCATGGATAAGAGCTTGTGTCCTATAGCTGTAGGCCTGAGTTGTATCAGCCTCCAAAGTCTTATAGAGGTGGATAGCTCTTTACCACTGCAGTTGGCTGGATGAATCTTATGAGAAAGAGGGGAAGGGGATTTATGGGTAATATGTTTGTGACCTCGGAGACTGTGAGAACTTTTAAATCATAAAAAAAAAGGAGTTCTGGCTGCTTTATCCTCATTCCCAGAAAACAGTTCTGTTGAGCTGACCAAATGTGGCTCAGGATTTTTTTCTTATTAAATTCCAACCTCCCATATAGTAGCCCCATCCTCTCTATTGCCCTGGTGAGACTCTGACAGGAAGCCTTTTGTGATCTGAAGGTGCTCTGTGGCCTTGGAGGGAGACAATAGCTTAGTGTGTGCTTGCCTTTTGAGCCGTTAAATCTGTAGACTCCTTCGGAAACAGGATGGGCAAACTCACAAAGAATTTAAAGAAGTTAAAAATAAAAAACCAACCCCTCCAGGGTGGGGCTCTGAGAGGCATGGAATCATCTCCGTGCTGAAGAGTTCAGTGTATCAGTGTCAGGGGTGTGCTTTGGCTTGAAATTGCTTACTGGAGCACTGGCTTTCTGGGTGGTCCCCAGCCAGCAGCGTGGGCATTACCTGGGAGCTTGTCAGAAATGCAAATTCTTGAGCTTTTGTCCTGGCTCTGAATCAGAAACCTGGGGGTGAGCCCCAGCAGTCTGGGGTTTAACAAACTTTCCAGGTGAGTTTGATGCATGCTAACTGGTTTAGATGATCCTCTAGACTCCTGAAGAAGTCAAACAATATGAATTTGGGGGTCACTTCCACAGAGCCTGGAAAGCTGTCTTCTGAAGGAGCAGTAGCCTCAGTCTTGAAGCTGGCCACCTGAGACCTCCTAAGGGAATGAGCCCTTCAGCATTACTGCTGAAAGCTATGTACACCATCATTGAGCGACTTCAGCCTCTGTAATCTGGGAAAGTAGCCAAGTGGACCAAAAAGCATGATTAAATCTTGGAGGAAAATATAGTTTGTCTTACTTTACACTATATGAAGAAGTAACACAGGGTCTGTATTTGGATGCTTGTGATAACAGCACTTGGCATTCTGGGGCTTTCCTACCAATCTTTATTCTGCGTGCCTGTGAGTATGGGATGTATATTTAACCCAGTAGGTAGAGCTCACACTGTTTGTGTTGTTTTGTACTGTGCCCCGCTCCCACCCTCCCATCTAGAGTGCCCTAGGACTAAAGGTGGTGGGGTCCCTGCAGGATTGAGTTCAGGCTGTCAGAGGTCCCAGTACTCTGAGAAGATTGGGGGCCGAGTGCATAGTTCTCAAGAGGTCATTTTCCCATGGCATTTGGAGTCCGTGCTACTGACACATGCTGAACCTTCTGTTAAGGGGGAAAGGCAGGGGGAGCCACTCGATTGCCATTTAGATTCCCTGACTCTGCAAGCTGTTTGAATGTTGCTTTTTCATGTGCTGCCTGGAATAAAGCTGGTCTGATTCTTTCCTCCCAAACAATGGCTGTTTTTTTTTTTATGAGTTCTTACTTCTCCCAGGCAATGTCCCATACAATGAAATCTTTTCTTTTCCATTTGTTTAAGCTGATGAATCTTATGGACTCTGTCTGGTTGACTTTTTATCTAATGCTTACAGTTAGTGTAGTGTGATAGCTGAGCTTGTTCTTTGTGTAAAGAAAAAGAAAAGGTGGATGATGGCTGTTTCCTACCCCCCACCCCCCGGAAAAAAACAAGATACTCTATGAGAGAGAAAATTCCTCAGTCCCATTCAGAATTAGGAGTCGATAGCAAAGAGAGAGGGTGAAAGAGGAATTGGAGCAATTTCAGTTCCTCCAGTTGTGTGGTTGGGGTACTGTAGGGGTAGGGGTGGGGAGTCACCCCTCCCCCCCTTGGTGCCTGAGCTAAGTATACTCTCTGTATCTGAGGTCTCTCTTCCTTCTTGACCCAAGTAAAGGCTGAAGAAATGCTTATTGAGGAGCTGCTGTCTCTCTACCCCCATCCCTGGCATCTAGGCCTGGAGGAGCCAACAAAGGATGGATTGGAGCCAGGGCTGAGGGCTTGCTCTGAGCCAAATCAATGTGGACCTTGCCTGACCTGTTTGGTTTCAGCTGCAGCAGGCCTAAATTGGCCTGAGCAAAGAGGTATCCCGAATGCAGGGCTACTACCTTTCCTCCCTCCCTGAGTTTGTTTTCCATGAGTGGAAAGGAAAGCCCCAGACCCCCATCCACCAAGGATTCATTATTTTTTTCCCTGCAAGAAGGATGAATTTACTGCCCATCCCACCAGGTGGGAACAAAAATCTCCACCTCTGCAGGCAGTCTGCACTACCCTGACTCTTACTGTAGCAGGGACAAAAAACATTGGGATGCCCAAAGGTCTGCTTTCGAGTTTAGTAGGAATTTCCCTGAATACTGCTGCTCTTCCTGATTCTTCCCTGTTCTCCAAGACAGTGACGTGGAGTCTTTAATATTTATTGAGTACCTGCTATTTGCCATTTGGATGTCGAGGATACAAGATAGGTTGGAACCTATCCTTTGATGCTTACATTGTGTGTGTATTTGTGTGTGTAGAGCTGTTTGACTGTATCAGTAACAATAGCTACCATTTATTGAGGGCTCATTACGTGCCAGGTGTTGTGCTAAGCACATAACCAACGTGATCCCTACATGTCTGTGGAGTGAGCAACCTTTTTCAGTCATCTCTTGTGGCTCAAGAATCAGACCTGGCTTCGTGGCCCACCGTGCTGTACTGCCTCCTGCTGTCCCCAGCCTGTAAGGAGAGGCGGATGTGAGCTGTATACTGAGCGCCTTGCAGGCCAAAGTGAAGAGTTTGGGTTTAATTTTAGCAACGATGGGATGCCATGGGTGGGTTTAAGCAGGGGGATCAGAAGTAACTCACCCCAGCTCACTTCACCATCTAAGCAGTTGTGTAATGAGCCCAAGGACTGCACACTCCTAGCCTGGTGCCTGGAAAGAGGAGCATTCTATCAGAAGATATAAATATGAATCATTTTTTAATAAAAATGGCCTTCAGTTCTTTGACACCATCATACGTGTTCATAATGTGCTTGAAGCTTTTTGAAGTATAAATTCCAATTTTATATACGGTGGAAAGTGAAATCACTCAGTCATTTTATCCTTTAAAGCACCTGCAACCAAGACTGTGAGAGGTGAATTGCTCCCACTCACCAGACTATTGTTGATATGATTATCTCTGAACATTTGATAATATAGCAGCTGTCTGTGTTTAAAGCCATAGACTTAAAAAATTAAAAAAATTATCATATAGTAAAATAGGCTTTTTCTTTGGGTTTACAGTTCTATGAATTTAAACCTATGTGTAGAGTCATGTAACTAGTACCAGGATTTAAAATCATTCCATCACCTCTTCCATGCGTCTGTCCCTTTTATAGTCACTCCCTCCTGTATGCTTTTTAAAATTTTTGAAACAACAGCTTTATTGAGATAGTTCACATACAGTTCATTCTTTTAAAGTGTACAATTCATTGTTTTTTAATGTATTCACAGAGTTATCAAACTATCTCCATAATCTGTTTTAGAACTTTTTCATCTTTCCAAAAAGGAGCCCATTAGCAGCACTCCTCATTTTCTCCCAACCACCCCATCCCTGGACAACCACTAATTTGCTTTCTGACTCTATGGATTTGCCTGTACTGGACATTATATATAAATGAAATCCTGTAATATTTGGTCTTTAGTGACTGGCTTCTTTCACGTAGCATAAGGTTTTCAAGGTTCATCCATGTACCAACATTTCACTCCTTCTAATTGCAGAACAATATTTTATTGTGTAGATAAACCACATTTTGTTTGTGCTTTCATTCGCTTATAAACATTTGAGTTGGTTGCACTTTTTAGCTCTTACGAGCTGTATACGGATGCTCACAGCAGCATGTTTCTGTATGGGTGTGTTTTCATTTCTCTTGGGTGTACCCCTAGGAATGGAATTGCTATTTCATATGGTAACTCCATGCTTAACCTTTTAAGAAACTGTCAAACTGTTTTCCAAAGTGACTGTACCATTTTACATTCCATCCAGCAGTGTATTGAGGTTCCAGTCTGTTCTCAGCTTCATCAACACTTGCTATTATCTGTCTTTTTTATTGTAATCATTCTGGTGGCTAAAAAGTAGTTGATTTGCATTTCCCTGATGGCTGATGATGTTGAGTATCTTTTCATCTGCCCTTTGGCCATTTGTCCAATAGACTTTCAAAATTATCTTGTTAAGTGGAAATATATCTTGCTATATCTTTTCAACAAATGCTTAAAATATTTTTATATTTAGGCAAAACCACATTTTTTTCTCCTACAGCTTTGATTTTTAAGCTACATTGAGTATTATATAAAATCTGTATGAACAGATAATCAGGTAATAATCTGATGAACTTTCAGGTGACTCTTGAAAATTATGTTTGATAGCCTTTTGTTGTTCTGTCTTCTCAGAAATCTAGAAAAAAGGTTAAAAATGCCTGCTTTTTAATGTCCCAAATGCAACATACAGTTATGTTTATTTATTTATTTAGGTATCTTGCTTTAAGTGTGTGCCACCATAGGATATGCTACTGAGTACTACAGGGGCATTTGTTTTGAAATTCAGAGTCCTTTTCTTTGGCTCTGATTGTGATGATAAATTGCTCTGCCATCCTCTTTAATATCTTTAATCTCGACATTTCTGTTTCTAAATGAATTTTAAAAATAAAAACCTGGTTTGCGAGACAAAGTACCAAAATTGCTTCAGTCAGACAAGCCAGTTTTGTATGGATTCAAACCAACCTGTAACCCGAGTCACACTCAGCCGCTATGAATAGCCCCCAGCTTGGTGAAGGGCACCTTCTGCCTCACTGTCAGGCCACCGTGAGCAGCTTCCAGGCCTGCAGCGATCGTGAGGACTGGAAGTAGGACACCGGTGCAACCTAAGATCCTTAAAATAATTTAAATCACTCCGAAACCCTAAATGACTTTGGTATTTATACCAACTAGGATACCCAGTGCCACTTTGGTATCCTAGTTGGTTAAGGAATAATGGAATATTCTTATGTAAATATGGCCCAACTGTAAGCTGGAGGACTGAAATCTAATTTGGGGCGTGTTTCCTGAACCCCATAGACTGACAGGAGGCTCACAGTAGGTGCTTCTTGAAAGAATGATTGAATGTTGGGAGTAGCAGAAAATCGCCTCTCCATATCCATCTTCTGCCACGCCTTCCTTTTTCCAAATGGAGTCCCCATCTTTTTCTACTCTTCAGCCCCCTCTGGGTCGTGCTGGGGAGGGGGAGGAGGGTGAGAGGTCTTCATGGGCCGGGGCCAGTCCCAGTGGCCTCATTCCCCTTGCCGTGTTATTTTTTTGTGTGTGTTTTTTGCATAGGCGGGCACTGGATATCGAACTCGGGTCTCCGGCATATCAGGTGAGAATTCTGCCAGTGAGTCACCGTTGCACCGCCCTTGCCATGTTTTTTTTTAAATTCTAAAATGTTACATTTATTGCTTCAGTGCTCTTATATACAGGAGTGTCTCCAGGCAGCCTTGAAGAGGGTCATTTAAAAATCCCAAATGATCCAACCAGCTGTCTCAACACTTATAGACAATTAGTATTCTTTTTTTTTTTTTTTTTAACATGGGCAGGCACTGGGAACTGAACTCAGGTCCTCTGGCATGGCAGACAAGCATTCTTGCCTGCTGAGCCACCATGGCCCGACAATTAGTATTCTTAAATAAATTTGTTTGTTTTGAAAAAGTTATCTTGAGACACTCAGAGCACCCCCCCTCCCCTGCCAGACTGTGGTCCTCACCACCCCGCCTCCCCACAGATGTTTGGTTTCAGTGCTGGATCAGCCCCATTTTTGTATATAATATGTTATATAATTAACACACAATCCCAGACTCCGTGGGTCCTCTGGGGGCTGAGGAAGCTTGTCAGGGAGCATCAGAAGCCAAAATAAGAGGGAAACTAAGGCAGTGACCTCCACCAGGATTCCCCAAAAGAGAAAGGAACCTCACACAGACCAGTCAAGCTTGACAGGCTCCTCACTGCCCCTGACTCATCCTTGCGGCAAAAAGAGGTCAGGGTTCTCCAAGCAACCCGGCATCTCCAAGGCTCCACCGGAGTCCCTGTGGAGGAGCCTGGAAGGACCCGGATGTGGGAGAGGGCGAGTCCTGCCTCACTCTGGCCCGGAAGCTGCCTTTGGACTTCACAGCAACTCCGCCCTAGAGTTCCTATCCAGGGAGGGGGCCGTCAAGCAGCCCCAGCTCTCCAGGGCGTGAGGGAGGGGTCTCGAAGCACTGCTGGGTTAGTCCTTGCCCAGAGATGGGCTATTGTTATTAGGACAAAAGTGTACAGTGGCTGCTGAGGAAAAATTTCCTCAGATAAGAAGGAGACAAATGAAGAACCTGCCCCCTCCTTCCTTTGGACAAATTCAGGTCCGCAAGTGAGGCTGGAATCTGCTGTCTTCAGCTTGTGGCTTGGGGAGAACCACCCTGAAGGCAAAAGGCCTGGGAGGAAGGGATTTGGCTGCTAGGATTGGCTCTATCTCCTTGTGTCTTGGGCAGGCCGCCTGTCCTTCCAAGTGTCCTGTAACCTTGAGAATTTACCACATTTAACCTGCTGCTCAGCTGGTCCCTTGTTAGTATGTTTCCGCTTTTTCTTAAGTATTTGAAGAAACCAGAAAATGCAAGCAGGTGAAAGATATTTTCTTTTCTTTTTTTATTTGTTTCACCTCTCCATACTTTAGTATACATTGTAAGAAATATGGAAAATGTCTTATGTTTATAATGCACATATAACAAAACTTGCAGTAATTCCTTAGTATCATCCAAGATGCAATATATAATTAGATTTTCCCAGCTTTCCCAAAACTTTTATGAACCAATGTCTTTTCTTTTTTCCCCTATATTTTCTAATATAAAATGTTTTAATAGAGAAGTTGTAGGTCTATAGAAAAAAGCATACAGATTGGTATTTTCATTTTAATTGTTAATAAACCTGAACATGTAGTTCCGTGAGCTTCCTTTTTAAGGTCAAGCTCAAACTGCACTTCCTCCTTTAATCCTCGACACATTTGCCCTTTGCCAACATGGGGATTAGTTTTTCTACCTTTGAGCTTTCCTGGCTAGGCTGTGCTTTTCTTACTGCTCTACCACCGTGGGCATTTTCTTGAGAAGTCAGACCTGTGTCCAGCTTTTGGGCAAATTACCCATCCAAGCCTATTTCCTTATTTTTACAAAAAAACTCATGTTGCCTGGCAGTTGTAGAGATTAAAGGAGGTAAGGTATGTTTGTAAGTGCCTGTGAATGCAGGTAAGATTTGTTTATAAGTGCCTGTGGGTGCTTAAATTCTATTTTATCATATTCATCTTTATTATAAGCAGTCAGTCACATAACTAAGGCCTGGAAGGAACGTTTTAAGCCAACCAGTCCTACCTTCTGCCTCATCAGGGATTTCTCCTGACATCCAGTGTTTTTTTGTGTGTTTTTTTTTTTTTGGTGTATGGTCCAGGAATCGAAACTTGGGTCCCCTACATGCTAGGTGAGCATTCTACCACTGAACCCCCTGTGCACCCTCATTTAGTGTGGTTTTTGCCTGTTGAATTTTAGGCTGCTTGAATTGAGTGGACCTTTCTGTGAAACCCACTCCCACCCCTTCACCCCAGCATCTGGTAGAGTGATTTGCATGTATTTAAATTATTTGCCATTCCATATCTAGGAACCTATCCTCTATGCTTCCACAAGGCTGAGTGCATGTGTTGGTATGAAGCTATTATGTACCTCATAAAAGGCCATGTTCTTTTTTTTAATTTATTTTTTATTGATATATATATTATATATTCACATACCATGTAATCATCCTAGTATGCAATCAGTGGTTTACAATATCATCATATAGCTGTACATTTATCATCACAATAGACTTTTTTTTTCTTTTTTGTGAAAAACGACATATACGAAACAATAAATTTCAAAGCACACCACAACAATTAGTTGTAGAACAGATTTCAGAGTGTGGTATGGGTTACAATTCCACTGTTTTAGATTTTTACTTCTAGCTGTTCCAAGACACTGGAGATTAAAAGGAATATCGATATAATGATTTAGCAAGGAATCAACAGGACGATGCCTTCTCTGAAGAATGGTTAATGGCATCTGGGATACCTGTGTCACATGGGAAAGTATATGGCTGGTATCTGCTGGTCCTTCTCTCCTGGATTTTGCTACTTTCAGCTTCTGGCTTCAGGAGCTTCCTCTGGGGTGTCCTCTCTTAGTTCCTCCAGGGCTTTTCTCTATGCGCTTCTCTTAATTTCGTCTTTTATAAAGGACTCCAGGAAGGGTATTAAGACCCATCTTGGGGCAACTCCATAATTGAACTAACCTAATCAAAAGGTCCCACCCATAATAGGTCTGCACCACAGGAATGGATTAAAAGAACATGGCCTTTTCAAAGTCCCTTGAGGGATGGGAGAAAAAATATGAAACTATTAACTTTACCATCAGAAAAACCCCTGATATTGTGTCAAACATTAGGGACACCCAAATCAACAGACCAAGCCCTTGATCTTGAGGCTTGCTCTTGTGAAGCTTATTTAAGTAGTGGAGAAGCTTAGCCTACCCATAGATAAGCCCAAGAGTTACATCTGGAGGACTTCTTTTGTTGCTTAGATGTGGCCCCCCTCTCTCTCTCTAAGCCCAACTCTGCAAGCAAAATCATAGCCCTCCCTCTTATGTGGGACATGACATCCAGGGATGAAAGTCTCCCTGGTGGCATGGGAGATGACTCCCAGGAATGAGTCTAGCCCTGGCACTGTGGGATCAACAAGCCCTGACAAAAAGGGGAAAAAGAAGTGTAACAAGTCAGGTATCAGTGGCTAAAAGAGTTCAAATAGAGGCAAGAGGCTACCCTGGAGGTCACTTGTACACAAGCTTCAGTTAGACATTGCTACCTATCATACCTTGCCAACCCCCAACTAAAACCATTCCTGCCTATCCTAAAGAACACCTGAGGTGTTATATAAGATTCTACAAAGGTTCCATGTACTAGGGTAACTTTCCAGAAACCTACATCCTCCAAGTGGGTCCCTGGGTCAGATAAGTCCTGAAATGCAGAGGGACTACCTCCCTAGAACATCAGCTAATTGCATATCACTATCCCATATTATTAACAGCCGCTTTCAACATGAAGAAATTAGGGTGGGCATAGTCCAAATACCCTAAAGAGTGGGAGAAAGATCAAAGGTGATGGTGGACTTATATAGAGAAGGTAGGGTTTAACAAATGACTATGCTTCTAAATCATTATATTGATATTTCTCTAATCTCCAATGTCTAGAGCAGCTAGAAGTGGCCTGTCCCTCCCTATGCTTTAATTTAGTTAGACCGCAGGCATCTCCTGCTTTCCCTTTGTGGGTATTTCTGTGCATTTCCCTGCAAGAATATGTATGATAGATCACATGTAATTTTCCTTACCATTTGTGTTGTTTTTTAAAAATCATTCGACTTAGCTTATAATTTTCTAGGAAGAAATTTTAAGTAACTGTTTGAGGGTGTTTTTTTTCCCCCCTAAGGAGAGGCAAGTAGCTAAGGCAGAGACCTTTCTAGGCAAGGATTTGGGTAACTTAGATTTTTTGTCCTGGTTTCACAATGCATTTGTGTTGCTTCAGTTTCCCTTTCTGTGAGATGGGAATGATAATAGTTGCTCTTCCTCCTTCACATATTTGTCAGGAATGAATGAGATAACTTACATAAAAGTGGCTTATACTTAATATATGGAATAATGCAATATCTAAAGGCACAGTATCACATGTACATAACAGTGATTCCCAAAGTACCTGATTGATATTTAGCACTTCTTTTTGAAATAGTCATTAAAATATTGAGAGGGTGACTCCATGAAAATTTAACAAAAATTGCTTTAGGTGCACTTAAAACGATGAAAGTTCAACCAAATAGCCATGCCTCGGTGTTTCCTTTTGTATTTGGAAGAGTGGAGACAGTAACTTTGAAA
Source organism: Tamandua tetradactyla (assembly GCF_023851605.1). Classification (NCBI taxonomy): domain Eukaryota; kingdom Metazoa; phylum Chordata; class Mammalia; order Pilosa; family Myrmecophagidae; genus Tamandua; species Tamandua tetradactyla. The sequence goes on along the minus strand of NC_135341.1, from coordinate 45,199,834 downwards.
ATGTTGACAGTATAGTGACTTAATGAGGGCAGTACCGCCTGTTTTCCAGTTAGGTCTTCACTGCACTCTCACTGTTTTATATTGCAGTGTCTCATCGGGGAAAAAGCTTAATTGTTAACATTGAACATTCATAAAGTGATTGCCAGGTGTTTTTTGCAGTCCCTTGGGAATCTTATTAGCTTCATTTTAGGGTTGAATAAACTGACCCTCAGAGAGATTTAATGAGTTATATAGAAGGACTCGGTGAAAATTGCAATAATATACTGCAGACCATTGAGCTGACCTAAAGTCTATTTTATTTTTTTTTAACTCTTAATTTCAGTATAATTTTAGGTTTACAAAAAAGTTTCAAAGGCAGTACAGAGAGTTCCCATACACCTTTGACCCATCTTCCCCTAGTATTAACATCTTACATAACCATTGACTTTTCTTAAAAGAATGATGGGTTGATGTGTACACACACACTTGCACACACACAGAGAGTGTGAGAGAGGCAGCTCTGTTATCTATTGGTCCTTTGATAATTCATCGCACTTTTATCTCCCGGGTACAGAATGAACTCCTGCAAAAGCAGGCAAGGAGCTATTTGAATCTGAAGTTCTAAAGCAAGAGATATGGGGAGAGCAATCAGCTGTCCGGGAGAGCTTTGAGTATCATGTGAACTCAGTGCCACTTGAACTTTATTTAGTAAAAGATTGGCCTGAGAAACTTAATATAGACATCCCAGCTATCATGTGAAAATTCCATTCTGCTCAAGTATAAAAACAAGGGAATTTGGAAGTGTACACTTTAGCCTGGTCTTATCCTGTCATCTCACTTCTTTGCCATCTAATTTATGAATCAGAAGACCAGTATAGGATATACTAATATATTAATTCGTGAATCAGGAGCAACAAGTCCATCCATCTATCGTTCCAGCCATCTGTCTGGATTTTAGCCTTATCCAGAAGTGCTTTGCCCTGGAAGTGGTCCAGGTTGCTTTGGAAGGGGACATTGAATCCAAGTGATGACAGCCTTTGGCGCTCACCCCGGAGCTTAGGAGGGAACCCACACCCTTCTAAGATGTTGCTGATGCCATCTCTCCAGAATGCAGCTGTCCCTTTGGTGGAGGCCGAGAGACAGCTGCTTTTGGCCAGGGGTACCTGGCTGTGATAGAAGGGGGTGTTGAAATGGCAAGGGTGTCATGGCCAAGACCCTGCCCATGTGGGTGCACCCAGAGTCCTACAGCAGATGAGATTTGTGACGTGGTGGTAGGTCAGTCAACTTCTAGAACAGCCACTCTCATACAGATGAAATGGAATTTTCCAAAAGCAGAAGCAGAATGCTGCCAGTTATTCATGCGGAAATCTCTTAATTCTCTTGGTGATATGTTGATATTGTAAGGGCTGCCCTCTTTGTGGGGATGCAAACAAAATACTTTCATGCTTGTAATTCCTTTGGTTAAGGATAGCTTTTTTTTCAATTTTGAATTTTTTTCCTACTGGGGCCAATTTCAGAAAAACAAGGTTTACATCCATCCACATGTTAAAAGAAATTCCAGTTACACTGTAGCATTTTAAAAAATATACTTGTCTCAGAAGCTTTCTATTTTTTACCTAGCCTTTCAGAAGGTATAGAACCAGCTTAAATCAATATAATTACACTCTGTGCCTCTGAGTAAGCTTTGCAGTTGACATTTCTAAGTTTGTTTATTTTTAATGGTTTAATTTTTTTTTAACTGACCATGTAAGCAAGTGATTTGTGACATATAGGTTGTGTCAGTGCTGTCTGTATCCCTTAAAACAAGGTATTTTGCTACTGAGAAATAGCAAAATAGCGTCGTCTTTTTAACAAAGACTCTTTAGTCTGCTGTGAAATATGATTTTCATTAGTGAGGGTTTCATTTCATTGGAAAAACAGTGCCTAACAGTTCTTTCCCTCCTACCGGTTAGATTTCCCCAAACCCTGCCTGAAGAGCTGTTCTTCCGGCTCTGCAGGCTGGAATGAAGGAAGGTTTGTCTTATGAGAGGGTATTCTGTGCGTTCTCACTTTTTTTATCGCACTCCCCATAACCACCTCGGGGAATGGGTGTCATTATCTGTTTTTTAGATGCAGACCATACCCTTCAGCAAATTTAAGAGAATCAACCCAGGTCACACAGGTAGTGAGGAGTAAGGTCAGAATTCCAGCCCTGGTTTTCCAATCCCGAATCAAGGGCATATTTTACTAGACCAGGATCAGTTAATTAGGGCCGATGGCCCAAATCTGTCCCATAACCTTTGTTGGAACACAGCCACAGCTGTCCATTTACATGCCTGCTTTCATGGTGGCTGCTTTCATGCCAGCACCGCAGAGCTGAGTAGCTGCACAAAGATTGCATTGATTGAGAAGCCTAAAATGTTGACTATCTTCCTCCTTACAAAAAATGTTTGCCGTTTCCTCACCTCGACCATAGCTGAAGAAGTGTTCGGTTTCTCTCTGCCAGAATTTGCTTCCAGGAAAGCCCTTGTGAATAAGTCCTTGCCCTTCTGAAAAGGTGTGGGCCTCAGAATTAACAAAACTAGATGGCAGGAGAGGACAAGGCCACTGTGCCTTAATTTCTAAGGAGAATGATGCTGTCTGACCCTTGTGGTGGGTTAAAGATGGCCACACCCCTATGGAAAGGTGTTTATGTCCTTTTCCCTTGAATCTAGGCTGGCCTCATGACTAATTTTGACTAACAGATTATAGCAAATGTGACATTGTGTAGCTTTGAAGACCGAGTCTTAAGAGATGTGTGGTTTCTGCCTTTGTGGTTTCTATACTTCTCTTGAGAAGGCCAAGCTGCTGCATGGAGAGACCATGTGGAAGGAGAGTGAGGTCCCACCTTCTTTTGTCCTTGCCAAGGTGCCAGACACAGGAAATGAAGGAAGCTATTTCATATGCTTCAGCCCTTGTCCACTCAATGACAACTTGGGAGAGACCCCAATGGGGAACAGCAGAACCTTCCAGCTGAGCCCCTGCCACTCCATGGAATTGTGAGAGAGAATAAAGAATTGTGGTTTTAAGCCAGTACATTTTGGAATGGTTTATTAATGCAGTAACAACTGAAAGGCTCCCCTAAACCAAGATGACGTAGGACCTGGGGAAGAATACAGATGCCTTCTAGATGAGGTTGTATTCACACATCACGGAAGTGTGAGTTCCCTCACAGACTTGAGAAGTGGAAAAAAAATTTGGACTCACTCTCTAAATTTCCTTTCTTGCCAGAGATAACAGAACCAGTGTAATTCCTAAGAACTGAAATTTATTATTGTCAGAATCTGGGAAGCTACCATATGATTCTAGCCTAATAAGAAAGCAAGTGAATAATAAACGTTTTCCCTTTTTTTTGGGGGGGGGGGGTGCGTGGTCCAGGAATCGAACCCGGGTCTCCCACATGAAAGGTGAGCATTCTACCACTGAACCACCCATGCACCCATAATAAACATTTTAAGTAGCTTACAGAATGTTTCCCAAAATATCAAATTTAAAATATTTCTGCATAGACTTCCTGGAAATGAAAAGCTTTTCTGAAAATGACCTATACATTTATATAACCTTAGAATATTGAGAATATTCAGGATATGTTTCCAGTTGGTTAAGTAGCTATACTTTTTTTTCCTCTATAGTTATTTTGCATACAGGGACTTCAGTTTGATACTGTTTGATTCCAGTCAGACGTCATGGAAGTGTGGCAGTAAGGGCATGGGCTTTTAAACATGTGCCTTTTAGCAGAGCTAGAAGCTGTTTGCACTGAGCATTCCTGAGCATCTGGCCATGAAGCACTGTAATGTCAAAGCTTTTCATTTTACTTATTGATCATTTTAGGATGGACTTTGCAGCCTAGAAAATGTCTGCCATCATTGATTATTTGCCCGCTGGATAAAGGCCAACCTCTTTTTGGTATGGAGTACATGGCCAGGACCATTTTATCACTTATGTAGATTCCTGTGTGAGTTGTGCCCCTGGGGTTGTGTAATAATGCAGCCTGTATCTGCCCCTGCCTGCCTCTCTAGTTTCAGCCTTTGAATTTTAAGCTCCCCACGGGTTGAACCTTGTAAAGGGTTTTCTTGCTCCTGCCTGAAAACACCTTTTATGCCCTTTTATCTTAACAAATAATAAAAAGTTACCCTAAAGCCTTCTTGGTTGTAAACCAGGATGTCTACACTATTTGCTCTCTCTTAGTGCACCCAAAATATGCAGAGTATTGTGTGCAAGAGTGGCTATGATGCCTTTTTTTTTCCGTGTATTTATGTTACTAGTTTGCTCTATAATTATATTCCTTTTTACTGTTTATATGCAGTTTTAGAGTACCCAGCCATTTTCTTTGATTTAATGTTTTGATTATGTAAAACATATTAGCATGCTCAAAAGTCCATAGTAGAAAAAGGTACACCCAGAAATGGTGTATTACCTTTTTATTTCTATTCACTCTGTTCCCACCCACCCCCATAGGTAATCAGTTTCCAGTTGAGTTAGTTCATCCTGTTTCTTTTTGTAAAAATAAACATGTTCAATGTGTATATATTTTTCTTTCCCCTTTTTTCTTGTACAAAAGGTAGTTACCATTTTATACTTTGTTTTTTTCACTTAATATATTTCAGGACCTTTCCTTATCAGTTCATGGAGAGCATATATATATTGCTACTGCATAATATTCCACTCTTTGGTTGAATAAATTATCTGTGAACATCTAGATTGTTTCCATTGTTTGGCTGAAAAAACTTTTTCATGCTATAGTGAAAAACTGTATGATTTTTTTATGTTTTCTTAAGTTTTGCATATGTTTTTGTTCAGTTTAATTTTAATTATTTTATCTTTGTTGTAATATATGGAATTTTACCTTCCATGTATGTTTTAATTGGTTGTTGTTCATAGATATGAAGGCTGTTGATTTTTGTGCTATTCTGTCCTCCTTGAGTTCCTTTATCGGTTGAGTTGGTTTTATTATTGATGCTCTTGGGGTTTTCCAGGTAAATGATCATATGATTTGCAAAGAGATAATTTACTTCTTCTTTTCCCATTCTTATGCCACTAATGGTTTTCTTTTGTCTAATTGTATTAGCTAATACCCCAACACACTGTTACATGGTAATGGAGAGTGGGCATATTGGTCTGGTCCTTAACTTATTGAAAATACTGCTAGTGTTTCCCTATTGAGTAAGCTGTTGACTTTAGGACCTGTGTGTGTGTGTGTGTGTGTGTGTGTGTGTGTGTGTGTGTGTGTGTGTGTATGTATTCATGTTAAAGTATCCATTAGTTCCTATTCTTTTGAATATTTTTGTTGGGAATAGGTTGTTGAATGTTATTGGAACCCTTTTTGTTATTTTATATATAATCATGATTTTTCCCCATAAATCTGTTAATATGGTGGATTATATTAATGGATTTAAAAATGTTGACCCATCCTTGCATACCTAGAATATATCCCATGATGTGTTTTTTAAATGTGGTGATTGGATCTTATTTGCTAGTATATTAAGATTTTTGTGTCGATATTGGTTCATGAGGGAGATTGGTCTCTATATTTTTCTGTACTATATTTACTAAGTTAAGATGTCACTAAAACAATTGTTATAATGTTTCATAAAAAGAAATTGAAACAAGAAAAAATAAAAAATGAAATTGAAGTTTTTCTTCATTTCCTATGTTCTGGATTAATTTAAATGTAATTGGGATATCACGTTTTTGAAGCTTTCATGGAATTCCCTTGTGAAATTCTGATTATGAATTGAGCAGTAGAATTTGATGGAGAAAATTCTCATTGTATGAACTCTAAGGATATTTTTTTAAAATGTTTTTGTGGGGTATTTTAGTATACTGGGCTGTAGAAAGCAGTATGCCAGAAATGTGTTGACTTTTAATGGAAATTTCATAACTTACAAGTTAGTTTAAAGGCTGAGAAAAATGTCCAAATCAGACATCATCAGGGGATGCTTTATCCCCAGAGACAGGTGATCTTGACTACTCTGGCACATGGCGGGGCACATGGCAGCATCTGCTCGTCTTTCCCTTCTTTACTGGGTTTTGTTGTTTTCAGCTTCTAGTTTCTATGGCTTTCTCTCTGTGTCTGAATTTCATTCTCTTATAAAGAACTCCAGTTAGTGGATTAAGACCCACCTGGTATATACCTCAGCTGAAAAAACTAGTTGAAAGATCCCATCCACAATAGATTCACACCCATAGGAATGGATTAGCTTTAAGAACATGATTTTTGGGGGTCCATTCAGCTTCACACTACCACAGTGGATAATATGTTCACAACTGTAGCTATAAAGCTTACCGGAAATTTATTTAAAACCAAATCCTTTTCCAGAATTCTGTTTAACTCTAATTTTGCAAAACGACATTGATCTAAGGAAGGTGCCCTGTCAAGATTGGACTCTTTGAAATATTAGCAGTCAAAGAGAGGGAGGGGTAAGGGGTATGGTATATATGAGTTTTTTTCTTTAATTTTTTTTTCTGAATTGATGCAAGTGTTCTAAGAAATGATCATGGTGATGAATATACAACTGTATGATGATATTGTGAGCTATTGATTATATACCAAGAATGGAATGATCATATGGTAAGAATGTTTGTGTTTGTATGTTGTTATGTTTAAAAAAAAAAAAGATTGGAATCATTCCATATTGGTGGTAACTTTAAGCCTAAAGCCACTCTGTAGCTTTGGCCCATTTTTCTAAGCAACATGTTGATAGAGGCCAGGCCGATGACATACAGAGATGCAACAGTAGGGAGTGGTGGGGACTGTGGCAAGTTGGAGGGCATCTGTTTCCTAAATCCCCACTAAGTGTTACTTATAGGGAATTTCTCAGGAATGTGAGCCCAGTGTTGCCAGATCTCAGATTTGTCAAGAGAAGCTGAGAAATCCGTATTTTTTTTCCTTTTAATAAAGGTGTTGGCAGTTAACTCAAAATTTAAAAACATGGTGTAGGCCGAACCCAACATAGTTTGTAAAAATGTGACCCCGTTAGCTCTCCTGAAGCCACATGGGCGGTATAGTTTTGAAACTGAGCAAGCTGTCTTTGCTGGGTCTGGCTGTTAAACTTTCAGTTGTGAAAAGAAAGCTCCGAAGTGTATTAGACCCACCAAGATGGCAAAGAGATGCTGCTTCTTTATAATGGAAAGATAATGGAGGGAGAAGGAGTCCAGCTAGGGAGAGCTGAGAGTGGATTTTTGTCCCCCCTGAGCAAGGTCATGAGTGGTGCAGATAAGATACCTCTGCAGAGACCTCCGGCCTTTAGCTCCTTCCAGGTGGGTCCTGGGCAGGACCAAGATGGGGTGAGCACTCTAACTTGGCACAGCTGGAAGAGTGCCAGTCAGACCCCTGCTTGCCCCCTAGCTCTTGGTCAGTGTGTTTCTTCTTTTCCTTTCCCATCTTGCTAATGCCTGATGTGTTTCTCACCATTTCTCACCCATAACCATCTTGCTGTCCCATGAAAATGGTGTGGCTGAGGGCTCAGCTGTCACTGTTCACTTGATGTGTGTCAGAGCTGTTTTGACCAGTTTCCTAGTAACGGCCCCCTTGATTTCAGCGATGAAGACTCATTTGTTGTCTGTTTCTGGAAAACAGCATTCCTTCAGTCCCTCAGTGGCTGTGGTCTCTAAACTCACTGTTTCCTGTGATATTCTTATACATAGGCTCTCGGCTTCTGCTTTCAATAACACACATTCCCAATAATTTGTGCTCCTTTTGAGTAATCTCAAGGTCTACTCTGGATTATTTACTAAAAGTGATGATACAAATCAAGCTGTGGTTTCCCATTACTTTCTTGTCCTTCTCAGATACCAGTGTTAGCGTTTTGTAGAGAATTTCTTCTTTGCCGTTAAGCTGATTTAAGTCTAGAATCTGATTTTTAATGTGGACCAAATGGACTTTGGTGTCTCTGGGGGAATTATGTAGAATTAATAAAATCAGGAATAGGATTTTTTTTAATGCAAGGGCCTGCGGTATATGAATTGTTAGCTGAAGGGACTTTTATGTGGTTACAATTCACCTAGAAGTTTAAGAGTTTAGAGCTTTATTTATTGAAGATGGTTAAGCACGTATATGTGACTAAGTAGCTGTGTCCAGCTGAGACCCTGCTTCTCACTTAATCCCACAGTGAAGTCAGAATACAGTGACAACTTCTGTTTCCATAGCTGCAGAGTCTGTTTTCAAAAACACTAGGCTATGATTTCACTCCAGTTCAGGGCACACTGAGAAACTGATACGGAAATAATGCCTTATTTGATATACAAATTTTAAAGTAAAAAGTTCCTGTCCTTCTTTATGCTTCCATAAGATTTTTTTTCTGATTCAAGCTTTGTAAGTTTTACAGGCTTTTTTCAGAGGTTGAAGGTGAAGCCATCCTGGTTGAGTGTCCTGTTCTTTTGCTCAGGAGGTCCCTCAAACATTTCCTTCTCATTTCCTGATATGACAGACCTAATGAAAATCCATTGTGCTTTTTGGTTGCCCACAGTTGTGAACAGCCTGTTGTGTTTGTGTAGTTTGTAGTTAAGACAGAAGGTTTGGGTGGTTATATTCAGTAGGCTTAGGCATTTAGGGTGAGTCAGTCAATTCATTTGAGACTCATTGGGCTTTTACTGTGCTCCAGGCACTTAGGATATAGCTGTGAACAAAGTAGCCAGAAATGAAGTCTTCTGTTTTAATCAGTTCCAGCCCATAGGCATGGAATATAAGTCATATGTGTTGAAATTTGTATATAACTGATTGAGGAAAATGCCTGTTGAAATAGGGCTTGCATTTTCCCGGTAGGTTTTCCCCCTCGTATGGGAGTGTTAGTGCAGAGGTTAATGTATGATGGCGCCAGCAGAGCTATCATTTGTTGAGCACTTGCTGTGTGCTTAGAGTGTACTTTACTTCCCAATGTTAGCTCATTTAGTTCTTCCTGCAGCCCTGCCCCATTTTTAGATGAGGAAATCAGAGGTTGTAGAGGTGAACTGTCATTTTCCCAATGTTAGTTATGCAGTGACTAATGGTGTGTTTATATTTTTGTCTGCATAGGGATTGAGCTTGTAGTAGAAGGGCTTTAGGAAATGCATTTGTGTCCTGTGTGACTGAGGTGAGGAAATATGCTCATATCTAGTCTCTTTAAAAGTTGTGGGCGGGTAGGATGGTGCAATGGTGCTAATGCGTTCACCTAACCATGGAGCCTTGAGTGCTGGAGCGTTGTGTTAAGGAATAGCCTAGGGCTTTTAGGGGCATAGCCAAGGACTGCTGAGTGTAGTTCTCTGGGTGGGGTGGAAGGTGGGGATAGGGTGCCTGTGAAGATGGAATTCTACTGGCAATATTCTTTTCTTTTTTTTTTTTTGATAAATTCGTAGTTTATTCTTTTTTTTATGTTTTTTTTAATTGTGAGATATAACATATACACAAAAGAACAATAAATTTCCAAGTACATTTTAACAAGTAGTTATAAAACAGATTTTGAAGTTTGGTATGGGTTACAGTTCTACAATTTTTGGTTTTTCTTCTAGCTGCTCCAAGACACTGGAAACCAACGGAAATATCAATGCAGTGATTCAGCAGTCATACCATTTGTTAAATCCTATCTTCTATGTTATACCACTCCTTCTCTTCAAATAGCATACAGACAAAAAAGCAATAAATTTCAAAGTACATTGCCTCAACAATTGGTTGTAGAATAGATTTCAGAGTTTGGTATGAGTTATATTTCCACAATTTTTGGTTTTTACTTCTAGCTGCTCTAAGGTACTGGAGACTAAAAGAAATATCAGTATAATGATTCAACATTCATATTCTGGCAATATTCTTAATTATATTTTTAGATGTCTCATTTTTATTAAGACAGAGATACCATATTCCATACCCTGTTTTATGACTTGCCCTTTTCCTACTTAATATTTCCTGGGCATTTTTTTCCTGGCCACCATGTGTTTCTCTGCACTGTCATTCGAAAAGGCCTTACGGTGGGAATTGTGCAGATGGGTATATTGATGGACCATGATTAATTAATTGAATTTCTTCTTGTTATACATTTTTGCATTCCAGTTTTTTTTCACTGTTCTACAATGCTAAGAAGAGCAAAGTTGAACCTCTCCACACAGTTAGGATTTTTTCTTAGGAAATAATTGTGGAAGTGCAGTTGCTTTTTATGCACACTCCTGGGTACACGCTTATAATTTGAAAAACCAAGCCCATTTGGTAGATTTAAAAAGGCAGTACCTCATCATTGCTTTCATTTCTTTTCTTTTATTACTTGGGATTTTTTTTTATGAAAACTTTTAAACTTCTTACTACATGTTCTTCTATAAAGTTTATACATGAGCATTTTTAGCGTGGATTTTAATATTTGTCCGTGTGTAATGTTTTCTTTGAATGCCTTTTTGTCTTGAAGTCAATGTCATTCTGTAACCTTTTACAATATACATACTGTTTCACACAGCATTGCTGTTTTTATATCCTCACTTTTTGTCTTGAAAACTTTCAAATCTACATAAATGATAATGTAAGGATACAATGAACTAAGTTGATTTTTGCCTTATGCATTAATTGCCATGTTCGCTGTGGCTATGCTCTTAAGCAAGCCTGGGTTCAACACCAGCCCCACTTCTAGCACCCTGGGACTGTGGCTAGTTACTTCCAGCCTCAGTTTTCCTGATCGATGACCTGAGGAGGGGGGTGATGCAGACCTTGCAGGCTGTGGTAGGTTTCAGGGAAACGCCCCAGGATTAATGCACGCAGGCCGGGCCCACAGTGCTGGTCAGTAACCTGCAGTCATTAGCCCTCTTTACTTTGTTGGTGTTTTCACTTTTTTTTTTAAAGCCGAACTCGTCTTAGAGAGTGAGTACAGTGAAAGCCAGGACCTAGGGAGGGGCCACTCACAGAGAACTGCTCTCTTCCTCTCCTGCCCCCATCCCACATTCCTGGGCCTCTTTCTCACTCTGGTTATTATATTAGCTTTATCCTAGGATGTGACATCCGGCAGCCTCCGTTCTTGGCTTGGTGAGGTCTGTCATTCATTCAGGCCAGTATGTTGGGAGGCAGTGTATGCTTGCCTTCCTGGTGGGTCTTAGCTGTGCCTCTCCCCCAGAGACCCCATACCCATTCAGCCGCCACTGTAGGCTTTCTAATTTAGGACATCTGACTCTTCTGAGGCAATGCTTTCCTCTTTACATTAAAGCTCAACTTTCCAGTCTGGAAGAAGGAGCCCCCTTCCTCTCCCAAAAGGGATCTGAAATAAGGTAACCACTCCCATCCTGCTCCCAGGCTCCTGCCAGCTGCCAGCATTCCTGCCCTACCCTGGGAATGAGAAGAGAGCCCCTGCTGCAGTTTCTGGTCGGAGCACCTAACAGTCCATGATTCTTTGCCAGGAGCCGCCCTTGTCCTGCTTCTCCCGCTGTCCACCTGACGCTGCTGGTCTCACTCCCCCTAGGTTGGCTGGGTAAAGTGTCCGAAGGCTACTACTTGTCCTGAATTGGTCTGGGATCACAGAGCAACCCTGTGGGCCTGGTGCTGCTATTCCTCCTAGTCCGGCCTGGGAGTGCTGTCTCTCTGGGGGCCGACAGCCAAGGTTTGAATGTCTTGCCCAGCTTAATTTAGGGTCTCTAAGGTGACCCATGTCAACGCTGTCCCCAGGCGAGCTGCCGTCTCTTGCTTTGTACTGGAAGGCACCTAAAGGTTCCATTGCAGTGAAAGAGGGAAGGCAGAGGGAAAGGAAGGCGCTGCAGCTCAGGCTCCTAGCCTGGTCTCCTTTTCCAGGAGAGGAAGCTATTTATGGTGCGTTATAAATCTGCTGCCACCAGCAAGAGAGAGAGATGGGGCCTGTTACGTAAGGCTGTCAGAGTGCACCACGTTTTTGTTTTTCTTCCTTATTCTGGGAGACAGGAGTGGGCTTACAGAACGTGGTCTGGCTGGGCATTTCTGTTTTCCCAGTTGCAGCAGAATTATTTTTGGAGACCGGGGAATTTGCTCACATGATAGCACCTTTCATTCATGAGAACTGGATCAATTAAACGGATTTGCCCTTATTTCAGAGAGCGTTTATTGTGGGGGAAAAGGGGCAGTGCTTATATTGGTGGGTTGCTTTTGTCCTAAATAGCATTTAGAAAAGAGAGGGCTGGCTTCTGGGACTAAATTGGGTTAGAGCCATTTTTCTCCAGTTGCCTTAAGTTATGTAAATTTTCTTTGAGTACAGTGAAAATTTGAGTGCAATGAAAAGTTCCTCTTTTCACTGCAACAGGACCTTTAGGTGCCTTTGATTGTAGTTTTCTTTATTATTTTGGAGAATTCGCTTTCTTCAAAGTCAGAAAAAGGGGGTAGCCTTAAAATGTCATTTATTTCACAAGTGCATTTACATATGTGTTTATGTGTGTGTGTGAGAGTAAGAAAAGGAGGGCACGAGTGGAAAGGCACCTAGCCAGCCATACACATGTGCGCTCCCCCCATTCCATGCAGTCCTCAAGTCCTTCCTAAAGTTATTCTCCTGGAGATCCCTAACATTGTCTGGCTGCAGCCCCCAGCTGTCCTGGCCTCTCCTTTTTGTGAGGCTCTGGGCCACTCAGATGAGTTCACAAGAAGCCCTTGCAGTTAAACTTGAGACCACATGGCATCCTCTTTCTCACGCTTTCCCTGGGTAATTCATCACCTCCATCAAATTTCCCAACTTTCCCCTACAACCTCGAGACCATTGGCTAATGGCAAGTGGTAAAAATTAGGGCGTGAGGGCAGCTGTACTACCGGACCTCCTAGTTCCACCTCTTGATGTTTGACTTCAGCTGTGTCTCTAATTACTTTTTTTTCTCTTGTCTCTAATTACTTTGTGCCTTTGTTTCTACTTCTGTGAAATCAGAATGTGATTATGCAAGCTCATAATTCCTTATCTGAAACCCTTGGTTTCTGAATGCTGAGTGTTTCAGATTTTAGAAAGGTAGTGTATACCATATATCATGTAACACCCAAAGCAGGGTCTAATCAAACAAATTAATATATCTGTTGGTGGAATATATGATCTACATACTTTGTGGGATAAATTAAGAATGAAAATATGTTCATATTACTTCATGGTAGGTTTTATCACCAAAAAGAGCTCAAGTGAGGTAAATTTTGCCTGTGAATGAGCCAGACGTATTAGACCTTATCTTACAGTTGGATTAATGCATTTAAAAATTGAGTATTTTCATGAAAATACGAACAGCTTTCATTATTGTAGTTACCCTGATGTTATTCTGATTTTTTTGTTGTAGTTGCTGATCTTGGCTGTCCCATATCATCTTCTTTGTCCTGTGGGTGGACACACACACACTCCCTTTCCCAAGATGTTCCTTCCCTCTGCAGCGTGGTGTAGTAATAATTAAAACATTTGAGCAATAAGGAATGCTTACTACTCCTGCTGCTATCATTAGTTGAGACAAAACTTTTAGCAAGTCCTGTTTTCCCCAGGCCTGTTCCCCACCCCTGCCTCTCAAGACAGAAATGGCTCTACCAAGCCATTTTGGAGGTTTGTTTGGTGGGGAAAATGGCATCGTGTGTAGGGAAGTTGTATGGTCCTGCAGGGCCAGTGATGTCTTCTCAGCAGCCTCGCTCTTTCCTCCACTTGGCATCACTGCTGTAACACTGCAATCTGTCTCTTCCTTATCCTCCAGCTGTTTGACTTTTACATGATAGTTTCCACTGATTAGCCACTTGCACAGTTATTTAAGGAGATGACCTGGTTTGATGCGAGTGCCAGAAAAGTTGAATAAGGTAGAAAAAGATAAGGTAGAGACACAGGGAAGGGACAGACTTGCCTTGTGGTCTCTATCTGCTGTTGGAGCCCAGATGTCCAGAGGCCAGACCCCATCTTTGTTTGGGCCAGCTGGGGTGGGCATACTTCTTATATGGACTTGTGCTGTCTTGGTGGGGTTTTCGCTTGAGTTACTTTGCCTTTGTTGTGACAGGGAGGCCATTTTGAGAGACTGAGGACAGATGCAGGACAGTGGTCAGTGGTCAGGGACCACATGGCATTGGTTCTTTTGGACCATGAGTGCCTTTAAGCACATTTTCCCAATAATATTGTGAGACGTCAGAGAAAGACCAGCATCTTTGGAATCATTCAAATAGGATTCATATTCTGGGCAAGTTATTTAATCTTTCTGAACCTATTTCTTCACCTGTGTAAAGGGAATACTATCAGTACTTTATAGGTTGTAAGCCTTAAAGGAGATCACATGTGAATTACGAAGCATAATGCCAGACCTGTAGCACGTTTTACAATTACAGGAGTGCTGTAGCTGTCTGCACTTTAAAATAACACATATTGAGTTTCATCACCTTCTAAGCAAGTAGCTGTTTGCTCTGAGAAGCAACTGTTGGATGGTAAGAAAAATAATCGCCCAGCAGAGAGGTGGGAGACCCTAGTGCTAACCCTCCCTTAGCAAGTCCCTTCGTTTCTGGAGTGAAGTTTGAATGTATGAGCCAAAGGTAAGTGCCAAGATCCTGGGATGCTCATCTTGATTCCCAAGGACTTTTTCCTTTAGGACCAGTAGCTTGAAATTTAGCTGGCCTTCTCATAGGATTATCCCTGAAATGGAAACAACATGTTGAAAACATGCCTCCATTGCGCATTCACCTGCTAAAAGCTTTTGATCCCTAGGGTAAGTCTCAAACTTTTGATTCAGTCTCAGGCCTCCATCCTAGGCCTGGCAGGCCCCTAGTTTCGTTGTATCTCCTACTCCCAGGAAGTTGACCAGGAGGTGATGGTACCCACACTTTGTAGACAGGTGACATCTCAGAACCTGGCCAAGGGCTGCAGTGAGTAAGTGGTATCTGAGCTGGGATTAATCCAGGGCCTGTCTTGTTCCCAGCTTTGAATCTAGATTGTTCTCTGCCAAGGCTGTGGGGCTATCTCTGCTTTGCCTTCTTGCTAGCCTTGGGGCAGCACAAGACCTCCTGAAGCGAGCTTTGCTTTCAGAACCAGAGGCCCTTGTGGTGGGCAAAATTCTGAAGCTTTCCCTCCAAGATTCTGGCCCCCTGATTATTCACCCAAACACTAATTGAGATACTATTATGAAGGAATTTTGCAGATGGAATTAAGGTTTTTCATTCCTTTTTAAATAGATGAGATTATCCCAGATTATGAGTAGGCCCAGTGTAATCACAGGAGACCATACAAACTGAAGAAGACAGAGAATGAAGGCAGAGGAGGAGGCAAGTGACAGAAGCGGAAGTAGGAGATTCCAAGCTTGAGATGGATTGGATGAACCGTTGCTGAGATGTGCAGGCCATGAGTGGAGATCAGAAAGAGGCCTCCAGCAGTTCGTGGAAAGTAAAAGTGACACGGGCAGCCTCCATGAGCAAAAGACCAGCTCTGGCTGGCAGCCAGCAAAGAAATTGAAACCTCAGTTGTACAACCGTAGGGAACTGAATTTGGCCAACAATCTGAATGAGCTTGTAAGCAGATTCTTGCCCAGAGCCTCTAGTAAGGAATGCAGCCCTGCAAGCACTGATTTTAGCCCCACGAGGCCCATGTCAGACTTCTAACCTACAGAATTGTGAGATAATAAAGGGGTGTTGTTTTAAGCCACCAAGCTTTTCATAATTTGTTACAGCAGGCAGAGAAGACTAATGCTAATAGTTCTGTTGGCTTATTTGTTCACTTTTGAAAACTTTTGCTTTACTTGGATGTGATTATTCAGAATTGCTGAATAAATAACAGACCTGGGTATTTCAGATGCCTCTGCCTAGATAAAGGAAATCTTGAAAGGTCAGGCACCTCCCTGGCCACAGAGGGTCCACCTTGAACTGGCTGTCTTCTTGTCCCCTGTTGGGCCTCCAATTTGGAGCTCTGGTTATAGTCTTCTTGCAGCTTCTGAGCTTGTCCATGGAGGAAGCTTCTTTTTTTCCCTTTTGGGAAACAAGTGTATTTTGTTACCGAAGGGCAGCTCTTTCTACTGAGTATTACTTGGATCTTCCTCATAACAATCATCTGTCTGTGGATGGGAAGGTTTCACTAACAGCCCAAGAGAGGGAAGAGAGGGGCTGGCCGGCCAGGCAGCAGCAGTCCTCCTGTGATTTTTCCTGCCCTCTTTTGCAGTTCTTTTGGAAGGATGGCTAGAAAGAGGCTTGCTGATGCTCACGCATTCCCTTCCTTGTCCAGAGGAGGGCCTGAGGCCTGGAGGAGTGACGCTATCTCCTCAATGTCACACAGCTCTCTGGGTTTTTAATTCAGGTTCCCAGCCCCCAAAATCCCATATTGGAGGGGAGTAAATGCTTAAGAACGTGTGCAGGTGCACTTCGGTAGCAAATTCGAACCCAGGTATAAACTGAAATGAGCTCATGCAGTCTGTCAAGTTCTCTGACAATCTGGGGACTGGAATCATTGATGACAGAGTTGAGGAGAACAGTGAGGCAGGGCATGAGCCAGGTGCCCCTCTCAGCTCGAATGCAAAACCAACCTCTATGAGTACCTTTCTTCTTTTCTTGCCACCTCTTGGCTGGAAAACTGACCAGGTTGCAGAATTTCTCACTCCTCCGTTAAGAAGAATCCAGCTTTCCTGCAGGCTCCCCAAGCAGAATTCAGTAGCTGAAACAAACAGGCGCTTTCATCTCTCAGGGCCAGCCACTCTTACGTTTCTTAAGCCTCATTTGTTTCCTTTGCCTGAAAGAAGCCTTTTGCTTGGTGTTCCAGGGTTTGCTGGAGCCAGAAAGTGTCTGGGGTTGGCAGTTGCTTTGTTCCTGAACCCCTGGCGAAGCCTCAGAAATGCCTGTGTATATTAGAGTGAGGGAAAGGCAGGCGACATGGCAGACACCCAAGTGAAAGGAATCATTTTCTCATTGGGTTCTCCCTTTTGCTGGCTCTGTGACCTTTGGAAAGTTACTGAACCTCTCTGAGCATGTTTTCTCAGCTTCAAAATGGGGCTGATAGCAAACAGTACCTAACTGAGAGGATGAGGGGTGGTGATGGGTGGTATAAAATTAGAGCTGCCAAATCATGTTGGACCCCTACAGTGTCCACTACACTCAGCTTTCAATAAGAATTAGTATTATTTTACAGATGTTCACTGCTTTATAGAATACCGGTGTTGTAGAATTACACAATTTCAGGAACCTTCAAAGGTGACTTCTCTTGGACACTAAATGAATATATTTCAGGGGTGTCTAGTGTATGAGTTTTTTTTTGCACTCGTATGCCGAGTCCTTTATTTGCTTTGGTGTCAGCAATCCGTTTAACAGTCTCAGAAGTGTGGGTTTTGTTACCCCACAGGCCCAGAGATTACAAGGAGCTGGCCCAGAAACTTAGCCACCAGAAGGCTCAGAGCCTGGCTCTCTCCCCTTCTTCTAAGTGATGCTTTTGGGTTGTCTGGGCCTGCAGACTGGACAGCCTGTTCTGCAGTGGCCATAAGTCTTACTGGACACCTGGCTCTGTTTGCTTATTTCTGATCTTTGAGCTCAGCGAAATCTTGGATTATGAGCCAGTGTTTACGTGGCATGAGTGTAAACACTGATAAGACTGAGTCCATTTCTCAGTACCATTAAATGGGCTTGTGCCACCTGCCACCTTCTCTGGAAGAAGGGCACGTGCTGTGACTCCATCTTCTAGCTGGAAACCGGGTGAGAGACTTACAGACCAACTTTTGAGTGATCTGTAAGGAGGCCTCCTAATTCCTGAATTGTTTTATATAGGTCATTTTATAAATTGAGTTCTTTATGTTATTACATGTTTCGACATTAAATCACATTTGATCGGTATTGATCTGTATTGAAAAGGATGATATTAGATTAAATTGGAGCCATCCTGGGGAGCCTGTGAGGTATGGTCAGCATATGTGGAGCTACTCAGGTTACCTGTTGATTTATTTTAGTGCTCAAGGTCAGTGATGTGTAATTTGAGAATTTAGACCTTCTGGTTTCTGTCTGTAGAACCACAGCTTCAAAGCTTTTGATTGTTTTGAGAGCTTAGTATGTTTTAGGCACCAAAATAGATATGTTACATGAGTTATCTCATAGAATTTAGTAGTATACTTCAGATTTCAGTGCTGTTGCTTGGTGTTGCCTTTTGAAATTTCAGTGAACAACATTTACTGGTATCTACAAAATTTTGATTTGCTTATGCATACTTGAAATGCTTGTTCTATAGCAATATGTTTCTGTGCTAAGGCTTGACAACTATAAATTGAAACAAAAATGCCAGGAGGAGGGATAGCAGCGATTTAGGCCAACTCCCTCATTTTATGGACTATGAAAGCGAAGGTTGTATAATCCGCGGTTGAAGTCCTTTAAGAAATCCTGACGTTTTAGAACCCTTGTTTAAAAGAGAACCCCATTGATTTAAATGGAATCTTTTAGTTTTCAGGACAACAGCTGGATTTTGCAAAGGGAGAAAATATTTCAAACTTCTGTTTAAGAATCGTGCAGAATTTGTCTAAGTACAGATTAAAGAAGGTCTGAGTGAGGGTTCAATCTCTTAATGCATTTTAAAACCTTTTGAAGTCCATGTTCATTATTGGCTGTCGCTTCTGTCTGTGGCATCTTTTCATGTCTATAAACTCATTCCTGCTCTAAAATGTCCTTTTTTATGCTTGCGTAATTGACTTCTTTATGGCTACATGATAATTAGTGACCCAGTCCTCTACTGTTGCATTTTAGGTTGCTCTTAGCATTTCACTATGTTAAACACCCTTGACCGTGCATACTTGGGTCAAAGAGCATGCACAGTTTGCCAGGTTGTTCTTCAAAATTGATGCTACCCCCCCATCCCTCACCCCACCCCAGAGATGTTTTTGGATTCTTGGAGTTTCTGGGCTTTTCTTGTCAGGTGACTTATCCTTTCGTCCCTATTTGAATCGGTCTCCAACTAGAAGTTTTAATTCAGTTTTATGTACATCTAATCTTGCAGATATTCCTAATGGCTCCAAGCGTCCGGTATTACTTTTCCCTTTCAGCCAGGGATATGCATGCTCCCCACTCCCAGTTTTTATTTGTTTAGTCATTTTGATGAGGATCTGGGAGTGCAGGAAGTTTAACACCTAGGTTCTCAGTTCATTTATAACAGAAACCTTGGTGTGTTTTGGTACATAAGCCCTTGTTGAGGGAAGATGTCACAGACTCAGTCGTTTTCTTGCAGAACTTACTATACCATGTTGGGTTAAAATGTCTACTAACATTCCCTCCTTTTTTAAAAAACTTTTTTAATTGTTTATATAACATATATACAAAGCAAAGAAATAAAAAAGCAATAGTTTTCAAAGCACTCTTCAACAAGTGGTTACAGGGAAGATCCCAGAGTTTGTCATGGGCTACTGTATGATCCTCTCATATTTTCCTTTTAGCTGCTCCAGAATATAGGCGGCTAGAGGGCTTAAATACTTTTTTATCAACACATTTGATTTTTTTCCTTCTTCTTTTGTGAACAATAACATATTTACAAAACTATAAATTTCCAAGCACAGTACCACATTAGTTGCAAAACATATTTCAGACTTTGACATGGCTTACAATTTCACAATTTTAAGTTTTTACTTCTACCTACTCTAAAATACCGGAGACTAAAAGAGGTATCACTTGAATGATTCAGCATTCATATTCATTTGTTAAGTCCTATCTTCTATGTAGAATTTCACCATCTTTCCATACCTCTCTTTGGGGTTGTTTGGGCTATGGCCATTCTAACTTTTTCATGATGGAAGGATCTGTCACTAATATGGGGTAGAGAGATGGCACTATCTGATGTTCTGAAGAGGTTGGGCTAGATTTCAGGACTCGCCTGGATCAGGGACCCATCTGGAGGTTGTAGGTTTCTGGCAAGTTACTCTAGTGCCTGGAGTCCTTGTGGAATCTTATATATTGCCCTAGGTGTTCTTTAGGATTGACTGGAATGGTTGTGGTTGTGGGTTGGCAGGTTATGATAGATAGCAAAGTCTACCTGAAGCTTGTGTAAGAGCAGCCTCCAGAGTAGCTTCTTGACTGTACTCTCTGTACCACTGATACTTTATTAATTACACTTCTTTTCCCCTTCTCTCTTTTTTTTGAAAATGAACCATAATGCATCATTTACTAAAGGAGTGGTTCTCAAAAGTTTTTTGTCTCAGGACCCCAAACATCTTTTGTCTAAGTTCACAAAACTGAGACCATTTTAATACACATTCTGTTAGTCTCCAGAGCGGTGACATCGTTACATGCCATGTAGCCTCTGGAGAGTGCCACTGTATACTCATGAGTGAAAGTGTAAGTGCCTTAGAGAATAGTTTTGACCTTGCAGACTCCCTGAAATGATTCCAGGGAATCTCAAGAGCTCTCAGACCCACACCTTGAGAACGATTGAGGTAAGGAATGATTCATAAGCTTCAATAAATTCAAGCTTGATAGTTTTGCTGGGTATTTGTGAGCATGGTACATGGAGATGGGCAGTGGGGAATAGAGGGTCTGTCTATTGAATTAGACATTTTACTTAGCTTCCAAGGTAGATGCACTTCCCTGAAATATGTGGAGATATTCCCTGCATGTAGGTTTGGTGTCATCTGAGAAGACTGGAATCCCTAGAAGTCTCTGTCATTCACCACCCCTTTTCCAGCAGTTATGCTTCATACACTTCAGGTTTTAAATATTTGTGCCAGTTGCCTGGTTTGGCTAATGTTGCTGGAATGGAGCCTAGAAAGGACTTAATCTGCTAGTCCTGAGGGTCTTAACCCACCGTCTGTGTCTTCCCCAGAATGTATGAATGGGCTCACTGTCTTGAAATTCTGTGTACTTTTTAGGAAGAATGTCTGTAATTTTCATCAGATTCTTAAAGGAGCCCCCTAATTTCTCACTTTAGCTTAAATAGGGACGTCTGAAAATTCCTGGGGAGTTGAGTATATATCATATTAAAGAAGAGAGAGATCCATGTTACATAATTCACTATACAAATAAAAATATTATTTTTCACTCCTTGTATATGGAGTAGAAATACATCATTGTGTGTTTCACAGAATGCACACACACAGATATTATCACACATAATGTAGTTTCCAGGTCTCCTGGATATCCTTATTTCAGGTTAGATATTACTTTAGCTATTGTTAGACCAATGATCCAGTTCATTTATTTGCTTGGAGCCACTTCAAGGTAGGGTTTCAGTAAGTAAATGAAATGATGTGCTCCATCTTTTGGTCTGTATTGACACCTGATTAGTTGAATGAATGTCCCTGCAATTCTTTTACTGAAGTACACATTTGATTGGAAATACCTTGACTGGAAGGAAGCATTTCAGAATTTGTAATCTGAACCCATATGCATCTTGGGGTTCTTATCTTCTAAAGATCTTGTCCAGGTTTATGTAGAGACTCTAAGTAACTGTGCTGTTCTCTCTGCATTGTCCCGAAGATTCCCTGCGAGGAGCTCTTGCACCAGACCAACCAGGGACTGTCTGCCCAACTGCCCCAGACTCCAGCAGCGGGGCCCCCGATGGCAGTGGGCACCTCCCTGTGAAACCTGCCAAGCTGGACGCCACAGCTCTGCACGACGACGCTTTGGCCAGCCCTGTTCCCCCTTTGGAGGCGTGTAGCCATGCAGTCCTAGCCTGCAGCCCTGGCATCCCTGAGGAACACTATGTAAGCGAGGCGGTGGAAGATGCTCCAAGCTACAGAGGGTACCGGGATGCCTGCACCATTACTGGTATGGGGCCCTTTCCTTGCTGGGGAGGGAGTGGGGAGAGGGAGGTTTCAGTCAGTGAGGACTGGAGGACGGAAGTTCCCACAAGAATGGGCCTTGGGGACTAAAGCCCAGTGGGGAACCACTAAAGAAAAGAGCCTGAGCTTTGGGATTGTGAGATCTGACAGCCAGAACCAGCTCTGCCTGTGAAGGATGTGTGGCTTCTGTAGACGTACTTGAGCTTCTGTTAAGTTGTCTGAGCTTCAGTTTTCTGACCCATAAAGCGAGAATGAAGATGCACCTTATTGAATTGTCATGAAGGTTAAAGGAGGTACCATTGAACTGCAAACAGCATGCATGGCATATAGCAGATGGCCCTTTCTCCTCTCTCTCAGGCTCAGTTTCTTCAGATCTAAAATATGGGTAATGGGAATAACAAGCAGTGGCAAAAGTGCAAAAATGGGAAACTACCCTTTGTAAACCATTGAGCATTGTGCAGACATTGCTTGTTACAGTATGTGTATCAGTCATACCAGTCCATTGGCAGTCTCCTGTTCAGGTATGTTGGACTAAGGTTCTTGCTTATTGCCTCTTTCCAGGGAAACACTGAGACAAGTGCGGGGAGCTTGTGCAAGAGGGGTCTGACTGGAAATATTGTAGGATGGCATGCATGGCAACAGCGAGTGGTGTAATTTATAATAGCTAAATCCAAATGTGTTCATATAGAAATTTGCTGTATTTCTCGTTCTTGTCTGCAATTTTGTTTTTATCCTCCTGTTAGGAATAAAGCCCAGTGACAGTTTCTAATATGCACACTCATTTGTAGTATTTTCTTATTGCTTTTTCTCACCAATTAATCTTTAAAGACCCCTTGTGTATCAAGAGGGTCCTGGGCACAAAGGGGCACAGAAATGACAGGAGATTCCAGCCTGGGTGCCCAGCCCCTGTGCTGAGCCCCAAATGCCTTATTTTTGTGCTCCAGAGAGGCCCATTTGCTTTCCTCTCCACTTTTGCAGTAAAATCCTACTCCCGCTTGCCTGCTCACAGAAGGACATGGTTCCAACAATATCCCCCTCTCTCTACTGCATCATTAATTTCCACTCTCTTATGGGTCTTTCCTGTTAGCACAATAACATGTTATGATATCTCCCTTCTTTAAAAAAAGACTTCTTGGCTCTATATAGGCTAATAAGCTCCATGAACCTGTTCTTTTTAGCAAAATTTTTGGAAAGAATTGTGTCTACTGACTCTAGTTCTCTCCTGAGCCTACTGCAGGCAGACTTTTGACTCCACCGTTACTCCCAGCACTGAGACCTTGTTGGGTCCAGCGGTTCTCTCTTACCTGGTCTTTGGCTTACCTGGCTTTTCACCTGTGGTTGATGGTGTTGGCTACTCCCTTCTCCCAGATGCAGGTCCTCACCAGGACCTCACCTAGGCCCTCTAGCTCCCTGGCCCTTCCTTCCCCTCCCCCAGCCTGGGAAGGTCGAAGGGCCCAGGGCTCAGCCTTTCCAACCCTCCACTTCCCGGTTCACACCCACGCCTAGGTGAGCTCATCCTGTATCCAGGTTTTAAAAACTGCCTCTATGCTGGCCACTGTCCAGTTTCTGTCTGTCCTCACCTTGGACCCTGAAGGACAGTCATGTCAGTCTAATTCTGTATATGACATTTCCTCTTGAGAGCCTGAGAGGCATCTCAAACTCACGGAGCCAAAAATGAACTTTTTTTTTTTTTCTGGCTTCTACCAGCTTGTCTTGTGGTTTTCTCTGTCTCTGTAAATGGCAGTTTCATCCTTCCAAAAACCTTGGAGGCATTTGTGAACTTGGCCTCTCTTTCACACCCCAGTTTGCCAGGAAGTCAGCTTTACCTCCGGAGTATGTTTAGTATTGGACACGAACTGCACGGCACCTACCCTGGTCCAGGCCATTTCTTCTCATACCTAGATTTTCACAGTGGCCTTTTATCTGAGTCTCCTGCTTCTGCCCTTGTTCTTGTACAATCCATTTTCCACTCAGCCATGAGAGTTGCTTTAAATACAAAGTCAGGTCCTTTTACTCCTCTGCTCCAAACTCTGCTGGGCTCTCATCTTACCAAGGCCCACATGGGTCTAAGTGGCAGAGCCTCACCGCTCCACTGTCCCCTACCATTCCCTGCCTCCCAGCCCCCACTCCAGGCACACTGGCCTCCCCGCTAATCCTCGAACACACCAGGGACACCCAGCCCCCCAGGCCTTCGTACTTGCTGCTCCCACTCCTGAATCTCCTTCCTGCCAGATGTCTTCATAACTCCTTCTTCTCTTTCTCCTAATGATGTCTCATTAGAGGCCTCTGGGGATCACCCCATATAAAGAAAGACTGATCCATCGCATTTTACCCCAGCTCCCTTTCTTGCTTTATTTTTCTCCATAGACTTACCTTCCTCTGAGCTACTGTATTTGTATTTCACTTGACAAACCTGCAGTAGAACGCAAACCCCTCTAGGGCAAGGACTGGGTCTGCCTTGTGCACCAGTGAGATCCCAGTGACTAAAATAGCACTGGCATGGGGCCAGTGCTCAGTAAGCATTTGTGGAGTGATTAAATTGTGTCATTTAATTATTACCACATTCCCATGGAAGTAGCTTTTGTCATCCCATTTTTTACAGACGAAGAAACTAACTCACACAAAGTTCAGCATCGTGCTTAAGAACCCTGAGCTCTAAGTGATGATCCCCTGTGGGACCCCAGGGCATGCCTTCTCTGCCACCCAGGAATACTATCTAGTTATGGAGACTGACGAGCAGGTGGAAATGGTGTAGTGATAAACTCTGGCAGGGAGAGTACCAAGTAGTGTGCTTGGCCAAAATATAGTTGAGGATCAGGAGGGCTTCATGTAGAAGGATGATGTTTCAACTGTGTTCTTCATTTGTCCACATAATGAACTAACTCCTGGGATTTTGGCTGGTTTCTGTGCCAGTGTACTCCAGCAGCCACCCAGCCTGTGAAAATAGTTTCACTTTTTCTAAGCGTGACAACAGAGGGCAAAAAACTGGCAGAATGCAATGCTGAAACTTCAAACCCTATAGAATGCAGTAACTCAAGGTTCCGTGCTGGGATATCTGTAGAAAACACTGCAGGACAGGTGAGGAACAGCTCCATACTGTCACATTTGTCAGTAGCTTGGTAAACAGGAATGCAAACACTATTGTGGGTGTAAGGTGCTGGGTCACCAGAGGCTCCAGAGAATGCTTAGCCTGAAGTCCTGTTAGATGGCCATTGAAAGGGAAACATTGAAAAAAAAAGAAGTCCCAGAGAGAACGTAAGTGTCCCCAAGAATGCCTGTGTGGGCTCCCAAGGCTTTGAGAAGTGCAGTCTTGGGAGACCACCTGACACTCAGCCACCCCCAGTGAGCCCCCGAGATGAACAGCAAACCTCTGTTTGACTTGAAAGGGTAGGCAGAACCAAGTGCCCATCACAAAGCCCTGCTCCCCTGCCCCCAATCTAGGGGTATCTTATTGTTAGGTGCCTCATTTTCAGTTTGGGGCTGTTTAGCAAGACGAGCCCAGGCTGCCTGGGGTTACGTAACACATTGTGATTCCAGGGCAGCTCACAATCTTAGGATTTGCCCTAACAAGTCGACTCAGAAAACTGCTGAGGAAGGTGCGGGAACGTGGCTGTGCGAGGCACTCGCCAGGGCTGGACCTTCATGGAGGATCTCTTTTCTCTCTGAATTGCTTTTGGAGTTTCTTTTTGCACATGGCATTGGTTTTTCAATTCGGGCAGCCCGTAAGGGCCCAGCCTCCGCCTGGACTCTGCCAAGACAAACTTATTCAGGCAGACGCATGTGGTAAGTGTGATTGCTGAATCTGTGTACTATTTGTTTACTTTGCTGTGTGGCTGGCGAGGAGAGAGTACCACAGGAGAAGTGGTTTCTCCCTTGCTCTGCTTTGTTGGCACCTCTTCCGTGACCCTGTGGTCGAAAAGTCGCAATATTGAATCCTTGAGGGGCAGGGTGTTTTGTTGTCCAGACTCAGGAGGCAAGGATGGTTGGGGGGCTGTGAACCAGTAGCCTGTCTAGATTCCCACCCTCTTTCATTCTGCAGTTCTCTGTGGTGGCTGATCAGGGTCTCCGAGAACTTCTCTGGCCTCTCCAGTTCTGCAGTTTTTTCAGATCCTGTTTTCATCTTGGTTTCTTAGAGTCTAGCCAACTGTCTTGGGTCAGCAGGAAATTTTTTAAAAGATGAAGAACAGATCTACAATGTATTTCCGTCCTTCCCTTCTTTCCTCTGTCCCTCCCACCCTCCCTCCCTTGTTCTCTTTTTCTTGACTTAACTGTGCTTGGCCCTTTCGTCCGCTCCACACCCCACTGATGCAGACAGAGCTTGCTGATGTTCTGCTGTGGCTTGTCTCCAGCATTGGGGCCAGTGTTTTCTTCTCACCTCCTCTAAGCTGATTGGGCTCTGACGACTGATGAGCCATCTGGTTTCTGTCTTGTCTGCACGTTGTTACCTGAGAGTCGTCTGAACCAAACAGTGATTTCCTGAGAGGGGTAACCTCATCTGTTCCAGTATAGCTGGCAGTGATCTTTAGGTTTCTAGACATTTGAAACTTTCTAGACATTTGAAAAGAGATTATGCTGACTCTGTGAATGTGTGTATTTTGTGTTTGAGTTTTAAGTGTCTTCAGGCATATTCAACAATTCCATTCAACTAGTGTGTATTGTAGGTGAGCTTTTTGCTGGGGTTTTGTAAATGAATTGCAGAGTCTTTCCTAACGAGAACTGGTCCTGCCCTCAGAGCCCAGAGGTGGGTGGAGGTAGGTGGAGGTGAGTGGAGGTAGGTGGGGCGGGCAGAAGTGTAAATGATAGCTTTAAAGCCAACGAAGATTGCTCTGGAAAAGTCTCTTCGCAGGATTGTCCTGTTTGGGAGTAGTCTTCATCAGAGGGCCATAATCTGTCCTCATCCCTTTTCTATCATTAATATAAAGTCATTGAACTTCATGTTCTAGTCCATGAAAATCTGCTCAAATAAGAAAATATGAACTTCCTGCTCACTTTATTAAAGTTAAGTTCTGGCCTGTCAGCTCCTACCCAGCGTAATTTTTTAATGTGTTCTCCACTGAAAATTTGTAATCGGCATGGTACTTGCTTGACTGTATTAATGAATGAAACAGAAAAGAAATGGACATTGAAATATCCATGTGTTTGATGGAGTGAGAAATTGTGAATTAGAATCTAAGGATCACGCTTTTTTTCCTAACACTGTCCTTGTTTTTCTGTTCCTGTACCCCAGCAGAGTCTCTCCCATTTCACAGTTGATTTGTTTTGCATATATAACGAGGGAGCAGGGCTTTCTTATACTGATTTCTAGAGCTAACATTTAGTCTTAGGGAAGAAACAAAGGTGATAAGTGATTTGGGGGATCACCAGCTGATCGTGCTTTCCTCAGTTCCTCATCAGTAGATGAGTGGGTAAAATGTTTATCACACAGGATTTTGGATATAAATTGTAAAATTTAGTTGATAAGATTCTTGGCCTGTGATTTGAGCACCATGGTTCCCAGGTATTTGATGTATTTTTACCCTGCTCCTAATTGGTTCTAATTTTGGGTTTGCAACAAACTTTAACTGTATGTAATATATGATGTGAATGAGTGTTATAGTCTTCATCCACCTCAAAGCATTTTAGGAACCAGCAAATAAATAAATTATAGTAGAAAAATGAAGGTTTGATCTTCACCAGGAATGCTTTGTAGGTGTTGCAGAACATTGATCCCAGGTGCAAATGGCATTCCTAGCAGCGCTCCTGTAAGTGCCAGGTTTTCATAATAGGTCTGAAATGGTTCGGTTTGCAAGTGCGATCTTGTTTGGGGGCATGAGCCATTTCAGAAGCACACCTGCTTTGTCAGGCTCCCTCTTGTGCAGGAGACCTGGGTCAGGGCAGTTGCTGGCAGAGGGGATGGGTGTGGGCCTCCTGCCCTCAGCACCCTCCTCCCCTCGCTGGGCTGAGGGGCCACCTCCCAGCTGCTGTAGGTACTGCTTGGGGTGCCCGACAGGGCGCAGGTGTGCACCCACGGGTGGGTTGGGATGTGTCCCCGCCACAGGGTCACTTGTGACTCCGGGACTCACAAGGAGTCAGAATCTCATCTGTTCTTAGACCTGATCAGTGGAAACTATCAAGAAACGCAATTAGACCAGAAACTAATCTAGTTTCCTAAATCTTAACCGTGGCTGCTGACACTTCTTGAGTAGTTCCTCTGTGCCTGGCAGTCTCTGAGCGCTGCTCGGGCAAGTCTTTCTGTCCTTAGTAAATCCCTGCAAAGTGGGGACTGTTTTCACCCCCATCTTTAAGGAGGAGAAAACCGAGGTGCAGAGGGGTAGATCCTCTTAAACTCCAAGGGGCCCTTGGGGTTTTATACCCAGCATTATCACTTTCTACCCTCACTTAAGTTCACTTCCTTCATTGTGGGCTTTTTTGTTGTTGTTAATAATTTCATTGAAATAGAGTTTTAAATGATAAAAGTAACACATGCATGGGATAAAACTTGAAACCGTACCAAAGTGTAGACAGTACAGAGTAATTCTCACTCCACATCATTCCAGTTTAACAACTTTTTTTTTTCAATAAATCAGTCTGGAAAATGTTTATGAGCATATTCTTCAAAAAGCAGACACCCACAACAGAAATGGGCCCATACTTGTATTAGTCAGGATTCTCCAGAGAAAAAGAGGCAATAGGATATATATATGTACATGTACATTAATCCATACATAATATATACACACAGACACACACACACCTACACGCATATATAAAAAGATTTATTGTAAGGAATTGGCTTTCACAGTTGTGGGGGCTGGCAAGTAAGGATTCTGTGGGGCAGCCCAGAGGCTGAAAATTTCGGTGAGTATTCTGTTGAATTCTTTTTTTTTTAATTAAAATAATTTTTTTTAGACTTTTAATTTTGAAATAATTTCAGACTTACAGGAAAGTTGCAAAAACATACATAGAACTCCAATACATAGAACCCCCTACCAGAATACCCAGATTAACCAACTTTTGACATTTTACCACTTTTGCTGTATCATTCAGTCATCCGTCTGTCTCTCTTTGTCTCTATCTGATCAACTGTTTCCTAAACATTGAGAGTAGATCTCAAACATGTCCTGCTCCCTAAGTACTTCTGTGTGTGTTTCCTAAGGACAGGGTATTTGCTTATGTAACCACAGTAAGTACAGTTATCAAGTTCAAGAAATTTAACATCAAGGCAAAGCGTACAGTCTATGGTCCATCTTTTTCAGCTGTCCCAATAATGTCCTCTTGGACATTTTCTCTTCCATTATTAGATCCAATTCAGGATCATATATTGTGTTTAATTGTCATGTCTCTTTAGACTCCTTTTTTTTCTTAAATTTTGGTAACATATATACAACAGAATTTTCCATCTCAATCACTCCCAAGCATACAGCTCAGTGCATTAGGCACATTCACAATATGTGCTACTATCACCATCATCCATTACAAAACTTTTCCCTCACTTCAAACAGAAACCTTGCCTTATTTCCCCTGCCCCGGTAACCTGTCCTCTACTTTCTGTCTTTATGAATTGTATGTACTAGTTACTTCATATAAGTGGAATCATAGAATATTTATCCTTTTGTTTCTGACTTATTTACTCAACATGATGTCTTTGAGGTTCCTCCATGTTGTAGCATGCGTCAGAACTCCATTCCTCTTTGTAGCTAAATATTCCATTACATGTTGATGTGGATTGAATTCTGTACCCTAGTTTGAACAAGTTATTGCTCTTGGTCTGCATTTGGTCGGCATTCTTGTGGGTATGGGCTATTGTAAATAAGATCTTTTAGTTATTACTTTAGTTAAGGTGTGGCCTTAGGTTGGATTAGCAGGGTCCTTTATAAACAGAATGAAAGTCAAAGAGAGAAGCCACGGAGAGCAGGCAGAAACAGAAAGAGGAAGGAAAAGGCACTGCTATGTGCATTGCTCTATTATAGAAAGACCAAGGAGCCCCAAAGATTGCCAGCCAGTCAGATGATATTGACCCTGGGATAAAGCAAGTCTTTTAGCCTCTGAAACAGTGAGTCCATAAATTCCTGTGGCTAAGTCACCCCTTTGTATGATATTTGTTTTAGCAGCTAGGAAACTAAAATGTATGTATATGTACGTGCATGTATTGTATGTGTGTATATATATGTGTGTGTATGTGTGTATATGTGTGTATGTGTGTATATACACATATATACACACACACCACATTTTGTTTATCCATTCATCGGTTGATGGACCCTTGGGTTGCTTCTACCTTTTGGCTATTGTCAATATGCTGCTGTGAACACTGGTGTACAAATATCTGTCCGATGTCCTGCTTTCAATTCTTTTAGGTATAATCCTAGAGGTATAATTGGTGTATCATTTATAATTCTGTTTAACTTTCTGAGGATCTACCAAACTATTTTCCACAGTGGCTACACCATTTTACTTTCTATTAGCATTGTTCTGCATTGTTCCTATTTCTCTGAATGTCATAGGTTCTTTTTTTTTTTCCCCCTTTCTCAAGGGAATCGAACCCGGGTCTCCAGCACAGCAGGCACATCATAGATTCTTGAATAAAGAAGTTATTTGATGATTGTTGGAATTAACACAATCAAGCCTCTAGCAGCACGGCTTTGGAGAACCATTTAAAAGTGCGTGCCCTGGCCCTATCCCCAGTAATCCTCAGCATTTTCTGAATAAGAGCCCATTTCATCGCCCACCCCCTCCTTTAAACTCAGCCTTTTTCCTGCTCTTCCACTCCCCTGATCTCACTGCTTCCTCCAGTGAGGGACGGTCCCCCCCAACCTTCTCACATAGCCTTCCCCAAACCCACAGCCCTTTCGGAAATGCAGTGCCAAAGTTACACCCAAGTCATTATTCCTTTAGACTCCTAGAAAAATCTCTGCTCATTTAAGGCTCATGCCATCAGGTATTGCAATTCAGTCATTCAACCAAGTTCACTGAGTGCCTTTTCCTCTCTCTTTCTCTATCATCCTCCCTTCAGAAAGGATTTAAGTGTCTTATTAAAAAAAAGAACATATGATATAAGAGTCCTGGTACCTAAGTAGGGCTCTATAAATATTTGTGAATAGATGAATACATTTAAAACATCCATAGATGTTCACCTCTCCCCATTCCCCCCTTCAAAGAGGGTTTTCATCTAACATAAGCAGGGGAATAGAAGGTTTGGTCTTAAATCTCTCTTAAGTTGTTTAATTGGGAACTGGTCCATGACTTTAAATGGTCTTCTAAAATCATGTCTCATTACAGTGCTCTTCATCTGGAGCTTGGGGTACAACTGCCTCAGAAGACTCTGCTCCCTCCCTGTGGGCCCCCATGAAGAGGGGAGGGTGGAGCAGGCTGCCTCCCCTTTATCACGATGTCCCTTTACTCTCCCCAAGACTATCATATGATGCTGGATTGCCATATGTGACTTGCTGTAAGGAAGGGTAGGACAACTTAAAAGAGAAATTATGATGCAGAAAGACAATATTATAGCTGGATGGTAACTATGATTTTCCCATATATAAAAGAGAAAGTACCTCAAGAATCAGATGTAACTTCACTCTCCTGTCCTCCATTTTATAGCCTCTCTCTGGACTGCATCCCTCATAGAATCCCCCCATGCAACCGTGCTTTCAGGATATCCCTTCCTTACTCATCAGGGTGAGATTTAACTTCTTGGATCACTTGCTGTTGTGGGTTGCATTGTGTGCCCTAAAAAGGCATTTCAAATCTTGTGACCTTATTTAGAAACAGAGTGATGACAGAGGGAATAAGTTTAGTTAAAATGAGGCCAAATTGGATTATGGTGGGGCCAAATGCACTATGGCTGGTGTCTTTAGAAGCAGAGGGAAATTCAGACACATGCACACAGAGAAGATAGCCGTGTGAAGACAGAGATTAGGGTTATGCTGCCACTGGTCTAGGAATGTCAAGGATTGCTGGCCACTGCCAGGAACCAGCAGAGAAGCGTGAAACATTCTTGCCTAGAGACTTCAGTGGGAGCATGGTATGACACCTTGATTTTAGACTTCTAGCCTTCAGAAATGTGTGATGATAAATTTTTGTTGTTTTCAGCCACCTGGTTTGTAGTGTTTTGTTAAGGCATCCCTGGGGAGCTAATATACTTCCCTTTCCTTGTTCAGTCCCTGCATTGAAATAGCACTTTTGGAGACATGTCTTCAGACCTCATCACATTGGTCAGTAATGCTTGAATTGGCACCCTCTCCCCGAAGGTCATTCTTGTAGGGAAGGTTGTCCCATTCTTCAAGGTGGGCAAAAGCCCTCCAAGTAGGGCTTTCTTTTCAGTATTCCATATTCCTACTGGTTTCTTTAAATAGCGAATCATCTAAATTAAGCACATGTCTGTATCCCAAAGACAGACATTACTTCTTAGGTCTAGTACATTTTAAAGCCATATTGAGATATGAAATAATTTCTTACCTGTCTCATAATGAGCAGTGTATCTTCCCCTTTCTCTGGGAATCAGTAAATCTGATTATTGTGGCAAGAATACTTGTCTGCTCCTTTCTTGATCCCGTCTGGGCTGGTTTGAATAAAAACATGGACATAGCTCTTTTAGTGATCTCTCCCTGATTTTCATAAGAGAGGTTTTGACAGTTCGACTTTAGGAAGCCTCAATTACATTCTTGCTAAGAGCTAATTTCAATTTGGAGAAAGAGAAAGGGGATGGCCTGTCCTATTTCCCAGTTAATTAGAGATAAGTGTATGAAGAAACAGAATTAAAAAAAACAAGGACAGTAATAAAGATGGTCCTGGCATGAGGATAGACATACAAATCAATGGAACAGATTTGAGAATCCAGAAATAAACCGTTATGCTTACGGTCAAATAATTTAAAAACATTTTTTTTTACAGAGATATCTTCATGTACCATGCAGTCCATCCAAATAGGTGTACATTCATCACCATGATCATTTTTAGAACATTTGCATTGCTCCAGAAAAAGAAAAAGAAAAAGAAAAAAACCCGTAAATCCCATACCCCTTATCCTTGCATTGACTTCTAGTAGTCAATCTATCTAATTTTTTTACCCTGTATCCCCTCCCCCCATTATTTATTTATTTTTTGTCCTTTTTTTTTTTAAACACATCTGCCCATAACCTGGATAAGGGGAGTGTCATCCACTTTTTCACTTTTTACAATCACATGGTCACATTGTAAAAGCTATACAGTTATACAGTCATCTTCATGAATCAAAACTACTGGAATACAGTTCAGCAGTTTCAGGTACTTCCTTCTAGCCACTCCAATACACCATAAACTAAAAAGGTATATCTATATAATGCATAAGAATAACCTCCAGAATGACCTTTCGACTCTATTTGAAATTGCTCAGCCACTGAAACTTTATTTTGTCTAATTTCTCACTTCCCCCTTTTGGTCAAGAAGACTTTCTCAATCCCATGATATCACATCCTGGCTTATCCCTGGGAGTCATGTCCCACGTAGTGGGGAAGGGCAGTGAGTTCACCTGCGGAGTTGACTTAGTGAGAGAGACCATATCTGAGCAACAAAAGAGGTTGTCTGGGGGTGACTGTTAGGCATAGTTATAAGCAGGCTTAGCCTCTCCTTTGCAGGAGTAAGTTTCATAGGGTTGCGGCCAAGATTGAGGAGTTAGCCTATTAAATTGGTTGCCCCCAATGCATATGAGAATATCGGTAATAATATTACTGATGTGAGTCCTTTGGTCTCACACAGATGTTGAAGTTTTAAAATACATGATTCTGCAACCCCATTGCTAGATATATACTTGGAGGACCCAAGAGTAGGTACACGAATGGACGTTTGCACTGGTGTTTATGGCAGCAGTGTTTATGATTTGCAATGGATGGAGATAGCCTAAGTGTACATTAACTGAGGAGTGGAAGGGAGAACTGTGGTGTGTGTACAATAGACTACTGAGCTGCTACAAGAAGGAATGAAGTTGTGAAGCATGCAGCTAGGTGAATTAACCTTGAGGACAGTATGTTGAATGCAATGTTAGAAACAGAAAGACAAATGTTATCATGTCTCACTCATGAAGTAACTATAATGTACAAACTTGAAGAATTGAAATTGAGAGCATAGGTTGTCAGGTTAAGGCCTATTATAAAGATTCCTACATTGTAAGCCCTTACAGCAGTCACATCTATTCTGGAGATGTAACTATTATTTCTAAATTCTGAGATGTTGAGCTATTTGTGTATAACCTGGTTGTTCCCTGGAACTTCGGGTATTTGTGTGACTCATGAGGCTAAGAGTTAGAGCTCTGAAGCTATGAAAGCCAGCAGTACCCCATGAAGCAACTGTTAAATGAAGTTGAAAAAGTGATCAGGCTTCAACCAGAAATATGAATGAAGCTGATCTGGATAGGACTAAGGTAAATCTGTTGAATTCTTGAGTCCAAATTCCTTTGTTTGGAAACTCAGAAAGAAGTGAAGAGTGTAGTCTTGAGGCAGAATTCCTTCTGATTTCTGGAACCCTCAGCTCCTCCTTTAAAGACCACCATCTGATTAGATAAAGGCTATCCATATTATGGAAGGTCATCTCCTTTACTTGAGGTCAACTGATCATACATGTTAATCCCATCTATGAAATACCTCCACGGTTAAGAACTAGGCTAATGTTTGACCAAAAAACTAGACAGCATGACATAGTCAAGTTGACATGTAAAATTGACCTTCACAAAACTATATATCCTGGCCTGCGTTAAAAAAAAATTAACAATGTTAGTTGGTATTGTTTCATTATAGTATATATATATATATATATATATGTATGTATGTATTCCCTTGTTCTTTTCAATAGCTATATAGTATTCCATTGTTTGGCTGTGTCATTGTTGTCATTTATTTAAATCAGTGGTTCTCAACCCTAGAAGACCTAATGTCCCTTTTTATAGCAAATATTTTGTAATTCCTCCTTTCCTAACCTGATATTATATTAGTAGATGGATTAATTTGTTAAATGTTGCCAGAGTGTACTATACCAGAATTGGGACAGCTTTTAAAAGGGGAATTTAATAAGTATAAGTTTACAGTTCTAAGCCTATGAAAATGTCCAAACTAAGATATCCATTAAAGAAAGGCAAAGATACCCATTTAAGAAAGGCCAGAGGGTCTGGACACCTCTGTCATCTGGTAAGGCACAGGTTGGTATCTGCTTGTCCCTTGCTCCTGGGCTCTCTTGCTTTTAGTTCCTTTGGGGGTTCCTCACTTTGCTTCTCCAGGGCTGACTTTCATCTCTTGGCTTCCCTTGGCCGTCTCTCCAAGTTCTGGCTTGATTAACATGGCGATGTCTGCTGGGCTCCAAGCATCTCCAATCATCTGTGTCTCTATTTTCTGCCCGTCAGCTCTGCTCTGAAGTTTCTGTGGGCTTCCTCCCTATCAGCTCTGTTGTTTCTCCAAAATGTTTTCCCTTTTAAAGGGTTCAAGTAAACTAATCAAGACCCACCTTGCGTGGGCGCAGTCACATCTCCATACAATCAAAAGGTCACACCCACATTTGGGCACACCACAGCTCTGTGGTGATAATCTAATCACAGGTTTTCAGGCTGTGGTATTGAATCAGGATTAAAAGAAATGGCTGCCCCCACAAGATTGGATCAGGATAAAACAGGGCTTTTCTGGGATACATAATACTTTCAAACCAGCACAAAACCCTCCTAAACACATAATTTAAAAAGAATCGATATAAAGGAGTAACTGTTACATAAAGGAGAAGCTAAAGTTAAATGATGTGATGTATATGTATTTTAGCCTGTAACTGCATGCGCATGGCCTCATTAGTATGCAGAGTGAATGGCCAGGTGCTTGCACCTGCAGGTAGCGTTGGCAGTGAAGGTGGCAGCCCCAGAAGCTCACCTTTTTGGCAGGAGGATTTTGCCGGAGTATAGTGGGGGGTGTGGGGCGGGTGGCTAAAAGAGAGTGGCAGAAAACGAAGATTAGTGGAGAGTTCTAAAGATGTTGGGGAGACAGAATTTATTTCTCAATCTATCAAATGGAAATAATGGAATTATTGGGAAGACCAAGTGGCATAGTTTTGTGAACTTGCTTAGAAGAATCTGAAGCTCTATAGAGTGA
Organism: Tamandua tetradactyla; assembly: GCF_023851605.1. Classification (NCBI taxonomy): domain Eukaryota; kingdom Metazoa; phylum Chordata; class Mammalia; order Pilosa; family Myrmecophagidae; genus Tamandua; species Tamandua tetradactyla. The sequence goes on along the minus strand of NC_135341.1, from coordinate 45,164,147 downwards.
TAGCCAAGAGAATTTTCTGCAGTGAGGCAAAGGTTCTGTTTGTACGCTAGCCGCATCAGGCTTATTGAGCACTGGAAATGTAGTTACTGTGACTGAAGATTAACTTTTAAGTTTTGTTTAATTTTAATTTAAATTTAAAAGTGTCTTAAGATCATTGTATTGGGACAACACAGCTGTATGGGTTTTGGTTTTTTTTTTTTTGTATGGGTTTTTACAAGTACAGAAAAGCCTATCTCTCACTGCAGGTCTTCATAGACCATTAATTATGACCTCTGTTTTTTTTTTTTTTTTGATCAGTTAGTTGATTTTTAAAATGACTGGATTCAAAAATAAAAATAAAGAAGTATATTAAAAATGACGTCAAAAATGTACATAAAAATATAAAAAATTCCATCTCTGCATCATTCTTACAAAATAATTTTAAAGATACTTTATATCATTCAGTGTCCATGTCAAAAATCCCTTGATGAACTCTTGATGTTCATGCTAAAACTGTTCTCTTACCTGCTCATATATACTTCTCTTTATTAAATAATCGGTTTTTGTTTGTTTCTGTTTTTTTGCCTTGGCGTCTAGGAAGCACTGTTGCCTTAGGTGTTCAATCAGTGGCTTTTCTGGTAAAATACTTCCTTTGTCTACTCTCACCTCTCTCCCTTTAATAAAGAAAATAGATTGTTCTTTTTTGTGTGCTTATTCTAATCCTTCTGGTGAGTCCACATATTGGACATATGTGGGGTTTAAGAGGAAATTAATGAATGTTTGCCCTGTATACGCCCTCAAGGTGCTGTGAACTTGCTCCTCTGGGAAGTCCACCTGCCACCATATTTCAGCCTGTGCATACCTACTTGTCTTCCTTAGAGCAGGATCAGTACCTCCTGCAGTTTGGGACTTGCATGCTGGCTTTGGGTCAGAGATCTCCGTGCAGCTCTCAGGTACAGCACTTACAGTGAGATCTGGGGCAAGTTGTCTTTGAACCTCTTTCTCCATCTCTAAGATTGTGGTGATAGTAACAGCGTCAGGGTTGTTGGGATTCGGTGTGATAATTCCTACTAGATGCCTAGTGGAGTGGGGCATGGTGGGTGCTCAATAAATAGCAGTAGTTATTTTTACTTACGGCTAAGCGTGATTCCCAGTCTCTGTAAAGCTGCCTCCCCCACCCTACTCTGAAATTCCCTAGTACCGTGCCGGCACGCCTTATTGAGCACTTCATTGTCCCACCCTTGTCTTCCTTACTTTGGGATTTGAAATTCCTGAAGTGAAGCCCCATTCTTTGTGTCACCCACTTGGCTTACACGTTGCCTTATATAAGTGTGGCAGGGATTGCCAAATATTCCATGATTTTGCTCTTTACAGGGGACTGCCTCAGTCCCAGTTCCATTTCTAAAGGATTATCTCTGAGAACCTTTATTTTTAGTTTTCCTTTCTGCTTTCCTCTCTCTCTCCTTTTGTTTCCCTTCTCTTCTTCCTCCCTCTTCCTCCTCCACCTCTTCTTTCTCTCTTCTCCTTCCTCTTCCTTTCCCAGTTCTTTCTTCTTCTTCTGTTCCCCACTCTCCCTTCATCCTCCCCTTTCCCTCTCTCTTCTTTTCCCTGCCCCCCTTCTCAGAACCTCATCCCTGAATAAGTAAAATAAATAATAATAAATAAATAATAAAATAAAATTAAAAAAATAAATTAAAAAAAAAAACAACAAACAACTGTGTTAGTTTGCAGGCTGCTGGAATGCGATATACCAGAACTGGAATGACTTTTCTAAAGGAGAATTTAATAAGTTACAGGTTCGCATACGTTTCTAAGGAAGTGAAAGTGTCCAAATTAAGGGCCAACAAGAGGTTACCTTCACCCAAGAAAGCCAATGGGTCAGGAACACCTCTGTCAGCTGGGAAGTCATGTGGCTGGCATCTGCTGATCCCTTGTCCTGGGCTCTGTTGCCTTCAGCCTCTGTTCCTGTGGGGGTTCCTCACTTTGCTTCTCCGGGGCTGTCTTTCATCTCCTGGCTTCCCTTGGCTCTCTCCAGGTTCTGGCTAGCTTAACATCTCATGGTGCTGTCTGCTAGGCTCCAAGCATCTCCAAATACCTGTGTCTCTGACTGTTCTCCAAGTTTCTATATCTGCTCTCTGTCAGCTCTGAGGCTTCTGTCATTTCTGCTCTCTCCAAAATGTTTCCTCTTTTAAAGGATTCCAGTAAACTAATCAAGACCCACCTGGAATGAGTGGAATCACATCTCCATCTAATCAGAGGTCACACCTACTATCGGGCACATCGTATCTCTGTGGCTATAATCTAAACAAAAGTTTCCAACCTACTGTATTGAGTCGGTATTAAAAGAAATGACTTCTCCAGCAAGAGTGGATCAGGATTAAAACATGGCTTTTCTGGGGTACATAATACTTTTAAACCAGCAGAACAACCAAAGTGGATCTAAAGGTTGGATTTACTTATTAGTGGATCTAATAAGTAAAATTAAAATTTTACTTATTAAAGTCTTTGGATGCTTTGCATCATTTAGTCAGAGCTTCTTGGATGAAGATAAAATGTTACAGACAAGGTTGGGTTAATGAGCTTTTGTGATTTTTTTCACAAAAGTGAAAGTCACAGTAAATAGGCTATGTGCATGCACACATGGTTTTAAAATGCCAAGTGCTTTACTTCAGTTCTTAGGAAAGGGGCCATTTCTCCCAAGGAGTGAACAAACAGCACCCTTCAAGGGTGCCACACAGATCGCAGGGGAAAGGCCAGCTCCCCCAAGGAGTTACAGAGAGACCCAAGTTCCCAGTGAACTCCTGCTGGTGGTCAACATCTTTATCTTAGTTTCTAAGGCCTTCTGGTGCCAGGTGGTCTCTACCCAGTGATTTACTATGGGTTTGAAGTTGTTCTGTGGGATTTCTTATGCTTACAAAGGTTGTTTCTTATGCTAACAAAGGAAAATAAGATAGAATGTCTTAGCAATACACTAAGCAGACAATTCTCACTAAAAGTATCCCACATCATGTTGGAAGTAGAAAGATTGGTAAAGGTGTTACCCAGCTATCAAAGTTGAGTTTGCAGGTGAATCAGTGAATGCAGAAAATGAACAGTGTGTTAGTACTCACTTGGCACTTAGTGTGCAATAAACCATTTGAATTATTAGATAGAATTAAGTGGGAAGAGAAGTGAGGAACCTGAGGGCTGTGAGGCAGGAGCCGCCTGGCTGGGAGGGAGCATGGGGAAGGAGAACGCTTAGAGGCAGCCACCTCACTCTTGGGGCCTTGGTGAGAGGCTGTTTGAGATGGTATCCAGATCTGTCTCATTCCCCACCCTGCCACCCTCCATCACCGTGTGGGAGCAGGAGAAAGAGTGCTCAGCAGCTTGGGAGTCTGTGATATCTAAGGCTCTGAGTGCTGTTGTGCTTTGTGATTTTTTTCCTAGTACCCTGGGGAGCCGCAGAGTAAGGTAGATGGTAGGTTTCACCCAGAATTGGTATATGTCTGGTGAAGAGCAGGAAAGGACCATGGAACAAGAGACCATGATGAGTCTTAGATCGTAGTTGAAGCGAAGGGCGTGGGATTCAAGTTGGGTGGGAAGGTGCTAATAGAGGCAAAGTGGAGGGGCTGGGGCTGGGGCTGGGGCTGTGGTAGTCGTAGTGGGAGGGGGTATGTGAATTTCAGATTTCAGAGGTGGCCCAGGTGTGGCTTGCAGACGTGGAAGGGATGTGAAGGCCATTGAAGGTAAAGAGGTCCGGGAATTGAGGGGTTGGGGAGTTGGACTGTGCCGTGCCTGGGGGTGGGGATAACAGCCTGGGTTGAATAGCTGGACTTGGTGTGGAGAAGATGGCTGTGATCTGATGCCAAAGGCAGAGGGCCTGGGATGTGGGCAGGTGAGCATAAGGTAAGAAAAGGGTGGTGATACAGCTGGACAGTGTGAGCCTCAAGTGAGCAAGGATTTTAAAAGGAGGATGGAAGAAAATGCACTGGAAGTGGCCGGAGGTGCTGGAGGAACTCCAGACCCTGAGACCATGGGCTGAAGGGAATGAACGCTCAGAGCAAGACCCAGAATCTTCACCTTCCAGCAGCTTTTAAACCTAGTTTGATCTCAGTGTGGAAGACGTAGAACATGTGCGTGGGACAAACTGAGCCTTCTTAATGGAAGAGAAGGAGGGACATACTTCTTCAGTGCTTGGAAAGATGATGGAGAGCTAAGCCTGTGATCATGGAACTCCTCCTTGAGGAAGGTCCCTTGCCCTCCTCCAGCCCCCTAGTGAGGGGTCCTGACATTGTTTCTCTTTTGGTAAGAGCTCTCTATTCCCATCCCCTACCCAGCATGCTAGGTTTTCAACTTACCTGATAAATACAATAATATATATTGTTTTCAATACTAAAGAAACTTCCAATACACAGTTCAGATTGTTATAACTAGGTTTGAACTCTAATAGTAATGTGATTTGAACTCTCTCTGTTTATGTGGGGTTCATTTGTGAGTTGAGATGGAAAGGGGCAATCTGAGTTTGTGAAAGGATCTGGAATCTACTGGTGTCCACTCTTCCTTGGCCTTTGATTTGAATTCATGCTACCTGGAAGCAGGAGGGAATGAGGGGCCTGTCCAGGTGTGGATGCAGCACCACCTAGTGGACCAGGGAGGCACTAGCACCAAAAATCGGGAGCTTTAACCTTGCGACCCTGATACCTGCTTCTCCCTGGGCTTGCAGTTTTTGAAAGGGGTTGAAGGAAAGGGAAGTTAATGGCCAAGAGAGTCCAACAGGTACGGTATAGGAACAAAAGGAACATTTCCCCCTCATCCCTTCTTCCCCCCTCTTTTCTCTGTCCCCATCTGCTCTGTTTGCTGGAGTGATATCCAGAATTAGTTTTAGTAGGAAGGGTGTTCTTGAAGCCAAGTGTGACCAAATATTTCTACTTAGATTGCTTGTAAGGAGATTCTGATGGCAGTATAATTTCAGTCCCACGTGTAAACTTCATTCTTTTAGCTATCAGTTTTTGTGCTATATGTGATTTTAAATTGGGCATGTATTAGTCAGGTTTTGTGGCAATAATGCTATGTAACAAAGACCTCCAAAATTTTAGTAGCTACAACAACATTTATTTCTTGTGCATGGATGTGTAGGTTGCTTGAGGGTTGGCTGGGCTTGTGTTCAAGTATGTTCCACTTGTCTCTCATTTAGGGTTTCAGGCTTAAGGGCTAGTAGCTCCTTAGGGGCAGCCGCTTCCTAGGGGCTCAGTCTTCTCTTGATAGAGGTCAGGAGTGCAAGGGGACAAACCAAACCACACAAATACATTTCAAAGCCTCTGGTTGGGCTTGGAATTTGTTATGTCTACTCATATGGTCAAAAGAAGTGGTCTGGCTAAAAGTTACAGAGTTGGGAAATCATATATCATCCATCATGAGCCACGGCAAGGTGGGGAGGGAAGGGAGAGTTGTCAGCCATATAAACAGCCTGTTTTATAGAAGGTTCTCAGGTAACAAAGGTTCCATTCAGGAAAGGCCTCAGGGCGTTGAGAGCCTCTAAGCCTTTTGCTTATTCTCTTGGTCCTGCTGGGCTGAGACTTGGGATGGGGAAGGACTGGGCTCATATGGCCTAGAGCAGGGGTTGGCACACTTTTCTATAAAAGGCCAGCGAGTAAATATTCTAGACTTGGAGGTTAGATTGTCTCTGGTACAGGTTCTCAACTCTGCTATAAAGGCACTTAAGCAGCTATAACCTCCATGTAAAGAAATGGTGTGGCGTGTGCCAGTAAGACTTCAGTTTATAAAAATGGTCCAGGGGCCAGATTGCCCTGCTAACTATACAGTGCAGACACCTGTCTTAGACCTTCAAGGACCAATCTGTATCAGGACAGTGACTTAACAGTAAGAGAGAAATTCCCTTTTTATTGGGAAACCAAATAAGATTCAAATGGCTGTTGGTGAGTCCAGTAATACATCATCATTAAACTGTATATAGTTGTTTCATGTAATTAAATTCTCCAGACAACCAAAGCTTATTGTTTCTAAGTAAGAAAATCTCAGTAGAAATGCCTGTAAAAAGATATTAACAGCAACTTGGGCTTCCCAAACAGCTGATGTGGAAGGCAGTTTATTAACCTTTCTAGTGAATTCAGATTTATCTTTCATGAAGAGTAATTCTGCTACCCAAAGATTTGGCCATCTGCTTAAGAGCTCCTACTTTCAAATTCCTTGTAGTTGTTGTTGCTTTTTGGTAACAGCTTCATTGAGATGAAATGCATATACTATATAACTAGTCCCTTGGAAATGTACAGTTCAGTATTTTTTAGTATATTCAAAGGATTGTGCAGCCATCACCATAATCTTTTAGATCATTTTCGTCACCACAGAAAGAAGTTCCAGAGCCTTTCACTGTCATTCCATCCCTCCGTTCTCCCCAGTGGGGCTGCCTTTTAATCAGATTTCAAAAAGTCACCTCCTGGTTTCTGCTGCTGCTGCTGTTCTTGACTCTTTTCTTAACGGGCTCACTCCTGGCCTTGGGGGGCTCAGGGAGGGTCCTCTTCAAGGTCATCTGTGCTGTTCACGTCTACACTGAGAAGGACACTTTAATTGTTCCCGACACTTGGGAGTCTGCATTATAATAACATCATCTGATGAGCTACCTTAAAAATAATTTTTTATTGCAATTTTATATTTCTTCCTTTGTATTCTGCTTTGTCGTAAGCTATCCTTCGTGGTTTTCTACATTTGGAATTTGTGTTTTGTTGATTTGAGATGTGGTTCAAGTAATTTGGAATCATTTCACTCTCAGGTTTTATTCATTTTGTGTGCCATTTCTGTTTTGTTTTTTTTTTTTAACTGTATTGTCAGGCCTATAATAATATTTTTTTCTGGATGTATTTGTAATCTTTTAATAGCCAGTGATTTCAGTTGATGTTTGAAAAAGTAACCATTGTTCATTTATAAACAGAATTTCCTGTTCAGGAAATCATTTAGGTTAACAATGAAACAGTTGAATGCGTTGAATGGTGGAAGCACCTATGAGGTATTGTTGTTTCACAAAATTTTGTGCTACTGATAAAATAAGGTTTCCCTGTTTGCCACTGAATTCTTTATCCAAGAGTTTACCCCTTTTATCCCTTGAAGCTAACTAACCTCCGTTATCCCCTGGTAAGGGGAAAGGTCACATGGTAGAATACTGCAGCGCCTTAAATTCTTATGGCTGCTTGGCCTCCTTGAAGATTAGAGAGCCTGAACTGTATAGAAATGTTTTTGGAAAACAGAAAGCTAACATGAAAACAACGAACTGGGTTTGAATTCCCAGATTAGAGTAACAAAAACCAAGAGGTGGGAGGGAGATTGACAAGATGAAGTAAATTATTTTCTTGGAATTTGAAAGTAACTCCCTAGACCAGTAAGAATTAGGTTTGGCTATAAAGAGCAGTGGCTTCATCTGAGAGAATTTTTTTTCTACCATGAAAGAAGTTCAGAGGGAGGCTCTGTCTGCTGGCGCAGCCCTGCTGTCCACAGGGTCCAGGTCCCTCCTTTCCTGTTTTCACCCTAATAGCTGTGATTTCCATCCTTAATAAAGATAACCTAAGAAGTGATCTAAAAAGGCTGCAGAAGTGCCAGCTCTCATGTCCAAGTTCTAGGCTGTAAGAGGGCAGAAGGAGCACACCTTCAAGATGAGACAGCTCCTTTTAAGAAGCCCTCAGGGAAGCCTCTCAGATCAATGATTACATCTCACTGGTCAGAACTTAACCCTTAAGGGCACATCTCGCCACATTTTGGAGGGAAGCTGAGAAATGTCGTCTTCCCATTGGGCTCAGAACTTTGACACTAAGAAAAATGGGGGAGATTGTAGAGTAGAAGGCCAGCCACTAGAAGTGATAGTACTGGTAATACAGTGCCTCCTTGTTCTAGTTTGCTAGCTGCTGGAATGCAATACACCAGAAATGGAATGGCTTTTAAAAGGGAGAATTTAATGAGTTGCTAGTTTGCAGTTCTAAGGCCAAGAAAATGTCCCAATTAAAACAAGTCTATAGAAATGTCCAATCAAAGGCATCCAGGGAAAGATACATTGGTTCAAGAAGGCCGATGAGGTTCAGCAATCAAGATCCACCCAAATGGGTGGAGACATGTCATCCCCTAATCCAGTTTAACAACCATTCTTGACTAAATCACATCAACCAGGGAGATGATCTCATTACAGTTTCAAATATACAGTATTGAGTAGGGATTATTCTACCTTTATGAAATGGGATTTATATTAAAACATGGCTTTTCTTAGGGGGCATACTTCCTTTCAAACCAGCACACTCCTTGACTAGAATTAAAAATGTGATGTGCGTCTTCAAAATCAGTCTTCCCTTGAGCGGGCCACCATGGCTCAGCAGGCAGAGTTCTCGTCTCCCATGCTGGAGACCCAGCTTTGATTCCTGGTGCCTGCCCAAGCCAAAAAAACAAACAAACAAAAAACAGTGTTTCCTTATCTTTCACACCAATAATCCTTGAGAAACGATGGGTAAATGGAGGGACCCTCACATCTGGAGGCCCCCTGGACATCAGTTCCCATCACTGTTTGGGAAGCTCTATTCAAAGTCACGAGAGGGGAAAGGAATCTGAAACCACATGTTCTACCGAGCAGAAGATGGCAAAGTGGTGCCATTGTGGAAGATGGCAAGGAAATGAAACCTCCAGAAAGTGGAGCCACAAGGAGGCATGAGAACAGGAAGATCAGTCCCATTCAGTTTGACCGTAATGCTCCTCCTTGAAGGAAAAGTCTTAGAGTGGGTGAAAAAGTGAAATTTTAGGTATGCGACTTCTGGAGGGACTCAGAAGCAAAGTGCTCAAGAGAGTGAGAGTTGGGAATAGGAGGAACATGCAGAGAAAGGAGTTAGGAGGAATTACTGGGTCGGTGAGGTTTTGAGTTGTTGGGGCCAGGCACAGAGTGGGTGTCGTGGTTGGTGATGTGGCCTCTGGGTCTGGACTCTGTTCCCACACCGGGTTCACTGTTCACTGTTCACTAGCTGTGTGATCTTGGTGCCTTAGTTTCTCCTCCTGTAGAATGGAGATGAGACGCATCTCCACAGCCAGGCTGTTTGGAGGATTAAGGAGTTCACATGTGAATGTTTGCTTGACGGTAGCACTCCATAGACGTTTGCCGCTGGTGCTGCTGTCATCATCCTACAAAATACAGTTGGATTCCTACATAACTTCTTCAGACCCGATAAAATCCAAAATCCAAATCATTCAGATATATTCATGATAAAAATGAAACCACCAAAGCTCCAGAAGAAAACATCACTGAGTATTTTTGTAGTCTGACACAGGGAAGGCCATTCTAAGGGTGGCATGAAGGATAGAGACTATAAATGAAATGAGTAATACATTTAACTATAAAAAGATTAAACTTTACACAGGCATTCTTAATATAAAGCGTTTATTTGTTCTTGAAAAATTTGCATGTTTGCAAAACTGGACACTAAAAATAGCAGGAGTTGTGTGACTTTGTAATTAGAACACTAGCAAAAAAAAAAAAACGAGGACAAACTGTACATAGTGAGCCAACATGACTAACCCAGGCAGTGTGATTGGGGCTCAGGGGATATTAAAATCTCCCAGGAACAGTAGAGGGGAAGTAGCTGTGAGGCATGCAGCTGGGCAGGGGCTCTGAGCTGCTCTCAGCTCGGCACAGCAGAAAGTGCAGCCTTTGCAGGGCTGAGGGGAACCTCCCTGGGGACCCAGCCCAGGGAGTGGAGCTTATCTTTAATTTCTTTAAAATAGGGTTGAAGGAACACTTGCCTTCCCAGCACAAAAGGTGAAGGGCTTTTTCCTTTCCCATTGAAGGTTGTAATTACTCTCCCTATTCTCTTTTTGGTTGGAAAAATTGCATTTGAACCCACACACCTCTGCATCACAGTGGCATTGTTTTCCTTTCACATCATGTGAGCTCCATATAGAAAGTCGTGCGGAAGCAGAGCAAAGCTGTGTGAGGAGAAATAATAAATATGAGTATGGTTGCAAGACAGATGACAAGCTAGAAAAAGTAATTGCAGTATAGTAGATAAGCAAAGGGTTAATAACAAGCCCCTTTGTATATCAATGGTAAAAAGTTGAATATCCCTAGAGAAAAAGGACATGTATCAGCAACCTGTGTGTCCCAGCAGTTTCAGTTCCAGGAATTTATCTTAAGGAAATAACTGGAGAAGTGTGAGAAGATCTGGTACAGAAGCTTTTGATTGCAGTGCTCTTTAATTACAAAAATGTAGGATGTTCATAAGTAGAGGATTGGCTCTGGTTTGCTGAGTTGTGCAACATACTGAAAATGGAATACTATACAGCCTTGTAAAAGGAAGTGAATCCAACTTTATTGTCATGAAGAGATGTCCACAACATTCTGATAATGCCATCAGTAAATTTTCCAAGACAAATGGAGGGGAGAGAAATAAAGGTGAGGAAAGTAGTGAAGAGATTTTCAGAATGGTTTTAGAATTAGTGCCAGGTGCTCTTGGACCTTTTTTTCTTCCCCTCTACCTTCTAAATCCATGGTAGGCTTACCTGTGAAATTCCCTAAGGATGTCTGAAATAATAGTAATGCAAGTTCAAAGGTTGGTTTGCACCAGCTCCTTTTTTTGTTTCTAAGTATTTTTAATTCTTTTAATTTTTGAAGTAATTTTAGACTTAGAGATATGTTGAAATCTAGTAAAATTCAAATTTCCTAAATGGTAACATTTTGTCACGTTTGATTCATCCTTTCTCTCTCTCTTTGCCCCTACCTTTTGAGTGTAAGTTGCAGACATGATGGCCTGCTATCTTTAAATACTCAGTGGATATTTTCTGAAAACATGGGCATTCTCTTACATGACCGGAACGTAATTATCATAATCAGAAAATTAAATTGATACTATACTTTTAGCTAATCTACAGCTCTTATTCATATTTTATTAATTGGCCCATTAATGTCCTTTATTGCAAGGTTTTTCAACTTTAGCACGATTGACATTTGGGAGGAGGGATGCAGCTCGAGCCTTCTTTGGAAATAGCAGGAGGCAGACTCTGGTGAATCACTGAAGGTGCTGGAATTGGTGCTGGAGTTTGGGGTACATCTTTCTTTCTTTAGTCTCTGCCTCATGCAGGAGAATGAAGACTGGAAAAATAGACAATGAATGGTTGGGAATAAATCTAGTTGTCAAAAAATACTGTGTAAAAATTTGCAATTTAATCCCTCACCTGTATCACTACCATTAAAAAAAAAAAAGCCAGTAATTCTTTATGAAAGGTGCTCCGTCAGAGCTGAGCTGGGAGAAAATTGGAAACAGGTTCAGCAGGCTGGGTGACACCACTTCAGGAAGACTCGCCCCCAGGAATTGGGTGCTTAGGGATGGCGTTATGGTGGCTGGCATGCTTTTGTAACTCCTTAGGCTATTGGATGTTGCAAACCCAATGCAAAAAGGTAAACAAGGCAAAACAAAAATTAGACTATCTTGCCACTGTCACTTTGGTGTGTGTTTACCTAGTAAAGTGTTTACCCATCCTGTGAACCGCTTCCTTTTTTCCTGGCCTGAATTCCATGAATCTAATGGTAGTCCGAGGGCAGATTAACCTTTCCCTGGGCCGTAACTTTGAAGGACACAACTCTTTTTTTAGAGTTCCCATATACCACCCCTTCATGCACACAGTTTTCCCTTTTATTAATACTTTGCATTAGTGTGGTACCTTTGTTACAATTAGTTACTTAATTATGCTATTTTTTTTAATTTTTATTATTGCATAGTATAACATACGTACAAAGCAAAGAAATAAATAAGCAATAGTTTTCAAAGCACTCTTCAATAAGTCATTACAGGACAGATCCCACAGTTTGTCATGGGCTACCACACGGTCCTCTCAGATTTTTCCTTCTAGCTGCTACAGAATATAGGAGACTAGAGGGCTTATTCTTTTTTATCATCACAATAAACTTTTTTTCCTTCTTTTTTTGTGAATAGTAACATATATACAAAAAAACTATAAATTTCTAAGCACCACAATTAGTTGTAGAACATATTTCAGACTTTGGCAGGGGTTACAATTTCACAGTTTTAAGTTTTTACTTCTACCTGCTCTGAAATACTGGAGACTAAAAGAGATATCAATTTTATGATTCAGCATTCATATTCATTTGTTAAGTCCTGTCTTCTGTGAGTAAGATCTTTCCATATGTCTCATTGGGGTTGTTTGTGCTATGGCAATTCTAAATTTTTTATATTAGAAGGGTCTGTCACTAATATGGGGTAGGGAGATGGAACTATCTGATGTTCTGGAGAGGCTGGGCTAGGTTTCAGGACTTATCTGAACCAGGGACCCATCTGGAGGTTGTAGGCTTCTAGCAAGTTACTCTAGTGCTTGGAAACCTTGTGGAATCTTATAAATTGACCTAGATGTTCTTTAGGATTGACTGGAACGGTCCTGGTTGGGGGTTGGCAGGTTATGATAGGTAGCAAGGTCTTTCTGAAGATTGCATAAGAGCAACCTTCAGAGTAACCTCTCGACTTTATTTGAATTCTCTCTGCCCCTGATACTTTATCAGTAACAGTTCTTTTCCTGTTTGGTCAGGATGGAATTGTTGATCCCACGGTGCCAGGCCTGAATTCATCCCTGGGAGTCCTCTCCCACGTCACCAGGGAGACTTTCACCCCTGGATGTCATGTCCCACATAGGGGGGAGGGCAATGATTTCACTTGACGAGTTGGTCTTAGAGGGACTGAGGTCACATCTGAGTAACAACAGAGGTCCTCCAGAAGTAACTCTTAGGCATGCCTATAAGTAGTCTAAGCTTCTCCGCTACCTACATAAGCTTCACAAGAGTAAGCCTCATGATCAAGGGCATGGCCTATTGATTTGGGTATCCCTAGAGTTTGACACAGTTTTAGGGGATTCCCTGATGGTAAGGTTTAATATTTCCATAGTCTTTCTCCCATCCCTCAGGGGATTTTGCCAATACTTTTATCTGGTTAATGTACTCTAGGATGTTTCCAGGCATTACAATAATCTATACAGGATTAAAGGAGCTCTTTCTTATTCTGTGCTCCCTGTGTTTCAGTTGTTCAAATGAGCTGTACAGATAGGTTGAATTAGATTATGCACTACAGAAAGTTTCAGTTCCAAATCAAATAAACCTTTCTTCCATTGGTCTCAAAGAGTATGTGTGGTTCTAAAATATAGACACTGTCATCCTTACCCTTATTTTCTGAATTACTTTAATCCCAACCTGTTCGGCTTCGTTGTTATCTCTAAATATCAGGTTATATATATAAACAACCTGTCAAAATCCAGAAATAATAATCACCCCTCCAGACTTAATGTTTCTGCTCTAAAAGCTTGCAATCTAGGCCCCCCTGTTTTCTTATAAGCATTTTCCAAAGGTGACCATACCATTGTTGTTTTTTTGTTTCTGGCTGATTTTGTCTCACCAAATGTCCCACATGTTCATTCACATTGTTGCGTGCCTCACAACATTGTTCCTTTTTGTAGCAGCACAACCTTCATTCATAAATATACACCATCATTCACCAGTCTACTTCTCTGTCAGTGCATCCTTCAGCCACCTGCATTCATTGGGCATCATGTAGAGGGCCCAAAGTCCACAGTCCATCAACGTTCTCAATTTTTGATAATTTCATTGTTTTCAAGAGACAGAAAACCAATAAATACACCTTCACCAAATAGGAAATCTAAACCTCCTCTTAACTCTTGTCCCTTACCCTTAGTTATACTATTAACTATAGTTCATTGATTACGTTCTAGTTTGCTAGCTACCAGAATGCAGTATACCAGAAATGGAATAACTTTTAAAAAGGGAATTTAATGAGTTGTTAGTTTACAGTTCTAAGGCCGTGAAATTGTCGAAATTAAAACAAGTCTACAGAAACGTCCAATTTAAGGCATCCAGGGAATGATACCTTGGTTCAGGAAGGACTATGACATTCACCATTTCTTTCTCAAATGGAAAGGCACATGGCGAACATGGCAGCATCTGCTAGAGTTCTCTCCAGGCCTCTTGCTTCATGAAGCTCCCCAGGAGGCGTTTTCCTTCTTCATCTCCAGAGGTCACTGGCTGGTGCACTCTTGGTTCTCTCATCCTCCTGTCATGGTTCTGCGGCTCTCTCCTCATTCTGAAAAGGAACTCTCCCTGAAACGTCTCCTCTTTTATAGAATTCCAGTAAACTAATCAAGACCCATATAGAATAGATGGGGACACATCTGCATCTAATCAAGTTTAATACCTACAATTGAGTCACATCTCCGTGAACATAACCTACTCAAGTTTCCAGCCTATGGTAGGGAATAGGGATTAGAAGAAACCTTTGCCCCCACAAGATTGATTAGGATTAAAACCTGGCTTTTCTAGGGTACGTAAAGCCTTTCAAACCAGCACAGTTTACATTAGAGTTCACTGTTCATGTTGATAGTCCTATGGTTTAAATTTTTAAAATTCTCGTAACATGTATATATAACCTAAAATTTCTCCCTTTTAACTATATTCAAATATATAACTTAATGAAGGCTAATTATATTCACAATGTTGTGTTATCACCACCATCTCTTACCAGAACTTTTCCATTACCCGAAACAGAACTCTGTTATCAATTTAGCATCATGTCCCCATTCCCTACCCCCACCCCAGGAATTTTTGTTATAGTTTTTGACTCCATGAGTTCCTTATTTTAATAATTTCATATCAGTGAAATTACACAGAGTGTCCTTTTGTGTTTGACTTATTTCACTCAACAAAATGTCTTTTTTCTTTTTTAATGAGCAAAAATGAATATTTGTTTAGAATTAGAGTTGAGAAAAAAATTGCATTTATCAAAAAGTCACAAAATCCAGAATCAACCTGATATCTTGAAGGTTCATGCATGTTGTTGCATGTATCAGAGCTTCATTCCTTTTTATGTCTAAGTAGTACTCCGTTCTATGTCTGTACCGCATTTTGTTTATCCGTTCATTTTTGATAAGCACTTGGGTTGCTTCTATCTATTGTCAATTGTGAACAGTACTGCTGTGAATATTGTTATGCAAATATCTGTTCAAGTCCCTCCTTTCAGAGGGATTGCTGGGTCATATGGCAATTCTATACTTAACTTTTTGAGGAACCACCAAACTGTTTTCCAGCTATATGAAAAAATGGTTTTTCATTATTTTTTTTTTCCTTTTTTTTTCAATGGGCAGGTGCCCGGAATCAAACCCAGGTCTCCGGCATGGCAGGCGAGAACTCTGCCTGCTGAGCCACCGTGGCCCACCTGAAAAATGATTTTTATATCTGTGCTATCAATGTATGAGGACTCCTATTTCTCTGCATCATCTCCAACATGTGTTATTTTCCATTTTTTTAATAGTAGCCCTTCTAGTGGGTGTGAAATTGTACCTCATTGAGGTTTTGGGCATCCTGATAATGACTAATGATGTTGAGCATCTTTCCTTGTGCTTATTGGCCATTTGTATTATTTCTGTGGAGAACTGTCTATTCAAGTTTTTTGCCCATTTTAAAATTGGGCTGTCTTTTTGTTGAGTTTTAGGATTTCTTTATATATTCTGGATATTAAACCCTTATCAGATATGTGGTTTCTAAGCATTTTCTCCCATTCTGTAGGCTGTCTTTTTACTTTCATGATAAACTTAAAAAAAAAAAAAACCGCTCAAAAGTTTTTAATTTCAATGACAGCCACTTGTCTGTTTTTTCTTTTGTTGCTCATGCTTTTGGTGTAAAGTCTAAGAAACCATTGCCTAACTGGATGATTCCCTGTTTTCTTCTAGGAGTATTATGATTTTCAGTTCTTGTACTTAGGTCTTTGATCCATTTTGAGTTAAGTTTTGTATATGGCATGAGATGGGAAGGTCTTCATCCTTTCACATATGACTGTTCATTTCTTCCATCATGAGTTTTTTGGAGAGGCTGTTGTTTCCCCATTGAGTGGACTTGATCCTCTTGTTAAAAATCAGTTGATTTATTTCTGAACTCTCAGTTCTCTTCTTTCCTTGGTCTGCATCTGTCCTGTGTCAGTGCTGTACTATTTTTTTTTTTTTTTTTTGGCATGGGCAGGCACTGGGAATCAAACCTAGGTCTCCGGCATGGCAGACGAGAGCTCTGCCTGCTGAGCCACTGTGGCCCGCCCAGTGCCATGCTAATTTGATTACTGTAGCTTGGTAGTAAGTTTTCAAATCAGGAAGTGTGAATCCTCTTCTTTTCTTTTCAAGATGGTTTTGGCTGTTTGGAGCCCCTTACCCTTCCGTATAAATTTGGTGATTGGCTTTTCATTTCTGTAAGATGGCTGTTGGGATTTTGATTGGGATTGTGTTGAATCTGCAAATCGTTTTGGTAAAGTTGTCATCTTAGTTATATTTAAGGTTTATTGAGGTAAATTTACGTACCAAAAATTCACTCATGGTGTCAATTTAATAATAAAGTGACCACAGTACAATGTAATGATTGCTAGTGAATTTATAGATTTGTGCTGCTATTAAACATGGAATATCTGAAGGGCACAACTTTTGTTTGAATGGATAAGATTTGGTTGAATTGAATTTTTATGTAATAGTTGTAACACCCAACAGTATAATTTTAAAAAGATAAACCTCTAGTTCTCTGGTTCTGTCCCAGCCTCTCCTACCTCATCTTCAGTCGCATCCTCCTCCTTCCTAATCGAGAATACCCAGGACAAAGGACCAGAAGGGACGACTCTGCTGTGGGCAGGGTGGGTCTCTCAGAGGAGTTCATAGAGACTCATGGTGCTAGAAGCTTTAGCTGGACCGAGAGAGAAGTTGTAGTTGGCAGCATGCAGTCGTTAACTTGAACCAGGTCCCGACCTCAGCGCTTCAGCCTGTATTGGCTTCTTCCTCCACTTGGCCCTCATGGCGCAGAGGTCAAGAGCTGGTCATTTTTTTATGTTTGCTGTTTGGGATACTGTCTGTTCCCCAAGATCTTCATTTCAGTTTTTACCCAAATGGCCCGTCCCTAGAAATGAACAAATAATTGATTTGCATGGCTTTATAATGTTTCATTGAATTTATGAGCTTTGCTTAGACCCTGCCCTTTTGCTAATTATGTCAGCTGTACTTGGTGATACTGGAACAGCTTTTTAAAAATGTGTTCAAGGTTTGACAGTTAAAATGTACAGTGATATACAGAAGTAATTTGCAGATACTTTTGTGCCCTCATTTATATTTAATATCATTTTGTTGTTTTTATGTCAGATTGAAATAATTGGCCAAAACTAAGGTGAGTATTGTCTGAGTGAGGACAGTTTTTTAAAAACAGCTTTATGGAGGTTTAATTTACAGATGTAAAAATTCACCCATTGAGGCAATCTAATGACACAGTGATAATGTCGCAATATAATGATTTCTCTGTAAGTTTACGAAACTGTGTTGCCATCAAAGAGGCTGTATCATTTGAACTCTGACCAGCAATGTATAAGGGTTGCAGTTTCTCCACTTCCTTTCTTATACTTAGTATTGTCTATCCTTTGGACTGTAGCCATTCTAGTGTGTGTGTCGTGGTATCCCAATGCAGTTTTTAAGCAGGGACACTTTTGAGAGTGACAGAGGGTGATATTAATAATGACAGTGGAACCATAGGCGTAAGCTGGGACTGTCTTGGGCAAACCAAGACAAATGCGCAGCTTTGGCTCTTCCAGCTCCTCTGCTTCCTTTTCTCCTTTCCTGGTGGTATGTTTGATTCCTTTGAATATCCTTTAACTTTTATTCCACATGTATCTGTGCACAGTGTGTATTGTTATTTTGCATTTTTAAAGTTTTCCATAAGTGGTCTCATACTGAATGCTTCTTTAGCAACTTCTTTCTACTCAACATTATGCTGGTAATATTTTTGATGTTGATATATGCAGATCTAGTTTATTCATTTTAATACCCAAATACTATTCTGTTCTGAATAAATCATAGTTTATTTATCTACTCCTCTAAAGAGAGACTTTTAGCTTCCCTTTTGGAAGCTATTCTTAACAGTGCTTTCTTTGGATTCCTTTCGTACATTTAATCCCAGGTATGAGATTATAGCTTTAAGGTTCAGAAACAGTTTTTTAGCTCTCCAAACATGCTGTCAAACTGTTTTCTGTGAGTGGTGTTCCAGTTTACACCAGTCCCATCTGTCTAAACACTAGCTCAAGTGCAAGCATTTTAATTGCAATCATACTGACGTTGGACAGTTTCACGTAAAAATATTCCCTCTCTTAATTTTATAAGTACAAGATAAAACATACGCAGTTTAAAGATAAATTATCAGAAAATTTAGAAATCTAAAGTATTGTTTTCAATTTGTTTTTCATAGTAAAAGAGAAATTCAAATTAACACCAACACTCCCCATTGTTTGAGTATTCTCCAGGAAGTTTCAGTCTGGGCTAGATTCTGCACATTAATTTTCCCTTTTAAAGTAAAATGATTTTCTCCACAGTTGTAGTAGAATATCTTAATATTAGAATATTAGTGAAGCACCATCTGTGTTTTTAGGTTTCTGCGTGAAGGCAGTTGGAGTCCCCACTCAGGAGACCCCCTGCCTTTGGTCTCGATGTTTTAGGCCTTCCTCAGCGTGCTCTCCCTTCTTGGCTTTGCCCTGCCCCAGGCCTTCCTCAGCGCGCTCTCCTTTCTTGGCTTTGCCCTGCCCCCTCCTACCCTCTGTTGTTGTGCAGCAGACTGGCACGTCTGGTGAACCGTGCACACGATTGCATGTTCGCTTTGTGTTGGAGATCCTGTTCCTACATGCGCGGCAGAGCAGGTGGGGGTTGGCCGTCTCCACCTGGTGCTCCTATCCAGGTATGTGTCCTTTGGCCTGCTGTGTCTTTGTGATTAAGTGATAGCTCGATTCCTGACACCCAGGCAGCATGGAATTGAGGCAGTGTAGGTGCTATCCTGTTTTCTAAGAAAGAATTGCTTGTGGTGGTAACGAAGGCCAAAACCTTCTTGAGAACTCTGTAGGGTTGCTTTCTGTTTCTGTCTCAGACACACCGTTTCTCAGGCCTTTTCTTTCCAGTTTCTTGCTGGCTGCTCTGTTTTGTTCTTCCCTCTCTCCTGGAGACCCTCTTTGCTTCTCAAGGCACATGAACTGTGCCTCATGGGAGTTCCAGAAAAGAAAGACTTCTCTTCTTGAGGGGTGGTCGTGAGCCCAGGCAGGGAGGAGGAGTGAGGGGGCTAGTTGGAGGTTCCGGCCTCTAGTCCTGCCACCGCTGAGCCTTGAGACGAGGCCCCTGTCCCTGAACAGGAAGTCTCAGAAGGTAGGCAGAGGACAGATGCGTGGGTGGGACAGAGCTGGCAGTGAGATTGCCTTTCCCTTGTTCAATTCTGTTCCCTCCTCCCTTGCGAGATCCCATCCAGGACTATGCATTGCATTTAATTGTCATTGTTTCCTTAGTTATTCCTTCTTTGTTTTAAATTGTGGGGACATATATACAACATAAACTTTCCCATCTCAGCTACTCCCAAGCATATAATTCAGTGGGACTAATCAGATTCACAGTACTACAGTACCCTCACCACCTTTCATTACTAAAATTGTTCTTTCTCTCCGAACAGTTGCTCTATACCCATTTTGTATTAATTCCACATCCCCTACTCCCTGTCCCTAGCAACGTGTACTCTAATTTGTGTCTCTGTAAACTTGCGTATTCTCCAATATTATCTTTGTAGTTACGATGAGACTTAAATTTAACACCCTGAATCTGTAACAATCTCATTTGATTTGGTACCAACCTGACTTCAGTAGTATATAAAATTATGTTTCACTCATCCTTCCACCTTTGTGTAAGTTCTTGTCACAAATTATGTGTTTGTACATCGAGTCTCAAACCAGTGATTTATCATTACATTTCATGCATTCACGTGTGAGATCTTGGAGGAAGTCAAAAGTGGAGTTACAAATAAAAAAATAACAGTAGTATTGGTGTTTATATTTACCCATGTTGTTACCCTCAACAGAAACATCTTTATTCCTTCATGCAGCTTCAATGTATTGTCTGTCTTTCCTTTCAACCTGCAGAGCTCTTTTTAGCATCTCTCGTAGGGCTGCTGTAGTTATAATGAACTTCCTCAGCTTTTGTTGATCTAGGAATGTCTTAATCTCTTCCTAATTTTTTTTTTTTGAACTTTTTATTTTGGAACTCTTTTAAAATTACAGGACAGTTACAAAAATAATACATACCCATACAGAGAATTCTACCTACCCCCCACCTCCTTACCCAGATCCACCAATTTTAACATTTTGCCACATTTGCTTTACCATACTATCTATCTATACTGTCTGTCTGTCTCATTTTTGAAAGACAGTTTTGCAATTAGTTGTCAATTTTTTGCTTTCAGCACTTTAAATGTATCATCCCACTGCCTTCTTTCCTCCATGGTTTTCAATGAGAAGTTTGAACTTCATCTTATCAAGCTTCCTTGTGTGTAACACATTACTTCTGTCTTGCAGATTTCAGAATTATCCTTTTATCTTTGGCATTCACCAGTTTGATTATAATATGCTGTGGCATGGCTCTATTTGGGTTTATACTGTTCGGAGTTCTTTGAGCATCTTGAAATATCTTTTGTTAAATTTGGGATGTTTTCATACATTATTTCTTTGAATAGTTTCTCTTCCCCTTTCTCATTTTCTTCTCCTTCTGGGATTCCTACAATGGTTATGTGGTTACACTTGACAGTGTCCCACAGATTCTTGGGCTCTCTTCATTTCATTCTTTCTTCTTTCTCCTCAGAGTGAATGATATCAATTGTCTTATCTTCAGGTTCACTGATTCTTTCTTCTGCCAGCTCTATTCTGCTGCTGAACCCCTCTAGGGAATTTTTAATTTCTGTTACTGTGGTCTTTGGTTCTGTTTGGTTCCTTTTCATAATTTCCAACTCACTATTGATACATTCTTTGCATCGTCTGTCTTTTCCCTGATTTTCTTTAGTTCTTTGTTCATGTTTTCCTTTAGCCCTTTGAGCATATTTAAAACTATTTTAAAAAACTCGCATGTGCTGGTTTGAAAGGAAGTATACCCCCTAGAAAAGCCCTGTTTTAATCAAAATATCATTTCGTAAAGGTAGAATAATCCCTGTTCAATACTATATGTTTGAAACTGTGATTGGATCATCTCCCTGGATGATGTGATTTAGTCAAGAGTGGTTGTTAAACTGGATTAGGTGACGGCATGTCTCCACCCATTTGGATGGGTCTTGATTGGTTTATTGGAGTCCTGTAAAAGGGGAAACGTTTTGGAGAAAGAGATTCAGAGAGAGCAGAGAATGCTGCAGCACCATGAAGCAGAGAGTCCACCAGCCAGTGACCTTTGAAGATGAAGAAGGGAAATGCCTCCCGGGGAGGTTCATGAAACCGGAAGCCAGGAGAGAAAGCTAGCAGATGACACTGTGTTTGCCATGTGCCTTCTCACTTGAGAGAGAAACCCTGAACTTCATCGGCCTTCTTGACGCAAGGTATCTTTCCCTGGATGCCTTTGATTGGACATTTCTATAGACTTGTTTTAATTGGGACATTTTCTCGGCCTTAGAACTGTAAACTAGCAACTCATTAAATTCCCCCTTTTAATAGCCATTCCATTTCTAGTATACTGCATTCCAGCAGCTAACAAACTAGAACATCTAGTATGTCCTAGGTCTCATTTTCCTCACTGATGGTTTCTAATACTTTAGTCTTCTCCTTTGCCTGGGCCATCGTTTATTGTATCTTTGTATTTTTGTGATCGTTTGTTGATACCTGGACATTTTGATGTTTTAATGTGTTATCACTGAATTTAGACTCTGTTCCTTAAACTTGTATCCAGCTCCTTGAATGCAAGGAGCTAACAAAAAAAAAAGAAGAAAAGAAAAAAAACACCTTTCCAAGTCTTTGCAGATTGATCTGGCTCCCCATCAGGGCTTATCCTTAATGTCATTTAGAGAATAGCCCCAGGCCAAAGTGTAGGGACCTCCCTGATCATTTCTTTACATATGTCTTATCTTGGGCGTGTGTGCTTGGCTTTAGGAATTCCTCCTTATACATGGTTTCAAATGTCCCCTCTTCCCTAGGAAAGTTTCCTCACATTCCTGGACACTGCAGTGCATGTCCTACAGCCAGAAATCCTCTTTCCCCAGGCAGCGTGATTTGACAGCTCTCCCACAGCTGTCTCTAGGAATGTTCTCTGTGTTGCCTTCTACATGCAGGGCAAGCTCTAGGATGATAGGTCCCTCAGGCCTATACATATTCCCATATGTGCCTGAGGGTTCCTCTGTTCTGGGAGAGCAGACCAGTTCTGCACACAACCAGTGAGAGCTAGGGAGGGCCAGCCAGGGCTCCAGGAGATCCCACCACTTGTAAGTAACCCTTTTCTCGATGCGGTACTTGCCTTCTTACTGCAGTCCTTCAACTGTTTTCTGGAGCTTTGAGAAAGATGTTTCTGCAAGTTCTTACTGGTTGTTCAAAGCCTCTGTGGGGAGACAGAGCCTCCAACCATATTGATTGGAGTAGGGACCTCAGTATTTTAAATGTCAAACCCATGCTTTATTTATCTGTTTTTTTTTTTTTAAAGGAAATTTAAAATTATGGCAGGGGGCTACCTGTCAACTTTCAAACATTGGTGTGCAAGAAACCCTTGGAGGACTTGAAGTAAAAAGTCAGTTTCTGGACCCCATCCATACAGATTCTGGTTCAGAGATCTAGGCTGGAGCCTCAGAAGTTATCTGTTGTCCTATCTTAGGGAAACCCAGGGTTTGCAGCATGCCAGCGCCTGCCTGGTGGCACTTTGCACACTGTTCTCCAGACCTTGGAAGGGCCTTGGTCCTGTTAAAATGCCTACAGCTTAGTGAATGGAGTAGAAAGGTTTTCTTGCAGCTTCTTTCCCTAGCGGTTTCCTTGGAAGGGGCCATACATGGTGGGAGTGACTCACATTTAAATTAGGGTTGGAATAAAGTAGACCACAGGTGGGGTCAAAGGCTCCTTGTGCAATCTTCTGGACATTGGCTTTTTTGTTTGTAACATGTATTCCTAATCCTTTGTCCTGCATGCTGATTTGTGAGAGTAAATGAACTGCAGTAATAGATGCAAGCGCTTTGTACCATCCAGCAAATATCATTGAGCATTTACTGCATGCCATGCAGTGTTATGATGTTGCTACTTCCTGAGGCCCCTTGAGTGGTGGGATGTCCTGTGGGCTGCACACCAGCCTCAGATCAGTTGCTGATTTCCTGTGTGACATTTGGTAAGTTCCTCAGCCTCTCTAAGTACATTGTCCTCTTCCATTAAATGCGGACAGTTGCTAATTTTTAGCTCTAATGGTTCCTTTGTAATTTGTCAAATCAGAACTTTTGTGGTGTAGAAAGTAATTACTGAGTTCCCTGAAGATGTGTAGAGTAAGGCTACAAACTGTAGGATCCCATGATAGGGAAGAATTTTCTAGAAGGATATCTCTTACACACCTGTTATGAAGTATTGTATGTCTCTAATGCCATGATGGCCTGGGTATGAGTCTTTGAATCTGTATTCTTCAGTCTTAATCATTTCAGCAAAAAGGCATTATGTACAGAGAGGTTTGCAGGTGGCTGAGTAGGTGGGGAATCCTGTCTTACTGCTGCAGTCACTGCCGAGGGTTGTAGATTCTTCATGAGTAAGGAAGTGTGCCATGGGTGGGGGAACTTCCTCCAGTTGGGACTTTCTCAAGCACAGACCTGGGAGCTCGCTACTCAGTAAGTAGAAACATAGTGAGTAAAGGAATGGGGCAAAGAAGCGCTTTGTAATGTGATGAGTTAAGGTTCCTTTTCTTGTTCTTTGATTGTCACCTGTGATGCAGTCAGCAATGTTTTCCTGAGTCCCAAAGTGAGACACCAGGATGGAAATCCCAATATGTCGGCTGGAAGCAGGTATGTTTACTAGACTCTCACATGTTCGCAGATCCCTAAATTAGCATCCTACGCTTAAACATCGGGGAAGCCCATGTAACTGTATAGCTCTCTGGTACCTTGGAAGGAGCCAGCTCATTGGGGCCTGCAGGCCACTGGGTGCAGTCAGGTGCTGGGGGCAGTAGCCACTCCCAGACACAGCCCGTCCAGCCACAGCACCCTTGGTGTGTGCATCTGGGCTCTGCTCAGAACATTTAGAGTGGGAAGAGAGCTCTTTCGCAACCTCACATCTTCATCCTACAGATGAAGAAAAAATGTCCCAGAGAGGTGACCCCGTGATTTGCCCAGGCAGCCAGGCGAGATTGGGGGCAGCGCTCCGGCCAAGATCCCATTCTCCAAATTCTTCAACAGTCCACTTGGCACACCTTCCAGAACCATCTTCCAGCAGGTGGCAGTCGTGGTCCTGGCTTGCCTCACATTCTCTGTCCCAAGCTTTCCTCTTTCCCTCTTTCCTCTGTGTCCTGCTCCACTTTCTTCCTCCTACTAAGCTTCTCTTCTTTGCCCAGCACTGTTTCTCTCTTACCTCCCTTTATCCTCCCCTCTGCCCCTGTCGTTTTTCCTGGGATCTTCTGAAGACTAGGTGAGTATTTAGGGAAGGTTTTTCCTGGACTGCTCTTTTGCTCACTGCCTCCTTTGCAGCCATGCAGCTCTGTTCTCCTGGGCACAGAGCCCTCCAGCTCTGATCTGCAGGCCAAAGGCTCAGAAACCTTGATGGCATTACCTCTGTCTGGATGGTCTGTCCACCTCTCAGAGCATCTAACTGCTTTGTTTAGGAGGCCAGCTCTGTGGTTGTAGATACATTGACTTCTCCCAACAGTCCAGATATCTGTGTTTTCACATGAGATTCCTAGATTTTTAAATGTCAGACGCTAATTGGAGCTGTACCCCTCTGCTGAAAAATGTAAGCATTGTCCCAGGTGCCTGGCAGGTTTTACAGAGCTGGCATTTCACCTGTGGTCTGAGGGGCCCAGTTTGTCTCAGCGCAAATCCCTAAGGAGGGACCTTTTGACCCCTAGCCCCTCCCTGGGGGTGAGGTTCTAGCCCAAGTCACATGTGCAGTGGACATAGCTGCTCATACAGCTGCAGACATTCTTGATGCTGAGCAGTCTCCAGAATCCTTTTCCTCCTCCCAGCCAATTCTAAATGAAGCTTTCATCCTAAGGAGGAGGGTCTGCATCCTCGGGGGAAGATATGCTTGGCGCCACACCAAGAGGACTGTTCAAGAGTTTGGAGAATGGGATCTTGGCCAGAGCGCTGCCCCCAATCTTGCCTGGCTGCCTGGGTAAATCATGTTGTCACCTCTCTGGGACTTTTTTTCTTCATCTGTAGAATGAAGGTGTGAGGTTGCAAAAGAGCTCTCTTTCCACCCTAAATGTTCTGACCAGAGCCCAGGTGCACGCACCAGGGGTGCCGTGCACTGCCAGCACCTGACTGTGCCCTGGTGGCCTGCAAGCCCCAATGTGCTGGCTCCTTCCGAGGTGCCAGGGTGCGTTAGAAAAAACCTGGGAAGTGTTATAGCTGTGACAGAGTGAAGAGACCTGTTATATTCAGTTGAGAGACCTTGGATCAGCGTTTGCTGTGTGAGGTGTGATACTTCCTTGGTGGGACTTTCCTCTACGCTGGACAAAGAGCTAAGGTGATACTGGGAGGGACTTGAAAAACATGGACACTAGATGGCACCACCTTCCCCATTCTGGAGGCTGGGTGCTGGTCCGTCCTCAGTGGGCAGGGGTTTGGCAGACTCGACCTAACACCTGTTGCCGCTTCTTCCTTCCTTTTGTTCCGGTCATCCAGCACTTACTGTTGCTCGGCTTGGTGGTGCTAAGGGCTGCGTTGGATGTAAAGATGTATAATTTAGAGCCTCTTCTCCTGGAGGGAACCACATTTAGTGGGGAAGAGACATATAGAAAGCAGTTTTAACACTGTAATGAAGCAATTTACATGCCAATTGTGGTGGTCAGAGGAGAGGGGCCCAGGTGGACTTGGAAATTATAGGTGACATTTGATGGTATTTTGGGATGAAGTTTACTGGGCATTGGAGAGGATTCTAGGTAGCTAAAACAGCGGGTATAAAACCCCAGATTTGTGGGAAAAAGAAAAAAGGGTTTTGAGAATGGTAAGGAGTTGGTGTGGCTTCATGAAGACATACTGGAGAAAATAGCAGAGGCTGAACTTGATAAGAAAGGTATTTGGGTATTGATGTGGCTGCTCTAACAGAGACTAAAATAATAACCGCTTAAATAAGGTAGAAGTTTCTTTCTTTCTCTCTTAAGAACCCAAGTGGAAGATGGCCCAGGAGAGCTGTGCTCCACCAGGTTGGCCCAGGCTCCCAGGGTTGCTCTGGCTATTTTCAGCTGTTGCTTTCACATCTTTTTTTTTTTTTTTTAAAGGAAAGACAGAGAGAAGGAAGGAAGGATAGAAGGAAGGAAGAGAGGAAGAAAGGGAAACATCTTTTAAACATTTTCTTGTTTTTTATTGTATTTTGTTTCTCCGTTTTCGTTACATGGGCTGGGGCCGGGAATCGAACCGAGGTCCTCCGGCATAGCAGGCAAGCACTTTGCCCGCTGAGCCACCGCGGCCCACCCTGCTTTCACATCTTTGATGGAAGGATGGCTCCATCCTGTGGTTTGACCAGGTGGAAAGGGCATGACTTGAAAGTCCTGGTTATATCCAATTAACTAGGCACACAAATACACTTACTGCAAGGAAAGTTGGGAAAAGATCGTTTTTAGCTGGGTGGCCATGTACCCAGTCACACCTTGGGGTCAGTGATACCAAAAGGAAGATGCAGAGTTTGGATATCAGGAAACAGTAAGCATCCTCTGCCCTAGGAAGGCGCCGGCCAAATTATGAAGTGCTTTATAGGGAGCTGGGAGATTTTTAAAGCAGGGCAATACTGTGACTTAAAAAGTAGTGCCAGCAGCAGTGTGACCACAGGAGACCCGAAGGCCATGAAGCTGTATAGTGACTTGGGAAGGAGGAGATGCTTGGGGGCAGAGCTCCCAAGTGCTGGAGTGGCCCTGGCTTTCCGCTGGCTCTACAGGCTGGCGGTAAGTGTGCTTCTGGCCTGTTGTTCCTGCAGATCTGGTGGAAAACGTGGACCTTTTGGGGTCTAAATGTGGTCAGGAGGTTGTTGTCCTTCATTTGTAATGATGTGAATTGGGACTGTGGGGAGATGATGACCCTACCTGAAAGTGTCAGGAATTCCTTTCCTCCAGGTAGGGCCAGCAGGGTCCACTTGCACAGTGAGCTTGAATGAGCACCTAGAGTCAGGAGGGCTGGGCCTGGCCTGCTCAGGTTACTGGCTTCATGGTTCTGCAGACGAGTGACTTTTTAGCCCTGTCTCTTGGGCTTCAAATGGGAAAGGTCATTCTGACACCTCCCTATTTATAAAGTCTTCTACCTGTTTAGAGCTAGAACTTCCTGATGATAATATTCTGGAATTTCCTACCATTTCAGGAGCACCCACCTGGGAGATGGGCAGCAGGGGCAGCAGGAAAAGCACGCCTTTCAAATCAGGCAACTGGGGCTTCTCATACCGGATATGCCACGTTTTTAGCTGTGTGTGAATCTGGCCGACAATGTATTTCACAGGCCTCATCTATGAAGCAGAGCAAATAATATCTCTGTCGCTGTTTGCTGAGAGGGTTAGAGAATTCTTCGTGAGCACCTAGCATGGTGTTTGGTATCCAGGGGGCAGTTGGTGAAGGCATTCTTGGGGGAGTTCTTGCAGGCCCTCATATTACATCTACCTGACCTCAGGCCTGGGATATGTCTTCTCCAAGAGGCGAACCTTGTGTTTGTCCCTACCTGAGGTCTCTGTAACCGAAGTCAAGCACAGCTCCCTGAGCCACTTCTATAATCCCCTCCTAGGTGCTTTCTAAGCACCTGGAAAGTTGCTCATATTTATATGGCTTGTCGTATTACAAAAAAGTCAAATATACGGAGTTTTTTTAAGAAAGCATTTGGCATAGCCTCAACCTTTTGCTGCTTTATCTCACTGGACATCACATGGTTTAAGGAAAACAATATCTCCTGGACACCAGGAACCCACACTGTAAATAGGTTGACCTTCAGCGTGGAAACATGGAAGGACAAGTCAAGTCTCAGCATTTGAGCAGCTGCCAACATGCTCACAAGGGACACATTATTCTTAGAAGGGATTTTATTTTTTCTTCTGGTAGTCCTTTGCCTTCTCTGCCACTAAATAGAGGTGCCACCAGAAGGCTCCAGCCTGCTGTGTGGGTGCATCATATGGGAATGTGTTACCACCCTGCCTGGTCCCCGAGGGACAGGCTGGCACTGCCTTTTGTGGAGCTGCTGTGGGAATGATGGTTCGAACAGATCACTGCTTAGCCAAGAAATGCTGACTGTTGGGCGTCTCTCTTCTTGGCCTCACATCCCCTCAGCCAGAAGGTGGCTGATGTTATTTTTTATATCAGTTGTAGGATTATAGAAACATATGTCAAGTACTGAGTTCCCATACCTACCCCACCCACCCCAAGTTTTCCCTATTTTTAACCTTTTGCATGAGTATGGTACATGTGATACAATTGAGGAACCAATGTCATAATAATTATATTATTAGCTAAAGTCCATAGTTTGCATTAGGGTTCACTCTTTGTATTGTATAGTTCTGTGGTTTATTATAAAATTTTGCATTTGAACCACTTTGAAGTATACAGCCCTGTGCTATTAATTACATTCCTGTCACCACCATCCTTTAAGTAGGTGGTCATTTTATAGCTGAGGATGAGCACTGTGGGAATGCATTCTTCATTTGACAATACAGAGCAGCTAAAATGCCAGGTTTCTCACATTGGGCAGAGAAGCCTCAGCATTCAGATGTAGTTTTCCCCCAAGGCAGGATTGAAATGCTTCCCTAAAACTCCAAGTAAAAGCCCCAATGTCTTCACTTTAAAAAACCATGCTGACTATATGAAAGGAAATGTTCTGTAATGAAGTTTTGCATCTTAAATTAAGTGAGAAGGGGTGGGGTGAGGAAAGGGAACCCACAGGTGCTTGCAGTCTGCTCCTGCGCAAAGGACAAGGATTTGTCACTGAATGCCCTTTTTTTCTGTAACTCCATATTTTTTTCACCTACTGTGTGGCCTTCTTAATAGATGTGAAAGAGATTTTGCATTCTGAGGTCACTGTTCTGCTGCCCTCTTCCTCTTCCTTGGCTCAGGAAGGGAGGAGTGGAGGGACTGGTCCTCTTGGCTGGTCCTGCTTTGATTCTCTGAGGAATTTCCCAGGGGCTGCCCCAGGTCCTTCCTGCTGCCTCTGACAGCGCCTTCCGGCTTGGGGAGCCCTGTCATCTCCTCCCACTGTTGGCACCAGTCATTTTCTTGTGTGTGTTTACAGCTGAGCTTTTCTCCTTGAATTTGATCCTACTTTCCACATTTTAGGAATTCTTTAAATTTTGATCCATCTTTGGTACTTCCTGCTAATTTTGCTGTGCATATGTGTTGTATTTATCTTGAGGGTTTGTTACTCCCCCTACCCTCCACCCCCAGTCCTTTTTAACTCTTTGGAGGGGAATGGGGGCCAATCCCCAGATCAGGCCCCACCTTTGCCTCCTCCTTTCTACTTCAGAAGCTTGTTGCAGCAACCTGTTAGGAATAGACTCAAGGGTATTCTTATCTTGTGACTGGTTTTCTCAGTTGATGGCTCAGCCCTGGAGCCAAATAACAGGTTGACTCTCCTCTCTTATCCTATCCAGTTGTATGTGCTCCACAGACACACCTTGGTTTTTTTGTTTGTTTGTTTTTGGACTGATAAGACCTGAGAGCTGCTACCATCATAGGTCCCGAATGCCTTCTGTGAAATGGAGTGATGTAGCAGATGGTGTCAGAATTAGCTGATAACTGATTAAAAATTATCTATCAGTATTTATTGAATCTGTTCTCTGTAGTTCTCCTTTGATGATAAATACTGGGGATATAGAAATTGTGGAAGACTCATCTTTGTCCTGTATTGTGTGTTTACAATTTAATTAAAAGGACTGCATTAATGTCTTTGTCTGAATCAGTTCACCTTCATAGACATGACTGTGCACCCCTGGCCAGCTAGCTGTGAGGGGTGAAGGCAGGAGATCAAGGACAACCGTGTGCGGAAGTTTATCATCTCACAGGGAGATGAGTTGGATACTCAGGAGACAGGATGTAATAAGTCCAGCATTAGAAGTTCTGATAAAATGCTATGTGAATACAGTAGAGGGAAGCGAGTTCATTCGGCTTGGAGTGCTCAAAGCAACAGCATGTCATGGAAGAGGTGGTATTCGAGCTGTGACTTGAAGGGTGGGCCCCTGTTGGTCTAATGCTTGGAAGCCCCATGAAAATATAAGTGTTTCAAGAACAGGTGCATGATTGCTGTGTTCCTCATTATGTTTCCTGGGCCTCTGGTACTTGGGATATATTTGGATGGACGGATGGATGGACGATGGGTAGATGGATGGATGGATGGATGGAGAGATGAATGAGTGAATTAAATGAAAGCAAAATTCTAGGTGAGAGGGATAGCTTGAAAGGTAAAAGAATGGCAGGAGGGAGTTACGCAGATTGGTAGAATTATTCTCAGACCTACTGGTTTGGCTCAAGTGTAAAGTGCTTGAGAGAGAATGGCTGGAGATGGGATTGGGAAGACTGACATATTCCCAGGGAACTTTGGCTTGACTTTGCAGATAGAGGACCACTAAAGAGAAGGAATTCTCGCCCAGGGCTTGGTGGTAAGCATGAATAATTCTGAGTTCTGATAGTAGGATTGAAATAGGGGAAAAAGACCTCTGACATGGTCTTGTCTGGTCTCTCCATGTTGTAGATAAGTGGCTGGAGATGTCTACTTTAGCCATAGATTAGTGAACTGGCAGCAGCAAGGCCTTACCCAGTTATGGTCTCTCACTTCTTGTCCTTTTCTCTCCAGACGTGTGCAATAGCACCGACCTTCCAGAGGTGGAGATCATTAGCCTGCTGGAGGAGCAGCTGCCTCATTATAAGTTAAGAGCTGACACCATCTACGGTTATGACCACGACGACTGGCTCCATACACCTCTCATTTCTCCAGATGCCAACATAGACCTCACAACGGAGCAAATTGAAGAAACGCTGAAGTACTTCCGTAAGTAGTTACCCTTCGTGTGGGTATGGCACCCTGGCCATGGCAGCAAAGAAGATCTTATATTGGTTACCACATTTTGTGACCTTAGGGTTTAGCCACATAAAGGGCCTAAATTGTAAGTGCTCTGAACAGAAATTTCAGAGTAGTAGGGACCAAGTATAATTTCATTTGAATCAACTTTCTTCTGACTGTTGAAGGAGAACTTTAAATGCTCCCATTTCCCCTTCTTACCAGCACCATGTGAGAGCTTAGAGACTCTTTATCTGAGAAGAAGGTAGTCTGCCTTTCAAACCAGAGGTATTGGTGACATCCAGGCGGCACGGAGTTCATATGATATAACAGAGTATGACTACGAGGCTGATGGCGCGTGTGTGGAAGTCCACTAGATGGTTATTTGGAGATTGCAAAATGTCGCTGTAGCCGCAGTTCCAGTTGTGCTGTATGACTAGTGCCTGGGAGGGTGAGCAGTATGCTAGGTTTTTCTTTCCATTGAGGCCATGATGACAGGGCCCGAAATGTGACATCACAGACTTGAAAAAAAGTGTAATTTTAAAAACTGATACTAATGATGATTCTGAAATTCATTCAAGGGGTGCTTTTGGAGAAGCACTTTCACTCTTCAAAAATGCAGGGCGCTTTGAGATTAGTAGGACAGAGCCAGGTGCTCATTCCTGCTGGCACTGCTGACTTAAAATTCAGGTTAACTTGAGCCTGGTCTAAACCAACAATTTAAGGAGCTTTCATTCACTTTCAGAGTGACACATCTGCATGTTATGTGTCCTGTCAACTTTAACAGAACATACAGTGATCCTGCTTCTACTTAGAGACAGCTGGGCTCACAACTAGCTTATAAAGCACATCTTTAAAGTAGTTGTTTTCACTGATACAGACTAATCTTTCCCATTTTCTTGAATTTGTGAAATCATTTACAATAAACACATCAGAACTACAAGTTTCTCCTTCAGGAAACTTGTGGGGCCATTTTCACATGTTCTCTATTTACTTTTGATAAGAAAGGTATTTTGTTTAAAGTGACTGGTGTTTTATGCCTGATGCAAATCATCAGTCTGTTTGTGGGCATTGCAGATAACCAGTTGCAATAGGAGTAAAAACAGAATAATACACATCAGGGCAGATATGAAGCATGTTAGACTCATACCGACGTTAAAGTTTATGTGTTGGAACTCCTTGGTGTGTCTTGCAATGTATGGAGAGCTCTTTGCAAGTCACTGTTGCTTACTCATGGTATCTGCACCACCAAGGAGATGTGTCTGGAAAACTGTATCCAGAGTAATCTTCTTGGCAGGTTCCATGTTTGCTGTGTTCAGACAGGTTTACAGTAGAATTAACAAGAAATTATTATTCTGTATGCTCCTGTGTGTTAACTTATTCCTCCTTAAGGGACCCTCCTGGGATTCTGGAGGGCCCCTCATGGCCAAGGGGGCTCCTGGATCCCCTCCCACAAATGATTGATTGCTTACATTGACAGTGTGTTGGGACACCATCCGTGGATTACACGTCACAGTCTTCACAGAAACTTGCATGTGACTTGCCTCATTTCTTTCCTCCAAAATGTCTGCAGGTTGGGTAGAACTGGTTTTATTAGCAAGGAATTAGAAGCATGTTATTCTAAAATCTACTTAACAGTCAGAGATTGTGTCCTTTCATTTTTTTTTTTTAAAGAGAAAGAATTCCTGGTGGATTGGCAATAGATAACACGAATTGTGGTGAAACTGGAAGAGCCAAAATAAATATTGAGCAGAGATTTTGAACGTTGTTAGGGCGTGTTGCATTTAAGTCTTGCCCTCAGTGTGTAATTTCTTCTCTGGTACCTGTGCTTAGAGCAAAATAGGTATTTGCTTAATATTTAGAATTGAACAATCAGGTATTAACTCTTAGCTTGGAGCAGGGGACCTTAAACGGAGGCCTAGGGGCTCACGAACTTAGAAAGGGGGAAAAATGCAGCTTCATTTTCACTAACTTCTAAATGAAATGTAGCATTTCCTTCCCTTGTGAATGTAAGCAAAAAGCACAGCGCTATTAGCATGACCTGTGGCTTTGTCACCAGTAGAAATCACAGCTGTTTGCCTATCACATTAGGGTAGAAGCAGTTCTTTAAACTATTGCCTATACTCACCACCGCTTTGAAATTACATTTGTTATTAGATGTGCGGACAGATCCTGTTATTTACTGTACTAATAAAGAAGCATTTATTGTAGCATAGACTTTTTAAGCTTTGATAACTATATTATAATATAATTGGTTTCTCTTGTGATCTTTTGATTTATTTAAACCTTTTTTTTTTAAACATGGGCAGGCATCAGGATTCAAACCCGGGTCTCCGGTATGGCAGGCAGAAACTCTGCCTACTGAGCCACTGTGCCCTGCCTTAAACTTTTTTTTTTATTGTGAAATATACCCTTAGTTTTATTTTATGCCTTAAAATCATCTGTGGGCCCTGCCTGACTGCAAGAGGGTTGTGGTGAAATGAGCAGGTCAGGAGTCCTGTTTATGAAGTCCTGTTGGGGTTTCCTTTGTTTACAAGTGTAACCTGGGAGTGGCCATGACTCACCAGTATTAAATCAGTTGTGAGGTGTGCGATAAGAACATAACTCATCGTTTCATATCGTTGTTTTCCTGCACTGTTGTGCATGGAAGTGGGGATCTGGTGCTGTCCCCTAAAAGAACCACTGAATGAGAGGGTCGTCTGCCTCACTTTTACACAGCTCAGCACAGACACGGCTTGGGTGTCAGGACATGGTATAAAATCCAGTGTCATTTCTCTGAGGGAAGAAACCGTGCTTTGCCTTTTAAATCTGGCCCTTACCTAGTGCTTGCTAAAGCAGAGGTGAGAAAGCTTTGGACATCTGATTCTGCTTTAGTTTTACCAAGTGGTAGAAGGAATTTTTCAGGAACGTTTCTGTATTTCCCCAGGCAAGTAGATTTCTGACTCCTTATGAGTCTGAGAACACAGAAAATTAAAATGAATAGTCAACACTTAGCATTTACTGCATGCCTGGCACTGTAAATGGATCTCATTTAGTCTTTGTGAATTAAGTACTCTTGCTGACCCCATTCAACAGATGATGAGTTTGAGGATCAGGGAACTTAAGAAACTTGCCCCAAATCATCCAGCCAGCAAGGTACAGGGTAGCCAAAATTCAGAGCCAGGCTGCCTGGTCTGGCTCCAGCATCTGAAACCATTTTCTCTCACAGTAGCCAAAAGGGGAAAAGTCATAGTTTGACAATAAAGCTAATATGGTAGAACACCAAAATAAAAAAGGCTCTGAATCAGGATATGTCAGCAGTTTATAAAATACTTGTGTCCAACACAATCAAAATTCATTTTTTTCATGGCTCAAGGTCATCTTTCCAAGTGAAACTTAGCCTGTTGAGGTTTTTAAGCTGAGGTTTCCTTCCACCCTGCAGTTCCTTGCCTCCACCCTGTTGTCTGCAGGTCACACTTCCCTGACCTCGGGTGGGGATGCCTGTCGTGTGCCGCAGGCCTTTCTGGTCTTGGAGTGTTCAGCAGGCGCCAGGCGTGGAGGTGCTGGGTCCGTGATTCCGTGGCTGCAAATCCTTTTGTTGCCTCCATTCCAGGGGCCACCGCTCTATGTAACTTTTTGGTTAAGGAACATTGGTTGAGAGAAGAAACCATTTTATGTGTTGAGTATATGATGTTGTCCATACCACCCCTAAGTTTACCTGGAACAATTTTTTTTTTCCAGAGGAGAAGAGAAGGTTATGAAACAGATAAGAGCTTCAAGATACTGTTCCATTGTTTGCTTTTACTGTACAAAATTAATGAACCAGCCAACAAATATTTATTGAGTACCTGATATGCACCTGTAATCCTTTAGGGTTCTAGCTGAGGTTGTCTGGCTAGGGAAATGGGAACATCTCCCCAGTTATTAATGCTCTTCTGTTACCCAGCCCAGGGACTTTGTACTGGGCTGGACCAGTGCAGGGAGCTCTCAAGGCCTTGGGCTGGCACCGTGTATTGAGTTACTCACTTTGCTTGTGTGGGTGAATGGGTGGGGGCGGGGGGTAAAGGGTATGTCTGGGAACCTGCATTTTAAATGAGCTCTTCCTATGATTTTAAAGCTTTAAAAAATTAAATTTAAATTAAAAAAATTTTAAGGACCATTAATGGGCACCCAAGGCTTCGGGCAAAGTGGTTGGTAAGCTTGCACAGCTGGCTTGCACAGGAACAGAAACTATGTGTGGGTGTCCCCAGCCTTCACCACTGTAGAGCTGTTCCCATAAAGTGCAACCCTCAGTAGTTATTCTACCCTCACTGCCTCCGTTGTCCATTCACTTGTATGCACATAGCCACAAGCATAACAAGTGTTTACGCGATCAGTTTTAGGGTGTGTTTGACCATTGTGATGTGTGTAGTACAGCTTGCTTGTTCCAGGGGAGTGAGAATCTGCCCTGGGTAAGGCACGAGAACCAGAGCATCTGGCATGGAAGCTTAAAAACAGGCAAAAGTGTGGTTTGTACTCTGCCTGCTCCATCCACGCTGTATACCTGAAGCTTTATTTCTCTCCTCATCCTAATTGACCCTTGAGCAGGGTTGACACAAGTGACTGCTCCCTTCTGAACACTGCCCTTGCTTGGCTTCCAAGACACCTGGAAAAGATGACTCCCAGGTTTCCCTCCTATCTCTCTGGCCAGTCCTTCTCAGCCTCTTTCATCAGATCTTTCTCCTCTTCCACTGAGCTTCTGAATCAGTGACACTTAACGCTGATGCACCTGGAGCTTTTAAAGAGATACTCTCCCCAAGCCCCACCCTCAGAAATAGTAACTTTAAGCTTGTCATTCTAGTCCCCAGGTGATGGTGATGTGCTATTCAAGCTCTGCAACCTGCTTCTCTCTGTGTACTGTCTTCTCAAAGCTTTAAATACCAGCCGTACGCTGGTGACTCCCAAATTTATGTTCACCTCTTGAGTCCGCCCCCCAGCTCCAGACTCATATAACCCAATCATTAATTTACCATGTCCACCACCAAAAGCAGATTTATTTTCTCTGTACTCATTTGTCTTGATAAATGTGGCATGCTTACCCCATTTCCATATCCTGGCCATCAGCTTATCCTGGTATTTTTTCCTCCAGGTAAGATTCAGATCCCTTCTTTGACCTTGTGGCCACCACCTTTGACAGAGCCATTGTCGTTTCTTTCCTGGACCATCACCTCTTCCCTGGCCTGCTCTCACAGTGTCCTAACTGCTCTCCCTGTTTCCACTCTTGCTTCTCTACTGTCTGCTTTTGATTTGTTAGCCTGGCTGGTCTTTTTTGGGAAGTCAGTTGGGCTATATTGCTCCTTTGCTTCCTATTGCTGTTTGGATATAACGCAGGGTGTTCAGGGAGCCCAATACCTGGCTCTCAGCTCTCTTTCCGGCTAGCCTCCTTGCATCGTTGCCTTACCACTGTGCTGGCCACGCTGGGTTCTTCCATGCACCAGACTTGCATGACCAAGTCAGATGTTGCTCAGTCTGTGCCTGCTCCCCTTTTTCTTTCTTTCTTTTTTTTTTGTATGCTTCGAAATTAATTTTTATTAATTAAAAAAATTTTTTAAACATAACAAATGCAAACATTCTTACCATATAATCATTCCATTCTACATATATAATCAATAATTCACAGTATCATCACATAGTTGTATATTCATCATCATGTTAATTTCTTAGAACATTTGAATCAATTCAGAAAACAAAATAAAAAGAAAACAAAAAAATTCATACATACCATACCCCTTACCCCTCCCTTTCATTGATCACTAGCATTTCAGTCTACTAAATTTATTTTAACATTTGTTTCCCCTATTATTTATTTTTAATCTGTGTATTTTACTCGTCTGTCAAAAAGGTAGATAAAAGGAGCATCAGACACAAGGTTTTCACAATCAAACAGTCACATTGTGAAAGCTTTATCATTATACAATCATCTTCAAGAAATATGGCTACTGGACACAGCTCTACATTTTCAGGTGGTTCCCTCCAGCCTCTCCATTAAACCTTGACTAAAAAGGTGATATCTATATAATGAGTAAGAATAACCTCCAGGATAACCTCTCAACTCTGTTTGGAATCTCTCAGCCATTGACACTTTATCTTGTTTCATTTCGCTCTTCCCCCTTTTGGTCCAGAAGGTTTTCTCAAGCCCTTGATGCTGAGTCCCAGCTCATTCTAGGATTTCTGTCTCACTTTTCCAGGAAGGTCCACACTCCTGGGAGTCATGTCCCACATAGAGAGGGGCTCCCCCTTTTCTCTAATTTTTGGTTCTCAAGACCAGTGCCCCTTCCTCAGAGAAGCCTTCCTGCACTACTCCACTTAGGGTATCCCCTCCACTTTTACTTTTCTTTTTTCTGCTTTTATAGCTCTTATCACTCTTTATAATTATTTGTTAACATAGTAATAATAAATCAGTAATAGTAATTCACGTTTATTGAGTGCTTAACTGTTTGCCTAGGTTGTGCCAAGTGCTTTACCTTTGTGAGGACCCACATACTAGATTTAAAGCTGTTTAAGCTACCTTGTTTTTATCTCTTGGGTTAAATATTTCCTTAAATTAAGACAATGAGAACTACTTACTCTTGGTTAATTTATTTGAGTCATATAGTTAATAGGAGAAATGAAAGAATAAATGCTGAATGAATGAATGAATAGGCTACCATCCATGAGGTGGTAAGATTTTATAAATTTCTTTGTTTTCCTCCCCTAGGAGTGTTTAGTGGAAGGTTGGGTATTGTTGGATGCCTCACTCTTTAGATTCTGGATTCCCTTTTTGAGTTTTATTTCTAGATTCAGTTGATGATGTGTGCGTGACAGTGGTCAGTGATGAAGGAAAAGAACATCCATTGACCCTTTATTGCATTCCAGGCACTTCCAGGCCTCCCAACAGTGCTTAGAGGCAGACACTTTTCTTTTCCCCATTTGAAAAACGAGGAAGCTGAGGTTCAGAATAATGCCACACAGAAAGGACAGAAGTGCGGTCTGAGCCCACCTGTACCAAACTGGGACCATTCTGTTTCACTATATGATATCCTCAAATGCAACCCAGAACTTTTCTTATTGCTTTCTGATCAGAGAAAGTAATTTGTCACCAAATTTGTTAACCCAAATCCTTTTACCATCCTTAATCAAATCCTGTTACTTCCAGATACCAGACCATGCAGAACTTTGAGGCAGTTTGCCTGAAAACCTTAATTTTGGTCCTTAAGAAGTATGGACATATCATAAGTATTTTCTTATAGGACACCTGAGGGGAAAGTATCTTACCTTTTTCTTAGTTTGTGTGAGTATGGCAAATCATTTCAAGAAATATGTATTTTTTAATTCAAGTAATAGCAAGGGACCAACTTCGTAAAATTTTTATGAAGGGAGAGAACAGTAATGCATGTTATCTGTAGATGTTTAACTAGAATTGAGAGATACAGATAATCATTGTGTGCTGGGTGATGACTCTTTGGGGTTTGGGTAACTTCTCTTTAAGGAGCTTTTCTCCTGGTTGGTTCTTAGGGAATAAAATAGGCTGGTAACCCAGGAATTCTGTATGACAGGCCCCTGTCTCTATCATCCACCAGCTGTATGTGTGACCTTGGGCAAATCACTTCTAACCTCTTTGGGACTCATTTTATTATCTGGAAATTAATCAGAATTAAACATTCTGTGATTCTCTCTGAAATGTATCCTTGAGAACTCTTCACTGTTCACTCTCAAAGGTGTTGCATAGTGAGGTGTTTTTGTTTTTAAGTAGCAATATCTTAATTTGCCTTCTTTGTACATTTCGGTTTTTCTGTATCATATAACAGAAGTTAAGGGACTTGTAAACTTTATTTTTGGCTTTTAAAAATTGCAGTGTTGTTTGCTTTTTCAAATGAAAGTACTATTAAAAGAAATTGCTTTCCAGTGGTAATTCTAGAGGAAATGCTAAAGAATTCTCCAGCAGGACACCAGAGGAATATTCACTGAACTGTCTAAGCATGTTTTACATCACCTAGGACTTTTCTTATTAAGATTTAGATGGGTGCCAAGTTAAAATTCTAAAACATTGCAAATTATTAAAAATAACTTCCATATTCATCAAGTAAATCCCACAAGGGCAGAGGCCATTTCTGCTTCATGTTTGAATGGACTGAACCCAGGGCTTGTATTAAATAAGTGCTTAATAAATGTTTCTTAAATGAATAAGAGAAAATGCAAAGATATATGTGTATATATATCCATCCTTCCTCCTAGTTAAAATCCTAAGTGAAGGGATACACACATTTAGGAAATAAAACTATAAAGAATCTCCAGGAAGTGGTTACTATAAAAACAGTTTTCAGGGGAAGGGACCTGTGATTGGGTTGGGTACATGGAGGGATTTTGAGGTGACTGGCAAAGTTTTATTTGTTGACCTGTGTGGAGCTACAAGGAAGTTGACCTTTTAACTGATTTTTTGTTTTACAGTAAAAAATTTTATTTAAAAATTGGGGGGGGAAATCCCATGTGAAACAAAAACAGAAGCACTGAAAAATGCATGAAGCCTGTTCAAATTAAATTGATAAGTAACATGGAGTACTGATTCTATTAGAGGGTCAGCAGCTTTATAAGGTAGTGACCTCAGAGAAAGCCTAGGTTACATGTGTGTGTTTTGTAGAAGAGGCTGTTCTCAGCTAGGTCTTGTGGGTGCTAGGGGAGGCTTTGAATGGAGGAAGGAACAGATAGATTATGGGTGTGGGGTGGAAGTTTGTGATGGATAGAAAACTTTTCATAGCTATTTGCTAACAAAAATAATACCAGAATGTATAGGTTGTAATGCATATATAAGTATTTGCCATGCCTTTCCCTCATGGCAGTGCCCAAGTGCCTTCTGCCATTCCTCAGACCCGAGGCCATTTTGCTCACAGGTGAGGAGCAAACCCATCCCTGGTGCTGTACATTCTCCCATCTCTTGCTTCTCACATGAGTGGACTCTCACTTGGGCCCATGTCTCCCCATTTCCAGCTCCCACAAATGTCTGCAGGATTAGAGGAGGGAGATAGAAGCCCTGGCTGTACACTCACTGCCCACAGATTGGCTGTATGCAGTCATGGCGCCCACCACCCTGGTGTGGGCCTGGGCACCAGGTGCTGGGAAGAATCGAAGGTACCTTGTGAGGTTGATATCTCAGGAAGGCCATGAAAAGGAGCCTCATGCCAGGGTGCCTGAGTGTGCAGTGGCTGTGAGCAGGGTGGCCAGGTACTCAGCCAAGTGGGCAGATCCACCCACGTGGCCCCTGGACTTACCTGGTCCCTTGCCACATGGCCCAGCCCACAGCCTTCGTTCTTTCTTTATCAAACCGAACTCCAACTCTGTCTTTTTTTTGAAGGAGAAAAAAGTAAAATCCTTGGCAAGCAATTCTGTACAGATTGACTGTTTTCCTTTTCATGTTAATTCAGCATATCTAAGACAAAGCTGGAAGGAACTCAGGTGGAAAACTGACATGACGGTTCAGCTCACAGACCATCCGCCCCTCCCTTGGGGATGGGCTCAGGCCACTGAGGTTCAGCCGAGGTTACAGTAGGAGTGGAATCAGGGACCACTTGAGCCTCTGGTTTATTTGTGTTGTGAGTCCTGCAACATCTGCTGAGTGACACACTGGTCCCAGGAGTGAGAGGTCCCATGCAGCCCTCCCAGGCTGACAGGAGGCAAACTCAGAACTGTGCAAGCTGTGTACTGATTCAACAGCACATATGGACTCTTTCTTTCTATGCTTCCTCAGATCTACGGTTGATTTTCATGAGACCTGCATCGAGGCTGGGACGCATTTGGGCTCTGCAGTGCTCTGTTGCCTGCCACCTCCCTGCTTTTGAATGTATTCTTTAAAAGCCAAGCTTTAAAAGCTTTAAAAGCCCCCCGGCCCGACCCTATCCCCCACATACCAGGTGGGATGAATGCCTAGTTCTCCTGTGTTTGAAATGAGGTGAAAGTGGTTGGGGGGGGGGATAGTTGATGGCAAGCTGTTCGTCAGCCTGCCTTCTGCTTTGGTGCTGATTGACTGGCAGTGACAAAGTGTTTAAAGATAAAGATCAGAAAGAAAACTCTGCAGAAGCGTCCTGTTCAGTTAATTTTTTGTAGCAAGTGAAGCGAAGGCCTGTTTATAAGAATGTATTTCACACTAATCCCACTGAACCCCTAAAGAACAGAGGGTTGCAGAGCCCCTTTGGGTCATCTTGCTTCTATCTTTGACTTCCTGAATGTCCTCAGACACTGGTAGATGGGCGGCTGAACTTTCTGGAGGGAGGAGAGTTCTGGGGACCACGGGGGGCACCTGGAAAATTGACCTACTTGTTCAGATGACGTCACAAGGGACCGCGCAGGTCTGTGCCTGATCACCTGGGGCTCATGGAGGAAGATGGCAGGTGATAACACCTTGGGGCTTTCTGATAACTGTGCTATTTGTACTTTAATTCTCAATTGTTAGTGTTCATTCAGATTTTGAATGTATTACATACTTTTAAATATTCTTGTCCTCACTCAACTAATAATTAGAAACTTAGGAGTTTTATTTAATTCTTTTAAATGTTCAGAATTGGTTACAAACATGTTTTAATTAGATTCTCCTTAACGTCACACTAAATCTATTTAGATTCTCTTGAATGCTTACAATTAGACCAAATAGGACTTACGGTAGTGATGGCAAAACTTCTAATACTTAGCATTGGTACTGTGGGTTTAATTCATTTCTTTGTGAATTCTGAACCTATTTTTAATTTTTTTCCATGGTCTTAATTGTTTGAACAGACATAAAAGAAAGTACTGTTTCAGAGTAGCAAAAACTACTGGTTATTGCCAGATTGGGATGACTGTTCTGTTCTGCCACTATATTATAAAAATTATATGAATAATTCTCTAAGTATGGTCATGAATAAGCCAGCAGAATTATGGAATGAGGAGGAAGCTATCAAGAATAGAAAGAACTCTCTGGTCACAAACTACACCCAGGTAGAAGGAGAAGCAAACTCTGTGTTGCAAGAAGACTGATTAGCTAGAAGGCTTTAGGCGAGAGCTGATGTGCATGCAGGACCCAGTTCTTGGGAGATAAAAGCCCGAGATGATCCTGCTAATTTAATTTTCTTAAAGCTTTTTATTGTTTAGTTTAACATGTATACAAATAAATAAAAAACTGATAGTTTTCAAAGCACTCTTCAACAAGTAGTTACAGGACCTGTCCTGTAACTACTTCCAAGGTGATTATCAGTTGATTTGCCGGCTCTGAAGGGCACTAGTTTCTTATCTGGTATCTTTTCCTAAAACAACCGGTTTTTTTGTTTGTTTGTTTGTTTGTTTGTTTTGCATTTGGTTGCTGTGACATAACCTATTGTCCCATTCTAAGGACACATTACCTGGTATATTAGCATGTTTGAAAACACATATGAGGTTTAGTCACGTCTTGCTATTAAAATTAAATTAGCAGGGAGATGACTCTTAGGGATGAATCCAGACCTGGCACTGTGTTATCAACAATTCCATCCTGATCAGAAGGGGAAAAAGAAGTGTAATTAATAAAGTATCAGTGGCAGAGAGAGTTCAAATAGAGTCGAGAGGCTACTCTGGAGGTTGCTCTTACTTACTTACGCATGCTTCAGGTAGACCTTGCTACCTATCATAACCTGCGAAACCCCAAGCAGGACCATTCCAGCCAATCCTAAAGAACACCTAGGGCAATATATAAGATTCCACAAGGATTCCAGGTACTAGAGTAACTTTACAAAAACCTACAACCTTTAAACGGGTCCCTGGCCCAGATAAGTCCTAGCCCAGCCTCTCCAAAACATCAGATAGTGCCATCTTCCTACCCCATATTAGTGACAGATCCTTCCATCATGAAAAAGTTAGAATGGCCATAGCCCAAACACCCCTAAAGAGAAGGATGAAAAGATCAAAGATGATGGTGGAGTTATACAGAGAAGATAGGATTTAAGAAATGAATATGACATAGCCCA
This sequence comes from Tamandua tetradactyla, assembly GCF_023851605.1. Taxonomy (NCBI): domain Eukaryota; kingdom Metazoa; phylum Chordata; class Mammalia; order Pilosa; family Myrmecophagidae; genus Tamandua; species Tamandua tetradactyla. Next base: position 45,121,202 of record NC_135341.1, on the reverse strand, counting down.
AACACCCCTAAAGAGAAGGATGAAAAGATCAAAGATGATGGTGGAGTTATACAGAGAAGATAGGATTTAAGAAATGAATATGAATGCAGAATCATTAAATTGATATCTCTTTTAGTCTCTGGTATTTTAGAGCAGCTAGAAGTAAAAACCTTAAATTGTGGAATTGTAGCCCATGTCAAAGTCTGAAATATATTCTACAGCTAATTGTGGTGCTGTGCTTGAAATTTATAGCTTTTTTTGTATATATGTTATTTTTCACAAAAAAAGGAAAAAAAGTCGATTGTGATGATAAAAAATATTTAAACCCTCTAGCCTCCTATATTCTGGAGCAGCTAGAAGGAGAAATATGAGAGTATCATATGGTAGCCCATGACAAACTCTGGGATCTGTCCTGTAACTGCTTGTTGAAGAGTGCTTTGAAAACTATCAGTTTTTTATTATTTGTATACATGTTTTACTATACAATAAAAAAGTTTTAAAAAAAAATTTAATTAGCAGGGTCATCTGGGGCTTTTACCTCCCAAGAATTGGGTCCTGCATCCACATCAGCTCTCTCCTGAAGCCTTCTGGCTAATCTGTCTTCTTGCAACACCGAGTTCGCTTCTCCTCCTACCTGGGTGTAGTTTGTGACCAGAGAGTTCTTTCTATTCTTGTTAGCTTCCTCCTCATTCCATATCCTGCTTGCTTGTTCATGACACCCTTAGAGAACTATTCATATAATACTGTATAATATAGTGGCAGAACAGAAGAGTCATGCACACCCACCCTCCTCTACTTCTTAAAATGGATTAAAAATAACATTATATTATAGTCTCCTTTCCTTTATATCTCAACTGCCTTGTTCACTTGATTGCCCTTTTCCTTTTCATATTTACTGTGAATTCGTGGCATTTAGAGACTCAACTTGCTTCCTTTAGCTGTTATTAATGGTATGCTCTTTTTGAAGTTCAGGTTGATGCAGCTTGGCCTGTGGTAGCCCCTTTATCTCCTATGCCTTATTAGTTCTACCTCAGACGTTTTGGAGAGGTATTTGCTTTACCCTGTTGCAGGCCCACTTTGACTTTTCCCCGAGATATGGCATCAGCTGCTCTCCAAGGAGCCCTGTTAACTTTTAACCCATTTCTGAGCACTAGAGGGTTGCAGTTATGCTGGTGATGGGTCAAGTGGCATCCTTCCTTGTTGGGCCAATTTTGGGACACAGCTGGAAATAGTATTTCTTTCTCAATCATGAAGTCACATTGATATTTTCAGTTTAATTATTTACCTCTTACTTTCCTGATCATTTTAACAGAATGGGGTGGGAAGCTTGCTTTTTCAACTGCCTCTAGACTGTACTGGGTGAGAAAAGGGGTTGTAACCCTCAGAGGTGTTGTGAGAGTAAGAGACTGGGAGCTCCTCGTGAATTTAAAGCCAGAGACACCTGAATTTCAATCTTGGACCCATCTCTGGGAAAATTTACGTTTACCTCTGAACCTATCAAAATGGGAGTTTAGGTGTACAAGTCTACTTCAGAACTGCTTGAACCCCATAAAATCCATGCACAAGTGGTGCTGTTCCTTTGGTGCTTTGTTTTGTTTCTTTTCTGTCCTTCCTGGTGTTTTAAAAAGTAAGTTGGTTATATGCAGTCTTTAGACTTTTGATGGAAGTTGTATTTAGCAATGTGTTACTATTTAGAAATGTTCCCTCTTCCACCTTCCCCAACCCTTGGCCTGTCATTCCTGCTCATTGCCATGAACCCAGTGCCTTTGGAATTAATTATGCTGGGGTAAGCTTATAAATGACATTTCTACACCATTCTCCTAAATAAAGCCTAGAAAACTATAGCCTTTTAAAAAAATTGCTCATGCTGGTTTATTTCCGTTTTGAAAGAATTAGTGATTCCCAGGCACTGTGCTAAGTTCTCAGCTATACATTAATTAATTTAAACCTTGTCCAGTGTATGCAGTAGGTGATTGTAATGACCTTTGTTTAGTAGATAAGGAGACTGATGTATCTAAGAAGGCCACCAAGATGGGGAGTGAAGGGTTCAAAAACCCATCCTTTTAACTACTAAATTGTATTACTTGGCATTTGTCCATCTGTCTATCCGCTCATCTGTCTATATAGCCATTATTTTTCTTTATTTTTATGGTGATGAAGTATAAACAAACTACTTTTAAAATTCATTGCCCTGTAAGATGCATGTGCCAAACCTTTTTAACCTCATCTGACTTTCATGTTCTTTGAGAAATTTGCATTTCCTTTCCCTTTTAATCTTCATTTTGCAAATGCATATAGGATCCTCCCCTTCCTAAATTGAACCTGTTGAATTTTCTAATTTTTTAGGACTCAACTGTTAACTGTTGAATTGCATATTTATGAAGCCTTCAGTCCTTTTTTTAGAAATATCTTAAGGAACTTTAAACAAAACCCTGAAAACTCTTGGGAGGCCCACCTCCACACATCTGTCTGAGGAATGCACCGAGGATTTGCTTGGTTACTGTAGGGCTGTTGCCAGCCGCATCATCATGCCAGAGAGGAACATGAGAAAGGAGCAAAGGGGGCCAGTGGGTTGTGTTCAGATAATGAGGACAGTTTAGGAGGAACTGAAGTCATTGTCTGCTGACTTTAAGTAGTCAGAGGTCCTAGATAATTTGTATTCAAGATGGGGTCAGGGAGAGGGAAGGGCCAGGATTAAATTAAAGCAGGGGAGAGATGGGCTTGAATTTCCTCTTTAGGAAAATCTGGGGATATCTTAGAGGAAGAAGGGAGGTGCTATACAATTCTGACCCTAACTAACCAAAGTTACTGCAGATCCCATAGGTTGATGGCCTCCTGACCGTGCCCATTACAGGCAGCTGTTTTATTTTACTGAAAAAGTCTCATTACATGGGCATAATTGATTGAACCAATACCCACAGTTGAACTCCATCCTCAGCCTCCCTCTCCTCCCTGGGTGATGGGGCCCAAAACCCCAACCCTGTAATCACATGGTTGATCTCTCTGTTGTGGCTGCCCCTAACCCCACCCGCCTCCACAGAACCCTAAAACTACAGGTGTGGCTGGCCCCACCCTGAGTCTCAGTAGCATCAACTCTCAGGTGTGGTTTGGAGGGGAGGATGCCCCAAGAATAATGCAAACACTGTCAGGGATAATTCCAGTGTCTCAGAGAGTATCTCCCAGGAACTAGAGACAGAGGCCAGCCAAAATATTTATTATATACCATGAGACCAGAGGAACCCAGACCCTCCAGGATATAGCAGACAATGGCCAGGGACAGGGCCATTCCCTCATCTTCTCCATTTTCTGAGCCAAGGTTCATCACCCATGTCAGCAGTCCCTCTACCCCACAGATGGTTTCCCTGCCAGCTTATCATTGGAGCCACTGCCTTCAACTTCCCTTTCTACTTCTGTGACCTAAGGAGGCAAGAGGGCGGGGATTAGGGAGTATTCTTCCAGCTCTGCCATTTGATGGTACCAGAGAAGGAGAGGCCTGCCCCCACAGTGTAAAGTCTGGGCAAGTGGGGTGGTTAGCCACCTGGCCCGTGGGAATGTCATTGTAGCACCCTGAACCTGTGTGCAAGCCAGGCCCAGGAGAAGAGGTTAAGGCAGGACACCAAAGCGAGGAGACATACTCCAGAGAAAGGAGAGGCTTCTGGAGCAGAGACAGTAGGAAGCCAGCTTCTGAGGTCTCACAAGACAACATTGTTGGCTCCTCAGTTTCCAGAGATTTACACATCACATGAGAGCTTGCTAGAAATGCAAGATCTCAGGTCTTCCTTCCCTCAGACCTGATGAATCAGAAACTGCATTTTAACGGAGCTCCAGGTGATTCTTGGGCACATTAAGGCCAGGGAGCACTGCCCAGGAGTTTATTATTTATTAATTGAGGTACAGTGATATGCCCTTTGAAAGAATAAAGGTAAATTATCTGTCTTTGGTCACTGTGGAAGGAAAGAAGCATGCCCTCCCAGGAATCCTTTTACTATTCTCATGTGCAAATTATACAGTCTTGAGTAGAAAACTGAGAGGAAAACTGAACCAAGGCCATGCAAGATACTTATTGTTCCTGGCCAGTAGGTTCTGTGAGTAGGTTTGCTTTAGAGCAGTGGTCCTCAGCCCAAAAGATTTTGTCTCCCCCAGGGTACATCTGGCAATGTCTGGAGACATTTTTTATTGTTACAACTTGAGTAAGTGTTAGGCGGGAACTGCTGGCATCCAGTAGGTAGAAGCCAGGGATACTGCTAAACTTCCTGCAATGCACAGGACAGCCCCTACACAAAGAATTATCCAGTCCTGAATCCTAGTGATGCTGAGGTTGAGAAATCATGGTTTAGGGGATGAAGTTTCACTTATAGAAAATCTAAAATCTATATAATTATCCAGTACCTCGTTTTTATTATGAAATATTTCAGACATACCAAACATTTATGTACCCACCATCTAGAACTAATAAATGTTAATTCCTCTTTTTTTTTTTTTTACTTTCTCTTAAAAAAAAAAATAAAACATGACAGGTGTATTTACAGGGCAGTTTCAAAGCCCGATTCCCTCATTCCTTCCCCAGAGACCGTTTCCTTCTAGAAGGTAGGCTGTTTCCTTCTGGAACATGTTTTTGTGTTTTGATTATATGTGTAAGTGCCCATGAAACAGTATATCATATTGCATGAGCTGCTTTGTAATAGCATTCTCACCTTTTTGTATGTTGCAGGCTGTTTTTCCAGAACTTTGAGCAAAGGCATGAGTAGAAAATCGTACTGGTTCTAAATGGAAATATCTCCACTTTCCAAGTAATTTACGTTTCTTTTTGTGTGGTCTAAAAATGTTAAGAAAAGCAGTTTAATGTTTTAAATCAGATTGAGGAAAGAAAACCAAATGTGAGGCTTTGCATATTTTGAAAGGTAGCGTTTTTCAAATGGAGCCTCTGCTTTTGGGAGTGGCTCAGAATGAAGCAAATACGCTTTTCCTTACACTCAGTGGGGAGGATAGTGGTGAACCCAGCAGCCCCCGCCCCCGCCCCCCCCACCTGCTTGCACCCTCCTCTTTTCTGCATGGCATCTCTCAGCCCCTGCTCTCAGCATCCTCAAAAGACATTTCCTCCATCTCTGCATCATTTTTCAGAGCCAGCCAGTTTCTATGGCAACTGTTAGATTGAAAGATGAGCGAGCTGGAGGCAAGAGGCTGGAGTGAGATGCCTGGTGGTGGTGTGTGTCCCTGACGTCACCCTCCTGGCGTCTGGATAGGATGATTCTGGCTACTCCCATTCAGGGCTGCTGTCCAAGGCCGCTTTATTAGCAGGGCTGCCAGGGGCTCTGATAGCTCTGCAAATTGCTTCCCTTTCTGCTCCTCCTACCCCCTTAGAATTTTTCTCTTCGCTGCCCCTTTTCTGTTTTGGCTCCAGATTGTCATTAAGAATGCACAGCTCCAATCTGGTGTTTTTCGGGATGCTCTTTTGCCCGGTGTTCTGGAAGGGCAGGGAGGCATGGCTGCGTTTCACTTGACGTCGACAGTGCTGTGAAGTCCATTCCTTCCTCTGCAAGAATACTGACTATGCAGAAATTTATCGAAGCGGATTACTATGAACTAGACTGGTATTATGAAGAATGCTCGGATGGTAATTATCGCCCCTGCAGAGCAGACCGGGGATGTGTAGGGGCATTGTCTCTCAGAGAAGGGGAGGATTCCTGAACCCTTCCCTGGGAGACTGGTGTGAGGGAGGGGGTACTGGACGTGGCACAGCCAGCAGAGACGCGTGGTTCTGCTGATTTCCAAGGCGTGGTGGAGGACGTGGCAGGTGGGCAGTGTGCGCTCTCTCCAGTGGGAGGCTCTTTTGAGGTTTGTACGGTCATGTCCCCCAAAGGGGAAAGTGGTTTTTGGTGTACTGGACTTGCAAGCATTATAATTCCTTTGGATTGGATTCTCTCTGGTGCGAGACGTGATGTGTTGTTGATGTGTGCATGTGTGGGTGGAAACGGTTTATCGGTCCTGTGTGCTGAGACAGGGTTTAGGAAAGTAGAGACTGGAGTAGTGTCTTCACTACTTCAGGGGTGGCCTCCTGGGCTGTCAGCAGCAGACCTGAAGGGAGCTGCCCTTTCCTGGGCTGGGCATGGGGGATATACGGGAGGCAAGAGAGAGGCCAAAAGAAGCCGTCCACTTAGCAGGTGCTTCAAAAGAATTTTGCTTATTGGATCCAACAGAGATTATGGTGAGGGGGTATGCTGGGAGGGGCAAGGAAAGAATGTACCCTTGCAGTAATGTATCTGTTTGTGAAGGGAGGGTGTGGCACATTCCAGAGGAGATGGGTGGAGCCCAAGTTTATGTGACTGGACTGGTCTCTGGAGGTTTCAGGCACTGAGGTGCATTCTGAGAGAGGTAGCTGGGGTGGGCGTCTCAGACTAGTGGGGGTGTTGAGTATCAGAATTGCACAGTACACAGTTCATCTGTCATCTTGATTTCTTCTTTAAAATGGTCCTCAAATCACATGCCTTTACAGAAAAAAGCACACTTATTATATATACTTCGAGAGTCTTTTCCTGGTGGTGGTATGTTCCTAGCTTCACATGAACTATTAATGGGTAAGGTAACTGCTTTTTAATTGAATCTGGAGTCCCAAATTGCTTTAACCATGACTACACTTGATTAACCTGAATGATGTAACAGGCTGAGAGCTGGCCTAGTTAGTAAGCTGGGAACCACATAATCGTCTCCTCTTATCCGCAGACAGAGAGAGGCCCAAGAGGCTTTTGCAAGGGCTGTATTTAAATGTGCTGAGAAACTTTCCCAGGGAGTGCAACACCCCCTACTCCCCCAGTATTAAGACAGTGTCATGTCAGGTCTGTGTAAGTCTTTAAGTATCTTGTGTGATGATGGTGGTTCGCAGCTCCCAGGGTCTTGAGGAGAATGAATGCATACGTTCTTTTGTTCTTTTTCTTATTTTTAATATATTCATTCTTGAAGCATGTTCCCATCTCAAATCCAAGAAGCAATTTCAGGGATTCTTCTTTTTGGAAACCATCATTGACCTCTTACAACCTGCTTGGTGATTTGTGACTCACTGAACCTTTCATAACTTTTTAAAGTAAGTCATTAAAAACATCTGCCACATATCATTGGACTAGGGAGCCTTTGTTAGTCCCACAGCCTGTGGACCAGTTGGGTATGGCCCATGGCTCAGATGGATGTCATCTAAGGCATGGGGGAGGAAGGTTTCCTTACCGTCTTGACCTAGTTGCTACACAGTCTGGCTCTCTTCACACCCTTGTCCAGGGAATTAAAGCCAGTCACTCACCATGGACAGTCTGAGGGGTGAGAGGAGATTTGCTGTTATCTGGCTGTCTTTGCAAAGGATTTTCTTACCCGCAGTTCCTCGGTAGAGTCTCTTGGCCCTGGGGCACCCTGATGTCTTTCTTCCTCCGAGAGAAACAGGAAATGGAAGAGCAGAGGGCTCACCTGCCCAGGGGTAAATAATGTTGATTTTTGTTATAATGTTGATTATTATTACTGTCTCAATGTGTGTTGATCAAAACACTTGATCCCTATTTTGGATAAAGGGGAGAGGTTGTTGAGATTGAGTTTCTTGGGAAGGCTGGTAGTTTCATAGTTCTTTTCAGGGTACTTAGAAACACAGAATAAAAGGAACTGAAGCCCAGAAAAAATCGGGTTTAGAAAACCCATCCAACGGGGATTACAAGTTTATGGTAATTTTGTAGTTTCATTTATTTACACATTTCTAAATACTTGGTCTCTTTTCCTGGTCTCATGCAGGTTGGTCTGGAAATGAAATTTACCCCTGTTTATATGCATCTTTAACTTGGTAAACTGCGAATCAGTTTTTGGAATAGCCCTTTCATTTTCCTATCCTCACCTCCCTGGTGAGGTTACAGTTGGGAGTAAGCACACAGCATTGCTTTGTCTCTCTTATCATTTAGTATTTGAATCTTTAATAAGGGAAACTGTTGGGGAACTTTCCATACCAATAACAAAAGATGAGCAAAATGTTTCTGAAAAAGATGCAAAATCTTCATTTATGCCAGAATTACTGATTCACACTTAAACTGCAGTATTAGTACTGAAAATAATGTATTTGGGTGGCAGGACAATCAGGACAACTCTTTAAAAATTGGAATTAAGCAATAGCTTTTTTTTCTTTAACAGAAAGAGCCTTAAAGATAAGATGAGCAGAATGAACACTGAGTCATGCACTGTTGAATGAAGAACTCTCCCCCTTGGCAGTTTTAGTTGTGGTGGTCTTATACACTGTCCTTTCTCCTAACAAAAAATGGAAATACTCCAGAGGCTAAAGGGCATGGGGTATGGATGGGTTTGATATAATAAGAAATTATAGATTATTGTGTGAGTCCCATTTCTGGTGCAGAATGTCTAAGACCTGGCAGATATTTCAAAATTACTTAGGGTTCTCAGTTTCAGACTTACCGCAGACCACATGCTCAGGGAATAGTTTCTACCAGGTATGTTTGGGAAACTCGGTGATAATGAGCATGGAGACCAGCCCTAAACAGGGCTCAAGAAAGTAATTCTTTAGGTCAATCTTGGAATCTTAGATCACGTCTTGGCAATACGGGTCACTTAAAAAAAAGGGTGCTTGTAAAGAGTGTGTGACATTTTTGACTTTCAAAAAGGCTTGGGTTCAAGTGTATGTCCTTAAGTCCTTAAGTTAAAGAAGCAGAGTGTGTTTTGGTAATTATTCTCGAGGTAGCTAGGATGGCAGAAAGAGCACTGGCTGGGAATAAGTGTTTAAAGCCTCTCTCTGGTTTGGGCACATCCTAGGATGCCTGTGAGGCCCTGTAAACCCAGGCTCACCGCTTGGAAAATGGTCATTTGAACTGCCATGAAGAGTGTAATAAAGGAAGAGCCAGGCTAGTATTTATTTTTATTTTCTCAGATTTAGTTTTGCTATAACATAGGGCAGATTATTAAATTCTTTTTAACAGTTCCTTTTTAAAATGGCGAATGGTATTTTGAACAGTGTACAATATTTTGACAACCTGTTTCTTGCTGCATTTTCTTTTATAATGGGTCTTGTTCTCTAGCTATCCTCACCTCTCCCTTTTACAGTGTTAGGGATTTGAATGTTGGTACAGGCAATGGTCTAGTTCATATTGGTTTAATAAATGAAGAAGGGGACGCTCAGGTAGATTGGAGCAGAAGTTGTTCATATGACGTCTTACCCCACTAGGAAAATCTGTGGCAGTACACACGGGGCAGTCACATGGGCTCTTACTCAGTTACAGTGACCTCTAAAATGTTGCTGTGTAACAAATGGGAGAGACAGGGGTGGCCGGTTTGTAAATGCAGTTTTGTTAAAATTTTTTTTTTTTAATTTTGTTTTAATATTAATGAAAAGCCTTTACTAGATTTTTGAGATGATTTTCTAGTTTTCTTGCACTTTGCTTCTGTCAGTGACAGTATAAACAAGCCCTGTTTTCTCATCTTCTCTTTATCCTGTGATATGCTGTTGGAGGTAGGGATTGACTTTCCCTTTCCAGACAGCACTCCTCTGATTGGCTAAGGTGACTTAAAAGGAAGAAGAAAGAGGAAGTAAATGCAGATGTAGTCTTATCGTGTTGCAGAAAAATGTTTTATCATAAGCTTTAGTGAAGTAGAGATAATATCCTTCTTCAGACAGGGGAGAGTTGACAAGAAAACCAGAGCAAGCTCCGAGCCCAGGTTTTTGGAGCTTTGTGGTTCTTTTATTGTTATTATTATTTTAAACAATTTTTGTTGTGAAATTTAATATATATACAAAGAAAAAGCAATAATTTTCAAAGGACCCTTCAACAAGTAGTTACAGAACAAATTTCCGAGTTTGTTATGGGTTACCATTGTATTACTTAAGAGTTTTCCTTCTAGCTGCTCCAAAACACTGGAGACTAGACAATCAATATAGTGGTTCAGGAGTCATACTCATTTGTTAAATCCTATTTTCTCTGTTATAACTCCTCCTTCTCCTTTGATCCTTCTCCCAGTCTATAGAGATTTTTGGACAATGCCTGTCTGACTTTTTCATGTTGAGGAGGGGTGTGGACACTAAAGGATAAGGAGATGTAATTAGTTGATAATCTTAAAGAGGCTAGTACGTCCAGGTTTCAGGATTTATCTGGCCTAGAACCTCTCTGGAAATCTGCTTCCAGGAGAGCAGTTAGTGCATGAAACCTTTATAGAGTCTCAGTGCAAGCCCTAGGTGTATTTTTTTTTTTAATTTAACATTTTAAAATTGTATAACATATATACAAAACAAAGAAAGAAAATAGCAATAATTTTCAAAGCACACTTCGACAAGTAATTACAGAACAGATCCCCAGATTGGTCATGGGCTACCATTCCTTCACCTCAGATTTTTCCTTCTAGCTGCTCTAAAACACTAGAGGCTAGAAGGAATATTAATGAAGTGATTCAGCAGCCGTACTCATTTGTTAAATCCCATTTTCTCTGTTTTATCTCCTCCTTCTCCTTTAATCCTTCTCCCAGTCTGTAAGGATCTTTGGGCATTGCCTCTTCTTTTTCATGTTGAGGAGGGGTATCCACACTAAAAGAGAGGGGGATGTAATTAATTAATAATCCTGGAGAGCTGTATTATTATTATTTGTAATGGTAAAGTGAGGTCCTTGGGGAAGAATCACGGGCCCAGCATGGAGTACTGAGAAAGGAGCATGGAACAGCTGGTATGACGAAGGGAAGAGGACAGTGACTTATGGCAGAAGGAGTTGGGGTCTTTATTTGATCCAGACTGTGAAAGATTGGGAGGATTTAAACATATGGAGGTGGGGAGATGTTGCAGGTGAGCCAAGGAAGGAGAGCCTTGTGGGCAGAAGTGAGCAGCTTATATTGTCTGGTTGAGGGTGTCCGAGGAAGAAGGGTGGCGGTGGGGCTGCAGGGGTGACGCGGGGTGGAGGCCAAGTAAGGAGCACAACCCCTGCCTTGGAAACAAGGGGTACCCTTTAGAACTGTGCCATTCAGACTTTTCTTGATGATGGAAATGTTTTCTTCTGCAATGTCCAGTGTGGTCTCCACTAGCCACATGTGACTGTAGAGCACTTGAAATATGGCTAGTCTGACTGAGGAACTGAGTTTTCTATTTTGTTTTATTTTATTCCATATGAATTTAAGCATAAATCGCCTCAGTGGCTTGTGGACACCAGTGGACAGTCTAGGGTTAGCTTTGGGAAGGTGACAGCTATGGGCGTGTGTTAAGTGGATCTGGAGGGAGGTCTTCTGCCCTGCAGGAGGGGTTGGGCACCCTCCTTCTGTGGCCTCCTATCCAGTGTTCCCAGACGCATGTGGGGAGCTCACTCCCTGCCTTCCGGCTTTCAGCCTCAGTGTTTTGCCCACGCCTCTGGTACAGCACACACATCTTTGCTAGTTGACTATCTTCAGAGGCTGAGCAGCTTCTCGAGGGCAGGACCATCCTAGATCTCTCCATCTCCCATTTGGGCACAGGATTCCCAAGCTCTGTCGTCCTTTTTTTTTTTTTTTTGGCGAAACTGCCCTATCAGGGAAGATGCTCTTTGGAGTCATGTGGATTAGTTTTGCAAATTCCCTCCCATCCCCATGGAGCAAGGGAGGGATGGAAGAAAAGGAAAAAAAAAGAGAGAGGGAAATATCCTGATGAGTGACTGAACCCCAAGAAATGGGATGACACAAGGGGTCGAGGGTGATCTGTGTTTACAAATGCCTTGTCTTCAGCGTTTATTGTATAAGATATGTACTTGTGTTCTTTATTTGTTAAGGATAGCCTGGATTTGAGTTGTAAAATAAGTATAAACAATTTGGTTATTGATTAAAAAAACTACTGGCGGAAATATTTTCTACAGTATGAAATCAGCTTTTGTTTTCATTTATGTAAAATAGCACCTAGCACGTATCGTTCACATCATAGTCAGATACTTTCTGAACGGATAATGGGTAAGTTAGAGATTCTCCCTCACTCCCTCCTTTCTGAAGGGTTCAGAATCACCAATTTTCATTTTAACCGATTCTCACTCTATGTCTAAATTCAGATGTATGTTTGAATTTAATTAGAAAGCCAAATTTGATAAGTTTCTTTATATTAAACAAAGATTATTTTGAATGTTTTTATAAACATATTTAAAGCTTAGCCAGTTTTCCAAAACGTGATTTCAAACCCCCTGCCATTGAATTTACTAAATCTTCTTTTGTGCAAAGAATACATCTTCAAAATTATGAAATGTAGCAATCCTTTTTAGATTCCAAAAAATTAACCAGAGACTGCATGGATCTCTAGGTTTTAATGCTTTTTAGTGAGATCTTTATTTTATTCTTGTTTTCTCTTTAGAGGTAACTTGTGCATGGTCTTATGAAAGCTTTTATGGAACTAGCAATCATTATAAATCCGATATAGAAGACATTTTTAACTACCTAAGCAGGACTGTCCACCCTAAGAATTCAAAGATGAGTAAGCTGTAGTTGCTGAAATTCTGCACAGAATTCTTTTGTTACAGCCTCTCACTCTTGGTTATTTGGGGGAGGTGAATCGGCAGAAGAGGTGAAAGAGGCCTCCTACTGTAGCTTTTAGAAACTGGGAGACCTGCCATGGTGTGGCTGGGAGATGGACGAAGCACCGAGATTGCAGAAGGTGCAGTGGTTTTCCAAGACTCTAGCACTTAGGGCTACCTTTTAGTGGATTTGATGAAAGAACCTGCCATTTTCACTGTTACAGGCAAAAATCAAACAGTACAGAGAAATTGGTATGGAGATATGCAGTTAAACTGTGGGGTTTTTTTTTTTTTGGCAAGCCATTACACTTTAGATTTTTCTTGCTCTGTCCTGGCAATTAGAAGAGATCTTTATAAATTAGGATGTGAAACAGATTTTGCATGAGTGGGATTTGTAAAATGCGGATTACTGAAGAAAGACTGGGATGAAATAAGAGAACGCAGGTAATGGTTATGGCGATTTCCCCCCCTTCACTAGAAGTCACTCTAATCACTTCCTTCCCCTGTTGGGTGCTGTCATCAGGCTGTCCCAGTCAGATTTGTCTCTGCTTCTTAAGCACGCCCACAGGAAATCGTTCATCTAAGGACTTTGGGCAATCATCCGCCCAGACGACTCCTCCACTAGATCCCCACCTTCAGACAGGTGTCCCTGCTTAAGGCGTGGTTGGTATTTCCCTGTGCAGTTGCTGTGAAACTTCCAGGATGCTACCATTCCCTGTTGCTTCTGAGGGAAGGAGAAGTGGGGAGCAGAATCCTGAGGCCGAGAGCTTGCTCAGAGTCCGGTACCTGCCTGCCTGCCTGCCTGTCTTCTCCGTGAATTCACAGCACCTGGCAGGGCTGCACAGGTGCTGGGCAGGGCGTTCCATCAGGTGCTCCCTGCCTTCCCGCTCCACCTCCAGGCGCTCGGGACCCAGCCCCTTCCGGGTCCTCCCTGGGTGATGCTGGGCGAATGGCCCTGTACATACTTCACCCGAGCTGAGCCAAGGTAGGGCATGTGCCCTGTGGGCCTGGGCCCCAATGGCCCCTCCTGGCAGGCAGCTGGGAGCTCTCCCAGGGGCAGCCCCCTAGGGTGATGTTTCTGTTTTGGGGTGAGTTGAGCAATGTCCCTGAGAGACACCGGAGGGGAAGAAGAATGTTTTGAGTATGACTGCCAGAATGAAGAGAGGAGGCCCGCTGAGGAGCAGCAGCATGAGATCCTGGACCTCTTGGAAGAGGGTAAATTCTGTCCTTTGCTCAAATTTGATCCTTCCCCTGTGAGTGTCTACATTGTTGTTTTACTGATTTCACAAAACTTTTTTTTATGTTTCTGTCTATTAAGGTGCGACTTAAAGTACACAGATCTTAAGAGCATAGTTTAGTGACACCCATGTAAAACCACCGTGGAGAGAAACAGTATTTCCAGCACCCCAGAAAGTCCCCTTGCACCGCTTTCCAGTACACACCCCCTCCCAGGAAACCATTGTTGTAACGGCTGTCACCTTAGATTTGTTTTGCTTGTTCTTGATCTTTACATGAATGGAATCAAACAGTCTGTATTTGCTTGTGTCTGGCTTCTTGTTGCTTAACTAAGGTCTTTGAAATTCATTCTTGTTCCTGCAGGCATCAGCAGTTTTCTTTTTTTTTTTTTTCCTATGTGTTATTCCAGCCCTTTGTTTTAAGAGTTTTAGTTGTTTTCTTGTGATTGAAAGTGCAAGTTAATGGGCAGGAGACTGAGTCATTAAATGAAGCATGTTTTTGTGCTTTGTCAGTGTTTATTCTTTTCAAATGTGCTAATGACTGACTTGAAATAGGAGTTTTGTTTTTTTAACTTAGAAATATTTCAGACAGAGAAGGGCTGACATTGAAATCACCTGTGAACCAGCACCGGGCTCTATCAGAGGGGACTTCTTGGGGAGGGGGTGGTGTTAAGAAAAGATATACTAAATTTTGGGAGGGTGGGTTGTGCTGTGAGTTTCCTGGTCCAGCTTCTCAGACATTGCACCCATCCAGACAAAAGGGGCTTTTGGAGTGAACAGTGACCATGTGGATGTTCTTTAGGTCTCTCCAGTAATCACCATCCTAATACCTTTTTTAAAATGAATGGTCAGTTTTCATATTAGCATAACTTTAGTTTATTACTGGCTGCATACTGAATATTGTAGTGTGAAAAGCCAGGAGAGGGGCAAAAGGGGGCAAAGCAGCAGTAGATGGCTAGATGCTGGGTCCTGCAGCTGGCCCTGGTGAAAGGACTGATGCCCCACAGGGCATTTGTTGAGTTCCTGGAAGTGATCAAGAGAAATTCTCAAGGCGTCCATCTGCTCTTGTAGAGCGAGGACCAGCCCAGATTTAAGTGGATCAACCTTGCAGTCCTTCAAGCCTGTGGACCAGCAGCACCTGGGAGCTTGTTAGAAATGCAGACTCACAGGCCCTGCCCAGGCCCACTGAATCAGCATCTGCATTTTAACAAGATCTCCAGGGAGTTCACATATGCATTAAAGTATAAGATTTGCTGCTGCTTTCAAGCATAGCAGGATGATTTTTAAAAATTCTATTAACTTTTAAACAACTTAAAATTTTCTGTTCAAGGTTTTTAAAACCAATCACTGAACCATGATGATTCTCAATTAAAAGGCTATATGAGGTTCTCTATCAGTGTCATATATCCTAATTGAGAATAAAATTGTCACATATTTCATATATAAATTTTTTTAATAAATGGGAGCCAGATGATAAGGATGATGATAGCGAATGTTTATTGTACACTTACTATATGCCAGGCAGCCTTCTAAGTACTTTAAGGGGATTTGTGCGTCTAATCTTTAAAACCACCATATGAGGTTAAGTGCTGTTATAATCCCCCTTTTAGAGGTGAGGAAATTTGTTACATAATTCACTAGCTATGTGACTTTACGTAAGTGGTTCCAAGCAAGGTAGACGGACTGGCTGGGGTGCCAGGCCAGCAAGTCAGTATCGCTGGGAACTTGGTAGAAATGCAGATTCCCAGGTACCACCTCAGACCCGCTGAATCAGAAGCTCTGGGACAGGCCCAGCCATCTGGGTTTTAACAAGCCCCCCCGATTCCTGTGCCCACTGCCCTGCTCTAGCTCAGCTCTATCAGATATCCACATAGCTGCTCTGTGATCTTCTGGTGGGGGTGGGGGGTAGAGACCCTGCTCTACATTTGCCACCTTAGCATAGACAATTTTCCTCTCTTGTCTTTGTTCCTATCCCATTCCCCCCTTTTCTAACAAAACGTTTTTAGTTGTTGTTTAGGTAATACTGATTAACAATATTTTCAGGACTGTAACCTCAAAAGAAAACCACTTTATTGCCAACCTGTTTGGTTTTCTTTGAAAAATAAAACCCACTCCCAAGGCTTTCTCCTGGCCTGAAGGAGGTTTGAGGATATCAGGAGAGTAGATTTTGCTGTAAACATGCTGTTTGTTCCTGAGTCAGCGCTTTACCTGGCAGGACCCCATTTCTCATATCACACTACCCTTGTCTTGAGGTGACAGGAAGCGAGTCCCACGTGTAGAAGGGCAGTGGTCTGTAAACCGTGAAAAACTGTGTAAGGATGTGGATAGAAACGTGCTCCTTGGATTCTGAGGTGATTTTCTACACTGTCCACTTGTCCAAAAGGGGCACTTTTGGTTGAAAACTGAAGGACAAAATTAGTCTGTGGGTTACTCTGATAGCCACGGATACAGGAGGTGTCTGTTGTCCACCTGATCACCTTGGGAAGTACAAAACTCTGGGCTTTCCCTCCTGCCCTCACAGAGCCTCTCTAAGCTAATGGGGTTCCAGGCCTTTCATTTGTATTCTCCCTCAGTCCTCATAACCCATGAGGTGGGGGCACACAGGCAGACCAGAAGGTGAGAAACAGCATGCTCAGATCAAGCAACTTATCTCTCTCAAGGGAGAGAGAATATTTGGGCTCTGTTATCTTCTAGTAAGTGCAAATCCTCTACTCAGGAAAGGTATGCATAGCACAGAAAACCAGATTGATCTTGAGCAATTTCATGTGAGCAGCATTTTTGGAGGAGAGCTTTGTCTGGCTGCCCCTCTCCCCAGGAGGGGTCAAGCAGGGTGGAATTCAAAAGCTGAAATGTTCACCCTGAAGCTGTGGGTCATGGCCTCTCTCTGTGCCTGAGCTGAGCATTGGCATGGAAAACGCTGGTGGTTAGAAAAAAAAAAAGGTTTCAGCATTAGTTCCTAATGATTTGTTGCCTGACAGGTTCCCACCAAAGACTCAAGAAATACCTCAAGAAGCCCAGCTGTCTGATTTTTCCTCACTGGGCACTTCCCAGTGCTGTAAGATTAATTGCAAGATTAGTCCCTAAGTTCCTTGCAGTGTCCGTTCCTCATTCAGGACTGCTCTCAAGACGGCAATATTTGGAAAGAACTTACAAAATGGTCTGGGGTCTGCTGTCTGCTCTCATTAGCAGGTTTAGGTTCCCTGCTAGAGAATGTGTTCTGTTCTTAGGGGCAACAGCCGACTGTCAATATGTGAGTGAGCAGCATTGTTTTTTTTTCAGGTGTTAAGCATTAACCAGAAATTATGATCTGGGAAAACAGGGATTTAAAGAAAAGAAAAGGCCATTGAGCCATGGGAACCAGAACCTGACAGAGTGGCTTGGGCCAGCCTCCAGTGCCTTTGTCCAGTGGCTGCATCCTGCTGCCAGCCAAGTCCTCATTTGGTTCCAAGGTGAGGCAGTACAATTAGAGCACGTTCCTCTAGTTTGTGGGGGAATTCCTGTGCTGTGGGCGCTCCTTCTGTATAGAAGGAAACGGGAAAACACGGGCTAACCCACCCTCAGTGGAGGAGGGGCCTCCAGAGAGCTGTACCCCAGGGAAAATAGCTGGGTCCAGGTGGGCTGAGTTCTGAAGGTGGTGATGTCCCAGACCCCTGTAGGCTAGAAACAGGCAGCCCCAAAGAAGGACCACCAGGTGTCTCTTTTGACTCTGTGTGATCAGCAGCATGTGAGGGCAGCTGAGCATGACTTTCTCCAGCAGAGTCATGTCTGAGGAAGGAGCTGACCTGGCTTATCACCGCCAGTGGCAGCACTGTTGCAAAGGTCTCTCTGCTCAAGGTTTTTGTTATCTTGGTATCTGGCTTGGTGTTTGGTTCTTGGTATCCATGGCTGCCCCACGCAGACCTCCTGTGGTATCAGGTGCTCTGGGGAGGTTCTCCTCCTGGGGTGGGTGGGGATACCAGCATCACAGATGAAACTCACCTGTGATGTGTCTGTTCTGCAGTCCTCTTGCTGCTCCCTTGGCCCATCTCCAGCCTTCTTGCATCTGAACTTCCCAGAGGCTTACCTGTGTCTCTCACCTGGCATTTCCTGCTTACTCCTCTGTATTATTGCTCAATTATGAATGTCTCCTCAACTAGACCACCAGTTCCTTTTGGGTGGGGTTTATTTGTTCAGCCAATGGATGGTGGTTAAGAACTTCAATTTGGGGGTCAAACCAATCAGGTCCTTTCGTGTCTAAAATGGGGTTATAATAGTAAGACTTTCTCCATAAAATGGATATAAATATTAAATGAGATAATATATCTAAAGTGCTTATCAGAGTGCCAGGTATGTGGATTATCACTGAGAAAGCCCTCACTAAATGTCCTGGTGATAAATGGCTGGCTTGATAAATAAGCAGTGCCAGCTGCCCCAATGGGGCAATGTGAATGACGGTGGCATCCAGCAGACCTGGTTCAAGTCTTTGCAACACCACTTGAACCCTCTCTACTAGGATTTGTTGAATGGAGATCATGTTTACACCATGGGGCCTTTCTGGATTTTAAGTGGAATAATATTTGTAAAATGCCCAAAGTACAGTTGGCACACTGTAGATATTTAATAGTCATTTTATTTTTTCTTCTCTGCTTCTTAAAATAAGTATCTGGCCTTGGTGCCCTGTTGTCAGCCTTATTTACTTACTTGCTTACTTTTGGCAAGGAAAAGTAAGCCAATTAAATAGTCACACTAAAACTTCAGTTAATGAAATTGATGGGCACATAAAGTACAGCCAGAGATGCGCTGATGGGTCTCTGCTCTTGGCAAGTGATGCCTCACTCTGTACTCCCATTGTACAGTCCAGGGACACAGAGACGCCCCTATGGCTGTACAAACAGACCGCTGTTGGCTGAACTCTGGGCTGACCACTGCCATCCCTGTCCCTGAGACCTTCCAGCATGTGTTCCTCAGAAATCCGGGCAGGCCTGAGGCTGCGTGATAGCCCAGTGCCTTTCACCTGGGGGAGCGGTAGCTGGCAGTAACAAGGACATTGTCTGCCCATTTGCTTCTGGTTGAAGACCACAGTTGCGTAGCTGATGCCTTTCTGTTCCTATAGCTTCTTTCTTAGCAACCTCCCCCGTCATCTGTTTCTGTCACATTGGACTCGAGCTTGGTTACCCCATTCTAGATGGCTTGTTTTTTTGCAGGAGGGAGACCAGGACATCTGCTTCTCTTGGGGTGATAAAGTATACACCGGGACTTTTATGTTTTCACCTTCTCTCTGGGGGCTTGTTTAGAAACGAGAAGTTCTTTGCAAACACCAGAACGGGAATAAGAGTAACTCTTCCATTTTTTGCATATCAACTCTGGTCAGGCCCCAAATGAATAAAAATTGGCTGCTTTTATGTGACTTGCACAATCCAGGTGGAAGAGACCATGAACATTTATTAGAATTAGTGCCAGATGCCCTTCTGTAGCTTTTTTTTTTTCAACATCAGAACATTTAAACAAGAATAGAAAGAAATTAATTCTTCAGCTTCTTTCATTTTGTTTTAGTTACTGAGAAATGAACAGTATATTTTATTACCAAGTGCTGTGGGCCCTTCCTCTGCTCCTGTACCCACTTCCAGGACTTCATCAGAAAAAGTTATTTTTGTTTTTGTTTTTAAACCACGTACTGTGTGCCTTGTGGGTCTTAGTTAATTCACTTAGACTACTCAGTCATTATTTTGAGCAAGAGACAATCAAGGAACTTGGATGAACCTCCAAGGAAGTGACTGACACTTGCAAAAGCTTTGTGCACAGGCGGAATTCAAAAGGTAACTCTTCTCCAACACTGAAGAGTGATGGCTGTTGGTTTTCTTATGGATGTTTCATTCTTTTTGCCATCTGATCAATTTTATTGACAGTGGTCTAACAAAAATCATCCATTCCGTGTGGGGCAGATGAGTACATTTATATGCCTTTCATTGGTATGGCTTTATTCCTAAACAGTTTTGCTGCAGAGAACAATATTGAGGCCTGAGAAAGGCTCAGGCAAGGGTCAAGACGATAAAAGGATGTTTTGCCTTATGATGTAACAGGGGAGGTGTCCAAATACAGGGTGGTTCTGGGATACTGGTTTGCAAACATTCAAAGAGTAACTTTTAAAAAGTTACTCTTTAAAGCAACTTTATTGAGGTATAATTTACTTACCATAAAACTTACCCATTTTAAGTAGATAAATTTTTTTAGTAAATTTACTGAGTTGTGCAACCATCACCTAATTCAGTTTTAGAATGTTTTCAGTACACATATCACTTCCACGCCACCACCAGTAAGATGCCTTGGGCTTGTTTGCAGTTAATCTTTGTTCGTATTCCCAATCCTAGGCAAGCACTAATCTACTTTCTGTTTTTATAATTTGTCTTTTCTGGATATTTCATATAAGTGGAATTATACCCTATATGATCTTTTGTTACTGGTAATTTTCACTTAGCAAAATTTCTTTTTCATCCATTTTGTAGCATGTGTTATGTCATTCCTTTTATATGGCCAACTAATATTCCATTGTGTGGATATACCATATTTTGTTTATCCGTTAATCTCTTGATGGCCATTTGGGTTGTTTGTACTATTTTTGGCTATTATGAGTAATACTGTTATGTTATAAACATTTGCTTACAAGTCTTAATGTGGATATATTTTTATATCTCTAGGAGACTTTTTAAAGTGTTTGTGAGCTGAGTTCATCTAACACTCTGTACCTCAGTTTTCCTGTCTTAAAGTATGGGGGTATATGTGTCTGGCCAAGATAAACTCTTAGTGAGCAAGATTGCTGCTGTACAGATGAGTCAAAACAATTATTTAAGGATATCCCCCTCAGCAAAAGTGCTTTGACAAATCAGCCTAGTCTAGATATCTAGCTTTCAAAAAAAAAAAAAAAACAGACCGCAAGACTACCCTATAATGTAATAAAGAGTCATAGTGGGCCGAGTTACTGAAACCTGGACAGGGCATCTGCTACATGGGGTACCCTCCTTCTCAGAGGAAGTGGAATTCATAATAGGTGGGAGAAGAGCTGGAAATTCCCAGACACAGAAAGGCATTCTTCACAGAAGAAACTAGAAGATACCCAGGGTGCCAGGCCATTCACCTCAGAGTGGTGTTATTGGGTGTGGATGAGCCGTGGTGGGGAGCAGGCCTGGGGTGGCGTGAGGAGGCTGCCGGCCTGACCAGAAAAGGATCTGCTGTATGTGCACGGACGCTGCTGCTTATAGGAAGTGGCATAGCTGGCGAAGGTTTTTAAACAGAGCAATGACAAATGAAATTCAAAAGTTTGTGGACAAAGCTTTAAAAGTTGTCTGTTTTGTAAGGCATATAAACTTGGCATCAACAGTGACTCATTTAGAATTTTATGGAAGCCTTTTTGCTTTGTCTTTCAGATTATGACCCTCTATCACCTGCCCTTATGAATAGGACAGGCGATGTAAATATTTCAGATTTACTTCCTGGAAGATCAGGGAACTGATGTGATAGAGCTTTTCCACTCTGAGAAACTGCTGCTACTGGGCAGAATGAAGAGAGGAATAACCCACTGTTTCATTGACCATTCTTTTTCCAGCTCCTGCCTTTGGGTGGGTCATATCAGAATTTATAGGGGGTTTGTTCTAGTTTGCTAGCTGCCGGAATGCAACACACCAGAGATGGATTGGCTTTTAATAAAAGGGGATTTATTTTGTTGGTTCTTCAGAGGAAAGGCAGCTAACTTTCCACTGAGGTTCTTTCTTACGTGGAAGGCACAGGATGGTCTCTGCTGGTCTCTCCAGGCCCCTGGGTTCCAACAACTTTCCCCGGGGTGATTTCTTTCTCTATCTACAAGGGCCTGGGCTGAGCTGCAAGTGCTGAGATGAGGAATGCCAAGCTGCTTAGCAGTGCTACGTAGCAATCTCTCATTTAAGCACCAGCCAATTAAGACAAACGTCGCTCATTGCAGTAGACACACCTCCTAGCCGACTGCAGATGTAACTGGCAACAGATGAGGTTCACGTACCGTTGGCTTATATCCGCAGCAACAAGATTAGGTATGCTCACCTGGCCAAGTTGACAACTGAATCTAACTAACACAGGGTTCATGTTTCTTGAAAATTTATTCAATGTTGCTGTAGTTTTCATAATAAGAAATACAGAAAACCAAACTTGAATTTATAAAATGGATGATACAGGGCAGGCCACGGTGGCTCTGCAGGCAAGGATGCTTGCCTGCCATGCCAGAGGACCCAGGTTCGATTCTCGGTGCCTGCCCATGAAAAAAAAAATGGATGGTACAGTGTAGAAGATAGGATACATTACTGGTGT
This sequence comes from Tamandua tetradactyla, assembly GCF_023851605.1. Classification (NCBI taxonomy): domain Eukaryota; kingdom Metazoa; phylum Chordata; class Mammalia; order Pilosa; family Myrmecophagidae; genus Tamandua; species Tamandua tetradactyla. Next base: position 45,099,202 of record NC_135341.1, on the reverse strand, counting down.
ATGTGTGGTGGTTTGAGGCTGTATCTATCCCAGAAAAACATATTTTTAAGTCTAGCCAATTCCTATGGGTGTTAACTCATTGTAAGTAGGACCTTTTCATGCAGCTACTTCAGTAAAGGTGTGGCCTATCTCATTCAGGATGGGTCTTAATCTGATTACTGGAGTATTTTATAAATGGAATGAATACACAGAGAGAAAGCCACAGAATCTAGAAGCTGAAATTAATGAAGCATAGAAGAGAAGGGAGAGACCAGCAGACTCTGTCATGTCCCTTGCCATGTGGCAGAGGAGCCAGGGATCACCAGCAGCCAGTCCTGGGAAAGAAAGCGTCGCTTTGATGATGCCTTGATTTGGACATTTTCATGGCTTCAAATTGCAAGCTAATAAATTCTGTTATTGAAACCAACGCATTTCATGGTTATCTACTTTAAGCAGCCTCGTAAACTAAAATAGGAAGGAAGGGATGGCTAAAGCTCAGGTTCTTTTTTTTAAAACTCAAGTTTTTTTTTGAAAGTTGAGAAACATTGCTGTATTTAAGAAATGAGGGAGGAGGGTAGGGATATTGTTTTAGCTCCCAGCATCTGCCAGGAGTCTATGGAACTCTCTGTTCTTGGCCTTTGGAGCTGCCTGCCCTGCTCTCCACAGATAAGAATAAAAGAATCTGAAAACATTGGAGGAGATAAAGTATATTCATTCCCTAAATCAGGAGATCGATAAAGTAGGAAATGCACAATTTTGAGGATGAGTTAACATGTCCCATTTGTTACAATATTTTTGAAGATCCTCATGTACTTCTATGCACTCATGTATTTTGTAGAAATTGTTTGGAAAATGTTTTTCAGACATCTGATAACTTTTATATATGAAGATCTTTACAAATTCCACTGAAGTGCCCAAATTGCAGAAGTACTATTGAGTTTATAAAATCTTTACCTGTTAATTTTCTATTAAGGGCTATTATTGAAAAAGTATCAGCAAGAAGATCATTCAGATAGAGTCACCTGCCCTGAACATTATATGCAACCATTAAATGTTTATTGTCTACTAAAGGACACACTTCAAAAATTGCTTGAACAGTTCAACAACATACACTTGGCAGATCTTCGTGGTCTTATTGGAAAACTGGAAGAACAGAATTCTCATTCTGAGAAGATGGTCCAAGGTAATGAGGCATTTCTCCACTATTTTAAGGAGCGAAGTGATAATTAGAACAGAAGAAAAAATACCGAAATGCCCTATATGATGTTGGAAATCTGATTAATCAAGAATATGCTCCACAAATTGAAAGAATAAAAATAATGAGAGCAACAGCTTGAATTAATGACATTGACCGCATCTTTGCAAGAAGAATCTCCACATAAATTTCTTGAGTAAGTTGATGATGTCTGTTAGCGTGTGCAGAGCTTGAAGCAAAAGCCATTTCCTTAGATCCAGGAGTTGAAATTTATCATCTTGTAAGCCAAATATTGAAAGAAGAAGGGTGCAGAACAGACATTGGACTAATTAAGTTCTGATTTCTGAAATGAAAATTTCTTCAAAACGGATGTCATGTTCCTGTCCTGATAAGGATGAAAAAACAAGTTGAATTTTTAAAAATTTTGAACGCTATAGTTATAGTAATTTCAGTGATGTGGATGTTGATACTATCTTTTTAAATCAACATATAATAGCTTTTCTAAATGAAATCACCTGTGTTTTTCTGAAGTGTCTCTGTTTACCAAAGTTTAGCTAACAATTTGCATAATTTAAAGGATATACTGTGTCACACTTTATATTTGCGAAAGGAATTCATGTGGAAAACAAGTTTCTCATTGAAAATTGAAATCTCAATAGTTTAAATAGGTTTATTTTGTGCAGGAGAGACTAACCATTGCCAAATGAAGAACGGGGTTAACTAGCATGGATAAATAAAACAGGTAGCACATTAAACTTTATTTGCCTGCAACAAATATATAGAAATATTGTATCTTTCATGCTTCTGTTGGATAAAATAATGTGTCAGAGTTAGAAATGAGGCAGAATATCTGAAACATGATTCAAATCAAGTGATTATTAGAAAGTAGAATAAAATCTAGTAATTACATGATTTGAGTATTTATTAAAAATACGTTATCCCATTTTGATTGATTCAAAAGAAGTTGATGACCACACTGTCAATTAAACATTCCTCTGCCAATATTGTCTTTACCATAATTATACACTGCAGTGGTTGGCTTTGCAATTCTTTATATATTGTATAAAGAATATGTAGCTTTTAGATCATAAGATGGCAAAATCCAGAAAGTGCACATGCCTTTATTTTGGTGTAGCTTGAAGCTTCTGAATGGGTGAATAATGGTGATACAGTGAGGTTTTGCAAAGTATAACTGATATGAGATTGATTGCTTATATTAAGGATCTGTTTGATCAGACAGCCCTGATCCACACATTTAATGTGTGTTAGATTTAAAAGGTCTAAAATTGTTCCTTCCAAACAATTATTCATTCCATGAGTGACTTGGAATCATTCATTCATTCCAGATAAAGCTATTGCTGTTGGATAATCTAAGTATTAGGGTACAATGGTATTTTCTAATATAAATCTGTGATCTGTGTAAGTTTATTTTGAGATTGTATGTGACTGTGTAGTGTTTTATATAGTCTTGTCAGTAGTTAAATCAGTGCTTTAACAGTGGCTGGAGCTGTGATGCCTGTGGTAGGACTTTTGAGCTGTTGGCCATGCAAATACAAGCTCAGTTGCTTTCCAGAAATCCTGATGAGCTTTTGCTCAGAGGTACATTTCTAAATCTTACCTAATTTAAAGATTTTCCATACTAGATTAGGGCTTCTGGCCCTACATATTATATACAAATAAATTATCCAAATGGCTGTATTCAGGGCACTGGTACCAAAAACACCCCTGTGGCTTATCTGAGAACAAATCAAACAGAAATTTGATTTCAGAAGACTACTAATTCCATTTGGGACTAGAATCAGACTAAATCTAGCACATTTAACTATTGTGGGGTCAGAGGGCATTTGAAGGGTGTAATGGGTGTGGGGAGAGATGTGTCCATATTATAAGACACATAAAGATAGTAAAAATTAAAAAAAGATAAAGAAATGACTTATAAGTAAGGCAGAACACGTTAACCAAACAGCCTAAAATGCAGACATTACGTGCAGTCAAGAATATCTTCTCTCCATTCATGTATGTATATTGACTGCTTGGTTTTGTGTTCTGAGGAAACAGTGACCTCTTTAAGGTTTGGAGTGATATACATACATTCATACCTACACTCGTGTGTGTCAAATAGTCATTCATTCTTTAATGTACTCCAAGCATAGGTAAATGATATTAATGGGAGAAATGTTGTCAAAATTAGTTTTGTCAAGAATGGATAATAACCTTTTTGAGAATATTTCCACCAAAATATAATATGAATGAGAAATGAGGTCTTCACTGTAACTTCTTGGAGAAAACTGATAAGGCCAAAATGTCAAGGAGGCCTTATCAAGCCTGTTAACATGAAGACACAGGTTCTTCAGAGAGAGCAGGAAACTGATATGGAGCAGTGAAATTATCCGTGTCTCCTCTGCCATCCATGCCATCCTGAGCAGCTCTCAGGTGGTCTCTGCCCCAGCCCACCACTGCCTGAATGCTGCAGCAGCCTCTGCTTGGCCATGCTGGCTGCACCTCTGCCTGCTTTTCCCACCTGCCAGAGGGCTCCTTCTGAAGCTCAAGTCTGACCGTGCCAAAATCAGACCCTCGTGCCTGACCCTGCCCCACCCCTCCCACAGCCTTCTTCCCTTGTGGGGGTTCTGTCAGGGCCCTTCATTCCAGTCCCTCCTGAGCGTCCCCTAGGCCGGTTTTCCTTGACATTCGACAGAGATGTGCTTCTATTCAGGACCTAGCACATGGTTCCTTGGTTGGCATCTACGTTTCTGTGAACAGGAACTGGAAAACAGATGCCAGAATGTATTTATTAAAATTGTTTGGGGCATGGTTTAATTAGCATAAAAGTTGCATTACTGGTTTTCAGGCTAAAGAACCTTGTGGCATGCATCCCAGTCCTCTCACCTGCTATTAGCTGTTGCAGCCCAATCACAGGACTACCTCCCTCTGGTCAACAGACCAGGGCTCCTCCTTGGAATTTAGTGCCATAATTCCTTTTTCTACCTGCTGTCCCAAGAAGAGCCCTTACTCCCTTCTCTTCTCAAAGTGAACTCTTCCAAACCTGGATCTTGTGGCCTTTCTGTCAGGTGAGCCCACTGCATCTGGCTTGTGGCCAGCCTTCTGTCTGGCACATGTTCCATGGTCACCTCAGTGATGGCCCCAGTGCCAGTGATTTCTCTCATAAGTGCTTTGGTCTTACTTGCCAGTGTGCAGGGTAGCTAGACCCAAGAGATGGACTGTTTTTGTCTCCTTTGTCCCAGCGAGAAACCTGGGCCTCACCTTTTTAGTTCCCACCCAGCCTCATCTCCTAATTCTCTCAAGAAAATTAGCTGTTACTCTCTATCCCCACTGCCACCCACTACCTCCTTGGGTTAATCCAACCCCTGACACTGGTCACTCCCACCTGCCTGGCCCCCTGCCCATTTCTCCCCACTGCAGTCAGAACATTTTCTGAGATACAAATCCCTTGTGAACACTGCCCTTTTATACCCCTGCACTGGCTCCCCTTTGTCCCGTGATAAAAGTCAAGGCTCTGTAAAGGGACTTGCCAGGCCCCTCATGCCCTAAAGTCTCCCCCAGGGTGGCCCTGACGGGACACATGGGGCAGAGCCTGGTATATGATGAGGGATGCTGTTTACTGTTAGTTTGATCATGCTAGAGATGCGTGTATGCATAATAGTTGTAAAGTGCTTTAACCTCTTTTTCTCGGATTTGGACCATGATGTTACCATATTAAATTAGTATATGCACTTTACTTTTAATTTATTTATTCATTTACTTTTTGCATATTTTTTGGTGAACGTGAATTTATTTGGTAGAACTCTCTTGGTCAGAATTGGAACCTCCATTTGAAATACTATTCCCATGGAGAGAGAAAACTACAGTGGTTTGGTTTAGTTCTAGAACTGTGTTGCTTGAATAGTAGTACAGCATGTGCTTGTCGTACTGTTTAAAAGTATAGTTTATGATTTTCTCACCTTTGTTGGTACCTCTCCAACCCCTTCACCTCTGAGAAGAGGAAGCCCAAGTCGGGGGGCTTGTCCAGGGCTTCTGAGCCCCATTCCCCTACATGTTTCTTGTTCTGTTCACGTTTCCCAAATTTCACAGGCTTGTGCTCGCCTTGCCCTTGTGTCCCTTTGCCCTCGCTGGGACGGCTCCCTAGTGTAGGACAGCCAGACCGACCCCTCCGATGCAGTCTCACTGTAGCCTTAGTGCAGCAAGTCCTAACATCTCAAAGCCTCAGTTTTGTCATCTTTGAACTGACCATCATAGCATCCCCTACCCTGTAAGGTCGTGGTGAGGATTGAATGAGAAAACATGTCCATTCCCCTGACAGAGCAGGGGCTCCATAAAGGGTGGCTGCTGCCTCTGCCGGGAGTCCTTTCTTAGAAATTTGCCTCTTGCTTGCAATATGACATTGGGTGGATTAACTTCTCTGGACCTCAGTTTCCCATTTAGAAAATGGGGTTAATATCAGTGCCTACCCTGTGGTATTGCTCTGAGAATCGAGTGAGTTGACCCGTATAGTGTGCTGGGAGCAGGGCCTGGACTTAGAAGGAACCAATAAAGTTCAGCGGCTGTTGTCACTAAGTTCTCTTAAAAGTAAGCTCAGGGAGGATCCCAGGGCCCCATGTTGTACTCATCTATATTTTTTCTGAAAAATGTTTTGAGCAAGTTTTTCCCATTAGTACATGAAATGAATGAATGAGTTAATACATGCGATTTTTAAAAGAAGCACAAAAAAGAAAATAAAAACTTGTAATACTGTCCAATTGTTGATATTATCATGGCTAACCTGATTTTTTTCTGTGTAGTATAAATCTGTATGTCTCTCTTTTTAAAAAAAAAATGGGGATTATATGTATTTTTAAAACAAAGCTGGAATAATAATGCACATACTTCCATAGCTTGTAATAAGCAGTAGTTTTTCATTTATGCATATGACCTCTGTAGTTAGGCTTTTTACCTGGATTTCCTGGAGGCCCCAGGCACCCCTCTGCTGCTCTGTGGTCAGTGATGATGTATACCTGAAAGGATAATGCTGGAAAAACCACCGGCACAGGTGTGCATTTTGTGGAGTTTAAAGTATTTTAAAGCCTTTTGAAATTAGCTCTACAAAAGGGCAATGTGAGGGATCCTTGTGGTGTATAAACAAGCCTACACAGGTAATAAAATTGTGTAGAACTTTATATAAATGTGTACAGTCATGTTACACACAAACGAGTACAAGTAAAACTGAGGAAGTCTGACTAAGATATGTGGCTTGTACTAATTTCACTATCATGATTGTGCTATTATACTACAGTTTTGCAAAATGTTACCATTTGGGGAACTGGGTGAAGGGTATACAGCATCTCCCTGTTATTTCTGTCAACTTGCATGGATTATCTCCACATGATTAATGACATGAATGACTCCAGTTGTCTCAGTTTTTAAAATTAGCTTAGAAATTCACGTGTAAATGTATGATTAATACAGAAAAAGCAGCTCTGAAATTTGTTCTCTTGAATTTTAGGGTGAAACAGAACCAGATAAGTTCAAATGTAGCCTGGTTTTCTCTTCCAGGAAAGCAGAGGACTTGGTCCTTTGAAGAGAGTAAGGTCAGCATTAGCAGACACTTGAGCAGAAATACAAGTTTGAGCACAAAACCCATTTGTTCATGCCATAGGCTGTTTCTTGGTTTATGAAATGGGGATGTTGATGTTTTCCATTGAGCTGTGTTGGCTGGAGGGGCACGGTATCTTTTCCTGTACGATTGCTGAGCATCCCAGCTGTACGGGATGAAAATGAATTCCTGTCAATGGCAAGGAAAGCTTCTTATCAGGAGGCTTGCAGGATTTCTTATGACCTTGAGCTGATTAACTCAATTTGAGCTGGACTCCATCGACATCAAATTAAATTCTGGTTTAAACCAACCTTATAAATCTCCCCTGCTTAGCTTGGTAGCTCTGTCTAGAGTGAAGGAAGGAAAGTGCCTGAGGTAGTGGGCTTCAGACCTATTTAACCTGGTGAGCTGGCAGCCCCTGGGTAAGCAGAAGGGGTCCTGCAGTGAGAAGGTGTCAGAGGCTGGAAAGAGGAGTCCCTTCTGGCTTCGGTGGCTCTGAGATGGTTGGAAATAGCCCCAGAGTTTCAGATTCGGAACCAGATTTTAAGTCTCCTTCAGCTAGAAAATCATTCCAACAGATCAGATTTCTATGAGGTCATTCACTGGGATGATCTCTACTTGCATTTAATAAAATATTTAGAACCCTATTGAATTCCATTTGTAGTGTGCCCTTTGTAACACTGCTGGGTTGGACTTACGCACTTCGATTGCCCAATATGTTGCATGGGCTGTAGCTGAAAGTGAGTCATCACAAAAAGTGGTCTGAGTCCTCGGCTCTTATGGCATTATTCTCTAGAGTCTTAGTTATAAAAAATTATTATGAAGTTAATATCAGCCCCAGAGTCGTTGATTTCAAAAAAGTTTACACTTTGTCACTAAATCCATTTATATTTACTCCTTCTCCCATAGAACAAAGCCATGCTGTTTTGTTGGTGTTGAGCTGTAAGTCAGTTCCTTGCCACTGATAGAAAATTTTAAAACCCTGATATTTTTCAGCAGATTAAAGTCTTCTTTAGTAGCCCAACTCTTCTCCAATGGAAGGAGAGCAGAAGCATGGTAAAGTGGTTTCCATGCAGCCTCTATGACCACAGTAAATTATTCATATAATAAAATATCGCGCTCTGTGTATGTGTTTATGTTGTGCATGCAGCAGCAGCAGTTTTTTTGGTGTGAATTTAAAAAAACTATTACCCTGCCCTTATGAAATTACCAGCTCACAACTGTTATTTATTAGTTGTACCAAGAGTTTCATGAGGACCTGTGTGTGTTTGGGTCTGTACAGTTGCTTGGACCTGCAGGCCTCTTCTGGTAATTCTCCAGTTGGTAGCTGTGCCTCCCACCCCCCACTGTCCCCATTTCAGTGTGCTAAGTTGATATGAGACCAGAACCTTTAGCATCACCTCTAAATATGTGCGCATGAAAGCACGCATACATGCACACAGGCACACACACTATCAAGGCTTCATAGGAATTAGGAGGCACTCTTTCCCTCAGGAACTAGGAGCTCCTCACTGTAATTGGGAAATGAAAACTGATAGTGCTGAGTACAGAGTAGGTTGAACTTGGAAAAACTAGCAACATGCAGGCACAGCTTTAAGGCCACTGTTATAGGTCATCATTTGCTTGGCAGAACTGTGGCATTCACTGTCATTTTTATGTCTTCCAGTTTTATGTGCTGAAAGAGTTGGCCAGATGACTAAAACATATAATGACATAGATGCTGTTACTCGTCTTCTTGAGGAGGTAAGTGTTTCGGGGAAAGATGAGAATCAATTATAATTGATTGATTCATATTGATTAAAACATACATTATTTTCTATCTCAGTGAAAAGTCTCAGAAATTGGATCCTCTTAGGGTACAGTTTAATGGCTTTATTTTTTAACTAATAGCTATTGTGAGGCTTTGTAGCAGTAGCTTTGTAAAAAGTATTCAGGTTTGGAGAGAAATGTATTAATGACATAAAATATGGTGCATTTAGTTCTAAGAGATGATCATGATGATGAATATGCAACTATGTGATGATATTGTGAATTACTGATTATGTATGTAGAACGGAATGATCATATGTTAAGAATGTTTGTGTTTTATTGTCATTTTTTTAATTTAAAAATTAATTAAAAATCATAAACTAAAAAAATGGTGCATTTAAATATTTGCTAGAACATCCAATTTAAAATTTTAAGAAATCACAAAACTTCAAATATATACTAATAGTACATTTTAAATGTATGCAAATTGTCAGAAAAATATATAATTATCCATGCCTTCCTAATGTATTTTAAGTTTTTACTTATACTAGGTTAGTAAATATTATTACACAGTATTAGCATGGTAGTAACCAAATAAAGAAACATTTAGTTGCTTAGATGAACTGCTGATATTTGAGACACTATGGGTTTCTCAGTTTCTTCTCAGCCTTCTGCTGGCAGTTGAGAATTAAGGTACTATAAAGGCCTCTAGAAACAGATGAGTATAATATGTGTATCCCCATCCTATGCCTAGAATAGGTTAGAACAAGACAGCTTCTTAGTAATTATTTTTTGAATAAGTGCCCATCTTTAAACACCACTCCCCACCCCCCAGCCAGGTAGGCCTTAGGTAGACAGATGCTAACTTCTAGATCCTTGTTTCTGCTCTGGAGTCTAGAATGACTTGAGTCATGACTCTTCACCACACCTCCCCCAGGAAATTAGTAGAATGATGTGGGAGGCACAGAAATCAGCTACCATTTTCATCCAGTGGTAGGAAAAGATTGAAATGGGCAGGAACTGGGCAGGAATGATGGTACCCAGGGTTTTTTAGGGGGTATCTTTTCACCCCATTTTTCATCTCTCTCTCTCTCTTCCTGAGTTTTTCCCTTCTGCACATGCTGCATTCTCGTCCCTGCTGTAAGGGCTAGACCCTTCGAATTCCCTCTGAGTTCCTAAAGGCTGACTTGCCCTCCCCACCCCACATTCTCTGGAGAATGGGGTATAGAGCCAGTTGAGTTGAATAGGGGCAGGACCTGGGACTGGCTTAACCACCTGCGTATGTGGCAGTCACTGTTCCCTCAGTCCCAAATGGTGATGTTAGGGTGTGTCTGTGGGACAGGGCTGCTGGGCAGGAGGCAGTTCAGGGCACAGGGCAATGGTGACTGGTGTGATCCGTGTGTTAACTAGCTTGGTCAGCACCACCAGCCTTTAAAAATATGGTCAACCCTTTCCTGACTACCTATTTCCACCAGCAGTGCCACCACTTCAGATCTTGCACACAGGCTGTTTCCAGCATCTGCTTTTCACCCATATCCAGTTAGTCATCAAGTTTTAATGAGAAGTAACCTACATCTGAACCTTTATTTTAGCTCCAGTGCCACCACTCAAGCTCCTGCCACCTCCACAGTGAGATTTTATGTTCTCTCTGAGCTCATCTTCCTTACAGCAGCCCCATCCCAAAGCCCTCATCAAGGAGCTCACCGTCCAGGCCCTGATGCTCAGAACACTTGGCGTGGCATTCACAGCCACACACTTGTTCATGCTCTGAGTCCTCCTCTGACTCCTTTCTGGGGGCTGCCTCCTGCTCCCCACTCCTGACCCTTTGCACCACCTGGTCACCTCTGTCCATTTCTGGCATCTTTGTCTCGTGCTGCAGACCTCACTGGGGCTGCCCTTTGAAATCGCCCCTAAACCCCATGGCCCCAAGTAGTCTCTGTCCCCACAGACCCCTGAGTGCAGGAGTTGTCTGTCCTACAGTTCCATTTGTGTTATGTCCAGGTAGATATCATAGAAACATTTCCAAGGTGGAGATCTCATTGGATGTTTTTCCGCACCCTTTTAACCTTGGTAATAATAGGTCTTCAATAAATGTCTGCTTGTACTGTTATGCTTATTAAGGGTAAAAGTTGACTGGCGGCTAAGTGTTGTACACACGCTATCTTGTTAATTCTCAGAGTAGCTCTCAGGAGCATATACCACTATTTTCCCTCATTTTCCAGTGAAAGAACCCGAGTTTGAGAGGACAGAAGACTTGTCCAGGACTGCCTGGAATCTTCCCAATCCTGCCCCTTCACTAGGGAGCTCTGATGCATTTGGTTATAGTGTTTACTGCTCTGTTCAGTCTTTGCCAGTATGGTTAGTTGATTGTCAGAGGGACATTTCTACTTTAAAAACACAAACCTGGTAATGTTTCCCTTGGGATATTGGTTTTTGAGTGTCCACTGCCTGTAGTTCTTGGATCTAGTAGGTTTTAAGCTGGCAGTGCTGGGTGTGCCCCAGCGGAGCAAGTTGGTTTTCCACTTGGATGTGTGAGGTCTGCTTCCAGAGAGACAGAGGTCATGAACCTTTTGTACAAATACCTGTTATCGATAATGCACTTCCCCCCAATTGATTTCCTAAATATGTGTCTTTAAATAAAAAACATGTACTTGTCTTTTTAAAGAATTTTAATTGCTGGAAAGAATATTGTTGGGGCAGTTTCTTCAGGTGGCTTTTCGGTTGAACCTGATTATATTTTTAGAAGCTCCTCAGAGGAGTGGCCAGTGTGTGTACTGTGTTTTATATAGAATACCATTCTTCTCCTTATCCCGATAAGAATCACTTTCAGGTTTTCCTGCCTTTCTTAGGAACTGGGCTGGGTAGAGTCTACCCCAGATTGTGGCCACGCCAGTCACGTGACAACTTGTGTACCCCGCTTTTCGTTGGCCTTGGCTGTGCTTCCTCTGCTCATTTACTTTGGTTTGCATGCCTGCTGCACATGAAAAATTTGCACAGGATTCCAAAACACAGTCCTTTACCAGTGGGGAAAGTTTGCTTCTGGTTCTAAAGGCAAGAGAATTCTGTGGCTTCTGCTGGCTTACTCTGTTCAATTATTTACCTTTGGGCAAAACTTACTTCCTCCTTGGTTACTGAGAAGGTTATCTCCCTGACCCCTTAATCATGCTTTTTGTCCTGAAATTGGTGAATGAGATGCATCAGCTGCTAAGTGTGGGAGGCAGGCTCTTCTCTCACTCTCTAATGGGTGTGTCAATCAGTGCAAACCTTCATTGGTAAAATCTGGCTGAGACTCAGGTTAGCCTCTTTTAAGCAAGGCATAGCCGAGAAGAAAGTGAGCAGTTAGAACGAACTCCACTTTGCCACATTTCCCAGGGAATAAAAGAACTATTTCTTTTCATAAAATTTCCAAAGGCCTAAATTATTTATTTGTAGTCTCTTAGTCTCACTGTAGTTTATCCCAGTTGTCATTTCCTAGTTGTTTTCTGTTCTTAGAAGTAAACATTTGTCATATGTTGGCTGATTGTAAGAAATGGGAACATTTTTTCCTCCTTGTAATTCTCAAAAAGAAATTCAACCAGCTCTTGCCTTAGAGAAACATTAGAGAGAAAAATCAGAGACACTACTATAACTCTTTTGTTTAAAGTTTTCATTTCATCCATAAATGCTTCTATTAAACCTTCTTGCTTTCTTCCAGTAGACTGCTTTCTTTATAATTTCTATAAAGACTTGATTTTTGGTTAAATGCTTGGTGTAGACCACATGAGAACTCATTCTGTCCTCAGTAGGTCAGAAGAGGCAAGGAGACTGACTCTGGGTCTGGGGTTTGAAATGTTAATGGGTAAGAGCGAAGGGCTTCATGGCTTTGAGCTCACTGTTCCACTTGCTTTTCTTCCCCTGCCTGCTTCCCTTTCTTCTTGGGAAAGGGAAGCTTTTAGCATCCTCCAGGAGTCCTAGCAGTGCCCTGCCCAACTGGGTATACATTATTATAATTTTTGCTTGATTTGTTTGCAGTGAAACATGCATATGTCATGTGGCTATGTATGACATTCAAAACGGCTGTGCCTTTTGGAACTTAGCAACTTGAATGTGGGATAGCAAATGCTTAGTTACACTGTGGAGCAGAACAGACAGTGAGGCAATGAGCCCATGAGCATAAAGCACTGCTGGGGAGTCCATCTGAGAACTTGTTCTAGTAGAGACATTTCAGACACTTGAGTTAGATTTATGGAGAACACAGAGAAATGAACATTGATACTGAAGTTTTACCTGAGTGTTGACCAACTGAAACCCCTTGGTCTAGATGCTAATTTTGAGTTGGGCCCCTGGAGAGGCAGATATGCCCATTCCCTCACGCAGTTCCTTTGGATCACTTTTCTCCAGGACCAAATAATCTTAACTGTTGAGTGTGAGAAGTGATAAAGGGTCAATGAGATAAGGACCCATCTCAGTAGATGCTATCGCCATTGTGGGTAAATATAGATGAGCATTCTGGTTTGCTTTACAGAGTCACTGCATCATCCCCTTTGTTCCCAGGGCTCCAGGGAGGCCCCTCTCCACATGGGCTGTGTTAATGGCAGTGAGAGCATGATGGAGAAACACAAATTGTGAGATAGAAATGAAAGCTGCTTTTATTCTTTTTAGCTTACAACTCAATGAATCATAAAGCTAGAACTTTTTTTTCAAAGGTATTTCAGCTAGCCTACCCCTCCACCCTACTCCTTTTAACAGATGTTCAAACAGAACCCCAGACTCTCACAGTTATAGAGTAGGATGATTCACCTGGAGCTGTTTAACTTTATGGCCATGACCCACTATAAGAAACACATCTCAGATCATGACCCAGCACTCACTTAAGTGAGTATGGAAGCGAATGACAAACAAGAATTAAAACATGAAACAATACTTATTAAACCCTTATTATCTAGATGCATTTTGGGGTTTTCAAATCTGTGCTGTTGTATTTTATTTAAAACAGCATGTCCATTGCCATTACTAAGATGATTGCTCCACCTCTAATGGGTTAGAATCTGCAGTTTGAAAAAAACTCACCTGGAGTATCCCTCATCCTTGGTAAGCTGAAGCTGTTTGCCCAGGGCCGCAGAGGTGATTAATGACTGGTGTGGCTCACAGCCTAGGACTCCTCTCCAGCTTCTGCTTTTTACTCCAGATGAATGAAATAATTAACATCGACTTCTAATAATTGAGTTCTGCAGAATTCTCCCCTTGCCACCCCACACCTAAGAGTGAACAAATTGAACCTAACCAGAGTGGCAGTCAGGCTCCCCAGCAGGATCGACGCCTGCCTTGGGTGCCCGGTGAGTGCCTCGGTCTGCTATGGGGAAGCTCCTTTCCTCCTGCAAAGGCACCTGTCCCTTCATAAGCTGCTAAGGCTCTTCCTCTGTGAGCTGTTCTGCCCTGCATGATGTCAGCTAAAAGTCTCTTAACATTTTGTTGCTGAAATGTGGCAATTTTGTGCACTGTCTCTTCATTTTGGAAAAATAAAAAAAAAAGCCTTAGTAGCCTCCCATAAGTAAAAATAACATACATTTCAGAGTAATTTTAAACATTCTTTCTTTTTTTTTCATTCGAGGCAAAATAAGGACACCCAGTACTTTTACTTTCAAGTGCTGAATAGGCTACATCTCCATGTCAGCTCTTGGCTTATTGTTAGAGTATTTCAGAATTCCTTCGTTCAATAAATAGTTCCTGAGTGTCTCGGTGTGCTGGGCTCTGGCAGTACACTGGCCCAGGCCTCAGGTAGAGACACACATTAAAAATGGTTACCCAGATTCCAAAAGCTGTTGCAAAGAAATGTTTTTGGAAACTTATTTTCCCAATAGGAACAAATGTTTGTTTTCATTGGATTGTAAGGCTTCCCTTTCATTGTTTGAGGCCTGTACAGCTCTTCCACATCGTGTGGGCTGGGCTTACCCTCTTTTAACGGGTATCAGATGCTGACATGGATAATGAATTATTGATTCCTTTATTTCTAAATGTCCTTGTTTTATTTTCCACATTTGACATTGGGTGCTGCTTGACTCCTTCACGAAACACATTTGTGTGTGTGTGTTAATTCCTACTCGCCCTCTTGCTTTTCATAGAAAGAACGGGATTTAGAATTGGCTGCTCGGATTGGCCAGTCGTTGTTGAAGAAGAACAAAACGCTAACAGAGAGGAATGAGCTGCTGGAGGAGCAGGTGGAACACATCAGGGAGGAGGTAAGGAACTGGTGGCATAGACTCCTGGGGAGCCCTGTGGTGGGCTTGGGACCCGTGGGCATAGTTGAAGAATTAGATTTGATGGGGTCCCAGTGGGTCATCAGCCCTATCCGAGGGAATGTTTGAGTCCTGAGTCCAGAGCTGCTTGTTTTCTGGGGGCCATTCTGGATTGAAAGCTGCCTTCCTGCATTTCCTTCTGCTTAATATACCTCCTTCCTCCCCTTCAGGTGGCGGGGATTGGATTGCACAGGTGGGGAACAGTACTCACTTAGAAGGCTCATAATGACCAGGCACATGCAGGCCTGGGTCTGCTGGGCCAGCCACAATCTAATTGTGCCGGCTGATAAAGACACTCAGCACTTGACCAGAGTGCAGGCAGGACACTTTAACAATGAGAAGGGGTTTGTGAGTCAGGGTCGGGTGGGGAAGGGCAGGCTGGACAAGGAGCCCTGCTAGGAGACAGGCTCATGCTGCAGTGGCATATTCATCATTTGGATATAATTTTGCATTTATAAGACAAAAACTAGCCTCTTTGTTTTCATGATAGAAACCCTATTATTTTCATCATGCAAATATTGGCTGACAAGACTTCATTGGTAAACGGGGCATGATTTGTAACGCCTTTACTATCCTGTGTCCTTTTAACAGCGAATTTTAACTGAAGGGGCTTTCATCACATCTCATTTCTTCTCCCTTATTTTCCAAGAAAAGCTTTCTTATAGGAGGGGATGACCTTACTTGTGTCCCTAAGATGTATCAAAATTCTTTCCTTGTTAAAGCTATTCCTCATACGTTGTTGTCTGGGTTTAACAGTAGTTTTAATGGGATGAAACACAGTTGTCACCATGTAAGAAAAGTGTTACTCCTGGGCTTGCTTTAAAAAATGATGAGGCGGGACTCCCTCCTGTTTGCAGGTGGCAGTGAGCCACGTCATGGGCTCCTTGGCTCTCACTGGGACTGGGCCTTACCCTGTGGACACCAAGAGCCTGTCCCCAGCCCATGTTGCTGTTGTTGTTTGGCCCATGACTTTCCTGATTCCTTGTTTTGGAGCCTTGACCTTGTGCTTGGACAGGGCAGCCCAGGAGTGGCAGAGCTTGCCCGTTTACCTGTCACTGGCAGGGGCACATGCATGTGCAGTTATTGACCCAGCACATCAATAAACACGTGAGTGGGGAAGGAAAAAAGTAATGAGGTAGAATGCTGTTGCATTCTAGGAGAAATAATGTTGATTCCTGCTTTCAGCATTATAAACTCAGCTTTATAACCTGAATCTTCTTCTCCTTGGGCACCTGACATTAAAGCATGCCAGGTCTGCCTGGCTTGCTTTGCCACCCTTTCTTAACAGAGACACATGCCTCCTGCAAACCAGCAAGTGGTCACTCATCATCTGTCAGCCTTCTGATGCTGCTTTTCCATATTATTGCCCTTGCTTGGGGCTTCCTTGCCCCCACAAAAAATATTCTACCCGTTGGGAGTAGAAATGCCCTGTTTTCCTTGGAAAAGCTTTGAATTGAAATCTATACTGTTTTCTCCCTTGACATATCATTAAATTATTTGTCTAGGTATTGAATCTAAATCCTTTATGCACATAAAATTTACACTTCCGTGGAAGTTGTAAGGCATTGTGTTGTGTAGGAAAGTTGGAATAAACCATAGACCCCAAATTAAGTGAGAAACACAGAATCAAAATAGAAATTGAAATTCTCCCTTACTAGACTGATCCCATATTAATCAGTACCAAAAAGTGACAGGGCAACTGAAAAAGTGTACAGCTTAAGTTTATTTTCAAACTGAAGTATAAATCAGTGTGATTTACAGTACCATCCTAGCAGTGATCCTTTTGACCAGTTCCTGATACTTGCCTCTTTTCATCCTCTATCTGGAATTCCTATCTAGTGATCATTGAGTACAGAACAGGGTCAGCCCATACTTGGCTGGGAGTCCCATGAGGGTTCATCAGTAGAGGGTGGAGCTACCAGGTTTTCCAAGTGTCAGACCATGGGGTGGTGAGCTGGTTGTATTTGCCCACCCAGAGCTGGCATTGCCAAGATCCTGCTGAGAGGTAGGATTTGGTTTTGGCAGAAGTGAGTGTCCTCTTCCTTCATTTGGTAACATGACGTTTTCACCGGCCATTTCCCAGCCTGGTCATCTAGCTATTTCTAAAGCCCATAGCTGTCTAATCCCTGCAGCCATCATTCTAGAGCCTTTAGTCCCTTCTCACCTCTCCCCTTACTGAAATAAAAATTATCAATGTGGGCAGAGGGGATTTCTGTCAAAAGTGTTTTTTTCTCCTTAAATGGTTTCAAAGTCAACACTTTATTTTCTTTGAATAGCAGAAAATCAGTTAAATGTCTTCACTTTTATTGGAAGGATTTAAACAAATTTGTCATTAAGCAGTAAGTATTTGAGCATAATTGGAGATGCTGTCACCAGGTAAGAAGCAAACAATGGATCTGCTACTCTGTCTGTTCAGGTGTCTCAGCTCCGACATGAGCTGTCCATGAAGGACGAGCTGCTTCAGTTCTATACCAGCGCCGCAGAGGAGAGCGAGCCCGAGTCTGTTTGCTCAACCCCGTAAGTCACCAGGAGGCCACGTCTCTAGAAGCCAGGCACTGGCTGGATATTGTGGATGTCCTTGGTATCACTGAAGCAAGGTCACCTTCACCAGCAATGCAGGCCAGCCTCTTTCAGCTTTCTCCAGACCAAGCTTCTCTGAGTACTCACTGATCGATTTTACTATTTTAGTGGGAAATGGAAGGGCAGGTGTTTAGTTTTCCTTGTCCTGGGTCATCTTATTTGTCAGGTTAGGTTTGAAAGTGTGGATCTCACAGTGTTTGATTGGGCATCTTTCAGGATAACAGGACAGGCTCTGCTGCTGGAGGAAATGTACGGTTCTGCAGCCAGACTGATGCGCCAAGGGTGGGTCCTTGGGACAGAAGGAATGGGGGCTTCTCTGAGAGTCACCTGAGTCTCATGAGGCTCTGCAGCTTACTAGCTGTATGCCCTTGGCCGGTTACTCAACCTGTCTTTTCTTGTTTCTTCATTCTTAAAATGGGAACAATAATAGTACTTTCCTTCATTATAGGGTTTTGAACATTGAATTAATGCATGTAAAGTACTTAAAACAGTTCTTGGCACATGGAAGCACATTATAAAATATCAAGCTCCCAGGCATCCTGGAATGGTGTAGGCTTCAAATACAATTGATTCCCCTGAATTCTGAGATGATATAACCACTGCAAACTGTGGGATAGTTTGGGTCCAAAGTGGTGGTGAGGCTGTGCAGTGGTAGGTGTTGTTTTCCTGGAGGTGAGGAAGCTGTCTCGTCATTGTCACACCTGCGAGTTTCTTGAACTTTCCTTGGAGTGGGCCCTTCTTTTTGCCTCCCACATGGCTAGCCAGGTGGTGGGAGGAAATGTCTCCCTAGATTTCAATTGTCCTTCCTCCTCCAGGTTGAAGAGGAATGAGTCGTCCTCCTCAGTCCAGAATTACTTTCATTTGGATTCTCTTCAAAAGAAACTGAAGGACCTCGAAGAGGAGAATGTCGTACTTCGATCAGAGGTGCAGTGCACTCCCTTCTTGTGTCTCTCTGGGAGGGCGGTGGCTCCATTTACCTTATCAGGCAGGAGCAGCTGTGGCTGCAGTGCCATTTTCCAAGGTGAACCTTAGTTTACAGCTGTGCCTGGTGCCCAGCAGACACCTCTCATTTATGTGCTGGGTGCTGCTCCATTCAGGGCTGGGTGAGACGAACCCAGTGAAATTACATAGGGTGCAGCCAGGGCAGAGCTGTAAACTGCTCCTCCTGCCGAGTCCAGGCAGAAGCTCCCAAAGTGAGGTCCTCTGTGCTGGTCTCCAGCTCTGACTGAGCACCAAAGAGAAAGCCTCATTTTCATGTTACTGCAAGTCACATCAGAGGTTCTAAGGACATGTAACTGACACCTTGGAGACATGTTTCTTAAATAATTAAAAAAAGATTGAGCTGAGACAACTTGGGAGCCTATGCTTTTGGTATTTCATCTCAGCTAGGCTTTCTGCCAGACGCATGGCTTATAGTGTTTTGTTTTCTTTTTTTAATCTTCACAACAAAGCTGAAAGCTAGTCACTTTGGTTCTCATTTATGGTGAGAAAGCTGGGACCCAGGCTGATGATTGTTTCAGTTTCCTAAGGCCCTGCTAGTTAGTAGGTGACAAAGCCAGGATTTGCACGTTTGTTTTTTCTTCACCCACTGCCTCTGAATGTGTGCGTTTAGTACTATTCATCCTGCTTATCAGTGAGTTTATATATGATGGGTGGATGTGTGGTACGCTGCGTTTATCAGGCCCTTGCTGTTTGGATTTCAGGCATGTTTGGGCCACGTGCCCACGTGAGCCAACCCAGGGCTCCAGAAGCCCCCTCCAGTAGGGCAGAGCGTGTTACCTTGAGCCTACCCTCTGGACAGAGCCTCACTTCTGGATGTGCTCAACAAGACCCTTTATACTGTGTAAGGACAGGGTCAGATTCCCTTAGACCTCATCTTTCCAGTCCTTCGTTTAATGATAAGAAACATAAACCCAGAGCAACCAGGAGGTTTGCTGAGTTTTCTGTGTCAGTCAGTGGCTGAACCAAGATGACTTAGAGCCCAGCATGCCCGCCTGCCACAGGTAAACATTCCAGTTCTGGGCACACAGCAGTTCATCCTTTCTCAGAATCTTCAGCTGAAGCGAGCTGAGGAATCTGATCCCGGCTGCTGGATACCTTCTCTCACACAGAACATCTTCTGTGGGCCTTAAACTCTTTTCTTACCACCTTATGTGCCCCAAGCAAGCAATCTGGAGCCCAGAGATAGCTCTTGAATCTGAATTGTCGTGCTTTACAATTGTACCTTGTTCTTATTAAGCTGAATACGACAGACTTAGCTCCAGGTAAGAACCTGGCACGTGATATGTACATAATAAATGTCAGTCATGCTTGTTGTGGTTATGCTTAGAATGCCTTTGGTGGGTGGGCACTGCTAGAATCACAAAGGAGGCCTTGTCTGTGAGCCAGAACAGGCAGATAGAAGATGATTATCAATGTCAATGACAGTTTTAACAGTGCAGTTAGTTTGGCTTTCGTGCACGTTGTTTTATGTGGCACCCTCTAGTGGTACACAGTTTTTAGTGGTACACAGTTTTTCAGCTGTTCAGATTCCAGAATCCAAGTTCCATCCACTAACCAAAAATTCAGATTGACCTTCCACGTTTGAGGGTGCAGTGGGTGACAGGTAGGGGGGATGCTGAAGGGCGTCTTCCCAAGCCCTTGACGCATGCGCCAGGCTTTGCCTGCCCCAACAGTCCAGGTGTGAATGGGGGCCTCTGACCCAAGCCTTGTTCACAGGCCTGCCAGCTGAAGACAGAGACCATCACCTATGAAGAGAAGGAACAGCAGCTGGTCAACGACTGCGTGAAGGAGCTGAGTACGTCACTGGCCTTCGCTCCCCACCCCTACTCCCACTTATTCCTTTCTTGCTTCTGCCATCATTGCAGTCAGACACGTTTACATTACCTGGATGAACCCAATCTCCCTGCCAGCCTATGGCTCAGTCCTATTTTTCTTAACACTAGAGGCCTCTCCTATTCTTACGTGGAACCATCTGCCCTGAATTGTGAAATTAAGTACTAGGCTATCCGTTATAGATTGTCTGCATTGCCCTCTGAGATGGGTATTGAATTTAGTTTTGCTTTTCTGCTGGAATATTGGAATTATTTAATACCTAAATTTTGCCCAGTTATGGCAACGTGCACAAAAGATGCAGAAAAACTGCTTTCTAGTAATTTGATTTGTAAAAGTTGATTCTAGACTTTTCAGCTTTGCAAATGTGAACTTCCTCCCCACCCTCTCCATTATAAGTTTACAAGTATAGGTTAAGCCAAAAGGACAAACAGAATTTCAGCAAAATCTTAAGTAAATGAAACACATCTCATGCTCAAATCTAATAAAATCAGTTATATCTCTGAATATGGGTTGAAAATGCCCTAGAGGATTATGTTGTGTGCAGACAGTGGCTCCTTTCTGGAACAGGGTGCAACAGAAGTTCCTGCCGATGTCAGATATGTCTGTGTGTGAAATGTGGGATCTGTCCATGTAGAAATGTGGGGATTTAACGGGACGCATCTTTGTTAGGTGTGGCACCTTCCGGAGCCTTACTGATTTGCTCTGGAGAGGCAGCCTTGGTCAGTGGGGTCAGGCCCCCACACCAGGCCTGGAAGTGACAGCTGGGGGACCACACGCCTTCTGATGGCAGATTGAGTGCTGAAGAAGCCACATGGCTTTGTAGCATAGCAAAATGGGCACCATAAGTTCCTTCTCTGTGTGCTCTCCACCA
Source organism: Tamandua tetradactyla (assembly GCF_023851605.1). NCBI lineage: Eukaryota > Metazoa > Chordata > Mammalia > Pilosa > Myrmecophagidae > Tamandua > Tamandua tetradactyla. The sequence goes on along the minus strand of NC_135341.1, from coordinate 45,078,131 downwards.
CTTTCACCCCCACCTTGTCATAAAGATGGGCTTTGTCATGCAAACCACAAAGAAACCATTCTCTCTGAGTCTGCACATGTGGTTTTCTGACTTAGTCTCATCATTTTCATTGCTTGGGCAAAGGGGATGCCAACTCATCATTTTCATTGCTTGGGCAAAGGGGATGCCAACGTCCAGATTGCCAGTATCTCAGAGGAATTGGCCAAGAAGACTGAAGATGCCGCTCGCCAGCAGGAGGAGATCACACACTTGCTGTCACAAATAGTTGATTTGCAAAAGAAGGCAAAAGCTGTAAGATTTCTGTTGTATTTCTCTGGCTGATATGACAGTGCTTGTCCTGGGGCTTGGGAAGGGACATTTAGCCACAAAACAGTGCCCTTTAGTTTCATATTTTAGAGGTTTGTGCTACCCTTTGAAGAAAAAGCCTAATGGATTCAATAGTACAAAACATGATGCCCCAAATTGGTGAGGGTCCATATTTATCACCATGTTTCATAACGATAATCTGAAAATTAGTAGAGGTTATTGAGAAAAGGGGCTGTAGAGCTGGTGTTTGGGAATATAATGTATGGATCATCTGGTGAAGTATTCTGTCTTACACGGTAGCCATTCTGCATTAAAACAGTAGCCCTTTAGACTTAAGATGAAGCAACAACAACAAAAAACAGTTTCCCGTATTAGGCCTTTACTATAAGCTTGAAATGAAATGTGTCCAGAGAGCAGCTGTTTCTTTGGAGGGCGGAGCGGAAGACTGGGGAATAGTATCTTCATAATAGGTAAAAGCTTTGCCTTCAAAATTATATAGAAAATGAAATCTTACTTTAATATGAGATAAAAACCTTAATGTGGAAATGTGGTAAGATCATACATAAGGGGGAAAGGTTCGACTTTAAGAATCTTGAAAGAGAAGATAATTTATCTTTGGCACATTTTAGTGCACGGTGGAGAATGAAGAGCTCGTCCAACACCTGGGGGCTGCCAAGGATGCCCAGCGGCAGCTCACGGCCGAGGTGAGTGTGGCCCCCCTCCTTTCCTCAGGGTTTCATTCCAGTGCATTTTGGTTGGCCTCCTCAAAGGTCATGTTCCTCTTAACCACTGGGCAGGGGTTTTATTTTATTATTTATTTATTTATTTTTAACATGGGCGAGCACCCGGAATTGAACCCGGGTCTCTGGCATGGCAGGTGAGAACTCTGCATGCTAAGCCACCATGGCTCAAGGTTTTTCTGTTAAGTTGGATTTTTAACCCGTGAGTTAATTCCCAGTTGCACTTAGGTTCTATGCCCACTGACACCCTCCTTGGTTGTGAGTCCCTCGAAGGCCAGGTTCCACCCCAGCCCAAAGTCGGGCGTGCTCGGGCACCCCATAAACATTCAGTAATTGAAGCTGTGCAGAACATAACAGACCACGTGTAAGGAGCCCCTTTCCATCCCCTGGCTTGAAACGAGGCTCCTCATATGGTCTCATAATAATGTGGTTTTTCTCTCTTACTAAGTTTTTATCTCAGTCACCCACTTTTATTTCGTTATTATGGCCTCAGGCCCGCAGGTGTGGGGGTCTGTGATGGATTGCTGGGGCTGCCCCAGCTCATGGGGTGAGCTGGTGGGTGATCGCCTGGGTGCTTGCAGGATCCCGGCCAACGTGTCCTTCCTGGTCTCCCCTAGCTGCGCGAGCTGGAAGACAAGTATGCGGAGTGCATGGAGATGCTTCATGAGGCGCAGGAGGAGCTGAAGAACCTCCGGAACAAAACCGTGCCCAGCACCACGTCCCGGCGCTACCACTCTCTGGGCCTGTTCCCCATGGTGAGCTGGGCGACGGCCTCCCCACTTCTGTGCTGTCTTCCTGAGACCCCTCTCCCCCCACCCCCAGATCGCAGCGAAGTCTCTGCTCGGCAGGAGGGTGGGGCCTGGCATCAACCGCTGGCCTTATAAAGTCAGCTTCTCACTCTGCAGCTTGGATTCGAATCCGGGTCAGGGGCATGTGAGCCCAGCTGGTAGCTTCTTAACTATATGAGACGAATTAACATCCCTCTGACTCTGTCTTTAAAAGCGTAATTTAGTAGAAACTTGAAACTCCCAGGTCTTTGAAAGCTGTTACTTCTACTTTCACATTATTATTTTTTCTGATCTTATTAGAATACCCGTTTTTGTGGCCTCACGGGTGCATTTCAGAGTTTTTAAATTGCCCGTAGAGTGCTGCTGGTTCTTTGTATTAATCATTCATTCTCCTGGTGGCATCAGAATCTGTGACCTGAAAAAAATATCTGTCTGTACTGTGGGTGCTATTTTTGTTTTTCTCATATTATTCCCCCAGTGTTTTATTTCTTCTGCCCTGGCCTGATTTGCTTCATGTTTGGGCTTTGAGGGGACATGGTTGAGAAGGGGATTTCCCAGGAAGTTAACATCTCCCAGTGAAGAGTTGGGCAGCACAGGGGTAGGCCCCTCAGCTGACCATTTTCCTGTACTGCTTCACTGAACTTTCCACTTATTTTATCTTCTATCAGACAAAAGCCCCCTGGAAGGAAAATTAGTAAATTTCTTTTCTCCCCCTCTTTAATACCCTGTAACTAGGCATGATACTTTGTATATTATAGACATTTAGTAGAAGTTATATTTGGATGGATGGAGGACAGACTGACAGACGGATGGACAGATAGGCAGATGAGCAAATGAACAGACTGAAGAATGAGCTCCTGAGGACTCCCTTACATTAAGATTCTATTTCCATCTTTTGATGAAATATCAAATTCTGTCTGAGGAGAGAAGAGCTTTCGAGAGAGCTCTCCTAAGTGAGAGAGGAGAAGATGGTTGTATAAATGTTTGTGAAACTCAGCTCCCTCTGAGTTTGGCCTTTTCTTAGGACTTTTTCTCTGACCTCCCATTGCTGTCCCCGTTCCTGACAGTACAAGGTAGACAGTGTCCCCCTACTTCTTGCTGCTTTAATTTTCCTAAAATCGTAATTTCTTTTTCTCCTTTGCTTTTGCACATCAAAACTAGAACTCTTTATTATTATTATTATTTTTTTTTAAAGAAACTTGATTGAAATCTAAGGGAAACTGAAAAGATACATAATGTATAATAATGTAGTCAGGTTTCCAAGGTACGGATTTATGATTCAGTGACACCTGAAATCCCCATAAAAGTAACAAAGAATATCCTATGCCCCAAATTCCCTGATCTGGAGCCAGCTACATTCTGCTCACAGAATTGAATGTCCCTTGCTTTGCTTTCCTTCCTTCCTGGGTTCTCATCTTGAGGGAGTGGTCTCCTGGGGCCATCTAGATTCCTGTGCGCCTCGTATTCACTCCTCTTCACTCACTGCTGTCAAGGACAAAAGCTGCCTTTTAAAACTAAACCATTACCTAAGAAAAGTTGCACTTGAGATCTGCATTTCTGTTTCTCCTGGAGAAATTCTCAGCTATGATATTTGCTGAGGTAAAGCTTTTCTTTGCCTTTTTCTGTAGCTGTTGGCCTGGCCCAATTTTTGAAGAAGATTATTTTTAAAGTGCATTATGCAGTAAAAGTATTTAAAGTAATCTAAAGATTGTACGACGCCTGTGTTTCTGGAGCAAAACACCAGATCTGCGTGTTTTGCTCCCAGCCATTCTGACTACTGAATAAATCAGTGAGTAGCAGTGTTTGTTCAAATATGTTCCCAGTTCTTTTGCTTTTGGGCACTGGGTTCTACAGAGTTCGGGGATCTGTGAATTTTGAGGGAAAATTATATCTTTATCTTCCTTAACGTCTAGCTGAAATTCAGTATTACTTTCCATGATGAATGTAGGCAACAATCCATGGTAATGATATGTGCCACTGTGACTGTGTCCCCACTAGAAAGAGCAGGCACTTTAAAGCATATTACAGTAGTTGCAGATGCTGATCTCTACTTCTGAATTACAGCGATGAGCAGACTTGAAGCCAGAAACATGTATATATTCCTATATCATAAATGTCATTAATATTCTGGAAACTCATCTAGTATAACTGCCTCTCTTTACAATCCTAATTTTTAAATTATATTCATTTAATTATATTCTGAGAAGGTGTTCCTGGGCTTCACAAAGAGGCGGAGATGGCTCAGAAAAAGTCACAGATCTCTGCTTGCAATTTTATCCCTGTGTGGTTTTGTAATTGCTATTTGATATTTGATTTCTCTTGAGTTGTATGAAGACCTCCTCTTCCCTGTTTTGATAATGCAGAACTCAATATAAAATATATAGTACATGACAATATTATGATAAATAAGCTGGCTTTTAAATTGCCAGCCTTACCTAGGGAATACCGTTTAATGGCAATCCATAGGTTACAATTAGTAAAACTGTATATTTATGAATAGGAATTAAAAAGACTGTGCTGACCTTTATTTGACCAAGCTCCCTGCTGGCTTCGTAGAGTTATGCCACTTGATCCCAGCTTCCAGACTAGAGTGTCTCTGGAGTTCTGTGGGCCGTGGAGGTGGATACCATATGGAGGTGGAGGTGTTACCTCTTAGGATAGCCACCAGCCACATGTGGCTATTAAATTTAAATTAATTAAAATTCAGTATAGGTGATTCAGTGGTAGTATGTTTGCCTTCCATGTGGGAGACCCGGGTGTCGTCCTCTGATGCTGCAGCGGGTACTTCCCTGCACACACCTGGGCCTTTGGACATGTACCTGCATTAACGTGCAGGATTGTCTGTTTTAGGCTCTACCTCCTACGGTGAGGTCTCAGGGTCGTACAGGGAGGGGATACAGTCCTCAGGCAGCCTGTTTTGTTGAGTCTCGGCTCAGAGCCTGGCACTGACAGGCCCATCGTGGAAGTAAGTAGAACTTGGTGCCCACCCTTGCCTGACCCCCAAAGGTCGTGACCTGGCTAGAGAGAGCAGGAAGTGAAATGTTCAGAAAACTGGCAAAGACTGATTATGTTTGGTGTCTTCTTGGGTAGGAAAAGTGGAAATGGGGTAGGTGAGCAGGTCATGACCAGGTGGGTGGGCTGTGGGTCATTGGTGGGGAGAGGAGTATCCTTTGTGAAGCCTGTGGAGCTTGAGAGCAGAGGCCCAGAGGTGAATCTGGTGGAGAATATGGAAACTGTGTCTCCAGTGCAGAACCAGTGTGCCCTCTGAAGGTTGGGAGCACTTACCCAGGAGGCAGCATTAGAGAGTTGGAGTCTAGCCTATGAGCTGACTGCCTCTGTGCTGGAACCATGGGTGACTTGAGGGCGAGGTGGCTGACCTTGGGGACTGGGAAAAGGACAACTTATTGAGGCTCTGTGTAGGCCGTGGACAGGGTGGCAGATTTACCCATCTGTGTCATTCTGAACAGCTTTCTTTCCCCTCCCCAATAAGTTCTCACCTCGTTGTGGCCACTGCTGCAACTCCATTGTTTGTCCAAGGAAACATAGGGTTTGCTTTCAGACCTTGGCTGCATTGAGCTAGGGGCTTTTCCCGTGGTGCCATTTAGAACCTGCCCCAGGGATTGCCCATTCAGCCCATTCCCAGAGCATACTGTTAGCCTTGTGCTGTGGGAAATCCCTGGGCTTTGGATGCCTCTGGTTTCGGCTAACCTGGCTGCATACCAGTTTTTGAGACAGAAAATTTGAATCACCACTCACTTGGTTTGTTTCTTCTGGCTTTTACCAGGACTCCTTGGCAGCAGAGATCGAGGGGACGATGCGCAAGGAGCTGCAGCTGGAAGAGCCTGAGTCTCCAGATGTCATGTACGGCCTGACAGCTTTCAGTTCTAAGCTTTTCAGAGACTAATTTATGACCTGTTTGTGATCAAAAGCTAGCAATGTTTGGGCCTCGGACACCCACGTGGATAACTGTGGTCCTCCCCAGTTAGGATTAAGGGAAATACTGCAGCCTACAAATCCCCCAACTTGTCTTAGGTTTTAATGATAGGTTTTGAAGTTCTAGAGAGTTGGTAAAGAAGAGAGATGCATTTTCTTTCTCTCTCAACTCATGCTCCATCTTGACACAGCCACTCATTTTTATCTTTCCTTTTAGTTGAAAAGCATTACTTTTTATTTTTTAATATCAGGAAAGGAAAAAGAGCAATGTAGTATGACATTCCAAGAGCTTTTCAGGGGTATGAGCAAGGCTTCCATTTCCTTTCTGGGTAAACCTAGGGATATTGGTTTCTACCATCTCTTCCTAACTTCACATCTTGTGCTTGGCCTTTGGAGGCCAAACTCCTTTCCTTGAAGTTTATAAGGAACCTGTGGACCCGGTTTCATTATGTTTTCTCTGTACCCAAATCCCCTAGACAGAATTAAACAGAATCCTGAAAGTGAGTTTTCCTGAGCCTCGATACATTTCCACATCCCTGAAAGAAGCAGCCACTGTAGAAACGAGCCTACCTCTTTCTCTCAAAAGAGCCAGTTAGCATCAAGTCTGGATCTCCCCTTGGAAATAGCAGTTTCTTAAAATAGACTACTCTGGTGCTTATCTTGTTGTAGATGTTTATGATGAATTTTAAGTCTTGTTTTTATATATGTATATGAATAATCAACAGACATTCATTCTGTAAATATCTTTATAAAGCACCTACTATGGACCAAACAGCAAACACTGCCCTCCTGGAGCTTACATTCTAGTGCATATCAAAGAATGGGACACAGAGCAGTATATAAGTATTGTTATTTGTCAATCAAGCTTTAAGGAAATGAAAAGCAGTATCACTCTGGCTAGTATCACCGTTAGGACCCAACCATACGTTAGAGCCTGAATTCAGTGGTAGTGTGTCTCTTGAATTTCACACTGTGAAGGAGACAATTACCCCACTAAGATACATGTGGAAGGAACCAGCTAGCAGATTGCTTGGGGGGTTGATGTGAGCCAGGTGCCTGTTTGGGTCCTCTGTTGATGATTTCTGGAGGGATTCACTCCCAGGGCCTTCCTACATGTGCTTATTCATGGATGATGTTGTGCATTCTTTCTAGTCACCAGAAGCGTGTCTTTGAGACTGTGAGAAACATCAACCAAGTGGTCAAGCAGAGGTCTCTGACCCCTTCCCCCATGAACATCCCTGGCTCCAACCAGTCCTCAGCCGTGAACTCCCTCTTCTCCAGCTGTGTCAGCACCCCCAGGTCCAGCTTCTACGGGAGCGATGTCAGCAACGTCGTGCTCGACAACAAGACCAACAGCCTCATTCTGGAGACGGAGTCTTCTGATCCCGGGTGCGAGAGCCAGGAGTTCTTACTTTCCTGTTTGGGGAGGGGGATGTAGCACAGATTGGATGCAGGTTCAGTTATTTCAAGTGGGAGGTTGGTAAGAATCATCTGAACTAGACCTCACAGTCCTCTCATTGGTTTTACCGACTTGAGCTTATGCTTGTTCTTGATATTTCAGGCAGTTTAGAGGCATGGCGAGGGGCACCAGAAAAGACTGCTTTTTTGTAAGATGCTGGCTAGGAGGGCTATGAGCTTCTTTTATGTGAATTGTCACTGGTGTGCTGCAGAAGAGAACTCCTGTTTGGTGAACTCCTTTGTAGCTTGGAGGTTAGGAAGGCTGAGAAGGATTTAGGCTCTGGTCTCATGACCAGAATCTGGTTTGTTTCAGAAATGGGGTATAGGGAGCCAGGGTACCCAGCGAGCTTCCTCAGCTTCATCCCAGGGTCCTGCAAAACCTGCTACCCTTCCCTCATTGTCTACTTTGTGCACCCTTTTCTCCTGAGTTAATAGAATAGGTACTTCTGGACGGATCGAGACAGACAGACGGGAAACTCCTTGAACCCCTGATCCTCTGTTTCTGTTCTGTGTGTTGAGGCCTCAGCTCCTTTAATTCCAGAGGAAGATGAGTGTCCCTTGGACCAACTGTTCTTTTGATAACCAGGAATTGCAACCTGCAGAAGGGTTTTTCCCAAAGTTTCCTAAAGGAGATGTTATAGGGACTGAATTTTGTTTAGTATGTCTGCATTTTCATTCCGCTTAGTGCTTTCCCCTACCTCAAAAATTCTACATACAGAAGAAGGTAGTTTTTCTGGGCTGGCATTGCTGCTTTCCCATCTTGGCCTAAATTTCACCTGCTTTCCTTAGAGAATCCTGCAGCCATCAGGAAATTTCCACCATTGTACTTATTGGTGCCCCTCACCCCCCATTTTCCCTTCTTCCAGAAATGATGACCGGAATAAGAAGCCGGGGACTCCTGGCACTCCTGGCTCCCACGACCTGGAGACAGCGCTGAGGCGACTGTCGCTCCGGCGGGAGAATTACCTCTCGGAGAGGAGGTTCTTCGAGGAGGAGCAGGAACGGAAGCTCCGGGAGCTGGCAGAGAAGGGCGAGCTGCTCAGCGGCTCCCTCACGCCCACAGAGAGCGTCATGTCCCTCGGCACACACTCCCGCTTCTCCGAGCTCACCGGCTTCTCCGGCATGTCCTTCAGCAGTCGCTCCTACTTGCCTGAAAAACTCCAGATTGTGAAGCCACTGGAAGGTGATCACAAGGGGCCCCGGCCTCTCTCTGTCCTCCTCAGCGACTCCCTGTGGTCCCTGATCCACCACCGAAAAGCGGGGAACCTCTGTAATGCCTACTCCTTTTTCTTCCGAGACAGCCACCCGCGCTGCTGGTTTGAATTCCTCTGAGGGTAGCCCTTGCCCTAGGCTTCCGTCTCTCAGACCCCAAAGACGAACCTCAGCCAAACTAAGCCCAAGAAAATGAAAGAATGTTGGTGTCCGTTTTCTAGATTTCTTTCTTTTGCTTTTAGAACCTTAAGAATAAAAATCTTCTATAGAGTCAGAGGCACTGCTAAGATGCTCAGAAATTAATTAGGTCATGCCTGAGCAACTGAGAAGTGTAGAGAATTCATGCTTTGACTTCTCAGAAATTTTGGTGCCAAGGTTGGAAGGTAGAGCAATTGCTATACGCCGTTTTCTCAAAGACCATGTGAAAGCAGTGTGTCCGCTCATATATTCTGGTTTGACCTTCTTGTATATAAAGAGGGTGTGGCTCTCTTCACATGCAGTGTTCTGCCGTTTACGGGTCAGGAAGGGGCTGTCTCTGGAGGCAAGTGAGTTTTCGATCTTCTACCCTTTCCAGCGGCACCCCAAAAAACTAAATTCATGGAAGAATTCAAATATATATTTGTTTTCAGCACTGCTTTAGACGGTATAAAATGTCTTCTCTTTTCCTACCATTACCCCATCCTCTGGAAAGCCACACCTCTTTGTTTTTCATTTTCTTAATCCTTTAGTTTCGAAACCCATGTGTGTTTATGTGAAGGTATTTTTAGACAACTATATTATATCTCTGTTGCAAAGCTACATCAGAACCATCAGTATTTTTCAACTTTTTTTTCATTATTGTCCCCTCTAAGGAGCCTTTTTAGAGGTTTTCCTAATTGCCTTCCCCCATGAAATTTTAATACTGCCGATATTATACTGTCCATGTACGATGTGAATATCTGTGCTTCATCCATAAAAAGAGTACAATTAGTTTCTCCCCCAAAGGGCCAGTTCCCCCCGCCCCCCGGAGTGATTTCACCACTGTGAGGATGCATGCTGTACAGCGAGGTTGTGTTTGTGTAAAGCCCCACGACATTGCTGGGTACCATGTTCTCCAGGGGAAGGGAGAGGATGGGGTTATCATTCTGTTTTCATGATTTTTAAAATTGTATAATTTAGGTCCTTGCTAGATTTCAGAAAAGGGATGGCTCACTTTTAATTTCTTTATTCAGTTGTAAGCTTTGCGGTTGTTTTCCGATCTCAATTATGTCTGTTTTTCTTTCAATAAAATCTTCCATTTCTGCAATTTTACTTTCTGCTTTTCTTTTCTTTTTTTCCTTTGTTTCTCAACGATGATTGGAATTTATCATCTCTATCTTGTCTGCTCTCTGTATTTGACTCTGTTTCATTAGATCATCTAAGAATGTGTTTTTTTATTCATTTTCCAAACACATTGCAGAAAATGCTTTTTTGCCAGTTCACTTTTATCTCTTAATCTTGTGATAACAGTGTTATTATAAGTTAACAGAATAAGAGGAAATTCCATTAGATTCGCAAGATGAATTTCATCTATAGTACGTTGTTCCCAGGAGGATAAATTACTACCATTAAAATGTCATGTCTTATCACTGTGGCCTATAACGAATCCTCATGATATAGATCCCTTTGGCTCCATTTAATCGTTCTCTGACTTTTTACCTTTCTCAAAATGCTTGTTTCCTCTCTTTCTCCTGTCCACAATTGTTTTTTGCTTTACTGTGTTTAATTTGAAAAGTTGGGATGCTGACATAGTCTGCTCGACTCCAAGTTCAGTACCTGTTCTACATGTGGCATTGGTTAAGTTGCCTTGCCTTTTTGAACCCTATGTTCCTTATTTGTAAAATAGGGCTTATATCTGTCATATGAGCCTGTGATGAGAAATAAATGTATTAATGTGATTTCTATCATGGCTGACACCTAATAGGTGCTTATTAAAAGTTAGGCTTCCAAGCTTGCCCCTGTTTCAGCAGCTCAGGTCTAAAGGGCTGCCGTCCAGCATGGGCTCCTGGGCCAGCCCTGTCCTGGGGCCCTGTTCTTACATCATCCTGTCGATTGGCCCACCAAGAAGCCAAGTTGGTTCCTGTGCTCACCAGTGACCCAGAGAAATGGACCTGGGTGAGGGCCCTGGGTGAGGGTCAGATAGCCAATCTGTGTTTTCCATCTCTGATTCTCTTACCTGTTTAATTAATCTTGCCATCTGCTTACTGGTGTCAGCCAAAATAGCTGGATTAGGTGTTTGAGAATGCTGGCACTCTTATCTCTCCATCAAGGTAAAGAATAAACAAAACATTCAAACAAGAAACATTTGTTATCTGCATTAGAAAAACTGAGACAGGTAACATTTCTGTTCACATAGCCTACTCTTCCATTCTGGTGAATTACAACCAAGGTAGAATTTCAATATAAGCAAGTTAATATATAATTAGAAAGAAACATACACTTGTAAACTGTTCATTATACAGCAGGCTGAGTTCTAACTTTTAGACCCTGGGTGCTCCTCTGACTTGAATGGATGTGTTTTTCTCCTCCTCTGTTGACGTGAAACTTTAGTTGAAACAGTGGGGAGTGGAAGGACAGCAAACAAAGGCAGAGGGGCTGAGGCTGCAATTACCATTTCCTTACTGTCCACACCCTCATTCCACAGAACTTTATCTGGGTGCCAGTTAGGAAGACAAAGGTCCCTCTTCCACCCTGCCCTGTTGCCTGACCCCAGCACTGTTTTTATATGGGTGGGAGGAGTGGGTCAGTTTATGCTGGGTCAGTAGTAACTGGAGGTGGCTGATACTAAGGAGGTTCTCCCGCTTTGTGCTTGAAAAGTAAAGGAAGCCAAGTGGTATCCCCCGTGTTAGGGAAATGGGAGAGGGCAGCAGATCAGAAAAGAGTAACCAGGGCTCTGAGTAAGAAGTGATTCATCTTTAATTTTTAATGTGTATGCCCTCTTGTGTGAAAGGAAGAACTTGGGGCAGCCTGTGATTGCTAGAATTTCTACATGGAAGTTGAGGCAGTAGCAGTGGGAGTAAGGTGCAGTATGAGGTGCTCTGCCCAGGTGCTGGGCTGGCCAGACCCTCCCACGTCCTGAGATCTAGCCAGGATCGGAGACAGCCTGTGAACCCCACATTGTGAAGTGACTCGAATAATCCAGATAACCTAGTCGGGTGTGAGGTGGCTTTCTCCTGCAGTGCGCCCCTCTGAACGATAGAACACACCTGTGTGGGGATCAGAACAACCTTTCAGGCCTGTTCCCAGTCTGATCTCTGAGGCCTTATTCCTGCTGAGAAGTAGTTGGTGTATAGCGGGAGGAGGATGGACACTGGAACCAGCCTGGGTTTGAGTTCCAGATCAACCACTTACCAGCTATGCAGACCTGTGCTCAGTTTTCTCATCTGTAAAATGGGACTAGTAGGGTTGTTGTGATGATTAAAAGGGTTCGTAGAGGTAGACCTCTTTGGAGATTAGTTGGTGAGTGCTCACTAATGATTGGCTGGTCATAGGTGAGTAAAGCTTCCCAAGGCCCAAGGTGTGGGATAAAAATTCAAGTAGGATGACCTTTCAGCCTAATCTTTTTTTTTTTTAAAGCAGTCTTACTGCGCTATACTCACACAACATCCTCAGCCTGATCTTTTCATTATAACCGCTAGATTTCCTCAGTTATGTATTTCAGAGGCTGCAGGTAGCTCTGTGCATATCTGTAACCTCCTTAACACCACACGGCAGAACCCCTCCCTGTGGTAGGGAGAGATGGGGCGACCCACTGAGGAGATGGAGGCTCCGTGCCCACGGGACTCTTGTAAGAGCTGAGCTTCCAGCTCCCTGGGTTCTTCCCTGGTGAGTCGTAAGCATCTCAAGCCCCTTTCAGAACATCTAGGAGATTTACCATTTCCTTGATGTTCATCTTCACTTTACCACATCGGTTGTCTTTCTGTTTCTTCCCCTTCCAAAAGTAGGAGTGATACAGCCACACTTTCTCAGGGATTTCTTATTCTTCTGAGACGCACGTTGTGGTCCCATGCTGAGCATCGTGGTGGCTTCAGGTTTCTTCCCAGTGCAGTTGGGTTGCCAGGAATGTACCTGCCCAGCCAGCAAACGCGTGCTTGGGGGGCTCAGCAGGGCTGTGGGTGTCTCCTGGTGGACCCCGAGCACCACCTGGCAGGGTTGGTGTGGCCACATGTGCAGCTGGGGCCAGCCACCGCCTCGCAGGTAGCCTGCTTCCCAGCTTGGAACACTTAGGTCCTCTGGACTCAGACCTTTGGGTTTGTGTGTATTTGTGGGGGGAGATGGGAAGTGTGGGCTCACTGAAGAAAACTGGCTTTTTCATATAAATGTGAACCCTGGCCATGCTCCCAACTACCTGGTGACTTTGGGAAGTTATCTAACTTGAGGGAGCCTCAGTAATGCAGGTAATGATAATTTAACTTCATAGGATGGTTTGAGCAAATTTCTATCCAGACATGCCCCAATTTAAGGTAGCTTTAAAAAAGAAATGATGCGGTGACACGTCGGATTCAGGATCCCATGGTTTCAGCATGTCTACAAGGCCCCCGCGGAGTCCTCTTTGGGGAGAGGGGCTGCGACCAGATTCTCAAAGGATCTGAAGAGTTAAGGACCACAGCTCTAGAGCAGGTTTTCTCAGTCTCGGCCCTGTTGACATTTTGGGCCAGGTAGTTCTTTGTTGTAGGGGGATCTGCCCTGTGCATTATAGAATGTTGAGCAGCACCTCTGGCCTCTAGATGCCAGAAATCCTCCCCCTACCCCCAGAGTGTGACACACATAAATGTTTCCAGACATTGCCAAATGTCCCTAGTTCAGAGCCACTGTGCTTGTGTGTCTTACCACCTAGTGGGGAACAGGTGTATGGCAGAGAGGCATTTGATGCTCTCTTTCATCCTGTATTCCTCTTGATCATATTTATTTTCTGTATTTTGAATTTTCTGTTTACATTCTGTAGATTCAGGTTAAATAGGATCAGTGTATACACTTCAAATTGGCATAGGCCTCAAAGTGGGTGACTAGGAGCTCTTTTAAACTTGTATTGGCAGTGGGTAGAAGGGTTTTAGTTTTAGTTTCATTTGTTTTCCTTTAAGTACATTTGAAATTATCTATTTTTCAAAATCCTCTCCAGACTCCCTGGTTGAGCAGTGTCCCAAGAGAAGTTCTTCCCCAGCCACGGTTTGGGTGAACTTGCTGGGCACACCGGAGGCAGGGGCTGCAGTGACACACATCCTCTGCATCTCGCTCGCGTTCCTGGACCACCCCCTGACCCTGCACCTGCCTCTTTTCCCCTCCTTTACTTTCACTGATGAAAGTTCAGCTCCTGAGCTGACTGCTCCCATCATCCTAGGTTCCCCTTTCTGACCCTCCCAGGGACAGTGTGGTAGCTGGAGGAATTCTTGTCCACACAACCCCTAGTCTCTGTCCATGGTAAACTAGTGTGGGAGGCCATTTATCTCCTGCTTTCCGATGACCGAGCCCCCCTTCTAAAAGCCCATCACCTCCTTTTGGAATATAGAACATTTACTTGTGCGTCTGTGTGAGTTTGGGCTCATCTGTGGAATATGCTGGAATTCCCAGCCCCCAGGCCATGCACCAGGAGTACCAGCATCAGATGAAGTGTTAATAAGTGTTCCAAGGGAGCAAGAGGGTTGCTTTCTTAGAAGAGTTGGCAGAGTCCCGGTACATAGCTGCACCCTGGAGGTCCTGAGAAGTCCTTCAATAGTACGTTTCTTAACCCAGATTTCCTAAGGGTGCTTGACCTTGAACTGCTGCTCTTTGTTGCATCGTGACACCCACAGGGTCCTCGGGGGACATGGGGTGCTGGTCAGGTCAGCTCTGCCCTGGTGTTATTACAGACCTTACATTGTGTCATCTGAGTCCCACGGTTCAGTGTCACTGTGATCTGCTCCTCCAGGTGGACTTGTCATGTTCTCAAATCACACCTCTTCAGCCAGATTCCCTCTCCCTAAACCTGAAGCTTTCCAAGGTCACTGGTTGAATAGAGGAGGTGACTTCACACCTACCGCTTACCTCTATGAGCTGCTTTAATTTCTCTTTGCTTTTCTCTTGTGAGTCCTAAATTGGTTTGACCCTGCCTTATCCTGCCTCTGCTTCTGCTCTCACCATTCCCAGCAGTGTGTATTTGGCATAGAATCAGTACACAGGGGTCCCCTTTTGTGCTTGTCTTTCTGTGTTTTTTCCTCTTCTGTTTCTAAAATGGTCTGTGTTGGATTTGGGGGGTTGAAATTGCTTGGTTTAAATAAAAATTTTGTCACCAAACAGCTTTGGCACATGGTGTGATACTAATTATATTTTTCAAAAAGATTAATTTTTTTTAATTAGAGAAGTTGTGGCTTTACAGAACAACCATGCATAAAATACAGAATTCCCATATACCTTTGTTACAACTGATGAAAGAACATTTTTATAATTGTCCATGGCTTAATTTAGGCAAAAAGATTAACTTTTGATTCCTTACATTGGTGCCCCCCCAGGGCCTGGAGGGTCCTGGCTGTCATCACATAGTGGGGCCAGTCAGCTCCACTGATGTCCCCGCAGAGTCCACCTAGGGAGACTCTCACTGCTGGGTTTGCATTAAGCACCCTGAGGGTGGTAAACAGCTGTCATCTTAGAAGTCCATTCTAACCCTCTCTCCTCCCTTCTGCCCTTTCTCCTGCAAGGTTCTGCCACCCTTCACCACTGGCAGCAGTTGGCCCAGCCTCACCTCGGGGGCATCCTGGACCCCCGGCCCGGTGTGGTCACCAAGGGTTTCCGGACCCTGGATGTTGACCTGGATGAAGTGTACTGCCTGAACGACTTTGAAGAAGACGACACAGGTGGCCACATTTCCCTCCCGGGCCTAGCTACCTCTATGCCAGCTCAGCACCCAGAGACCTCAGGTGAGAGGTCCCAAGCACACGTGACTGTCTCAGGCAGCAGAAGTTTCCCAAGCCAGCCTCAGGCTTTCCCAGAAGAGATGCAGAAACTGCCGGCGGCCACGGAGGAGGAGGAGGAGGAGGAGGAGGAGGAGGGGTCTGGTGAGGGCACTGTGATAAGTCCTGTAAACCTGGCACCTGTACCAGAGGCAGAGTTCTGGGCCATTCTCACCCCTGTTCCGGGCACCATTCATAGTAGCGCTCTGTCTGTACCTTCCACTCGTCTTTGTGGGTGATGATTAAAGCATTCCCGTTGTGTGGTTCTGTTTTCAATGCAGAGTCGCATACCTCCTTTTTTGTAATGAATGGGTGTATACCCTGCCCATCTCGGAGGTGCATGACCCAACTGAGCTCTTGAAGTAGGGACAGGAAAGGCTGCTAAAAAGAAGCATATTCATTCCCTGGAGAACGTCAGCACCCAATTTTCCTGTTATGGATTTCTACCCACGTCTAAGGGGTAGATTCTCAAGTCCACTCGTGAGTTCCAAACTGGGCTGAGTTGAGTTGGGCAGTTTTAGGGGAATTAGGAGTTCTTGGTCATTCAGAAGGTGAGTGAGAGAATCTATTACCTACATACTGCATTTGAAATTAGCAAGTTCAGAAAGTGTTAAGGGTTTCAGACACCATTTGAACATCAGCTTTTTTACTTTCATAACTTCAGTTAAGCTATATATTTAAATATATATGTATATATATTTTTTCTTCCCAAACTAAACAAGTGCTCAAAGTAGTTTTTTTTTTTTCTTAAAGAAAAGTCTTTGGGCAGTAGTTTTTAATCAAACCCTGCAAGAATGTCATTAAACTCTTGCAGTACCAGAGAAGAGAGTATTCTAGGTGAATCTCGAAGAGATTGACCCCTGCCCCCAGAAGGCATTAGAGTGTGAGTTGGCCAAGTTACTTACATCCCACTAGGGATGAAAGCTTTGTGCTCAGGGCTCCTGGGGTCACAGAGTCACATGGTTACTCTCTGCCCCAATACTTTTTTCCAAACTTCTAGACCTCTTCTGGGTCTCTTCCCTTATCTTACAAGAAGCTCCTGTAAGATAAGGGGAGAGACCCAGAAGAGGATGAATTAGCCCAGTGTTGGCACCTTCATGACATTCCTGAGTCACCAGGAGTCACCAGCTTTGAAGAGAGCATGTTTCTAATGAAGGGCAACACTCTCCCCATAAAACGCAGAAGGCAGGAGAGGCTGAGGCTTTTGATCGTACCCCCACCCCCGGCCAAGTTCAGAAAGCTCTGGTCTCGGGGCTTAACTCAGGACCAGATTTTCTTTTCTTTGAGATGAACTTTGGAGAAGGAGTCAGGTTAAAAGGATTTGTCTAGCATGTGATTTATTTGTGGTTTAATTTCTTTTTTTCTTTTTTAAACAATTAGGTTACTAAATTGAGCTTGTGAAGAAATGAAAGCGTTTATAGTTTAGTGTCTTTTCACTTGAGGTTAAACTAGCTGTGGTATTGTTACATCCTTTTGTTACCAACACTGGTACCTATCCGGCAGGCGGGCAGTGGTCCTGGAAAGGCAGTGTCTGGCTGTGTTCTGCTGTTAGGCATCACGTCAAGTATGGTGACCCTCCCTGTAGCCTTACAGGTGGAATAGGAGGTGAATCCTGCAAGTTTAAAGAAGGACCCTTAGGTTTATCTTTGTGATGTTGTGCAGAAGGAGCAAAGCTAATCAAGGTAGCAGAGAACTCCTCTTGGAGTTAAGAGGGAATGAGAGGACCAGTTAAGAGGATTAAATTTAGTCTTGACCGTGGTTCTTACCATTAACAGAGACACGTTTATTGTTTCCTCCCTCCCTTCCCTCCTTTCTCAAACCTGTGGCATATTCATCCCAGTAATTTTATTTGAGGAGAGGCGATAGATTTACAATTGAGGGGTCAGGTTGGAGGTGTGGGATTAAAAAATGATTACATATGTTGCAGAAGATAATTTAGGAAAGGTCTCAACAGTTCAGATGAAAAGTTTTCTTGAGCTTGTTTTCTGGGTAAGACTCATCTTTTAAAATTCATTGCTGAGGTAAAGAGAGGTGGGCAGTGATTTGGCTGTTTTTCTATGTTGGGAATGATAGAACTGTTTTGGTGCTTGGAATGTGAGAAGCATATCACTCTCTAAATGAATCGCTCTGGAGGTCCCCAGTGGCTCTGTGGATAGTCTTGGAGTCATAGGCATACAGATAAGCTTCAGTGGGAAGGCCTAAGGCATCCTTTGCTTTGGGATTTGTATTCCGGCTGGTCTGGTCCCTCTCTTGCTTGGACTTTTTGTTGCCAAGCAGCATGGCCCCAGGAGCTGCCATCAGCCTGGAAAGACCCAGGAGGAAGAAACTTTGAAGGCAGAAAGTGATTACCCTTTTTTTTTTTGCAGCTGGTGTGATGGGAGGAAATTAGAAAGACCTATATCTTAGGCGCTTTGGTCTGGAACCTGCTGACTCTCATGGAGAGGTTTTGAGCACTGAAAAAAAATTATTAGTATATTTTAATGTGGTTAATGTGTTATTTTAAGCATTGTTTGCTGATTTTAAAAATCCTATGTCTTAAAAAGAATGATTCCGTACTACATGTTGTAAATAATTTAGATGATTAAAATAGATTGTTTAAAACAACTTTTAGATTATAGTTTTGTTTTGTTTATTTTATATTTTAATTCACATATTATAGAAAATTCACTTTATCAGACATAGTCATTAGCTTGTACTGTCAGCATTCTGTATCTTAGATGTGTGTAGTAAAGAGTCTGCACGTGAGAAGGATTGAGATGAGAGTTTTAAAGTCACACAGTAGATGGCTGGTTGGACGGTCAGTTCAGTTGAATTGTCCTGGATGTCTTAATCCTTATTAGTGAACAAGAGGTGGGATTAAAGCAACAAAGATGGAAGAAATCAAAGCCCTGCTTATTTTAATACTCACGTTCTTAGGTCTTACCTCAATGCACGCCTTTTAAGCTGGATTGACAATAGTGCCTATTTTCAGTAGGTTTGCTTTTGCTTTGGTAGACAAGGCTGGTCCATGGATCCCACTGTTGATCTGTTGGCAGCTCTTAGTATTATAGGGAGGAGAGAGAGGCCCTGTGTGTGTGTGTGTGTGTGTGTGTGTGTGTGTGTGTGTGTGTGTGTGTGTTAATAAATTTAGAGACATTGCAGAGCTGAACCAGATCATGTGACTACGGCTTTAACACTACAGGTTCAAGTTAAGAAAAAAGGGAAGAAAATGTAAGGGATATTCATTTATTTTACAAATGGGTCTAAAGTTGGCAACTTCCTGTCAAAAGTGAGGAAAGAATAAGGAAGATTCTCCATGGGATGCAAAGTCAGGGTTTCTTTTTCCAAGATCTTGAGATGTAGTCATTAATTTTTTTTTTGATATTTTAAGTTTTTTACGTGACTAAAATAATAGCTTGGGTAAGTGGCATGGCCAACTTTTTTGTGTCCTCAAAGATTCCCTTCAAAGAATCCTTATAGAGATGGATGTTGTATTTTCCTGTAGAAACACACCAAGTGAGTTACACAGTTTGACGTCTCTGTGTGGCTTCATAGGAGGGCTCTTTTAAGGACCTGCATTTGGTGATGTTCTCCCAGCACATTACGAATCTGCCCTTCCCGTGGTTGGGGTAAGGAACGCACCTTCGGACTGAATGAAGTATATGAGCTGATGTGTACGTGGCCACACTGACTGTCCCAATCGTGTGACAAGACCCCCATGTAACCTCTGGGCTTCAGCAGAGTCATAGCCTTGTCCATGCACCTTTCCTTGCATTGGACTGTGGGGAAAGCACTGGACTTCCTGCTTGACTACCCTGGGAGACCTGAGTGTCTGGCTGAGGACACACCACCTGGTCTGTGGCACACTTGCGGGGAATCCACAGTGCCGTCTACAGGGCTGTCCAGGGAGGAAACCCCAGCTTTGCTGGGGCCTGGGGACCATGTCAAGGCTGCCCCATCACTGGCACAGCAGCAGGCACCCAGCTATCCAACTTTTCTAGTCAATTCTAGTCACCAGGGCCCCTAGAGGAACATAGCCTGTCTGTGTCTTTTCCCTGGCGCATCTGCTCCCGGTAGAAGACCTGTTCTATACCAGGGTCTGTTGAGAGATCAAGTGAGCAGGGCAGCTCTTGCCTTTTAGGAAGCCCTCTGATGTGCCCACATGCAACCAGCCAAAGGGTGCGTTCTCACACAAGCTGTGTCTTCAGGAGGACCGCAGACGGGCATGCTTCCCACGTAGCGTGCTCCCACATGAACAGTCATGGATTAACTGATTTTAAATGTTATCTTTAATGGATTAGGGTTTTTTGTGCCAGCATAAGAACCTGGGAGAAGAAGAACAATTACAAATATTAAAGGGTTAGACGTTTGGTTTTTTTTTTTTTAATGGAAATTGATTCCTGAATAAAATACTTGATGAAAGCACTTGCCCTTGGTAATGCTCTATACCTTTAATATCTTCCCATTTCCTCTCAAAGTTCCTAAGCCCTCCAGTCGGGTTGAAAAAAATAAGAATTTAACAGGAAGTTGGACCATTCAATCCAAGAAACCCTGTTGTCGAGCCCCCAACATGGTCAGCATGAGATGAACACCTAATGCCATCTTCTGGAACGAACCTGTGGCTCAGATAAGGCAGGCTTCAACGTGGGATGTGTTCTTGGGAAGCTTCAGTAGTGAATGCCCTTCCCTCACCCTTGCCAAGAAAAATGTTTTATGTACCTCTTTTTTTAGAAGTTGCTACCTTCCTGCACCTAGGGTTTTAGGAATAAGCACATTGCTACTCTTTGATGGGCACAAGGAGCCTCGGATGGGCCCAGCCTCAATCCATTCACTGTCTCTATGTTGTGTCTCAAGGAAGGGAGAAGCTGCAGCACCCCAGAAGTCTGTGTTGACACATCGAGAGCTTGCGGGTCCAGGCGTCCAGTGGTATTTGGGAGGTGCCAGATCTCTGGCTCTGACACTTGTTGATCTTCCTTTGTCTTCTAAAATTATCCAGTGCTTCTGGGGAATGATGACTTCTGAATTTTTAGCAGCCTTTTCCTATCCCTAAAACCCATTTCTACAAGATGGGTTTTACTTCTGCTAATAAACTGTCTTTAAAATGTCCATCTTATACTATCGCAGTTTAAGATCTAATATATGATGGGGTGGAGGAGGAAGTTACCATCTGTGATCTTTTGGGGTGACTTGATATTTTGGCCATGTGTTTGTAATTAAGGTATACTTCTAATTTTTAATCCAGCCTTGCTGTGTTTGATCTTCGTTTTTCTCTCTCTTTCTACTGTGTTATTTCTGTTTTCTACATTTTTGTTGTTTTTTTTTTCCTTCCCTCCCAAATAATTGCTTATCTGGGATGCTTTTCTCAGACTTCTTGTTGCTTTTGTTTCTAGACTTTATTGAAGTAAGAGAATCGTGATTGTTTGGTTGCCTTCTCTTCATAGCTTTTATTCCATTTTTGTTTTACTTGCGGCAGTTTCTTAGTTATCTGAGTTCCTAAACCATTACATTTATTGGTTGACACAGATGCATAAAAGCTACTTTTTTTTATTTTTTATTTTCACCCTCCCACCTTACCTGAAGCTTTCCATGGTTGAGAGCATGCCCCCTCGGCAGTGATGCTGGCTGCCAACCCAGCACCACGGGAGACTCCTTTGACACACAGAGATGGGTCTGACCATAATCTTTGGGGCAAACCTGTCTCACGCTGCTCCTCCAGCTGCCATCACCATTTTTGTGTTCTCACTTTGTGCTGCCTGCCTCCGATTTGTGTATCTCCAGCATTTTTTGTTCCACCCGGTTCCCGGTTTTCTTTGAAGACACGGTCAACTGTGTGTGGATCTGTAGATTTGGGGTACCAGTATGTTCTGTTTGGTTTTCATTTTTTTCAAATTCAAAGCGAAAACTTTCCATAAGGGCTAGAAGATTCTAGTTTGCAAGCCCTTTGGGTCTTCAGAGTGCTCATTATCAGTTTTCTCCCAGGAGGTCTCTGAGGGTTGAGCTGGGGCCGGGGCAGGGAGGGGCAGTGGGGTGCGGTGGGGTGGTTATCCGAGTATTTCATTGTGCATGCTATTTGGAGCAGCATCTTTTTTTTTTTTTTTTTCTTTTTGATGCTTGAGTTATGAATGAAGATGACCTCTGCAATCATGATGTATCCTGTAACTATTACTGTTCTCTTGCCAGCTTTCCAGTGCATGCTGCTTACAAGTCTATGATTTATTTTGCTCTAGATCGTGATCATCAGCAGCCTTAACAACAACTCTTTAAAGCTTTAAAAGGAAATAAAACAAGGACAACATGTTGCCATCTCTTAGAAATCAGACAACCGAGAGA
This sequence comes from Tamandua tetradactyla, assembly GCF_023851605.1. Classification (NCBI taxonomy): domain Eukaryota; kingdom Metazoa; phylum Chordata; class Mammalia; order Pilosa; family Myrmecophagidae; genus Tamandua; species Tamandua tetradactyla. The sequence continues at coordinate 45,056,444 of NC_135341.1, read as the reverse complement.
TGGCAGTAAAGCAGCAGGGGGATTGGTGTACCTGCGCTGCTGTTTTGAAGCAGGCTGGATCTTGGAGCCCCCAGCTCTGGGACTGTCTTCACGTTGTTGTTGAGGCAGCTGAGGTCCCTTCTCCCCCGGTAATGATCACAGATAAACAGTAGTGGAACCAGCTTCCCCAAGCCCCTTTTTTTGTATAAACAGAAAAGGGAGCCCTGTGAGCCTTGCCCTGTTTCCAGGCTGCCAAATGACTGTCCCTGCCCAGCACCACTCCCCTTTCCCTGGGCAGAGTTTTGCCACTGTTTGCCAATGAAAAGAAACATAAAGCAACAAAAGAAGAAAGCAAAATTCTGACCTCTGAGGAGGGAAAACAAATTTACCCACAAGGGCCCAGCCCCACCTCCCCACCCCCCGAGCTGGATCCACTACTGGCCAAAGAATGCAGATGGGGACCCTGTCTGGATTGGGACGGAAGCTGGAATTTGATGCTCTGCAGTCCAGTGCTCAAAATTATGGTTGTTTTTGAGAGATCACCTTCGATCCAGAACATTTGTGTTTCACCTTCCTCGCCCAGATCCAGCTAACAAGGTAGCTCATTGCTTCTTGCATCTGTTGAGGGCTGACATAGATTTTTACTTTCATCGTGTTATAATTGGATGCAAGGAATATGTTTTGTTCCCCCCCTCCCCCAATTTAGCACATCACCCTGGGAAGTGCATGTCACAGACCAACTCCACCTTCACCTTCACTACCTGCCGCATCCTGCATCCTTCAGACGAGCTCACACGGGTCACGCCAAGGTAAGGGGTCCCCCAGGGCTGGACGCCAAGTGGGTAGGGTGAAGTCAGGGTCCTCCCTGTAAGGCTTAATGTGGGAGAAAATCAAACTAGAGGCTCATCCAAAAGCCGCCTCCAACCTAAGCATCTTGTAAGCATTTGAAGTCACTTGTTTTTCTCCTTTGGAAGCAAGGACCCTACTGATTTCATATCCAGCTCAGATAGAGAGACTCGAGCTCACCTTTAGTCCCTCTTATGGTTGGCAGTGGAGTCGATTTTTAGACTTTTCCAAAACAGATTGAAGCTGATGCTGTCAAAGGTGCTAAGGGCAAATCTGTTGGATTTTTGCCCATGTTTGTAAGCAGAGTCTGGCATTCTCTCACGAGATGCAGTTACTAAGTCCTTGTGCCTCTGGAATTGACCCTAGATACTGTGCACCACAGCCAGACTATATTGTCCAAAATGGTAACTCAGAGACTGAGCCACACTCCAACTGTGACCAGCGTCCCCCTGGTGCCTCCAGGAAGTGGGTGAGACTGGTGCCATCTGGCGAGAAGAATTATCTGGCCTGGGGTGGTCAGCCTGGCTTGATTTCAGAGCCTGCACAGCTTCCCATGCAACAGCAATAGGCTCTCCCCCATCCCCCACACGGCAGCGTGACCTGCCCAGTCGTGTTCTTTATGGCGCAGTCAAGAAGGCTCTGGAATTCATGGAAGGTAGAGCAGAAAGGGGGGGAGGCGAGAAGGGCCCGCTTGGAGGGAGCACCTTAAACTATGAATGATTCTCCGCAGGTCATGTGAGGAGGCGGACGAAGCAGCCATATGCCCCGTTGTGCTGACAGGCGGTGTAGAGCAGACAGTCTGAGCCCACAGGCGGGGCGGGGTGAGCACGCCACCACAGAGCCCCCCCACGGGGCCACGCAGGAGCAGCCGTGTGTGCACGCGTGGCCGCCACTAACGGGGACTTAAGCGGGCTGTGTCTCTCTGTGGTTGTGCCTGGTTAACTTGCCCTTGACAGTTGACTCCCCCTAACCCATCTAAATGCCCCCGGTCAAGCCAAGTGCCAGCACTAATGTGACCTAACATGGCGTTCTCTCCAGACAGGGACTTCTAAACTAGCTTCGTCCTTTTTGTCTGCATTCCTCGTCTGTGAACACCTGGCTTCCCAATCCTGTAGCTTTATGTTTGGAAAGCATTGTTTTTACAAACATGGGGACAGCCTTCGTCCCTTGAGGAAGGTGCCAGTGTCCTTGGAAAGCAGATGTTCTCTTCTGACATCTGATTCAACGCTGCACACATGTCTTGACCCTGAAATCTGTCTGGCCATGCTGAGAATGAAGAAGGCCTTGGGAGTCAGTAGCAACAGGGGGCATTTTGGCCTGAGTTTGAAAAAGAGGCAGTTTGAAATAAAATTGAAAATCTTCCCAGGAATGGCCATTTAAATAAGAGTTTTGAGTCCAGAACCATTTTTGCCCTCTGTTGCTTGTAGTTCAATGTTTGTGGGACTCCGCCTGTGCCTTTCTGAAAACGCACATCTTAACCTTAGGAATCTGCTGTGGTTTCTAATCTGTGTTTCTCTGAGCGCCTGAAATGCCAGCATTCCCACCCCTGAACTTGTGTGAAATGGGCCTGTTCTGTGGTCACCACCCTGTGCTGACTGGCCCGTGGGAGCCACGGGATGCGTCTGGCTTGAATTTGCTTTTGGCATGTCCCTTCAGTAGGAAGAGTCATTCTTCCCCTACCCAAGTGGCCATTCCAAAGACCTCCTCTGCTTTCCGGGGTGGGTCCTCTTACTTCCCTTTTCCCCATTGGTGCTTCATCTAGGGTGCCTGGTTCTCCCCCCGCCAGACTGGGCAGAGAGAGAGGTCTCTCACCAGTCTAAGCAGGCACCTGCATTCCTGGCCAAATCCTCAAGACAGTGCCAGAGCAAGTTCCACAATAATGTTGGCAAGAGGTGCTTTTTTAACTTTCAGAACAGTGCAGGGCTTTCCTGCCTATAGGAGCTCGCCCTATCCCCCTAGCAGCTGTTAAAATTGAGTTCTTCCTATTTTTGACGCTGACAACCATCAGTGTAAACACCCCACCCCATCCCCACTGCCCCTGTTATACTTTTCTGTCCTCACTCCCTTCACTGCTGAACTTCAGGTTCTCGAGTGTAGGACCCTCTGTCAGCATGACACGTGTGAACAAGATCGGGTTTCAAACACTCATTGGGCCCATTTCTAAGCATCTCTGGAGATGTAGGTCTTATCAGACATGACAATGGCCCCCTCTTACCCCACACACCCCTAAAAATGGGTTTGGCCAACCAAATGTGAAGGATTAGGTGTGCAGCAGGAAAAAACCCTGTGCGAGGAGCCAGGATCCCGGGGTCTGCCACGGACTTGACGTGCGTCTTAAAGCCTCAGACGCCCCGTCACCTGAGGTCTCCCCGTCACCTGAGGTCTCCCCCTGGGCTTTTCCCACATGCCTTGACCACTGCGCTGTATCCGCTGGTCCATATTAACATCTCTCCTCAGTTAAGTGGGTATTAGGAAGGAACGCTGGAATTTGAGTGAATTTGCTGAAGGGCTTCCTCCTCTCTTCTCTGAAAGGAGAGGTGATTTGACAGCCTTGTGTCCCCCTGCAGGAGACTGCCCACTGGACCTGTTCACGGCACTCATGGGTGTTTGTCATTGATGACCTATTGCCTTTTCCTTTCAGCCTTAACTCAGCCCCAACTCCAGCTTGTAGCAGCGCCAGCCACTTGAAGTCCACACCCGTGGCCACGCCGTGCACTCCCCGGAGACTGAGCCTGGCTGAGTCCTTCACCAACATCCGTGAGTCCACGACCACCATGAGCACGTCCCTGGGGCTGGTGTGGCTGCTGAAGGAGCGGGGCATTTCCGCAGCCGTGTACGACCCACAGAGCTGGGACCGGGCCGGCCGGGGCTCCCTCCTGCACTCGTACGCCCCCAGGATGGCCGCCATCCCCTCCACCCCACCCAACTCACCCGTGCAGATGCCCACGTCTCCCCTGCCCTCCTTCGAGTTCAAGTGCACGAGCCCCCCCTATGACAACTTCCTGGCATCCAAGCCGGCCAGCTCCATCCTCAGGGAGGTGCGGGAGAAGAAGAACGTTCGGAGCAGCGAGAGCCAGACCGACGTGTCCGTCTCCAACCTCAACCTCGTGGACAAAGTCAGGAGGTTTGGCGTGGCCAAAGTGGTGAACTCAGGGCGAGCCCATGCCCCCGCCTTGACTGAGGAGCCGGGGCCTCTCCTCTGTGGGACCCCAGGGCCAGCCCTGGTCCCTGAGGGCCTGCCTCTGGGATGCCCCACCGTCACCAGTGCCATCGGGGGGCTGCAGGTCAACAGCGGCATCCGGAGGAATCGGAGCTTCCCCACCATGGTGGGGTCCAGCATGCAGATGAAAGCCCCCGGGACTCTCACCTCGGGCATCTTGATGGGTGCTAAGCTTCCCAAACAAACCAGCCTGCGGTGAGGGCAGGAGGGGGTCCCCGGGGAGAGCTGCCTCTCCCGCTTGCTCCCCACCTCCCTCTCTTCTCCCACACACTGCGCGCTCTCCCTCCCCCTTCTCTGTCCGCTTCCCCGACCCCCCAGCTAGACAAAATCAACCGTGTGCCTAACGGGGAAGAGTATAAACTGTGTGAAACGTGTACACAGCACGGCTCTGAGCTTCCCCGGGTGACGCGGGGAGCACCCTGGCTCCACCATCGTTCTCATGAAGACGACCCACGGGCTGACCTGGGGAAGGGTCCGTGTCCTCCCTTTTCTTCTTTCCTTTAAGAAGCACTGAAACTACCAAGTGTGTTCTTATCCCATGGATAGGAAACCAGTGAATTCCCTGGCTGTCAGAGGGCAGGCCCACACCGTACAACGCCAGCCGCCCCCTGGCGTGGGTCATGGTGCCCCCGCTCCCTGGGTGTTGTCCCACTCCCCGTCCCGCGTGGGTACAGGGAGCCTCCGTCCTCGGCCAGGGCGGCGCCGAGGCGCTGACGTCGCAGTGACCATTGGAGAGCTTTTCTCCCTTGTATGGGTGGCCCAGTTTCTTCAGAGACCTTCACTGCTCTGCCTTGCTGGACGGTCGGTTCTGAGGTGTGAATTTTCCTTCCATGCCTTCAACTTGAAGTCCTGTGTTTTGTAATCAGTGGTCAGACCGCATGGCTGATCTGAAAGAGAATGTATTTTACACTCCCGCTGCACAAATTCGGCAGCACCCCACGTGACTTGTTTTTATGTTTCCATTTTTTTTTTTTATATGCAGGGAAGTAATGGTACCGGCTGGGAAGTAGCACTGAATGTTCTCAGTGTGGTTCTATGGCACCGAAATATAAATTTCAAACACACCAAGCAGCTTAGGAGCTAGCAGCTGATTTCTGGGACCCAGTATCACAACCAAGTTCTCCAAGACCAGACCCAAGACAATTTTAACAGTCGGGCTGACAGGAAATGGGGTGGGGGGAAAGGTGGTAAAAGAAGTTAGCAGACAGGCAAGGTGGAAGGACCACAAGCAAATGGAATAGCAGACTGGTTCAGGAAAGAAAGAAGGCTTTGGAATTTCCCTGTCCTTACTCGGAAAAACAAGACTGGGAAATAAATGTGCTTTTACTTGTGTAGCCTTTTGTCGCAGCTCTTCGATGCTGCCCGTTTTGCCTTCTTGTTCCAGAACAGGATGGTCACAGCCCCCCCCCCAACTTTATCCTCAGGAAAGACGGAGATGCTTTATGAAGAGAACGTGAATGAGCAAGGGCGCCGGGCCTGTTACTGTTGCCGCCTCAGTTTTGAACTTTTATTTATTATTTGTGTGGTCTGTTTTTTAAACAAACATCCTCCCTCCTTTCCAGCTCCAGCCACAGTGTCTCTGGCTTTCTAATCCAAGCAGATAACTTATTTATTATAATCTGAGGACGGCCTTGTACATCATGGTGTTCCATGGCCATTGGTCCCAAACATTTATGGGAGGGTAGCATCATATGTGAGCAAAATTGGCATCCTGCCACCCCACTCCCGGCAAAAGATGCATCCTTCAAATGAGTGAGGGCCACTGTCTGTCCACTGAGGACGCTCTGAGAGGGTTCCCAGCAGCAAGCTTCAGTCCCACATTTCAGACTATTTATTCTCTGAATGCGAGGGTGTTGGTTAATTATGTTCTTACCTCTCCTCGCTGTTGTATGTGTGTGCTCACTGCAAGTAACTTATATTTTTTATTTGAATGTATTTTAAAGCATAGGTAGAATAGTAAAGGATCATGAAAAACCTGGACTGAATGGACCACTTTATGAATTCAGAAAAAGGAGCCACCCACCATCACAAAGGAAATTATGGTGTAAACATTGGCAATTTGGAGGTTGCAGTATTTAGTATAGTAAACAAATAAATTATAAACATTGTGCAACCACTACCAAAAAGTGTGTTGTAACGCATTAAAAAAATCCACAAAATTTTATCCACTAATGAGTATCAATAAAAGAAGTTTAAATGATGGAACCACACTGGTATTCTGATTTGCATTTTTTTAATCTTCATCAAAGAAGTGATCTCTTTATGTAAGACATTCAGTTCTTTGGAGAAGTTAAGAGAAAGGCATATACTTTAAATACTGTTATATCCCCGATTTCATTTTTTTTTCAGGCATCAGGAGTTGAACCCAGGTCTCTGGCATGGCAGTGAGAACTCTGCTGAGACACTATGGCCTGCCCCATTTCTTTTAATATGATATACTTTGGAGAACTTTCCAATCCAAACCAAAGAACTTCCTCACTTCCCATGGCTGTGTACCACTGTGTGCATAGACCCCTGTGAAACCAGTTCCATACAGATGGACATTGAAATTAATTCTCACCTTTTGCTATCACAGTGCTATAATGAAAAAACCTTGTGTATGTGTAATTTTCCACATCTGTGGGATGAATTCCTACATATATATTATCAAATTGCTCTCCGAAGAGTTATGGCAGGAGACTTTTAAAAACCTCAGTCAGTGGAGGGCCACTGGGGTGGGGGGTAGGGGGGGAATGGTGAGGAAAAAAACGATAGTATAAACTATAGCTTACTCTGCCACCCCAATATTTGGGAATAGTGAGTTCATGCAGGAAGCAATATGGTGGGCAGTGCCATTGTGGAGTTTAAATTGGGTGCTACCATTTGGTAGTTGTGTGACCTTGGGCAAGCCACCTATCTCTTCGGACCCTCCATTTGTTACCTATAAAATGGGGACAGTGATAACCTTAGGGTTAATGAGTAACTCTACGTTGAGTACCGTTGTGTGCCAGGCATTGTCCTAAATATGGAGGATGCAACCTTGAACTCATGAGCAAGTTCTGTTCTGTGGGCAGTTTTTGGCCAGCCGATATTCCTTCCCAGCTTCCTGGCCTCCCATTATGGGGACCTGCTCACCTGCTGCCACCCCCCACAATACTTCTCCCTTTCTCAAAGTGTGCCAGCTGCTTACGCAGTGCAGGTTAGCTGTCCATGTTGTGGGAACCACGGGGCTTCAACTTCCAGTCTCCAGGGACCTGCACAGGTGTTGCGCTAAACCAAAGGTGCTGTGTGAGCCCACAAGCAGAAGGGCCCACAGGCAGTTGTGATCCTAGGGAGCTTTTCTCACTCCCAGCCAGTATTTGACAAGTTGACAAACCCAAATGGAGTAACGTTTTAAAGAACGCTGTACCTATTCCCTTAAAAACGTCAATGTCATCAAAGACAGACTGAGGAACTGTTCTGGATTAAAGGAGACTAAAGGGACAATGCAGTACAGATTCTGAGTTGGATACTGGCCTGGAAAAAATATTGTCAAACAGTGTCGGCACAGTTAGAGAAATTTGGATACAGTGTGCTTATTTAAAAATGTATCAGTATTCAATTTCCTGATTTCAATAACTATACCGTGGTTATGCAAGAGCATATCTTTCTTCCTAGGAGTCATATACTAAAGTATTAAGATAAAGGGGTATAATGTCTTCAAGTCATTTTCAGATGTTTCTGAAAAAAGCAATTTTTTTTTCAAAGGGAAGATGCAAGAAATATAAGTTTATTCTCAAAAGGTTGGGAAGCACCCTAATATAAAATGCTTTGTAAACTATTAAACACAAATGTACTACTATGTCTCCTGGGGCGTGTGACAGGGAGATATTGAAGTTCATTGGCTTGATACCGTGGCCCAAGAGGAAGCTGGCAAAGAGGCAGCAGGTGGGACTGGGATAACAAAGTTGGCAAATTCTTGGCACTTCATTTTGAGTGATGAAAAAGCTGAGTCTTTTGGTAGACTAAATGGTTTGGAATGAAATCTACTGAGCCAGGTTTTCTTTTTACTGCTTAACCTCCCTGTACCCCTTCTGTTCCACACACACACCAAGGCTGATAAAAGCTTTCTAAGTATGAAAAGGGAGGGTGTTCGTGTGGGAGCCTTCACCTTTCCCTATCTGTGGCCCAAGCCAAGGAGAAGGGGGAAGCCCCAGGGAGTCAGGAGCTCCAAGGACAGACGAGCTAAGTCTTCTGGGGGGCTGGGGACAGGGGCGGGGTGTTCCGGGAGTCAGAGCATCCCTAGGAGAGGCTGATGTGCCTGGGCCAAAGGGACTTGCCTCCACACTTGCCTGGGAGGGAGCAGGAAGGCAAGTGTGCGATAGAGGGCCTTGCCAATAGGACAAAGAAGAACGTGGACACGTGGCCCTAGTTCCCCCCACGCAAGACAGCCTGCCACCCTACGGGTGTGAGCCCATTTTTTAACAGGACTTTTTAAAGGTGTTGTTAGTTAAGGTGTGGCCCAACCAAATCAGCGTGGCCTTAACCTGTATTACTGGAGGCTTTGTGAAAAGAAGCCAGAAGTTGGAGAAAGCTGCAAGAGGAGACCGAGGGCGTCTTCATGTGATGGATGACTGCCATCATCAGAACGCCATCAGCCCCTGGAGGAAATGCCTTGCCAACATCTTCATTTTGGGCTCCTAGCTTTCCAAACCATGGGAAGGTAATTGTGATTTTAGCCCACCCACTCTGAGGTAGTTGTCCTAGCAGCACTGGCAGACTAAGACAGCCTCCTCCACAGTTCTAATGCGTGCCAGTACCCAGAATTGAGATGCTTCCTGGGGAGAAATTGGTGGAGATGCAAAATTATTTTGCATTGGTAGCTCATGATAAGGATTAAGTCAAGATTTAGAAAATAAATTAATGAATTGTTTTGCCCATCTGAGCTTGTGACTCAAAACCATCATATCCATCATATCCATTATTTTTGTTTCTTTTAACAGCAGAAATTTCTGACCATGTGAGACCTCAGGGAGAGCTTACGTTCTGTAGCCAGTAGAGGGCATGTGGAGACAGCAGAATACCAGAGAGGAAACTTCGTAATAGGAATTGTAAGATCAGGCCGGTTTGCTTGTCCTTGGAAAGCAGTTCAGGACAATTTCATTGTCGCCTATTAAAAGAGTGTTGGTGGGAGGAGTACAGGGGAGGTTGGACAATGCCTGAGAAGAAGGCTGGCACCTTACACTCCAGAGACCTTCTGCAGGGACCAGGAGCCTGGCATCCCTTCTGAGCATCACTGGGTTCTCTAGGGGCGCAGCAGACCCCTGAGGACCCCTTAGGTTACAGGGATGTGGGCCCGAGTCCCTCCTTCCCACCCTCGCTTTCGTTATTTCCCAGATGCTCGGCTGCACAGGCCTTGGACCTGTGCTGCTTTGGGGATCCAGAGAAGAACCAGTCTCAGAGGCAGATCCTGAGGGGCTGGTCCAAGGAGGCAGCAGAAGTGGTCAGGGTCATGACTGGGTGAGCTCCTCTGGTTGGGGGTCAGGAGACACCTAACATGGTCTGAGCTCTCCAGGTGAACTGAAGGGTAGTTTTGGGCCAAGGGGACAGCATCTCTTCAGTCCTGGGGGTGAGCAAAGAAACTCATCAAAGCATGGAGAGGAAAACCCAAACCACTTCCGGCCACAGAGGAAAGCATTTTTAATAAATAGTTTACAAAACATGTTCTATATTACTACGGTGCTTTCACCTTTTGAAATTAATCCACCCCTTTTAATGCATCTTCTTTTTTAAAAAATTTCTTTATCTTTGCTTTTTCTAGAAACATTTGACAGTGAGCTGCAGACATCAAGCCCCTTTCTGATGCTTCAGCTCGGCACAGCACGGTCAGTTCACTGAGCCCGGGTGGACAAAATGCTTGTCCATGGTGCCTGGGCCCTCACTATGCCAGATGCCCAGGCTTCTGCTCAGCCTGCTGTGCAGTCCCAAAGAACTTGAAGCCAGTGGTAGAGAGCCAGGCCCATAGCACAGCCCAGCACAACCCTGAGTCTTGGGGTGCTGCTGGTCCCCAAGACTCAGCAGTGCCCCTCTGATGTGACAGGTCCAGAAACAAACCCAATTTTTAAATTATTGGATTCAACTGATATTTAGTCACATTTCAAAAATACAATAAGAACAAATATACATATTGAAAGTGGAACAAGAGAGGATGGAAGGATAGTTCAGTGGTAGAATTCCCACCTGCCGTGCAGGAGACCCGGGTTCGATTCCTGGCCCATGCACTTTACAAAAAAACAAGCAAAACAAAAATTGAACAAGTGGTGCTGCAATAACAGGATACTCACATGGAAAAAAAAAACGAAACAAGAGAGGAACCAGAGCCCACGCTGAGCAGGGCAGGGGACACTTCAGCAGGGTGAGCCAGGGCAGGCAGCAGTGGGGCCATTGGTGGAGGAGATTCCCAAGTAGTAGACCAGGGTTTACGGATATCTTTTCAGCTGAGAAATGAGAGATGGATTACTTCTTTCAAATTCCCGATACATAAACATTTAGTTCTCCAAGGGCCTCTGTTCATCGCGTGTTGACACTAAGGCTCAGGGAAGCAGTGGCAGCATCTGACCCCAGGTTTCCAGGTGTCTGAGGTCTGGCCAGCAAAGTGACCTTTGCTGCCCCTGGGGCACTCGCTGGGACTGGAGAAGCAATCCCTTCTGAGTGGCTGATGGAAGTTCTGCAGAAAGTATGGAACTGACCCGCCAAAGAAACGAGTTGCCTGGCTCAAGAACTAGGTATGCAGCACCCCCACCCCCGGCCCCATCATGCTCCCCTCAGGCTGGACACAGGATGAACAGGGAGTGTCAACCAAGCCCCTGGCACTTTAGTGACACTCAGGGTGGTAGTTCTCAACTCTGCAGTGAAGGACTGCTTTCTTGTTTGTTCCTCAATCCATCATAGGCTGATATTTGTGTAAAATGACGTAAGAATGGATTACAGGCAAATTGAAATGAAAAACAAAGAAATACAAGCCCAAATTTTTAATTATGAGGTTCGACAGATATTAAACTACATTTCAAAAATATAGTGAGAACAATGTAAGGAAAATATTAAAGAATTATAAAAACTCTACATGTTCATTTGAAAATATGCCCAGAGCATTAGTATAGACTCACTATTAAACTTATAACATTCTGCAGTTGTAACTCAGCAAAAGGTTGTGAAGTAGTGATTTTCCATATTAAGCACCTATATGCTCACTTTGAAAATGTAAAGTTTAAAGTGACAGACGAGTGGCTTCTTGTAATTTATGTAAAGTTTAAGGTGACAGACGAGTGGCTTCTTGTAATTTATCTCAATAATTCAGATTGACAATAGCACAACTTGCAGGGGAGGATGTGTAACGACAGGGTTTCTCTGTTTTCCTTTAATAGCATCACGGTAGAGAAACTAGCCTCCAAAGGATGTCGGCAGCAACAGAAGATGAGATTTTCAAGAAGTTCCTTGACAAAAAAAAGCCTAGTGGGAATTGTTTTGTAATCTATAAAATTATGGCTAAAAAAAAATTAACGGTACAAATTTTGCTTCCCCAACATAGATAATGTGGAACTATAGATATAAAAAAGTTTGGCTAAAAAATGAAATGATAGTTAAAAAAAAATTTTAAGAACAAAAAACTTGTATTTGCTCAGATTTTTATGCCCTTTTGATTTACAGTTGGCAAACCTCAAAATGTCACATGTTGTAATGGGGTCCTACTTTGTGTGAGCAGTTTGCAGCTCGTGCCACCTGCGGCTCATGTGAGACGTTCAGTGACGCCAGAACAGGTCCATCCCTGTTGGTCACATGCCTGGATGACGGGGCAACGTCCCCAATGGCTCTAAATGTTTCTAACCATTTTCTCTGTCTCTATTCTTATTTTGTCTCCACTGCTACTGTGGAGGATTTCTGTAGTAGAAGGCGTTCTTTTCAGGAAAGTAATACATATTTGCTTCTTAAGTGAGGAGGCTTTTTTAAGTAAACAGGATTGCTATTTTTTTCTTTTAGCAAATCAACCCTCACGACACAGAGGGATGAAAGGAAGGCCAACACCACGCCCAGTGCCTTTTGGACCCTCTGGCCAGAACTTGGAGAAAGCTGGTGTCTTAGAATGGGTTCCCTGGGCTCTCCTCTTCCCCAGAGCCATCTTCTCACAGCCGTTTCCCACTGGAACCCCAGTTCCTGGTGAACAGGCTTCCTCACACCCGTGACATCCATGGTCGACGGCCCTCCACTCATGCCGACCAAACCTCACAGGTCCTAACGCTGCCTCCCCACAGCCTCCCTGAGGGAGATTCTCACGCTCTGTTCCTGAGGGTCATGGCCCTGTGCTCTCCACTGCTGCCTTTGGGTCATTCCTCTTCCAGTGTCCTTGTTCAAAACCACTGCCATGTTCAAGTCCACGCTTCCTGACTCCTACCTGCAACCCGCCCCCTGGTGGTTGTCCTGGCCAACCTCCTGGACATCCCCCTCATCCTTTGAAGATGTTCACTCAAAGCTCATGGTTTTCTTCTCCTCTGTAAGTCTTGCTGTCAGGCAAGATGACACCATGAAGATGACCCTTTTGGCTGGACTCCCAGTTCCTCTGTCTCCTCATCCCCACCGGCCTCTCCCTGCACTCCAGTTCCGCCAAGCTCCCCCAAGCCATGTCCTTAATCTTGTTAACATCTGGACTTGCTCAACTTTTGAAATGTGAAATTCAATCCTCCCTCTTAGACCACGATGTCTTGGTGGACAGCTTTCGCACTCAGTCACTGACTCTACCTGTGAAGCATCATAGAAACATCTTGTCTCCTGACTCCTTTGCTTCTTTATTTTGCCGCCTGCCCCCTCTTCTCACCTTTTTCCTATCTCCTAGACTGTGCATAACCATCTCAATGGCCTAAGCTCCTAAAATTCATAAACCAGCCTCCGAAGGATGTCAACAGCAACGGAAGATGAGATTTTCAAGAAATTTCTTGACAAAAAAAGTCTAGTGGGATTTATTTGGCAATTAAAAAATTTATGGCTAAAAAAATAAGCAGTGCAAATTTTTACTTCCCGAACATAGATAATATTGCACCCATCTGTGAGAACCCCAATTTTGGATCACCTTCTTTTCACCTGACCTTACCAGGACTGCTAACCACTAATAGAGAAAATAAACCACGGGTGTCAAGTTTATTGTTTCCCAGCTCAGCTAGGCTTTCAGGGTAGCCAGACAATCCTGTGTTTCCCTGGTCAATTCTTTCTTGTTCCCTGTAGGCACTGTTTCATGACTTCAATACTTCTCAGACGTTCTATTCCATCTCACCCCTCACTCTCAGCAAAAGGCCTTTTCCCTCTTTCACTGAGAAAATAGAAACACGACATAGGAGCTCTCAGCCTTCCGTGACCAGTCCAGTACACTTGCTGCAGGCATGCTCGCTGGTTCCTCAGTCCTGTCTGCAGTAATGGGAGTGGATTCTCATTCCTGTGTTTGCGTAGTTCCCCACCAGCTCAATGGGTCCCAGCCCTTCTCTCTTTTCCTGGGGCCTCATTTTTAAAACATTTTTTATGAAGAATTTTTAACTTAGAGATAAACGTTATATAACAAGCAGCATATTTTTCACCATCTGCCTCAGTTAGGCCTCTTAGTTACAAACAACAGAAACCTACTACAGATAGTTTAAGGAGAAAAGGGGTTTGGTAAAGGATAGTAGACAGATTACAGAATCTCTCTAACAGCAGAGAGCCAGGCCTAGAAACCATGGAGGTAAGAACAGGCCTAAATCACGCCACTAACCCACTCCAGGAGTGCCTCTGGCGCTCACGCTGTGGGAGAGCAGTGGAGTGTATTTTCCAAGCATATGCTCCAGCTGCAAGAGGGGCTGGCAGACAGTTTCTGGTTTCTACCCTGGGGGTGTGCAGAACTCCCAAACAGAGGAAGGGTGTTCAACGGTGCTGACCTGACAAAAAGAAAATGTTGAATGCCCACTACAGTCCACGCCTTGGTGGCCCAACACCTAATTACACCCTTCTTTCTTATTTATCTTCCAAACGTCAACATCGATGGCAGCCACAAAACACTTCCATTTAGCATGATGTCGCTATTCTTCATACAAACAAAAAATAAATGTCCACTTGCCTCCAAAGCGAAGTCCAGGATCAATAGGCAATATCCAGTCTTCATCTTGTTCCATCAGGATCCTCTCTTGATGTTCTGTACCCTATGGATGCATTGTACCTGGTCGTACTGCGTGAAAGAGGAGGTGGACAAAAAGAGGTCTAAGAAAAGGAAAGTTAATTGTGCTGATTATTAAGCCATTGTCTCTCAGCTCTGAATTCACCACTTTATAACCTGCTGGGGCTGGGACTCTGCCAAACGCATTTCTTCTTTTCCAGCTGGATCCACACCAGGTATTGCCAACAGGGACACTGCTGGGAAGCAGGAGGAGAGAGAAGAAACTCAAGCCTTCCTGTCTGTGAGCGGCTGTTATTGGTGTCATCCCAGCAGCAGTGCTTCACCTTAGAAGCAGTGGCTGGTTTCAGTTGGCAGTATTGGCCCACATTCCCAAGACCAGCCTCATCATCCCCCCTCAGAGATACAACAGGCAGCAGTCCCACCTCAGAGGTCTGGGTTCCACGTCCTCAGCACTGCTCTTCCAAGCTTCTAAATTTTACTAAACTCAACCTCTTCCATTGTTCCCCCGGCACTACAGAGGTGGGGTCTTTGCTTCTTGCTGTTATTATCGATATGTTACCTCACTGTGTCCGTTTGCCTTTCCAGTCTTTGAACACCTGTTCAACCAATATATTCTCTCTGTTGAAAAATCCAGTGTGTTTTCCATTTTCCTGATGAGACTGTGATAGGTAAATTGGTAAAAAAATAAATACATACACAATACAGCAAGATGGTTAGATACTATAGTCCTTGTCTATGGTTGTGATTGTGACTTTATTCCTCAATAAAGGACTTATTTATTCATACCTGTTTCATGTTCTGTTTGTCTTCAGCTGGTCAGAATTATTTATTGAGTGGGAGAATGCAAATTTTCATTTCAGAAAGCTCTGAGCGGAGCTTGCAGGGAACATTGAGTAAGTAGCAAAGGAAGGAAGCCATGATTACCAACCACGGCCTCAAGACCTGTTTGGAAACAAGGACTAGAGTATCAACCCACAGTGCTGTGATATGTATATCAACTGTTGGGTAGAACCTGGCAGATTGGTTAGGGGGAGATTCCATTTACCTAGCTAAGGGAGAATGGTGGCTCGGACCAAGGTAGGGGACAGGGGAAGTGGTGAAAAGTGGGAAGATTCTAAGTACATTTTGAAGTTAACAGGATTTGTTGACAGATTAGATAAAAGGTGGTGAAAGAAAGAGAGGAATCAAAATTTGCTCCAGGGATTTTGGCCTGAGCAACTGGAGGGATGGAGCTGCCATCAACTGAATAGGGCCTTAGGTGGAAGAAGTTTGAGAGGGAAGAGCATGGGCTGAAGTTTGGATATGTTGGGTTTGAGATGTCTGTTACGCGTGCAAGTGAGAATGACTCTTATTCTTTGCATTTGGACCAGATTTGTCACCTCCCACTAGAATCTTGAAAGCCCTGAAATTGGTGCTTGTGGCTCGTATTTCAGCATCTCTGGGGCTCAGCCCAGCGCCTGGAACGTAGCCAGCTCAGCAAATAGCTTTTGAATGAATGGATGATAAAATAAATGAACAACTTCAGGAGTTTCCCATGTTGGCCAAAGTTGGTCTTATACAGGTTCCGACCCCACAATTATTCCCAACAGATAAAAGAGAACAAACGTTTTATTCTGCAGACTGCAGCTGGTGTTCATTGGAGACCCTCTTGTTAGTTCATCAGTCGTGAGTGAAATCTTTCCCCCTCGGAGAGGAGAGATCCCTCCGAGTGGCAGGAGTCATCTCCTCTCCTGTTCTAAGCCTGTCCCAGCCCAGGTTCAGCTGGAGAATGGTTCAGATTGAAGACAGGGCTTTGACCCCTGGTCTTAGCTCTGGGTGAGGCTGAGGGGACTGAGGTACATACAATGGGTGACTCCTCCCCTCTCCTCTCTCTTTGTGTGTGAGGACATTTTCCTTGGGCTCCTTCTCATAGGAAACCTGTGTGGACCCCAGAACAATTTCTTTCGGAGCTTCTCTCTCTGCTTAAGTTCACATGTAGGTAATTATGGAGTTCCTTCTGGGTTCCCCTGCCTGGAACCACAGCCAGATTAATCCCCTCTGTGGTGTCCAGCACAGAACAGGGGGATCTGAGTAATTTATATTTCCTCCTGAATTCAGCCATGGTAACTTCCTTCTCAATTCCCAGCTTTGGATGTGTGTTCTTGCTGTGCACTCACTATTTATGAAGGTGGGGAGAAACTTTGCTATTAACAAACTTCTATAACTTGGTCTTTATGTTCAAAACAAAAGATTACATGCACTCAATGGAACTTTTTTTTTTTTAACTTATTTGGAATTGTTTTTCTCCTTTCAGTTTTTCTTCACTCAAATCTGGAAAGCATAAGGTAGGTGCTCACTAATTAGAGGTAACCATAGTTACCAAGATGTCTTCAAATTACATCTCACAGTTCTTTTTCTCAGTTTTAGTCTTATCAAAGCATTTTACTTGTCAACCATTCTTGTTCTCCTTTCAGTTTTACTGGATGATTTTCCCAACCCAGGAGCCTTTTTTTTTCTTTTAATTAAACAGTTTATATTTTAAAACACTCAAAAAAATCTGTACCAATTAAATACAACAGAGTTGAAAAGGATACAAATTACAGTTTTTGTCTTCCCAAGAGTCTTTTGAGAGCTATATTAAAAGTTGAAAATTAAAATAAGAAAACCAGTTTCCCATTTTTAGAAAACTGTCCCCATGCCGTGAGTTACCTGGTTTAATATTTTCAACTGACCAAGTGGGGTGACCAGCAGGTTGGCCAGGAGATCTGGGCCTGAATCTTGCAGATTTCCACAAGTGCACAGCTAAAAACCCTGGGAGAGTTGGCACCCTGAGAAGTGTCTTAACTGTCCACTTGAGGGCGCTGTTGTCTCCTGTAGGGGTGGAACAAAAGTCCATTTCTCCGATTATGTAAATGTGAAAAACTTCACTGACACCCAAATCCAATTTCTGGCAGTCCTGAGAGGCTGGCACCCCGGAGCAGTTGCCTGGGCAGCCTGCCCCTTAGTTCAGCCAACTCTGCTGCTCTCTTCTCCTCCAGGCCCTGCATGTTACCTGCCACCCATGCTGTTGGCACTTTCTTTTTGAATGGCCTATTTTCCAGCTTCCATTATCTTGCATGTCTTGGAGTGTAAGGCCGTGCCACTGAGCCCGCTTCACCTCTCTGATTTTTAAAGCAGATGCTCTGAGGAAGCTGCTTTTAAAACTAATCTGTAACCCGAGTAATACAAAGATGTGGTAGCTCTGCAGAGGGATTCTTCCCTTATTAATTAATTAAGCAAATTATTCCTGAACATCTACTGTGTCATACACTTGTCCAGGTGATGGGAATACGGCAATAAAACAGACAAAACTTCCTGCCTTCATGGAAAGGACATCCTAATGGATGAGACAGAGCCAATGCTTAATTAGATCATGTAAATCCAGGTAATGATAAACATGAAAAGAAAAGTGATGCAGGGAAGGGGACAGAGAGCAATGGAAGAGTCTATTTAGAAAGAAGGGTTAGGGACAGCTTTTCTGATCATGTGGTGGCTTTGGAGCTGAAGTTCCTGAGAGGGCCAGCCACACCCATTCAGGGGACATGTGAGCCAGGCATTGGGAACAGCAGGTGCAAAAGCCCTGAGGCAGGAGGGAGTTTAGTAGTTTCACGGAACAGCAAGGAAGACAGTGAGGCTGCAGAGTAATGAGTGAGCCGGAGGGTGGTAAGTGGTGAGGTCAGATTTGGGGGTGATGATGAGGCTGTCTGAGTGGGAGGTCTGTCTAGTGGGGGCCTCAGGGATGGTGGAGGGCCGGGGGGCAGTGCCCCTGCATCTGACCTCCTGATCCTGGTTCTCTGTGATGATACAGCTCATAGCATAAGAAACACACAAACAGATCATTCTAATATCTGGTGATAGGTGCCTTTCACAGCCCAGAGTCCCGGGGAATTTACAAGGCAATGTTGTTTTTTCTCGCTTTGCTTGACTTCTGCTCTATTTCCCTTTGGGTCTAACACAAATTTGAAGGTATGGAGGACCAGCTAAGCGGCCAGGATTCTTTCCTTTGGCTCGTCAAACCTGAAATGAGTAGAAAGATTTTTGGTGTTTGTGTTGTTGTTGTTTTAAAGGTATGAATACAGACTACCTTTCTCCTATCCTCTCTTTCCTTTTAATCGCAGTTAATCATCTGAGTCGGAGACAGCAAAGATGCTATTTGGATTCCATAGTTAGGGGCACATTATGTAAAACTTCTCTTGATTATAGGAAAGACATGTTGCAGTCAAGTTTTGCTAAAGCAAATCTTGGGAAAGTGAATCCTGTCCACACTTTGGTTTCTGGTCATATCGGGACTTGGGTTTCCCAGGTCGGGAAGGCCAAGCCTCTTAAGCCAGACCAGAGACTTCAGCAAATGCAGGTACCAATGGCAAGTTCTTTATGTCTCAACCAGCAGGAGGTTAATTCCAGGGAGAGCTGCAGGTTCCATCCCTAATTTATTGTGTGATCTTGGGCAAGTTTATTATTTTAAAATAGGAGGGGGGTAGGGTAAGGTATGTGTTTGGCTAGAATGTCCTTTCCAGCTTCCTAATTACAGCAGATCTACAAAAAGAAACCTTAATTAATAGAGCTGATGGTGCATACAGCAGGTATAGCCAGCGGGGGACCTGGCCTAGGGTGGCATTCCTGCAAGCTGAAGGGACTTAAGAGGGGCGGCTGGCAGGGAGAAAGGGGCAAGAAAGCAGAGAAGAGGTGAGGGAGGTGAGGAGGGGTAGGGATAGAGAGAAGTGGTGAGAAGAGTGAGTGGGAGGCAGGCAGAGGAGAGGTGGAGGAGGAGGAGGGAGGGAAGGGGAAAAGGGCACCCCTTTCTGATTGTGTCTGAGCTCCCTAGACATCTTTAAGGCAGTGCTTGAGGTGCTGCTGGCTTCTTCTTTAAGAGTTGCTCGGCTTGTCTGCAGAATCCTGACCTGATCCCCTGGGGAAGGGCTGAGGTAGGTGGGGTGGCGTGTCCTAGTCCCTGGGCGCCTGGGACAGCATAAGGTATAGAGATGAGAGCGGGACATAGCAGTGAGAAGGGGTCAGGCCTGAGTACAGGGGGTTGGGGGGAAGTCTCCCTCCTATCCGCACCTGGGAGCTCCAGTCAGACCCCCTCACGAATGCTAATTCAGTGCCCTTGTTGTGCAGACACAGCTTCAAGACAAGTCTCCCAGTTTCTCTTCTGCCTGAGGCCCTAAGACCCCTCATATAAAAGTTCCAGAGCCAGCTGCCTAAATCCCAGCCCTGTCCCTTGTGGGTAGGATGTGCCTGGGCAAGTCCCTGGACCTCTCTGAGGTCCAGGCACTTTTCAAAATGTGGGATCATAATTACCTTGCAGGATTTGGACAGTTCATGAAGCTCCTTGTAAGGGTTCCTGCACCCTGGAGAGAGACAGGAATTGTTCTTTCCTTTCCCTTTCCCACATCAGGGAAAGTGGTGAAAGACCTTGAGACGGCAAAGGGGGGTACTAGGTGTCTTTTCAGTGGAACGCTGGGCATTTATCTGAAGCCACTGGGGTCCGAGTCTCTGACAGGGCTGTTCACGCTCTCTAAACTATGGGCAAGGCGTTCTGGTCCATAGAAATATAAGTGAGCATTGCCCCTAACGATACAACTAATTTCCATCTTGGATAACAGATGATGCCAAACATTACATTTCATTACCCTGAGGTATGAACCAGTTTTGCATCTATTAGCAAATTCATTTCAGCATCGCTGACTGCCTGTATGTGTCCCTCCTCAGATTCTCTTTTGAACAGATTGCTGCCTCTTACTGTTTCCTTCACTAATGAATGAGTTACATGACATTTTTGAAATGTGTTCATTCTATATTTGTATGAATCATGACTTTACCTTAGAAAATTTTATTTTTGTATCCACTTCCCTGATGATTTATGTCTGTAGTTCAGATCAGATCGTCACCATTCCTCGTTGCTGATTTTATATTAAATTCAAAATCCCTCATCACCACCACCCCACCCCAATGCACAAACAATACACAAGCAGAAACACACACATACGCACTGGCCCTCTCTGATCCTCACGCACACCCAATGTCCCTTACATACCCAGAAAAATAATTTTTAGTGGTGAAGGGGACTAAAAACACAGGCACCTGGACATTCTGGACTGAATGGGGATTGGGTGCGTAAGTATACGAGGCAACCTTGGGAACCAAATTACAGTGCCTGACCAAGCACCACAGTTGGGGATAACACAATTTGTCATCTCCTTGGAGTCTAAACTTCACACTTCAGAGAAAGCTAAAGAACTTCCTGGGGCTCCCTCCGAGGACTCTCCCAGCGCCCTCCTTCCCACCGCTGAGGAAGATGGCGCTGAATGCCAGGGGTGGGCAGCCACGGGCTGGGGGCGGCCCCTCCAAGACCAGTGATGGATTTGCCAGCATCGTTTTTAGCGCCTGTTCCCTTTTGGGCTGTCATGTCCCACCACGCCAGACCAGCTGGGGCCTTCGCTGGCTGAGAATCAGAGGTTCCCAGAGGCCTCAGGAGGGTGGCGTGGAAGGGCTATAGCGTGGGTGGTGGGCATTAGCTCATCTCTGGGTATCCCTTTGTTCTGGCCCTGTGGTAGTTAGGTTCAGGTGTCAGCATGGCCAGGTGATGGGGCCTAGTTCTGTTGCTGTGGACTTGAGCCATTAGCATGTGAAAGTCATCTATTTCACAATAGAGACTGATTACATCTGCAGTTTCCTAGGGGAGTGCCTTCCTCAATCAGTGATGTTTAATTTAATTCATGGGAAGCTTAAAAGAGAGAGCTCAAGGTAGCACAGCCCAAGCAGCTCAGCATATCTCATCTCAGATCAACCCAGGCCTTTGGAGATGCAGAAAGGAATCACCCCAGGGAAAGCTGTTGGAACCCAGAAGGCTGGAGAGAAGGCCAACAGAGATCGCCTTGTGGCCTTCCAGTGTAAGAGAGAACCACAGATAAAAGTTAGCAGTCTTTCCTCTGAAGAGCTATACGTTTTTAACTAAATAAATCCCCTTTTATTAAAAGCCTATCCATCTCTGGTGTGCTGCATTCTGGCAGCGTTGGCAGACTAAAACAGGCTCCTTTCACTGATGCCCGCAGAGACCCAACAGAGGCACTGTGTGATAGGAGAGGTTGTGCTCTGGATGACCCCAGCACACCCACTGCCTCTGAGTATGATGGGGCTCTGGGGAACGTAAGTACAGGTTCAAGTGCAGCCCAGGACCAATAGCAGTAACATCACCTGGGAGCCTGCTCAGGCCTCACCCAGAGCTGCTGAACCAGAACCTGACTTAACAAGGTGCTGGGTGATTTATGTGCACTGTACAGTTTAAGAAGGACTAGAAGTCAGATTAACCTAGGAACACTGAGCTCTGGGTTCTGTGAATGTTTAGCTAGGTAACCGTGCACCAATCCCTTTCCTTTCTCAGAGCCTGTTTCCTTATCTATAAAAGAAGGACATTAACCTCTGTGTCGCAGGGCCTTAGGGTCAAATTATGCAAAATCACTGCTCCATCTTGCCCTACGATTTGTTTTGAGGGCAAAACTTGGTATGGGGTAGGGTTGGCAGATGAGAACATCCTATGGGGATGGGCAGATGGAAGGCTCCATCCCAAGCTGCCTCTGTGGGCTCCATCCAAACGAGTGCTTGCTGCAAGCAGGGCAGGTTCTTTAATTGCAGTAAAGCCCAGCTGTGGCCCAGGGATCAGGGTGGCTAGTGGTGGGTCCTGGAGAAGGTGGCCCACCTTGCCTGCATCTGGGAAGTCTGCTCCGTGCCTGACCCTCATTTCCCAGGCTCTTTCTGGGGCCACCGACTGTAGGGATTCAGGCCTGGAACCCTCTATCGGGCTTCTCTCTGGGAAGGCTCTAGGGACCAAATGGAGCCATTTGCCCTTGGTAGAAACAGGGAATGAGGAGCAGAATGAAATCACTTTAATAGCATAGTAACACTTTAGGACCAGGCGTACAGATGAAGGAAACATTTTGTCTTCCTCTTGCACAATTCTGCTGAGGTGTGTAGTTGCACTGGACAATCTTACGGACAAGAGTTTTCACATTGAGAACATAATAAATAGATACTTAAAACGTCAATCTTTAGAGACAATGAGTTATGACTGCAATTATTTTCTTATTCTGCCTTCTCGGAGACAGGAAATTGCTTCCTGTGGGGCTGACGAAGGCCGTGTCCCCCTAGGAGGGGTACTCGTAATCCTCGACGCTGCGCCGGCCAAAATCCATCCAGCCCATGTAGTCCCGGTCACTTATCCTGTGGCTGGGGTCCAGGCCCTGCAGACTCTTGATGACGGACATGCGGCTGGAAGGAGCTGCAAGGTCCAGGGGGAAGTAAACAGGAACACCAAATCAAAAACCAGCACTAGTTCAGTTTGTAAATGAGAACAATGGAAAACAGACAGACAAAAGAGCAAGCAGACCTTCTTAAAGGCATCAGAGTTTTTGAGATGGTGATCGTGCTGGCTCTGTGTAACTAGAGGGAAGGTTTACTCGTCCTGCTGTTCCCTGGGTTCTAGAAGTATGTAGGTGGCTTCATTTCTTTCCGCCTTTCACAGACCAGGAATGCCTGGGTTTCCCTTTGTCTCCCCACCCCTAAGGTAGTAGCCTTAGGGAGAAGGCCCTCATCAGAAGCCAAGAATTTCCCCAGTACTTACCCATTTCTAACTTTCACCCCTTAAAATCACTGAACCTGCCTGACTCATCTGGAGAGCTCCTGTTAAGGCAATGAATGCCCTTACAGTATTTTGATGTTGGCAATAGCTTTATTTATTTACTTATTTTTTATGCAATGGAGCCTCATTGCAAGATAAGTAACATTTAAAAATGATTAATTTCAAAGCTAACTTCTTTTTTAAAATGCTATGGGGAAAATGATGTACTGTCAGATTAAAATCCACAGCACTTCAGAAACACTCACGAAGGGTGGGCAGAGGCCATGTAAATCAGTCATTTTGATGGAAATGCAGTAACGGAACCTGAAATGGACCTTTGGGCTGGGAGTCGAGTCCTTGGGGACTGGGTGAGTCTCCTGTACAAATCAAACTGAGCGCCGTGAAGAGGTGGTTTCTCTGGAGGCATGTGCCGCAGTCCTAACCCACGGCTCTCAGACAGGGGCCTCTGAGGGATGGAAATCTGTCACTGCGCCTTCTGTATACACCGAGGGTCAAGAAAGGGCACTCAGGAAACTCCGTGTACAAAGCCCCGTGGTGTCTGCAGCCCCATGACACTGGGCTACAGCCCTTCCTTCCCCATGAGGCTGCTCTTATCAAGCCCTGCCCGCAGGCTGAGTAGAGCCATACTTCGGCTCATTGATTGAACAAAAACAGGCAGAGGCAGTTATCAGGTCTCACTGGGTACTCAAATTAAATAAACTAAATTAAAAACAGGAATCTCACAGGGTACTGTCCCCACTGTCCCCTCCCTCATTCCCAGTTTTGGAATTAACAGTCAACCCAGCACATTTTAGCCCCTTTGGGAGATATTTCCAGCCTATGCAGAAGGAAAAAAAAAAAAGTCCCTGCTGTTTAATTGTCCAGTACCTTTCAGGTGAGATAATAACCCTCACTAAAACCTGCAAACCCAGTTACCTGTATGAAACGCAGACACACTGAAACTTGACCCAACTTCCTGCCTGTAGTAAGGATGGATGCCCACTCCAAGGATAGGCACAGTCTGAATTTCCGGTTTACAGAACCAAGGTGACAGCTCTGACACGAGCAGGCAGCCTTGACTTGGGCATGGGCACCATGTTCAGCCATGGGAGCTGTGCTTGTCACACCCCGCCGTTCCCCCACCCTGCACCCAGTTCCGTCTTTACTTTGCATGTATTCACCAGGGGCCTCACTCACTTTCCCAGTGCCTGACACCGAGCAGTGCCTTACAATCTATTCCTGGGATTGAATTGAAGGGCCTGGCTCCTGTAAATATTAAAACCTGGAATAGGCAGTGCAGCTGGGAATCTGAGTGGCTTCTAGACTCTCTGGGGAGGGCAGGACGTGCATAGACTCTCAGTCTGGATGCCACTCACCCACCTAGGCCCCCAGCTTCTGCACTGACAACACGGGGAAAATAACACTTGCTGTGCAGGGCTGTTGCGAGGGCTAAGAAAGAGTCAACACAGATACAGCATCAGGGGTTTGCTGGGTATAGGGCAGGTGCGCACTAAAGGTTAGATTCCCTACCCCATGCCCCAAATAGAACTGCTTCTCCTGGAAGCTCTGGACAATTCCTAATGATATACTCTTGAGCACTACCTTTTTGTGCATTACATCTTAAGACCTTTAAGCATAAAATACACTATAGTTGAGTAAAAATCTGGCATGATCTTAAGATATGTAAAACATTGAAAAAACTGAACAGTATTTATTTCTAGTTTATATCGGCCAAATAGATGATTATGATTATTTTCTAGCTGCCTCTAATCATGGATGCTGGCAGCTAAAGTTCCAAGTGATGGTCATATCCACCAGGTTTGTTTGGCACAAAAGCCTGAAAGTGAAGGAAGAGGGGGCTGAGACGTGATGCTAGGAAGAACTTTCCAGCTAAGACGTGGACTATAGGAGTCACTATCAAGTGTATGTTATGGGAAATAATGTAGTAACTGGATTTTTCTATAATTATTTCTCTGTGATCTTTCCTGAAGGTGGGGAAGCAGGTATGGAGTTAATTCTCAAATTTTCTTCCAGATTTATGGCTCAATGAAAAGCCTAGGATACTTCAGATGATATGGCTGAAATTCAATGCAGGGGGTGTAAATTACATAACCTTTAGACAGACAATCAATGGGAACCCAAAAAGTTTTCAGACTTTCTCTGTCATTTAACGAGCATGTCCATCTTTTCCACATCTAATTAGCAGGAAGACAAAACAGAAGGTGGTAGCAGGAACAATTTTCCAAAGAGAGGAAGAAATATAACAAATCACCCTCTGCTCTTTCCTTCTGAAATCCCCTAGTCAAAAAGGTTCCAGTTCATATGAAATCATAGGTGACTGCAAAGCCATGACCTCTATTTTTTCCCCCTCTAGTCAAGCCAAGAGTGAAGGTTCAAACCCAGGCCCTAGCATGCAGCAATACGAGAGTTTCAGTAAGGGAGCCCACCTCCCACTACCCTAGCTGAATGGTTTTACATCCCAGCTGTGCTAGTCCAGCTGCACACACTGTCCCACAGCTAGGGGACTCACTGCGGGCAAAGTTGGTAGAAGGGCGTGCCCCCAGTCCAACTCACGATGCCCGAGGACCACAAGAGATGGATGGATAAGCCTCCCTCTGAATCACAGAAAGAGCTGGAAGGGGCGTAGGGGAAATCTAGCCTCATCCCTACTTAAAAGGTGAGAAAGGCAGACCCAGGAAAGGGACAGGACTGTCCACATGTGGGTGAGCTGCTGACTCACCTTATCCTGGAGAAAGGTTTGATGCTGATAAATCTGTGGTTTGTTCAGCTTTCTGCAATTGAGATAATCTCTCCAATTGCAAAGTAAAAATATATATTGTTGAGTAATCATTTTTTTTAAGTCTTTGCCAAGGTGAGCTGCTGATTCTTCCCTCCTGTTAGATACTTCGGTAAACACTGACCCTTGGTCACTTTTTTAAAAATGCTGTTGTCAGATCTGAAGCATTCTGCAGCACTGATATCTTCCTGCTAGAGGATTTTCAGACTCAGTACCTGGGTGGCTCTCAGTTCCTTCGCATTTACCAGGGAGGGTATTTAGTGCATCAGGGGGCCCTTTTTGAGGGTTCCCCAAACATTCTTCAAATGTCTTCATAAAGCGGTGGTGAACTTAAACAGCAACGCTATGCCAAAAATTAGTTCAAAGAAAGCTTTTTATAAATGTTTCCCATACTAATAAATTAAGTCCCTTCGTACGTCCCTCTCAGTTTGCCAAAAAGGACGTCCAGAAAACTGCACTGACCCTTGCTGTGTAAGTGGGGAATCGAACATGAAAAAAACTTTCAGCTTAACGTGCTTCGTGCTTTTCCTCCCGCGGGGTCACCTACCTCCATCAGTGGGCGCTAGAGAAGAGCGTCTGGAATGCGAGCTCTGCTCAGGGGCAGAAGTGAGGGACGGGAAGGGGTCTCTCCCTACCTTTCCGGGCCTGCTGGATGTATCTCGCCAGCAGTGTGTTCAGGTGTGCCCGCGGCTCGCCGTCGGTCCTTTGCACCGCCTTCAGCGGCCTCCGCAGTACTTCCTCCGCGGGCGGCGCCCCGGGACCCACGGGGTCAGCCCGGGGCGCGGGCTGCGCTAGGGCGCCCACCGCCAGTATGACCATCAGCACGCACAGGCACACGCCGCTGTTCATGGCTGCCGAGAGCAGAGGGGAGAAGGCGTTAATGAAAGGGCGGGGCACCCGCGGGCTCTAGCGAAGGGTCTGGGCGCTCGGGATAGGCCAGGCCGGCGCAGGCACCAGGGTTCGCCAAGCAGACCCGAGCCGAGTGGCCACAGCACGTGTGCCCCGATGCGCCCAGGCTTGTTTTTTGGGTACATCACACCCGGTGCCCGGAACGGGAAGGTACTTCTGTCCTCTATGATGTTTAGCAGAAGGAATATTTTCAACTATCCTTTAGTTTGAGGAAAATATTCGTAGAGCATTTCTGGTCTCCTAACTGGAGAAGCAAAAGATTAAAGTGTAAAAAATATCTTTAGGGAAAGGCTCCATGCCACTTGAAGAAAGTAGCTCTTTTTCCAGATACCCAAGAGGCTTTCAGTGGAGAAACAAATGGTGAGGAAAGAAAAGCACAGTTAAAATAATGGGAGCAATAAACAAAAGTCAGATTTATAAAGTTTCTTGCAGGTGTATATGGGAATCATTATCAAACCACTGCACAAAACACAAGTAGGATTTTTAAAATCAGCCTTCAGTCTTTGGCAATGCCTGGCCAGCATCTAAAACACACCTGCACATTTCAATCCCCAAAGCCCTACATTTTTTCTGCAGTATTTAGAAAATGGATTTAAAGCTTAAAACCTCTTGGTGTTTTATTAGAAGAGATCCCCAAAGTACACAGCACCTCTATGTAAAATCCAGCAAAACCCAATTTGAATGCTAATCCTTGCAAATGGACATTAAAGCATTGTTAGCATAAGAGAAGAAAGATGGGAGCGTGTGAAAGTCTGTCATGCAGCTTTACCCACCCGGCTCCCAATATTAGATACAGCACGGCTATTTCTGACTTTATGTCATTCAAGCTGTCGTAGAGAAGGCATAGAAAAGAGAAAAACAAAATGGAAAGGAGTACAAAACTGAAGACAGCATTCCTAGGACAAATGACACTTGGATCCCTCGCCAGCGAGCCGGGACACCTACCTTTGGAGTAAGCAGGACGCAGCTGGCAGTGCGCTTCCACCAGAGCAGCCCGGCGGCCGAGCCAAGTTCAGGGTGGGCGGGAGGCAGGCTCTTAAATAGCCCCGCCCGGCGCTGCCGTCCAGTCCCGTATTTACCCAGTGCTGACGCAGACCCGGAGCAACACGTGCTCAGGTGGCGGCCACTGGGGCGACGACCGATTGAGGTGGCTCCTGGGGGAGAGGCGAAATGGCCCACTGGAGCCGGGTTAACCCCTCCCCAGAGGGGTGCCCGGGACCCTCCGCTCAGCCCCCAGTACTTCCTTCCCCTACCCGG
The DNA here is from genome assembly GCF_023851605.1 of Tamandua tetradactyla. Classification (NCBI taxonomy): domain Eukaryota; kingdom Metazoa; phylum Chordata; class Mammalia; order Pilosa; family Myrmecophagidae; genus Tamandua; species Tamandua tetradactyla. The sequence continues at coordinate 45,028,651 of NC_135341.1, read as the reverse complement.
CGCACCGCCGTCTCCCCCGCCCAGCGCCAGCGTGGCGTGCTTCAGGACAGACCTGGGGGTCGGAAGGACAGACCTGGGGGTCGGCAGGACAGACCTGGGGGTCGGCAGTCTCCCCCCGGACGGAGAAGCTGCCCGCCTTTAATCTCCTTCGGGGATCGGATGGGCCAGAAAGGACACTTGGGGGACACGAGGCAGTGCTGAGTGTCAGCAAGTGTAATTCTGAGAGGAGGGGTTGTCGGCCCCTCTCCCAGAATCCGAGGCAGCTCTGCTCTTTCAGCCAACGAGTGAACTCCTTCAGGGGTGGGCAGAGGGAGTCGGGGTCCTTTCTTCTCAGCCCATTAAAAGCCCTCGAAGTTCTTCAAGATTCCGGGAGCAAGTGTCCCGGGTCAGTGAAAAGGCTCGGGCCAGAGGTGCCTGCTGGCACCCCAGGCCTCGCTGTACGCAGCTGTAAAATGGGAGTGACACCGTCTGGGTTTGGAAACGGGCTGTCTTCTTCCGGGCAGTCACCACCTGCCGCTGCCCCTCGTAGCCGCCAAGTGGCGCCAGCGAGTGTCCCAGGGAGACCGACCCCCTCCCCGCCACGCCGCGTTCCCGCTCGCTCCGGCGTCCGCCCCTCCTTTGGGGACAAGATGGGCCGGAAAGAACACTTGGGGGACACGAGGCAGTGCTGGGTGTCAGCAAAGTGTAATTCTGAGAGTCGAATTAGGATCCCGCTCCCGCATCACCCACCCTTGGGGAAGAGGCAAGGGAGGCTCTAAGGCTGCTGGGCGCGCTTCCTACGGCGACCCCGAGCCCGCGCGCGGTGGTGGACTTTATCCTTCTTGCCCCGAAGCCATTTAGCTGGTGTCCGAGGTCGCCTTGTCCCCGCACAGGGATGACCGCTCCCATTTCACAGACCGCAAACCGAGGCGCGCGGAAGAGCAGCACGTAGCCGAGGTCCACAGCGCGCCTTGACCCCCACTCCCTCGCGCCCTCAACTCCTCCCCCTCGCTTGCTCTCCTAAGTCTCCGACGCGGGGTCGAGGATCTGGAAGAGACTCCTTCAGAATCGGAATCCGAACTCACTTGGGACGGGACTCCGGGATGAGCCGGGCTGTGGGGGGCGCCTGCGTGGGCATCGCGGCGGACGGGAAGCTTGGCGCGGGGACCACTTTGGTTGACCCCGCTTCCCTTTCTAAATCAGAAAAGCGACTGTTTCTACAACCTGAAGCTGGTATTAGCTTCTTAAAAACAGAGCAGCTGATGAAATGTTTCCCAGTGGCTTTCCCAGGAGGCAGTTGGGGAAACCAGTTTTCTTTGTGACCGTCGCCAAGGCATGCCGACAACTATAAACTTGTTATTGGTCTCAAACTTTAGCTGCATGGGAATCACCTGAAGGATTTCCTAAAACGCTCCCAATCCATGGACAACACAGTGAACCACAAGTTCACTTAAGGACTTAAGTTAAACCATGGGCTATAATTAATAGTAAAATTATAAACGTGTGTTGTCATCAGTTGTAACAAATGTACCACACCAAGGCAAGGAGTTAATAATAGGGTGGTATATGGGAATTTTGTATTTCAGGAATGATTATTCTGTAGATTCACACCTTTTCTAACTATGGGGAAAAAACCCACATTTAAAAAGTGAGCACTTTTTTTAAAAAGTTCCCAGGTGATGCTGGATGGTCCTGTTCTGGGAATCACACTTTGAGCACTGCTGCTCTCGGACATTTCTTACCTTAGCCAGTTACTTAACTCCCTTCTCTTCATCCATTTGATTAATATTTAACTGAATACCCTACTTTGTGCCAGGTGCCTGGGATGCAGTGCTGACATGCTGACACAGGCTGATGGTATAATGGGGCAAATGGAGGGGAGGCAGCAGAACTGAACATCAGATGCTTCTGATGAATTGGGAAGAGGGATATGGGGTTGGAGATGGGAAATGACCCCAGAGAAATGTTTTGATGAGGGAGTGAAGGAATGAAGTTCAGGTTCTGGAAAGATCAGTCTGGTTGTGATGGGGAGGGTATTTCAAGGGGAGAGAAATTGGACAGTAGGGACTGGTTAGAAGGGCACCTGGAATCAAGATAGTTTTATAATTAAAATAATCAACCAGTTTTTACATTATAAAAGTAACAAGTGCTCATAAGAAAACCTCCAGACAATAAATGAAAGTTAAGAAAAAGGAAAAGTTCAACCACCCAAGGGCAACCACTATTAAGAAACTGGAAATAGCAATGGGGCTTGGTAACTGAGGCTGACCTTGGGTCCCAGGTTGGAAGGCAACCTGAGTGGTAGAGTATTACCCAAGACAGAGAATTCAGGAGGAAAAACAGATGTGGGGTATGAGAGTGGGTAGGGGATGAGCTACATATGAGATTGAGCTCATTATTTTTGCATGGATAGTCCAGGAGGAGGTTGAAAACATGAGCCTTGAGCTCAGGACAGGGGGGGCACTGGCGATGTGAACCCCCAGCCTTTGATGTGAACATGGAGGTCAACCCCGGGGGAAGTATGGAGTGCTGGGTACCATGGAGACAGCTCTATTCAGACCCCTGAGGAGGACAGGATGGAGTGAGTAGAAGAAGGGGAGCTGATAAAGAACCAGAGGAGTGGTCAGGAGGCCACAGAGGAAAGGCCATAGGTGACAAGGACTATCAGAGGCGGAAGAAGAGCCTTTGTAATGAGCCTGTTTCATTTACCATAAAGGTGTAGCCACCTTCCCTCCAGGAATGGGAATTCTGGGCAGGGATGTGTTATAAAATCCTGTGGGGAAATAAAAGAAACAAAACAGATCTGAACTTCTTAGCCACAGTAATGATTTTACTTAATGGCCAGGGGGACTAAGAATTCTGACCAAGATGGACCTGGGATATGGCGCTTTTCCTGTAAATGCATATGCATTGCACTAAAGGAAATCTATTTGTTCACTAACAAATATTTGCATATTGCTTTCTGAGGCGAGTGCTTTTGTGCCCCACGTCCCACCTCTGGCTCCACCTCTGGCTGCAGCTGGACTTCCAAAATGCCCCTCTCCACTTCTCTGCAAAAGTTCAGCCTGGAGGTACTTGAGTGTTAACTCCCCTGAAGAGAATCCCCAAGCAGGAAACCTGCTCCTTCTGAGCCCACTCTGGATGCTTCTGGATGCTTCCCAAAGCTCTTGCAGTGTCCAGCCCCCTTAGCCTGAAGCAGTGACCTTAACATCACTTTAATTGACTTTTCTTCCTTCCCTGTCTCACTCTTCTCACTTCCTCACGGCTGCTCCCTGGGGTCATCTCCCAAATAAACCACCTTCCCCTAAGTCCTCCTCTGATCTCATGTCTATCAGACACTGTTGGGAAATGGCAGCAAGTGAAACAGACGTAATCCCTGCCATCGTGGCCCTCTCATTCCAGTGAGAGAGACAGGCAATGTGTAAGACGTCATGGATGGACACAAATGCTAACATAGCCCAGTGAAAGTTATGGGGAGGGCTGAGCACCTGCAAACCTCTGCTTGAGGCTCCTCTGTTAGACTCTTTGACATGAAGACCTTGCTGTGAATATTAAAGAGATATGGTTTTGATTTGCAATCCAAATAAAGCAAAAGGAAGGTGTAATGTGGTTTCACCATGAATGGAGGTTGTTCTTGTATTTCATCAAGTGTGATGGGGTAATTAAATTTTACCCTAAACCCATTGGCTTGTCCCAGAAAAAGACTAGAAAAGGACCGTGCCCTCTCTGTGCTCCCTGCCCCGTCCCGTCACTGAGGGGGACTCACCAGCTGGGGCCCAGAGCTTGTGGTGTGGAAGTCCCCTGCCTTCAGCAGAGGGCTAGAAGCAGAGTGAACAGTATGCAGATATTGCATTTGAGAGGGAATGGTGGTAAGAGGCATCCTTGGACTGTTTTCTGGTTTTGGAATCTAGTAATTTCCATCTGTGTCTGGTGAAACGAATTTAAGTGAGGTTAGGGCCAAAGTCAGGGAGGCATCCCCCCAAAGCAGGTCCTGAAACAGATGTGATGCTTTCAATGTCGGATTTTTCAGCCATGGAAGCAGCTCACAGACAGGTGACTATTTTGAATTTGTAGAAAACTTAGGGGAATTTTCAGGCGCATCTTACTTTATTATTCATAGAATTGACACTTGTTATCATAACCCCAATTCAAAAGAGGTCAGGAGGCTGTCTGCTGTGTTGGCAAGAACGCTTGGTCCAGCTTCTGTTTGGGGTCTTGCATTCTTTCTCCTGACCCCCACATATTGGAAATGCCATTAATTGTACTGGAACTTTTTAAAAGCCCACATGATCAGTGTCACTTGCCATTAACTGGAGTGATTTGACAAAAAAGAAAGAGATAGGTGTGGTCATTATGACCCATGAGTGTTTTCTTTTCCTAGTAAAGTGTTTCCTTAGAATATCTTGTCTTAAGTAAGGTTTCCACAAAAGCAGGGCCTGAGACCAAGGTGAGGGGGTTTACTTGGGAGATACGTTAGTTTCTTAGGCTGCTTAAGCAAATGCAGCAAATGGGTTGGGTTTAAACAATTGGGAATTTCTTCTCTCACAGTTTGAAGCTGGGAAAAAAGTCCAAATCAAGGCGTCATCAAGGTGCCACTTTCTCCTCGAAGGCCGTGGTGCTCTGGGGCTGGCTGCTGGTGGTGCTTGGTCCTTACTTTGTCACCCGGCAAGGCACATGGGGGCCTCTTCTGGCCTATCCATTCTCTTCTGGATTCTGCTGGAATTTCTGCTTCCTGCTTCTGTTGCTTTTTCTGTCCTTGCCTGAATTCCATCCCTTTTATAAAGGACTCCCTCCAGTAAACAGATTAAGATCCACCCTGATTGGGCTGGGCACACCTTAACTGAAGGAACCTCATTAAAAGCTCCAATTTACAATGGGTCCATCCCCACAGTAATGGGTTAAATTTAAGAACATGTATATCTGGGGTACATACATGTCCAGGAGGTAATCCAAGGACTATCGGGAGGAAACCCCAAGGAAGTGGCAGTGAGAGTGGGTTACTGCTGTGGACCACGGGACTTGTCCCCCTGGGGACTGGGAGATACCTCAGGGAACATGCTTCAGAGCTGGCCCATGGGAAGCCAGAAGCAGAGCCTGATCATTTCCCACCAACTCCCATTCCCCAGGCAGCCTCAGCTTTCCCTTCACCTCCAAATGGGCTTCCCTGCTTGCAGTGCCAGAGAAAACCATTGGGCAGAGAGAAGAGAAGGAGATGGCCGCTGGGTGCAGCTATAGGAGCCGAGGGCTCTGCTGTGAGACAGCAGCAGCTACTGGAACACACTTGTATTTTGAAAATATCTATTTCTTTCACTAGCATTTCTATCAGGTTGGTTGAATCAAGGAATCCTAAATCTGGGCAGGACCTTGATGACCCTCTCATCCAGGGGTCACAAATTCGAACACCACCAAATGGAGCGACGCGGGCTGTGTGCAGGCAACGGCGGAAGCACGGTGATATATGACAGGTACCGTGTGCGAGTGGAGGTTAATCCCATGGGAGAACTGCGAGAGCCAGTGTAGACACGGGCCTGGTTGTCTTACGCAGGGGTGAGGGAGCTGGAGTCATTTCCACTTCAATTCCTCAGTCATTGATTGAGAGCCCCCCCTGGGGACATTAATTCCCTGGCACTTCTGCCTGCTGGAGATGTGGGACAAGCGGCTTTCCAGCCTCCAATGGAAGCCTTCAGGTAAAGGGATGTAGAAGCTGCTCCTGGATGACACTTTGCCTGTATTCAGTATTAGTACTTACCAGGTTTTATCTTAATTTCTTACGACAGCGACATAGCAGTTCCTCAATAAATATTTGTTAAATGGACTTGTCATCTATGGGAACATCTCATCTGCTGAATGCCAGTGGTCAGAGACTGTGCCTTACCCGGTGCAAGTACTGTGGTGCACACAGGTCTCGTGATCAGCTAATGTTTGCTGGGTAAACAGCTGTAGTCTGTGTAGTTGACTGAATCTTCAAAGCATCCCCTGGTGAATGAATGAACAATCATCTTTCCACACTTGGCTGGGCCATGGACTCCCAAATAGCCACAGGAATTGTTTTTAGCATCATTTCTTTCTGCTAGGGACATAAAAGCCACCCGAAGCAGGAGGTCATTTTGTAGTGGATGGCAGGGATGAGCAGAGGTCGGCTCCATACAGAACACACCTTTTGCTTTTGAAATTAATCCCGAAAAGTCTAGAGGAGCGGTAGTTGCCAGGGAAGCCAGCAGCCAGTATCCTCAGGCCTGGTTCCTCAGGATCCTTCTCTTTTATAGTAGATGTAGAAGCACCCACTATGGTTCTACTTGGGAAAGGTTAACGAACAGCAAGATTCAAATTACTGGGGGAGCGTTTGTGTCCTGTTGATCCTGCCAGCTCCTTCTCATGTGGGGGTCTCCTGGCAGCAGAGGATCATTTGCATACCCTGCAATGGGCCCAGCCTCTGAAAGAGACACCGCCCACCTCTCCAGCCTGCCTGGCACCCAAATGACAGTCAGTCCCTCTCTTTTAAGCTCAGGTATCAGGCTACAGCTATCCCAGAAGTAACCTTTTTGGTGACATGCTAACATTTTAAAACCTAACTTAAAATTTTTGAATGGGTATTAAATGCACATAATTCAAAATTTAAAAGGTACAAATTGAAATACAGGTCAGGCCACGGTGGCTCAGCAGCTAGAGTTCTTGCCTGCCATGCCAGAGACCCGGGTTCAATTCCTGATGCTTGCCCATGCCAAAAAAAACGAACTGGAATATATTATCCTCATTATCCCTGTGCTTCCACCACTCAGTTTCTCCTCCCCAGAGGCAAGCAATGTTTCTAGTTTTTAGTGAATTCTTCCACAGATAGTCCATGAATACAGAAGCAAATCAAATACATGACATATTGGAGGCATAATATTCTCTACTTTGCTTCAGAATATTCTGTTGTATGGATTGCCTTCATTCATTTAACCAGTACCCCATACATAAAAATTTAAATTGTTTCCAATATTTTCCAATTATAACCAATGCTCCTTGAATGGAAACCATCCTGCACATGCACAGGCTTACCTGTGGGATGAATTCCTACAAGTGGAATTGCTGAGTTAAAGGGTATGCGCATCGGGTGGTACGATGGTGGCTCAGTGGCAGAGTTCTCGCCTGCCGTGCTGGAGACCCGAGTTCAGTTCCCGGTGCTTGCCCATGTTAAAAAAAAAAAGTGTATGCACATTGAAATTTGAGTTAGATATTGCCAAGTTGTCCTCTGTGACAACTGTTCCCAACTGTCAAGGACAGCCTGGTTTTCTTTTCTTGGTTTTTCAGGCTTCAGCTCCAACTACTTGGCCGGTTGGTGGAGTGGGGGCTGACCCGCTGAGCAGCTGGGGTTCCATCTTTGGCTCTCGGTCCTGTTTGCCTTCTTGCAGCCTGAGTGAGTAGAGGGGCAGAGGGTGGGCAATGCTTCTCAGCCTTGAACTTTTGGAAATTTGTGGGGACATTTTGGGTTGACAAATAAAGAGGGTGAGAGGGATGCAACTAGCACTTGGTAGGAAAGGGCCAAGATGCTGGATGGCCAAGCACGTCACTACAGAAAGAGCCACGGGACATGCCTATAGCTGAAAAATCAAGCGTAGCAGCTAACTTCATGTAACATAAAAACACTAAGGTTTTTTTTTGTACAGTTTTAACATAACTGAATGTGGCTTAACATAACTGAATGTGGTAGACTGAATTATGTGCCCCACCAAAAGGAATGTTCTTAATCTTAATCTACAATCTTATAGATTATTTGTAAATAGGGCCCTTTGAAGATGTGTAATCAGTTCAGGTGGGGAATCATTTGTGAATAGGATCTTCTAAATTCCTATTTAAGTGTGACCCTCCTGAGTCAGGGTGGGCCTTAATCCGTATGCCTGGAGCCTTATTAAGAGAGTAATATATAATTCCAACACAGTCAGAGGAGCCAGAAGTCAGGGGAAGCTGGAAGAGCAGAGAAGGAGAGAGAGAGCGCGATTGCCATGGGACAGGGACGTGCCATTACGAGGAGAAAGCATGACCTTGCCGATGTCTCAATCTGAGACTTCTGGCCTCTAAAACCATGAGCCGATAAATTCTTGCTTTTTAAACCAACCCGTTGTGTGGTATTTGTCATAGCAGCCTACCAAATTAAGACACTGAACTTTCCAAGAATGTGAGGACTATTAAATCAAGGGAAGATTTAAGTTGTTTTTTTCGGGGGCTTTAACAAGAAACAGTGGCCATCCGGAGAAATCACACCACTCATCACCAGTTGCAAACCTGTTTGCAGGGTTTGAGTTCCCTATACAAGTTCCCTCTGTCAGCCTGTGTAGCTCCTGTCCTGTTCACAAAATCCTGTGTTTCTCTTCTTTAGCCTTTATTTCAAATGATCAAATGTAAAGAAAAATTTTCTAAAACATTCCCATCACAAATTGTGTTATTCATCTTATATCTAAACTTATTCATTCTAAGTAGATTACAGATATCTAACAACTCCATTGGATCTTCTTGTTAGCATGCCTGACTGTTTACATATTGAGGTACATATTATTGTATTATAAATGGATTTCTTTTATTTTTCATTTACATTACAGTTGGAGCATTCTATAGATTTTTAAAAAATATGCTTGTAGGTATATTATAGTAGTTACAAATGTCATGTCAGGACAGTAAAGAGAGTTTAAAAATTTGAGTCAAAGGGGATATCGAATTGTGAAAGTAATTAACAGCACTGAATTATGCACTTGAATGTGATTAAAAGGGGAAATTTTAGATTGAATATATGTTAATGGAATAAAAAGTTAAAAAAACAACAACATAGGAGAGTACAACACACTGAGCCCTATTGTAAACAATGGACTCTAGTGAATAAATGGTACAATTATAAAAATGTTCATTTATCAATTGTAACGAATGTAGTGCATTCATCATGATGTTAATAATGCCATGCTATATGAGAACCCTGCATTTTACGCATGAGTTTTCTGTAAATCTGTAACTACTTTAATTAAAAAGGGGGAGGGGATTGAGTCAGATGGGACCTTAGAGTACAGATGTTTAAAGCCTAATAGCTTTCTAGCTGTTTCTTGCTATATCAACTCAGCTCGAGGAAAATAGGAAGGCAAAAATTGGAGCAGGAGCTGAATGCAGGGACTGCAGAAAGATGGGGTGGAGTCAGGGTTTGGGATGTGTTAGGAAAAGAGAGAAGCTGATGCAGAAAGAGCATTGACTACACCTTTCTCCTTGCCACGTCCCAGACCTCGAGCCTGACGGCCCCACTCAGCCCATGCTCAGCTGAAGATAACAGTGCCAGCCCTCGGGGATCGCTGGAGATTCCAGACTTTAGGGGAAAGTAACTTTGGAGCTTCTTTCCATAGATTTCTATGCTGAGCAATGGCCAAAGGGCATGTTGGTAGGGGAAGGTAGCCAAAAGAAAAAGAGTAAATAAAACATTTCAGGCTGAAAAGCAGTGGTATTTGGACAGCAGGAATCTCCCCATGGAAGTAAAAGTTCTCTTTAGATTTTTGCAATACCCGTTCCTTAAGGAATAGCACAAACCTGCAGCATGTGCAATGAAATGCTAAAAATCGGCAGCCTGGAAATGAGGGGCCTGTGCATATGTTTTTCTAGTACCCAAGATGATGAGTGAAGGGAAGAGTTTGTTTACCAGCTTCCGCGACTTCCCGGAAGACAGCGGGCAAGAGAAGGACCTCCAGGAGAGTGGGGAGCTTCTGGATCCTGTGCCTGGGGGCTGCCGAGGACTGGCAGAGGAGCGAGAATATGATTTTACCTGCCAGCTTGCATTTCTTTTTTTGAGGGGGGGGTGGAAAGGGCAGGCACCGGGAATCGAACCCAGGTCTCCGGCATGGCAGGCAAGAACTCTACCTGCTGAGCCACCATGGCCCACCCAAGATTGCATTTCTTATGTAAGTTCCTGGAGCTTGGAGTTGGGAGGAAAAAGAGACTTACAATCACGAATATTGGTTTATATTTGGGGTCCCTATTTTAATTTGGATACCCCCCACAAGCAGATGTGAGACAAAAGCTTGGATGTGGGTGCATATTTGGACAGGGCAAGCCAGAAAGTTGAATTGAGGGGGTGGGGGTGGGGTGAGGCAGAGAAGGGAGAAAAGTCAATAAAGTGTGGGGTTTTTGCACAGAAAAGTCAATGAAGTGCTGGGGGCAATTGAGGCGCAGTCCTCCTGGGGACCCTTTAAGAAGCTGTGTAGAAAACACCCCAAAATGATGACACTGGTAGACAGAGAAGCTGGGGCATTTAGCCCCGATTTCTGTCTCCTGTTGCTTAAGAATTATCTGATGGGAAAGGGGTAAGGCAGGCAGAGAAGAGAGATGCACATACTGGAGGCGGGAAGCCATCAGCCTGTACAGAAACTGTCCCCCACAACTGCATGTGAGCTTAGGTGGGTTGAGGGGATTTGGGGTGCAGCACCAACTGTCCCTTACGTTCACAAACTTTAAAAATCCTCTTTTGTTCTTGTCCTATGGGGGCACGTGTAAATATATTGCCCTGGAGAAATGTTCAAGAGACTTGTTCTCTTTCTCCAGCCTGGCACTGTTAGCTTCCTTCTCCCACCCTGGGAATTTCACAGTGAAAGCCATACTGGGTTTGAGTCCTAGGTCTCCCACGCTGTCTGTGTGGTCCAGGACAAGCCATGTTGGTTTCTTGAGCCTGCACTTGCACAGCTGTAGAACGACACTGGTAGGATTCACTTCCCAGACCTGGCAACACGTTGATGAGATGAACCAAGGCCACTTGAGATGAGGCACTAGGGACAAGGAAACTTGCGTTTTCAATCCTTCTCCATACTCAAACCATCTTGAAACAGAAAGAACTGGTCTCAGCATGAGACACTGAGGAAGAAACAACACATGGTTGGGATGGAGTAGAAATAAAAAGCATCTCAGGATTGTCCCCGTTGGACAAACTGCAAAAGTGGGGGGAACTTTAAGTGGAGGAAAAGCAACATTAAAAGCTCAAGTCCACTAAAACCTTTGAGCCTTAGAGGATTTATTCTGGGCTTTCTGGGATGAACTTTTGTATTACAAGATGCTAATTCTAAAGAGGAATTATGGATGCAGAGAGCAGAAGTGAAAGTGCAGCTATTTCTTGGCAATCCTGATTGCGGTAAGACTTGCCAGGCTGCTAAAGGCATTCGCGTGTACTGTACACACAGCTGGGGAAATTAGAGGCAAGAGGCTGGATTTGTTACCAGCCAAAGTCCCAGAACTCACAAAGCAATCCGCTTTCTTTGGGAAGATACAGATGGGGCCTAAAGGATTCATCTGCAAAGATGCTGCTGGTTTCATGGTGGTGGCTGCGTTTCTTTTACTTCCACCTGTAACTGTTTGCTTTCTTGCTTTAAGCAGGACCACAGAATAAGTGGTGTGATTGAAAAGAGCTTCCCTTGCACGGAGCAGGTCCTCATATATTAATTTAGCTGCTTTGTGCCTACCATTCCTGCATGCTGTCCAAATAGCATCTCCCACCCCTGCTCTCTTTGTTGGAGAGTCCCCTCTGGCTGGGGGAGCCTGCTCCGCCACACGGGGGTCTGCTTGTGAAGTGCTGGGGCAGGGTGCCCCCAGGAGCAGCCCTCAGCCAGGGACCAGCGGGAACTGGTGGGCAAATGTCCCGCCCCCTCACCCTCTCCAATAATATGCCCTCTCTTGGCTGCCTTCTCTGCCTCTTTCACCTCCTCACTTCCATACCTTTGCTTCCTGGGATCATCTCCCAAATAAACCATTGGCACTTGAATTCTTTGCTCAGGATATACTTCTAGGAAAGCCCAAACTATGATGGTTGAGTTTTCAGCTCTCATCTAACTGAGTCAGATTCCAGAGGGTGGAAAAATATTCCCCATCCCTATTACCCATGTCCACAGGCAATAGGCACCCTGCTGGCCATGAGCTGAGAGGCCTGCCCAGTCCTTGGGTACTTTACTAAAGGGGGCACGCTGTTTGGCTTTGAAGAGTCTACTTCCCCCCAGGCCCAGAGGCTGATATGCGGCTGTGAACACTAGGCTTAGTTTGGCAGGTGGAACAGGTTTCCCTTGGTACAAGTTGGCAAAGCATTTGAAGAATATTCTGTGGCCCCTAGTGTTCCCAAAGGGGTGAGCTTCCCAGCCTCCTGACCCTCATCTTTGTGTGGGATCACGAAACCACATAAGCCCCATGGGTACATTTCCTCGGTCAGATTCACTTATTTTGGACCAGTCATTCTCAAGGAGGAGTGCACCATTTCCTTGCTTAGGAATCACCAGAGATGTTTATTAAAAAGGCAGGTTGGGGACCTCATCTCAGGCCCACTGCATCAGGGAATAGGACTGGGGATCGCTTTTTAACATGCTCCTGGAGTATCTTGGGCTGGTCTCCCCAGGAGCCGACCTGAGTGATGTGTCAAGGAAGTGCTCCCAGGGGAGACAGGCAAGAGAGTGGGGGGAGCAGGACAGAGACTGGAAGAAGCCAAGTGTTTTAGTTTGCAAAAACCGGAACGCAATATACCAGAAACAGAACAGCTTTTAAAAGGGAGAATTTATTAAGTTGCAAGTTTATAGTTCTAAGGCTGTGAAAATGTCTAAATTAAGGCCAGTCTATGAAAATATCCAATCTAAGGCATCCAGGGTAAGATACCTTGGTTCAAGAAGGCCAATGAAGTTCAAGGTTTCTCTCTCAGTTGGAGAGGTACATGGCGACATCTGCTAGCTTCCTCTTCGATTGCTTTCCTGGGGCTCTGTCCATTCTGTCAGTTCTGGTGGCTTTCATGGCTCTTGTATCTCTAAAGCTTTTTCCAAAATGGTTCCCTCTTAATGGGTTCCAGTAAGCAACCCCACCTTAAATGGGTGGAGACACATCTCCATGGAAACACCCTAATCAAAAGTTACCACCCACAATTGGGTGGATTGCATTTCCATGGAAATAATAAAAAAGATTCCACCCAGCAATATTGAATGAGGATTAAAGGGCGTGGCTTTTCTGGGGTATACAATAGCCTCAAACCAGCACACCAAGGGAGGGTGTGACCCAAGTCCTACAGAGGGTGGTCTTAGCCTGACCCCTCAGGGGTCTGTGTTCATTTCAGAGATATTCCTGCTCGAGGCAAGGGGGCTGAGCTTTCATACTCCAGGGCCTATCAGCCTTTGGCTAAGGGCTGCCTGAGGCTAATCAATTTACTGGCACATCTGGTTCTATGTAGGTTCAGGCAAAAAGACTCCGGTAGCCTGAGCACAGCCCTCTAGTCACAAGTGGAAGCCGTTAGAAGCTGGGGGAGGGAAGCACAGAAGCAACAAAAGGAAACAAGGGGGTATGGGCAGAGAGTGGGAAGCCCACTACAATAGGTGATTCTTATGCAAAATCAGGATACTGATGGTGTGGGGGTGAGGCAGGCTTTGGTTGAACAACTCCAGATGGGCTTGGCTCTCCAAGCGAGCTTCTTTTGAGATGTTCCCACCACTGAGATACACAGATATGCCTCGTCATTCTTCCTAGTTGTCTTGTAGAGTGACACACACACACGCAAACACACACACGTTAGAATAAGTATGATCCTAGTTGTCTTGTAGAGTGACACACACACACACACACAAACACACACACATGTTAGAATAAGTATGACTGGAAGAAACCTTCAAAGCCTCTCTCTGTTAGAAGAGGAGGAGGAGCCCCAGGATTTTTGTCAAATTCCTCTCCTCTTCACAGATACTAACTACAAATGACACTCCCAATCCCTTGCAGGTTTCCAAATGGAGAGCAGGTTGTAATTATTTGAATAATGGCAGTGAGACACTTCATAAGCAGCTGCCTTGGTGTGAAGAACTAGGATTATCCTGGGAAATCCAGGCTTATTTTTATTTTTTATTTAGTGTGTGTGTGTGTGTGTGTGTGTGTGTGTGTGTAGGGGGGACCATGTCCCAATAAAATAAATGAATTGCTGAATCATTTATGAAAAGGAAAGGAAAGTGGATCCATTCAGGAGAGGGAAGAAGGCAATGCAAGGAGCTACTAAGCCTTTTTACACATCTCCCCTCGCATGTTTTCGTTTGTACCCACAGCAGCCGCCTCTCAGAAGCACCCATTTGAAGGACTTATCAATGAGATCAGTGAAGTCTCTGTGTGGCTAGAACCTGATCACCATGTAAATGAAAACGTGCTCTGCCTTTCAAGGAAAAGTTATAAATATCAGACTTTTATCTGGGACTGCTCTCAAAATTACTGATGGCTAATTGTCCAATTTTGAAGCCTCCAACAATGAAATTCTGGCTGCTGAATTATTTGTGTGTTTGTCAGGGCTTAGGGGCTCTGACTTTCTGGATCAAAATGAATTCATTTTTCCTCTCAATTCTTGTATTTCAAGTCCTCATGAGCTCTTAACTTGAGCTATAATCATAGCCTGCTGAATCCGTCCATCTGTCCTAACCTCCCTCCCTCCCTTCTCCATTCTTTCCTTTGCTGCAAAACAAACTACTCCACACTGGCCTGTTCAGGAGTTCTTGCTGGTAGCAACCCCCACATCCCCCTGAACCTCACAGTTCCTGCAACCTGCATCTGTCTTCTCTCTGGAGCTCAGCTCTGGAGCCAAGCCAAAGTAAGAGTGCCCAAGGAAGAAAGATTTCCCTGCCCAGGTGCCCTCCCTTTCAACCCTGGAGCCTCTCCTTCTCCTTCCTTGCAGTTAACTCAGTTTTCCAATTTTGCCTTTCACGCTTGGGGCCAAATGTGTCACATGAGCACCTGGGAGACAAATTCTCATTATTACTTTTTAAAGCAAATGTTAGTTTAAGAAATTGAGTCAGTGCTGGAAAGCTGGGAAACTACAGACTTTGCGGGATGTTGGTGAATCAAGCATGTACCAAGCCTGGTGCTTTGGAAAAATGCGGTGTCAGCTGACCTTCTCTCCACTCCCCTTGGGTAGGGCACATGCAGCCAATTGTGGGTTCACGCTGCACGCTGAGGTGCGAGCTTAGTGTTTATTCCCCATCTTCTCAGACAGTCCTTTCAGGCGGAGCACTATTTTTAATTGAAATCACAGGATAGATCTGGCACAGTTTTGGGGGGAAAGACTGGGGCATTAGAGGAGGGCATTCTTTTAATAAGAGTATGGATTTTGTGGTCAGACAATTTCAAGTTTAAATTTCCGCTTTGCTCCCATTGGCCATGTGGCCTTGCCACGTTACTCTGTCTCTCTGACTCTTAGTCTTCTCACCTGCAAAATTAGCATAATAATGGCACTTACTTCTCTTGGCTGCTCTCAGTGTTAACCTTCACAGCATCCATGCTCACTATCGCCGTCATTGCTGAAAAGTAAGACACATGTTTTGCTTTGGGGGAGTGTTCTAGTTTGAAAGCTGCCAGGATGTGATATACCAGAAACAGAAAGGCTTTTAAAAGGGGGACTTTAATGTTGCAAGTTTACAGTTCTAAGGCCAAGAAAATGTCCAAATGAAAGCAAAGCTATAGAAATGTCCAATCTAAGGCATCCAGGGAAAGATACTTTAGTTCAAGAAGGCAGATGATATTCAGGATTTCTCTCTCAACTGGAAAGTTGAGATGCCTGCTAGCTTTCTCTCCAGGCTTCTTGTTTCTTGAAGCTCCCCTGGGAGCATTTTTATTCTTCATCTCCAAGATCTCTGGCTGTGTGGACTCTGATGGCTCTTGTGGCTCTTGCGACTCTGAAGCTTCTTCCGAAATGCTTTGCTCTTAAAGGGCTCCAGTAAGCAACCCCACCTAGAATGGGTGGAGACACACTTCCATGGAAACCATCGAATCAAAAGGTACCAACCACTCAGCAGGCAAGAATGCTCGCCTGCCATGCCAGAGGACCCAGGTTCGATTCCTCGTGAATGCCCATGTTAAAAAAAAAAAAAAAAAAGGTACCAACCACAATTGGGTGGGTCACATCTCCGTGGATAACCAAAAAGCTCCCACCCAGCAATACTGAATGAGGATTAAAGGACATGGCTTTTCTGGGGGTACACCACGGATTCAAACCAGCACAGACGGAATTTCCTAGACATTTGAAAAATCAATAAATATCAAAAAAGCTCTTAGGGTTGGCTCAAGGAAGTAAACTCTCACCTTGACTAAGTAGTTTCCAATTTCAGAAAGTTAAAGGCATTGGAAGTCAGTTTGATGGTGCCTGGATTGCTCATGTTTCCAGGGTTAAGTGTGGGGGAGAGGATGTGGCATGTGGTCATCGGCAGCATCTCTCCTGCCGGGTCAGCCTAGAGTCTGAAAACTACCTTCATCCTGCTTCCAAGATAGGCTATAAGTTCAAAGGCAGCACCTTTCCCCCTCAGCCTTGGGACAGAGACATTCACAGTAATCACTGAGCCTGAGAAGGAATCCTCAGCTAGAGACAATTCCCGCAGCAAAGAGCATGTAGTATGAGTCACACTCTCCCAGTTGGGTGTATCTGTTGAGAGCAAGGGATGTCCTTCAGAATGCCCATGCTATAATTATTTCATTTATGAGAAGTGCACTTAAATTGCTGCCCAGTATTCAAAACTAGATGAACTCACAAGTCTACAGTGATACAACTGGAGTGCACTTGAAGTTGTCAAAATGGGTACAGCAATTACGAAGCCTTTTGTGAACAAAAGATTCCTTGTTGATATGATTTTTAAGTCATCTAGGTCTCTCTCTCTCTCTACTTATCCATATAATATTTGTGTTTACCATATTTTACATTTTCACATTTTTGAAATCAGGATGTGTCACAATCGGTGGCAATTTACAATTGCTGGAGGCTGGGTGACCCATGGTTGTCACTGTCTGCAGATGCACAAACTTGCCCTGGTTATTCATATTGGTATCACATTGATTGGGTAATGCACATTGTTGATATTATACCTGTTGACTTCAAATCCGGATTCAAATGTCTTCAGAAAGTGATACTACAATTCGGCATTGAACTGAAAGGTGGTTGTGTGCATAGAAAGCCACAGGAACAGCATAAAACCTGGAGATGATGTCAGTGAAGCAGATATTCATTGTTGGAGGAATGACTGAGATTTCATATCTTCTCGCCAAACAGTAATCAGATTCTCTACATGAGTCATAAAAAGGAAGCTCCCCTTAAATAGATGAAACTGTGCTGAGGTTGTAATGAGGTACTTGCAAAAGGATTGCCTTGTACCCGCTAAGAAATTAAACTTAAGGCTTTGTGAGGATTAAATGAGATATGTGTTAAATGCCTTTCTCAATGCCTGGCACAAACTGAGGACTATTTTCTTATCTTTTCACATTTTCAAAGGTTCACCTTGGAACTCCAGTATGCATCCTCTCTTGAGAATAGAAGAAAGGAGTTATAAATTGGGATCAGTTTGTGCTTTTCAGAAGGACCTTCGCAGCTCACTAGTAGTCTTAGGCAATATGTTGACAGTTGATTTAGGTACCTTAACTAATCAATTGAACTAGAAAAAGAAAAAGGAATGGCCAAACACCTCCAGAAAAATTCTCCAGAGATTTTGAATTTGTTCAACATCCCATTTTCCTCTATGGGGAGTATGCTAGTTTGAAGCTGCTAAGTACTCCAGAAAAGGCCAGGGTCTTTTAATTCATTCCTGTGGGTGCAGATCTATTGTGGGTGCGACCTTTTGGTTAATTTATATCAACTGAGATGTGACCCACCCCATTCAATCCTTTAAGTGAAGTCCTTTATGAGAGGATAAAGGACAGAAAAAGTCAAGAAAGCTTAGAGAGAAAAGCCCCGGAGAAGCTAAGAGAGGACACATATAAGCTTAGAGAAGAGGCCACTGGAACCAGAAGTTGAAAACATTGAAACCCAGGAGCAGAGGGCCAGGAGATGCCGGCCATGTGCCTTGCTATATAACAGAGGAACCCTGGTTGTCTGTGGCCTTTCTTCAGAGAAGGTATCTTCCTCTTGATGCCTTAATTTGGACATTTTCATGGCTTTAGAACTGTAAATTTATAAGCTAATAAATCCCCATTGTAAAAGCCAACCCATTTCTGGTTCCAGCAGCTTTAGCAAACTGAAACAGGGAGACATGGGGGTAGGGGTTAAGTGAGGATTAAATGAGATATGTGTTAAATGCCTTTCTCAATGCCTGGCACAAACTGAGGATGTAGGGATGAGGATGATAAGCAAGAGGTGGAGAAAAATAGAAAAATCCATAACACCTGTGAGTCTACTCCCTTAGAATTGGAAAAACAAAATCTTTACAGGACTTTCTCCACTTCAAGTTATACACATACGAATTTTTTTTTTCAAATTTTGATCCCTGGTATTGCTTGTCTGTAGGAGTAATAGTAGGATAATAGGATAATTAACTTTCCCCAGTTAAACTCCTTGAGACTACCGCCTGCTTCTTTCTGGGACCTGGCTGATTCTTCCCCAAACCGAGGGAGAGGTGGAAGTGCTGCCTGACTGCAGGAACGACTGGAAGTAGGAGCTTGGATACTACCTGGCCTCTGTTCTGTCTCTGTCTCTGCCTCTAACTTCCCACTCTAGACCTGTTTCTTGTTAGAGACACATGGACAAGTAGAGCACAGAAGCAGAGCATTTTAAAACTTCTGAGAGCCCCCCTCCATCCACTTGTTTTCAGCACCGCTGTGCAGGACAGATCCCTGCACGTGACCGGCTTCCACACAAGGCTTTTTCCACACTCAGGGCTTTCTCCTCCTTAGCCAGGTACGGGCCTAGCTCAGAAGGACAGAGGAATCAACACCCTTCCCGCACTCAATCCCCGGGCCTCAGCCAATTGAGGATGGGGAGTTGGCAGGATGCTGCCGCTTGACCACTTTTGGGAAAAATCAGAGGGATATTCTATATTGCTCCTCTGAAGGTACCCAGCAGGACTGAGCCCCAGTTGCCCACAGACTTGCTAATTCCAATCGTTAGCTTGTCTCCCTGACCGGTCTCATTTTCCCTACTTTCTCACTTCTGCTCCCTGGGATCTCCCCACAAATAAACCTCCTCACTCTAAGTCCTTGACTCAGATCTGCTCTTGATAGAACCTTCATCAGGTACAGAAGTCTTCCATTTTTTTGATCTAGTAAGTGCCATGTCCATCTTCTGAGGGGAAGGAAGAAAAGGTTGAGTTGAGGTCTGAAATAGCAGCTAAATGAATCAAGGGAGGTGGAAAGTGTCAGTGGGGGTATTGCAGAGGGATCAGCTGAGACTGGCATGCATCCTCTTGAGGGGAGTCCACTTGTCACAGTGCTGTGACTCTGTCCACATGGAGCACCAGGAAAGACCAGGAGTGGCTGTGGGGATGGTCAGATGTATGACAAGAGGGACCTCTGGACTGACCTCCACTGCTCTTGACGCAGGTGACTTTGAGGGGGTCAGGTCACTAGGACATCTTTCCTGGACCAACTCCACCCAGTCCACAACCTCACCTTGACCTTCACTCTCTGCTTCCATCCTGGGTCTTGTACTGCAGGACTTCGGCACACTCCAACCTTCCACTCTCTGCCAGTCTGCTGGCTCCCAGCTGGCCCCCTTCCTGCTGGCCCTCTAGGCACTTCCCCAAGCCTCGTCTCATAACTGGATCTGCCCTTGAGCAGAACTGGCAGATTCAGGCCACAGCAAAGCTCTGGCCTCTGACTAGCCAAACACTGGGCAGAGGCCACTTGGAACAATCAGAGTGAGGGATTGTTTATTAAATCAGTATCAACCCCTAGACTCTCTCTAGAAAGTTTATACAAAATGGTGGATATGGCTGCTTAAAAGTCTATACCTACAAGCGGGCTATGACACAGAAAGGAAGTGAAACTGGTGATGAAGTGAAACTGGGGTGAAAAGCATCCCCCAGGCAGTGATGCAAACAGATAATGTATTCTGAATCATCAGCCTGAATAATTTCATCTCTTGTAAAGACTACCTGCAACCTGAAAGGTATATACAACGAAGGCATTTGGGAGCCAGCCAAAGAACAGACTGGTTTTCTCAAAATTCCTGCATTTGCATTTCCTTCGGCTATCCTCAGGAATGACACATCAGTTCATCCAGGCTGTAGGGCTCCATTGGCTATTCTTTCCTAGGCATCATACCTGCCTCCTCAGAGTTCTGTTCTGAGCAAAACTTTCATAAATTTAGTTGGTGCTTCTCTAGTTTGCCAGCTGCTGGAATGTGATATACCAGAAATGGAATGGCTTTTAAAAGGGGGAATTTATTAAGTTGCAAGTTTACAGTTCTGAGGCCATGACAATGTCCGAATTAAAGCAAATCTATAAAAATGTCCAAATTAAGGCACCAACAAGAGGTTACCGTCACTCAAGAAAGGCCAATGAAATTCCTGGTTTCTCTCGCAACTGGAAAGGCACATGGTGAACATGGCGATGTCTGCTCTCTTTCTCTCTAGGCTTCTTGTTTCATGAAGCACCCCTGGGGCTGCTTTCCTTCTGCATCTGCAAAGGTCTCTGGCTGTATAGGCTCTCAGTTTCGTGGCTCCATCTCAAACTTTTCCAAAGTGTTTCTTCTTTTTAAAGGATTTCAGCAAACTAATCAAGCCTGCAATGGGTGGAGTCACATCACCTTCTAATTCAAGATTAATACTCATAATCGGGTGAGTCACATCTCCATGGGAACAATCAAAAAGCTCCCAGCCAGCCATATTAAATGAGGATTAAAAGACATGGCTTTTCTGAGGTCTACCACAGATACAAACTAGCACACTGCCCCATTATTTAGATATTAAGTCCTACTATTTCTAAGCAGATAAACTTAAGTTTATTCATGGACTTATCATCTTTCTGGTAGAGTGGACCACTGGGGGCTATCACTGACTACTTGTAGCTCTTGTTGTATTACTCAGCATTGTTACAATAATGCTGCATATCAAACAACCCAAAAATATCAGTGGATTGCAACAAATAAAGATTTCATGATTTCTGGTCTGCATAAAAATTGTGCAACTCTGCTTCAGGTTGTAGGTTGAGTTTAGTTTTCTCCATGTGTCTCTTTTTCTGGGACCCAGATTGAATGATCAGCCACTTCCTGGGACATGCTTTTCTCAGGGGAGGTGGTAGGAGTCTGTTCTGGTTTGCTAGCTGCCGGAATGCAATACACCAGAAATGGGATGGCTTTTAAAGGGGAGAATTTAATGAGTTGCAAGTTTACAGTTCTAAGGCCGAGAAAATGTCCCAATTACAACAAGGCTATAGTAATGTCCAATCAAAGGCATCTAGGGAAAGATACCTTGGTTCAAGAAGGCTGATGAAGTTCAGGGTTTCTCTCTCATCTGGAAAGGCACATGGCGAACGCAGTCAGGGCTTCTCTCTCGGCTGGAAGGGCACATGGCAGACATGGCGTCATCTGCTAGCTTACTCTCCTGGCTTCTGGTTTCATGAAGCTCCCCGGGAGGCATTTCCTTTCTTCATCTTCAAAGGTCGCTGGCTGGTGGACTCTCTGCTTCGTAGTGTTGCAGCATTCTCTGCTCTCTCTGAATCTCTCATTCTCCAAAATGTTTCCTCTTTTATAGGACTTCAGAAACTAATCAAGACCCACTCAGATGGGTGGAGACATGTCATCCCCTAATCCAGTTTAACAACCGTTCTTAACTAAATCTCATCAACCAGGGAGATGATCCCATCACAGTCCCAAATACACAGCATTGAATAGAGACTATTCTACCTTTAAGAAATGGGATCCATATTAAAACATGGCTTTTCTTAGGGGGCATACTTCCCTTCAAACCAGCACATTCCACCCTCTGGCCCCTAAAAAAGACATGTTTTTCCCATATACAAATATATTAACTTCATAACAATATCAGAAACCTTAAACCTTTCAGTAGCAATACAATGAAGTACAAAATTAGAGACAGTATAAAATCTCATCAAGTCAGTTACAGGCATGGTCTGTCCTAAGGCAAAATTCTCTCCATTTGCTCTGGACCTTTGAAAACTCACAACAAGTTATTTGCTGCCAACATACAAAGGAGGAACATTCATAGGATACATAGACACATTTCCATAGGGAGGAAGGAACACAGGGGTCACCGGACCCATACAGTTTTGAAAACCCGCAGGGCAAAGTCCATTAGAGTTCACAGTCTGAGAGTCATTTATCCTCAGGGCTTTAGAAAGTGGCAGTCCCACCCTTTCCAAATGCCTACGCCTGCCTCTCTCTGAATGCAACCTTGGGGGATATTGGGGAGACCACCTTTTTCTCGGCTCCACCCTCTCCAAGCATTGGGGCCGCACCCGGGCTCTCTGCCATCTCCGGGGCACACGCTTAACCCCTCCATGTGGTGGCAGCCAGGCTCCCCCCAAACCCCAAGGAATGTGCTTCACCTTCTCCAAGGCCTGAGGCGGCATGACTCTTCCACTGCAATGAGGTGGAAGGCCCATTCTCTGCCTTTGGGGCAAACTCACCCTCTCCACGGGCTTGGGTGGGTCCACTCTCCTGGCCCGAGGCTTCCTGACTTCAGACCTCAGCCTCCACGGTTTTGCCTCTGAAGTTATTTTTCCTCCAATGTGTCCCTTCTCTGAACCCCTCAGTCCAGACTGGCAGCGGCTCTGTTTATACAGGTCCCACAGCACTCTCGTTGGCTTTCTATGCAGTAGCCTTGGATCATGCCCATCAGACATAAGGAGTTTCCACAAATCTTTCCTGGATAACTCCATGTCCGATCCTGACTTTCTCTGAAATGGCTGGCTGGTTCCACATTTGGTTAAATCCACACTATACTCTGTAGTCTCCCTTTCTGTAGGCCCAGAATTTTCCAGGACCTCAATTTCTGGTTTCTTTTTACTCAAGAGTTCAGTTTTCAGTTTATCTCTTTCCTGTCGCATTTCACTATAAGCTGCAAGGAGAAACCAGACTGCACTTTCGACATTTAATTTGGAGATCTCTTCTGCTAAATATCCAAGTTCATGGCTTTTAAAATCTGCCTTCCAGCCAAAACTACCAGCCAATTTTGCCAGATTATCTGCCATTTTAAAACAAGGATCACCTTCCTTCCAGTCTACAATAACACGGACCTCATTTCTGTCTAAGGCCTCATCAGAGGTATCTTTAGAGTCCACATTTCTCCCAACAGTCTCTCCAAAGCATTCTAGGCCTTCTCCATCAAGCTTCTCACAACTCCTCCAGAATCTTCCCCTTATCCAATTAAAAAACCGTTCCAACATGTTTGGTATTTGCAAACTGCAGCAGTAGCACCCCACTCTCCGGTACCAAAATCTGTTCTGGTTTGCTAGCTGCCGGAATGCAATACACCAGAAATGGGATGGCTTTTAAAGGGGAGAATTTAATGAGTTGCAAGTTTACAGTTCTAAGGCCGAGAAAATGTCCCAATTACAACAAGGCTATAGTAATGTCCAATCAAAGGCATCTAGGGAAAGATACCTTGGTTCAAGAAGGCTGATGAAGTTCAGGGTTTCTCTCTCATCTGGAAAGGCACATGGCGAACGCAGTCAGGGCTTCTCTCTCGGCTGGAAGGGCACATGGCAGACATGGCGTCATCTGCTAGCTTACTCTCCTGGCTTCTGGTTTCATGAAGCTCCCCGGGAGGCATTTCCCTTCTTCATCTTCAAAGGTCGCTGGCTGGTGGACTCTCTGCTTCGTAGTGTTGCAGCATTCTCTGCTCTCTCTGAATCTCTCATTCTCCAAAATGTTTCCTCTTTTATAGGACTTCAGAAACTAATCAAGACCCACTCAGATGGGTGGAGACATGTCATCCCCTAATCCAGTTTAACAACCGTTCTTAACTAAATCTCATCAACCAGGGAGATGATCCCATCACAGTCCCAAATACACAGCATTGAATAGAGACTATTCTACCTTTAAGAAATGGGATCCATATTAAAACATGGCTTTTCTTAGGGGGCATACTTCCCTTCAAACCAGCACATTCCACCCTCTGGCCCCTAAAAAAGACATGTTTTTCCCATATACAAATATATTAACTTCATAACAATATCAGAAACCTTAAACCTTTCAGTAGCAATACAATGAAGTACAAAATTAGAGACAGTATAAAATCTCATCAAGTCAGTTACAGGCATGGTCTGTCCTAAGGCAAAATTCTCTCCATTTGCTCTGGACCTTTGAAAACTCACAACAAGTTATTTGCTGCCAACATACAAAGGAGGAACATTCATAGGATACATAGACACATTTCCATAGGGAGGAAGGAACACAGGGGTCACCGGACCCATACAGTTTTGAAAACCCGCAGGGCAAAGTCCATTAGAGTTCACAGTCTGAGAGTCATTTATCCTCAGGGCTTTAGAAAGTGGCAGTCCCACCCTTTCCAAATGCCTACGCCTGCCTCTCTCTGAATGCAACCTTGGGGGATATTGGGGAGACCACCTTTTTCTCGGCTCCACCCTCTCCAAGCATTGGGGCCGCACCCGGGCTCTCTGCCATCTCCGGGGCACACGCTTAACCCCTCCATGTGGTGGCAGCCAGGCTCCCCCCAAACCCCAAGGAATGTGCTTCACCTTCTCCAAGGCCTGAGGCGGCATGACTCTTCCACTGCAATGAGGTGGAAGGCCCATTCTCTGCCTTTGGGGCAAACTCACCCTCTCCACGGGCTTGGGTGGGTCCACTCTCCTGGCCCGAGGCTTCCTGACTTCAGACCTCAGCCTCCACGGTTTTGCCTCTGAAGTTATTTTTCCTCCAATGTGTCCCTTCTCTGAACCCCTCAGTCCAGACTGGCAGCGGCTCTGTTTATACAGGTCCCACAGCACTCTCGTTGGCTTTCTATGCAGTAGCCTTGGATCATGCCCATCAGACATAAGGAGTTTCCACAAATCTTTCCTGGATAACTCCATGTCCGATCCTGACTTTCTCTGAAATGGCTGGCTGGTTCCACATTTGGTTAAATCCACACTATACTCTGTAGTCTCCCTTTCTGTAGGCCCAGAATTTTCCAGGACCTCAATTTCTGGTTTCTTTTTACTCAAGAGTTCAGTTTTCAGTTTATCTCTTTCCTGTCGCATTTCACTATAAGCTGCAAGGAGAAACCAGACTGCACTTTCGACATTTAATTTGGAGATCTCTTCTGCTAAATATCCAAGTTCATGGCTTTTAAAATCTGCCTTCCAGCCAAAACTACCAGCCAATTTTGCCAGATTATCTGCCATTTTAAAACAAGGATCACCTTCCTTCCAGTCTACAATAACACGGACCTCATTTCTGTCTAAGGCCTCATCAGAGGTATCTTTAGAGTCCACATTTCTCCCAACAGTCTCTCCAAAGCATTCTAGGCCTTCTCCATCAAGCTTCTCACAACTCCTCCAGAATCTTCCCCTTATCCAATTAAAAAACCGTTCCAACATGTTTGGTATTTGCAAACTGCAGCAGTAGCACCCCACTCTCCGGTACCAAAATCTGTTCTGGTTTGCTAGCTGCCGGAATGCAATACACCAGAAATGGGATGGCTTTTAAAGGGGAGAATTTAATGAGTTGCAAGTTTACAGTTCTAAGGCCGAGAAAATGTCCCAATTACAACAAGGCTATAGTAATGTCCAATCAAAGGCATCTAGGGAAAGATACCTTGGTTCAAGAAGGCTGATGAAGTTCAGGGTTTCTCTCTCATCTGGAAAGGCACATGGCGAACGCAGTCAGGGCTTCTCTCTCGGCTGGAAGGGCACATGGCAGACATGGCGTCATCTGCTAGCTTACTCTCCTGGCTTCTGGTTTCATGAAGCTCCCCGGGAGGCATTTCCCTTCTTCATCTTCAAAGGTCGCTGGCTGGTGGACTCTCTGCTTCGTAGTGTTGCAGCATTCTCTGCTCTCTCTGAATCTCTCATTCTCCAAAATGTTTCCTCTTTTATAGGACTTCAGAAACTAATCAAGACCCACTCAGATGGGTGGAGACATGTCATCCCCTAATCCAGTTTAACAACCGTTCTTAACTAAATCTCATCAACCAGGGAGATGATCCCATCACAGTCCCAAATACACAGCATTGAATAGAGACTATTCTACCTTTAAGAAATGGGATCCATATTAAAACATGGCTTTTCTTAGGGGGCATACTTCCCTTCAAACCAGCACAGAGTCCAAAGGGTAACTGAAACCATATAAACAGATTTAATACCCCCAGTCAAATGGGTATATAGTACATTTACTCTCAAGTCACATGACCTAGCTAAAGGAATTGGAGCAAAAAAGTGTGCACGGTCCACAATGAAATGATGACAATGATGGCAAAGGATGGTGAACAAATGACACCAACTAGTCTACCTACCCAGTCCACAGCAGCTGGATCTTCCCTTTGCTGGCTCCATTCAGGACACTGAGTTAAAAAAATGCCCTCTGGTGACTATACCAGTCACTTCTCACCCCAGGAAGCCACTTCACTTCCCATGAGTTCCCCATGAGCTACTCAAAAATGGTTTCCTGAAATGATCCTTAAATCTGTGTTCTATACCCTGCTCCTACCAAACCTAAGCTATTTTTTTCTCTACTTGGCAATCAGAATACAGACCAGGGCAGAGAGAAAGCCAGAATACAGCTGTCCTTCTCTGGTCTTTTATTAGTGGAATAAATGCCTTCAGAAGGACATGCCCCTCCCTTAGGCATGAGGTTTGGACTGGTGGAGTATACCTTAGGCATGAGGTTTGGGCTGGTTGAATGTCCACTCACTCCAGGGAGGGTTCTCATGGGAGTGAAGCCCTGATGGGAGACTCAGCATACTTCCTTCCTGGACAGGAATACACAGGCAAGACAATCATGGGACCAACTCACCAGATTATTTGTGTACATAGCTTGCCATACCTCCCCACCTGTTCTTTCTTTTTCCTTTCTTCCATTGTTGCTCCAGTAGTGTTGTTGAGGAATTAGGCTGATCATGCATCAGAACCAGAAAAAAATTGTATATGGATTTAAGAAAAGTATTTGATAAAATATAATTCTTTGCCTACCATAGGGAGATAAATAAATTAATATTTAAGGTTTTGAATATTAATATTCATTGGTATATAGCATGTGTTTCATAATGCTAGTGCAGTCTGTTAAAAATGAGGTGTCTTTTTTCTTTTTTTTTTACTATTATTATTATTTTTATTTTTTTCTCTATATTAACATTCTATATCTTTTTCTGTTGTTTTGCTAGTTCTTTTCCTAAATCGATGCAAATGTACTGAGAAATGATGACCATGCATCTATGTGATGATGTTAAGAATTACTGATTGCATATGTAGAATGGAATGATTTCTAAATGTTGTGTTAATTTCTTTTTTTTCTTTAATTAATAAAAAAAAAATGAGGTTCTAAAAAACTGACCCAGATTGTATAACTTTGCAAAAGAAATTTGAGGAACATTTTCTAGCGTGTTCCTCACAAAAATAAGTCTGATTATTTCCATTTGCCTTTGAGAGAATAGGCTTGGAGAGATCAAAATACTTACCCAAGTGTGACTGTGTGATTGTGAAAACCTTGTGTCTGATGCTCCTTTTATCTACCTTGTCAACAGATGAGTAGAACATATGGAATAAAAATAAATAATAGGGGGACCAAATGTTAAAATAAATTTAGTTTGAAATGCTAGTGATCAATGAAAGGAAGGGGTAAGGGGTATGATATGTATAATTTTTTTTTCTGTTTTTGTTTTTATTTTTCTGTTGTCTTTTTATTTCTTTTTCTGAATTGATGCAAATGTTCTAAGAAATGATCACGATGATGAATATGCAACTATGTGATGATATTGTGAATTACTGATTATATATGTAGAACGGAATGATTATATGTTAAGAATGTTTGTGTTTCTTTGTTGTCATATTTTTTTTAATTTAAAATTAATTTAAAAAATTTTTAAAAATTACCCAAGGCCACATAGTTAATGAATGGCAGAGCAAGGACCAAAGAAGTGGGAGGTTCAATTATAAAAGCATAGGCTTTAAGACTTGCTTTTGAATATCAGAGATACCAGCTAAAATTTCCTTTTTCTCAGGTGGCATTACACTGGATAAGGGAGGAGGAGAAAGAATCTCAAATCATGGACTTTTTGAGAACATAAACCTCAAACACACAATAGAAGGTGATCTTAGGTGCCCCTTTTTCTCCATGAATTTCTATCACTCAGTGCCCAAGTCATACATAGGTCAAGGCAAGAATGCTGACATTTCATTCTCCAATACTACCCCCATTCTCAGAGTTATTTTCCTCTCTGTGAAGGTCAAATTTCTCTCTGCTTTGAATAAATTAAAAGTTGGCATTGTTATTTTCCTGTGAATGGGGAGGGCATCCAGTGGCCTTTCCTCCTGCTGCAGAGGCAAGATAGCAGAAGCAGAGGCCAGATGGTAACCTGTCCACCAGAGTTAAAGAACCTCCTTGCCCTCTAGATGAGTGAGATTCAAGTCCTTTACACCGCAGAGGTTCACAGGAGAGAAGACAAGCTCTGTGACCCTTCAGAGCACGGTAGGAGAGAACAGTTTTCAGATAACTGCCTTTCTGGTTGGGATGCCAGCTTTTTCTCTTGATCTTCCCAGTGGACCGTGACAGCTGCCCAGCCTGCTATCGCCTTCCCCTGTTCTGCTAACTTTACTCTGGGAAAACCAATTCTTGGGTTTTGGATGTACCTACAATTGCCCTTCTCACCTACCCCTCTGCCCCAGCCACCTAGGTCTGGCCAATTAGAGAACCCCATTCTCCTGATTGCAGCTACTGGCTCACAGATTGGCACTTCACCCAAGCAGACCAATAAGAGTTCCTCTACAGGATTTGTTATATTATTGACAAGGGAGCTGGCCTCTGTCTTCATCTTGGATCGGGAAAAAGAAAATTTTTGCAAATCTTTGTAAAATTTATCTGTTTGTAAATCAGGGGCTGAGGGTGGTCATTTTCCCCACCAAAATGCAAGAGTCTGCCTGAGAACACAGCCAGCACGGAGGACTGCAGGGAGAGAAAGACAGCATCCTTTAACACCTGGGGCCATCTATGCTCAATCCAGCCTACTGATTGGATTTCCTAGTTTTAGTAGTCAGTAAATTCCAATTTTACATAAGCTCATTTGGGCCAGGTTTATATCACGTTTGATCTCATTTTAACCCTGACTTCTATAAACTTTGTCCTGGCTTGCTTATCCAGGTGAATTGATGAATAAATATTTTTTCTTGGGATGGGAAGCTTTACCTTTTTAATTAGAATATAAGACCTGCACCCCTCCTTCGAAAGGGGAGCTCAGATGTGTATGTGTTCTCATCTCTCTATCATGGTGCTAAATGAAATTTGAGCCTTTACTGTAGAAAGCTCTGGAGTTGCTCTAGATCCTCTGTGCTCTCACAATCTCTTCCACTACTCCCACATGGTGAGAATGGAGGGAAAATGATGAAGGGGGCTGATTTGGAAGAGGGAGCCTTAGTTATTTTCCCCCTTTAAAACCCAGCTGGGACACTGCTGGGTTGGAGACACTGGGTGGACCCCAATTCAGCTCAACAAACAGGTTCAGAAGGAATAAGATTTCATCATGGCCCTGATGAGGTCTTGGTGGCGTGGGTGGTCTATGTACATAAAGTTGAATGTCCTTTTCAGAATGCTCATCTACGAAATATCCACTGTACTGAGCAAGATCTGCCTCTCCAGTGTCACAGAATGGCCCCACATAGCTGAACTGAGTGGTACTCTCTGGTAAGAACAAATTGCAATCTACTTAATTTCTCTGCGTGTCCATTGACAGTGAAGTGGTTACATGATTACAGGAAACTAAAGTCGATTGACAAAGCAGGGCTTGTGTGAGGATGTTCCCCAGTGGTTTTCAGCTCCAGGGACCGGGGAGATGAGCTAAACCAGATACAGATCCAGCTTTGCAAATTAGCAAGGTCTACTGAAATTAGGCCAAGCCTGAAAGAAGTTGAACTAAGAGCTAATAAGATTTTTTAAAACAAATTTGTTGAAGTATAATTAAAATACAATAAACTGCACATATTTCAAGTGTATAATTTGATCAGTCCGGCCATGTATAAACATCACCATAACCAAGATAAAGTACATTTTCATCTCCTCCAAAATTTTCCCAGGGCCCCTTCCTTTTCTCCATCCTCAGGAAACCACTCACCTGTTTTGGGTCACTATAGATTAGCATCCATTTTCTAGAATTGCTAAAAAGAATTTTAATGTGAATTGAACACAGTGTCTAGATAGGATGGTGCCGCCTCCTCAGGAATGCTCCACCGCACTGGTCGAGTTATTGGCAGCGGAAGCTCTTTGGCAGCCTCCTTACCAGTGTGTAATTCCTGGAAGTTTTCCTCCCCCTGCTTCTTGTGAAATGAGCCGTGTTCTAGCGAGGGTGATGGCAAGATTTGAAAACGTTGCAATAGTCATTAACCAGACAGAGCCAAGTGTACTGGGGAAATGAGTGGAGAGCACAGGCAGGAGATGGTGGGAATCGAGAGTGGATTGGACACCGATGGGTCCCAGACCCTTCATCTTGGCCAAGGTTAGAACCAAAGGAACTAGATTTAAAACTGAAGCCCAAGGAACTTTGAAGGATTGTCTTTAAAAGACCAGTGCTTCCAAACAATGGAGTGGATTCATGGCAGCCATGGTGAAATTGCTTCTGGGAGCATTTCATTTTCAAAAAGGTGAATTCTTATTTTTGTGAGTTGAAGTAGCTGTAATCCAGTCTAAAGGCAGAGGGACAGCCCAAAGACAGCCTAAATTCTCATCCAGGTCTCACTCAATAATAAAGAAATATGTGAAGGGTTTTATAGAAATGAAATTTGAAGAGGAGCTTAACAAGTGAACATTTAAAAATACCTAAGCCTCACTTGACAGATTCGACTTTGAGGCTGTGGGAGGTGAGCCTGCATGGAGAAGGGTCAGCAGTGAGCAGGTTCTCCAATGCAGGACACAGGTCTGCTCCACACACCTGCTTCCCGTGTGCTCACTCTTCTGCTGATGATCTGGGTCTGGCAGTGGTGCAAATATGACCTGCTATTGCCATCACGTAAGCTAACTTTGGGATGTAATTTTAGACTCAGAGATAGTAAGA
Organism: Tamandua tetradactyla; assembly: GCF_023851605.1. Taxonomy (NCBI): domain Eukaryota; kingdom Metazoa; phylum Chordata; class Mammalia; order Pilosa; family Myrmecophagidae; genus Tamandua; species Tamandua tetradactyla. The sequence goes on along the minus strand of NC_135341.1, from coordinate 44,997,767 downwards.
AGCATCATTAAAAACCAGTCCAATTTACATCTACGAATAAATCATGCTCAATTTCCCTCCATACATCCTCCTCTCCCTTAGGCAATTAAAAGTTGGCAGATGCAATTCTATTGGTGAATGAATATCCTCTCCCATATCTTCGTTCTCTTCAATATTTCAGGGCTGCAGGTGATCAATATGCACTACCTGAAAAATCATTTTGTTTATCTTTTATAAAACCACCTTGCAATTACATTAGAAATTAATATCAAATGAGCTGGAAATCAATTCTTGAGTGCTTCCTCATCTGGGGTGGTAGGGAGGCACAGGGGAAAGTGCACTGAAATCATTAAAGATGGGAAATCTCCCCCACGGAGTCCTTCTCAACTATTAAGATAATTGTGTATGTGCTTGCTTGTTCCCACCAGCAAATCCTTAAGGCACGGCCATGTCATATTTGTCCTTGTGTCCCTAATACTTAGCCCAATGTAAGGGCTGAGTATATGTTTACTGAAGAAAGGAATGAATGAGCCAGAATTGCTACTGTTCAATATTCATATTGTCTCCAGATTTTTCTTAAAAGAGGTGAGTGCCTAAAACCTTCATGAATAATATTTCTTTCCTTTGGATACATTATTTTCTGAAAGCATAATTCCAAGAATTAGAATATTGTATTAAAGAATATCAACATCTTTATTACCCTTCTTATATATTTTATGTTGCCTATTAAAGTGGTTTTTAAAATCAATGTACAATCTTAGCATCTCTAATATGGGGCAGACTTTATGTGCCTTCTTATGCAATTTGAAGTTATCAAAAACATACTTTTGCCCAAAATTTTAGCTGGAATCTAAGGAAGTCTTAGAAATAACTTTCGGCCTCCAGAAGATGAGACATTCTATATAACAACTGGTCAAGCCCTTTCAATAGGTCATTGTCATGAAAGAGCAAAAAACGGGAGAGGGGCGCTATTCTAGATTAAAAGAAATTTAAAAGACATAAAAATAAATGCAATGGGTGGACCTTGATTGGATCCTGTTCCAAAAACTAACTAAAAGGCATTTGGAGGATAGTTGGGGAAATCTGAATATGGAATGAGTATTAGATAACAGATGAGAAATTGTTAAAATTTTGTTAATTGTGACAATGGTATTTTGATCACATAGGAAAATACACTATTTTTTAGAGATGCATACTGAAGAATTTAGGGATAAAATGCCATTTTTCTGAAAATACTTCAGCCAAAAAAAAAGATGAGAAAAATATGGCAAAATGTTAACAAATGCTAAATCTAACTGATGGATGTATGAGGGGTTATTGTGGTATTCTCTCTCATTTCTGGTATGTTTTAAGTTGTTCATTATTGTCAACATGTGGCTTCCATTTTTATGATGAGATGGCTACTCCAGCTCTTACCGTCACATCTGCCTCCCAAAGAGTTCAAAGGCGTAATGGGCCAAGGAAATGCCACCCATCCCTTTTAAGGGTATGACCTCAGATGACTTATATTTTGTCATCATCACATTAGCTAAAAGTTCTGTCATCCGTTTGCAGAAAGCTGCAAGGAAGACTGGAAATTATCAGCTCCAGTTGAGAAACCCCGAGCCCAACTAAAACTGAGTGCTCCCTTATTAGAGGAAGAGGAGGAGGCCGGGTCTTGGTGGTCAATAGCATTGTCTGTTACAGCCCCCCTTTCAGACCACCCAAATGTCTGTGTGCATCCTTCTACCCACGCATGAGACACACGCTGCATCCCCAGGCCCAATAATCATGGATAACTGCATTTATCTCCAAGTCTGGAATTATGACATTGCTGCCTGGGGCCATGGTAGGCACCTCAGAACCAAAACCCAATTCTTGACTCCCTTGAAACTAGGCTGTCCTTCAGTGTCCCCATTTCAGCTAATGGTGACCTGTCCTGATTGCTTAAGCCAAAAACCTTGGCGTCACCCTTCACCTCTCTTCTCCTCACTAACTGCATGCAGTGCATCAACAAGTGCTTTGATTTGTACTTTAGACACATGTCCACTTCCCACTGCTCCCTGACCCGAGACACAATTATGTCTCACTTGGATTGCTATGCCATAGCAGCACGATGAGCCTTCAAAACCGTGCCAGACCTCACCCGTCTCCTGCTCAAACCCTTTTCTGCATAATTGCAGGTTAACATGAGCCAAAACGAGAGACATTTTGCCCAAAATGTGGAGGGTGGAAGTGAAGGGACAGCCATGCCCCTTTTCACTGGGGAGGCCGATGCAGGGCAGGGGCAGGGCTGTGGCTCACACGTGTTGTCATGGATCTGCTGGGATAGATGACATATGATCCGCCGGCTCACTGGGTGGGCGCAGGGCCGCAGCGGGGCCCACAGTTCCTCCAGCTCCCACCAGATCTCCCCCTTCAGCTTCTCTGCCTCCTGGGTCGGATGTGTAGCCTTCTAAAGCACGGAGGGAAAAGGGACCATCTAACGAATATCGTAAGACAATTGTCTAAGTGTATAGAAAAGGAAAACCTCATACTTTACACCAAAAAAAATTCCAGATGACACAGAATGTAAATGTAAAAATGAAATCAGAACAATATTTATTCATAAATGTTAGAGTGAGGGAGACCTTTCTTAAACAGAACCCAAAATATTGATGCTGCAGGAGGAAAGAGTCATATATGGGACTCCATAAAAATGAAAAATTTGGTACAGCAAAATAGAAATCATATTTAGCCTCTTTGTGCAGATGTGTGAATAGCTTTCCTGTACTTGGAATGACTGGGTCAAAGCACATGTGGGTATTTAATTTTAAGGATACAAACCAACTGTCCTCCCCAAATTGTCCCTGCATCCTTGCAAACATTAGATATCAATAATATTTAAAATTTTTGCCAATTGGCCAGACAAACAAAATAATCCCGTTTAAAAATTTTTATTTTACTTCCTATGAATCAGTAATTATTTCAATGTAAAAAACTAAAAAATTTAGGAAAAAAATGTTTCTTTTACTTTTCTTTTTCTTTCCTTTCCTTTTCTTTTTTTTTTGTCAAGTGCATAGCAGTGCAGGCACTTCTTGCTCATTATGTAACATTTGCATCCCTGGAGAGAAATATTTTAGGCCTGAGGCCTGTGAATAACAGGCTTCCTGCACCCACCTGCCTGCACTTCCCCAGGCCCCATGCTATTTTAGTGAAAAATGTGACCTAATTTCTGGGAGTCTAATGCTTAGCTGTTAACTTAGAGATGTGAAAATAAAGGGAAGCCCAAGACAGACATAAAAATGTTTGCATGGGTTTCCTTATTTGTTGAATTTTTCATGAGATGACTCAGCTGTGGCATGACCCCACCAGCTCCCACCTCTCCGGGGCAGCCTCCGTCCATTTCTCTTCCCTCTCGTGCCTTCCAGCCCTTCTGCTCTACTGGTTCCTTCTCCTCCGACTGCACACAAACTCCAGCCTAAAACGCCCTTCCCCTACTTTGCTTCTCTCTCCAGCTGATGGTATAGCAGGAGAACCAGAGGCAGGCAGTTCTGGGTGCAAATTCCAGCCTCAGTCTTCACCCGTCTTGCGTCTTTGCTGAGCCTGTTTCCTCTTCTCTCCACTCATGGATGACTGACCCCTTTCTCGCCGCCGTGGGCCCCATCAGCGGGGACAAGCGTGGAAGCCCCTGGCCCCGTGCCCAGTGCTCCACTAGTAAACGCTAGCTCCTTTACTCTTCCCTTCTTGCCAACTTTCCTAAATTCCTCTAAGAGTATCCGTGGAAGCCGGCACCACTTTCACACTTCCCATTTACTCCTCCACCCACTGCAGCCTACCTTACGTGCCCACAGTCCTGGAGCTGATTTTTCACAGGAGCCACAGATGGACTTCCTAATTGCCATGCAGGAAAGACTTTTCCTCAGTCTTCATTCTGCTTGGCCTCTTCATAATATTTTACCCACTCTTCCCCTCATCCTTAAGACCCTCTCCCCTTTGGCTTCTGTCACAGAATATCCTTCTAGATTGTCATTCCTAGTCTCCCCTCTTGACTTCTCTTTTTGGGTCCAAGGATATTGGACCTGCTGGATTCTTTTCTGCTCCCTCTCTCTGTGACCTCATCCTCACCCATGGCTCCCAGGGCCTCCTGTATTCTGACTATTCCCAAATCCACCTTGCTGACTTTCTCTCCCTCATCTGGGACCCTAAATAACTGTGCCTTACTAGATTGCCTCAAGCCACCCCCTTCTCTCTCTCTCCCTCTCTATGACTTCCTTTTTCTCTCTCTTTCCATCAGCACCCCACCCCACGGGACATGGGATCAAATTTCCTGCATGGTTGACCAAAGGGCCTGATGACACAACCCTGAAGTCCAGGGGAATTATTTCCTTGCAGGGTAAAGTGTGACCAGTGAGAAATGGCAAATAAATGCTCCTTTCTCTCTCCTCTGGACTACTTTATGGTGTAGTTCCTCCTTGCATCCCTTCTAGAAAAGTCATGCATGCTGGGCAAACATACTTTCTGAGCAGTTTTGTTTAGTTGCTTTCCCCTAATGCAGGACCAGAGATGAGGGTAAGCGATGCCAGAGCAGGAGTGGAAGAGAGAGACAGAAAAACAGAGGAGGAGGAAAGAAACAGAACTGATGCAAAGATGTGTTGTCAAGATGGCACCACTCTGGAAGACTGGTGCTCCATGATGTGGGGCTTCTAAGGACTTCTATGGAGACATATCTCTGAATTGCCCATCTGGGTAATAACGCAGCACATTTATCCCCTGGGCATTTCCAGGCTGCACATGCACGAGTGCTGAGTTGGTTCCTGGGTGTCTGAGTAGCCCTGAGGCAGGAGGTGAGAGAGACATGGTGCAGGTCCAAGGAAAGACTCTGCTAGGTGACACCTGTGTGAAACTGGCTGGGCTATGCATAGAACTGTTGTTATAGAACTTGCTGGAGTAAGAAATGAGGCCAAGAAGAACTGAAGTGGTTTGTAAAAGTTGTCAGCTACAGACCTGCTCCGGCTCTTTGCAGCGTGTTGTGAAGCCGTGGCCTGAGTAGGAAGGCATTGCCTCGCACCGCATCGCCTCCTCCTTCTCCCTCGATTCGCTCCTCCCATTTTCTTCTCCGCTCTTCCGGGTTTGCCTCTCCCTAATAAAGGGCTAGAACTTTAATCCCTGCCTCAGGGTGATTTTGAAAGCCTTCAGGGTAAGACAATTGGTAGGAAACAAGAGAACCTCAGGATGGGAGCTGGGTTGCTCGCCTGGCTGAAAACCGTGGAGACCCCCGCAGCTGCTGGAAGTGAGAAGGTAACACCCTCGGAAGGCGGCAGCACCGTAGTCACTTCATTTTCATCTGTGGTTACCCTGGAGGAGGTGCTATTTGAGGGAAATGTCCTGGGAGACTGGGTAGTAGTTTCACTTTGTTGCCATGGAAATAGCACTAATTAAAATGAATTTGGAGTGGCCTGGCTGTTAATGATAGCTCCAGATACTAAATAAAAGAGAATGACTGGCTCAAGGCAACCAACTCCCAACTTAAGATATCCTTGGAGCCCAAGGGTCTCCATGCCAACTTTTTTGGGTTTTTTTGTTCTTTTTCTTTTTGTTTTTTTTTTTTTTTTTTTTGGTCAATGTTTATTTTATATCTTTAAACACTTTACAAGTAAAATTTTTACTGAATTGCACTTTACCCATGAGAAGGTACACAAAGCATAAGTATAGAGCTTAATGAATTTTTACAAAGTAAACCAACCCTAACCACTCCCTCAGATCAATAGATACAAAACTACCAGCATCCCCAAAGCCCTTTTGTGCTTGCTCCCAATCACTGTCTCTCTGTTTTTCCCCAAAGTAATCATTATCTTGACTTCTAGCATCTATTTGGCAGCTTTTAAGAGGCCCCTAAGTAGTGCATTCACAGGTCATATCGTGATGAATTTAAGATCCAGAATCTGATTAGGGTGGCAGAGCTGCAGAAGAGACTAAATGAGGTGGCTAACAGTGAAAGGGTGAGGTCTTGAGACTTGGGTTGGGGACAACTTGGTAGCTGAACCCAATGACCTTAAACCCCCAAACACCCCTGAATCCTTCTGTCTGGCAAAAGTGGTCTCTACCCTTCTCTGCTGGAGAAGAGCAGTCTTTCCTAGCCTGGAGGCCATGTGCTAGCCTCACCTGAAAATGTACCTCACAAAAACACACTAATTCCCTTCAAGGCTTGCTCCCACCACTCCTCATTGCCTGCAGCCAATACTTCAAGTCAGATCCCAGCAGAGCCTGGATGAGGAAGACTGCCTGCATCTCAAGTGAATTTCTGGAACTTGCTTACTATGTGTCAGCAAGACCTATGGACCATGTGTGAGAGCAGACTGTCTTAGCGTCTAAGTGCTGCTACAACAAATTACCAAACTTAAAAACAACAAAAGTTTATTCCCTCACCGATCTGGAGGCTAGCATTTCAGAATCAAGGTGTCAGCAGGGCAGGTTCCTTCAGGAGGTTCTGAGGGAGACTCCATTCCATGCCTCTCTCTGGCTTTTGGTGGCTGTAGGCAATTCTTGGTGCTCCATGGATTTTAGATGCATCACTCGAGTCCCTGCCTCTGTCTTAACATGGGCCCCTCCTCTGTGTGTCTTTGTGTCTTCTGCTTTTCTGTCTCTTATAAATGGATGTAGGGCCCAGCTCAAGTCTAGGATGATCTCACCTCAAGTTCCGTCACTTAATCACACCTGCAAAGACACTATTTCCAAATATTACCTTCATAGGTACCAGGGGTTAGGACTTGGACATGTCTTTTGGGGCCACTATTCAACCTACTACACAGACCTGGAGAGGATTAGACCTGAGCCTCTGAGAGGCTCAGAGCAGAATTTTTGACACGGGTGCACGTTCTCATGAATGCTGGAGGAGCAAGGCAGCTAGCAATGCTGTGTTATTTACAGGGGAGCCAATCCATGGACTTGCAGTGAAGAGCAAAGTCAACCCAACAATCATGGCCGGAGCCATAGCACTGCAGTGGACCCACCGACCTGCGGTTAGGAGCAGGGCCACCCAGCCTCTCCAGCAGGCCCAGCCTGGAGCGGAGGCACCCAGCTGAGCCCAGGACAAACCCTAGTTGACCACAGGAAACATAAGTGATAATACAGGGCTGATGTTTTTAGCCTGTGATTTTCGAGGTGGTTTGCTTTGCAGCAATAACTAAGGGATACAGACACTAACACACCTCTCAGAAATAGACAAATAATAAGTAAGGCTTTAAAGGATTTGAATAGCACAGTAATCAGGCTTGATCTAACAGCTATATAAAGAACTCTGCAACCAACATCAGAGAAGACACATTCTCTCTAAACAAATGTGGAACACTCACATGAAAAACAAACACGTCAGGTCTGAAAAGCAAATTTCAACTCATTATATAAAGTAACAACAACTCCATTAACAAATTTAGTAATCAGCAAATGACAGCAAAAAAAGAAATACTAAATCTAAAATCCCCACAACCAATTAATTCCAATGGAATAGAAATTGTCCTCCAAGTTTCTTGAGTTACAGGAAAAAAATCAAACGGAAGCTATAGATTAATTAGAAATGAATAATGAATAACAAGAGAGACTATATATAAAAATCTGTGGGAGGGCAGTGTGACAGTGGCTCAGTGGCAGAATTCTTGCCTGCCATGCTGGAGACCTGGGTTCGATTCCTGGCGCCTGCCCACGTGAAAAAAAAAAATCTGTGAGAGGCAGCCAAAACCACACTAAAAAAAATTATGGCTTTAATGCATTTATTAGAAAATGAGACATTTAAAAAATAAATAAAGTTTTCAACTCAAAAGCCAAGAAAATAACATTAAAATAATCCCCCAAAGTAAGTAAATAATAAATACAAAAACAGAAACTAATGAAACAAAAATAAAACCCATAAGAGGTTTTTATGAGGTTCACTATTTTTTTTTGGAGGGAGACGCCAATAAAATTGACAAACTTGAAACAAGTTTATCATGATAAAATGAGAAAAGACACTAACAATATTAGAAATGAAAAAAGGTACTGTAAATTTAAATACTGTATAGTTTAGAAATATTGAAAAACTTTATAATAATAAATTTGAAAGTCAAAGGACAAAACATGATTTTTCTAGGAATTGAATGACCAAAGTTGACAAAAAAGGTAGGAAATTTAAAGAAACCAATAAACATAGAGGAAATTGAAAAGATGATCTAAAATCAGCACCAAAATATCACCAGGCCCAGTAAATTCTTCTGCAAAGTTCTCCCAGATTGTTAAGGAACTGAAAATTCCCACACTACTTAATATGGGAAAATGTGGAAAGCTTTCCAATATATTCTGCACGTTTAGCATATCCCTGACGCCAAAGTTAGGAAAAGTCAAAAAGTACTAAAGAAATGAAAGGGAGAGAGAGAGAGAGGTAGAGAGGGAGGATGGAAGAAGGAAAGAAAGAAAACTGTGGGTCTAACTCTGTACTTACAAAGATGAAAACTGTGCAAATAACAAAAGGCAAATAAAATCCAGCAACATATTTAAAACAAGTTTCATACCAGCTATGCAAAAATCACTCATATGTTCATAATTTAGGAAGTTTATGATATATCACTTTAACACATTGGAGAAGAAAAGCATATGAACATTTCAGTAGGTGAGGGGAAAAATATTTTATCAAATTCAACACTCATTCCAGAAAGAAAAGTAAAAACTCTTGAACTAGGAATAGACAGTAATTTCATTTTTAGAAAGTCCCTTCTATTTCTTGAAAGTGGCTGCCAACCAAGTGCTCCCATGGCCTGTGCACTCTTCCTCCACTCCCCAGGCTTGGAAAGCAAGGCCTGCCGGTGGGTCCAGCTGGGCACTGGGTCCCCATGGTTGTCTGCCCAAGGGCACTGCTCTCGCTTGTGACGGATGTACATCAACCCACCACGTGGCTCAGGCTCATTTCACTACATCCTGACACTATTCCTGAATGTATCTGGCAATGAGCAGTCCTCTTCGTCAGCTTCTGGTGGTGCCATAGTATATGTTTTAATATATTTTTTGATCATTCCAATTGAATTTGGAAAATAACAGGGTTTAGAAGAGTGTTTCTCAAAATCCAGCATAGACGAGAATCATCTGGGAGTCTTTTTCTTTTCTTTTCTTTTTTTGGCATGGGCAGGCACCGGGGATTGAACCCGCGTCTCCAGCATGGTAGGCGAGAATTCGGCCTGCTGAGCCACAGTGGCCCGCCTCATCTGGGAGTCTTTAAAAAATGCAGAAATCAGGGCCCATCTGGTGTCCAGGGACCAAAAGAGGTGACTCTAGGTCCTAGGTGGAAGGCTCCTGGCAGAGGGGTGTGGCTGCCGTTGACACAGTGGCCCTTGCTCGGGAGAAGGTTACAGCTTTTCCTGGACACAGGCCAGGACCCAAGTCGTCTGATGTAAGGTTTAGAGATTCGGCAGTACACTAGCAATTCCAATGGCCTTTGGTTGCTTTTTGGGACTTAGTCATTAAGGTCTGAAGAGTGTTCCCCAATGATTGGTTTGTGGGGTGCTCATGTGTAGAGGTTCCCTATGAGCTGTGGGGTGGGTACATGGCACAGGAAGGGCATTTTCTTGTCATGGTGAAGGAGAAGCAACAGAAAAGAAACAGCCGGGCACTGAAAATAATAACTCTTTATTGTAGACATTTTGGAAAATACGGAAAAGCTTAAAGAAGGAAACAACAGTCAGTGATAACCTCTACCAACAAAAAGTTGACTGCTCTAAATTTTTTGCATATTCTTTTTACCTTTAAAAATGAATCAACTTTATAAAAGTCTGATTATGTTGATGGGAAGTTTCATATCTTGCTTTTTTCATTTCATATCCCTTGAGCACTTACCCTTCTAGAACTGGATTTGTTTTTCCCAATCCCAGGTTCCAGAAGGAATCACGGTAGAGTTAGGTACATAGTCTTCCAGATATTTTGTCCTTATACAGATATGAAAAATACAGACCTTTGTACACATATATTATTTTTAAAAACAGTAAGTGGAACTATGTTCCAAGTATTGTTCACTCCTTTTTTCTCACTTAGCAATGTATTCACTTATTCAGTAATTATTTGGGGGCTGCCTCTGTGGCAGGCACAAAGAACCTTGAATACCTTCCCAGGGCACTCAAGGAATTCCATCAAAAATTCATTTAACCAATCACCTACACCTTTGGTTTGGTTCTAATATGTTTGCTTTGACCAATAATGTTTCCTACATTTGTCTAACATTCTGCTAACCTGCATGATATAGAAATTAATAAAGATGAATCAATTAGCTTCTCATGTCCAACACCTCTCTTCTTGACACTCCATTAAAAAAACCTAATTGCTATTAAATCTAATTAGCATGGCATTGGAGTTTGCTAAAGCTGCTGGAATGCAATATGCCACAGATGTATTGGCTTTTACAAAGGAGATTTATTAGGTTACAATTTATAGTTCTAAGACCATGAAAATATCCAAATTAAGGTATCAAGAGGAAGATACCTTCTCTGAGGAAAGACTGGTGCCATCTGGGGTTCCTCTGTCAAATGGAAAGGCACATGGAAACATTCACTGGTTCTCCTGTCTTGGATTTGGGTTTCAAAATGGCTCTCTTAGCTCCTGTGGGTCCTTCTGGCTTCTCCTGAGGTGTTTGCTTTCTCTCTTAGCTTCTCCCAGGCATTTTCTTTCTAATCTCTGTCTCTCTTTCTTTCTCTCTCTCTCTTTCCCCTCTTAAAGGACCAGCAGATGCCATCCATGTGCCTTCTCAGCTGACAGGTATTCCGAACAGCATCAGCCTTTCTTAAGTAAAGGTAACCTGTTGTTGGTGCCTTAATTTTGACATTTTCATAGCCTTAAAACTGTAAACTTGTAACATATTAAATTCCCTTTTTAAAAGTCATCCCAATTTTAGTATATTGCTTCCTAGCAACATTAGCAAACTAATACAAATACTTATACTAAATAATTAAAGAGAGCTCTAGAGAATTCTGTGACACTTAAGAGGCTTGTTCTTAGTATGACATTGAAAGGCTATGTTATAATGGTCATGTTTTTTTGTTTGCTTGTTTGCCTTATCTCCAGGTTTTGGGTGCCTCATTCCCTCCTGTGAAAATAAGGATAATAATATTACTTCTTTTCTCATAGGTGCTTTTGAAGATAGAAAGAGTTATTACATTTAAAGTATAAAGTAAATAGTCAGGAGTGCCTCAACAAGTTAATGAGTTGTTAATTTCTGGAAGACTGAGAAGTTGCCAATGCTTTATGTCTGGTAGAAATGTTCAGCCCAAAGGTTACGGTTTTAGTGCCCTAGGGGACATGAAATAGTTTTGTGTCTAATTTTCCCATCTTATTCATAGTAAGCTATTCAATAAATACCATGGTTGTTAGTCACCAGAGATGACAATAATCATGTTGCAGTTCTAATTCTTAAAACTGTGCCTTAGATTTGTTAGAGAAGGAGACAGCAGCACAATGTCCTGGTATGTGAACTCAGGAAGGGGAAGCTGAGAAGGTGAGTGCTCAGCTGAAGGCTGATGAAGGAACCCTCCTGGGCTCTGCCATTTCAAGAAGGTCAAGTGGCCCTGCCACAGTATGTGTCACACTTCAATTTTTTTTTTGCATGGCAGGCACTGGAAATTGAACCTGGGTCTCCGGCACGGCAGGCGAGAATTCTGCCTCCTGAACCACCATTGCACTGCCCTTTAAAAAAAATTTTTTTTTCACGTGTCAGACTTTAACATTTGGTTTGGCCAACCCTCTCCACTCGTATGTCCTCCCAACCATGAAATTGGCTGAGAAAATCCTACTCTGGTGGCTGAAAATGTAGCACTGTAAGATGAAGCTCAGAAAACAAATTCCAGTTGGTTCTTCCTGGACCAGAATCCACATGGGGAGCCTTCCTTGAATTTCTCTCCTGCATTTGGTGATAGTACAGCAGATGGTGCTTCATCTCAGGATCTTCTCCTACGTAAGAAAACACCCCTTTTGCAGCAGGGCAGTACTCTCCCGGCCCTACCTTTCTTCTATCCAAGAACTTCAATACACAGTGTAGCCACCAGGCCTTCCAGCTATTGCCTTACTTCAGCTTTTCCTCTGTTTGCCTTGAGTCTTCTAATCTTTTGGCTCAACGACCCTAGAACTTTTCAATACCAGTTCCAGCAACATCTAAGGTTGGTTTATGTTCCTCAAGAAAAGATTCCTCCCTCTGCCCATTTCACTGAGATATGATTGAAGTACACTAAATGGCATCTAAGAAAACAATCTGATCAGTTTACAACCATGCTGAAGATATTTCCATCACTGCTGAAAGTTTCAGTGTGTCCACTTGTAATCTAGCCCCCCGATATCCCTTTCCCCAGCCAGCCACTGTTCTGATTTCTGACACTATGGATTAGTTTGCATTTTCTAGAATGTAGATGTGTATGCAAATGTATGTAATTTTTATATATAAAATAAAAATTGTATAAAAATGGAATGATACGGCACAATTTTTTTGGTTTGGCTTCTTTCAAGTAGCATGATTTTGAGATTCATTTGCATTATTGCACGGGACCACAGTTTGTCCCTTTTTTTTGCTGAGTAGTTTTCTGCTGTATGAATGTATCATAATTATTTGTCCTTTCAGTTCATGATGGGCATTTAGGTTGTTTCCAGGATTTTGTTGTTTTTATTTTTCCCATTACAAAAAAGTTACTAATATTTGCGTACAAATTTTTTTATGGACATATGTTTTCGTTTCTCTGAGTGAAAATTGAGTAATAGAATGGCTAGGTGATATGGCCAGTGTATATTAAATGTTTAAAGGAACTGCCATACTGTTTCCCAAAGTGATTATATCATTTAGCATTCCCACCAGCAGTGCATGAGAGTTCCAGTTCCTCCAAATGCTTGCTAGTACTTGGTATGGTCAGTCTTTTTCATTTTTGTCATTCTAGTAAGTGTATAGTAATATTGCATTGTGGTTTCAATTTGCATTTCCCTAATGACTAATGATGTTGAACATGTATTTATGGGTTTATTGGCCCTTCATTTCTTTTCTCATGAGGTATCTGTTCAAATCCTTTTTTTTTTTTATTGTGCTGCTTGATTTCTTATTATTGAGTTGAAGAGTTCTTTTTATATTCTGGATACAAATCCTTTATCTTATATATTTTCTGCAAATATTTCTTCCCAGTCTGTGGCTTACATTTTTGTTTTATTAATGGTGACTTTCAATGAGCAAAAGTTTTCTATTTTATTGAAATACTGCTTATTTATTTTCTTTTTGTTCATGTTTTTTTTTCATGTTCTGTCTAAGAAAACTTTGAAACTAACCTTAAGATTACAGAAATTTTCTCTTATTCTTTCTTCTAGAAGTTTATGTTTTAGATTTTGTCCGTGTCTCCTCGCTCAACGTCGGGCCCCCGGCCGGCGGAGGGTACGACAAGAAAAGGGGGAGAGAGAAAGAGACGCAGACAAACCGGTCCTGGCGGTAGAAAACGAGTCCAGAATACGCAGCAGTTGTAAGCACAAATCTTTACTGGGTCCAAGCTTGCATTATCTATAACTTTCCCCGACCGGGTGAATACATCCCGCGGGGGAGCGATCTCTGTGCGGCCGTCAGGCACGGCTCCTTGTGGGTCGTCGCCCCCGCCTCGTCCGGGCAATACCTTATATACATAATTCAAGCCCAATAGGTTGTTGCCGCGTCTAAGAGGGTGATTGGTAGATCGGGTTGGTGGGCGTGTGTGTCATACGCGGAAGCAGGATGTGGGCGCCATCTTGGCTCACTCGATGGGCGGGGGGAGCTCTAGAGCAGGCTGCAGCGCGTCCACTAGGCCTGACCCGGGTGGCGGCTCTCCACATCTCCCCCTTTTTTACTTATTTTGACCCGGTGTCTCCATTGATGAGTGAGCTCCCGTGGGCCGGAACGGCCCACTACATGTTTTGGTGCTTTGGGAAGTCTGGACTAGGCTTGCTAGGCACCAACCAGAATGCCTCCTCATATAGAGACCGGAGGGCCCGTGAACCGGAAACCACGTGACCCTCCCTGCAGTGCTTCGCCTCGCAACTGGGTTATGAGGGGGGCAGGAGAGCGGCAACCAGAGTCGAGAGTGTCGTAGGTGTCTCTGTGCAATGGCTTAAGTCTAGTCTGGCCAGGACCGCGACTTTGCCTAGAGACCCTCTTTCGACCAAAATTATGACTTCTGGTGCCGCCACTTATACCCGGGATACAGTCATGGGCTTTGCGGCAGACCTTACTTTCGAGCGTCCCGCCTTGAGTGGCCGTGACGGGCCACGCAGTGGGGGGGAGGACAGGGCTACGGTGCGGGTGTCGCCAGGGGCATCAGGGGCAAGTGACATAGCCAACATAGTGGTGACGCGTAGCGCGATTGGCAAACGAGAGGATCAACGTGTCGTCGGTAAGGGGGAAAGACTCATTAAAGGACATACATGAAATGTTGTTAGTTAAAGGCAGATAATGGAGGCTTAAGGAGGGAGCACGAGTGAAGAGTTGAGGAGAGGCGGGAGACCCAGCGGAAAATGGACTGAGAAGGCAAAGGTAAGTTAGAAGGAAGCTCGTAGTGGGAAAAGTGGGGTTAAAGCTAGTTTCTCTTCTACTCGGTCGGAGGGTCACTTGCACTGTTGTTGTCATCTTTTCGGTCGTCGCCATCATCAGTAGGGCTGGAGACCGGGCCTGATGGTTCAGGTCGAAAACTTGCTGACTTGTCGGGCAGCAGTTTCTCGGCGCCCCCGGGCGGTGTCACGGTTCTCACCAGTCTCTCCGGAATCCACACCGGCTGGCGTCCTGGTTCCTGGGGAAAGACACAAACAGAGCCTCTGGCCCAGCTGAGCACCGGGTCAGGGCCTTGCCACAGTCCTGACAGGACATCTTTCCATCGGACCAAACCTCTATGTGATGGGTTTGGAGTGGTATGCTGGAGGGCAGGTGTCATTCCTTGTGAGTTTTCATTTAAGAAATTATATGTAAACAAGGCTACTGACAGTTGGGCTTTTGGGGATAGGCCGTGGCCTATTCCTTCCTTTTGTTTTTTAAGCAATTCTTTGAGAGATCTGTGTGCTCTCTCTATGATACCTTGCCCTTGGGGATTGTAAGGGATACCATGCTTTAACTGCACTTCCATAGTTTCACAAAATTTTTGAAAGGTTTTACTGGTATAAGCAGGTCCGTTATCTGTTTTCAATATTTTTGGCTTGCCCCATGCCGCCCAGGCGGCAAGGCAGTGAGCAATAACTTGATGGACCTTTTCTCCTGTTTCAGCGGAGGCAAACATAACTTGAGAGCATGTGTCTATTGACACATGTAGATATTTGGCCTTACCATACTCTGAATGGTGAGTGACATCCATTTGCCAGATGTCTCCCGGAATGAGGCCTCTAGGGTTGACTCCGATTGAAGGAAGCACTCTTGACTCTGTGCAATTTTGGCAGGCTCTGACTATATCTCTAGCAGCTGCGCGCGGTATGTTGAATCGCTTGGCTAGAGTGCCTGCATTGATGTGAAACTTAGCGTGAAACTCTTGAGCTTGCTGATGGGGTGTCAGCGCTGGGAAAATGTGTGGCTGTCGCGTGGCCATATCTACTATGTTATTTCCCTGTGCCATAGGGCCTGGCAAGCCTGTATGAGCTCTAATGTGGGTTATGTAAAAGGGACACTGTCGGGCATGTATAGTTTCCTGAAGCTCGATAAAGAACGGTCTTACTGGGGAGGAATATTTTATCATGCCTACCGTTTCTAAGACCGCCACAGAATTCACGACATAATTGGAGTCGGATATAATATTCAGGGGGTCGTCAAACTCTTTTAGGATTGCGATGACGACTTGTAATTCAACCCATTGAGGCCTCTGTGGCTGAAAGAGTACTGTTTTTGGGGTACGCCCTTCTACCCAGTATGCTCCTGCACCAGTGCTAGAACCATCCGTATACACGGTGATTGCGCCTACCAGGGGCTTGGGCGAGGTTACTTTGGGAAAAATTACCGGGTGCCGGGTGATAAATTGTAAGAGGGGATCTTTTGGGAACTGGTTGTTAATATTTCCTTGGAAGGTACATCGAAGAATGGCCCATTGATCTATGCACCCAGTAAGCACCTCAAGTTGTTGGGCGGTGTAAGGTACCCTGAGATCTTTAGGTTGTTGGCCAAAATGCTGCACAGCCCTTTTGATTGCTTCCAATGCTAAATCTGCGAGTGCCGTAGGGTAATGCTCTAAACTTTTCTTTGGGGAGATTCCAGGATGGATCCAAAGTAATGGCCCTTGTTGCCATAACACTGCTGTGGGCTGTAGTATGGTTGGCAGCAGACAAGCTTCAAGAGGTTTTTGGGGGTCTATTCTTGTTAAAGCAGTGCTACTGAGCGCTTGTTCTACCTGACCGAGTGCTTGTCTCGCCTCCGGAGAGAGGCACCGGGATGAATTTATGTCTGGATTTCCTTTTAGTAAATCGAATAGAGGCATCAGGCTCGCGTTGGGTATTTTTAGATACGGACGAACCCAATTGATGTCTCCCACAAGTTTCTGTAGATCATTGAGGGTGCGTATGCCATCTAGTCTGAGGGTCATTTTTTGGGGGGAGACTTGACTAGGCATAATCTTTGCTCCCAGGAATGTGCTGACTTCTGCTATTTGAATCTTCTCCGGGGCTACTTCTAGGCATGCCTTTTTAAGCGTCAGGACTAGGTGTGAGAGAGCTGTTTTAAGAAGTTCCATGTCTTTATAGGCTAGTAGAATGTCGTCCATATAATGGATAATTTTTACTTGTGGGAACTGCTGTCGAGTGCTAGCCAGCGTTGTGGTAACGTACAGCTGGCACATAGTGGGGCTATTAATCATGCCTTGAGGTAAAACTGTCCACTCGAAACGTAGACAGGGCTCCTCTTGGTTAATAGAGGGCACGGTAAAGGCAAACCTTTTAGTGTCTTCGGGGTGAAGGGGAATGGAAAAGAAACAGTCTTTGAGATCTAGTATAAAAATGGGCCAGTGTTTTGGCAGGGCTGAAAGAAGGGGCAACCCCATTTGAACAGGCCCTAAGGACTCTATGCAGTTGTTGATGGCTCTCAAATCTTGTAACAATCTCCATTTGCCCGATTTCTTCTTTATAACAAACACAGGGGTGTTCCAAGGTGATGTGGAAGGGATAATGTGACCTTTTTCTAATTGCTCTGTGACGAGATGGTGTAGTGCTGAGAGTTTTTCCTTTGGTAGGGGCCACTGAGGCACCCAAACTGGAGTTTCGGTTTTCCACCGCAATCGTATAGGCGTGAGTGGGAAATTCCCCTCAGTGGCCCCTAGGAAAAACCCAGACCTCGTTTGTCGGGGTTGGACACAGTTTGTACAGGCACTGTGCGCCCTTGTAGTGAGGCTCCTAAACCCTTGCCAGGGACGTATCCCATCCCTTTCAACAGATGTTTTGAGGTTGGGGAGCAGTTACTAGTTAAGGTGACGTCCATTTGGGTAAGGACGTCTCTCCCCCATAAGGATACGGGCAGGGGTAATACATATGGTTGGAAACTGCCTTGGTGTCCTTCATCATCAGCCCAATGAAGGGCAGTTGCGCTCAACATGGGTGTCGAGACTTGACCTATGCCGTTAAGGGTTTCTTCTGCCCTGCACGTTGGCCAGGCAGAGGGCCATTCTTGCTGTCTTATGATTGACCTATCAGCCCCGGTATCTAGCAGGCCCAAAAGGGGCCTGCCTTGCACTTTAATAGTCAGCATGGGTCGGTGCTCTAAAGACATATGAAGGCCTTCAAAAATCCCCTCGGTAGATTTTTGTTCCTTTTCCGTTTTCCTCCTGTTTTTGCTCGGAAGGAGCGCGTGTAAGCTGGGAAGGAGTAAAAGTTGTGCTATTTTATCACCCTCTTCAATAACCAGGGTGCCTCGCATAGATTGAACCATGATCTGGACAGTGTTTGTGGAGTTAGGGTTGATAACACCTGGCACAACTGCCAATCCTTTCAGGGTTGTGGACGCTCTTCCTAACAGGAGCCCCACAGTGCCTGGTGGCAGAGGTCCTTTAAAGGAGGTTTCTACCAACCGAACTCCTTCAGATGGGGTCAGTATGAGTGTGGAGGTGGCACAGAGGTCCAGTCCTGCTGACTCATGGGAGGCACGGACTTGGACTGGTGTTGCATCATTGTATTGCCAGCAAGGGGGTCCACCGGAAAGGCGGACCCCCTCTGCCCGTTTTTTGGCGCCTGCTCCGGGCGGCCAGAGAGGCGCTTGCCGTTTGCATCGAAGGCTGATCTACAGTCCTCCGCGCGATGGGGTCCCTTACGGCAACGGCCACAGAGCTTGGCCACCTGTTGAGTGTGGGTTAGCTGGCTCATATTAGGACAATTTCTTTTAATGTGTCCTGGTTTTCCACATTGGAAACATCCTTTCTGCCTCGCTCCTGCGTTCTTAGCTTGTTCTGCATTTACTCGCAGTGAGCTAGCCAACATGGCAGCTAGAGTTGTACTAGTTAGTGGGCTGCCAGCGTCCCTGCATAAACGAACCCAATCGGTTAGGCTTTTACCCTTGTTCTGCACTAGGATTACCTTGCAGTCTTTGTTGCATTGTTCAAATATCATTTGTTTGACTACAGTTTCTGCTATCCCTGGGTCGGTGAAAATCCTTTCTGCTGTGTTTTGCATCCTAGCTACGAACTCGACAAATGGTTCAGTGGGGCCCTGGTGTATGTTACTGAGAGATGCTTGAGCTTCTCCCTGGCTCGTTAATTTCTTCCAGGCGCCTATGAAGCAGCGGAAGATCTGCCCATAGACTTCTATAGGGAACCCTGTTTGATTTTGGGAGTGGGGCCCTTTCCCTAGGAGCATGTCCGCATTCCAGGCGCCACGTCTAACCGCGGCGTTTTTCGCGGCCTGCTCTTCAGCTAGCTCTTCAAACCAGGCCTTCCAGTCTATATACCGACCCGGTGGCAAACAAGCACGGGCTAGCTGGTATATATCTGCGGGCGTGTGGTTTAGGGTGGCAAGATTTTCAACTAAATTTAACGTAAAAGGAGCATTGGGGCCATATTGATGGACGGCTTGCCTCAATTCCCTCAGAACTTTATAATCATAGGATTCATGCTGATTACCACCTTGGGGATTGATAATAACCGGATACATTTCTGAGTCTGGTTCTGATTTAAGCGGCTGGTATCCGCCTAGAACTTCGAAAGGTCTAAAGGTAAATGAAGGGGTCCATTTCCAGAAATGCCTTTTACCACTGCTTAATGAGATGGAGTCCTGAGGGCCTGCGTACGCAGGTGGGGGATACAGCTGTGGCTGCCCCTCCCCTACCCAGCTTCCAGGGAACTCTGGGCTGTGCAAGGGCGGGCCAGTGCAGCCTGATTCGGCCACCAGGGGGAGCCCTCGGTGAGGTTTTTTGGCGGGATCGCCGTGACCACTCGCCGAAAACCGCCGCGTACTCATTGGCGGGGCAGAGGGCTGCGTGGGTGAGGCAGGGGGCCTCTCCCAATCGATCAGCGGAGGTTCGTCCACACCCTCATTCTGATCATCATCCGACTCAGAGTCAGAGGTGTCCGAACTATCGCTGGACTCTGGCCGTTCACGGATTGGCGGCTCCCCTTTACAGGAGCCATCCGCAGACAAAACTGATTGAGTTTCCCGAAGCGCGCCCCGTGCCTGCTGCAGGACGAGGGACGGGCCGAGGCCCGTGGCAGCCTCTGCCTCAAGACAAGCGCGAACAGTTTCCCAAACGGGAACTAGGATTGGGTCCAGACATAGGCCCGTCCGGCGCGCTCGGTCTATGTCGTGGCCAAGCTTTATCCAGGAGGGCAAACTAAGGCTCCCAGTCTGGGCGAACCAGGGGGCAAAAACTGTAACATCATCAAGGAACCTTAGGAGAGAACTTTTCTTAACTGAGAGGCCCCGCTGTTTCAAGAGGGTCATTAGCGGAGCTAACAGGGGTGAGCTTTCGGACTGCCCCATGATTGCAGTCGGCGCTGTCTCTTAACCACTCGGGGAGCTCTCCCGAGTCACCGGGGCTGCCTGAAAACCCGCGGCCCTTAGTTTCCACGTAAAGAAAAAGTACTTACCTCTCCGCGATGATCAGGCGCGGAAAGACAACCACAGACTCCGGAGGCACGTCCTCATCAGCTCGCGGATGCAAAGGGAGGTTCCCCGTACGGGCCACCACTTGTCCGTGTCTCCTCGCTCAACGTCGGGCCCCCGGCCGGCGGAGGGTACGACAAGAAAAGGGGGAGAGAGAAAGAGACGCAGACAAACCGGTCATGGCGGTAGAAAACGAGTCCAGAATACGCAGCAGTTGTAAGCACAAATCTTTACTGGGTCCAAGCTTGCATTATCTATAACTTTCCCCGACCGGGTGAATACATCCCGCGGGGGAGCGACCTCTGTGCGGCCGTCAGGCACGGCTCCTTGTGGGTCGTCGCCCCCGCCTCGTCCGGGCAATACCTTATATACATAATTCAAGCCCAATAGATTGTTGCCGCGTCTAAGAGGGTGATTGGTAGATCGGGTTGGTGGGCGTGTGTGTCATACGCGGAAGCAGGATGTGGGCGCCATCTTGGCTCACTCGATGGGCGGGGGGAGCTCTAGAGCAGGCTGCAGCGCGTCCACTAGGCCTGACCCGGGTGGCGGCTCTCCACAAGATTTTACATCTAGGTCTATGAACCATTTTAGTTAATTTTTTGTGTATGATGTGAGTTAATTTTATGTATGTTCATCTTTTCTGCACTAATATCCACTAGACCCAGCATCTTTTGTTGCAAAGACAAGATAAGGTTGTGAGGTGCAACCACCTTCCTGAGTAATTTTGTCTGAAGTTGTTCTGTTTGGTCATTGTGTCTCAGGGGTTATGATACATGGAGCTGGACAGCACACTCCAGGAAAGGTATGGCCTGGGCTCAGTGCGCAATGGAAGTCTGTCACTTCCTTTTTTCTGTATGGAAAATTTCTCCTAAAGCAGCCTTATATCAGATTACTTAACATATTATTGACTTATATTGAGTTTGGAAACAACTAAAATCCTTACGTCTTCCTTATTTGTGTTGCAGTTTAGTCACATCACTTCTATTCCAGCTGAAGTTTGCAATCCAAGAGCATTTCTTTATATTTATGAACATTTAACTTCATATTGCTTGATTTGACTCATAACTTCTAATCCATTGATTCTAATTTTGTCAAACAGCACAGTTCGGTGCCATCCACAATCCAGGCCCATGGCATACCAGACACTAGAAGCAGGTACAAGTGGCCCACAGTGTTCCAAAGAATTACTCATTCAACCTTTACTAACCATCTTTCAGAGGCTTAGGATGTGCAAAAGAACAAATACAGCTCAGGAGCTCCCTGTCTCAAAAGGAAGGGAAGAATTAAGCCAGACATTGCAGTAGAATGTGGTCTGTAGCAATAGAGGAAAGCAGAGAGGAGAAACACCCAATCATCATAGGATGGAGAGAGGTCATGGAAGATTGCCCGTGGTTGCTGCTGCCCTAATCCTCTTCTCTCCCTTTCCTTAACACTCACTTTGGAAAACCACACCTCTTTCCTTCTTATTCAAATCGATGGGAAGGGATTACCCTTATTCTCAGCTCCAGGGAACTTTAATCAATCAACAAATTCCATCCCCCAGGCTGCCAGCCTCAGCAGGGAGCAGCCACAGGCAGGCAGGAAGAAAACAAAGGATTCCCAAAATGATGCATTAGCATGCATGTGCTCTCTCTTCTATTTGCATTCTCTTCTTCCCATTTAAGTCAGCTTGATACTCATTGCTTCAGGGGAGGTATATGGCCAGGAGACTTTTAGTAATGTTTGGGGATATTTCTGATTTTCTCCACTGGGAGAGTGCTCTGGGCATCTGGTGGGTAGAGACCCAGATGCTGTTAAACATCTGCAATGCACGGACAGTCCCCAACAAAGAATTATCCTCATTTTCTTATAGATAATCTGTTTCCTATCCCCTCTTCCTGGAAGCTTTTAAGCATTTTTTTCTTTATCCTTGATGTTCTAAAATTTCGCTATCTGAGTGAGGTGTTTTCCAGATTGAGGATTCAGGACTTAGAGATTTTCTTCCATTATTATTTTGAGTATTTCTCCTCTTTTATTTCTGTTCTCTCTTTTAAACTTCGATGAAGTAAGGTTAGAACCTTGTCTTGGAAATTTTCCTTCATGTTTTTAATAATTTTTTTTTAATTTTTGAGATCTCAAAGAATTCCTTTTCTTGATCTTACAACTTTCTACTTTACTGTTCAACTGGGTACATTCTGCTACTCAGTCCGTCTACAATGTATTTTTTTTTTTTTTTGCTTTTCTTTTAACTTTTTTTTTTTTGTATAGTATAACATATATACAAAGCAAAGAAATAAAAAACCAATAGCTTTCAAAGCACTATTCAACAAGTGGTTACAGGACAGATCCCAGAGTTTGTCGTGGGCTACCATGTGATCCTCTCCTATTTTTCCTTCTAGCTGCTCAAGAATATAGGAGGCTAGAGGGCTTAAATATTTCTTTATCATCGCAATCAACTTTTTCCTTCTTTTCTTTGTGAAAAAATAGCTTATATTAAAAAAAGCTATAAATTTCAAAGTACAACACCACAATTAGTTGTAGAACACATTTCATTGTTTGACGTGGGTTACAATTTCACAATTTTAGGTTTTCCCTTCTAGCTGCTCTAAAATACCGGACACTAAAAGAGATATCAATTTAATGATTCAACATTCATATTCATTTGTTAAATCCTATCTTCTGTATATAACTCCTCCATCACCTTTGAGCTTTCCATACCTCTCTTTAGGGGTGTTTGGGCTATGGCCATTCTAAATTTTTGATAATGGAAGGGTCTGTCACTAATATGGGGTAGGGAAATGGAACTATCTGATGTTCTGGAGAGGTTGGGTTAGGTTTCTCAAATTGTCTGGACCAGGGACCCATCTGGTGGTTGTAGATTTCTGGAAAGTTACTCTAGTGCATGGAGCCCTTGTGGACTCTTATAAATTGCCCTAGGTATTCTTTAGGATTGGCTGGAATGGTCCTGGTTGGGGGTTGGCAGGTTATGATAGGTAGCAAGGTCGAACTGAAGCTTGTATAAGAGCAACCCCCAGAGTAGCCTCTTGACTCTATTTGAACTCTCTCTGCCACTGCTACTTTATTAATTACACTTCTTTCCCCACTTTTGGTCATGTTGGAATTGTTGATCTCACAGTGCCAGGTCTGGATTTATCCCTGTGAGCCATCTCCCATGTCACCAGGGAGACTTTCACCCCTGGATGTCATGTCCCTGGTAGGAAAAAGGGCAATGATTTCACTTGCAGAGTTGGGCTTAGAGAGACTGAGGCCACATCTGAGCATCAAAAGAGGTCCTCTAGAAGTAACTGTTAGGCATTCCTATAAGTAGTTTAAGCTTCTCCACTACCTACATAAGCTTCACAAGAGTGAGCCTCATGATTGAGGGCATGGCCTATTGATTTGGGTGTCCCTAAAGTTTGACATAGTATCAGGGGATTCCCTGATGGTAAGGTTTAATCATTCCATATTCTTTCTCCCCTCCCTCAGGGGACTTTGCCAATACTTTTTGATTATCTGCTTAATATACTTTAGGATGTATCCAGGCATTACAATAATCTATACAAGATTAAAAGACCTCTTTCTTATTCTGTGCTTCCTGTGTTTCAGTTATTCAAATGAATATGCAGATAGGCTGAATTAGATTATGCACTACAGAAAATTTCAGCTCCAGCCCAAATAAACTTTTCTTCAATTGACCTCAAAGAGTATGTGTGGTTCTAAAATATAGACACTGTCTTCCTTATCCCTATGTTCTGAATTACTTTAACACCACCTTTGCAGCTTTATTCTTATCTCTATTATCAGGTTATATATATAAAACAGCCTCTCAAAATCCAGAGATAATAATCACCACTCTGTGATTAATGTGTCTGCTCTAAAAGCTTACAATATAGGCCTCTGTTTTCTTATGAGCATTTTCTAAAAGGTGACCATACCATTCTTGTTCTTTTGTTTCTGGCTTATTTTGTCTCACCAAATGTCCCACACGTTCATTCACATCGTTGCATGCCTCACGACTTTGCTTCTTTTTGTAACAGCGTAAACTTCATTCATAAGTATACATCCGCTAGGTTTTAAACATGCAGAGAGTAAAATTAATAATTTCTCAGATGTGTGCCTGATCCTTTTTATGGATGTAATATCCTTTCACCCCTCTGAGGATATGAATTATCCCAGAGTCTATTCTGTTAGTTCCATTAACTTCATTTCTATGAGTGTAGGCTTCCATTTTGTCGATTCTTTTTTTTTAATCCCTTTAAAGATGTCAGCCTTCTTTAGATGTGAGGAAGGCTGTGTGGGCATAGCCTTATCTGTTCACTTCAGTCTGCCTATGGTTAAGAGGTAGAGTCTATAAAACTCAGTGGCTGCCAAATATGTAGGATGAATAAAAGGGAAGGGTCTAAAAAATCTCTGGAATCATGAATGGCTGATTGGGTTGAAATGGAAGCCATTGATTGAGGTGTGGGACACAGGAGACAGAGCAAGTTTGAGGCAGAAGATGTTTATGGTGGATTGAACAGTGTCCCTACTAAATTCAAAATGTGACCTTATTTGGAAATTGGGTCTCTACAGGTGTAATTAGTTAAGTATGCCATGATGAAGTCATCCCGGATTTAGGGTGGGGCCTAAATCCAGTGACTGGTGTCCTTATGAGAAAGGGACACAGATATACGGAGACACAGGGAAGAAGGTCATGAGATTGAAGTTATGCCTTCATAAGCCAAGGGACCCCCGGAGTCACCAGAATCTGGATTAGGCAAGGAAGGTTCCTCCTCTAGAGTCTTAGGAGGGAGCATATCCCTGCTGACACCTTGATTTCAGCCTTCCAGTATGTAGAACTACGAGAGAATAAACTTCTGTTGTTTTAAGCCATCAGGTTTCTGATATTTTGTTACAGCAGCCTTAGGAAACTAATACAATGGTGAATTAAGCTTTGCACTTCTTGTTTCTGGATGTATTAGTTACACTGCAGCAGGATGAATTACCTCAAAAAGTACTGGCTTAAAGTAACAAATATGTGTCATCTCACATTTCCTGTGGGCCAGGAATTTGGAAGATGCTTAGCTCAGTGATTCAGTCTCAGGGTCTCTCATGAAGCTGCAGTCAGAATGTCAGCCAGGGAGGTTCTGAAGGCTAGACTGGAGCTGGAGAAGCCCTTCCAAGATGGCTGGTCTCATGGTGGTTGGTTCAGTCCTTGGGCTTCTCCATAGAGAAGCTGGATTCCTCCAGAGTGAGTGATGAGAGAGATGGAGGGGAAAAGGAAAAGAGAGTTAGGGGGAGAAGAGAGAGACCAATACAGAAGCTTCAATATATTTTTAATGACCTAGTCTCCAAAGTTGTATACTGCTACTTCTGTTTTATTCTGTTCATTGGAAGGGAGCCATTAAGTTCCGTCATCCTCCAGGGAGGGAAATTAGACTCCATCTCTTAAAGGAAGAAGTTTCAAAGAACTTGTGAACATGTTTGTGTAATCCGCCTGAGGTAGTTATGGGAGTTCTTTGTGGAGATGCCCTGCAGGCTTTGTGCTCTGTGGGTCTGAAGATCTGCAAATCAGTCTGGACTTCAGATATCGATTTGTGATAGAATCGAGGAAGTGAGAGGTTTAGGGTAAGAGGCTGAAATCAGGGAGTTTAAGGCTTTAGAGTTAAAACAGTTGCAGGTAATGCCAAGTTCTAGGTGTGGCTATGATATTGGTCCTAAAGTATGAAATAGATTAATTTTTTAGGTCAAAACTATCAAATATCAGGAGTTTCACATGGTTTAACCTAAAAGAACAGGGTTGAAAGTCACTGAAATTGACCTTCTGAACTTGCTTTCAGGCCAGAGAACCTCAATTACTTATTCTCTGTCCTTTAAACAAAAGGACTAGCTAGTTTCTACTTTTCAATTTTCTGTGTTCATCTCATCTGACTACTCACTTGCCCTTAGAAAGCTGGCTCTTGTGTTGGAAAAGATGTATCTGGGTTCTGCCTTGATGATTGGAAAACTTACTTTGAGTTTTCCCCATTTCATGTGGGCCAAGAAATCATGAACTTCTTTCTATATCCCAGTCAGTCAATGTGGCTGAAACTTAGGAGTTATCACTCCTAAATTGGGTCAGAAATTTTAAAGCCATTTCCTTAATAAACACATTACAAATAATTACCTTTAAATGGTAGCAAAATATACTATCCCTGATGTCTGAGTAGATAAACATACTTTGAGAATTTCTGCTAAGCTGACCATTGCATTTGCTGGATATTGCACTAACTAGGGGAAAAGCATTCTCCTAGACCAGATACTACTTAAAAATCAGCCCAAAGAATTATCACAATATCCTTTATATTTTATAATTTTATGGAGTGATGCAAGCAGCTGCTGTCTATCAAAAGCCTTATAGAGGTATAGAAAATAAGTACCCCATGGCTAGCATCAGGATGAATAAATTCTATCTTGATGTCACTATCTCATGACTTCTACTGGCTCCAAGAGGTATAATTAGGCTTGAATTTATCATGAACACAAACATTTTCTTTGCTCACTGTGCTGGGCTCTGTGCCTGACTGCTTCCAGCCACTCCTCTAAGGAAAATAGGGAAAAGGTGAGAAGAAAGAGAGTCACAACTTCATTGGCTGGAAGAGATTTGGGGGGCTTGATCTCAGGGTGCCCCAGGTTGCTGCCACGGGGCTGGGAGGCCTTTTAGGGAGAGTGTCACCTGACCAGTAGTCTTGAAAACCACCACTCCGCAATCACTGTGAAAACGTGTAGCAGGGAAGCCTGTGGAGGAAGCAGCTCCTTCAAATCCCCATTCCCAGAGAATTGTCTGTATGTGACCTCTCTGGTGGCTTTGTGGGAGACCACACACACTAGGCTGTCTTTATTTTACCTGACTCAGAGCTCACTCAGTGTGAATAGCCTTTTCCCTAGGAGCATCTGTCATAAACAGCCAGAAACAATTGTTGTAGAGTTGCCTGAGCAGTAGATAACACACAATAGGTTAACCCAAAAGCTTAAAAAAAAAAAAAGCTGGAACATGAGATGTCTGTAGGGGGCTTTTAAAAACTCTGACATATTCCTGGGAATGTAGAAGATCACGGTGTGCCCAGGGCTGTGCACATCATCAGGAAAGACCTGTGATGGCCCTAAGTTCTCACTGGCTAGCACTGAAGCTCTGCACAAGTGGGAAGTGAAGGCTAAGGCAAAGACGCAAACAGCTTGACTGAACAGTGAGGGTGTACCCCAATATGCACACAGAGCTCCTCAGCAAAGACCAGAACAGTTACTGGTTCCAGGCGTCTAAGGGGGTTTCTATCCAATCATCTCTGCCCATAAACTAAGCATGCAGAGCCTTCCAAGGCCACACATAACAAAGAATACAGACTGTATATAAAGAATTAGTTCAGAAAAGTCACTGGAATTTTTAAAAAGTCACAAAGAACTTAAATCAGCTATTTTAAATGTTTGAAGAACTAGAGAAAACTACATTGAAAAAGCTAAAGAAAAGTATAAAAAAGGATGTCTCACTAAATAGATAATATCACTAAAGAAATAAAAAGTATAAAAAGGAATCAAAGAAAAATTCTGGAGTTGAAAACACAACAACGGAAAGGAAAGTTTTATTGCAGGGCCTTACTGCAGATTTGGGTAGGTTTAAAAAAAGTCAGCCTACTCAAATAGAGGTCAATTTAAAGTATCCAGTCTAAAAACAGAAAGAAAAAAGAATAGAGAAAAATGAGCAAAGCTTCATAGACCCATTGGACACCACCAAGCATACCAATATATGCATAATAGGAGTCCCAGAAGGAGAAGAAAACATGAAAGGGACAGAAAGAGTACTTGAAAGAAAAATAGTGGAAAACTTTCCAAATTTGATGAGAAAACATTGATCCACACATCTAAGAAGATCAATGAACAACTAGTAAGATAAACTCAAAGAGATCCATGGAGAAATACATCATAATCAAACTGTCAAAAGACAAAAACAAAGAATCTTGAAGCAGGAAGAGAAGAGAGAAGACACCTATCACCTACTACAAGATCCTCAATCAAATTAACAGCTGACTTCTCATCGCAATCCATATACATCCAAAGGCAATGGGATGGCATATTCAAAGCGCTGAAAGAAAAAATAAACATCAACCAGCAAAACTATCCTTTAAAAAATTAGGCTGACAATCCCAAATTAAAAAATAAAAGACCTGAGAAAATTCGTTGCTAGTAGATCTGGCTTACAAAAAATATTAAAGGGAGCCCTTTGATATGTAATGAATGGACATCAGCCAGAAACTCAAATTCACATGAAGAAATGAAGAGTATCAGAAAAGGTAACTACATAGTGTCATGGTCAGGTTCATGTGTCAACTTGGCCAGGTGATGCCTGGTCGTTTGGTTGGGCAAGAGCTGGCCTGTTTGTTGCTATGAGGACATTTCATGGACTTAAATCATGATTCTGTCAGCTTTATCTGAAAGATTTAGGAGATGAAAGGGTGAGAAAGAAGAAAGTACACCAGGAAATTTAAAGTGGGGGGGAGGGGGTTATTTCTGCACTCCTGGGCAGAACTCACCAAACCCAAGATTGAGGGAGGTGAGCACGCACGCGGGCTTTGGCATGGGCAGCTTTTAAGGATGGAGGTCAGGTGACGTCCGGAAGGGGCAGTGCATTAGTTCCAGAAGTCAGGTTGGGAGGGGTGACACAGCCTCTGCAGGTCCAGTTGCAGTGCCCTTCCCTGTTCTCCCGACCTAACATACCAGCCTTTTGTGATAATAGGGCGCCGAGATCTTTCTGGCTACTTCCTGCTGTAATGGGATGGTGTGGGGCTATAGGCCGGAACTGTCATGGCCAGGGGAGTAGGGAGGCTGGCTGTAGGAATCTGGTGAGGAAGGCAGGTGATGATAATGATTCAGGGGCATTTGGTTGACTGCTACCCGGGATAGTTCCTTCATGCGTTCCTGAAGGAAGCTGAGGAGGCAGGGAGAAAAGAGACAGATTAGGATAACTGGTCCTAGTGGCAGGAGGAGCCATGTCACCAGAGGAGAAGAAAACCAGCTTAAGGCAGAGTTGGTTCCTTGTTTTCTGTGGTAGAGATCATCTCTTAGTTTGTTTAGGGTTTGAATATTTTGTTCCACCAGACCTGACTTGTTGACGTAATAGCAGCATTCCTCTTGTAGGAATATACACATTCCTCCTTTTTCGGCTGTCAGCAGGTCTAAGGCCCGTCCATTTTGAAGAGTTACCTGGGCTAGTGAGGTGAGTTGGCATTGTAGAGAGGAGAGGGATTCTGATGTCGATCCCAGGGCTACCTGTAGTCGCGTTTCAAAGTTTTGAGAGGTTAAAATATTGTGTCCCAGCGCCCCTCCTGCTGTGGCGGAGGCTGCGACTGAAGCGGTTAGGCTGATGCCTACTAGGATAGGAAGAAAGGCAGCCCTTTTTGAGCGAGGAGAGGGCAGTAGCCAAGTTAGTTCAGACTCCCCATGGAGGGTCAATTGAGGAACAATAGTTACCAGGAAGCATGGTCCTGGGGCAGTGGAGTTAAGGCACTTGGTAAGAGTTCCATTACAGCAGAAATATTGTCCTTTGGGGGCGTGGGTGGGGTTGTGGATAGTGACGTTAGTCCGGCACTTGCTGTGCAGTTTTGTTTTCGGGTTTTTTATCCAGTGTTGTGAGGCTCCTAATTTGGCAAGAAGATCTCACCCCATTAGCGGTCTGGGGCAAGAAGGCATTACTAAGAAAGAATGTATAATGGGGCACCCTTCTATTAAACATGTAAGCGGTCCAGTAGTTAAGGGGCACGAAGGACGGCCATCTGTGCCTATAACCCTGACCTGGGAAGGAAGGAGTTGACCTGAGTTAGAGGGGAGGACAGAAAAGGTAGCCCCTGTGTCCACTAAAAAGGAGGTGGACTTACCTGTTACCTTGATTGTTACCCTGGGCTCGACGAGGGTGATTGGGGTCACTAGGCCGGGCATCGTCAGTTGTCAGTGGCCAGGCCCAGGACTGCTAGCTCTGGGTTAGGGGTTGGAAGGACGGCCCCTCCACAGCCAGGCACTGAGGGGCAGTCACTTTTCCAATGTCCCTTTGTACCACAGAGAAGGCATGGTCCCTTGGGCAGTCGAGGATTGGGGCACTGGCAGGACCAGTGTCCATTGAGGCCACATTTGAAGCACTTTCCTGGTGGTGGATTAGTCGTAGCCAGCTTCTTCTCCATTGAAGTGAGCTGCAGAGCCGCAATCAGGGATTGGGTTTGTAAATTTGCCTTTTGGCAGTCCCGGGATTCCTTTTCTGCCCTCTCTAGTTCATCATGAGTATTAAAAATTTTAAAGGCTGTGTTTACCAGGTCACGGATAGGCGTCTGAGGACCATCCTCAATTTTTCTAAGTTTACGCCTTATATCTGGAGCCAATTGGGATATAAAGTGTGTGGCTAAAACAGTTTTACCAGCCTCCGAGTCAGGATCTAGGCGGGTATATTGGGAGAGGGCTTCTGTGAGCCGGTGTAGAAAAGCGGCCGGGTTTTCATCAGGACCCTGGGCAATTTCCCTTAGCTTATGGAAGTTTACTACTTTATGTGAAGCTTTCCACATGCCTACTATGAGGCATGTAAGCATTTTGTCCCGTTTAGTCCTCCCGTTCCTCCTTGCTGAAGTATCAACCTGATATTCCCACCCTGGCTCTTGGTCTGGCACAGCCTCGGCCCCTACCAGCATGGTGTGGTCGGTTATATGCACCTGGTTAGCATGAGCCCTGGCTGCATTGAAAATGTGGTCCATTTCATCTGCAGTTAGGGAAGAAGAGCAGATCACATGAATGTCATGCCAGGTGAGGTCCTAAGCGTTAGCTAGATACTGGAATTCTTTAGTATAGGTAGTTGGATAGTTGGAGAAGGAGGAAGAGAAAGGCAAGATGGCAGCGGGAGTGCTGCTGGCACGGACGGGGAGAGAGGAGGGCAAGACGGCGGCTGGGACGTCATCGGAACAGGAGGAAGAGAAGGATAAGATGGTGACTGAGATGCCACCAAACCAGAAGAGGGGAGGGAAAGGCAAGATGGCGGCTGGGACGTCACCAGAACAGAAGGAGGAAGAGAAGGAGAAGATGGTGACTGAGATGTCGCCGAAGCAGAAATGGGGAGGGAAAGGCAAGATGGTGATTGTGGTGCCACTGGAGGGAGGAGAGGGATACAAAGGGATGGGTGGGAGCTCAGAAGGAAAAAAGCCTGGACATAAGGAATTTTGGCCCATTTGTCGTTCCTCTGGCAAAAGTTGCGGAGGTTCGTAAGGATATTAAAATTGAAAGTCCCATCCTCAGGCCAATGAGAAAGGACCTATTGCCCATACTGATGGGTCTCAAAGGAGAAAGGACTGGCCCAGGGGGTGTCGGAGTCCCAATGCCCTGAGAGAGTCCTCGGACCTCTTATGAGCAGGGGCTCGTGTCCCCAGGGGACGTCTCACTCTGGTTTGAGGCCCTTTCAGGTCCTGGACCTGAATTTGGGAGGGAAACGAGAAGCAGGGCATCCCCACAAATTTTCAAGTCCCGGGAAGGGAGTGAGGCTTGCAGGCATCCCCATTCACCTCAGCCCTCAAAAGAGAACCTGACGTGAATTCACAATTTTCAGAGAGTATTTAACGGACAGGCTCTTGGAACGGTGAGACCCGACAGCAGGGCTAGGAGGGAAGGGATTTACCTAATCTGTGGTGGATGCAGCAATGGACCGAGGAATCCCTTGTCACTGGCTATGTGGAGGAAGGAGGAGAGAGGAAGCCGGGGCGCCTCTGGCCAGGCAGGCAACACCCGCGCTCCTCTCCTGGGTTTCGGCACCAGATGAAAGGTTTAGGAGGAGAAAGGGTGAGAAAGAAGAAAGGTAGACCAGGTAATTTAAAGTGGGGGGGGGGTTATTTCTGCGCTCCTGGGCAGAACTCACCAAACCCAAGATGGAGGGAGGTGAGTGCGCACGCAGGCTTTGGCAGGGCAACTTTTAAGGATGGAGGTTAGGTGACGTCAGAAGGGGTCGTTCATTAGTTCCAGAAGTCAGGTTGGGAGGGGCGACACAGCCTCCACAGCTCCAGTTGCAGTGCCCTTCCCCGTTCCCCCAACCTAACATTATCCACAGCCGATTGTGTTTGTAATCAACTAAGGGGAGTGTCTTCTGCAATGAGTGACACAATCTGATCGGTGGAAGGCTTTTAAGGAGGACTCAGAAGAGACAGTCACTCTTCCTGCTTCAGCCGGTGAGCCTCTCCTGCGGAGTCTGTCCAGACCCATCTTGGAGTCGCCAGCTTCACAGCCTGCCCTACAGATTTGGACCCTTCTATTCCCGTGGTTTCCAGCCAGCCTCTCCTGAAATTTGTTGTGGACCTCATTGGAGTTACCAGCTTGTGGCCTCCCTACAGACCTTGGACTTTATACTCCCGTAGTTATGTGAGACACTTCTATAAATTTCTTATCTACGGATATCTCCTTCTGATTCTGTTTCTCTAGAGAACCCTAGCTAATATAATAGGTAACTCTAAAAGGAGAATAAATGTACCTTTTGCCTATAACTATCTTTTTCTTCCATTCAGTTTAAAAGACAACTGCATAAGGCAATAATCATAAATCCGTAGGTGGGCATACAATGTATAAAGATGTATGAAAATAATGGCACAAAGAAAGGAGAAAAATGGAGTCATAAGGAGACAAACTCTTTGTAAAATATTGAAATTAAATTGGCATTAATCTGAACATGGTTGTTATAAATTAAAATGTTAATTGTAATCCCCAAGGCAACCACTTAGAAAATAACTCAGAAACATATAATAAATGAAAAGACTGGGGATTTGGAGGAGACTTCAGATGATGCATATGGTTTTCTTCATCAAAGAGATGTATTTTGGGGTAGTGCAATGATGGCTCAGTGGCAGAATTCTCACCTGCCATGCCAGAGACCTGGGTTCAATTCCTGGTGCCTGCCCATGCAAAAAAAAAACAAAAACAAAAAATGAAATGTATTTTTTAATATAATCAAGCAATCAGGCAACATTGATAAGATGTGTCCAGGATGTCCTTTGGGTTTCCAGACCAGAGATAAGGAAGCTGCAAAACTAGGATCTGGACTATTTCTCATTAATAATCCTAAGACTGAAAAGAAGGATCCTAGGGAATCATGGGATACTTGTATCCCATTCCTCTTACTTTGTCTATAATCAATTGTAATAACAATGACTTGTCACCATTTGGAAAAAATTCAAGTCCATAGTCCTCAGAAACTAAATCAATCCCAAGATTGGAAGATGTTGAATGATCCTTGAGGAAAAACACATATACTTTATAATTGCCACTTTATCAGAGGAAGACATCTTTAAACAAGCTTTAATAAGAAGGTTAAATGCATTGCGGGTAGGAGCTTGAAAATGACACATTTTTGCTTTAGTGGAAAGAGGCTGAATTTATATGCAAACCGATAGGGAGCTGCGTGAAGCAGCAGAATTGCACACGAAGAGTAGTAGATGTTCTAAGAATGCTGTACGGTCCTGCCTTCCCCAGCTCCTCTAAGAAGGAGCAGTGGACATCCATTCCCACCACTGTGGCTTCTCTCTTCCTGGTTCCTGGCCCTGTAGAGAATAAGAGTAGAGGTCAGCACCAAAGAATTCTTGATTTCATTTGCCGGTGGTGTAAGGACTCTTTTATTAGAAGCATAACCACAGGCTCTTTGTCATGCCTATTGTGGATAGAATTGTACCCCCCGTAAAGATAAGTTCAGAGCCTAACTGCAGGTGCCTGTGAATGAGACCTTATTTGGAAATGGATCTTTGCAGATAAAGTCACGATAAGATGAGGTCGTACTGGACTAGGGTGGACCCCAAACCCAACATGACTGGTGTCCTTACAAAAGGGAAACGTGGACACAGAGACAGCGATGCAGGGAGAAGATGGCCAGGTAAAGATGAGGTGGATATTGGAGTGATGCTGCCACAGGACAAGGAAAAGGCGAGGAATGAATCCCCCCCTGGAGTCTAGGGAAGGCACGTGGCCCTGCCGATACCGCCTCAACTCCAAAACTGTGAGACAATAAATTTCTGTTCTCTTAAGCCGCCCAGGTTGGGGTAAACTGTACAGCAGCCTTAGAAAACTAATCTAACACCTAAAAATTCTCAATAATTATCTAATATCAAATATTGCTTATGTTTACTCTAATAATTGATGTTTTTCTACACATACAAGTATTGTATTTCCTTCTATATTCTCTTTTTTTTCCTGGTCCAGAAGAAGCCCTTTGCTGCTAAGTAACTCCCCATGCCCCAACTCCCCAGCTAGGGGTCACGTCCTCATTTATATATGCCCTCCCATTCTACTGTAGCCCAGGGACAGTCCCTTAGTCTCTTCCATGAGTTTGTTTATTACATTTAAGGAAATTCTGAGCTGCTTTCATAACTCTGAAGCTGGAAGGAAAGTAATTACAACAAATTTGAAATTCCAGCCCTGACTTCAAGATCCCTCCAGGGTATTCATTATTTTTGTGTTGTGGACTTTAAACATCCTTTGCTTAAAAGGCACCCTTGGGTTTTGTTTTTACTAACAGCCCAAAAAGCAATCCTAAACACTGAAGTATAAAACCAACACTATTTAGATTTGCTTGTTAGTAAAAACCTCCTGCCATCAGCCTGGGAAACAAGTTGAAAAGTAAACCTACCCAGTGGCCTCATTCACTCAATAGAAACATTTTATTGGGCATTAGCAACATGGGCACCCGGTACTGTGTAAAGACTGTGGAGGAAGCAAATGTAAGGGATGTGATTCCAGGGACGTTGCACTCTAGACAAGAGGCAAGACACTTTTGACTTCAGATGACTAACACTCATGGGCAATCAGGGGCTAAAGGAGGAGGTCGGTGCAGAGTGTGAGCGCTCCCTCTAGCTGGGGCGGGCTTGGAGGAGGTCATTGGGAATTGTGCCTGGAGACTGGGACCAGCTCTGGCAGATAGAGAGGACCCAGGTGGAACAAATGCCAGGTGGGCTTGAGAGAATGAGCAGGTCCATCTGGCAGAAGCAAAGGTGGCATGGAGTGGAGGAGTGGGCAGGGGCCGGCAAGGCTGGGAGAAGCAGTGGGTTTCAGGATCCTAGCACTGGGCAGAGTTTTGGCGGAGGGCGGAGCTCTGTCCGGCAGCATGGCGGAACTGGAGGGTCCACCTTCCGAGTTCCAGCACTAAGTCTGAAGCCAGAGGACATGCAGAGCCTAATATGAGGGTACACAAGGGCTAGGTCTGAGGCCCGGTCCAGGTGGGAAGAGAGACCTACAAGAGGCAAAGAGAGTACAGGTAGGAACTGCCCCCTTACTCTCCACCTAGCCAGGAAGGCATGTGATAAGAGGCCATTAGCCAAAGGGTGGAGATTGCTGAGTAACTTCCTGCTGTACTTGAGCTCTACTTGGTTCCAAGGCCCTCTGGTCCCCTTGCTGACCTCTGCTGGCCTGTTCCTATATCCAGGTCTCTGGCTTTTTGTTCTTCATCCAAGCTTTTTGGCTAATGGCGGGATGCCGGGCCTAACTGATTTAGTGTCCCCCACCTCCACCCCCTTAACTCCTCTTCTTGCCCCTAGACCTGGGACATCTCTCCCTTTCTCTCTGTTTTGTCCTCCTTTCTGAGCTTCCCTGCTGCCTGACCATCTGCAGCCCTACATTCACCTCAGATCCTCATTTCCTGATAAGCCCAAACTGGAAAGTTTAAAATTACAACTTCAAATCTTCTTAAAAGTATGTTTTAAAAAGGCAAGGGTATTAGGGCTTGACTAAGAAAATGCGATTGCTGAGGGTCATTGTGTGGCCAATCCATGACCCCTGACAGCCAATCAGATGGCTGTCCCACAAAGAAAAACTTCAAATGAACAGCGAGGAAAATATATTCCTTTTTAAATTAACTCGGTTTGTGAAATAAAAGCCCGTGAACCAGATAATGTCTTATGTATATTCCATTTTAGTAATTTATATTCGTTAGCTTGCTTTTGCTAAATTGAAGAACTTGAATAAATTTCGCATTGCTTTTTCAGAAACTAACTGGGTGTTGCATAACAAATGTTTTGTGGCTTTAATGAATTCACTCACTTTACACTTTTTATATGAGTGTCTGAGACATTTTCAAGTAAGAAGAGATGAAAATGAGAGTAGCCACCCACACTATGCAACAGCCTGTATCACAGGGCAGTCTGTGGCTCTGAGTCCCAGGACACTGGGCTTCCAGCCCTGCTCAGCCCTGGGTGAGGAGCCGCCTCAATAGAGAATTTTCTCAGGATAGAACAGCTTGTCAGAATGGGGACTCCTTACCCATACGGGGCTTATGTAGCTAATGAGAAATTTCTGGAAGTAGAGTTGGATTTGGAACCAAGGTAAATTAAGCCCTGCAAAACCAGGTCTTCCCATGTTACTATACAAGTAAGGGATATTTTCAGTTGTAAAAGTGATAGCAACGCTGTGATAGGTTGAGGCGTCAACTTGGCCAGGTGATGGCCAGCGACCATTCTGTCGCTATGGTCTTCGATCATTAGCATGTGAAACTCATCTATGGCTGATTCCATCTGCAGTCAGCTAAGGGGAGTGCCTTCCTTGCACAATGAGTGATGTTTAACTTAATTAGCTGGAGGCTTAAAGAGAGAGGTCAGAAGAGAGCTCAGCAGCTCAGCACACCTCATCTCAGTACCGCAGCTCAGCCCAGACATTTGGAGATGTAGAAAGAAAGTGCCCCTGGGAAGGTTGTCAGAAACCAGAAGCCAGATGAGAAGGCCAGCAGACATTGCCCTGTGCCTTCCCTGTAACAGAGAGCCTCAGATGAAAGTTAACTGCCTTTCCTCTGAAAAACTATAAATATTTAACTAAATAAATCCCCTTATTAAAAGCTGATCCATCTCTGATGTGTTGTATTCTGGCAGCTTTAGCAAACTAAGACACAACCCAACACAAAATCATTTAAACAAAACAA
This sequence comes from Tamandua tetradactyla, assembly GCF_023851605.1. Taxonomy (NCBI): domain Eukaryota; kingdom Metazoa; phylum Chordata; class Mammalia; order Pilosa; family Myrmecophagidae; genus Tamandua; species Tamandua tetradactyla. The sequence goes on along the minus strand of NC_135341.1, from coordinate 44,960,881 downwards.
GAAAATTAATTGCTCTGCATAACCAAAAATTCCAGGAGGATATGGCTTCAGACATGGCTGAATCTAGGTGTTCAAATAATATCTGCAGGAACCTTTCTCCACCTCATTTATTTTGTTTTCTTTCATGTTGGCTTCATTTATAAGTAGTTAAATATGGCCCCAAGGTTCTATGTTTGACTCCTATAATAAATCTCTTAATATTTCCATATATATATATATATATAATGTCTAATCTGTTCTGTTTCTCTGGAGAACCCTGGCTTACATATTTTCCAATCTGGATGCCTTTTTTTTTTTTTTTTTTTTTTTAAAGGAAAGACAGAGAGAAGGAAGGAAGGATAGAAGAAAGGGAAACATCCTTAAACATTTTCTTGTTTTATTGTATTCTGTTTCTCCGTTTTTGTTACATGGGCTGGGGCCGGGAATCGAACCGAGGCCCCCCGGCATAGCAGGCAAGCACCCTGCCCGCTGAGCCACCGCGGCCCGCCCTAATCTGGATGCCTTTTATTTCTTCTTCTTGCCTAATTGCCCTGGCTAGGGCCTTCAGTACAGTGCTAATAGAAGTGGTGACAGTGACAGCCTTGTCTTGTTCCTGCTCTGCAGGGAAAAACTTTCAGTCTTTCACCATTAAGTATGTTTGTTGTATATTGTGGATACCATTTAATAGAATACATTCTTATCTATTCTTGGTGTTCTAGTTTGCTAACTACCGGAATGCAATATACCAAAAACGGAATGGCTTTTTAAAAGGGGAATTAAATAAATTGCAAATTAATAGTTTTTAGTCTGTGGAAATGTCCCAATTAAAGCAAGTCTATAGAAATGTCCAATCTAAGGCATCCAGGGAGAGACCTTGATTCAAGAAGGCCAATGAAGTTCAGGGTTTCTCTCTCAAGTGGAAAGACACATGGGGAACGTGGTCAGGGTTTCTCTCTCAGCTGGAAGGACACATGGTAAACACGGTGTCATCTGCTAGCTTCCTCTCCAGCTTGTCGGGAGGTGTTTTCCTTCTTCATCTCCAAAAGTCACTGGCTGGTGGACTCTCTGCTTTGTGGCTTTCTCTCTTGTTGTTCTCTTGCTTTTTCCAAAGTGCTTCTTCTTTTAAAGGATTCCAGTAAAACCAGTCAAGACCCACCCAGAATGGGTGGAGACATGTCTCCATCTATCAAGTTTAATACCCACACGGATTGCGTCACATCTCCATGGAGACAAGCTAATTAAAATTTCCAATATACAGTACTGAACAGGGATTAGAAGAAATTGTTGCTCCCACAAGGCTGATTAGGATTAAAACATGGCTTTTCTATCGTACATAAACCTTTTTAAACCGACACATCTAGTTTGCCAAGTGTTCCTATTATTCAAGGATGCTGGATTTTGTAAAGTGCTTTTTCTGCATCTCTTGAAATGGTCATATGGTTTTATTCTTTATTCTATTGATATGGTATATTATATTGGTTGATTTTGATATCTTGAACCAACCTTTCATTCCTGGGATAAGTACCACTTAATCATACTTTATAACTCTTCTTATGTGTTGCTGGATTCAGTTTGATAGTATTTTATTGAGCTTTTGCATCTATATTCATAAGGAATATTGGTCTTTGGTTGTGTATGTATGCGTGCATACACATGATGTCTTTGTCTGACTTTGGTATCAAGGTAATAATAGCTTCATAGAATATGTGGGGAAGTGTTCCCTTCCTCGTATTTTCTGAAGACTTTATGAAGAGTTGGTATTAATTCTTCTTTAAACATTTGGAAGAATTCATCAGGAAAGCCATCTAGTGTGGGCTTTTCTTTGTGGGTCATCTTTTGATTACTAATTCAAACTCTTTACATGATATTGTTCTATTTAGATTTTCTGTTTCTTCTTGAATCTATTACTTCTTTGTGTTTTTTAAAGAATTTTTCATTTCGTCTAGGTTATATAATTTGTTCACATTCAATTGCTCATAGTATTTCCCTATAACCCTTTTTATTGCTAGAAAAAGTTCAGTAGTCATGTACCCTATTTCATTCCTGATTTTACTAATTTTAGTCTTCTTCTTTTTGGTCATTCTAGAAAAGTTTATCAATTTTGTTGATTTCTCAAAGAACCAGGTTTTTTGTTTTATTGATTTTCTCCATTGCTTTTCCATTCTCTATTTCATTTATTTCCACTCTATTCTTCATTACTTCCTTAGTTCTGCTTGCTTTGAGTTTGTTTTGCTCTTATTCTTCCTAATTTCTTTAAGTGGACCATTAGATTATTAGTTTGAGATTTGCCGTCTCTCTCTCTCTCTCTCTCTATCTCTTTTTGGCATGGGAAGGCTCTGGGAATCGAACCCGGGTCTCCAGCATGGCAGGTGAGAATTCTGCCAGTAAGCCACCATTGCACTGCCCTGCCTTCTCTTTTAGTATAGGCAGCTACAACTTATAAATTTCTCTCTAAGTAGTGCTTTAGCTGCATCCCAGTTTTAGAACAATATACCATCATTTTCATTCATTTCAAAATTTCTACTAGCTAATATTTTATAATTTCTATGTTTTGTAGTTTCCCTTGTGATTTTTTATTTGACCTTTGCTCTTTAGGAGTGTGTGGTTTAGTTTTCACAATTTGTGAATTTCCCCAATTTCCTTCTTTTATCAATTTCTAATTTCATTCCATTGTGGTTGGATAATGTATTTTGTATTATAGCAATCATTTTAAAAACATTGAGACTTTTTAATAGCCTAATATATGGTCTATCCTGGAGAATGTTCCTGTGCACTTGAGAAGAATGTATATTCTGCTGTTTGGTTGGAGTGTTCTATAGATATGTGTTAGATCTAATGGGTTTATAATGTAGTTCAAGTTTTGTATTTCCTTGTTGGGCTTCAATCTAATTATTCTATCCATTATTGAAAGTGGGTATTGAAATCTCCAACTACTACTGCTGACTTGTCTATTTCTTCCTTAAATTTTTAGTTTTTATTTCATGTATTTTGGGGTTCTGTTGTTAGGTACATATATGTTTATAATTGTTGTATTTTTCTGATGTATTGGCCCTTTTATTGTTATAAAATGTCCCATTTATCTTTTTTTTTTTTTTTACTGATTTTGTATGATGGTGCTGTCTGACTTTTTGTCTGAGGTCAGTATAGTCCAGCTATGTTGTGGTTGCTGTTTGCTGTTTGCATAATAAACCTTTTCCATCCTTTAAATTTTAATATGTTTGTATCTTTGAATCCAAACTGTGTCTCCTATAGAGAGCATAGAGTTGGATCTTGTTTTATTTTCCAGCCCGATAATCTCTGCCTTTTGATTGGATTACTTAATGTTATTATTGATACCATTGGTGTTATCTCTGCCATTTTAGCTTTCAATTTCTATGTCTCATGTTTGTATCCTTCTGTCCTTCCTTTATTGCTTTCTTTTGCATTAAGTGAATATTTTTTAGAGTAACATTTTAATTTCTTTAAAAATTTTAACCATTCTTTTCAGTTATTTTCTTAATGGTTGGAAGGACTGTTTTTCTTAATAATTCCTACAACAGACCCATGGAGGACATCTACTAGCCCAGGTTGTGTCATACACCTGAGTTAATCCCTGTTTCCTAACTGGAAAGGCCTGCTCATGTGTCTACTCCTGCAACCTTAAGTTGGGATCACATTTACCTGACCTCCATTACTGAAAATGGGAAGGGATGGCTTTCCAAAGAAAAATCGGCTGTTGTCCAGAAGAAAAGTGTCCTAGAAATAAAGTAGGCTTGGCCTCAGGTGGCAGAAAGCCAAAATGAAAATAGCATAGACAAGATTGGAACTCACTTCTCTCAAGTAATGTGGTGGTAGTGTTTACATCTCAAGGTTATCAGAAATAAAATATTTGTAATTCTGTAGGCCTTTCTCCCTCAACCACAAAATGGCTGCCTCTCTCCTTTCTAGTCCAGAAGGAGAAAGATGGCACCTATATATGGAAAGCACCACTTTCCCGGAAGTCCCTAGCAGACTTCTACTTAGGTCTCATTGGCCAAAACTGTGTCACATGGTGTCTGTCATTACAAAGGAGCTTGGCAACTATAGTTTTTACCCTGGGCATATGGCCATCCCCAGTAAGGAAGAATGCGTATTAGTAAGCAACTGGCCAAAGAAGGCCTGGGTGTAGAGAAGACAAAACACCTGCATCTACAAAAATGGCACATAAGCTCCAGTTACTTATATGGCTACTGTTTTGGTTTGCTAAAGCTGCCAGAATGCAATATACCAGAGTGGTTTGGCTTTTACAATGAGTATTTATAATTTTACAAATTTACAGTTCTAAGACTGTGAAAATGTCAAAATTAAGGCATCAAGAGGATAGTACCTGGGCTCTGAAGAAAGGCGGCTGGCATCTGGGGCTCATCTGTCACATGGCAAGGCACATGGCGATGTCTGCTGGTTCTTCTCTCCTGGGTTTTGTTGCTTTCAGCTTCTGACTCAGTGGCTCAGTCTCTCAGTTTCTGTGGCCCTCTTCTCTATGAGTGTCTCTTGATTTTGTGTCTTTTTTACTTTTTTATGTATTTTATCATCTTGTAAAGAACTCCAGCAAAGAGGATCCACACCCATCCTGAATGAGGCAGGTTACATCTCAGTAGAAATAACCTAATCAAAAGGTCCCACCTGCAACAGGTCTGTACCCACAGGAATGAATTAAAAGAACATGGTCTTTTCTGGGGTACATAACAGTTTCAAACTGCAGCAGATGCCTTTCCTTCATTGTCTCACTTCCACTTCTCTCCTCTTGGTGGTTCCTTTTACCTCCCCAATTAATGACATATTTTAATTCTTTCTAAGGATTAGCCTTTCTGGGTACAAAATTTAATTCAGTTTATGTCTAAAATGTTGCATTTTGAAAGATCTGGAAAACTGAGCCAGCAGTGTCAATAGCTAATAATGGAGGTTCTGGTGGGTTAGCTCACACAATTTGGGGCAGCAGCATTGGTAAGACATGACAATTTGTATCAGTGGAGAAGATGTTTATGAGGATCGAAAGGAAGCCTCAGCCCTACCAGAATTCCATCTACCCCCTGTCACCAGCTGTTAGATCACTGCTTCAGCACATGGAATCTGCCTCATAGAGCTTTGCTTTTAACTTAGCATCGCTCAATTGGAAAAGTCTTGTTTTAGGGGTCTTGTCATTTACTCTACATTTTCAAAGTTAGTTCCTGCTTTCTAGGCTAAGTAGGTTTAAACCTGCCCAGTTCTACTTTCTTCAAGCATCTTATGGGACTTGTCTAGTGTGCTTCTAAAGCTGACTTCTAGCCCCTCTAACCCCATCCAGTTGTGAATTTATGGCTCTTACTTTTCTGTTTTGAAATGTTCCATACAATCCAATCTGTTTATAAGGAAGGTAGGCTAGGAGGATGGGCTGGAGAGAGGAGGCAGGTCTGGTTCTGCAGTATGCTAGCAATGGCCTCTGGAGACTGGAAGGATGGCTCTCTGACCTTGGGTTTGGGTCAGCCTATTAGGTGGACAAAGCAGACAGGTAGGGAATATGATCTCTACAGCTACATATAGTATATTCTGTCCCATTGCTAGTTCTTTCTTCCTTAGTCCTTCTGACCATGTCTGAGCCTATACCCAAGAAGTCAGAATCCAAAGGGTTGTATTTTCTGTCTCTTTTCCCTCTTGCCCACCTCCTCACCTGTTGCATAATTTATTTCCATTTTATAAAGGGACTCTGGACCTAGAATACCTCTCTGGACTAAATGCCTTTATGTATTGAGGCTTGGAGGTCTATGCACATCAAGTTTTATTCTCAGCATAAAAGTGTCAAGAGATGATTGTGGAGCTGAGGAGAGGACGCTGACAGAGGGAGATTTGAAGGTGATGAGATGGAAGTTCAGATACTACCTGGGGCTCTAAAACAGGATCTAGGATCTCCCACCTCCTTAGGTATTGACTCAGGGTTAGGGGGAGGCAAGAAAATAGGAAGTCCAGATGTTGGGATCCAACACAGAGTTCGAGCAACAGTGGTGGAGGGACGTGCCCTGCTAGACGGACCTAGCATAGAGCTCTTGGCTGTTCTCATGCCATGGGTGCCACCAAGAGAGTACATTATGTGCAGAGAGGCCTGGAGCTGGACCAAAGAAGCCTCTTTATGTTGGGACCTCCTGACCAGGGGCCAAGGGCAAGGATCATGGCCATCAGCATCAAACCCTGGTCTGTGCCCAAAGACCAGGAATGAGCAGCCCTACTTTATTAGACACATGTGCAGGGGAAACCAGTGACAGCAGCAGGGGTGGGGAAGTTGGCAGGGATTCAGAAGACCTTTGACAGAGACCTTCCTCTCTGTCAAAAAAATTAACGTGCTTTCTCCTGCATTCAGAGTTTCCTTGGGTAGGACGAAGGGTGGGGAGACTCCTTGAGAGGTGAGCATCACCATCCCAGATAGGAAGTTGAGCTTGGAAATAACTGAGTATTTCCAAGTTAGAAAAGGCAGAGCTACATTTAATTGGTGAATGAGTCTCTGCCCTTAGAGGGAAATGGCTCCAAAGCAAGATGTGGTCTAATTATATTCATATAATTTGAGATATATATCACACAAGGAAAATTACATTTTATGCATATTGAATCTTGGTTGGTAAACTTTGATACCACTACATTTGACACAAATGATGTACTAGACATTTGATTATTATGATCTATCCAAATATCTTACATTGCAAATTTTAAAATAAATAAATAAAACCTGAGACCCAGAGGTATTAAAGGGCAGAAAACTGGAATCAGGCATGGACCTTCTGAGTTCCTGGCCGGTTCTCTCCCCACCACCCCAGGTGCCCCATCCGCTGGCTCCTTGGGTGTGGACTCTTCACCGGTGATATGAGGTTGATTCATTTCTAATCATGAAGTGTTGAAAGACATAAAATTGCATAGGAATGAAAGCCCAAGATGATGACAGAAACAGGGTGATGATAAATGCTAACTCTAGCAAGAGAAAATGTTCTTCATTTTTCCTGGATGGATAATCAACTCCCACAGGCCATTGTTGTATGCTTTGTTATGTGTCTCCAGTTTCATGCATTATGAATGAAGATTGTATATGCGCTGAAAGCAGGGACTTTGGCTCCTCCAAAGTAAAATCAACACTCAGATCGACCGCTACCTATAAACAGCTGTTGTCCTGGGCTTAGAAAACCATAAAAATAAATCTGTGATAAGAGCCAGGCTTATCTTTAGGACCTCAAGTGCAAAGGTGAAGCTGAAGGCAGGAATAACCCCTACCAATGTTATTGCCTCATTGTCTACAATCCCGTGGGTTTATCAGCAAAAGATAAAGCACCTTCTAAAGCAACCATCACTCAGGGCAGGAGGCAAAGAACCCTGCCCAACTCTGCTTAGAGTGTCCCTGGTTCAAATATGGTGCTCAACTTATGCCTGAGAACACCCTCCCTGCTTCCTCTCCTGCAGATGTCCCAGGCCTCCTTTTCCCTTGCTTTCCTATCAGGTCTAGAGAAGGATGGCTTGCTGGATACCAAGGACTTCTCACCTATCCCTGGAACCTTCCAGAATGAAGGGGAACTGGAATTTTACCAATTGGAGCATGCCAGCCACTCTGACACTTCAGATCTGCTTCAAACTATACTTCAAGGAACTATATGTGATTCCTGGAAGGCAGCCACACATGTTCTAAGTGGGACTGAACAGGAAAATAAAGTTGGGAAACATGGTGTTCTAGTTTGCTAGCTACTGGAATGTGATATACCAGAAACAGAATGGGTTTTAAAAAGGGGGATTTACTAAGTTGCAAGTTTACTGTTCTAAGGCTGTGAAAATGTCCCAATTAAAGCAAGTCTATAAAAATGTCCAAATTAAGGCACCAACAAGAGGTTACTTTCACCCAAGAAAGGCTGATGAAGTTCAGGGTTTCTCTCTCAACTGGAAATGCACATGGTGAACATGGCGATGTCTTCTAGGTTTTTCTCCAGGCTTCTTGTTTCACGAAGCTCCCCGAGGCATTGTCCTTCTTCATCTCCAAAGGTCTCTGGCTGTGTGGGCTCTTGTGATTCTTGTGGCTCTGTGGCTCTCTCCAAAATGTTTCCTCTCTTAAAGGATCCCAATAAACTAATCAAGACCCACGCGGAATGGGTCGAGTCACATCTAATCAGAGATTAACACACACAATTGGGTGAGTCACATCTCCATGGAGGTAATCTAATCAAGCTTCCAACCTACAGTGCTGAATAGGGAGTAAAAGAAATGGCTGCCTCCACAAGATGGATCAAGATTAAAACATGGCTTTTCTAGAGTGCATAATCCTTTCAAACCAGCACACATGGCAAATGATATGTTCTTCTTGGAGCATCATAATCCATATTAGAATGTTAAAGATCCTGAAAAGTTCTGTCCTAAAGATCCAAAGTTGCTGACTTTTATGTAAACCAGCTCCTTCAGACTTACATTTTTTTCATAGAGCACTTCTTGGTCCTCCACTTAATTTGACCCTTTTATTAGCATCTGGGGTGATTACCCTGAAGTTAGGGAGTTGCTCCCTTTGTCAACCTTAGGACATGGACAGGAGGAGAGGAGGATTCCAGCTTTGACTGCATTCAGGTGGATCCTCAAAATACCTGAACCAGGAAGAGGCAGACTTCTCAGAGTTGCCAGGGTGACCAGAGGTCCTGGTTTACCCAGGGCAATCCTGGTTTACACCAGTTTCCTAAGCATAATTAAAAATAACCATTTTCATTCTCCACTGAGAATGAATCCATTGAAAATATCATGAGTGCCCTTCCCAAGGCAGCAGACTGGTATTAAGTGAATGAATGGAGTCTAGGAGTTGGGACCCCACAAGTGGGGGAGCCCTTAGAAAGGATAAGGTGGCTCCAAGACCAGCAAGCTATTGTCTAGAAGTCACTGATAGAGTCAGGCAGGAAGCCAGGACAGTGCCTACAGGGCTGTTTCAAGCTGGAAATCCCAGCACCAAGGCAGTATTTTGCTATTTCTATTGATGTTTAGGATCAAAAGACTGTACCTTGGAACATGACTAATTTTTCTCATGTTTGTGTTTTGGAAGATGATTCCATTTGCACCTTCATTTTTAATAAAATTCTTGAAAATATCTGTTTGCACCAATTCTGCTAAAGGAAAAAACCTGTTCCTATCAATTAGAGTGTTTGAAAGACAGTAGTGCAGCCTTGGAGTCTGGGATGATAAGAGCTAGGAATTATGTTGAGAAATTCCCAAGGAGTAGGTGACAACTAGAGGAGAGGCAGGAACAAGTGACATTTCATGGCAAGACATGGTGTTTGAGCTGGGCACTGAGAAATTAGGAGGACATGTGAAGATCGGGTAGGGACAGGGAGGGTATCCTAGGCAGAGGGAACAGCATAAAGCAAAAATACTGTATTAGTTTCTGACAGCTGCTGTAGTCAGAAGCTAATGGCTCATATGTCCCTTCCATCTTCAAAGCCAGCAATGGCTGTCAAGTTTTTTTCACATCACATGCCTCAGACTCTGACCCTCCTGCATCCTCCCTCTTTCATTTACTGGGTCCACCTGGATAACCAGGATGCTCTCACCATTTTAAGATCCTTAACACAATCACACCCGAGAAGTTCCTTTTGCCATGTCAGGTAACATATTCCAAGGTTCCAGGGATCAGGATTTGGATATCTTTGGGGGGCTATTACTATATAAGGAAAGTGTCACTGCAAATCAGGAAAAGTGAATAGTTCCATTTAATTGGATTGGAAGGAACGTATGCGGGAAGATGTGGGAGCAGCAAGCTTAGACTGGAGTTACAAGAAGGAAGACAAGTTTTATCAGGGTTCTCTTCTGAGGGTATACATGACAATGGACCACATTCTTTCCTCAGGCAGCAGGAAGGGAAGGCAGGTATTGTATGCCAGGGTGGCAGCTGAGGGGTGAGGCCACAGACATCTCCCATAAGGCCCTACATGGGGACACCCAACAGCCTGGGTGAACTGGCAAGGTATATCCTTGTAAGCTCAAGTCCTGAGGACACCAGCTCTTCAAGTGCAGATTCCCACTTTGGGGTGAGTGTTGGCCTCTCTTTTCCTAATTTAGTGGTTGTCATCTTTTTTTCTTCAGCAGTAGAAACAGAACTTTTTCTTCAAATTAAATCCATCTATAAAACAGATTATATCAGAACCAGACAGTTTGTTGTAGAGTGTGGGGTTCCCAGAACCACTTACTCCCTTCCTCATAGATTGGCACCTGGAGGCACCTCCAATCTCCAACTTGAGGCACCAAGGCAGAACACAGTTGGAAAACCTGCAGCCAGGTTCAAAAGGCTGCCCAGTGAGCAAGGACACAGAGGGGCGTGGATGAATCAAATGAATGATGGTTTATGGGTGGAGCTGCTCACAGCAAGTCTTGTACAATAGGTCTTAGTTTGAGCCCCTCTGGAAGCAGACCCTGGGACAAGTGATTGAGTACAAGTAGTTTATTTGGGAGGTAGCAGGAGCATGGATAGATGAAGGCAAGGGAAATAAATAAATAAGAATGCACTATTAAGCCAGCTTTGACAGTGGACATTTGGAGCTTAAGCCTGAGCATATACTCTGGGAAATAGGACCCAGCACCTGTCAGTCATTGTAAGCACTCATCTGGAGAGATTTTAATTCCCTGGTTCTTCTCAACCACCATTTCCACCCTCTGCGGGCAAAGTGCATTTTGAAAGGGTCATTATTCAACAAAGATGCTGTTGGGAGTCAAGCTAACATGGTGTCCAGAAATGGCAAGGCTGTCCAAGGGAATTTGAGCAAACACTGACAGCTCTGCCTAGAGGTGGTTTTATCAGTGGCTCTGGGGACTGCCAAAATCTCCTTTCTGCCCATTTCTCCATCTCCGCTCATGAGTGGACCTCTTAGCAAGGCCCCAGAGTACTCCAGCTTTATTGTAAGAGCATCTTGCACTGCTCTGCAGACCTGCAGGGACAGTTGCCATTTTTGGTTGCCTAAGACCCATGGACTTCACTACAGCATCACATTTTTTCCACCACAAAATTACTTTATGCATATACAGGTGGTTCAGTGGTAGAATGCTCACCTTTCATGCTGGAGACCGAGGTTCGATTCCTGGGCCATGCACTTAAAAAAAAAAAAATTATTTCTCCCCCAACCCCTACTATTGTGTAAGGAGAGGGAGAGGGAGCCCTTTCCTGAGTCTTTGTTTCTTGGGGTTCTAAAATATCCATTCTGTGTGCTCAAAAGGCATCACAGAAAGAAGAAGCATTCTTAATTCCAGAAGCTCCTAATAGGAACTGGGATGACTTTCTGGCAGAACAGAGATGTGAACTCAATGTCTTCTGGGAAGCCAACTTCAGTTCTGTGCCAAGGGCCCGTAATTACATGAGCTGGCCAAGGAATTGGAATGATGATTAAGGCGTGAATGAAAAATAAAAGATTCCTTTGTTTTTATGCTCATTATGCTTCTTTTTGATGACTACACACAAAAAAAGTGTCAGTCGGACAATTAGCTTTTTAATAGATTATGTAAGTTGATGGTCTTCTAGTTTCATTCCAGGCCCTAAGCCGTGTGCCCAACAGTTGCTTATAGCTCAGCTATAATCTGTGCCTGCCTGCCCTCCTCCCACTTTCAGGAATGTGGCACCTGGAGCTGGCTTTTGTAGGCAGAGAATGGCAGAGAAGTCTCTGCCTTGGCCCATCTCCCAACAGCCGGTGGACCAGACTCATTCCCAGTCTATGGGGCCCAGCCCTGCCTGGGAAACCATACCTCTTCTAGGCAGTAGCCTACTCGCTTGGGAGGAATGGGGAAAACCAAACCTATTTCCCTGAAAAATCAAAGTCCAGCCTAATCTGGTCCCAGCTTACCCTCTAGGCCCATATGCCCTTCCCGGTAGCCTACTTGCTTGGGAGGAATGGGGAAAACCAAACCTATTTCCCTGAAAAATCAAAGTCCAGCCTAATCTGGTCCCAGCTTACCCTCTAGGCCCATATGCCCTTCCCGGTAGCCTACTTGCTTGGGAGGAATGGGGAAAACCAAACCTATTTCCCTGAAAAATCAAAGTCCAGCCTAATCTGGTCCTAGTTTACCCTCTAGGCCCATATGCCCTTCCCGTAAGCCACCGGTACCCACCTCGCTCTATGTCTCTACCAGCCATCCTTATGCCTTCTCCACTTCCACATTCCAGACCCTCATTCCTTAGAACCCCCCTGTCTCCTCCATGAGACCTTCTCTGTTCCTTTCAAGGCCTTTTGCCTAATCCTTTCACACCAGCACAGAGGAGAATGGTATTTAAAAGTCAAGACCTAAGCTCTTGATATGCTCCTTGCTACCGGAATATTATTGCTTCCAGACCTTTTCAGTGGGCAGAATTCCAATTCAAATTTAACATACCAGTTTTCTTTTAAATCTGTCTTATTTGGTATTTAAATCTCTTTTCTCTTTGCCTCCAATTTTTGGTTCTCAATAATTTTAGAATATATTTATTTCTTTGCTTTATTCTATAATATGCATAAAATAGTTTCAAATATTTACTTACTTGCTTTATCCTACAACATACTTAAATTGTTTCAAAATTAAAACACCAATATTATTATTACTAATAAATAAAAGTTGAATATTTCCTTGTGTTTCTTTTTGCTTTTGCAATGTAACCCACAAAGGATGTACAGCAAGAGAACCACATCAAATACAATGAACAAAAAGTTCTTTCTCTGTATGACTAGGTAATGTGATGTGCACTTTAGGTTCCTTTGGCCTAATTTGTTTTCCATTTTAAGATTTGCCTTTTTTCTTTTTCGTTTAATGTGATTTTGTGAATATGTAAAAGTTTTATGTAGCTAAAGTCAAAATTATATAAAATTATATTGAGAAACTATATACAGCTTATTTCTATTCCTATTCCTCCATCACATTCCCCACCCCACCCACTGTGGGCAACCATTTTATTAATTTTTAGTTTATCTTTCCAATGTTTCCTTTTTAAAAAAAAAGCAAATGTATATTTGTTTGTGATATACATATGTAGGCATATCCATTCTTCTCCAAATTCCTCTTACAAAAACTAACACCTTGCATTCCCTGTTCTGCATCTTGACGTTTTCCCATTTAACAGTATGTCTTGGTAATCACCTCATATTAGCACATAGAGATTTCTCTTTTCATTTTTGCACCTGCTCAGCCTCCATGGGGGAATGTACTGATATGTCCCCTGCTGTTTCCAGTGATTAATTCTGGAAAGGGGTTGGGAGGGAGGCATAGAGAGAGTCAAGCAGGGGTAAAGGATTTCATATTTTATTCTGCATAATTGTGCATTGTTAAATGCTTTGTAATAGGAATAGATTAAAAGAATTTTAAGCAATGAGGATCATGATGGGTGCTAGGGGCATGTCAAAATGACACAGAAGCCAATTGGAAGGGACTCCCGCTGGTCAAATTTGGAACAATTTGACTAGCAAAAAGAATGACTGCAATTCATTACAAAACATTGAATAAATTTTAAAAACTCATGAGTCCATAGTAATGACTTTTAAAAGAGAGAGGAAAATGGTTAATTGCCACCCTTGGAGATAACTATTATATCAAGTCCTTATTCTAAAAGTTGATATTTAAACATCAAGAAAGATATTCAACCTGTTTTATATATATATGAAACTATAGTTCAGCCTCAATTGGTGAGGGAAAGTTCTTCCCTACTGGAAAAGCTCAGCCAATAGAAACAGAAGGGCTGATAGACCATTTCTCAATTCCCAATGTAATAATCAGTTCAGGCAACAATTATACTTGGATGCTTAAACTGTTAGATATAAGACTGCTGGAGAATACATATTCACACAGCGCCAAAGAATCGCTCCACAAATTACTTACTATTCACAGAGGAAAAATGTACTTGTACCACGGGAGATCTGATAATCAGGAACTTCACTGAGTGATGAAATGTAACATTTCTTACATTGGGGCAACCTGACGTTATATGTCACCCCAAAAGATGCAAAATAAAGGATAGGGCATTACCCATGAAGGCCAAAAATGTTTAGCTTGAATGCAATCAAGCATTTGAACATAATTTGAATCTACAGGACATCCAGGGACATAGAAGAACAAATGAGCCACAAAGAAGCAATCAGACTAATCCAGGATGTGAAACATTCTCCCAGACAACTACCCTAATCTCTTCAAAAATCAATGCCATAAGGATAGGCTAAGCCTACTTATAATTATGCCTAAAAGTCACCCCCAGAGACCCTCTTTGTTGTTCAGATGTGGCCTCTCTCTCTAAGCCAACTCAGCAGGTGAACTCACTGCCTTCCCCACTATGTGGGACATGACTCCCAGGGTGTAAATCTTCCTGGAAAGTGGGACTTGACTCCCAAGGATGAGCCAGGACCCAGCATCATGGGATTGAGAAAGCCTTCTTGACCAAAATGAGAAAGAGAGAAATGAGACAAAATAAAGACTCAGTGGCTGAAAGATTTCAAATAGAGTTGAGAGGTTTTCCTGGAGGTTATTCTTATGCATTATGTAGATAAACCTTTTTAGTTTATGGTGTATTGCAGTGGCTCAGGGAAGTACCTGAAACTGTTAAACTGTGCTCCAGTAGCCTTGATTCTTGAAGAAGACTGAAAAACTATGTAGCTTTTACAGTGTAACTGTGTGATTGTGAAAACCTTGTGTCTGATGCTTCTTATATCCAGGGTACGGACAGATAGGAAGAAAGAGGATACAATAAATAAATAAATAATAGGGGGGAGACAAAGGGTAAAAATTGAGTAGATTTACATATTGTGGGTCAATGAGAAGGAGGGGTAAAGGGTATGGGATGTATGAGTTCTTTTTTTTATTTTTATTTCTTTTTCTGGAGTGATGCAAATGTTCTAAAAATGATCATGGTGATAAATACACAACTATGTGATGATATTATGAACCATTGTGTAATATGGTTGGTCTGTATGTGTGTGGATATTTTTCAATAAAAATATTTTTTTTTAAAAGGAGAAGGAGGAGTTATAACTGAGAAAATAGGATTTAACAAAAAGTATAACTGCTGAATCACTATATGGGTATTTCCTCTAGCCTCCAGTGTTTTGGAGTAGCAAGAAGGAAAAATCTGAAGTAGTTGAGTGATGTGAAGTGGCATCATATCTGCAATTTACTTTCAGCAAAAATAAAATAAATTCACCTAGAGACAAAGCAAATATAGTCAAAGTGGACAGTTGTTAAATCTAAGTGGCAATCATAGGAATATTGCTAGTACCATTCTTTCAAATTTTCTGTACATTTGGAAATCGTTATAAAAAAAGTTGAAAAATGCAGTTGTGAAAAATCTAGCACTTATCCCACATTTTTACTAGGAACTTTATTTCAGAAGAACCAAATAGCCCTGGTTGCCGGGGGAAAGCTCTACATCACAGGAGAATATGAGCTAGCAGATGTAGCAGGAATGACAGATGGAAACACATCACTTTGCCAATTCTATTAACATGACTGATTTAGGCAAGCCTTATTGCTGTTTCAGTCACCGAGTGAATGGTTGATAGGAAATGGGACATTCATAAGTGCCCCAGGACCATCTTGCACATCATTTCAGTGGAGGCTTCAGACCATCATCATCCTCACCCAACAGTCAAACAAGGACCATTTGAAAAGCATAAGGGGACAGCCCCAGCATGGTGCCATGGGCACCCTGCCTGCGCCCACACAGCCAAAGACTTGAACCACAGCTAACCTGACCCTCAGCAGACAGCCTAGGGGTCCTCCCAGTACATAAGAGGATGGGATGTGTACAAGGAGCTGCCCTCAGGCCAGCACCCACTCACCTGCCTACCTCCCCTGGGAGCCTGTCATGAAAGAGTTTCTCATGGCCTCCCGGATTTGGACAAAGGATAGGACTTTGTGCTCCATTCCACATCCCCATTCCCGCCTCAGAATAGAGTTGCAGACTATACACCACTTAGCTGCAGCCTGTGTAGGGATCTTTATGAATGAAGCATTTCACAACTTGCAGCATAGTCATTCGGCCTGTCCTGTTTTGGAGTCATCCTTTTTGGCATGTGGGCAACTATCATGAGAACCAGCAACTTTGACTTCTTCTTTTCACTGTTTAGGTAAGTAATGAACTACCTAAATCTAAAAGTGGTTCATTGTATCCTCACTGGTAAAATCAGCCAGGCCTTGCCTTGGCCTTGCCTTGGCATCTATGTGAAAGTTTGATAGAGGGTCATCCAGATGTTAGTCTTCCAAAGTGGTGCACTATGAAGCATATAGCATCAATCCTGATGGGCTATAACCAAAAATAATAAATTTTAACATGCCAAAGTCATACAAAAGGGGACAGTGCTAGACTAAAAGAGATTTAAGGTTATAACCAGACAATGTAAAATCCTTGGTTGGAAACTAAGTTGGACAAATCAGCTGTCAAGAATATTTTGCAGTCAATTTCTGTAAGACTGCAAAATCACACACATGTAAAAAGCAGCTTACCAAAAAATGTTTATTTGGTACAAAATTTACATTTTGACTAATGCATTTCCTAATATAACTTATGTGGACAGCTTAATTGAACACCACAGTAAATGGAACCTTGAATAGGGCATGAGATTTTGTAGGTTTGTCCAGAGCAATGCCTTGATAAATCCCGGAGTGATTTGCACAGTGAATAAAAAAGTATTTGCAAAGTCCCCTTGAGGGAATGGCGAGAAAGGGGGAAAATTCAACTTCCCCAAGTGGAGAATTCTTGATATTCTCACAAGCAGTGGGGACAACCAAAGCAATAGGCTGAGACCCCAATCTTGTGCTTTGTTCATATGAAACTTAACCCTGCAAAGGATAACCTAAGCCTACTTAAAATTAGGCCTTAGAGTCCCCCCCAAGTGAATCTCTGTTGTTGCTCAGATGTGGCCTCTCTCTCTCTCAGTCAACAGAAGCAAACTCACTGCCCTCCCCCTCTCTACATGGAACATGACTCCCATGGGTGCGGACCTTCCTGGCAACGTTGGGACAGAAATCCTAGAATGAGCTGGGACTCAACATCAAGGGATTGAGAAAACCTTCTGACCAAAAAGAGGGAAGAGCTAAATGAGACAAAATAAAGTGTCAATGGCTGAGAGATTCCAAACAGAGTCAAGAGGTTATCCTGGAGGTTATTCTTATGCATTAAATAGATATCACCTTTTTAGTTAAGATGTAATGAAGAGGCTGGAGGGAACTGCCTGAAAATGTAGAGCTGTGTTCCTGTAACCATGTTTCTTGAAGATGATTGTATAATGATAAAGCTTCCACAATGTGACTGTGGGATTGTGAAAACCTTGTGTCTGATGCTCCTTTTATCTACCTTATCGACAGATGAGTAAAACATATGGATTAAAAATAAATAAATAAATGATGGAGGAGCAAATGTTAAAATAAATTTAGTAGATTGAAATGCTAGTGATCAACGAAAGGAAGGGGTAAGGGATATAGTATGTATGATATTTTTTTCTGTTTTCTTTTTATTTCCTTTTCTGAATTAATGTAAATGTTCTAAGAAATGATCAGCATGATGAATATACAATGAATTATTGATTATATATCAAGAATGGAATGATCATATGTTAAGAATGTTTGTATTTGTATGTGAGTATGTTTAATAAATAAATAGGCTTACAAAATCATATGGTATGATTTTAATTTTCTTAAAAAAACATGTATAGGAAACTTTCTTGAAGCATATATCAGCCATCTATTGACACAATAATACTGTGTGATGACATAATTCCAAAATTTCAATGGCAAGCAATAATAATAATCTAGTTCTTGTTCTCTCATCTGTAGATGAGCTAGAGTTCCAGGTGGGTAGCCTGGGCTTGTCTGGGCTGCAGGTTGAGCCCAGGTTTACTTCATGGGTCTCCCATCCTCCTTGGAACCAGCACTTAACTGGGGCATGTCCTCCTCTTGGCCAAAGGGGAGAGTGCAAGTGGATGAGACCAACCATGTGAGCACAATTCAAGCCTCTACTTGCATTGCATCTGCCAACCTCCCATTGGCCAAAGCAAGTCATATAAACAAACCTGAAATCAAAGAGCAGGGTGGTTTAGTCCAACCACGATGAGATCATGACAGGTGTGAATATACACTACTACTACAGAGGACCAATAATTTAATCCATCACAAAGAGTGTGCTCTAGACCAGAGTTACAATAGTAATCTTTAAGTGATAGAAATGCAATGTTTTAGGTTTTCTATTTCTACTTGTTGATAGCTTCTGATTTTTTACAATCTATATGATCTATGGGTTGAAATAATGAAAAAGTTACTTTAAAAACTAATAAGCAAACTAAGAAATAGAAATCTCACCCTACTCTTCCCATCTACCCACCCCACTCCTCACCCATATCAGCTAGAAAGATTTCATTCCACTTATGTTTTTTAAAAATCCACTCTTTCGGAGGCTGTTCTGTGCCGTGCACCTGGGGGAGGGCTGTGTTGTGGGAAAGTTGAACAGAGGGATTAGGGAAGGAGATTTAGCAGCCTACTCCATTCCCAAGCCCCTTGGTCAAGGGCCCTGCTTGTCCACACTGGGAGGGACAGTGAAAAGGAAGAATGCCAGAGCCCTGGCAGCTTCCCCGGAGGCTTGCCTCAGGACCTGAGGAAGTGCTGCTGAACTGGGGGCCCTCATGTGTGTCTATGTGTGTCTAGTCCTTTTCAAATCCACCTTGTAAGACTCCAGCCTTGGATGCTGGAGATTGCCCTGACTTGGCGAGCAGAGCAGTGAGCGCTAAGCAGGCCTGGGACAGTCTCTCTCACCTGGACACACCTCGTGAGTAGGGGGTGAATGGCGAACCCCAGGCAGAAGCTCTGCCATTGCTGCTCTGGGTCTCTCTCTCCTCAATACGCCGCACACTCCATGACTTTGCTCATGCTGTTCCCACCGCCGGGACCCTTCTCTGCTTCCTCCTTCGTGGCAGCTCGAATCAAATGTCACTCTCCAATACCCATCAGCCAAGCTGACCACTTCCTCCTTCTGGTCTCTCCCTGCTCCCCCAGCCATGGTGCCCTGAGGGCATCGTTCATGCTTCCATCCCAGCAGCCACAGGGACTGTGCATGAGTCTGTCCCTCCTGTGGGACTCAGACATCCCCCACCGATCTTGTTTCTAGGTCCCAGTGCAGGGCTATGTTTACAGCAGGTGCTTAATCATCATTTGCTGAGTCAACAAGCGAATGGACAATGGCATGTTGTACACGGCTTGAGTGTGTATATAACGGCCTCCTGGCCTCAACTCACTGTGTCGTGGGTTTCTATTTCTATTTAGCTGTTCACTCTCAGAGTAGTAGACATTTCTTCACTCAGCTGAGGGCTGAAGCCCCGATTGCCTCAGTAACCCTAAAAGTTGCCCTCTGCAGACTCTGAGGGGACAGCCAGCTGCCCACCTGAACCCCTTCCAGAGCCCCTAACCCTCTGACTAGGGTTGGGTAAGCTGAGGGTTCAACTGTCTTCCCAAGGAATGTAATAAAACCAAATGTTAAAACTCTGATGTGGCACATGTCCCCAGTCCCATGAAGCAGATGTTCAGATCAGCAAGCATTTAAGCACCCACTGAATGTAAGGGACTAAGGAAAGCAGGATGAAATTCACACCGCTTTTGCCCCCAGGAAGCACACAGTCTGGGTGTGCGGGCTGGGGAGGGGGCAAAACTGGAGCATTTCAGTATAGGAAAGCACAGGTTATCATAGGGGTGTGGTAGACAGAACAGTGGCCACCATAGGTGTCCACATCCCCATCCTCAGAACCTGTGAACACATTATGGTATGCGGCAAAGGGGAATTAAAGTTGCTAGGCAGCTGACTTTAAAATAGGGAGAGCTTCCTGATTATCCAGGCGAACCTAGTGTAATCAAAAGGGTCTTTATAAAGAAAGAGGGAGGCAGGACAGACAATATCAGTGATGCAATGTGAGAAAGACTTGGATGGCCATTGTTGGCTTTGAAGCCAATTAATTCTATCATTACAAATTCTCTCTCTTTAACTCTAGTAATACTCTTTACCTTAAAGTATACTTCGCTTGTGATCACTATAGCAGCACAGCTTTCTTTCACTTAGTTTCGAGGCAGTGCATCTCAATATGTTCTTTTACTTTCGACCTTTCTGAAGGGACGTGAGCCACCGGCCCAGAAATGCAGGCAGCCTCTGGAGGCTGAAAGAGCCAGAAGACAGATATTCCCCCTGAGCCTCCAGAAGAGGCACAGCCCGGCTGACACCTTCAGGCTAACCCAGGGAAATTCAGTTCAGATTTCTGGCATATATAGGAATGTGAAATAATAAACTTGTGCTTTTTAAGCTACTAAGTTTGTGGTAATTTGTCACAGCAGCAATAGGAAACTATTACAGGGTGGGGAGGATGGGAACACAGAGGCAGCCCCCTACTCCAAGCTAGATTTGGGAGGGGGCACAGGAAGTGTGGAATGGGGCAGGAGAATAGCCAGGCAGAAGGCGGGGAGGGAAAACCGCAGCACAGCCTGGTTCACTCACTGCTGGTGCATCAGTCTTCGCAGAATGCTGCCGAGTCACACAGCACTGCCCGTGGGGCCGGTTCTCCAGCTGTATCACTTTGACACTAAGACTCCATTTTCTATCGCTACTGGTACTGTGGATATTCTATCTTAAGGATTTTCCCACTGAAATGTATTGGGATCCATAACAATCTGCGACTTTCCAATTCTGAGTACGCTTTCTACTTCCTGGGCCCCTGATACTCAAAACGGGCAAAACTGTGAACTTCTGATACAATAAGAAACTTCCTCTTATAGAACTACTTCCTTCATCTGAGCTACCAGTGCCACCTCTGAAGGCAACAGTATTAGATGAAAGAGACTCTTACCCCTCTACCTATTATATAAATACCTTTTTTTATTTTTGGAAATCTTTTTTTTTTTTCTTTTTTTTTTACATGGGCAGGCACCGGGAACAGAACCCAGGTCCTCTGGCATGGCAGGCAAGCATTCTTGCCTGCTGAGCCACCGTGGCCCGCCCATATTTTTGGAAATTTTGATCAATACAATTTAAAGAAACCTTACTATTCTTCTAAGTAAAGTCTAATATTCTCTCTAACCAAGAAAAATCTAAGACATACAAAAGAAAATTATTAAGGTAACAAAAATGTGTTGTTCCATGCTAACAAAGAACTAAAAAAAAAATCATTTTTCGGGTGGGCAACGGTGGCTCAGTGGCAGAGTTCTTGCCTGCCATGCCAGAGACCCGGGTTCAATTCCCAGTGCCTACCCATGTTTTAAAAAAAAAAACAGTTTTCAACAACAACAAAAAAAGTTTAAAAAAAAAAAAAAAGATGGGGAGGGGAGCTCCCGACAGAGGTGACAGCCTGAGCAAAGACTGGGGCACCTGTGTTGGGGAGGAGGGAAAGCAGGTAGGTTGGGGAGGAGGCAGCTAAGCCACCTTGTATTTCTAAAGAACAAGATGGCCACAGGAAGTCCAGCTTTCCCAAGGCAGTATACCAAGGGCTTTTTTTTTTTTTGATGCATAATTAAGCTTGTCTGCAGAATGGGGGTACCTTTGAATGCCTTCTGGAGTGCCCAACCAGTTCTGCAACTCAGGTCCTGGGATACACAGCTGCTCAATTTTTCCTTTTTTTTGTTTAATAAAAATGTCCTCTTAATGTATGTGCAATTTTGTAACCTACTTTTTTCCTTTCACAATCTTGAGAATACTTTTGCATAGAAATCAAATAATTTTTAAACTTAATATCCTACTGCTGGATAGGCAGTTTTAAAAATGTATCTCTTTTTAAAAATAATCCTGAATGAATCTCTTCATAAATAATGGTAACACATTGCTGGGCCAAAAGGTGTGTCTATTTTTAAGACTCAATATGTGGCCAAATTACTTTCCAGAAAAACTCTTTAACTGCTCACCAACCAACAGCATATCAAAATAGCAGATTCACTGTATATTTCCCCCATCCTGTGTATTATCATTTATAAAAAATTCTTTCTGGGCGGGCCACGGTGGTTCAGCAGGTAAGAATGCTCGCCTGCCAAGCCTGAGGACCCGGGTTCGATTACCGGTGCCTGCCCATGTAAAAAAAAAAAAAAAAAAAAAATTCTTTCTTGTTATTGTTTTAACATATTTCCTCAGATGCTAATGGGTTTGGAATTTTTTTCATTGGCTATTTGTGGTTCTTTTGTGAATTACCTATTCACATTCTTCGGTCATTTTTCACTTGGAATGTTTGTCTATTTCTAATTGATTTGCAAGAGTCTCCATCCAATTTCAATGAAAAGTTTAGATCCCCCATGCAGCTGTCAGAAATGCTGATGGCTGCAGTTCTCTGCTGATCTAATTGTTTTAAGTTTGGCTAATGACTCAGAGGCTAATGAAGGTGTAGATCTGATTGATGGGGCTTAGAAAAGCGATGTAATTAGAAGTTTCCTCTCCTAATCAAAAGAGAGCCAACTATATTTACCAATTCCACTTCCTTCTTTTTTTTTCCTCCTGTTTTGAAAAATACATTCAAATTTATCTCATTGGGCTAGGCAGAGTGGTGGGGAGGACATTAGAACTGTGTCTGGTTGTTATATAACTCGCCAATTAGTTTGGGGTTTTATTTCCTGTTTTAGTTTTCATATTTTATCTTTAAAGAGGAAGCTTCAGATCTCTTTGGTTCAGTTCTGCCTTGGCTGTCTCCAGAACCAGGAGTGAGGGTGTCACCTAGCAACCAGGGCTCTGCTAATAGAAACAAGTCTCAGCCCAGGCCAGGAGAGGAAAATCACCAGTTGGAATGAAAAGTTTTAGCTTTGAACTAGAGAGCAGCCAAAGGAACAAAACCTGATGCGATGCAATAGGCAGTCTGTCCTCCCAGGGGGAGCCCAAGCTCGCAGAACCCCAGATGCATGGCTGGGGGAAGTGGGCATCAAAGTCAACCTTTGGAATCTTGGCTCCTCATCCTGAGAGGTGATGAGAAGCAGTGTGCTTTAAACATGCACCTGGAAAGGAGGTTCTAAATCCCTGGCTCCTCAACCCAGGGGTGATCTGAGATGGGCGGTTCACTCTCCTGGATCCTGGTGGTCAGTAATGAAGGGGAGTGGCTCGGTACGAAAGTCCTCACCCAAGAAGACTGCTCTCTGGGAGATCAGCTTTGAAGTCTGGGTCTGAGGAAGGATTTGTAAAACCATTTGAAGGGTTCCCACCCTGTGAGGACCCACCCAGGGGCTTTTGCTTCCATCGGAGGGGAGTGCTGCGTAGCCAGCAACAGGGAAAAGCTGGGGTAACACTGACATGGAGTGGGGAGCCCTGGCTGGCAGGTTTCAAATATTGTAATTCCACTGTCAAAACTTGCCCTATTTAGTAAGTCAGGCATCTTTCTTTGAAATAGCCCCTCCTCCATTCTCACGGATTCCCCCCTTCTTTTCTATCATTCCTTCTCTTTCTCCATGGGACTTGCCCTAGACAATGGGAGGTTACCGGACATGAGAAACAGAGGCCTTCAATGTTTTCCTCTTGTTCTCTTGCTCTTCAGCTCTCCGCTACAAGAAGATAAACCCCATGTAGCCAGCGATCCAAGGAGCATGAGGAGACAGGTACTGCAGATCTGAACTTAGTTTAGCCTGGAGTAGCCAACCCCCAGATCCATGAACAAGAAAAATGAAATCTCAAGTCATTGAGATTTGGGGAATGTTCATTAAGCAGTTTGATTGCAGCAACACCTGACTAATACACTGTTCATTACTCCCCACAACTATTTCCCTTTGGATGTCCTGGTTCCTGTGTTTTCTGAGGCCTGGTTGGTAGTTTTTTCTTTCAATTCTGTGTGCTTTATCATATACTTCTAATCAATCCCTCTCTTTGCTAAAATGGGTCATAATTCATTTCTGTTGTTTACAATTCAGAATCCTAACAGGTAGAGCTTGTCTACCAACCCCCTAAAATAGAATAACTACCCCTTGAATTCAGGAGTCTCCTCACATAATCAGAGCACTCATTTCCAGCCTTTTTCCCCTCTCTTCATTTCTCTTCAGGTAGACTCTGCTCTACCCAATTGAAAAAAACTGGTCTCCCAAACAGGTTTCCCCTGTCCCTGCCTGGGAGATTTTGCACACATTTGTTTTGCCTAAAACGTCCTTTCCCCATCTCCAGCTGCTGAAGTCCTGTGCACCCTTCAAGGTTCCTCTCAAATGTTACCTCCTCTATGAAGCCTTTCCTGATTCTCCCCTGGGGTTCTCCTCTCTCTGCAATACTGGAAGCAATCACCCCTCCTCTGATGGTGCTTACCTTCCTCTAAAGAGCCACTTATGGTTTATTCCTATAGTTGAATGGAGCTCAGTGAGGCCATTATTTTAAGGAGACAGAGAGTCCAAGTCCTTTTCAGTCACACATCCCTCTTAAGAACTTTCCAGGAGCATTCCCAGACCCTTGGGATCAAGGGCCCTGTATTATCTACTTCTGTAGATGTAAATGATCCATAGTGAACTATCTCCATCAGGTGTACCATAAAGGGTTGCTAGCTAATTCAATGCAGGAATGAACACATGGCTATCTCTTCTAGAACCTTGGGTCAGAATAAGACATAGTAGAAATATATTTCTGGTCAATGATGTGTTTTTTTGATCCTGAGATGGGACATGGCTATCATACTGCTTAACCTATCCAAGGATGAGATTGGGTCTGGGGTCAGTCATAGGCCAAACATTATTTGAAACCCCCCAAGGAAGCACCCAGCCATTAAAATTCACTTGGCCCTTCTTGCAGCAGTCGATGGGGCTATGTTGGCCTCCATCCACAGGTTTGGTACATGCAATCCATGAAACTGAGACCCAGTACAGAGAAGTCCAAATTCACACAGATAATAGAGGGAAGAATGGGGATTAAAAGCCAGGCCTCCAGATTGCAAGGAGTTGAAAGTTTCAAGGAAAAGCAGACCAGAGATCCTCCAAGCCAGGTTTTCCCACTGGGTTTTCCCACACAATGTTGATAGGGAGGGCATCACCAGGCCTGTGCCAACCTCCACAGCCACAAAGGCTGCTATTCCATGCCCATGAAGATTCTCAAAATAATAGCCCTGGCTGTCTCTGTGGGCTGGAGCAAGCTGTCTCAGTACACTCGGTTCCTGAATTGCAATTTTCTGCTCTTTACTTGTGCTGATAATTGATTTCACTGTAACCGGTCAGCTGCATCTACTTCTGTCCTGGTAGCCAGAGATTGACCAGACAGGGGAGAAGCCCAGGATGGAGTGTTATGTGATGGGGCAGGCAGGACTTTTGGGGCCAAAAAGATTTGAGTTCAAACCATGGCTCTGCCACTTGCTGGCTCTGTTGCCTCTGTTTTCATATTTGTAAAGTGAGTGTAATGACAGCACCCATCTCAAATAGTCGATGTTGGGTGAATACTGGGCTTGACACATAAAAGAGGTTAGTGAAGATGATCAATTTCCACATACAATAAGAAAGTGAACCATCCCAGAATGGGATCCCCCAGAAGCAGACCCTGGGACAAGGTATCAGATACAAGTTTATTCGGGAGGTGATTGTAGGAACACCAGTATGAGAGTGGGGAAGGGAAGGCAGCCAAACAATTCAAGGTGATTTAATATACAGGTTGCTCCTGTGGGAAACTGGAGCTCAGTCTCATTCGGGATCTCTGGTAGATCAAGTGGAGCACACCTCAGAGTTTCCCCCCACCAGAAGGTAAGGAAGAGTGGGTATTTATCAACCAACACCCACCTGTTATTGGTTGATGGGGGACGAGACTTAACGTCCCAATACTGCCTGCTCCTTGCACCAATTCAGCGGGCTTGGGCAGCCAGAGAAAGCCTTGGGGCAGCAGGTCGCAGTGACAGGGAATTGAATATCATGGAGCCCATGTGCACAGGAATGGTTAGGTAGGGCCACCACAGCATCTGCTATGAAGGACTGAAGCTCATCTGGAGAAGCCAGATCTGCCATATCAGGTCCAAAGGGTGAGATTGGGCTGAAATAAGGACACAGAACCCAAAAGTAAGGAGTTGGTGGGTGATTCTAGAATAACATGACAGATCCTGAATACCTGTCATGATTTGTTCTGGAATCCCCAAACACAGTATGTAGCAGGTCAGCTTGGGTTAAGAGGTGGAGGTGTACCAACCTAAGCAGTTTGTTGGAGCCCTCAGACAAGTAGGAGTGTGGGCACCTCTGGCGACTTTCTCGGTGTGGGCATCATTAGAGCAACTTGGGACTCTGTTGAGAGACCTTCTCACTCTTTTCTGAATACAAGGGCCCCTCTACCACATGTCTTACCCATACCTAGCACTTAGTACCAGCAGTGTAGCTTCAATCCTAATGTGGGAGTGGAGGAGGGTGTGTGTGTGTGTTTATAAATGGATGTACTGAAATGATCATTACTGCAATTTTAGCAAATACCACTTCTTGAGCACCTCCCATCTGCTGGTCATCTTGCTTTTCATGTTTTATTATATTGAAACATCACAATAATTCACTGTGATGGGAATTATTATTTTTTAATAACTTGCTGATGAGGAAACAAAGGCACCAAGAGATTAACTGATTTGCAAGGTTACACAAGAGGTAAGTGATGGAGCTGAAATTCAGCACCAGATTTCTCAGTTTCTTTCTTTCTAAAGCCTACAGTTGAAATGCCTCACTTTGTGACCCTGTATAAAAGGGCCACGTGCTGGGTGATATATTTGAAATTGATTTATTCTTGGTGATAAAATGTTGTACTTTTAATTATTGAGGCCATTTCATGATTTATCTATCTTCATCATAGCTAGAATTTACCAGACCTCACCCCCACTGTCATGGAACCCCCATGCTTTTGACTCAACTTTTGGATTTGGTGATGGTTTCAAGCTAGCCAATTGCCAGGGTTGAAAATTTATAGATCTGGTCCAGCATGTAGATTTGCTTAGATAGGATTACACAGTGTGTAAAATTAATTTTTTTTTCTTTTTTTTTTTACATGGGCAGGCACCTGGAATGGAACCCGGGTCCTCTGGCATGGCAGGCAAGAATTCTTGCCTGCTGAGCCACTGTGGCCCACCCGTGTAAAATTAATTTGAAGCTCCATTAACAATTAGAAGATTTGATATCAAAATCAAGATTTCCAGCTCTTTTTGAAAAATCAGGATCGCCAACACTGTTTGACAACTTCCCCTTCAGTTCACCACAATCCCCACCCGCCTCTATTGTCTCCCTGTCACTGATGCCAAGTGACAGGAGCCATGTAGCATCACATTTTGCACTATTTTTCTTAAGGTAAATTAGATTGTTCTAAGTCTTTTACTCTGTCAATTATTTTTATCTCTTCCTGGCCTCTGCAGGTATTTGAGTTTTTGATGCTTGAAAATCAACTTCTCCTGATTAGTCTTTTAAATATGGCAGCATACATGTATATACTACATATAGTGTATACAGTTCAGATACTACCACCAAAATCCTGGATTTTAGTCTATCCTCTCTCTTGTGCTCTTATACTGCCCAATGACACAGAAAGACCAACTCAATTTCAGGCTGACTTCAATTTTTTAAATCATGGATCCAACCTTGGCTATTGTGACCTCAGGTAACTCTCCCACCTTCTCTAGCCTCCGTTCTTCATCTGGAAAATGACTTCATGTCACTTTACCTAAAGACAAGTTGCCCAAGGTCAAGCCAAATAGCCAGTTCCCCTAAAACAATGAGAGACAGTCTGTCAAGTGAGCAAGTCACCAAATAAAGTGATGCTTTTAAGTATTCTGTTTTCATTGACCAGGTTTCATTTTACCTCCATGATAGGATTTTATGGAGTCCTATCATGGACCTGTTCGGGTCTGTGCTACTGCAATTTGCTATGGAAGGGCAAAGAGAGGGGGAGGCAGAGGGGAGGAGTTGGGGGAACAGGGGACCAAAGAGGAGCAGGCCGGATTAGGGCATAAGGAGAATACAGTTATGAGAATATGTTCTTTAATATGAAGATTCTTATAAATTCTTATGAATAAGAAAACATGCATGAATAATATGCTCATAAGAATTCTCCTTATTAAAGAATATATTACAGTAAGCTTTCCCTCAGTCTCCCTTCTCTCCACCCTTAGGTTCCAGCAGAAGAAAACGGGAGCAAAACATGTTGAGTGTTCTTTCAAAATGCTGTTATAAAGACAAGATGAAAACTGGTCAATTAAAACTAAATAATTAAGCAGAACACGTAGACTTATCGAATTTGCCACTCAGCCAATTGGGAAATACACCAGCACTTTGCTCATAGGATCGCTGGGAGGATTAAATGAGCTAATGCTCATGAGGGCCATAGCACAGCTCTCCAGAAACAGGAACTCTCATTATTCCTACTACTCAGAACAGCCCTACCCATGTAAATTTTCAAGTAGCTTGAAATTAGTGAACTTTCCTTCTGACTTGCAATCAGGTCCCACACTGACTCCTTACTCAAGGTTCCAAAAATTTTGGGGAGTTAAGGGGTTTACTGTCTGAGCTTACATGACTGAGGACCAGACACCAACAAGCAATGAGCCAGTTATTCTCCAAGGTCAACATCTCTTGGCGGAGCCTCTTTCTACAGCCGATGCCCAGACCCCATAGCAGCTGTAATGTCTTCCCACTGGCCACCTCTGCCCCTGAACCAGCCCTTGTGCAGAAAGTAGGACAAAGAGAAATGGGTTTAAAGTTCCCCTTAAGGCTTCTTTTGTTCTCAATCAGAATTCATAGCCTTTCCTAATATTGTCAGAGAAGAAGAGAGAAAATTCTTCTCCATATTAGTCTTAAAATCTAATGGAGGGAAATTCTGTTGCCTAGACGATGGCATATTAAATTGCTCAGTAAAAGCAAGGATTTATTTAAAAAAAAAAAAAACTGTCTCCAATCAATAGAACTAGAGAAAGTAATAAATCTCCCTGAATTTTTAGCCATGCTTACCATATATAATGGTCATAAATTGCATTAGGCATGTAGATGAGCTGGGCAGAGAGCTGCAGAATCCGGAAGCAATAGGACCACACTTAGAGCAAGCAATATGGCCTCTTATGGAAACACTGGGTCTCCAGAGCACACATCCAAGAGAAGGAGAGGGGAAGATGGAAACGAGGTACACATTGAGCCTACTGAGAACCTGCTCTGTCCAGGCACCTGGCTGATTGCCTTGACTATATTATCTCCTTTAACTCTCCCTGTGAGCCCATGGGGCATTTGCTTGCTTTCATTGCCATCATATTACGTTTTTTTAGAGTGGCAAGTGAGAGGAGCCTATTCTGGCAAGCTTAACAAAAAGCGGCATTTATTAAGCCAGACACAAAAGGACAGATATTGTTGTGACTTCACTTACATGAAATCACTAGAGTCGATAATCAAATTGCTATGAGAATTAAGTGAGATCCTGCATACAAAGTATTTGGTGCAGTTCCCAGCACAATGAGCACTGAATCTGCATATGTTAGCTGCTCTCATTCTTATTAATGCAGAATGGGTTTTAGGAATGAGCTGCAAGGTCACAGACCTCAGCATGTGGAGTCAGCCGAGTTGAAGTGGAACGGGAAGAAGTGAAGAGCCTCTGGCCCCATTATAGGATGCTGGCAGGCCTTCTTGTAGCAACTTGATGAAAAGGTACTGTTTTTTCTCCTCATTTTACAAGTAAGAAAACTGAAGGGCAGAGAGATACCACAACTGACCCCAAAGTCACAGCTAGTGAGCTGGTAAAGCAGGATTTGAACCCACACAACCTGAGTCCACAGCCCAAGTACTTAACCTCTGTGCTATTACTCTTCTGGCCATAAGCAATAGTAACAAACTAGCTGATCATTCCATTCAAATATTGCTGTCCAACGACCACCCCAAACTGAGTGGCTAACACCAATAGCGATCATTGACTTCGCTCACAAATCTGCAATCTGGGCAGGGTGGGGCAAGTACAGCTCATCTCTGCTCCAGATGGCATCAACTGACACAGCTGGACTGAGGCTGGAGGATTTACATCCAAAAGAGCCTGCTTGCATTGCCGGGAAGTTGATGTTGGTTGTCGGTCCTCTTCATGTGGGCCTCTCTCGAAGCAGCTTGGGTTTCCCATGGCATAGGCCTGTGTTTCAAGAGCAAGAACCCCAAGAGACAGGAAGTGGAAGCTGCCAGTTTGTCAAGGCCTGGGCTTGGAAAGTGGCACAGTGTAACTGCAGCTGTATTTTAATAGTCAAGCAATTACTAACAGCATCTTGGAGGGGCATAGACACCCCCTCTCAATGGGAGAAGGTCAAAGAATTTGGGGCTATGTTTTATATCTACAGCACTAGCTCAAGCAAAGAGGGAAATTCATTGAAAGTATGCATGGTGTCTCATGGATTCCAGAAGAAGGGGGGGAACCAACAGAAGACCCAGAGACTTTAGTACCACGAGTTAGATCTCTTTTCTCTGGAGCTCAAAGTGATGCAGCCTGGCTATCTGCCAGCCTCTGAGCTTCTTATTTCAAAATCCCAGACTTCTCAAAAACGTCATCAAATTGGCCCACTCAGGTCAGGTGTCCATCCTGGATTTATCAGCTATGGCCAGAGGGCACAAGCCTGTTCTTCAGGCCTTCTTTCCAAGGAAGGGAAACTTTTACTGCCCTGTTTTACAGATGAGTGAACTGAAACCTAATAAGCGCAGGTCATTTGCCCAAGGTCACATAGCTGGTAAGTTGTAAAGCCAGGATTTATGCTCATGAGCTTTCTGCCTGCTGTAAAGAAGTTGGGAGTAAATAAAACTTCAGAAATAAGCAACCCTTGGATTTACCAAGTTCCTTTGGTGGAAGTGGTTAGTGGCCAGCTGGACCCTATTAAATATTTCCCTCTTGAATATAAACTCACCCCATCTGTATTTGTGCTGGTTTGAAAGGATGTATGTCCCCTAGAAAAGCCATGGTTTAATCCAAATCCCATTTCATAAAAGCAGAATAATTCCTATTCAATACCGTATGTTTGAAACTGTAATTAGATCATCTCCTTGGAGATGTGATTTAATCAAGAGTGGTTGTTAAACTGGATTAGGTGACAACATGTCTCCACCCATTTGGGCAGATCTTGATAAAAAAGAAAACATTTTTTATAAAAAAGGAAACATTTTGGAGAATGAAAGAGATTCAGAGAGCAGCGCAAAATGACATAGCCACAAGAAGCAGAGTCTACCAGCCAGGGACCTTTGGAGATGAAGAAGGAAAATGTCTCCTGGGTAACTTCATGAAACAGGAAGCCAGGAGAAGCTAGCAGATGACACCATGCTCACCATGTGCCGTTCCAAATGAGAGAGGAACCCTGACTGTGTTCACCATGTGCCTTTCTAGATGAGAGAGAAATTCTGTGTTCTCCATGTTTCTTCTCACTTGAGAGAGAAACCCTGAACTTCATCGGCATTCTTGAACCAAGGTATCTTTCCCTGGATGCCTTAGATTGGACATTTCTATAGACTTGTTTTAATTTGGACATTTTCTCGAACTTGGAACTATAAACTAGCATCTGATTAAATTCCCCTTTTTAAAAGCCATTCTGTTTCTGGTATATTGCATTCTGGAAGCTAACAAACTAGAACAGTATTAAAGTCAAAAGATCAGTATTACTCTATGTATTACTACTTGATTGTCTTTCTGGCCACTCTACTAAGAATATCTACTAAGAGATCATCTAAATAGTGGTTTTTAATTGAAAGGCTTGTTAAAACACAGATTGCTGGTCCCTGGCCTCAGGGGACATCAGGTCTAAAGTGGAGCCCATAAATTTTCTAACAAGTTCCCAGGTGATAATGATGCTAGTACAGGATCACACTTTAAGAACCACTAGTCCAAAAGAACAAACATCTGCATTATAGGGTTTAACTTTCTTGGACCTTTTTGAGTGCATTGGTCAACAATGACTGCTTAGCAAATACTTGCTTCCCCACCACTTCCATGGGAGGAGTGGACAGGCCTGCTCCACTGATTCATGGGGCTAGGCCATGTGACTTACTTTGGCATCATAGTCAGTGGTGTATTCTTCCCGGCCTCTTAATTTGGATTTGCTCATGCTATTTGCTTTGGACAATGAGATGTTAGTGGATGTCACAGAATATGTGAGCAGATCTTGAGATATGCTTGTGTGATTGGACTTGCCTTTATGTGCTTCTGCCATGAGAAGCTACCCTTGGAAGTTTACTGGTCCTAGATAAATGAAAAACTCAATGGAGCAGACCTGACCCCAATTGTGAGCTGTAGCCAAGTCCTGCTAAGCCCAGCTTAGATCAGATGGCCCCCAGAAGACCTGCAGACATGAGAGAGAAAATTACTGTTGTAGGCCACTGAGGAATGCATGGAGTAGTTTTATTATGTAGCATTACTACGGCAATAGCTAACTGAAACTGAAACAGTGATCTTTCTTGTTCTTTAAATTATACCTTTACCCTTTTCATTTTATAAAAGCCTACCCCAAGACCTGGATGGAATCTTGAAATCTTTGCCAGATTTCAGCCCGTATTAAATCATCTAAGGAAAGGTTTGTTTGTTTGTTCTGCAAATGAGTCAACTACACCAAAAGATTAATTAAGAATCTCATTTAAAAATAATGTGGAAGAGGTGAGCTGGGCCATATTCTTTGCTAGTCGTGTGATGTAATCAAAGTCAACCAGCTTAAAACTGACATATGATCCTGAACTTCGGATAAACTGGGAAAAGTGAAAGCCAAAATCGAAATGACAGCACCAAGCTCTTCCATCCTCCATCCTCTTCTCCTCCTTAAAAAAGTCGAAATGACAGCACATCTGGAAGGAGCCAGAATATATAGCTGGGATAATAAGGTGGAACTTTCTGAAAGGAAAATTTGAGATGGCAAAAACTTATGAATACTCTTAAGGCTAAGGTTTATTGGGAAAGCTTAAGCTATTTACTTACTTCTTTGGCAGGATCTACTTCATTCGGCTGAGATCACAGTAGACTATAAAACTCTACAGAAATAAATCTGCCTTTGCCCAAACAAATAGTCATAGGAGCCGTTAGTTACCTTTATCCTTCCAAACACCCAGGAGGAGAGAAACTTCCTGGATGATGAGTCATGGCCACTGACTTTCATTAGAATCCAAATAGATTACATTGGGACTAGTACTTCTTATTCTAAAGCACATAAAGCTAAAAATGGTAGTTTTCTGCAAGGGAAAGGAAACATTGCTGAGATCACGTAGTATTCTAACAAGTACCTCAAAACTTTTAAAGGAGTTAGTTGTTGCAAAACAGAGCTAGCCAAGTCCATTCTGGAGAAGAAATGGAAGAACACAGGTTCATTTTCAGAGAATACATATAGAGCACCTACTGTGTGCTAGGAGTTGTGCTCCATGTTGCATATACATTGGCTTTTACTAGTAGTAAGAACTAATATTATAGACTGCTTCTGTGGATAGGCTGTGTAATGTCCAATGGCTGATTCATTTCTCTCTTTCCTTGTTCAGCAAGGTTTTAGAAAGGTATTCCTTAATGACAGTGGCAATATGAACCAGATAGAAGTTATTCGAATGTGTGTTTTTGTATGTGTGTAGTGTAGCGTGTGTACGCATGCAATGTTGACAGACTTTGCTCCAGGGAAAAGATAACCTTGGACAAATCATTCTTTACCAAGCCTTCACTCTATGCAAAATTTTATGTCATAATATTTAATGATCAAGAAAACTATCATTGTTGTTGTGGTAGTTTGAAGCTGTTATGTACCCCAGAAAAGACTATATTCTTTTAATTCATTCTTGTAGATGCAGATCTATTGTAGGTGGGGCCTTTTGATTGCTTTATTTCAGTTGAGATGTGACCCCTCCTCATTCATGGTGGGTGATGACCCTCTTGCTGGAGATCTTCATAGGAGGATAAAACATATACAGAAGAAAAAAAGAGACAAGATTTAGAAAAGCCCATAGCAAAGAGCACCAGAGAAGTGAGAGAGGGAGCCACTGAAACCTGAAGCTGAAAGCAATAAAATCTGGGAGAGAAGAACCAGCAGTTGTCAACATGCACCTTGATCTGTGATAGATGAATCCCAGATGCCAACAGCCTATCTTCTGCATCCAGGTATCATCCTGTTGATGCCTTAAGTTGGACATGTTTATGGCCTAAGAACTGTAAGTTGTAAATTAATAAATCCCCATAGTAAAAGCCAACCCATATCTGGTATATTGCATTCCAGCAGCTTTAGCAAGCCAAAATAATTATTAAAATAATAATAGCTGTTATTGGCTATTTAGTGATTTTACACGGTGTACATCATATAGAATCCTTATATAGCTCCAATTAAATATTGACTTTTCAGTTTTTATAGATCAGGAAACTGAGAATCAGAAAAGTGGCCAACTTTCTGGGCCCCCCCACTACTCATAAGTTCTAGAGTTGGAACTAGAACCCAGATTTGCTGAACCTAAGCCCCCTGCTCTGAATTACCTCCCTAGACTTCTTCCACTAAAAGGAAGGAGTAATAGTAGTCTTGCAGTTTTACATTTTCACTTTCATACATGAGCTTTTGTTTCCAGGTAAGAATCACAACCCCAAACATTATTTCCATCCTAATGAAGCTGGTTTGGACCCAGGGAACTTGTTGAGACACTGAGGAGAGGACAGCAGGTGACCAGAGGGAGGAGAGGCATGGGGTAATCCATGGTGGATCCCAAGTGCAGGACTTCAGACCCCACCTTGGTGAGCAGGAGCCTCTCCAGACCATTGGATCTATCCAAGTATGGGCTGCTGGGCTCTGCTGTCAGATTTTTACAGCCCATGTAGGACTACTGCCTTGGAAGAAGCAGCCAAAGAGAATTATAATACAAAAGACGTTAAATACAACTATTTTAAAGAGTTTAAAGAAAAAATGGAGAGTTTAGAGACTTTGGAAGAAATACATACAATTGTTGAATACATACAATTACTTTGGCTTCCTCCCAAGACCCTCTAAAACAACAGCAAAGACATTTTTTTAATAAATAAACTTTCAAGGACAAGCAGAAAAGCAAAGAAGATAACTTGACAGCATGTTAGAAGAAAGAAAGCAGATGAATGTGAAGCTTTCTGGAAAACCCAGAAAGCTGACTTTTTTTCACATGGGCAGGCACCGAACCCAGGTCTCTGGCATAGCAGGCGAGAATTCTGCCCCTGAGCCATCATTGCACAGCCCCAGAAAGCTGACTCTTGACCGACCATAGCAAGGTAAACACAATCTGAGTTATCCTTCTGAGCCCTTAGAGGCGATTACATCTGGGAGTGTGAGTAAAAGGCTGAAAGTCTACTTAAGAAGCAGTTAGACCACCAACGCTCCTCCCCGACTCCACACAGTCAGACATCTGCCCCCGCTCTTTCTAGCAGAAACTGTCATTCTATTATCTGGAGAGGGCAAAACGGGGTGGGGGAGGTGTCTCTGGACTGGAGACATCATGCCCAGCTGAAAGTGGGGGGGCCACACTGAGAACAGGGGGTTTTAGTAAGCATTCCACACTAGAAAGCTAAGAGCCAACCAACACCTCCCCAGACTTCTTCCCAAACTGGCTCCAAGAATTGGACAGCCAGCCTATACCTTCCAGGCAGGAGGCTACCGGGGACTTCTCTGGGGGAAGTGATCAGCTTAAGAGGACAGGCTTTCTAACGTCAATGGAGCCCGCGAAGAAACTGCCCAACCAGACGGCCCCATGGTGAGCTGCAGTGAGGGGGCCTCCCATCCCCAGTGGCAGCTCACCCACAGCCTCGAGGCCCCAGTCTGTGTCACATGCTCACAGACAAACTGTGAACCAGGATCACCAGACCTATGAGGAAAGACTTTAAGTAAAGAAACAACCAGAAAGAAGGAAAATAAAATTTTAAAAGAGAGACTGGGCTACAAGAAGAAAATAACCTTTGAAATGTAGTGCTTTTATGTATATACGTTATTTAAAGAGGAAGAATATAGCAGAGAAGATAGGATTTAACAAATGAGTATGATTGCTGAATCATTACATTGATATTTCTGTTGGCCTCCAGTGTCTTGGAGCAGCTAGAAAAAAAAATGAAAAATCATGGAACTGTAAGCCATACCAAACTTTAAAATCTGTTCTATAACTACTTGTTGAAATGTACTTGGCAATATATTGCTTCTTTGTCTATATGTTATATTTCACTAATTCATTGATTAAAACAACACAAATCTATTATCTTACAGTTCTGGAGGTCAGAAGGCTGGAATCACGGTAGTGGTAGGACTGCATTTCTTCTGGAGGCTTCTGGAGGTTGCCCACATCCCTTGGGTCATGGGTGCACCCCTTTGACCCCTGCTTCCATTGCCACATGTTCTTCTCTGACTCTATCATTCTCATCTGCCTCTTATAAGGACCCTTGTGCTTACGTTGGATAATCTTTCCATCTCATGCTCCCTAACCAAATCTCTAAGTCTCATTTTTCCATGTAAGGTAGCATATACATAGGTTCCAGGGATTAGGACATGGACATCTTTGGGGTTTGCAGGGGGCATTATTCTACCTACCACAGGATTAAACTGACTTTTAGAAAAAGTAAAAAAAAAAAAAAAAAATACATACTTTTCCCATTCTCTCTTTTTGAAAATATGTCTTTAAACTTTGAACATTGAAGTTTGTTGAGTTTAAGGATTACCTATTTTTTAGATGTGATCATGGTTTTTTAGTTCTTATTTTTCATGGATACATATTGAAATATTCACAGATGGAATGTTATGATGCCTTGGATCTGCTTCAAAATAGACTTGCATTGAAGGGAAGATGGGAACATAGAAGAAACAAAACTGGCCACAAGTCAATAATAGAGGAAGCTGAGTGATGGGCACATGGGGGTACATTGAGCTTTGTCCCTATATGTTTAAAAGTTTCCATAATAAAAATATTTTTTAAGTTTACCTTTATACTTGCATACTCTCTAATTTCCTTTAGCCCGCAACCTAATCTTACTCCATTCCCTTATTGTACCACAATTCCACGTTTTATTTCATCAGTTCTCACTTAGGTAAAAATTAATAATATACTGTGAAGTATTTCATTTAATCCTTATAGCAACCCAATGATGAATTATTATTATCTCTTATTATACCCATTTTACAGATGAGGGAAATAAGTTGTAATGAGGTTAAGTGCCTTGCCCAAGGTCAGGAAGTTGTGGAGCTGGAATCCAATACCTACCTCCTAAATTTCTAATGGGAAATTTAATGAGATAATCCTTTAAACCACCTGGAATGGCCCTCATAAATACAGAAAATTCAGCATGCATCATTCTTTCAACTATAAATGCAATGGCGAGGAAATAGGAAATGTTTTGCTTCTCCTTGTTTGAACATGGCTTCCTCGGTTAAGGGAACCATAGGTCTCATCTTTTCCTCCCAATGCTGAGGGTGAAAGTCCCAGAGGATCAGACATCCTTTGGTCTCCACACCCAACTTCCCTGGTCCTTCTTCCCTTCTCCCCTCTCAACCCCCAACTGCACACCCCTTAACCATTGTTCACAGACTTGGAGTCCCTCCCAGAGCCCAGACGCTGTATTGGACACCTCTAACCTGGACGTTTATTCTGGTCTTAAAAATAAAACAAACAAAAAAACCACAAAACCTAGACTCCAAGAAGGCAAGCGACTTGGGCAGTGCCCACAACTTGTCAGGGGTTACAGGGGTGCCACTTGTCAGGGGTGCCTTACCACCCTTAGTGGCCACTGCTCAGTCAGATGATTCAACCCACACTCCTTCCCCAGGCCTCAGGATGTTTCAAGAGCTTAAATTTTCCAGGTGTGACTGTCTCAGGGAGTTGAATGGGACATGCTGCGGCCACCTTCAGAGAGCCACGATGCGTGAATGTCAGCAGACTTTAATACTTCTTGAGAAAAAGCTTCCAGGAGACCTGGATATAAACTGTCACCAGCAAAATTTTACTAATTTTATTAAAAAAGTATTCTGGATTGCTATGCTAGTGTGATTTCTTGTTTTTAATGGGAGTCAGTATAGATAGGATATCTTATAAAAATGATCATTGGTCCTGCTGAGGCTATTTTCTAAACCAAACTGAAAATATCATCATCTTTCAGTATGGATGACTTATAAATAATAAAACCACTTTGTGATGACAGGTGCCTTGTCTGGGAATGGGGATGAGTTAGGGGGAAAAAGGAAAAGGGGAGGAGGTAGGGACAAGGAGAGTGAGACAAGGGTGGTAAGGCACCCAGAAGCTCCATCAAGGAGGGCTCTATGTGCTATTATCCTAGAACCACTGAGGGACCGAAAGTCACATAATTGTGTCTAATCAAAACAATTCTATTATTCATTCATTTCAAAGTGCAACTGGCCAAGATATTGTGTATTGGTACTTAGATCTTCTTGTACAGGCTTCTAAGACCTCCCTTAGGTTGTAGGAGCTGGGAACCTGAGGGTTCCGGATACAGAAAGAGTGTGTACCTGGGAACAGAGTCTGAGGATAACTGTTCCAATGCTGAGATACATTCATGGAGATTTAGAAGAAGAGAAGCAATGGACATTCTCCTTCACCTAAGAGAGGCCAGTGCATGTCTAGACTTTGCAGGCAAGACTATGTCTACACTGCCACTCACCTAACTCAAAGCTGAAGAATTGCTGGGAAATTAATAGCAATTCTTGCAGGTTCCAGACATCCAGCAGCAGCGGCAACTGAGTCCCTGTGTGGTAGACCTAGAGGAAGCTGACTTTTTCTCCTTTAGCTCTTTCAACAATTTTACTCGCAACTAATGTAAAAGAACCTCCAAAAACAAAAACAAAAAACCTGGCAGGAGAATCTCAGCATAGTGCCCTAGAGTTTTGGAGCAAAGCCATGCCCTATTCCAGAAATAACTATCCTTCTTTTGAGAAGCAGTTCCTATCTTGCTATTACAGTTGACTATAAGACAGCAAGTGGCCATACGATCTGAGCTGCCCAGCATGAACTAAATATTTACTGGTTGTCCAACCCATAAAGATGGCTATGTGCAGTGACACACCATCATCAAGCAAAGGTGATAGATATAATCTTAGGCCCAGGCAGGTCCTGAAGG
The DNA here is from genome assembly GCF_023851605.1 of Tamandua tetradactyla. NCBI lineage: Eukaryota > Metazoa > Chordata > Mammalia > Pilosa > Myrmecophagidae > Tamandua > Tamandua tetradactyla. The sequence goes on along the minus strand of NC_135341.1, from coordinate 44,921,982 downwards.
CATAAATAGGCTGCATAAGCTGGTGGCTCAGAGTCATTTTGCACCTCTACTTCCTCAACCCTCACCTATGGCTTATGGGGAGCACTTTACGACTAAAGCAACTAAGGAAGAAAAAACTCAGGCCTCATTCATAAACAGACCTACTACAGGGAGTTGCACCAACTAGACATTGATGGCTATAGCATTATACAGACAGTGGGAATGGAAATCTTCCCTATTGGTGGATCTTTAAACGATATAGTCTGGACAGAAAGTTGGTCAGAGGTAGAGATCTATACTGATTGGGAAGAGACTAAGGGTTGGCTGAATGATCAGGGCTTAGAAGGAACAAAATAGGAAGGGTGGTTATAAAAGGTCTGGGAAGAACTTTGCCGAGGGACTTCTTGGACTGGGAAAAGCCTCTAAGGACATCCATACCCTGTATAAACGCTCACCATAGGTCAAAGGAGGGTTTCAAGAATCAGGTAGACAAGATGATTTCTGAATATCAGTTGCCTCTCTCCCCATCCGTCCTTGGCAAGCAAACAAAGTGCTTGTGTTGGCAGGGATGGAGTCAATGCATGTCCTCAACAACATGGATTTATCTTCTCCAAGACTGACCTGACCAACCTACCAACAGCAGAATCACCATTGATGCCCCTGTTCTATCCCCAGAGGAAACAGCCAGACACTTGGAAGCAGGCTGGTCACATTGGACCCTTCTGCCAAAGAAGGACTAGCTATTTGTCCTCACTGGAATAGGTACCTATGAATTTGCTTGCCCTACCTACAATGCTTCTGCCAGTCCCACCTTCCATGGAATTACGGAACGCTTTATTTCCTGTCATAGTATCTGCATAGCATTACAGTCAGACAGTCTGGTCTGACTGCTGGTTTATCTCCAGAGCAAATAAATGACTCTTGGCCAGTGCTATGGAATGCATTAAATAAAAATGATGTTCTGTACCTATACATCAGTAAGTTGTTTAAGAACAAGATTTATAGGCCTGTCAACATTGTTTAGTAATAATAATTGGACTTACGGTTTGCCCCTGGTTGTGGTGGATACTGAGAAGGATTTCAGCTGTTGAGGCTAGTATTCTAGCTAGAATGTTCTTATGTGACCAGCTTACTATAAGATACCCCTACCATGAACAAACTTCCTGGTCCCGAGGTGCTGATGCTGGTGTGAGACCTGCAGACAATTTGTGTTCTATGTGACCCAGCAATGCAAGGACCAAGAAACTTATGCCTGAGATCTGAGAACCCCTTCAATTCATATCCTTTGGACGACTAAGTAGAGAGTTAGAATAAGCATTTTAATATGTAAATTTGGAGTTTGAGGGAAATATTGGGAAATAAATATAATCACAAGCATACTGATGTTATTTAAAGTCAGGTGAGTTGATGAGAACAGGGAGAGGCTGGAGGACTGAGCCTGGGTCCCTCCAACATTGACCAGGAAGAGGAGAAGACCCCAACAAAGGAGAGAAGGAGTAGTACATCAGTGAGATGTAGGAGATGCCAGCAATGCATGGTGTCCCAGAAGACACAGGAATTAAGGTTTAAAGAGGGAAGAAGTGACCTACTGTGCCAAGTGCTGCTGAGAGTAAGATACAGAGTGATAATTGATGGGATTTGGCAGCATGGAGTTCATTGGTGATCTTAATAAGAGTGTTTTCAATGATGTAGATCCAAGAGAGAACGGAAGGGAAGGCAGAAGAGAGAGAGGACTCAGACGTGTCTTTTGAGGAATTCTGTTATAAATAAGAACAGAGAAATGGGAGGAAATGCTTGGTCTAGGGAGGGATTTTTTAAAAAACAGTTGATATTGCAATATGTTTTTCTGATGAAGTCAGCAATCAAGTAGTGACGAAAAAAAGCAAGAATGTATTATCGCTTGTCTCTTGTAAAGTCTGAGAGTAGGTAAGAAGGTATGAGATCCAAGACACAAGTATAGAAGATGCCTTAGACAGAAGCATCAATAGTTCATAGGAACAGGAGGGAAGGCAGGATATGAGTGTATGGCTGGAAAGTGGGACCTACTGAAAGTCTCCTCTGATGGTTTCTATTCCTCAGTGAAATAGGAAACATCACCAGTAAAAGAATGTATGGGGAGGAGATATTGGGAATTTAAAGAGAGAGGATAAAATGTAAAATAGTCAACTAAGAGATTGAAAGAGTAAGGGCCCACTTGATGACAGTTGTCATGAATTTAAAATGAGACCCATCATCATGGTTTTGTGATTCTTTTCTCCAAACACATATAGCTACTTGGATGCAGAAGCAGAGTAGGTGGAAAGTTGGATTTAACCAGGATTGGGTTTTGGTTAGGTGAGTATGTCAGAGAGAGGGAGAAAGGGCAAAGGGAAGTAAGGGTGTATGCATGACATCACTATAATAATGGTTCTGCATTATAAACCAGGGAAGGAGAGCAATGAGGGTTTGAGGGAGCAGAAGGGCAGTACAAAGGTGATAGGGTCAACCGGTAGGGATCTGGTGGAGTCAATTGTTGGAGTTAGAAAGCCGTTAGAGGGGATTCAATGGAAGATGCAAGATAGGGGATGCTGAGAAGGGAGATTTTGGAGATGATGGAGTTATTTGTCATGACAAGGCTAACGCATGGCCATGAGAGTGGGTAGCTGAACTGAGAGCAAGATCATTGCAGGTAATGATCTTGAGGAAGTATGATGCCAGAGTGCTGGTGGCTTGTTTACATAGGTGTTGAAGCCACTGAGAATGACGATTCTGGTAGTGGTGGAAAAATAGTGAACCAGGAGCCAAAACCTTCACGAATCAAGGGCAGGGGCTAGAGGAATGCAGGGGGAGCCATGGCTTCAAAGAAGCAAGGAAACTGCAAGGAGGCAGAAGGAAGAGCAGGGCCACCTGACTTACCTCTAGTCCCAGAGGTATGTAGGATTTGAGATTCAAAACAGAAACCACCGCTTGAGGTGGATTCTGGAAAGCAGAGTCCTGAGGGTGAGAAGACAATCTTCTTACTTCAGTATCTGACTTGGCCAAGCTACACTGCAGGACATAAATGGCAGGACTGGACCCCCTAAAGGCAGAGCTGCAACATGTCTTTACTCATAGAGAAAGCCAACATGGTTCTGGGAAGCAGGTAAAGTGCTCAGGAATCAGAGGAGCCCATCACTTCACCAGGCCCACTCCCCTTCTAAATCTGTGGGTGTCCAGCCAGGTCTTTGCTTCAGTCCACAGACAGGAAAAATGACATACAGAGAGTGTGGTGGCTCAAGACTAAGTGGCAGAGCCAGGACTAATCCCTGTATCTTCTGACTCTTCCCAACCCCACGTTCTTTCTACTAACCCGTTTCTCCAAAGTTTCCCTGAGGTGAGATTTATTTGGAGGCATTATTCAGAAGGTGTGGGTATGGCCCAGGAATCCGCATTTTAGCAGCCACCAAAGGTGATTTTTGTCATCACAGAAGCTGATAAATGTGGAAGGTCACCACACTGCTTCTTTTCTTGATTTACTTTGTGCAGTTGAGACAGTGACCTCATCTCTTGGTTCCTCAATTTCCCACCCTTTGAATTGGACATCATGACAACGACCCATTGTTCCTAGCTAGATGCTAACACCTCTGCCAATATAAAGTCCTAATTAAAAAGCCAGAGACTTAATTTTCCAGGTAATGGATCGAAGGGACCAATATGGTACCAAGTTTTGGAGGAGGCCATGAGGGGTGATATGGTTTTGAGGGAAGACCCAGCCCATCTCATTTACTTACTGGCTGGAGTAAAGCAGAACTATTCAGCTCCTTTGCCTGTAATACGGTTATAATTCATACCTACCTTACAGAATTGTGCAAGATATGAAAGTTCTTGTAGGTGAAGGCCTATATGTAATATTTATAAAATTGGAGTCGGGCAGTGCAATGATGGCTCAGTGGCAGAATTCTCCTCTGCCAAGTTGGAGACCCGGGTTCAATTCCTGGTGCCTACCCATGCAAAAAAGAATTGGAGTCAATATGGGAAGTTGCTGGTAATAGAAGTAATAATAATAATAGGAGCCATCATTGTTGAGATTTCCTCATTTAGCTTTGATCATTCAGTAAACCGGACAGGGAAATCTGACCTCAGAATGAGTGCTCATTTAATGCCCACCATCCATGAATTTGAGAGTGCTACACCAGGAGCTGATGTTAGGAAACCTTAGAGAGGTTGTCCCGATCAATACATGAACATCTGCTTCATCCTCAAGCCTCACGCCTATGTTGACCCAAGCAGTCATTAGAGGACAATGAACTGCAGCAGAAGTAATGGGCTGGAACCGGGTGGCAGCATGCTGGGTTTGGCACTTGAGGAGATAGTGTTTTAATCAATTGCAGGTTGTCATTAATGTCTGGCTAAGGTCAGAATGAGGTCAGGTGCATTATTACGTTCGGGTCCACCCTTGCAAAGAGTACTGCGATCCCACCTTGATAAGGAAGTCACTCAAGGTCTTCCAAGCTTCTTGTTGACTCAACAGGCAAGTGTCACCACCGGCAGGAATTTTACTGTGCAATTCACATATTTTTCTCTAAAAAGGAGGAAAAGCCACACAAAGACTAAGTAGAGCTGCCCAAGCTGCTCCATTATAGATGAATTTAAGTAAAATATCTGCCCCTGAAATTCTCCCTTTTAGCTATTTTTTTCTCCTTTCTAAAAATGACCAAGATGCAAACAATAAGAAGGGATAACTTCGTTTTGATCCTGCCTGCCTCTAAGGTGGCCACTGTTCACTCAACTCGTTTGCTGTTTCTCTAGATGGAAAAGAGAAACAAGAGAGAGTTATGCACATTATAGTTTATTCATAATGGTTATTGCTGTACAGTTGTTTAAAACAGTACTGGTGGGACTCAGCATCAAGGGATTGAGAAAATCTTCTAGCCTGAAAGGGGGAAGAGAGAAATGAGACAAAATAAAGTATCATGCCTGAGAGATTTCAAAGAGTTGAGAGGTTATCTTGGCGGTTATTCTTACGCATTATATAGATATCTCCTTTTTCGTTTAAGGTGTATTAGAGAGGCTAGAGGAAAGTGCCTGGAAACTGTAGAGCTATGTTCCAGTAGCCATGTTTCTTGAAGATGATTGTATAATGATAGAGCTTTCTCAACATGACTGTGTGATTGTGTCTGATGCTCCTTTTATCTACAGTATGAACAGATGAGTAAAATATATGTATTAAAGATAAATAAATAATAAGAGGAACAAATGTTAAAATAAATTGAGTAGATTGAAATACTAGTGATCAATGAAAGGGAGTGGTAAAGGGTATAGGAAAAAAAATAGGGGAAACAAAGGTTAAAATATATTGGGTAGATGGAAACACCAGCGGTCAATGAGAGGGAGGGGAAAGGCATATGGTATGTATGAGCTTTTTCTTTTTTCTTTTTATTGCTTTTTCTGGAGTGATGCAAATGTTCTAAGAATGTTCTAAGAAATGATCATGGTCATTGATTACATACCAAGAATGGAAAGTTCATATGTTAAGAATGTTCGTGTTTGTATGTTGTTATGTTTTGTCAATAAAAATAAAAATAAAAAATACTGCTGGGATTCCTCTCACAGGCCTCGAAAAATTAGAACACAAAATATTTTAAAATCAACATACAAAACTGTATAGATGGGCAGTGCAATGGTGCCTCAGTGGCAGAATTCTCGCCTGCCACACCAGAGACCCAGGTTCAATTCCTGGAACCTGTCCATGCCAAAAAAAAGACCAGCTGTTTGGACGACAACAGTCCCTGTTTGTAACGGAAAAAACACGCATATGACACACTGAAGTAGGGGAGGAAACACAGCACAATATCAACTAAACATCCCTTGGTTTGGGCTCTTTCAACTCTGGCTATGTAGCAGTGATGAAAACTTCTGTTCCCAGTGAGTGCATGACAGGTGCTTTGAATGTCCTTCTTTATAAATATGTAGTTTTCTTCATTAAATAGCTATTGTTTGTGTAATTTTTAGTGTTAAAAAAAATCAAGTGGGGTAGTCAAAAACAGGCACTACGGCATTCTTTGTAATAGTTTTTTAAAAATGACAACACCTAAATATCTAATAGTAGGGGGGAAAGTTAAACAAATACAGTAAGGGGTGGAAGGATAGTTCAGTGGTAGAATTCTCACCTACCATGTGGGAGGCCCGGGTTCGATTCCTGGCCCTCAACCCCTCTCCAAAAAAGTCAACAAATAATGCTGCAATGATGGGATAATCACATGGAAAAAGAATGAAATGTGACCTCACCATACAGCATGCAAAAAAATAAATAAATAATAAAATATGGTATATTCATATAGTAGAATATAACTGCCACTAAAATTTCATTTTGAAGAATTTCTAACACCATAGTGAAGCAGAAGCTGTACAGGGACTTTCTTGACAGCACTCCAGGCCTTTCTTTCCAGTACAAGGGCTGAAAGCCTGAGGACTGTTTTCCAAGCCCCATAATGGCTTGGGTTTCTGCAGGTGTCCTGGCTTCTGACCGGGGGCTGAGACCTCTGGTGCTGCTTCTGCTTCCAGACATACATAGAATATTTCACCCAACAGCAGCAGAACACATTCTTCTTGAGTGCACGTGGGTCATTCTCTGGTTAGACCGTATGTTACGTGACAAAGCAAATCAAAAAAAATTTTTAAATACTCAAATAATACACTACCTTTGCTGCATCCCATACATTCCGGTATATTGAATTTTCATTTTCATTTACCTCAAGATATTACCTAATTTCCCTTTGACCCATCGATTTGTTTAAGAATGCACTGCTTAATTTCCACATATTTGAGAATTTCTCCTTCTGTTATTGTTTTCTAGCTTCATTCCATTATGGTTGGAGACAGTACATTCCACGATTTCAATATTTTCTAATTAATTGAGACTTGTTTTGTGGCCTTAACATATAGTCTTTCCTGGAGTATGATCCATGTGCAGTAGAGAAGAATGTATATTCTACTGCTTTTGGGTAAAGTGTTCTACCCATGTCTATTAGGTCTGATTGGTTTAGAGCATTGTTCAAGTTTTGTATTTCCTTATTGATTTTATATCTAGATGTCCTATCCATTACTGAAAGTGTGGTATTAAAGTCTCATACTATTAATGTGGCACCATGTATTTCTCCTTCCAAATCTATATTTTCTTCATATACTTTAGGGCTCTCTTGTTAGATGCATATATATAATTGTTATATCTTCTTGTTGAATTGACCCCTTTATTGGTAAACAATGACCATCCTTGTCCCTTGTAACTGTTTTTGACTTACAGTCTGTTTTATCTGATATTAGTATAGATACCTAAGCTCTCTTTTGGTTATTACTTGCATGGCATATTTTTTCCCATCCTTTTGCTTTCAACCTATTTATGTCTTTAAACTAAGACGAGTCTCTTATAGACAGCATAGATTTGGATCAGGTTTTTTTTTTTCATATATATTCTGCCAGTCTTTGCCTTTTGACTGGAGAGTTTAATCCATTTACATTTAAAATCACTACTAATAATGTAGAACTTTCTTCTGTCATTTTGTTATTTAGTACTTGTAAGTGTTACACATTTTTTTGTCCCTCAATTCTCCTGTCAATGCCTACTTTCATATTTAATTGATTATTTTTGTACTGTGCCGTACTGAGTATTTGTTTTCCATCTGGATATGTTTTTCATATACCAACTTGACATCAATTAACATGCACTTACACTGTTCCTATACCCTTCAATCGTCCCCCCACGCACACATTTTTTGTACTTGTTACAGGTTACATCTTTGTGCATTGTATGTCTCAATCATAGATTTATCACTATTTTTTTTGAGGGGGGCACATGGTGCAGGAATCGAACTCGGGTCTCCTGCATGAAAGGCGAGCATTCTACCACTGAACCACCCATGCACCCCTGATTTGTCATTATTTTTTAAGCATTTGCATTTTAGCGCCTGTAGGAAATAAATATACCAGACAATTCAATACAATCATATGGGCATTTATAATTAGCCACCTTTACCTCAGGTGTTTATTTCTTTATGCTGCTTTGAACCATTGTCTAGTGTCATTTTCTTTCAATCTGAAGACGTTCCTCTAGCATTGCTTGTAGAGCAGGTCCAAATATAAAGTCTTGGTTGGCAATTGTTTTCTTTCAGTACTTTAAGTATTTCAACCCACTGCCTGCCTGCCTGCATGGTTTCTAATGTGAAATCAGTACTTAATCTAATTGACACTCCCTTGCAGGTGACTCATTGCTTTTCTTTTGCAGCTTTCAGAACTTCCTCCTTGTCCTTTGCACGTGACTTTGATTAAGATTAAGTTTGATTAAGATGGGACAGGGTGTTTTTTTCCTTCACGTTTATGCTGTTTGGTGTTCTCTGGGATGTGCGTATTTACATCTTTTGCTAAGTTTGGGATGTTTTCTGTCATTATTTCTCTGAATATTCCTTCTTTCCCTTTATCTTCTTTCGTTTCCTTATGGGACCCCCAAAATGAGTATATTGATATAGTTGTTGGTGTCCCAGAAGTCTCTTAGGCTGTTTTCACTTTTTATAATTCTTTTCTCTTTCTCCTCCTCATCCTGACTCATTTCAATTGTCTTGTCTTCGAGTTAGCTGATTGTTTCTTTGCGTACTCTCATTGAAACCTTTCTGGGAATTTTTCATTTCAGTTATTTTTCATTTCAACTCTAATAGTTCTGTTTGGTTCCTTTTAAATTTTTTTGTCTCCATTAGATTCTTATATTGCTCATTCACTGTTTTCCTGTTATCTTTTAGTCTTTTGTAGTTTCCTTCATCTCCTTGAGGACATTGAAGATTACATTTTAAAAGTCATTGTCTGATTTGTCCATAGTCTGGTCTTCTTCATTGATATCTTCTGGATTTTTATTCTCTTTTTTTGGATGGGCCATCATTTTCTGTTTCTTTGTCTTATAATCTTTTATTGCACACTGTGCATTTTAATATTTTAAAATGTTAACTCTGGGATTTATTCCTTGAGGTGTCTGTTTTTTGAGTTAGTACCAGCTTGCAACATGATATTTTCTTGAGAGTCAACCCTCCTACCAGGAAGGTCCACCCAAGGAAAATGAAATGCATAGCACAGCGTCCTCCCTGTCAAGACACTGGCCTGTGTCTTGTCCTGGAGTTCTTGGCCTTAGGAATTCCCCTGTTGATAGAAGTTTGAATGTCCCCTTTACATCCTAGGATGCAAACCTACTCAGTCTCCTGGGTGTTTCACTGTCAGATTTAAAGCAGGTAAGCCTTTGCTCCAGGGTCCTCTTCAGCTGTTTATTATGCTTTCATTGTCTCATGCTGCTGCTGCCTGGAGGGCAAATTCTGGGTGGGGGTGCACATCAGAGAGGGCTTTCCCAAGTTAGTCTTTCCCAACCAGAAAAAGGCCAGAGAGCACAAAGGGAGCACGAATTGGCTCCACAGTGCCTGCAAAGGAGATGAGGGAGGTACCAGGAAAGATGTCAGGAGCTCCCCAAAGCTGAACTTTCTTGATCTGACCAGAAAATGCAGCCCCTTAAATATCCTCCACAGCTCTCAGGAAGCAGATTGTCCTTAAGCCTCTTCGGCTGCCTTTGTCCAGGGTGGTTTGGAACAATGGCCACCAATAACAAACTGGGTTTCCATTTCTATCTAGTCCAGGTCTAGAAATCTGAAAAGCTGTGATCAGCAATTGGCCCATGCACACCCTGGATCCTGCAGAAGTAGATTTTTTATATCCCTTTCTTGCACCAGCAAACTATACCAGGAGCTGGACTCCAATGCTGCCTGCTGCAAGAGAAGGGGCTGGGTGATGGTAGCAGCCATGTGGAGACAGTAATTTACAGGTATCTACCATAATTCACCAGCCTCTTCCTCCTACTCTCTCCTGGATGCTGTACAGTGTTCTACTGGACTCTGGAGTTTTGAACTCATTGATTCAGGCAGTTCTTAACCATTTAATAGCTGTTCTGGTGAAGGGACTGATTCCTGGAGATTCCTACTCTGCCATCTCTCCATAATCCACCAACTGGTTTTTGACAGATTATGTATCAAGTCTACTCAATGGGGAAAGTGGAGTCTCTTCAACAAAAGATGTGAGAAAAATTGGATGTCCATGTGCAAAAGAATGAAGGTGGACCCTTGCCTCACACCATTTACAAAAAATAACTCAAAATGGATCAAAGACAAATATAAGAAGCAAAACTATAGAACTCCGAGTGGAAAATATAGGAAAGCATTTTCAGGACCGTGTATTAGGTGATAGTCTCTTAGAATTGACACCAAAAGAATAGGTAACAAAAGAAAAAAAATAGATTAATGGAACTTCATCTAAATTTAAAACTTTTGTGCCCCAAAGGACTTCATCATGAAAGTAAAAAGACAACCTAAAGAAAGGGAGAAAATATTTCATAACTACATATCCAATAAGCCTTCAATATACAAAAAATATAAAGAACTCCTACAATTCAACAACAAAAAGACAAACAACCAACTTTAAAAACAGACAAAAGATTTGAACAAACATTTCTCCAAAGACAATATATGACCAAAATGTGCATAAAAAGATGCTCAACATCATTAGCCATTAGGGAAATGCAAAGCAAAACCACAATGAGATACCATTTCATACACAACAGAATGGCTGCTATTTTTTTAAAAAATGAAAAATTGCAATGATTGGAGAAGGTGTTGAGAAATGGGAACACTCATTTGTTAATGCGAATATAAGATGATACAGCTGCTGTGAAAGACAGTTTGGCAGTTCCTCAGAAAGTTGAGTATTGAATTACCATATGAGCTGACAGTCCCACGTTTAGGTATATACCCAAAAGAATTGAAAGCAGAGACTCAGATATTTGCACACGAGTGTTCCCCGTGACATTATTCACAATTGCCCAAAGATGGAAGCAGCCTATGCTGGTTTGAAAGCATTACGTACTCTGAAAAAGCAATGTTTTAATCCTAAACAATCTTGTGAGAGCAACAGTTTCTTCTAATCCCTATTCAGTACTACAGGCTGGAAACTTGATTAGGTTATCTCCCTGGATATATGACACAATCAACTGTGGGTATTAAACTTGATTAGATGGAGACATGTCTCCACCCATTCTAAGTGAGTTTTGATTGGTTTACTGGAATCCTATAAAAGAAAAAGTATTTTGGAGAAAGCTTCAGAACTGCACAGAATCATGAAGCAGAGAGTGCCTTTTGAGAATGACGAGAAAGCCACAGCAGAGCTGAGCAGAGCCACGAGGCCAAGAGAACCACAGAATTCACCAGCCAGTGACCTTTGCAGATTCTGAGAGAACAGAAAATGATGAGAACTGGAGCCCATGCTGACCCCAAGGTAGCTTCATGAAACAAGAAGCTGGAAGAGAAAGCTGGCAGGTTTGCCATGTGCCTTTCCACCCTAGAGAGAAACCCTGAACGTTATCAGCCTTCTTAAACCAACGTATCTGTCCCTGGATGCCTTAGATTAGACATTTATATAGAGTTGTTTTGATTTGGACATTTTCACGGCTTTAGAACAGTATACTTGTAATTTATTAAATTCCCCTTTTTAAAAGCCATTCCGTTTCTGGTATATTGCATTCTGGCAACTAGCAAACTAGAATACAGCCCAAGTGTCTATCAACAGATGAATGGATAAACAAAATGTGATATAAGCAAACAGCAGAATATTATTTGGCTGTAAAAAGAAATGACATCATGATACATGCGAAAACACGGATGAGCTTTGAAAACATCATGTTGAATGAAATAAATAAGACACACAGGGTCAAATATTGTATAATTTCACTGATATGAAATTAGAATAGACAAATTCATAGTCAGAAACTAGAATGCAGTTTACCAGGGGCCAGAGTAGGAGTAGAGAATGGGGACTTCAGGCTTAATTGGCACAGAGTTTCTTTTTGGGGGAATACAAGTCTTGTGGTAATGGATGGAGGGGGGTGATGGTGGTATAGCATTGTGAATCTGATTGATACTACTGAGTTGTCCAATTGAATGTGGCCCAAAGGGGAAATTTTGGGTTATATATTTTACTAGAATAAAAATTTTTTAAAATACATAGGACTGTACAACATGGGAAACCCCAATATAAATTGTGAAATAGTTAATAGTGCAGTTATAATAATATTGTTACATCAATTAGAACAAGGTACCACACTAATGAAAGGTGTTAATCATAGGAGAGGGGATAATATGGGAACTCCGTATTTTCTATATTATTTTTCCATAAACCTACAACTTCTCTAATAAAAAAAAGTATTTAAAAATACACAGAGGAGACAGGTTTATTACTACAGGTTATTTTTTCTTTTCTAAAAAGCAAGGCACAAAACTCTACAACATTATCATAGCAGTGTGGAAGAATAATAAAAAGTGCCGTACAGGAAAAAGACTAGAGGGAAATGCAACCGTGCATCATAGCAATAGTCTTGGGGTTCTGATATCTTCTTTTTTTATGTTTCTGTATTTTTAAAAATTTCTCTAATGGGAGTATGTGTTATTTATAATATTTTTAAAGAACCCAAAACAGAACTTTTAAAACAGAAAAGCACTGTCACTTGATCCTCCCCATAGAAAAGCAAAGAGGATTACTGCATTCCCTTGCTTGTACCTTGGGGACTGGAGGCCCTACTTGTGGCCATACTCTCTTCCTCTCTTTGACTCACCTTTTGTTCCATTGTATCTTTTCCTTTTTAATATTGACATTCATGGGCACATCTTGTTTTCCAGACAGTTTCCTTCCTTCAGGTCCTCCCCACCATCTGAGATTAAATTCTAATAAATCATGACACTAACGGTAAGAACGGTAACAAGTATAATATAATAACACAAGTGGAGACCTTTGGCCCAGGTTGAGTAACTCACTGGTTTATTCTGCATCCCTGAACAGAGCAAACTTTTGTCCTTTTCCACTTGGAGCTGTCAAGCAGTGAAATGATCAACAGGATTCGGCAAAGGAGGCAAACAGAAGAGCATCTTCATTCAGAGGATGCCACTGGTGAGTGTAGTTGGGGGCACCCAGGTGCCTACAGCTTGCATCCGTCCAGCCACCGTGCCAGAGTGTCAGAGTACTGGCAATTCAGGGTCCAGGAGGGCCTGCGAAGAGGAAGACCCAGGAGAGCAAATGGGAGGTGGGCCTTGCAGTTGAGCACAGGATCTTGTAGATCCACAGCCCCTCCTGGCCTCGTTACACCCCCTGCCTAGTCCCCAGAGTACTGGCATTTGCTACCCCTGCTGTGGCCACATGCATCTGGAGTACATCTCTCTTTCTGGTGGCGCACCCGATATCCTCGTGTTCCCCCTCCCATCCCCACACCTCTTTTCATAAACCCCACACTGTAAGATGGGGAGACTCAACTGTGAAATCCTCCTCCAACTACACAAGGTGGGTATTAATAACTGAACTGAGCTTCCAGGTAATCCTGTGACTTGCCCAAGGTCACACAGTGAGTCCTTGGCAGACCCGAGACCTGAGCTAGGGCCCCTTTTACCTTTCCATGTGCCTGCCTTACAAAATTCCTTCCCACTCCTATTTGCTGGACCAAGTGTTTCTCCAACCTTTTCTCCTGGAAGCCCTGAAAGTGAGCCCCTTGTTCTGAGTCCCAGGTGAGACTCATCAGGCCAGCTGCCGGCCATTAGACATCCTGTTTAGCCAGCCCCACCCCTCAGTAGTGCTGGCCTCCAAGGGTCTTCTAGGGTAGGGGGTCTCACAGAGGCTGTGACCCCTGTTCCCTCATAGCTATGGATCAGCAGGGAAAACACATACACATGGATTTTCAGAAACCCCAAGGATGTCCAACCCAGACATTGCAGGAGGGGCTCCTGTGCTCATGTGCAGCCTCGGTCTTCTTTTCTGCCTGCCCAGACTCTGCAGGACAATCTGATCTGAACTTGGGGAAAGACATTGCTGCCGACTAACTTAGAAGAGTTCACTTTACTGAGAATCCTGAGCAAGTGGGAAGGCCTTCGTCAGCCTGGCCCCTAAATAGTATATCTCTGTTTAGGGCCATGCAATAAAGATGATTTTAGCTCCCTAGTGCTTAGGCTAAAAAAGTCAGCCAAGTTTCCAAATTAATTGGAAAGTTGAAACCATGTATGAAAGAGATTTCAAATATCCAGGAGGCAGTTCACATGAATAAGGGGACTTCTATGTGAAAATGCATTCTACTAAATCAGTAGGAAAATGGGTTAATAATTGGTGCTGAGACCACCGACCAGCCATTTGGGAAATAGAAAGCTGAATTCCAACGTCACTTTTTATACCAAAATAAATTCCAAGAGGGCCAAAAAATTTTAAATGTAAAAACATGAAACCAAAGGGGTGCAAGGGTAGTTCAGTGGTAGAATTTTTGCCTGCCATGTGGGAGACCCAGGTTTGATTCCCGGCCCATGTGCGTCCCAAAAAAACAAACAAGCAAGCAAAGAAAGAAAGAAAGCAAATTTAAAAAAACGTGATACAATAACGGGATACTCACATGGAAAAGAATGAAATGTGACCCCCACCATACAGCATACCCAAAAAAAGCCATGAAACCATAAAAATTCTTTTTTCTAATTTATTAAACAAAAACTTAATATTAGGCTTATTTTATGCCAGGTATTATTCTAATCTGCAGGAAAATGAGGCTTAATTCCTTTACAATCATGGAGTAGAAAAGACCTTTCTAGCAAGATTTCTTATGAACACGGAAGACACAAAAGAAAAAATTCAGTTTTGTTCCATAAAACTCCTGAATGATGGAAACACCATCAACAGAGTCAAAATACAAATAACAATTCTGAAAAAACAATTTACAAGGAAATGATGGACAAAGGTCTAATAACGCTAATTTGTAAAGGACACATCAAAATCAGTAGGAAGAAAAGAAAACATTATCAACCTAGTAGAAAAATGGGCAGCAATTATGAATAAGCAGGTCCCAGAAAAATAGCCAGTATACACATGAAAAAAAAGGCTCAACTTCTTTGCAGTTTAAAAATGCAAAGCAAAATGGAATGATCTCATGTTCCACATGTAAATTTCCAAAAATTGCATGAGTTTTTAACACCCCGGGCTGATAAGCTGGGGGCACAGAGGCCCCTCAATATGTGCCCTCTCCCAAAGGCATTGAGCATCTCTCTCCAACTTTTAATGTCTCTAATAGTCTTAGCAAATCCTCTGCAAGAGATTCCCCTAAGGATGCACTTGAAAGAACACCCAAGTTCTAAGAGCAGAAGTTCTAAGAGCAAAATGCTCATTGCAGAATTGTTTGAAACAACACCTACAACAAATGTGGAAACCACTTAAATGTTCATCAGTTGGAGATTGGCAGATAAACCGCCCTGTAGCATCCATATCTTGGGATACTCAGCAGCTGTTATGATGGGAGAAATGAAGATTTCTAAGCTCTATTAATAAATGAAAAAAAACAAGGGACAGGTCAGTGTGTACACTGGGATTTTATGTATTTTTAAAATATTTGTGCGCTCATTTTTCTCTGATTTATAAGACATTAACAGTGGTAGCCTTTGCATGGCTGTTGAGAGGGAAAAGTTTATTTTTAAATATGTATGTGTTGCCTTTATTTGAAAAAATAATAAAATTTTAAAAATAGGGTAGTGACCCCAAATGCAGCCTCAGTCTTTCAACAAACATTTAGTGGGCAACTATTATGTGCCAGGCACAGGGCTATATGCTGGTATATTTAGAGATAAGAAAAACAGACAAAATCTCTGGCTAAATTTAGCTCTCACATGCATATGAAGACACAGAAAAAAACAAAAAAGCCACAGTGAAAAGCCCTGACCTTGGAGATGGACATACCACCTGTCGCCAGATTCTAGACAAGGCCTCTGTTGCCTACAGGGCTTCTGGGTTACAGTAAGGAACACCCACCCTGACTGTCACTAGTGAGAGTGAGCCCGCCTGCAGGTCTGAAGATGAGTTGTTCCTCCCCCACTGTCTGACCCTGCTTGGAAACCCTCAGGCTGAGTCCTTAGGAGAACAGGACCCCATCATTTGGCTGTCTTCTGCACAACCCCAGCATAGATCACCTGTGCCAACCATCCCTAGCTCTAAGTAGCCTGGTGGAAACTCAGGTTTGGGATAGCGCTGGCCCAGGATAAATCCTATAGTCATGGCTCTGGGTAAGTTATTTTCTCTCTCTGTAACGCCATTTCCTCGTTTTTACTATGGGGTTAAGAATACTCACTGCAGGGAGATTCGTGAGGATTCGTGAGCATGCAAAGCCCACACGCTAAGCAGTCAAGAAACGGTAGCTATTATTAAAGTATTTCCGCTATTGTAAGATGCCTTCAATTGTAAGATGCATCAGTGATTTGACAAGTTAGAAGAGGACACGACTGCAAGCTAAACTCTCATTTCAGAAGTCTCAAAAATATGAAAAATATTAAAAATTGTGTAATCTAGAACTGAAGAAATAAGGCATTGCTTTTAGACCTATCTGGAGACTACAATTCCAGAATCAACCAGACAGCTAACTGAGATATGGAATGGGGAGGGGGAAGACAGAGAAGGCAGGGGTAGGTGGCATTCAGTGGTGGCACTAATGCATGGCCTAGACCTGCCACCATAAATGACATTGATAAGGTGGTAACAGTACTTACTAAAAATAGACTTTCATGTAATCCACTGGTTCAGCCTATCAGACACCCATATCAGAAAAATCTCCAAGTTGGAAATTGGGCCAGAGGACATGCACACCAACCTATCCCTCAATGGACATATGAGAAGGGGGTCTGAATATCACCCACATAAAGTGATCAGAGATAAGAAAAAGCTACACAACCCATCTATTGGCAAATACAGATTATGGGTGAATCTGTCCTCATTCAAGGAAGGGTAAAGAGGATAAAACTAACTTTGAGTCTATGGGGAAATAATATAAGAAGGAAAGGGGGCACCATCATGACCTAAGAATAGGCAAATATTATTTAAATAACCAAAAATAACTATAAAGGGAAAAAATGATAAATTATACTGTATTAAGACTAAGAACAGTTTATTAAGACACCATTAAGAATGTGAAAAGGTAACCAACAGAAGGAAAGACCCTATTTGCAAAAATGTATCCAACAGATATTCTTATCCAGAATGTACAAATAGCTCCTAACAAATTAATAAGAAAAAGATAACACAACAGAAAAAAAATGACAAAAGATTTGAACAGACACTTCACACGCACAAGAAAGGATATATAAATGGCCAAGAAACATTTTAAAAAGAAGCTCAACCTTACAGATCATCAGAGAAATGAATAGTAAAACCACAACACTATCACTATACACCTATGAGCATTAACAAGAGAATACCAAGCCTGGGTGAGAATGTGGAGCAATGAAAAAGCAAAACTTCTGGTAGAGTGTAAATTGATAGTCTCTTTTGAAGACTATTTGGCAAAGTATACTGAATATGAAAATAGGTATAACCAATGGATATCTTTTTATATATCCACCAAAAGATAAGTATAAAATATTCGTAGCAGCACTTTAAAAATGGAAACTACCCAAATTTCCAACAGAAGAATGGATAAATAAATTGTGGTATATCCATACTATGGATGGATGAGAATGAATGAATTGCCAAATACATATGACAATATGAATGAAATTTACAAATATAATGTTGAACGTAAGAAGTCAGACACTGGCCCAATGACTTGTAAATTTTAGAAATTCAG
The DNA here is from genome assembly GCF_023851605.1 of Tamandua tetradactyla. NCBI lineage: Eukaryota > Metazoa > Chordata > Mammalia > Pilosa > Myrmecophagidae > Tamandua > Tamandua tetradactyla. The sequence goes on along the minus strand of NC_135341.1, from coordinate 44,904,347 downwards.
AAAAGATTTTCCTAAGCAAATATCTGGTTAAAGAGGACAATCAGAATTGCAGTTATTTTGGGCAACAAATATACAACAAATATTAACATCTACTCTAATATGAAAAGAGTTTATCTAATATCTAAAGAGTTCTTTCATACCAATATGATTACCGGAATTTTTTTAAAGGGCAAAGGACAGGGACAGGAAAAAAAAAAAAAAGAGCATAAATATTTAAGAAGCATGGGGAGAAGACACCCTCACAATGTATCATAAAATGCAAAAGAATGTAAGACAAAATTGTTAATCACTTTGGCAATCGTTTTATAACAAGATTGGTAAGGATATAGTAAATAGGCATTCCACTAAACTCAATAAGCTGGTTGGAGAGTCATTTCACAACAAACATAAAGAGCCTTCTAAGCATTCAAATCCTGGTAGAAATTCATATGAAAAAAATAATCAAAGAGATTCCCAGAGATTAATATACAAGAATGTTTTTTCTAGCATCCTGTACAACCCTAAACAAGATTTGGAAATAAAAAACAAATGTTCAACTCAAGGCAACTTGTCTGATAATTCTTTCTTTCTTTCTGTGGCCTTGGGGTTGTAGAATTCCATCGTGTTCAGCTGAATCGTTTGGGATTGGAGGTATACAGAGGCCAAGATTAGGATTCCATTAAATATAATGGGTGAAAATTTTTAATACAGGTCATTTTAAAGATGTATAACTTACCATGATCCCATCCCATCTTTTCCTTGTACAATTTTCTTGGCACATGCTATTGTCTTCTTTAAGTTTGGATTCAGTAAATCTGTGGAGAAAGTAAAGTGGAACGATACCATGCCAGCATGTGGCAGCTAAATCACTGAATGATGTCAGGGAGAGTACAGGGTACTCAAGTAGAGGGGCTTCGGTGTATTTCCAAGAATAAATCTATCTCTAGATTTTTCTCAGGACACACTAGAAGATACCAGGATGTGGTCATATTTTACTAAATCCATTTTTTCTTGTATCTCTTATAAATATTTTTTTCATTTAAAAATATATGCATATTGAATTTTTTTTCTGTGCTAGGCACTATGAGAAGCAGGAGAATATAATGCAAGAGTCACCTGGAATGATGGGGTGAATACAATGTGATGTGGGGTCATTTGAAAGAGGCACCTAATTCAGACTTGAAAGATCAGGGAAGAGTTATTGGCCCAAGTGACATCTAAAGGTGTAGGAAAGGAAAGAGGGATGAGGGATTAATAGGAGGAGAAATGTCCCAGGTAAAGGGAACGACGTATGAGAAGGCCCTGTGGTATCCAGCCAGCATGTCCATGCATTCATCCCTTCACTTTCATTCTCTCCTTGGAATGCAGAAACCAAGACCCCACATGAGACTATTGTGATACTCTCCTACTTGCCTACACTGCAATCTCCTCATTCCCTAATCTAATCTGATTGCTTTTCCTTAAAACATCACATCAGTACCCCTGAGTTGCCTGTAAAACAGAACCTCAAATCCTTAGTTTAGCTCAATTTCTTTCTTCCCTGATCCCGCCATTCAAGACACATGGGGGGATAAAGATGGTGCCCACTCCCAAGATGGGTGAAACCAATGATACCCACAGCTTAGGGCTCAGATGCATTTTCTCTTCCACCACCCACACTACTTAGAACAGGATCTAGTACCTCTTACTCACGGTGCTGTGCTTCCCTGTTAATCCTATTGGTTTGTGGTTATAAAACTTCAGGAAAGATTGTTTTCCCTCTCAAAATTCTTTACTTTCTCTTTTGTTTCTCAGATGTGGCCTCTCTGTCACAGCCAATATGGCAAGCAAACTCATCGCCCTCTCCCTCTCTACGTGAGACATGACTCCCAAGGGTGTAAATCTTCCTGGCAACGTTAGACAGAAGTCCTAGAATGAGCAGGGACTCAGCATCAAGGGATTGAGAAAACCTCAACCCAAAGGGGGGAGAGAGAAATGAGACAAAGTATCAGTGGCTGAGAGAAACAGAGTAGAGAGGTTATCCTGGAGGTTATTCTCACACATTATATAGATATCCCCTTTTTAGTTTGAGGTGTATTAGAGTGGCTAGAGGGAAGTGCTTGAAACTGTAGAGTGTGTTCCAGTAGCCATGTTTCTTGAAGATGATTGTTTAGTGACATAGGTTTTGCAATGTGACTGCGTAGATAAAAAGATGCTCCTTTTATCTACGGTATAGACAGATGAGTAAAAAATATGGATAAACAATAAATAAATAATGGGGAACAAATGTTAAAATAAATTGCGTAGTTTTAAATACTAGTGATCAATAAAAGGGAGTGGTAAGGGGTATAGGAAAAAATAGGGTGAACAAAGGTTAAAATATATTGGGTAGATGGAAATACTAGTGGTCACTGAGAAGGAGGGTAAGAGGTATGGTATGTATGAGTTTTTTCTTTCTTTTTTTTTCTTTTTCTGGATTGACTCAAATGTTCTAAGAAATGATCATGGTGATGAATATACTACTACATGATGACCTTGTGAGCCATTGATTGTACACCAAGTATGGAATGTTCATATGTTAAGAATGTTCGTATTTGTATGTTGTTTTGTTTTGTCAATAAAGTTTTTTTTAATTATTGACTTTCTGGACTTTTTAGTTAATCTCTTTCACTAATGGTGTAGCCCTTGGGGTCTCAGCTTTCTGTGGCGGCTCCAGTGTACCTCCCTGCCTTGTTCAGACCCTGTCTACACAGTGATCATTAAACCTGTGAATTTCATTTTTGTGCTTTACTTAACGGGGGGATTTTCAGGATATCTAGCCTACATAGTCTTAGTCTATAAACATATCTACTCTTAGGAGATTTAAATCATGAGTCACTGTGTTTCTTTTCTTTTTTTGCTTGGCTACTAGGAAGCTCGGGGTGACATTGAATGTTCCATCACAGTAATTAAATTACTTTCTTAAAGTGTTTGCTTCCCTCACTAGACTGTGATCTTTGAATCTCACTATGGGCCCTAAACAGCATTTTACATACATTATCCCATCTAATGCTCATGGAAATCCTAAGAAGCGGTTAATATTGTTCCTACTTCTCAGGTGAGGAAGCTTTAGGAAGCGCACAAAGTCAATCAACTTGTAACTGGAACAGCTGGAATTCCCACTGGGTTCCTGTGTGGTTTCTGCTCCTGCCCATCCTACTTTGCAGTCCTACCTCTCCTTGAATCTGGAAACTGTCTTATTTCTGGGTTCCTCATGCCAAGCTTGGAGCCCAACACAAAACATGTGTTCCCCAGGCCATGTAAGAAGGCTGCAAGCCTTTACCATGCCCTCTCCACTCTGTCTCCTAAAGGCCCAGCTCAGAAGCCACAGGCTCTGGAATGTTTCTCACCCATGAAGATGCAGTGAGGTGCTCATTAGGAAACCCTGAGGATGCTGCACAACGGCAGGCCCAGGTGTTATGGAGGGTGCTTCCTGGTTGTGCAACCTCATGGTTAAACCCGACTTGGGAGCCACACTGCTTGGGTTTGCCTTCCAGCTATGCCACTCATCAGCTACGAGGCTGCAGGGCCTCAGTTCCCCCATTTATAGAATGGGGAAATGGATAATAAGAGTATCCACCTCATGGGGGTCATTGTGAAGATTAGAATTAACACCTGTGAAAGGCTTATAAGAGTACCTGGCAGTTAGCAAGCACTCAAATGTCAACGCCATGCAGGCAGGGGCTTTCTTTTGTTCACTGAAATATCCTTAGCACATAGAGTGGTGCCTGGCATTTACAGAGTGCTTAACAAACACTCATGGAATGAGTGAATTCTGGGAAACCACCTCCTTGTTACCATGGATACTTGGGTCTTCCCAAAAGAAGCAGGACAAGCTGCCCTTGGGATGGGCCTGCTTATTTCCTGTTCTGCCTATCAGTGGCGGCATTTATTCCCCTTGAAGAAGCAGATGGTGGCCAAGTGTGGGTGCAATCAGGCCCAGTCAGAGCCCTCTGGTCCCACACTTCAGGCTTGTCAACTGGTATTGCCTGCAGCCTCCTTTCTTCCTCCTCTCAATATCCTGACATCTTCTTCATCCATTTGGACATGAGTCCATCACTCCACTCTCAGGCTGCCATGCCTGACTCACCATAGGCCTTTCTCACCGTCCATGCTGGACCTGGATATGGTTCAGCCCAGCTCCTACCAGGCCCTCCCTCTTCCTCCTCCAAACCCTTGTAGTTTGACTCTAGCCACATGAAGGCATCCCCATAGCCCCTAGTTCCTGCGTGGAACAACCTACCGGAGCATGCCATGTGGCAGCGATTCTTGCCATGGTCACACCAGTCATTGTTCCGGATCTGAAAGAGGCCGAAGCCAGTGTAGTTCTCCTTCAAATTATCGTAGACGGCCGTGGGGTTGAACTTGCTCTCAAAATAAGCCAGGCACACCCCTAAGACAGAACAGGAGGGGTGTGACGCTAAAGAAAGCTGGAATTGGGGATGCCTGGGCAGGGGATGGAAGGCAAGGAGCTAAGGAGAGAGGGAGGGTGAGAAGGGACTACTCACAGTTTTCAAGGCTGTAGCCCTCAAAATAATTCAGGCCTCCTTTATGGAGCTTCTTAGCCACAACGCAGCGCCCTAAGACGTAAGCGCCACTTGGCACCATCAGGTAGCCAATGAGGGAGAGAACCACGGATGCCTTCATCTTCTCAAGGCTGCTGGCAGCCCAAGAAAGTGGGCAGGCTCACAGCTAATCCGACCAAGATCACAGGGACACTGGTTCCTCTGAAGGAAAATAAGGGTTGGGGGCAGGTGGGGGGTGTAGAATTCAGTGTGCTCAGGAAAATGGCAGTCCCACCTGGCTTACCCATATTTCTTTCCATCGTAATACTCTGCTTCATGTCAACTGCAAACCTGGAATGCCTGAGACCCCTCCTCTCTTTCTTTTCTTTCTTTAAGGAAATGGCTTTCTTAAACATCCCTCACCTATTATTCTCCAACAAAACCCAATGGCCCTGGTTGGTTTTTTGCTTGTTTGTTTGTATCTCATTCATTTCTCTTTGACTTTAGATGTATATGCTCAATTCTCTCTTCCTCCTTATTATGAAAGTTGTATTTGCTCCTTAAATACATTTTGGAAAGCAGAAAAGAGAGAGAAAAAAAATCTGTCACAGTCCCACCACTATTGTCCTTGGAATTATTTCCAGCCACTGTCTTTTACCCTGGAATATATTCAGAGTTGTATCCTTAGCTTCTGCACAATCTTATCCCCAGAGTTTCTATAAACCAAACTCCACTGGGCTTTTCCCTTGCTCTTTACACAAGGAGAAAAACCCAAGTTCAGTTCAGAACTGCAACTTATTAGCTGAGCCTCATAGTGCCTCAGCTTCCTCATCTTAAAAAGGGAGATAACCTGTGGGATGCTCTGGAGGACTAAATGAGATTCTGCAGACCACAATTATGGTCCATCCAAGCTATGGCAGGTGGCAAGACCTCACTTCATGTTAGCTCTTAGATTTTCTACCATGTATAAAAATGATTTTTAATGACTGCATCATATCATGTTGTGAAGTTTATTGAACCAATGCTCTTTTTCCTGGCATTTAATTACATTTGTTTTCAATTTTCTTGCTGTTTTAAGTGATGCACATCATAACATAATCCTTGATTATTTCTAAAGATAGACTCTAGAACTGGAATTACTATATCAAAAACTATTAATAGTATGAGTCCTCTTGATTCATATTTTTAGTCAACTTTCTAAAAGGGCATGATAATCTAATGTCCCATGGGCATTAGGTAAGAGTTCCCCTTTCAGGGCACTCTTTCATTAAAAAAAAATGAAAAACAGAAAACTCCTTTATCATTTTGATTTTTTTTTTTTTCAGAATCTTTTCTATTTTGGTAGGTTAAAAGGCAAATTCTGCCCCTTGGACATACGAGCTGGCAGTCATCCACCCCACTGGGACTCCTGTCTTGCTTCCTTCATGAGTCCCTCTTCCCCTGCCCCCCCCCCCATTCTGTCCATTTCACTCTCCGTCTTCACTCCCTTGGAGAGCCCATGCTCTGGGGTTCCAATTCTGCAGGAGACCTGCAGCTCCCCTCCAGCCTAGGGCCACCCCACTGCCCTTCAGCCCAGTGGCCACTTCCCCTAATGGCTCCCAGCATTCCTCAAGCACAGCATGGCCAGAACTGGATACCCCAGGCCCTGGGCTAAAGACCAGGTGATTTCTTAGACAATTGTCTCAGCTTCCAGTCTCCTTATGTGTTCATTATGGCTCATGGACATCACAGGATCGGTCAAGGATATCTTGCACTAATGCATGTGGATGCTCTCTTTCATGACAACCAGCAGGTTATTATTCCATTTTATGCTATCTTAAATGTCCCATTCTCAAGGCTAGAGTGGGTAATTGGAAATTACAACACAGCTGCTCCCTGGCATGTGCCACAGCCCCTGACACTGCACAGATATTATCAATTGACCAACCTGCTTGTTGATTGTTCGCAAGTGTGTGCACATGCCCTGACTTAAATTCACCTATGTGGGGTTTCTCGACTTGAGCCCTATTGGCATTTTGGGCCAGATAATTCTTATTTGTGAGAGGCTGTCCTGTGCATTGTAGGATGTTAAGCAGCACCTGGCCCTCTACCCACTAGATGCCAATAGCATCCCATGCCCAGTTGTGACAACAAAAATGATTCCATTCATTGCCATATGCCCCCTAGGGAGACAAAATGACCCTCCTCCCCCATGAGAACCATTCTGTCTTGCAGTAAACGTCTAACTTGGGCAAAATTATATACATAAATAAGTATATATCTGAAGAAAACCACACTTGTAATCATTTGTTTAAACTGCCAAACTGCTTAATTGGTTATAGAAATGACCCGGACACCAACTACAGAATCCAGAGGCCAGCACTGGAGAGCTCAGACTTGGCAGTCAGATTGCCTGTGTCCAAATCCCAGCTTTAACCCCCAGTAGCTCTGTGATTTTAGGCAAGTTATTCAAACCCTCTGTACCTGGTATCTTCATCTAAAGCAGAGATTAAAATAGTACTTATTTAATTGTGTTGATTTGACTAGTGAGTTAAATACACAGAAAACTTACAATAGTGCCTAGCACATAAAAAGTGCTACAGCAGTGAAAACTATTATTATTGGGTATGACACCCAGGGCAAGTGGACAGAGTCCTATTGGGCCACTTATGGTAGCAAGCAAGCGATAAGAGGTTGTGGTGGCTTGGAGTTACGTAGTGCAGAACAACATGTTCTCAAACTTCCATTCCTGTGGGTGTACACCAAATGTAAATTGGACCTTTCGATGACCTTGCTTCAGTTAAGGTTTAGCCAATGGAATCAGAATGTGTCTTAATTCTATTACTGGAGGCTTTATAGAGATGGCCACAGAGAGGTGCCACAGGAGCAACAAGAAGTTGGAAGTCAAGGGGACTAGAAAAGAAAAAAGAGGACACTGCACTGTGCTTTGCCATCTTGAGGAAAAAACAAGAAACCCCAAAGATTGCTGACCAGCTACAAGATACTGACCCTGGAAGGAAGCAAGCCTTCTAGTCTCTGAAACCCTTAGCCAATAACAGCCTGTTATTAAAGCCAATCCAATGTATGGTATTTGTTTTAGCAGCCAGAAAACCAAAACAGGGGCTGTCTGACAATGCAGGCAGTCACTCTGCCTGTGGTAGAAGGATCCAAGCAGAGAGCTGAAAGACAAAGTGGTGGGTAAGACAAGAGAGCAAGACAGTGATGGAGACTCCTCCCATCACCTTCTCCAGAAAGCCTCTTTACCTTCTTAGACCCCCAGTGGACACTTGTTTTTCTGAGCTCTGGTTGCACCCCACACTCTTAGCTTGAAAACTAAATTTCACTGCATAAGGGAAAAAGTTTAGTTTTGCATTTCCCAACAAAGCAAACAATATTTTCAGGCAATATTGCTATCTCAACTCATAAAAAGCATCCTGAAAAAGAAAAAAAAAAACTAAAAAAAAAAAAGCATCCTGTATTTTTCCTTTTTCCTACTTCTCCAGCTGCTCATTCATCAGGGAACCTTCACACTGTGTTCTAGTTTGTTAGCTTTCTCTCCTGGTTTCCCTTCACGAAACTCCCCGGGAGGCCTTTTCCTTCTTCATCTCTAAAGGTCGCTAGCTGGTGGACTCTCTGCTTCGTGGTGCTGCAGCATTCTCTGCTCTCTCCAAATCTCCTTCATTCCCCAAAATGCTTCCTCTTTTATAGGACTGCAGAAACTTATCAAGACCCACCCAAATGGGTGGAGACATGTCGTCACCTAATCCAGTTTAACAACCACTGTTGATTAAATCACATCTCCAGGGAGATGATCTGATTACAGTTTCAAATATACAGTATTGAATAGGGATTATTCTGCCTTTATGAAGTGGGATTTTGATTAAAACATGGCTTTTCTATGGTCCATACATCCTTTCAAACCAGCATACACTGTTTCTCCAAAACCTGTATACATTTCATTATCTCCTCTGCCACTGTCTTAGTCCAGACAATTGTTTTCTCTCACATGGACTTCTGTAGAGGTTTCCAAGTTTTCTGCCATATTCCTTTTTTATTCCCTGAATCCATTCTCCACACAACCTAGAAAGACTTTTTTAAAAACGTGTATCTGCTAGAGTCACCATCTTGCAGTAATTTGCCAACATGATGAACACAAAGGGAAAGAGGAGAAGCACACACTATGTTTTCTAGACCTTTTAGAAAACATGGAGCTGTTCCTTTGACCACATACATGCGAATCTACAAGAAAAGTGATATCATAGACATCGAGGGAATGGGCACTGATCAAAAAGGAATGCCGCAAATGCTGCCCTAGCAGAACTGAAAGCATGCTGTGGAATTGTTGCGAACAAAACAAGTGAAGGGCAAGATTCTTGTCAAGAGAATTAATGTACATATTGAGCATATTAAGCACTCTAAGAGCGGAGATAGCTTCCTGAAACGTGTGAAGGAAAATGATCAGGAAGAAAGGAAGCCAAAGAGAAGGATACCTGGTTCAACTGAAGTACCAGCCTGCTCCATCCAGAGAAGCACATTTTGTGAGAACCACAAAGCTCTTATAGCTTTTATAAGAGCTATAAAAAATAAAAATAAACTTGTGGATTGTAAGAATGTTAGGTCTTTAATTTTCTCTTGAGTAGAGGTGTTATATTCCCTCCCCAAAAGAAAAAGTATTTAAAGCCAACTCTGTCCTAGTTCATTGGGTAGGAAATGTTTTTACTATTAAACAAACAAATAAACATGTATCTAGTCACGTCACTCACCTCCAATGGATTCCTCTTACACTTTAAATAAGATCTCAATTCCTCATCCTGGCTGAAGGGAAGACCCTTCCTAATCTATCCCAGCCCACCTACCACTCTTTTTCACGTCATCGTCTTCCTTGTTCACCGTTAGTGTGCCACCTTTGCCTTCTTTCTTTTCCTGGAATGTGCCAGTCTCATTCCTACCTCCAGGTCCTTTGCACCAGCTCTTCGCCAAACACAGCATAACTTGCTCTTTCTTGTCACTGTCTCAGCTCAGATGAGCTCCCCATCTCAAAGAGGATTTCCCAATCATTGCCCCATCACACAGGTTTTCATTTTCTTCATAGCAGAAGTCAGTATCAGAAATTACCTTGTTCATTTATTCATCCACTAGCCCTTTTGCCTATTTCCCCTACTAGAATGTAAGCATAAGGAACACAGAGACCTTATCTGTTTTGTTCTCTGTTTTCTCCTCAGAGTCTAGAACAGAGTCTGATGCACAGTAGATACTCAATAAAGCTTTGTTGAATGAATGAGGGAAAACCTATTCTTCCCAACAGATTTGTCATCAGATGTGCAATAAGGAAATTTGTCGCTGAGTGTCTCCTGCTGCTGGATACCCTCACAGCTGTTCCAGCTCCTGCCCACCACATACCCATTTACCAGTCCTTCCACGGGTCCTCTGATGCCTCCTCAGAATGCAGCCACGGTGACAGCTTTGACACGTCTTGCAGAAAAATTGCTCTACCTACACTCAGATCCTTGGATTTTCAGATGCTGCTTCTTTAATAACCCGTATGCCTCCACCCAAGAGCTTCTAAACCACTAGCCCTTCTCCATGACCTGCTCTTCTAGAATCCTATCTGTGACATCAGTTGCTATGCACCAGAATATTCTGAAACTGGGAAGGGATCTATCACCATTGCACTGGTATTCGTTTTCTATTGTCGCAGTAACAAATTACCACAAAATTAGCAGCTTGTATAACACAAATGTATTATCTTACAGTTTGTAGGTGAGCAGTCTGATATGGGTCTCTCCAAGCTAACGTCAAGGTGTCACTAGAGCTGCCTTCCTTTCAGGAGGCTCTAGGAAGGATCTATTTCTTAGCTCATTCCGGTTGTTGCAGAAATCAGTTCCTTGCAATTGCAGAACTGAAGCCCCCGTTTCTTTGTCTATTGGCAGCTGAGGGCCATGCCCAGCAAGTATATTCCTTGCTTCCCTCCTCTTCCTCTAATTTCAATTCAACGAAGGTATAATTGACCCTTTCCTGCCTCCTCTTCCATTGTCATTTCTTTCTGACCCACATTACTGCCTACCTCTTCCACTTGTAAGGACTCATGATTAGATTAGCCCACCCTGACTCTCCAGGATAATCTCAGACTGAAATATTTAGTGGTAAAATGTCATGTGTGTCTTCAGCCAGCTTCCAGGTGGTTTGGCCAAAGGGAAGTATGTGTACATATTGAGAGAAAGAGAGAGATGGAACAAGAGTGACAAGATGTTCACAGTCAGCAAAGCTAGCTGAGGGGCTTAGAGGTTTTCACTACACTGTCCTTTTAAAATAAAAAGTAAGTTTTTTTTTTAAGGGCTGGGAAAAGGGTGCACGGGTGGTTCAGCGGTAGAATGCTCGCCTTCCATGTGGGAGACCCAGGTTAGATTCCCGGGCCATGTGCCCCCCATCCCCACCCCTGAAAAAGAGGCTGTCAAAAGAACTGGGGCTCTAAAGTCAAGCAGCTCTGACCCTACCGCTTCCTCGCTGTGTGACCTTGAACGAACACGGCATTTATCCTTTGTTGTCTCTCATTTTCTTCACTGCATAGAGTTGTTGGGAGAACTAAATGAGATAAATACGTGTAGATGCTTAACACAATGTCTGACACATAGTTGGTGCTCTATAAATAGTAGCTTTTAAAATTAAATTGAGGAGGAGAAAGGGAAGGGTAGAAGGAGGAGGATAATCAGAGGAAGAAGGAGAAAGAGAGCGGGCAGAAGAGAGCATGGGGTGGGGAGAGATCAGTTCCCTTTTCTTGCCAGTAGCGTTCATCACAACCGTGTGACATAAACTGATGGGGGGCAGGGGAGGGGGGAAGGAGAGGAGCATACTTCTTGGAAAGGAGGCCAAAGTTTCCTCTAGTCAGGTCCTTCTAGATTTTGGGAAACGTTTGTTTGTCATGAAGCTCTCAGAGTAAGGTGACCAATGTCCTAAATTGTAAAGACAAAGCATTTAATAAAACCTTACCCAAAGGCTGCTTAAGTACCGCCACACTGAGCCCCCAGCCCCAAGGCCTCTTGGGGAATCCTGGAGGGCAGCTGTGGAACCACTGGTTGCTCATCCTGAAGGCTGCCTTTAGCTCCAGAATGCAGAAATGCATACATAAGGGGGACCTGCCAAGTTCTGCCCTGGCTTTGGTTTTGTACGGATCATTTGTCAGCTGAAATTCAACAGTGATCTAGATCCAGCAGGTTCAAGTCTCAAGTTCCTTATAGGAGCCAGGAGCTCCAAATGGGGCCACTTCTGACTGGGTGACATGGAGGTGGTCCTGAACCCCTAAGTCTCACTCACTCTCACAGGGTCAGGGCCCCTCAGTTCACCCCAGCCCTTGGCCCCAGCTGGACTTCCCCCGAGCCTTCCCTGACAGATGAATCTATCTGCTCTGCAGATATCACAGTCTATAGTTGCATTTGTAGCTATGTCAATATCTGCTTCTGTATCTGCACAGTGTCTATAAAAATGCAGACCTGAGGAAAGACACTGGCCAGCCAATTTTGTAGATATTTAGAAACATCTGAGGTAGAAGATTGCTTCAAAATGATCTAGTTTACCTGTTTTCAAAATTGTTTCTTGCCATGGAAACTTTAGATGAAATGCAGAAACTCTCGCTGCCCCCTTTCCAAGTGCCCCTAGGGGCGATACCAAGCCTTGAAGATGATGCATCTAGCTCAGCACGGTATTCATACATGAGCAAGAGAGTAACAGGGCCAAACTAGAACCCAGGGCTTTTGAGGTCCAAAGTAAAAAGGTCTGAGGAGTACATTGTTGGTCACACAGCCAGAGCCCCTCCTCCCTATGCAAACCCCAGTATTGCTTAGGCATTGCACAGCGAGCCTGTAATTTCAAAGAAGATGAACGTTTCCCTGAGCTCTGGGAGGGTGTATGTCCGTAGGAAGTAAAGGGAAGTGTGTGAGGAGATGGGGTCCTCAGAATGAGCTCCTCCTTAATAAGAGAGAAGTAAGGGGGCACAGGCCCTGTTCTGGGCCGCCCTGTTTCCTCCCTTTTGAACTCAGCTGTGTGGGAAATGATGTTTGGAGTTGCTCCTACCAACTGTTGACATGAGAGAACTTAAAGAGTGGCCCTGACACCAATTCGGAAGCTGATGTCACAGGGCCCTGAGTCAATATCAGTAACAGCCCACCTCCAGAATGTGTCTTATGCAAGAAAAATAAAGGTCTGTCCTGTGAACCCCTTTTGGTCACATTTTGGGGTACTTGCTGCTGAAAGCATCTCTAGCTGAGTCAAGAGATTTGTGTAAATTTGCCACACATTTGTTTTCACAGGCTAAGCATTTTTAGCTGTGGTGTTGCTTGCTGAGTTTAAAAATATTCAACTTCATCTGAAATGGCATCACAAATTAAACAGTCCTGCTTTTGTGTACTCACTGCGCACTTGTCTGAGGCAAATCGTGTTCTCAGCCTTGAGAAAAGCCAATTAAAGAGGAGGGAAGGGGGAGTGTTTTCTTTTACCAACACGTTCTTGTTACCGACGTTCAAACAAAGCCTCCCTCAATTGGCTACCGACAATGCACTGGGACAGAAGGAGAAAGACCTCAGGCTGTGCCAAGAGAAATGCTGTGCAGGCTGCAGGCAGGGGACCCATCACAACCCAGTTTCTATCATGCTGGGAGGCAGAAACTCTGCTCCCGATTCCAAGGTGGAGGGGGGGGCGGATCCGTGAACCCACACTACAAAGGGGTAAGAAAACTAGCAGGAACCACCTCACACTAAAGGATCCTCCTTTTAGGAAGAAGGCTGAAAGACACAGAAATGTCAAGTTCAGGAAAGGGAAGGACTCAGCCCCAGACATACATGGCTCTGGTAGGGCGACCAAGCATCCCAATTTGTCGCAGTCTGAGCTGTTCCCTGGGAAGTACGGCGTCCAGTGTTAAAACTGGGAAAGTTCTAGTCACGGATCTTCTAAAAAGGAGTTACATGAATACAGGAGATGCACATGGGATCCAGCCCCTGCCTCCCCCACCCTGCCACTCCTGCCATGGGGGAAATAAGCAGACAAATTGCCTGTGGTTTGGCAGATTCTGGCTGATTTGTCTCCAATCATTCCATAGGCTCTGAGTGAACAGAAGGCAATGAATGAATGAATGAATGAAGCCACCTGGATAATTACTTATGTTTACAAGACAGATCTGTTTCCAACACAATTATTTTCCATTGAATAAAGTGTAAATTCCATCAATAACAAACACTGATGACCCCATTCCCTTCCAATGCTAGACCCCACAGGGCGAAGCCATGAGTCAAAACAATCACCTCCACACACATTTAACATATTCCTTTGTACCCTGAAGGGCTTCATGTCCATTTGAAGAGATAATGTGAGCACAGAAAAGAGGAGTTATAGTCCAAAGAGGGACCCAAGGAAGGTGCTATGGAGAGTTGCATGGTATTGAGAAAGTTCAGTCTCCAGGGGGGTAGCTTATATGGGTCACCTCATTTTATGTTCCCAACAGTCCTGAGAAGTCTATTGCAGGATCCAGGTAATATGCCCAAGGTCACATCCATCTGACTCAAGAGACCTGCTCTTAGACCCACACTCTGCTGCCCTCTGTTCTGAGGACAGAGACCTGGGTGTATCCATGTTGCTTCTCTACAGCTGGATGCCCCAGCACAAGGTACTCCACTTCTCTAAACCTCAGTTTCTCACGTGCAAAATGGGTTCAGAAATAGTGAATGTGTTTTCTCCACCCATGGGGACTAATACTGGGAGGTAATAGCTTCATCAGTGTTTGTTATTGAGGGAATTTACACCTTATTCTGGTTCTGTAAGAATTTCCTAGGTCACCATGAGCTCTCCTTCAATGGCAACGACAAGGAAGAGGAATGTCCCAAGTACAGGGTAGAGGCGGAGGACCAGGCCAGTAAGGAGAAGTTAGCAGGTAGAAGCTAAAGGCTGAGAGGGTCAGCCCAGCAGATGTCAACCTGGCTACACATTGGACTCACCTGAGGAGTCACCCCAAACCAGGTAAATTTGGACATCTGGGATGGGAGCCAGGCATCAGTCCTTCTGCACTTCCCCAGGTGCTTCTGACATGCAGCATGGTCAAAAGCCATTAGCCCAGCCTTTTGCTATTAAACGTGTGGACCTTGAAGGATCATCCTCATCCCCAGGGAACTTGTTAGAGATGCAGCAACTCAGGCCCCACCCCAGACCAGCTGGGTCAGAATCTGCATTTAAACAAGGTCCTCCAGAGATTTGTGTGCACATTGAAGTCTGAGCATTACTGGGTTAGCCTGTGGGTCATACAGATGATGGGGATAAGCAAAATGCCAGGCTGGCTTTGAACCTGATTAAAACATAAAGTGCAGATTGGAGGGGGAATGAGGGGCAGCTATTTACAACTATGTTCACAGATAATCTCATCTCCTGGCAAACGCAAAGAGCGAGGGCAGTCTCTGTGTGTTTAAACTTCAATGAATCTGTGATTGTAGACGCTCAGGAAGTCGGGGATTCTGCCAGCCGCCCAATGTTTGCTCACCCGCCATTGTATCAGCCAGAGGACTAACATTATCTGGTGTCAACAACGCACACCCTGGGCCTCATCCTGGGATTAGCTGAAAAATATCAGCCTGAATGAGGCCTTGGAATCATTACAAGGAAATAATTCCCAAAGGGCCTCTCCTCACCCAGAACGAGCAGTTCTGCCAGGACAGGCTCTAAGGAGAACAGGTGACAGCTGACTCCCCAGCGGGGCATGGGCTGGCTCTGTGGATGAAGCGAAAGGCTAAATTATCCTGGAAGAGATATTCAGATTCAGAGCAACGAACTTTCCATCCTAGAACCACGGCCCAATTTGTGACGTCATGGAAAAGGCCCTGGCACTGGTAAAGGCTACTGTGACTTATTCGAAGCCTTGAGTGGCCATATTTTGGTTCTATGCCAAGGTTGAGCTGGTGCTCCCACCCCTGCAGAGATTTCCACAGCTATTCAGAGCCTGAAAGAGAAACAGTCAATAGCGCTTAAACTGGTAGCTTTGAAGAGCTCATAGTTAAGGAAGCTCTGCCGAATGGAATGGTGACCGCCGAAGTGTGCAAGTGGTTTTAGATCAGAGAATTCATAGGCAAACGGGGCGTTGCTGGCTATGATGCTTGAAGACCAATCTTAAACATCAGATTGTATTGGGTTTATGATGTGACTGTTCTTACATCATGTGTTATCAGAGTGCTTTCTGAATAAAGACAGTAATGTGTGAGGGAGAAAGGAGAGACATTCAGTGCTTTAAGGAATCTTAGAGTAGCGGTTCCCAAACTGGAGTGCCCATCAGGTTTAGTTGGAGAGTTGGGCCACTCCCAGACTTTCTGATTCAGTGCATCTAGACATTGGTCCTGAGAATCTGCCTGTCTAACAAGTTGCCACTTGATGCTGATTTTGCTGGTCCAGGGGCCACACTTTGAAAACCACAGCTGAAGAGAGGCTACTGGGGAGATTGTCCTTCTGCTAGCCAGGTGCTCCTGTGGTCTTTGATCCCAGGCCTCTGGAGAAATGCTGATTTTGCAAGTGAGCAGCATGTTCTCCCCTCCCCTGCAGAAACTTGAAGTTGGATAGCAGAAAGGAAGGGGCAAGAACAAACGTTTGCCGAGCCCCCATTCTCATGCTATACACATCTCAGTTGAAACAACCTAATCAAAAGGACCCACCCACAATAGGTCTGCACCCACAGAAATGGATTAAAAGAACATGGCCTTTTCTGGGGTACATAACTCCACACTAGCTCAGAGATTAAATGACAAGTCTTGTCATGGTCCATGGATCTTGTTTCATCTGAAGAGTCGGCAATCTCTGTCCCATTGTAACCCAAGTCATAGGGCTTTCTTGGGAGAGAAAAGAGGTCTTGCACTTCTAGAATCTGAATAAATGACATAAATTAAATTCTGACCAGTATTTGCCATCTTTAGGTTGATCAATATTTGCCATATTTAGGTAAACTCAGTGGGTTCACCGTCATTTGATTATGGGCAGCTAAAGAGCTAATCCTACATCTTGTATTGAATGCATTAAAGGAAAAGGACAATACAAATATGAAGTCTCTGTTCAAAGAACAATTTAGACCAGTTCAGTGTCTACCACTAAGAACAGTCAACTATTGTGGGTCATGCACCTCATTGATACTCTAATCAAAGCTTTGGAACTTCTGCCTGGACAAATGTACAAAGCCACAAACTCATACCTTCAATTTCAGGGAATCCACAGACCTCTTGAATCCATCTCAGAGTTTCCCAGATAAGACTAAAGTGGAATTCTGTTGTTTTTTGCTTCCTGCCATTCATTCACACTTCTCTTGGTAACTTCACCTTTATTTCCCTCAGGGTCTACCCATTCACAGTCCAAAGTTGGATCATGTGACCTACGGCTGAGCCAAGTGGTGTATCTCATTCCCCTGGCTATAAGGATTGGTTCAGGGATGGGCACGTGACCCACTTGGGACCAATAAGAGTGAATGAGAATAGAATGAAGGTCCTTTGCCCTTCCCAATGATGTGAGTCAGGAAGACTATAGCCACCCAAGCTGGCAGCTGCCACTTGAGACCACAGGGTGGGGGACAAAGGTAGGGGATAGCCTTTATGAGAATGAATTCTCATAGTAACCAGAGTCAGGAAATGAAGAGAGAAGCCAGGTCCTTAAAACAGCATTTGAAGCCTTGAGTCCAGCCATATCTTTCTCTAATAAAAGCTGCTAGCCCATGCTTAAATCAGTTTGAATACTTGCCACAGAAAGCACCCTGATGGGTAATCTTCATTTAATCTATTGGATGTTTTGATGGTTCTTCATGCAGCTACCAGTATAATGACAAATAATGTCATTATACCATGATTTTTAGGACCTAATGTTGCCCTTTCAATTTCAATAAATCTCTCCATTCTTACACTTAATGCTCAACTTCCCCAAAACTTCTTTGTAAATAAATCCCTTTAGAAACAATGTTCCCTTACTTAAAACATACCATGGAATTGGAGTTGTTATAGCTTATCATATTATCTTGGAAAAAGTGAAATATGTATATATATGATCACAACAGCCTGCCCCAAGGTCCAACTTTTGGGAAACTACTTAAAAATACCCGTATTCTGAAATTTTTTTAAAAATCAACATTATCGTGGTGACAAAAATGCAATCTTAGCTAAAATTTTCCTTGGGCCTCAAAGATACACATGTCTTTTTTTTCAGTCAGCAGAATGCCGATTTCTGGCACACCAGAGCAGGAAGAGGCCAGTACCTCTTCTTTCCTCCCTCCATTTCCCATCATCTGATTCCTTTATTTCCTTCCCCAACCCCTTCCCTCCTGCATTTTCTTCTAGCACTCCTTCCTATGGAAATGTGAGGTCCCCATCACCCTATCCTCCAGCAGTGAGCACAAAGCCTGAAACTTCAACCCCAGAAATGGGAAGTGCTATAGCCAACTGTCATCTCCCCCATCCCTAGATTGGAGTTCAAGGGCAGGGAGACAGCTCAGTCCACTCCACTCCTTCCTTCTTCATGAAAACATCAGTAATAAACTTGCTCTCTACTGGGCTCCATTGGAACCTGGGCAAGCCCCAGGAGATACTTGAATTACTTGTGAGCTTCAGGGGCCCAGCCCATGGTTCACATCTATTTGTGGCCCCCAGTTGGAGCCACAACTGCATGATGAATAAATGACAGACAGGGAGGTATTTAATTTTCCAAAACCCACATTCAGTGATACTCTAGCACTTAGCTAGCGTCATCAGCCCCTTCCCCTGTTCCAGCTCCCAGATCGGGCTGTGAAAAGCCTTACTGTTTTACTGATGTAGAAATTCTGGAAAAATGACACATGCTCATGAGCTTCCTTTTAAAAATATTTGGCAGCATCAAGGAGAACGCAAGAACCCAATGACGCTGAGCATCTCTTCCATTGTGGGCAAGTGTTATGAGCTCAGATTTAATAGCTCATGCAGATAAATAACAGGAACTGTAGGGGAAATAAAAATGACTGCCATATGGAGAAACAACCACAATGCCCCGAGGGAAAGAATGAAAGCGAATAAAGCTTGTTTAAGCAGACAGACATCAAACCTCACAGGGGTAATAGAGGAGGGGAACAGAAATCTCAGCAACTCTGGGTTTTCTCAACAACAAAAAGATCATGCAGCAATTAAAACAAGTAGGAATGGGTTGAAATAACACTTGTTACAGCTAGAACTAAAGTAGAAATAAGAGGGAAAAAGAAAGACAAAAAACCTGAAAACCAAAAGATAAAATGTGTTTGATCCAAAAGAAGAGCACAAAAGATAATTTCCAACCGACTGAGAGGATTCTGGATTTGGCAAGATGGGGGAGGTAGGGGATTTTCAGGCTGCCCCTAGCCATCTAAAACACCTGGCATCACTTCTTGGCCTTTTGGCCAAAATCAAGTGTAAAATACCTGGGGGCTCACCCAGGAAGATTCTGATCAGAGCTTGCTGTCCTGGGGTACAAGTAGAGTCCCTGACTGTCCTCCTGGGTACTGTCAGTGAAATCTCCATGGAGGGCTATTCTCATCCCTTCCCCTCACAGAACTCTCTATCTCACAATCAGTGCATTGGGAAACTATATCTGACTCAGTTCTTTCATTCTGCAGTACAAGACCTTGCCATTCTCTTCCAGTCCATTGTTCACTCTCTTCCATGATGAACTAGATAGCATGATAGAATGTGAGGTTTTGGTGGGGAGTAGGGAGGAAGAGTTCCTAGAAAAGTCATCTTCAGTGCACACACAAATTCCCTAGGAAATTTAGCTAAAATGCAAATGCTGTCTTCCCTCCTATGTGGGACATGACTCCCAGGGGTGTAAGTCTCCCTGGCAACATGGAATAGGACTCCCAGGATGAGCCAGGAACTGGCATCATGGGATTGAGAAAGCCTTCTTGACCAAAAGGGGGAAGAGAGAAATGAGACAAAAATAAAGTTTCAGTGGCTGAGAGATTTCAAACAGAATCAAGAGATTATTGTGGAGGTTATTCTTATGCATTATATAGTTTATCCCTTTTTAGTTCATGGTATACTGGAGTGGCTAAAGGAAAGTACTTGAAACTGTTGAACTGTATTCCAGTAGCCTTGATTCTTGAAGAGGATTGTGTAACCACATAGCTTTCATAATACGACCATTTGATTGTGAAAACCTTGTGTCTGATGCTCCCTTTATCCAGGGTATGAACAGATGAGTAAAAATAAATAAATAAATAATATGGGGGTCAAGGGGCGTGGACAACAAGGGGTGTTCTAGTTTGCTAGATGCCGGAATATGATATACCAGAAACAGAACAGCTTTTAAAAGGGGGAATTTATTAAGTTGCAAGTTTACAGTTCTAAAGTTGTGGAAATGTCCAAATTAAAGCAAGCTTATAGAAATGTACAAATTAAGGCACCAACAAGAGGTTACCTTCACCAAGAAAGGCCGATGAACTTCAGGGTTTCTCTCTCAACTGGAAAGACACATGGTGAACACAGCAACATCTGCTAGCTTTCCCTTCAGGCTTCTTGTTTCATGAAGCTCCTCCAGGGGCATTCATTTCCCAATGTCTCTGGCTGCATGGGCTCTCTCGTCTCTCGTCGATCTCCTGCTCTCCCATGGCTCTCTTCTCTCGTGGCTCTCTTCGTTCTGAAGCTTTCTCCAAAATGTTTCCTCTTTTAAAGGATTCCAATAAACTAAGCAAAACCCACCTGGAATGGGTGGTGTCACATCACCCTCTAATGAAATGTTAATACCTGTGGAGATAACCTAATCAAGTTCCCAACCTGCAGTACTGAATAGGGATTAAAAGAAACACTTGCCCCCACAAGATTGGATCAGGATTAAAACATGGCTTTTCTAGGCTGCATAATCCTTTCAAACCAGCACAAGGGGTAAAAAAATAAAATTGGTAGATTGTGATATTAGCGGTCAATGAGAGGCAGGGGTAAGTGGTATGGGATGTTGAGGTGTATAGGTTTTTTCTTTTTAATTTTTTTTCTGAAGTGAGGCAAATGTTCTAAAAATGATCGTGGTGATGAATACACAACCATGTGATGATATTACGAGCCACCGATTGTACACTTTGGATGGTCCGTATGTTCCTGAAGTTACCTCAATAAAAATATTTTTTTTTAATGCAGATGCTGGTTCAGCAGGTTTGGGCCAGGGCCTGAGAGTCTGCATTTTTCTTCAAACTTCGGGTGATGTCAATGTTGCTGGTTCCTGGACCACACTTTCAGATCAAGACTCCGACCTAGCTGTCCAATATGGTAGTCACTTGCCACATGCAGCTATTTAAGTTTAATTAATTAGAATTAAATGAACTTTAGAATGCAGTTTCTTGGTCACATTAGCCACATTTCAAGTGACTTCCACATTGGATAGCACAGAATAGAAGATTTTCATCAGCAGAAAGCTGTATTGAAGAATGCTGACAGCCCAAATGCTCCCATAAGGAAGAAATCCTTTCTTTTCTTCACTGGATGAAGGTCTCTATGGTTTCTGCCTGATTACTTCCAAAGGATCGAGGAATTGACACTTCCAGAGTACCTGCTGCCTGGGGTTCAGCTCCTCCTACTTTTACGTTCAGCTCAATTTTCTGTCTTTGCTGCTCACAACCAGTTACCCCTAATTTGATGGTGTCCAGGGGGCCAAGACCCTCCATATTATTTAATTCTAAATAGCCGTTAGTATAAGTTAACCTCAGCCACAACCTGGCAAAAGGGCTCATTGACTCCTTAGGACTGTCCTTAAAGACTCCTCTCCATCCTTACCCTATTTGACTCCTGGGTCTGGGAAAACATGTTCTTGTTTATTTCCTAGTCTTTCACTGGAGAAAACAAAATAAGAACAATTCCTCACTTGCACATGGCACTTGGCAGTTTCCAAAGCCCCAGGCAAACTGCTATGTGTGTTCTAGTTTTATGTTCTTGTCTGTGGGGAAGGAAATAGAAGGGCCTTCTCTTTTCCAAAAAGATATGTAGAAAATAATCAATCTTATCATATCAAAGCAACATCTCACATGGTCCCTGCTCTTGAAATTATAAAATTCACATGTTGGAGGCATGAATCAAGTATGCAAAGTCAAGAAATGCAATTTTCTTCCTCGTTTTATGTCTCATCATCATTTCTGTGATAAGTGCTGTGGTGGGTGCTGGGATGTGCCTTCCAAATCTCCCTTTAGGAATGAAAAACTTAGTTCTGCCAGCTGCTGGGCACGCTGCTGCCAGACAGCCCTCAGCTGCCAGCCCCATGGGGCTTGCCTCAGCTGAAGGGAGCTGCCTCGCTATTAGTTTCCTATGGCTGCTATAATGCATTTCCATGCACTTAGTGACTTAAAACAACGTGAATTTATCTCACTGTTCTGAAAGTCAGGAGTCCAAAATGGGTTTCACTGGGCTAAGATAAAGGTGCCAACAGGATTGTGTTCCTTCTGGAGGCTCTAGGGGAGAATCTACTCCCTTGCCTTTTATGACTTCTAGGGCCCATCTTGGCTCATGGCCACTTCCTCCATCTTCAAAGGCAGCAGCATAGCATCTTCAAGTCCTCCTTGACTTTCAGTTATTAGGATCCCCTTTGCCATGTAGGTTAATATATTCATGTGTTCCATGGATTAGGGCATGGACGTTTTGGGGAGAGGCCATTATTCTGCCTACCACAGCCACCCAAGTTTATACTCCTGTTCCAGGTAACTGCATCCAATGACTGAGCAACACAGGGATGTATAGGCCTGGACCCCTCACTCCGATTCTGGTCAACTCTCAAGGTCCATCCCAGTTCCTGAGCTCCTCATGGGATCAGCTGAGCCCTTTGTTGAAACTGCATCACAACCTGTCTTTTCCCTCTGGTCAGTCCTTTTTCTTTCTCCTCCCATCCATCGACATTGATCCTGGGAGCACTCCGTAACAGGCATCCTGCATGCTCATCTCAATCTCACAGTCTGCTTCCTGGGGAAACCAACCTGTGGAAAGCCTCATTCTGTGGCCCCTGGCATTGTGCCTAATTTCCAGGGTCTTCACAAATCTAAGGCATCAAGGTGCGGGTGGGATGGTGTGGGGTGGGGAGGCAATGGTATAGTTTTTTGTTATCATTTGTACTGGCATCGCTGAGATGCCCCCACCTGGTCCTCAGCAATCTTTTCACACTAGTCACTGCTGAGTGAACCCTTGATCCTCTCTGCCTGCTTTTTAGAACCAACTCTTTTTATGTGTGTCTTCCATACTCCTGGACACATGGGAAGCACTCCTCTGCTCCCACCACATGCCGGGGTTGGGGAGCATCTGTCTAAAGTCCAATCTTTCTGTGTGTATCACAAGCCTTCTCTTCTCAGGGTTAGGCTCAACCCCAGAAGTGGTGCCAATCCGCTGCCAGAGCTCACAAAACTATTTGGGAATTCCTGCATCCTTCCTCTTCACTGGGGCTTGGCCTGGGGGTGGCAGGACACAGAATTCCCCTGTGGCAAATTAGAGAATTATAACTTCTTTGACACTCGTCCCATTGAGAGGTGAGATTTATGTCCCCTCCTATTTAATGTGGGCAGGCTCTGTGACTGCTTGGAATAAAAGAATATAGAGAAGTGACACTGTGAGGCTGGGTCCATTTCTGGCTCCATGCCTTAGGAACATAACCATTTCCTGCTTCTTGAAACACTCTTTGGAAGCCCTGATCTACCATGTAAGCAGCCCTACTAACCTGCGACCGCCATGGTGGAGAGGCTCTATGGAGATGCACCGGTCATCAGCCCCAGCTGAGCCCAAGCTTTCAGCCACCCTGCCATGTAAGTGAAGCCACCCTGGACCCGCCAGACCAGCCACCCACCAGCTGAACTCTACTGAGCGACTGCAGTCAATGCTACATGGAGTGGAAGAATCACTCAGCTGAGCCCTACCTGAATTCTTAGCCCACAAAATTGTGAGATTTAATAAAATGCTTATTGTTTAAGCTGCTACTGCATTTTCTCAAAGACATCCAACTGGCTCCTTTCTTCCTACCCATCTCTCTTCCTACCTTCCACATCCCATTCAGTGAATCTTTCCTGGTTAAGGGGTAAGGCCATATAGAGCAGGGAGCTGGAACCTTGGCTTTTATTCCGCCATGAAGTCCTTCAAATTACTTAGGCCTGAGTCCTTCCTATTCCCTGCCGAAAAATTAGGCTTTTGGAATTCAGAATTCAGACGCTGACTCCATCTTCTCTACTTTCTGCTATGTCCTACCTTTGCTAAAGCAAAGAAAAACAAAGAACCTTGCTGCCCAAACTGGGCTAGTGGTGGGAGATCACAAATGGAAATAAAGGGGAGAAATGAGCTAACACTGAAACTTTAACCTGCCACCCACAGAATTTTGGTTTTTTTTTTTTTTTTTGCATTGGCTGGCATCAGGAACTAAACCCGAGTCTCTGGCATGGAGGTAGGAATTCTGCCACTGAGCCACCGTTGCACCGTCCCACCCACAGAATTTTACTGAATTTAGAAATCAAAATCCAAACCACTTATTTGGCACACAAAGGAACTAAGGCAAAGGAAAACAAGGTGACCATCACAACACACAGGGCTGAGCGGCAGGGATAGAACTTCAGACTCAGGAATTCTCACTTCTAGCCCTGTGCTTACTGGACAAATCTCTCAAGATTGTCATTGCCAGGCATACTTACTTGAATTTGAATTATTCATGTCAAAAATACTACTTATTCTCTTACAGTGCTGGTGAGAGACTAAACTGGTCCAGTAACTTTGGACAGCCACTCACTCCCACATACCTAAGAGAAATGAATGCACGTCCAAAAAAATAAAAGTACCAAAATGTTCATAGCAAATTTATTTGTGGTGGCCAAACACTGGAAATAACTCAAATGTCCATCCACAGGAGGATAGGTGAATAAACTGTGGTCTGTTTTTGCAATGGAATACTACTCAGTAACTTAAAAAAAAAAGAACAAACTAGTGAGTCATGCAACAATGGAGAGGACTCTCATGAGCACGTCCTGTATTATTGTATTTATCTGAAGTTCAAAGACAGGCAAAACTAATCTTTGGGATAGGTTAGTGGTTCTCCCTCTGGTCAGTCCTTTTTCTTTCTCCTCCTCTCCATCGATGTTAATCCTGAGAGCACTCGGTAGCAGGCATCCTGTATGCTCATCTCAATCTCCCAGTCTGCTTCCTGGAGAAACCAATCTGTGGAAAGCCTCATTCCACAGGATGAGATTCTGTGGTTCCCTCTGGAGTAGAAAGATAAATTAGAAAGGGACACAAGGGACCTTTCTGAGATGACGTATGTTGTGTCATGATCTAGGTATTGGTTATCTGGTATGTATATAAACTTATACCTCAATTTAAAATCACAAATTAGGGTATATGCATAAACATAGAAACCATTCACCTTTAATTTATGTAGGCTCTCTCTATATATAATATGTAAATATATATATATTTTATCTACTTATATATGACATACATATTACCATTTCCAAATCTAACTCAAGAAA
The DNA here is from genome assembly GCF_023851605.1 of Tamandua tetradactyla. NCBI lineage: Eukaryota > Metazoa > Chordata > Mammalia > Pilosa > Myrmecophagidae > Tamandua > Tamandua tetradactyla. The sequence continues at coordinate 44,879,399 of NC_135341.1, read as the reverse complement.
TTCTTCTTTTGCCTGTTTTTTTTAAATTCCTGGCAAGATTTTGGTTTTTGTTTTCCTTAAAATTAGTCTCCTTTTCTTCTCTTTAAATTTATTTTATTAATACAGTTATGTGTTTTGCAAAAATTCATTTTAAGCTTTTAGTATCTTCAAAATAGCTGACTCATCAGAGATCATCTATTTCTACTCTCAAAAGCACCAGGGGACAAACCCATTCTGTCTAACACCAGCCACCCTCCTACTTCCAAGGTACTGCTGTCCGCCCAGGATCTGTCCACAAGTGGGGACGGTCCTCGTTGCTCTCAGACCTTCGTGCTAGTGCAGACCTCCATGCCTTCACACCTGCTGCTCCCTGCACCTGGAAAATCTTTCCCTATACAGCCTTCAAAACTGACTCCAATATAGCCTTCAAAAACGCAGATGTCCTTCTGTGGATCCTCTGCTTAACCCTTGTTTTAGTTTGCTAAGGCTGATATATACCTCATCAATACAGCAGAAAAGGATTGACTTTTTCAATGGAGATTTGTTAGTTTACAAATTTACAGTTCTAAGGACATGAAAATGTCCAAAGTAAGGCATCAAGAGGAAGATACCTTCTCCGAGAACAGGCAGCTGGCACCTCGGGTTCTCCTGTCACATGGGAAGGCACATGGTGACGTCTGCTCATTCTTCTCTCTCAGTTTCTGGTTTCAAAATAGCTCTGTCAGATCCTGTGGGTCCTTCTTACTTCTTCCCAGGGCATTCTTTCTAAGCTCTCTGGGCTTTTACTGCCTTTTATCCTCTTCAAAAAGACTCCAGGAAAGGATTAAAATCCACCTTGAATGGGCCAGGTCACATCTCAACTGAAGGAGGCTAACCGAAAGGACCCACCCACATTAGGCCTGCCTCCACGAGAACGGACTAAAAGGACATGGTCTTTTCTGGGGTACATAACAGATTCAAACCAGCACACCCCTTTTCTGCTTTTCCTGGCCTCTGTGACAGCATTCTGCTTGTTTCACCTCTGTGAATTCCTCCAGCTCAGGGACATGTCTCCATAGACTTCCCTTTCCCTTCCTAGCACAGTGCCCAGCAAACAGCTGCAGCTCAATTTGTTCCTCCAAAGTGGGAGAATAAATCCTTGGATTCAGCTGCAGCCCAACTGTTTTATAGGATTTTCATAAATAAAAATCTCCAACATTGGAAATTAATCTGGAGAGTGAAGAAATGAAGTGTTCATAAAAACAAAAGTGCTGTAAATGCAATTGTGTAAATGGGAAGCCTCTCCTTCCCAAAGCAACTAATTACCCCCATCCAGCCACTAGCAAATAATGAGTTACAAAGGATACCAGAATTATTTATAAGGATTTGACTCCTCTGACTTTAATAAATTTATCATGAGATGTCCTACAATACCTCAACCCCAGGAATAGCATATTGCTTCTGTGATCACAACTTGAGATGCATTTGAGGCTCTGCCTAAAGCTGGGTTTCAAAAACATCAAATGCCTGAATTTTTTTGTGGATGAGAAAAGTCATGAAATCTTTGAAAAAGTGGAGAACTGATCAAGGACAGCAAGTCTTTGAGACTCCTGTTCCAAATCCCTACTCGTTTTTCCTCCCTACAACTCCTAGGTATGAGAGAAAGACACAGGCAGACCTGTTTTGTGGGTTCAGTTATAGGCTTCCAACCTGGAATAAAATCAGTTGGGCATCAGTGATGCTTGGGGATAGAATTGTGATGTATGGTCTCAATTTCACCCAAGAGTCCTGATCCCAGAGACTCTCCAACCTATCTGCCCTCAGCCAGGCCACTCCAGGGCTTTCCTTAAGTTTATGAGATATTTATAGTAATTAGTTGAGGGAGGAACATAAAGGAAGTCAGGTGGAAGCCTTCACTCCCTGAACACTCGGCTCCCTTTCCAGGTAACCAGGACAGGTGAAGGTGTGAAGAGGACCTGAAAGTAACTTTTCTCCATAAATTCATGGAAAACAATATCTTGCTAGTTTGTGATTCTATTTTTCTACTGTAAAAAGTGGAAATCAGCTTTATAAGTCACAAAGCTCCCAATATCCAGACAGCAAGATAAAAAAGGAAATTCTGAGCAGCTGCGTGATCTTGATGCCTTTTTAATAGGATGCTAAAAGGGGTCCTCAGTACGATGGCCATGAGATAACCATGCAAGTACAGGATAGACTCCTATGCACAGACTTATCACAGAAACAGGAGCCACAGCTGGATCAAAAATGTAATACCAAGTGAGAGTATGGAAAAGGGATAAGACTCAAGGAGGATTCTTGAGAGAAATTTCTGCTGGGGACTCAAGTCATTGAATGGGGGTGCTGCCTCCATTGCTTCAGGTCTAGGCAGATTGAGCCTCAACAGGAACATCTACAGGGCTGCTTGGGCTGTCTGCAGTTGGTGGGAGGGAGGTCATGGTCTCGAGTGTCACTCCTGCCTGGGAAATCAAGGACGTGTGAGTGTCTCTTGTGAACCAGATGTGGGCCATGTTACGTGCTGCTCAAGGAGACGCTGGTCTGTAAGGAGTGGGACACGATTGCCAGCCCAGGGTCACTGGGCACAGTGACAGCGGCACTCCAAGTCAACTCCCGCTATCCTGCCTCCATCCACGTGACCCCGATGGGGTCTTAATCAACAGCTTGCATTTAAAGGAAAGATGAACGGAGGAAACACAGAAGTCAGTCTTTCCTCCAGGAAGCAGACAGCCGCCAACCACAGGCCCTAGCATGGCGAGAAGTCTTACCTTCAAGTGAAGACTGAGGCACTGATTAATATCCTCCCTTGGATACATTTGCATAGCCGACTCCAAGAGACCAAAGGCTTGTGTTCTACCTACCACTGAATGGAAAACAAATGACCCATGTTTCCATCCAGGGTCTGGGGAACGTCACTCCCCTGAAAAATTTTAAAGCTATGATCTGAGACAAAAATAAGGTTGCATTCTGATTATAACACAAGTTGTACTTATTCAACACACCAGTCTCAACTCCGCCTTAAATCATTCTTTTATTCCCAAGCTGGAATGTTATTGCACACTGAAGGGGGAAAGTCCCTCTACAGATTAGAACCATCCACAGGCTTTAGAGTAAAGGATGCCAGCAAACCATAATCACACAGATTCAACCTTCTCTGCTGTCCTGTGCTCACAGGAAAGTCCAAATGCTGGGAGAAAAAGGTAAGTGAGGATAGTGTGAGGAATGGGGTCAGGCCTGTTCAACCTGACAATTTGAGAAAAACCAAAGCAGTCAGCGATGAGAGTAGACATTTGCTAGTGCATGGTTTGTCACTGGGAGTGTGAAGACAGATTCCAGACAGATGGAAAGGCTGAAAGATGGAGAGATCCTGTGAAGGAGCAGCTGGAGAAAAGCTTTGACCAACTCCTCTTCACCCTCTGAAAAAACCCGAGAAATGTAAAATTAGAGGAAGCTTGTCAGGCATTGATCAGATGCCAGATAAATGGAGCCATGTCTTCCGCAGACATGCAGAGGAGACCAAATTGACCATGTTGGTTTGCTAATATCCTTTACTCTAAAGCATAGGAGGGGCTAATCTGTAGAAGAACTTTCCTCCTTCAATGCGCAATTATATTTCAGGCTGGGGGGAAAAAAAAGAGCAGCCAGCCTGCTCAGGAAGGCACTGGCCTCAGGAGAGCAGTACCTAGAAAATTTGGGGTCCTACAGCCTCCCACCCCCTCCAGGGCTAAAAGCAAGAATAGACTGTCAAAGGGCAGGGGTGTCTCCCCTCTATGTGGGACTTGACTGCCAGGGATGAGCCTGGCCCTGGCATTGTGGGATTGAGAATGCCTTCTTGACCAAAGAGGGAGGAGAAATGAACAAAATAAAGTGTCAGTGGCTGAGAGATTTCAAATAAAGTTGAGACGTCATTCTAGAAGTTATTCTTATGTATTATATCGTTAATCCTAGATTTTGTTGTATTTGAATGGCTATAAAGAAATACCTGAAACTGTTGAACTGTTGAACAGTAGTCTTGATTCTTGATGATGATTGTATAACTATATAGTTTTTACAGTGTGACCACGTGATTGTGAAAACCTTCTAATTGACACTCCTTTTATCCAGTGTATGGGCAGATGAGTAAGAAAATAAAGACAAAAAAAATAAATGAATAATGGGGCAGAGAGGGGTGTGGAATGTTTTGGGTGTTCTTTTTTATTTTTATTGAGTTCTTTTTCAGTAATAAAAATGTTCTAAAATTGATTGTGCTGATGATACTGTGAGCCATTGATTGTATATGTTGAATGATCATATGGTATGAGAATATATCTCAATAAAATTGCATTTTTAATAAAGGGCAGGCAGTGGTAGAATGCTTGCCTTCCATGTGGGAGACCCGAATTCGATTCTCAGAGTGGCTCATTAAAATGCTACTTCCCAGGCTCCACTCCAAACGCTGCTAATTCAGCAGATTTGGGGTGGGGCCCAAGAACCAGCATTGACCGAACACCTGGATGCCTCACCTACATTCTAAGAAATGCCCTTTCAGCTAGTGCTGATCCACTTGTCACTTACCTGTTGATTCTCCCTGAGAAGCCCCTGATTTCGCCCTGCACCTACCCTGATGCTTAATTCAACACTGCATCACATCCTGCCCTCTATCACTACCCCAGAAGCAAAAGAAGAAGAAAGAGGAAAATCCCTCCACAAGATCCTTATGGGCAGTGAAGACTAACTGTAAACGTCACCAGGAGGCTGAGAGGGAGGCTGCACTGCAGGGCGCCAGGCACTGATCACTCACTTTCCCTTCATCATCTCTTCCCCCATTCTCTTTCCATGGGCCCAGCCTCGCTCCGTTTCCTGACCTTTCCCTAACAGCTCTTAAATTTCCCCGTCCCCCTCCCCACCTCAGGCCCTGAAGCTCTCTATCAAATTTAACTCCACTCTAACTTGACCAATGTTGAGTACTCACATCCTGCAAACAAAATACCCTGCAGTGGCCAGCATCCACATTCTACCTTCAGAAGGCAGATTATATAAATAACAAATCATAATTTTTTAGTAAGCACAAGAAGGTTGGGGTTCTTCTCTGATGAAGTGTCAATGGGGAGAAGCCAGGCAGAATTTGATGGCCAGCTATACCAGGAGACCCAAAGGCACCATGATTCCCCAGTGTGCCATTAAGAAAATGCAAATCAAAACCACAATGCAGTACCACTTAGCGCCCATTGCCATGGCTAAAACAAAAAGTCAGATAATAATAAGTGTTGTCAAAGATGTGGAGAGATTATAAAACTCATATGCTGCTGGTGGAATGTAAACTGGTACAGCCACTTTGGAAAACAGATTGGCAGTTTCTCAAAATGTTCAACATGGAAAGTGCTGAACTTTTCGTAGACTCAGCAATCCCATGCCTAGGTAACCATCCAAGAAGAGGGAAAATACACGTTCACACAAAAACTTGCACACCAATAAACATAAAAAGCATTATTCAGAATAGCAAAAAAAGTGGAAACAATCCAAATGATCATCAGCTGAAGAATGAATAAACAAAATGTGGTATAGCCATACAATGGACTATTATTCAGCCATAAAAAGAAATGAACTGCTGGGTGCATTTTTGGCTGGTTTGATTCATTCATTTTGAAGAGATGGGGGAACCGGGTGGGGGGGCTCGTCTGATCAAGAGGCCCTGAGACAAGGAGAGGTGGAGTCTGAGAAGCCAGCAGCTCGGGGTTCGGCGGCAGAAGCCCCAGCGGCTGAAGTTCCGAGGCGAGTGCAGGGTGGGTGCTGAGCGCACGCGGTGGGGGTGGGGGTGAGGGCGGGGGGTTCCTAGTCCTTGGTTACTCCAACTTGGTCCTATTTTGACGACGAACATGCCTTGGCCTGTCAGAAATAGGAAGGTCCTTGATGATTTCAGGAATCTGACGATGCTGATGAACATTATGGAAGAGATTCAGGTCCTCCAGCTAAGAAAATCCGATCATCTCCCGGAGAAGGTAAAAATTAAGAGGCGATCTGGAAAGAATTCACAGGAAGATAGTGAGGACTCAGAAGAAAAAGGTGTAAAAACCAAAAAGGGTGATTCTCATTCAGCAGAAGACAGCGAAGATGAAAAAGATGATCATAAAATGTAGGCCAGCAACGGCAGGCATCAAAAGCAGCGTCTCAGCAGAGAGAAATTCTCCTGGAAGGTGTGGGCAGGGGGGAGAACCAGAAGCAGAGGATGAAACACCATTCCAGGAGAAAGATTCTGGCAGCGATGAAGACTTCCTGATGGAAGATGATGACGCCAGTGACTATGGCAGTTCAAAAAAGAAAAACAAAAAGATGGTGATGAAGGCCAAACCTGAGAGAAAAGAACAGAAAATGCCCAAACCCAGGCTAAAGGTCGTGGTAACGCCAAGTCCAGGGAAAGGGAAAGGGAAAGTGGGTCGTCCCTCAGCTTCCATGGCACCGAGGAAAAGACTCCTTCCCCCAGAGAAGACGACAAGGGGCCAGAAAACCCTCCAGAAAAGAAACCATCTGCAAGACCCCCCTACTGCTGACCCGAAAAATCTGGGGATGAAGCCCAGTCTGGGAGGATTAAAAGTGATGATGGTTTGGAGAGAGATTTTATTAAAAAAGAAAAGGAAAAAAAAAATGTAAGCCTACTGTGCTGGTTCGAAAGGATGTATGTCCCCTAGAAAAGTCATGTTTTAATCAAAATCCCATTTCATAAAGGTAGAATAATCCCTATTCAATACTGTATGTTTGAAACTGTAATCAGATCATCTCCTTGGATGATGTGGTTTAGTCGAGAGTGGTTGTTAAACTGGATTAGGTGGGGGCATGTCTCCACCTATTTGGGTGGGTCTTGATTGGTTTATTGGAGTCTTATAAAAGAAGAAACATTTTGGAGAATGAGAGATTCGGTGAGAGCAGAGAATGCTGCAGCACCACAAAGCAGAGAATCCACCAGCCAGCGACCTTTGGAGATGAAGAAGGAAAATGCCTCCTGGGGAACTTCATGAAACAGGAAGCCAGGAAAGAAAGCTAGCAGATGACATCATGTTGGCCACATGCCTTTCCAGATGAAAGAGGAACCCTGACTGTGTTCACCATGTGCCTTCTCACTTGAGAGAGAAACCCTGAACTTCATCGGCCTTCTTGAACCAAGGTATCTTTCCCTGGATACCTTAGATTGGACATTTCTATAGACTTGTTTTAATTGGGACATTTTCTTAGCCTTAGAACTGTAAACTAGCAATTTATTAAATTCCCCTTTTGAAAAGTCATTCTGTTTCTGGTATATTGCATTCCAGCAGCTAGCAAACTAGAACACCTACTTAAGACAGAACATGGTTTTGGCTATGGCTTGACTTGAAAAAAAAGCATTCAAAGCTTTTTTCCCTTTGCTGATGCATTTTCTCTTTTCTTTTTTTTTCTTAAGAAAACCATCGTATGTTTAAGGTACCTTTTGCCTGTTGGTCTTCTCTGTGCCACCCCTCCCCTCCAACCCCAGTGAAAGCTATGCCACATTAATCACTGGATTGACTGTTTCTTCTTTTTATTTTTAATGGAAGGTATACAACAGTCGGAAAGCAATAAGATTTGCAGTGAATACTATGAAATTTTGCCTTTTGCTAAATGATAGTAAGGTGAACAGTAATCAAAAAGTGTGTAAGGTGACAAGCAAACTCACTGCCCTACCCCTCTCTACATGGGACATGACTCCCAGGGGTGTGGACCTTCCTGGCAACATGGGACAGAAATCCTAGAATGAGCTGGGACTCAGCACCAAGGGATTGAGAAAACCTTCTCGACTGAAAGGGGGAAGAGAGAAATGAGACAAAATAAAGTGTCAATGGCTGAAAGATTCCAAACAGAGTTGAGAGGTTATTCTGGAGCTTATTCTTACACATTAAATAGATATCACCTTTTTAGTTAAGGTGTAATGGAGAGGCTGGAGGGAACTGCCTGAAAAGGTAGAGCTGTGTTCCAGTAGCCATGTTTCTTGAAGATGATTGTATAATGATATAGCTTTCACAGTGTGACTGTGTGATTGTGAAAACCTTGTGTCTGATGCTCCTTTTATCTACCTTGTCAACAGACGAGTAGAACATATGGAGTAAAAATAAATAATAGGGGGAACAAATGTTAAAATAAATTTAATAGATTGAAATGCTAGTAATCAATGAAAGGAAGGGGTAAGGGGTATGATATGCATGAATTTTTTTTCTGTTTTCTTTTTATTTCTTTTTCGAATTAATGCAAATGTTCTAAGAAATGTATATTCATCATCGTGAAAAAAGAATGTTCATATTGTATGTTGATTTGCTTTATTAATAAAAATTTTTTTTAAAGCGTATAAAGATTTTAGTTAGAGATGATTGCTTCTTCCTCTACCTGGCCTTTTAAGAAAATTAATTATCATCTAATATAAATTTATATGTCTATATACATGTGTATATTTGTCTAAAAATACCACGACTTTAAACTTCCACTGATGAGGCAGGTAGGAGATAAAAATTAATTCTGAATTGTGACTAAAAGTATTCATATTTTTCACCAAGGGAAGGGATAGGGAATGGGATTACCTGGCCTTGTTTAAGGGTAGGGTTTTATTATTTCATCACTTGTTATCTCAAAGAGACTCAGAGCCAATGATCCTTTTATCCTGCCACAGACTTTAAGAAGCTTAAAAAATGAAAAAAATAAAAAGCAAAAGCGCCAAAATTGAAATCACTCTTGATTTCAAATCTCATTCTCTAATGGTTCATGTTTAAAATATATATATCTATTCATTTTTTTTTGGATAAATTTATCAAAGATCAAAAAGAAAAAAAAACTCTAGATTTTAAACGGCAAGATCAAGCTATATATACATTACAGTGGATTTCTTTTCAAACTGACCATGTTTGAGTTTTAAGCAAATAAAATATCAGTTAACATAAAACTCAATCATAAAGAGTTGAGATTTTTCCTTTACGAATAAAAAAGAATTGAAATTCTTTTATGCCAAAAAAGAAAAAAGGGAAATGAACTGCTGATACATGCTACAATTCGGATGGACCTTGAAAACATTATTCCAAGTAAAAGAAGCCAGTTCCAAAGGATCACAAATTGTATGATTCCATTTATGTGAAATGTCCAAAACAGGCAAATCAGTAGAGACAGAAAGTAGATTACTGACTGCCAAGGGCTGGGGGATTGGAGGGGAGTTGGGGAATGACTGCTCATGGGAATGAGGTTTCTCTTTAAGGTAAAGAAAATGTTCTAAAATCGATTGGGATAATGGCTGCACAGATCTGTGCCTATACTAAAAACCATCGAATTGTATGTTTTTAATAACTGAATTGTAGGGTACATGAACCATATCTCAATAAAGTTGTTATCTTAAGAGAAAGTTCTGCTGGGCTTCTCTGAAAGCACAGCCTTTGACCCAAGCAGGCCTGTGTCGAATACATGTACTAAGTTGTATGGCTGTAGGCAAGTTATTTATCCTTGCTAAACCTCCATTACCTCATCAATAAAATGGGAACATAAACACCTACTGCACAGACTGGTGGTGAGGATGGGATAAGATATCATTATTGGACAATAAACTTAAGAACGCTTATTAGAGCACAGGCTAGGCTCTCAATACGTGGATGCTGACTGCAGTGTTAATAGCAGTCATAGAAGATGTGTCTCGCATGGTCTCAAAGATCTTTTCATTCATTCTTTCTTCATTTAATGAATACATGCCATGGGCCCATCTTGTATCTGACAATTTCGAAGTGCTGAGGATACAGAACAATCAGACAAAATCCCTGCTCTTGCAGAGTTTACATTCTACTGGGGAGAGAAATAATAAACAAACAGAAAAGACCATGGGGAGAGACAGGGACCTCCTGTCTTCCTTTCCAGTGAAGCCCACTTTTATAGTTTATTTGGTTTTTAAATAATGTTTTGTTTGAATGCACTATCCTCAAGACTAAAAAAAAGTGTATGTCTGAAAGCCTCTGTCCATTCTATTCCCAAGAAATTCCAGGCCCACCTTGGGACAAATGTAGCATCTCTGGTGCAAATGTTCTTTGAGTGATCCCAGTTTGAACCTGATGACCTGACTTAAAACATGCTTTCTTCTCAAGCCCTTCAAAATTGAATTGCTAAAGCTTTCAGTGAAAGTTTATGCTTCCTAGCAAATGCAATTCCAACGAGTCATCAAGATTCGTGTCGCTTATAGGGCCTCATGTCTTTCTGATTCAATTTGGATCTTCTGAAAATGGCTTGATTAAATTTGGATCTTCTGAAAATGTCAGTGGCTTTGATTAAGGAAGTGTGAATTCATGCAAGTTTGCCAGGTTTAGGACGCTTCTCTTCATCACACGTTCACTTTCTTCTGTGACTAAGGCCCATGTCTTACCCAAATGGATACATTTTTAGCCTGAAACTGAGGAAAACACTTGACGGAATGAAATTCCCATTTCTCTTTGCGTCGCAGATTCGCTGTGCTGCGTAGGTCACGTCATGCCCGGATCCCCTGTGTCTCCGGAACGCATCTGCAGAGAGGAAGCTTTGCGCGCTCCAAGCTCATTCAGCAGCCATGCTGAGTTAGGAAGACAAGCGGACCTTGCAGCAATATCTGCTGAGGGTTTGCTTGGCTGTAACGAGGCATTTCTCAGTATTCAAAAGTCTCTGCAGCCTCTTCTCAAGCCCGATCACACGGCAGATGGATGGGCTGGGATTCTCTGATGCTGCGGGTCTGGCATCAGCTGTCAGAGCAGACACAACGACAGTGCCCTCCGGGGAAGCAGCGCAAAGAGCTGATTGCTGTATTTCCTGGCAGGTGATGAGGGAGGGTGATGTGAATGGGTCAGGTACGCCTGTCCTTTATTAGCCTGACACTGGTAACAAACACCACGCCCGTGGCCACGGAAATGAACCAGAGGATGGGGGTTGGGGCCAGGAATGATGACGGAGGTGGGGGAGAGTTAAATGAGAGCCTCCGTGTGGCGCTGGAAACGCTTGGAAATGTCAGCGGCACTTCCTCGCGCATCTGGGTTTTTCCTGAGCCCCAGCGGCTAAGCCTCCCACCACCCCTGCGGCAGGGAAGGGTCCGCACAGCGGGAATGGGAGGCCAAGACAGCGAAAATCTGGATCGTCTGTTAAATTTCAAAAGTCGATTTTGAGCTCTAAGCACCAGGAGGCCGGGAGTGAAATCTAAAACACTTTGTAAATCTGTAGACCTTGTAATAAGTCAGAGCCAGTTTGCCCTGCCCTGGAAGAGAGGAAGATTTCCAGGGCAGAGAAAGGGAGAGCAGGAGTCATGGGGGCAGCAAGAGAAGTGGGCACTGGGGGGTTTCCCTGAAAACAGCTCTGCTCCTGGACCCTCAGGCCAGACAGATCCGGCGTGGGGGTGGGGCTGGGGGGATGAAGAAGACAACAGAGACCCAGATGGCTGTCGGGTGCTAAGGGGGAAGGTCCCACGCCTAGGATTGCCAGATAAAATACAATATTTGGGGGCATACTTATACAAAAAAAATCATTAATGTCTATCTGAAATTCCAATTTAACTGAGGGTCCTGTCTTTTTATTTGCTAAATCTGACAAGGGCGCGGGGTGGGGGTGGAGGCCTAAAAAGTTTCCTCATCCCGCCCAGGATGAAGAAGCCAAAGACAAGGAAGGGCTGCAGGACAGAAGGGGTCTGGGACAGCACCCGGGCATCCCCACCCCATGACCTGGAGCAGGAGAAGGAAAATGTTTGCTCTGCATGCAAGAGAGCCCAGAGTCACTTCTGCTCGAGGTTAGAGTCAGAACAAGGAAGACCCAGCCCCACCTGCAGGGAGCATTCCCTGGGGGTGGGGAAGTGGCAGTCCTCTCACAGTCTACCTGTGCAGACTGACATCACCCAGACTGGAGTTCACACACACACAGCATGTGGCTCTGCACAAAAACAATAAAAGCCCATGCTCACTGAGCGCTCACTGTGTGCCAGGGACCATTTGCAGAGTGTGCTTAAAGTTTTCTAAATACACGATACTTCCCTTTGTCAGTTCTTATAATTCTTGCAACAAATGCAAGAGGTAGGTATGTTTATCTCTGTTTTCCTGATGAAGATACAGAGACAAAGAATTTAGGTAACTATCCCAGGGTCACCCAGCTGACAGATGGCAGAACTGGGACATGAGCCCTGCGCTATTTGGCTCCAGAACTTGCACTTTTAACCTCCTTACTCTACAACTCTTAGCACTTGGGGTTAGGTGTGACTCCAAATAATAGTAAATTCCATTAGCAATGGCTGAAACACACTGGTTTACTTTAGCATGCTTAAAAAAAAGAGAGTCTAGGGTGGGCAGGCCAGTACTGGAGTGTCAGCTCCACAAAGCTCCTTTCAGACTTTCCTCTGCCATCTCTAGGTTGCTTTCAAACTTGTAGTCCAAGAGGGCTGCTGGAGCCTCAGCCATCACATCTGCATTCCAAGCAACAGGGAGGAACTGGAGAGGGAAGGGTCGGTTCCCTCCCTTCCAAACGCGTCCACAAAGTCACATATATTACCTCTTATGTGGTCTCATCTTGCTGCAAGAGGAGCTGGGGCAAGTAATCTTTTGGTTGATCAGCAATGTGCCCAGCTACAATTATGAAAACAAGGAGAAGATGACTATTGAGGCACAATAGCAGTCTCTCCTACACTATTTCTGGAATTTTAAAGTCCCTGGAATCTTATGAGCCGTGAGTAGATTTCCCTGCTGCCCAAATCCCTCTCTCAGGCTCCTTTGAGGATGGAGCCAACAAAGTAGTGAGGTAGCTTCTCAAGCTGTCTGCAAAGAGCTGGCGAGTCTAGAGGCTGCGGTATAAAAAGTCCCCAGTGAACCTTCCTCACCCAGACACCTGGCACCACCCTTCACCATAAAGCAAACACAACCATAAGTTAGTTTTGTGTTTTCTAAGACCTCATATAAATGGAATCATTGAGTATGAAATCTTTCATGTCTGTGTTCTTTCACTCAGCATCATATCTTACAGACATGATCTTCCAGATTCATCCACGTAGTGTGTATCAGGAGCTCATTTCTTCTCACTGCATTTCAACCATTATATGAATATACCACCATTTGTTTAGCCATTCACCTGTTGACAGACATCTAGTCTATTTCCAGTTTTAAGCTATTGTGAATAAAGCTCCTATGAATATTCTTACACAAGACTTCTTGTAGACATAGCTTTTCATCGCTCTTGGTTAAATACCTAGGAGTGAAATTGCTGAATTATAGGATGGGTGGACATTTACCTTTTTATGAAACTGCAAACAATTCAGCAAAATCATTGCGGCATTTTACACATCCGCCAGCAATATATGAGTGTGCTCATTTTGCTGTCTTCCATACTCCACTTAGCAAGCATGGGACGCTCCAGCCTGGGGAGCTGTGGGCTGGGGCCTTCTGCAAGGCAACCACGGGGAGGGTTAGGTTGAGGATCCGCAGGGAGGAGGCCCATGCAGCTGGCCCTGAGACGTGAGGCCCGCTCTGGGCAGCGACATTCCCCAGACCATGGAGACGGCCAGCCCAGTACAGAAGATGCTCAGGACTCACCTGCCCTCCTGCCCAGCAGCATTGGCCTGTCAGCGATGCAGGGATCTGGGAAGGGGGAGAGGAGATGAGTTTTATACACTCAGGATGGGCACCAAAGGGGAGTAATGATCCAGCAATGCCTCTATCACCATACCAAGAAGCCAAGCGGCATGGGCCCCCTCATCTTGAATGGAAGTAATTTCCCGGGGTGGTGGAAGCTGTTTCTCTGAAGAATGGATGGAGAAAGCCATTAGCCACTTGCAGAAGACTCTCCCAACAGAATGTTTGGTCAGCAGGTCATAAACTTTGGAAAGTTGGCAAGGAGTTGGGGTGTCTGGATAAAGAAAAAATCATGAAACTTCTCTCTGTATTTCTTCTCATTTTTCCAGCTTCCATTTTCCTCCCAAAATACTTGTTTTCAGCCACAGGCCATAGGTCATGGGATCAGTGTGGAAATCAATTATAACACACTGGTGCTGGAGGTGTACAGCCAGTAGTTAGGTGAGAGGGGCTCTGCAGACAGCCTGCCTTTGTTCAAATTCCACCTCTGCCTGATATAAGCTCTGTGGCCTTGAGCAAGTTACTGAGCCTCAAATGAGGGTGATAATAGGACAAGCTTCACAGGCTTTTCTGGAAAGTACATGAATTAATATAACTGAAGACCTTAGAGCAGTCCTGAAATATAGTAACCCCTTGATAAAGTATAATTCTGTGAGTTTGGAGCTGAGCATGAAAGCTGCCTCAGCAACACAATTTCTTCTGACTCTGGGACTTCATCAGTGACACAACTACCATTGGATAGGAGAAGAAAATGAGGCACAAATCCAGCATGGTGACTAAGGCGTGGAGCAGCTAAGTATCAGAGCAGGGATTCCCAGCTCACTGGATGGCTCCAAAGCTGGGGTTCCATTCCTTCCACTCTCGCCTTACCTCAAGTAAAACTGGACCGAAAGCGGTCCTAAGAAGGCCTTAGTGCATGGCGCCACTGCCACCTGGTGGCCACACTGCTACATGGCCTGTGTCTAGGGATGCCACTGAAGACACAGACAAATACAAAGATGTCCTTGGATTGGAGCACCCACCCAGGTGCAACCCGACCAATAGAATACGGAAGGTTCCCAAAGCCTCTCTGGACACATTGTCCTCAGAAGGCTTAGAATTCCCATGATTTGAGTTGATCGTTGAAAAGGCACTTTGACGTAAAGGCTTGCCAGGGTCTGTATGATGCGTTACCATACATCAGTGTGTGAGCTGGCCAGATTGGGCCCCCTCTGGTGCAGGAGAAGGAAAGGTTGAGGGAATGGGACATAGGACAGGTGAGTTTTGATGCAGAAAACTTGAAGCATGGGGCATGCCCCAGGGGTGTCAGATTTGGGTGGGACGCTGAAAGAAGAACCCCTTCCTGTAATTCTTCCCCACTTGGCCTTTCTCTGCTGGCTTCCCGACTTGGGTGGAGGAATGTGGGTGAAATTCCTTAACCAGGAGTCCCAAGTCCTCCAAGCTTCGGGCCCTCTGTCAGTGTCCTGCCTCACGACTCGCCCTGGCCCGCCTCACACCCCCAGGCACTTCCACACTTTTGGTGGCTAGTTATTACTTAGGCTGCTCCCCTCAAATCTACTTCCTGACAATCCCTTCACCCCCTACCACTCAGATCCTTACAATGCCTCCTCCGAGGACACCTTGCACACTGCATTCTAGGTGAATACAGGACCCCACGATTTCCAATACAATTCGTTCCTCTGGGAGTACAACAGCCAGCTGCTGTCACTGCCACCCACGCTAGACCAAGTGTGCAGCCTCCTTCGTGACCGTGGCCTGCAGTGGGCTCCAGATCAAGCGCAGCTCACCGGAGACTCCCGGCCTTGAAGGACAGAATTGGTATATGAGTTGTAAGATCAGGTGAACTAGATTAGCGTCCCCAGTCCTAAACTATGTCTATGGTTGGTGTCAGGTCCGGTTTGCCAGGGTGGGGGCTCACATTCCAAAGCTGACCATTCTCTGGAAAATCACCTGCTGCCACTATCCATGCAGCCCTCTCCCACTGCTGACCCACGGAAATGTGCAAAAGGCCAGGCCGGGAGGCAGAATAACTCTGTAACGGATTTACATTCCAAAGGGCCCTGGAACAGATCACACCCTTGCTTAGCCCCTCCCCTTCCTTCCTCTGCTTCCTCCTCTCCTTCACAGGTTTTACCTGAGAGCACTACCCTCACAAATCACCCAACCAGGGGTGATTCTAGGGAACCCACCCAAGGCAGCCGTGTTCCACCACATGGTCTAGAAAGCAAAGGAAGCCGTTCCGTGGGGAGAGAGGAATGAGGCAATGAAGCAGGGAGAAGTAGGAGAGGAAATGTGAACAGATGTTGCCAGTGGCCAAGTCCCCTTATCCAGGTCATTCCAAGGCATTGCTTCAGCCCTGCCTTTAGGCCCCATGAGACACGTAATGACCTTATAATTAATCCCAACTTCTTGCTTAAGAAAATTCATCTTCAGTTTCCATTACTTGCAGGGAATTCAACTTTTGCTGATATGGCGCCTCCTCCTGGTGTGCCCTTCTCCTCCCTACTATCTGCCAGGTTTATACCTACTCGTGTTCTAGCACAACTTCAGTACCACCTCCTCCTTGAAGCCTGCCTTGATAACCTCCTCCCCACCCCTAGAGTGTGCTGTCACATCCAGAGTCTCTTTAACACTGCCCTGCGATTTTTGGTTGATAATTTTAGAAGTTCTTTGAGTTTCTATGGAAAACCCACTTCATCACTAGAACTGAAAAATGTGTGCTTCAGTGGAAAACCATGCATCGTTTAGAGCATACGGGCCTGGGTTATATAATTCTGATCTAATTCTAAGTCAGCCCTTGGAGCTGTCACAACTCTGTAAATTGTAGATAACTGATAGTAATGCAAAAGAAATTTTGTCCAAAGACATGTAAATAAATTCTGTGCAGTGACGGTACAATCCTCCCCGTGGAAATCAGTTTTTTTTTTTTTTCTATTTGAACATTCATTTCAATATTCCTGATCTATGAATGTATCTGTTCTTTAGATTCTCCTTTGAAGTGGTTGCGGCACTTTTACTACTTTTTCCACTAATGAACTAAACAGAAGCCTTACCATGTTCATTTTTTTTAACTTTTTAAAATTGTATGATGTAACATATATACAAAGCAAAGAAAGAAAAAAGCAATAATTTTCAAAGTGCTCTTCAACACGTAAGTTATAGGACAGATTTCAGAGTTTGTCATGACCATGTTAATTTTTATATCTGAATAAAAGCCATGAATTCACTGTTGTTGTTTTTTCTTTTTTTTTTTTTTTTTAATTTTCCTTTGACAGCCATGGGGGTAATCTCTGCTCTTAATAATCATAATAATGGCTTCATGAACTAAACGCTGGGTTATGGGCTTTACATTCATGGCCTCGTTTATAATGGAGATGTCGTCAGTTTTGTTCACTACTAGATTCCCCAGCTCCTAAAAGAGACACTAAGATATAGCCAGTGCTCAAAAAACTGTTTGTAACAAAATTAATAAATCTCCTCGACAATGGCAGACAAAGCTGTTATTGCTGTGAGGAAGCTGAGGCACACGGCTGGTAGACAGTAGAGTGAGAACATGATCCTTTGGGTCCTTCACCAAAACTGAGACAGAAAAAAAAAAAATCCCATTTAATTTCCTTTGGCAGAAGTATGGAGACTGTTCCAAGAGAGTTCCCAGCAGACTTCTCCTCACTTCTCATTGGTCCAGATTTTTTCACGTCACTTCTGAACCAATCTCCGACAAGGGGAATGAGGTAAAGCTTAAGCTTTCAGGGCCAGCCCTTGTCTTGACAATGGCATCAGACCCCTGGGGAGGGGTCTGACAAAACAGGTGAGTTCTCAGCCCACAGAGTCAGCTCCAGGCAGTTTTGCAGTTGTTCTCTGCAAAAGGACCCTCTGAACTCATCAGTTTAGAATCTGCTTTATTTTTGTCTTTTTAAATTAACTTTTTACTTTGTCATATTTTTATTGATGCATAATTTGTATGAATAAATATATATTATATTTTAAGTGTATAATATAATACGTTTTGCTCGATGTATGCACACATGTAACCACCATCCCAACAGATATTTATATCAATCACCCCAGAAGTGCCCCTGTGCAACTTCCTGGTCAAGACTCCATCCCCACCTCCTGGCCCACCCAGGGGCAGTCATTGATCTGATTTCTATCAGCACAGACTAGGTTTGCTTGTTCTAGAACTTCACATAAATGAAATCATGTAGTATGCACTCTTTTGTCTGAACTATTTTTCTTAACATGCTATTTGGGGGGATTCAGCCATGTTTTTGCATGTATCAGTAGTTTGTTCTTTTTTACTGCTAAGTAGAAAAGGTTGTCGATAAGATGAGATAGAAGCCTGGAACTGGCTGATCTCTGGAGAGGCTAGCCCCTCTGCATTTCAGGACTTATCTGGTCCAGGGACCCATCTGGAGGTTGTAGGTTTCTGGAAAGGTACATTAGTGCATGGGATCTTTGTAGAATCTTATATAATGCCCTAGGTGTTCTTTAGGATTGGCTGGAATGGTTTTGGTTGGCAAGTTATGATAGGTAGTAATGTCTAACTGAAGCTTGCATAACAGTGACCTCCAGGGTAGCCTCTCAGCTCTATTTGAACTCTCTCAGCCACTGATACCTTAATGTCAGTTCCAATAAGGGACTCTTGGCATGACTGTACTTCCAGTTTTGGAAGTCAACATCACTATTTTTATGGTCATCATTTGGGTACCAGGAAACTGTTTTTACACTGGACATAGGGTAAGTGCTGGGAGCTGAGCATCTCCACTAGTGAATTCCATTTCATCCACTGTGGTGGCCAGGGGGTGATTGCTTTCCCAAGGGAACTTCAACAGGGAAAGAGCACCTAGCACACCTTTCACCTGCACAGGGTGCCAAGCCCTCCCCTCCACTCCCAGCTGCAGTGGAAGTGCTGTCAGCCCCAGTGCTCCTGCTTATTCTATTTTTAATGTTGAAATAATCAACACAATGAAGATTATGCTTTTCATGTACACTGATGTTTAATTTTATTATTTAGAAAGAAATTTACATTTGAAATTAATTCTTGTATGGAAATCTTTTCTATGTCCACCAGTAAAATCAGTTGGTTATTCAATACATAAATATGTTTTACAATGTAACAACTTTTAAATATCCCCTTTTATCCCTGAAGTGTCCCCGTTTAGAAGAATTAGCCCACAAGCCTGAGAATTGAAGGCAAAGTTGTCCTTGAGATAGTTTAAGTCAAATATTCAGCTAAGGGTGGTAGAGATGGCTTCAGAGCAGCCTCAGCCTCCCTTCAGTCACCATTCATACACCAGCCCTTCAACCCATATGCTGAACATGAGAGCCCTGAGTTCCAGACAAGATATACCCCATTAATGAGCAAGGGTCTGCCCTCCCACCACAAATTGCAAAAGACTCAACCCAACAAATAACCAGAAGAATTTTGGTTCTTCCAAGCAGAGGTTCACCCTTCCTCTTCTTTCCTTCTGTCTCCTCCCTCTCTCCTCCTTCCCTTAAATCCCCTCCTTTCACAGAAGAGGAAACTGAGATCCAGAAAGGGAAGAGAGCGAATCAAAGTCCTTGTCAGGAGAGCCACAGATCCAGAGAGTTGTTCCTATAAATCCCAGAGTGATTTGAACAGTGAATAAAAAAGTATTTGCAAAGTTCCCTTGAGGGAATGGTGAGAAAAGGGGAAAATTCCCCCTTTCCCATTTGGAGAATCCCTGATTTTCGCAAGCAGTGGGAACAACCAAATCAATAGGCCGAGCCCTCAATCTTGGGTGTTGTTCATATGAAACTTAACCCTGCAAAGGATAGGCTAAGCCTACTTAAAATTAGGTCTCAGAGTCACCCCTAGGACAACCTCTTTTGTTGCTCAGAGGTGGCCTCTCTCTCTCAGCCAACATGACAAACAAACTCACTGCCCTCCCCCTGTGTACATGGGACATGACTCCCAGGGGTGTAAACCTCCCTGGCAATGTGGGACAGAAATCCTAGACTGAGCTGGGACTCAGCATCAAGGGATTGAGAAAACTTTCTTGACTGAAAGGGGGAAGAGAGAAAAGAGATGAAATAAAGTATCAGTGGCTGAGAGATTCCAAACAGAGTCAAGAGGTTATCCTGGAGGTTATTCTTATGCATTTTATAGATATCACCTTTTTAGTTTAAGGTGTAATGGAGAGTCTAGAGGGAAGTGCCTGAAAATGTAGAGCTGTGTTCTAGCAGCCATGTTTCTTGAAGATGAATGTATAATGATATCGCTTTCACAATATGACTATGTGATTGTGCAACAAAAAAAACTAAAATTGTGGAATTGTAACCCATGTCAAACTCTGAAATATGTTCTACAACTAATTGTGGTGCTGTGCCTTGAAATTTATAGCTTTTTTGTACATATGTTATTTTTTCACAAAATAAAAGAAGGAAAAAAGGTCAATTATGATGATAAAAATATATTTAAGCTCTCTAGCCTATATTCCAGAACAGCTAGAAGGAAAAATCTGAGATGATAGTATAGTAGCCCATGACGAACCCTGGGATCTGTCCTATAACTACTTGTTGAACAGTGCTTTGAAAACTATTGCTTTTTTATTTCTTTGCTTTGTATATATGTTATACTACACAATAAAAAAGTTAAAAAAAAAAAAAAAAAAGAGGGAGAGAGAGAGAAGCACAGAGCCAGGACCCAAGCCTCCCCGCTGGTTTCAGGTGAGTCCCTGCTCTGGGAAGGGAGGCAGGAATCTTGGACTCAGGATAGGCCTGCCCTGGCTTCCAACAGCCTTCTCCCTCCAGCTTGGAGGGGAGCCGCCCTGGCCACCTGTACTCCAGCCCACACAGTGCCAGCCTGGGCCCCAGGAGTGTGGGGCCTGGTCTGAGGGTCCCTGCCCCTGCAGTGCTGTGCCCCTGCGGAAAAGATCTCCCACCATGGAAATACCCCTTTCTAAGGATCCCAATCTCCTACTCAAAAAAAAAAATCACTCACTATGTTTCCCACTCAAGTACCCTAATAAAGTGGGTGAGAAGTTTAATATGAGTCGGTGTCTTGGTTTGGATTCACCAGAAGCAGAGCCTGAGATAGGGTTTGTTGAGAGAAGGGCTGACTAGAGGAGAGGAGTGACAGAAGCGGGATGGGGGAGAGGTGAGGGCTGAGCTAGGATGCGGGTCTCCATTGCGCTCTGGAGCACGCACTGCACCACGAGGTCCCGGGTAGAGGCAAGCAGCCAGCCTCCAGCCTTTTTTATAACGTCTGTAGCCAGCAGCCTTTGGCCCTGAGCTGCCATGGGGTGGGAAGGCGTAACCCCATGAGGGAGGTGGCTCCCGTTAATATAGGGCAGTCCTGCCGGGAAGAGGGAAGCTGTGAGCTGTTAGCAGCCACACTCAGAGGAACAGAGGTGGGAGTGCCACCCGGGGAGGGGGTGGGGGCGGGCCACCGCACCCTCCTTTGCAGTTGATTTTCAAGGCCCCTTGTCCCTCAGATCATCAGATCTCTGGATTAGGGTAAGATTAAGGCCAAGGTTGCTCACTGCTGGTCATCTCGCACAGCCATGTGGCCTTGCCCACCTGGGGACCAGCCACCTCCTCAGTTTCAGGAACCCCTAACCTCCTCTTCTCAGACCGCAGGAATTCGCACAGGAAGTCTGGTCACCAAGTCTCACTCTGGCCTTCAGAAGAGAGCCTCTCTCTTCCTGGACAATCCAGTTGCATCCTGTTTCCTCCAGGGGTCTGGTTGGAGACGGCAGCCAGTCCCTCCCGCTCCCACCCCGGAATACAAAGAGGCTGTTGACTCCTCCCTGGCCAGGAGAGGTACTGAGACCTGGGAGGGCAGGTTTGCCTCCTCTCCCTTCCTGATGGGTCTTTGGCACCAAGAAACAACGGTTTATCCCCTGACACGCCTCAATCGCTCCTGCCGCTTCCAGCCGGTTCTCTCTGACTCCCAGTGAGAGCAGTTAGTTATGCAACTCGGGCTGTGTGTGTGTTCGGTGGGTGATGCTGGACGTCAGAATAGCTGCCCGGCTGGGGCTGAATGAGTGCCCATTGTCCAGTGAGGACGGTACAGGCCTTGAGAGGAGGACAGGAGCTGGGTCCCCTCTGGTAAGAGAGACTGCGCTGCACGCTCACCAGGGCAGGAGGTGGTGGCACTCCAACAGCTCAGCCACCCTCCAGGGCAGCGAGGTTTTGTGGGGCCCCAAGTCCATCTTGGGGCACAAGTGATAGCTCTTTCTTAACCAGACATGGGATTACCTGGAACACACCCTACAGTGACTTCGGCAGGCAGCACGGAGAGCCTTCTTGTGGGAGACAGGGACAGGTGGGTGTGTCCAGGGCCCCTGTACCTGCACAGAGGCCATCAGAAGTGGGCAGAGAGCCCCAAGGTCCTACCTGGCTGTGTGGGCTGGGGAATCATCTGGGCCCTCTGGGGGTTTGAGCGTCCTCAGGAGTGGGCGGTCTCTCGGCTGCACAGCTCAGGGACGGCCCCTTGGCTCTAGCAGGTATGTCCCCCTGCTCTGTCCTCTGTGGTAGCATATTAACCCCCTCTTCTGAACTGCAAGGTGCCTTCCTGGGGCCTGAAGCCTCCAACCCTCCTCCAAACATAGATCCTTACAAATTCCAGAAGGTGACTGTGCTCCTCAGTCCCGGGGCTACCCGGATCACTCAGCAGCACCTCACCTTCCAAGGATGATGCAGAAACGGAAAGCACCCACAGGGCCTGAAGACTGTGACATCACTGAGCAGGGGTGGAGGCAAGGGCTGGGCTCTCTCCAGGGGCTCTGCACGGCCCTGAGGGAACAGTATGCCCTGACTCACTGTGGGACCTTCCTCAGGTCTCGTCCCCTCTTCTGGCCTCAGTTTCCTCATCAATACAATGGACATGCACACACACATACAGCCCAGAACTGGCCCAGACCCTCCTTAACATCCATTCTGTTCTGTTTCCTGCCCTGGCAGAGGGTACGTTACAGGTCACTGCTCTGCCGACACTCTGCTTACTCTCACGCCACCAGAAAAACCGAGCCCAGCTGCCCCTTTCTCAGGAGGAATTCCTATAATTCTGCCATTAAAGTGTGGGACCAAGCACAAACGCCAGCCTCTCCTAGGAAGGCGTGCTCCAGTAGGAATGGTGCACTCATTTTTCTATGCCAAAAGAGGGAGTGGGATTGAGCAGCCCCTAAATTCCCTCCTTTCTCCCAGATGAACAAAGAGGCTTTACTGAATATGAAAAATACACCCCTGCTGTCAGCTGACACCTCCAGCCCCTGGTGTACTTAGCAACTGTCTTATTTAATGGGGGAGAAGTCAGCGTAGTAATAGCTCTGAGCTCACAGCCGGTTCCGAAAAGGTGTGTGCAAGTCTCTGAAAACAAATTGTACGTTCTCATTGACTGAGCTGAAAAAAAGACCAGCCCTCTCTAGCATGTTCTCAGAGCTGTATTCTCATGCCCAGCCCAGGACCAAGGCCTGACCCTGCCTCAGACTCTGCCCTGAACTTGTACAGTCCAGGACCCCAAAGGAAGTCCAGACACAGTGAGAAAGAAGCATTTACGCAAATAATGGTACTGCAGGGGCTGATGGGACAAGTGCCACATTTATGTACAGATGAAAATGATGGGCCTTGAGGGAGAGCTTCTTGGAAGGGTGCTTCAGATTGAATTGTGTCCCCCAAAAAGACATGTTCATGTGCTGACCCCCGGTCCTGTGAATGTGAACTTATTTATAAATAGGATCTTTGAAAATGCCATTGGTTAAGATGAGGCCAAACTGGATTGGGAGAGGGAAGGGCTCATCCAATGTGACTGGTGTCCTTATAAGGAGAGGGCATTTGGACACAAACAGAAAGAGACAGCCAGAAAGACAATAGCCGTATGAGAGAAATAGAGTATGAGTTATGCCAGGGATTGCCGCAAACCTCTGCCAGACCTCCTCAGACTGCAGAGAAAAGATGTCTTTGCCGACATCTACAGATTTTGGATTTCTATCCTGTAGAAAAAGAGATACATTCCTCTCGTTTTAGGCTCTGTAGCTGTGGTGCTTGTTTCAGCAGCCCTGGCAAGCTAAGATGAAGGGAAAAACACGACGGGCTGGGCTGTCTTATTCATTCTGTTGCCCCGGGACCAAGCTCAAGGGCTGGCACAGAATAGCTGCTCAGGAAACACTGGGAAGGACGGAGAATGTTGGGGCTTGAAATACAGGAAGAAAGCTTCCCAGATCAAAGCTGCAATATAGCAGAAATAGATTTAGGGCCTATGGCCCCAGCACCCTTGCTTCCTGGTGTTGGCACATTTGTATGATCCCCTCTCCTTGAGGGTGGGCCGGGCCTGTGACGGCTGTGCTTGGCTATGTACGTAGTTACATAAGATTGTGGTGCCCATCTTGCTGGCTTTGAAGAAGCAGGTGGCCATGTAGGGGAGTCCCACATGGAGGTGACGGCCGGTGGCCTCCAGGAGCTGAGAGAGGCCTCAGACAACAGCCAGCAAGAAAAT
Organism: Tamandua tetradactyla; assembly: GCF_023851605.1. Classification (NCBI taxonomy): domain Eukaryota; kingdom Metazoa; phylum Chordata; class Mammalia; order Pilosa; family Myrmecophagidae; genus Tamandua; species Tamandua tetradactyla. Next base: position 44,855,393 of record NC_135341.1, on the reverse strand, counting down.
GAGGCCCTTAGTTCTACAACCACAATGAGTTTAATTCCGTCAATCTCCATGTGAGCCTGGAAGCCCATCGCTCCCCATCCAGCCTCAGAGGAGACTGCAGCCCTGGATGACATCAATGACGCCCTTGTGAGACCCTGAGCAGAGGACTCAGTTGAGCTGTGCTCAGGCTCCTGGCTCCCAAGACACTGAGCTAATAAATGTGTGCTATTTTAAGCCACCAAATCCATGGTAATTTGTCAAGCATCAATAGATAACTAATGCAGGACCATACTGGAAAATCTTCATGGAAATTCAGGTCATCGAGATAGCTGAAGGTGGCTCTCAGGTGACAAAATATTGGGTAGCAGTGGCGTTGGAAGCAGAGTGCAAGTCAGACACAATGGTTATTTTTTTACCAAGCATGTACTTTGTGCCATTAAGAGTGCTAAGTGCTTTACAGATATTGTCATGGTTAGGGACAGGTGTCAACTTGGCCAAGTTATGGTACCTGTTCATCTGATTGGGCAAGCGCTGGCCTGTCTGTTGCAATGAGGACATTTCATAGGATTAGGTCATGATCACGTCAGCTACATCCACAGCTGATTCCATTTGTAATCAGCCAAAAGGGAGTGTCTTCTGCAATTAGTGATGCTAAATGCAATCATGGGAAGCCTTTTAAGGAGGACTCAGAGGAGACAGGTGCCATTCCTGCTTTGGCTGGTGAGCCTCTCCTGTGGAGTTCATCCAGGCCATCCATCAGAGTCATCGGCTTCGCAGCCTGCCCTGTGGATTTTGGACTCTGCATTCCTACGGTCACGTGAGACACTTTCATAAACTTTATATTTGCAAGTGTTCCCTGTTGATTCTGTTTCTCTAGAGAACCCTAACTAATACAGATATGAATTTATTTAATCTTCATAAATTCTAGGATTTAGGGGCTCTTATGATCCCCATTTTACAGATGAGGAGATTGAGGCGCAGAGAAGTTAAGCACTTTGCCCAGGATCACATAGCTGATAAGAGGTAAAGCTGGAACTCAAGCCAAAAAGCCTAAACGCTCCATTTAAGCCACACCCCTTTAAGAATGAGGGAGCTGGGAGGTCGGTTTGAGGAACTGCATTCTTCAGAACAATGGGAGCCCTTGAAGGCGGTGGACAGGGCAGTGATGAATCCACTGTGTGTTTTGGAAACACACCCGCCCCCCCAACCACCCCCCCAACAGGACAGTGAGAGAGTGGAGAGCCAAGCTGTGGGGAGACTTGTAGGATGTGGGAACTTGGGCAGGTGCAGGACACGGGGCGGAGAGGGCCTTGGGGGATACCCAGAGCCTGGCACATGGGGATGAGCTGGGGGTCTGGAGGACTGAAGGTGGATTTGAGCTGCTGATAAAGCCACTGAGGCCAGCAGACATCTCCGGGGTCAGGGCTGGATTGAAATGAGCTGTGAGCCCTGAGGCTTGCTGCCTTCCCAGTTCTGCTCTGCACGTCCAAAGCCTGTTCCTCCCTCTCCCAGGGTGCAGTGGGGCCAGGGGAGACGGAGCCCCCAGTCCACAGCCCCAGCTAATCCCTGGGCACTTGGCCAGGACTCTCTTGCCAGAGCCTTCTGAGCAATGCCCTCAAAGGTGAATGTTACTCCCTGACCACAGCGGCCAGGGTATGTATCACCCAAGAAGCCACCATGGAGTTCAGACACCTGCCTTTCCAGGGCATAGCACCCTCCAGCCCATGAGGATCAGGCTTGCCCATGGCCCCATCGAGCCCATCTCTGCCACGTCCACAGCCCCCGCCAGAAAGTAAACAAAACTTGGGGTGAGCCAGAATCAGGGAAAACACAGCAATAAGTTTGTTTTATCTGGTGATTTATAAACCTTCAAAACATCTGGGGCGCTGAGCCTCAAAGCAGCTGATCCCACACTAGCTAATGAGAGAAGTAGCTTCCAGCTGGAGCTCCTGGCACTGGCACTTCTGGGTCAAGCTGCCCCCGAAGCCAAGATGCACACTGATGGCTGAACCAAGGTGCACACTGATGGCTGAGCCCACTCTGCAGGTGGCCCTGTAGGGAGGAAATGCCCCTGGGACTCAGCCAGCGGAGCAGCCCTGCTTCCCTGCCTGGCTTAAATCTCCTCTCCCGTGCCAGGGCTCCACCCATCTCCTTACCAGCCTCCACTTGGACACCTCATTTGCAGTTCCTTACTCTTTCTGTGCCTCCTCCTGGGAATGCCCTTGCTCTCCTCCCCAATCCTGCAAATTCCATCAACTTTCACAGGTCAGCATCTCCATGACACCTTTGTGAATCCCAACAGAAATTTTTTTGCCCTTCTCTAAGTGCTCCCCACACTTTTTGCACTCCCTCTGATGGCCCTGATAAGATTTTGCCTCATATAGTCTTAGTATTTCTGCCTAAGCACTCTGATTCAGAGCTGGGTCTGGTTCATCTTTGCACAGTCTCCCATCCAGGCTACTGAGCTCCATTCAAGGACCCCCAAAATACAGGCCCTGAGAGTGTGTGCTGGAGTAGGGGGCAACCCTGCAGGTAGTGCACAAGGGGATATTTTTAAACAAATTAGCAGTTATTTTCTCCCTTTGTTCTCAAACAGCCTGTGGATTTGTACCCGTATCTGGGAAGAGGATGGGAGGACATTCTACCTACATCCCCTTCATACCTGCCTCTCCCTGCTCCCAACACACCTGTAACTTTTCAGTGCAAGCACCTGCAATTTCCTGCGCAGAGGGTTTGAAGGCCTCAAGATAAAGGCTCCAAAGTCTGGATGTGCTGGGGAGGTACCATATCTGGGGGTAGCTTTCAACCCATGACAGAGGGCAGTGATGGATAAATACCCCACAGTCCTCAACCTGCAGAGGTGACAACTCTGAAGTCTGCTCTACAGTCTCCCAGAGGTCCCCAGCAAAAATAAGCTCCAGCTGCCCACAGCAGTAAACTGATTACTAACCATGCTGTATTGACTGCCTTCCCTTCCCTATTTCACCTCCTAATATTCCTACTAGTGTTTGCTGCAATCACCTCCCAAGTAAATTACTTGTGCTCAAATCCTGCACTCAGAGTTTATTTCTACAGGATTCCCACAGTGGGCAATGGGTTAGAAAGCAAAGAAACACCTGTGAATCCTCCTTGCTCACATAACATGACACCAGATGCCTCTGAGGACAATTCAAGGCTCACGGGGAAGTACTGACAGCAATAAAAGCTTATGAAACTCAAGAGCAAAGTGGTCTGGGCCCACTCCCCAGACAGAGCCCAGGGAGGCAGAAAGAACCCAGAGAGGGGATGGTCACGTGGGTGGTCCTGCAGAAAGGCCCCCCCAGGGATCCAGTCCCCCAAAGCAAAGCCAGAAGCCTCAGGCAGGTTCCTGACACCACAGACACAGCCAGGAAACAGCAGAGAGCCCCTAGCCCCAGGCTGCCACGGGAACCCCTCAATGCCCGCTTCCATAGCAACCACCCATCCTGCAAAAAAAAAGCAATAAACCTAGAATGACTGAAATTTCATTTTCTGCCCCTGCAACAGAGTAGAGGCTTAAAATCAGAAATAATTCGGTTACAGAACAGAAAGTACAGTTTCTTATACACTTGAGTTTAAGGACCCAGCAGTAGATACTGAATTAGTATCCCTTCCTCTTCTGGGTCCTCCGCAGGCCATCTAGTTCCCCTCAGGGTGCTGTAGAGTCAACATTGGAAAGGAAGCCCCATGTTAGCCCCAGGCCTTTCTACCTGGAAGACCCTACCCCTAATCCACAGGGTGAAGTCTGGCATCCAATGAGGCACCTTCTATATAGCTCGCCTTCTTTTGGGTCTTCTACGGTGCAGAGCTTCCCCGGAATCATCTCCAAGCCAGCCAGACCCTGCCAAGGAACAGTCAGAAGCCAAACCTCCCCATTCATCGAAAAGCCTCTTTAGAGGCAGTTGGGGAAAGGGTTTCCAGGCACTCCTCAAGAGATGACCAATACCTTCCAGCCCATTCTCCTCCCCGGCCCACCCCTCCCCTTTCCCGGGAGCCTTCGGGGTCATGATGTCTTAAGGCGGGAGATGGAAAGCCTGCACCAGCCACACCAAATGACAGGTCCCCCATCATCCCTGTCCTCGCTGGCTCAATAGCACCCATCCTAGGCAGCAGGCGAGCCTCCAGCCAGAGCCATGGGGCCAGAGAAGGCAGCAGAACTTGGTTGAGGTCCTTCTAGAACAGAGGATCTCACCCCATAGTCCACTGACCCCAACGGGATATGCAAACAGAAACCAGGATGTCCATGAATTTGGAAGGGGGAAAAATGACATTTTATTTTCAATAACTGAAGTTTAGCATCTTCTTCCACTATGAAAATAGGCAACAAAACACAGTGATATCAACAGGAACTATGGCTTTGTCTCCAAGAGAAAGCCTGGATATTTGTATCCCAAGTTACCGTTGGTAGAGATGTCTTGAAATATTTTTCACACTCAATACTTCTTTAAATCATGAAGTTACTCAACTGACCACTAAATTTTGTTATTTGACACACAAATAAAAAAATACGTGTACAGCTGTGACATAAATTTGTTTTTAGTATTTTGATAGTTGTATTTCATTTGATTTCCCTTATGATCCTTTTTAAAATTGTATTGTTTATGGATTTAAAATATCCCCCCGAGAAAGGTCCATAGACTTCACCAAGCTGCCAGAGAGACTGTAACAGAGAAAGGTCTGGACCCCTGCCATGCAGAGACCCCCAGGGAAGAGGCTGGGGTGGCCTCCCATTAGGAAGGGTCCTCATTCATTCCTTGCAGACGTGGGCCAGGAGTGTGTAGCAAAGACTGTCTGGGCCAGGAGCTGGAAAACAGCAAGAGCCTAGCAAAGGGTTTATTCCATCTCTTTTACTTTCTACTTAGTGTTTTTACCTTATATTGTTGGCTTCGCCTTCCGAACCTTTCCATTATGCTCCTCATGGAGCTCAGTCAGTAGGAGCAGTTTCTGGCAGGGTGGAATGGAAAGCCAGAGCCCTCAAGGCACCAACCTTTATTCCCTGGACCTGGGGCTGGACTGGCAACCAGGGACCCATGGGGGCAGCCCTTAGACTATCAGCCAGGGGTCCACGAGTGCTAGAGCACAAGTTCTGGGGGGTTCCTGGAGGCGGCTATTGCTGGTTGCCACTCAGGGTTGGTGAAACAGGGCTGAGCAGTGAACTCTGGAACACAAACTAAAATGAACCCTCAGCACCTGCCCTGGGCAGTCAGTGGTTAGCAGGAGACCCTTAGACTTCCAAGTCCTAGCCCGTCCTCAGGCAGTTCAGGTAGAGGGTGAGCAACACAGGCAAGCTATCTCTGTCAGAGCTGCTACGAGGTTCCCTAGTCTGTCTTCAGCTTCCTCTGCAGTGTAGCCGATGCTTCGGGGGTCCCTTGTCAGATTAGAGGCCTGGCTGTGGTGGACAGGTCCATGCAGGCTCTTAGCATCCCACCTCAAAAGCACATAGGGCCCTCCCTTTGTCTGCCTCAGAACTATCTCCAGGTCGCTGGCTGGGGGCAGGGTGGCACAGCCAAGGAAGGGCAGAGAAGTTAATTTCCCGAGCCGTGGGAAAATGCCCAACTTTGTGCCCTCAGCATGGACCATTCTGGGAGCTTTCTGAGGACTTGCTGAGTCAACACCCACCCCCCATCCCCCAGAACAGAGTAGACTCCCGGTTCCCTTCCTCCAGCCCCTTGGGGTCTCTTCCCAAATAAAATACTGGAACCCAAGTCCCTTCCCAGGCTCTACTTTCAGGGAAATTCAAACTAAGGCACATAGTGATAGGATTTTTAGTTAGGCATGTCGACTGCCTCCAAGTAAAGGCTACATTTCCCACCCTTTTGAGCTGGGTACGACAAGTGGGATATGAAACAAGATGACTAAATCTTCCAGGCTGCGTAGTTAAAGGAAGGACATACCCTTTCCTTCCCCTTTACCTCTTTCCACCGAATGAAATGCAAAAGCGGTGTGAGCCAACTTGTACCGAGTGACTAAGGCTCTTCACCTCCTGATAGCCATGCCTACATGGAATCAGGAGTGGCCTGTGCCCAACAGAATATGGTAGAAGGGCTAGTATGTGACTTCCAAGGCTGGTTATACAAGGCATTGTAGTTCCATCTTGGTCTCCTGGCACCCTCACACTGGGAGAAGCCAGCTACCACGTCATGAGGACACTCAAGCTGTTCCGTGGAAAGAAAATGAGGCCACCTGCCAATAGCCAGGTGAGTGAGCCACCTTGGAAATGGGGCTGTGAGTGAGCATTCTGGTGTTTGCAGCCCCAGCTGACTCACGAAAGACCCCACCCCTAAATGGCTGCTCCCAAATTCCTGACCCACAGAAACTGTGAGTGGTATTAAATGATTTATTCAAGCTACTAAATTTTAAGTTAATTGATAAAAGGTAACGTCCAGAGATGGCAGAGCAGTAAGATGGAAGGGACCTTTATATCATAGTGCAAGCTTCCACACCAGCGCTGACTTCTATGTGAAAAAGAAAGAAACTTCTATCTTATTTAAGCCACTGTTCCTTTGGTCTCAGCCACTGTGCTGGTTTGAAGTTGTCATGTACCCCAGAAAAAAGTCATGCTCTTTTTCATCTTTTTATAGTCATTTGTACTTTTTTGAAATAATTATTGATCTACAGAAAGCTACAAAGGTAGTAAAGAGAGGTCCCAGGTACCTTTCGCCCAGTTTCCCACAATGGTTTCATCTTATGTAATTATAGTAAACTATCAAAATGAAGAATTTGGCATTGGTCTATGATTTCCCTCTTGCTACCCCTTTATAGTAACACCCACCCCTCCCACCTCCAACATTCTTAGCCCCTGGCAGCCAATGACAAAATCTCTATAATTTGGTCATTTTGAGAATGTTATATAAATGGAATCATGCAGGATTGACCTTTAGAGATTGGCTTTTGTTTTTCACTCAGCATAATTCCCTTGAGAATCATCCAAGTTCCTGTATGTATCAATAGTTAGTTCCTTTTTATTCTTGAAATATTATATGATGTGGATGTACCAGTTTAACCATTCACTTATTGAGAGACATTTTGGTTGTTTCCAGTTTGTGACTATTAAAAAGAAAGTGGCCATGAAAAATCACATTTTTTGTGATTTGTGTGGACATAAGTTTTTAGATTTCGAGTCCAGGAGTGCAATTGTTGGGTCATATGGCACATGAATGCTTAGTTTTTCAACAAACTGCCAAACTATTTTCTAGAGTGGCTATACTTTTTTACATTCCTATCCAGAAATTTATGAGAGATTCAACTTTCTGCACATCCTCACCAGGATTGGTAGTGTCACTATTTCAGTAGTTCTAGTAGGTGTTTAGAAGGTATCTCAATGTGGTTTCAATGTGCATTGCCCTAATAACTAATAATTTTGAATATCTTTTCATGCACTTGTTTGCTATTGGTGAAAAATTTTTTACTCTTTTGTAATTGGATTTTTTTTTAATTATCAAGTTTTGAAAATCTTTATATATTCAAAGTATTAGTCCTTTGTCAGATGCTTGTTTGCAGATATTTTTTCCTAATCTGTAGCTTGTCTTTTCATCCTCTTTTTTAAAAAATTTATTTATTAATTAAAAAAATTAACAAACCAAATAAAACATTAACATATATAATCAGTAATTCACCATATCATCGCTTAGTTGCGTATTCATCATTTCTTAGACCATTTGCATTAATTCAGAAAAAAATAAAAAAACAATAGAAAAAGAAATAAAACGAAAACAGAAAAGAAAAAAAAATGATTATACCTACTATACCCCTTACCCCTTGCTTTCATTGATCACTAGCATTTCAAACTAAATCTATTTTAACATTTGTTCCCCCTATTATTTATTTTTATTCCATATGTTCTACTCGTTTGTTGACAAGTAGATAAAAGGAGCATCAGACACAAGGTTTTCACAATCACACAGTCACACTGTGAAAGCTATATCATTATATAATCATCCTCAAGAAACATGACTACTGGAACACAGCTCTACATTTTCAGGCAGTTCCCTCCAGCCTCTCCATTACATCTTGAATGACAAGGTGATATCTACTTAATGCGTAAGAATAACCTCCAGGATAACCTCTCGACTCTGTTTGGAATCTCTCAGCCATTGACACTTTGTCTCATTTCACTCTTCCTACTTTTGGTTGAGAACATCCTCTTTTTTTAAAACTTTGTTGTTGTTGTTGTGTAATATAGCATATACACAAAGCAAAGAAAGAAAAAAAGCAATGATTTTCAAAGCACTCTTCAACAAGTAGTTACAGAACAGATCCCAGAGTTTGTCATGGGCTACCATTCCATCACCTCAGATTTTTCCTTATAGCTGCTCCAAAATATAGGAGGCTACAAGGATTTTTTTATCACCACAATTGACTTTTTTTCTTTTTTGTGAAAACATAACATATATACAAAAAAAGCAATAAAGTTCAGACTACATCACAACAATTAGTTGTAGAACAGATTTCAGAGTTTGGTATGGGTTACAATTCTACAATTTTAGGTTTTTACTTCTAGCTGCTCTTAGACACTGGAGACTAAAAGAAATATCAATATAAAGATTCAGCAATCATACTCATTCATTAAACTCAACCTTCTCTGTATAACTCCACTATCACCTTTGATCTTTCTCCCACTCTTTAGGGGTATTTGGCTATGGCCATTCTAACTTTTTCATGTTGAGAGGGGCTGTCAATAATATTGGGTGAGGAAATGGAACTAGTTGATGTTCTGGACAGGCTGTCCCCCCTGCATTTCAGGGCTTATCTGGTCCAGGGACCCATCTGGAAGTTGTAGGTTTCTGGAAAGTTACCCTAGCACATGGAACCTTTGTAGAATTTTATGTAATGCCCTAGGTATTCTTTAGGATTGACTGGAATGCTTTGGTTTGGGTTTGGCAAGTTATGATAGGTAAGAAGGTCTAACTGAGGCTTGCGTAAGAGCAACCTCCAGAGTAGCCTTTCAACTCTATTTGAACTCTCTCTGCCACTGATACCTTATTAGTTACACTTCTTTTCCCCTTTTTGGTCAGGAAGGCATTGTTGATCCCATGGTACCAGGGCCAGACTCATCCTAGGAGTCATTTCCCAAGCCACCAGGGAGACTTTCACCCCTGGGTGTTCATGTCCCAAGTAGAAGGGAGGGCAATGAATTTGCTTGCAGAGTTGGACTTAGAGAGAATAAAAGACCATGTTCTTTTAATCCATTCCTGTGGGTGCAGATGTACTGTGAGTAGGACTTTTGATTAGGTTGCTTCAATTGAGATGTGACCCGCTCAATTCAAGGCAGGTCTGAAGTCCTTTATGAGGCGAAAAGACAGAAAAAGACCAGAGAGCGCAGAGAGAAGCACCCAGAGAAGTTTGGAGAGGGCTGAGAGAGAGAGAAGCCCCAAAGGAGCTAAGAGAGAGTCACAGAAGCTCAGAGAAGAGGCCACTGGAACCAGGAGCTGAAAGCAACAAAACCCAAAAGCAAAGGATCAGCAGACACCAGCCATGTGCCTTGCTATCTGAGAGAGGAACCCTGGATGCCTGCACCTTTCTTCAGAGAAGGTATTTTCCTCTTGATGTTTTAATCAAGCCTTAGAACTGTAAACTATAAGTTAATAAATTCTCATTGTAAAAACCAACCCATTCCTGGTACATTGCATTCAGGCAGCATTAGCAAATTGAAACAGTCACACATCACTGAAATTATATTCTAACTAATACAGTATTTAAAATTTCCTCCTCTACACCTCTTGTCCTGACATCATTCACACAGAAATCATCACCCCCAAAATAAATAAGGAAAGAAAGTAAAAGAGAGGGAAGAAAGAGGAAGAGATGGAGGGAGGGAGGGAGGAAGGCAGGGAGGGAGGGAGGAAAGAAAGAAGAATGGAAGAAAGGAAGAGAAAGAGGAGACCTGCATTATCATGGTGATCATGCAGACTGCCTTCCTTTCACAGAAGCTCAGGCTCTCTTCTGAATGGAAAGCAGGTGAGATTGGATTAGAGGAGAGCCAGCTCAAGACTCCTCACTGGAAATAGCAGCAAATCCTGGCTGGACTGATGGGAAGACCTGTGGAAACTCTCTGGGCTGGTTTAAAAGGATGCATGTACCCTAGAGAAGCCATGTTTTAATCCTAATCCCATTTTGTAAAGGCAGCCACTTCTTCTAATCCCTATTCAGCATTGCATGTTTGAAACTGTAATTAGATCATCTCCCTGGAGATGTGATTTAATCAAGAGTGGTTGCTAAACTGGATTAGCTGGAGGTGTGTCTTCATCCATTTGGGTCGGCCTTGATTAGTCTCTGAAGTCCTATAAAAGAGGAAACATTTTGGAGAATGAGAGAGATTCGGAGAGAGCAGAGAATGCTGTAGCACCAGGAAGCAGAGTCTGCCAGCCAGCAACCTTTGGAGATGAAGAAGGAGAACACCTTCTGGGGAGCTTCATGAAACAGGAAACCAGGAGAAGAAGCTAGCAGATGATGCCATGTGCCCTTTCAGATGAGAGAGGAACCCTGACCATATTCACCATGTGCCTTTCCAGATGAGAGAGAAACTCTGACTGTGTTCGCCATGTGCCCTTCCACTTGAGAAAGAAACCCTGAACTTCATTGGCCTTCTTGAACCAAGGTATCTTTCCCTGGATGCCTTAGATTGGACATTTCTATAGACTTGCTTTAATTGGGACATTTTCTCGGCCTTAGAACTGTAATCTAGCAACTTATTAAATTCCCCTTTTTAAAAGCCATTCTGTTTCTGGTATATTGTATTCCGATATTTGTATTTGTATTTGTTGTTTTGTATTTGTATTTGGTATTTGTTGCAGCTAGAAAACTAGAACATGCCCTAACTCTACCTCACAGAGAATCTTACTAAGGAAAAAGAAAAAGCACCAGGCCCAGGAGAAGAATCCACAGGTCAGGAGCAGAGGCTGCCATGAAGATTCAAAGGAAAAGCTGCCCTCTTCCATAGCCCTGAAAGAGCCACAGACACTTTCCCACTGCCCCCTAGCATGGACTCTTCCACGCTGCTGTCCCTGAACAAATTGGAAGTAGGAAGGGGACATACTATAACTCTTTCCACTTCAAGTGACCCATAGCCAGCATACAATGACTTAGCAGAGAAGGCGCTCACAGCTCCAGCACTGAGAAGTTGATGAGAAGGTGGTCTTTAGGTGCTGCTGTTGGGTTCAGGGACTCAAACACTGACATCAGAAATCTGTCTCTGACCACCTATTGGGACAGATTTCCTGAGTATTGGCTCAATCTTGGGCAGGTAAATTTGGCCACAAGCAGCAGCAGGCTTAGGTCTTCCTGCCATAACAGTGGAAAAGCATGCTTTGTTTTGTTTTTTTCCCACAGTCCTAGCGAAAGTTCCAGGGCTGATGCTCACGGGCCAGGCCTGGGACAAGTACCCATCTCTGGAGCCAGAGGGAGGATGAGCCCCACCCAGCCACTGAACCACATGGACTATGGATCCCCCCCAGCCATCGAGGTGGTGTTACCAAAGGGGTGCAGATGTGTTCTTGTGGGTGTGCTTTTCACACTGACATCAGAGGACTAAGGAAGTGACTCTGACCATTGAGGAGTGGCCAGCACATGCCAGGCTAGAGCCAAGGGGAGGCCAAGACCCCAACCTTGTTCTGACTTGATTAAGAGATCCTCAGACTGAAACTCTCCCATGAATTGGCCCTTTCTCTAGACCAGCAATGGACACTTTCAGGGCAGGGCATCTGAAAGCAAGAGTGCGACCCTCCTTGTGGTCCTCTGCAGGTGCCCATTTACCCTCAGATGTGGTTTTGGCTCTAGCCTGCAAGGCCTCCGCCCTCTGTCCCCTCCCCACCCCTTCACCGTAAGGCACACACACAGTCCTCCTCTGCCACCAGTTTAAGACCTCCCTTCCCTTCAGAACACAGCTCTGTGCCCTCTTCCAGTCCCCTCTGAGTTCTTTCTCTGCTTCATAGCACTGGGAGCAGTGTGTCATACCACTCAGCAACTTCCACTCAACCCTGCCTCATCCCTGTAGGGGATGCTGGTATCCATGGTGGCTCCCAGGGCAGGACCCAAGTATCCTCCCTGTCCCGCTCCCAGCTCCTCCCTCTTTGGAACAGAGGACAGAAAGACTTCAAGAGGGAATAAATAAGCTCATATTTGGAGCTACTATGAGGCAAGAGAAGCCAACTTCCAATCTAGGGTGGCTTCCTAGAGGTGGTGGCAGGTATCAGAGTTTACTTGGAAACAGAACTGCTGCCCAGGCTGTCAGGGCTCCTGCTTCTGTCTTTCTGGGTCCTGTGCCATCCCCAGAAAGAAGCCATAGGGCAGGGAGAGCTAGCAAGGATTCTGGCCTGGGAAGAATCCAGGTTAGGGAGGAAATAGGAATGGCTTACACACTAAGGCTATTTTTACCCAGACTTGTGCAAACAGAGTTATGGGCGGGTCCAGCCCGTTCCAGCCCCTTGCCAGGAAAAGTCAGGTAAGGAGAGCCCACAGGGTTGGGAGTCTGAGGGGAGGAATGGGTAAAGGAAGGGAAGGCGTAAGAATTGCTCCCAGGTCTCCCCTTCATCCCAAAATGTAAGGTACTAGCTCTCATCTCAGGAATTTGGACCCAGAGAAGGTGCCCTGCAGCTCACCTGCTGGAAGCCAGCCCACCCTCCCCCACATCCAGAGTGATCCTCACCCCTCCCCCATGCTGGATGGTAGCTAGGTCTGGAGTTGGGGTTGGAGGTCAGGCTGGAGTTAGGGGTCAGGGTGGGCTGGACTGAGGCCAGGGATCAGGATCAGGGGTCAGTCTGAACAGAGGCCATGATTAGGGACACAGCACTGGTGTGGAGGTCCATGATCAGGTTAGGGGTCTTCTGAGGGTCAGGGTTCATCCTTGGGTCAGAGGTCAGGCCTGGCCAAGGACTACTATCAAAGAGAGGTCCAATCCGGGAAGGCCTCCTAGAGGAGTTTTGTTTCTATTGCTTACCCAACCTTCACTGACACCCTCTCTGGGCCCATCATCCCCAGCAGAGACCCCAGAGGCTTCCCAGAGTGGAAAACGGGCGTGAGTCCAAGCCCCGAGGCAGGACAAAAGCTCCCCTGGCAGATGTGGGGAGGAAGGCTTTCTTGGCAAAGGGGACAGCCCTGGACAAGGCACAGATGCATGAAAGAGTACAGTGTGTGTGGCGAGTTCTGCAGGGCAGAGCCTAGGCTTGGGTGGGGCTGGGAGGGAGCCTCCTGCCCAGGTGAGGGCAGGCCCTGGAGGGGTGTCCCTCAGAGCTGAGCGCGAAGGCAGCTGCAGAAACCCGGAGTCCACGGAAGGGCAGCATGAACTCCGGGCTTTAGGAATAGTCATTCACTCATTCCACAAATATGAATAGAGAGAGGACCTACTGTGTGCCAGGCATCCTTCTGGGGACTTGAAATACTCTGAGGGGAAAGAAACCTATTGTCCTGGGGGAGCGTATATTCTTTAAGGGGAGGTAGACAACAAATGAAATTGTATAAATTTGCAAGTAGTTAAATGATGTGAATATGTAGAGGATGGTAACAGCTCTGGGGGGAGGGAGTTGGAGAGGATGAGGGGCCTCAGGAGCCTGAGGGGGGTGCAGTTTGCAGTATTAACTAGGGGGAGAGCAAGGGGAAGTGCATTCCAGGCAGAGGGAACAGCCAGTGCAAAGACCCTCAAATGGGAGGACGCTTGGCAAGTTCTGGGAAAAGCCAGGAGGCCAGCGCTGCTGGGGTGGGAGGAGATGAGAGGGGAGGAAAAGGGGAGGTGATGGGGGAGTCCCTCGGGCCCTGAAAGGACCTAGTCCTTTATTCTCAGTGAGCAAAACTGTGGACAAAGAAGAGACATGAGCTCACTCAGGTTTTAAAACAATCAACTTAGAGACCTATGTTAAATAACACCACAGAGGTGCAATCAGTGAACTCAGACAGTGGGGAGTCGTGTTCTGGACCCAAGACCCAGTTTCTTCAAAAGAGAACTTGCGGGCGGGCCGCGGTGGCTCAGCGGGCAAGAGTGCTTGCCTGCCGTGCCGGAGGACCCCGGTTCGATTCCCGGCCCCAGCCCATGTAAAAAACAAACAAACAAACAAAATATAATAAAACAAGAAAATGTTTAAAAATGTTTCCCTTTCTTCCATCCTTCCTTCCTTCTCTGTCTTTCCTTCCCTTCCTCCCTCTCTCTAAAAAAAAAAAAAAAAGAGAACTTGCAAGGAAGGGAGAGGCGTGGGCGGAGAGAGGGAGGAGCCAGTACAGTACATTCTAATGCGTGACACGGGTTAAATTTTACCTGGGCCTTATGATCCTGGAAAAAGTGAAGGTTAAGAAATCCCCATGCTCCATGCCCCCCACCCTCTGCATTCCAGAAAACAGCTTATGGCAAAAAAGCCTCCTCCCCCAGATGACTTAGACAGGACTCAGGGATGCCTCCTTGTTTATCTACAACAAGCCAGGCCCAGCCTCTCCAAGTTCCCATTCTTTGCCTCATAAATGACCAGCTGAACTGCTTGTCCCCACTGCTCAGTTGGAACAAAATGCTTGTTAACCCAACTTTGGTAAAATGTCTCTCCTTCCTCCAGGCCGCTGAAATTTAAGTGCACCTCCCAGAAAATAGGCTGCATCAGGGTAAAATATTCTCAGATCTGCTGTCTGATCTCACCAACCTTTTATCCTGCCTCCCTATCCCCCATTATTTCCTCTCCATAACAGAAAAACCCTTTTTTCTTTGGAGACACCTGTGGACCTGCTGATTAGCGCCTTCCCCTATGGCAATGGTCCAACCCCCACCCGCCACCACAGTCGCTCATTTCTCCCTTGCAATAAGTCCCCCTTACCAAGTTCAGCTTTGTTTTTCATTTGACATGTGTGAACCTTATTTAAGCAAACAACTGGTAAATAAACAAATAAATAGAAGCATTTATAACTCAAGGAGTGAAAATTAAGTAATAGCTGAATATTTCATTCTATTAAGAAATTTGAGGGGTTTTTTTTTTAGGCATGAAATAGTATTGTGTGATCGTGGCATTGTGGTTGTATCATCTTTTAGAGGTGCATACTAAAATAGTTTCAGATAAAATGATAGTTCTCCGACTTGATTCCAAATTATTGTGGTTGGGCTGGGAGCACAAAGGAAGTAGACTAAGTGATGTGTGCATGGGAGCTCATTTTTATTTTTATCTACTAGGTGTGTTTTGAAGCTCTTCTTTATTGTCTGAATAATAATACTCAGCCCAGCTGCTAAGATTGGAAAACAGGGACCCGGGGGAAGCCAGAGATTGTGAGGAAGTGATGGTGGAGGGCAGGTGAGGGGTGGGAGAAGACGACTCCCAGGAGCCCCAAGACAGGAGGAAAGTGAAAGGAGGAAGGGGACAGAGATGGGCTTACAAGAAGAGGCTTCCTCCTCCTCCTCGCCCCCCACCCCCACCCCCAGCCTTCAGTTTCATCTCTCATGTACCCATCACTTAGAGGTCAGAGCACCGGGCTGGGGCTCTGATAATAATCACAATAGAAAAGATGATAATAAGAAGCATTTCAAATGGTTGGTGGCCTGTGGGCACAGTCAGGCCATTAGAGACCCCAAAGGCTATTTTGCTGGACACCTGTGTCTGGAGTGGGGTGCCGAGGAGGAACCAGAGCTAGGTTTTTCCAATCCAGCCCAATCTCCTGCTCTGTCTGCTCAGTCTTGAAGCGACACGCTTGTCGCCTGTCCCCAGATACCTCCCTTCAGTCCAGGGAGTCACACAGTGGCTGCTGCAAAAGCCCCAGGACAGAGCCCAGGTCCTGTGGGGAAAAAAAGTTGCTGGATGCCCTAACTTCTGCCCTGCAAGGACCAGGGTAGGCATTTCCCAGGGCTGTGCTGTGCTCTACATTCTCTGCCCATGGGTGCCCAGACTTTGTCCTTTTTCAGGGACATCTGGTTTATCAAGAGCAGCCTCAATGCATCCAGCCAGGAGTCTCTCTTCCAGTCTCAGACCTGCCTCTGCAGACTCATTCCCTGAGCCCAGGTGTCCTCACCTCGCCAGGCAGTGGCTGGCAGTGCCCTGGCTGAAGCACGCTGGCAAATTACAGACCCATTCCGATCCTGAAGGCATGGCCTGTCTCACTTGATTCAGCTCAGGATGTGAGATGACTTTGTAGTTCATTGACCTTGTCGTTTATTGATTTTCACCTCTCTGCTCATGTATGAACATTACTTCATGTATTAATTTATAAATTTATTTATTGGCTTAATACCTTTAAATTATTTAAAAGAAGTTAAATATTTTTTTATTTGTGCTCTCTTTTCTTTTAAAGTTTTTCTTTATTTGTGCTCTCCTTACCTTATTTTAATATCAGCATTATAGTACCTCATATACTATGTTGGGAAACAAACCATCTTCTTCACTGCTCTGGAGCAGTTTAATCATAACATAGGAATTCATCGGTTCATAAAGGTTTGTAGAGTTCTCTCATAAAACAATTTGGGCCTGGTATCTTTTTAGGGGTAAATTTAACTATTTATATTTCTCTGGCAAAGATTCCATTGCACCTAGGTGTTCAAATAATATATTGACATAAAGTTGTATCTGGTATTCTTTTATAGTTTTTGACTCCTCTATTCCTGGAACTTGGCCCCTTTTTGTGTATGTTTCTGCTTCCAATCTTAGTCAGGCTTGATTAAACATAAACTTAAACCTTTGTTTATGTTTCAGTCTGTTCAAGGGGCCAATTTATTTCATTTATTGATTCCATATTTTATTTCTATTTCATTATCTAGCATTTCATTCTGTCCTTATATTTAGTAATTCCTTCTTTTTGGGGGGTGGTGGTGGCGTTATCTTGTTTTTCTAGTCAATGTAAGTGCAAATTTATTTCACTAATTTCATTTGTTTCTTGTTTCTAATATAGATAACGAAAGCTACACATTTTCCTCTAATTACTATAGTGTCCATATCACTGAGGTCTTAATTGTCCATTATTATTCATTATTTATCAATTTGTAGCTTGAATTTTAATTTCTTCAATAGGAGAATTACTTAAAAGCATATTTTTGGTGTTTTTAAAAAATCAATTCTGCTATGTGTGTGAAAGATTTCCAAAAGTACAGGAAAAAATAATAATAAAATCAACCCCAACACATCCATGACCCAGTTTTATTAGACTTTAACATAATGCCACCTCTGCTGCAGACGCTTTTTGAATGTTCAATTCAATTGCAGACATGCTTTGTATCCCTCCTCTGGTTGGCAGAATTCTAGGATGACACCCAAGACGCTGGCCCTGAGGTGCACACCCTGTATAATCCCCTCCTCTTAAGTGTGGGTCCGCCTGACCTAATCAGGAGAGCCCTTTTCTAAGACAGTCTAGAGGGCAGAGAAAGTAGAAGTCAGAGAGGATTGAAGCTTCAGTAGAGTCTCTTTTGCTGTTCTAGGAAAAAGCAAGCATCTTGTTGTGAACTGCCTGTAGAGAGGGTGACGTAGCCAGAACCTGAGGGAATCCTCTAGGAATTTAGGGTGACACACATCCCAACAGCCAGCAAAAAAAATGGAGACTTCAGTTCCACAGCTGCAAGGAACTGAATTCTGCTGACCATCTGAATGAACTTGGAAGCACCCTGAACTCCGAATGAGATCACTGTGCTGACCAACACCCTGATTTCATCAGAAGGCCCAGCTGACTTATAACCTATGTTGGTTTGAAAGGATGTATGTACCCTAGAAAAGCCATGTTTTAATCCTAATCCCATTTTGTAAAGGCAGCCATTTTTTCTAATCCCTATTCAGCACTGTATGGTTGAAACTGTATTTAGATCATCTCCCTGGACATGTGACTCAATCAAGAATGGTTGTTAAACTGGATTAGGTGGAGACGTGTCTCCACCCATTCTTAGGTGGGTCTTGATTACTTTACTGGAATCCTATAAAAAGAGGAAACATTTTGGAGAAAGAACAAGATTCAGAGACAGCAGAGAAGACCAACAGAGAATGCTGCAGAACCACGAAGCAGAGAGTCCACTGGCCAGCGACATTTGGAGATGAAGAAGGAAAATGCCTCCCAGGGAGCTGGAGAGGGAGCCAGCAGATGATGCCATGTTCGCCATGTGCCCTTCCAGCTGAGAGAAAAACCCTAACTCTTCGCCATGTGCCTTTCCACTTGAGAGAGAAACCCTGAACTTCATCGGCCTTCTCAGATCAAGGTATCATTCCCTGGATGCCTGAGATTGGACATTTCTATAGACTTGCTTTAATTGGGACATTTTCTTGGCCTTAGAACTGTAAACTAGCAACTTATGAAATTCCCCTTTTTTTTTATTCAAAATAAAAAATACAAATGAAATAATTTAATGAGAATACTGAAATCATATACAAATAGTTAAAGCTTGAATATTGACAAAACCTCATTATTAACCCAGGATAAACAAGAAAAAGCCACAACTCATTTACAAGATATTTAATACAACTAATTTAATACACAGTTGGACTTTACTTTTCTAAGTTAAACCATGCACCATAGTTAATAGTACAATTTATAAAAAACATGCTATCATCTATTGTTTAACAATTGTGCCCTATCTTTCACTAGCTAAAACAAGGGTTTAATAACACTTGGTATATAGGAATCTTGCATGCATGATTGTTCTGTGAACCCACAACATCTCTAATAAAGAAACCAAGGTCTACATTCTTATACAATAAGGTAAATGATCTATTCAAGGCAGAGGAAATCAAGATTCTGGATCTTTTTTTTTTTTTTTTTGGTTTAAAAAAACAAAAATTTATTGGCTTATAGTTTTAGAGGCCAGAAGTTCCAATAAAAGAATTAGAAAGGCTGTGCTTTCTCCAAGAACTGTGGTGATAGCTAAGATCTCCACACAACTTAATCATAGGCCCAACCATGAAATTCCCCTTTTTTAAAAGCCTTTCCAGTTTTGGTATATTGTGTTCCAGCAACTAGCAAACTAAAACATAACCAGACTTTTGACCTACAAAAAAAATGTGGGATAATAAACGAGTGTTGTTTGAAGTCACCAAGTTTGTGGTAATCTGTTACATAGTAATATAAAATCAATACCCCTCCCTTATTCCATCTTCCTTCCTTCCTCCCCAGAGGTAACCATTAACATGACTTGGGTGTTTATCATTCCTCTGTATGTTTTTATATTTTTGCTACATATTTATGCATCCATAAAAGTTTCATAGTATTGTTTGCAGATTTTAAGCTCTGTAAGTAACACTGTACTGTACATATCATTCTGCAATCTGCTTCAGTTGTTCAACACCATTGTTTTGAGACAGATTTCTCTGTAGAGAGATGTGACTCCAGTTCATTTATTTTGACTGGGGAATGAAATTCCTGAGAGAAAGGTGTTCAATTCCTCCACTGTGACTACAGATTTGACAATTCCTCCTTTTTACTTTATGTATTTCAAAACTATATCATTAAATGCACAGATGTTTGTGAGTATCATTTATTTTATTCTATCAAATGTTCTGTTGAACTATTCCTATTGGTGCCTTTCATTGTTGTTCACCTTAAATTCTCCTTCATTCACATCAACTGTGATGATTGATGTTTGGAACTATTCCTGATAACTGATTTTACATTTTTATTGATATTCTTGTTTCTAACCCCCACCCCACAAACACACTACCTCTTATTGGATTGGTGGGATTTTCTTTGTTTCATTTTCCCCTCCCTAAGGTTGTTTGGGAGTTACGTAGAGTCTTCCATTTTTCCAGTGGATACTATTAAACTTTTAGTCCGTGCTCTACTATTCAATTGCATTGATAATGTTACTTATATTCCATGCCTATCCTGTCCCCACTGCATTATCTCCATTTTCCAGAATCTCCACCCAAGGTTAGCTACCCTTTTTGTAGGAATGTAGGGCTGGATGTGGGGGAATTGAGCTTGATTACTTTGAAAGCCGCTGTGAAGTTAGCCTGAGGGCTTTCTAGGGTGGGGAGTGCTCCCACAATCCCCACAAGAGTCCGAGGCCCTAGAGCTGAAAGCCAGCCTGGTGCTGTCCATGGTGCTGGCACCCTCTCTGCAGCCCATCCCCTTTCTGTCCCTGACTACCCAGAACCATGCCCCAAACTCCACTCCCTCCCAGCACAAACTGGCCAGGTCCTGCCTTTCGACCCCAGCCAGAAGCAGATGTGACTGCACCTACTCATGCCCATACACAAGGACACACACTCACATGCTCATACACACATACACTTACGCACACACACAGATGCTGCAATAAGCATTCGACAAAAAAAAAAAAAACTAAGGGTGCTGTTGGACAGTAAACAGCAGGGAAGGGTCTGCCACTCTACAGTCTCCAAGAGTCACTGCATCATGACCCCTGTGCTAAGCTGCATGACAACAGACTGCTGAGTCCCTGGACTGAATGAGCCCTGGAATTTTGAGGACAGTAGTTCTTTGTCAAGTCATCCCTCACTAAACCAGACGAGGAGCTCCCAAAAGCATGAACCACATCTACTTTTCCCTTGTCCTCCGGAGCAGGAGCTCACCCCTGCCCTTCAATCCCAAGGAGCCATTCTCCATGCCTCAGTTTCCCTTTTTGGTAGCCATAGATTGCATCACTTGGATCTCCCTTCAAGAAAGAACTTGCTGTTCAGCTATGAGTGCAGTGAGCTGACAGCCTCTAACTTAAATGCCTTCGGGATCCACCACAGCACTTGAGCAGAAGCCATGCTCTTCCTAGACAGGACCCAAGCACCAACTGAATTAAAGGTGTAGGTCCCATCAACTGTGATGTCTGAAAGAACGAGCTTGCCTGCATCCAGAAAGCAATGTAGACAGCTCTAGAGGAGAAATCTTGGAACAGTGACCCCTAATCTATGTTGTTTCCTCACCTTGCCTTGGCCTAGCTCCCATCATGTAGGCTGAGACTATGCTGAGGCTATCATCACCATTGCACCAAGGCACTTTGCCATTCTGAAATTCTGAGCTAGGAGTGTTGAAAGCAGTGATTGCATGACTGTAGGAGGTTGCATGAAGAAATGGGATGGGGGTGAGTGGTTCTGATGATGGCACCCATCCCCGGGATTAGGCAGACAGCCAGGGACAGGCTCTGAATGAGTAACTGCAGATTCTCTCCCCACTGTTCCATCATCACCAGGAATGGCAGGTAACTCTGCCTCTCTCTTTCCCCCCACCTCCTGCACCTTCGGCACCCCTGTCATTCCTGGAATCTGGAAGGTGGAGTTTGTGCCAGAGATGGGGAAGAAGTTCAAGAGATCCCCGAGGGGAGACCTCAGAACCAAATGTCCGAGAGGGAGTCTATGCAAGAGGGACGTGGGATAACAGAGAACAGGGGATGGCTGTGGCCCACTCCCCAAGCCTGGACAGGTTGAGTAAAGGCAGACTCCAGAGGGACTCAAGGTTTGGGAGCTTCCAAGTCACTGCTTCCAACCTCCTTGTGTAAACTGTCCCCTCTCACTGCATCCCCTACATCTGACAGTGTCCCCCCTCCTAGAAGCCTTCCCAGATCACCCAGGTGAGAAAATCATTTCCTCATAAGACCCTACATGATTCCCCAACAGTGGATCCCTGGCTGACCCCCAGTGCCTGGGAGCACAGGACAAGGCATGTAGGGACAGTACTTGAGACAAGGTCAAATTTAGCGTTACTTGAATTTTTGTAAGTTTTTATTTTTGCTTGTTTTTGATATTTTCTTCTTGCTGCTTCTTTCACTTCTGCATGTTTTTTGTGCCCTTTGATAGGTAAGGAAGGGAATGTCCCCCAGGGGAACAATTCTGAAATAACAAAGAAATGGTTTTCATTGCAAAGAATCTGCAGGGAAACTATTCTTTCTGACTCATCCTCTCCCTTCCTGCAAACCAGAGGCGCGGACTGCAAGGGTGTGGGGAGACCTTGGCAGCCACTCTCGCTGCCTCGATCCTGACTGAGGAGGGGGTTGATGTGGACCATCCTTCAGAACAAGAGGAAGGTCAGACCTTTACTGGCTGGGAGCCCTAAAATTTCCTCCCTCTTTTTCGCCCCTTTCCAGAGGTCACCTGCCTGACAGTGGGCTTGGCAAAGTGGGGTCCTGCTTCCTCCTCTTCCCCAGTCCTCACCCCTCTTAATGCACTCACAAGTAGTAAAGATCACAGTACCAAGAGAGCAGGAGAACTTCAACAGACTGAGGGACTGAAAATTCTGCAATTGACTAAATTGTGTGTGTGTGTGTGTGTGTGTGTGTGTGTGTGTGTGTGTGTTAAGGATCGGATGGGCAAGAATTTATGAGAACCAATGCTGTTCACATCCAGGGGCTCCCAGGCCCCCTGCTAGCAAAGGTAACTCCCCAGACTTAGGACATGACTCCACTGCCCTGCTAAGGAAACTGATGCCTGAAAAGGGGATACCTACAGGATCACAAGGGGAGGCAAGAACTCCTGAACCTAACTGTGGTCCACCAAGGTGGGGTGGCCAAGGAATTGGCAACTATTCACACGCTCCCTCCACTGTGGAGACTGAGTCCAAATCCCAGAAAGTCTGGAGCGAGGCTCCTCCAGAATTCCCTTATGGAGGGAAAAGAAGTGTCCTGCCTCATTGTATATACTGGAATGGGGTGGAAATTGCTAGGAGGGGGCAAAAGCTCCTCCCACGTTCCCCTGCATCAGGAGCGTGGGGCTCTTATCCATCTCTCTACTCCCAGTGCACAGCATAGGGTCTGGTACACAGCCAGCGATCAATAAATGTGTGCAAGGAAAGAAGGAAGGAAGAACGACCACCTGCAAGGGCCCTCACATCCAGCTATACGAGGCTCTCTCCGCTCTCAAGAAACGAAACACAGGCCCCCACCCCCCTATAACGTTCACTCACCTGCCCACCCCATTCCCGCCGGCACCACAGCCAACCCAGCTTCCTCGGGCCAGCTCCGGCCCTCGGAAAAGGCTAGGCAATCACCTGCTCATGGTCCTAAAAAGGTGCTCTCCCGGGCGCGGCGCCTAGGAACCTGCGCCCCATTCTAGGAATGAATAAACCGAACTCTGCGGACGAGGGTCAGAGGAAGTCTGGCTGTTGTCAACCAGCGACCGAGGCACCCAGCCTTGAAAGCGCGGAGCCAAAGACCAGCGACCGAATCCCGGCTCCTCTCTGGCTCTCAGTCCCCTCGACAGTAAAACAGAAGAGAAGGAATGAGGATATCTCTGGCCCCTTTTAGATCCAAAGCAGTCTGCGGCCCGCGCGCCGGGAACAGACCTTCCCTCCCCGCGCGGGGGCGCCGGAACCTCGGCCCAGCCCCTCCGGTGGGAGATGCCCGGGCCCAGACGCAGGAAGGCGCGAACATGCCATCCTCCTCCCACGGTAGCTGGAGATACTGCCCTTGCGGAGCGCGCCGCGCTAGGGCTCCAGGGCTCCAGGGTGGCACGGAGGAACCCTGAATCGAGCCACAGCCATGCCCTTTCTTCCCCCAACCCGGCCTCTTCCGGCGCGACCTATGAGTTGGGGCTATAGAAATTGGATCATTCAACGCGCTACACCTAGAGCGGGTTGCAGACGGCAGCCTGGGGAGATAAGAAGGACACTTCCTAACTGGTAATCCAGTCTGTGCGCACTAGTCCCCCGCCCCGAGGCGCAGAACTGGGAAGTGGGGAGGAACGTGGGGAGGTCTCCTGGAGGTGGCGGCCCCGAAGCTACGCGTGAAGAGCGCCCTGGGGTGGGGCTGAGGGGGCGTGCGGGGATGGGAGGCCACGTGCAGGCGCTTGGGAACATCGTGAGCCAAGCAGAGAAGGACGGAGCGTGTTGGGGACTAGACTTCCTTAAAATAAGTCCCCAGGGGTCGAAGGACTGCAAATGCCTCAACGCCGAGGGCTCGCGGGGTGGCGTTGGCGGAGCCACGCGGGGAGTCCCTACTAGCCAGGGCTCCCCCCAGCCCCTCCCCACACCTGCACGGCGGCCCCGCCTCCGCCGGTCCATTGGCCAGACCCGCCGTCCGTCAGACGAGCCCCCGAGCCCCGCCCCTAGCCCCGCGGGCGCCTCTTAGCGCTGGGGCCACCGCGGCAGCGCCACACTGCCAGGCTCCCGGCCATTGCCCGCTCCGCGCGCCGCCCTCCCGCCGCGGGGTCAGGGTGGACCATGCTCCCGCTGAGCCCGCCGCCCGTGCACTGGCTGTGCTTACTAGCCGGCGTCCTCGCCTGCGCCCTGGGCCCCGCGGTGAGTGCCCGCTCCATCGCCTGAGGCGGGGCAGCTGGGGTGGGGTTGGGGGACGGCGGGAGCCGGGCGGTGTGTGGGGGCGTCTGTGTAAGGGGAGTATGGGGCACAGAGCACGCCGTCTCGCCCGCCCTTCCCACACCCAGGATTGAATCTAGCCCCGAGGGGGTGGGATCTGGTTCGAGCCCAGTCTTTCCCAGTAGTCCCGACTGGAGGCCGCTTGGCATAGTGACTGGAGGACCCCAGGGGGAAGAGAGCGGGTCCCAGACTTGCCTTTCGTGCAGTGACTGCGGGTGTGTGTAGGGTGGGGAGGTCCGTGGATACCGGGTCAGAGACTGGTGGGTTGAGAGGGAGGGTCTGGTAGATGGTGGGAAGGAGGCTGTGAGTGTGGTCCTTGTGTGCTGTGCCCATCTGGAGGTGTCTGCGGGGGGTTCTGTGTACATATGGGGGTGTTTTCTCAGCAGCATACCCAGCACTGGGCCCTCCAGGAACTGGGAAGGTAAAGGACAGGCAGGCCCCTCCTTGCGGTCTTCCACTGAGCAGAGCAGGAAAGTTCTTCCCAAGGCGGAAGGTGATGGGCAGTGAGGGTTCCCCGGGCACTGGTGCTAAGAGCAGGAGTCGGGCATGTGCAGCTGGAGACCTGCACAGAGAGCCTCCAGCAAACAAACTCTGGCCTCCCTCTTCTTCCTCTCCACATAAGCGTGTATATATGCACCCAGTACATGTGTGCCCAGGTGCCCCAAGTGTGGGTGTGCCCATGTGTGTGTGTCTGTGGGTGTCTCACCTGTACTACTCACCTGACAATGAACAGGAGCCTGCCCCCACTACCATTGATAGCCCTGAGACCCACCTCCTGAGCACTGAAAGCCTGACCAAATGCTGGCCCTGGGGCTGCAGCTCTGGATGAGCCAAGGATCTTGGACCACAATTGATGTGCCCTGCCCCCATCCCTGGAGCCGTCTCAGCCCAGGGGCAGAGTGGGTTCAGTGGGACCTCCCCTCATGCCCGGCCAAATCTGCCCCCAGTGCCCAGGCCTAGATTCTCTCAATGTCCTCCCCTGTCTTTCCACATCTTATCCCTTCAGAGTCAAGCTCCATCTCCTCCTCCAGGCGGTCTTCTCTGATTGCTCCAGACCACTCTGCTCTCCCCTCTGATTCCAGCCCTCCTCACCTCCCAGCCTGAGCTAATGTGACCACCCAAGGATCAGGGCCTCTCAGCTTCCTATGTCCCCCACAGCCCACAGCCCCAGCAGGGGTGGGTTCACAGCGGGAGGTGAGGGGACTCAGTTAGGACTGGATGAGAGTAGGCTGGAGGTGAGGAGCCTAATTTCCCTCTCTACTCCTCCCTCCTTTCCCACAAGCCACCCCTCATTCCCTCACGGGATGGACACCAGGCATCCTGCTCCAGCCCGACTCTGGGGGGTGGGGGTGGGAGGGCAGGCTGGCAGCTGATGTTACAGAGTCATAAAATGGCAGCTTCAAAGTTCAGGTTGAAGGCCCAAGGCTTTATCACCTCTGTTTATGGTGCCCTGACCTCAGCTTGGAAAGGGAAAATCTCTGAACAGGGAAGCAAAAATAGGAAAGAAAATGTCCAGTGTTTCAGAGGAGAAAATCTGCCCCAAAGCCACACCCCTGACCTTCTGCTGCCCCTGCCCCCTGCACAGCAGGCACATGGGCTCCTCACTTAGTAGCAGAGCTGCCCGGAGCAATGCCCAGTCATGGGTGTGTTGGATGGGGAATCGGGGGTGGGGAGAAGGTCACAGGGGAGGAGCAGACCCAGGCAGGCCCTGTCCTGGAAAGACAGGTAGGCTGGTAAGGGGAAAACCCAAACCCAGTGCCCCAGAAGGAACAGCCCTGGTGGCTGTGGGGTGCAGCGTCCCAGGACCGGGGGCTGGGAGTGCTGAGAGGAGCAGTCAGAGAGGGCTTCCTGGAACAGGCAGGACAGTGCCTTGAAGAATTTGACCAAACTGGACCAACCTTCCACCTCAGACCACAAAACAGCCTCTGTTGGCAGGACAGTGGACCTCATTCCAGAAGAATAAAGAAGTCCTCAATTACCAGAGGCTGGGATGGCCCAAGGAGTAGAGGAGGCTTGGCACATCCCAGTTCCTCTCAGAGGAGGATGGTGGTTGGTCACCTGCTCCTGTAGACTTGACCTTGCCACAGGCACCCTAGCCCTGCCACCTGCTTCCAACCTACCCAGGGCTCCTGGGCCCTCTTGGCCCCCAGCAGGCTGCCCTGTGGGCTTTAGGAAGCATGCTTCAGCTGGGTGGGCCAGACTACTTTCTCCTTGAGTGAAGTGACAACTTCACTTAACCCTGTCCAGGGCTCATGAGGGACCCATGCTGAAGAGGAGGAGCCTCTTGTTAGGGTTTCCCACCACCCCCCCCATCCTGGCCTCCTGAGACTCAGCCTTCCCTGATGTTTCTAGGGTTTCCATGGGGAGCTGGGCTGGGTTGGGTTGGGGATCATTCCCCTCCATGCCAACAGCCAATTGACCTTGGAAATGTCTTTAATCTCCATGGATTGCCTCAGCTTCCTCATCATGAAAGGGAGGGTGAGAACCCTAGGCCCAATGGAGAAAAAGGAAGAGAAGGCTGGACTAGAGCCCTGGGACATAATCTCGCCCTTAGGCCTCAGCGTCTCTGTAAAATGGGGTTGGTCAGGGAGATGAAAGTGGCCTGAAAACTGTGTGCAACAGGTTGTCCCCCCTTGGTTCCCAGCTTGAGAGTCCTATGGACCCCTGGGCAACCCTTCCTTGTCCCTGGCTGCCCAGGGGTCCCTAGGGCAGGTAGGAGCCCTGGGGATGTTCAAGGTGTCCCTATGAGATGGCCTGGGTGCTCTCAGGGAGGGCTGGGTGGAGGGTGATGGCCTTCTCACACAGTGGGCAGCCTCAGTGCCAATCTCACCTGGGCTGGGACGCCAGCGTGTGGCCTCTAGCCTGACCTGCTCCCGGTCCTTCCCAGGGCCCTGCATTGAGGCCCCTCTGGCCCCAGATGCAAGAATAGGGCCAGGTCCAAATGCAGCCTCCCACCCCCACCCTTTCTCCCAACCCCTTCTGCTCAGCCTCCCAGCCCTTGGCTTCCCCTGCTGGACCTCCGAACACAAAACAGCTCTCATTACACCTAGGAAAATTATGTACAAACTCTCTAGCACACCTTAGAAGTATATCAATGGAAGAAAACAAACACAGTTTCATCTCTCTCTACTGTGTGTCCGTGTGTGTGTGTGTATGTGTATATATAAACATCTATTATGAAAAATTTCAAACATATACAAAAGTAGTGAGATAGCAAACGAACATCCAAATACCTTAATTCCTCGGTTTAACCATTGTAAACATTTGCAATTTTGCGATTAATATTTCTATCATCTGCTTTGCGGGCTAGAGAGCATGACATCTTACCTCAATTTATTTCAAGATGCGTCTCTAAAACCAAAGGACATTTTCCTGCATAACTATGATACAGTCGTCACACCTGACAAAATTAACAGTGATCCCTCTACCTAATATTCAAATATCCCCATATGTTCCCCAAATGCCATTTAACTCAGCCTTGTCCGAATCAGCCTTTAATCAAACATCACAAGATGGGTGGTGATATCAGAGGCTGTTTGATCTCATTGCAAGGGACTTTCACATCTGTGTCGTGATTTTATACGGCAAGCCGGCAGGCTGAGTGAGGAGAAAAGCGGGGTGCCTCAACACACAAGCATTGAGCTAGGGTTTCCTGAATGAAGCCCTTTTCCTATGACTCTGCTCTCATGTGAGATGAGGCTTCATATCTCCCAGGGGGCGCTTCCCAACTGTCTAACTTTAAAACAGGTTCTTCCTGCACAGCAAGTAACCCGACGAGGGAAAGAGGTCCCAGCCAACCTTGTGGCAAGGGTTTCAGCTTTATGGTTTGCTGTGCCCAGCCCTCTCCACGTGGCCTCAACACCAATATCTCCCACAGACCCTGCATTTGTAAGCTGAGTCCTCTATCTCCAGGGGTGCCCAGATGACCTTCAGGGGGCAGAGGATTTAAACTGAATGCTTACCCTTGCTGCCCCATCCTCACTGCCACTTCAAGATTTCATGCCCTAAAAGAAACTTTCCAAGCAAAGCCTTTTCAGGTGACCAGGCTTAACCCCAGGCTGAAAGTCTTTGCTTGAGATTGGCTAATAATAAGAGCTCACTGATAGACAGAACCTGTACGGGATATCCTAGTACCACTTTGAACTGAGGAAAATTCTTTCTTGCCCCAATCCTAAATTCGCATCTTTATGCCAACACCACCACCCTACCGCGTACACATACCAGTTCTCATCCTGCCCTCCCATTCCCAGGGCAGAGCTCAGCCTCCCACTAAGAGAGGAGTGCTAGGAGGTATGGTTGGCAAATCTAGATTTGCAGAAAAGGGAGGCTTCACACTATTGGGGAAGGGATGCAAAAATACAGGGAGGGAATAAAAACCAAACTGCAGCAGGGACAAGGGGGACTGTCAGCCTTGAAACCCCTCCTCTGGTGGGCAGGACTAACACTTGTCAGAGGGTAGAACATTTCAGACTGCCCAGGCTTGTACGGGATATCAAGGTTGCGGCTGGATCGGGGTTTGGGTGTAGACACAAGGCCGGATTGACTTTGATCATAGCAGTAACTGCTAACCCTTCTTCAAAAGTCCCCAAGTGCCAGACAGGTGTCTGTTACATGACATCCCCACCCCGACATGACCCTGGAAGTCAATGCAGTTGTCCCCATTTTACAGAGTTTGGGCAACTTGCCCAAGGCCACCCAGACAAGAAGTGGCAGTCTGATTCCAGAACCGTGTGGTCTTATTTAGGCTTTCCAGCTTCATTGAGAGCTACTTCTTCCAGAGGGGCTGCAACATGCTACGTGCTGCCCTGAGGCCTTAGAGATGTGGTTGGTTGTTGGTTTGGTTTTTTAATTAGCAAAATGCACAAATCCGAAGTGGCAGCTCAGTGCATTTTCACATGCGTACTACCATTCAGATCAAGCTATAACACATCCCTGTCATCCCAGCAGGCTCTCTTGTGCCACTTCCCCATAAGATTACTTTGGCTTCATTTAGTGCCCTCTGCAATCTGGGAGCCTGTTTCTCCTCTCATCTGTGACTTCCGGATTCCATGATCTACCTCCCTGCCCCTGTCCTACCTTGTCTCCTGTTAACCCTTCTGTACTCTCCCTTGCCTCCTCCACTACAAGAACTCCATCCCCTTACCAACTCAAAACAAAAAGCTAAAATGCAGGGAGCAGCCTAGAAAATGGGTCTTATACTATAGGCCTTTGATCAGACCCCTTTCCCTCTGGGTCCTTAGTTTTCCCTCGTGAAAGAGTTTCTTGGCTACCCTGTGAATTCAGTGGGGAGAGGAGGCTTAAATAAATTGAGAGGTATGACAGAGTTTCTGTAAGGACCTGAATAATGGGGAGAGGTGGTAAATTGTACCACCCCTGAGTCCCCCACCCTTTACTATCCACTTCTATGCCTCCTCCAACCATCCCAGGCAGGGAGAAAAAAGAGCCTTCTTTTTTCACAAACCTCAGGAGCACAAATCATCCACAGTAGCTGTTTGGCAGGCAGGAAGTTTTTTTTCCTGTCTTACCTAATCCAGCCTGCTGCATTGTTAACACCCCTCTCAGAAACTAGCTGCTGCTCAGAGGGATTCATGTTCCCAAGCCAGGCTACCATAGTTCCCAGGCCCTGGAATGAGGCTGGAGTTTCTGATTCTGGGCTGGTAGCTGTGCCCACGGGCTTCACATCTCAGGGGTGAGTGTGGCCCACAATGCCTGAGCTGAGCTCACCCCATGCTTCAGAGCCCCAGCAACTAATGACTATAATTCCTAGCATCTTTACCAACCCCAGCTTTTGCCCCAGATCTTGGGAAACCCCACATGGAAAGGAGAAAGGAGGGCTTTCTCCCAAGCTCCTCACCGATTCCTGCCCTGGGCTGAGCTCCAGGCAGTGCATTTTACCTCAGAGGTTTAAGTCAGCCTGACCCTAAAGTCAGGGTGAGGCCGGGGGGTTCAGGGCCACAACACCTCTAGAACAGGAGTTCCTGTTCTAGGAAGAAGGAAATCAGGCAAGAGGAAGAGGTCCATAGCATCTCCCCAATCCTGCTCCTCTCCTGCCCCCTGCCTGGGTGTCGTCTGGGGGTGACTGATAGCAGGTTGGCAGGGGAATCCCAAGTCGTTGGTTGGGGGCAGGAATTAGCTATGTCTTGTTAATTTCACCTGCTTTGTGGGGCCCGTCCTCTGTCCCTGCTGCTCCTGCCTTGACCCAGGCTTCATCAGTTTCTGCCTGACTGTACAGTAGCTTTCAACCCCAATGCCTTCAACCTGTCCTCCATAAGACCTCAAGGGATCTTTTAAAATGTTTATTCCCCATTCTCACTCCCTTGCTTCAAATCTTTGATGGTCCTGCATGACTTAGGGATCAAAGCCCACACTTTTAAGCCCTTACCAATTCCACTCTTGTCTACATCTCCTGACTTGTCTTCTGACTCTCCCAGCACTCCATGCTGCAACCACATCAGCCTTCTTGAAAACCTGGAATATATTAGTATTTTCATGCCTCTGCTTCTGCACACACTGCTCCTACTTTCTGGAATGCTCTTACTCCATCTCTGTCAATCTCTTACACATCCTCCAAGACCCACCTCTATTACCACATTCTCCATGAAGGCACACCACAGCCATATTCCACCCTATAATCCTTCCCTGGGCTCAGCAGAACACTTGGCTATATTCAGCCAGGGAATTTTCTAACTCTGTTTCTGGAGTCCAGAGGAATAAAGAGGATGTTTAGAATAAGGAAATTAGTCAAAGAGGAAGTCCAAAGTCTGCCTGAATTCCTCCGTGATAAGGGTTGGAGAGAACTGCCCTGGCCCATTCCCCAAAGGGCAATGGTTGACCAGATGGCCCAAGCCAAGGCCATGGAGAGGGATGGATGCAGTCCAGACCAGTAATCAGAGATTTGGGTCCCATCTGAACTTGCCTTGAGAATGTGCATTTACTGGTGACCTCTGGTCCCTACTGACTCTCTCTCCGTCTCCATTTCCTCTACCCTTCTCCTATTGAGGCCCAGCACTCAAATTGTGGTGAGGACAGATCTCATTTCCAGACCAACCCCACTTTATTCAGAGATACCCCAAGTTACCCCCATAGACCCCTGTATCCACCCCTCTTTCCTCTTCAAAGAGCCTCACAGGAAGGGCTTTGTGGCTGTGCTGGTCGGAGAGGAAAGTCGACTGAAGAAGTTTACCCAACACCCTTCCGCCCTCAGAGAATGGCAGGGAGGAGCTTCTAGGAATGTCCGTTTTGACTGAAAAATAAATATCTCTTGGCAAACCACACTGCCACAGCCCTGTCTTGGAGGGCCCAGCCAGTGATGACATCTGTTTGTCCTCGGAGCACAAGACTGTTGTCTTTTGGTTGCAGGGAGAGACAACTCAACTGGTTCAACCCATAATGATAAGATGTTGGTTCTTGTTGCTGGAAGCAGGGCTGATTTCAGACACAACTGCATTTAGGAGCTCAGATAATATCAAGAGGACCCAGTTTTCCTCTATAACTCTCTTCTGCCTTCTGTTGTGTGGCCTTCACCGTTGTATTCCACTTAGCAACAGGAGGGCAGTGGTAGTTTCAGCCCCTGAATCCTTTGAGGTTCAGTGCAGTGGGAAAGGGCAAATTCACTTGCCTAATTGCTTAATCCAAAGACCCAGGAGTCTCCTAGCTCTGAGTAGCCTGGCTTGGGCCATGTGCCCTGTAGCCAGGAATGCACTGATTGACTTAAGTCTTGGTCACACACATGTCAAATCCCTGGAAGGGAGTTCATCAGAGCCCTATGAACCGGAAGTGGGGAAGGAAGTGTTTTCCAGATTAAATGACGACATTTTACCACCCAAGGAGGTAAGGGATACTGGGAGGCAGAAACAACAGATGTCCACTTCCATCTGTCCTGCTTTGACATTGCAGTATGATGGAAGGTAAGAATGGGCAGGAGAAATAGATGGGGCTGGAAGGGAGTGAGGAGGCAAGGCAGACTCTTGTTGGTTAGTGGGGCTGGAAGTTACTCCTGGGGAGAAGCGTGCCTCACAACAATCAAGATAGACCAATGACAGGCCACACAGTGGGTGCCGTCCAGCCCTCCGGTTCTTCTTCCAGAGGCCACCTCTGATATCTGGCTACCCCTCTTCCCACACCTGAGTAGGATAAACCACATATATCTTAAGACAGAGCATCTCAAATCTATTTTCAACCTGAGGGGGGGGGAGGGAAAACACATTACCCCAAAGAGGAACCACAGGCGCAAGCTTCCTTTTAGTCTCATATCTCATCTTTTAAAGTCATACAAATACCACATCCTGCTGCATAATAGATCAGTGTTGCTTTCAAAACAACCACACTTTAAATTACTTACCAGCTAATGTCTTTATCCCAACTGGCTAATAAAGTCAAAGATGGAGCCCCATGTTCACTGGGTAGTTTCCAGGCCCAAGGTATGTGAGACAGTCTGGAAGGCATCCTGGACAAGGAGACCTTCCCTTGGAGACCTGAGCTAGGTCAGCCATTGCGCTTAGCTTCAGATGGGAAAGTTGGACTATGGGTCACCTTTGTAACAATGAATCTCCACCAAAGGTTCCAACAAGGGGTGAGAGAGCTATTGAGGTAGAAGGGATTCAGCTGTGTGGCCTCTTGGACACTGAATTGTTCAGGCCCAGCTTAGACTACAGTCATGACCAGCACTGAACTTTAAGGAGGGGCCCTCTAATCTCTGTCCAGGACTGCATCACCCACAAAAAGACATATTTGTTACAGCCACACCACTGTTGGGGGACCCACCAAGAAGGCTTGAGGACAATGAACAATGATTCTGCATCAGATCCAGGCCAGGATCAGGGTTCAGTTTGGGACTACAATTAGGATTCGGTCTAGGGCTGGCACTGAGGCTCAGTCTAGAGCTCAGAATCCCTCCAGGATGAGAACAAGTTCATTCCAATGACTGGGCCCTGCTTGCTCCTGGAGTCTGTAGGTGAGAGGCTGACGGGTCCCCTTTTTGTCTTTAGGATAGCTGGGTAGCTGGGCTGCAGCGAGAGGAATGCATCTATCTTCAGATGCTCAAGATGGAGCACAAACAGTGCCTAGAAGAGGCCCACCTGGAGAATGAGACAGCAGGTGAGGCCGCCTCAGCCAAGCACAGCGGGAAGAGAGGAGCTGCAGTCCCCTAGGGAGCCCCATTTCTCCTCACATCATGAGATCATCTCCAAGTCACATTCACATTTTTTGTGTTGGAACCACCTGGGGAGGGACAGGGTGGGTACTATGAAGCCATTGGGTCATGAGGAGAGGATGCAAATGGAAGAAAGAAGGGGCTAACAGCATCATATTCTCATCAACCCACACCAGGTTCCCCATTAGCTGAGGGGATATACTAAATTGGCGTGAAATGAAAGGTGAATGAGGCCACCTTTGCCTTTTGGGGTCCCTGCTCCTCTTCTCCAGGAAAAGTGAAGATGGTGCCCATGGATATCTGGCTGCACAGGGTGGGAAGGTCCAGGGTGCTGTGTGGCCCATGTGGTCACTGGGGGAGAGGCTGGGGCAGTTCATGGGGTGAGGGTTGGAGGGTTCCTGGGCTGGTTTCTCAGCTCTTCAGCTTAGCTGGGGCTGAGACAGGGAGAAGTGGCCCCCAGAACAACACACTCAGATTAGACCATTGTATTGTCCTGCATCTCAGAGGCAGAGCAGGGGACATTTGTTGACAGTGTGTGACCCCAAGGGGACCACATGGAAACTCAAAGCCATCTTGGCAGTCCAAAGCAAGCAGGGACACCAAACTTGTCTGCAAAGATCTGGAATATTTATCACAGTGGGGGAAATAGCTCCTTTATCCCAACTCGAAGCTCTACCAACCACCACAACTCCCAAAGGACTAGTAATGACACCGCACGCACAGGTGGTGAAGTACACACAGGTACACACACTGGCTTCCCCATCCCAGCTGACCCCCAGCAGGCCAGATGAACTGTCAACTCATTTTCCTGCTAATTAGACAAGCTACAGCCAGACCCAGATGCTGCGCACATGGGCTGCAGCTCTTCCCCGACAGGGGTCTGGGAGAGCCCTGACCTGGCCAGTGTGTAGGGTGGAGCAGGGTACCCTGAGGTTGAGGCTTCCTGGCTGCCCAGACCCATTGTGGCCCTCAACCCAGAGGACACTTACCCTTTTCACACACCCCGTCCTGTGTCCAAGAACCTTACTCTTCAGCCCTGGAGTGAGAACAAGAGTTACAGAGGGCTTACCTTGCAAGATGGCCCTTTGAGCCAGACTTGGAGGGATGAAGAGAGTTTAGAGAGCTGGGAAGGTAGAGGACTCTGCAGCAGGCTGCATGTAGAGAATAGGGGGTGGGTGTCAGGTTCGGACTCATTAAGAGGGAGGGAGGAGCTGACACATTGCCCTCCCAGGTCATTTCCCCAAGGCTGAGCTCAAAGTGATGCAACAGACCTGCTCTTCCCCAGGAGCATCTTCACACCTTGCCCGCTCCCCGCCCCCCCCCCCACCTTTATAAGACTGCGTTATGTCACCTCTTCTGGTTCTGTCTTCCTGGCCCTGCTACCCAGTCTCTCTGCCCCGTGCCTCATACATACGTGGGTATAGCCTCATGGATGGGCTTTGCCTCCCCCAGGTCTCAAGGAGGGATGACCCCCCTGAGACTGAGGCCTGGGTCAAGGGTCGATTGGGCCTGCCTGCTGCCCATGCACCCCACCCCACCCCACCAGGGCAGGGAGGCAGGACTGGGCTGTAGACAGGCCTCAGCAGACCCCAACAGCAGGTGAGGCCCAGACCCCAGACTCTAGGCTCCACTGCAGGGCCTCCCAGGCCCTGGTGACCCCAGTGAGGTCATTGCTGGCACAGGGTGCCTACCTGTCTGGGGTGAACACCCTGTCTCTGGAGAAAAGGTATGAGGCTATGGGCTATGGATCTGCCCGTCCCCTGGCATGGGGCTCTGTGTGTGTTCATGTGCTCCCAGTCCATGTCTGTCTGGGGCCTTGTGCGTATGTCTGGGATCTGCAGCTCCATGTCTGACTCTGGGTGTCTTTGTGATCATTGTGTGTCTGCTTAAGACTGGACATGCCTAGACTTGGTGTGCTGTGTCTCTGTGTGTCAGCATGTGTGTGTGTCAGTGTGAGTGTCTATATCTGGGGTGGGAGTGTGTCTGTCTATGTTTGGTATGCCCAGACATGTCTGCTGTATGCATATATGTCTCCATAGGTTGGGTGTGTCTCTCTGGGCCTGTGTTTGCTTGTGTCTGTGGTCTTTCCATGTCCAGGTAAGTATACAGGTATATATGTGTGCATGTGTGTCAGACTCCATGTGTCTGGGAGCTTTTGTCAGTATGTACATCTCTGTGTTCCTACACCTTGATAAGACAACACAGCAGAGCTCCCCTCTCCAGCTGCCTCACCACCTCCCACCCCAGGCTCAAAGTTGGGCTTTCCTATTGGGGTTGCAGCCCCCAATGGGCACACCCAGCCAGGCCGGACCCTGTGTCTCTGTGGGCCTGGTGACATGTGTGATGGAGGTATGGGACATTCCTGGGGCAGACACACAGGGAATACTCCCAGGGACCAGCCCAGGACAACAAACTTCCAGGTGCCAAGCACTTTCATGGCTGGCTTCCTTTTCTTGGCCTCTTCCTGCCTCCTGCAAAAAGCTTCCCTAACTGTGTCCCCATTGGCCTCTCTTCTCTCCTGCACTGCCCTGCTTGCTGCTCTGTTCTCAAACACCAGTTCACAGCCCAGCCTTGGATGAGTTGAGGTCCCTCAAGGCCAAGTGTGGTCTCCCCAAAAATAGGGCTGGGTCTCCCTCTCCTCTGTCCCACCTCTGATAAAGGTCTAGCACATGACCAGAGACCCAGCCCCAAATCCACTCCCCAACCTATGCCAGCAGCTGGGGACTCAGAGAGTGGCCAAGTCTGATGGGACCCAAACCTAATAACCAGCCTACAAAGTACGGAATGCCCAGAACTTTCAGAGATTGGTAAACAAAATCCAGTGGCAGCAAAATTCCTAGAGAAAGGAGACAGAGCCCTTCAGACCAAGGAGAAATGGGAAGAGTTTGCTGGAGAGAGAGCACATGAACAAGCTATACCATTCAACAGTGATGTGACTTTGGGCTACTTACCTGACCATTCTGTGCCTCAGTTTCCTCCTCTGTAACATAGAGGGGTTAAATAAGTTATTCCTTTCAAGTGCTTAGAACAGCACCTGGCACATACAAGGGTTCTACAAGTGCCTGCTGATCTTATTAACAAGGCCTTGAACCTCAAGCAGACTTTGGCCTGAAAGGCCCCTAGGTGGCCTCCATGGAGGCTGCACAGGAACGGAGGAGAGACTGGCAGCCAGAGAGAAACTGCAAAAGCCCACAGGACCCGTTGGGGTGAAAGGAGGGAGGCTGTGTGCTCTAGCTGGCTCCTAAGTAGCAGATGTCCTCCTTGGCATTGCAGTCCCAAAAGATGCTTCTCCACCCTACTAGTCCACTTCACACCCAGAGACCAGCAGCTCTTCCTCCAGTGGGGACATCCCTCCACCTTCTCTTCCCAGGCCCCCTTCTTGGGAACTCGGGAACCTTCGGACCTGGGCTGGGCTGAGCTGGGCTGGGCTGAGCTGGCGTTGACTTTGGCTCAGGGGTTGGGTTTCCTGAGCAAACCTATGGGACTCGCAGGATTGCAAAAAGATCATTTAACCTCCCTCAGTGCAGGGGCCCCAGATTATCCCTGGTACTTCAGGGGCACCTGGACCCTGAATGGTCAAAACCATGGCATTTGCATCCACCTATCAAAAGCAGACCCATTAGAGACATACCACACACCCACGGCAGGCCACTGCAGGGGTAATAGCTATACAGAGGGGAATGCAACCTGCGATGCAGGCTTTTCTCTGAACTCACCCCCTAACCCCCCAAATCACAGTTCACAATTTAACTGGACTGGGGGGTATCTGTGGCTTCATGAGTTTTGTGAAGATTCCCAAAGAATTAGCTCAACCCCAATACACTCATTACCCTATGGAACCCAATACTCCTTTTTTTCTAACAAATATTTTCTAATACCTCCTTTACTATCCTAAAATAAAATTCAGGGTAACACACATATATTTTAAAAATACATGTTTAACTGTAATGTAAAAGAAAAACAAAAAGGAAAGTAACATAATAAAATACTATGTACATGTTCGGGCATGACTGCACTAGAAGATAAGATGCAGTCTGAAGGCTGTGCCTATAAATATGACTACTGGGAATGTGAGAGTTATAAATCAGACTGAGATATACAGTGGGTTGCATCGATGACTCAGTTATCAAGGGCAGCATTGCAACTGGTAACATGCCTTTCCAAAACATTGAACTGTTTGTAAAGTTGAGAACAAAAACAAGGTAGGCTTCTCTCCCTTTACTTCCTTTAGTAGCATTCCTGGAAAACCCTGTGTTTGTTAAACCTGTGCAATAAGTACTTTGCATTTACAGGTAAAATGGAGTAAGAGTCTAGGCTCTGGTCATTACACAAGAATTTCACCTACACACATGCCCAGTGACTCACTGGAAAGTCATGTGGAACCCTGGACAATTCATCATTGCTCAGAACCATCCAGGATGCCTGCCTCGTATCCCTGGCACCCACCCACCAAATGCCAGATGAGGCCTCCCAGCCACTGCAACAAACAAAGCCCTACCACTGTTGAAAACACTCTCAGGGGTGGCCCATTTCTCTCTGAGGACAATGGAGCCAGAGCCATGCCTTGCCTCTCAGGCTGGGCCCTTACAGGGCTGAATGGAGTTCTTCTTCCTCCTTAGACTGGTGGCTCCTTGGGGTGAGATACTGGGGGAGAAAAAGGAAGAGAGTGGGTGCCCCAGGACTGGAAGCACCTGGTAAGTGTCCTCTGCTTCCACCCCGCAGGCTGTGGCAAGATGTGGGACAATCTCACCTGCTGGCCTGCTACCCCTCGAGGCCAGGTGGTCGTGTTGGCCTGTCCCCTCATCTTCACACTCTTCTCTCCCAGTCAAGGTAAGAGCCGTGGGTCGAAGGGAGAGCGCTGGGGTGGCATGAGTGGGGCCAGCTACACTGGGAATTCACCCCTCAAGAAAATGGAAAAGCAAAGGAAAGTGGTCAAAGGGGCTGGAGCAAGCAGGAGGGACTCCCTGGCAGAGGAGGCAATATCAATTGGGGTTTTGAAGGAGTCATGGGATTTGATTAGCTCTTCACAAAAAGATAAGCATGTGGGAAGGGCTTACTAAATATTTGCCCAGCAATTGTTAACTGATTGACTGACAAGTACTTAATTAAATTATGGCCCCCACATTCTAGTTGTCTTGGGCTGGTTATGGTTCAGGCATTCGCTGCGTGGAGCCAGCCTCTGCAGAACTGCCACCTGGCTTTGCTTACTCACCTCATGTTCTGCTTAAATGGATGTTTAGACATAAGGCAGAAAAGGTGAAGTCTGTTTAGGAAGTGGGCTTTCCTGCTATTGAATAATTAAAGAGGCTTACAGCATATATTATCATTCTTTCATTCAGTGAATATTTAGCAAGTATCCAGCAGTAAACCAGCCTTACTGTTTGTGCTAGGCAAAACACAGTAGGGAGGGCAGACGGGAAACAAAACAGCCAGGCTGTCTGCCTTCAGGGAGCTAACTTTCTAGATGGGGAGACATTTAGTAAGAAAACAAACAAATGCATCATAAATGGTGGAAGAGATGATGCTTCATCTGCCATCTAAAGACCTGGGGTGGTGTTCTAGTTTGCCAGCTGCCAGAATGCAACACACCAGAGACGGATTGGCTTTTAATAAAAGGGGATTTATTTTGTTAGTTCTTCAGAGGAAAGGCAGCCAACTTTCCACTGAGGTTCTTTCTTACTTGGAAAGCACAGGATGGTCTCTGCTGGTCTTCTCTCCAGGCCCCTGGGTTCCAACAACTTTCCCCGGGGTGACTTCTTTCTGCATCTCCAAAGGCCTGGGCTGAGCTGTAAGTGCTGAGGTGAGGAATACTGAGCTGCTAGGCTGTGCTACGTTGCGTTCTTTCATTTAAGCACCAGCCAGTTAAGTCAAACGTCACTCCTAGCCGACTGCAGATGTAATTAGCAACAGATGAGGTTCACATACAATTGGCTTATGTCTGCAGCAACAAGACTAGGTATGCTCACCTGGCCAAGTAGACAACTGAATCTAACGAACACAGGTGGGAAGAGGCCTCCAGCCAAAGATGACATGGGAAAGATAACTGACAGAGGGAATCAATAGCCTGTGGTTTAGGCATTCAAGAAAAACTCCAAGAAGGCAGAGGCCATGGCAGATTGCTCAGGGAAAGGAGGTAAGGAATGAGAGATCGGTGCCTAGGCCAGACCATGTAGGGGGGCCTTGAGGACCCTACGTTCAGTGAGAAGCCACTGGAGGGAAAAGGTCTCAAGGAAAGGAACTTACACAATCTGATTTAGATTTTGCACTGATAGCTCTGGTTTCTGTGAGAAGAAAGAATTCAGAAAGTGCAAACAGGAAGACCTAATCACAAGGCAGGCAAGAGACGGTAACGGTTTCCTCTAGGGCAAAGGAGAGAAGTGGGGTACTTGCCTATGGAGTGAGCATGAGGAGCCAGCAAAGGGGAGGGAGGAATTGAGCCCCCAACCAGGCCTTGATTTGATAAGCTCTGGGGGAGGGGGAAGGACTGAGGGGGAACAGAGCCTCGGTAAGGATTCATAAGATGAGCAGCAAGTGAGTGGAAAGACTCTTGCATGGCTTTTCCTCTCTGAACCTCAGTTTCCTTGTTTGTAAAGTGATGGGAGGTGGACTGAAAGGGGATGGACCAGGCCAGTTTTGCCCCCCAGTGCTCAGTGTTGTGACCTCAGCCATGATGGAAAAATCTTGATGCCTTCTCTACACAGGCTGGTTAAAATACCTGGATCAGAAGCAGGGGGTTGGAGGGGGTTGGGGGGGAGGTGGCTGCCCTCCCCAAGGAGCTGGAAACAGTACCATATTCAAGGGAACCCAGCACCTGGGCGGGTTGGAGATGACTTCCTCAGGCAGGTCTTGTAGAGTGTCCCATCACCGGTGCCTGGCAAAGAGCCTTCTCTGGGATTCCTGGAAGGGCCTGCTAATTGGGTTCCTCCCTGATAGCTCTTCCTTCTGTCCGTGCTGAAATGTGTTAAGGTGCCTCCTTCATTTGCAAACCTGGATTCCAGCTCACCATCTGGCTAACCCTTGAGAAAGAGGGATGCTCTCACCAAAGTAAGGCCGCATCAGATTGGGCTCCCTCTGGACCAACCCTGACCACTCTATCACTAGGATGTTGGAGTCACAGTAGAGCCAGTAGGAGCCCTTAGGGCGCCTTTGTGTAGACAAGAAAAAGACGCTTCTTCCTCTGGTGGAGTC
Organism: Tamandua tetradactyla; assembly: GCF_023851605.1. NCBI lineage: Eukaryota > Metazoa > Chordata > Mammalia > Pilosa > Myrmecophagidae > Tamandua > Tamandua tetradactyla. The sequence continues at coordinate 44,814,880 of NC_135341.1, read as the reverse complement.
CACCCTTCACTGTAACCTATCCAGTGGCAAGCTGAGTATAAGTTGGGTCTTCTTAGCCCCCATCACCCATCATTAGGCACCTTTATACAGTGAACCAATTATACAGCCACACTTGAAAACCTATGTTCCTGAAAATGATACAGAGAAACAGGAGACTATGGGCCAGGGGGCTGAAAAGATGAAGGAAAGAGAATTTGTTCCATGGGCAACTAGATGAGGAAGATATGAGCAAGTGACTTCAAGTTCCAAAGAGGGAAGTTTGCAAGTGATGGAAGGCCAGGGCAGGATGTCAATCCCAGTTCCTACCCCTCTTGGTAATGGGACTGGGGAAAGATTGTCCTCCCTGGACACCAGAGGGGTTGGCAGGGACCTGGGAAAACTGAAAAGCTTATAGAAGATAAAGACTCATAGAAGGTTAGAAAGAAGTCATGTACCCAAGCTGGGTAAAATACCTGAGTCAGAATAAAGGGGGAGGAGATCTTGACAGGCAAGAGATGTTCATCAGGTTACTAAAATGTTCCTAGTGGTCTGTTCCTTTAATTCGTGGCCTGTATATCTTTATCTGGAGTGTATTTACCTTCACATATTCTATAGGCTTTTTTTTTAAGAATAGAAAATAAGATAAGTATTTTGTTTGGGACAATTCAACATATATAACATGTCTGCTGGATCTATGGGATCCCTCTGCCACCTGAATCATGAAGCCATAAATAAGAAAGTTTGATGCTAACCTTAGAAGTTTGCCATCTGCCATCTCAGGGTGGGGTATAGGTTGGGGAGGGCAGGAAAGCAGGGAGATCCATCAGCTCCTCCCTAATCCAGGGGAGATGAGACCATAGCCCAACCTAGGAAGGTATTGTTGAGGAAGAAGAGGCTGGGACAGGACTGGTGACTGATGGGGAGGGATGGAAGGGAGGAGAAAAATGGCTCCCCCATTTCTGGCTCCAGTTACTGAGGGGCTGCCTTTCAGGAGATGGAGAGCCCTGGGGAGGAGCTGCCAGGGGACTGTGACTGCTTTCTGATACATAAAGAATGGGAGGAGACTGGGAGAATGTGGGGCCTTCCCTCCTAGCACAGGGTTAAAGTCCCTTGCTCTCCTACATCCCTGTCTACACACAAAAGACTGGGGAGAGACTCTTGGCTGCCTCTCAGCATCCCATGGTGATTGCCTTTGAGATCTCCTCAAGAGTAGTTCTTCTGAGGCCCGGGCCAGGGTCCAAGGGATCTTCAAAGAGTCCACCCAGCTCTGAAGATGAACCCTTCAGCCACTGTTTGGAGCTCAGAAAGGTCTGTAATCAGGCTGATCCAGGCCTGCAACCCAGGTCTGCTGCTTCCTTCCTGTGCAACCATGGATAAGCCATTTAACTTCAATTAGCCTTGGGATCCCCATTTCTTAGTAGGACTGATGATAACCCCTGGTCTCTAGCCTTAATGCATTAATGGCATGTGAAGCTGCTGTGTGGACACTGATGAGTTACCCAGGCTCACTAGTATAATTCATGATACCAGGATTTGTCGTTGGGCCTGGCCTCATTGAGTCCTAATCACTCTGGTGAGTGGGGAGCCCAAAGTCCAAGGCTTGTTTTTTGCCTTGCTTCCATTTTCCACTTATCCCAGCCCTGTACAGGAACAGGTCTCCAAAAGGAGCACATCCTGGGTTGGGAGTAAGGATGGCGTGGAGGAAAGGGAAAGGAGGGGGGAGGTGAGCATGGCCTCAGGGCCCACAGTAAATCCCTCAGCACTAGATAGGGCCTGGGATTTGGCAGGGTGGTGATGGTGGGGTGAGAGGCAGGAGGGTTGAAGGCTATCCTAGCCAGACCAACCTCTGGTTGCAATGATAGAAGCCAACTGGGCTGAGTAGGAGGGCAGCTAGAGATTTTTCTCCTGTCTTGGGAGCCTCTTGCAACAGTGTGGATGGGAAGTAAGGGCAGAAAAGAGGCTTCCAAGGCAGGAAGCTGACCCAGCCCAATGCCCCTTCCTCAGCAAAGCTATTCTGCCCTGCCCAGGAGCTATGTAATGGTAGGAGACCCAGCCCAGGGTCAAATTTCTGTATGGTTTCTTCCTAGATGTCCCTTCCCTTCCCGCAAGCTATCCCTCAGTTCCTCACCCATAAAGTGGGGTAGCCAGGAGGATTTACAGAAATAATGAATGTGGAATCACCTGGTTTATTCCAGGCCCATGGCAAAGTTTGGAAACAACTAAATACATATAGCCAGTCACTCTCCCTGAGCTCACAGGACAGCTTGATCTCCTCCTCTGACCCTGCATCTGGACACTGGAAACAAGTCCTCAGTGCAGATGAGGACCAAGGTTATCTGGGAAGACTCTGGGAACCTGCCCTATCCTGCAACACAATTCTCCTCTCTGTGTGACCTTGGGCAAGTGACCAACCTCTTGGAGTCTCTGCTTCTTTACTGTGAAATAGAGTTACCTTCTTCTTTGGATGGTTGAGAGGATGAAATAAGATCATGCACATAAAGTGCACACAGCATTGACACATGAAAAGTTCTCAAAACTTGTCATGAGGGAGCTGCTACTGCTAACAATGGCAGTGTTGGTGATTATGGTGGTGAGGAAGCCGCTGATGGTAAAGGTAGTCAAGAAAGTGATGCTGCTGCTGCTGCTGCTGCTGCTGCTGCTGCTGACGGGGACAATGATGGTGTTGGTGATGATGGTGCTGGTGGAATGATGATGCGAATGATGCTAGTAGTGGTAAGATGATGATGATGGTGGTGGTGATGATAGTAATGATGGTAACGATGGTGATGATGATAAGTGTGGATTCTGATGGTGATGGCAGTACCAGTGAGAAAGGAGGAAGAGAGCAGGGACCTCAGGACCCATCTCGGCTCCCACCCCACCCCATATAAAGCCTGCAGGTCTCTCTCCCGGCATAAGTTCCACAAACCAGAACAGGTGCCTCTGCTCCCCCTCTTCCTCACTTCACCCCATCCTCTTTCCCCTCCCTACATCTTTCTTCCCTCCCCTTTCCCTACTCCTTCCTTTCTTTTCCTCTCATCCTCCTCTCCCTCTCTCACCTTTTCCTTCCCCCTTCCTCCCTTTCTCCTCCTTCCCTTCCTCCTTCCTTGTCCTGTCTGCCCCTCTCTCCCCCTACTTCTTTCCCATCCCCTTCCCTCCTCCTACCTCTTCTCCTCTCTCACCTCCTCCTCCACCCTCTCTTCCTTCCTTTTCTCTCCCCTCCCTTCCCAATTAGCCTGGTTGGCTAGCTTTCTTTTGGACTTAAGTGCCTCTTTTGTGAGTCCCAAGATAATGGGAGGGAAATTCTCTGGGTTACTCATTGTCTATTCAACCCCTTCCCTCCCTCTCAAGGGAGAGAGTACCTCCCCAGGGCTGGAGAGTGGGGACTCTTGGTAGCACTCCTCACCTCACATGCCCTCTGCATAGTCCTGTCCCTTTGTGAAGCTCTGCTACAAAACCACGGACCCCCCAGGCTCCATGGATGGCGGGACTCTAGCTGCCTGGGAGCCCCAGCTCCCACTTGCTGCCCAAGATCCTGCAATGCAGTATTCCTTGGTACCTCTCTCCCATGCCTTGGCCTGGTTATGTTTCCCTACCAGGAACCCCCTTATACTTCCCCCACTTATGAAGATTTCAGTTCTGTGCCGTTATCGGGTGCCCTCCAACCTCCACAAATACCCACATCATTGGTCCCCCTCCAGCAGCACCTCTGCAACCCATGAGTGGGGGTGAGGGTTGGCAACCAAGACCCACAGGCCACAGGTCTGATGACCAAAAAGGGCTGGGCAGGTCTGTGCCCCACACCACAACCAAAGGGCTGCTCTCTGTACCCCCAGAACAAAGAAATCCACCCACTACACCAGCTCCCAAGCACCCTTGTGGCCCTGGCTCTCTGACACCAGGGTCCAGCCTCCATCTATGACAAGGGTCAGTATTCAGCAAGTGGCAATGGTCAGTGATCATTCTATAACAAAGATCCGGTGTAAGTTAGTGTGACAAGGATTAGAGTTTATATTGTACCTGGGGTCAGATTTAACCCATGACAAGGATTCCTCTGTCACCTGTGTCAGAGGGTCCCCCAATGGCTCAGAAGGGACTTCTCCCTACCCCAGGTTCCTCCATGATGTTCTGTCTGTCTGGATCAGGGCAGCTGGAGCCCGGGAGCACAAGGGGTGGGTGGAAGTGGAGCAAGTTCTCTGCCTTGTGCCCAGACAGAGACAGCAGGGCCTCCACAGACCACTCTAGGGATGGGCCCTGTTTCCAACCCGACGTCTCTCTCTTCTCCTTGCCCCTGCCTTCCTTCCACCCAGGCCTCAACGTGAGCCGCAGCTGCACCGACGAGGGCTGGACACAGCTGGAGCCTGGCCCCTATCCTGTTGCCTGTGGCTTTGATAGCAAGGCATTGAGTTTGGACGAGGTGGGCCTCGGCGCACCCCCATCCCACCCCCTGAGCACCTTGGCCTCCTGGGCTCCTTTCACCCACTCCATTAAGGGCTGAGCTGCTGTCTGTATGGGAACCAGACCTCCTGGGATCTGCCCTCCCCAAGCCTCCTCCCTCTCCAAACCTACATTTCTGGGGGGTCATCTTCTGGCTGCCTACCGACAGGGTGTATGAGGGGCTTTGTGAGTATAGCATGCAAGAGAAGGTCCCCAGAGCAGCAAATGCTGAAGCAGCACCCCGCCCCCACCCCCCAGGCTGGGCCACCCTACTGCTTTATGAGAGACTTGCTTCAGGCCTGGAGGTGGCAGGGGAAGCTGGAGAATAATTGGAGCCCTCAGCTAGAAACACCCTCACTTCTCTGGTGGGGGAATGCATGTGTTTATGTCTGTCTATCTGAGATGGTATCTGCCCCACCCCTGAGACACCTTTTCAGATGAGGCTTCCACTCCTCCCAATGGGACAGCAATTGTCTCAGAGGCTTTTGAAACCCACCCGAGCCTCAGGCCCTAATTCCCCTAATCCCTCTTAACCACTTGCTGTCAGGCAGGATACAGGAGGTGGGAGGGAGGGAGGGGCCTTGTCCAGTCCCCGAGGAGACCATCAGGAAAGAGGACCAAACAAGAAGCCCTTGAGGCACAGCTCTGCCCTGCCCTTAACTTGCTAAACCCAGCCCCTGACAGCTGCAAAAGGGAAATTAGCCCCATAGTAGGTCTTTAACATCCCACATTTCCTACGTGCCTCCATGGCCACGCAGCATGAAGGCCTCTTGTGGGAATCTGAAGGGCACGTGGTCTTGTTCCAATAGGGCGCTAAGCTCCAAGTTGGGCACAGAGGGTGCTGAATATATGATCGAAGAGTGAATGAATGAATGAACAAATAGAACAGGCGAGGTCTTCATGCTTTCCCTCACTGACATATCCTTTGTGAAGGAGCAGAGAGAAGCAGTTGAACTCAGCCCCCCATTCCAGCCTGGGAAGCAGTCCTGTACTGTCTGTGGAAACTTGGGGGTCGGGGGTCAAGGGACTAAAGGAGACCTTTCAGCTTCTCTGGAGATCCCTGGGTACTCTGCCTCCTCATCTGTCCAAAGTCGGGGCACCCAGGTGAACCCACCACCTACCCAAGGTCCTCACCCCCTCCCTCTAGCAGCAGCAGACAGTGTTCTACAGTTCTGTGAAGACTGGCTACACCATCGGCTACAGCCTGTCCCTTGCATCCCTTCTGGTGGCCATGGCCATCTTGATCCTGTTCAGGTGAGGCCCAGACCAGGCAACAGGCCTCAAAGGACACCTGGCAAGTGTTACTCCCAGCCCCTCTCTGCTGGTGCTGGCCAGGCAGCACACAGGCCCTGCCCCAGTCCCGCTGCCAGGCCAGCCTCTTCTGGAGGTGGCTGAAGGTGTTGCACCTGTCTCAGCCTAGTCTTCCACAGGGTCGGCCCTGCACAAGGGGTTGGAGCACCTGGAGGGAGGGGGGACCCGCACTTCGAGATGGGACACCCCCCCTCCCTTTTGGAGCAGGACCTATACTCGGAGCCTACAACCCTCCCTGCCCCACCCTTGCTCAAAGCCCAGGACGGCGTTGGTTGGGTGAGGGTCCAAGGCCCCTTCAGCCTCCCAGACCTGCCTGCCCTGTGCAGGAAGCTCCACTGCACGCGGAACTACATCCACATGCACCTCTTCATGTCCTTCATCCTGAGGGCCACAGCTGTCTTCATCAAAGACTTGGCCCTCTTCGACAGCGGGGAGTTGGACCACTGCTCTGAGGGCTCGGTGAGGACCCCAACCCAGCCTACCTCCCTCATTGTCACCTGAATCTCCTCTTCTTCCCCTAATTCTCTCTCTCTCTCTCTCTCTCTCTCTCTCTCTCTACATATATATATATATATGCAAGAATGACCAAATCCTACACCAGATCCCACCTGGCAGCTTCATTAACCCCACTCCCCCCAATGACAGGAGGCATCCTTGGACCATTAGGGAGCTCACAGACCTGCCCCTTCCAATGAGGAACGCCTCTCCTGAGGGGGAAGCAGGATACTTCATCATCAGAGCCCCACACTCTAACTTCCCATGTGACCTTGGGAATCTCTCTACCTCTGTTTACCCACCTTTGTAAGGATTTCCAAGATTCTTTCCACCTCTGTCCTCTGCATATCCAGGGCTCTGTTCACCATGCCTATCCCTCCTGCTCCCCTTCCCCTCTCCCTGCCATCTGGCATCATCCCCACACACACAGCCTTCCTCTCCTGCAGTTAGGCCAGTTCTGGGCCTTCCTATGGAAGGGAGCATCTAATGAGTTCATTACCGGTCACTAAAGTCCATCTCCAAGTACTTCTGAGCTCAGAGCCGCCTCACGGAGTGCCCCTAGACCCCAGTTCCTACCCCAATCTAGGACAGAGTGCTTGAGACCTCCCTGGTTCCCAGTCATTCCTTGTGTTTAGTGATTCCTTGCTTCATGATTCACCCCAGAGGCACTGCATATTTCAGGGGTCAGCAGTACCTTCTCCCCAAAGAATTACCCTATGCTAGTGGAATCTCAGGCATATCAACAAGGAGAAAACCCAGGGAGCTACCTTGGCCATTCCTAGGGCTCCTCAGAAGATCTGACCCTGGATCTGGGAGCTAAATCAGATATGAGCCACAGAGTCTATGGAGCAGCCTATAACCTCCAGAGCAATTTATTAACAATAATTGTGGAAACTGGCTTCCTGATTCATTAGCAGCTCTGTGAAGCTTTTCTAAGGCAACAAAAAAGCACAGATAATTGGCCTGGGAAAGAGCTGAGCTATTCTTGATGCAAAGCAAATGGGAGGAAGGCAGGGAAAGAACACATGCCTGTAGCTGGAAGGACTGAAGTGGGACCTGAGGAGAAACTTTCCAACCATTAGGAAGATAGGGCAGGCTACTTTCTGAGGAGGTCTCAAAGTCAAGTCTTCCAGAAGGAAGGGTAGGAACCTTTGTTTTGGGTTAAAGGACAAGTAGACGCTGGAGAGTTTCCTGGAAGAGGGTGGTTTAAGTCCTCGTTCATAGGCATCTTGGCTTGATCTGAAATGAAAATTGTGTCTGAGAGGGACAGAAGGTACTAAAAGTTCTTCCAATCCTGCCCAGATGTGCCACCCAGAACTGCTAGACTGTCCTACTCAGGGGGCTTTCTGACTCCTCCATTGTCCTGAGCCGCCTGGGGACCCACTTGCCCACTGGCTCCTCTGGCCCCTAGGAGGAATAGCCACCTCTTCCCTTGCCTCACTTTTCTGCTTACCCCTTCCTCCTCCTCTTCCCTGTGCTCAGCCCCATCTCTCCTCAATACTTTCTTCTGGGTTTCACTCCACAGTCCACACCCCACCCCCTATATATTCAGGAGACTCTTCCAAACTCAAGCAAGAGTTCTCCTACATGCCTCTTTCAGCTACCTTCTATCCTAATTGGCATAAGATGAATGAGTAGGTGTGTGGGGTGGGGATGGGGAGTAGGGGGTGATGGTTAAGTGGATGGGGGGAGAGGTGGGTGGCTGACTAAACGGGTACATGGACAACTGAGTAGGTAGAAGGGTAGATGGATAAGGTAAGGAAGGTTAAACATATGGGTTAAGGGTTAGGTGGGTAGGTAGGTGGATGTTGGGTGGATGAGTGGATTGATGGGTGAGAGGACAGATGAACAGATGAATGACTCTAGTGAGTAGGTTAATAGTGGGGGTCTATTAGGTGAATAGGTAGATAAATGGAGAGACAAATGGGTGGACTGATAGATAGGAAGATTGAATAGATGATGAATTAATGGTAAAAGGATTGATGGGTGAGTTGGTAGTAGATTTCTGTTGGGTGAGTGGATAGGTGGGTAGATAACTTCATAAATGAATAGGTGGATGGGTGGATGAGTGGATGGTAGGGAGGTGGATGGATAAATAAGTGGGAAAATGGATAGATGATGAATGGATAGAATAATAATTAAAATCACCAATGTATCCCAAAGCACCAGAAGATCTGAAATCAGGGATAATGGGAAAACCACTGGGTATATTTAAAAGGAGATAATGCAAAACAACAAAGAGCTTAAGTTGACTCTACTGCAACTGTTTGTGCCCCTGTCCTCACCCAAACAGAGGTATGGGCAGGAAGGGACCCCTACTAACCCAATGAGACCCTTCCTTGTATCTCTCCCTGCAGGTGGGCTGTAAGGCAGCCGTGGTCTTATTCCAGTACTGTGTTATGGCCAACTTCTTCTGGCTGTTGGTGGAGGGCCTCTACCTACACACCCTGCTCGCCGTCTCCTTCTTCTCCGAGCGAAAGTACTTCTGGGGGTACATACTCATCGGCTGGGGTATGGTACCTGGGAGGGCTACCAGTCTGGGGAATAAGGGGGAAGGGCCTGGGGAGCTCACTTTGGTGGGGGGAGGGGCGCATGGTCACATGTCCTGTCTGCAAGGCTCTTGGCCCAGGGCTGATAAAATTCCCCCAAACGTCTAACCCTGGGGCAGGTGCCTTTAGGCTACAGCTATACCTAGAGCTGATGTGTGGGACACACAGGTTCTGTAAACATCCTTCCAACCCCCTTCAGTCCCTGAAACACACAGGGCCACTGTTATTCTAAAGAAGCCTTTGGTGAAATTAGAAAAAGACTCCCTCTGGGTGGACACAGCCTCTCAGGCATAGCCCATCCCCGTCAGTGAAGCATCTTTGCACAGTGAACAACCTATGCAATCATAGGAGGCAGCCCTGGAAACCCACCCTTTTTCATCTCCCTCGCTCTGGCTATCACTTTCCTCTAAATTTCCCCCTTGTACCCTCTACCCTCTGCTCCCCGGACCCTCTCCTTTCTTTCTCTCTCTCTCTTGTGGCCCTGACAGGAGTACCCAGCACATTCACCACGGTGTGGACCATCGTCAGGATCCATTTGGAGAATGATGGGTGAGTGTCACCCGCCCCTCCCCCTGGCTGAAATCACTTGGGGCACATCCTGTGGATGGGATGATGAGGCCACACAGGCTTGGCAGGTGGAAAAACCAAAGCACTTAATCCAGAAAGGGAGAGCTGTGGCTGGAGGGTGATGTGGAAGGAGGGGGAGGTAAAAGACTCTGGGCCTGTGGTGTCTCAGGGGTTCGGAGGCAGAGCTGGGGACAACTGGGAGGATGCCTGTCCTGCTGACTTTCTCTGGCTGAGGACAACCTCTCTCATTCTCCCCCACCACGCAATGCCCAGGTGCTGGGACACCATTGGCTCCCCACTATGGTGGATCATAAAGGCCCCTATCATCGCCTCCATCTTGGTAAGGCTTCCTCCTGTCACTGAGAGATGGGGAAACTGAGGCCCAGGTCAGGGGGAACAACTTACCACAGGTGACACAGGAAATTAGTGTCTACATCAGAGACCATTCCCAACCCCAGCCCTGTCCCCGTCAGTTCTTCCTCTAGACAAGCAAAAAATGGACTGGTAGGTACAGTCCTCAAGGATGTGAAGAAGGATCAGAGGGAGCAGACCTAGAGCAGAAGTAAGCTGGAAGGGCAGCAGCAACCGGGAAAAAGGCCATCAGCCAAGACGTCTGGACATCCCAGCCTCCCCTCTCTGACCCCCCATCCATGGCCTCTACCCGCCAGGTGAACTTCATCCTGTTTATTTGCATCATCCGAATCCTGGTTCAGAAGCTACGTCCCCCTGATGTCAGGAAGAGTGACAGCAGCCCATACTCGTGAGTGTGAGCCCCGAGCTCTGGCTCCCCGGGCACTCCCGTACCAGATGATACCATACTCCCCTGCAGTTCCCCAACCCAGAACCTCCAGGATCACCAAAAAGCCACATTCTCTTACCCACCTCCACTCCCACAGCCTGGTTCAGCCCATGAGGGTACCCTGGCCCCATTTTACAGAGGAAGAAACTGACATGATCTTCCTCCCCGTAGAGGGTTTGGGAGCACATCCCCATGGGTGAGGAGTGGGGGACACCGAAGCCTTAACTGGAAAGGTGCGGGGGCCGTTCTCTGGGCTTTGGAGGGCTGGAGAGACAGGCAGATTCTCATGGGAGCTACAAGGCTTGTCGGCAGAGCTAAAGAAGCACAAAAATGGGGAAAGGGTGGGACTAGGGGTCTGCATTGATCATCAGAGCTGGGCAGACAAGACAGGCCTTGGGCAACACACAAAGGCCTTTCAGGCCTGGGACTCTGGGCCCCTGGTATCTCTTTGGAGGGTCTCTGCTGTGATTCAAAGATTCCTGGCTAGAATGTCACGAGCTGAGGGATTTAGGATTCTATTTTGGAATCCTGTGATTCTCTCTGATGAGAGTAAGACTTGTGTTCCTGGTGTGACAGCATTCTCTCCTGCCTGCTGTGTAGGCAGAGCTTCCCTTCCTGTTTAAGAAAGGAAGGCTTTCTTATGGGGGTCTGCAGTCTGTTGAAGGGCAGCAAGTCCAGCCTGGGCACCCTCATCCTCTCCTTGGCCTGGGGGCCCTTTCCTCCAACATACAACACTCCAATGTAAAACACTCAAAAGAGCCTGACTCTGAGGCAAAGGGAGTTGGTCATCGCCAGTTCTGCGTGGGTGAGATGGAAACGGAACAGCTGTTAGCAGGCAGAAAGGGGGAGGGGAGTAGGAGATGGAGCTCCCTATGGTAGGGGATGGGGGTGCTGTCAGCTCCCACTCTCCACCTCCCCATATGCCTTCAATTTAAAGAGAGTCACTATCTGTTAGCATCAGGTGCCTGAGATAGGTGTGCCACCAAGGAGGGCTGGGCAGTGCTCAGGATCTTGGCTTGACTGGGAACCAGGTCCAGGAGGGAGTAGAGGGCAAGGCCAGTTCCTCTGCTCCAGCCCTGCCCAGGGCTAGGCCTCCATGGGCTGACTGCCAGGACAGGAGAGATAGAAACAGAAACACCCCTCTCCCCCAGACTTCTCCCAGCCAGGGACTATGAGTTCACACTGCCTTGACCAGCTATAAGGTCAGGTGGCTTGGAGGCCGGAACCAGGATGAGCTCTGCTCCATGGGAAGGGGTGAGTCATTTGGAGTTAAAGTGGACCCTGCCAAGCACACAAGCCTGGTGAAGGAGGAGCTAGTGCTTCAGAGTATGCTGAGAGTATGTGGATTAGTGTGGGGGAGTGGGTGGGGAGGGGACGGTAGCAGTCCCAGAGAAGGTGGGGCCCCTGGAGAAGTGTACATAGCAGAAAAACCAAAGACAAGGACAGGACTGGTTGACCCTGGGTATCCAGATACAAACTTGGGTGCCCACCACCCTCCCAAGCAACCCTGGGCATATGTGGTCAGCACCCCAGTTAGAAAGGCTTCCTTCCCAGAAGTCCTTATTCTGAGTGGAGAATTGGTCTTTTGTGGATGCGCAGTACTTTATCGCACCCAAAGCACTTGCGAGTTTTCAGTGGACCCCTATTTCTGTAATTTGGCCATGTTGAGTATACATTTACCCCACTAGACTGAGGGGAAACTGAGAGTAGAAGAAAGGGATTCAGTATCTCCTGCTGCCTTAGAACATCTTCCCATTAGCTACCACAAAGCCTGAAATCCCACCACTGTACGTCATCCTCAGGATTCAGCACTGGCCTTTCCTCTCTCCTCCAGAGGGGTAAGAAGAGAGGAAGTTTCTTTCGCTCTCATGCTTCCCTCCAGGCTAGGAGGGCTGGTGGGGAGTGGTGGGAGGTCATGAGGGTAAATGCACTATAGGCACATGCAGCCCTAAGGTTTACCAGAGCAAACAGCCCATCTTCATATATCCTAGTCATTGTCTCCCCCTTCTGTGCCTACAGCCCCAGCTGCCCCTACACTAGACCCTATCATATCTGCACATGCCACATATCCACTGCCTGCCCCTCTCCTCTCCCCAGGAGGCTGGCCAAGTCTACACTCCTGCTGATCCCCTTGTTTGGGGTGCACTACATCATGTTCGCCTTCTTCCCTGACAACTTTAAGGCTGAAGTGAAAATGGTCTTCGAGCTCATTTTGGGTTCTTTCCAGGTATGAACTGTTGGCTTAAGGCTGCATTCTTCCCTGGCCTTTGACAGAATTCAGCCTGGGGTCTTGGCCACCCTGCTACTGGAGTCCAACCTGTTTGTTACTACAGGCACTGCCTGAGCACCTACTGTGTACCTAGCCCTATGCTTAACACAGGGGCTGGAGCAAGGAGTGGTATGGGACTGGGAGCTCCTGGGGTCTGCCTACCTCACCTTCCCCATCCTCTTTCTCCCCAGGGTTTTGTGGTGGCCGTCCTCTACTGCTTCCTCAATGGTGAGGTAAGCCCCTCCCAGATTTTGGGGGCCAGACAACAGAACTCAACAGGGTCCAGGGCCCAGAAACGCTGATGAGATATGTGCAGATCAGGGAGAATGGTTGTACCTTACTCCTCCAAGAGTGGTCCTCAGACCAGCAGCATCAGATTGATCTCATATTAAAAATGCAGATTTCTGCGCCCACTCCAGACTCCGACTCAGAATTTGCATTTTGACAAAACTTCTTGTGCACATCAGAGTTTGAGAAGCATCTAGTTAAATGGCTGTGTGCAGGGTGAGTGGGGAGGGGTGGGGGCAGCGAGTGAAGGTTGAACAACTGTGGAGCCCTGGCTACAAAACACAAAAATACATTTGGATGAGCTTAAGTGAGGCGGAGGGTGGAGATGGGAAGAAAGAATGGAAGACTACCTCCAGGCAGCATCCCCCTACTGGCCGGTACTGCATTCTCTGACGCTTTGATTCTAAGTCCAAGCAGATCCCAACTGGGCAACGCCCAAAACAGATTCGGATCTCCCAAATCAGACTCCCAATATAGGATATAATTGGCTGGCTCAACATCCTAAATAGGAGGCAGTCCAATCAGCAGCGGAGGAAGCTCCAGGAGGGGCGGGTCTAACTACACTCTACTCTCCCAGGTGCAGGCGGAGCTGCGGAGGAAATGGCGGCGCTGGCACCAACAGGGCGTCCTGGAGTCAGACCCTAAATACCAGCACCCATCGGGAAGCAGCACCGGCGCCACGTACAGTACGCAGGTCTCCATGCTGACCCGTGTCAGCCCCGGGGAGCGCCGCTCCTCCAGCTTCCAGGCCGAAGTCTCCCTGGTCTGATCTCTAGGAGCCCAGGGGCTTCATCCCGCCCCTCCCCCCCCACCCAACCTAGGCGGCACCTGGAGCAGAGGCCTGCCCGGAGCGGCCAGCACCATCCTGGGCTCAGAGGCAGCTCTGGCTCCGAAGTCACTGTTCGGACCCCCCTGGAGAATGCAGCTCTTCCGCCTGCCTGGGGAGAGTAGGGTGCATAGATGAGGGAGTGGTTTCTATGTGGCAGGAGATCTGAGAGCTCATTCCCGGGAAGAAAAATTTTTAACCAGACTCCTCCTCCAAAAGCCCCTTCTACCCATCAAGGGCAGGGAATTTGCATACTCTCATTCTGGCTCCGCCCCTTAATATCTCCTGAGCTATCCGAGCTGCCACTTCCTCAAGGTGAGTGAGTATGGTTGTAAGGAGACATGGAGGTTTGGTTTGGTGAGCACTGCTGTCTCCTAGGCCCCACTACTTTGGAGTTGGAGATCTCAAGGCGGGTCCCAAACCATAGCTGTGGCTTGAAAAATGCAACCTGAGGACTGAGGAACTCTAGAGCTTCTGGAAAGTGAGGAGATGGCTACCAATGCATGCGCTGTAAGCCTTGGTGGCTTCCACTGTCAAGCAGAGAGAATGGCACCAGCCCTCCCCATCCCTACGGGCTATGGTAACAGCAGGAATCAAGGTCTGTCTTGAGGGCCCTCCCATGATCTGACTCTGCTGTACCAGGCTCGGACCTGTGCATCCACAAGAACATTATCCCACATCAACTCGGCAAGGTGGAATTACTCTCCCTGTTTCATAGAATGGGAAACTAGAACTGACGGGAGTGGGTACCTCACCTCACCACATAGGCGGGATTTGAACTCAGATCTGTCTGATGGGAATGCACAGACTCTTAACTGCTGTTTGTAAACTGTAACAAGCTGGATCTTCTCAGTGGGTTGTCTGTATCACCACGGATATTATGGCCATCATTCCTGAATCCCCACCCTTGCCCCACGTTCCCTGGAGTGCGGCTGAGGAGTCCTCCAGCCCATGTTATCATCTAGACAAGAGCCACAGGTCGTGGCATCCTTTGTCTTCCCTTCACTCCTGTGGCCTCACTGTTGCTCAGGATCGAGCTTCCTACCCAACCCCAACCCCCAGCCAGAAGATCCCCTCAAGTCTGCAAATAGGCTTGTGTGACAATAAATGTTGGGTTGAATTCGCTTGGTTTTCCTGGTGTTTGATGTTACCACATGGCCCCAAATGGGGACCTGCTTCCAATTTGTGGCCATCTCCCTTCACCTCAAGGAGGGGGTGGTCCAAAACATCACAGAAGCCAGATACCACCCTCACCCCCACCCTGCTTTCAGGCGGGAATTCCACATTTCCATATATAGAACACACAATTCCAAGGACCTTCAGTTCACATCTTTTTTGGTAGTATCCTCTGTGCCTACACAGGGCTCCTTTCTTAATGCTGTGAAGTTGAACCAGGCCTTCATGTTCTCCACCCCCTAAATCCAGTCAAGAGATGGCAGACCTATTCTTGGATCAGTACAAAGCAGCTGGTATAGCTGTCTGTGATCCCAGAGATGGTTATGTTATAAACCTTTCGAAGGCCTCAGGTCATTCCTGCGAAGAAGGAACAAATGGGGTGTAAGATGACCATGTCACCATTGCCCAGAGTTCAGCCAAGAGGAGGTAGATAGAGGACAGCACAGATGTTACCCAAACAACTGAGTGAGCAGGGACAAAACAACTATCAGAAAAGTTTAGGAACAGAGACAATAGAGCAAAGTAGATGATATCAGTCAGCAAAGCTGTTGATGGAACTGACCCGTTTGGGTTTCACTTCCTATAAACTTGCAAGGAGAGTGTTTTGTGTGCAATTGCAGGAGAGGGATGCCAAGCTAGCAAAAAAGGACCAGAATGGTCTCCTAAAGGCTCAGATGTACCTGCAAAGCTCTTTCAAAGTCTTATCTTGTTAAGTACCTTCCCAGGACCCATTACTAAATGAGAGCGCCAACCCTGCACCTTGCAAAGGCTCAAGTCAGGGATGGTCAGGCCAAGGGAGGGATAAGAGAGACTGAGAATGTCAGATCAGTTGTCAGCATATCCAGAAGTGGTGAGCAAGCTCCATCTAGATTTAGAAACACTCCATGCCCCTCCCTGTGTATGGACAGCTGTAGGATAGGGAAGGAGGCAATACCCCCAGCCGTGACCTCAGCCACTTCCGGCCTGCTGGAGAGAGCCTTCTCAGCTCCCAACCCCCATCCTAGGCCAACAGCATCTTGTAACCACCAGTAAGAAACCTCCAGTTTCAGGAAGGTACTGATGGTGGAGAGCTGGGCAGAGGGGTTTGGAGAACCAGGGACTTCTCCCCATTGTGCCCTAAGGATCTTGCATCCCTGGCACTCCAAGGTATGGAGGGGTGAGAGACAGGGGACAGGAAGTATGTCCATGTACCTCACACCCAGCTGGGGTACGTCACTCACCCTATCTGAATTCCCTCTTCATTACCTCCCTCCTCAGTTCTTCCCTGAACTGCTGTCAAGAGACCTTGTTCCCCCTCATACTCCTCTGTAAGTTCCAGAAGACCTAGCCCCAATTCTGCTTCAGACTTTCTCTGAGGTCATGCGCAGGTAGTTGCCCCTCTCTGGGCCTCAGCTTCTTCACCTGCCCAGTAGGGAAAGGAGCTGCTGGGGAGTTTTTCTCAGCCCTCTTGGCTAGGGCTAGGGTAGCTAATGAAGTTGGAGCTGCCCAGAGAGCTCTGCTACCTGCTCTGACCTCTGATCTCAGAGGAAGAAGGACAGTGGCTGGAGGGGGAAGCCCCAGGCCATCTGGGAAGGGGGCATGGGAGACACAGAAGATCAAGCCTTTGCAGAGAACTAGGTCAGAGAACTAGAGGGGCTCCTTTCCAGAGAGGAGCCCAGGCTGGTGGACAGTGAGAGGGGTAGGAGAGAAACACAAACAGGAGGAGCCAACAGATCCTAGAAGGGGTGTTTGCAGAGGAAAGGGTAGCACCTTGACTTTCAGATCAGGAGCCCCTCGAGCTGTCTAAGCTATGTGAAGGCCCAGTGGGGCCCCCAGATCAAGATGAACCCAACGCATCCACTATGGTGCCTGAAATCCCACCATTGGTGTGTCATGATTTCTGGGTAAAGCAGAGATCCCTGGGGAAGGATATACAATCCAAGAGGATATAGAACGAATGAGATGCAGAGAGATCCAACACATGGGCAATGAAAGGGAGGACATAGGTAGGACCCTGACCAGGGAAGTGGCTGAAGATGAAAAGCCCAGTGATGAGTATTCAGGGGTGGGGAGACCCTGAAGCACAGGCTGGACTGGCAGAGGCTGTGGGTGCAAATTTGAAGCTGGGAAAAGAGGTGGAGTGAGGGGGACTCCTCCCGTCCGCTACATCTACCCCCCCAGCACCTAGGGGTACCTTGCTGAGCATTTGTCAGGTGAGGCCAATTCATCTCTACCGCCACCTGGTGGGTGCTTCAAAGACTTCTCTGAGGTTAACTTTAGAGACCCAAACACCAGGCGGCAGTCCCCTCCCCAGGAGGCCAAGTGACACCCACGTAGGTATTTCTCCTCACCTCTGTTTCAGAGTGAGATACAAGAGGGAAATGGTGAGGCCACGGGATCGTTGGTCTCAGGGTTGGGGACCCTGACCCCTGTTGCACACCGTGACCCCTGGACAAACCCTACCTCTGATTGTCCAGACTAGGATTTAGCCCTTGTCCAGATTAAAACCCAACCCCTGACTGAGTCCTGACCCCAGTCCCCGAGGACAAAGCCCAGTTAACTCGGGTGGGCTTCTCCTGGGAAGGCAAGGACAAGCGAGTCCCCGGCCTTGGTGCAGAGAGACACCACCGAATCGATGGCAACGACAACCACACTCCAGGACAAAGTTTGCTTACGAAGACCAGCCAGTCTGTCAGCAGGCAGGACGTGGAGCAGCTTACCAGGAGAGGAGACATCTCTGAGGACCTGGTCTCTGAGGACCAGGTAGGGTCTCTGGGTCCCAAGGGAACATCGTGAGTGCCAGGGGCGCCTTATTCGGGGTGATCAGGTACCGGGGGTGGGGGGTTCCTTTCCAGCAGGAACTCAGTGAAAGCATCATAAATGAGACTGAGGGGGTAAGTGTGGGCATGGAGTAGGCCTAGGAAAAGCAACCAGTCCTTCATCCGAGTGAGAATGAAGAGCAGGTGTGAGGAGATGGTGGCTTGTTTTGGAGCATGCTGAATGCAGTGTTTGAGGGACAGCTGAGGAGAAGTCCCAAGGCCTTTGGAATCAGGACTCAAGGGAATAGGATCCGGGAAGGGGATGGAAAGACCAGGGTGGCCCCTTTGTGGGTAGGAAAGGAACAGAGGGGGCTCAGGGAGTCTCTATCTCCAGGCATCTTCATCTGGTGGGCAGGGGTGGGGAGAGAATTTCTGCTTCAGCCCCTGCATTCCCACTGCTCACCCAGGGCCTGTTTTAATTAGCCATGACCCAGCCTCTCCGCGGCTCCCCCCATGTGGGAACAGGAACTGGTCTTATCTCTCCCGGGGGAGGGGGCTGGAGCCACAGCTGGCAGTCATTAAACACCCTGATCAGGCCAGGGATGGCTGAGATATTAATAGCCAGGAGTCAATGGCCCTGGAAACACAGCTCCCAGGAAGAGGGACAGTAACCTCGGCAGGCCATGGGGATGAGGAGGACGAGTCAGGGGCTATCCTAGCCATGACTGAGAAACCAAGGTCCAGGCAAGGAAAGGGACTTGCTCAGAGCTGCCAGCAAATCAGTGTTAGGGCCCATCCTTGGCCCAGTTCTTCAAATCCCAGAGCCCTGCCTCTTCCATTATCTGGGTTGTTATAGATGAGATTAATCGGGCATGCCCAGTGTGAGGTGTCAAAGGAGCTGTCCTGATTAGTGACACTGATTCTCTTTATTTTAAAAATTGTTGTCGAGGTGAAGTTCATATGCTGTAAAACTAACCATTTGAAAGTGACCATTTCATGGCATTTAGTGTGTTCACATTGTTGTCTCATTCCAAAACATTTTCACCACCCCAAAAGGAAACTCCAAATCTGTTATGTAGTTGCTCCCCATTCCCCCATCCTGCTGCCCCTATTAACCACCAGGCCACATTCTATCTCTATGGATCTACCTATCTGGATAGTTCATATAAATGGAATCATATAATATGTGACCATTTGTTTCTGGCTTCTTTCACCTATGCTTTCAAGGTTCATCCACATTGTAGCATATATTGGGACAATTTAAAGTTTTGATATTTTGTTCATCGTGTTTTTGCATTAATTTTGATTTTTTTTTTTTTGTATGTTGTATGGTGGGTCATTCTTTTTCCATGTGACTATCCTGTTATGGCAGCACTATTTGTTGAACTATTCTGGGAGGTGGGGAGGGGAATATTGCATGGGCCAGGAATCAAACCCGGGTATCCCTCTTGGCAGGCGAGAATTCTACTTATACTACCTTTGCACCAATTTTGATTTTTCAAATGTTGCATTAAAGTATCATTTATCCTAGGCAAATTCCTAGAGCTAGAACATAGATTATGGGTTACCAGGAGCTGGGGTGGGGTTGGGAGAAATGGGGAGTTTTTGCTCAATGGGTTCAGTGCTTCTGTTTGGGGTGATGCAAGAGTTTTGGTAATGGATGGTAATGATGATAGTACAATGTTGTGACTGTAATTCATATCACTTAATTGTAAAATGGAAACTTTCATGTTGTATATAATGCTACCACAATAAAATGTTTAAAATATATATTCTTGATTCTGATTAGTGAGTATTTTGCACTTTTAAATTTTGCATCCAGAGCGAGTGCCTTGCTTACCTCAGTCTAGTCCCAGCCCTACTCCCAAAGGCCCCAGCACCCCCCAAATCCCAGGATGGCAGGGTTAGAAGAGACTCTGGAGAGTTCTGGACCAGCCTCCACGTAGCTCAGAGGGCAGGGACCCTGCCAGGGTGATGCCTGTAAGAGGTAGCTCCAGGGTTAATTTAGCAGCTCAACAATGACCTCACGGACCAAAGTGTTTTCTAGCTGTTTGCTTTGCTATCTTTAGTATTTTGAATTTCTTCCTCAAACTTACTCCTCATGATTGCAAGATGTCTGCTGCTACCCTGAATATCATGTTCTCACAGAACCCCATCAGCTGGCAAGGACGTAAGGAATATCTCCTCACGTGTCTCCTTTTATTGGGGAAGACGCCCTATCCCAGAACCCACTCATTGCACACTCCCCTCAGGCTCCTTGGCCAGGATTAGGTCCATACCCACTCTCTAGCTTCAAGAGAGACTAGGCTTTATGGGAAGTTGATTGGCCAAGGAGAAAGCCTAGGCAACCATCAGTCTGTCTCTTTGTGGGACATCTGTTTGGGTAAATATGTGGTCTTTCAGGTTCCCTCCACTTGAGCCTGGTAGTAGGGGTGCAAATTTGTCATGGTTCAGTACAAAAAACACACTAGGTATTTTGTGCAGAAAGGGATTTAATGTAGGAAATTAAATATAAGAAGGCTTGGAGCCTTGGAGGAATGGAAGTTAGGGCCAGTCTCTACCCTTCGTGGTCACCTTACAGGAAATTACTGCCAGCATCCGAGTTGCCCCACATCCATTAAGCTGGTAACAAGAAAGTGGAAAGAACAAAGTGTCTTGCCCATCAGTCACCATGCTGCAGGGAGAATGGCCTCCACTTCCGTTCTACCATCTAACATTCTTGGGAGTGTTTCTCATTGGCAGAGCCTAGGTTGCATCCAGATCCCTAGTAGCAAGGGAATGTAGGAAAGCGCACAGGGGAATATGGAAGGAGTTAGATAGGGACGCTGGGTGCCCATCAGGTCATGCTAGCACAGGGGATCAGGTGGCATTGTAGCTGCAACCCCCAGAAACCAGATCCTCAGATAAGGCCTGTAACTAGGAAGCAGAAATGGCAGGCTGAGAAGAGTAAAACAGGGAAGTAGGAAAAGCTACTATATAGATGAGTTATTGAGCTGGTCACTGCTGTGGTAATGGAACTGTGCTGAGAACTACAGAACACACCACAGAACTGCACTCCTGAAGGACAGAACAGTAGGGCGTTAACCACTGGCTCCTGTTATCCAATGCCCAAGATATGCCCAAGTCAACTCCCTCCTACTTTCAGGCTTGGGCATGTATGAATGTCAAGCAGGCTCCTGCAGGCATCCCACACCATGGCTTCAGGGTATCTCAGAGACAGAAAGCAATAAAGACATGGTAGAGTTGAGGTGAGGAACTGTTGAGTTACTCCTGTAGAAAGCTGGCAAAGGTAGGTAAATAAGGTATGAGGGCAATACCGATGGCCTCCTGGTGTCAGAGAAGAGAAGCTTCACCTAAAGGGCCTTGTACTCCTCTGCACTAGAGTTTTCATGGACACTCACCAGCCCCTCCTGCTGAAGCCTATGGTTGGGGTACTTGTAGGTAGCCTGCTCTCTTGGCTGGGACCCCAAGGTTGGTCCTAACCCACCGTGGTTCACTCAGGCCCCTCAGAACCCTCTAGGCTCAGCCTTGGCCTCTGTGGCAGGCATAATTCACGTTGACACAACCGTGAAAGGCCTACAAGTTCCAACTCAGCCACCTTCCTCCGGCCCTATGGAGCACACAGGCCTCTGAGAGCTAAGGGAGGGTGCTCACTCAGGCCTTCTCACCATCAAATCTATAGCTCCTTTGTTTTTACCTGGCAGGACGACATGCTGCCAGGGGTGCTGTCTTCCAAATGCACACGCCCCCTCTGCTTTGTGCTTTCAAGTTTTTTTCACCCTTCAAGGTTTTCATCCCAGAGGATGGGACTAAAACACAAATATTTGATGGATTCTTCTTCTCCTTTCTATCATTTGCTAGCCAGGAGGTTGACTTCTTTCTCACCCCCTATATCTTATGCTCTTCCTTCCTGAGACGCCATCCATCCTCCCCAGCCCTTTCCCAGGTCATAAGGGTGGAATGGCTTCAGGGGATCATAATTTCAGGATTAAGGGGATGAGGAAAAATTTGTTTAACATTTTCAAAGTATTACCATCATTATATTAGTTTAGCAGATATTTACTGAGCATTTACTGTGTCCCCAGCTCTAGGCACTAAGGATACAGCAGTGAACAAGGCAAAGTCTTGACCTCGTGGAACTGACCCTCTAAAAGTGGAAACAGATAATAAATGAGGGAAAAAATACACATAAGGAATAAAGCAGAATGAGGGAGAAGGGTACCGGGTGCTCCATGAGTTGGGGTGGTCAGAAGAGGCTCTCCCAAGGGGATGACAGTTGAGCAGGAACAGGTCATTCTCCTTTGCTGATAATCCAAGGATTTTAGACCACAGATGTCAGATCTGGGACCAAGAGACCTTGAGGTCTAGGTCAAAACCTCCAGACCCCTACCTCTGCAGAATTAGCCTTGCACAGTATTTGAGAACTGGAGGACCTTGGGCCTCAGCAAACCCTAAACCCCCCTCGGCAGGGGCTCAGGCACTCACTGCTTGCGAGTGGTGGGGAGAGGAGGGCTTGGACCTGGTGAAGGCCCTAGTTCTTGGCTCTTCCACTGCAAGAGTGAATTGGGCCTGTGACTCCATTTGGGCATAGGGGACAAAGAGGTCTCCCCCACCCCAAGCTCAGTGTCCTCGGTGCTGAATGACAGGGAACAGGCAGCTCTTGAAAAGACTAATATTTACTCTTCAAATGGGAGCTGGCACAGTCTGCTTCCTGCGACTGGCGTCTGGTCTGTCCCGGGAGATGGGCAGATGTCCCCGTGGACACCTGCTTCCAGGCCCAGACAATGAGTGCAAGATGGGGACAGCATGTTCCAAGTTCCCATCCAACACAGCTCATAGCTTGCATACCTCTATGGTAGACAGCTTGCTACCATCCTGTTGGACAGCTCTGTGAGAAAGTTCATTCTAATCTTGGCCCTGTGTCCCTTGCCCTGATCCCTTAGGCCTAAGAAAATGTGTGTGGAACAAGCCTTCTGGGTGGTGGTGGTCCTGGTCACCTTCTCCCCTTCCAACCACCCCTCCCTCAGGCTTTGCTTCCCCAGGCTCACACTTTTTGACTCTGTAGCCAGAACAGCCTATTTCTGGGGTTGGAGGAAAGATTTGCCTTGGAGCAGCTCTGTCCCCCTGCAGCTGTTTTTCTTGTCCTCTGGAGAGCACTTCAGCTGAGTGCCTCATGTGGGAAACAGTCTCCGCCAGGAAACTACTGGTCAGACAGCATGAGTCTGGGAAGGAGTCCCAGGTGGCTAGAGCAGGCTCTACCCGCACGCCTCCCCCTCTGGACCTCCCACCCCCTACTGGCTTCCACAAGTCCTCATCTGGTTTATGGTATAGTCCCCGCCCCCCACAGCTCCCTCCCGGGTGTGGAGGCACAAACACTCTGGCAGTTTGCAGGCCTTGGAGCTTCCCTCAGTCAGGTCTTCCCAGCATCACTGAGCCCAGGGCTGGGCACACCCCAGCAGGATCTTCCAGAGGCAGTGCAGGCTTACCGGGCTCTCCTGGCACCCTCAGACCTGACTGCTAAAGCTTTAGCATCCCACCCCACCCTCTTTTTGTTTGTTTCTTATTATCCCTATACCTAACTCCCATGCCTGGGCCCCAACTAGGCGTCCATTCAAATGTGTTTTACAAGTGTTCTTTTGTATACATTTTCACAAAATTTTCTATCATTTTGTGTGCATATGTTTAATGATAAATGTTATTTTTCACTCAGCTCTATGGTCTGAAGATCCATCCATGTTGCTTCATTACGTCTGAACAGTGTTCCTTGGTGAACCTGCACACTCCATCTGTTTTTAATGCACACACAGATTACCTTCAGTTCTCCACTCAAGCAAATAATGCTTCATTGAATGTCTGTCTTCATAGATGCTCTTTAAAAATCCATTTAGGAATTCCCCTGGCACATACACCAGGAGTGAAATTTCCATGCCATGAGGTATGCACACACCTAATTTGGGTAGGCAGCCGCTGCTCTCCAGGTAGGTTGTACCTTTGTACCCTTTGCCAGCAGTGTATCTGGCCCTGTATCCCAACATTCTCTCCTATGCTTGGAGTCATCTGGCTTTCTATGTTTTGCCAAATAAGCATAAGATGATATATTACTGTTATTTTAATACGCATTTCTCTGCATTTCCAATGACTTTAAGTCTCTTCAAATGCTTTCTGGGTTTTCTCTTCTCTGAACTACCTGCTCAATTTTCTATTGAGATTGCTATCTTTCTTGCTGATTTGCAAGAATGGCTTGTATATTAATCCTTCCTTGGGTTCAGACATTGCAAATACCTTCTCCCACTTTTTTTTAACTTTGCCCATGAAATCCTTGTTTCTATGTAATCAAATTCATCAACCATTTTGCCTTAAGGGTTGTGCTTGTGCTCTATTTAAGAAGTACTTTTCCTCCCCGAGATCACTAAAGTATTATCCTTCAATGAAAGAGATGAACTTTATGCTTTTTTTTTGTTTTCCACATTTGAAGTTTTTGTTTTCCACATCTGATCCAACAATGTCTTACAGTCAACTCAGTAGGGTCACACAGTACCTCCCTGGCAGCTGCACTCAGGTGGCGCCTTTCTCTCTAAGCTTTTCTCCTTTACTGGCACTGCCCAAGGATGTCTTGGTAGTTTTTAGGTAGCACTTCACAGGTCCCCTTCATGGGTGGGAAAAGAGAACGCAACTCATTGGCATGAACATCTCACCTAATCCTCCTGGCACAGGAACTGCACCTTCATGGGCTAACGTCCTCCCTCTGTTCATTGAGGGTGCTGCCAAGTGGTAGGTAGCACCCTCCTATCTGTTCCCAGCCCAGAGGACAGAGCTCTAGGACACCTGTCACTGACTCCCTGGGGCAGATTTCCCCACCTGAACAACAAAATGGCTGAACCAGATGGTATCCAAAGGCCTGCCATCTCCAAATCCTAGAATCCGGTAACTCAGACATTTATTCTGGAAGTTTGTACCTTTCTCTGTAAGATTTCTGACGCAGGAGAAATGATGTAGAGTTCAGAGTACATTCTCCAACGTTTTTAAAGAATGGTTAGGAGAGGCTGGTGCATCTCTCTCTCTGCTCTGGGAACTTTATCAGCTGCTACAGGAAAGGCCTCTGCAAAAGGGCTCAGTCCCTTTGGCGGGGAACCTGATGATGTGGCCAGCAGCTGCGCCTCCTGGTGGCCATTATGTGATCGAGCTAGTCCTGGCCTGGGAGGAAAACTCCATCATCCAGGCAATATAGACACAATCCCAGAACCCACAGCAAGTAAAGTGCCTGCCCAGGGGGTCAAAACAGGTCAGGAGCAGAGCCTGGCTAGTACCAACCCCAGGGCAGTACTGAGGCTGCTATTACAGTTTTTCCAAAGTCTTTCCAGGTTTCACGATTGCATTCCAGAGTCTGGGAGTATTGATAGGGAGTATTTGAGCCCCTGCACCTGTCTAGACTTCACCAGACAAGGATCTGAAATTCTCTTCTCCAGGTAACCCCTCCTCCCTCACACCCGGTTCACATCATATCTAAGAAAATGGATCCATAACTTAGAATTTTTCATACAAGTACAAACACACGTTAGTAAACATCTCGGATTTATTTTCCTCCTACTCCTGAAGCCACCTCATTTAATTTATATATACACAGTATATAAATGCTATACAACATTCTGTACATACATGAACACAAGTTTAGGTTTCAGTACTGTGTGAAAGTTTGTTAAAACATATTCATCGTTTCCTCAAATTCGATCCTCATTATTACATGAAAACAGTAAGATGCATATATAACAGAATAGATAGCAAGAATTCAAAGTGAATATTTTTACCCTGGCTAAATCTGCTTCGTACACTCTTAGTAGGAATCCTGGTAAACAAAATAGAATCTTCAGGGGTCAAGTTATACGAATATTTCATTAAATATTTCGGAAGCAACCCCAGAATCATGTAAATATAAGGGTTAAAGAAGATCCTACATACTCAGCACAGATGGAGGAACAGGGAGGATTTGATAATTTCATGCTAAATAAAAGGCGTTGGTGGGCAACAGTTCTGTCATCAGGATACATGGGCAGATGTCTCTCTATCCAGTCATTCCCAGATTTTACTGTAGAGTCTTTCTGTGAAGGTTCCCCTGCCAATGAGGTTTCTCCAGCAACAGAAGTTTGACATCACCATGCCCAGACAGAATCAGAACCCTCCTCATTTTGGTCAGGGAGGGCCCTAAGGTTTAGCCCTACTAGTGGAACTGGACTCCCCGGAGCCTGAAGTAGGCCAAATGCCAAAGGTACCAAGGGCTCTGTGTCTAGGAGGCAGGAGGCAGGTCCAGGGGAGAAAAGGGGGCCTCTATCTTCCTGGAGTAAAAGGATGAGGTCATTATATCATGTACCATAAAATGCACCCCCCCCTTTTTTTTAAGTGCAGATGACATGGTTTTGCTGCCTAAAGCATGCAGAACTTTCCAACATCAGGTGAACTCAAAGCCTCCTCCACACATAAACCATGGATTACCAGTATTCTCCTCTACCATCTCTTCTGACTCTAATAATAGCCTGCATGGGAGCTGGTAGAATTTATCACTATTTTCCAGATGATGAAACTGAGGCTGGAGGGACAGTAAGTGGCTTTTCCTGTCAAATGGGGACAAGTGGATGAGCCATGCCAATCTCCAGGCCTTCTGACCAGCTGATCAGTGCACTCCTTCTCCTGCCTCATCTCTCAAGGGCACAGCTACTCTCTCCCTCTGCCATTAACACTCACCGTGCACAGGTATAATTTCCTTGAACCTATGCAGGATTCTGCACTTGGAATGTAAGCAATGTCAGAGCAGGGATTTGCTGGGCATGTCTGATCTCCATAAACACTTCCAACCCTGTCTGTCCTCACTCGTGCTGGCTGTGCAAGCAGTAGGTTCTCTTATGCTGCACGTTTCAATGAGCGGTCAACTCCCTCAAAGAAATGTGGCCCTGACTGAAGGCACAGTGCGAAGCCCCCACAGGCAAAGGGCAGCTGCTGTCTACCAGGAGACAGAGAGCCCCAGTTCTGATCTCCACCTGTTCCTACTTCCCGGGCACCAAAAGCCAGTCTTGCTGCTGGCTGTTGTTTTTTATTCTGGGCAGTGCTGATCACCAAAGTGCTACTCTGCTCTAGAGACCAGACTCACAGCTGTGTGCTGGAGAGCCTAGGAGCGTCCAGGTGAGTGGCTGGGCTCAATGCAATCTGCGCCCACTCTGAAGCTCTTTCATCTACCTTATTGACTCCAATGAAAAGTGGCTTTCTGGTCCCTCCAGAGACTCCAATTTCAGCCTCTGTGTCCAGGTTTGGATTATATGGAGCAGAGGTAGAAAGAGAAGGAGGAGGCCTGGAGAGTGGGAGCACCTAGGAAAGAATAGAGGAGCTCAAGTTGAGGCTGACAGAAATGAATAAATATTTCCTTTCAGCAGTGCAAATGCCCTTTTTCTCACCCCTTAAAGAACTTTAAAATGTTGGGCCTTGGTTCACAAAGGCATTATCAACAGAGTTCACAGATACCTTGTGTGCAAGCTGGAGAAGCAAAACTGGCAGGCTGTGTTCACAATTACTCACTCTGCACACAGTTGAGCCTCTAATACTGAGAGGAAATACCTTCCCAAATGTGCCCCCCGCTGTCTTCATCCAGGAAAAAGAAACCCAGGCATGTTCCTCACCACAATAAGGCTAGCCTAGTGAAAAGAAAAGCAGATTCTACTTGTTCCCTTTACTAGGACACTTGAGGAAGGGGAAATCCTTTGGGCATTGGACCTTTGGTTGGGAAATCCTAGTCAAGGACACTAAGTCACACTCCTGCCCTGATACAGCATATGGAGCATAACACACTCTGATGCTCAATGATCCTGTAGCATCTGATACCAGAAGGCACTTTAAAGGTTTTGTTTTCAACATTATTCATCTATTTCCAGATCTAAGCTGTGGAGTCATTAGACAGGTAGCATTTAACCACTGGGAAAACCCAGGTACTAGAACAGCAGTGAGTCCACAGGAGAGTGAGAATAACTCCTAGGGTTCAGACCCAGCTTCCTGGCATCTAGGATCACAGAGGGGGCTACAAACCTCCAAGCCTGGGCCAAGCCAACCCTGACTCTGGGATTTCTCTTGGATGAAATCTCTAAAACATCTTTGCTATCACTGTCTCTTCCTTCAGTCAGTCAAGGCTTCTTTCAGCTGGATTTTGGTTAAACAAAGTTTGTCTGGTGATCATTTTGCATTTCCCCTTTTGCTTTGCAAAAGCTAACCTCGAGCCTTACATAGATGTTAACCAATCAAGACCAGATTCAGTGAGTATGGATGACATCTCCACCCATGACTCTGGAGAGGAAGCATACACCAAGAGGCCCTCATCTTCAAGGATCTCTCTTTACTTCTTACTGAATGTGGATCACAGGCTCAGACCCTCCAGATTATTTGGGGGCTACACGGCTACACAGCAGCACCAATACCATACAGGGTTGAAAAGAAAACAATATATTTTTAAGCTGTTTCCATTAGCTTTTAAAGCTCTTTTTGTGCTTCTGACTTAAAAGGATTTTTCTCTCTTCGTGGCTTCTTATTCCATATTATACCTCTTCAAAATCACCTCCCAGAAAGATGAAAAATCCACCTGCTAGAAAATTACATAGATCACTGGAGAAAAGTCAGTGGAGAGACAACTTTGAAGTTTATATCTGAGGATGTTGCTCATAATTTTCATATTCAGATATTTCATGTTTGATTAAAAATAGAAAATTCTATTATAAGAAAATAAAATTACTATGGCAACATTTCCCAGTGCAGTTCCCAATCACATAAACTAGTTTTTCTTCAAGTGCTATCAAAGTAGCTCAATAACAATACACCATCACTCATAACAAAGTACAACTAAATTTCCTAAAATTACATTCCTGCTTTCCTTACCTATTCAATAACACTAACAATGACTTTTAACTTTTAAAATTAACTACCAAAATAGGATTTTTTTTATTTGTCAAGACCACAAAATTCAACCCAAAGTATTCCAGGCAATTGTGGTTGAGTTATTCAGATTCCAGACTTTCACCAAGAAAAAGACAAAGGGCAAACTCCACAAAGGGCCTCCTCAGTGATGCTCGATAACCAAGGCTGAAATTTCTGGAGACCTAAGGGATCTTATTCAGACCTATATTTTGGAAAACTATAATCAACCAATGTTTTGATAATGAGAGAAAGAAAAGTAATTTTCCAGGGCTCAGGGTTAATTATAACTTCATAAAGTTAAAAAAAAAAAGGGGGGGTAACACTGATTTAACACTGGTTCATAAAAGATGAGGCCCTTGATCTAATTAAGACTAGTGGACGTACAGCAGTGAGTAATCTGGAATGCCCTCTGGGATCAGGTACTCAGGATCAAGTGTTCATCATCATTAAAATGACAGGCTCTCAGCCACGAAAAGGCTGATGACAGTAGCAACCCCCAAATGAGTCTGTAAAATCCACTAATCTAAGTCATTCACCTTTTCCAGTTTGTGGCCGATTATAAGAAATCCTGCAACTCTCACTTCTGCTCATGCTTCTAAGTTATGACCCAGTAGTACTGACTACTCAGTTAATTTAAAGATATTCAGAGATACCCTGCAAAAAATACAAAACATTTCTGTATCCACTCTTTAATGCACATTCCCACCACCACAAAAGGTTATATATAAATGATAAACTGAACTTTCTTAAATTTTCTTAGTTTAAGTTTTTTCATTCTAAATGAAGAAAAGTTCAATTTATATCCAAAATATATTTAAATATTTCAAAGGTATCATATCAGACCTAAGTTATCAAAAGATGTAAACAAAATTTATCTAGCTTATGTTTATGAACCATATTTTTAAGTTTTTAATTTACCCTGTACTAACCTTCTTAAAAAACAACCAAGCCACATTTAGACTTAAAAGCTGATTTGGATTTTGAAATGGTTCCTGGGAGACAACTGCCAATTACTAAAACTAGTATTATTGAATCTAGTCGTTTCTTCACCATTCAATTTAAAAGATCAAAATAATTCTGTTCTGATCTTCCTGTAGTGCTCTCTCTGAATGAATCTCTAGATTTTGCTGTCCTAAGTAAATGTGATGAATGGGACATTCTGCAGTAACACTCAACACAAAACCAGGACTGAGGATCAAGAGGTCGTCTTGTGCCTTCAAATGCACTTGTTAAAAATCCCAAATCCTTGGTTTACCAGTCCAGATAAGTTGAAAGGAACTTCAAGAATGGAAACTTGAGGTGAAGTCAAGAAGCAAGAAAGGAAACACTGATTGACCCTCAAAAGAAAATCAAAGGATCCATTCGTCGTCCAGTGTCTCCTTCACACTCCATAGTCAGACTGCTTCTCCTGAAGCTGTCGTGACAGTATCTGATGGGAAGAAAGAAAAGCCACTCCTATGTGGAAAAGGATTTGCCAGAGATTCCTCAGCCCGTGAAGGTACACGTTGCCCAGGCAAATAAAGAGCAGCATAAGCACCACCTTCATCGTCCTGGCTGGACTGTAGAACAGGTACAAATAACACTGAAATGACACCACAAGAGGAGGTCTGGTCAGCAACAAAGAAATGGTCACAGGATCAGAAGCAAGACTCACTTCTCACACACAGCGTAGTTTTTCTGCATGTGCTAGCTTACTAAATTGAATTCATTACACATTAGCTTGGACCTACTGGGTGGGTGTAAGATTGCTGTTACCCACTGAACAAGAGACAACTGGGGATTTAGAAAAGGAAAGTAAAATAGGTATCACAGGAGGAATTAGTGCACAACACTTTAAAAAGGAATTTAAGAAATACAGGCAGAAATGCCAGGCTGTAGGCCACGTGGAATGAAGAGATACAGGTAAGGGGCAGACAGAACAAGTAAGGTTACCCTGACAAGACTGACTAGCCTCCAAATGGAGTTTTCCTTTGGGAAGCAGAAGAGCTGGAGAAACTCTAGCCATGACAGGTGAAAAAGCTTATGAGGGGAAGCCATGCTTTTACTATTCTGGTTTCTCCTGAGCCATAAATACATAGAATACAACTGATCCCAAGCCATTCTCCTTATCACCTCTTCAAAAGCATCTCTAAGTCAGGGAAAGTTCTCAGGGTAGAGGGAAGTATCTGATATTTTGTGTAGGGCTCACAGACAGAAAAAGGGCCACTCTTATTTTGTAAAAGGTGGAAATAGTTTTTTGGTTCAATGTAAAATAAAAGAAAAAAAGCATATTCTCAAACATGAACAACTGACAAAGGCTCAAGTCATAGTGGAGGGAGGGAACTCCTTATCGAAGGAGCTATTCAAGTAGGAATGTAGTTGAAAGAACAAAGTGGAATTGTAAACAATTAGCTGCCCTGAAATGGCTGAAATATAGGTTTTTGGAAATGTCCACTGACAGCATCAAAAGTTTTGGAGACTTGTTTTCTTAAAAATGAGTGTATTTTCAATCTTGGGTTGAAATGTTCTCTTTTTGTGTAATCATGTAATTCTTAAAAAATGAGCCATTCTAGGACATTTGTGAAGGAGACGGTAGGTGCCCTGAGAAAAGGAATTAGAAAAAAACCAAAACCACCTGAAGCATGCAGAGCAAGTACTAAAGTCTTAGGCCATGTGGAGGATGAGGAAAGAGAATTAGAATCAGGTTTCTGCTAGAATTAACTCTGCCTATAGGGGTTTCAAAAGATTCTTTCTATCCCACCCCTTAAATACATAACTTATTTGAAAATAATTATACAATAATCAAAGCCCTCTAATTAATATTCTAATTTTTGTTTCATTTCCGAAGGGCAGATTTGAGTCAGATGTTATTACTATTAGGAACAGCAATTTTTCCACATAAGCTAGTTTTATGTTTAAAAAGACACCTATCCCTAGATGATACTTCTGCTCAATAAGCTCAAGGTAAGACCCTGCCTCACACTAGTCAGAACCAGCCCGACCTCCCTTGCAATCTCATTCCTCCCTTCTTATGGAAGGCCCCAAATTCCTCCACCTCTTGAAATCCTACTCATCTAATTCCTCCCACCCCAGGTGCTGCCACCTCCTCAGTGCTGCTGCCGTGCTCAGCTTTGGGCCATGAGAGCCCTGAGACAGAGGCTATGTCTTAACCAAAATCCAAATTCCTGGTTTCTGTTCTGCTGTTGTCAATTGCCCTGTGTCCTTGGACAAGTGGCTTTCCCCATCTGAGGGCAAAGTTGCTTCTCTGTAAAATGAGAGGATTGGGCAGGATGAGTCTAAGGTCCTTCCACCACAGGCCTGGGATTGTCCATGATTTGAACCAAGACTTTGGTGGAACAAAAACAGGATCCGGAAACTTGCTGATGCTTCCAACAGAAGAATGAAATAAGGTTAAAGGCCCTCGCCAAAGGGTCAACATTTCACCTACCTGGAAAATACAGGCTATGAAAGGAATAAGAAAAGCCAGAATGTTTCCAATTTCCTCATGGGCAACCTAAAGCAGATATGAGGAACACAAGGAAAGGAATAATTAGATGAAAAGAAGCATGAAAGGACATGGAGTACTTTACTCTTCATTAGGTCTGGTATGGTTGATAGTGCTGAATCCCTGACCAGGGGAGACACAAGTTCCTGCCTGTGCCAGCTCGGGGGTTGGCAAGCAACCATTTTCAATGGCCTGGACACACCACGCACTCTCCTGTCTCCTTGTGTCTGTGGTAAGTCCTCAACCTGGAATGCCTGCCAACTCCTCCACCTCTCGAAATCCTACTCATCTAATTGTTTCCACCTCCAGGGGCTGTCACTGCCTCGGTGCTCCTGCTATGCTCTGCTTTGTGCCATGAGAGTCCTGAGGCAGAGACTCTCTCAACCACCATGTTCACCAGAGGCCTGTTTTAGTACAGACACTTAGTAAGTATCATAAACAATGAACTAATGATAAATCATAATAATGAGTAGAAACCATCCCACATACTAGCCAAAGACAGGATGTGGAAACAGGCAGTTACCATGCTTATGACACAGGGCCTGCTGCCATTCTCCAAAAAGGTCAGTCTACACTGGACTCCTGAGGTTCAACATCAGCCATGCTTTGGGCTTTACCTACCACATAATGAGTGTGAGCAATATGGCTCTATCTTTAAAAGGAGTATCTATCTGTTTATGCTGAAAGTGAGTCTATACTTTTTTAAAGCATTTGAAATACTTCAAAATTAATTTTTTTTTTAAAAAGCATTGAAATGGGTGGTATGATGGTGGCTCAGTGGCAGAGTTCTTGCCTGCCATGCTGGAGACCCAGGTTTGATTCCCAGTGCCTGCCCATGCAAAAAAAAAAAACAACAACATGCATTGAAATGAAAATTTGTTTTGAGATGAGCAGGCCAGGAAATGAACTTCCCAGAGATACAGTTATTTAACAAAGACACAGAGAAGGTAGTATCTACATGATATAAACTGACTATGAGGCAACTTTTCCCTCAGAAAAAAAGGAGCCTGCACTGCAAAGTCTGAGAATCAAACTTTTGCCCTGGGTGAACAATCCAGCTCCTAGAGTAAGTCCTGGGGCCCTGTGGTGGTCTGACATCCTTGTAGCAAGTGGTCCTTTTTTCACCAATACCTTTTGGCTTCTTAGAATAACAGAGCTGTTTTCCTATTTGTTCTACTTACTACAAGGATTAAAATCTAAAAAAAAAAAAAAAAAATTAAACCTTGATGCATAATAATCTTATGAATAAAATGTATCCAGATCAGTTTCTTCTGTCATGCACCCTTCAATTTAAACTTTACAGAAATGGTTACCTGTAAAGAATGTTCTGCAAGATGAATTCCACGAATGAGATTCAGAGCTGCACACATGATGTTGAGAATAAGGGAGAGGACACCCAGGGCTGTCACGGGTTCCATTCGGAAATGAGGAGCTTCATAATTAGAAAAAATAAGTGTCTAGTGAAAATAATCTTTATACAAAAGGAAAAATAAACAAAAATATTAACTAGACCTCCACCAGTGTTAGGGTCATTATGCTAAACACAGGATTACAAACATATTAATTTAAATAGGAGCAGAAGTTAGAAGGGGGAGAAAGGCAAGAAATGAAGGACAGAGTGGATCTGAGAATTCGAGGTGCATTTCTTCCAAACAGAGGGGGACCCTCTTTGGGCAAGCACAGGTTTTTCAAGTGCTTACTGTCCTTTCTATTTAAAGCAGTTCTTTTATCCTGGTTCTTAACCAGGATGATTTGGCCTCTCAGGGGACATTTGGCAATGTTGGGAGACAATTTTGGTTGTCACAAATAGGGCAGGTTGCTACTAGCCATCTAGTAGGTAGAGACTAGGGATACTTCCAAATATGCATAGGACATGACAAAGAATTATCTGGTTCAAAATATCAACAGGGCTGAGG
Organism: Tamandua tetradactyla; assembly: GCF_023851605.1. Classification (NCBI taxonomy): domain Eukaryota; kingdom Metazoa; phylum Chordata; class Mammalia; order Pilosa; family Myrmecophagidae; genus Tamandua; species Tamandua tetradactyla. Next base: position 44,781,102 of record NC_135341.1, on the reverse strand, counting down.
ATGAGAAGTCTTGATTTAAAACAACTTTTTATGCTACCAGAGAGGACTATGGCTTTACCTATAAACTGGCTGTCAAATTCGGAAAGCATTTTCTAGAGGCTTATAAAAATGCCCCACTTTTTCTGACAAGGACAGCATTTAGTGTCAAGTATGCCTCTACAGTAATTCCCAGAAAATGCAAGTTTTTTTTAAAATTCTAAAATAATTGGGAAGAGGGATAACCTGATTATTTAAGCTACAAGTTGTTTCAGTAACTATAATTAGAACAAATGATCATTTTTCATTAAAGATAATTGATGAAATTGATTCTGATTCACTCTCTCGCTATGCTCTTTTAAAGGTGTCCTTTCTTGCCCTTACATTCCTCCTTTCACACACAGACACACACACACACACAAATATTCAGCTGCAATTCAACTCGTGTCTACTGTTAACGTGTTAATTTCCACAGAGCAATTCAAAATTCCCATTAGAATAGAACACGCTACCTGTAAAGGTTCTAGCCTTGGGATAACAGGGTAAGGCAAATCACAGTAAAATATCTTAGAAAGGTGGGCAAGTTGACACTGTCTGGATTTTTTCCTCTTGTCTAAGTATTTAAAAAACAAAATACATATTACACAAAGATATCCCTATCTTCATATATGGCATAAGGGAGAAGCTTGGGTTCAATTATCCAGCCTTCCTTCTACAAAAATTAAGTTCACCCCCCGCATAAATTAGAACAACTTATCAATTGGCATGAGTGGTAAGAAAGTCAATTCAGGAATTTATTGGTTGAAACAGGTTAAACCAAAACACAACATTAAGCCAAAAACATTCACATTTTTAATATAATACTTGTAAAAATTCAAGCAATGAGCTTAGTATAAAACAGTTAAAATAATGAGACTATGTTATAGTGTAGACAGGTCTGTCTTTCAGAGAAGTATTCAGCTCTTACACCATTCAAGAATTCTTTGCATGTACATATTCATTGTTATTGCTTTAACTGTGTAAACACAGAATGCAAAAAAATTATGCTCAGCTACACGTTAGGCATTGAGTGGCTAAAGGTGTTAATAAGACTCAGTCGCAGGTGCCACAGCACTTGGCAGGTTGCCTGAAATATAAGGAAAATAAAATTCCTACTCTCCCCTGGAGAGAAACTATCTTTCTTTCTTCATTATGTATTGTTCTCTAGTCTTCCTTCTGCTTATTTCAGCTGACAAATACTCTCACTTCTCCCTTCCTCTTACTTGTGTGGAGCAACAGGAAAGTCTCCAGAGGTCAGGTGAATGTCTGACACTGGTTTAAGGCATCCAAATGTCAGACCCCTCCATCACCATCCACATGATGTTTAAGCTGTTTCAGAGAAAGTCTAGATTTGCACTTAACTTCCCAAATCAAAGTGAAAGTTGAGTGTCTATCCATATAGGATCACCAGTGAGGCGCAGTCACACAAAATTTCCAAAGTAGCATCTTTGTGGGCCATCTTCTCTACCTCCTCAGGTTGACAAGGCAACATGATTCTTTAAGTATCTAGTCTCTTCTAGACTAGCTCATGTTGATAAATTGTGTAAGGGACAAGAATAAAATCTGGAAATGGAATTTGGTGACCACATACATACATATTCACATACAATCACTCATTGTTACATCAAACATTTCTTTCTAAATAAACATATGAATAAAAAGCTAAATTATCTTTATCACATAGATGTGATCACATCTATGCACACCTCATTCTTCAGGTAAGGACTCTGAGATCCACAGGGGGAGAAGGATGAGCCCCAGGTCTTGTGAGGGCCAGACAGTAGGAGCACTAGAAGCCCTGGCTCTGGCCACGGCGCCAAGACTGTGAACACCACAGCCCTCCCTTCAACAAGGAGAGGAGTGGTTTCTTGGCGGCATTTGGGGCCAAGAAACTGCAATACTTCACTAAGTGATGAGATAAGGATTCACTGTCAAAGAAAACATATGTACATAAATAGAGAGAGAGAATCCACAAATTTGTACAATTCAATAAGTAACTTCCACCAGAAGAGAACAACCCCTTTGCAACATTTAAACCTGTAGACTTCACCTTGGTTAAGAGAACAACCTGCCAAGTCACTCCTTAACTCCTGATGAAGATTTTCATCATAAGAGTAGCCTCCCTTCAGACCAACCCACTGCGATACTAGTATTTTTATAACAGCCACCTCAAAATAGTTTCAGTCCATATTTTCCCCACATATTTTAGACATATTATGTATCCCACCCCCAAAATTCCCTAGTTAGAAAAAAAATCAACATTCATTTGAAATGCATAAAACCACCTCATCTTCATCAACATCAGAGAATAACAGGCAATTTACCAGGCTCTAAATGCATCTGCATGTGGCCGTTCATTATTCCATTTGCCACATCTGTGTCCTCCAGAGTAAGAATCACTGGAGGCTTGAATGCGAGCTCCTCCTGGATTTTTTCCAGGCTGCTCTCCATCTGAGAGGAACTTACATAGTTAAAATGCCATTTCACTTTCTGAATGATGCTGTCTGAAAAAAGAGAGCAACATAAGTTGCGCATTTTCATCAGAATGAATGTTATAAACAATACACGCAGAATGAAGTTCACATTTCTAAGAAAGCTAATACATCAGCCAGATTCTAAAGGGGCTAAAAGTCAAATCGTTGTTATATATCAACACATTAGTCTGATCAATCTCTCCAGAGCAGGATAATTTAAATTGGATAGACCAAGTAAAATACGCAATTTAGGCATTAAGGAAACCTCAGTAAAGAGGAAATCAGGGTGACAGGAGTTTCCATCTTAGCTCAGCCACTACTGATAGCATGATCCCAGGCAAATCACAGAATACTTCTAAGCTTGAAAATTGGTGATTCCTGACCTGATTATCTTGAAAAAAAAAAGACTTGTGAGAAAAAAACTGCAAATGAAAGTGAATATTTTGTGTAATATACTATTATATTATATATTTGAAATGTTTGGCTTTAATTCTTTTTTTAGTATTAATCCATTAACAAGTCTTAAACATTTAAAGTTTCATATATATTAGCAAAGCAAAATCATGTATAATCCTAATATCAATGTACTTTTACTTATTTTCTATTCCCACTCATTAATGATGCTGGGAAAGGATAGGCTATGCCTACTTAAAATTAGGCCTAAGAGTCACCCCCAGAGAACCTCTTTTGTTGCTCAGATGTGGCCTATCTCTCAGCCAACACAGCAAGCAAACTCACTGCCCTCCCCCTCTCTACATGGAACATGATTCCCAGGGGTGTAAACCTCCCTGGCAGAAATCCTAAAATGAGCTGGGACTCAGCATCAAAAGATTGAGAAAACCTTCTCGACTGAAAGAGAGAAGAGAGAAATGAGACAAAATAAAGTTATCAGTGGCTGAGATTTCAAACAGAGTCAAGAGGTTATCCTGGAGGTTATTCTTACGCATTATATAGATATCCCCTTTTTAGTCTAAGGTGTATTAGAGAGACTAGAGAAAAGTGCCTGAGACTGTAGAGCTGTGTTCCGGTGGCCATGTTTCTCAAAGATGATTGTATAATGATACACCTTTCGCAATGTGACTGCGTGACTGTGAAAACCTTGCGTCTGATGCTCCTTTTATCTACCTTATCGACAGATGAGTAAAACATATAGATTAAAAACAAATAAATAATAGGGGAAAAATGTTAAAAAAAAAAAAAGAATAGATGGATACATGGGGAAAATGTACCTATTGTAAACTATGAACTATGGTTAACAGTAATATTTTAATATTCTTTCATTAACAGTTAACAAATGTATCATACCAATATCATCGGTCAATGGGTAGGGGTGGAGATAAGGGGTATGGGAGGATTTGGGTTTTATCTTTAATTTTTATTCCTTTCTAGAGTAATGAAAATGTTCCAAAATTGATCATGTGGATGTATGCACAACTATGTGATGATACCGTGAGCCAGTGATTGTATACTTCAGCTGGTCTGTATGGTGTGTGAGTGTATCTCAATAAAACTGTATTTAAAAAAAAGGATTCTACAGTTGCCATATGCAATAAAATAAAGTTTGTTACTTATGTTGTTCAAATAAATAAATAAATAATGATTCTGGGGAGGGGTCTTTTGTAAGATCAAGCACACAGTTTTGGGAGGAAGGTACTTGCAGAGACGAGGGGAGAGAAGAGTGTAAGACCAGCCAGCTCCAAATCAAACATCATCCCAGAGATGCTGTAGTTCTGGCTGACTGAGGCAGCATGCCCCCTTCATAGGCAGAAGTGGGGCTGAGAACAGCAGTCTGATTAGGGCCTCACAGGGAAATTTGGGTGGAATTCTCAGTCTGTATCATTGGTCTTCCAGGCTGAAGCCTGCACACCAGGTGATACCAAGAGGGTGCTGGCCTCATCCCTGATGAATCAGCCTGTGGATCTCATAAGAGAATGTGATATTATAGCAGTGTTTTCCAGAAAGCCTAAGCAGCAACCCTTCCTGGCACTGGCTCTGCACCTGAACATGTATACTAACTGCTGCTATTCCCTTGTTCAAGCATCACAGACAGAGCAGCTGTTTACACAGAGACCACATAATGTTTCCCAACTTCCACCTCTACCTCTGTTCTTCCAGGAGCTCAAAATGATTTAAGTCACATCTGAGAGAAACAGAGCACAGGTATGATTATCAAGCTATATTCCATAGCCCCTAAGCCTCTCTCTACAAAGTTTCTCTGGCAACACCTGAAAAAGAGTTACCCTTTTCTACAGCAGCGCTTCTCAAACCTCTGTGTGAAGGACCATGTTTTTCTTATTTCCAAACTGTTGCACACTGATACTTTTACAAAATACAATAAAAAAAAATCACAGCAATGTCAAATTGCTATAAGAATTTCGAAATATTTATTCTCACTTTATATACTTATCTAATTATGGAAGGACAAGTTTTGCATATCTCCCTTTGAGGAGTTCTTCTCTAGAGTAGGGATTGGCAAACTTCATCTTAAATGAAGATATAAATATTTTAGGCTTGTTGGCCAAATGGTCTCTGTTGCAACTATGCCAATCTACCATTAAAGGGCAAAAGCAGTCACGGACCACACTTAAAATAATGAGAATGACTGTGGTTCCACCTTATTTAAAAAAATATGTGAATATCTCTCTCTAACCCAACTCGGCAGGTGAAGCTACCGCCCTCCTCCCTCATGGGGATATGACTCCCAGGGGTGCAAATCTCCCTGGCAATGTGGGACATGACTCCTTGGATGAGCTGGGACCTGGCATCATGGGATTGAGAAAGCCTTCTTGACCAAAAGGGGGAAGAGAAAAATGAGACAAAATAACACTTCAGTGGCTGAGAGATTTCAAACAGTCAAGAGGTTCTCCTGGAGGTTATTCTCACACATTATATAGGTATCCCTTTTTAGTTTATGGTATATTGGAATGGCTGGAGGGAAGTACCTGAAACTGTTGAGCTGTGTTCCAACAGCCTTGACTCTTGAAGATGACTGTATAATGATAACAGTTTTTACAGTGACAGTGTAATTGTAAAAACCTTGCATCTGATGCTTCTTTTATCCAGGGAATGGACATAAGAGTAAAAAAATATGGATAAAAAATAAATAAATAACAGGAGTGATAAGGGATAAAATAAATTGGTCAATGAGACGGAGGGTTAAGGTGTATGGTATGTAAGAGTTTTTTCTTTTTATTTCTTTTTCTGGAGTGATGCAAATGTTCTAAAAACGATTGTGGTGATTTACATAAAACTATGTGATGATATTGTGAGTCACTGATGGTACACCATGTATGGACTGTATATGTGTGAAGATTTGTCAATAAAAATATTTAAAACAAACAAACAAAAACAGATAGCTAGCCTGTGGGCCATAGTTTGTTGAACCCTGTTATAGAGGGCTGTGGGGGGAACCTACCTAACTTGCCCCCATGCTCTGGAGATAAGAAAAACTGCAGTATTAAATTTCAATTGCTATGAAATTTTAGGGTACTAGGCTGTTCTTCAGTGAAGTGTTATTACAACTCTGATGATTTTCCTTAATAGTCAAAGCCTTTAAGTCTTACACATATAACACTGGAGGAGAAAACAAATATGAAAAGGGTTACACACCAAATTCAAGAAAGGCGTATGGCCTGGAGGCTAAACCAATGCAGGTAATGTCATAGGAAGCTGTGAATTCCCACCAAAGTGTCTCCAAGAAGCAGAAAGCCATGGCTGCTGGACACCGGCAGGAGCAGATAGCCATGCAGGCCACATCCCCCATAGAAGAAAAACTGAAACAAAAGAGTAACATGGACATTACCAGGCAATAGACCCATGTGTACTTCCATCCTACATGCAGACAAAACCTGGGATCTAAGCTGCACTCGCTTGGCCTTGAACAATCCTATAGCTGTTTTCTGCATATATATTGTCTAGACCTATTCTCAGTTCTGTGTCTTTCTTATACTTCCTCTTTTTTTTTTTTTTTTTTTTTTTTTTTTTTTTTTTAAGGAAAGACAGAGAGAAGGAAGGAAGGATAGAAGGAAGGAAGGAAGGAAGAAAGGGAAACATTTTTAAACATTTTCTTGTTTTATTGTATTCTGTTTCTCCGTTTTTGTTACATGGGCTGGGGCCGGGAATCGAACCGAGGTCCTCCGGCATAGCAGGCAAGCACTTTGCCCGCTGAGCCACCGCGGCCCGCCCTCTTATACTTCCTCTTACATGTCTAGCAGCATTAGATACTGATCATGCAAGATGCTTCTTATTTATTCATGAATGAGAGATGTGTGTTCCTTTGGGGAAACTGGCCTCAGACTTTTGTGCATCTATTGAGAAAAACGTTTTTGCTTCTTGAATCTACATCAAATAGATTTTCTAATGTTAATTCATCCTGGCACCCTGAAATAAACCCTTCTTAGTTGTGAATTTATACATATTCATACACATATGACTGCAAAATTTACTTTGCCAATTTTTTTTTCTTTTTTTTTGCATAGGCAGGCACCGGGAATCGAACCTGGGTTCCAGGTCTCTGGCATGGCAGGCGAGAACTCTGCCTGCTGAGCCACTGTGGTTAGCCCCCTGTCAATGTTTTAATTAGGACTTTTGTGTCTATGCTAAGTAAGAATGGCCTATAATTTTTCTTTCTTGTACTACCTTCATCTAGTTGTGATATTAGTTTATTCTGGTCTCATAATATGAATGTGAGGATTTTCTTCTTTTCCTACTGCTTTTCAGATTGTTACAATATTCTCTCAAATTCTGGGGGCTTTGCATCTCCTACTTTTGGTGTCTACGGACTCCCACTCATTGTGGAACATTTCCTTTTGTGTTTTGTCATTTTTTACTAAGAGTTCATCATTGTGAAACTTCTTTTTTTCTGTAAAAATTCCTCAAGGCTTGAGTTGTGGCCCACTTCTTTCAGAGTAATTCTGCATTTGCTTTGCCCAGCTACTCCAGGAGTGTCATCATTCTGGGAACCATACTGATGTTTGAACCCCGGCTTGGGAGTTCCCAGACCTTGGGGAAATTAAATTCAATTTCTAACCCTATAGGAGGCACGGGAACAGGATTTAGTTTCTTAGATGAGATTTTATTTTTCCTTTCTATTCAAAGCCAGGGCTACCCCTTTTATCAGTGGGAAGACTATTTTTCACTTCTCATCACTTTACTAGGGCTGCAGCCTGAAAAGAATTCTTCCCTTTATGCATGCATGGATCTCAGTTTCAACACTCTACCTTCCCTAGATCCAAAGGTCTCTCCACTCATGGATGCTAAAATTCAAACCCCAAGTTTACTTAATGATTACCCTAGAGCCTCACATCAGCTCACACCTGCCCCCTTTCACTCTGGTACTTGGGGATTTCTTTCTCGTAAGCTTAGCTATTACACTTAAAAGAATTTTTTATATTTATTTACCCACATTGCTGGGTATTTCTGGGAGAGGGATTTTTAGGTTATACTGATTATCATCTTATTGTAACCAGAAGTCTCTATATAAAAACTTTTCAATAAAAAAAAAAGGATGGCCTTTCTTCTTATAAAAAGAATGCTCTAAAAGGGCCTAAGTTTATCTAGGATGGAGACATTTCCATAAGAAAGACAACCCTTAAATATATTTAAAACAAAACAAAACAAAACAATTATGGCATGGCTAACCTGTAAGAAAAGAAAGCCTCAGTCATCCTCTGTGAAAATAATGATAAGTAGTTAACTCAAAATAAATATGAGACCATTTTATCCCTCCCTTCAAAAACTACTAAAGTGCCCAGCATTTCACTATGAAGTCAGAGACTTCTTTCTTCTGTGAAAAATAGCTCTTAACAGAGAAAAGGTTTCCTATGTGAGATGTGGCACAAAACTCCTATAGAATGTTAGTTGATCACAGCACAATGAGGAAGGGATCATCAAGGAAGTAGCTTTAGGCACCCAGAGAAAGGCGCCTCAGATGTGGGAAGAGGCACCCCTGCCTTTGCTTCTGAGCCCCAGGGCACACCAGAGTGGTAGCTACACGTGCCAGCTGGCTGCCAGGGCCCCCTTTCAAGCCATAGCCCTTCTGGCAGAGGTTTGGACATTTCCTTTTATTTTTGAGATTCTGAGGTTTAATCTCCCTAAAAGGACCCAACTTAACAGACTGCCTAGAAATTTACCATTCAGGGAGAGCAAGAGACTTGATAAGGAAGGGCCTAAACTGGAAAACATAGATATAAAATCTGTAACAAGCCACATTTCAAAGCCTGTCTCACTCCTGGGCCCTCCATCAAATGACCTGCTTCTTGTGCTGAGTTATCCTAGAGCAGGAAACAATATAATACAACAATGAGGAACAGGCCTTGGGGCTTGATTGTCTGGATTCAAACCCTAGTTTCACTGCTTACTAACAGTATAAACTTAGGTAAGATGCTTAAACTCAGTTTCCTCTCCTTTAAAACAGGTGTAATACTATTAACTACCTCAAAAACCACTTAAAGCACTGAGAATAGTACCTGGTATATAGAAAGCACTCAAAAATACGAGCTATTATTATAATAATTATTGTAATCACTGACTTTGACTCCCATTGGAACAGTTTTCTCATGTATTATATTCAGTTATACATGTCTTTTGTTCCCTCTCTTCTCAAAGGACCCAATCTTACTCATTTTTCACTCCTTTGCTCCTGTAACATATCAAATGTAAAAAAAAAAAAAGAACCACTATAAGTGAAGTGTTTTAATTTTCTTTGCCTCTCATTTTTGTTCTTTTCCCTCCCCTACACTATAAGCTAATATTACCTCCCTCCTCACCTTTTTCTCCTCCCTTGCAACTAAGTGGGGATAAAATCTCCTAAACTAAAGGCATAAAAGCTGCTTGAACACGGGTCTCCCAATGTTAAAGCACTTAGCTAAGAGAAAGGCAGGATGTGGAACAGCAATACTTAAAGCTCTAAGAAATCCACTTTTTCCTTGATTCTGTCTGATGCCACGGCTACTTTTAGAACACAATGCCATCAGCATAATGTTACCTCAACAGGTAGTTAAAAGTGACCCAAATTTTGCTGATATTCTGGAAAAGTGAATATGCTCGCTTACTGTATGCTGAGATCATGTCCTTCTGCAGAACCTCGACCTGGGTACTGGGGCAGACGCAAGGCTAATGTTTTAAGCCGTCTCCTGCATTCCAGGAAGTCTTGGGTGTGATGAAAGTCAGTGGAGGCTGAGAGGGGCAGTCCATCCCTCACCCGTACTACACAGGCAAAAAGGATCATGGACATGGTCCACAAGAGAAGTCATGAGGACACCTGAGGAAAGCAAAGATACCTTGTTACTGAGAGCCAGGTGATGGTGGCAGAGAAACCTTCCCCTTGAAAAGCTCACCCTGGCTTGTTTCATCTCACCCGCATTATAATTACAAATGCTGCTTTTATTTCTCTTCCCTCTACTGCTATGTCACTCCCAATTTCCTTCCCTTAATTATCTTCTCTGATGGTTTCCAATTGACTTGTCATCCACCTCTTTCTCTTCACTAATGAATGTCTCCCTTCTCCAGAACTGAACCAACCAGGATGAGGGAGAAAAGAAAAGAGAAATAAAGGAAGTAGGACCAGAAGTGCTCAGGAGCCATAGCAGTCACAATAAAGAGACACAGGTAGCAAGACGGCCCTAAAGGACAGGAAGCATCTAACACTGAAGCAGCAGGGATTGGGGTGTGCAGACTTTTATAGGTCACCCAGGCAGGTCAGGTGCTGAGCAGTTTAAATGACATGTCTTCCCTTGCAGGAAGATGGAAAGGTTGGAGGGATTCTGAGCATCTAACCTAATTGTGGTAGCAAGGAGAGCAGAAGATAAAAATGGAACTGAAAGAGTTATATCTTTCTGAATTTCTGCCAATGTATGATACAGAGCCAGTCTTAAAAATGATGACTAGGCTCCTACAGATTGCTGAAGGAGGCCATTTAGAAATGATATTACGGTAAGAACTAAGTATTTATTCATGATATATGAGCACCATTAAGAATGAAAAGGAAACAGATCTGAGACTTCATGGTATCGATAATAAGTTAGAAAAAGGTACTTATTGAGTTACGTACAGATTTGCAGCAGCTCAGCCATCAGAGCATGAGCTGGGTTTCAGCCTCCATCAGTTAATTCCATGTAGGGACTGTACATCTGAATGTGGCAGCCCTGTGACTGGGGATTAGTGAGGGAGCCAATGCAGCTTTAACGTGTCTCTCCACGTGTCCACACATTCTGTTTCACAGATCCTGTCAGGTCCCTTTAGCAGGATGACCATCAATGGACCTTTCTTCCAAAGAACTCTAGGGGTGTAACCTTATCTGGAATACCAATTCTTTCGAGCGGCAGAAAAGGTACCCCTGGGGCACACACTACTCTCTTCACCTCTGTGCTTACGTAATACATAGTTTTTGCTTTCGTCTGTGGTGCCACTCTCCCAACCTCCCCCACTCAAATCCTTCCTCTACTCTCAAGGTCTGTCTCAAATCCATCCTCTCCATGAAAGGTTACCAGACTTGCCAAGCTGGAGGTACTTTCTTCCGCCTCTAAACTCCCAGAGAAACTACCTCTTTGTTCTTTATTTTACTGATTTATTATTTCTACTACCTAAGTGTATATTCCTAGAATAAAGACTAAATCTGAAATAAATGAATGATTATTTCTATTTTAAACACGTAGAAACTGCAGTGGCATAAGAACACAAAGAAGCAAAAAGAAAAATTAATCTACCAACCAACACATCCCCCATAGTCCATTTGTCCCACTTTCCCACAACTTCCTTTGGGGAGTAAAAATGTGAAAAGCCCCAGGAAAAATATAGAAATATTCTGAATGTCCCTAACATTCATGAGTACCTTCTCATTTCAACCACTCCTGGTAAAATGAAAATATTTTCCCAAAATTTGGTTTCTATTTCTAAAAGCCATTATAACTTTATGAGTCACCCAAATTATACGTAACATATTTAAATTTCAAACTAACAAGTGAGTTAAGAAGTTCTAAAGTCAATTTTAAAGGAATCTTGCGTTCTAATTTTTCTCCTAAATTTTACCATCCCTGGAGAATGGAAAATCTGCTGAGACTCATGTTCCAGAGTGGACCTCTCCTGCCCCCTTTGGAACTCAGCTCAACTGTCATCTCCTCAGGGCAGTCTCCTGACTTTTTCACAGATATCATTCCTCTGTTGTGTGCTCTGGTAGAGCCATGTCCCTCTCCCTTGCATGACTGTATTATCACATATGATTTTTACTCAACATTTTATCTTTTATTGCCTTCATTTGTCTGAAATCCTGTGAGAACAGGAACCACGCTTACCAGTATATGCTCCTACCACTGAGCATGACGTCTGGCATTTAGTAGACTCAAACAATGAATAAATGAAAGAATAAGTACATGTTTTAGAAAAACTGAGATGATGTGGTAGAGTCAACATAAATTAACTTTTATAGGAAGTTATTAGGAAAAAAATAGGAAAAAAATTAATAGGAAAAAAATTCTAATCCTATAGTATTTTGAGAATGAGTTAGAAGGATGCTTGAATTATTTTTCTGGAGGTAGCATCAAGCCACACCAGTACAACTGGCCCCTGACCTCTGTGCAACTATTCCTTACCTCCACCACCATCAACACTGCCCCCAAGAATGCCTTCTTCACTGAGCTCATACCTCTCTGTCCCTTATACTCAGGTACATGCAGGTACACATCACACCTATAAATTACTAAGTTCTTAGCACGACTGGAAGGGACAAACCAATTGTCAGAAGGCACTGGGGATTGAGACCAGCCAGTGCTGAGACCTTTAGCACCAAAAAAAAAAAAAAGAAAGCAGGGGATAGGGATATGAAGGTTAACTCCACTATCTTCCATACTTTTGTGAATGAAATATTTAATTTAAAAAATATTTTTAATAGAATTACAAAGCCCTGACGAAGACAGGGGTAGGGGAGCAACAAGATCAATTTCAGACCATGGCTTAAAGTCTAAACCATACTCCCAAAAACTGTCTTAAATTGAGATAAATGGACACTAAAGCCAGAAGAAAATACAATGAGTCCATGAGATTCTGAGAGTCAGAGACAGGAGAGAACCATCCCAGGCAAAATAAGAAAGATAATTTTGAGGGTACAGAGTAAATCAGATGCTCTTTGTGGTAGTTAGGTTCAGGTGTCAACTTGGCCAGGTGAAGGTGCCTAGTTCTAGTGCTATGGACATGAGCCAATGGCATGTGAACCTCATCTGTTGCTGATTACATCTGCAGTTGACTAGGAGGTGTGTCTGCTGCAATGAATGATGTTTGAGTTAATTGGCTGGTGCTTAAATGAGAAAGCGCAACATAGCACAGCCCAAGCAGCTCAGAATATCTCATCTCAGCACTCACAGCTCAACCCAGGCCTTTGGAGATTGTGCTGGTTTGAAAGGATGTATGTGCCCTAGAAAAGCCATGTTTTAATCAAAATCCCATTTCATAAAGGTAGAATAATCCCTATTCAATACTGTATGTTTGAAACTGTAATCATATCATCTCCCTGGAAATGTGATTTAATCAAGAGGTTGTTAAACTGGATTAGGTGACGACATGTCTCCACCCATTTGGGTGAGTCTTGATAAGTTTCCGGAGTCCTACAAAAGAGGAAACATTTTGGAGAATGGGAGATTCAGAGAGAACAGAGATTGCTGCAGCACCACGAAGCAGAGAGTCCATGAGCCAGCGACCTTTGGAGATAAAGAAGGAAAATACCTACCAGGGAGCATCATGAAACCGCAAGCCAGGAAAGAGAGCTAGCAGATGACACTGTGTTCACCATGTGCCCTTCCAGTTGAGACAGAAGCCCTGACTGTGTTAGCCATGTGCCTTCTTACTTGAGAGAGAAACCCTGAACTTCATCAGCCTTCTTGAATCAAGGTATCTTTCCCTGGATGGATGCTTGTGATTGGACATTTCTATAGACTTGTTTTAATTGGGACATTTCCTCACCCTTAGAACTGTAAACTAGCAACTTATTAAATTCCCTTTTTAAAAGCCATTCCGTTTCTGATATATTGCATTTTGGCAGCTAGCAAACTAGAACAGAGATGCAGAAAGGAATCACCCCGGGGAAAGCCGTTGGAACCCAGAGGCCTGCAAAGAAGGCCAGCAGAGATTACCTTGTGCCTTCCCAGGTAAGAAAGAACCTCAGTTGAAAGTTAGTTGCCTTTCCTCTGAAAAACTATATATTTTTAACTAAATAAATCCCTTTTATTTAAAGTCAATCCAGATAGGTCAAGTCTACTTAAAATTTAGGCCTAAGAGTCACCCCCAAGAGAGCCTCTTTTGTTGCTCAGATGTGGCCTCTCTCTCCAGCCAATATGATGAGCAGTCTCACCACCCTCCCCCTCTCTGTGTGGGACATGATTCCCAGGGGTGTGGACCTTCCTGGCAACATGGGACAAAGATCCTGGAATGAGCTGAGACTCAGCATCAAAGGACTGAGAAAAACCCTAGAATGAGCTGAGAATTAACATCAAGAGACTGAGAGAACCTTCTCGACCAAAAGGGGGAAGAGTAAAATGAGACAAAGTGTCAATGGCTGAGAGATTCCAAACAGAGTCGAGAGGTTATCCTGGAGGTTATTCTTACGCATTAAGTAGATAACACCTTGTTGTTCAAGATGTAGTGGAGAGGCTGGAGGGAATTGCCTGAAAATGCAGTGCTGTGTTCCAGTAGCCATGTTTCTTGATGATGATTGAACAATGATATAGCTTTCACAATGAGATTCTGTGAATGTGAAAACCTTATGTCTGATGCTCCTTTTAGCTACTATATCAACAGAAGAGTAGAACATATGGAATAAAAATAAATAATAGGGGGAACAAATGTTAAAATAAATTCAGTTTGAAATAGTGGTAAATGAAATCGAAGGGTAAGGAGTATGGTACGTATAGTTTTTTTTCCCTCTATTATCATTTTATTTCTTTTTCCATTGTCTTTTTATTTCTTTTTCTAAATTGATGCAAATGTACTAAGAAATGATGAATATGCAACTCTATGATGATATTAAGAATTACTGATTATATATGTAGAATGGAATGATTTCTAAATGTTTTGTTTGTTAATTTTTTTTAATTAAAAAAAAAAAGCCAATCCACCTCTGGTGTGTTGCATTCTAGCAGCTAGCAAACGAAAACACTCTCCTAAGGGACAACAGTATGCATTTATTCCAACTGTCAAACCCAAAATATCCTCGACTGGCTGACAATCCATTTCCTGAACGAATATATGAATCTAGCAGTATCTTTATGGAATGTCTACTATGGGACAGATATTGTGCTAAACCAATAAAAAGGTAACTGTGATAGTAAACATAAGAACCAGTTGTACTATTATGAACATCCACACAGCAAATTTTGCCCACTTTCGTGAAAATTTCCTTCAGATAAATTCCGTTGGGGATTGAATCATATCTCCGACAAAGGCATGTTCTGGTCTCAAGCCCTGGTCCCGTGGTTGTGAACCATTTGTAAATAGGACCTTTGAAGATGGTAATAGTTAGGGTGTGCCCAAATGGAAAAAGAGTGGCCTTAGCCCAATATCGCTGAAGTCCTTATAAGCAAAGGAAATTGGACACACAAAGAGAAGCCCACAGGGAGCAACCAGAAGTTAGAATTCAACAGAACCTGGAAAAGAAAGACGATGCCACCATGAGCGCTGAAATGTGACAGAAAAACCAAGGACTAAGGATCACTGGATGCCAACCCAGGAATGTCACAATCTTTGGGGAAAAAGCATCACCATGGTAAAATTCTGATTTTGAACTTCTCCTATCCTCAAACCTATGAGTCAATAAATTACTGCTGTTTAAGACAAAACAAGAACAACAATTATAAAACAGTTATACCACTCTCTCTAAAGAGCCCCAAAGTTTTCTTTAGACTCTACTTCATCTCTCCAGCTAACTGGTGATCAAAACTGCTTTTCCTTAACTATTAGCATTCAAGACTGTATTAGTTTGTTAACTGCCAAAATGCAATATACCAGAAATGGAACGGCTTTTGGAAAAGGAATTTAGAAATGATTTGGGGCAGGGTATCTTTTTTTTTTTTAAATGCTTTCTCTTTTATTTATTTTTTTACATGGGCAGGCACCAGAAATCGAACCCGGGTCCTCGGGCATGGCAGGCAAGTATTCTTAGCTGCTGAGCCACCGTGGCCTACCCCAGGGTATCTTAATTAACAATATTCTGTGTTGTTTCTTTTTTGAAGTTGAACGTATTTATGTATCACTTGTGTAATTAAAAATTAACAAAAATTAGCTCCATCAGAAAATTTAAAAAAAGAAAAGGAAATTTAGTAAGTTACAAGTTTACAGTTCTAATGCCATGAAAGTGTCCCAATTAAGGCACCGACAAGCAGTTACCTTCACTCAAGAAAGGCTAATGCCATCTGGGACACCTCTGGGAGAGCACGTAGTTGGCATCTGCTTGTCCCTTGCTCCTGAGCTCTGCTGCTTTCAGCCTCTGTTTACTTTGAGGATTCTTCAATTGGCATCCGTGGGCCCTCATTTAGCTGCTCTAGGACAAAACTCTGGGTTTCAGCTCTCAGCTTAGCATCTGCCAGGGCTGGAAGTTTCTTCTCTTCAGATTCTGGTTATTTCTATGAGTCCTTGCATAGCACCCAGGCTACTTCTGTCTTGATTTCCAAACGTCTACATCGGCTCTCTCTGTCAGTTCTCTCCAAAATGTTCCTTCTTTTAAAGGACTTCAATAAATTAATCAAGACCCAAGTGGAATGGTTGGAGTCACAGCTCCATCTAATCAAAAGGTCACATCCACAACTGGGTGCATCACATTGCCATGGAAATAATATAATCAGAAGTTTCCATCCTACAATATCAAATTTGTTTAAAAGAAACGGCTGATAGTTTTCACTATCAGCTAAAACTGATAGTGAAACCTTGTGTCTGATACTCCTTTCATCTACCTTGTCAACAGAAGAGTAGAACATATGGAATAAAAATAAATAATAGGGGGAACAAATGTTAAAATGAATTTAGTTTGAAATGCTAGTGATCAATGAAAGGGAGGGGTAAGGGGTATGGTGGGTATAATTTTTTTTTCTGTTTCGTTTTCTTTTTCTTGTTGTCTTTTTCTTTCTTTTTCTGAATTGATGCAAATGTTCTCAGAAATGATCATGATGATGAATATGCAACTATGTGATGATATTGTGAATTACTGATTATATATGTAGAAAGGAATGATCAAAATAGATATGTTTGCGTTTATTTGGTGTTTTTTGTATTTAAAAAAATAAATAAAAAAATTAAAAGAAAAAAAGAAATGGCTGTACCCACAAGATAGGATCAGGATTAAAACATGGTTTTTCTGGGGTACATAATAGATTCAAACCAGCACAAAAATAAATAAGAACTCTTACTGCTTTTTAGTTCTATGAAGTTGTTAGTACTGTAAACCTTTAAAAATAGTTATGATGCTCAAATCAAAGTGACCGTGTGGTCTTAACTGTCACTTGTGCCTGTGTGTGTGGAATGTACAAGATAGCAGCTGCTTGATCAGATTTTACTCCTGCTGTGGGAGAATCTAGGAATGGTGACAATATCCTTAACATTTTTTTTTTCCTTTCACAAAATGTGAAAATGCATTTTGTTTTTCCAAAAGATGTAGAAAAAAATTAATACAAAAGGAGGGGTTCATCTTCATTCCACATGCATGGTAAAGGCCTTTGCATATGTAGGAATTTGATGTTCGCAAACTGAGGTTGTGAGCTATTATGAGACAGCCTATATGCTCAAATAAGAGATCTGCCAACTTCAAAAAAGAATGAACTGGGAACTTAGGCTTCTAGAAAGCTGAAACAGAAGTACTTTCTCTACCTCCTTTTCTCACTAAGTACAACCCAACACCCTGGATATCACAGGTAAATTAAACAAAAGGAAACCCTGTAAAAGGTGAAAAAAAGAAAGGCAGAGTGGTGGGAGATTTTAGGACCTGAGGAATGACAACAGTGGCAAGTTTACCAGGTTTTCTTTCTGCCTCATCTCCCAAATTTGCTATTGGAGATGCTGGCAACTCAGAAACACCAATGGACACAGGCAAAAACCCCGTGAAAAAAAAATACCTGCTCTCTCTAGCCAGAAAACCAGTAAAGAGGCAGCCTTGCAAGACAGAAAACTTTTAGATAAAAATCACTCTATTCCAGCCACAGAATGTGGTGGTTTTTCTACAAACACCACAGAAAAAACTGTCGCCTGACCCCCACCCCCACCAGCCAAGGTGGAGAGAAGAGCCTAGATGTCCAACCGTGCCCAGAAGGAACAAAATGACCAAACTCCCCCATCCTCACCCCACTGGGGTAGTGTCAATGGAAGCCAAGTAGGAAGCTACAGGGCAGTAGCAAGGCTGTCCCAACCCTCACCCTGTCAATTAATTAAGATCACCATGGGAAGACTAGACTAGCACCCTCACCAGAAGCAATGAGGCACCACTTCCCTTCAAGGTTGAGGTGGCACCAGCAGAGGTCTAATGGTGAGTCAGCACTTTTGTCACTTACCCAAGCCAGGGTGGTATCAGCAGAGGCCTAGTGGGGAGCCAGAATTTCTACCTCCACTCAACAATGAGCACACCCTCCCCCGCCAACCTCTCAGGTTATCAACAGAAGCAAGAGAGAAACCTGGGCTTTTACCCCCATCTGGCAGTGAGGAGGTGGTAATCCCTGCCTGAGCAGTCAATAAAGATCAGCTACAATAGCAGATTTAATTAAGATCCAGTCTCCTAACACCCAAAAGTTTGAGTTTCGATTGAAAATCATTTATCATACCAAGAGTTAGGAAAATCTTAACTTGAATGAGTTAAGACAATAAATAGCAGCTGTTTTGGTTTGCTAAAGCTGCCAGAATGCAATATGCCACAAATGTGTTGGCTTTTACAATGGAAATTAATTAACTTAAAATTACAGTTCTTAGGCTGTGAAAATGTCCAACTCAGGGCATCAACAGAATACTTCGATTCTGAAGACAGGCTGCTAGCATCCAAGACCCTTCTGTCATATGGAAAGGCAGATGGCTGGCATCTGCTGGTCCCCTGCTCCTAGATTTCACTGCTTTCAGCTTCTGGTTCCAGTGGCTTCTCTCTCAGCTTCTGGGTCCTCTCTCAGCTTTTCTGGGGCTTTTCTCTATGAGCTTCTGTTAATTTCATCTTCTGTATGTGTTTTAGCCTCCTGAAAAGGATTCAAGTAAAGAGATTAAGACCTAACTTGAATGGGGTAGGGCGCATCTCAATTGAAATACACGAATCAAAAGGTCCCACCAACAACAGGTCTGTACCCAAAGGAATGGATTACAAGAATGTGGCCTTTTCTGGAGTACATAACAGCTTCAAACTACCACAGCCACCAAAACCAGATGACAGAGAGATTAGATTTATTTGACAAGGAATTTAAAGCAACCATCATAAAAATGCTTCAACGAACAATTATAAATGCACTTGAAACAAACGAAAAAGAAACAGTCTCAGTAAGGAAAAAAAAGACATAAAGAAGGACAGAACGGAAATTTTAGAACTGAAAAAATACAGGAACTGTTCTAGTTTGCTAGCTGCCAGAATGCCATATACCAGAAATGGAATGGCTTTTTAAAAATGGAATTTAATAAGTTGCTAGTTTACAGTTCTAAGGCCAAGAAAATGTCCCAATTAAAACAAGTCTATAGAAATGTCCAATCAAAGGCATCCAGGAAAAGATACCTTGGTTCAAGAAGGCCAATGAAGTTCAGGGTTTCTCTCTCAAGTTAGAAGGTACATAGTGAACACAGTCAGGGTTTTTCTCTTGGCTGGAAGGGCACATGGCAAACACAGCATCATCTGCTAGCTTTCTCTCCTGGCTTCCTTTCATGAAGCTCCCCAGGAAGCGTTTTCCTTCTTCATTTCCAAAGGTCGCTGGCTGGTGGACTCTCTGCTTCTTGTAGCTATGTCATTCTGCTCTCTCAGAATCTTCTGGCTTTCTCTCTTGTCATTCTTGTATAGGATTCCAATAAACTAATCAAGACCCACCCAAATTGGTGGAGACATGCCTCCAACTAATCCAGCTTAACAACCACTCTTGATTAAATCATGTCTCCAGGGGGTGATCTAATTATAGTTTCAAGCACCTAGTACTGAATAGGGATTAGAAGAAATGGCTGCCTTTACAAAATGGGATTAGGATTAAAACATGGCTTTTCTAGGGTACATACATCCTTTCAAATCAGCACAGGAACTGAAATAAAAAGCATAATGGTTGAGTTCAAGAGCAGACTAGATGGGACAGGGGGATGGAATACAGAAATTAACCAATTTGGACAACAGAAAGAAAGTAGCTTGAAAAACACTGAACACATCCTCAGGGACCTGTGAGAGCACAACAAAAGAATTGGGTCTTTGAAGCCCCAGAAGAAAAGAGAAAGAGGGCAGGGTTAAAAATGTATTCAGGGCGGGCCACGGTGGCTCAGCAGGCAAGAATGCTTGCCTGCCATGCCAGAGGACCCGGGTTCGATTCCTGGTGCCTGCCCACATAAAAAAAAAAAAATGTATTCAAAGAAATCATGGCTAAAATCTTCCCAAATCTGACACAAAAACATAAATCTACAGATTCAAGAAGCTGAGCATAATTCAAAAAGGATAAACCCACAAAAATTTACACACAGACATATAATCAAATGTGAAAGGTAAACATAAAGAAAAAATCTTGAAAGCAGCTAAAGTAAAATTACATATTACATACAGGAAACAATTATTTGAATGACAGTGAGTTTCTCATAGAAACCATGGAGGCCAGATGGAAGTGGCACAAGATTTTTCAGGAGCCGATTGTAAAAAAAAGCACAGTCAACCCAGAATTCTATAGTTGACAAAAATATCCTTGTAGAATGAAGGGAAAATGAAAATATGCTCTAATGAAGGAAAGCTAAGATAATATGTTGCCTTCACACCTACCCTAAATGAATGGCTGGAAGTTTTATAAATGGAAAAGAAATTATAAAATAAGAAATCCTGGAATATCAAGAAGAAAAAAAGAATAACAGAAATGCAAAAATACAGGCAAATAAAATAGACTATCCCTCTCATGAGTTTTCTAAATTATATTTTATGATTGAAGCAATAATTATAACACTGTCTGGTGTGGTTTTCAATATATGTAAAGAAACTAAGGCAATGATAAATGGGGTAGGGAAAAGAGACATAAAAGGAAGTAAGTGTTCTATACTTAAGATGGTAAAATTTTGATATGAGGAGACTGACGAGTCACACAAAGAGAGAGCAATATCTAGAGCAATCACTAAAATAGCTATACAAAGTACCCTAAAAAAAAAAAAAGGAACACTAAAAAAGAAGTACACTAAAAAAAACTACAGATAAATTCTAGTGGCATTCTAAAAAAATATTCAAATAACCCAAAGGAAAGCAGAAAAAAAGAAAACAGAAATAAATACAAAAACATGAAACAGAAAAATAAAAGGGCATACTGAAGTCCTAACCTATCAGTGATTACATTAAATGCAAATGGAGAATTAAACAAAATACAGTTCAGAGGCTGTGAAAATGGCCAAACCAAGGATGATAACTTCTGAAGAAAGGCTGCTAGTGATCCAGGACTCCTCTGTCACATGGGAAGGTACATGGAAGGGTCTGTTAGTCCTTCTCTCCATCACTTTCAGCTTTTAGCTGCTCCATCTATGGCTCTCTTTCTGAGCTTCTGTGCATTTGTCTCTCTCAGTTTTGTCTCTGCCTTTTCTCCTCTTATAAAGGACTCCAGTAAGAGGATAAAGAACCACCCTGAATGAGGTGGGTTAAGATCCTACTCACCAGAAGTTCCTATTTACAATGGGTCCGCACTCACGGGATTGGATTAGCTTTAAGAACATGCTTTTGGTGGGAGCGGGTACACACAGCTTCAAACCATCACACCTCTATTCCTGTTTTGCTTAGCATTTTTATCATGAATGGCAGTCGAATTTTGTTCAATGCCTTTTCTGTTTCATTCAATGACCATGTGATTTTTCTTCTTTAGCCTTTAACGTGGTAGATTACATTGACTGACTTCTAACAATGGCGATTTACTAGGTTACAAGTCAGGCCATTTCTGGCATATTGCATTTTGTCAGCTTTAGCAAATCAAAAACAAGAGGAGAATTCCCTTCTCTTAATAAAGAGCATTTTTTTAAAACTTTTTTATTAATTAAAAAAAATTAACAAACAAAACATTTAGAAATCATTCCATTTTACATATATAATCAGTTATTCTTAATATCATCACATAGTTGCATATTCATCATTTCTTAGTACATTTGCATCGATTTAGAAAAAGAAATAAAAGGACAACAGAAAAAGAAATAAAATGATAATAGAGGAAAAAAAGACTAGACGTACCATACCCCTTACCCCTCGCTTTCATTTACCACTATTTCAAACTGAATTTATTTTAACATTTGTTCCCCCTATTATTTATTTTTATTCCATATGTTCTACTCTTCTTTTGATATAGTAGCTAAAAGGAGCATCAGACATAAGGTTTTCACATTCAGAGTCTCATTGTGAAAGCTATATCATTGTTCAATCATCATCAAGAAACATGACTACTGGAACACAGCTCTACATTTTCAGGCATTTCCCTCCAGCCTCTCCACTACATCCTGAACAACAAGGTGATATCTACTTAATGCATAAGAATAACCTCCAGGATAACCTCTCGACTCTGTTTGGAATCTCTCAGCCATTGACACTTTGTCTCATTTTACTCTTTTCCCTTTTGGTCGAGAAGGTTCTCTCAATCCCTTGATGTTAATTTTCAGCTCATTCTAGGGTTTTTCTCAGTCCTTTGATGCTGAGTCTCAGCTCATTCCAGGATCTTTGTCCCATGTTGCCAGGAAGGTCCACACCCCTGGGAGCCATGTCCCACGCACAGAGGGGGAGGGTGGTGAGACTGCTCATCATGTTGGCTAGAGAGAAAGGCCACATCTGAGCAACAAAAGAGGCTCTCTTGGGGGTGACTCTTAGGCCTAAATTTTAAGTAGACTTGACATATCCTTTGTGGGGTTAAGTTTCACGTGAACAAACCCCAAGACTGGGGGCTCAGCCTATAGCTTTGGTTGTCCACACTGCTTGTGAGAATATCAAGAATTCAACTTGGGGAAGTTGAATTTCTCCACACTCTCACCATTCTCCGAAGGGGGCTTGCAAATACTTTTCTAGTCACTGATTAAATCATTCTGGGATTCATCGGGGGATCACTCTGGACAAACCAACAAAATCTCATGTGCTACCTGAGATTCCAAGTACTTATGACATTCTATCAAACTATCTACATGAGTTATATTAGGAAATGCTCTAGTCAAAAATAAAGAGCATTTTTTAAAAGTCTAGGGTTAACATCATAATTAATGGTGATAGACTGAAAGCTGTCTCTAAAATGAGGACCTAGGCGAAAATGTGTGTTCTCATCACTGCTAATTAACACAATACTGTAAGTTCTAGATAAGGCAATAAGGCAAAAAGAAAAGAAAAGAAAAAAGGAAAAAAAGGCAGACAGAAAAGGAAGAAATAAAATGGTCCCTATTTTCAGGTGACATGACTGTCCACAAATAAAATCTCAAGGAGCCTTCAAAAAAACCTCCTAGAACTAATAAATGCATTCAACAAAGTCACAGGATACAAGAGCAACATACAAAAAACAAATGTATTTTTCTCTGACTAGGAATGAACATATAGAAACTGAAATGAAAAAAAACACCATTTACAATCTGTCAAAATGGAAAAAAAAGAAAATGGTAGCACAACATTGTGACTGTAATTACCTCACTGAATTATATATTTGAATGTGATTAAGAGAGAAAATTTTAGGTTGACTATATGTTACTGGAATACATTTTTCTTTAAAAAAAAAAACCATAGGACCAAACAACCTTAATGTAAACCATGGACTATAGTTAATAGTACAATGATAAAAATGTTCTTCCATCAATTGTAACAAATGTACCACACTAATGTAGGGTGTTAATAAAGATGGCATACAGGAACTCTGTATTTTATGCATGATTTTTTAGTAAACCTACAACTTCTCTAATAAAAATAAAAGAAATTGTCTCAAAAAAGCTGTCATCTAAAAAAAGGAAGTACTTACGTGTAAATCTAATAAAACATGTACAGGATTGGTATGCTGAAAACTACAAAACGTTGATGAAAGAAATCAGAAAAAAATAACTACACTCCACACAGTAAAGATGTGGAAAATTCTCCCCAAATAGAGACAATTGAATCCAATTCTTAGAAAAATATCAGCAAGATTTTTTGAGGACATAGGTATGATGATTCTAAGATTTCTATGGAAAGACAAGGAATTAAAATAGCTAAAAAAAAAATTTGAAAAAATTAAGTAGGAATCACTATCCAATTTCAAGACTTACTACATAACTTACAGAAATTAAGATTGTGTGATATTGGAACAGAGATAGACATACAGATCAACCGAATAGAGAACCCAGAAATAGACCAACACAAGAACTGTCAACTGAATTTTTAATTTTTTTTTTTTAAATGGGCAGGCACTGGGTCTCCAGCATGGCAGGTGAGAACTCTGCCACTGAGCCACCACTGGCCCCCATCAACTGAATTTTGACAGTGGTGCAAAAGCAAGTCAATGGAGGAAGCATAGTTTTTAGTCTATTCAACAAATGTTGCTGGACAACTAGATATCCATAAACAAACAAACAAAAAAGAACCTTGACTTAAATCTCATAACTTGCACAAAAATTAACTCAAAATGGATTATAGATTTAAATGTAAAAAGTAAAGCTATATTAAAGCTCAGTTGGTAAAGAGTTTCTGTTTGGGGTGATAAAGTTTTGATAATGGATGGTGGTAATGGTAGCACAGCACAACACTATGAATGTATTAAACACCAGTGAATTGTATACTTGAAAATGTCTAAAATGATTAATTTCAGATTGTATATATTTTACCAGAATAGGACTGTACAACACAAAGAATGAACCCTAATGTAAACTATGGAGTTTGGTTAATAATACAATTATAGTAATATCAATTCATCGGTGTAACAAAGGTATCACACTAATGAAAAATGTTAATATTAGGGAAAATTGTTTGAGGGTGGGGTGAGTATATGGGAACTCTACTTTTTGCATGATTTTTCTGCAAATCTATAACTAATAAAATTTTTTTTAAGTAATAAAAAACTTCTAGAAGAAAACATAAAGAAAGTGTTCAAGACCTATGGTTTGGTGAAGAGTTATTACACATGATACCAAAAGCATGATCCATAAAAGAAACAAATAATAAACTGGATGTCATCAAAATAAAAAACTTTCCCTCTACAAAAGCCCATGTGAAGAGGATGAAATGCAAAATACAGACTGGGAGAAAATACGTGCAAATCACCTATCAGATAAAGGATTCACATCTAGAATTTATAAAGACCTCAAGCTCAACAGTTAAAAAAATACAGTTACAAAATGGGCAAAATACATAAACAGACATTTCAATAAAGAAGTTACACAGATAGCAAATAAGCACATGAAAATATGCTCAACATTACTAGCTATTAAAGAAATTCAAATTAAGACCACAGTGATAGTACTACACAGCTATCAGTATAGTTTAAATTAAAAATAGTGACAATATCAAATACTAGCAAGTATGTGGTAAAACTAGATACCTCATGGGTTACTGAAAGGAATGGAAAATGGAACAGCCATTATGGAAAATACCTGGCAGTTTCCTAAAAAACTAAATATGAAATTACCATACGATCTATCAATCATACTACTGGGCATTTAACCCAAAGAAATGGAAACTTACCTCCACACACAAAATCTGTATACAATTTTTCATAATAGCATTATTTGTAATAGCTAAAAACTGGAAAAACTGAAAACACCCCAAAATGGTGAATGATTAAACAAATGTTGGCACATCTATACCACGGAACATTCAGTAATAAAAAGGAATGAACCACTGACACCTGGATGGATCTTAAGGGCACCAGAATGAAAGAAAGTCAATCTCAAAAGGTCACACACCATATGAATATCATTTATACAACATTCTTGAAATGACAAAAGTATAGAGATGGAGAACAGATTAGTGGCTGCCAGGGGGATAAATGGTGAGGATGGAGTTAACTATGAGTAAACAGAGATGGAGTTTACTATGAAGGCGTAGCCTGAGAAAGGTATCACTGTGATGGTGGAATAGCTCTAAATCTTGATTGCGGTGGTGGTCACACATATCTATACCTGGGATGCAGTGACAGAGAACAATACATATACATACTATATACCAAAGCCAACTTTCTGCTTTTAATATTGTACTATAGTTATATAAATTATGTAAGATATAAAATGGGGAGAACTGAGTGAAGGGCCATTTCAGGATCTCTCTGCACTGTCTTCGCCACTTCCCCTGAATCTATAATTATTACAAAATAAAAAGGTGGGGAAAAAAGAATTAACTTAAAGTCCCTATGTACGGCTTACCTAAACTATGCTTAGACTTGCTCTTTATGTTTAAATGCCTTTTTTTTTAAAAAAAGATCTCCACTAGTAGAATAATAATAATCTTATCTGGTAATTAACAATAATTCTACTGATTTATGCATAAATGTTGAAGGGCATTTTCTATAGTGAGCAGCCCTGCATGACATGTCCACGGTGAGAGGGACTATAACCTCAGGGTTTATTAAAATAACTATTGGCATATAACTAGGGCTCAGTTTAAAAAAGGAAAGCAGTGGTATGAATCTAAAAAATCATGTCACATTTACAGAAATAATATTATCAATTCTGCAAGGACAAAGTCCACCTCAATGTGCTCACACAGAGGTACTGGTCTGTCCTCCAGGTCTTAGTAGCTCCTTCCACAGACCAGTGGACTTTGTAACCTAGCACCATGCACTGAGCATATTAGAAAGTTATCCATAAAAACTGCTAAATGAATGAATGAAAGAGCCTCCAAGCCTTATTTTTCACCCACTGAAACAGGTAATGAAGGTTTCCAGATCTCTTGCCATAATTCTGGCCTATATTTTGAACATTTTTCCATAACAAATCTCTATGTGAAGAGAAAAAGAGAAAATTTGTACAGATGGAATTTTTAAAGTAGAGGTGAAGTAGTAATGAAATACATAGCACTTATGTTAATAGGTTTTAAAATATGTATTTTAATCTGCCTTCCAGTTCCTAAATTCTCTTCCTAGCTTCTGTTTTTAAACTGCTCATGCCATAGATTATCCCTGTTCTACCGGCAAACTTTGTGCCCATGCTGGAGGCTGTCCAAATTCCCACACACCTTTCATACCCTATCTGACCCCCCGACACACATACACACACAGAAAAATGGTATTAAATGACCAGGCCTCACAAAACAGGAATTTAAAGAAGTAAAATGAATTTCATTTGGCATACAAATTTCAAACAAAGTGTTCATCAGAAAGCCTATTCCCCATTCCTCAAATACTAACAACAGAAGACAAAATTGAAGTGTGTCACCCTTACAGAATTCACCTTCAGCCATAAAACTTGAGAACTCGTTGCCTAATTTGTAGATCAATAGGCTCCTTTGTTCAGTTTTGCTTGGGGCTGAGATGGGAGAAAGGTGGAGGCAAACTCCGGCATTTGTCAGAAGCTGAGAAGAGTAGAGGACTCAACTTCATGGGAACTAGTATTATATGCTAGGGTGCTGTACTAGGAATTTTTACGTTCATAACGTTATTTAATGTTCATAACCACCTATGAGATGACAGCTGGGAGAAATGCAGCTATGAGCTCTGCTTCTCTAAATCCAACTTCTGTGATTTTAGCTACTCTACTTCATTTCTCTAAGATAATTCCTTTTCCTATAGCACTAATACTCAAAACTAATCAGAGACCTGCTAGTAAAGGGACAAGGCTTAGGGTTATACTCATTTGCCCCTACACACGGTATTACCTTGAATACCGTTTTCCTCTCTGACCCTGTGGGTCACCTTCTGGATGCAGTAACCTCTGAGGTTTCTTCCAAGAATAAAAACCAGGGGCCACAAGATGTCCTCTTTTTGTTGTAAATGCAAACGTAAATCAAAACTATACCAACACTGTCTAAAATGTATTTTCCGGAGCAAACGTTATCAAGCCATTTTAATTCTATATAGTAATGTCCGCCCATTTCCAACAGTTTCCATTTTCATTTTTCTAAGATTACCTTCATCGGGTCAATTTCTTTCTGTGTAAAATAAGATTTACCCTATCCATTGTTTCTGAGCATATTTTTTTTCCTACCCAATTACTTCCCACCAACAAAAATACTCTTTGTGGCCTGACTTCTACAAACCCATTTTTTCCAGGAACGCTTTATCCTTTTGGCTCTGGCGGTCTGCGAAAACCCTAATGAACACAAAAAGTACATCAGCTCCTACAGCTGATGTTCAGAGAAGCTGGCCCAGCACGTCCAGTATTGGGTAAACCCAATCATAATATCTGCAAGCTAATGGCTCTCTACTATTAAAATTAAACAAACTTCTGACATCAGCTCCGTGGATATTTAGAGAAACGATCACCCTTTCTCTCTCCTTGGACACACCCCGTCTCCTCCCACTGGGGGAAGTACTGGGTGTGCATGTGTCATTCGAGGGTCCCTGCAGGCGCACGCCTCGAGTCGTCCCGAGGTCCCGGGAGCAGCCAGCTGGAGGACAAGGGGCTGAGGACTCCAGGAAGCCCCCCAAGAACCCGCGGAGCTGGCCGGGCCTGAGGGCGGGATGGGCTCGAAGCCACCGCCACCTCCAGGCCCGCCCCGCCTGCTCCTGGCTAACGGGTTGCGGCGCCCGCCTCCACGCACCAGCCCTCACCTTACCCGGACTGAGGCCTCCGGGAATCAGCACCCGCAGCCGAGCCACCAAGCAAACCGCAGCCTCCTCGGCAACTTCAACCCACCCGGCGAACCCGGCCCAGGTCCCGGGAGGCCCGGGCGCAGGTAGTAAGAGATACGCATGCGCGCGCGTTGCGCGCGCCCCCCCACCCCCCCCATTCGCTGCTGCTAAGCGACACCCGCAACCCCAACCGACCAATCTTGGCGCTCCTCTACCACTGTGTTCTGGCGGGTTAGCAAATGGAGCGGCTCTTAAAGGGCTACCATTGAAATTTATAGTGGGCGTGTCTGGGGCGCGCACTGCCCAACTTTCTTCCCACCTCCTACCTCCCCCGTCTCACCCGTGTAAACTCTAGGTTCAGACAGGCAAGCCCCATGCTCACCGTCCGAAAGTGCGAGAAGGCTTCGCGGTCTAAGCTGGATTCCTATGGGTGCAGAGGACAGGGTTGACGTCCGGGAGTGAGGAGGTTCCCCGACACGGCGTGACACGCCCCGAGCGTGAGTTCCGCGGTCTGCGCGGCTGGGCGGGAGGCTCGAGACAGACTTTCTAAAGTGCACGGCCTCCTGCCAACCTGGACCGGGAGCCAAAGTCCGACCCCGGAGGAAGACGCCCCATCGTGGGGGCGGCGGCAACCACCGAGACAGGAGATTGGGAGGGACAGTTCGTCTGTTAATATTCATTCAACAAATGTTGAGCACTTACTGTGTGCCTGGCACGGTGCCTGGCACTGAGGCCACCTCAGGGAACTCCTGACATTAAACGTCCTGCGTAAGGCAGGACCCATCAAGCAATCACATAAATACGTGTATAAATTCAGATACCTGCTTTTCAGAGAGGAATAGGATTTTTCAGGGCATTTGCAGGAGCTTCTGGCCTAGTTATAGAAAGCTTCCCTGAGATGGTGACACTAGCTGAGTGGCAGCTAACCTGGCAAGGGGGAGAGGAAGAGTGTTTCAGACAGAGGGAACAGCATAAATAAAACCCTGTGTGCATTCAATACCGCAATCAATTTGAGAACATTCTCATTGCTCTGAGAAAAGGAAATATTCAACTTTTATTTAAAATAATAGTCCTATTAGTGTTTTAATTTTGAAACAATTTAGGTATATTGTAGGATAAAGCAATTAAGTATTTGAAACTACTTTCAAATATTAAATGAATATTTAATAAAGCAATAATAATAATTTTTAAACCCTGTGTGGAAGGAACAAGGACTTCTTTGAGAAATTATAAGAAAGCCAAAGTTTACAGAGCAAAAGAGTAGGTAGGGTGAGAACTACTGGACAAGAAGGAGCAGACCATGTAGGAGCTTGAAGACATGGTGAGAAGTTTAGGGCAATGGAAAACTGATCAGATTGGCCTTTTGTAAAAATCTCTTTGGCTGCTGACATGAACGTTGAATTGGAGAGGTTTCAGGGAGGCTGTGGTAGGACCAGCCTAAAAGCCAATGCAGTAGACTGAGCAAAAGAGAATGGAGAATGGACTGGGATGATGGTAAAGAGGAAGCAAACAGAACAGGCTGGAGAGAGATGCAGGAGCACAATCAGCAGGACCTGGTGATGAACTGAATGTGAAAGGGTGAGGAAGGAACTATCAAGGATGAGCACTAGGTTCCATAGAAAACAAATTCAGTTATGAACATTGTATAGTTTGAAGTGATATCAAGCAGAGATGTTGAAGTTGGTGGTTGGATGTTTGGACCTGGAACTCAGAGCCAAGGGCTGGGACTGGATATATAACTTTAAGAGATATCATTTATGGAAGCTGATTGGAACCATGCAGTGGTATGTAAGACCAGCCAAGGAGAGTGTGGTGGCAGAGAAAAAAAGAGGATGCAAAGGAAACGGGGTGGAGGTGGGGGGTGGAGGGAGACTAGAGATATAGGAGGAAAAGCAGGAGAGTGTGGAGTCATAGGATTTAAAAATAAAACTGTGACTGAGGAGAGATAGGACAAAATGACAAATGCTGTTGAAAGGTCAAGCAAGATAAAGGTTAGATCATTGATGCATGAGAGCAGTTTTAGTGATATGATGAGAGTAGAAGTCAGATCCCTTTTCAAACTGTGACATCCCTCTCCTGGAGGGCTTTCCCTATATGCTGGACCAGATTGGTCTCATGCACTTGCCCCATATTAACACCACTTCATGTTATTGTCATTCTCCATTTGTCTGAACAGGAATAGGCCCAAGGTGGAACTGGGTAGCACTGAGCATCCTGCTCCTGATGGTTCCTCCTCTGCCCACTCTGTTCTCTGGAACCCTTAAGACTTTTCCTAGGGAGAGAGCCTAATTTGGGATTAACAACACAGGTTTGGGAGCCTTAAGCCCTGAGTACTGCCTCTGCTCAGGTGTGTTGCCCCTGTTCTCTCACCAGGTTTACCCTTCCATGAAATGGGACAGAAACTGCCTTCTCATAGGGTTGAATAAGGGATTGTGGAGGGAGAACCCAGGAAAGTGGATGAGTCTTCTCTGGATAAGGGTTACCACTCAGGAAGGCAGAAGGGCCCTCAGGCCCCTTAGGAGGATAGCAGCCTCCCAAGATCCCTCTCCTACATGAAGTGACTGCTACTCACTCTGTGCTGCAGGGAAAACTGACCCTGTTCCCATGTCTTCCACAAAAGAAGGCAACCACTTCAGATATTGCCCCTGGGCCAACTGAAGGACCATGGCCAGCAGACCCAGTAAGTCTAATTTTGGGGTAGACAGCCCACAGAATAGGGATACCAGGTTACGTCCAGAAAAGGTAGTTCTGCTCCTCTAGTCCTGGGTCTTGGTGGCCACCAGGAATATGTGGTGTGGTACCAGCTTCCTCCTTCCATCTTGCAGCAAATCACCTTTGTAGTATGGCATATAGAGTTTGTAGTAGTACTTAAGTGAACATTCTAGACCCAGACTGGTGGTGTTCAGACACTGGCTTTGCTCTTAACAGCTGCGGGTTCTTGGGCAAGTTACTTAACCCTTTCAATTTCCTCAACTGTAAAATGGGGGAAATATCTTTTATTGTTGTTGTAAATGTAGTAAGCATTATTATTGTCCAAAGGAAATCTGGACATATATGCAAATTCCTTCCCAGCAAAGAACAAACGCTAACACCAGTGTTTTCCTGGCCTTGCAGGGCTGGCTTGCCAAGAGGCAATGCCCATAGTTGGGGCTCCAGAGGGAGGGCGTGGAAGCACCAGAGTGATGTCGAGACTTCTTGACAGAAATCTGGGTTTCAGCCACGATTGCTGTGTGACCCTGGGCAAGCCGCTCCTGCAGATGGAGTAAAAGGCGAGGAGCTGACGCGTGGTCCCGATCCTCAGTCCGAAATGGTGGACCTAAGACCCCAACCAGAAATAACCGGTACCTAGCTTCTGAGACTGCGCGAGCAAAAGAAAGGCTCCGTGACCCGCCCCGCAGCCGTAGGGGCGGGGCCGAAGAGAACACCGCGCGACGCTCCGGTGCGTCCAGTCGCAAATGACGTCGTTCCGCTCCCCGCCCTCTAGGCGGGAGCACCCAATCCACGCCGAGAGCGTGAGCCACACCTACCGTGCGTCCCCGCGACAGTGGTTATACTGATGGGGCTTCTCCGGGCTAGAGGCGTGATCGTCTGCGGTACGTGAGGTCGAGTTCCAACCAAGCTCTCCGGATGTCAGTGGCCTTCGTACCGGACTGGCTGCGGGGCAAGGCGGAAGTCAATCAAGAGACTATCCAGCGGGTAAGCGTAGACGCAGGCAAAGAAAAGGGGTTTTTTAGTCGATATCCTAAGGGGCTACGGACCGCGAGAAGCTTCTTCAGAGTGAGTGGCATGCGAGCTGAGATTTATGGTTCTTCGTAGGCTGTTGACCTACGCGTCAGGAGTCAACAGGAGTAAGGATTGAGATGGATACGAAGTCAGCAAAGGACCCCGGACAGAACGTACGGTACTTCCTGAAAAACCCTTCTACTTATCTTTCAGCTCTTGGAAGAGAATGACCAGCTGATTCGCTGTATCGTGGAATATCAGAACAAGGGCCGGGCGAACGAGTGCGTTCAGTAAGTATCCCCTCTAGCCCCTTGGATGAAGCTTGTGTGTGACTACGCAGACCCTGTCCCGAACTGGGACTCTTGAGTAGTTAGTCGCTGTTGAGTCACATTCTACAGACGACAAAAGAGAGACTCAGATTTTCTTATCTACCCAACACGGCCAGTGCATTGTGGAGCTTAAAGTCAGAACCGGTTCCCTCTTCAATACTTGAATTATTCTCAAGCTTTTCTTACTTGAAGCCATATCAGCTGATGACTTAATGGGGAAAGGAGCAGGAACTGCACACTGGAAACTGGACAACAGGAGATACGAGCCTTGGCCCTTTCTCATCATAGGTCCCTGGCTCATCTTTTTTTCTGTTAAGTGAAGAAGTCAGACAATTTGACTGCTAAGCACCCTCTCATTTCTAACTTTTGTGAGTGACACACACAAATATTAAAAACAGGATATCTAATTAAGCCAAAGGTAAATTCTGTACAGTAATTTAATGTGGCCTCAAGCCCAGATTCCAAAATTAGAGAAAATAGGATTGACTTTCCTTTCCAAAAAATATATCAGGAATTATGCTGAATTTTTAATAGAAAAATATATTATTTCGTGTTATTGAAGAACTGTTTAAGAAAGTCATACTTCTTCCATCCCCCCGCCAAAAGAAAAATTACCTACAGTCTCTTACTGGAATATAGTTGTAATATCCAACTCTGGGTATTTTGCTTTTTTCATTTAGAGTTTATAATAAACACTTTCTCATTTTTCTATAAGGAAAAATGATTGTAATACATTCCATTTGGTGCAGTGATTCTCATACCAGGGGTAAGAATATTATCAGAAATTTCTAGTGAGACTCAGGTCCTGATCAAAATGCCAGATTAAGGGCTCTGTCCTCCCACAGAAGCTTTGAACAATCAGCAAGAAGTGGCAGAATCTTCTTTCTCAAAGCTTCAGAAAAAAAGGACCACAGTAACAAGGGCGATTGCCAAATAAAAAGGCGACTTAAAAGTGGTAGGATTTCATGGTGCTCCGATTGGCCCCTCCTTCATCCCCTCATCTGTTTGGCATGGAGTGAGCCTGTGCTTCCAGTGTGGATCCCCGGTCCCCATTCCAGAAGGAGCAGAGTAACCCTCATACATAAACTGGAAGTATATAAAAGGCTGGCCCAGTCTGTCTGGTGATGGCCTAAGGGACTGGCAAAACTTGCCCTGCATGTAAATGCAGCTTTGAGAGCTCTCTGACAGAAAGCTGTGGGAGAGCAGTCAAGTCATGCTACCTGGGCAAAGGGTTGCTAGCTGTAAGACATACAGTGCAGTGTCCAGGACAATGAGGAAACTGTTTCTAGGGAAGAAGGACTCAGGGAGAGGGGATATTTGTATCTGTGTAAACAGGGGAATTCCTAAGGCCACACACATAGCCAACACAGGACACGTGCAGATAGGATTAGCAAAGCCCTGTGCTTTATCCTGGAGCTATTTTCTGAACTCAGTGTATGGACAGGCCCTGAAGGAGAGCAGTTGCACAGGTAAATCTGTAAAGACTAGGAAATGTATTTTTTCGTTTTTTTTGTTGTTGTTGTTAGTGCCTTGCATTCAAGAAAAACTCTATTATAACACTAGCTGGATACAAGTTTAAGGAACAGACACCTCAGAGTTTAAAATCAGTGGGTAACATGTTAAAATGTCAGATGTTCAGGTTTCAACAAGAAGTTGCAAGACATACAAAGTGTTCCTTCATTTTTGGAAGTGATGGCCTAGGTTAAGGGATTAAAACATAAAATCCCTCAATGAGGAGGCCCAGACCTGGGAATTCCAGACAAAGGCTTTTAAAAAATGGTCTTAAATGTGTTCAAAGGTTAAAGGAAAACACGGATAACGAACTAAAGGAAATCAGGAAAACAATACATAGACATAAAGAGAAAATCAATAGAGAGGGGAAAATTAGGAAAAAGAACCAAACAGAACTGAAGATCATGGTAGAAGAAATTTAAAAACTAGAGAGCTTCAGTAGCAGATTGGAACTGATAGAAGAAAGAATCAGTGAACTTGAAGATGAGGCCATTGAAATCATTCAGTCTGAGGAGCAGAAAGAAGAATGAAGAAAAGTGAACAGAGCCTGAGGAACCCTTGAGACACCATCAGGCACACCAGTATATATATATATGCCTTGTGGGAGTCCTAGAAGAAGAATAAAGAAAGGGACAGAGAGAATATTCAAAGAAATAATGGTTGAAAACTTCCCAAATTTAAGGAAAGCCATGGATAAACGCACCCAAGGTGCTCAGTGAATTTCAGTCAGAATAAACCCAAATAAATCCATGTACAAATTGTTTTAATCAAACTGTCAAATGCTAAAGATAAATAGAGAATTCTGAAAGATGCAAAAGAGGAACAATGTGAGTGCAGGCCACAGGAGGAGGCAGAAAGAGACTAATTGCCAAGTGATGGAGGCAGAGATTGAGTGCCAGCCGCCAGCAGTATGCTACAGACTTCAGAGAAGTCATGCCCTGCCAATACCTTTATTTTGGCCTTCTAGCCTCCAAACTGAGCCAATAAATTACTTTTGTTTAAGAGAGAGAAAGAGAGAAGCAATGTGTCATGTGCAAGGGAGCCTCAATAAGATTAAATGCAGATTTCTAATTGGAAACCATGGAGGCAAGAAGGCAGTGGGTAGACGTTTAAAGTGCTGGAAGCAAAATTTGCCAAAAGAGAATTATAATCTGGCAAAATTATCTTTCAAAAATGAGGGTAAAGAGGGTAGACCACCGTGGCTCAGCAGGCAGAATTCTCGCCTGCCATGCCGGAGACCCAGGTTTGTTTCCCAGTGCCTGCCCATGCAAAAAAAATGAGGGTAAAACATGCATGGATACTTCAGTGGTAGAATCTTGCTTGCCATGCAGGAGACCCAGGTTCTCAGCCCATGCACTCAAAAAAAAAAAAGAAGAAATCAACAAATGGTGCACTAATGGAATATTCACATGGAAAAGAATGAAATATGACCCCCACCACACAGCATACAAAAAAAAAAAAGAAAAAATGAGGGTAGTACTGATATCCCAGATAAACAAAAGCTGAGGGAATTTATCACCCCTAAATTGCCCCTACAAGAAATGCTAAAGGGAATTTTGTAAGTTGAAAGGAAAGGACTCTAGACAATAGACTGAAGCCACATGGAGAAATAAAGATGTCCAGTAAAGACAACGACATGGATAAGCAAATACTGGTACTATTGTATTTTTTTATTTTTAACTCCACTTTTTATTTCCTACAAGATCTAAAAGACAAATGCATAAAATGTAATGATAAATCAATGACTTTGGACTCAATTATGTATAAGTATGTAACTTGTGACAAGAACTACATAAAGGTAGGGGGATAGAGGGGTATAGGAACATAGTTTATATATATTGTTGAAGTTAAGTTGATATCAACGCAAACGAGATGGTTATGGATTTAGGGTGTTGAATTTAAGCCTGGGTAACCACGAAGAAATTATCAGAGACTATGCAAACTCATGGAGACAGAAAGTAGAGCACAGCTTACCAGGGGTGGGGAGCAGGAGCAGTGGGGAGTTAATGCAAAATGAGTGTATTTCTGTTTAGGATGAAGGGAAAGTTCTACAAATGGTTGCAACATTGTGAATGTGATTAATCTCACTGAATAACATGCTTGGAGGGGTTGGGGTGGGAAGATTTATGTTGTATATATGTTCCCAAAATTTAAAAAAAAAGAGAAACTAAAGAGATAATGACATTTAAGTGCAATACATGATACTGGATGGAATTTAAGAATTAAAGAGAAAAGGCTCAAAAGGACATTATTGAGACACGAGAAAACAATGAAAAGTAGAATATAAGCTTTATATCAATGTTATGCACTTAAGGTGATTAATGAATTATCCTTGATGCAAGAAAATGTACATGGAAGTGTTATGTATTCCAGTAGTATGATGTGTGTAACCTGCTTTCAGATGTTCAGAAAATAGATAATGGATGACTGATTGATAGAAAGAATGATACAGCAAGGGTGGCAAAAGGTTGAAATTGCTGAATCTAAGCATCTGGGGGCTGAGGGTATGTCAGAGTTCTCTCTGTGGAGTTTGTTTTATTTTTGCAACTCTCTCATAAGTTTGAAATTCCAAAATAAAAAGTAAATTTTTTTTTTTCTAATGAGCTTTTTCATACTTCCTGACCCCTAATCTGATTTGTCTTTCCTGGTGGGAGTTCTGCCTCTGGTTGAAAATCACTGTTGTAGTAAGCTCACAGTGATCATGGAAGTATCTTGTCCCTTCTTTAAGTTTTTCCAATAGATATCTTATAAGTACTACTGAGTATCAGGCTCTGTTTCAGGTGTTAGGGAATCATTAGCAAAGCAAATACCAACTCTGCTCCCCTTGAACTTACAGTCTATATTCTAGAATCTAGAGGGAGGAAATTATAAACTAAGTACATAATATAAAACAGGAATAATAAAGCAGGGTTGGGGAGGGGATGATGTAGGATATCTCTGATAGGTGACATTTGGCCAGAGATCTGACGTTAGACAACCAACTGTGCATATATAAAAGAGCATTAGGCAGAAAGGCCCCAAGGCAGGAGATGCTGGATCTCTTCAAGCCACAGCAACAAGGCCACTGTGGCCAGGGCCCAGCAAACGGGAAGCAGTAGGAAATGAGAACAGAGGATAGGCCGTGAGAACGACTCAGCTTTGTTCTGAATTAGACGGGAGCTTTTCAGTGTTTTTGAGCAGAGAAATGACATGATCTTAAATTGTATAATGATCACTCAGGCTTCCATGTGTAGAATAGACTAGGGACGCAAAGGTAGAGCAGAGAGATCAGTTGGGAGGCTTTTATAATAGTGCAAGCAAGAAAAGAGAGTAGCCTGGACTAGAGAGATAGCTGTCAAAGTAATAAGTGAGAATGAGTGAAATTCTGGATGTATTTTCTTTGAATGCGTTGAACAAGAAAGTTGATAATAATGACCTCATAAAATGAACTGTTCCACTAGAGTGGGTATGTTCCTTTCCAGGTTTTGTTTATGTTAGGAGTTGGTGAAAACAAACTGCTAAATTCTACTTGTTTTTCACCCATAGGTACCAGCATGTGTTACACAGAAATCTCATTTATTTGGCTACCATTGCAGATGCCAGCCCAACCAACACTTCAAAAACAATGGAATAATCTGCCAGTTGGCTGTTTTGAAATGTGATTGAATATACTCTATCTCCTATGAAATGGAGACAGGATCTTTATCCAACTCAACTGCTTAAAGCAAGAATGACTCACCTGTGACTCTTTTAAAATGTGAAGCTACTAAGTTAACTGTATTCTCAAAGCAAATATTTATTTTAATTTAGCAGATCTGTCACTAGTGTTCTCTTTCCTGAAATCAGAACATATTTAAGTAACAAAGACAATACAGACACCTACAAGCCTACCTTTTTTAGTTTTCACCTGAAAAGGAAACAGAGCAGGTATTGGGCAGTCACTTCCTACTGATTGGTGAGACTCCCAGTAGAGACCTTGACATTTAAATAATGTTTTTGTGTGTTCCCTTCTATCAGTTTGTAGTTGTGGTTCCTCTGACTGCTCTTTTCAACTTTCAAATAAAGCTTGCCTTTCCATGAAAGATTGATATGGTAGTATAGAATTTTCTATGAAATGAGTGTTCCATTTAGATTTTCAGGAAAGCTGCGGGGACTTAGTTTCTTCTATTCACTCAACAAAATTAAGTAATTCTTATTTACTATCTAATAGTAAGAGATGATATTCTATTTTCCTCAGTTACCTCAAAATGTCTTTTTGTTGATTTGTCTGAATTAGGATCCAAGCAAGATTCACACATTGCTTTTGTCTCTTAAATTTCTTTAAAAACATTGAAAAGTTGTATACACACACACACACTTTTCCTTTTCTTTCTTTTTCTTTATCTTTTTTGTTTCCATATCATTTGTTGAAAAACTTAGGTTCTTTACCCCAGAAACTCGACGTAATTTGTCCAGTCATATCCCTTTAGTGTTGTTAATACGTGTCTCACTGTCACCCACTTTTCCAGTAAATTGATAGATTTAGAAGCTCATGCCAACTCAGGCTCTACTATTTTGGGTACAAATACATCGTAGAAGGTGCTGAATACTTTCACATCACATCAGTATGTACCGAGTTTTTAGTGGCGTTAAGACTAGTATGTGGATTCTTGAAATTTATTATCAAGTTCTGAACCTTTCACTTAAATTATGATCTAATTAGCCTTGATCTATTTTATTAGGTATTGCATAAGGTGATTTTTTAATTCTGTCATTCCTTCCTCCTCATTAGCTGTGTTTCTAATATAAAGAACTTCCCCTCTTTAAGAGTTACCTGTAAAATGAGACAAAGATATTCTTATAAGTGAACCAAAAATTAGAACCCAGGCTCCTGGCTGCTTTTGTTAAGGAGTCAAGCAAGCATCCAACCCCAGGGAGGCTGCTGTGTGTAAACAGTGAAAAGAGCTCTCAGTTTGAATCCCAGCTCTGTCACAACCTCTAAGAGCTGTTTCCTCACCTCCAAAATGGGGATGATGAAAATAGTATCTGCTACCTGAGCTTGTCAGATTGGTAAGCACTTAATGTGTGTTAGCTCTGGTGTGTAATCTGAGGGCCGTTTCTAGGACTTCTCAAGGCTGAGGGAGAGCCTATTCCATTGCTTCCTCAACCATTCTGCCCCCCTTAGGGTTTTAATCCATTAGTGGTCTCTTCATCACTGCTCACAGGGCTAGGAGCCCGTACTCTATACCGGTAGGTGCAAGTGGGCTGCTCATGGGCCTGACCTGGTGAACAGATGTGTTTGGGACTGTACAATGCTTCTGCAGTTTTGAATTAGTTGCTAGCATTTAAAAACAGGATATCTCATTGTAGTTTGGATTTCTCTGAATGTTGTTCTTGCAGATTCACATGACAACCATCACCTG
Source organism: Tamandua tetradactyla (assembly GCF_023851605.1). Lineage (NCBI taxonomy): Eukaryota > Metazoa > Chordata > Mammalia > Pilosa > Myrmecophagidae > Tamandua > Tamandua tetradactyla. Next base: position 44,741,812 of record NC_135341.1, on the reverse strand, counting down.
GAATGGGATGGCAGCTGCCCCCTGCCCCTTTTACCTGGACAGCATAACTTGCTTACATAGGGCCTAGCAACCATAGACACTTAGGTGGGGCAGAATGTGACCATGGGTGGATGTTTCAGTTTGGGCCTCCCTGAAAGCAAAGCTAAGGCAAGGCCTTGCATGTTGGAAGTTTATTTGGGAGGTGATCTCAGGAAGCAGGAATAAGTGGGGAGAACAAGACATGAAAGGAGAAAAACCAGTAAGTGTGTTGAGGTCGCTACTGTAGGTGATAGGGATTCAATTCTGCACGGACCTCTGAGAAACATGCAGAATGTCCCAGAATTGTCCACCTGACATGCTGATTGGGGGTTACCTTCAGGGGAGTTAGCTGCAATAACTAGCCACCTTTGCAGCCAAGTGGGTCTCCAGATATTAGAGGAGGCAGAAGTGGGAAGTTGTTGGAGTCCCCTAAGGTGGACTTCTGCTAGCACAAGATGGGTCTGACGGGGCAGGAACTATCTGCAGCCCACATTAGAGGTAGATGGAGGTTGTGATCGAGCACCAGAGACTCCTCTGCTGGGGAGTATGGGCTCAGTAGGCAAAGCAGTGTGGTCTACAGCAATCAAGTGCAGCTTCCTGTGTGGGAGAGGGAGTAGCCTTGAAGATATAGCCCAGCTTTCCCCAGGAGGAAAGGGGGTTTGCAGCTTGCTGTGTTCTTCCTTTATCTCTTGAAAGTATGTTTCAGTCCCCATTTAGAGAACTGAATCAGGATAAATCAAGAGCTTCTGCATACCCTACACTTTAGAGGGGCCCTTCACTGGGAAATGACCTGGAGAGGCTGGTACGAGCCAGCTTGCTGTCATGGGCTGTACTCAGCTCGTCTCTGCTTGTTTCCTTCAGAGAGATTCTGAAGCATAAGCATCTGCCATTACTCTTGAAGGACCCAGGGCCCAATATGGTTGTGAAAGATGATTAAAAAAATAAATAAAACTAAAAAAAAAAGGCCAAACAGACTTTATTAACCACCACCCCACTCTCAGAGAAGCCCCCACTTGAAGAGTTGAGCCTCCCACTGAACCTTAGCCCTCACAGGCAAGCAATCTCCCAATAACCCACACAGGGTCTAAGCCTATTCTCTTGAATTTCCAAATCTGCCTTGGAGATTCTTATTTTTTTATTTTTTGGGGATTTTGCAACAGTGGTGGACTTCTGTCATTACCATACTCTCCTGGGACAAAGATGTGGCAGCAAAAGTGGAGAGAGTAGCAAGTTTGAGGTCAGGGTGTAACCCACAAAATATTTTTTCCCTTCCTCATGAGGCCTCTTGATATCCCAGTCTGACCTTTGGGGGTTCCTAGAAACAGTATGGCTAGGGAGGAGAAAATATTTAGTGGTACCTCATTTTTGAAGAAGTTCTATTCACACACCATACAATCATCTGACGTGTATAATCAGTGGCTCTCAGTATAGTCAGAGTTGTGCTTTGATCACCACAATCAATTTTAGAACATTTTTGTTGCTACAAAAAGAAAAACCCTATTACCTGCCCCCCACCCCATTATTGACACTTAGCATTGGTGTGGTACCTTTGTTTCAATTGATGGAAGAATATTAAAATATTACTGTTAATGATAGTCTATAGTTTGCATTAGGTATTTTCCCCACCCCCCACCCCGTGTACTTCGTGTGCTGGTTAGAAGCCATTATATACCCCATAAAAGGTCATGTTCTTTTAATCCATTTCTGTAGATGCAGATCTATTGTAGGTGGGACCTTTTTTTTTTTTTTTTTAACATTTTTTACTGTGAAATATATACACAAAAAGTGATAAATTTCCAAGTACTTTTTAACGAGTAGTTTAAGTTTCAAAGTTTGGTATGAGTTACATTCCACCATTTCAGGTATTTCCTTTTAACTGCTCTAAAACACTAGAGACTAAAAAGAAATATCAATGTAATTATTCAGTAGTCATACTCATTTGTTAAATCCTATCTCCTCTGTAACAACTCCTTCTCCCAATATTGGGCAATGACAATTCTAACTTCTTCATGTTGAAAAGGGGTGTCAGCATTATGGGGTAGGAGGATACAATTGGTTAATGCTTTCAGAGAGACTGATAACTCTGGGTTTCAGGGCTTATCTGGCCTAGGAACCGTTTGGAGCTTATAGGTTTCTGAAAAAAATAAACTTAATAAGTGAGACTTTTATAGAGTCTCAGATAGAGCCCTGAATATCCTTTAGGGTTTACAGGAATGCTTTTGGTTGGGGCTTGGCATACCATGCAATTAGCAATATCTAGCTGAAGCTTGCATAAGAGTAGCCTCCAGAATAGCCTCTCAACTCTATTTGAAATCTCTTAGCCACAGATACCTTATTTTGTTACATTTATTTTCCTCCTTTTGGTCAGGCAGGCATTGTTAATCCCACAGTGCCAGGGCCAGGTTCATTCTCACGTGTTATGTCATGACATGAGTAACATCACACACTGCCAGGGAGACTTACACCCCTGGCTGTCATAACCCCATAGAGGAGGAGGGTAATGATTTTATTTGCAGCGTTGGGTTTACAGAGGCTATATCTGAGCAACAGAAGACATTCTCTAGTAGTAACTCTTAGGCATAATTATAGGTAGGCTTAGCTTCTCCACTGCAGATATGTTTCATAAGAGCAAGACTCAAGATCAAAGGCTTGGCCTATTAACTTGGGGGTTCCTAATGTTTGAGAGAGTATCAGGAGTTTCTCAGGTGGGAAAATTTAATAGTTTCATATTTTTTCTCCAGTCCCTCAAGGGACTTTGCCAATACCTTTAATTATCTGCTCAACATACCCTAGAACAGATCCAGGTGTTACTTTAAGCTATACAGCACTGCAAAACCTTGTTCCCAATTCTAGGCTCCATGTGGTTAGGTTGTTTAACTGAACTGGCCAGATGTTTAGATTGTGTGCTACAGAAACTTTAGGTTTTGGACAAGATAAACCTATTTTCCTTTGGTCTCATACAGTAGGTAAAGTTCTAAAATACAGACAATATCTTCCTTTACCCTGTAGTCTGACTTACCTTAGCTTCAACCAGATTGGCTTTGTTCTTATGTCTAATTGAAGTCTGATCTCTCTTTCAGCTTCTTTAACAGTTGCTGTATGAGGGAATGCTGACATTCAGAGCTGCAGAGTTCCAGCTCTGAGTCTTAGGTGTCACACAGGTACCCAAAGTTCCAGGAAAGTACCAGGTTATACACATATAGCACGGCATCTCAGAATCTAGAAATGGCAGTTAAAGCTCAGGAATAAATGTGACTGCTGTAAGAGCTTACAATCTAAGTATTTTTCTAAAAGAGACCATACAATATTTTCTTTTTTGTTTCTAGCTTATTTTGCTCAATATAATGTCCTTGTGGTTCATTTACCTCATTGCATGCCTCATGAATTTCTTCCTTTCTGTAGCCACACAATATTCCATCATATATTGTGCCAGTTTGAAAGGATGTATGTATCCATACATCCACATTTTAATCCTAATCCCATTTTTGAAAAGGCAGCTGTTTCTTCTAATTCCTATTCAGTACTGTGTGTTGGAAACTTTAATTAGATTATTTCCCTGGAGATATGACTCAATCAAGAGTGGTTGCAAAGCTGGATTAGGTGGGTCTTGATTAGTTTACTGGACTCCAGGAAACATTTTGGAGAAAGTGGGAGATTCAGAGAGAGCAGAGAAGAATAACAAAGCCACAAGAAAGCCACAGAAGAGAACACCGCAGAACTAAGAAGCAGAGAGTCCACCCCCAAGCGACTTCTAGAGATGAAGAAGGAAAACGCCTCCCAGGGAGCTGGAGAGGAAGCCTGCAGATGACGCCATGCTCGCCGTGTGGCTTTCTGCTTGAGAGAGAAACCCTGAACTTTATTGGCCTTCTTGAATCAAGGTGTCTTTCCCTGGATGCCTTAGATTGGACATTTCTATAGACTTGCTTTAATTGGGACATTTCCATGGCCTAAAAACTGTTAACTTGCAACTTATTAAATTCCCCTTTTAAAAGCCATTGAGTTTCTGATATATTGCATTCCAGCAGCCAGCAAACTAGAACATATGTCTACATCGCAGTTCACCCTTCTGCTTCTCAGTCAATAAACCCTTCACCCACTTCCATCCATTGGGTATCATGAATAATGTCGCCATTAACATTAGCATGCAAATATCTACTCAAGTCTGTGCTTTCAGTTCTTTCAAATATATTCCCAGTAAAGGGATTGCCTAATCATATGGCAACCCTATATTTAGCCTCTTTTATACCACTGTTATCCTCGGGAGGGGATGCCCCATTCTGCTATCCTACCAATATTGAATAAGTATACGTCTCTATCCACATTTTGTCTAGCATGTGAATCTTTCTGTTTATTTATTTATTTTAAATCACTGTTTCAGACTACCTTCCCTTGGTTGTACAATCATCACTCTAAATTTTTGACAATTTTCATTGCCTCAAAGAGAAAAACAAAAACAAAATCTCATGTCCTACTCAAGGTTCCATGTACTTATGGTGTTCAATTAAGCTGTCTACATAAGTTATACTAGGAAATGCACAAGTCAAAATATAAATTTTGCATATGGTACTGGTTCTTACATTTAAGTTTTTGATCCACTTTGAGTTAATTTTTTATAGGGTGTATGTTAGGAGTCCTCTTTGATTCCTTTGGCTATGATTATCCAGCTCTTCCAACCCAATTTATTGAAAAGACTTTTCTGTCCCAGATCAGTGAATATAGAGGCCTTGTCAAAGACAATTGACCATAGATCTGGGAGTCTATTTCCAAACTCTCAATTCTGTTTCATTAATCAATATGTCTGTCTTTGTGCCAATACCATGCTGTTTTGACCACGGTGGCTTTGTAATAAGCTTTAAAATCAGGAAGTGTAAGTCCTCCCACTTGACTCTTCTTTGTTAGAATTTTCTTGGCTATTTAGGGCTCCTTTCCCTTTCAAATAAATGGGATAACTAGCTTTTCCAAGTCCTCAAAGTAGGTTGTTGGAATTTTTATTGGTATTCCTTTGACTCTTAAGATGAGTTTGTGTAGAATTGACATCTTAACGATATGGAGCTTTCCTATCAATGAATATGGAATGTCTTTCCACCTATTTAGATCCTTTTTTATTTCTTTCAGCAATACTTTAAAATTTTGTAAGTACAGGCCCTTTACATTGCTGGTTAGGTATATTCCTAGATACTTGATTCTTTTAGCTGATATTGTGAATGGAATTTTCTTTTTAATTGTCTCCTCAGTTAGGTTATTACTTGTGTACAGAAGCATTACTGATTTTTGTGCATTAATCTTGTATCCTGCCACTTTGCTGAATTTATTTTTTAGCTCAAGGAGTTTTGTCATAGGATTTTCAGGATTTTACAAGTGTAGGATAATGTCATCTCCAAATAATAAGAGTTTTACTACTTCCTTTCTGATTTGGATGCCTTTTATTTCTTTTCTTGCCTGATTGCTCTAGCTGGAACTTCTAGCACAATATTGAATAATAGTGGTGACATTCCTGATCTCAGGGGAAAGACTTTGATTCTCTCACTGTTAAATATGATGCTAAATGAAAGACTTTAATTCTCATTCTCTCACTGTTAAGTATGATGCTGGGTTTTTCATATTGAGGAAGTTTCCTTTGATTCCTACCTTCATTCATTTGGATGAACTAAATTTCCATGCCATCCAAAATTTGAGACAGTTTTACTTCTTCCCTTCGAATCTGGACACCTAAAAAATGTATTAGTTGTGGCTAAAATCACCAGTACTGTATGGCATGAAATGGTGACATTTGTCCTTCTATTTTATCTGTTCTTAGGGATAAAGCTTTCAGTCACCATTTTCTATGATAATAGCTCTGGGATATTCATTGATTCCTTTTATCAGGTTGTATAAGTTCCCTTCTATTTCAAGTTTGTTGAGTGTTTCATCATAGAGGGGTGTTCAATTTTATTGTTTTTTGTGGCTGTTGTTTTTGAACTTTTTTTATTGTATAGTATAACATATATACAAAGCAAAAAAATAAAAAAGCAATAGTTTTCAAAGCACTCTTCAACAAGTAGTTACAGGACAGATCCCAGAGTTTGTCATGGGCTACCATACGATCCTCTCATATTTTTCCTTCTAGCCACTCCAGAATATGGGAGTTTAGAGGCCTTAAGTAGTTTTTATCATCACAATGGACTTTTTTCCCTTTTTTTTGTGAAAAATAACATATATACAAAAAAGCTATACATTTCAAAGCACAGCACCACAATTAGTTGTAGAACATATTTCAGGTTTTGACATGGATTACAATTTCACTATTTTAGGTTTTTACTTCTAGCTGCTCTAAAATACTGGAGACTAAAAGAGATATCAATTTAATGATTCAGCATTCATATTCATTTGTTAAATCCTATTGTCTCTGTATAGCTCCACCATCAACTTTGAAATTTCCATCCCTCTCTTTATGGGTGTTTGGGCTATGGCAATTCTAAATTTTTCATATTGGAAGGGTCTGTCACTAATATGTCTCCCTCACTTTTTAAAAAAAAATTTATTTATTAATTTAAAAATTAACAAAGAAATAAAACATTAACATATATAATCAGTAATTCACAATATCATCACTTAGTTGCATATTCATTATTTCTTAGAACATTTGCATCAATTCAGAAAAAGAAAAAAAAAGACAATAGAAAAAGAAATAAAACGAAAACAGAAAAAAAAGATTATACCTACTTCACCCCTTACCCCTCCCTTTCATTGATCACTAGCATTACAAATTAAATTTGTTTTAACATTTGTTCCCCCTATTATTTATTATTATTATTATTTTTTACATGGGCAGGCACCGGGAATCGAACCCGGGTTCTCGGGCATGGCAGACAAGCATTCTTACCTGCTGAGCCACCGTGGCCCGCCCTATTATTTATTTTTATTCCATATGTTCTACTTGTTTGTTGACAAGGTAGATAAAAGGAGCATCAGGCACAAGGTTTTCACAATCACACAGTCACATTGTGAAAGCTATATCATTATTCAATCATCCTCAAGAAACATGGCTACTGGAACACAGCTCTACATTTTCAGGCAGTTCCCTCCAGCCTCTCCATTACATCTTGAATAACAAGGTGATATCTACTTAATGCATAAGAATAACCTCCAGGATAACCTCTAGACTCTGGAATCTCTCAGCCATTGACATTTTGTCTCATTTCACTGTTCCCCCTTTTGTTCGAGAAGGCTTTCTCAATCCCTTGATGCTGAGTTTCAGCTCATTCTAGGGGTTTTCTCAATCCCTTGATGCTGAGTTTCAGCTCATTCTAGTGTCTCCCTCACTTTTGAAGGACAACTTTGCTGTATAAAAAATTCTTGGCTGGAAATTTTTATCTTTCAGAATATTGAATATATCATACCACTACCTTCTCACCTCCGTGGTGCCTGTTGAGTAGTCCGAACTTACTGTTATGTGGCTTCCTTTGTATGTGGTGAATTGCTTTTCTCTTGCTGCTTTCAGGACTTTCTGCTTTTTTCAGCATTTGAGAGTCTGATTAGTATATATCTTGGGGTGGTTCTATTTGGATTTATTCTAGTTGAAGTTCATTGGGCTTCTTTGATTTGCAAATTTGTGTCTTTTATAAGGTTTTCCCTAATTAACTTCTCAAATAATCTTACTAGCCCTTTAATCTTCTCTATTCCTTCTGGGACACCAATAATTCTTATATTTGTGCACTTCGTGTTGTCCATCATTTCCCTGGGATCCAATTCAGATTTTTCCATCTTTTTCACCATTTGTCCTTTGTGTTCAAATTCAGCTGCCCTGTTCTCTCACTCGCTTATTTTTTCTTCTCATTCTTCAAATCTGCTGTTGTGTGTCTCTGGTATATTCTTAATTTGATCTTCAGTATCTTTCATTTCTGTAAGACCTGATATTTTTCTATTTATTCTTTCAAGTTCTTCTTTATATTCTTTAGTACCTTTTGGTATTGTCTTTAGCCAACCCATTGAACTTATTTAGGATATTTGTATGGACATTTTTGATTAGTTGTTCCAAATTCTGTGTCTCTTCTGGTGTTTTAATTTGGTAATTTTGCTGGGCCATATTTTCTTGCCTCTTCATGTGTTTTGTGATTTTCTGCTGCCTTCAAGGCATTTGATTATCTTGACAAGGTTGTTTTAAAAGTTGAATTCCCTCATTCATCTAAGATTTTATAGTTGCCTTGGTTTGTGTTGAAGGTCTCCTTTTGCATTTGGCCAATCCTAGGCCAGGAACTGCAGGAGGTGCAACTCTAATTGAAGATCTGCTAGGCAGGGAAGCAGATTGCCAGACTGTGCTTTCCACATCTTCCCAGTAGATGGCAATCTTGCCTGCGTGTCCTGGACCAAGTCAGCCAGCTCAACCAGAACCCAACTAGGTGCAAAGCTAGTCAAGGCTGCAGGTTTCCATGTGCACTGAAACCCATCAACCCCAGGGCTGGGGGATGTGTAGTATGTACCTCAGTGGAGAATTCTGTGTCCATGATGGGTCTGGTGGTCCCTAGGCTCCTGCATGGAATGACAGTGTTGTGGGACTGAGTATTTCAACTACCCCTACCCACAACCAGTCTGGGAGTGCCTGGTAATGTAGCACAACTCACTCCCCTGTCCCTGCCTCTCCACTTGTGTAGGTTGTGAGCACTCTGGGCCTCCATGGGAAAAGGACAGAAACAGAAGGACCCAGGGAGTCTCTTTCAGTGGCCAACTGTCAGATCAGCTCAACTCTGTGTCCACTCATCTTCCTGAGAGAAGGCCCCTACATCTCAGTCAAAACCAGGCACCCAGAGCAGCCTGCCTTAGGGGTGAGGGGTAGTTACCATGTGTGTTAGTCAGGCAGGGTTCTCTAAAGAAACAGAACCCACAGGAGAGATCTATAAAAATGAAATTTATAAAGGTGTCTCCCTTTATAAATGGAGCATGGGAATGGAAGAGTCCAAATCATAGGGCAGGCTGTGAGGCTGGCAGCTCTGATTAAGGGTCTGGATGAACTCCACAGGAGAGGCTTACTAGCTAAAGAAGCAGTGAAAGAGTCTCCTTCCTTAAAAGCCATCAACTGATTGGATTATCTTGTGGTGGGAGACATGCCCTAGTAAATCTCAGATGTAATCAGCCATGGATGCAATCAGCTGACTGATGACTTAATCAACCAGCCATGAAATATCCTTGCAGCAACACTCAAGCCAGTGCTTGCCTGACCAGACAACTGGGCCCCTGCTCTGACTGGTGGACCAGAGTGCTGTTTTGGGTCTCCTGGAATTGTGTCATTTCTGATCCAGTGTCTAATAATTCCCCAAATTATCTGATCAATTCCTTTTCCTCAATGCATAGTGACCCTAGTAAAAGGCTGTAGGTTTCCTTGGGGAAGGCTGGGAGGAAGTTTAACAGTGTAAATTTGGGGGAGTGTAAAAGGGTCCTTCCCCAAATATACCTGGGCCTCTCCTCATTTGAGGGCTCTGGTCTGTAAATTGTTTCAAGTCTGGGAATTAAGGAATTGTGATTCTCTGTTTTTGTAATTCAAGTTAGACTTCTGTTCACTTGACCTAGAATTCTTCTGCTTATACAGTTCAAACAAGAATTTAATAAACTGACCATCTATTTTACTTCTAGGTACCCCATGATCTACTAGCCATTGCCATAAGTCTCTGAGAGTCAGACTATTTTGACTGATGCCTTGAGTCTCCTGTCCATTATGGAGGCCACACCCACCTTGTCTATGGAGGTTAACTGTCACCACAAGGCTTCTGCCAACTTGGGATCCGATCCCCATTGTGTTTAAGGATTCCAGCTCAGTGACAGCAGTTCCTACAGTAATATCTGACCTACAGAGAAGGGTGACGACTGAGCTCTTCAGGGATGATAGAGCTAGTCTCATGATTTTATTTCTCAAGGTTCTGGAGAAAGATGTGTCCTCTGGACATTCCTGGGGTGTGTGAGCAGGTCTTCCATGATAAATCCACTCTAACAATCCCATCTCTCTAAACTTCCGTATCCCCTCATCTACATCATACCAAGGCAGTTCTGGCTTTTTGACCTCAGGTAATATTGCACCTTTGGATCCATATTTCAGCCAAACATTCAAACAAACTGTTAATGCCCTTTCTAATACCTCAAGCTATAACACTGAATGCAGAATCTCTGCTTAGTGGGCCTATATCAATAAATTTAGCTTGACCCAACTTTATATTCCTTCCATTATCCCATACCCTCAAAACCTACTCCTACACATATTCCCCTGATTTCTATATATATACATTGGAAAACTCATGCAGTTCTTTTAGAGTAGAGCTTACCTCCTCATGGGTCATACTTTGTACCTCACCTTTTGGGGCCTGTTGGGACTTTAGTCTAGTTGTAGGTCTTGAAGAAAAGAGGGGTAGTGGGGATAGGTCATGAAAAGAAATGGAAGTGTTTTTCAAGCCAATTACCTCAGGGCATTCTGTTGCAGTTTAATCTGCTGAAACAGAATTAGTCACTCCAGATAGAGGAGTGAGGGCTGTTTCCCCAGGGAAGGTGGTTATAGGGTTAACAGGCTAGGTGGAGATTGAATGGCAGACTCCTTTGAGGAGACTGGAGGCCAGGAAACTGTTTCCTCAAGGCAGGCTAGAGGTTGGGAAGCTTTTTCCTCAGATCTATCTAGTAAAGTCTCAGCAGATTCCAGGGATCCCATCACCATCACCACCATTATCAAGCTATATCTATCACCATCCCATGTTTCAGGATCCCATTCTTTTCCAATCAAAGCCCTTACTTTAACAGCAGACACTCTGCATGGTTGCGATTTTAGTTTACATTGTAAATTTGCTACTCGCACAATAAGGCTTTGTGTCTGGTTTTCAGAGATCTCAAGTCTGTGACTATAGGAAATAAGATTTTCTTTCAGGGTACACATGGAAACTTTTTTTAAAATTAATTTTTAAAAAAAAATTACAAGAAAGAAACACAAACATTAACATATGCTCATTCCCTTCTACATATATAATCAGTAATTTACAATATCATCACATAGTTGCATATTCATCATCGTGATCATGTCTTAGAACATTTGCATCAATTCAGAAAAAGAAATAAAAAGACAACAGAAAAATAAAACGAAAGTAGAAAAAAAAAATTATATGTACCATACCCCTTACCCCTCCCTTTCATTGATCCCTAGCATTTCAAACTAAATTCATTTTAACATTTGTTCCCCCTATTATTCATTTTTATTACATATGTTCTACTCGTCTGTTGACAAGGTAGATAAAAGGAGCATCAGACACAAGGTTTTCACAATCACACAGTCACACTGTGAAAGCTATACCATTATACAGTTATCTTCAAGAAACATGACTACTGGAACACAGCTCTACATTTTCAGGCAGTTCCCTCCAGCCTCTCCATTACATCTTGAATGACAAGGTGATATCTACTTAATGCATAAGAATAACCTCCAGGATAACCTCTGGACTCTGTTTGGAATCTCTCAGCCATTGACACTTTGTCTCATTTCACTCTTCCCCCTTTTGGTCGAGAAGGTTTTCTCAATCCCTTGATGCTGGGTCTCAGGTCATTCTAGAGTTTTTCTCAATCCCTTGATGCTGAGTCTCAGTTCATTCTAGGATTTCTGACCCACATTGCCAGGAAGGTCCACGTAGACAGGGGGAGGGTGATCGAGTTTGCTTGTTGTGTTGGCTGGAGAGAGAGGCCACATCTGAGCAAAAAAGAGGTTCTCTTGGGGGTGACTCTTAGGCCTAATTATAAGTAGGCTTGATCTATTCTTTGTGGGGTTAAGTTTCATATGAACAAACCTCAAAACTGGGGGCTCAGCCATAGCTTTGGTTGTCCACACTGCTTGTGAGAATATCAAGAATTCAACTTGGGGAGGTTGAATTTTCCCCCATTCTCAACCATTCCCCGAAGGGAACTTTGCAAATACTTTTCCACTCACTGATCAAATCACTCTGGGATTCATCGGGGCATCACCCTGGACAAACCAACAAGATCTCATGTCCTACCCAAGGTTCCATGTATTTATGGTGTTCAACCAACTATCTACATAAGTTATATTAGGAGATGCACTAGTCAAAATATAAATTTTGTACCAAATAAACATTTTTTGCTTTAGTCTCACATATAATTTGAAATTTTAAACTATTAATTAGCATCTATTTTCAGCACCCTGCAGTAATGACATTCCTTTCTTTTTCCTCATGCAAAAACATTTTTTAGATATGCACATTTAGTCACTATCATTATACACTCTAGGCATTCCTAGATCATACCATCTCAATCTTTATCGTCCATCTTTCTTTGTGATTTCATTTATGCCCCCAGCCTTCCTCCCTCTATCATTCTCACATTCAGCTTCATTTTAGTATTTTAACATACTTGTATTACACTTAGGTAGTATTGTGCTGTCCATTTCGAGTTTTTATATTCAGTCCTGTTGCACAATCTGCATCCCTTCAGCTCCAATTACCCAATATCTTACCCTATTTCTATCTCCTGATGGTCTCTGTTACCAACGAAATATTCCAAATTTATTCACTAATGTCTGTTCATATCAGTGAGACCATACAGTATTTGTCCTTTGTTTTTGGCTAATCACACTCAGCATAATATCCATAAGGTCCATCCATGTTGTTACATACTTCATAACTTTACTCTGTCTTACAGCTGCATAATATTCCATTGTATGTTTATGCCACAGTTTGTTTAGCCACCCATCTGTTGATGGACATTTTGGCTGTTTCCATCTCTTGGTAATTGTAAATAATGCTGCTATACACATTGGTGTGCAAATGTCCATTTGTGTCCTTGCCCTCATGTCCTTTGAGTAGAGACAGCATATAGATGGGTGCTGTTTTTTAATCCATTCTGCCAGACTATGTCTTTTGATTGGGGAGTTTAATCCATTAACATTTAGTGTTATTACTGCCCGGGTAGTACTTTCTTCTATTATTTTGCCTTTTGGATTTTATATGTCATATCGAATTTTCCTTCTTCATACCTTTACTCATAGTCTTCCTTTCTACATTCTTCTCCACACCTCTCTCTTTTGTCTTTCGTATCTGTCTCCAGTGCTCCCTTTAGTATTTCTTGCAGAGTTGGTCTCTTGGTCACAAATTCTCTCAGTGATTTTTTTGTCTGAAAGTGCTTTTATTTCTCCCTCATTTTTGAAGGGCAATTTTGCTGGATATAGAATTCTTGGTTGGCAGTTTTTCTCTTTTAATAATTTAAATATATCATCCCACTCTCTTCTCACCTCCATGGTTTCTGCTGACAGATCTACACATAGTCTTATTGGGCTTCCCTTGTACGTGATGGATTGCTTTTCTCTTGCTGCTTTCAAGATCCTCTCTTTCTCTTTGACCTCTGACATTCTAACTAGTAAGTGTCTTGGAGAACGCCTATTTGGGTCTAATCTCTTTGGGGTGCGCTGCACTTCTTGGATCTGTAATTTTAGGTCTTTCATAAGAGTTGGGAAATTTTCCGTGATAATTTCTTCCATTAGTTTTTCTCCTCCTTTTCCCTTCTCTTCTCCTTCTGGGACACCCACAACATGTATATTCGTGCACTTCATATTGTCTTTCAATTCCTTGAGTCCCTGCTCATATTTTTCCATTTTCCCCCTATATTTTCTTTTTCTTGCTGGATTTCGGATGTTCCATCCTCCAGTTCACTAATCCTATGTTCTTTCTCTTGAAATCTACTATTGTAAGTTTCCATTGTTTTTTTCATCTCTTCTACCGTGCCTTTCATTCCCATAAGTTCTGTGATTTGTTTTTTCAGACTTTCAATTTCTTCTTTTTGTTCATTCCTTGCCTTCTTTATATCCTCCCTCCATTCATTGATTTGGTTTTTGATGAGGTTTTCCATGTCTGTTCGTGTATTCTGAATTAATTGTTTCAGCTCCTGTATCTCATTTGAATTGTTGGTTTGCTCCTTTGACTGGGCCACATCTTCAATTTTCCTAGTGTGATTTGTTATTTTTTGCTGGTGTCTAGGCATTTAATTACCTTAATTAGTTTATTCTGGAGATTGCTTTCACTTCTTTTACCTAGGGTTTTCTTGCTGGATGAATTTGTTGTCTATATGTTCTTTGACATTTAGTTCAGCTTTTTCTGGACCTCTAGCTTAAGTTTTGTTTAACAGAGGAGAATTTTTCAGTTCTTGTTTTCTTGTTTGTTGCCCTGCTTGTATGGTGCCTTCCCTCTCCCCCCACCCTTGAGAGGGTCTCCTTAGGTATTATAGACCCCAGCCAGATTTTCCCAGACCAAACTGGCCTCCTATCAGGAGGAAAGAGTCACCTACGTCGGTTTTCCCAGAGGGTGAGACCCAGCAGGTTGAAAGACTTTCCCATGAAGTCTCTGCACTCTGGTTTTCTTTTCCTGCCCAGTACGTGGTGCTTGTCTGCCTGCAGGTCCCACCAGCATAAGATGATGCACTACCTTTAACTTTGGCAGACTCTCCCTGCTGGAGGTGTGGTGGAGACAGAGGAGAGGTTGTAGGCTTGTTTTAATGGCTTCAAATTACCAAGCCCTGGTGTCTGAATTCCTTGAGGGAGGGATTCCACCTGAGTTGGGCTCCAGAGAAGCTTTCAAACGAGCTTGTTTCTGCCTATGCCTGGGGCTGTTGCAGCCTGAGAAGCCCTGCCGCTGTATCCAAAGGCAGTGAAGCCTTGTAGAAACACAGCCACAAAAACCTCTGTTTCCTTCTTTTTTTTTTTTCTTTTTCAGTAAGCCCTGCCTCCTTGGCACCGGGCCCAAAATGAGCGACCTCTGCTTTGACCGGGTTCACCTGAGCTGGGGACCTATTTTTAGTAATCTGAATTTGTTAATTAATTCCACAATTGGCCTTTGGTTGGGCTCAGCCCCTGCTGCTGGTAAAGCCTCTTTCCTTTCCCCTCTGGGAAGCAGCCTGTAGGGGAGGGGTGCCAGCAACCTCAGCTTGGGGAACTCATGGTTCTGGGGGGGCTTGCAGCCGGTCTAGCTCGTCCAGACTGGGGTATGCTGTGTGTCCCGTCACTGACGCAGTCCCAGGAGCTGTTCTGTACTGTTTCTGGTTATCTAGTAGTTGTTCTGGAGGACGAACTAAAATATGCACATTGTTAAGCCACCATCTTGGCCCCGAAGTGAGAAAGCCTTCTTGATTGAAAGGGGGAGGAGAGAAAGGAGACAAAGTTTCAGTGGCTGCAAGATTTCAAACAGAGTCAAGAGGTTATCCTGGAGGTTATTCCTATGCATTATATAAATATCACTTTTTAAATTATGGTGTTTTGGAATGGCTGGAGGGAAGTACCTGAACTGTTGAGCTGTGTTCTAATAGCCTTGAATCTTGAAGACAGTCGTATAAAGATTTAACTTTTACAAGGTGCTGTGGAGCACTTTTACAAAGTGCTGAGGAGAAGGAGGAGGAGGAGGAGGACACACTGATGATAAAATTCCATTCAAGAATTTAGAGGTGACATTTGCAACAGGTTCAAATCTTTCAGTTATAAGACAAACTGGATACTTCGTAAGGATTTTTGTCTGTTATGCCCAGAGAGCCAAAATCTGTAACTGAAATAGTCTGGGTGAGCTTCCTGCTGGTTCCAGTGATGCACTAGTAGACAAAGAAGTTGAAAAAGAAGGCTGGCATGTTTTTTGGATGACTGGCAGAGTGTGACACCAATATGACATCCAGCCCTACTATGATTCCAAGGACTTCATGACTAAATACTTTATTTTTCCTATGGGAGTGGTAGTGGTAGTTGAAGGGAATTTGATTTGTATTGGGGAATGTTTAATATATTGCCTTGGTAATCAAACTTTAAGGATACTCTCTTTACAAATCTTATATAGTTATCACCTTTTAGTATTGGACTTCCCTACTGTAAGAAAAACATGTGTTTACTAAAAAAAAAAAAACAGGGAGGATAAGGGGTAAAATATATTGGGTAGATGGAAATATTAATGGGCAGTGAGAGGGAGGAGTAAGGGGTATATTTTGTACAAGTTTTTTCTTTTATTTCTTTTTCTGGAGTGATGCAAATGTTCTATAAAATTATACTGGCGATGAATACACAATAATGTGATGATATTGTGAGCCAGTCATTGTACACCATGTATGGAATGCATGTATATGAAGATCTGTTAGTAAACATTTTTTTTTTTTTAAATCAGCCCAGGTTACAAGTTAAAAACCCAGGGAACTGTTCCTATGATAGAGATACTTGCCTCTCAAAGAGGTGGAACTGGAAAGTTCTGGCAGGAATAACACTTCTATGATGGTGTGGAAGTGCCAGAAGTCTGACTGTACTTTACACAGGTGGCACAGGTGCAGACAATTATAAACTAGGCAAATCTGATTTTGAGATGTACTCTAGAGTAATCAAAAGTATGGCATTGACAAAGAGATATATAGATCAATGGAACAGAATAGTCCAGAAACAGACCCACACATATGTGGTCCCCAAACCAAGGTAATTCCATAGAGGAAAGATAGTCTTTTTAACAAACGGTGATGGAACTACTATAAAATCCCTAGGAAAAACTGAACTTCAGTCCCCTACCTCACAGCATACACAAAATTAATTTTAATAGACCACAAATTTAAACATAAAAGTAAAACTGTAATATTTCTAGAAGAAAACATGGGAGAAAATCTTCACAAAGTTGGGGTAGGTAGATATTTCTTAGTGAAGGAAAAGCACAAACCATAAAAAAAATTGACCACCAAAATTAAAAACTGCTTTTGTAAAAAAAGACACTGTCAAACCAACGGACCAGACCTAAATTGGGAGCAAATATTCGCAATCACATACTAAATAATAAAAAAACTCTTACACTCAATAATAAGACGAAGAACCCGACTGAAAAACGGGCGAAGAACGCGCACACACTTCACAAAATATGATGTAGAATAGTCAGTAATGGTATGAACAGAAACTATCTCAGCAATACTGGCGCCAAAGCATGAACGAAAAGAAAAGGCACTTTAGCTTGAACAGAACATTGACTTCGAAGTTAGGCAAAAAGCCTAAGAACTAGATGTTACTGATATTTATTCCCCATAGGAGAGAAGACATGGCAAAAACAAGCCACTTTAACAATTTAACACACGTACGCAGTTGTCTAGACATGGAAGTCTCGCGATACTATTAAGTACACGGCGGCTCTAAGCCCCTGAGAGACGATCAAGTAAGGTAGAGGGCGCAGGCGCAACCAAGGCTCCCAGATTGGGTAATTGTCTCCACCGCTTAAGGGAAAGGGGCGGGGCAGAAAGGATGAGACCAGGTATAGGAGCGCTACACTGGAGGATCCTCGAGATTTCCTAGGCAAGCCCACGAGTGCACGCCCCCTCCACTGCCACCTAAGGCTAACCACCCACTTCGAGACCTCCTGTTCTCGCGGTAGTCGACCCAACTCTCGCGGGATTTAGCGTGGCATTGAGAGGCCGGGTCCGGGGTAGGGGCTGGCGGTCCCTTAGTGGCGTCGGGCTTAGGCCGCGTTTGCAGCACCTTCTCCTCTACTCGGGGGGAGCCGCTCAGGCTGGAGGCCAGCCAGGTGAAGAGCTCGCCCGCATGTTTGTGCGCTCCGCAAAGGGCCTGGGGGGCCCGGGGCAGGAAGGGGCTCCGTCTCGGCCTGCTGCGCTGTCGCGACTGGCCGGCGCGAGGCGATCATGGCGCGGGCTCCGTCCCAGCCCCCACCCTAGCCCCCACCCTAGCCCCCACCCTAGCCCCCACCCTGACCGCTTTCCTCCTCCTCTCTCCCAGCTCTTGCCGCCGCCTAGGTCGCGATGGGGGCGCAGGACCGGCCGCAGTGCCACTTCGACATCGAGATCAACCGGGAGCCGGGTGAGCAGGAGATAGGGGAGCCTAGTGGGGCCTGGGCTTGCCTGGGGAAAAAGGACAGGCGTTTACCCTCATCAGCCCATCCCAAAACATTTTAGGGAGCTCTTAGGCACGATGAACTTTCCCTTCTCTCCTGTGAGAAAATCAGAAGAGAGGCGGGTGGCCCGAAGACACCGTCAACATTTGAATTCCCGGCTTCGTCCTCCAAAACCCCATGTTCACTCCCCTCCCCTGGCGGCCCCAAAACCCCATGTTCACTCCCCTCCCCTGGCGGCCCCAAAACCCCATGTTCATTCCCCTCCCCTGGCGGCCCCGGGCTGAGTCTTAATTTGTTACGGGCTGGCGCCAACAAGAGGGATACCGTCCTTTTAGGATTTTTTTCTCTCCCAGCGTCCCTAGGTGGCAAACGCTTCTGATTCCAATTTCTGATATCTAGTTCTGTATTTTGAGGTTTGGATGCGTTTATTCTGTGTTTTTTAATCCTTACATATCATTAATGTGTAACCGTGCTTCTATTTTCCCCTGACAATCTTTAGCCAGACTTTCTTGGTTTGTGGGAAAATGGCTTAGCAAATGTGTGATGAGCCATAGCATTCTGTACGAACAGTATTGCAGCCTGCATACACTTTAATAGGTTGCCTTTAGAGAATCCATCCATTCGTTAGTATATTTTGTTGAAAATAAGTATCTTCTAAAGGATAGTCGTTTCATTCTAAGTAGCAGAGTATGCAAGGTTCCAAACTGTTTTCTTAGCTTTCTTCATATGCGACAAAAGTTTTAAATTGAGGCGTATATACTGTCTTTATACAGCACTTTGTTCAGCAGATTCTTCTTGAGAACTTGTTACTATTCTACTGGCCCTGGAGACACAATGAATAAGACAAAGACTTCTTGTTGTTTATATTCTTTTGGGGAAGACGGACAGTGCACTGTATATAGTGGTTTGTAGTAAGTTGGTCAGGGAAAACCACTTTGAGAAGTTGACTTTTAAGCAGACAACTGAAGGAGAATAGAAAGTGAGCCTTGTGGATATCTTTGAGAAGAGCTTTGCTAGTAGTGGAAACAGTTAATATAAAGGCCCTGAGGAGGGATTGTTCTTGGCATGTTTGAGGTCAGCGTGGTTGAATAGAGAAGGGAAGAGTCGTAGGAAGTGGCTTATAGGCCACAGTAAGGACTTTGACTCAGTGAGATAGGAAGATCTATATAGAAGGGTTTTGAGCAAATGAATGATGTGAAAAGTTTTAATTTTTAAAAATTTTAAGAATTAAAAATAACAGATCCCTGAAAAGTAGAAATAAATGAGTAGATATTTTGAAGTCATCTTAAGAACTTTTCTTGGTCCATGCTCCAATTCTAAATTAGCAAGTAACCTTTATTATGAAATAATTTCCAAAATATGCTTGGTGAATGATGAATAAACTTTGATCCTCAGCATCCAAGGCAATTCATTATATTGCCATTCTGATAAAACTGGCTAGCACACTTGAGAATGCTGAATCATATAAAACAAGGAATGCTTACATTGTGTTAAGATGCAACCAACTGATAATTGGCAGTTTCATATGGTTCAGTGTCATATATATAATACCTCTCTAATATTTTTCAGTGCATTGTCTAATAAGTAGATACTTGGTTCTTATACAACTTTTAAGATTCACTTCAGTTATTTGAAGGGAGGTGTCTTTATGGTATTTAACCAATAGTATATATGTCATGTACTTACCGAGTACTTATTCAAATAATACTGTTGACTTCTTGCATGGTTAATAATTTACTTGATTTGATTTACTTTATAAGTGAAGATCATTTTTTAATAGGTTAAAAAAATATTAGTAAAATCGATCAACATACATTAACATATTCATACATACAGCTATGTTAACATATGTCAACATACAGCTAACATTCTTAATGTATGCACATTCCATACTTGGTGTGCAATCAGAGGCTCACAATATCCCATAGTTGTACATTCATCACCATGATCATTTCTCAGAACATTTACATCACTCCAGAAAAATAAATAAATAAATATAAGAAAAACTCATACGTACCATACCCCTTTCCCCTCCCTCTCATTGACCACTAGTATTTCCCTCTGCTCATTTTAACATTTGTTCCCCTATTATTTATTTATAATCCATATTTTAGTAAAAGTCATTTAAGATTGTTCCCTGTCCACAGTAAAGTGAAATCAAGAAGTATTAATAAAAATTGACTTGGAAACGGCATGTGTTCTTTCCCATCACTATTATTGGGAATTTGTATATTATATAGCGAACAAGTTAACATTAAACTTTTAAGTTATGCAGCCACCATATGAATGCAAGAATATATTAAAAGAAGAAAAATCTTTAAATTGTGAGTTTTTCTGTCTGACTCTAATTAGATAGTTCCTCTAATTCAAGGACTGTTCCTTACAAATTTTTCAGAAGATTTTAAACTATGGATTGATTTTTTAATAAATACCAGACTATTCATGTTATCTGTTTCTCCTTGGTTCAGTTTTGGTAGTTAGTGGATTTTAAGAAATGTGTCCATTTTATTGAAATTGTGAAATTATTTGTGCATAGAGTGTTTTGTACTTGTCCCTTTTATCCCTTTAATATATCTGTGGGGGCTCTATGATATCTCCTCTTTTATTCCTGATATTGGTAATTTTTTTTCTTGGTAGAGATTTATCCATTTTATTATCTTTTCAGACAAATAGGTTTTGGTTTAATTGATTCCCCCTCCTGCCTCCATTTTTCTATTTTAACTTCACTGATTTCTGCTTTTTAAAATTTATTTCTTATGCTTGTTTTTCATTCCTTAAAGAGTTTTCCATCCTTTTACTTTTAGCCTATCTGTATCGTTATAGTTGAAGCAATTTCTTATAGATAGCAAATAATTGGGTCTTGTTTTTAATACATTCTGAAAATCTCTGTCTTTTTACTGGTATATTTAGACCATTTACAATCTATATAAATATTGTTATGCTTGGATTTGTCTACTATTATTTGTTTTCTCTTTGTTTCCTTTGCCTTTTATTTTTAATTAAATAAATTTGGGGGGTTATTTGAATATTTTTAGTACTCCATTTTAATTTTTCTACTGAGTTTTTTATGCTGTCTCTGTAAACCTTTTTCAGTGATTGCTCTAAGGATTATGGTATATATTCTTAACTTTTTGCAGTGTACTTAGAATTAATATTTTATCACTTCAAGTAAAATGTAGAAGCTTTCCCAATATATACATCCTGCCACTTCCTCCAGTCTCATGCTGTTATCATATGTATTACATCTGTAAACACTGAAAACTTGCTTTCAAATGTCATGCCTACTTTAAAGAACTTAAGAGGCGAAACAGTCTGTTATGTTTAGCCAGTTATTTATTATTTCTGAGGCTGTTTGTTCATTTCTGAAATTCCAGATTTTTTAAAAATTTATTTATTAATTAAAAAAATAAAATAAAACAACATACATAATCAGTAATTCACAATATCATCACTTAGTTGCATATTCATCATTTCTTAGAACATTTGCATCAATTTAGAAAAAGAAATAAAAAGATAACAAAAGAAATAAAATGGTAACAGAGAAAAAAAAGTTATACATACCATACCCCTTACCCCTCGCTGTCATTGATCACTAGCATTTAAACTAAATTTATTTTAGCATTTGTTCCCCCTATTATTTATTTTTATTGCATATGTTCTACTCTTTTGTTGACAAGGTAGATAAAAGGAGCATCAGACACAAGGTTTTCACAATCACACAGTCACATTGTGACAGCTGTATCATTATTCAATCATCCTCAAGAAACATGGCTACTGGAACACAGCTCTACATTTTCAGGCAGTTCCCTCCAGCCTCTCTATAACATCTTGAATAACAAGATGGTATCTGCTTGATGCATAAGAGTAACCTCCAGGATAACCTCTCTACTCTGTTTGGAATCTCTCAGCCATTGACACTTTGTCTCATTTCCCTCTTCCCCCTTTTGGTCCAGAAGGTTTTCTCAATACATTGTTGCTGAGTCTCCATTCATTGCAAGATCTCTGTCCAGCGTTGCCAGGAAGGTCCACACCCCTGGGAATCATGTCCCATGTAGAGAGGGGTAGGGTGATGAGACTGCTCGTTGTGTTGGCTGGAGAGAGGGGCCACATCTGAGCAACAAAAGAGGCTCTCTTGGGGGTGACTCTTAGGCCTAAATTTTAAGTAGACTTGACCTATCCTTTGCAGGGTTAAGTTTCATATGAACAAACCCCAAGACTGGGGTGGAATTCCAGATTTTCTCTTGTGTCATTTCCCTTCTTCCTGAAGAGTTTCCTTTAGCATTTCTTTAAGAGCAAGATTTCATCTATGAAAAAAAAATTTTTTTTCCTTCATTTTTAAAGGATCTTTCTGCTAGATACAGAATCCTGGGTTGGCAATTATTTTCTTTCAGCATTTGAAAAATATTCCACCTCCTTCTGGTCTTCATGGTTTCTGATAAGAAATTGATAGCCTTTGAATTGTTCTCCCGTATGTACTGAATTATTTTTGCCTGACTGCTTTCAAGACTTTTATTTTATCCTTAGTTTTCAGCAGTTTGATTATGATGTGCCTGAGAATGAATTTCATTGCGAATTCTCTTTGGAGTTTGTTGTTTTAAGTCTATAAAGTTTTGCCAAATTTAGGATGTTTTCAGCCATCATTTCTTCAAATATGTTTTCTGTACAATACCGTTTTTCCTCTTCTTCCAGGACTTGAGTGGCACTAATAGTCAGGATCCACCAAAAAGGCTCTGAGTCTAGCCACTGGATGTGGAGGATTCTGGCTGCCTTATACTGACCCTGTTAGTTCTCCAGGGTTCTTAGTGGTTGATTAAATTAAGGACCTCCCAAAGTAGATGTAAAATAGTTTTGTTTTTTCCTTCTTTAGGGGCTCAGGAAATTGCCTTTCCCTTGCCTTATTACTTAGATCCTTGTATCAAGAAATGGGGTATTGGAACCTAAGGGACCAAGTTTAAATCAAATTGATCTATGCTAGGTTACTTAGGAACAGCCATTAGGTTCTTTTTAGTAGATGGCATAGAGTCACCAATAAAGTAGATGAGAGCTATTTTTTTCTATTACAGCCTTGCTACCAGGGTAAAGTGTGAGCAAACAACATTATGTCATACATGAACGTTTATTAGCAAGCATGTACATTCTCAAGTCTTACAACTAGTTCTGTAAGTTTAATGAAGTCCTAGTTCTGTCATTTTCAGTGCTCCAACCACTTATGTGAAAGATCCCTGCCTCTTGAAAATTATCATGTGAATTTTTCAGTATGGGGCAGCCAGAATCCTTCACATTCAGTGGCTAGACCCAGAGCCTTTTCCTGGTGGACCCTGTCTTAAATACATTCCGAAGAGTGAGGCTTTCCAAATTCATATGTTCTATTAATTCAAGGGAATGGAGTGTCTTTAAATATTTTTACTGAACCCATATATCATGAACATCATTAATTTACCAATAAAAACCCATTTCTAACATTCATATTGCTAATTACAAAGCCTTGGTTGATTAGAGTTAAAGATAGCTGAAGCACTTTTAGGAGCGACCTCTGGATTGTAGCCTTTGATTAAATGCTGAGTATGTCTTTCTGCTTAAGTTGTGATTTGAAAACTAATACCACTTTTATATCAGATTGTCTATGCTAGATGTTTTAAAATGAATTAGAATATATCACATTATAGTAAGAGGCTTGATATAGCCTGGTTTTCAAAATGTGAGATACTGTCAAGGGATTGTAGGGTCAAAACTAAGATGTAATTTGCTTTTATCATTCCCATTCTGTCAGTGTATGGTGGTTTTCCAGAAACCACATGATATTTGATGTCACAAAAGATTAAATGCAGAAGCATGTAGGAAAACCTGGCTGTATTTTTTATTAAACCATGCATTAGAATTGTACAAATGTAAGAAAGTACCACTCATCTCACTAAATTTTTTTGTTCATTTTTTGAAAATATAAATTATTGAAAATGTTTATGTTGATGTGTAATGAGTTTATTCCTGTTATTTTAAAAAGGGAAACAGGGCGGGCCGCGGTGGCTCAGCGGGCAAGAGTGCTTGCCTGCCATGCCGGAGGACCCCGGTTCGATTCCTGGCCCCAGCCCATGTAAAAAAACAAACAAACAAACAAAATATAATAAAATAAGAAAATGTTTAAAGATGTTTCCCTTTCTTCCTCCTTTCCTTCCTTCTATCCTTCCTTCCTTCTCTGTCTTTCTTTAAAAAAAAAAAAAAAAAAAAAAAAAAAAAAAGGGAAACAAGTATTTTTAAAATTTCTCAGTTTCATTTTCTAATGTGATATAACCCATATAAAAAAACTCCTAAGCGTCTTCAGTATTTGTTGAGAGTATGAAGTCCTGAAACCAAAAAGTTTGGAAACTGCTGTTATAGACAAATGCGTTCACAAAACTGAAGCCTTAGGCTTTGTCAGTGAACTCTTTTTTTAGGCTGTTTGAAAATAATTTCAAATTTATATAAAAAAATGGAAAATAAAAACAGTAAAAAGAACTCCCATCTATCATGTATTCAGATTCACGTATTTACATTTTATCCCATTTGCTTTATTAACTCTCTCTTTCTCTGTCTTACAATTTTTTAAAAACCATTTAAGGGTAAGTTACATGCATCATGGTAATTTATCCCTAAATACATTGGTGTGATTTCCTGAGAATAGGGATGTTTTCTTACATAACCACAATACAGTTATCAGTTTCATAACTTTATATTGTTATAATATTTTAATCTACCATCTATATTCCATTTTTGTCATTTGGCCTGATGATGTCATTTATGACATTCTTTCACCTTTAATGCAAAATCTAGTCTTGGGCTCAGATGTTACAATTAACTGTCATGTCTCTTTAGCCTCCTTTAATCTGGAACATTTCTACAGCCTTTTTTTCTTTTATGAGCTACTTCCCCTCCACTCCCCTTTTAACAGAACATTGTTCATTTTGTATTTGTCTGATGCTTTAAAATTGGTTATACCCTGATAATCAGGGTGGCCTTAAAGGAATACTTGTCTTTGGGATTTCTTTTCTTCCTTATTGGGTCTCAGAGTAATATCATAAAACCCTGGCAATTTATCAAGATAGATAAAAATGGGGATATAATTGAAATGGTTGTTTTTACCTGAATGTTTAAGATTCACATGGGTCCCGGAAATTGAATTGAAAATGTCTCTAGTAAACACTGGAAAGTATTTCGTAGTGATACCAAGAAATTAATTTTAAATAAAGAAACAATTTAGGAGTCAGACACGTTTATGACTTGTAACAAACCACTTAACCTCTCTGTAAAATGGTAATACTATGCAGTTTTATTTTAATGTGGTTCCAGAGATAATTTGCTTATATCCTCTCAGGACTCTAAAGGGTATAAAGTTTTACCCTTTAAACTTTAGACTCACAGTCAAGATAGCTCATACTTTGAGAGAGGCATGGTTTATCAGAGGGAACAGGAGAGCTACTTCTTCCATCTCAAGCTCATCCTGGGTTGTAAGCTTATTAATAGAGGGCTTGGAGGCAGTAGCCTGCATTACTCAAATGATCTCCCCTCTTTTTATATGCTCATAAGTTAAATAAGACTTCAGTGTAATAATGTCTATATCTACATAAGGTTGTTGAGAAGATTGGTTAAATAGTACAACTATGTGTTTTATGGCATGAATTTACTATAATTGGCTAGGTTAATTAAGGAGCATAATTTTTATTAGGTAGACTGCTGTTTGTGTAGTAACACAATCACATAACCAGGTTAGGAACTAGTGGCATGGGGGGAAAGGGCATTAGGACAGCACTGCTACTTTGGGTCATTCTTATCTGTCCTAACAGTGATTTTTGCCTTGAGAAGGATTATGCTAATGGAAGTGCCTGTAAGGGAGGTAAAAGTGAGATGGGATTGATTATAGGATTTCCTTATTGATGTTTAAGTTTTATAACATGCATTTAATAGCTAAAAGCGTGCCTTTATTATTGACACTACTAAAGAAAAAATTTTTTTTTACTGTAACCAAATTTCCCTTATTCCCCCAATTCCTTTTTCCCCTATTTTTTATTGGTATTTATTATATATTAATATAATGTGTAATCATTGAAAGTGTACAATGAATGGTTTACAGTATCATTATATAGCTGTGCATTTATCACAATCGACTTGTTTTTCTTCTTTGTGAAAAATAACATACAAAAAAGCAATAAATTTCAAAGCACATCACAACAATTAGTTGTAGAACAGATTTCAGAGTTTGGTATGGGTTACAATTCCACAATTTTAGGTTTTTTTAGCTGCTGTAAGATACTGTACACTAAAAGAAATATCAATATAATGATTCAGCAATCATACTCCTGAAACAGCTGTTTTTATATATTATGATTTTTTAAAAATGTTTTCTAAAATTCTGACTGTCTTGTTATTGAAGAGCAGACTGTATTTTGTAAAGCAACTAGCATAACATCTGATCTATTTTTTAAAAAAGCTCACTTAATTATTGCATGTGCGTGACCTGTGCATTGAACTAAGTAAGGGGCTTTCATATTAAGGTATTTCGCAGACAGACCTTAATAGATGATTCCTTCTTCTACACGTTTTAGGTAAAGGAAAAGGCTTTTTTTTTTTTTAAGCATTGTGCA
The DNA here is from genome assembly GCF_023851605.1 of Tamandua tetradactyla. Classification (NCBI taxonomy): domain Eukaryota; kingdom Metazoa; phylum Chordata; class Mammalia; order Pilosa; family Myrmecophagidae; genus Tamandua; species Tamandua tetradactyla. Next base: position 44,715,330 of record NC_135341.1, on the reverse strand, counting down.
AGCAAGAGGTAATTTTTTTTCTTTTTCAGGAGTTGGGGCAGGAAAATCCCGGTAGTAACACTAGTAAATGGTCTTGAAGGCAAACTCATATGGGTGTTTTATGGTGACTCTGAGAGAAGAACGTTCACTTCTTTTTTTTCTTTTAATCATCACATGGTTGTATATTCATCATCATGATCATTTTCTTAGAACATTTGCATCAATTCAGAAAAAGAAATAAAAAGAAAACGAAAGAAATTCATGCATACCATACCCCTTGCCCTCACTTTCATTGATTACTAGCATTTTAATCCACTAAATTTACTTTAGCATTTGTTCCCCCTATTATTTATTTTTATTTCATATGTTTTACTTGTCTGTTGATAAGGTAGATAAAAGCATCAGACACAAGGTTTTCACAATCACACAGTCACACTGTGAAAGCTATATCATTATACAATTATCTTCAAGAAACATGGCTACTGGAACACAGCTCTTCATTTTCAGGCAGTTCCCTCCAGCCTATCTGTTATGCCTTAACTAAAAAGGTGAGATCTATTTAATGCGTAAGAATAAGCTCCAGGATAACCTCTTGACTCTGTTTGGACTCTCTCAGCCATTGACACTTTATTTTGTCTCATTTCACTCTTCCCCCTTTTGGTTGAGAAGGTCTTCTCAATCCCTTGATGCTGAGTCTCAGCTCATTCTAGGATTTCTGACCCACGTTGCCACACCCCTGGGAGTCATGTCCCACAAAGACGGGGGGAGGGCAGTGAGTTTGCTTGTTGTGTTGGCTAGAGAGAGAGAGGCCGCATCTGAGCAACAAAAGAGGTTCTCTTGGGGGTGACTCTTAGGCCTAATTTTAAGTAGGCTTGACCTGTCCTTTGTGGGGTTAAGTTTCATATGAACAAACCCCAAGACTGGGGGCTCAGCCTATAGCTTTGGTTGTCTGCACTGCTTGTGAGAATATCAAGAATTCAACTTGGGGAAGTTGAATTTTCCTCCTTTCTCACCATTCCCTGAAGGGGACTTTGCAAATACTTTTTTATTCGCTGTTCAAATCACTCCGGGATTTATTAGGTCATCACTCTGGACAAACCAACAAAGTCTCATGTCCTACTCAAGGTTCCGTGTACTTATGGTGTTTAATTAAGCTGTCTGCATAAGTTATATTAGGAAATGCACTAGTCAAAGTATAAATTTGTACCAAATAAACATTTTTTGCTTTAATCTCCCACCTAAGTTAATGTTTTAACATATGAATTACCATCTATTTTCAACACCCTGCAGTAATGACATTCCTTTGTTCTTCCTCATGCAAAAACATTTTTTAAATTTGTACATTTAGTCACTATCATTATACCCTCTAGGCATTCCTAGATTATACCATCTCAGTCTTTATATCATCTATCTTTCCTTCCAATTTCCTTTGGGCCCCCAGACCTCCTCCCTCTGTCGTTTTCACAGTCAGTTTCATTCAGTGTTCTAACATTATTGTGTTACCTTTAGGTAGTATTGTGCTATCCATTTCTGAATTTTTGCAATCAGTCCCGTTGCACAATCTGTATCCCTTCAGATCCAATTACCCAATATCTACCGTATTTCTAACTCATGATGGTCTCTGTTACCAACTGAAATTCTCCAAATTCATTCATTAATGTTAGTTCATATCAGTGAGACCATATGGTATTTGTCATTTTGTTTCTGGCTAATCTCACTCAGCATAATGTCCTTAAGGTCCATCTATGTTGTTACATACTTAACTATTCTGTCTTACAGCTGCATAATGTTCCATTGTATGTGTATACCACAGCTTGTTTAAACACTTGTCTGTTGGTGGACATTTGGGCTGTTTTGTAAATAATGCTGCTATAAATACTGGTGTGCAAATGTCTGTTTGTGTCCTTGCTCTCATGGCCTCTGAGTAGATAACTTAGCAATGGTATTGCCAGGTTATAAGGCAATTCTATACTTAGCTTCCTGAGGAATCTCCAAACTGCCTTCCACAGTGGTTGTACCAGTTGACATTCCCACCAACAGTGTTGATAAGTGTGCCTCTTTTTCCACACTTGTTGTTTTCTGTTTTATTGATAATGGCCATTCTGGTGGGTGTGAGATGATATCTCATTGTGGTTTTGATTTGCATTTCCCTAATAGCCAGGGAAGTTGAGCATCTTTTCATGTGCCTTTTAGCCATTTGTATTTCCTCTTCTGAGAAGTGTCTGTTGAAGTCCTTTACCCATTTTGGGTTGTCTGTCTTTTTGTTGTTGAGTTGAACAATCTCTTTATATATTCTGGATACTAGACCTTTATCTGATATATCGTTTCCAAATATTATCTCCCGTTGTATAGGCTGTCTTTTTACTTTCTTGGCAAAGTTCTTTGATGCACAGAAGTGTTTAATTTTGAGGAGTTCCCATTTATTTATTTATTTTTCAGTGCTCGTGCTTTGGGTGTAAGGACTAGAAAACCGCCTCCTATTATAAGATTTATAAGATATTTCCCTACATTTTCTTCTAACAGTTTTATGGTCTTAGATCTATTGTTTAGGTCTTTGATTCATTTTTGTATAGGATGTGAGATGTGGATCCTCTTTCATTCTTTTGTATGTGGATATCCAGTTCTCTAGGTACCATTTATTGAAGAGACTGTTCTGTCCCAGGTGAGTTGGCTTGACTTCCTTATCAAAGATCAGTTGTCCATAGATGAGAGGGTCTGTATCTGAACACTCTATTCGATTCCATTGGTCAGTATATCTATCTTTATGCCAGTACCATGCTGTATTGAGCTCTGTAGCTTCATCATATACCTTAAAGTCAGGTAGCATGAGACCTCCAACTTCATTTTTCTTTCTCAGTATACTATTAGCTATTCAGGGCCCCCTGCCCTTTGAGATAAATTTGGTTATTGGTTTTTCTATTTCTGAAAAGTAAGTTTTTTGGTATTTTAATTGTATTGCATTGAACCTATATATCAGTTTAGGTAGAATTAGCATGTTAACTATATTTAGTCTTCCAATCCATGAATGCGGTATGCTCCTACCATTATTTAGGTCTTCTGTGATTTCTTTTAACAAATTCTTGTAGTTTTCTTTGGATAAATCTTTTATAACTAGTAAATTTATTCCTAAATATTTTATTCTTTTGGTTGCAATTGTAAATGGAATTTTTTTCTTGATTCCCCCTCACATTGTTCATTACTAGTGTATAGAAACAAGAAAGTTCACTTCTTAACACGTTTTCATTCCCTTCCTTTGCCCTAAGACTCCAAGTGAAACATACAAAGATTTATTTCCCTTTTTTCTTATAACATGGAATATCTGTTCCTCACCAACCCCCATCTCCTGCCCCAGTTTGAGTCCCCTTGCCTTTCTTTTTTTTTTTTTTTCTATCTTTTTTGGTGTTCATCTGTGAGGGTAATAGCAGAAGGAATTCTGACACTGACAGTGTGAACTAGCAGTCTAATATGGTTCCTTACAATTTGATTTGCATATCATTTACTTAGAATTTTGAGGAGAATAGAGACCAAGGTTAGCCTTTGACTCTGGAGGGTCTTAAAGCTTTCCACAGTATATGTAGTTCAGTTTGAACTCTTGATAGAATATAGCATTGTTTGGTTTCCTAGAACTGCTCAAGCAAATACCATGAAATGGGTCAGGTTAAGGTAACAGTGTAAGGCTAGGAAAATGTCCATATCAAGGCATCATTAAGGCGATGCTGTCTTCACAAAGACTATGGTGTTCTGGGGCTGGCTGCTGGCAATCTTTGATCCTTAGCTTGAAATATGGCAAGGCACATGATGGCATCTCCTGGTCTTTGTCCACTCTTCCAGGTTCTGTTGATGTTCAGCTTTTTGTTAACTGTGGCTTTCTCTGAATTTCATTCCACTTATGAAGGACTCCAGTAATAGGGTTAAGACCCATCTTGATCACTAACTAATCTCATCAAACAGGTCCTATTTTCAGTGGGTCCATACCCACTGTTTGTTAAAGTTTAAGAACACGTTTTTCTGTAGTTCATGCCACTTCAAAGCACCACAAGCTCTTAAATAGATGGTCAGGTGTTCAGCAAACAGTTTACTGGGAAAAAGAACAGATTGAAACTGGAATTTTTTTAGATAGGCAGAAAAGTGTTCAGGCTAGAGAGGGCAAGATTGAGGTGAATGACAATTATTTAGAGGTGAGGAATGCTTTCAAGATTATTTAAGCTGCATTCTGTAACTTATACCTGTAGTTTCCATCTTATATACTGTTTCTACTCTAAAATACACTTATACTTAGTATAAAATAGTTCATTTTGTTCAAAACACCCAGCTGTTTGTGAATGCTTTACTTCGTAAGCCTTGCTCCAGGTAGTCCCCAATTTTAGTTCCCGTATGTTCTAGAGACTATGTCTTAAAGGAGATTGCCATATGTATGAACACTTGCACAAACGGTTGAAGCCAGAGTCTTAATTGGGCAATGCTGTATGAGTAGAGTGGCCAAAATGAGTAGATTCTCTGTACTCAGGTTGGATACCCAATTTGAAGGAATAAAGGGAGGAGTTATATTCTTGTACTAAGCTACAGGAGGGGATCCTTGTAGGTAATGTTACTAATGCAAAAACCCTGACATTTTCGTCACAAAATGCAGTGATGCTTGCAGTTTGGAAGTGGTTTGAATAGACATACCATAGTATGAAGTACTATCCCTTGTTTTGCATAGTTGTAGTCACCACCTGAAAAACTTGGTGCAGTTTTAGAAATCTGATTTCAGGAGTAGAAGAAGAAAAGAGTGTGAAAAACAGGAATAACCCTAGCATAGCTAACTTCTGCCCCAAAGTATCATCTTTCCCAGAGAGCCTGAAAGTTTCTGTTTCACTGTTAATACACTAATCTGCAATTCTGTTACATTTAGGTAAATAAAGCTTAATTAGGTAAATAAGTGCCCTTTTTTTAGGATTACCTTTGGGAAGACTGATTTTTATACATGATCTGAACTCATGTAGCAAACCTGGTTTCTTCTTAACTGCTTGGTAAAAGTGCTACTCTGGGAGTTTTTTGGGGTCAAGGGAAGGTCAGTAATGCTAGAATCTGGAAAGGTGCCTGGGTATATTGGAAAGGACACTGGATGAGAACTTTGAAGACTGTATGGTGTTTCTGAATCTGCTTATTTCTAGATGGTTGGCCTTTAGATAAGTCACATTACTAACAGTGGAGTCTGTTTGAAATAAGGCTAATAATATGACTAGTGATAGTAACACCATATGTTTGCAAGGTAGTTTAATCCACACAACATTATGATGTAAGAATTAAGTCCATTTAACAGATGAGAAGACTGACTTGGGGGTAATTGACATATCCAAAGCTAAGAGCTAACGCTTTTGCCTAGGTCATCTCTCTTCTTCATTATACTGTGACTGTTGTATAAAATTTGGAGTTTACTGTTTTTTGTGGAGTTCATTGAAGAGTAGATCAGGACTGAGGTAAGTGCTAAGTAGGGCAGCATTAAGATACTTGTCAGTTGGAGAGTAGAGCACCTAAAATAGAAAAGAGAATAGATCTCCCAGTGTTTTCTTACAAAAAAACTTTGTAAGAAAACAGAAAAATTTTTTTGCAGATTTTCTTTTGTGTACAGGAGAGGATGAAAAACTCAATTTTTCTTCTCTATCTAGAATTTAAGCTAATACTATTATTTATTTACATCAGTGTTTTTGATCACATAGCCCTTTAGGGGCTATTCTTAGAAGTCAGCCAGCGTTTATAACATTGATTCTGTTAGAAAATACTTTCCGATTCCTGACCACTAATTTAAAGATAATTTTAAGCATGTAAGATTTAAGATAGAAAAAAAAAAAGATTTAAGGTAGAGACTGTTAATGTTTATGAATGAGAAATTAGAGAAAGAAAAAATATTGTAATCAGTAAAGTTCATTTGCAAGTTCTGAACTATGTCACCTAGGCTCTTGCAGCATCTGTTGGTCCATTTTAAGCTGAAAGGGGCTTTATTGTTTTGTCTGATTGTGAGAATAGTACCTGCTTATTATAAAAATTCAAATTCTTATTTTTTTAAGTAAATCTGCCTTAAAATCATCTCACTCAGAGTGGTGTGCTGGTGGCTCAGTGGCAGAATTCTCACCTGCCATGCTGGAGACCCATGCTTGATTCCCGGTGTCTGCCCATAAAAAAAAATCCTATCATTCAGAAAATTACAGCTAAATATTTCTTAACACCCTAAGGTTTTTGTATATGTACATACATGTTTTTTGAAGAATAGTGTTATATGCTAAATGCTGTTTGTGATTTGAATTTTTCTGTTAAACATTAGGTTCCAGATAGCTTTTCATTTCAATAAATGATTTTTTTAATTAGATTTGCAGTAGGTTTGGAAAAAGTCATGCAAAAAGTATAGAATTGCCATATTTCTCCCATCACACAAGCAATTTTTCCTGTTAACACTTTGCATTGGTATGGACCCTTTGTTACAATTGATGAGACAATATTATTATAATTACACTATCATATATAGCCCATTATTAACATTAGAATTCATTGTGTTGAACAGTTCTGTGCTTTTTTTCCACATTTTTATTGTGGTAACATAAAATTTAAAATATCCCCTTTTAATATTTCCACTTTCAAGGGTGGGCGATGGTGGTGCAGTGGCAGGGTTCTTGCCTGCCATGCTGGAGACCCAGGTTTCGATTACTGGTGCATGCCCAAGCAAAAAAAAAAAAAAAAAAATTCCACATTCAAAAATACAGTTCAGTGGTCTTAATTACTTTCACAGTATTTTGCCTACCATCACCAAAACTTTTCCATCATCCAAACAGAAGCTCTGTACCTATTAAACATTAATTTCCCATTCCCTACCTGTACCTCTGCCCCTGGTAACATGCAGTCTCATTCCTTTTTCTTTTTTTTTTTAATTTATTAAACATACCAACATAGAAACACAAACATTCTTACCATAGGATCATTCCATTCTTGATGTATAATCAATAACTCACAATATCATCACATAGTTATATATTCATCATCATGATCATTTCTTAGAACATCTGCATCAATCCAGAAAAAGAAATAAAAAAGAAAACAGGAAAAAATTCATGCATACCATACCCAATACCCCTCCCCCTCATCTATCACCAGCATTTCAATCCACTAAATTCGTTTTAACATTTGTTCCCCCTATTATTTATTTATTTTTAATCCATATGTTTTACTCATCTGTCCGTAAGGTAGATAAAAGAAGCATCAGATACAAGATTTTTACAATCACTCAGTCACATTGCAAAAGCTATATCATTATTCAATCATCTTCAAGAAACATGGCTACTGGAACACAGCTCTTCATTTTTAGGAAGTTCCCTCCAACCTCTCTGTTACACCTTAACTAAAAAGGTGATATTATTTTAATGTGTAAGAATAACCTCCAGGATAACCTTTCGACTCTGTTTGGAATCTAAGCCATTGACTATTTTGTCTCATTTTGCTCTTCCCCCTTTTGGTCACAGAGGTTTTCTCAATCCTTTGATGCTGAGTCCCAGCTCATTCTAGAATTTCTGTCCCATGTTGCCAGGAACGCCCACACGCCTGCAAGTCATGTCCCACAAAGAACGGGGCAGGGCAGTGAGTTAGTTTGTCATGTTAGCTGAGAGATAGAAGCCACATCTGAGCAACAAAAGAGGTTCTCTTGGGGGTAACTCTTAGGCCTAATTTTAAGTAGGCTTAGCCTATCCTTTGCGGGGTTAAGTTTCATATGAACAAACCCCAAGACTGGGGACTCATCCCATTGCTTTGATTGTCCCCATTGCTTGTGAGAATATCAAGAATTCTCTACTTGGGAAAGTTGAATTTCTCCCCTTTCTTACCATTCCCCCAGGGGACTTTGCAAATACTTTTTTATTCACTGTTCAAATCACTCTTGAGATTTATCAGGGCATCACTCTGGACAAACCTACAAAACCTCCTGCCTTACTCAAGGTTCCATGTACTTATGGTGTTCAATTAAGCTGTCCACATAAGTTATATTAGGAAATGCACTAGTCAACATATAAATTTTGTACCAAATAAACATTTTTTGCTTTAGTCTCACACATAAGTTAAAGTTTATAAAATATGAATTACCTCTATTTTCAGCACCCGCCTTTGTTCTTCCTCATGCGAAAATATTGTTAAATTTGTACATTTAGTCACTATCATACACTCTAGGTATTCCTAGATTATACCATCTCAGTCTTTATCATCTATCTTTCCTTCTGATTTCCTTTGTGCCCCCAGGCTTCCTCCCTCTTTCATTCTCACAGTCAGCTTCATTCAGTATTCTAACATTGTTGTATTACAGTTAGGTATTACTGTGCTATCCATTTCTGAATTTTTATAATCAGTTCCTGTTCTAGTTTACTAGCTGCTGAAGTGCAACACACCAGAGACAGATTGGCTTTTAATAAAAAATGATTTATTTCGTTAGTTCTTCAGAGGAAAGGCAGCTAACTTTCAATTGAGGTTCTTTCTTATGTAGGAAGGTACAGGGTGATCTCTGCTGGCCTTCTCTCCAGACCTCTGGGTTCCAACAACTTTCCCCGGGGTGGTTTCTTTCTGCATTGCCAAAGACCTGGGCTCAGCTGTGAGTGCTGAGATGAGGTATGCTAGCTGTTTGGGCTGTGCTACGTTAAGCTCTCTCATTTAAGCACCAGCCAGTTAAGTCGAACATTCATTACAGCAGGCATGCCTCTTAGGACTGCAGATGTAATGAGCAACAGGTGAGGTTCATGTACCAATGGCTCATGTTCACAGCAATAGAACTAGGTGCCTTCACCTAGCCAAGTTGACACCTGAATCTAACTACCACAGTCCCGTTGAACAATCTGTGACCCTTCAGCTCCAATTTCCCAATATCTTCCCTATTTCTATCTCCTGATGGTCTCTGTTACCAACTGGAATTCTCCAAGTTCATTCACTAACGTTAGTTCATATCAGTGAGACTGTATGGTATTTGTCATTTTTTTACTGGCTAATCTCACTCAGCATAATGTCCTTAAAGTCCATCCATGTTGTTACATATTTCATGACTTTATTCTGTCTTAACAGCTGCATAATATTCCATCGTATTGTATACACAGCTTGTTTAGCCACACTTCTGTTGATGGACATTTTGTCTATTTCCATCTCTTGGCAATTGTAAATAATGCTGCTAAACATTGGTGTGCAAATGTCCATTTGTGTCCTTGCCGTTATTTCCTCTGAGCAGTTAACTAGCAATGGTATTGCCAGGTCATATGGCAGTTCTGTGCTTAGCTTCCTGGGGAACCGCCAACCTGCCTTCCACAGCTGTTGTACCATTTGTGTAGCCTCATTTCTTACTCTGGATTTGCATGTTCAGATTATTTCATATAAGTGAGATCATACAATATTTGGCTTTTGTGCCTGGCTTATTTTGCTCAACATGATGTCTTCAAGGTTCAACCGTGTTGTCACATGTATCAGGACTTCCTTTTTATAGCTGAATAATATTCCATCATATGCCTATACCATATTTTGTTTATCAGTTTATCAGTTGATGGGCACGTTGGTTCCTTCCATCTTTTGTCAGTAATGAATAATGCTGCCATGAACATTGGTGTACATCTGATTCCCTGTTTTCAACTCTTTTCCTAGGTATATACCTATGTTTAACCTTCTGAGGAATCACTAAACTGTTTTCCATAGTGGCTGCACCTTTTTACATTCTCACCAACAATGAATGAGTGTTCCTGTTTATCCACATCTTGTCCAGCACTTGTTATTTTCCAATTTTTTAATAGTAGCTATTCTAGTTTTCTAGCTGCCAGAATGCAGATACCAGGAACAGAATGGCTTTTTAAAAGGGGAATTTAATAAGTTGCTAGTTTACAGTTCTAAGGCGAGAAAATGTCCCAATTAAAGCCAGTCTATAGAAATGCCCAATCAAAGGCATCCAGAGGAAGATACCTTGGTTCAAGAAGGCTGATGAAGTTCAGGGTTTCTCTCTCATCTGGAAAGGCACATAGTGAACATGGTCAGGGCTCCCCTCTCATCTGGAAGGGCACATGGCGAACACAGCATCATCTGCTAGCTTCTCCTGGCTTCCTGTTTCATGAAGCTCCCCGGGAGGCATTTTCCTTCTTCATCTCCAAAGATCACTGGCTGGTGGACTCTGTCTCTCATGGCTATCTCGTTCTGCTCTGCTCTCTCTGAATCTCTCATTCTCCAAAATGTTTCCTCTTTTATTGGACTTCAGAAACTAATCAAGACCCACCCAAATGGGTGGAGACATGCCTCTACCTAATCCAGTTTAACAACCACTCTTGATTAAATTACACCTCAAGGGAGATGCTCTAATTACAGTTTCAAACATACAATACTGAATAGGGATTAGAAGAAATGGCTGCCTTTACAAAATGGGATTAGGATTAAGACATGACTTTTCTAGGGTATATACATCATTTCAAACCAGCACAGTAGCCGTTCTAGTGGGTGTGAAATGATATCATATTGTGGTTTTGATTTTCATTTCCCTAAAAGCTAATGTTCTATTTGCTTTTCTCTAATGGCACATCTCGTCATGTGCTTTTTGGCCATTTGTGTATCTTCTTTGGAAAATGTCTTTTCCAGTCTTTTGCTCATTTTTTAATTGGGTTGTTTGTCTTTTTGTTGTTTAGCTGTAGGATATCTACTTTTCTACTTAATTAAATTTAGTCATAGATATTTTGTTCTCATTACTATTTTTTTAATTTTCTTTTCAGACTGTTATAGAAACACCACTGATTTTTTTTTTCAATTTTTAAAAAATATTTTTGTTGATAAACAGCATACAACACAAACCTCCTTAACATGCAAATGTTCCATACATGGTATACAATCAATGGCTCACAATATCACATAGTAGTGTATTCATCACCATAATCATTTTTTAGAACATTAACACCACTGAGTTTTGTGTGTTAATCTTATAATGTCATGTTGCTGAATTTAATCATTAGCTCTAAGTAGCTTTCTTATAGATTCTTCTGGATTTTCTATATATAGGATTATGCCATATGCAAATAGGGATAGTATTACTCTTCCTCTCCAGTTTGAATGCCATTTATCTTTTTTTCTTGACTAATTGTTCTGGGTAGCCTTCCAGTACAATGTTGAATAGCATTGGCGATTGCAGGCACCCTTGTCTTGTCTTGATTTTTAGGGGAAAGCTTTCCATCTTTCTCCATTGAATATGATGTTAGCTGTGGTTTTTTTTTTTTTTTTTTTTGCATGGGCAGGCACCAGGAATCGAACCCAGGTCTCTGGCATGGCAGGTAAGAACTCTGCCTGCTGAGCCACTGTGGCCTGCCCTCCCTATTAATTTTAAGTTCCCTTTTTCTTTCTTTCTTTTTTTAAATTCTTTTATTATTTAATGCAGTGCATGATTGCATTATTTTTTCCCCATCATATACCTATGCATTTATCATCACAGTTGACTTTCTTTTTTCTTTTTTTTGTGAAAAATAACATATATTCAAAAAGCAATAAATTTCAAAGTACATTGCAGCAATTAGTTGTAGAACAGATTTCAGAGATGGGTTACAATTCCAAAATTTTAGGTTTTTACTTCTACCTACTCTAAGATTCTGGAGACTAAAACAAATATCAATATAATGATTCAGCAGTCATGCTTATTTATTAAACTTTACTTTCTCTGTATAACTCCACTATCACTTTTGATCTTTGTCTCACTCTTTAGGGTATGCCCATGCTAACTTTTTGGAAGGGGCTGTTGATAATATGGGATGGGGGATGGAACTTGTTGATGTTCTGGAGAAGCTGCCCCCACTGCATTTCAGGACTTGGTTCTGGGACCCTTCTGGAGATTGTAAGTTTCTGGAAAGTTACCCTACTGCATGGAACTTTTGTAGCAAATATAACACGTTACGTGTTCTTTAGGATTGGCAAGAATGTTTTGATTGGGGTTTGGCAAGCTATGATAGTTAGCAACGTCTAACTAACTGAAGCTTGCATAAGAGTGACCTCCACAGTAGCCTCTCAACTCTGAACTCTCTCAGCCACTGATACCTTATTTGTTATATTTCTTCTCCCCCTTTTTGTCAGGATGGCATTGATGATCCCATGGTGCTAGGGCCAGGCTCATCCCTGGGAGTCATCTCCCATGCCACCAGGGAGACTTTCACTCCTGGATATCATGTCCCATGTAGGGGGAGGACAATGATTTCACTTGCAGAAGTTGGGCTTAGAGAGAGAGAGAGAGAGAGGCCACATATGAGCAACAAAAGAGGTCCTTCGGAAATAATTCTTAGGCATACCTATAGGTAGGCTAAACTTCTCTGCTACATGTATAAGTTACATGCATAAGCTTACAATCTCAAGATCAAGGGCTTGGCCTATTGGTTTGGGTATCCCTAATGTTTGACACAGTATCAGGGTTTCCCTGGTGGTAAAGTTTAATAGTTCCATATTATTCTCTCATCTCTTAAGGGACTTGCCAATACTTTTTGATTATCTGTTTAATATACTCTGGGATGTATCCAGGCATTACATTAAGCTATACAGGATTAAAGGCCCTCATTCTGGGCTCCCTGTGTTTGGATTATTTAAATGATCTATCCAGACAGGTTGAGGTACATTATGTGCTACAGAAAACTTTGGTTCTGTACAAAATAAGTTGCCTTTTTTTTTTTTTATTAATTAACGGAAAAAAAGAAATTAACCCAACATTTAGAAATCATACCATTCTACATATGCAATCAGTAATTCTTAACATCATCACATAGATGCATGATCATCGTTTCTTAGTACATTTGCATCGGTTTAGAAGAACTAGCAACACAACAGAAAAAGATATAGAATGTAAATATAGAGAAAAGAAATAAAAGTAATAATAATAGTAAAAAAAAAATCCTATAGCTCAGATGCAGCTTCATTCAGTGTTTTAACATGATTACTTTACACTTAGGTATTATTGTGCTGTCCATTTTTGAGTTTTTGTATCTAGTCCTGTTGCACAGTCTGTATCCCATTAGCTCCAATTACCCATTATCTTACCCTGTTTCTAACTCCTGCTGGACTCTGTTACCAATGACATATTCCAAGTTTATTCTCGAATGTCCGTTCACATCAGTGGGACCATACAGTATTTGTCCTTTAGTTTTTGGCTAGACTCACTCAGCATAATGTTCTCTAGGTCCATCCATGTTATTACATGCTTCATAAGTTTATCCTGTCTTAAAGCTGCATAATATTCCATCGTATATATATACCACAGTTTGTTTAGCCACTCTTCTGTTGATGGACATTTTGGCTGTTTCCATCTCTTTGCAATTGTAAATAACGCTGCTATAAACATTGGTGTGCAAATGTCCGTTTGTGTCTTTGCCCTTAAGTCCTTTGAGTAGATACCTAGCAGTGGTATTGCTGGGTCGTATGGCAATTCTATATTCAGCTTTTTGAGGAACTGCCAAACTGCCTTCCACAGTGGTTGCACCATTTGACATTCCCACCAACAGTGGATAAGTGTGCCTCTTTCTCCGCATCCTCTCCAGCACTTGTCATTTTCTGTTTTGTTGATAATGGCCATTTGGTGGGTGTGAGATGGTATCTCATTGTGGTTTTGATTTGCATTTCTCTAATGGCCAGGGACATTGAGCATCTCTTCATGTGCCTTTTGGCCATTTGTATTTCCTCTTCTGGTAGGTGTCTGTTCAAGTCTTTTTCCCATTTTGTAATTGGGTTGGCTGTCTTTTTGTTGTTGTTGAGTTGAACAGTCTCTTTATAAATTCTGGATACTAGACCTTTATCTGATATGTCATTTCCAAATATTGTCTCCCATTGTGTAGGCTGTCTTTCTACTTTCTTGATGAAGTTCTTTGATGCACAAAAGTGTTTAATTTTGAGGAGTTCCCATTTATTTATTTCCTTCTTCAGTGCTCTTGCTTTAGGTTTAAGGTCCATAAAACCGCCTCCAATTGTAAGTTTCATAAGATATCTCCCTACATTTTCCTCTAACTGTTTTATGGTCTTAGACCTAATGTTTAGATCTTTGATCCATTTTGAGTTAACTTTTGTATAGGGTGTGAGATATGGGTCTTCTTTTATTCTTTTGCATATGGATATCCAGTTCTCTAGGCACCATTTATTGAAGAGACTGTTCTGTCCCAGGTGAGTTGGCCTGACTGCCTTATCAAAGATCAAATGTCCATAGATGAGAGGGTCTATATCTGAGCACTCTATTTGATTCCACTGGTCGATATATCTATCTTTATGCCAATACCATGCTGTTTTGACCACTGTGGCTTCATAATATGCCTTAAAGTCAGGCAGCGCGAGACCTCCAGCTTCGTTTTTTTTCCTCAAGATGTTTTTAGCAATTCGGGGCACCCTGCCCTTCCAAATAAATTTGCTTATTGGTTTTTCTATTTCTGAAAAATAAGTTGTTGGGATTTTGATTGGTATTGCATTGAATCTGTAAATCAATTTAGGTAGGATTGACATCTTAACTATATTTAGTCTTCCAATCCATGAACACAGTATGCCCTTCCATCTATTTAGGTCTTCTGTGATTTCTTTTAGCAGTTTTTTGTAGTTTTCTTTATATAGGTTTTTTGTCTCTTTAGTTAAATTTATTCCTAGGTATTTTATTCTTTTAGTTGCAATTGTAAATGGGATTCGTTTCTTGATTTCCCCCTCAGCTTGTTCATTGCTAGTGTATAGAAATGCTACAGATTTTTGAATGTTGATCTTGTAACCTGCTACTTTGCTGTACTCATTTATTGGCTCTAGTAGTTTTGTTGTGGATTTTTCCGGGTTTTCGACGTATAGTATCATATCATCTGCAAACAGTGATAGTTTTACTTCTTCCTTTCCAATTTTGATGCCTTGTATTTCTTTTTCTTGTCTAATTGCTCTGGCTAGAACCTCCAGCACAATGTTGAATACTAGTGGTGATAGTGGACATCCTTGTCTTGTTCCTGATCTTAGGGGGAAAGTTTTCAATTTTTCCCCCTTGAGGATGATATTAGCTGTGGGTTTTTCATATATTCCCTCTATCATTTTAAGGAAGTTCCCTTGTATTCCTATCTTTTGAAGTGTTTTCAACTGGAAAGGATGTTGAATCTTGTCAGATGCCTTCTCTGCATCAATTGAGATGATCATGTGATTTTTCTGCTTTGATTTGTTGATATGGTGTATTACATTAATTGATTTTCTTATGTTGAACCATCCTTGCATACCTGGGATGAATCCTACTTGGTCATGATGTATAATTCTTTTAATGTGTTGTTGGATACGATTTGCTAGAATTTTATTGAGGATTTTTGCATCTATGTTCATTAGAGAGATTGGTCTGTAGTTTTCTTTTTTGTAATATCTTTGCCTGGTTTTGGTATGAGGGTGATGTTGGCTTCATAGAATGAATTAGGTAGTTTTCCCTCCACTTCGATTTTTTTGAAGAGTTTGAGGAGAGTTGGTACTAATTCTTTCTGGAATGTTTGATAGAATTCACATGTGAAGCCGTCTGGTCCTGGACTTTTCTTTTTAGGAAGCTTTTGAATGACTAATTCAATTTCTTTACTTGTGATTGGTTTGTTGAGGTCATCTATGTCTTCTTGAGTCAAAGTTGGTTGTTCATGTCTTTCCAGGAACCCGTCCATTTCATCTAAATTGTTGTATTTATTAGTGTAAAGTTGTTCATAGTATCCTGTTATTACCTCCTTTATTTCTGTGAGGTCAGTAGTTATGTCTCCTCTTCCATTTCTGATCTTATTTATTTGCATCCTCTCTCTTCTTCTTTTTGTCAATCTTGCTAAGGGCCCATCAATCTTATTGATTTTCTCATAGAACCAACTTCTGGTCTTATTGATTTTCTCTATTGTTTTCATGTTTTCAATTTCATTTATTTCTGCTCTAATCTTTGTTATTTCTTTCCTTTTGCTTGCTTTGGGATTAGTTTGCTGTTCTTTCTCCAGTTCTTCCAAGTGGACAGTTAATTCTTGCATTTTTGCCTTTTCTTCTTTTCTGATATAGGCATTTAGGGCAATAAATTTCCCTCTTAGCACTGCCTTTGCTGCGTCCCATAAGTTTTGATGTGTTTTTTTTTCATTTTCATTCGCCTTGAGGTATTTACTAATTTCTCTAGCAATTTCTTCTTTGACCCACTGGTTGTTTAAGAGTGTGTTGTTGAGCCTCCACGTGTTTGTGAATTTTCTGGCGCTCCGCCTATTATTGATTTCCAACTTCATTCCTTTATGATCCGAGAAAGTGTTGTGTATGATTTCAATCTTTTTAAATTTGTTAAGACTTGCTTTGTGACCCAGCATGTGGTCTGTCTTTGAGAATGATCCATGAGCACTTGAGAAAAAGGTGTATCCTGCTGTTGTGGGATGTAATGTCCTATAAATGTCTGTTAAGTCTAGCTCATTTATTGTAATACTCAAATTCTCTATTTCTTTATTGATCCTCTGTCTAGATGTTTTGTCCATTGATGAGAGTGGAGAAGTGAATTCTCCAGCTATTATGGTATATGTGTCTATTTCCCTTTTCAGTGTTTGCAGTGTATTCCTCACGTATTTTGGGGCATTCTGGTTCGGTGCGTAAATATTTATGATTGTTATGTCTTCTTGTTTAATTGTTCCTTTTATTAGTAGATAGTGTCCTTCTTTGTCTCTTTTAACTGTTTTACATTTGAAGTCTAATTTGTTGGATATTGGTATAGCCACTGCTGCTCTTTTCTGGTTGTTATTTGCATGAAATATCTTTTCCCAACCTTTCACTTTCAACCTGTGTTTATCTTTGGGTCTAAGATGTGTTTCCTGTAGACAGCATATGGAAGGATCCTGTTTTTTAATCCATTCTGCCAGTCTGTGTCTTTTGATTGGGGAATTCAGTCCATTAACATTTAGTGTTATTACTGTTTGGATAATATTTTCCTCTAACATTTTGCCTTTTGTATTATATATATCATATCTGACTTTCCTTCTTTCTACACTCTTCTCCATACCTCTCTCTTCTATCTTTTCGTATCTGACTCTAGTACTCCCTTTAGTATTTCTTGCAGAGCTGGTCTCTTCGTCACAAATTCTCTCAGTGACTTTTTGTCTGAGAATGTTTTAATTTCTCCCTCATTTTTGAAGGACAATTTTGCTGGATATAGGAGTCTTGGTTGGCAGTTTTTCTCTTTTAGTAATTTAAATATGTCATCCCACTGTTTTCTAGCTTCCATGGTTTCTGCTGAGAAATCTACACATAGTCTTATTGGGTTTCCCTTGTATGTGATGTATTGCTTCTCTCTCGCTGCTTTCAAGATCCTCTCTTTCTCTTTGACCTCTGACATTCTAACTAGTAAGTGTCTTGGAGAACGCCTATTTGGGTCTAATCTCTTTGGGGTGCGCTGCACTTCTTGGATCTGTGATTTTAGGTCTTTCATAAGAGCTGGGAAATTTTCCGTGATAATTTCTTCCATTAGTTTTTCTCCTCCTTTTCCCTTCTCTTCTCCTTCTGGGACACCCACAACGCGTATATTTTCTCGGTTCATATTGTCCTTGAGTTCCCTGATACCCTGTTTAAATTTTTCCATTCTTTTCCCGATAATTTCTGTTTCTTTTTGGAATTCAGATGTTCCATCCTCCAAATCACTAATTCTATCTTCTGTCTCTTTAAATTTATCATTGTAGGTATCCGTTGTTTTTTCCATCTTTTCTACTTCATCCTTCACTTCCATAAGTTCTGTGATTTGTTTTTTCAGTTTTTCTATTTCTTCTTTTTGTTCAGCCCATATCTTCTTCATGTCCTCCCTCAATTTATCGATTTCGTTTTTGAGGAGGTTTTCCATTTCTGTTCGTATATTCAGCATTAGTTGTCTCAGCTCCTGTATCTCATTTGAGCTATTGGTTTGTTCCTTTGACTGGGCCATATTTTCAGTTTTTTGAGCGTGATCCGTTATCTTCTGCTGGCGTCTGGGCATTTAGTCAGATTTCCCTGGGTGTTGGACCCAACAGGTTGAAAGATTTTTCTGTGAAATCTCTAGGTTCTGTTTTTCTTATCCTGCCCAGTAGGTGGCGCTCGTGGCACACGTTTGTCTGTGGGTTCCACCAGTAAAAGGTGCTGTGGGTCCTTTAACTTTGGAAAACTCTCACCATGGAAGGAGGTTCACCAGCTGAAGCGTCTTGGAAGAGTGCCAGCTGGCCCGGGGGTCCGAACGCGGGGAGGGTCGCTGGCCGCCGCAGCCTGTGAGAGCGCCCGTCCCAATTTCCTAGCCGGCCCAGGGCGCCAAGTGTGGCGGGAGGGCGCCAGCCGCCGCGGCTCCTGGAGAGTGCACCGTTCCCAGCCGGACCGGGGAGTCACGTGTTTGGAAGGACCCCCCTGGTCACCGTTCTCCGTGGCCTGGGGATTTCCGATCCAATTCTCTCAGTTGGTCCGGGGGGCCGCGCGTGGTGGGGGCGCCAGCCACCGTGGCTTGAGGGGACCGCCTGCCCAATTCTGCCAGCTGGCCCCGGAAGGAGGAAGGGATGGACTCCGGCCGCTTTTGCCGCCCCTCCCAGGGAACCCCGCGCCCCTCGGCGATCTCACCGGAGTGGGTTCTCTCAGCCAGTCAGGCATTCCAGGATGGGGTACGCTGTCTTTTTTATCTGTGTCGTGGCTCCGGGAGCTGTTCTGTATCGTTTCTACTCCCCTAGTAGCTGTTCTGGAGGAGGAACTAAGATCTGCGCGTCTTACTAAGCCGCCATCTTCACCGGAAGTCCCCAGTTGCCTTTTTTTTTGATTCACCATTTACCCACTTACATCAACTCTTTAACTGTTTTCTGAGAAAGATGGTTCTGCCAGGTCTTTTTTTCCTTGTTATTTAAAGCTTCATTGAAGGACTGAGCCATGGATCTTCATACGCTGCTTATTTAGTGACTTCACTGGGAAGTTCTTCTTGACAGAAGAATTCAAACTGGATAAATTGAAGAGCAATGTTGGAATTAGAAGAATCATTATTTTGCATCCCCAGTGTGATATTTGTTTCAGGCAAGGATCATTAGAGGCCAGAACCATGGGTGAAAGGTTTTTGTGGAATATGATAGGCATATATTTCAAAGTATCACTCCACAAATAAATAATTCAAAAAGGGGGAAATACCATTACAACAAAGATCTGGCTATCACTTTAGTATCATTAGCTACGTGACAAATTGACATATGCTCCCTGGTGGCATCTGAAAAAAGGAATGGAGGTAGGGTCTGTTCTCAATTAAAAGAGACCAAGGCATGACAACCAAATTAAAACATAATCCTTGATTCAATTTCTGAATTAAAAAGAAGACAGGTATAACGGACATTGTGGATACAGTTGGATATGTTTTAATACAGAGCATATATACTAAGCTATATTGTCGAACCACATTTCTTGGTGTCATAATAGTTTTGGGGTTAAATAGGAGATGGTACTTGTTCTTTAGGAGTATGTGTTGATGTTATTAGGAGTGAGGTGTCAGAATGTCTTTAATTTTTGGTTTGGTCAGGATAAAAATTGTGTGTATAGAGGGAGAGATAAACTAAATGTAGCAAATAGTTTGTTAATTTAAAATTTTCAAAATGAAAAAATTCTTGGGAAAATTGCATGTCCATTTTCTCTGATGACCTATAGGATCATTTTGCTAATTTCTTCCTAAAATGTCATTAGTATTTAAGAGATGGGGATTGCTGTTAATTAATACTTTAGGGAAAATTTTAACACATCACAATTTGTGATTCCTTTGTAAGAGGAGATATGTCTCTGCTGTTATTCAAGTTGCTTCTGTGCCTTACAGAGTTTCATAGTTTTGTTTTTATAGGCCCTGCACTGTGCTCTTTTTTGTTGTGCTTAAGAATGTGACTTTTATTCTGTCATTTTTTTCCTACTAGTTCCTGTTGGTAATAAGATAAATATCAGCAATTTTACCGTCTACTAATATATCCATTGGTTCTTTTAGGTTTTTCAGGTATAGTTATATCTTTAATACAACAATGATTTATTAGTTTTAATTTGTATACCTCTTATATTTTTTCCTGTTTCTTAACATTGGCTAGAATTTCTAGAACAGTGTTAAACAGTAGTGATGCTAACAAGCATTCTTTACTTTAGCACTATACTCATGCTTCACCATTAAACATAATGCTTACTGTTTAACAACTTGAAAAAGTGATTAGACTTAGACTGTAGCTATGAATGAAGTAGATCTGGGTAGGATAAAGGTAAATCAGAATACAGGACAAAGGTAAATCAGAATACAGGATAAATATGATATGGTCCATATTTTAAAACTTAAAATTCTGTATGAGACCAAAGGAAGGGTTGTTTATTTGCTGCAAAATTTATATTTTGGGTAGCACATTATCTAATTTAACTTGTATGATCAGTTTATTTGAACATCATAATTATATGGAATCTTTGTAAGGTGGGAGAGCCTGTTGATTTGTACAAGTTAGTGTGATGCCCTTATAATCCCAGAATAATTTGGGCAGAGAATAAAAAAGTATTTGCAAAGTCCGCTTGGGAGACTGGGGAGAAAAGAGGAAATGTTCAACTTCCCATCTGGGAATTCCTGATATTCTCACAAGTAGTGGGTAGAACCAGTTCAATAGGTTTGTCATGGTTAGGGACAGGTGTCAACTTGGCTAAGTTGTGGTACCTGTTCATCTGATTGGGCAAGCGCTGGCCTGTCTGTTGCAATGAGGACATTTCATAGGATTAGGTCATGATCACGTCAGCTACATCCACAGCTGATTCCATTTGTAATCAGCCAAAGGGGAGTGTCTTCTGCAATTAGTGATGCTAAATCCAATCATGGGAAGCCTTTTAAGGAGGACTCAGAGGAGACAGGTTCCATTCCTGCTTTGGCTGGTGAGCCTCTCCTGTGGAGTTCGTCCAGGCCATCCATTGGAGTCATCGACTTCGCAGCCTGCCCTGTGGATTTTGGACTCTGCATTCCTACGGTCACGTGAGACACTTTCATAAATTTTATATTTGCAAGTGTTCCCTGTTGGTTCTGTTTCTCCAGAGAACCCTAACTAATACATCTTGGTACCAGGAGTGGTTCTTAAGGAACAGAATCATAAAAATGGGTTTTTATGAATGGTTTTCTACTCTGACTGGGCTCAGAGACACTAAGGACTCTGATTCCCGTAATCAGAATGACACTCCCAATCCATGGACTGAGTT
Source organism: Tamandua tetradactyla (assembly GCF_023851605.1). NCBI lineage: Eukaryota > Metazoa > Chordata > Mammalia > Pilosa > Myrmecophagidae > Tamandua > Tamandua tetradactyla. Next base: position 44,694,186 of record NC_135341.1, on the reverse strand, counting down.
GGCAAAGGAGATAGTCAAAATATCATCATTTGATTCTCCTAATGCTTCGCTTGTACGAAGCCAGACTCTGGGGGATAATGTTTTTGACACCTTTACAGAGTTTTGTAGAAATAAGAGTTATAGAGATGTTGGTTGGTTGTTGTTAGATACACTGTCTACATTGAAGGGTGAAAGGGATGGGCTTAAGGCTTCAAACAAGAAGCTTAAGTGCCGTCTGAAAGATGTAGAGGTTTCTATGAGTATCTTGAAGGAAAATATTATTTCCTGTAGCCGTAGACTTGAGATCTCTGAAAATCAGACTCAGAATCTTATTGTTAGAGTAGCAACTTTACAACGTAAACTGAAATCTCAGTCTTGCATGGTGTCTGCCGTTAAAGTGAGGGCATTGATTGGAAAGGAGTGGGACCCTGAAAAATGGGATGGTGACATATGGATTGATAATGATGTTGGGGGTGAGGTTGAAACCCTAGACCATACTGAGCCTTCTTTAGATAACCCTGTAATAGTCTGCCCTGAGGACATAGCTGCCCCACCTCCAGCCTGCCTTGAGGAATTGGCCACCCAACCTCCTCCTGAAGGAATTAGCCCTAGAGTTATTAATCCTGTTTCACCAGATGAAACTGCAAATGAAAGCCCTGAAGCAAATGGCTTGGAAGATATTTCTAATTCTTTTCATGACCCACCCCCACCACCCCTCATTTCTTCTAGACCTATAACTAGACTAAAGTCCCAACAGGCCCCTAAAGGTGAGGTACAAAGTATCACACATGAGGAGGTACGTTATACTCCAAAAGAACTGTGTGAGTTTTCCAATTTATATAGACAGAAATCAGGGGAATATGTGTGGCAATGGATTTTAAGAGTGTGGGATAATGGTGGGAGGAATATAAGGCTGGATCAGGCTGAATTTATTGATATGGGCCCACTAAGCAGAGATTCTGCATTCAATGTTATAGCTAGAGCAGTTAGAAAAGGTGTTAACAGCTTGTTTGGGTGGTTGGTTGAAACATGGATCAAAAGGTGGCCAACATTACCTGAGGTTGAAATGCCAGAACTGCCCTGGTATAATGTAGATGAGGGGATCCAGAGGCTTAGAGAGATTGGGATGTTAGAGTGGATTTATAATGCAAAGCCTGCTCTTACACCCCAGGAATGTCCAGAAGATGCACCTTTTACCAGAACAGTGAGAAATAAGTTTGTGAGACTAGCACCATCATCCCTCAAGAGCTCTGTGGTTGCACTTCTCTGTAGGTCAGATATTACTGTAGGAACTGCTGTCACTGAGCTGGAATCCTTAAACACAATGGGGATGACAGGATCCCGAGTTGGCAGAAGCCAGGTGGCAGCACTTAATCACCAAAGACAGGGTAGACGTGGGTATTATAATAGACAACAAACTCAAAGGAGGCATCAAAATTATATGACACGCAGAGATTTGTGGCATTGGCTAGTAAATCATGGGGTGCCTAGAAATACAATAGAAGGGCAGTCTACTAAATTCTTGTTGGAACTGTATAAACAAAAGAGTTCTAGGTCAAGGGAACAGAAGTCTAACCTGAATTACAAAAACACAGAGTCACGGCCCCTTAACCAATTTCCAGACTTGAAACAGTTTACAGACCCTGAGCCCCTTGAATGAAGGGGAGGCCAGGTCCCTTTGGGGGAGAAACCTGTTACACTGCCACAAATTTATACTGTTAACCTTCCTCTAAGTCTTCCCCAAGGAGACCAAAGGCCTTTTACCAGGGTAACTGTGCATTGGGGAAAAGGAAATGATCAGATATTTCGGGGATTATTAGACACCGGTTCAGAAGTGACATTAATTCCAGGGGACCCAAAACGTCACTCTGGACCACCAGTCAGAGTGGGGGCTTATGGAGGCCAGGTGATCAATGGAGTTTTAGCTCAGGTCCGTCTCACAGTGGGTCCAGTGGGCCCCCGGACCCATCCTGTAGTTATTTCCCCAGTTCCAGAATGTATAATTGGCATAGACATACTGAGCAACTGGCAGAATCCCCACGTTGGTTCTCTCACTCGTGCAGTGAGGGCTATTATGGTAGGAAAGGCCAAGTGGAAGCCACTAGAACTGCCCCTACCAAGCAAAATAGTAAATCAAAAGCAATACCGTATTCCTGGAGGGATTGCAGAGATTACTGCCACTCTTAAGGACTTGAAAGATGCAGGGGTGGTGATTCCTACCACATCCCCATTCAACTCTCCTATTTGGCCTGTGCAGAAAACAGATGGGTCTTGGAGAATGACAGTGGATTATCGTAAACTCAACCAGGTGGTAACTCCAATTACAGCTGCTGTTCCAGATGTAGTATCATTGCTTGAGCAAATCAATACATCCCCTGGTACCTGGTATGCAGCTATTGATCTGGCAAATGCTTTTTTCTCAATAGCTATTAGTAAGGACCACCAGAAACAGTTTGCTTTCAGCTGGCAAGGTCAGCAATATACTTTCACTGTCCTACCTCAGGGGTATATTAACTCTCCAGCCCTATGTCATAATCTTGTTCGCAGAGACCTTGATCGTTTCTCCCTCCCACAAGATATCACACTGGTCCATTATATTGATGATATCATGTTGATTGGACCTAGTGAGCAAGAAGTAGCAACTACTCTAGATTTACTGGTAAGGCATTTGCGTGTCAGAGGATGGGAGATAAATCCAACAAAAATACAGGGGCCTTCCACCTCAGTAAAATTTTTAGGTGTCCAGTGGTGTGGGGTATGTCGAGATATCCCTTCTAAGGTGAAGGATAAATTGCTGCATCTGGCCCCTCCCACATCCAAAAAAGAGGCACAACACCTAGTTGGTCTTTTTGGATTTTGGCGACAACATATTCCTCATTTGGGTGTGCTACTCCGGCCCATTTATCGAGTGACCAGAAAAGCTGCTAATTTTGAGTGGGGACCAGAACAAGAGGAGGCTCTGCGACAGGTCCAGGCTGCTGTGCAAGCTGCTCTGCCACTTGGGCCATATGACCCAGCAGATCCAATGGTGCTGGAAGTGTCAGTGGCAAATAGAGATGCTGTCTGGAGCCTTTGGCAGGCCCCTATAGGAGAATCACAACGCAGACCCTTAGAATTTTGGAGCAAAGCCTTACCATCTGCTGCAGATAACTACTCTCCTTTTGAGAAACAGCTTTTGGCCTGCTATTGGGCCTTAGTAGAGACTGAACGCTTAACCATGGGCCACCAAGTTACCATGAGACCTGAGTTGCCTATCATGAGTTGGGTGTTGTCTGACCCACCAAGCCATAAAGTTGGGCGTGCACAGCAGCACTCTATTGTAAAGTGGAAATGGTATATACGAGATAGAGCCAGAGCAGGTCCTGAAGGCACAAGTAAGTTACATGAAGAAGTGGCACAAATGCCCATGGTTTCCACTCCTGCTGCCACATTACCTTCTCTTTCCCAGACCAGAGCTATGGCCTCTTGGGGTGTTCCTTACAGTGAATTGACTGAGGAAGAGAAAACTCGGGCCTGGTTTACAGATGGTTCAGCACGATATGCAGGTACCACCCGAAAGTGGACAGCTGCAGCATTACAACCCCTTTCTGGGGTGTCCTTGAAGGACAGTGGTGAGGGGAAATCCTCCCAGTGGGCAGAACTTCGAGCAGTGCACCTGGTTGTTCATTTTGCTTGGAAGGAAAACTGGCCAGAGGTGCGTTTGTATACTGACTCATGGGCTGTTGCTAATGGTTTGGCTGGATGGTCAGGGACTTGGAAAGACCATAATTGAAAAATTGGTGACAAAGAGGTCTGGGGAAGAAGTATGTGGATAGACCTTTCTGAGTGGGCTAAAAACATGAAGATATTTGTGTCCCATGTGAATGCACACCAGAGGGTGACTTCAGCAGAGGAAGATTTTAATAATCAAGTGGATAAGATGACCCGTTCTATGGATACCAGTCAGCCTCTTTCCTCAGCAACTCCTGTTATTGCCCAATGGGCTCATGAACAAAGTGCTCATGGTGGTAGGGATGGAGGTTATGCATGGGCTCAGCAACATGGACTTCCACTCACCAAGGCTGACCTGGCTACAGCCACTGCTGAGTGCCCAATCTGCCAGCAGCAGAGACCCACACTCAGCCCCCGATATGGCACCATTCCCCGAGGTGACCAGCCAGCTACATGGTGGCAGGTTGATTACATTGGACCACTCCCTTCATGGAAGGGGCAGCAATTTGTTCTAACTGGAATAGACACATACTCTGGATATGGGTTTGCTTTCCCTGCACGCAATGCTTCTGCCAAAACTACTATCCGTGGGCTTACAGAATGCCTTATCCATCATCATGGTATTCCACATAGCATTGCTTCAGATCAAGGAACACACTTTACAGCAAATGAAGTGCGGGAATGGGCACATGCTCATGGAATTCTCTGGTCTTACCATGTTCCCCATCATCCAGAAGCAGCTGGATTGATAGAACGGTGGAATGGCCTTTTGAAAACTCAATTACAGTGCCAACTAGGTGGCAAAAACTTGAAAGGCTGGGGTAATGTTCTCCAGGAAGCTGTGTATGCTCTGAATCAGCGTCCGCTGTATGGTGCTGTTTCTCCCATAGCCAGGATCCATGGGTCCAGGAACCAAGGGGTGGAAATGGGTGTGGTGCCACTCACTATTACTCCTAGTGATCCACTAGGAAAATTTTTGCTTCCTGTCCCTGCTACCCTGAGTTCTGCTGGCCTACAGGTTTTAGTTCCAAAACGGGGTGTGCTTTCTCCAGGAGAAACAACAGTGATACCACTGAACTGGAAGTTAAGATTGCCACCTGACCACTTTGGGCTACTTATGCCTCTAGATCAACACACCAAGAAGGGGATTACATTATTGTCTGGGGTAATTGACCCTGACTATCAGAAGGAAGTAGGACTGCAACTACATAATGGAGGTAAAGAAGAGTTTTCTTGGAATATAGGAGATCCCCTGGGGCGTCTATTAGTACTACCATGCCCTGTGATTAAAATCAATGGAAAACTGCAACAACACAATCCAGGCAGGACTACCAATGGCTCTGAAACTTCAGGAATGAAGGTTTGGGTCACCCCACCAGGCAAAGAACCACGGCCAGCTGAAGTGCTTGCTGAGGGGAAAGGGAACATGGAAGAAGGTAGTGATAAATATGAACTTCGACCACGTGATCAGTTACAGAAACGAGGACTGTAATGCTGTTTTGTTTGTGTTATATTATTTAAGTTGTAAGATATCAAGTTTAAGAATGAATGTTGCCCAAGGATTTGCACCCTATTCTGGAGAGATTTAATGTGCTTCCAGTTATATGCAGGACATGTTGAGTATTGTCAAGTAAAAGAAAAAATGTGTGCTTATTTGTTTTCATTTGGAAATTAAGTATGGTCTAAGGTGATATATATATGTATATATATATATATATATATATATAATGTGCCAAGTTGACAAGGGGTGGACTGTCATGGTTAGGGACAGGTGTCAACTTGGCTAAGTTGTGGTACCTGTTCATCTGATTGGGCAAGCGCTGGCCTGTCTGTTGCAATGAGGACATTTCATAGGATTAGGTCATGATCATGTCAGCTACATCCACAGCTGGTTCCATTTGTAATCAGCCAAAGGGGAGTGTCTTCTGCAATTAGTGATGCTAAATCCAATCATGGGAAGCCTTTTAAGGAGGACTCAGAGGAGACAGGTTCCATTCCTGCTTTGGCTGGTGAGCCTCTCCTGTGGAGTTCGTCCAGGCCATCCATTGGAGTCATCGACTTCGCAGCCTGCCCTGTGGATTTTGGACTCTGCATTCCTACGGTCATGTGAGACACTTTCATAAATTTTATATTTGCAAGTGTTCCCTGTTGGTTCTGTTTCTCTAGAGAACCCTAACTAATACAGGTTGAACTTTCGGTCTTGGGGTTCACCACTGTGAGACTTATTCCTGTGAAGAATAGGCTAAGTCTTCTTATAATTATGTCTGAGAGTCACCCTAGAGAACCTCTTATTGCTCAGATGTGGTCTCTCTCTCTCTAAGTCAACTTGGCAGGTGTACTCACTGTCCTACCCCCATGTGAAACATGATTCCCAGTGGTTTAAATCTCCCTGACAACATGGGTCCTGACTCCTGGGGATGAGTTGAGACCTGGCATCATGGGATTAAGGAAGACTTCTTGACCAAAAGGGGAAAGAGAGAAATTAGACAAAATAAAATCTCAGTGGCTGAGAGATTTGAAACAGAGTCAAGAGGTTATCCTAGAGGTTATTCTTATGCATTATAAAGATATCCCTTTTTGGCTGGGCCACGGTGCCGCAGCAGGCAGAGTTCATGCCTGCCATGCCAGAGACCCAGGTTCGATTCACCGTTCCTTCCTATGCAATTAAAAAAAAAAAAAAGATATCCCTTTTTAGTTTGTGATGTACTGGAGTAGCTAGAGGGAAGTACCTGAAACTGTTGAACTGTATTCCAATAGCCTTGATTCTTGAAGGCAGTTGTATAACTATATAGCTTTTACATTGTGACCATGTGTTTTAGTTTGTGAGCTGTTAGATTGAAATATATCATAAATGGAAAGATTTTTATAAAGGGGATTTAATAAGTTACAAGTTTACTGTTCTAAGCCTATGAAAATGTCCAAACTAAGGCATCCAGGGAAAAATACCTTAATTCAAGAAAGACCAGTGAGTCTGGGATACCTCTGTCAGCTGGGAAGGCATGCTGGTCCCTTGTTCTTGGGCTCTGTTGTTTTCGGTTTCTGTTCCTGTGGGGGTTCCTCACTTTTCTTCTCTGGTGCTGAATTTCATCTTTTGGCATCCCTTGACTCTCTACAGTTCTGGCTTGCTTAACAACTCATGGTGACATCTGCTGGGCTCCATGCATCTCCAAACACCTATATCTCTGTTCTCCAAGTGTCTGTGTCAACTCTGCTTTCTCCAAAACATTTCCTCTTTTTTTCCTTTTTTTTTTTTTTAACATGGGCAGGCACTAGGAATCGAACCCGGGTCCTCTGGCATGGCAGGGAAGCATTCTTGCCTGCTGAGCCACCGTGGCCTGCCCTGTTTCCTCTTTTAAGGACACCAGTAAACTTACCAAGACGCAGCCAAAAGGCCACATCCATAATTGGGTATGCCGCATCTCTGTGGAGATAACCAAATCAAATTTTCTACCTACAAGATTGGATCAAGATTAAGACATGTCTTTTCTTGGTGTTCATAATAGCTTCAAACCAGCACACCATGTGATTGTGAAAATCCTGGGTCTGGTGCTCCCTTTATCCAGGGAATGGACAGATGAGTTAAAAAAAAAAAAGGACAAAAAGAAATAAATAATAGCAGGTGGGGAGATAAGGGGGAAAAATAGGGTAGATTGAAATACTAGTAGTCATTGAGGGGATGGTAAGGGGTATGGGATGTATGGGTTTTTTCTTTTTCCTTTTTGTTTCTTTTTCTGGAGTGATGTAATTGTTCTAAAAGTGATCATGGTGATGAATGCATAACTATGTGATGTTATTGTGAGCCATTGTATACTTTGGTGGAACTGTATGTGGGTAAAGATATCTCAATAATAACATTTTGCAGAAAACAACATAATTCTGGCTGTTGATATGAAATGTGAAAATGTGTGTTGTGTTAAAGGATGAATTTTACATTTCATAACTTTCTTAGCTTCTATCATGCATGTTCAGAGTGTTTTTCCTTCATTCAGTTTTATTAATTAAGTGGTATATATTGTTTTTATTTGTTTGTGTCATCTTTCTCAGGTTTTCCATTAGTGTTATTTTACATAAAGCCTATTAAGGATTTCTTCTTTTACTGTATTCTGTAGCAGTTAAGATGGTATTACACTTTGATATTATTTGAAGATTGGAAGTACTTCACCCATATCCAAATAATTAAAATTCTTTTTCCTAAATTTGTATATTCATCTTCTTTAGTCCCTTTCCTCTCCAAAAAAAAAAAAGCTTTGGGGTCTATTTTTCAAGTCTCATAAATCTCTTTCTGTTTTCTAGTTAATTTTTGCTTATTTTTATTAAAACTGTCTTTATGTTTTCTTATTTCCTTTTTTCTTACTGACTTGAATGATTAATTTATACTCATAGGTTATGGGTTTTATTTAGATTCTGGATGCTTGTTGATTTCATTCCTACCACCTAGTGGCCAAGTCAGGATCTACAAGGTGTTTTTGGAGATTCTGGCTTTTCCTAAAGTTTAAAATATGTTTTGTTGATATTAGGTATTAATCTCAGTATTGTTCCCCTGTTGTAGTTATTTTTAAGGATCTGCAAGTTGGTATGTTTGGATTAAGGCAAGAAGTCAGTGTTGTTCTTTATCATTGTCCTTACCTAAAAACACCATTTTCATACTTTAACTAACCAGCTTCAGATTTTAGGCTTACCAATATAGAGCAGTGTTTTTATTGGCATAGTGGTAATTCCTTGGAAGATATGTTTATTAAATAAAATGTATTATTAATAGTAATGACTAAGTCCTACTAAATTACTAGTAGTGTGTGAGTGACATTTTCCTCAGATTTTATTTATTCATTCAGAAGCATCTATTAGTTTGTGAAGAGACATCAGCCAGGTGGTTAACTCATTAAAGGAGATGAGAAATATCTGGCATTTACTATTGTTGGGAAATGGGCTTACTGTCATACTCCGTTTTCTTATCAGTTGGGATTTAGAGAATGTTCTCTTCTGCAAATTTACTATTAGTCTTTTCCTTATATGACTTATAGTTTTTCTTCCTAATAAGTTTCATAATCAGAGTTTATGCTTGCCATAAATCATGAATAACGAACTACTCTGACTTTTTTTTCTTTAAAGACTACCTTCAGAATATTTTCCATTTTGATTTTAAAAAACAAAAATATCATCAAATATTTGCCCGTTTTCTGTACAAAATAATGCAATTCAATTAAAAAGCATTTTTGAAGATCTACTGGTCTTTCTAATGAGCTTTAGTCAAGTTAAATGTTTGCTGGTTTGTGTCCTGTAGTGTTCAGTTTCAATGTTTGATTTGATTTGGAAATAATTAATATTAGTATACCTCTTTATGCTAATAGTAGAAGTTATATCTGTCTCCTTTTTTCTGATAGAAAATTGTGATCCTTAAATTTGAGAGGCTTAAAAATTGTTTTTAAGCCTCTCAAATAACACATATACAGTACAATAAAGTTATGAAAGCAAACTCTACCAATGCCTAATAACTATAGCTCAGCCTTTGTCAGGCCTTGAAAACCTGATCAGGTTAGTCTGTTCTTTCCGTGGATTATTTATTATTTTCTTGGCTGTGACAGTGTTTTTAACCTAGCACTACAGTACTGAGACCAAACAATTGCTTGTTGTTGGTTTTTTTTAATTAGAGAAACTGTGGCTTCACAAAATAATCATGCATAAAGTACAGGATTCCCTTACACCATACCACCCCCAATACCTTGCATTGGTATGGAACATTTGTTAGAATTGATAAAAGATTATTAAAATGTACTATTATCTACTATTTATAATTTACATTAGGTGTATTTTTCTCCACATGCTACCCTATTATTAATGCCTTGCATCAATATTGTACATTTTAATAATTCATAAAAGAATATTCCTTGTACTATTACATACTATAGTCCATAGTTTACATTATATGTATTTTTCTTATACCACACTATTATTAAAACTTTGTATTCATGTTGTACATTTGTCAAAATTAATGAAAGAACATTCTTATACTTGTACTACTAACTATGGCCCATTGTCTACAGTAGGATTCACTATATTGTTCAGTCCTATATTTTATCTTTTAATTTTTATTCTAGGTAATAGATACATCCTAAAGTTTCCTCTTTTAGCCACACTCACCTGTATAGTTCAGCACTGTTGATTACATTCACAATAATGTGTTACCACCAACAACAACCATTTCCACAGCTTTACCATCAACTTAAATAGAAAATCTGTACAAATTTAGCATCAATTCTCCATTGTCAAACCCCATTCTGTTTTTCCTGGTAACCTATATTCTAGATTCTAACTCTTTGAGGTGGTTTATTATAATTAGTTTATAACAGTGAGGTCATACAATCTTTATCCTTTTGTGTCTGGCTTATTTCACTCAACATGAGTCTTCAAAGTTGATCCATATTGTTGTATACATCAGTGTTTCATTCCTTTTATGGCTGAATAATATTCTATTGTATGTATATACCACATTTTGTTTATCCATTCTTCCACTGGATACATTGGGATTTTTCCATCTTTTGGCTATTGTGAATAATGCTTCTTTTGGCATTGGTTTACTAATATCTGAGTCCCTGCTTTCAGTTCCTTTGGTTATATAACTAAAAATTGGATTGCCGGGTCATATGGTAATTCTATACTTAGCTTCCTGAGGAACTGCCAAACTGTCTTCCACAGTGGCTGCACCATTTTACATTCCCACCAACAATATACTAAGGTTCCTATTTCTCCACATCCTCTCCAATGCTTGTTACTTTCTGTTTTTTGTTTTGTTTTTAAGAATAGCCGTTCTAGTGAATATGGCATGTGTCTCATATTTTTTATTTGCACTTCCCTAATGGCTTATTATATTGAGCATCTTTGCATGTTCCTATTGCCCATTTGTATGTCTTCTTTGAAGAACTATCTTTTCAAGTCCTTGACCCGTTTTTTAATTGGGCTGTTTATCCTTTTGTTGTTGAGTTTTAGGAGTTCTTTATATATTCTGAATATATCAGCATATATGATGTGTGTGTGTATATGAAATATATATCAGATATATGGTTTCCAAATACTGTTTTCCATTCTGTGCTCTTGTTCTGTTCCATTTTTCTGTATGTCTGTTCTCGTGCCAGTATTGCAGTTAATTTTGATTTATTCTCTTATGTCCTTTTGAGTAAATAAAAATGTTTATAATGGAAAAAATTTTTATAGAACAAGAAAGAAAGGATCCCAGGACGATGATTATAATAAAAACTATTTTTTTGTATACCTTTCAAACAGGGTCTCGTGAGGTCAGAACTGTTTTTATAATACTAAGATATCGCTTGCCTTCTTCATGCTCATTCCCTCATGAGTGTACAGTAGAGCTTTTCAGAGACTATATGATACGTGATGATGTCATTGCTCTGACAGCTAATGGAATGTATGCTTTGTGTATTCTTGTGTTTTCAAAATACAACATAAACAAAAGCTCCATAATTTTGAAGAGTTTGTTCTTTGAAGTCTTGAGACTACAAAGTTATTGAGCCACTTCTCTGAGGTATAAATTAAAGTTGCAGCCTTATTCCCTCTCATTGCTTCTTTATGATAGGAAGTTTTTGTTTGTTTTTTTAGGAACCATAACCTATTCTCTTTCTACTTTCTCAGGGAATAGAATGAGTTTAAGTGTGGATGGTTCAATTCAGAAAATTGATTCTTTTTTGCACCGGGAAACAAATCCAGGTCTTTGGCATGGCAGGCAAGAACTCTGTCTGCTGAGCCACCGTGGCCTGCCCAGAAAATTGGTTCTTAACAGTCTTCCATGAAGGTAAAAAGTTGGAAATAACAGGACAGAAGAACTTCCTTTTTTAACAGTACTGGCCAGAATGATTACTTTACGATACCATGTGCCCTTATCACTGGAGGAGTCCAAGCGTAAATTAAACAACTATTATTAAGGGTAGTTTTGAAGATTAGTAGTTCATGTAGGGGACTGTACTAAAAATGATCTAATAATTTACCATTCTTTTTTTTCTCATGTAAAATGTGGTATATTTAATTTGCTTACATCTTTTTTTCTCTGTATATTTTATTTCAGTTGGTCGTATTATGTTTCAGCTTTTCTCAGACATATGTCCAAAAACTTGCAAAAACTTCCTTTGCTTATGCTCAGGTAAGTGAATTATTAAATTATTTCTAATGAGGAGTCTTGGCTGACAGTATTTCCTGGCTTAACAGAGTAGAAATTTTCTTGAAAAAATAATGGGCTGTGAAATGAATTTTGCAAATAGTACTTACTTTCATATGAAATCATAGAAGCATTTTTTAAGTGGAAGACAACATAAGTGGTCTCAAACATGAAAAAAGCCAGTGTATAATAAAATCCACTCTATACATTGTAGTTTATAAAATAAAAGCATATTTAGAACTGCTTTGTCTTGGTAGTAGTTTACAAATTTCAACACTCTGTTCAGATTCATCATTCCAAATTTCATAAGAGATTTAGGTTAGAAGGTAGGGGGCAAAACATAATGAAGTGTTCTTTGTTATATAAAATTGAAATATACTTTATATTGGACTACCCTTGATCTTAGCCAAAAGGCAGGGAAGCGATATTATTTATATTTTAAATATATAGAAAAAATGGGGAGGAAAAACATGTTTAATGTAATTTTAAAAATAGAAATAGTAAATTAAAATTTTAAAATCCATTAACTTAGATATACACAAACACACACAATCTTTGCATGAACTTTTTGATTCCATTCCTTTACTAAAATGATAAGCTTCTGTCATATTTCTTGACCTGTAGCATGTAAAGTTTGAACCACACAATTTAACATTTATATGCTGCTTTGTATTAATAATTTTGGTTCAGTGTTAACTTGTCACATCGTCTACTTACATCTTTTACAATATCCAGGGCACACAGGGTATTTGACAAAGTATTAATTGGTTACTTCTTCTGAGGAAGGATGTGTTTTTTGCTGAACTTCATTCTTTTTTTTCCAGGGGAGAAAGGCCTTGGGAAAACAACTGGGAAGAAGTTATGTTATAAAGGTTCTACGTTCCATCGTGTTGTTAAAAACTTTATGATTCAGGGTGGGGACTTCAGTGAAGGTACAGCTAAAAGTTATGTTCCTAGCAGTCCATCAGTTTCAACAGAATCTCATTATTTTAATTATAAATATTGTATCACTTAAAGCAAGATGTAAATATTGGATGGTCAGTAATAGTTGTTGGATGAATAAATTTTGTAGACCAAGAGTTGTATGCTATTACTTTACTAATATTTAGTGATATAATTACCTAGTGAATTTCCCTTACATTGTACTTTCCAGTTTCTTTTGTTCTTTTAGTTTTATTGTTGCAATTACCATTTGAAATAAGTAGATTGTGGACATCATTTTTAAGTCATGTTTATTATAATAAGATTTGACTCATTTTAAAGATAAGGTTATTTTAGGACTCAAAGTTTTGATTATCTGTGGCAATTACAAAATGTTAGTTTATTTAGCCAATTAAAACCATAGGCAATAATTTGATTTATATGTTAAGTATAGTTAAAATTTTCATTATGGTTTAATGTAGTTCATTATTTTCAGGTAATGGAAAAGGTGGAGAATCAATTTATGGTGGCTATTTTAAAGGTAAGGCTTAATATTTTGTGGTCTTTTATTCAGTTCGGATATTGAAGCAAGCTTGATTATATACTTTTAATGAGAAGAGGTTTACTTATATTTCACTTTTTGCATGAAACTAATGTTGCATGAAAATACTTTATTTGCATGAATTTGGGGATGAATTATATCGTAATATGTAACTTTTAATTGTCAAGATTAATTAAGGCTAACTTTATGATTAAACATGACTTTCAGCATGGAGGTTAGGCAACTATATACATGAAAACTCCTATCTTCCTGCCTAAAACTGTCAACATATTCTTTTGTTTATAGAGAATGTGGTCTTTTGCAAAATGAAAAGGTAAGAGAACAAAGCTCAGTAACACAAATTCCAATTCTGTTCCCTTGCACCCTTCCTAATAAATTTATGGACAGCCTGGTCAGGTTGTGGCCGGATATCTATGTTGCTTGAAGACTTGGAAAATTCTGTGTATTATTTCATATGTGCATCTGTATCTTTTTTTTCTTTTCCCTATGGGTTATTTGTTCCAAATTGGGGAAAAGAATCTAGTTGTGTTTTTTTCCTAAACCAAGCAATTTGTTTGAATAAAAGTTGGTATTTCCTCCTTTCTAAAGGTTTGTATGTTTTCTTTTGTATACTAGAAGTATATGATTGTATTTTATTCCTATAGTATTAGCATTTGCATAAATCTAACTATTGCACTTGCCCCAAAAAGCCTTAGAAAAGTCAGTTGCAGAGATTTATAGTGGGATCCAATATTATTAGGTTTTAACGCTATGGTAGCTTCAGTATTATAATAGTCTTTTATATTTCTTTTGGGGAAAAATGGATTACTACTCTTTTTCAGAAGCCTGTTCCCAAGGTAATTATTTTTTAAAGTTTTCTATGTTTCTGTTTGTTCTAAAGAAAGGTTTGTTCGTATGAATGTTAAAAGGAAGTTTGACCTTATCATCTCTAAGTAATCTTTATGACAAATTTTTTTTCCTTTGAAGAAATAGGAAACAGCTTTTTAGCTGGTTCCATTATAGCATGGTAGCAATTTGAAACTAATGATGTAGACCACTTTAATGTGGTTGCTCTCTTTGGCAGATACTTGTGTATCTTGAGATATTGTATTTTGCTGTTTAAATTTTTATTTTTTCAGAGCTTTCTTCCTTAGATAATTTTGTGATCCTGTTGATTAGAAGGAACTTAAAACTTAATTTAGGCATGTCCCTACAACTTAATTTATATAACTTTGTTTTGCTCTCATAGTCTAGCTTTAATCCATTTGAGTATTGAATGAATTTTCCATATAGAAATTAAACACAAAAGATTATTTAATTTCTCTCATCCATAGTGCATTAGGCAAGATAATTGGCAATTTGGAGAAAATAAGTTTTACTATAGAGATCTTTCTAAATTTTTGTACTAGTTTTCCTTGAAAGTTAATAGGTTAAATGCCATTTAGCCAGTGTTACCACTAAAAGTGACTGTTCTAAGGCTGTTTGTATAAAGCATTAAATATATGTTCTTCTCCTCAAGGCTTTACTTAGTACTTTTTGGTCTTTTTATGCTTTTATTATTTTATTAGTTTAAATTTTTTTCTAAGTATTCAGTCAAGTATCTGTACTGACCAGAAGACGAATTCCATCCTTTGCTTTCTATTTATTACTGTGAACATTACACTTTAAAATTGGCATATAATTGGAGTCTGACGAATTTGTTTTTTCTTCAAACAGATGAAAACTTTATCCTCAAACATGACAGAGCGTTCCTTTTGTCAATGGCAAATCGAGGGAAACATACCAATGGTTCCCAGTTTTTCATGTGAGTAGGCATAATTCAGAGACAAGCTTTTCTTAAACAGAGAAGCGCTGTTCATGAGAAAGATGGTATAGTTAAGCCAAGTTTAATGATAGAATTCTGTCAACTTGGGCTTTATTATTGATTTCTAATATTGTAATAACTGGTAAGCTCTGATGGAAGTACCTCAGCATTCAGTATATATCCTGGATTTGAAGAGAGGAACTTAAAAGTTATAACTTGAAGAGCTACATTATTTTCAAAATATGTTGTCATCTTAAGAAATTGGTTTTGACTGTTACCAAATTCGGGGGCTCATTTTACCAAAACTAGGTTGAAACACAAACTAATGATGACTATTTAAAAAATATTCATAGGGCGGGCCACGGTGGCTCAGCAGGCAAGAATGCTTGCCTACCATGCCAGAGGACCCGGATTCGATTTCTGGTGCCTGCCCATGTAAAAAAAAAACAAATTCATATATAGGAGTAAATGCACCCTTGGCATGGAAAGCAATTGATTTGAGTAAACCATTGATTGCATGGCTGATTTTTAAATCTTACTCATTGAGCCAGTTTCAGAGAGGAAGCATTATTTTCAGATGTTCTTTAGCATTATGTAAAGATAGGTGATTTGCTATTTAGCCAGCAATTTTAAAAATTGAAACTCTGTGCATAATTAAATTAAACCAGTGTTGCTGTCATTTCCACCGAAGTTTGTAATGCAGTTATCACTCCAGAAACTTCAGAATGCTAAAACTGTGTTTTAAATACAAGTATTTTACATATGCTCATTTCTCATCTGAAGATTCTAAATAAGACCTTTCAGCATATTTTTAGTTATATTCTTATCTAAAACTACTCTAAAACCTATTTTATTATAATCCTATGATGTGAAATGTGAAAATTAATGGCCCAGCATGAGGTTTAATGCATTTGATTGGAAATAAATCTCTATAGTTTTGCTATATATTGTTAGAAAAAATTTTATTCATGGTTTATGAGAAAATGTTTTCTTTGTCATCTTTCTGAATGGATGAGTATGAATGGCGCTTCCCTGTCTGTAAAGGAGTAAACTATTCATATAAAATAAATCTCATATTTTAAATTTGTCTGAAAAATAGATTTTCAGTATGATCTGATAAAGTTCAGATAAGGGGCATTTGTTCTTAAGAATGTCCTAAAAATGGAAAACTGATAGAAGATGATAATGCTTGGAGTTATACAAAAAAGAAGATCTAAAACAGTTGTTTTTATATCTTGTTTTAATACCACAGAATATTTGGCTATTAAACTTTCTGTTACTAGAGTATTTTTCTATTCTTAACCTTCTTAAGGGCCAAAATTAGTGGGGAATATTTTGAAAAACTCCTTTCGTAGTAACTTAATATAGGAGCTGCTTACCCTTTGATTGAGGTCTCCCATTTCCATTTTTAAGCTTATCTGAACTGTGAACATGATAAACTAATGATTTATTGGTCAAGAAGCTACCATCCGAGGGCTCTAAAGTTTCTTTTAGATTTCATTTTTTTTATCAATACATTTAAAATTTTATGTACCAAGTAGCAGTAGCTTCTTGCTGCTTGTTTAATAAATGTTATGTATAAAACTAGGGCATGTATATGCATTAAGCTCTAGTGTATGAGATTCACCTTCAAAACATCTTGGTTTGGTTATATAGAATTTCTTAAGTCCTTTCTAGGAATATTGTATATCAAACAAAATTAAGGCTACCACTTGATAATTTTACATTGGAATGCTATTTTTGACAAAGAATGCTAAATGAAAACTTTAACATTGATAAATTAGAGTCAAACATTTTAAACTTCTTTTCCTAATAAAACATACATGGCATTAAAATCACTATGAATTTGTGATTGAAAGAAAAATTTCTACCTTAAGTTTGAAGAAACTTACTTCTGGAAAGTAGTTTGCAGTTAAAGCAATCTTGGAAGAAATTGAGTGTTTTTGCACACACAAATCCTTACCGTTTTTTTTTTTTTTAAAGAAGTGTTTATGCCTGTATGCATCCTTAATGCTGGCTAAAATAATTTTCCATGGATTGCAGGATAAAATCAAACTAACATTCGCATTTCTAAAGTAAATTTTTCCTTGCTTTATGTAGAGGATAGGTAAAATGGACATGGTGCCCTGTAGGAAGAAAAAACTTCAATTGAGCACTTTCAAATCTTTAAAATTCTATGTCTTGCAAGTCCAAATCCTTTTGGAATTGGAAGTAGTAAAAAGTATAATGTGCTGTCTTCAAGATATATATGTAATCACAGATAATAGTTCCAACAGTTGAGGTTACAAGCATTGATAGTTGCAGACTCATCCTGATGACTTCCCAAGAGTGGCTCCTGTCTTTTACCCTATTACAATAGCTCTTCACATGGCACCTTGAATAGCAGTTCTGGCATTTGAAAAAACACAGGATGATTTAAGAATGGAAGGAAACATGCCAGGAACTGGCTTTATTGTCTGTTTTATAGGCTTTAATGAGGACTTGAAATACATCCTCTTAAAATTGTACTTGTGTTTTATGTTATCAGTCTGTTACTCTTCAATACCTAAGGAGCAAATATGGTGCTTTTATTATGGGGTATTTGTAAAATGTCCCTCAAGAATTCTTATGCTGTGTGCGTTAACTATTGTCTTCATTAATCATACATTTAAAAAACACCCCTTCCTAAGGCATACATCATTTTCATGAAACATAATTTTACCTTTCTTTGGCTGGAATAATTATGTATATGTTGAAGTTCAGATTTCTTCTGTTTGTAACTATGGCAATAAACTGCTTATCTCTAATACTATATTAGTCATAATGACTTTGTTTTGGGGAGCCTGTACAGAAGAAAATTGATTCTTTTTAAGATAGTCCTGTTCAATAAACATGAAGGAAGTGATATTTGACCTTATCCTAGTGAATCACTGAGGAAATACAGCTTGTTTACTTAGAGGTATTTTTGAAGAAATTAAAATATTTGGGACCGAAGTTAACCGGTTAACTTGGTATTTAGTCATTTGATATTTGGTAATTTTATCCTTATTTGTTTATTTATTTTATTCCAGAGGCTAGGGAAAAGCCATAATAAAAAACATAGAATCATAAAGTCTTAGAGTGGAAAGAGACTTAGAGATCATGTAGTCCAATGTTTTTATTCTATAGTTAATGCTAAACAAGGAAGAAAAACTGTAAAGTCCATGTTATAGACATTTTACTCATAATTTGGAAGAAATTGATAGTAGAGAGAGAGTGCTGTACAATGTAAGCTACATAATTTTATTCACCACTCTGCTCTGAATATTCTTTTAAGTATTAGAAGCATCAAGTATTGCTAGAAAGTAAAATGACATTGGGGATACTTTTTTGGTCTTTAGCTGCGAGCAATAATAGTTCCTATTCTGGTTCTGATGTTCATTGTCTTTCTCTACATTCATTGAAAAGATAAAGAAGATAATGCATAAAAATAGACATTAAAAAGATTAGGTAGGTAATTTATAGCTTTCTCTTAAATAACTGTTCTCCTGGGGTAGGGCACTAAACCAGTTGTGTGAAAGTCTTGGTTTTAGTTATGTTTCCTCTGTACCTTGGATAGTCTTTGTCTTTCTGTATTTGTAAAGTATTTATCCCCACTTCCAAAGATACATATTATAGTATGAAAATGTGGACATAAGGGAAAGTATTTTGTAGAGTAACCCTAAGTTTCTGAATATATTTATGTACATTGTCTTGCAGGTATACCAGAAATAATTGTAACTATAATTTCATTAGTCTATAGGTGCCACAAAGAAGCTTTGGGCTTAGCTTGCCTAAATTCAGGAGCAGCAGACTCTTCATCAGTTGCTCTTAGAATGTTGTCATGTAGTGCCCTCTGTGCATGATGCTTTCAGATTTTGCCCTTAATGTGGGGCCTGTGTCACAGCATGGGGCATAGCTTTGGAAAACAGTCCCTATCATTGACCACTGACAGTGGTCATAATAATTATAAAAGAATAAGAAAAAAAACAAGGTAATACAGAAAGGTCAGACTTTGAACTTTAAATGGAAAGTGTTTATTACATTTTAAAAGTCATAAAAAGGAGAATGAAGGGGAGACCTAAAATATGCTAGAATATTTTCTATTGCATTTAAGAAGCAGACTTGCAAGTGGTTGTCTACCTGAGTGGAAAAGGAGCTGTCATTTCAGAGTGGCAGAGCAAGGGGCGTGGAAGGGCAGCTTTGGTTTTAAGGGGTTTATATTTTGGGTAGCAGAAGGGTAGATTTGGATACGAATGCTTTTTTCCTCCCACATATTCATGAATTTGTGTGAGAAGAAATGCTAGTAAGTTATAATAACCTGAAAAGTTTAGCATTTTTTCTTCCTTTTTCAGTCCAGATTTTCATGTTTACCTGTTACTAGAGCATGTTTACACATGTTCATTTCTCATCTGAAGATTCTAAATAAGACCTTTGGGCATACTTTTAGTTATATTCTTACTGAAACTATTCACGTTAATTTCCAAAATTTTTTATGAACCCAGGTGTTCATGAAACTTAACCATAAGCTAAGTTCTCTGAATAGCAAGCATCATCCCTGACATCCAGTCATAATATTATTTGGTGTTTATACAATCATGTGATAAGTAACCTGAAAGAAATTTTGTATTTAGCAGTGTTTAGTTGTACTGTTAAACTTGGTGCTCAATTTTAGAGAGCTCTTCTATTTTGGTGACTTAGAACACATCGGTAGAACACTGTCAAGTGCCTTAATTGCCTTTTCCCTTTCACAAGCTTTGTTGCTCTGTACAATTTGGTGCCTCTTCCGTGACAGCATGCAATAGTTTCATGAGTTGAAGGGAAAAAATGTCATGTTAAAGCCTAGATTAGAGGGAAATAGGTTATCTTTATTTCCCTCTTCTATACTACTTTTTATCTAGAGTCACATTTTTTACAGCATTCATATGAAAACTCCATATTATTTAAAAAATTATATTCTTTTTACAAAAATAATTCATGTTAATGCTTCTGTAGGAAATTAAGGCTTATTTTTAAATAGTTCAAGATTTATTATGTTAAACCCCTATAAGAATTTTTTTTACTGCATAATATGGTTTGGGGGCTGAGTAGTAATAGATATGTTTAAAGTTTAATACTTTTAAAATTGACAGTCTGTATTCTTTGAAAACAAAAGACAACATTTATAATGGGGAAAATCAGATTAGAAAGGGAAAGAAAGTACTGTGACCTAGATTTGACGGCATAGTCATATTTTCGTCTGTCTTGCCTTTTTATCCTCTGAGAAGATCCCTAAAATTCTAGTTATGCTGCTTTATTTTACTACTATTATTATTTCCGATGACTTAACAACTACAAAGTTTATTTAATGGCAGTGAATAGTAACTATTTTCCAAACCTTTGCTCATTAACTCCTAATGGTGGTCCATTGGGATTGGGGGGTGGGGGTGGGGTTGCAAATCTAAAACCATGAAAGTTATTTAACTATTTAAAGTGAATTAATAAAAACATTTTATGTTTGCTTTTGAATTCTCCCATATTTTTCCATTGAAATTTTTGCTTTGGACTGGTAGTAACTGCTCCTGGACATTCAGATTTTTATAGTTAATTTATGTACTTAGGATACATATTCTCTATTTGAGAAAATTGCCAAGTGTTTTGGCTAATTTCTGGAACTTGTGAAAGGAAGAGTAATATTTTCTTAATAGTTATTATTGACACTCTAGTGATGCAATATTAAGGGTCTGAGCAGATTCCCATTTCAACTATAGTGCTTTTCTTAAGCGTAATTCACCTCATATCCTACATGAAAGAAAATTTAGAGCCCTCCATTTTAAAAGCTTTCTTGCTTCACATAAAACTTGAAAATATTTAATTTCAAAGTTATATTGATATTAAAACATAGATTCAGTCTTGTATTAAAAGTGTATTACAATTTATTTCTTGCCATTTTTGTGTAAAATTTACAGAAAGAGTGTTACACCGTGCGCTCCAAAGGTAATGTCTCATTACTCTAAGGCTCTTTCTATTTCTTTCTTTGCCTTTATCTCTTTAATCCTATTGTTATGTGCATTGAATCATTTTAAGAAAAAAAAACTTTATGCTTGATCTGTATGGCAGCAATACATGTAAAACAAGTGTGTTTTATTTTTCATGGTTAATGCTGGGAAGCATAGTTTAATTTCATCAGCTTGTTTTTATCAAGTTTCTACATATTTTCTGCCGGGGAGATGGGTTATATTTTATATAATGGTTTTAGATCTCATTTCAGTGCAGAACTATTTCTGTATAAGACCAAAAGTTTCTTTGATAATGGTATAAAAATTTAGATGTGAACCCTTGCTCATATGTTTTTAAAATAGATTCAGGGGTAGGGGAAACTGGAAGAATCAGTGTCTCTAGTAACAGGAGAAAATGGAAATGTGTAGATATTGTAAGGTTTGTATAATTTGAAATGTTCTTTGTAGTTGCTTCCCCTTTAGGTACGTTTACATGAGCATGTATAAGATATGTATTTATACTAGTCTCTGGCCTTCATAAGGTCTTAATTTACTGAACATACAGTCACCACTGAACAGTTCTTTAAACAGATATATAGTTTTGAAAGATTAATACAGTTATGAGTTGGTAAGATAAGATCCTTTTGCCCATTTTAGTAGAATTGAATAGCTTAGACTGAGCATAGCATTTCTCTCTGCCCTTTTGTAACCCCATTTGACCCTTGTTCTCTGTTTGGTCATGTCTCATGTCAGCCCAGTGCCAGTAAGCCTGCTTTACATTGGCATTTTTACTCCAGTGTAGGCTATTGGAGTAAATTACAATGTAGGAATGTAGGCTAAGAACTCCAGAGATCTTTTTGTTAAGAGAGTTTCAGTGGTATCCTTAACACATAGTCTAACCCAGTTAAAGTATAGATTTGCATTTCTGCATTGAAATTGCAGATATGAATAATGGACTTGATTATTCATGTTGGTCTAGGCACAGAGGGCAGTCTGAAAGTTGTCTTTGAAAGAAAGTGTGGTTCCTGTCTTCACTTGCTTTCTTCACTACTGTAATAAAAGACCAAGTTTATTTTTCAGTTTTATTTGAATTAAAAATAAAATATGAATCTGTCATAAAGATAGTATTTTATTCTGAAATTGAGTGTCAGGAACTATATCACTGCAATTAACTAGAATGTCTGTTTCACCATTTGCTCTAATGGTTTGCCATCGTTTGTTTTTATAGCACTCCTATTAGCCAGGATGATCAATTGAATTGGGCTCTTGTGTTTTAGAAAAATGTTTAGGGTTTTCCCCACTACTAGATCTGAAAAGTTGTGAGAAAGGATCAAAGAAAGAGGTGGAATGTATTCAATCAGTAAATCATTGTTTTCACTGCTACATTTTTTTAGACTGATCCTTAATATTGTAGAATATTTTTACCTTTTTAAAGCACGCTTACATCTTTCATAATAATGGAACCATTGTCTAGCTTATGAACTAATTTATTCCTGTCTTTAGTATGTTTTGGTAAAAATTTATAATTACTGGGAGCACGTTTTTATCTTAAAGTTACTTATTGTCCAAAACAGTTTCTGAATACTGGTTTAATGGTTTATGTGTTGATGGCTCACCAATTCGCTAGATTTGGTTTTCTCTTTCTTCCTTCTACTTGTTTTTATTCATTTTTATAATGACATTGGCAATTTCCACTTCCTAATCATTTAAGGAAAATTTGAGACTTGTGGCTTTAAAACTCAAAATTTCCTTTAAAATTCTAGAACTCCTTAAGTTGACAATCTAATTTTTTAAATAGAATTCTGTAGTGCTCTACAGAGCTAAATATTCTTAATGTAGGTATAAGCATTACAATTCTTTCTTAGAATAATGATTTTTAGCATTGTTGCAAAGGTTAAAATTGTGTTTTACTGATTTTACATGCTTTAGAATTGCCTTACAGTGAATACAAAAATTTAAATGGGACCTTCTAATACAATTGAGTGCTTTAATATGGCCTAATATCCAGTGACTTTTTTCTCTCAAATATCTATCTCTCATTCTCATAAACTAAGATGTTGTAGTATATAATTCTGAGTCTAGTTATCTGCTTTTGAATCTTTTCCACTACAGTTCACATAGTGTGAAGATGTGTGAAAATGCTATAGGAAAACCATCTTGAGTTCAAATTATCTTAATCAAATGCACCACTGTAGGCTTTCCCAGAGTGACTGTCTAATGGTTTGTGGCTGCAGAAGAAGCCAGTTGGGGGTTTCCTGGGCCACAAAAATTTTAAATGTCTGTAATGTTATCCACCATTGCTTACTTGTTATCAGAACGTATTGGCTGATTGAACATTTTTACCCTATTACATTTTCAGAATTGCTATGAGTGTCAAAGCTTCACCTTGGGTGAAGGAAGAGGGGTAGGAAGTTCTGAAAACAGGACTCTCAAAGCCCGCCTCTGTCTGCCTGCCTAAAATATGCAGACTGACTGAGTATAAGAAATAACAAATAGAAGAACTCATTTAAGTTTGTGGAGCAGGTGTTGATCACACTTTTCTTTTTTAGGGCAAATGATAGGTGCTTTTATATTCTCCATAAATTATCTTGATAAATTTTGAGGTTTTTAAATATATTTGTTCACTTTTTTATTGTAGTTTTAGATTGGACAGTAACTTCATTTTAATGTGTATTCACGGCCATCAGTCACATCAGTTGTATTTAATATGTATGTATATAGTCTTTAAGATATTGGAGCAATTGATGTGATTTTTTAATTCATTACAGTCTTGAGTTTTTATCAGTAAAATGGCTGCTATTGCTATTTTTGAGGTTTTTTAAGTTTAGATGTATATCAAGTTTAACTTTCTCTCATCTTTTTATCTTTACATCTTTGTTCTCTACATGCTTTAAACTCTTCTGCTCTCTTCATATGAACACCTGGTTTTTGCCATCTTCTTTGTGTTGATGTTTATTGTACAGTACCACAAAACCTGCTCCACACCTGGATGGGTAAGAGTTAATGCTCTTATTACCTTGGGGAGTATTTGGGTGGTCAGGCATAAAGAAGATATAGCTTGGACTGTGGGTGAATCCTCTTGATCTCTGGTCTAACCTCTTGTAGCCAGACTTTTCCTTAAGGATCACAGGGGACAATAGTCATGAGACCCCCATGGCTCTCATGTCACTGAAGGGGGTCTTTAACCTGGCCCCATGAATGTGCTTCAGCAATACCGTCTTGAGTGTCCCTGTGAGTAAGGACATATTCCGAGTATCAGAAAAGATCTTGTAAATAGATTCTTAACCCTAAAAAAGGTAAAAAAACAAAAACAAAAACAAAAACATTGTTTTAAAGGTAGAAAAGTAAGGCCTGGTTTTAGTAATTGATGCTGCTTCCTTTTATGAAGCAGATTCCAACTTTTAATTCCCTTCTAATTGCTTCATATATCAAAAACTTTGGCTTTATTTTCAAGTCTGTAGGTATTTATAACTGTTGTCTTAATTGTTATTCATAGCTTAAGTATCATCAAATTAATTCTTTCTTGAATTTGTATTGTGACAGCGTGCATGTTGTCTTTGGACTAGTTATTTCTGGTTTTGAAGTAATCGAACAAATTGAAAATCTGAAAACTGATGCTGCAAGCAGACCTTACGCAGATGTGCGAGTTATTGACTGTGGGGTACTTGCAACAAAATCAACAAAAGATGGTAAGAGCTTTTTTTTTTTAAGGCAAAGTAAGCTAGGATACAAGTAAAGCAGTATTGAAGACTATAACTTAAGGATAACCTCCTGGATTTCAGTAGTGGAATAAACCTATATAAGTGACATAGCAATAGTCTTCATGCCTCTGTATCATACCCTACATCTAATTTCTCAGCAAATCTTGTCAAAACTTGCGTTTTCTTGTTACTTTCCCTGCTGCTAGTCTGGTCCAAACCACTATTATCTCTTACCTGGATTATTGTCATAGCCTCGTAATAGTTAACCATGCTTCTATCCTTACTCTGCTATGATCTTATCTCAGCATCAGTGACCTCCTAACTTGTCTCCTTGCTTATACTCTTGGCCTTCTATCATCTGTCCTTTACAACAGCCAGGACTTCAGATCATGTCACTCCTATTCAGATCCCTCCAAGGGCTCCCTTTCTCAATCAGCCAAAGTTCAAATCTTTACAGTGGTTGGTAAGGCCCTGGACATTTTGGCTCTCTAATGTCTCTCTGATCTCTTTCCCCTCATTCATTGCCTTCCAGCCTTTATTCAGAAATGCCAAGCACTCTGGGACTTTGTGCTGGCTGTTTTTCTGTTGGGAATACTCTTCATTCAAATATCTGCATGACTGCTTCATTTCCTTCCATCTCTGCCCAAATGTTATCTTATCAACTTCTCCCTCTGTTACTCCCTATTCACTCTCTTCCCTTCATTCTGCCTTTTTTTTCATCTTTGTACTTAGCATATTATACTACTATTTGTTTGCTTACAGTCTGACCCATCTAGTGTAAAGACTTCATTTAGACATGGGCTTTTGTTACCTTACAGTCTTTTCAGAAAATTGTATTAACAACTTGAAAAAAAGTTTATTTGGATTTCATTTTTAGCTTACTATATATAAAGCATATTTTGTAATATTTGCTATTCACACCTTTTATTTTGAAGGTAGGTATTGAAATCCAGTATTAATATTTTTGTTAATATTTCTTAAAGTTTTTGAGAAAAAAAGAAAGAAGCCAACTCATTCAGAAGACTCGGATTCCTCCTCCAATTCCTCTTCCTCTTCAGAATCATCTTCAGAAAGTGAAATTGAGCATGAGAGAAGCAGAAGAAGGAAACATAAGAGGAGGCCAAAAGTTAAACATTCTAAAAAGAGGCGAAAGGAAGCATGCAATTCAGAGGAGCCAAAGAGTAAACATATAGTGAGCCCAAAAAGGTGAGTGTGTGAAGCACCAGGGTAGTCTTGCTTAACAAACAAACAACAAAAAGCCACCCTGGAATGGGAAAAGTATGTGTGATTATATAAACCCAGTTTCATTACCTACTGTTGAATAAAGATAGCATTTCTGGAACTTTTCTTAAATTAAAATCTGGAAAATCTAGGAGTAGCACAGATATTTCATATCAAAGATATGTGAATTTTCAAATGGGAATAATCCCTGAAACTCTTGAAAGAAAAGAAGTTAGATCATTTGACAATTTTCACATCAATATTTTAGTATTTTCATGGGGTTGATGTTTTTTGATGTGTTGTATTTAGGAATATTGATTTACAGACCTTTTGAGTGATACTTTTAAGCTTGCAGTACTTTTGATAATCTGGTATCTCGTTTTATATGCTTTTATTATTATAAATTACAAGCATTACACATCTTAATTGGTGACCTGTTTCCTTTTCTAAGTTACTGTGAGAAGAGTGACACCAAAGAAAAAATGTCAGTTGATTCAAATGCTAAAAGAGAAAAGCCTGTGGTCCGCCCAGAAGAGATTCCTCCAGTGCCTGAGAACCGATTCTTACTGAGAAGAGATATGCCTGTTGTCACTGTGGAACCTGAACCGTAAGTAGGATGAGTAACCTATATATTTTCATCTCTCTCTAATTGGTGGGCTCATTGCAGCTCTACACTCATTTATTGCCCAACATATGGGAAAAGCATTTTGAAAGAAACTGGAAAATACCAGAAAAATGACATAAGGATTCTGTCTTTCACTGTTTAGACAAAAGAGGGTTTTATTTAAAGGTAGGGTTTTATTTCAGTGTGCTTTAAAAGATAGTTTCAGGTATTTCTGCCTAATTGGATTTATTTTCTCTTAACTTTTAGCATTTGAAGGGTTTGCCTGAAAAATTAGTGTTGTATAGGCTGCCTCATTCTGTAAAAGCATTGGATAAATGAAGTATTTTGTATTATGTAGGGACATAAATTCTGTTTTTAAATATTGAGAAAGCTTCTCTAGGATTTGCTTATTTTTAATTTTCTTCATAATCTTTTCTAGGAAGATTCCTGATGTTGCACCTATTGTGACTGATCAAAAACCATCTATATCAAAGTCTGGGCGGAAAATTAAAGGAAGGGGCACAATTGTATGTGTGTTACGACTTTTTTTTTTTTTTTCAAATTACTTGTTTGAGCAATAAAATTTACTTTGTCTACAAGTAAAATTCTAGCTTTAATTTTAGATATAATCCAAAAAGCAGTTCTAGAAGATAGTTGTATTTTCCATAATATTTCCCATAGTACAGAAAGGTTTTTCTATTAGATCAAAGTGTATGAATATGGTTTAATTAAGTATGAAATGAACATTGAAACAGTGAGTATGTTAATATGCTGAACAATCTGAGCTAGGCCTTTGAAGAGGAAAATTTTATGTAGAATTACAGATGAGTGTTAGCTTTTCCCATCTGTTTTTAGTTCCTTAGTTTGAAATAACTTCATACCATTCTGGTTTTGAACGGTTGTTGAATCATTGCCTTTGATGTAATCTGAGATGGGGTCTTATCCCTAACTCTGTCCTATAACAGACTTTGTAATAGGCATTTTTAAAATAGTTGTTCCATCTTTGTTTGTAAAGCGCTATCACACACCACCACGATCGAGATCCTGCTCTGAATCAGATGATGATGACAGCAGTGAAACTCCTCCTCACTGGAAAGAAGAAATGCAGAGATTAAGAGCATACAGACCACCTAGTGGAGAAAAATGGAGTAAAGGAGATAAGTAAGAGCTTGGGGTATAAGCACAATCTTTTATCTGCTGTGTTTTAAGTGTTGAAAGAATAGACTTACATTTAGACTTTTAAAGATTCATAGTAATTATGAGACTGTGACCGAAGGAGTACATTTGGGAATATTTAGTGAAATTAGTGCTGTTCACTAGGAGGGCTGAACAGCTTTATGGGGCTTTTAAATAAAATTCTGTTCTCCCTCACAAAGCTGATAACCTACTGAATCGCTTAAAGATTTCTTATCAATTTTAGAAATAAGCAAAACTTAAAAATTATATAGGAAATTCTTTCCTAGCCATTCAGTAGTCATTTAAGAATTAATTGGTAGATGGGAACATCTGTCCCTGGACTGTGCATTCACTTCTGACCCTAGATGACTGTTATTTCTTCAGAAATGTACCTACCTCTTAAACTCAGTGATGCTCCCCAGTGGGATGTCTATCTTAGAAATAGTCCCAAATAGCTAGTAAAATATATCAGTGGGACTCCATGTAATTCTTAAGGGCAGAGTTCTCTTTTTCTTTGTTGGCATCCTGCATAATAGTTTGAAATTGGAAAGGGAGGAAGAAGCATGGATCTCCGGCATGGAAGTGGCTTAGACACAGTGGTGCTGAAGGACTCTAATTTTGAGCCCTGACATTATCACTGAAATTTTAAAACCCACATTTGTTTTCATGTACTTCTTCCTCAGTTTCTGTAGTAAATCTTTAACTGAAACCTTAGGGGAAAGTCTTGATTTCTTTTGTGAGAATGAGATAAAACAGCACTCGGGCTAGCTTTTTAAGAAAAAGAGACTTGAAGTTCAGGCAACTGTCCTGTACCTGCAGAGAATCAACAAACTAGTTTGGGAACTTGATTTGACTTTCCTAGAAAAATTGCTTCTAGAGGGGGAGGGCTTATGAGTGGATCACAACCAGGAGCTCAGTGTGTCAGCAATATTCTTACAATTAGTTGGTTTGATTTTCAAAACATTTTCCTATCAAATTTGAAACTCCTTGCTTAGCTTTGAAAATAATGCTTTCTTAAGTCCATCTATTAATAGTTGTTCATTGTGTGTCCCTGAAAATATAATAAGGTCAAGAGAGGATTATCGCTATTTGATTCATCTTTCCTACTTGTGCTTAAACTGTTGATGGAGTCAGTGCTTTGTTATTAAGCAGACTTTGTCAGTGCTTTTGTATTGACAGCAAATGTCTTTTAATTTTAAGGCATAGAAAATGTTTGTTAAATAATCACATTCATATTTTGTCCTTTTACATAGATTAAGTGACCCCTGTTCTAGCCGATGGGATGAAAGAAGTTTGTCCCAGCGATCCAGATCATGGTCCTATAACGGATATTATTCAGACCTGAGTACAGCAAGACACTCCGAAGGTCACCATAGAAAACACAGAAAAGAGAAAAAGCTTAAGCATAAAAAGAAAGCTAAAAAGCAGAAACATTGCAGAAGACACAAACAGACTAAGAAAAGAAGGATTATTGTACCATCTGACATAGAATCCTCAAAATCTTCCACCCAACGAATGAAAACCTCTTGTGATAGAGAAAGGAGATCTCATTCTTCCTCATTATCGTCTCGTCATTCATCAAAGAGGGACTGGTCTAAATCTGATAAGGATGACCAGAGCTCTTCAGCCCATTCCAGCAGAGATTCATATAGATCAAAATCTCACTCACGCTCTTATTCTAGAGGAAGCTCAAGATCAAGGACTGCATCAAAATCCTCATCACATTCTCGAAGTAGATCAAAGTCCAAATCTAGTTCCAAGTCAGAGCACCAAAGGACAGCATCAAAATCACCAAGAACGACAGTCTCTCAGTTAAGTGAAAATAAATTAGTCAAAACAGAACCTTTAAGAGCAACAGTGCCACAAAACGAAAATGTAGTAATACAACCAGTAGTGGCAACAGAAAATATTCCTGTAATACCCCTGAGTGACAGTCCTCCGCCTTCAAGGTGGAAACCTGGACAGAAACCCTGGAAGCCCTCCTATGAGCGAATTCAGGAAATGAAAGCCAAAACAACCCATTTGCTGCCCACCCAAAGTACTTACAGTTTAGCAAATATTAAAGAGACTAATTCATCATCCTACCATAAAAGAGGAAAAATTTCAGGAAGTGATCGGAGTGCTTATTCAAAATACAGTGATAGAAGTTCAGAAAGTTCACCACGGTCAAGGAGCAGATCTTCTAGGAGTCGATCTTACTCCAGATCATACACAAGGTCACGTAGTCTGGCTAGCTCACGTTCACGGTCTAGGTCTCCATCATCTAGATCACGGTCACGAAATAAATACAGTGATCAATCACAGTGTAGTAGATCATCTTCATACTCTTCTGGTAGCAGTGATGATGGAAGACGAGCCAAGAGGAAATTTAGATCCAGTAAGAAAAAAAATAACACTTCAAATAAAAGGCAGAGCAGCAGCTCTGAAAAGACACATCGTAATAAATATGTCAAAGGCAGACACAAGTCTTCCTATCAGAGAAAATATAGCGAAAGCAGGTCATCTTTAGATTATTCTTCAGGCAGTGAACAGTCAACTGCTCAAATTATACAGTCAGCCCAGGAAAAAGAGAAGCAGGTCCAAATAGAAGTAACTAAGAATACAAAAGAAAAGAACAGAGAGGAAGAGAAATCCAAGCCAGAACGGGAATGTCCTCGTTCAAAAAAAAGGACACTGAAAGAGAATCTTTCTGATCACTTTAGAAATGGCAATAAGACCAAAAAGAAGAATTATGCTGGGAGCAAGTGGGACTCTGAGTCAAATTCAGAACGAGATGTAACCAAAAATAGTAAAAATGTTTCCCGGCTGTCTTCTGATAAAGAGGAAGGTGAGGCCACATCAGATTCTGAATCAGAGTTTGGTGAGATTCACACCAAAGCCAAATGCACAGCAAAGTCCTCAGCAAATACTACACTGCCTGATGGCAGTGGTGCTTGGAAACGAAGCAAACAGCGGCTGTCGACTTCGGATTCTGAGGGCTCCAATTCCAATTCAGAAAACAATAGAGGAAAGCCACAGAAGCACAAACACGGGTCAAAGGAAAATCTTAAAAGAGAACAGACCAAAAAAATAAAAGAGAAATTGAAAGGGAAAAGAGATAAAAAGCACAAAGTTCCAAAACGAAAACAAGCATTTCGCTGGCAGCCTCCACTAGAATTTGGTGAAGAGGAGGAGGAGGAGATTAATATAAAGCAAGTCATTCAGGAATCAAATGAAAAAAACCAAATTTCTGGAAACAGTGAAGCCATAAAAGATGATATTCCTAAAATAGAAAAGTCCTTTGAAGATGTCAACCTTTCAGGTAACAATAATGCAACAGGTATTTCATCAGATCTTGATAAGCTTACTAAAGATAATAGTAAACTCGACATTTCTCCCACAGTTTTAAATACTGAGGAAAATACAGTCAATTTTCCAGGAAACGTTCAGCATATTGAAGAGAATGTCCTAAGCAGAGTGGAGGATGTGCTTCAAACAGATGACAATATGGAAATTTGCACTCCTGATAGGAATTCCCCAGCAAAGGTAGAAGATACTTCCCCTCCAGAAAATTCAAGGTCTGATACCCCCGATTTAGGCACTGTTCTAACACAGGATATGCAGACAGAACATCCTGAGGCAGAATTAGTGAAACAAGAAAGTGGCATATCTGAAAGCAGAGCGATGGTTGAAGTAGGGAAACAGGACAGCAATTCTGCCATCTTGGCTAGTGCTGTAGAAAGTACTGGGAAGAGGGAGGTAGCTGAGAAGAGCCAGATCAGCCTCATGGATAATAAGTGGAAGCCCCTGCAAGGTGTGGGGAACCTCGCAGCACCTACTGCTACCACATCAAGTGCTGTGGAAGTTAAAGCATTGACTGCTGTGCCTGAAATGAAGCCACAAGGCTTGAGAATAGAAATTAAGAGCAAAAATAAAGTACGGCCTGGTTCTCTCTTTGATGAAGTAAGAAAGACAGCACGTTTAAACCGGAGGCCAAGAAACCGAGAGAGTTCAAGTGATGAGCAGACACCTAGTAGGGATGGTGATAGCCAGTCCAGGAGTCCAAGTAGATCTCGAAGTAAGTCTGAAACCAAATCAAGACACAGAACAAGGTCTGTCTCCTACAGTCACTCAAGAAGTCGGTCACGAAGTTCCACATCCTCTTATCGGTAAGCAGTGTTCACTTTCCCTTTTTTCTGCCAGGGAAAATTTATTATTGTTTAGCTGGGAGAAATATCAAAGTTAGAGACAAGATAACTATTTCCAAATATGTGAAAGGGATTAAGGGGAAGTCTTGTGCTGAGTGACCCAGAAAGCGGACTGAGGACATACAGAGGGGGTGCTTCAGGGTAAGAAATTTGGATTCAGTATGAAAAACCATTGCTATCAATTGAAGCTCTCTGGTTATAGAAATGAATACCATGATAGGTGGTGAGTTCTCCATCTTTATAGTTGTGAAGCTGCTCTCTTGTCTGTCAGTGATGCTTTAGAAGGGAATCCTGAATTTCAGAATATAGAGGATTTAGACACCATTATTGTGACCCTCCATTTTGTATATGTGGAAGGTGAGGGCCAGAGATGCAAAGTTACCTGCCCAAGACATGCCTTCAGTTGATTTTTTTTTAACTTTTTTTATTGTATAGTATAACATATATACAAAGCAAAGAAATAAAAAAGCAATACTTTTCAAAGCACTCTTCAAAAAGTGGTTACAGAATAGAGTTTGTCATGGGCTACCATACGATCCTCTCATAATTTTCCTTCTAGCTGCTCTGGAATATAGGAGGCTAGAGGGCTTAAATATTTTTTTATAATCATAATCAACTTTTTTTTTCCTTTTTTTGTGGAACAATAACATATATTTTAAAAAGCTATAAATTTCCAAGCATAGCACCACAGTTAGTTGTAGAACATATTTCAGACTTTGACATGGGTTATAATTTCAATTTTAGGTTTTTACTTCTAGCTGCTCTAAAATACTGGAGACTAAAAGAGATATCAATTTAATGATTCAGCATTCGTATTCATTTGTTAAATCCTATCTATCTTCTATGTATAATTCCATCATCACCTTTTTGATCTTTCCATACCTCTCATTGGGGTTGTTTGGGCTATGGCAACTCTAAATTTTTCAAATTGGAAGGGTCTGTCATAAATATGGGGTAGAGAGATGGAACTATCTGATGTTCTGGAGAGACTGGGCTAGGTTTCTGATCCAGGGACCCATCTGGAGGTTGTAGCTTTCTGGCAAGTTATTCTAGTGCCTGGAACCCGTGTGGAATCTTACAACCTGCCCTAGGTGTTCTTTAGGATTGGCTGGAATGGTCCTGATTGGGGGTTGGCAGGTTATGATAGGTAGCAAGGTCTCCCTGAAGCTTGCATAAGAGCAACCTCCAGAGTAGCCTCTCAACTCTATTTGAATTCTCTCTGCCACTGATACTTTATTAATTACACTTCTTTTCCCCCATTTGGTCAGGATGTAATTGTTGATCCCACAGTGCCAGGTCTGGATTCATCCCTGGGAGTTGTCTCCCACGTTGCCAGGGAGACTTTCACCCCTGGATGTCATGTCCCATGTAGGGGGGAGGGCAATGATTTCACTTGCAGAGTTGGGCTTAGAGAGACTGAGGTCGCATCTGAGCAACAACAGAGGTCCTCCAGAAGTAACTCTTAGGCATGCCTATAGGTAGTCTAAGCTTCTGTGCTACCTGCATAAACTTCACAAGAGTAAGGCTCATGATTAAAGGCATGGACTATTGATTTGGGTCTCCCTAAAGTTTGACACAGTATCAGAGGATTCCCTGATGGAAAGGTTTAATATTGGATAGTCTCTCTCCCCTCCCTTAGAGGACTTTGCCAATACTTTCTGATTATCTGGTTAATGTTCTCTAAGATGTTTCCAGGCATTACAATAATCTATACAGGATTAAAGGACCTCTTTCTCATTCTGTGCTGTCCATGTTTCAGTAGTTCAAATGACCTATACAGATAGGTTGAATTAGATTATGTACTACAGAAAATTTCAGTTCCAAATCAAATAAACCTTTCTTCCATTGGTCTCAAAGAGTATGTGTGGGTCTAAAATATAGACACTATCTTCCTTATCTCTATGTTCTGAATCACTTTAACCCCAACTTGTTCTGCTTTCTTCTTACCTCTAAATATCAGGTTATATATATATATAAACAGCCTCTCAAAATCCAGAAATAATAATCACCATTCCGGACTTAATGTGTCTACTCTAAAAGCTTACAGTCTAGGCCTCTGTTTTCTTATAAGTATTTTCTAAAGGTGACCATACCGTTGTTGTTTTTTTGTTTCTGGCTTATTTTGTCTCACCAAATGCCCCACATGTTCATTCACATTGTTGCATGCCTCACAACTTTGTCCCTTTTTGTAGCAGCACAGCCTTCGTTCATGAATATACACCATCGTTCACCATTCTACTTCTCCGTTAGTGCATCCCTTCAGCCACCTGCATTCATCCAGTTGATCTTTATTTAGGAAAAAAGATATGGTGAAAATAATAATTTTTAGGTTTGAGGGGTGGAAGTTTCAGGTTGTATCTTACTCTTGTCCTCAGCACAGACTGCATAGTGCAGAGAATGAGAATTAAAAACTAAAATTGGTGATGGTGATAGGAACTTTGTAGATAGTTCTTTTCTTTTATTTTCCTTGTAAAAATTTCATGTTTTTACCCCATAGTCTCTTGGTTATTCATATCTCATATGGTGCTTGATTTTCATTGCTTGAACTTAAAATACAGTAAGAATCTTTGACCACCTTTTTTCCTTTTTAGTTATCCCTCAATCTTGTTTTTCCCGTAAGTGCATCCAGATTTTTTTTCCAATCTTTTAAAATTGTCTCCCATTTGCATTCAGACAGCTCTGAGCTGTTGGTGATGCTGGGCACTCTACTCATGTCCCTTCATACTCTTGCCTGTGGAGTGGGTGGTATTTTATTTTATAAATGAAGAGAGTGAGGTTTAGAAAAGCTAAGGAACTTAATCCAGGCTCTGCAGCTAATGGATAGTAGACTGAGTAGACCTTTGGCCCTCCCTGTTTTTGTTCCCCACCGGAGCCTGACTCCCCTACGGACATGAACTCCTTAGGGTCAGGAATTGTGTTTTACTCATCTTTCACTTGCCTCAGAGGTCTGACTCTATAGAGTGGTTTGTTGAAGTAGATGACTAGAGTCTTATAACATAACATATTCATTCTCTTGCAGATAAACTGTGGAAGCAGATCATATCTTCCAAAACATAAGTGCATAGTGAATAAAACCTTTGATATTACATAGGTAACCTGTACATATGGCTATCTGTTCTGTCTCTGAATGACATAAAGTAGGAGGAGAAGGTTTGGGAGCCAAGTAAATGCAGAGGGGTAGAATTCTCCTACTTAGGTTTTTTTGTTTGTTCTACTAAATATTTAAATAGGTATAAAAATAAAACAAATGAGTAAGGTATAAAAAAGATACAATGAATACTCATGTAACTGTCATCTAGCTTAAAAAAATAAGCATTTTATACCTGATATAGCCTTTTCCAATGCCACCCTCCTTTGGCTCCTCTCTTCTGCAACTAACCATATTCTAAATTTTGGTTTTTACTTCTGTTCTTCTTTATAGTTTTACCACAGATGTAAAATCCTACTATCTGGAGAGGTTTTTTTTTCTACACTTGCCTGTTTCACTCAGCATTATGTTCCAGAGATTTATCTCTGCTGATACATGTAGCTGTAGTTCATTCATTTTCCTATTTTAGAATATTTCATTATATTTCTGTGCCTCAATCTTTTTAAAATCCATTCTGTTAATGGAGTTTTAGATTATTTCTTTTTTTGTTATTATGGACAGTGCTTCTGTGAAAATACTTGTACCAGCCTTTCCTGTTTTCTCTTTTTCATTGTATTCTGTTTAAACCCTGGTTGCTTCTAGATTGCCTCATTAGCTGTCACTGTCATACTCACTCTGAGGAGTTCATGAGAGATCTTTCCAAAGACCTTTCCTCCTGTTGTATTTTCCCCTTCCTGCTCTACCAGTAATTAATTTTAACAACATGGTGAATTGATAGGGTTTTTTCCCCCCACTCTTTTAATTGTAGATCAAGAAGCTACTCCAGAAGTCGGAGCAGAGGATGGTACAGCAGAGGTCGCACAAGGAGCCGGAGCAGTTCCTACCGCAGTTACAAAAGTCATAGGTGAGCTTGTGATCCTTGCCCTGCGCTGTGGCCTCTATCATGTGTGCCTTTCAAGGGCTGCACAGGTAGAGTAGAGGAGTTCTGGAGGAGAATCCTGACATTGCTGAATACCAGACTGGCCTGTGTTCTCATCTAGCTCTTTTTTCTTTCAAACTGCTATGAAATTCTTGCTAGCTATTCCCAGGATAGGATCTTATCAGAGTGTGAGGCAAGAGAAACAGTAGAGTATTTAAAAAACCCCACCACATCTTCTTTAACCTAATTTCACATCTGGGTTAGAGATTGGAGTAGGAAGATCTTGGAGAAGGGCCCATGAGGAAGAAGAGTGTCAGGGATTTCTAGTTCTCCCTGCTTCGTACCCTCTTTGGCCTCTGATGTTGACCACTACTACACCCCTGCTTTGTTTATAAGTGGCCTACCTGTCCAGATCTCTTCTTCTCACCACCCAGATCAGAGCTTCCTGTGACTTTCTTTATGTACACCTCCCAAAACAATCTTTCTTGTGAAATTCAATATTCTTTTTTTAAAAAATCCAGTATACTTTTATATGAAAATATAAATATAGCTGTGGGATTTCACTGTGTTTTCATTCCAGTGGGCAAATAAATTTCTAGATTTTTGATATAGCTTGTCCTCCTTGAGCCACAAGATGATGGTCTTGCATGTGATTTATATTAGGACATCCAGCAGGAGCAGATCCAGGAGCAGCTCGTATGATCCCCACAGTCGGTCCAGGTATGGACTGGGATTGGGTAACCACCTTCAGGGGCAGAATTGGAAGATTTGTTTTATAAACCCTATCTCAAAGTGTTGTGTTTTATTGAATAATAACTTGAACACATATTTGTCTTAGGAAATCATACCCTTTCTAAATGAGGTCTTTTTGACAATTCTTAAAACAGCCTGTTATACTCAAGTGTCAGAAGTGACCATGTCAAATTGTAATGTCAGGTATTTATTGAAGATATTTGCCTAATAAGATTGACCAGCCTCAGTTAAACTAACTCAGTATTAATTTTGTGATATTTTTCAATGCAGTAAAGAAATGAACATTCTTCTGTTTAATACCAGTAATCTGATTTGGAGCAGTTGATAAATGGTTCCACAGAACTTGTTAGACAAATGTGTCCTCACACTGTGTGTAGTGCTTGTATACTAAATTAAAACACTCTTAATTTAAACCCTAAAAAGAAATGGGATATACAAGTATTTGTATGGGAAACGTCAGTGTTTGTTGTTGCTGTTAAAGCAGGTCCTACACTTATGATAGCTACTATAGCAGGAGTCGGAGTCGAAGTAGAAGCCAGAGGAGTGACAGTTATCACAGAGGCAGAAGTTACAATAGGCGTTCCAGGTAGGTTGTCTCTTTTAGAGCTCTGGAAGTTACTGTAGGTGCTTGCTAGTGGAAGAGAAGATGTAACCTTCTGAGGACAAAAATACTTCGTTCTCTTCCTGTATTTCAGCAACACATAGACAGTCATTAAAAGTGGCATTTATATTCTAAGCTGCCAAGTAATGTCTGTTGGTTATTGTTAATGTTTGAATCTAAAATGAATTTTTAAATATTCACGTGTCCTTGGACAGGGATTTCTTTTGAACGGAGTAAAGATAGATGGCCACCAAACCATGGCCCACTTCCTTAAATGGGGCTAATTGCTAAAAATTGCAGAGCAATGTGTCAACTTTTTAAATTAAAAAAAATGTATAAAATGTCATAATCATGTGCTTCAGAGGCAAGATTGAGGTTTGTGTCTTGTCAGTTATAAACTAGAACTACACAGGTCTTTATGGTGATTTTTTTTTTTTTTGTAATGTCCCTTTCCTGCTAGCCTCTAGTCTTGCCCTCCCCCAACCATTGCAACTATGGTGATCCTTGTAAAATCTCAGTGTGATCTGGACACTCCCTTGCTTGAAAACCTTTAAGGACTCCCAGCTGCCTTCAGGTCAGACTCCATAGTATTGCATGCAGGGGCTCCTCCACTTACTGACTCCTGGCAAGGGCTCTTTCTGGCTTCCCTCCCTTGATGTGTGGGAACTCTTGCTTCTGCTTGGAGGCACTGAAACCCTTGCCACCGTCTCTCCTCCTGCCTCTTGGAATGGCCAATTCCCATCTACCGTGCAAGTCTCCATTTTGACCCACTGCCCCTAGGAAGCCTTCCCAGATTGTGAACCTTGGAGTGTGTCCCCTCCTGTGTGCTTCTGAGACAACCCTTGTTCCTCCTGGGAGTCTCATCTCTCTAACTTGTTTGGCTTGCCCACTGACTATCCCTGAGCCCCAAGGAAGTATAGTTTGTCTGCTTTTTTTGTTCCCCAGCATCTGGCATAATGATTGGCCCTCAGTGAATATTTTTCTTTAAAATTGAATGGTGACCATAACCAGGTCTTCTTGACTCTCAGTATCCCCCAGAGGTCCTGTCCGTGCCTGGCCTCACCCCAACCCCTCTTTGGATCCCCATTTTGATTTCCATGTCTTTAGTGAACTCTCCTCATGCATCTTTCCTCTCTTATTTCCTCAAACAGCCTAATCAAATATCAGTGTTCATTTTGGGTAACATGGAAAGTTATTTTGCTCATTTGCACAAATAGATTTCAGATCATTTTTAAAGATGTGACATTTCTTTATTTTATTTCAACCTTGATAGTACTATCATTTGCCACGTAAAAGATCTTTGAAAAGTACCCATTGTACTATGCCTGAGTAGTGTTTTCAAGCCAGTAATATCAAAAAAGAAGCTACAACAAGAATCCAAAAGGGTTGACAGTTAAATATGCAATTTTTTTTTTTTATACAGGAGTTGTAGATCTTACGGCTCTGACAGTGAAAGTGACCGAAGTTACTCTCATCACCGGAGCCCCAGTGAAAGCAGCAGATATAGTTGAATATGTCTTTTTTTATAATACTGGTTATATCTTATTTGTAAATATCTGGTGACTTAAAAATTTAAGAAACCTAATGGTAGTCTTTTGTTCTCTTTCACTAGTAGGGTTGAATTTCAAGGATAGACACTTAGTTGTTACTCGTTAATTTACATGTACGCAGAAGTATTTAAAATACAGATATGTTTCCCAAAAATATTTTGTGCCACATTTTATAGTAGCCAACTATGGAAACGAATTTCATTTTCTTGAATCAAGAAATCATGAAATTTATCAAAGAATAATTTTGATTATTATTTTAGATAGACTCCATCTCATATATTCCTAAGAATTCAAATTCTTTTTGCCTGCTTTTCAGGTTTTAGCATTTATACTGCCAAGCATAGAACTGTGAAGAACTGTTAAAAGTGGCCAAATATTTATATATGCATTACACAGTCTTGTACATATGTGTTCCTAAAAACAAACCACGTAGAAGTGATACTGAAGGGAACCAGGAGCATAAGACAGTGGCTCCAGGGTTCTTAATTCCTTACCTCCTTGCTGTCTCAGAGGATCAGGAATGTGGTCATCTGAATACAGCCCAGTCTGTGCGACTTCAGGCTAGCAGGCACCGTTAAGGAGAATAAATCAGCCTTAACTATAAAAACCTATACTGTCCCTATGGACTTATTGTTTTATGTGCTTTTTAATAAATACTATCAGAAGTTTAGATTCTGCAGTTCTATTCCAGTTCTTGCTTTGGTGCTTGGTACATTTTGGTGCCTCTTTTGTTCTTATATACCATACATTAGAAACCATAAAAGAGAAAAATAAATGTATTGTTATTATTTTTTAAAAATTCTCTGACACCAAAAATGCTTCCCTCTGAGTTATCTCCACTTTGAATATTTGGGAGGGGCTTCTTCAAAGCACAGAGGTGGGCCAGGGGCCCCCTGGAGCAGGCAGGATGGGCATAAGGGGTTGAGTGGCCACTCCGGTCTGCTGCACATAACTGATGGGTGTGCCTCTAGGATAGTCAGCTGAGGAACAGACTCCAAAACTGACACTAAAATTGAGTTGCCACCATCCTGGAGACATTTTATAGGGCTTTCAAGTGAGGGATATACCTCAGTAGTGATTAAGCTTGTGTAAGCACCAACATGATTTTCCTGCTTCCATCGTGACCCATGCTGATGCCATGAATCCTGGCATGACATGAGTAAACCAAGGACACCAGACAGGGGAAGACTGTTGTTGTTGGTACTACAGAAATTTACATTTTCAAGACTTTGGGTAGTTTTTCCAAAATTAATTTGAGCTGTCAAAACTGGTTAAGTGTTTTTAATCTTTAGTTCGATTTTTTCCCCCAAGTGTACTTAATCACCACAGTGCCAGTTTAATCTATTTATTTATTCAGAAGAAATTCATATTGGATGTTTGATGTAGAACTCTATGCCTTCCTATCCCAGGCTTTGCCTGGTGTGTTCGGGAAGTGGGAAAGAGTCCTCAGTTGGAGGGTTTTGACAGCCTTTGATGGATGGAGAGCTGACCTTGGACGTATTAAAACCATCACCCATAAGAAGGTACGTAAACAGAGCCAGGTGGTCAGTTTTTTGCCAAATTGATAGTGCGTTATAAAATATGACTTCTAAGTCAATCAAACAATACTTGCTATTGAATACAAAAACAATGTGATTGATACCAAGGGTTTTCAGAAGTTACCTGCAAAGGAGAATCTTGCTTTAGTAATACTCAGTGGAAAAAAAAATTCATTCAGAATTCAAACATAATTAGGTTAAGGAAAGTTACCCTTGGGCAAATATATTTGTTTTTTATTGCCATGTAACAGAGGATCTCCAAACTTAGTGGCTTAATAATACCCATTTCTGTAGGCCAAGAGTCTGGCATGGTATGGCTGGATTTTTTCCTCAGAGTCTCACAAAGCTGAAATCATAGGTAGGCAAAGCAATGTTCCTTTATGGAGGCTTTGAGGGAGACCGCTGCCAAGTATATTCAGATTTTTGGCAGAATTCAGTTCATTATGGCAATAAGACTGAGGTTGCCATTGCTTGCTGGCTGTCAGTTGGGGCTTCTGAGTTCCTTAAGGCCACCACATTTCTTCTTGCATGGTCTCCTTCATTTTCAAACTACCAATGACCTGTCAAGTCCTTCTCACACTTCAGATATCTCTGCCTTCCTCTTCTGTTTTAAGGGTTCATAAATCCAGATAGTCATCCTGTTGTAAGGTCAGCTGTGCCATATAACATAACATAATCACAGGAATGATAACTCATCCTATTCACCGATTCTGGGGCTTAAAATGTGAAATGGGGGTGGAGTTGGGGGGATTTTTAGAATTCTTCCAACCCTAGGAAGTAACTTTTCCCATGTCAGCTGTAGGTGGAATTTTATCCGGAAAAGGTATCCCTCCCCCCACCCCAGCCTCACTTATTTTCTTCAAAGAAAAGTACAGCCCTCAGCTATAGCATTAACTTGTGTGTTTACTGAAGTGAACTCAGAAGTAGCTTTCCTTTCTA
Source organism: Tamandua tetradactyla (assembly GCF_023851605.1). Taxonomy (NCBI): domain Eukaryota; kingdom Metazoa; phylum Chordata; class Mammalia; order Pilosa; family Myrmecophagidae; genus Tamandua; species Tamandua tetradactyla. The sequence goes on along the minus strand of NC_135341.1, from coordinate 44,652,814 downwards.
AAGGGGATTGTTCTGTATTTTGAAGTTATTTTTGAATAAAATTGAATTATGTTGTGTATTGTGTTTCTTAATAGAAAATACATTAATGGGCTGTTTTTATAGTGTCCTGTTTACTGTAAATGAAATATGATAGTTGGTAGTGTTCAAAACTATAGAAAATACTTTTCGTACGTATTGACAATGTCTAATTTGTATATGCTTCAACTTGAAAGGGGAACCTTGTAGAAATTAAAATATATACTTAGTCTAAGTCTGAGTCTGTGCATGTCTCATCTTTCTCCAGGCTTCAAATAGTCTTTCTGAAATGGAAAAGAAAATAACTAATCTTTTGCTGACCCAGCCATCTATAGCCCGTCAGCCCAGCCAGTGAAGAGGCTTCCTTCTTCACAGCTCCTTTCTTCCTGTAGCTGAGTGTTTGATGGTGCAGGAGTTGGAGCTAGAGAGAGCTTCAGACAGAGACATTATCCTGTGAGGCATTAATGAATGGTGCTTGTTCTTCTTACACCTGGAAAGTCCAGATTTCCTCCAGGCTTGGTCGTTATCATCCAGCAGAGGTGACTTGCATATATGTCTCTGCTAAGAAAGGACTATGTCCCATCCCATCTGCAATTGCTGACTAGTAGCAGTGCATTTACCTACAAAACCACCCACAGCCTCCACACTCCTCTCCCTAACAGCAGTTTACCCGGTAGGCACTCCCAGAGAAAACATTCATGGGGATATTTTTAGCATCTACATGCGAATTGTCAGGGCAGGTACAATTAAGTTTTGTTTTCTCAGAATTCAGAGGAATTTGTATTTTCTTATTAAATACAGTATAATTTATCACTGTAAGAGATACTCAGTTTTCTAAATTAACAGAGGACCCCCAAGTTGAGCAACTCCTGAAAGTTGTCAAATCTGAATGCATGACTTTAAAGAAAATGCAGAGCCTCTTTGTTGTGGGAAAATCTAATAAGATGCCTTAATGGTCTTATATTTTCAGTGTGCTCTGGCATTTTTATTCATATTCTCATAGTCTTAATCTTGATCAACTAGGGCACTATCGGGAGATAAAATGTGTCAGGAGCTTTGGTCTTGGCTGAGCCTTAAATAGGAAGTAAGAGAATCCAAGGAAAATGCCCTTTCAAGAAACCATGGACACTGACTAGACATCACCAGAAGGTAAAGACGGCTATATTTGCTGTTAGAACAAGAAGCCCAGTGGTAAGTGTTCAACCTTGAAAAGGAGTGCTGCAATCTATGTGGCCAGGTGGGAACCTGGAAGCCATGCCTTATGAGGTATTGAGTGGGCTCAGATTTCCAAAGGGTTCTGATATTTAGAAGAGGGAATCAACTCTGCTGCTGCCTGTAGGGAGGGGTGAGAGAACCTGAAGTCCCATGAGGGGCTGGGGATAGAATAGCTGAGAAGGGTGCCAAGAGGAGAGCTTCTGCTTGGCAGGGAGCAGCCTCTTAGGGGTCGAAGTGTTAGGGAGAGTGAATCCTGCCCTATGGCAAGAGAGGCTGGGTACTCCAAAAGGAGATGGCACCTGCTCATCTCAGGAAGGCCTGGGACACTCTAGTCAGTTCTTGATGAGTGCAAAAGCCTACTGGTAATATACACAAAAGGGTGGGAGGCCAGGGGCAAGCACTTTTGCTCCTGATTCCTGAAGACCCCAGAGCCACCCTTTTCCATTTATAGCCCATAAGCCTACAGCTGCAGTTTTGCAAACTAAACTGAGGTTCATAGCCTGCAGAACTCAGGCTGGCCTGAGAAGTGTTGCATCTCTTCCACCAGCAGAGAGCCATGAGGACATGAGAGTAAAAGAAAAGGAGTGACCTAGGGTCTCAGGAAAATACCTGCATTCTGTATCTTGAGATGTGATCCTAGGCTTCTGAGAGCTCATCTGTAATAATGAGGCTTATGGGCTTTGGACTGCCCATGTCAGCTGGTGTATCCTGAAAGAGGGTATGACTGGTGCAGCCAGACTTGACAACCTGGAGATGAGCCAGCCTTTCAGAGAACCTAGCCCACAAGCAAGTACGCACTTGGGCTGGCATATCACCAGCTCCATGATCACCCAGGCCTCCAGCCACTAAAATCTGTACCACCAAACCAGATTCCCAGAGAAAACCCAAGGAGTATCCCTGCTGGCCTCAAAGCTTCCTGTGTAATTTGACTATTTTGAAGAAATAGAACTTCGATTGAGTAACTACTCCACAACACAGTAGTTTCCTGGGTTTAAGTCCTGTTCTGCCACTTCACAGTTGGGTGGACTTAGATAAATTGCTTGCCCCCTTTTCTGAAAAACTGGGATACTAGTGAGCCCTTCTAGGACTGGTGAGGATTAAATGCCTTCCAGAACCAAGTTTATGTCACAGTGACTCGGCATGGACCCTGGGCCTTGCCTTGAAAAGGAAAGAAGTCCCACAGGGTACATGTGGAGGGCTAGGTGCAGCCACTAGTGAGAGGTTCAAGTGTTGGACCCTTGAATTAACAGGGAGAGAGGAGCCTGAAAGCTACCAGGAAGGCCTGGAATGCCAAGGCTCTGACGCTTATGCTGAGAGAACCAGGCAACTGCTGGTTTGCATTAGGCCTTCTCTGCAGGCAGCTGCAACCTATTAGAGCAGGGTTCAGCTGAGGCAGAGCACAGGAGCAGTCCTCCCCACTCCACCCCAGTCAATCCATGCTCCCCAACCTCCCAGGGCCCTGCAGTAGCACCCTGGTAGATAGCTTGAACTTGCCTGTCACCCCACTGACCCCATTCTGTGCAAGTCAAGGTTCCCTTCTGTTCTCTAGTACTGCCAATTGCCAATTGTGTTCTCTCATCTCACCTTCACAGCTTCCTGCCCCCCTGGGCACTGCACTCTATTCACAACTCCCTACCCCCTACACACACACACACACACACACACACACTCTCTCTCTCTCTCTCTCTCTCTCTCTCTCTCTCTCTCTCTCTCTCTCTCTCCATCTAGCCTGGGATGTTCTTTTGTGGGAAGGATGTACCTAGTGTTCCCAACCAAGCTGGGGACTCCTTCCTGTCTTGGGAGAGAAACAGTGATAGATACTTGGGGAAGTTGAGAAAACCTGTGAGCTGGTCTACAGGCAGAGACAGCTTTGTAGACCATAGCAGCCAGCCCTAAATGCCTGAAAGAGCACCAAATTTTGCTCTTATCAGGTGAGCCCATCTCCACAAACTCCTCTTGGGGCAGGGTTTGCTCAGTACCCCTGGCATATGCAGTTTTGGCTCCCCATCTCCAGCCCCCCAAGATCCAATCTCCTGCCCTGACTCCTCTGAGGTGAAACTGCCATGGCATGCCTCTCTCCTAGGTCTCAGTTTCTATGTGAACCAAGGCTTGGGGGCCTTCTTCCTAGCTTCTATTTGAGAGGCCATGGCCAAGAGAGCAGCTCTGCCTATTTTTGTACAGTCAATCCCACCTGTGGATCTTGACTTCACTACAACAAATTTCCATTTCCCTGCTCCTGCAAGTGACAATCTATTTCCTTTCTCCCAGCCTTTGCAGTTGCTATTCTCTCTGCCTGAAGTGCCCTTCCACTCCCTATTTGCTCTAGTTAATGTTGACTCAATTTTTAGACCTCAATTCTGAGCTTCCTCATTTGGACTGAGTTCTGCAAGCAACTCCTTCCTGCCAGGTCTAATGAGACCAGGTGCCAACAGTCTCATACAAGACCCAGAGCTCCTCCAGCAAATGGGCTGTAGGCCAGAGAAGCAACTCCATCCTCTCTCATCCAACCTTCAGCTCCTCTGACTTGTCTGTTGCAACCAAAGCTGATTCCAAAGGGGCCATTAGCTCCATTGGCTGGGAAGTGGGCTCAGCTTTGTCCTGTACAGCCTCTCCCTGCCAGCCCATGAGTGAGACCACTCTACCCGAACCTCTCTTTAAGCTTGGCTCCTGATGTGGTACATGGCTGTGTGACCTGTCCCTCTCTGGGCCTCAGAGTCCTCATCTGACCAGTGGGTACACGGCCCTCCCTTACCACCTTTGAAGCCAGTGTGAGGATCCACTGCAAGGCAGAGGGGAAAGCAGGGTGGGAGGAAGAAGAAGAAATACCATTAAGGTGATTGGCTAGCCAGAAGCAGGTAGGCCACTATGGCCTGCCCTTTGCCTAGGGCCTCTGGTAGCTGAGCCATGTGAAACTACCATGGCCCCAGCTTCCCACTCACATGGGCCTCACCATATCCCTGCTTGTGCTATGCCCTTTCCTCTCCATTCCCACCTCTTTGCCCACCAGGGTCTCTCTCCTCACCTTCCATCTGGCTATATGCATTCCTCCTCTTCCTCTTGGCACTCTTTGTTCATCCTCATCTCTGTCGCAAGACATTTTCCCCCTGGATTCTCCAGGAGCCTCTAGCGATCTGACATGTTAGACCACCAGGCTCTACCATGGAGCCTATGTGGGACCCTGACTTCTGCTCCATTGCCTTCTCTAGCACCCGGAACCAAGTCACTCTGAGCAGGCCTAGGTGTCCCTGCCCACTCATAAGTGAGGTGGCATACCCAGTGGTAAAAGCCATCCCTAGCATGGCTTTGTAAGCACATGTTCCTTGTGAGGGAAGGGTTTGGGGTGCTGTATGGTACTGCTAGGGTGGGGGCAACTTGAGAGTGACCAAGGACAAGGCAGCAGCCAGCTTGGGATGGGAGAGAGAGAGAGAGAGAGTGGGGGTGGACGCGGGACAGGAAAGTGTTTGAGTGATGACATGGGTCACACATGAGACTCACAGAGGCCTCCTCTCCACAATGGCCCATCCACCAGCTGGGCCCTGCCAGGTCCAACAGCCCCTGCCCCCCACTCTGCTGCCTGCCTACTCTGGCAGCACTCCTCTGCAGCCTCCTGCCAGCACAGCCAGCCCCCTGCCCCCACGGGTGTCCATGCCAGCACAGCATTCCGCAGGCCTGGCAGTGTCTCTCCAGTAAAAGCTGAGCAGTGAGGCCACTCAGCAGTGGCCAGGTCACACTGCTAGGCAGGCACAGTGGGTCTGGGCTTCTGGCCTCCACCCCTCAGTTTACCAGCTCCTGGCCCTAGGACAGTCACCTTAAGGATTTGATCCCTGCAGCTGTGGTCCTGGGTCCTCCATCTCCTGCCTTGGTCAGCTCTATGAAGCCAAAGGAGACCACAGGTAGGTATGGGTGACCTGGAGCCAAGTCCTGAAAGCACAGAGCAAAATGAGCTCTGTGTCACCCTGGACAACCTTGGGGGGAAAGACCCAGACAAGTTGGGAACCCCAGACTCACCCCTGGGCAGAGCAGCCCAAACCGGGGAGAGGATGTGGTGAATGTGGCTTGGGCACGGGGAATTCGGTCCCTCAGCGTGGGGTCGCTCAAAGTAGCAGGTGAAAGCTTTTTCCACAGCGCTCGGCTTCCCGATTTCAGGACCGCCTCCTACAGCTGGAGGGCACCGAGGTTAGATTCGGGGATGAACTTCCCGTTGGAAAGGGGGCTCAGCGCGGCAGGGTGGGGCAGGGGTCCATTCACTTGGACATGAGCAATGGGGGAATGGCTGGGTGGCCCTGGCGGCCCCAAGTAACGCGAGCTGCAGCCGGGCGGCGCCCACCACGCGTATCTGCGCCCCCCACCGGCACACAGGGCGGCCTGGCCCTTTAAGCGGCCAGACGGCGGCCCCAGCTGACGCGCCGGCTCCAATCGGCGCCCCGCGCCCCCCGCCCGCCGCGCCCGAGGCTCTGGGGCCGCAGCTGCTCCGCTGCTGGACTCACCGCGGCCCTGCGCCTCCGCCCTCCCGGCCGCGCCCCCCGGGGCCATGGTCGCGGGGCCCAGCGCGGGGGCGGCCCCCAGCGCGACGCTTCATGGAGCGGCCCCGGCCCGGCCGCCGGGGGCAGCGCGATCTCGCAGGGCCCTGTGAGCCCCCAGCGCCACAGCACCATGGTACGCAGGGCCCTGCCTGTCCCCCCGCTTATCCGCCCACCTGCCCGCTCTGCTCTCTAGAGCGTTCGGCCGGCGGGCTCGGAGTGAAGGGTCTCGAGGAATACTACCCCTCCCCGATCTCTCTACTCTCTCTCCCGGGTCTCCGTCGTTTGGGAATGCGGCGCCACAGCGCTGTCCTCGGCGGGAAGGGGGTTAAATTCCTGGGGTGGGGGTGCCGGCGCGGGATGCGAGGCGCGAACGGAGGGGGGCGCTTCCCAGCGTCCGGGACGGCGCCGCCCTCAAGCTGGGTATTGCGGGAAAGAGAGGGGCGCTCTGATTCCCGCCCGGGCGTTGGGCCACGTGGGCGCTGGAGTCGCCCTGCCTGGGGGCTTCGAGACTGCCAGGGCCAAGTTGGGGGTGGCGGGAGGGGATGCCCATAGCTACGATGTAAGCTACTGTGTGACCTTGGGCCGGTCCCTGGCCCTCTCTGGGCCCGTTTCCTGTAGTGGAAACCATGGTGGGGGCACATGAACACAGAGAAGACTGGCACAGACCTACCTCCTTCTCCAAAGGAGGCCTGGAGGTCATGCACCTATGCCCCCTCGCCCGTTTGGGCCCAGGCACCTCTTCCCAGCAATGGAAGTACTGGCATGGGAGGTGGGGGCGCTGAAGGACCAGCCCTGGGTTTCCGCTGTCCAGGGAGGCCCCAGGCAGAGTGGAAGCTGATGACATTGTAGCTGTGAGGCAAGATACAGGTCAGGTGCAGACGGTTCCGGCCTTGGTGGTCAGCCTCTGCAGGTGTCCCTAGTACCTGGCTTCCTTCAACCTGGCTTAGGGAAAGGGGGTTTGAGGGCATGAAATCCCTCTCATTGGGAGTGCCTGGTTACCCCCTTGGTCCTGCATCTTAGCTAGATTGGGGTGGCCTGGATCTCGGGAGATTGGGAGAGAGAGTGTGTGGCTGCGGCTGGCATGGCCTGATGGGAGGGGTGTTCACAGCTGTAGGGAGCTGGCACATCTGGCTGGGGAGGCCAGTGCAGCTGGTGGGTACTGCCTGGGAGGGGCCAAGCAAAAGGGGCAGCTGTGGCCTGCTGAGCAGTTGCCAGTGTGGTCTCAGGTGGCATCTGTGTGTCCTGACAAGGGAGTTCTGTCAGGATGCTGGTTGTGTGGTTCTCAGACCCTTCAAGGGTTCAGTATGGGGCTGACTTGCCTAGGACTTCTGTCTTGGGAATGGAGTACTTTGGGGCGGCACTGCCCTCCATGCTAACCCCTCCTTCCCGGCTGAGGCCAGCAGCAGACAGACCTCAGCTGGGTCAAGATCCGCACATGGAAAGTTTAGTTACTTCTCTATCCCCATGGCAGGTGGGCACAGGAGTATGTCCCATAAAAGGGGAGTAGAGTGGACTGGGGCCCTGTGACCTAGATGGACTCCCTACCCACAGGCCTGACTCTAGCAAGCCATTATTCAGGTTACTTCTCCTGCCATTTTCTGGCTCCTGGAAGCCCTAAGGAGCTCTGTTACAACCCAAGCTAAATCCTCACCCCTCACCAACCTGCAGGTGTTAGTGGCTCTGAGGAGAAAGCTGGGGGCTGCCAGGGGTAGTGGTGGGGCCTAGGGAAGCTCAGCTGGTCCCCTGGGTGAGAGGATCTTAGCTAGCTGGCAGTCGAGGGTCTCTGCTGCCCACTGTGGGACCTCCCACTATGAGCCTCGGTTCTCTCACCTGTGCAGTAGAGGGGTTGGTAGACAGAAGATGTATCAGATGAGAGAGATGAGGGGGGCTTGGTGCCATGTGCCCAGTTAGATTGGCTAGGTCTGTACAGGCCAGCAGCCCTAAGGGAAAGGGACAGATGGTAGCTTCTTGGCTATGGGGAGAGGAGCAGGATGGAAGGGAAGAACTCAAGGAAGATGGTGTCCATGGCCAGAGGCTGGGAAGACTGGGATCTGAGAGAGCTGGGATCTGGGTTTGGTGGATTTCCATTTAGGTGCTTGAAGAGGTGAGTTTTGACACCAGACCCACCCACTCTGGGTCACCACAAACAGGTGATGGAAGGACTGGCGTGGGGCTGGGGGCGGATCATAGTTGTCTGGGAGCAGAAATCATCCCAGGGCCTACAGGGAGACACTGGAAGAGGATGGCTTTTGGGGTCAGGAATCCCTCAGGTATAGGAGGCACTGACCTGGCTGGAAGACCAAAACTTGGAACCAGGAAGGTTTGGTTCAGACAGACAGGTAGTAGACAGATATTAATTGAAAATCTGCTCTGGGTGCTGCACTCTGTGCTCGGGACTGGGTGGGCTGCTTATTTGTGCTGCACACCCTTTGGAGAGGGCACGGTGGTAGAGCAGGGAATGATGAGCTGGCTTCTATACTGGACAGTTCACAGGTACTGACAGCCTGACCCACTGGATTTCTGAGGGCCTCTGCTAAGCTCCGGAGGCCCCAGGTAGTGGTCCGCAAGCCAACCATCCCAGGCTTGGGCCATACCTGACCAGGGGGCCTGGAGGGAAAAGGGCCTGGGGCTGCCTTGGGGAACTCGGTGCCTCCAAGCATGGCAGACAGATAACACAGCCGCCCACCCCCTGGGTGAGGGGGAACATCAGCCCTGAAGCCACAGGCGAGGGTAGCAGGGTGGCTGGTCCAGTTCTGGCTGAATGAAGAAAGCCTAACTGGACCTCACTGGCCTCCTCGACAGGGCAGTGGGACCAGGGTGAAACAAAGTTATAGGGCAGGGCCAGGATTTCTTCACAAAAAAGTCTACTTCTGTAACCCTTGAGGCCTAGGCCTTGAGGCCCCCTGCTGGTGAGGTGCTGGTACCCTTGGGTGCTGCCTGCAGGGGTCCATAGGTCAGAGGCCGAGCTGTGAGTGAGCCTGGCTTCTGTTCTTGAGGGTGTAGGGTCAGGCCAGGCTTGTTTGTATTTGTATGTGCGAGAGACTCTGCGGAGAATCCACAGGCCTGCAGAGAGTGGGTGCTCAAGAAATGCTGAAGGACTGCCTGTGTCCCTTCTTAGGGTGACCAGCTAGTCCCAGTTTGCCTTTAGTACCGATTTTAGTGCTGAAAGTCCAAATCCCCAGAAATCACTAGCCCTGGGCAAACCAGGATGGCTGGTCCTCGCAGTCCCTCTCTGTCCCCCTCTCTTCCCTTCCGTTTTCACAGGGGAAGAACCAGACTGCCAGAAAAGTTAGCTGACTTACCCAGGAGCTCTTCAGTCTCAGACAGCCACAGTCGGCGTTTGAGTTCCAAAGGATAGCTGACTGGAGCTTGAAGCCCTGTTTCCCCAATTCCTTGCTTGAGCTTTGGCTCTTCCTCTGTGAAGTGGAGCCAGGAGAGATGGGCTGCCTCCCGGATGCTGGGTGCTGCTGGGGAAAGGTGGGCCGCAGTGGGCAGGCTGGGGCCCGCTGGCCGTGACCCTCTGCTGTGCCTTCCCCCACACAGTTGCTGGTTGAGAAGACGACCGACTCACCAGCGGCCGAGTTCTCGCTGGTGGAGGACGTGGCACTGCACTTCGCCTGCTTGATGGGCCGCCTGAACGAGCAGCGCCTCTTCCAGCCCGACCTGTGCGACGTGGACCTGGTGCTGGTGCCTCAGCACAGCGTCTTCCCAGCCCACAAGGGCGTGCTGGCCGCCTACAGCCAGTTCTTCCACTCGCTCTTTACCCAGAACAAGCAGCTGCAGCGAGTGGAGCTGTCCCTAGAGGCGCTGGCGCCGGGCGGCCTGCAGCAGATCCTCAACTTCATCTACACGTCCAAGCTGCTGGTCAACGCAGCCAACGTCCACGAGGTGCTCAGCGCCGCCTCCTTGCTGCAGATGGCTGACATTGCTGCGTCCTGCCAGGAGCTGCTGGATGCCCGGTCCCTCGGCCCACCCGGCCCCAGCGCTGTGGCACTGGCCCAGCCGGCCACCGGCTGCACCCCGGCCGCACCGCCCTACTACTGCGACATCAAGCAGGAGGCCGACGCCCCCGGCCTGCCCAAGATCTACGCCCGCGAGGGCCCCGACCCCTACTCGGTGCGTGTTGAGGACGGGGCGGGGGCCCCTAGTGGCACCGTGCCTTCCACCGTTGGGACCGCTCAGCCCTTCTTCAAGGAGGAGAAGGAGGGCAGTGTCGAGGAGGCCGGCGGGGCCCCGGCCACCTTGTGCAAGCTGGAGGGTGGGGAGGAGCTGGAGGAAGAGCTTGGGGCTTCTGGCACCTACAGCCGCCGGGAGCAGTCCCAGATCATCGTGGAGGTGAACCTTAACAACCAGACGCTGCACGTGTCCACTGGGCCCGAGGGGAAGCCGGGCACCGGCACGGGCCCGGCCACCATGGTGCTGGGCCGGGAGGACGGGCTGCAGAGACACTCGGAGGACGAGGAGGAGGAGGAAGAGGAGGACGAGGAGGAAGAGGAGGAGGAAGAGGAGGGTGGGGGCAGTGGAGGAGATGAGGAAGAGGAGGAAGAGGAGGGTGGCAGTCAGGGAGAGGAGGAAGAGGAGGAGGAGGAAGGGCACAGTGAGCAGGAGGAGGAAGCAGAGGAGGAGGAGGAGGAGGAGGAGGAAGGACACAGTGCACAGGAACAAGAGAGTTCAGAAGAGGAGGAGGAAGAGGAGGGGGAGGCTGGGGACAGACAGGTGCCCGGGGGGCGCCGGAGCAGTCGGGCTGACCCCCCGTCCCTCGGTCGCATGGCCACACGGTCTCGGGAAAATGCCCAGCGTCGGGGCAGCCCTGAGCCCGAGGCAGCCGGGCGGGGGGGTGGGAAGCGGCTAAAGCCGCCCCCGGGAGTGGTGGCTGCACCGGCCAGAGGGCTGCCTGCCACCGACGGGCTGGGGGCCAAGGTGAAGCTGGAAGAAAAGCAGCACCACCCGTGCCAGAAGTGCCCGCGTGTCTTCAACAACCGCTGGTACCTGGAGAAGCACATGAATGTGACCCACAGTCGCATGCAGATCTGCGACCAGTGTGGCAAGCGCTTCCTGCTGGAGAGCGAGCTGCTGCTGCACCGGCAGACGGACTGCGAGCGCAACATCCAGGTGGGCCTCCAGCAGGGTTCATGGGTGACAGGGCAGATGGCTAGCGAGGGCCACACAACCTGCTAAGGCTGAGCCAGACCAGAACCGGTCTCTGGCCACCAGCACCCTGCGCCTGCACTGCCAGTTGGCAGGCCTGGCCCAGCCCCACCCTGCCTGGGGTGACAAGGCATAGCTCCCACACAGGCGGACACCCAGGCCTAGTGTGAGCAAGGAGAGGAAGACCCATGTTCTCAGGTGGTGGAATAGTCAAGGGCAGCTGGAGCAGCAAAGAGGGCTTCCTGGGAGAGGTGGATGAAGCTGGGCCTTGGCTCATGGAGAGGATGTTCGGAAAGGATTGGAACAACAGTACCCTTGGCAGGGGGGTAAAGAGGAGCACATACTTGGAAAACAGCGAGAGCAGAGACTTGTCTAGGCAGGAGATGAGGTAAGGGGGACACAGCACTTTGGAAGATGAGTCAGACAGTGTTTTAGCAAATTCCTAAGGCTGCAAGATCAACAGGGCCACTGTGCAGTTTCACAGGTTGTACACTGCACAAAAGCTCCCACAAAGGGAGCAGGGTTTTGCCAAGAAGGGGCACCCCTTTCAAATTTCCATCAAGGTGCTTTGTAGAGCTAGAGGTCTGGCAGGAGGAAGCCTCTGCAGTCAGCTCTCTGGAGAGCCAGCTGGCCTGGGTCTAGAAAAAAAGCATAAGAAATTTGGGAAGATCAGCGGCTACTGGAGCTGATCTAGAGAGCTGGGCTAGCTGCCTGGCCTTGGGCCAGCCTGAGTTGGTTTGTGCCAGCCAGGTTCCCTACAGGTGGTTTTTATCTATTCTGGTCCAGGAGACAGTAGGGCAGGTAGGTGGGTGCTAATTGCCTGAGCTAATTGCTAATTGCAGCACCCTGTGGAGAAAGTTACCCCGAGGGGGTTCCCTGGTAACCTGCCCCACCCTCCTGCATCCCTTCCCACCTGTCTGCCCACTGGCTGTCCTGCTCTCCACCAGCTACACGCCTAAGACTCCTTCCTGAAGGGGAGAGAAGCTTGTGCCCCCTTCTGACCTGGGCACCCTGACCCAATTTCTGTCTGATCCCTGGCCCAGCCTCCAGCCCTCAGGGGTAGGGTGGTGGAACACTGGGCAGGACCAGGGCCCAGGGGGAGCAGGAAGAGAGGTCTGGTCCCCAAGACCAGACACCACTTCCATTGCCTGATAAGACCCGGCCCCTTCTGCAGTCCTCCCCAGACAACCTCTTTGGGACTCTTCCCCTCAGAGGTCTCCTGGTATTGGGGACTAGGTCCCAGCAGGGAGAGGCAGAAGAGAGAATGCGCCCCAGCTCTGTTGGGACCCGTTTCCTGAGAGGGGCTTCTCTGTAAACAGCGTGTGTGGCCCTCCACATGCACTGCAGCCCTGTCTCTTCTCTGTACACAGATGCAGGGTGAGGCTTTGGAAGGCTTTGTTGAAGTGAGCGTGGGGGTGGGATGGGGGAGAGGGTCAACCTAAAAGACCTGATTGGAATTCCAAGGCCTGAGGGTGGAAGGAGTGGGGTGGGTAAGTGTTCAGAGAATTACTGTCCATAGCACTGAGAAGACCAGATATGTCTGGTCCTTGGACAGCAAGGATTTTTTCACCAGCATGTTTTAGTTGGGTAAACTGAGGCCCAGAGAGGGGCAGTGACTTATGAAAGATCATACAGTCCTAACTCAGGACCTTGGGCCTAAAGTCCTTTCACCCCACAGTGTGTGACTTGTGGCAAAGCTTTCAAGAAGCTCTGGTCCCTCCATGAGCACAACAAGATCGTGCACGGCTATGCAGAGAAGAAGTTCTCATGCGAAATCTGTGAAAAGAAGTTCTACACCATGGCCCACGTGCGCAAGCACATGGTGGGTAAGTCTGGGCCTGTTGGGGATAGAGCCTGAGGACCAAGTGAGGCCAGCTGCCACGTGTGCAGGGAAGGACTTTCCATCCTGCTTAGGGCATGGGCAGTGTGAAGGGGTGAAAAGGTCCCTCTCAGCTGGGAAGTCTGGGGGAGGCTGGTTTTGGTGGCAGGTGTGGCCTAGATAGGATCTGAGCCCAGGGCTGCCATGCACAGTTGGGCAGGTTATACATTGCACAAGGGCAGCTGGACAAGGGGGCAAGTAGAGACTGGAATCCAGCTGGCACATTGCTAACCAGTCTGTGCATCCTGGCAGGGTTGTGTCCACTCAGGGAAAGGAGCACCTGTTCTTTCGATGCACAAAGTGCCATATGGGCTGGCACAGGCCTTTCTCGGGTTGATGGCAGCTGTGCTTCTGATTCCTTCTCACCTTCTAGCCTTCATAGGGCTTCAGGCTTCTCTGAATGCCACCCTCCTTCCAGGGGTCATGCCTGGACACGTTAAGGGGAACCCCAAGTGGGTGTTGGGCCACGCTACTGCCTCCAGGATGGCTTCCCTTTAGTGCCCCTCTCTCCTGTGCCATCTGTGGTACTGGGGCTTACAGTGCCCAGGGGCCTGTGTGTGGATTGGCTGGGAACTAGGACCCTGGGTTCTAGGTGTTGACCAGGAGCTTGCTGGGTAACCAGGGCTGCATCCTCCCTGGGCTTAGATGTCCCAGCTCTGAGCTCAGAGGGCCTCTCCTTGTTTCCACTTGCTTCCTCCCAAATCTAAGACTTTGTTGGACTTCACCTATCTATGGGTCCTGGGGCAATGCACCACACTCCCTAGGGAATGTCCTGTAGGGCCCAAGACAGGGCCCTTATTAGCATCATTCCTTTTATAGCCCATCCACCCTGCAAGGTGTCACTACAACTAGTCCCTTTCCATAAAAGAGGAAACTGAGGTACAGAGCGGCCTCAAGGGAGCCAGTGGCTGGGTTAGGATTTGAACTGAGGCCAATCCCACTTGGGATCCTTCAGTTTCCCCTGAAGCTTTGGTAGTGAAGAGACCTCAGCAGTTTTCTTTTGGTAAGAACCATGAGGGCCCTCGGTATATGTCTGAGTCAGACCTTCAAAGCAGACAGGGAGACCCACCCTCCAGAGGAAGGGGGGTTGTCGGGAGACACTCAGCCAAGGGAGCCTTGCTTGGAAGTCCTTGGACCAGACTCCACACTCAGGTGGCAGGTCAGCTCCAGGTTCTGGGATGACGATGCCATTCTCTGACCTGGGACAGTGGCTATGAGGGAGGCCCCAGGGTAGAGTGGCGGCCCCAGGCTGCCCCAGGAGGTGGCCCAATGTAGGGGGTGCTCAGGCAGGGGTCCCCTGAAATGTGATGGCCGTGGTGCCTGCCCCATAGCCCACACCAAGGACATGCCCTTCACCTGCGAGACCTGTGGGAAATCCTTCAAACGCAGCATGTCTCTCAAGGTGCACTCGCTGCAGCACTCCGGGGAGAAGCCGTTCAGATGCGAGGTGAGTTCCTTCTCTTCACCTGCCCCAGGGCCACCCAGGAAGGCACCCAGCCCTGGCAGCAGCTGCTTAAAATCAGGACAGCTGGGGGAAATGGAGCGCAGGGTCTAGAAAGAGAGGGGCTGGTCCTCTGATGTCTGTGGCCCTTGCTTCCCACCCACCTTTCCTGGTTGCCCATTCAGCCCCACTCGCCTAACCCCATATTCAGGGTGGGAAATCTGTACCGGCTGGAGGAATGGGGACCACTCTTCTGGGGCAGTGGAGAGGACAGCATCCCAGGCAGGAAGGTCAAAGATGGAGACAAGTTGGGTTGGTTTGGGGTGGGGGCAGAAGCCTCAAGACTTAAGCAGGAGGTCCTCTGCCATGTGACCTTCTCCCAGTCCCCGCCTGGGCCCTGAGTGTGCTGTGGCCTCTCACTAAACTATGGCCTGGACACAACCCCCGAAGCAGCCTGGCCTGCCCCTGCATCCCTGCCTGAGGGCTGCTCTCTGATTTCAGTGTGGTTTTCACACCCCTCCTCCCATCCCCAGAACTGCAATGAGCGCTTCCAGTACAAGTACCAGCTGCGATCACACATGAGCATCCACATTGGCCACAAGCAGTTCATGTGTCAGTGGTGTGGCAAGGACTTCAACATGAAGCAGTACTTTGATGAGCACATGAAGACCCACACAGGTGAGGCAGCCCCAGTAGAAGGGTCTGGGACCCCTGCTGAGGACACCTGGCATGACTCTGGGTCCCACCTTATTTTTCTGTATAAGGCTTGGGTTGGGTGAGGCCGGTGCAAGATGGCACAGGGTGGGGAGGGTTCATGAGCGCCAGGGCCGGGCCCCACCTGGCTTCATCTGGCAGTGAGGCTGGCCCCAGGCTGTGGTACGGCGACCTCCCCCCACCCCCCACACAAGTGACACGTGCCTCCCACTCTGCCCCTCCGTCCAGGGGAGAAGCCATACATCTGCGAGATCTGCGGCAAGAGCTTCACCAGCCGGCCCAATATGAAGCGGCACCGGCGCACGCACACGGGCGAGAAGCCGTACCCCTGCGACGTCTGCGGCCAGCGCTTCCGCTTCTCCAACATGCTCAAGGCCCACAAGGAGAAATGCTTCCGTGTCAGCCACCCGCTGGCCGGCGACGGGCCCCCCTCCGCCCCCGGCCTGCCGCCGGCCCAGCCCCTCGCCCACGCCCTGCCCCTGCTCCCGGGCCTCCCGCAGACCCTGCCGCCCCCGCCCCACCTGCCGCCCCCGCCGCCCCTCTTCCCCACCACGGCCGGCGCCGCCGGGAGGATGAACGCCAGCAACTAGCTGCGGCCTGCGCAGGCCCCGCCGCCGCCCGGCCTCCCCCGCCCGAGGCCCGCCCAGGGTGGGCTCCAGGAGCGACCCCTCCGCCTTCCCCTCCTCCCTGGAGCGGGGCAGCAGCACGGGACTGGCGCACTTGTCCCCCCACTGTGGAGGTGGCCGGACATGCTCTGCCGGAAGCCCCTGGCCCTCGAGAGTGGGGCGGGGTGTGCAGGCCGGAGGCCCGGCAGAGCTGGAGGAAGCTTCCCTCCTAAGTGCCCCCCCCACCGTCCCTTGAGCAACACGTTGAAGCCTTTACCTTTTTTAAGTGGTAAAGGAAAAAATGAACCATTTGCAGCTCCACCCTCCAGGAGAGGGACGTTGCTGGAGGCAACAGGTACAGCGAGGTGAGGTTGGGAAGGTCCTGGGCAGCGGGTGTGACTGGTCACCCATCACTCTGCAAGGCCTGAGCTGGGGGAGTTAGCCAGCCTGGGTCAGCTTCGCTGTCTTATCTCCATTCCCCCTATGCCGGAGGGTTTGGGGAGAAGCTGAGGGTGCCAGCCCTCTTGGAGGAGGTGTGGACCTGGTCTGACCGCTGCCAACTCTGAGGCTGCAGCTTGAGGCTTAGATAGCCATGAGTGTTTCTGGGTGGGGAGTGGAGATGTCCGAAGACCACACACCTGGCTCTGCACGTGTGGGGTGTGGCAGGCAGGGGCTGGACCCCAGGGATTTGCTTTCTCTGCCCACACCCCTGCCTGCAGGCACAGGGATCCCCAGTCTGTAACCAGGCTGCACCAAGGGCCCCAAGTCTTGGAGAGGATGTCCCCAGAAGCTGCTGGGCTCTGGGGGTGCTGTGGGCCAGGCCCTGGGTGGGCAGACAGGCTGTGGCTCCTGCAGCACCAGCTCCGAAGGGGCCCCAGTCAGGGAGCTCCTGCAGGTGGGTTAGACACTAGGAGCAGGCTTGAGCAAGCATTTAGGGTTTCAAGGTGCTATTTGTGGGGCAGGGCTGCTGTTCAGGGAGCACCCCATACCCCACCAGCTGCCCCAGCCACATCTCCCACACCCGAAGGAGATGTTTGTGTCCCATGTCTGTCTCTGCTCCCCGAAGGCCAGCACCGGGCCTCAGCCTCCGCCCCTGGCTAGTCTCCAGCGTTCTTGGCCCTACTGGGTCGCTGCAGGTCAGAGGAGCATATTCAGGCTCCTGGGTGGGAGCACCGGGGAAGCCCCAGCCTGTGCCCAGTGAGGCTGGGCACTAAAAATAGGACGCCTTTTTCTGTTGTCATTTAACGTTTTTATTCCTGCCTTTAAAATGAGGAGGAAGGTTCCATAAGCTACATGTTTCCTAGTTAAGCTCTTTCCTATTGTGTTTATACAGTTTTGTTTGTTATACTCTTTGCACCTTAAACCCCTGCTACTGCCCACCTCACCCCACCACCATCTTCCCAGCATGGCTGGAGTAGGAAGAGGCCTGAGCCCAAGTGGGCGGCTGGAGATGGGGAGGGGTGCTGGGCCCCACCAGCCGGAGGGCTGAGGCCCACAGCCCTGGGGCAGGGAGCTGGGGACATCTTAATCATCAATAAACGAAGCACTTTATTCCGTACAGCTGTGGGCAGGCCCTAGGCGCCTGAGTGATTTGAGGATTTATAATCCAAGCCATACATACTACTGTGGTGGTTCTGTGGGCTTGGAGGTGGGTAGTGCCGTGAGCTTCCCTGTGCTGGGGCCCTGTCCTGGCCACGAGTTTGGGGCTGCAGCTGGAGTGGTGGAAGCCAGAACCTATAGGCCTCCCCCTCAGGTACCCCTGCTGAGCTCTAGGGAGAGGAGGCTGGGCCCCTCCCCAAGAGAGGAAGCTTCCTATCTGGCTCCCAGCTCTGTGTAGCCCCAAAAGTTGAGGGTTCCAGTCTCTTGGGCCAAGACTGGGCCTCGCAGGCTCCTGCTTTACTGGAGCTCTTTCCCTCCCCTGCACCCCTTGATCTCTGGGCTTCCATGACGTCCTCAGGGTTCCCTCACCCTCCCCATTTCCCTCCATCCCTGACGATTTCTAACCTCCAGTCCCAGTGCCTGGCAGCTTTTCAGAGCTGGCTTATGTTTTTTTTTCTAAAAAGTTGATCTTCCCAGCTGGCTATAGGACTGGACCTCCCTATGGGTTCCCCAAGCCCTGTCACTGGAACCAGGGACTCCCATGGGGTAGGCAGTCTTGTCACCTGCTCGCCCTGCTGCAGCTTGAGTGGGCTCTGGGGTCCCTGTGCATGCTGGCCCCTCATCTATCAGGCCATACTTTGATAAGCAGAGGTTGAAGGTGGATGTGGGTAGAGCTGATGGCAAAACGCTGTTCCAGGGCTTGGGCAAGAGGAGTTCAGGAGAGGGTAGATAGCAGGCTTGCCCCCCAGCGAAAGTAGCTCATGGTAGCTGCAGGTAGGCCCTGCCAGCCCCACTCCTGGGTGGGCCCTGTCCCAGTGGTGACAGGAGCCCTGGGTCCCTGGTGCTAAATGCTCTCATCTTGGGCCAGTGTTGATGGGAGCTCCTTTTCAGCCAGACCACACCACGAGAGTCTGAAGCAATAATGGAACCTCAGCAGTGCCAGCATGAGTAGGGGTTCTTGTTTTACCAGCTTTTACATTTCCTTTTTATTTTCAAAAAGAATTAATAAGCCCTCGGATGTTGGAGTGGGGACTGGAGCATCACCCACTTCCCAGGGCTGTTGAGGGTGGGGGATGTCAGCATCATCACCTCCCACTGGAGATCTGCTGGGTGGTCCCTCTGTCCAGCTGGAACCCTCAGCCTGTTTGGCCAGACCCCGGTCTGGAGCCTGGGCTCTTTGGTCTTGGCCAGCTTGCTGTGGGTGGACAGAAGGACGGGGTGGGCCGCAAGTCTGTGACCACAGTTCTGAGAGCCGGGGCTGTGTCTGGAGCCTGAGCCTCCATCCCCAGCACATGCTGTCAGCCTCAGTGCCCACCGCCGTGGGCTCAGTGGAGGGCTGGATGACTGTGCCCAGGGGTGTAGAGCTTTGCTCCTGAGTGAGTACCCCACAGCCCCAGAGCACGTGGGGGATGGCAGGCGGGCAGGTGACAAGGGCGAAGGGGAATAAAGTCAGTGCACTCCTGCCCCTTGGCCAGCCTCTTCTTTACCCTTTGCTGCCTGCCTGTCCTGACTCTTAGCTGGAAAGACATGGACCAGAGCAAGGACAGAGCAGACCACGCTGTCCTAGCTTGCAGCCTACATGGGCATCTGTGCCCTGGAGTACCCATGGATCACAGCTCCCTCCCTTAAGTGGGGACTGGGCTTCTGGAACACCCAGAGTCAGCAGCTAAAACAGCACTGGAGGTGTGCCCTCAACTGGTGCTGGGTGAGAACCTGGGGCTGCTGAGATTGAGGACCCAAAGGCTCGTGACCACAGGAAGCCAGAGGAATGTAGCTTCAGATGCCAGGACCACAGGGACCAGATTTTCCGGTTCATGCCAGCCCTGGGGATGCTGTGATAAGCAAGGTGGACTCACCCTTCCTTGGCAGGCAGGGGAGATCTGAAGGGGCCAGATGTAGGATGGGGTGGGAGAGGCAAAAACTCAGGTGCAAGACATGGCAGCCTCTGAGGAGGGAACAGCCAGTTCTCCCTGGACCTTTGAGAATTACTTCATTGCACAAGTGACATCCTGAGCATCTGCTCTGGTGCCGGGTGGAATTCTAGATCCTGGGGCCACAGGGTAAATGAGGTTTCTGCTTTTGTGGCACTTACCAGGATATATAGAGAGGTCTGGCAGGATCTCCCAGGACTGGGTGGGATCTTCCAGAGAGGAGATGCAGGCTCTTAGGATGCTGCCCCACCAGTTTGATGGAAAGGAACAGGGACTTGCTCAGGTTATCCTAAAAATGGCCCACTGACTGGCCTTGGGGGCTTGGCTGTGCATCTGGTCTCTTGGGGTTCTGCTTGTCTGTGCCTCTGCTCTCTGCCTCTCTTACTGCCCTTCAGTTTGTGTGCTGCTTCTCTACACATCCTTTCTTTCAGCACCCCACTCACCTTGTTCTTAGGATAGGCTGGGTTTTGCTGCAATAACACTCCGCAGCTCTGGGGGAAGCTCCAGCGCAGCCATCCCACGTGTGGAGGTCCAGAATTCCAGGCTGCATCGATCTTCTGTCACTTTCATGTCTAGAATCACCAGAGCCAGGAAAAGAAATAACCTTGGCTCTTAAATGCTACCACCTGCAAATAACATAGCACTACTATTTACAGCTCATTATCCAAAGCAATTTCCATGAACATGAACTTACCTCAAGGGGCTATGGAAATGCAGTCCTGCTTGTCTGACAGGAGAAGATAATTGGAAATATTGGTGAGCAGCAATAATCTCTCCTACACCTGGGATTTTAGTTGTCGGAGATCGGGTTGCTAGATAATCCAGCCCATGGAGCTGGTTTCTAAAGTTCCTGGGGGGTCAGTAGTAAGATGGAAGTGCAGTGTCCCCCAAGGTTCTGTCTGGCTAGACAGACAAATCTCCCCCGTCTCCATGGATGCCAGCATTGGGTCTTCTGGGAGGGGGAAAGATGTTGTCATCCATCCTACCTCCCACCATATCTATCCCACTCCAGCCGGAGATAGGGTGTCTGGAAAATCCTGTGGCCAAACCTCTCCCAGTGCAGCTGGGGAGCCCTGGTGTATAAGGCCACGTACTGGGAACACTTCATAGTCTTCTTCACCCCGTAAACTTCTGAGGTGGAAGAGGAGCTGTGGAAACTGAGGCTCACAGAGGTAAAGTACTTTGTGGCCAGAAAGTGATGAAGCCAGGATCAAACCCAGGTCTGTCTGGGTGCCATAGCCATGTTCTTTTCTCCCTGAACAAGGCCGCTTCCCCGTACTTGACTTCTCTGATTCCCCTCAGCAGAGCTGGGCACACTCAGGAACGCACAGGGTGGATGGTGAACCAAGGCCGTTGGTTGCAAACAACAAAGCCTTCTCTAACTAATTTAAGCAGAGACGAATTCATGAGAAGGTGTTAATTAAATCTCCAAGAGAACCAGCAGCTCAGGTCTGGGGTTGCACACCCAAACTACCCCATAGGGCTGCCCCAGGGGAGAGGTGACTGCAATCCCAGCTGGGTACCAATGATACTGAGGGCTGGACACAAGAAGCTCTGTCTCCACTGCCCCCCCAAAGGTAAACACCACCCTAACAAAACACTGGGGGCTCTGTAGTGCCTGCTTCCTGGCTTTTCTCTCATCTGAATCAGAGTCTTGCATGGCTGTGTCTAATTGGCAGATCATGGACACATGCTTGTACCTGGCTGCAAAGGAGGCTGGGAAAGCAAGTTATGTTTTCTACTTGGGGCAGTGGGATTCTACAGCGGGACTCCCAAAGTAGTTTATTCCCCAAACAGGGGAAGGCTGTAAAACATGCTGGTCAGCCCCAAAGTGCAACAAGTACACACCACAATTTGGTTCTTCTCTGCCCAGCAGCAACCATACAGGCTCTTCAAGATTCCAACAAGAACAACAAAATACTCTCCATTAACAACCTTCTTTATTCAAATAAAAATGTATCCATCCTCTACCCAAAAGAGGACAACGTCATTTCTCATCACTGACTGTGTCTAACTCCAAACCCAATACCTGCAGTTGTTGGCTATGCCTCTTCTAGTTTGGCCATGATCCTGATTTGGTATTCTGCAGCTTATAAACTATGTTGTAAATGAAGCCATTACCAACCAGATCCTGGATAAAATAGAAGGGGAAAGGCAGGGGGGAAGAAAATTAGTAAAAACATACACGTGTACCTGGCACAACAAGGAAGAAAACAGGAGTGAAGCTGCCAACTTTCTTCCACCACTGGTCCTGAGGGCAGAGATGGCACTGATGACATCTCCCTTCACTCCCCATGTCACATCCTTAGCCGGCCCCCTAGATGGCCAAGGGAACTTCCCTGGAGGTGTGTTCCAAACCTGCATTCTTTTTTTTTCTTCATAAAAAAAAAAAATTCTTTTTATTGACACATCTTCACACATATACAGTCCATACATAATCAATGTCTCACAAAGTTATGTATTTGTGTTAGTTAGATTCAGTTGTCAACTTGGCCAGGTGAGCATACCTAGTCTTGTTGCTGCGGACACAAGCCAACGGTATGTGAACCTCATCTGTTGCCAATTACATCTGCAGTCGGCTAGGAGGCGTGTCTGCTGCAATGAGTGATGTTTGACTTAATTGGCTGGTGCTTAAATGAGAGATTGCAACGTAGCACTGCTAAGCAGCTCGGCATTCCTCATCTTAGCACTAGCAGCTCAGCCCAGGCCTTTGGAGATGCAGAAAGAAGTCACCCCGGGGAAAGTTGTTGGAACCCAGGGGCCTGGAGAGAAGACCAGCAGAGACCATCTTGTGCCTTCCACGTAAGAAAGAACCTCAGTGGAAAGTTAGCTGCCTTTCCTCTGAAGAACCAACAAAATAAATCCCCTTTTATTAAAAGCCAATCCGTCTCTGGTGTGTTGCATTCCGGCAGCTAGCAAACTAGAACAGTATTCATCACCATGATCATTTTTAGAACATTTACATCACTCCAGAAAAAAAAATAAAAAGAAAAAACTCATACATACCATACCCCTTACTCTTCCTCTCATTGACCACTAGTATTTCCATCTGCCCAATTTATTTTACCCCATATCACCCCTATTTATTTATTTTATCCATATTTTTTTTACTCATCTATCTGCATCATGGATAAAAGAAGCATCAGATACAAGGTTTTCACAATCACACCGTCACACTGTAAAATTTATATCTTTATACAGTCATCTTCAAGAATCAAGGCTACTGGTACACAGCTCAACAGTTTTAGCTACTTCCCTCCAGCCACTCCAATACACCATAAACTAAAAAGGGATAGCTCTATAATGCATAAGAACCTTCAGGATAACCTCTCAACTCTGTTTGAAATCTCTTAGGCATTGAAACTTTATTTTGTCTCATTTCTCTCTTTCTCTTTTGGTCAAGAAGACTTTCTCAACCTTGATGCCAGGTCCTGGCTCATCCTGGGAGTTCTGTCACATGTTACCAGTGATTGGGAATCATGTTCCACGTAGCGAGGAGGACAGTGAGCTCACTTACCGAGTTGGCTGAGAGAGGCCACATCTGAGCAACAAAAGAGGTTCTCTGGGGGTGCCTCTTAGGCATAATTTTAAGTAGGCTTGGCCTATCCTTCGCAGGAATAAGTTTCATAGGGGCAAACCCTAAGATCAAGGGCTCGGCCTATTGATTTGGTTGTCCCACTACTTGTGATAATACCAGAAATTCTCCAAATGGGGAAGTTGAATGTTTCCTCCTTTCTCCCCAGCCCTCTAAGGGCACTTTGCAAATACATTTTTATTCTCTGCCCAGATTACTCTGGTATGTATTGGGACATCACACTAAACTGGACAAACCAACAAAAACTCACGCCCTATTCAAGATTCCATGTACTTATGGTGTTCAATTAAATTGACCAAACAAGTTAAATTAGGTAATGTGCTACCCAAAATATAAATTTTGCAACAAATAAACATCTCTCCCTTTGGTGTCACACAGAAGTTGAAGCTTAACAAAATGGACAATAGCCTCTTCAAACCTGCATTCTTGAAGGACAGGAGCCCCGGGTGGTTTCTAAGAGGGTTTCTTTAGTTGTCTACTCACCTTCTACTTCCAAAATAGGGCAAAAGAATCACCCAAGAGGATCCCGGGCTCTAGTCAAGCTGCTTCCTACCCCCCTGTGCAGCCACAGCCAGCGTTCTCCTTGAAGGCCAGCACCAATCACCCTAACCCATGCATCTTCTTCTTTAGCCTGTTCTTCCTTGGGCACAGAGCCCCCAAACCAAATAAATGGCCCAGTGGCAGTTTCAGCTTCCAAATGAATGGAAACATGATGGAATTCCCTGTGAAAACAGTCATCCTTTCGACAGGAAGATGAAGACTTTGTAATCAGTAGAGTCCAAGACATAAAAGCAAGAAGAAACTTCTATGAATGAGCTATATCGCCCCACACCCCACTCCTGCCTGCCTGGTTCCGGAACCCAGGCACTCTGAGAGAAACCCCACGCATATGGGTCACAGGTTCAGAGGATATACTGTGCCCTATAGGAAGAAATCACAAGGTGGGGTCTCTGAGCTGGTACCATGATTGATTCCTCCATAGACACCCCCCTTTTCACAGCCAGCTGCTTCTGGGTGACAGGTTAGACCATTGCACTCTGTGAACACTCACATGATGTCACACATCATTGTTTTCTATGGAAGCACTTGGAAAAAAAAATTTTTTTTAATTGACGTTTTACTTGGACATAGTTTAAGATGCCAAATATTTCTAGAAGATTTTTTTCTTTCCTTTATTTTATTCATTTTTTTTCTAGAAGATTTTTTTTAAAAAAACAAAAACTTGAAGTCCCTGCCCTCTTCCTCCCATAGGCAGCCAGTTATAACTCAGTTCTTTCTATTGATATTTACCTTGGTGCCTACAGGCAACATGCTCACACTACTGCTTCCAGAGTTTTCCACTTTTAGGCAGTACCTATTCGTCATTCTCCCCATCACTCTTGGTCTCTTCTCCCCTTTTCTCCCAGTATAGTTCTATCATAATTTAGTGTTAGATCAACATTCAATGTATATATTATGACTACGTAAACATTGTTCTCAACCAAATCATATAATAGGATGTGATTTCATTTCCTTTCTTGCACAACCTTTTTACTTTTTTCTCTTTTATTTATTTAGGTTTCTATGGGTTCTCACCGACGCATCCCCACTCTTTGCTTAAATGTAATTCTCCTTCCAATATGTGCAAACACAGCAGACGTTCCATCAGTTTCCTCATGGAGCCATCTCTTGCTCCAACCCCTTCTCACATTTGGTCTGGCTGTATCATCGCAGAGTCTCGCTTCCCCATCCTCCTGAGGATCCCCTTAGCCTGTTACCTAGGTGGCGCGCCTGTTTCCTGCACCCTGCGTCTGCCTTTAACTGGGTTAGCTCCCTCAGTTTGGTGACGCACACCCTCCAGTGACTTCCTGAGGAATGTTTATGGGCCTGTGGAAAGCCATGGCCAGGCCTGACATGATGGATCCCTCCCAGGCTTAGTGACACAGGAGACAACGGGGCTCCCAGGACCACGGGCTGGTGGTTAACGTCACGCAGCTGCAAATGGACTGCACGTGGGTGATGCTTAATCATTATTATATCCTGTGAATGGTGCAGGAGCCCTGTGCACACAGAGTTGAAACTGTCTCCCATGAGGAGATTTGAGAAACTGCTTACCTACATCCCCCAGTCCAGGGCTCCCTGATACACTTTGTGGAGACTGTATCCCTTAGGCTTATTTTAGAAATCTTTAACTTTTAGATGATTTGTGTCCAAATGGACTAATTTTTCCTAAACCTAAAATGTACCTTCTTTTCAGGACCACTTCAAGGAAGAAAATGTCTGGAGTCCTTGATGTTTATTCTACCCTGTGTTAGTTAGGGTTCTCTAGAGAAACAGAATCAACAGGGAACACTCACAAATATAAAAATTTATAAAAGTATCTCACGTGACCATGGGAACGCAGAGTCCAAAATCTGCAGGGCAGACTGTGAGGCCGACAATTCCGATGGAGGGTCTGGACAAACGCCACAGGAGAGGCTTGCCAGCCGAAGCAGGAAGAAAGCCTGTCTCTTCTGAATCCTCCTTAAAAGGCTTCCAGTGATTAGATTGAGCATCACTCATTGCAGAAGACACTCCTCTTCACTGATTACAAATCGAATCAGCTGTGGATGCAGCTGACATGATCATGATTTAATTCTATGCAATGTCCTCATCGCAACAGACAGGCCAGCACTTGCCCAACCAGACAAACAGGTACCACCACTGGCCAAGTTGACACATGAACCTGACCATGACAGTCCACCCCTTGTTAACTTGGCACCTATACATACCACCTTAAACCATACCTAATTTCTAAAGAAAAAACAATAAAACACACGTTTTTTTCTTTCACCTAACAATACTCAACTGTCCTGCACATAACTGGAAACACATTGAATCTCTCCAGAATAGGGTGAAAATCCTTGGGTGATATTCATTCTTAAACTTGATATCTTACAAGTTAAATAGTATAACAGGAACAAAACAGCATTACAGTCCTCGTTTCTGTAACTGATCACATGGCCGTAGTTCATATTTATCACTACCTTCTTCCACTACCCATTCCATGTTCCCTTTACCCTCAGCAAGCACTTCAGCTGGCCGTGGTTCTTTGCTTGGTGGGGTGACCCAAACCTTCATTCCTGAAGTTTCAGAGCCATGGTAGTCCTGCCTGGATTGGGTTGTTGCAGTTTTCCATTGATTTTAATCACAGGGCATGGTAGTACTAAAAGATGCTCTAGGGGATCTCCTATACTCCAAGAAAACTCTTCTTTTACCTCCATTGTGTAGTTGTAGTCCTATTTCCCCCTGATAGTCAGGGTCAATCACCCCAGACAATAATGTAATCCCCTTCTTGGTTTGTTAATCCAGGGGCATGAGCAGCCCAAAGTGACCAGGTGACAGTCTTAGATTCCAGTTCACTGGAATCATTGGTGTTTCTCCTGGTGGAAGCACTCCTCCTTTTGGAACTAAAACCTGTAGACCAGCAGAGCTCAGGGTCACAGGAACAGGAGGCCAAAATTTTCTTCCTATTACTAGAGGTAATAGTGAGTGGTACCACTCCCATTTCTGACTCATGGATCCTGGCTATGGGAGAAAAAGCATCATACAGCGGACGCTGATTCAGAGCATATACAGTTTCCTGGAGAACACTACCCCAGCCCTTCAAGGTATTGCCACCTAGTTAGCACCATAATTGAGTTTTCAAAAGGCCATCCTAGTGGTTAGATTAAGCATCAGTCATTGCAGAAGACACTCTGCTTGGCTGATTACAAATGGAATCAGCTGTGGATGCAGCTGCCATGATCATGATTTAATTCTATGAACTGTCCTCATCGCAACAATCAGACCAGCACTTGCCCAACCAGACAAACAGGTACCACCACTTGGCCAAGTTGACACATGAACCTGACCATGACATACCCTTATCCAGAGATGAGTTTGCCTGAGCAAAGAATTTTGGATTGGAAGTCATTTTCCCTCAAAACTTAAAAGGCATCCCTTTGTCATCAGCTAGCACCATGTTTCTGCCAAGAATCTAATGCCATTTTGATTCCTGATCTTATATGTATGGCCTGTTTCTTCCCTGTTAGGGAAATTTCCAGGGCCTTCACTTGTCTCCAGTATTGTGAACTTTCACAAAGAATATGCTTGTTATGTAGTTTTTGTTGTTGTTTTTCTCATTCCTAGTGCTGGATACTCGGTGAGTCCTTTCAATTGGGGAAAATTTCCTGAATTATGGCTTTGAACATTTCTTTAACCAAGTTTCTCTCAATTCTCTCTTAAGCTCTTCTATTTAGATATTGTACTCTTAGGCTCTAATTTTCTTATCTAGTCTCGCATATTCGTCATCTCTTTCAGCTCTTTCTGTGAGGTTTCCTCAAATTTATCTGCCCACTGTTCTACTGAGTATTAGATTTCCACCATCAGATTTTTTAATTTCCAAAATTTCTTCTTTGTCCTTGGAAAGTTTCTTTTTTACAGTGCTTGCTCTTTATATTCTAATAGCAATATATGTTTAAGGATATTATTAATAGCAATACTTGAAAAGTTTTCTTCCTGCCTTTTTCCCCTTTGTTTCCTCTAATTTCCTTCTTCCTATTTGTCTTTTATGTTAGAGAGTGTCCTTAAATGTTTGGTGAATGTTGATCATTTTTTAGTTGACATTTTTTTGAAATAATTGTAGATTCAGAGTGCATTTGTAAGAAATAAACTAGAGCAACCCGTTATACCCTGGGCTCATTCTCCCAGTGATAACATTTTGCAGAACTATAGTATGCCATCACAGTCAGGATATTTACATTGATACAATCCACCAGCCTTACTTGAATTTCCCAGACTTAAACTTGTATGTGTTTGTGGATTTGGACCATACAATTTTTATCCCATATGTAAGTTTGTGTACCCACCACCACTTTCAGGATGCAGGAATTTCCTTCACCGCAAGGATCCCTCTGTGGTGCTTTGATAACCACACCTTCCTCTCTTCTGGCACCCCCTTCCCTACCCCCACCCCATTTCTTGCCCCTGGTAACCATTCATCTGTCCTCCATTTCAAAATTTTGTCATTTAAAAAATGTTACATGAATGGAATAATACAGTATATACCTTCTTGGGATTGACGTTTTTTACGCAGCATATCCATTGAAGTTGCTGCATATATCAACAGTTCATTCCTTTTCACTGCTGAATAGTATTCCATGGGGTTGCTGTCCCAACAGTTTACCTATTCACCTGTTGAAGGACATCCAGGCTGTTTCCAGTTTAGGACTATTACAAATAAAGCTGCTATGAACAATCATATGCAGGTTCTTGCAGGAACCTAAGTTTTCATGTCTTTGGGATAAAGCCCAAGAACACAATTGCTGAATCATATGGTAAACATATGTTTAGTTTTGGAAGAAACTGCCATAGTGTCTTCCAGAGTGCCTGCAACATTTTACACTCCCTACAGCAATGTATGAGCGTGAGAGTTGAAGTTGTATGGACCTCAGAAAAGATCATGTTCTTAAAGCTAATCCATTCCTGTGGGTGTAAACCTATTATAAGCAGGACCTGCAATTAAATTTGTTTAGGTCATTTCAGTTAAAGCATGCCCCAGGGGGGTCTTAGTCCTCTTACTGGAGTCACTTTAAAAAAAAAAATTAAGATATCTTCACACACCATCCAAAGTATACAATCAATGGCTCACATAGTTGTGTATTCATCACCACGATCATTCTGAGAACATCTGCGTCACTCCAGGAAAAGAAATAAAAAGAAAAAACCCACATATCCCATATCCCCTACCCTTCCTTCTAACTGACCACTAGAATTCCAATCTACCCATTTTTTTAACCCTGATCCTCTCTATTATTTACTTATATTTTGTCCTTACGTATTATATATTTTTTACTCATATGTCAATACCCTGGATAAAGGAAGTGTTAGCCACAAAATTTTTACAATCACACGGTCACATTGTAAAAGCTACAGTTATATAGTCATCTTCAAAAATCAAGGCTACTGGAACACAGTTCAACAGTTTCATATACTTCCCTCCAGCCACTGTAATACACCACAAACTAAAAAAGGATATCTATATAATGCATAAAAATGATGTGGTAGTTAGGTTCAGTTGTCAATTTGGCCAGGTGAGCGTACCTAGTTTTGTTGCTGCGGACATGAGCCAATGGTAATTGAACCTCATCTGTTGCTGATTTACATCTGCAGTAGGCTAGGAGGCGTGCCTGCTGCAATGAAGGACATTTGACTTAATTGGTTGGTGCTTAGATGAGAGACCGCAATGTAGCACAGCCTAAGCAGCTCAGCATTCCTCATCTCAGCACTCGCAGCTCAGCTCAGGCCTTTGGAGATGCAGAAAGAAATCACCCCGGGGAAAGTTGCTGGAACACAGAGGCCTGGAGAGAAGGTCAGCAGAGATCACCCTGTGCCTTCTCACATAAGAAAGAACCTCAGTGGAAAGTTAGCTGCCTTTCCTCTGAAGAACTAACAAAATAAATCCCCTTTTATTAAAAGCCAATCCATTTCTGGTGTGTTGCATTCTGGCAGCTAGCAAACTAGAACAGGATAACCTCTCAACTCTGTTTGAAATCTCTTAGTCACTGAAACTTTATTTTGTCTCATTTCTCTCTTCCCCCTTTTGGACAAGAAGGTTTTCTCAATCCCTTCATGAGAAAACCCTCCCTCATCCCTGGGAGTCATGTCCCACATTGGCAGGGAGATTTACACCCCTGGGAGTCATGTTCCACATGAGGGGGACGACAATGAGTTCACCTGCTGAGTTGACTGAGGAGGGAGTGGCCACATCTGAGCAACAAAGAGGTTCTCTGTGGGTGACTCAGGCATAATTATAAGTAATCTGAGCATCTCCTTTGCAAGAATAAGTTTCTTAGGGGTGAGCCCCAAGATCAAGGGCTCAGCCTATTGAATGGGTTCTCCCCACTGCTTATGAGAATATCAGGAACTCCCCATATGGAGTTGAATATTTCCTCTTTTCTCCCTAGTCCCCCATGGGGACTTTACAAATACTTTTTTATTCTCTGCCCAAATTACTCTGGGATGTATCAGGGCATCACACTAACCTGTACAAACCAACAAGATCTCACACCCCATTCAAGATTCCTTATAATTATGGTGTTTGAATAAATGAACCATACAAGTTAAATTAGATAATGCACCACCAAAAATATAAATTTTGCACCAAATAGACATCTCTTTCTTTGGTCATTGGCCTTTTTAAGAGATGAAATATAGAGAGGCTGAGAAAGAAAACCAAACAAGCTGGGAGAGAAGGGCACACAGAAACCATAGGGAAATCACAGAAACAGAGAGAAAGCCACTGAAGACAGAAGCTGGAAGCAATGAAACCAGGAAGAGAAGGAAAAGACCAGGAGACTGTCACCATGTACCTTGCTATGTGACAGAGGAGTCCTAGATCACCAGTAGCCAGTCTATGGGGAGAAAGTATTGCCTGTTGATGCCTTGATTTGGACATTTTTCATGGCCTCAGAACTGTAAACTTATATTACTAAATCTCCATTGTAAAAGCCAGCACACTTTTGGTATATTGCATTTTGTCAGCTTTCGCAAACTAAAACAATGAGTGATCCAGTTTCTCCACATCCTCACCAGTATATAGTGTTGTCACCTTTTTTAAGTCATTCTGATAGGTCTTTTAGTGATATCACATTGCAGTTTTAATTTGCATTTCCCTGATGGCTCCTGATGTTGAGTTTTGTTTAATGTGTTATTTATCATACATATGTCCTGGTCAGTGAAATACCTATTCTTGCCTTTTGTCCATTTTCTAATTAGATTTTATTTTGAGGTTTGAGTGTTCCTTGTATGTTCTATAGTCCTTTGTCAGATATATGATTTGCAAATATTTTCTCCCAGTCTGTAGCTTGTCTTTTCACCTTCTTCACATGGTCTTTTGCAGAGCAAAAGTTTTTAATTTTGATGAGGTTCGATTGAACAGTTTTTCCTTTTGTGGATTGTGGTAGTTAGACTCAGGTGTCAACTTGGCCAGGTGAAGGTACCTAGTTCTATTGCTGTGGACATGAGCCAATGGCATGTGAACCTCAACTGTGGCTGATTACATCTTCAGTCGGCTAGGAGATGTGCCTGCTGCAATGAATGATGTTTGATTTAATTGGCTGTATGCTTAAATGAGAGCTCAAGGTAGCACAGCCCAAGCAGCTCAGCATACCTCATCTCAGCACTCGCAGCTCAGCTCAGGCCTTTGGAGATGCAGAAAGGAATCACTGCGGGGAAAGTTGTTGGAACCCAGAGGCCTGGAGAGAAGGCCAGCAGAGATCATCCTGTGCCTTCCCGTATAAAAAAGAACCTCAGTTGAAAGTTGGCTGCCTTTCCTCTGAAGAACTATATGTTTTTAATGAAATAAATCCCCTTTTATTAAAAGCCAACCCATCTCTGGTGTGTTGCATTCTGGCAGCTAGCAAAATAGAACATGGATTGTGCTTTAAGTCCAAGAACCCTTGGCCTGGCCCTATACACTGAAGATTGCTTATGTTTTTTCAAAAAGTTTTATAATTATGTTTACAATTTAAATTCATGATCCATTTTGTATAAGTTCTGACATTCAAGTTGAGGTTCTTCTCTTTCTCCTTTTTTGCCTATGGATTTCCAATTTCTCCAGCACCATTTGCTGAAAAAACTACCCTTCCTCTGTTAAATTGCCATTTCTGGGTTTACTATTCTATTCCATTGGATCTATTTATTTATCCCTCTGCCAAAACAATACTGCTTGACTCCTGAAGCTATACAGTGAGGCCTTAACATATTACATAGAAGGATTCCTCCCACTTCATTCTTTTTTGTCATGGCCATATGATCCTCACATCGCAGCCTCACTTCTCTGCCCTCATCTCCTCTGACTCATCTCCTCATGCACTGTTCCACCCTTGCTAGTCTCCTGGCCATTCCTAGAACATGCCAGGAATTCTCCTGCCACACTTTGCTCGAGCTGCCCCTCTGCCTGGAATCCTTCTCCCCCATAGTTTAAACTGCTCAAATGTAACCTTTTCAGGGAGTCCTTCTTGACAATTCCATTTAAAATTGTTACCACCTCCACCTAACACTTTCCATGTCCCCACCCTGCTTTACTTGTTTCCACATCAACACCTGATGTCCTATAAAACTATTTATTTGTGCCCCATCTCTCCCCCTTCTTCAAGGATGTTAGCTTCATGAAGCCAGGAAGTCCTGTCTGATTTGTTCACTGCCGAGTCCCCAGCATTTAGAAGAGTGCATACAATAGGTTCTTGATGAATGAACGAGCAACATATAAATATTCTAGTGGAGTGTCTGGTAGGGAGTGAGCACTATGGAATTCATCATCATATAAAAATACCTCATTGAGTCATTTGATAAAGATAAGTTAATTGTTTAGTCAGTACCTTCTGTCCTGGTCTTTCAAAGTGAGAAAAGATTAATGGACATTTTTGTAAATTCCTGGGACATGGCAAAGTAGGGAGAGAGTCCCACAGTCTTTGGAGGTGCCCAGACCTGTGTCTGATCCTGGCTCAGCCACCTGTCAGCTGTGTGACCTGTACCTGCACTGACAGAGCTTGCTGGCAGTGCCCTGGAGTCTGGGGCCCAGGCAGAGCTGGACTGGAAGCCCAACAACTGCCCTTCCTGAATGAGCCCTTGCCCTTTTGCAAGATGGACAGGACTACCTGCAGGGCCCTCCTAGGTGCTGTGCCCCTCTGGGAGGGTAGATGGTGGCTCCCAGCTCTGCCCAGGTAGGGTGAGTGAGCGATGGTCAGTCCTGCTGCTCCGGAGGGGCAGGAGGTGACACAGGGAGCTGACTCAGTCCTGACCCAGCCCGAGGGCCCCCTTCCCAAACCCACTCCTTTCCCCCTTGGGCTATAAACACATGACTCAGAGGAATGAAGGGAGAGAGCCTACAACAGTCACCTAATGCCCTGGGGGCTAAATTTAACCCACAGCTGCAGCCTCTGGCACTTTGGGTACGAGTTAATCTTGGTGGCCCAGGCTGATAGATGTGTAGGAGGCTGGTGTCAGGAGTCCAGGGCAGGGTGGATAGTGGGACTAGCTATTCTAGGCCCCAACACTGACCCCTCAGATGTAGACAGGACTTGGGGGTCCTGAGGCCAGGCCCAGGACTGACCAAGAGCAACGAGCACGGACAGCTCAAGTCTTGGAATATTAAACTTTAGAGAGTTACTTTTTGAACACGAACATCTAGAATGTTAAAACCAAGGGGGGTTAAAAGTCTAGAATATCAGAATTCTGTGGAAATAATTTTTCTAGTGTGTCTCACACCTTAGAATTTTAAGACCCTGAAACAATGTACTCCCAAGAAAACAACCCCAGAGCTTCTGAACCTTAGCTGAACTAAACAGAGACCCTTAGAGCCTAACTCCTCCAGCTCCTCATTGTGTAGGGGAGGAAACTGAGGCTCAATGGAATGACCTGCCCTGCCCCAGACCCTACAGAAAAGTGGCAACCTTGTTTATCTCAGACACCTTCTTGCTTTCTGGCGCAGTGCAAGGAGGGGCTCAGAGCTGGGGCAGAAAGGGTCAAGTTCTTCCCATTTAAAGATGAGGCCACACCTGCCCCCAAAGGGTGAATAGCATACCCAAGTTGACTCAGCAGGAAAAGAAGGCACACTGTACGTATTCCACTCCACAAGGCCCGAGTGGAAGACACTTGAGAGAGGAAGATGGGCATCCCGGGACGGAAGGCCCAGAGGGCAGGAAGGAAGGGAGATCCCTAAAAAGGGCCCTCTATGCTTCCCTTTCCAAGTGCTGAGGATCCCAGCTTGATCCTATGCCCCATTTAGAAATGAGGCAATGAAGCCCTCATCTTTGAGGGGAGAGCCCAGACACCCCACCCACGTCCCATGAGCCCTGGGGCTTGACTCGAGGCTGTTCCGGGAGGGGGGCCTCTGTCCAGCTGTCTCCTCTGCGTCACCTGTGGGATGTCAGAGGACTCGCCTTACAGGGCTGAGGCCACCTCTATATATAGCCTCAGTAGGACAGCTGCACAGACAAAGCGCGCTGCAGCAGGAGGGCAGGAGAGCACTGACTGGAGTCTCACGGCCTGGTCGCCCCACCGTAGGCCACTCACCATGGCTCTGGGCTTGGAGCAGGCCGAAGAGCAGCGATTGTATCAGCAGACGCTCCTGCAGGAGGGGCTCAAGGACATGCTGGACCACGGCAAGTTCCTCGACTGTGTGGTGCGGACAGGTGAGCGCGAGTTCCCCTGCCACCGCTTGGTGCTGGCTGCCTGCAGCCCCTACTTCCGGGCGCGCTTCCTGGCGGAGCCAGAGAGCGCCGGCGAGCTGCGCCTGGAGGAGGTGTCCCCCGACGTGATGGGCCAGGTGCTGCACTACCTGTACACGTCGGAGATTGCGCTGGATGAGGGGAGCGTGCAGGAGTTGTTCGCCGCGGCGCACCGGTTCCAGATCCCGTCCATCTTCACCATCTGCGTGTCGTTCCTGCAGAAGCGCCTGTGCCTCGCCAACTGCCTGGCGGTCTTCCGCCTGGGACTCATGCTGGACTGCGCGCGCCTCGCGGTGGCCGCCCGCGACTTCATCTGCGCACGCTTCACGCTCGTGGCGCGCGACTCCGACTTCCTCGGACTCTCGGCCGACGAGCTGATCGCCATCATCTCCAGCGACGGCCTCAACGTGGAGAAGGAGGAGGCCGTGTTCGAGGCTGTGATGCGGTGGGCGAGCAGCGGCGACGCCGAGGCGCAGGCGGAGCGCCAGCGCTCGCTCCCCACGGTCTTCGAGAGCGTGCGCTGCCGCCTGCTGCCGCGAGCCTTCCTGGAGAGCCGCGTGGAGCGCCACCCGCTGGTGCGCGCCCAGCCCGAGCTGCTGCGGAAGGTGCAGATGGTGAAGGATGCGCACGAGGGCCGCCTCACCGTGCTGCGTAGGAAGAAGAAAGACAAGGAGAAGGAGAAGGACGCCGCCGGGACCAAGGCGGCGGACAAGGGCAAAACCGAGGCTGAGGCCAAAGAGGAGGCCGAGGAGGAGGCTGAACGCGTCCTACCTGGGATCCTCAATGACACCCTGCGCTTTGGCATGTTCCTGCAGGACCTCATCTTCATGATCAGCGAGGAGGGTGCCGCGGCCTACGACCCTGCTGCCAATGAGTGTTACTGGGCTTCCCTCTCCACCCAGATCCCCAAGAACCATGTCAGCCTTGTGACCAAAGAGAACCAGGTCTTCGTGGCGGGGGGCCTCTTCTACAACGAGGACAACAAGGAGGACCCCATGAGCGCTTACTTCCTGCAGGTGCCTGCGCGAGCCCTGGGACGCGGGGGTGGGCAGCCCGTGCCGGCGTCTGTACGAGGGCAGCTTTGGGGGCCAAGAGGGGCCTATGTCTGCTTTTCAGAGAATAATGCTGGTTTTGGGGTGAGAATGAAGACAAGAGGGCCTGGAAGTTGAGGACAGTTGTATGCAAATGATAACGAGCTACGTAACTTTGTTTTTGTTTTCTGTCTTGGGGGAATGGCAGCCCCAGGATGGTCCAGCATTTGGTAGCCCTGGCCCTGCACATGGGTTGGGGTCAAGCATAATGAAAAGGAGAAGCAGCAGGGCCAGTGCAGGGCTCCTGGGAAGGGTCTCCATGCCCAAGAATGGAGCCTGACACAGAGAATGTGCCAGGCAAAGGGACATCCTGTCTAGTCCTCCCATTATACAAATGGGGAACCTAAGGTCCAGGAAGAACCGGTAAAGTGGGGTGCCCAGTTCAAGTTGAGGTGTGATCATGGTATCCCAGACAGCAGGGATAGTTTCCTGGAGACCTGTCCTGTAGGTTTGAGCCTTGCCATCTGGGCAGAATTTGGATACCTGAAGGGGAGAGTGGTAGTATTTCTCAAGGGAAAATGGTATGAGCAAGAGAGAGAGAGATGGGCAGGAATGGGCCTGGCCTGATTAAGCTCACAGGCCTTACGGTGGGACTGGGGTGGGGGTGGAATCCAATCCCAGCTTCATCCAGTACCAGCCAAGCAGCCTGGGCAGATTATTTTTCTGGGCCTCTGTTTGTAAAATGGGGATAATATTCTTCCTGCCTGATGCAGTTGTTTTGAAGTTTAGATGAAATGTTGTTTGTTTGTAATGCGCTCCGAACAGTGCTCGAGGAGCCACTATTAACTGATTATAAAGCTGTTGAGGTGGACAGGGAGGCAAATTTACCCTGAAGATTTTAAGGGGTGAGTGACAGGGCTGTATTTGGAAGTCTCCTAGTCAGAGGAATAGGGTGGAGGATGTACACAAAAGATAGCCTGTGGCGAGCAGGGGGCAGGGAAGACTCAGTTGTCCTGGAATGGTACTGGGGAAGGGTCCCAGCACTCAGCTCAGTGCCACAGCCCCTCTCCTCGGCTATGCCCCGTGGTGTCCCCATCACAGTGCTATAATGGTGTTCTCCCAGCACCTACCCCATCACATACCCTCCCAGGGTTCTCAGCTGCCCTTAGCCTGGAGGGAGGAGGGGCTCTGCCTCCGGAGCCACCTACAGGCTGTGCTGGCACACCCTGGAGGTCCAGACTTCTCTGTGACCCGGGGTGACTGCCCGGGGACGAGCTGGGGCTGGGGGGCTTGGGGGCAGTGGCTAACTTTCTGGCTGGCCCTGCCGGCAGTTTGACCACCTGGATTCAGAGTGGCTGGGGATGCCGCCGCTGCCCTCGCCGCGCTGCCTCTTCGGCCTGGGAGAGGCTCTCAACTCCATCTACGTGGTCGGTGGCCGAGAGCTCAAGGACGGCGAGCGCAGCCTGGACTCGGTCCTGTGCTACGACCGGCTGTGAGCGCGGGCGGGGCGGGCTG
This sequence comes from Tamandua tetradactyla, assembly GCF_023851605.1. NCBI lineage: Eukaryota > Metazoa > Chordata > Mammalia > Pilosa > Myrmecophagidae > Tamandua > Tamandua tetradactyla. The sequence goes on along the minus strand of NC_135341.1, from coordinate 44,616,372 downwards.
GGGGCGGGGCCAGGGCCGGGCTGGGAAGCGGGTCGAGAGGTTGAGGGCGGAGCTAAGAATCCCGGCTGGGAGCCTGGGGAGCCTGGAGACCCGGGACTGGTTGGGGACCGTAGGGTGGCGGCCTGGGGAGTTAGCAGGCAGAGTCTGGGGGCAGAGGCGTGGTTGGGTAGGGGCGGCGCCATGGCCACGGTTGGGGGGCTGGGCCGAGAACTGAGCAGTCCGAGAAGTTCCTGTAAAGCATCTGGTGCACCTGGAATAGGTGTTGGGTGGGTGGGCGGTTGGAGGGAGAGGGACTGAGCGCGCAGCCTGAGCCGGACGCCCGCCCTCCCTCTCGTCCCCTCCAGGTCGTTCAAATGGGGCGAGTCGGACCCGCTGCCTTATTCTGTGTACGGCCACGCGGTGCTCTCCCATCTGGACCTAGTCTACGTCATTGGCGGCAAAGGCAGCGACAGGTGAGGCTCCGGCCTGGTGTGGGGCCGCAGCAGTGGGGTTTTAGGTAAGAACAGGAGCAGACTCTACCCCCGGCGCCGTCGGGGCTTGGGCTGGATGTTCAGAGAGGCCGGCGGGAGGGACTGGGCCGAGGGAGGGGCGGTTCTGCTCCTACTTCTCTCCACTCCTCCCGGGTCTTCATCCCCACCCGCCAGGAAGTGCCTGAACAAGATGTGCGTCTATGACCCTAAGAAGTTCGAGTGGAAGGAGCTGGCACCGATGCAGACAGCTCGCTCACTCTTTGGGGCCACAGTCCATGACGGACGCATTTTTGTGGCGGCAGGGGTCACCGACACCGGGCTGACCAGTTCAGCGGAGGTATACAGCATCGCGGACAACAAGTGAGGCTCTAATCCCCACCAGGTCCCCTCCTCCACCACCAGAGGCAGAACAGCTAGGGCCCCACTGCAGCCACCCTTGCTGTGTGGCTTTGGGCCTGTGCTGGCCTTTTCCGGGTCTGCCCCGGGGTGGGGGGTGGGGGGCGTCTGGGTTTGGATGTCAGCAAAGCAATAGTCCCTCCCCCCTTTCTGGGAGCAGCAGTGAGGTGGGGTGCGGCTTCCCCCACGAAGTGGGACAAATGTCATGGTGGTCACAGCCTGGTCTGCAGGAGAGAGCTCCCAGGGTGGAGTTGGGGGTACCAGATCTCTCCTTCAGGGACTCATACCTGGGCACTGGACGGGTTCTAGGGATACAGTGACAAGCAAGACAGAAACAAGCAAGACAAGCAAAACAGAGAAAAGGGAGCTAGCTGACGGCCAGTTGGACTCAGCCTGTGAAAAGTTTGAGGATGGATTAAAGAAGTATGGCCCAGGCAAAGAAAAGTCTGTGATAAGGCAATGAGGAGGAAAAAGGCAGGGCCCACTGGAGGAAAGACCACTCTTAAGGTTGGATGGAGTGTGACAGGTAAAAGGAGATGGGTTAGTGGGCACTGGCACTGGAGAGGTTGTGGGCAGGGCAGAGGGTCTTTAGCTTGAGGGCAATGAAATGCCTCCAAAGGGTTAGAAGCTATCATATGGGAGTATTTATTTATTTATTTTATTTGGGGGTGGGGTAATTTTTTTTTGACTTTTAATTTTGAAATACTTTCAAACTTACAGGACAGTTACAAAACTAATACTAACCCCCATCAGAAAAGTCCAACACACTCCAACCCCACCCTGCCCTAGATCCACCAATTTAACATTTTGCCTCATTTGCCATATCATTCTATTGATCCATCTATCTATATCTATCAGTCTATTTTCTGAACCCTTGAGTGTAGGTTGCATACATCATGCTCCTTGAACACAATACTGCATATACATTTCCTAAGAACAAGGATATTCATTTATATAATCACCTTAAGTACAGTTATCAAGTTCAAGCAATTTAACATGGATACAAAGCTATAAACAGAAACCCTATACCCATTAATGCATTAACTTCTCATTCCCCTTGCACCCGCCTCTGGTGACCTGTACTGTAATCTCTATGAGCTTGCATATCCTCCAATATTTTCTTTGTAGTTGCCATGGGGCTTAAATTTAACATCCTAAACCTATAACAATCTCTTTTACTTTGACAACTGATTTAACCCCAATAGTAAACACCCGTCTGTCCCCTCACCTCTATGTAGCTCTTGTCACAATGTAAATGTTTATACATTATGAGTCCAAAAGCACTGATTTGGCATTACATTTTGTATATTTGCCTTTTAGATCATGTAGGAAGTAAAAAGTGGAGTTACAAACCAAAAATACAGCATATTGGCATTTATATTTACCCACATTATTATCCTCATTGGGGAGCTTTTATTTCTTATGTGACTTTGATCTATTGCCTGTTGTCCTCACCTTTCAATCTGGAAATTTCTCCTTAGCGTCTGTTACAGGACCAGTCTAGTGGTGATGAATTCCCTCAGCTTTTGTTTTCTGGGAATGTGTTCATTTATGAAAGATGAATTTGTCAGATGCAGAATTCTTGGTTGGCAGTTTTTTACTTTCGGCACTTTAAATATGTCTTCTGACTACCTTCTTGCCTCCATAGTTTCTGATGAGAAATCAGCACTTTACTCTTAAAGAGGATCCCTTGTATATGAAATGTTGCTTCCCTCTTGAGGCTTTCAGCATTCTCTCTTTATCTTCGACATACAACAGTTTGATTATAATATACCAGAGTATGGGTCTATTTGGGTTTACCCTATTTGGAGTTCATTTAACGTCCTGGATTTGTAACTATGGAGGCAAGAAAGATAGTCAGAAGACATATTTAAAGTGCTGAAAGCAAAAAACTTTCATAAATGAACACATTCCCAGAAAACAAAAGCTGAGGGAATTCATCACCACTATGATGATTCTGGATCTTTCCTTAAATTTGGGAAATTTTCAACTATTATTACACTGATGGTGTCCCACAGACTCCTCAGGGTCTATTCACTTTTCTTCATTCTTTCTTCCTTCTGCTCCTCAGACTGAATGATTTCAATTGTCTTACCTTCTAGTTCACTGGTTTTTTCTTCTGCCAGCTCCAATCTGCTGTTGAATTCCATTAGGGAATTTTATATTTCTCCTCTGTGGTCTTCAGCTCTGTTTAGTTCCTTTTCATAATTTCCTTGTCTGTATTCATATTCTTTTTGTGTTCATGTATAGTTTTCCTGATTCTTTAATTACTTATTCATGTTTTCCTTTAGTTCTTTGAACATACTCAGGACCTTCCCCCCCCCCCCCCCCCCCCCCCCCCCCCAGTTTTTATCTGGTATATATCCCAGGTCTGGTCCTCTTAATTGATTGTTTTTACTGCTTCAATCTTCTTTGCTTGGGCTATTGCTTCCTGTTTCTTTGTATGTTTTGTAGCCTTTTGCTGAAACCTGGACATTTTGGTATTTTAATGTGTTATTGCTGGAATTTAGACTCTGGAGCATCTGTTCTTAAGTATTTATTCAAGCTAGTTTTTATGACAAAGCTTTCCTTGAATGCCAGGATGAGTTTAAAAAGAAAAGTTTTCCCAGTCTTTGCAGATTGATCTGTGCTGCAATCCTTCAGAGAGCCAGCATCTCTTGTCCCAGGCAGCCTGACTTGATGGCTTTCCCAAGCATTCTGAAGAAGAGCTCTATCAGCCACTTTCTAAATGTGACACAAGTTCTGGGACAGGAAATTCCTCAGATCACCACCAGACAGACTGGGTGAGACGTATATTGTCTCTGTATGTGCATGAAGGTTACTCTACTCCTTCTGGATCTGGGACCAGGACTCCTCACTGGGAGTGTGAGCTGGCTCCCATCAAACCATTGAGGGGTGGGGGAAGGGCCAGCCAGGGCACCGCAAGATCCTACTGCTTTTAGGTAACCTTTTCCTTGATTCAGCCCTATTACTGAAGTCTTTAAGCTTTTTTTTAATGGAGCGTTGGGAAGGATGTTTCTGCAAGCTCTTGCTAGTTGGTCAAAGCTAGCAAGGAGGGACAGAGGCCTAAGGCATCTTACCATCGTGATCAGTGTGGGTCTATCCACATAGTGTCTTTCTTTTTTATGAATGGTATGGAATGTACACACAGTGATTTAGATTTACCAGATGGGTTTTACCAAGACCCTGCATGCCAGCTGACATAGAGAAAAGATTAGGGACTTCCCAGGAGGCAGGGAGGCCAGGTGGGTCACTATAGGAAGAGATAATAGTAGCCACTGCAGGGATGGGACAGAGGGAGGGCACTGGAGAAAGTCAGATGAATTTCTCAGACTGTAAAGTGCACCCAGATCTACTGGGGGATCTTGTTAAAATGAAAATTCTGATTCAGCAGGTCTGTGGTGGTCTGTATTTAGCCCCAGGTGTTGTTGCTGCTGCTCAAAGTGAACTGCACTTTGGATAGTGAGAGTTTAGAAGGTAGATGAAATAAGAGTTGTTATTGATTGGGTGTTGGGTAGAGAGAATAAGAGAGAAGAGGATGCTTCTGAGTGGGGGCAGAGAGCCATTTTGGAGCACCTTTGAAGTTAGGTAGGAAAAGGGAGGGTCTAGCCAGGTTTTGGGGTGCTTGAGGGGTGTCCAGGAGTGGCTCACCAAGGCAGCGAGGTCTGCAACCCAGGAGAGAGGGCTGAGCAGGAGGGAGAGCTCTGGGGGTCGACAGCACACTGAGGGGACGAGCTCCCATAGGAGAGAGGTGTAAGTGGGAGAAGCTGAGGTCACCCCGAGGGACAGAGGGACAAGTGTATTATCCAGGAAGGAGTCTGAGAAGGTGTGACTGGGGAGATAGGGGCTGAAGAAGTACTCAGCAGGGGCCTGTACTGTGGACTGGGCCCTGGACTTTGAAGCCCTTTGGCAGCTGAGGACCTCAGTGGGGGCTGATTGCGGGCTGGGGATGAGGCCCGACTGCAGAAGCCAGGATAGGAGCCATGGTTTCAGGTAGTGAAGACAGCTCGAGATTAACTGGGCTTTTCAGGGGAGAAGATAGACGAGGCAGATGTGCACGGGGTGTGTGTGTGTGTGGGGGCTGCGGGAGCTTAATCTGTCAGTGAGGATTGAGAGGTCTGAGTTTGTGGCAACACAGCGGGGGCTACTGGGAACCAGGGTCATGGGTTTGCGAGTGGGAGTTCAGGCAGGACAATGAGAGGATCCATGGTGGACTTCTCTGGGCTGGAAGCATGCAATGACAAGGGGTCAAGAAGGGAGGGAAAGGACAAGAGAATGGGAAAGGAAGTGAAGTCAGGAGGGAAGGGCTTGAGCAACATGACTGGGGTGCTGTGAGGCCCGGGCAGGGGTAGCAGGTCGGCATTCCTGCCAGGAGATGTGCTGGGAGTATGGGAACTTGGGTTGCAGATTTCAGAGGGGTGCAGCTGCTGCTGTGGGTGCTGGGGTGGCAGGGACCATCACTGGACTTGGGGCCCCCAGAGGCCCCCAGGTGATGCCACTCCTCATACCCCCTCCCCAGGTGGGCACCCTTTGAGGCCTTCCCACAGGAGCGTAGCTCACTCAGCCTGGTCAGCCTGGTGGGCACCCTCTATGCCATAGGTGGCTTTGCCACGCTGGAGACCGAGTCTGGTGAGCTGGTCCCTACAGAGCTCAACGACATCTGGAGGTGAGTCCAGACCCCACGAGGTGTGGGAGGACATACGCAAGGCTGATGTCCCACAGCCCAGGCACTGTGCCCGGCACTGAGGTGCTTGGCAGGCTCCCCTGGGAGCAGAGCTTGTCCCTCTTCCTGGGTGCCCTGTGGAGAAGGGCCAGCAAACACACCCTCCCCCACAGCCCCATTTCTCTCCAGTTTATTGGGGAAAGTCTAGGTTTGCACAAATGGAACCACACCCCACTGTGGAGCATCAGCAATTGTGCAGACAGGAGCCAACCCCAGGCTCAGGGCACAGACCCCACGGAAACTTGGAGGAGTGTGGGAATTCTTGAGAGTGTGTGGACTTTCCTGGAGAATGGGGTGGCTGTTCTTTGGATGGGTCTTGGGGGGGGCCCGTTTCCCAAAGCATGGGAACTCTCCAGGGGAAGGCTTTCCTGGGGATGGGCCTGGGGTTAGGGGCACTTCCTGGGAGCTGGGTCCACCTGGATCCAGCTGACCAAGCTGCCCTCCCTCCAAACCCCACTCCTCACCCCCACCTCCCAGGTACAACGAGGATGAGAAGAAGTGGGAGGGAGTCCTGCGGGAGATTGCCTATGCGGCAGGAGCCACCTTCCTACCTGTGCGGCTCAATGTGCTGCGCCTGACCAAGATGTGAGCGGCCCAGGGGCCTCAATGAGGCAGCCCTGCCACCCTGTGGCCCACCCTGGCCTGGTCTTGCAGGGGCTCCAGGGAGGAGGCTGGGAGAGGCCAGAGCTCACCTGGATCCCATCATGATGTCTCAAGGGCCACCTGGGCCAGGGAAGGGAAGTTGCTGCCCACTTGCCGCCTTTGGGGTAAGGAAGAGAAACTCAAGGCCTCTCCAGTGTCTCCATCACTCCCACCGGGTCTTCTTGGTCCATGAGCCAGAACCAGAGGGAGGTGTGACAGGCAGAGCCCTGGCCTGCCCTGCCTGGCTGCGTGTGCTGGGTGAACTTCTCTACAGAACTGCATCTCCTCACCTGGCCCATGGAGAGTGACCCCATCAGGCACACTTGGCCAGGTGGCTGTCTCCTTTAAGAAGAATAAAGTGCCTTCTGAGCAAGCAGCTCAGGGTCTGGAATTAGGTACTTGAAGAGTCGGTGACCACGTGGTTTGAAGATTCAGGGCTACGGTGTTCATCAGTGGGGTAGCCAAGGTTGGTGGTTTCTGCCCTCCACACCCATGTCCTCAAAGAGCTTGACCCCCTCCCTGAGACCTAGAACCTCCAGCTCCTTATCCAGCATGCATGAGGAGCCAGGACACTGCTGAGGAGGGGCCAGGGAACAGCCAAACTGTGGTAGGAAAGTCTTTTATTCCATTGGTCAGGCCCCAGCTGGCCCAGCCTGGGCCTGGGGCCCAGGAACAACCCAGTGAGCTCTTCCCTCTTCCTGCTCCCACCTACTCTGGTTTCTCTTTGTCCTGCTTCTCCTCCTCCAGGGCCAGGGTTCGCTCACGCTCCTTCACCAGCTGGACACCACAGTAGGTGACAAATAGGACGGCCAGTGTGGTCCGGGGGAACCCTGTGGGGGGAGAGGCATCAGTGCCCAGGGGCAGCACCCCTCCTCAGTGACTGTCCTCTTCCGCCCTCCCTTCCCCCTTGACTGACCCTCTCTGCTGAGTCCATAGGGGAAGGGTGGGGTGGAATGAGGTGGGGGTGGGGGACATTTCATAAGCTCATAGTCCTCGAGGGTGATGCAGCCCACATTCTGCATCCACTCCTGTCCCTCACCTGTGAGCAGCAGGCGCCAGGTGACCAGCTCTGTGAACGCAAGGCTGTTCAGACTCACAAGGTTGTACATGATGATGGCCCAGAAGTTCATGGCCCCAAAGAGCGCCCGGACCCTGCGGGACATCTGCTCCGACAGAGAGGCCTGCCCGGTCCACGGAAGCATCAGCAATGAGGCAAGAGGCCCAGAAGAAAGAGGACACGGATGGTCAGTGGCCTTGCCCACATGGCCATTTGAGTCCTGGGATATGCCTGAGGCTCTGGGAATCCCAGGCTAGCTCTCTTTTTGCTAAATATGAGGATACTGAGGTCCAGAGAGAGAGCAGGACCTGACGAACACAGCCAGGCCTCTGTTCCCATGCCCCTCAGTTGTCCTTGTTCAGGCTCTAGTTCATGCTGAGGAAAGTGGCCCAGAGATGGAGAACATGGGCAGAGGGTAGGGAGGGCAACATGCCCACTGGGTGAGCCATTGCCTGGACAACCAGGGTGGTGGTGAAAAAGTTCTGGAGTAGAGGCCAGATGTGGCTGGGTGACTCCGGTGATCAGCAGTGTTGTCCCCTCTGGTGACTCAGCCAACCCAGCCCCAGCCTGTCCCTGCTCACCTCAATGCGTGCTAGGGGCCCCCACTTTGCCATCTTTTGCACCCAGAGCTCAAAGTTGAGGCCAAAGCAGTTAAGGAATGACCACAGGTAGACAATGTCACAAGGCCCCAACCACAGAGTGGTGATGGCAAATGTGGCCACCGTGGCCCCCAGCTCTGGAATGACTGCAGAATGCTCTCCACCAATGTGGTCATAGACGTACCTGAGGGAAGATGGGAAGAGGGGGCATTGGGAGTGTGAGAAAGGGTGACTATGAGATGGGCAGAGGATACACAACAGGGGCAGCCCTCATTAATCCTGTCACCTGAGCACAGTCAAAATTCCTGGCCTCAGGTGATTGCCCCTCCTCCTGTGCCCAGCTTCAAAAAATAGAGGGCTCAGATCTTCAGGTAAGCTCATTCACTCTCCTTTTTGACCTCATCCAGACCTAAGGCTTCAAATAATATCTCTAAGCTGGTAACCTCCAAATCTTCTTCCGCCCAGTCCCTTTCCTGACTTGTATATCTAACTAGGACATCTGCACTTGGATTGCTGTATGACTGGTTCCCTCAAATGCTTCTCCCCCATCTCAGTTAATGGGACCTGCCACCCATCCAGTAGCTCATGTCAGAAGCCTTTGTACCATCTTGGATTCTCAATTTCCCTCAGGACCCACATCCAGTTCCCCCACATCTGTTGGGTCTACTCAGTCCTGACCCTGCTTAGCACTTCCACTATCTCTACCCTAGTCCAAGCAACCATCACCTCTCCATGGACTATTGCAAGAGCCCCTTAAGTGATCTCCTTGCTTCTGCCTTTACCCTTTCCCCACAGTCCATTCTCCAGCCAGAGGCATCTTTTAGTAGTGGATCTCAGATCACACGACTTCCATGTTTAAATCCTACGATAGCTTCCCATTGCAATTAGATTAAACTCAACCTTCTTTCTATGGCCAGAAGATCCCAGGTAGTTTGGCTCCTGCCTCCTTTCCTGACCTCATACCTGCCATTCTCCCTCTCACTCAGTATGCCCTGGCCTTACTGGCCTTACTGGTCTTTCCCTCGACACACAGCTGATTCCTTCCTCAATGGCTTTGCACTTGTTCTTCCTTCTACCTTGAACTCTCTTCCTCAGATCTCCTTGTCACTCAAGTCTGGTAACCCCCAAATCTTCAGAGAAGCCCGCTCAGACCCCACCTAAAGAAGCTTCTACCCTGCAGCTGCCTTCTGTCTCATCACAGTTTTATTTTCTTCATAGCACTTACCATTCTCTAAAATTACCTTATGTGCTTGTTTATCTGTTTATGGTCTGTTCCTCCCCACTAGATTGTAAGTTCCATGAGTTCAGGGTCTTTGTCATGTTCACTGCTGTATCCCCAGTGTCTAGAACAGTGCCTGGCACATAGTAAGTGCTCAATAAATATGTGTTAAATAAATTGAGTTGAAGAACCATTGAGTTACTGGCTTCTGTATTCCTTGATCTTATTTCCAATGGTTTCTTCTCCAGCCCACCTCAGCCACACACTCCCATGGCAACACCCCTGATTTTGTCACCACTTAAAACTTCACTCCTTCCTAATTGCCACTCTTCATCACCCCTTTCTGACCTTCTGGCTCCAGCTCCAGTTCTTCAACTTCATTAATCCACTCCCCCATCTGTGACCCCTCCCATATTCACCACCCTCCGTAACAGGCTTATACCCATGATTTATCATTATAACACTTATCCCTCACTTCTTCTCACCAGCCTAGGAGATCACATCCACCTACTATCTCCTCACCTGCACCCAGGCAGCTAACCACTTTTGGGAAAATTTCACACTGTCCTATAATGGGATCCATAAATTGACTTTCCCCAACCCCACCTGTGCTCTCAATGCCATGGTTTCTCTAGTCAGCTCTTTCTCCCATGCTCTGTAAAGGCTGCTCCACCCCTATCTTCCCTGCAAATGGTGTGGTGAAGCATCCAGACCAGAAAAGGGGGCACATATGTTCTGTCCCTCCAAGCTCCCAATCCTGCATTTCTCAGCTGATGACTTTCCCTCCTACTTCATGTAGAAAGCTGAAGCCTTCTTTCTACAACATGCACCCTCTTTATCCACACAAGCCTTCCTTCCCTCCTCCTCCCTGAAACCAGGCTTCTACATGGCACTGGGTGCCATCACCTCCTCCCTCCTCAGAGACCATAGTCCTCTGTATTGAATACTTCTTCTCAGCATCCCCCATTATTTCCCATACTTAAAACCTCCCACTTCTCCCTTCAGCCGTTCCCCTGACTCTTGCCCTTCAATATCGTCTTTCTCTTGGAGCTGTCCACACACTCCACCTGGCCATACCTCTCCAGCAAAAGGCTGAAAACCTCCATGTCACCAACACTAATACCTAGTCTCCAGCTTCCTTGGCCCTTGACAGCATCTGACCCAGGTGCCCCATTGTTCCTGGTAGATGGTCTTCTCTTGGTTTCCAGGGTGTCTCATGCTCTTGATTCTCCTCCTGCTCCTCTGATCACTCCTTTCAGTCCCTTCTGCTGGTTCTGTCTTCTTCCCCCAACCAGAGTCCATCCAGACTCAATCTTAGCCTTCCCTTCTTTCCTTTTCTCATTCTACTCTCTCCCCTTAGGACTCACCCACTCCCATAGCCTGAAGACCCGCCCCCGCCCCCCCCCCCCCAACACCATGATGCTGAGTTCCAGCAGTCCTCCAGGCTTCTCTGATTCCCAGATGCTCAGACCCTACCACCTTCCTACATTTTCAGATGGATATCTTCCAGATCTCAAATTAGACATTTCTAAAACTGAACCTGTCTCTGGAAACTGCATCTCCCAGACTGCAGATAAAAACCTGAGTCATCTCCCCTCTCCTTCCCAATACCCCCAATCCATGGCCACCCCCTGTCCTTGCTGCCTGCAATGTGTCTCTAAACTCTGATCACTTCTTTCTGCCTCTAGTACTCCGACCCAAGTCCAAACCTCCATGTCTTTCACCTAGACTTCAGCAATGACCTCTGCACTACCTTCCTTGCTTCCTCTGGCCCAAGGGTGATCTTTAGAAATGTGGGTCTATCTTGGCACTGCCCTGCTCAGACACCTAGCAGGAGAGCTGTATGACCTGCCCCACGTCCCCAAACTTACTTGCAGAGCCAGTCATTGATGCCACGATCGAAGTGCCTGTTGAGGGAGTGCAGATGACAGACATGACATGAATTAGCCAGGCCCATGGCTCCCAGGCCTGCGCACGGAGGGAGCCAAGGGAAGGCAGGGATCCCACTGGCATGCTCCCGGGGTCAGGCACTCACGTTTCTGCGAAGACATAGAGTGCTGTGATGCACTTGGGGGGCTGGGGCGGATCCAGGTGGTCCAGGCGTGCCACGGTATTGACGACGCCGAATAGCACGGCGGCCTTCACCCAGTCATACAGCAGGTTAGAGTAGGCTAGGCCCGCTGGGGACAGGACGCCATCACCACTGGGGGCAGCACGCTGGCCCTGTCCTCCCCAGGCCCCCACATCTCTGGGGAGGCACTGAGCCTGGCCTTTCCCCATGGAGACCCCTTCTCTTTTCCTGGGGGAGGTCTTTGGGCCAGGCCCACTTCTACAAAGCATGCCCCACAGAGATAATCTCTCCACCCCTTCCCCCAGGTGTGGAAACCAATCTTGTTACTGCTCCAGCCTCATGGGACAAAACTTCTCCACCCTTGGAGAGGCGCTGTGCCTTCTCTGGGCCTCAGCTTCCCTGGCTGTGATTCTCTGGGGGCACACAGGGACCATCTGCCTGGAGCAGGGTCCCATCTCCCTGCCTGGAGCAGGGTCCCATCTCCCTCCCTGCCCTGAGCACTCACCGAGGGCACTGTCTGGGAGGCGGTTGGTGAACTTTAGGTCACTGGGGATGGTGAGGATATAAAAGAAGTGAAAGAAGATGTCCACGGCCATGATGGCCGCCACGCTGAGTCCCGCTTGGGCCCGGATGTGCCACAGCTCACCCTTGGGCCTCACAGGCTCCACCTGGCTTACCTGGGGGGATGCCAATAGTCTGAGAGAGGAGGCAAGCCCTGCTAGAGGAGCCTGTCTGAGCGAGAGTCCCCACCTACTGAGGATCTGAGGGTGAGGGGAGACATGGCTTCATCCTAGGAGCTTGTCTGAGGGTGGGAACAGACACCTGGGAGTCTTTGGAGGGTTCTCAGCCTGCCAAGGGAGACCAAGTCTAGTCTTGGGAGCTCCACTTGAGCAGGAGTGAAACATCCATACCCTGGAAGTCCTGTCTGAGGGAGGAGTTATGTCCCCTGTCTGAGAGCTCCTTCCTAGGATCTGATGAGGATGGAGGGGAAGGCATGGCTTCATCCTGGAGTTGTGTCTGAGGGAGGGGGCACAGCCTGCCCAGGGAGTCCTGTCTGAGGTAGGAGACCCGACCTTACTGTAGGAGCCCCTTATCTGAGGGCAGAGACCCAGCCCTGCCTTGGGACCCTACTGGGCATCCCTTTACCTGAGTGTGGAAGCGGTCAAAGGTCATGATGGGCCCAAAGAAGAAGAAAGGCAGGTAGAAGTTGTACTTAAGCAGATCAGCTAGGGAATAGCGGCGGTCAGGGTGGGCACAGCTCTCCAGCGCGAAGCTGGTGCAACGCAGCACCGTGAAGCCGCTGCCCCCATGAAACAGCACCTCTTGAAGATCAAAAGTGCCTGTTACAAACCCGCTCTGGATGGAAGAGAATAGGCCGCCAGCTCACCAGGGCGCCCCACCTCTGGCAGCCCACCAACACAGGGGCCTGTCCCTTCCTCTCTTCCAAAGCCAATCAACATTGGCCCTTGAGGGCCAATTTCATTTAAAGTGGTGAGATAGAGCAGGGAATGAGAGGGACACCTCTCTGCTGGGGTGGAGGTGGCCACTTGTGGTCAGGGGGTACTCTGTGGTCAAAGGCTCGGAGGCAAGTGTGAAAGTGAAAGAAATGCTTGGAGACACTTGGGAAGCAAAGGTTCTGGATGGGGTGAGAAGTTTGGGGTCCTATCCCCATACCCTCCACCCTTGCCCTGCCCCAGTGCACACCTGCCAGGATATTAGGGGGTCAAACTTGAAGGAGGCAAGGCTGACCAGGCCAAGGCTGAGACAGAGCCAGGGCTGGCCTAAGAGTGAGGTGATATAGAGGCTCACGCAGTGGCCAAACAGCAGCAGCAGGTACCCAGGGCCCATCGCGCCCGCCACGGCCAGGGCCCCATACACAGCATACATCCAGGAGCGGAGCTGTGGACAGGGATAAGCCTTCAGTTTATGTATCTGTAGAGATGGGGTATAGGACCCCAGGATCTATTTTCCCAACCTTGTGGCTAAGGAGGAGCTTGGCTCACCTGGGGAGCAACCATGGTGCAGAGTTTAGCAAAAAGCACGTGACCGGAGAGGGCGAAGACGATGACGTTGCGGAAGGAGGTGAACCACATCACCCACTCGAAATCAGCCACGTCCTGGGGCAAGCCAGGCAGGTTAAGGTGGAGAATGGTGTAGCTTGGGCTGGCACCTGGGTTGGTCAGGGCCCAGCACCTTCCCAGCTCCCATGTTCTTCTTAATGAATTAGGAGAGAATGGTGGTTGGAGGTCCCTCTGCTCCCCTCTGCAGGTAGTACCCAGGCAGGTAGGTAAAGAGGGACACCATGCAAGCTGCCCTGCCCCTCAAACTCCCCATCTGGTCAGCACATTGCCCAACATTCCACCATTACTGCTTTGTTCCTAGGAAAGGTGTTCCTGGAGGCTCCTGTCAAGCATATCTTGACTTACAGGACCCATTTCCTAAATGAGCAGGGCTGAAGTACTGGGATAGGGAAGAAGAGTCCAGGCTTGAGGTTTCCCCAGGAGGACACAGGAGAGGTCAACAGAGAAACTGAATATGCTGAAGCTCAAGCTAGACATCTCCCCACTGTGGGCCTCAGTTTCACCCTCTGTTACATGAGGACACCTGTACGAGGGATGGGAGGGATGTCCAGGGGTTGGGGAGCCTGTGGCAGGCCTCGGGATTTGGGGGACCTACCATCTTCCGGCCAATGTACTCCCAGCCCGGCCGCACGGACTCCCGGAAGGCCTTCCTGTGGGCCCCATCTGAGAACAGAGGGTGGCCTCAGAGAGAAGGGTCCGTCCGCACACACGCCCCCCTCCAAGGCTGGTTCCCACCCTGGAGTGAACGGGTCAAGTTGGGGTTTGTCCCTGTCTCTCTGCACCTGCTTCCCCTGGATATTGCTGTGTGCCCGAGTGTACCCGAGTGTCTGTCTGGCTCTGTGTGGCTCTGCATGCATGTCTCTGTCAGTGTCTGCATCTTTGTGTCCCTGGGATTGAACCTTGCTTCTGAGGCCTAGAAAGCACTCTGGGTCTGCATCCTGCATGTTTCTGGCCTTGCTGGTTGGAACCCTGAGGCCCCAAGAGAAGAACGGTCCCACCCTCCTGCACCTGGACCCAACTGTTACCTTGTGACGCCTCCAGGAGGCCCCGGCCAGCGTAGGCCAGGGCCCCACTCAGCACCAGGGAGTACAGGCCCAGCTCAGCCACAGGCAATGCTGTCTTGATTCCCATAGTCTGGAAGGGGCTGGGGGAGATAGGTTGGGTGAGGGCCTCTGCCTAACCCCTCCTTATGGTCTCCAACTTATTTAATGGGATCCCATTCTGAGGGAAGACCGCCCCTCCCATCCCTTGGGGACCTCATGCCATCATTCTCCCACTCCTGCATCCCCCAGTCCTCCCAGGCCCTCAACCCCTAGTGCCCTATCCTAGGTGCCATCCTATCTCCTGGCCCTCTCCTTGAAGCCTATTGAAAGCTGTCTTCACTCTTTGCCTGACTTCCTCACCTTCATTTACTCCTTCATATCTTTTGGGTTGGTCCCCACCGTCTACCCAAACCATTCCTGCCAAGGCCTCTGATGGCCTTCATGTGGAGAAACCCCATCTGCATCACCTCAATCACATTCCTGGCCCCTAGGGTCTCCATCCTCTCTGTGACCCTCCCTAGCTCCTCACAAGCCCTTACTCTGACCCCCATTCCCCTCCCGGAGCTGCCTTTCCTCCCCTGAAATCCCATGACCTCCCCATGTCCTGCCCCCAGCACCAAGCCTCCATCCCCCTCATTCAGCCTCTAGCCTCTCACTGACTCTTATACCCAAGATTCTGGGAAGCCCTGGAATCCTAGCCCTTCCATGTCCCTTATCCCTGTGTGTGTCCATGGCCACACCGGCCCACTCTCTCAGTTCTCTGTGCATTTTAGGACTTGGACATGGACCATAGGCTGTGCTATTTGAGGAGGTGCTCTCATGTAGTGTGTGTGGGGCCAGGCAGGACCAGGGGGGCACCAGGGAGGGTGCTGGCCACTGTCCAAGGTGCTGACTGGTATTGTGCCTAGCTGCTCCCTCCTGCCAGGACCTAGCTCATCCCCAGGAATTCCGCCAGGTCAGATTATCCCTGGGCCTCGGCTAGCACCCATGCCCTTCCCACCTGACTCCAGCCTGGCCTGGAGCTTTCCCTAGGGCCCCACGGGTACAAACTATCAGGATTCAGGGCGCAAATTAAAGAGGGGAGCATATTTAGTGCTCCTCTCTGGCTTGGCCCAGAGACAGCTGATGTGGCTGTTTCCCACCCCAAAGTTTCTCCCAGATCTCCCTCACAAGCCTTGCACCCAGCTCTCCCCAGCTCCCCATAGTCAGCATTCTCCCCATCATACAGATGAAGGGTCATGAACCAAAGAGGGACAGAGACCTGTCAAGGTCACAAAGCAAGCTGGAACCGGCTTCTCTTTGCTTCCCTCTTGAGACCGGGTGTTCTCAGTGAGCCCCTCTGAAATTTTGGGTAATACAAGACTGTCCACTGCCACAACCCATACCAGGGGGCTGCTAGGTCTGACTTCTGCAATGCCAGCCTGAGGGCTGAGGCGGCTCCTTATCAGCCAGGTGGGGGTAGGGTGGCTCCGGAGATCGGGTTAATGGAGCAGGAGTTTGAAACCGGAGCATAGTGAAGAGTCCGCGAAATAGCTTTGTCAGCTGCCTCCTACTCTCCACTTTCCAATTTTAGCTCTCCATGGCCGGTGCGGGGTGTCCCCAGCGAGGCCTCTGTGGGCAGGGCCAGAGCTGGCCCCAGCCTGGGCCCTCTTCCCGAGACCCCTGAGAGGAGACCATCCTGTGGACACAGGGATGCCCTGCTCCTATTCCTCCCTGGCTCAGGTGTACCTGGCATAAAGCCCACTTTTGGAGCCTGTGATCTGGAATGAGGGGCCTGGGGTGGGCCCCACAGGTCTCAGGGGCCCCGGAGCCGCTGCATCCCCGGCTGGCACTGACCTTGGAGAGGCTGTGAGGGACCCTGGCACACTGCCCACCTCAGGGCTCCGAGGTCCTGCGTCCGACCGTGCGTCTGTCCGACCAGCTGGGCTCTGGGGCCACAGTGGGGTGTGTCCAGCCCTGGGGTCCCCACCCCCTCAAGGCCACGAGCGGTGAGTGGTGACAGCAGGAGGAGGGGGGTGGAGGAGGAGGGCAGGGAGGAGGTGGCCTTCCAGGAGGAGAGCTGAGTGGAGCGGAGCAGAGCCGAGCGCTGCAGAGCTACTGGCCGCAGGAAGCCGCAAGGAGGACCGGGACTGGGGGTGGGGTGGGGTGGGAGGAAGGGGGGCAGCCAGCAGTGTAGGTTCAGGCAGGGACACCTGAGCCTTACTTCAACCTGCCTCCCCTGGACCCCAGATAGCCTTTACCTCCCTGCCACTGCTAGTAAGGACTCCCCTCTTCCAGGAAGCCTTCCTGGTGGCCCCACTGATCTCTACAGGGCTCATGAGTCCTGTCCCTGCCACAGAGGCACACACACTCACCCACATGCACACATCTTTTTGTCTTGGCTTCATGGGCTCCAGCCCCCACAGTTACATGTAAGTCTCTAAGGGCTCTCTCTAGCAGGCCCATCTACTGCCTGCCCTGATCCTGCTCATCATGCCAGGTGTCCTGGCTGCCCAGGCATCTGTGGCTTGGGGAACACTGGCTTGTCTAGAGGAATTGGAACTTGGATGAGACATGGCTGAGAGGGACACCCATACCCCAACCCTACCCCAAAGGGAGTTGTTGGGGAGAGAGGGGAGAGATACTAGTATCATTTGGCAAGGCTTGAGTGGGTACTTGGAGTGACTGGCATTCTCTCAGTGGCAGGGTGGAGGCAGACAGGAGTGTCTCCCACCAACTGGAACTCCTCTGGAAGGGGACGCTTACTCTGGGAAGGGACAGCTAAAACCTCATTCTTGGCCACCTAATAGGAAGGGATATCCTGAAGAAGTCGGGAGCCTCTATATGTTCCCCTTCGGGGTGAGGTTCCCAGAATCTGGGCATGCTGTATGTATGGTTTTGTGACATACCTGGGGTAGGGGACAGGGGTCTGAAGGGTAGAAGGAGTTATGTGACCACGATCAGTCAAAGCACAGGTCCTGGAGCCCTGGTGGTCACCTGAGGCTCAGGTGAGGATGGGGGGTGAAGAAGCTGCTCCCCCCAACCCATACCTTTCTAGGTAAGGATCTGGGAAGGGGAGAAAGATTCCTCATGCCCTCCTCAATGCATGTAGGCAATGAGCTTCCTCCCAGGCATGCAGGTATATGCTGGTCCAGAGGAAGAAGCAGAGACCCCAGTTCACATTCCACCCAGACTGTCATGGAGACACATCCACACAGGCACACACAAGACAAGCAGCACCTCAAAGAGAGATCTCTGATTCACCCCAGACTCCATCTTATTATTTTAAGTATGATGCATTATTCTAAGTACCGTGGACTAGGGATTGCTTGTTGTTCACTGCTGGGTCCCCAGTGCTTACAGCAGAACTTGGCATGTACTTGTGGGATGCATGAGTATTGTGGAGAGGGCCCCGCACACCCATTTCTCAGAGACAGGCCTGGAGTCTAGAGGCACCATCTCTGGGGGTGGTGTCAGCTGAGAACACATGCAGGGTTGGTTACTAGTCCCCGACCCTGAGAAGCAGTAAACAGTGATCACTGCAAAGTGTGGTGGACAAGTGAGGGCTGCAGTTGGAGATCATAGACACTGGAGGAGGCCAGTGTCAGGGAGAGGTGCTGGAGCTAGGTTGCAAGGCTTCAGGACGGCTTCCTGGAGGCGGTGACACCTGAGCAAAGTCCCAACAGCACAGTCAATGGTTGTCAGAGTAGGGGTAAGTAGTAGTAGCCAGGCATGGTTCTAAGGTTGTGTATGAATCAATTCATTTAATGTCATGACAACCCATAAAGGAGGTATATCCCCAGTTAGAAGAGGGAACATGACAAACAAGGCCAAGCAGTTATGGGTCAACTCCACAAACTTCTGAACCTGAATGCTCTGCAGGTTGAGTCTCCAGCTCACCAACACCCGGCGCTGGCTGAGACCAGCCTGGGCAGGCTTGCCATCCAGTGGGTGCCTTACTCAGGTTCAAAGAAAGCAGCTCCAGGTAGCAGATGGGGTTATTGGGCCCAGAGCTTAAAGCATGGATTCAGTCAACAGCCTTGAGATTCAGCTCTGCCCTTCTGGCAAGATTTGGGCAAACTGCCCCCACTTCTCTGTATCTCAGAACCTCATCTGTAAAATGGGCAACTCCATGGGTTCTTGGGGGATGTAATGAGTAACTCCATGACAAGCACCTGGTTTTGCTGAACTGCTCACAGGGGATTTAGGGTGCCAACAAATCCCCTCACCCCAGAGGCCCAGAGAACCCCCTCACAGCAGTGAGGGAATATATATTTGGGTGACCTCAAGCAGTGGTATCCGCAGGGAGCTTGGCATGTGGGGTTGGAGGGAAAGGTGGAGGGCTGAAGAGGCCCTTTGTACCTGGAGCTGGACAGCCAGAGGCCAGCTCCCTCCTTTATGGAGGGTGGTGGGAGAGGAGAAGGTTGGTATGGCCTGTCTACAAAACAAGGGATAGGAAGCTGTGACTGGGATAAGACCAGCACAAGGGTTTGGGGTCAGTGTCCCACATGCTGCAAGGCCCACTGGGAAGGATGTATCGGAGAGGGGGGCCAATTCTCTCAAGCCTTAAAAACCAAATCCCCTTCATCTTACAATGTTTTTTTTTGCTTGTTCGCTCAAAAAATTCAGGACAAGTACTCTATGTATGTGTTTGTGTGTACAATTGTATTTTGTGTGTTTCTGCATGGAGGCTGTGTATTTTGTGTCATATATCATTTGTGGCCTGTATATATGTGTGTGCTGCATATGTGGTGTATTTATGTGCTGTGCAGTGTTGGAATGTGTGATGTGTAGTATGTGTTTGTGTGTATATGTGTACTGCTGGTGTGTTGTGTTTTGTATATGTGGGGCTCAGAGATCATAGAAGAGATGGTGTGTGGATGCAGCACCTGTGGGAAGGGGGGGTGGGCAGGCAGAGATTTCCTTGTACTAAGGGCTGGCTGTGGGCTCACTGGAGGAGAAGGGGAGGAGAGTCTGGTTCTGGCTGCTGGATGTGGGGGGACCCAGAGCAGCACCCCTGCTGCAAGACACCCTGACCTGGGCTCCTGGGAGCAGGGAAGGGGCCCAGCAGTGATGGGATGTGTTCAGGGCCCGAATTAGCCTGAGCCAGTTCATGACCTTGCCCAGCTCAGCTGTGATGCCGCATGGGGAGGGACAGCAGCCAAGCTACGCCCACGGCTCAACTAGGTCTCACCTGTCAGTGCCGGAACCTGAGTATCCAGGCCTGCTTGGGGTGTGGCCAGGCAGAGTCCTCACCTGAGGCCTCTGGGCCACTCACACTCTTTCCTTGTCCTTACCTTTCCACACCCCAGGGTGCCTCCTTCAACTAACCTTGCCTTCAGGGCAGGAATCTCAAGTGTTCTCATCTGTAAAAGGCAAGCCCAGCTCATCTGCTACCCAACTTATCTGAGTGGTGGGGAGGTCATCCTTAGGGCCCCAGGGCAGATGGTATTGTCCAGAAGGGGCCATGGGCACGACCCCCTACCTGGCCCATCCAGGTGATATCCTTCAGAGCCTCAGCCCTGGGCCCCTTTGTCACATCTCCTTCCCTTCACTTCCTTCTCCCAGGCTTTCCTGGGCCTTGCCCTTGCCCCTGCCTCTACCTTAGGGTGAATAACAGATGGCTCCACTGCCCCTTACCCCTCTCAGATCTGGACAACCATTCCAGGAGCCAGTGAGGAAGGTGGGAGGCTCTGTGGCACCAGGGCCAGTTGCTGCACCCACCACCACCCGCACCATCGTGGTCCTGTTTCCTGGGCTGTTCAGACTGGACCAGGCTTCAGGAGAGCAGGAAGCAAGTCAGATTCACCTCCCGGCCTTGCCCTATTTGGAGTTCCTGGAGATCAGGGGCTGTGTCTATTCACCTCTGCAGCCCTGTGCCTTGGCAGAGTTGCTGCTCAAGTATTTGTTGAAATAACAGCGGTAATGCTAACAGTCAACAATTATTTTGCACTCACTCTGTGCCAGGCACTGCTCTAAGCACTTGCCCCCTTTTAACTCACTGAACCCTGCAGAGGGATTCTGATGAGGGCTGGAGGCAGGCTGGGGAAGCAGAGGGCAGGTGCTAGCAGATGAGATGAAGACGCTTGCCTTGAGCTCCACGTGTGTGCATGTGTACAAGTCCCTATGTGCATCTACATATGTGTGTGGCACAGCACAAGTGACTGCCTTCACTTGGGGGGATGAATCTGCTTCAAGAACATGCATGCTCCCCTGTGCCTGTGGGCATGTCCACATGTATGAACACTCCTCTGGGTGGGAGAGTCTGTGAGCCTGGATGTTGGCCTATATAAGCTTGTGCACCGGTGAACTGAATCTACTACACGTGTGCTTCTGCATCTCTGCGTGGGCCTCTGTGTGGCCAGAATGTCTGTGGTTGAGGTGTGTGGCTCTGGGTGACTGTTCCTGTGGTCACAACTGTAGTTGAGATGGAGTAACACTGCAACACCACAGATGGAGCTGGGGACTTGTGAGGGCCCTTGCACAGCCGTTCCAGCTTATCCCTGTGCTGCGGTGTACTGCACCTTAGCCTGGACCCACTGCCTAAAAATCTTCCTGCCCATAGATCTGGCTCTCTGCCACTGGCACACACCAGCTACAGCATTTTGGGGGCACAGATAAGTGCCTCTTGGAGTCACTGGCTGGGAGTAGAGCTGAACAGCTGTGGAGTGGGCAGTCTGCTCTTCTGGAGAACCCTTGATTTGAAGGCAGGTTGGCCAGGGTTAAATATTAGTATTTCTTCTTTCAGTGAGTCTGGGTTTCTTCATCTGTCAAACAGGGTGAGAATCCCCTGGAATATTGGGTTAGGTTTCCACAGTAGATGCTCACTCACTGGGAGCTGCAGTGATTATGAAAATAATAGTTATTACAAGTTCAAGGACCTCCATCTGAGGGAGAGACCTGAATATTGGGCTAAAAAGGTGGTTAAGAGTTTGGAGAGGTGGTATCTCATGTCTGTGGCGGGTGGGGTGGCCACAGATGGAGCCATAGAGGGTTGAGGGGTGGGGGATGCCCCAAAGAGGGGGGAGGGTGGGGCTGGGTGACCTGGGGAATGCACACAGCCTACAACATTGAGAGCTCTCCAGCGTGTTTAGAGCTGTGTGGGCATGCAGAATCCCCAGCTGGGCCCTAGAGCAAGGTTGATGAGCACATGCTGGGGGCTGCATCTGACTGTTCACGTTGGCTGGGAGTCACAGAGCTTGCTGATGCCAAGTGGGCTGCTGGCCCTCCTCTGTGATAGCCAAGCCCACCCAGGGTCTCCTTTCGAGGCTCTACCAGGGCTTTTCTTTTGCCCTCCTGGCCTGTGACCTTGGCTCTGTTCACCCTTGGGGAGCCTCTTTTTGGAGGAGGAGTTGAGCTGGCTGCTCTGGGCTGGTTCCTGGGGCAGATAGAGCAAGCCCCCAGTCAGAACCTCATTCGTCCTCTTAAAAAGCCTCAGACTGACATGGCCACCACCTAGTGCTTGTCTGCCTTCTGTTGCCGCAGAGCCTGCAGGAAGACTCCTTTCACCTGGCCCAGGGCCTCGTGGTACATGCGGAAGTCCTCCTCCTTTCCCCGCAGGGCACTGTCCAGGGCAGCCTTCAGCATCTCGTTCTCCTCCACCTGGATGGTCAGCCTGGACCACATGGAGACAGGGCTCAGTACTACCCCAAGTTGGCACTGTTTGTGCACAGGCATGGACGTGTACAAGGGCCTCTGGAAATGTGGCTTCCAGCATGCTACTCCACAGGGCCTCACTAGCCAATCCCCTCCTCCCATGGACCCTCGGAGTTCTTTGCTGGGGTTAGCCCACAGCCCTGGGTCTGGCGCCCAGTAGCTTTCATCAAATGTCAGCTGCCCTAAGGCTTAGTATTAAATTGTAGAGGTCTCCCCACCTCCTTTCCCATCACTGCGTATGATTTTAAAAGGTTTAACAAAGTGAGATGAGTGGACTTAGCAACCCATGCTTAATACACATATTCTTGGGGATCACAGGGATACCTGGGGCCTGGCTGGATCCCCTGCCCCCGAAGATGGGTCCCTGGAATGCAGGGCTTGAAGGCCAGCAGGGCACCTTCTGGGCAACCAGAATTTGAAGGTACAAGGGGGAGGGGCCCAGCACCTCCACCCCAACACTTCCACCCTTTCAGGAAGATGAGGTAGGGAGCACCTGGTGGTCAGCTCCTCCAACTGGGATTCCACGGGCACATCGGAAGGCTGGGTGAAGGGCATGTCCTTCCTCTCACTCACATTCGGGTTGTACCTGGTGTTAGAGGTGGGCAGACCTGTGGGGCAGTGGCAACCACTTTCTGTGATGAGGCCATAGACCATTGCTAACACCTTCCATTTCCTGCCCCCCTTGCCCACTTCCCACCCGCCATGCATTTGCTCTTGGTGTTCCCACCGCCTGCATTTCTTTCCCTGCTTTTCTATTTATTGAAACATTATACTCCCTTCAAGGTGCAGGGCAAGGGCTTCCTCCCTCCAGAAGCCCTCTATGATGTCTGCTCTACACTGCCCTGCTCCTGACACTGCCTGCTTTATACAAGGAAGTTCCTTACTTCACTGACTCCATCTTTATACTTTCCAAGTTTCTGGTAATTTGTTTCCAACAAGAACAGCTAGCCAGGACTGAGGTCTGGCTTGCTGTTTGAGCTGGCTGTCACTTCATCTGAGCTCTCGCACCCCTGGATCTCCCTTCCTAACCGGCCTGTGTCTCAGAAACAGGGGGATCTAGAACGACTGGAGCCAGGCCACAGAACACTCAGAGAAGGAGACAAAGCACAATTCGTGGAACTCATATCAGAGAATCAGAAACCCATTGCACAGAAAGAAACCCATTGCACGTGGCTCATAGGGGTGGAATGGTCCAGGGGAACTACAGGAATCAGCCACCCTGGCTTTAAAGTCCTTCTGTGTGGCCTCAGCATCAAGTCCTCTGAGCCTGTTTTGTTTCCTTACCTGTAAGATGAAAATGACAGTTCTTTCTTTTTTTTTTTTTTACATGGGCGGTCACTGGCAAAACAAACCTAGGTCTACGGCATGGCAGGTGAGTACTCTGCCTGCTGAGCCACTGTGACCCTGAAAATGACAGTTCTTGCCTCCAGAGCTTTGTGAGGCCTGAGTTCACATTTGGCCTTGGAGGCCTGTGCGATTAGAGTGCCTTGTCAGCATTCAGTGACTTTCTAACCTGTATCTTCTTCTCCTCCCCCTCATTCTACTCCAGCCTCCCTGCCTTGTTGCTATCTGTTCCCAACCTTGAGCCAAGCTCCAACCACAGTGCCTTTGCACTTGCTTTTCCCTCAGTCTGGTATGCTCTTCCCCCAGTATCTGCATGGAATACCCCCTCCTTCTTCCTCTGTCTCTGCTCAGATGTCAACCTCAAAGTGAGGTCTTTACTGGCTACCCCACGAAAAAGTTTTTTCAGCACCTCCGCCCCTTCCTCTGCTTCAAGCCATAGCATTCTTTCACCACCTGAAATATCATGCCTTTTTCTGGTTTATTTGTTTATTGTCTGTCTCTCCAACTGGAATGGAACTGCCACAAGGGAGTGAATTCCAGAATCTGGTCTCCTCATTTTACCAGGGTGAGCCCTTCCACGTCTCAGCACAGCAGGTGGCAAAAGCCACATGCCTCTCAGGCAACTACCCATCACTGTCCAGGCAAGACTAAAATGGTTTCTTGCCAGAGTTCTGGGAAAATTGCCATAGCTTAGCCCTCCCTGTTAGGAGCCTGGCCACCCTGCAGGAGGTGGGCCTGAGGCTTGAGGACACCATACTCCTGGAGGGCCTATCACTGAGGACCCAGGAATGTCAACAGGGCTGAGTCCCAGGGACCTTTCCCAACCTGGTGACTCAGCAATCCCTGGAAATCCCCCTCAAGTCCCTGGGCCCTGCTGGTGGGAGAGAGCAAGTCCCATCTCTGGCCTGTCCTGAAATATTCTGACTTTGATGGGGCTGAGTGTTGGGAACAAGGGTCTGAGTGATCTCAGTTGAGGAGAGAAGCGGGGAGCACTGGGCAGCAGCACCTACACCCCATAGCCTAGAGAGTAGTGGAGAAATGGCTTCTGGCTCTAGGATTCCATATCTCCAGCTCACTGTAGCCCTGTTGTTCTAGTGACTACACCTTGAGAACCACTGCCATAGAGCAATAGACCTTTTAGTTAAAGATAATATTTCCCAGTTTCCCTCAGCTGCTGGGTATGACTACATGACTAGGGTCTGGCCAACAGGATGAGAATGGAAATGATGAATGCAGAGTTAGGGTCATTCCCTTAAAAGGAAAGGAGGATAAGTTTGTTTCCCTCTCTCCTCTCATTTCTGCTGCAGGTGGGGGAAACTAAAGCAAGCATCTTAGACCAGGAGATGGAAGCTGTGTGTTGAGGAGCCTGAGTCCCCAAAGCCTGTGGAGAGGCCATGTCAGCCGTGTTTATACTCCTGTTTCAGCCACTGCTGCTTCGGTTTCCCCAGCAGACCAACTTTGCCTATGATTAACTTTGAACAAAATCAGCTCAGGACAGGGTTGAGGGCTGGGGGCTGAGGGGAGTGGCAATGGAGTTTGTGGCTAAGGGCAGTCAACAGAGGAACCTCAGGCTAAGGGCTCACAGGTGGGCTGGGCTGGCCACATGGCCCCCTGGAGCTCTCAAGCTCCTGGTTCTGCAGAAGAGGGCATGGGAATTGAATACCCAGCCGTGGGGGCAGGCAGGGCTCCATCCAATGAAGGCTTCTGCTTCCCATATTCCTACTGATGGACTGAACAGTGCTGCTGATTGGATCTCCCATCAGCAGCAAGGCTGCCCCCCCCCCGCCCCCCACTGGGGTCCCTGCCATCGCTCCTACCTGTTTTGCTCCTGGGAGCTGCTCTCTGAGAGGCTGGAGCCCGTCCAGGCTCCAAGCACATCTTTTCCAAATGTTGCTCCAACACCACTGTGCGTTGCCGCTCCTCCTGCAGCTTCCTCTCTGACTCTAGAAGCTTGCCATTGCTCTCATCCACCCTGGCAATTAGAAAGGAGGGACTGACACACTCCCTGGCAGGCAGTGGGCAGTCCCACCCCACCTGCTCAGGGTACTCAGCAGAGTGGGCAAACCTTACATTGGTGATAGTAGGACTTACTTACTCTTCTATTTATATTGCAGTAACTGTGTTACTGGGACTAAGCATTAAAAATCTGATCATTTTCTCCAAGGCTTATACTGACAAAATCAGCAGCCCCTCTTCATCCTTCCTCATTCCCAGTTCCTGCTGTTCAAAAGCAACCACTTAAAACACTTTTAGCTGTTTCTTCAAATATTTATGGCCATATTTCTACAGATGCTTATGCTGCTATTTCTTTTAAGGTCTAAATCTAATTTTCTGACTTCCTGTCATGCAACATGAGAATTTAGTTTTCTTATAGTACTCTACCCCCCACCCACAAGCAGAATCACCTCCCTACTTCCCGTATGTATATTACCATTTTGGGGGGCTGTGTTAATTTTGGGTAGGGTATTAGTTTTCTATTGCTGCTATAACGGATTACCACAAACTAAGCAGTTTAAAACAATTTATTTATTATTTCACATTTCTGTAGGTCAGAAATCTGGCAAGCTTAGCTGGTTTCTCTGCTCTAAGTTCCACAAGGTCAAAGTTAAGATGTTGGCTGACCTGGGCTTTTGCCTGGGGGGGGGGGGGGAGTGGAGGAGAATCTACTTCCTTCCTGGCTCATTCAGATTGATGGCAGAATTTAGTTGCATAAGACTAAGGGTCCTGATTCTTTGCTGGCTGTCAGCTGGGAATCATTTTCAGCTTCTAGAGACCACCTGACCTCCCATGTCTTCACAGCCAACAGCAGCAGGTCCTTCTCACACTTTAATCTCTCTAGTATCTACTGTACTAAGCCCAATTGCAGAAATTTCTCTGCTTTTAAGGGCACAAGTGATTAGATTGGGCCCACCTGGATAATCCAGGATAGTCTCCCTATTTTAAAGCCATAGCCATAATTATACCTATAAAGTCCCTTCTGGCATGCAATGTAAAATATTCATAGGCATAACAGCAGGGAGTAAAGGGCCAAAACCCTGCCTACCACAGGGGGTTGCACTGTTAAAGCAAATATTCAGAGCAAGACTCAGATCAATAGTATACTAATGCTAATAATAGTACTGATAATAATAAAGGAAATTTATTGTTATTATTTTTTTGTTTCCCTGGAGTTAGTGATTGCCTTAAGTTATTTTACACCAAGGTTTTGTTTACTCCCACTAGGACTGGGGCTAACGTCCTTTCTGTGGCTGGGTATGGCATTTCAGACTTTGGTACTATAGGCTCAGCTAGAAGGCCAGGACTCTCTGAGATCTAACACAAACTAAGGGCACACACATGCAAATCATGATGGCAGTCTGGAAATTAATAGTGTTCAAGAAAGTGGTCTTTTCACCGTGGTGAAGGGTCAAAAAAGCTGCTAACAAAATCTTGGCAAGGAAAGTTCAGGGTCTGAGAAAAACACACATGGCCAAGGAATTCAAGCATGTTCTCTGAAACTTTATTTGCAAAAGCAAAATCCCAAAACAACCTAATGACCAATCAATAGCGGAAAGGCAAAACAAATGGTGGCATCTTTGTACCATGGAATATGATAGAGTTTTGCTGTCCTTCCATCCATAACTCTTCCACTTAAAACACTCCCAGCTTCTGTGGTTCTCATCTAGAATGACCCTCACTGTGTCTTGGCTGTGATCTCCTCAGGAAGCCCCAATTCTGAGAGAAGGCCACGCCACTCCATCATTCACTTACTCACTCATCACTCATGAAACATACTGACCATCACACGTGCCAGGCACTGTTCCATGTGCCTGCCCCCATAGAACTTTCTGCCTTGTGGGAGAACGGGGAACATGTATCTAATGTAAGGATGTGGTAGGCACGAAGAAGGAAATGAAGCATGTTAGGAAGGAGATATAGAGTCAGGGGCAATGCTATTTTAAGTGAGGTATTCTGGGAAGGTCTCCCAGGTGACAATGAATAGAGACCTGAATGTCAGAGATACCTTCATGATAGTCATGAAGGTCTAGGGAAGACCATTCCAGGCAGAGAGAATAACAAGTGCAAAGACCTAGAGATGGGAATAAGTGTGGCTTGCTGAGAAGGGGAAGGGGTCTGGAACATAGAGAATGGAGGGCAAGATGTCTAAGAAGAGGTTGGAGAGGAAGGCAGGAGAAAAATCAAGCCTGACTTTGCAGACCTTGGCAAGAGGCCTGTATTTTATTCTAAGGTCCATAGGAACCCACTAGGAGTAACAGGATCTGCTTTGCATTTCAAAGATCTTTCTGGTAGCCACCTGGAGAATAGGGTAAGGGCAAGAATAGAAGTGGGAAGAACAGACAGGCAACTGTTGCTGGCATCAGGTGGGTGAGGAGGGTGTCCTGAGTGGGGCCAGTGGCTATGGAGATGACAAGAAGGGGTCAGGCACAGTGTGGGCTTTGAGGGTGCTGAGAGTTACTGGCTCACCCCCCTTAACCCTGCCTTGCCCTGAATGATATGCAAGGGATAACTCCAGCTCTTAGTATTTGTCCCCCCACCCCAAAACACAGAAAAATGCAACACCAGGCTGCTTGTCCCCAAGCTCCTCTAATCCCTTCTCTACTTCCATGCCTTACCCTACCCCTGCACCACTTTATCCTCCAACCTCAGCTGGGGTGTCACCTTTTCCAAGCCCTTCTACCTCCTGCTCCCCTCCTTATCTGATCCTCACCCCAAAGACCCTCAATCTTCATCCTCAACACACAGCACAAATGATGTTTCCTTGGGCCATGCCCTCCACCCACGGTGTGGCCAAGGCTGAATGTAGCAGGGCATACAAAAGGGTGCCACATATTGAGCCACCCTCTTTTTCATCTTGGGTTAAGGCCTGACCACCATACTTTGGGAAAGGTGACCTTGGCTGTCACAGTATTGCCTCTAAGGCTTTGATTCCAGTCAAATCTACATGTTATCTTGACAACTGTTGAAAGGAAGTGTCTTGGGAAAATATGCTTTAGGGCAATGACCACTGCCTTCCCTGACTCTGCTACCATCTCCTGGATAGCCCCAAGGTGAGGCCCAGCTCCTGGAGCTTCCACTCAGAGCTTCCATTCTGAGGAACACTGCCCCTCTGTCAAAAACCAGGCCAGGACCCATGAGGAATAACCATTGTGTGCATACCTGGTACCTGACACTGTTCTGAAAGCTTTATGGCTATTAGTTCATTTAATTTTCACAACAACCCAAAAGACAGGCACCATCACTAAATCTACTTTACTGCAAGAAGCTGAGGCCCAGAGAGGGGAGATGACTTGCCTGACCTCACACAGCTATAGTGTGGTAGAGCCAGGATTTGAATCAGGCAGTTGATGTCTTGGCCCTACTGGGTCACACACTTTGGGACAGGCTGCAGGCCCAAGGCTGAGCTGAGTAGTGACCCTCCAGGATTGTGTCTATCTTGGTGCAATGTGTTGGCCAACTGCCACCAGTCTGCTAGGAAAAAAAGCGGCCCCTTACTGTCCACTGCCTGCCACATACAACCTGCTGCTACAAAGAACCATAGAGGGTCTGGGGCTGGGAGAACTGGGAATGTAGTGAAAGACAAGCAGGTAACCACAAACGACTGGCCATTTAAGGAGAAAGAGGCTGGAAAATCAGAGCAGGTGGCACTCCTGTTGATGTAGACTTGGCAGAGACAGGAGAAAGAATCTTAAAAATGCTTCAGTATTTTTTCTATAAGATTTGAAAATCATTGTAAAAAAGCTGAGAGTGAGAAAGAGCTCTTAAAAGTAAAAAAAGGAAAAAGAAAAAGTATTTCTGAACATAAAACTATCATCAGAAACACTGAAAAATAAAATGGCCATGGTGATGATAAAATTAGAGATCTTGAAGATAAATTGGAGGAATTATCCCAGAACACAGAGTAAAAATAACTCAAATAAATGGCAACTATTAGTTGCTTCTTGAAAAGACAAGATAAATGGAGGATAGAATTAGAGGCTCTTCTATCAAAATAACAGGAATTTCAGAGAGAGAGAAAAGAAAAGTAGAGAAGCCATATTGAGAAAATAATAAAAGAAATGCTCCCTGAGTTAAAGACAGACCTATTTTTTCGGACCAAAAAAGATCACTGAGTGTCAGGTACTGTGGTAAGACACTGTATAGGCATTATTTTATTTAATCAAGAGGGCACACTGACAGTATTTAAGAAGAGACAGAAAACCTAAATGTTAAAAAAAGATCATCAAAGATCTATCTCTGAGAAAGGCATCAGGTCAAAAAAAACCTTCTCAAGAAAGTTCTACATAACCTCCAAGGAAATTATTATTCTTGTAATCTGAACAGTCCACCACATTGTAAAAAATGGGCAGCTTTCTCTTCCTAAAAATCTATTTTAAAATCTGACTTCACAGTTAATGACAGGGTATATGTGTTAGTTTCCTATTCCTGCGTAACAAATTGGTACAGATTTAGTGATTAAAACAACACAAATTTATTATCTCATAGTTTCTTAGGTCAGAAGTCTGGGCTTGGCTTAACTAGATTCTCTGCTCAGGGTTCCACATGGCTGAAATCAAGGTGATCAGGGTTTCACATGAAAAAAGGAGTTGCTATGTCATCTGAGGGCTGGGTTGCTCTTTCAGGTTACTGGCGGAATTCATTTCCTTGATTGTCAGACTGTGGTTCCTATTTTCTTGCTGGCTATAGATTGGGACATTTTCAGCTACCTGCTCGTGATTTTTTCACAACATGGCATTTGCTCCTTCCAGGCCCACAGGAGAATCTCTGTGCTGCTTCAACTCTCCAAATTCCTGTACCTCTGCTCTTTAGGTTCTGATTTAAAGGGTACATTTGATTAGGTCAGGCCCAACCAGATAATCTCCCTTTTGATGAACTGAAAGTCAACTGTTTGCATTAATTACCTTAATCATACCCACAAAGCCCTTGTTGTCACCTAAGTTAACATAGGGGAAGACTATCTCTGTTCATGCGTTTTGCCCACACTCAGGGGAGGGAAGTATTTAAGGGTGAGGAAATCAAGGGCCCAACTTAGAATTCTGCCTACCACAGTAAAAATAGAAGAAAAAATAAAGAAAATAAGATCCAGTGGTATTTAAGAGAATAACACAACATAGCTCTAGGAATGCAAGGCTTATTTGACACTAGAACTGTAAGATTTAACATTAGAATAAGGGTTAAAGAAGAAATCACGTGATCCTTTCAACAGATGCTGAAGAAGCGTTTGGTAAAATCATTTGCCATGTCTGACTAAAAAAAAAAACCTCAAAGTAAAATGGGAAGGGATGGAAAATCTGATTTTAAAAGACATAATAAAAACGTTTGATTTTAAAAGACATAATAAAGTCTTTTAAAATCAGAAACCAATAACCCATCATTAGAGGAATGGTAAATAAATCTTTATGGATTTGCACAATAAAATACTATATAACCATAAAAATAATATGTACTGACACAAACAGAATGTATGTGATAGACTGTTAAATGAAATAAGTATCAGAGGAATATGAATAATATATTACCTAATTTAAATATTTATAACAAATAAAAATAGATAAATACTAATGCTAATATAATTCAGCTGATGAATTGGAAACAAAGAGGAGTATGCAGCAAATGACTAGGTTATTTGTGGGGCAGGGGCTTTCATTTTTCTGTTATATATTTCAGTATATATGCATTTTGTTTAACGTTGTGTTCCAATTGTAATAGAGGAAATAATAAAAGAAAACAGCAGCAAACACCATGTAAAATGGTAAAGCATTTTATGAATTCCTAAAAATTTAGAAACAACCAAACTCTTGATTTGTCCTGTTCTACTCCCAAATGCCTTCCCAATCTCAATAAATGTCATCATCACTCATGTAGCTAGCTGCTCAATAAAAAAAACCTTGGAGTCATTTTGCTTCCTCTTTCTTAATTTTCAACTTCCTAACCATCAGCAGGCCCTATAGCTTTTCCTCCAAAGCCAGCTCCTTCTCACTCCTTCACTAGTGGCTGGTCCAAGGCTGCCTCTCCCGCCTGGCCTTTCCAGATATCTGTCTTCCTACAAAACTTCTCAGATCCTCTGATATTTAGATTATCCTCTTTTGACCAGCCTTCATCCTCACCAATTTTTTCTTCTTCAATTATTAACTGGTTTCACGTTGCTAGATCCTCATTTGTCAATGGCTTTGAGTGTGATTCTAACAGTTCTCCAACATCATCTACATTGAACTTGTGAAATTCCAAATATTTTGAAAGCTGTCTTACTTCTAAATTGATTTTCTTCTAAATTGATTTTCACTGGGTTTCAAGAGTCTCACCAACTTGACCTAATGCCAGTGTAATCTTGATTATTAATTTGTCAGGTCATTAGTGAATGTTTTTATATTAAAACGTTTGCTCTCCTGGGGACAAACTGTGCTGAATGCTCATAAGGAATACTCAGATAATGAGGCTCCACATACCCAAGAATTAACACATATGATACGAGATTTTTATGAAGACATACATACTATTTTATCCATAATATATAAAGTGTTTTTATAAATCAAGAAAAATGTAAACAACTTGCTAAAAATGTGTCATGGTATAGACAGACAGCTAACAGAAAAGAACATGTAAAAGGCTATGAACATATGAAAAATCTCCTCATCCTCTATTTTGGTCATAGAAAAGC
Source organism: Tamandua tetradactyla (assembly GCF_023851605.1). Classification (NCBI taxonomy): domain Eukaryota; kingdom Metazoa; phylum Chordata; class Mammalia; order Pilosa; family Myrmecophagidae; genus Tamandua; species Tamandua tetradactyla. Next base: position 44,584,436 of record NC_135341.1, on the reverse strand, counting down.
AGATAAAAACAATAACATACAAGTTTTTCTGTTTAGTTTGGCAAAGACGTTAAAGATTGATAAAATTTCGTATTGGTGAGGTTTTGAGAAAATGGTCAATAGTTCAAATTATTGGTAGAAATCTAACTTGATTCATTTTAAAAGGGCAATTTGCCATCACCTGTAAACATTTTAAATGTGAAAATTATTTGATTTAGCAATTCCATTTTTAGGAATTCATGATACAGAAATACTCCCACAAGGCATAAAAATGTGTTAAGTATGACTCCATTTTTATAATGTATGTGATACATATGTCTCTCTGTGTGTCTCTGTGTGTGTATGTATGATTGGATGTGTAAAACATTTTGGATAACAGTTTTTCTCTGAGGAATAAGGAAGTGGGGGTGAGGAAAGGAAGGTTTTTGCAATAAGTATTACGTTTCCAACAGAAAAACTAATAAAACTTCCAATAGTGTAAGGTGGGGGTTTTACTGACAATGTGAGGGCAGAGGACATACATTTGGGCTCCTAAAAGGCAGCAAGCTGAAAGTGAGTTTTCTGCATAAACCCAGAAGCCTCATAAGAGTGCCTCGTCTGTGGTAAGAGGACTAAGAAAATACCATCTGCAAGTCCAGGGAAGGGTAAGGAAGCTTATGATCTACCAGGGTCTTAATTGCGGGAGAAATTAAGAGAAATTGAAATACAAGGCCAACTTAAGAGAAATTGAAATACAAGGCCAACACTCATGTGTTCAGGAAATCCTAAGCCAATAAATTAGCATAAAGTATAGATCAGAGACCACTGAAATGCCAAAGGTGCCACAGAAACAAAAGCAGAAACACCTCGTAGTAGCACTTTCATAACCTGAGCCCCTTAAGACTCCCACAAGAAAAAAAAATCCACTGACAAGGTCACAAAAACAACCCCAAAATATAAACCACACAGGGAGATAATTTACCACACAGGCAAGTCAACAGATATTACTTAGGATTATAACTAATGAAGATAGAACAATTTTAAAGGGACTAAGTATATTTAAAAATATTAAAAAATAAAGGCAAGAAATCTTAATGAAAAAACAAATGCCCTAAGAAAGAGAACAGGAAGAGTTACATGCAAAAAAGAACAACTAGAAATGAGAAATATGGTTATTAAAATTGGTTTTCATAGCAGATGAAGTGCAACTCAAGAGATTTAGTGAGCTGGAAGACAGATTTGAAGAAATTGCCAAGAATTTGGCCTGAAATATTAAGAGGGGTCAAAAATGGTGGAGAAAATTGAGCTGTGTTCTAGTAGTCTTGAGTCTTGAAGACAATTGTACGACGATATAACTTTCACAATGTGACTGATTGTGAAAACCTTGTGTATGATGATCCTTTTATCCAGGGTATGGACAGATGATTTAAAAAATGGATAAAAAAATAAACAATAGGAGGGATGAGGGGTAAAATAAATTGGGTAGATATAAATACTAGTGGTCAGTGAGAGGGAGGGGTAATTGGTATGGGATGTATGACTTTTTTCTTTTATCTTTTTATTTCTTTTTCTGGAGTGATGCAAATGTTCTAAAAATGATCATGGTGATGAATACACAACTATGTGATGATATTGTAAGCCACTGATTGTATACCATGTATGGACTGCACATGTGTAAAGATTTGTCAATAAAACTATTTTATTAAAAAATAAGCATTCATTAAAAAAAAGCAGTGGAGAAGAGAATAACATATGTCGACTAGGAGTTTTAGATGAAAAGAACTGAGAGAATGGAGGAGAGGCAATACATGAAATTTCATACATGAAATGCCTGATTATTTTCCAGAATTGAAGTCCTTGGTTTGAAAGAACACACCCATTTCTGAACAAGAAAAAAAATTTTTAAATCTATTCTTAGACACATCATAGTGATATTTTAAAATATCAAAGACAAAAAGACTATCTGAAAAAATATCTAGAGAAAGGACATTGTTGACAAAGGAATGACAAACTGATAGATTTCTTTTGAGCAACAGTTGGATGTTAAAGACAATGGAAAAATACCTTCAAAATGCTGAAAAAATATATACCCATTTATCTAGAATTTAAAAAGAAAGGCAGAATAAAGACATTTAAAAATAGTTTACCATTTACATGCCTTCACTGAACTAAAGGACGCACTTCAGTAAGAAGGAAACTGAACCCAAAAGAAGGGTTGAGGTGTAAGAAGCAATAATGAGCAAAAAAATTTTTAAACACTGTAATAGTTTGGAGGCTGTATATAATAACCCAGAAAGGATCATGTTCTTTTCATTTATTCCTGTTGGTGTAGACCTATGTGGGTGGGATCTTTTGACTAGGTTATTTCAGTTGAGATATGATCCACCCAATTCAAGATGGTCTTAACCCTTTTACTGGAATCCTTTAGAAGAGGATAAAATGTACAGAAGCTAAGAGTCGAAATAAGAGAAGTTCAGAGAGAAACACCCAGAGAAATTTAGAGCGAAAGTCACAGACAGAGAAGCCAGAAGCTGAAACAATGAGACCTGGGAGAGAAGGACAAGCATGTGAGCCATGTGCCAGGCTATCTGACAGAGGAGCCCAAGTTCGCCAGTAACCAGTCTTCAGAGAAGGAATTGTCTTGATGTTTTAATTTGGACGTTTTTCATGGCCTAACAACTGTAAGCTTGTAAATTCAAAAATCCTCATCGAAAAGCCAACACATTTCAGGTATGTTGCATTTCATCAGCTTTAACAAATCAAAACAAACACGGTACAGATAAGTATGGACTAGTTTGTAAAAGATGAATTTGGAGAGTTTAATTTCAGGGAGGGTTTTTTTTTTAAAAAGATTGTGGAATATAAAGATTAGAAAACAATAACATTGAAGACACAAGTGGGAAAATCAGAGTTAAAACTTGAATTCAAAATGTATTCTATTGCTCAGGAGGATAAAAAAGAGACTCATTAACTTTAGACCTGCTAACCTGAATTTTATGTTAAAAGTTAAGGGTAAGCAGGCGGGCCACAGTGGCTCAGCAGGCAGAGAGTTCTCGCCTGCCATGCCAGAGAATTGGGTTCGATTCCCGGTGCCTGCCCATAAAAAAAAAAAAAAAGTTAAGGGTAAGCACTAAAAGGCTGGAGGTAGAATGTATAACAACCAAACTAGTACAGAAAAAGAAGGGAAATAAAGAAAACTGGATCAATACATTATAAGGGAGACGAATAGAGACAAAGGAGCAAAGAAAAATCATGACAAATAGAAAACAGTTAAGTTGATCAAATATTTCCAAATATTCCAATAAATGCAAATAGATTAAACTCTACTGTTAAAATATGGAAATTTCTAGATCGAATATTTAGCCAGCTATATGTATTTTTTGTGTGTGTAAGAGGCATACTTAGTGACTTTTGCCATGACAGACTAATCAGACCAGCTCTTCCTATCGTCAAGAACTAGAAAAATGGATAAAATATAAGAAATAATGATTTGTCAGACATGGATAACAGGAACTCAGGACTGTGATCCTTGAGAAAAGAGAAACAAATGACATGAGCTCTACAACTGTCCTGGCTTTCTGCCTGAGGTACTTTCTGGCTACAGTACAGGAAGGAAGAATCCCAAGCAAAGCATAGTGGTCTCAGCCAGTTAAGGAGAAGAGTTGGAGAATGGGAAGTCTGAGGCTGTTGGAATTTGTGGGGCAAGTATAAGAGAGGAGGAAGCTACACAGAGAAAGTCTTCCCTATGTGCAATACAGAGATAGATTCTCCAGATAAAGAAAGGAGTAGATATCAGTGAACTCTGAGAAAGGAAGGTCTTTCACTTTGTGTGGAAGCTTGGCATGGAGTGAGAAATACAGATAGGTTTGGAGTGTGTGCGTATGGTAAAGGGAGTCTGAGTGCAGTGCAAAGACCTTCCTTGTTAGAGCCCAGGGAGGTAGTAATATCCAAGAGTGGAAAGGGCATGTGTCTTAGCTGATGGCAGCCTCACAGAGCTTCCCCATACTACAGAATGATAAAGAGCAGGAGTGAACCCAAGGATCCAAAAAGGGCATGGATGGGTATCAGCTGAAAGAGCCAAACCATTTCATGTGTATGAACGAGAACAAGCGCCTCCTTAAATTTTATGTCCTTGGCACTGTGCTTGCCTTATCCTAATCTCAACCTTGTGTGGAGAGGTCTGGAAGATGATACCAAACAGGAAAGAGAGGCACTCCAGCTGAGCTTCTGGCTACATGGGACTGTAAGAATGACTCTAGCCAACATTATGTGGGGCAGAAAACTTACCCAGTCAATCCACAGAAACATGAGCAAGACTAAGCCATTGTGTTTGAGCCGACTAAGTTTGGCATGGTTTGTTATACAACAATTGATAACAGAATCACTTTGGCTCACAAAATCCCCCCAAAGTCTGGGGCAACTCAAGGGCAATCATAGAGAAAGACTGAATTGAGTCTGTTTCTGCTCTTTAATAGACTGGAGGCTTGTACTAGCCATTAAAGTTCAATTATAGAGAAAGAATTAATGTAACTTTTCTCACAAACCTGAGTATGTCTGAAATTCATCCCCTCTCTATGTATTACTAGGATGAGAAAAAATTAAAGCTGACTACTTCACACTGCTTAGTGAACATCTATTGGTTTTGCCTTCCCAGTACCCCTAACTCCCTTTTTTGTAATGGTACTCCATTTTTCTCTTTGGGAAACTCGTCCTCCTCCATTTTGTGAGCACCTGGATGTACTTACCCATCCTGCATCTTGAGGTGGACACGTGAGCAACACAGGGCCAGCTAGACTTTCTCTCCAAAGTTCGCTGCACAGGAACTGAAAGCCATTGGGTCTGCATCATTCTAGTGGGCCAGGAGACCACCTGATGGGTCCTGCTACTAAAACCCCTGGACCCTCTTGGGCTCCTCTCCTGCCCTGCACCTTGAAATCTGTCAGCTACCCAGCACTTTCAAAAAATTCCCTTTCACTTAATTTAGTCAGAATTGGTTTCTGTTGTCTGCCACAAAAGAGCCCTGACTGATACATATGACCCGTTAGGGCAGAAACTCAGTGTGGAGGTCATATGGTTTGGCCATGTGTTGGCCTGAGCACCCACTATTCTTGCCAAAAGGGTCACTTGAGTGAGGAGCACTGATTTAGCTGAGTTAAAATCTGTCAACAACTCTTTGGAGAAACCCATGCTGCCACATGCTTCCCTGCCCCTGTATGCAGAGAAGGCTCAGCTCCCGCACCTATCAGCAGCTTCTGTCCTTCGTAATTGCAGATGTAACCCTAAGCCTGTGTCTTCTTTCCACCAAACCCTCCAACAGAGCCAAGTACCATGCCAGGCACATCAGAGATTTAAATTTCTGGTGGATTGATTTGGCTGATTTAACTACTCTAGACAGATTCCCATAGGCCATGCAACGGTCCATTTAGATATTGTGGCAGTTTGATGTGCTTAGTTTTTCAAGCTAATTCATTCCTGTGGGTATAAGCCCATTGTTAGTACGACCTTTTGATGAAGCTACTTCAGTTTAGGTGTGACCCACCTCATTTAGGATGGGTCTTAATCCTCTTACTGGAATCCTTTATAAATGGGATGAATACAGAGAGATGAAAAAGCCACAGAAGCAAGAAACTGAAAGCAACAAAACCCAGAGGAGAAGGGAGAGACCAGCATATGCCGCCATCTGCCTTGCCATGTGGCAGAGGAGCCAAGGATTACTGACAGCTGATCTTTGGAAAGAAAGCAGTGCCTTGATGATATTTTGATTTGGACATTTTCTTGGCCTCAATCTTTAAATTAATAAATTCCCATTATTTAAGCAGAATCATTTCACAGTATTTGCATTAAGCAGCCTAGGAAACTAAAACACATGTACAATAAGTTAGGGCTGTCCCTGGCGGGAAAACCATAGTGCTTCAAAGCTGTGGAACACTTGGGTGGGTATATGAGTCATGGCTGAGAACACCCTGGACAAATACTGTGGGAACTCAGCTCTCAGGCGATGGGGGCCCAGACATGGATAGGGCCTGGCCCCTGACCAAGGGGGATTCCCTCATACCAGGCTGTCCATTCCCCATCCCATGCATGCCCCTGAGAGAGTGTCCCTGGTCCATATGCTTTACCGTTTCTGCAGGACAGTCACAAACTCGGTGAGCCGGTCACGCTCCACCTCAGCAGCCTGCCAGAGGGCCTTGAATTCTGTTACCTGGGCCTGCCAGCCCTTTTGCTCTGGGGAGTCTGAGAACCTGAGGACCAGGATGGGGACAGAGAGCAGAGGTCATCTGAGGGGTGACCTGAAGCTACACACTTACCAGGAGTCCTGTGATGGTGAGAGGGCCTGGAGGGACATTTAAGAGTGCTCTGAGACAGCCCCTTCTGGCTCTCATCTGGCCAACTTCTTTGTACTCCACATGTCCTGGCCTTGTTGAAGTCCATCAGGCCTTGCTTAGCTGTCTCCAAAGCCAGATACTACCAGGGCTGGGGCTCCGCTGACACCTCTGTTTATCTGATCCTCCTAGAATTAGTCTGGCTACTATGGAAGCTGGCTTTTGGGGACCTGGGGATGCCTCTGGGGTCTTATCACCATGCCCAGTGCCAGGTTGGCCCAGTCTCTACTTCCCTGCTACCCTCCCCTCCCCCAGTCTTCCTGCATCTCCTGGCTTGGCCCCAAGGCTGAGTCTACTTCCATGGAGGCTAGACACCTTGGCTTTGTGACTTGGCCTGGTTTTTCCAGCCTTGACTCACCACTGCCCTTCACTGCTCCCCTCTCACTCCAGGCCTGCCTCCCAGTCCCCTACCTGACCCCAACTCCCTAGAGTCCATGTGTGAGTCTCAAGCTCCTCTTTGCTTTGCCCACTGCCTTTCCCAGTGATACCTTGGATAACCCAGGCTTGCTTTTCTAGCATGGCAGGGCACAAGAAGGCACACAGAGGGGGCAGGATACTGAGCCCTGGGCTGGGGCCTGTGAGCCCTCGGTTCTTGGCCTAGTCCTGAGGCTGACCTGACCTGGGTCTTGGGAAGGTGTTGTCTGTTCTCTGGGCCCCAGTTCTTCCTCTGAACTTTTTGGTTGAGGTAGGCTCTGAGGACTGCAAGACCCCTTTCTGTTCTGACTCGTAAGTATGTTCTAAAACCTTACTACTCAAAGTGTGGTCTCTGAATCAGTGACTTTGGCATCACCTTGAAGCTTGCCAGAAAAATGAAAAATCTCAGACTTTATTCTAGACCTGCTGAGTCAGAACTTACATTTTAACAAGACCCCAAGGTGATTTGAGCACACATTTGTGTGCTGTTTGAAAAACCCTGCTACAGGCTCCCTCTGTGATTCTCAAATGTGGGGGCAAAAGAAGCAGGAGGGATGGACTGATTTCCCTACTCTGTCCAAACTCCAGGAACCTCACTGGAACCACCTGAAGGGACTGGGTTAAAACCATGCCAGTCCTCATAGGCATACTGTTTGCAACCACTCTTGCCCTGTTATTGACAGAAGGGGACTATAAGCAACATGAGGGCAGGGCCCACAAATGGTTGAGTTCAGTAAACCTTTATGTTCAGGAGAAGAAACAAGTTTGAACCAGCAGTCTGGGCAGCCCAGGAGCACATTGGCTTATGCCATCTCTGTGGAGTATAAAGGTCACAGTCACATAGGCCTGGAGGGTTCTTGAGGGTTCTCTTGCCCCTCTTTCTGCTCCCACCACTGGAGAATGGTTTCTCGTATGACTAAAACCTGAGAGGGCAAAGCTTAGCCTGTTCATTCTCACTGGAGGTGTGATGAGGCCTCCCCACCCTCAGGAGTGTGGCATGTGCCTAGGTGGCTCAGAGATGATCCACTCTCCCCAAGTGTCCTCATGACCCTAGGCTGACGGGTGGCAAGGTACAGGGCTGGCTTTGGCTCTATGATCCTGTGTTACCAAATGTCACTCCTTGGGAGATAGCAGGCAAGAGAGAGGACCGACTGACCCAGAGTTATACAGCTAGTCAAATGCAGGACTGGAGTCACTCAGAGGCCTTGCCTGGAACCTGAGCTGACCTGCCTCTAGGGACTGAGAGTAGAAGCATGGCTCCAGTGGACAGTGGGCAGGGCTTGAGACAGGGTTCAGAGGCAGGATAAAGTCACCCTTTGTCTATGCACTGGCAAGAGGAACAAAGGGCCCATTTAAACGCCAAGGCTTGATTCTATCAACAAAGAGGTGACCAGAGCACTGAGGGGATATTAGTGGCTTAAAGTGAGAGCCCAGATGATATGTAAATCTGCTCCTAGAGACTGAATCTCAGTGGGCAAGAAAAGGCAAGGGAAGATGTTGGAAGCCAGGTCCTGAAAGATTCCATGAGTTCACTTTCTGGTAGCAGGAAGAATCACTAGACAGGGAGTCAGAAGGCCAAAATTCTAGTCCTGAAGACTGTTTGCTTTATCACTTTGGATAAGACACTGGACCTGTCAATCTTCCATGTTTCTTTGGAAGAGTACCTGGACTTTGCCTGGCCTTAGTTTCCCTCCTTTTAATGAGACGGCAGTGCTGGTTGAGCAATCAAGAATGGGAAGGACTCTGAGTCCCAGGATGCTGAATTCCATACCTGGGTGTGGCCCCGTGGGGACTGGGCAGGGAGGGCCTTGTGAGAGCAGATTCCACAAGCGTGTGGCCCAAGCTGGTCACTGACCTGTGCAAAGGCAGAAGAGGCCCATCACCACAGGAAAGCTGGCTGGGCCCTGCTGGCCTCACCTCTTTGTGTGCTCAGCTGGGTGGGGAGCAGGGGCCAGCAGGGTTCAGGGGAGCCTGAGGAAGTGGCCAGTGCTGGCCCTTGAAGCAGCCCTGGCTGGGCAGTCCTGTGGATTTACAGTCCTTCTTTCCTGAACGCCCATTTGCTCAGAATAAGACAAAACCAGGAGACATCAAAGCCTTGAACAATCAAACACAGGTCTGAGACTCCCAGGAGCAGATGTGCTTGGAAGCCAGCTCGGAGCAGATATTAAAGGAAGCTACAAACAGTGCACTCTTGAAGTAATATCTGGGCCTAAGCAGCTCCTTCCTGCAGATATAGAGCTAATGTAATATTGGAATATTAGAAGAGCAATGCACAATCATCTTAAAATTGCTCCCAGGGTTTCGCATCTGAAGTAGCAGGAAACAACTTTCCTTCTGAATAATTAATATTCACTTTCCAACCCCTCTGTCCTGTATTTTTTTCTTACCGAGAAGATCCAAGTCTGCCAATGTGATCGCCTGCTGAATCCGGGCACTTGGTCAGGCCCGGCTCCTTCAGGAACTTGGCATAGGTGGGGTTCACCTCAGGCCCACCGGACCCTTCGCCCACTCCTTTATTCTGAAGACACTGCAGGGAACAGACATGAGTCCAATTCTCAGGGCTTTGGCTCAGAGGTCTGGAGAAGGCAGGAGGGGCCTTGGCTTGATTTTGGGCTTTCAGGAGGTATGAAAGAGGCTTCTTTTCAGGGCAGAAAAGCAAGGCCTGTCTGGTGAAGGCACTGCTTGCATGATAATGACATCTAATAATGACTCTCTTCAGAAAAAGAGCTACATGGTGTGAGGACAGTGACTGGGTCAGGAAGCTGTTCTACATTTAGGTCCCAAAGGGAGAAGCTTGGCCCCTGAGATGGGGCAGGTTAGAGACCCATGTCTCCAAGTAGGGCCATCTCTTTAGGCAGCCCCACTGCCTAAACACTTACCTGTTGATGAATGCCAGGTATGATTTGAGGCCAGCTGCCTTCCTCAGCTGGAGGCACCTGGACCTTCCAGACACTGGGAGAGAGGTTGGCAGGTCCTCAGAAGGACTGGCAGCCTTGAGGGGAGGCTGGGCATCCCAGGCCACCTCCCTGAACCTTACCCCCTCCCTCTTCTGGATATCTGGTGGAGCCTGGCTGAAAAAGGAACATTAGAGGACCCCAGCAGGAGGTTGGGCCACCACCAATGGGAGGACAATTGATGTGAGCCCCAAACAATCTGGCATCTCCTTCAGCCCCACCCATTCTGAATGACCCACAGACAGTGCCAACTTGTCTGCTTGGCCCCTAACTGGATGACAAACCCAGACGTAAGAATTGGCTCTCTCTTGTGTGCCTGGAGCAAGGAGAGTGGTGAGGTGAAGATGTTAGAATGTTTCTGCGTTGCTTCTTCAGACTTTGCTCTCCAGTGATCCAGGATAGGAAGAGGGGCAAGGACCACAGGGGATGCCTCTGTTCAGTGCTATATACTCTGTCCCCCTGGGACAGGCCATCCCCATACCCCTAGGGTCTCCCTCAGCCTTGGGGTATCAGGAATTCCTACCACAGCCAATCCTGCAGCCTCAGAAGGCCTCAGAAGATAGATAGCTATAGGACAAACCAGGTTGGTCAGCCAATCCCAGCCTGAGGCTGGGACTAAGGGAGTCCAGGCTCTGCACCTCTGACTGGAATATGGATACCTGAAAAGGGTAGGGGTGCTCTGCAACTGCCTTTGGTTATTTCAGTCAGTCTTGCAGTGGGCCAGAGGCCCTGCATGGCTGTCAAAGAATCCTTCTCCCCTAAAGCCACCATCTCTCAAACTGTACCCCTGCTGAACACTACCACCACTACCATAGGAAGGAGCCACAGAGAGCCAAAGGTACTGGAGTCTTAGCAGCCCCAGCTGGGCCCTCAAAGCATCTGCCAAGGTAAAGCATCTTCAGACGCTCATGCATTAGGCAAGCATTTATTGAGCATCCACTATGTTTTTGGTCCTGTGTACCTGAGGTACCATGATCTGTGACCCCTCGAAGGGAGGGAGTTCAGGGGAGAAGAGAGGAAAATGGCTACTCAGTGTGGTAACAGTTTGCTTGAGGAAACCCAGAGAGTTGTGAGAGAGCCCAAGAGGATCACGTAACACAGAACGGGGACCCTGGGCTTCCTGGAGGAGTTCATGACTAGGTAAGATCTAAGGGCTGAGGGGCAGCTGACCAGGCAAAGGCAGCAGAGGAGGAAGGAGAAGGTGTGTCTTCAGGCACATGCACAGGCCTGGGGTGAGGATATAGCGAGCCCATGTGAAGAGCTAAATGACATCCATGTGGCAAGAGAGTAGGGTAAGGGTGAACAGATGATGCCCCAGGGGTGGCAGCAAGTGCTAGTCATGTAGTGTCCTGGAAGCTGGATGAAGAAATTTGGTTTTCCTTCTGCCATCCTGATGCCTGGAGTGTGAAGGTAATAGCTGGAGCTCTAGTCATCATTATCTTGGATAGTGAGAATGAGGGTCACAGCAGGGAATGGGAGAGGGTGAGCTGGAAGGAGTCTGGATCCTTAGGGACTTGGTAAGGCAGAGGGTGATGAGGAGCCATGGACAGGTTTAAAGCATAGCAGGGGCACAATCAGGTTGGTGCTTTAGAAAGGAGTGTGCACAATGGGTGGGAGGAACCAGATGGAGGTGGGTTGACAGAGTAGAGCAAGGTAGAACATGGTACAGCCTGAGCTAAGATAGGTAGAAAGAAGTGGAAGGAACTGAGATTCTTCTGGAGGGTGATGGGCTGGCAAATGGATGCCAGAGGTCAAGTCAACACCCCACTCACCCGCACGCTGAGTTGCCCAATCTCTGACTCTAGCCGCCGCACTTTGGCTTCCCGCTCAGCCACCATGGCCCGCAGTTGGGTGATGAGGCTGCTGCTCTGCTGAGCCTCACTGTTGAGCTGCTGGTCCAGGCAGTGCTGGGAAACTCGAGTCTTTTCCTCCTGCAGACTCAGGCTGCCCAGAATCTCCTGTAGCTGCTTTAACTGGTTCTAGGGGTCAAGTGAGGGGGCAGGGAGGGGCCAGTCATGGACTCCCGGCAGGGAAGAACAAGGGCAGGTTGCCTCTCCCCACCCATTCCCAGCTCCCACTGGAAGCTAACAACGGGAACCTCTTCCTTTGCCAGCCCTCAGGGGTCTAGGGTGGGAGGTGGGGGTGAGTTCACTAGGCAGTGAGCACCACGCTCAGGCCTGCCCTTCTCCTGACCTCAACTTTCTTCTCCCTGAAAAGGGGGTCAAGAGGGACATCAAAAGGGCTCTCAAAGGCAGCTCAACTGGTAGAGGAGATAAAAATTTCCATAAAAAGAAACTCACTCTGCTAGGAAACCACCACTGGAGATAGTACTTGAACCCCTCGCCAGGAATCCTTCCTGACGTCCAATACCCTGGAGATGCCTTTAACTTAGAGGCTTCCTGCCTGGAGGCCAAAAAGGAGGAGCCTTGGCAGGAATTTGGTCCAGGTTGGGGCCATTGTCCTCAACTCACAGTTGTGAAAATGAGGCTCAGAGAACCTAAGGGCATAAAATGAATGGCAGGGCTGGGGCTGATTTGGAGTGCTCATCACACCACCTTCAGTGACAAAGATAGATGGGCATGCATTGACCTTGGAGGATACCCAGCCCCTCATCTTTATATTTTAAATTGGGAGCTGAATTTCAGAGGGGGATGCAACTGTCCTGGGGTCACATAGTGAGGTATGGCAGAGCACAACTTAGATTTCAGGTCATTTGTGTCCCACCCAGTGCTCTGCCTTGTGCTATTATTCTGGACCAACGCAGGGGCATGAGCCAGGCATGACACCTCAGGGTTCTGCAGGCACAACTTGGAAATTAAATATCAAAACCCTGCGATGCCTCAAGTCCCAGAGAGAAAAGTCCCGGCTTTAGAGTTAGGAAAGCAGTGTGACCTTGCAATAGAAGAGGGGCTTTACATCAGATAAACCTAGTTTGAACCCAGTTCAAACTGTGTGGCCTCGGATGAATCTTCTAACTTATTTGAGTCTGTTTCTCCATTTGTGAAATAAGATTATAATATATGACCCTAGAGGTTGTCTTGGGGATAAAATGTTAGAAATTGTACTCCCAGAGGGGAGGTTACTGCTATCACAAAGACAATAATAAATAGTGCTGCCAGCTCAGTTGTTCCTTCCATTCCTTGCTGCAAATTAACCTAGGGTGTCATCCCATCCTCTTCTTTCTCCTTTGGGGTCTGTGGGCCCAGTGGCTCATGCCTGGCACAGTTGGCATCATGGCCTTTATACACCCTCGAACAACTCCTGTCGCTGGGGCAGGGTCTTGGTGCTGGGGCCCTTCTGGATGCGATGGGCATCTAGGTTGTACATGAAGCATTTTGGGGTGAGTGAGGGCTCACCTAGCAGGGCTGGGTTACAGGTTTCTGGGTGAGATGGGGGTCTATTTTTTGAGAGATGAGGCCCTCGTTCCTATCCTGCTTGAGATCTAGGTCATACCATGAGGGCATCGATGAGCTCATCGTCGTGCCTGCCTTTCTCCACCAGAGTCCCCATTTGACCCCTGAGGGTCTTCACTTCACTTGATAGCACCTTGTTCCGAGATCTCAGGCCCTCAAATTTCTTTTTCAGCTCCTCAAGCTCTCTCTGGAGGGTGTCCCGCTCGCTCGCGAGTTTCTGGAATCAGAAAGCATGAGGAAGGGTTGCAGGGCTGAGAGGGACCTTGGCCACATTGGGTCCCTTGCTCTCAGGCCCTGATGAAGCCAAGAGAGGGAATGGGATATGTTAAAACCCACAGAGCAAATCAGGAGACTGCACCCTGACTCTCAGGACTCAGGATGTCAGGTGGGCCTGTAGCATCCCTCTCTCTCCTAGCACAGGACAGCCAACACTCCTACCTCAGAGCCAAGGACACAGGCTTCCAGGCAGCCACTCCTGCTCTGCTGGAGTTGGGACATGAGAGGAAACCCACTGACCACCACTGGCCATATCTTCTGGAGAGCATAGTTGTTTCCACCCCTCTAACCCTCCCTGAGCTAGAGAAAAAAGAAAAGCCGCAATTTAGCCAACCACAAAGTCTTGGGTTCAAGTTGAAGTGTCTTATCCCACCAAGAGCTAGAATGGGAAGGGAGGTTCAACTGCCACTCCATTCTCACTTCCTCCATGCACATCCAGCAGATCACCCCAGATTGTGCCTCACTTTGGTCACCTAAAAACTGGACACTCACATCTGCACACACCTTTGGGAGTCTTATTCATTCCTTCATTCACCTCTTCATTTTCAATTACTACCTGAGGGTCTATGTATTTGACATTGTTATAGGTGCTGGAGATATATATATAGAGAGAGATAGATAGATCAAAGGCCCTGGGGTAGAACCAGTGTGGCTAGTGCAGTGAGCACTAGGGACAAGGTTAGAGGGGCATAGACCATATTAGGTAAACCCTCAGCGCCAAGATCAAGATACTATGGAGGGGTTGGAGCAGTGAGTGCTATAATCTGTCTTATGCTTTGGTAGGCCATAATTGTTTGAAAAGTGCTTTCAGTTCCTTGAGGAAGTGAATTATAGAAATGCAACATAATAAAACATGATGAATTTATAGGAGTGCAAGCAAATAAAAGCTTGCCAGTTCATTTGGGAAGGGAGTCACCATTTACATGTTGCTCTGATGTCCATACACTCCAGGGTCTAGTGGGAGGCAGCCTGATGGAGGAAATGTATGCAGGAAATTCTGCCCTTTTACCCACAACTGTGGCTTATGGTTGGTTCAATGATTCCAATATATTCTGTTCTGTATGTGTGAGGAGCTAGATGCATCTCAAACCCAGCATCTACAAATTTCAACTCCCCATCTTTCTTTGAAACGTCTCCCCTTCCAGTCGCCCCTATCTACCTGCTATACTTGCAGGAAGTCCTATATAATTCTTCCTACTCCTCAGGCTCCCAGTCCCCTCAATGTCCCAATGTCTGCCCTTTCTCTACAATCCTACAATCTTTGTGCAGGACCTTGGTCATGTCTCAAGTGGATTACTGCTTCTGCTTCCCATACCTACTCCAACCTATTCTCCACACACCTGACCATGCTACCTTTCCAAAATCCATGTCCAACCAGATCCCATTCACAACTTAAAGCCCTTTAGTGGCTCTCTACTGCCTTCAAGTTAAAAGTTAAAATCCCTTGTAGGCACAGAAGTTCCAATTTGGCCGGGCCCCATCTGCCTCTCCAGTATCACTGTGATCTTCATCACATCAAATGGTCCAACAGTGTAGGGACCATGCACTGTGGTGATGGTCACACAGTCCCAGTGTGCTTAGTTCCGAGTTAACAATGTCAAATACACAGTAGACCCTCAGGTAGTATTTGAAAATGAAGAGGTGAATGAAGGAATGAATAAGACTCCCAAAGGTGTGTGCAGATGTGAGTCTCCAGTTTTTAGGTGACCCAAGTGAGGCACAATCTGGGGTGATCTGCTGGATATGCATGGATGTGCATGACTTACAAATGAAAGTCATGAGATGGAAAGGTAAGCCCACACCATTAGGAAGCCCATTGTCAGGGCCACTGAAGTGAATCTGGTGTTTGGCCTGCCAGCAACTCCTCCAGCTTTTTCCTCTACTTTTACTTGAGGAAACCACCATTGCCCACTTTCAGTCCATGTTTAGGGGAGGCTGACTCATCTGTCAGACCTAGAGGTAAGTATCTGAAGCTGTGACAATCAAAGCATCCCATATCTTTTGATTGGCTCAGGGATGGGTACATGACCCGAGCTAGGTCAATGGGACTCAATGCTGAGACTTTGTTAGACTACTGGGAAAGAAAAGCCCATTGTCTGTAAGGACTAGTTTGGAGGATATAAGATGGTACTACCAGGAGTCGCTATGAGAGAGTGCAAAGCCAAACTAGGGGGAAAGTGCACTAAGACCAAGTCCCCAAATCCCTGGATCCCTCTGTGCCTATAACTAATCACCTCTGGGCTACTCATTTTCATGGGCCAATAAAAGTTGCTTAAGACTGGTAGAGTTAGGTTGCTGACATTCCTGATACAACCAGTGAGTGCAGATACCAGCCTGGATACCTCTTTCATCGGCCTGGAGCTCTCCCTCTTTAAAGCCCCAACTAACCCTATCACACCTCTGGGACCATGACCCTCTCTTTCTCCTCTTAACAATGGAAGTTTCAAGTCCAATATCTCCAAAACAGCAAAGAATGGGACCACCCAAAGTCTACTAAGAAACTATGAAATGGGCTTAGGGTTAGGCCCAGCCAGGTAGCTCAAGTTGGATCAACGGGACTTGAGGACCACGTACAGTGGTGACGCAAGGCCCTGAGCCCTCATAGGGACAGACATGATCTCTCAGTCTCTCATGTCCATCTAACCTTCACACAGGGCATGCAGTACCTCCCAGCCTTCCTGTTTTTCCCTTTCCAGGCTGCGGATCCTCAACAGGTTTTTCTCCTGTGCTGACAGCTTCTTTTGGTCCAGATGGACAGATAGCTCATCACTGGCTGTTCCTGCAGACCGGCTCCGGGTCTGTCCCAATTGCTTCTCAAGCTCTCGAACCTGAAGGCAGTAAAACATATCCTTCAACAGTAGATCTGTGGGCACACTCAGAGAGGCTGCTTAGAGCTCTGTGGGGAGACCTCACAAGACTGAGTATCAAGCCACTGTTCTGCATGGCTGTGGAAATTCCATATGAGAGGGACTAGGATGGGGAGGGATCTGAGTTGACATCTTATGCAAAATAGGGACAGACATCAGAGAGGTATCACTTAGATAAGAGAACTTCAAATAAATGAGAAAAATCACCCCATCTCTAAAGGACTGTTTGAGGCCAAGAAGCAGACATATGACCCCAGGAACCTGGGAGAAAAAGGGTGGTGGATCTCAGTACAAAAAAGTATTCTCTAATAGCTAGAAATCTGGGTGGGCTCTCCAGGTGCCCATGGGTTCCTGGCCACTTTGGGGAAATTCTGCAGAGGGAGGGCAGGGTTCAGGGGTTGAGAGACTGGCTCAAAGCCTCACTGGCTGTGTGACTGTGCTCAAGTCATTTAATTTCTCTGAATTCAGTTCCCTCATCTGTAAAATGCGCCTCAGGATTTACCTTGCATAAGGCTGTTATGAGGATTCAGTATCCCAAACTTAATTGTGCCTGGGAATCCTTCAAGCTGTTTCTTAAAATGACAAATCTCCGGCCCCACTCCAGACCAACACATCAGTGCTCCAGGGGATTAGGGTCTGGGAATTTGCATTTTAAGCAGGTACTACAGTTGATTTTAGGATTAGGCAATTTTGAGAAACCCTAGATGGCCCCAGGCAAAGCCCCCAGCACACTGCCAGGCATACACAGGCTCTTGGCATATGGCAGGTAGATCTCAGCCCACAGTGTGAGGCCTTCCTCAGACTGGGCTTGAAGTGGGTAACAATTAAGTGTCCTTCTAACCCTGGTTTCCATGTTGGCATAACTAAATGACAGAGCAAAGTTTGTTAAACCTGGGTCAGGAAAGTAGGAAAAATTCACCAACGACTTGGGCAAAGGGCAGATTCATTGATTTGAAAGCACATATCAGCGCCCTCGTGTGGCTTTGCATGGTAATTCCAGCTAAGCATTAACAATCATTTATATAACCTAACAACAACAACAATAATAATAATGAATAATGAGCTGCCTGGCTGGGGCCTAACCCTAAGCCCATTTCATGCTTATTATGGCCAGGCACTTTTTTAGGTACTTTGAATAATATAATAAATTTTATTTCATTAAACCTCACAACAACCCTATAAAGAAGGGATTATTGTTTCCATTTTATAGGTGAGACCACAGAGGCCCAGAGAGATTATGTAATTTGCCCAAGGTCACACAGCTAGTGAACAGCAAAGCGGAGATTTGAATCACAGCAGTCTAGCTCCAGAGCCTTTCCTCTTAACCTCTAAGTATGCTCTAAAATATTTATAAAGTAATAAGGAAGATGAAGCTGAGTTTCTATTGGGTAATTAAAACTTTCAAAAGGTTACAAACATCTGGACAAAACCGTTTGGAAAAAGCCTACAGTTACAACAGTCACGCAAATTTACATGAACTAGGAAAAATACGTTTGGAATAAAACAAATCAAATCAAAGGCATTGGCATTTGCTGAGTGCTTAAAGCAGTACCTAGCACGTGGTAAATGTTATGTAAGTGCTTGCTCATTAAATAACAAATTAAAATCAGGCTGGTCAGGGGGAGGGGAAATAAAACAACAGCCCCACAAGTATGCTCTGCGTTACTTAAAGGCCTTTTTAGGGTTCTATGTGCTTAAGTCCCTAACACTTGTCAGCACGGGTCTTTCTAGGGTTTTTAAAGTCCTTTGTTTTGGGCCAGGAGAAGTCCGCTGACTCACTCACCTTGCTCTGCAGAATGAGAATTTGTTGAGCCCGACCTCGCCAGGTTCCGGGGGAGGACAGGAGCTGCTGGATATTTATGTCTTCCCCAACCTCACTGGCCAAGACCTGAAATAAGGCAGGGCCTTCTGTGAGGTCAAGGATGCCTTCCCACTCCCAAACCCCTAATGCAATGTGGGTGTGTGGGGCTCCCCAGACAGCCTGGTCTCCACCCATACAACCTCAGAGCATGGCCTTCTAAGGCCTGTTTCCCCCAACCCAGAGCAGCCATCCCCAGGGAAGCTGTGAACCTATTGTCCCCAGCACTTCCTGGATGATTCTTAGAGTAGCCCTGGAACTGCTGACAATGGCCAGAGGGGGGCCCTTGCCTTTGACATCTTTTGGGATGAGCGAACCACAGAGTTTCCTTAACCTGTTTACCTGTCACCTAGAATCCAGATAATTCTAGATGGTTTCAAGGGATAGATTGTTTGTATATTAAACAGGGTCTTGCCCTCCATCAAAGCCACCAACAAGTGACCATCTCTGAATGTGACAAGGAGGAGGGCTAAGGCATCTCAGTCGGGGATGTTGTGATTCTAGAAGGACCCTCTTTGTGGCTGTCAAAGGACCCTGTTCAAGCCCCACCTCAAGCTTTTAGGTGAAATAATCAGCTCCAGCTTATGACTTGGGCTCCTCCGAAGCCTGTCACAGAAATCTAATCCAGTGTACCAAGTCTCTGGGGCTTGTTTCCACAATAGAACACTGTTTTGGAAAACTTGGCTGGTCTGAGTGGTTCCAGCAGGGAAGACAAATGCCCGAGAATTCACTATGTGAATAAAAATAAATAACAAACAGGCTGGGCCTGTGTCCCAAGTCTGACTATTCTTCTTTGAATGGGGCCTTTAATAAACAAACAATCTATTCATTTTCTGATATTATAGAGAGCAGAGTTCAGGAGGTAGGTCTTGTCAGGCTTCCAAATCCAAGGTGACTTATTAAGGATATCCAAGATCTACTGGGACATGGGTGGCACAGGAAAGGTTTAAAGAACTCTCACTGGGTGGACTGTGCTGTCCTTTTGGGTCCAGAGCAGGTGAGAGTGTCACAGGGCATGTGTGGAAGGCCCTTCAGGCAGTCAGCGACCCCACCCACCCAGGTGGTCTGTACCTAGAGGTAGTGGGAATGAGATCACCAGATCTGGAGCTGAAGCCAGAGCCAGAGCCAGAGCAAGCAGCATAATGCTCATGGGGCCAAATGCTCATGGCTCCTTACACAACCCACTGTCCCGCTGTGCCCTTCTCAAGCCCAGCCCCAGCCAATGAGAAGATCCGAGCCCTGGCTCTGAAATACCTTCTTACCTTTTGGGCCACCCTGAGCTCCTGCTTCACGGTCTGGATCTGGTTGCGGAGGTCGCTCATCTTCAGGTTTGTGGCTGCCAGCCTGTCCTGCAGGACCTTCACCTCTGGGGCGTCTGGCTGGTGGGAGGGATATGAATAGTAGTAATAATCATAATCCCATTTATCTAAAATGTGCTAGACACTGTGCTAAGGGTTTGACATGGACCAACTCATTTAATCCTCCCCATGAGGTAGTTCTCATATCCACCATTTTATAGGAACTGGTGGAGGCTAAGTCCCTTTGGGTTAGGGTATCTGGTTGGTAAAAGTGGTTTGTGGATTTGAACCCTGGCAGTCCAACTCTAGGAACTGAGTTTTGTGCTCCGAGCATTGCATATACACATGCATAGGTGGTCACAGAGGTGGAACATTGTGGGGGAGGCTTGCAAGCTTCATATCTCCACGTGAAGGTTGCACACACACCACAGACACTTCCTAGTTTCGTACTTGTTCTCCTGTGCTCAGAGACAGTTAATCTGTCTATGCTCCCAGTCAAGAGGCAACTCTAGGTTGGCAGCAGGGCCATGGCCGTCCTAACTTGGGCTTCTGCCTCCTGGGAATCATCAGGCTGGGCCTTGGTCTTTGACAGCCCTGGCAGATTGGCCATGGCCTCCCTTTCTTGGACATGCACCCATAAAAAACAATAAGAATGTACTCTAATCCCCATTTAACACTTTTCCCCACTATAATACTCCATCTCAGTGGCTGAAAGAACTGCAAAAACCATGAAAATTGTCTGCTGAACGCTTAGCAATATATATATTTTTGAATAATATTGATTTAAACCATTTGGATGCTATTTTTTCCTCAATTACTCTGTGTTTGGTGGAGGTTCCTGAGCATAGACTCAGAGTTTGGCTTTAAAAGGACCTCCAAGGTCAGCCCATTCAAACCCCTTCCATAACTAATAAAGTAAGGCCTGGAGAAGAGAAATAAGTTGCCCATGGGGACCTGGTCAGTCATTGGTTATAGAAGAGGGACCACTTCAGGTCCTTCCCCTGCCCTGGCTGATTCTCCCATTATCATTTGTTACTCATCCTGGGCATCATAGCAGCGGGAGTGGCAGCTGGTGGGCTGAACATCCCTCCAGGCAGTGACCCTGACACTGTCCAGAGCTGCCCTTACCCACCCTGTAGGATGGACCACTGGGAAGCAGGGTGGGCACTGCAGTGGCTTTCTGATCTTTCTTCAGCAGTCACAAACAAAATCTCATGGGATGCCAGTGAGAAGGCCAGACCCAAGGAGACCCCAGGGGCTCTGAGAAACCTGGCTGAAAACCACTACTTGAGGAAACTAGACCAGGACACATGGTCCAAAAACTCCAGCCTCACCTGGTTTCCTCAGCTATGGAATGAATATGAAAATACTTTTCTGTCCTGCTTCCAGACAGTACTACCATGAGGCTAAAGAAGATAACCAATGGGAATGGACTTTGTAAACTGGGAATTTATATAACTTATAAAACACAAGCGTTTCTCTAAAAAAAAAAAAAAAAAAGCTAAAACAGTTTATTTTGTGTTCTTCTGTCTGCCTGCTTGCTGTTGGGTGCCTGTCTTCTTCTTCTCCCCTGCCAGTGTGCCACTTCAAACGTGCCCTGAGTTAGGAAACAACACCTCCAGCCTGTCAGATCTGCAGTGTGGGAGTCCCATTGTCTCTGATGAGCTGTGGAAGCCAGGAAGGAGCTGTGGGAGTCCATGAGCTTCCTAAGCAACATCTCTTTGGCCTGATCGGAGTATGGAAAAGGCACAGTCCTTTAATTGGATTCTACCTGAATCTAGAACCCAGACAGGTGATGACCTCTCTTCAAGCCTTGATTTCCTCATCTGTAAAATAGGGGTATACAATACGAGTCTCCAGGGTACCTGTGAGGGTTGATAAGATAATGCATGTAAAGGGGACTTCAAAGCTGCGTCATGTCTGGGGTTGGATTCTGACAGAGGAAGATGTGGGGGTACCTAGCCTGGCTTGGGTGTGCAGCTGAAAAAGGGGGCTGAGGGCAGACAGTGTTCTGGAGATGGCTGGGGCTCACATCTGCCAGTCCCCAGTCCTCCCTGGGCAACCAGGCCTATCCTACATCCTGGCCATTTCAGGGCTATTTCTGCCCACAGTGAAATTCCCCAGGCTTCATACCCATACCTGGGATGGGTATGCCCCTCCCCTGCCCCAGGCCGTTTCCTCTGAGGGAAAAACTGAAGTGCAGTCCACAGGGGGCAGACAATGCCAGTGCTGCTCCCCACAGCCTCCGGCAGCCCCGCTGAGGGGAGGGCATTCAACCCCACTCCAATGTGCTTTGGAGCTAGGACCAGAATGTGGATTCGGCCTGCGGTCCTCTGGAGTGTGGGTCTGGATTGGGCCACCTGGAACAGTCTAATGAAGGGGACCATTGTTTTTGTTCTCCCTCTGATCAGAAGATGCCAGAGAAAATACATGGTGCTGATGAAGTGAGACCTGCAGCCCAGGACCCATCTCCCATCAGAACCCTCCTAGACATCCTTGTCATAGAATGAGGTTGAAACTCCTGTTCCAGCTGTCATTCAAGTTCTCCCTCTATAGGTAATACCACCTCAACTTTCTCCATTTTGTGGGCCCTGGGCTGAGCTGACACCACATTAAGCAAACTGGATAGGAAAATTTTCTGCTTCCCAACCTCTATGCCTTTGCATGTACTGTTCCCTCTGGAAGGCCTTTCCCCATCTTCCTTCTCCAATAAGGCCCACCTTAAGGAACCCCTTTTTCATCCCACCTTCCTGCTACCTCAGGTGGAAGATGTGATCTCTTTGTTGAACTCAGAGGCCTGGAGCTCTCTCTCTGAAGGCCCTGTCCACATCCTTCCCCAATAGGGAAGCTCATCATGCCTCTTGGACTGGGAAGCCCTGTCTTTGGACTGTGAAAGAGGCCCTGTCTTTGATTCCCTGATTCAGAAAATCACATCAGGCTCAACCAAGTGACTGGACAAGCAATTTCCTGACCAGTGCAACCTCAGCCAAGGACATGGACATGCTCAATGGTCTGGAATATACCAGGGGCAGCTTAGCAGTGTCCCTGTGAGTGAGGATAGGGCCTAAAGAACATTCAGTACAGCTTCTGCCCAGGGCAGGACCGCCTCTGCTGCCTCCTCCCCAGTGATACTGGTTTACACAAGCTTGCCTTAAGGAAGTATATTAATCCCTGGAACTCTGAGGGGCCCACCACTGTGCACCAAGGACCAACTTCTCATCAGAACAGACATGAGGCATCCTGACCCTGAGGTGGAGGCAACAGAGAAGATGGAGTTGGGGAAGGAGCACAAAACTAGGAGTCCTAAGGCTTGTTTCTCTGTGGCTTTCCCAAGAAAATGTCTGAGAAGGCCTCCTGGGATGTTCTTGAGATTCTAAAGCTGGCAAATCACTGTGTCAGCATCCTTTCATGGAACTGCAATTCCCATCTCCTGGATTTCACTGGTAGCTCACTGGTTTAGCAAACTGAAGCTGGCAAGTAAGTCCCAATTCCTAATAGTCAGTTTTACCCTGTAGATTTTGAGCTCCACAAAGGGAAGATTCCTCACAATATAAACCGCCCCATAAAGAATAGGACATAAAGAATTGGGCAGTAGTGAGCTCCCTGCTCCTGGGGTAAGGTAGGGACGGAATGTCTGTCTGGTGAGGATGCTGTAAAGGAGATGGCCGGGTGGAGAATGGGAGACCAGCTGAACCAGGGCTTCTCTCCTGGACCTGAGCTTCTAGGATTCTTAGCTCCCTCCAATTCTTCCCTATATGGGAGAATTAGAGGTGGACAATTCCTGGCCTCTCTGGGAACATCCTTGGCCTCAGGCCAGTGGCTGAGTTATTGGTCCCTGATACTCTGCTCTGAGGATGCTGCAATGGTGGGTAAAGAGCACCCATGCTCAGGGCACCCCCAGTGGCAATGGAATGGGGGTAGACCCAGGGAAGAGGCACCTACACTCCCATGGAGGAGGGGAGACCCAGGCTGATGGCTGCCTCACAGACTCCCCAGCACAGAAGAGAATTCATACCAAGGTTTTGTCTCTCATCTGGGCTCTCAGTGGCTTGGCTCCTGCATCGGTAGCCCCCTGGGCTGGCAGCCTGCCCAAGGCCATCTGCAGCTGAAAAAGCAAATCCTTACACTTAGTATTTAATTCTGATTGGCAAATGCGCAGTCTGAGTGAAATGCACTGGTGCTGCTGGGTGTGCGGTGACCGGTCAGTGGTTTGTCCTCTCAGCTCACTTTAGGCTCATTAATGGATAAATTCTTCTTTACATACTGCTCAGCAATAGGAGAGATTTTAATTGGTTGTCTTTCTGCCCCACTCCTCAATCACATGGTAAGAACAGCCCTAGGAGTCATTAACAGCTTATGCTAGTGCCTTGGAGATAATAAGTATTAACACCGCAGCCAGAGCCTGTCTCCTGGAGTTCTAACAACAGCCCTGCGTAGCAGAGAATAAAGGAATTATGATGAATTCATAAAAGAATAACTATCGCGTCTGATGAAGGGGCAGGGCACATGAAGTCCTTGTCATGGACCTCATGTCACAAGGTTCATGGCCACAACGTTCATGGCCTCATGGCCAAGACCATAATGTACAGTCAACAGACTTTTTAATGGTCTTCAAATTGTTCTTCACACAAAGACCATGCCTTGCCTGATGAGGCATGGCCTGACCTCATCTTGTTCCACTAATTACTGCATGGGTCTTTCAGGCCTTCTTCTCCACTCAGGGCCTTGGCACCTGCTGACCCTCCATGTGGAAGTCCTCCCCACCTTCCATATTTGGCCCCTTCTCCTCCTCCAGGTGCCCACTTTGCACCCCTTCTCTGAGAGGTCCTCCTGATCACCCTGAGCAGCTGCCATCCTGCCTCTGCTCCCTATCAATGCGCTCTCCTTGTCCTCTGTCACTGTTTATAACTAAGTAATAGATCGGTGCTGGTCTGTCTCCAGCGAGGGCAGGGACCATCTCTAATTTGCTCCCTACAGTACCCTCAGGGCCTGTCACAGAGCCTGAGATAATGATCAAAAAATATGTCATAGAATAAAGAAGCTCTAATTCAATACCAAGTAAAATGACTAAAGTGGATTTTGGAGGTCAGCAGAATTGGATTTGGAATCCGTTGCCATCACTTACTGACTGTGACTTGGGATAGACTGTCAGCCTTTGCAGCCTCAGCTCCTTCAGCTGTATAAGGAGAGGCTGTGTAGGTTCCCCTTACTCAGATTCCATTCCAATTCCTATGGCACCACAAACTTGAGTTGTGCTCTTGCCTGACTGGAGAGACTTGTGGTCAGCTGCAGGAGGGCAGGGGTAGCAGAAAGGAGATGGACAACAGTGAGACAGGCAGAATGCTCCTGCCTCTAGCTTCAAATTAGCAAGGATCTCTGTTAATTTATTTAAATAACTTTATTTATACTAGCAAGGATCCTGCTACTTTATTTAACAAGCACTCATCCATTGCTTACTACGTGCCAGGCACTGTCCTAAATATTTTATAATATTAGGTCATTTAATCTTCATAAAACCTTAGGCTGAGTATATATTACTGCATGTGGCAGATAAGGAAACTGAGGCACAGAGAGTTTATCACTTGTTCCAAGTCACAAAGCAAGTCAGTGATGGAGCTGAGATTCACACCCAAGCAGTCAGGCTCCAGGTTTGTGTTCTTAACCTTCAGAGAAGGCCTGTGTCCCCCTTGCTTCCTGATACACCTCCCCTCTCTCTGGACAACACAAAGACTAAGGAACTTATTGCAAACACTGACCCACAAGCCCTTCAGAAGGACCCCAAGCATCTAAATGTGGCTCCCTTTCTGGAGGAGTGGCCCAGGGTCCTGGGAGTCCCCTCCAGAGGCAGGAATGACCAAGGAGCCTCTCACTTCCCGCTCCAGCTCCTGGACACGATTGGTCAGCTGCTTCACTCTGGTTTTAGCACCCTCTGACTCCGCCATCAGCACCCGGTTCTTTTTGGACAGCTCGACGATTTTGGTGGCGACTACATCCCCAGCCATACCAGCTGTCCCTAAAATGAAGGACAAAGTAAGACCCATTAAAAATGCAGGCCTACTGATATTCTCACAAACAGTGAGGACAACAAAATCAATAGGCCAAACCCTCAATCTTGGGGTTTATTCATATGAAACTTATCCCTGCAAAGGATAGGCTAAGCCTACTTAAAATTAGGCCTATGAGTCACCCCCAGAGAACCTCTTTTGTTGCTCAGATGTGGCCTATTTCTCAACCTACATGGCAAGCAAACTCACTGCCCTCCCCCTCTCTACATGGGACATGACTTCCAGGGGTGTAAACCTCCCTGGCAACGTGGGACAGAAATCCTAGAATGAGCTGGGACTCAGCATCAAGGAATTGATAAAACCTTCTTGACTGAAAGGGAAAAGAGAGAAATGAGACAAAATAAAGTGTCAATGGATGAGAGATTTCAAACAGAGTTAAGAGGTTATCCTGGAGGTTATTCTTACACATTAAATAGATATCACCTTTTTAGTTAAGGTGTAACAGGCTGGAGGGAACTGCCTGAAAATGTAGAGCTGTGTTCCAGTAGCCATGTTTCTTGAAGATGATTGTATAATGCTACAGCTTTTGCAACGTGACTGTGTGATTGTGAAAACCTTGTGTCTGATGCTTCTTTTATTTACCTTATGGACAGATGAGTAAAACATATAGATTAAAATAAATAAATAATGGGGGAACAAATGTTAAAACAAATTTAGTAGATTGAAAAAAAAAGTATTGGCAAAGTCCCTCCCTTGAGGGATGGGAGAAAAAAATATGGAACTATTACCATCAAGGAATCCCCTGATACTGTGTCAAACATTAGGGAGATCCAAATCAATAGGCCAAGCCCTTGATCTTGAGCCTTATTCTTGTGAAGCTTATGTAGGTGGTGGAAAGCTTAGCCTACCTATAGGTATGCCTAAGAGTTACATCTGGAGGACCTCTTTTATTGCTCCGATGTAGCCTTTCTCTCTCTTTAAGCCCAACTCTATAAGTGAAATCATTGCCCTTCCCCGTACATGGGACACAACATCTAGGGGTGAAAGTTTCCTTGGCAGTGTGGGAGATGACTCCCAGGGCTGTGTCCTGCCCTGGCTCCATGGGATCAACAACTCCGTCCTGACCAAAAGGGGGAAAAGAAGTGTAACTAATGAAGTATCAGAGGCTACTTTGGAGGTCGCTCATATGAAAGCTTCAGTTAGACATTGTTACCTATCATAACTTGCCAAACCCTAACCAAAACCATTCCTACCAATCCTACAGAACACTTACGGCAATATATAAGATTCTACAAAGGTTCCATGTACTAGGGTAACTTTACAGAAACCTACAACCTCCAAATGAGTCCATGGACAAGTCCTGAAACCTAGAGGGCCCAGCCTCTCCAGAACATCAACTATTTCCATTTTCCTACCCAATAATAATGACAGCCCCTTCCACCATGAAAAAGATAGAATGGCCATAGCCCAAATACCCCTAAAGAGTGTAACAGAAAGATCAAAGGTGATGGTGGAGTTATACAGAGAAGGTAGGCTTTAACAAATGGGTATGAGTGCTGAATCAGTATATTGATATTTCTTTTAGTCTCCAGTACCTTAGAGCAGCTAGAAGTAAAAACCTAAAATTGTGGAATTGTAACCCATACCAAATTCTGAAATATGTTCTACAACTAATTGTTGCAATATAATTTGACATTCATTGTGTTTTTGTATATATGTTATTTTTCACAAAAAAGAAAAAAGTGAAGGAAGAGTATGATAGAGAAGATAAGATTTAACAAATGAATATGACTGCTGAATCAATATATTGATATTCTTTCTTGGTCTCCAGTGTCTTGGAGCAGCTAGAAGAAAAAATGAAAAATCGTGGAACTGTAGCCCATACCAAACTTTAAAGTCTGTTGTATTACTACTTGTTAAAATATACTTGGAAATTTATTGCTTTTTTGTATATATGTTGTTTTTCACAATTAAAAAAAAATGCTAAAAAATGCGGGCCTGCATGTCAAACTTATGCCACAGCACCAACAGCACTTTAAAAAGTTTTAGCTTTTAAAAGCTAAAACTCCTTGGTATGAACACTCAAAGGGCTCAGGTGAGTCACTACACATCTAGAAGCCCTGAGACCCAGCTCCAATGAGTAGAAATGCAGCCATTTGAAGCATAAGTGTGTTCTAGCCTTTAAATCATGAAAGAAAATTGTAAAGTCAGAAAGCAGAATTTTAGCTCTGTGGTAGACAGGTTCATTGCTCCAATTCTTATGCCATCCCCAGTGCTAGAATTATACATCCACACCCTATGCCCTCTAATTTCGCCTCTGGGATTAGGGTATCGTCTTCTTGATCCTTCTGTGCCTGCCTAACTCTGACTTGGGCTCAGTTACGTGGTTTGCTTTAGAAGTTTGAAAAGTACTTGTGCAGTTCAGCTTGCCCTTTTCTCTCATGCCATCTTCACAAGAAGAACCTGCCCAGGCCAGTTGGCTGGTCCCAGGAAGAGGACGAGAAACACGTAGAACACCCTAGCCAAGACTGATCTAGACCAGCCAATCCCCAGTCAACCCCCAGATGTTTGAGCTACATAAACGCTTATTTCTGTATGCTGCCAACATCACGTGTTATGCAGAATTTTGTGGTCACTAATCAATACAAATGCAGGAACTCATTTAACAAATATTTGTTGAGTTTCTATCAAGCACTCTAGGTATTCGGGACTCAGTGGTGAATAAAAAAGACTCATGGGATTTACATCCTAGTGGGGAAAACAGATAACAAAAAACCAAAAAATTTGATATACATTTTAATATCTGGGAGGGTTAAGTACCATGAAATACACTGAAGCTTGGCAAGGAGGTGGAAAGTGATGTGGTGATGCTGTTTTAGACGGAGTGGGCAGGAAAGGTCTCTCAGAGGAGGTAATGTGTGAACAGAGACTTGAATGAATGAAGCGAGGGATCAAACAATGAAGAGGATTGACCTCAACTGGGAAGAGTCTTTTAAGCAAGGGAAATAGCAAGTGCAAAAGTCCTGAGACAGGAAGGCACAGTGTGTCTGCAGAACCTCAAGGAAGCTAGGGTAGCTGGAATGCAGCGGGCAAGGGACAGAGACTGAGGAAGTGGTGGCTGGAGGGCAGTAATGGGGAAAGTCACCTGGTATGGGTGCTTTACAGTGGCTGGCAGGGGAGGTAGCCCAGCTTGGCCACTGACTGACAGTCTTTTGCATTCTCTGGAATGCTGTTTCCCCATCTGTGCAATGATAGGTTTGGTAGATGGTCTGCAAGTTCCCTGAATGCTTCTGAACTCCAATAGTGGGTAACTGGCAGGGAGTCATCTCAGACTTACTTTTCAACATGATCTTTGGATGTATCTTAGGACAAGACTGAGAGTGACAGCTAGCAGACGATAAAACAAAGGCACATGACAATTTCCAAATAAACTCAGCCCAGACTTGCTGCTTCTGGCCTTGGTTAGGCAGCAAGTGAGGCAACAAGGAGTGGCTGCTCTTGGCAATTTTGCATCTGCTGAAGAGAATAAGGGACACATCAAGAGAAAGAGCTCAGAACAGACCTGGAGTCCTGGGGTATCTAGAGGGAGATGGGCATTATTTAGCATAGAGATGGCAAAATTGACTCCTTGCTCCTTTTATAGATGGTGTAGGAGGAAAGAAAGATGATTGGGAATTATCATCCATTGAGCAGTTAAAGAAAAGAAAATTTAGCAGAGGTTCTGGTTCTGATTAAGAAGGAATAAGCACACTCCACCCTGTCTCTCCCACTGAATGCAACTAAAAACCCTGGAATGCATGAAGCAGCCATCTGAGGGCTCTGAAACTGGCAGGCAGATTAGGGAAGGAAACCAGAATAGAAGTAAAAATGGTTCAGTGATGAATATTCTTGTTTTTTTTCCCCTCCCAGGACTCAAAAGCAGTATGAATCTTGGAACTGGTCATAGGAACAAACAGAAAGAAGTCCAAGAGAAGCCCTCTCTAGTCTGAAGAGCAGGAAGCAGGCCCAGAGAGAGTAGAAGAAATCCCTTTTTTCCCTTTATTTTCTCAATCCTGTCCCAAGGCAAGATCCACTCTTGAAACTGCAACCTTGTGATAGCGGTAGCAGCAGCAACTGGACAAGCACAGAAATGCTAAATATCTGGGTAACTACAGTAGATTATTTTTCTCTTCTTAAAGTCTTTAAAATATTCACAGTGCTTGAAAGCAAATCTTATAATCTTATAATGTCTGGTTGGATGTTCAATATATGTAGATGTAGTACGTGTAAAAATTGCAATATATAGGAGGGAGGGTAAAGGGACCTATATGTGGTAAAGTTTCCATATTCTCCTTGAAGTGATAAAATATTAATTCTAAAAATACTGCAAAAAGTTGAGTATGCATTTTGTAATAACTAGGGCAAAAAGGTTCAAAGAAATATAGTAACAAAAAAAAACCTAGAGCAATAACGAAAAGCTATATAAAATATAGTAAAAAATCCAAATGAAATACTAAAATATATATGCAAACAATCTAAAATAAGACAAGAAAGGGAAAACAGAGAAAACCACAAAGCAAAAAATAAAATAGTAGACACCAATATCCAAACATATTAATAATTACATTAAATGTAAATGGTCTAAACCCACCAATTAAAATAAAGTGATTATCAGAATGGATTAAGTAAACAAACATGAAACCGAACTATACAAGAATATATGTAGTTTATACATATTATGTATATAATACACATAGGTTAAAAGAAAAAGAATGGGAAAAGATAAGACCATGAAAACACTAATCAGGAGAAAGCTGGAGGGGCTATACTAATCTCAGATAAAGCAGACTCCAGAGCAAGGAAAATTACCAGAGATAAAAAGGGACATTGCATAATGATAAAAGGGTGAATTCAACAAAATATATTTAAATCTAAATATTTATACACCTAACAACAAAGCCATAAAACAAATGAAGCAAAATCTGATAGAACTGAAAGGAGAACTAGATAAATCCACAATTATAGTTGGAGACTTCAGCACTCCTTTCTTAGCAATCAATGGAAGAAGTAGTCAGAAAATCAGCAAAGACAAATAAGAACTGACTAATGATAGCAACCAACTAAATCTAATTGAAGTTTATAGAAAACCTTGTACAAAAAACCCCAGCAGAATATACATTCTTTCCAAGGGTACATAGAGCATTCACCAGGATAGACCATATCCTGAGGATCATAAACCTTAACAGAAAATAACTGATACAATACAAAGTATGTTCTCTGACCACAGTGGAGAAATCAATAACAAAATGGTACTGGGAAAAATCTAGAAGTACTTAGAAATTAAACAACACAAATCTAAATAATCCATGGTCAAAAAGGAAGTTTCAGGAAGTAGTTAGAAAATATTTTTAACTGAACAAAATAGAAAATAAACATATCAAAATTTGTGTGATGGAGCTAAAACAGTCTCAGAGGGAATATTACAGCATTTTATTAGAAAAGAACAAAGATCTGAAATCAATAATCTAAAGTTCCACTTTAAGACTCAGATAAAGAAAAAAAGAACAATTTCAGTGATAAAAGAGGAGATATCACAATTGATATCACAAAATAGGAATAAGGGAATACTTTGAACAACTCTCTGCACAAAAACAGGACAACTTAGAGAAATGCACCTATTCCTTTAAAGTCACAACTACCAAAATTCATCTCAAAAGAATGAGATAACTGACAATTCCTATATCTATTAAAGAAATGGCATATGTAGTGCAAACTCTCTTGAAAAAGAAATCTCCAAGATCAGATGGTTTGACTGGAGAATTTTACCAACATTTTAAAGAAGAAATAACACCAGTCTATACAATCTCTTGCAGAAAACAGAAGAGGAGAGAACATTTCCTAAATTTATTATGAGGCCAGCATTATCATGATGTCAAACCAGACAAAGACAGTTTAAGAAAAGAAAACTACAGACCAATGTCTCTTGTGAAAATGGATGTAAAAGTCCTCAATGTGATCAAATTCAAGAAAATATATTTGAAAAAGAATAAAACATTGTGATAGTTAGGTTCAGGTGTCACCTTGGATAGGTGATGATGCCCTGTTATTCTGTTTCTGTGGACATAAATTATCAGTATGTGAAATTCATCTATGACCGGTTACATTTGTGGTAGGCTAAGAAGAGTGCCTTTCACAACGACTGAAGTTTAATTAGCTGGAAGCTTAAAAGAGAGAGGTCAGAAGAAAGTTCAACACAGCACAGTCTAAGCAGCTCAGCATACCTCATCTCAGAACAAGCAGCTTGGCTCAGATGTTTGGAGATGCAGAAAGGAATTGCCCAGGGAAAGACACTGGAACCAAGAAGTCAGTAGAGAAGGCCAGCAGTAATCGCAGTGTACCTTCCCATGTGGCAGAGAAACTCGGATGAAAGCTAGGTGCCTTTCCTCTGAAGAACTATAAACTTGTAATGAAATAAATCCCCTTTTTAAAAGTCGATCCATCTCTGGTGTGTTGCATTCTGGCAGCTTTAGTAAACTAAAACAAACATCATGAGCATGTAGAGTTTATGCCAAGAATGCAAGGCTGGTTCAACATTTGAAAATAATTCAGTATAATCTACCACATTAATAGGGTAAAAAAAAAAAGCGAAATGATCATATCAATTGATGCAGAAAAACGTTGGATAAATTCAATATCTGTTCATTATAAAAACTCTCAGAATGAGGAATAGAAGAGTATTTCCTTAATTTGTTAAAGGACATCTACAAAATCCTATAGCTAATATCATACTAAGTGGTGAGAGGTTGAATGCCTTCCCTGTCAGACTGGGAATAGGACAAGGAGGTTCAAGCTCACTGCTCTAATTCAAAATTGCACTGGAAGTCCCAGCCAGTGCGATAATGCAAGAGAAATAAAATAAAGGTATATGAATCGGAAAGGACAAAGTAAAGCTGTCTTTATTCACCAACAACATAATCATATGTATATGTATATAATTTCAAATAACCTACAAAAAACCCCAAACCCTCCTAGAACCACTAATGAATTTGTTAGGTTACAGGATACAAGATCAACTTATAAAAATCAATTCATACTATTTCTATACACTAACAATCAAAAACCAACATTCAAAATAGCTCCAAAAGCCTGAAATTTGTAGGTATAATGCTAGCAAAACATATGCAAAATTTGTATGCTGAAAGTTACAAAATGATATGAAAGAAATCAAACACGTACATAAATAGAGACATATGACATACTATGTTCATAGATTGGAAGAATCCACATAGTTGAGATATCAGTTATAACTAAATAAATTTATAGATTTAATGTAACTCCAAATAAAATCTAGTTGTACTTTTTTGTAGCTATCGATAAGCTAACTAATATTTATATGGAAAAGTATGTGTTAGAAGAAAAGTTAGGAGTAAATTTTTGTGGCTTTGGATTAGGCAAAGACTTCTTAGCTATTACACCAAATGCATGACCATGAAAGAAAAAAAAAAAGAATCAATAGACAAACTACTGCCTGGGAAAAGTGTATGCAAATTACATATCTGCCTTGTATAAAGAATCTATAAAGAATTCTCAAAACTCAATAATAAGAGAACAAAGAACACAATCACAAAATGGACAAAAGATTTGAACAGCACTCCATCTAAGAAAATACACATATGATAACTAAACAAATGAAAAGATATTCAATATCATTATTTAACAGGGAAATGAAAATTAAAATCACAATGAGATATCACTACATAACTGCTAGAAAGTCTAAAAAATTTGTTTTAATTATAATATCAAGTTAGCTGGAAGATACAGAGAAACTGGAATTCTCATATATTCCTGTTGGGAATGCAAAAAGGCACAGCTGTTCTATTTGGGAGTTTCTTATAAAGTTAAATATATACTTACCACATGATCCCCAAATCCAACTCTGAGATATTTATCTTAGAGAAATGAAAATTCATGTTCACCCCAAAAAACTGTATTTAGAAGTTTATAGCAGCTTTAACTTGAAATAACCCTAATGTCCATCCACAGGTGAACAAATAAACAAATAGAATAGAGTTTATTCAACAATAAAAAAGGGATTAACTACTGATATGCATAACAACATGGATGAACCTCGAAGATTTTAGGCTAAGTGAAAGAAGCTAGAATCAAAAGATTAGATATTGTATGATTCCATTCATATGATATTTTGGAAAAAACTTTCATCCACTTTTTAGTGTGTTGAACAGTGTATCTCTCTCCAAAGTATATGTCTACCCAGAACCTCAGAATATGATTTTATTTGGAATAAGGGTTTTTGCAGATGTAATTAAGGTAAGGATCAAAAGACAAGGCTATCCTGGATTGGGTGGGCCCTAAATTCAATGACAAGTGTACTTACAAGAGGCAGAAATGGAGACACACAAAGACAACAGAGAAGGCCATGTAGAGACAGAGGCAGAGACTGGAGCAATTTATCTTTAAGCTAAGGAACACCAAGGATTATCAGTAACCACCAGAAGCTAGGAAAGAGGCATGGAACAGATTCTCCTTCAGAGTTGTCAAAAAGAATCAATGCTGCTGACACCTTTATTTTGGACTTCTGGCCTCTAGAACTGTTGTTTTAAGCCGCCAAGTATGTGGAAATTTGTTATAGAAGTCCTAGGAAATTTTACAACCTCTGACCCCATAACCTATTCCTGGTGGTTTTTCCCATGGAAATAATTCAAAAGAAGAAAGAAGACATGTACATGAAGTTGTTCCCTTCAGTATTATAAATAGTGGTAGAAATCAGCAATGGGCTGTCTAAATGTCTGATACGAACAATATAGTTCAATATCTTTATAGAGTAGCATACACAGCAGCCATCAAAATTATAATTACAAAGACAATACTGCAACATGAAAATTATATCACATCATGTGAACTGACAAATGCAGAGTACAACATCACTCCAGGCAAAGAAGGCAGAGAGAGTTAAATGGGATTTCAGATTGCTTCTGTTGACACCTAAGCAACTAAATTTGAAAATTGACAAAAACAAGGCAGAAAAAAAAAGCAGTCACAAAACAAGGAAAGGGGCAAAACACAAAGCCAGAGTCTTTAAAATGTGATGGCCAACCAATAAATGAAAGATTCATTAACAGAATGATTCAATGCGAATCCTAAATACGCTGCACACATGCCAGAAGCCATATTGTTGGCAAGTTCTTCAGAATTGTAACAATCACCTCCAAATCTGTTTATTGCCTGTCTTCTCCAACAGGTATGTTAACTCCATGTGAGAAGGTCTGGAGGTTTTGCTCATTAGGTATTCAGTAAGTGAATGAATTAGGTATTAAATTGAATGAATGAGTGTTCTAGCTTGTTAGCTGCTGGAATGCAATATACCAGAAACAGAATGGCTTTTAAAAGGGGGAATTTAATAAGTTGCTACTTTACAGTTCTAAGGCCAAGAAAATATCCCAGTTAAAGCAAGTCTATAGAAATGTCCAATCTAAGGCATCCAGGGAAAGATACCTTGATTCAAGAAGGCTGATGAAGTTCAGGGTTTCTCTCTCAAGTAGAAGGGCACATGGCAAACACAGAGTTTTTCTCTCACCTGGAAAGGCACATGTTGAACACAGTCAGGGTTCCTCTCTCATCTGGAAGGGCACATGTTGAGCACAGCATCATCTGCTAGCTTCTTCTCCTGGTTTCCTGTTTCATGAAGCTCCCCAGGAGGCATGTTCCTTCTTCATCTCCAAAGTCGCTGGTTGGTGGACTCTGCTCCTTGTGGCTATGTCATTCTCTGCTTTTTCAGAAATCTCTCCTTCTCCAAAATGTATACTCTTTTATAGGACTTCAGAAACTAATCAAGATCCACCCAAATGGGTGGAGACATGTTGTCACCTAATCCAGCTTAACAATCACTCTTGATTCAATCACATCTTCAGGGAGATGATCTAATTACAGATTCAAACATACAGTATTGAATAGGGCTTATTCTGCCTTTACGAAATGGGATTTTGATTAAAACTTGGCTTTTCTAGGGGACATACATCCTTTCAAACCAGCACATACCACCCTCTGGACCCTAAAAATGACACGTTTTCCCCATATGCAAAATACATTAATTTCATAATAATATTAGAAATCCTTAGACCACTTCAGTAGCAATACACATGAAATACAAAGTTAGAAACGTACAAACTCCTATCACAGTTACAGGCATAGTCTGTTCTAAGACAAAATTATTCCCTGTCTCTGGACCTATAAAAACTCAAAACAAGTTATTTGCTGCCAACATACAAAGGATGAACAGTCATAGGATACATATACACATTTCCATATGTAGGAAAGAATACAGGGGTCACTGGACCCATAAAGTTTCGAAAACCCGCAGGGCAAAGTCCATTAGATTTCAAAGTCTGAGAGTCATTTATCTTCAGGGCTTCTGAAAGCAGCAGTTCCACCCTTTCCAAGGGCCTATGCAGCGGCTTGCCCCTCTCCAAATGTAAACTTGGGGGACAATGAGGAGACCACATTTTTCTTGGCTCCACCCTCTCCAAGCATCGGGGCTGCATCCGGGCTCTCTGCCATCTTCGGGCACCCACTCAACCCTTCCATGTGATGGTAGCCAGGCTCTCCCCAACCCCTAAGGAATGTGCTTCACTCTCTCCAAGGCCTGAGGTGGCATGACTCTTTCACTGCAATAAGGTGGAAAGCCCATTCTCTGCCTTTGGGGCAAACTCACCCTCTCCACAGGCTTGGGTGGGTCTGCTCTCCTGGCCTGAGGCTTCTTGACTTCAGACCTCAGACTCCATGGTTTTGCCTCTGAAGTTATTTTTCCTCCAAGTCTCTTCTCTGTCGCTCTCAGTCCCCACTGGCAGTGGTTCTCTTTATACAGATCCTACAACATTCTCATTGTCTTTCTATGCAGTAGCCTTGGATCATGCCCATCAGACATAAGGAGTTTCCACAAATCCTTCCTTGATAACTCCACGTCCAATCCTGACTTTCTATGGAATGACTGGCTGGTTCCACATTTCGTTAAATCCTCACATGAGGCACTATTCTCTGCGGTCTCCCTTCCTGGAAGCCCAGAATTTGCAAGGACATCAATTTCTGGTTTCTTTGTACTAAAGAGTTCAGTTTTCAGCTTATCTCTCTCTTGTCGCATTTTACTACAACCTGTGAGGAGAAACCAGGCTGCACTTTGGACATTTAATTTGGAGATCTCTTCTGCTAAATATCCAAGTTCATGGCCTTTAAAATTTGCCCTCCAGCCAAAGCCACTAGTCAATTTTGCCAGATTATCCGTCATTTTCAAACAAGGATCACCTTCCTTCCAGTTTGCAGTAACATGTGCCTCATTTCTGTCTAAGGTCTCGTCAGAGGTATCTTTAGAGTTCACATTTCTACTAACAGTCTATTCAAAGCATTCTAGGCCTTCTCTATCAAGGTTCTCACAACTCTTCCAGATTCTTCCCGTTATCCATTTAAAAAGCCGTTCCAACATGTTTGGTATTTGCAAACCACAGCAGCATCACCCCACTCTCTGGTACCAAAATCTGTTCTAGTTTGCTAGCTGCTGGAATGCAATATACCAGAAACAGAATGGCTTTTAAAAAGCGGAATTGAATAAGTTGCTACTTTACAGTTCTAAGGCCAAGAAAACGTCCTAATTACAACAAGCCTATAGAAATGTCCAATCAAAGGCATCCAGGGAATGATACCTTGGTTCAAGGAGGCCGAAGAAGTTCAAGGTTTCTGTCTCAGCTAAGAAGGCACATGGTGAGCATGGCATCATCTGCTAGCTTCTTCTCCTGGCTTCCTGTTTCATGAAGCTCCTCAGGAGGCATGTTCCTTCTTCATCTCCAAAGGTCACTGGTTGGTAGACTCTGCTTCTCGTGGCTATGTCATTCTCTGCTCTCTCAGAAATCTCTCCTTCTCCAAAATGTTTCCTCTTTTATAGGACTTCAGAAACTAATCAAGACCCACCCAAATGAGTGGAGACATGTCATCACCTAATCCAATTTAACAATCACTCTTAAATCAATCAAATTTTCAGGGAGATGATCTAACCACAGATTCAAACATACAGTATTGAATAGGGATTATCCTGCCTTTATGAAATGGAATTTTGATTAAAACATGGCTTTTCTACGGGACACACATCCTTTCAAACCAGTACAATGAGTAAATTAATGAAAATACAAAAAATCTGAGAATCAAAATGACGTCAGATCTTTCATCAGTCACATGTGGAAGTTACAAGGCAAGAGGGCAAATTTAATAAAAAACCATTAATCAACTATGATGTTAATAAGGATAATTTCAGGTATATGAGGACTCAAAAAATGTACCTGTCAGACACATTTGCTTATGAAGTTCTAGAGGGTATTCTAACTGCAAAATGAGGGTGAAAACTGAACAAGAGAAAGACATAGGATCATGGGACCCCATCCTATCTGGACACTGTTGGCAGAATCCAGAATGAAAGTATAGCCCAAGAAAAACTGATCCATCAGCTGTCAGCAGCCTATTACTTGTGGCCTGGTTTAAAAACATGAGCTAAGTCAGTCAGACACATCTCTCCAGAACGTGAAATTGGGAATTAGAAATGGTGATTCCAGAACGAACAATGGACTTAAGAGATCTTGAAGGGAAAGGGAAATTGGGGCTGTCAATCAGATGAGGACATGAGTGAGTCCACTAAGTTCACAGAGACAGCAAGAGATAGAGGACAATAGGACAGCCTTAGGAGGAGGGAGTCACCCCAGGTCTCCTGGGCTGGGGATGTATCCCCAGCTTGTCCTGGGACCTGTCAGCTTCTCTAGAGCAATGTAAGAGTATGAGCTGCCCCTTCCACATCTGGATCTTGGGCCAGGTTAAGTGTATTTCTCTTTCACACAACACAAAGTGTACTTTCTGTTTTAGATAGAAAAGGCAAGAAAATGGAGGGTGATGAATTAAGTTACCAAGGGCCTTTGGTCCTTGGAGCTTTGTTCTTTGGGTGGACCTAGCTTCAAAGGCATTTACTTTCAAAGGCAAGGAGACATACTCTGGCAGATGCCCTGTAAGGCCTGTAGTTCTCTGTCACTGGTGACACTGACTTTCTGTGCTATTAGTCAGCGACCTTGGACTTGTACAATGGGAGTACATGGAGCAAAGCACAATCAGGACCAAGGTCTAGCTTATGACTAAAGCCAACATTCAACCCATACCTACAGGACCAAGGTCATCCTCAGATCCTCAAAGTCAAGGTCTCCACCCACAGAACCACAGTCTAGTCCAGACCTGCAGGGCCAAGGTTCACCCTAGACTTTACTGAGGTTGGCTAGATCTCAGGAAGTCTTGGAATAGCCGACTTCCCTATATTGTCCACCTCTCTGGAGTAGCAACAGAGGTATCACAGAGTAAATGCCCATTTCTACGAAGGCTTTACGTCTATGATACAAGGTCTAAGCCAAAGCACCAAGGTGAAATACTCTGTCAACCTACCCAATATACTGGTGAGCATAATGGAGAACCTTTGTCACAAGCCCCAGCTAGGTCACCAACACTGCCTGGATATGCTTGCTGGCTGTCCCTGAATCCCTGCTGTTCTTTGTGCTCCCATTTCCTGGCATGCTGGCTTCCCGGAGCCTACTTTCTTCTTCTGTCCTCACTTCCCTCACTTCCAGGACTCATCTGGAGAAGTCGGACACAACTGACCCTTGGCATTTTCTGTTGGGCACCTTCCCTCTGGAGTCTGCTGTTTGGCCTGCCTGACAGACTCCATGCAACTGGGCCAACTCATCTGGGCACCTGGGCAGGAAAATTGGTCAAGCTGTTAAGACAAAGTTGAGCTACCTGTGAAGGCAAATCTGTCCTCTTCTATTTTCTTTTTGAGGTGTTTGATTTCAAAGTCTCTTTCTTTCAGCAGCTTATATAATCTTCCGTTTTCATCAACTGTTTCCCTGAGTTGCTCTCGAAGCTGTTCAATCTCGTCTTCAAGCACCCTACAAGGCAAAGGCAGAATTACTGCACTTTCTTGGAGTCACAGAACGACCTGGCAGGGATCAGACCTTCCACTGCCCAGGTTCACTGTACCTGGGTTGGAAACCAGGTGGTAATAAAAACTGACCTGTACAAAATCGGAAGGAGAAATTAAGGAAATCTCAATGAGATTTTTTTTTTTTTTTGGCATGGGCAGGCTCTGGGAATCGAACCCAGGTCTCTGGCAGGGCAGGCAAGAATTCTGTCACTGAGCCAACATTGCCCACCCACAATGAGCAGATTTTTTTTTGTGTGGCAATGAACAAATGGTAACTTATTTTGTAAAAATAAGTTGGACAAATTCTACCCTTTACCCTTTTAACTCCTTTTACTCTCAATGATTATCCATTCTTACTTTTCTCATAAAATTTATTTATTTATTAAATATAACAACATACAAACACAAACATTCTTACCATATGTTCTAGTTTGCTAGCTGCTAGAATGCAGCACACCAGAGACAGATTGGCTTTTAATAAAAGGGGATTTATTTTGTTAGTTCTTCAGAGGAAAGGCAGCTAACTTTCATCTGAGGTTCTTTCTTATGTGGGAAGGTTCAGGGTAATCTCTGCTGGCCTTCTCTCCAGGCCTCTGGGTTCCAACAACTTTCCCCAGGGTGATTCCTTTCTGCGACTCCAAAGGCCTGGGCTGAGCTGTGAGTGCTGAGATGAGGTATGTTGAGCCGCTTGGGCTGTGCTACCTTGAGTCTCTCATTTAAGTACCAGCCAATTAACTCAAACATCATTCATTGCAGCAGGCACGCCTACTAGCCGACTACAGATGTAATTAGCAACAGATGAGGTTCATGTACCATTAGTTCATGTCTGCAGCAACAAAACTAGGTGCCTTCACCTGGCCAAGTTGACAAATGAATCTAACTACCTCACCATATGATCATTTCATTCTTGATATATAATCAGTAACTCACAATATCATCACATAGTTGCATATTCATCATCATGATCATTTCTTAGAACATTTGTATCAATCTAGAAAAAGAAATAAAAAGAAAACAGAGGTGCTTCAGTCAACGCCCAGATAATTTGAGAATGCAGAAAGAGTAGTGTCTGGCCGTTCGCAAGGTAGCCACGATGGACTGAAGATGGTGACGGTGGTCATAGCTCTGAATCATGATTCTACTAATTAAAATCAAACTGTTGTCAGACTTCCGGGTCAAGATGGCGGCTTAACAACGTGCGCATTTTAGTTCGTCCTCCAGAACAACTACTAGATAACCAGAAACAGTACAGAACAGCTCCTGAGGCTACGTCAGTGACCAGACACACAGCATATCCCAGTCTGGACCAGTTGGACCAGCACCCCCCAGAACCATGAGTTCCAAAGCTGTGGTGGCCAGCGCCCCTCCCCCACAGGCCACTTCCCGAGGGGAAAGGAAAGGACTTTACCAGCAGCAGGAACTGGGCACAATCAAACGCCAATTATGGAATTAATTAACAAATTCTGACTACCAAAAATAGGCCCCTAGCTTAGGTGAACCTGATCAAAGCGGACTGGGCACAATCAAACGCCAATTGTGGAATTAATTAACAAATTCTGACTACCAAAAACAAGCCCCCAGCTTAGGTGAACCTGATCAAAGCAGAGGTTGCTCATTTTTGCCCCGGCACCAAGGGGGCAGGACTGACAGAAAAAGGGGAAAAAAAAAGAAAGAAACAGAGGTTTTTGTGGCTGTGTATCTACCAAGGCTTGACTGCCTCTGGATACAGTGGCAGGACATTTCAGGCTGCAACTGCCCATAGGCAGAAGTGAGCTCTTTTGGGGGCTTACTGGAGCCTGTGCGTTCCTCAGGGGAGGGGTGAAGCCCCACCCAGGTGGAATCCCTCCATCAAGGAATTCAGACACCAGGGCTTGGTAATTTGAAGCCATTAAAACCAGCCTACCACCTCTCCTCTGTCTCTACCACGCCCCCAGCAGGGAGAGTCTGCCAAAGTTAAAGGTACCGCATCATCTTATGCTGGTGGGACCTGCAGTCAGACAAGCGCCACATACTGGGCAAGATAAAAAAAAAACAGAGGCCAGAGACTTCACAGGAAAGTCTTTCAACCTGCTGGGTCTCACCCTCTGGGAAAACCGATGTAGGTGACTCTTTCCTCCTGATAGGAGGCCAGTTTGGCCTGGGAAAATCTGGCTGGGGTCTATAATATCTAAGTAGACCCCCCTAAGTGTGTATCGGGGGAAGGCACCACACAAGCAGGGCAAGAAAAAAGAAAACGAGAACTGAAAAATTCTCCTCTGTTAAACAAAACTTAAGCTAAAGGTCCAGATAAAGCTGAACGGAATGTCAAAGAACAGATAGATAACAAATTCATCCAGCAAGAAAACCCTAGATAAAAGAAGTGAAAGCAATCTCCAGAATAAACTAATTAAAGTAATTAAATGCCTAGATGCCAGCAAAAAATAACAAATCACACTAAGAAAATTGAAGATATGGCCCAGTCAAAGAAACAAACCAACAATTCAAATGACATACAGGAGCTGAAACAATTAATTCAGAATGTACGAACAGACATGGAAAACCTCATCAAAAACCAAATAAATACATTGAGGGAGGATATAAAGAAGGCAAGGAAAGAACAAAAAGAAGAAACTGAAAGTCTGAAAAAATAAATCACAGAACTTATGGGAATGAAAGACACAGTAGAAGAGATGAAAAAAACAATGGAAACCTACAATGGTAGATTTCGAGAGACAGAACATAGGATTTCTGAACAGGAGGACAGAACATCTGAAATCTGACAAGAAACAGAAACTATAGGGGAAAAAAAATGGAAAAATATGAGCAGGGACTCAGGGAACTGAAAGACAATATGAAGTGCATGAATATACATGTTGTGGGTGTCCCAGAAGGAGAAGAGAAGGGAAAAGGAGGAGAAAAACTAATGGAGGAAATTATTACTGAAAATTTCCCAACTCTAATGAAAGACTTAAAATTACAGATCCAAGAAGTGCAGTGTACCCCAAAGAGAATAGATCCAAAAAGACATACTCCAAGACATTTAATAATCAGAATGTCAGAGGTCAGAGAGAAAGGGAGAATCTTGAAAGGAGCAAGAGAAAAGCAATCCATCACATACAAGGGAAGCCCAATAAGACTATGTGCATATCTCTCAGCAGAAACCATGGAGGCAAGAAGACAGTGGGATAATATATTTTAATTATTAAAAGAGAAAAACTGCCAACCAAGAATTCTATATCCAGCAAAATTGTCCTTCAAAAATGAGGGAGAAATTAAAACATTTTCAGACAAAAAATCACTGAGAGAATTTGTGACCAAGAGACCAGCTCTGCAAGAAATACTAAAGGGAACACTAGAGACAGATATGAAGACAGAAGAGAGAGGTGTGGAGAAGAGTGTAGAAAGGAAGACTATGAGTAAAAGTAAAAAGAAGGAAAATTAGATATGACATATAAAATCCAGGAGGCAAAACAGTAGAAGAAAGTACTACCCATGCAGTAATAACACTGAATGTTAATGGATTAAACTGTCCAAACAAAAGATATAGTCTGGCAGAATGGATTGAAAAACAGGATCTATATGCTGTCTCTACTCAAAGGACATAAGCCAAGGACACAAATGGACATTTACACACTAATGTTTATAGCAGCATTATTAACAATTACCAAGAGATGGAAACAGCCAAAATGTCCATCAACAGATAGGTGGCTAAACAAACTGTGACATTTACATAAGATGGAATATTATGCAGC
The DNA here is from genome assembly GCF_023851605.1 of Tamandua tetradactyla. NCBI lineage: Eukaryota > Metazoa > Chordata > Mammalia > Pilosa > Myrmecophagidae > Tamandua > Tamandua tetradactyla. The sequence goes on along the minus strand of NC_135341.1, from coordinate 44,541,286 downwards.
TGTAAGACAGAATAAAGTTATGAAGTATGTAACAACATGAATGGACCTTAAGGACATTATGCTGAGTGTGATTAGCCAGAAACAAAAAGACAAATACTGTATGGTCTCACTGATATGAACCAACATTAGTGAATAAACTTGGAATATTTCCTTGGTAACAGAGACCATCAGGAGATAGAAATAGGGTAAGATATTGGGTAATTGGAGCTGAAGGGATACAGACTGTGCAACAGGATTGAATATAAAAACTGAGAAATGGACAGCACAATATTACCTAACTGTAATACAATTATGTTAAAACATTGAATGAAGCTGCATATGAGAATGATAGAGGGAGGAGGGCTGGGGGCATAAATGAAATCACAAAGAAAGACAGATGATAAAGACAGAGATGGTGTAATCTAGGAATGCCTAGAATATATAACGATAGTGACTAAATGTACAAATTAAAAAAAGGTTTTTGCATGAGGAAGAACAAAAGAATGTCATTACTTGAAGATGATTTTTTAATGATACAGCTTTTGCGATGTGACTGTGTGAATGTGAAAACCTTGTATCTGATGCTCCTTTTATCTACCTTATTGACAGATAAGTAAAACATATGGATTAAAAATAAATAAATAATAGAGGGAACAAATGTTAAAATAAATTTAGTAGATTGAAATGCTAGTGATCAATAAAAGGAAGGGTAAGGGGTATGGATATATGAATTTTTTTTCTGTTTTCTTTTGTTTTTCACATGGACAAGCACTAGGAGTCAAACCCAGGTCAAAATAGATGGTACTTAATAGTTTAAAATTTCAACTAATGTGTGAGACTAAAGCAAAAAATGTTTATTTGGTACAAATCTATACTTTGACTAGTGTATCTCCTAATATAACTTATGTAGATAGTTGATTGAACACCTTAAGTACCTGGAACTTTGTATAGGACATGAGATTTTGTTGGTTTGTCCAGATGATACCATGATGAATCCCAGAGTGATTTGATCAGTGAGTGGAAAAGTATTTGCAAAGTCCCCTTCGGGGAATGTTGAGAACGGGGGAAAACTCAACTTCCCCAAGTTGAATTCTTGATATTCTCACAAGCAGTGTGGACAACGAAAGCTATAGGCTGAGCCCCCAGTCTTGGGGTTTGTTCATATGAAACTTAACCCCACAGGGGATAGGTCAAGCCTACTTAAAATGAAGCCTAAGAGTCACCCCCAAGAGAACCTCTTTTGTTGCTCAGATGTGGCCTGTCTCTCCAGCCAACACAGCAAGCAGACTCACCACCCTCCCCCTGTCTATGTGGGACATGACTACCAGGGGTGTGGATCTTCCTGGCAGCGTGGGACAGAAATCCCAGAATGAGCTGAGACCCAGCATCAAGGGATTGAGAAAACCTTCTCGACCAAAAGGGGGAAGAGGAAAATGAGACAAAGTGTCAATGGCTGAGAGATTCCAAACAGAGTCGAGAGGTATGGTATGTAAAATTTTTTTTCTTTGTTTGTTATATTTTTCTGTTGTCTTTTTATTTCTTTTTCTGAATTGATGCTAATGTTCTGGGAAATGATCATGAGATGAATATGAAACTATGTGATGATATTGTGAATTGCTGAGTGTATGTGTTGGGAATGTTTGTGTTTCTTGTAATTTTTTTTTTAATTAATAAAAAAAAAGTACAAAAAGCAAAAAAAAATTAAAAAAAAAAAAAAAGAAAGAAAACAGAGGGTGGGCCATGGTGGCTCAGCAGGCAGAGTTCTTGTCATGCCGGAGACCTGGGTTTGACTCCTAGTGCTTGTCCATGTGAAAAACAAAAGAAAACAGAAAAAAAATTCATATATCCATACCCCTTACCCTTCCTTTTATTGATCACTAGCATTTCAATCTACTAAATTTATTTTAACATTTGTTCCCTCTATTATTTATTTATTTTTAATCCATATGTTTTACTTATCTGTCAATAAGGTAGATAAAAGGAGCATCAGATACAAGGTTTTCACATTCACACAGTCACATCGCAAAAGCTGTATCATTAAAAAATCATCTTCAAGAAACAGGGCTACTGGAACACAGCTCTGCATTTGGGCTGTTCCCTCTAGCCTCTCCATTACACCCTAAATAAAAAGGTGATATCTATATAATGTGTAAGAATAACCTCCAGGATAACCTCTTGACTCTGTTTGGAATCTCTCAGCCATTGACACTTTATTTTGTCTCATTTCACTCTTGCCCATTCTGGTCAAGAAGGTTTTATCAATCCCTTGATGCTGAGTCTCAGCTCATTCTAGGATTTCTGTTCCACGTTGCCAGGAAGGTCCACACGCCTGGGAGTCATGTCCCATGTAGAGAGGGGGAGGGCAGTGAGTTTGCTTGTCCTGTTGGCTGAGAGAAAGAAAGACCACATCTGAGCAACAAAAGAGGTTTTCTGGGGGTGACTCTTAGGCCTAATTTTAAGTAGGCTTACCCTATCTTTTGTGGGGTTAAGTTTCATATGAATAAACCCCAAGATTGAGGGCTCAGCCTATTGCTTTGGTTGTTCACTGCTTGTGAGAATATCAAGAATTCTCCACTTGAGGAAGTTGAATTTTCTCCCTTTCTTGCCATTCCCCCAAGGGGACTTTGCAAACACTTTTTCATTCACTGTTCAAATCACTCAATGAGTAGATTTTTTTTTCTGCTCATACATTTAAAAAAGTTTTTTTTTAAATATCAGAAAACACCAAACAAACGCAAACATTCGTAACTTCTGATCATTCCGTTCTACATATATAATCAGTAATTCACAATATCATCACATAGCTGCATATTCATCATTATAATCATTTCTTGGAACATTTGCATCTATTCAGAAAAGAAATTTTAAAATTCATACATACCATAACTCCCACCCTTCCTCCTCACCAATCACCAACTTTTTACTCTAAATTTATTTTAACATTTGTTCCCCTATTATTCATCTTCATTCCATATGTTTTACTCGTCTGTTGATAAGGTAGATAAAAGGAGCATCAGACACAAGTTTTTCACAATCACACAGTCACACTGTGAAAGCTATATCATTATTCAATCATCTTCAAGAAGCATGGCTACTGGAATACAGCTTCTCATTTTCAGGCAGTTCCCTCCAGCCTCTCCATTACATCTTGACTAACAAGGTGATATCTACTTAATGCATAAGAATAACCTCCAGGATAACCTCTCGACTCTGTTTGGAATCTCTCAGCCATTGACTCTTTATTTTGTCTCATTTCACTCTTCCCCCTTTTGGTCGAGAAGGTTTTCTCAATCCCTGATGCTGAGTCTCAGCTCAATGAGCAGATTTTAATACAATATTTCAGAACTAAGTGATTAAACTTACACATGCACACACAAAAGTAAAAGAAGATTTGAATAACATTGTTTAGTAACTGGATTCAAAAGAGAATGATATAAAACTCCCAATCAGATAATTCATATTCCTTTTAAGCATCCATGGAACATGCATAAAAACCTATTATAGTCCAGTCTACAAAGGCAGTCTTGTAAATTCCAAGTAATAGACACCATGCAACATTTTCTGTATTGGCAACTGACTAAAGGTAGAAGTCAATACTAACAATATAGCAAAAACTAAAACAAAACAAAAAAGAAAACCCATCATATGTCTGACACTAAAAAATCACTTCAAAATTATTTATGGGTTAAGAAAAAAATCATAATATGCATTACTAATTTATAATACTTCAGCAGAAGCATATATATATCAAAACTTGTGTGATACAGCTAAAGTCATACTTAGAAGAAAAGTAATAGTCTTAAACATGTGTGTGTTTAAGACTATAAACATCAAATCAGAATTTTCTAAGCCTCTAATTGTGGCTAGGCCTCTAGGTCTCAGGTAAACCTAGCAGTAAATCAGAAGAGGTGATTAATTTTGCCTATTACAAGTTATCATGCAAGGTTCTTCCCAGAAATTTAAAACATGAGAAATACATGCTTCTTGTAATCACTCCAACTGTTAGGTACAGTATAGGTTCCCATAGAGACAACTAGACAGGAAGTAAATAATTTATAGAAGTAATAGTACCAAAGTAATAGTAATTACAATTATAACTATTATTATTGTTATTTTATTACTATTCCACCAATGACTCAAGTCTCCACCAATGACTCAAGTCTCCACCAATTCCAGATCACTGATTTGGGGAAGCTCATTTGGAAACAGCTGTGTTAACATAGAGCTAATATTTAGGAGCAATAAAGTGCCAGTTTGAAAGTATTATGTACCCTAGAAAAACCATGTTTTAATCCTGATCCAATCTTGTGGGAACAGCCATTTATTTTAATCCCCATTCAGCACTGTAGTTTGGAAACTTGATTACATTATATCCATGGAGATGTGACTCACACAACTGTGGGTTTTATCTTTGATTAGATGGAGATGTGACTTCACCCATTCTAGGTAGGTCTTGATTAGCTTACTGGGATTCTTTAAAGGAGGAAACCTGTTGGAGAGAGTCAGGAAAGAGAGAAATGTAAGAGCCTACACAGAGAGCTGACAGAAGCTTCACAGCAGAGATGACACAGATGTGGACATGTGGAGAACAGAGACACAGATATGTGGAGATGCTTGGAGCCCAGTAGATGATGCCATGAGATGTTAAGCAAACCAGAGCTTGGAGAGAGCCAAGGGAAGCCAAGAGATGAAAGCCAGCCCTGGGGAAGTAAAGTGAGAAATGCTCATAGGAACAGAGGCTGAACAGAGGTGTTTCTGACCCACTGGCCTTTCTTTAGTCAAGGTAACCTCTTATTGTTGTCTTAATTTGGACACGTTCACTTCCTTAGACTGTGAACTTTTAACATTAAATTCCCCTTTTAAAAGCCATTCCAGTTCTGGTATATCACATTCTGGCAGCTTGCAAACTAAAACACATAATGATTTTTTTCAATTATAGAGAAATCCTAATTTTTTTTCTAATTAGCTTTTTTTTATTCAGCAGAACATTCTGAAAATTGGGAAACTATAAAAAGAATTTTGGATAGAGAAAATAGATTCTGGGCAAAACAGGAAGGAAAGGACAGTTCAAGAACTGTTGTGATGGGGTGTATGGGTGGTTCAGTGATAGAACGTACACCTTCCATATGGGAGACCTGGGTTCAATTCCTGGACCATGTACACCCTCCACAAAAAAAAAGAACTGTTGTGATTTTTTCAGAGAAATGACCAGCAGAGGATTTTGTAGCAATACAGACCCTTACTTCTAATAACCGGTATGAATCCATATGTATCTGTGTATAATAGTAAAATTGAGAGCAAATCAAGATTCCTTCCAACTTTTTTTCACAACTGTAAAAAAAAAAAAGCATGGAACCCATCAATTTCGGGAAAGAGAAATTGGTACAGGAGGACATTCCTAGATGAGATTTGGAGCAATGATCATCTATGAACTATTAGTCACTCAAATGTCTCCTTGGAAATCCAAACACAGTTTTCATGAGACAGATTGCAAAGGAAATTCAAGTGAACAAACAACACTTTAATGAGTTTCAAATTTCCATTTAACTTCAAATGCTTTATAAAATATACTTTACATTAAATTATGTCCACAGGAGCATGTCCTTTCCACCAATAATGGAGTCTTCAATAATAAGCTCTGTGTTGAAACTACTCTCAACTTATAAACACACATTCATCTGCAGTCATTTTAATCTCACAGTCCCCACCTTACTGCATGCTTCCAAGCAGTTTGAATTTTACCTTTGCTCAAAGCTGTTTTTCGAGTTTTGCTCCCCCGTGTGGAAGAGGCTGAGGTTGTCTGAGATCTCCAAAGGTTCTTTCTGGCCATCGACTCTACTTTTGAGGCTCAGTTCCTTCTCTTTCCTTTTCTCCATCTGCTTCTGTAACCTTTTGTGCTGCATCTCCTGCAGTGCCTTGAACTGGAGTTTCAAGGTGTTCTGAGAGCTTTCATCCTCTGCCATCTTGCCCTAGGAGCAAGAAAGGAAGCTGGAGCTGCAGCAAACTGCAAAGTATGCATTTCCCAATCCCAAGGGCACTCAGCAAAGTCAGTTCTGTCTATAGCCCCCAACTGTATAGCCCCCCAACTAAGAATTTCCTGCTTAATATTGCATGTGTGTCTATGTGGAAGCTCAGAAGTCCCAGTTTTAACTCTAATCATCTGACAGCCAAAGTTGAACTAAGTATCCTCCTCCAGCCCTAAAAGTGCCACTATATTGCAAGTGGCTTCAGAATGCTCCCAGTCACTGATTCAACACTTGACTCTTCCCTATTGCTTAAGTCAGTGACTCTTGACCCTGGCTGGACATTAGACCCCCATAGGAACACTTGAAAAATAACAATGCCTGTACCCATCCCCAGGCCAATTAAATCTCAATTTCTAGAATAGGGCTGGGACCTCATTAATTTTTTTTCAGTCAGTTGTCCCTCAAAATAATCACTATTCTGAACTCTACCACTGAAGATGAGTTTTGTCCATTTTCTTTTTAATCAGCTCTATTGAAGTATAATTTACATATAATAAAATACACCATCTATATGTGTACACATGAGTTTTGACAAAAGTATCTACCAGTGTAAACCACCACTTTCAACATGATACAGAACATTTCCATCACCCCAGAAAGTTCCCTAGTTGTCCTTTACAGTCAATCTCCATACCAATTCCATTCCTAAGCAACCTCTGAACTGGTTTTGTTTGGTACACTTTGGACTTTTCTAGAATTTCATGCAACAGAGATCATACAGTACATTGTCTTTTGTGTTTGGCTTCTTTCACTTAGCCCTACATTTTTGAGATTCATCCATGCTGTTACACATATGTTTTCATTTCTCCTAGGTAAATCCATAGAAATGGAAATGCTGGGTTATATGCTAAGTGTATATTTAACTTTATAAGAAACTGTTAGTCTTTTCCAGAGTGGCTCTACCATTTTCCATTCCCACCAACAGTGTGAGTTCCATTTGCTCCACATCCTTGCCAACACTTGGTATGGTCAGTCTAAATTTAGCTATTCTAATGAGATTCTAATGGGTATCTCATTGCGGTTTCAATTTGCATTTTCCTGATGACTATGTTGAGCATCTTTTCACTTGTTTATTGGACATTTGTGAAGTGTTTGTTCACAATTTTTGCCCATTTTAAAAATTGGGTTTTCTTCTTATTGGGTGGTTAGAGTTCTTTATACATTCCAGATATTTTTGAACTTCACATAAATGAACTCACAAAGTATGGATACTGGAATTCTTTACTGTTCTCTTAATGATTCTAAAGAACAGCCAGTGTTAAGCACCCCTGCCTTAAACCAACATCAAGTCACACCATCCACCTGCTATCCAATTAGTCATAAATCCCATTGATTTTTCCATAAATGTTCTCTAATTTGTCCCCATAGCTCCACCCCCCTGAATACCATTATCATTATCACGTTCATGCCTACCTCAGGGCTTCTGCACTTACTGTTCACCCTTCCTTAATGCTCTTCCCCCAGATATATACCTCCATTGCTTCCTCATTTCCTATAGGTCTCAGCTCAAATGTCACCTTATCAGCAAGGCCTTCCTGACCATCCTATTATAGAAAGCATGCCTGCCCTTACTCCTCATCTCCTTTCCTTGTTTTATCTTTCTCCATAGCACTTAATTTAGCTTCACTTGATGTATTATATATTAAATTATTTATTGCCTCTCTCCCTCCCTGCCAGCTCCACAATTGCAGCAATCTGTGTTGCTCATTGCTATATCCTCAGTGCCTCTAACAAGGACTGGTATGTAACAGCCACAAAATGAATATTTGGTGATGAATGATAGTTGATTCTGTCCTCAGGAATGCTCAACCAAGTTCCTATTGCCCTTACTGCCCCCCCACCCCCATCCTCCCCCTCATCCATATGTCTAGCCTGCATTGGCTGAGGGACTAATTTCTTCAAAGTAGAGCTCTGAGCCTGGCAGTCCCTGTTCTAAAAAGCTTCAGCAGATGCTCATTAGCCATGAAACCAAGTCCTAGGAATTAAAGGTTTTTGGGGATTTAGCCTCAGTCTCTCCTTCCAGCCTCTTCTCCCCCTGTTCTCATAAATACCAAATTCCAGTTTATCATGTCAACTTGCTCTTCTGTCCCTGCACCTCCCTGCTCCCCAAGGTTCAAATATTTTTTTTTTTAATACATGAGCAGACACCAGGAATTGAACCTGGGTCTCCAGCATGGCAGGCAAGAACTCTGCCACCCACTGAGCAACCGTCGCAGTGCCCACCAAGGTTCAAATCTTGCTCATCTCCCTGGCCCAGCACAAACATCATGTTCTCTCCTGAAATCCAGGAAGAATACTTTTCTGCTTGAACACCCTCACTGCCCACTCCTCTGTACCTTTCCACGGTACTAATTTCCATCCTGCCCACAGGGGTGGTCCTGGAGCTTGTACCTGGTGGTTTTTAAACCATGCTTTGATATCAGAATTCCCAGGAAAAAGATGTAAAAATACTAATGCCTAGGCCTCATCCCTAGGGACTCCAAATTAATTGGTCTGTAGTAGAGACCAGGCTGTTTAAGTGCTGCTGAGGCGGTTGCAATGTGCAGAAGACTGAGCCCATGGTCTGACCGAAGGCAGAAGCCTGTGTCATCTTGGGAGTCCTCACCAGACAGCTGTGCCCAATAAGAGGTAAAGGATTAATTCACTAAATGTAGATTGTCCAAACCCTGCATATTCCAAAGAAAGGACTGGCCTGTGACCTGCTTCTGGGAGGTAACCTGTAAGCCCTTGGTATAACCTGCTAAGAGTGCTTTCGTTTACCTGGGGGCCCCACCAGATAGTCTAAGCTAATAAGTGACTTATTTATCGTGGAGGCCTTGGGCCTCACCAGATAATCTATTTAACAGTATGATTTATGGTTTTGGGCCTTGGGCCATGTGATATCAGCTTGACCTGTGGAGGGGCTAGAAGGCTAAGTGACTAGTCAGCTATTCCTGTATGAGTGACCCTTGATAAAAACCTTGGATACCAAGGCTAAGGTGAGATTCCCTGGTTGACCATACTCTGCAAGTTGCTGCATATCATATTGTTGCTCATGTAAGTAGTTGCATATTTTGGTTTGCTAAAGCTGCCAGCCTGCAATATTCTAGAAGTGGAATGGTCTTAAAAAAAGGACTTTATTATGTTACAAGTTTACAGTTCTAAGGCCATAAAAATGTCCAAAATAAGGCATCTAGGAAAAGATACCTTGATCCAAGAAGGGCCAATGTCTGTCATTACTAGTGTATAGAAATGGATGGCACATGTTTGGCATCTGGGGGTCCTTGTTTCTGGTTCCATTGCTTCCAATTTCTCGTGTCAGTGATTTTCTCTCTAAGCATCTGTGAGCCTTCATTTAGCTTCTCTGGGATACAACTCTGAGTTCTGGCTTGCTTAGCATCTCATGGAAAGGCACATGGCAATGTCTGCTGGGCTTCAAATGTCCCTGTCTAGGAATCTGCTCTCTCTCTGTTGGCACTCCAGGTATCTCCCAAGCATCTCTGTCAGTTCTGAGATTTCTCCAAAATGTTTCACCTTTTATGGGTCTCCAGTAAACTAATCAAAGGATAGGAATAGAAGGGAACTTCCTCAACATGGTAAAGAGAATATATGAAAAACCCACAGCTAACATCATTCTCAATGGGGAAAAACGGAAAGCTTTCCCCCTAAGATAAGGAACAAGACAAGGATGTCCACTGTCACCACTGTTATTCAACATTGTGTTGGAAGTTCTATCTAGAGCAATTAGACAAGAAAAAGAAATTCAAGGCATCAAAAACTGAAAAGGAAGACGTAAAACTCTGTTTGCAGATGATATGATACTATATGTCGAAAACCCTGAAAAATTCCACAGCAAAACTACTAGGGCTAATAAATGAGTACACCAAAGTGGCAGATTACAAGATCAACACTCAAAAATCTGTAGTGTTTCTATACACTAGTAATGAGCAATCTGAGCAGGAAATCAAGAAAAAAATTCCATTTCCAACTGCAACCAAAAGATAAAATATTTAGGAATAAATTTAACTAAGCATACAAAAGACCTATACAAAGACAACTACAAAAAATTGCTAAAAGAAATCACAGAAGACCTAAATAAATGGAAGGGCATATCAAGTTCATGGACTGGAAGACTAAGTCTAGTTAAGATGTTAATTCTACCTAAATTGATTTATAGATTCAATGCAACACCAATTAAAATCCCCAAAACTTACTTTCCAGAAATAGAAAAAGCAATAACCAAATTTATCTGGAAGGGCAGGGTGCCCCAAATAACTAAAAATATCCTGAGAAAGAAAAATGAAGTCGGAGGTCTCACACTATCTGACTTTAAGTCATATTATGAAGCTACAGAGGTCAAAACAGCATGGTACTGTATAAAGATAGATATACTGACCAATGGAATAGAATAGTGTTCAGATATGGACCCTCTCATCTATGGAAAATTGATCTTTGATAAGGCAGTCAAACCAACTCACCTGTGACAAAACAGTCTCTTCAATAAATGGTGCTTGGAGAACTGGATATCCATATGCAAAACAATGAAAGAGGATCCATATCTCACACCCTACACAAAAATTAACTTAAAGTGGAACAAAGCTCTAAACATTAGAGCTAAGACATAAACTTTTAGAAGAAAAAGTAGGGAAATATCTTATAAAACTTGTAATAGAAGGCAGTTTCCTAGATTTTACACCCAAAGCATGAGCGTTAAAGAAAGAAATAGATAAATGGGAACTCCTCAAAATTAAACACTTTTGTGCATCAAAGAACTTTGTCAGGAACGTTAAAAGACAGCCTACACAATGGGAGACAGTATTTGGAAACAACATATCAGATAAGGGTCTAGTATCTAGAATATATAAAGAGATTGTTCAATTCAACAACCAAAGACAAACAACCCAATGAAAATATGGGCAAAAGACATGAACAGACACTTCTCAGAAGAGGAAATACAAATGGCTAAAAGGCACATGAAAAGATGCTCAACTTCCCTGGCTGTTAGGGAAATGCAAATCAAACCACAATGAGATATCATCTCACACCCACCAGAATGGCCATTATCAATAAAACAGAAAACAACAGTGCTGGAGAGATGTGGAGAAAGAAGCACACTTATCCACTGTTGGTGGGAATGCATAATGGTACAACCACTGTAGAAGGCAGTTTGGCAGTTCCTCAGGAAGCTAAGTATAGAATTGCCATATGACCTGGCAATATCATTGCTAGGTATCTATTCAGAGGATATGAGGGCAAGGACACAAATGGACATTTGCACACCAATGTTTATAGCAGCATTATTTACAATTGCTAAGAGATGGAAACAACCCAAATGCCCATCAACAGAAGAGTGGCTAAACAAGCTGTGGCATATACATACGATGGAATATTATGCAGCCGTAAGACAGAATAAAGTCATGAAGCATGTAAAAATGTGGATGGACCTTGAGGACATTATGCTGAGTGAGATTAGCCAGAAACAAAAGGACAAATACTGTATGATCTCACTGATACGAACTAACATTAATGAATGAACTTGGAGAATTTCAGTTAAGAGCAGAGGTCACCAGGAGAAAGAAATAGGGTATAGATTGGGTAATTGGAACTGAAGGGATACAGATTGTGCAACAGGACTGATTGTAAAAATTCAGAAATGGAGAGCACAATATTACCTGACTGTAGCACAACAATGTAAGTACACTGAATGAAGCTGAACGTGAGAATGATAGAGCAAAGAGGGCTAGGGCGTATATGAAACCAGAAGGAAAGGCAGATGATAAAGACTGAGATGGTATAACCTTGGAATGCCTAGAGTGTACAATGACAGTGACTAAATGTACACATTAAAAAATGTTTTTGCGTGAGGAAGAACAAAGGAATGTCAATATTGCAGGATGTTGAAAATAGATGGCCATTCACACTCAAAAACCATCTTTTCAGAGCAACTTAATATCTGTCTTTCTCACTAGTATATACCTATCTGAAGGCAACATTTTAATCTATTTTGTTCACAGCTCTGTTACAGCCCATGTAACACATGTAATAGTGGTTGGCATACAGTAGGTGTTCAGTAAATATCTGTGGAACAAATGAATGAATTCAGGCCCTCCTTACATCCAACCATCCTTGGTAACCAGCTGCTTATCTGTGACCAGCCTATCCACAAGTAATTGCAACAAACACTTAAATAGGGATAATCTCTTAAAATCACTCAACAATTGTGCCTTCTATATGTGGTGCCCTGGTCAAGGCCTGGGTCTTGTTACCTGCTTTGGACTTAAGTAGTGGAAACTGTGGTGCAGAGAACCTCAAAAATTAAGGTTAAGCCTGCATGGGAGGAACAATCTGTTCTGGAACAACTTAGAGCAGTCGGGTGGGAAGCCTGACTCCCGTTCAGGAAACAGGTAGGCAAAGGAACCCCTCTGCGGCTGTTGATAGCAACCTCCTGAGAAGTGGGCAGAGGAGACAAGACCACTAAGGAAGGGCTGAGGCCTCATCCCTGAAGATGCCACTGCTGCCCCCACCAAACTGCCATTTTCTCCCCCGCCCCCACCCCTTTAAAAAAAAATGTTCTCCGAGTATTTCCAGTAATAGTCTGGGGTCACGGGGATAGGGGGACATGCCCCTGAGATGCCTAGCTTGGCGCCCTGAATACTGCCACACAGACTGCCTACCAGAATGGGGTTGGTGTGGGATGTTTGGCTATGCCAGGGTAGCGTTCGGCCCGAAGGGTATCTTTTCCTTTTAGTCTTCGGGACTGTGGGTACTAGCCCGAGGGACAGAGCGGGAGGAATGAACGTCGCCAGGTCGGGTTGTTCCACTTAGTCCCTCAGCGTGGTGCTAGTGAGCTCTGTGGCAGAGGCCAGACTAGAGCGCTGGCCAGGTAAACTTGGGTTCAAGTCCTGACCCTATACCCTTCTATGTACTTTGGGAAGACGTACCCACACTCTGCACCTCACTAATCCTATGCGGTGAGGGAAATAAGTATCTGCCTCAGGGAGGGGCGGTTTGTGTGTGCATATTCACAGGACAAAGGGAGAAGAGTACTTGCTCGGCGCCCGGTATGTGCTAAGCTCCGGCCAGTGGCAGCACCCTCTGACTAGCGTGTGTGCTTCGGCTCTGGCCCAGGCCTCTTGACGGCTGCGGGCGCCCTCGGCTCCCCACCTGCCCTTCTACCCTTCACAGCACTTACAGTGGTCGCTCAGCTCCTCACTTCCAGGGCCATCCGGGCTTCCAGAAGCCGGTACGCGCTGCCCTGGCAACAGTCACCAAGGCAACCAGCCCCGTCCGCGTGACGCCATCACGTCTACGGAGGCCGAAGGGACTCCCTGAGGCCTGGAAGTGAGTGCCCCCGGGAGCAAGCTGAGGTGAGATAGAAATCCGCGCAGTTGGCTCGTGGGATGTCGTGTCATTTGTTCTGAGCCTTTTGAAGTTGTCCCACAAGTCTGTTGCCAGAGCATTAAACAAACAATTTCTGTGGACAAAGCGTTCTGCAAAAAGATGTATATTCCGCTGTTCTGTAGGGGAGTGGGAAGGTGAAATTTAATGTAGTTTTCCAAAATGCGGGGGGAAATTTATGTTGTAAAGGTAGTTGAAAAAAGCAGGACATGAAACAGTAATTGATAAAGTTGTGTTTTTTAAAACTAGGCACAGAGGGTGCACGGGTGGTTCAGTGGTAGAATGCTCGCCTTCCATGCGGGAGAACGGGTTCGATTTCCGACTGCACGGGGAAAAAAAAAACTAGGCACAGAAATAAGACTGTGAGGAAATACATCAAAGTATTAAAAGAAAAAGTGTCGTATTTGAGTAGTGGGATTTCAGGTGCTGTATTTCTATTTTTGCACTTTGCAGGATTTTAAAAATAATGAACACAATTTATGTTCATAGAGGACAACCCTTAGATTTTTTTTTTTTAAAGGCGTTTCTCAAGTTAAGTCACTGCTATATTTCAGGTTCTGTCTAGGCTCTTGTTTGGGTGGATGGTATATTTCTAGGAAAGCTTCTGCTGCCAGTGTGTGGAAATGAAGAAAAGGATATTGAAGAGAAAAGAAAACCATTGAACAAAAGTACATAGAAGCTGACAGGGCTGTCAGCATCCTGGAGTGTGGTGAGCAAATATTCTTCCATGCCATTATAATTTGATAAATGGTGGCTGTCTTATGGTTGTTTCTCTTATTTCCTCACAAGGAATTCACCCCATAGACCTGCCTGAAGATGTGACACCAGATTTGCCATCAGCACTGCAGGTATAAACCCAAAAATTTATCATAAAGGAAGGAGGCCCTTTGGTCTCCAATTGCCTGCCTGGTAAGCTCAGCCTATGCTTAACCCTCTGACTGTGACAGTGGGTTCTTCTTGGTAAGAACCTCTCATGTCTCTTTCCTGGAAAGTATTCCCTTAATAAAATCAAGCACAAATTCTTCTATGAAGAACTCAGGCAAGATTCTCAGTTAGACAAGTTATATGTCAAATAAACAAATTTATTCATTCCTCAATATGTGTTCATGGGTTGCTTACTAAGTGCCAAATATAGTAGCAGATGCTAGGGACATAAAAATATTCCTGCCTTCAAGGAACTTCCATTGTCTTCCAGCGGAGACTGGTTACAGTATCAGGCAATTGCAATTTGATAATAAATGCCACTGTAAGGATAAGTACAGGGTCAAAGAACAAGTAAGAGTGGATGGATCAGGAAGCATCCTTAAGGAATTGATGTTTAAATTAACACTTCAGGGACCCCTCAGATTCCATCAGTGAAAGGGAGTTAGGGGAAGTGTGTTTGCATTTGAGGTGGCACTCACATATGCAAAACCCTGGAGAAGAAAAGGAACGGTGAATTTGGGGGAAGGCAAAGCCAAGAAGCTGGACTTTAACCTGAGTACAGAAAGGAGCTACTGAAGGTTTAGATGGGGAAGGGACATGAGTAGACTTTTGAAAGCAAGACTGTTTGTAGATGAGAAAGGACAGGTGGGAGGAGTGGAGTTGAAAGTGATCCCTGTGAGAAATTTGACAGCCTGAACCATGACATCCCTGAAAAAATTGAAATTGATGGGGGAGAAGGACATATAGAAAGAAGCAAAAGGGGATAACTTCAGAACTATTTGTTTGGGCGACTGGGTTAACAATGATGCCATTGACCGTGATTATGAATCCAGAATGATCAGGATTAGAGGGGGGTATTAGTTCAACATTGGGCACATTATGGTTGTAGCACCTAAGGGGCATTCAAGAGAAGAGGTCCAGTATATGGCTGGATGAAAAGGTATAGAATCAGGAAGATTTTGACTGTTGATAGACATCTGGGATTCATTAGCCTTGGGAAGACAAGGCATTTTAGGAAAGAATCTAAGGACTGTCAAAGAAGGAAGGACCCACAAAGGAGCCCGAGGAGCAGGCAAAGAGGTAGGAGAACATGGTGTGCCAAAACCAAAGGAATAAGTAGCTTAAAGAATCAGTACAGTCCAGAAGGGCCAAAAATTAATTTATGCCAAGACATTCAGGAATCATTTGGACTCCAGCATTCATGCTCCTAACCATTATGCTATACTTTTAGAATGACCATCCATGTGGATATTAAGGCCACAAACATATTCATGTGGTCAGTAAACACTAGTTGTATTCTACAATTCCAGGAATTGGAATGGAGAGGAAAATGAGGGTAAGAGACCTGTAAATCTACAGGTAAAAGCAATGAGACAGGATAAAGAGTAGGATTCAGGTAGATACAAGCCTCAGAGGCGCAGGAACATTTATGTGGTGTGTTTGGGGAAAGAAGGGAAGTATCATCCGCTTGCTCCTGATATCAAGGGGATGTGTGTCATGGGATAATGAACAGCCAAGTTTGCTTAAAGGGCTTCTGAGAAAAGTGTTCCCAGAAGGAAGCCACTTTCCTTTAAGACAGGAACAACATGCTGTGACAAGGTTAAGAAGGCAGGAGAATTTCAGAACAGGCACTCTAGAGAGTTTGGAGAGTGGGGAAACATTTTGCCCCAGCCATTCAAGGATTGTTTTGGATGAGGATATTATTTTTACAAGTAATTAGTTATTACAAAGTCAGGGATGAAAATTTTCTTCTTGATTAGTTGCCTTTCCACTGCTACCATTTAAGGGTCTCCTGTCAATTTTTCTGCCCATTTATACAATCTTTCAAAAATCTTCTGTAGTTTATTTCTATAAATTTGAGATTTTATCAGCCAAGAAGCAAGTGAATCTAGGTCGCTGTGAACTTCCTCTTGCATATTATACAATTCTTGTTAATCTCAGGCTACTTCCTGTTTTAAGTACCTTGCTGATGCGCTGCTCTTTGTGTGTTTTAATGTGAAAGTTTTATTGAGATAATTGTAGATTCACATACAGTTGTAAGAAACAAGACAGAAAGATTCCCTGTACACTTTATCCAGTATCCTCCAATGGCAACATTTTGCAAAACTATAGTACAATATCACAGCCAGGATACTGACGTTGATACAGTCCATTACTCTTACTCAGATTATCCCAATTTTATTTGCCCTCATATGTGTGTATATTTAATTCAATACAATTTTGGAACATGTGCAGGTTCATGTATCCACCACCAGTCAGATACAGAACAGTTCCATCACAGGGATCCCTCTGTTATGCTTTCATGACTACGTCCACCTGCCTATTGTACCCTTCTCTGTCCCTTCCCCCCCCCAACCCAGTACCAAATCCGTGGTAATCATCCATTTGTAAAATTTTGTCATTTCAAAATGTTTTATAATGGAATCATAGAGTGAGTAACCCTTTGCAATTGGCTTTTTTCTTACTCAGCATAATTTGCTGGAGATTCATTCAAGTTGTTTTGTGTAGCAATAGTTTGTTCTTTTTTATTGCCAAGTAATATTGCATTGTATGGATGTACCAGTTTGTTAACCACTCGCCCATTGTAACCATTCACTGGAACCATTTGGGCTGTTTCCAGTTAGAGGCTGTTTTAATTTGCTAACTGCCAGAATGCAATATACCAGAAATGGAATGGCTTTTAAAAAGGGGAATTTAATAAATTGCAAGTTTACAGTTCTAAGGCCAAGAAAATGTCCCAATTAAAACAAGTCTATAGAAATGTCCAATCTAAGGCATCCAGGGAAAGATACCTTGGTTCAAGAAGGCCGATGAAGTTCAGAGTTTCTCTCTTAAGTGAGAAGGCACATAGCGAATACGGTCAGGGTTTCTCTCTCATCTGGAAACGTTGGAGGTGAACATGGCATCATCTGCTAGCTTTCTCTCCTGGCTTCTTGTTTCATGATGCTCTCTGGGAGGTGTTTCCCTTCTTCATCTCCAAAAATTGCTGGCTGTTGGACCCTCTGCTTCTCGTGGCTATGTCATTCTCTGCTCTCTCAGAATCTCCCACTTTCTCCAAAATGTTTCCTTTTTTATAGGATGCCAGTAAACCAATCAGTGCCCAACCGAATGGGTGGAGACACATCTCCACCTAATCCAGCTTAACAACCACTCTTGATTGAGTCACATCTCCAGGGAGATGATCTAATTACAGTTTCAAGCATACAGTACTGAATAGGGATTAGAAGAAATGGCTGCCTTTACAAAATAGGATTAGGATTAAAACGTGGCTTTTCTAGGGTACACACAGCCCTTCAGACTGGCACAGAAGCTATTATGAATAAAGCTGTTATGAACATTTGTGTACAGGTTTTTGTGTGAACATAAATTTTCATTTTGCTGGGATAAATGCATGAGAGTACAATTGCTGAATCACATGGTAATTACATGTTTTTTTTTTAACTTTTTAAAATTGTATAATATAACAAATACAAAGCAAAGAAAGAAAAAAAAAAAAAACAATAGTTTTCAAAGCATTCTTCAACTAGTAGTTGTAGGACAGATCCCACCATCCTCTCAGATTTTTCCTTCTAGCTGCCCCAGAATATAGGAGGCTAGAAGGAGTAAATATTTTTTTATCATCACAATCCACTTTTTTCTTTTTTGTGAAAAATAACATATATACAAAAAAGCGATACATTTCAAAGTACAGCACAATTAGTTGAACAGATTTCAGAATTTGGTGTGGTTACAATTGCACAATTTTAGGCTTTTACTTTTAGCTACTCTAAGATATTGGAGACTAAAAGAGGTATCAATTTAATGATTCAGCAATCATACCCATTTGTTAAACCCTACCTTCGCTGTATAACTCCACCATCACCTTTGATCTTTCTGTCCCAGTCTTTAGGGGTGCTGGGGCTATGTCCATTCTAACTTTTTCATGTAGGAAGGGGCTGTCAATAATATGGGGTGGGGAGATGGAACTGGTTGATATTCTGGAGAGGCTGGGCCCTCTAGTTTCAGGACATATCTGATCCAGGGACCCATCTGGAGGTTGTAGTTTTCTGTAGTTACCCTAGTGCATGGAACCTTTGTAGAATCTTATATATTGCCGTTAGGTGTTTGTCATGGTCAGGTTCATGTGTCAGCTTGGCCAAGTGGTGGTACCTGTTGGGTTGGGCAAGTGCTGGCCTGTCTGTTGCAATGAGGACATTTTATAGAATTAAATCATGAACTGTCAGCTGCATCCACAGCTGATTCCATTTGTAATCAGCCAAAGGGGAGTGTTTTCTGTAATGAGTGATGCTTAATCTAATCACTGGAAGCCTTTTAATGAGAATTCAGAAGAGACAGGCTCTCTTCCTGCTTCGGCTGGAGAGCCTCTCCTGTGGAGTTCATCCAGACCCTCCATCAGAATCATTGACTTCACAGCCTGCCCTGCGGATTTTGGACTCTGCATTCCCACAGTCATGTGAGACACTTATAAATTTTATATTTGCGAGTGTTCCCTGTTGATTCTGTTTCCCTAGAGAACCCTGACTAATACATCTTGGTACCAGGAGTGGTTCTTAAGAAACAGAATCTTAAAAATGGGTTTTTATGAATGGTTTTCTACTCTGACTGGACTCAAAGGCACTAGAAACTCTGATTCCCATAATCAGAGTGACACTCCCAATCCATGGAGTGAGATGGCAAAAGAGATAGTCAAAATATCACCATTCGATTCTCCTAATCCTTCGCTTGCACAAAGCCAGGATCTGGGGGATAATGTTTTTGACACCTTTACAGAGTTTTGTAGAAATAAGAGGTATAGAGATGTTGGCTGGTTGTTGTTAGATACACTGGATACATTAAGGAGTGGAAGGGATGGGCTTAAGGCTTCAAACAAGAAGCTTAAGCGCCGTCTGACAGATGTAAACGTTTCTATGAGTATCCTGAAGGAAAATCTTATTTCCTATAGCTGTAGACTTGAGATCTCTGAAAATCAGACTCAGAATCTTATTGTTAGAGTAGCAACTTTACAACTGAAAACTGAAATCTCAATGTTGCATGGTGTCTGCCCTGAAAAATGGGATGGTGACATATGGATTGATAATGATGTTGGGGGTGAGGTTGAAACCCTAGGTCATGCTGAGTCTTAGATAACCCGGTAATAGTTTGCCCTGAGGACATAATTGCCCCACCTCCAGCCTGCCTTGAGGAATTGGCCACCCAACCTCCTCCTGAAGGGATTAACCCTAGAGTGATTAATCCTGTTTCACCAGATGAAACTGCAAATGAAGGCCCTGAAGCACATGGCTTGGAAGAAATTTCTAATTCTTTTCATGACCCACCCTCACCACCCCTCATTTCTTCCAGACCTATAACTAGACTAAAGTCCCAACAGGCCCCTAAAAGTGAGGTACAAAGTATCACACATGAGGAGATAGGTTATACTCCAAAAGAACTGTGTGAGTTTTCCAATTTATATAGACAGAAATCAGGGGACTGTGTGTGGCAATGGATTTTAAGGGTGTGGGATAATGGTGGGAAGGGAATGGTGGTGGGAAGAATATGAGGTTGGATCAGGCTGAATTTATTGATATGGGCCCACTAAGCAGAGATTCTGCATTCAATGTTATAGCTCGAGGGGTTAGAAAAGGTATTAACAGTTTGTTTGGATGGTTGGTTGAAACATGGATCAAAAGGTGGCCAACATTACCTGAGGCTGAAATGCCAGAACTGCCCTGGTATAATGTAGATGAGGGGATCCAGAGGCTTAGAGAGATTGGAATGTTAGAGTAGATTTATCATGCAAAGCCTGCTCTTACACCCCAGGAATGTCCGGAGGATGCCCCTTTTACCAGAACAGTGAGAAATAAATTTGTGAGACTAGCACCATCATCCCTGAAGAGCTCTGTGGTTGCACGTCTCTGTAGGTCAGATATTACTGAAGGAACTGCCGTTACTGAGCTGGAATCCTTAAATACAGTGGGGGTGATGGGATCCCGAGTTGGCAGAAGCCAGGTGGCAGCACTTAATCACCAAAGACAAGGTAGATGTTGTATTATAATAGACAGCAAACTCAAAGCAGGCATCAAAATTATGACTCGCAGAGATTTGGTTGGTAAATCATGGGGTACCTGGAAATGCAATAGAAGGGCAGTCTACTAAATTCTTGTTCAAACTGTATAAACAAAAGAGTTCTAGGTCAAGTGAACAGAAGTCTAACCTGAATTACAAAAACACAGAGTCATGGCCCCTTAATCAATTTCCAGACTTGAAACAGTTTACAGACCCAGAACTCTTTGAATGAAGGGGAGGCCAGGTCCCTCTGGGGGAGAACCCTGTTACACTGCCACAAATTTATACTGTTAATCTTCCTCCAAGCCTTCTCCAAGGAGACCAATGGCCTTTTACCAGAGTATCTGTGCACTGGGGAAAATGAAATGATCAGATATTTCGGGGATTATTAGATACTGGTTCAGAAGTGACATTAATTCCAGGGGACCCAAAACGTCACTCTGGTTGACCAGTCAGGGTGGAGGCTTATGGAAGCCAGGTGATCAATGGAGTTTTAGCTCAGGTCTGTCTCACAGTGGGTCCAGTGGGCCCCTGGACCCATTCTGTAGTTATTTCCCCAGTTCCAGAATGTGTAATTGGTATAGACATATACCATTGGGCCGGAGTAGCACACCCAAATGAGGAATATGTTGTCACCAAAATCCAAAAAGACCAATTAGCCATTGTGCCTTTTTTTTTGGTTGTAAGAGGGGCCAGATGCTACAACTTATCCTTCACCTTAGAAGGGATAGCTGGACATGCCCAACACCACTGGAGACCTAGAAATTTCACTGGGGTGAAATTTCCGGCAGAATCCCCACATTGGCTCTGTAATTTGTTCAGTGAGGGCTATTATGGTGGGAAAGACCAAGTGGAAGCCACTAGAAATGCCCCAACTGAGCAAAATCAAAATAGTAAATCAGAAGCAATACCGGATTCCTGGAGGGGTTGCAGAGATTACTGCCACTCTTAAGGACTTGAAGGATGCAGGGGTGGTGATTTCCACCACATCCCCATTCAACTCTTCTATTTGGCCTGTGCAGAAAATAGATGGATCTTGGAGGATGACAGTGGATTATCGTAAGCTCAACCAGGTGGTAACTCCAATTGCAGCTGCTGTTCCAGATGTGATATCATTGTTTGAGCAAATCAATACATCCCCTGGTACCTGGTATGCAGCTATTGATCTGGCAAATGCTTTTTTCTCAATAGCTATTAGTAAGGACCACAGAAACAGTTTGCTTACAGCTGGCAAGGTCAGCAATATACTTTCACTGTCCTACCTCAGGGGTATATCAACTCTCCAGCCCTATGTCATAATCTTGTCCGCAGGGACCTTGATTGTTTCTCCCTTCCACAAGACATCACCATGGTCCATTATATTGATGATATCATGTTGATTGGACCAAGTAAGCAAGAAGTAGCAACTGTAGACTTACTGGTAAGGCATTTGTGTGTCAGAGAATGGGAGATAAATCCAACAGAAATACAGGGGCCTTCCACCTCAGTGAAATTTCTAGGTGTCCAGTGGTGTGGGGCATGTCGAGCTATCACTTCTAAGGTGAAGGATAAATTGCTGCATCTCTCCCCTCTTAAAACCAAAAAAGAAGGCACAATGCCTAATTGGTCTTTTGGATTTTGGCAACAACATATTCCTCATTTGGGTGTGCTACTCCAGCCCATTTATCGAGTGACCAGAAAAGCTGCTAATTTTGAGTGGGGACCTGAACAAGAGGAGGCTCTGCGACAGGTCCAAGCTGCTGTACAAGCTGCTTTGCCACTTGGGCTGTATGATCCAGGAGATCCAATGGTGCTGGAAGTGTCAGTGGCAAATAGAGATGCTGTCTGGAGCCTTTGGCAGGCCCCTATAGGAGAATCACAATGCAGACCATTAGGATTTTGGAGCAAAGCTTTACCATTGCTACAGATAACTACTCTCCTTTTGAGAAACAGCTTTTGGCCTGCTACTGGGCCTTAGTAGAAACTGAATGCTTAACCATGGGCCACCAAGTTACCATGAGACCTGAGTTGCCTATCATGAGCTGGGTGTTGTCTGACCCATCAAGCCATAAAGTTGGGTGTGCGCAGCAGCACTCTATTGTAAAATGGAAATGGTATATACAAGATAGGGCCAGAGCGGTTCCTGAAGGCACAAGTAAGTTACGTGAGGAAGTGGCCCAAATTCCCATGGTCTCCACTCCTGCCACATTACCTTCTCTTTCCCAGACCAGAGCTATGGCCTCTTGGGGAGTTCCTTACAGTGAATTGACTAAGGAAGAGAAAACTCGGGCCTGGTTTACAGATGGTTCAGCACGATATGCAGGTACCACCCAAAAGTGGACAGCTGCAGCATTACAACCCCTTTCTGGAGTGTCCTTGAAGGACAGTGTTTGAGGGGAAATCCTCCCATTGCACAGAACTTCGAGCAGCGCACCTGGTTGTTCATTTTGCTTGGAAGGAGAACTGGCCAGAAGTGCATTTGTATACTGACATGGGCTGTTGCTAATGGTTTGGCTGGATGGTCAGGGACTTGGAAAGACCATAATTGGGAAATTGGTGACAAAGAGGTCTGGGGAAGAAGTATGTGGATAGACCTTTCTGAGTGGGCTAAAAACATGAACATATTTGTATCCCATGTGAATGCACACCAGAGAGTGACTTCAGCAGAGGAAGGTTTTAATAATCCAGTGGATAAGCTAACTCGTTCTGTGGATACCAGTCAGCCTCTTTCCCCAGAAACTCCTGTCATTGCCCAATGGGCTCATGAACAAAATGGTCATGGTGGTAGGAATGGAGGTTATGCATGGGCTCAGCGACATGGGCTTCCACTCACCAAGACTGAGTTGGCTACAGCCACTGGTGAGTGCCCAATCTGCCAGTAGCAGAGACCCACACTCAGCCTCTATTATGGCACCATTCCCCAAAGTGACCAGCCAGCTACATGGTGGCAGGTTGATTACATTGGACCACTTCCTTCATGGAAGGGGATGTGATTTGTTCTAACTGGAATAGACACATACTCTGGTTATGGACTTGCTTTCCCTGCACACAGTGCTTCTGCCAAAACTACCATCCGTGGACTTACAGAATGCCTTATTCATCGTCATGGTATTCCACATAGCATTGCTTCTGATCAAGGAACACACTTCATAGCAAATGAAGTACAGGAATGGGCACATGCTATGGAATTCTCTGGTCTTACCATGTTCTCCATCATCCAGGAACAGCTGGATTGATACAACAGTGGAATCACCTTTTGAAAACTCAATTATGGTGCCAAGTAGGTGACAATACCTTGAAAGGCTGGGGTAATGTTCTCCAGGTAGCTGTATATGCTCTGAATCAGCATGCACTATATGGTGTTGTTTCTCCCATAGCCAGGATCCATGGGTCCAGGAACCAAGGGGTGGAAATGGGAGTGGTACCACTCACTATTACCCCTAGTGATCCACTAGGAAATTTTTGCTTCCTGTCCCTGTGACTCTGAACTCTGCTTGTCTACAGGTTTTAGTTCCAAAACGGGGAGTGCTTCCACCAGGAGAAACAACAGTGATTCCATTGAACTGGAATCTAAGACTGCCACCTGGTCACCTTGGGTTACTTATGCCACTGGATCAACAAGCTAAGAAGAGGATTACATTACTGGCTGGGATGGTTGATCCTGACTATCATGAGGAAGTAGGACTGCAACTACATAATGGAGGTAAAGAAGAGTTTTCTTGGAATATAGCAGATCCCCTAGGGCATCTTTTAGTACTACCATGCCCTGTGATTAAAATCAATGGAAAACTGCAACAACCCAATCCAGGCAGGACTACCATTGGCTCTGAAACTTCAGGAATGAATGTTTGGATCACCCCACCAGGCAAAGAACCATGGCCAGCTGAAGTGCTTGCTGAGGGTAAAGAGAACATGGAATGGGTAGTGGAAGAAGGTAGTGATAAATATGAATTTCGACCACATGATCAGTTACACAAACGAGGACTGTAATGCTGTTTTGTTCATGTTATACTATTTAAGTTGTAAGATATCAAGTTTAATAATGAATACTACCCAAGGATTTGCACCCTATTCTGGAGAGATTTAATGTGTTTCCAGTTATATGCAGGACAGTTGAGTATTGTTACTTTAAAGAAAAATGTGTGTTTTATTGTTTTTTATTTAGAAATTAGGTATGGTTTAAGGTGGTATGTATAGCTGCCAAGTTGACAAGGGATGCACTGTCATGGTCAGGTTCATGTGTCAACTTGGCCAAGTGGTGGTACCTGTTTGTCTGGTTGGGCAAGTGCAGGCCTGTCTGTTGCGATGAGGACATTTTATAGAATTAAATCATGATCATGTCAGCTGCATCACAGCTGATTCCATTTGTAATCAGCCAAAGGGGAGTGTCTTCTACAATGAGTGATGTTTAATCTAATCACTGGAAGCCTTTTCAGGAGGATTCAAAAGAGACAGGCTCTCTTCCTGCTTTGGCTGGTGAGCCTCTCCTGTGGAGTTCGTCCAGACCCTCCATTGGAATCATCGGCTTCACAGCCTGCCCTGTGGATTTTGAACTCTGCATTTCCTGTGTTCGTGTGAGATACTTTTATAACTTTTATACTTGCGAGTATTCCCTATTGATTCTGTTTCTCTAAAGAACCCTAACTAATACAGTGTTCTTTAGGATTGGCTGGAATGATTTTGGTTGGGGTTTGGCAAGTTATGATAGGTAACAGTGTCTAACTGAAGCTTGCATAAGAGTGACCTCCAGAGTAGCCACTCAACTCTATTTGAACTCTCTCAGCCACTGATACTTTACTAGTTACACTTTCCCCCCTTTTGGTCAGGATAGAATTATAGATCCCACAGTGCCAGGGCTGAACTCATCCCTGGGAGTCATCTCCCATTCTGCCAGGGACTTTCACCCCTGGATGTCATGTCCCATATAGGGGGGAAGGCAATGAGTTGGGCTTAGAGAGAGTGAGGGCCATATCTGAGCAACAAAAGAGTACCAGAAGTAACTCCTAGGTATGCCTTTAGGTAGGCCAAGCTTCTCTGCTACCTACATATGGTTCACAAGAGTAAATCTCAAAATCAAGGGCTTGGCATATTGGTTTGGGTATCCCTAATATTTGGCATGGTATCAGAGAATTCCCTGATGATAAAGTATAATAGTTCCATATTTTTTCTCCCATCCCTCAAGTGACTTTGTCAATACTTTTTTGATTATCTGCTTAATATATTCTAGGATGTATACAGGCATTATATTAAGCTATATAGGATTAAAATCTCATTCTTATTCTGGGCTCCTTTTGTTTTAATTGCTCAAATGAGCTATCCAGACAGGTTGACTTAGATTATGTGCACAGATAATTTAGGTTCCACACAAAATAAACCTTTCTTCCTTTGGTCTCAAAGAGCAGGTACAGTTCTAAAGTATAGACAATGTCTTCCTTACCCCTGTGTTCTGAATTACCTTAATCCTTACATGATCAGCTTCATTCTTTTCTCTAAATACCAGGTTATGAATATATAAAACAGCCTCTCAAAATCCAGAAATAATAATTACCACTCTGGACTAAATGTGTCTGCTATAAGAGCTTAGAATCTAAGTCCCTGTTTTCTTATGAGCATTTTCTAAAGGAGACCATACAATAATTGCTCTTTCATTTCTGGCTTATTTTGCCTCACCAAATGTCCCACAGGTTCGTTGAAATCGTTGCATGCCTCACGACTTTGTTCCTTTTTGTAGCAGCACAATATTTGATCATGTATATACACCAGTGATTGCCAATCTATCTCTCAGTCAGTACAACCTTCAGCCACCTGCATTCATTAGGCATCTCTTGTATGATGCACAAAGTCCATAGTCCATAACTCTGAATTTTAGATAATTTCATTGTTCCCAAGAGAAAGATAATCAATAAACACAACCTCACCAAATGGTAAATCTAAACCCTCCCTCCATTATTTACCCCCGCTGTTGCTGTGGTACTGCTGATGTTTTCCTGTTAAACATAGCCCATAGCATGCAATACCAGTTTTCCCCCTGTACCCTGGACTTAAACACTCTTTGTACATGAATCATACCTTCCTTATCCATGAGCAGGGAACGTCATTCCACCTCTTTAGATCGTCTTTGATTTCTTTTAGCAATGTTATGTAGTTTTTCTGTGTACAAGTCTTTTATGTCCCTGTTAAGTTCATTCCTAAGTATTTGATTCTTTTAGTTGCTATTTTGAATGGAATTTTTTCCTTAACTGATTCCTCAGTTAGGTCATTGCTTATGTATAGAAACGTTGCTGATTTTTCCACATTAATTTTTTATCCCGCCACCCTGCTGAATTTGTTTATTAGCTCGAGTAACTTTGTTATAGAATTCTCAAGATTTTGCAAGTAAAGTATCATGTCATCTGCTAATAATGAAACTTTACTTCTTCTTTCCAATTGAGATGCCTATTGTTCTTTGTCTTGCCTGATTGCTCTAGCTAGAACTTCTAGTACAATGTTGAATAATAGTGTTGAGAGAGGGCATCCTTGTCTCATTCCTGATCTTAGGGGGAAAGCTTTCAGTCTCTTTCCATTGAGTTTGATGCTGGCTGTCAGTCTTTCATATATGCCCTTTATCATATTGAGGAAGGTACCTTTGATATCTATCTTTTGAAGTGTTTTTATCAGAAAAGGATGTTGAATTTTGTCTAGTGCTTTTTTAGCATCAATTGACATGATTATGTGATTTTTCCCTTTCAATTTGTTAATGTGCTGTATTACTTGATTTTCTTGTGTTGAACCATCCTTGCATTCCTGGTATAAACCCAACTTGGTTGTCATGTATCATTCTTTTAATGTGTTGTTGGATTCGATTTGCTAGTGTTTTGTTGAGATTTTTTGCACCTGTGCTCATTAGGGTGATTGGCCTGTAGTTTTCTTTTCTTATAGCATCTTTACCCAGTTTTGGTATCAAAATGAGATTAGCTTCATATCCAGGCATTACATTAAGCTAAAAAAAATTAGGTTCATAAAATGAGTTAGATAGTGTTCCTTTTTCCTCAGTTTTTTGGAACTGTTCTTCTTAGAATGTTTGATAAAATTCCCCTGTGAAGCCATCTGGCCCTGGGTTTTTCTTTGTAAGAAGATTTTTGATTACTGATTGAATTTCTTTTCTTGTGATTGGTTTGCTGAGATCTTCTATTTCTTCCTGAGCCAGTACACCTTATGTGTTTCCAGGAATTTGTCCATTTCATTGAAATTGTCTAGTTTGTTGGCATATAGGTGTTCATGGTATCCTCTTATGATTTCTTTTATTTCTTCAGGGTCTTTGGTAACACATCCCTTTCATTTCTGATTTTGTTTATTTGTATCCTCTCTCTTCCTTGTCATTATTGCTAGTGACCCATCAATTTTGCTGATTTTCTCAAAGAATCAACTTTTGGTTTTACAGATTCTTTCTCCCATTCATTTAGCTCTGCTTTAATCTTTGCTATTTCTCTTCTTCTGTTTGCTTTGGGGTTAGTTTGCTGTTCTTTCTCAAGTTCCTCCAGGTGAGCAATTAAGTCCTCGATTTTTGCTTTTTCTTGTTTTTCAACATAGGTATTTAGGGCAATAAATTTCCCTCTCTGCATAGCCTTTGCCACATCCCATAAGTTATGATATGTTGTGTTCTCATTGTCATTTGTCTCCAGATAACTACTGATTTCTCTTGCAGTTTCTTCTTTGACCCACTGGTTGTTTAAGTCTGTATTATTTAATCTCCATATATTTATGAAAGTTCTCATTCTTTGGTGGTTATTCATATCCAACTTCATTCCATTTTGATCAGAGAAAGTGTTTTGAATAATTTTCAGTGTTTTTAAATTAATAAGGACCTGTTTTGTGCCCTAGTATATGATCTATCATGGAGAATGTTCTGTGAGCACTAGAGAAGAATGTATATCCTTGTGTTTTGGCATGTATAGACCTATATATGTCTGTTAGGTCTAATTCATTTATCAAGTTGTTTAACTTCTCTGTTTCCTTGTTGATCTTCTGTCTGGTTGTTCTATATATAGAGGAGAGTGGCGTTC
The DNA here is from genome assembly GCF_023851605.1 of Tamandua tetradactyla. Taxonomy (NCBI): domain Eukaryota; kingdom Metazoa; phylum Chordata; class Mammalia; order Pilosa; family Myrmecophagidae; genus Tamandua; species Tamandua tetradactyla. The sequence continues at coordinate 44,512,914 of NC_135341.1, read as the reverse complement.
TGAAGTCTTCTACTGTTATTGTTGAAATGTCTATTGCTCCCTTCAGTTTTGCCTATATCTGTCTCGTGTACTTTGGAACTCCTTGATTGGGAACATAAACATTGATGATTGTTATTTCTTCTTGGTGAATTGTCCATTTTATTAATATATAGTGTCCTTCTTTGTCTCTTATGATGTCTTTACATTTAAAGTCTATTTCTCTGATATTAGTAGAGCTAATTCTGCTTTCTTTTGGTTACAACTTACATGAACATCTTTTTCCATCCTTTCACTTTCAAAGTATTTGTATTCTTGTGTCTAAGATGAGTCTCTTATAAGCAGCATATAGCTGGATTATATTTATTAATCCATTCTGCCGATCTCTATCTTTTAATTGGTAAGTTTAGTCCATTAACATTCAAAGTTATTTCTGAAAACGCGTTTCTTGAATCCACTATCTTATCTTTTGGATTTTATATGTCAGTTCTATATATTCTTTTCCCTCTTTCTCTTTTTATCCTTTAAGTTACCCTTACTGGTACTTGCCAATTCTGTGCCCTCCTCCAGAACTTCCTTTCCTGTCTTTTTTTTTTTTTCAACTGGCAGAACTCCCTTTAGTATTTCTTGTAGGGCTGGTCTCTTGTTGACATACTCTTCCAGTGTTTGTTTGTCTGTGAAAATTTTAATCTCTCCCTCAGTTTTGAATGACAGTTTGACTGGGTACAGAATTCTTGGCTGGAAGTCTTTCTCTTTCAGGATCTTAAATATATCATACCACTGCCTTCTCACCTCCTTAGTGCCAGCTGAGTAGTCTGAACTCAGTCTTATGTGAGTATCCTCGTATATAGTAGATTTTCTCTTGCTGCTTTCAGGATTTTCTGCTTCTCTTCAACATTTAACAGACTGATTAGTATGTGTTTTGGGGAAGGCCTGTTTGGGTTTATTCTATTTGGAGTTTGTTGAGCTTCTTTGACTTGCATATTTATGTCCTTTATAAGGGTTGGGAAGTTTTCCCCCATTATATCCTCAATTACTCTTCCTAGCCCTTTACTCTTCTCTTTTCCTTCTGGGACACCAGTGATTCATATATTTGTGTGCTTTGTTATGTCCATCATTTCCCTGAGATCCAATTCAAATTTTTCCGTCTTTTTTGCTATTTATTGTTTTGAGTGTTTGAAATCATTTGTCCTGCCTTTTAGTTCACTTATTCTTTTTTCTGTCTCTTCAAATTTGCTGTTGTGTCTCTAGTATACTTTTTATTTAGTCTTCAGAATCTTTAATCTCTGTGATATCTGCTATTTTTCTATTTATTCTTTCAAATTACTCTTTGTGCTCTTCTAGTGTCTTCTTGATCTCCTTTATGTCGTTAGCCATCCCATTGATTTTAATTTAGTAGAGTTATATGAACATCTTTGATTAATTGTTCCAATGTCTGCCTCCTCTGGTGTTTTAATTTGTATCATTAGGCTGGGCTATAGTCTGCATCATGATATGTTTAGTGATCTTCTGTTGTCTTTGCAGCATATAAATATCTTGATTGGTTTACTTTGGAAGTTGATTTCCTTCAGTAATCTAGAGCCTTGTATTTGTGGGATGGATGTGGAGCAGGATGCAGGGTGTGGGGTGGGGCACAACAGTGTGGTGATGTGTTGCAGTGCAGGTATAGGTGCAGGTTGGGGTGCTACGCTGGTGAGCATGGGTACCCAGTGTTGGGGAGGATATGGCTGTGCTTGTGCAAGGATCTGGGGGGTGGGGCCGTGGTATACACTGTTCCAAGGCATGTGGCCCTTTGTGCACATGCGCAGAGCTCAGAGCAGCAGGTCAGCATTGTGCCCATGTGGGCTGGGAGTGGATGTGACCTGGCTGCACAGGTCAGTGCTTGCCCAGAACTGGCAGGCGTGACTGGGTTTCATGCTCATGCGCAGATCTGGAAGGGCTGTAAACTGATGTACACATATGCAGAGCTGGGGTGGGGGGACGAGGGTAGGCTGGAGGTTGCATGACTGTATGGGCTGGGTGTATAGAGGTAAGCACCTGCAGCCTATGAGCTGGCAACTGTCTGCAGGGGGCAGGGACTGGGAGGCAGGTCTCAGCAGGGGTGGGGCAAGACTGCATTTTTGCTGGAGAGGTGGGTTGGGCTGGGGCAGATGTGTGTATGCTTGGAGTGGGGTTGTGGGGCAGGTACACGTGCAAGGGGTTGGTGGCTCGGGGGCGCTTGGAATGTGGGGTGGGGGTGGGTGGGTGATGGGGTTCATGTGCAAGGAGTGTGGGGTGAGTCGTCACAGGGCTGTGATGGTGAGGCTAGCACATTCAAGGGCCGCAGGTTGGCTTACTTTCTAGTCCCAGTCTCCCCATCCATGCACTCTTAAGGGCTTGTGGCTTCTGCGTTAGGCTGTTTGCACCAGTTGGACAGTCTCCAGTTTTCTGCTTCTCAGTTCCTCAGCTTTTGCAACCAGGGTCACCCTATATGGTGCAGAAGACTCTCCCCGGTCACCCTGGAAACGCCGACTCAGTCACCCTCCCATCCCTTTTCTAGCTGTTCCTTGAAGCAGGGTTGAGCTCAAGCTATTTTATTCTGCCATCTGCCCGGAACTGCATGTTTAGTTTTTTTGTTTTTTTTTTTCCAATTCCTAGACTTAGATCTGGTATTAAAACCCTATCACAGATAATGGCCCCTGGATAGGACGGGTGCCCTAACCAGAACCCACTGGCCAGCCATTCCCCACCATATAGATGCCACCTGCTGTGAGACTCAGGGGAGTGGCCACCAGCACATAGGAAGGCCCAGCCACACCTCTCCTAAGCCTCAGCCCCGTACTGTTCTCACAGATACTAGGAGACATGTTCCATAACTGTGGTACGGTTCTAGAGTCCACCTCTGTTGCTTTCCTGAAAGGTGGCAGCTGCCCCCTGTCCCAAACTCAGGAGGCCATCCCCACCCATCCCCAGAGTCTGCCACATGGCGCCAGTAGTTCTCGCCTGGCAGCATGACTGCCGAGCCTGTGTGCCCAGGGGAGCAGATGGGCAGCAGTGTGGGCGGGGCTGTGCCTGGGCCCCAGGCCCCTCCCCACAAGTCCTCAGAGCCCGGGGCTACTCCAGAACCACGGTGCCGCCCACCGCCTCCAGGGCCGCCTTGATCTTTTCAGCCTCAGCTTTGGCAACATTGGCCTTGATTTCCTGGGGCAAGGACTCCACAAGCTTCTTCGCCTGGACCAGGTTGATGCCCTGGACGTAGTTCTTGATTTCCTTGATCAGCTTCACTTTGTCCACAGGTTTTGCCTCTGTCAGGCGGATGGTGAAGTGTGTCCGTTCTTTCTGCTTGGGGATATCTTCCTCTGCCACCTCGGGTACAGCTGCGGCAGCTCCAGGCATCAGAGCACCCACTGGCATGAGGCCAACATCCTGGATCTTCAATGTTTTCTTCAGGAGCTCGTTGAGGTCTGAGATCTCCAGGAGCGTGAGTCCAGCGATGTCCTGAACCAACTGCTGGATCTTGTGGGGGTAGACCTTGGAGGCATTATCTAGCGGGGCACCGGCGAGGGCCTCACCCCTCCGGTGGCTGCTGCTCCTCATGTGACGTGAAGCACTGACACCTGGCACCTGTTGCCTGACGAGGCGGAGCACGGCGCAGCGAAGCCCGAGACACGGGCCCCCCAGGGGGCGAGCGGCCACTGCATGTTTAGTTTTATAAGAAACTGACAAACTGTTTTCTAGAGTAGCTGTACCATTTTATATTCCTCTAATTGATTTTCTCCACATCCTTGCCAGCATTTGGTGGTGTCATTATTTTTTTTGTTAGCCATTCTTTATAGGTGTGTAGTGATATCTCTGTGGTTTTAATTTGTATGGTGGGTAATGTACATTTTTCATGTGCTTGTTTGCCATCTGTCTATACTCTTTGATATGTCTGTTCACATCTTTCCCCCATTTTCTAAATGTTGAATTCTAAAAATTCTTTATATAGTCTAGATACTAATTTTTTTTAGGATATGTAGTTTGCAAATATTTATTCAATCTATAGCTTGTCTTTATATCCTTTTCACATGGGCTTTCATAGAACAAGTTTTTAATTTTTATGAGTTCAGTTTTATCAGTTTTTCCTTTAGGTTGTAACCTTGGTGTCAAGTCTATCCCTAGATGATGAAGATTGTTTTTTCAAAAAGTTTTACATTTGACATTTAAGTCCGTGATTAATTTAAAAATGCTGTTTTTTTTTCCTCCCATGGATATCCAATTACTCCAGCACCATTTATTGAAAAAGCTATCCTTCCTCCTTTGAACTGCCTTTGTGTCTTTGTCACAAATCAGTTGGCTGCACTTGTGTGGGTCTACCTGCTCAGTTTCTAATACCTAAGTCAGGTTCTTCCCACAGTTCTACATGGCTCCAATTATTTATTTATTTAATACTCTGTATTGTTTTATTCCTGGGGTGAACAAGATAGTTTTTTTTTTTTACTTTTTAAATTGTGAAATATATATATACAAAAAACAAATTTTCAAGGCCATTTTAACAAGTACTTATACAACAGATTTTAAAGCTTAGTATGGGTTACAGTTCCACAATTTTTTGTTTTTTCTTCTTTCTGTTCCAAGACATTGGAGACCGGCAGAAATATCAATATGATTCAGCAGTCACACTCATCTGCCAAGTCCTATCTTCTCTGTTTATATTCCTCCTTCTCTTTAAATAACACATATACATGAAAGCAATAAATTTCAAAGCACATCGCAACAATTAGTTGTAGAACAGATTTCAGCATTTGGTATGGTTACAATTCCACAATTTTAGGTTTTTATTTTAGCTGTTCTAAGGTACTGGAGGCTCAAAGAAATATCAGTATAATGATTCAGCACTCAGTTGTTAAAACCTGACCTTCTCTGTATAACTCCACGATCATCTTTGATCTTTTTCCCACTCTTTAGGGGTATTTGGGCTATGCCCATTCTAACTTTTTCATGTTGGGAAGGAGCTGTAGATAATATGGGATAGGGGGATGGAACTAGTTGATGTCCTGGAGAGGCTGGGCCCTCTAGGTTTCAGGACTTACCTGGTCCAGGGACCCATCTGGAGGTTGTAGCTTTTGGAAAGTTACCCTAGTGCGTGGAACCTTTGTAGAATCTTATATAATGCCCTAGGTATTCTTTAGGATTGGCAGGAATGGTTTTGGTTGGATGCTGGCAAGTTATGAAAGGTAGCAATTTCTAACTGAAGCACATGTAAGAGTGACTTCCAGTGTAGCCTCTTGACTCTATTTGAACTCTCTCAGTCACTGATACTCTGTTACACTTCTTTTCCTCCTTTTTGTCAGGATGCCATTGTTGATCCCATGATGCCAGGGCCAGGCTCATCTTGGGGGTCATCTCCCACGCTGCCAGGGAGAACTTTCATCCCTGGATGTCATGACCCATGTAGGGGGGAGAGCTATGGTTTCACTTGCAGAGTTGGGCTTAGAGAGAGAGAAAGGCCACATCCTCTGGAGGTGATTCTTAGGCACATCTATAGGTAGGCTAAGCTTCTCCACTATGTACGTAAGGTTCACAAGAGTAAGCCTCAAGATCAAGGGCTTGGCCTATTGATTTGGGTGTTCTTAATGTTTGAAACCTCTCAGCTACTGAAACTTGATTTTGTCTCATTTTTCCCCTCTCCCTTTCGGTCAAGAAGGCTTTCTCAATCCCATGATGTTGGGTCCTGGCTCATCCCTGGGAGTCAAATCCCATGCTGCCAGGGAGATTTACACCCCTGGGAGTCGTGTTCCACATAGTGGGGAGGGCAGTGAGTTCACCTGCCGTGGCTCCAATTTTAAAGTGGACCTTTATCCATGCTTACTTATCTTCCAGATGATAATATGGTCAACAAATAGATTTCCCCTCTCTAAAATTACATTCTCTCCCACAAATAAGTAAATATAATGTAAGCAGCAAATGACCCTACTCCTTCTATGAGAGGCAGTATTGAGTTGAACACTCAGTCAGAAATGAAAGTACAGGGTTCTATCTCTGTGACATTAGTCAAGTCACAAACTTCAACTTTTTCCTTTAAATTAGGAGAGTATCCTTATTACCATGATAATCAAATAGGTCATGAGAGTACTTTATAAACTATGAAATGCTCTTTGGTTTTATTTATTAGTACAGATTTAAAGCTGGTTTGCTTCATAATGGAAATGAGCTTTGCTGCAGCATAAAACCAAGGCATCCTTTGGCTCTCCCCTCTTCAGAGCTCCCCCCTCTGGACCTCAGTTTGCAGCTTCTAAATCCAGTCTGGCTATTATACCATAGGTGTCTGTCTCTTGGTCCTAAACTTATACCAATCAGGGAATTAAATGATTGCTTTGTAAACCAGGCACCAAGCCACTAGTTTACATTAGGGGATTCTGTCCCATATCCAAAGCTACTGTCTTCCCAGGATCAGACATCAGGAAGACAAAAGTCATCAGAAAGGTATGGATATGGATTCAGAGCAGAGGCAAACTCCCTTGAGATATTTTTGACCTGGGGCTAAACCTCATTCAGTATTCTCCTTCATAATTGGGAGTACCCGCATAGGGGATTGTTCATTTTCTCCAGATTTAAGGACTTACTTGATGGAAGATTCTGGATACATACCACCAGTTCTGTCTCTTCAGCTTGCCATGGTTTGGATTTTGTGAACCAATCTCCCATAAACTCCACCACCCCACTTTGTTTTAGCTTAACACCAATATGTTTACAGTCAAGTCTTATTTTGTTCATGGAGCTATTTGGCCTAAAATGTGTTTGTATATATGGTGACCTCATTCAGCATATGTTGACTTTATTAAAAAATTTATTGTTCTGCCAAGATTCATCACTCCTTAGTTCCAAGGGAACTCTATGATGGATAAGGTCCACCCTGGCTATCTACCAAGCCCTCAGCACAATAGGTTGGTAATATATTTTATATCTCTCCCATCCCCTATGATTTCTTAGTTTCATTCTTGGTTTTTATCAGTCTTTTAGAACACTCAGATAAGTCACCAGGTCCCAGTAATTATCGGTTTCTCCCCTATTGACTAGATCCCCAACACCCCATGCGCTTTCTAATACTTCATTTACCAACTGTACAGTAAAGAGTGTTTGTATGTGGATTCTTCTCAGATTCCTTCTAATAAAGGCCAAAGCAAATACTGACTGGAGATTTTCATATATGAAAAAAATCTTAGTGCAAAGCAGCTATGATGTAATGCAGAAAATGTATTGGCCCTGGGACCAGGATGGGGAGGTAAGTGTTTGTGTGATGGAAAGTAGAAATGAAGGAAAAGGGAGAACAAGCATCACTTTATGTACCTGCCTTCCCTTCCATCAAGCATTCTCTTCAGGTGACCAAGAGTCTAAAGTTCTGGGTTTGTGTCTCAGCTCTGCCACTTTTTAAATGTATGACCTTGGGTAAACCATAGACTCTCATTGATAAAAGTCAGGGTAATATGTACTTCATAGTCTTTGTGAGGAGTGAATGGGAAAAAGCAATAAAGTATTTTATATGTAAGAAAGCATTGTACAAAAGTATTATTGTAGTAGAGCATGCCTTGTATGTTTTAAATTCAAATACGCCAAGAATTGAGAAATGGGAAAGTTCATGTGGCCTAGAAGAGTTCAGAGAAGCTTAACCAAAAGAAGAATTGGGATTGGGTCTTCAGGGTATACTCTTGAACTGATCGGGAATGGGAAGAGTAACATTCAAGGAAAGGAGTACAGCGTGAGCAAAGGTATGTGGGGCTGGGTGAGCACAGGGCTTTGACATCAGTAACTCTGCCAAGGCTAGATGGCAGGACAGGATGTGAAGGGTCTAGATTTAAAGTGGTAGCAGCATCTCTCTCCAGCCAACACAACAAGCAAACTCACCGCCCTCCCCCTCTCTACTTGGGACATGACTCCCAAGGGTGTGGCCCTTCCTGGCAACGTGGGACAGAAATCCTAGAATGAGCTGGGGCTCAGTATCAAGGGATCCAGAAAACTTTCTTGACCAAAAGGGGGAAGGGCGAAAATAGGCAAAATAAAGTGTCAATGGCTGAGAGATTCCAAACAGAGCTGAGAGGTTATCCTGGAGGTTATTCTTACACATTAAGTAGATATCACCTTGTTAGTCAAGATGTAATAGAGAGGCTGGAGGGAAGTGCCTGAAAGTGTAGAGCTGTGTTCCAGTAGCCATGTTTCTTGAAGATGATTGTATAATAATATAGCTTTCACAGTGTGACTGTGTGATTGTAAAAATCTTGTGTCTGATGCTCCTTTTATCTACCTTATCAACAGACAAGTAAAACACATGGAATAAAAATAAATAATAAGGGGAACAAATGTTAAAATAAATTTAGTAGATTGAAATGCTAGTGATCAATAAAGAGAGGGATAAGGGGTATGGTATGTATGAAATTTTTTTCTATTGTCTTTTTAGTTCTTTTTCTGAATTGATGCAAATGTTCTAAGAAATGATCATGATGATGAATATACAACTATGTGATGATATTGTGAATTACTGATTATATATGTAGAATGGAATGACCATATGTTAAGAATGTTTGAATTTGTTATATTTTTTTAAAATTTAAAAATTAATTAAAAAAATAAAGTGGTGGCAGTAGAGAGGAAAAGGACAACTGAGTGATGAGTTCCGCTTATGAAAAATGAACAGAATGTGGTGACTGGTTTAACAGTGATAACTAAAGAACAGGAAGAAAAGATACCTAAAAGAATTTGAGCCTAGAGTGTCACAGTAGGAACTGAGGGATGGGAATGACTGACAAATGGGTGAGTTAGTAGGAGGCACCAATGAAGAAGATATTAAATTTGATTGTAGAAAAGGTGAGTTCTGGATTTTAGCTGATAGGCAGGATAGCATTTCCCCCTCACACTGCAATATTTTAGTCATTCTGTGACAGTACAGTTATAGTAGGAACATGAAAAGGATTTAAAACCAGTTATGAGATGCTTAGAACACTACACAGAGGACCCATTCTTGCATTCACCTGAGGAGACTAATTGGACTCTGGTCTCTAGAACCATTTATCACTAGTGAACTTGGGAGATTTCCTAACTTTTACCTTGGCAAGCAAATTCTTCCTTTTGCTTTATTTTAGTGACTAAGGGGAGGGTAGCTTCTCTTTAAGAATAGGACTATGTGATCATGGGGTAATATGCAAAACTATGTGATGATACTGTGAGCCAGTGATTGTATAGTCTGTATGGTTTGTATGGTATGTGAATATATATTTTTAAAAAGGCTATTGCAACATTCTTCCATAGGAAAAAAAAACTTTTTATAATATGCAAAAACAAACAAGCAAAAAACAAAAAAACAAAGGCTAGAAAGAATTTTCAAAGGAATATTGGAAGAAACCTTCAGAAATTTGAAGAAAGACATGAATATATACATTCAAGAAGGCAAAAAACACCAAACAGGATAAACTTCATGAGAAAGACATCAAGACATACTGTAGTCAAACTGTCCATTGCCAAGGACAAAGAAGGTTCTAAAAGCTCACGAGAAAAGCAATGAGTTATATATAAGGGAATCCTAATAAGATTAAATCCTAATTTCCCATTTGAAGCCTTGGAGGCAAGAAGGCAGTGAAATAAAATATGTAAAGTACTGAAAGAAAAAATTGCAAACCAGTAATTTTTTATCTGAAGAGACTATCTTTCAAAAATAATGGACAGAATAAGACATTCCAACATTTTAAAAGGCCAAGGGAGTTCATCACCACAAAACATGCCCTTCAAGTAGTGCTAAATGGACTTCTTCACACAGAAAGGAAAGGATGCTAAGCAGGGGATCAAAACAGCACAATGAAATAAAAACCTCTTGTAAAAGTAGCCATATGGCATTAAAAATGCCAATGCTATTATACTGTATGTTTTGGGAAATTACTCCACATCTTACGTCTTATAGGTCTTATAATTCAAATGTATGAAAAACAAAGGTAAATTTTTGTTTCGGACATATCATATATAAAGATGTAATTTGTAACAAGTAAAACAAAAAGGTGGGTGGAGAGAGGAGTATAAGAACATTGTATGTGTGTGCTATTAAGATTAAGTTCATATATATATATAAAAAAGAATAGGACTATGCCACATGAGAAGGGCTGGGTCTTCCATGAACTTTTAACAGATAAGTCATTCACTGATAAAGTGGGCATAAGGCAATCCAGTTGAGGCTGGTGCAGGTTCAATTTCTTCTCAGATTTCCCCATTCTATTTGAAGAACTTTCTAGCAGCGTCAAGTATATAAATAATATTTGGAAGTTTCACTGTTTGACACAGGAGAACTTTAAAATACCTTATGCTCATCCGTTCAGCTTTGTTCTGGCCTGGTAGATATGATTTGATGGGTTGTAGATTTATATGGTGATAGGGCCTTTTTTTAAATCCGTGGAATTCTTTAGGTGGCATTTCCTCATCCGTGAGACAAGAGGCATGGCCTAGATAACCATGGTCTGGCCACTTCAAAATTCTCTGAGGTGCAGATTCAAATTCCATCCATCACCACCAGATGTCACAGTTGCTAATGAACTAGCTGTAGGTAGGTACCTTTGTTTTCTCTAGGGACAGCAGGATCCTGAGTGTAAAAAATAAACAAAACCTCCTTATTTTAATGAGTACAACAAATACTTATTGAACATATATATAAGCCAAGCACTAATGCCAGGTGCTGTGGATGAAAAGCAGCATCATACCCTCATACAGTCTAGTTGGAGGAGAGATGCATGGAAGCAACCATACACCAATGGTCCAGTAACAACCAACATTAAGCCAAGGATCTAACTCTAAATAATATATCAACATCTCATTGAACCACTCTTCTTAAAGTAGAACACTGCTTCCTGGGGATGACCTCCTTTGACTGAATTCCTGGGTTAGCTCCCCCAACAGACATTCCTGTTGCATCCTGTATCTAATGCTTTGCTGTAACACTCACTTTATGGCAGCCTTTCCTGTTACACCATAAGCTCTGAGGGCGGGGCCCACGTATTTCCTTGTACTACTGCATTCCCAGTGTTAGTAATAATGGCAACAGCAACTCCTCCCTCTCCAGGATGGTCCTGGTTTATACCAGGCACTTTATTAAAAGTGGATTTTATTTAAAAATTTCCAAAATTTATGCTCTATATCCATCAAGCAATGATTCCGTTTTCCACTTCCCCCATTTCCTGGTAATCTCTAACCTATCTGTCTATGAATTTCCTATTTCTTGATATTTCATATCAGTGAAATCATGGTGAATTTGTCCTTACATGTCTTGCTTATTTCTCAGCATGTGTCAGGTGCTATGCTAAACCCTTTACATTCACCCAACAACCCTAGGTCACTAACATGGCCCCCATTTTACAGATGAGGAAAGTGGGGCTCCACAGTAATATGTGGCAGAGCCAAGAACCCAGGTCTTATCCACTTGAGCCATTTTTCAAGAACTCCCATAATTTGATGCTAGCCCACCCATCCAACCTAATTTACCATTCTTTTTTTCAGGCAAGCAATCCCACTCATTTTGTTTTGAGCATATAATATGCTTATTACCATCCCCAAACTTCACTCATCTTTTCTTCTCATCCTCTCCTATTTGTCTAGATCACTGGTTGTCAAATTACTATCCAGTTGGTTTAACAAAATCAATAGTGTACTCCTCTATTAGAATGACAATTGTAAACATTTGTTCCCAAATTTGTTTTTCTAAAGGCTTATCCTTCATGAAACAACTGTTAGGACTGCCTGTAGGCATCTCTTACAACATCTATTCAAAGTTGAGAAAAATTCCTAATAATATATAATTTGTTTTCTACTTTCAAACTCCTCACACACCACGTTTTATTCAATTAAATACAGTATGGCTTTCAAATGGTTTTGGAGTGTTGGCTGGTCCTCTCTCAGTGACAGCACTAGCAATTTTTTTCACTCAGTTCTTGGTTACCATATATCAGGAACTTCAAAGAACTTGGCAGAGCTGCCGGAAATACCTCCTGCTGGAGAAAACTTGTCTTCATTCTTTTTCATTTTTTACTTTTTTCCCTCCCTTCTGAGGGGGATTCAGCACAGGTATCTGTCTGCTCAAGTTCGGTGTCAGAAATCTTCCCTGACTCTCTGTCCTCCAATCCAGCTTCTGCTTGACTAGGACTCAGATTTCTCTTTCCTTGTGTGCCGGTGCCTGTAAACTATTGGCGTGATAGTAGTGATTCTGCAGTGCATAGGATAGGCACTAAATATTTAACCGCCTTCTCTCAACCTCCTTCCACCTATTTTCTGTCATCTTTCTCTTGATCTGCTTCTCCTCAAGCTTTTTTCCCCACATATTCAGCTTAGGTCTGGATCTGATAGCTTTCTGCATATCTGCTGGTATTGACAGCAATCTATATTTGCTCAGGCTGGCTCAGAGAAACAAATGCTGATGTGTCATCAATCTATGATATCTGAGTGTTACCAAAGGCACGGAAAAACTGGTAAAGGTCACTCATTTTCCATTCTTTGGGGGAATGTCACATGGAGTACGTGATCCCGTTTAGGTTGCAAGTCTGTTCCTTCCAAGTTTAGATATGGGATATCCATGACCCTCGTAAGAAGTAACTTGTTAAAAAAAAGGTTCAGTGAGTTTTTATCTGGCAGATACGTGAATTTTTGGAAGACTTAGAAAAGAACCTCCTGTGATAAAAGTATCATATCTTGCCTCGTGGAGCTGTTCAGAAGCTATGTCATAACTTGGAAAACCTTCTACACTTTCAACTTTAGGAGAATTGAAAGGAATTTGTTTTAACTGCTTTTCCAATTCTGCAAGAGATGTATTATTAATTATATCCTTTAAAGGTTTGTACTGGCCATCAATTTAGTATCCAAGAGTCTGGGGAAGGCACGTCATCTCCTTAAACTCATTTAAGTCTGCAGGCAGTGAGCAGTAGAACTGGTGAACTGTGTGCATAACATCCAAGAGCATATTGAATCCAATAACAAGTTTTCCCGAATTAGCAATGTCATGAATGACTCTAGAAAATCCCACAGCATCTTCAGTTCCTCCTGTTCTTTAGTATGTTTTTGCTCCTCTCTTCTTCTGTGCTCTTCTTCATTTACTTTACTTATAACTATATACCGCTCTTTCTTTTCAGTTTCTAAAGTCTCAACATGAATGTCTTTGGGATACTTCTAGCTCAACATCTGATGTTAGCTTTCTTTGGAACCCAGCTCAAAATCCAAGTTTTTGCCTTCTTTACTTTGTAATAAATCTTCTATTTTCTCTACCACTCAGTCAGTAAATTTCTTTTGATCCTCAGGAATCGTCACAGGACATTCTGAAGGTTAGGAGATACATATGATAGAGATCCTGCACCATTGGATTGTAAATGTTTTTCATCATACTTCTCTCTTAACTGCCTTTCTTCTTACTGATTTAAATATGGAATTCAATTGTGAAAAACTTTATTAAAATCAAATCCTTGGCTTGCTAGAAAGTTAGTGCTTGACCTCTGACAAACAAATTTGACATCTGGTAAGGATCCATTGAAGGGTTTGGGGAAAAAGTAGAAGTTAAAAATGACTTTGTTATGTACTTTGAATCTGTATAGTCATACTTGAAAGTGCAATGTCCCCTTTTGAGAAAAAAGGAGAGAGATGCAGAATCATGACACAAGAATGAGAGAACCACAGAGTCCACCAGCCAGTGACTTTTGGAGATAAAGAAGGAAAACACCTCCCGGGGAGCTTCATGAAGCAAGAGGCCTGGAGAGAAAGCTAGCAGACACCGCCATGTTTGCAATGTGTCCTTCGAGCTGAGAAAGGAACGCTGAACGTCATCGGCCTTTTTGAACCAAGGAAAAGTCCTGAAAATGTGAGTCATTATGAACAGCTCAGGGAGAAGGAAAAGCAAGGTTTTTTTTCAGGTCCATGAAAAAGAAAAAGAAGAAATCTCAAACAGTACCCAATTCTAATGGCCCAGATCTTCTAATATTACAGAAAGCCATTCACTCTGCTGGCCCCCAAGCAGTGGATCAGAGGAGTGGCATCTGGAAAAGATCTCAGATCTACAGACACAAAGCTAGCCATTACAATCACTATGCAAGCTATTACACCGCTCTTCAGCCACAAGTCATCCAGCTTCCTCAGATCCCGGCTTTCAGCCCTTAACAACTCAACAAGCCAAAAATTCCTTCCCAGAAATTTGTATTCACCCCATGAACCAGGCCACTAGTGGGAGCAGTAACATCCGGCAGGAGCCCATACCAAAGGGCCAGCCAGCTCTTTAGCTGCCAGGTCAGATGGACACTGGTTGGCACGTGTCCTCTGTGACCAGGAGTGCCACAGAGGGGCCTTCCTACTCTGAACAGCCAGGTGCCAAGAGAACAAATCTATCACGAATGCCAAACCTGAACGATTTAAAAGAAACAGCCTTGTAATTTGTGCTTGGGGTAGGGAAGGGGCAGGAGACAGCCAGTTGGGAGGAGAGAGGGATGGGGGAGGGAGGGAAAGGGGCTGCGTCAGAGTGGTAAGCCAGTCTTTTCAGCTTTATGAGGGTGTGTGCAGTATTGTATGAATGGGGCCGTCTGGCATGTCACGGCCACCAGTGCTAGTCAGGGATCTTAGAGCTGCAGGAGTTACTTAGTCTTGTGTGAGAGTGGATAGGTGTGTCAACAAGGAAGAAATTCTTGCCAGTTTCTCCCCTTCACATTCCAGCTTTAGTGCCATTTCTGTTGAACTTGGGAAAGCCAGGACGTGCCTTCTATCCCTTTTCCCAAGGGATAGAAAACTATGTCTCATTCAAGTCTCTTACCACACATTTTTTTCTGCCTAGGCTAAATCAGGGTGTGTTGTAATCCAACAGTATCCCTTCAAAGCGTTAGGAGATGAACTGTGTCTTATTCTTTTCTAAACTCCATATTTGACAGGATTTGTAACATTTATAATTAATATTGTAATGCTATAATCTTACATTTTATATTATAATGTAATTTTGAGCTATTTGGAACATTGTGACGCAGTGGGACAGCTACAGTAGTTTCTATAAAAACTAAACAGTAATGTTTATATATTGCATCGGGAGTATTTTATTCTACATATAAATGTGTATATACGGTAAATGTTTTATAAATATATTCATTTAAAGAAACTATCGCTATGACACTATCTGCCATATTTTTATACATTTGTGATATGAAGTATTATACTTCTACTAAAGGGAGTTGAATTGTGGCTACATGGGACTATAACAGTATGAACTCTGTTCAACTTTCAGGCCCCAGCAGTAGCCCTCTAGACATGATCCTTGGTAGCAGATGAAATGTAGCATCTACTTCCAAATCTTCAGGAGAAAAAAAAAGTAGGATAGACTAGGGAGAACTGCAGCATGCCTCATCTCAGTCCTTGCATAGTTTAGGTCCTGATCGTGTCCAGGGATGTTAGTTGCACATGAGGGGGAAATAAATCAAGGTGTTACTCATGGGTCTTTGTAAAGAGAATGTTCTTTTCTACTTAGCATTAGTCTAAAGTATAGACCAAAAATTTGCCAGTTAGCGTTTCAGTTGTAAGGTTTTAGGAGGCCTAAAACTTTTAAGGCCTTCATTACCCACAAGGTTAAAGCCCTTTGAACCACATTTGACCCTTGGGTAGTACTTTGATCCTCCTTTGGAATCTTCAATCAATCTCCATGTTATATGCAGATTAGAAGTTGCCTTGTTTGCTACTCTTCCAATACAGAGTATCAGGGGGAAAGAGACCTTATCTGTTCCTCTGTTCCCTCTATTTTGACAGACTGCTAAGAATTCCTCAGGACTTCCTTTAGTTCAGTTTTTTACTTTTCCATGAAGCTGATGTGATTCATATCAGGAGTAGACACGTTTGTCCTAGTGCTAATCAGGTCTAATCAGAAGAAACACAGGAATAGAAAAGGTCGATGTCTTGACTTTTGTCCCTGTTGTGGGATTAATGTAATAGTTGCCAAAGTTGTCAAAAGCTCCAGTTATAAAGCATTCAGAGTTTCTGGGGAATATTGAAGTTTCCACAACAGCTTAGATTTTTTTCCAAAATGGAAAGAAAGCTTACATAAAATCAGTTTTTGTTGAAGATAGACAATTGACTGTAGTCATCTCAGTCTGTTTCCCTCCCTTTGTATACTCTTTGTTTACTGACTGAGTCAGGCCGCAGGGATAATGCTGTGATGGAATGAACTAACTTCTCACTGTAAATTTGAATTAACAAATATAGTTACCAAATAAAATAGCTGCCCCCAATTCCTATCTCCAAGAATTACTTTGTGCCATTTTGAATTCAGGTAGTTATTCTGTATATACTTAGAAGACTATTCAGATCCTCTTCAGTCTCTACTAAATCTCAAGGGGTTGTCAGGGAAACACAAGGTACAGTGAAACTGGGACACCCTGTTCATGCTTAACAACAAAAATAAGGATAAACCAGAATGATGCAACATCCAAATTTGTGGTAGATGAAGAATCACTGGAAATTCTCAATTGTACAGACTTTATAATCCATAATATAAATTATAATTCCATACTTTTTACTGTGGCAAGGTGTGATATGGTATTAATCTTTTTAATTTTTGAATCTAAACTGAATTTAAAGTGTTGAATATTTAAATTCCTGACAACCTAATTATGAACCATTTGTAAAGTGTTTATGTAACTCTTTGTATCATGTGCTGGTACCAAGTTTTTTTTTCTTACCAGGTTTTTTCTGGCATGTATTTCATTGTGAACTTCTGTAAAATTTCTATTGTTGCTGTAAATATTATACACATATATATTCTGTGGTAAATTTAATTATCAGCATGAAATGGTTAATTTTTACTGAGCACAATGTATTTTTGAATGGATCTTCCGAAATGTCTTTAATAAAACACAGATTTTGCACTGACTGGTGTGACTATAAGGCTGCCCCTCCCGCCCCCAAAAAACAGTGCAAAGGCCAAAATGAAATAGCAAAAAGTTCATGGAATGCTTTTTAAGTTTCTGATACCTTTCTTCTGGGGTGTCAAAACAATTTGTTAATGCAGTGACTGAAGGTCCATCACCGATTCCTGAAAGTTTCCCATCGATGATGAAGCCTGCCTCTTCTATGGCCTGGTACACTTTGTGAAGATTACTCTTAAAATTGTCCCTGATTACCTCCATTTTGCAGAGCAGCTGACCTCTGGCCCCGCCCCAGCCCACCTCAACCATTCTACTCGCAGAACTTAGCTGCTGCAATTGCGGCAGCAGTGGAGACCCAGAGACTGCTATGCTGGTAGCGGCGACTTCCGTAAATAGCCGAATACTTTTTTTTAAAGCACTTTCACACAGAGCTATATAATGATCCATCAGCTATAGATGACCATAAAAATTTTCTAGTTCAGTCTTTCATTTCATAGATAGGAAAAGATTGAGAAAATCCTCACGTAGTCCAGGTTATACAGTCAGTGGTGAGCAAAATCTTGGCTAATTTTATTTATGACTCCACCATTCATTTCACAAAGGCCAACATTTTAAGTATCTAACATCTATTGGCATCTACCACTCTACTTATCAATATCACTGTATTTTCTAGACAAAATGCTTCCAAATGGGCAGGCCACGGTGGCTCAGCAGGCAAGAATGCTTGCCTGCCATGCCAGAGGACCAGGGTTCGATTCCTGGTGCCTGCCCATGTAAAAAAAAAAAATGCTTCCAAAGATTAGATTGTTTCTTAAAAGACAATTAGAATCAATCAAACTAGAAAAAAATGCACAACCATGCAATCAGTTCTAGAGGCAGTATAGCACAGTGGATAAGAATACAGGTTCTTAGGCTAAACTGCCCAGGTTCTAGTTCAGACTTATGACCTTTCTAGCATCATGGCCTTGAGCAAGTAACTTAACCTGTCCATGCCTCTATCTCATCTATGAAATGAGACATCTCTGCCTGGAACTTAATTTTTGCACTATTTTGGGGACTGACATATTTTCCCTTTTGGTAATACTGAAATAAATACAAGGCATCTGATGTATTCACTCACTTTAATAACAATATGTTTACCATGTTATCACCATGGAATGTAAAGTCAGACCAAAAATTTTCACAAGTGCAACAAAGCATTCTGCAGTATATCAAATCTGTATATAATCCCTTGCCAAACCAACTTGTTCATAAATCACTTATCACCTTCAATACAGGTAAGGTGTTTTGTTCAACATTTGTGAATCTTACAGAGAAAATAAACAAATACTATACACATTTCAAGTCCTCATTTTCTTTTGATTAGCACTTTACATACTTCTATTTCAAGATGACATTTAAAAGTTATAACAGCAGTAAAAATATAATTCTGCAATTATGAAAGAGTTAAATGGAATCCATAATTAAGTTATTCTCATGTTTATTAATAAGCATGATTCTAAAATAAATACTACTTCTAAGCAGCTCTGTTACCAGGTTTTCAGGTTTAGTTTAAACACACATATGTTCAGTTGTGGGAGACATTACAATGTTGTATTCCATGCACTTTTCTGAAAGAGTTCTTTAAGAGTCAACCAGCCCTAGAAACCAAAATGCGAAACAAGTGCAGAAGGTGGCAGAAAAAAATTAAATTAATTTGGGTAAATGGTATTCTTACATAAGAGCCAAACAATGTGATATTCTGCCTGCTGTCTTTTTTAGAGCTAATTTCACCTATAAGAGTTCAAGAATGTGGACATTTTACCATTATCAAGATAATCTGAATGACATGTTTCTTTTGTGCTAACTTGATTTCCCTGAATGACCTAGTTAGTGAACTTGTCACCAATAATTTGGTCACCAGACAAATCAAGCCTGAAAGAAAGGAAGCCAATATTCAAAAAATTGTGTTACTGTCTGAACGTACTCAATTTATTTTCAGCATATATGTGTAACCTCAATTTGAAGTGTCTTAACGAAAGCAAATACCACCAGCAAGACCATGACATCATCTCTTCTTCTAAAGTTAAGGTTTTGCCCAGTATTCTTTGTACATGGAATAGCCCATACCTAAAGAAAAAGAATGCTAGTTAAGCATTTAAATATTTTATTCAATATTAAGAAAATAAAAACAGTTCATAAAATGGGTAAAAGTAGCACCCTTGGCTGCATGAAATACTGACAAGGAGAACAAGACTCAAGGTTGCTCACACTCTTGCCTTTTAAAAACAATATAAATTTCAAAAACTCTTTTTACATAGTTTGCCAAGTACTTAAGGCTAGTATGACTAGTTCACACAATTAAACAATACTTATTTTTAAAAAATAAATAAGTATTTATGTGGCAACTTTAAAAGGAATGGATTCTTCCTACACAATACCAGATACCAGATAAAGTCAATGATTTATAAAGACAATAACAGCATGCAGTATCTATACTTTAAAAATCATTTCCACCTTCAAAAACTCAATAAAATGGCAATCATATATTTTCCCAGATACTAGATTACTACCAATCCTATTTTAAGTCTGGATTCTTCAATAAAATCATGAACTCAGTACTGAATAAGACTTTTTTTTCTTTAAAACCCTAGTGAAATATTTCATAGACAGTAACATTACATCACCAGTTGAGTTATCTTTAATTCAATTTTTACATGAAAATGAATATTAGTGATATTTACAAACTACTTCAGGATCAGCTGAAACTGACTACCTTGTTTTGTTTGTAAAGAAACACACTGAAAGGAGACCACAAATTTGAAAATTGCTCATAGGAACCTACCAAGAGTCATTGCTCCCACAACAAAGCCTTGGGCTGCAACACGCATGTGAATCAGGTGAACAGACATTTTAGTATTTCCCCTGCTCTTCAGTTTGTATAATCCATATGCAACAATTGCTGCAAAACCTGCCATCCCTGTAAAACAAATTGTCACAAGTATGTCAGATGCATTGGATTTGGGGGGTGGGGAAAGTCTGGGGGAACAAAATGGTTTCACCACCAATCAGTATACTTTCTACTATTTTTATAAGGATGGCTTATCAGACCATTATTTAGACAACATACAAATTGAGTTAATTTCCCTCCCCAGAACAAATATCCGTAACTGGTAGTAAAGAGTAACAGACCCTGAAAATCAAGATTCTTTTTAAATTGTGGGCTTGCCGAGTATGCTGGTTTGAAAGGAAGTATGCCCCCTAGAAAAGCCATGCTTTAATCAAAATCCCATTTCCTAAAGGTAGAATAATCCCTATTCAATACTGTATGTTTGAAACTGTAATCAGATCATCTCCCTGGATGATGTGATTTAGTCAAGAGTGGTTGTTAAACTGGATTAGGTGACGACATGTCTCCACCCATTTGGGTGGATCTTGATTGGTTTATTCGAGTCCTATAAAAGAGGAAACGTTTTAGAGAATGAACAATTCAGAGAGAGCAGAGCAGAATGACATAGCCACGAGAAGCAGAGTCCACCAGCCAGCAACCTTTGTAAATGAAGAAGGAAAATGCCTCTCTGGGAGCTTCGTGAAGGGAAGCCAGGAGAGAAAGCTAGCAGATGATGCCATGTTCGCCACATGCCTTTCCAGATGGGAGAGAAACCCTGAACTTCATCGGCCTTCTTGAACCAAGGTATCTTTCCCTGGATGCCCTGGATTGGACATTTCTATAGACTTGTTTTAATTGGAACATTTTCTCAGCCTTAGAACTGTAAACTAGCAATTTATTAAATTCCCCTTTTTAAAAGCCATTCTGTTTCTGGTATATTGCATTCTGGCAGCTAGCAAACTAGAACACTGGGCTAGTTGATAAATTCCTTTAAAGGATGCCAGGGTAATCCTTTCTCTCTGTCTTACTTCCCGGAAGAGATTCAGCTAATATAGCAGAAACAATTCTATATATTACTATCATTGAGACACAGCAACAGAACTTGCCTGTATACTTCCAACTTTGAAATACTGTACTGGGAAGACAACGTGAATCAGTGCTCAGAAGAAAGAAATAGAACAATGTTAAGAGTTCTAAGGTAAAAAAATTATGATTCTAAAATTTTATATATAGCCAAGTCATCCATTTTGAGGGCACAAAACATTTAGGACATGACACTTCATGTTTTCAAAGTTATTACCCATGTACTAGAGGAAGAATTAAATACAATCCATACATAAATTCTACTGAAACTTGTTTTTAGAGCTTGATGAGCCAATTTTAAAGTAAAGAGACAAGCTTTTTTTGAAAAGGTAGTATACTGAAAGTGTACAGGCTTATGAGGTCTAAATATACCAGTAAGTTTCTAGTATATAAAGAGAAAAAAGACCAAAGCAACAAAATATGGAATTAAGAAACAGACCCGTGCGGGTGTATGTTTAGCATATGACATAGCTGGCATTTCAAATCCATGGGGAATGATGGACAATATATATCAAAGTACTGTGTTGGAAAATTAACTACATGGAAAAAAAAGAATAAAGTTAGAATCCATCTGTTTTGGAATCTATTATGTACCCTAGAAAAGCCATGTTTTAATCCTGATCCAATCTTCTGGGGGTAGCCCTTTCTTTTAATCCTGATTCAATATTGTGGGTTGGAAAAGTGTGATTAGATTATCTCCACCAAGATGCGATGTACCCAATTGTGGGTGTGGCCTTTTGATTAGATGGAGATGTGACTCCACCCATTCCAGGTGGGTCTTGATTAGTTTACTGGAATCCTTTAAAAGAGTAAACATTTTGGAGAGAGAGAGAGACAGAGAGAGCAGAGACACGAATGTTTAGAGATGCTTGGAGGGCAGCAAACAGTGCCAAAGGCTCTTCCATGAAATGTTAAGTAAGTCAGAACCTGGAGAGAGGGGAGCCAAGAAATGAAAGCCAGCTCCAGAGAACCAATTGAAGAACCCCCACAGGAACAGAGGTTACAAGCAATGGAGCCCAGGAGCAAGGGACCAGCAGGTGCCAGCCACATGCCTTCCCAGCTGACAGAGGTGGTCCAGACCCATCAGCCTTTCTTGAATTATGGCATTTTTCCCTGGATGCTTTAGTTTGGGTATTTTCTTGGTGCTAGAACTGTAAACTTGTAACTTATTAAATTCCCTTTCTGAAAGCTGTTCCTATTTCTGGTATATTGCATTCTGGCAGCTTAAGAAACTACCTCATGCCATACCCACAAATAAATTCCAGATAGATTAGTCTCTCAATGGTAAAACGTTAGGAAACACAGGGACCAATATAATTCTAGGGTCATGAAAGCCTTGCAAAATATATAACAAAACATTAGTATTCAAATATATAAAGAACACATAATTCAATTAGAAAAAGACAAACAACCCATTAAAAAAAATAAAACTAATTCATAGAATGATAGAGGGAGGAGGCCTGGGGGCACAAATGAAATCAGAAGGAAAAATAGACAGAAAAGGCTGAGATGGTACAATCTAGGAATGCCTAGAGTGTATAATGATAGTGACTAAATATGCAAATTAAAAAATGTTTCTGCATGAGGAAGAACAAAGGAATGTCAATAATGCAGGGTACTGAAAATAGATGGTAATTAATACTTTAAAATGTCACCTTATATGTGAGACTAAAGCAAAAAATGTTTGTTACAAACTTTATATTTTGACTAGTGCATTTCCTAATATAACTTATGTAGATAGTTTGATTGAATGCCATAAGTACTTGGAATCTCAGGTTGGACATGAGATTTTGCTGGTTTGTCCAGAGTGATGCCTCGATGAATCCTAGAGTGACTCGATCAGTGAGTGGAAAAGTATTTGCAAAGCCCCCTTCGGGGAGTGGTGAGAACGGGGAGAAATTCAACTTCCCCAAGTTGAATTCTTGATATTCTCACAAGCAGTGTGGACAACCAAAGCTATAGGCTGAGCCCCCAGTCTTGGGGTTTGTTCATATGAAACTTAACACCGCAAAGGATAAGTCAAGTCTACTTAAAATCTAGGCCTAAGAGTCACCCCCAAGAGAGCCTCTTTTGTTGCTCAGATGTGGCCTCTCTCTCCAGCCAACACAACGAGGTCTCACCACCCTACCCCTCTCTACGTGGGACATGACTCCCAGGGGTGTGGACCTTCCTGGCAACGTGGGACAGAGATCTTGGAATGAGCTGAAACTCAGCATCAAGGGATAGAGAAAACCTTCTCGACCAAAAGGGGGAAGAGGGAAATGAGACAAAGTGTCAATGGCTGAGAGATTCCAAACAGAGTTGAGAGGTTATTCTTACGCATCAAGTAGGTATCATCTTGTTATTCAAGATGTAAAGGAGAGCCTGGTGGGAACTGCCTGAAAATGTGGAGCTGTGCTTCGGTAGCCATGTTTCTTGAAGATAACCGTATGATGATATAGCTGTCGCAGTGTGACTATATGGTTGAGAGAGCCTTGTGTCTGATGCTTCTTTTGTCTACCTTATCGATGGACAAGTGAATCATATGGATTAAAAATAAGTAAATAATAGGGAGAACAAATGTTAAAATAAATTTAGTAGATTGAAATGCTGGTGATTGGTGAAGGGGAGGGGTAAGGGGTATGGTATGTATGAATTTTTTTCTGTTTTCTTTTTATTGCTTTTTCTGAATTGATGCAGATGTTCTAAGAAATGATCATGATGATGAATATACAACTATGTGATGACAGTGTGAGTTACTGATTATGTAACAAGAATGGAATGATCATAGGATAAGAATGTTTGTGTTTGTATGAGGTTATGCATCACAAATAAAAAATAAATTAAAAAAAAAGCTAATTCACAGAAGAGACAATCTGAATGCCAAAAAACTACATTAAAAGGTGTTCAACCTCAAAAGCAATCAAATAAATACAAAATTAATCAAGATACTTTCTATCTATGAGATTTTCAAAAATTAAAAAGAATGATAATATCTAGCACCATGAAGAGTATGGGAAAACTAGCCCTGTCAGATCCTATTGGAGCATATGTATACTATGATACAATTTTTTTTAAAAGAAACTGGTAAAAACCATCCCCTCAAAACCATACATTTAGAGCAAGTATTTCTATTTCTAGATATTTATTCTACAGACTCACTTAAATGTAAACTTAAATATATAATGATATACATGTATGTTTGTCCACACACACACATTATTATAGAAGTTTGTAGAAGCAACATAATGAGAACTCCATTGTCAATGAATAGGACAATGGTTAAATAAATGTGGAAAGCATATACTCTAAAGGAGTGATGTGTTTGCAAATGATAACAAGCTAAGGTACAGAAAGAACATTGTATTTATTTTTGTTTCATCTTTTAACAATATCTTTGTGCATATTTCATAAGAACAAAAGCAATTGTAAATATGACTTATAAACAGAAAATCATGTTGATACACTTTCAAATTAATTTTTTTACTCATGGACTATATAATCAAAAAGCTTTATAGATGACCACTATAAAATATTATATATCTAAAAATTAATTATGCAATTATTAAAATATAAAGGTATTTCTATATGTATTTATATAAAAAGATAAAAATGTGGCTAAATGAAAAGTGATCTCATTTTAAAAAATATTATAAGTAATATTTTGTATAGTGTATAGAGAAGAAAACACTCATAGATGCACCAAATTGTTGATACTGTCTTTCAGAGGCAAGATTATAGGGAATGGTCTCTTTCTGTTTTATATGTTTTGCAACTAACTCATTACGTATATGGTTGTTCTAGTTTGCTAGCTGCCGAAATGCGATATACCAGAAATGAGAACAGCTTTTAAAAGGGGGAATTTATTAAGTTGCAAGTTTACAGTTCTAGGCCATGAAAACATCCCAATTAAAGCAAGTCTATAAAAATGTCCAAATTAAGGCACCAACAAGAGGTTACCTTCATTTAAGAGAGGCCAATGAAGTTCAGGGTTTCTCTCTCAACTGGAGAGGCACATGGTGAACATGACAATGTCTGCTAGCTTTCTCTCCAGGCTTCTTATTTTATGAAGCTCTCCCAGGGATGTTTTCCTTCTTCAGCTCCAAAGGATTCTCTTGGTTTTCATAGCTCTCTTGCTTTCTCCAAAATGTTTTCTCTTTTAAAGGATTCCAGGAAACTAATCAAGACCCACCCGGAATGGGTGAAGTCACATCCCCCTCTAATCAAAGCTTAATACCCACAACTGGGCAAGTCACATCTCCATGGAGATAGTCTAATAAAAAAATTCCAATTTACACTTACTGAATAGGGATTAAAAGAAACAGTTGCTCCCATCAGATTGGATCACGATTAAAACACAGCTTTTCTGGGGTACATAATCCTTTCAAACCAGCACAATAGTCAAAAGAAAAATTCCTTTAAAAGCTATCAAAGTTCTTTATATTCGTGGTGGTCAGGCTTTAAAGGTGCTCATTACTGCTTAATTTGCAATAGTAAAAGATCAGAAATCACATAAATGTCTAATAATAGAGGAAATAGTTAAATGAATATTTTTATATCTATAGAATGGAATAAGATCACCATTAAAAGTCGGGTCTTTGAATAATACCATAGAGTAAAAACAGATAAAAACTACATACAGGCACATTAATACGATCCGCAATTTGCAAAGTAAAAATTGACTGGAGGAAATATGTATATCAAAATGCTAACTACGATAATTCTAAATTGGGGGAGAAAAGGCAATTTTTATATTCTTTATACAATTAAAACTTTTTTTTTTTCATGGACAGGAACTGGGAACTGAACTCGGGTCTCCAGCATGGCAGGCAAGAACTCTGCCTGCTAAGCCACTGTGGCCCGCCCAATTAAGACATTTTAAAATGTCTTTTTAATACAACTTTTATATCACAAAAATTCACCTTTTGTCCATCTTTAGTGTACAATCAATGAATTTTAGTATATTTACAGAGGTGTATAATTGATAGCATAATTTGTTTTTAGAACATTTTTAACCCCCATTCCTGTTAATAGTCACTCTCCATTCCCAGCCCCCTGCCCTAGGCAACCACTAATCTACGTTCTAGCTCTATAAATTTGCTTTTTCTAGACACTTCATATAAATGGAATGATACAATGTGTGGTCTTTGGTGTCTGGCTTAAGTTCATTTCACTGAGTATAATGTTTTCGAGGTTCATCCTCTTGTAGGCAATGTATCAATACTTAGTTCCCATTTTTTCACTACTTTACATTTTCACCAGCAACACATGAAGGATCCTACTTCTCCACATTTTTATAAACAGTCATCATCATTTTGATTATAGCCACCTTAGTTGGTGTGATGTAGTATCCCAATGTAAATTCTGATTTGCATTTCCCTTATGGCTATAACCTTTTCATGTGCTTACTGGCCATTTATATATCTTCTTTGAAGAAACCTTTCCAATGACCAGAGGCCAAACTGATACAGGGCTGGAGAACAAGAAGCTAAGGTCAGTGCTGCAAGAGCTATATTGCCCACATGACTGACCCTCAATAAACACCCTGGACACCAAGCTACGTTGGTTGGCTGTACTTTACAAGTATTGGCATACATCAATACTAGGGGAAATAAGTGTCTTCATGTGACTTCTGTGGGAGGGGATACCTGGAAGCTTGCCCCTGGTTTCTCTTGGCCTTTGTTCCATGTGCCTTTTCCCTTTGCTGATCTTATCACTGTTCTGAATCCTTTGAATCCTTCTAGCTATGGTGGTCTGTATAGGGGACTCCCAACACAATTAAACATTCACTGAAATACAAATCAGTAAAACAAAGTCTGGATACACATAAGAATTTCTGTATTGAGATTTATATCATACTGTCTCAGCATATTTCAGCAACAAAAGAAATAAAGAATTTGAGAACAAATGCTTTCAGGATGTGCTTGATAAATGAATTTACTATGCTTCTACTGTACTCAAGCTTACAACAGATTGATTACTAGAATGTCAAAGTAAAACTTACCAATAGGGACAAATGGTGCCTCTCTAGCTTTTCGGATAAGTTTAGATCCCTGATCTTCATCATATGAAGATAGAGAAACATCTGTGTTGGTTGACATAATGATTGGTTGAAGAATCTTCCTAAAAAGGGAATTTCCATAAGGTTTTGCAATTAAAATAATTTAGAACATTATTAAATATCTGGGTGTACTTAAAATATTTGTAGTTTCCATAAAAACTCCAGTATACATCCATGAACTTTTAAAGATTAACTGTATTTTAAGTTTATAGAGCCACCTCTAGGGAGTTACATACGTTTATATTTTGAGGTTTCTTCCACACAACCAATTCTTTTTTTATATTACATTGTTAAAACTAATGAAATTTTTTAATTGAAATTACTTTTGTCAATTAAAATAGTAGCTACAATTATTTCTGGCTGTCCTTTATCAGTTTCAACTTGACAATTTTAAATTACTCAAACCAAAGTGATATTCTTTACTGCTTTCTCAACATCATGCTGGAAATCCTACTAAGCACTTTTAAATATAGTTAAGTATGGTCTTTATTGCTTTCAACTGCTATTGACTCATTTATTCCAGCATACTACCTGGCTCTAATTCTTATCTCTGATTAGTTTCCAACCTATCACATTAACAATCTTTATTACTGGTGATGGTTACCTTTGGAGAAAAGATTACTTTATTCTTAGTAGTAAATTAAACTACCCTCAGGGCCTTCTTAATGAAGAAATATCCTCTAGCTTCAAATCTGTCTTCCTTTCTCTATCTTACATTCCCCAGATTCCCTCTTAAAATGATAGGAGATGCACTGTTCTCTTTCTACTGTCTTTTATAATATTATTTCTTTTTTTTTTTTTTTTAGTTTTACTTTTTTTTATTAATCAAAAAAAAGAAAAGAAATTAACACAACATTTAGAAATCATTTCACTCTACAAATGCACTCAGTAATTCTTAGTTTCATCACATAGATGCATGATCATCATTTCCCAGTACATTTGCATCGATTTAGGAAAAGTACTAGCAAAACAGCAGAAAAAGATATAGAATGCCAATATAGAGAAGAGAATTAAAATAATAATACTAATAATAGATATATATATATAAAAAGGAAAAAGAAAAAAACAAAAACAAAAGATACAAACACACAAACAAACAAACAAAAAACCATATTTCAGGTGCAGCTTCATTCAGTGTTCCAACCTAGTTACATTACATTTAGGTATTATTGTGCTGTCCATTTTTGAGTTTTTGTATCTAGTCCTGTTGCACAGTCTGTATCCCTTCAGCTCCAATTACCCATTATCTTACCCTGTTTCTAACTCCTGCTGGTCTCTGTTACCAATGATATATTCCAAGCTGATTCTCGAATGTCGGTTCACATCAGTGGGACCTTACAGTATTTGTCCTTTAGTTTTGGGCTAAACTCACTCAGCATAATGTTCTCTAGGTCCATCCATGTTATTACATGCTTCATAAGTTTAGTCTGTCTTAAAGCTGCATAATATTCCATCGTAGGTATACGCCACAGTTTGTTTAGCCACTCGTCTGTTGATGAACATTTTGGCTGTTTCCATCTCTTTGCAATTGTAGATAATGCTGCTATAAACACTGGTGTGCAAATGTCCGTCTGTGTCTTTGCCCTTAAGTCCTTTGAGTAGATACCTAGCAGTGGTATTGCTGGGTCATAATCCATTCTGCCATTCTATGTCTTTTGATTGGGAAATTCAGTCCATTAACTTTTAGTATTATTACTGTTTGGATAATATTTTCCTCTACCATTTTGGCTTTTGTATTATATATATCATATCTGATTTTCCTTCTTTCTACACTTTACTCCATACCTCTCTCTTCTGTCTTTTCGTATCTGACTCTAGTGCTCCCTTTAGTATTTCTTGCAGAGCTGGTCTCTTGGTCACAAATTCTCTCAGTGACTTTTTGTCTATAAATGTTTTAATTTCTCCTTCATTTTTGAAGGACAATTTTGCTGGATATAGGAGTCTTGGTTGGCAGTTTTTCTCTTTTAGTAATTTAAATATATCATCCCACTGTCTTCTAGCTTCCATGGTTTCTGCTGAGAAATCTACACATAGTCTTATTGGGTTTCCCTTATATGTGACAGATTGTTTTTCTCTTGCTGCTTTCAAGATCCTCTCTTTCTCTTTGACCTCTGACATTCTAACTAGTAAGTGTCTTGGAGAACGCCTATTTGGGTCTATTCTCTTTGGGGTGCGCTGCACTTCTTGGATCTGCAAATTTAGGTCTTTCATAAGAGTTGGGAAATTTTCAGTGATAATTTCTTCCATTAGTTTTTCTCCTCCTTTTCCCTTCTCTTCTCCTTCTGGGACACCCACAACACGTATATTTGTGCGCTTCATATTGTCATTCAGTTCCCTGATCCCCTGCTCAAGTTTTTCCATTCTTTTCCCTATAGTTTCTGTTTCTTTTTGGAATTCAGATGTTCCATCCTCCAGTTCACTAATTGTAGCTTCTGTCTCTTTAGATCTACCATTGTAGGTATCCATTGTTTTTTCCATTTTTTCTTCTTTGTCCTTCACTCCCATAAGTTCTGTGATTTGTTTTTTCAGATTTTCTATTTCTTCTTTTTGTTCAGCCCATGTCTTCTTCATGTCCTCCCTCAATTTATTGATTTGGTTTTTGAAGAGTTTTTCCATTTCTGTTCGTATATTCAGCATTAGTTGTCTCAGCTCCTGTATCTCATTTGAACTATTGGTTTGTTCCTTTGACTGGGCCATATCTTCAATTTTCCGAGCGTGATCCATTATTTTCTGCTGGTGTCTGGGCATTTGATCAGATTTCCCTGGGTGTGGGACCTGGCTGGTTGAAAGGTTTTTCTGTGAAATCTCTGGGTTCTGTTTTTCTTTTCCTGCCCAGTAGGTGGCGCTCGTGGCACTCGTCTGTCTGCGGGTCCCACCAGTAAAAGATGCTGTTGCTCCTTTAACTCGCCAATCCGAATCTCGCAGTCGGCCCGGGAAACTGCGCGTGGAGGGGGGGTCGCCGGCTGCCGCGGCTTGGGGGAGTGCCGGTCCAAATTGCCCAGTTGGCCCGAGACGCCAAGCGTGGTGGGAGGGCCCCGCTATCCAACGTTCCCAGTCAGACCAGGGAGCCACGTGCGTGGGGGGGACCCCAGTCGCCAGCCGCCCCGGCCGGGAAAACGCGTGCCCCTCGGGTATCTCACCGCAGCAGATTCTCCCTGCCCGTTCAGCTGTTCCAGAATCGGGTACGCTGTCTTTTTGGTCTCTGTCGTGACTCCGGGAGCTGTTTCGTATTGTTTCTATTTCTTTAGTTGCTTTTCTGGAGGAGGAACTAAGACCCGCACGTCTTACTAAACCGCCATCTTCTCCCGAAGTCTAATATTATTTCTCTTAGTAAGACCAAAGAAAGATAAAACAGTAGCCTGATGGTTATGTGAATAAGAAGGTTAGGAAAAAAAAAGTTCATTTCCATTATCACAGGAAACAAAGGTTCCTTTTCCTTTTTCATTCATCTTCCTTCACACAGGAAACTAACAGGCATTCTATCACAATGAGGCAATAATAAATACAATTTTACCTTAGTCACAGTACATGTATATACTTCCTTCTTTACTGAACTAATTTGAACTGCCTATATATTTTACCCATAGATAAAATAAGGGCGTCAAACACATAATGTATGAGTGCACAAGTCTCTGATTAGTCAACTACAATAAACTCAAAAATCAACTGCCTAGCCCATTACTCAAAGTCCTACCTTCATTTTTCATATGCATCACACTCTGGTCAATAATAAATCTCATTCAACACCTTGGTAAGGGAGGGGACAGGATTAGTAAGCTAAGGTCCTCAAAGATATTGCAGCTCTAAGAATGGGTGTGGTGTGCTTAGTTTGAAAAGTGAATTGAGGAAGAATGTGGAATAGGATAGGTTGAGTTCACCCCTGCCCCATGAACAGGTACAGAAGTGACAGAAAAATGACTGGACGGTGATTCCATAGTGTAAGTGACCGGGGAGGGTCTTCTACTGAGAGGCCCCGGTTGCAAAAGCTGAAGAACTGAGATGGACAGAACTGGAGACCATCCAGCTAGTGCAAATAGCCTAATGCGCCCCTTTCCAAAAGGAGATCCAGAGCCCTCAGAAATGCACAGACAGGGAGACAGGGACAAAGAAGTAAGCCAAGTTGCGTTCCTTGAATGTGCTATGCTCATGTATGCCACCCCCGCCCCGCAACCTATGACTCCCCCTACACCCCTGAACCTCATCATGCATCCCCCCACCGCACTCCAAGCACTTTGGCCCCAACTCCCCACCCTGTCCCATACCCTGCCCTGTGCACATGCATATACCTGCCCCAGCCCCTCAACCCCCACCTTCCTCTCCCTCTGGACTACAGGTGCTCACCTTCATACTTGGGCCACCCCCCCCAGCCCATACAATTGCACAATCCGACCCTGTCCCCTCTGAGCTCTGCACATGCACACACCAGGGCCCAGCCCCCAGACCCACACACGCACACAGCAACATCCTCCCCACCCGGCACCCACACATCTGTGGACCAATCTCTTGACCCCTGCATCCAACCCCTCTGCCCTCCCACCCTTGCCCCACCCCCCAGTGATACAAGTGCCCTGCTCCCACACCTAGCAGGTGCTCATGTGTGCATCTGTGCCATAAAGCCTCCACCTTGCACAGGCATGTACCCCTGCCCCCCACCCAACCCGGCACCTGTGCACCAGAACCAGGGTCCCACACACTCAACATCACCCACACCGTGCCACATCCTGCAACCCCAGCAAGTTGTGCACCGCCCCTGGACATCTGCACATCCGATCCTGGCCCTCATGGACCCCTCCCCCTGTGCAAGGACACACCTGCGCTCTGCCCTCCCTGTGTCCTGACCTCTGTGCCTGATACACATGACCCCCACACTCTACGCACCCATCCAATTCTGCCTGTGCAGCCCCTGTGCATCTGCATAGCAGCCCCACCTCCACCTCCTGCCACACCCTATGTCTGTGTTCCCCACATGGCACCTTGCTCCTGCACTCGAAGACCTGCCTGAGTTGCACCCTGCCCCTACAGCCCCTGCACTGCACCTCTACAACCCTGCATCTTACACCTTGTGCTAACAGGCACCAGCATAGCGTCCCCAACCAGTGCCTATACTTGCACTACAACCCATCACTGCATTGTTGTGCCCTATTTCACACCCATCTTGTTAACACAAAAGTGTTACACTACTGAAGGAAATCAATCTCCAAAGTGATTCTATCAAGCTACTTACATACCTCAAAGGCAACAGAAGATCACTGAGCATATGAAGATGCAGACAGATGTAGCCCAGCCTAATGACCAAATTAAAATCCTGGAGGAGACACAGACTTTGGAACAACTAATCAAAGATGTTCATATAACTCTACTAAATAAAATCAATGGGATGGCTAACGACATAAAGGAGATCAAGAAGACACTATTAGAACATAAAGAGGAAGTTGAAAGAATAAATAGTAAAATAGCAGATATCACAGAGATTAAAGATGCTGCAAACCAAATAAAAATTCTAGAGGCGGTGGTGGAGCACATCCAAGCCAAGTTGGGTGGGAAGCTGAAGATGGCAGGCGAGGAGGAGCTGAAGCCCCAAAACCTGAAGGTGGAGATACCACGAGCGTTGAGCCCTTCAAGTTATGGAGGACAAGAATCCTCTAATTTTACAGCTGAGTAAACTGAAGCCCAAACGAAACAACTGGTTAAGGAACTGAAACCAGAACATTTGGGTGCAGGTTCACTGATATTTTATTCTATTATATTTGCCTTTATACAACCACCCAAGTGAAAATATTCTTTTTGGAATGGCAAATCCTCTTCTGGACATCTCTGCTGTAGTGGACAAGGATTTCCTTGATAAGTATTCTCTGAAACCAAATGACCAAATCTTGGCTGAAGACAGAGGAACTGCTTGATGAACTTGTAAAAAAAATTCAAAGTTGAATATAATGCTGTTGGCTCTACCTAGAGCTCAATTAAAGTGGCCCAGTGGATGATTCAGCAACCACACAAAGTAGCAACATTTTTTGGATTCATTGGAATTGATAAATTTGGGGAGATCTTGAAGCAAAAAGCTGCTGAAGCCCATGTGGATGCTCATTACTATAAGCAGAGTGAGCAGCCAACAGGAACTTGTGCTGCGTGCATCACTGGTGACAACAGATCCCTTGTAGCTAATATTGCTGCTGCCAATGGTGACAAAAAGGAAAAACATCTAGATCTAGAGAAAAACTGGTTGTTGGTAGAGAAAGCAAGAGTTTGTTATATAGCAGGCTTTTTTCTTACAGTCTCCCCAGAATCAATATTAAAAGTGGCCCGCCATGCTTCTGAAAACAACAGAACTTTCACTTTGAATCTGCCTGTACCATTTATTAGCCAGTTCTACAAGGAACCATTAATGAAAGTTATGCCTTATGTTGACATACATTTTGGAAATGAGATGGAAGCTGCCACTTTTGCTAGAGAGCAAGGCTTTGAGACTGAAGACATTAAAGAGATAGCCAAAAAGACACAAGCCCTGCCAAAGGTGAACCTGAAGAGGCAGTGAATTGTTATCTTTGCCCGAGGGAAAGATGACACTATAATGGCTACATGAAGTGAAGTCAACACTTTCGCTGTCTTGGATCAAGACCAGAAAGAAACTGTTGATACCAATGGAGCTGGAGATGCATCTGTTGGAGGTTTTTTGTCTCAGCTGGTCTCTGAAAAGTCCCTGAATGAATGCATCTGTGCTGGCCACTATGCAGCAAGCATCATAATTAGGTGATGTGGCTGCACCTTCCCTGAGAAGCCAGACTTCCACTTTTGGAAAAGCATGAAATCCAAGCCCAAGAGTACGGTCACTGCCCTGACTGCTTCCTGAGATTCCCGTATTAATAAAGAAGAATATCATCTGCCATCTTTTCCTATTATAATAATATTCACTCTTAATTTAGAGGGTACGGTAATGCTTCAGTAGAATTTTATTCTCTCAACATCCTTAAAAAATGCCATAGTTCGATATTGTCACTTATATGTCAGTTTAAACGGTAACATAATATTTCAATAGAAATTTTCATTTCATTTTTAATTACTTTGTAAATTCATGTGTATTTAGCAAATTGGTCAGTTTTTTTACACTTCTGTTTTAAATAGAGGCAATTTAACAATATGTCTTTTAAAAAGTAATCCTAATATCAAACTTTGGCTTTTTATACAAATATTTTAATTTGGGAGTATATTATGTGTGTATGCGTATATATATATGTACATATATATGTATACACACACACACACAAATGTACATATGTATACCACATATAAACATGAAAGATGGTCAGATAAGGTACAGAAATATTTATCATGCCAAGTTATGCCAAATAATCTCTTCAATGTGCTTTCAAACATATAATAAACTTTGGATAATTAATTTGCCAAATTTTAAGCTGTATTATATTATTGAACTCACAATCTTATAACTTATGGTACTCTGTAATTTGATACAAATAAAAATAAAAACATGTTACATAGGCATTCTTTCTGTCTTTGCTCTGTTCCTAATACTCAGCAAACTAAAAGAAAGATTACATTTAATACTGGGCCCTGCAATGAGATTCTAATTTACTGATGGAGATAGGATAGAAGAACATAATATTCTGAAAATAACTTCATAGTATTGGAGACCAATAAGTCACCTAATCTGTGTTTTAAAGAAGATAAAATGAAATAATAGATTCTCTGAAATCAGTCATAACCAGCTTTATATGACTTTGGGTGAATTTGCCTCTTTGGCCTTAATTTCCTCATCTTTAAAATGAGACTATGTACACTGTCATTGCCATAATCTGAGAGAAAATCCAGGTTTGAAATGCTTGGCACAGTTCTTTATGAAGCAGATAGGTGCTTCATAAAAAATAGCTATTTTTATCACTATATTGTTGTAGAAGAAGAAAAAAGTTAATATTCATAGAACTGAATATGAACCATCGAAAGGATTTGGTGGGTTTTTTTGTTTGTTTTATATTTACATAAATTTAAGGTCTCCTATGCTTGCTTGTCTTTTTTTATTGAAATATAATTCATATATCATTAAACTTAACCCTTTTATTTATTTTTATTAATTTTTAATTTAAAAAAAAATGTAACAAACACAAGCATTCTTAACTTATGATCATTCCGTTCTAGATATATAATCAGTAATTCACAATATCATCACATAGTTACATATTCATCATCATGATCATTTCTTAGAACATTTGCATCAGTTCAGAAAAAGAAATAAAAAGACAACAGTAAAAAAATTCACGCATACCATACCTCTTACCCTTTCCTTTCATTGATCACTAGCATTTCAATCTAAATTTATTTTAACATTTGTTCCCCCTATTATTTATTTTTATTCCATATGTTTTACTCGTCTGTTGATGAGGTAGATAAAAGGAGCATCACATACAAGATTTTCACAATCACACAGTCACATTGTGAAAGCTATATCATTATACAATCATCTTCAAGAAACATGGCTACTGGAACATAGCTCTACATTTTCAGGCAGTTCCCTCCAGCCTCTCCATTACATCGTGACTAACAAGGTGATATCTATTTAATGTGTAAGAATAACCTCCAGGATAACCTCTCGACTCTGTTTGGAATCTCTCAGCCATTGACACTTTATTTTGTCTCATTTCACTCTTCCCCCTTTTAGTCAAGACGGTTTTATCAATCCCTTGATGCTGAATCTCAGCTCATTCTAGGATTTCTGTCCCACGTTGCCAGGGAGGTTTACACCCCTGAGAGTCACGTCCCACATAGAGAGGGGGAGGGTGGTGAGTTTGCTTGCTGTGTTGGCTGGAAGAGAGGCTACACTTGAGCAACAAAAGAGGTTCTCTTGGGGGTGATTCTTAGGTGATTCTAATTTTAAGTAGGCTTGACCTATTCTTTGCAGGGGTAAGTTTCATATGAGCAAACCCCAAGATTGGGGGCTCAGCCTATTGCCTTGTAAACGTAACCTTTTTAAAGTGTACAGTTCTTTGGTTTTTATTTGCAAAATTGTGTAACCATCTAATCTATTTTCTGTCTCTAATAAACTTTCTATTCTATGGATTTGCTTATTCTGGAAATCTCATATAAATAGAATCATATAATGTTTGTACCAAACTTCTTTTATTTAGCATGTTTTCAAAATTTATCCATGCTGCAGCATGTACCAGCACTTCATTATTTTTATGGCCAAATAATATTCCATTGTATAGATATAATCACATTTTGTTTATCTAGTTATGGCGATTGATGCACAATTGGGTTGTATCCATTTTTTGGCTATTATGAATAAACATTTGTGTACAAAAAATATATATATATATACTAGAGACACACAACAGCAGATCTGAAGAGGTAGAAGAAAGTATAAATAAGCTAGAGGACAAGACAACTGATTTCAAGAACACAAAACAGCAAATGGCAAAAAAGATGGAAAAATTTGAACTGGATCTCAGAGAAATGATGGATAGAACAAAGTACACAAATACAAGAATTATCAGTGTCCCAGAAGGAGAAGAGTAAAGGGCTAGGAAGATTAGTTGAGGATATAATGGGGGAAAACTTCCAAACCCATATGAAAGACAGAAATATGCAAACCAAAGAAGCCCAATGAACCTCAAATAGAATAAATCCAAATAGGTCCATCCCAGCACACATACTAAACAGTCTGTCAAATGTTGAAGAGTAGCAGAAAATCCTGAAAGCAGCAAGAGAAAACCTACTACATCCAGGGGAAACCACATAAGACTAAGTTCAGACTATTCAACTGGCACTATGGAGATGAGGAGGCAGTGGTATGGTATATTTAAGATCATGAAAGAGATGGACCTCCAGTCAAACTGTCCTTCAAAACTGAAGGAGAGATTAAATTTTCACAGACAACTGCTGAGAGAATCTGTCCATAAAAGACCAGTCCTACAAGAAACACTAAAGGGAGTTCTGCTGGCTGAAAAAAAGAAGAGGGAGGTCTGGAGGAAGGGACAAAACTGAAGAGTACCAGTAAGGGTAACTTAAAGGATAAAAAGAGAAAGAGGGAAAAGATCTGACAAATAAAATCCAAAGGATAAGATGGTGGATTCAAGAAATACCTTTATAGCAATAACTTTGAATGTTAACTGACTAAATTTACCAATTAAAAGACACGGATTGGCAGAATGGATTAAGAAATAGAATCCAGCTATATGCTGCTTACAAGAGACTCATCTTAGACACAAGGATACAAACAGACTGAAAGTGAAAGAATGGACAAAGATGTTCCACGCAAACTGTAACCAAAAGAAAGCAGGACTAGCTATACTAATATCAGACAAAACGGACTTTAAATGTAAAGACATCATAAGAGACAAAGAAGGACACTATATATTAATAAAAGGGACAATTCACCAAGAACAAATAACAATCATAAATGTTTATGTTCCCAATCAAGGAGCTCCAAAGTATGTGAGACAAACACTGGTAAAACTGAAGGGAGGAACAGACATTCAACCATAATAGCAGGAGACTTCAATACACCACTCTCCCCTATAGACAGAACAACCAGACAGAGGATCAACAAGGAAATGGAGAACTTAAACAATATGATAAATGAATTAGACCTAACAGACATATATGTTCTTACACCCCTTAACACCAAGATATACATTCTTTTCTAGTGCTCATGAAACATTCACCTGGATAGATCATATGCTGGGGTACAAAGCAAGTCTTCAGAAAATTTAAAACATTGAAATTATTCAAAGTACTGTCTCTGACCACAATGGAATGAAGTTGGAAATTAATAACTACCAAAGAACGAGAACTTTCACAAATATATAGAGATTAAATAACACACTCTTCAACAACCAGTGGATCAAAGAAGAAACTGCTAGAGAAATCAGTAACTATTTGGAGACAAATGAAAATGAGAATACAACATATAGGAAACTTATGGGACATGGCAAAGACTGTGCTGAAAGGGAAATTAATTGCCCTAAATGCCTCACCTGGAGGAACTTAAGAAAAAACAGCAAACTAACCCCAAGGCAAATAGATGAAGAGAAATAACAAAGATTAAAGCAGAGTTAAATAAATGGGAGAACAAAAGAACAAATGAAAGAATCAATAAAACTAAAAGTTGGTTCTTTGAGATAATCAATAAAATCGATGGACTACTAGTAAGGCTGACAAAGAAAAGAGAAAGCATACAAATAAACAAGATAAAAAATGAGAGGGGTACCGTTACCACAGACACTGAAGAAATAAAAACAATCATAAGAGGATACTGTATACTACTATATACCAACAAACTAGACAATTTAAATGAAATGAACAAATTCCTAGAAACACATGAACACGTTACATTGATTCAAGAAGAAATAGAAGATCTCAACAAATGAATCACAAGTAAGGAGATACGATCAGTCATCAAAAATCTTCCTACAGGGCAGTGCAATGATGACTCACTGGCAAGAATTCTCACCTGCTGAGCTGGAGACCTGGGTTCCATTCCCAGAGCTTGCCCATGTAAAACAAACGAACAACTTCCTACAAAGAAAAACCCAGGGCTGGATGGCTTCACAGGGGAATTTTATCAAACATTCCAAAAAGAACTAACACCAATCCTGCTCAAACTCTTCCAAAAAAAAAAAAAAACAGAGGAAAAAGGAATACTACCTAACTCATTTTATGAAGCTAACATCACTTTAATACCAAAACCAGGTAAAGATGCTATAAGAAAGGAAAATTAAAGGCCAATCTCCCTAATGAACATCAATACAAAAATTTTCAACAAAATATAGCAAATCATTCAGCACACATTAAAACAATTATACACCATGACAAAGTGGGGTTTATACCAAGAATGAAAGGATGGTTCAACACAAGAAAATCAATTATTATAATAAAGCACATTAACAAATCGAAAGGGAAAAATCACATGATCATCTTGACTGATGCTGAAAAAGCATTCATCAAAATTCAACATTCTTTTCTGATAAAAACACTTCAAAAGGTAGGAATCAAAGGTAACTTCCTCAATATGATAAAGGGCATATATTAAAAATCCATAGCCAACATTTTACTCAATGGTGAGAGACTGAAAGCTTTACCCCTAAGACCAGGAATGAGACAAGGATGCATTCTGTCACCACTATTATTCAACATTATACTAGAAGTTCTAGCTAGAGCAATCAGGCAGAAAAAAGAAATAAAAGGCATCCAAATTGGAAAGGCTAAGTAAAACTTTCATTATTTGCAGATAACATGATACTATACTTGGAAAATCCTGAGACATCTACAACAAAGTTACGTGAGCTAATAAATTCAGCAGGGTTACAGGATATAAAATTAGTGTGCAAAAATCAGTAACGTTTCTATATACAAGCAATAACATAACTGAGGAGTCAATTAAGGAAAAAATTCCATTCAAAATAGCAACTAAAAGAATCAAATATCTAGGAATGAACTTAACTAGGGATGTAAAGGACTTGTACACAGAAAACTACATAGCACTGCTAAAAGAAATCAAAGATCTAAATAGGTAGAAAGACATTCCCTGCTCATGGATAGGAAGGTTAAATATAGTTAAAATGTCAATTCTACCCAAACTGATCTACAGATTCAATGCAGTACCAATCAAAATCCCCAAAACCTACTTTGAAGATTTGGAAATACTAGTTACCATATTCATCTGTAAAGAAAAGAAACACTGAATAGCTAAAAGCAACCTAAAACAGAAGAACAAGGGAGGGGGGGAATTAATACCTCTTGATTTTAAAATTTATTATAAAGACACAATGGTCAAAACAGCATGGTACTAGCACAAGGATAGGAGTATTGACCAATGGAATAGAATTGAGAGCGCAGAAAAAGACCATCAAATCTATGGCCAATCATCTTTGACAAGGTCCTCAAATCCACTGAACTGGGACAAAATAGTCTTTTCCATAAATGGGCATGGGAGAACTACATATCAAGTCAAAAGAAGTAACGAAGACCCTGACCTAACATGCTATACAAAAATTAACTCAAATTGGATCAAACACCTAAATAAAAAAACCAGTACCATACAGCTCCTAGAAGAAAATGTAGGGAAACCTTTTCAAGACCTAGTAATAGAAGGTAGCTTCCTAAACTTAACATTCAAAGCAGGAGCAACAAAAGAGAAAACAGATAAATGGGAACTCCTCAAAATCAAATCCTTCTGACTTCTTCATCAAAAAGGTGAAGAGACAGCCAACTCAATGGGAGAAAATATTTGGAAATCACACACTGGACAAAGGTTTGATTTCCTTTATACATAAATAAATCATATAACTCAGCAACAAAAGAACAAATAACCCAATTATGAAATGGGCTAAAGATATGAACAGGCATTTTGCTGAAGACCAAATACAGATGGTTCAAAAGCACACGAAGTGATGCTCACTTTCATTAGCTATAAGGGAAATGCAGACCAAGACTACAATGAGATACCACCTCACACCTATAAGAATGAATGCTATTAAACAAAGAGAATACTACAAATGTTGGAGAGGATGTGGAGAAATTGGGACAGTTGTACACCGATGGGAATGTAAATGGTACAGCTGCTATGGAAGGCAGTCTGGTGGTTCATTAGAAAACTAAATATCAAGTTGCCCTATGACCTGGCAATACCACTACTTGGTATATACCCATAAAAGATGAAATAGTAACTCAGACATTTTGACACCGATGTTCATAGCAGCATTATTCACAATCACCAAAAGATGGAAACAATCCAACTGCCCATCAATAGATGAGTGGATCAACAAAATGTGGGGGTATACATACATACACATGGAATATTAGGCAGCAGGCTAATATTAGCCTGAAGCACATGACAAGATGGATGAGCCTCAAGGATATAATGCTGAGTGAAAGAAGCCAGACATAAAAGGTTAGATACTATATGATTCCACTCTTACGACTATGGTAAAGGTATAATCAGAGGCTTATAATACATAAAATATAGGACCTGGAGACACCCAGAAGCTAGTGATGGGTGAACGTAAATGTAAGGGAATAGATAGAAGTGAAGGTGGTTCACTAGTGCATCTGTAAGTAATATTACAATAATGAAGGTGAACATGATCGCAAGGGGTTATATAGATCTATGTGTCTTACCAATTTACACTATAAATAAGTTCTTGTATGAACTACTGCAAAGGTATAAATCTTGTATAAAGAGTGTATAAGTTTGGGGTATAGGGGAAAAACTGCTATCGCATGCTATGGGTTATGTTCAACAAGAGAACATCAACAGCACCCCACAGCAACAGCAGGGGTAAATAATGGAGGGAGGGACAAGAGTTAAGGGGAGGTTGGATTTTCTATTTGTTGAGGGTGTGTTTATTGGTTATCTTTCTTTTGGAAACAATGAAATTATCTAAAATTGAGAGTACTGATGGACTGTTGACTTTGGACATTATACATGATGCCAAATGAATGGAGGTGGCTGAAGGATGTACTCACTGAGAAGTAAATTGGTGAACAATGGTGTACACTTATGATTGAATATTGTGCTTCTACTAAAAAGAACAAAGTTATGAGGCATGCAATGTTGTGACTGAAACTGTGGAACATTTGGTGAGGCAAAATAAGCCAGAAACAAAAGAGCAAATATTGCATGATCTCATTTAGAAAATTATTATAAGAAAAAACGGGCCTAAATTGTAAGCTCTTATAGCAGTCACATTTATGCTGGAGTGATAATTGATACTTCTGGATTTTGAGAGGTTGTTTTATATATGTATAACCTGGTATTTAGAGATAAGAATGTGGCTGATCAGGTCAGGATTAAGGTAATTCAGAATACAGGCACAGGAAGACATTGTGGTATTTTAGAACTTCATCTACTATTTAAGACCAAAGCAAGGAAAGTTTATTTTGTCCAGAACCTAAATTTTCTGTAGCACATAATCGAGTGCAACTTGTCTGGATAGATTATTTAAACAATCCAAACACAGGGAGGCCAGAATAAGAATGAGGGCCTTTAATCCTGTATAGCTTAATGTAATGTGTAGATAAATCTCAAAGTATATTAAGCAGAAAATAAGAAGTATTGGCAAAGTTCTTTGAAGGATGGGAGAAAAATATGGAACTATTAAACTTAAACACCGGGGAAACCCCTGATACTGTATCAAACATTAGGGAAACCCAAATCAATAGGCCAAGTCCTTGATCTTGAGGCTTGTTCTTGAGAAGCTTATATATGTAGCAGAGAAACTTAACCCACCTATAGATGTGCCTAAGAATGACCTCTGGAGGACTTCTTTTGTTGCTCAGATATGGCCTCTCTCTTTTTTTTTACATGGGCAGGCACTGGGAATCGAACCTGGGTCCTCTGGCATGGCAGGCAAGCATTCTTACCTGCTGAGTCACCGTGGCCCAGATATGGCCTCTCTTTAAGCCCACCTCTGCAAATGAAATTATTACCCTCCCCCACTACTTGAGACATGACATCCAGGGGTGAAAGTATCCTGGTGGTGTTGGAGATAACTCCCAAGGATGAGCCTGGCCCGAGCACCACGGGATTAACAACGCCATCCTGACAAAAAGGGGGAAAAGAAGTGCTAACAAATAAGGTATCAGTGGTTGAGAGTTCAAACAGAGTCAAGAGACTACTCTGGAGGTCACTCTTACACAAGCTTCAATTAGACATTGCTACCTATCATAGCTTACCAAACCCCAACCAAAACCATTCCTGCCAATTTCAAAGAACACCTAGGGAGTTATACAAGATTCCACAAAGGTTCCATGCATCAGGTTTCTTTCCAGAAACCTACAACCTCCAAATGGGTCCCTGGACCAGATAAATCCTGAAATGCAGAGGGGCTAGCCTCTCCAGAACATCAACTAGTTCTATCCCTCTATTCCATATTATCAAAAGCCCCTTCCAACATGAAAAAGTTAGAATGGGCATAGCCCCAAAACCCCTAAAGAGAGAAAGATCAAAGGTGATGGTGGAGTTATACGGAGAAGGTAAGATTTAACAAATGAGTATGATTGTTGAATCATTATATTTCTTTTAATCTCCAGTATCTTAGAGCAGCTAGAAGCAAAAACCTAAAATTGTGAAATTATAACCGATACCAAACTGTGATATCTGTTCTACAACTAATTGTTGCAATGTGCTTTGAAATTTATTGTTTTGTATATATGTTTTTTATTTCACAAACACACAAATGTCGACTGTGATGATAAATGCAGTTATAGGATGATATTGTGTACCCTGATTGTACTGTTTGGATGATTAGATGATATGTGAATATAAAATTATTGTGAATTTAAAAAAATCAATTGGTTTAATTTTAAGTGTAATTATCAAAGCTGATTATGAGTATGGTGAAAGTGGAGGATTAGAGTCACGTATGTCATCAGAAGGAAAACTAGAGGATAAAACCGGGTCTGCATAAGTTGGCAAAACGTAGAGTGGATGATGATAGTGGTTAATTGTGCAAACATAAGAAAGATTCTATATGAACTATAACAAATCTGTCAGTATTACAAAGTGTTAATAATGTGGTGGTATATGGGAAAATGCAATAAATTCAAACTAAGGTCTACAATTAACAGTAACATTGTAATATTCTTTCATTAATTGTAATTAATTCCAAGGCTAAATGTTAATAAGAGAGGATATAAAAGAGGCCTATTGAATTTTTATTCTTTCTTTTTGGAAGAAATGGGACTTTTTCATACAGGACTGTGGTAGTGAATACATAACTATGTGATTATATCATTGATTATACATTTAGGAAGGATTCTATAGTATGTGAATAAAACTATTAAAAAATTAAAACACAATAAAAAGTCAATGTTTAAACTGAAAAAAAAAAAAGGTTAGGTTCCAGCTACTGAGAAATAAAGGTCCAATCCTCTCATCTAGCAGAAAAGAAAACCTTAACCCAGAGGAGTTGTGTTGTATGGCACAGCTAGATAGCAGAGAACTCAGGTTAGCCCTAGCCTCCAGAGACAACAAAAACAATGCAAAGATAAAGAATGCTTGCTTTCATTTCTCCTAGAAGCATTCTATTCCTCACATACTATGAGAATTAGTACAGTAAACATGTTTAACTAATTGCTCTGAGACTGAGAGGGCCAAATACACACCAAACTAGGCCCCTAAATTAAGCCCCCAAGGTGCCAGGTAAACAGGAGTGTTATCTCCGTAGATATTTCTATAGATTTAAAAAAAGCATGAAGCCCAAGATAATTTAGGTCTCAAAAGCCTGAGAGATCTGGGGTTTATCCAGTGCCTGGAATTCTAAAAAGTATTTGCATTCTAAAAAGTTAGGGTGAGAACCCAGGATCCTTTTTATCCAATCTCAATGCCCAAAAGAGATTTCCCCCTCATTTTAGGAGGGGGA
The DNA here is from genome assembly GCF_023851605.1 of Tamandua tetradactyla. Lineage (NCBI taxonomy): Eukaryota > Metazoa > Chordata > Mammalia > Pilosa > Myrmecophagidae > Tamandua > Tamandua tetradactyla. The sequence goes on along the minus strand of NC_135341.1, from coordinate 44,468,715 downwards.
AGAAGGCTGTCTCTTTCCTGTATATCAAGGGAGAACAGGAGAAAATTCATCATTCTCTGTTCCTTATATGTGTACAGATTCTCAAGTTCGTATGGGTAGGACATTTGACCTGACATTCAGTGTGTAACCCCTCGGATAAGAATCACAATGCAGGAACCACACAGTCATTATCTGCTTTAAATGACCAACAATAATTTATCACTGATCCAGAACACCTTGGATGCACATTTTGGATAAAATTAAGAGATGAATATCAAAAAACCAACACTTACATCACAGTTATTTTCTTGTATAGGTCAAATCATATATTTATATCATCTTATAAATTCTAACATAGTATGCATCTATAATAAACTCTTTGAATATAAGATCTACGTGTTTTTTTAATTACCACCTAGACTTTTCCAAATATTCATGATTAACTGACACCTGAATTGAAGATAGTTAATTTTTAAGGAACTAGAAATCACATAATGTGAGTGTAACAAAAAATCCAGATGATTAACTCATGCCAATAACCTCTCTTTTACAGATGATAAATGGTTTCTGAAGGGTTACATGAATTGCTCAGCACCAGGAGTACACCTCCTACAAGGCAGGCTTAGAACCTAGCTCTTCTGCCAATAATTGGTCCCATGGTGTCTGTGCAAATTTAATCTGAAAAATATTAAAATGTATTCCTTAATAGAAACATGCGTCTCTTTTTGAATTGTCAAAAATATGTTATCAGATCTAAAGTTAAATAGAATATTTTTTTCCCAGTTACTTAAATCATCTAAAAATTTCTAATACAATTTGGAAAGGTTTTTTTTTTTTTGTTTTCACTAACACTGTTAGATTTTCTAATTTTCTCATCCATCCACTGCCATTGACCCATAAAGTGGGTCATCAAGTGAACAGGTTCAAAAAAGAGGCACCAAAACCCAGATATTCAAAGCCTGCTTGGAGAACATGAACTATTTTCTAAGCTTAGTAAGATACCACTAAAAACCTCTCCAAAAGCAAGGGAACCTGGAAGAGGAATAAGGGAAGATGAGCAGGATCTTTACAGCCTGTCATTTTGGTCACGGATAAAACAATGGTTTCGAACTCTGATTTTACATCAGTCATCTGTCAACCTTGTTTAAAATGGTTGCCGAGGCCCCACCATTGAGATTCTGAGTCAGATGATCTGGGGCAAGGTCTAAGGAACCTGTATTTTAAGAAGCCCTAGTCTACGGGACTCCAAACGTTTGTCATGCTGAAACATGGGTATCACCTCAATCTGTCAGATTTTTTCATCCAAACCGGTTTTACTCGAAAGTCCTTGCGTATTTCCGGGAACAGGTTCTTTTGGTGGGGATTACCCTTAAGAAGGAACTAGCTGCTTCCCTTCCCGGGAAAGCACAGAAAAAAAAAAAAAAAAGGAATAACACCACTAAATCACTCCGCTGCTCTCAATTCTAAATTCATGCTATGCTTTGTAATTTCCCACTGGCAGACTGACTTTTCAGGAAGAAATTTTAATTCCGTCATGTCATACACAAAACCTTTACAGGGTAGGACAGGGTCGCAAAAGATGGCAGAAAACACCGAGTGGATGAGAAAAGGAAGAGATGGTCCTCGGGGTTTTCGCCCTCCTCTCAGTCTCTCAAACTTCCTCCCCTCTCTCGCTTCTTCCTGTGACCTTGTCAGAACTCCACTGCTGGAGCCCTCACGGCCCATTCCTCACCCACCGCGCACTCTCGGTTTCTCCAGAAAGCGCCACGCTGCGTCCGGGCTACCGATTTCCCCAAGTCGGACCAAACCTCCTCCGTAGGTTTCTCACTATTCCCCGATCAGGGCGCATTCCCAGCTCAGCAACGATTCATTCCATTCATCTCCTCGCTGGCTCCGTATCCCCTCGCCCGACAGCGCCCCAGACTCTGTCTTTAGGATCCCTAACGCCCCTTGATCCTCGTGGTCGGGCCTGAGCCAATCCAACTACATCTCGCCAGCTTCATCCCACGCACCGCCCCTACTCCCAGCCCCGCAGCCCCCAACTCTCCCAAGGTTTTCTCCTTCCGTTTTCCCCAGAAATCCCTCACGCTTCACTCACCACTACCGACGACACCCGTTAAAGTCTCACCGGTATTTGCTCCCAGCCTACGGGTCTCATCTAGAAGGCCTGTCCCTGTCCCGCCCACAGCCGGCCCCAGCCAATCGGAAGCTAGTAGTCGGCACGCGTGGGCGCGTGCGCATGCTAGGTGGGTGGGGCGGGCCGGAGCGGGTCCTGGATTAGGCGGGGCTCCGCGTCTTGATTGTCAGGTACGGCCCATATCGAGGATGAGAACGTGACCTTTAGGGTTCACGCGAGGGCAATCGAGGTGGCACCCCTAGCCGGCTGGCACCTCAGATTTCTCTCGCCCTTTCCCCTTAGGGTGGCGGCGGTAACACCGTGTCCCGAGCGATGGCTGCTGGCGTAATGCTGCGCGGGCCAGGAGGGGCGGGAGTGAAGGGTTTCGGCGCGGCCGGCCCTCGGGAGGCTGCGGTTGAGGTGGGAGTCCTTGCTTTCCAGGACGCCGACGGCGACGGGAGACTGAGCGCCCCATTCGTGCCTCTGTCCTGGCTCTTTTCCGCCACGAATGTGCGCTCTTGGGCTTTCCGTATGGCCCTTGTAGGAGCTTACGCTCTAGTGTAATGGAGGTGTTGGGTTACGAGAGCCGTTGACTTCACCCATTCTGGGAGAACCATCCCTAAGGAAGTAGCTCTGGAATGGAGTGTGGTGAATTGGATCGAGGCAAAAAATTGTGACCAATGTAAAGCCAGAATAGTGGGAAGTAGCCATGAACCATACCAGGGAGAACTTGGGTGGTATTGTTAGGTAGCCCTTGATGGTTTAGAGCAGGGAACTAACGAGAGAAATTGAAGTACCTGGTAGTGGAGAGTAGAATGGACTAGAAAGGGAATGTCACCATTACTCAGAAAAATTTTTTGAAAACCTGTTTGCTTCATTATGTTCTGGTGCTGCTCTCAGGTATGTCATCTCTACTCCACCTTAGCAAGGGCCACTGCTTTGGGGCAGCAGTACCTCTCACTGCCAGGGAGCATTGGCTAGAGGTCAGGCCATCTTCAAATCCCATGTCAAAGGGCTCTCTTTAAGAACTGCTATGTCATAACTCAGTTCCTTTTACACGTATTTACTTTTTTACACATACATAATTGTTTTCAAACAAAAACAAACTTAAAGACATGTTAATTGCATGTTTCCAAATTTTCAAGGGTGGAGGCTTTTAAAAATGGAATTTATTAAGTTGCAAGTTTACAGTTCAAAGGAATGTTTGTTTGCAAGTTGCCAGAATGTGATATATCAGAACTGGAGCAGCTCTTAAAGAGGGAAATTTAATAAGTTACAAGTTTACAGTTCTAAGTCCATAAAAATGTCCAAACTAATGCATCCAGGTAAAGATGTATTTACCTTAATTCAAGGAAGGCTGATGGGTCAGGAACATCTTTGTCGGAGGAGTCATCATTTAGCTGGCATCTGCTGGTCCCTTGTCCTGGGCTCCAGTGCTTTCATCCTGTTTCTGTGGGGGGTTCCTCACTTTGCTTCTGCAGGGCTGGCTTTCATCTCTTGACTTCCCTTGGCTCTCTCCGGGTCTGGCTTGCTTAACATCTCATGGCAAGGTCTGCTGGGCTCCAAGTACATCCAAACATCCATGGCTCTGTTTTCCAGGTGTCCACATCTGTGTCAGTTCTGGGCTCTGTCAGCTCAGAGGTTTCTGTCATTTCTGGTTCTCTCCAAAATGTTTCCTCTTTTTTTTTTTTTTTAATTTTTATTGATAAAACCAACCAATGTACAAACACATACATTCTTAACATATGAACATTCCATACTTGGTGTGCAATCAGTGGGTCACAATATTGTCACTTAATTGTGTATTCATCACCGTGATAATTTCTTAGAACATTTGCATCACTCCAGAAAAAGAAATAAAAAATAAAAAGAAGAACTCATACATACCATACCCCTTACAAGGGTAGAAGCTTTTAAGCATTCTAAAGGAGTTGGACCCCCTCCTTGGACTGGTCATTCACGTCTATTACGCATTTTATAAGAAATGCATTTCTTTACAGAAAGAGCTGCTAAGCATATCATGTCTCCACATTCTGCTCAGTTTAAGACAATTTTTCTTTCTCATAATATATATGTTCTAGAACATTGTCTGAAGGTACCTAGTCCATCCCTCCTTGCCCTTGAAGAAAAAATTTTCACTGCAACCTGAATATTCTCCAGAAAGGGAAAAGCCACAAACACATTTTAGATTTTATGTGACTGGCGTTATAATAGTGTTTAAGACCACAGACTCTGGAGTTTGCTTTGCTGTTACTCGCTAGATGATTTTGAACACATTATTTAATCATTTTGTGCCTCAGTTTCCTCATCTGAACAATGATAGGACCTACTTAATAGGGCTGTTGTGAGGGTTAAATGATACATAAAACCTGAAAAATGCCTGGCACATATTAAGTGCTATATGTGTTAATTATTATGATAGTTATTGTTTTTTGTGTGTGCATTCCTGTAGGTCCTACTTAACTAACCAGAATTCATGGTTGGTGTGTTATGTATTGCGTGTGTGTGTGTGTTATGTGTATGGTTTGCATTTTTAAATGCCTTTTGATTACTGAAGATTTGCATAAAAATCCTAAGTGTAGGATGCTTATAAACCAGTATGGTTTACTTCAGCAGAGGAGAAACGGATTTAGTAGCAAGGACCTTTCATCTCTTTGATTTACATGGCTTCCTATTTTTATATCACTGGTTCCAGTCAACCACATAGAATATTTTTTTCATTAGTGACCAAAAGTGTAGTAGGATGTTTGCATTTAGGTAGTGCTCTTTTCTGTAATGAAGAAAAATATGATACTTTAAATATTTTAGTCTTAAATTATGTTTCGCTAATGCACTTAGTATCACTGGGGCAGCAACCTCTTCTTAACAAGTACCACTGAGAGAAAACTTGGTGGAGTGGATAGAGAACAGGCTTGGGGCCCCAGGATTGCTACTATGCATGAAGTTAAACAGGCTTGGATTTTAATGTTACCTTAATTTGATGCTGTCTTAGCATTATGACCTTGAACAAGTTATTTAGCTTCTTGCAGTCTTAAATGTTTCCTCAATAAAAAGGAAATATCAATAAATCCCGTAAAGGGCTGCATTATGTGACCTAAATGACCTTGTATAAGACACAAAGAACAGCACTTGGGACATACTAGATACTTGGTACATGGTAGGTCCCCTTTTCAAACCAGCCCCTTTCCCCTTGCTGCTATGTTCCTAAGCAGTAACCAGCCATGCAAACTCAAGCAAATCACTTCTCTCCTCCAGTCCTCCAAGTTTACTACCCCTGCTGTAAGTCAACCCATTCACTTATCTTCTCTCAACCTAAACTTTTCCCCTTATAACCTGACCAGCCCTTTTTACTTAGAGTCTTGAGAAATTCTCCTGATTCTTATCCTACCTGTAGACTTATCTAATGCATGTTATGGTCAGGTTCATGTGTCATCTTGGCCAAGTAGTGGTACCTGTTTGTCTGGTTGGGAAAGTGCTGGCCTATCTGTTGCGATGAGGACATTTCATAGAATTAAATCATCATCATGTCAGCTGCATCCACAGCTGATTCCATTTGTAATCAGCCAAGGGGAGTGTCTTCTGCAATGAGTGATGTTTAATCTAATCATTGGAAGCCTTTTAAGGAGGATTCAGAAGAGACAGGCTCTTCTTCCTGCTTCGGCCGGCAAGCCTCTCCTGTGGAGTTCATCCAGACCATCCATTGGAGTCATCAGCTTCGCAGTCTGCCCTATGGATTTTAGACTGTGTTCCCACAATTACATGAGGCACTTTTATAAGTTTTATATTTGTGAGTGTTCCCTGTTGATTCTGTTTCTCTATAGAACCCTAACTAATACAGCTTGGTACCAGGAGTGGTTCTTAAGAAACAGAATCTTAAAAATGGGTTTTTATGAATGGTTTTCTACTCTGACTGGACTCAAAGGCACTAAGGACTCTGATTCCCATAATCAGAATGACATTCCCAATCTATGGAGTGAGGTGGCAAAAGAGATAGTCAAAATATCACCATTCAGTTCTCCTAATGCTTTGCTTGTATGAAGCCAGGCTTTGGGGGATAATGTTTTTGACACCTTTACAGAGTTTTGTGGAAATAAGAGATATAGAGATGTTGGCTGGTTATTGTTAGATACACTGGATACATTAAAGAGTGAAAGGGATGGGCTTCAAGCTTCAAACAAGAAACTTAAGCGCTGTCTGACAGATGTAGAAGTTTCTATGAGTTTCCTGAAGGAAAATCTAATTTCCTATAGCTGTAGACTTGAGATATCTGAAAATCAGACTCAGGATCCTATTGTTAGAGTAGCAACTGTAAACTGTAAAGCATAAACTGAAATCTCAGTGTTGCATGGTGTCTGCCGTTATAGTGAGGGCATTGATTGGATAGGAGTGGGACCCTGAAAAATGAGATGGTGACATATGAAGTGATAATGATGGCGGAGGTGAGGTTGAAATCCTAGGTCATGCTGTGTCTTCTCTAGATAACCCTGTAATAGTCTGTCCTGAGGACATAGCCACCCCACCTCCAGCCTGCCTTGAGGAGTTGGCCACCCAACCTCCTCCTGAAGGGATTAGCCCTAGAGTGATTAATCCTGTTTCACTAGGTGAAACTGCAAATGAAGGCCCTGAAGCACATGGCTTGGAAGAAATTTCTAATTCTTTTCATGACCCACCCTCACCACCCCTCATTTCTTCCAGACCTATAACTAGAATAAAATCCCAACAGACCCCTAAAGGTGAGGTACAAAGTATCACACGTGAGGAGGTATGTTATACTCTGAAAGAACTGTGTGAGTTTTCAGCTTTATATAGACAGAAATCAGGGGAAAATGTGTGACAATGGATTTTAAGGGTGTGGGATAATGGTGGGAAAAATATGAGGCTGGATCAGGCTGAATTTATTGATATGGGCCCACTAAGCAGAGATTCTACATTCAATGTTATAGCTCGAGGGGTTACAAATGGTATTAACAGTTTGTTTGGATGGTTGGTTGAAACATGTCTCAAAAAGTGGCCAACATTACCTGAGGTTGAAATGCCAGAACTGCCCTGGTATAATGTAGATAAGGTGATCCAGAAGCTTAGAGAGATTGGAATGTTAGAGTGAATTTATCATGCAAAGCCTGCTCTTTCACCCCAGGAATGTCCAGAGGCTGCACCTTTTACCAGAACAGTGAGAAACAAATTTGTGAGACTAGCGCCATCATCCCTGAAGAGCTCACATTAAACACAATGGGATTGACGGGATTCCAAGTTGGCAGAAGCCAGGTGGCAGCACTTAATCGCCAAAGACAGGGTAGATGTGGCTATTATAATAGACAGCAAACTCAAAGCAGGAGTCAAAATTAAATGACTTACTTACGGAGAAGATGGCAGCTTAGTAAGATGCGCGGGTCTTAGTTCCTCCTCCAGAACAGCTACTAGGGGAGTAGAAACGATACAGAACAGCTCCCGGAGCCACGACAGACATCAAGAAGACAGCGTACCCCATTCTGGAACAGCTGACTGGCTGGGAGAACCCGCTCCGGTGAGATCGCCGAGGGGTGCGGGCTTCCCCAGGCCGGGGCGGCAAGCGGCTAGAGTCCCTCCCTTCCTCCTTCCCGGGCCAGCTGGGAGAATTGGACAAGCGGTCCCCTGAAGCCATGGCGGCTGGCGCCCCCACCCCATGCACGGCCCCCCAGACCAACTGGGAGAATTGGATCAGAGATCCCCAGGCCGCGGAGAACGGTGACCAGGGTTCCTTCCAAACATGTGGCTTCCCGGCCCGGCTGGGAACGGTGCACTCTCCCAGACTGCGGTGGCTGGCGCCCTCCCGCCACACTTGGCGCCCCGGGCCAGCTAGGAGATTCAGACGGGCGCTCTCCTGGGCTGCGGCGGCCGGCAACCCTCCCCGCGTTCGGATCCCCAGGCCGGCTGGCACACTTCCAAGCCGCTTCGGCTGGCTAAACTCCCCCACCGCGAGAGTTTTCCAAAGTTAAAGGACCCACAGCACCTTTTACTGGTGGGACCCGCAGACAAACGAGTGCCACGAGCGCCACCTACTGGGAAGGATAAGAAAAACAGAACCCAGAGATTTCACAGAAAAATCTTTCAACTTGTTGGGTCCAACACCCAGGGAAATCTGACTGAATGCCCAGACGCCAGCAGAAGATAACGGATCACACTCAGAAAATTGAAAATATGGCCCAATCAAAGGAACAAACCAATAGTTCAAATGAGATACAGGAGCTGAGACAACTAATGCTGAATATACGAACAGAAATGGAAAACCTCTTCAAAAACCAAATCAATAAATTGAGGGAGGACATGAAGAAGACATGGGCTGAACAAAAAGAAGAAATAGAAAAACTGAAAAAACAAATCACAGAGCTTATGGAAGTGAAGGATAAAGTAGAAAAGATGGAAAAAGCAATGGATACCTACAATGATAGATTTAAAGAGACAGAAGATAGAATTAGTGATTTGGAGGATGGAACATCTGAATTCCAAAAAGAAACAGAAACTATAGGGAAAAGAATGGAAAAATTTGAACAGGGGATCAGGGAACTGAAGGGCAATATGAAGGGCACAAATATACGTGTTGTGGGTGTCCCAGAAGGAGAAGAGAAGGGAAAAGGAGGAGAAAAACTAATGGAAGAAATTATCACTGAAAATTTCCCAACTCTTATGAAAGACCTAAAATTACAGATCCAAGAAGTGCAGCGCACCCCAAAGAGAATAGACCCAAATGGGCGTTCTCCAAGACACTTACTACTTAGAATGTCAGAGGTCAAAGAGAAAGAGAGGATCTTGAAAGCAGCAAGAGAAAAACAATCCATCTCATACAAGGGAAACCCAATAAGACTATGTGTAGATTTCTCAGCAGAAACCATGCAAGCTAGAAGACAGTGGGATGATATATTTAAATTACTAAAAGAGAAAAACTGCCAACCAAGACTTCTATATCCAGCAAAATTGTCCTTCAAAAATGAGGGAGAAATTAAAACATTCTCAGACAAAAAGTCACTGAGAGAATTTGTGACCAAGAGATCAGCTCTGCAAGAAATACTAAAGGGAGCACTAGAGTCAGATACGAAAAGACAGAAGAGAGAGGTATAGAGAGGAGTGTAGAAAGAAGGAAAATCAGATATGATGTACATAATAGAAAAGACAAAATGGTAGAGGAAAATATTATCCAAAGAGTAATAACACTAAATGTTAATGGACTGAATTTCCCAATCAAAAGACATAGACTGGCAGAATGGATTAAAAAACAGGATCCTTCTATATGCTGTCTACAGGAAACACATCTTAGACCCAAAGATAAACATAGGTTGAAAGTGAAAGGTTGGGAAAAGATATTTCATGCAAATAACAACCAAAAGAGCAGGAGTAGCTATACTAATATCCAACAAATTAGACTTCAAATGTAAAACAGTTAAAAGAGACAAAGAAGGACACTATCTACTAATAAAAGGAACAATTAAACAAGAAGACATAACAATCATAAATATTTATGCACCGAACCGGAATGCCCCTAAATTCGTGAGAAATACACTGCAAACACTGAAAAGGGAAATAGACACATATACCATAATAGTTGGAGACTTCAATTCACCACTCTCATCAATGGGCAGAACGTCTAGACAGAGGATCAATAAAGAAATAGAGAATCTGAATATTACTATAAATGAGCTAGACTTAACAGACATTTATAGGACATTACATCCCACAACAGCAGGATACACCTTTTTCTCAAGTACTCATGGATCATTCTCAAAGATAGACCATATGCTGGGTCACAAAGCAAGTCTCAACAAATTTAAAAAGATTGAAATCATACACAACACTTTCTCGGATCATAAAGGAATAAAGTTGGAAATCAATAATAGGCGGAGTGCCAGAAAATTCACAAATACGTGGAGGCTCAACAACACTCTCTTAAACAACGAGTGGGTCAAAGAAGAAATTGCAAGAGAAATTAGTAAATACCTAGAAGCGAATGAAAATGAAAACACAACATATCAAAACTTATGGGACGCAGCAAAGGCAGTGCTAAGAGGGAAATTTATTGCCCTAAATGCCTATGTCAGAAAAGAAGAAAAGGCAAAAATGCAGGAATTAACTGTCCACTTGGAAGAACTGGAGAAAGAACAGCAAACTAATCCCAAAGCAAGCAAAAGGAAAGAAATAACAAAGATCAGAGCAGAAATAAATGAAATTGAAAACATGAAAACAATAGAGAAAATCAATAAGACCAGAAGTTGGTTCTATGAGAAAATCAATAAGATTGATGGGCCCTTATCGAGATTGACAAAAAGAAGAAGAGAGAGGATGCAAATAAATAAGAACAGAAATGGAAGACGAGACATAACTACTGACCTCACAGAAATAAAGGAGGTAATAACAGGATACTATGAACAACTTTACGCTAATAAATACAACAATTTAGATGAAATGGACGGGTTCCTGGAAAGACATGAACAACCAACTTTGACTCAAGAAGAAATAGATGACCTCAACAAACCAATCACAAGTAAAGAAATTGAATCAGTCATTCAAAAGCTTCCTAAAAAGAAAAGTCCAGGACCAGACGGCTTCACATGTGAATTCTATCAAACATTCCAGAAAGAATTAGTACCAACTCTCCTCAAACTCTTCAAAAAAATCGAAGTGGAGGGAAAACTACCTAATTCATTCTATGAAGCCAACATCACCCTCATACCAAAACCAGGCAAAGATATTACAAAAAAAGAAAACTATAGACCAATCTCTCTAATGAATATAGATGCAAAAATCCTCAATAAAATTCTAGCAAATCGTATCCAACAACACATTAAAAGAATTATACATCATGACCAAGTAGGATTCATCCCAGGTATGCAAGGATGGTTCAACATAAGAAAATCAATTAATGTAATACACCATATCAACAAATCAAAGCAGAAAAATCACATGATCATCTCAATTGATGCAGAGAAGGCATTTGACAAGATTCAACATCCTTTCCTGTTGAAAACACTTCAAAAGATAGGAATACAAGGGAACTTCCTTAAAATGATAGAGGGAATATATGAAAAACCCACAGCTAATATCATCCTCAATGGGGAAAAATTGAAAACCTTCCCCCTGAGATCAGGAACAAGACAAGGATGTCCACTATCACCACTATTATTCAACATTATGTTGGAGGTTCTAGCCAGAGCAATTAGACAAGAAAAAGAAATACAAGGCATCAAAATTGGAAAGGAAGAAGTAAAACTATCACTGTTTGCAGACGATATGATACTATACGTCGAAAACCCGGAAAAATCCACAACAAAACTACTAGAGCTAATAAAGTAGCAGGTTACAAGATCAACATTCAAAAATCTGTAGCATTTCTATACACTAGTAATGAACAAGCTGAGGGGGAAATCAAGAAATGAATCCCATTTACAATTGCAACTAAAAGAATAAAATACCTAGGAATAAATTTAACTAAAGAGACAAAAAACCTATATAAAGAAAACTACAAAAAACTGTTAAAAGAAATCACAGAAGACCTAAATAGATGGAAGGGCATACCGTGTTCATGGATTGGAAGACTAAATATAGTTAAGATGTCAATCCTACCTAAATTGATCTACAGATTCAATGCAATACCAATCAAAATCCCAACAACTTATTTTTCAGAAATAGAAAAACCAATAAGCAAATTTATCTGGAAGGGCAGGGTGCCCCGAATTGCTAAAAACATCTTGAGGAAAAAAAACAAAGCTGGAGGTCTCGCGCTGCTGGACTTTAAGGCATATTATGAAGCCACAGTGGTCAAAACAGCATGATATTGGCATAAAGATAGATATATCGACCAATGGAATCGAATAGAGTGCTCAGATATAGACCCTCTCATCTATGGACATTTGATCTTTGATAAGGCAGTCAAGCCAACTCACCTGGGACAGAACAGTCTCTTCAATAAATGGTGCCTAGAGAACTGGATATCCATATGCAAAAGAATGAAAGAAGACCCGTATCTCACACCCTATACAAAAATTAACTCAAAATGGATCAAAGATCTAAACATTAGGTCTAAGACCATAAAGTAGTTAGAGGAAAATGTAGGGAGATATCTTATGAAACTTATAATTGGAGGCGGTTTTATGGACCTTAAACCTAAAGCAAGAGCACTGAAGAAGGAAATAAATAAATGGGAGCTCCTCAAAATTAAACACTTTTGTGCATCAAAGAACTTCATCAAGAAAGTAGAAAGACAGCCTACACAGTGGGAGACAATATTTGAAAATGACATATCAGATAAAGGTCTAGTATCCAGAATTTATAAAGAGATTGTTCAACTCAACAACAAAAAGACAGCCAACCCAATTACAAAATGGGAAAAAGACTTGAACAGACACCTATCAGAAGAGGAAATACAAATGGCCAAAAGGCACATGAAGAGATGCTCAATGTCCCTGGCCATTAGAGAAATGCAAATCAAAACCACAGTGAGATATCATCTCACACCCACCAGAATGGCCATTATCAACAAAACAGAAAACGACAAGTGCTGGAGAGGATGCGGTGAAAGAGGCACACTTATTCACTGTTGGTGGGAATGTCAAATGGTGCAACCACTGTGAAAGGCAGTTTGGCGGTTCCTTAAAAGCTGAATATAGAATTGCCATACGACCCAGCAATACCATTGCTAGGTATCTACTCAAAGGACTTAAGGGCAAAGACACAAACGGACATTTGCACACCAATGTTTATAGCAGCATTATTTACAATTGCAAAGAGATGGAAACAGCCAAAATGTCCATCAACAGAAGAGTGGCTAAACAAACTGTGGTATATACATACGATGGAATATTATGCAGCTTTAAGACAGAATAAACTTATGAAGCATGTAATAACATGGATGGACCTAGAGAACATTATGCTGAGTGAGTCTAGCCAAAAACTAAAGGACAAATACTGTATGGTCCCACTGATGTGAACCGACATTCGAGAATAAACTTGGAATATGTCATTGGTAACAGAGTCCAGCAGGAGTTAGAAACAGGGTAAGATAATGGGTGATTGGAGCTGAAGGGATACAGACTGCAACAGGACTAGATACAAAAACTCAAAAATGGACAGCACAATAATACCTAATTGTAAAGTAATCATGTTAAAACACTGAATGAAGCTGCATCTGAGCTATAGGTTTGTTTGTTTTTTTTTTCTGTTTGTTTGTTTGTCTTTTTTTTCTTTTTCCTTTCCTTTTTTTTACTATTATTATTTTTATTTTTTCTCTGTATTAACATTCTATATCTTTTTCTGTTGTTTTGCTAGTCCTTTTCCTAAATCGATGCAAATGTACTAAGAAATGATGATCATGCATCTATGTGATGATGTTAAGAATTACTGATTGCATATGTAGAATGGAATGATTTCTAAATGTTGGGTTAATTTCTTTTTTTTTCTTTAATTAATAAAAAAATTAAATGACTTGCAGAGATTTGTGGCATTGGCTAGTAAATCATGGGGTACCTAGAAATAAAATAGATGGGCATCTACTAAATTCCTATTCGAGCTGTATAAACAAAAGAATTCTAGGGCAAGTGAACAGAAGTCTAACCTGAATTACAAAAACACAGAGTCACAGCTCCTTAATCAATTTCCAGACTTGAAACAGTTTATAGACTCAGAGCCCCTTGAACGAAGGGAGGCCAGGTCCCTTTAGGGGAGAACCCTGTTACACTGCCACAGATTTATACTGTTAATCTTCCTCCAGGCCTTCCCCAAGGAGACCGATGGCCTTTTACCAGGGTAACTGTGCACTGGCGAAAAGGAAATGATCACATATTTGGGGGATTATTAGACACTGGTTCAGAAGTGACATTAATTCCAGGGGACCCAAAATGGCACTCTGGTCCACCAGTCAGAGTGGTGGCTTATGGAGGCCAGGTGATCAATGGAGTTTTAGTTCAAGTCCGTCTCAAGTCTGGGGGCCTACCAGACCCATTTTGTAATTATTTCTCCAGTTTCAGAATGTGTAATTGGTATAGACATACTGAGCAACTGGCCAAATCCCCACATTGGCTCTCTAACTCGTGCAGTGAGGGCTATTATGGTGGGAAAGGCCAAGTGGAAGCTACTAGAAATGCCCCTACCGAGCAAAATAGTAAATCAAAAGGAATACTGGATTCCTGGAAGGATTGCAGAGATTACTGCTGCTCTTAAGGACTTGAAGGATGCAGGGGTGGTGATACCCATCACATCCCCGTTCAACTCTCCTATTAGGCCTGTGCAGAAAACAGATGGGTCTTGGAGGATAATAGTGGATTACTGTAAGCTCAACCATGTGGTAACTTCAATTGCAGCTGCTGTTCCAGATGTGGTATCATTGCTTGAGCAAAACAGTACATACCCTGGTACCTGATATGCAGCTATTGATCTGGCAAATGCTTTTTTTCAATAGCTGTTAGTAAGGACTAGCAGAAACAGTTTGCTTTCAGCTGGCCAGGTAAGCAATATACTTTCACTGTCCTACCTCAGGGGTATATCAACTCTCCAGCCCTATGTCATAATCTTGTCCACAGGGACCTTGATTGTTTCTCCCTCCAACAAGATATCACAGTGGTCCATTATATTGATGATTTCCTGGTGTACATAGTGAGCAAGAAATAGCAACTACTCTAGACTTACTGGTAAGGCATTTACATGTCAGAGGATGGAAGATAAATCCAACAAAAATACAGGGGCCTTCCACCTCAGTGAAATTTCTACATGTCCAGCGGTGTGGGGCATGTCGAGATACACCTTCTAAGGTGAAGAATACGTTGCTGCATCTGGCTCCTCCTACAACCAAAAAAGAGGCACAATGCCTAATTGGCCTCTTTGGATTTTGGCGACAACATATTCCTCATTTGGGTGTGCTACTCCAGCCCATTTATCGAGTGACCAGAAAAGCTGCTAATTTTGAGTGGGGACCTGAACAAGAAGAGGCTCTGCAACAGGTACAGGCTGCTGTACAAGCTGCTCTGCCACTTGGGGCATATGATCCAGCAGATCCAATGATGCTGGAAGTGTCAGTGGCAAATAGAGATGCTGTCTGGAGCCTTTGGCAGGCCCCTGTAGGAGAATCACAATGCAGACCCTTAGGATTTTGGAGCAATGCCTTGCCATTGCAGCAGATAACTACTCTCCTTTTGAGAAACAGCTTTTGGCCTGCTACTGGGCCTTAGTAGAAACTGAATGCTTAACCGTGGGCCACCAAGTTACCATGAGACCTGAGTTACCTATCATGAGCTGGGTGTTGTCTGACCCACCAAGCCATAAAGTTGGGTGTGCGCAGCAGCACTCTATTGTAAAATGGAAATGGTATATACGAGATAGGGCCAGAGCAGTTCCTGAAGGCACAAGTAAGTTACGTGAGGAAGTGGCCCAAATGTCCTTGGTCTTCACTCCTGCCACATTACCTTCTCTTTCCCAGACCAGAGCTATGGCCTCTTGGGGAGTTCCTTACAGTGAATTGACTAAGGAAGAGAAAACTCAGGCCTGGTTTACAGATGGTTCAGCACAATATACAGGTACCACCAGAAAGTGGACAGCTGCAGCACTACAACCCCTTTCTGGAGTGTCCTTGAAGGACAGTGGTGAGGGGAAATCCTCCCATTGGGAAGAACTTCGAGCAGTGCACCTGGTTGTTCATTTTGCTCAGAAGGAGAACTGACCAGAGGTGCATTTGTATACTGACTCATGCGCTGCTGCTAATGGTTTGGCTGGATGGTCAGGGGCTTGGAAAGACCATAATTGGGAAATTGGTAACAAAGAGGTCTGGGGAAGAAGTATGTTGGTAGACCTTTCTGAGTGGGCTAAAAACATGAACATATTTGTGTCCCATGTGAAAGTGCACCAGAGAGTGACTTCAGCAGAGGAAGGTTTTAATAATCCAGTGGATAAGCTGACCTGTTCTGTGGATACCAGTCAGCCTCTTTCCCCAGCAACTCGTGTCATTGTCCAATGGGCTCATGAACAAAGTGGTCATGGTGGTAGGAATGGAGGTTATGCATGGGCTCAGTGACAAGGACTTCCACTCACCAAGGCTGAGTTGGCTACAGCCACTGCTGAGTGCCCAATCTGCCAGAAGCAGAGACCCACACTCAGCCTCTGATATAGTGCCGTTCCCCAAGGTGACCAGCCAGCTACATGGTGGCAGGTTGATTACATTGGACCACTCCCTTCATGGAAGGGGATGTGATTTGTTCTCACTGGAATAGACACATACTCTGGATATGGGTTTGCTTTCCCTGCACACAATGCTTCTGCCAAAATTACCATCCCTGGGCTTATAGAATGCCTTATCTACATCATGGTATTCCACACAGCATTGCTTCTGATCAAAGAACACACTTCACAGCAAATGAAGTGCGGGAATGGCACATGCTCATGGAATTCTCTGGTCTTACCATGTTCTCCATTATCCAGAAGCAGCTGGATTGATACAACGGTGGAATGGCCTTTTGAGAACTCAATTACGGTGCCAACTAGGTGGCAATACCTTGAAAGGCTGGGGTACTGTTCTCCAGGAAGCTGTATGGTGCTGTTTCTCCCATAGCCAGGATCCGTGGGTCCAGGAACCAAGGGGTGGAAATGGTTGTGGTACCACTCACTATTATCCCTAGTGATCCTCTAGGAAAATTTTTGCTTCCTGTCCCTGCGACCCTGGGCTCTGCTGATCTGCAGGTTTTAGGTCCAAAATGGGGAGGGCTTCCACCAGGAGAAACAGCAGTGATTCCATTGAACTGGAATCTTATACTGCCTCCGGTCACTTTGGGCTACTCATGCCCCTGGATCAACTAACCAAGAAGGGGATTACATTATTGGCTGGGGTGATTGACCCTGAGTATCAGGGGGAAATAGGACTGCAACTACACAATGGAGGTAAAGAAGAGTTTTCTTGGATTACAGGAGATCCCCTAGAGCGTCTTTTAGTACTACCATGCCCTGTGATTAAAATCAATGGAAAACTGCAATAACCCAATCCAGCCAGGAGTACCAATGGCTCTGAAATTTCAGGAATGAAGGTTTGGGTCACCCCACCAGGCAAAGAACCACAGCCAGCTGAAGTGCTTGCTGAAGGTAGAGGGGACATGGAATGGGTAGTGGAAGAAGGTAGTGATAAATATGAACTTTGACCACATGATCAGTTACAGAAACGAGTACTGTAATACTGTTAGTTCATGTTATACTATTTAAGTTGTAAGAAATCAGGTTTAAGAATGAAAATTACCCAAGGACTTGCACACTATTCTGCAGAGATTTAATGTGTTTCCAGTTATATGCAGGATAGTTGAGTATTGTTAGGTGAAAGAAAAAAATGTGTTTTATTGCTTTTTATTTAGAAATTAGGTATGGTTTAAGGTGATTTGTATAGCTGTCAAGTTGACAAGGAATGGACTGTCTTGGTCAGGTTCGTGTGTCATCTTGGCCAGTGGTGGTACCTGTTTGCCTGGTTGGGCAAGTGCTGGCCTGTCTGTTGCGATGAGGACATTTCATAGAATTAAATCATCATCATGTCAGCTGCATCCACAGCTGATTCCATTTGTAATCAGCCAAGGGGAGTGTCTTCTGCAATGAATGATGCTTAATCTAATCACTGGAAGCCTTTTAAGGAGGATTCAGAAGAGACAGGCTCTTCTTCCTGCTTTGGCCAGTGAGCCTCTCCTGTGGAGTTTGTCTAGACCCTCCATCGGGTCGTTGACTTCACAGCCTGCCCTGTGGTTTTTGGACTCTGCGTTCCCACAGTTACGTGAGACACTATTATAAATTTTATATTTGTGAGTGTTTCCTGTTGATTCTGTTTTTATAGAGAACCCTAAGTAATACAGTGCACATCAGGCAATTCTTCTGGTCTTGGGTACACTCCTGCTGAACACTAGTCAACTCCTATTTTACAGATTCCAGCATTCTTGTCACTTAATTTCATCAGTTGTTAGCTCAGTCACCTGTAGCTTCTGCCTCTGTCTCACTACAAGATTCTCAAACTCAAGACTCTTCCATCGTGAAAAATCCTTTACTTGACTTTCACTCTTTCTCTAGAAACAGAGAGCTTTGTTTCTCTCTTTGCCTTCTCAGTTCAGCTTCTTAGGGGAAAAGTCCACATGTTATCTCCACCTGTTTACTTACTCCATTGGTTTCTATTCCTATCACACCACTGAAACTACGATAGTGAAGGACATATTTCAATTTCAAGTCATCTCACTTGATGCTTGTATCATAGCTGATGCTATGAATCTTCCTTGACACCTTTTCCATGAGTTTTCCTTCCAATCTGGTCAGATTTCCCTGATCCCTGTATGCAATTATGTTGGGATGTGTATTGTGATTATGTATAAGCAGTAGGTTACAAGCTTTCTAGCAGCAGAGCTTATTCATCTTTGTATAGTTCCCAGTGCTGATACTGCCCTGCATGTAGGAGGCCTCCAGTAAAGACTGGTTAAATGACTTAAGATTGTCTCTCTTCAGAGGTGAGCACTTGAGTTCTGTGATGCTGATTGCATTCTCAGCTACTGGGGCTGCAGTAGCAGGGCAAGGGACTGTTGGCCTCTGTGGCTTCTTAATCTCCATTATCACCCCTTCCATCCTCTGTTTACACAGTCTCCCATTGAGCGACCCCCGCATCACCCCCTGTGCCTTGGATACTGATTGCCTCTCTGTTTTCCCCCCATTATCTCCCAATGATTTAAGGCTATGTTTAGAGTCTTCTTCTGTGAGGTACTGGCATATTCAGTGGCATTGCAAATAGGTTTTTATTGACAGGTCTCCAAGCTCTCCAAGTTATCCTGCTCTCACACTGATTAGGAGTCACCATCTGTTTATCTTAATAGCTTAATCAATTACAGGCTCATAAGTGTAGCTGACATCTAAATTAGATTGAAATCACAGTAAGGGCAGAATAATGGTCTCCTGTGCCAGAGATGAATGGATGATTACTTTTCTGTTTCATCTCTAGGAGAAAAGTGGATTATGCAAACAGACACTTCACCTAAATTGGTGGTCCTGAGTGGCTCTCCCTATGCAGATGCTTTTGCTCAGGGACAGGAACCTGTCTGCTCTGTTTCAGGGAAAACCAGAAAAGAAAGATGATCTGCCTACCAAGTTCACTCAGTAAATCAGCAGTCTAGTGCTAGCCATATTAAAAGTCCTTCTGTAACTCTGCTTTGTGAGGAACAGAAAGATTTTCAAGGACTATGAGTATTAAAGTAACAGTAAGGAAAAATGAGCTAGTAACTTTGGTCTGTTGACTAGAAAATATAGGTCTCAGAAGGAAATCATAAGGCTAAGTGATTTCTCCATGAATCTAGTGGGCTATTCCTTAAGAGCAGTTCATTGAGAGCTTTGAAAGACTATCACTTATTTAAAAGACCTATTATCACTTCTAGCTAATTTGCTCTTGCAGTTAACTGGGATCTGAAACCCTTGTGATCCATGGGTTTGTCTCTTGGGATTCAGTAAGTTGTCCTTGTCCTCCCCCTTCCCTGCATGTACCTTACACCAGAAGCAAGCGGAACCAATACAGCTACCTAAACAGCCTGCTGTACAAACATCCACTCATGCTCAATCCCTATCATTCCCTAGAAATAATACTTTAAAGTGTCCCTGATCTTTAAAACAACCCTACTATGTGAGTATTATCCCCATTTTACAGGTGAGGAAACAGGTTCAGCATGTTTTAAATAACTTGCTCAGGTTTCCTAGAGGCAGTGGCAGTATTTGAATCCAGTCCTGGTGTTACTGGACAAAGGCTGAGGATTCTTTTGTCTGACCTACTCAGTAACCAATTCCTGAGACACCAGGGTTTCAAAGACAGAAAGAGTTTATTACTAGGTGCATAGTAGGAGAGTAGATGGCCTAGTGGCCCAAAATCCGTCTCCCTAAACTACAGTAATTTTGATCATTTTATTAGAGAAAAAAAATGGACAGGGTTTAGGATAATAAGCACAATGGCTCCAGATAATGTAATTAGTGGTGATCTAATTACATGTGCAGCTTGATTACATGCTTAGTAAGAGAATTGTGTATAAGAAAATGGCAGGATGAGGTATAGGTGATTTAGGTTGAAGTCTAAGCTATTGCGCATGTCAGGTAGGCCCATTTTGGTTAGCTCCTGTCTCGATTATCAAGATAACTTCGGATTTTGGGTTGGTTAGTTCTGGGCTCACTGAAGACCCTTCGTTAATAAACATTAAGGGCTGTCTTTAGTGATTACAAGACTCTAAAGTTGGAAAACTGGAATATTGGGTACAAATGAAGGTTAGTCACAAGATTTTTATCATCACAGAAGCAGAAGATAAAGGCTATACAATCATTATCAGAAATCAAGGCAGCTGGATTACAATTTAGAGATTTCAGGTATTTCTCTTTCTCTACTCCAGTACGCCAGAAAGCAAAGAGGAATATCTATATAATGATTCTGTAATATTCTTTAAAAAATTTTATACCTTTTGTTTTCCTTACAATTCTTATCAATGACAACTTTTGTTTGAAAAATACATATGTATGTATTCACAAACACATGGACTTTCATATATGTGTGTGTAAGATATGTTAATTGCCTAAATGTTAATGGTGGCTTTTATCTCATTAGTAGATAATTTGTGATTTATGTTTTCTTCCTTGTGTTTTTATATATTTACTAAACTAAATTTTGTTATGTTCAGAAAACAGTTATTAAAATTTTGCATGTCTTTAAAGTCTATATGACACTACCTTTGTGAACAGAATTTTTCTTTCTATTCTTAGTTTTTTTAGTGTTTTTATCAAAAGGGGTGCTAGGTTTTGTCAAATGCTTTTTCTGCATCATTGAGATGATCATGTGGGTTTTTTATTCCTTTGTTCTGTTAATACGGTGTATTATATTAATTGGTTTTCTTATGTTGAACCACTCTAGCATACCTAGGAAAAATCCCACTTGATCATTGTGCATAATTCTTTTAAGTTCTATTAGAGTAGGTTTGCTAGTATTATATTGAGGATTTTTGTGTTTATTCTCATAAGGGATATTGGTCTGTAATTTTCTTTCCTTGTGGCATCTTTATCTGACTTTGTATTGGCCTCATAGAACGAGTTAGGAAATGTTCCCTCCTCTTCAATTTTTTTGGAAGACTTTAAGCAGGGTTGGTGTTAATTCTTGGAATGTTTGGTAAAATTCATCTGTGAAGCAATCTGGTCCTGGGTTTTTCTTTGTTGGGAGGTTTTTGATTACTGTTGAGATTTTCTATTTTTTCTTGAGCCAGTGTAGGTAATTTGTGAATTTCTAGGAATTTGTCTATTTCATCTGGTTTAACTAATTTGTTGGAATAAAGTTATTCTTAGTATCCTCTTATAATCCTTTTTACTTTGGTGGGTTTGGTAGTAATGTCCCCCCTTCCGTCTCTAATTTTTGTTTATTGCATCTTTTCTTTTTTTCCTTTGTCGGTCTAGGTACTGGTTGGTTGATTTCATTTATCTTTTAAAACAACCAACTTTTTTTGTTGTTGTTGATTCTACTTTTTGTTCTCTACTTCATTTATCTCCAATTTAGTCTTTGTTACTTCTTTCCTTCTGCTCTCTTGGAGTTTTGCTTCTCCTTTTTTGATAGTTCCTACATTTGTGAAATTAGTTAACTGATTAGTGATCTTCTTTTTTTAATGTCAGCATTTACAGCTATTAATTTCCCTCTCAACACTGACTTTACTGCACCCCTTAGTTTTGGTATGTGTGTTTTAGTTTTCATTTATCTCAAGATATTTCCTAATTTCCCCCTATGGTTTCTTCTATGACCACTGTTTTTTAAGAGTGTGTTGTTTAATTTCCATCTATTTGTGAATTTTCCAGTTTTGCTCATTATTGATTTCTAGCTTTATTCTATTTGATTGACTACAAGTCCTTAAATTAAGTTTTGTATATGTTGTGAGGTCGCTATACAACTTCACCCTTTTGCACATAGATGTCCAGTTTTCCCAGCACCGTTTGTTAAAAAGACTGTTCTTTTCCTGTTGAACTTTCATGGTGCCCTTATTGAAATCAATTGACCATAGATATATGGGTTTATTTCTGGACACTTGATTCTATTCTATTGATCTAAATATCTATCCTTATGTCAGTACCACACCATCTTGATAACCTTACCTTTGTAATAAATTTTGAAATTGGGAAATGTGAGTCCTCCAACTTTGTTCTTCTTTTTTCAAGATTGTTTTGGCTATTCTGCATCCCTTGAATTTTCATATGAATTTCAGAATCAGCTTTTAAATTTCTGCAAAAGTGCCAACTGGGATTTTTGATGGGATTGTGTTGAATCTTCAGATCAATATAGAGAATATTGCCATCTTAATGATATATTATCTCAATTCACAAACACAAGCTGTCTTTCTACTTATTTAGGTCTCCTTTAATTTATCTAGGTAATATCTTGTAGTTTTCAGTATATAAGTCTTATACTTCATTTGTTAAATTCATTACTTAGCATTTTATTATTTCTGATGATATTGAAAATGCATTTAGATTTCATTTTTGGATTCTTTATTGATGGTATACAGACACAGAACTGATTTTCTTTTTTATGGTAATATTTACTTTTTAAACATTTTTATTGTGAAATTATATACAAAAACTGATAAATTTCAAAGTATATTTTAAAAGTAGTTTTAGAACAAATTTCAAATTATGATGTGGGTTACAGTTTCCTTCCAGCTGTTCTAAGACACTGGAGACTAAAAAAAAAAAATCAATATAATGATTCAGTAGTCATACTCATTTTAAAAATCCTATCTTCTCTGATACAATTCCTACTTCTCCTTTGATCTTTCTCTCACTATTTAGGGATATTTGGGCAATGGCCATTCTAACTTCTTTGTGTTGAAAAGGGTGTTGACATTACAGGGTAGGGGGATGCAACTGGTTGATGCTTTTGGAAAGACAGGTAACTCTAGGTTTCAATATTTATTTGGCCTAGGAACCATCTGGTGGTTATAGGTTTCTGAAAAATAACTTAGTGAGTGAAACTTTATTATAGAACCCTTTGTATTTGTTAGGGTTTTCAGGAATACTGTTGATTTGGGCTTGGCATACCATGGCGATTAGCAATATTTAGCTGAAGCTTGCATAAGAGTAACCTCTAGAATAGCCTCTTGATTCTATTTGAGATCTCTGAGCCACCGATAACTTATTTTGTTAATTTCTTTCCTCCCTTTGTTGATCCCATGGTGCCAGGGCCAGGCTGATCCCTGGGAGTCATGTCCCACATTGCCATGGAGACTTACATCCCTAGATGTCATGTCCCATATATCTAGGGGGTGGTAATGATTTTACTTGCAGGGTTGGGCTTAGAGAGAGAGAGATGCCACATCTGACCAATACAGGAAGCTCTCTGGAAGTAACTCTTAGGCATTATTATAGGTAGGCTTAGCTTCTCTGTTACAGATTAAAATGTTTCATAAGAGCAAGCCTCAAGATTGAGGGCATGACCTATTAACGTGGAAGTCTTTAATCTTTGAGAGAGTATTAGGGATATTTCAAGCGGAAAGTTTAATAGTTCCATATTTTTTCTCCAGTCCCTCAAGAGACTTTGCCAATACTTTCTTTTTCTCATTAAACTTTGTTTTAATGGGTCTCAACATTCTGTGACAGATTTTTGGCCACTGTTTCCATTTAAAAACTACCAATTTTAAAAACTAATAACTTAAACTGCCGCCAAAAAACAAATGGTCTACAAGACATTCCTTTCCTCCTGAAGGTTATATAGTGCATTATCATTAACTAGTCTTTTACTATTAAACTTAAATGACCAATTGAGACAAAGTTCTGAGACCATTCTTCCACCACTGATTAAATCTGGGGTGGCAGGTGTTATGGTAATATTCATTTAGCCTTCTTAGCTTTCTGGGAAGACTTGGTCACCTTGCTAGCTCCAGCAGCCTTCTTGACCACTGCCTTGATGACACCCATAGCAACTGTCTGTCTCACATCATGAACAGCAAAACAATCAGAGGAGGATAGTCAGAGAAGCTTTCAACACATGGGCTTGCCAGGAATCATATCAGTGATGGCAGCATCACCAGATTTCAGGAATTTGGGGCCATCTTCCAGCTTCTTGCCAGAACGGTGATTAATCTTCTTCAGCTAAGCAAACTTGCAAGCAATGTGAGCTGTGTGACAGTCCAGCACAGGTATATAGCTAGCACTGATTTGGCCTGGATGGTTCAGGATAATCATCTGAGCAGTATAGCCAGCTGCCTCCATGGGTGGGTCATCAGCCACATTGCCATGATGAACATCTTTTACAGACATGTTCTTGACATTGAAGCCAAAGTTGTCTCCAGGAAGAGCTTCACTCAAAGCTTCATGGTGCATTTCAACAGACTTTAATTCAGTTGTAATGTTGACTAGAGTAAAGGTGACCACCATGCCTGGTTTGAGAACACCAGTCTCCACTCGGCCAATAGGCACATACTGATAACACCAATTTTGTAGATATCCTGAAGGAACAGACATAAGGGCTTGTCAGTTTGATTAGTAGGCAGCAGAATACAATCCAGAGTGTCAAGCAGCATGGTTCCACTGGCTTTGCCATCCTTATTGGGTGACTTTCCATACCTTGAACTAAGACATGTTAGCATCCAGCATGTTGTCCCCATGCAAACCAGAAATTGGCACAGATTCTACTGTGTCAGGGTTGTAGCCAATTTTTTTTTTACCATTTTTTGTTATAATATATATATATATATTATATTTATACAAGGAAAAGAAATAAAAAAGCAATAATTTTCAAAGCACACTTCAATAAGCAGCTACAGAACAGGTCCCAGAGATTGTCATAGGCTACCAGGCCCTCAACTCAGATTTTTCCTTCTAGCTGCTCCAGAATCACTGGAGGCTTTACCAGAGTCATAATGACGGAATCATACAGTATCTGTCCTTTTGTGTCTGACTTATTTCACTCAGCATTATGTCCTCAAGGTTCATCCTTATTGTCATATGTTTTGAGATGTAATTTTGTCTAAATTTTGCATATATTCCATTGCCTGTATATATATATATATCACATTTTGTTTATCCACTCGTCTGTTGAATGGCACCTGGATTGCTTCCATCTCTTGGCAATTGTGAATAATGCCACAGTAACATCAGTGTACAAATGTCTGTCCGTGTCAGTGCCCTCAACTCTTCTGGGTTTATACTGAGTTTTGGTATTGCTGGGTCACACGGCAACTCAATATGTAGTTTTCTGAGGAATCACCAAACTGATTTCCACAACAGCTGAACCATTATACATTTCCACCAGCAGTGAATAAGTATTACAATTTCTCCATATCCTCTCCAACATTTATAGTTTCCTATTTGTTTAATAGCAGCTACTCTTATAGGTGTGAGGTGATATCACATTGTCATCTTAATTTGCATCTTCCTTTTAGCCAATGAGAATGAGCATCTTCATGTGCTTTTTAGTTATCTATATTTGCTCTTCAGAAAAGAACCTATTCATTTCCTCTGCCCATTTTATTATTGGGTTGTTTGCTCTTTTGTTGTTAAGCTGTATAATTTGTTTATGTACATGGTATAGCAAGCCTTTATCCCATATGTGGTTTCCAAATATTTTCTCCCATTGAGTTGGCTGCCTCTTCACCTTTCTAACAAAGTCCTTTGAGGCACAGGAGCTCTTGATCTTAAGGAGTTCCCATTTGTCTATTTTTTCTTTCATAGCTTGTGCTTTAGGTGTAAAGTTTAAGAAGCCACCTCCTATTTACTAGATCTTTTTTTAAAATTTTTTAAATTTTTAAAATTTTAATTAACAAAACCAATCAACATACAATATGAACATTCTTTTGTAATCACATAGTTGTGATTCATATTCATCATCATGATAATTTCTTAGAACAAATTGCATCAATTCAGAAAAAGAAATAAAAAGACAACAGAAAAAAATTCATATATACCATACCCCTTACACATCCCTTTCATTGATCACTAGCATTTGAATCTACTAAATTTATTTTAACAGTTGTTCCCCCTATTATTTATTTATTTTTAACCCATATGTTTTACTCATCTGTCCATAAGGTAGATAAAAGAAGCATCAGACACAAGGTTTTCACAATCACCCAGTCACATTGCAAAAGCTATATCATTATACAATCATCTTCAAGAAACGTGGCTACTGGAAAACAGTTCTACATTTTCAGGCAGTTCCCTCCATCCTCTCTGTTATGCCTTAACTAAAAAAGGTGCTATGTATTTAATGTGTAAGGATAACCTCTTAACTCTGTTTGGAATCTCTCAGCCATTGATGCTTTATTTTGTCTCTTCCTTCTTTTGGTCAAGAAGGTTTTCTCAAGATGGCGGCTTAGTAAGACGCGTGGGTCTTAGTTCCTCCTCCAGAACAGCTACTAAAGAAATAGAAACGGTACAGAACAGCTCCCGGAGCCACGACAGAGACCAAAAAGACAGCGTACCCCATTCTGGAATGGCTGAACCGGCAGGGAGAATCCTCTGCGGTGAGATCACCGAGGGGTGCGCGTTTCCCCGGGCCGGGGCGGCTGGCGGCCGGAGTCCCTCCCTCCCTCCTTCCCGGGCTGGCTGGGAGAATTGGACAGGCGGTCTCCTCAAGCCGTGGCGGCTGGCACCCCCCCCCAACGCGCGGCCCCCCGGACCGGCTGGGAGAATTGGATTGGAGGTCCCCCAAGCCGTGGAGACCGGTGACCGGGGTCCCTTCCACACACGTGGCTTCCCGATCTGGCTAGGAACGTTGGATAGGCACTCCCCCAAGCTGCGGCGGCTGGCACCCCACCGCCATGCTTGGCGTCCAGGGCCGGCTGGGAGATTTGGACCGGCACTCCCCTAAGCCGCTTCGGCTGGCGACCCTCCCCCACAGCGAGAGTTTTCCAAAGTTAAAGGAGCCACAGCATCTTTTACTGGTGGGACCCGCAGACAGACGAGCGCCACGAGCACCACCTACTGGGCAGGATAAGAAAAACAGAGCCCAGAGATTTCACAGAAAAGTCTTTCAACCTGCTGGGTCCCACACCCAGGGAAATCTGATTAAATGCCCAGACGCCAGCAGAAAATAACAGATCACGCTCGGAAAATTGAAGATATGGCCCAGTCAAAGGAACAAACCAATAGTTCAAATGAGATACAGGAGCTGAGACAACTAATGCTGAATATACGAACAGAAATGGAAAACCGCTTCAAAAACCAAATCAATAAATTGAGGGAGGACATGAAGAAGACATGGCTGAACAAAAAGAAGAAATAGAAAATCTGAAAAAACAAATCACAGAACTTATGGGAGTGAAGGACAAAGTAGAAAAGATGGAAAAAACAATGGATACCTACAATGGTAGATTTAAAGAGACAGAAGCTAGAATTAGTGAACTGGAGGATGGAACATCTGAATTCCAAAAAGAAATAGAAACTATAGGGAAAAGAATGGAAAAATTTGAGCAGGGGATCAGGGAACTGAATGACAATATGAAGCACACAAATATACATGTTGTGGGTGTCCCAGAAGGAGAAGAGAAGGGAAAAGGAGGAGAAAAACTAATGGAAGAAATCATCACTGAAAATTTCCCAACTCTTATGAAAGACCTAAAATTACAGATCCAAGAAGTGCAGCATACCCCAAAGAGAATAGATCCAAATAGGCGTTCTCCAAGACACTTACTAGTTAGAATGTCAGAGGTCAAAGAGAAAGAGAGGATCTTGAAAGCAGCAAGAGAAAAACAATCCATCACATACAAGGGAAACCCAATAAGACTATGTGTAGATTTCTCAGCAGAAACCATGGAAGCTAGAAGACAGTGGGATGATATATTTAAATTACTAAAAGAGAAAAACTGCCAACCAAGACTTCTATATCCAGCAAAATTGTCCTTCAAAAATGAGGGAGAAATTAAAACATTTATAGACAAAAAGTCACTGAGAGAATTGTGACCAAGAGACCAGCTCTGCAAGAAATACTAAAGGGAGCACTAGAGTCAGATACGAAAAGACAGAAGAGAGAGGTATGGAGAAGAGTGTAGAAAGAAGGAAAATCAGATATGATATATATAATACAAAAGGCAAAATGGCAGAGGAAAATATTATCCAAAGAGTAATAACACTAAATGTTAATGGACTGAATTCCCCAATCAAAAGACATAGACTGGCAGAATGGATTAAAAAACAGGATCCTTCTGTATGCTGTCTACAGGAAACACATCTTAGACCCAAAGATAAACATAGGTTGAAAGTGAAAGGTTGGGAAAAGATATTTCATGCAAATAACAACCAGAAAAGAGCAGGAGTAGCTATACTAATATCCAACAAATTAGACTTCAAATGTAAAACAGTTAAAAGAGACAAAGAAGGGCACTATCTACTAATAAAAGGAACAATTAAACAAGAAGACATAACAATCATAAATATTTATGCACCGAACCGGAATGCCCCAAAATATGTGAGGAATACACTGCAAACACTGAAAAGGGAAATAGACACATATACCATAATAGTTGGAGACTTCAATTCACCGCTCTCATCAATGGACAGAACATCTGGACAGAAGATCAATAAAGAAATAGAGAATTTGAGTATTACAATAAATAAGCTAGACTTAACAGACATTTATAGGACATTACATCCCACAACAGCAGGATACACCTTTTTCTCAAGTACTCATGGATCATTCTCAAAGATAGACCATATGCTGGGTCACAAAGCAAGTCTCAACAAATTTAAAAAGATTGAAATCATACACAACACTTTCTCGGATCATAAAGGAATAAAGTTGGAAATCAATAATAGGCGGAGTGCCAGAAAATTCACAAATACGTGGAGGCTCAACAACACACTCTTAAACAACGAGTGGGTCAAGGAAGAAATTGCAAGAGAAATCAGTAAATATCTCGAGGCGAATGAAAACAAAAACACAACATATCAAAACCTATGGGATGCGGCAAAGGCAGTGCTAAGAGGGAAATTTATTGCCCTAAATGCCTATATCAGAAAAGAAGAAAAGGCAAAAATGCAGGAATTAACTGTCCACTTGGAAGAACTGGAGAAAGAAGAGCAAACTAACCCCAAAGCAAGCAAAAGGAAAGAAATAACAAAGATTAGAGCAGAAATAAATGAAATTGAAAACATGAAAACAATAGAGAAAATCAATAAGACCAGAAGTTGGTTCTATGAGAAAATCAATAAGATTGATGGGCCCTTATCAAGATTGACAAAAAGAAGAAGAGAGAGGATGCAAATAAATAAGATCAGAAACGGAAGAGGAGACATAACCACTGACCTCACAGAAATAAAGGAGGTAATAACAGGATACTATGAACAAGTTTACGCTAATAAATACAACAATTAAAAAAAAAATGAAGGAAAAAAACCCAGAAAACTACAAGTGCTGGAGAGGACATGGAGTAACAGGTACACTTATTCAATGTTGGAAGGAATGTAGAATGGTGCAGCCACTCTGGAAGGCAGTTTGGCAGTTCCTCAGGAAGCTAAGCATAGAATTGCCATATCATCCAGCATCCCCATTACTAGGTATAAACTCAGAAGAACAGAAAGCAAGGACATGGTGGGACATCTGCAAGCCAATGTTTGGCAAGAGATGAAACAGCCCAAATGTCCATCAAAAGACAAGTGGATAAACAAACTGTGGTATATACATATGATGGAATATTATGCAGCTATAAGATGGAGTAAGTCATGACACAACAAACTGTGGTATATCCATACAATGGAATATTATTTAAATGTAAGAAGGAATGGGTCCGCGTTGTAGTCCTCAGGGAGGTTGGCATGGCTGTCCCTGCGGCCACTATGGGCCCCTCGGCCCTGGGCCAAAGCGGCCCCAGCTCGCTGGCCCCCTGGTGCTCAGTGACCAGTGGCCCATCGCGTTACGTGCTTGGGATGCAGGAACTGTTCCAGGGCCACAGCAAGACGCGCGAGTTCCCGGCGCACAGTGCCAAGGTGCACTCAATGGCTTGGAGCTGCGACAGGCGCCGCCTGGCCTCAGGGTCCTTCGACAAGACGGCCAGCGTTTTCTGGCTGGAGAAGGACCGGTTGGTTAAAGAAAACAATTACTGAGGACATGGGGATAGTGTGGACCAGCTTTGTTGGCATCCAAGTAATCCCGACCTCTTTGTCACTGCATCTGGGAATAAAACCATCCGCATTTGGGATGTGAGGACTACAAAATGCATTGCCACTGTGAACACTAAAGGAGAGAATATTAACATCTGTTGGAGTCCTGATGGACAGACCATTGCTGTAGGCAACAAGGATGATGTGGTGACCTTCACTGATGCCAAGACACATCATTCTAAAGCAGAGGAGCGGTTCAAGTTTGAGGTCAATGAAATCTCCTGGAACAATGACAATAACATGTTCTTTCTGACAAATGGCAATGGTTGTATCAACATCCTCAGTTATCCAGAGTTGAAACCTGTGCAGTCCATCAACGCCCATCCTTCCAATTGCATCTGTATCAAGTTTGACCCCATGGGGAAGTATTTTGCCACAGGGAGTGCAGATGCTTTGGTCAGTCTTTGGGATGTGGATGAGTTAGTGTGTGTGCGGTGCTTTTCCAGGCTGGATTGGCCTGTGAGGACCCTCAGTTTTAGCCATGATGGGAAAATGCTGGCCTCAGCATCGGAAGATCATTTCATTGACATTGCTGAAGTAGAGACAGGAGACAAGCTGTGGGAGGTGCAGTGTGAGTCCCCGACCTTCACCATGGCTTGGCACCCCAAACGGCCACTGCTGGCATTTGCCTGTGATGACAAAGATGGAAAATATGACAGTAGTCGGGAAGCAGGAACTGTGAAGCTGTTTGGGCTTCCTAATGATTCCTAATAAGAGAGCCTGGTATTGGGAGAGGAGCCCCTGGCAGAGGCCTTCCTTTGTGTGGTTAGTTGTATATTAGTCTTGGAGTGCTGGGCACCTGAAATATTTGTATCTTGGTATAAATTATAAGTCTTTTCTCAGGCTGTCTATTCCAATTCCTTTCCTGTTTGTTATGTTGGGAGCCTGGTTTCATTCCTCCCTCCACCACCACCGCCTTCCTCCAAATTAAGACTATTCCCTGCAACCTTAGGGTGTATTACCCTTTGTTATCCAAGAACCTCCTGAAATTCTACTCCAGTCTCTGAGAGTGGTTCCCCTCTCATCTCATTTGGTACTTCTCACCTCTTCCTTTAGGAGTTGTTGGTCTGCAACCATACTTGCCAATAGTCCTTGCAGCCTGAGGTTCCCTGGCTCCATGAGGGCTCTGGATTATAACAGAAGCATGGTCTCTGGGAACCTCCTATCTGAGTGTATGGTGGGCTTTGTTGGGCTTGCTACTGCTTGGACAATACCAATTTTGGAGGGGATGTGGGTAAGGCAAGGTGGGGATGGTGATGGAATTATTTTATAATTAAAAAAGAACTGTGTATATAATTTTGAGAATTGGGCATTTAATAGTACCAACCTAATTCTAGAATTTTTAAAATTATGTTATTACAGGGAGATGTTGCAGTTTTGCCTTTTTAAAAGACACCAGAAATAGATTAAAGATTACTGTAATTCTGTCATTTAATGTCTTAATCAGGAACTCTGGCAAATGCAGGGACAAAACATAAAGTGCATGGATTTTAAAAATCCTTAAAAGTTGTGTTACTTTCTATCTATGTATGTATACTTCGCTTCATTCCACAGAAGATTTGAGGTGGCTTACATCAAACACTGAGAGAAGAAATAAAACATGAATAAGAAATGCAAAAATCAGAGTAATGCAAATATAAATTAGAACAGAAAATTAAGACTGGAAAAATGAAAAAAAGGAATATGGAAAGAATGAAGGCCTACTTGAATGAATGAACTAATATGTCTCAGCTCTCTGGGGACAAAGTGAAGAGGGAACTAAACTGGTTAGCTTAGTCTTAGTTATCAATAGGAAAACATGCCAGCTTCTTAGGAAAAACAAAGCTTCCCCCTTATTAGAGAAGCTGTGGGTTTACAGAACAATCATGCGTAAAATAAAGGATTCCCATATACCACTGTACTGTTAACACCTTGTATTGGTGTGGATCATTTGCTATAATTAACGATAGCACATTTTTATAGTTGTTCTGTTAACTATAGTCAGTGGTTTAGAAAGCAAAGCTTTTGATAGCTCTTATATCAAAACAAGTGGCTAGAGTGCACAGGTAGTTTAGTTGTTCGAATGCCCACCTTTCATGTGGGAGACCCAGGTTCCATTCCTGGACCATGCACCCCCCCAAAAAAATAAAAATAAAAAAATAAAAAAATTTTAAAAAAAAGAAGGAATGAAGTCCTGAGGCATGCAACAAACCTTGAGGACATTATGTTGAGTGAAATAAGCCAGACACAAAAGGAAAAATACTGTACGAGCTCACGGACATAAACTAATTATAATAAGCAAATTCACAGAGTTACAATCTAGAATACAGGTTACCAGGTGATAGAACAGGAGTAGTGAATGGGGAGCTGATGTTTAACTTGTGCAGAATTTCTATTTAGGTTGATTGTAAATGTTTAGAGAAAGATAGTGGGGATAGCACATTATTGGGAGTGCAATTAACAGCACTGAATTATGTTGGTGAATGTAGTTGAAATGGGAAGTTTTGGGTTACATATGTTATTAAGAGGAAAGTTAGATGATAAAACATGGGATTGTATAATACAGTGAATCCTGCTGTGGATGAAGAACTGGGGTTAATACATTGTGAAAGAATGTTCTTTCACAAATAATAGCAAAAATATGACACTATTACAAGGTGTTAATAACAGGGTGGTATATGAGAAAAAATATATCTAATGTAAAGTATAGTTAACAATGATATTTTAATATTCTTTCATCAATTGTAACTAAGGCACCATAGTAATACAAAGTATCAACAATGGTGGTATATGGAAATGCATTTTTTACATGAGTTTTTTGTCTAATTAAAAAAAACCTTGCTGTTTTTAAACCATTATGCTAAGTAAAAAAAAAGAAAGTACTACATATTGTATAATTCTATTTATATGAAGTGTAAATATAAATAAATTTATAGAGGTAGATTTAGATTAATATTTATGTAGGGCTGAGGAAGGATAGAGGGATTGAGAGGTGACTGTTAAGGGATATTGGGTTTTTCTCTTTGGAGTAATGAAAATGTTCTAAAATTGATTGTGGTGAATGTACAACTTAGTGAGTATACTAAAAGCCATATACTTTGGATGGATTATATGATAGGTGAATATATCTCAAGAAAACTTTTTTTTTAAAAAAAGAAGTGTCATTAGAGTAAAATTAGAGTGCTCGGCTAACGTATGCTAAGTAAGTATCACAAGTAGAAACTAGTTTAAAAACTTATGTCTCGTCTCCTCCATAGCTTATAATTTCATAGACAATTTCCTATCAAGTGTTGATAAAAAATGTAGAGGAATTGGAATCCTCATACATTGCAGTGGGAAAGTAAAACAATGTAGCAGTTGTGGAAAAACATTTGGCCATTCTTAAACAAGATAAACAGAGAATTACCGCAGGATACTGCAATTTCACTCTTAGGTATATACTCCCACATACATATATACCCCAAAATACATGCATATACCCAAGAATATATATGAAATAGGTGCAAACAAAAAGTTGTACACAATGTTCATAACAGCTAAAAAGTGGAAACAACCTAAATGTTTGATAGATCAATGCATAAACTAAATGTAGTATATATCCATAAAATGGAGTATTATTCAACCATACAAAGTAAGGACATACTATTACTTGCTATAACAGGGATTAACCTTGCAAACATTATGCTAAATGAAAGAAAAGGCCAGACACAAAAGGCCATATAGTATGATTCCAATTATATGAATGCAGAATAGGTAAATCCATAGAGAGAGAGCAGATTACAGTTGCCAGACCCAGGGAGGGAGAGAGACATGAGGAGTGACTGTTTAATGGTTGGGAGGTTTCTCTAGGGTGGTAAAAAAGTTCTTTAAGTAGATTCCCGTGATGGACATGATACATGTACAAAACAGCACTGAACAGTACACTTTAAATGTTAAAGAGTGATAAATTTTATGTTATGTATATTTTCCCAAAATAATAATAATAAAGAAGATAAGCAACAAATGAAAAAAATGGATAAATTAGATTTCATCAAAATTGAAACTTTTTGTGCAAAGGACATTATCAAGAAATTGGGAAAAAAAAATACAAAATGAGAGAAAACACTTCCAGATAATATATATAAGGGCTTAATACCCAAAATATATATCAAGAGCTACTACTACTCAACAATAAAAAGACAAAACAATCCAATTTAAAAATGGGCAAAGGACTTGAATAGACATTTCTCTACAGAAAATATACAACTAGTCAATAAGCACATGAAAAGGTGCTTAACATCATGAGTCATTAGGGAAGTGCAAATCAATAGCACAAAGAGATACTACTACACACTCACTGCAGTGACTATTATTAAAGGAATAGAAAATAAAAAGTGTTGATGAGGGTATAGAGAAAATGGACCCCACGTGTACTGCTGATAAGAATGCAAAACAGGGAAGGTGCTTTGGAAAAAAGTTTCACAATTTTTCAAAAAATTACAAACATGGAATTAACATATAAATTAACAACTTCACTCCTAGGAATGTATCCAAAAGAAATGACAATAAGGACTCAAACAGATATTTGTACACCAATGGTTCACAGAAGCATTATTCACAATAGCTAAAAGGTGTCCATTGAGAGCTGAACAGACAAACAAAATGTGGTTTACACATATCATGGAGTATTATTCCATACAAAGAATTAAGTCCTGATAGATGCAACAACAGGAAACTTGGAAACGTATGCTGAGTAAAATAAGCCTGACACAAAAGGACAAATATCGTATAATTGTACTTATATAAAGTATCTAAAATAGGCAAATCTAGAGACAGAAAGTAGAAAAATAAAAATAAAATAAAGAACCACTTAGAAGAGGTTTGTTTAATCAATTTTATTTGGGCTGAATTTTTTTTTACTTGTTTATTTTGATGAGTAACATAATTATTCTTTCTTAGCAAAAATCTGACAGAATCAAAGCAAAAATCAAATAAAAGCTTGCTGTGTTAAGTGCCTAAATTTGATGTTGAGTACACATATAATATGTTTGACAGTTTACAGACATATTTATAACTAAGGAAGAAAATTTCTATTATTGGTCAGGAAACAATTCTTCCCTTTTTAAAGGAATTAATTTTGTTAGGCTTTCCCAGCCACTAATAATAAGTTTCCCAAGTTTAGTCCTCCCTTGTCATTTTCTATCCTTATCGGATTCACATCTGATTTGGAGTCAATTTCGCTATCATCAAGAATGTTTGAAATATACTCCACTCAGTCTTCCCGGTGGCATATCATATGTTGTATCCAGTCAGTGAGGACTGAGTGGTTCTAGCCACTCACACACAAGGTTTACAAAGCACTGATTTAATTTCATGAAAACTGTATTCAAGACTACAAAAAAGGAATGGGGAAGTTTTATGTAGTTAATTCAAACTCTGCCTTCAGGTAATATGATAATAGCCTGGTTTTTGTTGTTGTTATTGCTGCTGTTTTTTTGCTACTCAATGTATGTTAAACTCTGGAGATGAAAAGATATATAATATGTACTTATTTCATTTTTTTGAATAAAGTGACTATGTCATTAGTTTTTTCTAAAAAAAAAAAAAAAAAGGAGGTTTTCTCAATGCCTTGGTGCTGAGTCCCAGCTCATTCTAGGATTTCTGTTCCACGTTGCCAGGAAGGTCCACACCCGTTAGAGTCATGAACCATGTAGAAAGGGGGAGGGCAGTGAATTTGCTGGTCATGTTGGCTGAGAGAGAGAGGCCACATCTGATCAACAAAAGAGGTTCTCTTGGGGGTGACACTTAGGCCTAATTTTAAGTAGGCTTGACCTACCCTTTGCGGTATTAAGTTCATATGAATAACCCCCAAGATTGGGGGCTCAGCCTATTGCTTTGGTTGTTTCCACTGCTTGTGAGAATATCAAGAATTCTCCACTTGGAGAAGCTGAATTTTCCCCTTTTCTCACCATTCCCCCAAGGGGACTTTGCAAATGCTTTTTTATTCACTGTTCAAATCCTTCTGGGATTTATCAAGGCATCACTCTGGACAAACCTACAAAATCTCATGCCCTACTCAAGGTTCCATGTACTTGGTGTTCAATTAAGCTGTCCACATAAGTTATATTAGGAAATGCGTTAGTCAAAATATAAATTTTGTACCAAATAAACATTTTTTGCTTTGGTCTCACACATAAGTTAAAGTTTTAAAATATTAATTACCATCTGTTTTCAACACCCTGCATTATTGACATTCCTTTGTTCTTCCTCATGCAAAACATTTTTAAATTTGTACATTTAGTCACTATCATTATGCACTCTAGGCATTCCTAGATTATACCATCTCAGTTTTTGTTGTATATCTTTCCTTCTGATTTCATTTGTGCCCCTAGGCCTCCTCTATCATTCTCATATTCCGCTTCATTCAGTTTTCTAACATTATTGTATTACAGTTAGGTAGTATTATGCTATCCATTTCTGAATTTTTACAATCAGTCCCGTTGCGCAGTCTGTATCCCTTCAGTTCCAATTACCCAATGTCTACCCTGTTTCTATCTCCTGATGACCTCTGTTCTTAACTGAAATTATCCAAGTTCATTCATTAATGTTAGTTCATATCAGTGAGACCATACAGTATTTGTCCTTTTGTTTCTGGCTAATCTCACTCAGCATAATATCCTTAAGGCCCATCCATGTTGTTACATACTTCATAACTTTATTCTGTCTTACAGCTCTCATATCCTCTGAATAGATACCTAGGAATGGTATTGCCAGGTCATATGGCAATTCTATACTTAGCTTCCTGAGGAACCGCCAAACTGCCTTCCACAGTCGTTGTACCATTTTACATTCCTACCAACAGTGGATAAGTGTGCCTCTTTCTCCACATCCTCTCCAGCCCTTGTCATTTTCTCTTTAATTGATAATGGCCATTCTGGTGACTGTGTGATGATATCTCATTGTGGTTTTGATTTGCATTTCCCTAATAGCCAGGGAAGTTGAGCATGTTTTCATGTGCCTTTTGGCCATTTGTATTTCCTCTTCTGAGAAGTGTCTGTTCAAGTCACTTGAGAAATGGGAACTCCTCAAAATTAAACACTTTTGTGCATCAAAGAACTTTGTCAAAAAAGCAAAGAGACAGCCTACACAATGGGAGACAACATTTGGAAATGATATATCAGATAAAGGTCTAGTATCCAGAATATATAATGAGATAGTTCAACTCAACAACATAAAGTCAGACAACCCAATTACAAAATGGGCAAAAGACCACAATGAGATATCATCACACAGTCACCAGAATGGCCATTATCAATTAAAGAGAAAATGACAAGGGCTGGAGAGGATGTGGAGAAAGAGGCATACTTATCCACTGTTGGTAGGAATGTAAAATGGTACGACCACTGTTATCCCATTGTTTAGTTTCTCTGTATCCTTGTTGATCCTCTGTATGGTTGTTCTATCTATGGTGGAGAGTGGTGTATTGAAGTCTCCCACTCTTACTGTTGATATGTCTTTCGCTCCCTTCAGTTTTTCCAATATGTGCCTCATGAAATTTGGAGCTCCTTGGTTAGGAGCATACACATTTACGATTGTTATTTATTCCCAGTGAATAGTCCTTTTTATTAGTATGTAGTTGTCCTTCGTTGTCTCTTATGATGTCTTTGCATTTAAAGTCTATTTTGTCTGATATTCATATGGCTACTTCTGCTTACTTTTGGTTACAGCTTGCATAGATCTTTTTCCATCCTTTCACTTTCAATCTAACTGTGTCCTTGAGTCTAAGATGCCTCTCTTGTAAAGAGCATATAGATGAATTATGTTTTTTTAATCCATTCTGCCAGTCTGTATCTTTTATTGGGGTGTTTAGTCCATTAACATTCAAAGTAATTATTGTTAAAGTGGTTTTTGACTCTACCACTTTGTCCTTTAGTTTTAATTTGTCAGATCTATGTATTATTTTCCTTCTCTCTCTTTTTTCCCTTTAAATTACCATTACTCATATCCTTCAATTCCTTGCTCTCTTCCAGACCTCCGTATCCTGTTTTCGGTTTTTTTTTTATCAGCTGACAGGGCTCCCTTTAATATTTCTTGTAGGGCTAGTCTCTTGTTGACTGGTTCTCTCACTTTTATTTGTCTTTGAAGACTTTAATCTCTCCCTCAATTTTGAAGGATAACTTGGCTGGATAAAGAATTCGTGGTTGAAAGCCTTTCTCATTCAGGATCTTAAATATATCATAACACTGCTTTCTTGCTTCTTGGTGCCTTTTGAGTAGTCTGAAGTCAGTCTTATGTGTTTTCCCTTGTATGTAGTATGTTGCTCTTCTACTGCTTTCAGGACTTTCTATTTCTCTTCAACACCTGACAGTCTGATTAGTATGTGTCTTGGAGCAGGCCTATTCAGATTTGCTCCATTTAGGGTTCTCTGGCCCTCTTTGAGTTGCGTATTCATGTTTTTTATAAGGGCTAAAAAATTTTCTCTGATTCTATCTTCAACTAACTTTCCCAACCCTTTACTTTTCTCTTCTTCTTCTGGGAACCAGTGATCTTCATATTTGTGTGCCTCTTGTTGTCCATCATTTTCCTAAGATCCAGTTGCATTTTTTCCATCTTTCTTGCCATTTGTCCTTTTGTGTGCTCTAGTTCAATTGTTCTATCTTCTAGCTCATTTATTCTTCCTTCTGCTTCTTTGAATCTGCTATTGTGTATCTCCAGTATATTTTTAATTTGGTCTACTATATCTTTCATTTCTGTGAAATCTGCTATTTTTCTATTTAACTTCCTGATTCTCCTTTATGCTTTTCTAGTGTCTTCCTAACATCCCCTATTTCTTTATAAATATCCTTGAGTAGTTGTTCCATATTCTGTGTCCACTCTGGAATTTTGATTGGTTGTTTGGCTGGGCCCTTTCTGCTTGATCTTCATGTGCTTTGTGATTTTCTGTTGTGTTTGGGACATTTGATTATCTTGATATGGTTATTTTGCAAATTGGTTTCCTTCCTTCACGGCCAGGTGATCACTCCCCTTCTTCCCACCTGTAGCTGATTTTCTTAATGTAGGTGCTGACTTCCTTAACGATTTCCACATATCTCTTCTGGCTGTAGGGTGGCTCAGTGGAATCCATTTTGTTAATGCAACTATTAGTTGTTTCACTGCCAGTGTGTAAGCTAAAAGGCAAGCTCACAGGTCTGCTCGTTCTTGGAGATACCAGCTTCAAATTCACCAACACCAGAAAAACAATCAATACAGCACAGTCAGACTGAGATGTGCCTGTAATCATGTTTTTAATAAAGTCTCTGTGCCCTGGGTCATCAATGGTGATCATATAGTATTTGCTGGTCTCAAATTTCCATAGGGAGATAGCAATGCTAATACCACACTCGCAGCTTTTAGTTTATCGAAGACCCAAGCATACTTGAAGGACTCCTTTCTGATTTCAACACCCTCCTTCTCAAATTTTTCGTTGTTTCTTTTGTCAATTTCTCTACATTTGTAGATCAGGTGGCCAGTAGTGATGGACTTGCCCAAATCTACATGTCCAGTAGTGACAGTGGTGATAACAGACTTTTCCTTTCCCATTTTGGCTTAAGATATAGCGATGGTTTTCATGATACCTGTGTTCTAGCTGCAAAAAATTGCCAATACTTTTCAATTATCTGCCCAGCATACTCTGGAGTGTATCTGGGAATTACATTAAGCTATACAGAATTGCAAGACCTTGTTCCCAATTCTAGGCTCCTAAGTTGTTTAACTGAATTGGCCAGATTGTATGCCACAGAAAATTTAGGTTTTGGACAACATAAAGCCCTCTTCCTTTGGTCTCATATAGTAGGTGAAGTTCTAAAATACAGACAATATTGTCCTTTACCCTATAAACTGATTTACCTTAGTCTCGACCAGGTTGGCTTCATTCTTATTTGTAATTGAAACATGATCTCTTAATCGGCTTCTTTAGCAGTTGCAGCATGTAGGAATGTGGACTTTCAGACCTGCAGAGCTCAAGTTCTGAGTCTTAGTTGTCACACAGGTACTCAGGGTTCCAGGAAAATACCAGGTTATACACATATAGCACGGCATCTCAGCATTTAGAAATACCACTAAAAGCTCAGGAATAAATGTGACTGCTGTAAGACCTTACATCTAGGCCCAAATTTTCTTATAAGTATTTTCTAAAAGAGGTCATACAGTATTTGTCTTTTGTTTCTGGCTTACTTTGCTTGACATAATGTTCTCATAGTTCATTCACTTTGTTGCATGCATCAGGACTTTGTTCCTTTCTATAACCGCAAAATATTCCATCATTTGTTTACACCACATTTTGCCCTTCTGCTTCTCAGTCAATGTACCCTTCAGCCATCTCTATCCACTGAGTACCATGATTATTGTCACCATAAACATCAGTGTGAAAATGTCTATTTGAGTCCCTGCTTTCAGTTCTTTTGAGTATATTCCCAGTAATGGAATTATCTAATCATATGGTGACCCTGTATTTAGCCTCCTGTGGATCGCTACCTTATCCTCCAAAGGGTCTGCCCCATTCTGCTATCCTCCCAACACTGAATAGGTGTACCTCTCTCTCTCCACATTTTCTCTAGCACTTGAATATTTTTGTTTATTTATTTTGAATATGCAGGTTTTGTTGAGACATATTCAAATAGCACATATTCTAGCCAAACTAAACAATCAGTGTTTCACAATGTCCTCACTGAGTTGTACAATCATTGCTCTCAATTTTAGACAATTCTTATTGCTCCAAAGAGAAAAATAACAGATAGACACACCCATACCAAAAAGAAAATCCCCAATTCCCCTTAACTCTTGTCCCTTCCCCCAATTATTTCTCCTTAATATTTTAATATTATTGTGGTAGTAGTGATGTATTCCTGTTAAATATAGATCATAGCATGTAATAAGTAGTTATTCTTATATACCCTTCTATTATTAACTCTTTGTACAAGTGTCATACTTGGAAGTAGTTCATGCAAGAACTTATATTTGTTGTGCTAATCAGTGAGGTACATGTTTCTAAAGAACCCCTTTCAGTCATATTCACCTTCAATATGGCTCCGTCTTAGTTTGCTAAAACTACCAGAATGCAGTATACCAGAAATAGAATTGCTTTTAAAAAGGGAATTTAATAAGTTACAACTTTATAGTTCTAAGCCTGTGAAAATGTCCATATTAAGACACCAATAAGAGGTTAACCTCACTCAAAAAAGGCTGATGACGTCTGGAACACCTCTGTCATATGGGAAGGCATGTGACAGGCATCTGTTGGGCTCTGCTCATGACCAGGTATCTGCACTCCTTGTCAGCACTCCAGTCACCCCCAAACATCTGTGTCTCTGTCAGAAGCAACTATTCTCCAGACGTCTGCATCCATGTCAACTCTGAACTCTCTCCAAAACGTTTCCCCTTTAAAGGACCCTAGTAAACAAAATAAGACCCACTTGGAATGGGTGGAGTCACATCTCCATCGAATCAAAAGGTCACACCCACATGGGGGTGTGCTGTGGAGATAATCTAATCAGCAGTTTCCACCCAACAATATTGGAATCAGGATGTAAAGATACAGCTGTCCCCACAAGATTGGATCAGAATTAAAACATGGCTTTTCTAGGGTACATAATAGTTTCAAACTGACACAAGCACTATTTCTTTTTGTTTGTTTGTTTGTTTTTTTGGCATAACAAATAATTCCATCCCTTATTTGTTATAGGTTTATTCAGATTTTCTGTTCTTTTTCTTCCTGAGGCAGTTTTAATAGTTTGTATCTCTTTAGAAATGTGTCCATTAGCTCTAAATCCTCTAATTTGTGTTATACAATTGTTCAGAGTTTTTCCTATAATCCTTTTTGTTGTGTAATTATTCCCCGTTTTTCATTTCTGACTTTAGTAATTTGAGTTTTCTCTTTTTCCTTTCCATCTAGCTAAAGGTTTGTTGATTTTGTTGATCTTTTCTGAGAACCAACTTTTGTTTTTTCTCAAAGTATTTTCTAATTTTACTTGTAATTTCTTTTTTGACTCATTGGTTGTTTAGGAGTGTGTTGTTTAATTTCCCCATTTTTGTGAATTTTCCAAATTTCCTTCTGTTAGTGATTCCTAACTTCATTCTATTCTTGTTGAAGGACATACTTTGTATGATTTAAATCCTTTATATTTATTGAGACTTGTTTTATGGCCTAACACAAGTTTTGCTTGGAGAATGCTACATATGCATTTGCAAAGATTTGTATTTTGCTGTTGTTGGCTGGAAGGCCATACTTATCTAAGTTTTTAGGTGTTCATTTTTCACCTGGTAAAACCTTATTCATCCTTTGAGTCCCAGCTCCAAAGAATTTCTTCTTCCAGATTTCCCTCAATCCCTCTCTCCTGCTAAGATGCGTAATTTCCTTACTTGAACTTCCATCATTCTTTCAAGACCCATACCTTTTTAATAACCTTTATTATAACTCAGTCTTTCATAATTCTGATGTCATGAGTTTCTTTCATGGGATTCTTTTAAGTAGGGACTATGTCTTAATCATAACCCCATATCCCTGAAACTTTATTTCTAGCAGTAACTTTAAAGCATGCCATCAAAATAATGAAAGCATGTGGTCATTATTGATCACCTCTTAAATGTTAAGCCCTAGGCTGGATACTGTTTAAGAGAAGAAAGGCAGTGTTCTGTATATCTGGAGAAGCTAAAGCTTAATTAAGAAAACAAGGTATCGACACAAGAATTCTTTAAGACAGGATTTGACCAACTGCCAAAATGAGAGCTCTAGGACTTTGGACCTGTCACTTTGTTTCTCTCCACCCATATGAGTTGGAAGGACTATAAAACGCCTGCTGACCTCTCTGATAGCTGGTCAGCCAACCTCTGCTTGGACACTCTCACCCACATGGAAGAGCCCCAGCCCTTCCCACCCAGGACTTTATGATGGTTGTTTGCCAACTTTGGGCAGTGTCAGAAAATTGAATTGCCTTTTAGCTACCATCTACCCTTCAATCTTCCCCATAAAAAACTATATGCTCAGTAGAGTTTGTATAAATTCAACAGGGAAAAGCAAAAGTTGTAATCATAAACTCTAACCACAGTGAAATAGGTCAAAGGATGCCTACATTGCCTATTATTTCAGGTAAGAAATGTTGGATCAAGTTCATCCTGAGAAGGCTGCTTCTGGGGGAACCAAAAAGAATTGTTCTGAGGCACATGTCCTACCTAAGCCTTCTTATATTTTTAATTCTAGGATGGTCTGAGGGTATGAGGTTTAGAGAGGCACATTCACCCTACATGCCAGTTAAGATCTAAGTTCATTTTCTTATCTCTAATTCACAACAAAGACTGATGAGTTCTGGGACTAATGAGGGGATTCTTGGGGTTTCTTGTCAGGAATACAGTATGCTGAAGATATTCAAGCCAGGATGTAAACTCTTCTCTGGTAACCTCTGAAAATAGAGTTGTATTAGAAAGTAGAGTTAAATTATAAGGTACAATATCTGCTATTTCAATGATGTACAGTAAGTAACAAATAGGTGAGTAATACAAGAGATGGCCCAAATTTGTATATAATAATGGTCTAAATGATATCACCATGGTCAAATGTTTATTGACAGCCAGTTGAGGGTAAATAAAAGAAGAAGAATACCAAGGCATCTGATGTTGGAAGAATTAGAGAATTAGAGAAGGGACAGAGCAAATCTTCTGGTAGAG
The DNA here is from genome assembly GCF_023851605.1 of Tamandua tetradactyla. Classification (NCBI taxonomy): domain Eukaryota; kingdom Metazoa; phylum Chordata; class Mammalia; order Pilosa; family Myrmecophagidae; genus Tamandua; species Tamandua tetradactyla. The sequence goes on along the minus strand of NC_135341.1, from coordinate 44,424,851 downwards.
AATGGAATTGAGTAGGGTTTAAGAATGGGTGATTTGAAGGGAGAGAAGAAGTGGAGATGAGGGTTTACAAGAGGGCCACTGCAGTTAGAATGTGGAAGGTAGACTATTTGATCAATACAAAGTATTCAGAAGGCTGTAACATGGGCTTTGGTAGAGTCAAGGCACGGGAAAATTGCTAGTTATGTATCTACAAAGGTGTGTCAGAACTCTTAGAATTTTCAAACAAGAGAATTAGTTCATAAGGTACAAATAAATCACCCACATGACTCTTTTTGCTCTAGGCAATAGCCCTGATTGAGTTGATGACTAAGGCAATCCACCCAAGAATTATCAGAAATTCTCTTTCCAAGGAGGTCAGGGAGAAAATGGGAGTGGTGGACCAGGAATGATGAACAATTCTGGCAGCAGGGGTGGGGGGAGCAGAGTGAGTCACCTTCCCCAATACTATTACCAGGAGATCAGGGTAAGGACTACATTTGCTGCTTTCTCTTCACCTTTTCCAAAATTACTACCTCCTTTAGCTTTCTTATCCTTCACATTTTTCTGATAGGTCCCTGAAGTTGGACCAACTCTAATTTTATAGAGGTTGTGAGGCCTAGAGGGGAGAAGGGACTTGCCTTTATTCTAGAACAAGTCAATTTCAGAATTGGGACCAGCAGAGGGGCTTCCAGACTACCAGCTCCATGCACTCTCTTCCTCAGCTGTTGAGGCCTTACTCTTTTAGTTTTCTGCTGGTTGCTCCAACTAAGAGGCAGAAGGGATAGGGGGTGACTTGAAGGGTCTGTTCTGGGACCTGTAAGTGCTCCAGGGAATGTGTGTAGAGGCAGGAGGAGGTTGGGAGTAGAAGTTATCCTCCATGACTCTATCCTCAAGTGGAAATCAGCCTCCACAATCCATAGTTTCAGGTCACATATTCTAAATTTTAAACTCTGAATTTACAAACATTGTGACCCTTTCATAGCTCTCTAATATTTTACTAAACATTAAGTTAGTAAATTTTATGTTACTAATATAAAATCTCTTATCAAATTTTCTTTTCATTACCCTCTTTCAAATAGTTCTTGTGAAGTTTGTTATTTACAAGGTCCCTATTTCTGTCTCCTACTGAATGAGTTGAGGTCTCATCTTCTCTCCTTAAATGACTAAAGGCCTCTCTTCTTGCAGTGACCACACAAGGCAGTTGTGGAGAGGGGTCTTAATTTGTATCCAGGTATCAAATTTCAATGTGGAAGGAATTGGAGTGTTTCGGTCTCTGGCTTCTGGCTGATAAGCCTCCAATATGAAGGGAAGTGTAATCCAAGTGCATACCTGGTGAGATCCTTTAATGTCTTACTTGGGAGTCCTCCTCCCTTGTGCCTCACTGCTGGTGAGGAGGTTTCTGTTGTCTCTGGGCTGTGTTTTTGTTTTTTTGTTTTTTCAGATAGGCTTTGTGGCTTCAGGTAAGATCATAAAGGAAACTGTTCTGTTTGTCCCTCTCCAATTCTGAGAGGTTTCTTATTTGTATGTTGCTTTCTTCTTGGCAAGTACTCATTTGTGTCCTTGCAGCCCGGGCTGGCCAAGTCACCCTAGATTTCATATAACACACACTTGTTCCAGTGGGATACAAGTTCTATGAAAAGGAATTCCAAGAATGATGCCCAGATGGAAAGGACCCTATGATGTTCTCTTGGCCCTCCCAATAACTGCATGGGGGTGCTAGACCATCCTTGGGGATACAAGAATGACAAGGCACAATCACATCAAATACTAAGAGCCTGGATACAATTCGTAAAGACCACCAAAGCCTTGTGGCTACTTTAGCCTAGAAAGTGTTACTGTATGGCATTCAAGACAAACTGAATGAAGACCACAAAGAAGTTTCATAGCACTGTGCAGAGATGCTGGATTAATAACCTCAGGGCTAGTATGTGAAATGGGAGACTGCTGAGCTAATACTGTAAGATCCTTAAGTCCTCACCTTGCTTACCACTGAAGTTTACTGCTGTCTACTAAGAAGGTCCTCCTTCCCCACCCCTTCCCACCATGTCTCTCTCCTTCAGTGTCTTTTGGTGGTGATGCATGACCACACAATAGCTTCTATATATCTGGCTTTAGCATCTTCCTTACAGTTTTCTTATTGCTACATATGCCAACTTTGGGACACAATGTGCAAGACCCATAAAAATTTCCCCCATCCTGTCAATACCTGTGACATGGATCCTGCCTGACAAAGCCTGAATGTTGTTCAGCTGCTTTGGGATGTAGAGAACTTCTCACCTTTAGGAACACTTAGTTTTATGCCCCTGTTCTACCTTTAAATGTTGGAACTGGAATTTTTGAACTTGAGAGGCCTTATTGTAAATCTTCTTAGGATTCTAGAATAAAGTTTACTGGTCTAATGCTACTAGGGATGGCTATAAGGGCTCCACAAACTGAGGATCATCTCTTGCCTCTGAAAAGGAAAAATAAATGACTCATGAACTCATAATGGGCTCAAGGCGGATAGAAAAGAATATTGGTAAAATTAAAGAGATATCCCAGGTACTCTTTTTCATAAGAGGGGAATAACCCTTCAATTGGTTCAGATGGATCCTGGACAGAGGTGGACAATTATTAAAAGTTATTAATTAAAATTATCCTAATTGCAAAGTACACTCTTCATATATTTGCTTTGCCAATTAGGACTTGCTTGTCATGTTATAGTAAACCTCCCTCCCAACTCTTAATTCATTGAGAGATCAATGATCCACTGAGGGGTAGGGAAACAAAGCCAAGACTGTGTGGAATTATCTGAAGATTGGAAAAGCATGCTTATAGTCTACTAAATATACACTGTAGAAGGCACATCTATAAAGGGAGTGTACAGAAAGGAAAACAGCCCCCATCATCCCCAGAACTTCATGTCATTTATTCTAAAAGTTAAACTCTGAATTAGCAGAAATTCTTAACGTTTGCTTCTCAGTACAGAAACTATGACCTTCCTTATATATCTTCAATGTTTATTGGACAGAAGTTATGAATTATTTCAAAACGTATGTAATCAGAACCCCTTTCTGAAGTTTGCTAGTATGGGTTCATTGATCATGGGACTAAATGTAAAATTATAAAACTTCTAGGAGAAAACTTCATGACCTTGGGGTAAGAAAATATTTCTTAAATAAAACACCAAAAGCACAATCCATAAAATAAAATTATTTGGACTTTATCAAAATTAAGAATTTCTGCTCTAAAGTGGGACAGAAATCCTAGAATAAACAGGGACTCAGCATCAAGGAAATGAGAAAACTTTCTAGGCCAAAAGGGAGAAGAGAGAAATAAGACAAAATAAAATGTCAATGGATGAGAGATTTCAAACAGAGTCAAGAGGTTATCCTGGAGGTTATTCTTACGCATTATATAGATATCACCTTTTTAGTTAGGGTATATTGGGAGGCTGGAGGAAAGTGCCTGAAAATGTAGAGCTGTGTTCCAGTAGCCCTGTTTCTTGAAGATGATTGTATAATGATACAGCTTTCGCAATGTGACCGTGTGATTGTGAACACCTTGTGTCTGATGCTCCTTTTATCTACAGTATGGACAGATGAGTAAAACATATGGATTAAAAATAAATAAATAATGGGAACAAATGTTAAAATAAATTTAGTAGATTGAAATGCTAGTGATCAATGAAAGGAAGTGGTAAGGGGTATAGAAAAAAATAGAGGAAACAAAGGCTAATATATATTGGGTAGATGGAAATACTAGCAATCAATGAGAGGGAGGGATAAGGAGTATGGTATGAATGAGTTTTTTCTTTTTATTTCTTTTTATGAATTGATGCAAATATTCTAAGAAATGATCATGGTGATGACTATACAACTATGTGATGATATTGTGAATTATTGATTATATACCAAGAATGGAATGGTCATATGGTAAGAATGTTCGTGTTTATATGTTGTTATGTTTAAAAAATAAATAAATAAATAAAATGTAAAAAAAAAGAATTTCTGCTCTTCAAAAGACACTGTTAAGGCAATGAAAAAAAAAGTCACAAACTGGGAGGAAATATTTGCAAATCATATATCTGAGAAAGAACTTGTATCCAGGATATATAAAGAACTCTTAAAACTCAATAGTAAGAAAACACACAGCCCAATTAAAAAAATGGATGAAAGATTAAAAAAGACACTTCACTAAAGATGGTATATGAAAAATAAGCACATGAAAATATGATAAACAGTATTAGTTTTGTGGGAAATGCAAATTAAAACCGAATGATGTATCATTTCATACCTATTAGGATGGCTAAAAGTAAACAGACTGACTATATCAAGTATTAAGGAGGGTGCTAAGCAATTGGAATTTACCCACTTTGCCAGTGGAAATGAAAAATGGTGTTGCCAATTTTGGAAAACGGTCTGGTTGGTTTCTTTTAAAAAGTAAGCATGCATTTACCATACAACCTAGCTATTCCATTCCTAGATATTGACTTATTTGCAATTAAAACCTATGTTCATATGAACACCTGCATGTGAATGTTTATAACAGTTTATTTGTAATCACCAAAAAATGGAAAAAATGTCCCTCAACTGCAGATTGGATAATCAAACAAAAAAAATGTTGTTGGAGGGAGTTTAGTTTGGTACAATCTCTGGAGAACTGGCAGTATTTACTAAAGTTGACTATATAACTCAGTAACTGCACTTCTAGGTACATACCCAACAGAATTGCATAAAATGTCTGCCAGAAGGTTTGTCCAAGAGTGTCCATAGCAGTACTACTTGTAATAGACCTGTAATAAACAGTCTGACGCCACTTCCAATGTTTGACCACTGACAGCATGTTAGCTCTATCACTCCCTTTTTCCTTTTTGGCTTCATATCTGGATAAGCTGAAAAGAAAGCCCAGGTGGGGTGGGCCATGGTGGCTCAGCAGGCAGAGTGCCTGCCTGCCATGCCAGAGGGCCTGGGTTCAATTCCCAGTGCCTGCCCATGAAAAAAAAAAAAAAAAAGCCCAGGTGCTCCCTCCCTTTATCCCATCATCCATGAAGCACTACAAAACAAACCCCAAATTGGAAACCACGCAAATGCTGAATTGACAGATGTATGGACAAATAAATTATTGTATATTCATCCCATGGACTCTACACAGCAATGAAAATGAATGAACTACAACCTCACATAATCTCACAAACCTTATGTTAAACAAAAGGAACCACACACGAGGGAACATAGTCTATGTTACATTATTTAAAATAAAACATAAACACAGGCAAAAACTAGCCTATGATGTTAGAAGTCAGGAAAGTTCCATATTCATGGAGTGGTAGTGAGTGGAAAGAGGCACAAGGGTGGGGGTGAGGGGTCACTTTTCTGTATATCAGACTCAGTTTGGGGGAAAAAAAAAAAGAAAGTGGGGTGGGGAGGTGTTGGATCTGATAGGTTTGTGAATTTCTTGAGTGTGTGGCTCAAAAGCTGAGTTAGGTTCTGGCTTTGCTCTCGTTAGGCTGACATTGAGTGTAAACCAGCCCCACCCAGTGGACAAATATGGAAATGTCTATCAAGGCTTTATATAGTGAACAGGTCAGGCCTCTTTTGGGAGCTTCTCTGATTGCGCCAGTCTTTTGGGAGTGGGAGTGCAGCTTCTGGGCTCAGAAATAGGAGAGTATCTAGAATTGATCTAAGGTCAGCCTTTCTGCCCCACTTCAGCGAGTTAAGCTTATCCAGGCCGAAGGGCGCAAATGACCTAACAGAAGCCCAGGGAAAGGTGGGCCATGCCCCAGCTGAGGGTTCCACTATCCTCGGTCTTTATTTGCCTCGCCAGACAGTCGAGGCTGGGTTTGGGCATCACCTTTATTCATGTTCTAGATGTTAATCTAGGGAGGTGGGTAGTAGTCACCATTGTACAGGCGAGGGAACTGGACTCCACTAGAGATTGGGCAATTTGGCTTGTAAATGGCAGAACTAAGGTTTGAACTCAGGACTGTCTGCCTCTTAAGCCCTGCTCTAAACCACATTTCTCAGTACAATTCTTGCCTTTTTGGTGCCGTGGCTTCCCTTCCAGTATAGTGACGCCTTTGGTCCCACCTCAGAATAATGTTTTAAAATGCATGAAATAAAATATATGATTACAAAGAATGTCAGTCCTATTGAAACATAGTTATTAATATTTGTTTTAATTGTCATATAGTGTATACTATCTATGTACTGCTTTATTAATATGTTAAATACAAGATCTAGCAACGAGTCTGGAAACAACTGGAATTTCAAGAACGTGATGAGGGTCAATAATATACTGAGATCTCTGTTTTGAGGGGTGATGTGAAATGAAACTATCAGGGGTTTTATTGGTGACAACATCATGGGTCCTGCTAGTATTACTGTGGTTTGTTGCCCACATTCTAATAGAAGAAAATGCTGAATTTTCCTCAGATGTTAGTGAAAGTAAGGATGTAATCTGGTTTTCATCTAAGCTCATAGACCTCCTGTATACTAGCTGTGGGTTCTTCGAGGTTCTGTGGACCACAGGTTGAGATGTTTTTTTACTCTGACATCTCCAACTCACCATTTGCCTGCTGGCAATTCCCAGGACTCCCAATCTGTGAAATAACTGACAGAAAGTTCTGGGTCTTTGTTAAACAACAAGGCAAAAATAGAGGGTTCAATAGACACTTACCGAAGGCCTCCAGTGCCTGAGACAGGCTGATAGATACAAAGAAACACAAAGGAATAAGATACAGCCTTCCCTTCAAGGAGCCCCCAGCCTGATAGAAGCAACAGTTCCAAGGAGTTTATGATTAATCTCCAAGTGAATTGATCAGGCAATTGGAGAGTACTGTTGAGACCAAAGAGTACTCCTGTGGCTTGGCAGTCCAAGAACTTGTCCTGTAAGATACAATACTAGGGCTGAGATTGGGGAAGGGTCAGCTTCAGAAGGGACAGTAAAGCACTGGAGGCACAGAGGCATGGTTTTGGACAGCCTGGATTCAAAACATGGCTTCATCACTTTCTAGCTGTAAGACTTTGGGCAAGTCTCCCTGGTCTTTCTACGCCTGAATTTCCACATCTGTAAAAGATGGGGTGATGGTAACACTTCAAAGAGTTGGTGTGAAGATTAAATGAGCTTACATGCTGTGAGCCATAATGGTGATGCTGATTATCATTGGAGAGGTAGACAGAAAGGTGAAGTCTTTCTAGGGGCTAGGAGAGAGCTCAAGTTGTGCAGAGGCTGACATAACCCTCCCTCCTCCTGCTCCGTGAAAGGAGCTTGGATAGGGAAGACTGCTGGCTGGATGAAACGGATAAGCTTGTTTCATAGTTATGTTTTTATTTTATTTTGCATTAGGGAATATATAGCCAGCACACCAAACCTGTGACTTTTACCAAAATTGCTCCATAAGACAGGCTAGAGTAAGTGTAAAAAATGAGTTGATTTAGAGAAAATTTCATACAATAATACACCATAGAGGTTGTATGGGGATGTGACCAAAAAAAAGATGTGAAAGTGTTGGCAATACCTGATTTGAGTCACAGGAATAGGAGGCAGGACACCCCATTATCTAAACCAAATGGAACTGCCCTCACCTTATAGAATTTTAGAGGTTCCTTTGACGCATTCCAGCAATCCATGCAGCCCTGAATTCTGACTTTGAGTGGGATACAGAGGCTGATAAAAAAGGCACATTTCTGGGGAAAAGACCAGAACTACTGTCTATACCCTTCATTTCTGGATATACTCAAGGGAAGTATTTCAAACTGTGGCTTGCCACCCAGAAGCGGGTTGGGATGTCAGTTATTGGGTCATGTTCAGCATTTAAAAAGTATGAAACAGAATAGAATAAGAATATCTGAGTGTATTGTGGGTGGTTCAGGTAATTATTATTTTCTAAAATTTTCCTATCAGGTATGTGTATATATGCAATGGGGCTGTAGGTAAAATGCATTTCCTACCATAGGTCACAGGCAGAAATGCCTGTTCAGGTGGAAACAGGCCTGGCTTCTAGTCCAAATTCTGCTTCTGCCCCGTTTAAAGGTGTGGTACACACACTCTCTGAACTATGGAAGTAGTTTAATTTTTTTAATTTCATTTATTTATTTTTAATTGTGAAAAATAACATATATACCAAAAAAAGCAATAAATTTCAAAGCATATCACAACAATTAGTTGTAGGACAGATTTCAGAGTTTGGTATGTGTTACAGTTCCACAATTTTAGGTTTTTCCTTCTGGCTGCTCCAAGACACTGGAGACCAAAAGAAATAGCAACATAATGATTCAGCAATCATACTTGTTTGTTAAATCCTATCTTCTCTGTTATAGTAACTCTACCTTCTATTTGATTTTTCTCCAAATCTTTAGGGGTATTTGAGGTATGCCCATTCTAACTTTTTCATGTTCTAACATCAAAGTGCTATTAATGATATGGGATGGGGGATGGGATTAGTTGATGTTCTGGAGAGGCTGGGCCCACTGGGTTTCAGGACTTATCTGGCCTATGAACCCATCTGAAAGTTGCAGGTTTCTGGAAAGTAAGCATAGTGCATGGAACCCTTGTAGAATCTCAGATAAAGCCCTAGGTGTTCTTTAGGGTTGGAAGGAATGGTTTTGGTTGAGGTTTGGCAAACCATGGTAAGTAGTTGAAGATTGCATATGAGTAGCCTCCAGAGCAGCTTTTCCACTCTATTTGAGCTCTCTAAGCCACTGATACCTTATTTCTTACAATTCTTTTGTAATACGTTTTGGTCAGGAAGGTATTGTCGATTCCATAGTGCCAGGCCAGGCTTTCCTTGGGAGTCATATCCCACGCAGCCAGGGAGACTTTCACCTGTGGATGCCATGTCTCACATAAAGGGGAGGGTAATGATTTCACTTGCCAAGTTGGGCTTAGAGAGAGAGAGGCCACATCTGAGCAACAAAAGAGGTCCTCTGGAAGTAACTCTTAGGCATAACTATAGGTAGGCTAAGCTTCTCTGCTACATACGTCAGCTTCACAAGAGCAAGCCTCAAGAGCAAGGACTTGGCCCATTGACTTGGGAGTCTCTAATGTTTGAGACAATATTAGTGGTTTCCCTGGTGGTAAAGCTTAGTAGTTCCATATTTTTTCTTCCATTCCTCAAGGGACTTTGCCAAATCTTTTAAATTATTTGCTCAATATACTCTTGGAAGTATCCAGGCATTACATTAAGCTACACAGGATTAAAGGCCCTGATTCTTATTCTGGGCTCCCTGTGTTTGAATTGTTTAAATCATCTATCCAGACATGTTGAATTAGATTATGCACTACAGAAAATTTAGATTTTGGGTAAAATAACCCCCTTTTCCTTTGGTCTCATAGAGTAGTGAAGTTTAAAAATAAAGACAGTGTCCTCTTTACCCCTGCATTCTGATTTACCTTAGGCCCAATCTGATTGGCTTGTGAGGTGGTTTAATTTTGCTGGGTGGCTAACTGAGATGTCAAAGTGCAATGTAATGACTGAATTCTGATTTGGCCAAAGCATTCCTGAGCCTGCATATATACCCAGAGCCCTCTACCTCTGGCAAATTGGGTTCTCTAGGGGAGAGACTAGGTTCAGGCCAAATTAGCCTCTGGAGTTTTCATTTTCGCCTTCCTGACCACTTCCAGATGTTTCCTTTTCCAGAATTAATACCACACCCAGAGCTTCTGTTTCCAAACATTTCATCATATTTCCAGTTATATCATTTCATTATCACTCACAGTTTCCTCACTTTGCAGCCACACTTCCCACTGTGATATGAGATCTGGGTGGAGCATGTCCTGGGTTGGTTAAGTTCATGGGTCATCTTGGCCAGGCTATGGTGTCCAGTTGTTTGGGATCAAGCAAGCACTGGCCTGATTGTTACTGTAAGGGTATTTTGCAGATGGATCCAAATCATTAGTCAGCTGACTGAATCTAAATCTATAGTCAACAAAGAAGATTGCCTTCAGCAAGGAAACGAGTCTCCTTATCCAAAGGGAGAACTGAGGAGTTTAGCAGTGAGAAAGAAGAATTTCTATCTCTACTCCAGATAGTCAGCTTCTCCTGGGGAATTTCTTGTCACCTTCATCAGGTCTTCACTTGTGGCCTGCTCCACAGAATTTGGACTTACCAGTCCTCATGGTCATGAAAGCCAATTCCTATAATAAATTTCTTAATATATTTATTTTCAACTCAAAATATAATATGTAAATGTGTATATTTAGCTGTATCCTGTCAAAACAGGATACAGGCTATACAGAAACCCTAGTTCTGTTTCTCTGAAGAACCCTGACTAATATAGATTTTGAGATTTTGGTTTTGTTCTGGGAGCAGTCAGAACATTAGCTATTTGCTTCCCTATTTCACCAGATGAAACTGTAATGGAATGCCCAGCGATAACTGGCTTGTAAGACACTACTAATTCTGCTCATGACTCACCTCAACCACCCTCTTTTCTTCCAGACTTAAAATTAGGCTGAAGTCACACCAGATCCCAAAAGGAGAGGTCCAAGGTGTGACCCCTGAAGAGGTGCACTGCACTCCAAAAGAATTGTATGAGTCTTCCAATTTTTACAGACAGAAATCAGGGAGAATATTTGAGGGTATTAAGGGTGTTGGATAATGGAAGAAGGAACACAAAGTTGGATCAGACTGAATTTATTGGTATGGCCCCACTAAGCAGAGACTCTGGATTCAATGTTGTAGCTCGAAGGGTTAGAAAGGGCTCTAACAGTTTGTTCAGTTGGTTGGCTGAAGTATGGACCAAAAGGTAGTCTACAATAAATGAACTTAAAATGCCAGAACTGACCTGGCATGATGTTTAAAGACCCAGAACTCCTAAGTGAAGATCCGTTCTCTTTGGGAAAAGATTGCTATACTGTCAAAAATTTATACTGTTTGTCTTTCTTCTAACTTTCCCCGAAAGACCTATAGCCTTTTATCAGAGCAATTGAGCTTTAGGGAAAATGAAATGATTAGATATTTTAGGGATTTTTAGACACTTGCTCTAAATTGACATTAATTCCAGGAGGCCCAAAATGTCACTTGGTCCACTACTCAGAGCAGGGGCTTGTGGAAGTCAGGTGATCAATGGAGTTTTAGCTCAGGTCTGTTTTATAGTGGATAAAGTGGATCCCTGAACCAATTCTGTGGTTATTTCTCCAGTTCTGGATTGCATTATTGTAATAGACATAATTGGCAGAATTCCCACATTGGTTGCCTAACCTGGAGTGAGGGCTATTATTGTAGGAAAGACCAAGTGGAAGCCACTAGAACTGCCTCTACCTAGCATAATAGTAAGCCAAAAGCAGTATCACATTCCTGAAGACATTGTTGAGATTAGTGCTACCATCAAGAACTTGAAGCATTTGAAGGAAAAAAGGTTGATTCACACCACATCTCCGTTCAACTCTCCTATTTGGTCTATGCAGAAAACAAGTGGATCTTGGAGGATGGAAGAGGACTATCATAAATTTAACTAGAGAGTGATTCCAATTGCAGCTGCTGTTCTACTGTGGTATCATTGCTTGAGTAAATCAGTACATCCCCTGGTAGCTGGTATTTAGCTATTGATCTAGTAAATTTTTTTTTTTGTAATATCTGTGTTTTAGTTTTTAAGCTGCCAGAATGCAATATACCAGAAATGGAGCAGCTTTTTAAAAGGGAATTTATTAAGTTGCGAGTTTATAGTTCTAAGGCTCTAAAAATGTCCAAACTAAGGCTTCAGGGAAAGATACCTTAACTCCAAAGAAAGGGCCAATGAAGTTTCAGATTTCTCTCTCAGCTGGAATGGCACATGGTGATGTCTGCTAGCTTTCTTTCCTCATTTCATAAGGCTTTCTCAGGGGTGTTTTCCTTCTGCATCTTCAAAGATCTCTGGTTGTGTGGGTGCTGTTAGTTCTAAGCTTTTTCCAAAATGGCTCCCTCTTAAAGGGCTCCAGTAAGCAACCCCACCTTGAATGGGTAGAGACACATTTCCATGGAAACCACCTAATCAAAAGTTACCCTCACAATTGGGTGGGTCACATCTCCATGGAAGCAATATTGAATGAGGATTAAAGAGCATGGCTTTTCTGGGGTACACAACAGATTCAAACTGGTACAACCTGTTAGTAAAAACCACCAGAAATAGTTTGATTTCAGTTGGCAAGGCCAGCAATATACCTTCACTATCTCACTTCAGGCATACATCAATTTTTCAGCTCTATGTCATAATCTAGTCCTCAAGGACCTTTATCACCTTTCCCTAATAGCTAGTGAATTTGAGTATCTTTTCATATACTTTTGAGTGATTTGTATTTCCTCTTTAAGTAGTCTATCCATGTCTTTTGCCCATTATTAAGTTGGGTTGTTTGTCTTTTTATTTTTGAGTTGTAGGATCTTTTTGTATATTCTGTACATGGAACCCTTATCTGATATGTGGTTCTCAAATATTATCTCTTATTGTGTAGGCTTCTCTTAATTTTTCTGACAAAGTCCTTTGACATGCAAAAGTATTCAGTTTTGAGGAGATCCCATTTATTCATTTATTTCTTCATTTCTAGTGCTTTGAGTGTAAGGTCTAGGAAACTCCTTGCTACCAGAAGATCTTTAAGATGGTTCTCTACATTTTTTTCCTAAAAGTTTTATGGTCTTATTCTAATGTTTGAGTCGTTGATATAACTTGAGTTAATTTTTGTGTAAGGTGAGAGGTTGGGATCCTCTTTCATTCCTTTGGATGTGGAGATTCAGTTCTCTAAGCACCATTTGTTGAAGAGGCTTTTTTGTCCCAGTTAAATGGACTTGGTCACCTTGTCAAAAATCAGTTGTTCATAGATGAGAGGGTCTACTTCTGAACATTCAATTCTATTCCATTGGTCAGTGTTTTTGTTTGTTAAGGCCAGCCCTTCTTTGGCAGCCTTAGCAAACTAAAACAGTCAGTATATCTATCTTTATGCCAGTACCATGGTGTTTTGACCACTGTAGCTTTATGGTATGCTTTAAAGTCAGGTAATGTGCGACCTCCCACTTCATTTTTCTTTATTAAGATATTTTTAGCTGAAAGCAAGGGGTGAGGGGTATGGTATGTATAATCTTTTTTTTTTTCTGTTATCGTTTTATTTCTTTTTCTGTTGTCTTTTTATTTCTTTTTCTAAATCGATGCAAATGTTCTAAGAAATGATGAATATGCAACTATGTGATGATATTGAGAATTGCTGATTGTATATGTAGAATGGAATGATAATATTTTTGTTTGTTGTTAATTTTTTTAATAAATAAAAAAAATTTTTTAAAGATATTTTTAGCTATTTGGGATACCCTGCCCTTCCAAATAAATTTATTTATTGTTTTCTCTGTTTCTGAAAAGTAAGTTGTTGTGATTTTAATTGGTATTGCATTGAATCTATAAATCAATTTGGATAGAATTAACATCTTAACTATATTAAGTCTTCCAATCCATGAATATGATATGTCCTTCCATTTATTTAGGTTTTCCTTGATTTCTTTTGGCATTTTTAAATAGTTTTCTATGTATAGGTCTTTTATGTTCTTGGTTAAATCTATTCCTAAATATTTGATTCTTTTGGTTGCTATTATAAATGAAACTTTTTTCTTGATTTCTTCTGGAGATTGCGTATTACTAGTGTATAGAAACACTGCTAATTTTGCATATTCATCTTGTATCCTGCACTTTACTGTACTCATAAAGCTCTACTAGTTTTCCTGTTGATTTTCCAGGATTTTCTACATATAGAATCATGTCATCTGCAAATAGTGAAAGCTTTACTTCTTTCTTTCCAATTTGAATGCCTTTTATCTATTTTTCTTGCCTAATTGCTCTAGCTAGAACATCCAGCATAGTGTTGAATAACTATGGTGACAGAGGGCATCCTTGTCTTGTTCCAGATCTTAGAGGGAATGCTTTCAGTCTTTCCCCATTGAGTATGAGTTAACTGTGGATTTTTAATAAAGCCCTTTATCATGTTGAGGAAATTCCTTTTATTCCTATCCTTTTGAAATGTTTTCATCAAGAAAGGATGCTGAGTTTTGGTGAATGCCTTTCTGCATCAGTTGAGATGACCATATGATTTTTCCACTTTGACTTGTTGATATGGTATGTTACATTAATTCATTGTCTTGTGTTGGACCACCATGCCAACCTGGAATAAAACCTACTTGGTCATGGTGTATAATTTTAATGGGCTGCTGGATTTGATTTCCATGTATTTTGTATTTTGTTGAGGATTTTTGCATCTATATTCATAAAGAGATTGGTCCATAATTGTCTTTTCTTATAGTTTCTTTGTCTGGCTTTGGAATTGGGGTGATATTGGCTTCATAAATGAGTTAGCTAGCTTTTTTATTCTTCAGTTTTTTTAAGAGTTTGAGCAGGATTGGTACTAATGCTTTCTTGAATGCTTGGTAGAATTCACATGTGAAGCCATCTGGCCCTGGACTTTTCTTTTTGGGGAGCTTCTTAATGACTGATTCAATCTCTTTACTTGTCATTAGTTTGTTGAGATCTTCTATTTCTTCTTGCTCATAATATCCTCTCATTATTTCTTTTATTTCTGTGAGGTCAGTGGTAATGTCCCCATTCTTGTTTCTTATTTTATTTATTTTCATCCTCTTTTTTTTTTTGTCAGCCTAGCTGAGGGTACATTGATTTTCTCAAAGAACCAACTTCTGGTTTTGTTGATTTTCTCTATTGTATAATGTCCTTAATTTATTTCTGCTGTAATCATTGTTGTTTTTTCCTTTTGTTTGCTTTGGGGTTAGTTTGCTGTTCTTTTTCTAGTTCCTCCAGTTGAGTAGTTAATTCCTTGATTTTTGTTCTTTCTGAATTTTTTAATATTGGTATTTGGGCAATAAATTTCCCTCTAAGCACTGCCTATGCTGCATCCCGTAAGTTTGATATTTTGTGTTCTCATTTTCATTTGCTTCAAGATATTTACTGATTTCTCTTGTAATTTATTCTTTGACCTACTTGTTGTTTAAGAGTGTGATATTTAGCCTCCATATGTTTGTGAATTTTCCAGACTTCCACCTATTATTGATTTCCAACTTCATTCCATTATGATCTAAGAAAGTGTTTTGTATAATTTTGATATTTCAAATTTTATTGAAATCTGATTTGTTACCCAACATGTGATCTATCCTGGAGAATGATTCATAAGCACTTGAGAAAAATGTGTATCCTGCTGTTGTTGGCTGCAATGTTCTGTAAATATGTGTTAAGTCTAGTTCATATTATTCATGATCTTTGTTCCCTTATTGATGCTGTATCTAGATGCTCTGTCTAGATGTTCTATCCACTGATGAGAGTGATATATTGAAGTCTCCAACAATTATCGTAGAGGTGTCTACTTCTCCCTTCAGAGTTGTAAATGTGTGTCTCATGTATTTTGGGACACTCTGGCTCAATACATAAATATTTATGATTGTTATGTCTTCTTGATGAATTGTCCCTTTTATTTTATTTATTATATCTTTGTCTTTTAAATTGTTTTATATTTAAAGTGTAATTTGCCTGATATTAGTATAGCTACCCCTGCTCTTTCCTGGTTGTTGTTTGTGTGAAATATCTTTTTCCAATCTTTCACTTTTAACCTATTTTTGTCCATGGGTCTAAGGTGAGTAGACATATAAATGAATCTTCGTTTTTTAAATCCATTCTTCCAGTCTTCAGTTTTGAAGGACAGTTTTGCTGCATATAAAATGGTTTGTTGGGGCAGGCAATGGTGGCTCAGTGGCAGAGTTCTTGCCTGCCATGCCAGACCCAGGTTCGCTTCCCATGCCAAAAAAAAAAAAAAAAAAAAAAAAAGCTTTGTTGGCAGTTTTTCTTTTCCAGTATTTTAAATTTGTTCTGTCATTACCTTCTTTCCTCCATGGTTTCTGCTGAGAAATCCACACTTAGTCGTACTGAGGGGGAGGGGGAAGCAGAGGGTAGGGGGAGGGTAGGGGGTAAGAGGAGGAGGAGAAGAAGGAGAATGAGAAGGAGAAAGAAAAAAGAAAAAATCCTTTTCAGAGCCAGTCCTCAGTCCCTTGGGTTCACAAATCAAGAGCTGGAGTTGGTATTCAGCTCTATGTGACCCTTTTCTTGGTACAGAACCTTTCCCAGTACTCTGAGCTCAGCCAACTCCATAAACCTCTGTTTTGTTTTGTTTTTCTCATCAGCCCTGCTTCCTGCCTACAGGGGGCAAGGCTAAGATAGATCTCTGAATTAATTTCTTTTTTGCTTATAGAATTATCTGTGCTTGGAGCTGGTATTCAGCAGTCCCAACTATTGGAGCTTGGTTGAGCTCTCCTTCCCTTGCTCATACTAGAGAGGGCTTCTGTTTCCCATTAGGAAGAGACTTGAGGCAGTCTGTTGTGTCAGTGGGGGAGGGCCACCAACCTCCACAGTGTTAAAGAATTTATTTACAGTTCTGTGCTGTGATCTCGGCCCTTCCACCTATTCCAGGCTGATGTATTAAGTGCACCACGGAAGTACCCCCAAACAGTTGTTCCAGACAGTTCCTGGCTATTTACTAGCTGCCCTAGAGGATGAAGTAAATCCTATACTTCCCTATACTAGGGTCCTTTGGGGAAATATTTTTTGGCCTGCTACAGGGCCTTAGTAGAGACCAAAAGCTTAACCATGGATGCCAAGTTGCCATGAGACCTGAGTTGCCTATCATGAACTGGGCATTGTGTGTCTCACCAAGCCATACAATTGAGCATGCACAGCATGAGTCCATCATCAAATGAAAGTGGTATATACAAGACACGGCTAGAGCAGGCCCTGACAGTATAAGTAATTAACATGAGGAAGTAGCCCAAGTGTCCATGGCTTCCACTCCTGCCACATTATCTTCTCATTCCCAGCCCATAGGTATAGCCACTTGAGGAGTTCTCTACAATTAGTTAACTGAAGGAGAAAAACTTGGGCCTAGTTTACAATGGTTCTACTTGATAAACAGGTACTACCTGAAGGTGGACAGCTGCAGCATGGCAACCTCTTCCTTGGGACATCCTAAAGGACAATAGTGAGGGGAAGTCCTCTCACTGGGCAAAACTCTGAGCAGTGCACCTGGTTATTCATTTTGTTTGGAAGGAGAAATGACCAGAGAGACACTGTATGCTGATTCATGGGCTGAGGCCGATGGCTTGGCTAGATGGTCAGGGATTTGGAAAGAACATGATTAGAAAATCAGTAACAAAGAGATCTATGGGAGCGGTATGTGGATGGATCTTTCTGAATGGGCAAAAACCAGGAAGACAGTATGCCCCATGTGAATGCTTATCAGAGGGTGAATCAGCAGAGGAGGGTTTTAATTATTAAATGGATATATAACCTGTTTTGTGAATATGGGCTTATGAACAAAGTGGCTATGGTGGTAGGGATGAAAGTTATGCACGGGCTCAGTAACATGGACTTCCATTCACCCAGGCCAACCTGGCTAAAACAACTGCTGAGTGCCTAATCTGCCAGCAATAGAGACCAACACTCAGTCCCCAATAAGGCACCATTCACTGAGGTGATTAATCTGCTACCTGGTAGCAGATTGATTACATTGACCTACTTTGATAATGGAAAGCTCAGTGTTGTGTTCTTACTGGAATAGACACATACTCAGGATATGGGTTTTCTTCCCTACATATAATATTTTTGCTAAAACTATCAACTGTGAACTTACAGAATGCCTCATCCACTATTATGGTGTTCCACACAGCATTGCTTCTGATCAGGGAAACTGCTTCACAGCAAACAAAAGGAGAGAATGGGCACATGCTCATGGAATTCACTCATTTTACCACATTCCCCATCATCCTGAAGCAGCTAGATTGAAAAAATGGTGGAATGGACTTTTGAACACTCAATTATGGTACCATTTGGGTGGAAATCCCTAATAGGGCTGGGGCAGTGTTCTCCAGGAGTCTGTATATGCTTTAAATCAGCATCTACTGTATGGTGCTGTTTTTCCCATAGCCAGGATTCATGGGTCCAGGAACCAAGGGGTAGAAATGTGAATGATATTACTCACTATTACCCCTAGTGGTTCACTAGAAAAAATGTTGCCTCCTTTCCCTGAGACATTATGCTCTACTAGTCTAGAGGTTTTAGAGGAGTTCCAAAAAAGGAGTGATTACACCAGGAAACACAGTGATTCCATTGGACTGGAGGTTAAGACTGTTACCCAAACACTCTGGGCTCTCATGCCTCTGAATCAATAGGAAAATAAAGGAAATTGATCCTGATTATCAAAGGGAGATAGAATGCTACTA
This sequence comes from Tamandua tetradactyla, assembly GCF_023851605.1. Taxonomy (NCBI): domain Eukaryota; kingdom Metazoa; phylum Chordata; class Mammalia; order Pilosa; family Myrmecophagidae; genus Tamandua; species Tamandua tetradactyla. The sequence continues at coordinate 44,406,667 of NC_135341.1, read as the reverse complement.
CTCAATGGAGGCAAAGAAGTATATTCTTTGAATACAGGCGGCCCTCTAAGGCATCTCTTAATAGTACTATACCCTGTGATTAAAGTCAACGGAAAATTACAGCAACCCAACATAGGCAGGACTACTAATGGCCCAGCCTCTGCAGAAATGAAAGTTTTGGTAGAACCACAATGAGCTGAGGGTCTTGTTGAGGGTACAGGGAATATGGAATGTGTAGTGTAATACAAGGTACCACCATGTGACCAGCTATGCAAATATGGACTGTAATAGATATGAAAATTTCTTCCTTGTTTTGTTGTATGTTTGTATATATACATAAAGCAAATATCTTTGTTTTCTTCTCTGTCTTATCACCTTATATAACATAAGTTGTATTGCCTTTATATCATAATGCTTAAGTCACAGGATATCAAGAATAAGAATTAATAACCCCCAAGGGTTTACATCTTTTTCTGGGGAAAGGGCTGGTGTGTTTTAAGTGGTATGTAGGGCATTTGAATTATGCTGTGTGTACATCTGACTATGTTATTGCCTTTATTTAGAGGTTAAGTATGATTTAAGGAGATGTGTATGGGTGCCAACCGCCACAGAGAGGACTGTGATGGTTAATTTCATATGTCAACTCAGCTAGGTTGTGGTGTCCAATTTGTTTGATCAAGCAAGCACTGGCCTGATTGATGGTATTTTGTAGATGGATATGAATTATTAGTCAGTTGATTGCATCTGTGGTTGATTTAATCTACTATCAACAAAGGAGATTGCCTTCAGCAAGGAGGGAAGTCTCCTTACCTAACCAGAAATCTTAAAGAGAGAACTGAGGATTTCACCAGTCAGAAAGAATTTCTATCTTTACTCCAGACAGCCAGCTTCTGTCACCTTCATTGGAATTTCCAACTTGCAGCTACTCCTGGGAAATTCAAAGTCTCTAATTTGCAGCCTGCTCTACCGAATTCAGACCTACCAGTCCTCACAGTTGCCTGAGCCAATTCCTACAATCAGTATGTACATGTAATCTCCTGTTGATTCTCTTTCTCTCAAGAACCCTGAATGTGCTCATTCCTGAAGCAGCCTATGTATTTTTCTACCCCATCTTTTCTGAGATCCACTGGCTCGTGGAACTGGTAGAGATAGAGTAGTCCTCTGTAGATAGCAGGTCCTCAGGATTTAGTTTTTTTCTTCCTCTTGACTCTCTCAGGAGTGGCTGCATGGCAACTCAAGAGGATAGTCTTTGGATAGGGTATGTAGATAACTGTCTTTGAGGGAGTCATCCAGAAGCAGACCCTGAGACAATATTCAAGTATAAATACTAAGTTGGACTATGTGAAATTGACATTTTTATAAGCCAGAAAGGTCGAACATATGCAATTTTATATAGTTTAACCTAATAGTTTATTTGGGAGATGAGGGAGACGCAGGTTTACGAATAGGGAAGTGAGATGGGAATGATGGCAGCCTATTCCACAGGATGTTGGAAATGAAATTTCAGTCACTGTCATCTACTAGTTTCCTAGAATTGTATCAGTGCCTTTCCTAGAATTGCATCCGTTCTAGCTTTGGTCAATGCCAAGGTCCAGGGAAGCACTGATCCACCTGGCTCTTGGTGGCATCTGTCCATGAGGGCCTCCGTTTAGACATTATCACCCTGCTGTTCTTCTACAGCCCATATATTCACACTCAGTATGGTCCACAGCACTTTCAGACCCAGAAATTCTCTTAAATTTGGTTGCTTCTGGGCCAGCCTAGGGCATAGGATGGGGCTACCTTGGCCATGTTCACTACAGGCTCACCATATTGCATGTCTCTCTGCCCTTGGATGCCATAAATCTAATACTCTGGCCAAGAGGCAGGGCAAAGGGTCCCTCTAATGTCTTGACTGACCTGCTTTCTTCCTGCCACTTGTCTTCTCTGCAGCCTGGAGAATCATTTCTTAGTTTGGTATAGGATAGAAAGAGAACCTTATTTTACTTAAACTCCTATACTCAAAGGCCAAGGAATGACTCCAGGATCTTCCCAGAGGCCTGGCTATTGAAAGGAGGGAAGGTCAATATGGAGAAACATTAATTATTATTATATAATAATAATGTGTAAACACATTACTCTTCCATAACCCCCAGACCTTCCTGCTATGACCAAGGCAATGAGATCACTGCCCCTTCAAAGCCAGTGAGCCCACTGCCCCTTCAAAGCATTATTGCTCCAGCTGTGACTTTTTGCCCTTTAAGTTCATTATAACTTGTATAACAGAGGAGGGAAAGTTGCCATTTTAAACAAAAATAATGCAGAAAGGGGAAAGTGGGTAAGAGTATAAGTTGTCTGGTAAGGAGGAGAAAACATCTTGATTCAGAAGGGATGGTGCAGTAAACAAAGAGGGTTGGAGTTGAGGGCAGGGGTGGGGAGAATCAGACCATCTGGGCTCAATTCACAGCCCTGGAATTTGGAAAAATTATCTAATCTCTCTGTGCCTTATTTTCCTCCTTATTAAATGGGTTTGCCAGGAGGATTAGATGAGCTAATATGTGTAAAGCACCTAAAACAGTTCCTATTGAGCCCAAGTGCTATGTAAGCTTCAGCTAGCATTATTATTCTGTCCCTCATACCTATTTGGACTCTGCCCAGGTTGGGCACTCGAGGAGGGCCTCCTCAGTGTACAAAAGTGAAAAGGTGAGGGAGTACTCGAGAAAAAATGTACCCATTACAAACTGTGGGCTATAGTTACAGTAATATTTTAATACTCTTTCATCAGCAGAAGCAAATGTACCACACCAATGGGACAATAATAGGGGGGTGTAAGGGATTTGGGAGGATCTGGGTTTCTTTTTAATTTTTATTCCTTTTATGGAGTAATGAGAATGTTCTAAAATTGATCATGGGCTTGTATACACAACTCTGTGATGAAACTGTGAGCCAGTGACTGCATACTTTGGAAGGTTTTTATGGTGGGTGAATATATCTTTTAAAAAATTGCATTTTATAAAAAAAAAAGGTGAGGGAGTAGTCCATGACTGTGAATTAGTTGTGGACTGTGTTGGCTTCCTCAGTTTCCAAAGACCTCAAAGGCATTTCAGAGAAAACAATTTCAGAGAAATGCGTCCCACCCACTTCCAGGCTCAACTCTGAGCACCATTTTCCAAGCCCTACTCGATACTGTCTGTTTTGCTTGAAACCCCAAGGGTGTGTCCACCTGCTGCTATTTGCTGTCCCTGACCTCAAGCCAGCTGAGCATCCCAGTTTCCAGTTATGCACTTGCAGAAGCACAGACAGCAGTCTTCATGGGCAATCCTAGAACCAAGCACAGGATGTCACAGCTTATGGGAATATGGGTATCATTGAATCCAACCCTCACCTCTGCTCTACAGATGGGGAAACTGAGCCCCAGGGAAATTAGAGAAGTCTTTGTGTACAAGAAGCCTTGAGACCAGTCTTAGGTAATAGCTGGTAATTCTGGGAAGGCTTTCCACATAGAAGTATGCATTCACCCAATAAATTTTAATTGAGTGTCTATTACATGGTAAACACTGGTTGGGCGAGGTTGTGGGGAACCCAAACATGAGCAAGAAATCATTTCTGTCATGGAGTATCTGCTGACTAGATCAGAGTTAAAGGAGCTGGGGAGTAAGAAGTAGCAAAGAACTAAGCAGCATGTCACATACAGTGCTGGCAACTGACACTGCGGTGGGCATCAGAAATTCAGATGGCTCCTATCCACTATGTGTTTCCAGGCAAGGGTGAGTAACTTTCCCTCTCTGAGCCTTGGCAACCCGATCTATAACGTGGGTGTCATAACCTCAGCCTGGCCTAGCTCACAGAGAAGAAACCTGGAAAACCACTCTGTTAACTCTAATGTGTCAAACTTGGCTCAAGGTATTTTAGTAAATGTATAAATACACTGATTTTAAACAAATTTGTCCTTGGGGAAAGAGTTCCACATTCTCTCTTAGCTGAAAGTGCCCCCTTTCCCATGCCCTGAGGAAGGGGACCCAGAGCAGATGAACAAAAAGACAATTACCAGTCTGGGGTGGCTGTGGGGGCCGAAGAAAGAGGAAGTGGAAGAGGCAAATGAGCATTTCCTTCCTGTTGTGTGTCAATGAGGGATGTTAGGAAGAAGACGCATTTGCGATTCCGGCAAGACATCTAATCAAAGTGAGTAAATGGGGTGCTAACAGAGCTTTTAAATCGGAGAGCAAGTTCTCAATTCAGGAATTCAGACTTTTAAGACCCTGAAGATGGAACAGACTGACTTAAGGGCTTATGGGCTTAGCCCAGAGTGGGTGAATTTGCCCAAGGAAGACAGAGAAATGGAGAGAAAGAGCCAGAAGATAAGGCAGGGCCAAACCGAGCTGTTTCATACAAGAGCCAGCTTATGGGCAAATGGGCCAGCAGCTCATGTGGGGATAGCGCCCGGCATGTGTGTGCCAATGAAGAAGGTCCCTGACCTTGGGGGATATTGTGGTTTTGCAGGAAGTCAGATTTTCCTCTGAACAATACCCCGGTAGACTCAGGAACCTCAGAGCAGGGGTTCAGGAAGGCCTGGAGAGACTTGGGGAGGTTGCCAGGGGGAGGCAGGCCTAGAGTTGGATTGTGGGGCTCAGCGGGGATCAGGCTGCAGCAGAAGGTTCAGATTCACAAACAGAAGAGAGAAGCAGGTGTTTCAAAATGTTTTGAACTTTTGTTTCCACTTTTCGTTGTAAAAGTAGGTATGTCCATGTTAAAAATACAAGTGCATTAGGAAGTATATAAGAATATAAAGGTTTTAGTGTTTCTATCCTGAAGTGAAAGAGGCATCACAGCCTTTGAGAGAAGCGCTGTGCCTTCTGGCTACCTGACTTCAGAGGCTGAATCCCCTTCCCTCCCAGGGAAATGAAGTCCTTGAATGTCTTAACAGACAGCAAAGATGGTGAGTTCACAGCTTTCTTCCTCCAGTCCATGTTGAAACCCAGGAAGTCCCACTTCTCTCTGACCTGAGTTTCTCTTGCTGCAATGCACCATCTGCTTTGACTGCCCTTACGGCTAGTGGAGAACAGCTGGTCATCATCCCCTGGGTGGAGTATACTTTCTTTGCATGAAAGAATTTGGGCAAATGATGCCCAGCTGTCTGCCACCTGGGCTTCTCAGTAAATCTCCCTGCAGTAGGGTGAGAAGGGGGAGTCCAGGAGGAAAAAATTTAGGACATGAGGTTGACTGGACATGAGGTTGACTGCCAGACAGGGTAGGGGCTGGGGTGGATTATTGGAGGAAGGGATAACTGAAGATGCAATGAAAGGACTGGGACCACCTGTCCACGCTCAGACCTGTCTGGAGCTCCCTGACCCTAGAGCGGTGATTGTCTTCCGCTGACTGAAACCTGCCTCATCCAGGAAAAGCCCCAGCCTTGATTGGGAAGATCCTTCAGTGAGTGCCAGACAAACCTGTCCGCCCACAGGAAAAGCCCCAGCCTTGATTGGGAAGATCCTTCAGAGAGTACCAGAGAAACCTGTCTGCCCATGCAGGGGCTCTGAGCACCCCCCGCCCCAACCTACCCTGCACTCCAGCACGTAGGTATTTGATGGTCTGTGACTGGAGCAAGGTGTGAAGGAGGACAAAATGACTCAGCATCAGTCCAGATTTCAGCAGGAAAATCAGCTCAATTGGAAGCATATAGATTGAGATCTTTTCAAACAGAATGGGACAACTTGAGCAACAAAACAAATAATGATAGTAATGAATTATAACTCACAGAATGAAATAAATACCCATGGGCTCATACTGATAGAAACAGGTAACTGAATAAATAAATGGGGTGAAGGACCAACTCTATAGTAAAATGCCAGCTACTAAATGTATAAGGAATGCTGGAAGTTAAAAATCACAATTAGGCAAACACTACTGTAATAATTGTTGTCAGAAACCATCATCAATGGATATTAAAATCAGTGGGCAAACATATGCAGAGGAACAGGGTATTTGTGTAGTCTTAAAAGTATCTCCCCACAAAATGCGTATAAATTTACAAAGGGAAAAACAGTAATTTCACAGTTGAAAAACCTGGCAGATGCCACTCCCCTGAGGTTGAAGTTACCACCACCAATAATGAGATGCATCAATCATGTAACTCCCAAAATGATGCATTGAGAAGGCACATCAATTCTTGGTGTTTCTGCCTGAAATGCATTATCTCCATCTAATCATGAGGAAACCTCAATCCCAAATTTAAGGTCAGTACTCTTCAAAACTGTCAAGGTTATCAAAGGCAAAGCAAAACTGAAGTGTATACCAAGAATGGAAGAACCTAAGCAGACACATCCAAATGCAATGTGAAATCCCAGATTAGATATTGAGCCAGAGAAAGAATATTTGGTGAGATTTGAATAAGGTCTGTAGATTAGTTACTGGTAACTGGGTCAAATGTTAATTTCCTGGTTTATATCATTGTACTGTGTTTATTTAAGATGCTAACATTAGGGGAAGCTGGCTAATAGGTGTATAGGAATTCTGTGCACTATTTTTGCAACTTTTTGGTAAGTCTAAAAATTATTTTAAAACAAAAAGTTGAAAAAGGTGTGTTTGGGGGAGGGAATGAGGAAACAGCCCAGGTCCTGAAAGTAGCTATAAGATAGAAATCAGGATTTGTGGTTCTTGGTGCAGGTCCTCATTCTCCCCATTGGTAACTGAAAGTTTAGTCTGGGGGGTGGTCTTGGAGATTCTCAGAGTGAGCACCCATTATAGGCTTGACTTCCACTATGGGTGGCCTGTGGACCCAAGAGAAAGGCAAAGTCTGAACCCATGCCCATCTCTCTGGAGACATTCAGTTCTCATCACACCTGTCTGAGTAGATACCATCACCACACCAAACTGGTGGCTCAGAAAGGGAACCCCACCATCTCTTGGTCACACGGCCAGCCAATGCAGAGTCATCTTCATGTGCCCACCATGCCAGTGCCTTTAAACACCTGGCATTATTGCTTCATTATGGTTCCATCCAGGTGGAGGCAACACATATTCGCCAAGCACCTGCCATATGTCAGGCTGGCTGCAGGGCTGGAGGTGAAGGTGGCTGAGACATTGACCTTGGACCCCGAGGCTGCCCTGGGCTGAGCACATGGCAGGCAGTGCATCACATACTGCATTTCTTCTTTCAGGCCCTGCTCCTGCCTGGCCCTGGGCTGGAACTGGTGGGTTAGATATGGTCCTCGCCCTGGGAGATCCTGACCCAGGGGGGAGCAGACAAGTAAACAGGCAGCAAGCAAAAAGGGATACGCCCTGTAATGGGGTAAGCAGAGAGGAGAGGGGAGGGGAAAAGAGGAAAGATAATTTGAAAAGTCTAGAAGATGAGATTATCGGTGACACACCATGGGTGTAGCAGACGCAGCACTGCTTGGAGCACAAAGGCCAGAGAAGGAGACTCTGGATGGACTTTAGAGTGGGGGCAGGCCAGGGGGTAGGATCCTGTTGGGGAGGCATCCGGAAACAACAAAGCTGAAGGCAGGATCTCTGCAGGTGGCATCGGGAAGGGCATCCAGGTGGGTGACAGGGTCAGCAGTGACCAGAAGGTCTGGACCAGAGCCATCAATATCATTGGCCTAGCTGCCAGGGAATTAGTCCAGTAGGTGTGGTTGGGAAAATGTGTTTTTCAAAGCAATTTCACTGTCCCTGGGGGGATGCTCTTTCATGGGGATGTTATTTGAGCTTGATTCATTTGTCAACAGGGGAAACAGCTTGTGGCTGTGCAGCCACGGTGGGGGCAGGGGCAGCGCAAAGGGTGCCTTTTTTTTCCCTCTCAGCCTTAAAGCAGGATGTGTCTGGCCACTGTCCAGTGATGGGAAGAGCTTATAAAGAAGAATTATGCAACCTCTGCACTTCCCTGAAGAAGAGGGACACAGGCACCGCTGCTCTCATCCCGGGCTCAGCGTGGACATCCCCAGGCAGGTGGGTCTGGCTCCAGCAGGCCCTGGCCCTGCCAGGGGCCACTGGGAGAAACTAGTCACAGTAGTCAGGGTAGTGAGCTCAGGTGGTAGGGAGAGGGAGAGGTTAGGAGGGATTAAGAGGTCAGTGTGGAGCTTTTTCTCTAGGGCAGCAGGTTGGAGTAACTGCCTCAGGAGCTGGGGAGAAACGTGGACCTCTGGGCCCTTTCCCCTTGACCCCAGCTCTGAGCATCTGGTCTATGTCAGGCCCAGTGGCTGGGAGTGTTTCTGGAGACTCCATGAGAGTAGGGTCTCAGACCTGGTTGGGTGTCCTCAGGCATTCTCTTCCCTGTCTAGGCCTCAGTTTCCCCAGCTGTACTGTAATGGGGACTGACAAAATGGTCTTTAGTCTTCTCTCCCAGGGTTGAGGTTCCCCAGCTCTGTGGACTTCTGCCACATCCACCCTCCCTCCTTGTGGCCCTGTCCTCCCTTGTACCCCTCAAGTCCTCAGCCCCCCGTACCTGCCCCGAGATTCAAACAGCCTCAAGATCACCTCCCACCTATCCCAGCCTGAGCCAAGTCATTTAATCAGTGAGTTTATCTCATCTCAGGGTCTGGAAGGGAGCCAATAGTTATGTTCCAGGTGCTCATTTAATTATTACAAAACCTCCACAAAATAGGTATTTCGTAAAGAAGAAAATTAAAGGCTCAGGGAAAGGTTGAGTAATTTGCCCAGGGTTGGTCAGCCATAACAAACAGGATCAGTGTGTCTATTCTACCAAGCTGCACTGAGTGAGTATACTACCTACCCTAAGGGGGTGTGGGGCCAGGGCAGGGTGCTTGATTTTATACCCAGAAAATGATGAAATCCAAATGCATTATTTTATAGTGGTAAAATTTCAGGCAACAGTGAAGGAGGCAAAAAATAATACCAATTCAGGAAAGATGTGGAAATTACACCTTCTCCTGTGGCAGTAGCTCCTTGAAGAGTCAGACTATAAAACTGCTTAGTTTTTATTAATAGAAATAAGCTTGCAGGAGGGTGTGTTTACTCTTGTGATTTTATTAGTCACAAACATCCCCAATACCTCATAAGAACCAGGAAACATTGAGTAATGGGTCCCCTGGAGCATGGAGAGCTGGCTGACCTCATGCATCCCAGGGAGTAGAAGGCAGCAATATCTCTCAGGAGGCTGCAAGGGGACCCTGCCCTGCTGGGACCAGGCCACTCACTCCCTTCCAGCCCTGAGATTCTGTGATCCCACAAACCCAGGGAAGGTCGGTTTAATAGATGTGGCTCCAGGGTATGAAAACAGACAGGAAAGAGATCCACCAAAATATCCACATGAGTTATTTCTGGGGGATAGGATAATGGGGGAGTTTTTAGCCTCTTTTCTGTTGTTGTTTTTTTTTTTCTCCTGTATTTTTAAAATTTTACATTGAGCCTATATTACTTTGTAATCAGGAAAATTATATGTTAACAAAGTAAAGAGGAGGGGGCTGCAGTGATCATGAGTCAGAGTCCCAGGCTCTTTGGCCAACTTTGCCTGCCTGCAGCTCAGATGACACCTGCCCATCCCATCATCAGCAGGGGGGAGACTCCAGCAAGGACTCGGATAAAAAAGAGCCTAGAGGAACTATGGAGCTACATGTAATGCCTGGACTGATTACTATAGTTTCCACCGTGTTTTTGTTTTTGTTTTAACATGGGCAGGCACTGGGAAATGAATCCGGGTCTCTGGCATGGCAGGCGAGAATTCTGCCACTGGCCACCGTGGCCCTCTGCTGTGTTTTATAAATCAGTATTTCCTTTGATGGAGCAGCCAGATGGCAGCTGTCCGTCCTGTGAGTCTCAGGAAGGTAGTTCACATGGGCAGAGCTCCCCACGTGCAGTTCCTGATTTCTGATCCTGCTGGGTGTCTTTGGCACATTACTCCCCTTCTCTGAGCCTCAGTTCTATATCTGTAAAATGGGGATGACAGTGGCACCCATCTCGTAAGGACACTGTGTACATTAATACATACTGAGCTTGAGGGAGGGGGCCACAACCAGCTTGTTATTTTCTTTGAAAGGCAGCATAATTTAGAGTTTAAGAGAACAGACTCTGGGCTCCAAATTCTGGTTCTACCACTTAACTGTGGTAGAGTACTACACTACCACTTGTGGGTGGCTTTGGGCATTCCCCAACCTGTCTGGACTGCAACTGTAAAATGGGGCTGATAATATTATTTACTTCTACAAGGTTAATGTGAAGATGAAGTAAGTTAAAATATATATATAGCCTTCACCCCCGCACCCAGTTTATGGTTAGGGCTCCATAAGTGTCATCTGTTATGATTAACAAAATTAATTAATTTAATGAATCAAAATTAATCCTCACCAAATCCTTCACTGTTAGTGTTTTTATCCAATTTTTATGGATGAGAAAACAGGCTTGTGGAGGTCAAGGGCTCCAGGATTTAAGCCTTGCCTTTGTCTTGGGATTTACAGGGCCTGAAGGTTTAAGCCCAAGAGCTCCCAAATTAGGCAGTGAAGCTGAGACCCGGTTCTGCCCCCAGAGTTCTTTCTGGTGTGGCTCTGAGCTCCTGCTCCGATTTTCCATTCACACATCTCCAGCCTTCTAGCCAGCCTTCCACGCAGGTGTCCTGTTACTTCCCCATCTCTAGTTCCACCTCTTGCCACTATCAGTTATGACTCTGGGCCTGGGTTCGAATCCAGATCTGCTATTTACTAGCTGTGTGGCCTTTGGCAAGTTCCTTAGCCTGTCTGTGCCTTAGTTTCCTCATATATAAAATGGAGATAATAGTATAACTCATAGTGTTATAGCAAGAAAGAAATGAATTAATTCATTTTTAAGGTTCTGAAGACACAGCCTGGCACAGAGTAAGTGCTATATAAGTGCTGGATATTGTTACTGTTATATACACGGTTGGAGTTTAATAACTGTTACTGCATCCCCCAAAGGCAGGGTTTCTGTCACGTGTGCCCAACTGCTCTGACTACGCTTCTGCCAGGGCCAGAGGGTTTCTGCAGCCAGACACTATGGTTAGAGCACTCCACAACCCCTGCTTCAATTTTTCCAACCACAGCTGGGCCAGGAATGCAGGGTGGGGATGAGCAGAGGGCAGGAAGGGGCCCATCCTGAGCTGAGCCAGGGCAGAACCCAGGCCTTGGGACCCCATTTCTACTCCAATCCTCCCAAGAGCAGTTGGGGGAGCCCCCTTGGAGAGTAAGATAGGGATGGCTACAGGACCACCTCTGAAGTGGAAACAGTGGGAGTTCTGGGTCAGTCACGCTCCACAGTCACGGGTTCCCAAGGCCACTGGGGTAGGACTGGCTGGGACTGGGGAAACAATTTGCAGAAGGAGGGTCTTGGCTCAGCTGTGTCCAGGGAACCAGCATGGGAGGGAAAAATGAGTAGAAAAGAGAAGGGCAGCAGAGAGGAACCTGTGTTTATTAATCCCACTGTCATTGACCTCTACAAATCCCCAGCCTAGTAGGGGAGGGAGAGAGGTGGCTCTACTTGCAGGAGGTGGGCACAAAGGCTGAGTGACCTTCTGTGAATGCTTGGGGGTCTGGGGATGCAAGCTTCACCAGGCCAGCAGCCTGGGCAAGCTTTTGGGAAGAGGATTTAGGTTGCATTTTAAAAGAGGATATGATTTCTAAATTCTAAGAAAGTGAGCAAACTTACTGTCCACTGGAAGCCATCTCAAATGGTGTTCTTCTTTTATATTCTGAAAGCTGGTGTGGTCTCTGAGGGTCATGTTTGATCTTGTTTATTTGTTCTCTGGTTTCAGCTCCACTGTGAGCAGCACATGCAGCTTGGTGTGCTGAGGGCAACAACTTGCATGGCCTCTGCCCTCAGGGCTCTTAGCTGGTGGGGGTAGAGCAGGTGTGGAAGATGGAAGGTGGTGGGAGACACTGGGAGGGAGACAGTAGGCCAGGCAGGTGCAGGTTAAGTTCTACAGGATTCTGATCAACAATATGATGGCTTAACATTTAACAGTCAGCTCTAGGGTTGGGGGCAGGGGCAGGGGGACTGTGTGGAGTGAGGAAGGAGGCAACATCTGATTTGTGGCATTTGCTGTGATGTAAATACTCTCACCATGACCAATTTCAAGCTGTCAATTTAATGTCACTGAATGCAGAGTTGGAAAGAGAGGCTCTCTCCAGCCAGTAAAAGCTGTCTCCAGCACACTGCCAGCTCTGGATCTTCTTTGGCAGTCATTGCTGGAGCCAGAAGTCCCACCATCAGAGCCTCATCCTTCAAATCTAAATTTCCTCCATACAGAAAGAGGGGGCTAAGGGGAGGCATCACCAGTTTCACCTTGTATTGCTATGGTTGTCTAATTCTGGGTCCATTATTTACTGATCTGAGGCTGGGAGCAATTGGGCTTCACCTCTCCAAGCCTTGGTTTCCTCATCGGGAAAACTGGGATTACAATAGCACTGCCTCCCAGGATTATGATGAGGATTAAATGAAAAAATTACATATTAAGTGCTCAGTTCAGAGAGGGAATTCAACTAACATGGCTGCCTCTTATTAGGTAAACATAGAAATATCTTCCCTCTCGTCTCAACTGCAATGTTTCTGAGAGGACTTGGGAGGTGAGCCCTGGATCCTCAGGAGGAGACACTGCTGCTCCAGGCAGAGGTCATCATGAAGTTGAGGTTGGGGGCAGCCAAGCCCAGTGGTCTCAGGAAGTTATGAAGAAGATGTTTCTGCCCCAGAGACAAGCCATAGTTTACCTCTGTGGCCCTTGGATTAATTGTAGGGGAAGCCTGGGTGATCTTGCCCTTGCTGTCTCTATTCCATTAAGTCTCCTGGAGTCCCCAAAAGTCCCACTGCACAGCTTCCTCAGGGATGCCTTATTACCTACCAATTCATATTAGGGTGTGAATGACACACACACCAATTCATTTCTTGCAAGTTGTGGCTGAATCAACCAAACAAGTTGAGGCAATAAAGAAAAGTGAAAACAATAAAGGAAAAACAGAATGGGAATAGGGGTGAGGTAGACAGAGACCTGAACTACAGTCAGGAACAGCATGGCTACTGACTACTCACTTTGTGCCTTGCACAGGTTGCTTCCCTACTTTGATCTCATCTGTAATTTGAAGGTGAACATGATGTTGTCTCCCTCCCTCGGTCTGAGATTCTGACATGAAAGGTCATGGGAGGTGTAGTAGTTTCCTATTGCTGCTGTAACAAATTGTCATAAATTCAGTGGCTTAAAATAACCCCAATTTATTATTTTATAGTACTGGAGTTCTGAAATCTAAAATGTGTCAGCAGAGATGTGGTCCTTATGGGGGCTCTAAGGGAGAATCTGTGCCATGTTTCTTCTAGCCTCTGGAGGCTCCCTGCATTCCTTGCCTTGTGGCTACATTACTCTGACCTCCACTTTCATTGTCACATCTCCTCTGACTCTCCCCCCTGCATCCCTCTTATAAGGAACCTTATGATGACCTTGGACCCACCCAGATAATCCAGGAAAACCTCCCCATCTAAGGATCCTTCACTTAATCACACTTACAGAGTTTCTTCTGCCATATATGGTAACATATTCACAGGTTTGGGGGATTAGGAGGTAGATATCTTTAGGGTCCATTATTCTTCCTACACAGGGAGGTTGCATTTTCCACAGGGGCACAATAGAGCCTTGGAGCCCTTATGATGGAATCTCCAGCCTCCAGACCTGCCAATGAGGGCAATCTCCTGAGTAAGCAAGACCTCCTAAGCCCAAATCACAACTTCCTTCTGTGCCCCTCTCAGGTGGCTCCTTTTAGTAACTGCTGGGTGGGGCAGAACAGAGGCCAAGGATGAGATGGGACAAGGGACAAAGCACCATGCCTGGAATCCAAAGACCTGGGTTTCAAATGCAGCTTGGCCAATGACTCCGTGTGTGACAATGGGAAAGTTCCTTTGCTCCCAGGTTAAATGGGGCTGACAGCTCCTTCCTGGTTTGGATTACCACAGTGTGGGTAAAAGTGCCCAGTTGATGTAATGTGCATATGAGGGGATCTGGTTGCTGTCGTTGATGTTATTGATGAAAGTAACAGGAAGGGCTGGTGGCTTCAGAAGCTAGAAGGAACTGGAAAGATTTCCAGAGTGAAAGACCAGGGAGCTGGAGGCTCTGAGAGGGAAGGGGACAGAATGTTTCAGGTGGAGATAGCTCTTCAAAGGGGGCCTGACCTAGGTTGGTACATGCTGACTCTGTCCTCTGGCTTTGATCAAATCAATCATCAGACTTGGCTGTTTGCTAAAGTGAAAGTTTGGTCCAGGTCACGGTCAAGCTCAGTGCTGACAGTCCAGAAAAGGCAGGAGTCTAAATATCAACCCCCCTAACTAATATGCCCTAAATTAGGCCGAAGTGCAAAAACCCCTCCCCAGCAGCTCACAGACTCCCATCACCAGCCACATGTTGGGAGTGTCCTTATTGTTGCCCAGGAAAGGGAGGGGCTCAGGGACGAGAGAACCTTGATGCTCAGGAGAGGAATGGAGGAGCAAGAGAGAAGGGCATGGTGCCAAGTTTCTGAGGCCAGATAGGGGAAGAGCTGGGCCCTAGACAAAGCCACCCAGGCTGATATCTCATTGTGGGACAAGACATGAGTGTTATTTTCCTCAACGTCTGGCCCAGATGCCATTTGACAGGAGCCCAAGTATGGGGCAGAGGCTCATGGAGTGGAAGGATTCCAGGGCTCCTCTGGGAGAGGGCCCACCTCTAAAGTGTTGGATATTTCCATCAGTGTCATGGATACTGGAGGGTCAGCTGAGGGGCCTGAGTCAATGTCTCCTTCCAAATTCTACCTAAAAAAAAAGACAAAACTTCTACCAGGAAGGACTGGAGGAAATATTTGCAATAAATATGAAAAAAGTTAAAATCCTTACTATATAAAGACCCTATAAAATGAGAATGCTACCCCATTAAAGTAATATAAAATTCATAGAAAAAATACAGTTGGGCATTGAATATGTGAAAAAGTTCAACCTCACTTGAATAAAAGAATAAAAAATAAAATTTAGAGGTATAGGGTGGAGTTGATTGCATTTCTTAGTTTAGTGCTGGTTATTATCCTCAGACCACAGACCAGTCTCTGGTGTGGACACTTGTCTGCTTGTGCCACTTATCTGTGATATCCTTCCTGTCGGCCCCCAACCAATCCCCTCCCCACTGGTGAACATTCTACAGTGTCGAACAGGAATATGATAGAACATAGTCCTTGATTCGTGACAGACTTATCCCTGGTTCATGTGATGTTCTCTTTTAAAAATTAATTCTTTTTAATAACTACCCAAGAAGCTACGTCCTCTGAGGAAACTAGGCCATTGACAGTAACCTACCCCATCTCTGTGGCCCATCCGTACCCCATGCCTCTGGCTTCTTCTGTCCAAGTAGTGCCATCTTGAATCCTGTTCCTGTCATTCTCCTGCTTTCCCTTTCATCTGTTTGTACTCCTTCTGAGTATATTTTTTGGTTTCATTTGTCTTAACTTTATTTACAAAGTTTCACATTGCACATATTCTTATGTGACTTGGAGGTAAGAGGACAGATGCAGGAGGCGTTAAGGAGGTAGAGACTGACTGGTTGGAAGTGAGGGGAGCAAGGGAGGAATCTGGGACGTGTCCCATGTTTTAGTCTTAGGTGAATGAGGAGTCAGTGGTACCATCTGCTTAGACAGACCCAGGAGAGGAGAGGCTGGTGGGAGGATGGTGAACCCAGTTCCGGGCAAAGCAATAATATAAACTAACATTTATTAAGTGCTTACTCTGTGCTAGGTATTCTTCATAGAGCTTGAAGTGCTGTACATGTATTGTCAGTAGTAAGCCTCATGAGAACCCCGCAACAGTGGCACTATTATTATTCTCATTTTAAAGAAGGGGAAACTGAGACATGGAAAGACGTAACATGATGGATTATACTCTCTTGCAGCAAACGTAAAAATACAGTATAAAACATTTTAAGAAATGTTAATACATAGCTGGACTTGAAGGCAAGGAAAATCCCCACTTAACAGACTTTAAAAGAACTGAAGGCCAGAGTGGACACCTGGACATTCATTAAAAGAAGCCCCCCTGAAGGTAAGCTCTTTATTTTAAAAAGTAATTATAAGCCTCACAAGGAAGAAGACATTATGTCTTTTTAAATGTTGAGGAAAAAACTAAATAAGCAGAACCATGATGAAATAACTGGATACTACATAAACCTCTA
The DNA here is from genome assembly GCF_023851605.1 of Tamandua tetradactyla. NCBI lineage: Eukaryota > Metazoa > Chordata > Mammalia > Pilosa > Myrmecophagidae > Tamandua > Tamandua tetradactyla. Next base: position 44,390,577 of record NC_135341.1, on the reverse strand, counting down.
AAGGTTAAGAAAAGTAACATAACTAAGTGGGGGAATCAGGCTCCTAAAGTTCATGCTCTTAATTGCTAGACTACTGTTACTGCTGGAGATTTTAAGAGCCTATAGGACACCCCAGGGCAGTAGTAAAAGTGGCTTGGAGAGAGGTAGTGAATGTCTGTTTCACCATGTAATTTCTCTCACACCTCATATTGCAGAACTACAGGACTGAGTGTGTACTCCCTGACATGGCTGCTACTGCCTTCCCCCTGCTGCTTCCCACCGAGGATACCAGTTCAGAGAACAGCAGCTCCTTCTATGACTTTGACTACCTGGATCAGCTGGCCTTTATGCTCTGCAGGAAGGATGCGGTACTGTCCTTTGGCCAGATCTTCCTGCCTGTCTTCTACAGCCTGATCTTTGTATTGGGCCTGGGTGGGAACCTCCTTCTTCTTGTGGTCTTACTCCGGTATGTGCCTCGCAGGCAAATGGCTGAGGTCTACCTGCTGAACTTGGCCATCTCCAACCTCCTGTTTGTGGTGACGCTGCCCTTCTGGGGCATCTCCGTGGCCTGGCATTGGGTCTTTGGGAATTTCTTGTGCAAGGTGGTGAGCACTCTCTATACCATTAATTTCTACAGTGGCATCTTTTTCATTAGCTGTATGAGCCTGGACAAGTACCTAGAGATTGTCCATGCCCAGCCCTACCATAGGCTGAGGACACGGGCCAAGAGCCTACTCCTTGCTTTTATGGTGTGGGCTGTGGCCCTGGCCATCTCCATTCCTGACATGGTCTTTGTGCGGACACATGAAAACCCCAAGGGTGTGTGGAATTGCTATGCAGATTTTGGTGGACATGGGACTGTCTGGAAGCTCTTTCTCCGCTTCCAGCAGAACCTCCTGGGATTTCTCCTTCCACTCCTTGCCATGATCTTCTTCTACTCCCGCATTGGCTGTGTCCTGGTCAGTCTAAGGCCCCCAGGAAAGAACCGGGCTCTAAGGATGGCTGCAGCCCTGGTGGTGGCCTTCTTTGTGCTGTGGTTCCCGTACAACCTCACCTTGTTTCTGCACTCACTGCTGGACCTGCAAGTCTTTGGGGACTGCAAGGTCAGTCAGCACCTGGACTATGCCCTGCAGGTGACCGAGAGCATTGCCTTCCTTCACTGCTGCTTCAGCCCCATCCTCTACGCCTTCTCCAGCCGCCGCTTCCGCCTATACCTGAAGGCCTTCCTAGCCACTGTGCTCAGACAACAGCTGGCACCTGGCAATGCCCAAGCCCCTCTACCCAGCTCTTCTCAGAGCAGCAGGCTCACTGCCCAAGAAGAAATGACCAACATGAATGAGCTTGGGAAGAGGCAGGCAGAGGGCTCCCCCAACAAGGAGGGTGTCAGAAAAAGTTAAGGTAGAGTGGCCCTGCCACGGTCTGGTGAGAGCTATCAGGAACTCCATCACTATAGAAAAAAATGCTCTTGCCAAGGTTCCAGTGACCATATTGCTAAATCTAATGGTCCATTTTTAGTTCTCAGCCATTCCCCAGCATTCGATGGCATGCTTACTCTTGTCTTTCTCCACGTTCTTCACTTTCTTCCAGGACAACATATTATCTTGCCTGAATTGCTGCATTCGTTTCCCAACTGAGCCACTGTTACTCTTCTGGTGTCTAATTTTCAAACAGGAGACAGTGAACATTTAAAACACTTAAATCAGGTCATGCCTCTCCTCAGCCATCACTGCCACCTCCCTTGGAGGAGAACCCAGGTCCTTAACAGTGACTCCTCCCCCCCATCCCAAGGGCTCTGTGATCTGCCTTTCCTGTCTGGTCTCAACTCCACCGTGCCCTCTCTGGCTCCCTCTGGTCTGGACACACTGGCCTCTGAATTGCTTCTCAATCACCCTAGGGCCTTTATTCCAGCTGTTCCCTCCTGCTGGAATGCTCTTCCCCCAGCTGTCTGCTTGGCTTACAGACCTCAGGTCTTGACCCAAATTTCACCTTCTCAATTAGACAACACCTGTCTCCTCTATTTAATATTTAACAACCTGCCTGACCTTAATGCTTCTAATCTTCCTTCCTCTGTTCCACTGTTAAGATTTTTCAATAACGCTTATCTCTTTCAGTTACGGGTCCTGTCTCCCCAGAAGGCATGTTCAAGCCTTGATCCCAAATCCTATAGATGTGATCTTACTTGGAAATGGGGTATCTGAGGATGTCATATATTAAAGATACAGCTAAACTGGATTAAGGTGGGTCCTAAGCCAATATAACTGTTCTTATTAGAAGAGGAGAATGGGGCACAGACACATAGATAATGGGAGGATACCATGTGACAACTGAGGCAGAGATGGAAACCCAGGGACTGCCAGCAAACCACCAGAATACACAAGAGGCAAGAAAAGATTCTCCCCAACAGATTTTGGACTTCTAATCTCCAGAACTGTGAGGCAATAAATTTCATTGTTTAAAGCCAATCTTTCATGGTATTTTCTTAGAGCAGCACTAGGAAATGAAGGCATTTTCTAATATTCAATAGGATTTGCTTATTAAATTTTCGATTATGGTCTCCTGCCCACTGCTCCCTGCAAACTCCCCAGGTCAGGGATCTTGGTTTGGCTCACTGATGGATGCAAGCACCTCGCACAGGGCCTGGCACATAGCAAGTGTTCAATAAGTAGCTGTGAAATGCATGGGTGTGGAAAGAGTATTTTCCCTCCACCCACCATGCTCCCCACATTCCCTGTGGCTGTATCAGCTTGGGAGAATCTGGTTTGAAAGACCATCTTGGAAGCCTTAATGGTAGCTCCAGGGTCTGGCAATCAGGAGCACTGGGAGGTGGTGGAGGTGCTCTGCCCAAGTTGCCTTTGGGAATATGGGCAGACTGCAGGAGAGAGGCAGAGTGAATACCATGTTCCCTATGGGCCAGAAGAATATGCCCTCCAGCTCTCCTTCACCTCCTAAGCCTCATCTATGGAGCCTTTAGAGAGCCCCAGAACTTCCAAAATCAAGTACAAATCTATGCCTGACCTCAAGGCTAGGGCTTTGGCAAGTAGAATCCAATGTACCTTCCCAGCCTTACATTCTTTCACTCCCTTTTCACTTCCAAGGTGCCAGGTCCCCCTTGCTATTCCTGCATACTCCCACCTCTAAGCTTTTGCTCATGCCAGCTCCCTCACGGAATAGGGATCATTTTCCAGCCAAGCATCCACTCCCCTTTGTCTTGTCACCTGTGGTAGTTTGAAGCTGTTTGTCCCCCAGAAAAGATCATGTTCTTGTAATCCTGTTGCAGACATATTGTGAGTGGGACCTTTCTGTTAGGTTATTTCAATTGAGATGTAACTCACTTCATTCAAGGTGGGTCTTCATCCTCTTACTAGAGTCCTTTTTAAGAGTACAAAAGACAGAAAAAAGCCCCAGAGGAGTTTAGAGAAAAGTCCCAGAGAAGGTAAGGGAGACAGAAGCTAAAGGAGAGAAACAAGCAAGCCACTGAAACCAGAAGCTCGAAGCAACGAAACCTGGGAGAGAAGAACGAGTAGGCATTGCCATGTGCCTTGCTATCTGACAGAGGAGTCCAAGTTTGCCAGTAGTTGGTTTTCTAGGAGAAAGTATCATCCTGTTGATGCCTTACTTTGGACATTTTCCATGCCCTCAGAACTGTAAACTTTAAAGCTAATAAATCCTCATTGTTAAAAGCCAGTCCATTTCAGGTATATTACATTTCATCAGCTTTAGCAAACCAAACATAACTTAATCCCATTTATTCTGGGAAACCACACTTAGTCACTCTGCTCTGTGGTTTGAGTGAGGGTGGGGCAGAGCCTGGGGCTTGGGTCAATTATGGCCTCATGTTCCCCTGGACATGATGATAACTTGCGTAACCCAGTCAGATCCAATGAAATGCACTGCGACTGGAACATGCTACAACATAAGCATGAAACTGAAGCTGAGAGGATGTGAGGTCTGAAGTTGCTCCCTCCACCAACCTCAGCTTCAGAAGGTGGAGAGGGGGTGTGCAAGTGAGTGAGAAGTTTCTGGAGGCAGTGTTTGAGCTCCACAATCAAGGTGTAGTTGAAGCCCATTCCCATTACGGATTTGCCAGGTACATGAACCAATAAAGTCCTTTACACTTTGGGGTCGTATTTTTTGTTATCTGATATCCCCAGGTTGGGGCTTTCCTCTCTGGGTCTCCACTGGGGGCCATCCTCACATCTCCCCTGCCCACTGACACAGCCTTTGAGAAACCTTTTCCTAGAGAGCCCACAGTGATGTCCTCTTTCCAGAATGTCTAAAGAACCCACTGCTTTCTCCCACGTCACAGAACCTCATGCAGAATTGTCCATGCTTTGCCATGTCTATCCTGCAAAGCTCAGCCCAGAGCCTGGCACACGGTGTCCTCAGGAGGAAACGTCTAGGTGAATGGAGCAAAGGGTAGGAGAACAGATGGAGTCAATGTAAGCTCCATGAGGGCAGAGACTTCACTGTGTGTAAAATCTGCCTTCCTGTGCTTAAACAAGTGCTTGGCATATAGATAATGCTCAATAAATAGTTTTTCAAGTAATGGCTAGGTGGATGGAGCACTGAGCAGGTGGTCAATTCTTCTCCTCCTGTGCAGTTCAGGTGGTCGAACAACTTGCACATGTCTTGAGCAGGACTATCCTTGGATATTGTCTTCTCATTCTGTGCCTGTTATGCCACCTCGCTCGCTACCCCACCCCCCATATCTCTCAGCTCTGGAGCCTTCAATCGTCTCCCTTCATGCCCCCAGATTCTCCACTCCCAAGGACTGTTGAGCTCCCTTGAACCTCTAGAAAACCTTTAGTTCTGGATCAAAAGGTGGCAGTTTGTTTCAGGTCAGAGAAGTGGGTTTCTATTTTAGAGCTTCAGAAATTTTGCCCAACAAAGGACATCAGTCCTGCCTACATGCCAGCTTGGCTGAGGAGACACATCCTGAGCTGGATCAACAGGGTTTAGGGAACCAAAATCTCTGCCTCTGTGCCCTTGACTCACAGAATAGGGTGTCGCAATGTATGTTAGGCAAGGAACAACTGGAAGGACTTGTCAGCACTGGCAGATTGTGTTTGTGTGTGTGTGTATGTGTATGTCTGTAAGTCTGCGGGCATGTATCCATGTTGCTGTATGGGCTGCGCATAGTACATACGTGTTATGGTTAGGTTCTGGTGTCAACTTGGCCAGGTGATGGTGCCCAGTTGTCTGATCTGGCAAGAACTGGCCTAACTGTTGCTGCAAGGATATTTCGTGGCTCGTTGATAAACCAGAAGGATGTTTTTTAAATCATCAGTCAGTTGATTGCAGCTGTGTCTGATTACATCTATGATCAACTAAGGGTGTGTCTTTCACAAGCAACAGAATCCAATCAGGTAGATTAGATCCAATCAGTTGAAGACTTTTAAAAAAAGAGAATTTTCACTCTTTCTTCAGCTGGTGTGCCTCTCCTGTGGAGTTCATCAAGACCCTTCATTGGAGTTGCCAGCGTTACAGCCTGCCCTACGGATTTTGTACTCTTGCATTCCCATGGTTGCATGAGACACTGTTCTAAATCTCACACTTACAGATATCTCCTGTTGGTTCTGTTTCTCTAGAGAACCCTGATTAATATGGCTATGGTTGTAGATCTGATATGAATATGTCACTGTGTCCCTGTGGGTCTGGGTACATGCTGCAGAAAACCTCCATGCTGCAGGTTTTCTATTTGTTCCTATGTTTGAGCTCTCTGCAAACAGACAGTTGTATGATAAGAAGTGTCCTGAACCTTGTGCCCAAAGGGGAGGGAGCGGGCTGAACGCAGGTGACCCTGTGGTCTCTTTCACTGTCCTAGGTGCCATAAACTGCAGCTGACCACAGGGAGGACTTGGACCTCAGCGCTGTTTGCAAGAAACCAAGCTGGTCACTGGTCAGGGTGTGAACTGAATGTGGGCTTTCACTGCCCAGGCCAGGACAGAGTGGGAGGGACCAAAGTCCTTCCTTCCAGCCTGGATTTTGGTCCCCCAAACGTTCTCACTTTGTCTGTCTCTTTTATTAGAGAAGTTGTGCATTTACAGAAAAAGCAGGCATCAAATACAGTGTTCCCCATATACCACCCTATTATTAACACCTTGTGTTGGTGTAGTATGTTTGTTACAATTGATGAAAGTGCATTTTTATAATCATACTATTATGCTTTAACTTTGGGTTCACTGTTTGTGCTGTGCAGTTCATTGGATTTTTAAAAAAATTTTATTCCAGTAAATATATCCAATCGCTCTCTTGGTCTGCCCAAAGGCCTGTCAAAGCCTGGCTACCTCTCTGTACTGCTCAGCCCTTCTCCAGGGAACTCAACAAAGCCCCTTGAATTCCTTTAGCCATAGGGCTCCGAGGCAAGGTGTGCTTTTCCCCAGGCTGACACATGGAGAAATGCAGGAATGGCTTTGCCTGTGAGCAGGATTGCTGCCTGACCTCATCCCATGAACCATGATCATAGATGTGATCAGACATAGCTGCAATCAACGGACTGAAAGAAAATATCTATTTCTTTACCAGATGCCTGACAATACACCACAGGAGGGTCATCCCTGAAATTGCTCTGTTATAAGCTATCCTCAGAGGGAACACATTTGGTGGGCTTTCCTTGGAGGCCCCGATGAGGAAAATAGTGAAAGGGAGAACAAATTTGGAGCCAAAATGAGGAATGGGGGCAGGACTGCTGGGTTAGGGCAGATAGCAACAAAAGGGATCTTTGCTGGTCGTGCTGGTTTGAAACTGTACGTACCCAGAACAGCCATGTTCTTCTAATCCAATCTTGTGAGTGCAGACTTATTGTGGGTGGGACCTTTTGATAAGATGTCACCCATTCAGTTAAAGGTAGGTCTTAATCCTTTTACTGGACTTCTCTGTTAAGAGAATAAAAAGGCAGAAAACAAAGAGAGAGCCCAGAGCTGGCACAGAATGCTGAGTGTTTGGACAGATGGACACACAAAATGCACTGGTAAATGCTATGCTAAGATATGAAATCCAGAGTTTGCCCTGGAGAAGTTAAGAGAGGACTCAACAATGCTTAGAGAAGAAAAATACCCAAGGAGAGGTCAGAACAACCCACAGCAATTGAGAAGGCCATTTTGGGAACCAACCCAGGAGAGAAGGGCCAACAGAAGTTGCTATGTGCCTTCCCACATGACAGTGAAACCCCTGACACAAGTGGCCTATTTTGAGTGAAGGCATCCTTTTGTTGATGCCTTAATTTGGACATACCTTAGAACTGTAAATTTGTAACTTAATAAATCCCCTTTCTAAAAGCCAACCCATTTCTGGTATACTGCCTTCCGACAGCATTAGCAAACCAAACACAAGTATCAGCCTTTCTACTGCTTTGGGGCCACTGCCTGGGAAAGGAGGTGGCCCTTGTAGAGAGGGTGTCTCCAGCAGTCTCCATGCCGTGGGGGATGTAGAACCACAGGGGACTCTGATGAAGGTGCTTGAGGCCATGGACCCTTCCCTTACCAGCAAGAGAGCATTGGCCTCTGCCTGTGACACTCCAAGTGCTGGGGAGCTCACTGCTTCCTAGGTGGCTTGTTGTTATGGTACATCTCCCTGACCCTGACTTGGGGATGATACACCTGTATTATCCCATCTTATCCATTTAGGCTTCTCTCAGTCCCAGGTATATTTCTCTAGGGCTCTCAAGCTCAGGCCCCAGGGTCCAGGCCTTTTCTCAGAAATAGGCTCATGGTTACTCTTGGCTGAATCTTCATGGTCCTGACTCATTGGAGCGTTTAGTCCTGCTCCAGGCTATCAATAGACCATCTACCTGGGACATGCTCTTTTAGTTGCAAGGAATATGAGGGGAAGCAGCACCTGGCCGGACAAGGCCAAAGAGGTGTCTGGAGGCCCTATGTCCTCTTGCCCCCTCTCCTAAGCCTGGTATGGGCACAGGGCCTGGCTGGGTATGAGGTCACTGATAGGCTTCCCAGGGATGGCTCTCAGACGCCCTGTCCTCCTCCCATGTCTCCCCCCCCCTCCCCAAATCCTTTCCTTTTGCCCCTGGCCCTTCATGCAATAAATATTTCATGCAATAAAAAGCAGTGTCCAGACTTCACCCAAACAGTGAGAGCTCCATGAGGCTCCACGCAAACATTGTCATTTAGGGGCAGCTAGTTCCAGAGGAAGCCACCAGCAGGGCTCCAAGCACTGGGTCCCAGAGCACCATGGCTGCGCTATTCCAGGTTGAGATCGGATACACAGATTCTTCTCTAAGTGCTAGTAGAGCTTGAAAAATCAGGGATGGGAAGATACACCTACCTTGAGTTTGCTCTGTGGCTGCAAGTGGTAGTAAATAACCTCAGTGAGACAGTACCTGGGAGCAAAATGTTCCCCTGGATTTAGCACTTGCCAGAGCCTGGTGATGTGGCAGGAGGAAGAAGACCAAAGGAAGCCCAGAAGAAAGCCTGTCACTGTGCTCACAGCCTCCTCACTAGCATCAGGCCTTCTTCCAAATATTTCAGACCCAGCTCCAGCACCTTCTCCATGAAGACTTCCTTGATTTTTCCCCCATGATTTATTGACCGTTCGCACCTTTATTTACTCTGTCATTCATTTATTCATTTTATTTGCTAGCTTGATCATTCAGCAGAACTTCTTCCTTCTCCCTCAACTCAAGCCCCTGGGCAAGTTACTTAATTATACTGGGCCTCTGCTCCCTCATCTGTGAAACAATGCCTCATAGGGGAGGTTCTGAGGTGAAAAGAGATAATTCTTACAAAGCACATAGAACAGTGCCTGGCTCAATAATGTCAGCTCGCATCCCAAAGCCTTTCCCCATACCACTCACCACCTCCCCTGGGTCCCCTAACGACCTTGTGCCTGCCTCCTCCTCCTTTTCAAAGGAGCTTTCCTCCTCTTTTTGACTTCACCTCTGGTCTCGAAGCAACTTACTAAGAAGTCTCATTGGAGTTATGTTTGCTCAGAGCTCTTTGTACTCGGAGCGTGTAAAGTCTCCCTGGGCTGGAAGCTGGGGAGTCGGTCTACGCAGCTGCGCAGTCAGGCCTCCGGAAAGCTCGGCCACCAGCGACCCGGAGCGAGTCACGAGCAGCCACTACACGCCTAAGGCGTTGGGACTCTGGCCACAGAGCGGCTGCACGCTGTGGGCGGGGCTACAGTAGTGCAGTCCGGAAGCACCAACGAGCCGCAGCGGCGGCCTCCCGGCGTGTTAGAGAGGACACGGGCGGGATATCCGAAAGGACGCGTTTCCTGCTCTTCTACCTCCGCGGTGACAGCTGAAGGCTGGTGCGGTGGGGAGTCTTCTTTCTGGAGGCGCTCTGTGGCCTGTTTGTGGGTCTGTGCAACTTCGTATCATGGCGATGTGTGTCGTGCAGTTTGCGGAGCTATCAGTAAGCGAGTGGATCCGGGCCTAGGGAAGGAGGTGTAGCGAAAGCTGCCATCTTCCCTCCCGTGACCCTTATTGAGGCCCACGCCTCTGGAGTTCTCATCAAAGGCGTGGGCCGTAGGATGCTCCCGGCAGGAGCATCATGTCCTTATTCCTTCAACGTTTTTTGGCCGTCCTTTTAGGCGCACCTCATTCGCACATTCCATGGTGGACAGGGCTATAGGTTAACTTCCCCTCTGGGCAGGGCTCAGGTGGGTCTCTGGTCCCATCCGGTGCCATGTCTTCTCATTCCACTGATGGTTCAGAATTTTGGCAGAGCAACTGGGCCCTTACGTGATGGTTCTGTTTGCTTGCTCTGGTTCCTAGTTTGGGATTCTTCTCTTTGCATTCTGTAGTCCGAGTGCACCGGCTATCCCTTGAGTTTTTTTCCCCGCTTTTTCCAACTCGGATGGATGCCACTCCTTCCCTCTGCCTCACTTCCAGAAGTCAATAGCAATACAATTGAAATGAAGATGCGGGAAAGAAATTATTTCACTCTTACTCTAGATTAAAAAAAATTAACAACAAATGAACATAAACATTAACATATGATCATTCCTTCGTACATATATAATCATAATATAATTCATAATATCATCACATAGTTGCATATTCATCATTTCTTAGAACATCTGCATCAATTCAGAAAAAGAAATAAAACAAAAACAGAAAAAAAAGATTATACATACCAAACCCCTTACCCCTCACTTTCATTGATCACTAGTATTTCAAACTAAATTTATTTTAACATTCGTTTCCCCTATTATTTTTATTCCATATGTTCTACTCGTCCGTTGACAAGGTGGATAAAAGGAGCATCAGACACAAGGTTTTTAAAATTTTTTTTAATTTAATTTATTTTTTAACTTTTTTATTAATTAAAAAAATTAACAAACAAAACACTGATATCATTCCATTCTACATATACAATCAGTAATTCTTAATATCATCACATAGTTGCATATTCATTTCTTAGAACATTTGCATCGATTTAGAAAAAGAAATAAAAAGACAACAGAAAAAGAAATAAAACGATAACAAAGAAAAAAAAAGATTATACATACCATACCCCTTACCCCTCGCTTTCATTTACCACTAGCATTTCAAACTAAATTTATTTTAACATTCATTCCCCCTATTATTTATTTTTATTCCATATGTTCTACTCATCCATTGACAAGGTAGATAAAAGGAGCATCAGACATAAGGTTTTTACAATCACACAGTCACATTGTGAAAGCTATATGATTATTCAGTCATCATCAAGAAACATGGCTACTGGAACACAGCTCTACATTTTCAGGCAGTTCCCTCCAGCCTCTCCATTACATCTTGAATAACAAGGTGGTTTCTTCTTAATGCGTAAGAATAAGTTCCAGGATAACCTCTCGACTGTGAATCTCTCAGCCAGTGACACTATGTCTCATTTCACTCTTCCCCTTTTTGTCAAGAAGGTTTTCTCAATCCCTTGATGCTGAGTCTCAGCTCATTCTAGGGTTTTTCTCAATCCCTTGATGCTAAGTCTCAGCTCATTCTAGGATTTCTGTCCCACGTTGCCAGGAAGGTCCACACCCCTGGGAGTCATGTCCCATGTAGACAGGGGCAGGGTGGTGAGTTTGCTTGTTGTGTTGGCTGGAGAGAGAGACCACATCTGAGCAACAAAAGAGGCTCTCTTGGGGGTGACTCTTAAGTCTAATTTTAAGTAGGCTTGACCTATCCTTTGTGGGGTTAAGTTTCATATGAACAAACCCCAAGACTGGGGGCTCAGCCTATAGCTTTGGTTGTCCACACTGCTTGTGAGAATATCAGGAATTCAACTTGGGGAAGTTCAATTTCTCCCCATTCTCACCATTCCCGAAAGGGGACTTTGCAAACACTTTCCCACTCTCTGATCAAATCACTCTAGGATTCATCGGGGCATCACTCTTGACAAACCAACAAAATCTCATGTCCTACCCAAGATTACAAGTACTTATGGTGTTCAATCAAGCTATCTACATAAGTTATATTAGGAAATGCACTAGTCAAAATATAAATTTTGTACCAAATAAACATTTTCTACTTTAGTCTTACACATAAGTTGAAATTTTAAAATATTAATTACCATCTATTTTCAGCACCCTGCAGTAATGCCATTCCTTTGTTCTTCCTCATACAAAAACATTTTTTAAATTTGTGCGTTTAGTCACTATCATTATACACTCTAGGCATTCCTAGATTATACCATCTCAGTCTTTATTGTCTATCTTTCTTTGTGATTTCATTTATGCCCCCAGCCCTCCTCCCTCTATCATTCTCACATTCAGCTTCATTCAGTGTTTTAACATAATTGTATTACAGTTAGGTAGTATTGTGCTGTCCATTTCTAGGTTTTTATATTTAATCCTGTTGCACAATCTATATCCCTTCAGGTCCAATTACCCAATATCTTACCCTATTTCTATCTCCTGATGGTCCCTGCTACCAATGAAATATTCCAAGTTTATTCACCAATGTCAATTCACATCAGTGAGACCATACAGTATTTGTCCTTCTGTTTCTGGCCAATCTCACTCAGCATAATGTCCTCAAGGTCCATTCTTGTTGTTACATACTTCATAACTTTATTCTGTCTTACAGCTGCATAATATTCCATCGTTTGTATATGCCACAGTTTGTTTAGCCACCCGTCTGTTGATGGACATTTTGGCTGTTTCCATCTCTTGGTAACTGTAAATAATGCTGCTATAAACATTGGTGTGCAGATGTCCGTTTGTGTCCTTGCCCTCATGTCCTTTGAGTAGAGACTGCATATAGATGGGTCCTGTTTTTTAATCCATTCTGCCAGTCTATGTCTTTTGATTGGGGGGTTTAATCCATTAACATTTAGTGTTATTACTGCACGGGTAGTACTTTCTTCTACCATTTTGCCTTTTGAATTTTTTATGTCATGTCTAATTTTCCTTCTTTTTACCTTTACTCATAGTCTTCCTTTCTACACTCTTCTTCACACCTCTTTCTTCTCTCTTTTTGTATCTGTCTCTAGTGCTTTCTTTAGTATTTCTTGCAGAGCTGGTCTCTTAGTCACAAATTCTCTCAGTGATTTTTTGTCTGAAAATGTTTTAATTTCTCCCTCATTTTTGAAGGACAATTTTGCTGGATATAGAATTTTTGTTTGACAGTTTTTCTCTTTTAATAATTTAAATATATCATCCCACTGTCTTCTCGCCTCCATGGTTTCTGCTGAGAGATCTATGCATAGCCTTATTGGGCTTCCCTTGTATGTGATGGATTGCTTTTCTCTTGCTGCTTTCAAGATTCTCTCTTTCTCTTTGATCTCTGACATTCTGATTAGTAAATGTCTTGGAGTACATCTATTTGGATCTATTCTCTTTGGGGTACACTGCACTTCTTGGATCTGTAATTTTATGTCACTCATGAGAGTTTGGAAATTTTCAGTGATACTTTCCTCCATTAGTTTTTCTCCTCCTTTTCCCTTCCCTTCTCCTTCTGGGACACCCACAACATGTATATTCATGCGCTTCATATTGTCTTTCAATTCCCTGAGTCCCTGCTCATATTTTTCCATTTTTTCTCCCTATATTTTCTTTTTCTTATTGGATTTCAGATGTTCCGTCCTCCAGTTCACTAATCCTATGTTCTGCCTCTCAAAATCTACCATTGTAGGTTTCCATTGTTTTTTTTCATCTCTTCTACCATGCCTTTCATTCCCATAAGTTCTGTGATTTGTTTTTTTCAGACTTTCTATTTCTTCTTTTTGTTCATTCCTTGCCTTCTTTTTATCCTCTCTCAATTCATTGATTTATTTTTTGATAAGGTTTTCCATGTCTGTTCATATATTCTGAATTAATTGTTTCAGCTCCTGTATGTCATTTTAATTGTTGGTTTGTTCCTTTGACTGGGCCATATCTTCAGTTTTCCTAGTGTGATTTGTTATTTTTTGCTGGCATCTAGGCATTTAATTACCTTAATTAGTTTATTCTGGAGATTGCTTTCAGTTCTTTTACCTAGGGTTTTCTTGCTGGATGAATTTGTCATCTATCTGTTCTTTGACATTCAGTTCAGCTTTATCTGGACCTCTAGCTTAGGTTTTGTTTAGCAGAGGAGAATTTTTCAGTTCTTGTTTCTTGCCCTGCTTGTATGGCGCCTTCCCCCCCTCCCCCACACTTAGGAGGGTGTACTTAAGTATATTATATGAAAAATCCCAGCCGGATTTTCCCAGACCAAACTGGCCTCCTATCAGGAGGAAAGAGTCACCTGCATTAGTTTTCCCTGAGGGTGAGACCCAGCAGGTTGAAAGACTTTCCTGTGAAATCTCTGGGTTCTGTTTTTCTTGTCCTGCCCAGTATGTGGTGCTTGTCTGCCTGCAGGTCCCACCCGCATAAGATGATGCGGTACCAATAACTTTGGCAGACTCTCCCTGCTGATGACAGACAGAGGAGAGGTTGTAGGCTGGTTTTAATGGCTTCAAATTATGCAGCCCTGGTGTCTGAATTCCTTGAGGGAGGGATTCCACCTGAGTTGGGCTTCACCCCTCCCCTGGGGAAGGCACAGGCTCCAGAGAAGCCCTCAAACGAGCTTGTTTCTGCCTATGCCTGGGGCAGTTGCAGCCTGAGAAGCCCTGCCACTGTATGCAAAAGCAGTCAAGCCTTTGTAGAAACACAGCCACAAAAACCTATGTTTCCTTTTTTTTCTTTTTTCTTTTTCCGTCAGCCCTGCCCCCTTGGTGCCAGGCAAAAATGAGCCACCTCTGCTTTGACCAGGTTCACCTGAGCTGGGGGCCTATTTTTAGTAGTCAGAATTTGCTAATTAATTCCACAATTGGCGATTGGTTGGGCTCAGCCCCTGCTGCTGGGAAGCAGCCTGTGGGGGAGGGGCACCAGCTGCCACAACTTGGGGAACCCATGGTTCTGGGGGGGCTCACAGCTGGTCCAGACTGGGGTATGCTGTGTGTCCGGTTACTGACGTGGCCCGCAGGAGCTGTTTTGTATTGTTTCTGGTCATTTAGTAGTTGATCTGAAGGATGAACTAAAATGCACACATTGCTAAGCCACCATCTTGGCCTGGAACTCACTTTTTAGCATATTAACCTGTTTTAGTTTCTTCAAAACATTTATCAATATTTGAAATTATCTCATATCTATGTTTATCTTATTAAGGGTCTGTCTCCTTCATTGGTGTTCTGTTAATTGACACTCTGAAATAAAAAGCCCTGATTTTTTTGCTTGCCAAAAAATAAATCTCCCTTTCCAATTTCAAGCTACCAGAATGAGATCACAAAGGAGAGTTTGGAAAAGATGTACATATAACTGGTTTTCCTAAGCCAGTATGAGCTGATGGTATATCACCAAGCTCCTTAAAAGCAAGGACTAAGTCTCAGTCATTGCTGTATTCTCGAGACCTGGCATGTTGCCTGGCAAATAGTATGCTCTCTATAAATATTTTTTGAATGAAGGAATCATTCTGTATTTCCGTCTTCCTGAGTACTGTTATAAGCATTCAGTGTGGTCTCATTTTACAGATGAAGACATTCGAGCCCAGAGGAGAGAAGAGCTAGCTCTTCCATGGGCACATGTATACTAAGTGGACAGATCCAGGAATTGAATACAGCCAGTTTATTTATGTAAGACTGACTGCTGAGTAGGTCACAGGAATGTAAAGTAAGAGAAACTGAGGCTATGGAGATTAAGTTGTAGTGCACAGTTCCATGATCCATATCAATAAATCATTTATGGTTGAAGTTACTATCTTAGGCACTGTGTGGGAGACAAAGGTGGATTTAAAAAATTGTTCTTCTGATCAAGATGGCAGAGTGAGATGCTTCAGGGTTCATTTTGCCACAGAAACTTTGAAGAATCAGCAAGCACTTAGTAGAAACATCTTTCTCAACTTCAGAAAACAGTTAAAGGGCTGCAGTAACAGGGTGAGTACCAAATCAAGAAAAAGGCTAATAAGAAGCAGTAGATCCCTTTCCACCCTGGCTGGCCAGTGAGGGGTCACCTCACTGGCTCAGCACGGAGCCAGCCATGGTCCCAGTGCAGATCCATGGTCCTGATTCCAGAGGGAGCAGAAAGTGGCTCTTATGTACTTACTGGGAGCATGTATATCTGACCCAATCTCTCTGGTGGAAGTCTGAGGGACTGAAACAGAACACTAGTAAATATACTTACTGCTCCAGAAGTTGCCCTATGTATAAAAATCAGCTTACTAAATTTTCCTCCAGAATATTGTGGGAGAGCAGTCAAATAGTTGCCTCAGGTATTACTGGCTCTGGCATAGACTACAGTGACTAGTAGTCTAAGAAAACCATTTGTCTGGGAAGAGGGTACTCTCATATCTGTATAAGAAATTCCTAGGGCCATAAACACATGCCCAAGGCAATATGCAGATGCAGAAAGGATCAGGAAACTCTTACATTAAAGCCTTGAACTATTCTCTAAACTCATTTTATGCTTAAGCTCTAAGGAGAGAACTTGCATAGGTCAATATGCAATGACTGGGAAAGTGGTTGTGCAGGTTTGAAAGGATGTATGTACCCTAGAAAAGCCATGTTTTAATCGTAATACCATTTTGTAAAGCCAGCTATTTCTTCTAATCCCTATTCAGTACTGTGTGTTGGAAACTTTAATTATATTATCTCCATGTAGATGTGACTCAATCAGTGTGGGTATTAAACCTGATTAGCTGGAGATGTGTTGCCACCCTTTCTAGGTTGGTCCTTATTGGTTTACTGGAATCATTTAAAAGAAGAAGCACTTTGGAGAAAGCTAGAGAACAATAAGAGAGAAAGCCAGGAGATTCAGAGAGAGCAGAGAAGAATGACAGAGGCACAAGAAAGCCACAACAGAGAATGCTGCTGAACCACAAAGCAGAGAATCCACCAGCCAGTGACTTTTGGAGATGAAGAAGGAAAACACCTGCCAGGGAGCTGGAAAGGAAGATAGCAAATGACACCGTGTTTGCCATGTGCCCTTCCAGCCAAGAGAGAAACCCTGGCTTTGTTCGCCACATGCCTTTCCACTTAAGAGATAAACCCTGAACTTCATCGACCTTCTTGAATCAAGGTATCTTTTTCTGAATGCCTTAGATTGGAAATTTCTTATAGACTTCTTTAACTGAGACATTTCCACAGCCTAAAAACTGTTGACTTACAACTTACTAAATTCCCCCTTTAAAAAGTCATTCCATTTCTGGTATATTGCATTCTGGTAGTTAGCAAACTAGAACAGGGGTGTTTTCTTTTATCCTCTTCTTCCTCCTCTTTCTTCTTATGGCTACCTCTTAACATTCATGATCAACTCTGTCATAGCATAAGCTGCATGAACGGTTAAGGAACAGATGCCTCATAGTCTAAATTTCAGAAATAATACATTAAAATATCAAGATGTCCAGATTTCAACAAAAGATTGCAAAACATACAGGAAACAGGAAGTGGCGCTCATGGCAAAGGAGAATATTAAAGCATTAGAAACCATCAATGAAGAGAATGAGCCCCAGAACATTCCAGGTGAAGACTTTAAAAAATGGTCCTATATATGTTCAAAGAGCTACAGAAAAATGTAGACAAAAAACTACAGCAAGTCACGAAAACAATAGTTGAACACAAAGATAATAGCAGTAGAGAGGTGGAGATTATGAAAAGGAACCAAACAGAGCTGAAGACCATAGTAACAGAAATTAAAAATTCCCTAGAGTTCAACAGCAGACTGGAGATGGAAGAAGAAAGAATCAGAGAAGATTCTTGAAGATAAGACAATCAAAATCATCCAGTCTAAAGAGCAGAAGGTTAAAGAAAGAATAAAAGTGAACAGAGCCTGAGGAACCTGTAGGTCACCATCAGTGGTACCAGTATGTGCAGTATATGCATTGTAGGAGTCCCGGAAGGAGAAGAAAGGGAAAGAGAGGATATTCAAAGAAATAATGGCAGAAAACTTCCCAAATTAAAGGAAAGACTTTCATATATACATCCAAGATGCTTAAGAAACTCCAACCAGAATAAACCCAAATAGATCCACACCATGATGTATTATAATCAAATTGTCTAATACCAGAGATAAAAAGAGAATTCTTATAGCTCCACAGGAGAAGTAATGTATCACATACAAGGGAGCCTCAATATGATTAAGTGCCAATTTCTCATCAGAAACCATGGAAACAAGATGGCGGTGGGAAGACATAGTTAAAGCACAGAAAGCAAAAAATTGCCAACCAAGAATCCCATAACCAACAAAACTACATTTTGAAAATGAGGGAAAAATTAAACTTTCCAGTATAAAAGCCGAGGGACTTTGTCACCACTAGACTGGCCCTACAAGAGATGCTAAACAGAGTTCTGCAGGTTGAAAAGAAAGTATACTAGACACAGATTGAAGACACATAAAGAAATATCTCTAGTGAGGTTGATGACATGGGCAAGCTCATGGAGACAGAAATTCAAGTACAGGTTGCCATAGGCAGGGGACAAGTGGGATGGGGAGTTAATGCATAATGGGTGTGGGATTTCTGTTTGGGGAAATGGAAAAGTTTTAGTAATGGAAGGTGGTGAAGGTACTGTGATACTGTGAGTGTGATTAATTCCATTGAATGGTATGCTTGGGAATGGTTGAGATGGTAATGTTTCTGTTGCATATATGTTCCCATTCAAAAAAAAAAAAAAAGGAAGAGCAATTGAAGAGACAGTGACAATTAAATGTAGCACATGATCCTGGATGAGATCTAAGAATGAAGGAGAAAAGGCTAAAAGGGGTATTATTGGGACATATGAAGAAAATTGGAATACAGACAGTAAGCTTTATATCAATGTTAAATGTCTTGAATTTGATAAGTACACTTAAGGTGGCTATGTAAATGAATATCCTTGTTCTTAGGAAATGTATATAGCAATATTAGGTGTTCAAGGAATATGATGTGGACAACCTACACTTGAAGAGTTCGGAAAATTGTTTGATAGATGTACAGAATCATGGATAGATAGATGGATTAATTGATTGAAGTGTAGATAGAATGATACAGCAAATGTGGCAAAATGTTAAAAATGGTGGATCTGGGATTTTGAGGGCATGGGGTATGTTGGAGTACTCTTATGGGATTTGTGTTATTTTGTAACTGTCCTATAATTTTGAAAGTATTTAAAAATTAAAAAGCTCAAAACAAAATTTAAAAAAGATCTTGGTTTAAGCAGCCCATATTCTATAGAGAAAATGAAATAAGTACTTAAATATAAAATGCACAATGTTAAAAAAGATATGACCCAAAATGCCAGAGATTCTCACAGATTAGTGTCACATTCTGTTGGGGGCAAAGGAACAGAGTTAGAAAAGGTTTTATGAAAAATGAGGCATTTGAGGTGGGCTTAGAAGGATATATAGGGCAGGTTGTAGATGGAAAGGTAAGGTGCTTTAAACAAGGGGCCAGGTTGATGGCCTCACCAATGTAGATCTCTAGCAGTTAGATGCAAGCCTGGTAGTCTGACAGCAGGGCAGATGGCAGGGGCCGGGCTTTCAGTGGTTTGATCAGTGTGTGACAGGAACCTGGCTTGTCAATGGAGCACAAGACAGAATCCCAGTGCACATCACTGGGACTGAGCTGACCTGCGACGGCCGAGGCTGGCTCTAGATTCATGTCCAGCTGAACAGCCAGTAAGTGGAGCAGTATTTCTGGAACAAAGACAAGAGGAACAAAGAAGTGCAAGGGAGAGCACTGTGGCTCACAAAATGGGTGGGACGGGGCATGGAAGTGGGGAGGAAGGGGGCCTTTGACTTGGAGACCATGGCTGGGGCCCCTCCCGAGCACACCCACCCCTAGATTCGAGGCTCTGCTGGCCTACAAGTCCTCCTCCACCCAACCAAAGACCTTCTTCATCTCCGCCAGGAAGCCCCCACAATCACTGAGGAGTGGCTTTCCTTCTTGATGTAGGGGATCACTCACTGCAGCACCACCCCTGCGAGGCGGGTGATGAGGAACATCATCTTCAGGGCATTGTTCGAGAACATGTTTCATACATGAACACGTAGGTGCTGGTCTGGAAGACAGACTTGGGGTGCTGGTTGGCATTACTGTCAGATGTCTCAGGGGAAGGCATTGGGTTCCTTCACAGACATGCCTGGGGCCGCCTTGGCTGTGTTAGCAGGAGGAATTTGATCTGCTTTGCCTAGCTGTGGTTGCTCAGCTAGGCTGTTGCAGGGGCCTTTTGTTTCTATGTAATCAGAAAAGAAATAACAGTATCAAAGTGAAAACTAAGACCTTGAGAAGAATCAATGTTGATGACCCCCTAATAACATTGGCTGGGATAAAGGTGCTGCAGAGATTCAGTGGTGATTTTCCACAGGGTGTGTGGACTTGCTGCATGAGATTTCTTCCCTGCTATATCTCCAGAGATTCACATCCATCTTAAGTTTCCTGAAAAGCTTTTATGAATAGAAAATACAACGTGTGTGATATTTATATTGGTTATTATAAATTAAGTGCACCTTCTGAAACAAATTAACATGAATTCAGATAGTAGAAACTAGTTTTCTATGGCCTTATTTTTTCTTTTAGTAAATTATGTTAATAAACATACAACATAAAATTTCCCATTTGAACCACTCCCACGCATACAATTCAGTGGCATTAATCACATTCACAATGTTGTGCAACCATTACCACTATCCATTACCCAGGATAAACCTTCCATCACCATCAACACTGGACACATTATGCACTGACTCTCCATTCTCTCTGCCCCCTTCCCCTGGTAACCTGTACTCTACTGTCTGTCTCTGTGAATTTGCATTCCAGTTATATGTGGAATCATGCAAGATTCCTCCTTTGTATCTGGGTTATTTCACTCCATATGATGTTCTCGAGGTTTGTGCATGTTGTAGCAGGTATTAGAAATTCATTCTTTTTTTTAACAGCTGAATGATAATCCATTGTATGTATATATCATATTTGTTTACCCATTTATCTGTTGATGGAAACTTACTTCCACCCTTTGGGTACTGTGAATAAAGCTGCTATGAATATTGATGTACAAATATTTGTCTGGGTCCTCGCTTTCAGTTCTTTTGAGTATGTCCCTAGAAGTGGGATTGCCAGGTCATGGGGTAGTTTTATGGTTAACCTTTTTTGGAATGACCTATTTCCCACAGTGGCTGCCCCATGTTACAGTCTCACCAGCATCTTATGTGGGTTCCTACTTGTCAGCACTTGTTATTTTTGTTTGTTTTAAAATAATAACCATGGTAGTGGGTGTCAGTATCTCATTGTGGTTTTGATTTGCATTTTGTGAATTGCTAATGATGTTGAGCCTCTTTTAGTGTGCTTATTGGCCATTGTGGTAGTTAGGTTCAGGTGTCAACTTGGCCAGGTAACGGTGCCTAGTTCTGTTGCTGCTGACCTGAGCCAATGGCATGTGAAGCTCATCTGTTGCTGATTACATCTGCAGTTGGCTAGGAGGCGTGCCAGCTGCAAGGAAGGATGTTTGACGTAATTAGCTAGTGCTTAAATGAGAGAGCACAATGTAGCACAGCCCAAGCAGCTCGGTATTCCTCATCTCAGCACTCGCAGCTCAGCCCAGGCCTTTAGAGATGCAGAAAGAAATCACCCAGGGAAAGTTGTTGGAACTTTCACCCTGTGCCTTCCCGTGTAACAAAGAACCTCAGTTGAAAGTTAGCGGCCTTTCCTCTGAAGAACTATACGTTTTTAACTAAATAGATCCCATTTTTTTAAAGTCAGTCCATCTCTGGTGTGTTGCAGCCTGGCAGCTTTGGCAGATTAAAACAGCCATTTGTGTGTATCTTATTTGGAGAAATGTCAGTTCACATCTTTTGCCCATTTTTATTGTGTTTTTATTGTTGAGTAGTGAATGCTCTTTATAAATTCTTGAAATAAACCATTATTAGATAGATGGTTTCCAAATAGTTTCTACCATTCTGCTGGTCACCTTTTCACTTCGTTGATAATGTCTTTTGATGTACAAAAGTTTTTAACTTTAGTGAAGTCCTGTTTATCAATTTTTTTGTTGTTGTTGCTCATGCTTTTGGTGTAAAGTCTAAGAATCCATTGCCTATTTCAAGATTCTGAAGATACTTCCCTATGTTTTCTTCCAAGTATTTTTGGTTTAAGCTTTTGTATTTAGGTTATTGATCTATTTTGAGTTAAACTTTTTGTAAGGTTTGAGGTAGGGATCCACTTTCATTCTTTTGCATATGAGTATTCATTTGTCCAGCACCACTTGTTGAATAGACTAATCTTTCTCTATTACATGTACTTGGCATCCATACTGAAAATCAATTCTTCCTAAATGTGAGTTTTTTCTGAACTCTTAATTTTATTCTATTGGTCTATATCTGTCCATGTTCCAGTGCCACACTATTTTGATTAGTATGGCTTTATAATAAATGTTCAAGTAGTATGATGTTTGCAACATGTTCTCAAGCATTGTTGCGCAAAAGGTGACGTGATATTTGTGGTCACTTAATTATAGGTTCAGATTTGCAGATAACAGAGACTTCAGTGATATAAAAACAGATTTATTAGGAAAGTAGTTAAAAGAAAGTAATTAAAAGAGCTTTCAAAAATAAGGCACAGTTACATCAACAGATAAAATGGCACCAACACCTGAAGAGGAATGCTGGGAAGTCTTGGAAACAGCATTCCATATCTCATTAGTAAAAATCCACAGCAGGGCATTCTTTTCCCAGTTAAGATTCTGATGATGCTCTCTCATTCTCATAAGATTCTCCTTTCTCCTCCTTCTTTTTTCTACTATTTGCATACAGTTTTTATGATATCATTACACACAGTGGCCAAATTTCAGTTAGCTTATATGACTGGGCCTAGTTTCGTCCTCTGGGAAGTGGCTAGCGACCAATAGGAGCTTCCTGGGACCTAAATATCTTTATCAAAGTATCCTCCTACTGGGAGAACAGCCAGTCCTCCCAGCTAGAATGCACATTTCAAGTTTCTTACCTTGTTTCTTACCAAGGTCACACAATAGCAACATCAGTTGCACACAATGACAACATCAGTCAAACAGAACAGGCTCTACAAATTAATCTTTTCCTTGCAAAAGTTCAGAAAATAGTTAGCTAGCTAGATAGATAGATGAAAGGAAGAAAGAAAGGGTAAAGGTGGCAAAATAATAAAATTGGTGGATCTGCACATCTGGGCATTAGGGGTGTGTTGGAATTCTCTGTATGGGATTCATATTATTTTTGCAACTGTCCTGTAAGTTTGAAATCATTTCAAAATAAAGTAGAATCAAGTTTTGTTCATTTCTAATTCTTGAAATATGTTTCTTAAAATCTTCTTACGAATCTTAGTATAAAGTCCAAACTCCATTAACAACAAGCACAAAACGAAAACAAAAATCCATAGTGACTTAGCACATCCCACTCACAGGATGGCTATTATTTTAAAAGTGGAAAATAAGTGTTGGAGAGGATGCAGAGAAATTGGAACAGTAGTGCACTGTTGGTGGGAATGTAAAATAATGCAGCCACTGTGGAAAGCAGTATTATTAGAAGTTTCTCAAAAAGTTAAATATATAATTACCATCTGACCTGGCAAATCCAGTTCTAAGTTTTTACCCACAGGAATTGAAAGCAGATTCTCCAGCAGATACTTGTACATTATTGTTTATATCAGCATTATTCACAATAGTCAAAAGGTGGAAACACCCTAAAGCAGATTCTCCAGCAGATACTTGTACATTATTGTTTATATCAGCATTATTCACAATAGTCAAAAGGTGGAAACACCCTAAGTGTCCATCAATAGATGAATGGATAACATGTGGCACATGCATACAATAGATTATTATTCATGAATAAGAAGGAATAAACTTTTGAGACATGCTATAACATGGGTGAATCTTGAAAACATGCTGGGTGAAATAAGCAGGGCACATAGGAACAAATACTGTATGGTTTTTCTTATATGACGTATCTAGTAATAACCAATTTGTAGGGCCAGAGGTTATGAGGATATGGGAAAGAAGTGATAGGGGAGTTGTTGCTTGGTGGGTATTGAGAGTTTTTAAATTTTGGAAATTAAAAAATACAGTTAGATGGGTGTGCAAATGTCTGTTCGAGTTTCTGCTTTCAATTTCTTTTCGGTGTATGCCTGGAGGTGAAATTGGTGGGTCATATGGTATTTCTACACTTAACTTTCTGAACTGAGTTTCTGCTAGGCTGTTTTCTGCAGCGGCTGCACCATTTTAATTCCTCCCAAAAGTTAATGAATGCTACTATTTCTCCATGTCCTTGCCAGAGCTCGTTATTTTCTGTTACTTTGGTGGCCATTCTGGTGGGTGTGAAATGATATCTCGTGGTTTTGTTTTGCATTTCCCTGATGGCTAATGATGTTGACAGCTTTTCATGTGCTTATTGGCCATCTGTATATTTTTTTTGAAGAAATTCAATTAAAGTCTTTTGCCCATTAAAAAAAAAAGTTTTTAAGAGGAAATCCCCTTAATCACAATATCTTTCATGACCTGGGTAAGGAGCATAGTCAGTGGATGGATATTCCAATTATCGTAAAGCCAGTATAGCATGGTTTGCATATAAACCATATCAACCATTTTGTCTGAGAGAATTTCTTTGGTATTTCTATAAGGAGAAGGAAATACCCTTTCTCAGGGTCAATAAATTTCACAATGGATCTTATCTATTCTATCAGTCTAGCTGTCGCCCTAGGAATATCCTGCTATGTATTTGGGTCATGTGTAGCCTTCTGTGATTGTTTGGAAGTGAGCTGTGGGTCCTGCATTGACCCAGACATATTCTTTCATTCTGTAGCATTCAAAACCACAGTTACTGCCCTAAGCTAGTCATTCTCAGAATCCATTTTAGTAAAGCTCCTTCAGGAAGATTCATTCTCAGAATCCATTTTAGTAAAGCTCCTTCAGGAAGTTGATGATACTGTTCTACAAAATAAGACAACTCCTTCACAAAATAACCCCATGTTTTCAGTAGTTTCTTGGTTTTGTCCTTTCCCAACTTGAACTATCTTTTTGGTGACCAGAGATTGTATAGATGTTATTTGTTGTCACAGCATAATTTTTTCCTTTGGTAGAGGCCCTGAAGTTAGTGGCTGTAGCTCAGATGGGCTGAAATCTGAGCATGTTCCAGCATCAGTGCTGCTTCCAAACTGTTTTTAACTTTCATATTAGTTATTACAGATAACAACAACTTCTCTATGGTTGTATTGTATGTTTAACTCATTCCTTATTTTTTTGCATTTCCTTATATATCCAGTGAGCCAACTCCTTGGGAGTTGGATCTACCATTTCTAAACTCCATTGATAATTTTTTTCTCTTGTAACTGAATTGCAAGACATCTGCAGTTCCATACATGGTGACTACATAATCATCCAGGAATCAAAAGCTAGTCAGCCCCCTTCCTCCTAGCCTTCCTTTTCCCAAACCATATGTTTCAGTGAGTCAGGGCCAGGCCAATGAATCTCACTTCTGACACCAACTGCAAAGTTCAGAATCCCCAAGATCACCCTCACTTCTGACCAACTGCAAGTCTGAGGTTTCCCAAGACCATCCTTAAATTTAATAATTCACTAAAAGTCATCACAGAACTCACTGAAAGCTGTTATATTCTTGGTTACAGTTTATCACAATGTAAAGATAAAGATTAAAATTACCAGAAAGAAAAGGTATACAATTTAGAGTCCACAAAGTTCCAAGCAGGAGATTCTAGTGGTCATCTTCCAGTGGAGTCATATACAGCACCAACTTCTCCCAGTAACAGCGTGTCACAAATATGCATGGAGTTTTGCAACCAGGTATTCTGGTTTGTTAGAGCTGCTGGAATGCAATATACCAAACATGGAATGACTTTTTATTTATTTATTTATTTTTAGGTGCATGATCTGGGAATTGAACCCGGGTCTCCCACATGGAAGGCGAGCATAGAATGGCTTTCTAAAAAGGAATTTATTATAAGTTTATATTCTAAGGCCATAAAATGTTCCAAAGGTATCCAGAGAAAGATTTCTTGACTCAAGAAAGGGCCAATGACGTTCAGAGTTTCTCTGTCAGCTGGAAAGGTAAATGGCAATATCTGATATCTTTCTGCTTCTCATTTCAAATGGCTTCCCCAGGGGCTTTTTCTTTCTTCATCTCCAAAGGTTTCTGGCTGTGTGGAACCTGAAGCTTTTTCCAAAATGGCTCTCCCTTAAAGGATTACAGTAAGCAACCCCACCTTGAATGGGTAGAGACGCATCTCCATGGAAACCACCTAATCAGAAGGTCCCACCCATAACTGCATGGGTCACATCTCCATGGAAGCAACTTAATTAAAAAGATCCCACCCAACAATATTGGTTAAAGAGCGTGGCTTTGCTGGGTGTACACAACAATTTCAAATCAGCACACAAGGTAAGCTCAGTCAAGCTTGTTTGCAGAGTTTTTATTGGAGCACAATCACTTAGACCTGGTTAAATGTCCATACAGCTGTCACATTCTTCAGCTCCTCTAGAGGTCAAGATGGTACCACATGGTCCAAAACAGCCACCATAAATCAGATTGTTAACATAGACTATCTGGTATGATCCAAGGCTCACAGGCAAACAAAAACAGCATTATCACACATGAATTTCCAAGGTTTTAGAAGTTACATGGCAGGGGCTGAGGGCAAAGATCAGATCTCTCTTTGGCTAAGTGTAATTCTTTACTGCATGTGTCAGTACTTAAAATTATTTGCATACATGTTTATTGACTTTATTGTTTTATACATCTCCTCTCAATTATTTAGAATGTAGGCTCTTTGAGGGTAGGGGGTCAAATTTGTTTACTACTTTATCTCCAGTACCATGTTCAGTGTCTAGTCCTACCCTGATTAAAATATAGGCTAGTGCAAAAACATTGGATTAAACAAATGTTATTATGGAACAATTTAAACATGTATAGAAGTAGTAGTAGTAGTTTAATAAACCTCCATGTATCCCTTCATCTGGCTTCAGTCTTTATGAATCTTCTGTCTTCTATAATCCCACCCAGTCTTATTTCCCACATTTTTAAAATTTTTTTTAAAATTTTTTTATATTTATTAATTAAACTTAAAAACAAATGAACGAAAACGTTCTCAACATATGATCATTACATTCTACATATATAATCAGTAATTCAAAATATCATCACATAGTTGCATATTCATCCTCATGATCATTTCTTAGAACATTTGAATCAATTCAGTTAAAGAAATAAAAAAGACAACAGAAAAAGAAATAAAACGAAAACAGAAAAAAAAAGATTATATATATCATACCCCTTACCCCTCGCTTTCACTGATCACTAGCATTTCAAACTAAGTTTATTTTAACATTTGTTCCCCCTATTATTTATTTTTATTCCATATGTTCTACTCATTTGTTGACAAGGTAGATAAAAGGAGCATCAGACACAAGGTTTTCACAATCACACAGTCACATTGTGAAAGCTATATCATTATTCAATCATCCTCAAGAAACATGGCTACTGGAGCACAGCTCTACATTTTCAGGCAGTTCCCTCCAGGCTCTCCATTACATCTTGAAGAACAAGGTGATATCTACTTAATGCATAAGAATAACCTCCAGGATAACCTCTCCACTCTGTTTGGAATCTCTCAGCCATTGACACTTTGTCTCATCTCACTCTTCCCCCTTTGGTCGAGAAGGAAAAAACATGTTCTTAATTGTAATCCATTCTTTTGGATGTGAACCTTCCTGATGAGGTGACTTCAATTAAGATTGACCCAGCTGAATCAGGATGGGTCTTAGTCCTATTACTGGGTCCTTTTAGAGAAGGTCACAGAGAAAGAAGACACGAGGAGCCAGAAGCCAGAAGCTTGGTTCAAAATGGCCGATGATGTTCAGGGTTCCTCTCTCAACTGAAAAGGCACAGGGTGAACATAGCAATGTCTGCTAGCTTTCTCCCCAGGCTTCTCGGCTCATGAAGCAACTCTGGGGGCATTTTCCTTCTGCATCTCCAAAAGTCTCTGGCTTTGTGGGCTCTCCCCACATTTTAAAGTAGTCTCCATATCATTACCTAGAAATATTTCAGTAAAGAACACAATGTTAAATACAGACATCATTAATGAATTTTATTCAAAAGGGACAAAGTTGTACCCTAGTTCTAGGGGTATTGCCTGTAATAATAACTCATTTATTATAATAATATATAAGAATGTAAATAATAACTCATTATTGAAAATGAGTTACAAGTGGACTGTGGCATGATTAAGCATAAAATTTTGTTGGGTTAAGCCATTGAGATTTTGTAGTTGTTATAGTAGGTAGTCTATTTTATCTGAAAGTATCTTGACTTTTTATGCCCATTCTGTATATTGTGAAGGATCAGGAAGTGTGATCATGGAACATAATTAGCTTCTCAAGAATCCATACCAGACAGTTTAAATTTTGGAAAGCAGGGATTGCTTTATTCATCTTTGTATCCCAACAGTGCTTCAGTCAGTAACTGGCTGAGAGTAGGTGACAGGTAAATATAATGTGAATGAGTGAAAGGGTAGTTTTGAGTGCTGTATGTGTCAGGAGAGGAGGAAACGAGTGAGGAGTCCTAGCAGTCAAGAAATGACGTGGATCTTGAATGGAACCTAATAGGATCAATAGAACTCAGCACATGCTTGAGGAAATTAAAAGATGAATCTTGTATGAATTAGGTTGAAGTATAGTTCTTATTATGGAGATCCTAAATACTGGCTAAGTTATGTGGCAAAGGATTTGTTTCACATATTGGAGTAACAATGAGGTGCTCCTAATAACGTGAAATGAAGAAGAAGAACTCAACCTACTAGACTGAAAAAAAAAATAAAACGTTTGATAATATCAAGCTTTGGCATGCATATAGCAACCATCACTTATATACTGCTGATAAGAATGTAAATTTTACAATGACTTTGAAAATAATTTGTCATTATAATATAAACCTGAAGGTGCATATACTAAGACCTAGCATCCTAAAGGAAACTCTCACACAAATTCACTAGGAGACATGTAAAGGGTTCATAATAACACTATTTGCCAGGTAGGTTGTTTGGCTGCAATGATATCTTTCCCTATACTCGTGCTCTTTTGTGAGGGATGGTGTCTATTAACCTACCCTTTGAATCCAGGCCAACCACATTACTTGTTTGACCAGGAAAAGTGGCAGAAGGGATATGCCAGTTCTGAACCTAATGTTCAAGAGGCTTTGCCCACTTGTGCTCTCTTGAGAACTTGCCTATCTGCCTCATAATTAGGCAAGTTCTCTTGAGAACTTGCCTGTCTGCTAGCTTGTGGGAAGATGAGAGGCTGTATGTGAGAGCCGAACTAGTCCAGTTCCAGTTGAGGCCCCCGAAGTATGAGTAAGGACGACCAAGATCAGTAAATCCAACCCATAGCTGACTGAAGATACATGAAGGAGCCTAGCCAAGACCAGAACTACTCCTTAAATCCAGCCTGAATTGTGCGAATTTTGAGCTAAATAGACAGTTATTTCAAGCCAGTTTGTTTTGTGGTGGTTTGTTATACAGCACTGTAACAATAGAAAACCAGTTACATTAAATATTTTGTATCATATTTAAACAGTGGGACACTATTTAGCAGGTAAAATGAATGAACTACCCTTTATGCATTGTTTTAGTTTACCAAAGCTGATGAAATGCAATATATCAGAAATGGCTTGGCTTTTACAATGGGGGATGTATTAACTTAGAAGTTTACATTCCAAGGCTGTGAAAATATCCAAATCAAGGCATAAATAGGATGATAGCTGGACTCTGAAGACTAGCTACTAGCAAGCTTGGGTTCATCTGTTAGATAGCAAGGCACATGGAGGCTCTGGAGGCTGCCTGCATTCCTTGCCTTGTGGCCATATCACTCTGATCTCCACTTTCATAGTCACATCTCTGACTCTCCCCTCCTGCCTCCCTCTTTTAAGAACCCTTGTGATGACACTGGGCACACCCGGATAATCCAGGAAAACCTTCCCATCTAAGGATCCTTTACTTAATCACATAGAGTTCCTTCTGCCATCTATGGTAACATATTCACAGGTTTGGGGGATTAGGAGGTAGATATCTTCAGGGTCCATTATTCCTACACAGGGAGGCTGCATTTCCCAAGGAAGCACAATAGAGCTTTGGAGCACTAATGATGGAAACTTCAGCCTCCAGACCTGCCAGTGAGGGCAATCTCCTGAGCAAGCAAGACCTCCTGAGCCCAAATCACAACTGCCTTCTGTGCCCCTCTCAGGTAGCTCCTTTTAGTAACTACTGGGTGGGGTAGAGCAGAGGCCAAGATTGAGATGGGACAAGGGACAAGGCACCATGCCTGGAATCCAAAGACCTGGGTTTCAAATGCAGCTTGGTCAGTGACTCATTGTGTGACCTTGGAAAAGTTCCTTTGCTCCCAGGTTAAATGGGGCTGACAGCTCCTTCCTGGTTTGCCTTACAGGATTACCACAGTGGGGGTGAAAATGCCCAGTTGATGTAATGTGCATATGAGGTGCGCTGGTTGCTGTCATTGTTGATATTATTGATGAAAGTAATGGGAGGGGTTGGTGGCCTCAGAAGCTGGAAGGAACTGGAAAGATTTCCAGAGTGAAAGATCAGGGAGCTGGAAGCTCTGAGAGGGAGGGGGACAGAACGTTTCAGGTGGAGATAGCTCTTCAAAAGGGGCCTGACCTAGGTTGGTACATGCTGATCCTGCCCTCTGGCTTTGATCAAATCAATCAGACTCGGCTGTTTGCTAAAGTGAAAGTTTGGTCCAGGTCATGGTCAAGCTCAGTGCTGACAGTCCAGAAAAGGCAGGAGTCCAAATATCACCCCCCTGATTAATACACCCTAAATTATGACCAAGTGCAGAACCCCCTCCCCAGCAGCTCACAGACTCCCATCACCAGCCACATGTTGGGAGTGTCCTTATTGTTGCCCAGGAAAGGGAGGGGCTCAGGGACAGGAGAACCTCGATGCTCAGGAGGGGAATGGAGGAGCAAGAGAGAAGGGTGTGGTGCCAAGTTTCTGAGACCAGATAAGGGAAGAGCTGAGCCCTAGACAAAGCCACCCAGGCTGAGATCTCATGGTGAGACAAGACATGTGTGTTATTTTCATCAACATCTGGCCCAGATGCCATTTGACAGGAGCCCAAGTATGGGGCAGAGGCTTATGGAGTGGAAGGATTCTAGGACTCCTCTGGGAGAGGGTCCACCTCTAAAGTGTTGGATATTTCCATCAGTGTCATGGATACTAGAGGGTCAGCTGAGGGCCTGAGTCAATGTCTCCTTCCAAATTCTACCTAAAAAAAAGACAAAACTTCTACCAGGAAGGACTGGGGGAAATATTTGCAATAAATATGAAAAAAAGTCAAAATACTTACCATATAAAGACCCTATAAAATGAGAGTGCCACCCCATTAAAGCAATATAAAATTCACAGAAAAAAATTCAGTTAGGCATTGAACATATGAAAAAGTTCAACCTCACTTGAATAAAAAAATAAAAAAATAAAATTTAGAGATACAGGGCAGAGTTGATTGCATTTCTCGGTTATACCAGCTGTATTAGCTATGGTTCTTTAAAGAAACAGAATCAGCAGGAAATATCTGCAGATATAAAATTTATAAAAGTGCGTCACATAACCATGGGAATGTAGAGTCCAAAATCCGTAGGGTAGGCTGTGAAGCTGACGACTCCAATGGAGGGTCTGGATGAACTCCACAGGAGAGGCTGCAGGCCAAAGCAGGAAGAGAACCTATCTCTTCTGAATCCTCCTTAATATGTAGAATGGAATGATTTCTAAATGTTTTGTTTGTTATTTTTTTTAATTAATTAAAAAAAAGGGTTTCCAGTGATTAGATTAAGCAGCATCCCTCATTGCAGAAGACACTCCCCTTGGCTAATTACAAATGGAATCAGCTGTGGATGCAGCCGATGTGAACATGATTTAATTCTATGAAATGTCATCATAGTAATAGGCCAGCACTTGCCCAACCAGACAAATGGTTACCACCACCTGGCCAAGTTGACACATGAACCTGACCATGACACCGCCCATTGTCATCCTTGGGCCACAGACCCATCTCTGGTGTGGATGATTATCTGCTTGTACCACTTACTCCATGATCTCCTTCCTCTCACCACTCTAACCAATCCCCTCCCCAATGGTGAACATTTTAAAGTATCAGACAGGAAGAGGATAGATTATACTTCCTGATTGTGACAGACTTATGCCTGGTTCGTGTGATGTTCTCTTTTAAAAATTAATCCTTTTAAATAACTACCCAAGAAGCCATGCCCTCTGAGGAAACTAGGCCATTGACAGTAACCTACCCCATCTCTGTGGCCCATCCGTACCCCATGCCTCTGGCTTCTTCTGTCCAAGTAGCACCGTCTTAAATCCTGTTCTTGTCATTCTGCTGCTTTCCCTTTCATCTGTTTGTACTCCTTCTGAGTATATTTTTTGGTTTCATTTGTCTTAACTTTATTTACAAAGTTTCACATTGCACATATTCTTATGTGACTTGGAGATATGTGGACAGATGCAGGAGGCATTGAGGTAGAGACTGACTGGTTGGAAGTGAGGGGAGGAAGGGAGGAATCTGGGACGTGTCCCATGTTTTAGTCTTAGGTGAATGAGGAGTCAGTGGTACCATCTGCTTAGACAGACCCAGGAGAGGAGAGGCTGATGGGAGGATGGTGGACCCAGTTCCAAGCAATAATGTAAGCTAACATTTATTAGGTGCTTACTCTGTGCTAGGTAATCTTCATAGAGCTTGAAGTGCTGTACATGTATTGTCAGTAGTAAGAACCTCATGAGAACCCTACAACAGTGACACTATTATTATTCTCATTTGAAAGATGAGGAAACTGAGACATGGAAAGACTTAGTATGTTCTGAGTCTATTAACATGATGGATCATACTCCTTGCAACAAATGTAGAAATAAAGTATAAAATATTTTAAGAAATATTAATACACAGCTGAACTTGAAAGCAAGGGAAATCCCAACTTAATAGAAGTTAAAAGAACTGAAGGCCAGAGTGGACCCCTGGAGATTCATAGATAAAAGAAGCCCTCCTGAAGGTAAGCTCTTTATTTAAAAAAGTAATTATAAGCTTCACAAGGAAGAAGACATTATGTCTTTTTAAATGACGAGAAAGTAACTAAATAAGCAGAAGGATGATAAAATATTGGATACTATGCACAACTTATCCATGACTTGCCATGTCTGTCCTGCCAAACTCAGCCTAGAGCCTGGCACAGTTTCCTCAGGAGGAAACTTCTAGGTGAATGGAGCAAAGGGTAAGAGGACAGATGGGGTGAATGTAAGCTCCATGAGGGAAGGGACTTCACCATATGTAAAATCTTGCCCTCCTGTGCTTAGCCAGTGCCTGGCATATAGATAGTGCTCAGTAAATCATTTTTCAAGTAATGGTTAGGTGGATGGAGCATTGAGCAGGTGGTCAATTCTTCTCCTCCCCTGCAGTTCAGGTGGTTGGATAACTGCACATGTGTCTTGAGCAGGACTGTCCTTGGATGTTGTCCTCTCATTCTGTGCCTCCTATGCCACCTCTCTCCTTACCCTGGCCACCATATCTCTCAGCTCTGGTGCCTTAGTCCTCTCCTTTCATGACCCTAGATTCTCCACTCCCAGGAAGGACTGTTGAGCTCCCTTGGACCTCTAGGAAACCTCTACTTCTGGATCCAAAAGTGACAGTTTGTTTCATGTCAGGAAAGAGAGTTTTGATTTTACAGCGCCTGAAATTTTGCCCCACAAAGGACATCATCAGTCCTGCCTTCATGCCAGCTGGGCTGGTGAGACTCATCTTGAGCTGGATAAACAGGGTTTAGTGACTGAGAGTCTCTGCCTTTGTGCCCTTGTCTCACAGAATAGGGTGGGGAAATGTATGTCATGCAAGAGACACTTGGTAGGGCTTGTCAGCACTGGCAGATTGTGTGTATGTGTGTATGTGTATGTCTGTAAGTCTGCGGGCATGTGTCCATGTTGCTGTATGGGCTGTGCATAGTACGGATGTATAATGGTTAGGTTCTAGTGTCACCTTGACCAGGTGATGGTGCCCAGTTGTCTGATTAGGCAAGCACTGGCCTAACTTTTGCTGCAAGGATATTTCGTGGTTCCTTGATAAACCAGAAAGCTGATTTATTGAATCTTCAGTCAGTTGAGCAGCTGTGTCTGATTACATCTATAATCAACTAAGGGTGTGCCTTTCACAAGCAAGAGAATCCAGTCAGGTAGATAAGATCCAATTAGTTGAAGACTTCTGAGAGAAGAGAGAATTTTCACTCTTTCTCCAGCCTGTGGAGTTCTTCAAGACTCTTCATTGGAATTGCCAGCGTCACAGCCTGCCCTATGGATTTTGTTGTCATGGTTGTATGAGACACTTTTATAAATCTCATATTTGCAGATACCTCCGGTTGGTTCTGTTTCTCTAGAGAACCCTGATTAATACAATATGGTTATGGATGTAGATGTGATATGAATATGTCACTGTGTCCCTGTGGTCTGGGTATGTGCTGCAGGTTTTCTATTTGTTCCTATGTGTAAGCTCTCTATAAACAGACAGGTATACGATAAGAAGTGTCATGAGGCTCGTGCCCAAATGGAAGGGGGAAAGCTGATCACAGGTTGCCCACTGGTCTCTCTCATTGTCCTAGGTGTCATAAACTGTAGCTGACCACAGGGAGGACTTTGACCTCAGTGCTGTTTGCAAGAAAGCAAGCTTGTTACTGGTCAGGGTATGAACTGAATGTGAGCTTTCACTGCCCAGGCCAGGACAGAGAACTTCACCTACGCTTACCTCCCAGCCTGGACTTTGGTCTGTCCCACTCTCCTCTCTCTCTCTCTCTCTCTTTTATTAAAGAAGTTGTGGGTTTACAGAAAGAACAGGCATCAAATACAGTGTTCCCATATACCACCCTATTATTTATACCTTGCGTTGGTGTAGTATGTTTGTTACAATTGATGAAAGTGCATTTTTATAATTATACTATTATGGTTCACTATTGCATTGAGTAGTTCATTGGATTTCTTTAAAATTTTACTGTAGAAGCACATATACCCCACTGCCTCTTAGTCTGCCCAAAAGTCTGTCAAAGCCTGGCTCCCTCTCTGCGCTCCTAAACTTATCTCTAGGGATCTGGAAAGCCCTTTGAATTCCTTTGGCCATAGGGCTCTGAAACAAGGTGTGATTTTCCCCAGGCTGATGCACAGAGAAGTGCAGGAATGGCTTTGCCTGTGAGCAGGGCTGCTGCCTGACCTCATTCCGTGAAACATGATCATAGATGTGATCAGACATAGCTGCAATCAACTGACCGAAAGAAAATATCTCTTTTCTTTACCAGATGCCTGAAATCACACTACTGGAGGGTCATCCCTGATCTTGCTATGTTATAAGGTATCCTGAGAGGGCACACATTTGGTGGGCTTTCCTTGGAGGCCCTGATGAGGAAAATAGTGACAGGGAGAACAAATTTGGAGCCGAAATGAGGAATGGGGGCAGGACTGCTGGGTGAGGGCAGATAGAAACAAAACGCATCATTGTTCATTGTTCATTGTGCTGGTTTGAAAGTGTTATGTACCCAAGAACAGCCATGTTATTTTAATCTAATCTTGTGGGTGCAAATCTTTTGTGGGTGGGAGTTTTTTATTAGGTTGGTTCCATGGAGATGTCACCCACTCAATTTAAGGCGGGTTTTAATTCTTTTACTGGAGTCCTCTACTTAAAGAATAAAAGGCAGAAAACAGAGAGAGAGTTCAGAGCTGACATAGAAAGCTGAGTGTTTGGATGCTTGGAGACAGAAAATGCTCTGGGAAATGCTATGTTAAGATATAAGATCTAGAGTTTGGCCTGAAGAAACTAAGAGAGGACTCATTGATGCTTAGAGAGGGAAAATGCCCCAGGAGAGGTCAGAACGACCCGCAGCAGCTGAGAAGGTCATTTTGGGAACCAACCCAGGAGAGAAGGGCCAACAGAAGTTGCCATGTGCCTTCCCATGTGATAGTGAAACCCCTGACTCGAGCGGCCTATTTTTTTTTTAATTTTTTATTAATTAAAAAAAAATACAAGAAACACAAACATTCCCAACACATACACTCAGCAATTCACAATATCATCACATAGTTGCATATTCATCATCATGATCATTTCCCAGAACATTAGCATCAAAAAAATGTTTTTTTGAAAAAGACAACAGAAAAATATAACAAACAGAAAAAAAAATTTTACAGGCCATACCCCTTACTGATCCCTTTCATTGATCACTAGCATTTCAAACTAAATCCACTTTAACATTTGTTCCCCCTATTATTTATTTTTGTTCCATATGTTCCTCTCATCTGTTGACAAGGTAGATAAAAGGAGCATCAGACACAAGGTTTTCACAATCACACAGTCACATTGTGAAAGCTGTATCATTATACAATCATCATCAAGAAACATGGCTACTGGAACACAGCTCTACATTTTCAGGCAGTTCCCTCCAGCCTCTCCATTACATCTTGGATAACAAGGTGATATCTACTTAATGCATAAGAATAACCTCCAGGATAACCTCTCGACTCTGTTTGGAATCTCTCAGCCATTGACACTTTGTCTCATTTCCCTCTTCCCCCTTTTGGTCGAGAAGGTGTTCTCAATTCCTTGATGCTGGGTCTCAGCTCATTCTAGAGTTTTTATCGATCCCTTGATGCTGAGTCTCAGCTCATTCCAGGATTTCTGTCCCACGCTGCCAGGAAGATCCACACTCCTGGTAGTCATGTCCCACGTAGTCAGGGGGAGGGTGGTGAGTCTGCTTGCTGTGTTGGCTGGAGAGACAGGCCACATCTGAGCAACAAAAGAGGTTCTCTTGGGGGTGACTCTTAGGCTTCATTTTAAGTAGGCTTGACCTATCCCCTGTGGGGTTAAGTTTCATATGAACAAACCCCAAGACTGGGGGCTCAGCCTATAGCTTTGGTTGTCCACACTGCTTGTGAGAATATCAAGAATTCAACTTGGGGAAGTTAAGTTTTCCCCCATTCTCACCATTCCCCGAAGAGGACTTTGCAAATACTTTTCCACTCACTGATCAAATCACTCTGGGATTCATCAGGGCATCACCTGGACAAACCAACAAAATCTCATGTCCTATACAAAGTTCCATGTACTTAAGGTATTCAATCAACTATCTACATAAATTATATTAGGAGATGCACTAGTCAAAGTATAGATTTGTACCAAACATTTTTTGGCGAGCGGCCTATTTTGACAGAAGTATTCTTTTGTTGATGCCTGAATTTGGACATACCTTAGAACTGTAAATTTGTAACTTAATAAATCCCCTTTCTAAAAGCCAACCCATTTCTGGTAAATTGCCCTCCGACAGCGTTAGCAAACCAAACACAAGAATTAGCCTTTCTACTGCTTTGGGGCCCCTGCCTGGGAAAGGAGGTGGCCCTTGTAGACAGGGTGTCTCCAGCAGTCCCCATGCCACGGGGGACATAGAACCACAGGGGACTTTGATGAAGGGACTTGAGGCCATGGACCCTTCCCTTGCCAGTAAGTGAGCATTGGCCTCTGCCTGTGACACTCCAAATGCTGGGGAGCTCACTGCTGCCTGGGTGGCTTGTTGTTATGGTACAGCTTCCTGACCCTGACAGGGGATGATACACCTGTATTCTCCCACCTAATCCATTAAGGCTTCGTTCAGTCCCAGATAAATTCCTCTGGGGCTCTCAAGCTCAGGTCATAGGGTCCAGGCTGTTCCTCGGAGATAGGCTCATGGTCACTTTTGGCTGAAACCTCTTGGTCCTGACACGGTGGAGGCAGGCCTTTAGTCCTGCTCCAGCCTATCCATTAACCATTCTCCTGGCACATGCTTTTTAGGTGCAGAGAATATGAGGGAAGTAGCACCTGGGTGGGGCAAGGCCAAGGAGGTGTCTGGAGGCCCCATGTCCTCTTGCCCCCTCTCCTAAGCCTAGTCAGGGCACAGGGCCTGGCTGGGTGTGAGGTCGTTGGTTGACTTCCCAGGGATGGCTCTCAGACTCTTTGTCCTCCTCCCATGCCCCCACCTCCCCACCCACAAATCTTTTCCTTTTGCCCCCCCTCATGCAATAGGATGAGATGTCCTGGCTTCTCCCAACTAGTGAGAGTTCCATGAGTCTCTAGGCAAACATTGTCATTTAGGGGCAGCTAGATCCAGGGGAAGGCAAGCCCTAGCCCAGGGTCACATTGCTAATGAGGACAGACTCCTGCTCACAGCTCAGACCCCTGCCCACTGTGATAGTCTAAGATCCTGGCAAATCTCAGGGCAAAACAGGCAGCCTCAGGAGAAAGGAAAGTGCAGTTAGAGATGTGAGGTACAGGTAGAAAACAGAAACCCCACTGGGTGGTCCTTGCCTGGGAGTAGGGTCTTCCCTACTGCCTGGGCCTCTCTTCTCCAGGACCTTCCACCAGTGACCTCAATCATTCTCCCTTGTGTCCCAGCTCCTGCCAGGGCCCTGCCATTGGCAGTCTGCAGCTTGGCCAGCAGCATCTTATTCCCCTCTCTCAGCCCTGGTAAGCCTGCTAGCCATGGGAATTATCTCCATTTCATTTGCTGGAAAGCGGAGGCCAGAGGAAGGGGAAGGAAATGATTTGAGGACATGAAGAAAGTTAGCTGAGACTGAGAAGCAGGTTTTTATACTTAATCTACATTTAGGGGATTGGGGGTCAGAGATGAATGAGTAAGATACCAAGCCCTAGTGGACTTCAGTCTGGAGCCAGGGGCAGAGGAGGAAACCAGAATAGAGAAGGCCAGCAGCACATAAAAGAGGTGTTGTGATGCAAACAATGGTGGAGGAACCTAAGGGGACAGAGGCCATTTCTGGCAAGAGGACAGAATGTGTGAGATCCAAGAAGGCTTCCAGGTGTAGCCAGCACCAGGGTTGGTAGGAAAAGCAATGCCCCTCCTTTAGGGATGGCTCCATTACAAAAAGTTGGCAAAACTGCATTATACTGGAATGAGCAACTAGGAGGCAGATTGTGGCAAAGCATAAATGTCAGATGTGTGAGGGACGATGGGGGAACTGGGAGAGTAAAAGAGTGATAATCAGAGGTGCTTTGGGGAAAAGACCTATGGAATCTGTGAATAATGGGGTCAAGGTTGGTAGAAGTTGGAGTGGAAAGAAATGTGGAGGTCTGAGCTATGAGAATGGTGGTGGGAATGGGCAGGAGAGGACACATTTTGAAGGCATCACAGGGGATGGAGCTGACTGGGCTGACTGTAAGTGGGTGAGAGAGGGAGGAGAGGAGGGTGACTTCAAGTATCTGCCTTGGGGTAGAGGGTGTAAGGGAATGACCTGAGCAGAGAGAGGCAGGAAAATCAGAAGTGGATTGTTCAGGCAGAGCTGGGAGACAGCACTGAGCTCTGCGGTGGTTGTTGAAACCAAGGGAAGGGTTGAGGCCACCCCGAGGTGGGGTTCAGAGAGGAGATGAAGGTGCTGAGGAAGGACCTGGAATAACTCCTACCTCAAAGGCAGTGTTTCCCTGAACCCTGCTCCACTACAGCAGTCTCTAGTCACATGGGACTAGTGAGGGCTTGGGATGTGGCCATTCTGAACTGAGAACTGCTGCAAGTGCAAAGTACATACAGATTTTGAAGACAGTACAAAAAAAGGAATGTAACATATTTCATTGATATTCT
This sequence comes from Tamandua tetradactyla, assembly GCF_023851605.1. NCBI lineage: Eukaryota > Metazoa > Chordata > Mammalia > Pilosa > Myrmecophagidae > Tamandua > Tamandua tetradactyla. Next base: position 44,351,541 of record NC_135341.1, on the reverse strand, counting down.
TTATATTGATTACGTTGAAATAATATTTTTGATATATTGGGTTAAATGAAATATATGATAGAAATGAAATTTCCCTCTTTCTTTTTATTTTTTAAACTGTATGTACTAGGAAATTTAAAATTATACAGGTGGTTTGCCCTGTAGGTGGACAACACTACTCTACACCATGAATTCTATAAAATGTGGAACAATGTGGTGGAGGGGGGTTGTGAAGAGGGGTGGGAAGGGCAGAGGCTAACACTTGTAAAATGCTGTGTTATGCATGGAATAGTTATTGTACTACAGGAATCCTTAAGGTAGGTGTCATATCTCACGCTAATTTGCCAACAAATATTCCCCCCTTCCACTGGATTTCCTATAAAAGGAGGATTCTGCCAAACTCACTGTGACAGATGGTGCTTCAAAGAGAGAATGATAATTCTATGAGATGATTAGGAAGTGAGAGAGTGAGAAGTACAGCCAGGACAGAAGTAGGGGTATCCCAGGACCAGACAGAGGATTGGCCAGTGGGGCTAGGGCTGCAGAGGGGTGATCTCACTCAGTAGGCTTCAAGCGGTAGCGGAAGTGTATGTCATGGCTAGGCTGGGTGGTGCCAAAACCCCAGCGCAAGGGGTTGATGGGGGGCACAGGTGTGTCAGGGTCCACCAGCTCCATGTCAAAGTATGTGACCATAAGCAGGACAAAGAGCTTCATCTCGCTGAGGGCAAAGAACCTCCCAGGGCAGATGGAGACGCCAGAACCCCAAGGCATGTTGTAGTGGTGGATTTTCTTCCCTACTTTGTAGAAGTCCACTTTGCGGCTGCCATCAGGTTTGAGGAAGCGATTGTACTTGAAAGCAGTGGGCTCGGGGTGGATTTCAGGGTCCATGTGCACCGAGAGGTAGGGAAAGAGGGCCAGCTTGTCTCCATGTCGGAGCAGGTACTCCTGCCCACTGGCCATCTTCAAGACTTGGTCACCATGGACCACCCTGAGAAGGGTGGGTGAAGCTGCTAGGCGCAGAGTCTCCTCCATCACGCTGTCTAGCACTGGAGTGTGTTGTAGGACACTTAACTCAAAATGGAAGGACTTCCCAGCCTGCAGGTGGCCCTCACTTAAGATCTTAGTGGCCTCCTCCTTCACAGCCTGCATGGCTTCTGGGTTCTTCAGGAGGAACAAGAGGGCCCAGAAAGAGGCAGGCCCCGTGTTCCCCTGGGAGGCCCAGAGCATCATGAAGTTGAACTTGTCCTGCATGGCCGGGACCACTCCCTGCTCCTTCAGATGCTGAAGCATGTAGCACATCCAGGCACTTATGCCATCCTTCTCCAGGTTATGCTCCACAGACAGGGTCTTGTGGAAGTAACGCTGGAGCCAGCGAACTTCTAGCCATTCCCGGGGCCACAGCAAGGAGTAGACAAACCTGGGGAATAGGAGGTCAAACTTGCGGAACTCCATGAATATCTTCTCTGCTAGTAGCAGGTCCTGTTCCTTGTCCTTTGTGTAGCCGAACAAACTCAGATAACCAGCCTTGAACAAAGTATTGTAGCAGAAGTGAAAGAGGCCATCCTCACGCCAGCTACTGGCACCTGGGCTCCACCTGTTGGACCCCAACATTATCAAGGACAGGCTGTCCAGCATGGCTTTGTTGAGATCCTTCAAGCCATTCCCCATCAGGTACTTGGTGCTGGCTGAGTGTAGCATCTGGTAGTCATTCTGCCCTGAGTCGTACCCAAATACCTTTAGTACTAGTTCCCTGGCATACTGTTCGAAGTCTAGTTTTTTCTGCACATCCTTGATGATGGGTCCAAAGGAGAGGGGGTCCATAAGAAAGGTGAAGTACTGGCCACCCAGCTGCACTGTGAACACATCCCCGTGTTTCGCCCGCATGCGCTTCAGGAATTCAAACATATTCTTCCGGAAAGCAGGAGCGTGGCCCAGCCAAGGTATGGTGCCCTTGTCCAAAGGAGGTTCCTGGGGTCTGCGTTGCCGGAGCAGCCCCGGCAGAAATAGGTACCCCACGATGGCCACCAGCAGGGCTCCAAGCACTGGGCCCCAGAGCACCATGGCTGTGCTGTTCCAGGCTGAGATCAGACACACAGATTGTTTTCTGTGTGCCAGTAGAGCTTGACAAATCAGGGATGGAAAAAATATGCGTACCTGGACTTTGCCCTCTGGCTGCAAGTGGTAGTAAACAACCTCAGTGAGACAGTACCTGGGAGCAAAATCTGGATTTTTTTGCTCCCTGGGAGCCCCTGGATTTAGCACTTGCCAGAGCCTAGTGATGTGTCAGGAGGAAGAGGCCTAAGAGGAAGCCAAGAGGAAAGTCTGTCACTGTGCTCACAGCCTCCTCACCAGCATCAGGCCTTGTTCTGAACATTTCAAACTCAGCTACAGCACCTTCTCCATGAAGCCTCCTACTCCTCTTCCCCCATGACTTACTGACCAGTCACACCTTTATTTACTATCTCATTCATTTGTTCATTATATTTGCTAGCTTATTCAGCAGAACTTCTTCCTTCTTTCTCAACTCAAGCCCCTGGGCAAGGTGCTTAACCACACTGTGCCTCTGCTCCCTCATCTGTGAAATAGTGCTTCATAGATGCTGTTTTGAGGTGAAAAGAGATAATTACTGCAAAGCCTATAGAAAAGTGCTCTTATAGAAAAAGCTCAATAAATGTCAGCTTGTATCCCAAAGCCTTTCCCCATATCACTCAGCACCTCTCCTGGGTCCCCTAACATCCTTGTGCCTGCCTTCCCCAAGGAGCTTTCCTCCTCTTTTTGACCTCACCTCTGCTCTCAAAGCCACTTACTGAGGAGCCTTATTGGAACCACATTTGCTATCAGCTCTTTAAACTAGGAGGGCATACAGTCTATGTTATGTGTGCAGTGAATGTATGTCCTTCCACAGGGACTTTCGAAATCCTAACTCAGAGGAGTGGCACCCATACTGGGGCTTTAGGCTCTGAAAAGACTGAGCTGATGGAGGCAAGCCAATTTGATCTATAGGTACAGTATGAAAGAATCCAGCTGAGGAGGCCCGCAGATCTTGGCGGACTGAGGATCCTCCAAACAGAGGCTCAGATCTCAGAACCTGTGCTTCTCTCCAAGAGTCGTTTCCTCTACCACTGCCTATTTGGCTTGCTGTACATTTCTCTAACAAGAAGAACTGGTTGGTGAAGAATCCTGGAATTATGAAACATCAGAGACATTAGCGTCTCAAACTAATCACTTAGAGAGGAACTGAGGCTCAGTGCAGGGAAGACTTTCTGTAACGTCTTCTCTCACTTGGGGAACAGAGGTGAGCTAGTAATCTTCTGTGAAGTGTCAGGTCAGACTCCTGACAGGAGGTCCAAGGAGAAAACTGTGCTATTGACCCCAAGGCTTCAGTCAGTCAGTCTAGGCCATTGTTGCATAGGTGAATGCATTAGTGTCCTAGGGCTTCCCTAATAAACTACCACATCTGGCTAGCTGAAAACACAGAAATTTATTGTCTCACAGTTCTGGAGGATAGAAGTCCAACATCAAGTAGACTTCTGTTTTGAGGTGAAAAGATAATTACTGCAAAGCCTATAGAACTTGATGTTGAGATGCTCCATCTGAAGTCTCTAGTGAAGAATCTATTCCATACCTCTAGTTTCTGGTGGTTCCAGGAGTTCCTTGATTTGGGGCAGCATAACTCCAGTCTGCCTCCATCTTCAATGGCCACCTTCTCTCTGTCTTTTTCTGTCTCTTCTCTTCTTATGAGCATGTGAGTCATAGTGCATTAGATCACCCCTACTCCAGTGTAGCTTCATCTCTACTGTTCATCCTTTGCAACAATTCTGCTCCTAAATAAGGTCAATTCTGAGATACTGGGTGTTAGGACTACAAAATAATTATTTTGAGGGGTTACAATTCTACCCATAACAGTGAGGTTATTCAATTAGTTCTGATAACCCTCAAGTTACTCTTTAACATCCCACAACCTGCAAACAAGGACTTTGCCTCTTCAGCCCATCATAATATTTTATATCCTTTTTTCTTTTCCATCATAATATTTGACAGACCCTCCTCAGTAAGCTCCGCTTGTGCTGCTCCCCTTGGCAGAGAGCTTGAAACATCAACACTGCCTCCAGGAAGACCTCTTTGATTGTGCAGAATAACCACAACAAGTACTCAGTATCATCTCCTCTCCTCAGCCTTAGAATCCACACTCAGAAACTGTGGGTCAAATCCAATGAGGTGAACTTTGTCCCCCAGGTTTCAATGCCATCCCCCAGGATGGCAGCAACATTTTCCATTCATTCTCACCTTTGTTCATTCATTTGTACCCACTCAATAGTTCCTTCCTTCTCTCCTTGGAGTAGCCTCATCTATTCATTCAACAGACACTCTACACCAGAAACTTTAGTAGGAGCTGGGAATAAAGCCATGAATAAGATAGATATGGTCCCTGCCATCTGGAGTTTATGGTCTAACAGAGGGCAAAAGATGTTAAATCATTGCAGGAAGGAAACACACAATCACAATTGTGTTAAGAGCTGCAAAAAAACAGAGCTCTGAGGAAGCCGGGATTTAGGAAAACCATACTGATTACGTGGTAATTGAGCGGAGGCCTGAAGGAAGGCGACAAGGCCATCTCAATATATGTTGTGCATGGGGTGATGTTGGCACGGAAGGGGGTGAGAATTCTCAAGGCATGAGGTGGGCGTGTTTGATGCCGGGATAGGGTGGGGGATGCACCCTGGGGGTTAACGTGGCTAAAGCGATCTAATGAGAGAAGGGTCTTCGCCGGGTGCGGGCCCGGTAGGCCAGGTGCGAACTCAGGCTTTTACTTATTAGGTTGTACCGATTCCCTCCCAAGCCAGCCTGTCCAGCTACAGCTGTCACCCAGTTCAGCCCACCTGGGCCACTCAGGGGCAGCCGGAGGGGCGGGCAGCAGATAGAGATTCTCCCTCGGGTATAGCTGGGGAGTCGGTCCACGCAGCTGCGCAGTCAGGCCTCCGGAAAGGTCGGCCATAAGCGACCGAGAGCGAACCGCGAGAGCCCACTGCACGCTTAAGGCGTTGGGACTCTGGCCACAGAGCGGCTGCAGGCTGTGGGCGGGGCTACAGTACTGCAGTCCGGAAGCACCAACGAGGCGCAGCGGCGGCCTCCCGGCGTGTTAGAGAGGACACAGGCGGGATATCCGAAAGGACGCGTTTCCGGCTCTTCTACCTCCGCAGTGACAGAAGAAGGCTGGTGCGGTGGGGAGTCTTCTTTCTGGAGGCGCCACCTGTTTGTGGGTCTGCGCAACTTCGTATCATGGCGATGTGTGTCTTGCAGTTTGCGGAGCTATCAGTAAGCGAGTGGATCCGGGCCTAGGGAAGGAGGTGCCGAGGAAGCTGCCATCTTCCCTCCCGCCACCGTGTTTCCCAACACTTTTGCTGGGCGTGACCCCTTTTGAGGCCCACGCCTCTGGAGTTCTCATCAGAGGCGTGAGCCGTAGGATGCCCTTGGCAGGAGCATCATGTCCTTATTCCTTCATCGTTTTTTGGCGGTCCTTTTAGGCGCATCTCATTCGCACATTCCATGGTGGACAGGGCTGTAGGTTAACTTCCCCCTCTGGGCAGGGCTCAAGCAAGTCTCTGGTCTCATCCGGTGCCATGTCTTCTCATTCCACTGATGGTTCAGAATTTTGGCAGAGCAACTGGGCCCTTACCTGATGGTTCTATTTGCTTGCTCTGGTTCCTAGTTTGGGACTCTTCTCTTTGCATTCTGTAGTCCGAGTGCACCGGCTATCCCCTGAGTTTTTTCCCCCGCTTTTTCCAACTCTGATGAGATTGGCTGCTCTCCCAGTGTGTGCCAGTCCTGTCCTCTGCCTCACTTCCAGAAGTCAATAGCAATACTATTGAAATGAAGATACGGGAAAGAAATTATTTCACTCTTACTCTAGATCAGATAACAGTCATTTAAGTAAGGGCTGGGCTTATTTATGACTCCAATTTCCTTCCTAGCTTGCCAGTTTTCTTTTATTCCAGGAGAAGGAAACCCCTCCATGGCAACTGGGTTATAGACAGTCTGGCTCCAAATGAACTATGTTACTCCAAGCCTGCATCACATTTAACGGGTGACTTTGAAGCCAGTGTAGGATAGAAAGGGCAAACTGAGTTCTTGTCTCAACTCCACCAATTTAGAACTTTATTTGGGACAGTTCATTTCACTTCTTGAGCCTTGCTGTTCTGATATGTCAAAACAGGAGGCTGAACTTGAGAGATTTGCCAGCAGTGGGATGCTATTATAAATATATTGGGCTGTGCATTCATTAGGAGACTAAGATTTGAGGGGATTTAGAGAGAGAGGATGGAGGGGTAGGATGGGAGCTTGGAATGGTTGACATTGAGCTCCTCACCTCTGCATTACTCTATCCAGACCTCCCCATTGCCACCAAGACCATCACTGTTCTTAGAGCTACCTTATTTTACCATGAGCCAAGTGTTTATGCTAAATGCTTTATAAGTAGTATGACATTTAATCCTCATACCTACCTGGGTTGGGAGTCCCCCAGACCATCTTCACTTTGATAGATTCACTAGAGAAAATCATGGGACTAGGCATATAGCTGTACTCATGGTTTAGATTTATTACAGCCACGTAGTAAGGATACCTAGCCAGATCATAAGGGAAAAAGACAAGGCAGAGTCTGGAGGAATCCATGTGCAGTCTTACTAATGTTCTCTTCCTTTTACGCTTCTCCCAGCAATTGCAGCACAGAAATATTACAGTGCTTCTGCCCATTAAAGTGTCAGTACCCAAATGTTTTATTGGAGACTGGTCATATAGGCACACTCTGTTTAGCACGTACCAAAATTTCAGACTCCCAGAAGGAAAGCATGTGTTCAGCATTAATCATATTACTTGCACAACTAGTCTAGAAACAGTAAACTACCCTTATCTGTTATCTATTGACTGAGAACACTCCAAGAGGCAAGTTCCCAGATGCCAGCCAAGAGCCAATCACGCAAGGAAGACTTTCTAAGTATAATAGTTTTAGGCCTGTTAAATTTCCCTTTTATGCACGCAACTCTCATTTCACAGAGAAGACCATCAAGACTTCAAGGGGTTAGTAACTTGCCCTGAGTTTTACACTTAGCAAGTGTCAGAGAGAATTTCTCACAGTCTGCTTACTTCAGAAGTTGAGTTTTTCTCTATTCTCTGTACCATCCTGTCTGTACCAGAGTCTGGCTCAAGTCCTTTGTACTTGCTGTTTTTAATGCTTGAAATGTCTTTTCCTTATCTCCTTGTATAACTGGTTTTTTTCATCATTCAGGTCTCAGCTCAAATTTCACCTTACTAGAAAGGCCCTCCCTGACAACCCCATGCAAAGTAACGTGGTCTTCCTTAAGCCAGTTTGTAGCACATTAACCTATTTTATTTCTTCAAAACATTTATCAGTATTTGAAATTATCTCATATCTATGTTTATCTTATTAAGGGTCTGTCTCCTTCACTGGTGTTCTGTTAATTGACACTCTGAAATAAAAAGCCCTGATTTTTTGGCTTGCCAAAAAATAAATCTCTCTCTCCAATTTCAGGCTACCAGAATGAGATCACAAAGGAGAGTTTGGAAAAGATGTACATATAACTGGTTTTCCTAAGCCAGTATGAGCTGATGGTATATCACCAAGCTCCTTAAAACCAAGGACTAAGTCTCAGTCATTGCTGTATTCTCGAGACCCGGCATGTTGCCTGGCAAATAGTATGCTCTCTATAAATATTTTTTGAATGAAGGAATCATTCTGTATTTCTGTCTTTCTCAGTACTGTTATAAGCATTCAGTGTGGTCTTATTTTAAGATGAGAACACTGGGGCCCCCAGAATATAAGAGCTCTTCCATGGGCACATGTATACTAAGTGGGCAGATCCAGGAATTGAATACAGCCAGTTCATTTATGTAAGACTGACTGCTGAGTAGGTCACAGGAATGTAAAGTAAGAGAAACTGAGGCTAGGGAGATACATTGTGATTCTCAGTTCCATGATCCATATCAAGAAATCACTTACTGTGCAAGTTACTATTTTAGGCACTTTGGGGGAGACAAAGGTGGATTTAAAAAATTGTTCTTCTGATCAAGATGGCAGAGTGAGATGCTTCAGGGTTCGTTTTGCCACAAGCTTTGAAGAACCAGCAAGCACAAGCAGAAACATCTTTCTCAACTTCAGAAAACAGTTAAAGGGCTGCAGTAACAGGGTGAGTACCAAATGAAGAAAAAGGCTAACACAAGCAGTAGATCCCTTGTCACCCTGGCTGACCAGTGAGGGGTCACCTCACTGGCTTAGCATGGAGCCAGACATGCTCCCAGCGCAGATCCATGGTCCTGGTTCCAGAGGGAGCAGAGAGTGGCTCTCATGTACTTACTGGGAGCATGTATATCTGACCCAGTCTCTCTGGTGGAAGTCTGAGGGACTGAAACAGGACACTAGTATATATACTCACTGCTCTAGAAGTTGCGCTATGAATAAAAAGCAGTTACTAAGCTTTCCTACAGAATACTGTGGGACAGCAGTAAAGAGGTTGCCTGGGGGATTACTGGCTCTGGACATAGAGCATAGTGACTGGTACTCTTAAGAAAACTGTTTGCTAGGGAAGGTGGTACCTTCACATCTGTGTATAGGACATTCCTAGGGCCAGAAGTGCATACACAAAGCAATATGCAGCTGCAGAAAGGATCAGGAAACTCTTACACTGAAGCCTTGAACTATTCTCTAAACTCACTGTATGGTTAAGGTCTAAGGAGTGTACTTGCATAGGTCAATATGCAAAGACTGGGAAAGGGGTGTTTTTTTTTTCTTCCTCTTCCTCCTCCTGCTTCTTCTGGCTAGCTCTTAGCATTCAAGGATAACTGTGTCATAATATAAGCTGGATACAGGTTTAAGGAATAGATGCCTCAGAGCCTAATTTCCAGAAATAATACATTAAAATATCAAGATGTCCAGGTTTCAACAAAAGATTACAAAACATACAGGAAACAGGAAGTGTTGCTCAAGGTAAAGAAGAAGATTAAAGCATTGGAAGCCATCAATGAAGAGAATGAGACCTAGAGCATTCCACATAAAGACTTAAAAATGGTACTAAATATGTTCAAAGATCTAAGTGACAATGTGAACAAAGAACTAAAGTAAGTCATGAAAATGATAGTTGAACACAAAGATAAAAGCATTAGAGAGATGAAATTATGAAAGGGAAGTGAACAGAATTGAAGACCACAGTAACAGAAATTAAAAATTCCCTAGAGTTCAACAGGAGACTGGAGGTGGAAGAAGGAAGAATCAGAGAAGATTCTTGAAGATAAGACAATCAAAATCATCCAGTCTGAGAAGCAGAAATGGAAAGAATGAATAAAATTGAACAGAGCCTGAGGAACCTGTAGGTCACCATCAATGGTACCAATATAGACAGTATGCGCATTGTAGGAGTCCGAGAATGAGAAGAAAAGGACAGAGAAGATATTCAAAGAAATAATGGCAGAAAACTTCCCAAATTTAAGGAAAGACTTTCATAAATATATCCAAGATGCTTAAGAAACTCTGAACAGAATAAACCCAAATAGATCCACTCTATGATATATTATAATCAAATTGTCTAACACCAGAGATAAAAAGAGAATTCTTAAAGCTCCATGAGAGAAGTAATGTGTCACATGCAAGGGAGCCTCAATATGATTAAGTGCTGATTTCTCATTAGAAACCATGGAAACAAGATGGCAGTGGGAAGACATAGTTAAAGGGCAGAAAGCAAAAAATTGCCAACCAAGAATCCCATATCCAACAAAACTACGTTTTGAAAATGAGGGAAAAATTAAACATTCCAATATAAAAGCTGAGGGACTTTGTCACTCAACGTCACTAGACCGGCCCTACAAGAGATGATAAACAGAGTTCTGCAGGTTGAAAAGAAAGGATACTAGACATAGATCGAAGACATATAAAGAAATATCTCAAGTGAGGGTAATGACATGGGCAAGCTCATGGAGACAGAAATTCAAGTACAGGTTGCCAGAGGCAGGGGACAAGGGGGATGGGGAGTTATGCATAATGGGTGTGGGATTTCTGTTTGGGGAAATGGAAAAGATTTAGTAATTGAAGGTGGTGAAGGTACTGTAATATTGTGAGTGTGATTAATTCCATTGAATGGTATGCTTGGGAATGGTTGAGATGGGAATGTTTCTGTTGCATATATGTTCCCATTAGAAAAAAAAAAAAGGAAGAGCAACTAAAGAGACAGTGACAATTAAATGTAATACATGGTCCTGGATGAGATCTAAGAATGAAGGAGAAAAGGCTGAAAGGGGCATTATTGGGACATATGAAGAAAATTGGAATATAGACAGTAAGCTTTGTATCAATATTAAATGTCTTGAATTTGATAACTACACTTAAAGTGGCTGTGTAAATGAATACCCTTGTTCTTAGGAGATGTATATAGCAATATTAGATGTTCAAGGAACAGGATGTGTACAACCTACATTGAAGAGTACAGAAAATTGATTGATGGATAGTAAGAATGATACAGCAAATGTGGCAAAATGTTAAAAATGGTGGATCTGGGATTTTGAGGGCATGGGGTATGTTGGAGTACTCTTATGGGGTTTGTAACTGTCCTAAAATTTTGAAAGTATTTAAAAATTAAAAAGCTCAAAACAAAAATTAAAAAGGTATTGCTTTAAGGAGCCCATAATCCATAGAGAAAATGAAATAAGTACTTAAATATCAAAAAACACAATGTTAAAAAAGGTGCAGCCCAAATGCCAGAGATTCTCATTGATCAGTGTCACATCCTATTGGGGACAAAGGAAACAGTTAGAAAGGGGTTTATAAAAAATGAGGCATTTAAGATGGGCTAGGAAGTATATATAGGGTCATGTTGTGGATGGAAAAGTAAGGTACTTTAAACAAGAGGCCATGTTGATGGCTGCACCAGTGTAGGTGTCTAGGCAGTCAGATGCAGGCTCAGTGGTCTGACAGCAGGGCAGATGGCAGTGGCCGGGCTTTCGGTGGTTTGATCAATGTGTGACAGGAACCTGGCTTGTCAATAGAGTACAAGATGGAATCCCAGTGCACATGGGTGGGACTGAGCTGGCCTGAGAGGGCTGTGACTGGCTCTAGATCCAGGTCCAGCTGCAACAGCCAGGAAGTGGAGCACTATTTCTGGAACAAAGACAAGAGGAACAAAGAAGTGCAAGGGAGAGCACTGTGGCTGACAAAATGGGTGGGGCGGGGCATGGAAATGGGAGGGAGGGAGACTTCTCGGCAGAGACCAGGGCAGGGGCCCCTCCCAAGCACACCCACCCCCAGACCCAAGGATCTCCTAGCCTACAACTCTTCCTCCACCCAACCAAAGACCTTCATCTCGGCCAGGAAGCCCCTGTGGTCACTGAGGAGGGGCTCTCCTTCCTGATGGAGGGGATCACTCACTGCAGCACTGCCTCCGTGAGGTGGTTGATGAGGAACATCACCTTCAGGGCGTTCTTGGAGAGTATGTTCTCATTCATGAACATGTAGGAGCTGGTCTGGAAGATAGCCTTGGGGTGCCCATGAGTATTGCTCTCACATGTCTCGGGGGAAGGAACTGGGTTCTTTCACAGACGTGCCTAGGGCCGTCTGAGCTGTGTCAGCAGGAGGAACTTGATCTGCTTTGCCTGGCTGTGCTTGCTCAGCTAGGCTGTCTCAGGGGCCTTTTTCTTTCTTTCTTTCTTTTTAAGGTGTAATCAAAATGAAATAGCATCAAAGTGAAAACTCGACCTTGGGAAGAATCAATGTCGATAGGTCCCTAACAGCATTGGCTGGGGTAAGGGTGCTGCAGAGGTTCAGTGGTGATCCTCCACAGGGTGAGTGGACTTCCTACGTGAGATTTCCTGCTGTATTTCCAGAGAGTCACTCATCATCTTACGTTTCCTGAAAAGCCTTTATGAATAGAAAATACAATGGTCATCAGTGTGTGTGACATTTATATTGGTTACTATAAGTTTATTAAATGCGCCTTCTGAGGCAAATTAACATGAATTCAGATAGAAGAAACTAATTTTCTATGGCCTTATCATTTTTTCTTTTAGTAAATTGTGTTAACAAACATACGACATAAAATTTCCCGTTTGAACCACTCCCACGCATACAATTCAGTGGCATTAATCACATTCACAATGTTGTGCAACTGTCATCCTGTATAAACCTCCCATCGCCATAAACACTCAACACATTATGCATGAACTCTCCCTTCTCTCTGCCCCTTCCTGTGGTGACCTGTACCCTACTGTCTGTCTCTGTGAATTTGCACATTCTATTTGCATGTGAAATCATGCAAGATTTGTCCTTTTGTGTCTGGGTTATTTCACTCCATATGATGTTCTCCAGGTTTGTGCACGTTGTAACAGGTATTAGAAGTTCATTTTTTTTTTAAAGCTGAATGATAGTCCATTGTATATATATATCACATTTGTTTACCCCTTTATCTGTTGCTGGATACTTGGGTAGCTTCCACCATTTGGGTATTGTGAATAAATCTGCTATGAATATTGATATACAAATATTTGTTTGAATCCTTGCTTTCAGTTCTTTTGAGTATATACCTAGAAGTGGGATTGTCAGATACAGATATACAGGTAGCTGTATGATTGACCTTTTGGGGTTTGTGAAATGAAGATTTCAACCTACTAGCTTGAAAAAAAAATAAAATGTTTGATAATATCAAGCTTTGGCATGGATATAGCAACTGTCACTTATATACTGCTGATTAGAATGTACATTTTACATTGACTTTGAAAATAATTTGCCACTATAATATAAACCTGAAGGTGCATATACTAAGACCTAACATCCTAAAGGAAACTCTTACACAAGTTCACTAGGAGACATGTAGAAGAAGGTTCATAACAACACTATTTGCCAGGTAAGTTGTTTGGCTACAATGATTTCTTTCCCTATACTCATGCTCTTTTGTGAGAGATGGTGTCTATTAACCTACCCTTTGAATCCAGACCAAGCATATGACTTGTTTAACCAATAAATTGGCAGAAGGGATATGCCAGTTCTGAACCTAATGTTCAAGAGGCTTTGCCCACTTCTGCTCTCTTGAAAACTTGCCCATCTGCCACGTAATTAGTGTTCTGCTAGCTTGTGGGAAGATGAGAGGCCATATGTGAGAGCTGAACTAGTCCAGTTTCAGTGAAGGCTACAGAAGTGTGAGTAAGGACAACCAAGATCAGCAAACCCAACCCACAGCTGACTGAAGATATCTGAAGGAGCATAGCCAAGACCAGAAAAACTACCCCCTAAATCCAGCCTAAATTGTGTGAATTGTGAGCTAAATAAACAGTTGTTTCAAGCCACACTGTTTTATGGTGGTTTGTTACATTGCACTGTGACAATAGAAAACCACAGTTACATTAAATATTTTGCATCATATTAAAACAGTGGAATACTATTTAGCAGGTAAAATGAATAAACTACTGTTAATGCATTGTTTTAGTTTACCAAAGCTTATGAAATACAATTTATCAGAAATGGCTTGGCTTTTACAATGGGGAATATTAACTTACAAGTTTACATTCTGAGGCTGTGCAAATGTCCAAATCAAGGCATAAACAGGATGATACCTGGACTTCTGAGGACTGGCTACTGGCAAGCTGGGCTCCTCTGTCAGACAGCAAGGTACATGGAGACATCTGGTCCTTCTTTCCTGGGTTTCATTGCTTTCATCTTCTGGCTTCAGTGCTTACTCTCTGTGTTCTGTATGTCGTCTTTAAGTTTCTGTCCGTCTTAGCTTCTCTGGGCCCTTCTTGTCTTTCATCCGTTTATAAAGGACTCCAGAAAGAGGATTAAGACCCACCTTGAATGAGGTGAGTCACATCACAATTGAAGTAACCTAACCAAAGTTCCCACTCAGAATAAGTCTGCACCACAGGAATGGATTAAAAGAACATGATCTTTTCTGGGGTACATACAGCTTCAAGCCATCACTTGCATCAACCAAGAATAATTTTCAGATATAATGTTGAGGGACAAAACAAGTTTTGGAAAAATATATAACATAAATAGGTACATATAATGAAAATATAGAAAACAATGTATTTTTTAGGGATTTATACATAGGTGGTCGTGCTAGGTTAAGTAACTACCAGCCTCTTAGGAAAACCAGTAGTGACCATTCTACGTTAAAAGTAGGAGGTGTAAACAGTTTATTTGCATTTGCAGAGGCAAGGGTCCAACCCTTATCCAGAAGTCAGAACCCCCAAGCTATCCTATCCTTGGCTTATATTGTTTTGTGTTGCTTGGGGCCAGGTGTTTTACTAAAGCTAGAATTTGCATTTATAATTATCTGTTGACTACTAACTAATGCACAGGTCATTAGGGTTATATAATCCTATGTTGTCTATATACTGTTTCATAAATTGCATGTTCAAAAATGGAGGAAAGTCTCTACCTCTGGGTGTGTCTTTACTATGGCTAATGGCAGGGGTCACCTTATGGACATTTTTGGGGTTTCTGTCCCTGTGCTTGCAACTGCTTGACCAGAGAAGCAGGATGCAGTTAACCGCAAGTGCAGATTGTTTTCCATTACCTCAAACAGAAACTCCATACCAATTAAGCATTAACTTTCCATTCCTCACCCTGACCTGGCTCCCTAGTAACCTATATTCTAGCTGCTAACTCTATCAATTGCATATTCTAATTATTTCATATCAGTATGATTATACAGTATTTGTTTTTTTGTGTCTGGCTTATTTCACTCAACATTATTCATTCAAGGTTCATCCATGTTGTAGTATGCATCAGAGCTTCATTCGTTTTTATCGCCAAATAATATTCCCTTGTATGTATATACCACATTTTATTATCTATTCATCTGGATTGGATAATGGCTTACTTCCGCTTTTTGGCAATTGTGAATAATACCACTAGGAACACTGGCATGAAAATATCTGTTCAATCCCCTGCTTTCAATTCTTTTATATATATATAATATACATACATATATATATATATATGGGATTGCTGGGACATAGGTAATTCTATATTTAACTTTCTGAGGAGCTGCCTGTCTTCCACAGTGGCTGTACCATTTTACATACCCACTAACAATGAACCAGCATTCCTATTTCTCTATATCCTCTCTAGCACTTGTTAAATTGAACTGTAGCTAATCTGAGTTGTGGTAGATTGCCTTGTGATACTTCAGTAACACAAGAGGATAGGATGAGCTTTATGATTTTTATGAGACCATCTCCCATTCTCCTCTCTATCTCCTGTGGGAGGCTGTCATGAGGCAGTTTTTCATCACCTCCCAGGTTCTGATGAGGTATGAGTCTTTCTGCCCTGGCCCTCTCAGAATACGGGTGCAGAGTGTATTATGGCTTAGCAGCAGTCTGGAATTGGCTCCTAAACTAAGCAGTGGGGTATCCTACAACCTCACATTGCAGTCAGCCAAACCCTTTGTTTTGATGTTGTACTTTTTTTGGTGTACAGGAAAAGGACCTGGGGAGCTGGTACATTTGACTACTTTTCCTTTCGTTGTCTATATAAATAACAAATCATATGAATCTAAAAGTGGCTCATTGTATCCTTACTGGCCAAATCAGTCAGGCCTTGGCCTTGGCCTTGTTTGTGTTGTATGCTTGATAGAATAATAGTGGAAACAGTAAAAATGTGGGTAACTATAAGACTCTCTATCCGTTTTCTAAAAGTTTTGAACCAGAACACGGATCAGAGCTATAAGAGCCCTTCCTTCTGGTGGACTGAGACCTAAAATCTGGCATGTTCTGGGCTTTTTGTGTTAGAGGCGTCAAGGACGTAATCTCCCCTCTGAGAATGTAAAACCTAGTAAAGGGAGGCAGGGAGAGCCAACTGAAATCAGTGCTGCCATATATCAGTATCCATCCACACAAAGGCAGCAGGGACAGGAGAAAGAGACGGTCAGTGGAAGAAGGAGCACCGGGAAAGGCCGTCCCCGGGCGGTAGGTGTTTTGGAGAAATCTGGACCACGCTCCCCTTCCTCCTTTTCTGCCGGGTCGGGAGGGAGTATCACAGAGACGCGGCGGCCTCCACGCTGCTAGAGAAGCCGGAGCCGCGAGTGCAGCGGCCTCCGCCTCCCGGGCGCGGGGGTCTGGCATGCGCGTAGCACCGGGAGCTGGGCGTGGGGCTGGCTAGGCTGGTCGGGCTGACAGGGCGTGGAGCCTAGGTCTGGCTTGGGTGGGTCCCGTGCGCAGGTTGTGCTATTTCAAATCTTCCCCGGTCCGAAGGTTTCTTTCCCCACCCGGAACATGATACGGCGTTCCTTCGCTTCCCCGCAGGGAGGCCCGGCATGACCGCCGCGGCCCTGGCAAGTTGGGCCCGCCTTGACCTTGCCCTCGAGCTGCTTCGGGGACAACCCGCGCCAGCCCGGGCACGCCGGGTGAGTGCGGGGTAGGCGCCTCAAAGCGGGCTCGCCCCTGCCCCGGGCTTTAGGCCCAGATCAGGGGCGTAGAGGGGGTAGTGCTGCGTGCGGTAGGGAGGTCGGGTACAGCCCATAGGGAGGGTACAGAGTGGGTTCAGTACTTCCAGATGTAAGCCGGCAGGGGACGCACACGTGCAGCTACACCAGTATGAGCCAAATGTTGGGGCAGAGATGTTCACAGGGCGCTAGGACAGAATTTCAGTGAGGCTAGTTTTACCGAGCAGGTTATGTTTAAGGTGGGTTTTAAGATGAACAGGAGTTTGCAGGAACGGAATCTTCAGGCTGGAGGAACTGCATGTTCAGGAGCACTGAGCTGATGAGGAAAGGGTTTGGCTTCCTAACAGAATGGTGAGAGGCTAGGGATTGGGAGTGGTAGTGGCAGATGATCCTGGGTAGGTAAGCTGCATCCCTGCCTGATGAATAGAATTGTCTACGTGCAGAGAAATTTGGACTTTATTGCAGGCAAAGATGAGCCAGCTGAAGCCTTTGAGCCCTGCAGTAGAGGAACAAATCTCTGGGGACTTTATGTGGGGCAAGGGCTAAAGGGAAGTGGATCAGAATCAGCACCTCCTTTGTACAGAGACAGCTTGAAAGCCACAGAGAGCTGTAAGTTAGCCCTGGTTAGGAAGAGGGTGAGAGAGGAAGGAAAGAACGTGAAGCAGCAGGCTCCCAAAGACATGTAAAAAAGGGGACGTTGAGTTTGGGGCATGAGGAAGAAAGAGTGGGGTGGGATGTTTTTGAGGTGTGTTGGGCACATGGGGTGCAGAAAGTAAAGTCAGAGTTAGGATCTAACCTATTGAGTACTATTCCCAGGACAATCTGAGTGTTCTTAGCTGCCTTTTTGGCTGGTGGCAATGACTGGGAGGTAAAGAAAAGGAAGGGTTCTACATAGGGACAGGAAATGGCAGGAGTGAGGACAGAAGATAGTGTGGCATCATAGATAAGAGCCAGGGAGTCAAACAGGCCTGAGTTCTGTCTCAGTTCTGAACCTGAGGAAATTCATCTCTCTGAGCCTGGGATTCCTCTTCTGTAAAACAGATCTAATACCCTCCTTACGAGGTATGTATGCAAAGTAATATATGTAATGTATATGCAAAGTGATTGACACAGGCTCAATAAATGGTAGTTGCTCTTGTTATCAAGGGTTGATGACCTCTGAAGGAGGACATATTGTGAAGAAGGGAGAGGGTCTAGAAAACAGGCAGTTATTTTGGGTATTGAGATGGAAAGAGAAGACTTTTGCAGAGACTCATGAAAAAGATGAGAGGATATTTGCTAGATAAAGAAGAAACATGAGAAAATTGGTGACTAAATCCCTTGTATCTTCTCTGTAAGTAGGGGCAGAATCTTATGCTGAGCATTCCCTTAGATATTCAGAATCCAGAAACTCAGATGTCCCCCTTTAGTACCTCTTGGCTCCCTGTATGCCTCTTATTTAGGTTTGGGTCCGGGGATATTTCTAGGGCATTTAAACATCTGTTGTTTCAGGAGTCAGTGACCTTTGAGGATGTGGCTGTCTACTTCTCTGAGAATGAATGGACTGACCTGGCTCCTGCCCAGAGGGCTCTGTACAGGGATGTGATGCTGGAGAATTATGGGGTTGTGGCTTCCCTGGGTAAGGGTCTTTCCCTGTTGGCTTTGCCCTTTAGAGTTTACTGGCTCCTTCTTCAAAGGCTCTCTTGGATTCTTAATGGCCCAGCCTCAGCAGTTGCTGGGAAGTGGGAAGTTCTGGTGTCAGTTTGGCCCTTATACAAGACTTCCTTGCCCTAGGGTGAGAGCTTCCCACTCCCCAACCCTCTGCTGTGGGTGCAGTAAGAAGAAAGCAGGTTCCTGATGTCCCACTGAGCCATTTCCCAACCCCACAGTTCTGTAGGAGATCCTGGCCCTACACCAAATATCCTCATGCAGATGTCTGAACTTGAAAGCTCTAAGAGAGGGAAAGAACAAGAAAGCGTAATTCCTCAATGAATGAAATCATTCATATGCTCACTCAAACTTATTGAAACTTATTGAGCACCTTTCAATTTCTCTGTTAACTTCCCAACCTTTGTAAGCCTCCCGTGCCCCGGGGTCTCCTGCTCCTTACCCTAGGCATTTTCTCCCCCTTTTTCGCCTTAGTTATTTCCCTCATTTCCTCTCCTACCCCTGAAGACACAGGCTTGGGAGGAGCCTTGGGATTGCTCTTTGTGACCCCACTCACCTTCCTGTCCCATTTCCTTCCCCTCAAGCAGCATTTCCATTTCCTAAACCGGCTCTGATTTCCCAGCTGGAACGAGGGGAAGCACCCCGGTGCTCAGCTCCTCAGGGAGTTCTGGATAGAAAGGGCCTGAAGGGCATCTCCTCAGGTGAGTGAGGACACATGTTCCAGTCATTTGACCAGTCTTCTTGTCTCGAACTTTAAATGTAATAGGTATATGTTTGCTTAACCCAATGCTGTAGACACCAGTGAGGTTCCCTTTTTTCTTTTTGTTCCCATGATTTTCCATCTTCTTGAGTCTGATTTATCCTGCTTTCTCCTGGCTCTTATGTGTGCCATATTCATTCACCTGTTTTGCCTCCTCCTCTGCTATTCTCATCATGGCCACCATTTATCTTTATTCCCTGACTTTTCTGTTTACTTCCAGATTTGAAGTAGATTTTCTACTTCTTTGGCCTGCTTGTAAGTCTTGCAGCAGAAGATTCTGACTCTGTCCTTTGGGGTTCCATGGCCATCTTGATCATTAGGAATCAAGAAATATTGACAGCCCTCAGCCACATAATTCCTATTGCTCAGGGACTGTTGGTAGGGAAAGCCCTGGGATTCTTTTACGCCCAGCACAGGGCTTTCCTGGTCCTAGTTTCCTAGTGAAAATTGTGTCTCCCTACTGCCTCCCTGGCCCCATTTCACCTTCTTCCAACAGAGGCTCTTCTGTGGGTACAGTGGGACTTAAGCTATGCCCTCGGCTCTCCATTTTCACAGTTCCTTGTTGGGTCTGGAAGTCTTTCCATATTAGGATATTTTTAATTGCAAGTAACAAAAAAACCAAACTCAAACAGGTTTAAACAATAAAGAGGAATTTACTGTTTCATGTAACTGGGAAGTCCATCAGTAGAGTGGACTGCTGGTAAAGTCTGATCAGAATTCCAGTGTCTGCTGTTCTCTGTCTTCTAGTAAGTTGGCTTTGTCCACAGTCGGGCTCCTCTCGTGGCTGTAAGGTAGTTGGTAGTTGTACTCAGGACTTTCAGCTTCATTCTTCATATTTGGGAGGAGAAACTGGGCAGGCCTTCCTCAGCCTTTAACCTTTCCAAGCCAAAAGTCTCAAGTGTTGGTCTAATAGAACTATTTTGAGTCTTTTGCCAGCTCTAAATCAATGGATCACTGTGGCCAGAGAAATATTGTGCACTGATTGGCTTGGCCTGGATCCTCAAGCCAATCTTTATAGTGAGTGAGATGGGATTAATTAACTTGATTTGCTTAGACCAGTCAGGGCCTATCCAGGGGATTGGGGTCAGTTCCACCCAAAGGGTATGATTATCCACAATGAGGGAGGGTTAGAATGGATATAAGAAGACAACCACAACATGCTTTACACTCTCAGAATTTCAGTGCTTACTTCTTCTACTACACATGGGAATTTCTCATCTTTTCATTAGGCAGAAAACCAACAGCTAAGTAATTCGTTGAACAAAATCCCAGCTCTAGGACCTGCAGCAGATCTCCCTGGGGCACATCTTTCCCTATTCAAAGTGTACTTTTGTCTTAGAGAAGAGAATCCTCAGGGGATACACAGTGCCTGGATTCTACAACATAAAAGGTTTTATATGGAAGGAAGAGAATTGATCTAGGAGGCTTTAGATGGGAGTTACTAAGAGAAAACCTATTACCTCAGCTGAAGAAGAGTTTATTAGCAAAGACCTTTGTGACTAGAGGAGTCTGTCAGTAGAGTGAGGCTGTGATGCTATTTCTTATGGATGCCATAGAGAGAAACCCATCTTTGAACTGCCTCAAATCCTTTGTGGAATAAGAAGGCAATAGATAGGTGGACAGAAAGAAAGGAAACTAAGATTGTGGTTTTTCAACATAGACAGAGAAGGTTCTCAGGAACAGTTCTTTGTAATTCCATCTATCCTGATTCTTCTACTATGTCAACTGGCTTTCACTTCTTGGAGCTGGTAGAAAAGATGCCTTACTCTTTATAGCTGAAGGGGTCCAAGAAGCTTGTATTGGAGGATAAATTAAAGAGAACTTCCTTAAGTTTATTTCCCAATTCTCCTATTTCTACTTCTTGATAGTTTACATTTTTTTCTCTTTGGATATTGATGGAATTGCAACTTCCTTGGACCTCTGTTTCCTATCCTTTATATTACTGTCCCCTTCAAGTTTCAGATATTCTGTTACTGACACCCACCTTCATTCTCTCCCTGCCACTTCCATCTCTACTTTTTCCTAATTGGCCCCACTTCTCCAACTGAGCTGGCCTTATTTGTGTCTTGATTCTGACAGGATATCCGTTTCTAAAGCCTCCTAGAATCATCCAGTTTGAGCAGGTAGAAGAGCCATTGAACCTGAAAGTGCAAGGAGAGGGTCCAAGCCTAATTTGTGCTGGTAAGTAAGAGGGAAAAGAGCAATTTTTGTTTCCAGTTATACATTTTCCTGTTTTTCCTTTGTGAAATGTTATAAATCCACTTTAACATTCATTCTCTATAAAAGACCCTCCAGAAATCCTCAAATCAACCAGTTAATCAAGAGGAAACTAAAACTGAGGTTTCCGGCTTTCATGTGGACAAGCACAATTAATTAAATGAGGATGTTTCTTGGGTCCTAGGCTCAAACTGAACAGATAGCCTATTCATCTGGCCACTATAGTCAACCAACATTTTAAAAGTAAATGCTGTATTTTGCTTACTGTGTTATTTGCTAGGGATCAAGAAAAAAAAGGATAGATATGGTCCCTCTCTTGGAAGGGCTCATAGTCTAATGGGACAGACAGAGACATAAATATATAATTATAGCTGTATGATGATGTTATAACATAAGTGAAATAAGGCACTATGGTAATAAAGAGTAGGGAGTTTTTGCCCAACTTTGCCTGAATTAGTGTGGGTAAACATTTTTTCATGGTATACCTGGTGATTGGATTGAGTGAGACTACTCTTCCTTTTCTTCATGTTGAGGAAGAAGAAGGTTTTTTCGCTGCTGCCCCCTATGACAAGTTCAGGTTTCTTAGGTATACCACAAAGATCCTTTATTTCTGAACAGGTCCTCTGTCCTGAATCCTGGCCTGTTCTTCTGTTGTAAACTGGACTGGGGTATGTAGAAGGAATTCTAACTTGTTACATTTGGATCCTATTCAACTGTTTCTCTTGTTCTTGGTCTGGTGCTGGAAATCATAGCCCTCAGTAGCTCTCTGTCTAGTTTCTGGCTTTTGCTTTTGGTTCCTTTCTGTGTTTTAGCCTTGCTTTGCTAATTTCTGCTTAAGGCAGGGCTGCTGAGACCCAGGGGTGGCACTTGGAGTGAAATGGACATATGAATGCCACTGGTGACATTAGTCTTTCTCTGTCAGGGTATTGATGACATTTGCAGTCTGATTTCTTCTTTCAGAGGGTGAGTTGAAGAGTGAAAAGGAGGATTTTATTCCGAAACAGGAAATTTTTGAAGAGGCACAGGACCAAATAGTGCTATCACATGGATCTCAGTGGTATGGCTCCCAGGAATTCTGGTTTGGAAAAAACTGTGAAGAGGAGGAAAGAAGGCTAGGGAAGGGGATTGGCTATTCCAATGGGGAAAATGTGGAAAATACTACAAATGATATTATAGAAGTAACTGTCAAGGATGAGATGATCTCAGTAGATGAGAATTCAGAGAATACTGATGTCAATATCTACCTTACTAGACATCAAAAAATTCTAAGCGAGAAGGTATTCTATATTTGTAAAGAATGTGGCAAGTATTTTGATCAAAATGAAGACTTTGATCAACATCAGAGAATTCATAATGGAGAAAAGGTGTATGGATGTGAAGAATGTGGGAAGGCTTTCAGTTTTAGATCACATTGCATTGCACACCAGAGAATTCATACTGGAGTGAAACCTTATGAATGTCAAGAATGCGCTAAAGCCTTTGTTTGGAAGTCAAACCTAATTCGGCATCAGAGAATACATACTGGAGAGAAACCCTTTGAATGTAAGGAATGTGGGAAAGGCTTTAGTCAGAACACAAGCCTTATACAACATCAGCGAATTCACACTGGGGAGAAACCATATACTTGTAAGGAATGTGGGAAAAGCTTTACTCGAAATCCAGCCCTCCTTCGACATCAGAGAATCCACACTGGGGAGAAGCCTTATGAATGTAAGGACTGTGGGAAAGGCTTCATGTGGAACTCTGACCTTGCTCAGCACCAGAGAGTCCACACTGGGGAGAAGCCTCATGAATGTACTGACTGTGGGAAAAGCTTCATTTGCAAGGCACACCTTATCCGACATCAGAGAATCCATACTGGGGAAAGACCCTATAAATGTAATGACTGTGGGAAAGCCTTCAGTCAGAATTCTGTCTTGATTAAGCACCAGAGGCGCCATTCTAGAGAGAAACCCTATAACTGCCAGACCTCTTTCTTTCTTGAACATTAGAGAATGCATACTGGTGATACTTGTTTGTAAGTCTTACAGTATAGGAACTGCAAGAACAGAATGAGATGACCTTCATAATTTGTTCTTACCCTAATAACCAGTATTATCTTGCTTCTCCTGAACAGATACCCTCTACTCTAGCAAGTTTGGTTTTCCTGTTCCCCTGTATTTATACTAGCCACTATTTAGTTGATCATCTACTATGTATCAGGTACTATGTTAATCACATTACATGCATTATTTAATTTTCATAACAATCGATAACAATTCCTCATTTTATAATGCTCTGGAATCCGAGCTTGAAAACAGTTATAAAACACTCACTCAAGATCACTCAGCAGGTTAAGTGAGTTGAGACTGGAACCAGGCCTATCTGACTCCAGAGTCCACTGTTCTTTTTTTAACTATGCATTTCTGCCTCTACTCACTTTTATTTGCTCAAGTTTTCCTAGCGAAATGTTTCTCTTCATCATCTAATATCTAGCTCTCAACTAAACTGACTCTTTTGCTTTTCACCTTCTAGTCAAAGCCACCTTTGTTGTCTTGTTTAATTATCTGTTGTCTTGTATTTTTCTAATAGTCTCATGCCTGTTAGTCATGACTCCAGCTAAATTGCTCTTTGAGGACCTACATTGCTTTTTTGTTTGTCAAGTTTTGGAACTAATCTATTTTTGACCAGATATAACAGGATAAAAAAAATTGAAATAGTTCAAAAGGGTGTTCAGTGAAAATTAACACTGAACACTGAGAAGGAATAAGTTTCCTTCTCATTCCTCTCTCTCAGTCTTCCTCCTGAGGGGCAACACTTACTTGTTATGTATACTGGAGCTATTCTCTCTACAGATACGATCTATAATCTTGCTTTTCATAAGTCTGCCTTACTGAAAGACATTTGATGTAGATGATATTGAAGTTACATTGCTAACCCCAGAACTTTCTCTTCTCAGAATTTGTGGTCCTCCTTGGGGTCACCAAGGTAACTTAGGGAAAGTAGCAGAAGGTAATCTACATTGTGCAATCTTGGGGGAATTGATTAACCTTGTATTATAAGAAAGCATTCTGGGATTGGAAAATATGATGTCAACCAAGTTTGAGATTTCTTTTTTCTAAAAAATTTGTATAGCTACAACACATATCATTGCAACATTATCCAAAATCCTTTTCAATGGAGGAATGAACATTTGATTTATATGATCATAACTCTTGGTGCTAAGTAGAAAATGGTTTGTAATGGGACAAGAGTGAAAGGGGAGGTCATGTTGGAGACTGTAGTAGCAGTTCAAGTTGGAGGCAGCTGTGGCCTGGAGAACATGGTGATAATGATGGAGAGAAGTGGGTGGATTGAAGATATATTTTTGAAATAAAATTACTGACCTGTGAATGGATTGGATACAAGGGGTAACAGATAGGAAAGAATCAAGGATGTGTTTCTGCATTCTGGCTTGGGCAGCTGAGTGGACTGGTGCCATTTACTGGCATGGGTAGGACTGAAAAGGACATATGTTTGGTGAGCAACAAATCTACTTTGGATTAATATATTTGGAATGTGCAAGTGGAAATTTCAAATAGGCAATTGTATATACAGTTATGATTGGAGCTGTACATTGGAGAGCCATCAAATAAGCAGAATATATAAAAGCCATGAGAAGAAATGAGTATAATTCCTAGAGCATTTTGAGGAATGAATCAAATCCCCTAGAGCTGTACTGTCCAGTGCAGTAGCAACTAACCACATGTGGCTATTAAAATTAAAATTAATTAAATTAAAAATTTAGTCCCTCAGGCTCACTGGTCACATATCAAGAGCTCAATAACCATACATGGCAGTTAATCGCTATTTTGGATAGTGTAGATATAAAACATCTACATAATTCAGAAAGTACTATTGGACAGTATTGCCCTAGAGAGAGTGTAGAAAGATAAGAGGATCCAGGATTCAGTCCTGTGGGATACCAATTTGGTATTAAAGGAGTCAAAAGGAGAGGGGAAAAAGATGCTGAGAAAGAGAGCAAGTGAGGGGTTGGCATCATAACTAGTAGATACACATAGACAATAGTTGGAATTACAGGGTTGAAATTCCAACTGCTGCAAAGAGGTGCTCAGTAAAACCATAAATGTTCATAAACTTCAAGAGTGAGAATAATGTATATTCTGCAGGTGGTCATTATCTTAAAATAGGAGGGAGCCATACACTGAAAGTGGAATAATGAAGAAGGAGCAGTTTGGATTTATAGAGGAACATCATAGAAATTGATTGATCCCAGGAATTCTCAAAGATGTAAATGTGTATAAACAGGGTAGTAGAATGGCAAGAGTTTTAGAAGTACTATAATGAGGGAATTATCAAAATATGACAAAAGTTAGGCATTCTGGAAGGAGTGAATTATAGCATATGGAAATGGATGGCCCCCATCAAGAGAATTCCTCATTGTCTTTCCCTGAGTCCTGAGCCTGTGTCACAAACTCCGTATTTAAACACATTCATAAAGGTATCATCTGTAGAAAGAAATGGCATTTTGCTTGGCCTGCTACAGAAACTCATTAGTTCATTCAGAGATCCAACAGGCTTTCCCATTTAGGGTTAAGATCAATATCACGAGAAGGAATTGGATCAAAGGAAATATATGAAACACATGATCACAGGGATAGGAAATGAAACAATTGTAACATGGAAGACCTTTCAATTTGTAATGATACTTTCCAAACATCTAAAAATCAGAAGAGAAATAAAATTGCGACTTAATTTCTAAATTCTGGACAAATACAAAGAAAAATTTCAGGTATTTTCTGATAAATTACAATTAACAATATATTAAAATCAATAATTGGGCATGGTAAAAATTTATCTTGGAAATTTTCAGTAGTAAGATTGGAAATATGAAAATAGTAAATAGAGTCATTCACATAATGTAAGTGGCTTGCCTAGGTAGAATTTTTTGGGAAAACTATTAAGTTTCTTGTTTTGTAACCCAGAGCCGGCCACAAAATTGCCTATTTTAGAAGCAACTCAGTCACAAATCAGTTACTGCCATTTTGAGCATCTGTTTTTGTGGCTTTCAGTTTGGAGCTCTACAGTGATCATCTCTTATTTGGTTACTAGCATAAATTCCCATTCCCTCTGGGCACAGTAACCCAAATTAATCTTTGGACTATTCTCAGTTATGTTGTTTGGCTCTACATCCAGCTTTGAGTAGACTGTTTGGCTTGGGTCAATCCATTTATCCCATTCTGTTAGCCACAGTGAAGCGCAGAGAAGCTGGGCCTTCTGGAAATGAGACCCACTGAAGGAGCTGATCGCTGGACTTCCTGGTATGTAGGAAGATAGGCCTGGAATTGTAGCAACCATGTTTTTTCTATTTAATGTGGAGAGTCTGGAGCTTCTAGGTGCTACCAAGCAGAGCCCAAGGATGAAGCCTATACCAAAGAAGACAGTGGTAAAACAGAAACTGGGTCCTTGGTGACATCATTTGAGCCACTAGACCAAGCCTTACTTGAAGTAGATCTACCTCTGGACCTTATAGCTATGTGAGCCAATAAATATCTTTTGTTAAACTAGTTAGTTTTGGGTTTTCTGTCATTTATAACTTAATTAACCATAACTGATAGATTTGTATTTGAAAACACTTTTTTTTTATTTTTTAATATAGTGTCTTAACGTAGCATGCTTCTCTTGCTTGGTAGTAATACAAGGTCCTCATTTGTACCTCTTGTCAGCTGCTTGGATGCTGAGTATCTAGAGAGTTTCCTCTCTGCCCTAAAGTTAATTTCACCAGTACCACCTAACTGATGTATTAAGTTATAAATAACCAAAATGCCTTCCAAATTTGGTAAAAATATATTCTAAGTTCCAGCTTCTCTAGAATCTAGAGATCCTCAGATCCTATTTCTCTGAAGTAACTTCCAGGCTTCTACACCCTATCTAGGTGAATCCTGAGTTTGCCATGTCACCTATATTTTAAATCGGAACACTGTAGAATAATCAGGTGTTTGATTCAGATCTGCTAGAGACTTTGGTTTTTTTGGAACAATATGCCAATAATTGTTGAGAGGGACAGAGTTCAGACTAAAAGACAGATTCTGTGAAGCTGACAGTTATAGTCCTCTCTCTGTCCAGTGATTGTTACAGAGTGAAGTTACTTATTTTAGCAATAAAGAGAAAATAAAAAGCAATAACTTTGACCATTTTTACCCTCATTTTTCCCAATAAAGGGTAATAGTTGTCTGAAACAAGTTTAATACATGTTGGGGTTAAAGCAACTATATTTTTTCAGTCCTCACACCCATTTTTAGCATGCCTTGTCAATGGATTCAAGTATATTGCATGAATGAGGCTTGAGTCCTAATGCCCTCTGATTTTTGCCATATTGTATTTACTAAATTTGGCAACATTTATTCATTTATTTTCAAGTGATGTATTAAACAGAAACTTTTATTTAGTTGATAATAGAAAAAGCAGTGGTGTGAGAAGAAACTAAAAAAAATAAAATTTGCATACCAGACAATAAGATGGTATCTCTTATGGTATCTGATAGTGTCATGGACTGTCAGGTTTTTTCTTCCTTGGGATGAGTTCCTTTCCCACCAGGAGCACCCTGTGGAGAAGGTGACATAGGCCTTTGACTACCCCTTCTGTTTTGAGAGAATTCAGAATTAGTGAATGTGTGGAAACTAATGGCAAAGTTCCAAATACACTTTATTACTCTTCTTGGGAGACTTAAGGTATTCTCAGGCAAATGGAGCTAAGTTTCTCTGAAATGTCACTGACCTGGGGAGGGCAGGTCATATTCTCTGATATTGCCTTGAAAAATGCAAGCCTGTTTGAAGAAGAAACAAGAAAAGGAGGGAGTGATATATGCTGGAAACAGGTGGCAAATAAGATTTAAAAACAACAACCAGAATGCATAAAGTAAAAATATTTTGAAAAGTAACCTTAGGGAAGCCACAAATAATATAGTATAGAAACTGAAAATCAACTCAAAGCATACACAAGAGGTGGGCATGGTCCATCCACAGAGCTTTCATGCCAACTTGACCTGTAGCTGAGGTTGGAGGTTGTTGGCCAGGAAAGTAGGAGTTGTCTTTAAAGACTAATTGAAGTTCATGACACTCGCTGTATTTCCTGTCTGTCCTCTGCCCATAGCTATGGCTTCTGCTCCCACCAAACTCCTTGAGCAAGGTTACATATACCAATAACTGGCTTCTTTGGTATCATTCCCTACATCATATAACCTGCTTGACAAACTACACCTTGAAAATACCTATCTCTTGGCTCCTGGACACCACATTCTTCTGGTGTTCCTGACCTGTTAGGAACTGCTACCTTTGAGTTTCCTTCTCTTCCATCTGCCTTTAAAGATAAGCCATCCTCTAGAGATCCAATCTTGTCCCTCTTCTGACTCTATACGCTGTCACTAGGTGATAGGATTATTTGCCCATTTGGACTAATAATGGTGCAGTGTATACAAAACTGAATTTATTATCTTTATCTACAGATGTACATTCCTTCTGTTTTCCCCACCACCTATCCACTCGTCCAAGCCAGGAACTTTATGGGAATCCTCAGTTTCCTGGCCCTGCACTTTAATGAACAGTCTGTGGCCCCGTTTTGATAATTCTATCTCACAGATGCAGCAGATCTCCCACTTCTTTTCTACCTCCTCTACTTTATTTCATGTAGTTACTATCTCAAGAGTTGTATGATAGTTACTGTCTTTTCAATACTTTCTTACTTAAATAAAAAAATTTTCATTAAAAGAAAATTTAACCATATTACCCCTTTTTGAAAGTCCTTTAATGATTCTCTGTTACCTGTGAAACAAAATCCAAAATCCAAAATCCAAAATTTAAATTTCATTAATGATTTGTTTTAAGATATGGTTTGGTTCTATCTCCCCCCAAGCTCCTACTTAAGTCCCAATTGCAGCCATATTTGTCTACTTCTAATTCTCAACCATGTCTTATTCTTTCAAAGAATAAGTCAATTTATTTGTATAGGCCAGTGGTGCTTAACTGGTGGTAATTCCCACCCCTTGGGAGTTGTCAGAATTTAGAAACATTTTTTGCTGTCAGTTTGGGATGTGGGGGACTACTACTGGCATCTAGTGGGTAGAGGTTGGGGATGCTGCTAAATGTACTACAATGTACAGGACAGTCCCCTACAACAAAAAAATTATATGGCCTCAAACCCAATAGTGTTGCCACTGAGAAAACCTCACATCTGAAAGTGTCTTGGTTATTTCTTTGAGCCTTTAGAAACTTGCTATAGAGGAGAAACACGTTTCAGCATGAAGGGAATACCAGAATGGAAACAGATTTAGTGAAAGGAAGACTTTCTCCCTGCAGTATTGATCAAATCAGTTAAAAAGTGAATTGTATTCTGCCAACCTGCAAAGCACAGTTTTACCCAGGTCAAAGTGATTTCAAGAAAAAAAAAAAAAAAAAAATAGGTCCTGCCCGAGGCTGGCCATGGCGATGGACTGCGGAGGCGCTGGCGGCGGCGCCGTCCCGGAGCAGCAGGACTCGGTGCTGTTCCGGCGGGGCACGGGGCAGAGTGATGATTCTGACATTTGGGATGATACAGCATTGATAAAAGCCTATGATAAAGCTGTGGCTTCGTTTAAGCATGCTCTGAAGAACGGTGACATTTCTGAAGCTTCAGACAAACCAAAAGGCACACCTAAAAGAAAACCTGTTAAGAAGAATAAAAGCCAAAAAAAGAACACCACAACTCCAGTGAAACAGTGGAAAGTTGGTGACAAATGTTCTGCCATTTGGTCAGAAGATGGCTGCATTTATCCAGCTACCATTGCGTCAGTTGATTTCAAGAGAGAAACCTGCGTTGTGGTTTACACTGGGTATGGAAATAGAGAGGAGCAAAATCTGTCTGATTTACTTTTCCCGACCTTTGAAGGAGTTAATAATGTAGAACAGAATGCTCAGGAGAATGAAAATGAGAGTCAGCTTTCAACAGATGAAAGTGAAAACTCCTCTAGGTCTCCTGGAAATAAATCAAACAACGTAAAGTCAAAAGCTACTCCATGGAACTCTTTTCTGCCTCCACCTCCG
This sequence comes from Tamandua tetradactyla, assembly GCF_023851605.1. Classification (NCBI taxonomy): domain Eukaryota; kingdom Metazoa; phylum Chordata; class Mammalia; order Pilosa; family Myrmecophagidae; genus Tamandua; species Tamandua tetradactyla. Next base: position 44,321,443 of record NC_135341.1, on the reverse strand, counting down.
CCCATGCCAGGATCAGGACTGGGGCCAGGAAAGTCTGGCCTAAAATTCAATGGCCCACCACCCCCACCACCACCCCCGTTCCTATCATGCTGGCTGCCTCCACCTCCTTCTGGACCACCAATCATTCCCCCTCCACCTCCCATATGTCCAGAGTCTCTGGATGATGCCGATGCTTTGGGAAGCATGTTAATCTCCTGGTACATGAGTGGCTATCATACTGGCTACTACCTGGGTTTCAAACAAAATAAAAAAGAAGGAAGATGCTCGCATTTCAATTAGGAGTAAGTCTGCATCACTGTGCAAATGATTCTCACGTTTGTGCCTGTTTTGTGGTTTGCAGAAAACAAATGTTTAAAATTGAAATGTTAATATAATAACAATATTAAAAACATTTTGGTGTCAAAACTGTTAGATGAAAAGTTGATCCTCATCCCCATTATAGTTTTCTCGTAGTGCCAAAATATCATCTCACCTTATACTTACGTTCTGTGGAGAAGACAGAAAACATATCTTTAAGATATTCCTAGAATCAGTGATGAAGTTTTACATCACGTTTTAGTTAGACAACTAGATGTGCTTTCTGATTTGTGATGCAATATGAAGTACAGTGCATTAAAAGTGCTGTGATCAAAAAAGATTAACTAGAATTCAATCAAGCATTCAGATCTAATTTCCCATTTATTGGGAACACAGGAGAGAGAGGAATTAGTTAAATGACGTCACAAAAGAGAAAATGAGATAAACCAGAATATGGAGTTGTTGCAGAAAATAACTGGTCTCATTTCTTCAAAAAATCAGTGTCGTGAAAGAAAAAAGGTGGTGGAGTAGGTAACTATTCTAGATTAAAAGAGACTTAAACGACATAATAGATAAATGGAATATGGCATTCTGTATTCGACCCAGGTTTGATAAACCATCTATAAAAGACTGGGGACCTTGAGCAAATTTGAATATGGACTGTATTTTAAATGAGATTAAATAATTATTGCTAATTTTATGTGTTGTGGTGAGTATTACAGTTTATAGGTAAATGTCTTTTTTTTTTTAATCCATTTTGCATGCTGAAATATTTAGGAGTGAAATGTTATAATGTCTCCAATGTAGTTTAAAATGGTTTGGCAAGATGTAGATGTGTGTTTGTGCCCATGAAGCATATATGGCAAAATGTTAATTGAATCTACATGGTATGTACATGAATGTTCATTGTACTGTTTTTTTCTATTTTCTGTATGTTTGAAAAATGCATAATAAAAATGTCTATTATTTTTAGCTAATTAAAAAAAGAAAAAAAAATAGGGATATTCAAAAGGAGCCAGACATATGAGAAAAGTGGATCTATCACATTTCCCCTAAATGTGTTGCTCTGTGCCCTCTGCCTGACAGAGGATATTGCTCTTATTGCAAAGCAAAGGTAAATGAGATACAGTCTGAAGGTATAGGACTCTGCCTTTTCTCACTAGTTTATATTTTCAACTTCTCTAAAGCCAATGCTAAAATAGAAATGATTAATGGAGACCTAGGAGGATGGGCCAGCCACCCCAGTCCTGTTGCTTAGAGACTAAAACGGCAAGGTTAGGAAGGCCAAATTTAAAGATCTTTGTTTGACACAATCCCAGGTAGTGCTCACTAGCTAATAGAAGCCTCCTCCTTTCCCTGCAGTTGATAGTAGGTCATGTAGTGGACTTGACTGGTTGCTTTTCCAACATCCATTCCCCCCTTTCCTCTTTTTAACAGGTACTCATATTTCATAGCCATAATGTGCGTGTTTAAGTACACTACCAGCTACCACGGTGGATCTGGCTTAATCCAATTGGAATAGTCCCATTTCTGTTGTTATATTTGTTGGTTTAGGGGTGGGCATATAACTTAGGTGGGTCCAACAGAGTGAAGCTCAGGACTTTAAAAACTAGTTGAAGGGGGGAGATGCCCTCTCTTTATTCCTCCGTTTAAGTTGAGAGGCATAGAGTCAGGGCCACCACTAATCTAAACACCAGAGGGGATAATGCTAGAAATTCTAGATCACCCAGTACCTACATGCATGACACATGCCTAGTTGGATTTCCCTTCTGAAAAATGATTAGTTAATTTGGACTTCTTTGATCAATTATTTTCAGAGGTCTCTGGGCACTAAACGCCACCGATGTTGGATGCATTACAAGTATCAACCTTATAAAAATACAAATTGATTCTTCCAAACTTTTACCTAAATTTTCCAAATATCCTATTAAGCCAGAAACAACAGATGGACTGATTCCAATGGTTGAAGAATTAATAAATAAGCATTTCATTATTCCTTGTACTAGTCCTTGCAATACCCTCATCTTCCCTGTCAAATAGCCCAATGAAAGAGAGGATTATGGGAAGACAGTGGCATACAAAACTCTAGGAATCAGTCCCTCTACCAAAACAATTATTGAACTAGCAGGAATTGTCTGAGTAAACTATTTTGGAACTCTGGAGTCTAGGGAACACTGTGCAATATCCAGGGAAATGCAGGAGGAATAGGCTGGTAAATTACAGTAAATAATTGGTGAGGTTCATCCTCCTTACCATGACTACCATTCCCCAGTCCCTAACACATGGTGGGAAGCACTGGAGACTGGTAGTTTTGGCTCCTAGTACAGTTTACTGGTGCCAGAGTAAGCTATGAGGAACTAGTCCCCATAACCCAGGGGAGTATGATCTGACTGCTGATTAGTGTTTTGGATCAGCTACTTCAGATCACTGAGAGGCCAGCTTTGAGGGTGCCATTGTTCTAACTCCCCCTCCCCCCAAGGGAAAAGCAACAGAGGATTCTTAAAGAGGCAGTACCTGTTCTTTTTTTTCCTTCTTTTAACACTATCCATTCCCTGTTTGGGAGGAAAAATATTTTGGAAAACTCACAGATTGACAGTTTCAGGCAACAGCAACAACAACAAATTCTTGTAATTCCAGAGAAGGTGGAGAACTAGATTTCAGTCTTACAACAACATAATACTCAGAATGTCCAGTTATTAACAAAAAAATTTATAAAAACACAAAGAAATAGAAAAGTATAGCATTCACATGAAAAAAGGAAACTGCCAGACACCATCCCTGAGAAAATTCAGACATTGAAACTATTAACCAAAGACTTTAAATCAATCATCTTAAATATTTTCAATGAGCTAACGGAGTCCATATACAAAGAACTAAAGGAAATTAGGAAAACATTGTCCAGACAAAATAAAGAGCTGGAAATTATAAAATGGAATCAAACAGAAAATTTGGAGCTGCAAAATACAGTAATTGCAATGAAAAACTCATGAGATGGATTAAACAGCTGATTTAAACAGGCACAAGAAAGGATCAGCAAACTTGAAGAAAAAGCAATAAAAACTGCCCAGTGTGAGGAGCAGAAAGGAAAAATAATAAAGAAAAATGAACAGAGCCTAAGAGACCTGTGGGACACCATCAAGCATACCCCAATCTGTATGGAATTTGGAGCATTGGAATCCGAGAAGAACAAGAAAGACAGAAAGGGAAGAAAAAGTATTTGAAGAAATAATGCTTGAAAACTTCCCCAATCTGATGAAAGATGAATATACACATCCAGGAGTCAGTGAACTCCAAGCAGGATAGACTCTAAGAGAGCTACACCAAGACACATTATAGTGAAAATGTCAAAATCCAAAGATAAAGAAAAGATTTTGAAAGCAGCAAGAGAGAAATGATTTGTCATGTACAAGAGATCCCCTTAAGATTAACAGAGAATTTCTCATCAGAAACTATGGAGACAAGAAGACAGTGATGGCATTTAAAATCCTTAAAGAAAAAAATCTGTCAACCAACAGTCTATGTCCATGAAGAGAAACTAATTCATTTATAGAGAAACAAAAGGTGAAAGAGTACATTACCAGAAGAGCTACCCTACAAGGAATGTTAAAGGAAGTCCTTTAGGCTGAAATAAAAGGACACTAGACAGCAATTCAAAGCCATAAGAAGAAATAAGGAACATTAGTAAAGGTAAATAAAAAATCCTGTATTGTACTTTTGGTTTGTAACTGCTTTTTTTCTCCTAGATGATTTAACAGGCAAATCTGCAAAATCTTTGTTAATTGGCAGACAATGTATACCGATGTAATCTGAGACAATGACAATATAAAGGGGAAGGATGGAAACATATAGAAGTGGAGAGTTTGTATACTATTGAAACTGAGTTGGTAGTAGTCAAATTTGGTTGTCATGTTTAAGATGTTCATTATATCTATAAGAGTAACCTCTAAGAAAGTAACTAAAAAGTATAGAAAAAAGGAAAGAAGGGAATCAAAATGCTACACTACATAAAATAACTAAATACAAAAAAGGAGTAAATGAAGAATAAAAAACACACAAGAGAGATAACAGAAAACAAAGAGTTAAATAGTAGATGTAAATTCTTCACATTTAATTACCTTAAATGTCAATGGATTAAACTCCCCTACGAAGAGACAGAATTTGGCAGATTGGATGAAAAATCATGATCCACCTATATGCTGTCTACAGGAGACTCATTTAGGTACAAAGACACAAAGAAGTTGAAAGTAAAAGGGTAGAAAAAGATATTCCATGCAAATAGTAATCAAAAGAAAGTTGGAGTGGCTATATCATTCTCATACAAATAGACTTTAAGTCAAAAAAGATTACAAGAGACAAAGAAGGATATTATGTATTGATAAAAGGTTCAATCCAGCAAGATGATAAAACAATTATAAGCATATATGCAACTCAAAACAGAACCCCAGAATAAATGAAGCAAAAATTGACAGAATCAGGAGAAATAGATAGTTCTACAATAATAGTTGAAGAATTCAGTACTTTCAATATTTGTTAGAACATCTAAGCAGAATACCAACAAGGAAATAGAGGACTTGAATAACACTATTAACAAATTAGACCTAATGGACATATATAAACTCTCCACCCAACAACAGCAGAAGGCACATTTTTCTCAAGTGCATGTCAACATTTTCCAGGGTAGACTACATGTTAGGCTACAAATAAAATCTTAATAAATTTTAAATATTGAAATCATATTCAGTATCTTCTCAGACCACAATGGAATAACACTAAAAATCAATAACAGAAGGAAAAATGGAAAATTTACAGACATGTGGAAATTAAACAACACACTTGAAAATGAAAATACAACAAACCAAAACTTATGGGATGCAGTGAAAGCAGTGCTCAGAGGTAAATTTAAAGCTCTAAAAGCCTACATTAAAATAGAAGAAATAATACAAATAATAACCTAACTTCACACTTAAAGAAAGACTAGAACATGAAGGGAAAACTAAACCCAAAATCAGTAGAAAGAAGGAAATAGTAAAAATTAAAACAGTGATAAAATAAAGCATAGAAAAATAATAGAGAGAATCAACAAACCAAAAGTTAGTCTTTTTGAAAAGAACAATCAAATTGACAAACCTTTAATCAGACTGACAAAAAGAGAGAAGACACAAATAACTAAGACCAGGAATGAAAGTGGGGACATTACTACCAACCTTACAGAAATAAAAAGGATTATACAAGGGTATGATGAACAATTATATGCCAACAAATTAGAAAACTCAGATAAAATGGACAAATTCTTAGAAACATACTCTGCCAATTTGAATATGTGGTGGACACCAGAAAAGCCATGTCCTTTAATCCTCATTCAGTATTGCTGGGTGGGAGGTTTTTTGATTATCCATGGAGATGTGACCCACCCAAATGTGGTTGGTAACTTCTGATTAGATGCTTTCCATGGAGATGTGTTTCCACGCATTCAAGGTGGAGCTGCTTCTGGAGCCCTTTAAGAGGGAACCATTTTGGAAAAAGCTACAGAGCCCACACAGCCAGAGTCCTTTGGAGATGAAGAAGGAAGATGCCACTGGGGAAGCTTCATGAAACAAGAAGCTTGGAGAGAAAGCTAGCAGACTTTGCCATGTTTGCCATGTGCTTTTCCAGTTGAGAGAGAAACCCTGAATGTCACTGGCCTTCTTGAACCATGGTATCTTTCCATGGATGCCTTAGATTGGACATTTCTATAGTCTTGCTTTAATTTGGACATTTTCATGGCCTTATAACATGTAAACTTGCAGACTAGAACACATACAAATTACCTAATATGATGCAAGAATAAATAGAAAATTTCAACAGACCTAAACAAGAAAGAGATTGAATTAGTAATCAAAAGCCGCCTAATGAAGAAAAATCCAGGACCAGATAGTTTCACTGCTGAATCCTACCAAACGTTTAAAGATGATTTAACACCAATCCTTTCAAACTTTGTCAAAAATAGAAGAGAAGGGATTACTTCCTAACTCATTACCAGATAATGGTAGTGAGGTCATCACCTCACTACCATTTATTTATAATGGTAGTTTACCCTAATACCAAAGCCAGATAAAGACAGTACAACAAAATCCTGGCAAACTGAATCCAACAGTATATTCAGAGGACTATACACCATGACCAAGTGGGATTTATTTCAGGAATGCAAGCATGGTTCAACATAAGAAAACTGATAAATATACCAGATTATTAGAATGAAGGTTAAAAAAAAACCACATGATCATCTCAATTGATGTGGAAAAGGCATCTCACAAAATTCAACATCCTTTCATGATAAAAACACTCTGAAAATTAGGAATAGAAGGGAACTTTCTCAATGCAATGAAGGCCAGTTATGGAAAATCCCACCACAAATATCATAATTAATAGCCCCCCTTATAAGACCAGGAACAAGGCAAGGATGCCAACTGTTACCACCATTACTTAACATTATACTGGAAGTTCTAGCCACATCAATCAAGCACAAGAAAGAAAAACCATCCAAATTGGAAAGGAAGAAGTTGACTAAGCCTATTCACAGATGACATAATCCTATATATAGAAAAATCCCAAAGAATCCACAAAAAGCTACTAGAATAAACAAATTCAGCAAAGTTGAAGGATACAGAATAAACACGCAGAAGTCAGTTGGGTTCATATAAACCAGTAATGAATAATCTGAAAAGGAAATCAAGAAAAAATTCCATTTACAATAGCATCTAAAAGAATAACATCACTGGAATAATTTAACAAAGGAAGAGAAAGACTTACACACTGAAAACTACAAAACATTGGTGAAAGAAATTAAAGACCTAAATAATTGGAAAGACATCCCATGTTCATGAATCAGAAGATTTAATATTGTTAAGATGTGTCATGGTCAGGTTCATGTGTCAGCTTGGCTAGGTGGTGGTACCCAGTTGTCTGGTTGGGCAAGCACTGGCCTGTCTGTTGCTATGAGGACATTTCATAGACTTAAATCATGACCATGTTGGCTGCATCCACAGCTGACTGCATTTGTAATCAGCTAAGGAGAGTGTCTCCTGCAATAAGTGATGCTTAATCTAATCACTCAAAGGCTCTTAAGGAGGATTCAAAAGAGACAGTCACTGTTCCTGCTTCACCCTGCAAGCCTCTCCTGTGGAGCTCATCCAGACCCATCATCAGAGTTGCCAGCTTCACAGCCTGCCCTATGGATTCTGGACTTTTCCATTCTCGTGATTGTCCAGCTAGTCTCTCCTGAGAGTTTGTAGAGGACCTTCATCGGCATTGCCAGCTTGCAGCCTGCACTACAGGCGTTGGACCCTCACATTCCCATGGTTGCCCAGCCAGCCTCTCCTGAGAGTTTGTTGAGGACCTTCATCAGCCTGCTCTACAGACTCTATGTTCCCATGGTTATATGAGACACCTTTATAAATTTTATATCTACAGATATCTCCCACTGATTTTGTAGCTCTACAGAGCCCTAGCTAATACAAGATGTCAGTTCTGCCTAAAGCAATATATAAAATAATCAAAATTCCAGCAACCCCCTTTTTTAATAGAGAAGTTGTAGGTTTAAAGAAAAATCATGCAGCAAATACAGAGTTTCTATATATCCACCCCCATTTTAAACATTTTTTGCATTAGTGTGGTGCATTTGTTCAACTGATGAGAGAATATTATTATAATTATACTATTAAATATAGATTATAGTCACATTAGACTTCACAGTTTGTGTTTTATAGTCCTATGGTTGTTACTTGTTTTTTTAAATTTTATTAATTTTGTCCTAGCAAAATATATACCACCACAAATTTCCCTTTAACCACATTCAGATGTGTAATTCAGTGCTATTCATTACCTTCAAAATGTTGGGCTACCATTACCACCATACATTACTAAAAGTTTTCCATTAACCCAAATAAAGACTCTATAATTTAGGCATAATTTAACCATTCCCTACCTTCACCCCAGAGTTAGTTACTTTATTTTGAAAGGAATTGTTTTCTTAATTTTCTCTTCAAATTGTTCATTACTTGTGTATAGAAATGCCACAGGTTTTTATGTATTGCTCTTGTACCCCATCATGTTGCTGAATTTGTTTATTAGCTCTAGTAGTTTTGTGGTAGAGTTTTTGTGCTTTTCTGTATATAGGATCAGATAATGTGAAAATAGGGTAAGTTTTATTTCTTAATTTCCCATCTGAATTCTTTTATTTCTTTTTTTGCCTATATGTTCTGGCTAGAACTTCTATTACAATATTGAATAACAGTGGTGAGAGTGGGCATCCTAGTTTTTTTCTGATCTTAGAGGGAAAGCTGCCAATCTTTGTAAGGACCCAGGTCTGGGCCCCACTCCTCCTCCATTTTCAGAGCAAGTCATCTAGCCTACATGACCAAGACAGACATTAAAGGTCAAATAATGTAAACCCCTCTGCCCTAATAACCAATCTCAAGAGAGTCTGCTGAAATTTCATTGTAACCAAATCTTGTGAGACTATTAAACTTTATAAGCATTTTCCTGGGCATGCCTCTTTCTCTTTTTTTCTCTTGGCTTTGTGTGGAGTGCAGACTTCATCTCCCAACTGGCCACAATTGGGGAAGACCATCCTCCTAACCATAAATCCCTAATTAAACTCATGGCTAATCGTCTGCCTAGCATATTCTTTTGTCCTGAGATTGTGCTGGGCTGGAACAATCTTTCACTATTGAGTATGATAGCAGTAAGTTTTTCATATATGCCCTTTATTCTGTTGAGGAAGTTTCCTTCTATTACTAGTTTATGTTTTTATCAAGAAAGGGTGCCAGATTTTGTCAAATGCCTTTTCTGCATTAATTGAGAGAAAGAACCAATTAAAAAAAATAGCGAAAAATAAAGAAAAGGGACTTTTAGTGCTAGCCCTGAATAAGTAGTTGGTGTTACTTATTCTCCCATGTTAGAGAAACAATAAATCCTAGAAAACATATGTAAAACAACTGTTTGCAGAGATTCAGTAGCAACCAAGGCAATGTGATGATGATAATGAGAGAGAGAGAGAGAGAGAGAGAGAGAGAGAGAGAGAGAGAAGGCCATAACATAAATTTTACCTTGACTCAAACTATCTCCCTAGAAATATTTGTTTAGTTGTGGCACAGAGAGTTAGAGCCTGAGCCGTGTAAGGCTTTCTCAGTGTGTAGAGGAGGCAGAGATCAGATCCCCTATATGTTTCTTTTTTTATTGGGGGGAGGGGTGCATGGTCCAGGAATCAAACCTGGATCTCCCACATGGAAGGCAAGCATTCTACCACTGAACTACCCGTGCACCCTCTATATGTTTTTTTTTTTTTTTTCATGGACAGGCTCCAGGAATTGAACCTGGGTCTCCAGCTCGGCAGGTGAGAATTCTTGCCACTGAGCCACTGTTGCACTGCCCTATATGTTTCTAAACCTAGAGCTGTGTCTCAGAGGTGCTAAGTGAAGGCCCACAGACGTCAAGTGAGGAACTGCCACAGGAAACAGAGGCTGAAAGCAACTGAGCCCAGGAGCAAGGGACCAGTAGATGCCAGCTGTGTACCTTCCCAGCTGACAGAGGTGTTTGGGATGGCATCAGCCTTCCTTGAGTGAAGGTAACCTCTTGTTGGTAACTTAGTTTGGACATTTTCTCAGCACTAGAACTGTAAACTTGTAGCTTACTAAATTCCCTTTTTAAAAGCTGTTCTATTTCTGGTATATTGCATTCTGGCAGCTTAGCAAACTAATACATACAGACTTTCTATTTTGGTTGAGGGAAAATTTCAGTAATGGATGGTGGTGATTTTAGCTCAAAATTGTGAATGCAATGAACAACAATGAATTATATTTAAATTTTAGGTTGTGTATGTATTACTAGAGTAAAAACTTATAAGAAAATAAACAACAAAAAAGGACTGTACAGCACAATGAACCCTAATGTAAACCAGACTATTGATAACAGTATAATTATAAAAAAGTTCTTTCATGAATTGTAACAAATATTCTACACTAATGCAAGGTGTTAATAATAGGGTAGTATGAGGGAACTCTGTATATCATGCATGATTTTTCTGTAAATTTACAAATTCTCTTAAAAAATGAGAGCATTAAAGGCAGTATGAGTATTTCAAAATGTAAAAATATATAAATAAAATAAATATTATACTAACACTTTTGATTTTGCTTTGCATTTGTGATGGTTAATTTTACGTGTCAACTTAGAAAATTATGCCAGTTGCTTGGTAGATGATGCTCTGTAGATATTGTGCAGTCGTAACATCTACAGTCATATCTGATTTACAGTGTTAATCACATGTACAGTCAGTTGACTTTAAAGAATACTCTTGATAATTTGGGTGGGACTCATACAATCAGTTGAAGGCCTTTCGAGCAAAAACTGAGGTTTCCTGGAGAAGAAAGCCTCCCTCAAAACTACAACCTCTACTTCTGAGTTTCCAGACTGCTGGCCTGCCCTCCAAAATTTCAGGCTTACAACTGCAAAATCAATTCCTGTCAGCCTCCACAATTTAGGAGCCAATTCTTTAAAATAAATCTCTTCATGCATATGTGTGTGCGCACACACCCATATATACACACACCATTGGTTCTGTATCTTTGGAGAAGCCTCAGTGATATGGCATACCTAGACAATCATGTACCTTGTAATGATTTGGTTTCCTCTCTACTCTCCTTATAATCAGGTAGTGAGATCTTTTTTCTTTTTTAAAGCAGTTTTGTTGAGATAAATCCACATACCTTACAATCCATATACAGTGTTCACAGAGAGGTAGTGAGATTTTAACCTGGGTTTTCCCATATTTGGGAGATGATCAGTGTCTTTATCTTGAAAATGGGTGACCTGGACTCCACACAAAGGCCTTGTGGATCCTGGAGTAGCACTGGCTTCAGTAGTGCTTGGCTGAAGGCTGGATGTTCCTTTCTAGACCCACCCTTCTTGGCAGAGTGGTTGTTTTGTGGGAAACAGTGGCTGACCCTGAGTATGAGATAAACAGTAGTAAACTTTAAGCCCACGTGGGGCATTACACTGGCCTGGGCACAAGTGAAGATGCAGTAGCGGGGTATAAATGAGGCTTTTTGAACAAGGCAGCAAAGTGTGCAGTCCCCAGTCCTGGCCTTTTTTCCTGCTTCTGATCTCCTTTCCTCATTTTTGGTAGCTCTCTCTACGGAGAAGCAGGGCCTTTTTAACATCCTAAGGGTCTTCTGAGTATACAATAAGATGGCTGTCTCTATTCCTCGACTTTTTTTCATTAAGCAAACGTTTCCAAGGCTCCTTTGTCCTGAGGTACCTCTACCCTACGGATAGCCCCTCAGCCGCGTTCAGATCTCTAGCTAGGCCCACTGTTTCCACTTCTGGTAGACATAAAAAGGAGAGACTCACTAGCAAGTGGGAAATCCGGAGGTGGGGGTGGGGGTGGGGTGGGTATCAAAGGCTGGGACCTGCTGCAGATGCCTGAGCCTATTCCGGCTCAAGGTGTGCGAGGGTCTATGCGCGTTTAGGGGCTCATTGTCCGAGATAGGCCCTGCCCCTCCACCTATATCCAGTGAAATTAGTGGCCTCACTTTTTGCTCCCGCCTTAGATACCCACCTGTTTTCTGAGGCGGTCATTTGGAGAATTAATTCTGATTCCCCGATTCAGAACGAGGCTACTAGGAGTGACATAGGCGCGCGTCTTGCCTGCTCACTCGCCCGCCCGCAGTCCATTTTCCGCAGGCTTGTCACAGAGATGTAAGGTCCTCCAGGATTCCTAGAGAATTCCAGGAAGCTGTGGCTTAGAGGGCCGGTGTGATGACGTACTTCCGGTGTGGCTATATTGTATTTAACTCGTGAGGGTTTGGCTTGTGAGGAGTGGTTGGTACCAATAAACTCTGTTCGCTGAAAAGAGCGAGGCCACCGGGCCCACGGTGAATGAGTCAGGTTTGGCCCGGGAAGAACGGGACAGGGCCTTGATGAGGGTGGTGGGCACAGCTTCTGCTGCCACCCACCTCCTGGCTCGACCTACAGCGTTGAGAGTGTGCGCGACCAGTCTTGGGGTGCTGGCCTGTGACAGCCTCCCGCTCCCTAGTCTTCTGTCACCTAGCCAGCCTACAATCTGTTTAGATTCCAAAAGTGGCATAGATATGAAAGATGATACCGAGGTCCTCATAGAATTTTAACTGTTTGTGCTTCAGGCCACGCTGGCTTCAACACGCCCCTCTGTCACCCCTACCCCCCTTATTGTTGCCTGAGCTGTGGACAACCCAGCCCCACCCCTCGGCTTATGCACACTCATCCCTCTTTTCCGTTTGAGGAAAGGATCACTTTATTCTCCTGGCATGGTATAAACCCAACCTGGAAGCTTGTTATTGACCTTTAGAACAGCCAAAGTTATCAGAATACTGAAATATTTGTTTTGTTCTTCCAGGATGGAGGTACTTAGTTTAAAAATTGGAGAATGTGGAGCCCTGGGATTTAGAATGGCTCACATGATGTTTAAAATTTCAGAATGGGTGGTATCTATCAAGTGCCTTATAGTGTGTGTCCAACGTTTACATATTCTCTGTACATTATTTGAGATAAGGAAAGAATTTGCCATCTACCTTTTCCTACATTCTTCAATTCACTTTTCTCATTACATTCTCTTTTATTTCTTGCGTTAACCTAATTCTCAAGATTCATGATCAATCAGACTAAACACGGGTCTGTGCTATTTGTGAAGTGTGCTAGGTTGTAACTGGTTCCCTACCTGGAATTGTTTCAACTCCATAGCTATGGCTTTCCCCATAGGAAAGAAAAAAGAATGTTTTGTAGGGCAGTATCTGCTGTTCTACTTCCAAGTGGTTTGCTTTTCGCACAGGTTATCAACTGTACAAATCAGACTTTTTAGCTTAAGCCCTTTCGTTTAATATTTCAATCTTGTTAAGTATGCTGTTCTACTTTGCTAGCTGCCAGAATGCAATATACGAAAAAGGAATGGCTTTTAAAAAGGGGAATTTAATCAGTTGCTAGTTTACAGTTCCAAGGCCAAGAAAATGTCACAATTAAACCAAGTCTATAGAAATGTCCACTCTAAGGCATCCAGGGAAAGATACCTTGGTTCAAGAAGGCCGATGAAGTTCAGGGTTTCTCTCTCAAATGAAAAGGCACATGGCAAACACAGAGTTACTCTCTCATCTGGAAAGGCACATGGTGAACATGGTCAGGGTTCCTCTCTCAGCTGGAAGGGCACATGGTGAACACAGTGTCATTTGCTAGCTTCTTCTCCTGGCTTCCTGTTTCATGAAGCTCCCTGGGAGACATTTTCCTTCTTCATTTACAAAGGTCGCTGGTTGGTGAGCTCTGCTTCTCATGGCTATGTCGTTCTGCTCTGCTCTCTCTGAATCTCTCATTCTCCAGAATGTTTCCTCTTTTATAGGACTTCAGAAACTAATCAAGAGCCACCCAAATGGGTGGAGATATGCCTCTACCTAATCCAGTTTAAAAAGCCACTCTTGATTAAATCACATCTCCAGGGAGATGATCTAATTACAGTTTCAAACATACAATATTGAATAGGGATTAGAAGAAACGGCTGCCTTTACAAAATGGGATTAGGATTAAACATGTCTTTTCCAGAGCATATACATCATTTCAAACCAGCACATATGCACTGTCAGGGATTTTTATTACCAAAATTTGACAGCATCAAGATTTAAGAGAAATAGAATACACAGCTACCAGGGGTGCCTATTTACTCAGTATGAATACCGCTTTTATTACTGTTGGACAGAAACCGTCCATTATATTTTCTTATAAAGTCCTGTTTACACTTGTAACTACTCTTACTTTTTATTGGAATACTTGGCACTGCCAGGTATTCTAGCCTCTCTTGACAGCTATGTTTCCCTGAGGCCCTCTCTTCCCTGGATGATTTCCTGGATTCACCAAGGAGGGTCAGTTGGGGGAAAGGCAGTGTATTGACTATAAAGTCTTTTGTCTGATGTTGTTTCAGTTCCCTAAGACTTACACCCATCTTTAGAAATGGAGTTAAAATGGAAGTTGTCTTTAAGGTCTATGAGTACATGTACTTTTATGCTGGCTAAGTACTTATCTCTGATCTAGTAAATGGCAGCTATTGTATTTGAGGTGTTGCCTTTAATGGGAATATCTTGCTGACTCGTGGTATTCAATGTGGAAGGTCTACTACCTAATGATTAACTATTAGCTGACCCAGAAGGGGAGTTTTCATTAGTTTAAAAATGAAATTGTTATGCTTTTACCCATATATGTACTTGTATGACCATCCTCTGGGTCAAGACATAGAACATTTTCAGCACCCCAGAAGCCCTGTTATGCTTCTTTTAGGTGATAACCCCCACGGTTGACCACTGTTCTGACCTCTATTATTATAGATTAGTTGTAATATTGGAACCTGGAAAGTTTGGGACATATTATGAAATTGGTGGATTTCTTTAATATGGTTGTGTTTTTCTTCTTACCACTATCCCCTAAGATTATAAAATTAAGCATCTTGTAATCAATCTGTATTTACCAGAATGAAAATAGTAGTAGGAAGATATAAAGATATTCTTAATAAACTATTTTCAAATTCTATTTTGTCTTTATTATTTGAATCACAGACACTGTCCTGTATAAATATCTTATGTAGCATAGGAGGAAAAACTGTACTGTGTGAATTCTTGGGATCTCTCATAACCTTTGGAACTCCAGATTTCTTTTCAGCCATAATTTTCACCCTAGTATCTTTTCCATCCTCTTTCCTTTGATGTATTTCCTGGGTAATCGAAAAAGTTTTCTTCATCTACCTTCTTAGCTTTTGCCAGATTCATTCCTGGGGTGATCTCTGCTTCCTTTGTACATTCCCCTTTATTCCTGGTATCTCACTTCTATAATTATAACTGATGAGTAGCAGATCACATAGCCTTCAAAATAGGATGGGTCAGAAGCTATTTGCAGGAGTTATGATCAGTGTTCTATTGTCACAAATGTTTCTTCATGTTCAGCTCCAGAGGATATTACTTTTCTCCAAGACAGGGATAAGAGAGATCAAATGATGGCAGGTGCTGGGCCCCAGGTGAGCTGAGTTTCTTCCGCTTTCTACAGAGTTGGGTTAAACCAGTGCAAACACCTAAGTGAATCAGTACCTAAAGCTAAAGATGCAGTGGTCTGTATTAACCAGCAGGAATTACCTATACACACACATGCTACACATGCATACATGTGTTTGTGTGTACACGAATGTAAATATAGATGCATAAATAACTATCTTATATATATAGTATAAAGCGTAAGTATATAGCTCATTTTTTTATAAATATGTATCTGTGTGACCAACCCTGTATCAAGACATAGTACATTATCAGCATTCCATAAGTCCTATTAAGCCCCTCATAGTTAATACTCTTCAAGGTTGGACACTGTTCTGACCTGTATCACTGTAGATTAGTTTTGCCTGTCCTGAACTTCATATACCAGCATGTACTCTTATATCTGCCTTCTTTTGCTCAACATTATGTCTGTGAACTACCATGTTGTTGCACCTAGCAGTATTTTGTTTTTTTCTTTGCTGAGTAATTTTCCATTAATTATTATACCTCATTTTATATTCATTCTACTGTAGATGGACATGTTGGTTGTTGTCAGTGTTAGACTAGTATGAGCAAGAATGCAGCGAACATACTTGTACATCTTGAATATGTCTTTAGTTGGACATACACACTCCTTTCTCTTGTATATACCTCTAGCAGTGAAATTGCTAGGTCATTGGTTATACATTTAATTAGTTTTAGTGGATGCTATCCAACAGTTTTCCAAACTGGTTGTCCCAATTCTACCCACAGTGTATGAGAGTTCCAGTTGTTCTATATCCTCACCAACACTTGTTATCATTAGTTCTTGGTATCTTATTGGGGTTTTAAAATTTCCTTTTCCAAGTAAGCAGTGGTGTTGAACAGTATTCCATATGTTTACTGGCTGTATGGAAGTTCTCTTACATGAAGTGCCTTTTCAGGTGTTTTCCCAATTTTTAAAATTATACTGTGTCTTTTTTTCCTGTTGTAGTAGTTCTTTATGTGCTACATACACATAAAATAAATACAAAGGATTTGAGTCCTTTGTCAGATACACACACACACACACACACACACACACATTATGAAATATCTTCTCCCAGTCTGAGGTTTGCTTTTCTACTCCCTTAATGCTGCCCTGTGATAATCAAAATTTCTTATTTTTAATGAAGTCTAGTACATGAATTTCTTCTATTTTGTCATTAATGTTTGTTTTATTTAAGAAATCTTTGTTTACTTCCAGGGTCATGAAGATATATTCTATATGTTCTTCTAGAGAATTTATGGTTTTAAATTTCTCATTTAAGAAATGAGAAATTAAGAATCATTTCTGTGATTTATCTCAAATTAAGAATATGAGATATGGGGGACAAAGTTCTTTTTAATTTTTTCCATATAGTTATCTAGTTGACTCAGGACTAGGACTATTTATTGAAAGTTCTGTCATTTCCCTTCTGGATTCACTGGTTACCTAATCATAAATTATGTTACTGTATAGGGGACAATGTATGTTTGGGTCTGTTTTTTTTTTTTTTAATGTTTTTATTTGTTTATGTGGTGAATACTGTTTCCTACTAAAAAACACAATAATGTTTGGCTCTCAATCTGTCAATCTTACCTAAAAAATTCATTCATCTTTTCTAAATAATGTTTTGACAGGAAAACTCAGTTTAACAAACATCACTAAATAATTTCACACATATACAGAATCTCCTATAAATGATTAAAATTCTAAAAGAACATGAAGTGTAGGTATATGGATATTCTGTGTACACCAGTGGGTTTAACAAAGAATGTGTTGTGTACTGATTCTGGTAACCAGCATGCTTTCTGTGAAGCTTTAAAGACCCCATTCCAAATCTTCTAAAAGAGAAGGGTTATCTCTTTTAGAATTTTCTCCAACTGATTTTTTTCTAGTTTTTTCCAGTTGCTGTTTGTTCTTTCATTTGTTCCAATGCTTCCAGTTCTTCTTTAGGTTCTTAGTTTTCTATCTGAGGGTCTCTAGAAGTTGACATGGTGTACTCAGTGGGGCAGGAGTAGGTGCCAAATATGGATTCTTGTTACTTCTTGCCTCCTGTTCTGAAGCTTTCTTAGCTTTTATGCTTCCTTTGATTTTGCTAATTGTTTATCATTTCATGCTTGTAGTTTCATTTGTCCATTGTTAGCTTGTAACCTGGAGGCAAGTGTTGTAGTTAAAATATGCTCAACATCAGGTACCAAGCAAAATATGTGAAATTAGAGGCCACTGGTTTGAAAATAAGTTTATAGGTTTTAATGTCCCATACTTTCATCTGTCCCTTCAGTTGTCCAAATCTAGCTAGTACTAATAATGTTCATGAGAGCTATAGTAGGCTGCATTATGAGGACCAGTTCCAAAGTCAAATATAGGGTTACATATTATGTTGAAAATTGTAACTTCAACAGGCACAAAACCATAAACAGCACAAAACTCAGTAGAACTAGAATTTTAAACTATGTCATAAATGGAACCATTTTTGGTAATTGCACTACAGCACTTTCTTCATTTGTTGCAATATAGTGCAGTGTATAGTAGGAAGATCCTGCTTGTCAACATCTGTACTAGCTATTGCTAAGCAGTAGCTTTTTTATTCCATAACATTGTCACCTAATCAGCCATAAAGAAACTTTTTTTTTTTTGCTAAAACCATGTGAAGTTCCTCAAAGTTAGGAAACTGACATAATCTAACAAAGGAAAGTATAATTTTATTCCAGCCAGACAGCCACCTTGTATAATTGGGGTCCAGGTGATAACTCACAATCATTAGTATTTTGCAAGTGCAATTTATTTGTATTTGTATTAAAATTGTTTTCAAAGAAGTGAGCGTCATTGTTAGCATTTAGGCACAAGTGCTTTCATCCTCTGACTAGGAATTTTGCATTACTTTCTGGATGAAAGACCTTGAACATGTCCCAGTTTTCACATCATGAAGCTTTGCCATATTTAGAAGCAGTGTAATGTTGCCATGTTGCTAGTATGGTTCTGGCGAGCAATCAAGGCAAACTGCCTTTGGGATGTTGAAGGAATACAGTAATCCCTTGTTAGTGACACCAATAATATGTACTTTTTCTCTGGTGTCCCAGAGAAACAAGGTCCTGTCCTTACTAAAGAAAATAGACTTTGCAGTTTTTCTTAGATTCCCTTGGAAACACCATGCTTTCTGTTAAATGTGGTGGCCCATTCAACATGTAGAGTCCTTCTGATCCTCACCAGGAATGGGTGGATTGTGCCTTTTGTCCTGGAGAGAGCTGCCTGCATCTGTTTTTAAACTCCCTTTCCAATTCTATCAGTGGGTTTGTCTGTCTTTGTGCTGGCATCCCATTGATGCTCATGGTTGGGGAATTAAAATAGGTTTGTAACAACATGGTTTAACACAAAGGCTTTCTTCCAAGGTCATTTAAAATATATCAAAAAGATAATTGATGAGATTTGTTTGGCACCTGGTTCATAGTTTCCCTAAACTCCATACTCTAATACCTCTTTCTCTAGAGCCTTTTTTTCTGAAATACAGTGCTGAGCTCCTGTTCTGGTATTTGAAAACTTTCAGTAGGCTTTTCAAGCTCATCTTGAGCCTTGTGTATTAAGTTGGTGTAGGCTCTAGCTTCTTCCCAAGTAAGCAGTATTTTCCTACATCTCTTTGATCTCATTACTTCTGCATGGGGAAGGGGTGCATGATGGGTGGAGGGAGGATGGTCACTGACCATCTGAGAGCTTTGTGCCTGGGGTATTAAGTGAGGAGACAACAATGAAGGAAAAATTGTAGTGGAAGTGTAATTGGGAAATGGTGGTAATATTAGCAATCCAAATCACCCAAAATGTATACAAAGTGGAGAGAATCTTAGATGTAAGGTGACAGCCATGTTGAAGGGTTGATTCTCCTTTTGTGTTTGTACTATTATGCTCTGGCGCAAGCCCAGCTCCTGTATAGTAGGTGGAAGTAACATGTGTTTGGGAGCTCATAGTGGAGATGCACTTGGTTCTAACTGGGAAAGTATGCTGAACTCTGGCTGGCCATCTTTAATTGTGTCCTTTCTTCCACACCTTTCATATTTCACATATAAACCCCTCATGCACATCAAGGATGCAGTACTAAATATATATCCTGTAGGTGCCCTTTCCAGGCCTTTCATTTGACAGTTTTTTCATCATCAAAGTCCTGAGGCCTGGGAGAGCAGGAACTTGTCGTTTCAGGAATCTGTAACTTTTGAGGATGTGGCCATGTACTTCACTGAGAATGAATGGACTAGCCTGATGCCTGCTCAGAAGGCCCTGTACAGGGATATGATGATGGAAAATTACGGGGCTGTGGCCTTTCTAAGTAAGCCTCTTTTTCTGGTCTCTGCCTGGGTCTTCAGAGGTTGAAGGAGTCTCATAACTAATTGCTAATCCCAAATGGCAGCCTCAGCGATTGTCAGGTATGAAGAGCCCTATGGTCTATTTGTCCTCCAAAAGGGCTTTCCTTCATAAAAGCTGTCCACTCTCTCCTCCCTCCTCCTTCCCTCCTGTAACCTTCCTTACAGTTTGTCGTCTGGGCGTGGGGCTTGATCTATATCTTATCACCTTCAACCTAATATTGAACTCCAAATTATCTTGAGGGAACCCAGCCCTTTTGTATGCCTTTGAGAGTTGTTCCTAGGAGACATGTCTGTTTCTCCACTATCACAATTTTCCATTCTCTAATAAAAAAGATTAGAGAACTTGTTTCCCTTTAAATAAAAATTTGTCTCCCAGTATGTCTTGGGCTTCCTTATGAACACAATCCTGAAGTTTTTTCCCCAGGATCCCTGTACCTCTCCAGGGTACCTTTTGCCAAGCTTACCCAGGAATTACCCTCCTTACCTCCTCTGCCTGCCATAGGTTGAAGCCAACCTCAGTAACTCTGCTGAAGAGTTGTGTTTTCATATTGTGTTTTTCAAGCAGCATCCTCTGCTTCCAAACCAGTTCTGATCTCTCACCTGGAGCAAAGAAAAGAGCCATGGTTTACCCAGCCGCAGGGAGTTTTGTGCAGGAAGGGGAGGACAACAGGCCTTACAGGTGAGTTAAGTAAGGGGTATCCTCTCTAACTTGTTCTCTTCCTTTGCCTTCATTTCATCAAAGTGAAAGATGTGTTCTCTATTAGCATCATGGAGTACATTGGAATCCTTGATCATACTCTTTCTGTCTGACCTGTAATTGGTCTATCATTCATTGCTTCCCATCCCTTTAAATTATAGTACACAACAGTCTGCTTTGATGTTTTCCACACCTGGATGCTTTTTATACCTGGAGATATGTGGAAATGATTCTTAAATACGTTATTGGTGATGTGTGATCACCTTTTTCATAGTTCCCCAGTTTTACAGAATTGTTAAATTTGGTACTCTATCATTTTGTACACTATCCAAAAGAACAAGTGGAAAAATTTATTTTTGCTTTTGATGGTAATAAACATATTACATTAATTTTTTTATACTGAAATGCTTTAAGGTACCTTACAGATATTATGTTCTTCCTCCCCTTTAGGATATATCTCAAAGCTAAGAAGATTTAGCTATTTAGCCAACATAATGTTATTCCATACAAAAAGATCAAAACTTCCTCAAAATCATCACTGTTGGGAAGACAGGACAAAAGTGTAATTCTTTAACTTCAAATACCAATTTTTAAAGTAAGGAGTCGATTTAAAAACTACATTAAACAATGTCTATTACACATTTTCTTTTTTTCTGTAACTAATGTATTGCCATAGATTTAATGTTTTTAGATGAATTAAAATTATTCCTTTTGAAGTATAAAGCAGACTCATGTGATTTTTATTTTTAGCAACTTGATTGAGATATAATTCATAAACCATACAAGTAACCCATTTAAAGTGTACAATTCAGTGGTGTTTACAGATTTATACATCACCATATTCTATGTTTAGAACATTTTTGTCAGCCAGAAAAGAAAATCCTGTATCCATTAGCATTACTTCCATTTTCCCCATACTCTAGACAATCATGTCTCTCCTTTCTGTTTCTATAGATTTGTCTTTTGTGGATATTTGATATTAACAGAATCATACAATATATGATCTTTTGTGAGTGGCCTTCCCTTAGGATAATATTTTCAGGGTTCCTTTCATAGCATGTTTCAGTACTTCATTCTTTTTTGTGGCTAAATATCATTCCTTTGGATGTATATACGACATTTTATTTATCCATTCATCAGTTGATGGACATTTGGGTTGTTTCCACTATTTGGACATAATGAATAATGTTGCTATGAATGTTTGTGTACAAGTTTTGGTGTGGATGTATATTTTCATTTCTCTTGATATATCTCTGCTGGTTTGAAAGGATGTATGTCCCATAGAAAAGCCATGTTTTAATCTAAATCCCATTTCATAAAGGCAGAATAATCCCTGTTCAATACTGTATGTTTGAAACTGTAATCAGATCATCTCCCTGGAGATGTGATTTAATTATGAGTGGTTGTTAAGCTGGATTAGGTGATGACATGTCTCCATCCATTTGGGTGGGTCTTGATAAGTTCTGGAGTCCTATAAAAGAGGAAACATTTTGGAGAATGAAAGAGATTCAGAGAGAGCAGAGCAGAATGACATAGCCACGAGAAGCAGAGTCCACCATCCAGCAACTTTTGGAGATGAAGAAGAAAAATGCCTCCCGGGGAGCTTCATGAAACAGGAAGCCAGGAGAAGAAGCTAGCAGATGATGCTGTGTTCGTCATGTGCCCTTCCAGATGGGAGAGGAACCCTGACTGTGTTCACCGTGTGCCTTTCCAGATGAGAGAGAAACTCTGACTTTGTTTACCATGTGCCCTTCCACTTGAGAAAGAAACCCTGAACTTCATCAGCCTTCTTGAACCAAGATATCTTTCCCTGGATGCCTTTAATTGTACATTTCTATAGACTTGTTTTAATTGGGACATTTTCTTGGTCTTAGAACTGTGAACTAGCAATTTATTAAATTCCCCTTTTTAAAAGCCATTCTGTTTCTGGTATATTGCATTCCAGCAGCTAGCAAACTAGAACAATATCCTCTAGATAAATATTTGCTAAGTCATATAGTACCTCTTTGTTTAACATTTTGAGGAAATGTCAGAATTTTTCCAAAGTGGCTTAATCATTTTTATATTGCCACAAGCAATGTATGAGCATCTGAGTTTCTTCAAATCCTTGCCAGTGTTTACTGTTGTCTGTTTTGTTGATTATAGCATTCATTGTCTACTTTCTTAAGGTTGGTATGAAGTGGTATCTCACTGTAGTTTTTTGTTTTGTTTTAAAATTTATGTATTTTTATTAGAGAAGTTGTAGGTTTATAGAAAAATCATGCAGAAATACAGAGTTCCCAAATATTGTCCATCACACATGCAGTTTTCTTTATTGTTAACCCTTTGTGTTAGTGTGGTACCTTTGTTACAATTATGAAATATAGTATCATAATTATAATTATGTAACCATATTAATAACTTAGTAACTATATTCCATAGATTAGGATTCACTGTGTTGTATAGTCCTATGGTGTTTTATTTTAATTTTTTTGCTAGTAATATGTATACAACCTAGAATTTCCCCTTTTAACCACAATCAAATGTATAATTCAGTGCTGTTAATTACATTCACAATGTTGTGCTAAAATCACTGCCATCCATTACTAAAACTTTTCCATCACCCCAAAGAAACACTGCTAGTTAAATCTTAATCTCCTGTTCCCTTCCTTTGCCCTGGCCCCGGTGACCTCTATCACTTTCTGACTCTGAATTTTCTTATTCTAATTTATTTCATATCAGTGAGATCATATAATATTTGTCCTTTTGAGTCTGTCTTATTTCACTCAACATGATATCTTTGAAGTTCAGTCATGTTGCTTGTATCAGAAGTTCATTTCTTTTTGTGACTGATTAAAAATTGTATGGATATACCACATTTTTTCCCCATCACTGTGGGTGTACACTTGGGTCCCTTCCACCTTTTGGCAATCATGAATAATACTGCCATGAACAGTGATGTACAAATATCTGCTTTCAGTTTTTTTTTTGGTATCTACCTAGAAGTGAGATTGCCAGTCATACTGTAATTCTGTGTTTAACTTTCTGAGGAACTGCCTGTTTTCCACAGCAGCTGCACTATTTTACATTGCCACGAACAATAAATGATGAGTGTTCCCTATTTCTCCACATCCAGTCCAAAACTGTTTATTTATTTATTTAAATGGTAGCCATTCTAGTGGATATGAAATGGTATCTCACTGTGGTTTTGATTTGCGTTTTCCTCATGGCTAAGGATGTTGAGCATCTTTTCATGTGATTGTTGGCCATTTGGATATCTCCTTTGGATACATGCTTTACCTGTTGCTGAATTGGATTGTTTGTCTTTTTATGGTTGAGTCACAGAATTTTTAAAATATATTCTGGATATTAAGCTTTTAGATCTGTTTTCCAAATGTTCTCTCAAATATTTGGTTATAGGTTGTCTTTTACTTTTGTGATAAAGTCTTTGCACAAAAGTTTTAAATTTTGATGAAGTTCATTTTACTTATTTTTTTTTCTTTTGCTGCTCCTGTTTCCTAAGGATGTTATGTTTTCTTCTAGAGGCAGTACAGTTTTGTTTTTTATCTGTAGGTCTTTGATCCATTTTGAGTTAATTTTTGTATGGTTTGAGATAAGTGACCACCTTCATTCTTTTGCGCATAGATATTGAGTTTCCCCAATATTATTTGTTGAAGAGACTATTCTTTCCCTATTAAATGGACTTAGCATGCTTACCAAAAATGAATTGGTCATAGATGTGAGGGTCTATTTTTGAACTCTCTGTTTGATTCCGTGGGTCTATATGTCTGTCCTTGTACCATTACCACTTCTGTTTTGATTACTGCACCTTTGAAATAAGTTTTTAGATCAGGAAGTATGAGTCCTCCAACTTTGTTCTTCTTTTTCAATATGGTTTTGGCTATTCAGGTCCCATTTCCCTTCCATATAAATTTGATGTTTGGCTGTTCCATTTCTGTGAAGAAGGTTGTTTGAATTTTGATTGGGATTGTGTTGAATATATAAGTTGGTTTGGGTAGGATTGATATCTTAATGGTATTTAGTTTTTCCAACCCATGGATATGGGATGTCTTTTCGTATATTTAGGTCTTTTTAAATTACTTTCAATGATGTTTTGTAGTTTTCAGTGTACAAGCCTTGCACTTCATTTGTTGAATTTATTTCTAAGTATTTTGTTATTATTGATGCTATTGTGAATGGAATTGTCCTCTTAATTTCATTTTCACATTTTTCATTGCTAGTGTATGAAATATATCTGAGTTTTTATTTTGATTTTGTATGTTGCAACTTTGTTGAACTCCTTTATTAATTCTATTAGTTATTTTGGTGAATTGGTTAGGAGTTTCTATATATAAGGTCCTGCCACTTATAAATAGAGATTGCTTTACTTCTTCCTTTACAAAGTGGATATCTTTTGTTTCTTTTTCTTCCCTGATTTCCCTAATGAGAATTTCTTGTACAGTGTAGAATGGAGTGGTGTGAGTGGACATCTTTGTCTTGCTCCCGATCTTGTGGGGAAAGCTGTCAGTCTCATTAAGTATGATGTTAGCTATGGTTTCTTCATAGATGTGCTTTATCAGATTGAAGAAGTTCCCTTCTATTCCTCATTTGTTGAGTGTTTTTATCATTGAAAGGGTGTTTGCATTTTCCAAATGATTTTCCATGACTATTAAGGTGATAGTGTAGTTTTTGTCCCTTATTTTTACAGTTTATTACATTGATTTTTACATGTTGAAGCGGCCTTGCATTCCTTGGATTAATCACTCATAGTCATGGTGTGTAATATTTTTTATATGTTGATGAATTTGCTTTGCTAGTATTTTGTTCCAGACTTTTGTGTTTATATTCATAAGAGATTTTTCTTGTGTTGCCTTTGTATGGAATTGGTATCAAGGAAACACTGACTTCATAGAATGAATTGGGAGGTGTTCTCTGCTCTTATGTTTTTGAGTTTGTGAACAATTTGTATTAATTTTTCTTTGAATGTTTGATAGAGTTCACAGTGAAGCCATCTGCCCTGGGCTTTTGTTTGTGGGAAGTTTTTAAACTGCTAATTCAATCTCTTCATTTATAGGTCTAGGCAGCTATTCTAGCTTTTCTAGAATCAGTTATGATTGCTCATGTCTCTTCAGGTATTTGTTCATTTCATGTAAGTTATCTAATTTGCTGGCATGTAGTTAATTGCACTGTTTTCTTACAGCCTTTTACTCTGTAATGATGTCCTCTTTATTTCTGATTTTAATATTTTGAGTCTTCTCTCCTTTTTTTCTTGGTCATTCTACCTAAAGGTTCTCCGTATGATTGATCCCTTTTCAATGAATCAACTTTTGATTTCATTTATTTTCCCTAGTATTTTTTTATTCTCCATTTCATTTATTTCCACTCCAATTGGTATATTTCCTTCTCTGCTTGCTTTGGTTTAATTTGTTCTTGTTTTTCTTTCTTTAGGTGGAAGTGTTAGTTTATTGATTTGAGATCTTTCTTCTTTTTTAACATAGGTGTTTACAGTTGTAAACTTCCTTCTAAGCACTGCTCTAGCTGAATCCCATAAACTTTGGTGTGCTTTGTTTCTGTGTTCATTCAGCACAAATTTCTAATTTTCCTTGTGGTTTCTTTGACCCATTGGTTATTTAGGAATATGTGAAAGTACTTCCTTTGAGGACTGCTCAAAGACTTTCATTATTCATCTTATTAGAATCTACTTAAGATTTATACTGGCTTAATTCTAAGATGTAGAAACTTTTCCCTTCTACCCTTTTCTTGTGCAATTATTGTTATACATATTATATCTGTAGGTGTTACAAATCCAGTAGTACATTTTTATAATTATTAGTTTGTATTATTTCATGTCTTTTAGAGATACTGAAAGAAGGAGAGCATGTATGTATTTCTAGAATTTATTATATTAGCCTTCTTATTTACTCCATTTTTCCCGTGGATTTGAATTACCGTCTGGTATCATTGCCTTACTCCAATATAGCTTTGTTTCTTCCTGCTTCTTTTGTGCTGTTGTTGTCAACTTTATTTCTAGACGTTATAGGCCAAATATCGCAGTAATATACATATTGTTTTATATAATTGCTTTTAAATATGTGATGTCCTTTTAACATGATTCTGTTAGCTTTTCAGCACTTTCTTTGTGACAGAAAAAGTTATACTTTTTTAAATTTTTCATAAATTTTTTAAAAAATCATTTTTATTTTCAAACACAGAGATATAAAGAAATATAAAACGTTGTCAAGAATTTGTATAATAAAACATTGGACCTCAAAGAAAGGTATTTTGGGGGGCGGGGAGAGGGTCTGTTGAGAGCCTTATCTCCTGTGCTCTCCTCTTCTTTCCTGGTTTCTGTGTATTAGGGACAAGGTTTGAGAAGCACAACTCTGTTCAACATAGTATCTCACAGGCACAGTAGTTAAGAGCATAGATCTGGGAGCTAAACTGCAGGTTATTATTTATGTGACTTCATTTCAGTTTTCTAATCTATAAAATGGGGACAATGATACTACTTGCCTCAGTAGTACTTGTGTCAATTAAAGAAGGTGACCCATGTATTTGTCACATTGTAAATGCTCAGTAATTATTAGCTGTTACCATTACTCATGTTAATTCCCAGCCAGTGTGCATCTGCTTTCTTTGTAATGGGCTCTGTTGTTTCTACTCTGTCTCTTTAGTTTGTATTCAGTCCCTGGTGGGGTTTCCATTTTCTAGAGCTGCTTCTGATTTCCAATTAGAGCAAGGGGGATTGCCTGGGGCTTGGATCTTCAGGGTAGTTTTTCCAAAAAAGAGTGTGAGGTACATTTGTTGCAGCATGGTGGTGAGTTCTGGGATACTGGTGACAGCCTCATTCTACCACAATCAGTCTTTATTGTAAGAGAACTTCTGTTATATATCTGAGACTTTTCACAGGAGCAAGGATCCTCTAGGGACTCACCGATTGCTCTTTAATTCACTGGAATTATGCTTCACTGTATCTTCATGGAGTAAGCTGCTCTTGGGCAACCTGAACCTGAGCAGCTCTTTTTAAATGATGGTGTGCATAAATCTCTTAACCCTTGGGTCTATGCCTTCGTAGTGCATAGCCCAGGAACCTTTATGTTTAACAGAATATTCTAGGTAGTTCTGTAGAAGTTATAAGGATCACATTCTGAAAAATACTGACCTGGTCAATCTGGGATGGCAAAGAATTGGTTATTACTTTTTGATCCACCACAGGTTTTGTGGATGGTGGGTGGGTAAGATCTGTGTCTTAATCCAATACTACGTTATCTAACTATTTTGTTTTTTATTATTTTTCCCATATAAATTGCAGGCTTCCCAATAGAAGGAATAATCGCATACTTTTTCTCATTTATGCCATAATTTTTAAAAACACAATTTACTTGATATCTTTTGCTGTTTTTTTCCCACTTGATTAATGAGATTCTACCCAACTTATTTGTCCTTATTTCTGTCTCCATAATTATCACTCTCTTTGCTTTTGCATTTCCTCCTACCCTTTTCTCCATTCTTTCCCTACCCTAGTTGAGTCCTGCTATTTCACTTTTCCATCCCCTTTTGTTCTCATGTTTTTCAAGTGTCATTCATTTCTGTATAACTTACATTACCTCCCCTTATTGATTACTCCTATCTTCTTATTTTCCTTTTCATTTTAAACTCTCTTTGGATCCCTAAGTCGTGATAGAACTTCTTCTTCCCTCTTGTGTTTCAGGACCTTTCCTTGCTTCTTCTAATTCCCCACATGCTATAAAAGTTCCTGTAAAAAGCTTTAGAATAATAGGAAATATTAACCTCAGTTAATGACTAACTTAGGCAAACTATAGTCCAAATCTGGCCTACCACCTGCCTTGTTCTGTATTTCCAAGAAGCTAAGAATGTTTGAATTTTAAAATATTTGAAGAACATCAAAAGAATAATATGTTGTTAATGAAAATTATATGAAATTCAAATTTCAATGTTCATAAATAAAGTTTTTTGAAATACATGATTATTGATTTATGTATTAATTTAAAGATGCTTTCTTACTGCAGTGACAGACTACACTTCACTAGCATAGTTGAGTGGTCTCATAGAAACCTTATAGCCTACAGAGCCTGAGATATTTGGTATCTAGCTCTTTACAGGAAAAGTTTTCTCACCACTAATCTGGTTCCCTCTAGCATTGCTGAGAGGTGATATTTTCATATATTTCTTCATCTCCTATCAGGTGGAAAAATCTGGGCTGAAAATGAACATTTGACTTCAAAACAAATAATTTCTTTTAAACCCAAATCCTGTGGCATGGGATCAGGTGAATATCTGAGAGGGGGACCTTATTTTCAAGATATCTGCATATCAGAGGGCAAGTTAAAAAGAGGCATAGAGAAAATTTCACAACAGATGGAATAAATAAAAAATGAGAGTAATTCTGTGATAGTTAATAATGAGAAAGTTCCTATAGAAAATAGAAACCACCCACAAAAAAATCAGAAAAAATATTAGCATTAGCTTTCATCATGAAACATATCTGCAAGTTCCAGGTATATGAGTTTCCTATAACTGTGATATGTGGGATATACATTACATTCACAATTCAGACTTTTTTCAGCATCAGAAAAGCCTGCTGGAGAAAAGCCACATCAGTGTAGGAAATGCAGCAAAACTTTTAGCCTTAACTCCACTTTTGTTCAACACCAAAGGATCCACAATGGAAAGCGACCCTATGTGTGCAAGGAGTGTGGCAAGGCATTCAAGGTCAACTCCTAGTACAAAGCACACCCGCGAATTCACACTGGAGAGAAGCCCTATCAGTATAAGGAGTGTGGCAAAGCCTTTAGCTTTAGCTCTAGTTTTATGCATCACTGACGGATCCGCGCAGGGGAACGACCCTGTGTGTGTAAAGATTGTGGTAAGGCTTTCCGATCCAGTTCCCACTGTACTAAATGTCAGGTTAGGGGAACGGGAAAGGGCACTGCAACTGGAGCTGTCACCCCTCCCAACCTGACTTCCGGAACTAATGAACTGCCCCTTCCGGATGTCACCTGAACTCCATCCTTAAAAGCTGCCCATGCCAAAGCCTGCGTGCACGTTCACCTCCCTCCATCTGGGGTTTGGTGAGTTCTACCCGGGAGCACAGAAATGAACACCCCCCTCCCACTTTAAATGTCCTGGTCTACCTTTCTTCTTTCTCATCCCTTTGCTTCCTAAACCTTTCATCTGGTGCCGGAAACCGGGAGAGGAGCACGGGTGCCGCCTGCTTGGCCAGAGGCACCCCGGCTTCCTCTCTCCTCCTTCCTCCCCAAAGCCAGCAACAGGGGATCCTTCGGTCCGCCGCTGCATCCACCATAGATTGGGTAAGTCCCTCCCCTCCTAGCCCTGCTGCCGGGTCTCACGGTTCCGAGAGAGCCTGTCCGCTAATTACTCTCCGAAAATCGCGAATTCACGTCAGGTTCTCTTCCGAGGGCTGAGGTGAACGGGACGCCTGCAAGCCTCACTCCCTTTCCCGGGACTCGAAAAGCCGTGGGGATACCCCGCTTCTCGTTTCCCTCCCGAATTCAGGTCTAGGACCTGAAAGGGCCTCAAACCAGGGTGAGACGTCCCCTTGGGAGACGAGCCCCCGCTCGTAAGAGCTCCGAGGACTCTCACAGGGTGTTGGGACGCTGACAGCCCCTGGGCCAGTCCTTTCTCCTTTTGAGACCCATCAGTATGGGCAGTAGGTCCTCTCTCATGGGCCTGAGGATGGGACTTTCGATGTTAATATCCTTACGAACCTCCGCAACTTTTGCCAGAGGAACGACAAATGGGCCGAAGTTCCTTATGTCCAGGCTTTTTTCCTTCTGCGCTCCTGCCCCTCCCTTTGTATCCTCCTCTCCTTCGCTCTCCCCTCCCCTCCCTCCAGTGGCGCTCCAGTCGCCATCTTGTCTTTCCCTCCCCGTTTCTGCTTCGGGGACATCTCAGTCGCCATCTTCTCCTTCTCTTCCGGTGACATTCCAGCCGCCATCTTGCCCTCCTCCCTCCCCTTCCACGCCGGCGGCACTCCTGCCGCCATCTTGCCTTTCTCTTCCTCCTCCAACTATCCAACTACCTATACTAAAGAATTCCAGTATCTAGCTAATGCTTACGACCTCACCTGGCATGACATGCATGTGATCTGCTCTTCTTCCCTCACTACAGATGAAATGGACCACATTTTCAATACAGCCAGGGCTCATACTAACCAGGTGCATATAACTGACCACACCATGCCAGTAGGGGCTGAGGCTGGGCCAGACCAAGAGCCAGGGTGGGAATATCAGGTTGATACTTCAGCAAGGAGGAACGGGAGGACTAAACGGGACAAAATGCTTACATGCCTCATAGTAGGCATGCGGAAAGCTTCACATAAAGTAGTAAACTTCCATAAGCTAAGGGAAATTGCCCAGGGTCCTGATGAAAACCCGGCCGCTTTTCTACACCAGCTCACAGAAGCCCTCTCCCAATATACCGGCCTAGATCCCGACTCGGAGGCTGGTAAAACTGTTTTAGCCACACACTTTGTATCCCAATTGGCTCCAGATATAAGGCATAAACTTAGAAAAATTGAGGATGGTTCTCAGGCTCCTATCCATGACCTGGTAAACACGGCCTTTAAAAGTTTTAATACTCGTGATGAACTCGAGAGGGCAGAAAAGGAATCCCGGGACTGCCAAAACGCAAATTTACAAACCCAATCCCTGATTGCGGCTCTGCAGCTCACTTCAATGGAGAAGAAGCTGGCTACGACTAATCCACCACCAGGAAAGTGCTTCAAATGTGGCCTCGATGGACACTGGTCATGCCAGTGCCCCAATCCTTGACCGCCCAAGGGACCATGCCTTCTCTGTGGTACAAAGGGACACTGGAAAAGTGGCTACCCCTCGGCGCCTGGCTGTGGAGGGGCCGTCCTTCCAACCCCTAACCCACCGGTAGCAGTCCTTGGCCTGGCACAGACGACTGACAACGCCTGGCCTCAGCGACACGAATCACCCTCGTCGAGCCCAGGGTAACAATCAAGGTAACAGGTAAGTCCACCTCCTTTTTAGTGGACACAGGGGCTACCTTTTCTGTCCTCCCCTCTAACTCAGGTCAACTTCTTCCTTCCCAGGTCAGGGTTATAGGCATAGATGGCCGTCCTTCGTGCCCCTTAACTACTGGACCGCTTACATGTTTAATAGAAGGGTGCCTCCATTATACATTCTTTCTTAGTAATGCCTTCTTGCCCCAGACTGCTAATGGGGTGAGATCTTCTTGCCAAATTAGAAGCCTCACAACACTGGATAAAAAACCCGCAAACAAAACTGCACAGCAAGTGCCAGACTAACGTCATTATCCACAACACCACCCATGCCCCCAAAGAACAATATTTCTGCTGTAATGAAACTCTTACCAAGTGCCTTAACTCCACTGCCCCAGGACCATGCTTCCTGGTAACTATTGTTCCTCAATTGACCCTCCATGGGGAGTCTGAACTAACTTGGCTAATGCCCTCTCCTCGCTCAAAAAGGGCTGCCTTTCTTCCTATCCTAGTAGGCATCAGCCTAACCGCTTCAGTCGCAGCCTCAGCCACAGCGAGAGGGGCGCTGGGACACAATATTT
This sequence comes from Tamandua tetradactyla, assembly GCF_023851605.1. NCBI lineage: Eukaryota > Metazoa > Chordata > Mammalia > Pilosa > Myrmecophagidae > Tamandua > Tamandua tetradactyla. The sequence goes on along the minus strand of NC_135341.1, from coordinate 44,289,448 downwards.
TAACCTCTCAAAACTTCGAGACTCGACTACAGGTAGCCCTGGAATCAACATCAGAATCCCTCTCCTCTCTACAACGCCAACTCACCTCACTAGCCCAGGTAACTCTTCAAAACGGACGGGCCTTAGACCTGCTGACAGCCAAAAGAGGAGGAATGTGTGTATTCCTCCAAGAGGAATGCTGCTATTATGTCAGCGAGTCAGGTCTGGTGGAACAAAATATTCAAACCCTAAACAAACTAAGAGATGATCTCTACCACAGGAAACAAGGAACCAACTCTGCCTTAAGCTGGTTTTCTTCTCCTCTGGAGACATGGCTCCTCCCGCTACTAGGACCAGTTATCCTAATCTGTCTCTTTTTTCTCCTAGCTCCCTGCCTCCTTAACTTCCTTCAGGGATGCATGAAGGAACTATCCTGTAGCAGCCAACCAAATGCCCCTGCATCATTATCATCACCTGCCTTCCTCACCAGATTCCTACAGCCAGCCTCCCCACTCCCCTGACCATGATGGTTCCAGCCTATAACCCCATGCCACCCCATTACAGCAGGAAGCAGCCAGAAAGATCTTGGTGCCCTATTATCACAAAAAGGCTGGAATGTTAGCTCGGGGGAACAGGGAAGGGCACTGCAACTGGAGCTGTGGAGGCTGTGTCACCCCTCCCAACCTGACTTCCGGAACTAATGCACTGCCCCTTCCGGACGTCACCTGAACTCCATCCTTAAAAACTGCCCATGCCAAAGCCCGCGTGCGTGCTCACCTCCCTCTATCTTGGGTTTGGTGAGTTCTGCCCGGGAGCGCAGAAATAACCACCCGCCCCCCACTTTAAATTTCCTGGTCTACCTTTCTTCTTTCTCACCCTTTTGCCTCCTAAACCTTTTCACTGAACACCGGCAAATCCACACTGGAAAGAGGCTCCATGAGTGTAAGGAGTGTGGCAAAGCCTTTGTCTTCTAGTCCACACTGGAGTACACATCGTTGGGGAGTACACACTGGGGAGAGACCCTTTAAATGCAAGAACTGTGGTAAGGCTTTCAGTGAGAAAAATACCTTCATTTTACACCAAAGAATTCATACTAGAGCGACACCATATGAAGGTACGGTGTGTGGCAAAACTTTTCGTGTGAACTCACAACTCATTCACAACCAGTTGTTACACACTGGAGAGAGACCCTATCATATACCCATATTTTTGTATCGAGTGTGGGAAAAGTTTCATTTGGAACTCAAACCTTGTCCAGCCGAGAAAATTCACTGTGGGGAGAAAGTCTTATCAGTGTAAGGAGTGTGGGAAGGCCTTCAGGCAGAAAGGCAATTTAAACCAAGATCAGCAAATCCGCACTAGCAGGGCAGATTTCAAAGAAAGTTCAGAATTGAAACAGCACCAGAGACTCCATGATGGAGAAGGATGTTATGAATATAAAGATGTTGGAAAAATCTTTATTCAGAATTCAATTTTTATTCATCATCAGAGTATGAAGCTGTTGGATTGTGTGTCCCCCAAGTGAAGATAGTCAGGCCTTCCTCTTGGCGCTGTGGTAGTAACCCAGCCCTATATCTTGCTCTTCCTCAGAGGGTTCCTGGTCTCCAGCCAGTTCTTTCTTCCCACTGTCTATACCACACCTCTTTTCAGTTCCTTCTTCAGAGCCCTTGCTCTTTGTTTCCCTAGTTGCCCTCCCTCTTCTCTTCCCATTTCTTTGATCCTCTCTGTACTTAAATAGGCCCTTGGAAATTTTCAACTTTAATAGTGCCTTTTACACTGAGTCTTACAAGTCCTCCATCTTGGATTGTTATTTTTACTGTAGATGGCCTCCTTACACTTGCTACTTTTTATATGCTGCTTTCTCCCTCCAGTGGACTCAAGTTTGTTTGTTTAATTGTTGTGGCCAATTTGTACCTTTTCTTCTCTAGGGCAAGTCACATGATTGGATGAAAAAAGGTCAGGAAGAATCGATAGATTTCCACTGTAAATTAATGTATGGTGTGACCATTTGAGTATAGATTATAGGAATGGTAGAAATGAGCAGTTTCACCCAATTTAGAAAGGGAAAGAGTCAAATAGAAACTGAGGTTATTGCTGTAAGAAATAGACCTTTTAGAGAGCTGTTTATGCCTGGGTCTCACTGTAACCTAGTAGTAAATGGGAACTTGTCCTTGGTTTTACTTTCTTCAAGGGATGATTTCATCAGGGTTGCCACATACAACTGACTGTTAGCCAACAGATTCATTTGGCATTTCACAGGGGACTGATTTATTAAATAAAAAGCTGCTTTGTTATTTTTCCATATGGGACATCTTTTCTGGATCCAAGGGAATTGTTTGCTTGTTTCCATTTGTCTATTTTTCCTTTCTTCCCTCCCTCCATAATTGGGTAAGTAGCCTCACGTATGAAAAAGTATAGGTCTTTGTAGGTTGTCTGCCTCTGTGTGACATATTCAGGAAATGGGATGATAGATTACCTCCTATTTTATGTTCCCCCTTGTATCTTGCACGTTATCTTTTATTATAATCAAAGGTTATGCTTGTGTTGGAAGGTGTGCTTTAGGAAAATACAAGTGAGCCAGAAATTGGTGACCTTGAGCAAGGACAGTCACAACTTATTTAGAAACTACTTTATCCAAGGGCAGAAAGTGTGAACTCAGAACAAGGTCCTGAAGTGAAAAGCAGCTTTGTCACTTTAAGAAGTGGCCTAGAGGAGAGAAATTGAGCTAAGAACAAAGATCCATAGTTAAGTGAGTTCCCAGGCTTATTCGAACAATGGAAAGGTTTCTCGGGAGAACAACAATCCCAAGGGCAGGGAGCAAACATCCTGAGGACCAGATTGCTGCCTCGAATGCGATATTTGTGGCTTGAGTGTATTATCTGGCAATAACATTGCAAGTGATAGGTGATCAGTAATTGAATACATAGACTGTTCATCAATTTCTGGTGAGAAGGAAGCTTTTCCTAGAGATATAGAGATTAGAAAGGAAATAACCAGGCTAAGGGGGAAATAAAAGGAGACAGGTCTCTCAACTTAAAACAGTACTATATCTTAAACTGGGACCAACTGGATTCTCTTAATCTCATGTGTTTGTAATTACCAACCTGCATGGAACTCCTTGTGTCTGGGGCATATTGGGCCACTGAACATGCTGGGAAACAAGATGTTTAGTGTGGTATCTGGGGTTGCTTTGAGGGTTAAGGTTGGAGAGGTGATCAACACTTAGATCATTAAGCAACAGTTATATGTGCTAAGGAGTTTGAACTTCATCATTTCCTGGGGGAGACAATCAGGGGTTTAAAGTAGGGTTATGTATATGATATATAACATGGGAAGAATTAAGAGTGGGTAAAATGGGAGTTAGGAAAACCAAATAGACCAGTGGTTGCTAAATGGGAGTATTATCCTGTGACAACATTTTCATTGGTCTGTGAAGTGAGGAAAAGGTAGTAAAAGTCTGCGTGTAAAGTTGAAGGGATATATGTCCACATTTGTTGGCACACAGTTCTTAGAAACATGCTGAAGTTGCCCTTTCTTTTTTTGGCATTAAAATGGCCTTTTATGAAACAGTCATGAGGATTGTAGGCTTTTGTTGTATTCTTTGTTTTTAAATGTCCTAACTAAAACATAAGTAGTTTGCCAAGCTATTTTTCCACCCCCCATTCATATTTTAAAAGTTGATTTGTGAAGTAAAAAATACCAGTAATTAGTATGGCATCAGCTTTGGATCAGCTCTGGAAAATTGAATTAAGAGGTTAAGCTAGTACATCTCAGACTTACCTGTAGTAAATGATTAGTCCCTTCACCCCCAATCTCTCATAGATAAATAGATGCTTCTATTGCACATGATTAATATGCTGCTCATACTACATATAACTTATCACAAAAGTTCAAAACCTTGAATCCATTTATACCCTATATAAGATGCGTTCACTGATCATAGGCTTGGATGTCCTGACAAAGTCAAACTGCTATATACATACTTAAACATTTATTCTCAATTTCTATACTTGTGGGCTAGTAACAGACATTCCACAGATGGGCCTAGTCCACAAACCACCCTTTGAATTGCAGGGTATTTGACTGTATCTTTATGGGTCAAGTCAGGAGCCTGCCAGGTAACAAGTGGGTTGAGTAGGTGAGGATCATTGTCAGCCCTGTAGTCATGGCATCTTAGGGTGACAGACACTACCTTTTCTGGAATCTTGGAGGCTAAAGAGAATTCCATTAGGTTTCAGAGAGAGAAGTATATGATGGGACAAGAGCATCAGGGGTTAGAGCTTGAACTTGGCTATAGTGTAGAATTCTCAGAGGGATCATGAGAACCATCAGAGTCCTTTTGCATACCAAAGATTGTATAATTGTGTTTTATGTCTGCTATATGTAATTTGCACCTCCAAGATTGTTGCACAGCAGTAGGGATGTACTCTTAACTTGACTCTGAATGTGTTGTGAAGGGGATGCTATGAGGAATGGATATTTTAGACAGCGAATCAAGGCAAAGGCTTAGAAACCTCCAGTTTGGGAGCTCCTCTGGGGTATCCAGTTTGCTACCTGACCAAAATCTTGGGTGTCTGTTTGTGATGGCATCAAACACTCTGCCTGCTACTGGGAGCCTTGTGGAACTGTTACGCATAACAGGCAAAGGAGAGGTGAGAGAGGAAATTGTGGAAAATGCTCAGAACAAATTGCTGACTTGGCTTTTTATTGCTACTGAAACCATGAGATGTTTTGAGGTGTCTCATAGTTAAGCAATGGTCCTGTTCCAGAGAACAGGACTTTTCCAGGAAGTCTTCTCTCAATAGTAGTGGTAATAACAATAATAAAACTCCTATTTATGGCCAGGTACTATGTTATAACTTTGTGTGCTGTAATTTCAATTTTGCAATAACTCTTGAGTTGTATATATACAGATGAATACACTGAAACTTATTGAGAGGTCAGAATTCAAACTTGGAAAGTGTGACTCCAGGACCCACAGGTGTGATCCCTATGGCACCATCTTCCTTATTTGTCTACTGTTATTCGAGCTTTGTGGCTCAAGCTAGGTTCATGGAGGCCAGGGATCCTAAGCACTTCTCTTCCCTATGCCTGTCCTTGTACCCTGAAAGATTTCCCATGATGTGAGTCCATGGCCCTGTTTGGAGAGTACAACCATAGCCTCTGCCTGCCTTCCCATACTCATGATGGGAAGCAGTTGAAGATCCTGCTCAATGGTCTCTCTGGTGAAGGGTCAGACACTTAAAGAAAACAGTGGAGGGGGTACAAGGTTAGTTCAGTGGTATTATTCTCACCTGCCATGTGAGATACCCTGGGCTTGATTCCCAGTCCATGCACTTCCCAAAAAAACACAAACAAAAATGTCAACAAATGGTGCTGCAATAACAGGATACTCACATGGAAAAATGATGAAATGTGACCCTACCATACAGCATACAAAGAAAGAAAGAGAGAGAGAGAGAAAGAAAGAGAGAGAGAAAGAAAGAAGGAAGGAAGGAAAGGAAAGAGGAAAGAAAGGAAGAAAGAAAAAGAAAGAAAGAAAAAAAAAACAATGGAAACGAGAGCAATGGCACCCTTGTTCATACCCTGGGCATGGGAAAGAGGGCTAAAGAGAACTGTGTTAGATCTAAAATTGTATGTAGCAGAACCAACCGTGAATATTTTCTGGTAGCCACTTAATGCATTTAAATCTCAGTTCATTTGATTATGACCCTGGTATTATGTAAGCTCAGCCTGCTTGATTCAGTTTGTTTATATGTTATGAATAATGTTATAGAGCAATTAAAATTACTTAATGCAATTTTAATGTAAAGAAAAACATATCTATCAATCCCACTACCTCAGGAGATCCCCATTTTTATTTCTCTGTCACTTTTACTCTTGTCTATGGATATACATAATCATTGTCATAAACATCTTTCTTCTTCCCTAATACCTGTTACTCTTTGTAATTATTGTTTGTCATTGAGTGTACGCGCCTTTCTTTATTCCCCTCCTGAAACTGATTTTTTTAAAGGAAAAAAAGACTATATTTTAATCATTTTTTTTTCCAGCATCCATCCAGTGAGTGTTAATTCAGTTTTGCTGCAATACATTGATGGGCATTAGGAGATTTCTGTTTGTGAGCTATTATAAATAATGCTGCTGTCAACAATATAATGAGTGACTTTTCTAACCCTCTTTTGAATGATTTCCTTGGAATATCCAGTAATGAGATGAACAAAATCCGAGAGTGTGATAGCTTTTGTGTTTTAAAAACATGCTGCCCAGTTGCCTGCTTAAAAGATTGTATCAGTTTATTCTACTACCAGAAATGTATGAATGCAGCTCTTGATTGCAGTCTTATCGGCAATAGGTATTAATAATTTTAAAAATATTTTTAATTTAGTAGGTGTAAAATGCTACTTGCTTGTTTTATTTATATTTCTTTAATTTTCTCATTTTAATTCCTACTGTAAAAATATTCTCTTCATTTTTTTCACCAGCAGTATGTCAAACTATTAGTTACCAGTTTTTTGGAGATTATTTTATTAATTTCTGATAAGGTGATTCTCTTCATTGAGACTATTTCAAATACATTTATTGTCATATTCTCCATACTTTTCTGTTTTTAAAATACTTAACAATTTAAAAATAATAGTAGGGTAATAGTAAATACCATGTAAGAAACAGATTTTCAAAAAAAAGTTAATCTGGTATGTGCCCATTCATTTTACCACACCTATTTTCATGATTATATTGAGTTCATCAGATATTAACATTAAGAAAGAGAGGAGGAAGATTATGTAAAACATGGATCTGAAGTATTATTACAAAGTTCCATTTCTCTCCATCTTACTGGCTGACTTCTTCAGCTCCTTGCCTTTTTTTTTTTTTTTTTTTTTTACTTTTTCTATTGTTTGGTATAACATATATACAAAGCAAAGAAATAAAAAAGCAATAGTTTTCAAAGCATTCCTCAACAAGTGGTTATAGGACAGATCCCAGAGTTTGTCATGGGCTACCATATGATCCTCTCATATTTTTCCTACTAGCTGCTCCAGAAGGCTAGAGGGCTTAAATACCTTTTTATCATCACAATTAACTTTTTTCCTTCTTTTTTTTTTGTGAACAATAACATATATACAAAAAAGCTATAAATTTCAAAGCACAGCACCACATTTTGTTGTAGAACATATTTCACACTTTGACATAGGTTACAGTTTCACAATTTTAGGTTTTACTTCTAGCTGCTCTAAAATACTGTAGACTAAAAGAGATTTCAATTTAATGATTCAGCATTTGTATTCATTTGTTAAGTCCTATCTTCTATGTATAATTCCACCATCACCTTTGATCTTTCCATACCTCTCTTTGGGGTTGTTTGGGCTATGGCAGTTCTAAACTTTTGATATTGCAAGGGTCTGTCTCTAATATGGAGTAGGGAGATGGGACTATTTGATGTTCTGGAGAGGCTGGACTAGGTTTCAGGACTTATCTGGACCAGGGACCCATTTGGAGGTTGTAGGTTTCTGGAAAGTTACTCTAGTGCCTAGAATCCTTGTGGAATCTTATATATTACCCTAGGTGTTCTTTAGGATTGGCTGGAATGGTTGTGGTTGGGGGTTGGCAGGTTATGATAGGTAGCAAGGTCTACCTGAAGCTTGTGTAAGAGCAATCTCCCGAGTAGCCTCTTGACTCTATTTGAATGCTGTCTGCCACTGATACTTTATTAATTATGCTTCTTTTCCCCCTTTTGGTCAGGATGGAATTGTTGATCCCATAATACCAGGTCTGAATTCATCATCTCCCACGTCACCAGGGAGACTTTCACCCCTAGATGTCATGTCCCACGTAGGGGGGAGGGCAATGATTTCACTTGCAGAGTTGGGCTTAGAGAGACTTAGGCCACATCTAAGCAACAACAGAGGTCCTCCAGAAGTAACTCTTAGGCATGCCGATAGGTAGTCATGCCCTCAGTGTCATGATTGAGGGCATGGCTTATGGATTTGGGTGTCCCTAAAGTTTGACACAGTATCAAGGGATTCCCTGAAGGTGAGATTTAATAGTTCCATATTCTTTCTCCTTTCCCTCATGGGACTTTGCCAATACTCTTTGATTATCTGCTTAATATACTCTAGGATTTTTCCAGGCATTATAATAATCTATATAGGATTGAAGGCCCTCTTTCTTACTCTGTGCTTTCTGTGTTTCAGTTGTTCAAATGAGCTATACAGATAGGTTGAATTAGATTATGCACCACAGAAAATTTCAGTTCCAGATCAAATAAACCTTTCTTCCATTGGTGTCAAAGAGTATGTATGGTTCTAAAATGTAGACACTGTCTTCCTTACCCCTATGTTCTGAATTACTTTAACCCCAACCTGTTCAGCTTTGTTCTTATCTCTAAATATCAGGTTATATATATAAAACAACCTCTCAAAATCCAGAAATAATAATCACCACTCCAGACTTAATGTTTCTGTTCTAAAAGCTTACAATCTAGGCCCCTGTTTTCTTATAAACATTTTCTAAAGGTGACCATACCATTGTTGTTTTATTGTTTCTGGCTTATTTTGTCTCACCAAGTGTCCCACATGTTCATTCACATTGTTGCATGCCTCACAGTTCTTCCTTTGTGTAGCAGCACAACCTTCATTTATAAGTAAACACCATTGTTCACCAATCTACTTCTCTGTTAGCGCATCCTTCAGCCACCAGTATTCACCAGACATTGTGTAGAAGGCCCAAAGTCCACAGTCCATCGACATTCTCAATTTTAGATAATTTCATTGTTCCCAAGAGACAGAAAACCAATAAACATGCCTTCACCAAATAGGAAATCTAAACCTCCTCTTAACTCTTGTTCCTCACCCCATTATTTACCTCTGCTGTTGCTGTGGTAGCACTGATGATTTCCTTTTGAACATAGCTGATAGCATGCAATAGCAGTTTTCCCCTGTACCTTGGACTTAAACACTCTTTATGCAAGAATCATATCTTTGAAGTAATTCTTATGAGAACTCATTCATATTTCTAGTATGTGTCAGTGGGACACATAGGTCTATAAAACTGCTTTCAATCTTGTTCATCTTCAGTATGGTAATATTACTTCTAGACCCATTAGAGAATCACCTTTGCTCCTATCTATTCCCTTACATTGGAATTCAACCTCTTTAGCTAACAGTTCGCCCATCTCTAGCTTCTATGTATCTCCAAATCCCCTATCTTCTGTGTTATAAGCCTCTGATTATACCTTTATGCTGGCATAAAAGTGGACTCATACAGTATCTATCCTTTTGTGTCTGGCTAACTTCATTCAGCATTATGTTCTCAAGGCTCATCCGTCTTGTCGTGTGCTTCAGGATGTCATTTTGTCTTACTGCTGAATAATATTCCATTGTATGTATATACCACATTTTGTTGATCCACTCTTCTGTTGATGGGCATTTTGTTTATTTCCATCTTTTGGCAATTGTAAATAATGCTTCTATGAACACCGGAGTGCAAATGTTTGTTTGTGTCATTGCTTGCAGCTCTTCTGGGTATATACCAAGTAGTTCTATTGCTGGGTCATAGGGCAACTCAATATTTAGTTTCCTAAGGAACTGCCAAACTGTCTTCCATAGTGGCTGCACCATTATACATTCCCCCCAGCAGTGCATAAGTGTCCCAATTTCTCCACATCCTCTCCAACGTTTATAGTTTCCCGTTTGTTTAATAGCAGCCATTATTATAGTGTGTGAAGTGGTTTCTCATTGTAGTTCTGATTTGCATGTCTCTTATAGCTCTTAAAGTGAAAATGAACATCTATTATTGTGCTTTTGAGCCATCTGTACTTGCTCTTCAGAAAAATGCCTAGTCATAGTTTTAGCCCATTTTATAATTGTATTGTTTGTTCTTTTGTTGTTGAGTTGTATGATTTCTTTGTATATACAGGAAATCAAACCTTTGTCTGATATGTGATTTCCAAATATTTTCTCCCATTGAGTTGGCTGCCTCTTCACTTTTTTGACAAAGTCTTTTGAGGTGCAGAAGCATTTGATTTTGAGGAGTTCTCACTTATCTATTTTTTCTTTTGTTCCTTGTGCTTTGGTCTTCTAGTTACTGGGTCTTGAAGATGCTTCCCTACATTTTCTTCTAGAAGCTATATGGTTCTACCTCTTATATTTAGGTGCTTGATCCACTTTGAGTTAATTTTTATGTAGAGTGTAAAATATGGGTCATCTTTAATTCTTTTGGCTATTGACATCCAGTTCTTCCATGCCCAATTATTGAAAAGACTATTTTGTCCCATTCCAGAAGATTTGGGGGCCTTGTCAAAAATCAGTTGACCATAGATTTGGTGGTCTATTTCTGCACTCTTGATTTGATTCCATTGGTCAATGCTTCTGTCTTTGTGCTAGTACCATGCTGTTTTGACCACTATGGCTTTATAATAGGTTTTAAAGTCTGGGACTGTTAATCCTCCCACTTCGTTCTTATTTTTTTAGAATGCTTTTAGCTATTCAGGGTCTCTTTCCCTTGCAGGTGAATTTGGTAGTAGCTTTTCCAACTCTTCAAAGTCGGAATTTTGATTGGTACTGTGTTTAATCTGTAGATCAACTTGGGGAGAATTGACATCTTAACTATATTCAGCTTTCCTATCCATGAGCAGGGAATGTCTTTCCACCTATTTAGATCTCCTTTAATTTCTTTTAGCAGTGTTATGTAGTTTTCTGTGTACAAGTCTTTCACATCCCTAGTTAGGTTCATTCCTAAGTATTTGATTATTTTAGTTGCTATTTTGAATGGAATTTTTTCCTTAACTGACTCCTCAGCTAGGTCATTGCTTGTGTATAGAAATGTTACTGATTTTTCACATTAATTTTATATCCTGCCCCCTTGCTGAATTTGTTATTAGCGCAAGTAACTTTGCTGTAGATTTCTCAGTATCTTCTAATATAGTATCATAATATCTGCAAATAATGAGAATTTTACCTTTTCCTTTCCAGTTTGGATGGCTTTTATTTCTTTGTCTTGCCTGATTTCTCTAGCTAGAACTTCTAGTACAGTGTTGAATAATAGTGGTGACAGTGGGCATCCTTGTCTTGTACCTGATCTTAGGGGGAAGGCTTTCAGTCTCTCTCCATTGAGTATGATGCTGGCTATTGGTTTTTCATATATTCCATTTATCATATTGAGGTAGTTACCTTAGATTCCTCTCTTTTGGAGTGATTTTGGAGATGAAATCGGAAAAGGATGCTGAATTTTGTTGAATGCTTTTTCAGCATCAATTGAGATGATCATGTGATTTTTTTGCTTTCAACATCTTAATGTGCTGTATTACATTAATTGATTTTCTTGTGTTGAACCATCCTTGCCTTCCTGGTATAAAGCCCATTTGGTCATGTGCTGACCAAATGTGCTTTTGGATTTGATTTGTTAATATTTTATTGAGAATTTTTGCATGTGTTCATTAGGGAGATTGGCCTGTAGTCTTCCTTTCTTATAGCATCTTTACCCCGTTTTGGTATTAAAATGATATTAACTTCATAAAATGAGTGAGGTAGAGTTCCTTTTTCCTCAATTTTTTGGAAAAGTTTGAGCAGGATTGGTGTTAGTTCTTTCTGGAATGTTTTATAAACATTGTGAAGCCATCTGTGAAGCCATCTGGCCCTGGGCTTTTCTTTGTAGGAAGATTTTTTGATGACTGATGGAAACTCTTTACTTGTGATTGGTTTGTTGAGATCTTCTATTGCTTCCTGAGTCAATGTAGCTTGTTTGTGTATCTCCAGGAATTTGTACATTTCATCTAAGGTGTCTAGTTTGTTGGCGTATAGTTGTTCATACTATCCTCTTATGATTTCTCTTATTTCTTCATGGTCTGTGGTAATGCACCCCTTCTCATTTCTGATTTTGTTTATTTTCATCCTCTCTCTTTTTTTCTTTGTCAGTCTTGCTAGTGGCCCATCGGTTTTATTGATTTTCTCAAAGAACCAACTTTTTGGTTTTATTGATTCTTTCTCTTATTCTTTTGTTCTCTCATTCATTTATCTCTGCTTTAATCTTTGTTATTTCTCTTCTTCTGTTTGCTTTAGGGTTAGTTTGCTATTCTCTCTCAAGTTCCTCCAGGCTTGCTATTAAGTCCTCGATTTTTTCTCTCTCTTGTTTTTTAATATAGGCATTTAAGGCAATAAATTTCCCTCTCACACAGCCTTTGCCACATCCCATAAATTCTGATAAGTTGTATTCTCATTTTCATTGATCTCCAGATAGCTACTGATTTCTCTAGCAATTTCTTCTTTGACCCACTGGTTGTTTAAGAGTATGTTTTTAATCTCCATATATTTGTGAATCTTCTTGTTTTTTGGTGGTAATTGAGATCCAGCTTCATCCCATTGTGATCAGCGAAAGTGCTTTGAATAATTTCAGTATTTTAAAATATATAAAGACCTCTTTTGTGACCCAGCATATGATCTAGCCTGGAGAATGTTCCATGAGTACTACAGAAAAATGTATAACCTTGTGCTTTGGGGTGCAATGACCTATATGTGTCTGTTAGGTCTAATTCATTTGTCAAGTTATTTAACTTCTCTATTTCCACTGTTTGTTCTATCTATAGAGGAGAGTGGTGTATTGAAGTCTCCTACTATTATTGTTGAAATGTCTATCACTCCTTTCAGTTTTGCCAATGTCTGTCTCATGTACTTTGGAGTGCCTTGATTGGGAGTGTAAACATTTATGATTGTTATATCTTCTTGGCAAATTGACCCTTTAATTAGTATATAGTGTCCCTCTTTGTCTCTTATGATGTCTTTATATTTAAAGTCTATTTTGTCCGATATTAGTATAGCTACTCCTGCTTTCTTGTGGTTACAACTTACGTGGAAAATCTTTTTCCATCCTTTCACTTTCAGTCTCTTTGTATCATTGTGTCTAGGATGAGTCTCTTGTAAGCAGCATATAGCTGGATTATGTTTCTTAATCCATTCTGCCAACCTGTATCTTTTAATTGGTAAGGTTAGCCCATTAACATTCAAAGTATTACTGAAAAGGCATTTTTTAAAGTTTTTTTATTAATTTAAAAAATTTAACAAACAGAACATTTAGATATCATTCCATTCTACATATACAATCAATAATTCTTAATATCATCATATAGTTGCATATTCATCATCTCTTAGTACATTTGCATCGATTTAGAAAAAGAAATAAAAAGACAACAGAAAAAGAAATAAAATGATAATAGGGAAAAAAGAGACTATACATACCATACCCCTTACCCCTCGCTTTCATTTACTACTATTTCAAACTGAATTTATTTTAACATTTGTTCCCCCTATTATTTATTTTTATTCCATATGTTCTACTCTTCTGTTGATAGAGTAGCTACAGGGAGTATCAGACATAAGGTTTTCACATTCACAGAATCTCATTGTGAAAGCTATATCATTGTTCAGTCATCATCAAGAAACATAGCTACTGGAACACAGCACTACATTTTCAGGCAATTCCCTCCAGCCTCTCCACTACATCTTGAACGGCAAGGTGATATCTACTTAATGCATAAGAATAACCTCCAAGATAACCTCTCGACTCTGTTTGGAATCTCTCAGCCATTGACACTTTGTCTCATTTTACTCTTCCCCCTTTTGGTTGAGAAGTTTCTCTCAATCCCTTGATGTTAATTCTCAGCTGATTCTAGGGTTTTTCTCAGTCCCTTGATGCTGAGTCTCAGCTCATTCCAGGATCTCTGTCCCACATTGCCAGGAAGGTCCACACCCCTGGGAGTCATGTCCCACACAGAGAGGGGGAGGGTGGTGAGACTGCTCGTCATGTTGGCTGGAGAGAGGGGCCACATCTGAGCAACAAAAGAGGCTCTCTTGGGGGTGACTCTTAGGCCTAAATTTTAAGTAGACTTGACCTATCCTTTGTGGGGTTAAGTTTCATGTGAACAAACCCCAAGACTGGGGGCTCAGCCTATAGCTTTGGTTGTCCACACTGCTTGTGAGAATATCAAGAATATTGGGGAAGTTGAATTTCTCCCCACTCTCACCATTCCCTGAAGGGGGCTTGCAAATACTTTTCCAGTCACTGATCAAATCATTCTGGGATTCATCGGGGGATCACTCTGGACAAACCAACAAAATCTCATGTGCTACCTGAGATTGCAAGTACTTATGACATTCAATCAAACTATCTACATGAGTTATATTAGGAAATGCTCTAGTCGAAATCTAAATTTTGTAACAAATAAATATTTTTTGCTTTAGTCTCACACATAAGGTGACATTTTAAAGTATTAATTATCATCTATTTTCAGCACCCTGCAATAATGACATTCCTTTGTTCTTCCTCATGCAAAAACATTTTTAAAATTTGTACATTGTACATTTCACTATTATTATACACTCTAGGTATTCCTAGATTATACCATCTCGATCTTTAACATCTATCTTTCTTTCTGATTTCATTTATGTCCCCAGCCCTCCTCCCTCTATCATTCTCACATGCAGCTTCATTCAGCATTTTAACATAATTACATTACAGTTCGGTAGTATTGTGCTGTCCATTTCTGAGTTTTTGTATCCAGTCCTATTGCACAGTCTGTATCCCTTCAGTTCCAATTACCCACTTTCTTACCCTATTTCTATCTCCTGATGGTCTCTGTTACCAACGACATATTCCAAGTTTATTTACCAATGTCAGTTCATATCTATGAGACCATACAGTATTTGTCCTTTAGTTTTTGGCTGTCTCACTCAGCATAATGTTCTCAAGGTCCATCCATGTTGTTACATACTTCATAAGTTTATTCTGTCTTAGAGCTGCATAATATTCCATCGTATGTATATACCACAGTTTGTTTAGCCACTCTTCTGTTGATGGACATTTTGGCTGTTTCCATCTCCTTGCAATTGTAAATAATGCTGCTATAAGCATTGGTGTGAAAATGTCTGTTTGTCTTTGCCCTTAAGTCCTCTGAGTAGATACCTAGCAATGGTATTGCTGGGTCATATAGCAATTCTATTTTCATCTTTTTGAGGAACCGCCAAACTGCCTTCCACAGTGGTTGCACAATTTGACATTCCCACCAACAGTGAATAAGTGTGCTTTTTCTCCACATCCTCTCCAGCACCTATCATTTTCTGTTTTGTTGATAATGGCCATTCTGGTGGGTGTGAGATGATATCTCATTGTGGTTTTGATTTGCATTTCTCTAATGGCCAGGGACATTGAGCATCTCTTCATGTGCCTTGAAAAGGCATTTCTTGATTCCACAATCTATCTTTTTAATTTTATTTGTCAGATCTATATATTCTTTTCCCTCTTTCTACATAAGGAGGTCCTGGATGAAAAAGCTGAGGAATTGGGGTGCAGAGAACTGGAGACCATCCAGCTAGTGCAAAGACCCTAATGCACTCTTTTCCTAACAGGCCCAGAGCCCTCAAGACTGCACAGATAGGGAGGCAGGTACCAGGAAGTAAGCAAAAGTGTGCACTGCCTCCCCAGCACCCCATGCTCCAACATGCAACAGAGCCCCACCACCCCACAACCTGTGACTGGAACCCTCTCCTCACCCCATGCACCTGAGACCTACACCCCAGAACTGCACATCCTTGTCCTGTCCCCCTGCCCCACACACATGCACATCTGCACAGTCCCCCTCCCATCAATCTCCTGCCATACCCTGTTTATGTGTCCCCCACACCACACCCTGCCTCTGCTCTGAGGCTTTCCCAAGCTGCACCCTACCTCCATGGTCCCTACACCATCCTCCCACAGGCCCCTGTACCCCATGCTCCCAGACACCAGCATAGCACCCCCACTATGTGCCAACCCTGTGCCCCGCCCCACCACCATACTGCTTCTCCCTGTCCCATGCCCTGTGTCTTGCCCTATGCCCGTCCCACAAACACAAGACTTTAGACTACTGAGGGAAGTCAACTTCAGAGCAAGCCTATCAAAATAATTAAATGCCTCAAAGGCAATAGGAAATCACAAAGCATATGAAGATGCAGACAGATATACCTAATCTAATGACCAAATTAAAACACTGCAGAAACACAGACTTTGGAAGAACTAATCAAAGATGTTCATACAGTTCTACTAAATAAATTCAGTGGGTTCCCTAATGACATAAAGGAGATCAAGAAGACACTAGATAAGCATAAAGAAGAATTTGAATGAGTAAATAGAAAAATAGCAGCTATCACAGAGATGAAAGATATGGTAGACCAAATAAAAAATATATTAGAGACACACAGTAGCAGATTTGAAGAGACAAAAATTGTAAGTGAACTAAAGTACAAGGCAATTGATTTTGAATGCACAAAAGAGCAAATGGCAAAAAAGATGGAAAAATTTGAGTTGGATCTCAGGGAAATGATGGACAGCACAAAGGACACAATATAGGAATCATCAGTGTTCCAGGAGAAGAGAAGAGTAAAGGGCTAGGAAGATTAGTTGAGGAGATAATGGGGGAAAACTTTCCAACCCTTATAAACATCATATATATGCAAGTCAAAGAAGACCAACAAACCCCAAATAGAATAAATCCAAAAACACATACTAATCAGTCTGCCAAATGTTGAAGAAAAGCAGAAAATTCTGCAAGCGGCAAGAGAAAAGTGATTTACTACATACAAGGGAAACCACACAAGGCTGAGTTCAGACTACTCAAAAGGCACTGTGGAGGTGAGAATGCAGTGGTATGTTAAATTTAAGATCTTGAAAGAGAAAGACTTCAGCCTTGGTCCTAGAGAGAACCAAAGAAGATAAATAAAATTACAGCTAACCCTTTGTACAGCTTTCATCCTCTCATTCCCTTAAGGCTATCAGCAGTGCTTCCCAGCCTCTCTGCTGCCTCTCCCAAATCACCAAACAGCCCCTGTGCAAAAGCAGTTCCAAAGACCTAATTCATTCCTCCAGATTTCCTTATCTCCTGGATCGTGGCCTAGTAATTCCTTACTATATTATTAGTTTTTTTTATGCTTTTAGGATGATATAAATTTTTCATCCTGAATTTGAAAAGTCTTGAAATAGAGGTTTGCTTTGGATTACGGGGTCTATTATTACCATAAATTAAAGTTCTCATTCTATTTTGAATCCCATCCAATCAGGGTTCCCTCTTATCATGGTCAGATACATGTGTCAACTTGGCCACCAAGTGGTGGTACCTGTTTTGTTGGGCTAGTGCTGGCTTGTCCGTTGCAATGAGGACATTTCATAGAATTAAATCATGATCACGTCAGCTGCATCCACAGCTGATCCCATTTGTAATCAGCCAAGGGGAGTGTCTTCTGTAATGAATGATGCTTAATGTAATCACTGGAAGCCTTTTTAAAGAGGATTCAGAAGAGACAGGCTCTCTTCCTGCTTCAGCTGGTGAGCCTCTCCTGTGTAGTTCGTCCAGACCCTCCATTGAAATCGTCGGCTTCACAGCCTGCCCTGCGGATTTTGGACTCTGCATTCCCATGATCTGGTGAGACACTTTTATAAATTTTATATTTGAGGGTGTTCCCCATTGATTCTGTTTCTCTGTAGAACCCTAACTAATACAACTTGGTACCAGGAGTGGTTCTTAAGAAACAGAATCTTAAAAAAGGGTTTTTGTCAATGGTTTTCTACTCTGACTAGATTCAAAGGCACTAAGGACTCTGATTCCCATAATCAGAATGACAGTCCCAATCCATGGAGTGAGTTGGCAAAAGAGATAGTCAAAATATCACCATTCGATTCTCCTGATGCTTCACTTGTATGAAGCCAAGCTTTGGGGGATAATGTTTTTGACAACTGTATGGAGTTTTGTGGAAATAAGAGGTATAGAGATGTTGGCTGGTTGTTGTTAGACACACTGGCTACATTAAGGAGTGAAAGGGATGGGCTTAAGCCTTCAAACGAGAGGCTTAAGCACCATCTGACAGATGTAGAAGTTTCTATGAGCATCCTGAAGGAAAATATTATTTCTTGTAGCCGTAGACTTGAGATCTCTGAAAATCATACTCAGAATCTTATTGTTAGAGTAGCAACTTTACAACGTAAACTGAAGTCTCAATGTTGCATAGGGTCTGCTGTTAAAGTGAGGGCATTGATTGGAAAGGAATGGGATGCTGAAAAATGGGATGGTGACATATGGATTGATAATGATGTTGGGGGTGAGGTTGAAACCCTAGGTCATGCTGAGTCTTCTCTAGATAACCCTGTAATAGTCTGCCCTGAGGACATAACCACCCCACCTCCAGCCTGCCTTGAGGAGTTAGCAACCCAGCCTCCTCCTGAAGGGAATAGCCCTAGAGTGATTAATCCTGTTTCACCAGATGAAACTGAAAATGAAGGCCCTGAAGCAAATGGCTTGGAAGATATTTCTAATTCTTTTCATGACCCACTCCCACCATCCCTCATTTCTTCCAGACCTATAACTAGACTAAAGTCCCAACAGGCCCTTAAAGGTGAGGTACAGTGTATCACACATGAGGAGGTATGTTATACTCCGAAAGAACTGTGTGAGTTTTCCAATTTATATAGACAGAAATCAGGGGAATATGTGTGGCAATGGATTTTAAGGGTGTGGGATAATGGTGGGAGGAATATAAGTCTGGATCAGGCTGAATTTATTGATAAGGGCCCACTAAGCTGAGATTTTGCATTCAATGTTATAGCTCGAGGGGTTAGAAAAGGTATTAACAGTTTGTTTGGATGGTTGGTTGAAACATGGATCAAAAGGTGGCCGACATTACCTGAGGTTGAAATGCCAGAACTGCCCTGGTATAATGTAGATGAGGGGATCCAGAGGCTTAGAGAGATTGGAATGTTAGAGTGGATTTATCATGCAAAGCCTGCTCTTATGCCCCAGGAATGTCCAGAGGATGCACCTTTTACCAGAACAGTGAGAAATAAATTTGTGAGACTAGCATCATCATCCATGAAGAGCTCTGTAGTTGCACTTCTGTGTAGGTCAGATATTAATGTAGGAAGCGCTGTCACTGAGCTGAAATCCTTAAATACAATGGGGATGATGGGACCCCGGGTTGGCAGAAGCCAGGTGGCAGCACTTAACAGCCAAAGATAGGGTAGACATGGCTATTATAATAGACAGCAAACTCAAATCAGGAGTCAAAATTATATGATTTGCAGAGATTTGTGGCACTGGCTAGTAAATCATGTAGAAATACAATAGAAGGGCAGTGTACTAAATTCTTGTTCGAGCTGTATAAACAAAAGAGTTCTAGAACAAGTGAACAGAAGTCTAAGCTGAATTACAAGAACACAGAGTCACAGTCCCTTAATCAATTTCCAGACTTGAGACAGTTTACAGACCCAGAGCCCCTTAAATGAAGGGGAGGCCAGGTTCCCTTTGGGGGAGAACCCTGTTACACTTTCACAAATTTATACTGTTAATCTTCCTCCAAATCTTCCCCAAGGAGACCAATGGCCTTTTACCAGGTTAACTGCGCATTGGGGAAAAGGAAATGATCAGATATTTCAGGGATTATTAGACACTGGTTCAGAAGTGACATTAATTCCAGGGGACCCAAAACGTCACTTTGGTCCACCAGTCAGAGTGGGAGCTTATGGAGAACAGGTGATCCAATGGAGTTTTGGCTCAGGTCCATCTCACAGTGGGTTCAGTGGGCCCCCGGACCCATTCTGTAGTTATTTCCCCAGTTCCAGAATGTATAATTGGAATAGACATACTGAGTAACTGGCAGAATCCCCACATTGGCTCTCTAACTCGTGCAGTAAAGGCTATTATGGTGGGAAAGGCCAAGTGGAAGCCACTAGAACTGCCCCTATCTAGCAAAATAGTAAATCAGAAGCAATACCAGATTTCTGGAGGGATTGCAGAGATTACTGCCATTCTTAAGGACTTGAATGCAGGGGTGATGATTCCCACCACATCTCCATTCAACTCTCCTTTTGGCTTGTGCAGAAAACAGATGGGTCTTGGAGGATGAAAGTAGATTATCATAAGCTCAACCAGGTGGTAACTCCAATTGCAGCTGCCGTTCCAGATGTGGTATCATTGCTTGAGGAAATCAGTACATCCCCTAGTACCTGGTATGCAGCTAATGATCTGGCAAATGCTTTTTTCTCAATAGATATTAGTAAGGACCACCAGAAACAGTTTGCTTTCAGCTGGCAAGGTCAGCAGTATACTTTCACTGTCCTACCTCAGGGGTATATCAACTCTACAGCCCTATGTCATAATCTTGTCCACAGGGACCTTGATCGTTTCTCTCTCCCCCAAGACATCACACTGGTCCATTATATTGATGATACCATGTTGATTGGACCTAATGAGCAAAAGTAGCAACTACTCTAGACTTACTGTAAGGCATTTGTGTGTCAGAGGATGGGAGATAAATCCACAAAAATACAGGGGACTTCCACCTCGGTGAAATTTCTAGGTGTCCAGTGGTGTGGGGCATGTTGAGATATCCCTTCTAAGGTGAAGGTTAAGTTGCTGCATCTGGCCCCTCCTATGACCAAAAAAGAGGCACAACACCTAGTTGGTCTCTTTGGATTTTGATGACAACATATTCCTCATTTGGGTGTGCTACTCTGGCCCATTTATCAAGTGACCAGAAAAGCTGCTAATTTTGAGTGGGGGCCTGAATAAGAGGAGGCTCTGTGACAGGTCCAAGCTGCTGTACAAGTTGCTCTGCTGCTTGGGCCATATGATCCAGCAGATCCAATGGTGCTGGAAGTGTCAGTGGCAAATACAGATGCTGTTTGAAGCCTTTGGCAGGCCCCTATAGGGGAATCACAACACAGACCCTTAGGATTTTGGAGCAAAGCCTTACCTTCTGCTGCAGATAACTACTCTCCTTTTGAGAAACAGCTTTTGACTTGCTACTGGACCTTAGTAGAGACTGAACACTTAACCATGGGCCACCAAGTTACCATGAGACCTGAGTTGCCTTCATGAGCTGGGTGTTATCTCACCCACCAAGCCATAAAGTTGGGCATGGATAGCAGCACTCTATTTTAAAATGGAAATGTTATATATGAGATAGGGCCAGAGCAGGTCCTGAAGGCACAAGTAAGTTACTTGAGGAAGTGGCCCAAATGCCTATGGTCTACACTCCTGCCACATTATCTTCTCTTTCCCAGACCAGAGGTATGGCCTCTTGGGGAGTTCCTTACAGTAAATTGACTGAGGAAGAGAAAACTCAGGCCTGCTTTAAAAAATGGTTCAGTACTATCTGCAGGTACCACCTGAAGGTGAACAGCTGCAGCACTACAACCCCTTTCTGGGTATTGTGCCTCTTTTGGTCATAGGAGGGGCCAGATGCAGCAACTTATCCTTCACCTTAGAAGGGATATCTCAACATTCCCCACACCACTGGACATCTAGAAATTTCACTGAGGTAGAAGTCCCCTGTATTTTTGTGGATTTATCTCCCATCCTCTGACAAGCAAATGCCTTACAGTAAGTCTAGAGTAGTTGCTACTTTTTCTCACTAGGTCCAATCAACATGGGATCATCAATATAATGGACCAGTGTGATGTCTTGGGGGAGAGAGAAACAATCAAGTTCCCCGTGGACAAGATTATGACATAGGGCTGTAGAGTTGATATACCTCTGAGGTAGGACAGTGAAAGTATACTGCTGACCTTGCCAGCTGAAAGCAAACTGTTTCTGGTGGTCCTTACTAATAGCTATTGAGAAAAAATGTGGTGAGGGGAAATCCTCCCAGTGGGCAGAACTTTGAGCAGTGCACCTGGTTGTTCATTTTTCTTGGAAGGAGAACTGGCCAGAGGTGCATTTGTATACTGTCTCATGGGTTGTTGCTAGTGGTTTGGCTGGATGGTCAGAGACTTAGAAAGACCATAACTGAACAATTGGTGACAGAGGTCTGGGGAAGAATTATGTGAATAGACCTTTCTGAGTGGGCTGAAATGATTAACTTATTTGTGTCCCATGTGAACATGCACCTGAGGGTGACTTCAGCAGAGGAAGGTTTTAGCAATCCAGTGGATAAGATGACCTGTTCTGTGGATACCAATCAGCCTCTTTCCCCAGCAACACCTGTTATTGCCCAATGGGCTCATGAAAAATGTGGTCATGGTGGTAGGGATGTAGGTTATGCATGGGCTCAGCAACATGGATTTCCATTCACCAAAGCTGAGTTGGCTACAGCTACTGCTGAGTGCCCAATCCGCCAGCAACAGAGACCCACACTCAGCCCCCAATATGGCGCCATTCCCTGAGGTCACCAGCCAGCTACATGATGGCAGGTTGATTACATTGGACCACTCTCTTCATGGAAGGGGCAGCAATTTGTTCTAACTGGAATAGACACATACTCTGGATATGGGTTTTCTTTCCCTGCACACAATGCTTCTGCAAGACTACCATCTGTGGGCTTACAGAATGCCTTATCCATAGTCATGGTATTCCACACAGCATTGCCTCTGATCAAGGAACACACTTCACCACAAATGAAGTGCAGGAATGGGCACATGCTTATGGAATTCTCTGGTCTTACCATGTTCCCGCATCATCCGGGAGCAGATGGATTGATACAACGGTGGAATGGCCTTTTGAAAACTCAATTAACGTGCCAACTAGGTGGCAATTCCTTGAAGGGCTGGGGTAATGTTCTCCAGGGAGCTGTATATGCTCTGAATAAGTGTCTGCTGTTTGGTGCTATTTCTCCCACAGCCAGGATCCATGGGTCCAGGAACCAAGGGGTAGAAATGGGAGTGGTACCACTCACTATTACCCCTAGTGATCCACTAGGAAAATTTTTGCTTCCTGTCCCTGCAACCCTGAGCTCTGCTGTTCTACAGGCTTTAATTCCAAAAGGGGAAGTGCTTCCATCAGGAGAAACAATGATTCCACTAAACTGGAATCTAAGACTGTCACCTGGTCACTTTGGGCTACTCATACATCTGGATCAACAAGCCAAGAAGGGGATTACATTATTGGCTGGGGTGACTGACCTTGACTATCAGGTGGAAATAGGACTGCAACTACACAATGGAGGTATAAAGAAGAGTTTTCTTGGAATATAGGAGTTCCCCTAGGGCATCTTTTAGTACTACCATGCCCTATGATTAAAATCAATAGAAAACTGCAACAGCCAATCCAGGCAGGACTACCAATGGCTCTGAAACTTCAGGAATGAAGGTTTGGGTCACCCCACCAGACAAAGAACCATGGTCAGCTGAAGTGCTTGCTGAGGGTGAAGGGAACATGGAATGGGTAGTGGAAGAAGGTAGTGATAAATATGAACTATGACCACATGATCAGTTACAGAAACGAGGACTGTAATGCTGTTTTGTTCATGTTATGCTGTTTAAGTTGTAAGATAGCAAGTTTAAGAATGAATATTACCCAAGGACTTGCACCCTATTCTGCAGAGTTAATGTGTTTCCAGTTACATGCAGGACAGTTGAGTATTGTTAGGTGAAAGAAAAAATGTGTATTTTATTGTTTTTTATTTAGACATTAGGTATGGTTTAAGATGATATGTATAGCTGTCAAGTTGACAAGGTGTGGACTGTCATGGTCAGATTCATGTGTCAACTTTGCCAAGTGGTGAGACCTGTTTATCTGGTTGGGCTAGTGCTGGCCTGTCTGTTGCAATGAGGACATTTCCTAAAATTAAATCATGATTACGTCAGCTGCATCCACAGCTGATTCAATTTGTAATCAGCTAAGGGGAGTGTCTTCTGCAATGAATGATGCTTAATCTAATCACTGGAAGCCTCTTAAAGAGGATTCAGAAGAGAAAGGCTCTCTTCCTTCTTCAGCTGGCGAGCCTCTCCTGGGAGTTCATCCAGACCCTCCATTGAAGTCGTCAGCTTCACAGCCTGCCCTGCAGATTTTGGGCTCTGCGTTCCCATGGTCACGTGAGACACTTTTATAAATTTTACATTTGTGAGTGTTCCCTGTTGATTCTGTTTCTCTAGAGAACCCTAACTAATATACCTCGCCACAAAAACAACTCTTGTCATGGTCACCAATGACTTCCATGTTGCCAAATCTAATGATTATCTGTTCTTATTTTACTTTCAGCAGCATTTGATACAGTTGATCACTTCTTTTCTGAAAACTATATTCATTATGCTCCAGAACACCACAATCTTCTTGTATTCCTTGTGACTTATTGGTTGCTTCTTTTCAGCCTTTGATAGATCAACCTTCTCTTCCTCACTCCCAAACATTGACATCCCAAAGATTCAGACCCTTGTTCTTGTCTATTTTCATTACATTTACTACTTAGGAGGCCTCATCTAACTTTATGGTATTAAATATATTTTTATTTATAATTCTTAAATACTTACAATTCCCCTGAACTGCAGACTTATATATTCCGGGGCCTACTTGATAAGCCCATTTGGGTGCTGAATAACATCTCAAATGTAACATGCCCAAAACTGATCTGTTTCTCATCCTGCCTGCTCTTCTCCCAGTTTTCCACATCATCATAAATAACACTGCGAAGGTCACAAATCGTGGAGTCATCCCTGACTCTCCTCTTTAATATTCTACAGTCAATCCAGATATAAATTCTTACCAACTCTGTCTTTACTATCCTGGTCCCAGCCACCATATCTCTTACCTGGATTACTGCAATAAACTCCTTACTCTTTGCTACCCTTGCCTCTCTATCGTCTATTCTCCCCACAGCTTCCAGAATAATATTTTTTTCAGAGTAATTCTTTTAAAACCTAAGTCAGGTCATGTTATTCTTCTGCTCAAGACCTCTCCATGGATCCCTTTCTTCCTCAGAGAAAAACACAACTTCTTATCCACAGACAAGAGCTCTACTACCTCTGACCCCTTTTGTTTTCCCTCTTGCTCACTCCAATTCAACTGCTTTTGCCTCCCAACTATTCTCTAAATCCATCAAACACACTCCCATCTTGGGTGCTTTATCAGTGCTCTTCACTCTGCCTAGAATGCTCTTCTCCGAGATGCACACATGGGTTGCTCTGTCACTTCATTCGTTCCTCTGCTCACATGTCATCAGGTTAGTCTTCCCTGACTACTCTGCAAAATAACACCTTCTTCACCCCTTTTTCCTTTTTACCTGGATTTCCTTTTTCTAATAGTGTATATTTATTTGTTTATTTGTATCCTCCTACTAAATTTTAAAATCCTTGAGAGGAAGAATGTGTCCTATTTTGATCCCTGTATTTTGGCTGATGAAAGATCCACCTCTATATTTAATTCTAAAATATTCCTGGGGTTAAAGGTTCTTATCCCTTAGGCAATAATTATGCCATTCTAAATAATTCTAAGGTTATTTTCCCAATCACATTTTGAATTTCCTTGCCCTGTGAATTTAGAATTCGCTTCTCATCTGGGTGAGATTACATATCAATGAGAGATTTTGTTTTGTATGTGAGATTAAGAGCTACAAATAGCCTGAGTCATGATTTTGCTATGCTGACCCTTATTTTATATTTTCTCTGTCTGTAAGGGAGCCAGTATTGTTGAAAATGAATTGATTATCTCCTGGTTAGAGTAAATGAGATTCTGTAGTCCTAGCCCAATTGTTATTTGATTGAATTTAACTAATTTATTTATTGCTTCATTTTATGAAGAAATAATATTCTTTCAGTTTTCTTTATATATATACATAATATATTGTTGCATTCTGCACATCTCTCAGATCTTGCCTGACTTTGTGGTCATCTGATAAACCAGATAAATTACCTGAGACACAGACAGCTTCGTGCAGATAATAAGTCATTTGGCCAAGACTTGAACTCAGGATATTTGATGCCAAGATCTGTGCCGTTGTAATTAAGTAGGTTTCCAAACAATAGCTAACTTGCTGGTTTATCTTCTCTCAACAAAATCTATTCTAGTGCTCAAAATTTAGGAAGTATGTTTTTTACTCAAACATAACATGAATCAAAAATAATTTTAAACCATTTAATACAACCTGGTCAGGACTGTTCTCATTTGTACCGGTTTGTAGCTATTATGTACCCCAGAAAAGCCATGTCCTTTAATTCTCACTCAGTTATTGCTGGGTGAGATCTTTCTGATTGTTTCCATGGAGATGTGACCCACCCTATTGTGGATGGTACCTTTTGATTAGGTATTTTCCATGGAGACACATTCCATGGAGATGTGTCTCCACCCGTTCAAGGTGGGTTGCTTACTGGAGTCCTTTAAGAGGCAACCATTTTGAAAAGAGCTTTAGAGCTACGAGAGACAACAAAGCCCAAACAGTCATAGGCCATTGGAGATGAAGAAAGAAGATGCCCCCAGGAAGCTGTTGAAGAAGCCTGGAAAGAATGCTAGCAGATGTTGCCATGTGCCTTTCCAGCTAAGAGAAACCCCAAACATCTTGAGCCTTCTTGAGCCAAGGTATCTTTTACTGGAAGCTTAATTTGGACATTTTTATAGCCTTGTCTTAATTTTGACATTTTCACGGCCTTAGAATTATAAATGTACAACTTAAAAATTCCCCTTTTTAAAAGCCATTCAATTTCTGGTATATTGCATTCCAGCAGCTTAAAAACTAGAACATGATTGATGAACATTATTTTTTGTACCTAGGGGTACAACTTACTGCATGAGCTCATTAGCACTTTATCATTTGGCCCCGTTTTAGGGAAGTAAGTAAAATATGGGCAGGATCCCTGTGTTTATGTAACAGCCTTGGAACAGATGGGAAATGATTCTGCTCTGTTGGAACTGTGAGAGGAACACTATAAAATATAGGACATACTCATAAACTGGGGCAATGCGGTTGGAATTACATTCCTCCTATGAAGATGGCAGCCTAAGGCCTAACATTATTCCTGCCTCTCTCTCTAGGATGAGAAAAACGGAGACCCACAGACCCATCTACAGTTTAGAAAGAGCCAATCTGCCAAAAGCCACATGCATTCTTAAGGAAAACATTTCTGGACTGCACCGAGCCTTCTGACTTGTCAGAGAGATGAGAGGGAGACTAAGCAATAGAAGCTATTTGTCCTCTCCCCTTCTTAAAATGTTGAACATTAAATTGTTTAAACGAAAAATGGGTGGGGTATATGAAATTAAAAGAGATTGTTTGGAAATCAAGCTAGCGCAGAATATAATTCTTCCACAGAGCATCAAGAGGCATTTCATTACAGAGATGGCATTTGAATTGAACCTCTAAAAGATGGCTAGGTCACTTGTAAACTGGAGGGAAGCATTTCCAAGCCAAAGTACGTAATTTCCTAGCACTTAGGAAATAAGGTTGGCAAGGCAGGTTGAGCCCTAATCCCAAAGGGCCTTGATTGCCAAACTAAATATGGTAGAATTGTTTTCTTTTTTAAAAGAACGCTAAACCCTTCTTTACTGCGAAAAGCAAAAGTGCATAAACATATTCCCCAGCTAAGAAAAAGAACATTGCTAGTACCCTGAAATGCCCCACCTGCCTCTTAGGAGTCCTAACCCTTTTCCTGTCCCCAAATGGTCCTCACTATCTGACTTTTATGAAAATTAAATCATCAGCTGTACTTTATTCTCTTCCAGTTCAATTTACATGCTCACCAGCAGTTTATGAGAATTCCTGTTGCTCTACATTCTTTCCCAAACTCACTGTTACCACCTTTGTTAATTTTAGACATTCTGGTGTATAGTAATACCTCATTATCACTATACATTATCAGAGGTTTAAATTTTTCCTCTAAGATAATAATTTTCTTCTCAATAATGCTTTATAGTTTGTGAATCATGTCTTAAAGGTCTTTTGATGGGTTTATTCCTAGATACTTGATATTTTTGGTACTATTATAAGTGGTAGGCAGAATAATGTCCCCCTTTTCACTTATTGCTATATTTGATTACTAACATTTTATATAGGATTTTGGTATCCATGTCATTGAATGAGACTGGATTGTAAATTTCTTTCTTTTACAGGCCTTACTGAGTTTTACTATCAAGGTTGTGATAGCCCCATATTGTAAGTTGGGAGAATATATTTTTTGTTCTATTCTCTGAAAAACTTCATGTGAAATTGGCATTGTTTCTTCCATATTTACTTGGTAGGATCTCTATTGAGGCCCTCTGGGTTTGGTGGTTTATTTTTAGGAAGATTTTAATTACAGAGTCAGTCTATTTAAGAGGACTATTTCAGATATTCTTGTTTTAGATATTCTTATTTTCTTGAAAATTTTCTCATTTCCTGTTAAACTTTCAAATTTGCTGGCAAAAGTTAGTCATAATAATGTCCTCTTATTTCTCTTTATTAATTGCAGGACATGTACTGATGCTTTTTCATTTATGATATAGGTTACTTATAGTTTCTCATTTTTTATTTTTTTTAATCAGTCTTATTAGTGGTTGTATTAGTTTGCTAATGCTGCTGGAATGCAATATACAAGAAATGAAATGGCTTTTATAAAGGGAATTTATTAAATTACATTTACAGTTCTAAGGCCATAAAAATATCCAAACTAAGGTATCCAAAGAAAGACACCTTGATTCAAGAAAGGCTGATGTCTCACATGGGAAGGCGCATTGCTGGCATCTCCTGATCTTTATTTCTAGTTCTATTGCTTTAGAGGATGCCAGTGGTTTCCTCTTTAAGCATCTGTGGGCCATCACTTAGCTCCTTCGGGACACAACTATGGGTTCTGGCTTGCTTAGTAACTCATGGAAAGGCACATGGCAATCGTCTACTGGGCTCTGCATTTCCAAACGTCTGTGTCTAGGTATCTTCTCTCTCATGGCACTCCAAGTATCTCCAAATGTCTGCATCTCTGTTGGCTCTCAAAACAACTAAAAAACGGTTTTTTTCTAAAAAATGTGTCCCTTTTTAAAGGACTCCAGTAAACTAATCAAGATCCACCTTGAATGGGCGGAGTCATCTAATCAAAAGGCTATACCCACAATTGGGTGTGTCACATCTCCATGGAAGTAATCTAATAAAAAAGTCACCCACAATTGAGTGGGTCAGTCTCTATGGAAACAATCTCATCAAATGTTTCCACCCTACAATATTGAACCAGGATTAAAGGACATGGCTTTTCTGGGGGTACGCTATACTTTCAAACCAGGACAGCAGTTTGCCAATTCTTATTAGTCTTTTCACAGGATCAACTTTTTACTTTAACCTTTTTATGGGATGTTTGTTTTCTGTTTTATTAATTTCTGCTCTCATCTTTATTATTTTTTCCTTCTACCTTTGTTATTGTTCTTTTCTGACTGTGTTTGTAATGGCTTAACTCATTACTTTTCTACCTTTTTATTTTTTTAAATACAAATATAGGCTATAAATTTCCTTCCTTGTATGCACTACTTTTAAAAAATATTTTATTTATTTTAACTTTTAAAAAAATTGCGTTAATAATATATATACAAAAAAAAAGCAATAAATTTCCAAGTACATTTTAACAAGTGAGTTATACAACAGATTTTAAGGTTTGGTATGGGTTACAGTTCCATGATTTTTCATTTTTTCTTCTAGATGCTTCAAGACACTGGAGACCAAAAGAAATATCAAAATATTGATTCAGCAGTCATGTTCATTTGTTAAATCCTATCTTCTCTATTACACTCTTTCTTCTCTTTTTTTCTTTTTTTGTGAAAAATAATATATATATTTATATATATATTTATATATATAAAGGCAGTAAATTTCAAAGTACATTGCAACAATTAGTTGCAAAGTAGATTTCAGAATTTGGTATGGGTTACAATTCTACAATTTTAGTTTTTTATTTCTAGCTGCTCTAAGGTACTGGAGACTAAAAGAAATATCAGTATTCTGATTCAGCACTCATGTTCATTTGTTAAACCCGATCTTCTCTGTATAACTCCACCATCACCTTTGATCTTTCTCTCACTCTTTAGAGGTATTTAGGCTATGGCCATTCTAACTTTTTCATGTTGGGAGGGGCTGTTGATAATATAGGATAGAGGGATGGAACTAGTTGATGTCCTGGAAAGGCTGGCCCCTCTGCATTTCAGGACTTATCTGGTCCATCGACCCATCTGGAGGTTGTAGGTTTCTGGAAAGTTATCCTAGTACATGGAACCTTTGTAGAATCTTATTTAATGCCCTAGGATCGGCAGGAATGGTTTTGGTGGGGGTTGGCAAGTTATGATAGTAACACTGTCTCACTGAATTTTGTGTAAAAGTGACCTCCAGAATAGCCTCTCGACTCTATTTGAACTCTCTCAGCCACTGATACCTTATTTGTTCCACTTCTTTTCCCTTTTTTGTCAGAATGACATTGTTGATCCCATGGTGCCAGGGCCAAACTCATCCCTGGGGGTTCTCTCCCATGCCTCCAGGGAGTCTTTCATCCTTGGATGTCGTGTCCCACATAGTGAGAAGGGCAGCGATTTCACTTGCAGAGTTGGGCTTAGAGAGAGAGAAGCCACATGAGCAACAAAAGAGGTTCTCCTGAGGTCACTCTTAGGTACTCTTATAGGTAGGCTAAGCTTCTCCGCTACATACATAAACTTCACAAGAGCAAGCCTCAAGATCAAGGGCTTGGCCTATTGATTTGGGTGTCCCTAATGTTTGACACAGTATCGGGGGTTTCGCCAGTAGCAAAGTTTAATAGTTACATATTGTTTCTCCCATCCCTCAAGGAACTTTGCCAATAATGTTTGATTATCTACTTATTACGTTCTGAGGTATATCCAGGCATTACCTAAAACTGTACAGGATGAAAGTCTCTCATTCTTGTTCTGGTAGCTCCCTGTGTTTGGATTGTTTAAAAGATTTATCCAGGCAGATTGAGTTAGGTTATGTGCTTCTGAAAATTTAGGTTCTGGACAAAATAAACCTATCTTCCTTTGGTCTCAAAGAGTAGGTCAAGTTCTAAACTACAGGCCATGTCTTCCTTACCCCTACATTCTGAATTAACTTAATCCTGACATGATCAGCCTTGTTCTTATCTCTACATACCAGGTTAAACATATATAAAACAACCCTCTCAAAATCCATAAATAACAATTACCACTCCAGACTAAATGTGACTGCTATAAGAGCTTCAGTGTAGGCCCCAGTTTTCTTATAAGTATTTTTTCAATGAGATCATACAATATTTGCTCTTTTGTTTCTGGCTTATTTTGCCTCACCAAATGTCCCGCATGTTCATTCACATCGTTGCGTGCCTCACAGCTTTGTTCCTTTTTGTAGCAGCACAATGTTCGATCATATGTATACACCATTGTTCGCCAATCATACTTCGCAGTCAGTGGGTCTTTCAGCCACCTCCATCTGCTGGGCCTCATGTATAACACTGAAAGTCAACAGTACATCAATTTTAGATAATTTCATTGTTCCTTGAATGCACTACTTTATCTGCATCCCTCAAATTTTGTTTGCTTCATTTTCATTCAGCTCAAAATATTTTCTAATTTGTATTGTGATATATTCTTTGATCCAAGATTTATTTAAAAGTGTATTCCTTAATTTCCAAACTCAGGAAGATTTTCCAATTTACCTTCTTTACTGATTTCTAGCTTAGTTGAATAGTGATCAAAGAATCTACTCTGTATGATTTCAATCCTTTGAAACTGGACAGTGAATGGTCAATTTGGGGAAATGTTTCATACTTTAAAAGAGGTTTTTAAAAAAGTATTTTGCAATTGTTGGGTGTATCATTCTCTACAGATCCATTAGGCCCACTTTATTTTTCGCATTCTTTAAATCTTTTATACCTTGACTAATTTTTGCTTGTTTGTTCTGTCAGTTACTGAGAGAGAGTCTTAAATCTCTTACTATGTTTCTGGAGTTTTCCATTTTCCCTTATTTGCTCAGTAAACTTTGAGGCAGTCCTTTCAGGTGTACATTGGGGCTGATGGTCAGAAGAGTTCCCACACCATTGTCTGTGGTCCTGAATTATTGTGCTCCGTGCCCTTATTTCTCTTAACCAAGGTGGTAGAGCTTCTCACTCTCTCAGGGATTCTGAGAAAGGGTACAAGTTGGGGGCAAAGAAGAAAGAGAAAGAAACAAAGGGTCAGGGAAGCATAGCTGCTGAAGAATTGCTAGGGGAAAAAAGGTCACGCTATTGTTTTGACAACATGCTCAAATATTTCCAGAAAGAAATAATCAATTTTTCTGGAAATGTTTTGGATTTTAATTTTTTTTTCTATCCCTACCCACCATGCCTGCAAATGCTACCCTTAGGCATATAGGCCTTTTGTATATTTCTTATCCAACCGAAAGGACAGCTTCCTGCCCTGGCTTCTGTGCTGTCACAGTGCTTTACCCACGATTGTGTTCCGAAGTCCAGAAATGACCCTGCTCTGCGCCATGACAAATGTTCTGTTCTCATTGACTGGAATACCTTCCTCCTCATCCATTGCACACCTGGAGAACACATCCTAAAATCCTCAGTTGGCTAAGAAGTCCTGGATTCTTTAGTTCATCTATTCACATAGGTTTAATTCTGCCTCCTTCAGGCGTTAAGAGCAGCCTGCTCCTTCCTTTCTCATTGCCCTGGGTCATATTATTCATTTTTGTAATTATATCCCCCATTATCTTTGTGGGCAGAGGACCTTGTTCTAATTATCTTTGTCACACTAACCCCTTGACGGTTCTTGGTGCTTATAAATGCTGAATCAAGGAGTGAGTCAGTGAGTGAAATGATTTCTGCAATCAGCAGATACAGTAGATATTGGAATAGTTCACTTTTGCAGTAGTTCACCAAACAAACATTTATTAAACCCATTTTCTGTGCCAAGCATCATGATAGGTGCTAAGATTACATCTGTGAATAAGACAGTCATGGCATCTGCCCTCATATTGTTCATGAAAACCCACAAGTAGATAGGCAGCTACATAGCGTAAAGACAGGAACTGTGGCAGGAAATACAGTGTCATGAATCATATCGACAGGTAAGCTGGCAGTTAATAGGAATGCAAGAGGCTTGCTCAAGTGAAGGTCTGTAAAATGTCTGACATGACCGTTGTTTAATTAGAGCCTGGTTAAGAAGTTAAGAGGCCTAATAGGCATGGTAGACACATAGCCATAGGTTCTCTTGGTTAGGAACAGATTTTTGGATCAATTGTACTCACTGACCTGAGTTGATCTTAGCTCTTTATCCATTCTGGTGAAGCCGCAACATTAACTTAGCTAGAAAAAAAACTAAGGATGAATCAAGGCATAGGACAACTTTCATATGGTATTTTGGCCACACGGTGGTGCTGTTTGCTCCTTCAAATCCTCATTTAAACCTTTCTTGTACGTTTGATTTTGGAACCAGCTTGGGTGGGTCAAATCCTGCCTGCCAGCCTTGAAGATCAGTGTGTTTCTTCCTTTTTATTCCTTTGCTGTCTATGATTGGTGAAAGGAATTCAGGATGCCTATTACAATGAGTTCCCAGAATTCGTCTTCAGATGTTCAGTGATGTGGTCAACCTAACAATGTCCCCTGATCCTGAGGAAAAGTGACTGGCATTAGGAAGCAGCAGCCAAGCTGATGCTGTCTCTCATCCATTCTCTAGACTGTTAACTTGAGTTCAAGAACAAGGTAAAATAATCATCACAGATGATTGAGAACTCACCATGAGCAAGGCCATGCCGAGAATGGAAGAAAAGGGGACCAGCATTGGATAAGCTCCTACTAGGTGGTTCACCCCTTACATTCATTATCACTTAAAACCTTCTAACAAACTTCTGAGGTAGACATTATCCCAATCGTATAGATAAGGAAACTGAGATTGGAGAGGGTACATAATTTGTCCAAGGTTACACAGTCGGAAGCTCAATTGTAAGCCCATATCTAACTACTATATCTCCACAGCTTAAAGCAACACTGTTTTTAGCGTCAAATGTATATAGTATAGATTTTTGCCTTCTTTAGTTGCTGTTGCTTATTTTTCCCTTGACCACTGATGCTGGCAACCATGGTTTGTGGCTCACAATAATGAAACAGCCATTGTCACATCAGTCTGGGTTGTGTGACTTAACCGTGCAGCTTAAATGTGTTGTAATTGTGAGCTTTAACAGTTCGTCTTTGATTTTGCCTCTGGGTTAACTACTCAGCTTTGAATTGAGCTAGTATAGTGTACTGGTTTGAAACTATTATGTACCCCCCAAAATCCATGTTTTAATCTTGAATCCAGTCTTGTGGGGGCAGCCATTTATTTTAATTCTGATTCGGTACTGTAGGAAAGAAATTTGATTTGATTATCTCCATAGAGATGTGGCAAACCCAACTGTGGATGTGATATTTGATTAGATGGAGATGTGACTCCACCCATGCAAGGTGTTCTTGATTGGTTTACGGGAGTCCTTGAAAAGAGGAAACATTTTGGAAAAAGCTTAGAGCCTGTGCAGACACTTAGAGAGCAGATGTGACAGAGCCCACATAGCCAGAGACCTTTGGAGATGAAGAAGGAAAATGCCCTTGGGGAAACTGTTTGAAATTGGAGGCCAAAGACCCCAGCAGATACCAACCACATACCTTCGTAGCTGACAGAGGTGTTCCAGACCCATTGGCCTTTCTTGAATTAAGGCATCTTTCCCTGGATGCCTTAATTTGGACATTTTTATAGGCTTAGAACTGTAAACTTGCAACTTATTAAATTCCCCTTTAAAAAGCCATTCCATTTGGGTGCACAGGTGGCTCAGTGGTAGAATGCTCACCTTCCATGTGGGAGCCCTGGTTCTATTCCAGGATCATGCACCTAAAAAAAAAAAAACACAACCATTTCATTTCTGGTGTATTGCATTTTGGCAGCTTAACAAACTAATACAAATAGTATAATTTATTTTCAATTGTGGTAACATATATACAACATAAAATTTCCCATTTAACTACTTTCATATGTACAATTCAATGATGTTAATAACATGCAAAATTTTGTGCTACCATCACCACCATCCATTAGTAAAACCTTTTCATCACCCTTGTACTGGTTTGAAAGGATGTATGTCCCCTAGAAAAGCCATGCTTTAATCAAAATCCCATTTCATAAAGGCAGAATAATCCCTATTCAATACTGTATGTTTGAAACTGTAATCAGACCATCTCCCTGGAGATGTGATTTAATCAAGAGTGGTTGTTAAACTGGATTAGGTGAAGACATGTCTCCGCCCATTTGGCTGGGTCTTGATAAATTTCTGGAGTCCTATAAAAGAGGAAACATTTTGGAGAATGAAAGAGAGAGCAGAGCAGAATGACATAGCCATGAGAAGCAGAGTCCGCCAGCCAGCGACCTTTGGAAATGAAGAAGGAAAATGCCTCCTGGGGAGCTTCATGAAACAGGAAGCCAGGAGAAGAAGCTAACAGATGATGCCTTTCTCACCTTGTGCCCTTTCAGCCAAGAGAGAAACTGTTTTCGCCACATGCCCTTCCACTTGATAGAGAAACCCTGAACTTCATTGGCCTTCTTGAACCAAGGTATCTTTCCCTGGATGCCTTAGATTGGACATTTAGATTGGACATATTGTAATGTTGTAATTGGGACATTTTCTCGGCCTTAGAACTGTAAACTAGCAACTCAAAATTCCCCTTTTTAAAAGTCATTCCATTTCTGGTATATTGCATTCTATCAGCTAGCAAACTAGAGCAACCCTCAGAAGAAACTCTAAACCCATTAAGCAATAACTCCACACATCTCCACCAACCAGTACATGGTAATATGTAATCTACTTTATGTTTCAGTGTATTTACTTATTCTAGGTATTTCACATAAGTGGAGTTATATAATATTTGTCCTTATGCACTTGGCTTTTTTTCACTCAATATGATATCTTCGAGGGTCGTCTATGATGTCACATGTATCAGAGTTTCATTACTTTTTAGGGCTGAATAGTATTCCATTGTATGTATATAGCACATTTTGATTACCCTTCCATCTGTGGATGGACACTTTGATTGTTTTCATCTTTTGACTATCATGAACAATGATGCCATGGATGTTGGTGTACAAATATCTGTTCAAGTGTTTGCTTTCAATTTTGGGGAGTATATGTGTAGAGGTGGGATTGTTGGTTCACATGATAATTCTATATCTAATTTTCTAAGGAACCACCAAACTATTTTCCACAGCAGTTGGTAGGAATTTTACATTCCTACCAACAATTTTTTTCATATTCTTGCCAACACTTACTTTCCATTTTTAAACAAAAGTCATTGTAAGTGTGAAGTGGTATCTTTTTGTAGTTTTATTTTTACATAGGCAGGCACTGGGAATCGAACCTGGGTCCTCTGGCATGCAGGCAAGTATTTCTTTTTGTAGTTTTGATTTGAATTTTTCTGATGGTTAATGATGTTTAGTATGTTTTTATGTACTTATTGGTCATTTGTTTATCTTCTCTGGAGAAATATCTATTCAAGCCTTTTGCCCATTTTTGAATTGGATTGTCTTTCTGTTGTTGAGTTGTAAGGAGTTCTTTATATATTCTGGATATTAAATCCTTATCAGATAAATGGTTTCCAAATATTTTCTCCCACTCTGTAGGTTGTATTTTCTCATTCTTGAAAATGTACTTAAACACACAAAGATCTTTAATTTTAGTGAAGTCCAGTTTATCTACATTTTCTTTTGTCATTCATGCTTTTGCTGTCATGTGTAAGAACCCTTGCTTAATACAAAGTCCTGAAGATTTTCACCTGCTTTCTTCTAAAAGTTTTATGGTTTTAGTACTTATATTTAGATCCTTGATCTATGTTGAGTTAATTTTGTATGTAGTATGAGGTAGGGGTCCAATTTCATTCTTGTGTATGTGGATATTCAGTTTTCTCAACACTGTTAAAGAAATTGTTCATTCCCAATTGAATGGGCTTGGCACTCTTGTTGAAAATCAATCTGCCATAGATGTGTGAGTGCTGCTAATTTTAAGATTGTGAATTTGTGGCCATGTTTTCTAAGGGTTCAGATAATGAAAATGAGAGTGGTTACAATACTGATATTAGCATGATCTAGATATCATCAAAAAAGAAGGCTGAGCAACTTATTTTAATAACAGATGGAAGAACACATACAACTGGATTAGGGAGGTAAATAACCAAAATAGAAGATACTCTACACTATGCAGAAATAATTTGGGATTGAGCATGGGGGAGAAAGAGATGCAAAAGCATATATGGAAATTAAATCTTACAAGTCTAGGATGAGACAGTCATATACTTTGTGCTGGTTTGAAAGGAAGTATGCCCCCTAAGAAAAGCCATGTTTTAATATAAATCTCATTTTGTAAAGGTAGAATAATCTCTATTCAATACTGTATGTTTGAAACTGTAATGAGATCATCTCCCTGGCTGATGTGATTTAGTTAAGAATGGTTGTTAAACTGGATTAGGGGATGACATGTCTCCACCCATTTGAGTGGGTCTTGATTAGTTTCTGAAGTCCTATAAAAGAGGAAACATTTTGGAGAGAGAGATTCAGAGAGAGCAGAGAATGCTGTAGCACCACGAAGTGGAGAGTCCATTGGAGATGAAGAAGGAAAATGCCTCCCGGGGAGCTTCATGAAACCAGAAGCCAGGAGAGTAAGCTAGCAGATGACGCCATATTCGCCATGTGTCCTTCCAGCTGAGAGAGAGAAGCCCTAACTGTGTTCGCCATGTGCCTTCTCACTTGAGAGAGAAACCCTGAACTCCATCAGCCTTCTTGAACCAAGGTATCTTTCCCTGGATGCCTTTGATTGGACATTTCTAATTGGGACAGTTTCTTGGCCTTAGAACTGTAAACTAGCAACTCATTAAATCACCCCTTTTAAAAGCCATTCCGTTTCTGGTATATTGCATTCCGGCAGCTAGCAAACTAGAACATACTTTTATACCAAAAGTTTTGAGTTTCTTTGTTTTTGTCTTACCCAAAAAGATACAAATACTCTGTTGAAAATAGAGGCCACTGAATTAGCTTGGGTATACCACATGAAGAAACATGCATTATTGTATAGTCCCTTGATTATCCTATGAAACCAGTAAAGTTGCATTTCCTGATTCAGAGGTTGCAACTAAAAGGTCCTGTGGACAATCAGGAGGGGAAAATTTTGATAACAGATATGTTGATGAATTGCTGATTCAGTCAGATCTTACCAATAATCATGCTTTCTATGGTTTAGCAAATGATGTGTTGGATCATGTCAACAAAAATATTTCCCCTACCTCTTAGACTCTTTAATTTGATAATGGAATTTCAAATCGTCTTCTTTATTTCTATGAAGATTTTAACAAAACCACAGAAAACATAAAGGATTGTTGATGTCTTGTCCAAATACAAACTAAACTTTGTCCATTGATCTGCATATTTGCAGACAATACAATTAAATTTTGGCAAATTTCATTCAGTCTATAGGCTTCTTACCAAAGAAAAAGAAAAGGAAAAGATCTTACCTGCCAAATGTTCTGCGTACCCTATACACAGTACTGCTAGAAGGGTAATTTGCTTACTTGTGACATTGAGGGTTTTGTAATGAAAGTCTTTGGTCATTTTTCAATGTCCTCAAAACATGCAGAAGCACTTAATGAGATTTTAAAATGTAAATAAATGGAAATAGCCTCCTCAGATGTACACCTGTAAGATGAATACCAATGTTGTCAGCTGTAGGAAGATATTAATGTACTGGCCAATTGTAAAATCATATTTTCAAAGTATAGGACAAGAAGGATGTCCTTTCTAAATTTGGAAATAGATTGAAGATGAGAGAAACAAAGTGAATGGACATTTTTGGAGAACTGAACACTAATTCTAACAAGTCCAAAAACCTGCTGTTGGTAAAGTTAAATCCCAAAGTATTCCATGCACAGATGCTTATGTTGAGAGGATATTTAACTTGATGTCTTCTCTTTGAACTGACACACAGAATCAGTGTAATATGAGCTTGAAAAAGCAGACCTGCAAGTCAAAGTGAATTTTACTTTTGATTGTACTTAATTGTGCCATTACATAAAAGAAACTAAGGGTTCTGAAAGGCTGGAGGCATTTCAGAGAAGTATTATTTGAAAAGGAAACCTGAGAACTAAAAATATCTTACTGCATCATGGGACAGGAAAAAACATATCATTGTTATTTTTTATTAAATATAGGTAATAGGACTAAATTAATTAGTCCTATTGTATTTATATTCTTTAAAAAATTACATTTATGTTCAAGAATGCACAATAACCTAGTCTACATAAATGTGCAATAGAAAGTTTTAAAAAGAGGTAAAATAAATTGCTGCATTAGAGGTAACATTATAAAATATTTATTATATGTTTTTCACATATATTTTTGTGTGTTCTTACTATTACTTACTATAATTACTATTGCTAACTAGTCCAATTATTGTTTTGTTTAAATAATAGCATTTATGTAACAGATACAGAATAACATATAATTTTAAATAAACACCTATTTCCACATTTTTACATCAAAGTATTAATACAAATGTGTTAACTATTTATTATATATTATATTATTATGGGAATTTTTTTTTTGGTCCAGTAACATTTTCTTTTTCTTTTTTTTTTTTTTGAGTCCATGGTCTGGGAATTGAACCCGGGACTCCCGCATGAAAGGTGGGCATTCTAACCACTGAATTACCCGTGCACCCTGGTCCAGTAACATTTTTGTTCTGGGTTGACTCTTTAAAAAGTTGACCATCATACCCATGCCATTAAGTGTTAGTCACAATCATTCTGTGTAACAAACCTCTCCAAAATGTAGTAGCATCAAACAATAAACATTTTCATGGGTTTTCAGGTCAACTGTGTTTTGGTTGACCTAGAGTGGGCTCCAGTGGATGGCTCTCCTTCAGACTGTGAGATGACTGGTCTTGGCCACTCACAGTAGGTTGGGTTCAAGTCTGTCCCATGTATCTCATTCTGGGACTCAGATTCGAGGGTCAGTAGCTACACAGGGCTTGTTGTTCTCATGGTGAATCACCAGAATGCAAAGGCAAGCAAAATGCCCAAACACAAATAATGCGTTTGGTCAGAGTGAGTCCATGGCCAACCTCAGCAATAATGGATCAAAGATACATGCTCTGCTAACAGTGGGGGCAGTTCTAACATTTTGATCTCAGGTTGTATCTGTCACCTTTGGATCCATGTTTCAGCCAACCATCCAAACAAACTATTAATACCTTTCCTAAATCCCCAAGCTATAACATTGAATGCAGAATCTCTGCTTAGTGGGCCCATATCAATAAATTCAGCTTGATCCAACTTTATATTCCTTCTACCATTATCCTACATCCTTAACATCCATTCCCACATATATTCCCCTGATTTCTGTCTCTATAGATCGGAAAATTCATGCAGTTCTTTTGGAGTATAGCATACCTCCACATGGGTGACACTTGGTACCTCACTTTTCAGGGCCTGTTGGGATTTTAGTTATAGGTCTTAAAGTAAAGAGGATTGGTGGGGTGGGTCATGAAAAGAAATAGAAGTGTCTTTCAAGCCAATTATCACAGGGCATTCTGTTGCAGTTTAATTTGGTGAAACAGAATTAGTCACTCCAGACAGAGAAGTAAGGGCTGATTCCCCAGGGGAGGTGGTTACAGGATTTACAGGCACTGAAGTATTAATCTCGTTAGGTGGAGGTTGGATAACAGACTCCTTTGGGGAGACTGAAGGCCAGGAAGCTGTTTCCTCAAGGCAGGCTGGAACTCCAGAAGCTCTTTCCTCAGGGCAGGCCATTATAGGTCTGTCTAGCAAAGGCTCAGCAGATTTCAGGGACCCTGTCTACCCAAGCCATATATCACCATCCCATGTTTCAGCATCCTATTCTTTTCCAATCAAAGCCCTTACTTTAACAGCAGACACACTGCAAGGTTGAGATTTTAGTTTATGTTGTAAATCTACTACTTGCACAATGAGGCTTTGTGTCTGTTTTTCAGAGATCTCAAAAGTCTGTGACCACAGGAAATAAGATTTTCTTTCAGGGCACACGTGGAAACTTTTACATCATTCATATGACACTTAAGGGGCAAATTTGAAGACTTCAGCTCATCCCTTTCCCTCATCACTGTATCCAGCATATCTAACAACAACCAGCCAACATCATTATACTTATTAATTCCACAAAACTCTATAGAGGTGTCAAAAACATTGTCACCAGAGCCTTCCCTTGTATAAGCATACAATTAGCAGAATCTAATGGTGATTTTTTAATATCTCTTTTACTAGCTCATCCCATGGACTGTCAGTGCCATCTTGATTATTGGAAACAAGTCATTAGCACTGCTGAGTCTAGTCAGAGTAGAAAACCAATTGTAAAAACCCATTTTTAGGATTCTGTTTCTCAATAACCACTCCTAGTACCAAGCTGTGGTAGTCAGAGTTCTCTAGAGAAACAGAACCAACAAAAGAGATCTGTAAATATGGGATTTATAAAGGTGTCTCATGCAATCGTGGGAATGGAAGAGTCCAAAATCTAGGGCAGGCTGTGAAGCTGGTAGCTCTGATGAAGGCTCTAAACAAACTCCACAGTAGAGGCTTGCTGGCTGAAGAAGCAGTGAAAAAGTCTCTCTCCTTCCTTAAAAGCTTCTAACGGATTGGATTATCTTGATGTGGGAGACCTACCTTAGTTGTTCCCAGGTATAATCAGCCGCAGATAGAACCAGCTGACTGATAATGATTTATTATACCAGCTGTCTGGCTTATCAACCAGCCATGGAACATCCTTGCAGCAATGGTCAGGCCAGTGCTTGCCTAACCCGACTACTGGGCATAATCACTTGGCCAAGTTGACACCAGAAACTAACCATCACACCCTGGAAAAGAGTTTCACATCTAGTAAGCCTGGGAAACATTGGATACTCTCCTCTTGTCAATGCATATTAGCATCAAGAACTCTGACAAGTACTACTGAAAAAAAATCTGTTTATCCCTTTTTGTGCTCAGTGTTCCCAAACTTGGCCAACAGAACTCCTGGCATTTAAATTCTTTTTATATATAATAGCTAGTTACATTCTGCAGAACCACACTTCTCCCCACAAAAAACGTTTGGAAAATATCGGTCTAAAGAAATATCTTTTGTTCTACTCTCTAATACAGTGGTTTTTCAAATTTCTTTTGTCAGTATATATTAATGGAATAAGTTTAGCGACTCGAGACCTCTATTAATTAAAAAAAATTATGGTAACATATATACAACCAAAAATTTCCCATTTTAACTACTTTCAGGTATTCAAATCGGTGGTGTTAAGTACATTCACAGTGTTGTAGTCACCACCTTCCAGTACCCCAATTTTTCCATTACTGGAAACAGAAACTCTGCAGCCATTAAGCATTAATTCCCTATTCCCCAACCCACCCCTGTCCCTGTTAACCTATATTCCAATTTCTGACTCTATGAATTTGCATTTTCAAATTATTTCATATTAGATCATATTGTTTTTTGTGTGTCTGGCTTATTTCACTCAACCTGATGTCTTTAAGGCTGATCTATTGTTGTCTCATGTATCAGAACCTCATTCCTTTTTATGGCTGCATAATATTTCATTGTATGTATATACCACATTTTGTTTATCCATTTGTCTGTTGACAGTTGAGTTCTTCCACCTTCAGCAATTGTGAATAATACTGCTATGAACATCAGTGTACAAATATCTGTTTAAATCCTTGCTTTCAATTCTTTTCTAACATTAAAATTTAAATGAGTAGACTATAAAATATCAGAGTAATATAGTAATAGTTTATAAAACATTTTATATGTAATATATATATATATATGTTTGTGTAAAGGGTCACAGCATAAAATGTATATCTTATGTGGGTTGCAGTCAGAAAAGGATGCCCGAAGGATCACATTGTCTTCCTAAATGCCCGGATAAGACACTGAAAAGTTTGTATTGTCCCACTTCTCTCTCTCTCCTCAATTCCTCATCCAGCATTCGAATTCTCTGTTCTATGGGTAAACAAGCTGCAGTTTTCTGTACTGCATCCTGCTACCAGTTTCTGTCTTACCAATGTCTTCCTTTTTGTCTCATGCTCTGTTAAATAGACTTGGGTTTGCTAAACTACTTATTTGGTTTATGATCTCAGACATTTCACTTCTACTCCCTATTACTGTTTCCTCATTTGTAAAATGGTGATAATTTCCTTCCTGGGATTGTTTGTGGTGATTAAATGAAATAACCTTGGAAAGCATCTGGAACATCGTAAAGATGGAATAAACATTTGTCCTTCCATTTACCCCTCTCACTTTTGTAGCTTAAGGGGACCATTTAGGAGTACTGTCATCAGACACTCTCGAATCATTCTGCAGCAAATGACTCTTGGGAAGATGCTAGCTTCCATCCATCTAATGATTCCTGTTACATTCAATCTTATTAGATATTTTTTCAGCCTAATCCCCAAATTCTCTCAGGGCACCCCACTGCTGATTCTGTCCCTATTCCCACCTTAAGTCCCTACAGGCTCTTAAGAACCCCAAGGTCCAAAAGTTCGGCTGCTGAGGGACACAAGTGCTCAAAGAGGTTGAAGTTCACCTGGCTATTAGTAGAGGGGCTGGCTCCCTCCTATTCCAGGGCACTGAAACCGCAGGCCAGTTGTTTTAGTTTGCTAAAGCTGCCAGAATGCAATATAACAGAAATGGAA
The DNA here is from genome assembly GCF_023851605.1 of Tamandua tetradactyla. NCBI lineage: Eukaryota > Metazoa > Chordata > Mammalia > Pilosa > Myrmecophagidae > Tamandua > Tamandua tetradactyla. The sequence continues at coordinate 44,246,053 of NC_135341.1, read as the reverse complement.
TGGCTTTAGAAAAGGGAATTTTTAAAGGGTGGTGCAACGGTGGCTCAGTGGCAGAATTCTTGCCTGCTATGCCAGAGACCTGGGTTTGATTCCCGGAGCCTGCCTATGCAAAAGAAAAAAAAGGGGGGAATTTATTAAATTATAAGTTTACAGTTCTAAGGCCACAGAAATGTCCAAACTAAGGTATCCAGAAAAAGATAACTTAACTCCAAAGAAAGGGTGGATGAAGTTCGGGATTTCACCCTCAGCTGGGAAGGCACTTGGCCACCTCTGCTAGCTTTCTCTACCAGCTTCTTCAAACGGCTTCCCCAGAGCGTTTTCTTATTTCTCCAAAGGTCTTTGACTGTGTGGGCTCTGTTGGCATTGAAGCTTTTACCAAAATGGTTCTCTTAAGGGGTTCCATAAGCAACTTCACCTTGAATTGATGGAGACATATCTCCGTGGAAAACACCTAATCAAAAGGTACCACCCACAATTGGGTGGGTCACATCTCTATGAAAAGAATCGGAAAGATCCCACCCAGCAATATTGAATGAGGATTAAAGAACATGGCTTTTTTTTAGGGGGGGGGGAGGTACACAATAGTTTCAAACCGGTAATCTTCCCCCACCTGCCCCAGAGTATGTAGACTCTTGGGCCCAGAGGGACACGATGGCGTCATAACGGAGGGGTCGGTATCTGCCCTTTACTGACTGCAGTGTAATTTGAGTAGTGACTCATTCTGAAGGGGTAAAACTATTCATTGTTAATAATCATAAGTGGCCAATGGATTTTCCTCTGTTTCCTTCCAAACTGCCGTAGTGACTAAGCCCTAACAAAGTGAGGAGGTGCTAGTGAAAAAGGAGACTTGTCTCTCAAACTTTGCAGTGGAGCGTGGCAGTTTCGGGACCCTAAGGGGAGCTCGGTGTTGCCGCCGCCGGCTCACAGAGGACGCGCCCGCCTTAGAAGCAGGACTCGCTAGGTGCGGAGCCTCTGCGCGGCGCCCCTGGCTGCCTGGCCTTGGCATCACCCGGGAGGCGCGCAAGGCGGGGTAGGCTCCCTCTTCGCACCTGGGCCTTTGAGACAGACGGCTGCGGCTGTGGCTACCGCTGCAGCTGCCGAAGCCGGCGCAGGGCTTTTATTGTGAAAGGAGTTGCCCCTCCTGCGCTTTCGGGGTTGTGGGGAGGCTGCAACGCGACGCGCGGCTGGGACTTTGCAAACTCTGCAAACGTCCGGGGTAGACCACGCAGGCTCGTGGCTGCGGACGGCACCAGCAGAATTGAAGATCCGAGAGATTACGCTGGTATCGTCCCAGAACTCCTCTAACCATTCTACTTTCTCGGCATCCCGCGCTCACTCCACGCCCGGGAGTTGGCGCGGAGCCGCGTGTCAGCCGGGACAGCGTGGATCTTCAGTCCGGGAAACCTGAGCCGAGCGCAGCCGCGCGCCCGAGAAGCCCGGCGAGACAGGGCGCCGGCGCCGGGCGGCTGGGAGCAGTGAGATGAGCACTCCAGCCGGCTGAGCGCGCCAAGGAGCTGGCCGGGCCACCGCAGGGGACATGGTAGGAATCGCGGGAGGGAACGTGCGGCGGGCGGCGGCGAATGGAGTGGGCATCCGGACAGGTGGTCGCGAGCTGCGCGCTCAGGCTCTGGATATGCCGAGCCATCGCTGCCTCCTAGAGCGGGAAATTTTTCCCGAAGGTTGCATGGGGTCGGAGCGATCTTTCATTTGTGCACCAAGGACCTGGGGCAATCAGTTTTGCTCCGGTCCTTGGCGTGAAGGACAGTAATAAGGGGGCTTTTGTTGCCGATGAGCACGCCCTGACTGAACTGTAACCCGCTCGCCAAGCTGCACAAACTTCAGTCAACTCTCAGGCAGGGAGAGGGGCGGGGAATTCCGCGGAGCACCTTAGGCAGCCACGGTTGGCGAGACGACTTTGAAGTCACTTTTCTTTTTCTCTCAAAAAATGTATGTGAATTTTGTATTATCTTCTCTAGCGTATTATATTCTATTTCGTATTAATAATAATGTCATACATTTATTATCACAGAATTAAATTCACAGTGGTAAGTTTCATTTGTTTATCCTCTAGCTCCGGCCGTCCCATCTCCCTCCACCTCCCAGACAGGACCATATGCCTCTGGGGCTATCAGGCAGATGTGGGAGAGCTGTTTGGTCTGAGGTGTCATAGGAAAGCGAGGGACCTTGTGGATGTCACTCTTCCGTTGATAAACCTCACAGATGCAAACAGGAAAAAGAAACCCTCTGAGAACGTGACCCAGGTGGCTTAACTATAGCACATGTGTAATCTCAGGAAAGGCTCTTCCTTCAGGATTGGTGGCAAATTTAGCCTTGCTTGGGGTGGGAGCTCCCTGTAGCCCCCTCACCTCACCCCATTCCTGCAGTTCATCCTTCCCTGTGTGTCAGTGTCTAAGGCGGGTTTGAACTCTGAAGGAACTCACAGGGGCTCTCCTGTCTGCTCCTGTGAGTTCCCACAGCCAAGCTCACAGGTGGCTGATGGAGGCCCACCTCAGCTACCTCTCCAGGAGTTTAACAATGGGCCTGGGGTTTAGAAATGCACTTAGAGGCTTCTCTGGAGAGAGTAGGGTCTCAATAGGAGCAGCTCAGGTGTGCAAGAGTGGCATGGCCAATGTTAAATCTCATGGCTGAGGGTTGGCCAACGGGGACTGGGGAGTCAGGGAAGGGTAGGTGTGAGGCTGTGTGTGGGGGGTGGGGTAGGGAGAAGGTGCATGTGTAGACGCATGCATGACTTTCTCGTTCAGTACCTTCTCCTGAATCCTCATGGTTTTTTCTTCAAAACTGCTAAAGAGAAAGAAATAATGAGATCTTTTGGTAGAACAGAGTGTGTAATCAGAGGTTCTGAATGGGAAACTGAAAAGCATAGAGATTTTTACATCAAAATTCCTTGTTTAGGCAGAAGGGAGAGAGTAGGGGCCATGGCCATCCACACAGAGGGACATTACGAACAGGCAGATGTCTCCTGACTTTAAAAGCATTAATGGCCGAGCCTCACTAGACTCTTGAAGGAGACTGTAACTGCCTTCTGCTTGGCTCCCTACAGGAGCATGGGTTACTCCTATCCCTCTGCCAATGTGAGATTTCTATTTCCGTGAGCCTGCACAGCCTCCTGGCTTCACATCCCAGATTCTCAGATAGTACTAGGAAGATAATTTGAGTCAGGGTTCAACTGTGTCAGGGTTTGCTAGCAAGAAAGAGGGGGAAATGGGCAACCTCTGTCAGTGAAATGGCCTTGGAGATTTGAAGGGTCTCCTTTGCTTCTACCTTTCAATGAAGAGCCCTGTAGCCCACAGACCTGGGGCCAACAGGGCAGCCTGGCGCGGTGGAAACAGAATGATTAGATGCAGAGAGCCCAATCTTCTGGGGGCTTCAGTTTTCTTCACTGCAAAATGAGGAATTGAGCCAGATGTCCTTCTATATGCTATTTAGCTCCAAAAGTCAGTGATGTGTGAATAATTCTGAGGTTGCATCCCAACCCTAGTACTGACCTCTCCCCAATAGTACAACCAAGAGGGTGTAAGGAAAATGTGATTCTTAGCCCTGGCTTAATCACCAGATCAAATTCAGGGTGGAAATTGAACCAAGGGATTTTCAAGACTCCTCTGATGATCGCAGGGTACACCAGGGCTGAGAACCATGTGGCTAGAAGACTGAGGGAATGTGGAATCCTGGGGCTCTACGTTGTACTTCCCAAGATATCCCTACATCTGCAGAACCTTCACTCCTTTAAAATATATAAAATAGGAGGTTTTGGTGAAATTAGATTAGGAAATGATGCTCGCTATATGCTCCTCTTGGAGGGCCCTTCTCTAGAAAAATCTCTCTTAACCCATTCAGCTGAGATGTAAACTTCCCAAATTTGTTTGAATATGATATCCTTTTATCCAATAGTTCCTTATTAACAGCATCATGTTACTAACTCAAGGTATACAAGACAGGAAATCCTGGGTCAGAAATAAAAAGCTAAATGTATGGAATCATTATGTATCTTTTTGAGAAAGTGGACAATGAGCTGAAGGACCTGTGGGGGCATTTTTTATTATCCTAAGAAGGGTGTGGGTCCTTGCTGGGCTTGGTGTGTCTATTTCCAAAGTTAAGACTGGGACACTTGTTTCTTCCTTCTCTGGAAAAATGGTGGAAGGTTTGATGTACGCTTATAATGCTGAACTTCTTGAGTAAAAAAATGTTAGTGCAGTACCAATCAAAATTCCAACAACCTACTTTGAAGACTTGGAAAAGCTAGTTACCAAATTCATCTGGAAAGGAAAGAGACCTGAATAGCTAAAAGCATCATAAAAAAGAAGAATGACGTGGGAAGGTTAACATTTCCTGATTTTAGAACTTATTGTAAAGCCACAGCGGTCAAAACAGTATGCTACTGGCACAAAGATGGAAGTATTGACCAATGCAATCGAATTCAGAGCCCAGAAGCAGACCACCAAATCTATGTTCAACTGATCTTTGACAAAGTCCACAAATCCACTAAATTGAGACAGAATAGTCTTTTCAATAAATGGGCATGGGAGAACTGGATATCAATAACCAAATGAATGAAAGAGGACCCTTACCTTATACCCTATACAAAAATTAACTCAAAGTGGATCCAACAGCTAAGTAAATGAACCAGTAGGATAAAGCTCCTAAAAGAAAATATAAGGAAACATCTCAAGACCTAGTAATAGGAGGTGGCTACCTAAACTTTACACCCAAAGCACAAGCAACAAAAGAAAAAATAGGTAAATGGGAACTACTCATACTGGAATGCTTTTGTGCCTCAAAAGACTTTGTCATAAAGGTGAAGAGGCAGCCAACTTAATGGAAGAAAATATTTGGAAATCACACATCAGATAAAGGTTTGATATCCTGTATACATAAAGAAATCATACAACTCAATGACAAGAGAACAAACAGCCCAATTATAAAATGGGCTGAAGATATGAGTAGGCATTTTTCTGAAGAGCAAATACAGATGGCTAAAAAGCATGGGAAGAGATGCTCATTTTCATTAGCTATAAGGGAAATGCAAATCAAGACTGTAATGAGATACTACCTCACACCTATAAGAATGGCTGCTGTTAAGCAAACAGGAAACTACAAATGTTGGAGAGGATATGGAGAAATTGGGACATTTATGCACTGCTAGTGGGAATGTATAATGGTTCAGCCACTATGGGAGACACTTTGGTGGTTTTTAGGATACTAAATATTGAGTTGCCCTATGACCCAGCAATACCACAATTTGGTGTATACACAGAATAGCTGAAAACAGTGGCACAGACAGACATTTGCACACTGATGTTCATAGCAGCATTACTCACAATCGCCAAAAGATGGAAACAATCCAAGTGCTCAACAAATGAGTAAATAAAAAAAATGTGGTATATACATATGATGGAATATTATGTAGCAGTAAGATGAAATGATGTCCTTAAGCACATTACAAGATGAACAAGCCTTGAGGACATAATGCTGAGTGAAATAAGCCAGACACAAAAGTGGAATGTATGATTCCACTTTTATGACTGTGGTAAAAGTAAAATCAGAGGTTTTTAATACAAAAAATAGGGGACCTAGAGATAAATAGAAGCTAGAGATGGGTGAACGTTAGCTAATAAGGTTAAACTTAAATACAAGGGTGTTCTAGTTTGCTAGCTACTGGAATGCAACATACCAGAGATGGACTGGCTTTCAATAAAAGGGGATTTATTTAGTTGATTTATTTCCTTCAGAGGAAAGGCAGCTAACTTTCAACTGAGGTTCCTTCTTATGTGGGAAGGCACTGGGCGATCTCTGCTGGCCTTCTCTTCAGGCCCCTGGGTTCCAATAACTTTCCCCTCGGTGATTCCTTTCTGCATCTCCAAAGGCCTGGGCTGAGCTGCGAGTGCTGAGATGAGGTATGCTGAGCTGCATGGGCTGTGCTACATTGAGTCTCTCATTTAAGCACCAGCCAATTAAATCAAACCTCATTCATTGCAGTAGGCATGCCTCCTAGCCTACTGCAGATGTAATCAACAACAGATGAGGTTCACATGCCATTGGCTCATGTCCACAGCAGTAGAACTAAGCACCTTCACCTGGCCAAGTTGATAACTGACTCTACATCCCTGGGAGTCATGTGCCCTGTGGTGGGAGGGGGAGGGTAGTAAGTTTGCTTGCCTTGTCTGCTGAGGAAGAGACCACATCTGAGCAACAAAAGAGGTTCTCTGGAGGTGACTCTTAGGCCTAATTTTAAGTAGGCTTAACCTATCCTTTGTGGGGATAAGCTTCACAGGGACAAACCCCAAGTTTGAGGGCTTGGCCTATTGATTTGGTTGTCCCCACTACTTGCAAGAATATCAGGAATTCTCCAAATGGGGAAGTTGAGTTTTTCCCTCTTTCTCCCTATTCCCCCAAGGGGACTTTGGGAATACTTCTTTATTCACTGTTCAAATCATTCTGGGATTTATCTGAGCATCACACTAACCTGGACAAACCAACAAAATCTCATGCCCTATTCAAGGTTCCATGTACTTATGGTGTTCAATTAAAATTTCCGTACAAGTTAAATTAGGAAATGCCCTAGTAAAAATATAAATATTGTACCAAATAAACATTTCTTGCTTTAGTCTCACACAGAAGTTGAAGTTTTAAAATATGAATGACCATCTATTTTCAATACCATGCCAAATTGACATTCCTTTGTTCTTCCTCATGCCAAAACATTTTTAAATTTGTACATTTAGTCACTATCATTGTATACTCTGGGCTTTCCTAGATTATACCATCTCAGTCTTTATTGTCTATCTTTCCTTCTGGTTTCATATGTGGCTCCAGCCCTTCTTCCTCTATCATTCTCACATTTAGTTCATTCAGTGTACTTACATTATTGTGCTACAATCAGGTAGTATTGTGCTATCCATTTCTGAATTTTTACAATCCGTCTTGTTGCACAATTTGTATCCCTTCAGCTCCAATTACCCAATCTCTACCCTATCTCTATCTCCTGATAACCTTGCTCTGAACTGAAATTTGGAGGACCTCTTTTGTTGCTCAGATGTGGCCTCTCTAAGTCCAACTTTGCAAGTGAAATCATTGCTCTCCCCACTACGTGGGACGTGACATCCAGGGGTGAAAGTTTCCCTGGAGGTGTAGGAGTTGATTCCCAGGGATGAGCCTGTTCCTGGCACCGTGGGATCAACAATGCCATCCTGACCAAAAGAGGGAAAAGAAGTGTAACAAATAAGGATCAGTGGCTGAGAGAGTTCAAATAGGATTGAGAGCTCTTATGCAAGTTTCAGTTAATCATTGCTACTTATCATAGCTTGTCAAACCCCAACCAAAACCATTCCTGCCAATCCTAAAGAACACCTAGGGTGTTATATAAGATTTTACAAAGGTTCCATGTGCTATGATTACTTTCTATAAACCTACAGCCTCCATATGGGCCCCTGGACTAAATAAGTCCTGAAATGAAGAGGGTCCACCCTCTTGAGAACATCAACTAGTCCTATCCCCCTATCCCATATTATCGACAGCCCCTCCCAAAATGAAAAAATTAGAATGGGTATAGCCCAAATACCCCTAAAGAGTGGGAGAAAGATCAAAAGTGATGGTGGAGTTATACAGAGCAGGTAGGGTTTAACAAATGAGTATGATTGATGAATCATTATATTGATATTTCTTTTCATCTCCAGTATCTTAGAACAGCTAGTAGTAAAAACCTAAAGTTGTGGAATTGTAACCTATACCAAATTCTGAAATCTGTTCTACAACTAATTGTTGTGATGTGCTTTGAAATTTATTGCTTTTCTGTATATATGTTAATTTTCACACAAAAGAAAAAGATAGTCAATTGTGATGATAAATTCACAACTATATGATGATATCGTGGACCATTGATCGTACAGTTTGGGTGATTACGTGGTATGTGAATATATAATATGTATCAATAAAAATTTTAAAATGTTGTTAGAGGAAGTTTATTACTGCCAATTTAAGAAGAAAAAAGTTTTCCTCCTGATTCTTGGGGGAAAAATGTATGCATGTGTATGTATATATGTGTGTGTGTATTTAATACATATATTAAATATATATTAAATATAGTCACATGACCAACTTCTCCAGATAAAAACAGTTATCATTTTGGTGCATTTCCTACTCTCACTGAGTATTATTTTAAGGAGTTGAGATTATCGCAAACATGCAGTTTTGCTGCCTGATTTGTGCTACATCACTGTCTGTCAATAAGCATGTTGCTATGTCTAAATCTCTAAATGCCTTCATAGCTATACTTTTAATGTGCAGTACTGTGATTTTCATAGTCGTTTTCATGTTGCTTCCAGTTTGGGGCTGTTTCCAATGGCCTGTGGCCAGCTTCAGATTGTGGAAATGGGGTTGTGCTAAGTGGAAATCAGACAAACTCAGAAGAACAAATGGCTTCAGTCTCCTCCACCAAATGTTTTACATTGACCACCCTCAAAGGTCCAAACTGCCCTGGCGGTGGGATTTCCTCCTATCTGTCATCACCCTGTGCTGTGCCTGTCCCCAAGCAGGCAGGGGTTGGGGAGGGGGTTCCAGGAGAGCTCACAGATGGATCTGTCTCCCTCGGAAGAAGCAAGAGCTGAAATGCCCGGAGGTCAAGGCTCAGAGGTTAAGACTCCAGGTGAAGTGGCTGAGGCCAGAGCAGGGGTTTGACTTCCTCGAGGTGGCTTACAGCTGGGCCAGAGCCCAGGCCTCCTCGCTCTTCACCCATGCAGTTTCCATCACAGACACCACAGCCTCTTCATACCTTGAGGGGTTTGGTGCAACTTGGAGCTGCGGAGAAAAGACACAAGGTTTGAAATCACCACAGGGTGGGTGCCAGCCTGGGCCACTGCATGACTTAGGGTGAGCTCACTGACATGCTGGACCTCTGGCCTCTCATCCGTAAAGTGGGATTAGAATCATGGATTGTTATGGGGAGCATATGGGATCAGAGGTGAAAACACTTGGTGCCCCAAAGGTGCTTTAAGAGTGGGGATTTCACTGAGAACACCCAAAATAGGTTTTCTTTCTGTCAGGACCTAAAATGAATGGTAAGGAAGTCATGGGTATCTTTAATTCAATATCAGTCAAGGTTATGCTTCTGGGACACAGCTCTCACTGTGGGTCAAGTATAAATAGGCAGTATTCACAAATAGTTTTCTAGGTCCTTTAAGTCTCTCTTCCCACCAGACAGGAGAAATGTGCTGGCAGGAGGTGTTAGCCTCTTTTTGTGTTTGTTGGGCCTCCTTGCTGAATGCTGGCTGCATGGGAACACAGCCTCAGAAGGTCACAGGTCCCTGAGGTTTTAATGCTGGGGTGCCTGAGAAAATCATCCTGCAGAGGGTCTGAGTGTGTTCCTCAGATTCTCAGGCTCAGCCAAGGAAGAGGTTAAACTGGTTTTGGAATCAGGTCTAAGAGCCCTGAAATCAGCCCTTGGAGCCTGTGAGGAAATTGAACACCATCTCTCCCGCTTTTGAGGGTACCCTGCTTGCAGTTACTACTGCATACACCACCCAGCTCTATGCAGGAGTTGGGTTTTAAAAAATTCGCTGGCCCCAATCAGACCAGCCAAAGAGTTCGTCCAAAAATGGTTGGGGAGATAAGCTTCACAAAGAAATAAATTCCTTAGCTCTGGGTATCAGGGGCCTGTGAGAGAAACGTGCTTCAGGTAGGACTCAAGGTGCTGACAATCCCCTCAGGACTGGCATGAGAGGCTGGGCCTTCCCTCCCCACCTGTGGTATCCAAGGGAGGCATGATGGCATCAGTTTTGCCTGAGACCTGGTTGCTGTGAGCTGGGGCTGTCTTTGCTTAGGTTGTCTTTTGATGCGATGGCTAAAGTGTTCCCACCGGGGGAGTTGGGGTGCATTCCCTGTGTCATCAGGATTAGTTTGGTCTGGTGGACCAAGCAGCCCCCTGGCCCAGAGTGAGGGTGGGACCAACGGTTTGTGGGTAACCGCCAGGCTGTTCTTCTCTGTGTGGACTCTCCCCTTAACTCTTGGAAGTGGCCTGGGGTCTGCACTCGGAAATGTATGCCTAGGATTCCCCCCACTCCCACCCCATTGTCCCCAGAGCTGGGCTTGGTGACTCCACAGCTGCTTGCTGGTTGGAAGCAGGAAGGTGCCCGGCTTATTTGACAGAATTGGTGAATCCTATGGGGAGGGGTCGGGGGAATGGGAGAGAGAAGTGGAGGATCAGGAAACAGTAAAGGCTCACGCAGGTTTCTAGGCCTTGACTGGTTCTGAACAAAAATGCATCTCCTTTGGGCAGGGGCTAAGTCTTATTCCCAAGCGCCTTAGGAATTCATGGATGCCATAGCTAGATATGCCAGACACTCATCATTTCTGTGTAAGTACGCATTAGCGCTCCCTCTCTTTCTCTGCTGCCTCATCATTCATTCATTTATTCATTCAGAAAACTCCTGCTTTTATACAAATATTGAGCTAGGGAAGATGATGAAAAAAAAAAAAAAAGCCTAGTCTAGACGCAGTCCAGTGAGGCTGCCCTGTGCGCCTGTGTGTATATATGTATGGCAGGAGCAGGTGGTGGGTTCAGGGGAGAAAGAAGCACAAATAAATGTTTCAAGCCCATGAGCTAAGTGTTCTGATGGTGGGGCAGGGAAGGAATGGATCCAGCCTGGGGAGTGAGGATTGGGGCACAGGAGGCTCCACATGATGGGGGGAGTCATTACCCACCTATTAGTATGGTTAAAAGACAAAACAAAATATCTGAAAACATAAAGTCATGTCCAGGATGCAGAGCTACTAGAGCCCTCACACATTAATGGTGGGAATACAAAGTGATAGGGCCACACTTGAAAACAATTTATCAGTTTCTCATAAAGTTAAATGTATAGCCCAGCAATCCCATTCCTGTGTATTTACCCAAGAGGAATGAAATAAATGTATGTCCACGCTAAAACTCATAGACAAATGTTCACAGCAGCATTAGTCATCATAACAAAAAAGTGGAAACAATCCGAATGTCCCTCAGTTGTAGGATGGACAGGGAAACTGTGGTATATCCCTTCAAAGCAGTATTTAAAAACAGTAGTCTATTGATACATGCAAAAACATGAGTGAATCTTAAAGCATTATGCTGAAAGGAAGAAGTCAGACTCAAGAGTTTACAGCCTGCATGATGCTGCTTATATAACATCCTGTAAAAGATAAAACTATAAGGCTTGAATTGGAGTTCTGCAGCTCTAAAAGTTAGCATTGCCTCATACAACTGTTAAGCCAAAAAAAGAGATCAGATTTCAATTAGCAATAAGAATGAAGCTGATCTGGTTGGGACTAAGGTAAATCAGAATGCAGGGCAAAAGATGATAGTGTGTGTGCTCTAGAGCTTCACTTACTTTATGAGACCAAAGACAGAGAGGTTTATTGTGTCTAGATCCTAAATTTTCTGTAACAGAGAACCTAACTCAATCTGTCTGGATATTTCATTTAAACAAACCAAACACAGGGAGCCCAAAATGGGAATGAAGTGAAGAAAAAGAAAAATATTGGTAGGAAATTGCCATCCCGGAATACTGGTCCCATTCCCACCCCTCACATGAACCTGTGCAGCTTGGAAATCCCTCAGACACAGAGGGGCTGGGATTCCTCCTTCCCGCCATGGTCACGGACGTTAGAGCCACTTGCAGGAGAGTGCTAAAACTCCACGCATATCCAGGCACCAGGTCCCAAGTCCACAGAGACCCAGGGTGGAATGCAAGCCCCTTGAGAGTGCTGCATCCATAATGACCCCCAGGTGGGGAAAGAAAAAAGAAGGAAGCCACTGCTGGAATGTGGTGCACTCACCAATCCAGTTTCTATTGGCTGGACTCCTAAATGCAAAATGGAGTAACTCACCTTTCTGGAATGACCCCATCAGGCTCCCCAGGGTAGAATATCCTAATGGGGAAGAAATCGAGCCCTAAAAGCAGCCTTGGGGAGAGAATAAAAGAGTATGTGTGTGTTAAATTGAACTACCATAAAATATGAGATTCCCAGAACTGAAAAGTGCAAGGACACAGGGCACTGAGTGAGAAAGAGAACTTAAAACCATAGGAGCTGTGGAGAAAAGTCTGCACAAAAACAAACAGAGCAGATCAAGATTCCTGGAGAAGGAACAGAGGAAAGGAAGCATTCTCCTGGCAGTGAAACAATTGCACAATACTTGTGTCCTCAAAAATTATATTGCATATACAGGGCAAGAATCAGATGAAGAAGAGCTAAAGAAATCTGATCAGTTAAGCACAGGCTATTCTAACAGTCTAGAATAAGGTGGACTAAACAGCAAAGAAGAGCCTTAACACAAAGCCAACCAATACAATTCTAGGCAACAGAGAGAAGCTCACCTTCTGAGTAAACTCATAAAGATAATCAGATGCCTAGACATCAGCAAAAAATTACAAGTCATACTGAGAAAAAGGAAGATATGGCCTATTAAGGAAACGTATTAAAACTTCAAAGGAGACATAGAATTTGGGACAATTTATCAAAGAAGTTCAAACAAATCTGCTAAATCAATTTAGGGAGATGAAGGAAAGTATGGCTAAAGACATAAAGGATATTAGGAAGACATTCGTTTTTGGTAAAATGGTGCAACCACTGTGGAAAACAGTTTGACAATCCCTTAGAACATTAAGTATAGAATTACCAAATGGCCTGGCAATCCCATTTATAGATACATGCCCCAAATAATTGAAAGCAGGGACTCGAACAAATACTTGTACACCGATGTTCCTAACAGCGTTATCCCCAGTTTCCAAAATGTGAAAGCAGCCCAAGTCCATCCATGGATGAATGGGAAAACAAAATGTGGAATATACATACAATGAAATATTATTCAGCTATAAAAAGAGGTGGAGTTCTGATGCATGTGACAGCATGGATGAGCCTTAAAGAAGTCATGTTGGGTGATATAAGACAGGCTCAAAAGGGCAATATTTTGTGATATGATATAAAGTAATTATGTGATATGAAATAATTAAAATGAACAACTTCTTAGAGTCAGACTAAAATATAGGTAACCAGGGGTGGGGGTAGAGAATAGGGAGTTAATGGAAAAGCTTGCATCATGGATGATGGTGATGGATGCACAACACAGTGAATGTATTAGCTATGTATTAGAATTAGAATTACATTAGAATGTATTAGTCACTGAACTATGTATTTCAATGTGATTAAAAGGGGGGAAGTTTTAGATTGTATATATGCTAGAATAAAGATGTAAAAACATACACAAGACTTTAGAACATAAACAGTGAATCCTAATATAAACTATTATAATTATAGCAATATTGCTTCATTGATCATAACAGTTACAGCACTAATGCAAAGTGTTTATAATAGGGAAAACTGTGTGTGAGGGGGGTATATGGGAACTCTATTTTCTGCTTGACTTTTCTGCAAAGGTAATACTTCTCTAGTTAAACAATATATAATAAGACAAAAACAGATGGCTGGGGAGGGCCTAGGGGCAGCATGAGGTCCCTTGGGAGATAGGGCTTGAAGCAGAGCTTGATATGGTGGCTTCACACTCTGCTATGGATTTGCCTAATTGTACTGAGGGTGAAGGGGGAAATAGAAAGACTTTTGAGGCTGGAGAGGTGTGATCATGTTTGCATTTTGGAGAGCTCTTTGGGGGCTTGGAGGAGAGGAGACTAGAGGAAATGGAGTGGAGGGGGAGGGTCTCCATGGGATGGGCCCTACAGCTGGCAAGCGGGAGTGCATGTAAGGATTATTTGAGCAGGATGGTGGAATGGGCCCTGCTCTATGCAGAAGAACCTCCAGCCCTTAGTAACCTTGCAGGTGGAGCATGGGGGCAGGTCAGGGGGACTCCAATCTGTTGTTCAGGCAAATTGGTGTAGGAGTCTCGGTCTTCCTACTCTGTCTTCATTTATATTTTTATTCCTTTTTGGTGTCCCTTATCTAGTCACACTTAGGAGTAATCATGATCTGGAAGTAACTCACTAAAAAAAATAATACTGACTTCAAGCTTGTAAAATAGATTATTGTCATACTCTTTTTTTTGTGGGGTGCATGGTCCAGGAATTGAACCCGGGTTTTCCACATGGAAGGTGAGGATTCTACCACTGAACCACCCATGCACCCATGATTATTGTCATATTCTTATGAGCACTGAATGGTAAAGATTTTTTAAAAATTTTAATGCACTTTTATTGATATATATTATATATTCACATACCATGTAATCATCAAAAGTGTATGATCAGTGGTTCACAATGTCATCACATAGCTGTGCATTCATCATCACAATAATCTTTTTTTGTAATAAATTTCAAAGTATACCACAATAATTAGTTGTAGAACAGATTTCAGAGTTTGGTACAGGTTACAATAAACAATTTTAGTTTTTTGCTACTAGCTGCTCCAAGACACTGGAGACTAAAAGAAATATCAATGTAATGATTCAGCACTTGACTCATTTATTAAGCCTGACCTTCTCTGTATAACTCCACCTTCTCCTTTGGTATTTTTCCCACTCTTTATGGGTATTTGGGCTATGCCCATTCTGACTTTTTCATGTTGGAAAGGGCTATTGGTAATATGGGATAGGGGGACGGAACTATTGATGTTCTGAAGAGGCTGGCCCCTCTGTGTTTCAGGCCTTATCTGGCCTAGGAATCCATCTGGAGAGTGTAGGTTTCTGGAAAGGAGTCCTAATGCATGGAACCTTGGTAGAATCTCTGAATGGTAAAGATTTTACGTTTCTCCCTTAACCCTCTGAATTGGTTTTGTACATACTGCTTTTATAATCATAGAATCAGAATAGAGATCAGTGCAATAATAAATGAGCATAGTGTTATTTATGCCAGCCTAGCTATCTTGCCTGCAGTCCCTGGTGCTTTCTGCCAGCCAGCACAGCCACGACAGTTCCCTTCCTCCTGGCCCCAGACCCAGCTCACCACCCCTCCTAGCCCAGTTTTCCTAGACGCCACGGCCTTGGGTTTCTGCTAAAGTGGCTGGGAAAAGGAACTGTGTCATATACTGTTGACTTGTGGGCAGTTTGGCTTTTGAGAGTGTTTGCTTGCAAGGAGCAAACAGCCTCTTCCAGACCATCTGGAGAATTCAAATCCTCTCATCTTGGCTTGGGCAGTGGGTTCATTGTTCCATGTTTAGGAGCCAAGTTGGGGTGGAGTTTTTTCCAGAAAAGCCATCAGCCAAAGAACTGGTCAAAGACAACAGAGGGGATAGGACTAGGAGAGAGAAAAGGAGAGAAGAAAGAGAGGTGTTGAGCCAGAAATCTATGGATGCAAGATGAAAGGAATGAGGCACAGAGACAGGAAGGACAGGTCCTGTGGTGCCCACGCAGAGGTCTTTGCACCTGTGGGCTCTGCGTGGGGCCCTGTGCGGGAGCCTGAGAGGGACTTGCAGCCAGGCCCCGGACTCTGGGCCAGGCTTCAGGGGCCACCTGCCCTCTGACAGAGCAGGGCTGTTTCTTCCTGGCCTGGCCGACGAGGGTTGACCCACCACAGCCATTCTGCACTTCAGAGGCCCCGAGCCAGCCCAGAGTCACCTTTGCTTCTGCATGGACGCATTAGCCGCAGGACATACTTGATTCCAGTGCTGCAAGGGACTTCAGTGTCCCCAAGGGCCCCAGACATTCTCAAGATATTCTGGAAAGGGTTAAGGTTTGGTGGCACGTTTGAAGTGGAAAGGGAAGTCCCAAATGTAGTCAAACCTGTAACATTGGAGGGTTGTAATTTCTAAAAGTGTGGGATTCACAGCCTCTTCCTTCTCTGCACAGGAGGTGAAGGAACTCCATCTGCGAGGATAATGTGCTAACCCTGTTACCAGCCAGGTGGAAAAAGGGGAAATGGGGGAATATAGGGGGTGTAGAGAGGTGGGGGAGAGGAGTAAAACCAGCCTGGAGCTCTCCAAGCTTGCAAGGAATGTTTCTTATACGGTATCGGAGGGGGTGCATTCTGTGTGCGGGTGGGGCTTATCTTCACACTCTCTCTGTCTCCTGTCCGCAGGGACTCTTTCTTCTAGGGCCCCCATTCTGCCTGTCTAGGCTTCTCTTTTAGGGTACAGAATGCTATTGACCTTTCTTTTTGGTGAATTTATAGCTGAAGTAGGAATTCTTAGAAACTTGGTTTGTTACCTATTGCTTACTGCTTCTCCTCCTGACCTAATTATAGGAGAACATTTTTCTTGATTTTCCTTTTGGGCCTGACAGCGTTTTGAAAATCTCTCGCTTTCTCTTTTTGATTTATAAGAGGGATGCTTGTTTGTTGTGGAAAATCCTCCCTGTCTTTGGGTCTCGTTGGAGGGGCTCCAAGCGGGGCTCCCCAGTGAGCCACAGCATACCTGTCCTCACCGTGGGGACTCCACGCATGGCCAGTCCCGCAGACACGGTGTGTCCTTCCAGGGAAACACCCCACCAGCTTCACCGGAGTGCTCTTCTCTGGCTGCTCCTGGGGCAGCAGCACCAGTTATTTGCTGTAACGGAAGTGGTTCTGTGGTCCAGGTGTGACTATAAATGAGGAAACTAAGGTTTGGGGAAACCAGGTGCCTTGCCTAGGTCTTGTAGCCGGGAAGTGGTGGGTCATAGCTGGACCCCAACCTGAACGAGACCCAAGCCTGTGTTCCTTGATCTGGCCGTGCAGGGCCTCTGCTTCCAGCCTGTGGGGAGAAGGTCAGGGGATGCCCAGAGCCCCATCGCCCAGGCAAGACCCCCGAAGTCTCTTGTATATACCTAGGAGAAGGAGTGGGGACCAGGCCAGACCACCCTGGGCTGAGAAAATCCCTGTAAGGATATTATTATCTGGGTGTTGGAGGCCCCTGGGGCTTCTATCTTTTTTTAACATTTTTTATTGTGAAATATGACATATTCAAAAAAGCAATCAAGTTCAAGGTACATTGTAATAAGCAGTTATAGAACAGATTTCAGAGTTTGGTATGGGTTACAGTTCCACAATTTTAGGTTTTCTTTCTAGTTGTTCCAAGACCCTGGAGACTAAAACATTTATCCATATAATGATTCAGCAGTCATACTCATTTGTTAAATCCTATCTACTGTGTTATAACTCCTCCTTTTCCTTTGATTCTTCTCCCAGCCTTTAGGGGTATTTGGACTATGCCAATTCTAATTCTTCATGTTGGAAACGGTTGTCAATGATATGGGATAGGGGAATGGAACTAGTTGATGTTGTAGAGAGGCTGGGCCCTCTGCATTAAAGGACTTATTTGGTCCAGGGATCCATCTGGAGGTAGGTTTCTAGAAAGTAATTGTAGTGCATGGAACATTTGTAGAATCTCAATAGAGCCCTGGATGTTCTTTAGGGTTAACAGGAATCATTTTGGTTGAGGTTTTGGGAATCCTCTTAGGAGTCTCTTTCTTGCTGGTATCTCAGCTACTCACACTCCCCCACAGATACACACTCATACACACACTCAAACACAGTTATTTGTACTCTCACCCACACACATCCTCTCACATATACACTCATGCTTGCACACACAGTGCAGTACGGAAGTGCAGCCTGGGCCCACAGCACTCTGCTCTGAAGCAGGGGTGTCTGGTGGGGTGGAAGGGCTGAGGCCAGGCTCACACTGTTTCCAGGCCAGGCCAAGGCTTCGGTCACCCAGCTGGGTCCTGTGAAGGTGGAGGCTGCAGCCAGTTTGAGGACTAGACTGGGATGGCCAATGAATGGGCCATTTGGACATCCATCCCTACTGCTGCAAATTTCTCTGTGCTGGTAGGAGAGTGGGCCAGATACACAGGCCTCTTTCTCCAGAACAGAGTCACTCTGTTGTCTGTGCACACAGAGGCTCAGTGTGTGCCTCCTGGGGGACACTGACCCTGAGCCCAAGGACTGACCGCCAGCAGGGGGTTGTCTCCTGAACAAGATACACACTCCCTCCTAGCCTCCTCCATACCCAGCCACTGTCTGCAGGCCCTGATCCCAGTAGCTCCTAAGTTAAAATCCCTTTATTGCTCTGCCAGCTGGCTTGGGGTGGGAGTGAGGAGCGGGGGCTGTCTGGATAACTGACAGGATGATGCTACCCTGTTCAGTAACTTCGCTGGGTGCCATTAAAGGCTCCTGCTCCTCATTCACACTCATCTCTCTGGCACTGATCTAGGGCGACTGGGTTTGGACCATAATTGTTATAATACTTTGGTAGAGTTTTAAAGCATAAAGGGTTCAGAGGGTGAGCTTTGGAATCAGAACTGAATTCAAACCCAGCTTTAGCACCTTGGGCAAGTCAGTTAACTTCTAAGCTCTCAGCCTCAGTTTCCCTGTGAAGGTAACAATGCTGTCTTGTGGGATTCTGCACAGGAGTCAGCATACAGTGATTTCTCAGTTAATGGGAGCTATGATTACACTATCCTTAGACCACAGACAGGGCTGGGGAAGCAGCAGGTCCTGGGCCTCTAGGACTGCATCAAGAGGAGCAGAAGAGGAGGTAGCCTTGGACCCTAGCTCCCACATAGAGGGGCGTTTTTTTGTGGGGGCATATGCTATAAAGGGGCTGCTTTGTATCAGCCGTGTGGATCTGTCTTCATGATATTGAATTACAGGGAAATGGAATCAGAGGGTAGGGGGGAAAGTAACTTTGTTCAGGTGTTCTTGGCCGGGGTCCATGTCGGGGTGGGTCCTAAACTTGCGTGGAAAAAAGTTACATCTCTATTTTCACTAGTCTCACATGGAAATTCAATGTTTCCCTCAATAATGAATGTAGGCACTAACTACAGTAGTTAGCGGGACCTGTGACTTTGCCACCAAGAGAAAATATAGGTATTTTATATCACATGAGAGTAGAAGCAGATACTTTGAAATATAATCTTTACTCATCTCAACTTTGAAATTCAT
Organism: Tamandua tetradactyla; assembly: GCF_023851605.1. Classification (NCBI taxonomy): domain Eukaryota; kingdom Metazoa; phylum Chordata; class Mammalia; order Pilosa; family Myrmecophagidae; genus Tamandua; species Tamandua tetradactyla. The sequence goes on along the minus strand of NC_135341.1, from coordinate 44,227,205 downwards.
TCATTATTTTATTAGTTGTGCTGATTGATCTTATTTAATGTATTAATAACTAGCACATATATTATTATATCACAAATTTCTTTTTAAAAAATATTTTGAAAACCGTATTCAATGTAATTGACAGTTTTTGTAATCCTGTCTTTTATTTTATGCATTTAAAAACAACATTCTGAGAAGGGAGCGCAGACTCCTCCAAGCTGCCAGAGGGGGTGTTGGCTCTAAAAAAGGTTCAGAGCCGCTGCCTTTTGGGTAGATATTCATTAGTGTAATCTGATTTGGGGGAGTACCAAAAGGCTTCTCTGCCTGAAAGTGTCTTTCATCAACCTCTACTACAGGGGTTGTAGAAAATAATCTTCAACAAATTTCTAGTGTGTGCTGGGCACTGTCCTGGTGCTGGGAGATAATTTTACCTTAATACTGACATGATACATTTGCTGTGGCTTTGCAGCTTTCTGATTCATTAGCTCATTGGATCCTTAATCCTTTAATGGTTAAAACTGGTGTTATTTGAATCCTAAATAAATAGAATAAATAGAATCAGTGGCAGTGAGTAATGGCCGAGTCACGCAGTTCATTGAGTATAAAGCACTTCAACGGGCCCTTCATTCAACCCCAAAATACTCACAATTAGACACAGGTCTTTCATTTTGATATCTTGACTTCGGAAATTTTCTTCTAAAAAGTAAATAGCCTTGCAGGTGGTTCAGTGGTAAAATGCCCGCTTTCCATGCGGGAGACCTGGGTTCAATTCCTGGATCATGCAACCCCCCCCCAAAAAGTAAATACCTTTGGAAATTAAATACCAGAAACTGTTGAAGTGTAATCTAATAGCTCTGATTCTTTGAAGATGATTGTATAACCATATAGCTTTTAAGGTGTGACCATGTGATTGTGAAAAACTTATGACTGACACTCCCTTTATCCAGTGTATGGACAGAGAGTAAGAAAATAAGGACAAAAAAAAAATAGGGGGTATTCTAGTTTTCTAGTTGCTAGAATGCAATATACCAGAAACAGAATGTCTTTTAAAAGGGGGAATTTACTAAGTTGCAAGTTTACAGTTCTAAGGCTGTGAAAATGTTCCAATTAAAGCAAGTCTATAAAAATGTCCAAATTAGGGCACCAGCAAGAGGTTACCTTCCCTCGAGAAAGGCCGATGAAGTTCAAGGTTTCTCTCTCAACTGGAAAGGCACATGGTGAACATGGTGATATCTGCTAGTTTTCTCTCCAAGCTTCTTGTTTCATGAAGCTCCCCTGGGGGCATGTTCCTTCTTCATCTTCAAAAGTCTCTTTTGAAGAGACTCTTCAAAAGAGTGGGCTCTTCTGGACCTGTGGCTCTCCCACTCTCTCCAAAATGCTTCCTCTTTTAAAGGATTCCAGTAAACTAATCCAGACCCTCCTGGAATGGGTGAAGTCACAACTCCATGGAAGCTATCTGAACAAAAATTATCATCCACAATTGGGGGTATCACATCTCCGTGGGAACAATCAAAAAACTCCCAGCCAGAAATATTGAATGAGGATGACAGGACATGGCTTTTCTGGGATCTACCACAGATTCAAACCAGCACAGGGAGTGTGGGATGTTTTGGGTGTTACTGTTTTTTTTTGGAGTAATGAAAATGTTCAAAAACTGATTGTGATGATGAATTTGCAACTATATGATAATACTGTGAACCATTGATTGTACACTTTGGATGCTTATATGGTATGTGAATTTGTAATATATCGCAATAAAATTGCATAAAAATAAAAATAAAATGAAAACTAAAAAAGAAGGAAAATGGCAAATAAGTAACCAAGCCTCACATCTAGAAGAATAGAAAGAGAAGAGCAAACTAAATCTGAAGAAAGAAAAGAAAAGTTAGAGCACAGATAAATGAAATTGGGATTGGAAAAATGATAGAGAGAATTGTGAAAATGAAAGAAAACAAAAGTTGGCTCTTTGAAAAGATCGATAAAATTGAGGAAAAAAAGAGGGTGAATACAAAAACAAAAATGGCGCTTGAAAGGGGAGACTTACTACCAACCTTATAGAAATAAAAAGAATTATAAGAGGATACTCTGTATAGTTGAAGTAAAAAAAAAAAAGGACCCTTTGAAGTTAGTTTCTTTCGTTGAACACTGCCCTGAGACTGCCTATGGGCCACAGGGGCATCCAGAGGATGTACACAGAGGAGAGGGAAGGGCAAGGGCTCTAGTAGGAGGCCCTGGACAGAGACACAATGAATTTAGCCAAACCATGAACCATAAGGGGACGGTCCCCATGAGACTGCCTTCACTTCAGACACCAGCCACAAGCTGAGGAGTCCCCAGAACCACCCTCTCTTCATAGCAGCCAGCTACAAATTTTGGACATCCCTCACCCATCCTCAGGTTTGATAATTGGAAAATACCATAGGAAGAGACACAGAAGGTAGAGTCTGAGAGCTGCCCAAAGGTGAAGCTTCCAGTCATCCTTTCGCTGAGAAGTCATGGACAGCATTACCTCTTTCCAGCCACGCGGTGTAACACTGTAAGAGAATTGCCAGCCAGGGACACTCACCTCCCTTTGAGACTTTGGGGCCCAGAGTTTTTATTGAGGCTTCATTACATCCTACCCACGTGGCTGACCTTTAGTCTCCAGCCCCTCTTGGAGGGTGACCAATACCTTTAGTCTACAGTTCCTTCAGAGTTTGAAATCAATACAGGTGGTCCAAAGCTCCCATCATCAATCACACTGTTAGGCTGTCCAGAGGTCAAAGCCCCTGAACAAACAAAGTCAGCTCCTTTCAGGCAGGACATTCTAGAGGCCCAGTGATCACTTTTCTAGTAGGACATTTCCCAAGGACAAAGGCTTGATGTCTCTTTGGCCAAGAGTAATTCCTCACCCCACAGAAGGCTAGAGATGGATTTGGGAAGTCCTGGGGAGAGGACAACCTGGGAGGAGACCTAAGGGTGCAGCTGCAGGGTGGTGGGGAGTGATGGAGCTGGGGGTGGGTGGGGGGTAGGGATGGAAAATGCTGGGGGTAGAAGCACTGATAGGGAGGGTGAGCTCTGAAGCCAGACTTGACTCTCTTCGTGAATTTTAATTGGAAAGCCTCCAAAATATAAGACATCTGATTTCTGAGCAGCCTCTCCATGAAGAGGCTGAGTGAGCTCCCACTTCTGGAAGCCTCTGGCAGTTTTCCTCCTGGGCCTGGGCACAGAGCCCATGGATGGACAGGCAGAACATTTTTATTTGTGTAATGAAGACAGACTTGCTCCTCTACTCTGACTCTGAGAGGCTCTGAGGTGGGTGCCCTGGGCATTTTCCCATGATCTCTTGTCTGTGGCTGTGGCTTTCTCCCTAGTTAGTGAACTGGAAGGCAGCAATTCCAGTGCATATCATTTCCCCCGACCCCCCAGCACCTAGGACAGCGTAGGTACAAAGGTCATGTTCAACACATATTTTGATGGAAAAGTTCAATTCTGTGTATCCAGTATGGGAGTCTGTAGCCACAGGTGGCTATTCCACAGTTGAAATGTGGCTCATGCAACCAATGGACATTTTAATTTTAATAACTTAAATTTAAATAGTCCCATGTGGCTCGTGGCTATTGTATTGGACAGTGCAGCCTTGGACCAAGAGGTACAAACTGAAGTGTCGATGGGCCCAGGCTACTGATTTAAGTGATTGAAATCACCTGGGTACAACAACAACAACAAAAAATCAGTCTATGTTTTGTTTTCTCAAGTTTTATTGAGCTGTGGTTAGAGAAGGGTTTATCTTCTAGAAGAAAAACAAAGCAAGTGACATGCCAAAAGGCAACTGTGCTTCTTCCTATGTATTGGGAGACAATAGGGAGTGGTGGGGCCTGTGGTGAACTCTAGAGAGCATATCATTGACAGCAGGAGCTGCACCCCAGCTATGTGGGAACATGGGCTCAAGGTGTGGGTACAACTTCCACTTTTTCAAGGGAAGCCAGAAATCTGGATTTTTATGTGAAATATCCTGGTCTTTAAACATTGGCTTGAGTTTATTTAAAATGCTTCAGGCCAAACAAAACACATCTCCAGGCCACATTTGGCCTGTGGATCTAGGCTTGCAGACTCTCCTGTGGGCCTCATTCTGTAGCAGCCTATACAACCTGCTGGAGACTGGGATGGACTTAAGACAGAGATTGAGGTGGATTCTTTCCGGAAGTGTCCCTAATTGACTCAGCTGCCTGTTGTCACGAGTTTGGTCAGAAGAGAAGGAGAAGTATATCTGGAAGAGACAGTTCTGCACCCACACTCACCTTCTCTGGGACTTGGTCTTGGCCTCAGAGCAGCCAGAGATTAGCTGCAAGGCTGGAGTAGAATGGCTCAGAGAGAAACTTGCTTTATTATTTCAGCAGCAACTTCCACCCCTTCCCCCTCCAACCCTGCTCCTGGGCCTGAGAGCCGTTACTGTGGCTGTGAGTACAAAAGCCACCAGAGAAATTTCCAACAAATGACGGGTTCTCCAGAATTCCATCTGGCCTGCAATGTTCCCACACTGGAGCTCTTGTGAGCTGCAACAAAATGGTAATTCAGTTATAGATACGGAGAGGGCTCCTGGGACCGGCAGGGCCGCCAAAATCCTAACGTATCATCAACCTCGAGACTGGAGCAGAGCAAGCAGCACACAGGGAGGGGGCCAGATAAAGGGCCTCCATTGAACTCCTGCCCCTCTTGGGAGCAGGCAGAGCATCCCATTCCCCGCCCCTCCCCACCTGTGGGCCATTCATTCTCCACACAGTTCCAGGATCCCTACGGGAGGTAATCCCGTGGGCGCTGCTAGAACATCATATGATCACGGGCATGGTGATAATATGAATACGTACTAATTGTATACTTAGCATGGTATCTATATACAGATGTATACCAGTAGCAGTAATGCATAGACATAGTAACAATACTCAAGACAATTAACACTGATTAAACCTAATTATGCCAGGCTTTTTTTGAATGCTTTACCTGTAACAGTTCAAATAACCTTCCAGTTCCCAGCGAAATTATTTTATTTTTATGAGTAGCAAATCACACTCTTTTCCCGACAGAATGTCACGACTCTCAAGGAAAGTGCTTTTGTCTGTTTTGTTCATGATGCATCATCTTTTCTGCCTGGAACAGTACTTGGCTCAGGAAATATTTGCTGAGTGAATTAATGAATGGCTCACCCTACGAGGGGGTACTGTTATTGCCCTCTTCGTACAGATGAGGAAATTGAGACCCACAGTCACACAGCAAGGACAGAGTGGAGTTGGGGCTCCCACCTGGGGCACCCAGCTCTGAGCCCATGTGATACCAACGGCTACACTCTACCGGTGATGGCCGGAGAGCTCCGCAAGCTGCCCGCCTCCCTTCTGCACCCACAGAAGAAGCTCGCAAAGCAACTTGGGTCCTGGAAAAAGGTCTTGGTGAGAAGCTTTGTCCTGGGGGTTGGCCCTGTGGTCAGGTACTGGGTGGGGGCTCCTGAGATTATTTTGATGTGGGGTTGTATTGTTTTCCTGGAGCTACAATAACAAATTACCACCACCACAGAAAATTATTCTCTCACGGTTCTGGAGGCCAGAAGTCAGAAATCAAAGTGTCAGCAGGGCCACGCTCCCTCTGAGGGCTCTAGTGGAGAACTCCCTTGCCTCTTCCAGCATCTGGTGACTCCTGGCGTTCCTTGGTTTCTGACAGCATCTTCCAGTTTCTGCCTCTGTTTTCACAAGGCCTTCTGTTCCCTGTGGGTCTCCTTTTCTGTCTTGTATAACAATGCTTGTCATTGGATTTAGGACCCATCCTAATCCAGGATGATCTCATCTTGAGTTCTTTATCTTAACAACATCGGCAAGGACTCTTATTTAAATAAGTCTGTATTCTGAGGTTCCGGGTGGATGTGGATTCTGGGGACACATTAATTTTGGGGAGGATTCAACCCAGTACTCAGTTCCTTTATCAGCCTGCACTTTGTGGGCCTCAGGCCATCCCCACTGAGCCTGAGGATTTGTGGTCTCCCTGGAGAATGTGCACAGACTCTGAGAAGCTGTTTATCTTTCCAATAAGTAGGTCACTCTGCCCGTGGAGCTGTGTGTACTAAGGACCTTTGTGCAGAACTGCACATTCCACACTCCCTTTGTGTGCTGAGCATTAAATTAGAGCTGAGGCTGGAATTTGGGCTGGAAGGCCCTGGCTGGAATAATGTCCCTTCTGTGGCAGGGCCGTAGTGGGCAACGCCATGAGCCAGGGCTCCTCGGCTGGGGCAGTTGATATAGAATTTTTCCTTCCTGCCCACTCTCTGTGACCCCAACCTTTGGTGACATCTGGAGCTCCCTCTGTGAGTGTCCTGGCAAGGTATTTTGGTGTGTGACTGTGTCTGGGGATCAGGTAAGAGGACCTGGGGTAGAATTGTTGGGTCTGAGGGTGAGAGGCCCTCAGAAGGTCCTTGCTGGTCCCACCTCTGGCCTCTGCTCCCTATAATTGTGGACTCCTTCCTAACCCAACTTTTCTGTTTTTCAAGTTGAAGATACTTAGTGTGCAAGCTGATGTGTGTGTGTGTGTGTGTGTGTGTGTGTGCGAGAGAGAGAGAGAGAGAGAGAGAGAGAGAGAGAGAGAGAGAGAGAGAGAGAGAGAGAGAGATCTGGGATTCCCATCTCTGGGGAGAATGTTCAGATGGGAAAAAACACATTATTTTCCAAAAATGCATCTCCCCACATCCGTAGGCTGATGTGATCCCCGCTTTGTGCAGACTCTTCCCTCCCAGCTCTACCTCACGTGCAGGCAGCACAGGGTGAGGGAATCCTCCTTCTAGCGGACATATTGGGCATCTGCTATGGGTTGGGTATATTGCAAACCCACTGCAATTACCTCATTCATTAGCATAACTATTCTTTAAGGTTATGTCCTAAATTGGCTTTCCCAGAAACAGACCTCTGCGGGGAGAGGTGGGAATCCACCGAGTCCGGTCCCGCTAGGCTAGCAGGGGTCCACTCTTCCTGCCGAGGGGGTTCAGGCAGTAGAACCGCCAGGCGCAGAGGGGGCTCGAGCTCGAGGGACTGGGTCGGAGGCGCGCGTGCAGGGGACCACTGTGGGTCTGAAGGACTGGAGGCCGAGTCAATTAAGGCATGAAGCAAGGTAGCTTTATTGTTGGTAGAAGCTTATGCCAGGGCCGCCAGTAGCTAAAGACCTCGAGGCTCAGTGAGCCCCGGAATATATACAGTTTGAGGAGAGGTGGAGTTAAGGCGTGGCCTCCAGGGAAGGGTAGCCAATCACACAGGGAGGACGGATGGGGTGACTGTGACGTCTGTAGGCACCAGGGAGATGTTGTCTTTGAGTGTGCTTGTAGCAGCGGATGTTGAGCGGGTGGAGGGATAAGGAGGAGGCCAGCAGGGTTAGAGAGACAAGGCTGCGTCACTAGTCGCCGGGTGAGGCTTGTAATTCAGAGGTCTAGAAGAACCGGACGTGCCAAAATGGCGAGGGAGGGAGTGAAAAAGACTAAGCTACCAGGCCAAGAATAAAATTATGCCACAGACCTCGAGATAAGGATTCCAGTGCAAGTAAATTATTTGGAAGACACCAGAAAACAGCAGTAGGTAAGGGAGGGAAATAAGACAGGGCAAGGAAGGAAGCTGCCACAGGGTGAATTACTGAACAGGTCATCTCTGTGGACAATTAGGGTCCATCCTGCTGGGACTTCTGGGAAACTGTGTGGAAACACACCTCAGAGTTGTCCTACCTGAGGGGTGAAGGAGGTAGAGTCTTTTTCCACCAATTCCTACGTGTCACTGGTGGAGGCTTCCTCTGGGAGTGGTAACTTCCCCCCAGGCATACTGCTGCACCCAAAGGAAGTCCTGGGGCACAGTCACAGGTGCCTGTGGAGGGAATGTGTGCAGGGCCCCAACTGCACCCCTGGAGATAGTATTTCTGTGTTCCCCAGTTTACAGGTGAGGAAATTGAGCCATAAAGAGGTTAGGTAACTTGTCCAAAGTCACACAGCAAGAAAATGGTATTGCTGGAATTTGGATGCATGCAGTCTGCCTCCAGTGTATCTGTGCTTAACTGCTGTGCTGCTCTTGACCATTTCCCAGTCATTTAAGTGTCCCTGGCCGACAACTTGATGTTCCTCTGTATGGAGGATACTGGCTATGGCAAAACCCTGTAGAATAGACAGCTGGAAGCACTCAAAATTGGAAGGGCCCAAGCATTGGTTGGATGAAGGGCTAGCCGTTTGAGAGGTTCTGGGGATCTCGTACCCCAGAGCCAGGAGAGGCTGAAGGAGAAGAGGTGGGGGTGGGAGTGGAGAGAAGCCCTGCCAGCAAGGCAGGTGGTCCTCAGACAAGGTCTCCCAGCAGAGGTGATGACTGCTGCCTGGCATTTAGGGGCTAGACCTGTTGCTCAGCTCCTTGGCCTAGTTTTCCTTTTGTTCATTCTTACTGGGATAATATTAATAGAGATAGTCACCATCTTCGAGCAGTTACTGTGTCCAAGCAGCTCCCTTACGAATTTTATATGGATTAATTCATCAAATGTGTGCATCAACCCTAGGAAATAGGCTCTCTTGTCAACACCACTTTAGAACCCAGTGAAGAGCTGGGACACCTGGCCTGGGTGTGCTTGCCCAGCAAGGGCCTGAGGACAGGGGGTCTCCACCTCTGGTGTGGTGGACACAGCCTTGTGGGTGACCCCTGCCTGATGGCTCTTCCTCCCCACTGGCTCACCCCTCTTCCCTGTGACCTTTGGGCTTACCTGGGGTTTGCTGTTGTGAATTCCTCTGACATCCTCTCTCTGGTCGTAACTGGTGATGACTTGGTCTCTGTGGCTACTGATGACCCTTGCCATCAAGGGGGCTGGGGGTAGGGGCAGCTTTCCAATCAGAGTTGGGTTTTCTTAGGTTACACAGGTTGGGAAAAGTCTTTGATTCTTACTGGGCCCTGACTGCCTGACTACTATGTCATTTAACCCAGTAGCTTTGAAAGTGTTTTTTTTTTTTTTTTACCAGTGTGCACAGAAATACAATTTACATTGTGAATCAGTGCATGTTTGTGTGTATAAACTAAATAAAAGCTTAATGGAATTATACTCTTATGAGATGCAGTGACTCATGTTTTCTCTCTTTTCTTCTCTTTTCTTTTCCTCTCCTCTCTCATTTCTTTCTTTCCCTTTCCTTAAGAAAATGTTTTGGTAGTGACCCAGTAAACTGACTTTATGACCTGCTAATGGGTTTCAACCCACCGTTTGACAATCTGATCCAACTCCCCTTTCATTTTAATAGGGCTACCCTCCTTCCTGAAGTTGGTCCAGGTTCCCAAGCATGAGGCCAGTTTAAAAGGGAATGCTCTTGTTGCATTTTCAAATCACGGCTCCTCCTTGCCAGCATATGCTCTCCTGCCTGGACCCAGCTGGTGCACACCAGCACTGCTCCTCCACAGGAAGGCTCCCTCCATGCCCAGCAAACCTCAAGATTAAGGGGTATTTTGCTCGGAAGTCTCTGTCCTGAGCCCAGTCATCAGCCCCAAACCTGCCTGCCCATTATTTCCCCCCCGCCCCCACGTCCTGGGAGAGGCTGTCCACTTGGTCGTCTGTAGCTGTGTCCCCAGCTGCACAGTGCATGTCGGGTTCCCAAGGTTGGGCATGCTGAACATGGCCCTTTTGGAACTCTTTCTGCCCAGGAACTCCTGTGGAGGGAAGACATGTTAACGAAGGCCATGTGGCCCTTCTCTCAGCAGCCACAGTAGGGAGTATTTTAGTCTCGTCTTGCTGCCTTAAGAAATTACCCCAAATGGAGTCCCTTCAAATAATGCAAATTTCTTCTTTTCACAGTGCATTTCTTCATCTTTGCTTCCCTCATCACACCGTCTTCTCTTCTATAGTCAAATCTCCCTCTACATCCCTCTTATAAGGACCCCTGTGATGGCATCCCTTCTTCCATATAAGATGGTATTCACAAATTCCAAGACTTAGGACTTCTATATCTGTGGGGGCCCCTGTTAAGTTTACTGCATGGCTCATGCAGCCTTAGCTTTGAGGCCCCCTCCACATCATCAGGTGCCTTTTCCTGTGGGTCAGGTCAGGTTAGGGGCCAAGTGAGACCAGGGTGACCTTTCAAATGCTTTTCCACCCATGCATCCAAACAAAGCAAAGCAATCATTAACAAATAACTGTTGCTGTCTACTAATCCCAGAGTTCGGTTTAGAGTTCCTCTAATGTTTGTGGGATGACAGGAAGCTCCAGAGTCTCAGAAGTGGATGGAACTTAGAGATCACATAAACTGAGGGTCTTAAACTGATGGCCTCTGGGCCAATTTGGCCAAGTGCTCCAGGCTTGGCTTTTGATGCTAGAGAGAGAGAGAATGAAGGAATCCAGGAGATCCTCTCCCAAGAAAACAGCCAAGCCTACAAGGCTGTGTATTTCTGCATAATTCTATTTTGCAGGTGAGCATCATCATTCTGGTTTGAATTTGTGGACCCCAGAAAAACCACGTCCTTTATTCCTCATTCCATATTACCAGTGGGAGTTTTAAAATTATCCATGGAGATGTGACTCACCCAGTTATGGGTGGTAACTTTTGAATAGATAATTTCCATGGAGGTGTGTCTCCACCCATTCAAGGTGGGGTTCCTACTGGAGCCCTTTAAGAGGAAACCATTTTGGAAAGAGCTACAGAGCCCACGTGGCCAGAGACCTTTGGAGATGAAGAAGAAAAATGCTCTCAGAGGAGCTTCATGAAACAAGAAGCCAGGAGAGAAAGCTAGCAGATGCTGCCATGTTTGCCATGTGCTTTTCCAGTTGAGAAATCCTAAACTTCATCAGTCTTCTTGAACCAAGGTATCTTTCCCTGGATGCCTTAGATTGGACATTTCTATAGCTTTGCTTTAATTTGGACATTTTCACAGTCTTAGAACTGTAACTTAGCAACCTAATAAATTCCCCTTTTTAAAAGCCACTCTGATTATATATGTAGAATGGAATGATTTCTAAATGTTTTGTTCGTTAATTTTTTTTAATTAAAAAAAATGGTAAAAAAAAAAGCCACTCTGTTTCTGGTATATTGCATTCTGGCAGCTAGCAAACTAGGACAATCTTCTAGGCCTAACTCTTTGCATATCTTTTGTAACAGTCCTCTGTTACAGCCCTGTGTAGATGGATTACTTGAAGCTCAGGTTCTCAGGAAGGCAAGCAGGAGAAGCACATTAATAACTTGTAAATACTCTCTTCATATTAGTTGTTTTAGAGTGCTCTGCTTTCATGAGATTAACTGTATAATCATTCAATAAGTGGCTGCAATTATGGAATATTTCATTTTAGTTGTATTTGGAGGCAGGATGGGGCATAAGGACAAGAAGAGGGGTGAGAGTGGAAGACTTATTTCCTGACTTGCCAGTTTTACCTTTTTAAGACTTGCTCTGAACTCAACTAAATTTTAAATCCTCTTGAAGGCAGGAAAATTCTCTTCTTCTGGAAGCCCAAGGCACAATCTAGAGCTGATAAAAGTGCCAGTAGATGACTGTTGCAGGAGGGAAGATGGGGTTCAGCCCTTGTTTTCCTGGCTATGAGGAATGCTCTCTCTTTGGTTTTTTTTACCTGTGCCCCTTCCAGCTACACCATTCCTGATACCCCAATGTTGGGAGAGTGCAGCACCAGGTCTCCTTGGCCAAGTTCATGTAACTGGCACTGTGGAACTAGTCGAGAAGGCCTGTCCTGGGTTGTGTACAGCAAATGTGTACCATTTCATAGCACAGAGGACAGGGGCTAACCCTTCCAGCTCCTGGTTTTCTTGGTAGAACTTGATGATCCACAATCTGGACTAAGGGAGCGTTTCTTCTAACACTGGATGCAAGTTAATCCAAACAGCATATGGTCATATCCAACCTGAAATGGAGTTGGCCTGGCCAGACCAGGGCAGAAGGCCAGGACAGAGGAAAAGGAGCCAAATGTTATGAAATACTGGTCTGTGCTTCGCTGACTTTTGTGGCCCTCACAAGTATGCAGACAAGAATGCCAGCACTTGCTGACTGATCCATGAGCACAAAGCTGCAGACAGCGAGCTGAGGGGAAATGCTGACTGACTCTATCCCTTTCAAAAGAGGGAGAATTAAATTCAAGGAGGTGGGCGAGCTATAGCTGCTGACTTTCGGGAGCGCTTTGTTTTGCCAGGAGCCTCTGAAAAATTAAAGGAAGCAACGAAGGTAGAGGAGAAGATGGGGATAGGTGGCTCTCAGCAGGGCCAGTTAGAACAGGCACTGAAAAAAAATACTCTTTTCATTGACGCGGGCTTTGAGGGGGGCAGTCATACTTTACTTTGGAGAAAGGAATCTTGAGTGCTCTGGAAGCATCCTGCCAACTGAATTCTTGACACCACAACCTCTCAGCTACAGTCTCTAGGATCTGGCCTACTGCCTCTCTCCTCAACCACCCTAGATCCCACCTCAGGTCTCCTCAAGGATTCTTGGTGCCCATGAGGCAGGTCCTTGGTTCCCCTCTTTCATCCTGTCACACACACCTTCCTTCCTCTTTTGGGTGCTTTTTTTTAAAAAATGCAATTTTATTGAGACATATTCACACACCATACAATCCATACAATATGGATGCTTTTAATACTAGAAACTATATAGCATAGAAAACTTGATGATTAGAAATCTGATATTAATCACCTCCAGTCTCCTTTCAAATGTGAGTGGAGCTGGGAAGGTTCATGTTCAGACACTTCCTTTCCCACATCCCTTGGTACATGGACTAAATGCATTTCTTAAGACTGACCATCTTGGAGGCTGAGTGCACTACAGAATATTCCAATTTTGTGGTTTTATTTTGTTGAGACAAAAGACACAGCATCTGTTCTAAGACTGGAGGAGAAATAGATAGTCTATCAGTCTCTTTTTTAAGGGATTGTTCCAGGGTAATTTTGATCTAACTTCAGAATGGAAAAAATGGAACAAGATTTCAGGGAAATAATAGACAATACGAAGAGAACAAATATAAGAATCATTGGTGTCCCAGAAGGAGGAGAGAAGAGTAAAGGACTAGAAAGGTTAGTTGAAGAGATAATGGTTAGTTGAGTCCCAACTGTTATAAAAGATATAAATATGCAAATCAAAGAAGCTCAATGAACCCCAAATAGAATAAATCCAAATAGGCCTACTCCAAGACACATACTAATCCAATTGTCAAATGTCGAAGAAAAGCAGAAAGTTCTGAAGGCAGCAAGAGAAAAATGATTCATTACATATAAGGAAAGCCACATTATGGTGATTTTCAAATTCATTTGAAATATGTAGCAGGCACCATGGAGGCAAGAAGGCAGGATTTAACATCCTGAGTTAAATAATTTTTTTTGTCCAGCCAATAATTTTTTTCTTTTTTTGGCATGGGCAGGCACCAAGAATCAAACCCAGGTCTCCGGCATGGCAGGCAAGAACTCTGTCACCGAACCACTGTTGCCCACCACAGCCAATAATTTTTTATCCAGCCAGTTTGTCCTTCAAAAGTGAGGGAGAGATTAAAATCTTCTCAGACAAACAAAGGTTGAGAGAATTCAGCAACAAGGGATCTGCCCTACAAGAAATTAGATAGGGAGTTCTGTCAGCTGAAAAAATAAAGGACAGTTTAGAGAGGTATGGAGGAGTGCACAGATTTGAAGAGTATTAGTAAGGGTAACTTAAAGGATAAAAAAGAGAGAGGGAAGAGTATATATAGATTTGACAAACAAAAACTTAAAGGATAAGATGGTGGATTCAAGAACTGCTTTACAATAATAACTTTGAATGTTTATGGGTTAAACTCACCAATTAAAAGATACAAATTGACAGAATGGATTAAAAAATATGATCCATGTATATGCTACTTACAAGAGACTCATTTTAGACCAAGGGATATAAATAGATTGAAGGTGAAAGGATGGAAAAATATCTTCTATGCAAACTGTAACCAAAAAAAAAAAAAAAAAGCAGGAGTGGCTATACTAATATCAGATAAAATAAACTTCAAATGTAAAGATGTCATAAGAAGCAAAGAAGGGCACTACATATTAATAAAAGGGACAATTCACCAAGAGCATTTACAATCATAAATGTTTATGCTGCCAATGTATTAGTTAGGGTTCTCTAGAGAAACAGAATCAACAGGGAACACTTGCAAATATAAAATTTATGAAGGTGTCTCATGTGACCATAGGAATGCAGAGTCCAAAATCCACAGGGCAGGCTGCGAAGCCGATGACTCCAATGGATGGCCTGGATGAACTCCACAGGAGAGGCTCACCAGCCAAAGCAGGCATGGAACCTGTCTCGTCTGAGTCCTCCTTAAAAGGCTTCCCATGATTGGATTTAGCATCCCTAATTGCAGAAGACACTCCCCTTTGGCTGATTACAAATGGAATCAGCTGTGGATGTAGCTGACGTGATCATGACCTAATCCTATGAAATGTCCTCATTGCAACAGACAGGCCAGCGCTTGCCCAATCAGATGAACAGGTACCACAACTTGGCCAAGTTGACACCTGTCCCTAACCATGACAGTCCACCCCTTGTCAACTTGGCACATATATATATATATCACCTTAGACCATACTTAATTTCCAAATGAAAACAAATAAGCACACATTTTTTCTTTTACCTGACAATACTCAACTGTCCTGCATATAACTGGAAACACATCAAATCTATCCAGAATAGCGTGCAAATCCTTGGGCAACATTCATTCTTAAACTTGATATCTTACAACTTAAATAGTATAACACAAACAAAACAGCATTACAGTCCTCGTTTCTGTAACTGATCATGTGGTCGAAGTTCATATTTATCACTACCTTCTTCCACTACCCATTCCATGTTCCCTTTCCCCTCAGCAAGCACTTCAGCTGGCCGTGGTTCTTTGCCTGGTGGGGTGACCCAAACCTTCATTCCTGAAGTCTCAGAGCCATTAGTGGTCCTGCCTGGATTGTGTTGTTGCATTTTTCCATTGATTTTAATCACAGGGCATGGTAGTACGAATAGACGCCCCAGGGGATCTCCTATATTCCAAGAAAACTCTTCTTTACCTCCATTATGTAGTTGCAGTCCTACCTCCTTCTGATAGTCAGGGTCAATTACCCCAGACAATAATGTAATCCCCTTCTTGGTGTGTTGATCCAGAGGCATAAGTAGCCCAAAGTGGCCAGGTGGCAATCTTAACTTCCAGTTCAGTGGTATCACTGTTGTTTCTCCTGGAGAAAGCACACCCCGTTTTGGAACTAAAACCTGTAGACCAGCAGAACTCAGGGTAGCAGGGACAGGAAGCAAAAATTTTCCCAGTGGATCACTAGGAAACACCCATTTCCACCCCTTGGTTCCTGGACCCATGGATCCTGGCTATGGGAGAAACAGCACCATACAGTGGATGCTGATTCAGAGCATACACAGCTTCCTGGAGAACATTACCCCAGCCTTTCAAGTTTTTGCCACCTAGTTGGCACCGTAATTGAGTTTTCAAAAGGCCTTTCCACCGTTCTATCAATCCAGCAGCTTCTGGATGATGGGGAACATGGTAAGACCAGAGAATTCCATGAGCATGTGCCCATTCCCGCACTTCATTTGCTGTGAAGTGTGTTCCTTGATCCGAAGCAATGCTATGTGGAATACCATGACGATGGATAAGGCATTCTGTAAGCCCACGGATAGTAGTTTTGGCAGAAGCATTGCGTGCAGGGAAAGCAAACCCATATCCAGAGTATGTGTCTATTCCAGTTAGAACAAATCGCTGCCCCTTCCATGAAGGGAGTGGTCCAATGTAATCAACCTGCCACCATGTAGCTGGCTGGTCACCTCGGGGAATGGTGCCATATCGGGGGCTGAGTGTGGGTCTCTGCTGCTGGCAGATTGGGCACTCAGCAGTGGCTGTAGCCAGGTCAGCCTTGGTGAGTGGAAGTCCATGTTGCTGAGCCCATGTATAATGTCCATCCCTACCACCATGACTACTTTGTTCATGAGCCCATTGGGCAATAACAGGAGTTGCTGGGGAAAGAGGCTGACTGGTATCCATAGAACAGGTCATCTTATCCACTTGATTATTAAAATCTTCCTCTGCTGAAGTCACCCTCTGGTGTGCATTCACATGGGACACAAATATCTTCATGGTTTTAGCCCACTCAGAAAGGTCTATCCACATACTTCTTCCCCAGACCTCTTTGTCACCAATTTTCCAATTATGGTCTTTCCAAGTCCCTGACCATCCAGCCAAACCATTAACAACAGCCCATGAGTCAGTATACAAACACACCTCTGGCCAGTTTTCCTTCCAAGCAAAATGAACAACCAGGTGCACTGCTTGAAGTTCTGCCCACTGGGAGGATTTCCCCTCACCACTGTCCTTTCAAGGACACCCCAGAAAGGGGTTGTAATGCTGCAGCTGTCCGCTTTCGGGTGGTACCTGCATATTGTGCTGGACCATCTGTAAACCAGGCCCGAGTTTTCTCTTCCTCAGTCAATTCACTGTAAGGAACACCCCAAGAGGCCATAGCTCTGGTCTGGGAAAGAGAAGGTAATGTGGCAGCAGGAGTGGAAACCATGGGCATTTGTGCCACTTCTTCATGTAACTTACTTGTGCCTTCAGGACCTGCTCTGGCTCTATCTCGTATATACCATTTCCACTTTACAATAGAGTGCTGCTGTGCACGCCCAACTTTATGGCTTGGTGGGTCAGACAACACCCAACTCATGATAGGCAACTCAGATCTCATGGTAACTTGGTGGCCCATGGTTAAGCATTCAGTCTCTACTAAGGCCCAGTAGCAGGCCAAAAGCTGTTTCTCAAAAGGAGAGTAGTTATCTGCAGCAGATGGTAAGGCTTTGCTCCAAAATCCTAAGGGTCTGCGTTGTGATTCTCCTATAGGGGCCTGCCAAAGGCTCCAGACAGCATCTCTATTTGCCACTGACACTTCCAGCACCATTGGATCTGCTGGATCATATGGCCCAAGTGGCAGAGCAGCTTGCACAGCAGCCTGGACCTGTCGCAGAGCCTCCTCTTGTTCAGGTCCCCACTCAAAATTAGCAGCTTTTCTGGTCACTCGATAAATGGGCCGGAGTAGCACACCCAAATGAGGAATATGTTGTCGCCGAAGTCCAAAAAGACCAACTAGGTGTTGTGCCTCTTTTTTGGTTGTGGGAGGGGCCAGATGCAGCAATTTATCCTTCACCTTAGAAGGGATATCTCGACATGCCCCACACCACTGGACACCTAGAAATTTTACTGAGGTGGAAGGCCCCTGTATTTTTGTTGGATTTATCTCCCATCCTCTGACACGCAAATGCCTTACCAGTAAATCTAGAGTAGTTGCTACTTCTTGCTCACTAGGTCCAATCAACATGATATCATCAATATAATGGACCAGTGTCATGTCTTGTGGGAGGGAGAAACGATCAAGGTCTCTGCGAACAAGATTATGACATAGGGCTGGAGAGTTGATATACCCCTGAGGCAGGACAGTGAAAGTATATTGCTGACCTTGCCAACTGAATGCAAACTGTTTCTGGTGGTCCTTACTAATAGCTATTGAGAAAAAAGCATTTTCCAGATCAATAGCTGCATACCAGGTACTAGGGGATGTATTGATTTGCTCAAGCAATGATACTACATCTGGAACAGCAGCTGCAATTGGAGTTACCACCTGGTTGAGTTTACGATAATCCACTGTCATTCTCCAAGACCCATCTGTTTTCTGCACAGGCCAAATAGGAGAGTTGAACGGGGATGTGGTGGGAATCACCACCCCTGCATCTTTCAAGTCCTTAAGAGTGGCAGTAATCTCTGCAATCCCTCCAGGAATACGGTATTGCTTTTGATTTACTATTTTGCTTGGTAGGGGCAGTTCTAGTGGCTTCCACTTGGCCTTTCCCACCATAATAGCCCTCACTGCACGAGTTAGAGAACCAACGTGGGGATTCTGCCAGTTGCTCAGTATGTCTATGCCAATTATACATTCTGGAACTGGGGAAATAACTACAGGATGGGTCCGGGGTCCCACTGGACCCACTGTGAGATGGACCTGAGCTAAAACTCCATTGATCACCTGGCCTCCATAAACCCCCACTCTGACTGGTGGTCCAGAGTGACGTTTTGGGTCCCCTGGAATTAATGTCACTTCTGAACCAGTGTCTAATAATCCCCGAAATATCTGATCATTTCCTTTTCCCCAATGCACAGTTACCCTGGTAAAAGGCCGTCGGTCTCCTTGGGGAAGACTTAGAGGAAGGTTAACAGTATAAATTTGTGGCAGTGTAACAGGTTTCTCCCCCATAGGGACCTGGCCTCCCCTTCATTCAAGGGGCTCAGGGTCTGTAAACTGTTTCAAGTCTGGAAATTGGTTAAGGGGCCGTGACTCCGTGTTTTTGTAATTCAGGTTAGACTTCTGTTCCCTTGACCTAGAACTCTTTTGTTTATACAGCTCCAACAAGAATTTAGTAGACTGCCCTTCTATTGTATTTCTAGGCACCCCAAGATTTACTAGCCAATGCCACAAATCTCTGTGTGTCATATAATTTTGATGCCTCCTTTGAGTTTGTTGTCTATTATAATACCCACGTCTACCCTGTCTTTGGTGATTAAGTGCTGCCACCTGGCTTCTGCCAACTCGGGATCCTGTCATCCCCATAGTGTTTAAGGATTCCAGCTCAGTGACAGCAGTTCCTACAGTAATATCTGACCTACAGAGAAGTGCAACCACAGAGCTCTTGAGGGATGATGGTGCTAGTCTCACAAATTTATTTCTCACTGTTCTGGTAAAAGGTGCATCCTCTGGACATTCCTGGGGTGTAAGAGCAGGCTTTGCATGATAAATCCATTCTAACATCCCAATCTCTCTAAGCCTCTGGATCCCCTCATCTACATTATACCAGGGCAGTTCTGGCATTTCAACCTCAGGTAATGTTGGCCACCTTTTGATCCATGTTTCAACCAACCACCCAAACAAGCTGTTAACACCTTTTCTAACTGCTCTAGCTATAACATTGAATGCAGAATCTCTGCTTAGTGGGCCCATATCAATAAATTCAGCCTGATCCAGCCTTATATTCCTCCCACCATTATCCCACACTCTTAAAATCCATTGCCACACATATTCCCCTGATTTCTGTCTATATAAATTGGAAAACTCACACAGTTCTTTTGGAGTATAACGTACCTCCTCATGTGTGATACTTTGTACCTCACCTTTAGGGGCCTGTTGGGACTTTAGTCTAGTTATAGGTCTAGAAGAAATGAGGGGTGGTGGGGGTGGGTCATGAAAAGAATTAGAAATATCTTCCAAGCCATTTGCTTCAGGGTTTTCATTTGCAGTTTCATCTGGTGAAACAGGATTAATAACTCTAGGGCTAATCCCTTCAGGAGGAGGTTGGGTGGCCAATTCCTCAAGGCAGGCTGGAGGTGGGGCGGCTATGTCCTCAGGGCAGACTATTACAGGGTTATCTAAAGAAGGCTCAGCATGACCTAGGGTTTCAACCTCACCCCCAACATCATTATCAATCCATATGTCACCATCCCATTTTTCAGGGTCCCACTCCTTTCCAATCAATGCCCTCACTTTAATGGCAGACACCATGCAAGACTGAGATTTCAGTTTACGTTGTAAAGTTGCTACTCTAACAATAAGATTGTGAGTCTGATTTTCAGAGATCTCAAGTCTACGGCTATAGGAAATAAAAATTTCCTTCAGGATACTCATAGAAACCTCTACATCTTTCAGACGGCACTTAAGCTTCTTGTTTGAAGCCTTAAGCCCATCCCTTTCACCCTTTAATGTAGACAGTGTATCTAACAACAACCAACCAACATCTCTATAACTCTTATTTCTACAAAACTCTGAAAAGGTGTCAAAAACATTATCCCCCAGAGTCTGGCTTCGTACAAGCGAAGCATTAGGAGAATCGAATGATGATATTTTGACTATCTCCTTTGCCAACTCAGTCCATGGATTGGGAGTGTCATTCTGATTACGGGATCAGAGTCCTTAGTGTCTCTGAGCCCAGTCAGAGTAGAAAACCATTCATAAAAACCCATTTTTAAGATTCTGTTCCTTAAGAACCACTCCTGGTACCAAGATGTATTAGTTAGGGTTCTCTAGAGAAACAGAATCAACAGGGAACACTTGCAAATATAAAATTTATGAAAGTGTCTCACGTGACCGTAGGAATGCAGAGTCCAAAATCCACAGGGAAGGCTGCGAAGCCGATGACTCCAGTGGATGGCCTGGATGAACTCCACAGGAGAGGCTCACCAGCCAAAGCAGGAATGGAACCTGTCTCGTCTGAGTCCTCCTTAAAAGGCTTCCCATGATTGGATTTAGCATCCCTAATTGCAGAAGACACTCCCCTTTGGCTGATTACAAATGGAATCAGCTGTGGATGTAGCTGACGTGATCATGACCTAATCCTATGAAATGTCCTCATTGCAACAGACAGGCCAGCGCTTGCCCGATCAGATGAACAGGTACCACAACTTGGCCAAGTTGACACCTGTCCCTAACCATGACAGCCAACCAAGGAGCTCCAAACACTGGCAAAACTGAAGAGAGCTATAGTTGTTTCAACAATAATAGTGGGAAACTTCAATACACCACTCCCTGGAATAGATAGAACAACCAGTCAGAGGATCAACAAGGAAATAGAAAATTTAAAGAATCTGATAAATGAATTAGACCTTACAGACAGTTCTAAATCACTACACCCCAAAACACCAGAATATACATTTCTCTCTACCTGATTATGGAATGTTCTCCAGGATAGACTGTATGCTGGAACACAAAACAGGTCTTTATAAGTTTAATAAGATTGAAATTATTCAAAGCTCTTTCTCTGACCACAACAGTGGAAATTAATAACCACCCCCAAACCCAGAACATTCACAAATCCATGGAGATTAAACAACAATTCTTAAACAAGCAGTGAGTCAAAGAAGAAATTGCTAGAGAAATAGGTAAATATCTGGAGAAGGATGAAAATGAGAATACAACATATCAGAATTTATGGGATGTGGCAAAGGCAGTGCTGAGAGGGAAATTTATTGCCCTAAATGCCTTTATTAAAAAAAAGAAAGAATGAATGAGCAAAAATAGAGGACTTAAACACTCACTTGGAGGGACTAAAGAAAGAACATAAAACTAAACTCAAAGCAAATAAAAGAAGAGAAATACAAAAGATAAAAGCAGAAATAAATAAACTGGTCAACAAAAAAAAGCGATAGAAAGAATCAACAAAAGCAAAAATTGTTTTTTTTTTTGAGAAAATCAATAAAATTGATGGACTCCTAACTAGGCTGACAAAGAAAAAAAGAGAGAGGATGAAAATAAAATCAGAAATGAGAGTGGGGTAGTTACCATCCTAACAAATGTTAAAAAGTCATAATAGTATACTATGAACATCTATATGCCAACAAACTAGACAACTTAGATGAAATGGATCAATTCCTAGAAGCATATATACTACCTACACTGACTTGAGAGGAAATAGAAGATCTCAACACACCAATTACAAGTAAAGAGATTCAATTAGTCGTCAAAAATCTTCCTACAAAGAAAAGCCCAGGGCCAGATGGGTTCATATGGGAATTTTATTAAACATTCCAAAAAGAACTAACACCAATCCTCCTCAAGAATTTGAGGAAAAAGGAACGCTACCTAACTCATTCTGTGAAGCTGACATCACTCAAATACCAAAACTGGATAAAGACACTACATGAAAGGAAAACTACAGACCAATCTCCCTAATGAACATAGGTGCAAAAATTCTAGCAAATCGAAGCCAACAACACATTAAAAGAATTATAAATCACAACCAAGGGAAGTTTATACCAGGAATGCAGGGGTGGTTTAACATAAGAAAATCAATCAATGTAAACCAATACATTAACAAATTGAAAGGGGAAAACACATGATTGTATCAACTGATGCTGAAAAACCATTCAACAACATTCAGGATCCTTTTCTGATAAAACACTTCAATAGGTAGGAATTGAAAGACCCTTCCTCAATATCATAAAGGGCATATATGAAAAATCTTTAGCCAGTATCAGACTCAATGACAAGGGATTGAAAGCATTCCCCCTTAAACTGGGATTGAGAGAAGGATGCCTATGTCATAGCTATTATTTAACATTTTACTAGAAGTTCTAGCTAGAGTGACCAGGCAGAAGAAAGGAACAAAAGGCATGCAAATAGGAAAGGAAGAAGTTAAATTTTCATTATTTGCAGATGACATTATTCTATACTTGGAAAATTGTGAGAAATCTACCAAAAAGCTACTAGAACTAATTATCAAATTCAGCAAAGTGGCAGGATACAATATCAATGTACAAAACATCAGTAATGTTTCTATACACAAGTAATGACCTATCTGAGGAGACAAGGAAAAAATTCCATTTAAAATAGCAAGTAAAAGAATAAATTTCTAGGAATAAGCTTAACCAGAGATGTTAGGGACCTATATGCAGAAAACCACAAAACATTGCTAAAATAAATCAAAGAAGATCTAAATATGTGCAAAGACATTCCATGCTCATGGATAGGATGGTTGAATGTCATCAAGATGTCAATTCTACCCAACTTGATCTATGGATTCACGGAATACCAATCAAAATTCCAGCAACCTACACTGAAAGTGTGCTATTTTGTACTGTTGTGTACTCCAGAAAATCCATGTCCTTTAATCCCGATTCAGTATTGTTTAGGGTGGAAACATTTGGTTAAATTGTTTCCATGAAGTTTGACTGACTCAATTGTGGCTGTGATCTTTTTGATTCGATTACTTCCATGGAGATGTGGCATACCCAACTGTGGGTGTGGCCTTTTAATTAGATTGAGAGTTGACTCCACCCATTCCAAAGGGTCTTTGTTAGTTTACTGGAGTTCTTTAAAAGGGAAAACATTTGGAGAAACCTCAAATGCATTCTCTTGGAGAACAGTTGCTTCAGATCCAATACGAGACCCATACATTTGGAGATGCAGAAAGAAATACCCCCAGGGAAGCTGTTGGAAACCAGAAGCCAAAGACTCCAGCAGATGCCAGCTACAAGCCATCCCACCTGACAGAAGTGTCCTGGACCCATCGGCCTATTTAAAGTCAAGATATTTTTCCCTGAATGCCTTAATTTGGACATCTTATGGCCTTTGGACATTTTACTGTAAACTTGTAACTTATTAAATTCCCTTTTTAAAAGCATTTCTTAAATGTTGCATTCTGGCAACTTTAGCAAACTAAAACAGAAGACTTGGAAAAGCTTGTTTTCAAATTTGTTTGGAAGGGAAAGAGACCTCAGATAGCTAAAGATATCTTTAAAAAGTAGAGCAAAGTGGAAGGACTAACACTTATGACTGTAAAGCTTACTGTAAATCCACAGTGGTCCAAACAGCATGGTATTGGCATAAAGATGAAAGTATCTTTGACCAATGGAACTAAATTGAGAGTGCAGAGATAGACCACCAAATCTATGGTCAACTCATCTTTGACATGGCCCCCAAATTCTCAACTGGGTCAGAATAGTATTTTCAATAAATGGACAAGGGAGAGATAGATATCAATATCCAAAAGATTGAAAGAGGACCCTTACCTTATACCCTATACAAAACAGATCAAAGACCTAAATATAAGAGCTAGTACCATAAAACTTCTAGAAGAAAATATAGGAAAACATTTTCAAGACCTAGTAATAGGAGGTAGCTTCTTAAACTTTACACCCACAGCACAAGCAACAAAAGAAAAAATAGACGAATGGGAACTCCTCAAAATCAAATACTTCTGTGCCTCGAAGGACTTTGTCAAAAAGGTGAAGAGGCAACCAACTCAATGGAAGAAAATATTTGGAAATCACATATCAGACAGAGGTTTGATATCTTGTGTACACAAAGAAATCGTACAACTCAACAACAAAAGAACAAACAACCTAATTATAAATGAGCTACAGATATGAATAGGCATTTTTCTGGAGAGCAAATACAAATGGCTAAAAAGCACATGAAGAGATGCTCATCTTCATTAGCTATAAGGGAAATGCAGATCAAGACTACAATGAGATACCATCTCACACCTATAAGAATGGCTGCTATTAAACATACAAGAAACTACAAATGTTGGAGAGGATGTGGAGAAATTGGGATACTTATGGACTGCTGGTGGGAATGTACAACCGCTACAGAAGACAGTTCGGCAGTTCCTTAGGAAACTAAATATTGAGTTGCCCTATGACCCGGCAATACCACTACTCAGTATATACCCAGAGGGCTAAAAGCAGTGACACAGACAGACATTTGCACACTGATGTTCATAGCAGCAGCATTCACAATAGCCAAAAATGGAAACAATCCAATTTCCCATCAACAGATGAGTGGATACACAAAATGTGGTATATACATATGATGGAATATTATGCAAACTTTAGCTAGATGTTGCTAAAGCCATGGTTTGCCAACCCCCAACCAACATCATTCCTGTTAATGGCTAAAGAACGCTAGGGCCCTGACTGAGACTCTACAGAAGTTTCATGCACCGGGTTTACTTCCTGAAATCTATAACTTTCAGAGGGTTCCTAGGCCAGACAAATCCTGAAACCCAGAAGGGCCTGCCTGTCCAAGAATATCAGGTAATTCCATTCCCCTACCCTATATTTTCGAAACCCTTTTTCAACATGAAAAAGTTAGAGTGGGCATAGCTCAAAGACCCCTTTATATTGGGAGTAGGATCAAAGGAGCAGGAGGAGTTGTAACAGAGAAATACAATTTATCAGATGAATATGACTGCTGAATCACTATATTGATGTTTCTTTTGGCCTCTGGTGGTTGGAGCAGCTGGAAAGTAAAACCTGAAGTTGTGGAATGGTAACCCACAGCAAACTTTGAAATCTGTTCTGTAACTACTTGTTAAAATGTACTCTGAAAATTATTGCTTTTTAAATTATTTTTTACTTTTTGTATATATATTTCACAATAAAAAATGTTTAAAAATTAAATTCAAAGGCTCCATAAAAAATGTGAGACTTCAAAAATATGTACTCTTAGATGGTAGAGTGCTGCTTAGAACAATGCTTTGCATATAATAAACACTCATTGTGATTGTTAGAAAGAAAAGGTACACAAAATACAATACTAAGTTTTTGTTTATGTTATTAATTATTCATGTTTTCAGTTTCTGCCATGGTTTTCCTTTATAGTTGTTTTAGTTTCCTAGGGTGCTCAAGCAAACACTATTAAGTGGGTCAGGTTAAACCATGGGAATTTATTTGCTCAAAGTTTGAGGATTGGAAAAACTCCAAATCAAAATGCCATTAAGGAGAGTCTCCCTTCCTGAAGACTGTGGTGCTCTGGGCCTGGCTGCTGGACATCTTTGGTCCTTGGGTTGTCATATGGCAGACACATGGTGGCACCTCCTGGTTTCTCCCTTCTCCTCCAGGTTCGGTTGGTATTCAACTTCTTGGTTCCTATGGCTTTCTCTCTCTTTTCTGAATTCATTCTCCAGTAATGGAATTAAAGCCTATCCTGACTGGGCTGTGCCACACCTTAATGAAGTAGCCTCATCACAAGGTCCTACTTACAATGGGTTCACACTCACAGGAATGGATTAGATTTAAGACCATGGTTTTGTGTTCTATTTTTTTAGCTGGTACATACAGCTTCAAATCACCACAATGGTAGATGAGGATTTGGGTCTTTTATCATCTTTCCTCCCCTCCACCACACAAACCATTCCCATCCATTCATACTTCCAGTATAATTAGATGATAATTTTGACTAGGTCAGTAATCAGTGTTTACATAATACTTATCACATAAAAGCTCTTCACAGCTGAGCAGTGTAGTATACTATGATTACTTCTCCTTTTATGCACAACATTTTGTTTCAACCAGAGTTAATAATTGTCTTTTTTGTTTGCTTAGTCTTTCATACACTTAATATGGTTGATGTAATTGATATACGTGATATAGTTGCAATCACAAAATCAACTTCCTCTTACTAGATTCAAGTACATATGAATTTTACCTTTTTAGGAAATCCTCTAACCTGGAGTCTTATGATCTGTTCCCTTCTAAACTGATTGCTCTTTTGGTTTGCTGCATAGCTGTAGGATCTCCCTTTACCATCATCTGAGAGAGTCTCTTTAACCCAGGTCCAAATACTTGGGAGAACCTTTCAGTGTTCAGTATGTAATCTTCTCTTAAAACTCATGTTTTCAGTATAGCCCCCTGCCTTCAACTGTGTCAGTTGTACCCCAGGATATAGATCCTCTGATTTTCTCTCTCCCTAGAATAAATCCTGGTCTTTTGCTAGGTGGAGGAGGGATATTTGCTTCACAGCATGGAACAAGTGATATAGGGGTCTAGCATCTTCTTAATAGATTGTCAACCAATCTTCAGCCACTGATTCACCTTTACCCCCACTTCTGGAGGTACCTGGTGGCATTAACTCTTGACTTGTTGGGAGCTTCTTTAGTATAAATCATGTTTAGTCTTGCCCTTTGCCTTCCAGTTGAGGACTCAGCTTTTGTGGTCTGCTGAGGCCATTACCACTCATTTACCAGCTTTCCATCTTCTTGAATTTTACCTACACCTGCCTCCTCTCCTGTTGTCTTTGTCCTTATGGTCTTCTTCATTAAACATAAAACCCCTTTGTTGTCATTTGAGCAAGATGCTTCAGAGGGGAAGAAAGGGAATAGCATGTGTTTAATCCACCATTTTTAGCTAGACAATAGCATTGATTTTCTGTCAAATTAAGTCTGGCTCCAAGCCCACCCTCACCTAGGTGACCCAGCATCAGTCAGACAGCTCAGCTCAATTTGTCTCTAGCAGGGTGGGTCAGGAGGAAGCTTGCTTCCAACTCTCTAAGTTTGTTTGCTCCAGTGGGAAAGGAAACAGAAAGGGAAACAGCTCTTGATCTTTGAGGCTTCTCTAATGACAAGGACAAAATTCCAGTTAGTAAAGTGATGTAGTCAGCAGGATCTGGATTTGAATCTGGTTCTGCCACTTAATTATGGGGCTGTGAGAAAGTGGCATAACTTATCCATGCCTCAGTTTCCCTAAGTGTCCTAATGAAGATGCCTTCCTCATAAGGGATTAGATGAGATGATGTGAGTCCAGCCCAGAACCTGGCACAGGAGGTGCTCAGTAATATTGCTTATAGTCTTCATCATGGAAGCCCTTGGAGGAATGTCTCCATGCCTCTGCAGTGGTGTGTCAGTGTCCCTAGCATGGCTGCCCAGTTCCTCCCTTGTCCTTTTCAGCCCAAGGTCATGTGACCAGAGAGACCACTGTGCCCCATGGTTGTTGGAAAATATCATTCAGTTGTCAGACTGCTGTGATGAACTCCCTGTTTTAGTTTGCAAGCTGCCAGAATGCGATATACCTGAAGCAGAATGGCTTTTCAAAAGGGGAATTTAGTAAGTTGGAGGTTTACAGTTCTAAGGCTATGAAAATGTCCAGTTAAGGCATCCAGGGAAAGATACCCTGGTTCAAGAAGGCCAATGATGTTCAGGGTTTCTCTCTCAGCTGGAAAGACACATGACATCTGCTAGCTTTCTCTCCAGGAATCTTCAACAGCTTCCCAAGGGCTCTGTCTATTCTGTTGGCTCTGTTGGTTCTGGTGGCTCTTGTGGCTCTCTGGCTCTTAAGTTTTTCCAGAATGGTTCCCTCTTAAAAGGCTCCAGAAAGCAACCCCACCTTGAATGGATAGAGATGCATCTCCATGGAAACCATTTAATCAAAGGTTACCACCCACAATTGGGTGGGCCACATCTCCAAGGAAACAAACAGAAAGATTTCACCCAGCAATATTGAATGAGGATTAAAGGACATGGCTTTTCTGGGGTACATGATAGCTTCAAACCAGCACACTCCCATAAGGAAAAATTTTTAATTTTGTTTTTCTATCTTATTTGCCAAACGTAGCTTTGTTTTAAGCATCTCAAGGATCAGTCTTTAAGGCATTTCATGGCTAAGCCTTGCTCTCCTGCTGGCAAGCATCGCCCCAGGAATAATTTAGCCTTTTCCAGGACCCTACAAGGTGTTTACAAAGCAGCTGACCTGTGGAAATCGGTGCCTGGACTTGAAGAGTGGGGTGTTGAGGGGTGGTCTTTTGGTGACTTGAACAAGTAGTGCCTCCAAGGAGGTAACTTGGCATTAGTCCCTGAGACCTCCTCGTGCCTTTTCCTCTCAGTCATGGTTTACAAGTCTCAGAGTGCTGTGACCTTAACTGTTACCAGCCCATTCACAGATGGAGAGACTAAGGCACAGGAGGTGCTGGAGTAGTTACTTACCTTATGGCCTTGGATTTAATAATAGTACCAAAGAAAAACTATAAAAATATATGCATGGCTCTGTTCTTGGCACTTCACATATATTAATAGTCATCCAATCCTCACAACTACCCTTTAAGGTAGGAACCACTCATCCCAATTTTTCAAATAAGGAGACTGATGTTAAGTGACATGCTCCTTAGTAGCAGAGCTGGGGTTTGGACCTAAAAGTCCAAATCACATGTTTTCTTCACTGTATCCTTTAGGATATTGCCTTTCTGAGGAGGATATTCAGTAAATATTTGTCAAAGTATAATGAGACCAGTCATCTCTTGCTTCACAGCTGGTTCCAGGTTTGCAGCTCAGGTTTCAGAAGTCAGATGCAGCCATTTCTCAGGTGTTCTAAAACCCTCTGCCAGCACTGGTCCCATATGTCAGCTTGGAGCATTTGAAATGCTTCTGGATGAGCACCTTAGAGCCTGAACACATCCTTCCTCCATGTGTACCTAAGTCCCCAGGCCCTGAGTCAGAATCACAGCCCTTCTACTTAATTGGCTGTGTCACCTTCAACAAAATTACTAGAACTCTCCGAGCCCCAAATTCCTTGTCTGTGAAATGGGCGTGGTGAGCATTCCTATTTTCCTTCCAGGGTAGCTGTGAGAGTATCTGGAGGCAACATCCTTCTAGCCATAATGATGAAAAATTCTAGAAAAACATTCGCTGTGTTTTCTATGTCCTGCCAACCCTAGCCTTTCAAGCTTAGTTAGGTAAATTACCTGGATGTGGGCAAGGCCACTTTAGTGAGAGGTTTTGGAGGGGGAAGAACTGGCCCAGGAAATGATTGGACCATTTGCCCTTTTACTCCTAGGCACTGAGGTGTGTGACGGCGGGGGCAAAGCCCTTTTCTGCTTAGTGTTTTCATTTCTTGGCCCAGTGCTGGGCATAGGAAGAAAGCTCAGAATAAAAGGATAAAATCATGATGAAGCAGAATTTGTCTGGGCAGCAACATTCCTCTGTGCTTCAGCCTCATGCTGTCCCTTTGGAGGTGTCTACAGCTGTCTGCTCCTGCCTTGGGGTGCCCTGCATCCCTACACTGGTGCCTTGAGGGGCTCAGGGGTGCAGACGTCACATGCCTCCCCTAGCATCCTCCTCTCCACTGCGCCTGGTAGTCATGTGTTGGGTTGTAGGTAATAGCTTAGCTGCCAGCAACAAACCACTCCAGTGAAGGAGGGACACTGAAAAGTTGAACCCATGCTCAGGTATTTTCCAGCCAGGCAATGTCCTAGAGAAGACCCTGAATGCTTTCAATGACCACTTCTTGAGGCGTTCTCAAATCCCCAAATTGGAGACACCATTATGGTATGTCGTGTTCTCCCATAAAATACAGTAAGGTGGGCTGAGAGAGTTAAATTCGCAATTTCTATTGCTGTCCTTAACAAAAAATCTTTACTTTGGCTGAAGCCCTTGCTGAAACAATTTCTTGAACTGCTTTTCTTATTTCTGTAAGGGGGTGGAGTATACATTTGGATACTAGATTTATGCCATCTCTAAGTTCAACATTCCACTCTTTTTTTTCACTAAAGCTTGGTATTTTCTATGGTTCTTCTCCCTGTTTCTTCCCTCATCCCCCAGGTTAAGATGCATCACTTTCTAAGACTTCTTTTAGTCCCAAGCACTAGCTATTGCCATTTGTCACCAAGGAATTCTCCGTCACTCCCAAGGTTACTGTGTCCCTGAAGTTATACAGGGAAGCTAAGCAGCAGGCATTGACCTCTTCCACCACGCTTGCTTGTGGTAAATGAGATTCAAATCTGAGCTTCGGCAGAATTTCAAATGACCTTGTCATGGACCTTTATGAGTCCCTTAAGGCAAATATCGGTAGTGCCTTTACCTGTGCAAAATGCCTTTCTTCAAAACTGCCAAGGAGGGCATTTTCTTGGGCAGATTAAGGAATTACAAAAAGGAGATGGAAAGAGGTTTTCATGTTTAAGAGGAACTTTGTTCTTAAGAACTCACACTGTGGGCTGCCATTTATAAGGATGAGCTGGCTTCTGGGACTTAGCATCCATCGACTTGCTGCAAGTCAAAACTGTCTGAAGTCATAGGAATTGGCTATGTAAAGTCACAGGAAGTTGCTGAAAAAGGCAGCAAATGAAGCAACAAAATCCCAGTTCCCTTTCCCATTCATTGCCCCTCCTTAAACTCACCTCTGTCTCCCAAGGCTCTGGGAGGCTGTATGCCATCAATCTGTGGTAGACTGAAAAGTACATGGGCTTTGGGAAAATTCAAATTCTGCTTGCCTCTTTCCAGTTATGGGACCTTGAACAAGGTACTTTATTTCTCTGCATCCTAATTTCTGCAGCTATAAAGTCATCATGTTAGTATATACATTACAGGGTTTTGAGAGTGCCTGGCCCATGGGATATGTTCAGTAGGTGATTATTTTTATTAGGATCTGCTGTATTCACCTCACGTGTCAGGTATGTTCTATTTCCTGGCTTATTGTTTTGAGAATGCTTGGGCTGAAAGGAACCTGAGCACCACCTGGTTCTGGCACAAGCGGGAGGCAGAGAAACTGTCTAGTTTTGAGATTGAGCCTTAGACCTAACTAGGGGATAACATACTAGAAAGCTGATTCTGATGCTCTCCAGATGTGCCTAGATTTGGGTTTTTATAGGGTCAGGTGGTATCTCATTGATAGTCTTCTCTTCAGTAAATTAGGACATGAGAAGCTGAACAAATATTTTCATTTTGAATGAAAAACAGATGCAGCCTGGACATTTTTGTTTTCCCTGAGTTAATCTGCACCAGTGTGAAGAGTTGCTACCCACGCTTGAGCTCATTTAAGTCTCATTTTACAGATGAGTTGACCAGTCCAAGCAGATAATTTTTCTTTGAAAGCAGGGTCCACCCCTTCAGACTCAGTGCAGGTTTTGGGAACCAGGACTGGAGCAGGGGGCTTTGTGGGCAGCCCCTCCCGGGTTGGGGTGGGGCATAGAGTGATTAGGCCAGCTGGTTCTAGAACTGGACTTCCTGGGTTCAAGTGACCTGGTCCAATATACATACCTTGAATGAGGTTCCCCAATAAGATGGGCAGATGGCATGGAGGGAGCACGCTGTAAATTGGAAACAGGAGAGGTCTTTTGAGGACTTTTTGGAGGCATTGAAAATTCCATCAGAAGCTGGTAGCCTTTGCACACTGACAGCTTGAGCAATTGGGACACTTGGAGGGAAGGAATCAATTACAGTTTGTACTAAAACAGCCAACCAGAGGCTTTTTTCTCACTTCTAAAGGGTCCCAGGGGAGAAAAAATGCTCTTCTACTTTGGGAAAACCCAGTTAGGATTTTGCCTCACTTTTGGGTGCTAGATTTCCACTACCCAGACCACCTCCCAGAGTGTCCTGCTCTAAACCCTGACAGCCCCAGTGCTTAACAAAGAAGATCTTGTCAGTGTGGACGCGCAGGAGCCAACTGGCAGGGACAGAGAGAAAGCCATCCTTTTCCAACGCCCAGCCATCAGAAAAAGATGATAAAAACCTGGTCTTCCACCAGATTGCCTTGGACAAGGAGATAACATGCTAGGCAGGGAAGTTGGGAGAAAACAGAGGAAGATGATATGCTCCTCTCCCCTCCAAAACAGGCAAAATGACAAAGACACGTGGACTATTTCTTGGTGAGAGCTTTCTGGAAGGGAGAAGGCGCAAAGGGAAGCCAGGTGGTGTGTGTGTATGTTTAATACAAATCAAGTTTCGTTTCAGTTCTGGAGTCATCACTAAAGGTGTGACAGCCCTTCATTTTCTGTACCCTAATCTCTGCCCTATTCTAAGCAGCCCCCACTGGCTGACTGCCGATTGGTCATTATTCAGACTCTGAAAGACACTGGCAGGGTTTTTGGAATTTGGAGAGTTTCTGTTCCATTTTTTTTTTAAAGTTCAGTTAAATAATCTTCATAACAAATTCATGGCTGGGGTGAGAGGGAACACATGAGCAGATTTTCAGCGGGGTGGATTAAAACCACATGTCACGGTCTTGCGAGTTACAGGCCAGACCTGGTCGAACTCTGCTTTCCTCGGCTTGGCCCAGAGTCAGACCCCAGGCAGAGGAAGCTGGGCTGGTACAGCCTCTGGTGGCAGAAACGATACTCACAAGCCCCTTGGGGCTCATTGGAGCCCCCAGGATACCCAGCGTGCCTCTCCCAGATCTCTGGTCCTGGGAAGCTGCAGCTGTTAGTTCCACTGCGGGCAGAATCCCAGGCAGCCAGCCTCCTAAGCCACCACCCACCTGGCTCCCTCGCTCAGCAGCATTGAGGGTTTGTGATTTTCCTTCCACGTCAGCAGCTTCAAGAGAAAAGAGGACTTTTGCCCCTGTAATTTCTGGTCCGGCCAATTTCCCGGAAATTGCCTGGGACTGTTTGAATAACTTTACTTATATTAACTCATTTACTCCTCATGCCAGTCTTATGAAGTAGGTACTAGAATTGTTGTCCCCATTTTACAGAAGAAAAAGCAAGGCATAGGGAATGAAGTGACCCAAGGCTCACACAGCAAGCAAGAGCAGCACCAGGTATGAACGCAGATATTTCAGTTCCAGAACCGGCTGGTCTAATCACTCTATTCCCCTGGGAAGGGGCTGCCCCCTAAAACCCTCTGCTCCAGTTCTGGTTCCCCAAAACTGCACCAAGTCTGAAAGGGGGACCCTGCTCTCAAAGAAGAATTATCTGTTTGGACTGGTCAACTTATCTGTAAAATGAGACTTAAATGAGCTCAAGAGTGGGTGGCAACTTTTTACACTGGCATAGATTAACTCAGGGAAAACAGCCTGAGCCTTGATTGTGATGCCAGCCCTATGACCTGATCAGTCAAGGGAGGGATGCTATGCTTCATTGCTAAACTGTTTTACTGCTTTCTTGTTAAAGGTACACAATGAGCCCAACAGAAACCGCTGAAAGATCTCTATTAGGTTTTGCTGTAATAATGCTGCATAACAATCAACCTCACAATTGCAATGGCTTACAACCACATACATTTATTTCTTGGATACAGGGCTGTGGGTAGGCTGGGCTCAGTGGGTGTGGCTGGGCTGGCTCCAGGTTCAGGGTTGGGTTCAGGTCTGTTCTCACGATGGAGGACAGGTCTGCAAGGAGGGAAACCAAATGACACGAGCACATTTAAAGCCTCTGGTAGGACACGGCATGTATTATGTCCACTCCCGTTCCATAGGCCAAATTGAATCACATGTCTAAGACTAAAGACGGTGGGCGGGGAGTATTCTTCTTCTCTGAAGCCATGGCAAGGTGGAGAGGAAGGACGGATTGAGAGCAAATAATAATACCATCAATGACACTGTCCTTCACTTCATGTTTGAGAGCTGTATTCTACCCTGTATGGAATCAGTGGCAGGGAGTTTGATGATGGCTCTGTTCCCTGCCCAGCATAGACCCCCAGCTTCTCAGTAGGCAGAACCCTTTGGATCACCCTTCTCATAGCTTCTCTTCTCATAGGTGCTAGGGAACCCAAACCTCACTCTTGGTCGAACCTCAGTTCTTTCCTTTTAACTTCTCCTCTTCCTTCCATCTTAGGTCCCTTTCTCTCCTCCCCTTCTCACATGCTTTTAAGCCAGTGATTCCTTCCTGTTCCATTTGGATATCCTTGGGTGGAGCCTCTGCACAACAGTGAGGACTTTCTCACTGCAATGATTGTTTCCTCCTGCTTATGGGTTTGGTCTTATTGCTTTTTCTGCCTCCGCCTTGAGGTATGCTCCCAAATATCCCCATTTTTTAAATCTGACATTACAATGTGCCATATCCCAGGAAGGAGATGTGTGTAGGTATTTTTCAGATCCTAGAAAGCTGAAAGGTGTTCAGAAAATTGGGGAAGAAAAATCCTGATCTCAACACTTATTTAAATGTGCCAAGCCATATCATGGGCCCTTTACATATTTTAACTCATTTGTTTCCCACCCAGCCCTTGGAAGGAGGGATTGTCTCATTTTTCCCTATTTTATAATTGAGGAAACAGGGCAGAAAGGTTGTGATTCAGTTCAGAAGGGCGGAAGCAAGACTAGGACTCAGCTGCGTCTTCCCCAAAGCCTGTACCTTATACTTTTCCTGCTATGCCTTTTCATTTATTTATTTATTTTTGGTAGGGATGGGGTCACATTTCATTATTTTTCTGTGTGAGCATCCCATTATTGCAGCACTATTTGTTGACTTTTTGTTTAGTTGGTTTTTTGTTTATTTGTTTGCTTGCTTGTTTGTTTTTGGGGGAAGTGCATGAGCAAGGAATCGAACCCGGTCTCCCGCATGGCAGGCGAGAATTCTCCTACTGAACTACCCTTGCACCCTTTCTTGCTACGCTTTTTTTTTTTCTGCGTGGGCAGGTACTGGGAAACGAATATGCCTTTTTTTTTTTGACTCCTCCTACTCTGCAGCTATGGGTGATGTGACTGTTGGGCTAAGTAGCATCTTCTTTGTAGGAGAAGGGGAATCCTGGTGAAGGAGTGGGACCTGGGGAGTTGAAGAGACAAGAATAAATAGACCAGCTGTAGAACCAGACAGTGAAGGTTATGCCATTTCTCTTTCCCTCCTGCTATAACCATCACAGGGCAGAAAAAACAATGATGGTGCTTTGGATGGTGAGAATGGAGGGCAGAGATTGGTCAGCTGGCAAGGGTGCAGTTATGGGGTTAATTTGGGTCTAGCATATTATGCATCATGCCCCTTTCTCCTTTCTCTAATGTACACTATTTATTATTCAGCTGAATATTTCTCTCCAGATGATTTTTTTTCCCCCAGTTTGATCAAAGATGCTTTTCTTCTCTTAACACTTTACTTGGGTGGCCTTGATGGGAACATCTACTCATGGCCGTTTTGAACCTTTCTCTCTGCACAGCTGCACAACTGCCAACTTTCCCCAGGATGTTTGAAGCCAAGTAACACTGAGAAGGATCAAACCAGTCTGTCTTCCTGAGAGAGTTTTAAAAGATGATTTATTTTTCCTTGGTGGTATCCAGAAGTTTGAGAATACAGATTATGAAACCAAACTGAAAAGGCATTTTTTCTTATTCACAGGGGAAAAAATCCAGTCTTTTATTCCATGGCCTTATATCCTTTTAGTTTTAACTGGGACTGTTGGTATTTTTGTCAACACCTTGAGTTGTGCTCCCAAATATCCCCCGGGCAACCATTATCACACTGGACCTTTCCATTTCCTCATCCATAAAATAGGAATTGTATAGTTCCCATTTCCCTGGGTTGTCGTGAGGATTAAAGGAGATAACTGATATGCAATGAAAAGTCAACATTAGTAAGAAAGAGTGGGACCCAACAACTTTATCTCTTGATAGCATCTCTATAGAAGACCTCATATTTTCCCCCAGAGTTTCATGCATTGGATGTTCAGTGTAGCACTTTTTGTTATAATACAAAATTGGAAATGGTCCAAATGTCTTCAATAAAGGAATGGGGAAAGAAATAATGGCACATTTCCACTGTGAAATATCATGCAGCGGATTAAAAAGAATGAGATATCCCTATAAGAACAGGGATGGAAAAGTCTTCAGGGCATATAGTTATGCCAACCAAAGCAAGTTTTGGCATAGTCATCTACTATATGCTAAAAATGATTACCATGTATTGAAATTGAAACTGAAAAATGGCCTCCCGAGATATATTCCCATTCTAATCCATGGAATCTGTGAATGTTTCCTTATTTCAAAAAAAGGGTCTTTGCAGATGTGATTAAGCCAAGGATCTTAGAAGAGGAGATTATCCAGGATTATTTAGGTAGGACCTAAATGAATCACAAGTGTCCTTATATGAGGGAGGCAGGAGTGACTTGACATCCACAGAGAAGGAGAAGGTGGTGTAGCCAGGGAGGCAGAGTGGGAGTGAGGCAGTCGCAAACCAAGGGATGCCCGAAGCTGCCAGAAGAGGCAAGGGACAGATTATCCTCTAGAGCCTCTGCAGGGCCCACAGCCCTGTGGACAACTCACTTTGATTTAAGCCCAGTGAAACTGATGTTGAACTTCTGGACTCCTGGACTATGAGAGGCTGCATTTCTTATTTTAAGCCATCAAATTTGTGGTGATTTGTTAAAGCAGCCACAGGAAACTAATACCTCATGGCATATGCATTTGTTGTAATGCAAAGAAAAGAAATAGGCCTGGGAAGATGCCCACCCAAGTTGCTAACTGTGGCTATCTTTAGGGAATAGAAGATGTTCACATTTTGCTTTGATTTATTTAGTACTGTTTGGGTTTTTCACAGTGCTTATCTACGCATGTATTACTTGTGTAGTTTTTTATACGTAGTAATAAAGATCAAAATTTAAAATATATCTTCTCAGAGGAAAAATGTTAGATCTCATTTCAAAAAGCTCATCAGATAGAAGCATCTTAAGGGTGAAAAACATCATGTGTTTCATAGAGAAGAGGTTAAGCCCATGGGGAGCCTCTGCATTGCCATGTGGAATGTGCCTCAGAATTGCCCCTCTGAAGGATGGAGTCTGGGGCAATTATCCACTGACTTTTGTACCCTATTGTCTGAAAGTTGTCAGCCAAGTTTTTGATTTCCACTGTGCCTCCTGAAAGGGCAGGCAAGAAAGCAAGAGGGTGATTCAGATGCTTGAGGTGGGAAGCTGGCAGTGTGGGGGCAGCTGGAATAAGTTGGGGGGCCAACGGGACATAACATGGAGCACAGAAAGAGGGGGGTCCTAGACCCCCACACAGGGAAGAATCTATTTGGGGGAACCCTCAGAGATTGAAGGAGCTCTCCTTGCCACCAGACTTGCAGCACCATAGGCCAGAAACCAGTATTTGTGCTTCTCTGATCCCCTCCTATCTGAGGGCTCATTTTGTAGAAAGTTCCCTGGGTGCCAGGCACTGTGACAAGCATGAGATATGCCAGCAAGTGAGACAGAGTCCCACTCAACTGGAGCAGCTTGTCTATTAGGAGAGACGGATGTTAAAGAACAATACAGGGTGGAAGGGCTGTGCTTGGGGAGGAACAGTGCATTATGGGAGCACACAGCAAGGACATCCAACCTATCCAGCAACCTTGGGGAAAGTCTTCCTGGGAGAGATGGTGTCTAAGACCTGGAGGAGATCTGGAGGGGCTGGCACTGTTCAGGAAATGAAGGAAGTTCAGTATGGCTAGAGCACATAAGGCAATTTAGACTTTTTCTGAAGAGGCTATAATGGATCTAAGTCATTTTGTGGAGAATGGATGGTAGAGGAGCTGAAATGGGGACAAAAAGCCAAATTGGGAGATTGTTGCAAGTGTCCTGATGAAAGTAGTTGGTCCCTTGACTAAGGTAGATGCAGGGGTCAGTGAGAAGTGAACTGATTCAAAAGACATTTAGGAGAAAAATTTACAAGATTTGGATGTAGGGGTCAGAGGAAATTGTGGAATGAAGGTCAGACCCAAATTTCTACTTGGGTATCTCAGTGGACAGCACTACCTTTCAGCCAGGTTGAAAACAGAAGCAGGGGCACATTTGGCGGAGGTGATGGTGGCGGTGAGTAAATTATAAAGTGGAAAACTTTCAGGGGATCCACTTCCTGTTCCATGAGACTTTTCCAACAGGCTTTAAGGGTGGTCTCTTGGGAGGAGGGCTGAGTGGTCAGCCTCCTAGGGGCTGCACTCTGTTCACACACAGCTACTGTACTGATCTGGATCTTTTGGAAATGTTCAGAGGGAGAAAAATTCTTAGAATTCCCAGGGCTGTCTGGGTACTCTGGCTCCTGAACATAGAAACTGGAAAAAAGTTGATTGTTCTGTGGGCTGGCCCAGCTATTGCATTCTGTAAGGGCGGCTTCTTTGAATGCTTCTTAAAAATGTGCCATTGAGGACTACCGCTATGAACATGGCCGCATAAACCTAGCCTTCTCTCCTTCTCCTGGAAATCTTCAGAGAGCAACAAAGAGAATGAAAGGCAAGATGAAAATACCTTTTGCTGTTAAACCCAGAGGTGGTCATGAAAATCTTCAGGAGGAGTATAAATAGTAGTTGAGTTTATCTGGGAACAGTGTTGGAAGAAATGAGAAAAAGTGTAGGAGAGAGTCCAGTGGTGGCAGATAACAGAAAGCACCAACAAAAATGTACCTGAAGGTGAGGGACTCAGTTTGAAGAGCAAAATCTTTTCTTGCCTGCAAAAGAGAGCCTGGAAATGGGGATAAGCTTGATGGCCCCACAGAGGCCCCAACTAGACCATTGGGGTTAGAGACGCAGAGAAGGCTGTGATTCATAAAGAACTATGCTAACAACCCATATTTGCAGGAACCAGCTTAACTGTGTACTAGATGAGGAGATGAGTTCATTTGCATTATGAAAACCTGTTATTTCAAATATTATTTCCCCACTTATAGGAACCTCTTTCAATTAACTGTCCATATCATACAATAAAGAAAAGCATATTCAGCATCCATACAGAGACAGTAAAGGAAAAAGGAGACAAAGAGCATTAAAATGTATTAATAGAGGAAGGCCAGTGTTTCGGTTTGTTAAATGCTGCCAGAATGCAATATACCAGAAGTAGAATGGCTTTTAAAAAGGGAATTTATTAAGTTACAAGTTTACCGTTCTAAGGCCTTAAAAATGTCCAAACTAAGGCATCCAGAGAAAAATACCTTGACTCAAGAAAGATTGATGTCTGTCACATGGGAAGGCATGTGGCTGGCATCTGGATCCACTCCCACTTCTGGTTTCAAATGGCTCTCTCAGCACCTATGGCTCTTTAATGGCTTCTGGCTTACTTTGCATCTCTTGGGAAGGCACATGGCAATGTCTGCTGAGCTCTGCATCTCCAAACATCTGTGTCTAGGCATCTGTTCTCTGTAGGCACTCCAAACATCTCTAATTGTCTGTATTTATGTTGGCTCTGGTTTCTGTCTAGCTTCTGCCATCTCTCTCAGTTCCTGGCATCTTCTGTGGCTTCTGCATTTCCAAATATCTGTGTCTTTGCCGGCTGTCTAGCAACTGTTCTCCAAGCATCTCTAATTCTCTGCATCTATGTCAGCACTGAGCTTTTTCTGAAATGTTTTCCCTTTTAAAGGACTCCAGTAAACTAATCAAGGCCTACCTTGAATGGGTAGAGTCACATCTCCATCTAATCCAAAGTTCACACCCACAAACCACCGTAAACAATAGTTCTGTCCCCACAAGATTGGATTAGAAAGAAATCATGGCTTTTCTGGGGTACATAACAATTTTAAACCAGCAACAGCCAGTCATCTGAAAAATGTTATCCTGAAACAGATTAATATTTTGAGTAATCATTTCACTATGAATTTGAAAAACTTAATGAAAAAATGCCCTCTGTGAAGGACTACCACATAACAGAAATACAAGAATTCAAGGAAGGAATGATACAAATAGAAAGAAATGAAATATGAGCTGGAAAGAAATAGAGACAAATAGAAATGAAAAGAAATTATGTAGAAATTAGAAAGTACACAAGAATGAAAAAGTAATGGGTAAAACACGATATGCCAATTAGAGTATAGGAATAAAAGTGAACAAGATGAAGTAAAAATAAAATCTTACAAAAGATTAAGAGAAACTGAAAGATATATGACAGATGTAGGAGATACAGCATATGTATAATTGAAGAACCCCAAAAAGAAAATGAAATCATGATTGGAACAAATATTTACATATTTAGTTCAAGAAAATTTTGATAAAAGAAAGTACTCAAATCTACCTATTCTAATAGGGTATACTGCATGCTAAGAAAAAAATCTACCCAGAACAGTCAACACTAAGATATATTTTAGGAACATTACTGGATTTCAAAGAAAAAGGAAAGGTCCATTAAACAGCTAGCAAGGCAAAAAAAATTAAGCTAATCTTAGATTTCTGTTCAGCAACATTCAGTGTTAGCATAAAGTCAAGGAGGATCCACAAGCTATTCCGGGGAAAAAACTGAGTCTAGTATTTTAGATCTAGTCAAACTTTCCTTCAGATAAGAATGTCAAAGAAAACTACTTTTGAACATGTAAAGAATTCAGAGAATACTGTTCCTATGAGCACTTCTTGAAGAAATTACAAGAACTTCAGTCAACTAAGAAATAATGGGAAACTAGGGCA
Source organism: Tamandua tetradactyla (assembly GCF_023851605.1). Classification (NCBI taxonomy): domain Eukaryota; kingdom Metazoa; phylum Chordata; class Mammalia; order Pilosa; family Myrmecophagidae; genus Tamandua; species Tamandua tetradactyla. The sequence continues at coordinate 44,186,911 of NC_135341.1, read as the reverse complement.
AAAGGAACAGGAGTATGCATGGAATATATTTAACCAAAGAACTGAGACACAAATAAATGTAGATATTAAAGCAATGGAATAGAATGTGCATGTCTTATATTCTAACCACATAGAAATGACACAAATATAAAAAATTGGATAGGGAATGAAGAAAAAAGGTAGGAGAAAGAATGAATATGCTGTTTGTCTCATTAATAATAGATGATGTGGAGATTAGAAAAACGATACCCAAATGAGAACATGGCAAGGCCATTTATCCAGAGCTTGCTATAGCAAGGGGATCAGCCACTATCGCTTTTGTTTGGCAGAGACTCAAGGGCAGGCAGAGGAATGAAAAAGTTCTATGGTAGAACAAAGGGAAGATGTCAGGTGTACACTCAAGAGAGGCTCTTGGCATGGGGAGGCTGCAGGCAGGCTAACTAGCTGTAGGATATCCTCTGTGATTAGTTAGGGGAGTATACTTGCCCTTCTCTAGTTGGTCCCAAGTTGGAAGTGGGGGCAAACATTAGGGCAACTGTAGGTTACTGATTAAGTCCTGGATATTTGGGGCCAATTGTTACAGGGTCTGTGATTTAGCTCCCTGGTTGCTGCATATCATGGTGTAGTTGACTGGGCGGGTTGCTGCAGATAGAGGGCCAGAGTTCTATTTTTATATATTATCCAACCATTGCCCATTTGTTGTATACTCAATCTCTCACCGGGGACCATAGCTGACAAATCTATTAGAAGTATAAGCCTATTTAATAATACAAACGGTAACACTAGAAAAGATAATACTATTGACTACAATTGGAAGAGAAAATATGCTACTTTTATTATTGCTCTTAGTAGGGCTATAAGAACTATTGTTTAAAGAACTAGACAACTAAGAGTATACAATTGTAAAGGTAATCATTAGGACCTAAATCAAATTTTCCTAAATGTTTCGAAAAGATATATTACAAGAACAAAGTAAAAGAAACTGAAAGCATAGTAAAAGGCTTCAAAAATTATAAATATAGAAAATATGCCATAAAATATTATGACAGAGCTAAGGCTAAACATACATGGCAAATCAAATAATGTAAATGGGCTAAGTATACCTAATGAAAGAAAATGGTGCTGTTGTGGTAGAAGTGTGTGTGAATGAATATATATGGGTATATGTGTGTAGGGAATGCCAGAGTGCAAAAAGTCTTCTCCTAAACACCTGCCCCACGGTGGACCCATGGGCAAGTTTGGAGACCATTGATCTGACCCATCTCCCATAAGCACGAGATAGGTTCCAAATGATATACGGGTATGAGGAGCACAAGACGTTTGGGAAACCCACAATTTATGAAGAAAATACACCCCAGCCTTTCCCTCCTGTTCTGTGACACTGGAAGCCTCAGCTGGGTGGGGGGAAATCAGAAACCTTCTGCTCATCTGATTTCCTCACTGTTTATTCAGCTCAGTGGCCCCCATCTCACCATAAGCGAGCTGTCCAGGCTCAAGGACATAGACTCAGCTGGACCAGATGGGGCTTTCCTTCAGGTAGGGGGTGATGGGGAGGCAGTACTACCTTAGGTCTTAGGTGGTTGCTCTAACAGCAGCTTCAGGCCTTAGAACCATGTGGCCAGGACGTTGTTTCTGAGCCTTCTCCTGCAACTCTGGTCAGTGACCTGTGTCACTGGGTTTGGGGGGTTATTAGCACAGAGCTGTGAAGTAACCTCTGGTTATTTCAGTCTCTGCTCAGGCCATGGTGAGGGACTGGGTCTCCTAATGGTGATTGGGCAGAGGCAGAAAATCTCACTCTTTGTAATCTCTGTTCTCTCGGAGCCGACCCTGAGAGCCCGTCTGCTTTGTGAGTTGAGGGTGGGGATCCTCTCACCCATCTTTGCTCAGCTGTAGATGCTCATCATCAGCAGGTGAGACAGGGAGATGAGGGGGCCCAGGAGAGCCCACAGATGGGCCAGTGGACTCCAGAGGCGCCAAGAGGTAGAATAACTGCAAGTGGGGGAAAGTGAGGCTGGGAAGGTCATTGCACCCAGGACCCCCGTCTTGTAGCTGAGAAGGCTAGACTGGAGAGTGAGTCACTGGCCAACATGGGCTGAGCCCGCCCACTCCTCATCTAGTGCTCTTCCCACCACAACATGCTGGCTCCCCGAGGCTGGAGCGTCTGACACAAAGAGGCACCCGGAGACTTTGGTGAGCCAGGCACTGAAAGAAATGAGGCGTGAAGGCCTCGTTTCCAGAAGGCCTGAGGGGTGGACCTGGGGAGGAGGACCTGGAGGCAGGACAGAGTGTTGGGGGCTTTCAGGGTGGTGCTGTCACTGGCGTCCCATTCCTTTGAATTCTCTTCTCATGTTCAATGTGCCGAGAAGAGAAAACGTGTGTGTTTCTTGCAGAACCCAGAAAGGGGCAGAAAGCACAGACATGAACAAATGTGTGAGGGGCTCGTTCTCCAGCCCACGAGGTTGGAGGGAAGAGACAGACAGAATGGGGACTGAGGGAGGGAAAGGAGAGGTAATTTTAGTTGTCGAGTGTTGAGACTGGAGGGACCGCAAGGATTGTCTTCATCAGGCCTTCTCAGCAGTCTGCAGCGGAAACTGGCTTGATGGACACCAAGTGTGGGGGGAGAATGAATGGGCTTCACCCAGTGCTAGTCTTGCAGAGCCCCAGGCAGTGGGGCAGGCCCAGAACCTGAGCTAGAAGCTTCTGGAAGCCAGACAAAGACATGCCTCCTGTTTCGGTCTCTGGTTTGTCTTTGTGACTTTCCTTCTCTCTCCCTGCAGACTGGCTCTCAGCAGACCATGCCCCTGTCCTCGGCAATCTGGTTCATAAGCAAGGCAGGCCATCCTTGCTGGCTGTCCCAAGCCCATTTTCCCGGGGGGTGGGGGAGGTCGGGTGAAGCTCCCTGAATGGACCAAGTCCAGGGTGGCTCCATCAGCTTTGGTCAGTGGTCAGAGGACCTGGACCCCTGTGGCTGCTGGGGAGGATTGTGGGGGTGGAGGTGGCCCTTTGAGAGATGCTCTCAGTGCTGGCCTTACCTGCAGAGGACACATCACTTTGGACTGGATCCTGGCCAATCCCCTTTCCTCACCCATGAGAGAACTTTTTCACAGTAACACAGGTGTGAGAAAAATGGAATCTTCTCATTTTTTCCTTGGCATGGTTTCCTTGAAGTGTGAGATCTTTTAAATTCAGTCAACCTATGCAGCTTTTCTATGTATCCCAGCAACCTGCCTCACATTGCACATAATAGCAAAAATATCTGAGAAATATCTAGTCAAATTTAGTAAATAAACTTGATTTGGGGAGAGTTTTTGTGGTGTGGACCATGGTTTTCAGGCATTCAGTCAGTCACATATTCATTGATTTTTACCATGTGCCAGTTCTCTGCCGGTAGGTGTATCACTGACATAAAGGCTAAACTGCGGGAACAGATTCCAGAATTCAGTGATTTAAGCAGCTGTTGGGTGGCTCTGCTCTAGCACCCGGGCTTCCCCCTCTTTGTGGCTCCACAGCCCCTTTGGACAATGGCTCTCTGAGTGAGCATCAAAACTACCTGCAGGACTTGCTAAAATGCAGGTTGCTGGGCCCCTTTTCCTGATTCACCAAGTCTAGGATGGGCCCCGAGAATTTGCATTTCTGACAGGTTCCCAAGTGATGCTACTGCTGCTGGCGTGGGGACCACACTTTGAAAAATCTCTGCCCTTACAGTGGGTCCTTGCCTACATGTATGGAACAGGCCTATGTGTATGGATCGGGCACTGCCAACAAAGAAAGGTCAAGGCAGCCAATTTCCTTCTAAGCAAGTGAGGCAGGCAAAAGTGATTGCCTTTTATGCCATGGGAAAGGATTTAGCCACATTGCCACACCCAAATGCAAGGTGGGTTGTGAAAAATCTTCTTAGCTGGAGGCCATGTGCCCTGGAAAAGTGGGGACTGCCACAGTGGGCTCTAGGAATTGCATGGACATGGAAATGAAAAGAGAGGGGCTGGCACTTGATGGTCGGGGGCAGATGTGGAAGGAGACTCTTAAAGTACATGATGACAAGTGTGCAAATGGACATTTATTCAAAGGGAGGTGGAGGGCAGCCCAAGCCTGCTGGCAGACATCAAAAAAGGCTACCTAGGAGCAAAAGCAGGCTAAGCCTTGAAGCACAAGTCAAGTTGGCTGAGGCTGCCCATTTCCTCTCATGAGCGCAGGTTGATATTAAAACTCCACCTATGCTCTTTTCACTTCCTCATGCACCCAAGATGCTCCTTTGGTCAGTATTCCATTGTTGTGTGGGTTGGGGTTGTATCTTTCTCAGGTCTCAAGCCCTCTCTTTCTACCCTCTCCCTCAGGCATCTTGGCTCAGGAGAAAGCTGCGAGGCAAGAGGCGGTCAGTGATGGTGTTCTGTCTCTTGATGACCCTGTCTGTGGTGGCTGTCACCCACTTCCCCCCACCACATCCAGCCGCCAGCACAGACCCTGGGCCCATGGAGCCCCATGGGGTCATGGTTACCTCTTCCACCCCTGTCCGATGGGCTGTGAGCCCTAGCCAGAGGCAGTGGGCAAGAAACCTGGTGTTCTGGAGAGGCTCGGCTTTGCCCAGAAATTCCAAATGTGTCTGTGCTGAGGAGCAAGGCCACAGGGGGAGAGTGGACAGAAACAGGAGGTCCCCAGGAGAGGACAACAGGCGTCCAGGGAGGGTCAGGAGGGATATTCCTTCAGCAGCTCTAGGAAATTTAAGATTCAGTACCTGGCGTCTTGGGCTCCTGGGGGTGAATGAGGTCATGAGTCCAGGAGCCAAAGACCTGGACCACCCCCGACATGCTGATCCCATCCGGGAGACACAGAACGAGACGGGCTCCCTGGTCAGCCAGCTTGGAGGGAGCCACATGGCAGCTTTACAAGCTTGGAGAGCTATTGCTGGACCAGTCCTCCAGCCCCACCCAGCCGAAGGCAGGGGTCTGCCAGGAGCTGAGAAGAGAGTCTTGACTGATGGGCAACAGGCAGAAGATCCTGCCCCGGCCTGGGGGTCTCGTCAGTGGCCTGGCTCTGTTGGGAAACTCCAGGGGTCTGTATGGTGTGACGCTGAGAACTCAGGGCTGTTGACCAGCGGGCAGGTGCCCCCGTGGCTCACAGAACACGATGTAAAGACCCTCCGGCTGCTGGTCCAGGGGGAGGTGGTGGGCAAGGCCAGGATTCCCGCCCATGGGCAGGTGCTGCAGGTCGGCTTCTCCCCCGAGGGGAACCTTCAGGGCGTTGTGTCTCCCGGGCTCAGCCAACTCTGCTCTCAGGGGCTCTGTGGCCTAATTAAGAGGCCTGGGGACCTGCCTGAGGTCCTGTCCTTCCACGTGGACCGCGTGCTGGGGCTGCGCCGGAGCCTACCCGCTGTGGCCCGGCGCTTCCACAGCCCGCTGCTGCCCTACCGCTACACGGATGGGGGCGTAAGGCCAGTCGTCTGGTGGGCGCCCGACGTGCAGCACCTGGGCGACCCGGACAACGACCAGAACTCGCTGGCCTTGGGCTGGCTCCAGTACCAGGCCCTGCTGGCGCGTGGCTGCAGCTGGCCAGGCCAGGCCCCGTGCCTGGGCATCCGCCACACTGAGTGGGCACGCCTGGCACTCTTCGACTTCCTGCTGCAGGTAGGTGGGGCAGGCAGATGCAGGCAGGGCTTGTGGGGTGGGCAGGCTTGAATTGTTCCCCTGAGGATGGGTGGAGGCTACACCCCCACCCCTGCCATCCTTATCCTCTGACCACCCAGAACGGATTTTTGTTCTTTATGCCTCATGTTGATTCATCCAGGGATATGCTGAAGCTGGCTTGAACCGGCTCACAAAGGCTGATAGATAAAATTATTAAAAATTAAAAATTAAATTATATAAGCTAACACTGTAATAAGTCATACTGGAAACAAAGGTAAGACTCAGAACTCATCACTTCCTAATTATCTTACTATTATCTGTGCTCTTGAGGTTATATATATGCCTCTTGTATCTATACAGTAAATAATACATAGTACTAAGCACTGCCCGTCTCTTTCCAACTCCAGGTTCAGTCAGTCACATTACGTTAGTATCTTGATACTGGCCTGGGTGAGAGTTTTTAAACTATGGAAATCAATAAATGCTACAGATCAGGGCTCCCTCCACTCCTGGAGAGATGGTTGTTAACTGTTTACCAGCATATCCAGTTTATAGTCATCCTTGATTCAATAAGGTTTCAATATGATCATATAATTTTAAAGAGGGGTTGGGGGAGAGAGAGAGAGAGGGAAATAGAATGGTGATACTGGCTCAGCTAGGTACTGAAAAATTAGGAACTCTAGCCACAGGGCCAGAAGAGGTCCCTGCCCATGCCAGAAGTTAACCCTGGAGTTGCTGGATCGAGGGGAAGTCAGAGGATCCTAGGAAAGAGTTCTGGGGACCACCAGCCTGGCTGTTTACTAGCTGGTAACACTCAGTGGGCTGTTTCGGTGACTGTGAGCTGGTTGTCAGTTGTGGATACACACGTGTGGAAGAAATAAGGACAGTACATGGATGAAACTTGGGGTGCAGTGGATATGCGTACTAAATGCACACTGAACCAGTCAGCCCCCTCTTCTGTAGGGGTCCCCACTGAGAGAGATCAACACTCACCCCAAGCTTCATCCATGGGGGTGCATGGAGGGGCCACTGGGCAAGACTCAGGGCCCTGATCAGGCAGCCAGGGGCCTGTGTTTGGCCCACCCAGCCAAAAAATTGGCATTAAAAAATTCCTTGACAACATTTAATACTTGGGAGATTTCCCATAAAAATTCAGCCTCTATTGAAAAATTGGATGGTTTAGCAACATGGGGCCTTTGTTCCAAGGCCTGAGCTGAGTAGCCACTGCCCCCTTTAGAAGATGCATACTCTCCTTTTGACCACAGGCCCTACCTCCTTATTGTCTTACACTCCCCCGCACCTCCATCCCTTGAGTGTTGCCCATTAGCCTGTAGATGTTTTTGTTTCCAATCACTGGGACTAGCTGATGTCCGGTGTTCTTCCAGCTCAGCCAGTCTGAAGGAGGAGCCATGGAATCTGGTGGTCAAGGGCATGGGCTTTGGCATCAGACAATCCTAGGTTTGAGCCCTCCCCCCCCCCCCCCCCCCCCCCGCTGTGTGACACTGAGCAGGTTACTTTGTGTCTCTGTGCTTCCCTTCTCTCACCTCCAAAGTAGGATTCTGAGTGTCACCTCACTTCCTTGGGCCTTATCATTGTAGTACTTGGTGGCTCTTGGTGACCTGCATCTCTGCCTGAGGGTTTGCTCTGGGCCCTGGGTGCTGCTGAGCCCTGAAGTGTGACAAATTGGAAGTGCTGACCAACAATCCAGGTTGGGACTGAAGGGTTTCCAGGACCATAAGACTTTCAGTACCCAAACTGGGACAGTTCTGGTCAAACTAAGTAGGTTGGTCATCCTTTCTCCAGGAGCAGCCCTCAACCTGTGACTGCTGGAAGTCGGGGCACAAATACCCCAGCAAACACAATATGCTGCCATAACTCTGAGGTGTGTATTCTGTACTCTCTCTCTGAGTTCCCCAGCAGGATCGACCCCAATTATCCACAGTGACATCTGCTGGCCATCCCCACTCCCTAATTGTGTTTTTCAGACTTAGCTCATAAACTGCTTTCACTTGAGTACTTATCTTAAGCTCTCTCTCTGGGGGCACCCAGCCTAAGTCAACGATAATGCCGACCTTGTGTGGATTTTGCAAGGATTAAGTGAGATTGTCTATAATATTTTTGTTGTGACTCACACTGAAGAAGGCACGAGGCGTGGTTCCCAACACTTTAATAGGAATTAACTCCTCTGATGCTTATGATAACATTATGAGCGAGATACTACTTTTGTCCCTATTTTAAAGTTGAGAAATTGAGGTCCAGAGATGTAAAGTTACTTCTACAAGTTCACAGCTGGTGGAGTTGAGATGCACCGTGGGTAGTCTGACTCCAGAGCTCACCCCCTTAATCATAGAGTCACTATTTGGCTGACCATGAATGAGGGCAGGGAAAAAGAGTCCCTTGCAGGCAGCCCTGGGGCCTTGAGACCTGAGCCCCATACCTAACAGAGCCCCAGGCCAACTGAGGTGCACACAGAAGCTTTCTGCTCCACACAGAGTCCCTCTGTCCATCTCCCAGGGTTGTGGCATGGGACCCTTCCTCAGCTGCCAAGCCCTTCCCAGGGACGGAAGTCTTTGCAGCCAAGGCACACACAGTTGTGGGTGTGATCAGATGCCACTCGGCTGGGCTGGTGCCACCTTTTCCTTGGTTTTCTGAACACCAGTCAAATCAAATAACCCTGTCCAGCTGCCACCACTTTCTTTCCTAAAAACCACTGGCAGGTTGGAGAGAGGAGGAGCTGCAAATTGTGGGTTTCCCTGCAGAGGAACCCAAGGCACCTTCTGACCAGAGGGCCTGGGTTCAAATTCTCTAGACAGCTCATTCTGGAATGTGTTTGCTTGTTTGTCTTACTTCGTTTTGTTTTATCTGACATAAAGCCTTGTTTTTCTTGTTTATGTATCACAGCATACCATTTATGCACACACACAATACACAAGCACTGCACACATACACATCTTTACATACCTCAAAAATCATACCTATGCTTCACAAATCCCACTTATTAGTTAGTGATTGCTGCAATCAATGCTGTATGACACACGTCCCCAGATCTCAGTGGCTTCTAATACCAGCCCATCTCTTGATCCCTAACCCTGGGCAGTCTCTAAACACACCCAGCTCCTTCTAGGTGCCCTTGCTCTGACTAGCCTCTGAGTCCTCCTCAGACCTCAGCTTTCCTGACTTTTCCCTGCCCCCGTTGTTATTCTCTTTCTCTTTTCACGGCATCCTATTTCCTTTCTGATTTTATCAGAACATGTAAGTATTTTGTTGGTTTGCTCACACATTCATCATTTGCCTCTCCCACTAGAATGCAAATCCTATAAGAGCAGGGACCCTCTGTGCCTCGACCACCACCATGTGCTGAGCACCCAGCACAGAGCCAAGCCCCTGGTTAGTTCCAGAAAAGTGCTTGTTGAGTGAATGAATGAACAAATGAATGTCCAGGTCTCTATATGATTTCCCCTTTAGCTGCTGCTGTGTTCTGCTTCTTCAAATACCATTTCTTCCTCTAAACCTGAGGCTTTCTGCATTTCTTTTAGAATCCAGTATAGAGTGACAAAGGTAGAAAACATCACAGCTCTTTGTCTAGCCCCTGCTTTTTGACAAGTTATTTCGTTATGCATGCAGACCAGAAGAAAATTCCCAACACTGCCTGAGTATCTGGCCACCAGGCACTATTTCAGCATTTTGCCTGACGGTCCTAGGAGGTAGATGGTATTCTTGCCTCCATTCTACAGGTGGAGAAACTGAGGCTTAGAAGGGCTAAGGAACTTGCCCACAGTCACACACTCTTAAGTGTTGGAGCAGGGATTTGACCCACTGCAGTTTTGACCAGAGTTTCACACTTAACTAATTCTGGAAAAGTTATTTCTTCAGTCTTTTCTGGGTGAGATCAGCCCAGTGCCTTTCTGGGGAGCCCATTTCAGTTGTTCAGGATCCTATGTATGTTCTTTATTTTGATTCGGCGTCTATGGCTTCCGGTTCAGGTGGCTTGGTTTTCCTGAACATCAGATCTTCTGTCAATTAGAGTGGACCCCACATCAGTGACCACTGATGACCCAACAGGCTTCCAGCCAGAGACATGAATGATGATAGCAGCTATCATTTAAGACAGGCTCACACCTATCTGGTAATGTTTAATATAAGCCACACACATGAACTCACTTGAGTCTCACTACTGGCCCAAGAGGTGGGGATTGCATTCCTTTCGTTCATAGAGAGTGCAGTCAAGGAGTGGGACACTTGTATGAGGTCACACAGCCGCGACGTGACAAAACCAGCCTTTGAGCTCACGCTCTTAACCACCACACTATCCTTGATCTCTGATTTGTTTTGTACCCTCAGAATTAAACTTCCAGTGAAATATCAAGCACTGGCTTTCTCTCTATATATTAATTTGTAAACATATTTTTTACATATTTTGTTAATTTGAGATATAATTCACATAACATACAATTCACCCATTTAAAGTGTGCAATTCAGTAGTTTTTAGTACATTCATGGGGTTGTGTAGTCACCAACACAATCTAAATTTAGAACATTTTCCTCACCTCGCAAAGGGACCCTGCACCCATTAAGAATTGCTCCCTACTCCTTCCACCCAACTTCAGTTCTAGGCAAACACTAGTCTATTTTCTGTCTCTATAGAATTGTCTATTCTGTACATTACATATCAATGGAATAATACAATATGTGTTTTTTGTGTGACTGGCTTCTTTCATGCAGCATAAGGTTTCTAAGTTTCCACAGCATGGATACATGGAACATGTGTCAGAGCTTCATTCTTTTTTATTGCTGAATAATATTTCACTGTACATTTGGGTTTCCACTTCTTGACTATTAGGAAAAAATGCTGACATTTCGAGGAACTATCAACTGTTTTCCAAAGAGATTGTACCACTTTACATTTCCACCCACAATATTCTTGACATTTTTGTCAACACTTGTTATTGTTGTCTTTTTTTATTTTACTCGGTGTGAAGTGCTTTCTCACTGTGATTTTTATTTATATTTTCTTAATGACTAATGATGATGTTAAGTATCATGTGCCTTTAGCCATTTGTATATCTTCTTTGGATAAATAGCTATTCAAATGTTTGCTCAGATTTTACTTGAGTAACATGTCTTTTTGTTATTGTGCTGTATGATTTCTTATATATTCTGGATAAAGATACTTTATCAGATAAATGATTTGTAAATACACTCTGCAATTCTGTGGTTGTCTTTTCACTTTACTGATGCTATCAATTGCAGCAATTTAATTCTGATAGAGTCTAATCTAATTTTTTGTCACATGTATCTAAGATATTGCCTAACCTAAAATCATGAAGCTTTACTCTTGTTTTCTTCCAGGAGTTTAGTAGCTTTAGCTTTTTCATCTTAGATCTTTGAATGATTTTGAGTTAATATTTCTGTATGGTGTAAGTAACAGGTCCAACTTCCTTCTTTTGCATGTGAAGATCCAGAGCCATTTATTGAAAAGACTGTTCTTTCCTCCACTGAATTGCCTTGTCATCCTTATTGATAATCAAGTGTCCTTAAATGTATGCATTTATTTCTGGCCTCTCAAATTTTTTCAGCTGATGAATTATGTCTGTCCTTATGCCAGTATCACATTTTCTTGGTTACTGTACCTTTGTATACTTGTTTGTTTTTTTTTTGTTTTTTTTTCATGGGCAGGCACTGAGAATCAAACCCAGATCTCCGACATGGCAGGTAAGAATTCTGCCACTGAGCCACCGTCTCACCGCCCTGTATATTTTTTAAAAACTTTTTATTTTGAAAAAATTTCAAACTTACAGGACAGTTGCAAAATAACCCAAACCACATATAGAGAGCTCCACCATACCCCTAGCCACCCCCATACCCAGATTCGCCAATTTTAACATTTTGCCACATTTACCATTGTCTATTTATCAATCCATTTTCTGAACACTTGAGTGTAGATTGTAAACATCATGTTCCTTGTACACTTAGGAACTGCCATATATATTTCCTAAGAAACAAGAAAATTCACTTATGTAACCTCCTTAAGTACGGTTATCAAATTCAAGACATTTAACATTGATATAAAGCTTAGATCCTATCCAGTATCATTTATTGCATTTAATTGTCATTATTTCTTTGGTTCCCCCTTTTATATTTCAATATATATATATATATTTCCCACATATATTTTCCTTATAAATATTCCCAGCCCAAACTCTCTCATGAATTCTGTTCAGTGGGATGGGATTGAGCATGCTCACAGTGGCGCAGTACCCTCACCACCTACCACTATCATAACCTTCCCTTCATCCCAAACAGAAACCCTACACTCAGTTTGCATTAACTTCCCAGTGCCCCTGCCCTCCACCCCTGCTAATCTGTACTCTACTTTCTGTCTCTGTAAATTTACATATTCTCTGATAATTTCTTTGTGGTTAACCAGGAGACTTAAATTTAACATCTTAATTCTGTGACAATCTCATTTGCTTTGATATCAATTAACAACTTCAACAGCATACATAAGTGATGTTCCTATACACTCCCTTATCTCCCCACCTTTACGTAGTTCTTGTCACATTACATATTTATACATTATGAGTCCAAAACCATTGATTTATCATTGTATTTTATGGATTTGCCTTTTCGATCCTGTAGGAAGTAAAAAGAGGAGCTACAAGTAAAAAATACATTAATTCTAGCTTTTATATTTACCCATGCCAGTATCTTTACCAGGTATCTTTCTTCATGTTGCTTCAGTCAACTGTCTAGTGACCTTCCCTTTAAATGTGCAGAAGTCCCTTCAGCATTTCTTGTAAGGGCTGGTCTAGTGGTGGCAAAGTCCCTCAGCTTTTGTTTATCTAGGAATGTCTTAATTCTTCCCTCATTTTTGAAAGACAGTTTTGCCAAATGCAGAATTCTTGGTTGGCAACTTTTTGCTTTCAGCACTTTAAATATGTCTTTTACTTCCTTCATGGTTTCCAGTGAGAAATTGGCATTTAATCTTATTGAGGTTCCCTTGTATGTGACACATTGCTTCCCTATTGAGACTTTCAGAATTCTATCTTTGTCATTTTTGATAGTTTGATTTTAACATGGCACGGCATGGGTCATTTGGGTTCCATAGGATACTATTTGGAATTCATTGATCATCTCAGATGAGAATATTCATGTCTTTCATTAAATTTGGAGAATTTTCAGCCATTATTTCTTTGAATATTCTCTCTGTTCCTTTCACTCTTTCTTTCTGGGATTCTCATAATGCATGTATTGATAGCTTGATGGTGCTCTACAGGTTCCCCAGGCTCTGCTCACTTTTCTTAATACTTTCTTCTTTCTGTTTCTCAGAATGGATTATTACAATTGCGTTGTCTTCAAGTTCATTGAATCTTTCTTCTACCAGTTCCATCTGTTATTGAACTCCTCTGAGGAATTTTCGATTTTTGTTACGTGGTCTGCAGCTCTATTTTGTTCCTTTTCATAATTTCCATCTCCATATTGATATTTTCTTTGTGTTCTTTTATTGTTTTTCTGATTTCTTTAGTTCTTTGTCTGTATTTTCCTTTAACTCTTTGAGCATATTTAGGGCCATATGTAAAAAGTCTTAGTTAGTCTGGAATGTCCCATATCTGGTCCTCCTCACTGATGGTTTCCAATGCTTTAATCGTCACCTTTGCTTAGGCCATCACTTCCTATTCCCTATATGGGTTTTTTTTTTTTTTTCTACATGGGCAGGCACCAGGAATCGAACCCAGGTCCTCTGGCATGGCAGGCAAGCATTCTTGCCTGCTGAGCCACCGTGGCCCACCCCCTATTCCCTATATGTTTTGAAATCTTCTCTGAAAACCTTTTTTTCAGAAAATCTTTTTCTGGACATTTTGATATTGTGTTATCCCTGGAATTTTGACACTCATGCACCTGTTCCTTAAGCTTGTATCCAGCCAGCATTATAACAGAGTTTTCTCTGATTTCCAAGAGAGAACAAAAGAAGAAGAGAAAAAAGAAGATGGTAATAAAGTAAACACCTTTCCCAGTCTTTGAAGATTGACCTTTGCAACTTCTATCCTTCAGGGCTTATCGACACTGAATTTGGAGAATAGGTCCAGGGCAAAGCATAGAGGCCTCCCTGATCCTTTCTGTGCATGCCTCTTGTCTCTGGCATGTACCTATGGCCCTAGGAATTCCCTGTTTACAAATGTATGAATGTCCCCTCTTCCCTAGGAAACAATTTCTTCGCTGTTCTGGGCACTGCACAGGATGCTACAGCTAACAATCCCTTGTCCCAGGCAGCATAGCTTGACTGTTCCCCAATAACGTTCTCTAGGAGAGCTTGGCATGCTGCCTTCTAAATGCAGGGCAAGTTCTTAATAGTGTGTCCTACAGGCCACCACCAGGTAAGATTGGGTCAGAACATGTTTGTTCCTAGTATTTGCAGAAGGGTTACTCTGCCCCCTCTGGAATGAGGACCAGTGATCCACATTTAGAGTATGGGCTGGTTCTACACTGAGCTAGTGAAGGATGGGGAGGGTGCAGCCAGGGCACAGAAGAACCTATAGCTTTCAAGTGGCCTTTTTCTTGATTTGATGCTTGCACTGTTATTCCAATCCTTTCATTATTTTCTGGAGCTTTTAGAAAGATTTTCTGTCAGTTCTTGCTGTTGCTCAAAGCTTCTGTAGGGCGAGGGAGCCTTGAAGTGGGGCAGGGCCTGGTTTGTTCTTAACCAAAGACTTTCCAGCATTGGCTTTTTTCTCTCTTCACTCTTTGATCAGATCAATAGCACATACACTTTGATGGAGTCCTGTTGGAGGGATTGACAGTGTGGTGGGAGTGGTGGCAGCAGTCAAGGTGGGTGTGGTGGGACAGAGGGTGGTGTTGTTATAGTAAGGTTTAAGATTGGGAAGTATGAGTTATCAACTTTGTTCTTCTTTCTCAAGATTGTCTTGGCTATTGTAGGACCCTAATTTTTCCATGCAAATTTTAGGATCAGCTGATTAATTTCTGCAAAACAACCAACTGGAATTCTGACTTAGATTGTGTTGATTTTGTGTATAAATTTGGGATGCCATCTAAACAGTATTAACTCTTCTGATCCAGCAACATGTGACATCTGTATTTTATCATTTTTGATGCTGTTATGAATGGAATTGTTTAATACTATTTTGGATTGGTCATTGCTAGTATATAGAAAAACAATGGATTTTTTAATATTGATTTTGAATCCTGCAAACTTGATGAACTCCTTTATTAGTTTTAATAGATTTTTGAGGATTCCTTAGGATCTTCTATATACAAGATGGTGCCATCTGTAAATAGAGATATTTTACTTCTTCTTTTTCAAACTTATGTCCTTTATTTCTATTCCTTGCCTAATTTCTCTGGATAAATCTTTAGTACAATGTTAAATAGAAGTAGAGAGAATGGACATGATTATTTTGATCCTAAATTTAACAGAAAGGCATTCTTTCTATTAAGTATGATGTTGGTTATGGATTTTTCATAAGTGTCCTTTACTAGGTTGAGGAAGTTCCCTTTTACTTCTAATGTGTTGAGAGTCCTTATCATGATAGGTCTGAAATTTATCAAATGTGCTATTTGCATTTATTGAAAGAATCAAGTGATCTTTGTCCTTTATGAATATCGTATATTACATTGATGGATTTTCCGATGTTAAGCCAACCTTGATTATTTGGAGAAATCCCATTTTGTCATGGTGTATAATCTTTTTCATATGTTTCTGAATTTAACTTGCTGGTATCCTATTGAGGAATTTTGTGCTGGTTTTCATGAGGGATGGTAGTCTATAGTTTCCTTGTGACATCTTTGTCTGGCTTTGGTATCTGGATAATACTGAATTTCTTGAATAAGTTTGGAAGTGATATCTCTAATTTACTTTTTATAAGTATTTGTGAAGGATTAGTATTAAATATCCTTAAATGTCTGGTAGAATTTACCAGTGAGTCCATTAGGGTCTGGGCTTTTCTTTATGGGAAGTTTAAAATGTAATATCTTTATGTGTTGCAAACTTGTTCATATTTTCTATCTCTTCTTGATTCAATCTCTGTAGTTTTTTCCCCTGGAAATATGTCTATCTTGCCCAAGTTATCTAATGTATTGGTATATAGTTTTTAGTAGTATTTCCTTTGTAATAATTTTTATTGCTGTGAGGTTAGTAGTGATGTCCCATCTTTCATTATAGATTTTAGTATTTTCTCTTTTTTCTTGGTCAGGCTAGCTAAAGTTTGTAGCAATTTTCTTGGTCTTATAAAAGAATAAACTTAGTTTTGTTGATTTAACCATTTCATTTATTTCTACTGTAATCTTCATTATTCCATCTGCTTGCTTTGGGTTTAAATTTTTCTTCTTTTCTAGTTTATCAAAGTTTAAGTTTAGGTTACTGATTTCAGATCTTTCCTCTTTTTATTATAGGCATTTATTTACAGTTCTAAATTTCCCTCTAAGCTCTTATTTAATGAAATCTCATTCTTTCTGATATGTTTTCATTTTCATTTATCTCAATGTTTTCTAATTTCCCTGTGTTTCTTCCTGACATACTGATTATTTAAGAGCTTGTTATTTAATTTCTACCTATTTAAGAATTTCCAAAATTTCCTTCTGATACCAATTTCTTATTTAATTGTGGTTGGAGATCATACTCTGTATGATTTCAAGCATTTTATATTTATTGAGGCTTTTTATCTGACCTAGTATGGGGTCTATCCTGGAGAATGTTCCATGTGCACTTCAGAAAAGTGTGTATCCTGTGGTTGTTGAGTTGAGTGTTCTGTCGATGTCAGTTGACATTTAGCTGGTTTATCGTGTTGTTCAAATAATCTATATTCTTGTCGTTTTTCTACTTAGCTGATCTATTAATTATTGAAAGTGGTGTATTGGTGTCTCCAACTATTTTTGTGGATTTCTTTCTTTTTTCTTCAATTCTATCAGGGTTTACTTCATGCATCTTGTTGTCAGGTGCATACATGTTTGTAATTGTTATGGGCTCCCAATGGATTGATCCTTCATCATTAGGAAATGTTCCCCTTTCTCTCAAATAAAATTTTTTTGTTTTAATGCCTCTTTTGCCTGATATTAATATAGCCACTCTAACTCCCTTGTGGTTGCTGTCATCATGGTATATCTTTTTCTACCCTTATTTCAACCTATTTTTATCTTTAAATCTAAGGTGGATTTTCTGTAGACTATGTATAGTTTGACTCCCTGTTAAAATCCAATATGACATCATCTGCCTTTTGACTGGATTGTTTAATCCATTCACATTTACTCTTATTATTCATGTGTTTGGATTTATGTCCGCCATTTTGCTGTGTATTTTCAATGTATCTTATGGGTTTCTTTGTTCCTCTGTTCTTTTTGTACTGCTTTTGTTCTAGTAAGTGGATATTTTCTAGTGGAGCATTTTAATTATTTTAATGATTTTTTAACTATATTTTGAGAGTTTTTTGCGTGGTCATTCTAGGGCTTACACATCTTTATCAAAATCTACTTTGGATTTTATGCTGTTTTAATTTCAGCAGAATATAAAAACTTTACTCATATATAGTTCCATTCTATCCCCCTTTTGTGCTATTATTATTATACATTTTATGCTATACATGTTACAGATCCACAATATGTTGTTATCATTAGTATTTTATATAATCTGATGTTTGTTTTTAAAGGAAACTGAGGGAAGAAGAGAGAACCAGTGTGTATTTATACAGTATCTCTGTCTGCCCAGTTAAAAGTGTATTATAGCTTCAAAGTATTTCATTGTTTGGCTGTGCTATGATTTATTCAAGTTCCCCTTGGAAAAACAGTTATGTTCCTTCCATCATTTGTTCCTTGGAATATTCAGCAAAAATCCATATATATATATAAATTACTGTAGAACAAAATCTTAGAAATGAAATTGCTGGGAAAGGGAGAATTTGTTTTATTTTTATAGATGTGTCTGTCAGAGTTCCAGCAGAATACAACCTAGGAAATTCAAAGGAGGACATTTTAAAGAAGAATTAATGAAGGTGTGGGCAGGGTTCAAGGAGTGAACTAAGGATGCTGGAGCTTCAGAAACTAGCCTTATCACCCTTGAATGGGAATTGGGAGGACAGAGGAATTGGAGCTGTAGAGGAGCGGCTGCCCAATAGGATCTACCGTAAAGAAGAGTCATTGCCGGAAACGAAACACAGAATAGATAGAGGGTAGGAAATTAGTATACAGACCTCGCCCCTCCAGCCCTCTGGTATCCTACTGGTGCCTCCCACTGGCCCAACCCAAAAGCCAGCAGCCAAGAGTAAAACAACCCTCGGTCAGCCTCCATATCTGGAGGGAAAATGGGCCCTACCAGCTCAATACATTGAGTACCATCAGTCTCTTTGATCTTTGCCTGGATGACAGATTATTTTTTGTGTGCTGCATAACGGGGTCACATTTCATTCTTTTTCCATGTGAGCATTCTGTTATTGCAGCACCATTTGTTGAATTTTTGTTTGGTTGGATTTTTTGTTTGTTTGTTTCCTTGTTTGTTTGTTTGGGAAGTGCATGGGCCCGGAATCGAACCTGGGTCTCCTGCACGGCAGGTGAGAATTCTACCACTGAACTACCCTCGCATCCCTGTATGATAGATTTTTAAAAGAGAACTTTATTTATGAATAACACTGAGCATCTTTTCGTATGTTTAGAAGCAAAGTCTAGATTAGGGTGAAGTGTGATAGGGAGAATTCTAAGCTGGTCCTCAAGATTCCCACCCCCCCCAGGATTAACCTTTCCCCTTGTGCTTGGTGAGACCCGTGAATGTGATGGAACAGCTCCAGTGAACTCGGTTAACTCTTGAGTTCATCAAAAGGGAGATTACCCTGACCTAATAAGATGAGCCCTTTAAAAAAGGTGAAGCATCAGGGAGATTCTCTGACTGACTTCAAGGAAGAAAGGAAACAACCTTGTTATGAGCTGCCTCTGCATAGGAGAGACCTCTAGGAAAACACTGAGGTCTCCAAAGACTGATTTTTGCCAACACACTGAATGAGCCTGGAAGAGGATCCTGAGCTACAGGTTGAGACTATGGCCCCAACCAACACTTTGACTTCAGCCTAGTGAGACCCTGAGCACAGAAGCCAGCAAAAATGTGATGGACTCTTGACTCACATAAATTGTGAGCTAATAAATGTGTCCTTTTAAACCACTAAGTTTGTGGTAACATTTTTACGTAGCAATGTAAGACTAATTTATGAGGCAAGAGAGTTGCTGAAGATACAAACGTTTCAGGAAGTGTTCACTCTCAGTGAACCTGTACTTGCATGAGCCTGAGAGTGAGTGTCTGCCTGAATTTTTCTTTTCCTTACTCTGGTCTTGCCTCTGTTTAAAAGCTTTTAAAACTATGTTCAAATTCTTTGTCCTGTATTCTGTTGGGTTGTTGGTCTTTTCCTTAATGATTTTAAGAGCTTTCATAGATTAAAAAATTAGCCTTTTTATCATCTGTTTCATAATTTTTTTTTCTGGTTCAATTGTCATTAAGCCTTGTTCATAGACCTTGCTGTGTAGAGATTTTGAAACATTTATCTTGTTAAAATTATCAAGCTTTTCTTTTATGATTTCTAGGCTTATATGTCAAACTTTGAAAGGCTATCTTCACTTCAGAATTAAAAAACATTCTCCCATATCTCATCTGTACTTTTATAGTTTCATATATCTTTGATCCATCTGGAAGTTATTCTGGAGTAAGGGATAAGGTGTGAAAAAAACTTTTTCTTTTATTTTTCTCAGATGGCAACCCAAATGTCCCAACACCATTTGTTGAATAATCAATCTCCCAATTTGAAATGCTACCTTTATCATATAGCCAATTTCCATATGTATTTAGGTCTATTTCTGGACTCTCTTCTGTTTCAATAAAGGGTCTGCCTATTTATATGCCAGAATCACACTGTTTTAATTACTGAGCTTTATATTTTATGTTAATAACTTGTAGCACTTGTTCTTTCTCATTGCTGTTTTTTAGAATTTTCCTTGTATTGCCTACTTTGTTCATATGCAGTTTAGAGTTAGATTGTTACTTCCTCCTCCTTCTCAAATGTTTTGGGATTTTATTGGAATCGAATTAGATTTTTGTGGATTAGTATACAGAATTTATATCTTGAAGTATAGAGTCATTCTAGCCAAGGACAAATCATTTTCCTCCATTTATTTATTTTCCTCAGAAGCATTTCATTGTTTTCTTCATCTGCATCTTCACTTTCATGTTAAGTTACTCCTGCACATTTCATCTTCTTGTGTCCATTCAAAATAGGATCTTCTCCTCCATTATATGTCCTAGCTGGCAGTTCCTTGTCTGTATGAAGGCCATTGCTTGCTGCATATTAATTTTGTTATTCACCACCTTATTAAATTAATATTGCTTTTAACTGCTGCTCAGTTTGTTCTCTAGGGTTTTCCAGGTATATATCATTTCATTTGTAATGAATGACCCTCTGTCCTCTCATTTCCTCTTCTCTCATTCTCTTACCTCATTACATTGGCGGGTCCCTCCAGAGCAATGTTAAAAATTAATAGGATGACAGATGTGTCTTGTTTCTTATAATCTTAGGACTAGTCCTAATGTTTCACCAATAAGCATCACACTGGCTTTTGACTGAAGAGATGATAAAGAACTATTCATTATTCCTGCTTTATGAAGAGTTTTTATTGTCAGGAAAGGACATATAATTTAATCCAATGCCTTTTGAGTGTCAGTAGAAATCACAATATTTTCCCCTTTGATTTGTTAATATGGGAATTTTTTTTTTTTTTTTTGGAAAGGTGTTCTAATAGTGACCTGTCCTAGCTTTCTTGGTCAGAACCGACTTCGCTGTGGTGGATTTATCTTTTAATGTGCTGCTAATTTTTTTATGTGTTGATGTTCAAAATTGAGAGTGGTTTGCAAATGTCTTTTTAAAATAAACTAGTTCTCCTCAGTCCACCTCCTCAAAGCTGGTGACGTGACTTCTGGACTCTGACTTGGGGAAGATGAGAAAGTGCAGACGTTCAGCCCCAGAGCTTCCCGGGAAGGTTGCCCTTTGCCGGGCCACGTGGAGAGCACTGCAGGGGGAATCCTCACAAGACCGTGTGAGTCAGTGTCAAGCAGCTCACTCTTCCCCACTCTCTGACCTCCCCAAAGCCTCACTGAATTCCTTAACAGCAAGTCAGTCAGTATGGAATGAGCCAGCTGCCCTCCCTGGAGAGGGTCACCAGTGGGAGGAAAGGAGTTTAGTTACCCTCCTGCCTCCAGCTACCCTGTGACTCTTTGCTCCCCACACAACAAGCCTGCCCCAGAAGGACCCAAACTTATGACTGCTCCCCATTAGAGAAGCATCCCTGCATTGGGGGTGCGGGGTGCCAGTGTAAAGGCCCAGGGGAGAACCTCGTCCTTGGAGTCTGAGCCCAGAGACAGCAGGTGGAGTTCTTGGGATCAACAAGACCCAGATTGGACAGTTGGGACCCCGCTGAGGAACCTGTCCCAGCCCAGGAGCCTAATTAGAGAACTTAGGCCACCCCTGGACCTTCCCTTCCCCACAGCTGGACCTGACGTCCTCCCCTTCCCTGGCAGACTGCAGTGTCTCATCCCACCCACATGTCCTGCTGGGGATGACAGAGCCAGGCCTTCTACTGAAGACTTTTGCTGTTTGCATCCCAGGCAGGAAGGGAAGACGTGATGGGCAAGTTTTCAGTGGTCATCATCCTCACAGGAAGATCCCATTATACCCTTCATCCTGGCAGCCAGTCGTTTGCTTTGCTCATTCATTTATTCACTCAATCAAAAAACTTCAACTAATTCTCCAGTTTTTCTAAACATGTGCTGGCTGCTGGGGATGATATTGATCCAAGATTTCAGCTTAGTTGCCAAAGAGCTCATAGTCTGTGATGCCAGAGGAACATGTGCCTGCTGAACAGTCTGACATAGAGGTCAAGAGCCAGACTGCCCGGGTTTGCATCTAGGCCTCACCACCTCCTAGCTCTGTAGTCTTGGCCTCTGTGACTCATTTCCTCCTCTTTGAAATGGGGATAATAAGAGCACCTACCTCTTGACTGTTGGGAGGAGGTAAATGACTTGTCTTGTGGGAAGTGCTCAGACCAGTGCCTGGCACAGAGTAAGGGCTTTATAGCCATTTAATTAAAAATAAATAAATAAAAACTTCAATGCAGTGTCGTTATTATGGAGAATTACCAGGTTGGTTTAGACAACCAAAACTGCAAAGACTATCATTTTATTTCTTGGTGACCCCTCATTTTTTTCAAAAAGGGGAAAAGAGTCCAACCCTGAAGGGATGTGGGATGAAACTTAACCCTGAAGGGATATAGGATGGAACTTAAGCTTGGTGCTGTTCCACTGCTAGTCAGCTTTCATTTAAACTATTTCTCTTCAGTGATAAAAAATAACCAGGCAGCGTGGCAAAATAATCGAACTGGCTATTGCGCCAGGCCAGAGATCCTTCCTGCTCAACATGCAAATAGGGGTAGATTTTGGGAAGCTAGAGCTGCAAATATCTCATGGGCCATTATTCCTTTTAACTTGCTCTGGAAATAAATGCTGCCTCAAGGCGAAGGTCTTGCACAGCATGGCCTGGGGACAGAGTCGGGGAAGGTTTGGTGGGAGCAAGGATTTAACTGGCTGCACATCTCACATAGAGCAAACTCCAAAGCAGTTATTATATTTCAGTCTTGCTAGAACTGCCATACCACTTACCTCCAAGCCAAAGAGGACTCAACAGACAGGTTTGTGTCTCAGATATGTCCATGCTTCAAAAATTAGGCCTGCATGTAGAAAAGAGTATCTCAACCATGGCAGCACTTGCTTTATGCCAGACCCTGGTTCTCAGGCCCAGAGCCACTGGGTGAGCAGGGAAGAGGCCAGAGCTTCCTGGGAGGAGACCCTGAGACTCCTCAAGAAGAATCCCTGGGCTGGAGACCACTGAGGAGCCCCTGCAACAACCTCCCCTCCCTGCTTTACATAGATCATCATATGTGGTCCTCAAAGGGCTCCAAGGGGCTGTCCCTGACCCATTTTGTGGCATAGAGAAGCTAACTAACTTCCTTATATCCTAAAGAACATAATGGGGCCAGAATTCAGCCCTAGATCTGTCTGGTCTCCAAATCACGGGCCAGCATACCATGGCCCCCAATGCAGGCCAAAGGTACCCCTCTACTTTGCTTCATATGGTTCATAACTAAGAACAGTTTAAATGATTGAAAAAATCAAAGGAAGAATATTTTGTGATGTGTGAAAATTATGTGTAATTCAAATTTCAGTGAACATAAAGATTACAGCACTGCCATACCCATTTATTTCATATCTATAACATGTTATCTATGCACTACAGCAGTAGAGTTGACGAGTTGGTACAGAAACTGTCTGGCTTGCAAAGCCTAAAATATTTACTTTCTGGTCCATTATAGAAAAAGTATGCTGACCTCTGCACTAAACCACTGCATGCACAGCCTCCAGTGTGGCTCCTGCTAAGGATGGAGTATGTATAAAAGCTTGGAGTAGGGTCTCCCTTGCTAAGCTTGAGGACATATGGGGAAATATGAGTAGTGTGCTACTAGCTTTAGTTGGATTTAAAGCCAATAGATGACTAGGAAGTCTCTAGTGGTATGCTGCAGGGATCTGTCCTCAGCCTTTTCCCTGGCAACAATGTTATCAGTAGGTTAAAATATAGGGCTGTAGTGGACACTGCTCAATGTCCTGGGTTCCTTCAGAGCCCTGATTTGATCTCATTCCTGGCTTCAGAAGTAATGGGTTCAGGAATCCTAACTCCAGCTGATCAGTGCAACACCACCAACAGTGGTCTTTCAATGACCGCTGTTGGTCCAGGGATGAGTGTGTGTCCTAATTTGGACCAGTGAGCCTGAAGGGAAGGACTTCTATGCATTGGTTAGGGGATGTTTCCCTCTCCTTCCTTTCCTACTCCTCTTTCTCTAGCCTTCTCTCTCTCTTTCTCTCTCCACCCCCACCCCCATCTCATGCTTTCCTTTTCTCTCTCTCTCCTGGTGGACATGGGAAGAGGTCACCTGCAGGCTTTTTGAGACAACATTGGGATATTGTTAACGTTGCGGGTGGTAATGTGGAGGAGCAGAAAGACACCTGAATCCTTATCATGACATTACGGAGTTGCTAAATCCACGACCCTGCCCTATCTTGCAACCTCCTATATATATGATCTTAATTTTCTGTATGGTTTAAGCTATTTTGAGTCTGTTTTTTCAGTTCCTTGCAGCTAAGACACTCCCACTGATGTAGTAGGTTACTGATCCAGGTTGCACATGACCTAAAACTGGTAGACGCAAGGGAAGCAAATGCACAGGAGAGCAAAACAATCCAAAAAGATTTCAATAGCCTGCAGTGAAAGATCAGAAGAGGAAGTTGAATATCGTTAAATGCAAAGTCCTGCACTTAGGTACTACAAGTCAATGGTATAAATAGTTTAATGAAGACTTGGCTGAATAGTGATAATAGTGATCACACATGTGATAGAGTCTTGGACATGGTAGTTTCTAATATGCTTAATAGGTGTCAACAATGTAATAGGATTGGCAAAGACACAAATGCAGTCTTGGCATCTGAACCCAGGGAGATAATGTTTTTGCACTGCCCCTAGTCCAATTCTCATCTGAAGTATCATGTCCAGCATTCAGTGATAAAGCATGATTAGAATGTTGACCAACAAAAGCATGAACAGATGAGAACAACTGAGACCATGATGGGTTTCTGTCTAGGTTTGGGTGCCTCCAAAAGCAAACCCTTAGACAAAGGTTTGGGTACGAGTAGATTGATTATATGGGAGGTTGTCTGAGGAAGCATGGGGAAGAGAAACAGAAAAGGGATGAAAACCAATAAAGGGTAGATTAATGAGTAGGATACCACTGTTGGCAACCGGGGCGCTGTCCTGATGAGGACCCTCTGAGAAACTGGCAGAATGCTCTTCAATATCATTCCTCTGATAGCTGACAGGGCTGTGATTTTTGTACACCAATTCCCATAAGTCATTGGTTATAGGTTGCTTCTGAAAGACATTTTTTCATTTTCTGGCACTTGCAGATTGTTGCATGGGTGGGCTAAGCCTGTCTGGTGGCTAGAGAATGCCCCCAGAAAAGGGAACTATATGGTGGGGCCTGTCTGAAGGTGAATCCTAGGTCCGTGGGTGTGCCATCACAAGCATCTGCTCTAGTCTCAGAACCTATGTCTAACCTGGAAAACAGAAAAATCAGGGTTTGTCAATTAGAGGGAGTTTGGTTCCAAATAACAGAAAGGAAGAAATTGATTTATTTTGTGCAAGATATTAAGGACCTCAAGAAATGGGAAAGAAGCTCAGGGGAGCCCTGCAGAGTGAGGGATAAGTCAAAAGGTCAGTGTGTCAGCCCTGGGATGAACCTTTGGACTAGATGCAGGTTCCAGGAAGACGGTGTCCAGTCAAGGGATCTTGGGCCCCATTCTCACCCCCTGACTGTAGGAGGGCAGGGCAGGCCAGTTCTCTTACAAAAAACCAGACACTCTAATGAATGGTGTGCATGCCAAAGTATTTAGGGGAAATTTTCTGGTCAACTTACTTTGAAATGCTTTAAAAAATAATAAGATGGCTTGATGAACGGAGAAAGGGATAGATAGATGGGTAGATAAGTGATCAAATGAGTATAGTAAAATATTGATAGATGCTTGATGGTGGGGACAGGGCTGTTATTTCAACAGTGCTGTATGTTTGAAAATGTTCATAAGAGAATATTTGGGGGAAAAGAAGAAAAATTAATCAGGCATTGCTATCCAAATTTGAAGAGGTTAAAGCAATAAAGTTACATCCCAGGGGATCTTGTTAATGGCCTCATTGCATGAACAAGGCTGTGGTTGTTTGCCAGCCTGGTCAAGCTAAGCCAGTCCTCTGGGCTTTTGTGTATTGGCCTCTGAGCTAACCTCAAGTCTTTCAGTAGACCCAGTGGCTGCACTAGGCCTGAGGTGTAACTTCTGTTGTATTCAGAGACAGTAATGTCAGACTTAGCACTTGGACCTGTTTAATGTTGTCTTATTTCTGGATGTCTGCTTTGGTGAGGCTGTTTGGTGAATAGAAGTTTAGTTTAGTTCTCATGTCATCTTGCTATATATATTTCATTAAGATGGATTCACTCTGTAATTCCCAGAGCTGAGGATCCTCTTCTTGGATTAGTGAATTAACTAAATCATGCATATCATTAGATGGCCACTGTATACCAGGGGCTATGCTAGATGTTAGAGATAGAGCAGTATGCAGTTTAGCTGAGAAGACCGACAAAAAAAAGCCAGTAAGTGCAATACATCTGGTGAAAGGAGAAGAATGGAAGTCCAGGCTCCTACCGGAGTACAGCAGGGAACATTGCCCAGGCTTGTGCTGAGTATGGTCCTCTCAGTGGAGTCACTGGTCACTAGGGGGCAGGGTGAGAGTAGCACAGGGTGGTGAAGCCTTCTTCTCCCGCAGGAAGACACCTGGGAAGGGGCTGCATCTCACTGGTGGATCACCTGCCTAATGACACATTATCTCTTCAGGTAACTTCCAGCTTGATTCATTGACTTAGCTTCAGAGGCCTCTTTGCTCTCTCATTTAGAGGCTCATCATGGAAGAAACCAATAATTTAGCTGGTAGGATGGGAGAGTTTTCAACTCAAAGTGACGCCTCAGATGTACAATGCAAAGGGAGGCTTATCTTCCTTAGAAAAGAGATCCTCACCAGGGACACAGTGAGTGGTGTTCTTGTCTACAGCAAGAATGACCCAATTTGGCAAACCAACATGGCACACAGATATTCCAGTCAAGCTGATTTCCATTTTGAAAAATTGAGATATAATTCCCATACCATAAACTAACCATATTAAAGTATAAAATTCAGCGGATTTTAGTATATCTGATTGTACAAGCATCACCATTATCTAACCCCAGAATATTTTCATCGCACTGAAAAAGAAACCTCACACCTGATAGCTGTCACTCCCCATTCTCCACATCCTCCAGGCCCCGGCAACCATTAATCTATTTTCTGTCTCTATGGGCTTATCTATTCTGGATAGTTCATATAAATGGAATCATATATGTGGTCTTTTGTGTCTGGCTTCTTTCACTTAGCATAATATTTTCCAGGTTCATCCGTGTTGCAGCATGTATCAGTATTTCAATCCTTTTTATGGCTGAATAATATTCCATTGTGGAGACAGACCACATCATCTTTATCCACTCATCAGTTGATAGACATTTGTATGTTTCCTTCTTTTGATTATATGAATAATGCTGCTTTGAACATTCATATAGAAGTGTTTGTGTGGGCATAGGTTTTTTATTTCTCATGGGTATATACCTAGTAGTAAATTGCTGGGTCATATGGTAGCTCTACATTTAAGTTTTTGAGAAATTTCCAAACTGTTTTCCAAAGTGGCTGCACAACTTTACATTCTTATCACCAGTTTATGACTGTTCCAATTTCTCCATATTCACACCAGCACTTCTTTTTGTTTGTATTTTTATTTTAGCCATCTTAATGGGTATGAAGTGATATCTCATTAAGATTTTAATTTGCATTTCCCTAATGATTAGTTATGTTGAGCATTTTTTCATGTGCTTGTTGACCATCCATGTATCTCCTTTGGAAAAATGTCTATTCAAATCCTTTGCCCATTTTTGTTTTTTTGCATGGGCAGGCACTGGGAATTGAACCCGGGTCTCTGGTATGGCAAGCGAGAACTCTGCCACTGAGCCACCATGGCCCACCCTCTTTGCCCATTTTTAATTGGGCTATTTGTTATTTTATTGTCAAATTGTAACAGTTCTTTAACATATGTTGGGCATCAGACCCTTATCAGATACATGATTTGCAAATATTTTCTCGTTCTGCGGTCAAAGGACACATCACTTTCTTGATAGTGTCCTTTGACATACAAATACTTTTCAATTTGATGACATCCAATTTACCTATTTTTCTTCTTTTTGGTGTTGTACTTTTGGTGCCATGTCTAAGAAACCATTGCCTTGTCCAAGATCAAGAAGATTTATACCAAGGTTTTCTTCTAAGAGCTTTATAGTTTTAGATCTTTCTTTGTGGGTCTCCAATCTATTTTGAGTAAATTTTTTATATATGGTATGAGACAGAGGTCCAAACATTCTTTCGCCTGTGGATATCCAGTTGTCCTGGCTATTCTTCCCCCATGAGTTGTCTTGGCATGCTTAAGGAAGATCAGTTGATTGTAGATGTATAGGTTTATTTCTGAACTCTCAACTCTATTCCATTAATCTATATATGTTTATCTTTATGCCTGCACCACACTGTAATGATTACTGGAGCTTTGTAGTAAGTTTTGAAATCAGGAAGTGTGAATTTTCCTACTTTGTTCTTTTTTTAAAATTGTTTTGACTATTCTGGTTCCCTTGCATTTCCTTGTAAATTTTAAGATAGCTTGTTGATTTTGTGTGTGTGTGTGTGTGTGTGTGTGTGTGTGTGAAAAGACAGTTGAATTTTGATAGAGATTACACTGAATCTACAGATCAACTTGTTCCATCTAAACAATGTTACTTTTCCAATCAAGAAGACAAAATATATTTTGATTTATTTAGTTCTTCTTTGATTTTGCAGTTTTGTGTACAAATCTTACACTTCATTTAAACAGTTAATCCTGAGGTATTTTATTTTATTTGATGCTATTGAAAATGGAATTGTTTCCTTGTTTCATTTAAACATTGTTCATAGTGAGTATACGGGAATACAATTGGCTTATATATATTGATTTTGTATCCTTAA
Organism: Tamandua tetradactyla; assembly: GCF_023851605.1. Classification (NCBI taxonomy): domain Eukaryota; kingdom Metazoa; phylum Chordata; class Mammalia; order Pilosa; family Myrmecophagidae; genus Tamandua; species Tamandua tetradactyla. Next base: position 44,158,557 of record NC_135341.1, on the reverse strand, counting down.
ACCTTGTCAAACTCTCTTGTTAGCTCTAATAGTTTTTTTTTTATTAACAGAAAGAAAAAAAAAGAAATTAACACAACATTTAGAAATCATACCATTCTACATATGTACTCAGTAATTCTTAACGTCATCACATAGATGCATGATCATCGTTTCTTAGTACATTTGCATCGGTTTAGAGGAACTAGCAATACAACAGAAAAAGATATAAAATGTTAATATAGAAAAAAGAAATAAAAGTAGTAATAATAGTAAAAAAAAAAAAAAAACCCTATAGCTCAGATGCAGCTTCATTCAGTGTTTTAAGATGATTACTTTACAATTAGGTATTATTGTGCTGTCCATTTTTGAGTTTTTGTATCTAGTCCTGTTGCACAGTTTGTATCCCTTCAGCTTCAATTACCCATTATCTTACCCTGTTTCTACCTCCTGCTGGACTCTGTTATCAATGACATATTCCAAGTTTATTCTCGAATGTCCGTTCACATCAGTGGGACCATACAGTATTTGTCCTTTAGTTTTTGGCTGGACTTACTCAGCATAATATTCTCTAGGTCCATCCATGTTATTACATGCTTCATAAGTTTATCTTGTCTTAAAGCTGCATAATATTCCATCATATTTATATACCACAGTTTGTTTAGCCATTCTTCTGTTGATGCACATTTTGGCTGTTTCCATCTCTTTGCAATTGTAAATAACGCTGCTATAAACATTGGTGTGCAAATGTCTGTTTGTGTCTTTGCCCTTAAGTCCTTTGAGTAGATACCTAGCAATGGTATTGCTGGGTCGTATGGCAATTCTATATTCAGCATTTTGAGGAACCGCCAAACTACCTTCCACAGTGGTTGCACCATTTGACATTCCCACCAACAGTGGATAAGTGTGCCTCTTTCACCACATCCTCTCCAGGACTTGTCATTTTCTGTTTTGTTGATAATGGCCATTCTGGTGGGTGTGAGATGATATCTCATTGTGGTTTTGATTTGCATTTCTCTAATGGCCAGGGACATTGAGCATCTCTTCATGTGCCTCTTGGCCATCCGTATTTCCTCTTCTGAGAGGTGTCTGTTCAAGTCTTTTTCCCATTTTATAATTGGGTTGGCTATCTTTTTGTTGTTGAGTTGAACAATCTCTTTATAAATTCTGGATACTAGACCTTTATCTGATATGTCGTTTCCAAATATTGTTTCCCATTGTGTAGGCTGTCTTTCTACTTTCTTGATGAAGTTCTTTGATGCACAAAAGTGTTTAATTTTGAGGAGCTCCCATTTATTTATTTCTTTCTTCAGTGCTCTTGCTTTAGGTTTAAGGTCCATAAAACCGCCTCCAGTTGTAAGATTCATAAGATATCTCCGTACATTTTCCTCTAACTGTTTTATGGTCTTAGACCTAATGTTTAGATCTTTGATTCCATTTTGACTTAACTTTTGTATAAGGTGTGAGATATGGGTCTTCTTTCATTCTTTTGCATATGGATATCCAGTTCTCTAGGCACCATTTATTGAAGAGACTGTTCTGTCCCAGGTGAGTTGGCTTGACTGCCTTATCAAAGATCAAATGTCCATAGATGAGAGGGTCTATATCTGAGCACTCTATTCGATTCCATTGGTCGATATATCTATCTTTATGCCAGTACCATGCTGTTTTGACCATTGTGGCTTCATAATATGCCTTAAAGTCCGGCATTGCAAGACCTCCAGCTTCGTTTTTTTTCCTCAAGATGTTTTTAGCAATTCGGGGCAACCTGCCCTTCCAGATAAATTTGCTTATTGGTTTTTCTAATTCTGAACAATAAGTTGTTGGGATTTTGATTGGTATTGCATTGAATCTGTAGATCAATTTAGGTAGGATTGACATCTTAACTATATTTAGTCTTCCAATCCATGAACACAGTATGCCCTTCCATCTATTTAGGTCTTCTGTGATTTCTTTTAGCAGTTTTTTGTAGTTTTCTTTATATAGGTTTTTTATCTCTTTGGTTAAATTTATTCCTAGGTATTTTATTCTTTTAGTTGCGATTGTAAATGGGATTCGATTCTTGATTTCCCCTCAGCTTGTTCATTACTAGTGTATAGAAAAGCTACAGATTTTTGAATGTTGATCTTGTAGCCTGCTACTTTGCTGTACTCATTTATTAGCTCTAGTAATTTTGTTGTGGATTTTTCTGGGTTTTCTACGTATAGTATCATATCGTCTGCAAACAGTGATAGTTTTACTTCTTCCTTTCCAATTTTGATGCCTTGTATTTCTTTTTCTTGTCTAATTGCTTTGGCTAGAACTTCCAACACAATGTTGAATAATAGTGGTGATAGTGGACATCCTTGTCTTGTTCCTGATCTTAGGGGGAAAGTTTTCAATTTTTCCCCATTGAGGATGATATTAGCTGTGGGTTTTTCATATATTCCCTCTATCATTTTAAGGAAGTTCCCTTGTATTCCTATCTTTTGAAGTGTTTTCAACAGGAAAGGATGTTGAATCTTGTCAAATGCCTTCTCTGCATCAATTGAGATGATCATGTGATTTTCCTGCTTTGATTTGTTGATGTGGTGTATTACATTAATTGATTTTCTTATGTTGAACCATCCTTGCATAACTGGGATGAATCCTACTTGGTCATGATGTATAATTCTTTTAATGTGTTGTTGGATACGATTTACTAGAATTTTATTGAGGATTTTTGCATCTATATTCATTAGAGAGATTGGTCTGTAGTTTTCTTTTTTTGTAATATCTTTGCCTGCTTTTGGTATGAGGGTGATGTTGGCTTCATAGAATGAATTAGGTAGTTTTCCCTCCACTTCGATTTTTTTGAAGAGTTTGAGGAGAGTTGGTACTAATTCTTTCTGGAATGTTTGATAGAATTCACATGTGAAGCCGTCTGGTCCTGGACTTTTCTTTTTAGGAAGCTTTTGAATGACTAATTCAATCTCTTTACTTGTGATTGGTTTGTTGAGGTCATCTATGTCTTCTTGAGTCAAAGTTGGTTATTCATGTCTTTCCAGGAACCCGTCCATTTCATCTAAATTGTTGTATTTATTAGCGTAAAGTTGTTCATAGTATCCTGTTATTACCTCCTTTATTTCTGTGAGGTCAGTAGTTATGTCTCCTCTTCCATTTCTGATCTTATTTATTTGCATCCTCTCTCTTCTTCTTTTTGTCAATCTTGCTAAGGGCCCATCAATCTTATTGATTTTCTCATAGAACCAACTTCTGGTCTTATTGATTTTCTCTATTATTTTCATGTTTTCAATTTCATTTATTTCTGCTCTAATCTTTGTTATTTCTTTCCTTTTGCTTGCTTTGGGATTAGTTTGCTGTTCTTTCTCCAGTTCTTCCAAGTGGACAGTTAATTCCTGCATTTTTGCCTTTTCTTCTTTTCTGATAAAGGCATTTAGGGCAATAAATTTCCCTCTTAGCACTGCCTTTGCTGTGTCCCATAAGTTTTGATATGTTGTGTTTTCATTTTCATTCGCCTCTAGGTATTTACTAATTTCTCTTGCAATTTCTTCTTTGACCCACTTGTTGTTTAAGAGTGTGTTGTTGAGCCTCCACGTATTTGTGAATTTTCTGGCACTCCGCCTATTATTGATTTCCAACTTCATTCCTTTACGATCCGAGAAAGTGTTGTGTATGATTTCAATCTTTTTAAATTTGTTAAGACTTGCTTTGTGACCCAGCATATGGTCTATCTTTGAGAATGATCCATGAGCACTTGAAAAAAAGGTGCATCCTGCTGTTGTGGGATGTAATGTTCTATAAATGCCTGTTAAGTCTAGCTCATTTATAGTAATATTCAGATTCTCTATTTCTTTATTGATCCTCTGTCTAGATGTTCTGTCCATTGATGAGAGTGGTGAATTGAAGTCTCCAACTATTACGGTATATGTCTCTATTTCCCTTTTCAGTGTTTGCAGTGTATTCCTCATGTATTTTGGGGCATTCTGGTTCGGTGCGTAAATATTTATGATTGTTATGTCTTCTTGTTTAATTGTTCCTTTTATTAGTATATAGTGTCCTTCTTTGTCTCTTTTAACTGTTTTACATTTGAAGTCTAATTTGTTGGATATTAGTGTAGCCACTCCTGCTCTTTTCTGGTTGTTATTTGCATGAAATATCTTTTCCCAACCTTTCACTTTCAACCTATATTTATCTTTGGGTCTAAGATGTGTTTCCTGTAGACAGCATATAGAAGGATCCTGTTTTTTAAATCCATTCTGCCAGTCTATGTCTTTTGATTGGGAAATTCAGTCCATTAACATTTAGAGTTATTACTGTTTGGATAATATTTTCCTCTACCATTTTGCCTTTTGTATTATATATATCATATCTGACTTTCCTTCTTTCTACACTCTTCTCCATGCCTCTCTCTTCTGTCTTTTCGCATCTGACTCTAGTGCTCCCTTTAGTATTTCTTGCAGAGCTGGTCTCTTGGTCACAAATTCTCTCAGTGACTTTTTGTCTGAGAATGTTTTAATTTCTCCCTCATTTTTGAAGGACAATTTTGCTGGATATAGGAGTCTTGGTTGGCAGTTTTTCTCTTTTAGTAACTTAAATATGTCATCCCACTGTCTTCTAGCTTGCATGGTTTCTGCTGAGAAATCTACACATAGTCTTATTGGGTTTCCCTTGTATGTGATGTATTGCTTCTCTCTCACTGCTTTCAAGATCCTCTCTTTCTCTTTGACCTCTGACATTCTAACTAGTAAGTGTCTTGGGGAACGTCTATTTGGGTCTAATCTCTTTGGGGTGTGCTGCACTTCTTGGATCTGTAATTTTAGGTCTTTCATAAGAGTTGGGAAATTTTCCGTGATAATTTCTTCCATTAGTTTTTCTCCTCCTTTTCCCTTCTCTTCTCCTTCTGGGACACCCACAACACATATATTTGTGCAATTCACATTGTCCTTGAGTTCCCTGATCCCCTGTTCAAATTTTTCCATTCTTTTCCGGATAGTTTCTGTTTCTTTTTGGAATTCAGATGTTCCATCCTCCAAATCACTAATTCTATCTTCTGTCTCTTTAAATCTATCATTGTAGGTATCCATTGTTTTTTCCATCTTTTCTACTTTATCCTTCCCTTGCATAAGCTCTGTGATTTGTTTTTTCAGTTTTTCTATTTCTTCTTTTTGATCAGCCCATGTCCTCTTCATGTCCTCCCTCAATTTATCGATTTCGTTTTTGAAGAGGTTTTCCATTTCTGTTCGTATATTCAGCATTAGTTGTTTCAGCTCCTGTATCTCATTTGAAGTATTGGTTTGTTCCTTTGACTGGGCCATATTTTCAATTTTCTGAGCGTGATCCGTTATCTTCTGCTGGTGTCTGGGTATTTAGTCAGATTTCCCTGGGTGTTGGACCCCACAGGTTGAAAGATTTTTCTGTGAAATCTCTGGGTTCTGTTTTTCTTATCCTGCCCAGTAGGTGGCGCTCGTGGCTCACGTTTGTCTACGTGTTCCACCAGTGAAAGTTGCTGTGGGTCCTTTAACTCTGGAAAACTCTCGCCGTAGGGGAGGTTCGGCAGCCGAAGCGACTTGGAAGAGTGCCAGCCGGCCCGGGGCCCGAACGCGGGGAGGGTCGCCGGCCGCCGCAGCACGGGAGAGCGCCCGACCGAATTTCCTAGTCGGCCCAGGGCACCAAGCGTGGCGGGAGGGCGCCAGCTGTCGCAGCCCGGGAGAGTGCACTGTTCCCAGCCGGACTGGGGAGTCACGTGTTTGGAAGGGACCCCCTGGTCACCATTCTCCGTAATCTGGGGATTTCCGACCCAACTCTCTCAGTTGGTCCGGGGGGCCTCTCGTGGTGGGGGCGCCAGTCGCTGTGGCCCAAGGGGACTGCCTGCCCAATTCTGCCAGCTGGCCTGGGAAGGAGGAAGGGAGGGACTCCGGCCGCTTGCCGTCCCACCCGGGAAAGCCCACGCCCCTCGGTGATCTCACAGGAGCTGGTTCTCCCGGACAGTCAGCCGTTCCAGGATGGGGTATGCCATCCCTTTGATCTCCGTCGTGACTCCGGGAGCTGCTTTGTATTGTCTCCACTCCCCCAGTAACTGTTCTGGTGGAGGAAAGGTGAGGGTGGCAAGGCTGTCGAGGTCGGTGGCGGTGGAGCCGTTGAAGGCGGAAGAGGGCACGGTGGTGGTTGGAGAGCCGCTGGGGCCAGCGGACAAAGAGGGGAGAGGAGGGCGGGTGGGCCGGCTGCTGCGTGGCGTGGGTGCCGCGCGCCGGGCCGGCGGACAAAGAGGGGAGAGGAGGGCGGGCGGGCCGGCTGCTGTGGGGCATCTCTAATAGTTTTTATATGTATATTCTTTATGGTTTTCTACATATAAGATCATGTCATCTGCAAATAGAGGTAATTTTACTTCTTCCTTTCCAATCTGGATACCCTTTGTTCATTTTTCTGTCCTAATTTCCATGGCTAGAACTTCCAGTACAATAGTGAACAGAGGTGGTGAGAGTGAACATCCTTGTCTTGTTCCTCACATTAGAAGAAAGATTTCAGTTTTTCGCCATTAAGTTTGATGTTAACTGAAGGTTTTCATCGATGTCCTCTATCAGGTTGAGGAAGTTTCCTTCTATTCCTAGTTTATTGAAAGTCTGTATCATAAAAGGGTGTTGGATGTTTCTGCATCTACTGAAATTATCATGTTTTTCCTTTTTTTATAGTAATATGTTCTAGTTTTGCTAGCTGCCAGAATGCAATATACCAGAAATGGAATGGCTTTTAAAAAGGGGAATTTAATAGGTTGCCAGGTTATAGTTCTAAGGCTGAGAAAATGTCCCAGTTAAAGCAAGTCTATAGAAATGTCTAATCTAAGGCATCCAGGGAAAGATACCTTAATTTAAGAAAGCCAATTAAGTTCAGGGTTTCTTTCTCAAGTGGAAGGGCACATGGCGAACACAGTCAGAGTTTCTCTCTCATCTGGAAAGATACATGGTGAACACAGTCAGGGTTTCTCTCTCATCTGGAAAGATACATGGTGAACACAGTCAGGGTTTCTCTCTCATCTGGAAAGATATATGGTGAACACAGTCAGGGTTTCTCTCTCATCTGGAAGGGCACATGACAAACACAGCGTTATCTGCTAGCTTCTTCTTCTGGCTTCCTGTTTCATGAAGCTCCCCAGGAGGCATTTTCCTTCTTCATCTCCAAAGGTCACTGGCAGACTCTGCTTCTCGTAGCTATGTCGTTCTGCTCTGCTCTCTCTGAATCTCTCATTCTTCAAAATGTTTCCTTTTTTATAGGACTTCACAAACTAATCAAGATCCACCTAAATGGGTGGAGACACATCTTCCCTAATACAGTTTAACAACCACTCTTGATTGGGATACATCTCCAGAGAGATTATCTAATTACAGATTCAAACATACAGTATTGAATAGGGATTATTCTGTTATTATGAAATGGGATTTTGATTAAAACATGGCTTTTCTAGGGTTCATACATCCTTTCAAACCAGCACATAATATGATGTATTATATATATTATAGGTTTTCTATATTGACCCAGTCTTACATCCTGGGATATATCTCACTTGGTTGTTTGGGGTTGTATGTGTGTGTGTGTGTGTGTAATCTTTTTCATATATTTCTGAACTGAGTTTTCTAGTATTTTGTTGAGGTTTTTGTGATTATATTCATAAAGGATAGTGGCCAGTAATTGTCTTTTCTTGTGATCTTTGTCTGGTTTAGATATAAGGGTAATACTGGCTTCACAGAAAGAACTGGGAAGTGTTTCCTTCTCTTCTATAATTTGAAGAGTTTGTGAAAGATTGATGTTATAGCTTCTTTATATATTTTGTGTAATTTACCATGGAGCCAAATTGTCCTCAGCTTGTCTTTGTGAGAAGTTCTTTAATTACTGACTCAATGTCTGTATTCATTACAAGTCTATTCAGGTGTTCTATTTCTTCTTTAGTTTGGTAGTTTGTGCCTTTCTAGGAATTTGTCTATGTCACCTAGGTTATTTAATGTGTTGGTATCCTACTCTTAGTGTTCCCTTACAATCTTTTTCATGTCTTTAAAATTGCTAGTAATGTCCTCTGGCTCATTCTTAATTTTAGAATCTAAATCTGTATTTGCTTCATGTTTTTTTTTTCTTTTTTTGACTCTGTTGCTAGGTACATATATGTTTGTAATTGTTATATATTTTTGATGAGTTGGCATTTTCATCATTATTAAATTTCCTTTTATTTAGTAATAAATTTTATCTTAAAATCTATTTTGTCTGATATTAATATAGACAGTCCAGCTCTCTTTTGGTTAAGGTTTGTATGGTATGTAAATGTTATTCCATAATTTTACTTTCAACCTTTTTGTGTCTTAGAATCTAAAGTGAGTGTCTTATAGACAGCATATAGTTGGATCATGTTTTTTTTAATTCATTTTGCCAATCTCTGACTTTTAATTGTAGTTTAATCCATTTACATTTAATATGATTATTAATAAGTCAGGATTTATGTCTGCCACTTTTCCATTTTCTTCCTCTAGTTTTATGTCTTTTGTCCTTCCTGTATTCCTCCATTATTGCCTTCTTTTGTATTAAATGAACATTTTCTAGTGAGCCATTTAAATTCTCTTGGTATTTCTTTTATTTTATATTTTTGGGTTATTTTATTGGTGATTGCCCTGGGGATTACTACAAACAACTTGATTTATAACAATCTAGTTTGTGTTAATACCAGCTTATTTTAAATATTGTAAGAAAACATTTGCTTTTATATAGCTCTATTTTTCTTCCTCCATGCTATTATTGATTAAATTTCATTTTTACACATTTTTTTGTCTTCTAACATAAATTTATAATCATTACTTTATGGAAATCAGATAGGGGATAAAATAGTTACAAGAAAAAAGTACAATTACTCTGTCTTTATATTATTTACACAGTTAATTTTACTGATGCTCCTTATTTCTTCATGTAGGTTGACATTACTATGTAGTGTTCTTTAATTTCAGCCTGAAGAACTTCCATTGGTATTTCTTGTTGTGCCTGTCTGCTAGTGAGAAACTCTTTCAGCTTTTACCTGGAAATGTCTTACTTTCTCTTTAATTTTGAAGGATAGTTTTGCCAAATATAAAATTCTTGGTTGACATGTTTTTTATTTTTTTATTTTTTCTGTCAGCACGTTGAGTAGCATCTTACTCCCGTTTGGTCCCTATGCTTTCTGATGAGGAATCAATTTAATCTTATTAAGTTACATTATACATGATGCATCACTCCTATCTTGCTTCTCTCAAGATTCTTTTTGTCTTTGTCTTTGACAGTTTGACCATGATATATCTAGATATGGATTTGAGTTTATCCTCCTTGGAGTTTGTTGAACTTTGTAGATGTATAAATTAAGTTTTTCATCAAATTTGGGAAGGTTTTGGCCATTATATCTTGAAACATTCCTTCTGCCCCTTTCTCTCTCCTCTCCTTCTGAGACTCCCATTATGTATGCATTGGCATACTCAGTGGTGTCCCTTCAATCTCTGAGGCTCTTTCATTTGTCTTTATTCTTTTTTGTGCATGTTTCTCAGACTGGATAATCAATCTGAGAAGTGCAATGTTTCTATCTTCAAGTTCTCTGATTCTTTCTTCTGTCTGCTCATATCTGTTGTAAATTTTTCATTTTAGTTATTTCACTTTTCCACTCAATAATTTCTTTTCTTTTTTTTTTTATAGAGAAATATCCACACACATACACTCTATGCATGGCACACAATTAGTGACCTACATCACCACACAGTTGTGTATTCATCACCATGACCACTCCTTAGAACATTCACATCACCCCAGAAAAATAAACAAAACAACAACAAAAAACCCCACACATATACACACTCCCCCACCCCGCACCAATCACCAGCATCTACATCCACCCAATTTATTTTATCCTTTGTCCCCTCTATTATTTATTCACCTTCCTATCCACATCCTTTACTAATCTGTCCACACCCTGGACATAAGGAGCACCAGACACAAGGTCTTCACAATCACACTGCAAACGCAATATCTTTATACAATTGTCGTCAAGAATCCAAGCCACCGGAACACAGCTCAACAGCTTCAGGCACAAGGTCTTCACAATCACACTGCAAACGCGATATCTTTATACAATTGTCTTCAAGAATCCAGGCCACCGGAACACAGCTCAACAGCTTCAGGCACCTCCCCCTAGCCACTCCAATATACCATAAACCAAAGAGGGATATCCACAGAATGCACAAAAAACAACCTCAAACACAACCTCCTGACTCTGCCCAAAATCTCCCAGCCACTGAAACCCCATTCTGTCTCATCTCTCTCCTCACCACCCTGGCCAAGAAGGCCCTCCTAATCCCCCAATGCCAGGCCCCAGCCCATTCCAGGACTTCTGTCCCACATTGCCAGGGATACCGACATCCCTGGGAGTCATGCCTCCATGTAGGAGGGAGGGCAGCAAGTTCACCTGCTGAATAGGCCCAAAGAGAGGGGCCACATCTAGCAACAAAAGAGGTTCTCTGGGGGTGACTCTCAGGCCCAATTCCAAGTGGCCTTAGCCCATGCCCCACAGAAATAAGCTCCACAGGGGCGAACCCCAAGATTGAGGGTCCAGCCTACTGATTTAGTTATCCCCACTGCCTGTGAGAACACCAGAAATTCTCCAAATAGGGAAGTTAAATACTTCCTCTTTCTCCCCACTTCCCAAGGCCCCCACAAACACTTCACTCACTGCTCAAATCACTCTGGGATTCATCAGAGCACCATACTAACCTGGACAAACCAACAAAATCCCATGCCTGTCTCAAGACTTCATGCACTCATGTGCACTCATGCTGCTCAGCTAAACTGACCATACAAGCCAAACCAGGAAATGCACCACTCAAAATATTAACTTTGTACCCAATAAACATCTCTTCGCCCTAGTCCCACACAGAAGTTGAAGTCCTAAAATATGGACCATATCATCCTTTACCCTGTACTCCGACACACCTTAGTCCCATCCAGATCAGCCCCACCCACACCTCTACTCAATGTCTGATCACCCTTTCAACCCCTAAACAGTCCCTGCATGGGGCACTGCCAATCCCAAAGCTTCAGAGCTCCAACTGAGTCTCAGGTGTCACATAAATACCCGAAGTTTCTGGGAACAACCAGAATATAAACAAACAGCTCAATATCTCAGAATTTAGAAGTAACAGTTACAACTCATAAATATATGTGACTGTTGTACGAGTTTACAATCTAGGACCCTTTACAATAAGCCCCAGCCTGATAACCCATGCTCTCGACTTTACTCCACTGAATCTTTATATTATAGTTTGTCCATATGGTTGAGGCATGATAATATTTGTATTTTTGTTCCTGACATTTCATTCAACATACAGTTCTTAAGGTTCGTTCACCTAGTTGCATGCCTCACAATTTCATTCCTTATTGCAGCCTCTCAGTAGTACATTGTATGTATACACCATAGTTCCCTCTTCCATTCCTCAATCGTTGTACTCTTAGGCCACCTCCACCTCCATTCATTGTGAATCGGGAACACTGCCGCCAGCAACACCAGTGTGCAAATGTCCAATCATGTCCTCACGCTCAGTTCCTTCAGGTATATACTGAGCAACAGGGTGGCAGGATAATATGGCAAACCCACCCCTAGCCTCTTGTGGAACCACTACACTGCCCTCAAGGGGCTGCACCTCTCATTTCCCTACCAACAGTGAATAGGTACATCTCCTTCTCCACATTTTCTCTAGCACTTGTTTTCTCTGTTCATTTTTAAACAATTTTATTCACACATCATGCAATACAACCTAAGTGTAGAGACATGCCTTTGCCACCATACTCTATCTGAAGACATTTCTTTTTCTTCCGCAAAGAATCCATACCCCTTTCCCAATCGCCCTGCCTGTTGACATTTAATTTTGACATTATGCCTTTGCTACATTCATACACACTACTTGGTTCCTTTAAAAATAATTTCTGTTTCTTCATTGATATTTTGTACTAGGTTAGATATTCTCATACTTTAGTTCCTTTGGTGAAGTTTCTTTTAACAGTTTAACATATATAAAATAACTGATTTACAGTCTTGGTCTCATAAGTCCAATAACTGGGTTTCATCAGGAACCAGTATGTTGGTTGCTTTTTATCTGTGTATGGCTATACTTTCTTGTTTCTTTCCATGTCTCATACTTTTTGTTGAAGTGTGGACATTTTAGACAACATAATGTGGCAACTCTGGAAATCAGATTCTTCTCCTTCCCCAGAGTTTGCTGTTGTTTTAGTTGAGTTATTTGTTTAGTGAATTTTCTGAACTAAGTCTGTATCATCTGTTCCTTGCCATGTGTGGCCACTCAAGTCTCCGTTCAGCTATCTTAGAGGCCAGCTGATGCATGGAGATGTCTTCGAATGCTTGGAATCAATAAAACTCCCAGTGTTTGCTGAGGGTTCTCTGTGTGTTTGTAGCACGCTTTTAACACTCTGCTAGGCAGTTTTTTGAGCTCTGCTTTATTCTCCATTTCCTGCTTGCCCAAAGCCTCAGGGTCAGCCAAGGATAAAAGCTTAGAGTCTTTTCTCATCTTTCCTGAGGATTCTCATAGTCTTACACATGAGCATGACTTTCTAGATTTCCAGAAATATGTAAAAACTTTGTACGTTGGATTCCTCAGATTTTCCTTTTTTAGCTTTTTGATCAGCATATTGTTTATCCTCACTATCATCCATCACCTCATACAACTCTACTGTTAAAACACTTGCCCGTATAGTTTTCAATAAATGTCCTCTATGCTCCTTGGAAGAGTATTTTAGAACTGGAAGGCTACAAAGACAAATCTTTTGAGTGAGATCTTCCAGGGAACCACCAAGCAGGTCAAATAACGAGAATTCTTTGGATATGAAGCATTTGTGCTCCCTCTGGTCAGAAATGCAGTCTGTGACTTTCAAGGTTACTGCTGAGCTGTGACCAGGGTAAAACACCAGAAAGCTTGCTGTTCTTATCAAGAGGCAGCTGTTTTTCTTGCATACATTCTCCCTAGGTTGCTGTAAGACTATGGTTAATCCTCAGAGTTTGAAAATGTTGATTCTGACAATTTTTGCCAGTTTTTTCATTGCTTTTTTGGAATGAGGAATTTGGGGAGTTTTGTACTCTATTTTTACTGCTGATTTCCATTTGAAGAGTTAGAGGATTGTTGTTGGAGGAAATCAATGATGTATTTCCTGAGAAACATGAGAGTTTTCTTCCAAAGAGAAACGGAAATAGAGCAAAATCTTTTATCGTCAGTTCTGAGCTGGGCTGAGAGGACTGAGAGGTGGCCAGCCTTGCTTTGATGAGTGCTTCCTCCTGGAGGTGATAGTCGTGCCCATCCCCCACCCTCCCATTCGTGGAGGGGGGTTGGCTACAGGGGCCGAGGGAGACAGGATGGTGGTGCTGACTAACGCTGGACCATGTCAGTGGCTCAGATTGGATGAGCAGTGACCATAGAAGACAGCTATCTGCCCTATAAACAAAAATCCATGCCTGCTGCTGCCTTAGTTGTTGTTATGGAAGCTGATGAGCTCTGAGTCTTCTGGTGCCACCTCTTCCTCTTTTGTAGTTTTTAAAGCTCTTCTCCAGGCTTAAGGAAATTAATTAATCCCATGATGAGTAAGAATGGAGAACTCTTTTGTCCTGGGAGACTGGCTCACCTCCCTGTTCTTCTGGGTTGCAAGGCTTTGAGCCAGTAAGACCTAGGTTCGAATTCTAACTGTGCTGCTTTTACTATCTTGGGCATGTTTGATCTCTGTCCCCATCTGTAAAATGGGGATAATAAAGCCTCTCTTGCAAGGCTGCAGTGAGATGTAAATAAATGAGATAGAGTTGGTGTTACCAGTGGTGGTAGGAGTCATCATTCTCTCCAAGGGAGAGGCATTTCCATTTTTTCTTTTTTAAATGAAAATTATGCTCTATTTTTCAAGGTAAGCCTGTGGGTGTTCTGGGTTATCTCCACCACAGAGGATGCGGGTGTCTGAGGTCCTGCCATAACTGTGTGGTATTCCAGGAAATCACGGGAACCTCCTGGGGAGTGAGAGAGGGAGCAGGCACTCCTCGTCCATGGGGTTCATCGGTGGTTCATTGCCATCTGGCTTCCCACATGCTGCCTCCCTCTCCCCCACATTCACTCACCTCTACCCTGTGTCCCCTCTGAGTTTATCTGTGCAGGTGTCCCAACCAGAACATGTTAACTGGAGTTGGTTTCCAAGTTCCTAGGCTGGCATCTTCTTTTCCAGAGCTGTTTGGAGGCTTCCTCATTTGGTCTGATCCTTCCGCAGAGGTGGACATGAGTCTCCATTCTGGGTCTTTCCCACGCAGGGCTTTTTCAGGAACTTAATACATTTTGTGGCATGAATGATCAAGAGAATAAGGCACGATCACATTACAGAACAGTCCATAAGGCCACCCTCACTTCCGACAACAAGTGTAATTCCAGGGGCCCCCAAAACTGTCCTCAGTTTTGATTCACTTAGAAGAACTCACTGAAACCTCTTATACTCTTGGTTTTGGTTTATTACAGTGAAAGGATGGAGATTAAAATCAGCCAAGGGAAGAGGCACATGTGGCAGAGTCCAGGGGGATTCCAAGCACTGAGCTTCCCGTTCTCTCTCCATGGAGTCAGAGACAGAGTTTACTTCTAGTAATTGATTATATGTGACAACATGCATGGAGCACTGCCAACCAGGGAAGCCCCCCCAAGCCTTGGTGTCCAGAGCTTCTACTGGGGCTTGGTCACATAGACATGGTTGGCTGTTCATATAGCTGACCTCAGTCTCCAGCCCTTCTGGAGGAAGAACTGTTACTGCATGACCCAAAGCCCCTACCGTAAATTACTTTGTAAGAATAGCTGATGTGTCCCAAGGCCCCCAAGTAAACAAAGACACTCTTACCAGGCAGAGCATTCCAAGGGTTTGGAGATTACCTTTTAGAACCCAGGGCAAAGGGCAGACCTTTCTTAGGCAGGTTTAATTTCTTTATATCTGGGGGCACCTTGTGTGATTCTTAGTACATTTTCCTTTCATTGTTCTGTTAGAGCTCAGAAGACCTCCCATTTCTCATCCCATCCTGCCTGGGGATTTCAGAAAATGACTCAAAACCTTAGTCTTACAACCTAAGGAATGAAAGAGGGAGCAAGTTGGGAAACCCTCATAGGATTTGGGCAAATCCTGGGCATTTGACTTCTATTTCACATGCCATGAATCCTGCCCCACACCAAACCTGGTTTCAAAGTTGAACATTTTACCAGCGTCCACCAAGCATTTCACAAGGGCAGCGACTTTACTGAAGGATGGAGAGGTTACACGAGGGCACATCTCACATCCCTTTGCCTCCTGCTGCTCCCTGCTTTGCATCCCCCTCTAATCCTTTCTTTTTTTCTTTCCCCTTCCATAGCAACAAACCAAGTTTCACTTTTGTCCCATGCAAAGCAAGTTCTCCTACACACAGACCTCCTGAGGTCTCACCTTTTCCCCTAAGGGACTCATCAAAAGTATTTTAGCAAACCAAGTTTCCTTCCTAAGAGGGAAAAAGAAAGCATCTTCTCCATCTTGCTCATCTTGTAAGTGATGGTGATCTCCGCTGCACACACAGCAGGTCCATCTTTCGTCCATTTCCTAGCACATCCCAAGCCTTTTTATGAACTTCCCCCTTTAACTCCTAGCCTTTTCCTGTCTTTCTACCCAGAGCAAAATCCTCCCCCACCCCCAGAGGACTTGCCCTCTCAGCTTTTAGGCCCCTCCGTTCTCAAACTTTTTGTCCTTGATGCACACAGCTTCATGTAGGTCACACCAGGGTTTCATTCCTGACCTGCAGGGTGTAACTCTTCCCTTCTGAAGAAAGTATGCTGGATGCAAGTGAGCGAAAACTGTTATTACAGGAATCCTTTGATCCACTCTCGTGTGTGAGTGTGTGTGTGTGTGTGTGTGTGTGTGCATGTGTTATACGTGGGGGGATGAGTGGCAAAGCCCAGAGTGAACCCCACAAGCACTTGAGAATTCCCAAACAAGTCTGTGACCAGAATGTCCTCTTCCTTTCCTGACTTTGATTCAAGTCTACTGCAGGGTGAAAGAACTAACTAGATGATTGTTAAATGGTTTTTAGCTCTGAAGTCAAGAGAAATCCCTGATGTAGCATCTGCAGCCTAAAGAAGAAAGTGGCGTCATGGGCTGGTCTTCCCAGTTAGACTGACAGGCTGACTGTTCTAGAGTTCAGGAGCAGCAGGTTTAAGCAGAAACGGTTTAAGCCCAAGCCTGGGGGCAGCGGGCACTGGGCAGAAGGCCACAGTGGTCGGAGGCATAAGCAAACAGCTCCTGGAATGCAGGGTGAGGTGGCCAGAGCTACAAAACAGAGGCCCTCTTACTAGCTGAAGGCTGGCAGCATAGCTGACTGCCAGAGCCACCGAGGAGGTCTCAGAGCTTACCCAGAAGTGATGGGTCAGGTGGACCCCATGTGGGCCTGGGGGAGGCAGGCACCCTGCCACCCCCGCTCGGAGGCCAGGTGTCCCCACAGGTCCATGACCGCCTGGATCGCTACTGCTGCGGCTTCGAGCCTGAGCCGTCGGA
Organism: Tamandua tetradactyla; assembly: GCF_023851605.1. NCBI lineage: Eukaryota > Metazoa > Chordata > Mammalia > Pilosa > Myrmecophagidae > Tamandua > Tamandua tetradactyla. Next base: position 44,142,015 of record NC_135341.1, on the reverse strand, counting down.
CCCCTGCGTGGAAGAGAGGCTCCGGGAGAAATGCCAGAATCCGGCTGAGCTGCGACTGGTCCACATCCTGGTACGTCTCTCCCCTGCCATCCCCTTGTCATCCTAGCCCAGGTCTTCCTCTCGCCTCCAGAAGTGCTGCTAGTGAGTTTCAAAGGTCATCTGACACTGGGATTTCCTAATCCTGTCCTTCTTAGCAGTAAATCCTTTCTTTGAGTAAATGTTTTGAATTTATAAAATGGATGAAAGTGGAGCTTTGAGAATGTGGTTGAGATGGGGTGGAGGATGGGAAATAGACCATCAAAGAGAGGGGCTGGCATGGCCCAACAGCCGCTTCTGAACAAGAAGCAAGGTGCTACTTTGGGGATGGGCTTCCCTACCTTTCGCCCCCATGAGACTTGTATCCTCAGCTGTGCTTTGACCAGCTGCTTTTGGAGAGTGGCTCTCAACGTGGTGCTTGGGACTGAGTTCCAAGCAGACCACACCCATCCAGAGACCAGGGCTGCCTAGTGCTGGCCTCCTGTAGTGGGTGGGAAGATTCCCTGGGATGATGCCTAGAAGCACTTAACATAGCACCCGGCACAGTGTAAGCACTCAGCACTTGGGTGAATTGTGGGACTGCAAGTTCAGCATCCTCAAACCACTTCACCCTCACAGAGTCTTGGGCACCAGCTGTGCTGCACCCTTACCCACCTCTGCCTCTGTCCTTCTTCCCTTGAGGTCCGGAGCAGCGACCCATCACATCTGGTCTACATCGATAATGCCAGCAACCTCCAGCACCCTGAGGACAAGCTGAACTTCCGGCTGCTGGAAGGCATAGATGGGTGAGGGGCAAAGGCAGCAAGAGTGGGCAAAAGGGTTGGGGGCAGCCTGGAGGTTCATAGGACTGAGGTTTGACAGCTTTGGACACTGGTCGTGGGACTTTGAACCGTGGTTCCTGAGAAGTCCACAGTCCCTCAGACAAACCTTGCTGGATCTGAGTTATAGGAGGAGGTGGGGGCTCTGAGAATGCTGAGAAGGGGTACAGTCAGTGGCCCTGCCATCTCCTGGATAGAGTACCCTCCCTCAAACCCAGAGGGCCTCTGGAGCTGCAGAACATCTTCACCCCACTGGGGAGAGGGAAGGCTAGCTTACTCTGGATGGCAGAGCTAACCTGGGGACCCTATCCTTCCCTGCTTAGTCCTGCCAGGCAGCTCAGAACTTCCGAGGGTCCTTTGTGGCCCTGCATTTGCCAAGCAGAGCAGTGGGCATTACTCCTGGGGTAGCAGAATTAATTCCTCAGGCTTCTCTGAGGGATCAAACCCATCTAAAAGCTCTACCTGCTTTCAAAGGACAGTGGACCTAAGGGTACCCTGAGGACTTCGCAGGCCACTTTGCCAAGGTTCCCCAGCCATGCATGTTCTGGCCATCTGGCTTTACCTTTAACTGAGGCTCTCGGAGTAATTTTGCTTTTCTTTCTTTTATGGGGCTTGGGGGACTTTCCTCCAGGTTTCCTGAGTCTGCTGTGAAGGTTCTTGCATCGGGGTGTCTACAGAACATGCTGCTCAAGTCGCTGCAGATGGACCCAGTGTTCTGGGAGAGCCAAGGCGGGCTCCAGGGCCTGAAGCAGGTTCTCCAGACCCTGGAGCGGCGAGGACAGGTCCTGCTGCGACACATCCAGAAACACAACCTGACACTTTTCAGGGATGAGGACCCATAAGCCCTGCCACGTCCTAGGCAGGCCTCTCGCCTCATTGCTGGGGGTGCCTTATGAGCACCTGTCATGGCCACATTGTCTTGGGCTCAGCTTTCTTGGGGACAGATGGGAGAAGCCAGAAAGCACAGGCACCATGGATGCCCCAGGACGTTCTACCTATTTGGGTGGTGGAATTGGCTGTGGTGTTGGGATTCCAATCTCACTATGTTCCTAAAGGGAAAGAGCTGCACTGCCTGCCTTCTTGGCCTGGCTCTTTACTCCCTTGCACCAATAAATACATCAAGAATGTTTTGTGAACTGCTCCAGATACTATGAAATTGTGTGTCCGATATGAGTATGCAAAACTGGACAATTCTGGATGTGTATGCAGATGTGTGTTTGTGGGTGTGTATGTATGTACACACATGCATGAGAAAGCTTAGTGAGGCTTTTCCTATAAATGTACTTGTGGCAGAAAGTCGACTTCGGTCTAAGAGATGAAATACTAATCATTTTCAGTTCTTACGCATTATGCTTTTTGGTTTAAAAATTATAAATAGTTAAAAAAATTATAAAATATTAATACATGGCTCACCAAAAACAAATTCATGAAGAATGGAAGTGAGAGCCCCAGAAACTCCCTAGAGATGTAGAAATGGCCATGTTACTCACGCTAACCCAGCACGTGAATTTAAAAACATTCAAGGTGGGGCCATGCCACGTTTGTCAACTCACTATTTTCACTTTACTATGTCCTGCATTGCCTCAGTGTCAGCCATGTGGGCTGACCTAACTCTCATTGATGACTGCTTGGAATTCCAAGGCAGGGATGTGTCATACTCCATTTGGCTATTACCATAATGATGACTATTTGGGCGGCTCCAACTCTTCACCAATTACAAGCAATGATGCCATGAACATCTTTGCACAGTGTGTTAAATATTTCTGCCAGCTGGAGTCCCATAAGGGGACTTCTGGGTCTCCAAAATGGTGGTGTCACTTTACATTCCTACAAGAGAAGAGGGGAGTGACTGTTTCCCTACACTGTCACCAATATTTGATACTCTCAAACTTTTTTATCCATCTGATAGGAAAATCTTAAAAAAATTATATTTTCTTAAACACCGATGAAGTTATCTTCCATTTATTTGTTAGTCATTTCTTAGTCATTTGTATCTTCCATTTATTTAGTAGACAAAAAAATTGTCTTTTTTCATATATTTATCCTTTCCTTATTAATTTGTTAGAAATCTTTGAAGCTAATTAGTGTAATCAATCTTTTCTCTGTTAGACATGTTGTGAATGTTTTCTTCCAAGCTGTTTGTCTCTTGACTTTGCTTATAGGGTCTTTTGCCCAGAAGAAAATTTTCATTTCCATGCAGTTAAATCTATCTATCTTTCCCTTCAAGTCTTCTGCATTTCATGCCTTCTAAAAAAGGCTGTTGCTATTTCAGGATTGTTGAAATTATCTCCCGTGTTTTATTCTAGTATTTATGCAGCATTTCTTTTAAGGTTTGTAAAGGTTGTTTCTCCCCCTACCAAATGGATAGTCATTTCAACATCATTTTTCAATAGTCTACTCTTTCTGTACTGATCTGAAAGCATAATTTTATCATATACTAAATTCTTATATGTTCAGAGGCCCATTTGTGAACTCTGTCCTGTTCCATTGATATTTTTTTTAATTCCTTCATCAATATGACACTGTTTTACTTAAATTACTTTATTGTTTGTTTTGCTATCTGGTAGGGCAGGTTCCTGTCTTTTTATTCTACTCAAACTTTTTTTTTTTTCTATTTTGGTGCATTTGCCTCTAATATAATAGTGTCATTGTGTGAGGTAGACTACCCCACTTCTGTTCTCCTCAAACTGCCCTGGGGTTTCGATTGGGATTGTATTGAATTTATCGATTAATTTGGGGTAATTTGACTCCTTTGCATTGTTGAATGTTCCCATTCAGGAACATGGTTTTCCAATCCATTTGTTCATTGATAACTTCCTGTGACATTTTCAATTTTCAACAAAAAGCTCATTTTTAAGATATCTTATTATTTTTACTGCTATTGGGAATGAATTTTTTCTTGATTACAGTTTTAAAATGTTTCTGAAATTACGAGGCTTTTTGATGCCTATCTCAGCCCTGTCCAGTTCTGCACAGTTCGAGGGCTGATCCAGCAGCTACCTGCGCTACTCCTCAGCCGGCAACAGGCCCACCTGGGGGGGCTCAGCCTCTCTGTGTGCCGTTCCTTTACAAGTTATTTCCTGAGTCCCTATCTTCTGTGTCAGAATGGTCTTTATTTTCAAACCTTAAAAATAATTTATATTTTGCTTTTCATAACTACTTTAGAGCAATAGCTTCAGCAAAAGAGAGAACTGAACTTGAGCACGGGGACTCTGAGTTCCCTTCTGAGCTTAGCTGCTTAACTCATGCACTTGGCAACTTTTATTGAGCACCTACTAAAAAAAATAGTAGGTGCTAATTATGTGCTGGGCCCTGTGATTCTTACTTTACATGGATTGAAGGACTACCACTCATCAGGTAAGTGTTATCTCCATTTCACAGAGGAGACACAGAGGAGTTAAGTAACTTGCCCAAGATCACCCAGCTTGTAAGTAGAAGAGCCAGAATTCAAATTCAGACAGGAACTATGCTTGCAAATCCCAACCCCAGGACCAATACTAAAAAATATTCTCCCTACCTCCCCAGCTGCTCTGACAACTCCTCTTCCTGCAATCCTTTGGATTCAGAGCCCATGAGGAAGCAGGACCAGTTGCCTGAAACACAGCAGCAAACTGTGACTCTCTGCCAAGCACATTCAGATGCATTTGGCTCCCAGCCCACTGCTTTTTGCTTGTTAAAGACTGCTCAGTCCATTAACTGTGTCCTTTTTGCAAACTTGAAATTTCATCCACTTCTTATCCTTTAACAAAAGAAATGTTAAGCCTTGGTTCTGGCGCCTTCCTTATGTTTCTCCCAGCCATTACCTTTGGAAAGAAAACTATAAATATGTGCCAAATGAAGCAAACAGGTGGGTGAGGCAAACCAGGACCTCTTCAGCAACCCTAGAGGAGGCAACGAGGGCAGGAGCTGTGGTGGCATTTGCATTGCGGTGTACGCTGGGCTGCAGGTAAATAGGCCTTGGTGAGAGGTCAGCGGAGGGCCCTTCCCAGGGGTCTGCAATGACTGGCCTCCCCCTGCCTTCCTGGCCTCCTCTGGGCCCATCCCCCTCCCCTTCAGCCTTAATGGTCCCATTCCAAGGAAACTGATAGTGTTTCCACAGGGGAGGGGCTGCTGATAGTAACATGGGCCCACAGTCCTCTAAATGTCATTTTAGCAATCCCCAAAGCTCTGAAAACCAACACCTTTTTTATGTGCTTGATGCCAAAATTCTTGTCCCACTCAGGATGGCTGTTTCTGCTGCAGAAATACTAGTGTGCTTGGTTATCGGGTGCAACACCCGCAGAGGATCTGTATACCACATTACCTTTCTAAATCTGGAAACTTCAGAATTCTAAATCACATCTGGCCTTGAGGGTTTGGATATGGGGTTGTGGGCCTGTACTAACTCACTTACTCCATGCTGGACACCGTGCTGAGGGCTTTACACAGATGATCTCATGAATGCCTTACAACCACTGCAAAAGACAGACACTATTATTGGCTGAATTCCACAGAGTCCCGCGTAAGCCCCATAGACTCCTTGCTGTGAGGCTGAGTGGATCCTGAGGGCTTACTGAGATCCACGACTCTGTGGAAGTTTCCAAGGCGGATGCTAGTCCCAAGGGGAGGCTCTGGAGTATGGTGGCTCTTGGAGATGCACAGACACATGGCTCTGTGTCATCCTCAGTTGAAAGCCCTGCTCAATGCATTATTTCCTAAACTTATTCTGCCATGAAGCCCTCCTTTTTGTCTTTCTGTGGGTTTTTGTTGTTGTTACAACACCTACTGACATTCCTCGGGATGCACTTTTCCCTTGGTTCTGCAGACAAGGATCCTGAGGTCCAGGGAAAAGAAGGTCCTGAGCAAGGACCCCAAGGACAGTGGCTCTTTCCCTGCAGGGATGATGATGTTGTCCTCCTCTCCCCCGCAAGGCCCCACCCTGAGGTCTCCAAGAGGGCTGGAGATTGGATATCGACCTCAGTGCTGTAATATTAGAAGGAAGCAGAGCAATTGTTTTGGCCATTCATCCCCATTAGGCCCGAGGGATGGGAAGAGCTGGTTCATGGGCTTCAGTGGTACGAAGTTCGACTGATTCGCATTATCCTTAAGACCAGTGCTTCAGGCTGGGCAAATGTCATAACTTGCGTGGAAGAGTGAATGTCCTCCTTCTCCTGCCTCCATATCCAGTAACTTTGTTTCAAAGGCACAAGAAAGGTTAATAATGGTAAGTGTGTGACCCAGAGGATGCACCAAAGATGAGAGGTGGTCTGAAGATTCAGGCCAAAGGACTCCAGTGCCCACACCACCATAAGGTGTCTGGATTGCAAGGCTCAACCCAGGCTGGACCTGCAGGCCCTTACTGTAGGTGTTGGTCTCTCCCATGTGCTCTGAGCCCTACACGGTGCTGGTCCTGTTCTTGGAGTTTCAACCAGCTTCCTACCGGTGCCCAGGGATCTGTGCCACTTCTCCCTCTGCGCCCAACTCCCCCCCAGCCAGCATCTCCTGGACCTGCTGCTAAGTCCGAGGGTCCTAGAAGACTCTGAAAGCCATTAGCTGGTGGCTGTAGCTGTCAGCGGCTGTCTGCTGGAGTTCCTGCTGCCATCTCACCAAGTTCAGATCCTGGGCTGGCACTGCTGACCCTGGGGCTGCCCCGGAACCTCTCCCTGGTGTCCTCCACACCCTGGCCCCATCTGCTTTTTTACCTGGCTCACTTTGAAGACTGTGTGGGTGTATCTAGTTAGGGCAGCCTCAGCCATGTGGTCATGGTATAGGGCAAAGGAGGCTGAGAAAGGGAATTACCACCTCTGTGTTGGGGAAATCATCCAGACATAGGTAAGGGTGTTCAAGGGTGCTGAGTGGTCAAAAAGCCCAACAGATGTCCATCACTGGGAGACTGGAACACAGCAATCCCATTCCCTCTCAACATTTGGGGCAATGCTACTCAACATTGCTGTGTGCCCTTCCCCTCATTTATTTTTCAGATGTATATTGGCATGCATCCTTGGGTTTTCATCACCACTGGCTTATCTTCTAGAAACAGTCACAGGTGATTTACAACAGAGAAGGAGAGGGAGCCTAGGAAAAAAGAGCTTAAGAAGGAGGGTATTTTACCACTTATCTATTTGCAAGCACCAACCCATTCTTTTCATAACAGGGCCCCAAAATTCCCCACTGCCTCTCACCTGAGGCTCACCGATGTTGTGCCTGGAGGGTGAGCTTCTGAAGACAGGGTTATCGGCCTGCATCTCCTCCTGCATCCCCAAGTGCCTAAGAGGGTGGTTTGATGTGTTGGCACCTTAGGGTCCCAGGAGGTTCTTTTAAATGTGTGTCGTGACTGATGTGTTCATTGAAGCCTCTTTGTCTCCTCCCTTTACAACGTTTGACAAGGTTCTTTTTCTTCAGATTCTTGGTTCCCAGACCTGAACCCGCATCAATATCACCTGGCCGGCTTGTTAAACTACAGATCGCTGGGCCCCAGCCCTAGGGTTTCCAATTCAGCAAGTCTGGGAAGGTGCCTGAAATGCGCATTTCTAACAGGTTCCAGGTGCCAGCTAGCCTTGCTGGTCCAGGAACATTTGCTGGACTTCACTGTTAAGGAAAAGGTGGATCCTCCCTGGGGTTTGTGTAAAAGTCAGAGGCAATTTGGAGACTAGATTGGAAGAGTTCTATAATGCGAATTTCAGAATTAAGCAAACAGCCTGTTCTGGCAAAACCTGAGCTATAGAATTCCAGAAAGAGAGTCATTCTTGGAAGGGAGGAGAAAACTAACTTAGTTTTAAATCCAATGGATCAAGTAATTCTGCAAAGATGTCAGCCATTGGCTTTGGTTTGCTAAAGGGCAGGACAAATATCAGAGGTCCACATAAAAGGAGACCTGTTAGTGGGAGGCGGGAGCTGGCTCACACCTGCCTGTGAGGGCTGATGTTATTAAATACAGCCATTATTTAGAAATTAAATTACATTAAAAATAAAGGTAGTATGTGCTTAAAACTCACCACTTTCCTATTATCTTCCTACCTTTTCCTATTTTCTGAGTTCTTGTGGTTATGTACTTGATTGCCTCTGTATATAATGTATATGTAACACTATATAATGGTGTTACATTCTGTCATGCCATGTTGGTAGCTTGGAATTGGCCAGTATTTATGTCACAGAAGTCAGCAAATGCTGCCATTTAGGACTTTTTTAATTTGGGGAGCCCATCGTTAAGCACTTCCACTGGAAAGGGCGGTCCCCAAGAATGCAGAAGTGTCTCTGGATCTTGTATCGCTTAGAGAAGAAAGCAGGTGAGAAGCCACACTCCTACTTCCCTGCTGCAATGCCAAGTGGGCGATGCTGCCCCCTGTGGGTGGAAAGACACGGTGAGAGTTCTTCAAAGCAGAACACTGTACCCACGAGGGGCTGCTGCAGAAGCCCCAGGACTGGCTGCGGAAGGAGAGAATTTTTTTTTTCACAAACTGATTTTTTTTTAATTATAAAATTTAACATATATGCAAAGGATAGAAAGAAAAAGCAATAATTTTCAAATTACACTTCAACAAGTAGTTACAGAACAGATTTCAGAATTTGTCTTGGGCTACCTTTCACCATTTCAGGCTTTTCCTTCTAGCTGCTCCAAAATACTAGAGGCTAAAAGAAATATCATTACAGTGATTCAGCAGTCATACTCATTTGTTAAGCCCTATTTTCTCTATTATAACTTCTCCTTCTCCTTTGATCCTTCTCCCAATCTATAGCGATCTTTGGGCAATGCCCATTTAAAATTTTCCATGTTAATAAGGGGTGTCAATTATATGGGATGGTGGGGATGTAATTAGCTGATAATCTTGGGGAGGCTGGGCTTTCTGGGTGTCAGGATTTATCTGGCCTAGGAACCCTCTGGAGGTTATAGGTTTCAGGAAAATAAACTTAGTGCATGAAACTTATAGGCTCAGTTAGAGCCCCAGGTGTTCTAAGAGTTAACAGTAACGACATTGATTGGGGTTTGGCAAACCAGAGGGATTAGCAATACCTAGCTGCAGTTCGAGTACCAACAGCCTCCAGAAAAGCCTCTCCACTCTATTTGAATTCTCTTAGCCACCGAAACCTTATTTTGTTAAACTTCTTTCCCTTTTTTTTGGTCAGGAAGGCATTATCGATCCCTCACAGTGTCAGGGCCAGATTCACCCGTGGATGTCATGTCCCACATAAGGGCATCTTCCTTTCAGAGTTGGACTTAGAGAGAGAGAGAGCAATAAAAGAGTTTTCCTGGAAGCAACTCTGAAGCCTCATTATAGGTAGTGTTAGCTTCTCCACTACAGAAATAAGTTCCATAAGCGCAAGCCTCAAAATCAAGAGCTTGGCTTATTTTCTTCGGAGTCCCCAGTGGCAGAGAGGGTACCAGGGGGTTCCCAGATGGGAAAGTTCAATAGTTTCATATTTTTTTCTTCAGTGTCTCAAGGCACTCTACCAATACTTTAAAAATTATCAGCTCACAATAGTCTGAACTGTATCTGGGTATTACATTAAGCTATACAGAATTACAAGGCTTGTTCCCATTATGGGCTCCGTGAGTTTGGGGTTGTTTAAATGAGTTATCCAGGCAGGTTGATTTAAATTATGTGTGCAGAAACTTTAGGTCCTAGACACTATAAACCTCTCTTTCTTTGGTCACATACAGTAGGCGAAGCTCTAGAGTACATGCGCTATCATCTTTTACCCTGTATTCTGATTTATCTCAGTCCCAGCCAGATCAGCTTTGTTTTTATCTCTAATTGAAGCCTGACTTCTTTTTCAGTTACTTTAGCTATTACTGCATGTAGTGATGCTAACTTTAAGGGCTGCAGCACTCCATTTCTGTGTCCTGGGTGTCACGGAGGTTCTCAGGGAAATACCAGCTGATACTCTATAGCTCAGTGTCTCAGAACCCAGAAATACACGTACAACTTCAGAATAAGTGCAGCTGCTATAAGAGTTTACAATCTAGGCTCCAATTTTTTTTTTTTTTTTTTTTTTTTTTTTACATGGGCAGGCACTGGGAAACGAACCCGGGTCCTCGGGCATGGCAGGCAAGCACTCTGACCTGCTGAGCCACCGTGGCCCGCCCTAGGCTCCAATTTTCTTCTATGCATTTTCTGAAAGAGACCACAGCATATTTGTTCTTTTGTCTCTGGCTTATTTTGCACAACACATTGTCCACCAGTTTCATTCAGTTCATTGCGTGCCTCACAAAGTTCTTCCTTTTTGGAGTCGCCCAATACGCCATCATATATATATGTAGTATATATATATATAGATATAGATATACATATACATATATATACACACCACAGTTCGTCTTTCAGCTTCTCTGTCATTGTACCTTTTGGTTCCCTCCATCCACTGGATATGATGGATAATGTCCAAAATAAACAAACCATGTCTTATAGTGTCCTTACTTGGTTGTACAATCAGCAGCACTCTCAATTTTAGGTAATTTTCATTGGTCCAAAGAAACAAAGAACTGATAAACACAGTCTCACCCAATATCAAATCAAAACTTCCTGTTATCTCTTGTCCCCGTCTCCCCCCAATTATTTACCCCTGGTATTGCTGTGGTACTGTTGGCAGAGAATTTTTGAAAAATGATGTCTTGGGAAGAAGTCTTCCCGGTGACATTTGTTAAAAGGATCATAATATACAGCAGACCCTTTGCAACACCAGGAAACAAGGGCCCCACCTTGGGGTGACAGTGGCAGATGACAGAAATTGGGTTGCCTAACCTGCACCCCACCGTCCTTAGGGAGTCTTCCTGCAGTGCCAAGCCTGCAGGGCTACACACTCTCCTGCCCAGACTCCCTTGCTGTAGGCTCTGGCTGCAAATTAGATTTGTTATTTAAATGCACTCATGGGAGGGCCAGAGGGTGGAAATGAGGCAGAGGCTGCTTTACTGCCCCCTATCTTTTTTTTTTTTTGGTTTAAAGGTAAGTTGCTGGGTAGGAGAGCTTTTCTGTAGCAGGTTCCAGGATCCATTTTCCAGCTTCTTAGGTATTGAGGGGCAGTTGCAGCAGAGGTGTCGACTGGACTCCGACTCCAATGCCCACTCACCAGCTTCGGGAGGGTGGGCAGGTGGTTGTGACAGTGGCAGTGGTTGCAATAGTGACAGCAGCATCCACTAGATGTAAGCTCCCAAAGGCAAGGACTCCATCTTTTGGGGCTTTCTCTTCCCAGGATCCAGGAAGGAATTATCTCAAATTCTGAATTTGTTTCCGTGTGATTTCATGAAGTTTTTCCTTTGAGAACAGAAATGACATCCTTTGATTAAAGGACAGGTAGTTTTCCGACTGTACTACTGTTCAGACTGGGGGCATTTCTTATGTTAATTAAAATTTGAAGGGCTTTAGAAAATACATATACTAAAAACAAAAACAAAAATAAAGTAAACTGAAAAATCACAGGAGGCTTAGGACGGCATCCCTTGAAGGCACATCCCTCTGCCTCCCACGTAGCCTCATCGTGGGCAGAGCTGACCGTGTGGCCAACCTTGTTCCCCTGGAGGGAGTGCGGTGCCCACGTGGTTCTCCGCCCCTGGTGCCGACCGAGGGAGCCTGGCCAGACAGTCTTCGTCACCGACGCTGTGGGCAGGGAGGGTGCAGGGCTGCACCCCAGCAGAGACGATGGTGACAGGGAAGACATTTCACCACCGCTTTCCTCTCCCCCACATCTGAAAGAGGATTGTCTGAAGGCCCGAAAACTGCCCTCCTGTCCTGGGAAGCGGAAGCGCCCATCTGACGCGGTGCTGGCAGCAGAGGCATCCATCTGCTCTGGGGCCACCGGGGCTGTCAGGCAATGCCTGGTGCAGAGCTGGGTGTGCCTGGAGTGCCTGCCCACACCGGGGGTGGCTCCAGGGGGTGGATGTAGTTGAGATTGGAGGGTCAGGGGTGGAGGAACACGGCTGCATGAGTTGGAAATTGGATTAAAGCTCCAATTGGGCTCCCTTCTCGTGCCTGGCACCCCTGCTGCCACCCTCCCTCGAGCCAGTGAGGTGCCCTTAGAGCATACCTGGAATAAATCCCACTTGGTCATGGTATAATTCTTTGAATGTGCTGCTGGATTCGATTTGCAAGTGGATTTTTGCATCTATATTTATTAAAGAGATTGGTCTGCTATTTTCTTTTCTTGTAGTATCTTTGTCTGGCTCTATGAAGATTGAATTAGGTAGCTTTTCCTCCTCTTCAATTTTTTTGAAGCATTTGAGTAAGATTGGTAGTAATTCTTTCTTGAATATTTGGTAGGATTCACATGTGAAGCCATTTGGTCCTGGACTTTTCTTTTTTCATTACCTCCTTTATTTCTGCAGGGTTATGTCCCTTCTTCCATTTCTGATTTTATTTGTATCCTCTCTCTTTCCATTTGTCAACCTAGCTAAGGGTTTGTTGATTTTATTGATTCTCTCAAAGAACCAACTTCTGTTTTTGTTTATTTTCTCAGTTGTTTTCATAGTCTCAATTTCATTTATCTCTGCTCTAATCTTTGTTATTTCTTTCCTTTTGTTTGCCTTGGGGTTTATTTGCTGTTGTTTCCCCAGTTCTTCCAAATGAACAGTATTCTAGTTTGCTAGCTGCTGGAATGCAATATACCAGAAACGGAATGGCTTTTAACAAGGGGAATTTAATGAGTTGCTAGTTTACAGATCTAAGGCCGAGAAAATGTCCCAATTAAAACAAGTCTATAGAAATGTCCAATCAAAGGCATCCGGGTAAAGATACCTTGGTTCAAGAAGGCCGATGAAGTTCAGGGTTTCTCTCTCATCTGGAAAGGCACATGGCGAACGCAGTCAGGGCTTCTCTCTCAGCTGGAAGGGCACATGGCAGACACAGCGTCATCTGCTAGCTTACTCTCCTGGCTTCTGGTTTCATGAAGCTCCCCGGGAGGCATTTCCCTTCTTCATCTCCAAAGGTCGCTGGCTGATGGACTCTCTGCTTCGTGGTGCTGCAGCATTCTCTGCTCTCTCCGAGTCTCTCTCTCCAAAATGTTTCCTCTTTTATAGGACTTCAGAAACTAATCAAGACCCACTCAGATGGGTGGAGACATGTCATCCCCTAATCCAGTTTAACAACCGTTCTTAACTAAATCTCATCAACCAGGGAGATGATCTCATCACAGTTTCAAATATACAGTATTGAATAGAGATTATTCTACTTTTAAGAAATGGGATTTATATTAAAACATGGCTTTTCTTAGGGGGCATACTTCCTTTCAAACCAGCACAAACAGTTAATTTATCAATTTTTGCTCTTTCTTCTTTTTTTAATATAGTCATTTAAGGCAATAAATTTCCCTTTCAGCACTGACTTTGCTGCATCCCATAAATTTTTCATTTTCATTTGTCTTGAGATATTTACTGATTTCTCATAATTTCCTCCTTTACCCACTGGTTGTTTAAGAGTGTATTTTTTTAACCTCCGTATATTTGTGAATTTTCTGGCCCTCTGCCTGTTATTGATTTCGAGCTTCATTAATTAGGATCTTAGAAAGTATTTTGTATGATTTCAATTTTTTAAAATTTATTGAGACTTGCACTGTGACCCAACATATGATCTATCCTTGAGAATGATCCATGAGCACTTGAGAAAAACGTGTATCTTGCTGTTGTGGGGTGTAATGTTCTGTAATGTCTGTTAAGTCTAGTTCATTTATCACATTCAAAATCTCTGACTCCTTATTAATCCTCTCTCTAGAGGTTCTAGCCATTGATGAGAACAGGGAATTAAAGACTCCAACTTTATGGTTGAGGTGTCTATTTCTCCCTTCAGTGTTGTCAGTGTTTGCCTCATGTACTTTGAAGCACTCTGGCTCAGTGCCTAATTATTTCTGGTGGTTATGTCTTCTTGTTGAATTTTCATTTGTTCCTTTTATTAATGCACAGTGTCTTTCTTTCTTTCTTTTCATTGTTTTACATTTGAAGTCTAACTTGTTGGATTTTAGTATAGATACTCCTGCTCTTTTCTGATTGTGTTTTCATGAAATATGTTTTCCCAGACTTTCACTTCAGACCTATTTTTGTCCTTGGGTCTAAAGTGTGTTTCCTATAGACAGCATATATATGGGTCCTGTTTTGTTTGGTTTTTTTTGGGGGGGGGGTGCATGGTCCAGGAATCGAACCCAGGTCTCCCACATGAAAGGCAGGCAGGCATTCTAACCACTAAACTACCCATGCACTTGGGTCCTGTTTTTTAATCCATTCTGCCAGTCTACATCTTTTGATTGGGGAGTTTAATCCATTAACATTTAATGTTGTTGCTGTAAAGGCCATACTTCCCTCTACCATTTTGTCTTTCGGATCTTGTATGTTTTGTCTATTTTTTTTTCTCTTTTTAGCTTTACTAACAGTTTTCGCTTCTACACTCTTCTCCGGACCACTCTCCCCTGCCTTTTCCTATCTGCCTGTAGTACTCCCTTTAGTATTTCTTGAAGAGCCAGTCTCTTAGTCATAAATTCTCTCAGATTGTTTGCCTGAAAATATTTTAATCTCCCCCTCATTATTGAAGGACAGTTTTGTTGGGTATAGAATTCTTGGCAGTTTTTCTCTTTTAGAATCTTTAATATATCATTCCACTGCTTTCTTTTCTCCATGGTTTCTGCTGAGAAAATCACATATAGTCTTATAGAGCTTCCATTGTATTGATGGGTTGCTTTTCTCTTGCTGCTTTCAAAATTCTCTCTTTGTCTTTGACACTTGACAATCCGACTAGTAAGTGTCTTGGAATATTTGACTAGTTGGATCTATTCTGTTTGGGGTTAGTCACACTTCTTGGATGTATAATTTTTCTTTCTTTCATAAAAATGGGAAATTTTCAGTGATTGTTTCTTACATTAGTCTTTCTCTTTTTCCCTTCTCTTCTCCTTCTGGGATACTTACAACATGTATATTTATGCACTTCATGTTGCATTCAATTCCTTGAGACCCCACCCATATTTTTCTATTCTTTTCCCTATATTTTCTTTTGTGTGTCAGATTTCAGATATCCAGTCCTCTAGTTGATCAATCCTTTCTTCTGCCTCTTCAAATCTATTGTTGTAGGTTTCTATTGTTTTTTGTCTCTTCTATTGTACCTTTCATTCCAATAAGTTTTGTGCTTTGTTTGTTCAAATTGTTGCATTCTTCTTTTTGTTCACCCAATGTCTTCTTTATATCTTCCCTCAACTCAATGATTTGATTTTTGATGAGATTTTCCATATCTGTTTAAACATCCTGAATTAACCGTTTTAACTCCTGTTTTTCATTTGAACTGTTGGTTTGTTCCTTTGACTGGGCCATATCTTTGATTTCCCTAGTATGACTCATTTTTTGCTGGCATCTGGGCATTTGATTCTCTTAATTACTTTATTCTGGAGGTTATTTTCACTCTTTTACCTAGGATTTTCTTGCTGGATGGCTTTGTTCTCTATCAGTTCTTTGAAACTCAGTTCAACTTATTCTAGACCTTTAGCATAGGCTCTGCTTAACTGATCAGAATTTTTCAGTTCTTGGTTTTCTGTTTCTTGCCCTGCCTATATGGAGTCTTTTCTTTTTTTTGAGGAGGAGGAGGATCTCCTCAGATATTATACACCTCAGTCAGGCTTTCCCAGACCAGACAGGCTTACATCTCAGGAGGAAAGAGTAGACAACATCAGTTGTCCCTCAGAGGGAGGCAGACTCAGCAGGCTGTCGGACTTTCTTATGAAGTCTTTAGACTCTGCTTTTCCTGTCCTGGTCAGTATGTGGTGCTTGTCTGCCCATGGCTTCCCACCAGCTTATAGTGATGTGGTGCTTTTAATTTCAGTAGACTTTCCCTGCCAGGGGTATGGTTGAGACAGAGGTGAGGTAGAAGGATGGCTTTGATTATGTCTGTTTTCCAGTCCCTGGGGCCTGAATTCCTTGAAGTAGGGTGCTTTCATTTGCTAAGACTGCCAGAATGCAATGCATCAGAGATGGATCAGCCTTTAATAAGGGGGTGTATTTAGTTAAAATTTATAGCTCTTCAAAGGAAAGGCAGCCAGCTTTCATACTGATGATATAAGTCCACAGAAACAGAACAACAGAGCCTCAACACCTGGCCAAGTTGACACTTGAGCCTAACTATCACAGAGGATTCCACTTGAGCCAGGCCCTGTCCCCCTTTTCTCGGGGGAAGATACATCTTTTAGGGAATTAGCCCCTTTCACCTGACTAGTTACTTTATCTCTCAGACAAGCTTAATTCCACCCTCGCCCGGGGCAGTGCTGGAGCCTGAGAGTGCTTGCAGTTTTATCTAATGAGCTGTTTAAGGAGTTTAAAAAAGAAAAAAGAAAGCCTTTTCAGAGTCAGATCCCTGCTCCTCAGTTTTGTCAATCAAGAGCTTGAGTTGGTGTGTCTCTACATATCTCCAGGTCCTATGTGCCCTGGGGCCCAGCCCTCTTTTCTTGGGGTCCAGCCCTTTTCCGCTATTTTGTGCCGTCAAACTCAAAAAGCTTGTTTTGTTTTCTGTCAGCCCCACCCTCTCTCTGCTGGGCCCCAAACTCCTATTCCTTCAGTGTTTATTCCAAGTTTATCTGTCAGGGGGCCTAGTTTCAGTAGTCAGAATTTGTTAATTAATTCCACAATTGGAGCTTAGTTGAGCAAATTCCTCACTGCTAGTAAAGTCTGTTTCCTTTCCCCTCAGGGCACCAGCCTGCTGTGCCCTTAGGGAAGGGGCACTGGCCTACATGGCTTGGGGTACTTACAGTTCTGTGCATGATCTCAGCCATTCCACCTGGTTCAGACTGGTGTATGCTGTGTGTTCAGTCATGGATGTGGCCCCAGCGGTTGTTCTCTTCCATTACTGGTTATTTACTAGCTGCTCTGGAGGATGAACTAAATTTCACACCTCACTATGCCACCATCTTGCCTGAATCCTGCAAAAAGATTCTTCACCTGATTCTTTGATGGGGAAAAATCAAATGCACATATCCAACAAACAAGACAGAGAAAATATTAGTACCATTAATGTTAAATGAGCTCTTATAACTCCTATATATTTTTTCTGACTGAATAATATTCCATTTTTTGATGTGTCACATTTTATTTATCCATTCATCAGTTGATGGACATTGGGTTGCTTCCACATTTTGGCTATTATGAATAATGTTGGAATGAACATTTATACACAATTTTTTGTGGACCTATGTTTTTTAACTTTTTTATTGTAAAATATTACATATATACAAAGCAAAGAAAGAAAATCAATATTTTCAAAGCACGCTTTAACAAGTAGTTACAGAACAGATCCCAGAGTTTGTCATGAGCTACTACTCCACCATCTCAGATTTTCCCTTCTAGCTGTTCCAAAACACTGGAGGCCTGAAGGAATATTAATATAGTGATTCAGCAGTCCTATTTGTTTGTTAAAACCTATTTTTCTGTTACGCTTCTTCCTTCTCCTTTGATCCTTCTTCCAAGCTATAAATATCTTTGGGCAATACTCATTTTGACTTTCTCATGTTGAGAAGGGGTGTCAACACTAAAGGATAGGGGGATGTAATTAATTTGTAATCTTGGAGAGGCTGGTCCTTCTTTTTTTCAAGATTTATCTGATGCAGGAACCTCCCAGGAATTAAAGTTTCCAGGAAAGTAAACCCAGTGCATTATAGAATCTCAGTGCCAGCCCTAGGTGTTCTTAAGAGTCAGCAGGAGTGACGTTGTTGGGAATTTAGCAAACCATGGCAGTTAGTACTATCTAATCTATCTAACTGAAGCTTGCATAAGAGTAGCCTCCAGAATAGCCTCTTGACTCCATTTGATTTCTTTTGGCCACTGATGCCTTATTTATTACACTTCTTTCCCCCTTTTGGTCAGAAAGGCCTTGTGGAGCCCACAGTGCCAGGGCCAGACTCATTCCCAGAAACCACACTCTCCATTGTCAAGAAGATTTTCACCCCTGCATGTCACATCTCATGTAGGGGGAAGGGTAATGATTGTCCTTGCAGAGTTAGACTTAGAGGCAAAGAGACCACATCTGAGCAAAAAAGAGGTTTCCTGGAAGCAACTCTTAGGTCTTGTTATGGGTATCTTAGCTTCCCCCCTACAGAAATATGTATGTATATGTTACAGAAGCTTCAGGTTCTAGACACAATAAACCTCTCTGCATTTGTTCTCATATAGTAAGTGAAGGTCTACAGTACATACACTATCATCTTTTAGCCTGTATTCTGATCTACCTTTGACCCAGCCATATGGGCTTCATTTTTAACTTTAACTGAGATCTGATTTCCACTTTGGTTACTTTAACTGTTTTATATATAGCTATGCTAACTTTCAGGGATGTAGCACCCCATATCTGTGTCTTACATTTCACAGAGTTATTCAAAGTTTCAGGGAAATACCAGCTAATACACATATAGCTCAGTGTCTCAGAATCTAGAAATACATTTACAGCTTCAGACTAAGTGTGGCTATGAGGGCTTACAATCTAAGCTCCAGTTTTCTTATAAGTATTTTCTGAAAGAGACCTTAGCATATTTGTTGTTTTGTTTCTGGCTTATTTTGCACAACACATTGTCCCCAAGGTTTATTCAATTCATTGTGTGCTTTCCTTTTTGTAGCTACACCATATTCCATCAAATAAATGGATCACAGTTCGACATTCTGCTTCTCAGTCTATTGGGCATCATGGATAATGTCTAAAATAAACAAACCATGTCTTACAATAATGTCATTTGGTTGTACAGTCACCAGCACTCTGAATTTTAGACAGTTTTCATTGGTCCATAGAAACAAAGAACTGACAAACACAGCATCACCAACTATCAAATAAAGAATTCCTGTTATCTCTTGTCCCTCTTCCCCAATTATTTATCTCTGGTATTGCTGTGGTACTGTTAATGTCTTCCTGTTAACTACTGGGCATAAGGCTCTTTGTCCACTATTGACCTTTTGAAAAAGTTCATATGAGTACTTATTTATAATTGTAGATTTAATCAGTGGGATACATGGTACTATACATCCCCTTCAATCATATTCACCTTCAATATTGTTGTGGAGACAACCAAATAAATAGGCCAAGCACTAAACCTACTTAAAATTATGCTTAAGAGTCACCCCCAGAAAGCCTCTTTTACTGCTTAGATGTGGCCTCTCTCTCTCTAACCCAACACGGCAAGCAAACTCACTGTCCTCCCCAGTCTACATGGAACATAACTCCCAGAGGTGTAAATCTCCCTGGCAATGTGGGACAGAAATCCTGGGATGAGCTGGGACTTGGTATCAAGGGATTGTGAAAACCTTCTTGACCAAAAGGGGTAAGAGAGAAATGAGAAATGAGACAAAACAAAGCATCAGTGGCTGAGAGATTTCAGAGTCAAGGGGTTATCCTGGAGGTTATTCTTATGCATTACATAGATATTCCCTTTTTAGTTTATGGTATATTAGAGTAGCTAGATGGAAGTACCTGAAATTGTAGAGTTGTGTTCCAGTAACCATGTTTCTTGAAGATAATTGTATAATGATATAGCTTGTGGTTGTGGTTGTGAAAATCTTGTGTCTGATGCTCTTTTTACCTACAAGTATGGACAGATGAGTAAAAAATATGGAAAAAATAAACAAATAATAGGGGGGAACAAAGGTTAAAGTAAATTGAGTAGACTGAAATACTAGTGGTCAATGAGAGGGAGGGGTATGGGGTATGGTATGTATGAGTTATTTTCTTTTTTATTTCTTTCACTAGAGAGATGCAAATGTTCCCCAAAAATGAACATGGTGATGAATGCACAACTATGTGATGATATTGTGAGCCATTGATTATCCACCATGTATAGAATGTTTGGTTGTTTGTTGTTTACAATAAAAATATTTTTTTAAAAATATGGTAATATTACATATAACCCTGCTAATTAGTTACCATCACTTCTATCTGCTCCCTTGCATTTAGGTTCAACCTCACTGGGTAGCTTTTTCCCTCTCTCTAGCTTTTGTGTACCTTTAGGTCTGCTATATTCTACAGTGTACCCTCTGAGATTACCTTTACCAGAGTAATATAGCGAAATCCTACAGTATCTGTCCTTTTGTGTCTGACTTATTTCATTCAGCATTATGTTCTCAATGTTCATTCACATTGTCATATGCTTTGGGACTCCATTCCATCTTACCACTGCATAATATTACATCATATGTATATATCATATTTTATTTATCTACTCATCCGTTGACAGGCACTTGGACTGTTCCCATCTTTTGACAATTGTGAATAGTGCTGTGACAAACATTGGCATGCAAATATCTGTTTGTATCACTGCTTTCAACTTTTCTTCGTATATACCTAGTAGTGCTGGGTTGTAGAGTAAATCAATATTTAGTTATCTGAGGAGTTGTCAAACTGTTTTCCACAGGGGCTTGACCTTTATACATTCTTACCAGCAGAGAGTAAGTGCCCCAAGTTTTCCACATCCTCTCCAACATTTGCAGTTTTCTGTTTGCTGAATAGCAGTCATTCTTATATGTGTGAGGTGATATCTCACTGTCATCTTGATTTGCATTTCCCTTATAGCTAATGAAAATGAGTATCTTTTCATGTGCTATGTATCTATCTGTATTTGCTCTTTAGAAATGTGTCTGTTCATATCTTTGCCCATTTTATAACTGGATTGTTTATTTGTTTGTTGTTGGGGTGTATAATTTATTTATGTACATAGGATATTAAGTCTTTATCTTATATGTGATTTCCAACTCTCCCATTGAGTTGGCTGCCTCTTCATCTTTTTGACAAGTCATTTGAGCACAGAAGCTCTTGATCTTAAGGAGTTCCCATTTGTCTATTTTTTTCTCTCACTGCTTGTCTTTTAGGTGTAAAGATTAAGAAGCTACCTCCTATTACTAGACCTGAACATGTTTTGGATTTTCTTCTAGAAATTTTATGTACTGGCTCTTATCTATTTTGAATTAATTTTTATATATGGTGTAAGGTAGGGGGGTCCTCTTTCATTCTTTTGGCTATTAATATCCACTTTTAACATTCCCATTTATTTGAAAGACTATTCTGTCCAGTTCAGTAGATTTAGGGGACTTACCAAAGATCAATTGTCCATAGATTTGGTGGTCTATCTCCACACTCTCAATTCAATTCCGTTGGTTGATACTTCTATCTTTGTGTCAGTACCGTGCTGTTTTGACCACTATGGCCTTACAGTAAGCTTTAGGGTCAGGAAGTGAAAGTCCTCCCACTTTGCTTTCTGTTTTAGGATGTCTTTAGCTTTTTGGGGGTCTCTTTCCCTTCCAAATAAATTTGATAACTAGCTTTTCCAAGTCTTCAAAGTAAGTTGTTAGAATTTTAATTGGTGTTACATTGAATCTGTAGATCAATTTGGGCAGCACTGACATTTTAATGATGTTTAACCTCCCTATCCATGAACACAGAATGACTTTCCATCTACATAAGTCATTTTTAATTTTTTTTTCTTTGTATGCCACATGGCAGGGGTTGCATTTCATTCTTTTTCCATGTGAGTATCCCCTTAATGCAGCACCATTTGTTGAATTTTTGTTTTGATTCGGGTTTTCATTTGTTTGCTTGTTTTTTGGTTTTGGGGAAGTGCATGGGCCGGGAATAGAGTCCGAGTCTCCCACATTGCAGGTGGGAATTCTACCACTGAACTACCCTCGCATGTCCCATTTTAACATTTTTTTCAGGAATGTTTTGTAGTTTTCTGTGTACAAGTCCTTGACATCCCTGGTTAGGCTGATTCCTAGATAATTGATTCTTTTTTTTTCTTTTTTTTTTTTTTATTAATTAACGGACAAAAAAAAAGAAATTAACCCAACATTTAGAAATCATACCATTCTACATATGCAATCAGTAATTCTTAACAACATCACACAAATGAATGATCATCGTTTCGTAGTACATTTGCATCGGTTTAGAAGAACTAGCAACACACCAGACAAAGATATAGAATGTTAATATAGAGAAAAGAAATAAAAGTAATAATAATAGTAAAAACCAAAAAAAACAAAAAACAAACAAACAAACAAAAAAACAAAACAAAAATGAACAAACAAACAAAAACAAACTAAACCTATAGCTCAGATGCAGCTTCATTCAGTGTTTTAACATGATTGCTTTACAATTAGGTATTATTGTGCTGTCCATTTTTGAGTTTTTGTATCTAGTCCTGTTGCACAGTCTGTATCTCTTCAGCTCCAATTACCCATTATCTTACCCTGTTCCTACCTCCTGCTGGACTCTGTTACCAATGACATATTCCAAGTTTATTCTTGAATGTCTGTTCACATCAGTGGGACCATACAGTATTTGTCCTTTACTTTTTGGCTGGACTCACTCAGCATAATGTTCTCTAGGTCCATCCATGTTATTACATGCTTCATAAATTTATCCTCTCTTAAAGCTGCATAATATTCCATCGTATGTATATACCACAGTTTGTTTAGCCATTCCTCTGTTGATGGACATTTTGGCTGTTTCCATCTCTTTGCCATTGTAAATAACACTGCTATAAACATTGGTGTGCAAATGTCCGTTTGTGTCTTTGCCCTTAAGTCCTTTGAGTAGATTCCCAGCAATGGTATTGCTGGGTTGTATGGCAATTCTATATTCAGCTTTTTGAGGAATCGCCAAACTGCCTTCCACAGTGATTGCACCATTTGACATTCCCACCAACAGTGGATAAGTGTGCCTCTTTCTCTGCATCCTCTCCAGCACTTGTCATTTTCTGTTTTGTTGATAATGGCCATTCTGGTGGGTGTGAGATGATATCTCATTGTGGTTTTGATTTGCATTTCTCTAATGGCCAGGGACATTGAGCATCTCTTCATGTGCCTTTTGGCCATTTGTATTTCCTCTTCTGAGAGGTGTCTGTTCAAGTCTTTTTCCCATTTTGTAATTGGGTTGGCTATCTTTTTGTTGTTGAGTTGAACAATCTCTTTATAAATTCTGGATACTAGACCTTTATCTGATCTGTCGTTTCCAAATATTGTTTCCTATTGTGTAGGCTGTCTTTCTACTTTCTTGATGAAGTTCTTTGATGCACAAAAGTGTTTAATTTTGAGGAGCTCCCATTTATTTATTTCCTTCTTCAGTGCTCTTGCTTTAGGTTTAAGGTCCATAAAACTGCCTCCAATTGTAAGTTTCGTAAGATATCTCCGTACATTTTCCTCTAACTGTTTTATGGTCTTAGACCTAATGTTTAGATCTTTGATCCATTTTGAATTAACTTTTGTATAGGGTGTGAGATATGGGTCTTCTTTCATTCTTTTGCATATGGATATCCAGTTCTCTAGGCACCATTTATTGAAGAGACTGTTCTGTCCCAGGTGAGTTGGCTTGACTGCCTTATCAAAGATCAAATGTCCATAGATGAGAGGGTCTATATCTGAGCACTCTATTCGATTCCATTGGTTGATATATCTATCTTTATGCCAATACCATGCTGTTTTGACCACTGTGGCTTCATAATATGCCTTAAAGTCTGGCAGCGCGAGACCTCCAGCTTCGTTTTTTTTCCTCAAGATGTTTTTTGCAATTCGGGGCCCCCTGCCCTTCCAGATAAATTTGTTTATTGGTTTTTCTATTTCTGAAAAATGTTGGGATTTTGATTGGTATTGCATTGAATCTGTAGATCAATTTAGGTAGGATTGACATCTTAACTATATTTAGTCTTCCAATCCATGAACACGGTATGCCCTTCCATCTATTTAGGTCTTCTGTGATTTCTTTTAGCAGTTTTTTGTAGTTTTCTTTATATAGGTTTTTTGTCTCTTTAGTTAAATTTATTCCTAGGTATTTTATTCTTTTAGTTGCAATTGTAAATGGGATTCGATTCTTGATTTCCCCTCAGCTTGTTCATTGCTAGTGTATAGAAATGCTACAGATTTTTGAATGTTGATCTTGTAACCTGCTACTTTGCTGTACTCATTTATTAGCTCTAGTAGTTTTGTTGTGGATTTTTCCGGGTTTTCGACGTATAGTATCATATCGTCTGCAAACAGTGATAGTTTTACTTCTTCCTTTCCAATTTTGATGCCTTGTATTTCTTTTTCTTGTCTAATTGCTCTGGCTAGAACCTCCAACACAATGTTGAATAATAGTGGTGATAGTGGACATCCTTGTCTTGTTCCTGACCTTAGGGGGAAAGTTTTCAATTTTTCCCCATTGAGGATGATATTAGCTGTGGGTTTTTCATATATTCCCTCCATCATTTTAAGGAACTTTCCTTGTATTCATATCTTTTGAAGTGTTTTCAACAGGAAAGGATGTTGAATTTGTCAAATGCCTTCTCTGCATCAATTGAGATGATCATGTGATTTTTCTGCTTTGATTTGTTGATATGGTGTATTACATTAATTGATTTTCTTATGTTGAACCATCCTTGCATACCTGGGATGAATCCTACTTGATCATGATGTATAATTCTTTTAATGTGTTGTTGGATATGATTTGCTAGAATTTTATTGAGGATTTTTGCATCTATATTCATTAGAGAGATTGGTCTGTAGTTTTCTTTTTTTGTAATATCTTTGCCTGGTTTTGGTATGAGGGTGATGTTGGCTTTGTAAAATGAATTAGGTAGTTTTCCCTCCACTTCGATTTTTTTGAAGAGTTTGAGGAGAGTTGGTACTAATTCTTTCTGGAATGTTTGATAGAATTCACATGTGAAGCCGTCTGGTCCTGGACTTTTCTTTTTAGGAAGCTTTTGAATGACTAATTCAATTTCTTTACTTGTGATTGGTTTGTTGAGGTCATCTATGTCTTCTTGAGTCAAAGTTGGTTGTTCATGTCTTTCCAGGAACCTGTCCATTTCATCTAAATTGTTGTATTTATTAGCGTAAAGTTGTTCATAGTATCCTGTTGTTACCTCCTTTATTTCTGTGAGGTCAGTAGTTATGTCTCCTCTTCCATTTCTGATCTTATTTATTTGCATCCTCTCTCTTCTTCTTTTTGTCAATCTTGCTAAAGGCCCATCAATCTTATTGATATTCTCATAGAACCAACTTCTGGTCTTATTGATTTTCTCTATTGTTTTCATGTTTTCAATTTCATTTATTTCTGCTCTAATCTTTGTTATTTCTTTCCTTTTGCTTGCTTTGGGATTAGTTTGCTGTTCTTTCTCCAGTTCTTCCAAGTGGACAGTTAATTCCTGCATTTTTGCCTTTTCTTCTTTTCTGATAAAGGCATTTAGGGCAATAAATTTCCCTCTTAGCACTGCCTTTGCTGTGTCCCATAAGTTTTGATATGTTGTGTTTTCATTTTCATTCACCTCTAGGTATTTATTAATTTCTCTTGCAATTTCTTCTTTGACCCACTCGTTGTTTAAGAGTGTGTTGTTGAGCCTCCACGTATTTGTGAATTTTCTGGCACTCCGCCTATTATTGATTTCCAACTTCATTCCTTTACGATCCGAGAAAGTGTTGTGTATGATTTCAATCTTTTTAAATTTGTTAAGACTTGCTTTGTGACCCAGCATATGGTCTATCTTTGAGAATGATCCATGAGCACTTGAAAAAAAGGTGTATCCTGCTGTTGTGGGATGTAATGTCCTATAAATGCCTGTTAAGTCTAGCTCATTTATAGTAATATTCAGATTCTCTATTTCTTTATTGATCCTCTGTCTAGATGTTCTGTCCATTGATGAGAGTGGGGAATTGAAGTCTCCAACTATTATGGTATATGTGTCTATTTCCCTTTTCAGTGTTTGCAGTGTATTCTTCACGTATTTTGGGGCATTCTGGTTCGGTGCGTAAATATTTATGATTGTTATGTCTTCTTGTTTAATTGTTCCTTTTATTAGTATATAGTGTCCTTCTTTGTCTCTTTTAACTGTTTTACATTTGAACTCTAATTTGTTGGATATTAGTATAGCTACTCCTGCTCTTTTCTGGTTGTTATTTGCATGAAATATCTTTTCCCAACCTTTCACTTTCAACCTATGTTTATCTTTGGGCCTAAGATGTGTTTCCTGTAGACAGCATATAGAAGGATCCTGTTTTTTAATCCATTCTGCCAGTCTATGTCTTTTGATTGGGGAATTCAGTCCATTAACATTTAGAGTTATTACTGTTTGGATAATATTTTCCTCTACCATTTTGCCTTTTGTATTATATATATCATATCTGACTTTCCTTCTTTCTACACTCTTCTCCATGCCTCTCTCTTCTGTCTTTTCATATCTGACTCTAGTGCTCCCTTTAGTATTTCTTGCAGAGCTGGTCTCATGGTCACAAATTCTCTCAGTGACTTTTTGTCTATAAATGTTTTAATTTCTCCCTCATTTTTGAAGGACAATTTTGCTGGATATAGGAGTCTTGGTTGGCAGTTTTTCTCTTTTAGTAACTTAAATATATCATCCCACTGTCTTCTAGCTTCCATGGTTTCTGCTGAGAAATCCACACATAGTCTTATTGGGTTTCCCTTGTATGTGATGGATTGCTTCTCTCTCGCTGCTTTCAAGATCCTCTCTTTCTCTTTGACCTCTGACATTCTAACTAGTAAGTGTCTTGGAGAACGCCTATTTGGGTCTAATCTCTTTGGGGTGCGCTGCACTTCTTGGATCTGTAATTTTAGGTCTTTCATAAGAGTTGGGAAATTTTCAGTGATAATTTCTTCCATTAGTTTTTCTCCTCCTTTTCCCTTCTCTTCTCCTTCTGGGACACCCACAACACGTATATTTGTGCAGTTCATATTGTCCTTGAGTTCCCTGATACCCTGTTCAAATTTTTCTATTCTTTTCCAGATTGTTTCTGTTTCTTTTTGGAATTCAGATGTTCCATCCTCCAAATCACTAATTCTATCTTCTGTCTCTTTAAATCTATCATTGTAGGTATCCATTGTTTTTTCCATCTTTTCTACTTTATCCTTCACTTCCATAAGCTCTGTGATTTGTTTTTTCAGTTTTTCTATTTCTTATTTTTGTTCAGCCCATGTCTTCTTCATGTCCTCCCTCAATTTATCGATTTGGTTTTTGAAGAGGTTTTCCATTTCTGTTCGTATATTCAGCATTAGTTGTTTCAGCTCCTGTATCTCATTTGAAGTATTGGTTTGTTCCTTTGACTGGGCCATATTTTCAATTTTCTGAGCGTGATCCATTATCTTCTACTGGCGTCTGGGCATTTAGTCAGATTTCCCTGGGTGTCGGACGCAACAGGTTGAAAGATTTTTCTGTGAAATCTCTGGGTTCTGTTTTTCTTATCCTGCCCAGTAGGTGGTGCTCATGGCACACGTTTGTCTATGGGTTCCACCAGTAAAAGTTGCTGTGGGTCCTTTAACTTTGGAAAACTCTCGCCGTGGGGGAGGTTCGCCAGCCGAAGCGGCTTGGAAGAGTGCCAGCCGGCCCGGGGGTCTGAACGCGGGAAGGGTCACCGGCCGCCGCAGCCTGGGAGAGCGCCCGACCAAATTTCCTAGTCGGCCCGGGGCGCCAAGCGTGGCGGGAGGGCGCCAGCTGCCGCAGCCCAGGAGAGTGCACTGTTCCCAGCCAGACCGGGGAGTCACGTGTTTGGAAGGGACCCCCTGGTCACCGTTCTCCATGGTCTGGGGATTTCCGACCCAACTCTCTCAGTTGGTCCGGGGGGCCTCGCATGGTGGGGTGCCAGCCGCCGCGGCCCGAGGGGACCGCCTGCCCAATTCTGCCAGCTGTCCTGGGAAGGAGGAAGGGAGGGACTCCGGCTGCTTGACGTCCCACCCAGGAAAGCCCGCGCCCCTCAGCAATCTCACCGGAGCTGGTTCTCCCAGACAGTCAGCCATTCCAGGATGGGGTACGCCGTCCCTTTTATCTCCGTCGTGGCTCCGGGAGCTGCTCTGTATCGTCTCCACTCCCCCAGTAGCTTTTCTGGAGGAGGAAAGGTGAGGGTGGCAAGGCTGTCGAGGCTGGTGGCGGAGGATCCCGTGAAGGCGGAAGAGGGTACGGTGGTGGTGGAGAGCTGCTTGAACAGGAGGAGAAAGGGAAGGATAAGATGGCGGATGGAGCGCCACCAGAGCAGAAGGGGGAAGAGGGAGAGGAGGGCGGGCTGGCTGGCGGGGCGTGAGCGCCGCGCCGGGCCGGCGGACAAAGAGGAAGAGGAGGGCGGGCTTGATAATTGATTCTTTTGATTGCTGTTTTGAATGGAATTTTTTCCTTGATTGTCTCCTCAGTTTGTGTATAGAAACATTACTGATTTTTGTACATTAATCTTGTATCCCACCACTTTGCTGGATTTGTTTATTAGCTCAACTAGCTTTGTCATAGGTTTCTCAGGGTTTTTTTAGGCACAGGATCATGTCGTCTGCAAATAATGAAATTTTGACTTTTTCCTTTCCTATTTGGATGTCTGTTGTTTCTTTCTCCTGTCTAATTGCTCCAACTGGAACCTCCAGTACAATGCTGAACAATAGTGTTGACAATAGGCATCCTTGTCTTGTTTCCAATCCCAGGTGGAATCCTTTTAGTCTCTCACTGGTAAGCATGATGCTAGCTATGGGTTCCTTACATATGCCATTCATGATATTGAGGAAATTTCCCTCAATCCCTACTCCCTAAAGTGTTTTCATCAGGAAAGGGTGCTGAGCCCTGTCAAATGCTTCCTCAAAATGAGTCGATATAATTATGTGATTTTTCCCTTCTGATTGTTAATGTGCTGTATTACGTTGATTGGATTTCTTGTATTGAACCACCTTTGCATTCCTGGTATAAACCCCACTTGGTCGTCATGTACAATTCCCTCAGTGTGTCATTGGATCTGATTTGCTAGTATGTTATTGAGAATTTTTGCATCTGTATTCATTAGGGAGATTGGTTTGTAGTTTTCCCTTCTTGTAGCATCTTTATCTGGTTTGGGTAATACAGTGATGTTTTCATAAAATGAGTTAGGTAGCATTCCTTTTTTCCTCAATTTTTTGGAAGAGTTTGAGGAAGATCTGGTGTTAGTTCTTTTTGGAATGTTGATAAAATTCCCCTGTGGAGCCTTCTGGTCCTGGGCTTTCCTTTTTGGGAAAATTTTTGATGACTGATTGAAGCTCTTTACACATATTTGGTTTGTTGAAATCTTCTATTTTTTCTTGAGTCAGTATAGGTAGTCATGTGTTTCTAGGAATTGTGCCATTTCATCTAAGTTGTCTAGTTTGTTGGTATATAGTTGTTCATAGTATTCGCCTGTAATTCTTTTTAATTTCTTCAGGATCCATAGTAACAACCCCCCCCCCCCCCATTTCTGATTTTATTTATTTGTGTCCTCTCTCTTTTTTTCCTTGTCAGCCTAGCTCCTGGTCCATTACTTTTGTTGATTTTCTCAAAAAATCAAGTTTTAGTTTCATTGATTCTTTCTATCATTATATTGTTCTTCAGCCTTTTTATTTCTGATCTAATTTTTGTTATTTCTCTTTTTATTTGCTTAGGATTAGTTTGCTGTTCTTTCTTTAAATTCCCCAGATAGGCAGTTAAGTTCTTGATTTTTGCTCTTTTTGTTCTTTAATATAGGCATTTAAGGCAATGAATTCCCCTCTCATCACTGCCTTTGCCATATCTCATAAGTGCTGATATGTTGTATTCTCATTTTCATTCACCTGCAGATATTTACAGATTTCTTAGCAATTTCTTCTTCAACCCATTGATTATTTAAGAGTGTGGTGTTTAATCTCTGTATGTATGTGAAAGCTCTGGTTCTTTGGTGATTATTAATTTCTAGCTTTATTCCACTGGGGTCAGAGAAAGCACTTTGGATAATTTCAATCTTATTAAATTTATAAAACTTCCTTTGTGTCCCAGCATCTGATCTATTCTGGAGAACATTCCATGTGTACTAGAGAAAAATACATAGACTGGGATTTTGGGGTGTAATGATCTTTATATGTCTATTAAGTCTAAACATTTATCACATTATTTAGGCTTCAGTTTCCTTGTTGTTACTCTGTCTGATTGTTCTATCGATAGTGGAGAGTGATGAAGTCTAGACATTGTTGAAATGTCTATATCACCTTTCAGTTTTGCCAATTTTTGCCTCATGTACTTTGGAGCTCCTTGATGGGAGCATAAACATTTGCAATTGTTATTTTCTCTTGATGAATTGTCTCTTTTATTCTTATGTCATATCCTTTGTCTTCTATGATGTCTTTACATTTTAAGTTTATTTTATCTTAGTATAGCTACTCCTGCTTTCTATTGGTTACAACTAATATAGAAGATTTTTTCCCCATCCTTTCACTTTCAATCTATTTATACCCTGGGGTCTAAGATACATCTCTTGTAAACAGCATATAGATGGATTATATATTTTTTAATCCATTCTGCCAATCTGTATCTTTTAATTGGTGAATTTAGTTTTGCTAATGTTCAGTTATTACTGTAAAAGCAGTTCTTGAATCTACCATCTTATCCTTTAGTTTTTACTTCTCAGATCTATATATTCTTCTCCCTCACTCTTTTTATTAAGTTACCCTTACCGGTACTCTTCAATACTATGCCCTCCTCCAGACCACCTTCTCCTGTCTTTTTTTTTCAGAAAAGACTCCCTTTAGTATTTCTTGTAGGGAAGGTCTCTTGTTAGCTAGTTCTCTCAGTATTTGTTTGTCTTTGAAGATTTAAATCCCTCACTCAATTTTGAAGGATAACTTGGCTGGATAAAGAATTCTTGACTCGAGGTCTTTCTTGTTCAGGATCTTAAATATATCATACCACTCCCTTCTTGCTTCCATGATGCCTATTGAGTAGTCCAACCTCAGGCATACGTGTTTTTCCTTGTATGTAGTTGTTCTAGTTTGCTAGCTGCCAAAAGCAATATACCAGAAAGGGAATGGCTTTTAAAAAGGAGAATTTAATAAGTTGCTAGTTTACAGTTCTAAGGCAGCGAAAAATGTCAAAATTAAAGCAAGGAAATAGAAATATCCAATTCAAGGCATCCTGGGAAAGATACCTTGGTTACAGAAGGCTGATGAAGTTCAGGATTTTTCTCTCAACTGGAAAGGTGCATGGCAAACATCACAGTGTCTGCTAGCTTTCTCTCCAGGCTCTTTTTTCCATGAAGCTTCCCCAGGGGGCTATTCTTTCTTCATCTCCAAAGGTCTCTGGTGGTGTGCGCTTTCTGCTTCATGGCTATCATGCCCTTCTGAAGCTTTCTCCAAAATGCTTCTTCTTTTAAAGGATTCCAGTAAAGTAATCAAGACCCACTTGGAATGGGTGGAGTCAGAGCCCCATCTGCTCAAGTTAATATCCACAACTGGGTGTGTCACATCTCTGTGGATATAATCTAATCATGTTTCCAACCTATAACACTGAATAGGGATTAAAATAAACAGTTGCTCCCACAAGATTGGATCAGGATTAAAACATGGACTTTTTGGGGTACTAAATCCTTTCAAACTGGCACAGTAGTAGACAGCTTTTCTTCCGCTGCTTTGAAGAATTTCTGTTTCTTTTGAACATTTGATAGTCTGATTAATATGTCTTGGAGTAGACCTGTTTGGATTTGTTCTATCTGGAGTTCATTGGGCCTCTTTGATTTGCATGTTAATGTCTTTTTATTAGAGTTGGGAAGTTTTCCCTGATTACATCTTCAACTAACTTTCGCAGTCCTTTACTCTTCTTTTCTTCTTCTGGGAGCCCAGTGATTCTTCTATTTGTGCACCTCTTGTTATCCATCATTTCCTTAAGATCCAGATCTTTTTTTCCCCATCCTTCTTGCCATTTGTTCTTTTGGGCACTCTGACTCAGTTGTCCTGCATTCTAACTCACTTATTCTTCCTTCTGCTTCTTCAAATCTGCTATCATATGTCCATAGTGTATTTCTAATTTCATCTCTGTGAGATCTGCCATTTTTCTATTTGAATTTTTGAATTCTTCTTCATGCTCTAGTTCTAGTGTCTTCCTGTTATCTTTTAATCCTTTATAAATATTCTTGAGTAGTTGTTCCATATTCTGTGTCCCCTCTGGAGTTTTGAGTTGGCCTTTTCTGCTTGGATCTTCATGGACTTTTGTGATTTTCTGTTGTGTTCAGGACATTTTATTATCTTAGTAAGGTTATTTTGCAATTTAGTTTCCTTTACTCATCTAAAGTTTTGCATTTACTTGGTTTTGCATTGAAGATTTCTTTTTGCACTTGGTTTGTCAGTAATTCCCTGCCAAATCAAGACCCAGATCTCATGTAGGGGGGTACAGTTCTACTCTAGGGTCTATTAAAAGCTAGGCAGGGGTACATGGGTATTTCACTGGCAGAATGCCTGCCCACCATGTAGCAGATCTGGGCTCAATTCCCAGTCCATGCACCCACCAATAATAATGACAAAAATATAATGTAAATATGGAAAAAAACACAACTCAACAGTAGTAGGCCCCAAAATCAGAATGAGATACTTGAAGATATATTGGGAATGAGCTCAGACTGGTGCCCACTAGAAGAGAGAGAAAATAATAAAGTGAATGCATGAATAAAAAAATAACAAAATTTAAAAAAATATAAATAAGCAATAAAATAAAAAAATACTACTAATACAAAATATATGTAGAAAAATATATTTAAAATTTTAAAAAAATAGAAAAAAGGAAAAAAAAAAAACAACTAAGCATATAGGGAGTTTGCCAGCCTGCACTTTCTGCTTCTTACCGGCAGGTGACACTCCTGAGACACTTCCTCCACTTAGGCCCATCCTTTCCAGACTGCAGTGGCTAGCTGGGAAGCTGACCTGAGTGGTGGGGAAGCTGTTCCTGGCCGGCAGCAGTGGGACGGCTGGTTTTGGCATGGGGGACCAGGGAGCTGACAGCAGGGCAGTGAGGGTATGGGGCGCTGAGCTGCAGTGCCCAGCACCTGGGGGATCTGCCACATGCCTCAACTGACAGGATGTCCCTTCAGGGCACCCAGCCTGGACACTAATCCCTAGACTACTCAATTAGCACCCTGGAGGTGAGAAGGCAGTGGTATGACATATTCAAGATCCTGAAAAAGGAAGACTTCCAGCCAAGAATTCTGTACCCAGCCAAATTGTCCTTCAAAATTCAGGAAGAGATTAAAGTTTTCACAGAGAAAGCAGTCTTGAAAGAATTTGCCAACAAGAGACCAGCCCTACAAGAAATACTAAAAGGAGTTCTGCTGGCTGAAAGAAAAAGACCACCAAAGCTCTGGAGGAGGGCACAGAATGGAAGAATACCACTAAGGGTAATTTAAAGAATGCAAAAAGAAGAGGGAAAAGAATATATAGATCTGGCAAAAAAAAAAAAAAAGATAAGATGGTGGAATTAAGAAACACATTTTCAGTAATAACTTTGAATGTTAATGGACTAAACATACCAACTAAAAGATAAAGATTGGCAGAATGGATTAAGAAACATAATCCAGCTATATGCTGCTAACAACAGACTCATCTTAGACACAAGGATACAAATGCATTGAAAGTGAAAGGATGGAAAAATTTTCCATGCAAGTTGTAACCAAAAGAAAGCAAAAGTAGCTATCCTAATATCAGACAAAATAGACTTTAAATGTAAAGACATCATAAGACACCAGAAAAAAAGACACTGTATTCTAATCAAGGGGTCAGTTCACCAAGAAGCTCCAGTCAAGGAGCTCCAAAGTACATGAGACAGACATTGGCAAAACTGAAGGGAGCAATAGATATTTCAACAGTAATAGTAGAAGACATCAATACACCACTCTCCTCTATAGATAGAACAACCAGACAGAAGATCAACAAGGAAATAGAGAAGTTAAATAACTTGATAAATGAATTAGACCTAACACATATATATAGGTCACTGCACCTCAAAGCACAAGGTTATGCATTCTTCTCTAGTGCTCATGGAACATTCTTCAGGATAGATCATTATCACATGCTGAGGCACAAAACAGGTCTTTATAAATTTAAAAATATTGAAATTATTCAAAGCACTTTCTCTGATCACAGTAGGATGAAGCTGGATCACAATAACCACCACCAAAGAACGAGAACATTCACAAATATATGGAGATTAAATAACATTCTCTCAAATAATCAGTGGGTCAAAGAAGAAAGTGCTAGAGAAATTAGTAGCTATCTGGAGATGAATGAAATGAGAATACAACTTATCAGAACTTATGGGATGCAGCAAAGGCTGTACTGAGAGGGAAACTTACTGCCTTAAATTCCTTTTTGAAAAACAAGGACTTAACAGCAAACCTGGAGGAGCTTGAGAAAGAACAACAAACTAACCCCAAAGCAAAGAAGAGAAATAACAAAGATTAAAGCAGAGATAAATGAATGTGAGAACAAAAGAACAAGAGAAAGAATCAATAAAACCAAAAGTCAGTTCTTTGAGAAAATCAATAAAATCAATGGGCCACTAGCAAGACTGACAAAGAAAAAAAGAGAGAAGATGCAAATAAACAAAATCAGAAATGAGAAGGGATGCATTACCACGGACCCTGAAGAAATGAAAGAAACTATAAGAGGATACTATGAACTATACAGCAACAAATTAGACAACTTAGAGGAAACGGACAAATTCCTGGAGACACACAGACAAGCTACACTGACTCAGGAAGAAATAGAAGATCTCAAGAAACCAATCACAAGTAAAGAGATTCCATCAGTCATCAAAAATCTTACAAAGAAAAGCCCAGGGACAGATGGCTTCACAGGGGAATTTTATCAAACATTTAAGAGGGGAATTTTATCAAACATTTCAGAAAGAACTAACATCAATCCTGCTCAAACTTTTCAAAAAAATTGAGGAAAAGGAACTCTACCTAACTCACTTTATGAAGCTAACATCATTTTAATACCAAAACCAGGTAAAGCTGCTAAAAGAAAGGAAAACTACAGGCCAATCTCCCTAATGAATATAGATGCAAAAATTCTCAATAAAATATTAGCAAGTTGAATCCAACAGCACATGAAATGAATTATACACCATGACCAAGTGGGATTTATACCAGGAATGCAAGGACAGTTCTCCCTAAGTTGATCTACAGATTCAACACAGTACCAATCAAAATTCCAACAACCTACTTTGAAGATTTGGAAAACCTAACTACCAAATTCATCTGGAAGGGAAAGAGACCCCAAAAAGCTAAAAGCATCCTAAAAAAGAAGAATGAAGTGGGAGTATTAACACTCTGAGACTTTAAAACCTATTATAAAGTCACAGTGGTCAAAACAGTATGGTACCGGTACAAAGACAGAAGCATTGACCAATAGAATTGAATCAAGAGTGCAGAAATAGACCACCAAATCTAGCATCAACTGGTTTTTGACAAGGTTCCCAAATCCTCTGAATTGGGACAAAATAGTCTTTTCAATAATTGGGCATGGAAGAACTGTATATCAATAGCCAAGAGAATGAAAAAGGCCCCTATCTTACACCTGACACAAAAATTAACTCAAAATGTATCAAACATCTAAATATAAAGCTTCTAGAAGAAAATGTAGGGAAGCATCTTCAAGACCTAGTAACAGGAGGTAGCTTCCTAAGCGTTACACCCAAAGCACAAGCAACAAATGAAAAAATAGATAAATGGGAACTCCTCAAAATCAAATTCTTCTGCACCTCAAAAGACTTCGTCATAAAGGTGAAGAGGCAGCCAACTCAATGGGAGAAAATATTTGGAAATCACACATCAGGCAAAGGTTTGATTTCCTGTATATACAAAGAAATCATACAACTCAAAGCAAAAGAACAAACAATCCAATTATAAAATGGACTAAAGACATGAATAGACATTTTTTCTGAAGAGCAAACACAGATGGCTCAAAAGATATGAAGAGATGCTCATTTTCACTGGCTCTGGGGGAAATGCAGATCAAAACTACAATGAGATACTACTTCACACCTATAAGAATGGCTGCTATTAAACAAACAGGAAACTATAAATGTTGGAGAGGATGTGGAGAAACTGGGACACTTATGCACTGATGGTGTGAATATATAATGATGCAGCCACTATGGAAAATGGTTTGGCAGTTCCTTAGGAAACTAAATATCAAGTTGCCCTATGACCCAGCAATAGCACTACTTGGTATATACCCAGAAGAGCTGAAAGCAATGACACAGACATTTACACACCAATGTACATAGCAGCATTATTCACAATTGCCAAAAGATGGAAACAAACGAAATGCCTGTCAACAGACTAGTGGATCAACAAAATGTGGTATATACATACAATGGAATATTATACAGCAGTAAGATAAAATGACGTCCTGAAGCACATGACAAGATGGACGAGCCTTGAGGACGTAATGCTAAGTGAAGTTAGCCAGACACAAAAGGATAGATACTGTATTAGTCCATTTTTATGACCAGAATAAAGGTATAATTGGAGGCTTATAATACAGAAGATAGGGAACTACACAGAAGATAGTATCTACACAGAAACTAGAGATGGGTGAGCCATTAGCTAATGAGCTTGAACTCCAATATAAGGGAATAGATAGGAGCAAAGGTGATTCTCTAGTGGGTCTAGAAGTAATAATACTGTATTGAAGATGAACAAGATTGAAAGGGGTTGTATAGAACTATGAGTCCCACTGATTCACTAGAAATGTGAATGTGTTCTCATAAGAATTACTTCAAAGATACGGTTCTTGTATAAAGAGTGTTTAAGTCCAGGGTAGGGGGAAAACTGCTATGGCACACTATGAGCTATGTTCAAAAGGAAACCATCAGCACTGCCACAGCAATAGCAGAGGTAAATAATGGGGTGAGGGACAAGAGTTAAAAGGAGGTTTAGATTTCCTATTAGGCGAAGGTGTGTTTTTTGGTTTTCTGTCTCTTGAGAACAATGAAATTATCTAAAATTGAGAATGTTGCTGGGACTGTGGACTTTGGGCCCTCTACATGATGCCTGATGAATGCAGGTGGCTGAAGGATGGATGCACTGATGGAGAAGTAGGTTGGTGAATGATGGTGTATACTTATGAATGAAGGTTGTGCTACAAAAAGAAACAATGTTGTGAGGCGTGCAACAATGCGAATGAACATGAGAGACATTTGGTGAGACAAAATAAGCCAGAAACAAAAAATCAACAATGGTATGGTCACTTTTAGAAAATGCTTATAAGAAAATGGGCCTAGATTATAAGTTTTGAGAGCAGACACATTAAGCCTGGGATGGTGATTATTATTTCTGGATTTTGAAAGTCTGTTTTATATATATAACAGACTTATATATATAAATATATGATATTTAGAGATAAGCCAAACAGGTTGGGGTTAAAGTAATTCAGAACATAGGGGTAAGGAAGACAGTGTCTATCTTTTAGAATCATACATACTCTTTGAGACCAATGGAAGAAAGGTTTATTTGATCTGGAAGTGAAATTTTCTGTAGTGCATAATCTAATTCAACCTATCTGTATAGCTCAGTTGAACAACTGAAACACAGAAAGCACAGAATAAGAAAGAGGTCCTTTAATCTTGTAAAGATTATTGTAATACCTGGAAACATCCTAGAGTATATGAAGCAAATAATCAAAATGTATTGGCAAAATCCCTTGAGGGATGGGAGAAAGAATATGGATTAAACCTTACCATCAGGGAATCCCCTGATACTGTGCCAAATTTTAGAGATACCCAAATAAATAGGACATGCCCTCGATCATGTGGCTTACTCCTATGAAGCTTATGAAGGTAGCAGAGAAGCTTACACTACCTATAGGGATGCCTAAGAGTTACTTCTGGAGGACCTCTCTTGTTGCTCAGATGTGGCCTCAGTCTCTCTAAGCCCAACTCTGCAAGTGAAATCATTGCTGTCCCCCCTACACTGGACATGACATCCAGGGGTGAAGGTTTCCCTGGAGATGTGGTAGATGACTCTCAGGGATGAATCCAGAGGTATACCATGGGAGCAACAATTATATCCTGAACCAAAGGGGAGAAAAGTGTAATTAATAAAATATCAGTGGCAGAGAGTTCACATAGAGTCAAGAGGCTACTCCAGATTGCTCTTACACAAGCTTCAGGTAGACCTTGTTACCAATCATAACCTGCCAACCCCCAACCACAACCATTTCAGCCAATCCTAAAGAGCACCTAGGGCAATATATAAGATTCCACAAGGGTTCCAGGCACTAGAGTAACTCTCCAGAAACCTACAACTTCCAGATGGGTCCCTGGTCCAAATAAGTCCTGAAACATAGCCCAGCTTCTCCAGAACATCAGAAAGTTCCATCTCCCTACCCCATATTAGTGACAGACCCTTCCAATACCAAAAATCTAGAATTGCCATAGCCCAAGCAACCCCAAAGAGAGTATTCTAGTTTGCTAGCTGCTGGAATGCAACACCCCAGAGATGGATTGGCTTTTAATAAAAGGGGATTTATTTTGTTAGTTCTTCAGAGGAAAGGCAGCTAACTTTCCACTGAGGTTCTTCCTTAAGTGGGAAGGCACAGGATGGTCTCTGCTGGCCTTCTCTCCAGGCCTCTGGGTTCCAACAATTTTCCCCAGGATGATTTCTTTCTGTATCTCCAAAGGCCTGGGCTGAGCTGTGAGTGTTGAGATGAGGTATGCATTGCTGCTTGGCCTGTGCTACTTTGAGCTCTCTCATTTAAGCACCAGCCAATTAACTCAAACATCATTCATTGCAGCAGGCATGCCTCCTAGCTGACTGCAGGCGTAATCAGCAACAGATGAGGTTCACATACCATTGGCTCATGTCCACAGCAACAGAACAAGGCACGTTCACCTAGCCAAGTTGACAACTGAATCTAACTACCACAGAGAGGTATAGAAAGTTCAAAGGTAATTGTGGAAATATACATAGAAGATAGGACTTAGTAAATGAATATGAATGCTGAATCATTAAACTGATAACTCTTTTAGTCTCCAGTATTTTAGAGCAGATAGAAGTAAAAACCTAAAAGTGTGAAATTGTAACCCATGTCCAAGTCTGGTATATATTCTACAACTAATTGTGGTGGTGTGCTTTGAAATTTATAGCTTTTTAATATATGTGTTATTGTTCACAAAAAAAGGAAAAAAAAAGTCAATTGCAATGGTAAAAAAGTATTTAAGCCCTCTAACCTCCTATATTCTGGAGCAGCTAGCAGGAAAAATATGACAGGATCGTATGGTAGCCAATGACAAACTCTGGGATCTGCCCTTTAAGCACTTGTTGAAGAGTGCTTTGAAAACTTGCTTTTTTATTTCTTTGCTTTGTATGTATGTTATACTATATGATAAAAAAAAAGTTAAATATATATATATATATGTATATGTAGGCTTCTATGGGATATGGGCTTCTAAGCCAAGAAGGGTTCCCTCATGCATGTGGATCCCATCTCCTTGCACTTCAACAGTCACTTGTGGAGAGAGAAAAAGAGAACAGTTCTTAGACTGAAGTGAAGCCTTCTTCTGCAGAAGAAACTTGATTGATACTACCTGTTGGAGAAGCCATAAAATATCGCCAACATGGCTGCCGTGGCTGATGCAAGGCAACACAAAATGGCTGACCTTAAATCTGCCCTCCGCCCTAGCAACAACGGTGACCAATCCCAGAAATCTGCCCTCCACCCTAGCAACAACGGTGACCAATCCCAGCCTGATACGTGTCCCTACATGCTCCAGCCTATATAAGCCTGTGTACTTCCTCAATAAAGCGGGCGCCTTCCACTCACCTCTGAGGTTGTCTCCTGAGTCGTGTGCTGTGTGCTCTGTGTCTGTGTGACTGACTCAGTACGGCCACTTACCCCCAGCCATCAGCTAACCAGCCATCAGCTACCCAACAACTACCTGCTGAGAATCCTGTCGTGCATCCTTCTGAGAACCCAATGCCAATGTGGTCTATCTAGGTCTTTGAGTGTATGGTGAACTTCTGGTGGACACTGCTCTCTCTTACCACAGTACTCCCCCACCTACTTCCATCTGATGGAAACATTTAGATGGATGGCAGTGAGTCAAGATGAAACCCAAGCAGCCTGCCTTGCTTCACAGTCCTTGGTACTTACCCAATGCCACATCTCCTCAGATGACAACCAGGATTAAAGGGTATTGACTACTGTCATGGTCAGGTTCATGTGTCAACTTGTCTAAGTGGTGGTACCTGTTTGCCTACTTGGGCAAGTGCTGGCCTGTCTGTTGTGATGAGGATATTTCATAGAATCAAATCTGATCATGTCAGCTACATCCACAGCTGATTCCATTTGTAATCATCCAAAGGGGAGTTTCTTCTGCAATGAGTGATGTTTAATCTAATGACTGGAAGGAAGCCTTTTAAGGAGAATTCAGAAGAGACAGTCTTTCTTCCTGCTTCTGCTGGTGAGCCTCTCCTGTGGAGTTCGTCCAGACTCTCCATCGAAATCATTGGCTTCACAGCCTGCCCTGCAGATTTTAGACTCTGCGTTCCCGCGGTCACGTGAGACACTTTTATAAATTGTATATTTGCAAGTGTTCCCTGTTGATTCTGTTTCTCTGGAGAACCCTAACTAATACATCTTGGTACCAGGAGTGGTTCTTAAGAAACAGAATCTTTAAAATAGGTTTTCCTGAATGCTTTTCTACTCTGACGGGACTCAAAGACACTAAGGACTCTGATTCCTGTAATCAGAATGACACCCCCAATCCATGGAGTGAGTTGGGAAAAGAGATAGTGAAAATATCACCATTCGATTCTCCTAATGCTTCGCTTCTACAAAGCCAGGCTCTGGGGGATAATGTTTTTGACACCTTTACAGAGTTTTGTAGAAATAAGAGGTATAGAGATGTTGACTGGTTGTTGTTAGATACACTGGAAACATTAAGGAGTGGAAGGGATGGGCTTAAGGCTTAAAACGAGAAGCTTAAGCGCCGTCTGACAGATGTAGATGTTTCTGAGTATCCTGGAGGAAAATCTTATTTCCTGTAGCCATAGACTTGAGATCTCTGAAAATCAGACTCAGAATCTTATTGCTAGAGTAGCAACTTTACAACGTAAACTGAAATCTCAATGCTGCATGGTGTCTGCCATTAAAGTGAGGGCATTGATTGGAAAAGGGTGGGACCCTGAAAAATGGGATGGTGACATATGGATTGATAATGATGTCGAGGGTGAGGTTGAAACCGTAGGTCATGCTGAGTTTTCTCTAGATAACCCTGTAATAGTTTGCCCTGAGGACATAACTACTTCACTCCAGTCTGCCTTGAGGAGTTGGCCATCAACCTCCTCCTGAAGGGATTAACCCTAGAGTGATTAATCTTGTTTCACCAGATGAAACTGCAAATGAAGGCCCTGAAGCAAATGGCTTGGGAGACATTTCTAATTCTTTTCATGACCCACCCCCACCACCCCTCATTTCTTCCAGACCTATAACTAGACTAAAGTCCCAACAGGCCCCTAAAAGTGAGGTACAAAGTATCACACATGAGGAGATACATTATACTGCTAAAGAACTGTGTGAGTTTTCCAATTTATAGAGAGAAATCAGGGGACTATGTGTGGCAATGGATTTTAAGGGTGTGGGATAATGGTGGGAGAAATATAAGGCTGGATCAGGCTGAATTTATTGATATGGGCCCACTAAGCAGAGAATCTGCATTCAATGTTATAGCTTGAGGGGTTATAGCTTGAGGAGTATTAGCAGTTTGTTCTGATGGTTGGTTGAAACATGTATCAAACGGTGGCCGACATTACCTGAGGTTGAAATGCCAGAACTGCCCTGCTATAATGTAGATGAGGGGATCCAGAGGCTTAGAGAGATTGGAATATTAGAGTGGAATTATTATGCAAAGCTTGCTCTTACATCCCAGGAATGTCCAGAGGATGCACCTTTTACCAGAACAGTGAGAAATAAATTTTTGAGACTAGCACCATCATCCCTAAAGAGCTCTGTGGTTGCACTTCTCTGTAGGTCAGATATTACTGTAGGAACTGCTGTCACTGAGCTAAAATCCTTAAACACAATGGGGATGACCAGATCCCAAGTTGGCAGAAGCCACGTGGCAGCACTTAATCGCCAAAGACAGGGTAGACATGGCTATTATAATAGAAAGAAAACTCAAAGTAGGAGTCAAAATTATATGACTTGCAGAGATTTGTGGCATTGGCTAGTAAATCATGGGGTACCTAGAAATACAAAAGGGCAGTGTACTAAATTCTTGTTTGAGCTGTATAAACAAGAGTTCTAGGTCAAGTGAACAGAAGTCTAACCTGAATTACAAAAACACAGAGTCACGGCCCCTTAATCAAATTCCAGACTTGAGACAGTTTACAGACCCAGAGCCCCTTGAATGAAGGGGCGACCAGGTCCCTTTGGGGGAGAACCCTGTTACACTTTCACAAATTTATACTGTCAATCTTCCTCCAAGCCTTCCCCAAGGAGACCGACAGCCTTTTACCAGGGTAACTGTGCACTGGGGAAAAGGAAATGATTAGATATTTCGGGGATTATTAGACACTGGTTCAGAAATGACATTAATTCCAGGGGGCCCAAAATGTCACTCTGGTCCACCTGTCAGAGTGGGGGCTTATGGAGGCCAGATGATCAATGGAGTTTTAGCTCAGGTCCATCTCACAGTAGGTCCAGTGGGCCCCCGGACCCATTCTGTAGTTATTTCCCCAGTTCCAGAATGTATAATTGGTATAGACATACTGAACAACTGACAGAATCCCCATATTGGCTCTCTAACTCGTGCAGTGTGCTGGTTTGAAAGGAAGTATGCCCCCTAAGAAAAGCCATGTTTTAATATAAATCTCATTTCTTAAAGGTAGAATAATCCCTATTCAATACTGTATATTTGAAACTGTAATGAGATCATCTCCCTGGTTGATGTGATTTAGTTAAGAATGGTTGTTAAACTGGATTAGGGGATGACATGTCTCCACCCATTTGAGTGGGTCTTGATTAGTTTCTGAAGTCCTATAAAAGGAGAATGAGAGATTCAGAGAGAGTGACACTACAAAGCAAAGAGTCCATCAGCCAGCAATCTTTGGAGATAAAGAAGGAAGACGCCTCCCGGGGAGCTTCATGAAACAGGAAGGCAGGAGAAGACACTAGCAGATGACACCATATTCACCATGTGCCCTTCCAGCTGAGAGAGAAGCCCTGTGTTCGCCATGTGCCTTCTCACTTGAGAGAGAAACCCTGAACTTCTTTGGCCTTCTTGAACCAAGGTATCTTTCCCTAGATGCCTTATCCATTGTCATGGTATTCCACATAGCATTGCTTCTGATTAAGGAACACACTTCACGGCAAATGAAGTGCAGGAATGGGCACATGCTCATGGAATTCTTTGGTCTTACCATGTTCCCCAACATCCAGAAGCAGCTGGATTGATGGAATGGTGAATGGCCTTTTGAAAACTCAATTATGGTGCCAACTAGGTGGCAATACCTTCAAAGTCTGGGGTAATGTTCTCTAGGAAGCTGTATATGCTCTGAATCAGTGTCCGCTGTATGGTGCTGATTCTCCCATAGCCAGGATCCATGGGTCCAGGAACTAAGGGGTGGAAATGGGAGTGGTACCACTCACTATTATCCCTAGTGATCCACTAGGAAAGTTTTTCTTTCCTGTCCCTGCGACCCTGAGCTCTGCTGGTCTACAGGTTTTAGTTCCAAAACAGGGAGTGCTTCCACCAGGAGAAATAATGATTCCATTGAACTGGAATCTAAGACTGCCACCTGGTCACTTTGGGCTACTTATGCCACTGGATCAACAAGCTAAGAAGAGGATTACATTACTGGCTGGGATGGTTGACCCTGACTATCATGAGGAAGTAGGACTGCAACTACACAATGGAGGTAAACAAGAGTTTTCTTGGAATGTAGGAGATTCCCTATGGCGTCTTTTAGTACTACCATGCCCTATGATTAAAATCTATGGAAAACTGCAACAACCCAATCCAGGCAGGACTACCAATGGCTCTGAAACTTCAGGAATGAAGGTTTGGGTGATCCCACCAGGCAAAGAACCATGGCCAGCTGAAGTGCTTGCTGAGGGTAAAGGGAATATGGAATGGGTAGTGGAAGAAGGTAGTGATAAATATGAACTTTGACCACGTGATCAGTTATAGAAACGAGGACTGTAATGCTGTTTTGCTCATGTTATACTATTTAAGTTGT
This sequence comes from Tamandua tetradactyla, assembly GCF_023851605.1. Lineage (NCBI taxonomy): Eukaryota > Metazoa > Chordata > Mammalia > Pilosa > Myrmecophagidae > Tamandua > Tamandua tetradactyla. The sequence continues at coordinate 44,098,254 of NC_135341.1, read as the reverse complement.
AAGATATCAAGTTTAAGAATGAATATTACCCAAGGATTTGCACCCTATTCTGGAGAGATTTAATGTGTTTCCAGTTATATGCAGGATAGTTTAGTATTGTTAGGTCAAAGAAAAAATGTTTTATTGTTTTTTTATTTAGAAATTAGGTATGGTTTAAGGTGGTATGTATAGCTGCCAAGTTGACAAGGGGTGGACTGTCATGGTCAGGTTTATGTGTCAACTTGGCCAAGTGGTGGTACCTGTTTGTCTAGTTGGGCAAGTGCTGGCCTGTCTGTTGTGATGAGGATATTTCATAGAATTAAATCATGATCATGTCAGCTGCATCCACAGCTGATTCCATTTGTAATCAACCAAAAGCGGAGTGTCTTCTGCAATGAGTGATGCTTAATCTAATCACTGGAAGCCTTTTAAGGAGAATTCAGAAGAGAGAGTCTCTCTTCCTGCTTCAGTAGGCAAGCCTCTCCTGTGGAATTCGTCCAGACCCTCCATTGAAATCCTCGGCTTCACAGCCTGTCCTGTGAATTCTGGCCTCTGCTTTCCTACAGTCATGTGAGACACTTTTATAATTTTTATATTTGTGAATGTTCCCTGTTGATCCTGTTTCTCTAGAGAAGCCTAACTAATACAACTACCAATCCCCTAACAACCACCCCCTACTCCACCTACCCCCCAAATAAGATTTGACTAGGATGTTTATAACCATTTAATGAATGTTCCAAACACACCCCTCATTGGGCTACATATGAATTCCATGATGGTGGAAGTTGATGAGCCACCCATTCACACAACCACATCATTATTCAGTTTCCAGAAACCTGGACACCAACCAGCAAGAGTTCAGAGAAAACAGCACAATCACTTAGCCAAAGAAGTTTCTTAGGAATCTTAGTTTCCTTCTTCCTCCTCCCCTCTAAGAAACTTATTCAGCAGTATGGATGCTTGGAATGGGAGTAGGGTAGGGGAAATTCCCACTTCAACTGCACAATGAGGAGTGCTGCAGACACCAGATGCAATAAGAAGGCCCTGAAGCACAAACCTGGGTCCGGCCATCTCAATAAATAAATAAATAAATAATTTTCAGATGCCACCATGGGGGTGCTGGCTGCCCCAGGAATATTGAGCTGGAAGAGCTGCTTTCCTGGGGCCTGGCCATGGCCTACTTGCTACGTGTTGCACACCAGTACATCTGCAAAGGGTCCCAGAAGTGTTTTGTTGAAGATGCAGCGGACCCACACCAGGTAGGTGGTAAAGGGCTTGATGTTGTCAGTGAAGGTATGGTTCTGTAGGGCCAGGATGTAAGGCACGTAGGTGTTCTCCCCCTGCTCCTGAAGCCACACCTCGTACTTCACCTCTCTCACTTTCAGGTACTTGAGGTTCCATGGGATCTGCCAGGAGACAGTGAGGCGGGCCTCGGAGGCGCCCTGCACCGATGTCTGGCATCGTGCCTCCCGCACCTTGCCGGGGTAGAGGCCAACAGCCCACTTCTGCTTCCGTGGTCCTGGCCGGCCCTTTATCACAAGCCGTATGGTTTGGATGAGGGATGGGATGTCCACCTTGGTGTCCTGGTAGATCCGGAAGAGCCATTCGGGGTTCCGGCAACAGAGATGCCGCGGGACCTCCCGGCTTTGCAGAATACGAGCCTGTTCGGCCTGGTCCAGGTGGGTGATACCCCCCTGGTCCCAGGGCCGCTCAGGGTGTGTGACCGTGTTCTCTGGTATCATGTTCCGCCAGGCTACGTACTGGAGGTCCATGCCAGGTAGCATGGCCAATGTCTTATATGGGGTATAGTGGTCGGGATTGACGGCATAAGGGAAGAGCTCAACCACAGTTGCCCCACGGGGCAGGAAGAGGGAGGTGACTAGCTGGGCCCCATGCATGCTGAGCAGCATGGAGGCATTGCTGACTAACCGGACCACATCTGCAAAGGTGTGGTCCTCCAGGGACACCGTCACTGTCTTCATCTGGAACTCTTGGGCCAAAGCCAGCAGCAGCTCTGCCTCATTCAGGATGAGTCTGTTGTGGGTACGGCTGAACACCAGAATGTACTCCTCACCTAGGGAGGTCCCTGCAATGCTCACATTCAGTTTCTCCATCATGAACTGCGCAAACTGCCGGATCTCATTGCCAGAGACGAGGATGTTGGCCTTTGGGCCCTGGGGCTGGACGAAGCCATACTGGTACCAGGTGGTAACCTTGGAGAGGCCCACAAAGGCATGGGAGAAGCACAGCAGCCGGCCCAGGGTCTTTAGTTGTGCTCGCAGTAGTGGTTGCTTGGGGCTGAGAAGCTTGTAGAGGTCAAAGTGTGCACCCTCACCCCAGCCCTCCATGAAGAAGAGCCGGGCCTCGTGGGACAGGCCAGGAAACTGCCGCAAGGTGTAAAAGAGGGGAAGCAGGTCATCGTGGAAGATGTGCATGAGGTTGTCGGGGTTGAAGCGGTTGGTGATGAGCGCCACATCAGGCACAAACACTGGTTTGGGCATGAAGCGTAGGGCAGTAGCTGGCAGCTCCACAAAATTAAAGTACTGGGTGTTATGGTCTTCCACAGTGGACAGGTCGAGCAGAGCAGGCTGGAAGCGCCGCGAGCCCAGGTTGGGCAGCATGACAGAGGTGTTGCCATGGAAGAAGATGAACTCCTCGGCCTCATTGGAGTAGCAGAGCCACTTGAAGCGGCAGATGCGGTCTGTGTGAGTACGGCCTGTGCACACCATGTGTGTGCCACCTTCCATCAGGATCTGCAGTGCCTTGGGGTAGTCAATCCTCAGGGCTGGGGCTGGCTCTGGGGCCTGTCGGCTGAGGGCCACCTCCTCCTCCAGAGTGGCTGCATGCTCACGCAGCCTCACATGCTTCCACAGGACTGCCGCCAGCACTGACACCAGGAGTGCATTGAACACAGCCGAAAGGTGCATCCTAATGCCACTGTACGGTGCTAGTGAGAGGATGGCTGCTGGGGAGAGCCACAGGCCTGGTGGGCTTCACCCATCCCTTGGGGTACCTTGAGGACCAGCACAGGCCTACAGGGGAAGAGAAGGAAAAGGAAAAGGAATTGGTAGTTTGTCTGGAGTCACTGCAAGCTCCTAGAGCTGGCTAGCAGCCTAGGTAGGCTCCATACAACTTGCTACAGTACTGACTCCCTGCAACCACTTTGCACATGGGTAGGCATGGCAGATTCGATGACTGCTCAAAAGTACTTGCTCCCTCCTCCCATTACTTCCACGAGTACAGCACACATCCTTACAATTTAACTTTGGGCTTGGCCATGTAGCTTGCTTTGGCCAAGGGGACACTAGCAGAGAGAACAATCAAAGGCTTGAAAAGTGCTGTGCTACTGACCTTGCTCTCTTTATACTATTGACATCACCATGAGAACATGGTCCAGTTAACTCTCACTTGTTAGGGGAGGAGCAAGATAATGTGTGAGCAGAGCTGCTCTAGCCATGTCCGGCTTAGGTTGGCTGACCCTCAGATGTGTTAATGAGCCCAGCCAAGGCCAGCCCACACAGAGACATCTAATCAAAGTTAGGGCTCATTATCACACGCCATTAGAATTTTGTCATTGTTTATTATGCAGCATTCCTGCAGCAAGAACTATCTTAGCCTTGTGTGCCAGTCTGAAACTATTATGTACCCCAGAAAAGCCGTGTTTAAATCCTGATCCAATTTTGTGAGGCCAAACCTGTTGTTTAGGGTGGAAATCTTTGATTGGATTGTTTCCATGGAGACTGATCCACCCAATTTGTGGGCACAAACTTCTCATTAGATGGAGAGTGACTCCACCCATTCAAAGTGGGTCTTGATTAGTTTACTGGAGTTCTTTAAAAGGGGGGGAACATTTTGGAGGAAGCTTAGATACTTCCATTGCCAACAGAAAGAGCAGTTGCATACGATACCCAGACATTTGGAGATGCAGAAGGAAAACACCCTCAGGGAAGCAGTTTGAAACCAGAAGCCAAAGACCCTCCAGCAGACACCAGTCACACGCCATTCCAGCTGACAGAGGTGTTCTGGACCCATTGGCCTTTTTTGAGTCAAGGTATCTTTTGGGGTATGCTTTAATTTGGATATTTTTGTATCCTTAGAATTGTAAACCTGCAACTTAATAAATTTCCCTTTTAAAAAGCCACTTCTGGTATAATGCATTCTGGCAACATTAACAAACCAATACACCCTGCCTCTGGACATTCTGCTGCGAGAGATGACAACCTCCCTCATCACTGAAGCCCATTTGGGTTGGGGTTTTGGTTTCTCATAGCCAAGTACAACCTAACTGGTACAGAGTGTTGAGCATGAAGCAAGTACATGAGGGTCTGGCTTGCATCTGTTTCTAGTTTTGTTTTTGTTTTTTGCATGGGCAGGCACCAGCAATCGAACCTGGGTCTCCAGCACAGCCTGCATTTGATCTGTTTTTGAGCTCTGCATCTGGCAGAGTTATTTGGTGTCATTTTTCCTGTGACTTTTTTTTTTTTTTTTTTGACATGGGCAGGCACCAGAATCGAACCTGGGTCCTCGGGCATGGCAGGCAAGCATCCTTACCTGCTGAGCCACTGTGGCCCCCGTGACTCTTTTAACTTTTGCAAACAAAAACCTCCTCCAAAGAAACCCTTGTATAAGAAATTAAAGCATCAAATATATTTATCATGGACTAAAGAACATCTCTCCACATACATGCTTTCCATATGCTGGAAGCTGGCAGTCTATGGAGGAAACATGGGCCAAGGTAATTTAGTGTCAGAGCACAGATAAGTAGTAGGTAGGGATCCAGTGAACCCTGTGGTAAATACCAGAAACTTTCTGAGAAAGAAACAAATCCTTCAGGTTTGGTCATTTTCTGGAGCTTCCAAAGGGATTAGAGAATGTGATCTGAAAAGTAGAAAGGGAGAGGGTGGGAAGGACTCTCCAAGGCGTGTGAGCCAGAGACCAAACAGTCCAGAATGGTTGGAATACATAGTTCACACAGAGAAGGAATGGGAGGAGAGCTTAGAAAACTCAACTAAGGCCAGAATATCAAGGGCCATGATGCCAGCTCAGGGAATTTGCATTCTACCCTACAAGCCCTGGGGAGCTAGTCAAAGCTTTTGTGCAAAGTAGTCTGCAGGCAGGGGAGTTGGAGAACAGAGGTACAAAATCCAAACAGGAGTTCCCAGACCCAGTGTCTCCTAACTGATATATGGGAGGGGAGAGCCTGGGAGTTAGATTGGGGTTCTAAAGGAGTGGGAGAAGAGGAATCTGGTGGGCATGCTCTGCATGAGGGGAGCCTATGGAGCTCAATCCTTATGGATGCTGATGTCCTGTAGTCTGCAGATTTAAATTTCAAATAAATTCCTGGGGGTGCAAAGCTAGCCCTATAATAAAACGTTCACTAATTCATATCCTAGTGGGACTTTTGGCTCTATGAGAATGCGATGAAGTCACAGCCACCTGCCAGGGCTCTACAGAGGGAAGAGCAGTGGGCCCATGCAGGCTTTCAAGGTTCATCTGGAACAATGGCCAAGAACTACTGGTCCAGCCTCTCAGACAGGGTAAGAAGACAGAGCAGGGGCAGCCACCTTCTTAGCTGGGTTTTGATGGTACCTTTAAACAACCCTGTTCCTTTCCAGGGAGGGTATCTGCAAGCCCAGAAACCCTGCAGCTGAGAAATCTGTTTTAACTTATCAGTGTTTCTCAGGCTTTTTGAACCCATGCACTCACTGATAATAAAGAGAAACTCTTTCACACCCCTAAGTAACCTGTAAAGTTCACTGTCTCCTGGAAGATCCCGTATCCATAAGAGGCTCTTTCTGTAATGTCTACCCTCCCCCAAGACCACCTGATTTCATCAACTTTTACTTTTTATTTCACTTTTCCCATGTAAAATCATATTTTTGCATATGCTTTTTCAAAAATACATGCCCCAACCTGAACATATTTCCAACCCAGCCCTATGACCCAGCTTAGGAACTACTGTAGTATTAGGCTGAATCACAATATATTTGACCTTTTTTGACCAGTGTTATAGAGTTCTACTACTTGCTTCAGCTATCCTTACTACCACCGCAGTATCAAGGCTACTCAAGAGAGAAAATCTGTGTGCTCAGCGTGGCTGACCTCAGCTTGAGTTTCTGACATCTCTCCAGGAGGTAACAGAACCCAGAGTGAAAACAAAGGCCCGAAGGAGTTTATTCATCCTCAAGGCCAGGAGAGGTGGGGGAGGGGGGAGAATGAGAAAATAAGGGGCAGGACAAGAAGTGTTTAAGAAGAAAATGCAAAGACGGGGATGGGTGCCTCATGGGGCAGATGGTTAAGACCACCCTGAGGTTCCTGGCTCAGATCTGGGCTAGGGATCTGGAGAGGGACCTCATGTCGGAATGACAAAGAGGAACATATGCAGGGAGAACAACTGAGGTAAAGAAGAGGATTCTGGAGGAAATAAAGAAAATGTGTCGAACAATCCTAATAAGAGGCACAGATGTTCAAGTTCTCTCTGGCAATCCTTAGAGAGAAAAAGAAGACTACAGGAAAAGTATCCTCAAATCTTTGGAAGGGCTGGCAGATGAAGGCAGAGCCAGACCCAGAGGGCCAGGTGAGGTCTATGGGGAAGGGCTGCCCCGGGCAGGGTAGAAGCACACTGGCCACTTGCTGGGGATGGAGAGGGGCTCACGCATCTATCAGGGTCTCAGAGACTGAACCTCTGTAATGCAAGGTACACAGGAATCCCCTGGGGGCTTTGCTAAATGAATCTTTTTCAGCAAGTCTGGGGTGGGACTTGAAGATATGTTTCCAAGCTGGTCCACACACTCCACTGTGAGTAGCAAGGTCCTAAGGATTTTTTCTACTGGGAGATTACCTATGAATTTAAAGGACTGAGAAACATCCAGACTAGCTTTGGAATACATGAGACCTTGAGCCAGGGAAAACAAAAATTTGAAGAAGTGTTTTTTTTTTTTAAGTATTAGAACACTTGGTTTTCTACCCCCCGCTCTAAGTAAAATAAGGCACTAAAGAAAGGAGAGGCAGAGACAGCTTTGGTCATATCTACTGAGTCAATACTGGTAATATATAACTGAGTAAATAGGGGAGATAACTAAGTAAATAAATAGAAGGGACAAACCATCCTACAATAGAATTCCAATTAATTAATGTAGAAGCAATGATGGAGACAGAAAATCACCATTTGGCAAACCTCACAGTAATAACTGTTACAGGCAAAATCCACTGACATGCTAAAATTAGTGAGTGAAAGCATGATGAGAAACAGGATATTTGCATAGTTTCAAAGTATTTCCCCATGAAATATTTATTCATTACAAAGGTAAAAATAGAAACCTTACGACAGAGATGCGTTCAGACATTTTCTCAACTAAGAAATCAAAATTAGTATCACCAGTAATAAGACATATTGACATCATATATCCCCTGATATGATGTACCAAGAGGGCTGGTATTGTGTGGTATTCTTGCCCCAAATATAACCTCAGTCTATATTTCTAAATAGTGAAACTTGGTTCTGGCTCTGAGTAAGGTCTTGAGATCACTTGATTGAGAAAACATTAAATTCAAATGACGGACCTTATATGAAATTGCTTGCCAGTAATCTTCAAGTCAAAATCATAAAAGACAAAGAAAGCCAAAGGAGTTGTTCCAGATTGGAGGAGACAAAGGAGGCACAACAACTAAATGCCAAGTGGGATCCTGGTTTGGAACCTGAACCAGAAAAAGGACATTACTGGGACAAATAAGGTCTGTAGATTGGTTAACAGTGTTGTGTTAATTTTAATTTCCTAGCTTTGATAATTACACTGTGGATATGTAAGATGTTAAAGTTAGGGGAAGGTGAGTGAAGAGTATTTTTGCAACTTCTCTGTAAGTCTGAAATAATTTCAAGATATAGTTATTAAAAAGTTAGACAACATTTCTTAAGAGACAAGGAACGTAAATATTTACAGATTAAATGACATGTCTTTGGCTTGCTATAAAATATTCCAGAAAAAAAAAGCATGCAGGCAGATGGAACAAGAAGAGCAGGATACTGATAACTGCAGAAGAGGATGATGGGTACATGGGGTTCTTCATTTGAAATTTTCTATAATAAAAAGTTAAAAAAGGAAACAAAGACTCAGATAAGTCACTGCTGCAAATTCTGGTAGAAATCTGGGGAGCACACAAGTAATAAATTAATATTCAGAAAAATAAAAGAAATAAAGCCCTCCCTGGACGGTTGAGCAGCAGATGTGTGTGGTATGAGCTGAAGTGTGTTTGCTCTGATTACAGACAAATAACTGCTTTCAACAGAAGCTAAAGCTAAAACAGATACTCCCAGAGAATATCAGACAGCAAGAGTCATAGGGAAATGAGGAAAGGTCTCTCCTTCAACCTGAGCAGGCAGCTACTCCCAAGGAACCTACCATGTCCTACAGGGACTTGCCCCTCCCTCAGATGTCCCTGTGGCCCAAAACAGGCTTGCCAATAGGGTAGGGATGTGGGGCAGTGGCCACAGGCAAGAAGAAGGCCAAGGTCTTCCTACTGGATCTGACAGTGTGTTACACAGCCAATCCTAGTCAAGCACTGAGCTCAGGGCCTTATGGGAACCAAGAAACATGGAGGGGTGGGGAGACATGGGGAGGGCAAATGGACAACTAGACATAGACCAGCCTTTGAGACTGGTCTCAAGGAGGGGAGCTGGGGGGCAGGATTCCTTATTGGATTCTAAGCCCTCCACCCCACCCCCAGAACTTGCTGTGATGGTACCGACAGAAGGCAGGACAAACACAGACTGGCCCATATGGGCCCAAATGGGAACATGAGGTTCCTGAGTTACTCTTTCATGGGGAAAAAAAAGGGAAGGAAGGTTTTCTGGGAATGGTCAGGACATTTTGCTAAAAATAGGGCAATGGTTAAAGCACTGGCCATGAGGGTCAGATTGCCCGGGTTTCTATCCAACTTTACCACTTACAAGCCAGGCAGCCTATACCACTGCCTGAAAGGAACCTGATGCATAAAATACCCCACTCCTATATTCCCCAGGTGGGAGAGCTCTGAGTACGTTCTGCACTGGCTCCCAGAGTTCCTCAATGGGATTAAGCTCCAGTTGCACAGAGGTTAATGGGACTGATACCCTTTTTGGCTGCTTTCTCTTCCCTGTCTCACTTCCCTATTCAGGTTTACTAGGTTCACCTCCCAAGTGATTTACTTGCACTCAAATCCTTATCTCAGTATCTATTTCTAGGAGAATCTTAACAGAGATATTTATTTCACCACCTAGAAGCAGATGAGAAGTCACACTTGCTCTCTTACCTGCTGTGAAATAACCAAAGTGTGGAAGGAGAAAGCCAATAACATTTGGCAGTCAAGGGTTACCATGAAATTCTATTATTTGTTTCCCACACTCCTCTTATGTCCCCTGCCCCACCCCCAACCCTGCAGCAATCTACAAAAGCCAGGAGAATTGCAAGATCAGGCAAAATCCTCAGAAAGGTTTTTAGAAGAAAACAGATGGAGGCAAAGAGTACATTAATCAGACCCCAAGCCCTAAAGAAAATAAAAGAGGTCTTGCCCCATCACCATCAAAATGTTCCTGGATAACAAGCATACAATTCCCCAGGAAGAAAAATCAAAATGGTAAGGAGTAATTGAGGCAAGTTGCTTAGTGAGCACAAGATCCAATGATGTTCTCTATCTCCAGGTCAATTTTCACTGCTCCTGGGAGATACTACAGTGAAGGAGGTACCTAGAAAGGCTCTGGTTCCAGTGACAAGAGGACAATGGCAGGGGGACAGGGGTAGCGAGAGATAACTTAGTCACCGAAAAGTTGGGCTGTATGTGCTGTCTATTCTGTCCTGATGTTTGGCCAATTGTTTAGTACAACTCCATGTACTGTTTTCTACCCCTCCGTATACAGGAAAAGAAATGGGAGCCCAGCCAGTGTACAGGCCATCACCTGGAACAAGGTATAGTCCCTGCTGGGGTAGAGAGTGGAGACTATGGGATAAGAACTCTTCCAGACTGATGGACTCCATGCCCCACTTTGCCCATCACCTGCTTCTGATGAAATGGGTAGAGGAAACCTTGCCCTGCAGTGACAGGGTAAGGGTACACTGTCCCATTTTTAAACAGTCCATCTTCCTCTGTATACCTCTGAGAGCTCAGAGGCTGTTCCTGGCTGAGGAGGGCTGGAATTTGTCCCTCTCCTCACCTGCTGTTCTTAATCCCATCTCCTCCATTGAATCCACTTCTGAGCAGTGGGGCAGGCTCCATCTCTGTCTATAGTCAGATATGGCAGACACGATACATCTATTAAGTTCCTGCTGTGTCCACTGCCAGGCTCAGTTCCTTCTATGCACATGTAACCTCACTTGGTCCTGATCACTGCTCAACAGGATGGCTCACTTTATCTCCACTTTCTATCCAGAGAGATGCTCAGTGGTTGGGCCACATGTCCACAGCACAGGATGTGACCCTCTTTATTTCCACTAGGCAGCTTCTCTGAACGAGGGCTGCTCCACAGGGAGTTTTGTCATGAGACTCTTTAGACAAGTAGGAGGTAAGATGGTGGTCCTTAGAGGCACAGATCATCTAGGATAAGGTATTTTCTCTACCTAGCGACCCCTGAAAACATACGCTGGTTCTTTAGGATGTGTAGGTGAGCATGAAGGTCTGTTGGTCAGTGCGGAGCCAAGAAAAATAGCACTCTTTGGACTTAAAACCAACTCAGAGTCCCCAATGAATATGATACATATAAAGTGAAGGGTCTTTGGTGTGGACCACCAGATAACCTTCCTGAGGAAGAATACAATATTTATTAAATATGTGAGATACATATTTTTTTATATATATGTAAATGAACCTAGGTCCAAAGACTTAAAGAGGCCATAAACAGAGTGGGGAAGTAGGACTTTGCATCAGTTCAAATTGGAGTGGAATGTGTTCATCAGCGTAAAGTCTGTAGGAGTCAATACCATCATGGGGACTGGAAAAGCTGGTGAGCACTTGGTACATATCATACAGCATTTTTGGGAACATTTAAAGTTGAAAACACGCCTGTTTCCACAACTAAAACCTGTACCTACAAGTGCCTAATGACCTCGTCCTCAGTAGCAACCAATACAATGCCCAGGCCTTCAGGGACAATGTGGAAACATGGTGGGTAGTCTCCTGATGCACAACTCCAGACCAGAGGGGAGCACAATCAGAGGTGGGAAATCCACTTGACTTGGATCCAAATGATGACTCTGGTAAAGGGACCATTCTTCTCCAAAGTCCTTATGAACTGGAATGGTGAGGTAGCAAAGGCAGATGTTTTCCAGCACTAGCACTGCTGTGATGGCATTAAAATTGGGGGAGAAGTAGACTGGAGAGTTGTTAGCATCAGTCTCAGCCACTCTGGCTTGACATGAGAGGGAGAGGGCTGACACCAATCAGGTCATAACCTGGGGGCTGTCTGTTTTTAAGGAAAGGGAGGGGATAGGTGCACCTCCACTCTCCACTGGCCCACGTGGGGAGCCTTTAGGTAGGATGAAGACCATTAGAAAAAAGTGATGAAAACAATAAGCAAACTCAAAACCATGTCATTTGGGGAAGAGCAGAAGAAATTGAGGGTCTTTCACCTGAAAGAGGAATGCTAGGGAACATGAAGCAATTTCCTGAAGTGTCACCACATGGAAGGCAGATTTGACTGTGGCTGGATAGTCCCAGGGCTGCAACCATAAATAGTGCAGATGCTACAAATAGCTTTCATTAAAAATAAATTCATTCTCTGTTGTGTGCTTGTGTGCGTGTGTGTACATGTAACTACTTAGTAAGGCTCAAATCCAGAACATTAGAGCTGGAAAAGACCTACTAGAATAGTATAGTAATTAAAAGTGAAGTGTCTGGAGTCATATTATGTGGGTTCAAATCCCAAACTGGGCGCTAGCTAGCTGTGGCCAAGTCCACATCTCTCTGTACCTCAGTTTTCTCATTTGTAAAGAAAGGATAACCATACCCGCCTCCCAGAGTTCTAATGAAAAATCAATGAGTTCATATATGTAAAGTTCTTAGACAGCATCTGAAACAGAGTGAATATTCAATAAAATGCTAGCTATTACTGTCATCCAGCTGAGCTCATGTCTGCCTCTGGACTTGCTGTTACCTGGCCTGGAATGATTCTCCACTGGACTGCACAGATGTGGCTCCTCAACTTTTTGGCATCAGCCAAAACATCAGTTCTTCAGAAAAGAGCTCTCCTCCATGCAGTTGAGTATGTACTCTGACTCCCTCTGGGTCTCCCAGCAGAACTGTCTTTGTTGAAGAGACCAGCAATGCAGATCTTCTCCATCCAACTGAGTACCTAACATGCAACAAGCACTGGGGCTACAAAAATGAAAAGAAAAATAAATAAATAATATCCTTGGCTTCAAGGTGCTCACAGTAACAGAGGAAACGAGAGGCCAATGTTAACACTTGAAGTGATGCAGGCCTCACAAGGGAAGGTAATACAAGTTTTGGGATATCACTGGAGGAAGCCTCTTAAACGCTGGAGACAGGGTGGGAGACATCACTGTCGGGTGCTGTCCTTCTGCCCAGGAATGTCAGGGAGGCACTCTGCTCTAATCTTTCTTTGTTCAGTAGGAACCACCCAACTCATCTGTTGACACCTCTGGTCATCCTGATAGACGGTTGTCTAGCCTTTGCTTAAAACTCTCTGTTTTCCACTAGTCTTGTCCAAAATGCTCCCTAGAGGAAGAGCACAGTCTGGTGGATAACAAAAGAGCCTGTTTAAGAAGCCGAGAAAACCTGGCAGGTCTCCCACGCCACATAAGTGCATTCAATCTGGGCTAAGTGCAGGCATTCGGACACATAAAAGGCTGCAGTGGAGATTTAAGTCTTCTTCCCTAGTGCTGGTGTCAAGAATTCTTCCCAGGCTACATACAGGCTCACATTCAGTTTCCTTCAGACTCTGGATGTGAACTGCAAACCTATCACACATGGGCTTTATGATCTTGGAAGGTTTCTTTACCTCCTCAAGCCTCAATTTCCTCATCTGTTCAATGGGAATAATAAGTTACTTTGGAGTGGCACACTCACAAACTCTAAAGTTCACTCAATATCCCTAATGACTTGTTTCCCTGCTCCTGTTAAGACTGTTTCACAAATTTAGAAAAAGCTTCTTCCTGCCCTGTGAAGTCAGCTTTCAGTATAAAATTAACAAGCAGAATCACCACCACCTCCAACATTTTATAAAAGTTCCTGGTACTATAGTAAAAACTGTACATTTATTTTCTTCTTTAATCCTCAAACCCACATTAAGAGGCTTAGCAGTATTGGTATTATTCCCACTTTACAGATGGGGACACAAAGGCTGGAAGTTGTTAAGTATCAGTTTGTATGCAACGGAGTCAGAACTTGAACACAGAGCTCATAGGCACTGTCGTAAGCTGACAGTCCAGGCATCATGTGGGCCACATCGTCTCAGCATTCCAGGGCACTCCAATGTCACATTTATTATTCTCTGCCTTCTCTACCTCAGGTGCCAGTCTTAGGAGCCATTTGGTGTAGGGGAAAATAAAGAGCTTCGTGACTCAGCCAGGAACTTCCTGACTGATAGAGCAAGAATACTTTTCAAAAGAAATATGAGAAATAAGAGATTAAAAACATACCTAAAAAGTCATTTAGAAACTGAGGTAGGCAGAGGGATGCTGCCAATTCAACCTCTACATCACTTGTCAGCTTCTAGAGCAGTTAAATATTATCAGATGCCCACAGACATAGTGAACCCTCCTGTCCAGGATCCTGTTCCAAGAAGCATCAGAGGAAGGTGTTGATAATTAATGCCTCTGCACCTGCAGAAACCCCCACAGAGCTGGGCAGCTGGGGCAGGTTGCCTGCCAGCAGGAGCTCCTACCAGAGGCTAGTGGTCAATGAGAGGGAGGGGTAAGAGGTATAGGATGTATGGGTTTTTTCTTTTTATTTCTTTTTCTGGAATGATCAAATGTTCTAAAAATGATCATAGTGATGAATACACAACTATGTGATGATATTGTGAGCCACTGATTGTATACTGTGGATGGACTGTATATGTATGAAGACATCTCAATAAAAATATCAAAAAAGAAAGAAAGAATGAAAACTCTGGGCCCAACGCAACTGTGGCAACTCCTAATGCCACCACAGGCTGTGCCATGATTCCTGTCACAAACCTCCACTGCCTAAGGATCTCTGAGTGTTTCTCATCTCTGGGTGTCTAAAGGAACCCAATACAAGGGCCTGGACTGTTAAGAGAAGGAATAGTAATCGTGGTGGCAATACAGCAGACCCAGGGTTCCCAACCCCTTCCTGAGGCTTGGCTAAGCAGCAAGCTGAGATAGCAGGGAGGGCTCTCTGTTATGCTTTTCAAAGCAGAGAAAAAGACAAACTTTTTGCATAAGATTGTACCAAAAGTGGTCACCATTGGCAGAGTGAAATGTCTAATGCTCATGCAGATACTGGGTCCTGAATATGTACTACTGAGGACACAGGAAACCAGAAAAAATGGAAGACTCAATGGCTGCCCAGGATGGCTCAGGAAAAGAGGACAGTGACTTCTGGTACAGGGAGTGGGAGTTAATGCTGCCCTCATCTTACTTTACTAAGCCTAAGTATCTATTATTTGTCCTTTTCCTGCCCTTTTTCATTTAAACCTTATCAAAGTCCTCCAATGCAGGTACTGGTATTATCTTTATTTTCTTTTAGCATGAAAAAACTGAGGGCTAGTGGGTGCTCAAGTCTTATAGCTCAAGCAGGAACAAGGATCTGAACCCATATCTGACTCAAGAGTTCTTGTTCTTATGCGGTGTACTCATCTGCCAGACTTGGAAGTACAAGTGGTGACAGAAAAGCAGGCAAACCTCAAAGCAATAAGTTTGTATCACTCAGGAGCAGAGCAGGTGTGGATGTCACTGGAAATGCAAGACCCACAGACATACAATAGAAAAGGCTCTCAACTGTAACTTAGCAACCCAAGGCTTCCCTTCTGCTGCAATTACTTTCCGCCCAGCTGGCCAGAGAGAGTTACCCAGAGGTGGCAGGTGGCTTAGGGAGCTGTGATTGTTCTCTCCCTGAAAGGAAAATCTGGGTAGCACACTGGGGTGGTAATTACCCCACCTGCCTTGGTGCTATGCTGAGAAGGTCAAGTCACCAATTTAGAATCACAAAACTACCACTTTCAAGAGCTAAAGAGTGCTTAAAAATGATTTGCTCCAACTCCTTTATTTTATAAAAGATAAAACTGAGATCTTGAGAGGCAGTCTGTCTTGCCCCCAATGTCTCAAAGGCAGCCAGGATTAAAATGGTACTGGCTCTGAATCTGGAGATGTCAGGATCTGAGCCCCCCTCCTGTCACTAGCAGCTCCTGACCCTAGGCCAATTCTGAACCCATCCAAGCCTCCATTCCATGGTCTGAAATTATACATTACCTACATTGAATTCAGAAAACCACAGGGTGGCACATGGGACACCACAGGCAAAACACAGTACCCAACAATTATTTTTAGAACAATAATTATTAATCATATAATGATATAACAACTACATTTTACTGACTTTCTATATATGCTAGGCCCAATGTTTAGTGCTTTTCATGCATTATTTCATTTATTCCTCCCCCTACAGACCTAAAGTAGGTGTTATTAATTCCATTTCGCACTTGAGGAAGTATGCTCAGAATGAACTGCCCAAGGTCACATATTAAGCGGTACATCTGTGATTCGAATCCAAGTGTGACTCCAAAGCCCATGGTGACAGATGTTCAACATATGTGGGAACCACCTTTCATATTCATTATTTCACCCAATTAAAAAAATTCCAGGAACCAGGTAGTTAAGTGATGTTATGATCGGCAGGTCCCAGGTGACAATATTCCCCTGCTAACCAAACTGAGATTGATGCAGACCCTTGGGAATAGACCATTTAGTTAATTTCATTTTCTAGGTAGCTCAAATTTCACTGAAAGCCTTTGTTTATTGTTAAATATTTTCTAAAGCATAGCTGAGAACATGGACTTACCAATCTGGAGGCCAGTTCGAAAACCACTGAAGCTGCTCTGACAGCCTGTCACATCAGAGCCACTTGGATGCCTACATTACTATGGTGTGTCAAAACCCAAACACCAGCACCTGGTCCTCCTCTCGGCTGAAGATCTCCACTCTTAGCTTCTCTTCACCCTTCTAGAGCCCCAAACTCAGGAGCTGACGTGCTCATTCCTGGGCATGAGGGAACCTGTGTCTTTTTCTGGTTCTGTCACTAACTGGGACTCAAGAGTCCTCATCCATAATATGAAAGGGCAAGCTAGAAGATCTCCAAGATCCTGGAGAGACAGAGAAGGCAGTTCTGGCTAGTGCAAAGACAGATCTGGGTTTCAATCTCACCTGCAACACTCCCTGTTATTAGCAACCATGATTGCTAACATTTACTGCACCCTCACTGTGTACCAGACAGTGGGCTGAGGACTTGCCTGGCATTATTTCACTTAATCCCTACAGTAACCTGTGCCAAAGATACATTTACCCCCATTTTGTAGAAGAAATGGAGGCTCAGAGAAGATGCAACCTGCTAAAGGGCACACAGCTAATAAATGAAAGTCAGGATTTAAATGCCCCACACATTCACAATAAGTATTTAATGAATTAAACCTGTCCTTAGACTTTCGGCTAAGGTCTGTGCTCTTAGGACACTAATTCCTATGAATCTTGTCCTATAACCCTGGATGTCCGGTCTTCCCAAGTCGGGCTTTCCTTTCCCAGATACAGGCTCTGAGAGTTGGTTGGCATAAAGTAAGCACATACTGGCTGTCCACGAGGTGCAGGGCTCTGGCCTGAGAGCCCAGACCTTAGCCCAAGACTCTCGTCTTCGGCCGGGGGATGGCTCCCTTAAACCTATGCAGAGGTCAGGAGTCCACCGGCCCCTCCCCCAGAGGTTACCGGGGCACTGCAAAGCAGGCGATGGTCGGCACACAACACAGCAGGTGCCCTATCGAAACTCAAGCAGCTCCGCCTTCAAGGTAGCTCTGGCCACCGAGGTCCTCTGCGTGCACTTCGCCTCGCTCCCACCACCCGTCTCATTCGCACCATCCCTTTCCAAGTAAAAAAAGTGTGGGGACTCGGTTGCCAGTGTCCGCCAGGGACTACAGGCTTCGGCGGGCAAGACTGTGGGCGCCGCCAGGGCCTGGGGCCGCGGGACACCCCGCCCACCTCCCATGCCCCCAGCCGCATCACGCTTCACTCCTCCGTTCTGCTAACTATCCCCGGCTCCCAAAGCTGTCCTCAAGTGTCCCCTTCACTCCAGGGCCCGGAGCTTCCAGGGCTGCCTCCCCAGGGCTGAACTCTCAACTCCATCCCCAATCGGGTGGCGGAGCTCTTGCCAACCTCCAGCGCGCTTCTCACCTTAAGCCCGGGCTCCGAGAGGCTGAAGCCCCCTGCGCCGACGCTCCCAAACAACCCCTTCGCTGTGCCAGCTCTGGCGAAACCCTCTGCCGCCGCCACCCCCGCCACTGGCTCTTACTCAGGGGGGCCCGGGCACCCAGCGAGGGGTCAGCTGCCTGGTTCAGTTCGCCGCCTCCGGAATCGCGGGTGCCCGCGGCGCGCCTGCCCGGCTGGCGAGCCCAGCGCGGGAATTTATGCGCGTGCGCAGGCCTGCGGGTTCCGCGGTCGCGGCCCTAGGCCAGAGCAACCACCTTGCCTCGAGGAATCCTGGGAGTTGTAGTGTGCGTCCGATCAGAGGCTTCTCTTCGATTCTCTTCGAGGAATCCTGGGAGTTATAGTTTGAGCGGGGAGGGACTGAGTTTTACTGGGTGTTGAGATTACACTATTACGAGAGACATGATAATAAATGTAAGTTAAACCAACGACCAGCTGTTATTTATAACATCAAAGTAACTAATACGTTCCCATGCTTTTAAAATATAGTACTACGGGGGACTTAAAAAAACATCAGTTCCCTGTTTTGCCACTCCAACACCCCTATCGTATCCCACTCTGGAGACTAAAAGGCGACTAATGCCAATTGCTATGGCTGTTGCTTATGGCACTTACCACCGACTCTCGGAATATACATATGCCCCCTTTTGATTTAAGAATTTTAGACCTCTATTGACATCTACTAGGTTGGATGGATAAGAATTTAGCTCATTTAGAGGTACATTATGACCAGTCGAATGATTCTGCCTATCACATAGAGAAAGCCCTGTCTTTAATTAAAATTACTTTTAATGATTATGTCCTAGTGTTGGGGAAGTAAGTTTGCAACAATGCAATTTAAAGCCTTTAAAGGCCTTTAATAAAGAAAATCTAATAATCATTCAAAGGCTGTGCAGTATTTACAATAAGAATAAATTTTAAAGTTGAAATGGCTTGGCCATATTAATTTCAAAGTGGGATCAGGAACAAGGAAAATTACTAGAGATAGAAAGGCATATTTTATAAAGATTGAGAAGTCTGGCTCCTGGCCAAAATCCTGTGATCTTTCAGGCCTGACTTTAGGCAATCAGAAAGGTTCTACCTGACATGCTTCATGGGGGAAAGCTGCCCTCCCCACGCAGACATGGTGCATAGCCAACACATTGCAGTTTCTGAAAGGAGTTGCAGTCAAGAATTCAAACCCTCCTTGCCTGAGTCATGCTCTTACTGATGTCTGCACTCCCATCCTAAGGCCTTCCTCATCTCCACTGCTGAGACCCCTTTATCGGGGGAAGCAGGAGAAGACCCTGAAGATATTTTTCTCCACTCTGACTCAGTATTCAGTACTTTGACATCCCCTTCTCTGCCCCACCCCCTCCACCAACCCCCAAGTCCATAAAATTGCAGGAGCCTTTTGCTCAGGGCTCCCCCAAGACTGAGTTGGCCCATCTGAACCTTGCCTGGTGGCTCCATTCCAGGGGGAACACATCACAGGGGAAGTTAGTACTTTTTCTCATTAACTTCTTGCTTATACCATTGCAGTAAGTGACTAAAGGCTTTACTGTTTTTTCCAGTTTGACTTGGTTGTTTTAATCAGCTACCTTCAACATCTGGCAGCTCAGCTCAGCTCTTGACAATAATAAAAAGAACTATTTACCAAGAGGACATAACAATCCTAAATGTGCATGCACCTAACAATAGAGCCTCAAAAGTAAATTAATGAAATACTGATAGAACTAAAAGTAGAAATAGATAAATCTGCAATTATAGCTGGAGACTTCAAAACCCCTCTCTCAATAATTTATAGAACAAATAAGCAGAAAGTCAGCAGGATATAGAAAAATTCAACTCCAAAACCAGTAGGAACTAATCAATCTTTATAAAATATTCCACTGAACAAGAGCAGAATACACATTTTTTTTCACGAACCCACAGAACATATATCAAGATAAACTTTATTCTGGGCCATAAGGCAAATTTCAAGAACCGTAAAATAATTGATACCATACAAAGTATATTCTGTGACCATAATGGAATCACACTAAAACTGAATAACAGAAAGACAGTAGGAAAATGTCCAAACACTTAGAAACTAAACATATTTCTGAACAATCCATGAATCAAAAAAGAAGTTTGAAGAAAGACTTTAAAAATACATTGAACTGGAGGGGTGCAAGGGTAGCTCAGTGGTAGAATTCTCATCTACCATGAGGGAGACCCGGGTTCGATTTCTGGTCCATGCACTTCCCCAAAAACAAACAAGGAAGCAAAACCAACAAACAAAATTCAAAAAATGGTGCTGCAATAACAGAACACTCACATGGAAAAATAATGAAATGTGACCCTGCCATATAGCATACACAAAAAATATATATTGAACTGAATGAATTGAAAATTCAAAATATAAAAATTCATGGGACAGCTAAAGTAATGCTGAGGGAGAAACTTATAGGACTAAATACTGCATAGAAAAGAGGTAAAGTCTTAAATCAGAAATCTAAGCTCCCACCTGAAGAAGCTAGAAAAAGAAGAGCAAAACCAAACAAAAGTAAGAAGAAGAAAGAAAATAATAGATAAGGCCAGAAATCAATGAAATTGAAATTTAAAAAATAGAGCAAATCTATGAAACAAATGTTCATTTTTCAAAAAAATCAATGCAATTGACAAAACTCTAGCAAAAATATAAAGTGAAAAAGAGAGAAGACACAAATTACCAATATTGGGAATGAAGCAGGGACTAACAGTATAAACCCAGCAGACATTAAAAAAAAAAAGTGAAGGAATTTTATAAACAACTCTAACACATGAATCTGACAACTTAGATGAAATGAACCAATTCCTCAAAACCACAAAGTACTATGACTTACCCATTGTGAAATAGATCATTCGAGTAGCCCTATACCTATTAAGTAGGTATAATTTATACATAAACTATAAGTATATATAATTTATAATTTTTTATAAATTATAAGTATATATAATTTATAATTTTTATACTTTATTATATAAAGTATATATAATTTATTATATATGTATTATATTATATATTATATATATTAATTATATTATATATTATATACTATATATTATATATTATATATATATTTATATATAATTTATTATATTAAGTTTATATAATTTATAATTTTAACACTTCCCCCAGCACCACCAAAAGAAATCTCCAAACCTAGATGGTTTTACTGGAAAATTTTCCCCAAAAGAAATTCCCAAACCTAGATGATTTTATTGGAAACTTCTACCAAATGTTTAAAGAATTAATACCAATTTCACAAATCTCTTCCAGAGAAGAGAAGTGGGAACCCTTCCCAATTTATTTTATGAAGGCGGTATTACCCTGATACCAAAACCGGAGCAAAATAGTATTAAAAAATAGAAAACACTATAGACCATTATCCTTCATGAATATAAATACAGTCATCAATAAAATATTAACAAATACAGCAAATAGAATACAGAAAGATATAGAAAAAATTATACACCTTAACCAAGTGGAGCTTATTCCAAGCATGCAAGCCTGGTTCAATATTAAAAAATCAGTCGATCAATGCAATCTAACATATTGAGGCTAAAGAAAGAAAAATTACATGATCATATCAATCAATGCAGAAAAAGCATTAGACAAAATTAAACATATACATGATAGAAACTCCCAGAAAAATAGGAATGGAGGGAACTTCAACCTGATAAAGAAAACAGCTAATGACATACTTACTGGGAAAAAACTGAAGGTTTTTCCCTAAGACCAGGAACAAGGAAAGGATGTCTGCTCTCACCACTGCTATTTACCATAATCCTGGAAATTTTAGCCAGTACAATAAAGCAAGAAAAGGAAATGAAGGACATATAATTCAGAAAGGAGAAAACAAACCTGTCTGTATTTGGAGATGACATGATTGTCTACATAGAAAAATCCAAGAAATCTACCAAAAAATTCCTAGAGCTAATGAAAGTTCAGCTTTTAGGATACAGGATAAACATTGAGGAATAAATTGTATTTCTATATACTATTAATGAACACATGTATTCTGCAATTAAAAATACAATACCATTTACACTTGGTCAAAAAAATGAACTAATTTAGCCTAAATCTAAGAAATTATTTACAGGTCTTGTAAAATGGGAAACAAGAGGGTGCAATTACAAAGGTGTGGCAAGAGGGAGATTTTTGTAGTGTTGGAATATCTGTCTCTCAATAGTAGTGATGGGGAACAAATCTTTGCATGTGATGAAATGACATAGACATATACACAAACTTTATACCAATGTCACATTCCTGGGTTTGATACTGTACTAGAATTCAATAAGATGAAACCACTGGGGAACACTAGATAAGGAGGTTCTAGGGAACCTCTCTGTACTATCTGTACAACTTCTTTTGAGTAGGTAATGATTTCCATTAAGGAGGGCTACCGCCGGGGGAGAAGTCCTACCACGTGGGAAAGGCAAAGCTATGCTCCCTCCACGGTGTGTGGTCAAGGAAGTCACAAAACGTGCATGCACTGGCTGGAACAAACTATACCCAGGGGAAAGAAAGCAAGGTCAGCTTCAGTGGACTTCTGTCCCCATAGCCAGTGGGTCCCTCCCAACAGCCGACACAGGGTAGTGGTTTGCACATACCCCTCTTGTGGACAGTGTGAAAATTCCGTTCCCACCATACTGAAAACAGATACAGTATCCGGTGGTCCAGGTGCCACGTGGCACACGCGCTTAAAGGACAGATAGAAATTCATTGTGTAGCCACAGCAGGGAATGGAAATTCATTGTGTAGCCACAGCAGGGAAAGGTTATCCCAGTAAGAAAGAATCCAGGGGCTCAGTCTCCAGATAAAGGAATTTTCTGAGCCCAGTACTCTCTGGTTGGGCAAATCTGGGGAGCAGTAGCAGGTCACACCATTGCTGCTTCCCCAACAATTTCAAAATAGGAAGCAAAAAAAAAAAAGAAAAAAGATACAAAACTTGGAAACTGCTTAATTCCTCAGTAATATGAGATTAATTAAATAAAATCATGGACCATCCAAAAAATCATTAACAGGATGTTGCAAAAATATTTAATGCTGTGGAAGCTATTTCACACTATATCATATTTAATGAAAAAAAAACACATCAAAACCAAAGTTTTTAACGTGATCCCCACTGTATTTAAAGAGTATATCTGTGCATAGACAAAAAGCCCAGAAGGATGTCAGAAAAATGTTAATGATGGATGACCTTGAATGGTGGGATTATGGGTGGCTTTTATTTCCTTCTTGTTGATTACCTGTGTGCGGTATATGTAGACATATATTGCGATGAATATGTATTGTTTTGTGATTTTAAATGAAGATTTTTTTGTTTGTTTTAGTTTTAAAAAGCTCCTGCGCTAGTTTGAAACTGTTATATACTCCAGAAAATGCCATATTCTTTCAGTCCATTCTTGTGGGGGCAGACCTATTTGGGTGGGATTTTTTTATTAGGTTGTTTCCATGGAGATGTGACCCACCCAATTCAAGGTGGTTCTTAATCCTTTTACTGGCGTCCTCTATGAGGATAAGAGACAGAAACATGGAGAGCCCAGAGCAGAGGGAGATGAAACCAAGAGAAGAGCGAAGAGAGAAAGAAATGTCCTGGAGATGCTGACAGAGGACCCACAGATGCTCAACCAGAGCCCTATGAAGCCAAAACCCAGGAGAGAAGAACCAGCAGATGTCCTCATGTGCCTTGCCTCATGTGACTGAGGAACCCTGGATGCCAATGGCCTTTCTTCAGAGGAGGTTTCCTCTTTGTTGATGCCTTCATTTGGACATTTCCATGGCCTTAGAATTTAGCTTGTAACTTAATAAATCCTCCTTGTTAAAAGGCAACCCATTTCTGGTATATTGCATTCCAGCAGCTTAGCAAGACAAAACAGCCTCTGTGTTAAGTTTAGGCTTCTCTACAGGAAAGCCAGGCACAGTCAGCTGGGGCAGGTGGGAGTGAGGCTGTGGCCAAAGCAGAGTCTCTTGGTGAGGAAACCAAAGTCCTGAACCCAGTTTGCAGGCAACGAAGGTGGTTCATCTTATGCGTTTATCAGGTTTTAAAAAATATTCTTGTTGCAGAGCCTCAAGTAGTGCTTTGTTTGCTGGCAGGAGGCTTTCATAGCCCAGAAAATACTGGTACTTTCATTTTTATTAAATATCCAAGGTGGGCTGGTTGGTTGGTTTTTAAAATTTTGCCTACTACTTTCAGTAAGTCAGTAAGAATTTTGAGGGCACCAAATTGAGTTCAGCAGTTCTCAAGGCTGAGCTCCTCTCTCTGTTTTTGGGGTCTGATTTCTTTTGTGTTTCTCTTTGCAGATGGTTCCTAATTCCGTGTCTCTAATCCTGAGTTCCAGATCCATGCTCTGGACCCAGATTGCTTGGGGGATATCTCTACCTGCCTAGCCCGCCAACATCTTTAAAGCTACATGATAATAAAGGTTGGTGGTGATGATGTCACAACACTGAAACTCTGAGTTGCATATTGAAAGTGGTTAAAATGGGAAATATATGTTACAACAATAAATTTTTTTAAATCTACGTGATGAAAATGATGATGATGGTAATAATTGGGACAGTTTAAAAATATGTCTGCAAATTCTTTCACTCTCTTCCCTGTAAAATGTGGAATCTAGTGCCCCTTTCAATCTGGGGCAAAACATATAGATTCATTCCTAAATGAAGAGAATATTGCAAGAATGGTGGTATATGATTTCAGAAGCTTGGTTCTAAAATGAAAAATCTTCTTCCTGGCTTGCTCTCTCTGCCTCTCACTATGGCCATGATTGGAAACTAGACACCATGCTGTAAGGAAGCTCAAGCCACATGGATATGACATGCTTGGCTGTACCAGCCAACAGCCCAGTGAGGCCTTCAGTTCTCAACCAGTTAATCTCAGCCTTTAGCCTTCCAGCTGCCTTAGGTGATACCTGGGCACTGAGGAATAGAGATATACTGTCCCTGCTATGCCTTGTCTAAATTTTTGACCCACAGAAACCATGACAAATAAACAATTTTATTATTGCCGAGCCATTACCTTTTGGAGTAATTTTTTGTGTAACATTAAATAATTAGTATCACCCTTCTGACACCTAAACCTTAGGTTATTAATTATGTATTTCTGCGTGACAACTCACCCCAAACCTTAGTGGTTTAAAATAATAACGATTACTTATATCTCACAGTTTCTTTGGGTCAGGAATCTGGAAGTAGCTTGGCTTATTGGTCCTGGCTCAGGGTCTCTCATAAAGCAGTGGTCAAATGTGGGCCTAGGCTGCAGCCAGCAGAAGATTTGACTCAGGCAGGAATATCCACTTCCAAGATGGCTCACTCACGTGGCTGGAAAGATTGTTCCTCTCCATGTGGGCCTCTCCATGGAACTGCTTGAGTGTCCTCATGACATGGTGAATTTCCTTTCCCAGAGCAAGCCATCCAGGAGACCGAGACAAAGCTAGAAGACTTTTTGTGACCTAGCCTTACAAGTCACACACTGTCACTTCTGCAGTTTTCTATTAGTAATATAGGTCAGCACTGATTCAACGTGGCAGGGGCCCATGCAAGGGTGTGAATACCAAGAAATGAGGTCACTGAAGACTTTCTGGGAGGCTGGATACCACAGCAATAGGAGATACCATTTGCTTAGTACCTGTTATGAACTTGGCTTTACATAGAAATCTCATTTGATCCTTAAAAACAGTCTTATGCAGTAGATTAATTTTTTTTGTCCCCAGTTTACAGATTAGAAAACTGAGGCTCAGAGCCACTAAATACTTTGCCCAAGGCCATGCAGCTAGCAAATGGAGGAACAGAGATGGAGCCCAGTTCTGTAAGGCTCTACTCATGATCTCTCCCTTTCCATTCTCTCCCAGGAGCTTGACACCTCTGTACCATTTTCACCCCTTCTGCTCCCTCTCTCTCCCTACTGCCAAGTATGTAAATTCTACCCACAATGTCTGTCCTGCCCCACATGCTCTTCCAATCTCACATCTACTCTCCTGGTTCAGGGTGGTCCTATATATATATATATTAGCTGTTTTTAAGATTAAAAAAAAGTACATGTTTGTTGCATTAATGAATGAATTCTACCAACCTATCATAATTTTCCTCGGTTTGAAAACCATGAGTCTACTAACATCTTTAAAAGGTATCCTCAGCCTCAAGGCAAATGGAGAAACAAGAAGTCAGATAAACTCAATGGAATCTGTGCCCAAATCAGAGAAATGAGGGCAGGGCAAGGCCTGGGAGAGCTGGACTGAGAGAAGAGCAGAGCATAAGAACCTTTTCCACCAGACATTAACCCAGGGCTGGTTTCTCCTGATCTGTCCTCAGAATGAGGTTTTGAAGGGTTTAAAAATGATGCCTTTTTAAATTTTAATAATTACTTCTGGGAAAATGTAATTTTTGTTAACTTTCCATAGTCTGTGTTTCTAATTCAAGGTTGTATTTATCCAGCTCATTGATGGATTGATTGGCAGTTTGGCCAACATTGGCTCCTAAGTCTGCTGCAGGGACAGCCCCACCTCCCCTCCCATGGTGAGCAGCCCTCTTGCCCCCCTGAGCAGGAAGTGTAATCAGGGCTGTTGTAAGGCCCTGTTATGCACTGGCTCATAGATAATTAAATGTTACCTGGGGAGAAGTATAATTATAAAGGATACATTCATTTCCTGAAACGGAAGCTTAAATGGTGGCACTGCCTTTAATAAATTTTATGTCGTGGGGGAGGTCACATGCAATTTTCATAATTCAGAATCATCCCATTCTTTCACTTCCTCACCCTCAGTGTTGTCCTTTTCCTTTTGCTCCCACCAATGTTTTTGAATTGTCCTTTCTATGCAGTCTTGCAGAAGATTTTATTCTGAATGTGAGAGGGAAGCAAGACACATCCTCTAATGGTAAATGCTGAATTATATAGAAAAAAAAATCAACAAAGTGTATTATGGGGACACATCTGGGAAATACATGACTGAAGCTCCCATGAATTGTCCTTGCCAGACTCTGCAGTGCTGTCTCGGGTCACTTGCTTGACTCTCGTGGCTCATTTACTCAAATAGATGCAGCTACCTCCTGGATATAACTGCTCCTGAAATCTTCAATTCAGTAATCAACTTCACACACTTTCCACAGCTCCACATATTGAATTTCTTGGAGGATAATTCTTGGAAACTTAGTAATCAAAAATAGGAACATTATAAGACCTATTTTTTGGTGAGGGTTTGAGGAAAAAGGTGCTGTCATACACTGTCAGTGAGAATGTAATTTAGAGTGGACCAGTTAGGGACTGGATTGGACTGTTAACAGCAGAGACCTACTTGAGGTAGTTTAAAACAATCAAGGCTCAGTTTGGTCATGTATGAGAAACATCCCAAGGCTGTTTGCAGGCTCAAAGAGGGACCCAGCCTCTTTTAACCTTTTTGCTTCCCAATCCTTAGTGCATGGCTTCCATCTTCAAGGTCACAAGAAGGCTGCTGCAGCTCCTGTCAGCACAACTAGGATCCATGATGGAAACAAAGAGGGTTTTCCTAGAAGTCTCTCTCTCAGGATATTGAGTTACATCTCCTTGGCCACCCCTGTCTGCAAGAGAGTATCAGAAATGCATGTGTATACATGTTACAAGGTATAACTTGAAGCAGGAAAAGACTCATGGACATCTATTTTTCACTAGGTGTCATGTCCTAATGAATGCCAGTCTCTGTTCAATAGGATTTATCAGCTTCTCTTCCCAAGGGGTAGGGAGCAGAAGTGTGGGTGGAGTTTCACTTCTGTGAGCCAAAGCTCAAAAGTAGGAAGAGAAACATAAATGTTTCCTCTGTATCCCAAAGTAACCACTCAACAGGACGGCAAAGGGGAGGCAGATCATCTCCAAGACTGAAGAAGGCTGCTTAAAGGTCTAAGAATAACTATCTTAGTTATTCTTTTGTACTTTTCTGAGCAGGAGAGGCAAGGCTCAGACTGTGGCCGTTAATACTCAGGACTCTTGGGCTTGATCGATGTTCTAGTTTGCTAGCTGCCAGAATGCAATATACCAGAAATGGAATGGCTTTTCAAAAGGGGAATTTAATAAGTTACTCGTTTACAGTTCTAAGGCTGAGAAAATGTCCCAATTAAAACAAGTCTATAGAAATGTCTAATCAAAGGCATCCAGGGAAAGATACCTTGGTTCAAGAAGGCCGATGAAGTTCAGGGTTTCTCTCTCAAGTGAGAAGGCACATGGCGAACACAGTCAGGGCTTCTCTCTCGTCTGGACAGGCACATGGCGAATACGGTGTCATCTGCTAGCTTGGTCTCCTGGCTTCCTGTTTCATGAAGCTCCCCGGGAGGCGTTTTCCTTCTTCATCTCCAAAGGTCGCTGGCTGGTGGACTCTCTGCTTCATGGTGCTGCAGCATTCTCTGCACTCTCTGAATCTCTCTGAATCTCCAAAATGTTTCCTCTTTTATAGGACTTCAGAAACTAATCAAGACCCACTCAAATGGGTGGAGACATGTCATCCCCTAATCCAGTTTAACAACCATTCTTAACTAAATCACATCAACCAGGGAGATGATCTCATTAGAGTTTCAAATATACAGTATTGAATAGGGATTATTCTACCTTTAAGAAATGAGATTTATATTAAAACATGGCTTTTCTTAGGGGGCATACTTCCTTTCAAACCAGCACAATCGAGTCCACGCTTCATCTTCAGAGGAGGAAGGCGAAACCTTCAGAGGTGTAGGGGAAATTGTGGGAATTTCTAGGGTCCATGTGGTAGAGATTGTCTGCTTTAAAGTAGATTCTCAGACACATACAGGTCATAATGGTGCACTGTTGACATCATTGGTCTCTACACTGTCAGAGAAGCGTCTGGTGGCGCTAAGTTGACATGCCATCTGCGGGGCTACCCAGTGCACTAAAAACGGGCCTGGGTCCTGTGGACCATCTGTGAAGTCACAGCATGAACAGTTCAAATCCTGACTCCTGGCCGCTCCTTTCACCAATGGCTCTATTCTATATAAAAGCCTGAAAGGGCCTCTGGAAGGGAAATTGGAGACTTGTATGGTAACAGTTCCATCTATGAGAAGGAATAAGTCCTGAGTTATCATCCAGTTACAGATTGGTACTTTCTCAAAGTAATGGGGCATCTGGAAAAGAAGGGCCCAAAGTTGTGATTTCATAGGCATGAAAGAAATGATATTTTTACAGCCCTTAACTGGTCAAGTAGCCACAGGAGAGAGGAGATTTTCATTTGAGTCATTCTAGTGAAGTATTATAAATTTTTACTGTTATTTATTCCTGGCAGGGCACACGTGTGCTGAGTTTAACAGGTGCCCCCTCCTTCCTCTTCCTCTCTCCCCACAAAACAAAGGCCTCAGCAGCTAGGGAGGGAACATCAAAACCAGGGCCAAAAGTCAGAGTCTTTTCTACCTGACTCTCAAACAGAATTACTCCTACCTCCCCTATCCTGGCTTCTCTCCATCTACCCAAGACTCTGGCTCTGGGGCCCTTTTAAACCAAGGATGCATTTTGTGTGGGATCAAGCACAGTTTGGAAGCCCTTTGTCATGTGTGACTGTGAGAGATTTCAGTACCTTGAAAGGGAGTAGAGCCAAGAGAAATCTCAGCATGGATGGCTCTATTGAACTGGCATGTGAAGCTACCTGGAGCAGTGCAGGACAACACTACGGGGCACTCTGGGTCCTCTCCATCCATGTGAAAGAGTGGGTGGCCTCTGTGCTTCCCTAGGCTCATCCATTCATGCCACAGACATTTTCCAGATGCCATATCTGTGCCAGGCACTGTGCTGAACATGGTGATAAAAATTAGGTGGGACTATGTGGACATGGCTAATAAGTCAGGGCTTCTACCTAGCAAAGAGGCAACCTGCAAAAGTTCTACTAAGAAGGAGGTGTTGTGGAGAAAGATCCCAATAGGGCAATGAGGGTGAAGGAAAGATTGAGGAACGGAGAAGACAACACAGGCAGAAAAGCAGACATTTCTTAATTTAGCCCACCCATATCCACTCTTCTCAGAGGTATGCTCCCTCGAGTTCTTATGGAAAACCATTCCTCCCGTACCCTCACTCCATGTGGTTTGAGTAGCCTGGTTTTGTTTCCAGTGTTAAGGGTGGTCCATGACCCACTCCTGGCCAATCAGGGCAGTTCTACTCTCTAACTACAAAATCTGGTTCTGAAGTGGGCATTGACTCTTGATTCCGGAAGTTGGATGTCCTGGGAAAGAGAAATCTTTTCTCTGGGGTTGTTAAGGATGTGAGCTTAGAGATGTCAAGAGGCACTTTGGATGAGATCCTGCTGGAGAATGAAAGATATGCAGTAAAGGCATAGAAGAGAAAAGAAAAGAGAGTAGGTAAGTGAGGCACCCCTTGAGCTCCTGGATTCATCCAGACCTGAAGCTAAAATCCCTGGACCCTTCAGAAACATGAACTATCAATGCCTTCCTCCTTTTTTTTTTTCTTTTTGTTTGACTCCAATTTAAGTAGAGTTTTTTTTTTTTTTTTTACCACTGTTAAGAATTTGCAGATAAAGATAAGGTAACTTCAGAGGGCTCCAGAACACAAAGAGCAGAAGCAAGGGCATGACTCAGGCCCTACTGTTGACTCAGCAAACCAAGAGGGGCCCCATAGTGGAGGGAGGCCCAAGAGAAGGTGAGATCCAGAGCTCCGCATTAGAGCATGCACAAAGGCTGGGGAACCCAATCGGGGAGAATTTCCAGTTCTGCAATGTCCATTGATGAGAAAAGGGGTCCCCAGATGGGACTGGGAAGCACAGGGACTCTCTTTTTCCTTCTCTATCTGCTGGCTTGGTACTTATCATCTACTTTTTCCTGACACTTTAATTTAGCTTTAGGCAGAATTTGCAGCTTGTTGTGAACGAGGTTGTTGGAGGACAATAATTGGCTTTGGAGTCAGGAGATGTGATGTGAACACTGACTCACTGTGTCATCTTTTTTTTTACATGGGCAGGCACTGGGAATCGAACCCGGGTCCTCGGGCACGGCAGGTGAGCATTCTTGCCTGCTAAGCCACCGTGGCCTGCCCTGTGTGACCTTTTTTTAAAAAATTTTTTTACATATGTTTTATTTAAGAAAACAAACAATACACTTAAAACCACCAACAGTGGATATCCTAGTTAGCTTAACCATAGGCATATTTAAATAAAGTACCCATATAATCATTGTAAAGCCTATGTTTGACTGTGACCTTCTTTTTTTTTTTTTTGGTTTTGCAGTTCCAGGTGTTTCTTTTTTAATTTATGATACATAACCACATACAAAACAAACATTCTTATCATATGATCATCCCGTTCTTGTTATATAATCAATAACTCACACTATCATCACATAGTTGTATATTCAGCATCATGATCATTTCTTAGAACATCTGCATCAATTCAGAAAAAGCAATAAAAAGAAAACAAAAAGATTCATACATACCACACCCCTTACCATTCCTCCTCACCGATCACCAGCATTTCAATACACTAAATTTATTTTAAAATTTGTTCCCCCTATTATTTATTTATTTTTAATCCATATGTTTTATTTGTCCATCAATAAGGTAGACAAAAGGAGCATCAGACACAAGGCTCTCACAACCACACAGTCACACTGTGACAGCCATATCATCATACAGTTATCTTCAAGAAACATGGCCACAGGAGCACAGCTCCACATTTCAGGCAGTTCCCTTCAGCCTCTCCATTACACCTTAACTAAACAGGTGATATCTATTTAATGCATAAGAATAACCTCCAGGATAACCTCTCGACTCTGTTTGGAATTTCTCAGCCACTGACACTTTATTTGTCTCATTTTGCTCCTCCCTCTTTTGGTTGAGAAGATTTTCTCAATCCCTTGATACTGAGTTCCAGCTCATTCTAGGATTTCTGTCCCACATTGCCAGGAAGGTCCACACTCCTGGGAGTCATGTTCCACGTAGAGAGGGGGAGGGCAGTGAGTTTGCTTGCCATGTCTGCTGAGAGAGAGAGAAGTCACATCTGAGCAACAGAGGAGGTTCTCTTGGGGGTGACTCTTAGGCCTAATTTTAAGTAGGCTTAGCCTATCTTTTGCGGGATTAAGTTTCATATGAACAAACACCAAGATGGAGGCTCGGCCTATTGCTTTGGCTGTCCCCACTGCCTGTGAGAATATCAAGAATTCTCCACTTGGGGAAGTTGAATTTTCCCCCTTTCTCACTATTCCCCCTAGGGGACTCTGCAAATACTTCCCTATTCACTTTCAAATTGGCTCTAGGATTTATCTGGACAGCATTTATCTGGACAAACCTACAAAATCTCATGCCCTACTCAAGGTTCCAAGTACTGTGGTGTTCGATTAAGCTGCCCACATAAGTTATATTAGGAAAGGCACTAGTCAAAATATAAATTTTGTACCAAATAAACATTTTTTGCTTGTCTCATACATGTTAAAGTTTTAAAGTATTAATTACCATCTTTTCTCAACACTCTGCATTATTGACATTCCTTTGTTCTTCCTCATGCAGAAACATTTTTAAATTTGCATATTTAGTCACTATCATTATACACTCTAGGCAGTCCTAAATTATACCATCTCAGTCTTTATCATTTATCTTTCCTTCTGATTTCCTTTGTGCCCCCAGGCCTCCTCCCTCTATCATTCTCACATTCAGCTTCATTCAGTATTCTAACATTATTGTATTACAGTTAGGTAGTATTGTGCTATCCATTTCTGAATTACAATCAGTCCGTTGCACAATCTGTATCCCTTCAGCTCTAATTACCCAATATCTACTCTATTTCTATCTCCTCATGGTCTCTGTTACCAACTGAAATTCTCCAAGTGCATTCACTAACGTCAGTTCATACCAGTGAGACCATACAGTATTTGTCCTTTTGTTTCTGGCTAAACTCACTCAGCATAATGTCCTTAAGATCCAACCATGTTGTTACATGCTTCATAACTTTATTCTGTCTTACAGCTTCATAATATTCCATCATATGTATATACCACAGCTTGCTTAGCCACTCTTCTGTTGATGGGCATTTTGGCTGTTTCTGTCTCTTGGCAATTGTAAATAATGCTGGTATAAACGTTGGTGTGCAAATGTCCGTTTGTGTTCTTGCCCTCATGTCCTCTGGGTAGATACCTAGCAATGGCATTGCTGGATCATATGGCAAGTTTATACTTAGCTTCCTGAGGAACTGCCACACTGCCTCCCACAGCGGTTGTACCATTTGACATTCCCATCAACAGTGGATAAGTGTGCCTCTTTCTCCACATCCTCTCCAGCACTTGTCGTTTTCTGTTTTATTGATAATGGCCATTCTGGTGGGTGTGAGATGATATCTCATTGTGGTTTTGATTTGCATTTCCCTAATAGCCAAGGAAGTTGAGCATGTTTTCATGTGCCTTTTGGCCATTTGCATTTCCTCTTCTGAGAAGTATCTGTTCATGTCTTTTGCCCATTTTGTAATTGGGTTGTCTGTGTTTTTGTTGTTGAGTTGAACAATCTCTTTATGTATTCTGGATACTAGACCTTTATCTGATATATCATTTCCAAATATTGTGCACAAAAGTGTTTAATTTTGAGGCGTTCCCATTTATTTTTTTTTTCTTCAATGCTCATGCTTTGGGTGTAAGGTCTAGGAAACTGCCTCCTATTATAAGATTGATAAGATATTTCCCTGCATTTTCTTCTAACAGTTTTATGGTCTTAGATCTAATGTTTAGGTCTCTGATCCATTTTGAGTTAATTTTTCTATAGGATGGAGATGTGGATCCTCTTTCATTCTTTTTGAATGTGGACATCCAATTCTCTAGGCACCATTTATTGAAGAGACTATTCTGCCCCAGGTGAGTTGGCTTGACTGTCATATCAAAGAACAATTGTCCATAGATGAGAGGGTTTATAGCTGAACACTCTATTTGATTCCATTGGTCAGTATATCTATCTTTATGCCAGTACAATGCTATTTTGACCACTGTAGCTTCATAATATGCCTTAAAGTCAGGTAGTGTGAGGCCTCCAACTTCATTTTTCTTTCTCAAGATATTTTTAGCTATTCAGGGCACCCTGCCCCTCCAGATAAATTTGATTATTGTCTCTTCTATTTCTGAAAAGTAAGTTGCTGGGATTTTATTGGTATTGCATTGAATCTATAAATCAATTTAGGTAGAATCGCCATCTTAACTATATTTAGTCTTCCAATCCATGAACACAGTATGCCCTTCCATTTATTTAGGTCTTCTGTGATTTCTTTTGACAATTTCTTGTAGTTTTCTTTGTATAGGTCTTTTGTATCTTTAGTTAAATTTATTCCTAAATATTTTATTCTTTTGGTTGCAATTGTAAATGGAATTTTTTCCTTGATTTCCCGTTCAGATTGTTCATTGCTAATGTATAGAAACACTACAGATTTCTGCATGTTGATCTTGTAACCTGCCACTTTGCTGTACTCATTTATTAGCTTTAGTACTTTTGCTGTGGATTTTTCAGGGTTTTCGACATATAGTACCATATCATTTGCAAACAGTGAGAGTTTTACTTCTTCCTTTCCATTTTTGATGCCTTGTATTTCTTTTTCTTGTCTAATTTCTCTGGCTAGAACTTCCAACACAATGTTGAATAACAATGGTGATAGTGGACATCCTTGTTTTGTTCCTTATCTTAGGGGGAATGTTTTCAGTTTTTCCCATTGAGGATGATATTAGCTGTGGGTGTTTCATATATTCCCTATATTATGTTGAGGAAGTTCCCTTCTATTCCTATCCTTTGAAGTGTTTTCAACAAGAAAGGATGTTGAATTTTGTAAAATGCCTTTTCTTCATCAATTGAGATGATAATGTGGTTTTTCTACTTTGATTTGTTGATACGGTGTATTACACTAATTGATTTTCTTATCTTGAACCATCCTTGCATGCCTGGGATGAATCCTACTTGGTCATGGTATATAATTTTTTTAATGTGCTGCTGGATTCAATTTGCTAGAATTTTGTTGAGGATTTTTGCATCTATATTCATTAGAGAGATTGGTCTGTAGTTTTCTTTTTTTGTAATATCTTTGTCTGGCTTTGGTATGAGGGTGATGTTGGCTTTGTAGAATGAGTTAGGTAGCGTTCTCTCTCCTCTTCAATTTTTTTGAAGAGTTTGAGCAGGATTGGTACTAATTCTTTCTTGAATGTTTGGTAGAATTCACATGTGAAGCCATCTGGTCCTGGACTTTTCTTTTTGGGGAGCTTCTTAATAACCAATTTAATTTCTTTACTTGTGATTGGTTTGTTGAGGTTGTCTATTTCTTCTCGAGTCAATGTTGGTTGTCCATGCCTTTCTAGGAAGTTGTCCATTTCATCTACATTGTCTACTTTATTAACATAAAGTTGTCCATAGTATCCTATCATTACTTCCTTTATTTCTGTGGGGTAAATTGTTATGTCTCTTCTTCCATTTCTGATTTTATTTATTTTGTGCAACCTTTTTAAGTCTTCAATTATTCACTCAGAAAATGAAAATAATGACCAGAGACACTGTCCAGGCTGATGATACAGATGTCAGCTGGGGGTTCCCTGTCCCTTTGAGAATCAGGGAAAATTATCTTGGTCACTGCTCTGCCTTGAGTCTTATGGCATGACTGATCACAAGGCCACTCCAGGGCTTTGTGGGTTCCAGGGACTTACACTCTCATGAGGACACTTTGTCCCCTCAAGGTTTCCTAAAACAAATAAACAAACAAAAAACAAAACTCATTCACTTAAAACATTTTCGAGAGTAATAGACTT
This sequence comes from Tamandua tetradactyla, assembly GCF_023851605.1. NCBI lineage: Eukaryota > Metazoa > Chordata > Mammalia > Pilosa > Myrmecophagidae > Tamandua > Tamandua tetradactyla. The sequence goes on along the minus strand of NC_135341.1, from coordinate 44,063,115 downwards.
TACTGAAGAACTGGCACCAGGAGTTGGTCCATACCTCACACCACACACAAACTTAAAATCCCAGTCAGATGCTCCTCATCTGCAACCTCTGGGGACCCTTTTGTGGCCCTTGTTTCACTCCAAACTTTGGTTGCACTGTCTGCCTTTTTCCCTTTCCTCTTCCTCATTTCTCCCTTCCAATTTATTAAGGAATACTAGGTGATTCACAGATTCATTAGGATGTTGAAGAAACAGACTCTAGGCTTGTTTCTAGGAGAAATTCCCACAGCCATGGTGGAGAATTGGACTGCCAAGGGAACTGCTGCCACCCCCCACTCCACCTCCAGTATTCTGTTGCCCTACCATGAGCAGGAAGCTGCCAGCCACAGAGATACCAAACTCCTCTTTCACCAGTTCCCTGGGCAGGAAAGCCACTTCATGGAAGTGGTTTGGTTCTTTCTTCCAAATTTCATAGTGTCCATCTGCTCAGTGGAGCCTGGGTCACAGGTGGAACCCTGGCTGCAAGGAATCTTAGAGATGGAGTTTTGTGGTTCTCCACCTCCAGTGTGGAAAGCACAATAGAATCTTTTTCCAACTAATTATATGGCACTGTGAAGAGTAAATACAATAAGCCTGTGAAACTATTGGCACAATGTCATATAGTAAGTGCTTCATAAATGTTAACTATTAACCAGTAGAGAGTACCTTCCCAGCTGGCCCTTCAAGTGGAGGAGGAGTCCCAACCCAGGGTACTCAAGGAGAAGAAGTGAAGAGGACAGAGAGATCAGGACAATTAAAGTGTTGATCTTTAATTTTTTTTTCTCCTTGTGGTCCATGTCAATTCTCCCAGAGTGTCTTTCATTCTGGTAGAACTACACTGAGCGTCAAGTTCCCTGTCAAATATGCTGAACAAGTTAGCCCTTCACAAGACTTCAGAGTCATCCATAACCCTTGACTTAGTTTCCACTGTTGTAACTCCATCAGCCTTCAGCAATTTTCAGTCCATTGTCGAGAGGCAGCATAACTGGAAAAAGCATTATACCCAGATGAAACCTCCAGAGTAAGCAAGTAGATGTGGCCTTGCCTTGGATAATGCCTTGGCAAGCTTGGAAGATAATAATGAATGCTCAGTTATTGAGTTCCCCATTGAGACTCTGCATTTTCTTTTCAAACAACCTAAATGAGCTTCTGTTTTTCATCACATATGAAAAAGATGAAGGGTGAAGGGTAGTAGTGGTTTGTGGCGGGACAGCTACAGGTGAGTGGACTTTCACCCACATGATTTGTGAGACAACATTGCCCAGCTGCTGACATCTTCCACCAAAGTGAAGAGGGAGTCCTGGGTCTCTATAGCTGTATGGTAATCACCATTCTTCCACAATTTCATTTATTTGGCAAACATTCTGTGCAATATCTATATCAGTGCTTTGGGGAATGTGCAATGTACATTGCAGATCACACAACTTTTTCACAAATGCAGAGCTACATCCATCAAAGAAAAGGTTGAAGTTTTGCTAGTGTTGCTGCCCTTATTTTTGGAAACATTTTTCTAGTCTGACTGAATTTTGGTTCACAGCCAAGCCGGATGGGGACAAGTGTCTGACAGATACTTTTAAATGATTTTGGAGGAAATAGAAACACTCTATATGTCCTGGTCTAATCAGATTGCCATCACCCCCTCCCTAGTTCACAGGAGAAAGTGCCAGCCCTTTGCCTGACTTTGAGGGCAGGAGACTAGGCTCTTTCATTTGCTCTCTGCCATATTTTGTTCTTCTGTCAAGTACTTCATCTTGGCTTCTGAAAGAGACATTTTGTAAAAACAGAATTTAGGAGGACTCGGGTGATGTGATCTAAAGGGCAAATGATCTCACTGGCATATTTAAAACTTACCAGTTAAGAAAAGGAAGGGGCAAAAGGAGAAGAATTCTTAGAGCTAGCCAGAGATATCTTGTTAGAGCAGAAAAGTCATTACTTCCCTGGATCAGGAAAGGAGATCCAATTAGGAACTGCTCATTTTCCCACACCTTTGCTTTGAATGTCTGCACATAAAGTTCCCTCCATGTACCTCCTCCAATTCCAGACTTTCAAAGCCCAATTAACATGTTATTTGCTGCCTATAAAATTCTTAAACTGTCCTAACTATCCCCAACTATAAGAATCTTTCTTCTCCCATCACTTCTATTAATTATATCATTCCCTTAAGTTGGATTCCCCCAAAACCAGAATTTGATGGCAAGCAGCTTATTTGTGAGATGATACCAGAATGGTCCAGTGGAGAAGTGAGACAGGGAAAGGTAGGGAGCCAAGGCAGTAATTAATAATTAATGTCACCACTGGGAAATGGAGGCGTTCCACTGGGGAAATCTGGAGCCTGCACAGAACACTCCTCACAGTCATCTCACCTGAGAAGCGTGAAGCAGATATTTTTGTTCTCCAGCTTCCATTCATCTTGGCAGAAAGCTGTTCCCAAGAGTATCAAAATGAACTGAAGTTCAACAAAATGAACTGTGGGCTGAACATTTCAGAGAAAGCCCTCAGATGGAAAATCCCAGATACTTACCTTAGGAATGTTCAAGGGAATAAGGAGTGCTGAGGGAATGTGGGAAAACACTGACAGCATCTGCTACCTCTTCCTTCATGTATTCATTAATTCACCACTCTGTATCTACAGAGTCCTGTGACAAACAGTGTACTGACATAGGAAGCAAACAATGTCTGTGATCTCCTGAACTTAAAATCTAGCAGGTAAGACCAATGTTAATCAAATAAAACACAAGTATACAATAAAATCAGTGGCAAAGGGAGAGGAAGGAAAAGAACTGAGAGCTCTGGAAGGAAGATGGCAGGAAGACATAGCTAGTTTGAGGAATCATGGAGAGCTTCATTGACGAATATGTGAGAACTAACTAAGTAAAGGTGGGAGGACTATGGGAAGAACATTTCAGGTAGAAGAAATAGTATAAACAGTATATGCGAAGCCTTTGAAACAGCAGTATCCAGTAGAACTGGGGATCAAAAAGCAAGAGAAGGAAATTATGGCTAAATTAGGCCAAAGTGGTAGTCATGGCACAGTGGGCAGTGCCACGGAAACTATGCTAAAGGTTTTGGTCTCTTTTTATAAAGTAATGGAAGCCACTGAAAAGTGTTCATCTTGAAAGAGAGAGGATAAGTTATTGAGGTGGAGAATGGGTCAGAGCAAGAGAGTAGATGAAGTCAAGAGTTAATGGTGAAACTGGTGCTCTAACCCAGATAGATTAGCAGGGAACTGTTTTAGCCTCCAGACTGAAATAATTATAAAACTGGACAAAACAAATGACAGGAAACAAATAAAATGAACCTTATGATTACCCCAGTTTACTGTGTGGGGTGAGTTTCCAGGCCACAGAGCAGGGAGAGGGAATGCAGGTGGGTTCTGACTTTTCCTGAGTTGAGGAGACAGATAGAGGAGTCTTGAAACACAAGAGTAGCTAGAGATCACAGATAAGAGTACCAGAAAGGAAAGACTTGCAACAGAGAGAATCCCAGAGATGTTTACCAGGCCCCACTCGCGTTTTTAATGAAGTATTGGCAAGGTATGCATACAACAAAACTAATGGAGGCCAAAAAGAACTACCTGAAAGAATAACATGAAACAGTGAACACAAAGAGTTTGGAGATTTTATGCCCTTCTCCCAACAATAAAACAAGAAGACAGAAAATCAGTAAAGATATACAAGACTTGAATAAATTATCAACCAACTTGACCTAATTGATATTTATAGAACTCTTTATCTAACAATAGCAAAATACTCATTTGTTTCAAGTGCACATGGGACATTTACCTTGAGAGACAACATTATACTACCTAAAATAAGTCTCAATCAATTTGAAAAGATTAAAATTTAAAGTAGGTTTTCTGAACACAATGGAATTAAATCAGAAATAAATGATGGAAACATATTCGGAAAATCTCCTAATTTTTGAAAATGAAATAAGATGCTTCTAAATAACTTCTGGATCAAAAAGGATATTAGAAAATATTAACTGAATAAAATGAAAACTAAGGATACTAGGATGCCACTAAAGCAAACCGTAAAGGGAAATTTTTATTGCTAAAAGCCTACCTTATCAAAGAAGAAAGGTTTCAAATCCATGATTTCACCTTCTACCTAGAGAAACTAATGATGATCAGAACAGCAATAGAAATGAGAAATATAAAAATAGAGAACATCAATGAAACCAAAAGCTGGCTCTTTGGTAATATCAATAAAATTTACAGACCTTTCACCATACTGATCAGATTATGAGAGATGTCAAACATTATCAATATCGTGAATGATAGAAGTGACATTTCACCACAGATTTCAATTATATTACAAAGTTAATAAAGCAAAATTGTGACCAACTTTATGCCAATAAATTAAAAACCTTGCAAAGTAAGGAAAAATACAAAATACCAAATTTGGATGCCACTGAAAAGGAAAAATATTAATAATTGGACTTAATAAAATTGAAAAAAATGTGCTCTTTAAAAAACACTTAAGAAAATGAAAAAGCAAGTCACACACTGGGAGAAAATATTTGTAAAATGTATATCTGGCAAAGTCTTTTGCATCTAGAATATAAAGAACTCTTACAACTTAATAAAAGACAGTTGTTTTAGAAATGGGCAGAAGATTTAAACAGCTATTTCACCAAGGAAACTATATGGGTGGCAAAAAAGCACATGAAAATATACTCAGGGTTACTAGCAAAATGCAAGTTAGGAGTATCATGAGATACCATTACTCACCTATTAAAATAGCTAAAATTAAAAAGATTGACTATGCCAGTTGTCAGTAAGGATGTAGAACAACTGGAACTCTCACACACTATTGATGGAACTGCAAAACAGAACAACCACTTTGGAAAACAGTTTGGCAGGTTCCTAAGAAGTTTAACATACACCTACCACATGATGCAGTTGTTCCACTAGGTATTTATCCAAGAGGGAATTCCTGTAACCAAATGTTCACAGCAGCTGTATTTGTAATAGTCCAAAGTAGAAACAATCTAAATGCCCATCAACAAGCAAATCGATTGAAAAACAAAGTCTGGTATAACCGTGCAATGAAATACTACTCAGCAATGAATAGGAATAAGCTGTTGATGTCCATTATAACATAACCATGCTGAGTGAAAGAAGCCAGGCTGTAGTAGTATTCTATTTATATAAAATTTTAGAATTTTAGAAGAAGCAAACTAATTTATAAAGACAGAATGAAGAACAGTGGTTGTCTGGAGACACAGGGAGGGGAGGAGAGAATGATTGCAAAGGGACAGAGAAATCTTTTGGGGTGATAAATATGTTGATTATTGTGATGGTTTCATATGTGTATACAGCTGTATACAAATGCCATAACTCATCAACTTGTACATTTTAAATATGTGCACTTTATTCCATTTAAATTATAATGTAATCAACCTGATTAAAGAAAGAGTTGAAATGGTTTGGACCAAGTTGGTAGTGATGGAGATGAAGAAACATAGATTTGACAGATATTTAACATGAAGAAAAATAGACATATGTTTAGCAGACAAAATTGGCAATATTTAGCAATGGATAGCTTACAGGGAGTAAAGGAGAGGAGATGCTAAGGTTGTCATCTGTTCTAGTTTGCTAGCTGCCAGAATGCATTATACCAGAAATGGAATGGCTTTTAAAAAGGGGAATTTAATAAGTTGCTAGTTTACAGTTCTAAGGCCATAAAAATGTTCAAACTAAGGCATCCAGGGAAAGATACCTTGGTTCAAGAAGACCAATGAAGTTCAGGGTTTTTTTCTCAAGTGAGAAGGCACATGGTAAACACAGTCATGTTTCTCTCTCGGCTGGAAGGGTACATGGCAAACATGGCATCATCTGCTAGCTTCCTCTCCTGGCTTCCCGGAGGCATTTTCCATCTTCATCTCCAAAAGTCGCTGGCTGGTGGACTCTGCTTCTCATGGCTATGTCGTTCTTCTCTGCTCGCTCTGAATTGCTCATTCTCCAAAATGTTTCCTCTTTTATAGGACTCCAGTAAACCAATCAAGACCCACCCAAATGGGTGGAGACACACCTCCCCTAATCCAGTTTAACAACCACTCTTGATTGGGTTACATCTCCAGGGAGATGATCTAAACACATACAATATTGAATAGGGATTATTCTGCCTTTATGAAATGGGATTTTGATTAAAACATGGCTTTTCAAGTGTACATACATCCTTTCAAACCACCACATCATCTATGTTACCAGCTTGAGCAACGGTTTGGATGGACTGACGTGGGGAAGGCTGGAGGGGGACCATGTTTGAGGGAAAGATCATACGTTTAGTTTGTGCACACTGAGTTTAGGGAACTATGAGAAACTTGAGGGCATGTTAAGGTAATAGTAACTCACCATGTTTGGAACTCAGAAGAAGTGGGTTGAGTTAGAAGCATGACCTTGAAAATCTTTGGCATTAACATGTTATGTAATTATCTTATAGTCATTAATATATCATGTATTTGTACCTTGTCTTCCTATTTAGGTTGTACACTCTGTGGGAGTAGGATTTTTGCCTTATCCCTCTATCTGTACCCACTCTACCACCACCACCACACTGTGTCTACTTTAGTAGAAGCAGTGTGATGAAGTGGATAAAGTGTAGGATTTGGAATAATAGAGGTCTGACCTCAATGTCAGACCTACCACTAACTAATTGTGGGGCATTGGGCAAATTACTTGTTTCCTGGAAATAATAGCTATAATGACAATAGAACATGTTGCATAGTTAACCGAGGAGACTTAATAATATAGTATATGCCTTGTGCTTAAAAGGTGCCTGACATGGGTAAGTGAGCACTGCATAAATGTGAGCTATAGAATTATTGAAACTTTCTAAGCCTCAGTTTTTTCCCTTGTAAAATGTATTCAATGCTACTTTCTTATCAGTGAGCGACTACTGCATAACAATTCATCCCAAAATTCAGCGGCTTAAAATAACAATGATTTACTATTATAATTCACATATTTGTATGTCAACAGGAAGCTTGTTTATGTTTCTGTGTCTGCAGCACTGTTCTACATGTCTCTCAACCTCCTACTGGAGCCAATAGACTTGCACAGGCACATCATTTTCATGGAGATGGCAAAATAGTGAGAGGACAGGCCCCCTCTGCTTGTATCATGTCAGCTGGCAATTCTAGTGGCCAAAGAAAGTCACATTGCTGAACTCAGAATCAAGGAATAGGAAAGTACACCACACTTCTTTGAAATGAAAAGCCACATTGCAAAACCTGTGGATAAAGAGATAGTTAAGAATTGAGGCATTAATGTAGTCTTCTGTAACTGCAAAACAATATTATTTTTGTGTAACATATGCCTAGCACATTGCTGATTTTCAATAACTATGTCTGTTTCCCTTCATCAATAAATGTTGGATAAGTGACTCTGACTTTAAGAATAAAAATAAGTTGGCTCCAGAAATTTTAATATAACCTTGCTCATTATGAATTTTAGCATGTTATATAATATAGCAACTAATCAACAATTTGGTAGGGGTTCAAATTGCTGTTGGGAATGTAAATCAATATAATCTTTCCAGAAAGCAATTTGATAATATGTATCAAATGCCTTAATAATGTATACCATTTGACCCAGAAATTTCCATTATAGCAAATCTACCCCAAAGAAATAAGAGAGATATAATAGAGATAAGCAAGATGGTGTCATATAATGAGGAGCAGAATTTAGTTCATCCTCTATGGCAGCTAGTAAATAGTGAGGAACTGTATGGAACAACTGTTTGGGGGACTTCAGTGACCAGACACACATCGTACACCAGTCTCAAACAGCGGAACATCTGAGATTCCACACAGAACTGTAAGTCTCCCAAGTCCTGGAGGTTGGTTCCTCTCCCCCCGGGCACAGCAGGCTTGTTCTCTGAGAGAATGAGAAGCCTGCCCACTGGGACCAGCCACCTCATCAGGTGCCATGAATAGCCGCTTCACCCTGCACCATCTTTTTCTGAGGTAACCACTGTTGGGGAGAGGCCGGGTTGAGGGGAAGAGGTGGTTTAACAGCGTCATCTGTTAGTAAGCCTCAAGTAGAATTGCATCCCCTTCATGATGCAAACCAATCTGGGCCTTGGTTTGGCCAGTAATTAGTGACAAACCAAGAGCAAAAGGCAAACCCAAGCAAATGCAAAACCTTAGGTGAGTCAAGGAAATCAACTTGCAAAATAACCTCATCAAATACACTATCTGACTTTAAAATAACACTACCTGACTTTAAAGCATATTATGAAGCTACAGTGATCAAAACAGCATGGTACCGGCATAAAGACAGATATACTGACCAATGGAATTGAATTAAGTGTTCAGAAATAGACCCTTTCATTTATGGACAATTGGTCTTTGATAAAGTGGTCAAGCCAACCCATCTGGGAAAGAGCAGCTTCTTCAATAAATGGTACTTGGAGGACTGGATATCCATATGCAAAAGAATGAAAGAGGATCCATATCTCATATCCTATACAAAAATTAATTCAAAATACATCAAAGATCTAAATATTAGAGCTAAGACTATAAAGCTTTTAGAAAGAAATGTAGGGAGATATCTTATAAATCTTGTAATAAGAGGTAGTTTCCTAGACCTTACACCCAAAGCACAAGCTTTGAAAACAGAAATAGATAAATGGGAACTCCTCAAAATTAAACACTTCTGTGCATCAAAGAACTTTGTCAGGAAGATTAGAAGGCAGCCTACACAATGGGAGACAATATTTGGAAACCACATATCAGATAAGAATTTCAAATCTAGAATATATAAAGATATTCTTCAACACAACAACCAAAAGACAAACAACCCTTTTTTAAAATGGGCAAAAGACATGAACAGATACTTCTCAGAAGAAGAAATACAAATGGCTAAAAGGCACAAGAAAAGATGCTCAACTTCCCTGGCTATTAGGGAAATGCAATCAAAATCACAATAAGGTATCATCTGACACCCACCAGAATGACCATTATCAAAAAAACAGAAAATGACAAGTGCTGGAGAGGATGTGGAGAAAGAGATACACTTATCCACTACTGGTGAGAAAGGAAATGGTACAACCACTCTGAAAGTCAGTTTGCTGGTTCCTCAGGAAGCTAAGTATAGAATTGCCATATGATCCAGCAATCCCATTATTAGATATATATTCAGAGGAACTGAAGGCAAGGACACAAACAGACATTTGCACTCCAATGTTCATAGCAGCATTATTTACTATTGCCATGCAGGAGACCCAGGTTTGATTCCTAACCCATGCACTTACTAAAAACAAAACAAACAAGCAAAGAAAAAAAGAAAAATCAAATACACAAAAATTCAAAAAGTGGTGTTGCAATAAGGGGATACTCACATGGAAAAAGAATGAAATGTGACCCCGCCATACAGCATACAAAGAGAGAGAAAGAGAGAGAGAGAGAGAGAGAGAGAGAGAGAGAGAGAGAGAGAAAGGAATATATAAATCTGGCAAGTAAAAACTAAAAGGATAAGATGGTAGATTCAAGAACTGTCTTTACAGTAATAACTTTGAACATTAATGGATTAAACTCACCAGTTAAAAGATACAGATTGGCTGAATGGATTGAAAATATGATCCATCTTATAAGCAGCTTATAAGAGATATGTTGCTTATAAGAGACTCATCTTAGATGCAAGGTTATAAATAGATTGAAGGTGAAAGGAGGGAAGAGGATCTTCTATGCAAGCTGTAATCAAAAGAAAGCAGGAGTAGCTATACTAACATCATATAAAATAGACTTCAAATGTAAAGATGTCATAAGAGACAAGGAAGAACATTACATATTAGTAAAAGTGACAATTCATGAAGAAGAAATAACAGTCATAAATGCTTATGCTTCTAATCAAAGAACTCCGAAGTACATGAGGAAATGTTTGCAAAACTGAAGAAAGCAACAGACATTTCAGCAATCCTAGTGGGGGACTTCGATACACCAGTGTCCTATATACACAGAACAACCAGAGAGGGGATCAACAAGGAAATAGAGAACTTAATGTGATAAATGAATTGAACCTGACAGAGATATATGGATTTTACACTCCAAATACTTGCAGAGTTTTCCAGGGTAGATCATATGTTGGGACACAAAACAGGTCGTTATAAACTTAATGATTGAAATTATTCAAAGCACTTTCTCTGACCACAATGGAATGAAAATGGAAATTAGTAACCACCAGAACCAGAACTTCCACAAATATATGGAGATTAAATAATACACATTTAAACCATTAGTGGATCAAGGAAGAAATTGCTGGAGAAATAGGTAAATATCTGGAGATGAGTAAAAATGAGAATACAACATATCAGAATTTATGGGATGCAGCAAAGACAGTGGTGAGAGGGAAATTTATTGCCCTAAATGCCTATATTAAAAAAAAAAAGAAAGCACAAAACTATAGAACTTAATGGCTCATCTGGGGATACTACAGAAAGAATAACAAACTAACCCCAAAGCAAATAGACGAGAAATACCAAAGAATAGAACATAAATAAATGAACTGGAGAACAAAAAAACATAGAAAGAATCAACAAGACCAAAAGTTGGTTCTTTGAGAAAATCAAGAAAATTGAGAGACCCCTACCCAGGGGCTAACAGAGAAAAAGGGAGAGTGTGCAAATAAAACAAGAAATGAGAAGGTGTTGTTACTATTGATCAAATCGAAAGGAAAAAAAATTCATAGGAGGATACTATGAACAACTATATGCCAACAAACTAGACAACCTAGATGAAATGGAAAAAATTCCTAGAAACACATGAACCACCTACACTGACTTGGGAGGAAATAGAAGATTCAACAACAATTGCATGTAAAGAGATTTGATCTGTTATAAAGAATCCTACAAAGAAAAGCCCAGGGTCACATGGCTTCACAGGGGAATTTCATTAAACATTTCAGAAAGAACTAACACAAAGCCTACTCAAACACTTCCAAAAAGTTGAGGGAAAAGGAATGCTATCTAACTGTTTTATGAAGCTCTAATACCAAAACTGGATGGAGCTGCTACAGATCAATCTCCCCAGTGAACATAGATGCAAAAATTCTCAACAAAACACTAGCAAATTGAATCTAATCATACATTAAAAGAACTGTACACCACGATCAATTGGAGTTTATACGAGGAGTACGAGTATGGTTTGACATAAGAAAATCAATCAATATAATACAGCACATCAAAGAACCAAAAGGGAAACTCACATGATCATATCAATTGATGCCGAGAAAGCATTTGTCAAAATTCATCATCTTTTCTGATAAAAATACTTCAAAAGGTAGGAGTCAAAGGAAACTTTCTCAATATTTTAAAGGGCACCTATGAAAAACCCATAGCCAACATCATACTCAATGGTGAGAGATTGAAAACATTTCCCCGAAGATCAGGAACAAGATAAGGATACCCATTGTCACCACTATTATTCAACATTGTACTAGAAGTCCTAGTTGGAGCCATTAGACGGGAGAAATAAATAAAAGGCATCCAAATATGAAAGGAAGAAGTAGAACTTTCATTATTTGCAGATACCATGATCCTATACTTGGAAAACCCTGAGAAATGTATGACAGAGCTACTTGAGCTAATAAACAAATTCAGCAAAGTGGCAGGGTACAAGATTGATGTAAAAAATCAATAATGCTTCTGCACACAAGTAATGACCTAACTGAGGAGACAAGGAGAGGATTCCATTCAAAATAGCAACTAAAAGAATCAATATTTAGAAAGAAGCTTAACCAGAGATGTTAGGGACCTGTACATAGAAAACTACAAAACACTGTTAAAAGAAATCAGAGAAGATCTAAATAGATAGAATGACATTCCATGCACATTGATAGGAAGGTTGAATGTCTTCAAGATATCAGTTCTCCCCTTTATTTATCTATAGATTCAATGCAATACCAACCAAAATTCCTACAACCTACTTTGAAGACTTGGAGAAGCTTGTTACCAAATTTATTTAGGAAGGGAAGAGAACTCAAATAGCTAAAGATAACCTAAAAAGGAAGAAAGAAGTGGAAGGACTAACACTTCATGACTTTAAAATTTATTATAAAGCCTCAGTGATCAAAACAGCATGGTATTGTTACGAAGATAGAAGTATTGATCAATGGAAATGAATTGAGAGTATGGAGACAGACCACCAAATCTATGGTCAATTGATCTTTGACAAGGCCTTCACATTCACTGAACTGGGACAGAATGGTCTTTTCAATAAATGGGCACTGGAGAGCTGGATATCAATAGCCAGAAGAATGAAAGAGGACACCTTACACCCTATAAAAAATTAATTTAAAATGGATCAAAGATGTAAATGTGGAAATCAGAAGGAAAGATATACGATAAAGACTGAGATGGTTGATAATCTAGGAATGCCTAGAGTGTATAATGATAGTGACTAAATGTACAAATTTAAAAATGTTTTTGCATGAGGAAGAACAAAGGATTGTCAATACTGCAGGGTGTTGAAAATAGACGGTAATTAATATTTTAAAATTTTAACTTACATGTGAGACTAAAGCAAAAAATGTTTATGTGGTACAAAATTTATATTTTGACAAGTGCAGTTCCTAATATAACTTATGTAGACAGCTTAATTGAACACTGTAAGTACATGGAACCTTGGGTAGAGCATGAGATTTTGTAGGTTTGTGCAGAGCATGCGCCAATAAATCCCAGAGTGATTTGAACAGTGAATAAAAAAGTATTTGCAAAGTCCCCTTGGGGAAATGGTGAGAAAGGGGGGATGTTCAACTTCCCCAAGTGGAGAATTTAATAATATTATCATTTGGGATTTAAAGTACATGTGCAATTAAAATATGTGACAGAAATGATCCAAAAGAAGGAGGGATAAATTGAGTTAAACTGTTCTAAGGTCCTTACAAAATTGAAGAAATCATGGGAGTTCTAAAAATGTCAAGGAGCATCATAGAGGGAAAACATATCACAAGGAATGAGATAGATTTAAATCCAAAGATACCAGTAATCACACTATATAAATGAGCTAAATACTCCATTCAAAGACAAAGATAGTCATCCTCAATTAAGGAGGCTCACTACAAGAAAGCAAAATAACAACCAAATGGAAGCTGGTACAACTGTACTAGTATCAGATAAAGAGTGTTAAAAGGCCAAGAAACATAACTGGAGATAGAGAGGGCCATTTCATTATGACAAAACATAGCAGGAAGTTATAATAATGCTAGTAACAAAAAAATGGTAACCAACCCGAATGCCCAACAACAGGAGAATGATTCAATATTTATGACTTTAATATGATGGCATCATATGAAGTCATTTAAAACCATGCTTTTGAAAAACTACATGGGAGAATACTCATGATATAATTTTAAGTGAAAAAAGGGATAAATTTGTAAACACATTCATATATGTAAATTTGGGGGTGTGCAAAGAAAAACTAATAGGACGTATGCCAACATGTTTCAGTGGTTCTCTCTGGGGAATGATAACGTGGAATGGGACAATCTGAGCTTTTCCCTGTGACTTACAAATAAATCTTGTGCTTGAGGTCAGATGTGTTAGCCTGGTTCCTATGATGGATGATGAATGTAGGCCAACTCCTTTCTTGGGATGTCTTGTCATAAAACACACCTCCTAGCAGATTAGCGGTCTGCCCAAACATTCCTTCTCCTTTTGCTCTGAGCATATGTAAACATTCATGGAGTCAGCTTGGTCAAGTGTGCCCTTTTTATGGCACCTGGCTCATCCCTGCTGCAATATCTATTCCTAGCGGGGAGGGAGCAGGGTCCTTCACTTGTGGCAAAAGAGAGATGTACACATACATCTGGCTGCATAGGTGGCAGCAGGAGGCCCACTGGCCAAGGGGGACCAGTGCCCACTGTTGCAGCTGGCTTGGCCTTGTGTCTTCTCTATGTGAATAAAGCGTTGTTCCATCCAGTGCCTGTGCGGGCTGTGCTTTTGCTGGCGACACCTGCAAACCATGGAGTGGACTGACATACTAGGACTCCTCCCCTGGCAGGACAGAGGTTAGAGCTTATTTTTATTTTACCCTTCCTTTTTCATAGCTTCTAAATTCTCTACAATTAACTCATAATTCATCTTTTTTTTCTTTTAATCAGGGACAACATTATTTAAAGAGGTTTATGGATGCCATAATAATTAAAAGCTGGAAAAGGCCTCCCTTGCCTGAACAAAGTTTTTACATACACAGAAGCATGGAAACATGATGAAACAATTTCTTTGTTTTCCCAAGGGGATGTTGTAGACAGATGCCGTAGGTGGAGGCTTGGCAGGCAATAATGGCTTGGACATGGGTCCCCAGGAAACCCAACCTGCTCATGCTGCAAATTTTGGGAGCTCTGCAAGGGTTCAAGATGTGCAAGTTTGGAAATAAAAAATTTTTGAAAAATCTTCTGTGCCCTCTTTGTTCAAGCAGTAGAAATATGTTTACAGTGAAAAGTAAAAAATGCTATCAGCTAAAGCAAAGCAATTTAAAAGTACCCTGAATTTCACCAAACTACCCTGAATTTCACCATTCAGAAAGCACCACAGTTAGCCATTTGCTGTATCACCCTTCAAATTGCTATTCTGCATAGGTACACTCAATACCCAAAGTGAGGTCGTACAGTGCACATTGTTTTATGACTGCTTTTTTCACTTACCAATAGGTCATGAGCATCTTGGAAAACAGTCTTTGGAAAGTGACAGCAGTTCCCATGAGAATCACAATTAGATTGGAATAAGCGAGCTGACTCATCTGTCTTGGCCGAAATCACCTTCCTTTAAGTGCCTTAGAGATGAACACAAACATTTTAAATTATGATTTTCTATTTTTAATAAGTTCATGATTTTCTTTGTTGCCATGGGTTGCATGTTTTTATTTTGTTCAGGATTAAGATATTTTATTCCCTTGAGGTGGGTCTAATTATATCAGCAATGTGAGCTAATTGCTCATTCTTTCAGATCATAAGGAAATTATTTCACAGAGGTTAAAGAGATTTTAGCAATGATTTAGCCCAATCCCTTTATTTTATGGGTCAGAAAATTGAGGTCCAGATAGATGGTGAGACTGGACTTGGGCCACAATGCTGGCAATGGCACATCTTAAGATCCCAGAAATGGTTTGCACATTTTCCAAATGCCTTACTTACGGGAATAGCATAACAACAACACTGCAACACAATAGGGGGCCCTGGTGGGGACATCGAGTCAATGGTCACATCAGCTGTATTCCTCTCCCTTTTGCATGTGTGCCCAGGTAACCCCCATATTAATTCCAGCCATGTGAGCTGATGACAGAAGAGGATCCCTGGAGCTGTGGTGGGGTCTAGTAAGGTTTAGGCCAGAGAAGGACAGTGAAGGAGAACTAGAATAAAATCATGCTAAGGAGGGGGTGATGAGAGTCAAAATGGAGAAGGCAAATAATTGTCAGATCTATGTATAAGCAAAGGACTAGCAAACCAAAGGTCAGGAGCCTGTTAACCTCAGAAACAGAGTGGGAGGTGAGGAGAAAGGCAAGGCCAGGGCGGAAGGGTCCAGGAGGCTGGGACCACTTTCCACAGCAGTGGTTCTCAAGAAGAGGTCTGGATAGCTGCATCAACATCACCTGAGAACTGGGATCCCACCTAGGGCTATTGAATCAAAAGCTCTGGTGCATAGGAATTATCTGTTTTGCTTTGTTTTAAACAAGCCTATTGTGTGATTTTCATGTACTCCTGCATTTGAGAATCACTGGTCTAATGCAGTGATTCTCCACTCCTGGAGCTGCATACTAAAAAAAATCCATATCTGGGTCCACTACCTAAGAATTCTGATGGACGGGTCTGGGAGTGGGATCATGGGTATCTTTTTTCCCAGAGCTCCCAGGTGATTCTAATGTGCTTTCAGGGACGGTTAAGACCCATTGATATAGGGGAACAAGACAGGGTCGAGCTGACCCCTTGTGGGTTTCCACTGGGCTCTCTCTGGCGTGACTTTCAGCTGGTACTGCTAAGGAGGCACGGGTGTCCCGGGGAGTAATTGCTCATCCAGAAGCTTCTATCTGAGGTTCCTGGACTTTTCTGTGTCTACTTTCTTCCAACCCGCCTTCAAAAGAGCTACATAAAAATGAACAATTTCTCTTTACAAACAAGAAAGTAATCCCGAAATGAAAAAGAGTCTCATGTTTCTCAAGTTTCTTCATCAATGTCTTCCTGGTGCATTATCTTTCACTTCCTTTCAGGGCTTATATATAGCATCATGGAGAGAGAATGAGTAGCCAGGGTGTGAGGGGGACAACTTCCCGGAAGACAGATTTAATTCTTATTGCATGAATGTCAGGTAAAAGTTTAAACTGAAATCAACCATGTAAATTATAAGTTGTAAGTTATGACGTTATTTGATCTGCAACAATGTAAAAATCACAAACTTTTTCATCAAGGTAAATAATATAAATGAAGAAAATCTGGAAACACTTTGGTATGGCTCAGTGTCAAGGACACTGAGTCCATGCAACTCCACCCAGCTGGTGCCGACTGCCGGTACGTGCTTGTTTGTTCTCATCAACCTGCACACAGGTTTTATAATTGTTTGGTACACAAATATCTTGCACTCCTTCAGCATTTTGATTTTCAATAGTGGTTGATTGGAATTTGAGTTTCTTGTAATTATTTGAAACTTCTGTGAAAACAGAAGTCTATCTTTTTCCCCTAACAATCTCTGAGTGTATCTACATCTTCAGCAGCATTCACACTTATCTATTCCTTTTTCTCTTTCTCTTGATCTGTCTAGCTCTCTCCTTCCACTCTCCCTCTCTTCTTTCCACCTGACCCAGAATCTCTAAAGAGGTTCAACAGGCAGCGTAAGTGTTACAGGGTTAGGGGAGGCAATTGTACCCCAGGAGATGCATGTTCAGAACAAAGGACAGCAGCCCACGTGTTCTGCTACAGAAACCCCACTGCCCCATTTGATCACAGAACATCAACGCTCTGGGTCTCCATTTGTTCTTGCCAGTGCATCTTGTTTCCATGCCAGTCCTAGGCTTAAGTTTGCTGTCATCTCTGGGGATCCCAAGAAAGCAACTTCCTCTTCTGTCTGAACCTCAGAGAGCAGTTTCAGTTGCTCTGTTAATTTCTAAGCCTCCTGAACTATCCCATTTGCCTTCAGAAGTGTGTCTTCTTTGTTGTTGCTTTTATAATTTTTTCTGGGAGTCAATTGCTCCAGCTTATCCACTGTCAACCAGTCCTTGTCAGTCCTGTATGATTTTCTTTTCTAGTTCTGAACTAGAATGTTCAACAAATACTTATTGTACTTCACTATACGCCTGGTCCTGTGCCTGCTTCAAGGGACACAGTCCAATGCTGAGTAAGAAAGACATGGTTCCTGCCATTGTGGCAATCACTGCCCCATGAGGGTCTATTAACAGACGATCTGATAGGCAAATACAACACAGGATTTGAGGGGCTCAGAGAGGTATTCCTAAAGGACGTCTAGTTAAACTTAGAGTTGAAGAGTAAGTAAGAACTGGACATAGGAAGGGAGTTGGAGGTGATGGTAGTAATGAAGAGTCAGGAAGAAGTAACACTGCTAATGAGCCAGAGCAAAGAGATTGTAAGGAAATGAAAAAAAAATTGTATGGCTGGAGCACAAGATAAAAATGGTGAGCAACGAGGCTATAGAAGCAGGCAGGGGTCCTTCACCCTTGCCCTTCATGTCACCCTTTTCATTAGTTATCTATTGCTGCATAACAAATTGCCCCCAAACTTAGCCACTTAAAACAACAAACATTTATGATTTCACAGTTCCTGTGGGTCAGAAATCTGGGTGCGGCTTAACTGGGAGCCTCTGACTCAGGTATTTTTGTCTCACATGGTTGTTCTCAGGTTGTTGGGCCAGGGTCTACTGTTTCTTCCAACCTGTGATTGATATAAGAAAATAGATGACAAAATGAATTGTCAGAGAACCAGGATTTTAAAAAATTCAAGTGGAAATTCTAGAATTGGAAAATACAATCAGCTTTCATCTGAAAGCTTGACTGGGGAAGGACTGACCTCCAAGCCAACTCACGTAGCTGTTGGGAAGCCTCAGTTCCTCTGCCTATCATGGTCCTCTCTTAGCATGGGCAGGTCACAGCTAGCTTCCTAGGGCAAGGGCTCTAGAGAGAAATGGAGAGGGCCAGCATGACAGAAGTCACAGTCTTTTTGAAACCTAATCTTGGAAGTGACCTCACCTCTCTTCTGTTATATTATTCATTCGGTTTCAGTCCACATTCAAGGAAAAGGTATTATACAAGGATGTGAGTACAAGAAGGCAGGGGCAATTGGGCTCATCTTAGAGAGTGCCTACCACACAGTTCTTGTATATGAGTCCATATGGATGGCACAGACCTTAGGGAAACGTTGGCTTGTTAACAATCTCGTTCATCCCACATATCCTTGTATTGCTTCCTCCCTTGCAGCAAAAGATCCTCAAATCCTAACATTCATGTTCACTTCTGGGGTCAACCTAAAACAATATGGGGAAGAAAGTTTTTTTTGATAATATTCTATTCTTTGCTTTATCAATAATATTCCTGCTACTTTGTACAGTCTGCATTATGGTCCCAGAGCTGTAGTATTTTGAGTTGCTCTAACACTTCTCAGTTACATGCAGTACTTTGAAATATTTACCTTCTTTACCTAAATACTTTCTCTTTCTGTATTTAAAAATATTATCACTCCCCTGTTTTCACTCTTTCAAGATGTGTCACTTTTTCTGTGAAAAAATTTTTTTCAACATCCAAAGATGCATTTTTTCGTATTTTCTTATGAATAATTTTTAAACAAAATTTTGGTGCAATTTAAAAAATTTTTTTATTGATACA
Source organism: Tamandua tetradactyla (assembly GCF_023851605.1). Taxonomy (NCBI): domain Eukaryota; kingdom Metazoa; phylum Chordata; class Mammalia; order Pilosa; family Myrmecophagidae; genus Tamandua; species Tamandua tetradactyla. The sequence goes on along the minus strand of NC_135341.1, from coordinate 44,044,272 downwards.
ACAATGTACAACACATACATTCTTAACAAACATTCCGTACATGGTGTACAATCAGTCACTAACAATATCATCATATAATTGTGAGTGATCATTTTTTAGAACATTGCATCACTCCAGAAAAAGCAATAAAAAGAAAAAAGAAGAAACTCATATACCATACCCCTTACCCCTGCCTCTCATTGACCACTAGTATTTCCATCTATCCAATATATATATATATTAATTTTAACAATTGTTCCCCCTATTTTTATTTATTTTTAATCCATATGTTTTAAAAAGGTGTATCCTGCTGTTGTGGGGTATAATGTTCTATAAATATCTGTTAAGTCTAGTTATTTATTGTATTATTCAAATTCTCTCTTCTTTATTGATAATCTGTCTAGATGTTCTGTCCATTGATTAGAGGGGGGAATTGAAGTCTCCAGTTATTATGGTAAATGTGTCGATTTCTCTTTTCAGTATTTGCCTCATGTATTTTGGAGCACTCTGGCTCAGTGCATAAATACTTATGATTGTTATGTCTTCTTGTTGAATTGTTCCTTTTATTAATACATAGTGTCCTTCTTTGTCTCCTTTAATTGCTTTACGTTTGAAGTCTAATTTTTGGATACTTAGTGTAGCTACTCCTCCTCTTTTCTGATTGTTGTTTGCATGAAATATCCCAACCTTTCACCTTCAACCTATATTTATCCTTGGATCTAAAATGTGTCTCCTGTAGACAGCATATAGATGGATCCTGTTTTTTAATCCATTCTGCCAGTCTATGTCTTTTGATTGGGGAGTTTAATCCATTAACATTTAGTGTTATTACTGTAAGGGTAGTACTTTCTTTTACCATTTTGCCTTTTTTGATTTTACATGCCATATCTAATTTTTCATCTTTTTACCTTTACTGATAGTCTTCATTTCTACCCTCTTCTCCACACCTCTCTCTCCTGTCTTCCTAGCTGTCTCTAGTGCCCCCGTCAGTATTTCTTGCAGAGCTGGTCTCTTGGTCACAAATTCTCTTTGTGATTTTTTTGTCTGAAAATGCTATAATTTCCCCCTCATTTTTGAAGGACAATTTTGCTGGATATAGAATTCTTGGTTGGCAGTTTTTCTCTTTTAGTATCTTAAATATATCTTAGCACTATCTTCTTGCCTCCTTGGTTTCTGCTGAGAAATCTATGCATAGTCTTATTGGGCTTCCCTTGTACATGATGGATTGCTTTTCTCTTGCTGCTTTCAAAATTCTTTCTCTTTGACATCTGACATTCTGATTAGTAAGTGTCTTGGAGTATGTGTATTTGAATCTATTCTGTCTGGGGTATGCTGCACTTCTTGGATCTGTAATTTTGTCTTTCATAAGAGTTGGGAAATTTTCAGTCATAATTTCCTCTATGAGTTTTTCTCCTCCTTTTCCCTTCTGGGACACCCACCACATGTATATTTGTGCTGTTCATGTTGTCATTCAATTCCCTGAGTCCCTGCTCATATTTTTCCATTCTTTTCCCCATATTTTCTTTTGCTTGTCAAATTTCACGTCCCATCCTCCAGTTCACTAATCCTATCTTCTGCCTCTTGAAATCTAACATTGTAGGTTTCCATTTATTTTTTATCTCTTCTGCTGTGCCTTTCATTCTCATAAGTTCTGTGATTTGTTTTTCAGACTTTCTATTTCTTCTTTTTGTTCATCCCTTGCCTTCTTTATATCCTCCCTCAGTTCACTGATTTGATTTTTGATGAGATTTTCCATGTCTGTTTGAACATCCTGAATTAATTACTTCAACTCCTGTATCTCATTTGAATTGTTCGTTTGTTCTTTTGATTGGGCCATATCTTCAATTTTCCTAGTATGATTCATTATTTTTTGCTGGTGTCTAGACATTTAATTTCCTTAATTAGCTTATTCTGGGGATCGTTTTCACTTTTTTACCTAGGATTTTCTTGCTGGATGGCTTTTTGTCTATCTGTTCTTTGACATTCATTCAGCTTATTCTAGACCTCTAGCATAGGTTTTGTTTAACAGATCAATTCTTGTTTTCTAGTTTCTTGCCCTGCTTATATGGTGCCTTTTTTTCCTTAGAAGGGTCTACTTAGGTATTATAGACCCCAGTCAGATTTTCCCGGGCCAGACTAGCCTCCTCTCAGGAGGAAAGAGTCACCTGCATCAGTTTTCTCTGAAGGTGAGACCCAGCAGGTTGAAAGGCTGTCCTATGAAGCCTCTAGACTCTGTGTTTTTCCTATCCTGCTTAGTATGTGGCTTTGTCTGCCTACACATCCCACCAGCATAAAGTGATGTGGTGCCTTTAACTTTGGCAGACTCTCCCTGCTGGGGGCATGGTATAGACAGAACAGAGGTTGTAAACTGGCTTTAATTGCTTCAGTTTTCCAAACCCTTGGGTCTAAATTCCTTGAGGGAGGGATTCCACCTGAACTGGGCCCCACGCCTCTCCTGGGGAAGGCACAGCCACCAGGGAATTACTTCCTTTTTACCTGACCAGCCTCTTTGTCTTTCAGGCAAGCTTAATTCCGCCCTTACCTGGGGCGGTTGGAGCCTGAGAAGCCTTGTAGTTGTATCCAAAGAGTAGTCAAGCCATAGAAATACAGCCACAAAAGAGAAAAAAACCCTTTGCAGAGCAGGACTCCCATACCTTGGGTTTGCTGATCAAGAGCTTAAGCTCTATGTATCTCTAGATCCTATGTATCCCCTCCTTTCCTTCAGGCCCCAGACCCTTTCAAGCATTTTATGCTTGAAAAAAAAACTCTCTGTTTTTTTTGTTTTCCATCAGCCCTGACCTCTCTGTGCTAAGACAAAACCAGCAACCGCAGCTTTTTCTCAAGGTTCAGCTGAGCTGGGGGTCTATCTTTCGTAGTCAGAATTTGTTAATTAATTCCACAATTGGAGCTTGGTTGAGCTCAGCCCCTTGCCGTTAGTAAACTCTCTTTCCTTTCCCCTCTGGGAACCAGAGGGAGGGGTGCCAGCCTCCATGGCTTGGGGGACTCATGATTCTGGGTGGGATGGCAGCTGGTCCAGCTTGTCCAGTCTGGTGCACGCTGTATGTCTGGTCACCAATGTGGCCCCAGCAGTTGTTCTGTACTGTTTCTGGCTATTTACTAGCTGCTGTGCAGGATGAACTAAATTCCAAGCTTCACTAAGCTGCCATTTTGGACCCAATCCCAATGTGTCACTTTTTGATACATGAAAACTAGCCAAACTTCTAAAAAGAATAAGCAAACAAGGCTCAGGAGCTGTGTTGGTCAGGGTTCTCTAGAGAAGCAGAACCAATAGGAGAGATCTGTAAATATGAGATTTATAAAGTTGTCTCACGCAACTGTGGGAATGGAAGAGTCCAAAATTGTAGGGCAGGCTGTGAAGCTGGTGGGTCCAATGAAAGTCTGGATGAACTTCACAGAAGAGGCCCAATGGCTGAAAAGGCACTGAAAGAGTCTCCCTTCTTCCTTAGACTCCTTCAACTAATTGGATTATCTCATTATGGGAGGCATACCTTAGTTGATCGCAGATGTAATCAGCCACAGATGAATCAACTGACTGATGATTTAATACACCTGCCTTCCAGTTTAACAACCAGCCATGAGATATCCTTGCAGCAATGGTCAGGCCAGTGTTTGCCTGACCAGACAACTGGGCATCATCATTTAGCTAAGTTGACACCAGAACCTAACCATCAAAGCAATACCTGCACAGCAGGGATGCCCCTGCTGTTGGGACACTAGGTCATGTCCTAGGCCTCAAGTACTCTTCCCTGGGCAGCCTGGACAACACTCCCAATACCTGTGGCTCCAGCCTGATGCTCACCAGTGACACCAGGGCCACCATGGACAAGAGACATCCAGATTTTTTCTGGATTTGAAGTGAAAGAAATCCAAATGGAATGACTGTGAATAAAATGGAATTTATTGGCTCATGGAGTACAGAAAGTGCAGGGCTGAGACAATATGCATTCTCTCCATCATTTGTCTTAGCTTCTCTCTACACATTGACTCCATTATTTCCTCACCATTGACCAGCTTCCATCACATAGGAGGAAACATGGGAAGCTTTACAATGGAGATGCCAGGCCAATGAAGGGGAGATATTCTATTTCTCAATTCCAAAACAAAACAAAAATCCCAAAGAAGGACTGTCACTCGATCAAGTGCCTCACCAGGAGCAAACAACTGCATTAAGGATGGGGAGGGTCAGGATCACAAAATACAACAGCAGCTTCTGCGTAATACCAGGGGAAGACAGGAGATAAGGAAATCCTTGAAGAGGTCAGTGGTGATGGAACCCACCAACGGGCCTCACTAGACCATGGGCCTCATAAGCAAACACCTCTTGGCCTAATCTGAGCACTTGAAGCACTCATTATACATATACTATTCCCATGTATTTATACAGGTACATATTCCCATGTCTTTACACAATTCTCCTTTCTCCTATTCTACTAGATGAATTTTCACGTTTTCAATCAATTTAGGTGAGCTCATTCATGTTTTGGATGTTTCTTCTCCAGTATCTCTTTGGTTGTACATATCAAATAGGTGCTTAGATGAATAAAATAGTCTCAGACTATGCAAAATGCTTAAAAAATGGCTTCTTACCTTGATTGCTTTACCCTACCTACACTCCTGGGAATAGGTATTATTGACTATTGTTCCAAACAATCAGACACAAGCAAATCCAACCAATCAGAACCAGAAGAAGTTTCCAGAAAAGAGCCAAAGAGATGGGTAAAGAACAAACTCTGGGACATTAAAATAAAGACTGCTTGTGTAAGCTGAAGGGAACAAAGACCCCAGCATAATTTAATGATGATCATTAAGAGAATTTCACACTGTACAATGTAGGATGTGGAAATTAAAAATTTTAGAGCTCTAGTTCCATTCCTTCATTTACAGATGAAAAAACTGAGCAGCCTGATGGGCTTAGGTGACTGTCCAAGGTCATGTACGTTGTAGGGGGCCAAAGACTCCCTGTATTAGTTAGGGTTCTCTAGAGAAACAGAATCAACAGGGAACACTCGCAAATATAAAATTTATAAAAGTGTTTCATGTGACTGCGGGAACGCAGAATCCAAACTCCGCAGAGTAGGCTGTGAAGCCAATGATTCTGATGGAGGGTCTGGATGAACTCCACAGGAGAGGCTCACCAGCCAAAACAGGAAGAGCCTGTCTCTTCTGAATCCTCCTTATAAGGCTTTTGGTAATTAGATTAAGCATCACTCATTGCAGAAGACACACCCTTTTGGCTGATTACAAATGGAATCAGCTGTGGATGCAGCTGACATGATCATGATTTAATTCTTTGAAATGTCCTCATTGCAACAGACAAGCCAGCACTTGCCCAGAAACTTGGCCAAGTTGACACATGAACCTGACCATGATACTCCCCATAACTTAGACACTAATGATAGTTTCCACAAAGCAATGGCTACATGGAGATATTATTGCTTCGGACATCATCACAAGAAGGAGAATATTATTCCTATGTTCCAACTGAGGAAAGTGAAACTCAAAGATATTGAGTTTGAATGAGTAGGAGTCAGCATTCAAAGCTTTAGCAAAAGCAGAGGGTACTGCAAAATGAGAAATGAGGATTAACACTGTCCAGGCTGTGAGGAATAGGGAAACTGTCACACAGGAGGTGATATCTGAGTGGGTCTTAAAGGATAAGTGGGCGTTTCCCAAAGGGAAAAATGCAAGAGAGCTTTCTAGGCAGTGGAGAACAGTAGGGAGAAAGACACTGAAGTGAGGAAGAGAATATCAAATGGATTTCGGGGCTGAGGAGATGAGCATGGAAAAGGAGACAGGAGTCAGCTCACAAGGGCCTTAAGTCAAGTGAAGTTTTAGATATTCTTTCCTAGAGCAGAACTTCTCATACTGTAATGTACATGAGGATCACCTAGGGATTTTGTTAAAATGTAGATTCTGGATCATTGGGTCTGGGGCAGGACCTGAGAAACGATATTTCTAATAAGCCCCCACGTGATACTGAAGCTGTTGGTTGGAGGAGCACACTGAGTAGCAGAGCTTCAAATCTGTGTTGTCCAAATATGGTAGCCACTGGCCACATATGGCCATTGAGCATTTGAAATGCGGCTAATGAGACTGAAGAGGTATATTTTTTATTTTACTTGATTGTAAGTAATTTAAATTTAAATTTTAAAACTTATACTCAATTCGTTATTGAAAAAATGATTATGTGTATAGATTGACTCGAGCACGTGAAGCTAATTTTTCAATTGCAAATGTTATGAAATCTCAATGCAAATCAATTATTTCCAATAGAAATTTAGCATCTGAATTGAGAAGTGTTATAAGTGTAAAGCCCACGCCTGAATTCAAAGACTTAGTATGAAAAGAACATAAAATAATTCTTTAATTATTTTTATATTGACTGTATGTTAAATGACACTTTGGATATACTGGATTAAACATAAAATGTATCATTGAAATGTTAACCTGTTTCTTTTTACTTCCCAAAGTGTGGTTACTAGAAAATGTAAAATTACATATGTGGCTCACATTTGTGATTCACATTCTTTTTCTACTGGATACAGCATTGCCATAGATGACAAAGGATATTATTGCTCACCTTTCATCTAAGGAGAACTCCTGGGATTTTCTTACTCAAACACAGTTTCTCCATTGGAGAGTTGCTAGCACATGGTGAGTCTCCCCTGTTCTCCAAGCATGGATGTATGAAGGCATGGAGAAATTGTGTGATTGGGCCACTGTCCTCGCTGCTGGGGTAGAATATCTATTTGAAAAGGCCTCATCTTTCCCAGGTCCACCTCTGTCCATGGTCTGCACCTTTCTGGGAAGTGTTATTAATTCTCATTACTTTTTCTACCAGCACAAGAAGACAATGGATGTTTCTTTAAGACACGCAGCTCAGAGAGCTCAGAGTCCAGCCTATCAGAGTTCACCTGTAACCATGACAACTCCATTGATGCAAGTTGCCATGGAACATATTTTAACCTGGATCAGATTTTTCACAAAGAAAGAATGGAAAAACACTCAGCTTTGTCTCAGGGGATTATCAGAGATGGTCTCTCTGGCGATATGCTCTTAGCTGCAACATTCATTTAATTACTTTTGCTTATGATTTCCCTAGGAAGATGTTTCTGCCAGGAGTGATTTCCTGAGAAGGCTGGGGAGTGCTTTCATGGAAGCACTGGTGGTATGGGATCTAAAGGCTCAAATGACTGGACCTGGGTAGAAAATTTTCGCCACATCCCCTCAATTCCATGTTATTTCCACGGCATTAGCGCTAATAGAATAAATTTCAGACGTTCCATTACATGTCATAACAATGCTCAAATGGTAGAATGGAGAGAGGAGTAAAAGATGGATCTGAATCCATGAATGGATTTAAGTCTTGGATCTATAGATCCAAATTCTTAGAAAAGCATGAGAAGACAGAGATACAAGTAAACACTCAAAGAAAAAATGGAAAAAGCTATAATCTTAAATTTAAATAAGAAATATCAAAATCTCATCATTTGTTTCTAAAAGGAAATATGTATGTTAAAGTTCAGTTTGCTAAAAAAGGTCTACTGGTGCTCTAGTTCTTGGATTTTGGTCTCCAAACACCACTTCCCACTAAAAAGAATCAAGACTCCCTGAGAAATGGCTGATCCTAGGCCTGAGATAAGGCATGTACAAGATAATTCTGGGACATCTGGTTGTTCCAGAAATGTAGGAAACTGCCAAACATTAATGGGGTCATAGCAAAGGTATTTAGGGCTCAACATGGTCTTCCACTGACTAAAAATGGGACAATTTAAACCTTAAAAATTAATGCAACTGACAGAAATAATGATTGATTGAATCACAATCCACAATTTTATAATGATACTTAAAGGAAGAAAACTCACAGGTTGGTCACCTGCGAATGTAGCTAAGGTCTCTTTCAAAGTAGGGAAAGAATGGAGGTTTTATTCTGTCTTTCCTGAATGAACTGAAATTTCAGGATAACCCAACAGTTGATGAAAGTTCTTTGTAGAGAGTTCCTACTAGTAAAACCAATTTTACTAGTATAGCAAGTATTTTAGAGTAATGATTTTAGGTAATATCATTAATGGATCATGAAACCATTGGGTGCAATGGTGATAAGGAATTTAAAAAGGGATGGATGGAGTTGACAACACCAGAATCCACTGATCAATCTCACATTACTGAATGTAGAGCAACCCAGGCATTCTGTGCCTACTCACATGATTCAACAGGAAGTATAAAGCACCAGCTTTGAGTTATTTATGGCTAAAAAGCTAACCAGTCTCTGTTTCACCAAGCTTGTTTAATTGAGAAATTTAAAACTAATTTTGTTAGGTGTTATAGTGGCATGAGGTCACTTTTCTTTAAAATGTCCTTAGTTAGAAATGTCTACCAAAGCAATTGGGGATGATGTGACCTGATGTCTGGGATTTGTATTAAAATGCTCCAGCAAAAATATAAATACACACAAAAATTGGAAGATGAAGGGAGACTGACAAAAGATTGATAAAGTAAAAGTAGGTGGTGGGTCCATGAAGGCTTATTTGTGTTATTCTCTGTATTTTACATGCATTGAACATTTTTATAATGAACGAAAATCTAGGCTGCAAGGTTCTAGGAATGAGGAAGTAAGTTATTTGGCCCCAAAAGGAATGAAACACAGCTGCTTCATGAAGCACTAGAGAGCTGTTCACACTCCAGCACCAAACTTCTAGTCCAACTCAGAGAGGGCCATTGGCAGGTCTTCATCACAGTCAATATTCAGAAGTTAATTTTCACTAAGCATATACTTAGCATCTGCAATTTCTATAACACTTCTCTTAGCTATCCTGTCTTCCCTTCTTTCTCTCTCTTTTTTCTATCTCTTTCTTTTCTCCTCCTAGTCTCTCACTGTGTATGTGGACATTGTATCTCAGGTTCACTAAAGACTAGTGTCCAGCATTAGAGAAAACATCTGATGTGCAGGATATTTTAGGTTCGTGGGCTGCTCAAACAAATACCCTGTAATGGTTCTACTGAAACAGTAGGAATTTATTTGCTTAAGGTTTTGAGGCTAAGAGAAAAGTCCAAATCAAGGAGTCATCAAGGTGATGCTTTCTCCCTGAAGACTGTGGCATTCTTGGCCTGACTGCCAGTGATCCTTGGGCCCTACTTTGTCACATGCAAGGCACAAGGCAGCCTCTCCTGGTCTCTCCCTTCTTTTCCAGGTTCTGTTGATGTTCCACTTATGGCTGCTCCCTCTGCGGCTTTCTCTGTCTCTGTCTGAATTTCATTCTGCCAATAAAGGACTCCAGTCATAGGATTAAAACCCATACTAACTGAGGCAGAACACACCTTAACTGAAGTAACCTCATCCAAAAGGTCCTACTTATAATGGGTTCACACCCACAGCAATGGATGAAATTTAAGAACATGTTTTGCTCGGGTATCTATAGCTCCAAATTACCATACAGGGTAATTCAGAGATTATTTAAATGGACCATTTTGACGTGATTTATTTAGCAATGTTTTCTTTTCTGATAACTTGGTAAGTTTATGTTGGATACTGAACATTGTCCAATAATCAACTAACAGTAGCTACTAATCCCAATGAACATTAGATTAACACAGGCCAAAATTATTTGGCTATTGCCAAACAGATGTGTGCATGTATGCCATGCACATGATAACATTAAAGAGAAATCAAAACAAATCATTAGCATAGTGCTAACACTCCCTTTAAAATTTTTCATCTATCCTTAAATAATGACATTAAAATATTTTTAATGTCACCTGTAATTCAAACTCAATGAGATCCCATCATGCCTTCTGAGTTTTTACCAATCCATGTTTCTTTATGGTCAGTGTGGATTCTGGGCTTAAAGTTTCCTAACTTTCTGAAAGCTGTATGAGATTCACTTGCCCTGATTAACCCAGAGTGACCCATTTAATGAACAATCTGATCAAGAGGCATTTGATTTTTAAGTCTTAATTTTTCAGAGGAAAAAAGCCCATTATGTGACTCCATTGAGCAAGTCTGAATTGCACAGCCTTAATGAGTCTCCTAAGAGTTCCATGCGGCCATTTCTTCTCCTTGTACCTTAGGGCCTTTAAGTGAGTGCCCATGGTTTGCTCATGGGCTTATTTCTAAACACTTTTCATTTTGTAGGTATCCATTGTTTTTTCCATCTTTTCTACTTTATCCTTCACTTCCATAAGTTCTGTGATTTGTTTTTTCAGTTTTTCTATTTCTTCTTTTTGTTCAGCCCATGTCTTCTTCATGTCCTCCCTCAATTTATCGATTTCATTTTTGAAGAGGTTTTCCATTTCTGTTCGTATATTCAGCATTAGTTGTCTCAGCTTCTGTATCTCATTTGAAGTATTGGTTTGTTCCTTTGACTGGGCCATATTTTCAATCTTCTGAGCGTGATCCGTTATCTTCTGCTGGCATCTGGGCATTTAGTCAGATTTCCCTGGGTGTCGGACCCAACAAGGTTGTAAGATTTTTCTGTGAAATCTCTGGGTTCTGTTTTTCTTATCCTGCCCAGTAGGTGGTGCTCGTGGCACACGTTTGTCTCACGTGTTTGGAAGGGATCTCCCCGTCACCGTTCTCCGCGGTCTGGGAATTTCTGATCCAATTCTCTCAGTTGGTCCGGGGGACCGCGCGTGGTGGGGGCGTCAGCTGCCGCGGCTTGAGGGGACCCTGTGGCTCCTTTATTAATTCCCCTATTGGTGTTTGGTTGGACCCAGTCCCTGCCACTGTCGGAAATTCCCTCCTCTCCCTGGAGGGGTGTCGGTCGCAGGCCGCAGCAGCCCGGGGAATTTGTCACTGGACCAGGAAGCTGCCTGCGGGGGAGGGGCGCCGGTCACTGGCCGCCGCGGCCTGGGGAATTCGCCACCGGACCAGGAAGCCGCCCGCGGGGGAGGGCCACTGCGGCTTGGGTAGCCCTCTGATCCGAGACTTGTAGCCCGTCCAGGAAGCCGCCCGCAAAAGAGGGGCGCCGGCCAACGCGGCTTGGGAAACTTGCCTCTCCAAGACTCTCAGCCGGCCCGGGAAGGAGGGAGGGAGGTGCTCCAGCCGCCAGCTGCTGCTGCTCGGGGAATCGCGTGCTGCTCAGGGATCTCACCGCAGCAGAGTCTCGCAGTCAGACAAGCCAGTCCAGACTGGGGTACGCTGTGTGTCCATTCCCTGCCGTGGCCCCGGGAGCTGTTCTGCACTGTTTCTGTTCACCTAGTAGTTGCTCTGGAGGAGGAACTAAGACGCACGTACCTTACTAAGCCGCCATCTTGGCCCCCTAAACACTTTTCATTTTGAAATAAGTTAAACATATAGGATAGTTGAAAAAAAATAAGAAAAACTCAGAGAAAGAACTCCAACATAGCCTGCCGGATACAAAGATCCACAAAATGTTAATATTTCGTCACATTTGCCATATCATTTTCTCACTCTCTCTCTCTCTACACACACACGCACACACAGAGAGAGAGAGAGAGAGAGAGAGAGAGAGAGAGAGAACAGAGAGGAGGCTGTATACATCACATTTTTGTTTATTTCTGAAGAACAAATATATTCACTTAGGTAATTACCTTAAGTACATTTATGAAGTTCAAGGAAGTTAACATTGATACAAAGCTTGGAGACTATATTCTAATTTTTTCATATGTCCCAATAATGTTCTTTCCAGATTTTTCTCTTCCATTAATAGATGCCATCCAGGGTCATGTACTGTTTTCATTGTATCTTTAGCTGCTCGTCTTCTTTGTAGTTTGTACAAGCATGTAAAACACGAACATTCCCATGCCAACCACTTCCAAGCCTATCATTTAAGAAGAGTAATCATATTCACAGTGTCGTCCTATGCTCACCACCATCCATCACCAGAACTTTGCCATCACCCCAAACAGAAACCCTATCCCCCTTATACACTAACTCCCCAGTCGCCCCCTGCACCTACTCCTGGTAACCTGTTCTCCATCCTCTTCCTGACTCTGTCAATTTGCACATTCTAACTATCTGAAGATTTGGCAGCATCATATCTAAATATTGAAGGAGACAAAGAAACAAGGATTTATCCTATCATATGTCAGTTAATTATAAAGCTACACTAATTAGGATGCTTAATATTTGACCAAAAATACACAGATAAACCAATAGAACAAAAGAGGCCAGAAATAGGTCAAATATACATAAAAAGGATACGCAACAGAGACGACATTACCCTTCATTAGAAGAAAGGTAAAGTATTCGATAAATAATGCTGGGAACATCAGTAAAGCTTACGGGATTTAAGTAGATTCCCACTGTGTTTGAAAGGATTACGTACTGTGGAAAAAACATGTTTTAATCCTCATCCACCTTGTGGAGGCAACGTTTCTTTTAATCCTTATTCAGCACTGCAGTTTGTGGGCTTGATTAGATTATCTCCATGGAGATGTGACGTGCCCAATTGTGGGTATAGCCCTTCGATTAGAGGGAGATGTGACTCCACCCATTCCAGGTGGGCCTTGATTGTTTACTGGAATCCTTTAAAAGAGGAAGCATTTTTGGAAAGAGCAACAGAGCCACGAGAACCACGAGAGCCCACACAGCCAGAGACCTTGGAGATGAAGAAGGAGAACACTCCTGGGGGAGTTTCATGAAACGAGGAGCCTGGAGAGAAAGCTAGCAGATGTCGCCATGCTCGCCATGTGCCCTTCCAGTTGAGAGAGAAACCAGGAACTTCATCGGCCTTTCTTGAGTGAAGGCAGCCTCTTGCTGCTGCCTTAATTTGGACATTTTTATAGAGTTGCTTTAATTGGGACATTTTCACGGTCTTCGAATTGTAAGCTTGCAACTTAATGAATTCCCCCCTTTAAAAGCCATTCTGTTTCTGATATACCACATTCTGGCAGCTAGCAAACTAGAACACCTACCTAATGCCATATCCAAAAATAATTTATAAGTGGGTTCAAAAAAGAAATGCAAAAAGCCAAAAAGCATAACTTTAAAACTTTTAAAGAAAACAGAGGAAAATATCTTTAGGACTCTGGAATAGGGAATATTTTCTTAAATAAGTAAAAAAATATGAACTATAGAGGAAAATAATGACTTTTTTGTTGTGTGACATTTAAAACCTTCTGTGGCGCTGGTGAAGGAGAAAGGCAGTTTGCTGGTCCAGCCCCAGCGTTGCAGAGCAGAAGGGCAGGCGGAAGCAGAGAGACAACAGCTTAACAGCCAGTCCGCCTGCATAGTGAAATACACCACAATAAAATAGAAAAATCAGGCCACAGGCCGTTAGAAGGTACTTGTAATGAATATTACTTTCGAAGGATTAATACCCAAAATTTCAGGATAGTACTTAATACCAAAAATACCAAAAATCCAAGGGGAAAGTAAGCCAAAAGAGACAAATAGGTAATTCACAGAAGTAATTGACATGGCTAATAAGCATGGGAGAAGTTTTCCAACTTTCCTATTTACCAGAGAATTATACATTTAAACAAAAATGAGATACCAGCCCTCAGACTGGCAAAAATGTAAAACAAAGCAAAACAAAACTAAGCTGACAACGGCAATAACGACAAGGATCGTGAGGGATGGTGGCTCTGAGTCATCGCTGGTGAAAACATAAATGTCTGCAGCCACCGTGTTGAGCAATCTTGCAACATCTGGTAAAGCTGAAGGTGTTGACAGCCTGAGTCTTAGAATTCTAACAATTCTACTTAAAGGTGTATGTCCTGAAAAACTCTCACATTGGTGCACGAGGGAACATTCATAGGAGAGTCTATGCTTGCAAAAGAGGGAAAAAATGAAAATAATTTAAGTGTTCATCAATGGAAGAATTGATAAATTGTACAATCTTTATGCAAAGCTGTGGTAAAAGTAGCGAGTTAGAGCCACATGTATAAACATAATCTTAAAAACATCATGTTGAATAAAACTAACTGAAAAAAATTGTTATGTGCAGTATGATGTAGTACCACAAATATAAGATTTTAGAACAGGCAAAATGGCATAATTTACTGTAGATAAATATATATATATTGTAAAAGTACAAAAACTTAGATAGCATCAAATAAGCAGAGCAAATAGTCAGTATTTGACCCAACTACTACTGCTGCATAACAAACCACCCCAAAATTAGTGGCAAAAAGCAGCAATTATTTTATTGTGCTCCCAGATTCTGCTGGCCAGGAACTCAGAAACAGCACACCAGGGACACCTTATCTCTGCTCTGTGATATCTGAGAAGGCTAGAAATTCCATCCACTCCTTTAATTTTAATTTTCAGAGTCTTTGCCGTACGATTTGGCCTTCTTGGTTTGTCTGGTGCCACTGGGGCTCCTGCCCCTCCCTGCTGATGCTGCCTGCAGAGTGGAAGGAGCTTTCCCAGACTTCAAACGTCTGGCACCTCTGCTCAGGGAAAAGGAGTGCCCCATTTATGGGAATGAAGACTGCTTTCTGGGCCAGCAGTTGTTGGGGCAGGACATGTCAGTGTCACCCTCTTTCCTCCAGCCTTCTCTACTTCTAGAGGCAGGAAGCTTTACTCTTACGTTATTGTGTATTCTTCAGAATTCGTTATCCTTGTCATATTCCTTGCTGTGTTCCATTGGGCCCAAACTTTAAAAACTCAAAAGCCAGAACAGTGGACTTCTTTGTTTAATCTATACCTTCCCTGTAGGCAGTGAAGATGCATATAACCTGGTGTGACTGATGAAATGAGAACGGGGGTGGGGAAGCGCACAAGCACGGGGAAATACAGTAAGAAAGAACTCTGTCCATATTTCAAGATATTAACCCACCTCATATGGACAAGACACATGACGTGCAAAGGGATGAGATGTCAGGGTCAGGACTCACATCGTTTATAAACAGAAGAGCAGGGACCAGGATTCAGTGAAGTGTCACAGTCATCCAAACAGTGGCCCCCAGAAAGTGTGTGGAAACCCAAGATCACAAGTGCAATTAGGCCCCCGAAGAATAAGGTCCTCAACGCCTGATGCATTAAATCAAATTCTGTCTTGCAGAGACTCAGATTGGCAGGAACTCAAGCACACCTTTGCAGTACAGGATTATTCACTGTACAGGGCTGTGGCTGCGGTCAGCAAAGTGCTGCTCCTTCAATATGGAAATATCTTCCTTGTGGTGACCGATATTGCGTGTTCCATGTGTGTTCCTTGCACAGGATGGATGTCTGAGAATTACCAGCTCCCGGAGAGATTTCACAAACAGGTTCAGAATGGTCTCCAGCTTCAACTTGTCTTAGGTTAGTCTGTGGGGTTTGCGCTCAGTCATTGAGTCAACCTTAGGGGTTGAGAAATGGGAAGTGAGGGTTAGTGGGTCTGATGCACATTGCATGCTGAATTTTTCTTTGGCTTTCTAATATATTCAGATTAAAAATGATTAATACTCTGAGTACCAATCTCTTTGATGGCTGTTTTGTTCTTCACAGCCATCAAAGTTCGGAGAGGGTACATTCCGAGGATAAAACTGAACATTGAGAACTTACGCCAAGCTCCTCATTCAGCCTCAGTGCCTGCTGTGCACTGTCCTTGGAAACTTGCCTCTCTTCAGGTGTCAGATGTCAGTATTTACTGCAGCTCTGAGCAACGGCAGAGTGACACTGGGTGACTTGCAAAGTCTGTGACATGGGAGTCCATGTCACAATATTGCAATATTAATTTATCAGCTGGGTTTCCTACACTTTGGTTATTTAAAGCCCACCAGAGTTCTCTAATACAGCCCTCTTGACACAACTCCTGTATTACAGCTTTTCTTCCAAAAAGAAAAGGAAAGAACAATGATGCTAACAAGCAGCAAGTGAGTCACTGGGCAATCTTGGGGAGAGACCCAAGGCCCTCAGGTGCAGCCAGTGGCAGACCGTCCAGTGGTGCCCAAGGATAAGGCCAACTGGGCAGGTGGAGTCATGGGGAAGAGAGGAAGGGAGGTGCCCCTTGGCAGGTAGCAGGCTCCTTCCTCCTGCTCAGAGAAGGCCAGATAGGGTAGTTCCTGCAATAACTCCTGGACTCCAGGCTGACCCCTCAGATCCCGCCCCCTGCCCACCAAGTGCGCTGGCATCTCTAGAGCAGGTCAGGGCCTGATTTCACTGTTGGGGATCTCCTAGGGGAACTGAAAACATATAGCTGCTTCATAGGAAGAGCACCGTCAGTCAGTTGGTGAGGAATGCATTTACATCTGAGAAATGACACAAAGACAGGCCCTCTGCGCGGGAGAGGGCTGTTCTAGTAAAGCGATTCTTACACACAGGACAGCTCCCCTTCTAATGGAGGGCGAGGGTTGGTGCACAGGCAATGTGAAACTGAGCTAGTGAGCCAAAATTATATTTTACTTTGACGTTTATTAAATGGAAGATGGTTCATTTCCTTAATGGTGTTTTATTTTAGAAATAATCAAATGTAGTATGAAATCTCTGATCATGTAGCATTACAGACATTGGGGAGGTAGCCCTGAAACACAGTGGAGACCACTGTATCCATCAGCTATAGTCACGGATACTGGATGCACCACCCAGATCCCCCTTCAGGTGCGAAGGGCTTATCCTGCAAACTCCTACCCATCTTCCCCTCCGCACCCCTTCTACCCACCCTCCCGCTGCAGGGAGCACTGCCAGCAGAGGGCCTTTAGCTACAGGCTCTTCCAGAGAAGTGCCTGGGCTCAAGGAAACAGCCCCGTCCAAGGTCACCCCCCTCCTGCTGCATTCCCTTCCACCCATCCATGACATCCAAATGACCGGCCAACTCAGCGGTTTCAGGACCCGGACCCCTCACCCCCACAGGCACAGCTCCAGAGCTGAGACCTTTGTTCGGACTGCACCACAGCTCAACTGCCCCCTCTGCTCAGTCCTGCTTCCTTCCCGAGCCCCACCACAGGTGTTGATTCCGGGAGCACTCCCTGATGATCATCCTGCACGTAACTCTCAGTCTAGGCACCTGCTTCCTGGAGAACCTGAGCTGAGATGCTACTGCCTCAATAACCCTGCCTAAAGAAGCCCTCCCACTCAGTTGCTTACAACAATCCGCATTTATCCTTCCCAGTCGCAGGTCTGCGGGGTAGCAGGGGCAGCTCTGCGTCAGCACCCGGGTCATCTGAGCTCGGCTTCAGGCCCTGAGTCGGGTTCAGGTTATCTCCCTGCGTCCCTCACTCATCCTGCTTGGACCAAAGCGTGGGAGCACAGGACTTTGAGCAGAGTCGCACGATGCCTCCTAAGGCCTTGGCTCGGAAATGGCACAGTCCCTTCTGCCGCATTCCATTGGCCCAAACCAATCCCATTGGTCAAGCCTGACATCAGTGGGGTGGGGGTGGGGGAATAGGCTCCACCAAGGTCAGGCAGCAGAGGGAGGCAGGCAGGAATGGAGAACAACCCAACCTACCCCAGTCATTCATTCACTCAGTCATCCATCCCTGAAATGTTTCTCGACCACCAACCGTGCTCTAGGCACTGTCCCAGGGTGAAAGAGGGGGCAGGACAACCTCCCTGGCCTCAGACCCTCACAGCACTGTGGGAAAAAAGGCCCACAGGCAGGGTTACAGCACCTCGTGGCAGATGCCATGACCGGAGTGGGCACGGGGGGCCATGGGCACACGTGAAGGGCACGTGGAGGATTGCGTTGCTCTCTGCCCCCCCGCCCCGTGTCCTCTCTTCCTTCCCACTGGCACCCCGATTTCCTGTGGAGTTGCCTCCCCCAGACGGTGATAGTCCTGGACATACTGTCAGCCCAGGAGCGACCACATGGCCCAAGGCCTCTGCAGCTTGGCTGAGTGGCACGGGATGAAGGACGCAGGCTCAGCACCCGTCCGGATGCCTGGGTTTGTCCTGCTGCCCTGTGCCCACATCTGATTCTCCAGCTTCCTGTTCACATGTTGCGATATCTCACATCCCTGCAAAATCTGGACATCTTCTCATAAGTGAACCGGGATCTGAACACAGCCTCGGGCAGGGGAAAGAAATGGGAGAAGAGCCAAAAAGAGGAGGCCTATAAAGAAAAGGTCGATGGTGTGAGGAGGAGCTGGCGAGCAGAAGGCGGAGGACGCTCCTGGGAGAAGCCGCGGCGGTGTGTGCAGGACCTGCCGGCGCGAGAAGGCCTGGCACCAGCAGGGGCGCACGGAGGATGAGGACGTGACAGAGTTTTCGTGTTTATGCAACAGATCCCCAGTGGTTGTTTGCTGGAATACCAAAGCACAAACTGTGGGGGGGAGCAGAGAGTTCAGTGGCTTTATCTAGAATGTTCCTCCGAGTTTGGGGAAATGAGACAGTGTGTGTGGAGGGCTGGGGACCAGCGCCGGCCTGCCGGCCTCGGAAGCTGCGGCTGCAGGTGGCGCTCGCACACGGGGAGGCGCTCTAATCCGTGTTCCTCTTCCCCTGGGGTGGAGGCGGTGGGGAACAGGTGGAAAAACTGAGAATGCGAGGTGATGGGCAGGGAGGGCGAGGGTGTGAGAGCGGTACCGGGACAGGCACCCGGCAGGCAGGGTGGAAGAGGGTCCTGCAGGGACCCATGCAGGTAAGAGGTCTGAAAATCAGGTAACCCTGCAGGAGACAGCACCTCAGGGCTCTGCCAGGATAGAACGCCCATCAGGAATCCGACGTCTCGGTGCGGCTGCCCCCGTCCAGATGCTGACAAGAGGAAACAATCTGCAAGGTTGCGGTGGCTGCAATACTGCTTTTCTTCTGGTTCCTCTAGAAATCCTTCCTTGTGCTGCCGCGATTCTGACAGCACCTGGGTTTACTGCCTGCTGCCATCTCCTGGCATCTCTCGTAACTACAACCATAGGTGTATTCCTCCAAGGGTGAAGAAGCAGTTGGTGGAGGCTGACACCAATGGGAGGGTATCTGAGCTGGAAAGGTCCTAAGAGATCATTTTGTTCAGCTGCTACATTTTACAGATGAAGAAACTGAGGCCCCCCTGGGGAAATGATTTATTCTGGGGCCCATGCCACATCAGTGGGCTTGAGCTTCCTGTGCCACAGTCAGTGAAGATCTCCACGTCTCACAATTACCTCCAAACTTGGGAGACAGGAGCTGCTCCTGAGAATGCACTATTATGGTTCAATATGCAGATGTTACAGGAACTTGTCCACGATTAGCCATGTGGTTTTTGACTACCACTGCTGTCTCTGTTTATCATCTCAAACAGGTTGAATTCCAAAGAATCTGAGCCCCAGAAGAAGAACTAAGAGACAAGTAAATATAGATCTAGTTTCTTATCTATAAGGGAAAACTTCCAATCATGAATAGTTCTAGATTCTAGAGATGTAAGAGAAAAGGATGGAGCATAAGCTCTTGAAGGATGTGTTGTTGTTTGGTTGCATACCTTTTAGGTACAAGCTAATGTCCTGAAGCATGAGATCCAAAAGCCCCTCTCTTGATCTGAACAACCACAAGTATTTCATTAGTCATGAACCCAGTCTTTCTCTCTTGAAATTCAGCTCCGCAGGTAAGTCTCTGATTTCCAGGCAGTGCCTGGCTTATCTTGTAGATGAAATGAAATATTCAGAGTCTTTGGGATGCTGAAGGTGAAATGAAATCCGTATCTGGCCACCCTCCTTCCTTCGAAGTATTGAAGTGTTGGAACTACAATAGATCAAGTAAGAATATACCTTCTTTCTGAAATGGTGATTACAAACTGCAAGCAACAGCAACCCAAAAGTGGCAGGCGTTGGAAGGAGTCCAAGGAGAGGAAAGAAGAACGTTCTATGTTTAAATGTTTGTTTAGGGGACTTTGGGCTCCCAGAAAGGACCTAATGTGTAAGGTGAGAGAAAAGCAGGAATGCAGGAGTTGATCTTTAAGTGAAGGGCATTTGCAGTATGAGGGGGGAGAGCCATGGTGTCCAAAAGAGCGGGATGGGGGCAGGAAGAGGGGGCGAGGCACAGACAAAACCTGTGAAAGCAGGAATTACTGAGAGCAGCTTCACATCTACAAGATGACAGCCATGAAAATGGAGGCGCATGGCAGAGTCTGCTGGCTCATTACCTAACCTTTATCCTTCTCCTTCTCTACTCCCCATAGCTAGACCACATTGCCCTGTCTCACTTGCAGATAGATGCAGCCATGTGATGGACTTCTAGCCAGTGCAATGGGAAAGGTTTTAGTCCATGAAAACCTCCCATGTGTGACCCTTTCTCTACTTCTGTTGATCAGCTCAAGGTCAAAGTCTAGGGTGACCTTGGAAGCTACATGATGAAGATGTCTGTGGTAGTTTGAAGCTTTTATGTACCCCAGAAAAGACATTGCCCTTTTAATCCATTTCTGTGGGTGTCAACCTATTTTGTAGATGGGACCTTTTGATTAGGTTATTTCAATTGGGAGATGTGATCCACCTTGAATAAGATGTGATCTACCTTATTCCTCTCATTGGAGATTTTTATAAAAGGATAAAGGATATACACACACACACACACAAAACAGAGAGAAATACCCTGAGACATTAAGAGAGCCAGAGAAGCTGAGAGACAAGAACATATGCAGAAGCTGAGAGAGGAAGCCACTGAAGCCAGAAGCTGAAGGCATCAGAGTACAGCTACGGATCACATGTAGTTGTCATTGGGGAGAAGGTACCGCCCTGTTGATGCCTTAATTTGGATATTTTCATGCCTCAGAACTGTAAACTTGTGAGCCAATAGATCCCCATTGTAAAAGCCAACCCATTGGCATGTTGCATTTCATCAGCTTTAGCAAACCAAAACAGGGGTAGAGCTGCTGTCAGCCCAACTCTAGGAACAACTCCATTGAGCAGAGCCCACCACCCACCTCGCCCCCCACCGCGATCTAGAAACACCAAGTTATACTGTTCCATGGAGAAGATACAGACTTTGGTTGTGTTAAGCCATTGATGTCTGGGTGTTTATTAACTACAGCAGGTAGCAATCCCTGATATTCGGGGTAAGCCTCAGAAGTTCCCAGGTCCCTGAGCTGCCCCCTCTGCTGTGCTGCCACCTGATGCCTGAGGGGACCTGGGTCACCCACTGCAATGACAGAGGCAAGAGGCAGAACTCTAAGTTGAGCCAAACTGACTGAATCACACAAAACAGCCCTTACCTGGGGGGGCTGGTGCTCTGATCCGCCCCCATCCTGCTGGAACAATGAGCAGACATTCAACCCACAGGTATTTATAGAGCTTCTGCCATGTGCCGGCAGTGTTCCAGGAGCTGGGAAATCAAGGTAAACAACAAGACTCACATATGTGCCTCTCACAAAGGAGGGAGAGCTGTACCATCAAGTTCCAGGAAGGAAAATACTCAGGGAGCAAGGGATTGAGAGTGGAAGGGCTGCCGTGTTCTCTCGGGGCTCAGCGGGGGGCCCCATGTACACAGAGGCTGTACCCTTAGAAGGACCTTCCGAAACAAAGGACTTGTCCTCAGTCCTTTTTAACAATCCATGATCTAAAAAAAAAAAAAAAGAAAGAAAGAAAAAAAGGAAAATGGAATTATAAATTAGATTTCTCCCCATGACTTCAGATAGCACCATGGCCTCTTATGGCCTCACGTTTAAGATCTTCTCACCAGTTCTTTCATTTTCTTGACCTGCCACACGTGCTAGTGGAATTTTCAACACATGGTAGAGGAATTTCCTCCGCAAAGAGCTTCAGAAATAATTCAAAATGATTCTCTTGGTCATTGTTCCAACCTGAGACCCGGAATCAGGGGTGAGAAAATTGAACAAAGTCTGGGAGCACGGATTGACCCCTGTTCTCACAAACGAATGCTGCAATGTGGAAACACGCTTGGGTGGAACCTGAAATGCTGCAGCAATTATGTCCACTGCCTTTCTGTCAACCTCAGCATTTTCCCAGTTTTTCTACAATGAACATGTAACACTTACATAATAAATTTTTATTAATTTAACAAGCTAAGAAAAAAAAAGGTGAAACAGTCTACATGTATTATAACTAGGTTAATAGTTGCAAAGTAGGTTACAGGATGATAGTGGGTGGTCCAGGAAGAAGTGGCTTCATGATTACATAAATCGGGAAACATCGAGTTAAAGCAAATCGATTTCTGCCCTGCGTGGTCCTCAGAATCTTTAATATGCCGATGACTGTATTATGATCTTTAAGAAGGGCCTTTATCTAGTGGCACTTCCTGATCTCTAA
This sequence comes from Tamandua tetradactyla, assembly GCF_023851605.1. Taxonomy (NCBI): domain Eukaryota; kingdom Metazoa; phylum Chordata; class Mammalia; order Pilosa; family Myrmecophagidae; genus Tamandua; species Tamandua tetradactyla. The sequence continues at coordinate 44,022,222 of NC_135341.1, read as the reverse complement.
CCCTTCTCTGAGGAATATATTTCCTGGCTGGTTTCCCATGGAACGGCTTTTTTGGGAAACCCTATTTCAAAGCCCAGGCCATGTGTAGAATTGGAGAAATGTCAGGGTCCCCTTAGGCCACCTCCTGGCCTGATTGGCACAGTTGAACCTCTCTGTGTTGGGCTGGGAAATTTGAGACCAGGCCTGGAACACTACTGGGATCTCGATGGCAGACTAAGATGTGTGGCCAGATCTATTACCGATTTTATTATCAATTGAAAGATCTGGAAAAGTAGAAAGACATCCTTGCCATTTTTGCTTGGCGTAGGATCCTTGAGCATTTGGTTCAGTAGAGATCACAGGCCTTGGAAGAAAAAGAGGAAAACCCTGAATTCCGGGTCATATCATAACGCATCCAAATAAAACACTTCAAAGGAGGATGAAAGGAGTAATGGAGAGTGGGTGCAGCAGACAGGTCATTGGCCGCCCACGCGCTCACTCAAGCCTCAACCTAACATCTTAGGGGCTGGACCTCCAGCTGCCAGTATCTGCAGCTCTCTGCCTGAGGGCTTCCTCTGGCTGCAGGAGTCTGCTCTGGCTAGCAGGTCACTGCCGGAGAATCAGTGCAGCCACAGCCAACTGGTGGGAATTGGTGCTTAAACACCCCAATCCCTCGCCCCCCAGACAGGAGGCCTCTGTGGAGCATTGTCTACACTGGCTGCCAGAGGTCCCCGGGGGTTGGCCCACAGTGGCCACTGGTTTGATAACACTCCCTTTGTAGGCTGCTTTCCTTTCCCTGGGGAACAAGGTCAGTCCTGCAGGAGCTTCTTTCCTGGCAAGATTTTTAGTAAGAAAACCCCCTTTTCTGGGTTTCCATGATTCTCCAGATTAAAATTTCCCTTCAAACAGGAAGATGGGGCCTCCTTCAATGAATTAAGAACAGTTCTGCTTTACCTCTGACAGAGGGCAGCATTTTGTTTCCTATCACAGCAAGATCTATTCCTGGGCTTGCAAATGACTCCAGTTCAAAAATAAAGAAAAACAAATTGAAATGAGGATTTTAATCACTGTGAAGGGGAATGAAAGGCTGTGTCAGCGTTTCCATGGTAAGTGCCGTCTTTCAGGGATTTATCATACCAGCTGTAAAAATATGCTTTATGCTAGGATTTGGCAACAGCAAACCTGCAGGCACTTAAAATATATATATTATTAAAGATTCTGCTTTCAATCAAATCGGAAACGTGACTCTGTAAAATGGCACAGAATGCAGCTATCCCTCTCGGGGCTGCCAACTGCTGCCTGCCACGTTTCCTGCCAAACTAGCTCAGCACGAAGAAAAGGCGAAGGCTGGGATGTTGGACCTTTGCAGAAGGCTCTCTGCATTCTGGAAATGGTTGCTCTGGGGAAGAGGGCCTGGCTCTCTGTTGAGGCAGAGTGGTGGTCCTTGAGGGGTCCTGAGCGTGGGTCTGTAGGTGGCTTTTGTCTGAGCAGCAGCTCATTTGCTCCCTTTCCTACATCCCAGGTCCTGGGGCCTGGGAGGGGGAAGGGAGCTGTCAGCACAGCCACACCCCATGCCTGACCCCTTGGCATATGATGCGGAGGCCACCCAAGAAGAAACTCAGGTGGCTTGATGGGAGACCTTAGATTCATTCCGATTTTAGCTTGTAATGTGAGCCCCTTCGGTGCAGGAGGAATAAAAGTGAGGCCTAACCTGGCAGCCGGACCACGTCGTTAGCTGCAGGAGAAGGCAGTTTGGGCAAATCAGGGCTCAATCTGAACCTTTATCACTATCACATAAAAGCCATTTCTGTTTGACTTCAAATAAGATTCATTTTTCCCGAAACTTTGGTATGTTCTTTTATGTGAAATCGGGTAGTGGGGCTTGAAGGGGCCCTTTATGGTAAAAGAGAAAAGGTAGGAGCAGAAAGGCAAAATTTATGATCTGAAATGAATCCTTAACATGTGTTAGCCTGTGCTTCTTGGGGTGCATATTGGTGCCTTAATGGTTCCCCCAACACAGTGAGTGTTGTGCCCTGTTATTCTCATATTAACGATGAACAAATTGACACTTGGAAATTGGGGACACACCCTCTTGGACATCTTATGGGAGTGGGTGGCAGAGTGAACACTCACAGGCTGGTCTTTCAGACTTAAAATCACTAAGCTCTGTGTACTGCATTCAAAAGCAGGTATGAATTCCCCTTCCCTGAAATGGCACACAGCAGGGCTCTGGGATTTCACCAGCCCATCTCCTCATCCCTCTCTGGGTGGTGAGCATTCTGGTACAGTGCCCAGTATTCCCCTGTCCCAGCAGATTTCTTCCTGCTGCTGGGACAGATGGTGGCTACAGAGGGCAGGGCATGGAGCAATAGCTAAACTCTAAAGGGGCAGCTTTTAACATTAACATGTTTAATGCTTACCTGTCTTCCAGGTACTATTGAAAGCACTGTACATATGTTAAGTTATTCACACCACTCCCAGCAACTTCCTGAGGTGGGTAACTAGTATTGTCCCCAATTTACAGGAAACTGAGGAACAGAGAGACTGAATAATTTGCCTAAGGTCATAAAGCCAGTAGGAGGTGGAGCTGGAATTCCAGCTGGGCAAGCCTGACTCCTCAGACCAAACTAGCTTTTCTGCGTGGGGTTTGGGGCTGGTGCGTGCTTCCCTGGGTTCAGCATGTAAACTGAGTCTGGTGCTCATTTTCTATCTAACAAGTAGCTGGGGCTGGACAGGACCTCAAGCCCTTATCTTCCCATTGACTAAGCTGAAGTTACAAGAGGTTAAAATGGCTCCCTTAAGCTGTCCTCCCTTCCTCTAGGGGCAGAGCCAGAACAGAAATTGAAGAATCCTGGGTCTCCTGCTCCTGCAGGAGATGAGACCTTGTGATGGAGCCTCACATGAGCAGGGGAAGGCACTTGACACTCAAGTGATTCAAGACGAGATGGGTTATAAGGAGCTGTTCCTGGAAGCGTTGTGTCCAGGGTCTGGGTGGGGCCACTACCAGTTGTCTTGTGCCCCTTTAGACAATTGGGTTTATCTCCCACTCCATCTCTCAGCCTAGAAAAGCAAGAGCTAACAAACAGCTTGGGGTGTGATGAACCTAACTGGTGGTTTTAAAGAGCAGTCTGAAGCAAAAAAACTAACTCCTGTTAGGGTGAGGGTGCTGCCCTTGGCACTCCAGGGAACTGGGACTTTGCAAGCAACTGTAGGAAACAGTGTCACCACGGATGCTGGAGCTGCAATGTCTGGTCACACCAAAATGTTTTGGTTATGACTTCATTGTGCATTTCTGACTTGATCTGAAGTAGTTTTCTATTGGTGCTTAGCCATACTGGGTTAGATAGCAGTTAATGGCATGGAAACTTCCAAAGAGTTCAGGCTTTCAATGGGGAGAGTAGGATGTGAGATGGACAAGTACTATAAACAAAAGAAGAGCAAATGGAGACAAATAGTGGAAAATATTTTTATTTCACCAGCAATCAAGAATATGATAATTCAAACAAGAAACCATTTTTTGCATGTTAGATCAGCGAAGAATGAAAAAGGAATGTTCACACCTAATGCTCAAAAGGAGATGGTGATGTCACTGCTGATAAGACTGCAGATCTTTACTACCATACTGGGGTAAAAAAAAATATAAAGATGACCTCATCAATCTAGCATGAGAGTAATCAGACAAATGCCCAAAAGACATGTGAGCAAGAATCTCTACAGCAGTATTGTTAAACTATTGAAAACTGCTAAATGTAAATTTCCAGGAGGCCAAAATTGCAGAGTGAGGACCCCCATAAATTTGGTTCTCCATAAAAGCAATAAAAACACTGCAAAATTGTTAATGTAACTTTTTCTGAACTCTAAAATCTTGCCAAAGGCTTGCGACACTCTGAGGAGCATTTATTCAAAAAGAACTACTGAACTGCTATAAGAACAGCCGGGTTTATGGCTTTATAATTTGACCTACTCCTAACCACATTCCACCAGCTCCACAGTAACTATGAAAAACAACAGCCTAGAAGCCACCAGAGGGAACAGACTGGGTTTGGAGCGCCTCAAAAATCCCTATTCTCATAGTATTGCCACTATTTGACCCATCTCGCAGCTCCCTGGAAAAATCCCATTTGCAGAGCATTGTTGATCTAACCTAGAGCTTGCCTTGTGGGAAAACCTTTATCCTCAGGGTGTTAAAAAAAATGTTTTGACAAAAATAATCAGCCACAAGTGTGTAACATTACAGCTGCTTGGGGCTGAGATACCACTTGATCCCAGCCAAAAATTAAAAAGGAAGATCTAGGGTACAGGATTCCCGTAGGAAACTTTGAAAAGTTTTGACAGATTCCTGGGGATCTAGAAAGCTGGAACATGGACAGAGCTGTGTGTATTCCCAGGGGAGAAAAATGAGAGAGCCCCCGTTTTTCATAGCAACAACAAAAAACCTGGGGCCGGGAGAACCTGATTTTCAAAATTGCCGCATTATACTATCTAAAATATTCAATTCCCAATAAAAATTTTTGAGACATGCAAATAAACAGGGAAGTATGTCCCATACTTGGGAAACAAAAAAAATCAATAGAAACTGTCCCTAAGGAAGCCCAGATATCGGACTTAGTAGACCTTAAATCAGCTATTATGAATATGGTAATATAACTAAAAGAGACCATGTCTAAAGGACTAAAGAAAATACGACAATAATGTCTCACTAAATAGAGAATTTCAATAAAGACATAGAAATTATTAAAAAGAACCTAATGAAATTCTGTAGTTGAAAAGTATAATATACAAAATCAAAAATTCACTGGGGGGGGGGCTTAATAACAGATTTGAGATAGCAGAAGAAAGAATCAGTGAACTTGAAGACAGGTTCACTGAAATAACCAGTATGATGAAAAGAGAGAAAAAAGAGTGTAGAAAAATAAACAGTTTCTGGGACTATTGGGACACCATAAAGTGTACCCCATATGCAAAATGGGAATCCCAAAAGGAGAGGAAAGAGAGAAAGGGGTCATGAAAATAATGGCTGAGAACAATCAAATTTGATGAAAAACATTTAATCTATACATTCAAAAAACTCAATAAACTTCAAATGGGAGAAGCTCAAGGTGATATACACCAAGACATATTGTAGCAAACTGTTAATTCAAAAACACAGAATGAATCTTGAAAGTAGCAGAAGAAAAATGACTCATGGTGCCCAAGGGATCCTTAATAAGATTAATGGGACTTCTTATCAGAAACAATGGAGGCCATAATGACATATTCAAAGTACTGAATTAACAAGACTGTCAATTAAGAATTCTATTATCAGTGAAACTGTCCTTCAATAATGAAGGTGAAATTAAGATATTACCAGAATTGAGAGGGGAGGGAGAGAGAGAGAAAGAGAGGGATTTCTTACTAACAGACCTGCCCTACAAGAAATAGTAAAAGGATTCTTTCAGACCAAAATTAAAAGATATTAGATTGTAATCTAATCCACATGGAGAAATAAAGAGTTCCAGTAAAATAAAGAGTGCTGCATAGAGATATATATGTGTGCGTGTGTGTATATATATATATATATATATATATATATATATATAATTACACCGCATAAATGTAACTATTTTGTAACTCTTTCCTTCTCTTATCTGGTTTAATGGACAATTGCATATGACATTAATTATAAAACTATGTAGATGGGTTATAATATATAAAGATGCAATTCATTTGATAATAGCACAAAGGAAGAGGAAGGTAGCAGAGTAATATTAGAGCAAAATTTCTCTATACTATTGAAATTAAATTAGTACTAATCTGAATTAGATTGTTTTAAATTAAAATAATTGTAATGCAACCAGGAAACCACTAAGAAAATTTTTAAAAAATGTATAGTAACAGAAATAGTAAGGCAATTAAAATGGTACACTAGAAGACATCATATTTAACACACATACAAAAGACAGTAATGTAGGAAGAGGGGGAAAAAAGGTAAGATATATGGAAGAGAAATAGTAAAATGGCAGATGTAAATCTTACCTTATCAGTAAGTACAATAATTGTAAATGAATTAAACATTCCAAAATTAGAGGGTATAAATGGACAGAAAGGATTTCTAAAATGAAACAACTGGTGGGCAATGGTGGCTCAGTGCCATAATGCAGACCTGGGTTCAATTCCCAGTGCCTGCCCATGTGAAAAAACAGATCTGTTCAAGCCCCACATTCAGTTCTTTAGGGGTATATACCAAGATGTGAATCTAACAGATCATAGGACACATATATTTTGGGTGAGCCACGGTGGCTCAGAAGGCAGAGTTCTTGTCTGCCATGCTGGAGACCTGGGTTCGATTCCTGGTACCTGGCCATGCAACAACAACAACAAAAGAAACTATGCTATTCATGAAAGACACACTTTAGATTCAAAGACACAGCTAGTTCGAAAGTAAAAGGACAAGAAAAGATATGCCATGCAAACATTAACCAGAAGAAAGTTGGGTTGGTTATACTAATATCAGATGGAATAGACTTTAAGAAAAAAATTATTAGCAGAGGCAAAGACAGTCCAACCATCAAGAAAATATAATAAAGTATATACATATATGTACCTTACAATAGAGTCCCAAAATACTTGAAGCAAAAATTATCAGAACTGAAGGGAGAAATAGACAATTCAGAATTAGTAGTTGGAGATAACGATCACCCACTTTCAATAACAGAAAGGAAACCAGGCAGAAGATCAACAAGAAAATAGAAGACCTGAACCACGCTATAAACCCTAGATCTAAGGAATATCTATCAAACACTCCACCCGACAATAGCAGAATACATACTCATCTCAAAAGCACATGAGACATTCTACAGAATAGGCCATAAAGGAAACCTCACTAAATTTAAATTAATTGAAATCATAGATATCATGCTGTCTGACTACAATGAAAATAAATTAGAAATAAGTAAAAGAAGCAAATTTGGGAAATTTACAAATATGTGTAAATTACAAAATACACCTCTAAATAATCAATGAGTAAAAAATATTAAAAGGGAAATTAGAAACTTCTTTGAGATGAATGAAAATAAAAACGCAACATGCCAAAACTTATAAAATGAATACAGAGCAGCTCTTAAGGAATTTTTTAGCTGTAGATGCCTTTATTTAAAAAGATCTCAAATGAGTAATCCCCTTTGCACCTTAAGAAACTTGAAACTTTTATGGTCAATTGATCTTCAAAAAGGTTTCCAAGACAATTCAATATGGAAAAAATAGTCTTTTCAACAAATAGTGCCGAGACAATGGATATCCACATGCAAAAGAATGAATTTAGACCTCAACTTCACATTATACGCAAAAAAAAAAGAGCTCAAAATGGATTATATGCCTAAATATAGGAGGTAAAACTATAAAACCTGTAGAGTAAAATGTAGGTGTAAATCTTTGTAGTCTTGGTTTAGGCAATGATTTCTTAGACGTGACATCAAAAGCACGATTCGTTAAAAAGAAAAAACATATGAATTGAACGATACCAAAATAAAAACTTTTTGCTGCAAGGGATATCATTTAAAAAGTAAAATACAGCCCACAGATGGGAGGAAATATATGTTAATAACTAAATCTGATAAGGGACTTGTATCTAGAATATATAAAGATCTCTTACAACTCAATAATAAAAAGACAACCTAACTAAAAATGAGCAAAGGACTAAACAGACATTTTCCAAAGAACATACACAAATAGCCAATAATCACATTAAAAGATGTTCAACATCATTAGTCAGTAGGGAACTGCAAATCAAAATTACAATAAGATAGAACTTCATACTTGCTTAGATGGCAACAATTTTTTAAAAAAAGGAAAATAAGTGTTGATAAGAATGCAGAGAAATTGGAACCTATTTATTTCTACTGGGAATGTAAGATGGTCCACGCAAAAACTTGTACATGAATGTTTATAGCACATTATTTATAATAACCAAAAAGTAAAAACAACTCAATGTCCATCAACTGATAAATGGATAAACAAAAATATGGTATATCCATTAAGTATTATTTAACTATAAAAAGGAATGAAGTACTGATGCATGCTACAACGTGGATGAACCTTGAAAACATTTTGTTATGTAAAAGAAGCCTGACACAAAAGGTCACATATTGTATGGTTTCATTTATGAGAAATGGCCATAATGTGCAAATCCATAGAGACAGAAAGTAGATTAGTGATAGCATAGGGCTGGGAGTGGAAGAAGAAGTGGGGAGTGTGCTGGTTTGAATCTGTCATATACTCCAGAAAAAAACATGTTCTTTTTATCCATTCTTGTGGGGGCAGACCTGATGTGGGTGGGACCTTTTGGTTAAGCTATTTCAATTGAGACGTGACCTAGCCCATTCAAAGTGGGTCTTAATCCTTTTTCAGGACTCCTTTGTGAAGAGAATGAAACACAGTAAAAGTCGACAGAGCTTAAAGAGAAATGCCCTGGGAGAAACAAGCAAAGACCCACAGGAGCTGAGAGAGAAAGTCACTGAAATCAGAACCCAGGAGAAAAGCACCAGCAGACATTGCCATGTGCCTTTTGATGTGACAGAAGAACCCCAGATGCCAGCAGCCTTTCCTCAGAGACTGTATCTTCTTCTTGCTTCCTAAGTTGGACATTTTCATGGCCTTAGACCTGTACATTTGTAAACTAATAAATCCCCATTGAAAAAGCCAACCCATTTCTGGTATACTGTGTTCCAACAGCTTTAGCAAACTGAAACGCAGAGGGGCTATTAATAGGTGTGGGGTTTCTTTCAGGGATTATGAAAATATTCTAAAATTAGTTTGTGATGACGGTTGTACTACTCTGTGAATATACGAAAAACTACTGAAGTGTATACTTTACGTGGATGAATTTTAGGTATGTGCATGTCAATAAAATTTTAAAATTCTAAGGGATTGGTTAAAAATATTAAGGTAAAGTTATTCAGTGAAATACTCTGCAGCTACTTAAATTCACAATGAAGATCTGTATACATCAATATGGAAAGTTGTCCAAGGTATAGCAAATGGGGAGAAAAGTAGGCTATAATTCATTATGAAATGATCTCGCCTTTGTAGAAATAAACAAAATGCATGTGTGTGTGTATGTGTGCACGTGTGTGTGTCACAGAAAATAAAATCTGGAGGATATGTACTAAAAGAGTGATTTTCACTAACTGCATAATAATCTATTCTTTCTCAAATTGTTATCAAATCTTTGAAGAAGTAATAAAATCATACAGCGCAATGGTCCCCCAGCTCCCCAGTTCTCCTTCCAAAGAGCATCCAGTCTTACCAGTTGCCTAAGAAGCCTTTGTGAAATTTAACACAGATGGTGAATGCTCTGCACGCTGCCCAGTACCAAATTTTCTTCAATGAGCAGTGAGTCTTGTCTACATCAAGACTTAACAAGAGCCCTTGGTCTTTTCTATGGTTGAACAGAACTCCCACATTGTAGATGCGCCATTTGAAAGATTCTTTAAACTCATGGATTTAAAATGGGGTGGTGGCAGGGGGCGGGGGCAGGGGGAGGATTTGGTAGATATTTTGTAATCAGAAACAAATAAAGCTACACTCCCTAAAGAGTTGCATGTACTAAGGAGTCGGATTGAGGACAAGTGAATCATATGCTCAGGAGGAATATGCCCAGGGGCATAGGCATATTTGCACCCGGAGAAGTTTGCATAAGGAGACCAAGAAATCCTAAACGTGAAAGCAGAAGGGTGATGGAGGTGGGGGAGGGAGGGGGAGGGTGCCTCCCTCCAGGGAGAGATGTTGGAACTGAGGAATGTGTCCTGATAGGATTTAAGATTCATTGTTTCTCTTTTTTTTCCCCACTGTTAATCTCCCCAAATATGAAGAGAATTTGAGTTTTAGTGGGGACAATGGAACAGAATTCATTTCCCAAGGGCTGCCTCTGGCCCTTCCCTTGCTCACTGCAGTCATTCCCTGCTCTCCAATTCAACCCCAAACAGGACTTTCTGCTCTGGCCCACAGTGCTAAGATGTTCTGAGAGTCCTCTGGAATCCTTATTTTCTGCTTTTTTCTAGAAGGTCCTGGGCCATTCCACTTGGCCACTTACTTATATTATGCAGAAGCCTTAGAAACTTCCAGTTTCCTTGCCCTAGCTGTGTGACGTTGAGCAAGTTAATCTTCCTGTGCCTTGTTTCCTATCTCCTGGCATATGGCAAGGAATGTTTAAACATTATTTCTCTCATCCCTGTTCCTGGAAGATGTCTCGCAGGTCCTCCCACCCCCACCCCTGTGCATGGACTGCATGAGAAGAGATAAAGGAATGGAGGAAGGAAGGGTGCCTTCAATGAATTAATCACCTGTCTCCTTGAGGGACCCACCCATTCCGTGTCCTTCTCGCCCTGTTATTTGTTCAGTCTCTGGAGGGCATTTCCTGTTAGCCCCACCTGCCCCCATTCAGCCTCCTCCCAGGTTGGTGGTTGCCAGCCCTGCTGTGAGTGTTCAGGAAAGAGGAAGGAAGAAGGAAGAGGTCCTTATGGGGACAACTCTTCTAGGGCAAAGGCCAGCTCCAGGTCAATTTTATATCTTGCATCTTGTTTTTGTTTGCTTGTTTTTACTTCTCACTGAATCAAAAGAAAAATAAAACACAACTTTCTTGATATTTCTGCGAATAATTTTCCCCTTCTCTCTCCCTCTAGTCCCACCCCACCTTGCCCCTGTTCCAATCTGCCAAAACCTTGCCTCAGTGACTTCTCTTAGTCCTGGCTTCTGGTTGACCACTGTGCTGCCCTTGTCATTGTTCTAGAAGTCACATCTCCATCCTCTCCCAATCTTTCTGCCTTTGAGCTGGTTTCTTTGTAAATGCACTTAGTCCTTATGCTTTCTCACATCTTCTTGGCCATTGCACCTGTGGGCCAGTGGTTTCAGAGGTTCTCACAAGAGCATTTCCAGCCGTTGCTCTGTACGGGGCACAGAGGAAACTCATGGCTCCTGAATTCCTGGGCCTGGACTGGGGTGTGGGCCTTGGTCAGGACGTCATGAGAACCAACACATCAGCCGAAGAAGACATTACATTTCTGGAATTTGGTTCAGAATACAGAGCAGGCATTTTCTTCCACAGGAGTTTATGCTTGACCAGGCCCAGTGTCAGAAGTTGGGCTCTGTCTTGTAGAGACTCAGTATATAGCTGACGGCAGGTGCTCAGGACCCATCGTTCCTACAAAACAACACAGGAATTTTGTACAGACAGGAATTTTCATTTGAGCATCTCAAAGGGCTTTATAAATAAGAGCAAATCTTCAGAGAAGCCACAAAGAGGCAGGTGGGAATAGGATTTCTTTCTTTGGAGATGGAGATACCAAGTTGGAAAGTGATTTACCTGAAAGCATGCAATGCTGGTGAACAAGAAAGAGAATGCCTTCCCAAGCCCCTTATTGGCTCCACAGTTCTTTGATGTTGACAAACCACTCATTTGAAACAACGCTGACAAACATTTATCAAGCACCTTTTCTAGGCTAAGCCCCAGGAAGGATGCTTTACACATAATTATCCCCTAGAGTATCCATAAATGTCTGTGCCTTTGCTACCTCATTTTGCTGTTGGGAAAACTGAGGTTCAAAGAGGTTCCCTAGTTCACTGAGGTCATGCAACTGCAAGTGAAGGAACTAAGATTGCAGTCCAGTTCTTCCCGTGCCAAAGCAAATGCCTTCCCTCTGTTCTATTCCTCAATCTAGCAAGCACTACCTGAATATGAATCAACAACCTCAAAAATATTCCTGTGCTTTGATCCAATAATTCCAGTCTGGTAATCTAGTCTCATGAAATAAATCCTAAATGCAGCTTAAACATTTTCAGCTCAATATGGCTAATGTTTACCTCTCCTCTTCCCCCAAACCTACTGAAATAACAGAAGAAATGCTGAAATAAAAATCCAATCAGAGAAAGCCTTCTTGACCAAAAGGGGGAAGAGAGAAATGAGACAAGATTAAGTCTCAGTAGCTGAGAGATTTCAAATATAAGCAAGAGGTTATTCTGGAGGTTATTCTTATGCAATATATAAATATACCTTTTTAGTTTATGATGCATTGGCATGGCTGGAGGGTAATACCTGAAACTGTTGAACTGTGTTCCAGTCGCCTTGATTCCTGGAGATGACTGTAAAACTAGATTGCTTTTACAACATGACTGTGTGATTGTGAAAACCTTGCGTCTGATGCTCCTTTTATCTAGGGTATGGACAGATGAGTAAAAAAATAAGGATAAATCAGTAAATAAATAATGGGGGGGGACAAGGGGTAAAAAATTGGGTAGATTGAAATACTAGTGGTCAATGAGAGGGAGGGGTAAGGGGTATGAGATGTATGAGTTTTTTCTTATTATTTCTTTTTCTGGAGTGATACAAATGTTCTAAAAATGATCATGGTGATGAATATACAACTATGTGATGAAACTGTGAGCCACGGATTGGACACCATGTATGGACTGTATGTGTTGTGATGAATTCTCAATAAAAATATTAAAAAAAAAAATCCAGTCAGAGCGGCTCTGGACAGCCAAGAGCAGTGGAATCAAAATCAATGTTCAGTAGATTAAGGCATGTCGGGTAAACATAAGACAAAGAAGAACAGATTGAAGATGAAATGAAACAGAAGGTATAAAGCCACAGAGCCGAGCATGCATTTATCCCGGGGTGTAGCCTCTCAGCACAAAGCCGGAACAGCGGCAGCCAGCACCGTGAGAAAGAGTGAGTTGCAAGGACTGTTGGATGGTCTCTTCCACTGTCCACTCCCCTGTACACGCACAGGCACTCGAGGCTGCCTCCTATATCAGAAACTGCATTCCCTGTAGAGGAACGGGATTCTCACGTGGGGCAAGGAAATGTTCTCCAGCACAATCCTGCTCAATCCAGGCTTTCATCTACAAATATCTACAGACGGCGGAGAATTGCCAGACGTTTCTGAAAAGCCTGAGGGAAATACCAAACACGAAAATGGAAGCGACTCCAAGAAAACAGAATGAATACCTAAAACAGAAGGAAACTTTAAATGATTAAAATAATGAAGACCCTACAGAGAGTTCAGAGAATAACACATTCATTAAAAAAAAAAAACAAATACAACCCCTCTGAAAAAGATACAGAGTTCTTGGAAATTAAAAAACCATGATTGCCAAAATTTAAAAAGCTCAGGAAATAGACTGACTACGCAAATGAAAATCAAAATAGTAAGTTGGAAAGTCAAGCTGAGGGAGTCTCCCAAAATATATTGTGAAAGAATAAGGAGATGATATATATATATATATATATTTATTTATATTTATATTTTATATTTATATTATATATATATATTTATATACATATATAAAGTTGAGTGAGATGAAGGATCAAAATAAACATTGATGTATTTTTCTTATAGGTGTTCCAGAGGACAGAATACAGAGACTGATTGAAGGAAATAACCAAAGATAGAACAGAAAGTAATGTCCTAATTCTTCACGAAGTCTTTAGATAAAAAAGGACCTATTGGGAGCTGAGCGAGAACACAAAGCAAATTTCTAAAACTTATATATATATATATATTTTTAGAAAAGGCATTAGATCTAATTGAAACTTGGTAAAAGCGTGGGTAATTCACAGAAGATATGAACATGACTAATAAAAACAGGTGAAAAGAGCTCAGTCTTACACATCATCAGGGAAATTTTTCACCTATCAAAATGACAGAAATGAAACATATCTTAATATACAGTGTTGACGATGATATGAGAAACTAATGATTTCACGTATTTTTGGAGATAATGTCGTTTGTAACAGGCTTCCAGAGGGTATCTGGGCAGCAGCTATCCATATCTTAATTGTAATTCAGCACTTACATTTGTGGGAATCCATTCTTCAGAAAAATTCACCCATATCCACAAAGATAAATGTACAAAAATGTTCTTTGGACCATTATTTGCAACCGCGACTATTGGAAATCATCAACAGGAAATTAGTTAAGTAAATTGCTGTAGTGTGTATATGTGTGTGTACACACACTATGGAATTCTATGCAGCCATCAAAAAGAATGAGGTAAGTTTGTATTCTGATATGAAAGGCTTTCTAAGATAAAGTAGGAAAAAAGCAGTTTTAAAGAGTAGGTCTACATTCATTTTTCTTACCAGTATTTCTTTATTTCAAGGAAATTTTCTTTTATTATTTCTTTCTTTCCTCCTCTGAGAATCCTATTTAATGAATGCTCAAACTTCTGGACCTATGTCTCTTTATTTTTCTTTCATTCTGTCCACATCTTTGCCCAACTGTGTGTCCTTTCTAAAAGAAACCCCAACTAGATTTTACAAGTATTAACCTACTCTTCAGCTCTTCCATTCTCAGTTATTAAGGTTTTATTTGTTTTTAATTTGATAGTACAACTTTTATTTCTAATGTCTCTAATCGTTTCTCTTTTCATATCACCCTGCTCTTTGTATGCATAGAATGTCCTCCCCAATTTCTCTGGGGCTATTAATAGCACTGCTCTTAAAGTCTCCTCACATTTGCTCTGTTAACCCTGTTTCCTTGGGAACAATACTGGCTTATAAACAATTGTTGGTCTCCTGCACCTGCACATCAGCAAAGATTTAAAGTTTGATGATTCCAAGAGTTGTCTAGGGTTTGGGGAAATGGTCTCTTCACACTTCTGATGGAAGTGTAAATTGGTACAATCATTTTGGAGGGCAATTTGGCAATTTCTTTAAAATTTAAATACATAATCTTTGATTTAAACTTTTCGTTCTGGATCCTAGAGAAATGCTCACCTGTGTGTAGTAAATTAGAAACATCCTAAACGTCCATTATTTGGCAAATGCTCAAAGAAGTATTGTGACAGTATGCAGTCAGTCAAAAACAATGAAATACTGATATGTACTGACATGAAAACATCTCTAAAACACTAACGCTAATAAGTGGTGGGAAAGTTACATAACAATACATGATGCGGTGCGCTACACCAAAAGCAAGCCCACAAACAAAATCTATTTCTGTAGGTTCAGGCCTGTGTAGATAAATGCACAGCGAGCAGTGGAGGTTAAAGACCAAACTGATAATGTCGGTTAACTCTGGGCCGGTAGTGATACTGGATGATGTTAAGGCAATTTATTGTTTAGATCTTAATAAGTAGACTAGATTAATGTCTATGACTTAAGATAAATTAAGTTCCATAAGACAAACAAATGGGAGAGGGGGCTCATGTTCGAGGCCTCTAGGGCCTGCAAGAGCCCCGGCTCTTGCCTGACAGGCGAGTCCCTGGAGTCTGCCTTAAGTCCAGGGTCAATCAGACAGCTGCCCGGGCGCCAGCAGGCTGGAGGGGGCGGGAATCCCAGTGCCCCCGCAAAACATATGGGCTTCAGTTTGGGGCTGGAGCAGGACAGCCAGTATTCAAGGGGTGAAGGACTCACCCCAAGTCCTGCACCTCCCCAGAAAGGAGAGAAACTTCTGATTAGACTTACAGAGAAATTATTATTTATTTAGTAGGACACTCAAGAAATGGTTCCCAAAATAAGTTGGGAAGTGCTGCCAGTCGTGGATATTAGGATACACCTAGGATATCCGAGGCTCAGAATCCATAACTAAGACACTTGCTTGCTTACCCCAGGGCTCCCCAAACTTATTCGACTATGGAACCGTCTCACCCTTGTCTCTAATGACCAGGGTAAACATCTCTGAGACCCATTTTGGCAAACAAAGTGCTCCCTCTTTCCATTTGCCTTTGCAAGGCAAGGAGGTTTGCACAGGTGCTTGGGAGAGAGCAGGGAGTGGAGGGGACACCGGGTGGCCTGTCTTAGATACTGGTCCTCCCCTCCCACCCCCACCATTCCCTTAGCCCGACCTCTGGATCAATTTGCAAACCTCAGGAAGGAGCTGTTTCCATGGGGAGAGTGAGGGTTCAAACAACACCATTGTGGGCTCTCTTGCTAAATCTTGGCAGGGAGTGGAGGAGGTAGTGCCTCCCTGATGCTGGGAGGTATATGCCTTCCGTACAACCTCCAGGCATGGCAACCTGGAGGTCCGTGGCCTGGGGCCTGGGGGTGGAGGCCACACGCCCCCGTGGCTCCAGCAGCAGTGGTGGGCCTCAGTGTTTTCCTGGACAGGAGACCAAGATTCAGGAGTGTGTGGGAGAAAAGTGTGACTCATCTCCAGAAACACCTGGGCCAGCTGTGGAGTGGGGTGGGGGTGGGGGTGCACGGCAGTCTCGCATGGCAGGAAAAGCAAGAGCCATGAAATAGGGGGTGTTGGATAAATGTGCAGCCGCTACATCCAGTAAGTGGTGGGGGGTGGGAAATCTGATTATTTCTAAAAAACCGGATTCCAGTCTTTCTGTATTGTAGGGCTGTGCTGCCCAGTAGAGCAGCCACCCTGGCCACATGTGAAATTATTGGGCACTTGGAGTTAGTCTGAAATTAAGATAGGCTGTAAGTGTAAAATACACATCAGATTTAAGATATCTCTTATTACGTACCAGAACTAAAATATCTAATTAATCATTTTTATAGTGTGTATGTGTTAAAATGATAATATTTTGGATATACTGAGTTAAGTAGAAGATTTTAAAACTAAATAGGAAATTTAATTTTAATTTTAATTTTAATACAAAATTTTAAATTACCCTTGTGGCTGACATTACGCTTCTGTGGGACGGCACTGATCTGGCTCAGCAAGAATCGGGTGGAGAGAACCCAGCCCTTGGGTTTGAGAGTACAAGTGGTAGGAACCAGACTGTGGGAGACTTGGAGGCAAATGGGAGTTAACTGGCTTTGTATAAGAAAGTAGAAGAAATGGAAAGTAACAGAATTGGATGAGGACAGCCAAGTGTGGGGCTGGGTCTCAAGGGAGAGAGGAAATAGAGAAAGAGTGGGAGGGAGCCTCTAGCAACGTGGCAGTAGCCAGAGCCCAGGGAGACAGATGGTCAAGAAAGGACTCCCGAGGGGGGACCGGTAGTCCACTTTGCCAGCAATGAGGTCTGCTGATAAATTTTAAATGAGCTCTTGTTCTGTGCCATAACACCCCTCTGCTCTCATCAAACCCCAAGGGCACTGTGTCACAGGAGCTGTGGGATACAGGTACGTGGGGGTGGGGAGTGGTGTCCATGCTCTCTGGCAAAGCAGGGCTCCGCTGGAGGACAGAAGCAGGGGTCAGAGAGCCGGATGGAAGGGGAGAGGAGAGAGAACAGGGCAAGGGGCTCAGGCTACTGCAAGGAGAATGTGACTCCCCAGAAATCCTTGGAAGCCTCCAGAAGAACACGGAACTGCTGACAATGTACAAGGGGACTTGAGATTTTCATTTGGTTTGTGAAGGAAAGGTTTACCCCTGCAGGCTGGCAGACACTAGCACCTTCTGGTTCATTCCGCATGTTATAATATCCTCTGGAGTGGTGGGCAGTGGTTGTCGGAAGGGTATGGTGGCAGGGCTGGGTAGAAAGCTGAGGAAGCAGAACATTCATGATGTTAAAAATCCACATAGCAAATATTATGGAAAGATTTCCAGGATACCTTGCTGGGTGAAAAAAGGAGCAAGGTCCCTGACAGGGTGTGTGGTGCATTTTCCGTATGTCCCTCCAGAGTCACCCACTTGCTTCTCCAGCCTATTTGCCTATTTGCAAGGCTGATTTGCAAAGACCGCCTCCACAGGCTCCCTCGCACTTTGACTTCTGGTAAGGATTGGCCATTGGAGGCCCAGGCAGAAAATCCAGAGGGCAGGAGGGGTGTGAAGTTGGCCTGTTTTTTCTCCCTGGCTCCCTCCCTGCAGTGTTGCGGCAGGCTGTCCCTCTTCTAGAGCCCAGTCTGCATGGTTCTCTCTCTATCATGGCACCATTCCTATGCTGTTCCCACACCCCAATCATTTGCCAACAGTCCTTTTAGTAAACCCTCCTCAGTTATCCATCTTGAGTCTGCTATATCCTTCCTATCAAAAATACATATTTGTATTAGCACAAAGCAATCTAGAAGGATACACAAGAAACCAATAAAAGTAGCTTACTCAAGGAGGGAATGGTGAGGGAACTGGTGGACCAGGGCAGAGATGGAGCGAGCCTTCTCATTGTATCTGCTTTGTATTATTTTGATTTTTGAGCCATATGAATGATTATCTAGTCAACAAAATTAAGCTGAAAAGACTCTGCTCCACCCCAAGTCTGATTCTCTGAGAGAATGTTTGATAGTGTCCAGACTTCTCATCCAAGAAAGCTCCAAATCTTTAACCAGAAAGGCCGAGGCACCAAGGAAAGTGGCTGCTCCAAGTTGGTTCCATAAAGCAGAGCCACAACCAGCTGCCCCAGCTGCTTCTCTCTGCCTCCTCCTATCCTTCCAGGGCTCCAGCCTCAGCTGTCAGGATCCAGAAGTGGTGCTATTGGGTTAGTTAACCTTGGCAAACAAGTGGAGCCAATCCTGAAAAACAGCATCTTGAGGGAAGACATAGGACTCCCATCATGCTCACTCCAGCCTTGAGTGGTGCTGTAAATGTTTACTACCAGAAGGTTCTAAAACCTTTTGGCAGCCTGGCAATGGTGCACAGCTCCAGGCATGCTGCCTGAGCTTGGAGCACATTTACCCCACTCATACTTGTGTTGTATGTATGTCCTGTGGGGCTTCGGCAACAGTGACTCCAACGCAGAGGTCAGGACCACACTGAGACAGGACAGGCACCTCCTGAAACGTGAGGCCTGTGGTGGTTGGAAGCTGTATGTACCCCAGAAAAACATATTACTAAAGTCACTCCATTCCTGTGTGTGTGAATCCATTGTAAGTAGGACCTTTCGATAAAGCGACTTTAGTTAAGGTGTGACCCACCTCACCCAGGATGGATCTTTAATCCTTTTCCTGAAGTCCGTTAGAAATGGAATGAAGAGAGACAGACAGAGCAAGAGAGAGGGAGAGAGAGAGATTGAGAGAAAGACCCAGAAACCAAAGTTGAAATCAATGAAACCCAGAAGGAAGGGACCAGCAGACACTGCCATGTGCCTTTCCGTGTGGCAGAGGAGCTAAGGATCCCCAGCAGCTGGTCTTCAGGAAGAAAGCATTACCTTGATGATGCCTGGATTTGGACATTTTCCCAGACTCTAACAGCAAATGAATAAGTTCCCATTGTTCAAGTAGAGCCATTTCATGGTATTTGCTTTGAGCAGCCTAGGAAATTAAAACAAGGCCTCAACCTCACAGAAAGAGCACTTTGACCTTGGCCATGTCTCATCAGCTTGGTCAAATAATCAAAGGAACCAGCATGGCACAAAGCTCCCATTCACAAGCTTCATACTCATTCCCTCATTAATCCTCAGAGTCACCATTATGAAGCAGGGACAGGCCAAATACTATTACAGCCTTTTAGCCAGAATTGTGGGTTAATGAGCTGCCCTGTATCATGCGTGAGTCATGAGCAGAGTAGGGCTAAACCCTGACCTCTGGACTCCTGGCATGTGTTACATCCTTGCCCTCAACCTGGAGGGAGGGAGGGCAGGGGAGGAGGAAGAGAGGGTGCTCTACCCACAGGCTCTGGGGAAGCTCTTCCTTTCCATAGCTCCTTGCCTGACATGGGATGGTAAAGGTAATGGATCACACATTGGCCTAGGAATTACCTAAGTGGTGTGACTTCAAGTTTAAGGACAAAGCTCTCTTCCCTGGGCCCTCTGCTGCCCTTTGGGGGCTGGGCATGGTTCATGGTAGCATTGCCAAGAGCAAGTTCCTGGTCCAAGACATTTGGGACATCCTGGCCGAGGGACATCCTGAGCTGCCCTGAAGCATCGTCCCTGAGCCCTGGTAAACCATGCTTTCAGTCCTTAAAGTGTTAGACTAGTTCATCAGTTCAACTGAATTTAGGTAGAAAAGATCCATAGCTTTCACTGATGTCCCTTTACCTTGTGCCAAGCTCCAGGCTAAATTGTTGTCACGTTTTCTCACAGTTTCCAGGTGAAAACCTGACACTCAGAGATGTAATCTGCCTGCCCATGTTCACATAGCCGGGAAATGGCCGAGCTGGAATGTGAACCCCTGCCTGGCTGGAGCCTAAAGGCTCCTACTTTCCAGAACATTCCCACACAACTTGTCAGGGGAGGAAGAGGAAGGAATGAAGGGACTGGCTCAGAGGCAGAGAGGAAATGGTGAGGAAATCCTGACCACGTGCACACAGACGAATGGTGCACAAACTGAGCTATTTTAACATCATGGCCAGGATGCAACCCAATAGAATGGCAAGGCAAAATCTGTTTACATCTGCATTTGGCTTTTAAAATGCATTTTTCTTCACCAGTTGAAACCCTGGGAAACATCTGGATCATTCTAAATTAAACCTTTGATGTTTGAATAAATGATTTCAGGCTGAGCAAAACTGCTTCAGGCTTTGTGGCCAGAAGCCTCCTAACCTTTGAGATCCAAGCTGGTCCTGCTCCCTTGTCTTTCCTTTTAATCAAGTCGCTGGAAGGAGTGCCAGAGAATAGGCAGCAGGATGATATGATATGGTAAAGCATGACCAAGCACGTGAACTGGGAGGTTGGCGTCCAGCAAAAGTTGGTGATCACAAACCGGGTGACCTCTATAGATGAAGCCCTGGAGGTCGGCCTGATGATTGCTTCCACATTCCCTGGGGGTTCCCTATGTCAGGGGTCCAGAGACCTAGGTCCACTTTGGGACGTGGGACTCCCAATCCTCCTCCAAAGCACTGTAGGAAAACTTCCCGTGCATGTCAACCTGCACAAGTCCACCAGTTACAGGGTCTCCCAGCTCTGCAACCTAGATACTAGCTGACCTTGAGCCAGCCACCCAACTTCTCAGTGCTTATGTGGATAATGAGTGTGATAATAGCAGAACCTACCGCAGAAGGCTGTGCTGGGAGTACAATGAAGTCACTCAAAACAGCCCTGGCACCAGAGAGCCCCTTGTCAGTGTATGCTGTTATTGCTTGTTCTGGCAAGGCTCTGGGTAGAGGTCAGGGGGAGAGAAAGGGCTTTATCGTGTACCTACTGTGTGTCGGAGGATTTTCACAGATGGCGTTCTTCTGGCCTCCCCAGCAATCCCTTACAGATGAGAAAACCAAGACTCAAAGAAGACAAATAACTGCCCAAGGTCACAGGGTTTGGGGACAAGGAGTCAGGATGTGAGCTCGGATCAGCCTGGCTCTAAACACTGATATCTACCCTCATTCATGCTTCCTTCCTGCAGCTTGCCAGCCCTGAATTCTTATTCCTCCCCCCTGCTAAGGTTGTTTGGAGATTAAACCACAGCCTTGGAGGCAGAAGCTGGGGACTCTCACTCATGACTCTCAGGGGCGCCAGGGGGTGTCTTTTGATTCGTTCACATTCCCAGGTGGCTGTCCCTGTGGGGAGGGAGTTAGTTAGTATTGTGCTATCCATTTCTGAATTTTTACAATCAGTCCTGTTGCACAACCGAAAAGAAAGAACAGAACTAGAAGAGGAATTGAACTCCTTGGGGGCCTGGCATGAAGGGACACATTTCAGCAGAAACATTTCTGCGCTTTTCGCCCGGCCTTTGAATCACTTCCTGGGCACAGGGACGAGTGGGAGGGAGAATGCAGGAAGAAGGCGCAGCGGGGAGGTGCTGGTGGTGACTGAGCTCCTGCACCGGGCCAGCCCTTACAAGTGCGATCTCAGTTAATCCTCAGCAACAAGATGAGCTATGGCTATTAGGCATCTTACAGATGAGGCACTGAAGCCCATTAAAGTTAAACAAGTTGCCCAAAGTCAGACAGCTGAGGAAGATTTAACCTTCAGTCTGTCCTAGCCAATGTCCGTGTGTTTTCTATGATATCCTCGCCAACAATAACATATGTTGTTACTTATGCTGTTCTTATAATAGGTTATATGTGATGCACACTTGCTAAGGCTGGGCACCTCCCCATGGACTAAGACTCCAACCCTTAGGGATTAGGAAACTGAGGCACGGCTGGACTTCTAGGAGAAAAGAGGATTGGGGAGTATCCTAGAAAGAGGGTGGCAGTAAAGCTAAGAAAGAGGAAAAGGGGAAGGAGAAGGAAATAAGGGAAATGGACAGAGGGAATGCAAAGATCTCCTTCAGTTGGATTGACTGTGGCAGTTATGAGAGAAGCAACAACAACCCATTGCAAATTAAGTCTAAACTCACTGCTGACTTGCAAAGCAACAGTACAGAAACATTTCCCAGGTACCCGCCCAATTCCTGCACCTGATGCTTTAGGAGCTGGGCTGCCAGCCCTGGGGAGAAGGCCATCTCCCATCCTGGGAGGGTACCAGGCTGGTTCTGAGGACTTTCTGGAACATCAAAAGCCACAGTCAGTTCTAATTACCCAATATCTAACCTATATCAATCTCCTGATGTTATAGGGTAGATATTGGGTAATTGGAGCTGAAGAGATACAGATTGTGCAACAGGACTGATTGTAAAAATTCAGATATGGATAGCACAATACTAACTAACTGTAAGACAATTATGTTAGAACACTGAATGAAGCTGAATGTGAGAATGTTAGAGGAGGCCTAGGGGCACAAATGAAATCAGAAGGAAAGATATACAATAAAGACTGAGATGGTACAATCTAGAAATGCCTAGAGTGCATAATGATAGTGATTAAATGTACAAATTAAAAGGCGTTTTTGCATGAGGAAGAACAAAGGAATGTCAATATTGCAGGGTGTTGAAAATAGATGGTAATTCATATCTTAAAACTTTAACTTATGTGTGAGGCCAAAGCAAAAAATGTTTATTTGGTACAAATTTATATTTTGACTAGTGCATTTCCTAATATAACTTATGTGGACAGCTTAATTGAACACCATAAGTACATGGGACCTTGAGCAGAGCATGAGATTTTGTAGGTTTCTCCAGAGTGGCGCCCTGATAAATCCCAGAGTGATTTGAACAATGAAGAAAAAAGTATTTGCAAAGTCCGCTTGGGGAATGGTGAGAAAGGGGGAAAATTCAGCTTCTGCAAGTGGAGAATTCCTGATATTCTCACAAGCAGTGGGGACAGCCAAAGCAATAGGCTGAGCCTTCAATCTTGGGGTTTGTTCATATGAAACTTAACCCCGCAAAGGATAGGCTAAGCCTACTTAAAATTAGGCCTAAGAGTCACTCCCAGAGAATCTCTTTTGTTGCTCAGTTGTGGCCTCTCTCTCTCAGCCAACACGACAAGCAAACTCACTGCCCTCCCCCTCCCTACATGGGACATGACTCCCAGGGGTGTGGACCTTCCTGGCAATGTGGGACAGAAATCCTAGAATGAGCTGGGACTCAGCATCAAGGGATTGAAAAAACCTTCTTGACCAAAAGGGGGAAGAGCTAAATGAGACAAAATAGAGGGTCAATGGCTGAGAGATTCCAGAGTCGAGAGGTTATCCTGGAGGTTATTCTTATGCATTATATAAATATCATCTTTTTAGTTAAGGTGTAATGGAGAGGCTGGAGGGAACTGCCTGAAAATGTAGAGTTGTGTTCCAGTAGCCATGTTTCTGGAAGATTGTATAATAATATAGCTTTTTGTAATGTAACTGTGTGATTGTGAAAACCTTGTGTCTGATGCTTCTTTTATCTACCTTATCAACAGATGAGTAAAACATATGGATTAAAAATAAATAAATAATAAGGGGAACAAATGTTAAAATAAATTTAGTAGACGGAAATGCTAGTGATCGTGAGGGGAGGGGGAGGGGCATGGTATATATGAATGTTTTTCTTTTTATTTCTTTTTCTGGAGTGATGCAAATGTTCTGAGAAGTGATCATGGTGATGAATATACAACTATGTGATAATATTGTGAGTTATTGTTTATATACCAAGAATGGAATGATCACATGGTAAGAATGTTTGTATACTGCTATGCTTAAAAATTTTTTTTTAATTAGAAAAATAAATAAATTAAAAGTCCCAATCAGGCATAAATGTTTGAACTAAGATTCCCAAAATAAGTTGCTTGCAGTGACTGGCAACTGGAATGCAAAACATGCTCACAAACCCAGAGACTCCATGATTTCCCAAAGGAAAGGAAGAAGTATGATGGTTGACATCATCACCATGAGATATGCATCCTAGGAGATAAACAGATGAATTTTCAAAGCCCAAGAAAAACAGATGAATTTTCAAAGTCCAAGCATAGGGTGGGCCACGGTGCCTCAGCAGTCAGAGTTCTCGCCTGCCATGCTGGAGACCGGGGTTCGTTTCCCGGTGCCTGCCCATGCAAAAACAAAAACAAAAATAAAAGTCCAAGGGTAGACATTTCCTTTTAAAGACACTGGCCAGGGAGACCCTCTGATGTCATCATCTTCATCAAGGAAAGCAAGGAGCATGAAGGAGCCAGAAGACTACATGGCTACGCATCTGGTCCTGATTTGGGTCCCAGAAGGAGGGGAGAAGAGTAGCCACAGGTATGTCTTTTATGTTCTTGCCATTAATGTTGTCTAGTCCTCATTTTTTCACCTGAAAAATGGAAATAATAACGCCTTGCTCACCTCTGTAATAGGCAATTTGAGGAAAATATAAGTCAGAGGATGTGAAATATTTGGAATCCATTAAGATAGGCATTATCACTGTAAGTACACTGACAGAGGCCAAGTGAGATTCTAAAAGCCAAGCCCCCTTTACTGTAGTTTCAAAGAACAGAGATAGTAGGACCTTTTTCCCTTTGTCAGCAAAAGGTGTTTCTACGATGTTCCAATGACCAATGATCTTGCAGGTGAAATCAGTTGTTTTGCCTACCTTGACACCTTCCTGTGTCCATTTCCCATTAGGAAATGCTCCCACCATTGGCAGAAATGTCAGCCCAGCACCCCATCCCCCATCTCCAACCTTTTAGGCCATTCCTCTTCCCAGAAATGTCAATCATGACGGAGCTACACAAATATGAAAATCAATTGATCCTGATTCATGCCTTTCTCTGGGGATGCTTTTGTTTCTTTCCCATTCATTTCTCTTTTGCTCAAGTCAACTAAGGTCAGGTCAATTCCTGTTGCTTGCAGTCAAAGATCCCAACCCCAGGGTCCCCACAAATGTCTGCCTTGCTTTGTATTTTCTTCCAGGGGCTCAAAGATGGGGGGAGTTCAAGAGGGAAAGGAAGCTATACAAAAGTTTCCTTTATGATGTGGAGACTTGGATAGGGGAGAAAGGGCAGCCTTGCATAAAACTAGATTAGCTTAGATCAGACCCTGCCAGGAAATCTATAAATGTTGGCTGATGTGATGAGCACATGGCAAGTATGAACACGTCACAGCGACTGGAGCCATCTTGCCTGAGTCCCATCCTGGGCCCTTGATTTAGTCTGCTGAAGTTGCTAAATTGCAATATACCAGAACTGAGTTGGCTTTTACAATGGGGATTTATTAGCTTACAAGCTTACAGTTCTGAGGCCATGAAAATGTCCAAATCAAGACATCATCAGGATGATGCCGTCTTCCTGAAGTTGGCTGCTGGTGACCCGGGACTTCTCTGTCGCATGAAAGGGCACAGGTGGCGTCTACTGGTCCTCCTCACCCGGATTTTGTTGCTTTCAGCTTCTGGCTGCTCCATCCATGGCTTTCTTTCTGAATTTATGTGTATGTCCTTTTCTCTCAGCTTCTGTTTTTTCTGTCCATTTTATGCTCTTATAAAGGGCTCCAGTGAGAGAATTAAGACCCACCTGGGGCATGCCTCAAGTGAAATAACCTAATCAAAAGGTTCTACCCAGAATAGGTTTACACCCACAGCAATGGCTTGGCTTTAAGAACATGCTCTTTTCTAGAGTCCATAACACCTTCAACCATCACAACCCTCCTCTCTGAGACCCAAAGCTGGGTCTCCTCACCCTTTCCTCAAAACTCCCTTAGGTTTGACTTTGATTAGAACAATGTCAAGCTCTACCTTTGCGTAAAGAAAATGAGTCACAAAGAAGGTAGGAATCTTCTCTTGGTCCTCAGCGAGTTTATTTTTCTGTCTGGCCTTGTCCCATGAACAGGTTTAAGAACCTCACAGGGCTCCTTGGAGGCATGGCCAGGCTCTGGAAGGACCTCACTGCCACTTCTTTGTCCCAGATGGAAACCAAGAACAGTTCCTATGGCAACTAAGCCTGAGAACCTGTTCAGTGGGGAGCTGTGGGGTAATGGAGTTGCAGTCAATGAGATTGAACTTTGGGCAGACCTGCTTATTGCCTACTATATCTAGCTGGTCATGAGTCAAACCTTCTCCAGAAGCTTCTCAAGTCCTCCA
The DNA here is from genome assembly GCF_023851605.1 of Tamandua tetradactyla. NCBI lineage: Eukaryota > Metazoa > Chordata > Mammalia > Pilosa > Myrmecophagidae > Tamandua > Tamandua tetradactyla. The sequence goes on along the minus strand of NC_135341.1, from coordinate 43,996,097 downwards.
GGTGTACCTAGCACCTCCCAAAGGAATGCTTGTGGCTGGGAGCCAGGGCCAAGGTGGGACCTTTGGGGAAGTTAGCTACAGCCTGGACAATGCTGACAGGCTGAGAATCTCAAGATGAAAGAGGTTTCCTCCCAACTCCACCTAGAACAGAAAGAAAAACAAGTCCAGCAATATAAGCAGGAGAAAAGGAAGGCAAGAGGCAGCAGCACAAAGGGATGGGAAGGAAGCTGCTGACTCAGTTGTCCCAGGGGAAGTCAGGAGAGGGCCTAAGGAAGCCATGAGTAGTGCCCTCCAGAGTCCCCCATCTGTGCCAGTGGTTTGCAACCAGGCAGCATTTTAGAATCTCTGGGAGCTCTGAATAAATATAGACTCCCCAGGTCTCACCCTTCATCCCCAGATCACTATTTTATTTGATCTGGGGTAGCTGTGGCATTGGTATTTTGTAAAATCTTGCATGCATATGATTCTACCATGCAACCAGGTTTGAAAATTGCCAGGTCTTGGTCAGGTCTGCTCAAACTTTAGTGCACACTGATCACCAAGGGATCTTGTTAAAAGGAAGATCTGGGAAGACCCAGGAATCTGTTTCTCTGACAAGCTCCAAGGTGATGCTATTGCTGCTTGTCCAGGGACTATTCTTTGAGAAGCTAGACACTAAGTCATCCGATCAGGCATCCAAGACAAAATGAAAGAAGCCGGAAAGGCCCATTCCCAAAGAATCAAAGTCCCTGTCCCCAGGTGCAGACGTGAACACTGAGGCTCAGAGAGGTTATGAAGGCCCTGAAGGACCAGCCAATTTCTTCTGCCTTCCTGAAAGGCAAAGGGCAGGGGAGCTGTACCTCATACACATTAGCTGTTATTTGGCTAATCAAAGATCCCAAGTGTTCCATGTTCCGCACACAGTCTTGGGATCAAAAGCAAGAACTGTTCTCTGGGAATGATGAGTCATGAGTGGCCCAGAAAGGTCTTTTGGACACTCACAGCACTCAAGGGGGGAAACTCACCTGCCCAAGCTGCCCATGGCTGGACGTTTCCCAGCCTGCTCCAGCCAGTACTTGGGACAGAATAGGGGAAGGAGGGAAGCAGAGTCTCTCTCTTTAGCCGAGAATGCTTTGGGAAGTAACAGGGATCTAAGAGGGATTGAGTCATCCCTGAAACAGAGGCTACAGACCCAGATCCAATATCAGTCACTGCCAGAAGCTTATGACTCCAGAATGGGCCACCTCTCCCAGGGACCCTCTTTGCCTCTCGGATTGGAGCCCTGCAGGTCTTGCTGCTCCCAGAAATCCATTCCTTTCTCTCCTGGGTGCCTGGGTCCCAGCCTAGAGGGAGGTAGCTCCGATGACGTTCACGCCCATGAGTCAGTGCCAACCGTGGATAAGGCTCCCTGGGGTCACCTTCCACCCAGCTGTGTCCTCCCTCAGGAAGGCCAGGACAGATAGCAGGTGTCACAGCTGTTGTGTCTGGTCACACCCCAGGAGTTGTCCAAGGTTCTGGCTTGATACTCAAAGCCACAGTCCAAGTCAACTTGGGGAACAGCAGGCTTCATTCACAGCTGTGGGGCTTGGTGACTCCTGCCGGCTCCCTGAGCGCTTCCCCATCCAAGCACCTTTGGCTTTGTTGAGAGGACTTTGTTGGTCCAGGTATTATTCCTGCTTGTGCTTAGGTAGGGGTGATTTTAAAAAATGCCCCTAAGGAGTCTCACAGGAACAAAGTTGTGTTCTGAAGCTTTAAACAAAATGGATAATGAAGTTGTGGTCTGGGGAATTTCAGATTTATAACACTATTTCCGCATCACCCACCCCGTAGGATTGTCAGTGATAAAGAGCTTTTAAATAATTGTGTGCTGTCATTCTAGCTAAAAATCATCACCTCAGTGATCCGAAGTGATGAGAACAAACTGAAACATGACTGAACAAACCCTGAAGCACACAACCCATCAGGGGGTTTGGGATCCTCTTACAAATGACAGCGTGCTCCCCAACCCTGAACAGGGGGACACGTCAGGGCTCAGCATCCTCGAGGTGCTGACGGGAGCCTGCAGCCCTGGGGTCAGGTCCTGGCGGAGCCAGCCATGGTGAGACCATGCACGCAAACCAGCCCCAGCTGAGCAGCCGGCTGCATCCGGCTCTCGGCCTGCAGGAGAGTCTCCATCCTGTTTATCATTGTCTCCCCAGCACCCAGCCCTGCTGGTGATGGAGCAGATCCTCAGGAAACACATGTTAAACCTGTAGACTATTCCGTCACCAGGCCCCGAGGGGCCTGACTTGGAGACAGGATGGCTCTGCAGTAGGTTTGTGGCCTTTGCAGTCAGACTGGGAGAAAACCCTGGCTTACTGCCTGCTGGCCGTATGACAGTCACTTACCCTCTCTGTGCCTCAGTTTCCTCATGGAGGTAATAATAGTACTTAGCCCCAAGGGTCATTATGAGGATCGAATGAGTTACTATATATGAAACCCTTAGAACAGAACCTGTACATAAATATGTACAGAACCCTGTACACAAATATGTACAGAACGTAAATTTACGTACCCTATACGTAAATATGTTAACCTTAGAACCCTGTACATAAATATATTAACCTTCCTTTTGGAGGAGGAAATTGTGCTCGGAGGGTCTAAACAGTAGCCTGGTTTTCCTTTATTCCATCACTTCGCTGTGTGGTCCCAGCATTTTCTTCCTCTCCTAGGTGAGCAGGTTCCACCTCTCTGAGCCTGGGTGTTCCTCATCTTCTGCCCTGACCTGGCTTCACTCTCCTTGTCCCCACCACCTTAGCCAAGCTGGGAGATTCTCAGGTCCATCATGCCTTGGCTTGAGCCTCCAGCCCTGGGATCCAGGTGTGGATGCTGCTCCAAGTAATTTATATACATGATTTCTACTTAGACCCTTATACAACCTTAGGTGCTTAGTTTTGTTACTTTTGTTTCTGGCTAAGGAAATGTAACTTAGTCACGTTCCTGCAGTGAGGAAGTGCCAGCACAGTGACTTGAACTGAGGTCTGTTTGATCCTAACCCCTCTACCACATTTTTGGGGACCTGGGGGGATGTAAGTGGCCCCTCCCTCTTCTGGAGGACCACCCACCTTGGGCACAGCATGACCCGCCTCAGTTCTCTCCCTCAGAAGCTGAAAGGTCTTCAGCAGCTTCTATTTCCAGCCACCAGAAAAACATTCCTGTGACCAGGAGTTTCAGCAAGCAACTGCTTTGTGGGACTGTGCACGCTCATGTTTTCTTTGGAGGTACTTCATGGAAAATATTAGCCCATGAACTAAACAACTGTTCAGAGATGTGATCCAAAGAGCACAAACATTCCAGGAATCGTTGAGAGTGAAAATGGCTCACGAGGGTCCAGGTTCTAGCCATGGATCTGGGGACAAAGCAAACACCACGTCCATTCTTGAGCCCACAAATAGCTCTTCTGGTAGAAGGTCAGCTGGGAGGATCTCATGACAAAGGAAGCCAGAGGATGTCACTTTTCTGATTTTAGATCAGCTAAGACATACAGAAAGAGCATTAAAGCTGAGCCCCGGAACCATTGCATCTACCTCTACCCAGCTAGGGGAAGTCCCCACTCATCCTTGAAAGCCATGTACAATAGACCCAGTCCAAGCATCCCTCCCCATTGGTTCTCTTCAGACCCTCAGCTCACGCACAATCAGCTGAAGTACTAAGGCACCCAGCCCAGTGCAAGGGTGTATGGAGGGCAGAGGAAGTCCCCTGAGGGAGTCGCAGCCTACAAAGTAAACTAACTTGTTTTTCTGTTCTCCTTGTTCTTGGCACAGTGGGTTATGTCAGTGGCATCTGCTGAATAATTTTGCAAAGTGTAGCCAAAGGGTTAAAGACATGCCTACCCTTTGAGCCAGCATTCCAATTTCAGAAATGTCATTTAAGGAAAGAATCAAGAATGTGAATCAATTTAGTTACAAGGAGGTTCAGAACAGTGTGTTTGTGTGTGTGTGTGCACGTGTGTGTGTGTGTATTTTGGCATTTTGGTTTTTAACAGTAGCAAAAGATTGGAAACAAGCCAGAAGGACACAATAGGGAAATGGCTACCAAACGGTGGGTATATCACAAAACGGAATGCTATTTGAGCATTAAAATTATTTTGTAACACGGCAAGCAAACTCACCGCCGTCCCCCTCTCTACATGGGACATGACTCCCAGAGGTATAAACCTCTCTGGCAATATGGGACAGAAATCCTAGAATGAGCTGGGACTCAGCATCAAGGGATTGAGAAAACCGTCTCGACGAAAAGTAGGAAGAGAAAAATGAGACAAAATAAAGTGTCAGTGGCTGAGACATTTCAAAGAGAGTCACGAGGTTATCCTGGAGGTTATTCTTATGCATTTTATCCCCTTTTTAATTTAAGATATATTAGAGAGGCTAGAGGGAATTTCCTGAAACTAAAGCTGTGTTCCCTTAGCCAGGTTCCTTGAAGATGAATGTATAATGATACAGCTTTCACAATGTGACTATGTGAGTGTGAAAACCGTGTGTCTGCTGCTCCTTTTATCTATGATATTGAGAGATGAGTAAAAAAATATGGATTAAAAATAAATAGATAATGGGGGAACAAATGTTAAAATAAATTGAGTAGATGGAAATACTAGTGAACAATGAAAGGGAATGGTAAGGGGTATAGAAAAAAATAGGGGGAACAAAGGTTAAAATATACTGAGTAGATGGAAATACTAGTGGTCAATGAGAGGGAGGAGTAAGGGATATGGTGTGTATGAGTTTTTTCTTTTTTTTTCTGGAGTGATGCAAATGTTCTAAAAAATGATTATGGTGATGAATATTCTACTATGTGATGATACAGTGAGCCATTGATAGTATACCATGCACGGAACATTTGTATGCTAAGAATGTTCAAGTTTGTATGTTGTTTTTGTTTGATAATAAAAAATAAATTTAAAAATTATTTTGGAAAAGCATATTTATTTGAATGAGAATCCTCATATTCTGTTAAGTGAAAGGAGCAGTTATAAAATACTACCCTATTTGTGTGCATGCATGCGTATGTACTGCATGTGTGCCTCTCTGGATGTCTGCATATGCATGTGGTATTTGACTTTGCATTGTCTTGATAAGAGCTATGCTTGGGACAGCCTTATTCACTACTGGAAGAGTGATTCACCACCCCCAAGGGGGCTAAAGGGCCTTTTGTCTGGCAGAAGTTGTGTGTCAGTGAGGGGTTGGGAATGGGGATAGCTTCTCCCCTCAAGAGGCTTTCACCCAATTGAAAATAGTACCCCTGCTGTGACAGGCTTGAACTCTCACCACCACCCCCTCTATGACCCCCACCCCCCTCCGAAAGAAGGAGCTTAATCTGATTGTGGGGTTGGACAGGAAAATTGGACAGGCACAGCCCAGACCCTCTTGGTCTGGGAGTGAGCTCAGCTCTTCTCCCTCAAGTTGTAGATCTGCAAAGACAGTCACCTTTCTTGGTCCACTCTGATATGATTGATTGATGAAGATGTCCAACTCTGGAGCCCAATACACGGATGGATATGTAGTCAATATAACACCCCTTCTCCAACATCAGTTTTATCTATAGCAGCTGATCTTCGGTCTCCACTTGCCTTTTTATTCCTTTGTTTTATTTCTCATTTGGTCCACAGTTCATGGGGAAGTGAGGTGAGGGCTGCTATTCACTGGGATCCCTCAAACACCCCAACATTCTGGGCCTTCTTTTGGAGGCAAGCCACATAACTGTGTAAGGAAGACAGTGGAATCAACTTTTGCTTCAAGTTTGAAAATCTAAGCTGTCTGACCCCAGGGGTTTTTTTCCCTGGAGAGGTAAAAGAAACAGAAAGGGACATCCGAAGGATTCTGATTGCATTCTCCAAGAGCAGATGGAATCCTATGCAGTTGCTTTGACTCTGAATAGCAAACTTCGGACCCTTGACCCTGGAGGAATTATGGCCATTGTCTGCCCTTGGGCAATTCAAGTGAGCTGTGCAAGGAGAGAAGCCATCTGGGGCACATCCCAACCACATCTGTCCAACCATGGAGTTTCACCTCCCATTGGTGACCTTGTATGGTCACTAAAGACAAGAGGAGCAATGGCCACAGTGGAAGGGGGTCAGGGTTCTCTCCACTTTAGAATGGAAATTGGACTATATACTCTAGGGTCTGTTCTCGGGACATCCAGGGATCTAAGGAGTCTCAGGAGGGAGATGTGGCTCTTCTTGCTAATCTAGGGCTGATACTTGAAACTTTTCTGTCTACATGCCCATCCCTAATGACTTGGTGGCTCTTGAGGTTAAAACCCAGGCTCTCCCCAAAACTTAGGCTTACCTAAGTTCCATCCCATTTGGCTTCTTATCATGTCACACTTAACATTCTAAAATCAAGTTCTGGTCCATCTTCCCAAGCCTGATCCTCCCACAGTCTTTCCCATCTCAGAAGACAGCAGCTCCATTCTCCGAATTCCTCAGGGCAAATTTGGAGTCACCCTTGACCTTTCTCTTCCATCTCACATTTCTATCAGGAAATCCCACAGGCTCTACCTTCAAATACACCAAGACTCCGTCCCATCTACCCACCTCTGATACCCTTCTGGCCCAAGTAACCGTCGTCTCCCACCTGGATTATTACAATAGTCCCATAACCCATCTCCCTGCTCCCAGCTTTGCCTGCCTATAGTTTATTCTCAACGTTAACTCAGATGGTGTTATTCCTCGGCTTTAATCTCTCCAAAGATTCCCATCTACATCCTTTCACATCAAATCTTTTCATTGGCCCTCAAGCTCCTTGAGCTCCTTGACTCCCTATCTCATCTCCTACTTCCCTTCTTGCCACTGACATGCTCTGTTCCAGCCACACTGATCTCCCTGTCGTTCCTGAACACAGAGGCACATTCCTGCCTCACGGGTTTTGCCTTTGCTGTTCCCTCTGCCTGGAATACTCTTCCCCCAGAACTCCAGATGACTCAGTGCCTCAACTCCTTCTGGTCATTGGCCTCAGACCTTCCCTGACCACCTATTTTAAATTGCAGCCTCCCTCTGCTCCTGAAACCCATCCCCTGCTGTGATGTTTCCATCGCACTTATCTCCAACTGCCATACAATCCATTTTTCTTATTCATTTGTTTATTGTCTGTCTTTCCCCCTAGAATGTCAGCTACACAGGGGGCAGGAATTTTTTCTCTCTCTTTCTCACTGCTGTCTCTAGCATTCGGAACAGTGCCTAGCATGTCGTAAGCATTTAATATCTGTTGAATGAGTGGATTTAAAAGATGAGTGACTAAGGTAGTTTAAACATAATTTTGGAAAAATAAAAGAAACATGATCTACAATGCACAAAAAATGTCATGGAGGAGTTCACACTAAGTACATACAGAAAAAACCTGACTTTATTGACACTATAGTATTATAGTGGTTTTATCAGGATAGGAGGCAAAAGGCCATTATCTCCCTCATTCACATCCCCTCTCTAATAAACAATATGTTATTTGTAAAATAAAGTCAAAGTAGAGAATTAGTTTTAGTGTGTGTGTTTTCTCAAAGCTGGTGCTTGCTATAAATTATAAGGTGCATGTGAGTGTTTTTAAGTCCCTCAAATAGAAAATTGGCATAGTCTGGATGCTCCATCTCTGGCGGAATTGCTAACTCCCCACTCACCGAGGTTTTCATTATGTATGTCAGCTGCACAAACCTCTGGATGGATGTGAGAGAGAGGTGCCAGAGTATATGGACCAGTACATCAGTGAGGCTGCTCATCACCAAGAAAGGAAGACAAAGACTCCAGGCAATCAATGGACCTTTGCTTGGTATCCTGGTTAGCATGGCCCCATGAGTAAATAATCATAAATTTCTGTGAGTTTTGTGGCTGACAAAACGTTTTCACATTCATGGTGTTATCTGCAGCAGCTGTTTATGTTCCCTGCTATTACCACCCTCCCTATCTTAAGGAGAGTCAGCAGGATTGAGCTCTTGTCCAAGAGCCCACACCTAGCACATACAGAAGGAACTTCCTTCCCCCTTTACTCCTACCACCTGTCTCTCTGGTAAATGCTTCTTCTGGAAACAGTCAGGAAGCAGAGAGGAGTTTTAGCCTTCTCTAAAAGAAGTACCAGTTGGCCAAAGGCTTCTGGGAGGCTGAGGAGAAATGGGAGTGCAGAATTGCTGTAAAGAAGTGCAAATGACTGTTATCTTAGCAGCATGGGAGGGCGTCTTCAGGAGGCAACCACCTTTACTTGGAAAAAAATACCTTATTAAATGCTTGGGGTAGAAAGTAAGACCTTGAAATTGAAGCTCCCCTGCTGTAAATAATAATAATAATAATAATGATAAGACTAAAGTTTAGTTTCTAAGAGATCTGGGGAGTGGAGAGAAGTGGAAGAAGCAGAAGAGAGGACAAGAGGGAAAGAGCCGGGAGAAAGTGAGGGGCAGGTCGGTGTGAATAGACAGAAGCCACTTCAGGATGGGAGATGCTCTTCTGTTGGATTTTGGAGTTGTGTTGCTGTGATATAAACTTGGTCTCATTGCTCCTCCTAGCCTTTACATTTCTGAAATGGTTGGCAAATTCTGCTTGGCTCATAAATATTTTGTGTGAGAAGGAGTTTTGATAAATTGACAAAAGCTGTGCCTTGCCACAATAAGGAAAGAGGCCCCACACGTACAAGTAGGAGCTGGGACAGGGGATGGGGACACAAGGAACCACAAATCCTGCACCCCTCAAGGATGTGCAGAACTCTCCGGGGAGAGCTTTGGGTTTCCAAAGGCCTCAAACTTCATGGCTCAAGCCAATTTTGAGTGGATCTTCATCAGGCAGGGGACAGGGGCACTAATATCTTGGTTACATTTGTTTAAATAAAATATGAGAGAACATATAATTTATAGGAGTTTATTTGAGCAGTTTATGATTCATGAATTGGACAGAATCCAAACCACACATGGAAAGAAGTGTCACTGAGGGAGTGGAAAGGGGAAGCTTATTAGGGTAAATGCGGAAGCAAGCAAGGAAATGTTCTGACTGGCTAATGTTAAGTTTCCATTTTACATGGGATGGTTCTGATAAACTCTCTCTCCTGGACTAAGGTGGGTTTCTCAGCAGATGTTGCTTATCTGAATTTCTGTAGGGTGCATTTCATTGCTCCATTTCCTTAGAAAGCCCATGCAGGTCGATTGTTTTTGTCTTCTGGAAAATCCGTCTCAGAAATGGGTCACTCCCAGCAATGCCCAATGCAGGCAGCCTTTTTATTTTACTTAACACATCCAAGAGGAGAGTATTGGTGTTTTTATTTTGCAGAAATCCATCTTTTCCCCCTCTGATCAGGTACCCTTAAATAGAAAAGTTACAACTTTTAAGGGCAAAAAACAAAAACCCTATTCCCTACTGTATTTCCTGCCTTTCTTGGGAACAAGTCTTAATGGACCCTTTTGTTTTTCTTTTATAGACAGTGCCACATGGTTAGTCATACAGAGGCTCTGATTTTTTTCAGACAGGGGAAAGATTGTCAGGTATCAAGCAACTTGAAGAAGTCAGTACAAGTGTTTAAAGTAGCATTCAGGCTTATCCATCAGCCCCCTGTGAGTTCAGTTCACACGGATCAGTTTCCTTATTTGGTCCTTGAACATAAGCTGGGATTTTCCACTACAAACCTCTTCCTCTTCCCAAGACTGGGCCTAGGCATGAGGTCACACATAGCTCTGACCATATCAGAGAGAATAAAATGTCCAGCCTCTGATATGTGGCTCTCCCAGGAGAGCAAGGCTGGAGGCATCCTCTCCTTGCCTTCCTCATTTCATCCTCTCCTAATTATCACTTTGCCCCTGTCCAAGGAGCTCACGAGGAGACTCTTGTGTGCCAGGCTCTCATGATATGCCCAGAGCAGTCAGCATCCCTACTCCAAGAGGCACCGTGGGACCAAAATGGGTGAAATCATGGCAAATACTCTACACTCTACCAAACACTGCATGAGCGATCTCCCACGCCACCCTGCAATGATCCTGAATTGGGTGAGGAAGTTCTCACCATCTCCTGTGGCTGCGAAAACTGGAGGATCACAGTGGTTCAGAGGTCTGACCGAGATCGCCAAGTGAGTGAGAGACAGTTAGGATTTGAATCCAGATTTTGTGGTTGGATTAAGGTTAAGGGCTTTCCATGTTTTCTCCTCCTTGTTTAGCATCGGAATTTCTGCTCTGTGAATACTCTATGTGCTGGTTATTCCTCCTTTTCCCTTCTCTATTCATCTCTGTCTTGATGGGTATCCAGGAGACTGACCCTCATGGACAGACTCAGTGGGTGCCTGGCTGGCTGGTTTTCTTCTGGTCTGGGGTCCTGGCCAGGACTGGATTCTGCAGCCACAACTTCTGCTGGAGAGCCCTTCCTCCAGGGCTCTGGCTCTCATTATTTGCCCAGAGCATCGATTCCTCCTTCCCCACTGTTTCTATTCACTGGGTGCCTCACCACCCCCAGGGGTGGGTACTTAACTTTGGCCACCCCCTACCCCCACCTGGATCTATTCCTTTCTTAAATTATTATTTAAGAATATATATTTTTATTGACAAAACAACATACAGACACAAACGTTCTTAACATATAAACATTTCATGCATGGTGTACAATCAATGGCTCACAATATCATCACATAGTTGTATATTCATCACTATGAACCTTTTTTAGAACGTCTTACGTTTTTCTTTGCTGCCTCTCTTTGAGGGTCCCCTTTGCTCCTGGGGGAATCCCAGCTGGTTTATTAGTATGTTGCACAGAGGAAAATGGAGCTGTCCTAGACTCCCATTGCCTCCTCTGGTGGTCCCTGGTACACCACTGAGGAATCTAAAGGTTACAGAAGTATGGTTTGCAAATACTGACCTGTGTGTAGGACAATTAGGACCATGATTCTCATAAATAATCCCTCAAAGTCTTATTCAATGACAATAATTTGTTTAAATATTCATTCAAGCCTTTATTTGTCCAACATTGAATTTTTTACTAACACAAGGCACATGGTAGAAGCTATGTAGTAGCGACTGAGAAGCAAAAACAGTCCTTGTCCCCCAGAAGCTTAAGGTCTGACAGAGGCTACCAGGCAATGCACCAGGGTCTCTCAAACAAGACAGGTGCAGGAAGGTGGGTAAAAGAGGTTCCATTAGAAGTATAGAGGCATGTCTGCATGTATAAGCAAGGAGCTTCCTGAGGAGTCTTCCCTTTCCTCTGTGTTTCTTTCCTCTCCTCTAGCCTCCTTATCCCTATCTCTGCCATTGGTTCTCTTTCCCTTCCCCTCCTCTGTCTCCAAGGGAGAGTCTGTCCCACCTCCCAATCTCCTCCAATACACACACAAATTTTTATCTCTTCTGTCTCCTCTGTCTTTCTCCTCATTCCCCGGTACCCCACCCCATCTTCCCCATACAACATGTGGCCCCTCCAAACCAACAGAAATTTTCCCTAATCAGAGGCAAGAAGGAAGAAGCCATCCCAAAAAGGCAAGGAAAAGAACTAGAGTGGAGATCCAGAATCATGTCAAACACTTCCTGGAGGAGGGGAAAAGGTCGCAAATGATAATAAAAATGTTGCTCACTGCTATGACAACCACCATCATTCAGCCCAGTGTCAAGGATTGAGAAGCAACAAAATCAATTGAACATTATTTCTCTAGCATGACCAGCATCCTTAAGGAGGCAGAATCCAAGAAGGAGATGCCCTGGGACGTGCACCTGTCACCTGTCAAAGAACTAGGGAGTGACAGGGAGTAGCCCTTCTTTCTCCAATCTACCTGCCGGTGCATTGTGACATCACTTTCAGCTGTGCCTTTGTCTAATTTCTTTATGCATATTACCCATTTAGCTACCACATTGGGAGCCTACTGGGAGCCCAAGAGAGGAGGCGCCACCACAAGCTGGGTCTACTCTACTACAGAGCCTGTGAAGGCTCCATCCAAACAAATTATCAGCGTTATGATTGGGGATAGGTGGGAGGTTAAACCCCACACAACCAAACAGGAAACAGCATTCTACTTTTTAAAGAATAAAACCTAAAGCCAAACAGTAGGAAACTGAGACTAATTAGCAAAGACCCTGTTCCACTTGCAGCCAAAATCACAGGGTTAAAGATTTACCAGAAGGTCAAGCTAAGAAAAAGTGTTGTGCTGATTATTCACCATTACTGTTTGAGGTGGTTTATGTCCATGGACACCAATGACCTATTACAAATGGCACTGTGGGCTAAGTCAACCACACAGCCCCAGGACTGGGTCATTTCTTGGGGCCCAGTGCCTGCCATCTCCAGAGAAGCTGCTTCCTCTCTTGAGGCCATCAGGAGATCCTGACTGCGGCATGAGGACCCCATGTGTTGCCCTTGAGTCACACGATGGAGGCATCCTCAAGACCACCTCATCTCCAATTTCTTCTGCATTGTTAGGATGACAAATGAAGCTGAAAAGATGAGTGAATCAGCTCTCTGCTTACACTATATCCTCTCACCCCAGGCATAATGTGGCTTTCAAGGTCCTCCGTGCTTAATATTGCCAAGTGCCGGAAATCTCAAACTGTGTGAGGTATTAATGGAAGGATAAAAATATTGCTTGTTGTGTATGGCTGTCATAAGAATGCTTCTTTAAGAGAAACCATCTGAGTCGGGGCATCTCAGAAGGGGAAGGAGGTCGTTAAAAACAGATTGCGATACTGCTAGCCCATCTTATTGAGTGTAGTGTATGGTTCAGAGCCAAGTGGCATTTGGGAATCCCACTCTTGTATTGGCTAAACAGAGCTAAATTTGCATGTGGATCAAAGAAAACCTACTTATCCCTGCCGGGTATTTCCTTCTAACTCACTGGTATCGTTCAGCAGGGAAAGGTGAAACAAAGGCTGAATTTATTCACAGATAGGAGCTTCAAAGTGAAAACGTCAAGGACACAGCTCAGAAACTTCAAAAAAACGACACTAGCCTAAGTTCTCCAACATTTCAGATTTTCAAAAAATCACAAGAAAAGGATGAACGATCCAAAAAGAACAAATCCACTTTTATTTCCATTTAAAATGCCTCAAAGCAAAAAGTCCAAGGGTCATGATTTCTTTCCCACTGCTCAGATTCTCCCTTCCTTTTCCATCTTGTGGTGAGAGTCTGCCTTCCAGGGCAGTGGGCACCAACCCTGCATTTATCAGCATAATGGTTGCCATAGCATACTTATTGCTTCAGAATTGAAGGTGAACATTTACATCCAAACATCTCACGGATTTACCATACCCTCGCATGGATCTAAAAGCAAACAAAAAATTAAAACTGGCTTTAAAGCAAATGCCATTGAAAAACAGTTTGATAGTATCTTAAAAAGTTATACATATATTTACCATATCATCCAGACATTCCTCTTTTAGATATTTACCCAATAAAAAAGAAAGCAGGTGTCCATATAAAGACTTTTATGTAAATGCTCAAGCAGCTTTGTTTGTAATAACCAAAAGCTGGAAACAATAAAAATGTCCATCAATAATGAATAAATAAATGTAGTATAAACAAAATTACTAAACAAACTGTGATATATCCATACAATGCAACGCCACTCATAGCAATAAAAAGGACAAACTCTTGATGTAGATGTTCAACATTAATGAACCTCAAAATAATTATGCTGAGCAAAAGACACCAGACAAAAAAGGGAGTTATACCACATGATCCCATCTATATAAAAGTTTAGAAAATGAACCAACCTATTTTGACTAATAGCACATCAACAATTGTTTTGGGAAGAAGGGTTCAGAAGGTCCAAAGGTGGAAATACAAAGGAGCATGAGGAAATGTTGGAGGTGAAGAAAGTGCTTACTCTCTTGATTGACATGTCAGTTTCATGAGTATATACATACACAAAAACTTAAACAATTGGACCCTTTAAATATGTGCAGTTTATTATATCAATTCTATCTCAATAAGGGGGTTTGAAATATAAAAGGAAAAACATGCCATGATGCAGTAACAAAGACTAGATTTATACCCCTACCTTAAACAACTAGAGACCCAAACAAAATGTGTGAAACAACAATTTTCAACATTGGACAACAGTCAAGGCAGGATTGGGATCCCTGAGAGCAGAGAAACAAAGCCCTGTGATGGTGCCAGCTCAAGAAAACCCAAATAAAACCCCGTGGAGGAGACAGAGTTCAGAGTTCCAGGTGGCCAAGGGAGCTCAAATTTGCAGGTACTCTCAGACTACCAGAGAGAAAACCAGAGAGAATCAGGGAATGACCTCATGTGTTTGATCTGTGATCAGTATGTGATGTGAAGAAATTCCTCAAGACAGGAACAAGAACCACCTGAAAGGAGAAGATAATTCCTGGATTTCTTACAGAGCTAGGAATAGGTGGCGTTCTTACCAGCCAAATTGGAGAGACCTTGCATACATGGGTAGAGCCCTCCAAAGTGTATTGCCTTAATGATGGGGCTAAATTAGTCCCAGACTAAAGGTGGTTTGAGATCAACTACAGCAAATTTTAAAAGCAAGTTTTGAAAGGATGAACTGGTTTCCAAGTAATGGTGTCTGAACAAATCTAACACTCTTTAAAAGAATATAACAAAACCCAAGACCCAATACAAAATTTTTCCAGTTTCTATCATCAAATGGAAAGTTACAACACATACAAAGTAGCAGGAAAATCTGATTCATAATTAGGAGAAAAAAAACAGAAACACACCCAGAAATGGCAGAGATGATGAAATTAGCAGGCCAGGACACTAAAATAGCTATTATAAATCTTATAAATATATTCAAGGATGTTAAAGGACAATTTGAATTTGATTAGGAGAAAAATCGGAGGTATGAAAAAAAAATCCAAATGGAACATCTGGAGGTAGAAAATATATCTGAAAAACAAATTATGAACAGAAAATCATCAATCTCCTTGGATCTCTGAGGCTGCTGAGTGATTAATCAAATCATCACTTCCTTGAAGGAGCCTCTCCGGTGGGAACAAAGACTGTGTTCTGTGCCCTCACAGCGCTTCAACCTCCTCTTCAAAGCATTTGTCATTGACGCGACTGTTCCATTATCTGTGGGACTCCCCAGCTGCTGTCTGTCTTCTCCACTAGACTGTAAGGTCCACGAGAGCAGGAACAGGCTTTTGTTCACCTCTGTGCCCACAGTTCACGGCACAGGGTCTGGCATACAGTTAGCACCCAATAAATGTATTTTCAGTGGATGAATGAACTCCTGTGTTCAGTTTTCCGATGGATTCTGTTTAGCAGCTCTTGCTTAAATATCACGCTGACTTCCTTCTTTATCAGTGTAGCAATAGTGATACTGTTTGACTATGGACTACAGTTCTCACATGGCCCTGTAAAATATGTCTCCTTCAAGCACTGTTGAGTCCTGAATTTAGGGTGAACAGATGACTCTCTGAGTGACCTGGGAAAGTTGCTTAACCTCATTGGCCTTTGGGTTTCTCAACTACTAAATAATGATGTTGAAACAGATGATCTCTAAGAACCCTTCCTCTGATGTTCCAAGAAGCTGGTTGTAGTCCAGTCTCCAAAATTGATCCCTGCCCCTAGGATACTTACCTCTTGAGTATCCTTAGCCTTGTATAGCCTCTTCCCATGTTGAGTCAGGGTTTTCAGTGTGGTCAATAGGGTAGAGTGGAGAGAACAGTATGTGACTCCTGAGAAAGGCCATTATGGCTTCTGCTTTGCCTCTTGGGTCACTTGCTCTGTAGGAGGCCAGCCACCATAACATGAGGACACTCAAGCAGCCCTGTGGAGAGGTTCCTCGTGGAGAGGAGCTAAGACTTCTTGCCAACAGCTAAGTGAGTGAATCATCTTGGAATTAGATTCTCCAGTTTCAGCCAAGCTAACTGTTATCCCAGCCAACATCTGCCTGCAACCCCAGGAATACCTGAGCCCAGAACCACTCAGCCTAGCTGTTCCCAAATCCCTGGCTCGCAGAAACTGTGAGAGATAATGCCTATTTCCTGTTATTGTAAACCCCTAAATTTTTGGAATAATTTTTTTGGCCTCAATAGATAACTAACTTACTGACACCAAGAACTGTCCCTCTCACTCTTTACTTGGACTATGAAGAAAACGCAAAGCATTAAAAAAGCTAAATCTCCAAAACTAATCTTCCTAATTTGGGGAACTAAATGGGGCCCTGAAATGCAGATCCAAAGTCTCAAGGAATACAGAAGCCCCTCTTTTCTTCATCTAACCCCAGGAGACCTGATGCCACCCCATCTCTACTCTGTGCCTCCCCTGCCCCACCTTTCCATTCTTTCCCTTACCAGTTGTTGTTTTACTCTAGTTTCAACATTTCCACTCCCGTTATGCTTCTGATTTTCTGGGTGATCTTGGAATGCATATCCTGCTCTCCTAAATGCATTTTCCAAATCCCATTATCAGTTTTGCTTGTATTGAAAGCACCTGTGAGCATGAGCAGGTGTTGAACAAATATTGTTTACCACCCTGGTCCAGATCTTCCAAAAACAAAAGCAAAACCTGAGGCAAGGATCAAGGCCTTAAAAATTTATTTAGATGGTGCAAGCGAACGGCGATGAAGTTGAAGAAAAAGGAAGTGAGGCAAGAGAAGAAGTGATGCAATGCAATGCAATGAACTACTGTAATGGCCTCTGCTTCACCACAAGCAGTGATGAGATACCAGGCTGCTTCTTCAGTCAGCATAGTAACTTCTCTGCAAAGGATGTAAAATGGAATTACCACCCAGAGCCATTCACAGGAAAAAGGAAGGAGGGGGAATTTATCTGCCCTGCTCCTGCCTGTCGTCTCTTGCCTACTGGTTAACGTTCTCCCCATGGGGAGTTATCTTCCTTGCTTTATCCAGCCCCTTGGTGGCTGCCCAAGAAGCCAGATACCACACCCTATGGTGAAGTGTTTCAGTCAAGTCCAAGAGTGGAGGCACCCAGGAGCAGGTGGGGCACCAGCAAGAGAGAGAAGGAAGCTGTTGAAGAAACATAAGAAGGTATACAAGGTGTGTGTTCCACTAGTTACACTCTTGGCCCCTTTCTTAATTCCTCCAATGCTGACTTCCCTACGAAGCCACTGGAAGCCTGGATATTTGGCGTGGGGGGAAGATAAAGTGAGGCTGCATATTAATGAGAGCTGACCCTTGCAGGCTTTAAGACAGATGGACACACTCTAATCTTGGCATGCAAAATGCAAGATTCCTTCTTCCTTCAGCCGGGCTGAACAGGAGATCTTATCTGCTAGCTAAGGAGTCCCCAAGATAGTAACATTCACCCGGCAACTTAGAAAATACAATTTAGTGGAGTAGAACTGGAAATTTTGAGTCGTCACTGGACAGTCTTAAGCAAAATAAAAAGGCCCCAAATCCTTGCTGTTTGTTAGGAAGAGAAATGTTTACCCCAATAGTTTAAAATTCTTAGAAGCAATTCTGGGAAAGTGGCTACGAGCAGTAGACAAGTCCCTCAGAATCCTAGCATGCCGGGAGAACTAGCCCTCATTTACAGATGAGATGGATGGTGGACTGATGGATGCATGGATGGGCGGATAAATGAATGGATGAGGTAGCTGCTGGGTTTTGTGGATATCCAAGAGGTGTTGTCTAGGCATCCACCTCTCTTAAATGCCTCCTTTCAAAGAGGCAATCAAGAGAAAAGCATCACTATGGGGTTTTACTGTCTTACATCAGTCTCTGCGGTGGGTATTTTTCTTGTTCCTGACACAGTCACCCCCTTCAGTCCCCCACCCTTCTGGCTTGTTATCAGCTTCATGCTGTCTCTTTGCATTAAAGTGACACGAAGCAGCACACCGCTGATGACAGGAGGCTAGAACTGTAATTTGCACTGACATTCGCTGGCGTTATCCACTTATTGCCTGGTAAGCTAAATAGGAGATTTGTCTGATTTTGATCCGAGGAAGAAAAACAACAACTCTGCCCCACTCCTGCCATTCAAAGCAAGGCACTAGGCAGGTCCTCGGGCCTGAATTCCAGGCGACCGGCAATGCCTACCTATGTGACTCTCATCTTCGGTGCCATTCTTCCTTTGCTCAAGCTGGAATTTCCTTTCAAGCCTGACATCTAGCAAACACTGGGCAGGGCTGGGAGGTGCTGGGGGTGGGTGCAGGGAGGAGTTGGGGGCCATGTCATTTTCTCGCTTGATGACTGCACTATTCACAGTTGTCAAGGGCCCTCAAAGGGACTAGATGCCCCCAGGAATTCAGACTGCAGCTGAAACAGACCTCAATAGTCCTTCCTCCTTCCATCTCCCCCAACTCCTCTCTTTAACCCAATCCACCCCACTCCACCTGTTTGGCTGGAAAAGAGATTCCAGAGCAACAACATCAAAGAAGTTTGCTGTGGGCAAGGCCAGCCACATAATTTGCAGGACCCAGTTGCAAAATGAAAATGCAGGACCCTTTGTTCAAACAAGCAGAAAAAGTGTCACAAAAGGTACTAAAATACACGGCTCTTTCCTTTCTTCCATGATCTCTCTTTTGACTTGTCACCGTGCTTTTTATTTGCTGTTTAATGTAATTCTAAGTAAAAAAAAAAACAATTAATTTTCATTATTAGCATGGATTTTACCATTCATCTTTAAATTGTGCAACGCCAGCTTCAAATGCACACATAAGAGCATTTAACATAAATGTGGAATCACCACATTTATACGCTCATATATACGTATGAATTTCATTCATACCAGAACAGTGGAAATGCAGCACAAAACTAACTCAACTCTCCTTATGTGACTTCTTGATACACATACATTCTGCCAACGCTCTCTACGTTCATCTTACCACTGGGTAAGGAAGGACCGAAAGGAACTGAAACCATGGGTTGTCCTATCTTTCCCTCTCCATGTCATCATTTTCAGTATAAGTAATTGGTTAATACAGGGAAGTGACACGAGAAAGAAAGGATTTGATAAGATTCCTTGGTCATTCTTAGAACATCACTGCCTTCTTTCTGCTTTCACGGCAGGCTCTGATCAAATGGGGAGCATGGCCTCTCCAAGCTGGCAGTGGCCCCTTACTTAGTCCTTCAGGTAATATGCGTCCCTTGTACTTGCTTTGGGTTACTGAACTCCCATGCATCCAAGATCCACTGGAACTATGTGCTCACAGAGCATCGTGGCTGCTGTATGCAGATGGCACAGCAAGGACCAGTGGGCATGCCGGTTGCGCCTATCTCCCCTGCTCATGTGTGTGCTCTGCTGTCTCATTACACTTCACTTCCAGACATACGTTCAAAGAGGAAGTGATTGAGAATTTCACGATGGCGACGGCATTGCATTAAACCAAATGCAGGGCCTTTTTGAGTGTGTGGCCCCTGTGTGACTGCACAGGTCTCACACCCATGAAGCTGGCCCTACCTGTCAAAGTGTCCAAATATGAGTGCTAACACTTAGATAGTGCTTACAACACCCAGACACCGGTCTCAGTGCTTTATACGGATGACCTCATTGAGTCCTCCTGACAACCGCATATAGCAAGTCAGTTACTGTTCCCTCTTTCAGACGTGAAACTTGAGGCCCTGGGAGGTTAAATGATGTGCCAGCATCGTGAAGCATGCCACTGGCAGCGCCCAGGTGCAGAACCCAGCAGCTGGCCCTAGCGTCCACATCCCCCAGTTGCCACGCTAAACCACTTCTCAGGATAAATTAAGGAAAGACTGGGGAGGAAAGTCACACTGTTCCCCTGTATCTGTAATCAGGCCTACACATCTGGGTATCTATCCCTTCAAGTGGCAATCTGTGGCTTTATCTCTTTAAAATGTTGGTTAGCTTTGTTCAAGCTCAGGCGTGGGGCTTAGAGATATTTAAGGATGACCACAAGGGGCAAAGCACCCTAGGAGACCTTGGAGTCTGCTGAGTCCAAATGAGTTGAGAGACGGAAGCTGTAAGGCTGAGGAAACCAGCTGCCGTTCCACCCAAGAATGTGGGGCTTTTAACAAGGCCCCCAGCCAGGTGAGTCCCGGTTTGTTTGTGTTTCTTTTTTTCCCTCAGTCAAGTGCATGCACACAAGCCAGTTCCTCCTCCAGGCCACATTCTTAGAATCTGAGTGTGCCCCTTCACCACACCCTCACTTTTTCTTTTCCAGTGTGACTCAACAGCCTTCAGCATCCGAAGGTCTGGAGAGGAGTTGCACTTCGGGTACACGGGGTCAGAGGACAAGTCCTTTCCATCCTGAGCACTGGCCTTGATACGTCAGCACCGGGAAAGGACAGCCAGGACAGAGGGAAGTGACAGCTTCCTGCTGGCGCTCCTGTAGATAGGAGAGGGAATGGAAATCAGGGGCGGGGTGGAGGGGAATGGCGGGGAGGGCAGGGGCAGAAATCAGCTAAGCACTTTGCACAAAGTTTCCGGACGATGAACAGATTGATGTGATGCCAGCCCAGTTGTTTTTCATTAGCCCTGAATGGTTTATTATCAGTCGCCAAACAACCTAGACCTATTTAGTTATCTTTATGACCAACAGCTCAGGAGTGGTGCCTGCTCTCTGGTTAGCCATCCCAACAAGGGTTACGTCAGATAGGAGCTGTGTTCCGGAACTTTCAGTTTTAACTTTGATGTTTTCTCTTCCCTCTCAGCATGAGGATGTTGGGCAGAAACCCTCCATCCTATCCCCGATAAAGACTTCTGTGCCCTGGTGGGTTAATACAGCAGTTTGAGTTTTTTCCATAAGCATTCCTGCCCAAGCAACTGAAACAGAAAACTTAACTGCCCTGTCATTTGGGGGTTAAAACGAAAAGCGTATGATAAAGGATTATGGACAACTCCAGATTATATACCTGGACTAGGAGAAAGGACGTCAATGAAGGACAGAGCTATGGCTTAAAACAATTGTTTTCATCATTCTGGCAGTGGCAGTCGCAACTTCTCATCTGTTATTTTTCTGCTTTCTCAATCCCTGCTTTTTCCCCATCTTCCACTGTGCCGTACCTTTAGGGGAGCCTCACTGACCAGCAATGGCAGGGGCCAGAGCTCCCTTTCCTCTCCCACTTCCTTTCTTGGGTTACAATGCTCGTTTTCTCTCTGGACATATTGTATGAAAATCAACTGGCCTGTACATGGTATATGATGCAAATGTCATATGATTGTGTTACTGTCACACCATTGACAAAAGAAGGCAAGGAAAAGGCTCCTAGTAGATGGACTGGTTTTACATTTCATGTTACACACAATTGATTCCTGACAACTCAGGGCAAAAATAAGTGGAAAAGGTGTAAAGTTCTGTGTCATCTTAAGCAAGAATTCCCCAAGTGGCTATTTGAGGGTATTTAGTTGCTTCTCAGGAAATTTTCTCTTTCGTGGTTCTATTTTTCCTTCTCAAAAATGTTGGTGATTCCAGAACTTTAAGACACTAAAAGTTGCTCCCTCCCTCGGGTCCTTTGTTACAAAGTAGGATTTTGGGCCCAGATAAAGTGTGGCAAACATGAGCTCTGCAAAAGAGCAGTAGAAAAGAGCTTACTCCTCCATTGCCGCTTTGGGCACTTGGAGCAAGAGGAGGGGGCTCACAAGGTACGAGTATATGAAAAAAATAAGTGTCATCTCTTGTTCATCTTTTTATAGACAGGCAAAGAGGCCCCCAAATTGTCAGCCAACCTTGGACTCTGAAGGGCAGTACAGTAAAAAAATTACACATTTTCCTTCCTTTGCTAATAATTGTCTATTATCATTGTTAAAGTCTCCAGCAAGAATCCTTTCACTATCATCTTTTACTATGATGATACAGTTTATGTTCATAAAAGATGGAGAAGGTGCTTTTGTCCTGGCTTGCTGGTTTCCAGATTTATTCTGGCTTTAACACAGTAGGGCTGGAGTTTTGAATGCCAACCAGTTAGAGGCTGATTCCCCGGCTGGCCCAGCTCTGAATCAATCTCTACCAGACACCAATCAAGGAGGAAACGCCATCTACTGTATGGCCCCCGTGGATCATTCCTTACAAGTTGTTGTGGGTTACCGGGGAAACAAGGAAGTCTCAATGTGGAGAATAATTTGGTCCTTAATGAAAATGGTCTCTCTCTAAAGGAAAGTTAACTTGGAAACCATCCACATCATCCCCAGTTGATGTCCCCACCCCACCCCTGTCCTATTTTCTTCTACTTGCCTAGAGGTCTTAATTTTGATGATCTATGAGGTGTCAGCCAGAAGGTCTTGTGCTCTGCTGCAAAGCACTATAAAAAGGCAGATGTATGACTGTGTCATCCACAAATACCCTAGAAAGTTAAGTGTTAAACCTGTGTTAATAATAAATGTTTTCCTCCAAAGTAGGTTACTGCAGCACCGCCGGAGCCCTTTAAAATACAACAAACCAATAAAAACTCGGGATGCTCAGGGACACCTAACCCTGCCGTCATCCCTATAGGACAGTCAGTAAAGTTATTAAATGCCATCCCATCCTGCCTGCCTGAAACCCTTGGATGGAGAGAACGATGCCGCTTCCGAACATCTGAACTTGATTCTTGCTACAAATTGGGAAGCCTTGGAACCAGAAAGCCCCAGGTAGTTCAGAAATGACTCTTTAAGACTTTTTCAGAAAAAAAAAAGTCTTTTTCCATAAACATGGCCACTGACTCAGCACACCCCACCCTTCTTGCCACCACCAATTTTGCTGAGCGGCCCCTCTGATGTGGATGGAGGAGACAGAAAAGTGCTCCCTGATCTGAAGTCCTGCTGTCCTTCCACCAAAGGGCCCTGCCTTCATTTCTCAGCAGCCACTGGACTTGAACCTGGGATCCCTCCAAATTCTGAAAGCCTGCTCCAGTGGATGTGACGTCCTGATTGCTGCTTCTCATCCAATAGTCATATTGTTTATTGCTGTTTTCTATTGGAAGGTCCTTCCTGGTGCAGGGGGAAAAAGACAGCATGACTGGGGAAAAAAGCCGTGGTCAAGAAATCCAAAAGCCCCCATCTCGAGCTGGTTGCCCAGAAGCAGGCCCTGGGAGAAGATTCTAGTGAATGTGACTCATAGAATGTGTTCTCAGGAAAGCCCAAAGTAGAAAGAGGAAATGGGACTGAGAAGGGAAGGAAAAAATAAAAAAAGGTTGTGATGTCCAGTCAAGTCCCTTGAAGGGGAAGGCTGACTCCATCACCCAGGGGGCCCCAAGGCACAGCATAGGTCACACCTAAAGGTCCCCCTCAGGGACAAGGCTTTGGATAGTTCTCCTCCTGCACCCCTCAATCACTGATTAAGGGTGGGGGATGCATACAGTGCACACGGGGAAAGCGGTGCCAAGAACCTGTAGTCTTCCTCTCTCAAAAAGATGCAGGTGCAGGTGGGAGCTGAAGAACTTGGGGCACCAATGAGCTCAGAAATGGCAAAAGGATCTGAGGGGGTATGGGGACAGGACTGACGGCATCTGCTACACACCCCACCCACAAGAATATAAAGAGAGGGAAGGAACCCAAAGTTTGCTTCCAGATTTATTTATTCATCACTCCTTTTTCATTTAGCATACTTTATTGAGTACCTATTATGTTCCAGTCATTGTGCTAAAACAACAAGGCAGCACTGGCCTTGTGCTTGAGAGGCTTACAGTCTAATGGGGGTGGTGGGTGGGAGTGTGTAGGAACATGTACTCAAATGTCCATCACCCACCTCAGGTTTGGGTCCAACTACTCCTAACTTCTGTCCACGGAGGGCCAGGCCTTCTACCCAGAGAAGCTGTCTGTTCAGTTATATAATCCAGGGGTCATAAGGCTATGCTGCTTAATGTTACCAGGTCACCCAGAGATCCTGGATGAGAAATACAGCATGAATGCAGGGCATTATTCGTAATAAAAGTGGTGTTTAGTAATACCAAAATAAATACGTTAACAGGAGTTTTGCTCTGTATTTAAGGGAGTGTCCTGTGCCTCCAAGTCCCTTTATCTAAAAATCAAATGCTCCGAGCAGCTATGCAACTTTCCCGAACTAATTTGTCTTAGGACCTGAGCATTTTTCTAGCATCCATGCCTTGGCAAGTGCCCTGCATATTCCAGGGAATGTGGCCACGTTGGCAGCATTTCAGCAGCAGTCCAGCCTGCCAGGGTTACTTAAGGTCATGCCCATCTATTTCCCACGACCACAGGCCAGGACCAGGAGGGAGGAAAAAGGACTGCGATGAGTGGAGACTCATAGCGATACATTTCTCATCTCCATAGGAAAATGGGTTAGGAAAGGTATAAGCAGTCTTCCAATCCCTCCATTCTTAGACCTGAAGACTCAGAGAGAGACTCAGCTTCTCATGGGACATACTCATATTAAAAACGTATTAGTTGTTTATCTGAAATTCAAATGTCACTGGGTATCCTGTGTTTTAATTTGCTACCTCTGGCAACCCTACCTTGAGGGCTTCATCAGAAACACTTTTCTACTTTAATTCCTGCCCAGGTCAGGAAGTCGGATGACTCTGTTGAGGCCACATGGGAGGTTAGATCTCTCCAATCAAACCATTTATCTGAAGTCAACTAAAATAGCCTCCAAAAGCTGCTCCTGGAAATCAGAAATGGACACAAAACTATTCTTTAACACACATTGGGATCAGGGGGGCTTGGCCTCCCTGTTTTAATTTCCCTAATGCTCTGGCAGAAAGCCCAGCCCTTTTTGGGAGGACAGCAGGCAAATGTGTTGATGGTCAGGAAAATGGAGGCAGAGAAGTGACCCAGCTGAGGCTCCCTTAGCAGGGCTGCAAATTCCAGAATTTTTTTTTCAAATGTAACTCTTTAGATTTTTAGTTTGTGATGGGCTTGCCTTTTGCTTATAAGGAAGCTAAACAATGCTTTATTTTTTAAACCACAGCAAGAATGAAAAGCTCATCGAAAATTAAATGTCATGTGCAGATTTTAAAGGCACAGAGAAGTTGAACCCAAACCCAAACCTTGAACTTGTTCATCCCCTTTCTCCTGGCATAGTACTGTCTCAGCAGTTACTTCATTTGCACCTTGAGACAGTCTTGTGGGCAGGCAGTAGGGATGTTATTCACCTTTTATGGTAGATGAAGAAGGCCAGGCCCATACAACTGGGGGGCCTTTCCAGAGCTGTGGGGGTGGTGACAGAAACCCCATTCCTGGCCCCAGCTCTTCCCATCAACAGCTGTTAGGAAGTAAACCTGGAGGCTGATTCAGGGGTTCAGAGTCTAGTTCTAAGATATGTCATTTAAGGATTCCAGCCCTGCCTTCCATAGTGTCCCTGGTAAAATCCACAAGTTCATTCCATATGTCTTTATTGTATCTGTCCCATATGCCAGGCATGTTCGAGGTACTGGGGACACAGCTGGGAAAGGCAGACAAGGGTCCTGTCTCCCTGAGGCTTACCTCCTGGAAGGGTTGGGGAGACAGATGATAAATAAGTGAAAAAATAGTAAGCAGCCATCAGATGGTGACAAGTACCTTGAAGATGGGGACAGAGGTTGCAGGTGGGAGGCCGGGCTGGTCTATGGAAGGTGGACCCAAAACTCTCTGTAGAGAAGGGATGGCTGGGCTGCCAGCCTCATATCCCATCTGGGGTCTTGACTTTGCAGGCAGAGATAACAGTGTCTGCAGAGCTTCAAGATGGAACAAGCTTGGTGTTTGCGGGACAGCAAGGACGCCAGTGTGCCAGAGCGGTGTGGGCAGGCTGGAGAGCAGGGGAATGAGTCTGAGCACCTGGCAGGGTCAGACCATAGTAAGGAGCTTGGATTTTATTGGAAGTGTGATAGGGAAGTCTCTGCCAAGCAACTCTTCCTTCACCCCGATTCTCACCTTCTCCTGTAAAAAGCAAGAAAGAAAATGAGAGCTATGTCTTAAGACCAGGAGGAGTGGGGAATTCACAAACACCCTCCCAGACAATGGCTAGGGGTCTCTCTCATGGAGGAGCTTTGACTTCTGGAAGGAGGGGTGGTGAGATACCTGGCTATGGCCTCAAGCACAAAGGTTGTTCTCAGAGCTTGGGATTTCTTCAGGATGTAAAATCCTACCCTCCCTGAAATTTCATGTGCAAAGTTTCAATTCCTGCAGCAGTAATGTTTAGGCCCTGTCTGCCTGTGCCTAACTTTGAGGAAAAGACAGCTGGAACCTGCTGTGGGGATGAATAGGAATAGAGCTGGGCCCTGGCAGCGTGGCAGAAAATTTTATACACTTAGCTCTTTGGACTTGGGAGAGAAAATCAGGCACTTCGACCTCACACCTTGCCCAGGGACCAGATTAAAACATTTAGACCAGAGGGTCTCAAAGAAACGATCCCTAGAAATATAGCATGAACATTAAGGGAGAACTTGTTAGAAGTGGAACTCAGCTCTCTGTGGCTTAACAAGTCCTCCAAGTGATTCTGATTGTCAATAAAGTTTGAGAACCACTATTTTAGAAAAAGCTGGGCAGAGATGGTTTAAAAAAAAAAATCCCACTTTTGCTGAAGCTTGGTTCTCAGTGCAAGGCCAAGCCAGAGCAAAAACAGAAATCTCCAGGACACGGGGATGTGTGATAGAGTATCTGCCCAAAACCCAACCAATCACAGAGTCTGATATCCAAACTGTAACTTTTCCAGCCAACAAAACTCATCAAGGAAACTGATCAATCAAGACAGGTTGGTTATTTCCTCCAACCAAGTCTCCAAGTCCTTGTTTCTTCTTGGTGTACTCAGGCAGCTCCTGGGGCATTCATTCAGTCATTCATTCCCACACACTTAACTGCTGAAGATACAGAGATAATCAAACCCTATCTGTACCCTCAAGTAGCTGGTGTCAAGGACAGAATCGTGACTTGTGGATGAAAACTTACGTAGTGGTGTAATAAATAGTACAAGCGAGCTCTAGATTGGGGTGGGGAAACATGGAGAAGAGAGAAGAGGTCTCAGCCAGGCCTAGAGAGACAGAAAGACTGGAGTGTGATAGGAGTTGACCCAGTTCAACCAGCCCTAATGGCTGAGTCAAATAATGACATGGTCAGATGGGAAAGTTTGAGGCCACATGCATGCCTCCTAACTTAGAACAGAATTATGATCACAGTCCAGAAAACCCATGGCTTCCATGAGCCACAAGTATATGCTTGGGGTGAAGCAGGGAGATCAGAGGAGTGAGGATGCCACTGGCAGTCCTGTCCCCCAAGGAGCTGACCAGGGACTGCATTCCTGGCCACTTTCTCTGCTCAGGATTCTCCCTGGCTGGTTGGTTGGCTCCAAAGCTCAGCATTCCCTTCTCAGTATTATCACCTCAATAAACACCCCAAACTCACTTCTACCCCAGAATTTTGTCCATCTGAGAATATTTTCTTTCTTTTTTTTTGCTTTTTTGAAATTTAATTTATTTTATATTATCAAACCAAAAGAACATACAACATGAACATTCTTAACATACAGACATTCTGTGTATGGTGTACCATCGGTGGCTTACAGTATCATCACATAGTATTATATTCATTACCATGATCATTTTTTAGAATATTTGCATCACTCCAGAAAAAGAAATAAAAAGAAAAAAGAAAAAGCTCACACATATCATATCGCTTACCCCTCCCTCTCATTGGCCACTAGTATTTCTATCTACTCAATAGATTTTAACCTTTGTTCTCCTATTTTTTTCCTGTACCCCTTACCACTCCTTTTCATTTTGTCCATCTGAGAATATTTTCAATTAAGTGAGGAAGGATTGAGAATAAATCCCTGACCATGTAGTCAACTCTTGAACGACTCCTGTCCTTAGTCTGTAGCCTTTTATTGTTCATTCATTTGGAACTACTTATTATGCCAGACCCTGACCCAAAGGCCCCTTTGAGTCATCCTGTGTCTGATGGTTAATAATTATGTGGGAATTTTTAGGCTCTCCAGTAATTCAAAATGCAACAGTGAGTTACTATCAAACTAGCAATGCTTTCTTTTAAAGGTGAGTGAGGAGGCTGTGAGATGGGCACCCTCATATATTGTCATTACTAATATAAATAGGGACATACTTTCTGGAAATCAACTTAGTGGTTGTGCTGGTTTGAAAGGAAGTATGCCCCCTAGAAAAGCCATGTTTTAATCAAAATATCATTTCATAAAGGTAGAATAATCTCTATTCAATACTGTATGTTTGAAACTGTAATCAGATCATCTCCCTGGATGATGGGATTTAGTCAAGAGTGGTTGTTAAACTGGATTAAGGGATGACATGTCTCCACCTATTTGGGTGGGTCTTGATTGGTTTATTGGAGTCCTATAAAAGAGGAAATATTTTGGAGAATGAGAGATTCAGAGAGAGCAGAGAATGCTGCAGCACTATGAAGCAGAGTCCACAAGCCAGCGACCTTTGGAGATGAAGAAGGAAAATGCCTCCCGAGGAGCTTCATGAAACAGGAAGCCAGGAGAAGAAGCTAGCAGATGATGCCGTACTCACCATGTGCCCTTCCAACCGAGAGAGAAACTGTGACTGTGTTCGCCATGTGCCTTTCCAGATGAGAGAGAAACCCTGAACTTCATTGGCCTTCTTGAATCAAGGTATCTTTCCCCGGATGCCTTAAAATGAACATTTCTATAGACTTGTTTTGATTGGGACATTTTCTCATCCTTAGAACTGTAAACTAGCAACTCATTAAATTCTCCCTTTTAAAAACCATTCTGTTTCTGGTATATTGCATTCTGGCAGATAGCAAACTAGAACAGTGGTATGTATCAAAACTGTTTATATGTTTAAACTCATTAACCCAGCTTGTTCACCTAGAAGTTTATTCTAAGGAGACTTCAGAAATTTAAATAAATATATATACAAACTGCCATTTATTAAGCCCTTACCAGGTGCCATACATGTAAATTATCACCCGTAAAAAGATGTTCACCAAAACATTCTTTTCTTTTTTTTAGTTTTTATTAACAAACCAACCAACATACAATATGAACATTCTTTTTTAATCACATAGTTGTATATTCATCATCATGATCATTTCTTAGAACATTTGCATCAATTCAGAGAAAGAAATAAAAAGAAAACAGAAAAAAATTCATACATATCATACCTCTTACCCCTCCCTTTCATTGATCACTAGCGCTTCAATCTACTAAATTCATTTTAACATTTGTTCCCCCTAGTATTTATTTATTTTTAATCCATATGTCTTACTCGTCTGTCCATAAGATAGATAAAAGAAACAACAGACACAAGGTTTTCACAATCACATAGTCACATTGCAAAAGCTATATCACTGTACAACCATCTTCAAGAAACATGGCTACTGGAACACAGCTCTACATTTTCAGGCAGTTCCCTTCAGCCTCTCTGTTACACCTTAACTAAAAAGGTGATATCTATTTAATGGGTAAGAATAACCTCCAGGATAACCTCCCGACTCTGTTTGGAATCTCTCAGCCATTGACACTATATTTTGTCTCATTTCTCTCTTTCCCCTTTCAGTCAAGAAGGTTTTTTCAATCCCTTGATGCTAAGTCCCAACTCATCCTAGGATTTCTGTCCCATGTTGCCAGGAAGGTCCACACCCCTGGGAGTCATGTCCCACGTAGAGAGGGGAAGGGCAATGAGTTTGCTTGTCATGTTGCTGAGAGAGAGGTCACATCTGAGTAACAAAAGAGGTTCTCTTGGGGGTGACTCCTAGGCCTAATTTTAAGTAGGCTTAGCCTACTCTTTGCAGGGTTAAGTTCGTATGAACAAACCAGAAGAATAAAACATTATTTTCAATAGCAAAACAAACAAACAAACAAACAAAAAAACTAGAAACAAGTTGCATTTATAATAATGGAGAATGCTTAAACAAATTAGAACAAATCATAGAATGTAATTCCATGCATCATAAATCCTGACTTTAAAAATGTTAAATGCATGGGAAATGTTCTTACATATAAAGTATGATTTTAATTTATAAAAGTATATAATAAATATTTGCATAAAATAAAGAGAAATAAATCAAAATACTTCTAGGTAGTATAAGAATTTTATTTTCTTTATGCTTTCCTGAATTTTCCAATTTTTCTGCAATTGACATGTATTCCTTTTATAATGAGAAAGCTATAATGGTTAAAACACATACACACCAATGTGACTGCCATTGGATATAAAGAACTCCTTATCCCATTCTGTTGTCAGGCAGCTGCCTTTCAGGTCACTCCTGGTGAGTCAACCACCCCGTCTGAGGGATTTTTTTTCTCTGCAAAATGAATACAATAATCCTGGCCTCTCCCTCCAAAGGTTGCTGTACATGACAGCTACCTTCTGCTTGTAAATCTCAGATGGATGCTAATTACTATTATTACTAATACACTAATGCCTTTCTGGAAGAGGCAAGTCATAGCAACTGTGATATCACTGGCAAGACCCATATAAAAAATGTTCTCCAGGGCAGAATTTCACATGAAGACTCCTGCTCTCAGAGAGCTTCTGCCTGTGTATAGATGCAAGAGGGACCGGAAGGTAAAGGGGGGTACCCTTTAGCTATTGCTGGGAAGTGCACCAATGAGCATTTATTTCCAGCTCACATACATGCAGGTCACTGGGGTTTGGCTGATGTTGGTGGGATCAGCTGGGTTGGGCTTCAAGCTGTAGTTTGCATCCAGGTCTGTTCCTTGTGCTTCTCATCCCCCAAGGACCAGCAAGCTAGCTGGGGCATGTTCTTCTTGTAGCAATGACGGAGGCACAAGAGGACACGCCAACACATAAGCACATTTTAAACCCTGCATGCGTCACATCTGCTAATATCCCCTGGCTAACCCAAAGTCAAGGGGCAGCAAAGTGTTCTGCTTCCAAGATTGTGGGAGGATCTGCAAAGTCATGTGGCAAAGGGTGTGGGTGCAGAAAAAGGCAATGAACTGAGGCCAGTACTTCCATCTAGCACAAGGAAGGTTGGGAAGGTAACATGTGCCACAAAGCTGTTACTATCTGACTGTCCAGACCAAAAGAAAGGAGGGAAAGGGATAGACAGAAATACAGGCTGTGGCCTGCTGGAGGCAGTTGGAAAATGCCTTCAGTTCATTCATTTATTCATGAAGCTGACAAACATTGACTGGGGTTTAGGCTTAGGACTTTCTGAGGCTCTGAGCTGGGAAACAAAATGGGTAAGAATGAAAGCTCTTTTCCTAATAGACTTTATTTCCAAACCTGCAGCCTGTAGCCATATCTTACATACACATTAATTTGCAGCATTTCTACCACTTGTGTTGCCGTGGTATTAAAAGTTGCATGTGTTTTTATAGTCTCAAGACCCTATCTCAAGCACTTTTCCCATGTTTAGACATCTTTATGATCTAAATTCTTTCTGGCAAGAAAAGTGGATGTGTCCCCAGTCTGGGCCAGAAGGACTCATCTGATAATGTGAACCTCTAGAGCCTGGAATTGTGGGTTCGATGGGTATATGGGTCCTATAGACATGCACACACTGGACTAACTGAGAAGATGCCTCCGGGAAGACAACAGAAATGGAGAGTTCCAGAGCCTGAGCCAAGGGTAAGGGGCTGGGAGGCAGCTGGCCACACATACGGCATGGGCCGTGGCTCTGGGTTAAGTGGGGAGACAACAAAGTTATGAGGAAGTGTTGGCCACAAGGAAGCAAATAGAACCAGATGACAGATGAATGGATAGAGCAGAGCCCTCCAGGCCCAAGTCCCCAGCAGTGTTCCTTTTACACATTTGTATTTGAACCGGGATGAAAAAGGTCAGGCTAAAGGACCAGAAGAGCCAAATGCAGCCTGTAATCCTGAAATGTGGACAGTAACATAGACTGAGGGCCCTTCTGCCTCATACCAGATGGAGATAAGACAAGTGTCAGTGTTGAGATGAATCTGTTTCATTGGAACCAGATGACCCACTGAAACTACAAAACAGCTCTCTCTTCTTGCTTCTGGGAAGAATAAAAAATGTAAAGAAAAAATTCCACCTGGTGTGGAATTGTGCCTATAATGGTGAAACCAACACAGCTGTCCCTCTTATATTGCATCCTGCCTTTTAACAGATCACTGAACCTATCAAAGGTGAGGGTTGAACTCCAGTCTAATCATGAAAAAAACATGAGACACATCCCAACAGAGGGACGTCCTACAAAACACCTGGCCAGCACTCTTCAAAAAAGTCAAGATCATTGGTTACAAGGAAATTCTGAGAAACTGCCATATTCAAGAGGAGCTCAGGGAGACATAACAACTAAATGTAACATGGTGTCCTGGCAGGGATCCTGGAAGAGAAAGAGGGCATTAGGTAAAAACTAAAAAAATCCAAATGAACTTTGGACTTTAGTTAATAATAATGTCTAAGTATGGTTTATTAATTATAATAAATGTTCCATACTCATGTAAGATATGAATAATAGGGGAAACTGGGTGTAAGATAAATGAAACTGGGTGCAGGAACCCTCTGTACTATCTCCTCAATTTTTCTGTAAATCTAAAACAGTCCTAAAAAATAAAGTATTATCAAAACAAACAAACAAAAAAGTCAAGGGTTCAGAGCATACACTCAGAAGCCAGGTCACCCAAGGCCCACTCCCAGTTCTTCTCTCACTGCCACTGAAGGCGAGTCACTTAATCCTTCTGCACCCCCACTTCCTTTCCATACAATGGGGGTAATCACACTAAGAACCTATGATTGTTGTGGAAGCTAAATGAGTTAAACTTTGTCAAGCACTGGAAGAGTGCCTGGCACTGAATAAATACTGTACGTGTTTATTCAACACACAAATAAAACTAAAGGTGTGGGTCCATCTCTAATATTCTGTAAAACAGGAGGGAGTGTACATTAGCTGAGTTTTTGTTTTTCTTAAGGAAAAAACAAAAAAGCACACTCAGAGCTCAGATTTAGGCTCCACTCTGGCAGAAATCCCTGGGCCCTGACCATTTCCTCCTGGTGAACTTGAGTTCAGCTCTTTCTGCTCTTTCTCCTTAAGGTTTCCTATTCTATGCTGCATTCAAATGGCCTGACCCAACCTGGAAACTTCCCTCCAACAGCCATTTTAGCAGAGATGAACCACTGCCTATTCCCAGTCCTACCTCTTTTTTCTTCCCAGGGACTGTCCTACTCCATCTAGGATCCAGCAATGTCCCCAGATGCCTCCAACCTCACCCCTAGGTGGTCCAGCTGCTCCTCCCTCCTGCACTGACACCATCTCAGCTTGGAACACCTTAGTAAGGAAAGGTTTGTCACCACCTAGCAGGAGTTTGGGAAATAAGCGTGGTTCCTATTGCTTGGCAAGATGTCTCTGGAAAGAATACCCATGAGCCTTGTCCAACTGGCTGAAAGCTTGACACAGGTCATCTTCCAGTGAGCTTCTGAAAAAAGCCTCCCCAGCAGAATTATGCTCATGCATCTGTGGTTTTCTTTAGTGAGTCCTTGAATTCCTGAATCTGTTTCCTGCTCCCACTCCTGGCCACATTCCCTCTCTGGGGTTGTCATGCGAAAAAAACCCAAACAGTGTAATGACGTGGCAGAAACAAAAACCTAAAGCTACAGGATGAATTAGAATCTCCTGGTGCTATCCCCTGGGGGGCTCTCTGCCACTTTCTTCTAAAGAGGCCTATTTCTTGTCAAAAGTCCTGAAACACTGGCGAAGGGGGTTGTTCAGATGAATCTTGTTCTACAGGCAGGGAAATCAAGACTTTCTGGGAGTCTAAATAGAAAAGAGATTTCAGCCTTGTTGCCTGTTTGGAGAAGTGGTTGCAGTTCTAACTATTGGGTTCAGCGTGTTTTCTCTGCTTTTCATCATGCCAGTCCTTGGCAATGACCTACATAGATCACATGTCTAATAATAACTTGAGCTTTATTAGCACCCAACATTCAAGGGCCTCTGGGGACTTGGCAGAGATCAATATTTACTAAATCATCTGCTTGATGCAAACAATCCTTCATGCCTCTGGGGCAGCCTTTGAAAAGAAGAGACTGCTGGCAAGAAATATCTGGCATAGCAGTCACCCATCTGACTTTTTGTATGGAAATCTCTAAGACCATGGCTCACTCACACAGGTTGATATTTAAGATATGTAACAGCTAAGATGACTCAGGTAATGATTAGGTACCCAGCCAAAGCCCTCCCCCTGACCCCACGCAGTGTTGGTCAGGCATCACCCCTTTAGTTTCAAGATTAGGGTAAGGTCCAAGGGAAGGGATCTAGGTGGCCAGGGTGGTGGGACAGTAGCTATTTACCAAATGATATGGGAATAATTCAATATGTAGCCAGCTGACTATCAATCTTGAATTCACACATATCCTTAGTTCCTGGAAAGTACAGATTCCATAGCACGAGGCTGAATACAGACCAGTCCCTAGGCATGCACGGTGGTTAATTGTAGCAGGCCAAGAAGTAGATGGGCTTGGGTTCAGGAGCCTTGAGGATTTCATTTCACTGCATCCCATTTTCCCTCTGAAGACTGGTTCATATCCCTTAAGGTTAGGAAGAACATCTGAGATGAGCAAGTGTAGGAAAAGCAACAGAGTGAGTGCAAGTCATGAGTGACAGCATGAGACGATCAAAGTTTGGGGGGCCCAAGGTGTTCCCCAAGTCCAGAAGACAAATGTGGAACCAGATCTGAGAGACAGGACAAAGCGGGGCAGATGCAGGGGAGACCCTGGGATAAGAGGTCAGGAAGACCAGAAGTAAGACAGTCCAATACTTCAAAAGCTTATACCATATCTGTGCACAGGCAGCTTAGCTATGGTCAAAAGTGTGGGGTAGAGAGCTCCTCAGGACTCATCAGCTCTGAGGACTTGCTTCTTGTGAAAAGACTTCCCCAAGTGTTTGCAGCTTGAACAGCAAATTCTCTCTGAAAAGGAAGTCCCAGATGCCAAGGCCAATGTATCAGAAGAATTTTTATCATTTGTAGGGCTACTTCTCACTGGGAAAAGGCATGATTTGGATGCGTGGTCTCTTCCATAACAAAGTACCAAATTCTCAGGACTTTGGCTGTCTCACAGCGGGGCAGCTTTTAAAATTTTGCAGTCATTTTAACATTATCATTTTCAAAGTAGGGCTTTATGGCCACTGGTGGGATGCAAAGGTTCTCTGGATAGAGTGCAAACGGCCCTCCGAACATGGAAGTCCTTTCTTCTGCTCTTCTGTGTGAATGCGGCATAATCCTTCAACTGTAATTCTTTATGGAGAACTCCTCACTCCTCACTAGTAATCTAATAAGTGAATCAATATGGGTGACTGGATTTGGAATTCGTGAACCAAAATCAGTGTGTGACTAGAATTTTTTAATTCTGTGTCCTAATCTGTCAACCACACAAACCATGGCAATTTGCAAAGCTCCCGTAGAGCATGTACACTTGTGAATGGCTGGAATGCCCACACTTGGGAGAATGCCAGTTTTGTTATGTCTTTCATCAGTTGCTGCTCCTATGCTGTCTATGCATCAGCTGTAGATGATCTGATCTTCCCTAAAATGTTTAGGATTCTATATTTACCACATCAGAATATGGGTCCTGTGATTGTCTAAGAAATAGATTGAATGTTATACATATATTGTGGTTCAAATAGAAATCATTAGTACCACATTTGTAGAAGGAAATATTAAATAATCCCACCACCACCCCAAAAACCGATGTTCACAGTGACACTTCATTATTATAAACAAGTCTCATCTCCCCCCCAACGCTCCGCCCCACTGGCAAGCGGGAAAGAGTAGAATGGCTGACAATGAGGTTTTTTGTCCTACCTGAGTTTAAGGGGAAAAAAAAGCTTGAGCATTATTGAGGTTATTTTTAAAATGTAATCTCATTTTTTAATAGGTTATAAATTCTCGGGATTCAAAAGTCAAAAAATATCAGGTATAATTGAGAAGTTTCATTCCTACTGCAACTCCAGTCTGCTTGGAACCTCTCCCTCCCCCGCACCACTGGAGGTCACCACTTTATTTGTTTTCTGCATATCCTCCCAGGCTTCCTTTATGCAAATAGAAATGCTGATATTTTTCCCTAAAAGGGAGGTTTTAACTATTTCAGTAATGCACAAAACTTCCCTGACCCCATATTAGAAGGTAAAGTTAGATGAAAGGAATAAACTCAGAAGTGACCTCAGAAGACTGAAAATGCATCTGCAGTGTGTCTTCCTATGACTGTCAGCAGCACTGACCTTTTCTTTTACATCTAGCCCTTCCTATATTTGGGTGGAATGGAGAGTTTTCTTTCATCTCTCTGGCTCTGCTTTTCCAATCCCTCTTCACCCTCACATGTCAACAGCCTCCACAAAGTTCTCTGACCAAGGTCCACCTTTTGTTCTAGACATCCCCCCCCCCACCCCAAGAAACACCTGTCCAGAGTCCCATCCCATCAGCACCTGTGGGATAGAGTAAATGGATTCTCATGTATACAACATTCAAGGAGGAGGTGACTGAGTCACTCAAATCAAGATGTCTCCCAATTGGAAACAACCCTTTAAAATGGATCTAATGGGGAAACTTGACTCTGGAGAGCATCCCAAATGTATAATGTTAAAGACATATTTATAGAGTGCTTATTATGTGCCAGGTGTTATGCTAGGAGGAGGGGGTGGAAGAGTGACAAGGGCAAAGTTCCTGCCTTCATGGACTTCACAGCCTCATGAGGAGAGTAATAAGATTCATGAGGAAGCACAGTGGAAGGGCCCTACCCAGGTGGAGAGAAGGCTTGGGGTGGGGGATTGGGGACAGGGGAGGCCTCATCAAAGCTGAGGAAAGGGAGGTAAGTGAGACTCGACCAGGCAGTGAGTGGGGGCATTATAGGCAGGTGGAACAATTTGTGCAAAAGCTTTGAAGCGAGCAAACCATGGCTCATTCCTCTTTTCCTGCACTTCCTTCCCATCTGAGTCTTCCTGGATCTGATTCTGGAACCAAAGAGGTGACTTTAATGGAGGGCTAGGAGCAGTAGGAGTTGAGGAAGTGGGTGGAGGTGTGGAATCCCTCATGTAACAGCATGTGGATATGGGCTTGGGTCAGTTTGGTGCAAGGTAGGGGTAGCACTGGGAAAGAGTTAGGAAATTAAATGCCTTCTCGTCCTAGGATTCCCAGCTTTATTTTAGGCACCATTTCCTATATTGCTTTGAAAACCTCGGGAAAGGCCATAGCAATGGAAACTTCAAGGGAAAGGTCTCAAAATGTCAATGAGTCAGAATGTGAGTCAATCAGGTTCCCAACATAAAACAAAGGTACACTCAAAATAGGATGACATTTATTTACAAATGGGGGCAGGGGGAAGGGACACAACAAGGGAGGAGAGGAGGGTCTGTTACCAGAACCTGACAGGAGAGAGAGCATCTTGTTGGACCCCTTGGTCTTGAGAGGAGCCGTGAGCTTCAGCAGAGGTGATATCTCAGGGAGGGAGCCCAGGGATGAGTTTCCCCACCTTGCTCTCTTTCCTCTTGCCAGACCTCCCAGTCACCAAACACAGCCCTACGTGGGGGCATAGGGTCTGTGGGTGAGGCTCTGGGAGCAGAGCAGCATAGAGAATGGGCCTGAAGCAAGAAGACAAAGGAAACCACCAAAGTCCTCACTGTGGCCCAGGATGGTGGGAGGCTAGAGAAGCTTCTTTTTCTTCCTTATGCTATTCTCTATTTTCTGATAGTCTCAATATAAGCACATAGAATTCTTGGAACAGGAAAAAATATTATTTTTAAAGCAAAAAGGCAACAACAACAAGGAATGTACCCCAAGGAGGCACCACTGGGCAGTACAAATGCCTTCACTAGTTAGAGTGGAAAAGGGAGGTCTCACATGTCTTTGGTCCACAGCAAGTTTGGTCCTTAACTAAAAGAACAGAATCTTGAGTTAACTGAGCAGAAACACACAGGAATCCAGAGACCAGTGCAATAGATTTCTCTATTCCCCATCAGATGCCCCCCAAGCCCCCTCTCTAGTCTTCCCATTGCTCTGCCTTTTCTGCCCCTCAGCTGCCTGGGGCCCCCATGTATCGGGCCAGGAGATTTTCAGCGGGATTTCTCTCTACCGGGTGAGTAGAGGTAGACCCTCAGATTTAGGACCTTAAGAGATTTCGGAGGGCAGCACCTATAACACGGATGTGTCTCTTGATATTTTGACTGCCTTTGACAATATAATTTTATTGTGTAATTGTGCTAAGAGACCCTGTCCCAAGAGAAACGGACAAAATAGATGAAGCCAGTAGAAACTCTATCTTACCACATGAGAGAAGTCATGGCAAAAGGGGGCATGGAAAGAAAGTAAAATAAGGAAAAGTGAAATTCATTATAAGGCCTGAATTAAGGTTGAAATGCTATCACATTCTTTCTGAGGCCTTCTTAATCCCTTTGACATTTGATGTGGGGCCTGATGCCCTTGCAGTCAGAGCCTGAAAGTTTTCAGGCCAAAGGGAAATGCATTGTCCGCGGAAAACTCTTATCAGATGCTACTTCTTTTCATCATGGAAGGGGCAGCAATTTGTTACAATACTTTGGATATGGATTTGCATTCACTGCATGCAATGCTTCTGCAAAAACTACCATAAGTGGACTTACAGAATGCCATTATGGTATTATACATAGCATCGCTTCTGGTCAAGGAACCCACTTCATAGCAAATGAAGTGTGGAAATGGACACATGCTCATGGAATTCTCTGAACTTACCATGTTGCCCATCATCCAGAGGCAGTTGAGTTGATAGAACGGTGGAGTGGCCTTTTAAAGACGCAGTTACAGTGCCAACTACCTTGCAGGGCTGGGGCAGTTCTTCAGCACACTGTGTATGCTCTGAAACAGCGTTCACATCCACTCTATGGTGCTGTTTCTCCCATAGCCAGGATTCACAGGTCAGGAACCAAGGGGTGGAAATGGCAGTGGCACCACTCGCTATTATCCCTAGTGACCCACTAGGAAAATTTTTGCTTCTTGTCCCTGAAACCTTATGTTATGCTGGTCTACAGGTCTTAATCCCAAAGGAGGACTACTCCTACCAGGAGACACAATGATTCCATTGAACTGGACGTTAAAACTGCCACCTGGCCACTTTCGGCTTCTCATGCCACTGAATCAGCAGGAAATGAGAGGGGATTACTGTTCTGTCTGGGTTGCTTGACCCTGACTATCAAGGGGAAATGGGACTGCAACTACACAATGGAGGTAAAGAAGAGTTTTCCTGGAATATAGGAGATCCCCTAAGGTATCTGGTAATACTACCATGTCCTGTGATTAAAGTCAATGGAAAACTGCAGCAACCCAATCCAGGCAGGACTACCACTGTCCCAGAAACTTCAGGAATGAAGGTCTGCATCACCCTACCTAGCAAAGAACCATGGCCAGCTGCAGTGCTTGCTGAGGGTAAAGGGAACCTGGAGTGGGTAATAGAAGAAGATAGTGATAAATGTGAACTATGGCCATGTGACCAGTTACAGAAATGAGAACTGTGACTTAATGAATATTTCCTCCCTGTTTTGTTATGAGTATGTTTGCCTTTGTATGCAAGCAAACACCTTGTTTTCCTCTTATCATATGACACAAGTTGTATCATTCATGTTATAGTTTTTAAATCATAGGATATGAAGTTTAAGAGTGAATGTTACCTAAGAATTCTAGAGAGATATAGTGCATTTCCAGTTGTACACAGGACATTTGGTATTGTTAGGTGAAACATATGTCTGTTATTGTGTTCTATTTGGAAATTAAGTATGCTTCAAGGTGATGTGTATAGCTGCCACGTTGACAAGCGGTGGACTGTGATGGTTAGGTTTTGATGTCAACTTGACCAACCGATTATGCCTAGTTGTCTGGTCAGGAAGCACTGACCTGACTATTGCTGCAAGGATATTTTGTGGCTGGTTGATAAACCAGAAGGTTGGTTTATCAGTCATTGCATCTGTGGCTGATTACATCTGCAACCAATTAAGGTGTCTCCCCCAATGAGATAATCTAATCAACTGAAGGATTTTAAGGAAGAAGAGAGATTCTTTCACTGCTTCTTCAGCCAGCGAGCCTCTCTTGTGGAGTTCATCCAGACCCTTCATTGGAGCTGCCAGCTTCACAGCCTGCCCTATGGATTTTGGACTCTTCCACTCCCATGGTTGCATGAGACAGCTTTATGTATCTCATGTTTACAGATCTTTCCTGTTGGTTCTGTTTCTCATAGAGAATGCTGACTAACACAAAACCACTTCTGAATACCTGTGTATAGACTAGGGAAAATCAGAATATAAAAGTTAAAAACCTCCTTAGCTTCTGGACCTCAGAGGTGGAGAACCTGCGGTTGGGTGTTAAATAGCAGTGGAAAAGATGGAAGTTCTTTGACGCTTGCTTAGGTGGTAGGTATGCTAAAAGTGAACATTGATGAGGGTAAAATATCATAGGCTTCATTACCTTTCATTAATCTGTATGCACTGTGGTTCAGATCTACTACACTTGTGTTTGTTCTGGGGCCAGGATGAAAAGGTGATGACTACTAGGCCATGCTCTTCTCACAGTTGATGTAGAAGGCTCAAAAGGCCAAGACAAATCATCTAGCACATTAAAGTCCTCTGCTCATTCATATCCACTCACGTCCCATTGGCAAAATAGGTCATTTTTCAATATCAGTGAGGTGGGGCAGTGTGCTCTGCCTACAGTGGGAGGACACTGCACAGTAATATGGCAAAGGATTAGATGTATAACCCTGTGTTCTAGGGGAGTAGAAAATTGAAGATAATCCAACAATCCTCCAGGCACCTGAACACAACTAAGCATCTGAATCATTGGTTTGAAATGAAAACAAAGAAAACACTCTGGATTGTAACTTGGTGAGTTGGGGCTGGGTCAA
Source organism: Tamandua tetradactyla (assembly GCF_023851605.1). Taxonomy (NCBI): domain Eukaryota; kingdom Metazoa; phylum Chordata; class Mammalia; order Pilosa; family Myrmecophagidae; genus Tamandua; species Tamandua tetradactyla. The sequence goes on along the minus strand of NC_135341.1, from coordinate 43,955,550 downwards.
AGAAGACCAGAATCTCAGGGCTGGAAGGGACTTTCACACATTCATGCATCCATTCATTCCACCTGTTTTTACTGAGTATCTACTGTTCCAGGCAAAATGCAGGAATGGGGGACACAGAGGGGAGTAAAAGCAGTCATTACACAGAACTTAAGCTCAGGGGTGGTAAGCATTAACACATACAATGGAGGACTTTTGAATAAATTATAATAGATCCACCTTCTGAAGTTATGTATAGCAATAAAAAGGGATAAGGACAATTTCTCTATACTGATATGGAGTCATCTCCAGAATATGTACCTCTGAAGGTAACAAGGAGGTAGAATAGTGCTTATGGTATGTCACCTTTGGAGTAAGAATATGGGGGAGTATACCTAGTAAACATACTTAGTTGTTTATTAGTAACTATATTGTGAAATTATTATATGCATATTGAAGGATAAAACAAATAAGTAATCATGTCAATACTCTCAGAAACCAAGATTTTCAGTGTAAGACGAAAAAAGGTAAATAAATGCTATAATCTTAAAATTGAATTGGAAATAGCATATGAAGTCATTTTTTTTCCTATTTAAAAAAAGTACTTTTTTGTAGATGTATCTGCTGAAAATGTCTAGCAGTGATGAGCACCTTGTGCCTAGATTGTGGTTTTTAAATACAATTTTCCAACAAAATGCCAGAACTACTTAGAGAAATAATTGATTTCAAGGGTGGGTAGGAAATGCACAAGATGAGCATGGGGTATTTCACACCAGAAAGGGAACTTTTTGTGAAACAGCAAAAGATTAATGGGGTCACATCACAGGGACTCAGGGATCAATTTGAAGGGGCTTGCACTGGCCAAAGGTGGAACAATTTTAGCAGCAAAAAGAATAATGGAGCAGTGGATAGAAACACACTGATTGCATAAAAATCCATGAGTTCAAAATGATACTTTAGGAAAAGAAAAGGAGAGCATTGGTTTCCACTATAGGTTGCTAGAATTTTAACTTACTTCTTCAAAAATTGGTTAAGTAAAGAAAAAGCACTGGCATTTATTATATCTTTTCCTATAACTGTAGCCACATGGTTGCTGGGGGAAATCTCTTCTTTATAGAAGAATTTCCACTATTAAATGCAGAAGGAATGATAGAATTCCATTCGTGAACCCTAATGAAATAATGGAATTAGAAAACAGTCACTGTTGGATGCTGAACACCTTAGGGGAAAAGCTGAAGGGGAACTTCATAAAGAGGGGTCAGGCTGAAACCACCGAACACACTGATTAATCACTAAACAGGGGATAGCCAGACGCCTGCTTCCTGAGGTGATAAAATACATGGAATCATTAGGACACATTCTTGCCTTAAGAAAAAAAAAACAAAACCTGAATCTAATCAAGCCTCTAGATCCCTTTCCAGGTTACAGGGAATCTGGGGACTGAAGAACACTACAAAGAAGTAATCAGCCGAATCCACAATGTGCAGCATTCTATAAGATAATTGACCTAGTTTCTTCAACAAGCCAATAGCATGTCAAAAGGAAAAGAAAGAAAGAAAAAGTGGAAACTATAAAAAATAAAAGAGACGTTAAGAGATATGACCATGAAATGAAATGCGTGAGCCTTGTCTGGATCCCGATTTGAAAACACAGCCCTACAAGGACACGTTGAAGGAAACTAATCTAATATTGAGGAATAATGGTTAACTTTGTGAGGCGTCTAATGGCATGTGGTTATATTTCTACACAGTCCTCTTCAGTTACAGATGCACACTGAAGTAATAATTATGGGTGAAATGTCATGATAGCTGGGATTTGCAGGGTCAGGGATTTACGGGGCTGGAGTAGAGTCATAGTTGTGGACATGAGCTGATGAGGGCCTGTTTTCAGTATACTCCTCTGTCTACATTGTATACTGTTGAAAAATTTCATAACAAAATGTTTTAAAAATAGGTTCACACACACACACAAATAGGTTCACAAACATATAACTTCAAATTGTGTTACGTGCTGTATCAGATGCTTCCGGCATCCTTCAGGCTTATCTTGGGTTGCAGCTGCAACAGGTCCATGCTGACTTTGACCTGCCTCACTTGCAGAATAACCACCTGTCTCTCTGACTTGTGAGGAATTGATGCCCCATGGGACAATGAACTCAGGTGCCTTATTTTAAAGTGAGGCTGGGCAAGGCAAAGGGACTTTTCCCACATTTGGTGCAGAAGGGACTTGCCCACATTTGGCCTTCAATGTGGATGTTTTGCATGATTAAATAAATGCCTGACCCAGCAGAACAGAGACCACCTTAACCCAATACAACTAGCCATGGAGGGTTCTAAAACTAGGTCTAATTTGTTTCACAAGATTGATTTTAAGATCTCAAACTATTATTTGAGAAAACAAGTAACTATAAGGGAAAATAATCTTTAATAATCCACAGCATGATGCTTCCATGAAAGGGGTAAAGCACCAAGCCCAACTGTGGCTCAGTTTTGCTTTTGACATAAGGAATACAAGTCTCCATGTGCACAGATGCATGTGCAAAAAGGTGTGTGCCTTCCACGTTGTTACAGGCAAAAATAGCTTGTGCACTTGGAAGAACAATCTGCTTTAATTCTAAGAATTTGGAAAAACATTTGTAGTCAACTGCAGGCCCTCAGTTTTGAAGATAATTGGCATTTCCCCCCACCCACAAATATTTTAAATATTTAAATAAATGAGATAACACGCAGAGGCAACTCTTCAGTCCCAGTCCTTACGACTGCTGGAACCCATTATTTCTCCCCTTCTCTCTCTCTTTCCATTCTCTCCCAGAGCTTTCAAGGAGCTAAGATAGAATTGTAGGACTGTCAAGGTTTAAAAAAAGAAGCTATTTGGCTATCAGGAAAACAAATACACAAAAACAATCATAGCCTCTTTTATGTAAAGAGCAAATGGGAAATAATTTTTATTAGAAAACTGGCATGAAAGAAGCTAGTTGGGTGATGAAGTTTCCAACTGTTTGGGTAACCCAGCCAGGACCAGATGGTTCAGAGGGCCTGCTGGTATTGAGATAGAAGGCATTCTCTATCTAGGTCAGCACTGAATCCCCTCTAGGTGACAAATAACAGAGATATATTCGGCAGGGTATGTGTTCAGAGACTGATGTGAAATGAGAGGATGTTCTGAGACACGGACATTCGAATCTGGTTCTTAATGGCTCCTTTTCAACAAGCTTTGGTCCTGAGCTCTCTGATGGAGTGGTGGAAGGAAAGCTTTCTCCATAGGGCAGATCCATACTTGTAGTTCTGTCCCAAAAGGTTACATGTCATTGACATTTCAGAAATTTTTTTAAAGAAGTTATAGTGTCCAGTATAAATTAGACTGCAGAGGATCTACAAGCACATGGTGGGTAGGAATATAAATTATTACAACTTTTCTGTAGGTCAATTGGACCAAAAATATTAAAACTCCCTAAAAATTTGCAAAGCATTTGCCCAGCATCCCACATCGAGGAATTTACCCGAAAGAAATCATCAAGGACGTGCCCGAAGATCTAACCATGAGGTCTTGTTTATAACAATAACACTTACAAAAAAAAAAAAAAGTAGAGCAATGAGCTAATCTGTTGTCCAATCCCAGGGGATTTTTTCAATGAAGGTGCAATGGGATAACTTCAACCATTGAAAACAGTATTTCGGGTAAAGGATTATTGACATAGAAAACATGTCTACGACATATTGCTAAGTGATAAAAAGCTGGTTATAGTCAGATCCCACTTTGCTTTAAAATGTTATATATACACATGCATATGCATATATACATACATATATGCATGTGTGTAGGTGCTTAGGAAAATCTATGAAAATTTTACCACAATTATCTCCAGGTAATGGAATAACAGCAATATTTCTTTCCTTCTTTCTACTTGTCTCTATTTTCTAAACTGTCCATAGTAAGCACTAACTTCTAAATTCTTTTGTTGCAGAATTATCTAACAACAAACATTAAGAGTTTTTCAGAAGGATTCTACGTAATGGCACAAACAAAGTTGGGTGAAGGTGTAGTCCATGGAAGAAAGAAGGTCTGTAGAGGGAACCAGCAACCCAGATTCTGTCCTCTTCCATGGCGAGTATTCTTCTAAGGAGTCAGCTCCAAACTCCCAAGGGAACGACCTTGCCCCACAACTGACAAGAAGCCTCTGTGGTCCTCCCCACAAGGCAGAGTCACGTGTGCTCTTTCAGAACCTACAGACTGCATCCAGCCATCTCCTGAAGAAGAAACCCTCTGGCACAGTGTTGGGAACGGAGGGAGCAGTTCCCAGTCAGGAGCCAGACTCAAGTCACTAACCTCTCTCTTAAAGGTTAACTCTTCTTGGCTTATTTTCCATCCTCAATAATTTAAACAACACATTTCCTAACCCCTCAAGAGAGTTCTTGGAAAATATGAAAGGAACCCACAAAACCGTCAACATCTTTTACCAGCAAAAGGGGGCCTCTTTCTAGCTTTCTTGGTTTTGGGTATTCCCTCTTAACTACAGACCTCTCACCCTTGGGGGGAAGCCCAGGTGTGTGGTTGGTGCTCCTTTTCCTCATTGGCCCTCTGAAGCTTAAAATAACCACTCCTCTCCCTTTCAATAGCAAGCATGTCCTCAGCAAAAGAGGACACAGGGGTCAAACCTACCATGAATAGATCCAGCCCAGAATACTTAGATCAGCTCAACAAATAAGCCAGTTGCCCAACCTAGATTTTCAAGCCTCTTGGGTAAAAGGAGGGTTGCAGTGATGTGCACCAGCTTAGCATGCTCTGGGCTCCTATGCTCCTCCATGGCAGGGCTTGGAGATAGGAGGAAATAGGAGTTTCGAAGTGACCATGCCTGGGGCCAATAGGCCAATACAACCACCCCCAGACAAGACTCTACTTATTGCTTCTTGATGCTACAGAGAAAGGACCTTTGGCTTCACATAGGGCTCTTCTGAAAGGTTTGAAGGTCAATGGCATAGTTTATGGAGTTGCTTTAGAGAAGTAACATAACCCTTGGAACCTCAGTACCTTTGTGTATAAAGTGGTGATGATAGCATCTCAGCTCGAAACCTTTTCCCAACTGTCTCTATTTTATCTATAGCTCACTGCCCACTTACAAGGACTTTCCAGCTGATTCAAGGGATGGGGCTTTCCTATGGGGTGCCCACCACAAGGAAATCCCAGAGTCACCAAACCTATCAGAACAGCAAAGAAAGATTTTTTTTTTTTGTATGCTGTAGGGTGGGGGGCACATTTCATTCTTTTTCTATGTGAGTAGCCTGTTATTGCAGTACCATTTGTTGAATTTTGTTTATTTTTGTTGGTTTCTTTGTTTGGGAAGTGCATGGCTGGAAATTGAACCCATGTCTCCCACATGGGAGGTGAGAATTCTACCACTGAACTACCCTCGCACCCCCTAAGATTTTGTTTCTAAGAGAGGAAGTCAATGTGTGCCTCAGGGAACATAGGGGGAAGAAGACAGTATTTAACATGCTTTAAACCCACAATATTTCAGAGACATTTTTAAACAGATTGCTGTTAGTTTCCCATTTCCTGTTTTTCTTTCCTTGTTTATTTCATGATGAGGGACCCTGATATAATAAAAGAAGCTTGTTTTCTACTAATTTCCTATTCTAACAATTTCTGACTCTGACAATGTTTTATGCAAGGAAAAAAAAAGTCATTTTCTTGGGTATGATTTCATTGCAGCAGCTCATTTCCTTGACAGAAGGAATCTCATGTTTGTTTCGTTTGTTGTTGTTGGTGGGTTTCTTTCTTTTTTTTTTTCTAATTGTGCTTATCCTAGTAGCATCCTCAGATGTGTGGTCCAACCCAAAGGGCTCTGGCCACTGCCTTTCACAAGGGGCGGCAGGGAAATGGGGAGCGCGTTGCAGGTGAGGAGGAGGAGATGACACTTTCTAGACTGCCCTCATTCTCCAGTGGGGGAGTGGGGACTCTTTTCAGGCCACCCTTGGTCACCTAAATACGATGCAGAGCAGCAAACGTGTGCAAGAAGGAGTATAAGACTCGACCTCCTAGAGCCGGGCACAGGCTAATCCGGCCAAGAGCAGGAGACCCGTCCTGCTGCAGGCAGGGCAGTGGAAGGGACTGCAGAGAAATAGAAGGGAGAGCCCTGCCAGGAGGTGTGGGGTGGAAGTTGTCATGGAAGTAAGACCCCAGGAGGCAAAGTAATGCCAACTTCAGCTCAAGGCAGGGAAGCAGGACAGCGCTCAACCAATTACTTCCGGTTGCTAATGCACCTGCAACTTGCTGGTCTTTCCACTTGTGTTTTAAGTAGGTGCTGCCAGATTAGTGGTGTCACTAGAATAACTCTACCTTAACTCTCAAACTCTTAAGTAATCCTATTACTATCTTAGGATCCAACGACTGAGTAGTAGGTAAAATAATGTTTCCAGAAACAGATCATGCATGAGAATCACCTGAGAACTTTTAAAATACATATTTCTAAACCCTGGCCCCCCTAAGCCTATTAAATGACATTATCTGAGGGTGTAGGTGGAAATAAGGCATTTTAGAAAGTTTCCCATGCCACCCATCTGTGAGTGGACCTTGGGGCCATTAGGGTGGGGAAGGAGGGCTGCGGCTGCCCCCATCATGTCTATTTCATACATTCAAAGGGAAGCAAGCCTTGTTTAGACCCTGGGACATGCTCTGCCAAGATCTCTATGGGTGGTAGAAGTGTCTTGCAAGAAAGTGAATGTGCAGGGAGAGCCGCCTCTGCAGCCTCGTGGAGAAACAGAATAATGGTTGTCAGAGTTAGGATTGACTGTTGTTTAATGGCCTGGTTGTCCTTGTTATCCTTTCCAAGGTTGGGCAGAGATGCTTTCTACCAGAGCTTTCTATAAGCATGCTTCCTGAGCAAGGATCTGATTGGTCCTGCCTGTTGCTACCCAAGATCAGTGATGTGCACCAGCTTAGCATGCTCTGGGCTCCTAGGCGCCTTCATGGCAGGGTTTGGAAATAGTAGGAGCCTTGAGTGAAGCTTTCTCAGAAGTGGTTGGGCTTCCTTATAGCTGGCTTACTGTGACCTTGGCCTTCAACAGAGATCCCTGGTCCACTGGGTTATGCCAGGGTGGCAAGGTCACCTGGCATAAAGGTTGTCAGCTCCGTGCAGAAAGGAACATCTGCCTCTGCCTTTTTACCCAAACACGTGACTTGCAGGAATGTTCATAAGAGTCTCATAGATCCCTTAGGAGAAACAGTAATTGCCAAGGAGCCTGCATGTACAGCTTTCTTCTTTTGGGTACCAAGATCTATTTTTAAAAAATAAGGATCTTTTTTTGCTTTGTTTTGTAGTTTGGTATAAAGTCATTCATATTAAATTTAGAATGTTTGGAGATTGCAGAAAAATAAAAAGAGGGAGGAAACGTTGCTCCTAATCCCATTTTCTGGAACCTCCCATTTTAGTGAATTTTCTTGTCTTGTTTTCTCTCCAGTTTTTTGTTTATTCACCTATCATTATATCATAGTATTTTCCCATGTTATTGTAAATCAAACAGTTTAATGGGTGCATGGATCTACTACAGTTTACTGTTTCCCTACTGTTTTAACTTTATTTTTTTTTTTACTGTTTCCAATTTTTCTTTATTGAAAACAATACTCCAATGGAGATCTTTGGGCACAAAGCCCATTACAAATTGCTTCCTTGAGGCAGAGCTCAAGAAATGAAATCTTCATGCCAAGGCCACGAGCATATTAAGGCCTTTGGTATGTAGCCCATCTAATTTACTAAAGGATTGGTACCAAATAGCGTACCCACTATAAGGTACAAAAATACACACAATTAAATAGACTCTACCCCAGGTAACACTTTGCAATGTCTGGAGACATTTTCACTTGACACAATTCAAGGGATATTATTTGCATCTAGAGGTCAGGGATGCTGCTAAACATCCTACAGCACACAGAACACACCCCCTCAGCAAAGAATTATCTGCCCCAAAATATCAATAGTGCCATGGTTGAGAAACCCTTACTTAAACCATGCACTTGGGTCACAATCCTCTCAGAGAGGATTGAGGAGCTTATCAGTACAATTTCAGAGCCCCATTGTCACCTGCTGTTGCTTCTATCAGTGTCATATGAGTCAACATTGAAAAGTGGTCTAATACCAGCTCATTGTGCCTTTTTCCTGGACTGACACCATGCTCCAGAATCAGATATCCTCTAGGCCAGCCCAGGGCACCACTGAAGCTCCCCTTCCCTGGGAATTCTGACCAGTCAGCAGCCAGAAAATTTCAGTCCAGACCACTGCAACCCAAGCGAAAGCTTCTGATAAAATTGCACTTCAAAACAGGGGACCTAGATATTCTGATTCCAAGAAATCTCCTGGTATCCTGTGCAAATTTACCCATACCTCCTCTATCCTGAGCCCACAGTTGTCTCTGTCACCCACCAAAACCCGAGTGCTTAAAGGATACAATTTGAAAATCACCAACCTAATCCACAGTAGAGACTACTCATTCCCCCCAATATCTGTTCTCCCTTTTCCCCATGAGAATAGAATCTCTAATGTTCCACTGGCCAATGGCTTCTCAGAATAAATGCCTCATTTCTCAGAGCCCTTGCAGCTAGCAATGGCTTATAAGCGGAAGTGCTGAGAGTGACTTATGGCGGTGTCATTTCAGAGAGGCAACATTTACTTTTTTTTTTTTTTTTTTTTTACTGATGGCAGAAATGTCGACATGATGGCTGGGAACAGAGTAACCATCTTAAACCATGGAGTGGGAGCCATGTTTGAAGGATGGTAGAGCAACAAGGTAGAAAGAGTCGGGATCCTTGATGAGCATAGTGCTGCCATACGAGCCTTACCCCTATTAACTCCAGGCTTCGCTTAAGCAAAAGAGAAACAACTCTATGTTTAATTTAATCCACTGTTGTTTTGATTTCTTTTATTCACAGTTGAACCTAACCTTAATTCAGATTTTTTCCAACTCCTTCACTTGAAAGGTAAGAAATGGAAGGACTATATCAGGCTTGTTTCTTGATACCTTTTCTGCCACCTGTCTAAGAGCTTGCTATTTGAATAAGATAAAGAATTGTGAATCATTTGAAAGAAACTATGTGTTTTGGAACATTTTATCAGATTTATAATGCAGAAGAAGACAAAAGACCTGAATTTGGAGGAAAGCAAAGATTTCAGAATATGTGAGATGAGATTTAGGAAACTGGCAGGAAAGGGAAAATAAAATATCAGCCCTCAGTTTTCAGGGTTAGATATTCTGGATCTGGAATAGTTAAAACTCAAAAGACATCCTTGATGATGTAACGATCCATTTTTAGCAATTGGCATGTTTGAATGCAGTGACTGTTTATAGAGCAGCGTAATTAGTAGATACTTCATGGAAGTGATTGTTGCTGGTTCAATTATTCTTTAATGGATTGGATAGGTCAAAAGATTGCTCTGGACAGAGAATCAACCTTTCTATTTTCCCCATCAAGATCAGTGAGTGCTCATAAGTTATTAAAATTATCCCCTTGATTTCATTTTGTTCACAAAGGAAATATATGTGTCTTGTTAAAATATATAAGATTTATTTTCCCTGGATTTGAGCAGGTAAAGTAAAAGATAATCGGCATCCTAGTGAGTTAGAAGAAAGCTGTGACTACACATTGCCTAAGCAACCAGTCACTCAAGACAATTCTGCCAAAACACCCGTCGATTCTGTGAAAAATCCATCAGCCTGGGTTATTTGACATTCCATGGCCCACTGTTTGCTCTCCCCTGGTTGAGTAGCTGGATTTCTCATTTTCTACTGTCTGTGTTGGTTTCCTATAGACCTGGCCACAGGTAAAGCTTTGATTTCATAGAGGAAGCTATCTATCTTTAAAATTCCCCTCTAGGTACCTTCACCCGTGACATCAGAAACTTCAGAAATGAGCCTCAATTGCTCAGCAGAGCTTGGAAAGTCAAATGAAACCCAGTCCCTTGGACAAGAAGAAATGATTTGAAAGATGATCATTAATTGGTATTCCCCTTTTCCTTCTTTTTGGTGCCCAGAAAAATGGTTTTTCTTGGCTCTGAGATTAAATGGAGTGAACACCTGGTCCAGATTTGCTTCTTCTCTAAGCAACTAATTCTTGATGGAAAATATGCTCATGCCATGTAGGCTCCCCACCCCACAGAGAAGGATATGCCTCCATTTCCTCTGCCTCTTTCATTTCAGGCCAGCCTCCGGGAGGCCAAGTCAGTCCAAGTAAATCTCATCGGCGCTTCACAGCAGCAGAAGACAGTCTGACCCGGCCTGCTGCATTGCTATCACAGCGCAATAGAACCTTGATGGTTGCCTTTTGAGCAGGTTTCTCTGTTTCTGGAAGATTGCTCATATTGCAATGAGAAACATGAACTGTACCATTATTTAACTTACTGAATATGTGGGTACCCAACCCACCATGCCCTGAGTTTTCTATGCCAAGTTACTTTTCTCATCTGTAACAACCTCCTTCTCCTTCCACATCCCGATTCTACCTGTTGGTTTAACTCCTCACTTTAACCAATGGCATGCTACAGCCTCTCCTACAGGCTCACAAGAGTTGATTATATACATCTCTTCCCAAGATGACATTTAATAACATCACATTGGTAGCTTGAAATTGGGCCTGGTAGGAGTATTTACACCAGGGAAATCAGCTAAGGCTATTTTCCCCAGCGAGCCAGCTGTTAAACCTTTACCAGCACACCTCTGAATTTACCTCCTTTCAAAAGTTAAATCATATTAGGATTGATTTTATTTTGACAAATATTTAACTCTACCCTTAGGACTACAATAACAAAAAGTTGAGGACCAATCCTGGGCAAAATTGTTGTGTGTGCCCTGAACATCCCCGCTTGTTTGTTCAAAACATTCTTTTCCTAAGATGACCCCATGGCAAGAGTCCCCAGGGCCAAATAAATATGGGAAACACTGTACCCCAAATGCCCCTCCTGGAATGCACAAGGCACCCTGGCATAGTAAAGGCTCTGAGATGTCCTGCAGTGAAAAGCCTATTGAATCTGTTTAACCCAGCACCACTTTTGACTCTGTAACCTTCCTTTGGATAACCCTAGTTAATGTCCCAAGGAATTCATGTTCTCTGGAACATATGTGGACTTTTTTTCTCCATTGAAAAGAACAATTGCAGGGTTCATCTACAGGAAGCTGCACTGTGGCTTCAGCAAGTAGCGGAGGTTACTTCCACTTACCTCCTCATAAAGGAGGGGATGATGCATCCCATAACCAGAAGCTCTGTCCCTACAAGGGCAGATAAGGCAGACTCTTCCAAGCATGTGCTTTGTGGCAGGGTCAGGATACCCAACCCTAGCTGATTCACAGCTTTCATTTTGCTGCCAGAGATGAGCTGTTAAAATGTACACATATTTGCACACAGTTTTCCTACACAATGTACACAGCTTTCCTACATAAACCATTTACCAAAATGGAAAGTGGGCAGAACTACGGAATTAGAAAAACCTGGGTTCTCTATATCCACTCGTGGAATACCAGCCCCAGCTTCAAGTATCAATAAAACTATCAAAGGCAAATGGAAGCAGAGCCTTGATCTCTTCACCAAAACCCTCCCAGAACAGGACAGAGGCTTCCCAAACGACCCGGAACCCCTGCAGGTGGTCTTGGTTGCGTTCCTCGCCTCTTCAACCCTCTCTGCCCACCCTCATTTTGTACTTGCCCATCAGAAAATGAGACCTACAGTGACCTGCATGGCACCTCATCTTTCTGGTCCTCCAGGTGAGACCTCACAGGCTCCAACATCCCCAACTCCTGCCGTCTTCCCTTTGGCAGCTGTTGATTCTGAGCATCTTTCTTCTTCTCTCCTACCGTTGCAGGATGACTTGAAGACAACCACAAAATGGAGCCAGGACAGTCTGTGGCATTAGATGCCCCAAGGAGCTTTAGTTTCTTTCCATAATGGAGTTAATAAGAGCTGTCTGTCTTATCTGCCTTGCAGGGCTGTTGTGAGGATTTAAATAATGACCTGAGTCTGAGGTTGGCAGTAAAGCCCAATTCAAGTGTTCTTTGTTATTATCTACTTTTATATAGCTTAATTTTTGATGTTATACAGTATATTTAGTGACTCTCTAAAGAGCCAATGTCATTATTTGCTTTCTTACCTGAAAGAAAAAAAAAAGGATTAATGGAACATTTTTTCTACCCAGACAGTTTAAAATAAGGGCAGGAGTAGGACTCAGTGTCTTCCGATACACCCCCTGAGATGCCTCTGTGGAAAGCATGCTCAGGCCTTCGCAGATATGATGTTCCTAGACCACATTCCTGCTCTTTTTCTTAACTACAGATCCAGTTCCTGTTAGTTTGGGAATTGCTGACATTGAGTTTTCATTGGCTTTGGTTTTCTGTTGGCCTTAATCACTTCCTTCCTTCCTTCCTCCCTGGCTTCCCAAACTTTTGTGATGTTCAAACCTGTGGTGCACGAGGCTGCTGTCTTACCTTCCACCAAGCTGTCATGCTCTACTTTTACAAGTAAACACACACACATTGTTTTAATGAGCTTCTAGAAATCTCATGGGAGATTTCTGTTTTTGAACAGTTCTTCCTACTTCCTTACCTACTAGTGAAATACCAGTTCCAGGTTTAAGTGTCAACAAAACTATCAAAGGCAAATAAAAGCAGGGCTTTGAACCCTCATCCAAAACCCTCCCATAACAGATGTAGGCGCAGATATTCTGAACCAATCATATTTCTGGCAGCATCACCAAACTCTTAAACTAACTTCATCCTGGGAGAACTGAAGTACCAGCAAAAAACCCTAGATAACTCCTATTTAAACAATGAAGATGGAAGGGGTACATTTTAGTAGTCCCAGGAAACACACACACCCCTCCTTATCCCATCTCCGGGCTTAGTTTTGAACCAAGTGAATCAGGGCTGTATTGAATTTCAGCTGAATGGGTTTCCCAATGTGAATTCCATAATCTTTTGAGAAACCTCCACAAACAGGAACGACCCCAAGGAGCAAGAGCCAAGGTTACTTTTCAACCTGTTGGCAAATGTGGGCCTCACTGAGGTGAGAAAACAGTCTTAACCAAATCTGGAAAACTCTGTAGCCCCCAATATTTGATCATCTGCTTTTCCCTGAGACTTATAATGAGATTTAGACTCCATTCAGCAAAATTCAACACTTAATCCACTTTGGAATTTCCATTTGTAAAATATCAGCAATTACTAATCCTTGCCCCCTCCTTCCAGGAGGTGAGATTTCTATTTCCTCATCAACTCACATGTGTGGGAAGGGCTCAGTTGTAACATTTTCTACGTGTACAACCATTATGTTAGGAAAAACCCACTACAATCTCTTGGAATGGGTAAGGCAATTATTACCAGTCCTATTTTATGGTTGAAGGAATTGAGGTTCACAGACTTTGAGGGAGTTCCCAAGGTCCTACCGTGAGTAAATGACAGAGCTGTGTCTCAGCTCCATGTGCGTCTAAGTCCCACCCGTGGTCCTGTCATGCACAGGGTTCTTGGCCTAGAGTTTCTTGATTGGTTTCAGGGGTCGGCCTAGAAAAATATATATATATATACGTATGCATTTTTCTAGAAAGAGGTTCCACAGCTGTCATGGGATTTTCAAATTGGTTCTTGACTCCTAAATGTGAAAAAACATGCTGCCTTTATCTGGCATATAGAGAAGTCAGTCATCATCTGTGTGTTGAATTGAGGGCTTTTGAGGGGGTCGGTCTTAGAGGGATAATACTCCACTTTTCCAAAAGAATGGCTCATATGGGATGACCCCTATGCTGCCACGGCTGAGGTCACAGCCATGATGACCCAGAGAGTACAGGCAGGGTGGGAGATTGGCTAAGCAAATTTCACAGAACCAAGGCCACTCACCTGGAGAGGATATATCCCTGTAGAAGTCTGTTGGGAGACCCTGGAAGAGAAAGGAAGAGAAATTCCCTGCCTCTCTCCTGGACTTGGAGTGTAGTGGTCAGTTTAGAGGTTCCTGGATCTTCTCTGGATGAATAGGTTCTCGAAGACTGCCCTAGAAGCAAAGAAATGAAACCCTCCTGAGGAGAGGTCCCTCGCCAACTAGTCCAAAGCTGGATAAAGGGGATGGCTGAGCTTCCCAACCTTATGCAGAGAAAATAAATGAATATGAGGCTTTGGCAAGGAGCTGAAACAAATGTGGAGATTAAAAAATATCATTGTCAAGGCAGTTGTCATCTTGGCAACTAGATCAACTTCCAGTGTGCTCTTTGGGCATCTTAAAGGACTAGACATTTATCATGCTTTGACATCCCATTCTGAGACATGAGGTACAACCAGGACATTTTTATACTAATGACAGAATATTATAGCCCCCTTGGCTAAACAGGACACATGCTGTTAGAATGCGTAAAATTTGATTAATTTGGGCAGTAAGAAACAAGCTTAACAACTCCAAGGCAGCCTTCCAGTTTGGACTGTTTTGGCCTTTGTGTTTGACAGGATGTGTTTAGAAGAAAGATTTCCGTGGCCACTGAAACACAGAGAAACTTGGTGCCCAAAGAAGAATGAGGGGAAACAAGGGCCTGCGTGTGTGTCTCGTGGTAAACAACAAGTCCGGAAACATCCATTTGGAATGTAGTCAAAAAATAAATTTTGTTTGCTTGCTGGAATGCTGGAGCACTAATGCTCTTTGACGTGGAGCAGCTCCTTAGCAAAACTTTGCTGAAGAACAGATATAAAAGGAAGTGGGGTGGGGGGTGGAGCAGTTAGTGAGTTGTATGGGAATAGGTCAGGAAGAGGAACCTTAACTGCCAAAAAGCTTATGTTTGTATGTGAGGGAGACACAGACAGACAAACACACGAAGAGAGAAACATCAGAGATGGAGACAGAGAGGGAAAGGAAGGGAAGAGAGGAGAAGAGAAAAAGAGAAGAGAAGAGAAAAGCCCAGCTTCTGTTGTTGAAAATGCTCTAAAGAGTTTAAAATTCAGACCACAATCCATCTCAGTCTCATTCAGTACAATCCTGGCAATAGACTTGGGTCCTGGCAGCTTTTTGAGGGAATCTGAGTATAATAGCTTTGGAAGAAATATGTGTTCACGATTTTTGAATGTTTCTTAATCAAGTTCTAGTGAGAAGAAGACATTCAAGCAGCATTCCTGGCATTATTTTAATTCACCTATTGGAAAATTATTGAAATATATTTCATATTATTAGGGTCAAGAATGAATTTGGTGTCATTTAAGGAAAATGCCCTGAACACAAAGCTGATTCAGCTAGTATGATTTCCAGTCTTGAGAACAGCAAGTCTGGCAACAATTAACCAAGCAAGAGAAAAGAGACCGCTGTTTGGCCACCCTCTGTACAAACCAGAATAAGAAATTGTGGAACTCCAGCAATTAGCAATAGAAAGAGCCCAATGGAATACAGCAAAATTGTCATGAATAATGGTTTATGCCTGGAAAATCTCAAGAATTTTTGTGAATATTAATTTAATTGTGCAACACGCCAGAAAAGTAAGTGGTTCTGGTTTTACAAACACTAGGCACCCTGTAAGCTGGGCCACGTTGAGGCTCACCAAGTGCAGCGGGGTGAGTTGACTGTAGATCCTGGTACTGAGAGGCAAAAAGAGAAAATAATAAACCAACAATATTATCAACACAGCTGATGAGCAGAAATGGGATTCAGAGTAGAATCACAATGCTTAGCACAAATGCTTCCCTCTTCAGGACCAAAAAATATTGTTCTGATCATAAACCTGTCATGCTGTGCACAAGAAAGGATGGCTTTAACCCCCAAAACCAGCGTCATGGCATTCTTAGACCATAAGCCTCCAATGAACTTGGCTCCCAAGATGGTGAAGTTTGGGGCTTTAATGTGCTAATATCTTGGCTTGCTGGTGGATGCTACCAAGCCAGGGCCAAAATGCACACATGGCACCATTCATTGTGGTTACTTTGCCTTCCCCCTTATGCCACTCCCAGTAGATGATTTAGAGAAAAGACCAGCAGGAGTATTTCCTGACACATGGGAGGTAGAGTACCAATCTCCATTAAATATAGCAGAACAGAGAAGTGGATGGATGGAGAAGGTAGGTCTCATAGACAGAGGTAACATAGAACAGAAATCTAAAATAACAATGACTTAAACAAGATAGAAGTTATTTCTCTCTCATTTAACAATATAGATTTAAGCAATCCATGGAAGATATGATGGCTCCATGATGAAAAGATGCAAGTTCCTTCCATTTTTGACCACTATTTCTATTGTATTTCCCTCGTACAAATGGTTCAAAATGAATCTTCATCATGTCCACATTCCAGCAGGAAAGAAGAAGGGTGGCCACTCTTCTAAGAGAACAACCTGGAAATTTCATGCATCCTTTCTACTCACATCCCACTGGCCAGGATATAGTCATGTGACTCCACCTAACTGCAAGGGAGGCTGGGAAATGTAGCCTCTGCTTTTTCTGGGTAGCCATGTGCCCAGACCTTTATTCCTATGGAAGGAGAGAGGCAGTCTGAAGGGCAGTCTCTGGTGGCAGCCAAGTCTTTGGTTCCCTGTTTGAAGTCTCCCTCCCCACATTCCTTCATTAGTTTCTCCTCCTCTTCTTCCCTCTGACTTACAATTCTTCCTTTCTGTTCCCCACACAGATCTTCTTTTTGTCACTTATTCTTTTACATAGATTCCATGCCCCACTCCAGCATACTTTTCTTTTTCTCTACTTTTGACATTCTCTTCTTCTGTCAGATCAAAAATAAGGAAAGAAGACTTTGTATCTTACATGAACATCTGGGAAGCACTTTTTTCCTGGTTGTGACTCTTTGCAGTATCTTGACCACTTTAAACCAGCACCTCACTAAATACCACTGGGGCCTTCTATAAATAGGAAGTTGCCCTAAAATTTTCTGTACTATATGTGCTCAAAACAGTGAATAAGAAATAACTTCAAACACAAAATCAAATTTCAGTTTGTTGTACGTGGCAATGATAAGGGATATATGCAGACATAAAAGACTGAATATACAAATAAACAATGGCCACACAATGTGACAAAATAGAAGTCTGGCTCACATAAGAAGCCCAGGAAGCCAAACCACAACCTCTATAGCAGTTGTTCTAGAACAGTCAGGACTTGATCAATTACTACTAGCTTCTCTATTTTATAGCCCTGCTTCTAACTCAGGACCAATAAAAAAAGCCAAATACACTTTCACTGTAAAGCTTTCCCACTCCCCTACCTTTGTGTCTCTGCCAACGGCAACTGAAGATCACAGACTCCCTTGCTATAGCAAGCTCTGAATAAATAGCCTCTCTTCTCATTTGGTTGCTCTTTGTTTACTTCCACACTTGTAAAAAAGTCATTAAACTGAACATTTAAGTACAGTGCATTTTATAACTGTTCACTCTATATGTGTCATCCATTAAAAAGTTGTTAAGCCTTTACTTTGGTCAACTTTCTGAATACAGAAAAAATTTACAATATTAGGATTCATGAAAGAAAAGAAAAGCACGTGGTAAAATAAATTAAGTGCCACCAGTGAGAACTAAGAACTCCTCAATAGTTGTTCACTTGAAACATCACAGACGCATTTAAGAATGCCTTTTTCTTTTCAAGAACAGGCTATAATCACCAGCCAGAAAAGGAAAACATGATCAACAGTTACACAGCCAGAGCTCTGGAACCTGGTACCACCCCTCGCTTCTGCTTGGTGAAGACCACAGGCCAGAGGATCACTAAATCTAACTAAATACTAGACACCTACTAACAAACCTATATCTGTAGTATGGTTTTTCCTCAATGTCTCTCTATTATAGAGAGACACACCTCTCTATAATGGTCTATTTCATCTTTTTGCTTAATATATAACTGACCCTGGCCAATGCTTCCTTGAGACCCACCAGTGGGTGGTGGAACTGTCTTCCATACCTCAGTCCGACTGCTCAGGACTTTCTCAGGGAAGCTCAAGGAAAGTTCTTCTGTTCTCCCCCATGAAGCACTGGGACACATTATTCAAATTAGACCCAGACAATGATGAGAAAACAAAGGACTCCCTCCACTTACAAACTAATGTTTATTTCTTATATTTTGAAGAATTTAATTCAGTGTAGTTCTAGAAACAAAAATGGAACTTTTCCTAAGGTTCAGGCTGAATTTTGGACGTAGGATCTAAAGTATTAAATACTCAAAGAAATCCAATTCAAAAAGTTAGAGTTAGGCTTTGGATTAGGGTCAGAGAATTTGCTAAAAGTCACAGAATCAATAGTGCTATATGTTACAATATCACAGGGCTGTTATTCCAGACTCCAAAGGTGAATTTCTACATAAAGGATAAATGCTTCAGCTTGTCAACCAGTGAGAGAGAAGAACCATGGTTAGAGTCTAGCAGAATAAATCATGAAACTTCCATGGCATGACACCCAGCAAAGGATCCCCTTCAGTTTGCAGAATGAACCTCATGGTTTTCAGGAAGGCTATAAAGGGGTGATGGATAAGGAGAAAGTGCTATACATGGGGTATGTGAGAGTCAACTCACTAATGGGAATTGGTTGTAAAATAGAAGAGAGGACTTTAAATATGAATGTCAGGAACAAACAAATTAGACTCAAGTCCTGTGTGTAGCATGGGCTTCTCACCTTGCCCGCATGTTACCTGCTGTGCATTACCAACCCCTTCCATGCTTAATTAATCTCCCACACTTCTGGGAGGGAGTTTTACTATATCCGCCACTTAAAACTGTCAGCAGGTATCTTTATCCTGGCCCTAAGTACCATGTCAGTGTCACCCCAACCATTCCGACTTGACTGACAGCACCTTCTCATGTCCCCCTCCCTTCCCCTGGCCAGGGTCTGCTAGGTTCTTATATTGAGGCTCTTATCTTCTACTACCAGCAGCTACAAATGCTGCTCTCACATTCATCCCCTTCTTTTGCATTTCTCTTGCTCTCCTCTGGTCAGGCCTTTGTGACAGCTCAGCCGGACTGCTGCCCTGGCCCTAAACTTGTGGCTTTGTGCCCCAGACACTTTCCTCTCCTGCTGTCAAACATACAGCTGCTCCCCTTTGCCTTCCAAACCAAACCACATTCCCCAGCCTGCCATTCCAAGCCTTCCAGTCCAACCCTGCAACCTCACTTCCCTGATAATCCTTCACTCACCCATTTGCCTAGCCTTATCCTTTCTGCCCAATGCTGCTCCCCTCCACCTTTGAAAATAAAACAATTTTTTAAAATTATGAAATACAACATAAAGATCCCAGTTGGATGTAAACAGCTACAAGAGAACATCACTCCCACCCTAGCAACATGAAAAAGCCAGGTATCTTCAAAATCAAAAGGTCTCTTGAGCCTTCCAGCTTATTGAAGTCACAAGGAAACCAGTTCCCCCTTTGGTAGAGCATGGAGGGAAGACTTCCACAGGCCTCTGTAAAATACAGTACAACAATATATAAGTGCTTAGAACATACCAGTAGAGCTTAATGAATTATTGGAAAATAAACACCTATAAGTGGCCTCCTAAGTCAAGAGCAGGTCATGGTTCTCCCCACCCTCCGAAGGGAAATCAATCTCCTGGTCTTTATGGCAAAATGTCCCTTGCTTTTCTTTATCCTTTTACCACTAAATGTGAGTCTCTGATGGCTACTGTTCAATGTACCTTTATATAAATGGAATCCTACAATAGGTCCCATTGAGCAACTGGCCACTTTCACTCAACCTTGCATGTGCAAAATTCCACCACACTGCATGCAGTTATGATTGAGGCTCATGCATCTTTGCTCCTGTCTTCTTCCACTTAGAATACCTGTCCCCCTCCATCCCCATGGAGGATCCATGCATCCACCTGCCAAATCATCAGTGAAAATGACCCTTCCTCCTCCAAGAAGCCCTCCATATGATCCCTGTATAGGAGCTGTCCCACTTGCATGTAACACTTTCTACACTTTAAACTTCTCTTCTAGCTGTTGTCCTTGTGCTGCTTTACAGGACAGTTACTTATGCAGTGATTTGAACATGTTGTAGAGTGTGTGCGTTCTCAAACGAAACAAATGGAACTATTTTATTTATGTTGGATCCCCGAGAGTGCTAGCACTCTGCCAGGCACATGGTAAATGTTCAGTGAATTCAATAAATGGGTGGACCTACTTGTCAAACTCTGCCTGCATAAAATAAAAGTATTATGGACTCTATGGGGCCAAAGTCTGATGGTGCATGGGAGTTTTTCTTCTAATTAACCTTTGATCTTCTCACAAGGTCCTGTGGGTGTCAGAGTGTCAGGGATGAGAAGCAAGACTGCAGCTTGCTCTGGGGACTAAACCCCCAATTCAAACTGCTTCCACTGTGGCTCTTTCTTTCTCAGAGAAGTGATGTGCAGAACATAATCTGGCTCTTCATGCTTCCTTATTATTTGGATTTTAGGTAAACAGAAGTTTCCTTTCTGGCTCTCTAAGATTAAACAATTTAGTATATTATTTCATTTTGAATGGAAACAGAGCAATATCTCTGACATTTGCATTTTGAGAAATGTAAACTGGAGAAATGTAAACTGCATCTTTGATGACCCATGGCAGAGAATGAAGCAGTTGAGGGACCTTAACAAACCTGCCTCTTTGCTCGGAAAAGGGGCACAGGAGGAGAAAATGTGGGAGGTGTAGAAGCTGACAGGAGTTCAAACCACCACAACCCATGACTATAGCAACACGGGCTGTGTCTCTCACCTGAGACTTGAACAGTCTCCTCAAGAGGCCCCGTTGCCTAGTAGGAATGCTTTGCTTAGAATGCAAGTCCTTTATTCTTTATTATTGTTTGCACTCTATGGAGCCTGTAAGCTGAAAACACCTGTAAGCTGGGAGGAGGAGGGAAAAGCTTTCTCCCTCAAAAAGACAACTGAAACAAAAAACAAATAGTTATTATCACCAAACTATTAATAATAGTTAACACTGGCAGATGAGTTTATGGTGGGGTAGGGAAATGAATTTCTGTGTTGTACCTTTCTGAATTGTTTGAGATTTTTTTATTCAATCAAAATATTTAATAAATGGAACATAGGAACAAAGTAAATCTTAATATTGGTTTCTAAGCAAATGGGAAGACATTCACCTGCAGACTCTCCCACCTCCCAATTCAGTGTACATGCTATTTTGGTTTCTTAGGGCTGTTAAATAAAGTACCACAAACTGGGTGGCCCAAAACGAAAGAAATGTATTATTTCACAGTTCTGGGGGCTAGAAGTCCAAAATCAAAGTGTTAGCAGGGCCATGCTCCACCTGAAACCTGTAGCGGAGAATCCTTCCTTGTTTCTTCTGGCTTCTGATGTTTACCAGCAATCCTTGGTATTCCTTGGATTACAGATACATCTGTTTCCATCTTCATGTAGTCCTCTCCCCTGTATCTGCGTCCAAACATCCTTTTCTTATAAGGACAGCAGTTATATTGAATTAGAGTCCTCCCTAAACCAGTTTGGCCTCATGTTAACTAATCACATCTTCAAAGACCCTATTTCCAAATAAGGTCACAGTCAGAGGACTGCGGTTTATGATTCGAGCTTGTATTTAGGAGGGCACAATTCAACCCATAACAAAAGGCCCTGCCCCCAGCCAGGTACCTGATGCCTTCATACTACCAGAGTGGCTCTTCGTTTTTGCCTATTTCCCTCCCTTCCCTCCCCTCTCTGCAGTTCTCTCCAAGAAACCCTTGGCTCACCACGTCTAGGAGATAGCTCTTTTTTCCTACCAAAACTAACCCATGCCATGTTAACATTCCAACAGTTGAAGGGCCTGCTTCGGCTGGCTCTCAGATTTGACAGATTATTTCATGATAAAGTATTAATGCCTGGGCTAATGTCTGCATTTCCTGCACTATGAAATACATTTTAAGAGTTATATGCATGTTCCATTATTTCATCCAATAATCCCACTTCTTGGAATGTAGTCTAAAGAAATCACCAAATGAGGGTGTAGTGGATATAGTCGATGCCCAGCCCTGATCCCCTTCATCACACCAGTGCACCACCACCCACTCTCTGTGAGCTTTGGCTCCCTGGGGGGATTCTGCACCCTCCCCCACCACCCAGGGCAGCCCTTAGCCCATGACCGAAGCAGGATGCAAAAGTCCAGTCCTTTTTGCCTCAAAGTAACATCAACTCTGGGGTGCAGTTAATGTGTAGAGTTCCCTATGGGAGCAGGCTGCAGCAGACTCCAGCTGTAGCAGCATCTTTGCATAGCTCCTTTCTCTACCCTATCAAGTTTCCTCACTTCTATTCTCCTGAGAGCATTCCTCAATAAATCAAATGCACCTGAATCCTATCTCGGGCTCTGCTTCTGAGGAACCTGATCTAAATTAAATAATATTGAGATTATTTAAAAATCATCAATGCTTTTTGTTAAAAGATGACCCAAAAATTGAGAGACCCACATAGTTAACAGAGCAGAAACTTTGAAAAGCACTGGGCCCTATTGAGACTGATCCCAAAGGAAGGCAACTCTTTATATGGGAAGAAGCACCATTTGGGAGGACACTGTGCAGTGAGGAGTGGACAATGATGTAGAAGGCCCATGCTGTGCCACAGGACTGAGTTAAACTCACCGTGGTGTGAGATGGGGAATGCTAGCGACGGAGACTGAGAGATAGGAGGTGGATCGCAGGGCCCAGTTCCAAAGGAGTTCATGCAACAGCCATTGGTTACCTACTCTGTGCTGAGCACCGTGAGGGGTGTTGGACAGCCAGGGGGAGAAATGGAGTGTATCAGTCAAGAGCTTTCGATTGCAGGTAACAGAAACAGGTTTTGACTAACAGCAAAAAAAGTGAATCTATTGAAAGGATAATAAGCCACAGAATCATAAGAAGGTTGAAGAAATAGCTTGGAAACAGGCAGGAAAGAAAGCAGTTCAGGGTGGAGGGGCTAAGAAGTAGGAACTACAAGAAAGATCTAGTCGAAGAATATGGTCATTGAAAATGGGATGAAAGACCTTCAGCTGTTTCTTCCATTGCTGTGTTCTAGAGGAAAGCATTGGTGTGGTCAAGCATAAGCCACGCATCTGCCCAAGCTGTGTGGGGATGGTGACAATGGGCTCAGCCTCTCACCTTTGTGAGGGGTGGGGTTCCAATGTGGTCCTAACTAGACCACACACAATGGTGGATTCCACACAAGGAAACTGAGGATGTGAGATTAGAGCTGAGACGTGGAGCATCAGTGAGGGTCAACACAGCTGAGGTGAGTGGCCACTGAGGAATGCTGGGGGGAGAGCCCCACCAGTGGCCTGATGCTGTAGAGACTGGAGTAGTTTTGGAAATGGTAAGAACCATAGTTCCCCATTACACATGCTACCTTATTCTTAAAGAAGTAACTTGATTGATGGAGTAAATCAGCCTCAGGTAAAGATGTCTTGGAATGCCGGAGACCCGGGTTTGATTCCTGGTGGCTACCCATGCGGGGAAAAAAAAAGATGTCTTGGAATGGAGGAAATTGACATCTACCTGGGCTGGAGGTAGAGCCAGAGCTGGGCATGGCAGGAGAAGGAACTGAAGGGTCCACTAGAGGCCACTCTTGAAGGGTGTGCTATGTTAAAGAATTTGGAGTGGGGAATGATTGTTCCCTGCAGTGGGGTAAGAAGGATTGGATGGAGACAGCTAGAAGCAAGGTGAGATTCAGAAGACTGTTGTAGTCTATTGGAGATACGAAAGGGCTAAACGGGTAGGGTCAGGGAGAATGGTGACTAGGTAGATAGTAGTAGGGCTTACCATAAAGTAAAAAGGATCCCAAGCACAAAATCCTTTGCAATGTTGTACACAACATTTCAAAGTCTCTGAGTCTGTAATCAACATTTGTCCACATTTGGGACATCCAAGGTTAGGTCAGCTCACCTGTATAGAGTGGGTCTCAAAGACAGAATTTGAGACCTGTCTCTGCTGCTTTCTTGTTGTGTGGCTCTGCAGACATTACTTAATCTCTCTGGGTCCCATTGAGGATAATTTCCCCACCTTCCTGTAGTAGTTTGTCAACTCAGTTTCTGTCCTCCCTTTGTCCAGTAAGATCTCTTATTTTTGTTTGGGGATCTGCCCTGTCTTCATTCTGTGGGCAACTATGACTGGCTCAGGGATGGGCATGTGGCCTAAACCAGTCAAATCAGGGTGAATCTTGGAAATTTTTGTGGAAGACACTGGAAGAGATTTTTTACCCTTTCCCATTAAGCTCAACCCTGATGCTGAGCCACAACATGGAGCTCAAAAATGGAGACACGTGTATGACAGACCTAAGCGTCCAAGAGGAAACATGTTCTGATGGCACTCCCTGGATCAAGCTAGGCCTGAAGCCATTACACAGGCTGATGGAATCACTCTCTCCCCCATCCCCCCAAAAAGAGAAATAGAAACAGACAAGCTCTGAAAATGCTAAGGTCTCAGATCATTATCTGGCCCCAGGGCTCGAGTTTAGCCAGTGATATTTTTCAGGCGGACTTGGTCCTCTACAGCAATTGCCCTCTGAACAGTGTGTTCAGGTAGCCAAAGATGTCCTCCATCATACCCATGCTGGCTCCCTGGGACTGGCAGTAAGGAAACAGAGGCAAGCCCAGCTCAGCAATAGCGGGAACTGTGTGGGAGGATGCACAGGCCCAGCTCCAGGAAAGCTTGCAGGTGTGCCTGGCTGTTTCTGTGCCAACATGCCACGCACTAGGAGTGGCTCAAAAAAGTTTTTCTTCAAAGAGGTGCTAGGAGGCTTGCGATGTAGACCCGGAGGAAATGGGAGGTACTGGGAAAGGATTCCCATCATGGCCAGGTCCAGTTATAAGGGCAACAAGGTCTTCCTGTTGCTGTTGAAATAAAGAGTGTGGAACTCGTTTGTGGTTGGGGTAGTTGCCCTGGCCCCTTCCCCAAAGTTCTCATGTTCTGCAGAGCATGGCCATGGTGGTATGGTGGTCATTGTCTAACCTAATACCCAAAGCAGCTGGCACTGAACAGAAGAGAGAGGGTTACACGGGGTTTTCAACCACAGTCCACGTGCATCTGCAGGCTCTGGAACCAGGTGGCTGGGTTTGAATACTGGTAGCCATGTAAGCATTGGCAAGTAGCTTAATCTCAGTGACTCGGTTTCTTCACCTATAATGTGGGGATAATAATAGCACTGGCTTCATAGGTTGTTATGAGGAGAAAATGAATGAATATCTCTAAGGACTTAGGACAGGGCCTGGCTTTTAGTAAGGGCTGTTGGTCTGTGGGAGAAGTATTACTAACAAAACTGTTTTTAGCTAACTGGCAAAGCTAGGCCTTGAGTCAGTTCTCCTGATGCCCAGGTCTGCTTTCATGACTCAGTCAGGAGCATGAGAGGGATGTTCACACACTCAAATGAGCACATCCACACCCTCAGAACACAGAAACCTATAGCAGAACCTCTGTCAGGTGTTCACTCTGAGTCAAACATCGTCCTTAATTATACTCAAAGAACAAGGAGGTGTCGACTTTCCCATATTCCACTTGTGCAACTGTAAATGGGGAAACTGAGCAGGTGAGCTCGGGTTTTTTTTCGGTGTTCATATAATATTCCTGCCAACTTTTGGCTGCTTCAGGTTTAAGGACAATAGGCAACTGGGAATTCAGCTGAATATCTGGCCAGACTTTTCGTGGTGGTAAAAGTGAGTCATCTCCTCCCATGCATAATGAGTGAGGTGAGTCTGGGGTGTAGGACCCCTGGAAGTTAGAGGTTCTTGCATCTTGTAGACACACCTGAGATTTACATAACAAGCCCCAGGACCTACAGGAGATGAAATGAGATCTAATCTCACTGTCTTGGCTGCCAGGATTTGTTCATTCATGATCCTTTGGGGACTTCCAGGTCCCACAGTGGGATGGGAGGACACTAGGACTGAGGTGAAATGTTAGCCACCCTGAATAATTCTCTGCTCGACTTTGGATATGAACAAGGTCCAGGCAAAAGAGGACAATTTCTCTCTTGTGACAGCAGCCTCTTGGTTGGACTTTTGCAATAGTCTCTTAATTTATCTTCAGGCTTCTGTTGGGCCCCCTTCTGATCCATCTGGAGCGGACACAACAGTTTCTGTGAAATACAAATGTGACTATATTGTTTCCAGCCTTAAAACCTTCTGGGGTTCCCTCAGCCTAGACCAGCATTGTTCAGTAGAACTTTATGTGATGATTGAAATGTTCTATATGTGCTGTCCACTACTGGGCAGTGCATCTGAGGAATGGAATTTTTAATTGTATTTTATTTTAATGTATTTAGATTTAAATAGCCTAAATCTGAAGTGGCAACCCATAGTGGCTAGTGGCAACCATATTGGACAGCACAGGTCTACAGAATGAAATCTTAAGTACTGATCTAGGCCTTGACTACTGACCAGTCTTAACTTTCTCCTAGAATTCATTTAAACTGGGAATTCCAACCATAGCAAATATTTTACAACTCTCTAAACTCTGTGCTTAGTTCACACCAATATGCATTTGTGTCTGCTGTTCTTTCTGCCTGGAATGCTCTTATCCCCTGCCCAAACATGCCTGCAAACTGCCTGCCTGCCAAACAACCCTCCTTCAAGATGCAACTCAGGTGTTACCTTTGCTATCTAGCTCTACCAATCACCTCCTGCCCTCCCTGGGCAGAATTAATCAAACTTTCCCTTGTGCATCTGGCATAGACTTGCTTCCAGGTCCTTCCAACTCTTATTGCACTGATGTGCTCCCCATCTGCTCACCTCTGAGAGTAAAGGCAGATTGCTGGAAAGAACACTTTATGTCTTACTCACTTTTGGGTCTCCAATGCCTACCATGGGCTTGGCTCATAGCAAGCAGTCATTAGATGATGACTGCAGGAATAAACAAAATTATCATAGTGGATGTATGTTATAGTTTGTGCTGTCTAGCATCTAGCTGCTCATCCTAGTCTATTCCAATCTCTGTTTGGGACATCTCTTTGTGTGGTATTTGGAGTTAGAGGAAGTAAAAGGAGCAGATTCTTCTTTTAATGTCTCCACCAATTCTTCCAGAAACTTCCAGTGAGCATGAGGGGTGCAGTATTGCCAGGGCATCTTGAGATTACATTCATCATGGCAGCGGTACACATGCCATACCATGACTGCTGCCCAGCCTGCCAGAATTGTGGGATTGGTTCCCTGGTCTTCCATGAAACATGAGGGCTCCTGATGGCCTCCAAAAAATTTCCTGAAAGAGTCGGCTATCTCTTCGTAGTCAGCTACCAAGCAACCCTTAGCAGCAGACATGCAATTAAACAACCTGGTCTGCAGAGCCCTGAAGGAGGGAAGAGTGTGTCCTTCTGCAAGGAAATCCAATGAATGACAAGACTGAGCTGCCATGATGTCAAAGCCAAGTTTGAAGTCAGAGCAGAGGTCCCCCACCCCTACCCCCAGGCAGCTGGGAAGACCCACCTGGCAATATAACTGACAATGCCAGGAGCTTGGCTGGAGCCAGGAGAGCAAAGTGCCCTCTACTCCAAGCAGAGTGACCAGAGGGGCTGGGTGACTACATGCTGGACAAGTCCATGGACTGAGGGGGAGGAAGTAGTTTACCTCTGGGACTCCAAATGACCCTGAGAGGTTTTTTTTTTTTAAGACAGAAGAGATGATTTATTATACACATGTTACACTGGGCCACAGCTGAGAACAGAACTAGTCCAGAATGGTCCAGGCCAAAGGACCAAAAAGGACTGTTTTGGTACAAACAAGGTCTTTCAGAGGTCTTCGGAAAGTTGGACAATGTTATAAGTTCTAGATCCATTGAGAGAATCAAGACGGTAGCCTGCGGTCAACAACTTTTATCAGCATTCCCGGCCTCTGGCGTTCATTAAAGGGTTTCTTGGACCTCTGCCTTCATCTTTCTTCTTCTGCGTTTCAGCCTGCACATTCGCTTCTTCTTCACTGGGCTCTCATGGTGCGGGGGTTTCTAGTAATATGGCACTAAGGCAGAAAGACCCTGAGAGATTTTTTTATTGGGATTGAGAGGCTAAGGGCCAAAGTGAGGCTTTAGAGTACTATTGGCAAGTATTATTGGTTCATTTTCTGTTCTCTTAAGTAAACAGTATATTCTTTTTGGTGAACTAAGAACTTCATTCATCTTCTCCATAAAGTTTATGAAGGGCCTCTTTCTTTGCTAGGGAGTGTGCCAAAACTCTTTCCCATTTCAGTGCCTTTGTCCAAGCCATGTCCTCTGCCTGGATTCCTCTTTTTGCCTTGCCTGAACATCTTCTAACATATCATTTACACTCAGCTGAAATGTCACTGCCCCACAGCAATCCTCCTGGATACCTAGGTTATTTCCCAGGGTTTTGGACAAAGATAACTCTAAGTAAACTCCTTACCATCCCATGCTTCTAACACCAGGGTTGTAGATATCAAATGCTTTATTCTGCAGCTCAAAAAATCAAATATATAAATACAATATTTTCTTATTAGTATTTTGAACATTACCCTTGGAGAAAATGGAGATATAAAAACTAGCACCTGTGCTGTATTCTGGATGGGGAGACTGGATCAGAAAAAAGGATATTAGTGGGCAAACTGGTGAAATCCAAATAGACTCTGTTGTTTTGCTAATGTATTGTACCGATGTTAATTTCTTAGTTTTGACAAATGTACCATGGTTATGTAAGGTGTTAACATTTGGAGAAGCTGAGTGAAGCAAATTTTATCTTTGCAACCTTTCGATAACGCTAAAATTATTTCAAAACAAAAAGTTTATTTAAAAAAACTGTTCTTTAACATACCGCAAAATATAAATGTCTGGATGTAGAGATGATGGGTGACTTTTATTTTATTTTTTGTATCTTCTCTATTTTCTAATAGCACATATTGCTTTTCCACTTAGAAAAAAGTTTCTATTAAAAGATCATGTTCAAGTAGGTATGATAAGTTTTGTTTTTAATTGAAAAGACAGTGGTACCACCAAGATCAAGGTATAAAAGATATAATAACCCATAATTTTACTACTCCCAAAGAAGCGGATTCTCGATTTTGCATCTAA
Organism: Tamandua tetradactyla; assembly: GCF_023851605.1. Lineage (NCBI taxonomy): Eukaryota > Metazoa > Chordata > Mammalia > Pilosa > Myrmecophagidae > Tamandua > Tamandua tetradactyla. Next base: position 43,926,637 of record NC_135341.1, on the reverse strand, counting down.
CCATTCACATGCAAACATAATTCGATGAAAGTTGGTCTGTCAAATTTTAATGCAGGTACCTGCTTGTATTTCCTTCACTTGCAATTAAAACAGATTGCACAGTAATCTCCCAACAACCTGTTAAGTGCTCAAAATATGCAGCTGCCTATATAGAACAAACATGCAGAGATTCTAAAGGCATGACACTGTCACCTCTCAGCCCCTTCGAGACCTCCTGCTAATGCCACAAGGGTTGGACCAGGCACTGAGAAAGCCATGTCCCCTGCCACCATGTCCCAATGTACACCCTTGAGACACCACTCACTCTACCTCAGGTATCTGCTGAAGGGGAAGGAAGTCCTAAATGGGAGAAGCTACCTGGAAGCCCTCCAGAGCTGGAAATGCAAAATCGGTGCTGATGGGACCCTGCTCTTCCAAAGTCACTCTAGATATGAGTTTAAAAAAAAAAAAATTAGGTGGTTCCTCCTCCTCCTGCAAAGTGAAGCCAAGAATTCAGTTGGAAAATATGCCACTTTGCACAACAGAAAGGGACACTGGCCTTGTGTCTCCAAAGAGATTACCCCCAACCTCTCTGTAATTCAGGACCAAATCTCTGCTCAGGAGAGGAAACCACAACAGCTCTCTTTTTTGGGGTGGGTGTGGGGGGTGGTGGGGGCTGGCTTGCATGGCTCTGACCTCGGGTCCAGACCAGCTCTAGGTCTCCCACTGCTCTTCCAGCACGTGTACCTGGGACCATGGCCTTCCCCTCCTGGCTCCCACTCCATGCTCATCCTCTCCTCCCCTTGAGATCGGAGCTCTGGGCTTCCACCTAAAGTCACCAGCAGCTGCTGATGGACCAAGCCCTGGGCTTGTGCCTGGCACAAAGGAGTGCCCCCAGGCTCTCACGCTTCCCCTTCGCTCAGACCAGTCCCTTCGCAGTTTTGGATCACAGGTCCCTTGATTCAGCCTCTACACATCGCTTCTCCTCTTCTGAGATCCTCCCTGCACCCACTGAATTTCTACCTATTTCAAAGCCTAACTCAAGTCAAACTTCCCAGAAGGGTTTAAGGACCAGCAACAGCTTGTTAGAAATACAGAATCCTAGGCCCCACCTCAGACCTTCTGCATCAGAATTGTGTTTTAATATTCACATATGCCTTAGAGTGGGAGAACAAACTCATAAAATGAAACGTTTCTCAGAGTGGACCATCAGAGTGGAATCTCCTTGCTAAAAATTCAGTTTCTTGGGTCCTACCCAAAATATGCAGGAATCAGATGGTGGGGGCTGGGGAGGGTAGTGGGAACCTAGGAATCTGCATGTTTAACCGATACCCCAAGTGATTCTTTTTAATTTTATATATAAATTATAAGTAGTATAAATAAAAATAAATTACTCTAATAACTTTCTTTAAAAATTTTTCAAAATTAATTTTGTGTTGTAAATTATTATGCATTGCTATATAAATTAGATCTACACATAACTATATTATTATAGATGATGATTTTTACTTTATACATGAAATTCATTATAAAGAAGTCAAAACATTACTGGGAATGCTGAAATCTCATTTGGCCAAAATATTTATTTATATACATATGTGCATTCCCAGAGAAATCATATGATTGTTTTATATTTTGGTTTTTACATAAATGGTACTTTTTGTGTCAGCCTGAAATTTGCTTTTTCTCACTCAACAAAATGTTTTAAGGAAATTTTTGTTAGAAGATGGATGCTACCTCATCATTTTTGGCTGGGTAGTGTTCCATTATTTGGCTATACATTGTTTAAGCCATTAGTGGCTGTTTAGGTTATCTACAATTTTTCTGCTTGCATAAGTAATGCTACAGTGAAAATGCTTGAACATACCTTCTTGTGCCAGGGTGTGTGGCTTTCTTTAGGAGAGAAATGGTGACATGCTGTAAAGTAGAATTTCTGGTTGAGGAGGGATGATCTTTTTAAATATTAATAGCTACTGCCAAAATAACTGAAGCCCTGTGATCCTTTGTACCTTTAAGTTCAATCTCTCTGCTTTGGATTTGACTTCACACAAAGTCTGGAATTGAACATTATGTTTTGGCATCAGGACTTCTGCTCCAAAGATGCTAGAACTAACTTCCTAGAATCAGCACAGCTGACATTTACTGATGGCTTCATGACTTCACTCATTTAACTCTCACCTCGACAGTCCTCTGAGGCAGGTATTATTGTTACCCCATAATACAGATGCCAGACCAAGGCCTTGACCAAGCGTGCACAGGGACGGGTGGCTGACCCAAGACCCAAATTCGATGTCTCCTCCACTTCCTTGCTTGGAGTTCAGAGTTCTGGGTGAGGAAGAGACCGATAGGGATCTAAATTCACATAATGAGACAGAGGCCTCTTTAAAGGTTATTTCGAACCTACACATTCATAATGGACTCCTCACAGGAATTCATCAGGAAATTATGAACAGAGAAAAACCAATAGGATTTGCAATGCAGATGGTCCTATTACATAGTAAAATCATAAATCGGGGGCTTCATTTAGAGGCTGCGAATGGCCTAATAGGAGTTGCTGTGGCAGAGGCAGAAATTCCTGAGAAGAAATCATAAGCACTATTATTAAAAAACAAAACACAATGCAGGCCCACTTTTTAATTTTTCGTTCCAGGGGTGAGAATGTGCCTGGGCCTGAGCATTCAGTTTGCACCCCATGAGGTTGTCCTGACATGGAACAAAAAAAACCGTTGAACTTTTGTGCTTCTCCAAGAGCAGGTTTCTCATGGTTCTCTGGGTTATTACAACAGATACTGAATTTAAAAAGTTCCAATCCTCAGTACATCAGGAGCACAACTGTATTCAGCCTTTTTTTTATTTTTAACACTTTTGATAGAGAGAAAATGTGTGACTTTTCTTGATGTACAAACAGCTAAAGGTGTTTAGAAAAGGTCTGTCATTTTTCTGGTGGCAAGACACCCCAAACTAAACTCATTAACAGCTCTTCTGTGGAATTTTAAAATATTCTCTGACCTATATAAATTCCTTGTTATTTCTTCTAATAATATAAGGAAGTAAATGGACATAAATTTTGGCTATAAAGCAAGGAAGGAGCACAGCTTAACAGAAAGGGGCTTGAAGATTTTCATTTTATGAAAGGAAGTTCATTTCATGCTTCTATTCCTCCTAAAAAAAATTGGTCGTGTCCATAATTTTGTGAATAGTAGTTACACTTTTTGGATACTGAGTCAAGTCTTATCTTTAGTTCTGCATTATAAGTCAATTAACCAATTTTCCTACCTTCCAGAACACATAAGAGGAATACCAAGACAGGAATTCAGTTATGTTTTATGAGCAACTAGCAGTAATGAGTCATATGGACCAAATATTGGGCTGGTGACCACCACCTCACATAAATCAGTTCATTTCTCTGCTTCTCAGTTTTCTTTCCCAAAATATACAAGACACAGTATGCCCATTGGTTCATTTGTTCAACAAATATTTATCGAGCTCTTACTCTGTGCCTGTACCAGTGAAAGGTTCTGGGGCTGCAGTGGTGAACAAAATTCAAGGGTTTTGCCCTCATGGAATTTAAATTCTGGTGTATATGAAAGCATTTCAGAGGCCAAAACTGTACCAGTTAAAAGCAATTCATACATATGTTTATAGAAATGTTCTTTTTTCTATGAACTCAATGTTCTGCCATGTCTAAACAGTGAATTGGCACGTACTCCATGACACATTGGCAGCAAGTGAACTATAACCTTCTTGAAGATAAGACATGGCTTAGAGTTTTTGGGTCCCCAATGCTCAAAATGTTTGGGGTAGCTGGTTCTGGGCCATGGACATAGTGGTAAGTCCATGATTCCTCTGGCTTTCTCCCTTCCCAAATGCTCTTTCAGCTGATGCAAGTTTTTTGTGGATGTTAACTATAATGATGGCAATGATAATAAAAAAGATACTTTCCTGCCAGAGCCAACAATGAGTGAATCTGTTGAAAAGATGCTTTTATAATTTTACTGATTTTAATTATTCAGGCCTGAGTTTGTAGAGATTTGAGGACAGTCCATTTTATGTTCATTAAACCTCATTTGATTTAGTTCTAGTATACACTAGTGATTTTCCCCCCTAGTTTAAGATCAGGATCAGCAACCCTTGCAAGGTGAATTAGGCCCTTTTGATTATATTCATTTGGTGTAAAGTTAGATTCAGGTCAGTATTGTGAAAGAAACCATCCTGTGTTCATTGCCTTCTCTTGGATATTAACTCCCATAAGTAGTCCATTACCTTGAATAACTGAGAGCTTACTATTTAGAAAGTATGGGGATTATCATAAAATCCACGCCCTCCTCCTTATTGCAGATTGAGATATGCTAATCAGCATGAGATCCAGGAAGAAAGCCCTCGTCGGCAAGAGCCACAAGCACTGGTTGGGATCAGAATTTAGTCATCCTCCAGGTGACTCAAGGCCCCAGCAATATAAGGGAGTGTATGAGTGTCACAAAAGAAGGGTTCAGCTCTTGACAGCAGTTCCTTTCACCAAAAGTCACACCTTCAACTTTCCTCTATTCAAGAGGCAGACTAGGAGACTAGAGGAGGAGAACATGTAGACTCATTTTAGTTGAAAGAAAGAAGCGAGGGAGGAGGGGAGAGAGAGGAAGAAAGGAAGGAAAGAAAGAAAAGAAAAGAACAGGAGAATGAACATATATTCACTAAACCAGTGTTTATTGAGTAGCTACCATCTTCAAGACATTGGGGATACAAGGCTGGAAGGTTAGAGAGCTGACTTTGAGAAGCTTGCAGACTAGAATGAAGTTGACACAATTATAATAATGTGTTGGAAGAGCCATGCCAGTTGACTTGTAAAGTATTAAGGGAACACAAAGGAGGCCTCCCAATCCAGGTGAGAGGTCAAAGAATGCAATATCTTAAGTCCTGATGGACACAGGAGTGAGCAAGGATGGTATGAGATGTATGTCTGGGTTGACTTTCCATCATTATGGTTTATAATTTGGGGGAGTATCAGGGAAAAGAAAAGGTCTTTCGTGAATCCTGTCTGGGCTGGGTGGAGTAGCAGAACATGACTTCTGGCCAAAGTCTGGCTCAGGGCAGTCAATGAGGCTCAAAGAAAATCAAGGATATTTTCAATAATGAATGAATTTGGTATATGCCCATAGTGTACACCCATAGTTTTAGGGCCAAAACTCAAGAAACACTGAAGACATTTCCGGGTTTGTTTCTTAACTCAGATGCAGAATAAAGGGAAATTTAATATATCTAAAAGCCTGAACCCTAAGGTTTCTTTAGTATTATTAAAAACAACAATATGTTGTTTGTATTATATAATTATTCATAATTACCTCTGCCTAAAGCAATTTGAGTAATGTCTATAGAAAGATGCAAAGATGTCATGGAAGAAAATGAGTTTATCATGAAAATTGGGGTCTAGGGTGCATTGGAAATACCACATTTGGTACCAAAGAGGAAGGGCCCACTCATAAAAAGGAAAACTTGTGGAATCAGAAGTGAGGTTCAGAGAAGCATTTAATTTGGGATCAGAACATAGAAGTACTCAGAAATGTTTCTGATACTGAAGAGTTGTGGTCCTGGCCCAGAAACCTCAACCCTTGTGGTTTCAGACTCCACAGGTATGAAACATAGTACACTGGGTTCTGTTTATATATTCCCCCTAAAACTTACTGTGCCTTTACTATATATCCATACCATCCTAGGTGCAGGGAATGTAGAGAACAACAGAAATCAATCCTTGGTCCTTGGTCTGGGGTGGGGAGGGGGTGGGGTGACTCACAGTCTGGTGGAATAGAGTGGATAAGTTACTAGAAGTCAATGGGAAGAGTAAAGTTCTCTTGGGAACATGTGGAAACAGAGGCGGGAATCATTCTGGAGAGTCCCACAGGAGAACAAGAGCATAGAAGCCATCTTGGGCAGTTGGCCTAGTATCTCCAACGTATCTCCTAAAATTTTACTGACATTTGACATAGCTTTATATGCTAGTTTTGTGAAGATATAGTCTGTTTAGCTTTCATGAAACTAACACTATTACAGTATAGAATTCAGGGCTTATGACAGGATTTTTCTTATTCCTTTTTTTTTTGCTGTTGTCGCTACTGATGCCAACAATGATAGGAAAATCAAATTAATCTTCTTTCATTAACCTTCATAAAAACTGTTCAGCCATCTATAAAAGTGGAGAGAAAAATATAGTGAGCCCCTTTACCTATCACACTCGTGTTTCCTCTATTACCACCCCCACCCTGCAAATGCAATTTTTGTTTGGCTTTTGCTGGAATATTTTAAAGCAAATCCAGGTATAATTTCATTTCACCCACAAATACTTCTGTAGGTATCTATACAGAGAAGCACACTTTTTAACATAACCAAAATGCCATTATCATGTGATGTAATACCCAGAACATATTCAAAATTTCCTAATGAGCTCAAATAATTTTTTATAGTTCTTTTCTTCCAATAAGAATCCAAACAAGAGCTACACATACTAATTGATTAAAAAGACTCTCAAGTCTCATTTACTCTTAACAGTTCTTCTTTCTTCCTTTTTTATGCCATCTACCTGAGGAGAAATGAGTCATTTTTCCTATAAAATAGCCCACATTCTGGATTTGACTGTTTCCCTCCAATGTCATTTAACTTGTTCTTTTATTTCCTATAAATTGGATTAGATTTGCATTAAAAATGGTTTTGGCTGAAACACTTCATAAGACATGTTTTGTACTTTTTGTTATATCACATCATGAGGCACATAACGTCTATTTGTCCACTTTTCAAGGTAAAAATTGATCACTGGGTTCAGGTGTTGTCAGTTTGATCCATGAGGTATAAACAGTTCCCTATCAACCTTCTGCCTAATGGTTTTTGATGGTCATTTCTTAGATTCACTATTTCATCAACTGCTGTAAAATTGTGATGTTCCAATTCTATCATTCCTTTTTATGTTAGCTGGAATTCTTTTACAAAGAAGTCCTCATCATTTCTTGGTTACTTTGAAAAATAGGAAAGAGAAGTGCTGGATGCTATCCGTTTATATATTCATTTTAAACACATTTTAGTCCATTGCAGTCATTGTTCCTTTGATGTTGAAGTAGTCCCATTTTCGGCTAGTGGAAGGCCCTTCAAGTCAGCTCCTATGCCCTTTTGACCAGACCCCAGCAGTCTTTGATAAATTTCTTACTTCTGTCAACAAGTATCCATAGCTTCTCTCTGATGCATTGCAAAATCCTCAATTTCCTTTTAGCCTAGGCATGACAAGTAATGGCTCATCCTAGTTGTATCAGTTATTTGTGCTTTCAGCTATAAGTAAGCAAAGTAACAAACAGCATTTTAATTTTTTCACATAACAAAAAGTCTCGGAAGGCAGCTCTTAGCATTTGTTCAGCAGCTCATGAGGTCCACAGCGAGCATGGCTGTGGGTCTCTTGGCCTCTACTTTGTGGTTGCAAGATGGCAGTTCCTGTTTCAGGCATCACGCCCACAGGCAGGGCCGGAAGAAGGGGGAGGGCCATAGCCAGCTGCAGCCATCCCTTTTTATCAGAAAAGTAAAAGCTTTCTCCAAACTCCTTGTACCTTTCCATAGCAGGATTCCACCCAAATTGCTTTGGCCAGAACTGGGTCTCATGGCCATCTCTACTTATGAGGCTGGGAGAGCTTTGCTGATCTCTACCATGCAGGCAGGCAAAGGAGAGGCAGCAAGTTTAAGACAACTATTTCTGGGAGAGTGGTCATGGATTCTGAATCTACTTTCTCCATCCTACTTTTATTTTTATTATTTTCATACAACGTAGAACACACCTTCATTTTGTAGCAGGTTGGGAAAGTTGAAAAGAATTTATGCACTGGAAACAAATAAATTCTTATTTGCAAGACTGCCCTAAGGAAATAAGCTTCAACTGTTTTGTTATGGGTGCCCTGATATCTTAGCTATCAGTTCTGTTCAGTTAAATCAGATACCAACTTCAGCTGCCAACTCCAGCTGCAGGGTCTGCACTGCCAAAGATCCTGTCTCCTCATGTCCATAAGGTACAAATGAATCTCACCTTCATCAAGACAGATGAGCTGTTGTGGTTCCCTATGATGCCAGCATGCCTTGCAGTCACAGTTTCACCAGAGGCTGCCCAGACTTCATGTATGTTTTAGTTTGCTAAAGCTGCCAAAATGTAATATACCAGAACGGGGTTGTGTTTTAACAATGGGGATTTATTAACTTTCAAGCTCACAGTTCTGAGGACATGAAAATGTCCAAATGAAGGTATCAATAAGTGATGCTTTCTCCCTGAAGATTATCTACTGGCAATCCTGGACTCCTCTCCTACATGGCAAGGCACATGGTGGTATCTGCTGGTCTCTTCTAGGTTTCTTTGCTTTCAGCTTCTTGCTTCTGTGGTTTTCTCTGTTTCTGTGACTTTAACTCTAAGTTTCTATGTCTTTCTCTCTGTGTTTCATTTTCTTATAAAGGATTAAGACCCACCCTGAATGAGGTGGGTCACATCTTAAGATCTTACTCACCAAAAGATCCTACTTAAAATGGGTCTTTAGCCACAGCCAAAAACAAAACAACAAACAAACAAACAAAAACGTAGATTCTAACATCACAGAATACATAAAAAATTAACTCAAAATGGATCAGAGATTTAAATGTTAAACTTAAAGCCATAAAACCAGAAGAAAGCATGAGAAAATCTTTGTGACCTCAGCACAGGCAAAATTTCTTAGATATTACACATAAGGTATAATTCATAAAAGAAAAAAATTGATCAATTGGAATTTATCAAAATGTAAAATTTTTGTACTTCCAGAAACATCATTTAAAAAATGAAAAGAAAATCAACCACAGCCTGCAGGAAATATTTGCAAATTATGTATCTAATTAAGGACTTAAATCCAAAATATACTAAGAATTCTTTTAACTCAATAAGACAAACAACCCAATGAAAAGTGGATAAAGGAGGGTGGGCAAAGGTGGCTCAGTGGCAGAGTTCTTGCCTGCCATGCTGGAGACCTGGGTTCGATTACTAGAGCCTGCCCATGCAGGGGAAAAAAAAAAAGGTTTTGAATAAACCTCTTACCAAAGACGATACATGAATAGCTTAAAAGCACATTAAAGATGCTCAACATCATTAGTCATTAGATGTCTTAATTTCCCATCTTTCATGACAAATACCACACAATGGTTGGCTTAGCAACAGGAGTTTATTGTGTCAAGGTTTTGGAAGCTAGAAAGCTTTCTCCCAGGCTCAGTAGTCGTCTGGTTGGCCAGTAATCCTTGAGTTCCTTGGCTTTCCGTCAAGTAGTGTTGTTGTCTCCTTTCTCTTGAGGGTTTGTTGACTTCCATTCCTCCCCATGGCTTTCTCTTTATAAGATGTCCAGTAACAGGATTTAAGACCCAGTCTGATTCAGATGGCTACACCTTAACTAAAAATAGTATTTTCAGAAGGTTCTATTTACAATGACTTTTTATACTCACAGGAATGGAATTAAGATTAAGAACATTTTTTTTACAATCTACCACATTAGGGAAGCACACACTAAAGGCATGAATGACCTACCACTGTACATCCATTAGAATAGCAATAACCTAAAAGTTTAACTTATCAAGTATGAAGAGGACTTGGAGAAGCTGGAACCCTCTTTATTGCTAGTGGGAATGTAAAGTGGTGCAGCCATTTTGGAAAACAATTTGGCAAGTCCTTAAAATGTTAAACATAGAGATACCATATGACCCAGAAATACTACTGAAAACAAATGGCTTTTTGAATTGAAAATGAACATTCAAACAAAAACTTGTATATGAATGTTTCTAGAAGCATTATTTAAAACAGCCCCAACAGAGCTCTCGCCTGCCATGCCAGAGACCTGGTTTGATTCCTGATGCCTGCTCATGCAAAAGAAAAAAAAAGCCCCAAAGTGGAAACAATCAAAATTTTCATCAACTGAAGAATGGATAAACCAATGTGCCATATTCATACAATGGAATACTATTCAGCAATAAAAAAGAATCAATTACTGATATATACTACAACATGGATAAACATTCTGATAAGTAAAAGAAGTCAGACCCAAAAGACATTGTATGAATCCATTCATATGAAATTTCTCAAAAGGCAAATCTATAGAAACAGAGAGCAGATCATTGGTTGCCAGAAGCTGGAGGTTGGGGTAGGATAGCCTGCAAGTGTACATGAGAGAATTTTTTAGGGAGGAAATATGCTAAAAGTGGACTGTGGTGACAGATATACAACTTTATGAACTTACTAAAACTCATTAAATTGTACATATTATGAATAAATTTTATGGCATACAAACTATATACCTCAGTAAATGTGTTAAAAACTAACTCTTCCAATTTTAGAGGTTCACAACTGATTCAAATTCTTAATTATCCTGCATGAGACAAACAAATATTCCAAGCCAGTGGGTGAAAGCTATTGGGCTGCTGCCTATTTGAAACCTCAGTGGTAGGTGTTGAATAGGAATTTGAATACAATAAAATCCTTGTCCTCCAGGAGTTTAAGATCCAAAGGGAGAAAATATAACAGTAAACAGTTACACAACCCTATGATAAGTGCTGTAAGTGGGATGTACAGGAAGGTATGGTATCTTAGGGAACTCCTGGCTCTAACAGGACAGGGGTGGGTGCATCATATTGGTGACAATGGAGTTTGAAGGATAAGTAGGAATTTAAGAGATTGCAAGAGTAGGAATAGAGAAAAGTGATGGACGATGTTTCTAGGTTGAGGGAACAGAATAGGTAAAGGCTTGGAGGTGTGAGAAAGTCATTCCTTTTCTGAGAACTGGGGAGGATGGAGAAAAGGTACATATAAAGAATAAAAAGAGCAGGAAAGGAAGGCAGGGAAAAGATCATGAAGGACTTGGCACGCCACATTAAAGTCTTTGGATAAGGGATTAAGAAAGATTTGTTGGAGGAACAGTATGGACATGTTTCTTCTGGACTCAATTAAACTTTGTATATCTCATCAGCATCATATTGCACTCATTTAAAAAATATCCATTAATATATTGCTTATTGTGTGCCAGGTGTGGCTCTAAATGCTTTATACAAACTCAATCCCATCAACAGTGTTTCTCAAACTCTAGTCTGCATCGGAATCATCTGGAAGTCTTCTTAAAAGGGAGAAACAAGAGTTTTTGATTCAGGTCTGGGGTGGGGATGGAAAATTTCCCCAAAGATACTGGTGTTGCTGACCTACAGGTAATACACTTCAAAAACCACTGCTTTTCATTAACCCTAAAAGGAAGGCATCATTATCGGCACCATTATCATCACCATCACTGCCATTTTACAGACATGGAAACAAAGAGAAAGTTAAACAATTTCCCCAAGATCACAGCTCTTAGAAGTGGGAGTTGCGGTTTAACTCCAGGCAAAGGCAACCATGTCTCTTGGTTCAGAGGCTTCAAACAAGTAGACTTAAAGGCTGGCATTTTCAAACCCTGTTTACAACTGTCATATATATTACAGACATGTGTGTGTATATTACACACATACACTGTGCCATACCTGACATCTGAAGTAAGAGTTAGCGATGCTAACTGATGTCAAGGGAGTGGCAGGATCAAGTCTTTGAGGAACTCTTTAGGCTCTTCCAATGAAGTTTTATTTTGATCTTAGTGGGATGAAGCCAGAATAGAGAAATGTACAGATATCAATGTACAAAATGACTAACTAAATATCTAAAAGGAAACCGCATTAAGTATAAAGTAACAACTCAAGGCTGAATTGTACATGAATAATCAATATTTGTTGTTTTAAATATATTTATTTTAATTTTCATAAATGATGAAAACTAGTAGTGTTTAAAGAAGATAATCTCATTACATATGCTGCTTTGGGGGGGATGAAAATGGCAATTCTTTCATTAATCTTCTCACTTTTCACATTGATCTAAAATCATTTCCTTGGTTTTCTTCCAACAAACAACTTCTTCCTTGAATGGTGGTATTATGTTATCTTTGAGACCTGAATCACAGAGACTGTAATAAAGTCTGCATGCTCCATCTTATTATTTTGTAGAGTGCAGTATATCTAAAGCTTCTTACAGATCCTTAAAAAGACTAAACGTTTAAAAAAGTCGCTTGTGCTGGTGAAAACCCCAGGGCAGACTGGAGAATGGGTTTCCTTCATTAACAATAAGCACATTTACTTAAACTCAAAGTTAAGTAATAATATATTCATTTGTTATGTGAATATTTTAAAATTTTACCCAAGCCTAATCAGATCATGTTACCACATTTCTGGAATGGAACTGAAAATGGGTCATGGTCTTGCCAGTAGCACTTTGGCTTCCCAAGAAGCACAGGAATGAATAAATGATTTACCATGGGGCAAAAACTCCATCTCATCTCTGCAAGAAAGTTGGAGAAGACTTTATGTAAATCAATTTATTATTATATTCCTTTTAATTTACAGTTTTGATATTCTTAGGTTCTTGTTTTCCTTACAGAATTTATTCAAAACCTGAGTTACACAGCAGTAAAGCCATTTTCCCCAATAGGCTTATTTAATATGGGTTTTGCTCTTATCATTACTGTTATAACCCAGGAGCTTCAGACCTGCCAGTAGAGGACTTGAACCACTGGAATTTCCTTGGGAGACGATTAGAGTGTTTTTTTCCCCCTTTACTTGGCTACAGGGTTCCCTGAATAATGATATCTTCCTGAGGGGAAACGTATATGGCCTTCCCAGCTTTCCAGCAACAAAGGAATAAATTCTGCAAATCCAAGTTGTGAACTTTTGCTAAATATGCTGCTAGAGTTAGAATGTCAGTGTCAAAATGAGATTATTCTTTCATGTTTTTTCCTAGCCATAATGATCCCAGAGATGGGGTCTTCACTAAGTCTTGAGGGGCAGAGGCCAGGCCTGAGGCTTTCCCCAGGGTCACACTGAATGTCAGGGCATTAGGGTATCTGAGAGTTTCCCTTTCACAGAAAATCTTAAATTATAAATCCTGACAGTCGAAGAGTTCACAGCTCCCAACAATTCATTCCAGTTTCCCAGTCATCTTCAGACATGTAAAGTTGATGTTGTGGAGAGAGGAAGAAAGAAAAAGCTTTGTCATTTGCCGGTCAACAAAGAGATATTCTAAAGCCATCCAGATTTCTCTTCCACATTCACTAAATTTCACCAAACTTTAAGCATCTGGGCAGCGCTTTTAGCTTGTGTCCTTCTCCGTCAGAGGTTCTCTCTCGGTGGAGTGGTGGGAGGGGAGAGAAGCGGGTGTCAGAAATAGGAAAGACATGTTGGAGAAAACTGGTATATGGCTTGTGGATGCTCTCTTCCTGGAACCCTGGAAAGCTGGTGTCCACAGCGCCAAGCTTCCAGGTGGGGAGTCTGGAGCCCCTCCTTTCCCCGTACCTCTCCAGCCACTCTGGCTAAGGTTTCTTCCTGAGCCACATGCCTGGAGACCAGGCCACTGAACCATCTAGTGTCATGTTAAATACCTGACTTCATGTGTTTCAATACTTTCCATGATCTTTTACCTTTCGACAAAAGAGGCAGCCTGGTCCGGCCAGCGTCTCCCTCCGACCTTTAGAGCGAGCGCAGCATTCCGAGGCTGGGCTTTTCACCCTCCGTTTAAAACCAACAAAATTCCTTCAAACAGGAATCTCAGGAAGAAAAAACTACAAAGGATATATATGTGTGTGTATATATATACACACACACATATATGTATATATACATATATGTATACATAATTCCCCACCACCCCCCCTTTTCTTAAACCTGGTAGGGAGACGGTATGAACCTTAAAGGGTAAAGGGCGTGCGGCTCTCCGCACCTCCGCCAAACACCCACCCCTCTAGACGCAGAGTGCCGCGCGGATGCGGCCCTTTCCCTGCGATTTCTCCCGACGGCTGGCGCTACTTTTCCCGGTCATTGTCCGTACCCCGGGTGCATCAGCCCACCATTCTCCTCGCGCGCCTCGCCCGTTTCCTCCCGCCAGGCGCGGCCCAGACTCGCTCACGTCGGAAGGCTGCCAGGATGCCCTCAAGCAACCGGCGAGCTGAGGCCCGCAGGTGCGCCCCACCCCGCCCTTTCCGCGGCCCCGCCCCGGCGCACGCGTCATAGTGACGCTCAGCCCGCGCAGGCGCAGTTCGACTCCACTCCCCCCTCCGCGGCCGCCCGCCCGCCCGCCCGCTTGGTATTATGATTAGCGCTTGGTGCGGGGAGTCGGCGGCTGGGAGGGAGTCGTCGGTGCCGCGGCCGCTGCGGACGGACGCCCGCTTGCCGGCTGAGGTAGGGGCAAGCGCGGAGCGCTGGAGGGCGAGGCGGCCCGGATGGGGGTGCGGGGCCGGCTTCCCCAGCCTCAGCAAGCCCCCGCCGCTCCCAGGCTGGGTGCGCGGGCCGGGGCTCCCGCCGCAGGCGGAAAGTAAGTTGCGCGCTCCCCGCACCGGCCGCAGCGCGCGGCCCAAAGGACGCGGGGCCCGGGCGGCCGCGGCCCGGACCAAGCGAGGCGACTGCGCGGACTGGCAGAGGGGTGGCTGCGCGGCGGCGGGGCCGGAGTGGGAACCGTCACTGCGGCGGCCGGCCGCGGGAGCCCGGAGGCCCTGCCCTTGCGGCCGCGGCGGGATTGCGGCACCTCAGGAGGCGCCCGCATCCCGCGCCCCGCCCCAGACCCGGCCGAGTGCGGGGCCCCGGCGTCCCGTACAGGTTCTCCGCGCTCAGGTTCTTTAGGTAGGGTGTGTTTTGTTTTCTGAATTTGTTTTCAAACGCATCTGGAAATCTGACCACAGCAAGGGGGTTCTTCTGTAAAACCGCAGCTTTACAATAGAATGGGCATATTATTGTCTGTAGAGACAGGGCACAGGGGTAAGGAAGAAGAAGCAGTACCATTCCCGAGGGAGAGCTAGAATTTTGAGATTGATGAGAAACCTGTGTTCTTTTCTATAGTCATCGTGTATTGATTTCTTTTTGGACCATTTTACAAAAGCATCCTGCCTTTTACTTGTACTTGGGATCCAGGAAAGTGGCAGCCGTTTTGTCTTGAGGGTTCCTGGAGCTGTGCTATTCCCAACAGTTGGACCAGGTAACACTCCTGTATGTTCGTAGCGAATTCGGTTAAAGCTCAGTATTTGGGGGGAATTTAGCAGTAGGATTCATAAATGTATAGACTTCTGAGGATATAGGACTTTTCAAACTGTCAAATTACTTTTCCCCCCTTCCATTTAATTGAGTGCATTCTCAAAGTCTTAAGAGCAGGTGGTAAAGCCAACTTAATATGTTAATGTGTTTCATATTTTGTTAGTTTTAAGGTGAAGCATGGCTTACAAGTGATGGAACTGCAGATGTTGGGCATCCTGTTGAATCTCCACCAAATTCTGGTCAAATGCCAAATGACTCAGATTGGGTTCCTTGTAGGGTTTGGGTGCCATGTCCAAAATCAATCTGTTGCCCCTAATTTATCAGACTGTATATCAGTGTACTTTAAAGCCCAGGGGTTGTCAAGGCTTACATAATCAACTTGTAAATTTATAATCTTGTTACCTTGCTTTCCAGATTTATAAAACCATTCCCTTAAGGAAATCTGTCTTCAGCGTCTGCTTAAATATTTCTCTTGGAATTGAATTCCTGAAGAGGAATGTACTGTGCAAAGGCGATTAAAGGATACTAATTAGACAAATTTCTTTAAACCCCCCCCCCCACAAACACACAGGGATTCTTTTATCTTATTATCTTTGTAATTGTCTCTGTGAGGAAAACAGGTGACACTCCCATTTTACAGAACTAGAAATAATGGAAGTTACATGACATTACCAAGGTCACGTATTTAAGCAGTGTGGAAATTGAAAATCAAATTTACGTTAATTTTCTTCATACTCCATCTTCAGGGTTTTCCCAGCAAGTACTCATTTTACTCTTGACTTTCAGTGCCTCCCTTCCTAGTTTTATAATTTGTATAATCAATTTTATTTTATTTTGTGTACAAAAATTAACCTGGTAGTTGTTTTAACAATTGTGAGGGTAATTTTCTGTAGTATTGTAGTAAGATCAATTAGTTTAAAACATTGTACTAAAATTCAGGATTTATGTTAATTTTATTTTTTGTAGACCAGAAATATAGATTGGGCTTTTGTGGTTGAGATTTAATCCTGTAATCCTAAAAGGAAGGCTTTTAAAAATGTCTTTATTGAAATGGAAGGGCTTGCATGAAATTTTTACTGGTCACAGAAAATACTATTCATCTAGACTTGACTATGGGTATTTTTCTCATATAGAAAGTGAAACTAAATAGAAAAAAATATTTATTTTTGGAGATATTGAGCCGCCATAGCTCTAACCACTGATAAATAAGGCATGATGTCTTCCCTGTAGCTGTTTGTCTGAGCCTAAGAGCATTATACTGTCCAGGAAGAAAAGATACTTATGCAGACTTTCCACATGGCCAGAGTTTTATGAATTAAAAGCACAAATGAAGAACTATATCAAGATTTAATTTAATCATATCCCAGCTGATTACTTATCAACAAAAGGATTTTAGCCAAATACTTTTATAAGAAAACTGTTATTCAGAATTTAGGTATATCCCAGTATGTATGTATGTGCAGGTAAATTCTCAGAGCACTTAGCTGGAAAAATTGAGTAGATTCTGCATTTTTGAAGAGAAACTTAACCTTTGATCATGGGACCTTTGTGTGTCTATTTTTGGGGCCCTGGGTTAGAGGGCAGCAATAGAAAAGTGAAAAAACAAAAAAAACCCCTCGATTCTTGCCTTTAAGAGTTTATGACCAATTGGTAGATACCAAGGTAAACAGTAATAGAACAATCTGATGAATGCTGTGGTGAGGCATAGGCAGAACTGGGGAGACAGACATAGGGACAGCACTGACCTGACTTAGGAATGCTTCACCCTGAAGGTGACAGTTGAGCTGGTCTTGAAGGTAGGTAGATTTCCCAGGCCGAAAAGAAGCAAGGACTCAGAGGGTTCAGGAACAATGAGAAGCTAAGGTCAAGTGGTAGAGAAAGAACTTAGCTCCAAGTGGGTGAAAGGGAGTTGAAGAGGTAGGGACAGTGCAGCTGCTCTTTTTTTAAAAAAAAAAGTTTGAAAAGGAAAGAAGCAAAGCGGGGACAGTGCTTTGGGGATAGGAGGAGGTGTTTTTTTTGTTTTGTTTTGTCTTGTTTTTATATTTTGCTTTAGTTTGGGAAGAGCTAGTATAAAATCCCACAGCATAATGCCATTCTAGTTGACTGTAGGCCCTGGAAGTGTATGATCCATTCTGAATGATCCTTAGCTACATTATTCATACTATGCGACGTTTTCTCATGTGCTTTTCTGCTCATCTGCTTTGGGTGTGGCTATATGTCCCATGGGAAACCATTTCTTGCTGTTATGGAGGAATTTTTCTGAAGGGGATTCCTGCTCTGCCTTCCCTGAATATGTGTTTCTCTGCTGTCACTTCCAGAGCCTTTTGAGAGTCTGCTTTGGCACTTCTGGCATTTGGCTTCTGCTCAGGTAGGCTCTTACTTGAAAAAACCAGGCCTCTTTCTATTTCCTTACTGATTATCTTGTGCCATCCTATCTGCTGCAATGTGGCTACTCATCAGTTACTTCAAAGTTGGAGGACATTTTAGCCAGAGAGATGTGATGTTTTAAGTTTTGGAGCATCACCAGGCTCAAAGAAAAGAGAAAATACATTATTTTTCTGCAAGATGGGGTCTTCTGGTTTATTTAAACACAGACTTCCTCAATTATATAGTTGCCCAGATCATTTCGTGTAGGTTCTGAAATCCGTGCTCCAGAAGTGTGAATTACAGGACGTGTAATTCCTCACGGCGTCTCAATTTCTCAATTGTTGGTATGGAATTTTCTTTCTCGAACCTCAAAGACTGTCACCTTCCTGAAGATAGGGACCACTTCTTTGATTTCTGCATTTCCAGTTCAGAATAGTAATGGCCAGTACACAGTTTTGTGTACTGAAGAAGTGTTGATGAAGAAACTTTAAAAATCAAATCTTTAGTTTGTTGATTTCATTAGCCTATTAAATAGAAACAATACCTATTTTAGTACAGTTGGGTGGGATGTCCATTTTTTAATGTAATTTTATTGATACATATTCACATACCATATAATCATCTGAAGTATACAATCAGTGGCTCACAGTATCATCATATAGTTGTGCATTCACCACCAGTCAATTTTAGAGCATTTTCATTCTCCAAAAAAAAAAGAATTAAATTGTTTTTAAATTATAGAATTTTAGAACTAGAAGCAAATATTCCACTCTGTACTCTACTAGCACATAGTAGGTGCCCAGAAAATGTTTGTACCTGCCCTGTATTGCCCATCTGCATGAATGGTGCCATCAGCTAACGGTCTCCACTAGAGCCATTCTAGAGTTCCTCCTTGCCTTAGCTCCTCTGTATTGAGTTCTTGGATTCTACTTTCTAAATATGTCTCCTACATTAGTCACTACTGCCTCGTTTTTAAGTCTTTAAATCATCATTTACCTAGAGACATTATCAGTTGTCTCCTTAACTGTCTCCTAGCTTCTATCTTGTCCTTCCACTCTGATCTTCACTTTGCTGCCAGAGAGACTTGTTTGTCATCCCTGTTGCCATTCCCCTACTCATGATTTTCTTTGCCTTCTTATTGCTAGCCTTCATGTGTTCATTTATTCATTGAGTAAATATATCTGTGTATTTTGAGGAAACACTGCACTTGGCATGCCCAAGGATACAGAGGTGAATAAAATGGATACAGGTATTATATGGCACTGAACTTATTTAATCTAGTGGGAGGACATAGATTACATAGATTACAAATCACATAATCACATAAATAATTGTATAACTATAATTGTGATAAGGGACATAATGGAAAAGGACATGGTGCTGAAAAAGTGGATAAGGAAGCCTGGTATGTATAGTGGTATAGGGAGTGTAAAGAAAAGAATGGTCAGAAAGGTGACCTTTCTGCTGAGCTCTTGAAGCAGAACCAAGGAATATAAACCGATTTGCATGGAATATAAGACTTTTTGGGTATCTGGCCCTTCCCCACCTCTGACCTTGTCTCATCTGCTCTGCATTTATTATTGTCCCAGCCACACTAAGCCCTCCCCAGTCTGTCTTCTGGGGAAAAAAAGTCTCTTCCCATCATCACCAGTTTTAAGTCTTAGCTCACACACGCAAAAAAATGAATTTCTCTGGGATGCTTTCCATGAACTCCCCAAGGCAGATTTAGAGGTAAGAATAGCTCTCTTTTTGCATGTCTGTCTATCCCTTTGTGTTAGTTTATAAACTGTAGGAATGTGATATATCAGAACTGCAATGCCTTTTAGAAAGGGGAATTTAATATGTTACAAGTTTAACGGTTCTAAGCCTATAAAATTGTCCAAACTAAGGCATCCAGGGAAAGATACCTTAATCCAAGGAAGGCTGATGGGTCAGGAACACCTCTGTCAGCTGGGTAGTCACGTGGCTGGCAACTATTGGTCTTTCATCCTAGGCTCTTTGCTTTCAACGCCTGTTTTTCTCACATTGTGTGTCTGGGGCTCGCTGTCATCTCTTTGTTTCCTTTGACTCTCTCCAGGTGCTGGCTTGCTTAATGTCTCGTGTTGAAATCTGCTAGGCTCCTCCAGGCATCTCTAAACATCTGTGTCTCTGTCTCTGAAGCATCTGTCATCCAGATGTCTACATCTGCTGTCTGTCAGCTCTGAGGCTTCTGGCATTTCTGACTTTCCAAAATGTTTCCTCTTTTAAACGAGTCCAGTAAATAATCAGGACCCACCTGGAATGAGTAGAGTCATATCTCCATCTAATCAGGAGTTCACACCCACAATTGGGTGTCACATCTGTGTGGAGATGAGAGATTCCAATTTACAGTATTGAATTAAGATTAAGAGAAATAGCTGCCCCCATAAGATTGAATCAGGATTAAGACATGGCTTTTCTGGGGTGCATAATACTTTCAAACCAGCACATCTGGTAAGACACTGTAATCACCTTGAGGCAGGGACCTTCCTAGTATATCCAGTAGAGGCTTTTAGAGGCCAGTCTGTTGGGACAGTTGGAAGTGAAGGTACCAATACCAAAGCAAGATGGGGAAGTAAGTATACACTCCCTTAATTACTGAGATCTCCAGAGAGGGTGGCCAGTTCTGAAAAGTGGGAAAAAAACTCTTGGGTTGATTTTTTTAATCCCACTCCTAACTTACTAATATGTTATCCTGTTTAACTTTCATAGTAGTTGTAAAAGGTGGTTATTACCTTGTTTTATAAAGATGTGTCTGTTCATAGAAATTGAGTAACCCTTCAGGCTCCACATCCCAGGGCACTCTATCCACTGTGCTATTATGCTGCATTGCATATTTGCTGAAAAAATATATTTTGTTCATTCTTAAAGTAACCCTTTATGGTGAAGAAAAATGTTGACTGTGTGGTACTTTGAAACATCGATTCTTAGGATTGCAGTTCCAGCTCCTCTGATGTTCCCTCTTTACACACACATACAAACCCCTTAGGCCCATTATATTGTGTTTTACTCTATGTTTCAAAACTAAGGGGAAAATATGTGAATAACGTAACAAACCTGCCTTAATACTCTGCCATGTTGGTTTTTCTATATTAGATTGTATTTTAGATATTTTAATGTAAGTTTTACTCTCACAGTATGATTTATTTAAATAAAGTTCATTGTGGATTTAGGACAAAGGATCTCTAACAGATATTCATGGACAGATTAAAAGCCTGGCATATACTGGGTTCACTAATTTTTAAAGTAGTCATTATCTTATACAGCTGTTTTTGTTTAGAGTGGACAAAAGCATAGCGATTGAATTTTAAGGTAAAGTTTACGTTTCTCTCTCTCTTATTTTTTTGTATGCTGTATGGCGGGGTCACTTTTCATTATTTTTCCATGTGAGTATCCTGTTATTGCAGCACCATTTGTTGGATTTTTGTTTGTTTTTGTTTTGTTTGTTTTGCTTGCTTGTTTGTTTTTGGGGAAGTGCATGGACTGGGAATCGAACCCGGGTCTCCTGCAAGGCAGGTGAGAATTCTACCACTGAACTACCCTTGCACCCCCTACCTTTCTCTTTTACCTTATTCTTTCTGTAGATTAACAGTTATCTCTGTGTTGGCATAAAATATTAGGAGTGGTACTTAAGAATTTGGGAATGAGAATATTGTCTACACTTGCAGGGCTTGATTTTGTTCTTTACTTTTTTTCTTTTATGAATATTCGCTAATTATTTTGTGAAGGAAAATGCTTTTTTCAGAAACAAATGGAGAGAATATAATTTGCAAAGTACATTCAAATAAAGTTTTGGGAAGAATAAAGATTTTAAGGAGAAAATAAAACCAGCCTAAATTTTACCTGAATTACTTACTGGGTTTTGATTTTTGAGTGCCACTGTGGAGGACTCTTGGCTATCACAAAATTGTGTGCAGATTCTAAGGTGAGGTTGTTTTCAAGATGTCATTTCACTTTTGGATGACCAAATTTCCCTCAGGCCATCTTTTGAATGGTTATTTGGCTGTAACTTCATTTCTCAGCTTAAAAAGAATTTTCTAAACATTTCAAAAGTTTTTAACAGAATTATCTTTTTTTTTTTTTTTAAAGGAAAGACAGAGAGAAGGAAGGAAGGATAGAAGGAAGGAAGGAAGGAAGAAAGGGAAACATCTTTAAACATTTTCTTGTTTTATTGTATTCTGTTTCTCCGTTTTTGTTACATGGGCTGGGGCCGGGAATCGAACCGAGGTCCTCCGGCATAGCAGGCAAGCACTTTGCCCGCTGAGCCACCGCGGCCCGCCCAGAATTATCTTTTATTAATGTTTATTGGGTGAGTCTTTGGGGATTCTGGGGTAATTTCCTCTGTTTAATTAGTTGGTATACAGATAACTCACATGGCATATCAGAATTGGAGGAACAGTGGAAATGTCAAACTAGATTTTAGTGCTGTTTCCTTAGGAATTAGAAAGGACTAGGTAAGAGGGAGTCGTTATATTGTTAAAGGGTAAGACACAGCTCCCAGGGTTCAATTGGACCTGAAGCTCAACCCATGCAGCTCTTACCTGGGTGTGGGACCAGGGCAAAGTAAGTCCTTAATCTTTTGAACCCTGCCTTTTTATCCAAAAAAAAAAAGGGTATGATTCTTGCATTATGTTACTGGTTGTGAGGAATTAAATGATGTAACAAGCATAAGAGCCCAGTACATTCATACATTACCAGTAATTAAATTGTTTCTTCTTTTGAGATCTGCATTAAAACAAAGCTGAAATTATAAAATGGGTAGTTGTACCAGTAGAAGAAGTTTTTGAATTTGAAATGGGACACTGAAAGAACAGCTGTGTTTTTTGCTATAGTACTCATTTCTGTGTAAGCCTACTTAGGTTAGTACTAGCAGATTTTTAGAAAAGTAGTATGTGTATAGGTGATCAATAACAGGCATAATAAGTCAAAAAACAAAATTGACATTTCATAGAACTTTGAAGTGAACAGTGAATTTTTAAAAGTGGTTAAAATCCTCTGATGACATTATTTCCATGCTGCTTTCATGTTAATACCTACCTGACCATCTTTTAAAGCCTTAAAACAGCTCTGTCATGAAATAATAGTGGGGCTTCTCCTGGGTCATTTTTAACCGTTTAATGACAATTCAATCAACCTTAAGTATAATTTGAAGAAAGGTATATGGTGAATTCTTTAATATTTCAAGATTTCCATTAGTTTTGAGAAGTTAAGAGTTCATCACAGTTGTTTAAGGGCAGGGGTGGGGGGTGCATTAGAGATTCTTCAGAATGAACTATGATCTTAACCTTTTTTAGACTTGTCTCACGTCTTTGACCAGAATCTTAACTTCACTCATATTGGTGTTCTTGTTTCCTAAGTCAACCAGCTGTATGCACTCCGGCTTCACTGCCTTTGTTTACCCTACTTTTAGGAATGGGGTTGCACTGCTCCCTGGGTAAGCCCTGTTCTGTGTGTTATCCTCTACTTGGAGATCCTGTCTTACTTTAGTGTCCTCTACTCTTCTTGGACATACCTCACCTTAGCTAACTTGCATAGATATTTATCTTTTTTTTTTCTTTTTTAGAGAAGTTATGGGTTTACAGAACAATCATGTATAAAATATGGGATTCCCATATAACTATTAATACCTTGCATTGGACTGATGTGGAATATTTGTTAAAATTGATGAAAGAACATTTTTATAATTGTATTATTAACTATAGTGCATGGTTTTAACTTATAGTTTACTGTTGTGTAGTTCAGTTCCATAGATCCTGTTAGTTTAACTCATTTGGAAGATTCTAAAAGGTAGAGACTTTATGCCTTACACAGTTAGGACTCAAATATTTGTTAATGAAAATAGACCCGATGTTCCTGTACCTTCCTCAGCTTGAAGGAATTGAATATGTCTCATTTATTAAGATAACATAAATAGGCTTTGGGCAGTATATAGTCATAGAAATTAGTTCACTTCTTGAACAGCTTAATGGAAAATAAATTGAATGTATAAGTGTGTGTAGGAAATCAACATTTTAATAACCTTTGCTTTTCCTAAATTATAAAATCAGCACACACTGTTAAAAATGGAAAAGAACAGAAATTTGTGGAAATAAAAATGATATTCTGTAATCTTACCAATTTAATATTTTGGTATTTATATGTGTGTCTACTACATAAATTATATGCTGTTTGAAATTTGGATCATACACTATGAAATTTGGTATATGGATTTTTTAATTTTAAATTATATTGTGAGAATTTTCTTGAGATTATATACCCTCAAGATATAGTGGCACAATATTATGGTGGATATAATGTGATTTATTTAACCATTTCCTTATTTTAGATCTTTAGGTTCTTGACTTTTTTGAACATGTAAATATCACTGAGCATTGTTGAATATAAATATTTATCCATGTCTTTTATGTCTTTAAGACATATATCTAGAAGATTAGTAAGTCAAGGATATTAATTATTTTAAGGCTCTTAATATATGTATGACCAGGTTGCATTTCAGGAAGATAATTTGCAGTCCCACCAGTATAAGAGAATCCCTAAATGATCTTGTCTTTTAACTCATAATCAATTAAGTGTTATGTGCCAGTATTTTTGTTGATATATTAGTTTTGTTTTTTTTTCCTTGTGTTCCAGCATTCTTTTCTGACCATTTTTAATGACCATCTTCAACACAGTATCGGCAGGGAAAATAAGATGATAGTTAAAATGAGTTTAGCAGTTTTAATATAAGCTTGGAAGAGAGGAGATTTAGATTATGTTTTCAGATCCCCCATAACTTCCAATTTACATTCTTTTTTCCTGGCAACAATAAGTAATGGTGGATTGACTTTATTTATTTTGGAATAATTTCTGCATATCACCTTTTAAGTCATTATTTATTATGTGAGCACTTCATGCCAAGGTTGTCACCATACTAATTTTTAAGTCTTACACTTAGATGGAAATGGTGACAAGCTGAACCATTTTCATCACTCTAATGAAGAGGGAGGTTGTATTTTAGGAATTTGAGCTTGTTGCTTGCTGTGTTGTTGGTCCAAGTTTTGTGGCTTGGATGTTAACCTCTCTCTTTACAAATACTGTGTACTGCTCTACATCAGTTAATAATTGACCTGGTTCCCAAATACATTGATTCCTTGATATGTCCTGGATTGTAGCTTGTTTTACTTAAGAAGAAATAAAGATTACTTGAACTAGTATTTCAAGGTATTGATCTGCATTGGCAACCTAATTACTGCCTCAAGAGTCTGGAACAGGCTTCTCAACCTAGTGTTCCTAGTCCCCTCGAGTCCATTAAAATCAACTACTTGGAAGAAAACTTTCAGAACAATAAAAATGCATCCAAAGTCCTACTACTGAAGATCAACCCTAAAGGCAGCTGCTTCCCTTGCAAAGTGTTTTCTTAGAGATTTGGAGGTACAGTTTTACCTGTTTGTATATTGCTAACAATACATAACTTTAATCTTTTAATTTGTAGTGACTGCAGACTTATACTACATGATAACCATATAATAATATTCAACCCATCCAGCAACCAACTCTGGATTCTTCTGTGACTTTGGACCTGTTGACCTGTTTGTGGTTTCTTCATCTTTGATTTGTAGCTGATACTAATAAATCCCAGGAGGAGGAGTGCCATTCTAGAAATGCAAAATATTTACATTGAAGAAAGAATAGCAGTGATGACTGTGCATGGTAGTTGCATGTGATTTCCTTGACCTGGAGGTTGTTGATTTTCCTTGAGGGTTTAATCATCTGTCTTCCTTTCAATCTGAACCATTTTTGTTTTAGGTATCTGCAATTTTACCAGTAAGTTCAGAGTGGTGATACTCATTGAGAAAGTGTTCATTCTTCTACCTATGTTGGCTTTTCTCTAGATGTACAGTTTAGTTTGATATTTCCCATGGGTAAGGACTATGGTTTTCATTTTCATATTTGCAGAAGGTACAAGATAATTTCCATGTGTAAGAAGCTTAAATACTGTTTTAGCATGGCTTTGCAAAAAACTCAGTTTTTAGGTATCTGTATTAGAGGGGAGGCATGGACGCACAGATTTTTTTTTAAAACCTATTTAATATGTTTGGGAAGTGGAAAGTTTTTGTATATTTGAATATTGGTGGTTTGATTTGAGGGCTGTATGGAATTTATGATAGTCTCATTTTCTTATGCCAGGCATTGGTCCAGAGGTAGTATTTAGGCAGAGCCACCTTTCTTAATTGTACTGTTTTGTTCTTCTCCTGGGGAGACACATGAGTAGGAGTTGTTTGATATACAGATCAGACTGCAGTGATTATGATGTCAATGAAAAGCAAAACGTGAGTTTTGATGAGAATAACAGAATGAATTCCACATTGACAGTAATTTTAAGAGAGGCTTGTTCTACAACTGTTTTCAGCAGCTTGCAAAATGTGTAGGGCCACCCACACTTCCTTCCTCTTCTCCAGCCACACTTGCATACTTCTGTTGTTTCTGCTCTCTTATGCTGGGAGAACATCAGTATATTCTTATAACACATACCAGTACTTGTTTCTTAAACATGAATTCCCATATTATAAACACTCCTGGTTAGTTGGCCCGTTTCATTTAGGTCCAGCCTAGTTATATGCGTGTATGAGCATATGCTAAAAAAGAAGGTTCCTTTATCATGGCCTATTTTAGTGGGTTTCCTGTTTAAAAAGATGCCATCTTAGCTATGTTGTCATTAAAAATACTGATTTAGGATAACTTTTTAGTGCTTAGGAAAGTGTTCATCATATACAGTAGAGGAAGAAAGTAGTTATCAAACTTACAAAACTTTAGCTTTGTAAAGAAGCATAGATATGAAAGGTATACATCCAAACCTGAATAGAGGTCAACCTGGATAAGATTACAGGTGATTTTAATTTTTTTCTTCTGTGCTTTTCTGCATTATAAAAATATAAATAATATTTATTATTTATCAAAATAAAATGAGCTTGTATTCACTTTTTTTGGAGAGAAATATTTTTAAATGGTTACAAAGCTGTGTGTGTGTATTATTAGCACATTTTGTAAAAAATGTATGCCTGAGAATATATTATACATAAAAATAATTTGGAAGGCTGTATACCAAAATGTTAACTGATTTCATAGAGGGTGGGATAATGGATGATTTTTTAAAGGCTCCCATCTCATCAATATAGTCTATATATCCTATATCTATATATCTGTATATTCTAATTATATTTTTCCTACACCAAACAGATATTTTCTTCATAATTGAAACAAAATACTAAAACAAAGTCAAGTGTTATGTCAAGTGAAAAAAAGGATATGGGACATAAAGTAATTTATAGAATGGTCATACCTTCGTGAAATAAAATAAAGGAGAAACCATATGTAAATATTTACAGAAAGGCCTCCAAAATGTCAGTAGTGTTTATCTTCACAGATAGGACTATGGATGCCTTTTTATTCTTTCTATTTTCCATTCTGTGTTTTTTAAGTTTTCTGCAAGAGTATCTTACTTTGGGAAAAAATTGTAAAGAAGCATTTCGTCCTTTTTGAAAGGGTAAATCTGATAGACACTCATCTTACTATCATTTTGGAAGCAAATACTTAGACTTTGTGGAAAGTTTTATTGAAAAATCATCAGTCATTATTTTCTTGAACTTACTATCTTACAGTACTCATTTTCAAATTGATACATTTTAGGAAACTGAACAACAAAATTTTCGTGAATGCAAAAAAGATAGCTAAGTAAATTTATTGTCTTAAAGTAGGATGGGAGAATTTGTGCTACTGGGGGAGGAATGTCATCATTATAGGAATAATGCTAGTGGTGGTAGCTAATATCTTTTGAATGCATATTCTCTGGGCCAGGCTCTGTTCTAAACACTTTACCTCTATTTACTCATTTAATCGTCACCTGCGAGGTTGTCCTCTTTTTAATTAACCTTTTCTAATAAGGAAAGTGATTACACAGAGAGATCAGGGTCCCAAGGTTAATGATTGGTGAAAGCTGCAATTTTCATCCAGCTGTTGGTCTTCAGAGCCACAGTGCTCAACCACTGGACTTGAGGCAAAGACCATGGTTGAAATATGCATTGGCAGAAAGAGAGGAGCAGGAAGGGGTAATGGGAGAAGCTGCCATATCTCACTGGGAGCCAAATGACCAGTCAGGCATCCCAGGGGTCACTGTCACTGCATGTGGGCCTGTGCTCATGGTTTTGCTTTCCCCACTTGTACTACAGAACTCACTCTCCTCATTCCCTCACTTCCAGTAGTAGGCTTGTTTTCACATCCATAGATCACCTACCTTTCCTTCTTCTTTCACCTTTTCCTGTCTCCTTTCCCCCACTTCTTTTCCCCCAAGCTTATCTGATCTTGGGCTTAATGATTACCTGACACAATTCACCTTTAGTGTGTAGTGTATATTTCATTGGCCTTGTGTGAACATTTAGTCTTTTTTGTTATTTATGTGCTAGTTCAATGCAGTGGGAAGGCCTGCAAATCTGTTCTCCCTCACTGTGCCACAATTTGGATATAGGTGGTCTGCTCACATTCCCTTTGTTCATAGTGAAGTCTCTTTTTTTATGGCCAAACAGAAAGCCTCTAATGTTTTGTGTGTTCTCTGATGCTGGCATAATAATTGATTTCTGCCTCCCTGCTAGGTGACAGTGAGTTGCAAAGGTTGCCCTACTTGGTTGTGGTTGTGGGTGTCCAAAGGGCCTACACAAGGTGGGGTGGGCTTTGAACCCAGGCTGAGCAAGATTGGAGCCACAGCACTGCTGCTCATTTAGGCAAGTTGAGCCTCATTTTCTCTACCGTTCAGGCTCATAGTGAGGATACAGTAAAATGTGAGTTCAATGTCTGTTACCCAGGAGGCGTGTAGAACTTGGTGAAACTACTGTTTACTAGTATTATTATTTCCTCTCTCTTCCACACTGAGTTAGTCATTGAGAGTTTTTCTAACCTTGAAAAATGTCTTCCTAGAAAAATCTTTATGTACCCGTTCTCTCTGAAATTCGTGTTTACTTAAAGATTCCTTAAAGAGGGTTGTATAAGTCAAAGAGAGAAGAAACCATATTTGGGGAGATTGGGCCACTAAAGACAAAATTTGCCATTTTTGCTTTTGTCTGCATCTAGCCTTAGGGTATATATTTTGACTTTAAGCAAATTTGAAACAAATGGAACTAAATTAACTAAAATTTTTTTCTCTGTTTTCTTTTAGGAGAGAGAAACAACTAGCAAAACACAGTGATAACAAGGATTATTCAGTATGCAGTTTGCGGGGTATGTCTTGGAGCTGCTACAAATTCAGCCTTTTTACATAAGCCACATTTTGACATTGGGCATTGATGCACTAGAAGACTTTCAGGCAATAAAGATCCTTAGAGATGAAAAATGACTTAATTATTTCCTACCCTGACTCAAAATGTACTTGATAATAGGACTAGACAGTGGGCTAGTATTTAAAAAGATGTTTCATAATGAGGAATTTTTTTCCTCCAAAACTTCACCAAAATGTGCTGTTCTTAGGTATACAATTTAATTGTAGTTTCATCTGAAAAGGGATACTTATACAAAGAGTAAATTCTTTGATAGTACAAATGATTAATCTTTTTATTGCAGGATATTTTGTCATTATGAGGAGACCCTATTAAGAATCTTTCCCTTGAGCTTCTTAGTAGATTAAAAATTATTTCACTGTGCCCTTTACTGGCAAAAGTCTGTGAAGAGAAACATTATGGTATTAATAGTGATTATCTCTAGGTGTTTTGAGACCCTCAGAAAAAGATTTTTTTCTCCTATCTGTGTAATCAGTTATTACTTTAGTGATAAAACAGTTTTAATTAAAAAAAAACAACCCACAAAATTCACATTTGTTCATAAAAGTCTGATTTGTATGCTGCTTTCCAGGAACAGATTAAAGTAGTATATGGAATGAACAAAGATTATATGACTTGGGAGCGGGTAGCCTGTAGAATCTGTTTTGAAAGCTAAAGTTGCATTTGCAATAGAATTTTAAGAATAATTGCTACCCTTCTGATTAATTGAAGTTAAAGATTTAAAGGTAGTTTTCCTGCCCTCCCCCCACTGGAGTTAGTCTTCAGTTTTCATTTTTTGAAATACAAATAGACCTTACTAAAAGTTTCTTTTGGGGAACTGCTAAACAAATAGAGCAAGGACTTTCTTTGAATTTGGATTTTCCTCTTAATCATGTCATTAAAATTATTTATTCAAATGACAGGACTAATAAATAGGATAGAGGTATTTAGCTTTTTCTCTAACATATCTACATTGTACTGGTTTCTTATTTTTAAAAAGCTGTAGTTCTGAAATTAATTTGTAGAAATGGTGTAGCATAGTGGTTTAAGAACAGGCTTTGGTGTTGGACAGCCTTGGGTTTGAATCCTAGCTCTGTTACACACTGGCCCTGTGGCCTTAGCCAAGTTACTTAATATTTCTGTGCCTCAGAATCTAATAATCCCTACTTTTGAATGCAGTTTGAAGATTAAATGAAGATGATGTAAAGCATTTGGTATCTGACTGGCTTGAAGTACTCATTCAGTGAATAGTATTTATATTTATTATTATAATAATTACTAAGATATAAAAAGCGTATTAATAAATATTAACATTGGCTTCTTAAGCTTATATATTTTTGAGTTGGCTCCAGATATGTAAATGACCTTGAGCTTCTTTTATATTTTGTGTTTTAGCTCTTAAGATACCCTAAATGTGACATCATTTAGAGTAGCCAGAATACTTATTAAAGAATGTGAGCTTTGAAGTAAGAATTATGTTTTAATCCTAGCTTTAACACTTAATATAAGTTACACTTAAAACTGACTTTTGTTGGCTGTAAAAATGGTACTAATACTGACCTCTCAGGATTGTCAAGATCCATTTGGGTGTATTTTACACAAGTATAGCCATGTAGTAGATTTTTAGTAAATGTTAGCTATTCTTTTGTTCTTTTAAGTAAAATAGGAATTTAATGTTGGTATTTAAAATGTAAGCCTTCCTTATTGTATGTACAATTTAAATTTGTTTTGTGATATTGTCATCTTAATGAGATAATGTAAGGACTGCTCTTAATAAAATATAATTGAAAATATGAAAGTGTATACAAAAGAAGGTTTTACTGGAAGGATGGATGTGCGCTAATAGGAAATAGAGCTAGTCTTGGGAGGTTGCTGTGTTTCTCACTGGATTATAATATATATTTTTTTTGCTTGGGCAGGCACTGGGAATCAAACCCGGGTCTCCAGGCATGGCAGGCAAGAACTCTGCTTGCTGAGCACTGTGGCCTGCCCCTCACTGGATTTTGTTACTCAAATTTATTAACTTTTGGTCAGAAAAAGTAATAGTGGAAGTTCAGCCCATGATGTTTGAAGTGACGTCTTAATTTATATCATTTTATACATTGATTTATTTTTCTGGGTATTTTCAAAATTAAATGGTCTTTATTTGGAGCCTGCCCAAGTTAGAAAAAAAAATTAAATGGTCTTTAAGAATGCACACTTATTTACTCTTTAAAATATAAGTAAGTCATGATGGGTTGTTTGAGAATTGGAAAATCTTAACAACAACAGGCATTACTGGTAAGTACAAAGGATGAATTACTAGTCAGTCAGCAATTATTTATTAAGCATGAACTGTGTGCTAAATATTGTTCTAGACACTAGTGATGCAAAAAGCAATTGCATTGGAAAATTTTGGAAAAATATGCATTTGACAATTTAATGACAGTTTTGAGTACCTGATATGTGTAAAGTAGTTTGGGTAGGTATTGTAGGAGGATAGAAGAACAAAAGAGAACCTTAGAATAGAAAGGTCCTCGAGAACTTTCCAGTCTTGGCATAGAGATAGTACACCCAAATACCTTTAGAGTAAGACCACGTGGAATGAAGTTGTCCCAGGCACTTTGAAGATAAAAGAGGGAAAATAATTCCAGCTAGGAGAGTTAGAGAAGCTTCCACCTAAGGAATTTGTATTTACAGGAAATGGTGCTAATCTTGGGATAACAGGAAAAAATTGTTGGGTTTCTATCCAGTTGTTTATTATTTTTTTCCCCTTCCTGTCAAGTCTTGCCTTGATTTTTAAGTTACTGATCAAAATTACTTTTGGAATATGTTTGTTTTTTAAACATAGCTTATTAAACTTGTCAGTTGTTTTATTTCTGACGTCAAAAAATTCCTTCTAATAGAACTATTTTTTTTTCAGTTTGTAAAAGATCATATGGCATTTAAGATTCTCAGCCTTTAATAGTGAGCCCTCAATATAGAAATAGGTTCTCATAAATGATCCTAACTCATTTTATAGCTTAATATATTTACTAAGTTTTTACTAAAACAAAATAGAAAAACAAGTAAGATGAAGACATTTATCATGTGCTATGAAAGAAAAAATTACAGAAACTTAATTTTGTTTCTCTTATTTTGTAGATTTCCATGGCCACATTGAAAATGAATTCCTTATTTTCACCACATTTTCTTGTATGAGAAGATCCGTTTCAGACAGTCTAAAAACTTTTTCTTCTGTTGGACAAGCATGGCAGGATTCAAGAGAGGGTATGATGGAAAGATTGCTGGATTATATGATCTGGATAAAACCTTGGGTCGAGGTCATTTTGCAGTGGTTAAACTTGCAAGGCATGTCTTTACAGGTGAAAAGGTGGCAGTAAAAGTTATTGACAAGACAAAACTGGACACTCTAGCCACCGGTCATCTTTTCCAGGAAGTGAGATGTATGAAACTAGTGCAGCATCCTAACATCGTACGCCTTTATGAAGTCATTGACACCCAGACCAAACTATATCTTATTCTAGAACTGGGAGATGGAGGAGATATGTTTGATTACATAATGAAACACGAGGAGGGTCTTAATGAAGACTTGGCGAAGAAGTACTTTGCTCAGATAGTTCACGCTATATCTTATTGCCATAAACTCCATGTAGTTCACAGAGACTTAAAACCAGAAAATGTGGTCTTCTTTGAAAAACAAGGTCTTGTAAAGTTGACAGACTTTGGTTTCAGCAACAAGTTTCAACCAGGGAAGAAGCTCACAACAAGCTGTGGATCTCTTGCATATTCTGCTCCAGAAATTCTGCTTGGTGATGAATATGATGCACCCGCAGTAGGTAGGTAACGTTCTGTCCATTATTTGTCCACTTTAATTCTGATAGCTGCAGTTTAGTTGGTCAACTCATTTGTTGTTTATCTAAAGATAATTTTTAAGAGAATTTGTTAAAAGTGTCTTAATTAATACATTGGGTTTCATGAATGCCACAAATATCCCTAAAGTTAGCAGTAGTTATTTCATTCTTTAGGTACCAAATGTCTGAAGTATATTTGTTACCACAAAGGAAAATGAGTAAGTTATATTTAAGGTAACCTCTTATCTGCACATTGTAATTTTTTAAGGTCTTAATACTTTAGTATCTAATTATATCCTTCTAGTAGTGGCCGTAGTCATCTTCTTGTTGTCAATTACCATTAACAGTCTTTTGAGACCCATATTGAAAAGGTCCTATGAATATTACAGTGCAGTGTAAAGAGTTTTAGACATTGGAATAGTTTATTAACTGTAACCTTGAATAAAGTACTTAACATATCTCCGTTTCATTTTTTTATCCATAAAATAGAATTAATTTATATGTGGATATAGTGTTTCCCATTTTATCTTGTTTGCTTTTCACAACGACCTGTTATTATTAATTTTGTTTATAGAATAGGAAAACTGACATACAGACTTACTGCTATATGGTGGATCCTGAAATCATGGTAGCTCCTGGCATTTCCATCCTACACTCTGTCCCTGCACATCCAAAACATTTTCGTGCTGTTGCACTCACTTTGAATTAATATACTTCTGGTGGGGTTGTCTACTGCCTTTCAGATTTGTGTCATCTTTGTCCCCTTGGAATTGTATCTGTCCTGAGAGTCGTGAATGAATTTAGTTTTAATTTTTATGGATCTTCATCTGAGGATGTGGTCAGTTTTTTTCATTTTTAGTTTACTCTTAGAAAAATATTCCCTAATATTACTTGCACTTGATGATACGCTTCATGGATGGGAAGTCTTCCATTTACATTCGGATAGTTTAAAATGTAGATTGCAAAAGAGTAATGGCAGAGGTACACTTAAGTGCTGACATCATACTGAATGCTTTGTCTACCACGGCACTGCTCTTCACTTTAGACTAGCAAGTGCTAGAAAAGAAAGGGTTAACAAGTAGTTTCTGTCCACTACAGATAATCAGGCTTCAGTGAAGTCTTTCATTAAAATATGTGAACCAGAGATTTTTGATTAGTGAAGCAGCTTTAACCAGAAAATGAAGCCAGGCATTCATTTACAGAAGAGGAAACACAGTGTCTTTGAAAAGCTGTCCACCCTTGTTGGTAATGAGAGAAAGGCAATTGAAAACCACGGGATACTGTTTCATACTCTTCCCATTAGCAAAAACTAAAGTCAGACAAAACTATGTGTTGACAAAAGATTATAGGACATCAGGAACACTTATACAATTTAGAGGGCATAAAGTTAAAGATGACGCATCCTTTGACCCAGCAATTCTCCGGGGTATGTACCTGAAAGAAGTACCTACTCATGTACAAGGAGAGATTTTTTAAGAATGTTTTGAATAGCATTGTTGAATATTCATCAGCAGGAGAATAAATTGTTCAATACTCATATTATGGGATTCTCTATTTTAATGAGAATGAATGAGCTTGAACTATGTATGTCAGCATGGCTGAATTTCACAGATGTAATGTTTAAAGGGGAAAGATCAAGTTGATGAAGAGTATATATAGTATTATACCGTTTATGTAAAAGTATAAAACATGAAAAACAATATAATATTTTGTTTAGGCATGCATATGTATATGAAAAATGTATGAGATAAAAATAGGTTACCTCTGATGGACAGGCATTTATCTAGGGGGTTTCAGCTGAACTGGTGATATTAAGTTGGGAGGTGGGTACACAGGTGGTCTTTGTAATTTTTTTTATCTTTTTGCATGTATTTAATATTGCATAATAAAACTTTAAAAGTAAAGGAAGATAAAATTCTCTGTAAGGATCCACACCATTCTGATAAAGGGTTACCTTATATTGGTAAAGTAGAATTGGGTGGAATTCATGGGTAACCTTTTCATTCTTGTATTTATTCCAATTCATTTTGTGAATAAATAAATACAGAATTGTTTCTTAAAAAAATGGAACTGACTGTGTTTTTGTTAACATACTGTTAATTTATAGGACCAAACCAATCAGTGGTTTTTCACAGGTATTTAGTAAAATAACTGGGCAGTAATAAAATATGTCATTTTATTAAATTGCCATATGATGCTAAATAAGACAACTTTGATTCAGTTTTATAAATAAGTATTTTATAAGTATACAGGTCATTAGCATTGAGACTTAGCTTGGGAATTTTCTATTTTATTATACTTTTCAAAGAATCATTTTTTATTTTACTTCTCAATTGTACTTTTTGTTTTCTATCTCAATTGTACTTTTTGTTTTCTATCTACATCATTTTTCCTTTTATCCTGAAGATGGTGACATCATAATTCTTTGTAGGGTCTTTGAGGTTGTTTTTCCTTATCTTTTTTTTTAGTGTCTTGAACGAACATTTTATTTTACTTATTGTCTTGATTTCTAATAAATGCATTTAAGACAATATGTTGCCCTCTTTTACAATCTCTGGTGATATCTTAAGGGTTTCACTCTGCATTCATTGTTGTTCATTGTTAAAGTTTATCTTTACTGTTTTTTTTTATTGTTTAACCTAAAACTTAGAAAGGTGTTTTTTAAAAGAAAACTCAAAATGTATTTTTCCTTTTGGCTATCTGATTTTTAATTTCTAATTTGAATATGTCGCAGTCAGTGAAATACACTTTCATTTACACTTAAATATTTACACTTAATTGTACAAATTTCTTGGCCTCCCTATCCTTTACTTGGTTTCTTTTGTTTGTCATCATTTCAGAGAAGATTTCTGAAAAAATTCTCCAAGTCCTTTTCTGTCTATAAAGATCCTCACGTTTGAATGGTAACTTGGCTGGGTATCAAAATATGTATCCAAAATCATTTTTCTCCCAACTTTGAAGATATTTTTTCGTCATCTTTTTGCTTGCAAAGTTGCCACTGAGAGGAGTGATTTTGTATTCTTTGTTGGATTACATTTCATTGATTCTGAGGAGCATGTTTTTTAACACTTAAGTCCTTCTTCAGAGGACTCCAATAGATTAGTTTCCTTGGGTATTCGTTTTTGTTTTTGGTTTTTATAAATTTGGTTCCTCTTTCATGGTACTCATTTTTCTCAGAGACTTGTAGATTGTTAGATATGTGTTCATTTCTATTTTCTGAAAGCCTGGATGTGAATATGATGTTTGATTATTGTAGCCAACCACTAGTGGATGTGGGAGAGCAGAGGGTATGCAGCCAGGTGGATGTTCTTTTAACTGGGCTTAATGTTTGCCAAAGGCATCAGTAGACCCTTTGGGCATCATCCTTCTCTCTCTCTCTGTCCCAAGTACCTGTAATTACTTCTCCCACCTAGAACAAATGTCTGCTTGGGCATGTTTGTTATAGTTTAGGATTGTGGGGTGGGAGGAGATAGTCCCAAATTAATCCTTCTTATGTTGTCTTGGTTCTATTCCTTCCTGTTTCCAGTTCATGTTATATAAAAGGGAGCTCCACATAATCCTCCCAATGGTTGTCGGTCTCTGATGTCTTCTTTCAGTCTGATTCTACTTGTCTTTTACCTGATTTGTCATATATAAGGATTTGAGAAGGGTTGACTGAGTCATCCTCAGTGAGCTATTAATTCATTTGCATTGGTGGGCTTTTAAGAATGTACATCAAGTTGCTTCACTGAATTAGAAAGAAGAGAAAACATGTTTTTTAATGAAAAATCCTGGAATTTATCACATTCCCTGAAATTCCTGTGGTGTAGACTGCAGTGCAGCAGCACACACGGT
Source organism: Tamandua tetradactyla (assembly GCF_023851605.1). Classification (NCBI taxonomy): domain Eukaryota; kingdom Metazoa; phylum Chordata; class Mammalia; order Pilosa; family Myrmecophagidae; genus Tamandua; species Tamandua tetradactyla. The sequence continues at coordinate 43,890,213 of NC_135341.1, read as the reverse complement.
GGAGAGCATATTTCTGCTTGTTTTATTAGCTTACCTAATGGAAGAACTCACTGGGCTGAGCAGACAGGGGAATAACCTGTGTCTGTTAGTTACTGGAATGCTTCATGCCTTTGTTCTCGTCTCCTGGAAAGACAAGCTCTGACGATACTGTTGGGGACCTTGCTGTCTGTTGGGTGGTGGCCTGTGTGTAGTAAGCCTTCAAGTGAATTTCTGGGTAAATTTGTTTATTCAAAGCAGTATTAAAGCATACTGCTATAAAAAAGCAAAACTAAACTCTTCTTTAAAAATTTCTTCATTATAGAAATTCTAATATGGGAAAACTGTCTCTTAGGTTACAGATTCACAACTTCTTGGTAGTTGTGAAACCCTGACATTGTATTTTATTTTTTCACTTTGCTAACATTTAAAATTTTATTTTTAAATTTAAATTAATTAAATTTGGTATTGAGAACTTTATCACATGAGATTTGAAGACTTCCTAGAATGTTATTAGAATGAGACTTCCTGGAACTGAAAACCTCAATATTAGATGCTTCCTTGTTCATAGACAAACTCTTTCAAAAATGAAATATTCAGTCTCTACATTAATTTGGTATGCCAGTTAGGCGACAGATAATTGCCTGAAACTAAATTACTTAAAACATGACAACATGCAATGGTTTTGTTTTAGAGTCAGCATGTGTAACTTTTTGGGATATAAACAAAAACTTGTATACACTGTACCAACAGTATTTCTCAGATTTGTAGTTTAGCATTTAATGGAATTATCTACAATTATGAGAATGTCATCGTACACATTATTATGCAAAAAATAGAGCTCTTTTCTTCATAAGTCTGTATTTTGCCCTGCATTAAAATATGGCTCTTTGTCTGCTCTCAGGAAGCTAGAATTAGAGGGGGAACTTTCTCACCTTGATAAAGAGCAGCTACAAAAAACTGTCACCTAAACATCATACTTAATAGTGAAAGACTGAATGCTTTCTCCTAAAATCAGGAACAAGGCAAAGATGTATATTCGTACTACTCTTAATCAACTTAGTTTTGAGAGGCATATAGATTGGAAAGCTGCCTCTATTTGTAGATGACATAATTGTCTACATAAAAAAAGCTCAAATAATCTACAGAGGAACTCCTGGAACTAATAAGTGAACCCAGCAAGGTCACAGGTTACAAGATCAACTTGCAAGTTCAGTAGTTGCATTTCTAAATACTAAAAACGAATGTGTGGAAACCGAAATAAAAATATCATTTATAGTAACACCGAAGAAAATGAAACACTTAGGTATGCTTCTAATAAAACACATACTGTGTCTGCTAAAAGTTATGAATTGCTAATGAAAGAAATCAAAGAGCAAAATAAATGGAGAGACACCTGTTCACTATTGAAAGACAACATAGTAAAAATACCTCTCCAAATTGAGCTATAGATTTAACGCAATTCCTATTAAAAGTCCTAGATGGATTAAAAAAATTTTTATTTAAGAAAACAAACAATACGCTTAGAACCACCAAAGACAGATGTCTTAGTTAGCTTAACCATAGGCATATTTAAATAAAGTATCCATATAATCATTGTAAAACCTGTGTTTGTGCAGTAAGTTTCATAAGCCAATTTAAAATTAAGGCAACAAGGAAAAAAACCTACAAATTCAGATAGCAAAGTTCTTAAATTCTAAGTATTAAACATGAACTTAGATACCATTTGATCAGCTGTTGAAGCTGTGAATAGTCTCAAAATATCACACAGAAAGTTCTTATGTTTATCTGCATTGCTATAGTAATGTCCTATGTTACTAAATATTTTCCTGATTTCAGGAAAATATCTTGCATGGATTTTATAGACATATTCTAAAATTTGTATGGTAAAACAAAGGATTGAGGATGTTAAAACAGTTTTGAAAAAGAATAATAATGAGAGTGGGTCACAACCCACGTTCAAGATTTACTATGAAGTGACAATCATCAAGACAGTGTGTTATTGATAGATCAGTGGAACAGAAGAGAGAACTCAGAAATAGACCTACACAAATATGTTCAACTGATTTCTTTAAAAACTTTTTGTTTTTAACTACTTTCAAACTTAAAGAGCAATTACAAAAATAATACAAACTCCATACAGAGAACTCCAACATACCCCTACCCACCCATTCCCTTCTGATACCCAGATCTACCAATTTTAACATCTTGCCACATTTGCCATAATCATTCTATCCACCTATGTCCTGTTTGTCTATTTATCACCCATTTTCTGAACAGCTGAATGTAGGTTATATACATCATGCTCCATGAACACTTAATACTGACATGTACATTTTTCCTAAGAACAAGGATTTTCACTTTAAGTGCAGTTATCAAGTTCAAGAAATTTAACATTGATATAAAGCTTCTAATCTACATTCCAATTTTTCGTATGTCCCAACAATTTCCCTTTGGGCCTTTTCCCTTTTTAGATCCCAACTGGGAATCATGTATTGCATTTAATTGTTGTCTCTTTAGTATCCCTTCCTCCCTCCGTCCTTCCTGCTCTCCATCCCTTCCTTCCTAATATTGTGGTGCCCTCACCACCTTCTATTTCTAAAGCTTTCTCATCTCCCCAAACAGAAACCATGCACCTATTATGCATTAACTCCCCATTCCCTCTGTCCCTTGCCCCTGGAAACCTGTACTCTAATTTCTATCTTGATGTGCTTTAATATTCTCCAATATTTTCTTTATGATTACCATGGGGCTTCAATTTAACATCCTAAATCTGTAATAATCTCTTTTGCTTTGATACCAATTTAACTTCAATAATTTACACAAACTGTGTTCCTATGCTCTTCCATCCCCCAAATTTTATGTAGTTTTTGTCACAACTTAACATGTTTATACATTATGAGCCCAAAACCACTGATTTATTGCATTTTATGCTTTTCCCTTTTAGATCCTGTAAAAAGCAAAAAGTGGAATTACAACCCCAAAATATAGTAATACTGTTATCTATATTTATTCATGTTATTACCTTCACCAGGGCTATTTATTTTTTCATGGGGCTTGGGTTTATTGTCTATCAATCATTTCCTTTCAACCTGTAGAACTCCTTTTAGCATTTCTTGTAGGGCTGGTCTAGTGGTGACAAAGTCTCAGCAGCTGTTTATATGGGAACGTCTTAATCTCTCTCTCATATTTGAAAGACAGTTTTGCTAGTTATAGAATTCTTGAGTGGCAATTTTTGGCTTTCAGTACTTTAATATATCACTACTACCCCTACCCTCTTGCCTCCATGGTTTCTGCTGAGAAATCAGCATTTAAACATATAAAGGTGCCTTTGTGTGTGACATGTTGCTTTTGGCTTTCAGACTTCTCTATCTTTGGCATTCAACAGTTTGATTATAGAACGCAGTGAAGTGAGTATGTTTGGGTTTATTCTATTTGGAGTTTGTAGAGCATCTTAGATGTGTATATTCATGTCCTTTGTTAAATTTAGGAAGTTTTCAATCATTTGTTTCTTTGATTATTCTCTCTGTCCCTTTCTCTCTTTTCCTTCTTGAACACCCCCATTGTGTAATTTGGCATGGATGGTGTCATATAGTTTCCTCAGGGTCTGTTGACTTTTCTTCATTCATTCTTCTTTTCTTCAGACTGGATGATTTCAATGGTCTTATTTTTAAGTTCTCTGATTCTTTCTTCTACCAGCTCCATTCCGCTGTTGGAGCCTTCTAGGGATTTTAAAATTTCTTTTATTGTGGTCTTCAGCTCTGTTTCATTCCTTTTCATAATTTCCACCTTCCTATTTATTCTCTTTTTGTTCATGTGTTGTTTTTCTCATTTCTTTTAATTCTTTGTCTGTGTTTTCCTTTACCACTTTGACCATATTTAGGACCATTCTTTGTCTGGAATATCTCAGGTCTGGCTCTCCTTATTGATGGTTTCTGATGCTTTAACCTTCTCCTTTGTCTGAGCAGTTGCCTCCTGTTTCCTTGTATGCTTTATAACCTTTTGTTGAATCCTGGATGTTTTGGAATTTTGATGTATTGTTCCTGGAATTTAGACTCTTAGGTGTTTGTTCCATATGCTTATATACAGGTAGTGCTACAATAGAGCTTTCCTTGAATGTGAGGAGCTAACAAAAAAAAAGGAGAAAGGTAAAAAAAAAAGCATCTCCCAGTCTTTGCAGATTGACCTATATGAGCACTCTCCTTCAAGGTTTATCCATAGAATAGGTTTAGAATACAGTCTCCCTGATCCTTCCTGTACTTGTTTCTTGTCTTAGGCATGTACATTTGACCCTAGGAATTCCCCTGTTTATGCAGATAAGAATGTTCCCTCTTCAGAAAAACGTGTCCCTGTGGTTCCAGGCACTCCACTGTATTTTCTATAGTCAGCAGTTCCTTCCCACAATGTTCTATAAGAGAGCTCTTTGCCACCTTCCATACCCAGGGCATGTTCTGAGACAGTCTGAGACCCTCAGGCCCCCACAAGAGAGACTGGGCCAGACATACCTGCTCTCAGTATTTGCACAAAGGTTACTTTGCTACGTTCAGAACAGGGACCAGAGAGCTGCAGTGGGAAACTAGCCAGCTAGGGAGCCAAGAGCCAGTAAGAAGTGGGGGTGGGCCCAGCCAAGCAGCCAAGAGATCCTGACACTTTTAAGTAGCTTCTTTCTTGATTTGACACTTGCCTTGTTACTGCAATCCACTAAACTATCTTATGCTTTGAGAAAGATGTTTCTGTCAGTTCTTGTAGGTTGTTCAAAGCTTCTTTTGGGGAATGGAGCCCTGAAGTGTCTGTCATCTTGATCCCCAACTGATTAGGTCCAGTTCAGTGAAGAAAGGATAACCTTTTAAACAAATGGTACAGGAACAAGTAGACAACAAAAGCAAAAAAAAAAAAGTGTCAACTAAACCTCATATCTTATATAAAAGCTCTCCAAGACTTACTTATAAAGCATAAAACTATGAAGCTTTTAGGGAAAAAAAAAACATCAGGTCCTGGGTATAACTGAAAGCTTCTGGACCAAAAGCACGATCCTTAAAAAGAAAAAAAAGTGATGAATTGAACTTCATTAAAATGAAAATTTTGCTCTGCCAAAGATCTTGTGAAGACGAAATGAAAAGCTATAGATGGGGAGAAAATATTTAGAAACCACCTATTTGTCCAAGGACTAGTATCTAGGATATATAAAGCATTCTTCACACTCAACAGTTAAAAAAAAAAAAAAACTAGAAAATGAGCAAAAGATATGAGCAGATATTTTACCAAAGAGGATTTGCAGATGACCAGTAAGCATGTGAAAAGTATTAACTCTTAGCCATTAAGGAAATGAAAATTAAAAGCACAATGAGAGATCAGGTTATACTTATGAAAACAGCTAAAATTAAAAAAAAAAAAAATGATACCACCAAATGCTGGTTAGGATGTTAAAAAACTGGATCATTCATACATTGCTGGTGGGAATGTAAAATGGTATAGCCACTCTGGAAAAAGTTTGACAGTTTCTTATAAAACTAAATATGCACTTACCACATGATCCAGCAATTATAGGCTTGGGCATTTATCCCAGAGAAATGAAAGCCTATGTTCCCATAAAGAACTGTACGTGAATGTTCAGAGCAGTTTTATTGGTAAAAGCCCCAAACTGAAAACAACCCAGATGTTCTTCAAGAAGCGAATGAGTAAATGAACTGGCACATCCATACCACACTTGAATACTATGCAGCAGTAATAAGGAATAAACTGAGATAGATTTCAAGGGAATTATGCTGAGTGAAAAAAGTCAATCTCAAAAGCAATCTGAATTACATGCTATATAGTTCCATTTACATAATTTTCTTGAAATAATTAGTGTATAATGACTGATTGTGGTGGTTGCCAGGGGTTAGAGATGGTGGTTGGTTTGCTTCAAAGAATAATGTGAAGTCGCATTGTAGCAATTGAACACTTTTGTAACTGGTAGTAGTTTCACAAATCTGCATTTCATAAAATTGCATAGAACTATACACACACAAATGAGTGAACGTAAAACTGATGAAATCTAAAGTTCTGTGCACTGTACCCATGTCACTTCTCTTGTTTTCATATTGTACTGTATAGCTGTTGCCATTGGGGAAAATTGGCTGAAGGGTACATGGGGCCTCTTTTTTTTTCTCACAACTCTTGTGAATCTGTAATTATTTCAAAATAAAAAGTTAAAAACATATATTATTCATTGCCTGGAAGGGAAGTATCCCAGTGTGGATATTCCTGCAATGTCTAGGATTTTATGTTTGTATCAATAATGCCTTATTATAATCTGGATATGAAGGTTAATATGACAAACACTGAATTTTTACAGTGTTTGAATGCATGCTAACACATGTTTTAAAAATAAAAACAATTTAAAACCAGGTAATCAGTAAAAAAAGTCCTTCCACTGAACTGTGAACTTTTAGCCTTCACCATGTTAAAAGTACTACCTGTATTTATTTTGAAGTGGTAGTTCTTAACTTTTTCTGCTTCATAATGTAATGCTTTTAGAATTGCTAAAGGCTATAGACATATGTTAGAATTGACACACACAGAATATCTTTAATTATTTCTTACTTTGACCGAACATTGAATGTGAAGAATGTCTCAAAATCCAGTATGAATTTTAGAATACCAGTCTCTAGTCTATCTGAAAAGAATTTCATTGCCTTGTGAAAAAGTAGATTAGTAAAACACGATAACTGAGGCATTTTTGGCTATTACATGCATTGATATATCCTTGCCTTTATTTCAGATTTAATGAAATCTCTGTAGAGAAGCTGTTAATGTACTTGCTTTTAAATTTCTTCCCAGGCTGCACCAAATTTGGATGTATAGTTTAGTTTTTCATCCCTAAGTCATCATTTACTAGAGGTAGATGTCTTAAAATGTTTCAGTGTTTCCAAATTTCAACCATCTTCTCCCAGAGTCAGAACTGGTATAATTTTTATCATCACTTACTCTGTTTATCATTTGAACATATGGACACTGACGAGTTTTAGATTAGAAGATGTCAGGCTTGCCTGTCAGAGCCCATGTGTTACAGGGTCTTTTAGTTTACAAATGCTGCCAGAATGCAGTATACCGGAAATGGATGAGCTTTTATAGAGGGGATTGAGTAAATTACAAGTTTACAGTTCTAAGGCCTTAAGAATGTCCAAACTAAGGCATCTAGAGAAACATACCTTGACTCCGAAGAAAGGGCTGAATGTCATCCAGGTTTCCTCTGGCATGTGAGAAGGCATATGGCTAACATTTGCTGGTCCATTCTTAGCTTCTCTGAGGCAAAACTCTTGCTTGCTTGCTTGCTTGCTTGCGTAGCATCTTATGGGAAGGCACATGGCAACATCTGCTGGACTCTTCTCCCTGTTTCTGCTTTCAACGGCTTTTGTAAATCCTCTGGTCCTTCTGGCATTTTCCTCTACACCTCCTAATGTCTGTGTCAGAGTTCTATGTTGGCTCTTTTCAGGATGCCAGTAAACTAATCAAGACCCACCTTGAATGGATGGAATCACATCTCCATCTAATCAAAAGTTCACATGCACAATTGGGTGTGTCACATCTCCATGTAAACAACCTAATTAGAAAGTCCTAGCCTACAGTATTGAATAAAGATTAGAAGAACAAGGTTTTTCTGGGGTACATGGCAGTTTCAAACCAGCATACAGGGCTTCAAACCTGTGTGTAGAGTTTGGTTATCCATTCTAAAGGGATGATTTGTGCCTCTCTGGCAGCATAGGAGGTTTGGTCTGCTTTAAATTAGGACTTTAATAAGTTCTATTAAAGAGGTGAATAAAAACCTACCTGCATAAAGGTGCCCAGAATGAACTGCATTGAGCCTGAGACCTAGGCATATAGTCACATGAGTAGCTTTAAATCGAGAACTGAAAAACTTAGTAATAGAAATGTAGCGCACACCTTCCATAACCCATCTGCCAAGTGTGATATCACGTGCTCTGAAAGATAACATAATACAAAGAATTCTCATCATTTCCTGTGGCATAAAACCAAAAGGAAAATGGAAAATCTTTCTCTAAGCTTTCTGAAGTTTCACATGCCCATGAGAGATGGCAAGTGTTGAAAAATTACAAATGAACAAGTAATCTGGTTTGAACCCTCTGAAATAAAAGAACTTTATTCGATATTCTGAGTTCACAAAGTACCGGCTTTATAATATGGGTACTATATAGTTACTTGGGAAAACAGTGGTTCTTCTCAAGTGGAATATTTGGGGCTTTATAAACAAATCATTATTGAGTTTAATACTTATAATAAAGATTCTTGATCATGAAATGTTTATGGTAATTTACGTTCTAGATACCATTACAGATGGGTTTTCACATTAACTCAAGCCATTGATTTTTCAGTGTTTGAGAGCCCCGAAAAATATGACAAATTATTCATGAGTTGTGATATGTTTACTTTCATTTTTGGCTATGGTGCTCAGTGTTCTCCCACTGTTGTATGACAGATTAAATGAAATATTTGTTGACACTGTTTTGGAAAGTATAAATTATTGTAATAATGATTTGGTAGGACTTAAATTGGTGGTTCTCAACTCTATCAGTTTCACCTGGGGGAGATTTTTTTTTTAAATATGTAGATTTTTAAAAAAGATGTAGCTTGGGTCCTACCCCCAGAGATTCTGATTCTTGGAGGCCCTATCCAGAAGGTCCCGTGGGATTCTGATGTGTGTCTAGCCTTGAGAATCATTGATTGAAACCTGTAGAATCAAATGTTTTCAGATATTAGTGGAAAAATAGATTCTCAACATTTTAATTCTAATGTTCTTTGAAGAATAAATGTTAGGAAAAAAATTTAAACCTCTTATGGTTCAAAAAGCAAATGTGAATGCATATTTCTTTTTTTTGATGTTGATTATTTGAGCTTAATTTTTTCCTTTCCTGTTTTTTATCACAGTCTGTTTATTTAGGGATAAGTAAATGAAAACTGAATTTCAGGTCCTTTGGAAATTTTTTCTGCTGTTGTATCCTCAGACCTAGTGTCTGGAACTTCAAGCTAGATGCTTTTTGGGGACCCTTTTATATTGATATTTTCTCTGAGGAGGCCAGAACCTGTCCTCCCTGCTTCTTTTCCACTGCCATCCCCTGTACCTTCCTTTTAGGGTACCTCATGCAATAGAAGGGCACCCCGCTGTCTCATTCCAAACATTCTTCATCCAGAAGGCTCATAGCACCTTTATAAAAGTTTTTTGAGGGCTCTTATTATGAAACTGAACTAGAAGTATTTGAGTTTTTTTTTTTTTAATAGGTTCTTAGGGCACTTATTCCCTTCTTCTAAATCCTGGTGAAAAGACAAAGCTATGCATATTTGTTAATCATAGGTCTTATTTAACTAAAAGCTGGATATTATTATTCATCTATGTTTCAGAGCAGTGTCCAAGCTGAGTCTTCGGGTATTTCGTCTGAGGAAATAAGAGTGGGGCTGAGTGACCTAAGTATGTTTATCTTAAAAAGAAGTTAAAAGAAGGGAGTGATTTGAGGGGTAGATTTCCTTTCCTTTCTTTCTTGCTGACACAATTTTCAGATACTGAAAGTTCCAAGTGAGGGGCCGTGCAAGGGCTTTGGACAAAGCTGAATCAGAAATCCCAATGGGAAGCAGCTATGAAGAAGGGGGAATTCCTTGTCCACAGGCTGAGGTGGCAGGTTCAGGTAACCATCATTTAAAAGGAAAACAATATAAGACCCTTTAAAAATTTAAGTCTGGTTATGTCACTCTGCTCAGAACACCAAAGACCTTCAGAATGCCCACCAGAGTCCTCAGTGGATGACACAACCCTCAGGATCATCTTCCCTGTTCCTTCTCCAACTTTCCTTCCCAGTGCTTTCCCAGACACTCACTCTGCTCCAGCCATGCCTCCTCCCCTTGTCATTCACTCTGCCAGTCCTGGTTCTACCACAGGGCCTTTGCATCTCCCTCTCTCTGCCTACCCCACTTTTGCCCAGATACTCTTGCTCATACACTACCCTCTCAGCGAGGCCCCCTGTCTCCTGTTCTTCCTCACCACACTTCTCCTGTGTTTAGGATTGTTGAGAGGATTAAATAAAAGAATACATGTGAAGTACTCGGCATAACACCAGACCCAAAATCAGCGTTCAGTCACGTGTAACTGTCTCAGCACTTACTCTTTTGGAGAGGACTCAGAATGCCTTCTGTTTGTTTGGTACTGTGGCTGTGATTTGGGAAGGGCATCTGTGCCATCATGGCCTCATTTTCCTTCCTACTTCTTGCTGGATACAGGAGGAACAGTATCTAAAGTTCTCTCTTCTCCTTTGGAAATTTGTTCTTGGGGGAATTTCTGAAATGTTGGCCACCATGAAAAAACTAGGAGGAAGGACAGGCCCTTGACTGTTGCTCATGTGTCTTTCTCACACATTTTCAGTTGAATTTAACTTTCAGAATGTTAGTTTATTTGCATTTAGGGAGTAAGTTAACTTCTAAAGTAGGGATATTTCTCTCTTTTTAATGCTACGTAAAAGAAAACGAATCTTGGTGATTTTTTTGTTAACTGATAAATTTCTTGGAATGTTAGAAGAGTTTTTGAAACCACCTAGAACAGTAACTTTTAGTACAAAATACATAGAGAATGTTATTTTAAAAAACTGAATCTACTTGTCTTCATTTTAGGTAGTAGCATATGTATATTATACTGTGAAAAGACGTATACATCAAATCTATCATGCTAAAAGGTTGGTTCTAACTGCTGATTTCTTGCTTAGCAAACTAGTCTAGGAGACCTTTAAGGGGTAAACAGATAAAAATCCAATCTGTTTAGGCATTTTTTTGGGGGGGGGGCGGCAGGGGTGCGGGGTGCGGGGAGAAATGTAAGCCTGTGGAAGAAAGACTAGTTTGCTAAGCAAGAAATCAGTTAGAACCAACCTTTTAGCATGATAGATTTGATGTGTACTTATTTTCACAGTATAATATACATTGCTGGACAGACTCTGAACTCAGAATGTTCAAGTCAAGTTATTTTCTGTCTTTTTAAGAACTGTTGAAGAATATGTTTATTTACATTCAAGCTGCCATATTTGGTCACTCTTTCTTGCTCACTCTGAGATGGTCCTGCCAGGACTGGTTACTAACAGGTTCTTGGTTTTCTGGGTAAACCTTGTCCTGTCAGGTCAGGAAGTTGAACATCACAACTCCAGGAGTGGCTGTTTGGGGAATGCTTTCACAATCACATTAGGACAGAAATGGCTTAATTCTTTCAAGGACTGTGGCTGCTGTCAGTCAGATCCTCGCATATTAACAATACTGACTTTGGTAGAGACTGATGGAGAACAGAGTGCCGCAGAGCTAAGCAGGTTCTTTAACAGAGATTTTACCTTGGAACTGTTGCTTTGTTATGCCTATGGTTCCAAATATGCACCTTTCACTGGGTTTTTTATTTCTTATTCCCATTTTTTAATATAACCTATTTTGTCTTTGAAAAGTATTAATGTATCTTACCTAATGGTTCTTAATGATTTATTAGCTTTATAAGGATGTGTGAAAATTACTTGCAGTTCATATAAAAACAGTACCTAATTTAACATTTTAAAATTTTAATTTAGAATTATTTTAAATTCTGGAACCCAAGAAAAAAATTGTAGGACCTCAACGTTTGTGGCACAATGTTTGGTGGGTAGGAACTGAAACTTTGTATACTGAGACCCTCTTCGTGCAAATCCTCGTGCCCAGGACACTGCCAGGCAGAGTAGGCACGCTATAATTTTGGATAAATGTAATGGAGGGGACTGTGGATAGCTAAAAAAAGAGGAGGCTGAGGACATGCCCTGATTTGCCTTCTCCATTTGGAATTGGACGGGGTGATACCAAGCTGAGCTCCCTCCAGATGGTCTGCTCTGTCCTCTTGCTGGATGATAAGGTCGTTGAGAGAGGAAACAGTGTTTTTGTTTTTATCTTATCTCTGCCTTTTTCCCAGTGACTGCTAAACATGACAAGCTCTTAATGGTTATTTGAATGACTATATATTACAGAGATGAATTAAAGAAATGAACATTTACATTCTTCTAAACTTCTTTACAGAGTTTAGTTGGTGTCACTCTCTATTACCTTTCCTATCACTCTCCATTGTCTTTCCTCATATTTTTGCTCACTTTTGTTAACTCCTTTGCCTTGCCTTCTTTTTGGTTATTTAATGAATCCTAGACTCTTAGAGAAACTAATGATAGTAGTGGACACTCTCTTCAGAGAGATGAACATGTATACATTTTGGTTCAATTTCAGAGTTGCTTAGACCAGTGTGAAGCCTTTTTATAATAGATCTGGCCTTAAAAGTTTATGGGGCTGAATAAAAAGCAAGCCTACAACTATTTGACAGAAATGATGAACACCAGCAGTTTTGAAATAAACTTTGAAGCCTGAAATTTAGTAGAAAATAGTGCCTTTTTGTTCCTCTGCATACTTGACTTTAACTTGTTGTTTTATATATTAGATCTCTCATTTTCCTTAATGTGTCTTGAATTTTCTAGCTGTGCTTTGGATGGGGAAGTTGTAATAAAGACAATCTATTAGAGGGATGGTTATCAGTGGGACTGTTTCCAAAAGAAGCATAGTCCTTGGGGGTACAATCTTTATTTTTTAAAATAGTTTGACTTGTTAAGTACTTGGTATATTTGATATGATATTTTTATATATATACCATTATTTGCAGTTTTACATAATTAACTGAGAGTTTGTATGTATCAACTCTTCACTGACGGAGGTTCCGGTTACCTTTTAGAAACATGGATTGGGAGCTCCAGTAAATGGTAGAGAGCTGCTCAGATGCTGTGATCTCTATATTCTAGGGTATGGTTTTCAGTTTTCTGCTCAGCAGTAATTCATTTCTAGAGGACCAAAACTGGCTTAAATTCTTGAGACTTGTATAAAATAAAATATGAGTTGATTGGTATATGAGCAATATGAAATATCAGTCAACTACAAGCTTATAGTCTTGCATCACAATAGCTCTTTTTTCAAAATGTTACCTATTTTTGGGTTTTTTAAAAAAGATGTTATATAAGAGATCCCCTTTTAGGGCATATATGAAAAACTCATAGCCAGCATCATACTTGACAGTGAGAGGCTGAAAGCATTCCCCCTAAGATCAGGAATAAGACAAGGATGCCTGTTGTCACTACTATTATTCAGCATTGTACTGGAAGTCCTAGCTAGAGTGATTAGACAGAAAAAAGAAATAAAAGCCATCTAGATTGGAAAGGAAGAAGTAAAACTTTCATTATTTGCAAATGACAAGATCCTATCCTTAGAAAATCCTGAGAAATCTGTGACAAAGCTACTTGAGCTAATAAACAAATTCAGCAAAGTAGCAGAATACAAGATGAATATACAAGAATCAGTAATGTTTCTGTATATGGGTAATGACATAATATAGGAGACAATTAAGGAAAAAATTTCCTTCCAAATAGTAACCAAAAAAATCAGGTATCTAGGAGTAAGCCTAACCAGGGATGTCAAAGAATTATATATAGCAAATTATTGAACATTACTAAAAGAAAAAAATGACCTAAATAGATGGAAAGACATTCCATTGCACGTGGATAGGAAGGCTGAATGTTGTGAAGATGTCACGTCTACCCAAATTGATGTAGAAATTCAATGCAGTACTAATCAAAATCCCAGCAACCTAATGTGAAGACTTGGAAAAACTAGTTGTCAGATTTATTTGGAAGGGAAAGAGACCTATGTGGTAGTTAGGTTCAGGTGTCAACTTGGCCAGATGATATTGCTGTGTTCTATTTCTGTGGACTTGTCATCAATATGTGAAATTCATCTGTGGCTGATTGCATTTGCTGTTGGCTAAGGGGAATGCTTCCACAATGAGAGAGGTTTAATTTGAATAGTTGGAGGCTTAAAAGAGAGCGCTCAGAAGAGAGCTCAGCAAGTCAGCAGCTCAGCATACCTCATCTCAGCACTGACAGCTCAGCACAGACCTTTGGAGATACAGAAAGGCCCTGGGAAAGCCGTTGGAACCCAGAAGCCAGGAGAAAAGGCCAACAGATGTTGCCGTATGCTTTCCCATGTAACCGAGAATCTCAGATAAAAGTTAGCTGCCTTTCCTCTGAAGAACTATAAATTTTTAACTAAATAAATCTTATTAAAATAAAACCTTTAAAAAATAAATAAATAAAATATAAATATAAATAAATATAAATATAAATATAAATAAAACCTTATAAAAGCTGATACATCTCTGGTGTATTGCATTTTGGTAGGTTTGGTAAACTAAAACACCCTGAGCAGCTAAAGATATCTTAAAAAAAGAAGAGCGAGGTGGGGAAACTGTCAACTTCCTGACTTTAAAGCTTACTGTAAAGCTACAGAGGTCAGAAAGGCCTGGTACTGGCGCAAAGATAGAAGTATCAGCCAGTGGAATCAAATCAAGAATGTGGAGATAGCCACCAAATCTATGGGCAAATGATCTTCAATAAGGCCCCCAAATCCGCTGAAGTGGAACAGAATAGTCTTTTCAATAAGTAGGCATGGTAGTGGTAGATATCGATTGCCAAAAGAATGAAAGAGAAGCCCTATCTTATACTCTATACAAAAATTAATTCAAAATGTATTAAGGACCTAAATGTTAAGAACCAGTAAGTACCATAAAACTTCTAGAAGAAAATGCAGGGAAACATCTTCACGATCTAGTAATAAGAGGTAGTTTCTTAAACTTTATACCTAAAGCACGGGGAGCGAAAAAATAGATATTTACACACCAATGTTCATAGCAGTACATTCACAGATGCCAAAAGATCTAAATGATCAACAGATGAGTGGCTAAACAAAATGTGATATATACATATGATGGATTATTTTGCAGCAGTAAGACAAAATGAGGTCCTGAAGCATGTGATGACGTGGATGAACCATGAGAACATAATGCTGAGTGAAATATGTCAGACACAAAAGAATAGATACTGTATGATTCCACTATTATGACTCTAGTAAAGACTGATGAAAATTATCTAAAATTCAATATGCTGCTGATTGTGCAACCGAGTGAGGATACTGTAATACACAGTATGTTTATTTTGGACATTATCCATGATGCCCTATAGATGGAGGGAGCTGGAGTGTACAATGACTGAGAAGCAAAATGGCATACTGTGATAGATTTATATGACATGATATAGTGTGGCTGTAGAGAAGGAAAGATATCAAGAAGCATACAGTGAACTGAACAAACCTTGGGGACAGTGTGTTGTGCAAAATAACCCAGAAACAAAAGAACAAATATGCTAAGGTCTTGTTCAGAAAATACTTGTAAGAAAATTGGAGCCTATATTATAAGTCCTTACAGCAGCCAAGTTTATGCTGAAGTTGTAAATGTATTTCTGGATGCTGAGAGGCTGAGCTATAAGTGTATCAGCTGGTATTTTCCTAGGACTTCGAGTAACTCTGTGATACCTGGGACCCAGAGATGGAATACTGCAGCCCTGAAGGTTAGCATAGCTATGTATAATAACAGTTAAAACAACCAAAGGGGAGATCGGGCCTCAATTACAGTTAAAAACCAAGCCAATCTGGCTGGGACTAAGGTAAATCAGAATGCAGGCTACAAGATAGTATATGTACTGTAGACCTTCACCCACTGTATGGGACCAAAGGCAGAAAGGTTTAGTATGTCTAGAACTAAATTTTCTGTAACACATGATCTAAATCCACTTGTCTGGAAAGCTCATTTGAACAACCCAGACTCCTAGGGTCCAGAGTGGGAACAAGGCCTCGTAGTTCTGTGTAACTTGGTGTAATACTGGGACACATCTCAGATGGTGGTGGGCTGATAATCAGAAGGTGTTGGTGGAATCCCTTGAGGATCTGAAGGGGGAAGAATATGTATATATGTCGAACTATTGAACTTTACTATCTGAGAAACCCCAGTACCCTCTCAACCATAAGGGACACTCAGGAAAATGGACGCAGCCCCTGATTTTGAGGCTTGCCCTTAGGAAATTTGTTTCTCTTGGGGAGAAGCTAAGACTGCCCGTGGCAAAGCTTGGAAGTTCTTTCCAGGTAGCCTCTTTGTTGCCCAGATGTGGCCTCTCTCTCTCTCTAGGCCCAACTCCATCAAAAAATGTCGTTGTCCTCCCCTGTGTGGGACATGACATTCAGGGGTGAAGATCTCCCTGACAGTGTGGGGTATGGCTCCTGGGGATGAGACTGGTCCTGGCACCATGGAATCAACAATGCCTTCCGGACCAAGGGGAGGAAAAGAGGAATTAAAAGATGCCTAATTATAGGCCTCAGTGGCCAAGAGAGATCAAGTGGAGTAGAGAGGCTACTCTGGAAGCATCTCTCATGTAAGCTTCAATTAGATAGTGCTCATTACCATGGTTTGCTAAATCCCAAGCTTCATCAAACTTGTTGACTCTTGAGAGCACCTAAGGATCGAGCTGAGACTCTATAAAGGTTTCATGCACTAAGTTTGTTTTCCTGATAACCTATAATTCCCTTAGGGTTCCTAAGTCAGATAAATCTTGAGGGACCAGCCTCTCCAAGATTATCAATTAATTGCATCCCCCTGTCCTTTAGTGCTGACACCCCTTTTCAACATAAAAAAATTAGAATGGGTGTTACTACTGATACTGGTTGAAGTTAGATAGTAAATCAAAGAAGTTTTTCAGCTAGCTATTTACTGATAACTTGATAATATGTCCTTGCAAAGTATCCACCTACAAACTAATGTTAGAGTAAAATTAGGACTTTTCTAAATTCAAATGGAACGTTCTGCTTCCAGGTAGAATAACATAGGTTGCAGCAGACTAAAGGTCCTGCCGTAACAAATAGAAACAAAATAATAACATGCAGAAATCATGTTCTTAAAGTTTGGGAAGTTATAGACTAAATGAACTAAAATTCCTGATAGAGAAGAGCCCCTTCTACAAGAGAGACAGAAATTCAAAAGAAAATTATCAAGTGTTACCTCAGGAATTTCAAGGATCACAAATGTTCCTTAAACATTTAAAAAGGTTAAATTCAATCAACCTACAAGGAGATCTTTGTGCTTAAAAAGGTTAAATTCAATCAACCTACAAGGAGATCTTTGTGGTTTTATTTTTTTTTTATCTACGTTGTCTCAGCATCAAGGGATCCCTGTAGATTGGGAGAGGGATCAGGGGAGAAGGAGGAAATAGAATAGGATTTAACAAGTATGACTGCTGAATCACTATATTAATGTTCCATCTACCCTCCCGTGTTTAGGAGCAGCTAGAAGGAAAAATCTGAGATGGTGGAATAGTAGTAGCCCATGTCAAACTCTGGGATCTGTTCTGTAACTTCTGAAATGTGCTTTGAAGATCACTGCTTTTTTTCTTTACTTTGTATATATTTTATATTTTACAATAAAAAATGTAAAAAAAAAATGAAACCACAAAGATCTCCTTGTAGGTTGATTGAATTTAACCTTTTTAAGGAACATTTGTGATCCTTGAAATTCCTGAGGTAACACTTGATAATTTTCTTTTGAATTTCTGTCTCTCTTGTAGAAGGGGCTCTTCTCTATCAGGAATTTTAGTTCATTTAGTCCTATAACTTCCCAAACTTTAAGAACATGATTTCTGCATGTTATTATTTTGTTTCTATTTGTTACGGCAGGACCTTTAGTCTGCTGCAACCTATGTTATTCTACCTGGAAGCAGAACGTTCCATTTGAATTTAGAAAAGTCCTAATTTTACTCTAACATTGGTTTGTAGGTGGATACTTTGCAAGGACAGACATGTTATCAAGTTATCAGTAAATAGCTAGCTGAAAAACTTCTTTGATTTACTATCTAACTTCAACCAGTATCAATATGACTTTATTAGTAGGCAGAGGCAGGGATAGGTAGAGGATGTAAATGTCCTCTGACTTTCTAACCTTTGACTTATCTGGCTATTTCTGGGAGTTAAGGAAAGCAGTTTTGCTGTGATAAGAAGGCTTTACAAATTGTTTTTGTGTTCATTTTACTTAATATTGATAAACTTAATAATCCTTAGCTATCAGTATTTCTTTCCAATTATAGAACTGCTTGTGGATCACTTTTTTTTTTTAACATTTGTTCCCCCTATTATTTATTTTTATTGCATATATTCTACTCGTCTATTGACAAGGTAGATAAAAGGAGCATCAGACACAAGGTTTTCACAATCACACAATCACATTGTGAAAGCTATATCATTATTCAGTCATCTTCAAGAAACATGGCTACTGGAACACAGCTCCATTTTCAGGCAGTTCCCTCCAGCCTCTCCCTTACATCTTGAATAACAAGGTGATATCTACTCAATGTGTAAGAAAAACCTTCAGGATAACCTCTTGACTCTGGAATCTCTCAGCCATTGACACTTAGTCTCATTTCACTTTTCCTTCTTTTGGTCGAGAAGATTTTCTCAATTCCTTGATGCTCAGTTTCAGCTCATTCTAGGGTTTTTCTCAATCCCTTGATGCTGAGTCTCAGCTCATTCCAGGATCTCTGTCCCACATTGCCAGGAAGGTCCACACCCCTGGGAGTCATGTCCCACGCAGACAGAGGGAGGGTGGTGAGATTGTTTGTCGTGTTGGCTGAAGAGAGAGGCCACATCTGAGCAACAAAAGAGGCTCTCTTACAGAGTCGAGAGGTTATCCTGGAGGTTATTCTTACACATTTAGTAGATATCACCTTGTTGTTCAAGATGTAGTGGAGAGGCTGGAGGGAATTGCCTGAAAATGTAGTGCTGTGGCGGGCCGCGGTGGCTCAGCGGGCAAGAGTGCTTGCCTGCCGTGCCGGAGGACCCCGGTTCGATTCCCGGCCCCAGCCCATGTAAAAAACAAACAAACAAACAAAATATAATAAAACAAGAAAATGTTTAAAAATGTTTCCCTTCCTTCCATCCTTCCTTCCTTCTCTGTCTTTCCTTCCTTTCCTCCCTCTCTCTTTAAAAAAAAAAAAAAAAAAAATGTAGTGCTGTGTTCCAGTAGCCATGTTTCCTGATGATGATTGAACAATGATATAGCTTTCACAATGAGACTCTGTGAATGTGAAAACCTTATGTCTGATGCTCCTTTTAGCTACTATAGCAACAGAAGAGTAGAACATATGGAATAAAAATAAATAACAGGGGGAACAGATGTTAAAATAAATTCAGTTTGAAATAGTGGTAGGTGAAGACGAGGGGTAAGGGTTATGGTATGTATAGTTTGTTTTTTTTTTTTCTCTCTCTATTATCGTTTTATTTCTTTTTCTGTTGTCTTTTTATTTCTTTTTCTAAATTGATGCTAATGTACTAAGAAATGATGAATATGCAACTATGTGATGATATTAAGAATTACTGATTGTATATGTAGAATGGAATGATTTCTAATTGTTTTGTTAGTTAATTTTTTTTTAATTAATAAAAAAAAAAAAGAGGCTCTCTTGGGGGGTGACTCTTAGGACTAAATTTTAAGTAGACTTGACCTATCCTCTGTGGGGTTAAGTTTCATATGAACAAACCCCAAGACTGGGGGCTCAGCCTATAGCTTTGGTTGTCCACACTGCTTGTGAGAATATCAAGAATTCAACTTGGGGAAGTTGAATTTCTCCCCGTTCTCACCATTCCCTGAAGGGGGCTTTGTAAATACTTTTCCACTCACTGATCAGATCACTCTGGGATTCATCGAGGCATCACTCTGGGCAAACCAACAAAATTTCATGTCCTACCTGAGATTCCAAGTACTTATGGTGTTCAATCAAAGTATCTACATAAGTTATATTAGGAAATGCACTAGTCAAAATATAAATTTTGTACCAAATAAACATTTTTTGCTTTAGTCTCACACATAAGGTGAGATTTTAAAATATTAATTACCATCTATTTTCAGCAACCTGCAGTAATGACATTCCTTTGTTCTTCCTCATGCAAAAACATTTTTAAATTTTGTACATTTAGTCACTATTATTATACACTCTAGGCATTCCTAGATTATACCATCTCAGTCTTTAACATCTATCTTTCTTTCTGATATCATTTATGCCCCCAGCCCTCCTCCCTCTGTCATTCTCACATGCAGCTTCATTCAGTGTTTTAACATAATTGTATTACAGTTAGGTAGTATAGTGCTGTCCATTTCTGGGTTTTTACATTCAGTCCTGTTGTTGATCACTTTCGTTATATTGGTTCCTGAGTTGTCCCTAACACAGCAGAGCACTAGGAAGCCAGTGAATAAATGCTCTTGGGTACATGAAATGGACTGTGCATTGTATAAAACTAATGAATTTTTTCATAGCTTTCAATCTCTCTCACTCAGATCCTTCGTTATTTTTACATAAAATTCTAGCAAGTTCAGTAAATCCATACTTGAAGCCTTCAGCTGATAGATAGTAACATAGGGACCTCCTAGTGGTAGGCACCCTGGTAGTAGTGAGAGATGAGAAAGAAATATGAAATCATACTTGAAAACTCTTAAAAACATGATGTGGGCCTCTTTTTGCTACCTGGCTTTTAGGTGTTTAGCAGTGTTTATGGGTCTTGTCAGATATAGGGTGTGATATCTACTCTCCATGGAAGCTGCTCTAAAAGAAGAATCCTAAATGGAAGATAAGATGCGGCTATCTTCTATAAATAAGCCAGGTGGTTATTACTTTTTGTGTGAGTGAATGGACAGAGATGAATTGGGAAGGCCCAGGACACACAGTACAGCAGTGTCATTGTTGCTGAAGATTCACCCTTTACTGCCAACCTCAAAGGTCATTACTGAGTCGCAGTGCCTGGTAAATCGTGGTGCCACATATCTGTAGGATATACATATCTGTTTCTGCATTATGGCCCTTCAGTATAGGTACTGACATGTTCTCCGAGGACACTTCTGTATCTTTGCATGGTCCTTTAGCTATAATTCTAAGTTATGTAGAAAAAAGGACAGGCTAATAATTTTAAATTCCACTATTCTCAAAAGACAACAGGAGAAAGAATTATTTAATAAATTGTTCTGGAATAATTAAATATTTGGGAAAGAAAAAATGATAGATCCCTACCTGTGTTGTATGTCAAAATAAATTCCAGATGAATTAAAGAGTTGTATGTGAAAAATTAAGCCAAACTTATTACATAGCTTACCGTAATAGTAGAGGACAGACAGATAAATGGAACAGAAAAGAGAAGCCAGAAATAGACCAACACAAACAAATTCAACTGATTTGTGACAAAGGTGTTAAAATGAAGGGAAGACAGCACAAATGGCATTGGATCATTGGCTAGCCGTGGGCCAAAAAAAGGAACCCAATCTAAGGATCGGTGGACTGTATCAATGTCATAATATACTATGTTGTGTTATATATAATATATATGTTATAATATATATGCTGTGATAATATACTATGATTCTGCAAGATGTAGCCACAGGGGAATGTGGGTAAAGGGCACACAGTTTCTCTCTGTATTATTTTTTGCAAATTCATGTGAACCTATAATTACCTCAATAAAATACTCCAATATTATCTCCTAAAAAAAAAAAACATGAAAAGGTGAATTCGTATGTTCAGCTTTCTAAGCAAGAATTATAAGGAAAATGTTGATAGATTTTATTACAGTTTATGGGTAGAGTAGACATTTTAAACAAAATTGCAATGAAAACAAACTAGGAAAATATTTGTAATATAGGTGATGCTTATTATTTTTAATGTAGAAAGAGCTCTTATAGATCAATTTGACAAACTGTCCTGTAGACAAATGAAAAGGCAATTATAGAAATCATATAAACAGCCAATAAAGAAGGAAAAGTTTAACCTTAAAAGTAATTAGAATATTCAAGGACTTAATGTAAAGCTACAGTAATCAAGACTATGGTTTTGGTGAAAGGGTAGAGCTATAGATCTATAGATTTATTTCTATGGAAATAGAATGGAGAGTTCATCGATAGACTGTTAGACCCACATTATATGGTCAATTGACTTTTCAACAAAGGTGCTAAAGCAACACAAGAAAGGACAGTCTTTTCAACAATTGTGGTAGAACAGTTGGATATCCATATGCCAAAAAGCTGAAACTTAATTCATACGTCACACAATATATAAAAGTTAACATGCTAAATGTAAACTATATAAGTATAAAACTTAGAGATCTTTGCAACCTTGGCTTAGGCAGAGATACTTCAGATACAACACGGTCAGCAAGAGCTATAAAAGAAAAAAATTATAAATTGGATTTTATCAAAATGAAGAACTCCTTAAAAGGTGCTGTTACATCTCAGACCAGGAGAAAATACTTGCAGGTCACATACTTGACAAGTAACTTATTTCCAAAAGAAATAACTCTGAAAGCTCAATAACTTGAAAGTAACCCATTTTAAAAATGGCAAAAAAGTTTGTAAACTTCACTGGATTCTTGCTTCATTGAGGTATTTGGAAATACCTTGAGGGGCTGGGTGGAAATTTTGAGACATCCGGAGCATCTGGACCAGCTTTGGGAATGTGCCCATGGTGGGTGATTGTGTGGTGGCTCTGACTTCTGTGTCACCTTCAGCTAGAGAATGCTCAAATCTGACCTGAAACACAGAAATAGAACTGGATGATCTGGCCAGCAGCTCTACCCTGACCCCTTGCCTGGTTTTAAGAGGCCAGAATCCAGCCCTGGACACTATAATATTGAGATACCACCAGGGGAAAAAAGTTTGTCAATCATTGAGGTTTATCCAGAGACTCTGTGGATCCCATAACCCTGCTCCTTTTTTCTTTCGTCATGTTTTATTAGACTGCCAGTAATTTTTATGAAACATCAGTGAGTTTAATATTTGAATTTTCTTAACCCTTGGAGCAAGTTATTTGTGCTAAAAATTAAGATAATTCTTAGTATAGCTATTCAGGCTATGAGAGATTGGTCTATGAATTTCTTGAAGGGACCTTGCAGAACCCACTGTCACCAGACCATAGGTTGAGAGTCACTCCCTCAGCCAGTAGCAAATATGCTTAGGTCTTTTTTTATTACTTCTACATTCCTTTAAAAGGTTTACATTTATTACAGTACACATCTTCATATTCTCTAAAACACAACTAAGTAATCAGTGAATGTACTTATAAGCATAATCAAATGATACAGAAGTATCTTAAGTAAAAAGTATTAAACCCCTTTTATTTTCCCTACCTGGTCCCACTCCTATACCTTGAGGTTACCATTTGCTCAGACACCCTGTCAGAAATTACCAGGTAGGTGGTAGGATTGTATTTTATAACTAAAATTCATAGAAGAAGGGTAGCTTGGCCAAGATTACACAGCTAATTGAATTAAGTGGCCAAGGTAGAATCTACATCTTGGTCACTTATGTGTTAGCCCAGACATGCTCTTTTCATTAGGCCATGGTGAAAAAAATCAGCTGACTATGGCATTTTAGTATAAGACTAAGTTATACTTAATAAGACTAAGTTATTATTAAGTATAATACTAAGATGAATTTTCCTTCATTCATAAAGTTCACTTCCTAACTGACACTAGAATTGGCTCTGTAAAGGTTTGTGAAAGAATGCTGAGTTGGAAGTGTATCTGTTGCTCGTCTGGCTTTTATTTGTACGAACATGTGCAGTTGATAACTATTTGACTTCTTAAACTTGTTTATGTTTTCTTTTGATGAAAAAAACAAGTTAGCACAAGCCTTAAACAGCTGGCTTAAACTACAGCTTGTCATCACTGATTCCCTTCCTACCCTCTGCTCAAAGCACTTCTTAGTCTCCTTTCCTTCTTAGCTTTTTTTGAATGGCGTGAATAATCACCATGCTGCCCCTACCTCTGCTTCAGTTGCCTTGTGGGGCCCCACCTAGTTTATGTAGAACTGTTTACTCTTTAGTTTAGTTTCAGGGTTACTCCATTTGGGAAACTTCTGTCAAGAAGGCACTGGCTGGGTGCAGGGGACATAATCTGTACTCAAGGAGTTCCAAATTATGGAGGAAAATAAGAGAAAATTGGTAATGACATCCCATGGTCCTGATACTGAAATCACCAGGTGACTCATGTCGCCATGTTGGAGGGCATGTGGTGCTGTGGGGGAAGAGGAGACCTCAGGGGAGATGAAAGTCTGCAATGGGGAGCCTTTGAGGATTTTAAGGAGATGATAGAATTGGTAGGACTTCCCTAACCTGTAGTCAGGATCTGATGTCAGTTTCATTGGTCAGGCAAGAGATTGGAAGGGAACTGACAATTGTGGAGGGAAGATGTTGAGCTTAGTTTGGGTAGAATTGGGTTTGAGGCCCCCAAGGGACATTCAGTGGGATTCACATCTAGCATTCAAGAGAAAAGTCTAGGAAAGAGGTGATGACGGCTTTCATTCTCACTTTTTTAAGTGGAGAAATGTTTCCCTGTTAAAACATTTCTCCTACTAAAATTTCTTCTGCTAAAACCTTGCTTCTAACTAGAATATTGATAAAACCAGGAATAATGGAGATATCCTAAAATATGAACTTGTCTAAAATCTTCATTCCTCTTCTGTTTTGCTCTTATACCATTAGTTCAAATGACCTGATGTTTTCTGCTTCAGAATGTCTCTAGTCATGTTCTTTAGAATCAGCCATTGATCTTGTTTGGTACAAGAAAGAATTTTTAATATCCAGAGCTCTAGGGAATTTTTGAATGTAGGCTGCTAGTTCTGTGTAAACAGGTGTTTGGCTCCATAGACCATGGGTGCTTAGATCTCTGAGTATCTTACAAAGGTATACAGGTCCTAGGTTTTATTGTTAAGGTCTTGGGACAAACACTTCTGAAACAGTGCTTGCTGTTCTAAGAAAGCATTGCCTTTAACATTGATCATATGCCAGTTCCTAGTGACCACAGTTGAAACTGAAAAGTGATTGCATAAAGCCTAGTGGCTGTAAGTGGTGTCATAAAAAGTTCTGGTCCCTATTTCATCTATAGTGGTTTTACAGCACTTTGGTCCTTTTGCTTCTTTCATGAATCATGGCTATACTGGTAAGAGAAAGCTGGAGGAAAAATAGAGGTTTCTACTTTACACATTTCTGGATCTTCCCATTTTTATAATGTTCTCGTTCCTGTTCTTTTTTTGCTGTCTAAATAATACGCTTCAGAAATTACTTTTTAGGAAACCTCTCAGTAGTCGTAGCATCCCCCCTTTGGCATTTGGTTTTCCTCAAATTAATCATTAGTATGTTATTTTATTCTGTTTTGTTTTCCTTTTAATCTTTTCATAGCCTGCCTAAAAATGAACTTTGTGTTATAGACTCCACTCCAACTTTAAAAATATCTTGGTTCAATTTTATAACAATAGATAGATCCTCTGAGTGTTAGCAGATAAGACCTCAGTGCTAACTTTAGGGATCTTTTTTTCCCAATTGGCTTGAGAGCAGCCAGTGAGGGGGACCAGTGATTCCCACCCTTATAATATAAAAACTTTTTTTCTCTCCCCACCCCTTCCCACAGCTCCATGAATTGGAAAATTGCTTTTAACCAAATAAACTGTATTTATTGTTATGTGTTATTTCCCTGTTTTTATTAACTAAAGGCCTAGAGTTGGGTCTGAAATAAAAGTTATCAACTAGTAGTATCAACATTAAATTTGATTATTCAGATGGTTGATGGTTGATGGTTGTTAACCTGTGTATCTTTAAATACAAATGGACAATTCCATTAACATTTTTTAAAAATGAAAATAATGCATGTCTCCATTCCGCATCCCTTCTACAATACACTCCTACCCTATTACAATTTTCTTGACTCTTTTCCAAGCAAACCAGCTTGAGGATCTCAAGCTGAGGGAGTGATCTATACTTTGAGAGCTTTTCATTTTATTAGTGAGCTTTGTTTTGTTTAAGAAAAAAGATAATTGAAAATAACCACTAAAATGAATTTTTGTTAAGACTAGTATCAACCCTTCCATTCCCCTTTATTGAGGGTATATAATATATTCTAATTCTTTGTGTCATTCTTGTTCTAGTAATACCAAGTGCCTAGTCCTGGGAACCCAGTCACCTGAATCATTCCCTTTTTACTTGATTTATAAACAGACCTTTGTTCCTCTCCCTCTCATCTCCATTCATGTCTCTTCTCCATATTGGATTATCCCTCCTTGAGCTTACCTGCTTTATGTATCTTTTTCTTATAGTAAATTGGGAGCCTTTTAAGGGCAAAGGTGTCTTTCATTGATCTCTCTGTCCACTGTGCCTAGAACATTGCCCAACATAGATGAACAAGAGCAGAGCAGTAGCAGCTGCCTTTGAATGTTTTCTGTGTGCTGGGCCCTGAATACTTAGCATGGATTCTTGTTTAGTCTTTTTAATGCCTCCGACAGCTTTTAAGAGGAGGTAGATTACTGTTAATTATTCCTGTTTTACAGACAAGGAAACATATTTTGAAACAACTTGATTATAGTCATACCACTTTTGTGTTTTAGTGATTTATTTTTATCTCTTTCTTTTAGTCTTTGGAATGCAAAATAAAATAATTTAGAGACAAAAAGTAGAGCAAGAAAAGAAATAAAAAGCTTGCAAAATAAAAAATAGAATAAATGGCCCTTAAAGAATAATATTGTCTCAAGTGAGAGTCATTTGCCCTTCTAAAACTTTGCCCTACTCTTATTTACAATGTACTTCTCTAGTTTAAATGCCTTAAATTATGTCATTTAGCTTTGCAAACTACTTGGCATAGAATTGTATTTCTAAGTTTCTCAACTTTTAATCATTTCCATGTTCAGAAATTATATGAGCCCTAACTGGAAACAGTGTGTAGGTTTGTGTTGCTTCTCTTCTTTTTTCTTTTCTATTCTTCTAAACACTTATCACTTCCTAACAAGCAGAGTTGGTTTCCTTGGGCCAATGAGGCTGAAGACAAAAGTTGGGCTTCCTTGTTGCTGTGGAGGTTAATATTTAACAGAAAAAGTAATTTTTCTGTGAAGAAGAATTTTGGGTAATTATTAGTTAATATATATATATACACTCATATTTGTAAAACATCATCTTTGATAATTATATTGTCAAATGTCATCTCCAATTTAGCTTAGAGAAAAAGTAAAATAGCAAAGTAGTTTATGCACAGTTACAATATGAAATTCTGGAAGAAATAATGTAACCAAGTTCATTTTATAACAATTTTTGTTTTGTAGAATTTATACAGAAAGATAGAGATTTATTGTGTCTCAAATATATATGTATTAGTGATCAGGTGTGATAATAGTAGTAATAAACTTAAGACATTGTCTAATAGTTTTTATTTTAATTGCCCCAGTTTTTATGTTGATGCATTTCTATTGTAAGCCATTTCAAATCCCTGTTTTTTTGGAGGTGTAGAGGAAAATAGCCAGGTATATACTATGAATAAAATTTGGTGAATTTCCTCACTTGTATAATGGGCATAGTAGAAATGTGGAATTTATTTTATAGTTAATTTCTAGAACATAGCTGGTTTATAAAATGAGAGCTGTGTATTAAAGAGAGAATAATTATAATTGCCATTTGTTCACAGTAGTGGCTTGGGAGTTGGGGCAGGTGACCAAAAATTACAGGCTTAAGTTAAACAAAAAGGGTTTAAGTTAAATATCAACTATATGAATTTCCTTTAAGCTACTAGAGTTAAGGTTGCCAATCCTTCTCACTGGATATTTCAAGAACAGGTATGACTAGCCACCATTACTCAGATTGTTTGATTTTGAATGGAGATGCACCTCTGTTTTCCAAGGTCAGGGTAATGAAATGAGGGTCAGTGACTGGCATGGAATTCTGAGTCAACTTGCTTTCTTGGGGTGTAGTGGGTTAGGTAATTCTTGCAGCTAACGAGCAATGACAGGCAGATCTGTACACACTGCAGTCAAGAGTTTGAATTAATTTATGTCAGTGTCTTAATTTTACTAGACTTCTTCATCTATTTTACTGATTTCCATTGGAGCATCCTCAGTAAAATCTGTTGTACACATAAGAAAAATGAATTACAGTGTCTGCAACTTTTGGTTCTCTGACTTCAATGCCTTATTAATGAGTTTAAATTCTCTGGGAAAATAACATGGACCTTAGGTTATTTTTTATTGTTTTAAGCTTAAATGGCAACTGGTTATATGTCCTGTTAACAGATGTGATGATAAAAGTCACATGGCCTGGCCCTCCATTAATCTTCTGTGTTCTGTAAGCCTTTTGTGGCTTGAATTGATATTTTTTATATAAATATTTATATTATGTCTGTACTTGAGTTTCTAGAGTGAATTATTTGTGATATTCTTACTTTTTTCATCTTCCCCCCCAAACACATTTTTTTCCATCTAATTGATGGTTTATTTCATGGCAGGTAATAGGGTGTTATTTGGTATTATTGGAATTAGTCTAATGCTAGAGTGTGGTGGTTCTCAGATGTCAACCAGTTTGGCCTCAGCCTTATAATTGGTACAGGAATGCTGTAAGCAGAATATTAGACAGTGGGTTTTACAACTTTTGTGGACCACTTTTAGTGATGAGAAACTTAACTAGTTTTATAGTCAACTTGTGTCAGTGTGTTTTAACAGCTCTTTTGGGTAGCTCCTGTTTTTAAGCTGAAGAGTGCCTCCTAGTTACTTAAATTTTCTATCTTAATTCTGCCCTCTAAGTAATACATAACTAGTCTTTTTCCTTATGACAGCCCAGGTATATTTCTCTCTTCTTTGAGCTTTAATTTTCTTATCTATAAAATGATCATGAGTTATCTTATCTATAAAATGACCTGGTTACTGCTTCAAGATGAAGGAAAGAACAACTGAGATAATTGTGACCTTAGGCAGAAAACTTTCCTGAATATTAATATCCTAGTTTTATCTCTGAGGTGTATTGTAATAGGAAAAACAGTAATATGTTATAAATTGGTTCAGGAGCCTTGATTTTCCAGTAGCTGTTCTTGATATTAGCAAGTAAATGAATTAATTCATATTTTCATTGAATATTTATTGACCATTCACTCTGTACCTGGCACTTGCCTTATGTGAATATGAATGTGAATGGCAGTGAACAAGACAGGTATCTTCCCTGCCCTATTGGGCTTAAGTTTTTTCCCCTAGATATTGTTGCTTTGAGAGGTGAATGCTCTTGATTTGTCAAAATAAAATGATATTGTTAGTGTTTTTGGTTTTCTGACTTATCTGATATGTAACAGTATTTCTTTAATTGTAGATATATGGAGTCTGGGGGTGATCCTTTTCATGTTGGTTTGTGGACAACCACCCTTTCAAGAAGCCAATGACAGTGAAACATTGACAATGATCATGGATTGCAAATATACAGTACCATCCCATGTGTCTAAAGAATGTAAAGAGTAAGTAAAAAAAAAAAATGTGGAAACCTTAAGCATACATATTAAAATCAGAAATTTTATTTTATTCCATTAATATGCCAAGAAAAAGTTGAGATAACTTCAATATCCATATATCTGGGTTCGTTTTAATTTTTTAATTTAAGATTTTAACTGTTGTTAAGAATGTTTTGGGGATTAACTCCAGAATGTGATTTCAAATTTAGTATTAAAGTACGGAATGTGTTAATCTGTTTTTTTAAATAAGCTTGTTTTCAAGAAACCCTTTACAGTGCTTCTTTAGCATCTAGGAGTAGTGGTTACTTTCACTTTATGTGAAATCATTACTGTTGGAAACTCCTTTCTCTGCATCAACCACAAGCAAGACCACTGGTAGTAGGTCAGTGCTTTTCAGTTCCAAAAAAGAGTTAGGGCATTTTCTTTCTTGACACAGACCCTCAGCATACCTTTTTAGGATTTATAGACATGTCTCAATTTTTGGTCACTCTTTCCTTTCCCCAAATTGACTAAAAATCTGTGTTCTGGGTTGTGTAACTCTGGGATGCCAACAACCAAAAGCTGACTCAAGTTGATTATCTGGAATTTAAAGTACTGTATGATACTATTATATGTTAGTGAGAAAGGCAGTAATGGAATAGAAGAACTGTTGCAAGTTCAGTATTTCATTGAAATTATGAGTGATTTTTTTTTTTAACATGAGCTCTGCTGAGATTATAGCCACTACTTAAAGGGCTGTAGTAACAAAATTTTGAGTTTTAGATCATGGTACTAAAGACATGTTTCTCCCATCTTGCTGGTAAGAAGGAGATCTCATAACTCGGGGAATCTTTTCTCCAAATGGAGTACCATGTTAGGCCATGTGGTAGATGGTTAAGAACTAAAGTAGTTAGACTGTCTGGATTCAAATACTGTGTTCTCCATTTGCTAATGATGTGAGAGTGGTAGTACTTACCTTATAGGGCTATTATGAAAATAGGAAGCTCTTAGCTCAGTCCTTGTCACATCAGAAGCACTCAGTATGAATGCTGGTATTGAAGATGATGATTGTATTAGCTGGGTTTCTCTAGAGAAACAGAATTAGCAGGAGATATCCATAGATATAATTTTTTCTTTTTTTTACATGGGCAGGCACTGGGAAACGAACCCGGGTCCTCTGGCATGGCAGGCAAGCATTCTTGCCTGCTGAGCCACCATGGTCCTACTAATATAAAATTTTTAAAAGTGTCTCATGTAACCATGGGAATGTAGAGTCCAGGGTCTGTAGGGCAGGCTGCAAGCTGGCAATTCCATTGTAGATCCTCAGCGAACTCTCAGGAGAGGCTGGCTGGACAACCATGGGAATGGAAGAGTCCAGAATCTGTAGGGCAGGCTGTGAAGCTGGCGGCTCCAATGAAGGGTCTGGATGAACTCCACAGGGGAGGCTCACTGGCTGGCTGACGCGGAAGGAGTGGCTGTCTCTACTGAATCCTCCTTAAAAGCCCTCTGGGATTAGATTAAGCATCACTTATTGCAGAGGACACTCCCCTTACATTTGTGATCAACTATGAATGCAGCCAACCTGATCATGATTTAAGTCCATGAAATGTCCTCATCAGACAGGCTAGCGCTTCTGCAACCAGACAACCAGGCATCACCACCTGGCCAAGTTGACACATGAACCTGACCATGACAGTTATGATGATGATTTTTATGGTATCACTATTGTTTATTTTCTACCCGAGGATGCAAGGCTGCCATCTGTGGGTATAGGTTGTGTGGGAATAGGTTGTGTGCATGTTAGATGTTCATAATCCGAGGAGTAATTCCACAGCCCTTACTGAAAAAAAAAAAAAAAATTTAAACAAAAAAAACAGATTAACTTACCTTTATTTTGACAAATGTCATTCAAAAGAATATGTAAAATATATATATGTAATAAAATAAACACCCATGGACCCATTATCCGGTTTGAGAAACAGAGCACTTACTAATATCTTAGAAGCCTTCTCTGTGCCCCTCTCCTAGAAAGATTATCCTTAATTATAAGACCATTCAGTTTTTCTCTTTTTCCTGTTTTTGGTTAGTTGTGTTTTTTAAAGGAGCTTGCCCATTTCATCTCTGTTTTTTAATCTATTGGCCTCAAGTATTTATAATATCCTATAATTGTATTTTTAAAGTTATAGAATCTGCGGGGGATGTTCCCCCTTTTCATTCTATTATTGACAGTTTATGCCTTCTTTTGTATTGAACAGTCTTGGCAGAGACTTGTTAATTTTATTAGTCTTTCTCAAAGAACTGCCATTTGCCTTTAGTAGTTCACTATTGTATTTTTTGTTTCATTTTCCTCTTCTCTGTATTATTTCCTTCTACCTTTTACCTTGGGCTTATTCTGTTCTTCCTCTTTCTTACGTTGAATATTCATCTCACAAATTTTCCTTTTCAAGGGTATAAGTTACCTTCTTAGTACCATTTTGGGGTGCACTAGTTTTAATTTATAATCTTTTTGTTATTACTCGGTTCTGAGTATTTTCTAGTTTCATTGATTGATTTAACCAATGAGTTGATTAGAATGTTTTAAATTTCCAAAAATAGGCAGTTTTTCTAATTAGCTTTTTGTTACTGATTTCTAATTAATTGCATTATGATCCAAGAGCAGAGTCTGTAGTGTACCTTGTTTTTACAAATTGTTGAGGTTTGTTCATGACCTAGGATGGAGGCCAGGTTTTGTAAATGGTCCTTTAGTTCTGGAAAAAAATGTATATTTTCCAGTTGTTAGAGCTACAGTTTTTTTGTTGTTGTTTTTTGGCAAATATTTATTCGTGGCTTTATTTAAAATTACCAAAAAAAAAACAAAAACAAAACTGGAAACAGCCCTTCAACAAGTTCTTCAACAGATGACTGGGTTAAGAAACGGGTACATAATAAAATGGAATACTACTCAGTAATAATGAAAAGGAAGAAATTATTGATTCACCAGCAGCATGGAAAGAACTCAGACCCTACATATTATAAATTCCATTTGTGTGGCATTCTGGAAATGGCAAAACTGTCAGGACAGCATACAGATCAATTGTTTAGAGCTATGGTTTTATATAAATACTTAAGATCCAGCTTTTAAATTATGCTCTTCAAAATTACTTACATCCTTTCTGAGTTTGACTGCTTGATCTGTCAATTACTGAGGTATTCTTTCATTCTGATGGTAGATTTATTATTTTATTCTTGGAGTTCTGTCTGTTTTTGCTTTGAGTGTTAGGAGGCAATATTATTAGATAACAAACAAGTTGGGAACGGTTTGATCTTCCTGGTGAATTGAACTTTTGCACTGCTAGGTAGTAGCTGATCCTCTTTTGCTCCAGTAAGCCTTGGTGCTTTAAAGTCAGTCCCTGTTTTCTAGCCACATCAGCCTTCTGTCAGTTAGCAATTGTGTGCTATGTCATTTTCCATTCTTTTACTTTAAACCTTTCATTATCCTAGTTCTAAGTATATCTTCTTTAACATCTTGGAACTTGATTTTTCTTTAATCCAGTTGGATCATTTTTGTCTTTTAATTGGAGAGTTTATTCCATTTACTTTCTTGTGATTACTGATAGATGTAGATATATTTATGCCATCTTTTTATATGCTTTATATTTGTCCTGCTTTTTCATTTTTTTCCCTTTTTTATCTTTTCCTCCTTTTGGATTGACTGGAGTTTTTCGTTTTCATGTCATTTAGCTTTTTTCCCCTCAACTAGTTTGGAAGTTATGATCTATTATTTTAGTGATTTTTTTCCTACCTATTTTAACACACACATAGATATACATATACTTAATATATAAAATACTCTACCAATTTTGTAATTATAGTATATCCTTTTTTTAACACAATATTGTTAGAACACTTTACCATCCGGTATTCTAATAATCCTTTTTTAACTCCACAAACTAGAAAATATTATCATTTTATACAGTCAAAAATCATTTAAAGTTAGCCAAATATTTGGTAAGAACTTTATTCCTCATCCTTCTTTTGCATATCAAACTTCTCAGTGGGGATCACATTCTTTTACCAAAATTGCATCCTTTGGAATTTTTTTTGTGAGCATCTGTTGATAAACTTAATCAGTTTTTCTTTGAAAATGTTGATTTCACATAACTTCTTGAAAGATATTTTTTTTCGGTATAGAATTCTAGGCTGGTAGTTATTTCCTCTCAGCTTGATGAAGATGTTAATCACTATTTGACATGCATTGAATCTATGAAAAAGTCAGCGGCCCATCTTGCTGTTGCTATGTAGGGAATCTGTATTGTTTCTCAGACAGCTTTAAGATCTTCTGTTGAGTGAGCTTGGGATATGTTAGGGTTCCTAGCTCTGCATTTGTATTCTTCAGTGAATTTAGAAAATTCTTAACCATTAGCTTTTCAAATGAAGTCTCCTTCCCATTTTCTCATTCCCTTCTGAAACTGTTATTAGGTACGTCAGATATGTTCACTCTGTCCTTGTCTTTTAACCTTTTTAATATTTTTTGTATCTTAGTCTGCTTATATAGAGTTATTTCCTTGATGTCTTATTTGTTGTTTACTTTGTCCATTAAGCCTTAATTACAATTACTGTTTTTCATTTTTAGGAGCCCTAATTATTTTTTTTATGAGGACTACGTAATAATTTTGTATATTTGTATGTATTCCTTGATCAAATTTTCAAGCTTCTCCTTTATGTCGTAAACATATTTAACAGCTGTATTCTGTGTCTAAATGTTTCAATATCTGAAAGCTCATATTCCAATTTTGATGTCATATTTCTTAAGTCTTGCTAATGGTACCTTGTTCCCTTTTGTGCTTTTTGATTGTGAGGTCATATTCCTTGTAATATTATTTGGGGAATTCTTTGAGGCCTCATTTTGCACATTACTACAAAAAAGGATTTGCATTCACTTCTCCACTAATTGCCTAGCACTACCAGCCTTGAAACCACTTTAAATTAACTTCTTTACTCTGTGGACCTGATAGTTACCATTAATTCGGGCCACAAGCTTGTGTGAGGACCAGCTTATAGTCAGAAGTTCTTAGAAGGAGTTCTACCACGCCACACAATCACTACAGCCAGTGGTGAGGCCTGCAACTTTCCTTCGTTACCCCTTCTGAGCAGTGAATATTTTTTCTCATTCACCCTCACACTGAAGCCTAGATTTCAGTTTTTTGCAAGGACTCCAGTGGACTGTCTACCTTCACTAGGCCCTACATATTGTATCCTGTTCCTTGCACCCTGTGTAACTTTCAAAACTGTAGCAGAAACCATCGGGTCTGAGGCCAGCTTTGTCATTCACCTCCTAAGGGTCCTGCTTTTACTCCATTTTTAACTGCTGAGTATTCCTTTTTCCATTCTTTTTTTTTTTTTTCCCCGTGGAGGACCCCCACCCCCACAGGAAAAAAAAAAACAATGCTATAAATAAAATATATTTTTAAAAATACGTTGTATGCCATTTTAGTTGTGTTCTTCAGGAGGGTGATGAACTTCATTCTTCTTGAAAGAGATATTGTCTCATACACTCCATTTTGTATGTCATTACTGCTGATTGTATCTGGTTCTGGTATGCCACTAAGCCAATAGTTAATTAAAGGACAGATGTTATTTTGATACCCAGAGTTAATTATAGATTATAGGAAACTATGTTTGTGTGTTTAGCTTATTGATATTTCTGGAGGTTGTGATATTTTTATTTTTCAAATTTGTTGGTACTAAATTTTCGTTATTGCCATCTGCCCTTCCCCCTCTCCCCACCACTAGGGAAGTAATTAAATTGATTATATAAATGCAGGAAATACCTTTGATTAATAAAATAATCTACCTTTACTTATCCCTGCCAGCAGTTTGCTTTAACAAAGGACTTAATTTTCTTTCCAGCCTGATCACACGGATGCTACAGAGAGATCCCAAGAAAAGGGCCTCTTTAGAAGAGATTGAAAATCATCCTTGGCTTCAGGGAGTGGACCCTTCACCAGCCACAAAGTATAACATCCCCCTTGTGTCATACAAAAATCTCTCAGAAGAGGAGCACAACAGCATCATTCAGCGCATGGTGCTTGGGGATATAGCCGATCGAGATGCCATTGTCGAGTACGTCAGTACTTATCAGTATGGGCTACAGGGTTAGGATTCTTGGAACAGGCCCTCCTCTTTCTCACTCACCCTCATACTTGTCACAGCCTTTGAACACTGAGTTCCCAATTAGCAGGAGTTATATCTTATCTCTAGAGCTCCTGTCCTAGTGCCTGGCCATGTGAGTTTTTTATACTGGTCAAGAAGCAAGCTATTGCTGGGTGGTATTGGTGGGTGCTGTGGCCTTTCCTCCTTCATATGGGGGTGGGTGTGAATATCCTATTTTTTAGCCCCATACATACCTTGGCCATAGTAGTGTCCTCTTCATCCTTTTGCCTCCTGCCACTCCCTACGGTGAACAGGGAGAATGGGGTGGCACTGTGGGCATTGAGTCCTGAAAATCAGGGGTTGACAAATGGGGCCAGTTGCACACTTTTGTAAGTAAAGTTTCAATGGCCCACAGCCATTAGGTTATGTATTGTCAGTATCTGCATTGTGCTATAATTGCAGAGTAGTTAGAACAAAGAGACGATATGACCCATAAAGTCTAAAATATTTACCGTCTGGCCCTTTAGTGCCCTTGCTGCAGCAACCTGGAACCCACCAATTACACAGGTTGTTAATTAAATTCTTAAAAACCAAAGCCAATTGTTAATAATCAAGAAGTTTAAAATCAAGGATTTAATATGGCATAAAGATGCAGTTGCTTTGTTTTAATGACAGTTAATTTCTGTAAGTGTTCTAGTCTTTGAAAATGTGATGTATTTCTGTA
Organism: Tamandua tetradactyla; assembly: GCF_023851605.1. Classification (NCBI taxonomy): domain Eukaryota; kingdom Metazoa; phylum Chordata; class Mammalia; order Pilosa; family Myrmecophagidae; genus Tamandua; species Tamandua tetradactyla. The sequence goes on along the minus strand of NC_135341.1, from coordinate 43,854,176 downwards.
AAAGGAAAAATCCAGGTTATTTAACATGTTGTATGAAACAGTTGGATATGATAGAAAGAAGGTGGACACCGTGCCAGAGAAAGGTTCCCATCAAGAGGGCTGCTCTGATATGGCTGAATGGTTTGACCTCGTTCCTAACCTTTGGGGAAGAGGAGGCTGCAGGTTGAACTTACAGATCTCTGCGTTGTGTCTGACTATCCCAGTTGTTGGGTCAAATTCTTGGAAATGGTGGTACCTAATTAAGGAACACTAATCTTTAGTGTGTTTTAAGCACACTAGAAAGATTTATAAAAATAAACCCAGGTTCCTAATTTGTAGAAACTGAGATTTCTGTTAAGTTTCCAAGTGCATTATGAGTCTTCACAAACTGACCCGCAGCTACTTAAATGACCTAAACAAGAGAGAAGAGCAGGAGACTTAACAACTCTTGCCAGGGACACTTACTTCAGGAATATGTAGAAAATTATACTGTATTTTTGAGCAGATAAAGGCTTTTGGTACCTCCCAACAGAATTGGTTTCTTAATGTTTTTGGTGTAAAGAAATAATTACAGTGGAGAGTCGTATAGAACTATTTAATTAATATAAATTCAATTACAATTCCACCTGGATGAAGCAGGATGTGGGAGTCCCAAGCTTGCAGTTCCTCATCTAGTCTCAGTTCTTGCCTGCCACATGTTTTGAGCAACTCTTCATTCTGAGGACAATTCCTGTGTTTAAAGATTCATGTTTGTCCCGTAATATGTCCCCTAAACACAAGCTAACTGCTTTATATGCTACTCAGCTGAAGAAACCACTCTAACAAGTAATTGTGACCCCTGAATTTCACCTCGGGCTCTTTGGAATCTCACATCTTGGCTTGCCCCGCCCCCATTAGCTTTAATCCCTCTATACATTTTGTAAAGTGGTCTCCATTGTGACTTCTTTTCTAAGTGTTCATTGTATATTTTTGCTCACTAAGAAGGTTTCTGAAGACAGTAGTTAAGTATTTCTGAGCCTTGTGGGATCCTTGGTAGCACTCTCCAGCATATCCCACAGCAGGCCAGCTGCAGGAGTGTAGGCAGAGACCATGGCAGTTTTGGGCTTTATGCCTCTGAGCACCTAGCTAGCACAGCGCCTGGTCAGGCAAAGCACTTAGCAGTGCTACCTTTTAAACAGATGAATGAATGCATTGATTTTATTCAAATAAGAGGTTGATGATAACATGCTCTCAACAACATTAATTCTTTAGTGCCTAAAATACCAGTAAAAGCAATGAGAGTCTACAAATAAAAACTTTTCCTAACATTTCTGTTTGATACTGCTTTTTTCTTGTACATTCATGTAGCAGGCCTCATCTTCATTTCATACTTCTAAAAGAAGCAGATAAGCCAGTTTAGCAAAAATAAACACTTCAACACAAATTAAATTTTTTTTTTTTTTTTTTTTTAAAGGAAAGACAGAGAGAAGGAAGGAAGGATAGAAGGAAGGAAGGAAGGAAGAAAGGGAAACATCTTTAAACATTTTCTTGTTTTATTGTATTCTGTTTCTCCGTATTTGTTACATGGGCTGGGGCCGGGAATCGAACCGAGGTCCTCCGGCATAGCAGGCAAGCACTTTGCCCGCTGAGCCACCGCGGCCCGCCCAAATTTTTAAATAATCTGTACAGACTTTTGGAAGCTTCATTACGTTTTCCTTTTGTATCTTAAAGCTGATATCCACCCAGCTGCCAATAGCATTTTAAATTTTCTTACTAACTTATTTTTATGCAATTGTTTTTTAGAATTTCAGAAGTGACCTAAATAACTACTAGGATTTTTTTTCCTGGTTTTTATTTTTGCATAATTCGAAAGATTCCAAGTCATTGAATTTCATTTGTTTGTACTTTGTATGTGTGTGTGTGTATGTATGTGTGTGTGCTAATCATTCTACTTCTTGTAAAAAGGAAACCTAATGTGACTTATGTTCACTCTCTCACCTCATTTTCCTCAGAGCCCTGGAAACCAACAGGTACAATCACATCACAGCCACTTATTTCTTGCTTGCTGAAAGGATCCTGAGAGAAAAGCAAGAGAAAGAAATACAGACCAGATCTGCAAGTCCTAGTAATATCAAAGCCCAGTTTAGGTGAGAAAATAATCTTCACTGATTTTAGTAAGTTAACATTTTGAAATAGTGGACTTTTTGTTTAATACTTCCTAACTCTGTGGTGTGAGAGAGTACTAACATGGTCTCAGCCTCATTAGAGTGGCTCGCTTTTGTGGGGTCGGGGGTGGGGGTGTTGGTTCTTTTTGTACTGGTGATGCCTTCCCCTCTTCTCAGTCATTCTAAGAATGATGCTGGGGTTTTCCCTCAGTTATTTGAAATACCTTTTAAAATATATATGGCATTTCTCTGTCACCCCAGTATGATGTCTTGGGATTTCAGAGACTGAACAGTCAGATCAGCTAGTTAATTTATTAACTACTTAACCTTGGGCAGGTCACTTAGCCTCTCTGATTAAGTTTCCTGATCTGTAAAATGGGAGTAATGCTGTGTGCCTCTGGGGCTGTGGTGAGGGATAAAATTAGTTAATGTGTGTAAGTGCTTAGAACAGGGCTCCTTGCTGTCATTGTTAGGAATATTTCACCACCATTACCTTCTTTAGTAGTGAATGTGTTCCTCCCCCTCCTTCCACTCCTTCTCCTCACCTCTACCTCCACACTTTTCTTCGGCCCTATTAGCTTTCTACTTAAAATCAAAGCATAGAAAAGTTTACTTTTTTAGGCCATCATTGTAAAATGTATTTAGAATTTATTTATCTTTATTTACTTGCATAAAGTGATCTACGGAATTTTAGTGGTTAAATACAGAAGAATGCTCCTGATTCTCAATAAATCTCTATGTGCATATTATTATTATTATTGAAAAAGAGGAAGAAAACTGTTTGGATTTTAAATTACTTGCATTAAGCTTGTTGTGTGTCGTTTGTTGCCTGGGGTGGAGTGGCAGAGAAGAAGAAAACATTCCTGGGTTGCCAAAGAATCAGAAGTTTAGAAGTTAAGTCTAACTGGAAGATGAATTTAGTAACTTCATTCATGTCCTGGGTGGATTCTTTTGCAAAGAAAACTAAGCAAAATATATAATGTCTGCTTTTGGGTGAGGACTAAGCCTAAATAACTGGGGGTGGGGTGGGGGTGGGGTGTTAGGGGGTGGGGGAAGAGCTCTTAGAAATGAGATGAAATAGAAGACTGATGTTGAGAGGTCCAGTTCTGACCTGATCCCTCAAGGAGGAAGAGCCATTCACTGCACATTGGTGCAGTGGGTCTGAAGCTATCACCTTTCTTTTGGAGAAGAGAATATTCACATTTGAACTGTTTCCTATTTGGTGAAACTTGTCAGGACTCGTATGAAGTTGATCACATAGATAAATTAATTAAACCAATTTTAGTTTATTCACTATATTATAGAAATTAAGAAGCTAATAGTAGTTATGAAGGGATACCAGAGCCTTCCCAACAGTTTTCCTTTTGCCCACATGAGAATTCTGTAGTAAAGATGCTGTGGGACGTCATTTCTTCCTGTGGCACAGGGCCCAACCGCAGATGGGAAGTCTGCTTACTTGCCTTCTCTTTATTGTTACTGCCATTTTATTGGCAAAACCTGTCCAACTTGGTTTTGTTGCTGTGTATCCCTTAGGATCAGAGTGGTAGAAACTTGGACTGAGTCAGGAGACTGGTTTTTAAACTGGCATTGTTAGTCAGAAGAGAGATCGAGTTAATAGGAAGAGCCAGCCACAGAGAACAGGTACACTTTTTTGAGGCCAGGTGGGTAGGGTAACCCAGGGAAAATGGCGACAGGAATTGGTAGTTAGCTAAAGGCTGGTGTCCCCGGCTGGGCTGTTGGTGTCTTTGCAGGTAGCGGGTGAGTAGAGGATGGTAGTAGAGAGTTGATCTGTGGATTCTGGGGTTAGGGGCAGAGCCCTAGCCCTGGAACATGGGAGCGTCACTGGAGAATGTAGTGGGGAGGGGTATCTAGTTTCAGGAGTATGGGTGTAAAATGTGACTCCACTCAAAGGAACAATGTTTGCACAGACAGAATCCTGCAGCAGTGAGGTGATGTGGTGTTGGAATTTGGTGAATCCGGTGAGCTAAGGTTTCTTAAATTCTGGAACTGATTCTATTATAGATACAGTAGAATTTTACTTTACAACAATATGAATAAATGTGAGGCTTCCTCCACACATTTGTGTGGATGTCTGAAAGAGAGACACAGGCTTTTAGGTCTGTTCCGAATCTGGAACTCTTGTACTGATGTTGGGGTTACCTGCAGACTGCAGAGAATCTTCCTCCAGCCTGCCCTAGAGAGCAGAGGACACACAATTGGAAGAGGATAAGGCAGGGACAGCTTTTTCCTGCAGTCAGGTAATCCTGGGACGAAAAAGCAAGAGGTTGATGTACTTACTGTAAGTGGGACATGGTCACACATAGTCGATTAGTAATTGCTCAGTTGTGACCATTTCGGGGAATACTGTTTCTTGACTTCAACTTTGGATTCTTTTGTTAACAGGTATGTTCCACTAAAGGGGACCAGTGCAGAACATTTTGAGAAAATTTACATGTAACAGTTATAGATATTCTGCATACAGTGTGATCACTGATCAACTTTTGCTCTTTCTTTGTTGATTATTAGAACTATATGACTTTACAGTTTCTTTGGACTTCAGGCTCTTGGGGGCTTGTTGGGTTTTGTCAGCGTAGGTTGGAAAGATGGTGTCATCAAGGCTGCTGTTAGAGGAGGCTTTGTGGAGCTCTCTGGGAAGCTGACCTCTGCATAGGAGAGACTTGGTGCCCAACAACTCAAAGACTAGAAGAACCGCTTAGGCACTGATGCCTGGGCGCATAGTTTCTGTCAGCTCAGCAGGAAATCATTCAGAGGCTTCAGAAGGCTGCAGGGTGGGGCCACTGCCCCTAGGGGGTTAACAGCCTTGGGACCCAATCCATCATCAGATATCACTGCCCTCAAGCTTGTGTGACCTTGAGCAGATTACTTTCCCTCTCTGTGTTTTGATTTCTTCCTCTGTAAAAGGTGAATAATAATAGCATCTACCTTACAGAATTGTTGTGGGGTTGAATGAATCAGTCCCTATGAGGCTCTCACACAGAGGCTGGCTTCCAGTAAGCACTTGATCAGTGTGAGTTAGGCTGTTTATGTGACTTATTTATAATTCTTGTTAGCAGTGTTGCTTCTCATTCATTAAGATAAGACATGATTTTCTTACAAAGTTGTGGCTATAAGAATGACTTACTTATCTAGCAAGTAGATTGGGCCTAGATATGTATTCAATAGATGTGAAGTTTTTAACAATGTGATTTACTTGTATCAGTGCTGTAAAATTCCTTGGCATTTTTAAAACTGGATTGTAATTTCAGAGTAACAGAATTGGTGTGAAAAGGAAAATGTCCACATCCACAGTGTGGAAGTGGCTGTTTTAAATGATTCTGGCATCTATTATTCTCCACAGCAGAAAGAATAGTTGAGAATTTGAAGGTGTTTATTCAAAATAGAGACTAGAGAGCCCCATTTTCAAATGTCTTCTTTGTCTTCCAAGCTGTGTTCTTGTCTCTTGGGTGACTCCAGATTGGAGAGTAAAATAAAATTTAAATAATAATAAAAATGTTATGCATTTAAAAAATATGCTTGTTTATATTTAGCTTAGTAAATGCATTTTTTAGTTGGGGAAAAAGAGATTTATGTTTACCAGTATGCACTGACTTTTTTCTCCATTATTCTCATTTAAATCCGTTAAAAATTTTTCTACTTATTTTGTAAACACCTGGCTTTTATACCATCGTGTAAAATCAGGAGGAACAGAAATTTCAGGTGAATTTTTATTAGCAGTAGTATACCTTTAAAGGTTGCTATCTAACAACTAAGGAACAAAACATGTGGTATTCAGGTTTGGCTTTGGCAGTAACCCTTGTGTGTTGTTTTGTTGTTGTTTTTTTTGGTCCATTTATTCACTTATTGACTCAGCAGGGGAGCAAAACAACTAGTAAGCAGAATACTCTCTCTATTCTCACCACATCTCAAGGTTATAGCCCATTTGCACACATTTCTCATATGAATAGCCTCATCAAATCCCCGGCACAGCTGGGGCCCACCATCTCTTGCCAAGTCCATGAATGATGCCCTTCTGGGTACTCAGAGTCAGTTCTGGCCTTTGACAGAGGGGCTTGGCTCATGGGGCAGCCTGGCATGGATTCGAATGGCCACTCACTACTTTAACTCAGCTCTGGGATACAGCTGTTTGGCTCTTCCTCAGTGCCAGGCAGCACTTTAGCAATATCCACCCTCAAGGTTCCTTCGTCCCCTCCCTCCTTCTGTGGAGGCAAGATGCTGTCTGGGGAGAGATAGTGGTCTTAACTACTCAAAACTGCCTTTAAAGTGACTTCATGTTTGAATGGAGTCTGTTGGAACTGCTGGATGACTGAATATTCTAGTGCAAATTCCAGTGTTTGATGGGACGCTTTCAGTTTTGGAGGTTCCAAAATAGGCTGTAAAAAGTGGCCCTTGGGTCAAATGGCTTACCATCTGTTTTTGAAAATCATGTCTTTTTGGAACATAGCCATGCCCTTTCGTTTATTTATTATATTGTCTGTGGCTGCTTCATGCTATAATGACAGAATTCAGAAGTGTGACAAAACTGTATGGTCCACAAGGCTGAAAATATTTACTGTCTGGCCCTTTGTAGAAAATGTTTGCCATCACCTGTCCTAAAAGTCTGTAGTTCTAAAATTCTATAATATTAGGAGCTAACAATTCTAACAGTCTTTGGATTTTAAAATCCCAAGCTTCTGTTAGATTGAACCACATGAAATAAACTATTTTTCAACCATTTTTCACCTATCAAATGGCAAATTCACATGGTTCAACCTAAGATTTTAATATTTTATGCATGTCTAATGTTTCAGGATTCTATGTCTTAAGGTTTCCTGGTTTGCAGAGTCTGAGGTCATACATTTCAAAGACCTAGTCTGCTATAATGTCAGATACTAAGATTCTATGGGTCTAAATGTTGAGTGGCCATATTAATAATTAGAAGTTTCTGCTGTATTAAAATAGGGAAAGGTATGAAAGTTAGTTAGCCTACATGAAAGAGTTTAGTTAGTAAATTCATTTAAAAATAATGTAGGTCAATGGGACCTTATTGAGAAATGGATGAAATACAGAAGGGAAAGGACAGTGTTTGAATCTGCCATCCTAAGACTAGGGTGAACCAAGGCATGAGTGGGGTTTGACAGGGTGAACCCGAGGGCTTAAATGAGACTCACATGAGCATGTACTGCTCATTTGGTTGCTCCAGAAATGAGCCCCTGCTTCTGCCACCCCACCCCCACCTTTTAACTTAGAGAAGTTGTAGGTTTACAGAAAAATTATGCATAAAATACAGGATTCCCATATACCACCCTGTTCTTAACAATTTACTTTGGTGTGGGTACGTTTGTTACAATTGATGAAAGCACATTTTAATAATTATGCTATTAACCATAATCCATGATTTAACTTAAGTTCACTGTGTTGTGCAGTTCCTTGGACTTTTTTTAAAAATTGTATTCTATTAATACATATACAACCTAACATTTCCCCTTTTAACCACATTCATATGTACAATTCAGTGTTGTTAATTATGCATACCATGTTGTGCTACCATTACCACCATGCATTAACAAAACTTTACCATCACCCCAAATAGAAATTGTCCATTTAAAGCCCTATCTCCCTATTCTCTACACCCTCCCCATTCTGTGGTAGCCTATATTCTAGATTCTTACTCTTTGAGTTTGCTTATTCTAATTATTTCATGTCAATGAGATCATACTTCTGTGTCTGGCTTATTTCGCTCAACATGATATCCTCAGAGTTTGTTCATGTTTTCACATGTATCCAAACTTCATTCCTTTTTGTGGCTGAATAACACTCCATTGATGTATATGCCACATTTTGTTTATCCATTCATTGGTTGGATGCTTGGGTTGCTTCTGTCTTTTGGCAGTTGTGAATAATACTACTATGAACATCAATGTGCAAATATCTGTTCATGTCCCTGCTTTCAGTTTTGGGGTATAAATACCTAACAGAGCTGATTCATATGGTAATTCTGTACTTAGCTTTCTGAGGAACTGCCAAACTATCTTTCACAGTGGCGGTACTATTTTACATTCCCACCAGCAATGAATTGAGTATTCTTATTTCTTCACATCCTCTCCAACACTTATAATTTTCTGTTTTCTTAATAGTAGCCATTTTAGTGTGTGTGAAATGATATTTCGTGATTTTGACTTGCATTTCCCTAATGGCTAATGAGGTTGAGCATCTTTTTGTGTACTTTCTGGCCATTTGTGTATCTTCTTTGGAGAAATATTTATTCAAGTCTCCTGTCCATTTTTCAGTTTGTCTTTTTGTTGTTGAGTTGAAAGCTTTCTCTATATGTTCTAGACATTAACCCCCCCCATCAATTATGTGATTTCCAAACATTTTCTTCCATTATATAGGCTGTTTACTTGCATGATAATCCTTTGATGTACAAAAGTTTTTAATTTTGATGAAGTCCCATTTGTCTGTTTTTTTCTTTTATTGCTCGTGTTTTAAATGTCAAGTCTAAGAAACTGATGTCTATCATGAAGTCCTGAAGATGCTTCCTTATATTTTTTTCCAGAAGTTTTATAGTTCTGGCTGTTATATTTAGGTCTTTAATCCATTTTGAGTTGTTTTTTTATATAGTGTTAGGTAAGGGTCCACCTTCATTGTTTCGCAAATGGAGATCCAGTTTTCCCAGTATCATTTGTTAAAGAGGCCATTCTTTCCCAATTGGTCTTTGCCCTGCTGTCAAAAATTAGTTGGCCATAAATGTTATAGTTGATTTCTGAACTCTCAGTACTATTCCATTCGTCCATATGCCCTGTTGCAGTATCATGCTATTTTGATTACTGTGGCTTTATAATAAGTTTTTAAATTGGGAAATGTGAGTCCTCCAATTTCGCTGTTTTTCTTCAAGAAGATGGCTTTGGTTATTTTGGGTCCCTAACTGTACATATAAATCTGATGATTGACTTTTCCATTTCTGCAAAGAAAACTGTTGGAATTTTTATTGGGATTGCATTGAATCTATAAATCGCTTTGGGTAGAATTGACTCTATTTCATCTTCCAACCCATGAACACAGAATGTCTTCCTGTTTATTTACGTCTTCTCTCTTCTTTGATTTCTTTTAGCTGCTGCTGTTTTGTAGTTTTCTATGTGCAAGTCCTTTACATGCTTGGTTAGATTTATTCCTAGTTAGTTGATTGTTTTAGTTGCTGTTGTAAAAGGGATTTTTTTTCTTCCCAATTTGCTTTTAAAAATATTTTTATTATAGTATCAAACTTTTGTATGGAAACCATAGATTAGTACTTTGCCTCTTTTACTTTTCTTATACTAAGCTGAATTTTTTACTTGGCCAGTGAGTCACAGACTGAACCATGTTTCAAAACCACATTTGTCCTTCTGGTGTCCCTGCTGATGTTTACCGGATGTTGGATGGGTATATAAGACGGCTGCTGCTCTTTTTTTTTTTTTTATCTGTGGATTTTGCCTTGGTAAGTTTTATATGATGTGCTTTGCTAACATCTGCATATTATTACATGACTTTTCTTTTTCTACTGTTACACAGGCAGTCATGGCCAACCAAAATCGATGTACCCCAGGATCTTGAGGATGACCTCACAGCCACTCCTCTGTCCCATGCAACTGTCCCTCAGTCTCCTGCCCGTGCTGCTGACAATGTCTTAAATGGCCACAGGAGCAAAGGCCTGTGTGACTCGGTGAAGAAGGATGACCTCCCTGAGTTGGCTGGACCAGCACTGTCCACGGTTCCTCCCACAAGTTTGAAACCGACAGCCAGTGGGCGAAAGTGTCTCTTCAGGGTGGAAGAAGATGAAGAGGAAGATGAAGAGGACAAGAAACCCATGTCCCTCTCAACACAGGTGGTTTTGCGCCGGAAACCATCTGTGACCAACCGCCTGACATCTAGGAAGAGTGCTCCTGTTCTCAACCAGATCTTTGAGGAAGGGGAATCTGATGATGAGTTTGACATGGATGAGAATCTGCCTCCCAAGCTGAGCAGGTTAAAAATGAACATTGCTTCTCCGGGTACAGTTCACAAACGCTACCACCGGAGGAAAAGTCAGGGCCGGGGCTCTAGCTGCAGTAGTTCAGAGACCAGTGATGATGATTCTGAAAGCCGGCGGCGGCTTGATAAAGATAGCGGGTTCACCTACTCATGGCATCGCCGGGATAGCAGCGAGGGGCCCCCTGGCAGTGAGGGGGATGGCGGGGGCCAGAGCAAGCCAAGCAATGGCAGTGGAGGGGCGGACAAGGCGAGCCCTAGTGAGAACAATGCTGGCGGGGGCAGCCCCTCCAGCAGCTCCAGTGGCAAACCCAACAACACGTCGGGTACCACACGCCGCTGTGCTGGCCCAGTCAACTCCATGCAGCTGGCCTCGCGCAGTGCTGGTGAGCTTGTTGAGAGCCTCAAACTCATGAGCCTCTGCCTTGGCTCCCAGCTTCATGGGAGTACCAAGTACATTATTGATCCACAGAACGGCTTGTCATTTTCCAGTGTGAAAGTGCAAGAGAAGTCCACATGGAAAATGTGCATCAGCTCCACAGGGAACGCGGGGCAGGCCCCTGCAATGGGCAGCATAAAGTTTTTCTCTGACCACATGTCAGACACCACCACTGACTTGGAACGGATAAAGAGCAAGAACCTGAAAAATAACGTGCTACAGCTACCTCTGTGTGAAAAGACCATCTCTGTGAACATTCAGCGGAACCCTAAGGAGGGGCTGCTGTGTGCCTCCAGCCAGGCCAGCTGCTGCCATGTCATTTGACTGCAGCCCAGCTTGGTCACTAGCACGTCTCCTGCTCAGAGCTGTGAAGACTGGCTCACTTCACTGTTCCCTCTTCTGTTTTACTTTTTAAAGTGGACATTAGGAGCAATTATTTATTACATTTTCATTTGTTCGCCTGACGATGTGACAATGCATGGTTTTTGCATGCTGCTAGACACTTCTTTTCCAGCCGAAAAGTCAATTGTGTAGTTTTTACTTTTATAATTTTAACGTGGATTATCAGGATTAAATTAAAATGTCTATTTGGAACCTAGTATAAATGGAGCACTTAGAAATTTGATGTTTATGCACTTGACTAGAGAGGGAAAAAATGCTTATGTTTCCTTGTGAAAAACCTATATTCCTGTCCTGACCTTCTGTGATATGGAAACCCTGTGCTCTGAGGCACACTCTGTGATGTCTGAGACAGAACCAAAGCAATAACGTTGCAACGCCAGCAGGCCTGGGTGAGGGGTGAGCGCCTGGGCGCCCACTTAGCCTGACAAGGCCTGTGCAGAACGCAGTGCAGCGAGCGCCTGCACTAAGAACCTTAAAACCATGCTTTCAATATACCCACACCTGTTTGTCTTAAGCTATAGTGTGAAAAAAAGAAAAAAAAGGTTTGGGCTCTGAAAATTTAACTGAAAAAGATTTTCTTGTTTTTGTAATAGGTGAGATAAAGTACTTAGATTTGTAAGGCAGCTCCCCTGTAGTGATAAATTAATTACAAGCAGACAATCTTATTTTGTAATGTGAAGTGAATCGATGATGTTTTTACTTATAGAGAATATGTCTGTCTTACAGAACAAAAAGATGCTCTGTGTATATTCCTTCCCTTAGGACGTACCCCAAGGTTTCTTTTAAAACCACGTAGATAGAGGCGACTATGGAGGGCCTAGGGTGGAGGCCAAAGGAAACACAGATGCTGGCTAAGTCAAAACCCCAGAAATGAAATAAACCTTGCTTTTTTTTTTTTTTTAGACATTTGATAATTAGGTTTTCTCTCTTATTTTCATTATTTTACATCATTTAGTTCAGTTAGCTATGAAAATAGGCAGATCAAAAAATACACATAAAAGGGTAAAATTCACACATGGAGAAAAAAGAAAAACAAAGACTGCTTTGTATTTTGTTATTGCTGGAAGCATTTTTCACTTTGCCTTCCTGCCAAAATAATAATCAAAGACCTATGCTTTAAACTATTCCTGTACAAAGACTACTACTTTTGACCAGATAATCATCATTTGTGGCATTTTACCTTGTAGGGCATCGAATATTGCAGATTGCTAATTTTGGAAAGGGCCAGATGTTATCTTGCATGCTATGCCCTGGGGGGTGTAAAAGCAATGCTTTTGCAACCTTGGTGATGGGATGTGGCAGCCCAACTGTGGCTGGGCCCCTGAGGCCTTCCCACACTCCATCCTCCTGTCAAGTCTCTGAAATGACAGGCATGGACACATCCGGTCACATCATTTGTAGAGTGGACAAAGCACCAGAGAACTGCATTATATTGGTCATGGTTTCTTCAAGTCCACACACCAACTCTGCTAACTTTAGGATTAATGTTGTTTACTCAGAACTCTGAACTTCACAGTATACTTACTAAACTAAGTAAAAATGATATGTAAAACAATTTACTTTCTAGACCTAGGCTAGATATGTTTTAAGCTACAGCTTTATATCCATTGTGATATTTGTAATTGAAAAGCTACGAAAATAGATGTGTGGGTGAAGCCATAGAACATATTTGCTTGAAATTCTTGCGCAGGGATCTTATAAAGGGCCAGAAATAAGATGTGTGGTTCACATAGATAGTGAGCGTAACATCTGTATTAAATGTAGGAGAGAAGTTTATAAAGGGCATTGGCAATAAACTCTTTGTTGCAGCTGTTTTCCAAGTAATGTAAATAGTTTTTCCTGTGATTATGTATAGCCTTGGAATGGCACCTTTTAACTAACCTATATGTGTTGGTTTTCAATGGTTTTTTATATTCAGATGTATATATGGTGCTCACTTTAGGATCAGCAGTGTTGACCATTTATGCTGCATAGCTGTATTATAGCCTTATTAGTTGTGTGTGGTTGGTTGACCCTTTGGGTATACAAATGTTAGTCTGAGTGGTGTCTTATTCATTTGTTCATAAGTGAATGATTGTGCATGTGTTGTATGTCATAGTATGTCATCACATAAAAGGGAGGGAGTGAATAACCATTATATTAAGATAATATTGGACCAAACTACTTGCTCTAAAGAGTTTCTTGTACCCCTTAACCTGTCTTCAAAAGTTGCACATAGTTACAGTAGTGTATAAATTAAATATTGTGGAAAAACAGTTAGTCTTGTATTTTTCTGTATGTGTGTATATATAATTATGTACTTCTGGCAATTCTATCTGTATTTAAAAATGTGACAATCTCGATACTGATTTTCAGAATAGCCGTGAGATCGAGTTGAATTCTATGAAGTAAGAATTGATGTGTGTTAAGAGGGTACAGAATTATCAACTGATTTGTTCAGTTGCTTCCAATGCTGGTTGATTTTCCTCATTGTGTAAACATTGACAGGTATGTGACAAATGGGAAAAAAATCCAAATAATAAAGTGACATATTGGTGTTCAGCAATATAATCTGAGTCCCATTTTGTATTTCTCATGTAAGCAGCTCTGTATAATTCCAGTCCCTGAAGACCCAGCTTCCCACATGCTGTGCACTCACCTATACAGCCAAATGTAGTTGAAAAAAGAAGCAGAACTGTTCTCACCTGCAGATCTCAGATGGGCCCCAGAGCATCCCATTATTTATACTTTATTTCCCTAGTTCATTCACTTTCTTCATTTGGTCACTGGATTCTCTGGTCTTTTGGTTCCTCTTCATTCTCTCAACGTCTATTAACTTAGAATAACTCAAGATTCAATTTTGGACTCCTTCTCTATCTGCTTTCTTTTGATCACATTCCATCTAACATCTTTGCTGATAAAACCTAAAAGCACATTTAGCCTTCTCTCTCCCAGGAACACCAGACTTTTGGAGATATCTAGCATCTCAATATTTACACGTCCAAGTCCCCTAATCTTCACCCTCAAAGCGCACTTTTCTCTTCCTGTTCCCCATCTCAATAAATGGCAACTTCAAGCCTTCATTAGTTTTGTACAAGTCAAACACATTGGTGTCATTCTCCACCCCATCACCCCAACATCCAATCAGTCAGAAATCCTCATTGCCTTCCCTCCCACCCTGGTCCATGACACCCTCATCACTCATCTGGACAACTATAAACACCTCTAAAAGGGTCTCACTGCCTTTTGACCTTACCTTTCTCCTGTTCTCCACTCAGCAATATGAATGATCCTTTCAAAAGCTGCCATATGTTTTGAAAGCTTCAGTTCTAAATATTAGTGAATTTTCCACATACATAGTTACTAATTTCTAGTTTAATTCCATTCCTGTCAGTGAACATGCTTTTTATAATTTAAACCTTTCAAAACTTACTGAAACTTGTTATAAGGCCCAGCATAGGCCTATCTTGGTGAGTATTCCATGAGTTCTATAGCTCAGGTCAAGTTAGCCGTGAATGTTCAAATTTTCTATATCCTTACTTGTTTTCTGTCTCACACCTGTTTCTCCTTTTCTATCAGATTTGTTTCTTGAAATTTGAACCTCTGTTGTTAGGTACATGAACATTTAAGATTATTATGACCTCTTAATGAATTGACCCTTTTATCATTATTAAATGTTTCTCTTTATCCTTGGTAGTATTCTTTGTTTTGAAATCTACTTTGTGTGATACTGCCATAGCCACTTCAGGTTTCTTTTCACTTTTCAGGGCATATCTTTTTCCATCCTTTTGCTTTTAACCCATTTGTATCTTTATATTTTAAATGAGTTTCTTCTAAACAGCAAAAAGTTGGGTCTTGCATTTTTATACAATCTGAAAATCTTTGCATTTTAATTGGAGTGTTTGACCAATTACATTTAGTGTATGGTTGGACTTAAGTTTACCATCTTTCTAGTTGTTTTCTATTTATCTGTTCTTTGGGGTATCCCCCCCATACCACATTTTTGTTGTTGTTGTTTAAATGAGCACTTTTTATGATTCCATTTTCTCTTCATTATTGGATTATTAGCTGTACCTGTTTTGTTTCTTAGTAGTTGCTATAGGCTTTATAATATATTTTTGGGGTGCATGGGCTGGGAATCGAACCCCAGTCTTCCATGGCAGGCAGGCATTCTGCCACTGAAAACACCCATGCACTCTACAATATATATATAATATATATATTTTTGTATACTGTATGGTGGGGGTCACATTTCATTCTTTTTCCATGTGAGTATCCCCTTATTGCAGTGCCATTTGTTGAATTTTTTTGTTTGTTTGTTTGCTTGTTTGTTTGGGACATGCATGGGCCAGGAGTCAAACTCAGGTCTCCAGCATGGCAGGTGAGAATTCTAACACTGAACTACCCTTGCACCCCCTGTAATATATTTTAATGTATCACAGTGTACCTTCAAGTAATACCGCTTTATGTATAGTGTAAGAACCTCACAACTGGATACTTCCATTTTCCTCCTCTTGTTCTTTGTGCTATTGCTGTCATACATTTTCTTTCACATATGTATTAATCTCATGCTACACTGTATTTTTCTTTTAAACAATTAATTATCTTTTTAAGTGATTAAATCATGGGGAAAAACGTCTTTTACCTACATATTTGTCATATCCAGTGCTCTTCAATTCCTTGTGTATTGTACATGTTGATCTGTATCATTTTCCTTCTGGCTGCATAATTTCTTTAATAAGTCTTACAGTGCTGATAAGCTGATGTATGTTCTGTCAGCTTTTGTTGAAAGTTTTTATTTCAACTTTGTTTTTTTTTTTGTTTTTTTTTTTTTAAATTTGTGTTTTTATTAAGCCACTGAGATTGGGGGAGTTGTTTGTTCTCGCAGCACAGAGTAGCCTACCCTAGACTAATATACCAAGAACCTGCTACATTTCTTAGATCAACAAAAAGTCTAGAAAATCCAGTGTGCTTTTAAGTGAATTCACTTCAAGTGGAGTTTTCCCCAGTGCCAAATGCTCTTGGATAAAGATGGCTTCAAGAATCAAGTAAGCATCCAGTCCAGGGACTGTCGCCACATCCCTGCTGCTGCTCCCGGGGAGGGTATTCCCTGAGGACCAGCACAGAGGTGGGGGAGCAGGAACTGCTGCTGGTGGGAACAGGCTCCACAGAGATGGGCCCGAGGGGCAGTACCTTTAGTGGGGTCACAGTCTGGGCCTCAGATTCACTGAGCTCTGAACGCCATCGTAGCAGGGCCCTCCTCAGTTGCCCCGCGGAAACTTCCGCTTGGGCGGACGGCGCTGCGCGCGCATCCTCCGCCCTGAGACAGGACTACGCCCGCGCAGGCGCTGCTCACTTCCCGACTGTGCCTCAGTTGTGCCTAACCGGGAACCCCACATCCCAGACGCCTTCGCGGGAGGCCCCCATCTGCCTGGAGACGGAGGTGTCTCAACTTTGTTTTGAAAGGTATTTTTACGGAATATAAAATTCTAGGTTGAGGGCAGGCCACAGTGGCTCAGCAGGTAAGAGTGCTTGCCTGCTATGCCCAAGGACCTGGGTTCGATTCCCGGTGCCTGCCCATGTAAAAAAAAAAAAAAAAAAAAAAATTCTAGGTTGAAAGTTTAATTGCAGCAATGGGTTTTACATTGTTGAGTGATGGGTTTTGTTGTATTCATATAAAAAGTTGCTGAAAAAATGTTCCGATTAAAGCAAGTATGTAAAAATATCCAATCTAAGGCATCCACAGAAGAAACCTTGGTTACAGAAGGCCGAGTAGGTTCAGGGTTTCTCTCTCAACTGGAAAGGCACGTGGCAAACATGGCGATGTGTCTAGCTTCCTCTCTAGGCCTCTTGCTTCATGAAGCTCCCCTGGGGCATCCTCCTTCATCCCCAAAGATCGATGGCTGGTGGACTCTGTAGTTCTCATGTCTTTGCTGCTCTCCTCATTCTGAAACTTTTCTCCAAAATGCTTCCCCTTTTAAAGGATTCCAATAAACCAATCAAGACCCATGTGGAATGAATGGGTGGAGTCATCGCCATGGAGATAATCTAATCAAGTTTCCAACTTACAGTATTGAATAGGGTCTAAAAGAAATGGCTGCTCCCACAAGATTGATTAGGATTAAAATACGTCTTTTCTAGGGTACAAAAATCCTTTCAAACCAGCACAGCATCTAAAAAAATAAAATACCTAGGAATAAACTTAACCAAGGCAGTAAAAGACTTGTATACAGAAAACTACAAAACATTGCTAAAAGAAATTAATTACCTAAATAAATGGCAAGATATCCCATGTTCATGGATTGGAAGACTTAATATTAAGAAGTCAGTACTACTTAAACCATTCTACAAATTCAATGAAATGTCTATAAAAATCCCAGAAGCCTTTTTGCAGACACAGAAAAATCAATCCTCAAGTTCATGTGGAATTTCAAAGGGCCCTGCATAGTCAAAACAATCTGGAAAAAGAACAAAGGTGTAGGACTCACACTTCCTGATTTCAAAACTTACTACAAAGCTGCAGTAATTAAAATGGTCTGGTACAGGCTTAAGAATAGACATATAGACCACTGGAATATAGGACTCCAGAAATAAACCCACACCTCTATGGCCAGTTGATTTTCATCAAGGGCACCAAATCCATTAAATAAGGAAAAAATAATATCTTCAATGTTTGGTGCTAGGGCAACTGGAAATTCACATTCTAAAGAGTGAATTTGGACACCTACCCCTCATCATATACAAAAATGGACCAACAACCTAAATATAAGAGCTAAAACTCTTAGAAGAAAACAGGGAGATAGCTTCATTTTGTAAAAGAGCCCCTGCAGGTTAGGTAGCTGGTCCTGCCCACCAGGCACCCTGATCAAGAAATTCCTGTGTAGAACTGTACTCTCCAATATGGAAGAAGTGAGAGACTAAAGCCCAGAGGCCATCTCAAACATGGGAGTGAGAGGAAGCCCTGAGGAGGCGAGCCTGAAGGTGGCAGTTTCAATGGCACCATATGCTGCCCTGAGACTGAGGGTAATGACAGAGAAAAATGTAGAATCAGCCCTGCAGAGTCCTCTGAAAAGTATCAGGTGAGAGGTAGAAGTGGTAATACAGGTGGGGGCTCAAGAAGGGAATTGAAGGTCTGGAAAGGGGGATTCGCTCCCTCAGAGCTGCCTGCCCTCTCCCCTTTTCAGGGGTACCTCCCAGTCCCCCGCTTCTTTGGACATGTCCTTCATGCCACAGTTTTCTCCTTTCCAAGCATATTCCATTCTGCCCCCAATGCCTTTAAAAACACATCCTCAAAAATTTCCTCACCCTCTTCATTGTCCGATGACCTCCTTGCCACTGGAAGAGTCTCTAGGCAGAAGAGACACAAGATGGAAACCTATTCTTGAAGTCAGAATAAAGGTTTCAAAAAGCCAGAGAACGTGGGTGTTATTTTGGCAAAGCCACAGAAAGGATGGGTAAAGGGGCATTGTCCCCACTGCACTGTCGGGGGCAGTGAGGCTCACATGGAATGCACCCAAGGACACACCTCCAGTCCCAGCCTGGAACCCACTCCCCAGGTTGCACACTTAGATGGGAGAGGTTTGACACTAGAAGGCTCTCTCTTGACTTTGCCTTTGATCAGTACCAGAACTGGGCAAGGCAATATTAAGGCATTTAATTTAAGGGTTCCTCCTTTAACCACACTGGAGCTATCATATATCATATGTATATATGTATCTAGTACCTTTCTAATACTCCCCAAATTCTAAATTCCTTAACACTTCTGCGGGTTTCTGAAGGAACTGAGGATGTGTAGATGGGGCCTGGTGGGACAGCTGATACCTCTTTATCCGTGAGCATTTGGATTCAAGGGCCAAGACTTGGCCTCACTACATTTCCCAAAGAATTCCACTTTGCCCTCTTCCCTGGGCTGGCTGTCTACCAAGGAAGTTGGGACTGGGTGAGACATGCCTCTTGAATCCCACAAGGTCTGCAGTCTGTTAGGACCGAGTGTGTTTGGTTCATTTGGGTAGGAATAAGGAGAAACCCTGGACCACTGAACAAACATTGTAGGTGGAAGTCTGCCACAATATTGGGTTGATTCAAGCTATTAATGCAGATCCTGCCTGGCATCTTCCCTTCAGCTGTGGTCCAAATGCTGCAGAGCTGGAGGACAGCTACCACAGCCAACTGCCCACCCGGGCTCCACAGACAGGCAGGCGGCCCCAGAAGGGTGGCAGTCGCGCAGATCCTGGAGTTTGTGTGCACGCTGTTGGCCTCCCTGCCTTTATTTAGTCGACTCCACCTTGCAAAGGACAACTCCCCTCGCCCATCCCATGCCAATTTTGGGATTGTGTTCTGGAGGATGAAGGGAGGGGAGGCAGAGGCCACTTTGAGAAGTGACTTTTCTGTCTGTATTAGGGTGGAGATGGATTTGGTTACTGTTTTCGAGCCAGACAAACTATGTAAAGGAAGGTATTTATCCACTGCGCACACTATTTAGTGGTCCTTCTGGTTAATGATTCCACAATTGAACAATGGTTTTCCTAGTGTTGAGCGGCACTCTCATCTGATAATTTGGCAGTAAATTCTTCACACCTTGGTCTGGTCATCCAGGCATGAGCCCCTTGGAGAAACGTGAGGCCTGCAGAGGGCAATTTAACATGGCTCCACGCCTTCCTGTAGGGGCCGATCCTGACCTCGCTGAGCCACAGGGTCATCAGGTGGGAGCTGGAGATGGTAATGGTTAGGCGGGAATAACGCAAGGGGGGGGCCTTGTAACCGGGAGACTTTTTGTGCACCTTGTTTTCCTGACTGCTGAGGAGCTTTGCCAGCTCTGTGAGTGCTGCAGTCTCGGAGAGGAGGTGTGATGGTTAATTTTATGTGTCACCTAGGCTGGGTTATGGTGTCTAGTGTTTCGGTCAAACACTGGCCTGGTTTTGTTGGAGGTATTTCATAGATGGGGTTAGCATCTCTGTCAGTTGACATCAAGTAAAGGTGCCTCCATGGTGAGGCTGAGCCTCGTCCAACCAACTGGTGGCCTGAAAAGCAAAGAACTGAAGGCTCCAGAGAGAAGAAATTCTGCTTCGAGAAGACCCTCCATTCTGTCCTGAAGTTCCAGCCCGAGGAGCTCGGACTCAAGAATTTGACATCACTCTCACTGGAATTCCCAGCCTCTGCAGAATATCACTAAATATATCTATTGCATCTATGCTATTGGTTCTGTCAGCCCATGATTCATTGTGAACTACATGTAATCAGTGTGGACTCTGCCTTAAGTTCACGTCTTTTTGTTTTTTGAGTTCATCATCTGAGACCCTATGTACCTATCAGCCAGAAGCTCAGCATCTCCTTCTCTGCTGAGCTGAGGTGTCCTCTCTCCTGCATGACCCAAGAATGCCTGCAGCTTCCTTAGTTCAAAGGGGGAGGGGGAGGGGAGGAGGGGTGGGAGGGGCGGTTGTTGGTCACCCAATGCCAGGGGTAGAGGAAACTGAAAACGTCTCTAGTCTGCCACCCTGTTGCTCCCCACTGCCCCCATCCCGCTGAGGTCCAGGGATGCTTGTTGGGGTCCCTGGCGACCCGTGGAACCTCCCCTCACCTGGCACCCTCGTGTGAGTAGTAGCAAAGGAGGACACACCCCTCCTTCAGTTTCTCTTGGGTCCCTGGAGGCAAGGGTGGCTCCAGCTTCTGCCAGGTTCCCTTCAGAGCCCCCCAGGTGGGGTGTGGGGTCATGGAGGGAAACTAGGACCCTGGCACCCTCTCAGACCTGGCTTACCTGTGATCTGGCTATTTACTGAGGCCCCATGGCCAGATGCTGTCCTCACAGGGCCACGGGATTCTTAACACAGTAAGGAGTCTGGCATCTCAGGCCCTCCCTCTGTGGCCCTTGGTCCTTCCTCCCCCTCCTTGTTGCAAGTTTCCTGCCAGGGAACAGGAACAGCGGGGGCCATGGAGAAGGCGGGATCCTGGGTGCTGGGTGTTGGGGAGGAGGCTGTGTGGCAGGGGGCAGACGTCCCGGAGAGGCAGTAAAAGACAGAAGTGGGCAGACATGGGGCTGTGGAGAGCAGTTGGCTGGGGCCACAAGAAGGCATTGGCTCTGCCCCTACACTGCTTTGTGAGCCTGGGGAGGTCACTGGAACACCATGGGCCTGCTTCCTCACCTATAAAATGGGGATAATGTGAGGAAATTGAGTCCCAAAGGGTGTGTTGGGACTCTGGGCCCTCCAGCTTCACCGCAGGGCTGGGTATCCCTAAACATTTGCTTATTGTTTCCCCCCAAAAGCTACTTAAGTGCAGATGTGGTCTCCAGTCTGAGTTTTGGTGCTGCTGGCGGGGAGAGTGACAGTGTCAGCACCTGAAGGGAGGGGGAGGTCCACAGGCTGATCCGTACCCCCCCAGGTGGAGCCCCAGAGACTGGGCTTCCCCAGCAGAGACCCGGGCCTGGCCCACCCTGCTGGGCTGGGGGCTGCTCAGGGATGCTTTGAGGTCTCTGTAGGCCTCTGGCGCAGGGACATCCATGCTCCTCGCGAGCGGGAGGAGCCGCCTGTGGGGGCTGTGTCCACTCAGCCCCGAGCCCAGGAGGTACCCAGCAAATGTTAGTGGCACCAAACCAGGTGTGGAAATGGCTGGTTGTATGTGAGGGGGAAGGAGTCAGGCTGTGTGCTGGTTTGAAAGGAAGTATGCCCCCTAGAAAAACCATGTTTTAATCAAAATCCCATTTCATAAAGGTAGAATAATCCCTATTCAATACTGTATGTTTGAAACTGTAACCAGATCATCTCCTTGGACGGTGTGATTCAGTCAAGGGTGGTTGTTAAGCTGGATCAGGTGATGACATGTCTCCACCTATTTGGGTGGGTCTTGATTGGTTTATTGGAGCCCTATAAAAGAGGAAACATTTTGGAGAATGAGAGATTCAGAGAGAGCAGAGAATGCTGCAGAACAACAAAGCAGAAAGTCCATGGGCCAGTGACCTTTGGAGATGAAGAAGGAAAACGCCTCCCGGGGAGCTTCATGGAAGCAGAAGCCAGGAGAGAAGAAGCTAGCAGATGACGCCATGTTCACCATGTACCCTTCCAGATGAGAGAGAAACTCTGACTGTGTTCGCCATGTGCCCTTCCACTTGAGAGAGAAACTGTGAACTTCTTCGGCCTTCTTGAACCAAGGTATCTTTCCCTAGATGCCTTAGATTGGACATTTCTAAGACTTGTTTTAATTGGGACATTTTCTTGGCCTTAGAACTGTAAACTAGCAACTTATTAAATTCCCCTTTTTAAAAGCCATTCTGTTTCTGGTATATTGCATTCCGACAGTTAGCAAACTAAAACAGGCTGTGAAATGAATTCGGGCCTGGCGTCAAATCCCACACAACGTGAGCCTTGGTGATAGTTTATAACTTGTGGCTTGAAGGAGGCAAGTGCAATAGTGTGGGGAGAGGTCAGGGGCCACCTTTGGAGTGAGGCAAAGAGCGGAAGAAGCTCGTGGATGTGACAGCAGTGATGGTGGATGTGTGGCAGGGCTGTCAAGCAGAGGACCCCTTAAGCCCCCAAGCCTGAGGGAAGGAGGGCCTTTCACCCCTTTGCTGCGGGCTCTCCTGGCCCTCAGGAGCCATCCCAAGCAACTTTGAGAAACAGTCTTTCCCAGGAGAGTATTTCTCCTCCAGCTGGAGGGCTGCATCTGGAACTGAGTGCATCTCACCGGGCAAACAGCCAACAGGGCTGGCAGGACAGGCTTGCGTGTGAGAATCAGGCCCAGCACTTCTTTCCCTTGGGCCTTCAGCTCTCCCTGGGCAGCCAACGCTCCTTTCCCATAACTTGCCCATCCAGTCTCCCTCACTGTCCTCCTCGGAAGCTGTTTGGTGACTGGAAAAAAACACTGGGCTTGGAGTCTGAAGACCAGGGTTTAAGTTAGCTATCCTCTACCTCAGCGAGGGCAAGCCCCTGCTCCTCTCTGGGCCTTGCCCTCTGCTCTAAGAAATAAGGGGTTTGGACTCAATGGGCCCTTGGGGTCCTTTCCAGCTTCTTTCTGTGTCTGACCCACCAGGAGAAGAGGCTGCCTTGGTCTCCTGGCTGTGCCATTTCTCTGTACCTTTTCTAAGCTAGGATGGGAGGGTGATATCTTGATGTCTGTTCATGGCAGGTGGGCACCTTGCAGCTCTGAACCCAGTGGAGGAAGGTGGGCAAGACACAATCCAAGGTGTATCTCCACCCAGGTGGAGTCCCAGGTGTTTGGGAGAATTGAGTGAGCAGAGTGGTCTCCCTGGGGGGCCCAAGAGGATCCCCAACCCCCCACAATAGAGTGGGTGGGATCTGAGGGCTGAGATGAAGCCAGAGGCAAGAGACCCATGGGACGAGTCAGGGCTAGAAGAGTTGGGAGGATGAAGCGAGGTCAGAGGCAGGTGGTTCCAGACCACTTGGGGATGGGGTGAGGGGAAGGCCCTCTTTGAGCGTGAGACCAGCATGTGGGTGGGTGGGGTAGGATGGCATCACCCCCTGTAAATCAACATGACAAAGGACTACAACATTTGGAGCCATACAGTACAACTTAGCTCCCCCTTCCACTTTCAGCTGTGCCACATGATTCCTGAGCTACCTCCTGCTGGATGCCACCTACTCCCAGCACTAGGCACACAGAGATGGGGTGGGCACAGCAGCAGCCCTGTAGAAGCATGGTGACACCCCTTGCCTGTGCCCTCTGGATACAATGATGGAGTCCCATGTCCATCCTCCTCCCTGCGTCCACACGCCCTGGGACTGGCCTCATTTTAGGTGGGCCCCATTTATCCCTGTGCATGACCAACTGAGGCTTGATTAGGTGAAGATGCTCTGCCCAATAAGACACCGAGGAAGGGCAAATCAGAGGCTCTGGGAAAGGTCTGGTCATGGCAGTGGAGAAGGCCTGGATCTGCAGTGGCATGTCACAGTGCCGAGGAGGGCCTGGTGGGAGCTGCCTGGCTTGGAAGAGTCCGTGAGCCCAGAGATGGGGAGATGAGCTGGAGGGGTGCATGTTCAGGTACCCAGAACCACCTGCCTCACAACCAACTGTATGCACAGGAATGGTCCCTAAAGCTGGACTCTGGGGTGACAAAGGGCTGGGGCCAAGGATCCTGTTTCAACTTACTCCTTTCCCAGCAAAGCCTGTGGTTTGGAATGAAGGGAAGCCCTTGTGGGGGCTCAGAGCTCAGGCCTGCACTGGTGACTGCCATTTGCTGGCATTTTAAAATGAGCATATTCTAGAAAGTATAAGTCAAACAATGAACAACCACTGAATTATTATTCTCTGTCATGTCTCATTGCAAGTAAGGGCAGGGGCAAAGCCAACTGAAAAGTGTCTGTCCTGGGAAATGTGATGGAGGCTGAGGTATGAGTTGAAGAGAGGACACAAGAAATCCACCAATGTAAAACACCAAGAAGGGCCAGGCAGGGAGTCAGGGGGGTTCCAAAACAAGTGATGCTTTAACCAGCCGCCCCCCATCTCTGAGGCAGAGAGAGTCAGGGAAGAGAGCCCGGGGCTGAGGGACATAGGTCCCTGCCATTGAAGGAGCCCCATCAGTCCCTTCCACCTCCCATCTTTGCTTGGGCTGGGGCATCAGCAGCTTTCCAAGTGGAAGAACCACATGCCCACTGTGCCTGGCTGGAGCCTCCATTTCAGCTGTTTGCACAACTGGGTGGGAAGCCAGGCACTGCTCTTGTAAGGTGGTCCCTATGGTTAGAACAGGTTCAAGGGGTGCCTGGGGCTCCACAGTCACAATCTCTGCCTAGAGAGCCAGATCCCAGGGTCCAGGCCCTGCTGCAATGTGTGGTGCAGCCCCATGGACACAGCTGGGGGTTGGGCAGCACCGCCTGGCAAATGGTTTCTGGTTCTGGGGTCAGCTTCACCCAGGGCCCAGGAGTGGCAGTGGAAGCTGCAGCACATGGCCAGCCTTAAGCCAACTGTCCCACCCCACCCCCTTCCCCACATCCCCCTGCTATGTCACCTGGAATTACCCAACCCAGGCACAGCTAAGAACAGCACAGGCCATTGAGGCCCATGGAGGGAAGGAGGAGTCAGAGAGGTGCGTTTGGCCTTTAATAGCTCAGTTACCACTGTTTTTGTTGATGAAGAATCCGTTAACATATTGCAAAACAGAACCAGGAAAGAGGTATCTAGAGTTGTCCCATTGTGGAAACCCAGCCTCACTGAACCCCATCCCTCTTAACTGAGGTGTGGCAGGAAGTTCCCCTTCATTATGGCCTGCCAGGTCGGGGCCTAGGTTGGGTTGGGCAACAAGGACAGTTGGTGATTTGTTCATGGCAAGAGGCTCAGGGGACGGCAGTGGCTCTGGCGCAACGTCAGAGAGCTGGAGTGGTGGGCGGGGCTGGAGAAGCAGCCATGCAAGAGCAGGGCTGCTGGGCCAGGGTGGAGGGAAGGGCTGAGAACTGGGTCCCGGCCACCCTCTTCTACCTGCGCTGAGCAGGAACGGTGAGGAGTGGAGGCGCCTGCTGGGTGGGAGCCACTTTATTTGGCCAAGTGTGGGGTCCAAGGATAAAGGCCCCACGACACTGTCCCTGGGCCCTCTCTGCCCACACAGAAGCGGCAGGTGTCGTGCAGATGCGGCCTCCACAACAGGGCAGCCAGGCCCTCAGCTTGCCTTCTCCTTCCCCTCTTCCCACGATTCTTCTCTTAGGTTCTCAGCCACGAGCTTCATTTGCTGTTGAGAGAGCACAAGACATCTGGTGAGCTACACAAGCCTCGGTGCGGCTGCCAGCGGAGGGCCCTGGGAGCAGCGTTCTTCTAGCTCCATTGCACGTGCATTTTAAGCCTGGAGAAGTGGGACCCTCAGACACTCTCCGGGGTGTCCTGGAAGGCCTAAGTCCCTGTTTCTGACTCTGGGGAGAGGGAAAGAGTCGATGTGGGTGGAAATGCAGTGTGGTATTGTATGAACCCTGCCTGGGGGGAGGGAGGATTTTTAATACATCAAAATGAGAAGCAGCTGGAATCCCCTACCTTCCAGGACCCTCCGGGGATGAAGGCCTGGGAGGGGACAGGGACTTGGAGCCAAATCCCTGCTGTGATCTGCTCTCTCTGAGCCTAGGTTTCTACCTGCGTATATCTCACAGGCTGCTGAAAGCATCGTTGTGGAGTCCCCAGCCCAGAGTAGTGGCTTCATAAACGCACAGATGGTTTTTAGTGATCCTTGGTCCACAGAGATCCAGGACGCCCTTCCCCCACCCCATCCAACCCCCATCCTCATGAGACACCCCATGAGGTCTCCCTGAGGGCCCCATCTCCAGGGTCTCTGGGTGCAGGGGCTGAGGCCGGAATGGACGCCTAGACTGCCAGGCTCAGAGGCCGTGCGAGAGGAGAGGAGCTGCCCGGCCCCAGGCTGCAGAGGAAGTCATGCTGCTGCCGGATTCAGGTTCCACTCCCCAAGCCCCCAACAGGTCCCAGCCACCACTGTCCTGCGGGTGCTGGAAAACGCAACTATGATTCTGCCCTCTATGTTGAATAAATGAATAACTACTTTGGAATTTGGTTAAAAATACAGATTTTAGATAATAGCTATTTACTGATGGGAAAAGCAAAAACACCTCTTAGTGCAAACGCTGCTGGTGCCCCGGGTACCTGGCTGCCCTGCTGCCACGCTCCCTCTGGCTTTCAGGGAGAGCAGCCCTTTCTCTGACCCTCAATCAAAAGCCTCCGCCTCCTGCTTCAACCCAAGTTCCCTCCTTGAGGTTTCTTTTGATCTGTAATTAACTCCTGACAGTTCTCATCTTTTCTAAGCCTGGTCCATGTTTCAGAGGGCGGCTCAGAGATGGGCTTCCTGGAGCCCATCCCTCTTCCTGTGGTTTAAGGGGTGGCTGTCACCGAGGGAGGGGCTGGGTGGAGTCATGGGGAGCAGATCTCCCGCGGGGACTCGGCCCAGTTGCGCTCGCACCACTGAGCAACGAGGGGTGCGTCAGCAGGTCTGGAGCAGGGGCTGGACACAGGAACTAAGGCGGGTCCAGAGAGATGGCCTGCCCAAGTGACCCACAGCTGCTATGCCAGCCGGCCAGGGCGCCGGAGACAGTGTGACTTACTTAGTTCACATAGCTGAAAAAGCAGATCTACCATGCCATGCTAGAGTCTCCCAATAAATTATTTTTGCATTTGCTGCCTTTTCCATTACTAACACTTCCGTTCTCTTCTCTTAGGAGTCTGCTTTGCTTGCTAACTGCAGATGTAAAACATCTCCATAAAGGAAAACTATAATATTTTAGCTTATATTCACCGTAAGTTTTTTTAGCTGGTGTCACTTAATACTTCTAAGACCTTTCCAATGTCTTTTTGTGAGATAGAATTTATTTCCCGATTCACAAGTAACCATAAGAACAGAAAGGCTAAATACACATTTTTTAAACATATGACCTTAACTTTTTATTTTGATATAATTTCAAACTTGAAGTTTGCAATAGTTGTTCAAAGACCTCCCCTATACTGTTTTTCCAAGATTCACTGGTTGCCCACAATTTACTCCTGCGTCAGTCTGGGTCCTCTAAAAAGCACATGCCATTATGAAACTGGAGTGTGCAAGAATTTTATTGCGTAGTCAGAGGAAATGCCTATGTAAAAGGAAAGAAGGAGGGAACTGGGAGAGTTGACAGAGCTGTCAGAGAGCAATGGAATTCTGACTCTGGGAGAGGGGAGACGGGGAGAAAAGGTTGGGTGAAAGTGTCCTAGATTGCCACGTGGTTTGAGGACTTCCCAGCCTTCAGGGGGCCTGGGGTCTCCCATTCGGTCATTGACCAGGAGTGGCCAGTGGAAGGTTTGGCCTTGGCACAACAGCATCTGATATATTTCAAAGTGCGGAGTCTGAGGCCCTGGGCCAATTACACCCCCTGGAGAGGGAAGTCTGCAGGGTGCATGCTCATGGGCGCTACTGTCTTCTCCTTGGGCCACACAGATCTACCTCTCCATACAGTTTCGTGGGGCAGCTCCCCACTGGTTTCCATGTGTCTCTCTTCCTGAGGGCAACTCAGAAGGAGGTAGTGGGATGAACTACAACCTCAGCCAGTGCAGTTGGTCTTGGGACCACAAATGGAATTCATCCTCTCCCTCCCCCACTCTCCATTCCTGATGTCTCTCACTCCCAGCCATCTTCTCAGCAGGTCTTAGTGGCTTGCCTGGTAGTGTAACCTGGACCTTCATTCTTGAATGGTCCATTCAGTTACAGTGGGGCTCTAGGGAAATATCAGGATGGCCCGCTCCCGTCTGGAAGTGAAGCTGAGCTGGAGGGTCTCACTGGAGCTTTGTGATCAAAGGAGAGGTCAACCAGTCTAAGGTCACCTTGATTGATCAGGGACAGAAGGGGCATCTCCCAGGCTGGCTCAGGTGCCGGAGGAAGGAGGTATGGATAGGAAGGCTGTGTCCCCATCTTCCTCTGTGCAGTACAGACCAGGAGATTTCCTCCTGGGCAGCACCCTTCCTCTGAGGGGCTGTGATGGGGAGCTGGGCTTTCTGACTCTCCCCATCTTCTCAGGCCTACTTACCTTCAGGTGAGTAGATGACAGAACCTAAAATTCAATCCTACGGCTAAACCCCAAAGAAAAAGCCCGAGTAGATCAGAGGAAGCAAACTACTGCAACAGCACACCTGCCTGAGATGAGGAGCTAAGTTGGCTTTGAGCACAGTGACCAACATCCACACCTTTCCTGCTCAGATGGGGCAGGGCCGGGCAGGTGTGGGCTACAGGCCTCCATACCTTCCACAGAAAAATGGATCCTGCTCTGGGTAAACCAACTCCTGTCTACCATTCACAGGCCTGGAGCCCCTCCGTCTGGGGTCACACAAAGTGCAACACAAACACGCCCTTTGCCCTTTATATGGCGATTGGGACGCACACCTGCCCACCTGGAGGAGGAGGCCTGGGGGGCTGAGCCCAGCCACAGCACCTGCTGGGACTGGCGCGGCCCTCAACCCTCCCCACAGGGAGATGGTGAGCACTGGCAGAATTAACTTCAGAATCACAGAGTTTGTTATTGGGAGGAAATAACATTAACATGAAGATCTTTCAGCCTCATGGCTCTCGAATGCCAGGCAGTTAGCCCTGCCTGGTTGGCACCTTAAGAATCCCCAGACCTTGCTAAATACA
This sequence comes from Tamandua tetradactyla, assembly GCF_023851605.1. Taxonomy (NCBI): domain Eukaryota; kingdom Metazoa; phylum Chordata; class Mammalia; order Pilosa; family Myrmecophagidae; genus Tamandua; species Tamandua tetradactyla. The sequence continues at coordinate 43,825,144 of NC_135341.1, read as the reverse complement.
GGTCCTGGGGCCCGGTCCCTGGGATGCCCACTCGCAGGTCTGTACCAGAGCCCAAGATGCTCTCTGGAGTTTTTACAAGGACTCACAGTTTTTCCACTTATTGCCCCAGGTTGGAAGTCTTAGGTTTGTGGTTTGGCACCTTTCACAAGTGAGCAAGCTAGAGACCCACGGGATGATGGCTCATCCCTTCCAGGACACCCTAGGCTCTGGCCTGGGTTGGAGATTGGGCCTGTGCTCTTCCCACCAGGCTGCCTCCTGCAGCTCAGTTGTTTGGCTTCTTCTCTTCAGCAACCTTGGCTAGGAATGGAGGAGCAAGAGTATCCTTTTTTTTTTTTTTTAATCTGGCTTCTTTGGGGAACCTTAAATTAAATCCTTATTAAAAAATTAAGCGAGATAATAGTGCTGACTTCTTCCCTACAAAAAAGCAGGAGATAAGCTCTTACAGCAGTCACATTTATTCCTGAGCCTTAAGTGTTATTTCGAGATTCTGAGATGCTGTGCTATGTGTGTGTATAACCTGGTATTTCCCTGGAACTTTGGGTACCCATGTGACACCTAAGACTCAGAGCTGGAACTCTGCAGCTCTGAAAGTCAGCATTCCTACCTATAGCACCCGGTAAAGAAGCTGAAAAAGAGATCAGAGATAAGGATGAGACTGGTCTGGTTGTACACAGTACAAGGTAAAGGATGATGCTGTCTCTATTTTAGAATGTCACCTACTATATGGAAGGAAGAGAGGCTTATTTTGTCCAAAACCTAAATTTTCTGTGGCACACAATCTAACTTAAACATGTCTGGCCAGTTCAGTTAAACAACCTAAACACATTGAGCCTAGAACTGGGAACAAGGCCTTGCAATTCTGCATAGCTTAATGTAATAACCAGATACATTCCAGACTATGCTGGGCAGATAATTAAAAAATATTGGCACAAGGGAAAAAATATGGAACTATTAAACCTTCCCACTTGGGAAATCCCTGATACTCTCTCAAAAACATCAGGGACTCCCAAGTTAATAGGCCAAGTCCTTCATCTTGAGGCTTGCTCTTAGGAAACATATTTCTGTAATGGAGAAGCTAAGCCTACCTATAATTATGCCTACAAGTTATTTCCTGATAACCTCTTTTTTGCTCAGATGGGGCCTCTCTCTCTCTCTAAGCCCAACTCTGCAAGTAAAATCATTACCCTCCCCTCTACACAGAATATGACATCCAGTGGTGTAAGTCTCCCTGGAAACATGGGACATGACTCTCAGGGATGAGCCTGGCCCTGGCAACGTGGGATCAACAATGCCTACCTCACCAAAAGGGTGAAAAAAAACGTAACCGAATAAGCTATTAGTGGCTAAGAGATTTCAAATAGGGTTGAGAGGCTATTCTGGAGTTTACCTTTATGCAAGCTTCAGCTAGATATTGCTAATTACCTTTGTATGCCAAGCCCCAAACTACAGTATTCCTGTAGAACCTAAAGAATACCCAGGGCTCCATCTGAGACTCTATAAAAGTTTCACTCACCACTCATTAAGTTTATTTTTCAGAAACTTAAAACCTCCAGATGGTTCCTAGGCCAGATAAGCCCTGAAACCCAGAGTTACCAATCTCTCCAAGAACATCAACCAGTTGCATCCCCCTACCCCATAATGTCGACACCCCTTTCCTACATGAAGAAGTTAGAATAGTCATTGCCCAAATATACCAAAAGATTGGGAGAAGGATCAAAGGAGAAGGAGGCGTTGCAATAGAGAAGACAGGATTTTAAAATGAGTATGACTACTAAATCATTATATTGATATTTCCTTTTAGTCTCCAGTGTCTTAGAGCAGCAAGAAGGAAAATACCTGAAATCGTGGAACTGCAAGCCATAACATACTTTGAAGTTTGTTCTATAACTACTTGTTAAAATGTACTTTGAAATGTATCACCTTTTTGTATATATATTTCACAATAAAAAATAAGAAAATCATCAGAATAAGAGAGAATGGAATTTTTCTCCAACGCATGACTCATTAAAACATTCATGCTCCAAATTATTCTTTAAAAAGCACACTATTTTTTTTTGCATTATTATTAGCAATGATTATAAAAGGAACCTAATCACTAAGACTGTTGGCCAAATGTGCAGCTTAATGTCCCAAAGAATGTGTAACCTGATCACCTTTCCCCTGTCAGGTACAGCGATATTTGCTGAAGCCTGTGATGTTTCCTACGGGCCTCAGTTGGCTATAGTGCTCCCCACAGACCCCAAATCGCCACAGTGCTTCCCACAGACCTCGGATGGGGTGGTGGGTCCCACAGAGAGCCCCTTCTATCTCCCTGGCTCGTGGCAAACACTCTCCCTGGCTGAACCCACAATCAGCTTTAGGGTCGCTCGAATCACAGTGCTCAGCGGATCACCACCAGGTGATGGCACTTACCGCCCAAGTTGAATCTACTAGTAACTACTCCTTATCCTGACCTTCACCCCCACCCCATCTCCCCAAAACACATAAAACACCAACTACCGCTGCCTACAGAATGACTATCTGAGCAGCTGTTGGCTGAACGAATGAAAGCCCCCAATGTACTCGTCTCCTGCTGTTCACTTGTGGTTTTCCATTCTAAGTGCAGGGCACAGGGGCTGGGGTGGAGTCAGGCTGCTGGCCTGGGGCAGCACATGGAAACAGAACTGACTTCTCCAGTCAGTTCAGCAACAGCACCAGGCTCCACAGGGGCCTCCCAGCCCCAAGTCTGCCAGAAAGCACTGCAATCACCCAAGGGTGATTTAAAAATACAGATGCCCAGTCCTCACCCTGATTTAATGGGTTTGGGATGTAGTCTGGGAATCAGGAGTTTTGAAAGCCCCCCAGGTGATTCTCATGTGCAACAGTGGTTGAGAATCACCGTCTGGAAGGAAGATGCTTCTCAGCTCTACCTGGGGAGGGGATGGGAGCAACAGCTGGCAGCGTCCTTCAAGCAGGGCTGGACACACGTTCCTTGGCCACTCCTTACAACAACAGGTAAGGGGTCTCCAACGGCCTCCTTGATGAGCCCTTGGAGACTCAGTAAAGCTAAGGAATATGCTTGAGGTCATGCAGCTAGAGTCAGGACAAAATTCAGCTAGGGCCTGGGCAAATTCAGGTGAAAAAGGAAAATTAACACTGAAGTACCATATTTCCACAAAGAGTATTTTTCAAAGAAAGTTTACTGCAAACAAGTCATATCCTGAACGCCTTCTAATATGATGATTAAAAAAATGCAGATCTGCCCTGGGGCTGCACTGACGAAAGCAAATGGAAGGAATAGCAAGGTGGCAGTGGGCGGTCAAGTGGCCCTGAAGGGAGTGTGTCCATCTCTCTCTTCTGGAGAGGTGGTTTCATTTTTTTTTTTTTTAACAATATTATATTTTTAGTGAGAAATCTTCACACACATACCGTCCATACATGGTGTACAAATCAGTGGCTCACAATATCATCACATAGTTGTGTATTCATCACCATGATCATTTTAAAAACATTTGCATCACTCCAGAAAAAGAAATAAAAAAGGAAAAAGATAAAACTCATACATCCAATACACCTTACCCCTCCCTCTCATCGACCACTAGTTATTTCAATCCACCCAATTTATTTTACCCGTCTCCCCTATTATTTATATTTATTGTCTTTATCCTTTTTTTTTTTTTTTTTTTACTTTTCTGTCCATACCCAGGATTAAAATGAGCATCAGATACAAGGTTTTCACAATCACACAGTAACACTGTAAAAGCTATATCATTATAGAATCGTCTTCAAGAATCAAGGCTATGGGACCACAGCTCAACAGTTTCAGGTACTTCCCTCTAGCCACTCCAATACACCCCTAAAAAGGGATATCTATATAATGCATAAGAATAATCTCCAGGATAACCTCTTCATTCTGTTTGAAATCTCTTTGCCATGAAACTTTATTTTGTCTCATTTCTCTCCTCCCCCTTTTGGTCAAGAAAGCTTTCTCAATCCCATATGCCAGGTCCCGGCTCATTCCGGGAGTTCTGTCCCACCTTTTCGGGGAGATTTACAACCCTGGGAGTCATGTCCTACATAGTGGGGAGGGCAGTGAGTTCACCTACCAAATTGGCTTAGAGAGAGAAGCCACATCTGAGCAAAGAGGCTCTTAGGTATAATTATAAGTAGGCTTAGCTTCCCCTTTGCAGGAATAAGTTTCATAGGGGAGAACCCCAAGATTGAGGGTTCAGCCTATTGATTTGGTTTGTCCCCACTGCTTGTGAGACTACCAGGAATTCCCCAAATGGGGAAATTGAATATTTCCTCCTTTCTTCCCAGTCCCCCAAGGGGACTTTGCAAATACTTTTTTATTGACTACCCAAAGTACGCTGGGATATACTGGGGCATCACACTAACCTGTACAAACCAACAAGATCTCACACCCTACTCAAGTTTCCATGTACTTTTGGTGTTCAACTAAACTGACCACATAAGTTAAATTAGGTAATGAGATACCCAAAACATAAATTTTGCATCAAATAAACATCTCTCCCTTTGGTCTTACACAGAAGTTGAAGTTTTAAAATATGGATCATGTCATTCTTTACCTTGTATTCTGATCCACCTTAGTCCTATCCAGATCAGCTTCATTCATAACTCTAGTCAAAGCCTGATCCCTTTTTCAACTTTTTAAACAGTTCCTGTATGGGGTAATGCTGACTTTCATTGCTTCAGAGCTCCGAGTCTCAGGTGTCATAATAAAGACCCAAAGTTTCTGGGAACGACCAGGTCATATATAAACAGTTCAGTATCTCAGAGTACCCTTTCTCCCATGCCTCCTGCTTGTTGACATTTAGTTTGGGCATAATGCCTCGGTTACACTGAGTGGAAGCATATTACAGCGTTACTGTTGGCTGTAGAACCTAGCTTGCATTGACTGTACTTTTTCCTGAACACCATCCATTTTCAACACCTTGCAATGTTGACATTCATTTGTTCTCCCTCATGTGAAAACATTTTATATTTGTACATTTAATCACCATTATTGTCCACTCTAGGCATTCCTCAGTTATGCTCTCTCAGTCTTTATCCTGGTTTCATATTAATACTTGACAAAATGCAAAAATGCAAGACTTCATGACAACCAAACGTGCCAGGGCTTTAGAGTCCCCTTGTCCCCACCCAACTTTCCTTTCAGTCATCCACGGCTCCTCTAACATTAGAACACAGCTTCAAGAAGGCTCCAGACCCTGGGGCCAGGGCTGGCTTGCCCAGGGGAGACTCGAGTGTCTACAAAGAGCTGACTCTAGGGAGATAAACATCAGTTCAGCCTTAATGACAAAAAACACATAAAAACAAAGAACATGCTTTGTTGGATGTCTATTTCTTAATTTCTTGAGTTCTGCTGTCTCTGCATGTTTGAATTTCAGGAAAAAATTTCCAAAATCAGAAATTAAAGGTGCTTTGAAAGGAAATTTCACAGATAACTTTTGAGACCGTGATTACCTCCAATAGAGAATGAGGAGCCTGGGGAGACCTGTGGCTTTACAGCCATCACGTGGGACCCACTGTCCTGATGCTTCGGAACAGGGAGACAGTTGCGTCTGTGTAACTACAGCAATCTCTGAAAATCTGGGTGCTAAAGTCGTTGGATGTCTGCCAATGTTAGGTACCATGATGCTCCACAAGGGGCCTAAAGGAGTCGGATGCTAATGCAAAATGACAGAGCAAAACTGATGAGCCAGTGGTCTGAGAAACATTATTAGATATGACAAGCACTCATCTGAACTGCTCGCTGCCTCTTTCCTTTTACATTGGGGGTGCTGATCTTTTCTCCAAGTTATGGGCACACTAAATGTGATTCTTGGCGTGGATCCAAAACACACTTGAAATCACTGGGTAGGGAATGTTACACACCCCTTCCCCGGAAGCCCTGGGTTCGTCGTGGGACGGGCATGCTCCTGTGGACTGTTTACCCCCGGGCTGTGGGGTCAGGCAGGCACACCTGAGCACCAGCCCCGTGTGCCAGAGGTTTCTCTGTGCCAGCTTCTTGGTGGGTTACCGCTACCCATCTCCCATTTCCTGTACTTCTAACTGCTTGTACATCAAACCCTCTTTTCCCTCCTGCTTTTTTCTGTTACATAACTTTTAATGCCTGTTATATTTCATTACCTGGATGTAGCTTTAGTTAATAATAGTGACCCACACATATCATATTATGCATCAACACTGATTGTTCCAAACTCTCTCTATACATGAGCTTGTTTGTGCCTCAATCATCACCTTTGAGAGAGGTGCCATTAGTCTCATTTTAAAGATGATGCTGAAAAAAATAAAAAAATAAAGATGATGCTGCAGCACAGGGAGGTTGAGAAACTTGTCCAAGGCCACACAGCTCACAGGGGGTTAGAACCCAGGTGATCCAGCTCTAGAGCTTGGGCCCTAATCTGCCTGTGGCACCCCCTCCCTGTGGGTGGACCCCAACAATGCCCCATTTTTAGACTATCATAGATGTCACTCAATTATACACAGAGTCCACTGTGTTTTGAGACTGAGATTCCACTGGTTCACACTTCCATCCTCATGAGGTTTTGCCGAGTGTTTTTTGGATTCTTGCTGAAGTTTAAATTTTGTCCTGGCACACCTGTTTCTATTAAGTTTCCCAAACTAAGGCAGGCTGGCTTTCGAGTCCTCCCCTATCCCCCATCTGAAGGCACACATTTAAGCAAGATTTTTAAAAGCTGCTTAAAACTCTGGAGGGGAAATTTAAGAGTCAAATAAAAAAAACAACAGAAGTCCTTAATATTTTAAAAAGAACCCTGAAGGACATGAGATGAAGAAAATGTGAAAAATGCTGTGGGAAAATTAGTTGGCAAAATCACCAACGCTCAAGCAGCTGAAACAGAAAACAGGGCCGATGGCAGGTGCACCGCTGAGGAGAACAGCGCCAATGAAGAGTATTTTAAAGAATTAGGAAACCTAAACCTGGCAGTGAAATAATTCCTAAATTGTTCAGGAATAAGAAAGCTTAAAAATTAAGTCATATCTCCATTACATGAAGAGAGAGAGCCGATAACAGATATTACCTAATAGGCAGCTGAACTGAATGGATTTTTTTTTTTTTTTGACAACCAAAAACTGTCATGAAATGCCAGCAGGAGCCTGCCGGCCCCAGCTAAGAGTGTGGAGCACTGGGGGCAGGGTGCGGGGGGAGGGGGGCTGTGGCCGGAAGCCAGAGGCTTCCTTTAACGCCGCGGAGGCACCTTAACCCTGGGCACCCAGCCAGGCAGCGGCCAGCCGAGCGGCACCTACCCAGGAATTAGAATTCTAATGGAATTTGCCAAGTGGAGGTGGAAATAAAAAGAACCAAAGTCCCTAGGATCAAAAGCAAGCTATGACCAATAGTAAGGAAATAAGAATATAGAAATACCATATAAACTCTGATCAGTTAATTCTGGGACTACACGCATTACTAACACATAAGTAAGAGGGTGGCAAAGACAAGGAAGAAGAAAACATGAAAGTGGTGTTCGCAGATGGGAGGACAAAAAAGATGGATGAGAGCGACACCAATTCTGGGGGAGAAAGGGGGAGAAAACATTTAATAATGTAAAAATAGTATAGTGATTAGCTGCCCCCAATCAGAGGACAAATGACTGTTTCTTTTTAAAATAGACATACTTTGATTATAGCATCTTTCACTGCAGTACCTAGATCCACAGATATTTTATCACTATTTTTCAAACTTTTTAAAAAATAATATTTTCAAACTTACAGGAAATTGAAAAAATAATAGAGAACCCCAACATACCTTCCCCCATCCCAGATACCCAGATTTACCAACCCTTAGCATTTTACCACATTTGTTTAATCAGTTCCTCTCTCTCTCTCTCCTAAACCTCTGAGAGTGGGTTGCACATATCACACTCCTCACACTGACACTTCCACGCACACTTCTGGAGAACAAGGGCACTCGAGTAACCACCTTAAGCACAGCTATCAGCTTCAAGGAAGTGAACATTGCTATGAAGCGCATATGTCTACATTCCAATTTTTCAATTGTCCCAGTAATGTCCTTTTGGGTATCTTCTCCGCACGATGAGGCCCCCTCCAGGACCCCGCACTGCACTTATCAGGTGTGATGCGGCTTGAGAACTGAGAAGTGGGGAGGGCTGTGTCCCGGCTCTGCCACCAGCCGGCGCTGGGATATTCCCGAGGAGAGCGAGGCCTGCCGCTTTCTTATCAGCCACTGAAGACACTGGCACGCTTGGCGATGTTGCCAGAGGACAGGAACCCAGCTGCTGAGCATACGCAGGTGACCCACAACGTGTGGTCCGGAGGAGGCACCTCCTGGACAAGGCCTACCCAGCATCGTTAATTCAGGAACCACCCCACTCCCGAGCGGAACATAGGGAACTCCGAGTTTTTTCTATTTTTTTTTTTTTTTGGCATGGGCAGGCTCCAGGAATTGAACCCAGGTCTCTGGCTTGGCAGGCCAGAATTCTTGCCACTGAGTCACCGGTGTACCGCCCTTATTTTTGAACTCCGAGTTTTTAACATGTCCCTCCTCCTGGGTCTGGCTCCAGAGCAACACGGGAGGGTGTGCCGGGGCCTTTAGGATGGGGCTCCTTTCTTTCTGGAAGCCCTGGGAGCTAAGGAGGGAGGCAGCACACTTCTCTCACAGCACAGGGTGGCATGGTCAGCGAGCTCCATCTGTAATCACACAACTGTGGGGGTTCCCCGAGAGTGAGACCCAGAGGTCTGTGACCAGCCAAAGCTAGGACGGTGCTCTGGTTAGCCCTCATCTTTAATCTGCAGATACTTATTTCATAAATAGAAAAAGCCCTGGGGTCAGGGGTCAGGCAGAGAAGGGAGGCCTGGACAAGTCAGCAGCTACGGCGGGGGCAGGGGGAACAGAAACCAAGTACAAGTGTCCTGTTCCAAAGAAAACCCCACAGGAACCTTCACTGGTAGCTGAGGCTGGGTGGCATTTCAGAGCCAGGAACTGAAATGTCAACAGTTTGTTTATATCCCCCATAAATGTATTCTAATAATTCAAAACTAGTATTATGACTAAAACCAAATCAAGTTATAATGTTGACTATGATTTTAAAGACTCTGTATCCCTCCAATGCCAAGAGATTAATATGCACCCTTGAAGCCTAGTGGCCAGGTCAGATTAGCTGCGCTGGGCCCCGAGGGCTGTGAGTTCTCAGAATTTCAGGCACAAGTTGCCCCTTCTTCAAAGTCCAGGCAAAGTTGGAGCCAGGAACAGTCGACTGGATTATGCTGTTTTTTTCCTCTAAGAAAAACACACCAAGTGCTAAACAGGGATTCCAGCCTTCATTCACTTGACATCCCTTTCACACTCATTCCCATCTATAAACCGTCAATAAGCAGGATTATTACTGCTTCTCCTCTACATTTTTCATCTCACTTTAATTTTTTATAACCTCCGTCCCCTCCTGGGTGAGTGGCAGCCCCTATAATAAATACTGATGGTTTAAATACACACAGATGGAAATGCCATCAAACACCTCTCACTGCTACTGGTCTTGTCACAGGTTCTTGAGCACATTCGGACAGCCAGTCAATATTTTCTGACATCTAGAACTGAGATGACACAGAGCTGTCCCAGCTGGTGAGAACAGGTCACTGAACTCAATCCGGGGTGCCTGCAGCACTGAACACCCTCTGTCCAAGAGTCCGACCATCTTCCCACACTTGGAGGAGTCCAGGTCAGACCTTGTCATGGGTGGGATTAGTCATAAATTGGCTGATTTTTAAAGCATGTGCCCTCTGCAACTCTCTCTAGTTACTCCCGTATCTTCAGTCTCATCTTGGGGTCGCTGTGGAGAATGAAGGGGCTGGGGTGGGAGGTAGAGTATGGCCTGTCTCCAGCCACCTACTGAGGAGGGTCACAGGGAGCAGCCCTGTGGAGCTTTCTAGATAGCATTTGTCAGCAGAGGCCCAACGTGGAGCTGGGAACAACCAAAGAGCAGCCTGAAGTCTGGGTAAAGTGACGCGCAGAAACAAGACTCCCCTGCCAACTTTCCTCAAATGTTCTAGAGAAAGATCTGCGAGTAGGGAGGGCAGTCTCTGAGATTACTTGAGAAATCCCCGACCACCATAAGCACTGTGGAAGCCTCTTCAGGATCTTTAATTGAGGCACAAGACACTTGCTAAGTGAACAGTTCTGCCTATTCACCAAAGAACAGCAGCTTTGCCCAGGCAGTGTGCCAACCATGGGCAATCCCTTTCATCCCCTACTTTTGTGGCCTGCACCAGAGCTCTCCTGAGCACAACTCAGCCAGAACCACACCTGCCCTAGCAGAATGTCCTCCAGCCGATCCCAGGCCTGGATTCACACCTTGGAGAGAGATTCTCTGTGGAGCTCTGAGAATCTGTGAGTTTCCCTTTTTACTTACAATTCTAAACTGGATGCTCTGATAGCTAAGTTCATGTGTCAACTTGGCCAGATGATGGTGCCTAGCTGTCTGGTCAGGCAAATACTGGCCTAACCGTTGCTGCAAGGATAGTTCATGGCTGGCTGATAAACCTGAAGGCTGGTTTATTAAATCGTCAGTCAGTTGATTGGAGCTGTGGGTGATTACATCTGTGATCAAGTAAGGGCATGTCTCAGGTAAATAAGATAATCTGATCAGTTGGATTTGATCCAATCCTCAGCTTTTAAGAGGAACAATTTTCACTGCTTCTTCAACCACAGGAGAGGCTCACTGTGGAGTTCACAGAGAACCTTCATTGGAGTTGCCAGTTTAATAGCCTGCCCTATGGATTTTGGACTCTTCCCTTTCCAGAGCTGTGTGAGACACCTTCATAAATCTCATATTAACAGATCTCTCCTGTCAGTTCTATTTTTCTAGAGAACCCTGATTAATATAGATGCAAATCTTTCTTACAGGAGTAGGGCTTAATCATATACACACATACAAATGCCTGTATGAGAGCAGACTGCACATTCTTCTGAGAAGAGGAAATTACTTTTTCACTAACATGCACACCCTTTGTCTTTGAAGGCAAAGAAATCCAAGACAGTGGTGTGATCAGAACAGAGTCTGGATGAAGAGACTGGATCATCCACGAGTGACATCTTTGCTCACAGACAAGCTAAACTGCACTCGGCCTGCAGGCTATGTACTGGCGTTAGGTGGGCTGAAGCGGGGTTTTCAGTGTTGTAAGGATTACAGAGTATGGAATTGCATGGGTTAAGCATCCAGTGCATCAAGCACACATACCTCCTGGCTTGGCAGAAAAGAATTCCCAACATGACAAGACTGGAAGTAAGCGGCGCCAGTGGCAAATGCATGGGCTTATCTCTGTTTTTGACCATATTCCAAAGGCCTTAAAAAGTGGTTCTTCTTTCTGGCAACGTGGGTCAGAACTCCCAGGATTTGCTGGGACCTGGCATCAGGGGATGGAGGAAGCCTTCTTGACCAAAAGGGGAAAGAGAGAAATGAGACAAAATAGTCTCAGTGGTTGAAGGATTTCAAACAGAGTTGAGAGGTTATCCTGGAGATTACTCTTCTGCATTATATAGATATCCCTTTTTAGTTTTAGTTTATGATGTATTGGAGTGGAGGAAAGTATCTGAAACTGTTGAGTTTTGTTCCAGTAGCTTTGATTCTGGAAGATGATTGTACAACTATATAACTTTTAAAGTGTGACCATGTGATTGTGAAAACCTTGTGCTGATGCTCCTTTTACCCAGGGTATGGACAGCTGAGTAAAAAAAATAGATAAAAATAAATAAATAATAGGGGGGACAGAGAGTAAAATAAATCGGGTAGATGGAAATACTAGAGGTCAATGAGAGCAAGGGGTAAGGTGTATGATAAGTATGAGTTTTTGCTTTTTTCTTTTTATTTCTTTACTGGGGTGATGCAAATGTTCTAAAAAATGATCATGATGATGAATATACAACTGTGATGATATTGTGAGCCACTGATTATACACCATGTATGGAGTGTATGCGCGTGAAGATTTCTCAATAAAGATATTTTTTTTAAAGAGTGGTTCTTGGGCAATGCCACAATGGCTCAGCAGGCAGAGTTTTCGCCTGCCATGCTGGAGCCCGGGTTTGATTCCCGGTGCCTGCCCATGCAAAGAAAAAAACAAGTGGTTCTTGGAGGTTCTTTACAGAATGTGGAAATAAGAGTATCAGCTGTTTATTATTCCATAGGTAATATCATAGGGTCTTGCTTTGTCTACCTAATGGAAATAGAAAAGTTCTTATTTTTCTAGTCCCCAATGCATGGGTGAACTTAGAAGAGGTTCATAGTTTCCTAAGTGAGGCCAGTATTGTCAAATTTAGGCTTTAGTGCAAAAAAAAAAAAAAAAAAGATTGTGATTTCAGTAAGAGAATAAAAGCTAAGACCAAAATATTGTGGTACAACCTACACACCAAATTCTAAAGAGTATGCAAAATGGGAAACAACATAGTAAAGTGCATGCCATAAAACTCAATTCACAGTAGGAGAAGCTAGTCCCAAATACCGTCTTCACTTCCAATTCTACCTGCTTCCATTCACTGCTTTGATGTCTATAACTGTAGTTGCATTTTTTTTTTTTGCATGGCAGGCACCGGGAAGTGAACCCGGGTCTCTGGCATCGCAGGCGAGAACTCTGCCTGCTGAGTCACCATGGCCCGCCCTGTAGTTGCATTTTATGATTTAAGAGAAACAATGGCTTCCTTCTCTGTTCCCATCAAACACATACTTACTAGAAACAGAAGAGTTCCAGAAAGATGGTGCCTAGCCCATAAGATCAGGGATCTCTTTAGTCTAACTTGTCAAAAGAAGATCACAGTCATGGCCAGATAATTCTGCTTATGCCATATGACTGCAGGGGTTTCTAACCCAAAGTTACGATGTCTGCTTAGTGTGTCACAGCTCAACCTCCTTCATTTGCTTTTAAGAAACATGAACTGATTCATCTAATAGGTGTTGAATTAAATATACCTTCAAATATTTAGTTCTTCCTCTAACATTGCTGTTTTCTTGTATGAAGCCAAGAACAGTAGAGAACAGGAGATAAGCTGTTTGCTAATAGAGAATCCCCTGGCAAAAGTCATAAAATATAAAGTACCCTGAACAACCTGCAATCATTTTGTTAAGAGGATCTGGAATAAATGTTTCAGGAGTACACGGCCAGGTTTTAGTGGAGTGATTCTGGGACACCTAGTAAATCCCATAGCTGATTCACTGAAAATGTACATGGCTCTAGGAGAAGGAAGCAAACCAATGATTTCCATAAGTCATTTTGGGCAAGTCGAACAAACAAGCTTCTGACATATTAATAATTATGCAATGGTATCAGGTAGTAGGCATCTATTTTTTTGACCTTGGAACTAAGGCATTCCAGACAGTACGTGGCAAAGCTCATGAAGAGATGCTCTTACTTATAGAAGTTTAATGAAAATTGCCTGAAAACCATCAGAATGGAAAAGCTAATAAACTCACAAACAAAACTCCACCACTCCTGTTTTCAAAGAGGAACTAGCATCAGTATCAAGATTTCCTCAGCAGTTTCAAAAGAGCCAGCCACTCCCTTGTAAATGCAGCCCTGCAGCCAAATGTCCTGGGCTGGGAGGAAGTGACGACTGGTCAGGCAAGGAAGCACATACCAGGCAGAGACAGAACAAAACAAAACAAAACAAAACAGTGGTGTGAGTCAGAGCTGAAAGACCACAAGGAGAAGACAACTATTTCCCAACAAAGCCCTCATCAGCTACAAATTTTCACTACCAATAGCAACACACATGGGGAAAGGAACTTTGCCAACAGTTTTCTAATGTTCTCTATCCTTAGGCAAGCCAGGTCCCAGTGACCCCACCTATGGTATTTCCCACCGGGCTAACCATGCTATGGGTTGTATTTAAGAAGCTGTCACCTCTGGGTAGGAAAACCCTGGCTTTCTGACCACTAGCATGACACATCTGGATTGGACCTTGAACCCACCTCTCTGTTCTCCTCTCACAGTCCCCCTCGTCCCCTCCTTCCTCACTGTCCTTCTGCCAAGGGCCCTGTGCAGGCTGAGCAGGGCACTCTGAGGCAGTCCCAGCATGCCACTCTTGGCTGTCACTCTCATCCTTCATGCCTGAAACACTAAACTGATGGCAGGTCTCTAGTTTCAGAGTCTTCCTGTTTCAATGTCCCACGGCTTTGCATACACCTGTACATTTCTACTGCTCTTTGAAGACACAGTGCACATGTCACATCTTCCAAGAAGCTTCCTCAAACCAACAGAGGCAGGACTGGCAAGTTCCGCTGTGTGCTCCCATTGGGCTCCCCACCAGACGGCAGGCCCCTTAGGGCAGGGTGTGAGCTCCATCCCCTGCACTGGAGGAGATCAAGAGCTCTTAGGATGTGGCAGAGAATTGGGGGTGAGCCTCATGAAGCAGGATGGGGAGGATTTATACATAGTTCTATGCTCAAACCAATTGCTTCTACTCTTTTCAGTAACCATAAACACATCCTCTGGGGTCTCCTTTCTTTCTCAACTTCAAAATTATACTCCCTCCTCTGCCATCAAACCCTGGTCCCTCGGAGAGGCTAAATCTGCAGCTGGAGGAGAGCCAGGGAACGAATGAAATCTCATGTGATGACCTCCCTTTACCCTAAAAAATGAAATCCATTAAGTAATTTTGGATGCTGTTATGCAGATAGCTTTAAGAGTAAAATGAAGTGTCATCTCATGTAGTGGTTGCCAAACCTTGATGATTTTTACTCAGAATGTATCTGAGAATCTTCTACAAATTGATTCTCTAGGCCCCACCACTTGCAATTCTCATTTAGTAGGTGCAGGGAGGGGACTGAGAATGGTTTTTTTCCCCCTAAACTTTTAATTTTAATATTATTTCACACTTAGAGAAAACTGCAAGCATAGTACAAGGAAGTACCATAGACTTTTAATCAGATTCATCAAATTGTTTACATTTTGCTCCATTTGCTTTATCACTCTCTTTCTATATATTATTTTTTCTGTACTGTTTGAGAGTATGTTACAGACATCATGCCCCTTTACTCCTAAATACATTAGTGTGTATTTCCTGAAAATAAGGCCATTCTCTTAAACAACCATAGTAGAATGTTCCCTAAACAACTTTGAAGCATGGAGTGATGATTAGTTTCCTATGCTATCAAAAATTTCAAGTCTTATTAAAGTTGATAGATTTTGGAAGGTATCAAAAACAGATGGGAGCTTATTGCAGGCCAATAAAACAGGAAACAGCAATGGGTTACTCTAAGGAAAAACATATATTGATCATTGTGTGAATTCCCTTCTGTTCATGCTGCAGAAGTGGTTTCCATGGGTTGGAAGAGAAGACTACCAAATGAAGGAGCAGAAGTATCAACCGTGTTGAATTTTGAGGTGTGTGGCATGCAGCCTCAAGGATGGTCCCCAATGATTTCCATCTCCTGTCATTCACTCCCTTGGGTGTGGGCTGGACCTACAGACTGCTACTAAACAACAGAAGCAGCAAAAGTGATGATGTATCACTTCTGATATTAGGGTGCAAAGAGGCTGTGGCTTCCTTCTTGTGAGCACCCTCTCCCACTTGCTTGCTCTGGCAGAAGCCAGCTGCTGTGCTGAGAGCTACCCTGTGGTGAGGACCACGTGGCAGGGAACAGTATCTCTGGTCAACAGCCCTGTAAGGGCACCCGGAAGAGGGTCCTTTCCAGATGTGCACTGAAATGACAGAAACCCTTGTCAGCACCTTGAGGACAACATGAGATAGACTGTGCCAGAGGCACCTGGGTAAGCCATATGCAGATTCATAGAAACTGAGAGAGCAAATGTTTACTGTTTTAAACTGCTAAGTAATGGGGTAATTTGTTATGCAGCAATAGACAACTAATACAAGATGGTTAGGATGGAGCATCACAAAAACTCATTATAAATTAAAATATGCCCGATTTCATGGTGTTTCTGGTCAGCAGATTAATTAAGGGCTAAGAAAGTTCTACCTAGAGAGGTAGGCAGTAGATCACTGATTTCTCCCTGCTGTGATTATTTAGCTTCTCTCTCAACCAAATCCTTCCTACTGTTATTTTTAAAATATACGCATATCGTGCCAGTTTGAAAGTATTATGTACCCTAGAAAAGTCATGCTTTAATCCTGATTCAAACTTGTGGGGGCAGCCATTTCTTTTAATCTTAATTCAATACTGTAGGTTAGAATATTTTGATTTGATTATCTCCAAAGAGATGTGACACACCCAATCATGGGTGTGACCTTTGATTAGATGGAGTTTATGACTCCACCCATTCCAGGTGGGTCTTGGTTAGTTTACTGGAATCCTTTAAAAGGAAACATTCTGGAGAGAGTCAGAAACGACAGAAATGACAGCGCTGACAGAAACTTCATAGCAGAGCTGACACCGATGCCGACACTTGGAGAACAGAGACACAGGTGTTTGGAGATGCCTGGAGCCCAGCAGACATTGTCATGAGATGTTAAGCAAACCAGAACCTGGAGAGAGCCAAGGGAAGCCAAGAGATGAAAGCCAGCCCCAGAGAAGCAAAGTGAGGCACCCCCACAGGAACAGACACTGAGAGCAACAGAGCCCAGGATCAAGGAACCAGCAGATGCCAGCCACGTGACTACCCAGTGGAGAGAGGTGTTCCTCACCCATCGACCTTCCTTGAATTAAGGTATCTTTCCCTGGATGCCTTAGTTTGGACAACTTTACAGGCTTAGAACTGTAAACTTGTCACTTATTAAATCCCCCTTTTTAAAAGCAGTTGCACTTCTGGTATATAGCATTCTGGCAGCTTGCAAACTAAAACACATATGGTTGGGGCGGGCCGCGGTGGCTCAGCGGGCAAGAGTGCTTGCCTGCCATGCTGGAGGACCCCGGTTCGATTCCCGGCCCCAGCCCATGTAAAAAACAAACAAACAAACAAAATATAATAAAACAAGAAAATGTTTAAAGATGTTTCCCTTTCTTCCTCCCTTCCTTCCTTCCATCCTTCCTTCCTTCTCTGTCTTTCCTTCCCTTCCTCCCTCTCTCTTTAAAAAAAAAAAAAAAAAAAAAAACACATATGGTTAAAGAATCAAACAGTATAAAAAATTACCGTGAAAAAAAGACACCCTCAGTCTTGTTCCCTGATTTCCCATGTTGGCGGCAATTTCTTAATATACTACCAATTTCATTTTCATTTCTTCAAAGGTGTTTGTTTTGCAAATATCAGCATAGGATATCTCTGGAATATCTACCTCATTGTTTTCAATACAAAGGGTAGCATAATATTCCCTATCTGCATCTTACACAGTCATTTAATAAATCTTAGAGACTGTCCTATGTCAGGAACTGTAGAAACTTTTTTATTTTGAATGACTATAAGAATTCTGTATCAACAGAACGATTCATTTAACCAGTCTCCTAAATCAGGATATTCAGATTGTCATTAAACCTTTGTTTTTCTTACATTCTTAGACATACATGTATAAATATATATATATATATGCACGTATGTATGTGTGTGTGTGTGTGTGCTTGTGTGTACTCCCTTACGTACACGTGAGTATACCTGAGGTATAAATCCCTAGAATTCTCCACTGGCTATTAAACACACCCTAGTTTCTCCCATTAAACAAGCAAACAAACCCCTCCTCTCAACCCCTGATGCCCCATCCTCCCCTCCAGGTGGCATCCTATTTCTTTTCTTCCTTTCCAACCAAACATGTTGATTGAGCTGACTACCCTGGTTGTTTTCTCAATGTTTGCTCCACAAACCACTCCAAACTGACTCCTGGCCCTATTAGCCACTGAAATAGTCCCTCTAAGGTGACTGCCATGTCGTTAAAATCAACGGGCATTTTCTGGTCTTCAACTTACATTTTATGGCAGCATGGGACATTCTGCCACTACCTCCTTCCTGAAACACCCTCTCCCCCTGACTCTGTGATGTGACAACTTGCCTCCTTCCCACTTCTCTGCCAACCGACTTTGCAGGCTCAGCCTTCTCCAGCAGGCCCCTAAAGCTAGCATCACTTAAGGATCAAATCTGGGCCCTCTCCTTTTCACTCTAAATCAGCACTGTTCACTAAAGCTCCTGAGGTCACGAGAATGTTCTATTAGGCACTTAAAATGTAGCTAGTGCTAAATAGAGAAACTGAACTTTTAATCTCATTTGGTTTGAGCTAATTTAAATTCAAATAGCCATTGGTGGCTAGTGGTTACCAGGGACAGTGTGGCTATACGCCTTCCTGAGAGAGATCACGTACACCCATGGTCTCAGCCACCATCTGCCTGCAGGGCCCACACATACATCTTTATTTTAGCCCAGGTTTTCCTCTCCTGTTATTCTCATGCATAACAGATATCCACTTGACATTTTCCCTGGATGTTACCAAATTCAAGGTCATTTTCTCCATTGAGTGAACTGCACAGTCACGCACCCAAATGCACAGCTCAGGAGCCTTGGAAAACTGACCTTTATGACTTCATCCCCTCCTCATTTCTCAGATTTGTCTACTTCTCCACATCCTGACCACTTTCACATGAATCCATTGTAGACAATGCTGTAACAATCTCCTTACTGGTCTACTCGTACCATCTCTGCCAACCCCAACCCCACCCCAATCTCTCCTCCATGATACAGCCTAAATGTAAATCTAAAGATGCTCCATCCATTCTTAATCCCCTTCAGTGGCTTCCCACGCTCTTGGGTAAAGGCAACAGCATCCTGTGTAAGGATCAATCTTGCCAACCCTTGGCCATGCTCCTTTCCTCTTTCCTTTCAGCCTCAATGGTCTTCTTCCTGCCTCCTGCAGTTACCATTAGCTTTCCCACATCAAGGCCTTTGCACAGGCTGTTTTCTTTGCCTTGAATGCTCTCTCTCCCTTCTTCTCCTAGTAACCCTTATCTACCATCTGATTCTATGATCCCCTCTTGCCCGTTTGCTTTTCCTCTTGTCTCATCCCCTCACCTTGCATGACGCTTAACATGTAATAGGGACCTGACGAATATTTGCTAAATGTTTCTCTGTGAAGGTGACCTGAGGGCTGTGTCGGCTGGGATGCCAGGGGAAATCTTTTCTAAGAGGTCTGCAGGCATGCAGCCTCTTACTCCTGCCAGGACCAGCAGCACCAAGAAGCCTCCCACTTCTGAAGCATAATTAGGGGCTCTTCCAGTTGTGTGGTCCCCAAAGTATGCTATGGGTCTGGGGATGGCCAGTTTCCCCAGACTTCTTTCCCCCTGCTGCCCTTGTGCCTGGGTATTGGTCCTTATCTCTGGTGTCCTCTGTACACAGGGCAGAAGACTGGAGGGTGGGAACAGGGAGGTGGTCATTATTTCACATTTCTGATCTACAAGTGCTTCCATGGGAGGACTTTATTATTTCTTTTTTATTTTTTAAGAAAATAAATACTTTTGTATTAGAAAAGTTGTGAGTTTATAGAAAAATCATGCATAAAAAAGGTTTCACATGTCATCCTTTTATTATCATCGGGCATTGGTGTGGTACATTTGTTACAACTGATGAAAGCACATTCTTAGTAAGTGTATTATTTAACTATGGTCTCTGGTTTAACTTTGGGTTCACTTGTGTTGTGTAGTTCAATGGATTTTTAAAAAATTTTTATTCTAGTAACATATATGCCACTTAAATCTTCCTCTTTTTACCACATTCAAATATATGTCAGTGCTGTTAATTACATTCACAATTATCATTTCTGTTTCTGTTTGATCTTCCCCCCAGTTTCCAATATTGCTTTCTAGTAACTCTGGGAAGCAAACAAAAAAGCCCTCCTGTGAGTCTCATCATGAAGGTCCCCAAAGAGTTGGCCGACTGCTGAGGGATGGGTGCCGTGGACGAGAAGCCCAGTTCATTTGCTTCTTCCCTTATGTGTCTCTACAAACTCATGTTCCTTCCATAAAATAGCAAATTGGAAGGGACAGTGTCCTTTGTCAGCCCTCCTGCCAGCCGGGCAGCAAAGGTGGCTTGACCACTTCCAGTCAGAGTTGAGGACACTCCTCACAAAAAGGCCCTTCCCCCCCGCCCCCTAATGCCCCCAGCCTTGGTAGGCTTTGGTGATCACACAGTGTTCTTTATATTTTGCCAAATCTAAACCATTTTTCCTTCTGGCTAGTGGTCCTAGATCCACCCTCTGTACTAAAAAAAAAAAGACAACTGTGAGGAACTAGCATTAGCATTTGCTTTGTGACTACCACTCTGTCAGGCACCATGCAAACTATTCTGATAACCACCCCACAAGGTAGGTACTGTCACTGTAAAGCAAGAAGTTGAAACTTAGAGAGGGAAACACTTTGCTCACAGGCACGCAGGGCTGGCTGGGGAAGGCAGAGCCAGAGAGCTTCGAGTCTCGATGTTGGAAGTTATAACCCCTGCCCCACCTTGTCTTGCTATTTCCGGGTGAAAACTGCCACTTTCTTCAACTTTGCTTCACATAATACAGTTTTCAAAGCATTCTGACATCTCCTGAGTTCTTCAATGTCTTTACTGAGACGGAGTGCCTAGGAATTAGCACAATCCCCTGATCCTTGTCCCATCAAGTATGGTCCAAGGCAGGCGGCACTGGCAATATCTGCAGCTCATCCCAACTGCAGACTACGCCCGGTGGTGCTGAATCAGAAGCTGCACGTTAATGAGGTCCCCAGGGGATTCACAGACATGCTAGGATTTGAGAAACATTATCCTTGGTGTGCCCAGTTTAACAGAGAACATAGCTGGAGCATTCACTTATTCATTCTACACTACCAACCACTCATGAAGTGCCCATTGCTTGTACTAGGCACTCCGTGCACACCCTCAGAGAAGAGCTTAGAGTCCAGCAGAGAGGCAGAGATGTGCAGGAGAGAGGAGGGTTAGGCCGGAGTTCAGTGGGGAAACAAGGAGGCAGTGATGGAGGATGGGGGACGGGGGAGGCTGGGGAAAACAGCACTGGTGGCCACTGCGCAGCTGCAAGGGTGCAACGTCAAAGGAATGAAGAGGTGGGGAAAGTCAGAGAAAAGCGGTGTCAGAAGAGGTGGCCAGAGCTGGGCCCAGGAGGCCTTGGGTCACGCCCTTTGTCCTGGACACTCCTCTGTTACTGCGTTCTCGGGTTACAGAAAGCTTCTTTGGTGGCCTTACTTCTGGTGCATTCAAACTTGCAGACAGGGAAACAGGCCTACTTTTTTTTTTCCCCCAACATGCACATGGTTTGGTCAAGATTTTTTCTCATCCTGTACTTTTGTGATTTTTCTTTTTTTTTTTTTACATAAAATGTAAGACGTTCATTTTATCCTGATTAAAATTTAACTTGTACTTTTTTTTTTACAATCAGTAATTCTTTTTTTAATTTTTTTTATTAATCAAAAAAAAGAAAAGAAATTAACACAACATTTAGAAATCATTCCATTCTACACATGCACTCAGTAATTCTTAGTATCATCACATAGATGCATGATCATCATTTCTTAGTACATTTGCATTGATTTAGGAAAAGAACTAGCAAAACAGCAGAAAAAGATATAGAATGTTAATATAGAGAAGAGAATTAAAATAATAGTACTAATAAAAAAATATATATATATAAAAAAAGGAAAAAGAAAAAAACAAAAACAAAAGATACAAACAAACAAACAAACAAACAAAAAAGTATATTTCAGGTGCAGCTTCATTCAGTGTTCCAACATAGTTACATTACACTTAGGTATTATTGTGCTGTCCATTTTTGAGTTTTTGTATCTAGTCCTGTTGCACAGTCTGTATCCCTTCAGCTCCAATTACCCATTATCTTACCCTGTTTCTAACTCCTGCTGGTCTCTGTTACTAATGATATATTCCAAGTTTATTCTCGAATGTCGGTTCACATCAGTGGGACCTTACAGTATTTGTCCTTTAGTTTTTGGCTAGACTCACTCAGCATAATGTTCTCTAGGTCCATCCATGTTATTACATGCTTCATAAGTTTAGTCTGTCTTAAAGTTGCATAATATTCCATCGTAGGTATACGCCACAGTTTGTTTAGCCACACTCGTCTGTTGATGGACATTTTGGCTGTTTCCATCTCTTTGCAATTGTAGATAATGCTGCTATAAACACTGGTGTGCAAATGTCCGTCTGTGTCTTTGCCCTTAAGTCCTTTGAGTAGATACCTAGCAGTGGTATTGCTGGGTCGTAGTCCATTCTGCCAGTCTATGTCTTTTGATTGGGAAATTCAGTCCATTAACTTTTAGCGTTATTACTGTTTGGATAATATTTTCCTCTACCATTTGGGCTTTTGTATTATATATATCATATCTGATTTTCCTTCTTTCTACACTTTACTCCATACCTCTCTCTTCTTTTCGTATCTGACTCTAGTGCTCCCTTTAGTATTTCTTGCAGAGCTGGTCTCTTGGTCACAAATTCTCTCAGTGACTTTTGTCTATAAATGTTTTAATTTCTCCTTCATTTTTGAAGGACAATTTTGCTGGATACAGAAGTCTTGGTTGGCAGTTTTTCTCTTTTAGTAATTTAAATATATCATCCCACTGTCTTCTAGCTTCCATGGTTTCTGTTGAGAAATCTACACATAGTCTTATTGGGTTTCCCTTGTATGTGACAGATTGTTTTTCTCTTGCTGCTTTCAAGATCCTCTCTTTCTCTTTGACCTCTGACATTCTAACTAGTAAGTGTCTTGGAGAATGCCTATTTGGGTCTATTCTCTTTGGGGTGCGCTGCACTTCTTGGATCTGCAAATTTAGGTCTTTCATAAGAGTTGGGAAATTTTCAGTGATAATTTCTTCCATTAGTTTTTCTCCTCCTTTTCCCTTCTCTTCTCCTTCTGGGACACCCACAACACGTATATTTGTGCGCTTCATATTGTCATTCAGTTCCCTGATCCCCTGCTCAAGTTTTTCCATTCTTTTCCCTATAGTTTCTGTTTCTTTTTGGGATTCAGATGTTCCATCCTCCAGTTCACTAATTGTAGCTTCTGTCTCTTTAGATCTACCATTGTAGGTATCCATTGTTTTTTCCATTTTTTCTTCTTTGTCCTTCACTCCCATAAGTTCTGTGATTTGTTTTTTCAGATTTTCTATTTCTTCTTTTTGTTCAGCCCATGTCTTCTTCATGTCCTCCCTCAATTTATTGATTTGGTTTTTGAAGAGTTTTTCCATTTCTGTTCGTATATTCAGCATTAGTTGTCTCAGCTCCTGTATCTCATTTGAACTATTGGTTTGTTCCTTTGACTGGGCCATATCTTCAATTTTCCGAGCGTCATCCATTATTTTCTGCTGGTGTCTGAGCATTTGATCAGATTTCCCTGGGTGTGGGACCCGGATGGTTGAAAGGTTTTTCTGTGAAATCTCTGGGCTCTGTTTTTCTTTCCTGCCCAGTAGGTGGCGCTCGTGGCGCTCATCTGTCTGCGGGTCCCACCAGTAAAAGATGCTGTGGCTCCTTTAACTTGCCAATCTGAATCTCGCAGTCGGCCCGGGAAACTGCGCGTGGAAGGGGGGTCGCCGGCCGCCGCGGCTTGGGGGAGAGCCGGTCCAAATTGCTCAGCTGGCCCGAGACGTCAAGCGTGCCGGGAGGGCCCCGCTATCCAACGTTCCCAGTCGGACCGGGGAGCCACGTGCGTGGAGGGGACCCCAGTCGCCAGCCGCCCCGGCCGGGAAAACGCGCGCCCCTCGGGTATCTCACCGCAGCAGATTCTCCCTGCCCGTTCAGCCGTTCCAGAATGGGGTACGCTGTCTTTTTGGTTTCTGTCGTGGCTTTGGGAGCTGTTTCGTATTGTTTCTGTTTCTTTAGTTGCTGTTCTGGAGGAGGAACTAAGACCCGTGCATCTTACTAAGCCGCCATCTTCTCCGGAAGTCAACTTGTACTTTTTGACTTTCATCATTAAAGCCTGTCAAGTTCTACCTGAATTCCTTTCCGCAATGCATTAATTACCCTTTCCAAACCAGGCAGAGCCCAGAAGTGGGTCTAGCCTTTATTACCCAGATCTCTACTCTAGGCCCAAAGCTTTGCAGTCTCAGCTCCCTTATGTCCACCTTCCACCTTTCACACCCCTTCGTCTGAATGTGAGGTCATTGGAAAATGCTCCACGTAATTCTCCTGGGTCACTGATTCACTTGCAACTGTCGTGCTTCCCAGCCTGCCTGCAGCCCTTCTGTTCATGCGCTCACTGTGGCTGCAGCATGGAGGACGGGACTTGGGGAGAGAGGTGAGCTGCAAGGGTGGAGGTGGGGACACCAGAGCTGCCGTGGCTGGCAGGAGTGCATCTGTGTCTAGGGCAGGGGAACTGGCGATGGAGAAAGTGGAGTAAGGGGGGATATCCGAATTCTGGAGATGGAGTCATCTTACTTGCTAATGGATTAGATATGAGAGCAGTAAAAGGTGGATGATGGAGCCATTTGTAGAGTTGGGGAACATGGAGGTGTTTCATGAAGTTTCAAGGTGGGTGTGTGTGGGGGGGGTGAAGACTCAGAACTTCATTTGTGTTCTTGTTTTTGAGAGCCCTCCCCACCCCAATCTCTTGAACTCTCTCTCCTAAAGTCTCGGATCTTGGGCTGTTTCTGCAATGTTGGTCACTGTGCTTCTGCCCCTGGGATGGGAAGGTTTGGGGAAGGACCAGTCAGGGCAACAAGGAAATTCAGTCTTTCTAAATTAGCTGACTAGGCACTCAGTGTTACAGAACCAGCCCGGGAGGTAGGAAGCACCTGTTTCCGGTAGAATACTCTGCATATGGATATTCCCCCACAATTCCCGAATCTCTGTTGTGTCTCTTATGCTATGTCCCAAACACATCACTTGTCTCTTCTTAGTGTCACACAAATGCTTTCTGCCATTTGTGGCTTTTGACCCTCAGGTTCGGGAATCTCCCTTGAATATGCATTTTCTTGACACTCAAAGATTCTTGCAAATTCTAATCTATTAGAACAAGGTGCGTTCTCTCCTACTGTTGACCCAGTGCATTCCATTCCCTCTCAACCTGGTCTCTACTTTCTTCTTGTTATAGGAGCCCAGCTTTCACTATAGAAGCTGGAAATGCCAGGTGATTCCTTAACCTTCCCAGCAATCAGGTCATGAACTATTCATCAAATTTTAGTTGGCGGTGCTTGAGGGAAGTCCCTGAGAAAGGTTTTCCTCTAATATAAAGAAATTCTGAAGAGAAGCTGCCCCTTTCCCCCTGCCCGGTTGCCTTAGGAAGCATGGATGACAATTTGATGCCTGGAGCAGTAGCAGCCACCTTGCGACCACGATGAAAGTCAACATGCTGAGCATGGCTGGATGGGAAAACAGAAAAAGCCTAGGTCCTTAATGGCATCACTGGGTCGTGCCCCCAGCCCTGGGCATACTGCTATCTATCTAGCTCCCCAAGCTCCCTCTCAGTCTGGCCCTCACAGGCTCGTCTTTTCTGCCCCCACCTCCTTCCATTTCCAGATCTCTCCCTTTCTTGTCTACTCTTTCCAGTGTGAGGCAGTCAAGCCTGTCACAGTCTGTCCTCTTAGTCCCTTCTCCACCTCCACTGAATCCCTAGTTATTCTGCTCCATACACGAGCCTAGACTCTGAGCTGGTAGAAAAACAAATACTCCTGGGAGGAAGGGAAGACTGTGAACACTCACGGGGCGTTACAACTATTTTTTTTTTCTTTTGGCCACATTTCATTTTCACAAGAATCAGGGGAAGTCCAGGATTACTGGTAAGCCTGAGAAGTGTTGGCAGGTTGCTTTCAAATCCTGTAAATATAGACCCAAAAGACAACAGCCCTCCTGAGTGGCAGTGCTGGCCCCAGGTGCTGTGTCCTCTGGTTCCCACCCCTCCATGGTCATCCTTGTGGTTAGCAGCAGGTTACAGCACGTTTCCTCCAACCCATCTGTGCTTTTCTCTTCTTGATCTAGAGTCTGGCATATAGCAACCCTTTAGAAAATTCCAAATTTACCCTCTATGGAAAACCTTCGTGTCACAAATATACCAGTAGCTCTGCATTTTTCTTTTTCCCTTGTGTCAAATTCTTCCACTCTCACCTCTTGACTCTAAGTCTCTTCAGGATATTTGTTTTCCTGGCTTTCTTCCTGAATTCTTTCCATCCGGCATAGGAATGCTTAATCTCCTCTAAAAAGTAAGAGCCTAGACCTTCTCTTCTAGCAAGATCAGCTAGGATTTATAGGAAATTATAAAACAAAAAATAAACAAGAACCTTATACTTGCATTTAGTTTTCACATTTTACAGAATCCTTTCCCATGCTGGCAAGGGTCTCAGGAAGAAATCCAAACATAACAAAAAGCTCAGCAGGACTGAAGAAAAGCCTGGGCAGTTAACTGAAAGCCACTCTGTGCTGGCGCGTGGTGGGCACTCAGCAGTCACTATCTCTAACCCCTACCATGTCTCCCATTTTACAGATGCAGTAACTGACGCGCACAAGGGTCAGGCCACGCTCCGGAGGCCCTGACAGCTAATAAGTTTAGGTCTTAGGATGTAAACCTAGGGCTGCTTGGCTCCAAAGCCACTGTTAGTTCTGATTCCCTCAATTTCCCTATCTCCTGGAATTCAAGAGAAATATACTACTTTGTGGCTTTCCTAAAAACAGTGTTTTGATTTCAGGAAATTATGATTTTGATGGACTTGTTTGCCACTTTGCTTCTCCTCCTGCTTCTACTAAACTCTCTGAGGCTGGATCTCTCCAGCTGAGTGTTTCAGAGTCCCCACCTTCACCCCCCTGAGTTCTAACAGATTCTTCTGCTTTTTGTTTCACTTTCTCATTATAAAGATGACAGGATTTTGAAGAGCATTAGTTTTTTTTTTGGAGGAAGTCCCATTTATCAATTTACTCCTTCAAGTGACATGCCTTAGGTAGTTGTAGTTAAAAAATATCTGCCTAAACCAAGGTCCAAATATTGTATCCTATGTTGTTGTTCTTTGCCCCTAGAATTAAGCTTATGAACCATTTTGAGTCAGATTTTGTATATGGTGTGAGGTGTGGGTTCATGATCATTTCTTTTTTTTTTTTTTGCATATGGATATCCAATTGCTCCAGCAATATTTGTTGAAAAGCTTATTTTTTCCTGTACTGAATTTTCTGCATCAGTAGTGCACATATGTGTGGATTTATTTCTGGGCTCATTCTGTTCCATTAATCTATATGACTATCCTTAAACCACTACCACATGTCTTGATTACTGCAGCTTTGAAATCAAGTAGTGTTAGTCCTCCAACTCTGTTCTCCTTTTTCAAAGTTTTGGCTATTTTAGGTCCTTACACGTTCATGTGAATTTTAAGAACCAGGTCATTGATTTCTACGAAGAAAAGCCTGCTGTGATTTTGCACTGAATCTATAGAACAGGGTTTGGAAAAATCTGTGTTAAAAGGCTAGACAGTAAATATTTTAGGCTTGCGGGCCATATGGTCTCTGTCACAACTAACTACTTAACTCTGCCAGTGTGAAACCAGCCACAGACAACATGCAAACGAATGGGCGTGACTGGATTCCAGCAAGACTTTACTTACCAAACCAGGCGGCTAGCCAGTCGGCCTGTGCCAGCAGCCCCTGCTATAGATCAACTTGCAGAGAACTGACAATCTCGCCATTTGAGTCTTTCGACCCATGAACAAGGTATATCTCTCCATTACTTAGGCTGTATTTAATTTCTCTAAGCAATGATGGATGTTTTCAGTGTATAAACTTTTCACAGCTTTTGTCTTATTTATCACTAAACAGTTTTGATGCCACTGTAAATGCATTTAAAAAAAATTTCAGTTCCTGTTTGTTCACTGGTAATACATAGCAATGATTTATATATATATATATATATATGTATTGATCTTTTATCCAACAACCTTGTTAAACTCATTAATCCTGGTGCTAATTCTAGCATGCATTTCAGTTTTGATTGATGATTTTCCTCATTATGAATAGTGTGGGTGTGTATGTATGTATGTGTGTTTATATTCTTGGGCTTTTTCCTGATGCAGATATTTGGAAACGGGTTGATCCCTTTTGGCCTTGCTTTTATGATTTGTTAGGTGGGTCTAAAGCAGAGATCAGTCCAGGACTTAACATTCCCTATTGCTGGGGCAAGACCCCCCTGAGTATTCCACCCAACGCCCTGTGCATTACAAGTGTTTTCAGTCTGGCTGGCAGGAACAGCACTGCTCCCTGCCCACATGATCACCAGGCGCTATTTCCTTTTGTCCTTTCAGATGATAGAGAAACATTTAATTGAAAAAGAAAAAATAAATAAAGCAAACACCAAAATACACCACAAATAGAGTTCAAGCATTACTCCTTTTGTTAGATTCATTTGTTATTTTTAATCTGGTTGTTTACACACATTTCTAATGTGTTTAAACATTTCACAGACCAGAAGTTTCATGGTTCAATTTGTTTCAGGCAAAATGGAGTGTTACTAAATATCCGGGATTATTTTCAGGGTAGAAAATTTAATGAATTGAAATTGAGACAATTCTGTATTGTTGCCTCTTTTTCCCTTCTAATTACAGGATGGAAAATATGAATATGTTCTGTAATAGGATAACGGATCCAGGAAGATTACTTATCATATTAAAATTACAAAGTATTTCACAAAGACACAAACTTGTTAAGAATATTATCCATCTCACAAACCCACCACCTTTAAGATACAAACATCGTTAATACAATTGACTCTGCTTCAGCAACCCCTCTGGATCTCCAGATTTGGTATTTATCATTCCCATGCCTTTCTTTCCTTCCACATTTACTATGCCTAAGTGATACATAATATTATTTTGCATGTTTTAAAACTTTAATCAATGGCCGTGTTGCCCACACAGGGCTCCATGGTGAACTGGTTTCCGATGTGCTGGGGTCACCTCACCCAACACCCCTAACCCTTCATGCACTGTTGAAACATCATTGCCCTGGCAAAGGCTGAGGGAGTCTTGGTTCTTTCCAAAACCACGACCTCCACCTACGTTCTCGATCCCACAGCTGCCCTGCACCCTGACTCAACACGGCAGCATGCCTGCTGCACCACTGGGTACCGTTTGACAGCTCAAGGGCAAGTGCTGGGCTGGATAACCTGTGACTATATTTACATGCCTTCCCTTCAAGTGGATTTTAAAAACCACCTTTTAGTGTCCCCACTGGAGATAATCAAAACAACTGGGGTTGGCCACTGAAGAAGGACAACAGATCAACAGATTACAAGAGCCCATCGGTGGTCCACTGATGATTTCTGCTCTGCTTCAAGAAAATTATAAGGGCATTTTATCAGGAATGTCATGCCATGGCTGATATTTGTTTTGTCTTAAGATAAAAATGCCACGGTCCCTACTAACCTGGAATTAGGCGATCTCTGCCTGCCCACACCAAGTCTGCTAAGCTTCAAATTCATCCTGCTTGGTGTTCAAGCCTCTTGGTAAATTTCTTCCTCCACTCACTTTCCCTTGAACACTGAAGCTTACAAATAGTGAATGCCTGATACAGGTGGAATCCTGCACAGGGTAAGGCTGGTTCTCAAACTATGCACGGAGGCACCCCAGAGCAGCACAGTGCACTCACTGGCGTGCCACAAGATATTTTAAAAATTCAAGAGAAATAAAGCAACATTCACCATCTGTCAGGGAAGAGGAAGAGCCCATGAAGGTTAGTCTTCCTCCTTGCCCCACATCGGATACTTTCAGTCCAAATCTAGTGAGACTGGCCAGTCTGAGGGGGATGGTTTTTGCTAAGGAAGCCAGACAAGGATCATCTGGCACAAGAAAACCTGGGAGCCAGGCTAGGCTTCTGTGGGTATGACAGCAAGATGCTTAGGGAGAGTTAAATATAGAGTTACCATGTGTTCCAGCAATTCTACTTCTAGGCACCTATCCATGAAAAATAAAAACATGTCCACACAGAAATTTGTACGTAAATGTTAATAGCAGTATTAGTCATAATAGTCAAAAGGAGAAAACAGTCCAAACCTCTGTCAACTGATGAATGGATAAATAAAATATGGTACATCCATACAGTGGAATATTATTTGACAAAAAAAATGAAGTACTGATACACGCTACAACATGGATGAACCTTGAAAACATTATGTTGAGCAGCTAATTACAAAAGGTTACATATTGTATGATTCCATTTACATTAAATGTGCAGAATATGCAAATCCACTGAGACAAAAAGTAGATGGTGGTTGCTGAGGGCTGGCAGTGGGTGGGGGGTGAGGGATATGGGTAGTGACTGCTAATGAGTATAGGGTGTCTTTTAGGAGTGATGTAAGTGTTCTAGAATTAGATAGTTTCACACTTCAATGGCTGAATTGTCCAGTATGTAAATTTTATCTCAATAAAGCCATTATAAAACTACACACACACATATACACACAAAGATGCTTAGGGCAGCATGAGAGGGCTGGGCTCCCCCAGGTTAAGGGAAGGGGAGAAGCAGTTTGGCCTATCACCACATGGGCTTGGAGGTGGTGGTGTGGCACTGATGCACAGGAGAACCCTGTGCCCAGAAGATGGGAAGGAAGCATTTTTTCTGTACTTCCCACTCCATGACCCCATTCCAAACCCACGCTAAGTCACACAGCAATCGCTTAGATTGGCCACACTTTGTTTTAAATTGGGTTGGTCAGCTCATCTTAGCTACAAATTCTAACTCTCTTGGAACATGTGCTCTGCATTCCGAACAATTAACTTATAACAGAATCTTTCAATTTAATAAACATTCCCTGAGTATTACTGGTGGGCCCACACTAGAGTGTGTCCTCGGGTGCCCTCTCTAATGCTCCATGATTCCCACCTCCTGGTATCCAGGCCTTGTGTAATACTCTCCCCCAGAATGTGGATGGGACATGGTGTTTGCGCCTAAACAAGAGAATACAGCTAAGGTGATCGGATATCACTTCTATGATTACGTTATGCTATATGGCAAAGATGATGGAATAAGTCCCTAATTTGTTGATTTATATTAATCAAAAGGGAGATAGGTTATCCTGAAGGAGTCTGACCTAACCAGTTGGGAGCCCTTTAAAAGAAGGCCTTGGCTCTCCTTGAGGTCAGAGACTTCATGCAGAGACTCTCTGTTGCTGGCTTTGAAGAAGTAAGCTGCCATATTGTGAAGGGGCCTATGGAGAGGCTTACATGGCAAGGAACTGTGGGTGGCCCCTAGAAACTTAGCATGGCACCCAGTCAAGAGCCAGCAAGAAAGGGATAAATTCTGCCAAACAACCTGAGGAACTTGGAAGCTGATCTTTCCCCAGTAAGAGCCTCAGATGAGACCACAGTCCTTAATTGCAGGCAGTGAGACCCTTAGCAAAAGACTCAGCCAAGCTGTGCCTGAACTCCTGACCCATGGAAACCATGAGATGATAAATGTGTGTGGTTCAAAGCCACTAAGTTTGTGGTAATTTGTCATGCAGCAACAGAAAACTAATTTAGTACCCTAAAGGCAGAAACTATTTATGCTATATTCTTGAAGCACTGCATACGTGAAAGAATGAAGAAAAAATTGTCTCCAAAACTTTTTACAATTTTAAGTACATAAAGATTTGGGGAGTGTTTCAGCTCTGAGTCATAATTTTTAACTGTAAATTGATTTAACACATAATCAAGAGGCCTTAAATTCAAATTCTTATGTGTCGTCTGGCTGTTCTGGTCTTGAGGTTTATGATGGCTTTGACTTTTAAGAAACTCTGCCCTTTGATGAATTCTAAACAGTGTTTACGGCAACATCTGAGCCCCAAGAACTCCCACCTGCAGGAGCACTAGGGTGAGCAGAGTGCTGTATCTTAGTGAGTTGAAGGATCTGGGGGGTTTTGAAGCAGTCCACACCAGGAGGGGCCATATGTGACATGAGAATGGCCACTTCAGCCCACGAAGTCCCACCGACCTTCTGTGAACCCTCTGTGTGGTGACTCGATGAGATTCAAAAGCTTTATGAGAGAAGCTGGAAAATTACT
This sequence comes from Tamandua tetradactyla, assembly GCF_023851605.1. Classification (NCBI taxonomy): domain Eukaryota; kingdom Metazoa; phylum Chordata; class Mammalia; order Pilosa; family Myrmecophagidae; genus Tamandua; species Tamandua tetradactyla. The sequence continues at coordinate 43,793,295 of NC_135341.1, read as the reverse complement.
CCCAGCACTTTTTATCCAGTAGAGTTTTGTCAAAGAGCTAGAATCTCAAACTAAAGTATATAGTTATTATTGCCTGATGGAACAAATGATCTGATTTTGCTAGATTTTCATCAGCCTCTTTGCCAAAAGTAATTCATCATTTCTTTGGGCCTGAGGAAAAAAAAACTATTTTCCCCTAATTTACTCCAAGTGGCACCTTAGTTAAGATGAAATAACTACTTCAGCCATTCTTGAAAGCGTATTGTGGAAAAGGAAGGAAAAGAGAAGGAATCATCACACTGGGGCGTGGTCCCATCAGGCATAAAAGCAGGCCAACCACAGGCCACAACTGAGATAACACCAGCACGCTCTGGGTTTACAGCAAGGTAGCTCTCAGCGGAGCAGGGAGAATCCTGCCCGCCACAGCAACCACTCAGTGCTGTTCCCTGGCACCTTCCAAGAGGGCCTTTACAAAGAGGCTCGGTCCAGGCGTGGGCCGGCGTACGGGCTCCTGGGCCCCTGTGCTTGCCCGCGGGGCGGCTGTCTAGGCAGCTGCACACCACCCACGTGGAATCAGAGCCCTCACAGCAGTCACGGGAAACAGAAGCGTGTGATGTGCAACTCTTCTCACCCACCACATTCAACACATTTACAAAACAGCAGGATATTCTGTTAAAACCGATCATGACCACATTTTTAGAGGCATGTTTTTAGAGGTTGTGAACCAATACGGAAGTCCCAGAGGCAAAAAAAGAGTCATCATCGCTTGTTTATTGATTCTAATTTTGAAATAATAGTCACACTGCCATTCTGATAAATTACAAGCACGGAGAACGGTCTTTTTACACACAGCACGGCTGAATGCAATGTCAGTTACTAACGGCACCGAGGCCTTACATGATGAATCACCCAGCTCGTGACAAAGTCGAAGTCAAACCATGCACAACTAACTCCAAAGACAGGTGTGCTGAGATCTCTCCCAAAAGCAAATGACTGCTTCTTTATATCCATAGTTAGTCAAAGGGTTGTGTTGCATCCTTTTAAAAAGTTAACAAAACGAGCTCAGAACCCTACAACAAAAAAGATCAGGTGAACACTAAATTCCACTTACAACAAACATTCCAAACTCACTCCCCATCTTTGGGAGCGCGGACGTTCTCACACAAAGGTGCCAGTGGATCACATGGCTGTCACGTGGATACCTAGGGGAGCAGCCCACTGGATCACCCCACTGTGCGTGCTAAGTGTCTGGGAGAAGAGCCACCTGCTGTCCTGGAGGTGCCTCAGGGATTGCCAGGTCCAGTTCAGTATAGTGAGGAGGACACTGTAGCACAGGTTATAAGACTTGGTAAGTTTGTGTGGTTCTTCTGTGCCAGAATTCAGACCGGGACCAAAGCTCCAGACTCATAAACTCCTAGAATGTCAGTTAGGGTGCCCTGACCTGAGGAGATTACCCAACTGACTGCTGGTATTCTAACCCCAAATAGGATATTCCTCCACTACTCTGCACTCTTCCAACTCCCATGGAAAAGGCCTGTGCTAAAATCCTTCACTGGGATAACAGGCCTCAAGCAGCAGTGCATGTACCACCTTCTTTGGAAGGATGCATTCAAATACAGGACCAACAAACAGGTCAAAGTCAAGGTAGTCATTCTTTGCACCAACACCTTCCACAAGTCAGGGACTAAGAAAACACAAGGGACTCTGGCCCCTGCCTATTCCAGGCATAGACAGTATGTCACAATGCAGTATGACAAGTCCCAGCGAAGGTGATCCACAAGGCAAGGCTTCAACGAGGAAGAGAAAGTTTCCAGGCAGACAAATGGACAAAAGGGAACCAGCAGAGGGAAGACAATGTGCGAAGGCAAATGAAATGGGATATTCTAAGAATAGGGTACAGTTCCACGTGGCTGGAAAGGGGTTTGGGAAGGGAAATTAGGAGGGAAACACAGTTTTCTAGAGGGGTTAGGGTCTCACTTGAAGAAACACGGAGATGCTGAAGGATTTTGAGGAGGGGCATAATATAGGGTCATTTAAATTTGAGAGAACAAGCTCTGGGAGTCAAAAGGAAGCTGGACTGGAGAGAGGTGAGTCTGGGGAGGGAGACCAGTCAGAAGGCCGCAGTAGCAGTCCAGACAAAAGAGATGTGGGAGATAGCAACGGGACTTAGTGAGGAGTTGAGGGTGACTGGTTTCCAGCTATAGGTTTCCCTGGGGGCTTGTTCCTTTGAGGAATACAAAGGTATAATTTAAGAGCCTGGCAACTAGAGAATTATAATCAGCATTTACAATTTTACCAAAAGTAACTCACTTCAAATCTGCCCCTTTCCTACTGCCCTGGTTTTACTTTATGCCCAGTTTGACACATTACAGGTTCAACAAAAATGTCTGTCAAGCTTATAAGCTAAACCTGTGATCTGAAACCTATGAGGACTCAGTGTTTCCAGACCTCACCGAAGACACTGAAGTGGACACCGACCCTGAGCTCAGGACTGGATCACACTCCCAGCGTGAGCTTTTTCTGTTACTGTCTGGCTGAAGATTCTAGATACAAGATCATAGTACAAACGTTTTGAAGCTCTAGATATTTTCAGAGTAGTCACAACATCTCTACATACCAGTTTTTGTTTCTTTTTTTGCTTTCGGGTTGCCTTAACCACAAACTGTTCAACAATACCTGGTGAAGTTCACTTAAAACACACACACAAGGGGTGCAAGGGTAGCTCAGTGGTAGAATTCTCGCCTGCCATGCAGGAGACAGGGGTTTGATTTCCAGTCCATGCACTTAACCCCCACCCCCCCAAAAAATCAACTGATGATGCTGCAATAACAGAATAGTCACATGGAAAAAGAACGAAAGAGACTTCCACCATATAGCATATAAAAACACCCCCCTCCACAAACACACACACATTACCACCACAATCATGCCCAATCGATTATCCAGCATTCATGGAATAGGAATGGAAATGAAGGAATGCAGGAAGTCATGGCCATTAGAAAAATATAAGTCTCTTCTTACTTCCCTCCATAGCCAAGATTCTAGGCCTTCCAGAATCTTGTTTCTTCAGATAAAAAATGCAGCTCACATTACTTATAATTAAGTACTGTAGGGAACTGCAATCAATTTTGTCAGTTAATTAATATATAATAAAAGAACACTTACAACCAAAGATGAAAATAAATTGTAGCAAACAATCAAAGGCATTACTAAATTGTTAATAAATAAGGTAAAACCCAACAAAACATCTTCTGGTATCTTGGGATTAATGTTAACAAAATACTGGATTAAGAAAAGAGTTATCAAAACGAAATGTCTACTCAAGTATTTAAGGTTTCTGAGAAGACAGAAACTTTTTACATTATATATGAATACTATCCTTTCTGTTTTTTAACATTACTTATTCTTAAAAATCCATCCTTTGAAAAGAGAATTGATGAAGAGAAGCAGTAGAAAACAGCTTTGGAGTCCTTCATTTGTGGTAAATGAGAAGTTGGTATTGTTTCTGCCCATTGAAATGGGATATCATGCCACCATTTTGGAAAAAGAACAATAAAATTTTGTGAGATAATCTGGCTTTCTTCCTGCCTTCACAAAACTACCATTTTAACAAAAGACAACAGAAAGGTGAAACAAGGGGAACGAGGATATTGAACAAGTTTCGTTTTCAACTGGATTTTACTAAGATGTTATTGCAAAAAAAGGTTTTTCCTTTCATTTTAAATATGTCCTGTTACTGTTATTTTTTAGGGGCAGAGGGGTGGGGTGCATGGGTGGGGAATTGAACCCGGGTCTCATCTGCATGGCAGGTGAGCATTCTACCACTGAATGTTACTGTCAGTTAAAAAATGTATTTTAAAATATTAAAGCTTTCTGGCTGGTCCTATATCTGTGGGGCAGTACTATTTGAATTCCATTACCAAGAATATAATGGAACTTTTTACAACTGCAATACTGTGGGTCCTTCTGCATTTATATTTCCTTAGGAAAAAAAAAAAGACATTCCAAGCCTGTGGTACAGTACATTATTTTTATAGTTTCTTAAAAACCATAGGAAAACACAGATGTGCCTTTTCAACCATTTATATAACTAGAAAGAAGGTAAAATTACCAAGCCCATTCCAGCTTGCTCGGCCTCAAGGTGTCTAACTTGAAGACCAAAAATACACAGCTCACTGCATTTAGACACATAATAAAATGTCCTTTGAGCACAGCAGCGCTATATCTGAGAAAAATATATTTTCTGTGAATGTTTCCAGGTGGGAATATGATTTCAGAGGGTCTGAAGGATAACTTTTCTCTCATTACTCTTGAATAACTGACTGCAGTTCCGGTAGCATGGCAAACAGCAGCTGACTCCTTCCTCAATGGTTTACCTATAGGAAAATTTTCATTTATAGCAGCATGATGAGGTCTTTCAGCCAATTGTGGTGTGTATGCACTCTTTTGCGTGAACTGAAAACCAAATTGTTACCTCAACAATTACATCTATAGCCTTAGACAAGTGGAAGTTAGTTATGGAAAATCAGACATACATAATACAGTGTGACTCAGATGTTAACCCAGAATTTACTGGATGCTACAGAAGGAATCAAAGGGAGGCACTGCCCACTCTGGCGCCATATTTAATGCCACTTTCTGTCTAGTAATTTTCCTTAGAGAAAATAAATTTTATTTATAGCCTTTCAAAAGCAGAGCATACTGATTTTGACAAGTATTGTACAGCTGAAGACTTACTTTGAGAGTCAGAATCCAAATGGGTACTTGAACGCAGATTAAGTGAGACTTAATCCTTAAAAAGGCCGGGAGAATATTAAGAGTAAAGTGGAGCTCAATTCTGAATGGACGCTGTATTTTTTTCTTTGATTCTTTGTTCCCTAATCAAATCAATGGAAATGAACTTGAAGTGCCACGCGGGGCAGGGGTGGTGGGAATGCCTCCATAGGGCTCCCATTTACGCTTCTCTCTCTGGAGGGATGCCACTGTCATGGTGCTTACAACAGTAGAAAATTTATACTTTGGCTGCAAACAAGCAGATGGTTTCAAGACTAAAGGGAAGACCGTTTAAAAATGCTTCTGTCTGTATTTTACGGCTCAGGAACAATTACATATTGAGTTACTGTTTCTCAGAAAAATTAGTTTCAAAGGGATTAACTATATCCTAACCAACTATTTCTTCCTGAGATTGTCACTGCCTTAAGATGTAATTAACTCACAAGAACTTAGTTTTTTTCACTCCTCAGGTAAGTTGTTTGATTTAAGCCCACTGTGTCTGCAGACAGGCTAAGGCCTAAATATCAGAGAAGAAAGCCTTTTTTACTTTAAACTAACAAGTCTAAATACTAGGAGAATTTGAACTCTCAGAAGCTGAAGCAAGGGATGGAACAATCACCAGGTTGTACAAATCTGAATGACAATCAAACGACTCTGTCCTGCCACAATGACACAAATGATAATGTACCACTTAACCACCTTTTAACTAAGTACACTTGATTTGAAAGGAGATGTGAGGGGTGGTGGAAGTGATGAGACAAACCTTTAGAACGAGTGGAAGATCAGAAGTGCTAATGTGGTCAGTTTTAAGAGAATGTGGCAAAGGAGGCAGCTAGAGGTAACTGTGGGTTTCCTCTGTCCAGGTGGACTGCTGACGGCTGGGCATATAGAGGACAGGACAGGCAGTGGAAGAGCTGTTTTTCGAGCATTATCTCACTTACTCTCCCAACCTTACAGGTCCCCATTTTAGAGTCAAGGAGGCTGAGGCTTAGAGAAAGTAGATGACTTGCCCACATCCCCCTGAGCACACATTCTTGATGACTGCATTTTAGAACTTCTGAATCAAGTGCTCCTTTCTATAACTAGCCTGGCTAAACCTTTCATTCATAGTTAGAGTACATTTTTTCTATCATATTGAAACCTTAGTCTGTCAGTGCTCCTATAACAAATGCCACAGGCTGGTTTGCTTAAATTAGAGCAACTGTCTCCCAGTTTTGATGGCTTTAGAAGTCCAAATCCAAGGTGTTAGCAGGGTCATCGTTTCTCTGAAGTCTGCAGTGTTTTGGTGATGGCTTGCTATCAGCCCATCACTCAATCCCTGACACACACTTCTCTCCTTCTGTCTCCTCTTTCATCCAAATTTCCTCTGATTATAAGGACCGCAGTCATTTTGGAATAGGCTCGCACTGATTCAGTTGGTCGTCATCCTAACAGAATCTTCAAAGATCCCAGTTACAAATGAATTCACATCCACATGTGTTTGTGGGGTATGTGATTCAATCCATAACAAATACAATGACAAATGGTTGTCTTTTTTCTCTGCTTGTTTGAAAAATGAGAAATAAGGGTACTCTGATCTCAAACAAAATCTTTACTTTTACAGAGCAATAAAAAAGCCTAGATCAATGCAGGCAAAGAATTATACACCATGAACAAGTGGGCTTTATCCCAGGTAAGCACAGATGGTTCAACATAAGAAAATCAAGCAATGTAATACACCACATTAACAAAACAAAGAGAAAAAAGCCACAAGATCATCTCAGTTGATACAGAAAAAACATTTGACAAAAGCCAGCATCCTTTCTTGATAAAAACACTTAGAATACCAGGAATAGAAAGAAACTTGCTCAACCTGATGATAAAAGACACATAGGAAAAACCCACCAGCTAACATCATACTCAATGGTCAAAGAATGAAAGCTTTCCCTTCAATATCTGAAACAAGAAAAGGATGCTCACTGTCACCACTGCTGTTCTACATTGTACTAGAAGTTCTTGCCAGAGCTGTTAGGCAAGAAAACGAAATTACTGAATCATTATATAGATATTTCTCTTTACTTTCTAGTATATTAGAACAGTCAGAGGGAAATACCTGAAATTACCAAACTGTAATCTAACTGTCTGAATCTCTGATATTGTATAATTATATAGCCTTTATCTTGTGATTGTGAAAACCTTGTGACTGAGCCTCATTTATACTCCCTCATACTGTTTTTCAACTTTAGGGACTTATGATCACTAAAGACAGCCCCTAATATTTATTAGTGAAAGGCCTTGAGTCAGCTCAGAACTAACCCACCCTATTCCAAATCATTTCTAACCTTGTCATCTCAAGTCACTGTGTTCATTATTCTAAACTTGCCCATCTTTTAATACCATAAAACTATCAGAATTACTGCAATTTGGGGAGATGGATTTTTCGGCCAACAGGCCACTGGATTTCCTGCTTCACATCTAGCAATCAACTCTTTCTCTCTTGATACCTTGGTGTCTCAGGAATAGGTCATTTGAGCACATTGGGCAGAGAAACCACCACTTTTGATCAGTATCAAAAACACAAGCAACTAAAGAAAACATGCATAAATGGGACCTCACCAAAATGAAAACCTTTTGTACCTCAAAGGTCTTTGTCACAAAAGTGAAAAGACAACTTACTTAATGGTAGAAAATATTTAGAAACTACGGAACAGATAAAGGTTTAATTCTAGAATTTTATAAAGAACTACTACAACTCTACAATAACAAACAACCTGTTTTGGTATGCCAAAGCTGCCAGAACGCAATATACCAGAGATAGATCAGTTTTTAATAAGGGAATTTATTTAGTTAAAATTTTATAGTTCTTCAGTGGAAAGGCAGCTAACTTTCACCTAGGGTCTCTCTTAGATGGGAAGGCACAGGGTGACATCTGCTGGTCTTCTCTCCAGGCTTCTGGGTTCCAACGGCTTTTTCGCTGGGGCAACTCCTTTCTGCAATGCCAAACATCTGGATTGAGCTGTGAGGGTCAAGTTGAGATATGCTGAGCTGCTTGGGCTGTGCTGTGTGGAGCTCTCTTATGACCTCTCTCTTTGAATCCTCCAGGTAATTAAATTAAACCTCACTCACTGTAGAAGGCACTCTCCCTAGCCAACCACAAATATAATCTGCCACAGAGGAATTTCACATATTGATGATTTAAATTCATAGAAACAGAACAATGGGGCATCAACGCCTGGTCAAGTTGACACCTGAAACCACACAACCCAATTAAATAATGGGCAAAAGACCTGAATAGACATTTCTCCAAAGAGGATATACAAACAGCCAAAAAGCACATGAAAAGATGCTTAACATATGAGCTAAAATTAGACAAAGGCAAATGAAAATCAAAATGAGATATTTCACACTCACTAGAATGGCTATTATTAAAAAAAACTATAAGTATTTGAGAGGCTGTGAAGAAATATGAATTCATTGCTTATGGGACTGTACAATAAGTGGTGCAGCTGCTGCGGAAGACAGTTTGGCAGGTTCTCAGAAAGCCAAGTATAGAATAACCATATGACCTGGCAATCCCACTTCTAGGTTGTGTTGGTTTGAATCTACTACGTACCCCAGAAAAGCCTATGTTCTTTTAATCTATCCCTGTGGGTGCAGAACTACTGTGGGTGGGACCTTTTGCTTAGGTTATTTCTATGGAGATGGGACCCAGTCCATTCAAGGTGAGTCTTAATCCCCTTGCTAGAGACCTTTAGGAGAAGATAAAAGGCAGAGACATTTTGGAGAGAGCTCAGAGAAAGAAAATACCCCAGGAGAAGTTAGAAGGACCCACAAGAGCTGAGAGAGCCATTTTGAAACTAGAATCCAGGAGAGAAGGACCAGCAAACATCACCATGTACCTTCCCATGTGACAGAGGAACCCCAGATGCTAGCAGCCTTTCCTTAGAGAAGGTGTTTACCTCTTGATGCCTTAATTTGGACATTTTCAAGGCCTTAGAATTGTAAATCTGTAACCTAATAAATTCTCTTTGTAAAAGTGAATCCACTGGGCGGGCCGTGGTGGCTCAGCAGAGAGAGTTCTTGGCTGCCATGCCGGAGCACCAGGTTTGATTCCCGGTGCCTGCCCATGCCAAAAAAAAAAACCAATCCTTTTTTTGTATCTTGCATTCTGGCAGCTTCAGCAGACCAAAATATAGATATATACCCAGAAGAAATGAAAGTAAGGACTTGAACAGACATTTGTACATAATATTCATAGAGCTTTATTCACGATTGTCAAAATGTGGAAGCAACCCAAGTGTTCACTGGCTGGTGAATGGATAACAAAACGTGATATATATCCAATGGAATATTACTCGGTTGTAAAAAGGAATGATGTCCTGATGCACGTGACAACACGGATGAACCTTGAGAACATTATGCTGAATGAAATAATTCAGATACAAAAAGACAAATACTGCATAATCTCACTGATCTGAACTAAGTATAATAAGTAAATTCATAGAGTTTGAATCTAGAATAGTTGCCAGGGGACAGACTCGGGTAAGAGAATGGGGAGTTGATGCCTAATTTGTACAGAATTTAGACTGACTGTAAAGTTTGGAAATGGATGGTGGTGATGGTAGCATAATATTGTGAGTGCAATTTACAGAACTGTATTACATAGGTGCATGTGGTTAAAAGGGGGAATTTCAGGTCATATATGTCACTAGAATAAAAATTAAAAAATAAAACATAGGACTGCATAATCTTGTGAACCCTATTATAGACAAAGGCCTATATAGTTAATAGTACAAGTATAAGAGTGTTTTTTCATGAATTATAACAAATGTAGGACACTAATACAAGGTGTGATAATAGGGTAGTATATGGCAAAATACACCTAATATAAACTAAAGATAACAGTTAATAGCACCATTTTAATGATCTTTCATCAATTATAACAAAGGTGTTGGTGGTGGGGTGGGAATTCTCTATTTCATGTTCTAGAAACCCCCAACTTATCTAATTAAAAAAAAAAAAAAGCCTGTACTTGGGAATGAAACAATCCAGTTATGGCAAGAGGCAACTTCTGGTGCTGAGTTTTCTATGCTCAACTCCATTTTTACTTTTACTTTTTGTATTTTACTTTTGTCTAACTAAGTCTATACAAGAGGCCACAGGAGAGGATGGACAGAAAGCTTTCTCTCCCCCACAATGCATTTACATTTTGGTTTCAGTTCAGTTTTAGATAGGCTCCTTAATTGCCATATGAATCAGATTATGATCATCAACAAAGGCTCTGAGGCCCCCAGCCATAAGAGCAGGTAGGCTTCTAAGGGAAGACATCCTCAGCACAGAGCTTCCCAGACAGGAAGCATGCAACCACTCCAAGGAAAGGTATGAGATCAAGTACTTTGAAGATTGGATAAGAACCAGCAAATAAAAAAGGGATGCATATTAGGATCCTCAAAGATAAACAGATGAAAAAGCAGAATGATTTGTTAAAATGAAATGAAGCAAATAAAAAAAAAAGAGAGAGAGCAAATAGTAACATAAGAATGGAGAAAGAGGTTAAAAAAAGGGAGGGCTTGAGTTCAGATCTCATCAAATTCAAAGAACGGCCACTCTGTGTACTTAACCTAGCCCCTTCTCCATTCTTGAACAATAGAAAAAAAAAAAAAAAAAAGAAGAGATGAAGACAAAAAAAAGGAAAGGAAAATAAATAGTGACTGACATTCATACAAAGATTCTATATAATAGTAAGAGCTCAATTCTATTATGGTAAAGTAATATCACTATTCTTATTAGATATTCTATGCTGTAATTGATTTCAAATCAACTACTCAATAGATTCTGCCTCCAACAGTATGAAACCATAAGAGGCCCCTTATAAATTTTTTATTTTTAAAAAAAATTACGGTGGTAACATATATATATATACAAAACGCAAAATTTCCCATTTTAACCACTTCTTTGTGCACAATTCAGTGATATCAATTATAGTTACAATATTGTGCCACCATCACTACTAACCATTACCAAACCTTTTTCATCCATCAAACAGAAACTCTCTGCCCATTATGCAATAAACTCTTTATTGTCCTATACTTCTGGCCCCTGATAACCTGTAACCTAATTTCTGCCTCTATGAATTTGCTTAACCAAGGTATTTAATAAGTGAAATCACATAATATTTGCCCTTTAATATCTGGCTTGTTTCACTGAACATATATTGAAGGTTTATTCATGTTTTTGTGTGCATCAGAACTTGATTCATCTTCATGCTGTATTTCTTGATGTATATATACCACATTTTGTTTGTCCATTCATCTACTGATGGAAACTTGGGTTGCTTCCATTTTGGGGCTATTATGAATAATGCTGGTATGAATATCAGTGTTCAAAAATCTGTGTGAGCCTCTACTTTCACCTCTTTGGGGTATATACAAAAAAGTGGAACTACTGGGTTGTACGATAATTTTATGTTGAACTTTCTGTGGGGTTGTCAAACTGTTTTCTGCAGTGGCTGCACCATGCTATATTCCCACCAACAATGTATGAGGATTCCTATTTCTCTGCATCCTTAACAATATTTATTTTCCATTTTTTTAAAAGTCATCCTAGCAGGTGTTTTTGATTTTCATTTTCGAAGGCTAATGATGTTGAGCATCTTTTAATGTGCTTATTGGCCATTTGTACATCTTTGGAGATATGTCTATTCAAGTCCTTTGCTCGTTAAAAATTTTTTTTTTGTCTTTTTTGTCATTGAGTTTGGGAGCTCTTTATATATTCTGGATATTAAACCTTTATCAGATATAGTATTTCCAAATATCTTCTCCCGTTCTATAGGTTGTCCTTTTACTTTCTTAATAATATCCTTTGATACATACCCATTCTATTTTTTGAAGGAAGGCCATCACCCTGTGACCTGATACCACTCTTCATTTTGAGAAATTCATTTGAAATCCAAATGAGTTTTAGTTGATAAGCATTTTAACTGAACCTGTTTTAGGTTAAAATACAGCTGAGAGCAACTATTATTAAGGAATCACAGGGCTGGGAGGGAACTGAGAAGACTGCTCCTTGCCAGAGAGCAGGCAAATCTCCAGGCCATGTAGTTTCTTATGCTCTGGAAGATCTCCAAGGATGGACTATTAAAACCAAACATCTTCAAGGACAGACTATTAAAAAGGAATGTTTAATTCCCTAATGATCAGCAACATTTTGTTACACTCAACTGCTAATTCTGTTCTATTTATACCTTTTTGCTCTATTCATTCTGCATCTTTCAGCTGGTGATACAGTGGAAATGCCACAGATTTAAGAGTTGCTGGCCTGGACCTGCCTTTACTTGCTCACCCTGTGCAGTGGGTCCTGTCCTGCCCATTTTATAGGGGAAGAAACTGAGTTCTACAGAGATTTGGTAACTTGCCCAAGGATACTTAGTTAATAGTGGAACTGGGATTCCTAAGCTATGTCTACTTAACTCCAAAAGCCATTCCCACAACACCCAATGCATGCAAAGCACCAGGTCTACACCTGGCACATTTGGGACGGTCAAAAAAGGCCAGCAATTTGATTATGTTGTGAGAGAACAAACATACTTCATTTAAAGCCAGCATTTTGGAAATCAGAAGTAAAAAGGACTGTTCTTTACTAAATTTCTCTAACTGAATTATTTCATCACATATGATTATCACAGAAATGATTTGTGGGCAGGTATGCCAGATAAAGAATATATAATCCAGATTCACGTTTTTGAAGTTGTTTTTTTTTCACAATTGGAAAAATTGTAAACCTAGTAGTTCAATAAGTCAAAAAAGAAGCTGGGATTTATTGGCTCTATCCAATATAATATTTATCACATGGAAAGGCAGAAGGGATTGGAGCTGAGCTTCCCAGACATTTGGCAGTTCATTTTCCCTCATGCCTGTGACTAAAACCAGACCTACAAATTCAAAATACGCCTATCATTTTTTAACATACAATTCAAATAAAAGATCTGCAAATCTACCCACACAAACACTGCTTGAAGCAACTTGAATGATGAGCTGGAGAGAATTTTGAAATCCATATATTTTCTGAGTAACAAATGGTAAGAAGTTCTTTCCAAATTGGTTGGGAGGAGATCAAAAATTTCAAGATATAGTCTTGATACCCTAACAGATAATGACTGCCTTGAAGACTCTATCTTAAAAGGACAACCACCAATAAAAAGAAATTTCAAATATTTACGTAGGAAAAAATTCATTTGCTTTCCAATCACATGTCTAGAATAGGAAAACAAAACATCAAACAGATTTTTCTTTTTTTCTTTTTTCTTTTTTTAAATGGGGAGGCACCAGGAATCAAACTTGGCTCTCCGGTATGGCAGGCGAGAACTCTGCCAGTGAGCCACCTTGGCCCACCCCAAACAGATTTTTGAAGGGCAAAAAGAAAACAGAAGATGTACTTTTGAGTTGAATTTCAAAATCCAATGGCATTTAGTAGATCTGGTATTCCATTTTGTTTGCTCTCTCACAACTCTCTTGATAGGCTTTACTCACATGATTTTACCTCATTTGTAAACAGTATTGCCAAGGACGTCAGGTTAAATGTACAGAAAACAAGAGATGGTCAAAATCCAACACTGAATCTTACTTCATGGTTACCCTGGAGAACCACAAGGTCAGAAGAGTCCAGACCTGTGACAGGTTGAATCGCATACCCCAGTTTGGACATGCTTCTGGTCGTGCCCTGCACCGGGCGGGGTGGACCCAATGTAAACAGGACCTCTTGAAGACGTTACTTCATTTAAGGTGGGGACCAACTGAATGCGGCTGGGTTTTAATCCAGATTATTGGAGTCCTTTATAAACAAAGTAAAAATCAGGAGAGAGAAGCCATGGGGAGCAGCCAGAAGCTGGAAGTCAACGGAACCAGTGGGGAGAAAGGAGAAGACATTGCCACGTGTACTGCCATCTGACAGAAAACCAAGGAACCTCAAAGACTGCGGGCCCACCAGAAGATTGTGACCCTGGGAATAAGCAAGACTTCTAGCCACTGAAATCACGGGCCAATAAATTCTAACCTGCTGTATGGTGCTTGTTTTAGCAAGTAAGAAACTAAAAGATGACCCATCCTAATCCTGCCTAATTTCGGAGATCTAAATAGAGCAACTCAATAACCACTCCAGTGAGCCTAGTACAAGCAGCAAGTGGAAAGATCCATAAGAGAAGCTATTTCAAATATCCATTTAGGGTATCTAAAAATCAGCACATTAAGTTACTTATAAATGCCAACTAAAACCTTTGCAGCGTTCATTTCCAACTTACAAATTATATATTTCAAAGGGAAAGTGAAGTCACTGCTTGAGGACCTATTACACGTCAAGCACTGTGCTAGGTGCTTTCACACAGCGATTTCACTTTATTTTTAAGTCAAATTCCACCTGTTTCTCCTCAAGCACAAGAGAGGTATAGCAATAAGGAAGAAAGAATACTGGACTAGGCTCCAGATTCTGGACTCAGACCTGCTGCATTTCATTTGTTTGACCATTTAAACTTCCTGAGTCTGTTTCTTTATCTATAAAGTGCTATAGTGAGACGCATCAGGCCTTTGCTCCTAAGGCTGTGTGGAGATTCATTAGGACAAGGAATTTGCTGCTCTGGGAAGAGTAAAGTTCAAGAGAAAAGGTCAGTTTAAAGTATTGTTATATTCCAGGCCACACTAAGGTATGTCTGGGTAGAGCTTTGAACAAGGCACCACTCTCAGCTCTGACTGCCTGTACAGTCTACAGTGTGAAAATGTCAACATGGGGGTACTAAGTTGGTAAGGAACTGGGGGAAAATGTATTCAAATGGCTAAATCCTAGCTGGTTACACACCTGGGTGTGTGGTATGGGCTCTAGGATTGATCAATTGCGTGACTTTGAAACCATTTAAGTTCTCTTGGGAAAAAGTTCCTTTTGCTTTTCTTCTTCCTTTCATTTCTTTTAATTTTATATTATACAAAAGTAGGGAGGATAATATAATGAACCCCCAAATACCTATCACCCAGCTTCAATAATTATCAATTCACAGTCGAACTTGGTTCACCTGTTACCCTTCCTCCTTTCCTGGATTATTGGTGCATTAGTTATCTACTTTCACATAAGAAATTACCCCAAAAACTTAGCATCTTAAAGCAACAAAGATTTGTTATCTCACACTTTCTGTGGGGCAGGGATTCAGAAGTGTTTGAGTGGGTCTAGCTCAGGGCCTTTCACGAAGCTGCAGTCAGGAGGCAGGCAGAGATTGCAGCCATCTGAGGGCTTAACAGCAGCAGTTGGCAAACTACTCTGAAGGCTTCACTGAGGCAGTCCCACTGCCTGTAAAAAGAAGTTTTATTGAACACAGACACTCCCCTTCTTTTACATGTTGTCTATGGCTTCTTTTTCACTAAATCGCACAGTTGAGTGGTTGCAATATGGACCATGTGGCCCATGTGTCTAAAATATTTACCAAAAGGCCCTTTACAGAAAAAGTTTCCTGACCTCTGGGCTAGAGGGTCTATTGTAATCCTCAAACGGCCCATTCAAGTGGCTGTCAGCAGGAGGCCTCAGTTCCTGCTTATGTGGGCCTCTCCAGTGGCTGCTTGAGTGCTCTCCAAAGATGGCAGCCAGCTTCCCAAGAGTAAATGATTCAAGAGAGAGAACAAGGCAGTGGCCATAATGATTTTTATGACCTAGTTTTGGAAGGGACATTCATGACTTATGTCATATTCTATTAGTCACACAGGCCAACCACGCTACAAGGTGGGAGGGGACTACATGAGGGTGTGAACAGTGGGAGGCATGGATCACTACGGCTGGTTCGGAGGCTGACTACTGCGTGCTGGGGACCCATTCTTCAATCTATAAATTCTGGGTTTAGTGTAAGATCATTTCTATACAGTTTTTCACCTCTAACATTTGACAGTTATACGATGAGGGGATTTTTAACATTTTATATATTTGTGCTTTGCTCATAGAATGTGCTCAATTAATATCTGTTGCTGAATTTTAATATTTGTATTTTAATTTTGGCTTACTTACGATTCACTATAATGTTACTATTCATGTTTTCAGAACTTGATTGTCAAAGGATTATTTTCCTTTAGCTAGATGGCATTTGTCAAAGATTTCTTAAATTCAAATCTAAAAATCGAATTTGATTATTTTACATTTCTTGTTTTCTGTGTTCTATTTTTAGGAGAAAGAGGCAAATGCCCAAATGTGATGTTCTGAGAGATTTCCTTTTAAAGTCTATAAATTTTTACAGTCTATCAATCATTACATTTTTGACTCAATCTCAACGGCCTACATTCATTGCTTGATAAGTCACATCCTTGACATCATGTAAGACTAGAAAACAATGGAAAATAATACTGTTTATTATATCAAATAAAAGAGATTTCTTATTGTACAGCAATAGGAATATTTTATAGCAACAGGAATTTACCACTACTTAAAAACAAAAGAAAAAAACAAAGTCTGTGGTCTTCTGAACATGATAGGTACTTAATAATGGCTTCCTGAATTCAATATGCAAATACAGCACATGAGAAGAATTTCAACATCAAATTACTAGAATTTGAAAGCATAAAAAGGGACAAAGGGATAGAACTTTGGCTCTAATGATGTTTAATCAATTACCACTCATTCACTCACAAATGCTTATTTCTTACATCTATGTGTCTTGAGTAATCCTGTCTCCAAGAAGCTTCTAGCGTGGTAATCACAGAAAAATAGCTCTGATCTTAATGAAGCCAACAGTATATTTTTATAATAACCTAGAACACTTGGGGGAAAAACAGATACATACATAACAGCCAAGATCAGGCATTTACCTGGAAAAAGATCTGCTCTCACATGTGTCAGCCCTTAAGGCAAGGTAATTTTTAATCTTGTTCATAATCTGAGATTGGATCTCTCTTAGAATTGTTCATTTCTTATTAGAACATACAACATTTCCCCCTAAGTATTCAGTTTTAGTAAATGATCTAAATTTTCTAGAATAATTTATTATGGGGAAATTAAAAATTTTTATTTAAAAATACAAATACATTTCATGAAATAAAAATACATTTAGTAATTGTACATAGTCCAAAGCATATAACCATCCTCAACAGGCCTCTTTTATTCATACAGTATTTGATCTATTGATATGGTGACTTGGAAAGCTAAATTTTATTCTGTTTCATAGCCTATTCAGTAGTCTCCTCAAGTAAACAAATAAATCTGGTTCTGTTTTGCCTTGGCTTCTTAATTAGGGGGAAAAATTAAGATAAACAAATTTTTAATTTTGCTTTAAAAACCAGGGGAATGAAAAGAGTGGCAACTGACAGATTATTTATTGTGGAAGACAAAAATGATCAGAAGTTTTTGGAGCTTTAGTGGAACATCTTACTTTAATCCCTCCGTGTACTTTCAGGCATTTTTCTTTAAGCCTGCCTCTATTCCGGTGAGAACAGAAAACAAGAAGAGAAAAAAGTCTATAACCTATGCTAGACATCAGAGATAAGGGGAGCATTACTCCAGAGTATGAATTTATGATCTGTTTTCTAGCTACTAAGTACAAACGCAAAGAATAACCTACCTTAGAATTCTACCTGACTTGATTTGGGGTTATTTTACAGTCTTTTTGAGTCACCTTTGTTACTGATGCCAATCAGAATCTTTTTGAAAAAAAATAGAATTTGAGCTTTAGAAAGATTAGGTACGGGGCCCTTGTCAAGTGCTTGCACACAATTCTTCAGAATATGGTTTCTTCCTTAATGATTCCAAAAAGCATATGACCTTTTATCTGGTTTCTGCCAGAATGCCTATTTTAAGATTGCTCATTTTCAATTCAGGACATGATTTGTCATTTACTTACTACATTAGCTCTCTGAATTATGTGTGAGTCAACAAACTCAGTTTGGTCAAGTGGAGATTTATTCAGTCTATTGGGCACAGGCTCTGTGTTGGGTGAGGGAATATAAGGTGCGAAGGCATCGCCCATGACTGCTGGGGGTCTCACGGCCCACAGGGGAGATGGAAGCAGAACCAAGTTCAGTGGGGCAAATGCACAGAAACGGGCACCAGGCCCTTTGTCGTTAAAGGAGGGAAGGCTTTACCCAGGAGGTGGAGAGCGAGCGGGATTTGGGAAGCTGATGGTAGAGGGAAGACATGTAGGTGGCTGGAGCTGTGAAGTAACAGGGGTGTTTGGAAATCTGTAAGCAGTGCGATCCCACTAGGCTTGAGAGTGAGAGAAACAAGCAATGGGAAAGGACGATAAAGAGGTGCAGAGGCACCAATATTTGTTAGCACATTAGTCACCTTTGAAGGAAGTTATTTATGAATCGGAAAGAAATCTACTGTGTGAAAAATCACCTGCAAAACAGCTGTCTTAACAACCCTTCTTCAGGAAAGTGTTCTGATGCTGACCTATGCAGGAGGTTCAGAAGACGGCCTGGCTCACCGTCTGACCTGCTCCATGTTGGCTGTGACCACCGTCACTGTCACTACTAATCCCCAGCTGCGTTCGGCTCATGATGACAAGTGGGGCTGCAGCAAAGGTGAGCTGCTGACTTATCTACAATGATCTCACAGGACCATTTTATCCCCGAATTCTTTCCTGGGTTCATCCAGGGCACCCCAGCATGAGGTGGTCCTCCTCCCCATCACGACCATCATCCCCCCATTCATCTCACTCACACCGCTGCATTCCCACCTCCCACTGGCTTTATGTGGTGGGCATCGTTACCCTCGTCCTCATCTTAGTGATGGGGAGGCCACTACAGGAAGGTCAAGTAACTTCCTTGCGGCTGCACAGGGCCAAGAGACAAACCATCTGACAGAGGGAGAAGGGGGGAGGCTGGTTCAGAGGGGGCACCAGAAGTTTCCAAACAACAAAAATTTTGGCTTCCCTCAAGGTCGTCAGGCCAATGTGAAGTGTCATAAACACCCTAAAACCTCCCATGCCTCCTTCAACAGAGGCTTAAATTTGTTCCTATTTCAGTTTTCTGAAACTACCTCAATTTTTCAGTGGCATAGCAAGTTCACTTACTAACACCCCCCCGCCCCCCGAAAAAAAATCAAAATAAAAATCAACTTCTTGTTGCACATGTAATTTTTACTAAGAAGTCTCCCTACCCTGGGTTCCTCATTCGGGGGAGTCTGGGACTTGGTAGGGTCGGGGTTTGTCTCCTGAGTCACAACGTCCTCCATGAGGGCTGTAGTGAGCAGTATACGACAGGGAAGGAGGCAGAGAAAGTTCATGCTTCCACTACTCGTGCCTTTTAGGTCCTTTCGAGTCAAGTACTTGCACGGTAGGGAAAGGCTTGTGCACGTGGGTGGCACATCCAGGAGCCAAAAGAGTTCTACAATTTTGCTTTACACAATTCCTAAAATAAAGATACCTCACAACCCTTAGAAAATGAAAGCACACTGGTGGTTAAAAGAGAAATAGAAACATCCATGTACCTTCGTACTATCATGCCTGTATGATTACTAAATAAAGAGAGCAAATGCACATTTGTGACATCTTTAAAAAAGTAAGTTTCATAGTTTTCACCTGAGAAACAGTTACGAAAAATGAAATGTGTGAAACACTTACGAAAAATGAAACGTGTAAGCTTGTTCTAACATGGCCAAGTTGTCAACCCACCCAGATGCCAATCAGGAACCACAAGGAGGTCCTGGAGGTGCCCCGGACTGCACCTCCTGCCTCCTCTTCCTCTTGCCTCCTCTTCCTTCACTGTGGCAGTTCTCTCCATGCCCAGGGGACACGGCAACTGGAGCAACCACGACAGGTCTGGGTAGTGCTACAGGGGCCAATGAGCGGCAGCTCAGTGTTCAATTCATTTTCAGAGAAAGTGTAAAAACGCACGTGAAGATCTGGTTCAGGAGCTGTTGGCCAAGAACTAACTAAAAAACATTGAGCATCTCACCCCAGGTAGACCTCTCTAATGCTCTTAACCATCCTCAAACCTTCATGTCTACCTCAATGGAAAGCTCTGCCATAATGGCCTGCACCCTGGCAATTTCTACTTTCAGAAGTCTGAAGGGTGACCTTTCCTTACCCTAGCACTTCTACATTTCAATAAGGTGACTTAGTAGAAGGATGAATATAGTTTATTCCAGGTTAAAAAAAAAAGTTTTAAATGTGCATAACTGTCACCTTAGGGTTGCTAAGCATTGTTATGATATTCACTTTGGAGAACTTTTACCATGAAGGACAATTTCATCATTCTATCACAGGAGCTCATATTCACTCTTTTAAAAAGCCCATGGGAATAAAATGGACAGGATTTCCTTTTCTTGACCCCAAAGAGAACGGTAAGCTGCTCCAAAAAGGATAGCATACTGACTTTTCTCCCCAAATCACACTGTTAATGATTTAGTCTTTCATAGGCACATCCATTTAAATATATCCTCACAACAAACAGGAACATTCTGAGTTCTAGATGTCTTTGCATCTACACCACACAATTCTCTGAAGTGCATCTTTAAAAGTAAAAGCTATAGGTCAACAGTAAAAGCTATAGGTCAAATGGTAGAGGATACCAAGAGTGACTTGAGCATATTCTTTCACTTTTATATTTATAAGCAAATAATAAAGTTAAGTCTTGCACTCCCTATTCCCTCAACAAACCAAATGTGTCCACAGCAGCCTGGCTGGAAATGCATAAAAAGCCACTGCAACACCTGCAGCCCAGATTGCAGCTCTGCAGCTTCCCAGAACCCTTTGATTTGCTCTCTACTCTGCTCCTGTTCCTTGCTGAGCTCCCCTGCTGCCTCTCAGCTCTTACTTGGCCAAGTCTCCAGGTCATGACACCAGCCATTTGTCCTTCTGCTTCCCACACTGCCACCCCAGGAAGGAGGCAGACCATTCCTAGACCTGACTTGGAGCCTTGGGAGCTGGACCATCCCTTTTCTCAAGGATTATGGCTCTGGCAGTGCCTGCACTGGCTTTCTTAGAGGCCATTTCATTCTGAACTAGATTTTAGCAATCAATGCAAGATTAAGTATTCAATAGTCAAATACTCGAGCACCTTCATTCTATACTGCCAAACTTTTAAACTTTTCATTTAAAATGCCTGTACGTCTACTACGCATTCACAGCGCAGAAGTCAGGAAAGACATCAGTCGCTCTTGAGAAATGTAGGAAAATGGTTTAAATACACTTAACTCTAAAAAACAGAGACATTACTTGATGTGGGTGGCACCACTGGCTCGGCTAGCTAAGGGACCCACACCTGATTTGAGGCCATCGAGGGCTATAATCAACATCGCAGTGTCTTCTTAAAGTCCTTGTCTTGTTCTTTCAATAAACTTTCTGAAGTTGTCATCTTTCCCAAAGGATGCACGCAGCTGGCATTAAGAAATCTGTGACCCTGCAGGTGAAGGGTCCCCTGGCTTCTGTGTGTGGTCTCGATGCAGGAGAGGGCTGGCTGCCAGAGCCTACTTACCTCATGACATTACTGGAGGATGTTGTGCCCTTGTGATCAAATGGTAGCTGGATAAGACTCCTTTCTATTTTTAATTGGATCCTTAAAATTACTGAGAGTTGAATAAATCAATTTGAAAAGAAATAAAAGGGCATCACTAGGATGATATTTGCTGTCTACAGTTCTTTCTAAAGGTCTCAACCAACAGAAGCCTAATCATTTGAAAATGCCCTTTGCAAAGCAAATAATTTTATTTTCCCCAGCGTGTCTCTTGCCTTTATATTTAGAAACGCCATGTCGTTTCTGAACTAATGTGGAAAAAAGAACTGCTTTCAGAACATTTCCTTTCCACATTCATTTCAGCAACCTTCCCCCCACTAAGCTCAGGGGACTAGCCAGGAGGCAGATAGCACTTCACCAAATGGGCTCCAGGGCTCCTGCGTTACAACCACAGGAAGTGCTGGTTAAAAATGTAGATTTTTGTGGCCTTATAACAGATCATGGAATTCAGTCCTTATTTTATAAAACAAAAAACTGAGATGCAAAGAGGCGCTCTGACTGGCACAGACAGTGAGCGCCAGAACTTGCTTCATCTAGACACTCACCGGGCATGCTCAGGATCTGTCTTTGCTGGGGGCTGGCATGGAGAATGGAGCAACTGGAGGGGGCTTTTGGAAATGGAGGTGGCCCGGGCCACACCTTAGACTGAGGGAATCAGAATCTTCAAGGCATGGGGCCTATGCATGTAGTTTTCAAAAGTTTTACATTTGATTCTGATGCACAGTCCTATTTAAGAACTGCCTGATGACTGAAATTTCTCACCCAAAGTTTCTTCTATGACATGAGAACACAAAGTAATTAAACAATATAACAATTACTTATATGCAATAACAATTTGTATCAATAAAACTTTGTGTCAATTTCTGGCCACTTAACAGTGAGAGAGTCTGGGGATGGATGGTTCAGGCATTAATGAGATTTATTCTTAAATATTACATATTTTTTAACAACTCCATTTCGATTCGGGGCCCATAAACTGACCAGGGGACACTGGAGAAGCTCTCTGGCTTTGGTACATGAGAACAGCCCAATGAGTTACAGCTCTGCTTATTTACAAAGCAGACAGTTAAATACTGGATCAAAGAAAAATAAGATAAAAATTCTGTATCCCAGTAAGGGCACCAGTTTAGTAAGTAAACTGAAGATATGGCCTGTTAGGTTTAGTTTTTAGAAAGTATCACGTGGATTGTCTTTCATGCCTAGTACCTCTTTGGACCTTTTAGGAACTTCTAAAGAAGAAACATCATGAAACTATTTGTCTCTGACTGATGGCAACACAAACTTGGGTGGCATGTGGCAATGTCTTCTGACCTATGGTGTGACGCACATATGCTTTTCTTTTCTTTACTGTTTTCTGTACTCTTACCACATTTCCTGTTCAGGGATCACCCCATTTGTAAAGGTACATTTACTGATCCACTGTTGGGTTCCTCAATCAGGTGTAGCAACCTTGGAGCCCTTCACTTCTATCAGCGGGTCAACTAGGTGGGTGTTCCTTGCAATTTCTTTTCCCTCCTAACTCATTTATGTGCAAGGTGATCTGGAAGCCGAAAAGACTATACGGGACAGAAAAATGATGGCCCTGAGCTTGTCCCCTCAGATGATATCACCTTATTGATTTTCTCTTTGGTTAAACTCCTATGTATTACTGGATATAGCCAGCTCAGAGCATCTAGGAATCTACTGTCTCCTTACTCTGACTTTCTTTCAAGCTGAAAATTATCAAACTGGTATATTATTGTATGGCATTCTTTGGTTCTCTTTCTCTGATTTGACCCCTTTCTGCTATCCCTTTTTGTTGGTCTCTGGTAGAAGGTGAAGTTCCTTGGAAGGGGTTTTGACTTTTGTGGCAATTTCTGCCACTTTTGTCCACGCTTTCTTGTTTTCTGCAAAATATTATTAGGATTCTATTTGTTCACTTTTCCTTCAATAATGTTTCTGTAGAGGGCTGAATTAGAACATGTGGGGAGCTGCCCCAGGGAATTCTTGGAAACCTCTGTTGTACTTCTGCTTGAGCTAATTTTATTCTTTAACATTCCTTGCATATTTTTCTTTTGCTTAATTGAGTTCTTTAAACTTATTTATTGCTCATATTGTTAGAACTCGGTTTTGTTCTGCCATCTTAAACTGGAGTTCTCTGTATTTATTTAAACTGGTAATGTCAAAATTGAAGGAAATGCTGAGCATGATATCTCTGAATTATCATTCCTGTCATTTGCTAAAGAAATACATTCTTTTTCAGGATATTTGTTCTTACCTGCTGCTTAAGTGCCGCCAAAGACTCAAATTCCAATCTGGCAAGTTTCATCTGGATATGCCGTGGTTTATCAGGTATGGCAAATGCAAGTATAAACTTTAAAGCCAGAAGTGCATGCTGAAAATGAGAAAGAGTACACATTGATGTGACACATTAGGCCATATGTGGATGGAAACAAATTACTACCTAAGCAATCTGCAATCCTTGTCATGAATCTTGGGTAATTTCTAATTATAGCCTGTGAAATATCAAAGATCAGCTAGTACTATTATATTTAATCCAGACTGCTATGGACCATTTAATAATTATTGGTTTACTTTTCCTTATTCCTTTAAAATGAGTTATTCCCATAAATTGATATTATATGCTCTTGGTGTCTTATAGAAAGATAAAGTTTATTCTTAGAAGACTTCCATAAAGTGTATTTTTCTACATGATTCAATTTTCACTATGTCCTAGTGCATGGCATTTGCAGAGTCACTCCATTCTCCTCTGTCCAAAAACATTCTCCCTGTGCCACACTTCGGATTGAATTATATGAAATGTACATGTTTGAAACATCAGATGCCTTGAATCCTCTGCCTTTCTAATGCTGTCTTGTACAGTGTCTTTCATGAAATGACAACTGATAAATATCGTTTCATTGTTTGGCTGCAATGTTCTACTTTATGCTGTGGATTCCATGTACTATACATGCAAGTACACAGAAACGTAGTGTGTCCTGTCCATTATATCATGGAAAACTCAAAACCCGGCTATGATACTTCCCCTGCTTTATCAGCATCTTAAAGAGGTTCTCTATAACACCATGATGGGGGAGTGAATATTATGCTTCCTTCTCTTGGGAACTGAAATAAGTCAGCAGCATCACCCCCACCGGTAATCTGCTCTTCACTAGCACAGCCTCAGCCTATAGCTCCTTCTCCAACACTAGCACCATCTTGTGATCTAGGATTGACATCTGTAAACACCTGAATGATTAAAAAGAACAATGTTGCCTCTGATGGTGACATGAATTACTAAATATTAAAAGCTGTGAAATAACTTAAAAAACAAGAAATAATTAAAAGGCATTAAGAGTAGCTAATGATGGAGATGGAACATCCTCTACTAAATGCTGCATTGTATTACTGACGGAAAAAAAGAAGACAGCTGAAAAAAATTAAATGAATTCCTTAGTGTGATTATTTTCAAAAGGAAGGATGAGAAATAACAAGTGGATTCTCCTGGGAGAGGCATGAAATAGCAAAAGGGAATCAACATCATGCTAGAACAAGTAATAAGTATGTCACAAGACTTGAAAATTGGCAAAACCTCAGGCCAGGCCAGGTGCCTGCTTGGTGTTATCAAGTGATCTGGAGTGGGCGAGGGACAGGCAGAGGCCATCATGACCCTGTGACCTAACAGGACACTGGAACATACTGATTAGGGGTGTTTAGTAGCAAAACAAGTAGATAGCACAGCATGGACCAGATGATATATATGTTGTAATCCGGACCTAGCTGAATTGAATTAACAAGGAAACTGGATAATTGGCAAAGAAATAGATGAATGATACAAAAAAAGATGTGCTGCACCATTATTTTATTCCATTAAAGTACTGAGTTATGATTTTATATATAAGATTTAACCTCTTCACTGGAAATACTATATAAGAAATAAACACATTTGTGATGAAAAGAAATCTTCTGTACTTTCTGGAAAATTGTGGCTTCAAGTTGTCAGAGCTCTACCATGACCACGTCATTGGCCCCTTTTCCCCTTTCCTAACAAATTGGGACCCATATTCCTCTTCTTTGAGTCTTAGTAGGGATCAGTGAGATCCTGATGAGGAAAAACACATTCCTTTGGAGGTAAGGCACTTGGAAAGTGTATTAACTCTTCTTTGGGATTGGATGTTGCCTGACTGAGCAAGGCTGCCACAAACCTTGGTGTTCACGGTTCTCATGTGCTGTGCATACTCATAAATTCCTCACACCCCGAAAAAATTTGGTATTGAAATGCAGCAGTAATCAAAACAGCAGATCATTTTAACTGGTTAAAACCCTTGTATAATAATTTATATAGTAACAAGCTTTTACAAGTGTGCCAGGTTACAACAATTACATACCCCAGAAAAGCAATGCTTTAAATCCAATCCAATCTTGTGGAGCCAGATCTATTGTTTAGAGTGGGAAACTTTGTCTGGATTGTTCCATGGAGATGTGGCACACTCAATTGCGGGTGTGAACTTTTGATTAGATGGAGTTGTAACTCCACCCATTTAAGGTGTGTCTTGATTAGTTTATTTGAGTCCTTTAAAAGGGGAAACATTTTAGAGAAGCCTCAGATGCAGATGCTGAGAGAACAGTTGCTTCAGAGCCAAAAGAGACACATGAAGATGCTTGGAGTGCTGACAGAGAGAGTAGATACCTAGGAAGGGACTTTGGGAGCCCAGCAGATGTCATCATGTGCGTTCCCATGAGGTGCTAAGCAAGCCAGAACCTAGAGTTGTGTCCGGGAGGAGCTAAGTGAAGGCCCACAGACACTTAGAAGGGAAACCACTGGCATCAGAAGCTGGAAACAATGGAACCGGAACAAGGACCAACAGATGCCAGACATATGCCAACCCATGTAAAAGGTGTTCGCTTTTCTTTGGAGTTAAGGTTTCTTTCTCTGGATACCTTAGTTTGTACATTTCTATGGCCTCAGAACTGTAAACTTGCAACTTAACACATTCCCTTTTTAAAGGGTGCTCCATTTCTGGTATATTGCATTCCAGCAGCTTAACAAACCAATACAAGTAATTCTCTGTAGCTAATTTCCCTAAAAATATTTTATAATAAATGTTCTTAAAAGCCCATATGTAGAGAAACTGGTTCTTCATTTGCAAAGTAGGTTCCTAGTAGGCCTACTTATTTCAAGTTTTTAACTTCGTACTGAACAATTCCAGGGTAATGCTCTTCCAAAACCCCAAACAAACTACAGAGCTGGATACCCTGTAGCCAGTCATCAGCATCAATGAAAGCCAGCAGGAAAGCTGGGTTACTTCCAACTGCTCATATTGGTTTAGTGACCATGATGCACTAGACATGGGCTAAGTGCCGGGGGATACTACAGGGAAAGAGATGAAGTCCTGGCTCACAGTTAGATTGGGAGATGAGTAATTATCTAGGTCATCATAAAAACACATGTAAAAAAAAACAAACACAAAAAACACATGTGAACATTATTGCTGGAGAATGAACAAGGGGCCACAAGCACATAGAGCAGTAGTTATCCTAGTTTTTAGTACAGAGAGGACTCCTTGAAGGAAGGAAGTTTGAGCAGAGACATGAAGGATAAAAAGGAGTTAGCTAGGCAAGAAAACGCAGGGAGTGTTTCCAAAGAGAGAATAAATGCACAGGGCCTGGAGCTGGGGCAGGGAGTGAGCGCTGTGATGGCAAAGAAACAGCAGGCCAGAGAGGTAACGAGGGTCAGATGATGAAGCTGCTGAATAAGCAGGTTGAGGAATGAGGAGGCACTGAAGAGTTTAACACAGGAATGACATGATCAGACTTCTCCGTCGGTGGCCTGGAGAGTGGACAGATCAGGAGGCTGCAGAGACACAGGCGGGTCAGGACAGTGCGGAAGAGTACTAAGCCCCAAGGGGTACGCAGAAGGGATCTGACGGGCTTCCATGGCTCATGCACTGAAATGACAAGTACAAGACAAGGAGCAGGCTGGTGGGAAAAGGGGTCTGTGTGGGGCTGCAGATTTTCAGGTGTCTGCGGCACATCTACATGTAGATGAGTCAGCAGCAGCAGAGAGGGATCTCAATCTCATGAGAGAGACGAGGGCTGGAGACAGATCTGGGAGTCACTGGTGAGTGTATATACACGGTAAGTAAAGCCATGGGAATGGATGCGACATGCAAGGATGTGCAGTGAGAGAGAAAAGATGCAATACAGTGAGCAGTGGGCATAGCATGGAACTGGAGGAACAGAACCACATGTGTGCTCAGCAGAGAGGTGGGGCCCGCAAGGACGCTTAAGAAGAAGCAGGTTGGGGATAGGCAGAAATCCAGACAAGAATGGAGTTCTAGAGGCAAAAGGGAAAGTAGATGCTGGAAAGAAAAGTATGTGAAGGTGGAGGAGAATCGTTTGGATTTAAATACCAGGAAGACTTTGGGGACCTTTTTTGGGAGTGGTCTCAGCTGAGAGGTGATCACAGAAGCAAGACTACAGTGGGCTGAGAAGTGACTAGGAAGTGATGCTGGAGAAGGGAGAGGCAGACAAAAGGTTCAGGAAATTCAGCTGGGAGGAAAGGGTAAGAGATGAGGCAGTAGCTGGAAGGAGAATTGGGTGAGCAGGGTATTTGTTGTTTTTATAGATGTAAGACTTGAATTGCTGAAATGCTTTGGGGAAAGAGCCCAGCAGAATGGGAAAAGGTGTTAATTCTTGGAAGGAGAAAGCCTAAAGCATGGAGCCAGGTCACTGCACAAGGCAAGGGCTTGGCTGTAAACAAGAAGTTTGACGCTGTCACTGTCAAGAAAGGTGAGCTGACTGGGGGGGTCATAAACATTTGGGGGTGATAAGCATTTTAATATGTAGAATATATAACAATAAGGAGACAAACAACTGAATTAAAAAATGGGTAAAAGACTTGAATAGACATTTCTCCAAAGAAAAAATACAAAAGGTCAAAAAGCACCTGAAAAGATGCTTGGCATCACTAGTTGTTAGGGAAATGCAATCAAAACCATGACGAGATACCATTTCACACCCCTTGGAATGACTACTATTTAAAAAATAGAAAACTGCAAGTGTTGGAGAGGATTTGGAGAAATATAAACACTCATTCATTGCTGGTGGGAACGTAAAATGGTGCAGCTGCTGTGGAAGACAGTTGGGAGGTTTCTCAGAAAGTTAAGTATAGAATTACCATATGATCCAGCAACCCCACTTCCGGGTATTTACCCAGAAGATTTGAAAGGAGGAACTTGAAAAGATATCTGCCCACCAAAGTTCACAGCAGCATAATTCACAATTGCCAAAAGAGAGGCACAACATAAGTGTCCACAAACCAATGAATGGATAAATACAATGTGGTATATACATACAATGGAATAGCATTCAGCTATAAAAGGAATGAAGTCCTGATACATGTAGACAATATGGATGAACCTTGAGGATGGCATGTTGAGTGAAATAAGCCAGACACAAAAAGACAAATACTGCATGATCTCACTGATGAAATGATTAGAATAAGCAAAGTCACAGAGTCAGACTCCAGAGCACCAGTTACCAGGCGGTAGGGAGCGGATAGGGAATGGGGAGTTAATGCATAAATTGCAGAGTTTCTATTTGGGTTGATCATAAAATTTTGGTAATGGATAGTGATGACGGTAGCACAACATTGTTAGCATAATTAACAACACCGAAATATATATTTGAATGTGGTTAAAAGGGGGAAATACCTTGTATATATGTTACTAGAATAAAAATGTTTAGAAAAAAACTATAGGACTGTACAATATAAACAGTCAATCCTACTTAAACAAAGGACTATAGTTAATAGGACAATTATAAAAGTGTTCTTTCATGAACTGCAACAAATGTACTACACTAAAGCGAGGTGTCAATAATAGGATGGCATATGGGAACACAGTACTTAATGCATAATTGTTCTGTAAATCTACAACTTCTCTAAAAAAAAGTACTTTTGAAACTGAATTTTAAAAGAAAAGATAATTTATTGCTTAGAATATACAATCCAATACTTAAATGAGCAATGACAGATGAGAATTACTGTGCTCTCACTTTTCTTTTATAGACTTGATCTTAAACCATGATTTAGTACCTTTTCCTCAAAACAGATAATCACAGCCCTCAGCAGAAAAGCCTTAAAAAACAAAAATGTCATCTTTATTAACTAGGTTGGAAAAATATATATAACATCTTCTTTGGATGGTGGCATTTTGGGTTTTTTTTTTTTTATCTTCTTTAGTCTTTAGCGGATATACATTATATTTCATATGTCCTGTCAGGCTACTAACCCTGTCTGGTCACTACAGGCCATTTGCCCAGTAAGAAAGACCAAAACCAAACAACTTGCAGTTCAGGGGATCTGGCAAACAGACGCTTGGTTTCCACCTCTCAGCGTGCAGAGCGCACCACGCAGGATCAGGCTGCTTAGTGATGGCCTTCTTCCACCTCTACCTGCACTCTGCTACACGCCCGGAGGGTCCCCCGATACACAGGTTTATGTGGTTTACCACATGCCATCTTTAAACAGAGATAATGTTTTTGGGGCGTTGAGGATCATCAACCACTACAGACACTCATAGACATTCATCAATGCAATCAGCTGCTGCGAGCACATTCCTCCTCTCTGTCACCTCTCCCCTCACCAGGAACCACCCAGGTATAACCTTGAGTACCTGGGAGCAGGGTGGGGAAGACATGGCAGAGAGAGAGAGAAGGAGTTTTAAGATCAGGTACTGGCGGTGGCACGAGAGAGGTAACGAGACCCAGAGCATAAGCAGCATTGCATCAGTGACAAACATAAATTAGATCTCCTCCTGCCCGCTACACTTCGACCTACTCATTTCTTTTACCCAGGATCCTGCATTCAAGTTGATCATCAGGAAGGCTTACATAAGCTTCTGGGGGCTAGCACTGTGCTTCAAGAGGACCAATTTTTTTTTTTTTAATCTTGTTTATATTTTCCATACAGCCAATCTGTTACAAGCTGGGAACTGCTTTATGTAACTGATCTGAGAAAAAAAATTATAAGAAGCATTTTAGCTATTTTGACTTGTTTATTTAAATAAAAGAAAACCTGAGATGAATAGGAATCTGCTCAGATTGAAGAAAAACACTCAAAATGAATAGCTTGGTGGAGGCAGTCTATCTTAAAAAAAGAGACGATGTTGTATGGGCCGTGATTGGGCGTCTTTAACAACAATCTTCCTTTGAAGCAAAACTCATAAAATGAAATCCTAAACAGGGTAAAGGAAGGAGAGTAAAAGAGAAAAGAAACCGTGGAGGGTGAGATGGGCAGAATTTGAAAACTAATCAATACAATGAAGTTAGCTCCCAACAACAATATCCTTCGAGTAATGATTATAAGGTGTCTTGGTTGGGAAAGGGAAAAAAGAGCAGAACCAGAGAAAATTAGCTCTGGGAAGTGAAGCATTTTCTGGTGCCAATGGTAAGTACTTCCTACTCTGCCATCAGCCCATCACTCACCTCTAGTCATTGCAGGGCTCTCAAACCCTTGGGCATCTCATGCCAGGTGTAGAGAGGGTAAGCGGAACTATGTCATTCTGAAAAAACTAGAAAAAACTCATGTTACGGCTGGCAGTAGCAGCTGTGTTTAGGAACAGCGTGTCCACAACCCTGTTTCTTCCAAAGCAGAAAATGCAAATTAGAGTTGAATTCTTGGAATTCTGAAAAGCTAATATGATTTCTACAGTGGTATGTCTGCAGTGTTACCACTTTTCATTCAGAGCCCAGCCACCGCTGAACAACAACAAAAAAAGCTCCTTCAAAAAAGCATCCTCTCCTATTACCAGACAAATTATACACCAAATGCAAAGTAATAAGGAATGATTAATGGAGCTGAGATTGAAAAAAATATTATGGAATTAAGCTCTTAAGGGAAAAAAACCTCAGAGATTTCCAGTTGAAGCTGGTAGACCAAGCATGCACGTCTACTTCTTCCACCACCCAAGTGTCCCTGAAATGACCGAAACATACATCCTATAAGGAATGAATTAAACAAAGAAGTTCCTAGAACTACTGACAGAGTAGAAAGGGCAGCTCAATACCTCCCCCAGACACAAAGGCAGATCTTCCTACAAGAGCTCAGAGAGGTGCCAACCTCAGATTCCACTTCCCAAAAGGGCAGGGAATTAACACCAAAGTGAATATGTTCAAAAACACTGTCAGGGCTGCTGGGAGCCCTTTCTCATGCCCCGTTATAACAGAGTGGCTGCAGGCTCCATGCTTGCATTAAAACCAAAGACCTTTCCATTAAGAGAAGCATGCGATCTGCTGGAGGAGCTTCTCAGGTTGGATTTCTGGGCCAGAAAGAGAAGCACAGCACAGCCCAAGCCCATGCCAGACTCCCACTACACAGCGGGAGGCCCCAAATCCCCAAAAAAAGCAGGCAGAAGGAGAGGCACTGCTGCCTGGGATGGCAGACATTCAAGTTTTTAGATTCGGAGTGAGCCTAGTCAAGTCCCTGGGTAGCCGTCCATTTCTCACCCCCAAACCTTCCAGGGACTCTCTTCATGTAGCACCTCCTGCCCATGGAGAGGCCTTCTGGAACAAATCTGCACGCCCTCAGTGAAAGGAATGGCAGCTCTTTTCCTCACCTACCCAGTCCTTCATATGCACAAATATGAACCAACCACGAGAATATCATAAACACTTATATCTTCCGTTTTTATAATCAACTGAGATACAAATCACAGACCATTACAATGACACTGTCATTTACAATATAAAATATAAAAGAGCCCAAAAAATGGGGAGGCGGAAAAGGGAGTAGAAGTCAAAGGAAGATTAAGAAAGCTGATAATCTCACCTTCAAGGACAGGATGCAATACTGTCTGAATTTGACAAATCAAGAAGCAGATGTTTTAAGTGAACTCTTGAACATCATAAAGGCAACCTCTATAATAATTTATAAAATAATATTACCATGAAAATTGGGAGGATAAGGTGGGAGGTGACATATGTTGTCTCAATAATTCTTTCATAGCAGTAAGTCAACAGATATTATCTAAGTTAAAAAACCAAGAAAAGGCAGCATATTACTTCTGTATAATGAGGACTACTTGGGGACCCCAAACCAGAAACTTCTAGCAGTCATTGTCCTGGGGAGTAAGAATCCAGGTGGTGCTGAGAGAAACTTCTGCTTTTTACTTTATTATACTATTGGACTTCATTGCCTTTCCCCCCACATGCCCGTACTACTTTTCTAATAAAAAGAAGACAAAAAAGGATAGATTTTCTTCATCTAGAGCAGGAGCTGACAAACTTTATCTTAAAGGACCAGAAAGTAAATATTTAGGCTTTGCACCCATGCAGTCTCTGTCACAGAGACAACTCGGCTGTTTGTTGTGGCATGGAAGCAGTCACAGACAATACACAGACAGATGGATAAGGCTGTGTGCCAATATAACTTTACCAAAACAGGCAGTAGAAGGATTTGGTCCTTTGGCCTTAATTTGTTGCCCTTTGGCACAGAGTATATACAAAGACTGAAAACTCTTATTAATTACGTAATCAATCAATTCATATAAGTATCTTTTAAAAGAAGAAAAAGCATCATAAACTTTGTCCTTGTACCAGGAATCTTCTCCAAAGTGTAAAAAGAGACTCTCACACAGTGTCTTCCAGGCCCCAAACAACCGAGTGGATAACTGATCTGCCCTGAGAAGATGCGTGAAGGGCAGAGCAGTGCCTGGGATGCCAGCACGTCAGGTCAGCTCCTGGAGCATTGAAGAGGCATAGAGGGACAGATAGGAAATTGCTATCATCTCAAGGAGCCTGGGCTGCTGATCTGTCCATATGGGCTATTTTTCAAGGTTAGTCAAGTGAAGAGGAAGCTGGGCTTAAAAGGTTAAAAGAAAGCCAAAATTTAAAAGAAGTGTATGGGAAAAAAAGCAATGGAAAAATGTTAGGAAAGCCAATTAAAATAACAAGTGAGATAAAGTAATTATTTGCTATAAAAATATGAAAAGTTCTTACTTCCTCCTCCCCTATCCCACCACTTAGTGGAACAGTGGTGTGATGGTTTGAAACTATTATGTACCCTAGAAGAGCTATGTTCTTTTAATTCAATCTTGTGGGGCAGACCTACTGCTGGGCAGGACCTTTTGATTAGGTTATTTCCATGGAGATGTGACCCTACCCGTTCAAGGTGGGTTTTAATTGGCATACTGGAGTTCTTTAAAGGGAGAAAAATTATAGAGAAAGCACAGATGCTTGGAGACAGAAAATGCCTGGGGAGATGCTAAGAGATAAAATCTAGAATTTGCCTCAGAGAAGCTTAGAGAGGACCCACAGATGCTAGAAAGAAAACAACCCAGGAGAGAAGGAGCCACAGGGCCTAAGAAAGCCATTTTAGAAACCAACTCAGGAGAGAAGGGCCAGCACAAGTAGCTATGTGCCTTCCCATGTGACAGAGAAACCCCTGATACAATCGGCCTTTCTTGAATGAAGGTAGCCTCTTGTTGATGCCTTAATATGAACATTTTCATGACCTCAGAACTGTAAATTTGTAGCCTAATAAATTCCCTTTGTAAAAGCCAATCTAGTTCTGGTATATTGCATTCTGGCAGCATCAGCAAACCAAAACAAGTAATTTGGAAAAATAATGCTATTTAGACCAAATGAATTACAATCTCTATGAGTAGAAACATAAGGACAAAAATAAATAAATAAATAATGAGGAGGGGGAAGGATATGGCATGTTTTTGGTGTTTTGTTTTGTTTTTCCTTTTTTTTTTTTTTCATAGACAGGCACCGGGAATTGAACCCGGATCTCCAGCATGGCAGGTGAGGCCTCTGCCTGCTAAGCCACCGTGGCCCGCTATTGGGTGTTTTTCTTAAATTTTTATTCTTAGTTTTATTTTGGGGGGAGTAATAAAAAATGTTCAAAAATTGATTGTAGTGATAAGTCCATAACCATACGATGATACTATAAACCACTGATTGTATGCTTTGGATGACTATATGGCATGCAAATCTATCTCAATAAAATTATTTTAAAATAAAAAATTAAATTAAATTAAATTAAAAATCTCCATTGTGGAGACTTATTAATAAGATGAAGGATACTAAATGATCGGGTTTTAATTTGTCACTGGGATGAGAAAGCTAAACTTTCAAGGGTTTGGTGATCTCTGTGTTACTGAAGAACATACCCTATACAACTGATGTGTACTTTGCTTGTGTTCCTTCCACTCAAAGCCGCATTTCATGCATAAAACTGTTCTAGGCCAGCTCTGATGATCATGAAAGGAAATGAACTCTGGAGGAGGCTTATGTTTTATTTGGGGCTTGTTTTATTTTCTCAACAATTATTTTGATCACTTGTCTAAAATCAACCCACACTTAATAACCATGTGCCCTGAGATATTTGCCAACTACAGCCTAAAAGAAAATGATATCTTAAAACTGCCATTTCATTTTACTATATATTTACTTTTTGGACCATCAAGTGCAAATTTAAATAATACTGGTGAGATACACATTTGCAACCCTTAAATTACTACTCACAAAGGCCAGACATGGTGCATTCCATGGTCCCTGTAAGGATGGAAGGCTCTACAACAATGCAAGGAGGGCAGAGAATCAGATCCCCTGAAGTTACCTCCCTAATGTTTGGCTCGTTAGTGACAGAGCTGACCTGAGAGCCCAGAGTGTTCATCTGATAGAGTAGCCATGGTGAGGAGGGTTCAGGACACTGCATCTATGGCTGATTACATTACAATCAGCTGAGGAGACTGCCTTCAACAATGAAGAGATGTCTCATCCAATCATTCGAAGGCCTTAAAAGAAATGATGATTTTAGCACTCAGAAGAGAGAATCTCCATCTTTACTTTGGCCAGCCAGCTTCCCCTGGGGAATTCATCAAAAATCTCCATTGGAGTTCCCAGCTTTCAGCCTGCCCTACAGAACTTGGATTTGCCCATCTCACAGTTACAGGAGATAATTCTCATAAAAAGCTCATAATATTTACAGATTCCTCCTGTTGGTTCTAATTCCCTAGAGAACCCTGACTAACAACACAGCTTTGGCACCAGGAGTGGGGTGATGCTATTGCAAATACAAAAAATGTAGATTCAACTTTGGAATTGGGTCATGGGTAGAGCCGGAAGAATTGTGAGGTGCTTGGCAACGAAGGCCTCCATTGCTCTGAAGAGACGGTAGAAATATGGATGGCTAATGTACTTCCAATGAAGCCTAGGCAGAAATGATGAATGTGTTACTGGAAATGAAGAAAGGCAATCCTTGTTTTAAAGTGACAGATAATTTGGCAAAACTGAGTTCTGATGTTGGATGGAAGGCAGAATTTGAGAGGAATAAGCTTGGATATTTAACTGAGGCAATTTCCAAGTTAAGTGTGGAAAATGCAGCCTCATTTCTCCTTGAAGCTTGTAATAAAATGTAAAAGGAAAGGGATAATCTGAGAACTGAACTCCTGAGAAAACAAAATTGATGGTTTGGAAAATTCTGAGTTTCTGGAAAGCGAGTCCTCAGAGAATAGTCCTCCATATGAGGGTTTAACTGAACATGGAATCAGTCAGTCATTTCAGTGCAAGTCAGGACTGGAAATGCAGTTACCCCAGAAGGGCTTGTGGAAGCTTGTCTTGTTGGACAGTTTGTTTCCCTGTGTACTATTTGGAAAACCAACATATTTTTGGTGGGGGAGATCTGTATGAAAGAAAACAGTGCCAACCTGGAGTAAAAGGGACAAACTATAGGAGAAATTACTTCAAGGGCAGAAGCATGGGCACTGAGGTCTGGACCAAGGACATCTTCTTGGGCCAAGAGAGTGGGCTCACTTATGTGCTAGAAAAGGATGAGACCCGGAGCTTGATGACAGCAGGCCTTCTACCCTGTTTTTCAGGAAGAGTGTTACCATCCCAGTGTTCTCGGAGGTTGGAGCCTATTCCCTGGGGACTGTGCAGAGTCTGGCTGTCACAACAGTGTTCTCAGAGGGTGAAGACCTCACCCCAGTGTTCTAGGAGAGCACAGTTGCTGCACAAGCACATAGAAGAGGCAGTTGCTCAGGTCTGGAGGACAAAATATCATTCCATAGATGACTCTCAGACCTTGAAATCTAATGGAGAATGCCCTGCAGGGTACTGGAATTGTATGGAACCTGTGACCCCTGTTTTCCTTATAAGCTCTCCCTATGGGAATGGAAATGCTTATACTATTCTGTCTTTCCTTTGTATTTTGGAAGAAGGTAACTTGTTCTCTAGGTTTCACAGGTCCACAGATTGAGGAGAATTGTGCGTAGGACAGAATATACCTATATCTGATTTTATTGAGACTTTGTGCTTAGTATTGTTACTGAAATGATTTAAGGTTTGGGGAATATTACGATGGAATTAATGTATATGGAAAGGACATGTATTTTGGGTGTCCAGAAGGTGGAGTGCAGTGGTTTCAAGCTATATGTACCCTAGAAAAACATCTGCTTAAATCTAATCCATTCCTGTGAGTGTAAACCCATGGTAGGTAGGATATTCCAATGAGGCTACTTCAGTTAAATTGTGGCCTTAATAACCTCATTCAGGATGGTTCTTAATCCTCCTACTGGAGTCATTTATAAGAGAATGAAATTCAGGCAGAGAGAAAGCCATGAAAGCAAGAAGATGAAGGCAAAAAAAAGAAACTGGAAGAGAAGGGAGAGACCAGCAGATGCTTCCATGTGTCCTGCTAGGTGGCAGAGAAGACAAACTATAAGCTAATAAGTTCCCATTGTTTAAGCCAACCCATTTCATGGTATTGCCTTGAGTAGCCTAGGAAACAAAAACACCTAGCTACTGAAGCATCTGCTTAATATTTTTCCTGAAGCACAATTTAGTATATTTATTATTGAACATGCACTTTAATTTACTATTTCTGCAACTGACAAATTTATATAAAACCAAATAAGATCTCTTCAAAAAGACTTCCGAGCACTTCCAGTTTCAAATCTGACATGTTAAGAACTTGGAAGCTATCACTTTTGTTGATACAAAAAAGGCTGGACAAATTAATTCAATGACTTTTCTTGGACCAATCAAAGAACTGAGAGAAAACCACAAATCTGAAATATGGAGAGACAGGTACATCTAGAGAGATGCAGCATCCAAGGTCTGCTTAGCTGGAACAGAAGCCTCTGGAGCCATGAACTGGTAGGACGAACTGCTGTGTCTGAGTGTGATG
Organism: Tamandua tetradactyla; assembly: GCF_023851605.1. Taxonomy (NCBI): domain Eukaryota; kingdom Metazoa; phylum Chordata; class Mammalia; order Pilosa; family Myrmecophagidae; genus Tamandua; species Tamandua tetradactyla. The sequence goes on along the minus strand of NC_135341.1, from coordinate 43,755,915 downwards.
GACTAGTGTGAGTGATAAAGTCCTAGGGAGTGATAAAGTCTTAGGGAGCCCCCACATTTTCATAGGTTTTCCCTCTAGAAACCCCACTGGGTTCTCAGGGTAAGAATTAAAAAGATCCCCTCTGGTGCTTACATCATGAGAGGAAGAGTAACCACTGTGAAATGCATCCATAACAAAGGCTTACTCTCCAGCTAGAAGAAGAAAATTCCTTTCCACTCCAGCACCCTCTAGCTTTCCTGCTTCATCTAAGGGGAAAAAGAGTAAAACAAAAACACCCAAACAAACAAACAAAAAAGCACAGTCAACAGGGGCCAGGGCGTCAAGGAAACAGGCCGGGAACACTGCAGCCAGGGAAGGGAGGAGGGGGCAGAGGGAAAAAGCTATACCACTGGAGATACACACGTGGAGATCAGAATCCTGTGACACAGGCCCACCAAAAGGCTGAGCTCTAATCAGAAGATTACAGGATGTTTCCTCTCCCCAATACCTTACCATCACACCAACAGTGTTTCAGTAAAATAACAGGAAATTGCAGCAGACAAAGCTGTAAGCACAGACTCTTTCTGTGGAGGAGAATATAGGGAAGCCCTCAAAGAGGAAATACAGAAACAAGGACTCTGTAGGAATTTGAAGCATTTGGCATCCCTACAATAAACATTAAACAAAGCCCAACTCCTAACCAGATGAACTAAAGGCCTGTTTACCTGAGTTTCTATTACCCAATAAAACAGGTCTGACTTTCAACAAAAAATTACCATTCAAGCCAAAAGGCAAGAAAACATACTCTGAAGAGACAAAGAAATTATTAGAATGAGACACAGATTTTAGAATTATGATTACCATGCACCCCCTGTCCCCTCCCCCCCAAAAAAGTAAAGGGACAGATGCAACCTGACTTTGGTTTCTAATACCATTCTCCAATAAAAGGAATCAGAGCTCCTTCGAGAAACACCTGATTTTAGGACTGGTTTATTGCTTTTTCTCTTAAACAAATTAACTAGATATGTGCAATCCACACTATATCAGAAAGTAAAGAGAATATGAGCCAATCTTTAGCAAAGTAGGTTTTCACTAAGGACACTAAACAACCTCACAGTTACAAAATAACAGTACCAATTTTAACAACTCAGAACGCACCATTCTAGAAACTCTTAAGGGAGGATATATTTTCATAGGTAGATTAAAAATAATTTCTAAGGTTTGGCAATAGCAAAGAGTGATTTTCTCTAGATATTCTGTATTGCTAAAAAATTTCTATACTTGGGAGACCTAGGTTCAATTCCTGGACCATGCACCCCCCCCCCCCTCCAAATTATAGACTTAGCTTAGTTTTTAAAAATACATGTTTGCGGATAATATAGTCACATAGTCACATGATTAGGGAACAAAAATAAGTATATAGTGAAAAGCATCCCTTTTGCCCCTGCCCCTGCCTCTTTTCCCAATCAATATACAAGTAAACAGGAATATATTATTCCCATTCTTACATAAAATAAACATACAGCAAGTACTGCCCTGCACCCTTTGTGCCTACTAATCTTAGAGTGTTTTCCATATTGATACATAGAGAACATCCCATAATTAATTTAACTAGTGATGAACATTCATCATGTTCCAATTTTTTACTATTATTAGAGCTGCTGCAATGAATATCGCTATACATTTGTCATTTTGCACATATCCAATTATATCTGCAGAATAAATTCCCAAAGGCAGAACTGCCTGGTCAAAAGACATATGAAGCTGCAATTTTGGTATGTGCCAAGTTGATCCTGACATGGTGTTGAACCAATGTGCACCCCCCGCAGTGGGCTGTGAGGGGGTCTGCTCCCCCACAGCCGTGTTGTCTTAGGTTAATACTCTTCTGTGGCTTTCTGCTAATCTGACAGGTGGAAACTGGTGTTTCAGTGTAGTTACAATTTGCATTTCTTACCATGAGTGGTGCTGAGCACCTATTCAGATGTTTACCAGCCATTTATATTTTTTGTCAACTGTTCACAGTGAAAAGCATTTAGGAAGGTGAGGGACTGGAAGAAAGGAAAAAAGGAATGAGAGGAAGATGAAAACACATTTATTCCATTTTGTATAATAGGATTCATTTCTTGGAATAAGTTTAATAGAATATATATTGGAACTTGTTAAATTCTAGTGATGTTTACTATTTTAATCATTGTTTTGAGAGTCAAGTAGAAAAATAGCCATCTGCATGTTTATGAATGCAACTCAAAGCACGGAAATCTGATTCCTGAGCCTGTGAGAAATAAACTATCTGACTTTTCACTCTTGCCAGAACTGTGCATCTTAAGTGAGTTCTTTGCTTATAATGAGGGAATCTTAACTTTGTCATTTGTAATCATTTAAACAAATCAAGTAACAAATTTGAATCAAGGATCCTGAACATAATATTCAAGCCTCAACTAAATATAAATAGCATTGAGGGCCTTTTGAGGACTTTAAACCAAGGCCAGTCACATGACTATGTGGCAATCACAAAGTCAAGGGTAAGACGGTGGATATGAGGGGCTGAGATCAGGAAGAAGACAGATGAGTTGAAGAGAGAGGTCTGGATGTGGGTGGCCCTGGCAGCAGAAGGATCTTCAAGAGGGATGTGTTTTAGAGAATGTTCTATAGAGAGTGATGGTGAGACAGGCTCTTAAGTTCTCAAGAAATGGGGCAAGTGACCTGGGAGTATGGGGAAATGAAGCTGATGACATGGAATTAGAAACTGGCTGCTTTTATGGAGAAGAGAGGTAGAAAACTTTGAGAGGCCTAACACTTATTTTGATATATAAGCCCCAATGTGTTTGTTTAAAAAAACTCATACCTCAGATTTAAAACATTACAAGTTTAATGCTAAACCAAATGGCAGTAAATTCAAAGAAAGGGTGAGCAGAGATTAACCAAAGTCTTCCACAGAAGAACTGTGAGCCTGACTTAAGGGAGTCAGATATGAACAGGGAGAGGTGACAGAAAAGCCTGGATGAAAGGTTGAGCCTGGTCCACAGTGGACACAAGATGGCATCTTTGTGGAATGATAAAAGGAGGTGCTCCCCTCAAGATGAGGTGTTATCTGTGGGGAACAAATTCAGGCTGGGTTGGTAGCGCGCCCAATAGAACATGCAATGAGGAGATGAAGTACGGAATGGGCTCTGGAGCTCATGGCCCGGCTCAAATTTGAGTTCTGCCACTTCCTGGCAAGTTACTTGGCTTCTCTGTGCCTTAGTTTCCTCTAAAACTGGAATGCTAATTATAGCTTCCGCATATAGTTATTGCAAGGATTAAATGGACTTAAGTCTGTAACGCATAGCACAGCACCTGGTACCTGCATGGTTCAAATGTTTCTTATCATACCAAGCAACACCATTAGGAAGGTCCTCCAAAGCCAGGCACATGACCTGGGGGAGGCATGGCAAAGCAATAATGGTCAGGATGAGCAGGAGTGCCAGGTGCCAGAAGGAGGCTGCGACTGCAAGGTGAGGTTTGGGTGGGATGGTGGCTGTCTATATGGAGGTAGGAAGTAGAGGAGCCTAAACATAAGGAGTGTTTCCCTGGAGAAAGACAGGACTTTGAGAAAGATTGCATACTGGAAATCAGATGATAATTAGGATAAGAGGGCCATCTCCCCGAGACATCTTTTATACCATTGATCTCTCTGATTGCCAGCCAAATTTAACTCATCTGACTGGCTGGTTATTCCATTCCCTCTTTACCACTCTGAGGGCCCCTCCTAAAACCACCTGGGGGTTACATGTTGGATCCTTCAGTCAGAGTTTCTGAATAAGCTGTAACTCACAAAATTTCTAAATAAAATCAATCGAATATTGGTTCCAGGCTCTGACCCCAGGTCCAGGGCACAAAGATGAAAAAGACATATAAAATTTTCTGATAATACATTTATCAGAAAAGCAACTGGTAATATCTGTTGGTACACACAGCAGTATTTTTTCTCTAGTGTAATAACTACAGGCACTGCTATACTAGGATTAAGTACAAAGATGCAGCAGAAACTAAGAGTTAACTCTAATTTTTGAGGCATAAGATAAAGAAAAGCAAAGAGAATATTTAACATTAAAAAATCCTAAGTTTCAGCTACGTGATGAAATAATTCATCTCTTTAAATAGAAATGGTTGTGCCACTTTTGCCCACTCCTCAGATAACTTGGGTTGGCTTTCTCTCTGGGAACCTGGCACTCAGCAAGGTACGGCAGAGCCACTAACACCTGCAGAATCATTAGGAGAAAAAGAAGATGCTACAAAAATAGAACCTTCAAATAGTGAAGTTTATAATTAATGGTAATTCCAACTGCACATTTGAGTGTTATCTTTTATACAAAATGTGTATATTTTAAAGCTCCAGAAGTAGTATATTACACTGGTGGCACTGATTTTTACTTTAAATGTGCTAAAAATCTGCTAAACCTGGTTACTTTCTCCACTTTTGCTTTAATGCAAACTCTTATACACATCCACAGTAAGCAAAGAAAGGCTTGACTGCAGGAGCAAAGAGTGGAGGCAAAACAGGTGCCCATCAGTAGGAGAATGGATGAGTAAATTTTGGTTTATTCATAAGATGTAAATTTATGCAGCCGTCAGAAGCAATGACCCAGATATATACATAGCAACACAGTCAGAGCACACAAACATAATACTGAGGGGGAAAAGTGAGAATTAAAATGAGATTCAAAGTTCAAAACCATGCACATAATTTAAAAACACACTCAAATTCAAATAAATAAGAAGTGAAAGGGAAGGACATACACTAAATATATCAGAGTGTGTGTGTCTGTGCTGAGAAGGGCCACAAAAGTGGGAAGAAATAAAATAAAATACAAGTAAAGATTCTTGTGCCATAAATCAAGGAGTAGGTTCTTATGTGCTTGAAGTGCTCACAGGGGTGAGGGGCTAATGAAACGCAGATAATAGGCACATATTGCTCAGACTTGAAGCTTTCCAGTATTTGTTAGTTTTAAACCTTGCTCAAAGCCCTCTATACTTATGCACCATGACAATGCATCCAACAGTATATTACAATTCTATAAATTTGATATGTTTTGGCACAATCTTTATCTCAATTTATGGATGGTATTTATTAGGAACTAGGGTAACAGTTGCCAAAAGCTAAATTAGCTAATGCTGAATCTAATTAAGAGTAAAGCTTTGATCATGCTGAAACAATTTCAGAGAGAAAAGTAGATAAGAAAGACTCCTATGGAATTGAACTTGACACTGATTAATATCTTAGCACAGGAAGTAACAGATTGCTAACCTCAAGCTTACCCTAACAGGCTGAGATCATTCAAAAATGTTTCACTTCAGAATAAATATATATTACCTACGTATATGCTCCCAGTCCATATCACATTTTTTGTTTTCCATTCAAAAATAAAATCAACTACAAGGAAAAAATCAGCACCAGGTGGAAATCAAATTAAGTAATGTGTCCTGAGGATCTGCTAGCTGCAATGCTCAGCACCAAGGGAGGTCTAAGGGCCTCCTGATGGAACAGACCAGCACTCGCAGCCCCTTTCCTACTCTTGGCGCTTTTGTAGGCTTCTGGAATAATCACTTCATTTTCTTGGCTTCTCTTTCACTGAGTGGCACGAAGTTCCTAGCAACAAAGATGAACACTGGAAGAAAGGTCAGAAACCCTCATTTTGTTCATAGTTTGTTACCTATAAAACAGGAGATACCAATCTATCCCCACTGTGCTAGATACAATCCTTGCTACTTGTAAAATAGAAATATTAAGACCCCGGAGACTGTTATAAATGTGGAATCCAGAGGCCTTATTAAGAGGCTCCTTACAATGGAGCCCATTGTTCAGCAAGATCCTTTTAGAACGCAGCAGCTCAATCTCCTTAAAGGTCTAAGACAGCCACACTTCATTAAAATCTGTTCTAAGAAATTTGACAAAGATTCTGGGATATCTGTTCTCCCCTTCTTGGAAGGATGCTCTTAGCAAGAGAAAATGCAGTCCTACAAAGTTTTTGAGCTTAAGCTGGAGTGATTTAATATGTTTCACAAATTTTCCCATATACTCTTTTTACTCACCGTAACAGCAAAAAATTCTGAAAATATTTCTGCGTAAAAACGATTTCTACATGATTTCTCTCATGAATTACAAATTCCCATTGACACCAAATGAAGAGAGAGCTGGCAGAAAACAGAGAGTATTAAATCTCCCATTAGGCTTAAATCAATTTCTTGTATGCTGTGAGCTTTTCAATCAATGTTTCTGAAAAGGTGAAACAAAGTCTGTGAGCCCTTGAGTTGCGTGGACTTAGGCAGACCATAACTACCAGTGAACAGAGGCAGCACTGTTCAATGCAAGGTGGGCAAACTCTGGCCCAAAGTCCCTTCGGTGGTTCCAGGAGCATTGGCTGGCTGCACCATGTCACTCCTACCTAGCACAGCACTTCACTTTTTCTTTCCCTGACCTATTTTCTGTTGAACACTCTACCACCTCCTGCTACCATGTAGTTCTTATCTTACTGTTGGGTAGCCCTGACCCCTTCCCAGTGTTGTGGAATGGAAAGGGACTGGCAGAGGCTTGGATCCTACTTCTACCTGATGTAATTTCCCAGTAAATGCTGAGTAAAAAATAGAACATTTCTCCAAATTAGTGGGTAACAAACAAAGGGGTATTATCAGGGAGGGGACAATATAGAGCTCTACAGGCAGAATGTCTTCTGTCAAGAGGCTGAGGGTGAAGGAACGTGGTTCTAAAGGGACCATGGAAGTATCTGCCTGTGGGCCACAGTGTAAGAATGACTTGCAGAGAGGAAGCTCAGAGCAGGCAGTGGTGTGGGTGTGTGGCCAAGGAGGTAACCTGACAGGTGTGGTGGAATTGCCAGGTGTGAGTGGGACTCTGCTGACGCAGGGGTTTCTCAGTTGGCAGGGGTTTCTCCAGAAGCTGGAGAGTGCTTGCTGCCAGTGCTTGGTCACAGGCTTCTGCTCAAGCTTCTAACCCGTCACAGGCAAAAAGTAGCTTTTGGGGCTTCCAAAAAGCTTAGTCCTGGATGGTGGGGGTTGGGGAGGGTTCAGCCATGACAAGAGGGACTGAGCTCCTAGCTGTGGATTAGTTCCAACACTTCCACCGCCATGGGTCAGGCAAGCTGGCCTTGCTTCATGAGCTCACTCCCTGTGCGTGAGGCAGCCCTCATGCCACACCTCAAGATGGGTAGGAATTCTAAATACAAATCTATTAAATTATTCCTACAGCTCTGTGAGGACTGAAAGTACATTATCTAGCCCTATTTTGACTATCAGCTTGGGAAAACACCAGTGATCCTCACATCTACGGCAGTGGGAGGATACGAAAATAAGAAAGTAACTCAGAATCTCTATGAAAATATAGAACACAGACGTGCTTTTCCCCAACAACACACCCAGAACAGGAGTGCCAGGCTGCGGCCCATCGTGGGGCACATGCACAGAGAACCCGGAACCAACCAGTGGGGGTGTGCACAACCACCTAAGCCACCACCTAACCAAAACACTTAAACACAGGAAACATTTGCATAAGGCCTACTTACACCCAAGTTAGTCTAAGTGCTTTATATGTAGCATTTCATTTAGCCCTCACAACAAGCCTATAAACTTGGTACTGCTATTATCCTTATTTTAAAACACTGAGGCACGGAGAGATTAAACAATTTGCCCAGGGTCATAGAGCCAGTAAGTGGCAGCATGGGATTAGAAATCGGGTATGCTCTCCACTGCTATTTAAAGCAGTTACAAGGAATGAAGTACCTTTCTGGTTTAAGGCGGGAGCTGAGCATTCTCATTTATCCTTCATATTCATTTGGAGAGACCGTCAAAAGGGCAGTAAAGAATTTTTTTTTTTTGCATGGGCAGGCACCAGGAACTGAACCCAGGTCTCCAGCATGGCAGGCAAGAACTGTGCCTGCTGAGCCACCGTGGCCCACCCAGGAATTTTTTTTAAAGACATAATTTCATTATAATGAAGGATATGGAAAGGAAACCATCAGCACATGAAAAATTTCAACATATTACTGGAAATCAAAAATTTGATGAAAGAGTATAGGATGATGAAGCTGAGCATAGGAATTGTAGCCTAGAACCCAGACGGAGGAACTTTCCTCTCTGGAAGAAGCTGAGCGGTTCAGGAGAACCCTGGACACTGCCCTCGTGATGGTAGCGCATTTCCTCCACACAGCCCTGTGGGCTGAATGACCCACAGCTAAGTAACCCTCAGATGCACACAAGCATGCGCCATATAAGCACACACAAAAGGGTCTTCACAAAATAAATTAAGGCAAGTTTGTAGGGGACAGGGTTAAGGGAGCCCAGCAATACCTTCTCTACATTCTGTCATGGGGTGGGGGACAGGCGGCATATTCTGGAATACCTTCAGTCCATCATAGAGCAAAGCCTCTCACTCTGGAAAAATCTCATCCATATCATGAAACCCTGAACCAGTCATGCTAGTGACTAATTCTTGAATATGAGCAGATAGCCAAGAATCACCAGACACTTTGAGAAAAGCCTTCAGGAAAAAGAAAGATACATGCTATACACACGCACATCCCAGGATGAGAGAGAAGAAAATGGAGCCCAGAAGAGAGAGAGAGAGAGAGAATTCAGGGAATAGAAGATTTAAAAAAGAATAACATAGCCTCAGGAAGAACTAAGAAAATCTTGCACTCATACACAAAGAACAAACACTTATGAAAGAAGGAACAATCAGAAAACCAGAAAGAATTCCTGGAAATTAACAACAAAATGAAAGCTTCAATAGAAGAGCTGGGAAATCTAGTCTAAGAAATCTTAAACAAGCAAACAAACAAAAAACAGAAATGAGAGATGGTAGAGAAAGAAAAACTAAGCCAAATTAAGCAGAATGAAGGAAATAATGAAAGCAAGAGCACATACAAATAAACAGAAAATAAAAGAGAATGATCAATGAAACTAAAAGTTATTTCCTTGAAAAATCAATAAAATTGATAAACCACTAGCTAAAATGATTAAGAATAAAAGAAAGACAGATGATTGTATAATGATGTAGCTTTCACAATGTGACTGTGTGATTGTGAAAACCTTGTGTCTGATGCTCCTTTTATGTACCTTATCAACAGACAAGTAAAACATATGGAATAAAAATAAATAGTAGGGGGAACAAATGTTAAAATCAATTTAGATTGAAATGCTAATGATCAATGAAAGGGAGGGGTAAGGGGTATGGTATGTATGAATTTTTTTGTTTTCTTTTTATTTCTTTTTCTGAATAGATGCAGATGTTCCAAGAAATGATCATGATGATGAATATGCAACTATGTGATGATATTGTGAATTACTGATTATATATGTAGAATGGAATGATCAAAAGTTAAGAATGTTTGCATTTGTTTGGTGTTTTTTGGTATTTAAAAAAAATTTAAAAATCAATTAAAAAAAAGAATAAAAGAAAGGAAATACAAATTACCATGTCAGGAATAAGAAAGGGAACATTAGTAAGGATTCTACCAAAATTAAAATGATAATGAACAAGTTAAAAATGATAATGGATAAAACAATATAAACAAGTTTACACCAATAAATCAACTCAGATGAAATGGACAAATTCCTTAAAAGAATCTAATTGCCCAATACTGACACAGAAAAAATAGAAAATCTAAATAGCCTCCTATACATACTTTAAAAATTGGATTCAATAATTTAAAACCTTTGCACAAAGAAAACTCTAGGCCAAGATGGTTTTACTGGGAAATTACATCAGACATTTAAGGAATAAATAATATCAAATCTACACAACCTCTCAGAAAAAAAAAAAAAAGGAAGGTGAGAATACTTATGAAGACAGTATTACTCTGATACCAAAAATGTGGCAAATGTTACAAGAAAAGTAAATTACAGACCAATATGCCTCAGTAGCAAAGATGCAAACATTCTTAACAAAATATTAGAATATCAAATCCAGCAATCTGTAACAAAATATAACCAAGTGGGGTTTATTTTAGGAATACAACATTGGTTTTACATTAGAAAGTTAATTAATGTAATTTACCACATTAACAGAAGAAGAAAAATGACCTATCATCTCAATACGTGCAAAAAAATTTTTGACAAAATTCAATACTCACTCATGATTTAAAAAAAAATTTTTCTCAGGAAAATTTCCTCTACCCAATAAACAACATCTAGAAAAAAACAGAAGTAAAATCATACTTAATTGTGAAAATATGACTTCTCCCTTAACATTGGAACAATTAATATTGTACTAGGAGTCCTACCCAGTATAATGAGGCAAGATAAGTAAATAAAAGGCAACAGATTGGAAATAAAGAAGAAAATTTATTTTTATTTGCAAATGGCATGATGGTATATATAGAAAGTCCTACAGAATTTATAAAAATAAAAAACTGCTAGAAACAATAAGAAAATTCAGCAAAGTTGCATGTATAAAGCTGTTTTAGTTTGCTAAAGCTGCCAGAATGCAACATACAGAGATGGATCAATTTCTAATAAGGGGATTTATCTAGTTACAAATTTATACTTCTTCAGAGGAAAGCAACTAGCTTTCATATGGGTTTCTCTGTCAGTGGGAAGGTACAGGGCGATGTATACTGGCCTTCTCTCCTGGTTTCTGGGTTCCAATGGCTTTCCCCGGGTTAATTCTTTCTGTCACTCCAAACATCTGGGCTGGGCTGTAAATGCTGAGATGAAGTATGCTGAGCTCTCTTCTGACCTCTCTCTTTTAGGCCTCCAGCTAATTAAACCTCACTTATTGTGGAAGCCACTCCCCTTAGTCTACTGGAAATGTAATCAGCCATGGATGAATTTCACATACTGATGATTTGAGTCCACAGCAACAGAAAAATGGGGCACATCACCTGGCCAAGTTGATATCTTAACCTAACTATCACAAAGGTCAATACAAAAATCAACTCTATATTTATATACAAGTAAATAAATTGGAAATTTATAACAAAAATCTGTGCAATTTATAAAAGAATCAAGGAACATGCAATACTTAGGGATGAATTTAACAAAATACATGTACATCAGGTACAATGAAATATATAAAATATTTCTGTAAAAAATTAAAGAAGATCTAAATAAATAGAAAGATATACCATGTTCATGGAATAGAAGACTCAAAATTATTAAAGTGTCAATCATCTCCAAACTGATCTATTGAATTAATGCAATCCAAAATGGATTTTTTTTTTTTAGAAACTGACAAGCGGATTCTAAATTTTGATGGAAAAGCAAAGATAGCCAAAAATTTTTGAAAAAGAAAAACAAATTTGGGGGACTTAACATGGTTTGATATTAAGACTTATAAAACCACAATAATTATAACATAAAGATATGAACATATACATAAATGGAATAGAACAGAAGCCTGAAATTGATATCCACATTTATCTGGTCTATTCATTTTATACAAAGTTACCAAACAAAGTAATCAAAAAGCAGAAAGTAGTCTTTTCAACAAATGATGCTATAAAAGCTGAGTATCCATATGAAAAAAAAAAGAATCTCAATCTCTATCTCATACTATACATCAAAATTAATTTGGGTAGGCCACCGTGGCTCAGCAGGCAGAGTTCTCGCCTGCCATGCCGGAGACCTGGGTTCGATTCCCAGTCCTTGCCCATGCGGAAAAAAAACAAAAAATTAATTTGAAAAGCCTCATATATTTAGATTTAAAAGCAAGAACCATAAAAAACAAAAAATTAATTTGAAAAGCCTCATATATCTAGATTTAAAAGCAAGAACCATAAAAACCATATATCTATAAAACTTTTATAGATATAAATATCTATATGACTTTGGAATAACCAGAGATTTTTCATTGCTTTTAATACTATATCTATAAACAGACATATCCTAATTTCAAAATAATTTTCCATTAAAGTATTTTTAGAAGGATGCTATGTTTCTTCTCTTATATAACACTGCTGTGATGACACAGAAAATACATTTTTCACAGTAGGAAATCTACTTATAGTCACATCAAATATTCAATCTCAGGTTTAACTAACGGTGAAAATGTACCAATTAAAAAAGAAATATTATGAAAATAAATCAAGTATAAATAACACTTAGTTTTTCCTTACTTGCTATAAAATGTTATATACTTTAGAGGAACGAAGTTTCAAAATTTCAAAATTCTGTGCTTTGGAAATGTAATATTCTTTGCAAACATGGACTTTCTACTCCTGATCCAAAATTTCATCACATCTCTCCTCTGCAGAGATTGGGTGTTCAGAGCCTCCCAGTGAAGGGCAGGGGCATTCAAAATTCTATATTGAAGCTAGCTTTACTACTCCCATGGATACTTCCACAGTCAAATAAAATCCAAAGAAGGAAAGGTTTACAGTTAATTAAAATTACTTTAACTATTAACAATTTGCCCACAACAATAGTTAGAGGGAAAAAAACACAAACTTGACTGGCCCCAATTTAAACTCATGCCCTCAAGAGGACCTTTAGGAGACCTACCATCTTGTTATCTTTCCCTGGTCCAACCAATCTCCCACTCTCCTATTTGACTCTACACTTTCTCCTCTCTCTTCAAATATCTAACACCTCTCTTCACTTCCTTGCTCTCAGCAAAGACCTTACTAGTTATTTAAAAAAAAAACCAGAAGCTTTCAGAGGAGAACATCCACATGTTCCCACCACCACCTCTACCCACCTACTTGCATCTGCACCCAAACTTTCTACCTTGCCCTCTGCATCAAGTTCCAACCCACCCACTGTGTTGCTATTCCATTCCAGCCCTCTGGCAAAGTCAAGACATCATTCTAGGTCTTCCCACCCTTGGAGAAGCTGCTGCAATGCCCATGAGTGGCACCAATGAGGCACAGCTCTGAGTCTACTCTAATTTATTTTCTAAATCTCTCACATACACATCACTCAGGAAATGGTTCTGGCCAAAACTGTTTAAATTGAATCTAATCAAGCCACTAGATCTAACTTCTGATATAATATACTATAGGGATAAAGGAATAAGTAAAACATGAGGGAGAGGGAAAGGGGGAGGGTGGCGGGAGGGAGAGGGGGAGGGGGAGGGAAGAGGAGAAGAGAGGAGAGGAGAAGAGAAGAGAAGAACACCATTAGGAAACAATCAGACAAATACACAATATGCAACAGTCCACAGGAAACTGACCTAAGCTCTTCGAAGTGTAATGTCATGGTTACTTCATCAAAGAAGATATGTGGATCACAAATAAATATATGAAACATTAGTCCCCATTAGCCAGCCAAATACAAGTGCAGATTCTACAACACACCTACTAGAATGGCTAAATAGACAAAAACCTGACAATACCAAGTGCTGATGAGGATACTGAGCAACCCGCTTAATGGTATCTGCTTCAGTGCCCTAAGAAACTAAAACAGGCTATACTGTTTAGTATTCCACCAGCCATTAAGAAAACAACTCTAAGTTTCTTTCAATGTGAAATATTCCCTTCTCATATGAGGCAACAATTTCTCTCCTAAGTATTCACTCAAATGAAACGAAAACCTATGCACACACAAAAACTTGCATGTAAATATAGCAGCTCTATTCCAAATCACAAAAACTGAAAATAAACAAAAAATATGTTTCTTATAAAATGGATCAACAAACTATAGGGCAATCGTATACTACTCAGCAATAAAAAGGAACAAATTATCAACAAACACATTTTCATGGCTGAGTCTCAAATGCATTTTGCTAAGTGAAATAAACCAGACTCAAAAGGCTAAATACTGTATGACTCCATTTATATGATATTCTGGAAAAGGCAAAACTATAGGGAAGGAGAACAGATCAGTGGTTACAGGTTAGGGGTAGGAGGAGAGTTTACTATAAAAGGACATCATGAAGGAGAACTAGAGGAGTGGTGGCAGTAGAAATGGTCTACATCTTGATTGAAAATGATGGCTAAAAAAAATCTATACATTTGTAAAAAAGTATGAATTTTACGATGTGTAAATTTAAAAATACATTTTAAAAATTTTAAAAGTGAAAAAAGTTGATATGGGGGAGGGAGATAAAAGTACTGTATAAACGTAAAAGAGAGCAAAAGAGATAAACAACTAACAATGCATAAATTTTGACTGGATGCTGCTTGGGAGGACAAACAGCCTTTATGAAAAGACATTTTGTGAGGCAATTGGAGAAATGTGAATATGCCTAGGTATTACAAGAATATTATGAAATGACTGTTAATTTTCTGGTATGATAATAGTAAAGTGCTCATACAGGAGAATATCCTCATTCTTAGATATATACTGGAATATGTAGGGTGAAATGTCTTGATGTTTGCACCTCACTCTCAAACAGTTCTACAAAAAAAAGTGTGTGTTGCCGTGTTTCTGAATGTACACACAAAGACACACAAAGTAAATACAGCACAATGATGACTATGAATGACAGTTGCCGAATACTGGTAAAAGGCATACAGCAGTTCACTGAACTATTCTTTTAACTTTTCTGTATATTTGAAGATTTCAAAATAAAAAGTTGGGAAAAGTCATCCACAAAATGGACCTGGCAAACAAGTGTGTTTCTAAATCCTCTCTATGGAAATTTTGTCCCCAAAATGTCTTTACACAACTGTTACCCTGCTTAAACAGGATCCAGTCAAAATTCACACATTGCATTTGGTTGTTCTGTCTCTTTGGTATCTTTTAAATGTCAACAGTGCCTGATATCAGGCCTTTCATTGACTAGACCCTGTCTGCTTTGCCAGCCTAATCCCATGCGCAGCCCCACCTATGCCCTACTCTTGGACACTGCATGCCACATTCTTTCTCACTGCTGTGCTATTGCTAGCCAGTCATCCATCCAGCTTGCCTGCCTGGGCAAAGCTTGGTTTTGGAAGATTCTGACTTCACAGGCTGCAGGTACTCCCACTCAGGGGCGCTCAGGGTGCCACACATACCTCTGTCATGCTTTCTACACCACTGCAGTTATTTGCTGACTTTTCTAATATGCCAGCTCCCTAGGATGGCAAGAGAGAAAATTCCACTCATTTTTCTATTCCTTATTGCCCAATACAGTGCCTGGAATGTACTGAAAATATAATTCAATGTAGAAAATACTTCATCTAATTCAAGATTTCCCAACCTCAGCATTACTGACATTTTGAATAAAAAAATTCCTTTGTTGTGTGTGTGGGGATATCCTGTGTTTTGCAGGATGCTATTCAACCTTCACTGTTTTACTAAATGAATGTGTGCTCCTGAGTCATTCCCACAGAAATGGCAAATGCTTCCTTCCAGCCAGGCTATCCATTAAAAGCGTATAAAACAGCGATCTCTGTGGTTTTAGTATAAAACTATTTCAAACACAGGCAAAATGATGATTACTGACTTCTACCCAGAATCTAAAGAGCCACAGAGTGGTTGTACTACTTGCTGAAAGTTGGAGCTCTCTTTTTTTTGTAGTTTTCTTCCTTTTTCATATTGGAAGACTGTCAACTCAATGGCCCATAAGAGAAAGTTAATGGGCTGAGAGGAATCCATTAGAATTGATTATCCAAAGCCAGTATGCTGTTTCTTCAAATCTATAAATGACTGGAGAATGGAAAGCAGGTGGAACATTTCCCCAGAAAATGTGTTTTTTTTTTCACTGCCAGCTGAGAGCTTTTTGGTGGACAATAAGCTAAAACAATCTCTCCTTGATTACATTTTACAACTTGCAAACATTTTTAATTAGCTAAACCAAAGCTTTCATTAAGAGGCATATTCATTAACTTTGGTTCTCCATAATAACTATATATTTTAAAACAGCTCTTTGATGCTTAATTCAGAGAAACAAAATAAATACTGTCTAAGAGAATAAATATCTATATAAATCATTTATGAACTATACTAAAAGAAATCACCATTTAAAAATATGATCTTTTAGAGTTACCTTAGATGGGATACATATACTGGTTCTTTTTAATTGATGCAAAAATTACAAGCTCCATTTATTTAAATAGCAATACTGTAACACATATCATGTTTTGACAAAATACTTAAAAAACTTTTTTTAATTAGAGAAGAAAAATTATGTAGGAAATACAGCATTCTCATATATTTCCATCTCCATTATTAACACTTGGCATTAGCAGGATACTTTGTTACAATTAATGAAAGAATATAATAATTGCACTATTAGCTACAATCCAATAGTTTACATTGGGGTATATTTTTTCCCACATACCACCCTATTAACACCTTGTATTAGTGTGCTATATTTGCTATAATCATGAAATAACATTTTTAATAATTGTACCATTAACTATAATTCATCACTTACAATAGGGTTTACTGGATTATACAGTCCTGTTTTAATTTTTATCCCAGTAACACATATATAACCTCAAATTTCCCATTTTAACCACATTCACATATATAATTCATTGCTGTTAATTACACTCACAATGTTGTAACTGCCCTCACCACCATCCATTTCCAAAATTTTGCAACCAACCAAATCAGAAAAACTATACAAATTAAGCATTAACTCCCTATTCCCTACCCCCAACCCAGATATATCCTAGATTCTATATCCTATATCCTAGATTCTAACTCTATGAGTTTGTTTATTCTAATTTTTCATATCCATGAGATCATACAATATTTGTCTGTTCATGTTTGGCTTATTTTGATCAATATAATGACTTCAAGGTTCAGCCATATTGTCACATGAATCAGAACTTCATTTCTTTCTTTCATGCTGAATAATATTTCGTCATATGTATATAGTACAGTTTATCACTCATCTATTGATGGACACTTGGGTTGTTTCCATCTTTTGACAATTGTGAATAATGCTGCTATGAGCACTGGTGTGCAAATATCTGTTCAAGTCCCTGCTTTCAATTCTTTCTGGTGTGTCCCTAGGAGAGGAATTGCCAAGTTCTAAGGAACCTTCAAACTGCCTTCCACAGTGGGTGCACCATTTTACATCCCCACCAGCAGCAAACGAGTGTTCAATTTCTCCACATCCTCTCCAATACTTGTAATTTTCTTTCAGTTTTTTTTTTTTAATAATAGCCATTATAGTGGGTGTGAAATGGTCTCTCAGTGGGTTTTTTTTTTTCACATGGGCAGGCACCGGGAAGCAAACCCAGGTCTCTGGCATGGCAGGTGAGAACTCTGTCACTGAGCCACCATTGCCGGCCCAAATATTTTTATTGATAAATCTTAGCACACAAACATTCCATACATGGTGTATAATCAGTGGCTCACAATATCACCACATAGTTGTGTATTCATCACTATGATAATTTTTTTAGAACATTTGCATCACTCCAGAAAAAGAAATAAAAAGAAAAAACTCATACATACCATACCCTTTATCCCTCCCTCTCATTGACCACTTGTATTTCTATCTACCCAATTTATTTTAGCTTTTGTCTCCCTTATTATTTATTTAATTTTTATCCATATTTTTTCACTCATCCATCCATATCCGGGATAAAAGGAACAACAGATATAAGGTTTTCACAATCCCACAGTCACATTGTAAAAGTTATATGTTTATACAATTATACTCAAGGCTACTAGAAAACAGCTCAACAGTTTCAGGTACTTTCCTCCAGCCACTCCAATACACCATAAACTAAGAAAGGATACCTATATAATGCATAAGAATAACCTCCAGGATAACCTCTTGACTTTGTTTGAAATCTCTTAGCCACTGAAACTTTATTTTGTCTCATTTCTCTCTTCTCCTTTTTGGTCAAGAAGGCTTTCTCAACCCTATGATGCCAGGTCCCATCTCATCCCAGGATTTCTTGTACCGTGTTGTCAAGGAGATTTACACCCCTGGGAGTCATGTCCCATGTACTGGGGGAAAGACAGTGAGTTCAATTGCCACATTGGCTTAGAGAGAGAGGGGCCACATCTGAGCAACAAAAAAGGACCCCTGGGGGTGACTCTTAGGCCTAATTTTAAGTATAGGCTTAGCCTATCCTTGGCAGGAATAAGTTCATAGGGACAAACCCCATGATCGAAAGCTTGGTCTTTTGATTTGGTTGTCTCCACTGCTTACGAGAATATCAGAAATTCTCTAAATGGGGAAGTTGAACATTTCCTCCTTTATTCCCAGTGCCCCAAAAGGAACTTGAAAATCTTTATTCACTGCCCAAATTACTCTGGGATATAGTGGGGCATCATACTAACCTGGACAAACCAACAAAGTCTCACATCCTATTCAAGATTCCATGTACTGACGGTGTTCCACTAAACTGACCATAGAGGTTAAATGAGGAAATGAACTAACAAAAATATAAATTTTGCCCCAAATAAACATCTCTCCCTTTGGTATCATAGGGAAATTGAAGTTTTAAAATATGGACGATATCATCCTTTATCTTGTATTTGGATTTACGTTAGTCTTATCAAGATCAGCTTCATTCGTATCTCTAGTCGAAGTCTGAACCATTTTTCAATAGTTCCTGTATGGGGTACATTTGACTTTCATAGTTTCAGAGCTCTAATTCTGAGTCTCAAGTGTCACATACATACCCAAAGTGTGTGGGAACAATCAGATTATAAACAAATGGCTCAGTACCTTAGAATTTAGAATAACAGTTACAACTCCTGAATACGTGTGACTGCTCTAAGAGCTTACAATATAGGACCCTTTCTCTCAGTGTGGTTTTGATTCACATTTCCTTAACAGCCAATGATGTTGAGCAGTTTTCCATGTGCTTTGTAGCTATCTGTATATCCTCTTTGCAGAAATGTCTATTCAAGTCTTCTACCCATTTTTAAATTGGGTTCTTTGTCTTTTTTATGGTTGAGTTGTAGGATTTCTTTACATCGCTGGATATTAAACCCTGACCTGATTTCCAAATATTTTTTCCTATTGAGTAGGTTGATTTTTCACTTTCACGATAAAATCCATAGAGGCATGAAGGTTTTTATTTTGATGAGTTCCCATTTATTTATTTTTTCTTTTGCTGCTTGTGCTTTGGGTGTAAAGTCTAAGAAACCATTGCCTAACACAAAATCCTGAAGATGCTTCCCTACATTTTTGAGTTTTATAGTCTTGGTTCTTATTTGATCAATTTTGAGTCAATTTTTATATATAGTGTGAGACAGGGGTCTCCACTCTTTTGCATATGGATATCCAGTTTTCCCATCCAGTTAGCACCATCTGTTGAAGAGACCAATTGAGTGCACTTGGTACTACTGCAGTACAGTAGACATCCTTGTCCTGTTACTGATCTGAGAGGTAAGCTTTTAGTCGTTCACCATTGAGTACAAACAGTAGCTGTGGGTTTTTCATATATGCCGTTTATCATGTTGAAGATGTTTCCTTCTTTTCTTAAGTTTTCTAAATGTTTTTACCAAGAAAGAATGCTGGATTTTGTCAAGTGCCTTTTCTGCATTAATCGAGAAGATTAAGGTTTTTTCCCCTTAATTTTGCTAATGCAGTATATAATATTAATTGATTTTCTTATGTTGAACCAACCTTGCATAGCTGGGCTAAAATCCACTTGATCATGGTTTATAATTCTTTTGATGTACTGTTGGGTTCTATTTCCAAGTATTTTGTTGAAGATTTTTGCATCTATATTCATAAAAGAAATTAGTCTGTAACTTTTTCTTGTATTATCTTTATCTGGCTTTGGTATTAGGGTGATGTTGGCCTCACAGAATGAGTTGTGTTCTTCCATCTTCAATTTTTTTGAAGAGTCTAAGCAGGATTGGTATTAATTCTTGGAATGACTGATAGAATTTACTTGTGGAGATAGCTGTTATTGCAGCTGCTCTCTAAAAGTTTCTATCCTAATTTTCCTATTCACATTTTTATCTTCATTGTTACTTTCTTCTTCAAGTATGTGAAGGTAGAAATAAAATATAAACATTAAATTTTGATGCATTAATTAATTCAGAAATTGGCAAATCTAAAATTTAATACTCTGGCAAAGACTGTCAAATTCACAGGACTCAACAATTAAAAAGAACAAGAAAAGTAATGAACTCTAGTGAAATTTGATTGATACTGTCACCTGAAGGGAGTTTTTTTTCCTAAGAAAAAAGAAAACAAAGGAAAGTATAGGGCTGCAGGCACTTGTAAGTACTACGTATTGGATAGACAAAGTAGGAGAAAAGTTAATTTCTAAATGGATAAAATAAAAATATAATTCTAGGATTTGAAAGACTTCTGGTACAACAAACTGATGGACTGATTTCTGCTCTCCCTTCCTTCCAAGTCTCAGTAAAATGACACCCCATAGCTGATCCCAGCGAAGCCCAGGACAAGGGCTCCGGGACCGCTGAAGGGCTTCAGGAGGGGCAGAAGACTCCCCCCTGGCCCTCCCCAGCCTACAGAGCAGAGCCAGGCTCTGACTCCCCCAGACTAGTGAAAGACGAAAGGGGTTTTCTCTCGAGTGAGGGTGAATCCGAGGCAGTGCTGAGGTCAGAAATACAATAATGAAAATGCTGCTACGCTGAAAGAGAAATTAAGGAGAAGCAGAAACAAAGCAGAAAATAGGAGAAAAATTCAGAGATGACACTGCATTCATCATGCTAGGACAGATCCTTTCGTTTTTTTAAGGTGGGGTGGAGGGCAGTCAGAGAACACAAAAGGGCTCTTGGATATTAAACATAACACAGCAGAAATAAATTCAATAGAAGAATTGGAAATATAGTTGAGGAAATCTTCCCAAAATAGAAGAAAAAGACAGTGAAGCAGAAAATAGGGGAGAAAAACACACAAAACAAAACATAACAAATGATAAGTAGAGTTAATACCACAATACCCAGAGGTCCAAAAACAGAGAGGACAGAACATGGAGAAAAGATCATTCTCAAAGCAGTAATTCAAGAAATTTCATAGAACTGAAGAACAGGAGTTTGCAAAAGTATCAAGCCCAAGAGGTTAAAAAAAAGAAAAAGAAAAAGAAAAAAAAAACACCAAAGCACATCCTTATGAAATTTCAAAGCAAGATGGGTAATAGGAAGACTATGAAAGTTTCTGGAAAGAATGAGAAGGTCACCTGTGAAGAAACAGGATAAGATGGCATCAGCCTCTCAACAGCCACACTGGAGGCAACTGAACAATGCCTTCCAAATGTGGAGGAAAAATTTACCTCTCATCCATCTGCCAAAACAAGGGAGAGGATTACACAACAAAGGATGGGGGAAGTGAAGCAAAGTAAATTCTAAAGAAGCTGTGAAGTGAGGAGGAGAACCTGAAGCCAATTTAGAGAGCAACCTGCCCAGAGAGGGTCAGAACAGCAAGAATTCCAAGAATGACATCGCCAAGGAAAACAAAACACTGATTTAACTGATGTGCTTAAGTACACTGAGTGCAGAAAAACAATCTGTGATAGATATATAGAAAGCCAAGCAAATAAAAAACGAAAACAATTCTCCATCTGAGGTGTGGGAAGTTAAGGAAAAAAAGGACGCATAGTCGTGGCACACTACATGCTTATCTGAGAATAATATATGCATAATAATACAATCACTAAATATTGATTTAACAAGTTGTGGTATAACTACTACAGGAGGATGAAGGGACAGAGGTGGGGAGAGGGCGTAAAATCATTCATATTATATAGTAGGGACTCAATACAACTTTAAAACATGTTATTTAGAAATGTGGGTAAATAGCAAAAGAAAGGGCTGAAAAAAGTGAGTCAGTGACTCTAAGAAATTAGAAAAAGACAGAAAACTGTTCTTTTGTTATCACTTTTATAGGAATATCTGACACTTAAAATTATGAATATATATTACTTTCATAAAAATAAAATGATTAGGAAAGGAAACTCAATATGCTTGGTCAGCTATAAGCAGAAAAATGTATAAAATCTAGTTATTAAATTATGGCAAGTACTAAGACTAATAATTTGCAATTTTGGAGAATTATGGGATCTTAAGGTGAGAAGGACCATAACAATTATCTAATTTATCCCACTTGCTTCCCAGAGTGAGAACAGTTACTTTAATTCTGAACAACTCTAGCTCTGTTCCCAGGAGCTACTCCCAAAACAGCTACACCCTCCTGATTGACACTAATTGACACACCCGATGAACAGGGAAGATAATTCCCTACTACTCAAAGATGGCCAGGAGGAATCTGCAAGCCTCACCTTTTCTAGGTTTCTACTTCCAGCTACTCTTTAGCTTCTGATGTGCTCTCGCTGCTTCACAGACCACGTGACCAAAAGGGTAAGGAACAACAGCCCCTGAGTTCACATCTCCTCTCTCTAAGTGAGCAGCAGTCAGACCTAGAGGGGTTCCTCTTGGAATCAAATTCAAACCTTCCAAGAAAGGGTTGCATGGGCGGAGTCTAGGCTGGGCCAGGAACAGGGGAGGAGCTGAGGCGTGCTTAAGAATTATTTAATTGCATTCCCTCTTAAGAATGAAATTCTTTTTTATGCTATAAGCTTCCTGGGCCCTGGGGTTTTGATGTCACAAAGCAGAAACCTAACAGGATGATTCCTGTTACAACTTTTTTCCTCTTCTTTTTGGTTCATTTGTCACAGGAAGAATGACTTTCTAGGTAACTCTGCCTAGAGCTAAAAAGAGTAAAAAAAGATCTGCTTCTAGGCCTTAGGCCTTTTTCCTCAGTGAGTTTAGTAACTGCATATTTTTAATGAGTGCTGGGGATCTTGTGGTTTTTATTTCAGGTGGCGTTTTTGTTCTTTTAATCTGCGTTCTAAAATGTTATTTCATCAGAGGAACCACACCTCTGGAACTAGATGCACATGTAACAATTCATGCTGAGGTAGCCTGGGGCAACACTCAACGCTTGGCCTGGTTCCCGGCCAGGCTTTAGACACTAAAGAGTAAAATCAATCACCCACCACATCACACTGCTTAATGGAGTTGCAAGCCAATACTATCCATATGGTGGATCACGAAGGTAGAGGCTACACTCTTCCCCCATGGGCATGGCCAGTCGACTAACAATTTGGATTTTAAATGTCTTCAGCTTATTGCATGGCAATGTAGGTAAACAGTGGGAGCTAAAGGAGTTGATTATACACTCTTCAGTGTGACCAAGAAGACAAAAAGGGCAAAAGAGGATGCATCAAGCTTTCACAATAAGACTCTGGAGATTTCACAGCATGAAGTCTTCAATAGCTTTCATTTCAGGTGCTCAAAACATGTTGTGGTTCAATTAGCTAGTGATATAAGTGCATGCCAGAGAAAATTATTTTTCCTCTCTTTGAGCTAGAAGACCGTTTTGCTACAAAAAGGTGTCTCTTTCTAGGTAACAATAGAAAGTGTATAGAAGAAGTCTTTCTCCCTATGGTAATATGAAATGATACACAAATCACACAACACAGAGAAAAGACAAGAAAAGAAGCAGAATATGTAGTGATGTTCACAAAATAAACGAGTTAGTGTTATCTTCACTTTCTTAATATTACTAAGGTATTAGTTAACACGTTAAAGCAGTACAGGATAATATCTTTAAAACTGAGTTTCTCGGACTTCCGGAGAAGATGGCGGCTTAGTAAGACGCGCGGGTCTTAGTTCCTCCTCCAGAAAAGCAACTAAAGAAACAGAAACAATACGAAACAGCTCCCAGAGCCACGACAGAGACCAAAAAGACAGCGTACCCCATTCTGGAACGGCTGAACGGGCAGGGAGAATCCGCTGCGGTGAGATACCCGAGGGGCGTGCGTTTTCCCGACCGGGGCGGCTGGCGACTGGGGTTCCCTCCACGCACGTGGCTCCCCGGTCTGACTGGGAACGTTGGATAGCGGGGCCCTCCCGCCACGCTTGGCGTCTCGGGCCAGCTGGGCAATTTGGACCGGCACTCCCCCAAGCCGCGGTGGCAAGTTAAAGGAGCCACAGCATCTTTTACTGGTGGGACCCGCAGACAGACGAGTGCCACAAGCGCCACCTACTGGGCAGGAAAAGAAAAACAGAGCCCAGAGATTTCACAGAAAAACCTTTCAACCAGCCGGGTCCCACACCCAGGGAAATCTGATCAAATGCCCAGATACCAGCAGAAAATAATGGATGACGCTCGGAAAATTGAAGATATGGCCCAGTCAAAGGAACAAACCAATAGTTCAAATGAGATACAGGAGCTGAGACAACTAATGCTGAATATACGAACAGAAATGGAAAAACTCTTCAAAAACCAAATCAATAAATTGAGGGAGGACATGAAGAAGACATGGGCTGAACAAAAAGAAGAAATAGAAAATCTGAAAAAACAAATCACAGAACTTATGGGAGTGAAGGACAAAGAAGAAAAAATGGAAAAAAACAATGGATACCTACAATGGTAGATCTAAAGAGACAGAAGCTACAATTAGTGAACTGGAGGATGGAACATCTGAATTCCAAAAGAAACAGAAACTATAGGGAAAAGAATGGAAAAACTTGAGCAGGGGATCAGGGAACTGAATGACAATATGAAGCGCACAAATATACGTGTTGTGGGTGTCCCAGAAGGAGAAGAGAAGGGAAAAGGAGGAGAAAAACTAATGGAAGAAATTATCACTGAAAATTTCCCAACTCTTATGAAAGACCTAAATTTGCAGATCCAAGAAGTGCAGCGCACCCCAAAGAGAATAGACCCAAATAGGCATTCTCCAAGACACTTACTAGTTAGAACGTCAGAGGTCAAAGAGAAAGAGAGGATCTTGAAAGCAGCAAGAGAAAAACAATCTGTCACATACAAGGGAAACCCAATAAGACTATGTGTAGATTTCTCAGCAGAAACCATGGAAGCTAGAAGACAGTGGGATGATATATTTAAATTACTAAAAGAGAAAAACTGCCAACCAAGACTTCTATATCCAGCAAAATTGTCCTTCAAAAATGAAGGAGAAATTAAAACATTTATAGACAAAAGTCACTGAGAGAATTTGTGACCAAGAGACCAGCTCTGCAAGAAATACTAAAGGGAGCACTAGAGTCAGATACGAAAAGACAGAAGAGAGAGGTATGGAGTAAAGTGTAGAAAGAAGGAAAATCAGATATGATATATATAATACAAAAGCCCAAATGGTAGAGGAAAATATTATCCAAACAGTAATAACACTAAAAGTTAATGGACAGAATTTCCCAGTCAAAAGACATAGAATGGCAGAATGGATTACGACCCAGCAATACCACTGCTAGGTATCTACTCAAAGGACTTAAGGGCAAAGACACAGAACGACATTTGCACACCAGTGTTTATAGCAGCATTATCTACAATTGCAAAGAGATGGAAACAGCCAAAATGTCCATCAACAGAAGAGTGGCTAAACAAACTGTGGCGTATACCTACGATGGAATATTATGCAGCTTTAAGACAGACTAAACTTATGAAGCATGTAATAACATGGATAGACCTAGAGAACATTATGCTGAGTGAGTCTAGCCAAAAACTAAAGGACAAATACTGTATGGTCCCACTGATGTGAACTGACATTTGAGAATCAGCTTGGAATATATCATTGGTAACAGAGACCAGCAGGAGTTAGAAACAGGGTAAGATAATGGGTAACTGGAGCTGAAGGGATACAGACTGTGCAACAGGACTAGATACAAAAACTCAAAAATGGACAGCACAATAATACCTAAGTGTAATGTAACTATGTTGGAACACTGAATGAAGCTGCACCTGAAATATAGTTTTTTGTTTGTTTGTTTGTAAAAAAAAAAACAAAAAACTGAGTTTCTCAACAAAAATGCAATTCATTTGCTCTTGGATATTAGGGGTCCTAATAAAAAAAAAGATTTCCTTGTATACAATAAATCAACGACTACCTAAACATTTATGCATAAAAATTTCCTTACGTTCAAGAGGTCTTCTATCACAACTAATCATCAGAAAAGAATAAACCCCTAAAAATATGCTTTGCAGGGTTTAGAGAGTCTTTGAATATCGTTTCTTTTGATCTTCACAGCAGTTTTATTCAGCAGTTATCAACAGAACAAATGAATAAGGATAAAAACAACCTGAAGCTCAGAGAAGATGGCTTGAATAAAGTCACCAGGTTAGAAGGAATAAAAGCTGGAGCCAGGCTTTCAACAATCAGTGCAGTCTCCTTCCTTCTGCTAAATCCAGGTTCCCTCCCCCTTCTCAGCCCTCTAACAAAATTCTTGGATGGTGTGTGCACATCCTACCCCCACTTTTGCTTCTTCTTGTTGCAATAAGCTTTCAGCTTAAAAATTGCTGAAACTCTAAAACTTCTCATCCTAAAACAAAAGCAAAATAAAACACACAACAAAATAATTAGGAAGAGATGGGGGAAGAAGCATTTTTTAGAGATGTGTATGTGGTACATCTCCCTTTAAAACAATAATATTTTTTAAACATCGTGGTAAAGATACTTGATAACCCACACTAATTTTATTAACATTGGATAATAGGCAGCAAGTTCATTGGTAGAACTATAAATTCATCCCAAATATAATATTTTTATATTACTTTCGTAACGATATATTCAATGAAAAAACAACACAAATTCAGCTAAACTTAGCATGAATTTAAAGAACCCTAAAAATTCATGGTATGTATTTTAACGTTGATACTTAATTTTGTTGCATAATCCCCCTACTTCTAAAATGGAATGACTCCCATGTCCTCTCCCTATTAGAATGGATTCTGGGTTGTGAATGAAGTCACTAATGATCTGGTAATTACTTTAAAAGGCTTTAAAGTAGTTTAACATTCTTGGCTCATGTATTTTTAAAAAGGTCTGAAGAACTGAATCCTTACTGTGCACTGTGAAATGTGTGCGTGCAGCAGGACAGGGCACTGACGCCTGATGGGACTCTTTTCTGGCCTTGGGGGCAGAGTAGGGAGATGATTGGAGCTGCTTTTCCCACTCTGGGCTCTCCAGCCTCAGGGATGACTACCACTTCCACAGGAAGGTATGGGTAGTACAGAGCAGACAGGCCACTCACCTTGTTCCTTCTCACCATCTTCTCCATGCACCACCCCCCTTCACATCAGCAAAATCCCGCTCATTAAAGGAACTGCACAGTTGGGTCAGATGTGCTCCAGCCTCGGAGGAGAGGGGCAAGAGAGGAGTGACCAGTGTTGTTGGTCAACTGTGTTAATGGGAGCAACCTGCCCCCTATGTGTCCTAGGAAGTGACAGAGCATCTGATGTGGAGATGTGGAAGGACAAACACCAAAGCCCACGGCTTCCAAAACTTGTGAGAAAGATTCCAGGTCCAAAGCTTGGCACAGAGGAAGCCAGCTGCTTCCTTCGTGTGGACCATGCAATCTGGACTATGCAGTTCACCACAGCTGAGACTTACTTAAACTGTCCTTCATCTTTCAATAAGTACAATCTTCTCTCTTATTCTTGCGCATTCCCAGGCAGGAGGATGGCAAAGAGTAGTTAAACCACGAATGAGAACATTCTTCCCAGAAAGTGGGTTCAGAAGGGAATAATATTTAGAAACACAAACGAAGTAACTTTTCCAGTACTCAAGTGCAATGAAACAATTTAATCCTTCCTATAGTCTATAAGCTATTAGTTTCTTCACCGTCACATGGTTCCGTAATGCAACAGTCTTGAAGTTGTGGTGCTTGGGGCAACGGGGGTAAGTTCCACTTGAGGTGGAGTACTGAGGAAGAAGTTAAAATCTTTCCACAAGAATAAACAGGAGGATTAACTTTAGCTTTCTCCACCAACAGAGTTCAAGAGCTCCCCTAGAGAAACCACCAGAGAGAGAGAGGGTAGTTGAAAGGTTTGCCCTTGTTTTTCTCATAAGATGTCTTCCTATTTCTGACAATGGTGCAGACAACTTCTGGTAAAATTTTGAGCATAGCTAAACTCTGGTATTTGCTAAGTGAGTACATAGCAATCCTAAAAATTATGGGTAAAAAAACAGGAACATGGAAGACACTGAACTTATAACAAAAGTTTATGGTCTATTATAGTTTAGGAATTGAGTCATGAAGCAAATACAAAACTTTTTCAAAGCAACATATGTTCAAGTGTGGTTTAAATGATGTGTCTCCATATGAAGACACAGAAAATAAATAAATCCTCATGATGGGAAGAGGCTGAAAGAAAGGTAGGACTTCAGTAGACAGATAGGAGGGCCAGTGAACAGAGGAAGAGGGCATCTGCAAAGGCACAAGGCCAAAATCAGCAGCCATGCAAAAAACAGGTAAAAGGAAGGCAAAAGTGCACTTCCCACTATTAACTTATTCCTCGAATCTGCCATAAACTGTAAGATGCACCCTTTTTATACATTCCAGGAAGAAAAAAACTGCCAGTTAAAGTATTACACAGTGTATTCTTATCACCTAGAATTTTTATTGAAGGGGCTCTTTTAAATTTCGTTAGACAGATTTGTTTGTATCCTCTCATTTTTTTATATATCATCACATATAAAAGAACATAAAAAGCAAGATATAATTATTAATGTATTCTGAAAATTTTTTCATATTCAGAGTCCAATGCTTCTTAATCAAGTTATATCTTTGAGTCGACAATGCTCAAGTTTTCCAAAACAGAATCATCTCATGTGGCCTCAGTGTGTAGGTGAACTACAATCCTTAAAGGGAGCTTTGCCACTGGCTTCAAGGTTACCTTCCAAGTACATGATATGCATTTGCAAATTTCAATTCTACTGCTTTCCTGATCTTATTAGAAAAAGTTAATGTAAGGTTTTCAATACCAGGCAAGACTCATATTCCAATTTCAAATGGTCCTTAACTGTTTGTGGACTAAAACAAGGAGCTGCCGTCGCCCAATCACGCCACTGGGAATAGCATTCTCCCTTGTGTAGAGGATGGTGCCAGCCAGCTGCCTGCCTGACAGCCACTGCAAAACGCAGTCCATTTCAGAGGCGTTAAAATGTGGTAAAGTGTGCCCTTAGAACCAATGAAATGTGTTTGTATAATCTCTTCAACATCTGTCCTAAATTAGAACTCTGTAGACAGTGATACTAAAACCATCCTTGAATGTAGTTAACCAGAAGAGATTTTCCTTTTAAAGCATGAATAGATGCATTAGCTAAACTGTATGTGCACACAAACCCACACAATCAAAAAAATAACTTTACCTTTTGCAGAAATTATCCCAATAAATATCTAAACTTTATGAGTGTATGTATTCTGAAATGGATTGGCATAATATATGAAGGGCTAGGAAGACAGGATAAGCTTCTAAGTCTACACCATCTGTACAGGTCAATCTAGAATGGTAGTCACAGAAACAAGGACATGCAGCAGCGTCCTTAAATGATAAGAGGTTTGGGGAAGGCAGTGTGTGCAGAACTGAATCAACTCAAATTTCTCAGTAAAGAAATTAGTTGCACCCTGGGGTAAGAGGTGTAACAGAATTCTAAAAATGTGTAAGCAGAGTCTTACTATGATAAGGCCATTCCAATAAAATGGGCAATAAACTGTGGCTCTGACAGAAATACTGGAAGCATCCGTGGTCCTGTGACCAGGTCCAGCTCTCCAAGACTGTAGCTACAGCTGCTGTGTGGATCTGAACAGTGATTCTGCTCCCTGTGGGTGGGTGAGGAACCCTGGGATGAAGAGATGAACAGAAATACCTTTGGCTAAGTCCCATCACAAAGGTGTAACAACACATCTTTAAAAAATTATTGGGCTATTTTGTGCTTTATTTCTTTTAAGATGTTCAAAATGCTTAACAGACTCTAATCTACTACTTTTATGAGTAAGATGTATTAGCTTTGAGTTGCTCGATGCTCACAAGATTTTGCTTGTTACTCTGCAAAGATGTCAAAAAGTTGTCAAACTTTTGATAGGTTTTAGTCAGATACATGAAGTCTGCAAATAAAGATTCAATGATAATTTAATTAACTAATGTTGTGTTGGGGTTAATAGTTTAAGGAAACAATGTGTTTTTTTGTTTTATTGACCACTAATCAAAATAATAAAAATGATTGTGATTTATATGCAAATTTACTAGATTTAGAAATGAAACAATAGGCTTTAAAAGTTGAGCCTAAGAAAAATTCTAGTTTTACATTTACAGCCTTCATAACTTGAACATTAAAACACAAGTAATTATAAGTAATTCTTTCTATGCATAAGACATCCACAGACAACAAAAAGCAACAATAGCAGTTAAAGAACTACAGAAAACCTAAGGAATTCATTTTCTCTTAAAGTGATGGATGTCCCTTTTTAGTCCATCGGTCAACCATGATTTCCTAAATCAACTTTATGTGTGGAGAAACGCTGCTTCCTCTCTGGTGTCCTGGCTGAAGAGCCGCACGTGCCATGGGCACAGGTCATCAGGTTTATGGCAGCGGCAGGCGCAGCTCTGAAGGGAAAGTAAGAGTGAGGGGGTAAAGAGGAACTGAAACTCGCTCAGACAAAGCTCTCGGGAGAGGCGGAGGCGAGCACAGGAGGACAGACTGAGAAGCTAAGACACCAAAAACTAACATTTTTACTGACGAGAAAGCCAGTTGTATCACTTCCCTTCCTATTTGCCACAGAGCCTAATATAATGTGTATACACGACTAATCCTCTGCTGAACGGAACTAAATATGTCTGGAGGTTGGTGAACAGGAAGGAGAGAAAGAGGGCAGTGGATGTTACGAAGAAGGGAAGGAGGAAAGCCAAGAACCTCAGCCAAGGAGCTGTCTGTGCAGCCCCGTCCATCGCCCTCTGTGACCGGGCAGACAACATCAGACAGTGGTCTTGATCTCGTGATAGTCCATTTTCACCTTATAAGCAAATTAAAGGAGATGACTACAATTATGCTCAAGTAAGCCATTAATTGCAGGTATCCTTTTCTACATCCAATAAAATCAGGCAGTTAGGCACTATATGAATCAACAATAAAAGCTATATGAGCTCCCTCTAGTGGTTTAAAATACCTTTAAATACCCTTAAAATATTTAAAGAAAGTTTCTAATTTATTTTGATTTAAAAAAATTATCTAGTTCTCTTCCTCTTGGGAATTCTGTCATCTTACAAATCTTACAAATAGACCATTATAAATATTCATCCCAGTAGATGAGAAAAAGGATGCAATCTCAGAGACCAAATGGGATGGCTCCAAAGTCACAGAGCAAGTTTATCTTCTCTCCTCCAGATCAGCTGAAAGCTTAAGCAGCAATGAATGTAGACATGGGGAGAGTCAGAGCTAAGCCTTGGATGCAGGGAGATTGGAGAAATCAACTGGTATTAGGCAAGGGGAAAGCTGTAACCATGACATAAAAAAGACTAAATTTTCTCAAGTGGCTACAAAATCATCTCTGAAGAAATTCAAAGGATTAGTTCTACACAGATTTTAGGCCAAATCTGACCTAAGTTTATAGGTTGCTGTGGCTACTCTGTCTAGAAAGATTTGTTTGAATTTTTCAATGCTGGCATGTAAATAACTGTCATGACTCCCAGTCGTGCATTCTATTAAAAATTGCACTCTAGTGAGGCTATTTTATGGCAAAACAGAGGACTGGTGATTGAAATAAGATTTTTTTTTTTTAAGAGTAGTAGGTTTATAGAAAAATCATGCATAAAATACAGAGTTCCCATATACCACCCTACTATTAATACCTTGTATTAACATGGGACATTTCTTACAATTTATGAAAAAATGTTTTGATAATTGTACTATTAACTATAGTCCATCATTTACAACCAGTTCACAGTGTGGAACAGTCCTTTGCTTTTTTTTAAAATTTTTATTCTAGTAACATATATACAACCTAAAATTTCCCCTTTTAACCACATTCAAATATATACTTCAGTGCTGTTAATGACACTCACAACAGATTTTTTTTTTTTTACACAGTGTGGAGAACTTGAGTAGGGATGCACTGAAGCTCTAAGCTTTGTTATATGATGATGCAAGAAAGTGTTGGGGATCTGCAGGCGAAAACTCAGTACAAACAAAAAAGCCGAGGGCAGAGGAATCAAGGAAAAAGCATAAAATATCTTCAGTAACAAATGTAAACAGCAATTATGAAACAGATGGGCAATGAGATTGATTACATAACTGAATATAGCTGTGGCTGTGATAGGTTAAACTTTCATTGCTAAAGAAAGAAATTTTTTTATTTGAAATTTATTTTTTATTTGAAAATTTAGGTTAGTTGATACAGTTCAAGAGAGGATAAAACATTTTCAACAAAATTCAGGATGAGAAATAAAATTATCCTTAAATCCGTTTCTCAAAAAGAAGATCAACTATTCCAAAACCTCTGTCAAAAATGATGGTAGAAATATGAGTGAAGTTCTTCTGAATTCCATTAGCACAATGAGTTTCTCTGATATGCTTTAGTAAGATAAAGTAGAATACATGCAAACGAAAGAAGTTCCTTGGTACAGTATGAGATAATGTTAGCAGAAACAAATTCTGCAACTGGTAAGTGAGCTTTTTGATACTGTATAAATTTTATACTACAGAATTATGCAAGTTATAGTTCAAAATAAATATAGTCAAATCCAATGGTTATAGTAATTTCTATAAAATATTGAGCATCAGGTCCCTGGGTCAAAATCCTCTCACATCACTTTTTTTAAAAAAAGGAAAACGAGATTCAAATCAAAATTGTTTTCATTGTCTAAGTATTTTTCCTGCTTAGCACAAGGACTGCCTACGAACTGGATTCCCTCGACATTATTTCACCAGTGAATTGACTGAAGAGCATGTGTATTTCAAGAGATGTCATCATCTCCAGGGGTTTACTCAGATACCAGTGAAATCTCAAATTATACCACATCAAAGCCTTTTATTTGAGGGGTGCTTCAAAATCTCAATTAGCTTTCTTGGTCATCAGGAATGAAGCAACACATTTTTTTACCTTTACTTTTCAGTAAAGTTATTGTTCAGATCATAGAACCAAAACACCAATTCTGTGACAGATACTGCAAAGGAGGGGGCAATACACTTACAAAGTTAAAAAATCAAAAACTGTCAGCCAGCTGATTTATTTTCATATGTTTATTCTCTAGTTTTTCCATCATTAGGTTATGTTCAACTAAATAATATGGGCCCTGAGGGAGGGGGCTATACCTTTTTTATTTCCTCCATTGGGCCAGGATATTATGAATATGCATAATAGAGATAAGAGATACTTGCAAAATAAATGAATTCTATGTTTCTATTTGCAGCAGAGATAGATGTGCCTTGATTCCCAGAATGCTAAAAAGATTATAGGTTTAACACATAAATAACCGAAGAAAAAATGGAAAGACATTTTCGAAAGAAAATAGTCAATAAATCCTTACTGAACAATCTAAATGAGTTACAATTCGTATTTGTTGGAAGATTCTGGAGGTCACTTCAGTTCCAAAAGGAAAGAAAGTGCTTCAGTGCTTTCTTTCTTTTTGTTAGTAACCTTGGTGTTGTTACTTGCATGCAAAAGTAAACCAAAAGCTACTTGTACCCTAGCAGTATGGCAAGTTGTTGAGTAACTTCTCTTTCCCAATAACATGGAAAAAAAAAAATGGGAGAATTTTTATGATATACCCCTTGAAGGAAGAAGGGTGGGAATTATACTGCACCCATCCCTCCTTTACAGGAGGGAAGACATCACCAGAGGTTGTGCCCACTGGGTGCTGGGATTGGTCACTCTGACAAGCACTGCAAATAGCCATTCCATCCGGCACTGTGAGCGGTGGATCCACCTGGCACTGCGAGCGGTGGATCCACCTGGCACTGCAGTCAGCTGCACTGACAGGCATTGTGATCAGCCGCTCCACCAGGTGTTGGGATCAGCTGCCCAGGCCTCCCCACCGCCACATGCTGGGAATAGCCCCCCACTGTGCACCTCATCTTGCCTGCCAGCCAGGAGGTCAGGAACAGGTGGGCCTGAAGAGAGAAGGTGACTCAAGATCACCATCTGCTGGGAGGAGGTGGTAGGTGCCATGTGGCAAAATTTCTATTTGCCTAGTTTTTAATTTAATTTTTTTTTTTCCTCTGGAGGCACCACACCAGTCTGAGTTCTTTCCCAATATATCTTGGGGTGTCTCCTTCTGGCTTCGGGGCCTATAAGTGCTGAGGTGCGTTTATGTTTTTGGTTTTGTTTGGGAGGGGGTGACGCCTGGGCCCGGAGTCAAGCCCAGGCTTCCCATGTCGCAGGAGGGCACTTTGCCACTGAACTACCTGTGCACTCCACCACCTACATGAGCTCTGGGCCTTGGTTTGGTGGGGAATTACTGACAAACCAAATGCAAAAGGGCACTTTTAATGCAAACCCAAGTAAACACAAAACTTGAGATGGGTAAAAGAAACCAACTTGCAAAATAATCTTTTTAAGATATCAAATGCCTGAACACAATGGAAAATCACAAAGCACATGAAGATCTAGACAGAAATATACCAGCTAAAAGACCAAATCAAAACACTGGAGGGGTTTTGAAATAAAGAAATAAAGGATATCAAGAACATACTAGAAGAATTTGAAAGATTAAATAGAAAAATAGCAGAGCTCACAGAAATGAAAGATACTGTAGACCAAATTAGAAATATACTGGATACACACAATAGCAGATTTGAAGAAGAAGAAGGAAAAATAAGCAAGCTAGAAGACAGAACAACTGAACAAGAGTGCACAAAAGAACAAATGGCAAGAAAGATGGAAAAAAATGAACCCAGATCTCAGGGAAATGATGGACAACAAAAGGCTTGCAAATTAAGAATCACTGGTGTCCCAGAAGGAGAAGAGTAAAGGGCTGGGAAGGTTAGTTGAAGACAGAATCAGAGAAAACTTCCTAACCCTTATAAAAGACATAAATATGCAAATAAAAGAGCCTAAACAACCTCAAATAGAATAATCCAAACTGTCCTACTCCAAGATGCACACTAAGCAGATTGTCGAATGCTGAAGAGCAGCAGAAAGTCCTGAAAGCAGCATGAGAAAATCCATCTACTACATTCAAGGGAAACCACATAAGACTAGTTCAGACTACTCAACAGGCACCGTGGAGGCAAGAAGGCAGTGGTATGATTTATTTAAGATCACGAATGAGAAAGGCTTCCAGCCAAGATATCCTTCAAAATTCAGGGAGAGATTAAAATCTTCAAAGACAAACAAAGGCTGAGAGAACTGACAACAAGAGTCCTGTCCTACAAGAAATACTAAAGAGAGTCCTGTCAGCTGAAGAGAAAAGATAGGAGAGGGGTGTCTGGAGGAGGACACAGAACTGAAGAGTGACAGTAAGGGTAATTTAAAGGATAAAAAGAGAGAGAGAGGGAAAAGAATATATAGATTTGATAAATAAAAACTAAAGAATAAGATGGTAGATTCAAGAACTGCTATCACAATAATAACTTTGAATGTTAATGGAATAAGCTCATGAATGAAAAGATGCAAATTGGTAGAATGGATTTAAAAATATAATCCATCTATATGCTGTTTACAAGAGATGCATCTTAGACCTGAGGACACAAATTGATTGAAAGCGAAAGGATGGAAAAAGATGTTCTATACAAGCTGTAACCAAAAGAAAGTAGGAATAGCTATACTTAATGTAAGATAAAACAGACTTTACATATAAAGATGTCATAAGAGACAAAGAAGGACGCTATATATTAATAAAAGGGACAATTCACCAAGAAGAAATAACAACCATAAATGTTTATGTTTCCAATCAAAGATCTCCAAATTACATGAGTTAAACACTGGCAAGACAGAAGGGAATTATAAACTACTGAAGGCTATTGTTTTAACAATAATAGTGGGAATTATACACCACTCTCAATACTCTCAATACTCTCAATACACCACTCTCCACTATAGATAGAACAAACAGACTCAGGATCAACAAGGGAATACAGAACTTAATGCCATAAATGAAGCAGACCTATTAGACATATGCAAATCGTTACACCCCAAAACACCCAGATATACATTCTTCTCTAGTGCTCATGGAACGTTCTCCAGGATAGATTATACTGGGACACAAAACAGGTCTTTATTTAATAAGATTGAAACGTAATAAGATTGAAATGATCCAAACCATTTTTCCTGACTACAGCAGAATGAAGCTGGAAATTAATAATGACCAAAGAGCCAGAACTTTCACAAATACATGGAGATTAAACAACATACTCTTAAATAACGAGTGGGTCAAAGAGGAAATTGCTACAGAAATCAGTATATATCTGGAGATGAATGATAATAAGAATACAACATATTAAAACTTATGAGATGTGGCAAAGGCAGTGCTGAGAGGGAAATTTATTGCCCTAAATGCTTATATTAGAAAAGAATGAGCACAAATCGAGGACTTAGCTGCTCACCTGGAAAAATTAGAGAAAGAACAGCATACTAACTCCAAAGCAAGTAGATGAAGAGAAATAACAAAGACTAAAACAGAAATAAAAAAACTGGATAATAAAAAACAACAGAAAGAATCAACAAACTCAAAAGCTGGTTCTCTGACACCATAAGTACATGGAACTTTGAATAGGGCATGAGATTTTGTTGGTTTGTCCAGATTAGTTTGATGCCCCAATAAATTCCAGAGTGATATGAACAGTGAATAAAGAAGTATTTTCAAAGTCCCTTGGAGGAATGGGGAGAAAAGCAGGAAAAAATTCAACTTTCCCATTTGGAGAATTCCTGATATTCTTGCAAGCAATGGGGACAGCCAAGTCAATAGGCCAAGCCCTCGGGGTTTGTCCCTATGAAACTTACCCCTTCAAAGGATATATAAGCCAACTTAAAATTAGGCCTAAGAGTCACCACCAGAGAACCTCTTTTTTTGCTCAGATGTGGCCTCTCTCTCTCTCAGCTGACATGGCAAGCAAACTCACTGTCCTCCCCGCTTCTATGTGGGCCATGACTCCCAGGGGTGTAAACCTCCCTGGCAACGTGGGACAGAAATACTGGAATGAGCTAGGACTTGGCATCAAGGGATTGAGAAAACCTTCTCAACCAAAAAGGGGAGAAGAGAAATGAGACAAAATAAAGTTACAGTGGCTGAGAGGTTTCAAACAGAGTTGAGAGGTTATCCTATGCATTATATAAATATCCCCTTTTCCGTTTATGGTGTATTTGAGTGGCTAGAGGGAAGAACCTGAAACTGTAGAGCTGTGTTCCAGTAGCCATGTTTCTTGAAGACAATTGTATAATGATATAGCTTTTGCAATGTGACTGTGTGGTTGTAAAAACCTTGTGTCTGATGCTCCTTCTATCTATGGTATGGATAGATGAGTAAAAAATTTGGATAAAAAATAAACAAATAATAGGGGGAACAAAGGTTAAAATAAATTGATTATATTGAAATGCTAATGGTTAATGAGAGGGACGGGTAAGGGGTATGGCATATATAAGTTTTTTCTTTTTTCTGTTTTATTTCTTTTGCTGGAGAGATGCAAATGTTCAAAAAAATGATCATGGTGATGAATACACAACGGTGTGATCATATTGTGAGCCACTGATTGTAACCATTCAAGAATGTTTGTATATCAAGAATGCTTGTATGTATGCTTTTATTTACAATAAAAATATTAAAAAAAAAGTTGGTTCTTTGAGAAAAATCAATAAAATAGATGGACACCTAGTTAGGTTGACAAAGAAAAAAAGAGGATAAAATAAACAAAATCAGAAATAGGGGGGAGGGTCATTGCCTTGAATTCTGAAGAAATTTAAAAATTATAAGAGAACACTATGAACAACTATATGCGAACAAATTAGACAACTGAATCAAAATGGATAAATTCCTATAAACACACAAACTACCTACACCGACTTGAGAAGAAACAGACCTCAACAAACCAATTACAAGTAAAGAGATTCAATCAGTCATCAAAAAAACTTCCTACAAAGAAAAGCCCAGGACCACAGGGCTTCACAGGGGAATTTTATGAAACATTCTAAAAAGAACTAACACCTATCCTGCTCAAATTCTTCCAAAAAGTTGAAGAGGAAGGAATGCTACCTAACTAATTTTATGAAGCTAACATTACTCTAACACCAGAACTGGAAAAAGATGCTATAAGAAAGGAAAACTACAGACCAGTCTGGGTAATTGTTTCAGTTTGTTAACGCTGCTGGAAGTACAATATACCAGAAGTGGGTTGGCTTTTATAAAAAGAATTTACTAAGTTACAGGTTTACAATTCTAAGGCCATAAAAATGTCCAAACTAAGACATCCAGAGAAACATACCTTGACTCAAGAAAGGGTCAATGACATTTGGGATTTCTCTGTCAGTTGGGAAGGCCCATGGTGACATCTGCTAGCTTTATCTCCCAACTCTTCATTTCAAACAACATCTCCAAGTGCATTTTCTTTGTGTATTTCCAACATCTTTGTTTGCGTCAATTCTGATGCTTTTTCCAAAACAGTTTCTTCTTAAAGGACTCCAGTAAGTGACCCACCTAGAATGGGTGGAGCACATCTCCATGGAAATCACCTAATCAAAATGATTCCACTCAACAATACTGAATCAGGATTAAAGAACTTGGCTTTTCTGGGGTACACAACAGTTTCAATCCGGCACACTAATGAACATACATGGTATGTCCAACAAAATACTAGCAAATCGAATCCAGTGACACATTAAAAAGAATTATACAACATGAGCAAGGGTTCATACCATTAATGGAAGGGTGATTCAACATAAGAAAATCAATCAATATAATACAGCACATTAAAAAATCAAAAGGGAAAAATCACATGTTCATATCAAAAGATGCTGAAAAAGCATTTGACAAAATTCAACATCCTTTTCTGATAAAAAACATTTCAAAAGGTAGAAATCAAATAATTGAGGAGACAATTCAGGAAAAAATTCCACCCAAAATAGAACCAAAAAATCAAGTAATTAAAAAATCAATTAATTACAGATGTCAAGGACTTGTACACAGAAAAGTACAAAACATCACTAAAATAAATCAATGAAGACCTAAACAGATGGAAAGACATTCTATACTCATGAATGTCGTTAAGATGTCAAGTCTACCCAAACTGATTTATAGATTTAATGCAATACCAGTCAAAATCCCAACAACCTGTTTTGAGGACTTGGAAAAGATAGCTATCAAATTTATTTGGAAGGGAAAGAGACCCTGAATAGCTTAAGATACCCTCAAAAAGAAGAACAAAGTAGAAAGACTAACACTTTCTGACTTTAAAGCTTACTATAAAGCCATAGTGATCAAAACAGCATGGTATTGGCATGAAGACAGAAGTATTGACCAATGGAATCAAATCAAGCATATGGAAATAGACTACCAAATCTATGGTAAAGTGATCTTTGGTAAGACCCCCAAATCCACTGAACTGGAACAGCACAGTCTTTTCAATAAATGGGCATGGGAGAACTGGATATCAACAGTCAAAAGAATGAAAGAGGACCCCTGCCTTATGCCCTATACAAAAACAAATTCAAAATGGATTAAAGACCTAAATATAAGAGACAGTACCATAAAACTCCTAGAAGAAAATACAGTCTTAAACCTAACACCCAAAGCATAAGCAAAAGAAAAAATTGATAAACCGGTACTCCCTAAAATCAAAAGTTTCTGTGCCTCAAAGAACTTGGTCAAAAGGTGAAGAGGCAGACAATTCAATGGGGAGAAAACAATTGGAAACAACATATCAGATAAAGGTTTGATATCTTGCAAAAGTAAAGAAATTTGAAAACTCAACAACAAAAGAACAAACCATCCAATTATAAAAAGGGCAAAGAATATGAGTAGACATTTCTCTGAAGAGCAAATACAAATGGCTAAAAAAGTACAGAAACAGTTGTTCCTCTTTATTAGCCATACGTGAAATGCAAATCAGGACTACAATGAGATATCACCTCACACCTATAAGAACGGCTGCTACTAAATAAACAGAAAATTACAATGTTGGAGAGGATGTGGAGAAATTGGAACATTTACTCACTGCTGGTGAGAATGCATAATGGTAGAGCCATCGTGGAAGATAGTATGGCGGTTCTTCAGAATACTAAATATTGAATTGCCCTGTGACCTGGCAATACCAACACTCGGTATATACCCAGAAAAGCTGAAAGCAATAACATAAGCAGATGTATTCCCACTGACATTCATACTGGCACGTTTCACTATTGCCAAAAGATAGAAACAATCTAAGTGTCTATTAAGAGATGACTGAATAAACAGATTGTGGTATATACATGCGATGGAATACCATGCATCAGTAAGACGAAATGAGGTCCTGAAGCATATGACAATATGGATGAAACTTGAGGACATAATACTGAGTGAAATAAGTCTGACACAAAAAGATAAATACTGTAGGAGTTCATTATTATGACTCTGGTAAAGGTAATCTCAAAAGTTTATACTGTAGAATTTAGGGGATCTAGAGGTACACAGAAGCTAGAGATAGGGGAAAGATTATCCAACGAGGTAGAAATTAAATGTAAGGGATCATATAGAAGCGTTGGTTGCTAATTAGTGGGGTTATAAGTAACTGCCCTATTGAAAGCAAATATAATTAAAAGGGGATATATAGTGCCACGTATCCCATGATTAACTCTATAGTTATAAATAAGTTCTTGTATGAACTCCTTAAAAGGTCTGGTCTTATGCAGAATCAATAATAGAGGGATGTGCTGGTTTGAAAGGCTTTATGTACCCTAGAAAAGCCATGTTTTAATCCTAATCAATCTTCTGGGAAAAACAGTTTCTTCTAATCCCTGTTCAGTATAGAGTTTGGAAACTTAATTAGGTTATCTCCACAGAGATGCAACTCAATCAATTGTGGGTATTAAACTTGATTAGATGGAGACATGTCTCTACCCATTCTATGTGGGTCTTGATTAATTTACTAGAATCCTATAAAAGAGGAGACATTTTAGAGAGAGTGTCTTTTGAGAAAAAGGAGACAGCCACAGAACCACAACAGAATGATGAAAGAACCAGAGGTCACCAGCCAGTGACCTTTGGAGAGAGATGAAAAAGGATAAGGTCACCGGGGAGCTTCATGAAGCAAAAGGCCTGGAGAGGAAGTTAGTAGATGTCACCCTGTTCACCGCATGCCTTTCCAGTAGAGAGAGAAATTCTGAACTTCATTGGCCTTCTTGAACCAAGGTATCTTTCCCTGGATGCCTTAGATTAGACATTTCTATAGACTTGCTTTTGGACATTTCCATGGCCTTAGAACTATAAACTAGCAACTTATTAAATTCCCCTTTTTAAAAGCCATTCCATTTCTGGTATATTGCATTCTGGCAGCTAGCAAACTAGAACAAGGGGTACAGAGGGGAAAGTAATATTGCATGCTATGGCCTATTGTTAACAAGAAGGCAGCAACGGTACCATAGCATAACCAGGGATAAATAATTGGGCGGGGCGGGGGGGAGGTCAAAAAATTAGGGGAGGTTTTGATTTGATATTTGGTGAGGCTGTGTTCTTTGTCTTTGTCTTTGTCTCTTTGGACTAATGAAAACTATCTAAAATTGAGACTGCTGCTGATTGTACAACCAAGTGAGGACACTGTAAGACATGGTTTATTTATTTTAGAGATTATCCATGATGCTCAAGGGATGGAGGGGGCTGAAAGGTACAATGACTGAGAAGCGGAAAGGCTTCTTTCTATATATCATAAACTGTGATATATGTATATATATATATATCCTTCATGTTCTCTCAAACATTAGAGACACTCAAGTAAATAGGCTTAGTCTTTGATTTTGAGGCTCGCCCTTGAGAAACTTATTTTTGTGGTGGAGAGGCTAAGACTACCTATAATTAGGCCTAAGAGATGCTTCCAGGAAACTTCTTTTGTTGCTCAGATATGGCTTCTCTCTCTCTAAGTCCAACTCTGCAAGAAAAATCATTACCTTCCTCCCATGGGGTACATGATAATCAGGGGTGAAAGTCTCCTTGACAATGTAGGACATGACTCTCAGGGATGAGCCTGGCCCTGTACCATGGGATTGTTAATGCCTTCTGGACCAAAAGGGGGCTAAAGAAAATTAACAAAAGATGATATCAGTGGCTAAGAGAGTAGATATAGAGTGGAGAGGCTATTCTGGTGGCTACTCCTATGCAAACTTCAACTAGACGTTGCTAATTGCCACGGTTTGCCAGGCCCCAGCCCAACATCATGCCTGTTGGCACCGGGGAGTGCCTAGGGCTCTGGTGGAAGTCTATAGAGGTTCTGTGCACTGGGTTTGCTTTCCTGAGACCTGTTGCTCCAGAGGGTTCCTGGGCTAGATGGAGGAGCCAGCCTCTCCAGGAGTTTCATCTGGTTCCACTCCCCTGTCCTTTGTTGTTGACACCCATTTTCAACATGTGGGAGTTGGAGGGGGCATAGTTCAGGGATCTTTGTGGACTGCAAGAGGGATAGGGGAGAGGGAAGAGTTGTAGCAGAGAGGAGGGGATTTGACGGGAGGAGTGACTGCTGAATCACTATGTTGATGTTTCTTTTGGCCTCCAGGTTTTAGAGCAGCTAGCGGGGGCAGGCCTAAAACTATGGAATGGTAGCCCGTGCCAAGCTGTTGAGATCTGTGCTGTAGTTGCTTGGCGGAGTATACTTTGAAAATTATTCCTTTTTCTTTTTTGTGTGTGTATGTTATATATCATAGTGGAAAGCGTTGGAAAAATTAATCATGAAGACCTTACCTTGTCATGGTCTGATCAGGCACCTTCTTCCAAATCCTTGGAATTTAACTGAATATACTGCTGTGTACAAGGGAGTGTATGTGTAAAGTTGGAGAATGTATTTGATTCCATTGACACTTAATTAGAGTCTACCATATTTACATAAAAGCTCCCCAATTCTGCCAGAGTTTAGATTCCGTAAGTTATTCACAGAGTAGAAAAAAGATTAGCTTTTAAATGGAAGGACACAATTTAGATAATCATACAGTTCTCAAAAGGGCAAAAATTAGCTA
This sequence comes from Tamandua tetradactyla, assembly GCF_023851605.1. Lineage (NCBI taxonomy): Eukaryota > Metazoa > Chordata > Mammalia > Pilosa > Myrmecophagidae > Tamandua > Tamandua tetradactyla. Next base: position 43,713,204 of record NC_135341.1, on the reverse strand, counting down.
CCCAATGCTTATCCCATTTTATAGTTTAATTAAAACTGTTAATAGGCAAGAATAGTATAGTTTGATTAACGTTCTCAATTACAGAATTTTTATGACCAACATTCAAAATGTATGATCACTTCAATGATTTCATTTATAAAGACTATCATTTTAAGAAATAGATATAAGAAATAATTGATGCAAAAAGAGTTAACACCAATAAAATAACAGAGTGCAATATGCACAAAACAAAAACTGAGTATCATTATACTATTTCCAACATAATGCATTTATACATTATGGTTGTTTAGCTTTCTTACTGCTGCTCGAATAACACAAATTAGATTTTTTAAAAGTTCACAAAATACAGTCCATATATCAATTTACTCATTTGACAGTATCTGCAAAATCTCAGAAAAATGTTTTAACAATGCCCTAGCTCTAGACTGACATTTCCAATTCTATTTAGTCCAAAGAGTAAAGTCTGCACAAAATCTCCTATATTGAATTAACGTCTGCCTAACATCCTACCCCCATCTCTGCCTAAAAATCAGCTTTAACAAAATAAACCTAAGAATCTTTCTCACACGTAAATTGTGTATAAACAGAGCCAGGCAGAGGACATTTGCTTGCTTTTTTGCTTATGTCTGTTGGTGTCATGGCCCGTCATTTATGACAATCTTAGCCACTCACTTTTAGTTTTAGGATGTGCAGCCTTATCTGGCCCTGAAACCAGAGATGATCAGAGAGGCTCATGTCTGTAGTCTGACCAGAATGTGACCTATTAGCTTCTCCTAAAGATGAAAAGGCTTTCTTGAATTCAGGAACCACCCACAAAGCGTGCAGGGACTCGTCACTGTAAAGTTAAGTCTGTGCCTGCTCGGGGTGAGGCACCAACTCCTCATGACCATGTCCTGCTTAAAGGTGTTTTCACTGGGCTCAGCACAGTAAGGGCCACGGTACCAGTGCCAAACTGTCCGAGAAGCACAGTCTCGTCATATAAACCTAGTGGGCGATGAGCTCCCAAGTGTGCTTTCCTTAGAGGGCCACCCAGGCTCTACTCTGGGGTGGGAATGTGGCCAAGGATGGTCAGAGACCCTGTCAAGGAACCCCCTTCTCTCACTGAACGCATTTGCAGGGAAATTCCCAGAAGAGGTGAACTGCACCCCACAATCTCTCACTTATGTCAGTGCATGAGTCTATCTTATTTACTTTTGGCTTCATATATTCAGACTCTGTCAACCAATCAATCAGCCAGTGTCTTCTGGGAAGGGGTCCAACCTCCCACTGTTTTCTATCTTCCAGCACTGAGCACAGCTCTGGGCACACGGGAAAAACAGAAGTAAAGCAAGAGAGCAATGTCTCAGGAGTCGGCCAAACATGAGAGAATCCCAGCCCTGCCATTTTTCATTGAATAAACACTCATGCACTTTTAAAATATTTGATTTAGTTATTCTTCATAATGATGAGGTGGGTACTATCATCAGGCATTATTTTATAGATGAAGAACAAAGGCACAGAGAGATTCAGACATTTGCCTAAAGTCCCAAAGCATTGTGATTTGACCACAATGCCAGCACTAGAGATGGTAAGTATATCAAGTGGATACATTTTGAGGTAGAGTAAATTAGACTTATTTATGGATTTGGGTTGGAGAGAGATAAATTGAAGATGACTCTAAGGTTTTTGGCCTTATTAACTGGAAAATATGGAGTTGCTATTTTTGGAAATGGGGGAAATTTGATTTTCATTCTCCTTATAAACGTAACTTTATTAAAAATATTACATTGTCATTATTAAAAATATCCCAATGGGTAACTTTCACTTCCATCAAGATGGAGTAACCTTTCTGCCTGAAACAACAATAACAACAACAACAAAAACAGAAACTTATGAAACAACGAATGGTTTTCAAGCCACTGGACATCAGGTAATGAAGGGCAGTGAGCTCTGAGAGATGGGAAACAAACAAGATGAGCCCTGTGATTGCTCTAGTTTACTGCCTAAAGAAAGTATCCAGGCCACAACACAGGAAGAAGAAACCCAGGCTCCCTGAGTTGCCATAATGGAACTGACCCTTCAGAAACAGCAAGGGACTAAGAGTTCACAGGTTGGAGTACCGAAGAGGGAAGAAGGAAGTGCAGCACAGAGAGACAATTCAGGAAATCTGCAGAGGGGCTTCTGCAAGCATCCAACAGAGTACTAATCAGCACATGCACATGAGGCAGTCACTTTAGGCTGAGGAAAGTACCATCTGGAAGAAGCAGATGAATGGAAGTATATTACTGTAAGAATGTGGAATCTCTCTCTCTCTCTCTCTCTCTCACGCACACACACACCTTTATAAATTAAAAAAGGCAGGAAAAGGAACAAAAAACAGACGGGGTAAATATAAAAACAAATAGCAAGACAACAGACTTAAATCTAACCATATCATTAATCATATGAAATGTGAATGCTATAACACTCCAATTAAAAGGCATGACTGACTGGATAATAAATAAAGTAAGACCTAACCATATGCTGCCTAAAAGAAACACAGACACAAACAGGTTAAAAAGTAAAATGATAGAAAAAGACATACCATGCTAACATTAATAAAAAAGGCTGGGGTTACTACAGTAATATCTGACAAAGTAGATTTCAAAGCAAAGAATATTATATCAGGGAAAAAACAGATTATATCAAAATAACAAAAGGGTCAATTCATCAAGAGGACATAGCAATTACGTACCTAAAAACAGAACTTAAAATTACAGGAAGCAAAAAGTGACAGAACTTCAAGAAGAAATAGACAAATTCACAATTACAATGGAAGATTTCAATACTGCTCTCAACAATTGACAGAACAAGTAGAGTTGACAGAAAATCAGTAAAGATATAAAAGAACTTGACCTAATTGATATTTATAGAACATTCTACCCAACAACAGCATTCTTTTCAGGCACACATGGAACATTTACCAAAAAAGTGTTTTGAACTGAGTGAAAATGAAAATACAACACCCAGAATTTGTGGGATGCCACTAAAATACTAATTGGGAGGAAATTTACCTAAGCTTTCATCTTAAAAAACTAGAAAGACAGGAGCAAATTAAACCAAAAATAAATAGAAGAAAAGAAATAAACAGCAGAGCAGAATACAGGGAAATAGGAAACAGTAAGACACCATAGAAAAACCAATGAAACCTAAAGCTTTTTGATCTTTGGAAATTGCAAAATAATTGCCAAACTTCTAGTCACGCTAACCAGGAAAAGAAGAGAGAAGATACAAATGACCAGTATCAGGAATAAGATGGGTAACATCACTCTTAGATTTACAGCTACTGAAGAGATAGTAAGGGAAAGTTATACACATCTTTATGACGATGAATTTGACAACTGAGATGAAATGGGCAGATTCCCTGAAAGACACTGTTAAGTGAATGAAAAGACAAGCCACAGACTGGGAGAAAATATTTACAAGAACTTGTTTTCAGAATAGACAAAGAGCTTTCAAAACTCAATAATAAGAAAATAACCCAATAAAAAAATGGCAAAAAGGTTGAATGGACACTTCACCTAAAAAGATATAAGTGGGAAATTAATACATGAAATAATGCTCAACATAATTAGTAATTAAGGAAATGGAGATTACAACCACAACGAGATACCAACACTTATTTCTTAGAATGCCTGAAATTTCAAAGACTGACCATATCAAGTACTGAGAAGGATGCAGATCTCATCCACTGCTGGTGGTAGGAATGAAAACCACTTTGGAAAACAGCTTAGTGGTTTCTTTAAAAGTTAAACATATATCTACCATATATTCCAGCCATTCCACTCCCAGGTATTTATCCCAGAGCAATGAAAGCATATGTCTATGCAAATAAATACACATGAATGTCCATAGCAGCTTTATTGGTAACAGCCCTGTTTTAGCTTACTAAAGCTGCTGGAAATGCAGATGCCATATAAAGGGTTGGCTTTTACAATAGGGGTTTATTAGTTTACAAGCTTACAGTTTTGAGGCCATGAAAATGTCCAAGACGATACCTTTTTCCTAAAGAAAGGCTAATGGCAATCTGGGACTCTTCTGTCACATGGCAGGGCATATGGTGGCATCTGTTGGTCTCTCCCTTCTCTTCTGGGCTTCACTGCTTTCAGCTTCTGGCTTCCGTGGCTTTCTCTCTGAGCTTCTGTGGCTTTTGCTCTGTGGCTTTCTCTCTGTTTATTTCTCTGAATTTCGTCCTCTAATAAAGGACTCCAGTAAGAGGAATAAGACCCATCTGGCACACACCTCAACTGAAATAACCCAATCAAAAGGTCCTGCCCACAGTAAGTTTTTTATACCCACAGGAAAGGATTAGCTTTAAGAACATGATCTTCTTCGTCCATAAAGCCTCCAAACCATCACAAGCCCCAAAATGGAAACATCCTAAATTTTTGTGAACAGGTGGAGGGATAAATTTTATATCTGTATGATGGAATTCAGGAATGAAATACTCAGTCACGCAATAATATTAACCTGAATGAAAGAAGCCACATCAAAAAAAAAAGTACATACTATATGATTCCTTTTATACAAAAGTGCAAAAAACATAAGCTCTACTATAGTGACAGAAGGCAAATTAGCAGTGGTCAGGGGATAGGAGGTGGGGAAGACAAGGGGTGAGGGATTACCAAGGGGCTTGGGGAAACTCTGGGAGTGGAGGGCTGCTGGGGACGGATATTGCCACTACCTTGACTATGATCATGGCTTCATTAGTGTCCAAATGTAAACTTTAAATATGGGCAGTTAACGCCCTACCAATTATTCCTCAACAAAGCTGTTTAAAAAATACACTAATGGCTTATTTCTAGTGCAGAGAATGCAATTCTTGTTAGTGCTCTAAAACCCTTTGAAATTGTTTAGTCCAACCTCTTCCTTTAACAAATAGAAAACCCAGGTCCAGAGAAGTAGTGCCCTGCCCCAGGTCATACCACAACCAGCAACAAAGCCTGCATCAGAAGCCAGGATCCTGAGTCCTTGGCCGTGCATCTCAGATCACAGAACAGAAGCTACCTAACACGCGGGAAACATTCCAATCAGACAAGGACGGAATAATAGTGTTTTCCACCCCACCTCCCACCCCATTTATGTTAGATTTTCAGTCTAGTGTATTTATTTTAATTGACCTAATTTATGCTTATATGATTACAACAGATGTGGTTCACAATTCAACAAGTACAAAAAGACACAGTGAAAGCTCTTTTCCCCAACCACTAGGTTGTCTGCTCAGAGGCAACCAATAAAATCAGTTTCTTACTCTTCCTTCTAGACATACCTTTATGCATATTCAAATTAAAATACCTATGTTGAATGAGGACCTTACCTTTTTTTAAGATGGGGAGAAGGGCCTTAGGTGTGTGGCATTACTGTATATTTAGAGGTGAATAGGAAGGATGCTGAGGAAGTTTATTCCTGGTGGGAATGAAGAGCTGGGGATAGGTAGGTTATTTAAAAGCTAGAAAGGTTTGGAATAGCCATTGTAGGAAATGAGGAAAGGTGGTTATAGGGAAAAGTAAAAGTCACAGCTCAACAACTGTGACTGAAGCTATAATACCACCTGGGAATCAATGGACACAATCATGAGATCTTTGTTTTTCATAGTTGCTAACTAAGACCCTGTCATTTTTCTAAAACCATAAGCTATAAGTCTTCCCTGAGACTAGGTTTTCTTCTAACTATTGAGCATCCTCTGGCTTTCTTCCCTAATGAAGGGAAATAAAGGATAATCTAAAGGGATCTATTCCTGACTTCTGAGCAGAATCAAGGACACATGCAAAACTGCCTCTTCTCTTCCCTTGGTTCCTCAAATGAGATATAGAGAGGCATTTTCATTTTCCTTCCAGTCTGAGGTTTTCACAGCCCTCTTCCACACACAGCAGCTTTTACATCAGTAAAACCCGGCTGAGCACATGTGAGCACTACCATGTGCTCGGCACTGGGCCCAGGGGCAATGCACACACTGAACACGGCATCACGGTTCCTGTTGTCAAAGAATTCATCATTTGGGGAGGGACAGAATACATGGCAGAATACTGTATGACACCACAATATGTTATGGGAGCAGACGAGTTAGATGTTAACCTTGAACGTGACCAGAGAAAATCATGGGAGAGGTGACACTGGTACTGGACTTTGAAGGATAATGGGTCTTCTGACAAGCAGAAATTGAATAGGAGGAAATTCCAGGCCAAAGGGACATCCAGATAAAGACACAGAAGAAAATGTAAAATGTGGCTGTACCTGCGGTATGCATGTTAAGGGATGGGGTGGTGGGAGACAGGGGAGGAAAGGCAGATAAAAGGCAGATTATGGAGGATGTTAAATCCCTTGCTAAGGAGGCTGGACTTCATTTTATAAGAAAGGGAAAACAGCCAAGGCTTTTTAGCTTATAAGTAATATAGTCAGAATGATCCCATACAAATATTAGACTGGACAGAAAGAAACTGAAGTCAAGAAGAGCTGTCTGGTGCTCAGTGAACTGTTCCAAACAAGACATGGTGGTGACAGCACCTCAGAAATGAGGATTGCTGGAGGAGACATTTTGGAGGCAGAATCAGTAGGTGGGAAACTAAAGAGATGTCTAAAGAAAAAGAGAAAAACAAAATGCTCCATGATTTCAAAGTGAGTAATTGTGAAGATATTGACCCCATTTGCTGAGATATAAAATATATTTAGAGAGAGGAAACACAATGGTAGGGGAGGATGCTGTGCATTCTTCTAAATGGCTAAGATGGTGGAGCCTGTGGACTGTCAGTAAGAAACCAGAAAGCCAGCTCCACCAGGTGGAGGCATGGATTTATGAGTCAACTGCCCAGACAGGGCAGCTACCCTAGAAGAGCAGCTATCATGCTGTAATTACATTAAGCTTCAAGCCCAGGCCTCTGTAGGAACTGAACTACTCAATAAATCTTTTTTAGTGTCCTATTCAGTTTTTAATCTAATCTCTTCCAAAATTCAACTTTGACACAAAACAATTTTACCGAACGTCAAGGTTATATAAATTTGACACATTCAGACATTTTAACCTAGAGGAAATTGTTTACTGCTCCTATACTGAATAGTTAGCTGTGTCCAGGGTAATCAGCCCCATTTATGATCTACAGCAGACATCTCAAACTCTTTGTGGGGAAGGAGCAATTTTTAAATTGCCAGTCTATCATGACTGGCAGGCAAGTTGAGCACTCTCCCAATTGGCCCCTACCTTGTTCAACTAGATGAACCTACTAAGTGTGTGCCTGAATGTCACAGCTGTGTCAGTCTGCCTTAGAAGGTCCTAAATGCTGACCCTCAACCTCAGTGTGGACCAGTAACTGACAATTTGTGGTCAAACACCAGTCTGCACAATACACTTTGACACTTGGTTCATAGTCTTCCTGTGATTGATCAAAAAAAAAAAAATTGCAACATTTAGCTTAAACATAGAAATCAAAATAAAGGCATAAATTTTAAACACAATAAAAAGCAGATGTATACTTCAGGGTGCAGGAATGGCAGAGAAGCTCAGGACTGCAGCATACATATCTGAGTGTGATACTCAGGTCACTGCAGAATGAAGGGTCTTAAAAATGGCCAGTACTGTGCCTTGTTTATAACATCCCTTGTATTATGATTCTCTTTAGCTCTTCTGTCAGTCTTGATAATCATAGCTACAGAGCACACTACAATTAGATTACAAACTCACAGCTGGAGTATTATTTCATTCTTCAATTGAGAATATATATCAAACCCACAAAACAGATGCTCTCAAGAGACTCTGACTTAAATAGATGAGCAATTTACTCCTATGATCCTGCCACTGAGGAAAGGATCCTTTTGATGGGGAGCTACTGTCAAATTTACTGATGAGCATTCCATGAGGCTCTCAATGGAATATAACTCATGCATTTGATTTTTCCTTCTGAGCCATTGTTTTTTCTCTATAAAGTGGTGTCGAATTTTCAAACGCTTGATCTAAGTAATGTCTATAACACAAATGATAATCAGACAATTTTCATTTCCTCCAATTAGAAATCTCACACCCCTCAGTCATCCCTCCCCAATTCCCCCATTACCCCAGTCCTAGGTAACCAACACTTTACTTTCTGCCATAGATTTGCCTATTCTGGACATTTCCTATAGATGGAATCATACAATATACAGTCCCTTGTGACTGACTTCTTTCATTTAGCATGTTTTCAAGGATCATCCATGTTGTTAACATGTATTAACATTTAGTTTCTTATTGTCAAATAATACTGGATTATATATATATCCCACATTTTATTTATGTGTTCATCAAGCTGATGGATATGTGGGATGTTTCCACATTTTGGCTACTATGAATAATACTGCTATGAATATTCGTGTAAAAGTTTTTGTGTGGATATATGTTTTCATTTCTCTTGGGTATATACCTAGGAATGGAATTGTTAAATCACATGTTTAACATTTTGAGGAGCTACTAGACTGTTTTCCAAAGGGCTACACCATTGAACATATCTACCAACAATGTATGAGGGTTTCAATTACTCTGCATCCTTGCCATTCCTTATTTATTTGCCATTTTTATTATAACCATCCTTGTGAATGGAAGCAGTATTTCACTGTGGCTTTGATTTACATTCCCTGAGGGCTAATAATATTAAGCATCTTTTCATGGGCTTACTGGCCTTTCATATATCTTCTTTGGAGAAAAGTTTATTTAGATCCTTTGTACATATTTTTTTTAACTTTTTAAATTGTATATTATAACATATTATTTAAATTGTATAATATAACATACACAAAGCAAAGAAAGGAAAAAGCAATAGTTTTCAAAGCACTCCTCAACCGATAGTTACAGGACAGATTCCAGAGTCTGTCATGGGTTACCATACCATCCTCTCAGATTTTTCCTTCTAGCTACTCCAGAATATAAGAGGCTAGAAGGAATAAATATTTTTTTCTCATCACAATTGACTTTCTTTTCTTTTTTGTGAAAAATAACATATCTACAAGAAAGCAATAAATTTCAAAGCACAGCACAACTTTGTCTATTTTTTAATTGGGTTATTTGTCTTTCATTATTGTGCTATAAGAGTTCTTGATATATTCTAGATACAAGTCCTTTATCAAGACATATGATTTGCAAAAAATTTCTCCCTTTCTATCGGTTATCTTTTTATTTTCTTGATGGTGTCCTTTGAAGCACAAAAATTTTCATTTCATTATTGTTCAGTTCAGTTTTTCTTCTGTTGCTTGTGCTTTTGGTGTCACTTCTCAGAAACCACTGTCTACTCCAAAATCACAAAAACTTATGCCAATATTTTCTTTTAAGTATTTTATAGTTTCAGCTCTTACATTTAGGTCCATTCTGAGTAAATTTTCCTATGTATGGTTTGAGGTAAGAGTCCAATTCATTCTTTTGTATATGGATAGCCAGTTGTCCCAGCACTATTTGTGGAAAAGACAATTACTGAATTGTCTTGGTATCCTGGTCAAAAATCAATTAACCATACATGTGAAGATTTATTTCTGGCCTCTCAATTCTATTCAATTGATCTTACGCCAGTAACACACTGTCCTGATTATTATAGCTTTGTAGCATGTTTTGAAATTGGGAAGTGTGAGTCCTCCAACTTCATTCTTCTTTTTCAAGATTGCTTTGGCTGTTAAGGATTGCTTATATTCCCATTTAAATTTTAGAATCAACTTGTCCTTTTCTGCAAAGATGTTAACTGGGAATTTGATGGGAATTATACAGAATCTGCCTATCAGTTTGGGGAGTACTACCATCATATAATAATGTCTTCCAATTTGTGAACATGAGATATCTTTCCCTTTATTTAGGTCTTCTTTAATTTCTTTCAACAATGTTTCGTAGTTTTCACAGTAAAAGTTTTATACTTCTTTTGGTCTTTATTCCTAAATATTTTATTCCACTTGATTCATTATAAATGGAACTGTTTTCTTAATTTTATTTCTACTTTTTCATTGTTTCTGTAAAGATATATAATTGTTTTTGTTTCATGCAACCTTATATCTTGTATAATGCAGCCTTGCTGAACTCATTTATTAATTTGAATAGTTTTTCAACAGATTTCTTAGGATTTTCTACGTACAAGATAATGTCATCTGCCAAAAAAAGATAGTTTTATTTCTTCCATTCCAATTTGAATGCTTTTTATTTCATTTTCTTGACTAACTGCCCTAGCTAGAACTAGTACAATGCTAAATAGAAGTGGTAGGAACAGTCTTCCTTGTCTTGTTCCTGATCTTAGCAGCACAGCATTCAATTCTCCACCATTAAGCCTGATGTTAGATGTGGGTTTTTCATAGAGCTCCTTTATCAAAGTGAAGAATGAGGATGATTTTTAAAACACTGCTGACCTTCAGGTCTCCACTGGTATTTACAGGAAGGCTTACATCTGAGGGCTGGGTCTGGCCATGACAGATAGTAGCAAACCCTCAACTGCTTACTTCTAAGAAAAATGCCAATTACAAAAATGAAATTTCACTTAAATGATCGAGACATTCAATGTGAGTGAGACAGTCAAGAAGCTTCACAGTTACTTATACATTCTACACTCTTACTGTCTTACTATCATAGCAGTGTTTGGTGCTCTTTTCTAGGGAAAACCCTGGGACCTTAATAATGCCCTTGCATACATAGCACAAGATCCTCTTGTTAAGTATTTGTGACTACACATTTATCTGTAAGTCAAGAGCTTCATACAATTCTTATGCATTGAGGGCTATACAGATTGTAGTTATATTGTTATGTTTTTCCCTCTGTTCTTGAAGGTGTTGATGCTAAGTATCTCTACCAGAGTCAGGCAGGGTTCTTATATGCAAGCCACAAACACCAATTGTGGTTTATTTGGGCAGTGAAGAGGTGGGCTTGTTAAAGGGTATCAAGCAGGTTACAGATCTTCGCTAAAGTCTGGAAAACCAGGTTGGCAGCCACACAGCCAGGGACAATGTCCAAAATCATGCTGCAGAATTGGTCCAGTGAGGATGTTAGGACCACACACATAAAGTCACCAGCAATAGGCAAAGCCACCACTGTAACCTCCCTCACCAGAGTGGATCTGCTTCTTCGGGTAACTAGCTTCCAGTTCAAAATCAGGGTAGCTGGGTTACAACTGGCTAAGAACAGATTATGTGCTCATGCTTTAGAAACATGGGAGGCCAGAAAGGAAGCATATGGCAAGGTCAGCTTCTATAGTTGGAAGGGCCTCTATCTCTTAAGGTCAGAGCCTCTCCAGACACAGGAACGGATGTTCAATGGCCAAATAGAATGATTCATATTCACTGCACCATGTGTTCTAGCAAACCAATTTACAGAATTAGCAATTTTATCTAAATATGCCTGAAAATGGGGTTCTCAGCAGAAGCAACAGCACAACCAAAAATACTAAGCAAGTAAGAGTTCAGAACTTTGGAGGAGCCAAAAAGAGATGAGTATTGCCAGAGCAAACTGTGGAGAGGAGAGCATTGGGGAAGAGCTGCATGATTTCATTAAGGGCCTGCTAAGCCACACTAAAATCAGAACTTTAATCTTGAAAATGGCAGCGAACAACTGAAGGATTTCAAGGAGAGAACATGATCAGATTTGTGTTTTAGAACAGTCATTTTAGCAACAGAATGGATTAGAAAATGCCAAGACGAGGGGGCCTGCAGGCCAATAAGGAATATGCTGCAGTAACCTGGGCAAGAAATGACACAGGCCTGCTCCAAGCTTATGCACAAGACATGGAGTACAGGGGAAGTGAGTCTAGGGATAGTAAGATGAAACAACAGCCTGGCCTGGTCACTGTTTGGAGTGTGGGGAGTGAGAGTGATTACTCTCAATTTCTGGTTAAGACTAGGTAGATGGTGATAGATGAACTCAGTTTCGGACTGCTGAGTTTGAGATGATTCAGTGGCATTCAGGTGGAGGCACCCTGGGAAGTTATATACACAGGTGGGTGCACAACAGTTGGTACTGGGTATATAGCCAAAGCCATGGAGTAGACAAGCTCACCTGGAGGTACAGCTGAAATAAAAGAATAGATGAGGGGGAAAAGAGGATGAAAGGGAATGAAGCCCAATCAGAAGTCCAAGATGATGGTCAAAGAGTAGCCAAAGAGGCAGAAAGGAAACCAAGAAACAAAGATCTCATAGCAACCTACGAATGAGTTGCAGAAAGGGGAATCATTCACTTCAAACAAGCTCTATATACGGATCATGTTTACTCATCCTGCCATGCTTTTAGTCAGCAATTCTACATGTAGATAATGAAAAAATTTCAAGTTTCTGTAATGGTTGTGTGGCCATATTTCTAATTATAAGTACATTTTCTACCTAGTTTTGAAGACCGAGGTTCTCGGGGGAAAAAAGCCCAAAGAAAATTTAGGAAGCAATTTTGTCCAGTTTCTAGGTTAATACTCTAACTACCTCAACTCCACCCTTTTCCATGTAGATTCGGAGACATTACTGTAAGACGATAATTATACCATGACTGCAGTAGTTACTACATTTTGGTCCATCCCACAATACTCATCCTGGCTTGGCTGCATTTTCCCTAGGGCCACAGAGATCAGGAAGGTTTCCCCCAAGATACCTCCTTCCTTCTTCAAGTGCTCTGTGCACTGATGATGTGCAGTGTAGTTGGGCCAGGGGAAAGAGAGGAAGGGAGAAGGGCACATAGAGTCTTCCATGTAAGCAATTCACAGATTTGGGTTTTCAGCTCATCTAACTGCCCAATGAGCTCCTACTACCTGTCTTACAGCTACTTTAGATCCTGCATGACCCAAAACCAAATTAGAGATCTTAAGTTAAAACAGGATCCTATTCCAATGTCTCTTATCTCAGTGACTGGCCCTCCATCTAGTACTCAAACCAGAAGTCTACAGTTACTCAGGACATCCCTTGTCCCTTCTACTTTCCATATCCAACACATCACTGAGACCTCTAAATATTGCTTCCAACACACACCTTTCCAGAAGGGGCAATGCCTGCCCTGGTCCAGGTTACCAGGATCTCTTCCCCGGATCACTGCATTTACCACCTAATGCGTTTCTACTACTGACTATTCTGAAGTATCCTCCACACTGGATATGAGTGAGAAACGTCTTCCACATTAAGCAAGAAAAGAATTGTTTGGAGCTTTCAAACTGTAAATGGGTGACCACCACTAGTGATGCTCCTATTTCTTACTCCCCTCTAATCAACAACTGCCCAGAAGTCTTAAGTGAAGAAAAGTGTCTTGAATATCACCCGTGCAGCCAGGACATCTAGCCACTGTGTGCTCTTTAGTTTCACATCACATCCTTGGATTGCTGAGTTTCAGATGACTGGGTGGCATTCAGGTGGACTCTCTCATACCCTGGGGTCCAGGTACCAAGCCTGTTTTCACTCAGGACCAGGAAAAGGTGTTGTAGGCACTCAAACATCTCCTGTGTGAACAGCCCTCAGGAGGCACAGTCAACACCTCAGTCAGAGGCAAATGAACATCTCTTCCCCATCACCACAAAGCATTAGAACCACACGTGGGGATGGGGAAGAAATGTAAAAGGAGTGGAATTATTAAGCAGGTAGAGATATTTGTTTGCTTTCTCTCCTCTTTCCAAATAAACCTGTAAGTGGCAGGGAAGGAGAGCTGATACATTCGGGAAGACAAGAGGCCCGGTTTTCATATTTGTGCCTATCCATTGTAAATTTTTATCCTGTTTTCAACATCAAAATTCCAACAATTTATGACGAGTCTAATAAAGGTTGGTCAATTTAAACCTTGGGCTTTCTAGAATCACTCCTTCTAAATCCAAGGACCTGTTGCCACTGTAATGTGCCAACATCATCTCTTTACTTTGGATTTACTTATTTCGTTTGTTTTGTAATAGAGTTATCACTTCTATCTTCAAATGACAACATTCAATATACTCCAGCATATCTGCATAATATACTTAGAAAGTATTAAGTAAAAGAGTCATTAAAAGCAACACACTTAAAGAAATAAAACCAATCCAGTGATGAAAATGATGACACTTTTAAAAGACTGCCAACTTATCTCTTTAGTCAGGGATATGACTAACATATGCCCTGTAAAATTGACTTTCCCATTTTAGACTCACTTTCAGAATTAGTAACATACTAATCGAACTGTTCAGTTGCCGAATTTTTAAATATCTTTACATTTTATTAATATTTCTAATTAAACATGGGTTTGGCAATTTCTACACTGGACTTAGAGATGTAATATTTATGATTATTTTTATAATGCTAGAAACAGTGCATCTGCAGAGTATCGCAGCTCACTGCCAGCCATGGTAGAACTGTCGGCGTGTACACTGACATGGCAATACTAACTGATTAATTAACAAGGCAAAGAAAAAGAAGTGTGAAAAAAAGCATCATAGTTGGGAAACAATTTTAACAGATTGGGATGACTGAAAAAATATACTGACGGTATATACTGTATGATACCGTTTACACAAAATTTAAAAAGAGACAAAACTAAATGGCAATAGAAGTCAGGAAAGTGGTTACTTTGGTGGCAGTACTAAATTGGGAGGGGCCGGAAAGAGCTTCTGGTAAAATGTCCTATGTCTTCGAACATGCTCACTTCATGAAATTTATTCAAGCTTGACTCTCAAAATCAGTACCTATATGCTATATATGCTCCACTTCAATAAAATTTCCCTAAGACATTTTGAATCTTTACTTAAAATATCCCCCAAATATCACAAAATGTAGTGGCCATATTCTTATTTTAGTCCTATCTGAAACAATAAGAAACAGCAAAGATTTTGTTAAGTTCTCTTCAGTTCTGAAATAACGTCTAACTTATTATTTGACCTCAACAATTGTGGGAAAACAGCATATGTTTATTATATAACATATATAAAATACATACAATGGACATAATGTGTTCACATATACACAATACTCTTTAATAACTTAGGGCAAAGTTATACAGGATTTAAATCACAGATTTATGATTTCATCTGTATAATGGACTTCTGGGGAAGGTTGTAAAGCTTCATTCAAGGGCTGTATATTTATAAAATTCAATTTCAAACTGCCACTTATCCAATTAAGCTATTACAATATGTCCAGCACGTTCTTCATAAATGATATATTAGAGATTTACTATTATGTTGAAAGAATACATGTCGTAGTGAACTAGGAATAAATTAGAATAAGAATAATGATAATTCAAATAATGCAAACCAAAATATGCTATAAAATAAACAGAAGATGAAGTTCAGTTCATAAATGGATATAATTTATTGAGAGTACCTGAATAAACAAAGTAAGCTTAATTTTTTCCAGATATAAAAATATCCCAGAGCCCTGGGCTGCCAAAAGATAACAGAGCCACTTGAATCTGCCTATACTCAACAAAACAAACACTAAAAAATCCCAGAGCAACAAGAAGAACAAATGAAACAAACCACTACTCATGTTTATTACATAACTAAGGGACAGGGGTTAGGGAACAACTTGAACTTCAAGTTACATGAAAATAGGGAAATAAACACCCAAAATTCCAAGACCAGATTCAACATATCTAAATGGGAATTCAAGTCAGAGGCTATGGAAAAAAATGGAGAGGTAAATAGAAGTCTGGGAGTGTTGGAAAACAAATAAAATCCTCCCAGAAAGAGAAATTTCCTCTTTGAGTGAAGAGTCACTGAGAACGGGGCTGATACCAAGTAGGTCAGAGGTCTCCTGGAGAATCAAAAGAAGAGGGCTTGAAAATTCACACAGACAGAGTTGATAGTCTTAGGAAGGCATGTTTCTAGGGTAACAATTACATGGAAGGGGGAGGTATCCCCTGAAGGTTGGTGATTAAGGGAAAGAAGAAAGCAAGAGTAAAAATTAAGGATCCTGCATAAACAAGAGTAAGAGCCATACTTTTTAATCATAAAGAAGGTACACATTAAAAAAACAGCACATTACTATGCTAGGATAAGGGAGCAAACATAGGGACTCCCAAGTAAATAAAAAGCTAAACCCAAACTAAAAAGCTGAGTAACCTCCTATTCTTGCCAACTAGCACTACTATTACTAGTTCAAGAAAATCATACATCTCAATGTCAACAAAAAACAGCATACAATATCTACACAGAGTTACCATGAGATAAAAACAGACCCTGAGAATGAAGGTATTTCAGTTTTTTTGCTTCATTCTTCAACAAAATAAAAATAAGAAATTAAAAAGAGAAAAAACAAACAAGCAAACAATGCATTAACTAAATGCTTAACTTAATATCTCAACCTGAATTAAATAAACTTAAAGCATTTACAATAATGAAAAACTTCCTATTAGAAATTCAAAAACTCAGAACAAATATCAAACAAATAAGCAAACAGGAAGAAAGGAAAACAGAGATATGGAAGAAAAAGACAAAATCATGTTAGAAATGAAGACTAAATTACAAGATGGCAAAGGGGGGGATGGCTGCAAATAAAAATTAAGGGCATTAAACAAAGGCTTGAAAAGCCAAGATGGCAAAAATTTTTAAAAGATGTCAAAATAAAAGAAAGTGATGATAGGGAAGATGGGCAAAGAAGATCTAACATGCATATAATTGGAGACCCTGAAGAAACACAAAATAATGGAAAGAACTAATATTAAAACTATAGTTCAAGAAAACTTTCCAGTAATAAAATAATTTAAACTGCATCTGAAAGGGCCTGTTGTGTACCTGGAAAAATTGATCTGGAATAGTCAATGAGACAAATGCAATGAAACTATTAGGTTTTAAAGATTTTTTTTTAAAAAAAGAGATAATATCCAGGGTTTTGGCACCAAAAAAAACAGTAATAATAAACCTCTGGGTTGCTAAACAAAATAGCCAAGCCACTTAGAAGAGAAGAGAAGTCAAACTGACATTGCTCTAAGACAGCAAAAAAGCAAATCAATGTGGAAGTAGCATTTTCAAGAAATTTATAATGTTCCTAAAGAAAATTTTTTTTTATCTAGCTCAACTATCATTCAAGTATAAAATGTTTTAGAAAAACAGTCTTAAACATTCAGGAACTTAAGAGCTATTCCTGAGGAATCTTTTGCTATTCAAAAATGTGGTTCAGGCCCCATGGCATCAATTGGGAGCATGTTAAGAAGGAGAATCTAGGCCCCACCTAAGAGGTTCAAGTGACCAGTACACACATTATTGTTTGAGAAGCAGTTCACTAGAGAATAAGTTTCACAGAACAAAGAGGTGACTTGAGAAATGTTGGCAAGAAGACTGGCAACACACACTGAAGAGATTTAATTGCATATCTTGGACTAAAAAAAAGGTGTATGTAAATGTACAATAATCTGATGAATTAGAATTAATACAACTAAAATAATGGGAGGAAGAGAGTTGTAAGTATATTTGTAGATCCTGAGATGCTGTGCTATATGTGTATAAACTGATATTTCCCCTAGAACTGTGAGTACCTCTGTGACACCCAGGACTCAGAGCTGGAGTTCTGAAGCTCTGAAAATCAGCATTGCTACATATAACAACTGTTAGAGTAACTAAAAAAGAGATCAGGCTTCAAACAGATAAAAATGAAGCCAATCTGCTTGGGACTAAGGTAAATAAGAATACAGGCAAAGGATCATATTGTATGTATTCTACAGTTTCATCTACTGTGTGAAACCAAAAGACAGAGAGGCTTATTGTGTCTAGAAACTAAATTTTCTGTAACACACAATGTAAAATAACTTGCCTGCATAGAGCATTTATACAACACAAACACATGGAGCCCAGAACAGGAATGAGGCTCGTAATTTTTATAGGATATATGCCAGACTATGGTGGGCTGATAATTACAAAGTATTGGCAAAGTCCCTTGAGGGACTGGAGAGAAAACATGAAACTACTAAACTTTCCCACCTGGGAAACCCCTGGTACTCCCTCAAACATAGGGACTCCCAAGCAAATAGCCAAGCCCTTGATTTTTTTTTTAACTTTTTTTTATTGTATAATATAACATACCTACAAAGAAAAGAAAGAAAAAAGCAATAGTTTTCAAAGCATTCTTCAACAAGTAGTTACAGGGCAGATTCCAGAGTTTGTCATAGGATACCATATCATCCTCTTAGGCTTTTCCTCCTAGCTACTCTGGCATATAGGAGGCTGGAAGGAATAAATATTTTTTTTATCATCACATTCAACTTTTTTTTCTTTTTTGTGAAAAATAACATATATACAAAAAAGCAATAAATTTCAAAGCACAGCACAATTAGTTGCAGAAAGGATTTCAGAGTTTGATATGGGTTACAATTCCACAATTTTAGGTTTTTACTTTTAACTGCTCTAAGATACTGGAGACTAAAAGAAATATCAATTTAATGATTCAGCAATCATATTTGTTTGTTAAACCCTACCTTCTCTGTATAACTCCACCATCACCTTTGATCTTTCTATTCCACTCTTTAGGGGTTGTGGGGCCAAGGCAATACTAACTTTTTCATGTTGGAAAGGGGCTGTCAATAATATGGGGAAGGGAAATAGAACTAGTTGATGTTCTGGAGAGGCAGGGCCCTCTAGGTTTCAGGACTTATATGGTACAGGGGCCCAAATGGAGGTTTCTGGAAAGTTACACTGGCGCAGTGTAACTTTATACTTTAAGATTCTTTATAGAATCTTATATATTGCCTTAGGTGTTCTTTAGGATTGGCTAGAATGGTTTTAGTTGGGGTTTGGCAAGTTATGATAGGTAGAAATGTCTAACTGAAGCTTGCATTAGAGTGATCTTCGCAGTAGCTGAGCCCTTGATTTCGAGGTTTGTCCTTAGGAAACCTATTACTGTAGCATAGAAGCTAAACTAACCTATGATTAAAAGTTGCATCCAGGAAGCTTCTTTTGTTGCTCAGATGTGGCCTCTCTCTCTCTCTCTCTAAGCCAAACTCTGCAAGGAAAATCATTACCCTCCCCCCTACATAGGACATGACTTTCAGGGGTGAAAGTCTCCCTGACAACGTGGGACATGACTCCCAGGGATGAACCTGGCCCTGGCACTGTGAGATTGACAATGCCTTCCTGATTAAAAGAGAGAAAAGAACTGTAACAAAGTAAGATATCGGTGGTGAGAGAGTTCACATAGAACTCTTCTATGAGGCGAGTCTCTTCTAAAGGCTACTTTTATGGAAGGTTCAGCTACATAATTGCTAATTGCCATGGTTTGTCAAACCCCACCCAACTATCATTCCTGTTAACCCCAAAGAATACCTAGGGCTCTAACTGAGAGTCTACGAAAGTTTAAATGTACCGAATTTACTTTTCAGAAACCCAAAACCTCCACAGGATTTCTAGGCCAGATAAGTCCTGAAACCCCGAGGGGCCAGCCTCACCAAGAATATCAACTAGTTCCATTCCCCTAGTCTATTATTGTTGACATCCCTTTTCAACATGAAAAACTTAGAATGGGAATAGCCTACAGACCCCTATATACCAGGAGAATGTTCAAAGGAGAAAGAGGAGCTATAAAAGAGAATGACAGGATTTAACAAATGAGTATTACTACTGAATCACTAATTGATATTTCTTTTAGTGTCCAGTGTTTTGGAGCAACTAGAAGGAAAAAACTGACATTGTGGAATGGTAACCAAACCAAACTTTGAAATCTGTTCTGTAATTATTTGTTAAAATGTATTTTGAAAATTACTGCTTATGTGTGTGTATGTATATTTCACAATAAAAAAAAAATGTTAAAAAAAAAAAAAAAGAAAGAAAGGGTGGGACGGGCCATGGTGGCTCAATGGCAGAGTTCTCGTTTGCCATACTGGAGACCCGGGTTTAAGCCTGCCCATGTAAAAAAAAAAGTAAAAATAAAGAGGGGAGAAGAGAGAAAAAAGGAAAGCAGAATACACTGATTGACTGCAAAATAGATCTGAGTCATAACAGTCCCTTACTTTACTTTCACTCTCATAAAAACAATTTGGAAAAGTCAGAATAATTAAAAAACTAATGACAAAATGATATGGATCTGCTATGTTTCCTTCCTTTTCAATATTCATGCCCACATTGCCAGTAATTCCTAAAGCACCTGTTTTTCTATCCAATCCATTCATTTTACCCATTCTTTTCAGTACATATCCATTAATCACCTACTATGGACTGAGCACTGTCAAGGTGCCAGGGACAGATTGGGGAACAAGATGATGCCCATGAGAGTAAGGACCTTATGGCAGGCTGAATTACAGCCCCTAAATATATCCAAGTTCTAATCCCTGGAGACTACAAACGTTATCTTATATGGAAAAAAGGACTTTGCAGATGTGATAATTTAAGGATTTTGAGGTGGGAGGTGGAAGGAGATTTGACAACTGGAGAGGAGAAGACAATGTGATGAGAGAAACTGAAATGATGCGGCCACAAACCCAGGAATGTAAGCAATACAAAGAAGCTAGAAGAGGCAAGAAACAGATTTTCCTCTGGGGTCTCCAGAAGAAACCAGTCCCATCAAGACCTTGGTTTTAGCCCTATAAAACTCACTGTGGACTTCTGGCCCCCAGAATTATAACAGAATAAATTTGTTTTTAAAAATATATATAGATTTTGGTTGGGTAGGGAGTAAGCCAGGATATGCAGTCTTAATATCCTTTAAGAATATTAAAAATATTTCTCCAAATTAAGAATACAGATTGGTTTCCAAGGGCTAGCAACAGTGGTTCGCTTAAACTGCTCCTATTATTAGGCTCAAAAATTTTCCCAAGGATCTGGAAAAAGAACAACAGTCATTATCACTGACTTGCCATCTTCATTTACTTTAGAAATAATTTTATACCAAATTTGAAAATAATGCAGGTGTGTATATGGGGGAAGGAGGAGGCAGAAAGACTGGAAAACAGTTACTAGGTTCTTGAAATCCTTATTTTTATAATGGGGCTATGCAACAATTCATCCATAATAATAGTAATTCCTTAATTAACGATATCTACAGATAATATTGCTAAATGCAGGGATTCACAAAATTCTCAAACAAAATCAGTATGTTTTTAAATTTTATTTTTTGTGTGATATTATAAAACTGACTTTTTTGGTGTGCAATTCTATGGATTTTAACATATGTAGAGATTCACGTAACTGCCACCTCAATCAGGTACAGAACACTTTCACCACCCCAATAAAAACTCTCTCATACTATACCTTATTTATAGTCACGCAAAACAAAATTAATTTCAATCGCTGAAATACTTTTTTCCCTGTGAAAGAGCAAAAATAAAAAGACAATCCATCCAAAACATCTGGGAATCACTGACCCAGGGATTCAAAAAGCACAGTGCTCTGCTCCTTTTTCAGTCCTACGAGGCAGAGAACTCACATAAAACACGTGCCCTGCTCTAATGACATCATCCTCTGATTACGGATTTAGTTGTCCCTACTCCACACCAGAGAGATAATCTCTGTACTCCTTGTCTTTGTGTCCTCAATGCCAAGCCTAGGGCCTGAACCCAGGAGGGGCTCAAAATACCTTTGCTCCCTCTGAGCCCCAAATATAGGCAGATTCTTCATCAGAACAGAGAAAAATCAAATAAGATTTGCAAAACAGGGGGGCTGTCAAGTAGAAAAGAGAATGGAACACATTTCAAAGGATGGAAACTGAGAAGCACATTGTCAAATGAAACGAAGAAAGCTGTGGGATATGTGAGGATGTAGGAAAAAGGGAGATATAGTAAATGGGAGCGGGAAGGGGGCTAAAAATCGAAAGGTAAAGGCAAGTTCATTCAAAGATCATGCTAAACCTTTCCTCTCCCAACCACACACAATTAATTATCTCTCTTGAGGATAAATTATTTGAAGTAGGATTTCAAGGTCAAAGAGCATATCACACTTGTTTTCATCTTATGAAGTTAGTTTTTAAATAAAAAACTTAGAGACTCTCTAATCTAATGCAATTTTGCTTAATTATACTTTAAAACTGTTTTGTTATCCCATGGTCTCACAGTTCTCTGTTGAAATAGGCTTTGGTCTTAAAAGCAGTTCTTTAGAAACTCATTCTTATTAAAAAATCATAATAAATGCACAAATAGACTGCTCCTTTGCTTTGGCCCCAATCAAGTCCTGCTACTATCCTTGGCAAAATTAGGACAAAATATTTGTTATTCATAAGCAGCTTTTGCTTTTTTCTAAACAATAGGTAAAAATGATATAAAATGATACAAAACTGGAAGAACAAGCACACCAGTCACGGTTCCCTCAACCTGTAATTTACTCACAATGCAAGAATTTCTCTTTTTCTGAGATGGTCAAAACTGCTTAATAAAATAGTCATAAAACCTAAAGGTCAACACCATCAGAGATTGTATTATATGTACATCTCTTTTATTAAAAATTACCAATAGCATTCTTATTTGCACCAAACAACTATGTCTAAAACAAATTCACTAAATTCTGTTTCTACTAAAGATCATGAATCATTACCTGCACATTAAATATCTCTGGAAGCATATCCTAGAAACCAATCACAATGGCTGTCTCCATGGAAGGGAATTGTTGACCTGGAGACAGGAGTGGAAGGTCTTATCACTCTGTTTTTTAATCTTCTGCATTTTAAGTAATGTAAATATATTACTATTCAAAGAATAAATATATAACATTTAAAGAAAGAAGATAACTCTGTAAGGAGATGTCTTTCTAATTTCCACACGCCATCAGCTACCAACAAAAAGTGAAACTTTATCAAAAGATATTATCAGATACCAAACAACGTGGAAGATGAGGCAGACCAACTCCGTCCACACAAAAACAGAATATGGGAAAAACTAGTTTCTCGAAAATCTTGATTAAATGTTATCCCTATAAAACCAAAGCAAGAGCCGAGAAGGAATACTTGGTTATGGTCCTTTCTCCCAATGACTGGAGTGGCCAACATTATTTTCAAACTTAAGAGCTTACACTGTTTTCAAAACTCTTCACGGGAGTGTGAGTGTGTGCAGGAGGACACGGCAGCTAAGGTAACAATGGAGGTCCTGAGCAGCACACTCTCTGTAAGCTACAATTCACTGCCCCAGACAACACTCCTGACAACACCCATGTGCAGAGCCAAAGGGCAGAGGCACCTCTCTGCATGACAGAGACCCCCAGCCCCACCCACTGTCACTGTGTCCATCTGGAAATGGACAGCCAGGGTTAAAGGGACAGAGCATGATAACTTCAGGGTCAGGAATGGGAACAGTACAACTAACTAGCACTGTTGCTGCTCAGTGGATACGAACAGCAGCCAAATCTAACAGCTTTCTTCGATTCAGATTTTCTTAGATATTTAGCTGCAATACTACAAACCAGGGCAGGTCAGAGCACCACTTGTTACCAGTCCACAATGAGGGAAGGAAGCAGCATATTGATTTGAATTTTAGCACCAGCTCCTTATCTTGTTGTTATCTGAGAAATAAACAGTTCTCAGACAGCACAGTGCATGGACCACACTTTAAGCAGCACTGTAAATCATGAGGAGTACAGATTAAGTTTTGTAGCACACGGACTCCAGCAATAGGGAAGAAAAATCCTGAAAATCCAAATTCTATTAATTTCAGCTAAAGTGAGAATGGATTATTATGATGTCAGTTGATAAGGGCTTGAGGTAAGACCATTCCCAAACACTTTAAAGATTATAAGCCTCTCTTTCCCCAAAAGGAATGAATTAAGCGGGAGCTGGCTCCAGTTTTGAAAGGCTGCTGACCCTTATTTTAGAGCAAACTACAAAGATAAGTACTCAAATAGTTCTTACTAAATTGATAAATTTAAATCAACTTTTTATTGGCCATAACCACATACTATTTAGTGTATTTTTTAAAATATTCTTCAGGTTAAACCCTTAAAATGCTGCATGATGTAAGTTATTTTATAGCCTATTTTAAACATTCCTGATAAAAGGTTAAAGTTCATGAATAAATTTAACAGTCCAAGTTGTTTAAAATATTTTTTAGCTTAAAATTACTCATTTGAAAATTACCAAATATTCACTTCAATGACTCCAGTGACCACAACCTTATTAGCACGCTGGGATTCTCAGTCCCTCCCACAGTGCAGCTTCCTACCACCTTCTGAACAAATCCTGCTGATCCTAAAAGCACACGAAGAATGCCTTGTGCCTTCAAAAGGTTTGACAGCAGCAGCCACCTACTTTTCACAGGATTATTGCATTTATGTGTATGCCCTCAGAGTTATCCACGCACATTCTGAAAATAGGGTCTGAAAACAATAACACATAGAACAGATGATCACTTCTGTTCCCAGCATGACCAGTGAATTCTCAGTTGTCAGACAATTATGGTTCACCTCATTGAGCTCCTCTAATCAGCAAAACAATACTCAAGATGAGCAGCTCCTTTTATGCTGAAAATGGAGTTAGGATGACTCAAAGAAAGAATAGCCAAAGAAACTTCTCTTAGCATGCTCCTTTTAGCAGTATCTCTCAAAATTCAATTATAGGATCTTTTCAAGAATTTGAAAAGAACCACTTGCAATATAAAATCAAATTTTAGATTAATTGGTTTTATTCTTTTCCATTCTTGATTAATTTTTTTAATTAACCTCTTTCATCTTGTAAACACGTCTTGAGCCACAGACAAAGCTTTTCCAAAACCTTTACTTCAGTAAATTTTTTATACATTTTTAAAGCTTATTTTTTAATGTACACAGATGAAAAATCTCTCGTTTTGGTGTGTAGCTCTTCGAGCATTTACAAAATCACTTATCTGTGAAACCATCCCCTTAACAAGATACAAAACAATTCCACCACCCCAAACTGCCCTTGTGAGGCACCTTTGTATTCAAGTCCTTATCCCCGCTCGTAAGCCCTGGCAACCAGCATCAGCAAATTTTAATGTCCAAATTTAGACTGACTATACGTACAACAACCTACATGACAAGTATAAGAGCAAAGAGAAGATAATACGATGAGTTCTATCAAGAATCTTGCTCTAAATATTCAGTGAGTGAGGGGTTTAAAGACTATGGAAGAGCATCATTGACTTTATAGGAGTAACTCTCTTTTCTTGTGGTAACTTTTCTACAACTGATTTATATAACTCTAGTTTATAATGCAAACTACATTCTTCTTGCTCCTATCCTATCCACTTTTTGCCATGAAATACTTCCTCAACCTGAGTTCCCTGTGCACCAGTGACCACACATTACAGACTTAATTGTTAGCCCAGATGGCCCCAGTTAGCTTCTGTGCGAAGTGCTGAAATGGAAGGGATAATGGAAGCCTACGATCTCCTCCCACATGTAGAAACGGTCACAGCTGGGGCCCATGGAGAGCAGCTTGGGGACAGACATCTTCATATTCTGTGGACTCAACTTCCACTTTGGGCTCAATCTGCCAGAGGAGGCCTTGCTCTTTGGACTCAGAACAGGCAAATCTCATAAAAAATATGTGTGTAGAAACATGGCATTTATAGCCTTTCAGTTGGAAGGTAAGGATTTCTAACTAATATATGTAAGATAATAAAAATATTTTCTTAAAAAATAATCAACACTGAAAACCTTTCTTTCTCTTCCCTTCTTGGTAACATTTATAACATAAGGGAATAAGGATACATTTTATTAATTATGAAGGCACTAGATTGGTAATATTAACATCTTACATTTACAAGTACCTTGGAGTCTAAAAAACACTCTCATACAGTTTCTAATTTAATGAAGTCTTTGCTTAACATGGCACCCTGGGGAACTACAAAAGAAATAAAGACACTGAGAAGCTTTTAGGTTACAGACTGGAAATAAATAGTACAGAAGTGACAACAATAACAACAAAGAATAATTACAAATCTCAAAATAAGTAGAAAACGTATGTGCTGGTCAAACAAACTATTTCACCAAACTATTACTACATAAATATCTATGATGATAAAAAATGATAGCCAAGCCTGGCTCAATTTTTTATTTAAAAAAAAGTTCAGCGCAAAAAGAAATTGTTTCTTGAAGTAAGATTTGATCTAGAGTACTAACAGATTTTGGGTTTAAAGTATTGTTACTGTGGGAAAACTTTCCTAAAGGAAACAGGTTATCTGTAGGGTCCAGATGTTGATAAACATGCATGTAAAGGCAGAATTTTAATTGAGAAGAAATCAAGAAAAGAGGCATAAAAATGAATACTGAAATGATCTGTTTATGGGTCTAGTTTCCCTAGAGAGGAAATGTTATCTTCTTTGTATCTCCACTGTAGACTAGGAACTCAGTGACAGTATTTTAAACTGAAATTAAAAGAAAAAAAGTTATGTGAAATCACAGAAGTATAAAGTAAAAAATGGGGTCTTTAACAACAATGATTCTGGCAAAAGAGACAGACTAGAAGGATTGGCAGGCATAAAGAATCAAGATCTAACCATAAGGGCTGCAAAAATGGAAGAGATGGGTTTGAAAATAATGGAAAAGTGGAATTGGCAGAACTCTGCTGGTTTTTGGACTGCTGCAGAAAGAGCAAAGAAACCTGGAAGACTGTGGGACAACTGAAAGAGAGGAGGGAAGAGGCAGGGACAAGATGCAGTGCAAACAGCCAATGCTCTTTATAGGCACAACCCATTTCATCCCCCTCACAACCCTGTCGGGGGGCTGCTCCCTGGTAGGGAGATGATGGAAAAGTTCGATCTCATAATGGGGAGATAATGGTAAATTCAATTTCCAACCTATTCATTTTTATGTGTCATTGGAATGGACAAGTAGTTTACATTAGTATTTCCCTGAGTATGTCAAAAGAGAGCTTTTGGGATGAAATGTACAATTTTCATCATGGAGTCTGATGTCTCCATCAGTTTTCCTACCATTATCCCTCAGCGTCCAGTCCATGCTCTCCACTCCCATTAAGTGAACTGAGTTAGTGTCTGACTTTACTTGCTTCTGCCTTTCGAGATGCCCCAACAACCTACTCTTCCTTCAAAGGGGTCATCTACCACCCAAAACTTCCTCAAATGTATTTCCCTTGGATTTGACATCTCTCAACCCTTCAGTCAATATCAAAAATAGCTGAAGGTGTTAGTTTGTTATGTGCTTAAAGTCTACTTTCAATTCTCTGAAGCAAAATTTGCTTTTTTTCCTAGGAAAATAATTGAATGCAAAACACTTTATCTTCTCATTCCCCAAAGGAATAAAATGAATAGAAAATCAGACAATATCTGTAAATTCAAATCTGAATTGGAATATGTATCTGAGGAAGTTCATAGTCAAAAGTCCAAGAGGAAACTAATGCACTTAGGTCATCTGTGAGACCTAGTTAATCTCTGAGATCCTCAGTTTCAGATATAAAATGGAGATAGTTTTCTATGTGGTGAAGTACACAAGAAGTGGTAGGCACAGTGTTTGTTAAGAGTGGGGAGCAGAGGCTGAGATTTAATGGGAGAAATTCAAGGGGCAGGTAATTTACCAAGGGCTCTCTGTCTGAGAGGAGACCATAGTAGCAGTCCACGAGGATGAACAACCCAGATCATTCTACTTGTCTTTGGATATGTTTGGAGTATTTACATTTAAATGTGAATACATATGATGTTCTGTGAATTCACTTTACGTAACACAGTTAGATTCTGAAATCATGACTCAAGAGCGTAGAGAAGCTGGCCTGTTGTCTAATTCTTAGCCCCTGAACAATTCTTTTCTTAAAACAACTCCATTTGTAAACATAAACTGATCTCTTTCAAGGGTATGGGATTTGCCTTTTACAAAACTTTGGGTTGGCAAGCAGCTTAGGTTAGCCCCTGGAAGACATTAAATGACTGCAAAGTAATGTAAAAATACTGGTTATCAACAAAGTCATATTTAAACAGATTATGGATTGTCAATTCTGACAATACTTTTCAGCAAAACAAATATTTCCCATAAACTGACAAACTGTAAAGCCAGGCCCCTGATCCAATACTCCTCAATGACAGAAGAAGCCCATTTCGGTGGCACAGTTGGGATCCATAATTCTTTAGTTAATCAAAAAAGTTAGTTGAAGTTGGGAATCATAAAAAACTATTCTTAAGGTTTTATTTTAGCAAATATTTAAACAGATATTTAAATGAAAATCTTCTGATGTGGGGCCAAGGCTCTTTTTTGGGGGGAATGGAGTTTCCCAGCATCTGCCTTGCATAAGTAACACCCACAAGACAATGCCTAAGATTCCCTAGTTTGTTTTCTTTAATGAAGAGTGAAAACTTAAAGGCACTTGTGAAGCAATGTGAAAACAAAATCTGGAAGCTGTTCATATTTGTATAATTCCTCCCGCCCATCTTTTATATTTGGCTCTTTATCCAATCGGATAGTAATTTGTCTTGATGGAGTTTTTCCAAAGGTTTTCACAGAAATGACAGCTCTCACTATTTTAACACATACATTTCATCAGTTTTCATTCCATTTAATTAAATTATGCCAATTACAGTAACAAGAATACCACACACAAACAGATGTGGTAAGAAAATGCCTCTTGCAGAGCACTTAACTCATTGAGTGGACATCTTCCCCATCGTCCTCACTCCTGTCCCCATGCAGCAGGCTGGAGAGCCTGTAACAGAGATGGCACTGTAAGGAGCAAATGTAGAGGGCCAGGTCATCTGGTGCAGGCAGGAAAAGAGGCCTTTTGCAGCACAGTAATTTATCTTTTGGATGGTTCTGTCCCCTACTGTCTGTGAGCATTTTTTAGAGCAGGCATATCTCAAGCACCCAATAAATATGTACTCAATGAAAGAATTTGCCTTGTCCGCCTTTAATTAGCCTCCAAACCATTAGGAGAGCTCAGTGCAGTATTTTATTTGGATAAAAACTGAAAAGCAGGACAGCCCATAAAGATCAGAAAATCACCAAGATTACCACAGGAATAAAGGAAATAAATGGAAGGAGAAAACCCAGTTCAACAATTCCTTTCAAAAGTATCCTAAACCAAAAGTGAAAAACCTCATTTACCTTCCAAGAATTCCAACATATATGCCCAAAGCTGGGAAGTGTTGACCAGATGAATAATTTAGATGGTAGTTGGTCCCTTCCTAAGTTTTTAAATGGAATTCTCAGAATTTAATTGAACCTTTCAAGTAGGTGAAGAGAACTCTACGGGAACAGATTTTTTTTTTCCTGAAACAACCATGACAATAACAAATAAATAGTGAATACTTAATCTTGCCAGGCACTGCAGGAGCATGTTGTAGGCATTTATTCATTTAATCTCCATAACAATTATAGGAAGTAGGTTGTCCATTCATTTAAAGACACATGGTCAGTCAATGGTGGAGTCAGGATTTGAACCCAGAGCGCATATTCGTACACACTGTCATACTGCCTAGTACACAATTTGCCTTTTCTTATAAGTAATGCAACTTTACATTTGTCTAATGATTTTCTTAGTATATTATTTCTAAAGGTATGAAGTCTCCAGCTATAAAGTCAAAACAATTCTTAAAAAACTGTGACTAATTATAAAAAAATAATGTGACTCATTCATTCATTCATTCAGAATTTGACTGAGGCATTTCTTCTGTAAAGCAGGGAGATTTGGGTGAGGACTGTAGCAGAGTAGAAACATGATTGGAATTTCATTTTGGAATAATTTCACCATAAATGGAACGGACGGGACAGAGGAGGAAAAACATGGAAGGAATAAGGATAGTGAGGATCTCCATAAAAATTGAGGTGAGAATTTTATTTACCACTGAATTTTATGGCATATGAATTACAGCTGTATAAGGCTATTAAAAAAAAAATCTAGGTGAAAAATGGTGAGAGACTGAATTCAGACCATGGAAATGGTGACAATGAAGAGATACCAAAAAGATATTCAGGAATCAGAATCAGCAATTCACGATGAGTGATGGAGGAGTGGGAGGGAGGACGGGACTGAGGTGTGGGAGCAGAGAACAGAAAGAGAGAAGAAAAATGGAGTCAGGTCAGGGGATGAAAACAGGCCCACAGGAGAGGAAGATTAACATATAAACTATGAACAGCAACATAAGCAGAACCAATTCACTACTATTACAGAGAGACAAGCCTTGTAGAATCACATCAACGAACCCGGACACATACGAGCTAATTACGGAAAAAATCAATTGACAACAGTGATATATCATATTAACCATGATTTTTTTTTCAACTTCCTCATATGTCAACACGGTGCCTGACACTTTTTGTGTACTTCACCACATAGATAACTATCTCCGTTTTATATCTGAAACTGAGGATCTCAGAGATTAAGAGGAGAAACTGAGATTCTAATTCAGCTACCTCCTGACTCTGGCACGCCAGGCTACTGAGACACTGCCTGTTTAACAAACAATAATAATTAATGACAATGAAGATACTGAATGCTTCATTCTGCCACCGCCGAACCAATCAGATCTGCAGCATACATCTCCTGTACTTCGAGTAAGTGCCAGCTCTGTGTTTGACATTTTACATATACAGTCTCGGCTGGACATCACCTTGTCAGGAATGGTAGTAATAAGAGCTGCAATTTATTAAGTACCTGCTCAGTGCCAGACACTTGTGATTAGGGGTATGCAGGAGTCATTTCTATAGCATCCCTGCAAGAGACTGCACAGGTCTCAATCTGCAGTCAAAGAAACGGCACACAAAGCAAGGTTACTAGTCTGGGGCCACAAAGCAGAGCATGGACAGAGTCCACCACAGCTGCACGGTTCCAAATATTCATTTATAGATATAAATCTCTCTAGATTTCTCTTCCTAGAGTGAGAGAGAGAACACAAATGAGGCAAATGTTAAAAATCGGCGAGTCCTGACAAAAGGTATATGGGAATTATCTGTATTTTTCTTGCAAATTTTCTATAAGCCTGAAACCATTTTTTAGAAATAGGAAAATAAATCCTGTGAGTCAGGGCAGAAAAGAACCCTGAGGTTCAGTTAGTCTGTTTTCAGAGGATACCTTCGGTCATTATATACAGATGAGAATCAATTCTATTTCTAATCAGCTGTAGGGAAAAAAAAAATCATAGAACTTACAGTTTTTAAAAGACTGTAATTAAATGATATTTTTAAAGTGCCAATTAAATATTCATGGTGCAAATAGGCTTGCTGGTTACCAGGACCTAAACGTTAGAAATATAGTGTATTTTCTGGGGTGAAGAGTTAATTCATTTTCATCTTAAAAAAAGAACTTTCAATAGGTGAAATGTTAGCATTCAATACATCTAATTGGTACATCTTGCCAAGTTTAGAATTAAAAGAATACTGTAAATACTGTTAATACTAAATGAAATACTGGCTAACATTTGATATTTAGAGAATGTTAGATCACTTCTAGTTTTTAAGACAGATATTTTTATATAATAAGTATAGCTAAGGTATTGATCCTTTGCTTTAAATTACATCAAAGAAGTGAACTAAATTAGTTTAAAAAGCTAGGGTAATAATTACATAAAGGAAATTATTTGGCTATTGATTTAATCCTGTGAGCTGAATTTTATGGCATTGATTGATTTTAACCCACAAAAATGTTATTTTCACATGGTCTCACTTAAGACACTGGTAGATATTTTCTTGGTCAGCCTAAAAGAAATTCCTATTAACTATTCTGCAAATAAAAGTGGTGCTCTAGTGTCATCATTTTTTTAAAGGAACACTAGATGGCAGTAAATACACAAAAGTTGTAACATGACACAGCATCTCCAGTAATGATTATTTTTCCTTTACTCAATTTTATACTGCATTAAACCAAGCTCTTAAAAAAGCTGAAGAATCAAAAAACCAATTCTAAATTAGAGTTTCCTGGCTTTAGGAATGTGAGCCAGAAAAGCTACCCAAACTACCTATTTAGTCACAAATTATGAGGATACAGTAAATGGACAGGATTTCAACCTGGGCAATACAGAAAATTAAATTTAAGCTATGGGAACTGAGAAAGAAAATTTTCTGAAAATGTTTATACACACACACACATATACATTGTCCCAACAAAACATACACCCAATTTATCTTAATAAAATTTAACATGTACATGGATTGATGTTAATCAATAACTGCTTTGGATATCTCAAGGTCAAAATATCCCACAAGAGTCAATAAATGATTAATATATATGATATATGTTAATATATATCATCTACAAGATGTATATATTTTATTTGATACCCTTGGGGTATATTCTGGCTTGTGGGAGAATATACAGCTGGTGGAAGGAAATAATAGATCTAAACTTTAAAATAATGTTACTTCACAGTTGTGACTGTTTAAGATGTTATTTTATTAGAACAATTGTCTAAATGTTAACTCTTCCTTAAAATGCAAATTATGAGAACACTAACACTCAACATAAACTTTACAAAATTATTACATTCTCTAAATCTTTGTTAACAAATTCTAATCACATAAATGTAGTTTAGATATTATTTAATTTGGAGAAAGGAAACAAAATGAAACACCTTAAATCACTTTTCCACCAAAATATTAAAAATTTATATGAGAACTTACTGTATATTTATTTATTTATGGCCTACGTATTATGGCTTTTTTGAATTAATGAAACCTCTTCTCTTCTAGAGGCTATGAATGAATATATAAAACACAGCATGCTGTTAATCAAACAGAGAGTAAGCAAAATATTTTTAAGCTCAATAAATCTTACTGCTTTATCTAGACTCCAGGAAAAAATAGGGGATAAAATATAATTTATGTTAAGATTTTAAGATTTTGTGTCCTTATTTTAGAAAAGACATTTGCAGAAATGTTAATTTGATCCATTAGTGTTTTTGAAGACCCTTCCTTAACAGTCTGAAATAGATTTTCAGTGTGATTTTACAAACATATATGGTACTAAACCAAAAACTTGATTTTCCTCATTTATTTGTAAACTTTCCAAATTTTGGATTAATTACAAGGCAGATCATATTTAACTCAGGTCTCAGCAGCACTAGAACAAAATTAGTTAACTTACTACTTTTTTGGTTACTTCTAAAACTTTCTCTGAACATGATTTTGTTGTGACACAAAATTTGCAATTTAAAAACTAAAGCTAGGGTCCTCTAAAATGCATATAAAGTCAATTAAGTAAAAACAAACACGTTTTCAGATGTTTTACTTGGTAAGAAAGAGGATTCATTGTGACACCAATCTGTGCCAATACAACCCAACTTTTGTTCAGTGTTAACCTAACGAAATGGTATAAAATAAGTAGCCATAGCGTACTGCAAGCACATTAAAACAAATACACAGCAAAATAATTACTCTTCTATAACAAGATTTACCCTTGGTAAAGAAAGCAAAGGCTTCCTTGTTTTAAGGTATAAATCTGGCAGGTACTGAAATAGCCTAAAATCTTGCTGGCATTTTGGCCTATGTACTTTCATTTCAGGCTAAAAAAAATACCTTTCTTCTGTCACAATAGACTCTAAGCAAGTTAACTGCTGTGCTTTTGTCTCCACCTCAGATTGCCAGGTACCCCTAATTTAACATCCTAGGAGTAGATTACAATGGAGCAGAAATCAAAGCAAGAGGTCTCCAGCAACATGAAAGAAATTGCCTTTTATAACTGCTCCAGGAAATCAGGATAAAGCCACATTTAGGCCTTTCCAAGATATGCTATGGAGGTCCCGAAACTCACTAAAGGAAGAAATCACAGGCAGCAAAGGTTCTGCTGCTTTTGGATGAAACCATACCACAGACCATTCACCCAGCATACCATTTAGACTGCCTAGTTACATCTCCAATAGAATAATTTTGAACTATATATGTGCATGGGTGTGTGCATGTGAGTATCTAGGTAAGTAAAATGTGCACATCTTCTTAATTACCTTAAAAAACAGAGTTTTTGAGAACAAACATTAAGACCCCTTGATTTTCCATAGCATCAAATTAAGTATTATATATATAGCAGGTCTCAATATTGATTGATTGTAATTTAAGGAATGAGAAGGATGAGCACCTCCCACTTTATACTCTGTAAGCAGAACTCAGAAATGTCATGAACCAACAAAAAGCAGACATGGCCCTGCCCTAATGAAATGGACAGTGCAGAGGAGGGACAAATGTGAAATAAAGAAACCTACAAGTAAGTGCATACCTTATAAGTGGGCTATGTGCCATGAAGAAGAAGAATATAACCCTTCATAAGAGACCACTAAAAGGGAATTAACTGAGATAGAGGAGTCAGGCAGGCCTGGGAGCCACAGTGATAACTGAGTTGAGACCTAAAGAATAAATGGGCATCAGCCAGGCCCAAAAAGGGAATTTCCTATGTGTAAGAAAGTAAGGACTTCTACTTCTGGAAAGATGGAGCAGAAATACTTTTCACTATTCCTCTTGCTAAGTACACACATAAACCCTGGACATCATATATAAAACAAACCTAAGATTCTGAAAGGTAGAAAAAAGTCAGACCAATTAGGGACCCTAAGCCCCAAGGAATGACATGAGGGTGAGTTTCTCTGGGTTTTTGTTTTTGTTTGTTTGCTTCATAAACCCCAAATTAGGGTGGCATCAGTGAAGGCCAGCAGGAGTGAGGCTCTCCCCCAGCACAGGTGGGGAGCAGTAATAAGGCACTTGTACCCCTCCAGCAAGGGGGCATCAGTGGAGGCCAGAACTCAGTGGAGTTCAGGTGGAGAATCTGGACTTCCACAGCCGACTGGCAGTAACCGGAGGGTACCACCCTTCCCCACCCCCCACCAGTTTAGTGGTATCAGACGAAGAAAACTAAAACAGAAGAATTAAATACGATCCAGGGCTTTAAAAGACAATATCTAACATGTATATGTTATGATCAAAAACCACTATCACACCAAGAACCAGGAACATCAATTTGAATGAAAAAACACAATCAATAGACACCAATACTGAAATGAAGTAGATGACAAGAAGTTTAAAGAAGCCATCATAAAAATGCTTAAACAAATAACTACGAATTTTCTTGAAACAAATGGAAAAACAAAAAATCACAGCAAAGAAATGGAGGTTAGAAAAAAGAACCAAATGGAAATTATAGAACTAAAAATTGCAATGACAAAATTTTTTTAAATCTTAGTGAGAGAGTTAAACAGTAGAGTGGCAATAAAAGAGGAAAGAATCCATGAACCTGAGGCTATACCAATAGAATCTACCCAATCTGAATAAAAAAGAGGAAATAGACAAAAAATTTGAACAGAACCTCAGAGAACCATGGGACAATAACAAAAGAGCCCACATTCCTATGGCTGGAATCCCAGAAGGAGAGGAGAAAGAGAATGAGGACAGCTTAGGCAATGAAAATAAAACGGTTGTTTTAATACTATGTAAACAGTCTTTTTTTTTTTCATTAAAAAAAAATGAGAGGAGATATAACACTTAGAACTTAGGGGGCAACAGCAAAATTCACCAAGAACTTGCACGGATCAAGTGAATCCATGAGAATTCAACTATCAAGATAGGTCTGTAACAAATGAGATCAGCTGTGTGCAGTATAATCCTATGGGTAAATCTCCCAAATTAAACAATTAAAACCAGGTTCTGCAAATCTGATTAAGATATTACTAAATACAAAAAAAAGCATTATCCTAATCAATGACAATAATATACGTGGAAGAAAGAGCAAGCCAGTCACAAATCTACAGAAAGTGAAGGCAAAATCAAGTTATAGGGCATTACTGACCTCATCCAGCATTGCTCAGAAGTTTTGTTTGGGATGTGGGAAGAGGGATGGTAGGAATGGTTTTCAGTTTTTTGCATGTCTTTCAACACTATTTCATTCCCCTTGCTCTGGTTCTGAATTTACCAAGAAATCTGATTACTAATTCTACTTTTACTTTTACACCAACTGTCACGGTCACTGGAAAGGTATATCCTCATTGTAGATTAACTAATGGCATTCTTCACTCCTTCATAAATCTCATTAGTTTTAAGCGTAAGACAGCTCCCAAAGCCTAATTAACTCTGGATATGTACAGGCCAAGACAAGGTCCGAGATCTACAAAGTTAAGGGCCAGATCCTAAATCAAGAAGGTACACTGCGAGCCCGGCCAGCTGACCTCCCTCTGCCTAGGGCACCTCTGTTTGTTCTCTTATTACCACAGTTTTACAAATAGCTGTCCAAAATCCTATTCAACTCACAAAATCCAGAACTTACCTACATGTATCTGTGAAGGCCATACTCCTTTCCCTCCCAATCACTGCTTTCTAAAATCATTCTCGAAGACACACAGTCTACATATAGGATCTATCATGAATGTAGATTCCTTTCAAACATGCTTTAAAAAGCATAAAGAACAAAGCAGAATATATTCCTTTGGTTAATACCGGAATTGCACACATTCAAAATTTCATTTTTTCTGATCAGCCCTGCATCTGGAAGCCTTGGGTATATTAAATTACCATGCTATGATCCTACTAAATTCTGCTTTTATTAATTCCCTCTTCAACTACTGTATACTTAAAATATCTAAGGTGAAAGGTCACAATATTCCTAGCAACTATAAACACTAGCAACAAAAAAATTCCTGCAAAGTCTTCCATTTATAAATGGTCAGCGCATAATTTTCAAGAAGTTACAGTAATCCATATTTGGAAACATGATAGACAAAATGAAAACCTAAAAAGTACACAGATGACTCGCACTCCGTATGAGAAGTTATGCGTCCTCCTATACATAACATTGTGGAGTTTTAGAGTGTTTCACAATGAATTCCATACCTATAGCAAATAAAACTTAAATTATTATGAAAAAAGTATTTTTTTAGGATTTCTTTACTTAGGAAGGTACAAATGACATTTCCCTAGAGCAGATTAAAAAATCCATATTAGATATATAGAATATTATTTATCTACACAGTACTGACCAGGATTGCACAATGCCTGGAAAAGGCATGTTCCTGTTGGCATCATGGTGACTGTTTTTTAGGCCTGGGCAATACGTAAGAAGGCACATCCTTAAGCCTCATGTGTTCCTATTACCCAAACTGTTTTGCTTTCTTCCCAATAAATGAATGTGCCTAAATCGCTAGTCATGAACAGCCAGGGACATCACTGCTTTAGAGTAACAGTGGTATCTGATAAGGAAACTAAACAGGTTTAAATTTTTACTTACCTCCACTGCTACTACAATCAAAATGAGGTCCACTTTTGACTCTGGAAAAACTGCATTCACCGGCGGTGACATTCCAATCAGAGCACAGTTAGTGACCACAGATATAACACTCATTGTTTCAAAAGCCAACTAAGAAAAAAGAGAAAAGAATGTGAAGTAAACAAACTGCAGTGACCGAGTCCCAATTTACTCTTCCTTTTTCCTTATTATCTAAAATCAAAGGCTGGATGGCTAAGAAATTCTTTCCCTAGTTGTAAAATTTCCAAGTACATGTTAAATTTTTTCTGTCATGCTATGATTTTCTTTAGCTTAAAAAAAGCTATACTATTAGAAACTACATTAGATACTTTTGACTTGAATATCCCAAAGCAGTATGTTCTACCTACTCATCTGGAGGTGGCCAAACGCTGAACGTGGAATACCATCCTGCAAAAACACACTGTTAAAGTTACTTTCCTCTACATATAAAGGGAATCTAAAGTGGGGCCACCAGAGAAAATGTTTCACATTCAAAAATAGGTAAGTAAGATTTCAAATCAAATTTATTTTGTGATACTTCGTCCTTTCTTTTGAGACAGCCTGTAGATCAACCCTCAATTATTAGTGAGATTATGATAAAAATTCACATGAAGCAGACTAAAGGGCCTGATCAGTTTAATCAGTTTAGTCTTTAAGAATTACAACCTGGTAAAAAGACCCGTCATTTTCGCAGAGCATTTCACATAAAGCTAGTGTTTCTAACATTGGGGGTAGCCAACACAAATCAGTAACCACCAAATTTTCATCAAAATGAATAACCACAGTTGGCCGTCTACAACGATTGTTAGAATATACTTTCAGAAAAAATCCCAACTTAAATACAAAGTTGCTTTCTACTTACTAAAACCAAATCATGTGCTTAATGGCATGTTAATCTCTTCAAACTAGGTCTTAAAGTCACTGCTTTCCTCTCAATTTCCACTGTAATCTCCCTAGTCTAGGTCCACCCGTTTCACGCCATGCTGCCTTTAGGATTTCACTCATGACTCGGGTTATTTTTATTATGTGCTTCTCTGGTTAAGTAGCTTCAACAGTCCATAATCAAGTTCTGTCTTCTCAGATACTTTTTCTTAATAAAGTGCTAGGAAGTAATTGTTTTCTATGTACACTTCTCAACAAAGTAGAACCAAAAATTCGACCTCCAGCTTACATATTCATGCTTTGTTTCTCAGTCCTGCTAGAGAACAGGTCCAGAAAGTTATCTCTTACAGAAATAACTAGGATGATTGATACAGGGATTATTTTATTGATGTTTACAAAATTTCCACACAATGTTTCATTTTTTTAATCAAGCTTTTTTTTTATTTCCTCATGGGCAGGCACCGGAAATCGAACCAGGTCTTTGGCACGCAGGCAAGAACTCTGCCTGCTAAGCCACGACGGCCCGCCCTTTACCCAAGTTTTTAATTAAATGGTTAAAAATGTCAAGGCCTAAACATAATCAAACGATTAATAAACATTTTCCCATTTCTTCACACCAGGAAACTCTGTCATCACACAGGCTGACTCCTTTCCTCCATTCACAGCCAAGGAAATGTTTTTTAAATCCAGACAGAGAGGCAACGTGTGGAAAGCCCAGTTCAGGGAGAAATGTGAACACCTGTGCTCTGTTTTCCTAACAATGGTGCTTCTACCTTGGCAGGTCACACACAACATCTGGTGCAGCCATACCTGAGGAATCAGTTGCAACAGTAATTTCCTTCCAGCGGTGTAGAAATGTAGAACTTTAGAAAGGACCATGGGACTCCTACTGAGTATCAACTGGGGAAACGTGACCATTGGGTTTTGCTGTTGTTGTTTTAATGTAAAGCACTTTGTGATTGCTGCTGACAATTAACCACTAATTCCAAGAAACACATTATTATAACAAATATGATTTTTAAAAGAAGTAAAACAAAAGACTGGACCAAAACATAATAAATATCTTGTCCCATGGAGAATCTCTGCCATCTAATATTTTAGGAATCTTCTGGGTAATCAGATTATTTTTCCACAGCTTTCTTGAAAACAAAGCAACTTGGGACTTTCTCCTTAAAAACCACCATTCTATTCCTATTTTCTATTTTAATTCTAAAGTTTCAATTTATTTTTTATATAGTCACATTGTTTAAAAATAAAAAATTTTAAATATCTAGTGAAGAGTGTCCCTGTTCCCCTTTCTCCCACTTTCGAATTCCTGTTCCCCCCCAAAATAATCACTATTATTAATTTCTTGTGCACCTTTCCAGACACTTTGGATGCAAATACAGGCAAACATGAATATATACACTCTTTCTTATTCTCTTTCCAGTGTAGTACACTGTCAGGCCCCTTGCTTTTGTCATTTAAGGTCTCATTGAAGTCATTTTGTATCAGTACACAAAGAGTTCCTCATTCTTTGTCACTTCATTGCAGGTATTTACCAAATACTATTTAACTACTTCCTTATTGGTGGACATTTCAGTTGTTATTACAAACAATGCTGCAATTGATAACCTTATAAATAAATCATTTAACAAATGTAGAAGAAAGATAAATTCCTAAAAGTGGAATGGCTGAGTCAACGGAAATGTGCATTTGTATGTTGCCCACTTCACATTCCCACCAGCAGTATATGAAAGTGTCTATCTTCCTGTGCCTGAAATACAATCCGTAACTTAAATTTTTCGGTTTTTAAAATTACCTATATTACATTACAGCTGACATACAATAAACTACATTCATTTAAGGTGTACACTTCAATGAATTCTTACGTATGTACTTACCTGTGAAGACACCATCACAAACAAGATACAGAACATTTCTATCTCCCCTGAAAGATTCCACATGCCTCCCTCTACAGCTGGCCCCAAACACTGACATACTTTTTGTTACTATTGGCTAACCTGTATTTTCTTGAATTTTATATAAACAAAACCGTATCTACATATCCTTGTGTCTGCTACTTCCATTCTGCATAGTGATTTTGAGATTGATCCATGTTGTTGCATGTACCAGTTATTCATTCCTTTTTATTGCCCAGTAGAGTTCTGTCTTATACATATACCATAATTTGTTTATCCATTCACCTATTGATGGTAACTTGGATTGTCTTTATTTTGGGCTACTGTGAATAAAGCTGCTATGAAGGATATATCCTTTCATTTCTCTTAGATACCCAGGAGTGGAAGTGCTGGGTTGTATGCTAGGTGTATGTTTAACTTTTTAACAAGCTATCATCCTGTTTTGCAAAGTGACTGTACCATTATACAATCCTACCAGCAATGTAGAGTTCCAATTACTACACATCATTACCAACATTTAATATTTCAGACTTCTTAATTTTACCCATTCAAATGAGAATGTACTGTTTTCTCATTGTGGTTTCTATTTGTATTTTCCTGCTGACTAATTACATCGAGAATCTTTTCATGAGCTACTGGATATTCACATATCTTCTTCTGTGAAGTAGTTCTCCAATTTTTTTGCCCATGCTTTTATTGGTTGTTTCTCTTATTATTAAGCTGTAAGAGTTCTTCATATATTCTGGACACAAGTTCTGTGGCAGACATATGTAGTATGGATACTTTCTCCCATTCTGTGCCTTGTCTTTTGTCCTCTTAACTTTCAAAGAGCAAAACTTCACCATTTTTCCTGCATTTGGGAATGTACCCGATCATTTCCCCACTGAACTGAGATGTCACCTATATTATATATTAAATTTCTGGACTTTTTATTCTGTTCCATTGTTCCAACTATCAACTAATGCATCATTATCACACTACTTTAATGACTGAGGCCATATGAGAAGTTTTAATACATGCTAAAGAGTGTCCCTACTCATCTTCTTTAGAATTTTCCTTTCTTTCCAAATTCATTTTTTTTTCAAGACAGTTACATGTCTTTACTACAAAGTATATATCTATTAAATATTTCTCGTGGGAGTTAGTCTTTGGCTTATTTTCATAGAATGGCAACTATATTTTGAAGTTAACCCCAAAAAAGCCTCATTGCCTCTGCTTTCTACTCAGATTACTGAAAACTTAATGGTTTTGTTTAATTTTATAGGATAATATATTAATTTTCTTTCAAGATTAAAAAAAAGGAAAGACTTTCAAAATACAAGCCTCCTATTTTTTAAGTTCTATAAAAATACATTATGCTCTTGTTTGTCCTTTGACTTAATCTAGTTTATCAGCTACAGAAAATAACAATACAGCCCCATTCACTCCTGAAGCAATATGATGTCAACATCATTGTGAACACCTTGCAAAAGGAGCTCTCCCGGCTGTGTGACAATCTTCCTTCATTTTGCAACTTTGAGGGTTCCTACTAGGGCTTCAAAGATGTTGCCACATTTCTCATCTTGGAAGAGAACCCCAAGTTTCACACTTAACTTACCACTGGCATTTTATTTATTTATTTATTTATTTATTATTTTTTAAATACCAAGAAACACCAAATGCAAACATTCCTATTTTGATCATTCCGTTCTACATATATAATCAGTAATTCACAATATCATCACATAGTTGCATATTCATCATCATGATCGCTTCTTGGGACATTTGCATCTATTCAGAAAAAGAAATAAAATGGAAACAGAAAAAAAATTTATACATACCATACCCCTTACCCCCCCTTTCATTAATCACTAGCATTTCAAACTAAATTTATTTTAACATTCGTTCCCCCTATTATTTATTTTTATTCCATATGTTCTACAAGTCTGTTGACAAGGTAGATAAAAGGAGCATCAGACACAAGGTTTTCACAATCACACAGTCACACTGTGAAAGCTATATCATTATACAATCATCATCAAGAAACATGGCTACTGGAACACAGCTCTACATTTTCAGGCACTTCCCTCCAGCCTCTCCATTACATCTTGAATAACAAGGTGATATCTACTTAATACATAAGAATAACCTCCAGGGTAACCTCTCGACTCTGTTAGAAATCTCTCAGCTATTGACACTTTGTCTCATTTCACTCTTTCCCCTTTTGGTGGAGGTTTTCTAAATCCCTTGATGCTGAGTCTCAGCTCATTCTAGGGTTTTTCTCAATCCCTTGATGCTGAGTCTCAGCTCATTCTAGGATTTCTGTCCCACGTTGCCAGGAAGGTCCACACCCCTGGGAGTCATGTCCCATATACACGGGGGAGGACCACTAGCATCTTTATTTTATTTTTTTTATTTATTTATTTTTTATTTCACCAGCATCTTTTTAACCCACCTGATAAATTTCCTCCACTAAGAAGTTAACCTCATGGTACACATTCACTGCTGCCTAGTTGTACCAATGCAAGGATTTGCCACCTCAGTATATCTTCAAGTGGGAAGCGTGAGCCCTGATTCATTTATTTCTATCTATGAACTTGACAATTAGTTTATCTAATTATACAAAATACAAAATGCAAATGGTTCAGTGGTAGAATTCTCGCCTTTCATGTGGGAGACCCGGGTTTGATTTCCAGCCCATGCACCCCACTCCACCCCCCAAAAAAAAGAAAGAAAGAAAAAAATACAAAATACAAAACGTACAAAACTTTGATATTTTTATTGGAATAGTGTTACATTTCTAAATTAAATAAGGGAGAACTGAAAGCATCAGGATATTAAGTATTCCCACATCAGTTAGCAACTGTTGCATAACAAACCTTAAAACTCTGTATCTTAAAACAACTACCATTTCTTTAACTCACGATTATGCAGGCAGACAATTTAGGCTATACTTGCCCATACGTTCTTCTGACCTCAACAGATCTTGGTTGGGCTTGCTCATGCACCTGCAGTTAGCTAGTGGGTAAACTGGAGACTTCACTGGTCTAGGATGGCCTCACCAAGAGAAAGTTCTTTTCTATAGTCTCCTATCTTCCAACAGACTAACCCACACCTGTACAGATGGTACCTGAATATGGATCCAAGAGACAGTGAAAGCACAAAAGGCTTTCTGAGCCCTAGGCTTGGAACTGACACAATGTCACTCCCATATTCCTTTGCCAATGCAAGTCATAGGTCTGCCCAAATTTAAAAAGCTAATGGCTTCTACCTCTTGAAGGAAAGAGTTACAAAGGTACATTGTAAAGGGTGTCAATACAGGAAGTAGTGAATAATTTTGGCCATTTTCACAATAAATCTTGACCAAATTACTATTCACAAACATCGCATGTCTTCCAATTTGTTCAAATTTTCTTCTGTGTTTAAAGTAGTCTTCATGAGAAAAATTAGACATGACATATATAAAATCCAAAAGGCGAAATGGTAGAAGAAAGTACTACCCATACAGTAACAACACTAAATGTCAATGGATTCAACTCCCCAATCAAAGACATAGACTGGCAGAATGGATTAAAAAACAGGACCCATCTATATGCTGTCCATAGGAAACACATCTTAGACCCAAGGATAAACATAGGCTGAAAGTGAAAGGTTGGGAAAAGATATTTCATGCAAATAACCATCAGAAAAGAGCAGGAGTAGCTGTACTAATATCCAACAAATTAGATTTCAAATGTAAAACAGTTAAAGGAGACAAAGAAGGACACTATATATTAATAAAAGGAACAATTCAAGAAGAAGACATAACAATCATAAATATTTATGCACCGAGCCAGAATGCTCCAAAATACATGAGGCAAACACTGAAAAGAGAAATAGACACATCTACCATAACAGTTGGAGACTTCAATTCCACACTCTCATCAACTGACAGAACATATAGACAAAGGATCAATAAAGAAACAGAGAATTTGAATTATACAATAAATGAGCTAGACTTAACAGACATTTATAGAACATTATACCCCACAACAGCAGGATACACCTTTTTCTCAAGTTCTCCTGGATCATTCTAAAGGATAGATCACATGCTGGGTCACAAAGCAATTCTCAATAAATTTAAAAAGATTGAAATCATACAAAACACATTCTCAGATCATAAAGGAATGAAGTTAGAAATCAATAACAGGCAGAGTGCCACAAAACTCACAAATATATGGAGGCTCAACAATATACTCTTAAATAACCAGTGGGTCAAGGAAGAAATTACAAGAGAAATCAGTAAATACCTTGAGGCAAAGGAAAATGAAAACACAACATATCAAAATTTATGGGATGCACCAAAGGCAGTGCTAAGAGGGAAATTTATTGCCCTAAATGACTATATCAAAAAAGAAGAAAGGGCGAAAATCAAGGAATTAACTGTCCACTTGGAAGAACTAGAGAAAGAACAGCAAACTAACCCAAAGCAAGCAAAATGAAAGAACTAATGAAGATTAGAGCAGAGAGAAATGAAAAGGAGAACATGAAAAAAATTGAGGAAATCAACAAAACCAGAAGTTGGTTCTATAAGAAAATCAACAAGATTGATGGACCCTTATCAAGGCTGACAAAAAGAAGAAAGAGGATACAAATATATAAAATCAGAAATGGAAGAGGAGACATAACAACTGACCCCACAGAAATAAAGGAGGATACTATGAACAACTTTATGCTAATAAACTCAACAACGTAGATGAAATGGACAACTTTGTAGAAAGGCATGAACAACCAACTTTGACTCAAGAAGAAATAGACGACCTCAACAAACCAATCACAAGTAAAGAAACTGAA
This sequence comes from Tamandua tetradactyla, assembly GCF_023851605.1. Lineage (NCBI taxonomy): Eukaryota > Metazoa > Chordata > Mammalia > Pilosa > Myrmecophagidae > Tamandua > Tamandua tetradactyla. The sequence goes on along the minus strand of NC_135341.1, from coordinate 43,668,664 downwards.
TCAGTCATTAAGAAGCTCCCCAAAAAGAAAAGTCCAGGACCAGATGGCTTCACATGTGAATTCTACCAAATATTTCAAAAAGAATTAGTACCAATCCTGCTCAAACTCTTCAAAAAACTTGAAGAGGAGGGAAAGCAACCTAACTCATTCTACAAAGCCAACATCACCCTCATACCAAAGCCAGACAAAGATATTACAAAAAAGAAAACTATAGACCAATCTCTCTAATGAATATAGATGCAAAAATCCTCAACAAAATTCTAGCAACTCGAATCCAGCAGCACATTAAAAGAATTATACACCATGACCAAGTAGGATTCATCCCAGGTATGCAAGGATGGTTCAACATAAGAAAATCAGTTAATGTAATACACCATATCAACAAATCAAAGCAGAAAAATCACATGATCATCTCGATTGATGCAGAAAAGGCATCTGACAAAATTCAACATCCTATCCTGTTGAAAACACTTCAAGGATAGAAATAGAGGGGAACTTCCTCAAAATAATAAGAGGAATATATGAAAACACACAGCTAACATCATCCTCAATGGGGAAAAACTGAAAACTTTCCCTCTAAGATCAGGAACAAGACAAGGATGTCAACTATCACCACTGTTATTCAACATTGTGTTGGAAGTTCTAGCCAGAGCAATCGGACAAGAAAAAGAAATACAATGCATCAAAATTGGAAAGGAAGAAGTAAAACTTTCACTGTTTGCAGATGATATGATACTACATGTTGAAAACCCCGAAAAATCCACAGTAAATGAGTACAGCAAAGTGGCAAGTTACAAGATCAACACTCAAAAATCTGTAGTGTTTCTATACACTAGCAGTGAACAATCTGAGGGGGAAATTATAAAAAAAAAAAAAAAAATTCCATTTACAATTGCAACCAAAAGAATAAAATATTTAGGAATAAATTTAACAAAAGAGACAAAAGACAAAAGACCAATACAAAGAAAACTACAAGAAATTGTTAAAAGAAATCACAGAAGACCTAAATAAATGGAAGGGCATACCATGTTCATGGGTGGAAGACTAAATATAGTTAAGATGTCAATTCTACCTACATTAATTTACAGATTCAATGCAATACCAATTAAAATCCCCAAAACTTATTTTTCAGAAATTAAAAAACCAATAACCAAATTTATCTGGAAGGGCAGGTGCCCCAAATTGCTAAAAGTATCCTCAGAAAGAAAAATGAAGTCAGAGGTCTCATGCTACCTGACTTTAAGGCATATTATGAAGCCACGGTGGTCAAAACAGCATGGTACTGGCATAAAGATAGATCTACTGACCAACGGAATCGAATAGAGTGTTCAGATGTAGATCCTCTCATCTATGGACAATTGATCTTTGATAAGGGAGTCAAACCAACTCTCCTGGGAAAGAACAGTCTCTTCAATAAATGGTGGCTAGAGAACTGGATATCCACATGCAAAAGAATGAAAGAGGATCCATATCTCACACCCTATCCAAAAATTAACTCAAAATGGATCAAAGACCTAAAAACATTAGATCTAAGACCATAAAACCGTTAGAAGAAAATGTAGGGAAATATCTTATAAATCTTATAATAGGAGGCAGTTTCCTAGATCTTACACCCAAAACCTGAGCATTGAAGAAAGAAAGAAAGAAACGAGAACTCCTCAAAATTAAACACTTTTGTGCATCAAAGAACTTCATTAAGAAAGTAAAAAGACAGCCTACACAATGGGAGACAATATTTGGAAACGATATATCAGATAAAGGTCTATTATTCAGAATATATAGATTGTTCAACTCAACAACAAAAAGACAGACAACCCAATTACAAAATGGGCAAAAGACTTGAATAGACAATTCTCAGAAGAAATACAAATGGCCAAAAGGCACATGAAAAGATGCTCAACTTCCCTGGCTATTAGGGAAATGCAAATCAAAACCACAATGAGATATCATCTCACACCTACCAGAATGGCCACTATTAATAAAACAGAAAATGACACGTGCTGCAGAGGATGTGCAGAAAGAGGTATACCTGTCCACTGTTGGTGGGAATGTAAAATGGTACAACTGCTGTAGAAGGCAGTTTGGCAGGTCCTCAGGAAGCTAAGTATAGAACTGCCATATGATCTGGCAATACCATTGCTAGGTATCTACTCAGAGGACATGAGGGTAAGGACACAAGTGGACATTTGCACACCAATGCTCATAGGAGCATTATTTACAATTGCCAAGAGATGGAAACAATCCAAATGTCCATCAACAAATGAATGGCTAAACAAGCTGTGGTATATACATACAACGGAATATTATAAAGCTGTAAAACAGAATAAAGTTATGAAGTATGTAACAACATGGATGGACCTTAAGGACATTATGCTGAGTGAGATTAGCCAGAAACAAAAGGAAAAAGTACTGGATGTTCTCACTGATATGAACTGACATTAGTTAATAAACTTGGAGAATTTCACTGGTAACAGAGACCACCAGGAGATAGAAATAGGGTAAGATATTGGGTAATTGGAGCTGAAGGGATACAGATTGTGCAACAGGACTGAAATGGATAGCACAATATTACCTAACTGTAATACAATAATGTTAGAACACTGAATGAAGCTGAATGTGAGAATGATAGAGGAAGGAGGCCTGGGGGCACAAATGAAATCAGAAAGAAAGATAGATGATAAAGACGGAGATGGTATAATATAGGAATGCCTAGAGTGTATAATTATAGTAACTAAATGTACAAATTTAAAAATGTTTTTGCATAAGGAAGAACAAAGGAATGTCGTTACTGCAGAGTATTGAAAATAGATGGTAATTAATATTTTAAATTTTTAACTTATGTGTGAGACTAAAGCAAAAAATGTTTATTTGATACAAAATTTATATTTTGACTAGTGCAGTCCCTAATATAACTTAATTGAACACCATAACCTTGAGTAGGGCATAAGATTTTGTAGGTTTGTCCAGAATGATGCCCCAATAAATCCCAGAGTGATTTGAGCAGTGAGTTAAAAAGTATTTGCAAAGTCCCCTTCGGGGAATGGTGAGAAAGGGGGAAAATCCAACTTCCCCAAGTGGAGAATTCTTGAAATTCTCACAAGCAGTGGGGACAACCAAGGCAATAGGTTGAGTCATCTAGCGGTTTGTTCATATGAAACTTAACCCCACGAAGGATAGGTCAAGCCTACTTAAAATTAGGCCTAAGAGTCACCCCCAAGAGAACCTCTTTTGTTGCTCAGATGTGGCCTCTCTCTCCAGCCAACACAACAAGCAAACTCACCACTCTCCCCCTGTCTACGTGGGACATGACTCCCAAGGGTGTAAACCTTCCTGGCAACATGGGACAGAAATCCTAGAATGAACTGGGACTCAGCATCAAGGGATTGAGAAAACCTTCTCAACCAAAAGGTGGAAGAGTGAAATGAGACAAAATAAAGTGTCAATGGTTGAGAGATTCCAAACAGAGTCCAGAGGTTATCCTGGAGGTTATTCTTATGCATTAAATAGATACTACCTTGTTAGTCAAGATGTAATGGAGAGGCTGGAGGGAACTGCCTGAAAATGTAGAGCTGTGTTCCAGAAGAGCCTGTACAATGTGACTGTGTGATTGTGATTGTGAAAACCTTGTGTCTGATGCTCTTTTTATCTACCTTATCAACAGACGAGTAAAACGGAATAAAAATAAATAATAGGGGGAACAAATGTTAAAATAAATTTAGATTGAAATGCTAGTGATCAATGAAAGGGAGGGGTAGGAGTATGGTATGTATGAATTTTTTTCTGTTGTCTTTTTATTTCTTTTACCAAATTGATGCAAATGTTCTAAGAAATGATCATGATGATGAATATGCAACGATGCGATAATATTGTGAATTACTGATTATATATGTACAACTGAATGATCATAAGTTAAGATTGTGTTTGTGTTTGCTTGTTGTTATATTAAAAAAAAAAAGTAGTCCATGTAATTCCTATACATTTCTACTAAGTTTATCCCTAAGTATTTTTTCATTTTTGTTGCAATTATAAACAAATTTTTCACTTCTATTATATCTTCTACAGGTTACTAAGAAATAAGAAAGTTACTTATTTCTGTTTATCACTTTTGGAACTCATTATATCCTCTTACTATTTGTGGTAATTTTTCATCTGATTCTCTGAGTTTTTCCAATCATATGAGCCAAAATCATATCTCCAAACAAAAGTTTTATGTCCTTTCCGATTTTTATATATCTCTGACTTCTTTCTCGTCTAATTAAATTGGGCTGAACACTAAAGGTGATGGTGAGTATCCTCATCTTTTGATGCATTTCTTGGTTCTCTTTGCTATTATGCCATTTAATAGTTTCAAAATAATATTTAAGTAAAGGTGATCTAAAGTTTAATATTTTGTTAACTGAAAATTTTACGCAGACACTTGTAAATTCACATGCAACCCTCACTGGTAACATTTTGCAAAATTATAGTACAATACAACAAAAAGGATATTGATATTGACATTGATACAATCCACCGATTTTGTTTATATTTCCCACTTTACTTATTCTCATTTGTGTGTGTTTTTAGTTTCATACAATTTTATCATATGTAGTTTCATGCATCAGCCACCATAGTCAAGATACAGAACAGTTCCATCACCACTAGGACCCCTCCTATCGTCCTTGTATAACTATACCCCACTATCTCCTAGGCTCAATAACCCCTGGCAACCACTAGTCCGTATACCCATCCCGTTTTGAAAATTTTGTCATTTCAAAAATGTTATACAAATGGAATTACATAGCATGTAACCTTTTGAGATTGGCTTTTTACACTCAACACAATTCCCTGGAAATTCATCCAAATTGTTGTATGTATCAATAGTTCATTCCCTTTTATTGCTGGGTAGTATTCTATGGCAGGTATGTGCCATCGTTTGTTCATCATTCACTTGTTAAAAGCTATCTGGTCTGATTTACTATTGGGCTATTACAAATAAAGCTGATGTAAATATTCATGCACAGGTTTTTATATGAACACTATTTCTTATTTCTCTGAGATAATGAAAGTGCAACAATATAATTGTGGGGTCATATGGTAGATGCGTGTTTACTTTTATAAGAAGCTGCCAAACTGTTTTCCAGAACGGCCATGCCATTTTACATTCCCATCAGCACTGCCTCCTTGCCAGCTCTGATGTTGTCACTATTTTTTATTTTATCCATTCTGTTAGGTGTGTGTTGTTATCTCATTGCTATTTTAATTTGAATTTCCCTGATAGGCTAATGATATTGAATATCCTTATATGAGGTAATTTGCCATTTGTATATTCTCATTTGTGAAATATCTGTTCAAGTCTTTTGCCCATTTTCTAATTGAATTGTTTGTTTTTTACTGTTAAAAGTTTTTATATACTCTGCATACCAATCCTTTGTTAGATATGTGGAATGCAAATATTTTTACCCAGTCTGTAGCTTATCATTTTTTATACTTTTCACATGGGCTTTCATAGAGCAGTTTTTAATTCTGATGATAATTTAATGATGCATCCTTTGAACTATGCTTTGGTTTCAAGTCTAAGAACTCTTTGCCCTGCCCTAGATTTTCTCCTTTACTACTTAAGATTATACAGTTTAATGCTTTACATTTACGTCCATGACACATTCTGAGATAATTTTTCTATAAAGTATGAGGTTTAGGATGAGATTCATTTTACTGCCTATGGATATCCAATTACTCCAGCACCTTTTTTGAAAAGGCTATCTTCATACTCTGACTTGCTTTTGCATCTTTTCAAAACTCAGTTGGGTTCTCAACTCAGTTCCACTAATCTATGTGTCTATCCCTTAGCCAATATCACACTGTTTTGATTACTTTAGCCATATAACATGCCTTAATACCAGGTAATCAATTAAAGTGATTACTCTCACTTGATTTTTCTTCATCAAGATTTAGACATTCAAAGGTCTGTGCTGATCCATATGAATTTCAGAATTAGTTTATCTATGTTTGCAAAAAACCTTACTAAGATTTTGACAAGAATTGCATTAAACCAAAAGATAAATCTGGGATGAACTGACATCTTTACTCTGTCTTCCAATCCAGGAATACAGTATGTTTCTCCATTTACATAGTCTTCTTTGATTTCCTTCCTCAATATTTTGTAACTTTTAGAACACAGATCCTGAATATGTTTTGATAAGTGTATACTTCATTCTGGGGGGACTGATTGTAAACAGTATTGTGTTTTTCATTTTATTTTATTTTGTTTTTTACTGTTAAAAGTTTTATATACTCTGCATACCAATCCTTTGTTAGATATGTGGAATGCAAATATTTTTACCCAGTCTGTAGCTTATCATTTTTTATACTTTTCACATGGGCTTTCATAGAGCAGTTTTTAATTCTGATGATAATTTAATGATGCATCCTTTGAACTATGCTTTGGTTTCAAGTCTAAGAACTCTTTGCCCTGCCCTAGATTTTCTCCTTTACTACTTAAGATTTTACACTTCCATTGCTAGTATGTAGAAATGTGATTGATTTCTATGTTGATCTTGTATCCTATGAACATGCTGAACTTCCTTATTAGTTCTAAGAGTAGAAATCAGAGACTTTCTCCATAGACTAATACGTCATCTACAAATAGTGACCGGTCTGTTTCTTCCTTTCCAATCGGTATGCTTTTTAATTTTTTTTTTTAACATTGCTCTTTTTTTTTTTTAACTTTTTTATTGTGAAATACATATTTAAAAAAACCAATAATTTTCAAAGTATATTTTAACACATAGTTACAGAACAGATTTCAATGTTTGGTATGGGTTAGGATTCTACAATTTCAGGTTTTTCTTTCTAGCTGCTCCAAGACACTAGAGACCAAAAAGAAATATCAGTATAACCATTCAACAGTCATACTCATTTGTTACATTCTAACGTCTCATTACAACTCCTCCTTCTCCTTTTGGTTCTTGCATAATCTGAAGGGATATTTGGGTTATACCTATTCTAACTTTTTCCATGTTGAAAAAGGGTGTCAACAAATAGAGGATAGGAAAATGGAACTGGTTGATGTTCTTGGAGAAACTGGCACCTCTGGGTTTAAAGACTTTTTGGTCTAGGGAGCACCTGAAGTTTTGAGATTTCTGAAATGTCAACTTAGTGCATACAATTTTGGTAGGCCCCCAGATAGAGCCCTGGATGCTCTTTAGGATTAACAGGAAGGATGCTGGAGTTTGGCAAAGCATGGCAATTAGCAATATCTAGTTGAATCTTGAATAAGAGTAGCCTCTAGAATAGCCCTTCAACTCTATCTGAACTCTCTCAGCCACTGATACCTTATTTTTTTAAACTTCTTTTTTCCATTCTGGTCAGGAAGGCATGTCAATCCCACAGTGCCAGGGCCAGGCTGTTCCCTGGGAGTCATGTCCCACATTTCCAAGGAGACACATCCCTGGATGTCATATACCATGTAGGGTGGAGAGTAATAATTTTACTTGCAAAGTTTGGATTAGGGAGAGAGGAACCACATCTGAGCAATGAGGTTCTCTGGAAGTAACTGTTAGGCATAATTACAGGTAGGCTTAGCTTCTACACTACAGAAATAAGTTTTATAAGAGCAAGCCTCAAGATTAAGGGTATACGCCTGAAACAGAGCAGCCTCTTTAATAAATGGTGTTTGGAGAACTGGATATCCACATGCCAAAGAATGAAAGAGGATCCATATCTCACATCCCATATAAAAATTAACTCAAAATGGATCAAAGACCTAAACATTAGAGTTAAGACCATAAAACTTTTAGAAGAAAATGTAGGGAAATATCTTATAAATCTTGTGCTAGGAGATGGTTTTCTAGGCTTTACATCCAAAGCACGAGCAATGAAAACAGAAATAGATAAATGGTCTCTCCTCAAAATTAAATACTTTTGTGCCTCAAAGGACTTTGGTAGGAAAGTAAAAAGGCAGACAATATTTGGAAACCACATATCAGATAAGAGTTTGATATCCAGAATACATAAAGAGATTCTACAACTTAACCACAAAAAGACAAACAATCCAATTAAAAAGTAAGCGAATGACATAAACAAACACTTTTCAGAAGAGGAAATACAAATGGCTAAAAGGCACATGAAAAGATGCTCAACTTCACTGGCTATTGGGGAAATGCAAATCAAAACCACAATGCGATATCATCTCACAACCACTAAGCTGGCCATTATCCAAAAAAATAGAGAACAACAAGTGCTAGAGAAGATGTGGAGAAAGAGGCACACTTAACCACTGTTGCTGGGAATATAAAATGGTGCAACTGCTCTGGAGGACAATTTGGTGGTTCCTTAGGAAGCTAACTATAAAACTGCCATATGATCCAGCAATCCCATTACCAAGTATATATTCAGAAGAACCGAAGGTAAGGACACAAACAGACATTTGCACACCAATGTTTATGGCATTATTTACAACTGCCAAGAGACAGAAACAACCCAAAGGTCCATCAACAGAAGAGTGGCTAAACAAGATATGGTATATACATATGATGGAGTATTATGCAACTGTAAAACAGAATAAGGTCATGAAGCATGTAACAACACAGATGAACCTTGAGGACATATGCTGAGTGAAACCAGACAGAAACAAAAGGGCAAATATTGTATGGTCTCACTAATACAAACTAACATTAGTGACTAAACTGAAAGTTGAAATTAAGAACCCAGGTTATCAGGAGACAGAAAGAGGGCAGAGATTGGGCATTTGGTGCTTAGGAATAAAGAATGTGCAACAGGATTGCCCTAGTTTGCTGAAGCCAGGGGAATGCAATATATCAGAGATAAAGCGGCTTTTAAAAGGGGGAATTTAATATGTTGCAAGTTTACAGTTCTAAGGACAGAAAATGTCCAAGTTAAGGCAAGGCTATAGAAATGTCCAAATTAAGGCATACAGAGAAAAATACCTTGGTTCATGAAGGCCAATGATGTTCAAGGTTTCTCTCTCAGCTGGGAGGGTACATGGTGAGACCTGTTAGCTTTCTCTCCTAGCTTCTTGTTTCATGAAGCTTCCTAGGGGCATTCTCCTTCTACATTTCCAAAGGTCTCTGGCTGTGTGGACTCTGTTCTGGTGGCTCCGGTAACTATTGTGACTCTAAGGCTTTTTGCAAAATGGTTCCCTCTTAAAAGGCTCTAGTAAGCTACCCCACCTTGAATAGGTGGAGACACATTTCCATGGAAACTATCTAATCAAAAGTTACCACCCACAATTGGGTGGGTCATATCTCTATGGAAACCATCAAAAAGATCCTACCCAGCAATATTGAATGTGGACTAAAATACATGGCTTTTCTGGGGTATATAATAGCTTCAAACTGGCACAAGGACTGATTGTAAAAATTCAGAAATGAACAGCACAATACTATCTGATGGTAGCACAATAATATAAGTACACAGAGTGAAGCTAAATGTGACTATGGTTGAGGAAGAAGGGCTGGGGGCACGTATGACACCAGGAGGAAGGTCAGAGGATAAAGACTGGCATGGTATAACTTAAGAATGTCCAGAGTGAACAATGACGGTGATTAAATGTACAAATATAAAAATGCTTTTGCATGAGGGAGAACAAATGAAAAATGAATGTCAATACTGAAGGTACTGAATATGGGGTGGTATACAGGAAAAAAATACAATCAATGCAAGCTAGGGTCTATAGTCAACAGTAACACTGTAATATGCTTCCACTGAGTGAACAAAGACATTACGCCAAAACTAAATGTTAACAAGCAGGAGGCAAGGGTGGAGGAATATGGATTCTTTGCAGAAGAAAAGGAAATGTCTTCATATAGATTATGGTCGCAAACGCATGTCTATTTACGTAGGTTAAATTGTATGATATGTGAATAAAACTGTTTAAAAATGAACAGTGAGAAACAAGTGCCAAAGAAAATGTGGAGAAAGATACGTACCTATTCACTGTTGGTAGGGAAGCTGAGAGGTTCAGCCCCTCCAGAGGGCAGTGGTTTCAGAGGAGGCTAGGGGTAGGATTGCCTTACGACCCTGCAATCCTCGGTATATACCTGGAGGAACTGAGAGTGAGAAAACGAATGGACATTTGCAGTGGTGTTTTTGGCTGCGGTGTTCACGATTTGCAATGGATGGAGGTGGCCTAAAGGTACAATGACTAAGGGATGGCAGGAGGAACTGTAGTTTATATATACAACAGACTACTGAGTGGCTCCAAGAAGGAATGAAGTTGTGAAGCAAGCAACTAGGTGAATGAATCTTAAGGATAGTATGTTTAATGAAATGTCAGAAACAAAAAGACAAATATTATCATGCCTAACTCATGTGGATTAACTATAATATACAAACTCGGAGAATTGAAGTTGACAGCATGGCTTATCAGGTTGGGGTCTATTGGGTCCTAGATTGTAAGCCCTTATAGCAGTCACACATATTCAGGAGTTGTAACTGTTATTTCTAAATTCTGAGATACTGAGCTATTTATATATAACTTGGTTGTTTCCTAAAACTTTGAGTATTTATGTGGCACCTGAGACTCAGAGTTAGAGCACTGAAACTATGAAAGTCAGCTTTACCCCACACAGGAACTGTTAAAAAAACCGAAAAGTTATGAGACTTTGACTACAGATATTGATGAAGCTGATCTGGATAGGACTAAGGTAAACCAGAATACAGAGTAAAAGATTATATAGTACATACTTTAAAACTTCAACTTCTGTGTGAGATGAAAGAGAGAGAAGTTTATTGAGTGAAAAATTTATATTTTGCTAGTGCATTATCTAGTTTAACTTGTATGGTAAGTTTATTTGAACACCATAACTACATAGAATCTTGAATAGGGTGTGAGATCTTGTTGATTTGTAAAGTTAGTGTGAGGCCCTGATATATCCCAGAGTAATTTGAGCAGAGAATTAAAAAATACTTGCAAAGTCCCCTTGGGAGACAGGGGAAAAAGGAGGAAATATTAAACCTTCCCATTTGGGGAATTCCTGATATTCTTGCAAGCAGTGGGCAAACAAAATTCAATAGACTGTGCTCTTGATCTTGGGGTTCACCCTATAAAACTTATACCTGCAAAGGAAAAGCTAAGCCTACTTATAATTATGCCTAAGAGTCACCACCAGAGAATCTCTTTTGTTGCTCAGATATGGCCTAAGCCAACTCAGCAGGTGAACTCACTGCCCTCCCTACTATGTGGGACATCACTCCAAGGGGTGTAAATCTCCCTGGCAACATGGAACAGGACTCCTGGGATGGGCCAGGACCTGGCATCATGGGATTGAGAAAGACTTCTTGATCAAAAGAGGGAAGAGAGAAATGAGACAAATAAAACCTCTGGCTGAGAGATTTCAAATGGAGTTGAGAGGTTATCCTGGAGGTTATTCTTATGCATTCTATAGATATCCTTTTTAAGTTTATGGTGTATTGGAGCGGCTAGAGGGAAATACCTGAAACTGTTAAACTGTGTTCCAATAGCCTGGATTCTTGAAGACAATTATATAATGATATAGCTTTTACAATGGGGCCGTAAAATTGTATCTGATACTCCTTTTATTCAGGGGATGGACAAATGAGTAAAAAAATAAGCATAAAAAATAAGTAACACAGGGATGGGGGATAAAAGGGTAAAAAATGGCATAGACTGAAATATGAGTAGTCAATGAGAGGGAGAGGTAAGGGGTATGGGATGTATGAGTTTTTTCTTTATTCTTTTTATTTCTTTTTCTGGAGTGATGCAAATGTTCTAAAAATGATCATGGTAATAAATAGACAACTATGGAGTGATGCAAATGTTCTAAAAATGATCATGGTAATAAATAGACAACTATGTGATTGAGCCATTAATTGTATACTATTGTTAAACTGTATGTGGGTGAAGATTTCTCAATAAAAACGTTTTTAAAAAAGATCAAGAATGCTTTTTATTTTATTTTCTTGCCTTATTATACAAGCTAGAACTTCGAGCACCACATTGAAAAAAGTAGTGAAATGGGCCATCATCGTCTTGTTTCTTATATCAGGAAGAAAGCATTCAGGCTTTAACCATTAAATATAATGTTGGCTTTAGATTTTGTAGCTGCTCTCTATCAAATTGAAGCACTTACCCTATATTCCTATTTTTCTAAAAGTTTTTAAAATGAGTAAGTATTAGATTTTGATCAATATTTCTTCTGCACTGTTTTATATAATCATGTGATTTGTCTTTTTTAGACTGCTAATACAGTGGATTATATTGGATGATTTTTCAACACTGAACGAGGCTTGCATCCCTGGAAAAAATCACTTAGTCCTGGTGTATAATTATTTTCATATATTGTTAAATTTCATTTGTTAGTATTTTATTTAAAAGTTTTGCATACATGAGGGGAGGTGTTGGTTTGTTTTCTGTTTTTGTGTGATGTCTTTATCTACACAAAATGTCTTTATCTAGTATTTTGTTATCACCATAATACTAGCTTCAAAAAATGAATTGAGAGGTTTTCCCACATCTTCTATTTTCTGGAAAAAAAAAACTGCATACAATTGATGTTAATTCTTTTAAAATTTAAATGTTTGGTAGAATTCACTAATGAAACCATATGGGTCAGGAAATTTTATTTCTTTTTTTTTATTTTTGGCAGGGGTGAGGGTGGGAGTCGGGTGGAGGGGTGGGTTTTGTATCCAAATTCCATTTCCTTAATAGTTATACAGCTTTTCAAATTATTTCAGATTGGGAGAGTTATGATCATTTGTGGTTTTGGTGGAATTGATTCATTTCACCCAAGTTGTCAAATTTATGCATGTAAAATTCTTTGCATCATTCTCCTTTTTTTTTTTTTTTTTTTTTAATTACATGGGCTGGGACCAGGAATCGAAACTGGGTCTCCAGCATGGCAGGTGAGAACTCTGCCTGCTGAGCCACTGTGACCCACCCTCCTATAATCATTTTGATATCAGCATGGTCTGAAGTGATAGCCTCTGTTTCATTCTGATACGGGAATTCTTTCTTTTTCTTTTTCAGTCTTATTATAGGTTTGCCGGTTTTATTGGTCTTTTCAAACAACCAGCTCTTCTTTCTTTCATTGTTTTTCTCTATTGCTTTTCTGTTTTCAATTTTATTGATTTCTATCTTTATTATTTACTTCTGCTTATTCTGAGTTTATTTTGCTCCTTTTTTCATTTTCTTGGAGGAGGAGCCGGGATTATTGCTTTGAGAGTTTTTATTTTTTCTAATGTAAACATTTAGTGCTATACATTTTCCTGTCAGCACTGCTTTAATTGTGTACCAAAAATACTGATATATTGTGTATTCATTTTCATTCAGTTCAATGTAAATTTTTATTGCCCTTGAGAATTCCTCTATGACCCATGGATTATTAAGAAATGTGTTGTTTAGTTTCCAAGTGTTTGGATATTTTCCTGTTTTCCTTATGTTACTGATTTCTAGTTTGATTGCACTGTGATCAGAGAACATATTCTATATGATTTCAATTATTTAAAGTTTTGAGGTTTGTTTTATGTCCCAGAATACGGTTTATCTTGCTGAAGTTTCTGTAAGTACTTGAAAAAAATGTGTATTTCACTGTTGTTTGAGTGAAGTATTTTATAAAAGCCAATTAGACACTGCTTTTCATTGACTACTATTTCTATGGTATATCTTTCTCTACCCTTTAACTTTCAACCTGCCTATACCATTATACTTGAAGTGAGTTTACTGTAGGCAGCATATAGTTGTGTCATGTTTATTAATCTACCCTGTTAATCTCTGTCTTTTAAATGGCATATTTAAACTATCTACAGCTAATATAATTATCACATTAGCATTTCATTTTACCACATCATTTTTTCTTTTCTGTTTGCTCTGTTTTTCATTTCTATTTTCTTTTATTCACCTTTCTATGGGTTAGCTGGACAATTTTTAGAATTCCATTTAGATTTACCTATAACGTTTTTGAATATCTCTCATATAATTTTTTACTGGTTGCACTAGCTTTTACATTATATATACACATTACTTACTACAGTCTCTGGTGTCATCACTTAAACTAGTTCAAGTAAAGTACAAGCATACCTCAGAGACTACTGGTTTGGTTCCAGACTATTACAATAAAATGAATATCACAATAAGGCAAGTCACACAAATTTTTTGGCTTCCTAATGCATACAAAAGTTATGTTTACACTATACTGTAGTCTATTAAATATGAAATAGTACTTTATCTGTAAAAACAATATGCATATCTTAATCAAAAATACTTTATTGCTAAAAAATGTTAATCATCATCTAAGCCTTCTATACTAAAATGCACCAATAGACTTACTCAATGCAAGATTGATACATACCTTCAATTTGTAAAACAAAAAACACAGTATCTGTGAAGCACAATAAAACAGCACAATAAAGTGAGGTATGCCTATACTGAAACTTTTACTCTCCTTGCCCTCCGCTATTTACAATAAAATTGTCTTAAATATTTTTTCTACCTACATTTACAACCACATCAGATTGCTCTAACTATCAAACATAATTCAGAAGACTCAAGGGCAGAAGGAAAGTCTATTTTATTTACCCATATTTTTGCTTGACAGGTTTTTCCTTCTTTCTCAATGTTCTCAAATTCCTTCTTTTATTGTTTCCTTTGTTCAGAGAATTTCATTTAGCCATTCTTTCAGGCTGAGTGTGCTGGCAACAAATTCTCTCAGTTTTCATTTATCTGAGAATGTCTCAATTTCCCCTTCATTCCTGAAGGATATAGGATTCAACACTTACAGTACTTTTCTTTCAGCACTTGATAAATACTGTGCCATTTCTCTTGGCCTTCACTATCTCGGATGAAAAATCTGCTGTCATTCTAATTGGTTTTCTCCTATTGGTTAGGCTATCATTGCTCTTGCTACTTTCATGATTTTTTCTTTCATTTTCACATGTTTAATTTTGATGTATCTTTTCACAGATTTGGGAGGACTTATCCTGTTTTCAGTTCACTCAGCTTCTTGAATCTGTAGATTTGTTTCTTCCCAAATTTGAAATTTCTTCTGCCATTATTTCTTTGAGTACTTTTTCAGCCTCTCCTTCCTTCTCTTCCCCTCCTGGGACTCCAATGACATGAATGTTATCTCTTTTGTTATAGTTACACAGATCTCTGAGGGTCTGTTCAACTTTTTTTTTTCAGTCTTTTTTCTCTCTGCTTTTTGGACTGGGCAATTTCTGTAGTTCTATTTTCCAGTTCCTGATTCTTTCCTCTGTCCCTTCCATTCTACTGTTGCACCCATCCACTAAGATTTGGCCAACACATTTTTTAGTTCTAAATGGCCATTTGGTTCTCCTTTGCATCCTTTATTTATTTTATTTGCCAAAATATTGTAATGCATTGCTGAGGATTTACATTTGTTTAACTTGTTTCAAATGTGTTTGTAATTACTTGCTGAAGCATTTTTATCATGGTTGCTTTAAAATATTTGTCCAATAGTTCTAACATCTGTGTCATTCTGGTGTTGGTATCTGCAAGTTGTCTTTTCCTCTAAGGCTTCCTAACTGTGAGTCAAAATCCAGATGCAATACAAGAAGACAATCTGCCCGCATTGCCGTGACTTCCTGTTGTTAACAGTTCCTGACTGCCAGAACCCTGTGCAGCCTCTCTCTCCACTTTCTGGTCCATGGAGATGGCCTCTTCCCCACACACATTTGCTGGCTCAGAGTTTCTTGCTGGGCTATCAGGAGCTCAAAAGGATTCTGGGGAAGAAGCCGCTGCTACCGCCACCCTTCAACACTCTCAGCCCTCCCTACCAGAAGGCAAATTCTGCAATAGCATCTGGCAGGGAAATGGTCATGCTTTTGGTGCCCACTGAAGTCACTGCAATCCTGTTAAGTACTGAAAGTACCTGATTGCTTTTGTGAAGGGCATTTTATTTCCTTACATCAAAGAAAATGTTAAAGAGTATCTACAGACACCTGGGAAGAAGAGGTATGCCAGCAGTTTGTCAATCTTTTAAGAAAACCAGCGGAAGAGAATTTTCACCTGGATGGGGCTGTTCCAATCCCTGCTGTATCTCTGAATGGGGTGGATGACCTGCAACAGATGATCCAAGCTGTGGGAGTTAACATATCTGGCAAATGTCTCTGGACTGAAAGACCATGGCTGGTTGAAGCAGATGCAGGGCCATAAATGGAGGGTAGCATTCAGCTGGAAACATGAAAGCAAGCTCTTTGAAGATGTAGTTCCAATAGTCAAAAAATGGAGAGAGGTTGGTATGAAGGTATATATCTATTCTTTAGGTAGTGTAAAGGCACAGAAACTATTATTTGGGCATTCTACCTAGGGAGATAATTTTTAGCTTGTTGGCGGTCACTTTCATACCAAGATGAGCACAAAGTGGAAAGTAAGAGTTACCAAAAGATCAAAAAAAGCACTGGGTACTCAATCAATGACATCCTGCTTCTGACAGATGTTACTCTAGAAGCCAGTGCTGCTGAGGAAGTAGGAATGCATGTAACTATAGCAATGAGACATGGCAAAGCAGGATAACCAGATGATGAAAAGACTTACTAAAGCTACATCATACCTTCAGCAAAATATACCTGCCTTCCTCAACTTAGAGAAGGACTTTGGTTTACACTGTTCCTCACAAAGTTGCCCCTGAAGTTTAGTTTTATTCTGATGGTAAAAACTTTAAAACTTTAAAAATACATATATATGCACACACACATATATATGCAAGTACATGTATGTATATGTTCAAATTACCTTCCAAAGTCACATAAGTGGGAAAAAACTCAGTTCAGTGAAATAGAAGCTTATTTTAAAATGTATTATATGTAGAAACTGTTTGAAACCACAACTCTAACCCTTATTAAGGACAAACAGTAGTCGATAGAAGAACTTACTAAGCTACAGATCAAAATACAAGTCAAAGGTGTCATACGTATCAAGGCATGCACGAAAATGGAAAGCTAATTGTTTACACTGTTCTTCACAGTTAACTGAGAAGTTATTCAGAAGCCTTGTTATTTTAAATACTATGAGTATTTGAAACAATTATTCCTAAAAATAATTCACTGCCCCATTTGTTTAGTTATCAATTAGAAGATTACAACAGCTGCATTTCACAATATTTGTCCATGTTCACAAGACAAAGGTATTTGTTTCTGCTTTAAAAAGACAACAAAATTGGAAAAGAAAACTCACTTCAATCTCAAGCAATCAAGTATTTGTTACTTAAGAAATTTGCTAACCATCATGCACCCACATAAGCAATTCCCTACCAGTGAAAAGTTGACTGATGTAACAGCTAAAAGAGAGGTTAACATTTGTTAATGTCTAACAAAACCATCTTAATCCTACCAGTTGTTATCATTATAGATTTTATAGTTGCCTTTCTACTACATAGCACAGTTTGAAGATATATGTTAATTGCCATTTACATTTTTTAAAAACCAAAATGGTTTTACTGAAATAAGTCAATAAGCTCAGTAAGAGTGCTGTAATATTTTCCTCGGAAAAGGACAGAGGAAATGTAAATTT
This sequence comes from Tamandua tetradactyla, assembly GCF_023851605.1. NCBI lineage: Eukaryota > Metazoa > Chordata > Mammalia > Pilosa > Myrmecophagidae > Tamandua > Tamandua tetradactyla. The sequence goes on along the minus strand of NC_135341.1, from coordinate 43,651,176 downwards.
TATAATAGCATTATTTATTCTTGTTCAATTCTAACGGGATATCATGTCAATTTTTATATTGTGATTAATGAAAACATTTTCTTCTTTTAAAAGAAACATCAGAAGATGCTGATTAAAATTTTTGACTATATAAAAATATTTAAGCATTTTCATGGCAAATATCACCATAAGCAAAAATATTTATAATATGTATCACAGAAAAATGGCTAATATCCCAAATATAGAAAAACTTTTAAAAGTTAAGGAAAAAGACCAAAAAGACCATAGAAAAATAAAATCAAAGATGTTCATCTTCACTTACAAACTCATAAATGCAAAATTAAACTACACCAAGATACCATTTCTCACCTATAGATTGGCAAACAGGCATTCTCATAAACTGATGATGGGAATACAAAATCACACAAATCCTATGCAAAGGAATTTGGCAATAGTTATTAAAACTATTTAAGCATTTACAACTCAGCAAATTCACTTCTAAGAATTTAACCCGAAGAGTATGCAGTAATTCATTGCAGCATTGTTTGTAATTGCAAAATAGTGGTAACTACCCATATGTTCAAGCATAAAAAATTGGTTATGTGATGGAGTACTATGCGGCTGTGAAAAAAAGAATGAGTACACTCTCCCATAAGAACTAATAAGAAGCAATTTCCAGAACATTTTAAGTAAAGCAAAGTGAAAAATAACATACTACCGTTTGCATAAGAAAGGAGAAAATATAAAACACATTCATCTACTTATCTCTATGAAAAGAAGCACAGGAAGAATTAACCAGAACACAATGAAGTTGATTCCACCCAGGAGCAGAGGGGAATGGATATAAGAGGGTGTGATGCTTCTCCAAATATACCTTTTGGGACAGTTTAAACTTTTAGAACCATATTTATGTTGTACATATTCATTTTAAAACAAATTTAAATCAATAAGGAAGGGAAAAGGGAGAAAATCTAAAAAACTAAAAGGAAACTAAAACAAAGGTGCCCAAGTGTATTTCAAGTAAATAATATAACCATATTATCAGGAGGGACGGAGAGAAGGAAGAATGGAGGAAGGCACTAAGACAAGAAATGAAGGCAGAAGACAAGGAAGGAAGAATGGAGGAGAAAAGGGGATAGACAAAGGAAAGAAGAGAAGGGAAGTGATTCGTACAAGGGGAAAAGAAGGAGGGCGGGACAGGGAAGGGCAAGACAGGACTAATCCAAGCAATTCATAAACATAATATTGGCTATTTAACCTCTGCTGTGGGTTGGGAGGAGTGTGGGGTGAGGACACCGCAAATAAATCCTGAACTCCTTTTAATAGATTATTATTAGCTTTATTTTAGTAGCCTAGGCAAAGCAATTTGGACCCAATTTTATATAAATTATAGGACTGTGCAAATAAGTAAATATGTTGATGTTGTTGGGAGGTAGGTAAAAGCAAGAAAGGTTCCTGGGGATATTAACTGAATTTCTAAAATATGGATATGTAGATGAATGCTTATGTGCATTTTTATGTGCATATCCATGTAAAAAAAAAAATGACTGATTCCAGGGTTAAAGAAGTAGGAACAAGATGAATCTATAACATCTTGTTTATTCCAAAAAGTGAGGAAATGATAAATCAACAAAAAGGAAAAATGATTAGGGCATATCACGAAGGAATGAGGCCAACTTGAAGGGATTCCCACTGACCAAATCTGGGACAACAAAACAAATAAGTACAATAAGTCATTGTAAAAAAAGAAGTTCATGAATCCATACCAATAATAGATGGATGGAAAGATAATGAATGGGAGAAAAAGGAAGGCTCTTGCTACAGTAGAATACAAGTGCCAACTGTAAATATGGACATAAGCTAGATGATGTGGAAAATCATCATTTTGCAATAATCATAGTAAAGTTTGAACCAGGTAAGAATTATGACTGGATGCTAACCCTCAGGGAAGGAGAAGAGGAGTAGAATATCTGCATAATCTAATCATGCCCACTTTTCAGATCGCTTAGCCACAAGGGTAAAAATAGTAATTATACAATAGAAAAATGAGACAACCCCTTGACCACATGGTCAATAACTACAAAGGGACAGGTAGACAGGTGCCTCCAGATGTGATATTCTGAGAAGAACACAAAATCAATTTCTGAGCACACATAATCTGAATCCATTCAAGAGGAAACATTAGAAAATCCAAAATGAGAAATATCTATTACAATAAGCGTGAGGAAGGTTTGTATTCTTCAAAAATGCCAATGTTGTAAAAGACAAAAAAAGCTGTAGAAAATGTTCCAGATTTAAAGAAGGCTAAGGAGTTACAACAAATAAATGCAAATAAATTTTCTCTTCTTGGATTGGAGGAGAAAAAAATACTATAAAGGACAATTGACAAAACTGACTATGGGTTAATTGACAAAATTGGAAAATGGACAGCAGATTACAGAAAAGGATTATATTCATCATTATACTGAAGTTGATAACTGCACTTTGGTTGTGTAAAAGAACATTCCTCTTCTTAAGAAATACGAACTGAGGTATTTACAGGTGAAAGGACAAGATGAATGGAACTTACCCTTAAATAATTCAGTGAAAAAAATGTGTGTGTGTGTGTGTTTGCGGAGAGAGATAGAGGGAAGAAGAGAAAAGAAATGGTAAAGCAAATGGGGTAACATGTTAACCATAGGTAAATATGGGTAAGGAGTGCTGTTCTTATTCTTGCAACTTTCCTGTCAGTTTGAAATTATTTCCAAATAAAAACCTAAAAAATTAAAAAAGTAATTTACTATACCAATTCCCTCTCCTTTTCTTGTAGTTTTACAGCACCATCACATTCAGGTGTATAGATGCACAGAGTCTTACAGTTTTTAGTAAGAAATACTACTCTCTAGATTTCAGGCCATCCACTTGACTTCAAAGATATTCTTTTATTTTACTAAATAGCTGAAATTTCAGTAACAAATCCTACATGTGAATTAAAAATACATGGCTCTTTTGTCTTCTGCTGACTCAACATCAGAGTCAGAGCTTCACATCTGAAAATCTTAGAAACAATTTACAATCCCGTCCCGGCACCTTCAATTATAAAAACAGGAAAAGCAAGGCAGGGAGAAAGTGATAGGTTAAGGTCACACACAGTTTGTGGCAAAACAAGGACAAAATCGCAGTTTTCCCAAAATGCTCTTCAAAACTTTTTTTGTTTTTGTTTTTTGAATTAAATCACTATGCCTCATTCTGTTATTTATTATAAAGGAATAATTGTTTTCTTAAATATTTACCTGCCATACACCAATATTAGCTGAAGGTTCTGAGAATGGACGTTTGAAGACCCTGCACATTTTTAAGGCATCTGAATTGACTTCAGTGAAGTTATTTAATACAGCAAAGGCAGCTGCTAATGGGTAAACACAGGAGAAAAGGCTCACATAACCAAACTGCAGGAATAACTCCAAGTAATCATCAAAGGTACCCTGAAAATATAAACCACAAGAAGAAAACAGACCTTGATATAATGTCATATAGTAGAAATAACTTTTGCAATACTATCCAAGGCATTGGCCTCTATCTTTTCAAAAAATCTCAGTTTCTCCAAATTTTTTCTTCTCAAACTACAGAATTTACTTAACTTATATTTACTTAAATTCAAAGGCAAGTTTATATTTTAAGTCCCTGAAATGAAAAATGAAAAATCACTAAGTGCTCATTTCATAGTACTAAATCTTTGAATCGTTGTACTTTTTCTAAGGTAGACCACAGCAAAGCAAAAGATGTGTGCTCTTGACCAAATAAAAGGAAATAACCCAGCATCTTTAAGATTTAAATCCTAAAGCATCTTTAAGATTACAGATCTTATTTGATACATCCTTCCCATATTAGAGGCACCCTAGAGTCTCAGTCCCCAATTCTCTATTAAAAAATTGATGGTTATGTCAGGGAAAATGGCAGAGTAAGTAGTTCAAAAATTCACTTCCCATAAAAATTATGAACAAACTGGGAAAAACTGGCAGAAACAACTTTTCAGTCTCTGGAACTAACCAAAGGCTTAAATCAACCTGGGAACATTTGCCCAAGAAAACTGGCTGAATTTTGGTAAGAACAGTAAGCTATATAGTGCTTTACTCTGTTCCTATTCCTTGTTCCCCAGCTCCACAGCAGTCTTGAAAAATAACAGGTACTCATTCCTAGTACTGGAGAAGATAGTGGGGCTAGACATCTTTCAAAGTCTTACTCCTACACAGGAATCATTATCTAATCTGACTGGTGGTACCTTTGAAGACCCCACTCAAAAGTATTTCCTTTAGTTCTGTGCCAGTCTGAAACTATTATGTATATGTACCCTAGAAAAGCCTATTTTAATCCTAATCTTATGGGGCCAGACCTATTGTTTAGGGTGGGAAACTTTTATCAGATTGTTTCCATGAAGATGTGACACTCAGTTGTGGGTGTGACCTTTTGATTAAATTACACCCATGGAGTATGTGACATTCCCAATACTGGATGTGGCCTTTTGATTTTAGACAGAGATGTGACTTTGACCATTCAAGGTGGGCCTTGGTTAGTTAACTGAGTCCTTTAAAAGGGGAAACATTTTGGAGAAACAACAGAGCCAACACAAGACCCAGAATTTGGAGATACAGAAAGAAAACACCCCCAGGGAAGCTGTTTGAAACCAGAAGCCAAAAAACTAGGAGACAGCAGCCATGTGACTTCCCAGCTGACAGAGGTGTCCCAGACCCATAAGCCTTCCTGAGTCAAGGCATGTTTCCCTGGATGCCTTAGTTTGGATGTTTCTATGGCCTTAAACTAAACTGGCAACTTAATAAATTGTCTTTTTAAAAGTCATTCCACTTCTGGTATATTGCATTCTAGAAGTTTTAACAGGCCAAAATAAGTTCTTTAGAGCTTGTTACCTTTAGCTTTTTGACATATTTTGATATATTTATAATAACAGGTTTAATGTCTGAAATAATGAGTTTATACCATATTTGTTAAACTTAGTACACTGGCTATTATGCAACATCAGTTAATGTTTAATGCACCAAAATTCAAACTTACCAAATAGGTGCCCATTTCTTTTTCTAGGATGACTTGCTCATATAATGCAGCATCGATGTCTGCCTTTAAAGCTTGTACCTTCCTCTTCACCTGCATACCATGCTTCCTCTGGAGCCAATAAGGAAGAAGAGATTCTACAATTTGATTAAGGATCTGTGAAGTGATTAGGAGAGTGGCCAAGCTCTAAAGAGAAACACATAAATAATATTCAGCAATGTTAAGTCCAGAGTGGTGATTAATATTTCTGGATTTTGAGAGGCTATTGCATATGTATAACCTAATATTTGGAGATAAGAATGAAGCCGAACAAGTCGGGGTTAAAGTAATTCAGAACATAGAAGTAAGGAAGACAGTGTCCATATTTTAGAACCACACATACTCTTTGAGACAAATGGAAGAAAGGTCTATTTGATCTGGAACTGAAATTTTCTGTAGTGCATAATCTAGTTCAACCTATCTGTATGGTGCAGCTGAACAACTGAAACACAAGGAGCACAGAATGAGAAAGAGATCCCTTAATCCTGTATAGATTATTGTAATGCCTGGAAACATCCTAGAGTATATTAACCAGATAATCAAAAAGTATTGGCAAAGTCCCCTGAGGAAGGGGAGAAAGAATATGGAACTATTAAACCTTACCATCAGGGAATCCCCTGATACTGTGTCAAACTTTAGGGACACCCAAATCAATAGGCCATGCCCACGATCATGGGGCTTACTCTTGTGAAGCCTATGAAGGTAGCACTGAAGCTTAGCCTACCTATAGGCATGCCTAAGAGTTACTTCTGGAGGACCTCTGTTGTTGCTCAGATGTGGCCTCTGTCTCTCTAAGCCCAACTCTGCAAGTGAAATCACTGCCCTCCCCTCTACGTGTGACAAGACATCCAGGGGTTAAAGTCTCCCTGGCAATGTGGGAGACAACTCCCAGAGAAGAATACAGACCAGGCACTCTGGGATCAACAATTCCATCCTGACCAAAAGGGGGAAAAGAAGTGTAGTTAATAAAGTATCAGTGGCACAGAGAGTTCAAATAGAGGTGAGAGGCTACTCTGGAGGTTGCTCTTACGCAAACTTCAGGTAGACCTTGCTACCCATCATAACCTGCCAACCTCCAACTAGGACCATTCCAGCCGATCCTAAAGAACACCTAGGGCAATTTATGACAAGGGTTCCATGCACTAGAATAACCTTCCAGAAACCTAAACCCTCCAGATGGGTCCCTGGTCCAGATAAGTCCTGAAACCTAGCCCAGCCTCTCCAGAACATCAGATAGCTCCATCTCCCTACCCCATGTTAGTGACAGACCCTTTCAATATCAAAAATTTACAATTGCCATAGCCCAAACAACCCTAAAGAGAGGTATGGAAAGATCAAAGGTGATGGTGAAGTAATACATAGAAAACAGGATTTAACAAATGGATATGAATCCTGCGTCATTAAATTGATATGTCTTTTAGTCACCAGTATTTTAGAGCAGCTAGAAGTAAAAACCTAAAATTGTGGAATTGTAACCCATGTCAAAGTCTGAAATACATTCCTTAACTAATTGTGGTGCTGTGCTTTGAAATTTATAGATTTTTTGTATATATGCTATTTTTCACAAAAAAAAGGAGGAAAAAAGTTGATTGTGATAATAAAAAAAATATGCAAGGACTCTAACCTCCTATATTCTGGAGCAGCTAGAAGGAAAAATATGAGAGGATAATATAGTAATCCATGACAAACTCTGGGATCTGTCCTGTAACCACTTGTTTGAGAGTGCCTTGAAAACTATTGCTTTTTTACTTCTTTGCTTTGTATATGTTATACTACACAATAAAAAGTTAAAAAAAATATTCAGCAATGTATTTTAATAAAACCATTGCATGTATGAACTTTTCACAGAGTATATGTTATAAAATTATGTTATAAGAACTAGATTAGAAAATATATTAGAATAGTGTTTCTAATTTATAGTTTTTCACACAAAAAAGGACAGATTAAATACAAATGTGATCATGATAAAAAATATAAACCAGTCATGAGTTGGTAGGAAAATGAATTAATTTGAAATTGTGCTTTTTGACATCTCACTCTGACTACAACATAAGATGTTGTCAACCTTTGAAAAACATCAGTTTGGCCAAAAGTTTTAAAAAAATTAATTATAAGACTAATTAGGAAACTTAGAAAATAGGGAGAGAAAATCATCCATAATTCCACAACCAAGACGGAATCACTGTTAACATCATGGGATATTTCTTTCCAACCATATGTAAAATTAAAACTAGAATCATATTATAATATCAACATTGCATATTGCTTTTTTCACTTAATAGTATATTATGAGCATTTCCCCATGCCATTAAAAATTCTTTTTCACTTAGTCCATATGCTGTTATTGAATTATTACAAACTTTCACTCTAATAAGTGCTGCTGCCATGGATATCCACATACATGAATCTTTGATCCCATCTCAGATTGCTTACTGGAGATGGAGTTAAGATTCTCAGCAAACCTGCCCAAGTGCTTTCCAGGGGTATTGTATTAATATCCACCTTCCCCAGATGGATATGAATTTCCACCACATACCACCATCGCCAGTACTAAATTCTGATAAAGGGTATTTTTCTTTAAGAGCTCCCCCCTTCCCAGTTAAACACAGGTGACTAAAGTAGAGGAAATAAGAAGCCATAACCCCACAAAATGCTAATGGGTAGGACCAGAGAAGGTAAGTCCATTGAATTTATCAATTGCAAATATATTATATTGAACTTTCTCAATTTTCAAAAATAATTTTAACAAAAGTAGCAATTCATCTAGTATAGTTCTTAAGAGCACAACATTTAATTTCACTTCCATGCGAGCTGTTAGAATCACAACTACAAAAACTTTTAATATTCTCTGGTTAGACAAATCTTTTAATTTCTTGAAAACTGATCCAAAGTTCTCAAATAAATACTAAAAGGTCTAGGCTTGGGATCGAGAAAGCCTTGTTCACCAAAAGGGGGAAGAAAGAAAAGAGATTAAGTTTCAGTGACTGGGTCAAGAGTCATCCTGGAGGTTATTTGTATGCATTTTATATATTTATATTTAGTTTATGGTGTATTGGAGTGGTTAGAGGGAAGTACCTGAAATTGTTGAGCTGTGTTCCAGTAGCCTTGATTGTACATCAATATAGCTTTATAATGTGACAGTGTAATTGTGGAAAAAAAAAAAAGTCTAGGCTTTGAGACACTGCTAAGAATCTCAGTATATTAAAACCTGGAAGGAACAACCCTTTATTGATAATTGGCTCAAGTATAAAAAAGAGAATTTAGAGAGCAACAATTTGTCTTCCATTATAGCCAGTATTTTGTGATTCAGCTATAGCAACACATCAAAATAAATGTCAGACTTTCCTAAACATTTCAGAAAAGATATAACACTGCAATAGGATCCACTGGTCTCTAAAGTTTAATAACTTACTTAAAAATAAATGTGTAAGATCTGTTTAAGTTATACCACTCACCAATTAACTCACAAACCAATCATTAATGAATATATTTTTGCTGTAAGACTTGCTTTTACAAGTTTGAGATGAACTATATAATTGATTTTACTGCCTTGGATGAATTTTGCAAGTTGTAACTTTTATTAATTTCTTGTCATTTGAGTATGACATTGAGTCACAACTGTGGATTTTTCTAAATTAATTTCCAATTACACTTCAAAATACACAAAATTTAAAAGATTTTATTCATAAAAATGATGATATGAAGACAATTACACTACCTGAATACAGGAAATCACTTTTAAGGCCTAAAAAATGGATACTTTTCTGCCAGTCACACTCACCTGACGCAAAAGCTTCATATCCATCAGGACAAAGGCAATATAGAAAAGTGAAGCAAAACAGTTCAGAAAGTTGAACTGCCAAAAAAAAAAAAATATTTAACATTATTTTACAGTTCTTTATTATAAATGTAAATATAACATTTTAAAAATGTAAGGAGACATTTCCAGTTCAGACAAGATGGCACAGACTGCGTTTCTCCCAGCTCCTTCTCATTATAAACTCTTAAAATAATGCAAGAGGCAACCAAAGGAGAGCTCTGAAAAGCGGTAAAAGGAAGGTGAACTGGTTTGGGACTCTAAGAATGCAGGAACAGCATGGCAGCAGGGCAAACCACCCACCCCAAAGGGAAAAAAAAAAAGATGAGAAGAAGAAGGCCAAGGTCCAGCATTTCCCAATTGCAACTTAGCAACAACCCAGGCGGCCTCGGTAGGCTCGTTCTTCCCAGAGATCACATGGAAGACTATCAAAGCCAGGAGGGGCCCCTCACTTACTCTCAGATCTTGCCTCTACAAGTTTATCTATTTTCAGTAAACTAAAAACCCTCCTAATTGGTGGTTTCTGATCTTTTATGAGCTGAGAAATCAGATGTTAAGCTTCTTAGAACAGCTCTTACAGCCATTTTACAGAGACTCTTTTAGAAGACTGTTTTACAAAGACTCTTTCTAAGTGAGGGCCAGGCACCTTCTCTCAGGTATAAGGTCCATGGAATTTGTTAAATCGATTTTGGTTGAAAGTTCAGAGGACTCTATGCATATTTCTTGATTCTTACTTATGTTCCAGATGGCTGAGATAAACCCCTAATGAATGAGGTGCTTTCAAGCTGACACACCTTTATTGTTTATAATAATGGTAGAAAGAGGCATAAGGTGTGAGCTTCTAGGCAGACAGTAGGAAGTTGCACAATGACTTCTCCCCACCTCCCTCCTACCCATCATCATGTGCTGGGAATATTTTAGGCATCAGAAATTTGATAAATTTTTTTTAAAACACCTTTTCTTAAAATGTCCACTCACAACATAAACTGCTGATAAATGGAAAGATTACTGAACAGCAAAACATTCCACAGTCACCAAAAGGAAAAGAACAGAAACATGTCCATTAAGTGGTTAGTTTTTTAAATAACTGAATGTTAGTTATAATGCTAAATTGCATATTTTGAATTCTTATACCCCATGTACATTTGTAACTTAAGACTACTGAATATATATGTAACATATTTATTAATCAACCTTTATCTACTTTCACAAAATATATTAACTATCTGAAATGTTAAACTACAAGCAAGTCTTCATATTTATATTCCTATATATTAGCTAGTATGTATCAGTTTCACAATTAAAAATTGATTTGTATATAAAAACTATACTTACCACTAAAACTTTCAAAATTAGATGATTCTGGTAGGCAGATTCCAATCTGTGATTCTCTAAAATATTAAAAAGAACAGATAGTTTCTCTCAGATAAGAAAGCAATACGGGAACACTGTCATCAGCTGCAGCAAGGCCTGTGCTAAGAACACAGCTGACTACCACCAGAGTCTCCACCAGTTAGTATCAGGCTGTCAATTATGGCTCTACCTTACCACCAAGAACATCGCACACCAAAAAGGAAAAAGTCAAGTTGAGAACACATTATTTCATGGCACTGTAATAGCTCTGTGGTCGGAAATTATTTTTTAAATAATACTGTTACAGAAAAAATTTGAGGAGTGCTGGCAAATGAGATCCCACAGTTTTTGACTACCTAAAAAAGCTATAATAATAAAAACCGATATGGTAATAAAAAACTGACCAGCAATCTCTAATGGTAGAGCAATAAATGAAGCTTTCTGTACATTTGGCTCATAAGTATTAACTTCAAGAGAAACTCAAATTTCCATCCTCCACTAAAAAAATGAGACACTGTGCAAATCCCAAGACAGAAGAATAGAAGACAAGAAAGATTGTAAAGACAAGAGTCATCTTGCACAGAGAGGCAGATAATCCAGCTGAGTTGGGTTTATATCCCAACTCAGTTACTCAGTCACTGTCTGACTTTAGAAGAGTTATTTAACCTTATGATACTCAGCCTCTTCGCCTACAAAGGAGACTGACACCTACTCAGGTAACTGTCAGGATTAGAAATAATACAAAACCTTAGCCAAATTTTAGAACAAATAAAGTTCTCAATAAATGGGAGCTGCTGCTGCTGCTGCTGTCGTTGTTGTTACTATATAATGAATAAAAATAATTTAAAACAGTATTATGGCCCAAGAAATAAAGGCCTAAACTAAACTTCTTTCTAGGGAATAATATGGCATGATTGTTTGTTTGAATAAATAAATTAAAGAGTGGATGTCCTGGAGACTATTGATTTAATAAGCCAAGCCCTTGATCTCAGGGTTTGCCATTATGAAACTTATTTCTGCCAAAGAGGAGCTAAGTCTACTTATAATTAGGCCTAAGAGTCACCCCCAGAGAGTCTCTTGTTGCTCAGATGTGGCCTCTCTCTCTAAGCCAACTTCTCTGGTGAATTCACTGCCCTCCCACTGCATGACCCCCAGGGGTGAAAATCCCCCTGGCAATGTGGACAGGGCTCCTTGGGATCAGTCTGGTCAGGCATCATGGGACAAAAAAGACTTTTCAAACAAAAGGGGTAAGAGAAAATAAAACAAGATAAATTTTCAGTGGTTGAGAAATTTCAAATAGAGTTGAGAGGTCATTCTGGAGGTTATTCTTATGCATTATATAGAATTTCAGTTTTTAGTGTATTAGAATAGCTAGAAGGAAATACTTGAAACTGTTGAACTGAATTTCAGTGGTCTCGATTCTTGAAGACAATTGTATAACTATATAGTTCTTAGAATGATTTTATACGATTGTGAAAACTTTGCGGTTGATATTCCCTTTATTCAGAGTATGGACAGATGAGTAAACATAAGGACAAAGAATAAATAAATAATAGGGGAAAGAAGGGTTATGGAACAGTTTGGGTGTTCTTTTTTCATTTTTATTTTTATTCTTATGAAATGGAAATGTTCAAAATTGACTGCGGTGATGAATGCAGAGCTATATGATGATGCTGTGAGCCACTGATTGTATACTTCAGATATGTGAATATATCTCAATAAAATGGCATTAAAAAAAGAGTGAATGTCCTATCAAAACCATTTCTAACCTCTTAACCGAGGTCCTTTTGTACCAAAGATACATACATGAACATCTGCTTCCACTGAGCTCAATGAAGCAGTCCTCAGTGCCCTATACCAACGTGATACTAAAACTAGATCATTAAATACAAATATACTTCATTCAACCACAGTATCATGAAGACAATTTCAATCTAGTCTACTCTCAGTATAAAATGAAATATTAAAACATTAGAGGCGGGCGGGCAACACTGAGGCTTGGCTCAGTGGCAGAGTTCTCGCCTGCCATGCCGGAGACTCGGGTTTGATTCCTGGTGCCTGCCCATGCCAAAAAAAAATTAGAGGCACAGGTTTTAGATACAGACAAGTCTGAATGAGCCAAGTTTTCCTATTTACTGGTTATATGAAAGATTATGTAAAGGAGGGAAAATGCTGAACCTTGATAAGTTTTAGTATCTTTATCCATAAAATGGTGAAATAACTTCTACTTCATGGTGTCCTGAGAAGGTGAAAATGAGATACTGTGGATGATGTGCTCAGCAGGGCACCTTAAACACAGAAATTTGCACTCAATAAATGAGAATTGTGATGATCATGATAAGGAAATCATCAGAGCTCGCAAAGCCAATGAACTGTGGCTTATATCTCTATAAGCCCAGGCCAGCATGTATCTTCTATGCCAGATAACAGGTATATGAATTCTATGATCTGAGCAATATTTCTTTCAGGCAAATAAGGCATGAATACAAAGCATTAAGTCTTACCCCACGAAGTTAAAAACTCAGCAGCATAACGATACAGGCGGTTCATGATCTCAATCACAATGGCATAGATGATGCTGGGCACGTACAGTAAGAGACTGGTCCACTCAGAACCACTGTTCTCATGCAGAGCCAAAGCCCAGGCCTCCAGGTCAAAGTAAATCATCATAACATACAGAGAGAAATAGAGACAAAGACACACGAACGGCAGAGAGACCAGGTAAATGCGCAATTGTCTCTTGTAGCTGGGGTAGGTGGGCTCCTCTCTGCCAGTGACAGGATTGATACCCAGAACCCCATGAAATCCTGGCCGGGGCTCCTCAAACTGCCTCTTCATGACCAGTGTTCCCCACCTGTAGGTCATGCTGGCACAGCCGCGCTTCCACACTTCCAGGATCACTGTGGACCAGATCAGGTTGAATGAGGCGAAAATCACGTACTTGTCATAGTCTTCCCACACAAACAGGTAGTATGGCAACCCGATGATGGCCATGGGGATTAAGGCAAAAGTGAAATATTCCAAAAATCCAAAGTAAAGAGCAATCATTTCCCCGAAGTAGCCACGAATACTGTCTACAGTGGAAGAAAAAAGACCTTATGTACAGATTACCAAGACTTGGTTATTTTTAATCATTTCAGTTAAGTTTGATCTTTCTTTCAGTTAAATGGGGATCACTTAATACCCTCATTTCCTCACCAGTGTGTGGTGGTAAGTCAGTCCACCGAGTACAAAGACCCCACTTGTCTCAGGGCCCAGGCCACAGCTACCGATGCTGCTCTCCCAGGAGCCCTGGGTCTGTTTCCTCTTTAACTCCTTACCCAGTGGAAACCTTCTCAAAGCAAAATGTATGTGGGGCTTGCCTGAAATCTCTAAAGTTTACATTAGATTTGACCATGGCTATTGACCCATTTTAATTTGGAAGTTCTATTTATGCCCCCATTTTTCTCCTTCTTTACTTATTACAGCTACAAATGTTCTTTTCAAAGAAGCTTCCCATCTATTATATCCTGCTTCCCCTAAGCACAGATACAAAAATTATCATCAGTAGGTCACAGCAAGTGTTTTGATGCATGAAGAACAGAACTTATTCAAAAGGAGACACTAAGATTCTACATACTATTAATCTCTAGAACAGCTATGGAACCTAATCACCTACAGCCTCGTGTAAGTGCTGGGCAGAAGGCCCAAGGAACACAAGCTAACAAATTCAAAAGAGGTCTCTAACACAGCATCCTTTGCTAGCCATATCCATGAGTGAATGCCTGGATCCTACACTCGAACCGGATGCAGCTGGCAAGGGTGGATGTTGGGCAGTCAAAGCTTTTATTACTTTTTTAATTACAGGCAGTTAAAACATCGTTTTTTAGAGATGACATGATGAGATCAATCTCTGGAGCTGGGTTAAAGTGAACTGATTTCAGTTATTTTCTCCTATCCTTAATTTCTCTAGCTAACCTAAGGGCTTATTATTAAAACCATGGGTATGATGAGGTCACCTCAAATGTGAATTAGATTAAAGGATATCCAAGCAATGTGAGAAAAACAAAAAGGTTTTCATGGTGTTGGACCCTAAAATCAAAGGATTTAGTTTCCCTTTGATCATCCTGTGCCAGAGCTACCATCACCAGGCCCTGCATTCCCAGTGGTCTCAAACGCACACCACCTCTGGGTGTCCCCATCAACTCACTTTCTCCCCTTATTTTCTAAGGAGCAGCAAGAGATGCTGCTACCTTGTAAGTCCTACAGGCAATATTCAGATTTATTGCCACTGAAATGCCAAAACAAAGTAGAAAAAATGACATAATTTTAACATAAAATGGCTAGAGTAGCTCCCGGAAATATCAGAAAACAAAGCTTTCCCTTCAGAGAGTATAAGAAAATAATCAAAATGTAGTTTCAAAATTTGATCTTAAAAACGATCTTTGTTCATTGGTAGAACATCATAGTAATTGTTTCAGAAATTGAAATTAGAAAGAAAATTATTTTGGAAGTATTCTTTTGAACAAAATCAAAAGAATGATGTCCTTTCAAGAAAAACTGAGAGTGAAATTCTGCAGCTTAAATGTACCTCTTATGTTTAAAAATCATGCCTAAATCATCAATTTTAAATATTCTTGAAACTCTGTATTGATGGAAATTTACATACTGTCCAATAAATACCAAATAAAATAATTATTATTCTTCTAATTGTATATTAAGCAAATGCTCTTTAACCCTGTTGTCATCTCTAAGCATGAGCACACACCTTGGCCCATTACAAATAATTAGTCCTACAGAAACAGAAATTTTCAAATACAAAATTTCCATAGTCCTACTAAATTCTTATAAAGTATGTTCTACCCCAACTCTGATACCTACTGATGTAGGCCACTGTAAATTGCCCCTCTTATTGGTGAATTTAGTGAAAGGCTGTAATACAGTCCATCTAACGTAATATCAGAAATAAGCGGGTAATCTAACCCATCTTATTCCCCAAAAGAAATGCTTTCCCATAGGAAACTGCTGAGAGAGCTCAGCAGAGCATTAAATATCTGCACAAGGGAGATGATTCCCCTGTTGAATTGCGAGACTTTTCACTGATCTCCCTGACTCCCACTCCCCTCTTCTGTAAATACTAGGTACTGACACCTACCTAAAGGCTGATACTTAAAGGTAAACCGAGTATACCAAGTGTTCTCAAGCTTCTTCAGGGCTTCATTATCATGCAGTGGAAACACCTGAATCACAATACCAGAGGTGAGCAATCTTCTCACTGCAGAGGGAAAATGTGACAAACGACATTAAACAGATTCGAGACTGTTCATGAGGCTTCATCAAATAGGATAAGCGAATACTACAGAAAGGTCAATGTTATTATACTGCCTACTCCAAAGGCGTATATTCTTTTATTTTTCAGAATGTAAATATCATTATTTTCTTTGACAACAAAAGCAATACGAGTTGATATAAATTTTTAAAACAAACAGAAATGTTCACATTTGAATGTGAAAGGCTCCTATTAATCTCCCCTTTTCCCCCCAAAAATAGCCACTGTTGATAGCAATTTAGCATATAGCCAGACTTCAGAAAAGTGCATCCATAAATGTATACTTTAAAAACAAAAATGGGATCATTCTATACACATTGTTCTGTCCTCTTTCATCATGTAATAGTACATATTGAATATTTTTCCATGTTAATATAAATAGAACATGACATATTCTCTTCAACAGTGTCACAATATTGCTGTATGAGATACTATAATTAAACTAATGCTCTATTAAAGAATATTTCATTTTTTCCTTTTTTTGTTGCTATTATAAATGACTAAAAATTCTTCTACATACATCTTATCTTTCCCCATATCTACTATTTCTTTGTAATATATACTTTGAGGTGGAATTGCTAGGTCCCAGGGTGTATGTATTTTAAATTTGGACAGATATTATAAAACTGCCCCTAGAAAAATTTTACCAGGTTGACTTCTTGCTACAATGAAGACAAGAAAATGTTCAGTTACTTTCATTGTTTGGATACTGAATACTTTCAATCATTTTCCTCTTTTCTAATCTGATAACAAAAGCTTACACTCAGAAATAGCAAATATCAAAATCAAATAAAGATTTCCTATTTTCAGCAGTTATTTGATTAGTACAGAATTAATACTTGTGCACATCCTGCATTCTTTCCCAGCCACATCCACATGGGCGCATGGAAGAGACAGATGATTTCAAACAAATACAATATCCTCTGGCAGTATTAAACATAACTGTAGCATTCTCTTGTCTACAATTACTTAGGGTGGCTTAATGGGGAGAGGGGATGGATCTTCAGGTCCTCAAAAGGAAACGTGCCCAGTGGATATGGAGAACTCAAGTGCAATGGCTTGTGCTATATGTAGGAAGTGAGGACACATGAGCTCCTAGTGGTTTCTTACTAAAGAATATGGGTGCTAATAAGATACACCCCATCTCCTAGCTAGCTTGTCACCAAAGACTGGTGATGAGAATATCAGGTATCAGGCCCATCCATGAAGACCAGCAAACAAACGTCCGCAGCATGGAAGAGACAAAGGATTTAAGTTTTCAGTGTAGAAATACTACATATAACAAAGAGAGACAGCATATTCTCAGGACAGGTCCCTGAACATAAAATCTTCAGGGTCATTTTTTATTATTATTATTTTTTGTATGCTGTATGGCGGGGTCACATTTCATTATTTTTCCATGACAGTAAGCCGCTTATTGCAGCACCATTTGTTGAATTTGTTTTGTTTTGTTTTTGTTTGTTTGTTTTGGGGGGGAAGTGCATGGACCGGGAATCAAACCCGGGTCTCCAACATGACAGGCAAGAACTCTGCCTGCTGAGTCACCATAGCCCACCCTCTGGTAGAATTCTTACCTGCCATGACGGAAACCCAGATTAGATTCCTGGTGCTTGCCCATGCAGAAAAAAAAGAACTCTACCAGGGTAATTTAGAAGTAAAAATAACTTCTTAAAAATGGAAAAATGATAATAAAGTGGAGATATCTGACAGCAACAATAGGGAAAAATCTGGGTCTGAAAAAAAGATTCTTAATATACAGTTTTCTTACAATTATATCTCATGTGTACAGAGGGGATAAATTTGACAGCTAGAACTGTGATGGAATCCTCCTTCTTAATGATTGAAAAAAAGGTATATATTCAAAATATCAGCAACTAGGATTAAAAAGATATAAGGTTTAATTTATAGCAGCTTCTGGTATTGTCACATATATATATTTTTCATATTTTTATTCTAAAGTATTTCAGCAGATTTTTCTTTGGCTAACGTGTGAAAACTGATCACCCATCAACTATTCTGATTCTTATCCCTTATTTGGGAAAGCACAAGTTGTAACTGGTTCTTTTTTCCTATTACTATCCTTTTCAATTTCTATATCGTTTTTAAACTTTGAACTGACTTAGGGCATCTAAATTATTAAATTTCTATTTCTAAGTTGATTTTTTGTAAATGGCCCTTTTTAGGACAGAAGACAGTCCAGGCTGATACAATAACCAGCTTGTATATTTCTAAAAATAGGACAGTGAACTGAGAGACTCAGAGAATATAAAGCTGCAGGTCCTAAATTACTGGGCTTTTCTTCACCATCAATGCCTAAAGCACGGTTTGGTTTCTAAACACGTTTTGGTTTCTAAAAACAGACTTTTGTTGTCTCTGCTTTTTTTTGTGTTTGTTTATTAAAATCTGTCCACCGTCTCAAGGTAGCTAAGAGTATAACTGACAGGAGCCTTACCTTCAAAGGAAAATATGATGCTGTGCAGGCCTATCTAAAGAAAGGAACAACTTTGAGAGTCCTTCTTTAAGAATGCTGGACGATCTCTTGCCAAGTACTATGGGTTACTATAACAGACATTTCACAATTACTACCCAAATCAAAACCTAATTTAAGGGAGGCTGTAAGTAACCTGGTTTATAGTAAAACCCTCTAAATTAAATAAGGTAATAACAATACTAATACAGTACTGCTACTGTCTTTGAGTTATGTGATGTGTTTACTTCAAAGGTAAAAACAAAAATCTCTCTCACGACTCCTTATGGTGTCCCTGTGCAACAGGAAGGGCTGGTCCTGTCTCCATCCCAGCAATAGGGTGATGAGTGCACAGAGCCACACAAGCATCAGCAATCTTTGGGAAATGAAGAGTGGCACCCTACCCTTTCCCCCCAGCAGCTGCTGTGCCCCAGCCCTGAGTCTAGCTTTCAAGTGTGAACTGACCACCGTGTATTCATAAGGGAAAAAAAAGACTGCTTCTGAGGGATACCTGTGCTTTCAAAATATACTTTTATTTTCCCATACTGTTTTCATCCCTAATTAATATAAAAACTACATATATGTATGTGGCAAGACACAATATGTGTATATATGTGTATGTGTATATGTGTATATACATCAAGTAGCAGGAATGTGCATATAAAACACAGCATAGATCTGCTACATGCTGTTCACTTGAAATTTACTCCATTATTCTCAGAAGGCTGCATCTGACCACTATTCAACTTATATATCAAAAATATTCAGAATGTTACCACAATATTCTAAAAGAATTAACTATATAACATTACATATACTATGAGATGTGTCACATTCCCATCAATCAAAATACAATGATCACCTGGGAGACAGATAATCAGAGACAGAGTTGTAACCTAACCTAAATAATATCCCTTGGGATACAATTAATATTTAAGACATTGTTGGACCCTTTAACTCCTCTTTCTAAAGAAAATCTTTCGTTGGGTTTTCTGCATGAATATTAGGTATAAAGAACCAATAGGAGAAGGCAAGATCTGAAGGTATGAGGGGATCTTAGCTCACACAGAAAATGAGAAATGGGATGGCAGTTAAGATGAACACTTGACAACTAAGACACGCATAGACCCAGTTTTTAGTTCTCTTGAGTTGCTTCTCAGAATGAGGAAGCCCTGAAGTGCCCAGCTCACAGCACCACCTAACTGTCTCAGACAATACAATTTGCTACCTACGTAACCAAAGCTTCCTATCAAAACGTTACATTATGGCCTGTGAATTTATAATTATTGTGTGTAGAAATAAAATGAAAAATGAATAAATAATAAGACCTAAGATAACGGACAGCAGTTCTCCTGGAAGCCGGGCTGGCTCCCACCGTGCTGACGGGATCCCCAGAGTGGTGAGAGCTCCTCCCCATCGGCCTCAGAGAAGAGGTGCCCAAGGCGGCACTCCCGCACCAACACCACACACCCCAAAGGCCAAAAGAAGCCCTTCTGCTTACTTCTGTGGACTGCTTTATCAACAATCCAGTATCTTAAGTTACTTTAAGTCTTATTAGCTCTGAAATCTGCGCTTTTTATAGTTAGCAATTTATAATTATGCATATAGCATGTCCTTTTCAACCAAATATTGTGGTACATACCTAAATTGATATAAAATATAACATAGCATTTAAGAATCACATTTCTGAAAGATTAGAGGAAGAGAATAATGCAGAATTTAAAAATCCAGCCTAGAAAACTTAAATATGAGTCTTATCCCAGACTGTATATATATATAAAAAAAAACTTTCAAATGACTATGATTGAGATGATTTTATTGTTTCTACATACAAAAAAAAAAAAGAAAGAAAGAAAAGATCCTGGTTTACAAAAGCCTTGTTCTGTCAGTGAGGAAGTTATTTCTAGTCCAGCTTCACCAAACAGGCTACCTACACACCCAAGAGAAATCCATTTGCATATTTCCTCCAAGGTTTTCATTCAGTTGAAAATTTCTCTCTTTGAAGCAACTAGAGGCATCTGGAAAACTGCTGCTCCAGAGTCCCATCTGAAGAAAGAACATACCCATACTTTTCTCTGTTCCAGCCACCCCTAAGAGGTTGTACCCATGCAGAAACTCACAGATGGAAGCAGTGATTTACACAAGATGGTCAGATTAATGCAGATGAACAGGACGAAGCAGGGATGCTTACACTGTTAGCCAGGACAGGGCCTCAGACAGCTTTGTACATTTTATTTGATGCAGAACCCAGCTGTGTCTAAAAACATGCCTTCCAAAAAAAAAAAAAATGCCTTCCCACTAAAAGATCAAATAAGACTTAAAATTTAGGAAAGGCATCAAACTGCTTAAATATAGCATGTGAAACTTCTAGTTACAAATAAAGACACCTCTGCCTTTTCTTGTCCACAACACCTAATTAAAAACAACAAGGTAAGTAAAAAACATACAAAGAAATCTCTATGTTTGATGGAAGTAAGGGGAAAAAAAAGCAACAATAAGCCGAAATTATGAAAAAGGGTATTGAAAAATCAGCTCAGGGTGATGGAGTAAACTAAGAGCACAGACACCTCTGCATACCCGGGTCAAGCAGGCAGACAGAGGACTCTCCTAGGCATGCAGGGATGGGAAACTACTCTTCCCTTGCCCAGGATGCAGGCAAAGAAGGAACTCCTTAGAGCATGTCTGCTGCCTGCCTGGCACCACAGCCAGGCAAGAGAGGTGAGGCTGGAGAGAGAAAGTGCAAGTCTGCTCTCTTGGATAAAAGAGCTGGCTGCTAGATTCCAGAGACGGAAGGCAAGCACCTTTGGAACTATGGATCTTGGTTGACCAATAAATCTAAAGGCCAAACCTAACAAAAGCCTTTCAAGAGCAGGGATTCACAGAGGCCCCCAGAAGGGCCTAAGAAGACTCAAGAAGAGCTCACTGAGCAGAGGAAAATTCAACCTCCCCAAGTTGAAATCCTGATATTCTCACAAGCACTGTGGACAACCAAAGCTATAGGCTGAGCTCCCAGTCTTGGGGTTTGTTCATATGAAACTTAACCCCACAAAGGATAGGTCAAGCCTGCTTAAAATTAGGCCTAAGAGTCACCCCCAAGAGAGCCTCTTTTGCTGCTCAGATGTGGCCTCTCTCTCCAGCCAACACAAAAGGCAAACTTACCACTCTCCCTCCTCCTGTCTACATGGGATATGACTCCCAGGGGTGTGGACCTTCCTGGCAATGTGGGACAGAAATCCTAGAATAAGCTGAGATTCAGCATCAAGGGATTGAGAAAACCTTCTGGATCAAAGTGGAAAGAGTGAAATGAGACAAAGTGTCAGTGGCTGAGAGGTTATCCTGGAGGTTATTCTTATGCATTGAGTAGATATCACTTTGTTATTCAAGACGTAAGGGAGAGGCTGGAGGGAATTGCCTGAAAATGGAGCTGTGTTCCGGTAGCCATGTTTCTTGAAGATGATTGCATAATGATATAGCTTTCACAATGTGACTGTGATTGTGAAAACCTTGTGTCTGATGCTCCTTTTATCTACCTTGTCCACAGACGAGTAGAACATATGGAATAAAAATAAATAATAGGGGTAACAAATGCTAAAATAAATTTAGTTTGAAATGCTAGTGATCAGTGAAAGGGAGGGAGGGGTATGGTATGTGTAATCTTTTTTTTCTGTTTTCGTTTTATTTCTTTTTCTGTTGTCTTTTTATTTCTTTTTCTGAATTGATGCAAATGTTCTAAGAAATGATCATGATGATGAATATGCAACTATGTGATGATATTGTGAATTACTGATTATATATGTAGAACAGAATGATCAAAATAAGAATGTTTGCGCTTATTTGGTGGTGTTTTTTTTTGTATTTAAAGAAAAAAAGAAGAAGAAGAGCTCACTGCTGGCCAAACTCCAAGCTTCCAGCTATCAGAGTTCCCTACTGAGGCCCCAAGCACCCCTCCCCCACCCCACCCCCACAGCACATTCCCTTCTGAAAACAGCCAGCTGGAAAAAGTATTACATTTAAAAATTAAGTAATAATTAGAAAGAATCTAGAATAGAACTGTGCAAAAACAAAAAAAAAAACTACAAGAAATAAAAAGAAAAACAATAAACAAAGGTAAAGAAGAAACTGGAAAATTACATTATTGAGCATTGAAAACCTGAAATTCTTCATGAACTTTTATAAATTGGAGCAGCCATTGAAATTAAACTTTGAAGAACTAAGAGAATTAAGGAAAGAGTTCAAAAAAGCAACTTAGGAGAAAAATAAAACTATTATAGGTAAAAATAATAAATAATTAAAAATAATAATAAAAGCTACAAAAAAGACAAAAGTGAAAAACACAAAGAAATGGTAGACAAACCTAAGAAAATTATGAATGAAGACTTAAAAAACTCACAGGGAAAATATAAGACCTAAGACAGCGTGTGTGTGTGTGTGTGTGTGTGTGTGTGTGTGTGTGTGTGTGTGTACGTGTATATATGAAATTTAACACTGATATAAAGTTTTATCCCTTCCAGGATCACATATTGTCTTTGTTATTATCTCTTTAGCTGCTCTTTTTTTTATTTTTATTGTGGGAAAATATATACAACAATAAACTTCCTTATTTCAATCACTGCCAAGCATACCATTCACTGGGATTAATCACCTTCACAGTACAGTGGTATCCTTACCACCTTCCACTACTAAAACTTTCCCATTTCCCCAACAGAAACAGTATACACACCTGCATTAATGTATGTCCCCCACCTCTGGCAGCTTGTTCTCTAATTTCTGTCTCTATGAGCTTCCACATTCTCCAATATATTCTTTGTCATTACCATCGGGATTAAATTTAACATCCTAAATATGCAACAATCTCATTTGCTTTATTTTTGGGGGGGTGGAGGTAGTGTATGGGCCATAAACTGAACCCAGGTCTCCCCCGGCCATATATATACACTTATTTGCTCTAATATACAAAGTATGTTCCTATACCCCCTTCATCTCCCCACCTTTACGTAGTTCTTGTCACAAATTACATATGTACACATTATGAGTCCAAACTACTGATTTATCATTATATTTTATATGCTTGCCTTTCAGATCCTTTAGGAAGTAAAAATACAATAGTACCAGCACTTATATTTAACCCTGTCATAATCCTTACCAGAGATAACTTTATTTCTTCATATGGCTTCAATCTATTGTCCTTTCCTTTCACCCTGCAGAACACTCTAGCTTCTCTTGCAGGGCTGTTTAGAGTTGATCAATGTCCTCAGCTTTCATTTATAGAAGAATGTCTTAATCTCTCTCAGTTTTGAAAGACAGTTTTTCCCGATACAGAATCCTTGGTTGGCAGTTTTCTGCTTTCAGCAATTTAAATGTTACCCCACTACCCTTCTTGCCTGTGTGGTTTCTGATGAGACAATGGCACTTCATCTTATTGAGGCTCCCTTGCATGTGACACGTTGCTTCCCACTTGTGGCTTTCAGAATTCCCTCTTAATTTTTGGCATCTGATAGTTTGATTATAACTAATATTGTGGGACTATTTGGGTTTATCCTGTTTGGAGATGGCTGAAAGTCTTACATATATTCATGTCATTTGTTAAATTTGGAACGTTTTCAGCCATTATTTCTTTGAATATTCTCTCTAACCCTTTCTCTCTTTCATCCTCTTCTGGAACCCTCACAATGCATATATCGGTGTACTTGATGGTGTCCCACAGGTTCCTCAGGCTCTGTTCACTTTTCCTCATTCTTTCTTTCTTCTGTTCCTCAGACTGGATGATTTCCATTGTCTTATCTTCAAGTTCATGGATTCTTTCTTCTGCTAGATCCAATCTGCTGTTGATGCCCTCTAGGGAATTTTTAGATTTCTATTACTATAGCCTTCAGTTCTGTTTTTGGTTCTTTTTCATAATTTCCTTCTCTCTGTTGATATTCTCCTTGTGTTCTTCTGTCGTTTTCCCGACTTCCCTTATATTTTGTCCATGTCTTCCTTCAGCTATTTGAGCATTTTTAAGTGTTTGTCTGGTAAGAACCCAGGTCTTATCTTTCTCATTAATAGTTTCTCATGCTTTAATTTTTACCTTTGCCTGTGCCATCATTTCCTGTTCCTTTGTATGTCTTGTAAATTTTTAGGAATATGGACATTTTTTAGACACTGAGGCATCTGTTTTTTAAGCTTGTATCCAGGTAGTATTATGACAGAACTTTCTGTGAATGTCAGGAGCTAACAAAGATTAAAATGAAGGAAGAAAAGAAAACAGCTTTTGCAGCCCTTGCAGACTGAGTTGTATGAGTGTTCTCCTCCAGGGTTCATCCATACAGTAAATTCACAGAATAGCTCCAGGCCAAATCATAAGGGCCTCCCTGATACTTTCTGCACATGCATCTTGTCTTGGACATGCACGTGTGGCCCAGGGAATTCCCCTGTTTATACTGTTACAAATGTGCCCTCTTCCCTAGGAAACAGTCTCCTCACAGTCCCAGGCACTGCACTAACCGCCCTACAGTCAGAAATCCCTTGTGCCAGGAAGAACAACTTGATTGCTCAACCACAGCATTCTCTACTAAAGCTCTGTGAATTGCGTTCCACATGCTGGGCAAGTACTGGGATGGCAAGCCCATGAAGCCACCACAAGACAGACTGGGCTAGATATACATATTTCCAGTACGTACATGAGATTTACCCTGTTCCCTCTGGAATCAGGACCAGGGATCTGCAATAGGAACACGCCAGCTCCACACCAAGCCAATAAGAGGTGGGGGGAGGGGCAGCCAGGGCAACACAAGATCCTACTACTCTTAAGTAGCCTTTTCTTTTTGATTCAGCACTTGCCTTGTTATTGTACTACTTTAACTATTTTCTGGAGCAGATGTTTCTGCCAGTTCTTCCTGGTTGTTTAAAGATTTGTGGGAGGACAGAGTCCTACAGCATCTCACTTTACCATCCTGATCTGTATTTCCCCAGAATACATATTCTTTTTAAATGCTTACAGAACATTCAAGAAAAATGGCCCTAGATTAGCCTGGTCACAAAGGAAATCTCAATACATTCCATAAACAGCAATACAAACATCACTGTCAGAAACAATGTAAAAAAACTAGAAATTAATAATAAAAACATAAATAAGGCCCTTCAGCCTAGAAATAAATAACTCAGACTGAAGGGTAAATACAAAATCAGTGTGCATTTTCTACATATCAGGTATTTGAGGGACAACTAAAGCAACAGTCAATGAAAATGAAATGTCCTAATGTGTATTTAGCAACAAAAATAATGAACCTCAGTGAATTAAATATCCACCCTTTTAAATAACAGATTAGATTTTGATTATATATAATAACAGAATAAAAAAGAAACTGTAAGCTTCATTCAGAAATTGCATAGTTAATATTAAAACGTGTTATGGTTTTACAAATTATTTATGTATAATATAAGATAAAGCAAATTCATTAATATAAAATAATTACATTAATATTATTAAGAATCACAATTTTCAATGTAAGTGTAAAGTGATACAAACATAAAACCAAAGAAATTAGCAAAATCATATGATGTTAAATCTGAATTGAAAATATGAATATAAATTCATGATTTTTAAAAGTACATTTCCTAGACTTTTCTACTAAAATAGAGAAAACAGATGACAAAGCTTATATAGCAAGTTTTTTTAAAACAAAGGAAGAGGCGATTTCATTGGAAAACATTAACATCAAATAAGACAACAACCCAACATAAAATATGTATCTCATTAATAGTATAAATTCACTTAGTAAAAAAAGAAATCCTCAAATTAGACTACAAAGCAAAATCCAATTATATTCTAATATAAGAGATCCAGCAAAGTGGAGACACTCAGAGGGGATGAAAGTAAAAGCATAGGCAAAACATCCCCGACAAATGTTAACAAAATATAGCAAGAGATACCAGTTAACGCTGAAAACATTAAGATAAAGAATACACAGTAAAATCTACAATAAAAATCTTCATGAAGCCAATAGCAAAGCCATAAAATTCATAAAGCAAAAGCAACAGGAAATACAGAGAACAAACTGTCAAAAACATAGCTATTGGAAATATCTAAGGCTATGATAAATCAAGAAAGAAAAAACATTAAGTACGTGGGTATACTCTCTAAAGCTAAGATGGATCAAAAAAACAAAACGAAAATACAAAGGATATAGGAACTAAGGAACAAATTTAACAATGTACATCTAATACAAATAAATTTTCAGAAATAAAACAAAAAAAATCTAAATACTCAAGTCACATGAATAGATTAAAAACTCATAAATAAAATATCAATAAATGGAATTCAACAGGAAAGTAAATAATATATTATGAGCAAGTAGAGTTCACTATAGGAAATCAAGAATGACATATTAGAAGCTATTACCATAACTTACCATATTGCTGTCAGAGATAAAAAATATATACATAATAGTCTCCATAGACACAGAAAAAGCATTTGATAAAATTTATGATCACATTTAAAAATTATTTATGAGGTATAAGAAATGGATTTTTACTAAACATGACAAACATTAAGTCAACAGCCAATATCAAACTGAATATTCAAACACTAAAAGCATTCTCTTTATAAATGAAGCAATCACTGTGGAGAGAGATTTAACAATATCTACAAAACACAGGCATATAACTTTGATCTAACAATATCACTTAGGGGAAATTTATCCTATGAATATAAATGCACATGAATTTCCCAATGCAGTATTGTTTACAGTGAAAAAACAGTTGGAAAGAAATTATTAATGGAATATACTGAGTGACATTAAAAAGGAATGAGTTAGACCTAATGCGCTAACATGGAATGATGATCAAAATATACTATTAAATAACAAATCAAGGTCCAAAATTGTATGTCCAATATAGTCCCAGTTTATTTGAGTAGGTGTTAAATACATCTCAAAGGTTATATAATAAGGAAAGAGACGGGAGAACTTGGAGCATGGGATAGGAAAAAGACAAACTTTCACTGTCTAATTTATTTTTTCAAATGGCAAAAA
Organism: Tamandua tetradactyla; assembly: GCF_023851605.1. NCBI lineage: Eukaryota > Metazoa > Chordata > Mammalia > Pilosa > Myrmecophagidae > Tamandua > Tamandua tetradactyla. The sequence continues at coordinate 43,624,156 of NC_135341.1, read as the reverse complement.
CTAATAGAAAATATGTGTGAAAACTGCAAAATACTTGGTGGAAGTACTTTACTGCTATATGTTGTGTTCACTGAAAACAATAATTTAAATGACCAAAGTACAGACTATAGATGAGAGACTCTGTTATATATCCTGAATATAGTTCAGAATAGGTTAGAATAAATGCTATATGGCACTAAAATATATATATTTTTCTTTAAAAAATTGAAAATAAATATTTTATCCGAAGAATACAACTTCAAAAATTTGAAAAGAAGAATACTTCAATATTCAAGTTTGGAAGAATTCTATTAAAATAAGGCACAATATCCATCACAGGACCTAAAGTTAGAAAGGATTAGGAGAAAGATAAAGAAAAGAAAATCTCACAGGGCCTTCTTTGTTCCATTACATCTGAGGAAATCAGGAAGAAAAGAAAAAAGGCAGTATCACCTATGAAGAATTCTTGCCAAAATCTTCCAGTTTATAGGAAATACAGAGGATAGAGGAACAATGAAGAAACAAATCAGAAAAACTAGGATGTAGAACAATATGACAAATGAACTAACCACATAGTTCTGGGGGGGGGTTGAGCATGTGCCCTGGAGATGGCAGACAGCCCAGATGTTCCCGCATGCTTGAAACAGATAGAACTGAGAAAAAAGTGGTCTCCCCAATGTCCTTCAAGGTTGCAATCCTCATCCTAGCATTTGCAGAGAGGTGGGCTGCTGCATAGGTTGTTGGAAAGGGTGGGACTGCCTCTTTCTAAAGCCCCAAGGATAAATGACTCTCAGACTTTGAAATCCAACCCAGTGGAGTTTGCCCTGAAGGTTTTAGGAATTGTTTGGATCTGGTGACCTGTGTTCCTTGCAAGTTCTCCCTATGGAAATGGAAACATCTATCCTATCACCATCCCTCCTTTGCATATTGGCAGCAAACAACTGGTTCTGAGTTTTACAGGTCCAGAACCAGAGAATTCTGCTTTAGGACAGACTATACCTTTAGCTGACTTTGATGAGATTTTGTACTGTTTCTGACTTTGTATTGTATTTGCATTGTTACTGAAATAGTTGAAGGTTTTCTGATATTTTGATAGGATGAATGTATTTTGCATTTGGAAAGAACATGTCTTTTGAGAGTCCAAAGGGTGGAATGTGCTGGTCTGAAGCTATTATATACCCCAGAAAAGTCATGTCCTTTAATCCTCATTTAAAATTGCTGGGTGGGAGATTTTGACTTTTCCAAAGAGATACGACCCACTCAATTGTGGGTGGTAATTTTTGATTAGATGGTTTCCATGGAGATGTACTTCACCCATTCAAGGTAGGGTTATTTATTGGAGTCCTTTAAGTGGGAAGCATTTTGGAAAAAGCTTTAGAACCAACAGAGCCCACACAGCCAGAGACCTTTGGAGATTCAGAAGGAATATGCCCCCAGGGAAGCTTTAAGAAATGAGGAGAGAAAGTTAGCAGATGTCACCATGTGCCCTCCTACCTGAGAGAAAAACCCCAAACTTCATTGGCCCTTTCTTTACTATTAAGGTATCTTTTCTGGATGCCTTAATTTGGACATTTTCATGGCCTTAGAACTATAAACTTGCAACTTAATAAATTCTCTTTTTAAAAGTCAAAAGAAAAAGATAAATGCCCTAGTCTTTTCAACAAGTCAATGTCCTGAGGGGAAAAAATATGTGAAAGAAAAAATGTTCTTTATTAAAAAAAAACCTATAAGAGACAGAACAAACAAAATGAGCTGTCCTTGATTGGATCCCAGATTGAACAATCCAGGTCTAAAATATATTTGGTGACAACTGGAGGAATTTGAATATAGACTGATTCTATGGTGTCTGTCATCCTTGATTAACACTGGAAAATAGTATTAGATTGGTAAGACTACCAAGCATTAAGGGTACACAAAAGCTTACATGTTTAATTAGGGACTCCTAAATCAATAAGCCAAACTCTTAATCTTGAGGTTTGCTCTTGTGTTGCTTATTTCTGTAGTGGAAAAGCTAAGCCTACCTATAGTTATTCCTAAGAGTTACTTCCAAAGAGTTTGTTGCTCAAATGTGGTCACTTTCTCTCTAAGCACAACTCTGCAAGTAAAATCATTACCCTCCACCCTACATGGGACATGAAATCCACAGGTGAAAATCTCCCTGGCAACGTGAGTATGAGTCCTAGGGATGAGCCTGGCCCTGGCACCATGGGATCAATAATGCCTTCCTGGCCAAAAGGGGGAAAAGAAGAATTGTCAACAAATAAGGTATCAGTGGCTGAGAGAGTTCAAATAGAATCGAGAGGCTACTCTGGAGGCTACTTTTACACAAACTTCAACTAGATATTGCTATTTATCATGGCCAAACCCCAACCAAAACCATTCCTGCCAACCCTAAAGAACACCTAGAGCTTTATCTGAGAGTCTACAAAAGTTCCACGCACTATGATTACTTTCCAGAAGCATACAACCTCCAGATGAGTTCCTAGGCCAGATAGGTTCTGAAAATCCAGAAAATCTCTAGAATATCAACTAGTTCCATACCCCTATCCCATATTATCAACAGCCCTTTTCAACATGAAAAAGTTAGAATGGGCATAGCCCAAATACCCCTAAAAATCGGGAGAAAGATCAAAGGATAAGATGGAGTTATAACAGAAAAGATAGCATTTAACAAATGAGTATGATTGCTGAATCATTATATTTCTTTCAGTCTCCAGTGTCTTGGAGCTGCCAGAAGGAAAAATCTAAAATTATAGAAGTGTAACCCATACCAAACTCTGAATTCTGCTTTATAACTAATTGTTGCAGTGTGCTCTGAAATGTATCACTTTTGTAAATATGTTATTTTTCATAATAAAAAAATTTTTTTTTACGTTTACATGTTTGAAGTGTATTTTATCCATTCTGAGGCCCTGAATACTGTGCCACTCCTTAGGTTTGAGGCAAATTTAGAATTACAAATTGTAGTAAACACTTTCATTTTCAAAACTAGTATTCTCATTAAAATGGAATCTCATAAAAATAAAAAAATTGCAACCTGCTAACTGGCATTCAGGTACTCATTATGTCACTTAGGAAGTCTTCTTAAGTTTTTCTGTTTGTGCGTGTTTGTCCCAAGTGATAAAACTGTACCAAGAAACAATCACATCTCCCTTTTTCACTCCTCCACAGAATTTCATCACAGCACAATGTTCAGGCATAAAGCAAACTTTGCTAATTTTAACTAAGTGATATGTATGTGTGTTCATGCTGAATTGTAAGTTAACTTGCAATGAAACCTTGATAAATAAGAAGTAGCAAACCACAGAAAACATATACGTTCATTTAAAGGTACAATACAACAAAGCTCAAAAGGCAAAAGATATGTTCACGAAAAATAGGCTTATTGTAAGATTTTCAGTCAGAGAAAACAATAAAGCCCCTTTAAATTATTTGTGTCTACTAGGAAAAAGAATCTAATTAGAATATGTTGTCATGAAATTGTTGACATAATTACTTACATAATGATTTTCCTGGATACAACTTTGCCTGAGGGTAACCAGGAATCATTTTTTCATCTTTAGCTCTAAGATTTTCAAGCTCATGCTTAATAATAAATTGACATTCTGCCATTGTAAGGAAATCATCATTGTCTTCTAAAATAAAAAAATAAAATTCCAGTTATTTCTCAGTAATAAAGGGAAAAATTAAGTAATACTATGCAAATTACTTGGGATTATGGAACTCATAAAATTAACATAAGTAGTAATCTAAGTATAAATTTGGTCAATTAAATGCAACAAAGGTTCTTAACTTATTTTGAGAATTAAAAAATTTCAGTATGCATTCACATAATACAAGTCTTCCATCACTGCAATCATTATTACATAATATGGTACAAACTTCCAAAACGCAGACTTGCTTGAGATCTCATTTAGTTCTAATAAGCAGATGGCAATATATTCTTCCTTTCCAATAATACTGCTAGCCAAGGATGGAACTGAAGAAGTTTGCTTATATGGCAAATTGTCCTCCTTTAAACTCAAACCAGGCCATTTCCTTCTGGAGTTGAATATACTTCCCATAAATGAAGGAGAAAAGTCTGATATAAAAATATTGTTGGTTCTTGACAGGCAGATCCCTTTAAACTAAGTGAATTTCACCTTGATCATGTATTCACTTAGGCATAAAAATCCAGAGTCGGAGCGAGCCTGAAGAAGTATAACACTCCCTGTAACTCTGAAAGCCCTGGAAGGGACCAATGTCATTCTGAAACCAAAGTCCTACCTTGATATCACAACCACTCTGGCTTTCCCAGTAGTTCCTGGTGGGAACGCTTCTGGAACCTTCTAATGGGGCCATAACAGAACCGGTTAACCATCATACTCAGAAGGTGCCAGAAAATCCAGGAAATGGGAATACTAGGATACTGAACTACTATTGGATTTCTCCTGCTATAAGATTTTTCTATATATAGCCAGTGGATAGTCACCATTCCAATAATTATAATAGAATAACATAAATAGGTTACATGTATGTTCATCTATTCCAGAGTTAGCAAATTATGGGCAGAATCTAACCTGTTGTCTGCTTTTATAAATACAGTATTATTGGATCACAGCCACACCAATTCATGTATTTATCATCTAAGGATGTTTGGCTTTACAATAATAGCTAAGACAGAAACAGCATACAGCCCATAAAGCCTAAAAAATGTACCATCTGGGCCATTACTGAAAAAGTTTGCTGCCCATAACCTATTCATCAAAACGAATGTATCTTTTGATAAGTTGATTCTAACAGAAACAAAGAATTGCAGAACTTACCATCAAAACCTTTAAAGTTCTGTCGGGTTCCATATGTGAAGGCTCTCATGGTGCTATCATTGCACTCTTTGACCAAGCCCACTGCTTCAGCCCCCAGTAGCAATCTAATCTGGGAAGCGCCAACAAGATATAAGTTCTGATTTCCTAATGTTTCTTTCGCATATTTATTTAACAAGGGTCTAAACAGTAGCTGGGCACCTTCAAAAAATAGATAAACACCATCTTAGAAAGAGACAAACAAAAAAACTTTAAAATGAAAACTTTTAAATAAATATTAGGTCCCTATTGTAGTAGAAGGAAAATAAATTACATTAAAATGTAAACCCATCTTCCAAATAAATAAGAATTTAACTGCATTGGGGATAGCAGGTCTTCATAGCTTTAATAAATGCAAAACTGGAAAATGCAGTAATAAATGGCTTGCCAGTTATTCAAATAAGAAATAGATCTGAGCTAAGAATCTAAAATTTATTAGCTTTGCATATAAAATCGCATTGAATAAAAATACAGAGCAAGAAGATGCAATTTCTTAATATAAAAAAAAATACACCAAAATTTTAGAAATTAATCTGTGGGGGAAAAACACAAAGGTACTATAACTACATTGTATTACAGCAAATTTTGTGAATAATAAAAAGCAATGTGATTTTTCAATGATTTTTCCCATAAATTTCTACATTTAATTAGGCTTAATGATATTTTTCTTAATAGGGTCCCAAAACGTTGAGTAGATGTTATGATTGATACTCTACATGTAATTATTACTTAAAAGATTATGGAGAAAAAGGATTTCTTTCTAATTTTTTTCTTTCTACCTACAGTGATCTTTTTAAGGCAAATTTATTTCTTTCTATTTACCTTCTACAAAGAGTTAACCAGAATTATGAAAATACTGATCAGATGTTAACAGGATAATGAGCAGGATTTATATTTCACTTACCAAATGGATAAACATATTAAGATTAATATATTACAACACGAAAGTTTAGGTAATTTGCATCATAGATAGAAAAGGTTTTAACAAAAAATAAACAAAAGACATGTTCAATTCACAGAAAATACAAATGGCTCTTTTTATATAAGAACCTTAACGTCATTCATATTAAAATAAATGCAAAGTAAAACTACACCAATATACTATTTGTCACTTCGCATATTGCAAAGATCAAAAGTTTGACAGCAAACTAGGTGGGCAAGTGTGGTGGCCTTGGAGATCCCCCACAACGCTCAGATCTCCTCTCAAGAGAATCTGCTATGAGGAGCAGAGTGGGCTGACAGCCTCCTGCTACTGCCCCTTGGGACCTGCCAGGCACTCAGCCTGAGGCCATGCTTCCCCCAGCCACTGGCAGGGAAGGGATAGTGGAATGAGGTCATTCCTACTGGACACAACATCCCGTCAAAGGGCAACCTTGGAGCCTGGCTGAGACTTTCTCAGAACTGGTCTGAGGCTCATCCTGCCCAATTCTCCCTCTTTACCTCTCTCTCCCTTCACAGATAAGGAATCTGTCCCACGGTCTGAAGGCTCTCCCTGCCCACACCCACTCCCTCCCCTTTATCCTTCCACAGATATTTCTTTCAATAAACCTCCTGCGTATCAAATCCAGTCGTGGCATCTTTTGTTTGGAAGACCCAAACTGACGCAGTGAGAACATGAGGAAAAGCTCTCTCAGACACAGCTAGCTAAGTATAAATTGATACTATCAGAAGAGCCAATATCTTGTGTTGAAAAAAGAGCAGTTCCCATTTCCCTACTCCTTGTTCACCTCCCCCAGAGGCAATGCCTTTTAAACCGTTCTGGGGATTCCTTTGTTGTCTGCATTCATGTCCTCAAAGAAAATGTTTATAGGTATTTCTAGATCTTTTCAGTTTTAGGCCATGGAAAATGAGGATTTAGCTCTTTTTTCCCTAACATTGTCATCTCCATCAACAAGCCTCAATCACCCCATTCTCTCAATATAATACAATTTTATCAATAGTCTGTATTCACATTATTATGACTACAAATGTGTTACTTACAGCTGAGCCTTACAGTACGCTATTCTTTCTTGCACCTCCCATTTTCCCTAAAGTTGATAATTGTCTTGCTTTATCATTTGCCTAGTTTAGTATACACTTGTCGATAACTCAACTCTCTCCCCCCATCAAGTTCTCTGCCAATGGTCTCAATTTCCCACCAATACCTTTACATGAGAGATATCTTATCCACCTTATCTTTGAGAAATTTCTCTTCATTCTACCCTCGCATCTGTTGACAGGATGACTAAATTCAGAATTCTAAACTGAAAGCCATTTTCTTTCAGAATCCTGAAATTATTATATAATTGCTCCTAGTTTCCAATGTTTCTGTTAGGAAGTTTGATCCTTTATATCAGACCTATTTTCTTTTCTCTGGAAATTTGTAGTATTTTCTGAAATTCTCTAATGATATGTGATTTTCATCTACAGTGCTGGATATGGGATTGGCCCTTTCAATCTGCAAGCATGGCACCAGTCTTGAGGTTTTCGTTAATGAATTCCCCCTTTCCTTTTTCTCTTGTTCTCTTTCTGGGCTCCTTTTATTCCCAGACTAGTCCTCTAATTTCCTTGTTTTTTTCTCTCTCCTATTTTCTAACTTTTTAACTTTTTTTGCTCTGCTTTCTGGAGGGTTTCATTAACGTTATTTTCTAGCCCTTTTATTGAGGTTTTAAATGCTGCTTTCATATTTTCAGAGTTTAAGAGCTGCATCTTTTTCTAAATGATTACTTTTTTAATGATTATTTTTATAATATAGAATTCTTAATTCACAGATGTTTTAGTTTAAGTTTGAGAATTGAGATTTTTAATTATTTTCTGGTTTTTTTTCTTCTGTGTAGTTTCTTGCTATATCTGTTTGTTTATCTTCAGCTTTTTCATTACTGTTAGAGATTTCCTCTGCTGTTTGGTGATCTTTTCTTGTGTGCTCATGTTTAAGAGAAGGGCTCTAAAATGCTAAATAGAAATTCTAGGGCTCAGATGTTGCTCATCAAAGATGGCTTTTAATGCAAGGTAGTCTTGCCAGGTCATTTTCAATGAGCTGATTTCTGAACCTTTAGTTATTCGTCTTGATTTCTGAGAGAAAGATTATTCAATCTCCTCCCTAGATGGTTTGAGTTTGGTTGCTAGCATTTTGGAAGCTGAATTAGGGATGAAACTGGAGGGCATCTTATTGTCAGTACAATACTCTACCTTCAATTGTACATAAAGTCACAATGCCAAAACCATGTATCTAATTATTTCCAGAGAATAAACCTCAAGTTTTCTCCTTCCATATAGACTATGGAAGGGATTCAGGAATCTCACTATTTCTTAGATAGATCTCAGTCAATTCTTTTCCTTTTTTTCTTGGCGCCACTTTTCTCCCACCTCCATATGTTCCCAGTATTTCTAATTCCTGAGTCTTCAGGGGTATTCTACAGTGTAAATGAGATTGCACCCAAACTTTCTCCCTGACAGCTTAAGATTTGGCTTTCACAGATCTGAGAAGTGAATTACTACTTAATCCATTTGTTATTTTAGCTTCCAAAAGTTTGTTGCTTACTACTTAATCCATTTATTTTTTAGCTTCCAAAACTTTGTTGCTCTTGTATCTTCTCCTTTTTTCCTTGTCAATGTGGGCTTATGTCTTTATTTTCTTAAGCCCTTTTATTGTTATTTTAATAGGGATTTGGAAGAAAGTAAAATTAAACATGAGTGATAAATGTATTGCCTTTATATTTGGTGACACAAAATAAACCAGAAACAAAAAAACAACAATGGTACGGTCACCTTTAGAAAATGCTTGTAAGAAAACAGGGGTCTAGATTGTAAACTTAGAGCAGACACATTAAGTCTGCAGTAGTGACTATTATTTCTGGATTTTGAGAGGTTGTTTTATATATATAACCTGATATTTAGAGATAAGAACAAAGCCGAACAGTTTGGGGTTACAGTAATTCAGAATATAGGGGTAAGGAAGTCAGTATCTCTATTTTAGAACCACATATACTCTATTATACCAATGGAAGCAAGTTTTATTTGATCTAGAACTGAAATCTTTTGCAGAGCATAATCTAACTGAATCTATCTGTATAGCTCATTTGAACAACTGAAACGTAGAGAGCACAGAATGAGAAAGAAGTCCTTTAATCCAGAGGCCCTTTAATCCTGTATAGATTATTGTAATGCCTGGAAACATCCTAGAGTATATTAATCAGATAATCAAAAAGTATTAGCAAAGTCCCCTGAGGGAGGGGAGAAAGAATATAGAAATATTAAACCTTACCATTAGGGAATTCCCTGATACTGTGTCAAACTTCAGGGACACCCAAATCAATAGGCCATGCCCTCGATCCTGAGGCTTACTCTTGTGAAGCTTATGTGGGTAGCACAGAAGCTTAGACTACCTATGGGCATGCCTAAGAGTTACTTCTGGAGGACCTCTGTTGTTGCTCAGATGTGGCCTCAGTCTCTCTAAGCCCAACTCTGCAAGTGAAATCATTGCACTCCCCTCATGTGGGACATAACATCCAGGGGTGAAAGTCTTCCTGGCAACGTGGGAGAGGACTCCCAGGGATGAATCCAGACCTGGCAGCATGGGATCAACAATTACATCCTGACCAAATGGGGGGAAAGAAGCATAATTAATAAAGTATCAGTGGCAGAGAGAGCTCAAATAAAGTTGTGTAAAGCTTCCTCTTACACAAGCTTCAGGTAGACCTTGCTACCTAACATAACTTGCCAACCCCCAACCACAACCATTCTAGCCAATCTTAAAGAACACCTAGGCAATTTATAAGCAGTAGAGTAACTAGTTACTAGAGGCACTAGAGTGCCTTCCAGAAACGTACAATCTCCAGATGGGTCCCTGGTCCAGATAAGTCCTGAAACCTAGTCCAGCCTCTTCAGAACATCAGATAGTTCCATCTCCCTACCCTATATTAGTGACAGACCCTTCTAATATCAAAAGTTTAGAATTGTCATAGTCCAAACAACCCCAATGAGAGGTATGGAAAGATCAAAGGTGATGGTGGAATTATACATAGAAGATAGGACTTAACAAATGAATATGAATGCTGGATAATCAAAATGATATCTCTTTTAGTTTCCAGTATTTTAGAGCAACTAGAAGTAAAAACCTAAAATTGTGAAATTGCAACCCATGTCAAAGTCTGAAATATTTTCTAGAACTAATTGTGGTACTGTGTTTGGAAATTTATAGCTTTGTTGTATATGTTATTATTCTCAAAAAAAGAAGGAAAAAATGTCAATTGTGATGATACAGTATTTAAGCCATCTAGCCTCCTATATTCTGGAGCAGCTAGGAGAAAAAATATAAGAGGATCATCGGTAGCCCATGACAAACTCTGGGATTGGTCCTGTAACCACTTTTTGAAGAGGGCTTTGAAAACTATTGCTTTTCTATTTCTTTGCTTTGTATATATGTTATACTATACAATAAAAAAAGTTTTTAAAAAAATGTATTACCTTTACATGGAAGATTAAGAATTTGGGGGAAGCTCTTTTATGATCTTCTAAACACCCCACCCCCTCCCCATCCATGTGTGTCCCTTCTGAAGCCACACAATGAACAGAAATGAAGGGTGGAAATATACTGGAATCTCTTCCTCTAAGATACCACAAATGTTCTTACTTCACAGGAATCTTAAAGAAGGGACTCAGGTTGCGTCAACAAATATCCCAGATTTCAAACACAGATTCTGTCTTGTTTTTAAGTTTCTTGTGGTTTGGTTGTTTGAAAAAAGTTAAAAGATTTCACTTTGATTCAAAGTTTTACTTTTAAGAAACCACTTCAGTGTTCAGCCAAAATTGTTGTAAGTAGACCTGATTTAGGTTTGGCCCAATGTTTAGTGACTTAGTGCAGGTTAAGGTGTTGTTTTGTGTAGTTTATAAAGAGTTTGTTCACGTAAGATGTCCTCCACCTTCTCACCCAGATCAAGTCCCCTGCTACACTTCAAGAGAGGGCAAGACTTTGACTTCTATAAATTCAGCCTTTAATAGGAAAAAAAGCATCACCCAAGTGTCATCTCACTCGTCCCTTTATTTCTACAGCAAATAAACATATGATTCATTTGCAAGTATCACATACTCCTTTGTGACAGTTCTTCTATTAACTTTTTTTTTTAATTACTTAAATTTCTAGGAACTGACCTTCAGTCTCCACACCCTCATGGTAACATCCTTGCAGGCAGAGACTTCTCTTAGCACCAAAAAGACACAAAGAACACTCAATAGATATTTGTTCATTCATTTGACAAATATTTATTAAGCACCAAAGTAATATTTACTTTGCACCAAGCACTGTGCACAGCACAGAATTCAGAGCTGTGAACAGTCATTTATGTTGCTTACAGTCTCATAGGGACTTACAGTCTAACACTGATTTAAGACCCTCCTTTCAAGTTCTAGATAAATAATAAAAAGCAAAGAAGTGGATGTTAATAAACAAAATATATCAATGAATAAATATATAAACCACATTTCCAAATACATTTTGCAGTGAAAAGCATGACTAACACTTATTTTACTCACCTCCATCTTTCTTTTTAGCAATAATTTTGTTTTTCAGCCATTCTTTGGTTTCTTCTTTGACATCCTGAGCAAGCTCTATGACTACCAAAGGTGTGAAAGACGTCTCGTGAGTATCCAAAGCTGATAAGGTCACTTTCATCTTCGACAAACTTGATGAAAAGTAAAATAAAATAAAAAACAAAAATGGATTATTAAGAAAAAGAGACTACGTTATAGCCTGTGTTTACATTGTCTCTTAATTACACCTAAATCTGGCTTCCAAGAGAAAGAAAAACTTCTTATGATCCACATGGGTAATATGCCCTCAAAGAGGCTCAAAATATGGTTCAAAACATATGCACAAGCCAGGTCCTGTACAAAGATGAAGCAAACACCAACTATTCTTTTCTACAAGAAGTTCAGAGTATAGCAAGGGATATATATAGGATAATAGTATAAACTGTGCTCTGACACAAAGGGAGTAAGAAAGTATTTACAAAAGACGTTATACCTGAACAGGATTTAGAAGAATGAGTAGGAGTTTGCCATATAGATAACAGATAGTATTTCATTGAGGAAGCAGAATTTCCCCCAAAAATAATGGTGAAAAATGACCAATAGCCTCAGGGAAATACAAATGCTTGGATACGACTGGAACATTAACTATATACGGGGGGAAGGAAGGACGGGAATGAGGTGGTGTCTAGCGGCGGCACGTGATTACAAAGGAATTGTGCTTTTTCTATACATGAAGGGAGTCACCAATTCATTGTGAGGTGGGAATGGATGCAGTCAGATTCCACGTTTCAGTATAAAGTTCTTACAGATCACCAAGGCTCAGCCTTGTGTGTGGAGAAACAGATGGAGGCCATTAGGGTAGTCTAGAAAGAGCTGATATTGGCCTGAACAGTGGTAGTAAAGAGGTATGGATAGACTGGGGTTAAAAATCAACAGAAACTGATGACTGAACTAAAAGTGATAACTAAGAAAAAGCAGAAAAGTGTTAGTGGGTAATGAAAGGTACGACTGTAATTATATAGGACTCTATGCGGCACCTGTTGCTAAGCAGAACCAACGCTACATATCTTCTTCAAAATTACACATTCTAAAAATGGCCATATCAAGAGTACAAGACAAGACTCCCAATTCCAGAACAGCACATTAAGGAGTTCAGACAAACCCTCCTGCTGACAAAAACTAGATAACACACATACTATAATGTATAAATGCTGAGAATTGAATTCGAGAGCATAGGTTATCGGGGAAGGCTTGTTGAAAAGGTTCCTAGATTGCAAGCTCTTACAGCAGCCATATCCATTCCTGAGTTGTAACAATTATTTCTAAATTCTGAGATACCGAGCTCTTTGTGTATCATCCTCTGGAACTTCTAGTATCTATGTGACACCTGAATCTCAGAGCTGGAGTTCTGTAGTCATGAAAGTCAGCATTACCCCATACAGCAACAGTTTAAAAAGCTGAAAAAGAGATCAGAATTTGATTAGAGATAAAAATGAAGTTAATAAGTTAGGACTAAAGTAAATCAGACTAAAGAGTACAGGAAGATATCGACTGTGCTTTAAAACTTCAACTTCTGTGTGAGATCGAAGGAAGAAATATTTGTTTGGTGCAAAATTTATATTTTCTGTAGCACATTATCTAATCTAACTTGTATGGTAAGTTTATTCAAACACCATACTTACATGAAATCTTGAATAGGGAATGAGATCCTGTTGGTTGGTATAAGTTAGTGTGATACTCCAGAGTAATCTGGGCCAAAAACAAAAAAAATATTTGCAGGGTTCCCTAGAAGGACTTGGGGGGAAAAGTGGAACTATTAAACATACCCACCTCAGGAATTCCTGATATTCTCACAAGCACTGGGGACTACCAATTTAATAGTCTGTGCTGGTTTGAAACTGTTATGTACCCCAGAAAAGACATATTCTTTTAATCCCAATCCAATCTTATGGGGGCAGACTTATCATTTAGGGTGGGACCTTTTGATTAGATTGCTTCCATAGAGATCTGATATACCCAACTGTAGGACTGATCTTTTGATTAGATTATTTCTGTGGAGTTGTCAAAACAGCATGGAATTGGCAAAAGATAGACACATTTATCAATGGAATCACTGCAAGTTCAGAAACAGACCCTCAGATCTATTGTCAATTGATTTTTGACAAGGCCCCCAAATCTACCGAACCGAGACAGGAAAATCTGTTTAATAAATGGGGCTGGGAGAACTGGATATCCATATCTAAAAGAATGAAAGAGGACCCCTACCTCACACCCTTTACAAAAACTAACTCAGAGTGGACAAAAGACCTAAATATAAGAGCCAGTACCATAAAACTCCTAGAAGAAAATATAGGGAAACATCTTTAAAACCTAGTAATATAGGAAACAGCTTCTTAGACCTTACACCCAAAGCACAAGCAACAAAAGAAAAAACAGATAAATGGAAACTCCTCAGGATTGAACACAGAAATCAAAAGGGTTAAAAGGCAGCCAACTCAATGGGAGAGAATACCTGGTAGCCATATATCTGATAAGGATTTGATATCCGGTATATAGACAGAAATCCTGCATCTGAACAATAAAAGGACAAACAACTCAATTATAAAATGGGCAAAAGATATGAATAAACATTCTTTCAAAGAAGAAATACAAATGACTATAAAGTCATTTATACACATGAAAAGATATTCATCTTCATTAGCTATAAGGAAAATGCAAATCAAAACCACAATGTGACATCATCTCACACCTATAAGAATGGGCACTATTAAAAACAATCAAGAAAAAACAATCAAAAGGATGTGGAGAAATAGGAACACTTATTCTCTGCTGGTGAGAACCTCAAATGCTATAGCCACTTTGGAAGATAGTTTGGCGATTCCTCAAAACTAAATATTGAATTGCCCTATGACAGGCATTTCCGCTACTCGGTATATACCCAGAAGATCTATAAGCAGAGACATGAACAGACATTTGCACACTGATGTTCACAGTGGCATTATTCACAATTGTCCGAAGATGGAAACAATCCAGGAGTCCATCAACAGATGAGTGGATAAACCAAATATGGTGATATATATATAATTCCATCATATATATATATAATATTGCATCAGATATATGTATATAATATTCCATCATACATATCCATCAATAACAAGAAGGAACGAGGTCCTGAAGCATGTGACAACATGGATGAACCCTGAGGACATTAAGCCAGACACAAAAGGACAGATATTATTTGATTTCACTAATATGAACCAACTAGAACACGTAAACTTAGAGTCTTAAAATGTGGGCTCTAGGGTACCTAGAGATAAACAGAAGCTAGAGAAGGGGGTGTGGTTACCTAATATGTACAGAATTAGTAACAAGGCTGAACTTAAATGTTTCAGAATGGACAGAGGTGATGGTAACTCGTTATTGGGATTATAAAAGTGGCATATTGTAGGTGAAAATCTGACTGAAAGTGGTTGTTTAATGTCACATTTGACACCAATTAAGACTACAAATATAAATAAGTTCCTGCATGAACAAAGGTAAATAATAGTAATAAAGAGGTATTTGCAAACTACAGACTATAGTTAGCAGCAGTATTTTAATATTCTTTCATCAACAGTAACAAATTTATTATGCCAATACTATGGTTCAACAATGGAAAGGAATAAGGGGTATGGGAGGATTTGGATTTTATTTTTTATTCTTATTTCTGTTCTGGAGTAATGATAATCTTCTAAAATTGAGCATGGATGTATGCACAACTATACGATGATACTGTGAGCCAGCAACTGTATACTTTGGATGGTTTGTGTTGCATGATGTGTGAATCTATCTCAATAAAATCAAAAAAAAAATGCCTCTGGGTTTAAACTCTCCTCAGAGAAATACTAAGCAAGTCTGATCAAGTTTCCAGCTCAAATCAACACAAAGTATATAAAAAGGATGACAGTAAAATAATAAGCCATAGGTAAGAGGAACTCAGTGTACTGAAAGATGCTATTGTTAGAATAGCCTATATTTGCTGGTAAAAAAAATATTAATGTACTTTTAGATCTGCAGAAAATAACACATTTCACTGATTTTAAATACGAAGTTATCTTGGACTTTTTTCTTGGGTACTTTATTATCTTGATTCTCTCCCTATCTCTGTAAACTTTTTTCCCCTTTCCTGGCTCCATCCAACATTATCTATGAAGTCTGTCCAAAACAGTCCCTAGACTTTCTACATAATCTCTCAATCTAAAACCTCTTCCTTTTTCTAACTTCAAAATCTAACCTCTATATTGATCTCTTTTCAATCTACATCTCTAGTTGTACCTCTAAGTTGAGCTCCATCAGGAGATCCCAACACTTCTGGAAGTTTCACTCAAACTTAAGTCTTAACATATCCAAAACCAAACACATTGACTTGTCTCTAGCATCAACTTCCCTTCCCAGTTCCCCTACTTGACTCAGAGATACTGTCTTAATCTGTTACCAACCTGAAGACTTAAAAATTGAGTCTGTCACAAAGGCTTAATGGCCTCCCTCTAATGTTTCTCATGTCAACTCTCTAACCCAGTGACTCTCAACCAGGAGTGATTTTCAAACTTTAAACTTATTAATTCTAACTTTGTTCTTGATATAAGTTCTAATGACTCCAAAGTACAAGTACAAATCAATTCATGGGAACAATGACAAAGGAGATGACCAATACTGAATAACATCTTTTCTTTTTTCAGGGGAAATCACAATCTTCAGCAATCTGATCAAACAGATCCAAGTTGTCTGGTTGGACTGAACAGCACTTTTTTTTCTCTAACAGAACATATTTTTTGTTTGGGGAAAATAGTATTATAAACCAATGCTGGATGCAAATTATACACAGCATCAGACACATCAGGAAAGCTACCTAAAAGACACCAGCCAAATCAATAGTCACCATGCTAGGCTCTAAGAAGGAAACAAGATCAAGATAGGATTAGCACCCACCTCCAAATAGCTAACAATGTGGTTAGGAATTATACAGAATAAAAGAATGATAACAGATAGCAATCACAGCTATGAGAACTCAAAACTCTTGTTGTAGAAGAGTCTGGGATCAAGTAAAGGGAGACACATATTCCAAACAGTGGAAGGACATGTATAAAATTGAAGAAAGAAGAAAAAAAGACAGCATAGGAGAAAAGCTAAAAGACTGGCCTGACCAGGGCGGGTGGGGGTGGGGGGTTCTACTTTATGTAAGTTGCCCACTGAAGGATAACAAATGACTTAAGAGTCATTAAAGAATCACTGTACATTTCTGAGCAGAGGATTAACAATGTATCAGAGGGATCTCAATACATAGATCTAGGCGATTTCAACTCTCCTGAATGTCTGAAATTTCTCATAATAAAAAGTTGGGGGGAAGATGGCGGCTTAGTAAGACGCGCGGATCTTAGTTTCTTCTCCAGGACACCTACTAGGGGAGTAGAAACGATACAGAAAGCGCCCAAAGCCACAACAGAGATAAAAAAAGACAGCGTACCCCATCCTGGAACGGCTGGCTGGCTGAGAGAAGCAGCTCGGGTGAGATCGCCGAGGCGCGCGGGCCTTACCGGGCGGGGTGGCAAGCGGCCGGAGTTACTCCCTTCCCCCTTCCCGGGCCGGCTGGGAGAATTGGAGAGGCGGTCCCCTGAAACAAAGACGGCTGGCGCCCACACCACGCGCAGCCCCCGGACCAACTGAGAGAATTGGATCGGAAACCCCCAGGCCGCGGAGAACGGTGACGGGTGGGGGAGGCCCCTTCCAAACCCGTGACTCCCGGGGAACGTGCACTCTCTCGGGCGGGCCGCTGCCGCTGGCGCCCTCCCGCCACGCTTGTTGCCCAGGGCCGACTAGGAAATTCGGACGGGCTCTTTCCCTGGCTGCGGCGACCAGCAACCCTCCCTGCGTTCGGACCCCGGGCCGGCTCAAGCCGTTTCGGCTAGCGAACCCCCCGGACGGCGAGAGTTTTCCAAAGTTTAAGGTCCCACAGCACCTTTTACTGGTGGGACCCGCAGACAAACGTGTGCCACGAGCGCCACCTACTGGGCAGGATAAGAAAAACAGAACCCAGAGATTTCACAGAAAAATATTACAACCTTGCTGGGTCCAACACCAAGAGAAATCTGAATAAATGCCCAGACGCCAGCAGCAGAAGATAACTGTCCACGCTCAAAAGATTGAGAATATGGCCCAGTCAAAGGAACAAACCAATAGCTCAAATGAGACACAAGAGCTGAGACAACTAATCCTGAATATACGAACAGAAATGGAAAACCTCTTCAAAAATGAAATCGATAAATTGAGGGAGGACATGAAGAGGACATGGGCTGAACATAAAGAAGAAATAGAAAAACTGAAAAAACAAATCGCAGAACTTATGGAAGTGAAGGATAAAGTAGCAAACATAGAAAAAATAATGGATAGCTACTATGATAGATTTAAAGAGACAGAAGATAGAATTAGTGATTTGGAGGATGGAACATCTGAATCCCAAAAAGAAACAGAAACTATCGGGAAAAGAATGGAAAAATTTGAACAGGGTATCAGGGAACTCAAGGACAATATGAACCGCACAAATATACGTGTTGTGGGTGTCCCAGAAGGAGAAGAGAAGGGAAAAGGAGGAGAAAAACTAATGGAAGAAATTTTCACTGAAAATTTCCCAACTCTTATGAAAGACCTAAAATTACAGATCCAAGAAGTGCAGCGCACCCCAAAGAGATTAGACCCAAATAGGCGTTCTCCAAGACACTTACTAGTTAGAATGTCAGAGGTCAAAGAGAAAGAGAAGATCTTGAAAGCAGCAAGAGAAAAACAATCCATTACATACAAGGGAAACCCAATAAGACTTTGTGTAGATTTCTCAGCAGAAACCATGGAAGCTAGAAGACAGTGGGATGATATATTTAAAATACTAAAAGAGAAAAACTGCCAACCAAGACTCCTATATCCAGCAAAATTATCCTTCAAAAATGAGGGAGAAATTAAAACATTCTCAGACAAAAAGTCACTGAAAGAATTTGTGACCAAGAGACCAGCTCTGCAAGAAATACTAAAGGGAGCACTAGAGTCAGATACAAAAAGACAGAAGAGAGAGATATGGAAAAGAGTGTAGAAAGAAGGAAAATCAGATATGATATATATAATACAAAAGGCAAAATGGTAGAGGAAAATATTATCCAAACAGTAATAACACTAAATGTCAATGGACTGAATTCCCCAATCAAAAGACATAGATTGGCAGAATGGATTTAAAAACAGGATCCTTCTATATGCTGTCTACAGGAAACACATCTTAGACCCAAAGATAAACATAGGTTGAAAGTGAAAGGCTGGGAAAAGATATTTCATGCAAATAACAACCAGAAAAGAGCAGGAGTGGCTATACTAATATCCAACAAATTAGACTTCAAATGTAAAACAGTTAAAAGAGACAAAGAAGGACACTATATACTAATAAAAGGAACAATTAAACAAGAAGACATAACAATCATAAATATTTACGCACCGAATCAGAATGCCCCAAAATACGTGAGGAATATACTGCAAACACTGAAAAGGGAAATAGACTCATATACCATAATAGTTGGAGACTTCAACTCACCACTCTCATCAAGGGACAGAACATCTAGACAGAGGATCAACAAAAATTGAGAATCTGAATATTACTATAAATGAACTAGACTTAATAGACATTTATAGGACATTACATCCCACAACAGCAGGATACACCTTTTTCTCAAGTGCTCATGGATCATTCTCAAAGATAGACCATATGCTGGGCCACAAAGCAAGTCTTAACAAATTTAAAAAGATTGAAATCTTACACAACACTTTCTCGGACCATAAAGGAATGATGTTGGAAATCAATAATAGGCAGAGTGCCAGAAAATTCACAAATACGTGGAGGCTCAACAACACACTCCTAAACAACGACTGGGTCAAAGAAGAAATTGCAAGAGAAATTAGTAAATACCTCGAGGCGAATGAAAATGAAAACACAACATATCAAAACTTATGGGACGCAGCAAAGGCAGTGCTAAGAGGGAAATTTATTGCTCTAAATGCCTATATCAGAAAAGAAGAAAAGGCAAAAATTCAGGAATTAACTATCCATTTGGAAGAACTGGAGAAAGAACAGCAAGCTAACCCCAAAGCAAGCAAAAGGAAAGAAATAACAAAGATTAGAGCACAAATAAATGAAATTGAAAACATGAAAACAATAGAGAAAATCAATGAGGCCAGAAGTTGGTTCTATGAGAAAATCAATAAGATTGATGGGCCCTTAGCAAGATTGACAAAAAGAAGAAGAGAGAGGATGCAAATAAATAAGATCAGAAATGGAAGAGGAGACATAACTACTGACCTCACAGAAATAAAGGAGGTAATAACAGGATACTATGAACAACTTTACGCTAATAAATACAACAATTTAGAGGAAATGGACGGGTTCCTGGAAAGACATGAACAACCAACTTTGACTCAAGAAGACATAGATGACCTCAACAAACCAATCACAAGTAAAGAAATTGAATTAGTCATTCAAAAGCTTCCTAAAAAGAAAAGTCCAGGACCAGATGGCTTCACATGTGAATTCTACCAAACGTTCCAGAAAGAATTAGTACCAATTCTCTTCAAACTCTTCAAAAAAATCGAAGTGGAGGGAAAACTACCTAATTCATTCTATGAAGCCAACATCACCCTCATACCAAAACCAGGCAAAGATATTACAAAAAAAGAAAACTACAGACCAATCTCTCTAATGAATACAGATGCAAAAATCCTCAATAAAATTCTAGCAAATCGTATCCAACAACACATTAAAAGAATTATACATCATGACCAAGTAGGATTCATCCCAGGTATGCAAGGATGGTTCAACATAAGAAAATCAATTAATGTAATACACCATATCAACAAATCAAAGCAGAAAAATCACATGATCATCTCAATTGATGCAGAGAAGGCATTCGACAAGATTCAACATCCTTTCCTGTTGAAAACACTTCAAAAGATAGGAATACAAGGGAACTTCCTTAAAATGATAGAGGGAATATATGAAAATCCCACAGCTAATATCATCCTCAATGGGGAAAAATTGAAAACGTTCCCCCTAAGATCAGGAACAAGACAAGGATGTCCACTATCACCACTATTATTCAACATTGTGTTGGAGGTTCTAGCCAGAGCAATTAGACAAGAAAAAGAAATACAAGGCATCAAAATTGGAAAGGAAGAAGTAAAAATATCACTGTTTGCAGACGATATGATACTATACGTCGAAAACCCGGAAAAATCCACAACAAAACTACTAGAGCTAATAAATGAGTACAGCAAAGTAGCAGGTTACAAGATCAAGATTCAAAAATCTGTAGCATTTCTATACACTAGTAAGGAACAAGCTGAGGGGGAAATCAAGAAACGAATCCCATTCACAATTGCAACTAAAAGAATAAAATACCTAGGAATAAATTTAACTAAAGAGACAAAAAACCTATATAAAGAAAACTACAAAAAACTGCTAAAAGAAATCACAGAAGACCTAAATAGATGGAAGGGCATACCGTGTTCATGGATTGGAAGACTAAATATAGTTAAGATGTCAATCCTACCTAAATTGATTTACAGATTCAATGCAATACCAATCAAAATCCCAACAACTTATTTTTCAGAAATAGAAAAAACAATAAGCAAATTTATCTGGAAGGGTAGGGTGCCCCGAATTGCTAAAAACATCTTGAGGAAAAAAAACGAAGTTGGAGGTCTCGCGCTGCCTGACTTTAAGGCATATTATGAAGCCACAGTGGTCAAAACAGCATGGTATTGGCATAAAGATAGATATATCGACCAATGGAATCGAATAGAGTGCTCAGATATAGACCCTCTCATCTATGGACATTTGATCTTTGATAAGGCAGTCAAGCCGACTCACCTGGGACAGAACAGTCTCTTCAATAAATGGTGCCTAGAGAACTGGATATCCATATGCAAAAGAATGAAAGAAGACCCATCTCTCACACCCTATACAAAAGTTAACTCAAAATGGATCAAAGATCTAAACATTAGGTCTAAGACCATAAAACAGTTAGAGGAAAATGTAGGGAGATATCTTATGGATCTTACAACTGGAGGCGGTTTTATGGACCTTAAACCTAAAGCAAGAGCACTGAAGAAGGAAATAAATAAATGGGAACTCCTCAAAATTAAACACTTTTGCGCATCAAAGAACTTCATCAAGAAAGTAGAAAGACAGCCTTCACAATGGGAGACAATATTTGGAAATGATATATCAGATAAAGGTCTAGTATCCAGAATTTATAAAGAGATTGTTCATCTCAACAACAAAAAGACAGCCAACCCAATTACAAAATGGGAAAAAGACTTGAACAGACACCTATCAGAAGAGGAAATACGGATGGCCAAGAGGCACATGAAGAGATGCTCAATGTCCCTGGCCATTAGAGAAATGCAAATCAAAACCACAATGAGATATCATCTCACACCCACCAGAATGGCCATTATCAACAAAACAGAAAATGACAAGTGCTGGAGAGGATGCGGAGAAAGAGGCACACTTATCCACTGTTGGTGGGAATGTCAAAGGGTGCAACCACTGTGGAAGGCAGTTTGGCGGTTCCTCAAAAAGCTGAATATAGAATTGCCATACGACCCAGCAATACCATTGCTAGGTATCTACTCAAAGGACTTAAGGGCAAAGACACAAACGGACATTTGCACACCAATGTTTATAGCAGCGTTATTTACAATTGCAAAGAGATGGAAACAGCCAAAATCTCCATCAACAGAAGAGTGGCTAAACAAACTGTGGTATATACATACGATGGAATATTATGCAGCTTTAAGACAAGATAAACTTATGAACCATGTAATAACATGGATGGTCCTAGAGAATATTATGCTGAGTGAATCCAGCCAAAAACTAAAGGACAAATACTGTATGGTCCCACTGATGTGAACGGACATTCGAGAATAAACTTGAAATATGTCATTGGTAACAGAGTTCAGCAGGAGTTAGAAACAGGGTAAGACAATGGGTAATTGAAGCTGAAGGGATACAGACTGTGCAACAGGACTAGATACAAAAACTCAAAAATGGACAGCACAATAATACCTAATTGTAAAGTAATCATGTTAAAACACTGAATGAAGCTGCATCTGAGCTATAGGTTTTTGTTTTGTTTTGTGTTGTTTTGTTTTGATTTTACTATTATTACTTTTATTTTTTTCTCTATATTAACATTCTATATCTTTTTCGGTTATGTTGCTAGTTCTTCTAAACCAATGCAAATGTACTAACAAATGATGATCATGCAGCTATGTGATGATGTTAAGAATTAATGATTGCATGTGTAGAATGGTATGATCTCTAAATGTTGGGTTAATTTCTTTTTTTCTGTTAATTAAAAAAAAAAAAGAGAAGGGATAATTGGAGATGAAGGGATACAGACTGTACAACGGGACTGGATATAAAAACTCAGAAATGGACAGCACAATACTACCCAATTGTAATGCAATTATGTTAAAACACTGAATGAAGCTGCATGTGAGGTATAGGTTTTTTGTTTTTGTTTTTTTTGTTTTTTTTTTCTTTCTATTATTGTTTTAATTCTTATTCTGTTGTCTTTTTATTTCTTTTTCTAAATCGATGCAAATGTACTAAGAAATGATGAATATGCAACTATGTGATGTTATTAAGAATTACTGATTGTACATGTACATTGAAATGATTTCTAATTGTTTTGTTAATTCTTTTTTTAATTAATAAAAAAAAAAAAAAAAAAAAAAAAGTTGGGGGAGGAACATTAACCTACCAGTAGAATATAGTGGCTAAGCATCATCACCCTAAAATGGAAATATCAAATACAACAAACACTCATCACGTTTATTTATCACTTACTATGCGCCAGGCCATGATAGTCTAAGGTTACAAAGGTAAAACAGTCTGCATCTTGCTATCAAGTTGCTCCCAGTCTAGCAGCAGAAGCAGGTGTACATTAAAGTCATTCCAACACGCAGGCTACGTACAGTAGCAAGAAGCCAAGGGAGAGGGGCAGACTGAGGAGGGAAATTAAATATCTGGGAAGGGAAGATGAGAACCATATAGGCTTCAATGTGGAAAAGATACATGGATGATTCCAAGTTTTTAACCTAGAACACAGGAAGAATGACTATGAATTAAGAAACAGCAGAGTTGGAAAAACTGGTTAGTCTAAGGGAATAAAGTGTCCGGCAGGGCATATGTAGACATGTGTTGAACATCAAAGTTATTGAACATTAACCAATGTGAGTAATAAAAGACCCACCTCACCATAATTACCAAGTCATATACCAATTTTGCTGAGATACCAGAAGCAGGTTTCAATTCTAAACATGTAAATGAGCAATATTTAGAAACTCATGATAAATATTTTCTCACTGATTTATTCTTGTTCAAGGTATGGTGTGACTTTCAATATGCAAGGTACAATCATAACAATATTGGCAATATACAAGAGATAAAAGAGTCACTATCACTGATATAACGAGTTTGTGCAAATGAACAAAAAAATACAAAAACACAGAAAAGTACATAGAAGAAATAAAGGACCAATGTACATTTGAAAAGATGTTCAAGGTCACTAATAAAAAGAAATGCAAAGTAACAACCATATGATACATTTCCTTTCTTGGATTTTCCAATATTAAAAGATAAAACAGACCTAATTTTGACACAGGGGTAGAAAATCAGGCATTTTCACACATTGCTAAGTGTTGTAATTTAATAACACCTTTCCAGAAAGTAGAGCAACCATATGAAAAATAACACTGAATACGGATGCCATTTGAAAAGGAATGTTATTTCTAAGACTTTATCCCAAGAAAATAAACTAAATATGTATTAAGACAAGTTTATTATAAATTGATTAATGGATGGCATTTATCGAAAAAGGACATGTAAACCAAATATGTTAGTAGAAGTTCATTACAGCTTTATTTATTTATTTGTTTATGACAACGAAACAACAAAAAGAGAAACAGCCTATAACCAGAAAGTACGTCAACAAAAGACTGGCTAAATAAAATACAGCACAGTTATAAAATGGAATCACTGACTCTCAGGAATAAATCCGGCCCTGGCACCATGGGCTCAACAATTCCAAAACTGACCAAAAAGGGGGCAAAGAAGTGTAACTAATAAAGTATCAGTGGCTGAAAGACTTCAAATAGAGTCAAGAAGCTACTCTGGAGGTCACTCTTCTGCAAGCTTCAGTCAGACACTGCAACTTACTAAAACTTGCCAAATCCCAACCAAAACCATTCCAGCCAATCCTAAAGACCACCTAGGGCAATAAATAAGATTCTACAAAGGTTCCATGCACTAGGGTAACTTTCCAGAAACCTACAACCTCCAGATGGGTCCCTGAAACCAAGACGGCCCAGACTCTCCAGAACATCAGCTAGTTCCATCTCCCTGCCTCATATTACTGCGAGACCCTTCTTCCAGCATGAAAAAACTTAGAATGGCCATAGCCCAAATACCCCTAAAGGGTAGGATAGAAAGATCAAAGGTGATGGTGGAGTTATACAGAGAAGGTAGGGTTTAACAAATGAACATGACTGCTGAATCATTAAATTGATATTTACTTTAGTCTCCAGTATCTCAGAGCAGCTAGAAGTAAAATTGTGGAACTGTAACCCATACCAAATTCTGTAATTTGTTCTACAACTAATTGCTGTGCTGTGGTTTGAAATTCACTGCTTTTTTGTATATATGTTATTTTTCACAAAAAAGGGGAAAAAGTCGATTGTGATGATAAAAAAAATATTTATTCCTTCTAGCCTCCTATATTCTGGAGCAGCTAGAAGGAAAAATCTGAGATAATGATATGATAGCCCATGACAAATTATGGGATCTGTTCTGTAACTACTTGTTGAAGAGTGCTTTGAAAACTATCGCCTTTTTCTTTCTTTGCTTTGCACATATGTTACACAACAAAAAAAATTTTTAATGGAATCACTAATATTAGGAGAAGCATCCATCCAGATTTATTAACATGGAGAG
Organism: Tamandua tetradactyla; assembly: GCF_023851605.1. Lineage (NCBI taxonomy): Eukaryota > Metazoa > Chordata > Mammalia > Pilosa > Myrmecophagidae > Tamandua > Tamandua tetradactyla. The sequence goes on along the minus strand of NC_135341.1, from coordinate 43,598,761 downwards.
CATTTCATAACACACTACATAGTTAAAAATGCAAATATGACCCCATTTATAAATATATACAATAAATCACAGTAATATCAAAATGACAACACCAGCTAACATTGCCTGAGGATTTACCACATGCAAGACACTGTGCTACACATTCAGCACAGTCTCTCATTTAATCTTCACACTAATCCCATGAAGAAGAAACTTGAATGCTCCATTTTATAGATTAGAAAACTGGGACAAAAGAGGTTAAACAGGTTGTGCAACATCTGGCTGTAGCAACAAGGGAGCTGGGATGCAAAAACAGGCATCTTGACACCTGAGGCCCACCTCAACCATGGGTGCATATGTGCAGGAATCAGTCTGTAGTGTGCGTGTTTTTTAATAAAAATTGCATCAATAATTAGTCAAATTTATGTCTCCAAGTTGCTATTTCTAGGTAGTAGGATTTAGGATGATTTTTGTTTTCTTCTCTATATTTTTCTTTTTTATTTGCATTTTAATGAGATTTTTTTATAATCAGAAAGTGACTTCTGCATTTGTAAAATAGTACAGACGCTCCACATTTTCACCAGTAAATATAAAACATACAATTTAATAACGGTCAAATGATACTCTGTTAACAATACAATACAATTCTTAGCTTTAGCCCCCAGACTAAATACATGCCAACTTTACACTTTGAAAAAAAAAAAAAAGGTCCTCAGCTTTAAAGATTGTTTTGTTTTGCTTTGGTTTGAATAAAGGTAATTAACAGTGAAATGCCTTCTGTCCAACAGCATATGAAATAAAAAGACTAAAAGACTTCCAGAAGCACCGCAGGAGCTGGATGATGAGAGAATTTTTAGAAAAGGAGCCTTAGAAGTCAGTTAGTCCTATGACCTCATTGTATCATGCAAATAAAACCCAAAATCACACAACCACTGTACTTTTGATTGACTGGCATTCAGTGCTTTTTGCAGGACATGGCACCATGCCAAGCAGACTTTTTTGTTTCATTTTGTGAACATACCAGCCAAAAGTTAAAGTCAGTTTTACAGTCTCATCATCAGAAATAAGAATGGCCTTACCATAGCTATGAACTACGTAATTTAGCTCAATAAAAATATAACACCAGCACCAGCATTACTTGCTGTCATAGTTAGGTTCGTGTGCCAACTTGCACTCTCCTCTTCTTTCCCCATAGAGCAACCCCACCCAAGGGTACCCTCTTTTGGGAAGTTTCTGTACCCCATATAGCAATCCCACCTGAGTACTTCCTCTCCTCAGGGGATCCCTGTGTCAGAAGAGTAACATCTCAGGGATGTCCTCTTCTTGGGGGATTCCTGACCCTCTGTTTTGCAAACATCAGGGTGTATAGGTAACTTGCAGTGCACTGGCCAGTGGAATAGGGCCTGCTCTAATTCCAACTCTCCATTAGGTTGGCTGATGGTATGGAAATCAAGTTTAAGATGTAAGGTGGTGGAAATACAGTCTCATGACAGTCTTGGCCGAAATCAAATTCTATAATCCACTTTATTTTTTCTTTATGAGAAGAAACAATCATGAATAAAACACAGGATTCCCACATACCACCCTATTATTAACACCTTGTATTGATGGGGAAAATTTGTTACAATTAATGACAGCACATTTTTATAATTGTACTATTAACTATGGTCCATAGTTTAACACCAAGTTCACTGTGTAGTATAGTTCCATGAATTTAAAAATTTTTTTATTCTGTAATCTACACATACTGTATTAGTCAGGGTTCTCTAGAGAAAGAAAACCAACAGGAGGTATCCGTGAATATAGGATTTATAAAAGGTCTCTCACAGGACTTCCGGAGAAGATGGCGGCTTAGTAAGATGCGCAGATCTTAGTTTCTTCTCCAGGACAGCTACTAGGGGAGTAGAAACGATACAGAACAGTGCCCAAAGCCACAACAGAGATAAAAAAGACAGCGTACCCCATCCTGGAACGGCTGGCTGGCTGAGAGAAGCCGCTCGGGTGAGATCGCCGAGGCGCACGGGCTTCACCGGGCGGGGCGGCAAGCGGCCGGAGTCACTCCCTTCCCCCTTCCCAGGCCAGCTGGGAGAATTGGAGAGGCGGTCCCCTGAAACCGCGGTGGCTGGCGCCCACACCACGTGTGGCCCCCCGGACCAACTGAGAGAATTGGATCGGAAATCCCCAGGCCGCGGAGAATGGTGACGGGTGGGGGAGGCACCTTCCAAACCCGTGACTCCCCGGGAACGTGCACTCTCCCGGGCGGGCTGCTGCCGCTGGCGCCCTCCCGCCACGCTTGTCGCCCGGGCGACTAGGAAATTCGGACGGGCACTTTCCCAGGCTGCGGCGGCCAGCAACCCTCCCCGCGTTCGGACCCCGGGCCGGCTCGAACTCTTCCAAGCCGCTTCGGCTAGCGAACCTCCCGGACAGCGAGAGTTTTCCAAAGTTAAAGGTCCCACAGCACCTTTTACTGGTGGGACCCGCAGACAAACGTGTGCCACGAGCGCCACCTACTGGGCAGGATAAGAAAAACAGAACCCAGAGATTTCACAGAAAAATCTTCCAAACTTTTGGATCCAATACCCAGAGAAATCTGTCTAAATGCGCAGACGCCAACAGAAGATAATGGATCACGCTCAAATAATTGAAAATATGGCCCAGTCAAAGGAACAAACCAATAGTTCAAATGAGATACAGGAGCTGAGACAACTAATGCTGAATATACGAACAGAAATGGAAAACCTCTTCAAAAACGAAATCGATAAATTGAGGGAGGACATGAAGAAGACATGGGCTGAACATAAAGAAGAAATAGAAAAACTGAAAAAACAAATCACAGAACTTATGGGAGTGAAGGACAAAGTAGAAAAGATAGAAAAAACAATGGATACCTACAATGATAGATTCAAAGAGACAGAAGATAGAATTAGTAATTTGGAGGATGGAACATCTGAATTCCAAAAACAAACAGAAACTATCGGGAAAAGAATGGAAAAATTTGAACAGGGTATCAGGGAACTCAAGGACAATATGAACCGCACAAATATACGTGTTGTGGGTGTCCCAGAAGGAGAAGAGAAGGGAAAAGGAAGAGAAAAACTAATGGAAGAAATTTTCACTGAAAATTTCCCAACTCTTATGAAAGACCTAAAATTACAGATCCAAGAAGTGCAGCGCACCCCAAAGAGATTAGACCCAAATAGGCGTTCTCCAAGACACTTACTAGTTAGAATGTCAGAGGTCAAAGAGAAAGAGAGGATCTTGAAAGCAGCAAGAGAAAAACAATCCATCACATACAAGGGAAACCCAATAAGACTATGTGTAGATTTCTCAGCAGAAACCACGGAGGCTAGAAGACAGTGGGATGATATATTTAAATTACTAAAAGAGAAAAACTGCCAACCAAGACTCCTATATCCAGCAAAATTGTCCTTCAAAAATGAGGGAGAAATTAAAACATTCTCAGACAAAAAGTCACTGAGAGAATTTGTGACCAAGAGACCAGCTCTGCAAGAAATACTAAAGGGAGCACTAGAGTCAGATACAAAAAGACAGAAGAGAGAGGTATGGAGAAGAGTGTAGAAAGAAGGAAAGTCAGATATGATATATATAATACAAAAGGCAAAATGGGAGAGGAAAATATTATCCAAACAATAATAACACTAAATGTTAATGGACTGAATTCCCCAATCAAAAGACATAGACTGGCAGAATGGATTAAAAAACAGGATTCTTCTATATGCTGTCTACAGGAAACACATCTTAGACCCAAAGATAAACATAGGTTGAAAGTGAAAGGTTGGGAAAAGATATTTCATGCAAATAACAACCAGAAAATAGCAGGAGTGGCTATACTAATATCCAACAAGTTAGACTTCAAATGTAAAACAGTTAAAAGAGACAAAGAAGGACACTATATACTAATAAAAGGAACAATTAAACAAGAAGACATAACAATCATAAATATTTATGCACCGAACCAGAATGCCCCAAAATACGTGAGGAATACACTGCAAACACTGAAAAAGGAAATAGACACAAATACCATAATAGTTGGAGACTTCAATTCCCCACTCTCATCAATGGACAGAACATCTAGACAGAGGATCAATAAATAAATAGAACATCTGAATATTCCTATAAAGGAGCTAGACTTAACAGACATTTACAGGACATTAAATCCCACAACAGCAGGATACACCTTTTTCTCAAGTGCTCATGGATCATTCTCAAAGATAGACCATATGCTGGGTCACAAAGCAAGTCTTAACAAATTTAAAAAGATTGAAATCATACACAAGACTTTCTCGGATCATAAAGGAATGGAGTTGGAAATCAATAATAGGTGGAATGCCAGAAAATTCACAAATACGTGGAGGCTCAACGACACACTCTTAAACAACGAGTGGGTCAAAGGAGAAATTAGTAAATACCTCGAGGCAAATGAAAATGAAAACACAACATATCAAAACTTATGGGACGCAGCAAAGGCAGTGCTAAGAGGGAAATTTATTGCCCTAAATGCCTATATCAGAAAAGAAGAAAAGGCAAAAATGCAGGAATTAACTGTTCACTTGGAAGAACTGGAGAAAGAACAGCAAACTAATCCCAAAGCAAGCAAAAGGAAAGAAATAACAAAGATTAGAGCACAAATAAATGAAATTGAAAACATGAAAACAATAGAGAAAATCAATAAGACCAGAAGTTGGTTCTATGAGAAAATCAATAAGATTGATGGGCCCTTATCAAGATTGACAAAAAGAAGAAGAGAGAGGATGCAAATAAATAAGATCAGAAATGGAAGAGGAGACATAACTACTGACCTCACAGAAATAAAGGAGGTAATAACAGGATACTATGAACAACTTTACGCTAATAAATACAACAATTTAGATGAAATGGACAGGTTCCTGGAAAGACATGAACAACCAACTTTGACTCAAGAAGACATAGATGACCTCAACAAACCAATCACAAGTAAAGAAATTGAATCAGTCATTCAAAAGCTTCCTAAAAAGAAAAGTCCAGGACCAGATGGCTTCACATGTGAATGCTACCAAACGTTCCAGAAAGAATTAGTACCAATTCTCCTCAAACTCTTCAAAAAAATCGAAGTGGAGGGAAAACTACCTAATTCATTCTATGAAGCCAACATCACCCTCATACCAAAACCAGGCAAAGATATTACAAAAAAAGAAAACTACAGACCAATCTCTCTAATGAATATAGATGCAAAAATCCTCAATAAAATTCTAGCAAATCGTATCCAACAACACATTAAAAGAATTATACATCATGACCAAGTAGGATTCATCCCAGGTATGCAAGGATGGTTCAACATAAGAAAATCAATCAATGTAATACACCAAATCAACAAATCAAAGCAGAAAAATCACATGATCATCTCAATTGAGGCAGAGAAGGCATCTGACAAGATTCAACATCCTTTCCTGTTGAAAACACTTCAAAAGATAGGAATACAAGGGAACTTCCTTAAAATGATAGAGGGAATATATGAAAAACCCACAGCTAATATCATCCTCAACGGGGAAAAATTGAAAACTTTCCCCCTAAGATCAGGAACAAGACAAGGATGTCCACTATCACCACTATTATTCAACATTGTGTTGGAGGTTCTAGCCAGAGCAATTAGACAAGAAAAAGAAATACAAGGCATCAAAATTGGAAAGGAAGAAGTAAAACTATCACTGTTTGCAGACGATATGATACTATACGTCGAAAATCCGGAAAAATCCACAACAAAACTACTAGAGCTAATAAATGAGTACAGCAAAGTAGCAGGTTACAAGATCAACATTCAAAAATCTGTAGCATTTCTATACACTAGTAATGAACAAGCTGAGGGGGAAATCAAGAAACGAATCCCATTTACAATTGCAACTAAAAGAATAAAATACCTAGGAATAAATTTAACTAAAGAGACAAAAAACCTATATAAAGAAAACTACAAAAAACTGTTAAAAGAAATCACAGAAGACTTAAATAGATGGAAGGGCATACCGTGTTCATGGATTGGAAGACTAAATATAGTTAAGATGTCAATTCTACCTAAATTGATTTACAGATTCAATGCAATACCAATCAAAATCCCTACAACTTATTTTTCAGAAATAGAAAAACCAATAAGCAAATTTATCTGGAAGGGCAGGGTGCCCCGAATTGCTAAAAACATCTTGAGGAAAAAAAACGAAGCTGGAGGTCTAGCGATGCCGGACTTTAAGGCATATTATGAAGCCACAGTGGTCAAAACAGCATGGTATTGGCATAAAGATAGATATATCGACCAATGGAATCGAATAGAGTGCTCAGATATAGACCCTCTCATCTATGGACATTTGATCTTTGATAAGGCAGTCAAGCCAACTCACCTGGGACAGAACAGTCTCTTCAATAAATGGTGCCTAGAGAACTGGATATCCATATGCAAAAGAATGAAAGAAGACCCATCTCTCACACCCTATACAAAAGTTAACTCAAAATGGATCAAAGATCTAAACATTAGGTCTAAGACCATAAAACAGTTAGAGGAAAATGTAGGGAGATATCTTATGGATCTTACAACTGGAGGCGGTTTTATGGACCTTAAACCTAAAGCAAGAACACTGAAGAAGGAAATAAATAAATGGGAGCTCCTCAAAATTAAACACTTTTGTGCATCAAAGAACTTCATCAAGAAAGTAGAAAGACAGCCTACACAATGGGAGACAATATTTGGAAATGACATATCAGATAAAGGTCTAGTATCCAGAATTTATAAAGAGATTGTTCATCTCAACAACAAAAAGACAGCCAACCCAATTACAAAATGGGAAAAAGACTTGAACAGACACCTCTCAGAAGAGGAAATACAAATGGCCAAAAGGCACATGAAGAGATGCTCAATGTCCCTGGCCATTAGAGAAATGCAAATCAAAACCACAATGAGATATCATCTCACACCCACCAGAATGGCCATTATCAACAAAACAGAAAATGACAAGTGCTGGAGAGGATGCGGAGAAAGAGGCACACTTATCCACTGTTGGTGGGAATGTCAAATGGTGCAACCACTGTGGAAGGCAGTTTGGCGGTTCCTCAAAAAGCTGAATATAGAATTGCCATACGACCCAGCAATACCATTGCTGGGAATATACTCAAAGGACTTATGGGCAAAGACACAAACGGACATTTGCACACCAATGTTTATAGCAGCGTTATTTACAATTGCAAAGAGATGGAAACAGCCGAAATCTCCATCAACAGAAGAGTGGCTAAACAAACTGTGGTATATACATACGATGGAATACTATGCAGCTTTAAGACAGGATAAACTTATGAAGCATGTAATAACATGGATAGACCTAGAGAACATTATACTGAGTGAGTCTAGCCAAAAACTAAAGGACAAATACTGTATGGTCCCACTGATGTGAACAGACATTCGAGAATAAATTTGGAATATGTCATTGGTAACAGAGTCCAGCAGGAGGTAGAAACAGGGTAAGATAATGGGCAATTGGAGTTGAAGGGATACAGACTGTGCAACAGGACTAGATACAAAAACTCAAAAATGGACAGCACAATAATACCTAATTGTAAAGTAATCTTGTTAAAACACTGAATGAAGCTGCATCTGAGCTATAGGTTTTTGTTTTGTTTTGTTTTGTTTTGTTTTGACTTTACTATTATTACTTTTATTTTTGTCTCTATATTAACATTCTATATCTTTTTCGGTTATGTTGCTAGTTTTTCTAAACCGATGCAAATGTACTAAGAAATGATGATCATGCATCTATGTGATGATGTTAAGAATTACTGATTGCATATGTAGAATGGTATGATTTCTAAATGTTGGGTTAATTTTTTTTTCCGTTAATTAAAAAAAAAAAAAAAAGGAGAAGGGGTAATTGGAGCTGAAGGGATACAGACTGTACAACGGGACTGGATATAAAAACTCAGAAATGGACAGCACAATACTACCCAATTGTAATGCAATTATGTTAAAACACTGAATGAAGCTGCATGTGAGGTATAGGTTTTTTGTTTTTTTTTTTCTTTCTATTAATGTTTTAATTCTTATTCTGTTGTCTTTTTATTTCTTTTTCTAAATCGATGCAAATGTACTAAGAAATGATGAATATGCAACTATGTGATGTTATTAAGAATTACTGATTGTACATGTAGAATGGAATGATTTCTAATTGTTTTGTTAATTCTTTTTTTAATTAATAAAAAAAAGGTCTCTCACAAATATGGGGATGCAAGAATCCAAAATCCGGAGGGCAGGCTGCGAGGCTGGCAATTCTAATGAAGGGTCATGAGAAACTCTACAGGAGTGGCTCACTGGCTGAAGTAGCAGTGAAAATTCTCTTCTCCCTTAAAAGTCTTCAATTGATTGGGTCAAATCCATTGGACTAGATTCTCCTGTTTGTGGAAGACACACCCTTAGTTGATTGTAGATGCAATCAGTCATAGATACAATCAACTGACTGAAGATTTAATAAACGAGCTTTCTGGTTTATCCACCAGCCACAGAACATCCTTGCTGTAATAGTTTGGCCAGAGCTTGCCTGACCAGACAACTGGGCACTATCACCTGGCCAAGTTGACTCCTGAACCCAACCATCATATATACAATCTAACATTTCCTCTTTTCATCATATTCAGATATATATTTCAGTCCTGTTAATTACATTCACAGTGTTGTACTACCATCATCAACATCCATTACCAAAACATTTCCATTATTCCAAATAGGAACCCTGTACATTATGAGCCTTAACTTTTCATTCCATATCCCCACCTTGCTCTCTGGTAATCTATTCTAGATTCTGACTCTATGAGTTTTCTTATTCTAATAATCTCAAATCAGGGATATCATACAATATTTATCCTTTAGTGTCTGGCTTATTTCATGGAACATAATGACTTCAAAGTTCATTCATGTTGTTGCATGTATCAGAACTTCATTTCTTTTTACAGCTGAAAACTTCTATCCGTTGACAGACACCTGGCTTACATCCACCTGTTGGTAACTATGAATAATGCTGCTTGAACATCAGTGTGTAAATGACTGTTCGAGTCCCTGCTTTCAATTCTTTAGGTTATATATATATAGTAGTGAGCTTGCCAGGTCATCTGGTAATTCTATACTTAGCTTTCTGAGGAACCACCGAACTGTCTTCCACAGTGTCTGCACTATTTTGCCACCAGTAATGAATAAGTTTCTATTTCTCCCCATCTTATCCAATACTTGATATTTTCCATATTTTTAATAGCAGCCATTCTAATTGGTATGAAATGGTATCTCATTATAGCTTTGATTTGCATTTCTCTCATAGCTAAGATGATGTGAAGCATCTTTTTAAGTACTTTCTGGCTACTTGTATATCTTCTTTGCAGAGCTATCTATTCAAGTCTTTCACCCCTTTCTTACTCAGGTTAAGTTGAAGGATTTCTTTGCATACTTTGGATATTAAGCCTTTATTGGATATGTGGTTTCCAAATATTTTCTCTGATTGTGTATATTGTTGTTTTATCTTCATGATAAAGTCCTTTGAGACAGAAAAGTTTTCAATTTTTATGAGATCCAAAGTATCTGCTTTTTCTTTTGTTGCTTGTGCTTTGGGTATAAAGTCTAAGAAACTACTGCCTAATACAAGGTCCTGAAGATACTTGCCTATGTTTTCTTATGGAAGGCTCTTATATTTAGGTCTTTGATTCATTCTGACTTAATCTTTCTATAAGGTGAGGCAGGGTCCTTGATATTTTACTTTTTGTTTTGCAAATGGAGATCCAGTTTCCCCAACACCATTTGTTGAGTAGGTTATCTTTTCCAATTCAGCGGTCTTTGATCCCTCATCAAAAATCAGTTAACCAAAAATGAGAAGGTTGTTTTCTGAGCTTTCAATTCCATTCCATTGGTCTACTTGTCTGTCCTTATGCCAGTACAAATCAATTTTGATTACTGTGGTTTTGTAATAAGTTTCAAGATTGGAAAGTTTGAGTCCTGCAATTTCATTCTTCTTTGTCAATATGGCTTTAGCTATTTGGACTCCTTACACCTATTCGATGATTGGCTTTTCCATTTCTGCAAAGAAGGTTGTTGGCATTTTTATTGGGACTGTGATGAACCTATAAACTGCTTCTGGGAGGACTGACATCTTAGCTTTCCAAACCACGAGCAAGGAATGTTCTTCCATTTATTTAGGTCTTCTTTGATTATTCCAGCAATGCTTTGAAGTTTTCTGTGTATAAGATCTTTACATCTTGGCTAGATTTATTCCTAGATATTTGATTCTTCTCATTGCTATTGTTAATGGAATTTTTTTCTTGATTTCTTCTTCTGATTATCTGTGGTTTTATATAGAAACACTTCTGATTTTGGGGTATTGATCTTATTTATGGGAAATTTTCAGTGATTATTTCCTCCATTAGTCTTTCTCCTTCTTTTCCCTTCTTTTTTCCTTTGGGGTCACCCACAACACATATATTGGTGTGCTTTATGTTGTCATTCAATTCTCAGAGACCCTGCTCACAATTTTCCATTCTTTTCCATGTATTTTCTTTTGTATGTTGGATTTCAGATGTCTAGTCCTCTAGTTCACTAATTCTTTCTTCTGCCCCTTCAAATCTATTGTTGTAGGTTTCCATTGTCTTTTTTTTTCATCTCTTCTATTGTGCTTTTCACTCCCATAAGCTCTGTGATTTGTTTTTTCAAACTTTGAAGTTCTTCTTTATGTTCACTCAATGTCATCTTTGTATTCTCCCTCAACTCACTGATTTGACTTTTTTTTTTTTTTTTTTTTTTTTAGAGAGAGGGAGGAAAGGAAGGAAAGACAGAGAAGGAAGGAAGGAAGGGAGGAAGAAAGGGAAACATTTTTAAACATTTTCTTGTTTTATTATATTTTGTTTGTTTATTTGTTTTTTACATGGGCTGGGGCCGGGAATCGAACCGGGGTCCTCCGGCATGGCAGGCAAGCACTCTTGCCCGCTGAGCCACCGTGGCCCGCCCTGATTTGACTTTTGATGAGATTTTTTTGTGTCGGTCTGAACGTTGCGAATTAGTAGTTTCAACTCCTGTATCTCATTTGAAATATTGGTTTATTCCTTTGACTAGGCCATGTCTTCTATTTTTCTAGTATGACTCATTTTTTGCTGGCATCTAGGCATGTGATTTCCTTAATTAGTTTATTCTAGAGGTTGTTTCCACTCTTTTACCTAGGTTTTTTTTTTTTTTTTTTTTTTTTTTGCTGGATGGCTTTGTTTTCTATCTGTTCTTTGACATTCAGTTCAACTTATTCTAGACCTCTAGCACAGGTTCTGTTTAACTGATCAGAATTTTTTCACTTCTTGTTTTTCTTGCCCTACCTTTTTTTTTTTTTTTTTTGAGGAAAGTCTCCTCAGATAATATGGAGGCCAGTCAGATTTTCCCAGACCAGACAGACCTAGGTCTCAGGAGGAAAGAGTAGCTAGCATCAGTTTTTCCTGAGGATGAGACTCAGCAGGTTGTCAGACTTTCCTATGAGGCCTCTACACTCTGTGCTTTTCCTATCCTGCCCAGTTTATGATGGCACTTGTCTGCCTGTGGCTTCCCACCAGCTTAAAGTGATTCAGTGCCTTTAATTTTAGCAGATTCTCACTGCAAGAGGCATGGTTGAGACAGACATGAATTCTTGGTTGGCAGTAGGTGGGCTTTGTTTGCTTCTGTTGTCCAGTCCCTGGGGCCTGAATTCCTAGAAGGGGCAATTTCACTTGAACTGGGCCCCACCCCCTTTTCTAGGGGAAGATATGCTCTTTAGTGAATTAACCCCTTTCACCTGTCTAGTTACTTTGTCTCTCAGAAATGCTTTAGTTCTGCCCTTGCCTGGAACAGTGCTGGAGCCTGAGAGTGCTTGCAGTTTTATCTAATAAGCTGTTTAAGAATTATAAAAAAAGAAAAAAGCCTTTTCAGATCCAGATCCCAGTCCTTGGGTTTGCTATTTAAGAGCTGGAGTTGGTACATGACTCTATGTATCTCTAGGCTCCATAACCCATTTTCTTGGGGTCTAGCCTTTTTTCAGTATTTTGTGCAGTCCAACTCAAAAAGCCTCTAGGTTTTTTTGTTTCCATCAGTCCTCCCCCCTCTCTGCCAGGGCAAAAACTCCTAGTTCTTTTAGCACTTATTCCAGGTTTATCTGTCCTGGGGGCCTGCTCTCAGTAATCAGAATTTGTTAATTCCACAATCAGAGCTTGGTAGCACTAAGCCCTTGCTACTAGTAAAGTCTATTTTCTTTCCCCTTGGGGAACCAGCCTGCCATACTTGCAGAGGAGGGGAACTGGCCTCTACAGCTTGGGGGACTTAGAGTTCTGTGGGATCTCAGCTGTTCCACCTAGTCCAGACTGGTGTACGCTGTGTGTGCCCAGTCACTGTTGTTCCCCCTCAGCAGTTTCTGGCTATTTAATAGCTGCTCTGGAGGACGAACTAAATTTCACACCTCACTATGCCACCATCTTGGCTTGCCTCCCAATTATTCTTAAAATGTTTTACTCTTACCAGATCATGCACTTTTATATAACAGCATTATATTAACTATGGCCATTTTAAGTCTCTAGTCATCTAAGGATAGTTTTATTCTGATGCATCCCTGAAAATATTTGCAATCAGCTACAGGCTATATACATTTCATCTTCAATGTAAAGGATGTTCTCAGAGACCTCTGAAAAGGACTGGGCCAAGTACTCTGGGGTATCATAGGCTTCTAATAACATTGAAACGAGAACCCTGGACTAAATCAAAATTTTCAGAATTCTAGTGAAGAAGCTGATGGGTTCATGAGCTTGCTTAGGTCTAGTCCATCAAGAATTAATTACAGAGGAATGAATAAACTGATAAAGAATTATTATAGTTTTGTTTGGATTACTGCTGATGAGTTACTGTTCTATTTCCTGGATACAAGGAATCCCTTACTGTTTATCTCAAGCTATTTGTAATTCACAAAAAAGGTAAAGTCACCTTTACCTCCCTGTCTGATTCCTCCAGAATTCAAAAATTCCTACTGAACATTCTTATTTTTAAGGCAATACATTTATTTGCATAGATTCAATCAGAATCTTTTTTCCTTGTTAACAAGACATAATTGGACACTCTGGTTATATAGCCAAAGCTTTAACCGGAATGTCATGTTTGAGAATGATGCTCATTTCATCAAACATGACAGACTTTTAAGGAACTAAGATAGATTTTATGGAGCCAATGGTTCCCATCCTTACAAGTCAGTAAAGAAGGTTACTTTCTCACAAGCATAGGAACCAGATGATACTTTGGGGACCTTGAGAGAGAGGGATTCAAATCTACAGGTACTGTAGGTGGCTTCCTAACCTCAAGAAGCTTTTAAATGTCCAATCTGAGGTTCCTTCTGAAAACTACTAGCAAAGCAAGCTTTAAAAGGTCTATGTGGGTGCACGGGTAGTTCAGTGGTTAGAATGCCCACCTTTCATGTGGGAGACCCAGGTTCAATTTCCTGACCATGCACAAAAAAAGAAAAAAAGTCTATGTGGCAAATCATCTTCCTTGATGTGCCTAAGTAAATAATCAGGCCAAAGCTAATGAAATAGCCTTATTTTATGATTAAGAATAATCCTTTGATTGAGATGGTATAATCTAGGAATGCCTAGAGTGTATAATAATAGTGAAATGTACAATGTACATTTAAATTTTAAATTGTTTTAAAAATTTTTTAAATGTTTTTGCATGAGGAAGAACAAAGGAATGTCATTATTGCAGGGTGCTGAAAATAGATGGTAACTAATATTTTAAAATGTCACCTTATGTGTGAGACTAAAGCAAAAAAATGCTTATTTGTTACAAAATTTATATTTTGACTAGTGCATTTCCTAATATAACTTATGTAGATAGTTTGATTGAACGCCATAAGCACTTGGAATCTCAGGTAGGACATGAGATTTTGTTGGTTTGTCCAGAGTGATGCCCTGATGAATCCCAGAGTGATTCGATCAGTGAGTGGAAAAGTATTTGCAAAGCCCCCTTTGGGGAATAGTGAGAGCAAGGAGAAATTCAACTTTCACAAGTTGAATTTTTGATATTCTCACAAGCAGTGTGGACAACCAAAGCTATAGGCCGAGCCCCCAGTCTTGGGGTTTGTTCATATGAAACTTAACCCCACAAAGGATAGGTCAAGTCTACTTAAAATTTAGGCCTAAGAGTCACCCCCAAGAGAGCAGAGCCTCTTTTGTTGCTCAGATGTGGCCTCTCTCTCCAGCCAACACGACGAGCAGTCTCACCACCCTCCCCCTGTCTGCGTGGGACATGACTCCCAGGGGTGTGGACCTTCCTGGCAATGTGGGACAGAGATCCTGGAATGAGCTGAGACTCAGCATCAAGGGACTGAGAAAAACCCTAGAATGAGCTGAGAATTAACATCAAGGGATTGAGAGAACCTTCTTGACCAAAAGGGGGAAGAGTGAAATGAGACTAAGTGTCAATGGCTGAGAGATTCCAGAGTCGAGAGGCTATCCTGGAGGTTTTTCTTATGCATTAAGTAGATATCACCTTGTTGTTCAAGATGTAGTGGAGAGGCTGGAGGGAAATGCCTGAAAATGTTGTGCTGTGTTCCAGTAGCCATGTTTCTTGATGATGATTGAACAATGATACAACTTTCACAATGAGACTCTGTGAATGTGAAAACCTTATGTCTGATGCTCCTTTTAGCTACTATATCAACAGAAGAGTAGAACATATGGAATAAAAACAAATAATAGGGGGAACAAATGTCAAAATAAATTTAGTTTGAAATGCTAGTGATCAATGAAAGCGAGGGGTAAGGGGTATGGTATGTATAATCTTTTCTTTCTCTGTTATCGTTTTATTTCTTTTTCTGTTGTCTTTTTATTTCTTTTTCTAAATCGATGCAAATGTTCTAAGAAATGATGAATATCCAACTATGTGATGATATTAAGAATTACTGATTATATATGTAGAATGGAATGATATCTTAATGTTTTGTTTCTTAATTTTTTTTAATTAATAAATAAAAAAAGAATAATCCTTTGGGTGTTATATTTGATCAAAAGGAGGGTGTATGTAGAGAGAAATTTTGTGTTTCCATAGAAAACTATAACATACTCCTGTGGGTTATCAGATGCTGCTACTATTCACTGAGCAAAGGATACCCTCTGAAAACCAAAGAAAACTGTACAGGTGTGTTAACCACCTGTAAATTAAGTTGGATCCTGTGATCTTACATATATTATCTATCCTAAATGCCCGTCAGAAAACCAACTTAGGATCTTTTGTACATCGAGCTTCAAACCAACAAAAGAAGGATAACAGCCCTAATCCCTAGACCTACGATAATACAGGATTCCATTCCACTCTTTCATGCTCATCACCATACCTTCCTTAGAAACACATGATCTAGAGTGAGCAGTTATAGATACATCTAAGGTTATGAAACAGAGCTTTATAACCACCCTCAAGGCTCTTCACACCCTTCAGGCTCAAGTTGATAGCCTAGTATTAGTGGTCTTGCAAAGCAGATAGGCTCAAGATACCCTAACCACCTGTGAATAATGTTACTTTTATGTTAATAAGTCTGGTACAGTGATAAATACCCTAAATATTCTGAAGGACCAAGTTAAGGTGTTTCTTTCAGTCAGACTCAAACATTTCAATGGACAGATCTGTTTCCTGATTTAGGTTCTTGGTTTAATGGAATATGGGGACAACTAGTACACTTTGGATTTCTTCTATTTCATTTATTTTTTTTATTTTTTGCATGGGCAGACACTGGGAACCAAACCCAGGTCTCCAGCATGGCAGGTGAGAATTCTGCCACTGAGCCACCACCTTACCACCCTGGATTTTATCACTCTGTATGTTTTTATTTCTTGTTGTACACTGTGTTTCATGATTCTGTTCAAATTCCTTGTCACCCTCAAGAGAGATGGTTGCTCTTAAGATAGTTAATAAAAAGGAAAATGAGATAGAAGTGGGACTATTTCTAGTGGATTAAGACTAAAATTAAAAATAAAAATAGACAAACTGACTCTGATAGAGGCTCATATTTGTCATTACACAACCGAGTTTGTAACCACACTTGAGGGTCTTAAATGAAATTGAACAGCCACCCAATAAACCTCATTGCAAACAAGAAAGGAAACAAACATGACAAATGTAAAGCAAAAAGGGGACCAAACCACTAACCAAGCCTACTCAACTGCCTGAGAAGAAAACAAATGAAAGTCACAGTGTTTAGGCCAAGTTTCCAATGAGATTATTGGAAAAATGGCCAAATGGTCTGTTAAGTAAAACAAAATGGCCTCTTACATTAAGCATTGCTGGGAGGGATCCCTCTCTGAGAAAGGTTTTTCCAGAAGATAAAAACAATTGACCTGGAGGGGTTTTCCAAGAAAACAGAAAAGTGAAACGCACTTTACAGAACTGCAGATAAGCAACACATGGTGATAAACCAGTTTTAGTCCAGAAGAGATAGCTTATCAGATTGAACATACCATACTAACCAATGTACATCATTTCCCCACCCTGTAAGACTCCCAATGTAAAACAGAAACAATATCAACCAAACAGAACATTTCCTCACTTGCTTCCATGTTTACTCTATATAAGCTTCCCCTTACCACTTCCCCAACAGAGTTCCCTTCTACTTTCTGAATAGGATGCTGCCCAATTTATGAATTGCTCAATAAAGGTGTAAAATCCTAAACCACATAAAATTATTTTCTTTTCAACAACACAAAGGAATACAAGGACTGCCAGTGGCCAACACCAGAATGCTGCAAACTCTGGAAGAAACCAAACCTTGTCAATATCATCAATTTTGGACTTCTAGCCTTAAAAATGTGTGCCAATAAATTCCTTTTGTTGGACCAAAATACAGTTATGGTATTTGTGATAGCTGCTCTGGAAAACTAAGACAGATGGGACTAGAAAAAAGAGGGAAAGACACCTTCAGAAGAAGCCAAGATACAGGACACTATTTAGCAGCATCCTCTAAAACCTAGAGACAAGCTGTTAGTTATAACAGCAATTGGAACCTGGGGCAGCTGCCCTAGGAAGTTAAATAAGATATGGACAGATGTGAGAGGATAAAACCAATATGGCACATACACTCAAACCATCACTGGGACAGTTTTGGTGAAGAAATAATATAGGGAACCTGGTGAGGCTTATTCCCTGAGGGAATGGGTGTGGGAACTTGTGGCCTCAAGCCTCCACAGGAAGTGGTAGGAGATGAGACACAGGATACTAAGGACAAGTGCACCAGTTTGAAAGGATGTAGCCTAGAAAAGCTATGTTTTGATCCTGATCCCATTTTGTAAAGGCAGCCATTTTTTCTGGTCCCTATTCAGTACTGTATGTTTAAACTACGACTGGATCATCTCCCTGGAGATGTAGCTTAATCAAGAGTGATTGTTAAAGTGATTAGGTAAAGATGTGTCTCCACCCATTCAGGTGGGTCTTGATTAGTTTACTGGAATCCTATACAAGAAGAAACATTTTGGAGAATCAAGGAGATTCTGAGAGAGCAGAGAAGAATGACATAGCCACGAGAAGCAGAGTCCACCAACCAACAACCTTTGGAGATGAAGAAGGAAAATGTCTCCTGGGGAGCTTCAGGGAGAAACAGGGAGCCAGGAGAGAAAGCTAGCAGATGACACCGTGTTCACCATGTGCCTTTCCAGATGAGAGAGAAACTCTGACTGTGTTTGCCATGTGTCCTTCCATTTGAGAGAGAAACCCTGAACTTCATCAGTCTTCTGAACCAAGGTATCCATCCCTGGATGCCTTAGATTGGACATTTCTATAGACTTGTTTTAATTGGGACATTTTCTCAGCCTTAGAACTGTAAACTAGCAACTTATTAAATTCCCCTTTTTAAAAGCCATTCCGTTTCTGGTATATTGCATTCCAGCAGCTAGCAAACTAGAACAGCTCAGCCACAGCAGCCCACATGCAGGACTGATTTAGATGCTGCACTGATGGAAAGATTCCTCTGCACAAAATCACCCAACTGAGTCCTGCCATGAACTGAGCAATGAGGCTAAACATGAGTATTCCTTAAGGAATCTCATGACCTGATTCCACCAAGATCTAAAATAAACTGTGATTCTACAAAGATGATTTCTTAGTAAAACTGCTATACAAGCTGAGAGGCTGCCTAGGATTGAGGGAATTCCAGGCCATGGACTTTCAGTTTTACAACCGATATAATTTGGGCACACTAAACAATCAAAACCTTTACTCCAAAATATCCTGAGACAGGAATAGGCATTTAGCCCTATGCTTTTGAGAGCTGTCCACTGCCAGTTCATATCCTAAAAAAAAGGCCAAGCATGGGTTACTCAGATCATTCCTTCTATTCTGTAAGTCCTTGATGGCTTAGAAATGATATCTACAGATAATAAACTGGTATCTTATTGGTTACATAATGTAATCAAACTGTCATATACTCATACAGGAAAAGAAGGAAAACCTGTTCTTCTAAGATATGGGGTTTGGGATACAAGTTTAGGGACAATATATGCTTTAAAACAGGTTTGCTTTACTTCACAGATTTACAATGGGTCATCCTGTTTAGGTACCAGGCAAAGAAGAGATGATTAAAAGCTGAACTAGGCGGGCCGCGGTGGCTCAGCGGGCAAAGTGCTTGCCTGCTATGCCGGAGGACCTCGGTTCGATTCCCGGCCCCAGCCCATGTAACAAATACGGAGAAACAGAATACAATAAAAAACAAGAAAATGTTTCCCTTTCTTCCTTCCTTCCTTCCTTCCTTCCTTCTATCCTTCCTTCCTTCTCTCTGTCTTTCCTTTAAAAAAAAAAAAAAAAGCTGAACTAATTGTTAACAATAAGACCAGGACAGAAAGCTATAAGATACTCCACTAGATAGTATAGATAGGTCAAGAAAGCTGATTTTAAACAGTTTGGTGTCAGCTGCTGGAAAAACAAATTCCTAATTAAGGGGAGGTATATGTGGGGTGTTCCCAGGAGCAATACCAAACTTTCTCAGAGGACTTTCTAAGAACTTGGTAAAACACACTAAGAGAAACGAGGCTTCAGGCTGCAGCTATTACAGCGCAGAAATAACTTCAAAAACGGTCAAAAATGTTCAAGCCTGACTAGAAACTAAAATAGTAAAATAAACAGAAAATACTACCTTTCAAAAACAGGAAAATTAAAAGAGCCTTCTGATTTTCCTTGCTAGTCAACAACTCCTGCTTAGCTTCAAGACTGGTTAATGCTCCAAAAAAGACTCAAAAAACAGAGCTTTCCTTCTCAGGTCCTTAAGCGTCACATTAGTTCTAGCTAGGTGAATAGCTCTGCCAGAAAATGTGGATTAATAGAACAGAACATACCTAGAAAGGATCATACTGGGTCAGACCAATAGTCCATATATCTAATATATGTTCTAATCTGTCAGAACTAACACATTCTTTCTTTAAAAAAGAAAAAAAAGATGCTTTGAGAAGGAATTTATTTCATAAATTTAAAACTCCATTCTGCAAATCTCCCTTACATTCACTAATAATATGATGTGGACTTGGCTTTCAGATCAATGTCTAGAATTGTGTTGGAATTTCTTCAGTATCAGTAGTGGCCTTCTATCCCAAGAGAACTTTCAACACTTTCTCCTGTCTACGTGGCATCTTATCTTTTCCAAAACTACAGTCCAACCCCCAGCACAAACATACTCCACTTCCTTTGCCACAAAGGGGGACCAACCAAAATAACTAGTGCCCTTGGTCACTGGAATGGGTATGTAATGTCAGCAGGGCTAGAATTTGTACTGGTATTGGGGAGAAAGACAGGTTTGTTTCTCTGAGGATGACAGCTGCAAAGACAACCCAAACTTGGAGGTGCCAAGTGCCATTTTGACCACCACATAGGGAAATAAAAGCACGCTGGAAAGGAGGACAACAAGGAAGAAGAGCTCAGAAAAGCAAGAAGAATTCTTATATAAATATTTTTAGAATCCCTGGATTCAACCATGGCTGCAGCAAGCATTAAGCCCTAAACCTCCCAGTTAATATAGGCCCTTATTTATTTATTTATTTTTTTTTTTGCTTAAGCTGGTATGAGCTGGGTTTTGTCACTGGTAACTAGAGCCTTCACGAGATAAAAGGTTTAAGTTTCGCGAACACACTAGAATGACTGAACACTGGCTTCTTTTCTTCCATGGTTCCTTTCATTCTACCCCCAGAACTCAAACCTACCCATTCCAGTGCTCTCAATAGTTTCCTCTTTTTCCCTTTGTCTGTCCTCCCCTAATCAGCCATAACACAACCCACATATTTGCATCACTCTTCTAAATTTTAATAACTTTTTTTTAAAAAAAAAAGGTTATTTAATTTTCAGTGGCTGGGGATTAGGCTAATAAGGTATTGAAGCCCATGACAACTACATCTGCTTTGAGCAACACTGAATCTTCACATCCAAGCACAGTACCTGGCACATAACTAAAACTTTAATATTTAGTAAAAGGATGAATCTGTATAATGGACATTTATAAAACTATGTTTAAAAATGTTTAAGAATTTTTAATGACACAGAAAAATGCTAGGTGTAAAAATGTTAAGTGGGGGAGGAAAAGCACAGAATATTAAAATATGATTATGTAATACACACATGTACAAATGAAAACAATACAAAGTAATCACAAAAAAATGCACCAAAATGTGAATATGGGCACTGAAATTAAAATTATTTTAATTGTCATCCTTATACTTAAGTTTTCTACATTGAAAAAAAAGTTTCACTGCCTTGTTTTTGTTTTTTAAGCACACACACATGCACAAAATCCTCAATTCAATTTGCCAGGCCTTTTTTTTTTTTTTAACATGGGCAGGCAACGGGAATCGAACCCGGGTCCTCGGACATGGCAGGCAAGCACTCTTACCTGCTGAGCCACCGTGGCCCGTCCGCCAGGCCTTTTTGATCCCTTTCCAGAATCATTTTAAATTTTGAAATTTCATTCATCATATGCAATTTACAAGTCTTTTCTGCAACAGCTGATAAGAATAGATGAGCTACTTCCCACATCTGATTTAAAACTGTTTATGACACTCACAGAATGGGCAACTAAACCTTTAAATTAGTGTGGCTTTAAACTGAAAATGGCCAAACAATATTTTAAAATCTTTAACCCCAGGGGGTTAGATTTGAAAAAAAAATTAATTCCCCAGGATTTAAGGGAAAATGTTTTGATTCTCAATAAAACCTCAAATCTACTTTGAAGTTGGGGACCTCCGTACACTGTCCCAGTCATTGGAGGGATTTACAGAACGCAGCGCACACCAACAGTGAAGGACTGAAGGCACAAGGAAAATTAGCAGCAGCCTGGGGGAGGAGAACCCCATTGCATCCGCATTTCTCAGGTATCCAGGTACTGCCACTTGACTTGCATCCATTATTTAAATTGTTCAATATGTACCGGCCAAAAGCCTGGAAACCCAATCAACCTGATGCGGGAAAAACGCATTAACCTGCAAGCTCGCTCCGGCCAAACCTGTTCTGAGATACCCGAACCCTTTCTGCTTTCAGCCTGGACCATGGGAACCTGTGAGTTATTCCTTCCAAAACAATCGTCCTTCATTCTGCTTGGCTGAGGTCCCCCACAATCTCATTCCCGACTCCATCAGCCCAGATTTCAGCCTCAGCATCCTTCAATCCTCAATCCTCTGGCTAGCCCCGAGATCCATACGCCTCCCACACCCCGGCTGCCACCCCACCGGCGAACACCAATCCCCTACACCCTCCCCTCTGGTCGCCCCCTTTTCCCCAACCTCAGCGTCCCGCCCGGTCGCACTTCCCCATTCCCGGGACTACCCGTAGTGGGAGGGGCCTCGGGAAGGGCGGCGATCGGGAGCGGTCCCGGGAGTAGTCCCGTCGCCGCCCGCCGGCAGGGGCCCAGCTGCCCGCACCGAGCCGGGAGCAGGGAGGGCGGAGAACTAGGGGTCCGAGACCCGTTCCCCCACTCACCGGTCGCCAAAGCGCTCCACGTCCGAGGGGGCGGCCCAAGAGCTAATAAAACTGGGAGGCCCAACGAACCGGCTCTGGAAGCGTTGGGGGGGCGGGGGGCGAGGGGCGGCTGGTCCGGCCTACGGGGCGGACACCGCGGGGCGCTGGGCGTGGACCCGGCGGCGAGGCCTAGACTCGCTAAGGCGCAGGCGGGGGAGGGACCGCGTTAGAAGCCGGGCCTAGCGGGACTGTAACGTGGAGTAGGGCGGGGCCTCGTGGCGGGGAGGCGGTGCCTCTCCGGCTGTCACTCCGGGTGGGGGCGGGACCTAGCAAGAAAATAGCGCAGGGCAGGGGAGGGTCCGGAAAGGGAAAGGCGGGCCTTAAAGTAGGCTGTCATTCCAAACGAAGGTGTTTTCTAGCTGGGCTGTCATCTCGAGAAGGGGAGGGGTTGGGGAAGGAATATGGCCCTTCGCTTTTCCTCCTCTTTCAGCCTTTAAGAACCAGAATCCAATTTGGGACCACTTTCCAGTTACAAAAACAAGTCTCATTTTACTGTGACTCACTTTCAGGTAATAAAATGCCCAGATCCAATGTATCTAACTACAAAGTACTTTCAGTGATCTACAGGCACTCCATGACAATGTTTTTGTGTTTTCCAATATCCCCCAACTCTTCCAACCTTGTCAGCAATTGTGCACATTCTTGTACGTACTCTCTGAGCTCTGTGCCTTCATTTATCCTTTCCTAAGGTTAACTTCCTGGGAAGTTGTGCCCAGAGAGACAAACATTAACAAATAGTTAACTTTGTTAGCAACGTGTGCATGCACTCTCCTGGCTCTGTGCCCACGATAAAACCCTGCCTTCCTCTCTAATCACTGTGGGGCGCTGCTTTCAATCTCTGGATGGCTGGCTGCCTCTGGAGCTGCTTGATTTCTTATCCTGTATGTTAAGTCCCCCAATAAAATTCATGTCTCAGTCTACACCTGGTGTTTTCTTTGGGTTTTCAGCTGGACAGGCTCCTGCAGGCCAGGACAATCCAGTCCCATTTTTCCTTATGTCTCCGAAAATCTACTCTCCTCTTTGCTTCCTCTTCAGCCACACTGGACTCCTTGTTCTTCCTAGAACTCTCCAGAACTCTTCCTCCTCCCACCTCATCTTTGCAGTTCCCTCTGCCTGGAAAACTTTTTCCCAGAGTTCTGCTTCATTTAGTTCTTCACTTTCCTCAAGTCTTTACTGGAATCTCATCTTCTCAGTGCTGCCGTATCTTGCCATCTTGTCTATAATCTGTTTTCCTTACCCCACCCCTCTTCATCCCCATTTCCCTTTCCCTGCTCTACTATTTCCTTTTTTATCACAGTGCTGATCATATTCCAACGTTTTTTATTGTTATGTTTATTGTCAGTCTCTTTCCCTAGAAACTGAGCTTCACAAGGTTAGGGAACTTTGTTGATTTTGTCCATTGATATGTTCCCAGTGCCTAGAACAATGTTAGGATTTTAGGTTCATAGTAGACAAAGCAGTCAGTCCTTACAGAATGAAAGAATAAATGAGTCAATGATTTCTCCTCCCTCCAACCAGGTCAGACCAGACTGATACTTCAGAGACCTGCAATGGGGGAAAAGGCTGGTCTGCTCTTCTACTCCTCCACTCTTTTTGAGTCTACTAGGTTCAAAGCAGGGGAAGGGGAACTAGGGGAAAGAAGTAGAAGGCTAATTAATTGGTAGGGGCCATTTGTCCTTTATAGACTGCTGATCCTCTGCCATGACAGGTTTCCACATTTTGGCATTTTCATGGGGGCACATTTGGAGCTTTTCTGGATCTCAACTCCTTCACGGGCACTGAAATTCCTTGCAATTCCCTCCCACCCACCCCCACTCTTACCATCCGCCCTTTGGCATTTTACTGCCTTACAGTTACCCCTAGGATTGTATCCCATCAAAACAGCTCATGCTTCAATACCTTCTACAATGTGCCCTTGCGCATAAAATCTACACATCCCTTTCACATCAAACCAGTGGTCGGGCCTGCACCCTTCTGCTGCACTTTCCCCTTGTTGTTTGGGATTCTACCAGCTTCCAAATTCTCCAGGAAGGAAGCAGGCACCAGTCTCTGTGTTCATATCTGCCCCTAAATCTGGAATATACACGTCATACTTTCCTAGCACCTTCCTAAACAAACGACCCTCTGGTCATCCGAGCTGGCCTCAGAGCCTCAGGACAAAGCCACATGGCCAGTCTGGAAGGAGCTAGCTGCCAGGCTGCCCTGGAAGGCCCACAGTCAAAGGGCTCAGTGACTCACTAAACTAGGCTACAGCACCCCCACAAGGGTCATAGCTCATTACCGTATTGACCATTTCTGGTTGGACTGCCTTTTAGCAGATCTTCCAAGAGTGTGTCCAAAGGCTTCCTTTCTTTGGAAAATCTGGACAAATTGCTTGTGAGCTTCAATAGGTTTAAGTATTAACTACTCATTAGAGTTTTACTTTTTAATTGAATTCTTTAGGTCTTCTCTTCCTCATGGCTATCTCTTCATATAACTTCATCTTCTGATATTTATATAGCTGGAAGAATTGGGAAAAATAAAATTTGGTTGGGAATATAAAAAATTTCTTTCACACGGACAATCTTATTTAATCATCACAATTAACAAATTGACACTTTTTGTTAAGTATGACAAAATTAATTGTTGAATGGCACAAATCACAGCCTGAGTTAATGATGTGGATTCCTATACCCGGTATCTACTGCTTCATAACAAACCACTACCAAATGAGGGCTTCCCTTATGTAGCTTCTCTCATCTTTTGGATATTTCCTCTGCCCTCTCTGACTCCCAGGAGCCCCTTTTTCCAGCTCTGCTGGCCAGAAAGATGGAGTTTTCTCAGAATTGTAGCTTCCTATGCTGTCAGGCAACTGGAATCACCCTCAAGCCAAAACGTTGAGAGAAAAGAAAGAGGAAAAAAGAAAAGTAATAGGGAGTCTCCTCATATTCTTTGCACAACAAAGGTCCCTTTTCCCAGTTCCTCGGTTGTGATAGTTAGGTTCAGGTATCAACTTGGCCAGGTGAAGGAGTCTAGATCTATTGCTGTGGACATGAGCCAATGGCATGTGAACCTCATCTGTTGCTGATTACATCTACAGTGGGCTAGGAGGTGTGCCTGCTACAATGAATGATGTTTGATTTAATTGGCTGGTCCTTAAACGAGAGAGCTTAATGTAGCACAGCCAAAGCAGCTCAGCATACCTCATCTCAGCACTTGCAGCTAGCCCAGGCCTTTAGAGATGCAGAAAGGAATCACCCAGGGAAAGTTGTTGGAACCCAGAGGCCTGGAGAGAAGGCCAGCAGAGATCGCCCTGTGCCTTCCTGCGTAAGAAAGAACCTCAGTTGAAAGCTAGCTGCCTTTCCTCTGAAGAACTAATGAAATAAATCCTGTTTTATTGAAATCTAATCCATCTCTGTTGTGTTGCATTCCAGCAGCTAGCAAACTAGAACATCTGTCCACAGGGATAGTTTGTTTTGTAGGGGTCTTAAGTGTCTGTGTCACCATGCCACAGCCATGCATTTCCATGACTAAAGGATGGCCTCAGAACAGGTTCTGGGAAGGGAAAAAGAAAGCCATCTGGGGTTTCCCCCACTTTCACCAGCTTGCAGTAAGCAGCCTTTTTTCCTTTAACCATAAAGTAGGACTTCTCTCAGACTTTTCACTGTTTATGCATGGGATGCAGCTCCCAATCTAGACAAAACCAGGAGGTACTCATTCAAGGTGGGTTTTAAACCACTAACTGGAGTCCTTTAAGAGGAAACCATTTTGGAAAAAGCTCAGAGCCAATATAGACAGAGACATTAGTAGATGCAGAAAGAAAATGCCAAAAGGACCAGTAGATTCCAGCCACATGCCTTCCCAGATTGGCCTTTCTTGAATCTAGGTATCTTTCTCTGGATGCCTTAGTTTGAACATTTTTATGGCCTTAGAACTATAAATTTGTAACAATAAATTCTCTTTTTAAAAGCCAAAAAAAAAAAAACAGGAGGTGAAGGTGAAAGGAAAAAAATAGGAATCTTGCCATTCCTATATTGGTTTTTCTACAAGTTTTTACTTCTTTCTCCAATTCACCTGATATTATATACATTTTAGAATCCTCACTTAGTTGTTTTTCATTTCTTGTCCAGCATTTTTATCTGTAACCAGTGGGAGAGATGGCTACAACAGACTTATTCCAAACATGGAGTGAACTTTCATCTATCAATGATAGATGAAAAAAATTTTAATTTGCATTTCTCTTATAACAAGTGAAGTTGAGAATATCTAATCGTGTTAGAGACATTTTTATTCAATTTTCTATTTATATATTGTTCTAGTTTGCTAGCTACCAGGATGCAACATACCAGAAACAGAATGGCTTTTAAAAAAGGGAATTTAATACATTGCTAGTTTACAGTTCTAAGGCCAAGAAAATGTCCCAATTACAACAAGTTTATAGAAATGTCCAATCAAAGGCATCCAGGGAAAGATACTTTGGTTCAAGAAGGCTGATGAAGTTCTGGGTTTCTCTCTCAGCTGAGAACGCACATGGCGAACACAGTCAGGGCTTCCCTCTCAGCTGGAAGGGCACATGGCAAACACAGTGACATCTGCTAGCTTTCTCTCTTGGCTTCCAGTTTCATGAAGCTCCCCGGGAGGCATTTTCTTTCTTCATCTCTAAATGTCGCTGGCTTATGGACTCTGCTTCGTGGTGCTGCAGCATTCTCTGCTCTCTGCGAATCCCCTTCATTCTCCAAAATGTTTCCTCTTCTATAGGACTCCAGAAACTTATCAATACCCACCCAAATGGGTGGAGGCACACCTCCCATAATCCAGCTTAACAACCACTCTTGATTGGGAGACATCTCCAGGAAGATGATCTGATTACAGATTCAAACATACAGTATTGAATAAGGATTATTCTGCCATTTTAAAAAATGGGATTTTAATTAAAACATGGCTTTTCTAGGGGACATACATCATTTCAAACCAGCACATATATTTCATCCAATTTTCCACTAGGGCCACAGTCGTGACTGTCTTCAAATCTAGCCAGATCAGATCCACTTATGTTCTTAGTGCAAGCAGCTCATGTTCTGTCTCCTATTGTCTCAGCTTCTCTCATGTAAGCCTCTTGCAGAAAGTATGTGTTGACAGGGTCTAGGTTCCTGACTAGAAGGAACTGGTCTTATGACTCAGAACTGAGTGGCTGAATTGTTTTAACCTTTACCTCTCCCCAGCCAAAAGTTAGGCAGCTGGAGGGCTGCTCACTGGCGCACTGCTTTGTACAAATCCATTACTTGTCTGCCTGAATCCTCATTCTCTTTCAGCCCTGTCCCTTTGCTCCTACCTCCAAACCTTTCTAGTTGAGACTAGACATTGTGCATGCCCACCCCACACCCACTGCATGCCCTTTTCCTTGAAGCATCCAACCACCCTAGCTGAGATCTGTAACCATGAGTGTAATCTCTCAGCTTCTGCCAGCACCCCTACTGGTCATCACTGCCCTGGGTACCACTCTCATCCATTTATGTTTTTGAGTTTCATATCTCTCCTTTTTCTGCTTGTTTCTCAGCAACCATATTCCTTCTGGGTGATTTCTGCAAGAAAAGAAAAATGCTTATTATTAGTTTGCTAATTGCTGCCAGAATACAATATACCAGAAATGGAACAGCTTTTAAAAAGGGAATTTATTCTTATTCTGTTGTCTTTTTATTTCTTTTTCTAAATCGATGCAAATGTACTAAGAAATGATGAATATGCAACTATGTGATGTTATTAAGAATTACTGATTGTACATGTAGATTGGAATGATTTCTAATTGTTTTGTTAATTCTTTTTTTAATTAATAAAAAAAAAAGTAACTTTAAAAAAAAAAAAAGGGAATTTATGAAGTTAAAAGCTTACAGTTCTAGGGCCATAAAACGTCTAAACTAAAGTGTTCAGAGAAGGTACCTTGACTCAAGAAAGGCCCATATGTGCCACATGGGAAGGCATGTAGCTGGCTGGCGTCTGCTGGTCCTTGTCCTCGGTTCCATTGCTTCCAGCTTCTGATGCCAGTGAATTCCTTTCAAGTGTCTGTGGACCTTCACTTTGCTCCTCCAGGACCCAACTCTGGGTTCTGGCTTTCTTAGCATCTCATGGGAGGCACATGGCAACACCTGCTGGGCTCTGAAGCAACTGTGTCTCCTGGGGCTTCTGCATTCCCAAACGTCTGTGTCTGCGTCTGCATCTGAAGTTTCTCCAAAACGTTTTCCCATTTAAAGGATTCTAATAAACTAATCAAGACCCACCTTGAATGGGTGGAGAAACATCTCCATTCAATCAAAAAGCCACACCCACAATTGGTGTGTCACATCTCCCTGGAAAATCTATCAAAAGTTCACACCCACAATTGAGTGGGTCAATCTCCATAAAAACAATCTAATCAAAAATTTCCACCTTAAACAATAGGTCTGACCCCACAAGATTGGATCAGGATTAACACATGGCTTTTCTGGGATACATAATAGTTTCAAACCAGCACACTTATATTCTCCATTCTTCTCAAATCAGAGTTGGCCATTTGTCCTTGGGTACAATGTGTTGTACAAAATAAGCCAGAAACAAAAAAACAAATATGCTATTACTTTATATAACTCACAATTCATTTTCATCTATGAACTTGTGTTTACTAGACAATGCTTAAAATGACATCTGTAGGGTATATTAATAGAAGTCAGATGGAGAGAATTGTATTTCTACAAATAAAGATTTTAATATTAGCAAAAGTTTGAAGCAGGAGTTCCAGTTATTAAAAAAGTTTCCAGATTGTACTATGGAAAGGAATAATTAACATAAACATAGTGATGAAATCTGTTTTATCTTTATTATTCTGGATAGCAAATAAATCTACTTTTCTCCATTGGAAGAACTGGCTCTATCTTCACAGATGTTCTCTATACAAAGATTTTTGAAAAGACAGTTTGGAACAACGGCTGTCAATGTCTTAAGTGTGCAAACATACAAGAGACCCATGTAGAATTAGGAGTGACCTTTCTACCAGTACAGCTCATGAGTTTTCCTAACAGAAATATATTCTGTAGTCTATACAGGTAGCAGACTTCAGAGTTATACATATTTTGTAAGAGAACTACATTTTCTTTCTACATGTCCTTTAATTTTAAAAAATGTAATAGGTAACAGGTACTTGGTATAAAA
Organism: Tamandua tetradactyla; assembly: GCF_023851605.1. Lineage (NCBI taxonomy): Eukaryota > Metazoa > Chordata > Mammalia > Pilosa > Myrmecophagidae > Tamandua > Tamandua tetradactyla. The sequence continues at coordinate 43,569,588 of NC_135341.1, read as the reverse complement.
GTGAAAACTATTTAAAAAAAAAAGTAGGCCATGAAAAATAGGTCTCTCTCTCATCCCTAAGCACCCAGTTTCTCTCCCCAGAAAACAGCAACTTATTTTGAGTTTCCTGATTATAAACATATATGTTCACCTGTTTATATACAGGATAACAAGAGTATTGAACCCAATAGTAAAAACTACACATGATTTTGGACACCTTGTTGCCAGCATCTACTGCTTTCCCTTAGAGAGCACAGCATTCTGAGCCTAACTCAACCCAGTATGTAATTATTGCTCACCATTCACATCAAATGTTGGTGCTCTGAATTCTGGAAATCCCTGAACATAGTACAAGTGCACTTCTATGTGTCCTGGACTCTGCCTTTGGCTAATATTACATAAATACAAATCCCTCCATCCGACTTCTATTAATATACCCTACAGATGTCACTTTAAGCATTGTCGAGTAAACACAAGTACACAGATGAAAATGAATTGTGAGTTATATAAAGTAATAGCATATTTGTTCTTTTGTTTCTGGCTTATTTTGCACAACACATTGTCCCCAAGGACAATTCAGTCCATTGCATGTCTCACAATGTCATTCCTTTTTGTAGCCATATAGTATTTCCACATATATATATCACAGTATGCTTTTTGGCTTCTCATTGTACCCTTCAGCCCCCTCCACTGGACATCAAGGATAACGTCCAAAATAAGCAAACCATGTCTTACGGTGCCCTCACTTGGTTGTACAATCAGCAGCACTCTCCATTTTAGAATTTTAGAATTTAGAATAATTATTTTCTGAAAGAGACCGTAGTATATTTGTTCTTTTATTTCTGGCTTATTTTTATTGGCCAAAGATTCAAAGAGCCAATAAACATAGCCTCACCAATAGCAAATATTTTTCTTCCCCCCGAGCCCCTGCAATTATTTAGCCCTGGTATTGCTGGGGTACTGTTGCTGTCTTCCTGTCTTCCTGCTACAGGCCATAGCATGTAATACTAATTTTCTCCCTATATTATTGACTCTTTGTACAAGATCAAATCTTTGAAGGAGTTCATGCAAGAACTTATTTATAATTGTAGTTAATCAGTGTTATACGTGGCATTAGAAATCCCCTTTCAATCATATTCACCTTCAATATGGCAATGTTCTTATAACCCCAATAATTAGCTACCATCACTTCTATCTGTTCCCTCATATTTAAGTTCAACTTCATTGGGTAACCTTTCCCCCATCTCTAGTCTCTGTGTACCTCTAGGTCTCCTATATTCTATAGTGTAAACCTCTGAAATTACCTTTACCAAAGTCAAAATAGTGAAATCATACAATATTTATCCTTTTGTGTCTGGCTTTTTTCACTTTGCTTTATATCCTCAAGATTCATTCCTGATGTCAAATGCTTTGGAACCTCATTTCATCTTACTGCTGCATAATATTCCATCATATGTATATATCACATTTTGTTATCCACTCATCTATTGACGGGCACTTGGATTGTTTCCATCTTTTGGCAATTGTGAAAAGTGCCGCTATGAACATCGGTGTGCAAATGTCTGTTTGTGTCACTGCTTTCACCTCTTCTAGTGAAAAGTATTGAGTATTGGTGTTGCTGGGTCATTGGGCAACTCAGGCAACAAACTGAATGAATCTTGGAGACAATGTGTTGTGCAAAATAAGCCAGAAACAAAAGAACAAATGTACTATGGTCTCTTTCAGAAAATAATTATAAGAAAATTGGAGCCTAGATTGTAAACTGTTAGAGCAGCCATAATTGTCCAAAGTTGTAAGTGTACTTCTACATTCTGAGACACTGAGCTATATGTGTATAAGCTGGTATTTCCCTGGAACTTTGAGTACCTAAGTGGCACCTAATATTCAGAGCTGGAGTTCTGCAACTCTGAAAGTCAGTATTGCTACATACAATAACAGTTAAAGTAACCAAAAAAGAGATCAGCCTTCAAACAGAGATAAAACCCAAGCTGATCGGATTGGGAATAAGGTAAATGAGAATATAGGACAAAAGATAGTGTATGTACTCTAGAACTTTACCTACTGTATGAGAACAAAGGCACAGAGGTTTATTGTGTCTAGAACCTAAATTTTCTGTAATATACAATCTAAATCAACCTGTCTGGATAGCTCAGTTAAACAATCCAAACATATGGAACCAAGAACAAGAATGAGGCCTTGTAATTCTGTATAGCTTGATATAATACCCAGAGACATCCCAGACTATGGTGGGCTGATAATTTTAAAGTATTGGTAGAGTCCCTTGAGGGACTAAAAAAAATATGAAAATGTTAAATTTTCCCATCTGGGCAACCCCTGGTACTCTCTCAAACATTAGGAACCCCCAAGTAAATAGGCCAAGCCCTTGATTTTGAGGCTTGCCCTTATGAAACATATTTCTGTAGTGGAGAAGCTAAGACTACCTATAATTAGACTTAAGAGTTTTTTCCACGAAACCTCTTTTGTTGCTCAGATGTGGCCTCTCTCTCTCCAAGCCCAACGCTGCAAGGAAAATCATTACCCTACCCCCTACATGGATCATGACATTCAGGGGTGAAAGTCTCCCTGACAATGTGGGACATCACTCCCAAGGTTGAGCCTGGCTCTGGCACTGTGGGATCAACAATGCCTTACAGAATAAAAAGGCAGAAAGAAATGTAACAAGGTTGGGTGTTAGTAGCTAAGAAAGTTTAAACAGAGTTGCGAGACTATTCTGGAGACCACTCTTATGCAGGCTTCAGCTGGATATTTTAATAGCCATGGTTTGCTATACCACAACTAACATCATTCTGTTGACCTTGAAGAGCACCTGGGGCTTTAACTGAGACTCTGCAGAAGTTTCATGCACTAAGTTAGCTTTCCTGAAGCCTATAACCTCCAGAGGGTTTCTAGGCTGGATAAGTCCTGAAACCCAGAGAGACTAGCCTCTCCAAGAATGTCAACTGTTTCCATCCCCTATCCTATATTGTTGACACCATTTGCAACATGAAGAGGTTAGAATGGGCATAGCCCAAAGCTCCTCTAGATTGGGAGTAGGATCAAAGAGGAAGAATGAGTAGAATGCTTACCTGCCATGGGGGAGATTGCCATGGGGGAGACCCAGGTTCAATTCCCAGCCTGTGTACATGAAAGAAAAAAAAGAAGGAGGAAAAGAAGTTATAACAGAGAAGATGGGATATAACAAACAGGTATGACTGCTGAATCACTATAATGATATTTCTATTAGCTTCCAGTGTTTTGGAGCAGCTAGAAGGAAAAAACTAAAAGTGTGGAATGGTAACCCATACCAAACTTTGAAATCTGTTCTTAATTACTTGTTGAAACGTGCTTTGAAAATTATTGCTTTTTTAAATATGTGTTATATTTCACAACAAAAAGGTAAATATAGTCCTTTAACCCATATGATGAAAGAGAAATGCTAATGTTCTAAAAACCTTTGATGCAATCTAATTTTTCATAGTTTTGGCTTTTTTTGTTTTTATAATTTGGCTGGGTCTGATACTTTCTCTTTGAGAAGTCCAGTGAGTGAGTGATAAATATTTTCATATGGTGAATTCTTAACAAACAAACAAAGCTCACAAACAAAATTTAAGTTGTCAAAAAATAGGGTTGTCAAGAGTCTGCCCCTGGCAGCGTGGGATTGACAATGCCTTCTTGACCAAAAGGGGGGAAAGAAGTGTAATAAAATAAGGCATCAGTGGCTTAGAGAGCGCTAATAGAGTCAAGCGTCTGTTCTGGAGGCTAATTTATGCAACCTACAATTAGATAGTGCTAATTGCCATAGTTTGCTAAACCCCAACCAACATCACTCCTGTTAACTCTTAAGAATACCTAGGGCTTGAACTGAGACTGTATAAAAGTAGACTGGAAGAAGGATCAAGGAGAAGGAGGAGTTATAATAGAGAAAATAAGATTTAACAAATGAGTATGACTGTTGAATCACTATATTGGTATTCCTTCTAGCCGCCAGTGTTTTGGAGCAGCAAGAAGGAAGATTCTGAAATAGTGGAATGGTAGACCATGACAAACACTGAAATCTGTCTGTAATTACTTGTTGAAGTATACTTTGAAAATCATTGTCTTCTCTTTCTTTTTGTTGTATATATATTTCACAATAAAAAAATGTTTTTCTAAAAAAATAACAATAAAATTTTTAAAAAAGTTTTTCTTAGTAGGTTTCCCCAAAAGTTAACCCTGAGAGAAGAATTCAAATACAAGCAGTCTATTTGGGAGATGATCCCAGAAATACAAATAAGGGAATGAAGAAGGGGGCCAGGAAGTGGGGGCAGCCAATGAAGGTTGTATCATCAGCCTGGTTACTGCTGCAGTGAATGGAGCTGAGCTACACTGGGGATCTCTGGGAGCCATTGTAGATACACCTCAGAGTTATCTTACCTGAGGGACAAGGGGCTGTTTGTGGTCTGCTGGCTGAGGTAAATTAATTCTCTGGCACTTCTAACCACCTTCACTGTGAGTAAAGAGGGCTCCTGCCATCAGAGGAAGCCCTCATGAATGAGATGCAAATGCTGGCATCTCAGAGTCAGGTTGGATGGAGAGAAATGGTAAGTCATGAGGGGATATGGGTAGGGCACTGGCTGCCTTTGCTACAAGAGTTCATTACAGAACCAAAGGACTCCTTTGGCTCATATTTCACATACACAAATGGCCTTAAATTTAAGCTAAAACATCATCTCTGAAGTTTCAGAAGTAGTTATAGAGATACACAGGCAGGATTTAAAGATGCCTTTCAAATAAGTTTATATTTGCTTCCCATTATCAGACCACAATATTAATGAGTATGCACATGAATTTAATATTTTTTAAAAATCCTGTATCTCATATGTAGTATAATTATATTGGCATGTATTTTTGTGTGAAAAACTGACTCTGTTAAATGTTTATAAAGTATTTGTTTAGCAATTAAAAATTGTATAACCCTGCTTTGACATTTTTTAATACATTGAGTGCCTCAAAAACTGAAAGTGGTCTGGGCCTCTGTTACCGTTAAAAAGGTCCTTATTAAAAACAACAGAATGATGAAGAACTTAGGGGCAAAATTAAGAAGGAAAAAAAAGAAAAGGCCAAAGAGATAAAATGTCAGGACACTTTTTTGTTCACATCTGGTAGATAACTGGAGCAGTGGGATAGATAGACACTATAGCAACCTTCTCATGCTAGAAGGCACTTTGGTCCAGAGACAGAGAATGTCTCCAAGAAACTCAACTTTGTAGAACTAAAGACTCTTTCAACAGATACATATAAATTTCTCATATTTTGCTTTTGATCTCTTAACTTAAAGAAAAAAAATTGCAAAGCAACAAAATAACCATTGTGAGATGATAATTCAGAAAGTTATCATTTGTCTGCTGGAACTAGTGGAACTTAATATAAATTCAAATACAGTAGAAGAATATCAGCAGCAGCAATAAATGAATAATCATGAAATTCTCAAAGTAGAACTCCATCAGGTATTTCTGGGGACCTTGTGAAGCATAAAGAAAATGTGTATTATATTTACCTTCTTCTCTATTTTTTTCAAATACAAGCTAATTAAAATGAGATGCTTTAAGCTTTCTAAATAAATTCTAGGTTAAAAATTGTTTATTGTGGTCATCTTTTTTTTTTAACTTTTTTATTGTATAATATAACATATATACAAAGCAAAGAAATAAAAAAGCAACAGTTTTCAAAGCACTCTTCAACAAGTAGTTACAGGACAGATCCCAGAGTTTGTCATGGGCTACCATATGATCCTCTTAGATTTTTCCTTCTAGCTGCTCCAGAATATAGTAGGCTAGAAGGCTTAAATATTTTTTTATCACCACAATCGACTTTTTTCTTTCATTTTTGTGAAAAATAACATATATACAAAAAAGCAATGAATTTCAAAGCACAGCACCACAATTTGCTGTAGAACATATTCCAGAGTTTGACATGGGTTACAATTCCACAATTTTAGGTTTTTACTTTAAGCTGCTCAAAGATACCAGAGACTAAAAGAAATATCAATTTAATGATTCAGCAATCATATTCATTTGTTAAATCCTATCTCCTCTGTATAACTCCACCAACACCTCTGATCTTGCTACCCCCTCTTTAGGAGTGTTTGAGCTATGGCCATTCTAACTTTTTCATGTTGAAAGGGTCCATCCTAATATGGGTAGGGAGATGGAACTATCTGATGTTCTGGAGAGGGTAAGCTAGGTTTCAGGACTTATCTGGTCCAGGGACCCATCTGGAGGTTGTAGGTTTCTGGAAAGTTACACTAGTGCATAAAACCCTTATGAATCATATATATTGCCCTAGGTGTTCTTTAGGATTGGCTAGAATGGTCCTGGTTGGGGGCTGGCAGGTTATGATAGGTAGCAATGTCTAACTGAAGCTTGCATAAGAGCAACCTCCAGAGTAGCCTCTTGACTCTATTTGAACTTTCTCTGCCACTGATACATTTTAGTTACACTTCCTTCCTCCCTTTTAGTTATGATGGAATTGTTGATCCCACAGTGCCAAGGCCAGATTCATCCCTGGGTGTCATCTTCCACATTGCCAGGGAGACTTTCACCCCTGGGTGTCATTTTCCATGTGGAGGGGGTGGGGGGCAATGATTTCACTTACAGAATTGGGCTTAGAGAGAGTGAGACCACATCTGAACAACAAAAGAGGTCTTCCAGAAGTAACTCTTAGGCATGTCTATAGCTACCAAAGCTACCTATATAAGCTTCACAAGAGTAAACCTCAAGAACAAGGGCATGGCCTATTGATTTGGATATCCCTAAAGTTTGACACAGTGTCAGGGAATTTCCTGATGGTAAAGTTTAATAGTTCCATATTTTTTCTCCCATCCCTCAAGGGATTTTGAATTGTGGTCATCTTTTGCAAACCCAAACTCTAAATTATTCCTGGTGACAATGTGCCATCTCCAAACTGAATTTGTTTCAATAACCATTGACTAACCAGGTTATAAACTACTCATCTAAGAATACCCTTCTAACTTGCACTTGAATGGAAGAGATGAATACTTGAGAGATGTATAATTTTCACAAGCAAGAAATAGGTGGTGTATTAGTCAGGGTTCTCTAGAGAAACCAACAGGGGATATCTGTAAATATGTAAATATCTCATATTTACACAGATATCCCCGTGTACTAAGAATCCAAAATCTGTAGGGCAGGCCACAAGCTGGCAGCTCCAATGAAGGTCCTCAACGAACTCCCCAGGAGAGGCTGGCAGGCTGAAGCAGAGAGAGAGATTCTCTCTTTTGAATTCTTTTTAAAAACCTTCACTTGATTGGATTAAGTGTCACTCATTGCAGAAGACATTCCCTTTAATCAACTGCAGATGTAATCAGTCATGGATGCAGCCAACAGGCTCATGAGTTAAGTCCATGAAGTATCCAGTTAAGTCAGTGCTTGCCTGACCAGATAACTGAGCACCATCACCTGGCCAAGTTGACATATGAACCTAACCTCACAGATGGTATTTGTAAAAAGTATACAGTTTAGAGGGGGCAGTGCAATGGTAGCTCAGTGGCAGAATTCTTGCCTGCCATGCCAGAGACCTGGGTTTCAATTCCCAGAGCCTGGCCATACCAAAAAAAAAAAAAAAAAAAAAAAGAGAGAGAGCATGCAATTTATATCAATACTCTTTAATCACAATTTACAAAGTGTTAGGAAGAAAGTTTTTTCAAAATTAGATATTTTTACACATTGTCAATAAAAATACTATAAATGAGAAACTTTGAATTATAAGTAACTATACTAAAGCATTCTTCATTTTAATGGGATTTTTTACTGCCAAAACCAAAGCAATAAACACATGTAACATTGGTATTACATCTGCTTAATGTAATATGGATGGCAAATCTTTTTTCCTCCTTCAATATTTCAAAAAATGAAACACTAAAACTGAATTGTCTTTCTAAAGGATAAACATACTTAACTCATGGGTATCCAGAGAGCTGCTGCTGGTGCACATGAGAACCTATTTCCCAGTGTGCACTGGGCAGAGCGATAAGGTCTTCTGCATGGAGGGACAGTGCTCTTAGTGGAAGTATGTTGCTACAGGGTGGCTCTACCCAAGATGAGAAAGGTGATTCTTAACTCTTTCAAGGGGTGTATATATATGTTAGCTATCTATTGCTGTGTAACAAATTACCCCAAAATGGAGCATCTTAAAACAACATTTATTATCTCACATAGTTTCTGAGAGACAGGAATGCAGGAGTGGCTTAGTAGGGTGGTTCTGACTCAGGGTCTTTTATGAGGTTCCATCAAGACGTCAGCTGGGGTTGCCATCTTCTGAAGCCTTAACTCAGGCTGGACGATCTATTTCCAAGGCGGCTTGCTCAAAAGGCTGCTGGCAAGGGGCTTCAGTTCCCTGCTATCTGGGCTCTCCACAGGACTGCTTAAGTGTCCTCTTGGCAGCTGGCTTCCCGCAGAGTGAGTTATCAAGAAAGAGCAAGCAGAAAGCTACAATGGCTTTTAATGACTATGATGGTTTGAAGCTGTATGTGTACTCCAGAAAAACATGTTCTTAAATTTAATCCATCCCCGTGGGTGTGAACCCATTGTAAGCAGGATCTTATGATAAGGCTACCTAAATTAAGGTGTTATCTTAATCTTCTTTATGAACAGGATAAATACAGGAAGAGAAAGAATACTATGGAGGCAAGAAGATGAAATCAATTGTGCCATTTAAAACTGCTGTATACCCCAGAAAAGGCATGTTCTTTAATTCTCATTCAATATTGCTGGATGGGACCTTTTTATTGTTTCCATGGAGATATGACCCACCTAATTGTGGGTGGGACCTTTGGTTAGGGGTTTCCATGGAGATACATCTTCACCCATTCAAGATGAGGTTGCTTTTAGAGTCCTTTAAGAGGGAACCATTTTGGAAACAGCTTTATAGCCAACAGACACCACAAAGCTAGAGACATTTGCACATGAAGAAGGAAAATGTCCCCAGGGGAGCCTCATGAAACAAGAAGCCAAGAGAGAAAGCTAGCAGATGTTGATATGGTCACCCAGCTGCAGAGGTGTCCAGAAGCCAAAGATCCCACAGGTGCCAAACAGGTGCCTTCCCAGCTGACAGAGGCAAGACAACATCAGCCTTTCCTGAGTGAAGATAACCTCTTGTTGGTGCCTTAATTTGGACATTTTTATGGAGTTAAAAATGTAAACTTGCAACTTAATAAATTCCATTTTTTAAAAGCTATTCTACTTCTGGTATATCACATTCTGGCAGCTTTAACAAACTAAAACATCAATGAAACCTGGAAGAGAAGGAAGAGACAAGCAAAAGCCACCATGTGCCTTGCCATAAGTCAGAGAAGCCAAGGATGGCAGGCAGCTAGTCTTTGAGAAGAAGGTGTCACCTTGATGATGCCTGAATTTGGCATTTCTGACTTCCAAACTGTAAGCTAAAAAATTCCCAGTGTTTAAACTTGACCCATTTCATGCTAGTTGCTTTGCGCAGCCTCGGAAACTGAAACAATGACTTTGTCCCAATGTCACACACCATCATTTCTGCTTTGTTGTATTTATTAGAAGCAAATTCCTAAGTGCAGTCCACATTCAAAGGGAGAGGACTTAGGCCCCAACTTTTGAAGGGATGATCAAAAAAAAAATTGCAAACACTTTAAATCACTGTGGTGCAGCAAGCCCAGAGATAAGATGACACGGCCAACTTGTCTTCTCATCCCTGCAACCCTTGTTAGGTGTTTATGGTACATTCCTAAGGCTAACATATATGCTCTAGACCCTAATGCCACATATCTAAAATAGAGAAGAACCACTTTGTGATAAAATATAGACAGTTTAGCTTTTCCAAAATTAGAATCTGACATGTTAGTACGTTGTCAAAGGTGAGCCTGTTTGGATGTCAGCCCTTTTCATTCAGAGAGCTTCTCCAGCATTATTCTGTCCATCAGCACAACCAGTTAAACTCACAGGAGTGTCCCTAGACTAAGTACACTGGTTATATGAGAGTTGGCACTGCAGAACTGTGTGTCGGGTAGGAGTGAGGTGGCAAGGATAGGAAGACCATGAGGGGGCCTGAACAGAGTGATTCTGGACACTGGTTACTCTTCGATGAGCCACTTTACAAAGTTTTACTTGAAGAACTAGTATTTAAAGATGTCATTCAGCAGATGCATTTATATTCAGTGGGTTTAAATTTCATGGGACATACAACTTTACTGGCTGTGTGCTTTGAAGGCATGGGAAAGAAATGGTTCAAAAGTGTCCTCCCTGCTGGTACTGTGGAAAGAGTTTACTTGAAGCTGATCCACTTAACTACTACCCTCTGATGTCATTTCCAAACCAGCAGAAAGCATGGTCAAGAGAAGGCACCTGATCAATATTGGCTCAATTAAAATAAAAACCTTCCCAGGGGCAAATCACCTCCCCTGGCCGGTGGAGAACTTGCCATCCCTGCATGCCACCAGTTCATTCACCTCCACCCATATCAGCAGACCTCTGCACAGACATCTGTGCAGAGTAGGTAGCGCTCCAGCACCAAGATGACTCTGAGGGCTTTGCTTCCAATAATTCCATCTTCTTACCATGTAGCAGAAGGGTGGATTCTTTCACTAACAGTATTTGACTAAACAGAAATCTTTGAAGATATACATATCTATTACTTCATTGCAGTGAAAATTAATGTCCATGATAATGACCTTGAAGGTTTCTAGACTCTGAGGAACCAAACGAATAATTAAGGGAATCAAATGTCATTTTGTATTCTAACACTTTTGATAGATGGTCATAGTTGATTGTCTAATTCACAAGTCATGCAAGTAAACAGAGAACTTAGGTGTTTCAATGACACCACCATCATAATTTAGTTAGGGGCATATTAAACCAAAATCTGTGCAGTATTACAAATCCTCAGCATATGGTAGCATAGCCATGTAGGTTGCACACAGAGGTGTGGATAGCTGGAACCACTCTGAACCCATCCTTTTTCTTTGGATTGGAGAAACAGAATTGAGAATAATTATAAAGAAATCATATACCAAATGGTGTTCTTATAGTTGAGGAGCGATTTATCATCCTTACTCATTTTACCATGATTAAAGAATTTTACTTAGGATTGATGCCAAAAACTTGTCTGGATTGAGGGTTCCTTTCCTATATCAGGTGTCACCTCAGACTCCAATGAAACTTTGTGTTTCTCTTATTACTCCCGTTTTTGGCAGGCATGTTGCCCTACTTGGAGAAAATGCAAAATTGCAATTTACAGTGGGAAAACATCAAGTCCAACCTCTACATTTGGCAGTTAAAAAACTAAGGTTCCAAAAGGTGATATGACTTGACCAAAGCTACACAGCAAGTTGGATACAGAGCCCCAGTGAGATTCCTGATTCCCAATCTTTGAGCATCATCCCCTGTCTCTTCAAAGCCAATAGCTCCTAATAAAAGCTCCCTACCTATCATGGCCTGAGAAATTGAAAAAAAAAAAGCATTGGGAAATGGTATTTCAATAAATGTATTTCACTAATAAGGTTGAAGTATAATGTGTTCAATTTAAAATATCAAAATTGAAAGGATTCAAGTAGCTTAAAGCAGAACATTTGAGCACACATGGCATTGTCTAACTTTAGGATCTCTGAGCCTCAGGAATGTGCAATTTAGTAACTTAGATCTTGAAGTTATCTGCTAGACCGTGGTTCCTCCTCAGAATGGAGGGCATGTTCCCAGGAGAGTGTAGGCACCTGAGCTAATTCTGGGATTATGTCTGGTATTGGGAAAGGAATTGCTTGATGCAATAATTATACCCTTACCATAGACTCACACATACACTCACACACACATACACACACACACAGCCAAATCGTTTGAAAATAAACTGCAGATTCATGCCATTTAAATCATAAATATTTCAACATGCATATATTAAGAATAAAGATATTCTTCTTATTAGTGAGGAAAGAGATTTAGAAACTAAAATCTTGGAGCAAGTTGTGCCCATTAATAGTAGAATATCATTGCTCCTAGGCCATTTCAGTGGATAAATCTATAAAGGGCATATATGCATGTGAAAATGAGTTCATATGGATATTATCAATTAAAATTTAACTTACAGCATCTTATTTTAACTTCTTTGGTTTAATATTTGCTTTTGCATCTCTTATTTTACCCTGAAATCTTGGTTTATAATAATACAATATTTGTATTCTCCTAATTCACAACTGTATATCAATTTTTCCCTGGTTCAAAATTATAATACTAATATTAAGAAATAGTGAGTGAAGTTTAAGATTTTTTTGCATTCATTTATACTCTTCCTGAAATCATTTTCCACTAGGGTGTCTGTGCTGGTTTGAAATGATGTATGTACCCTAGAAAAGCCATGTTTTAATACTAATATGTTTGAAACTGTAATTAGATCATCTCCCTGGAGATGTGATTTAATCAGGATTGATTAAACTGAACTGTTAAACTGGAATACCTGGAGGCATGTCTCCACCCATTTGGGTGGGTCTTGATTAGTTTCTGAAGTCTTATAAAAGAGGAAACATTTTAGAGAAAGAGAGATTCAGAGAGAGCAGCACAGAACGACATAGTCACGAGAAGCAGAGTCCACCAGCCAGCGGCCTTTGGAGATGAAGGAAAATGTCTCCCGAGGAGCTTCATGAAACAGGAAGCCAGGAGATGGAGCTGCATTTACCATGTGCCCTTCCAGATGAGAGAGGAACCCTGACAGTGTTCACCATGCGCCTTTCCAGATGAGAGATAAACTCGGACTGTGTTCGTCATGTGCCTTCTCATTTGAGAGAGAAACCCTGAACTTCATCAGCTTCTTGAACCAAGGTATCTTTCCCTGGATGCCTTAGATTGAACATTTCTATAGACTTGTTTTAATTGGGACACTTTCTCAGCCTTGGAACTGTAAACTAGCATCTGATTAAATTCCCCTATTTAAAAGCCATTCCGTTTCTGGTATATTGCATTCTGGCAGCTAGCAAAGTAGAACAGTGTCTAATCAGAATATAGCAATGACTCAGATTTCTGTGGATCTGTGTTTCCACCTTTGAAATAAAATTAGACCCATTTGCTCCAATTTGTTATCCATTTTAGGGATTTATATTTCCTTTGTAATTTTCATTTTATTTTTTCAATATATGAAATATTTATATGGTCCCAAGTAAAATCTATATGAAAAGTTAGACTCAGAAATTTCATTTCTGACCCTATTCTTTCACTTCATGCCTCCCATCTCCTATAGGTAAATATTTTTATTGCTTCTTTTTTGCAAATAAATAGCTAAATATATTCTTATTCCTCCTTTTTTTCTTTAACATAAAATATAACACACTGTGTACTGTTGTGTACTAGCTTTTTAAATTTAAAAATGTATCCTTTCAGAGCACAGACATTTTCTTCTTTTTATGACTGCCTGGTCACCAGTTGGTAGATACACTGTAGTTTATTCACCCAGCTCCTGTTGGTAGGTGCTTAGGCTGTTTCTAATCTTTGGTATAACCTTGCACAAATGTTATTTTTTGTGCAGATATATTTTCACGGCAGATTCCTAGAGGTGGGATTGCTGGGTCAAAGATTAAAGCATATGTAATTCTGTTAAAGTTTGCCAAATTCCCATATGTAGGATTTGTACCATTTTGCACTTCTAATCTTAACAGTGTATGCTATCAAACTTTTGGATTAAGGAGCATTTTAATTTGTAGTTCTCTTATTAAGAGGGAAATTGAATATAATTTCATATGTGTAAAGATGGCTTAAATTCCTGTTTCTTTTATTCTTAACATTTCTCTTTGTTCATTACTCTTGTAATTTTTCTATCCAAGTTTTGGGCTTCTCCATTTTTAAGTGTATTTAGGGAGATTTGCCCTCATTGGTAAGATAATTTGCAAATATTCTCTCTCAATGTGTCATTTGTCTTTATTATTATTATTATTATGGTTGTGGTTCTGTTTTTTTTTCTGTTTTGCTTTGTCTAGAGTTTTTTGTTTGTTTGTTTGTTTTTGTTTTTGTTTTTTGTAGTACAGTTTATCAATCTTTCCCCCTTATTGGTCTTGGATTTTGAAAGGCTTTTCCCACTTCCAGGTTATAAAGTAATTTACCTGTGCAATATTTCTTTGGTTTCATGTTTTCCACTTGGATTTCTAGACCATTTAGAATTCATTCCAGTGTGAGGTTTAGATCCACTTTCATCTTTTGCCGGATGGCTTTCTATTTATAACAATACCATTAATTAAATAGCCCATCTTTTCTTCAGAGAAGGATAACTTGATTTATTTTTAGATATTAACTTGATGTAACATACCATACAGAGAATAATTTCTTCTGGGGAGAATTAAAATCAATAAATACTCTTATCTACTGTGAAACAGAACTGCTCCCTCACTATTTGACATAGATGGACAATGCACACAAGAGCATGCATGTTGTTCTCCACTGGCCACTCCAGATCGCTGAGCTGCCCTGCTCTGTGCCAGGAGGCCGACCTCTGAGGACAGCATCATTCAGTAGCTTTGTCCCCTGGCTTTGGATTAAGCTCAAGCAATGGAGGGCAAACTGCCAGAAGATCAGAGGGTAGGAGAAGAGAAGTTAGGCATGGGACTGCATTCTGTTATGTATAGCTGCCTCTTGATGAGTCAGTCCCTCTCTCCCTGCTGCAGCTCTTGCTGGGTTCTGGTGGTTTTCCTCATGTCCTTTCAGGACCAGGTAGTAACAACTTCCAACTGGTGCTGGCAGTTGCTCAGTGTCCCTGGTTGCTTCCTCAATTCTGCCCACACTGCTGTAAAGAGATCCTCTAACCCCCCTTTCAGTTATGTCCTTTATGTGTGCAGAATGTGTCCTGCGGAAGTCTGACTGATACAAACAGCATCACATACCAATCTATCAATTAAAAAGGTAGATGTGGCTCAATTCCACCACCTCCAAATTAGAAAAATTACAGCACACAGCTGAAAACCAGTCACTGATGCCACACCTCATTTAGAAATCCAGAGAATATTTTTCAACTTGATTATCTTCCCTATCTACCATGTAAGGCTCTGATCTGATTTGTGATTGGTTTCAGAAATCAAACCCATCCTCAAAGATTTAAGGTTGAACTCCTCCTAGGATATCAAATACAGTGTTCCCTGACTCTGAAAACAATTTCACTGAATGAATTCCTAAAACATTTTGAGCTGAAAATCTCTCTAGGGTAATTGCTTTGAAGTCAGACATGGACATTTATAGGCTCTAGTATGTTTGGTTAAAAATTTTTAAAAGCCCTCCATGCCAGAGACCCCGGTTCGATTCCCAGTGCCTGCCCATGAAAATAAATAAATAAATAAAAATTTAAAAACCCATTCCCATTACTTACAGCCAAGCCTCAGGTGCTACTTTCTAAGTGCATTTCTTTACTCTGGCATCTCTGTATTTAGCTTTAAAAAGTTCTAGCAAAGTTATTTTAGTTTCTTTGTCTAAGTTGCTTATTGACCAATGGGAAACTTCCATGGGAAGTTTGTTCTTCCACTGCTCAGTCATGTTCAAAGTTATGACTTAGCTTTTTTTTGGTGAATATTGACCTTGGGAGCAGATTTTAACTGTGATGGTTAAGTTCATTTGTCAATTTGGCTAAGTTATGGCGTCCAGTTGTTTGGTCAAGCAAGCACTGGCCTAATTTTTACTGTTGAGGGCATTTTGTGGATTTATTCAGTTGATGGCACCTATGGCTGATTTCATCTGCAATCAACAAAGAAGATTGCCTTTAACAATGGGAGATGTCTCATCCAATCATCTGAAGGCTTTAAACAGCCAACTGATGATTTCAGCAGTCAGAACGAAGAATTTCTACCCCCACTTCAGCCCACCAGCTTCTCCTGAGGATTTCATGGTAAACCTTCATCAGAGTTTTCAACTTATGGCTCACCCTATAGAATTTCAACTTGCCAATCTTCACAGTTGCCTGAGCTAATTCTTTAAATAAATCTTATATATTTATATCTGCTAGTTTGGTTTTCCCAGAGAACTCGAATACACCAACACACTATTATGTAATGTGAAACCAAATGTTTCTGGATTTCGATTTCCCATGCTTTTAAGAGGGACATTTCCCAGTCCACTATTTTGTGCAGGGACAGCAGGGAGGAGAAGGAAAGAGTAGGTAACACTCCTGCCTAATGCTTGTCCTGTTCCTTCTATACTTTTGTCTTACAGCAGGTGTCACTGATACTAATTTGTTGTGAGTTAAAAGATTAAGATAACAATGTTAGGGTGGAAGGGGCACTAGAAAACATCTAATCCAGCCCCTATAATATACAGGGGAGGAAACTGCAGCCCCCAAAGAACATTGTTTAGAAAACCATGGCCATGCTGAGTCAACATGTACTCTTTATATGTACAAGGAGAGATCTGGACCTGTGTGCACCCATACTTCTAGCTCAACACTGAAAGGAGTAATAGGTGCCAGTGACACAAAACTCTTTCTTTCAAGTTGTGCAGAATTACTCTTGCGGAAACATGTGGTAAGTACTGCTTTATTGTGAAAGGAAAGAGGGAAAGTATCCCTCTTCCCAAAGGAGAAAATCCTCTCCCATTCTTCAACTGTTGATGTCTGAATTCTGCCATTAAAGTGTCATTCCTTCAACCAAACTGTTTCTCTAATAAGAAACTGGACTACTCGGTATTCGAAGCTATTTACTGTCGAATTCCAAATTACCTTTTACCCATATTCCCTTGGGCTATGGGAGGAGACAGACTGCAGAGGTCTGGATCCTGCAGCAGTCACTAACAGTCTATCATATGGATGGATTTAACCTTTCTGGGCCTCAGTTTTCTTATTTTTAAATGGGGATAGGATGGCTCAGAAGTCAGATTTATGTAGAGATTAAACAAGTCTAATACATGCATGGTTAGCACAGTTGTGCCCTCAACTACTACTGTTACTCTTAAAGGCCCTTCCCTTTTCCTCTACTTCTGCTGCTGGGCACAGTCCCCCACCCCCACCCCACTAGACTGTCCTTCTATCTCCTTTCTCCAGGGAACTTGCCTCTATTGAACTAAACAGCTGGGCTGAAGCTTACCTTCCCTAAGAGGCCCTCCCTTACCTATCGAAGTCCTCAGGATCTCAGTTCTCCTCTGGGCTCCTACCAAATACAGTTTTATATTTTACTTACATAAATACAATATTTAACCTTTAAAAAAATGCTTTTACCTCTGAGATTCCATGTAAGTAAAGAAACAGAGGCCACAGCTCATCAGGGCAGAGCAGAATATCGTGCTGAAGCCCAAATTTCCTGACACCTTGCTCAATGAGTGGTGTGAATTTATTGGGTATTTATATAGGGGGGTGAATTATCTGATCCCCCCTTAGGCACCTAACACAGAACAGCTCCTGGTTAGCAGTAAATAGAGAAATGAAAGAGTAGGAGACCATAGCACACCCAAGAGTTGAGCAAAAGAAAGGCAGAAAAGCAATAGAAAAATCAAGTAATATCTCAAAGTCACACAGCTAGTAGGTGGCAGAGGGGAGGCTGAAATTCAGGCACTCTGGGCCCAGAGCCCATGCCATTACCTATTGCACTATTTAGGGGCCAGTGTTTTAGCCATGCCCTCATTCAAAAGCTATTTATTGACTGTCTTCTCTGTGCTATGTGGATTAGGAAACAAATGTTAATTTTTTTATTGGACGCTGGTGGCATTTTTACATAGTGTTTAGATATTAATAAGGTCAATTGATTTACAAGTTTCCAATTAGGTCAAAAAAACAATCCATCTGATCTGATCCTCAGGCAAATGAAACTGGGAAAAATAATGGAGTCACCATTCTTGTATTTCAGTGGCCCCAGTGTATAACTGATTTACAAATTTAGTTGATAGCTGAGGTCTCAGTTATTCTAACTGATTACAGTATTACTTGGATGGGCTGACTGGCAATAGGAACAGAGCCTCTGGCCTGGTAACAGTTGCATTATGACTCCAAAGTAAATCTTTCTCTGGTAACTCAGGGATTAGTGAACCACCTAAGAGGATGTACAGCACTAGTCTTATTGGATTCACTCTGTTTCATGTTCATAGGCAACCACATTTGCTAATTCTTTTCAGCTACCCTGCAACAGATGCAAATCCATTATCATTGCTTAAAAAACAACTTTATGCGAGTGCCTTGCACTGGGGGTGTGCTGTGGGACAGCCTTTTATCAACTCATCACCACCTCATGGGATTGCCATGCTAGAGTATGTGATACACTAACTTAAAAAGACAGAAAAGAAGTTCTCAGCTGTTGCTACTTAGCTCTCTGTATAACTGCTAGCAAGCAAAAGAACCTCTCTATTCCCTGATTCCCCATTTTTATGTAAATAATAAGATCAATGGCTTAATCTGGTAGCATTTTGAACTCCTTAGCAGACATTATTTAACCTTATCTTATCTGTAACTCAATCAATAAGAAGAGTTTATTTGGCTCTGATAGGTTTGAATTACAATACAGTTCTAAGTACTTCTAGGAATTATAAAGGAAATAGAGGACACATCTCTAGTCTCTAGGGATGAATACACTTCAGGTAAAACAGGGTCAACCCCAGTGAAAATTATATATACACTAAAGAAAGTATGACCAATAACATCTGCTGACAACTCTGATGTCCCTCCAGTGGTTCATGGCCAGGTTCAGAATGTGAGGTGGAAGTTCTGAGGGATTCAAGGAGGAAAATTTAGACTTACAGAGTGAATTCCCTACTGAGGGTTTAATAATTTTGCTAAATCATTTTAGCATAATCTCATGCTATTGTGCAATTTTTGTGTTAAAAGTTTGGTACTAAAAAACTTTTTTACAATAAAATGATTGCTCTAATTGAGTAGTACTACATGTTAGTTATAATGATCACTTTTTTTTACATATAACTTTCCTCCAAAAAGGAGTGCATATATATATGTAAATGGTGATTTAAATGTCTCCTTTTAGGAGAATAAGTTAAGAATACAAAAGTAACAGACAGCAATATACATACTACATATATTACTGTACCTGAAAGAAAGCTATTTAATAACAACTCTTTTTCCCCACCTGCAGCTGAAGAAATGATATTAAATCAAAGACTCCGCTAAAAGGGGAGTGTAGCTAAGTAACACTTTCAAGTTTCAATGGAAAAGAGTTTATTTTTAAAGCCCTAAATTTAGCTATTATATGTATATTCATCAGCACAGATAAAAAAGTAGTTTATAGACTGATTTGTAGAATCTAAGAAAATAAACATAAATTTCAGAACCAGAGCAGGATTGTATGAATCAGGGTGTATGGCTCAGGGTTCTCCAGTGAAACAAAACTAGCAGGACACACACACACATAAATATTATTGGAATTGGCTCACGCAATCACAGGAATGGGTAGGTTCAAATTCCGTAGGGCAGGCCACAAGCTGGAAACTCCAAAGGTTTCGATGAACTCCCCAGGAGAAACTGGATGGCTGAAGTAGAGTTAGAAATTCTTCTTTCTGACTGCTGAAATCATCAGTTCATCCTTAAAGGATTCCAACTGATTGGATGAAACTTCTCTCATTGCTGAAGGCAATCTCCCTTGTTGATTGTGGATGTAATCAGCTTACTGATATTATCCATGGAATATACTCACAGTAACAATCAGGCCAGTGCTTGCTGGACACCATCACCTAGCCAAGTAAACCATCACAAGGGTATGTTGTACAACTGAAACTCTCAAAGCTAAAATAATCTACAAAGGAGCTGTGAATCCTCTCTCTTGAGGCATACCCTTCTGGATCATCTACTTCATTACTTTCTACCAAACTGTGTCCGTCTCTCTCCTTGAAAACTTGTTTAATAACTGGGGTGGTGCTCACCTGGTTGTGTTCATTTTATGATGATCATTGAGCTACTTATAGTTTGTGCTATACACTTCAACTAAAAGGAAAGCAAGCCTTATTCAAGACTCAGTTTAAGGAGTCATTATCACACATACTTGGTCTCATACAGATCTCTATATCTTCCAAATGCTTAAATATACTTATCTATATACGTGCACTTTTACAGGAAGTTGCTATACCTTTCTCATCCATCTCCACATATTTTTAGTTTATTTCTGTTTATTCACTTTTTCCTGTGGAACCTTAAGTTCTTTGTTTGCCATATCGTTTATAACTCTCCCACATTGAGGTAGAGCAGTCAGTGATATGTTTATAAACCAGCTCTCAAAAACACAAACAAAAACACCCTGATTTGAAGTGATTGTCAATTTCTCTGATATAAATACTCCATTCGTGGCAAATTTTATAGTACTAAGGTTTCACAACCAGCTCACAAAACTCTTGAATATTTAATAATTCGTTCTCATGAATCAGCATGATCCAGCTACAGCCCTGTAGCTGACAGACCAGCATTTTCACTAACTCCTCATTCATTCATAACACACAAAGTTCTTCCAACTGTGGGAACAGACAATCATAACATATTTCAGTATGGAATCAATGATGGATGAAAATTATTCACTCTGTGCATCCCTGCAGAGCTAAAACTAAATAAGCCAATTTGGTAAACTACTAAGAAGCATGTATTTATTGCATCTACTAACAGATATTTCCCACTTGTCAAGAAATGTAGTATATCCAAGACACCAATTGCTGTTTGAGCCCTACCACAAGTGCAGAGTAAACAGAATGGCTATTTAATAAAGCTGTATTAAATTGAAGAATGCATCTTTGAAAGGGTGAGGGGGTTATTAAACAGGTAACATTAATGCAGGGCAAATTACGATTATGAACACTTTGTTTCTGCTATTGTGTAAACCTGTCCCTACTACAAATATGCAGTGGCATAAATAATGACAATGTAAATGGGTTTTGCTCTCGGAAGCTCAAAAAACAGAAAGATGACTGACAATTTCAACTTCAACATTTTGGAGGGTAACACTTTTCTTAATTTTTGAGGATGGCTATTATTTCAGGATGGACTGATCATAAGTGAATAACCACAAGAGAGCTAAAAATTAAAAGAACTGAAATACAACGGGAACACCCTTTTCGAAAACATTGATCCTGCTGAAAATAAAAATCTACAGTTCTTATATTATACCAGGTAAGAGAGAAAGTGGAGGGAAGGAATACTCTTAAAATTCTCTCCCCAAATCATTATCAAGTGAAGTTTCCTGGGGCCAGAAGACATGATTAGATTTGAATGTTAACCCATTGGGCCTCTCCCTTTCCTGGAGCCCCTCCCCAACAGTGGCTGTAGAGCTTGAAATTGGGCAGTAATTTCTATGGCTTTCTTCTCCATCTAAGTCAGGGCTTCCTAAGGAGTCATAAAAACTTAGAAGGACATCAGGTACAAACCTGGGTACTATTTCAAGGGTCATGTTTTATCTGATTTTTGATCACATGTTGATGGAGAGAATTGTACTTGTACAGTGTTGGAACTGTGATGACAAAGGAGGGCACATTATGCAACTCTCACTCTATTTCACTTGTAATGTCCTTCTTCTCTTCACACATGTCTGTGCTAATCCTACCACCCCTTCATGCCCTTTCCCTCCTTTTCAGCTTTGTTTCCTGCTTTTGGAGTATTGTGCTGTGATAGTAAACTTCCTGGAGAAAGTTTCTCTGAAGTAACTAAGTCCTACCGTAATAGTATATAAACCATCAAGTTATAATTTTTTCACCATTCTCTATACTTAATCCAAATTTCATGCGTACCATTAAATAAAAATGAAAACAAGTGTCACAGTTAGGGTTCTCTAGAAAGCAGTATCTGAGACAGAGTTTAATGTTCAGGGAGTGCCTCTGAAATCAACACCTGTGGAAAGGAGGGGAGAAAGTGGGATTGGAGAGAGGGAGAAACTGAGCTGTGATACAGACTCCAAAGCCTCAGCCACAGATTTCTGGGGTAGAAATGGCTCATCAGAGTTCCACTTTGGGTCAAAATGGCTGGACCATTATACTTCTGCCTCCATCAGTCATTAGTTATGGGTATTTACGAGAAGGGTAAACCTTGGATGAGGTTGCTCTCTGGAGCTAAGGCATCTCTTGAAGTAGCTGAAAGCTGGAAGGTGTTCCACTGAAAAAACTCGCAGCGGCTGAAACAATAAGTCGCTTCTTGATTTGCGCATTCCATCTTCAGGTCCACTACAGGTCTCATTAACACGGAAAAAAGTTATCATCTTCCACATATCTTACATCCTTTATAATAGCATAACAGGCTACTTGGCAATATGTTAAGAACTGTTTGAAAATTATTTGTGTGACTTCAACAAATGGTGCTGGAACAACTGGACACACAGACATAGGAGGAAAAAAATGAACCTCAACCTAAACCTCATACCTTATACAAAAAATAACATAAGATGGATCATGGACTTAAAATGTAACATGTAAAACCACAGAACTTTTAGAAAAAGACCTAGAAGAAAATCTAGGGGATTTAAGTTGGGCAGAGAATTCTTAGACTTGACATCAAAAGCATGATACATAAAAAGAAAAATAATAAACTGGGCTTCATTAAACTAAAACTTTTGTTCTTTATAAGCCCATGTGAAGAAAAAAAAGAAATCCCATGGGAAGAGGATGAAAAGACAAGCCACAGAAAGTAGAAAATATTTGTAAACTACACATGTGATGAAGGACTAGTATCTGGAGAACATAAAGAATTCTCAAAACTCAGCAATTAGAAAATAGGCAGAAATATGAACATATATTTCACTGAAAAGCAAACACAGATGGCAAATGAGCACATGAAAAGATATTCACATCACTAGCCATCAGTGAAATTCAAATTAAAACCACAGAATGGCTAAAATTAAAAATAGAAACTAACACCAAATGCTGACAAGGATATGGAGAAATTTGATCAATCATACCCTGCTTGCGAGAATTTAAAATGGGAAGGCCCCTCTGAAAAAATGTTTTGGTGGTTTCTTTCAAAAACCAAATATGCAACTATCACATGACCCATAAACTGCACTTCTGGGTATTTTGTCCAGAGAAACAAAACCTAGCACTCACACAAAAACCTGTATACGAATGTTTTTAGCTTCATTTACAATATCTAAAAACTACTGGAAACAACCCAGATGTCCTTCAACAGTGAATGGTTAAACAGACGATGGTACATCTAACCATGGAATACTACTCAGGAATAAAAACGAACAAACTATTGATAAACACGAAAACTTAGATAAATCCTCAGGAAATTATGGTGAGAATAAAAAAGTCAACCCCAAAAGATTACATACTGTATGATTCCTAAACTTTCTTGAAATGGAAAAATAATAGAAATGGAGAACAAATTAGTGACTGCCAGGAGTTAAGGGGGGGAGGCAGGTGGTATACAGGAGGAAGGTGGGTGTCGCTTTAAGGGCTGTCTAAGAGAAACTGTGGTGAAGGACATGCTGTGTATCTTGATTGCATCAATGCAATATTCTGGTTGTAATATTGGATTAAATTTTGGCCAGACGTTATCATAAGGGGAAACTAGTGAACAAGTACATGGATCTTTCTGTATTATTTCTCACAACTTAATTCTTTATTATTTCTTACAACTGCATGTGAATCTTTAATTACTTCAAATAAATAGTTGTTTTCCATTTCATTAATTTCTGCTCTTACAATTTCTTTCCTTCTATTTTCTTTGGGTTTAATTGTTGTTCTTTTTCTACTTTCTTAAGGTTGATACTTAGATATCCAGGTTCTTAACTGAATATTCAGCCATTCTTCTTTTCTAACAAATGCACTTAAGGCTATAGATTTGTGTGTGCATAAGCTTAGTTACATCTTACAAATTTTGATGAACTGTGTTTTAGCATTCAATTAAATTGTTTTATTTCCTCCCTGATCTTTTTAGTTTTCATCTGATTCACGAGTTATTTTAAAAGGCACTGCTTAATTTTCAAATATTTCATACTATTCTGGTTGTTCCTGATTCTTGTTTAATTCCACACTATTATTTATTTCAATCCTTCTAAATTGGTTGAGATTTGTTTCATGGCATAGCATATGGTTAATTTTGTTAAATGTTAAATGTGTACTAGGATTGTGGATTTACCTATTTTTCATCTTAGTTCTGTCAAATTTATGCTTTATGTATTTTGAGGCCATACTACTGAATGTGTATTTACGTTGCTATATCTTCCCATTGGTTGGTTCCCTTTATCATTATCCCATATCTCTAGTAATGCTCCTTATATTAAAATTTATTCTGTTTGATGTTAGTGTAGACATCAGCTTTCTTTGTGTTATGCATGAACCAAAAACAAAGTACTTTTCTCACATATTGAGAAGTCCAGGGGTGGGCAATCCAGGCCTGGCACAATTTGTTAACTGAACACATTTATATCCTGAATAAAACTGGGATGTTGCTAGCAGAGAAGAAAAGGAAAAGAGGAAGGATAGCTAATTATTATAATTAGCTGTGTTTGCTGTATTATTTTCTTAGGAATATGTGAAAGATTCCTCCTTTGGCTGGAAAGTTGGTGCAAGAGATCTTTTAAGATGTCACTCAACACTATTTCTATGCTGTACCATGTTGTCAGCAGAGCAATATTTCTGAATGAGATAAGAGACCCTGACAAATTCATTCTCCTTTATGCCCCCGTCCTATTTGTCTAGGATCTGCCAATGTATGGGATCAGATCTTCAGTTCTTCTTGGGAGCTCCAGATTATAACAATGATAGTGTATTAATTTGGATTCCTTGGATCGCAAATGACAGAAACCCAAACTGAACTAGCTTAAGCAAAAAATGTGCAATTTATTGGCTCTTAGAGGAAAAACACAGCTGGGCACCAGCAATAACCTAAGCCAAGAAATTGAACACCGGTTTTCCCCACTGGTTCACAGGCTGGAATCTTCATAATATCAGTTTAGGTCTCTCAGACCAGCTATCTCCATCCAGTCAGTGGTAGCAGTAGCAACTGGTTCCCTTTTTTAACAGTCTCACCTTCTTCTCTTAGCTTCAATCTGAAACCCTTGAAGAACGACTTCAATTGGCTGGGCTGAGAACATGTGCCCCACCTGCGGGTATGAAGGTTGGAAGTTTTGTGATTGGCAGACCTGGTTGAAGTGCAGGGGGAATGACAACTTCTTTAGAAAAAGAGGAGAGGAATCTGAGCTATAGGTTTTTGTTTTGTTTTGTTTTGATTTTACTATTATTACTTTTATTTTTTTCTCTATATTAACATTCTATATCTTTTTCGGTTATGTTGCTAGTTCTTCTAAACCAATGCAAATGTACTAAGAAATGATGATCATGCATCTATGTGATGATGTTAAGAATTAATGATTGCATATGTAGAATGGTATGATCTCTAAATGTTGGGTTAATTTCTTTTTTTCCGTTAATTAAAAAAAAAAAAAGAGAAGGGATAATTGGAGATGAAGGGATACAGACTGTACAACGGGACTGGATATAAAAACTCAGAAATGGACAGCACAATACTACCCAATTGTAATGCAATTATGTTAAAACACTGAATGAAGCTGCATGTGAGGTATAGGTTTTTTGTTTTTGTTTTTTTTGGTTTTTTTTCTTTCTATTATTGTTTTAATTCTTATTCTGTTGTCTTTTTATTTCTTTTTCTAAATCGATGCAAATGTACTAAGAAATGATGAATATGCAACTATGTGATGTTATTAAGAATTACTGATTGTACATGTAGATTGGAATGATTTCTAATTGTTTTGTTAATTCTTTTTTTAATTAATTAAAAAAAAACATTTTAAACCTAATTGAATTTTTTATGAAAAATAAAATTATTCATATTTCTAAAAAAAAAAAAAAAGAGGAGAGGTGTTAAGGAGACTAAATAGCAACTGTCTGCTAAAGGTAGTGGTGGTCTTCTCATCAATTCAAGGCCAGCGAGAAAGTTTATACTTTGCAGAAGTAAAGCAGACCACAAACTCTCTACTTTGTGTTTTTTTACCCTCATATATGTTCCTTAAACTACTGACTCTCAAGTCCCCAGCCTCTCCCCAACACTTTTTTGCCAGCCTTGGAATCCATGATGTGATTTCTAGGTACAGGCCTCATAACTCCTTTGTTTGCCTTTCTGACCTCCTGCTATTTGCATCCCTAATTATCTCTGGTTCCTCCCTCATAGTTTTTTTTTTTTTTTTCCCTAGAGCCAATGGAGAAAGACATGGTTGCTGAAGTTGGGGATCCCAACAAGTTCATTCCCTACAGTGAAAACACTGTAGAAATTGGCAGAAGAAAATCTTCTACTCATTTCTCTGACTTCTTAGCTCTCTTTATCCTTGGGCTCTTCATAATCTTCCCTTCTCTCCTCAAATTTCCAACTTCTAGACAGTGTCATGGTTAGGGACAGGTGTCAACTTGGCCAAGTTGTGGTACCTGTTCATCTGATTGGGCAAGCGCTGGCCTGTCTGTTGCAATGAGGACATTTCATAGGATTAGGTCATGATCACGTCAGCTACATCCACAGCTGATTCCATTTGTAATCAGCCAAAGGGGAGTGTCTTCTGCAATTAGTGATGCTAAATCCAATCATGGGAAGCCTTTTAAGGAGGACTCAGAGGAGACAGGTTGCATTCCTGCTTTGGCTGGTGAGCCTCTCCTGTGGAGTTCATCCAGGCCATCCATTGGAGTCATCGGCTTCGGAGCCTGCCCTGTGGATTTTGGACTCTGCGTTCCTACGATCACGTGAGACACTTTCATAAATTTTATATTTGCAAGTGTTCCCTGTTGATTCTGTTTCTCTAGAGAACCCTAACTAATACATCTTGGTACCAGGAGTGGTTCTTAAGGAACAGAATCTTAAAAATGGGTTTTTATGAATGGTTTTCTACTCTGACTGGGCTCAGAGACACTAAGGACTCTGATTCCCGTAATCAGAATGACACTCCCAATCCATGGAGTGAGTTGGCAAAGGAGATAGTCAAAATATCATCATTCGATTCTCCTAATGCTTCGCTTGTATGAAGCCAGACTCTGGGGGATAATGTTTTTGACACCTTTACAGAGTTTTGTAGAAATAAGAGCTATAGAGATGTTGGTTGGTTGTTGTTAGATACACTGTCTACATTAAAGGGTGAAAGGGATGGGCTTAAGGCTTCAAACAAGAAGCTTAAGCACCGTCTGAAAGATGTAGAGGTTTCTATGAGTATCCTGAAGGAAAATTTATTTCCTGTAGCCGTAGACTTGAGATCTCTGAAAATCAGACTCAGAATCTTATTGTTAGAGTAGCAACTTTACAACGTAAACTGAAATCTCAGTCTTGCATGGTGTCTGCCGTTAAAGTGAGGGCATTGATTGGAAAGGAGTGGGACCCTGAAAAATGGGATGGTGACATATGGATTGATAATGATGTTGGGGGTGAGGCTGAAACCCTAGACCATGCTGAGCCTTCTTTAGATAACCCTGTAATAGTCTGCCCTGAGGACATAGCCGCCCCACCTCCAGCCTGCCTTGAGGAATTGGCCACCCAACCTCCTCCTGAAGGGATTAGCCCTAGAGTTATTAATCCTGTTTCACCAGATGAAACTGCAAATGAAAGCCCTGAAGCAAATGGCTTGGAAGATATTTCTAATTCTTTTCATGACCCACCCCCACCACCCCTCATTTCTTCTAGACCTATAACTAGACTAAAGTCCCAACAGGCCCCTAAAGGTGAGGTACAAAGTATCACACATGAGGAGGTACGTTATACTCCAAAAGAACTGTGTGAGTTTTCCAATTGATATAGACAGAAATCAGGGGAATATGTGTGGCAATGGATTTTAAGAGTGTGGGATAATGGTGGGAGGAATATAAGGCTGGATCAGGCTGAATTTATTGATATGGGCCCACTAAGCAGAGATTCTGCATTCAATGTTATAGCTAGAGCAGTTAGAAAAGGTGTTAACAGCTTGTTTGGGTAGTTGGTTGAAACATGGATCAAAAGGTGGCCAACATTACCTGAGGTTGAAATGCCAGAACTGCCCTGGTATAATGTAGATGAGGGGATCCAGAGGCTTAGAGAGATTGGGATGTTAGAGTGGATTTATCATGCAAAGCCTGCTCTTACACCCCAGGAATGTCCAGAGGATGCACCTTTTACCAGAACAGTGAGAAATAAATTTGTGAGACTAGCACCATCATCCCTCAAGAGCTCTGTGGTTGCACTTCTCTGTAGGTCAGATATTACTGTAGGAACTGCTGTCACTGAGCTGGAATCCTTAAACACAATGGGGATGACAGGATCCCGAGTTGGCAGAAGCCAGGTGGCAGCACTTAATCACCAAAGACAGGGTAGACGCGGCTATTATAATAGACAACAAACTCAAAGGAGGCATCAAAATTATATGACACGCAGAGATTTGTGGCATTGGCTAGTAAATCATGGGGTGCCTAGAAATACAATAGAAGGGCAGTCTACTAAATTCTTGTTGGAGCTGTATAAACAAAAGAGTTCTAGGTCAAGGGAACAGAAGTCTAACCTGAATTACAAAAACACAGAGTCACGGCCCCTTAACCAATTTCCAGACTTGAAACAGTTTACAGACCCTGAGCCCCTTGAATGAAGGGGAGGCCAGGTCCCTATGGGGGAGAAACCTGTTACACTGCCACAAATTTATACTGTTAATCTTCCTCTAAGTCTTCCCCAAGGAGACCGACGGCCTTTTACCAGGGTAACTGTGCATTGGGGAAAAGGAAATGATCAGATATTTTGGGGATTATTAGACACTGGTTCAGAAGTGACATTAATTCCAGGGGACCCAAAACGTCACTCTGGGCCACCAGTCAGAGTGGGGGCTTATGGAGGCCAGGTGATCAATGGAGTTTTAGCTCAGGTCCATCTCACAGTGGGTCCAGTGGGCCCCCGGACCCATCCTGTAGTTATTTCCCCAGTTCTGGAATGTATAATTGGCATAGACATACTGAGCAACTGGCAGAATCCCCACGTTGGTTCTCTAACTCGTGCAGTGAGGGCTATTATGGTGGGAAAGGCCAAGTGGAAGCCACTAGAACTGCCCCTACCAAGCAAAATAGTAAATCAAAAGCAATACCGTATTCCTGGAGGGATTGCAGAGATTACTGCCACTCTTAAGGACTTGAAAGATGCAGGGGTGGTGATTCCCACCACATCCCTGTTCAACTCTCCTATTTGGCCTGTGCAGAAAACAGATGGGTCTTGGAGAATGACAGTGGATTATCGTAAACTCAACCAGGTGGTAACTCCAATTGCAGCTGCTGTTCCAGATGTAGTATCATTGCTTGAGCAAATCAATACATCCCCTGGTACCTGGTATGCAGCTATTGATCTGGCAAATGCTTTTTTCTCAATAGCTATTAGTAAGGACCACCAGAAACAGTTTGCTTTCAGCTGGCAAGGTCAGCAATATACTTTCACTGTCCTACCTCAGGGGTATATCAACTCTCCAGCCCTATGTCATAATCTTGTTTGCAGAGACCTTGATCGTTTCTGCCTCCCACAAGACATCACACTGGTCCATTATATTGATGATATCATGTTGATTGGACCTAGTGAGCAAAAAGTAGCAACTACTCTAGATTTACTGGTAAGGCATTTGCGTGTCAGAGGATGGGAGATAAATCCAACAAAAATACAGGGGCCTTCCACCTCAGTAAAATTTCTAGGTGTCCAGTGGTGTGGGGCATGTCGAGATATCCCTTCTAAGGTGAAGGATAAATTGCTGCATCTGGCCCCTCCCACAACCAAAAAAGAGGCACAACGCCTAGTGGGTCTTTTTGGATTTTGGCGACAACATATTCCTCATTTGGGTGTGCTACTCCGGCCCATTTATTGAGTGACCAGAAAAGCTGCTAATTTTGAGTGGGGACCTGAACAAGAGGAGGCTCTGCGACAGGTCCAGGCTGCTGTGCAAGCTGCTCTGCCACTTGGGCCATATGATCCAGCAGATCCAATGGTGCTGGAAGTGTCAGTGGCAGATAGAGATGCTGTCTGGAGCCTTTGGCAGGCCCCTGTAGGAGAATCACAATGCAGACCCTTAGGATTTTGGAGCAAAGCCTTACTATCTGCTGCAGATAACTACTCTCCTTTTGAGAAACAGCTTTTGGCCTGCTACTGGGCCTTAGTAGAGACTGAACGCTTAACCATGGGCCACCAAGTTACCATGAGACCTGAGTTGCCTATCATGAGTTGGGTGTTGTCTGATCCACCAAGCCATAAAGTTGGGCATGCACAGCAGCACTCTATTGTAAAGTGGAAATGGTATATACGAGATAGAGCCAGAGCAGGTCCTGAAGGCACAAGTAAGTTACATGAAGAAGTGGCCCAAATGCCCATGGTTTCCACTCCTGCTGCCACATTACCTTCTCTTTCCCAGACCAGAGCTATGGCCTCTTGGGGTGTTCCTTATAGTGAATTGACTGAGGAAGAGAAAACTCGGGCCTGGTTTACAGATGGTTCAGCACGATATTCAGGTACCACCCGAAAGTGGACAGCTGCAGCATTACAACCCCTTTCTGGGGTGTCCTTGAAGGACAGTGGTGAGGGGAAATCCTCCCAGTGGGCAGAACTTCGAGCAGTGCATCTGGTTGTTCATTTTGCTTGGAAGGAAAACTGGCCAGAGGTGCGTTTGTATACTGACTCATGGGCTGCTGCTAATGGTTTGGCTGGATGGTCAGGGACTTGGAAAGACCATAATTGGAAAATTGGTGACAAAGAGGTCTGGGGAAGAAGTATGTGAATAGACCTTTCTGAGTGGGCTAAAAACATGAAGATATTTGTGTCCCATGTGAATGCACACCAAAGGGTGACTTCAGCAGAGGAAGATTTTAATAATCAAGTGGATAAGATGACCTGTTCTATGGATACCAGTCAGCCTCTTTCCCCAGCAACTCCTGTTATTGCCCAATGGGCTCATGAACAAAGTGGTCATGGTGGTAGGGATGGAGGTTATGCATGGGCTCAGCAACATGGACTTCCACTCACCAAGGCTGACCTGGCTACAGCCACTGCTGAGTGCCCAATCTGCCAGCAGCAGAGACCCACACTCAGCCCCCGATATGGCACCATTCCCCAAGGTGACCAGCCAGCTACATGGTGGCAGGTTGATTACATTGGACCACTCCCTTCATGGAAGGGGCAGCGATTTGTTCTAACTGGAATAGACACATACTCTGGATATGGGTTTGCTTTCCCTGCACACAGTGCTTCTGCCAAAACTACTATCCGTGGGCTTACAGAATGCCTTATCCATCGTCATGGTATTCCACATAGCATTGCTTCGGATCAAGGAACACACTTCACAGCAAATGAAGTGCGGGAATGGGCACATGCTCATGGAATTCTCTGGTCTTACCATGTTCCCCATCATCCAGAAGCTGCTGGATTGATAGAACGGTGGAATGGCCTTTTGAAAACTCAATTACGGTGCCAACTAGGTGGCAAAAACTTGAAAGGCTGGGGTAATGTTCTCCAGGAAGCTGTGTATGCTCTGAATCAGCGTCCCCTGTATGGTGCTGTTTCTCCCATAGCCAGGATCCATGGGTCCAGGAACCAAGGGGTGGAAATGGGTGTGGTGCCACTCACTATTACTCCTAGTGATCCACTGGGAAAATTTTTGCTTCCTGTCCCTGCTACCCTGAGTTCTGCTGGTCTACAGGTTTTAGTTCCAAAACGGGGTGTGCTTTCTCCAGAAGAAACAACAGTGATACCACTGAACTGGAAGTTAAGATTGCCACCTGGCCACTTTGGGCTACTTATGCCTCTGGATCAACACACCAAGAAGGGGATTACATTATTGTCTGGGGTAATTGACCCTGACTATCAGAAGGAAGTAGGACTGCAACTACATAATGGAGGTAAAGAAGAGTTTTCTTGGAATATAGGAGATCCCCTGGGGCATCTATTAGTACTACCATGCCCTGTGATTAAAATCAATGGAAAACTGCAACAACACAATCCAGGCAGGACCACTAATGGCTCTGAGACTTCAGGAATGAAGGTTTGGGTCACCCCACCAGGCAAAGAACCACGGCCAGCTGAAGTGCTTGCTGAGGGGAAAGGGAACATGGAATGGGTAGTGGAAGAAGGTAGTGATAAATATGAACTTCGACCACGTGATCAGTTACAGAAACGAGGACTGTAATGCTGTTTTGTTTGTGTTATACTATTTAAGTTGTAAGATATCAAGTTTAAGAATGAATGTTGCCCAAGGATTTGCACACTATTCTGGAGAGATTTAATGTGTTTCCAGTTATATGCAGGACAGTTGAGTATTGTCAGGTAAAAGAAAAAATGTGTGCTTGTTTTCATTTGGAAATTAAGTATGGTCTAAGGTGATATATATATATATGTGCCAAGTTGACAAGGGGTGGACTGTCATGGTTAGGGACAGGTGTCAACTTGGCCAAGTTGTGGTACCTGTTCATCTGATTGGGCAAGCGCTGGCCTGTCTGTTGCAATGAGGACATTTCATAGGATTAGGTCATGATCACGTCAGCTACATCCACAGCTGATTCCATTTGTAATCAGCCAAAGGGGAGTGTCTTCTGCAATTAGTGATGCTAAATCCAATCATGGGAAGCCTTTTAAGGAGGACTCAGAGGAGACAGGTTGCATTCCTGCTTTGGCTGGTGAGCCTCTCCTGTGGAGTTCATCCAGGCCATCCATTGGAGTCATCGGCTTCGGAGCCTGCCCTGTGGATTTTGGACTCTGCGTTCCTACGGTCACGTGAGACACTTTCATAAATTTTATATTTGCAAGTGTTCCCTGTTGATTCTGTTTCTCTAGAGAACCCTAACTAATACAACAGGGAACACTTCCAGACTTCTAGGACATTTGGAAACTTCTAGAAAATGTCCTCATTGCAGAAATTTCTAGTGAACAGGGTTGCTCCGGAGCTTTACTACTTAGAGTCTAGTCTGTTCACTGGCAGCAGGAACATGTGCATCACTAAGAGCTGGTTAAACATGGAGAATCGTAGGCCACGCTCCAGACCTATGGAGTCAGAATCTGTACTTTAACAAGATCCTCAGGAAGTCTGCATGCAGATTAGATCTGAGAAGCCCTAATCATGTGATTTTATTTTCAGGGTCCTACAGTTGATTAATGTCCAGGTCCTTTCTCCTACCATACCCTGTCTTTCAATTATCTCCCCACATGGGCTTTCATACCTTGTTTGATTACACCACTTCTTTATAACAATTTTTAGAGCAGAGTCCATCAAGGCTCTCAGAAAACTTCCCCTCCTTCATGCCCTCACCTTCATTCTGGTGTGCAAGTTCTCACTTGGCAAACCTGTGATAAAGGCATGCACCTCTGTGATATAGTGGTGGTCCTCAGCATTTCCCCTATGGAACCACTGTTGAGGTTTAGAACAAAAGCCAATCTTGAAACCAGTGGGGCACCAGTCAATCATCTGTTTAGCACAACTGGTCTTGGTGGTATATGGCAGCTTTCAGTTCTTTGGGGTCCAGTGACCATGGAGAATAGCATGCAGAGCAGCTATGAACTTGCCTTGGTGAGGGTATAAGGGTAAATACAAAACATTAGGTGTGCTGGTTTGAAAGGATATATGTCCCCTAGAAAAGCCATGTTTTAATCTAAATCCCATTTCATAGAGGCAGAATAATCCCTATTCAATACTGTATGCTTGAAACTGTAATCAGATCATCTCCCTGGAGATGTGATTTAAGCATGAGTGCTTGTTAAACTGGATTAGGTGACGACATGGCTCCACCCATTTGGGTGGGTCTTGATAAGTTTCTGGAGTCCTATAAAAGAGGAAACGTTTTGGAGAATGAAAGAGATCCAGAGAGAGCAGAGCAGAATGACACAGCCATGAGAAGCAGAGTCCACAAGCCAGAGACCTTTGGAGATGAAGAAGAAAAATGCCTCCCGGGGAGCTTCATGAAACAGGAAGCCAGAAGAAGAAGCTAGCAGATGACACTGTGTTCGCCATGTGCCCTTCCAGATGAGAGAGAAACTTGAACTGTGTTTACCATGGGCCCTTCCACTTGAGAGAAACCCTGAACTTCATCAGCCTTCTTGAACCAAGGTATCTGTCCCTGGATACCTTAGATTGGACATTTCTATAGACTTGTTTTAATTGGGACATTTTCTCGGCTTTAGAACTGTAAACTGGTAACTTATTAAATTCCCCTTTTTAAAAGCCATTCCATTTCTGGTATATTGTATTCCGGCAGCTAGCAAACTAGATCATAAGGAAAATAATTTTATCTGGTGCAAAAAATTTTCTCTGGTACATTTAACTTAGAAAACTTGTAACTTGTTCTTTCTCTGTCCCTTTCAAATGTATGTAAGTCTTTTTTTAAGGTTAAGTAATCCTCATATGAATTTCAGAACTAAAGAATATTTCCTCAAGGATAGGAGCCATTTATGTGAAATATAATCATGAAGTGAATGCTCCTATCTCCTAGTTTCCCAAGAGATTACTTCAGGTGAGTTGGCTCCAAATTGCAAACCTATCTCCAATCATAAAGATTTCTTGAGAGCATGTATGTAATGGGTTGTAACCACTTACCAACATTAAAAAAAAAAAAGGGGGAGAGCTTTCTGTCTTTGCAATCTCTTTAGCTTGTTGCTTGTAATGCGCCATTCTAGCTTAAGGCTTTTTCAGCAATAAAATTGCTTTTCTTTCTCTTCTACCTTTGTGGAGAGGTTTTCTGAGTTGGGAGACTTTGTTTTTAATAATATTTCCCCCCAAAGGGTCACACCTGACCCTCTGAGTGAAGAGTTCAAAGTAAGTGCTGGTGATCTCCCAACATAAGCACTGTTCAACCAAAGTGACTGGTCAGTAGGTCAACTAAGGGAAGCGGATTTGGGAGTTGGGCACCGAGATGGCTCAAAACTCTGGGAGGTCTGCTTTCTGGACACCACCAAAGCGCAGGGAGGCAGTGATGGAGAAGGTCTGACTGAAGGAGTGGTTGAGGTTGTTGTATGTGGGGCCCTCAAGTCCCAGGTTGCAGTGACAAATATTATAGCTGTCCTCAATGTCTCCCAGGAAGACACAGTCTAAGGATTCCAGGGTCGTGTGGTCATCAGGATGAAAGTATAGTGTGTTTCCATCACTGCTGGAAACACATGGGGGCTGGTGAACAGGCGATGGACTCCTTGCCAGAGTCAAGGATGGCTCTTCTATCAGCAGCAAGGTAAACTTGGACCAGAATTACCCCCAAGAGCTTGGGAAGATGATCTGTCAATTTCTGGATAAACTCCAGACTGCATCAATGATCTTTCCTTTTACAGTACAGTGGCCATAGGTCTAATAATTATCTTCAGGCCTTCCCTGTCAGGGTTCAACTGGTCTGGGTGGAACAGTTCATCTGAGAGCAGATTCCAAGGCTACAGACCTCTGGGGGTGTACACTTGCCAGTCCAACTTTCCAAAGGTGTTGCAGGAGTCACTGCCACATAGTAAGGTTTTGTCACTGCACTCAGCACCACTGGAACAAATACTGTGCTCCAGGTATTGGAGTACTCAACAACTTTTCTGGCCAGTATAGAGGTACTCCCAATATAGATATGCTCTGAGAGGTGAAAACTGTACAGGGTTAGTTTCTGAAGATGCACTACAAGTCTCTGGCTGCATCACAGAATTCACAGAAACATGTTTTTATTTGTCCTGGTGCTCCCTAAGATATTTTATGGGCCAGATCAAATGCAATAAAAATATTTATTAGATACTATTATGTTCAAGGGATGAATGTAGTTTAATGGATACTTGATAATGCCCATTAAAAAGCCATAACAATTATGCAAGGCTGAGAATCTGTGCCACATAGGTGACAGAGATAGAGTTACAGGGACTCAGAGGAGAGAAAAAGAGCTGCAGTGAGGGAGGAAGAGAGTCAGGGAAGGGGACAGACGAAATGAGTCTATAATAAAGGGTAATATATGAACATTAGCTCCATAAAGGAAAGAGCCCTATTTTAAACCAGTGTTTCCCAGCCAGTGAAACAGACTGTATATCTACCGGCACATAATAAATTTGCATGGATGAATGGGTAGTGACTAATATTACAAAAGCAGGTTGTATCTGGCACCTCAAAGGCTTGAAAACAGTTCAAGAAATGTTGACATTTACAACAGTGATTCCCCTTCAAGAACTGTTAAGTACTCAAGATTAAAAAACTCTAATTCACCCTTTCCCACCCCCATGTATAGCAAGAGTGGGTGGGAGATGACAGGGAAGGGACTGTGGAGCAAGATGCAACACAGTGAGTTGTGGGAACACAGGTCGGGCACCACAAAAACTTTCAGGAAATTACCACTTTATTAGTTCCACAGCACAAATGGTCCAAAAGAGTCCGGGAAGAAAGCCTATTATGGCCATTCTCCTGCGGGGCCCAAACTGCTTAGGTCAGGGCTGGTGGTGCCCCATTTCACGGAGGAGAAAGACAAATCCGTGCTGCCAAGGGTCAGATATTTATATAACTCAGGGAGAGGGGGCCCTGCCACTGAGACTTCCCACCCTGATGGGCAGTTGGGGCTGCTAGTTCTGAGTTTCCAGGTTCAAGGCACAGTCAGGTCCTTTCATTAGACCTAACATCTCCTGCAGGTTGTGAAATGGAAACATACTGAAAAACAGAAAAGGAGGCAAGCGCTTTGAGATGGCCTCTGAGCGCGTGTCTGTGACTTCCCCAGGAGGGTCTTTGCTGATTTTGGTAAATTCTGTGACCCTAGCTACCAGACCAGTGCCTGGCACACTGACTGATTGAAGGGTCCTAAAGGTTGTTTTCTTCTCCTTGCCACCCACCCTTCAAACTTCACCACGATTACCCATTTCCATTCGTTCTTGCGGAATCCATCAGATACTACAGTGGCTCTTCTAGGGCAGGGTCGCACTTAAGTTCCCAGGGTACTACTACATATCTGTCCAGTGTCCAGCACCCAGCACCAGATGGTCAATACCAGAGAGAGGATGCATTATTAGCACAGTCATTATTGAAGTTACTACACAGCCCTGTCTGACAGGTCACACCAGCACCTCAAGACTGACTGTCCTAACCAGCGCCCACGCCAGAAGCACTTCGGACGGGATGACGCAAGCGTGGTGGCTGGGCACGCGTAGTGGACCACAGCACGACCCGCGCCGGGGGGCGGGGGGGGGGGTGACGACGACGCATGCGCGGGCGGGGCAGTCTTAAAGGCTGCGGCGGCTCCCGGCAGCCCAGTCGGCCTGTCAGCCGGCTTCCAGGAGCCACTCGGCGCTGGTGCAGCGACTGCGGCCATGGCAGCAGAAGAAGAGGTGGACTCAGCGGAGAGAGAGGTGGACACTGTCGAAAGGTGAGTGCTGCCGGGGGCTTCTCGGGGCTCGGTCACGCGCTCTTCGCGCGGGCCGGGGCCAGGCCCGAAGGGCAGCAGAGAGGATTCGTAACTCGCCTAGCCGCGAGTGGCCGCTTCCTAGTCTAGACCCAACACAAGCCCGCGCGGCGGCCGGAGGAAGGAAAAACCCCGGCCCGGATCTGGCCTGGGAGACGTTCGTCGGAGCCGGAGTCCGAAGGTCTCTGAGTCTGACCCTGGCTGCGCCGGCAGGCCTCATTGAGCCCCGCGTGAGGGGGGTCGCCCGGGTGTTGTGTAAGCGGCTCTGCGGGGCTGGCGGCGGTGGCGCGGGTGACCAGGCACCCAAACCGTGGTTTGTTCTCTGCGAAGGGTCGCCTGTGGGGCAGGGGTGGCCTTGGACCCTGGCCCTGTCCCAGCACGACCGGCAGACGGTGACCGGCCGCCCCTGCACCTGACAAGTCACGGGAAACGGCCGGGTCACGTTGCCCCTTTCCGAGCCTGGCTTCTGTCTTCAGGTGCGCGCCGAGCTCTGTCCGGGCTCAGGCAGCACAGCAAGTGTAGCCCAGGCTGATCCTCCCCAAAGACTGAAGGAAAGGGCGGCGCTTCCTTGGGGAAGTATTAGATAGAGAGCCCAAATTCAGCCAAGAAACGGTTGAAGATGAGAAGGTGTAGAGGGAAGGAAAAGCCCAGCGTGAGGGAAAAGGGTGATGGGGATGTGGGTATAATATGGCGTTGCATTTCAGAAAACGTTTAACTTATAGAAAGAGGATTTAAGATATCATGGATGACAAGGTCAAAAGTAATCTTCCAAAGGGAGGTGTTCCTTTGCTTCCAACTCTGCCTCTCCTTTTTTTTGGATCCATATTCTGACTTTATTGGAGAGACTCTTAAATAAAACATACATGTAGAAAATATTGTGGAAGTTGGAGAATAGATGTCTAAGTGACACTTATTTGATATACGAATACAGTGTATGTTATTTAATATACAAAGTTGACTCTTTTTTTTATATATATAACTAACTTCATGCCCTTGTTAGAAGAATAGTAGTTAATCAATGGAAAATTAAATTGCTACGAGCATAAGTGCCTTATTTCTCCAGGCTAGTCATTCTTTTGGAAGGTAAACTTCTGTGCTTCCCCCATGTTTGTTTAGTTTTTGGCAACAGTTCTTCAGAATGTCTATAGAAGTTTGCATATGAAACATAGCCTAAATGATAGAAGATAATATAGAATACTGTGAAGGCAGGGGCATTTGGAATGATGCTGTAGGGGATAAATTATGAAATATAGAAACTAGGGTTCTTCCCTTGTGTTTCATTTGAATAATGAATATGTGGACTGTTTTGGTTTGTTGATGAATTTCCATGTTACATTGAGGTGGAAAGCTGAATGTCACATGGACTCAGATAGGAACCTAACTGGTAGCTTTTTCCTGGTTTGGTGTGTCACAATCTTTTTGACTCTGTCTGAGCCTACTTTCAGGTGGGTTCTTTGGTCTCAGTATTTTTGTGGAGCCTGGAAATCCAGGGCTCATTTCCTGAAAGGAATTTTTGGTTTTGAATGATGGCCGGAGGTCATTGGGGATAGACCATACAAATCTTTAGCAGCTGACCAGATTAACCCCTAGACAGAGGTGGGCCTCCCTGGGACTCTTGGCACTACAAATCCAACAGGTAGTCTTGCCTTCAATTTGCATGTGCACAATCATTTTGTCATGTGCCAAACTGCTTCTGTTTTAATACTTATGACCTTCTATAGTTTGTCTTGTCAGTCTACCCCACTAGACTGTGTGCATTTTAAGTCTGGTACTCGAGTTTGTTTGCTTTAGCTTCCCAAGTACACTAGTACAGTGTCTGGCAAGCAGTGCATACTTAATACACCCAATGCGTTAAATGATTCCATTAAACACAAAGGCAAAGTGTGGATAAATGTGAAAATTTATAAATATGAATAATAGGATAGCCAACACGGTACATTCAGTTATAGTCAGAGTTAAAAGTTTTGTTTGTGGAGGACATTTTTGTTTTTTGATTTGAGGATTACAAGCAAAAGATTGGAGTCAAACATAGAGGTTGATCTTAAGATGGTATTGATATTCAGATTCAACAGTTTTTGTAAGGCACATAGTATAATCCTTTTAAGGTAGGGAAATTTGACAATAAACTCATGAAGGGAGCTCATAGACTTTGGGGTACAGTCACTACCAAGTTTTTAAACTTCTTTAAAGAAAAGCACTCCAATTCTGTTGGAGAACTCGGTTTATACTTGAGTGGTGTGCAGCGTCCAAGCTGATATGGCAAGCAAACAGAGAACAGGGTTGGCTAATGCTAAGTCTCTGCTTCTGCTAGGGGTTCCCACATTTCGTTGGATTAAATATGAAGTCAACCGAGTTTGGTAAATACTACAGTTCACATTTTTTCAGTTTTAGTGTTCACATTTTTCGGTTAAAACTGTGACTGGAGGCCTACTAGCACCCCACCAGCAAGTAGCTGAGCTGGATCGGAGCTCCTTAATGTCAGGAGCTTTCCCCATAGCTCTGCTGCCTCTCCTTGGGATTAGGACTTGTATGAAATGTGTTTGACTCTTGTTTCTTTTGCTTACTCTCCTGACACTATTATTTAATCCTGGCATTGACAAATAACTCAGGGCTTTTAAAAAATTTGTTTAACAATAGAAATACCCAAGAATGAAATGAGTTATGGAAAAAGGAGAAGTCTTGAAAGTTCTGTATTAAGACATTTCAGGTTTAAATGAGGAGGTGACATTAACAAAGGAAACAGTTATAAAACTGTCATCTCATGGCTTTCTGGAGCGTGTTGGTTATTGTCGTTTTTGTTTTGTTTTGTTTTTGTGACTGTCAATAAACCCAGACCGGTATTTTGCTTTCAACATCCTACCCTTTTCATTTGCAATACAGCTGAGAAAGCAAAATGTAACAAGAGTAGGCCAGGCTTCTGTGAATTGCTGCAGGATTGTCCCAGAGAATGATAGAATGTCAGTTGAATTTAGAGGAAAGCTGCCACATAATAAGAATTGCTCTGTTGCAGAGTAAATCATAATAGAGGTGGTTTCCAGTAGTATGCTAGAGTTGGCTAGTACTGGCAAACCATTGCTAAATTTTCAGGAATTTTGCCAACTGTTGGCTACTTGAAATCAACCATGTGGGAGTATTTACACCATGAAAATCATCAAATCGTATAAACAAGGGATTTTTCTTTTTCTTTTTTTTTTTTCTGAAGAATCAGTGTACCAGCCACTACTGGGTTTACATTATAATTTCAATATAGTTCTTTGCCTTGGAGATTTTTCTACCTTATTAGCCCTTTAAAAGACTGCCAGGGTTCTGGGAAGATCAGTTCTTCATCCCTGCTGCCATTTTCCCTTTCCATACTTTTGCCACCTGGCTTCTTAAAAATCACACCACTCCAGTGTAAACAGCTCATGGCCTTTTTTCTCAGTACTTACCCTTCTTGGATCCTTTTCTGTGTTTGACACTGTAATGATAGCTCTTCCTTTTAAACTCTTTATCAAACATCCTAGCTTTTATTAGCATTTTGGTTCTTGTCCTACCTGGGACCAATAGTCACTTTCATTGGGTCAACTTCTTTTTCCCATTCTCTAAATATAGTCATTCTCCAAAATTCTGTCTTTACTTTTATTTTATTATTTGTCTTGTTTACTCACACCCTTCAAACTTTCCCATCTGGCGATACCTGAAATCTTGCCCTCATTTTAGAGTCATCTCCTGTTCTCTAGTGATGTTTTCTAATTGTCTGCAGATATTTGTGCTGGATTCCTCAGATCTAATGTGCCAAACCAGGATCTTATTTGTGTCTTCCTTTCTTC
This sequence comes from Tamandua tetradactyla, assembly GCF_023851605.1. Classification (NCBI taxonomy): domain Eukaryota; kingdom Metazoa; phylum Chordata; class Mammalia; order Pilosa; family Myrmecophagidae; genus Tamandua; species Tamandua tetradactyla. Next base: position 43,528,556 of record NC_135341.1, on the reverse strand, counting down.
AAATAAATCAATACAGAAAGCTCAGTTCTTCCTCTTGAGTTCCCTATTTTTGTTAGGGCTGTTATGTTCTTCTGGTCATCCAGATTCAAAACCATGGCATCATCCTTTGACTGCCCCCCGTCCCTTCATTGCCCCCTAGTACCAAATCCAGTAGATTCTATGTCTGCAATATTTCCATTCCTGTTTCACACCTTCCTTATTCTCTTTCCTGGATTATTATGTCCTGTGTTCAGAGCAGAGCTCATTTCATCAGTTACTTTTATATTCCCATGAGCCACATTCTTGTTTGTACCGCAGCCACAGGCAGTGGCTTTATTATATGTCCTCAGCGTGCCTTCAAAGCCTTTGGTGGGCAGTGTGGCCCCAACTTAGCTTTGGAGTCCTATAATCCTCCCTGTGTACCTCGACTCTAGCCAAGCTATATTTCATTGTTTCTTAAACATGTTCCTTGTTCACCCTCATTGCCCCATGGCTTGATTCACTTTGTTTTCTCTGATCCAAAATAGATCACATACTCTCTTCTCTAAATGTCCATGGTATTTAAACACAAAGAAATATTCCTCTGACTTCCCAGGAAACAGACCTCCCTTTCCTGGGTGTTCTACTCCAGACTTATAGCTGGTAATCCAGCAGCCTTGATTCTTGAAGATGAATATATAGCTATATAGCTTTTATGGTGCAGCTGTGTGAGTGTGAAAACCTTATGACTGACACTCCATTTATCCAGTGTATGGATAGATGAATAAGTAAATAAATAAGTAATAGAGGGGATAAGGGATATGGGATGTTTTGGGTATTATTTTTTTTATATTTATTTTTATTTCTTGGCATGGTCAGGCTGCAGGAATCAAACCCAGGTCTCCGGTGTGGCAGGCAAGAATTTTGCCACTGAACCACCATTGCACCACCCATGGATGGTATTTTTTACTTTTATTTTTATTGTTTTTGGAGTAATGAAATTGTCCAAAAATCTATTGTCATGAGGAATGTACAGCTAAATAATGATACTATGAACCATTAATTGTATACTGTAGATGATTTTGTGGTATGTGAATATATCTCAATAAAATTGCATAAAAATGTTAATGGCATAGGCTATAATTACAATCTTAATAATGTTTTTAAAAAATGATTAAGTAGAAATTTAAGGAAAAGAATTTCATGTCTTACCTAGCCACTGCCTAGGCTGTTTGTCTCAGTTGTTTCTTACACTGCTTTCATATTTCTCAGGCTGTTTTTGCCTGGAAGGTAAATTCTGGAAGGGGATGCACTCCAGAGAGGCGTTTCCCAAGTCATTCTTTACCAGCTGGAACACAGTGAGGGTCCCACAAGGAGAGTGCTGGCTGAAGGAGGGGCCAGGAAAGACACGAGCAGCTTCTTTCATGGCTCCTCAAAGCTTCGCTTTCTTGACTCAGCCCCAGCCCAGCAAATGCAGCCCTTCACCTATTATCTGTGGCTCTGTGGGGCATACCATCTTTAAGTCTACTCTGCTGCTTTTGTCCAGTATTGGTTGGAACAGTGGCTACTGTCGGAGCCATTCCCCCAGCAATCCCAAATAACCAGTCCAAAAACTATGATCAGTGATCGGCCAGTGCCCACCCCAGATGTTGGAAAAGTGGATTTTTACATCCTTCTCTGGCACCAGCATGTTACACCAGGGGCCAGACCCACTAGCTGCCTGCTGCTTGAGTGGAGATTGGGTGACAGTAAAAGCCACAGGTAGAGAGTGATTTACTGGAATTGTCCATAATTTTCCAGCCTATTTCCCCCACCTCTTCTTCATTAATGTTTTCTAGGTTCTCGTCTGGATCTACTGGATTCCAGAGTTTTGAAATAGTTGATTCACATAGTTCCTGCCTGTTTCAAAGTTTTTCTGATGGAGAGGCTAGGAGCTTCCTATGCCACCATCGTTTCACAATCCTCCCAAATGTAGCTTATTCAAAGTTGTTTACTTACTGTGTGAGGGAAGAAAGGAAACAATTGTGGGAAAAATATTACCAGCACATGGCTCTGTCTAAAACAGTGGTTCTCGAGCTATGGATTTAAAAACTTACGGGTTAGAAAAGAAAAAAAAATAGTTAAGATTACTGATTAGTGTGTTAAAATTTACTTGAGAGCCTGAGATGTCATTGATCTAATGGTTAATGATAATTAGAGGCATTTAATTATCACTTATCTAAAAGAAAGTGATTTGCCAGCTACTTAAATTGTAGTTGTATGAATTTTTTTTTTTTTACTCTTTCCCAAGAATAGAATTTAGAAAGTCAGTACCCAGGAGAGAAGGCCTTTATTTGCCCAAGTATTACAATTTCCAATTCAGAAGTTTTCAGTCCTTCATTCTTTGAGGAATTATTTCGGAGGAATATATGTATTAATTTGGATATTTATAATAAAATCAAAACCTCGTAATTTCTCTACATGAGGTAGAATATTATGCTTCGAGAAGTTTATAGAGAACAGTGATAAAATTATATACCAATGTAGGGATGGAGGCCATTTTAAACAGAACTGTAATATAATGAAATATTCTTTACTTATAACCTAATTAGAAATGTTATTTAAGTATCCAAGAGTGTGGAAATTGTCCAGGCTGCTGTACATATTTTTCAGAATACTTTGAAACCTCTTTCACTTTTCCCAGTATTTGTAGATTGTGCAATTTAGATTTAGTAATACTATAGATCATCAGATGCCCTTAGAGAACAAAACAGAGATTACTAAGAAACTTAAGTGTTAATGGCATACCTCTCCCCTTAGTGGGACATGACTCTCAGGGGTTAACCCTGGCAACATGGGACCTGACTTCCAGGGATGAGCCTGACCCTGGTGTTATGGAATTAAGAAAGACTTCTTGACCAAAAGGGGGAAGAGAAATGAAACAAAATTGTTTCAGTGGGTGGGAGATTTCAGATAGAGTTGAGAGGTCATTCTGGAGGTTATTCTTATGCGTTATATAGATATCCCTTTTCAGTTTTAGATGTATTGGAGTAGCTAGTGAAAATTCCTGCAACTGTTGAACTATAATCCATAGCCTTGATTCCTGAAGATTAATATATAACTATATAGCTTTTATGGTACTACCGTGTACTTGTGAAAACCTTATGACTGACACTTCCTTTATCCAGTGTATGGACAGATGAGTAAGAAAATAAAGAGAAAAAAATAAATAAATAATAGGGGTTAGGGGGTATGGGAATGGAATGTTTTGGGTGTTATTTTTTACTTTTGTTTTTATTATTTTTGGAGTAACGAAAATGTTCAAAAATCTATTATCATGAGGAATGTACAACTATATAATGATACTGTGAACCATTGATTCTATACTTTAGATGATTATATGGTATGTGAATAAATCTCAATAAAATTGCATAAAAATGTTAATGGCATAGGCTATAATAACAATGTTAACGATATTTTAAAAAAAGATTAAGTAGAAATTTAAGGAAAAAAAAATTCAGTGTCTTACCTCAAACACAGGATTCTTAAAATCAGATTCTTAGGTAAAGCCTATTAATGTGCTAAGCACAATTTGTCTTTTTTTATAATAGCATCCTTCTGTATCGCCACTTCTATCTGGTGTGGTCTTTAAAAATTTTTTTGCCCTCGAAACCTGCTTACTAAAAAGATTCTTTCTCAGTACCTCTACAGTGGTTATAAAGCAAGATTCCTTTTATTTGGTTTTCAGCCCTTGATGACCATTCCTGGTCAAGAACAAAGAGCTTCACTTTAAAAATAGTTTACTGTACTAGTTAGCAGATAGGAAAACATTATTTTGTGCCCTTCTCTGTGAAGTAAGTGGGTCAATAGGAGGGCAAAACTCATGGATATGACAATCTTCTCCTTTGAAAGTTTGTTTTGTGATGAGCAGTGAATTGGTGGAGGTAAGCATAATTCCTATATTACAGGCTGCTATGTAACATTTTAAACACTAGTGTCTTGTACATAGTAAATATTCAGAGTCTGAATTATGTTTTGAGTATAATAGGGTTTTAGTGCCCCCCCCCCCATAAAGATTGAAACAAAGGTTGCATTTGTGTTTTCTTTGCCTCAACTTGTCTATGATCTCTTTTGGAGCGATAGTAGATTATAATTCAGATTTTGTTTTGTTTTTGTACTGACTTCTGATTCTCTCTGCCAAAGAATCTGTTATGATTTGAGGAATATTTAAGGGAAATTTTTGAAATTGAATTTAGTAACTTCCCATAGGTGCTAGTTCACAGTCGTATGACCAAACATAGCCCTTGATGGGGAAAGGGGAGAAGGAGAGCATCTATTGTGCAGGTCTAAAGAATATGGATTTTTATCCCAGAGGTAATGGACAAGGCTTAACGTTTTAGGAAAGTATTCACTGAGTCAAAAGGATTTTAGAGTCATCAGAATTGAATTCAAATCTGTTTTATGTCAGTTCAGTTATTAGTGTGTACTCTTGGTCTTGGTACTTAGCATTTCTGAACCTCAGTTTTCACTTCTATGAATTGGGCAATAACTTGTACTGGGAATACTCTGGACATTGTATCAGCAAACATAATTTATTGAGCCCCTTTTATACATAATGCACAGAGAAAGTCTACAGGGAAGGAAAATATAATAGGATAAGCTATAAAAAGCTTAGAACGACCTAAATATCTAATCAACCCTTCCAAAACTTGGCACATTTTTCTACCCACAGCTGTTCTTATTCCTGTGTTTTCTATTGTTATTGGTTGCACCTGGGAATCATTCTCTATTATACCTCTTTTACATCTACCCAGTGATCAAATCCAGCCCATTTTACTTTTAAATATTCCCTGGCCTCATCTCTCCATCCATTTTTCCATAGCCTTGGTCAGGCCTTTCTGTCGAATCTGGTATCACAGTAGTTGACCTCTCTTCCTCTTCTAATTCATTTTCTCTCTCACTAGAATGTCCTCATTTTAAATAACAACCTCCCTTTGTTGAGCACTAGCTAACTGCATTATGGTGTATTAAAGCTGTACATTATCTCAGATTGTTAGTATAATCCGGTGGTCTGCTGTGGCCTACCCACGACGCTCACCTGTTCCTGATCTGCTACTAGCAAAGTTTGTCAGTGCCAACCTCTCCTATGACCTTTCCCCTACCATTGCTTCAAGACTGCTTGCTTTTCTTTGTTCAGGTGACTTCTGACAGATGCTTGGGTCATTCTTTTCATCCCCTCTTTGCTATAATCTAAAGTTTTGTTGTTTTCCATTAACAATTAATCAGTTCCTTCTAGGCAGATAGCGCATATTCCAGGCCCCTGCATTTGTATATGTTACTGTTGTTTCCCAAGAGATATGAAGGCTTCTTTTTCCTATCTTGGAGTTTAATAAGATTTCTCTTCTCTTACCCTTCTTAGCTGTGACATGTCATTTATATGAATAAAAACTATTCATAGTCTAATTATTTTGCAGTTCTACCCTGATAGGAGGCTGTATTGCTGTGAGTTGGGAAGAATGCCTTTTTGTCTTTTCTTGTTCTGCCCATTTTTAGCCCTTACTTGATTATTTGGAATCTGATTATCAATGAAGATAAAGTGGACTTTAATATCTACTTATAGTTAACCAGACTGAAGTTGAATATCCTGAATTCCAGGACTTAGGACAATGCTTTGCATCTGGTTAGGTGAATTTTGTCACATATAACGTTACCATCACACAGACGTTATACATCACACAAATTACATCACACAGTGATTTCACTATTCTGCTTTACTTCTCCATATACAACAGTTGGGAGTTGAGAAAAGCATTAACTAACCTATTTGTGTTTTGTTTTTGATGCTCTAGGTCAGGATGGTTAACTGGTTGGCTTCCTACATGGTGCCCTACATCTACATCACACCTTAAAGAAGCTGAAGAGAAAATGTTAAAATGTAAGGTTTTTTCATTTAACTGAGCTATTTATAAAACAAGTCCAATATATTGCATTTCCCTGAAACTTGGAGATAAGAATCATCTATGGTGCATTAGTTGTTAGTTGACATGACTTCTTTCATGTCATCAGCAAGTACAGAAATGTATAGGTCAGTGGTTCTCAAACTTTTTGGTCTTGGGGTGCTTTTATACTATGTTCTTAACTTAGTAAGGACCCCAGAGAACTTTGTTTATGGGTTATAGCTAGCTATTAATATTTAGCTTATTAGAAATTAAAACATTTCTAATGTTTTAATTTCTGAAAATATGTTAAATTGTATCAAACCCATTTAATGTTTATAAAAATAACTATTTACAAATAAAAATTTAGTGAGAAAAAGGGCATTGTTTACATGTTTGTAAATCTCTTTAATTTCTGTCTGAATAAAAGGCAGCTAGATTCTCATATCTGCTTCTTTATTCAGTCTGTTGAGTAGACATATCATGTGATCTCTGGAAAACTCTGTACACCTATAAGAGAATGATAGTGTAAAAGGCAAATAAGTCTTAGTGTTATGAAAATGGTTTTGACTTTGTGAGCCTCCTGAAAGGGTCTCAGGGATTCCCTAGAGGTCCCCAGACTACACTTTGGAAACAGATTATAGGTGAGTTTCAGTGTTCCTGGCTGTGGTATCTGGTGCCAAAAGAGGCAGTCGTGTGTAGCGGAAAAAAAAAACTTAACTGGACTAAGGTAACTTGGGAACTGGGAAAAGAGGGAGTAGGATGATGCTTAGAATTCCTTCTGATGTTAGCATTCTAAGAATCTTTGATTATACATTTGCAGCAGTGTGGAAACCTTTTTTCCTTTCTTAAGAACACTGAAATTTATGCAAATTAATATTGTCAGGCATTCCCAGGTATCTGTGGGTTTACAGTTGTATTTATTGTACAATTTTATTCTGCTTATGCAGTTTATAGGAGTGGATTAAATAATGCAGTTCACATACATGGTTATTGTCTGTGTATGTGCAGGTGTTTGTCCACCCTGTTTTCTACAGGTTCATATATAGTAATTATGTTGAGAATTTGATTACAAACGAATTTTCTTCTTTGTGCACTTGAATGATTCAGTACTTAGTGATACTGGATATATCTCTAGGAAGAGAAAATTAGTCATTTTAACATGAATTTTTAACATGAAAATAAATTTCTAGTCACTCCATATATTTGGGCATTCTTGTTGTCTATAAAGCTGGCAAAGTTGTCAGTTGTGCTTTATCGAAATAAATTGTCAGGATATAGGATGCCCAATTCATGCACTTAGCAAACATACTGATTCCCTAGTGGTGTGAAGTATCTGCTAGGTTCTAGGAATGGAAGTAGTAGTGAGAATTGGCTTCTGCTTCAATTATTAGTTCCATCAAAGTCAATGACTGATAGAATGTTATGAGCTCTCTAATAGTTATTACAGATGGTTTCTATAAGAATATGCAGGTATCCATCACCAAAATAATGAAGTGGTTTTGGCTTGGCCCTAATGCTTCCTTTTCTAAACTGGTGGCAATTTACCCCTTGGGGGCCTGGGCTATGTTGATATTCTGAATGAATGCTGTTTCCTTTTTGCTGCCACTATCTGTAAGCAAAACCTGAGATTATTTCTTAATTAAAGGGCAGAAACTCCTGGTTCACCTGTGTTTTGGACAATGCAGATGTATTATGTACATATAATTAAGACATCATGTAATATTTAGCTATTCCATTTTAATAAATTTAATGTAAATGAATTTAAAGTTAGCTTCATCTTTGGTCAATTTGGGGAGAGTTTTAAAGTATTAATCCTATAACACTGAGGATAATTAAGAGTTTTACTTACAAAATCGTGATTATTTGCATTTTCTAAGGAGTTTGTGAGACTTGAACTCATGTTACCTGGCACTTCATACTGAGGAGTTCCTACTGTATCCTGAGCCATTTTTTTCTGCTAAATTTTGAAAGGACTGAAGATATAAATTGCATGTTAATACAGATACTGTTAATCCTAAATGATTACTTTTTAGGGAAAAATTTTTCTTCAAGTCTGACCTCAATCTTCAATTCTTAATCTGTCGAGTATGCTGCAGATTCAGAGTGGTATTCTTTTGTTATTGTCTGCAGAGCTAGAATAATGGATGCAGTAACAACAAAACCCCTCTCAATTAGTGTCATACCCTCATTTGATACATGGGGAAAGAATTCTAAGGAGATGACATAAGTTACCAAAAAAAACCTTTGCCACAGGAGGTATTTACTGAGTGACTGAGGTAGGTCTTCCTACTTAGATGTAAAACATAGTCATTAAGAATTACTGGTTTCAATAAAATATGTATTTACTAGGGCCATTGTGAATTAATAAAGGCTAAAAGAATGTTTCTGAATACCAAATTCTTTTTTTATTTTACTGAGAGTACTCTCCTTCTCAGAAGTAGTGAAGCTAAGCAGAATTTTTCTTTTGTTTTCATTAGGTGTCCCCTGCTCATACAAAAAAGAACCTGTTCATATATCTAATGGAAATAAAATATGGACACTGAAATTCTCTCATAATATTTCAAATAGGACCCCACTTATCCTCCTCCATGGTTTTGGAGGGGGTCTTGGGCTCTGGGCACTAAATTTTGGAGATCTTTGCACCAATAGGCCTGTCTATGCTTTTGACCTGTTGGGCTTTGGACGAAGTAGTAGACCCAGGTTTGACAGTGATGCAGAAGAAGTGGAGAACCAGTTTGTGGAATCAATTGAAGAGTGGCGATGTGCCCTAAAGTTGGACAAAGTGATCTTGCTTGGACACAACCTGGGTGGGTTCTTGGCTGCTGCTTACTCATTGAGGTATCCATCAAGGTAAGTAATGATCACAGAAGAGGGAAATTATAAACGTAACATCTGATTGCTAGTCCTGGTTCCCATCTTTGGCAACTGTTGCTGTGAGCCGTACAAAACAGGCATTCTTTTAAAGGATTTTATAGGTCAAATGTCCACAACTGATGCTGTACTTAGTAATTGAAATAATGATGTTGAATTTTCCTATTATATATACTTTGGTAGAAGGCTTGGGAAAGGACTTTTTATTTATTAGAATGTATAAAATTTAAGCCACAAGAAAAATGATGGTTTTATTGCTTATAATTATTATCATTAAATCTGTGGGTCTAGTAGGCTTTTCCTAAACTTTTTAAGTTATAGTAAGCTGTAATGGGAAATCAGAAGGTTAAGAGAAGTTCTAGATGTGGCCTGTCTCTCAGCCAACACAACAAGCAAACTCACTGCCCTCCCCACTCTCTGTGGAACATGACTCCCAGGAGTGTAAACCTCCCTGGCAATGTGGGGGAGAAATCATATAATGAGCTGGAACTCAGCATCAAGGGATTGAGAAAACCTTCTCGACTGAAAGGGGGAAGAGAGAAATGAGACAAAATAAAACGTCAGTGGCCAAGAGATTTCAAATAGAGTCAAGAGGTTATCCTGGAGGTTATTTTTACACATTATATAGATAACCCCTTTTTAGCTTAAGGTGTATTAGAGAGGCTAGAGGAAAGTGCCTGCAACTGTTGAGCTGTGTTCCAGTAGCCATGTTTCTTGAAGATGATTGTATAATGATATAGTTTTTGCGAAGTGACTGTATGATTGTGAAAACCTTGTTCTAATGCTCCTTTTTATCTACAGTATGGACAGGTGAGTAAAAAATATGGATTAAAAATAAATAAATAATAGGGGGAACAAATGTTAAAATAAAGTGGGTACAGGGAAATACTAGCGGTCAATGAGAGGGAGGGGTAAGGGATATGGTATATATGAGTTTTTTCTTTTTATTTCTTTTTCTGGAGTGATATAAATGTTCTAAGAAACAATCATGGTGATGAATATACAACTATGTGATGGTATTGTGAGCCACTGATTGCACACCAAGTATGGAATGGTCATACATTAAGAATGTTCATGTAGTATGTTGATTAGTTTTATTAATAAAAATTTTTTAAAAAAAGAAAAAAAATAATAAATTGCATTCTATTAACCAAAAAAAAAGAGTTAGAAGTTCTATCTTTATAACTTAAAGCAAATCATTTAACATCTAAGCTTTAATTTCCTCCTCTCTATATTATAGAAAATATTTCAATATAGTGTATCATGGTTTTCAACTATACTGTGCCCTAATTTTTATCATTTTAGAACTGTTTTTCAGAGTTATTGAGTTAATGAGTGTTTGCTTCAGAATTTGTCTAGCGTTCTTCTTTCTTTACCTTATTTTCTTATGCTATTTCCTAATACTTATGCTGTTACTCTGAGGAGAGGTTGCATTTGGGAATTTAAAAAAAGTAGAAGAAAAGCTTATCTTTGTTTTGCTCATCTTTTGGAAAGAAACAGCAACAAAAATGAATATCAGCATGTTTCTGTTGCCAGTGCATTTTTCCATTGAGCTTACTTTTTTTTAAATGTATCTCCCTACGTGTATGTGTATCTCAATCTATACATACACACACACAGAGGCAGATATATGATGTATATACTATAGGGAAATTTGTTCACAGTGTTGTTTTGTTTGTTTTTGGGTGCTTGGGCTGGGAATCGAAACCGGGTCTCCTGCCTCTCAGGCAAGAATTCTACTACTGAACTACCTGTGCACCCCCTGTTGAACTAACTTTTAATTCCAAAATTACAACCAGCTTTGACATTGAGGTCTGTGAATGACATGGGATAATGAAGGTTATTTTCAGAGCGCATTACAAACTCTGAGGCTGCCCATTGCACAACTCCAGGTGTACTACAGACAGTATCTGACCTGAATTCCACCAGCCTGTGTACCTCAGGTTTCCTTCCTCTGTAACAGCCAACTTTTTCTGTACAGATTCTTTGTCTAAATTTTAGCATTTACATGTAATTTTTCTAGAGAGTTCATAGTTCTACATGTGGTAGACAGAAGCAGTCTTGTCAACTGGCAGACCTGGTCTTTCACAAGAAACCCAGGATTTATTTTAGTTGGCTTTTTGGGGTATTATTATGTTTATTGTGTCCTACTCTCAGTGAAATACACATAGCTGTGTTTGTAGGGGAAGGAGAAGGAAGTAAATACTTTTCTGGTATAAAACAGCAGGATGATTTGCGGATGTTGGGCTTCCTTTGTTTTTCTTCAGGTATTTATTATACATCTGTTTTGTGGAGTTTACCCCCAAGAGGGATTCTCTGGGATAGACTATGAATCCCTGGTCATAAGACTCCTGAGTCTTAGAATCCTGACCCTTCATGACTATCTACTGATTAAGTCATTGTTGAGATGTTCATTTGCAGTTGTGAAATCTTCTAAAGAAAGAAAGTGTCTTGGGTGTTCAGAAGGAAATTGCTACATTAAAACCATCTATGAAACCATCTGTGAAAGGAAAAGCAGCATATTTGAGTGACATGTCAGACAGAGCAAGTATTTAAACCAAAGCCAGTGGTTGCTGCATTAAACTGTGTTTTAGGTAATAATTTTTGGAATGTCTGTGCCTAATGCTAGAAATAAAACTAGAGTACTGTCTCAGGACTAAGAACCACTGAGTATTAGCAGCAGGTGGATATAAAAATACTTAAAATAATTAGCATGTTTAGATTAAGCTAGTTGCCACAAAATATTGAGTGGAAATGAACAGAGTGTATTGAATATTCAAGCCAATATTAACTGCGTACAATTTAAATTATTAAATACAAGTTAATTTCAAAATAATGAGATTCTCTGCATTTCCAAATATCCCAAATCATGAATGAAGTCAGTTGGTCAGTTAACCAGCCTTGGTACATAGTGGGCGCCCAGTAAATATTTCTTGAGTAGATGAATATGAAAAAGAGAATTATAAGTTAAATTCACTCTTAGACCTTTATATGTTATTTTCTCTGCTTTCTCTTTCCATCTTGTATAAGAGTATCAAGAGATAGCATCTAGTTGTGTTATACCTCTCTAATTTCTTCATGGGAGGAAAAATGGGTTTCAACTGTCAAATATAAATAGGGAAAAATAATCAGTTTTCATGCCTTTTGGCTAGTTAACTTACATCTTAAAGTTGTTAGTGTGTCCCAAAAAGGCAAGTTACAGTGGAAATAAAGTTGGGATCATTTTGTGTGTGAAAGAAAAAGATAATGAGAGACAGAAGATGGCGGCTTAGTAAGACGCGCGGGTCTTAGTTCCTCCTCCAGAACAGCAACTAAAGAAACCGAAACAATACAAAACAGCTCCCGGAGCCACGACAGAGACCAAAAAGACAGTGTACCCCATTCTGGAATGGCTGAACGGGCAGGGAGATTCCGCTGCGGTGAGATACCCGAGGGGCGCGCTCTTTCCCGGGCTGGGGTGGCTGGCGATCGGGTCCCTTCCACACACGTGGCTTCCCGGTCCGACTGGGAACGTTGGATAGCGGAGCCCTCCCGCCACGCTTGGCGTCTCGGGCCAGCTGGGCAATTTGGACCGGTACTCCCCCAAGCCGCGGTGGCTGGCGACCCCCCCCTCCACGCGCGGTTTCCCGGGCCGACTGCGAGATTCGGATTGGCGAGTTAAAGGAGCCACAGCATCTTTTACTGGTGGGACCCGCAGACAGACGAGCGCCACGAGCACCACCTACTGGGCAGGAAAAGAAAAACAGAGCCCAGAGATTTCACAGAAAAACCTTTCAACTAGCCGGGTCCCACACCTAGGGAAATCTGATCAAATGCCCAGACACCAGCAGAAAATAATGGATCATGCTCGGAAAATTGAAGATATGGCCCAGTCAAAGGAACAAACCAGTAGTTCAAATGAGATACAGGAGCTGAGACAACTAATGCTGAATATACGAACAGAAATGGAAAACCTCTTCAAAAACCAAATCAATAAATTGAGGGAGGACATGAAGAAGATATGGGCTGAACATAAAGAAGAAATAGAAAATCTGAAAAAACAAATCACAGAACTTATGGGAGTGAAGGACAAAGTAGAAAAGATGGAAAAAACAATGGATACCTACAATGGTAGATTTAAAGAGACAGAAGCTACAATTAGTGAACTGGAGGATGGAACATCTGAATCCCAAAAAGAAACAGAAACTATAGGGAAAAGAATGGAAAAATTTGAACAGGGTATCAGGGAACTCAAGGACAATATGAGGCGCACAAATATACGTGTTGTGGGTGTCCCAGAAGGAGAAGAGAAGGGAAAAGGAGGAGAAAAACTAATGGAAGAAATTATCACTGAAAATTTCCAAACTCTTATGAAAGACCTAAAATTACAGATCCAAGAAGTGCAGCGCACCCCAAAGAGAATAGACCCAAATAGGCGTTCTCCAAGGCACTTACTAGTTAGAATGTCAGAGGTCAAAGAGAAAGAGAGGATCTTGAAAGCAGCAAGAGAAAAACAATCCATCACATACAAGGGAAACCCAATAAGACTATGTGTAGATTTCTCAACAGAAACCATGGAAGCTAGAAGACAGTGGGATGATATATTTAAAATACTAAAAGAGAAAAATTGCCAACCAAGACTCCTATATCCAGCAAAATTGTCCTTCAAAAATGAAGGAGAAATTAAAACATTTATAGACAAAAAGTCACTGAGAGAATTTGTGACCAAGAGACCAGCTCTGCAAGAAATACTAAAGGGAGCACTAGAGTCAGATACGAAAAGACAGAAGAGAGAGGTATGGAGTAAAGTGTAGAAAGAAGGAAAATCAGATATGATATATATAATACAAAAGGCAAAATGGTAGAGGAAAATATTATCCAAACAGTAATAACACTAAAAGTTAATGGACTGAATTCCCCAATCAAAAGACATAGACTGGCAGAATGGATTACGACCCAGCAATACCACTGCTAGGTATCTACTCAAAGGACTTAAGGGCAAAGGCACAGACGGACATTTGCACACCAGTGTTTATAGCAGCATTGTTTACAGTTGCAAAGAGATGGAGACGGACAAGTGGCTAAGCGAACTGTGGTGTGTACCTACGATGGAATATTATGCAGCTTTAAGACAGACTAAACTTATGAAGCATGTAATAACATGGATGGACCTAGAGAACATTATGCTGAGTGAGTCTAGCCAAAAACTAAAGGACAAATACTGTATGGTCCCACTGATGTGAATTGACATTCGAGAATCAACTTGGAATATATCATTGGTAACAGAGACCAGCAGGAGTTAGAAACAGGGTAAGATAATGGGTACTTGAAGCTGAAGAGATACAGACTGTGCAAAAGGACTAGATACAAAAACTCAAAAATGGACAGCACAATAATACCTAATTGTAATGTAACTATGTTAAAACACTGAATGAAGCTGCACCTGAACTGTAGTTTTTTTTTTGTTTGTTTGTATCTTTTGTTTTTGTTTTTTTCTTTTTCTTTTTATATATATATATATTTTTATTATTATTATTATTTTAATTTTCTTCTCTATATTGACATTCTATATCTTTTTCTGCTGTTTTGCTAGTTCTTTTCCTAAATCGATGCAAATGTACTAGGAAATGATGATCATGCATCTATGTGATGATACTAAGAATTACTGAGTGCATATGTAGAATGGAATGATTTCTAAATGTTGTGTTAATTTCTTTTCTTTTTTTTAATTAATAAAAAAGATAATGAGAATAAGTAAATAAAATGTATATTTTGTATAATGAAATAAACTAAACTTTTGAACCAACAACTTTAGTTAATTTTTAAGTGTGCTAAATCTGCAAAATAAGATTTTTTTTGAAGTTTATGTTTTTTTTCCTATTCTTAGAGACTACATAATACCTCAAGGTAGCCCATAGCACGAGAAGACAGGAGTTACCAATCTCTTGGGCCTCCTCTTCCCCCTAGCATTTTTTCCTTTGCTTTTCATGATGGTTTCCCTTGTGGCATTTCTCTCTCTCTCTCTCTCTCTTTTTTTTTTTAATACATGGGCAGGCACTGGGAATCGAACCTGGGTCCTCTGGCATTCCAGGCAAGCATTCTTGCCTGCTGAGCCAATACTTCTCTTTTAATGCAGAGGAAAGGAATAGGTAGATAAGAATGTTTTATTTCCTATAATGCACATCATTCTCCTTTGGTGCAGATAGTCCTCATTGTCTACATGTTTATTCAGATTGCTATTAATGTTTCTCATTTTTTATTAACTTCTTGCCTTAGGAAAATCTTTTCTGCTTGAACCTGACTGGACAGATTCACACAAATTTAAATAGGTGCTTTAAATCTTTAAATCTATTAAATAGATTTAAATAGATGATTTTATGGGCAATAGAACTATTTAGTAGACTCACAGATCCAAACATAGTTTAAATATAGTTGGTTACTAGAAGTGTGTTTATAATTATAGCAAACTTTATATTAAGTGTGGCTTAACGTTAAGTATTTCTTCAAGTGAGACTTAGCATTAGGTTTTCTTCAAGTCTGCACTCACACTAAGCAGACCTGATGGTGTCAGGGTCCCCATTTGTGTGATCTGGAATGTTTTACCTGAATTAGAAGATCTTCCTAACACACACATTTTTGTTTTCCTCAAATGCAATACAGCTGTCCATTTAATATCAACTAAGCAATTACAGAACTACCTCGTCTCAATTAATATCTTTTACCCACTCTTTATATGGCCCTGGAACCATTTTTATTATGCTGTGATGAGATTAAAATGAAGCTTTGAGTTTCAGGAAGTTTTTATGGGGAGGGAGGGGAAGGGAAACTAATTGGCAGTCAGTTCATTTCTTTTGCTCACTGTGCTTCTTTTCTTGTCTCTCTTTATTTTTCCAGATGATCTTTGAGAATATCTTTTTTTTCCCCTTTCTTAGATGTGACAACTGTAATCACTTTTTTCCCCCTCTTAAATAAACAACTTATTTAGAGCCCCTTCATTCTTGTTTTTTTTTTTTTTATGGATGAAGGATAAAAACCAACTCACAAAAACAAAATTGTCTTATTTGTTGGGACTTAAGTGCCCCAATCCATACCTTTTTCTGTCCATATATTTTATGGGTAGCCCCATTCTTCCAATCTTTGTTCATTTTTCTAAGTTTGAGGAGATGAATAAAAATGCCTAATTTAATGTGATCATTAAGGAAGGATTTTTGTGATAGAAAGCAAATAAAAACTGACCAATTTTTGCCAGATTAGGTCAGCATACATGGCTCTAACCAGAAACTTTCTTTGTTCAGAAAAGTTGTTTAATGGCATAACTCATGGCAGTGATCCCATATTTCCCCCCAGATTCCTGATATTGATTAAGAATTGAGTACTAAGCTTTTGTGATACTTTATGTACATGTGTGTGGATGATTCCACTATTGAAATATCGGTAATGAAAGAAATACTCTAACTTTATATTCTAGCAGGTTGGTTGTGTTTAAATAATGTTGAGTGACTTTGTGTTTTGGACTATTTTAATTCTTTTTCTTTGAAAATAAAATTCCTAAAGAGACCTTTGGGCTCCAGTCCTATCTATCTTTTAAAAATAGCTGGCTAATCAGACCTTAATTAAAAAAATACCCCTATAGTTCATCATGTTCCCTGTTCATACAGCCATCAGTTGTATGCCAGGTATTATGTTATGGGCTGGATTTGGTGGTAAACGATAGGAAACAAAGCATAGAGACCCTGTGTTAATAAGACTTAATGTCTATTGGGGGAAGAGCTACAGATTAAATAGTCACATAAGTAGGGTGACATCTGTGATGAGTCCTGTGAAGAGGAGGTGGGTGGTGCTTTGAGAACTCTTGATGAGAATCTGACTTGGTCTGAGAGCCCAGTAACAGTATCCTAAAGAGGTGAAGCTGGAGCTGCAGTCAAGATAGGCAGCAGTGGTTGGAAAGAGAGCATTCTAGGCTATGGAAATAGAAGTTGCCAAGGCCTTGTCCTAGGAGGATTCCTGATTCAGTCAGTATACCTAGTTCTTTCTTTTGATTGTTCTTTCCTTCTGGCCCCTGCTGCTTTGGAGCTCATACAGATACTGTGTTTTATACCTATTTGTTAAAATCTTAGGAAAAGGAGACTACAGAAACTTTTATTAATTTAAAAAGTGTTTAACAAAGAGATCCATCCCAAATTATAACAGAAGAGGTCACAACCAATCTTTATTTCTCCAGTAAAAGGTTTTCACATCATCTTATCACAAATGAATTAAATAACAAATTATGTTATGGTCTGGTCTTGCTGTTTCATTTTTAGACTATGTATTTTTTTCCCTTTTGGCAGTGCCTGATTCTGTCTCCTGACTGTACATACCTGAACTGAACAATTCTCATCAGCCCTTCCTGAGAAGGAAGGCTTTTCTACTTAGACCTAAGCTGGAGGTATTTAGTTTGTTTTCTGGGCTTTTCCCATACTCCCCCCAAGTGGCTGGGAGCCAGTAGGAGATACCTAAGGCCAGTTTCATCTTGAGAATGCCTCCTTTGTGCAGTGACTAGAGCTCTTTCCATTTCCTGACATCAGGAAGTGATGCTCCTTTCCTTGTTCCAAATGTAGATCCTATAGACTCCCTAGTACATTTTCGTTCTTAGTAGGATCATTCATCTTGTTGCCTCATTTCTGGCTCATGAGTGACTTTAAATCTCATAAAGGTTACACTTTATATACCCTGGTTGGCATTTAGACTCAGCAGTCCCAGTGTGTTGGAACAGCTGTTGTGTACTGGCTTTGCCTTGGTGTATTATCTGCCTACCATCTTCAGCCTCAAGACCTATTCCATTGGCTAACCTTAAGAAGAATGCCTCTTTCTGTTTTGAAAAGTATGTGCTGTTCTTTTGTTCCTGCTCTGCGAGTTTGCTGTTTTTCCTGTGGTTGAATCAGCCTTTGATTCTAGACAATGATACCTGATAGGATGACTCACATATGCTGTTTGGCTAGATTTAAACCTGCCACTTACCCCAGATGTGAACTAATAATCTTATCAGACTATGTTTTTTTGAATATTAGAGGGTAGACTCTAGATAATTATCATTCTTACATTATATTCATTAGAACCAAATAACTTCTACCAAGTTAAATGATAATCTTTTCATTGAAAGAAGACCTGAGAAGATAGCCTTAGAGTCTGGTCTTGGTGCATGGTTATGATACTTTATGAGCCCAAACTTCTGACAGGCTTTCTTGAAAAATAAAAGTTAAATTACTAGCTGCCCACATAGTTTTGGCCATTATCTTCCCATGCTCCATGGAATAAATTCAGTTCTAGAAGTCATCCTATTTTTGCTACTATGACTAGCTAAGACTTACAACATACTTCTTATGTGAGAGTACCAAGTGCTTTGCATAACCTATCTCATTTTAAATCCTTACAACCAAAAATAAGCAACAGTTATTTTCTGGTTTTTCACATATAGTAGAAGCAAATGATAAATAATTAAAGTTTAGACGTTGTAGAGCTTTCAAAAAGTATTTTCAAACTCTTTTGACCAATACTTTTAGCAAGAATTATCTATATGTAAGTGGGTATCTGAAACAAAAGTTTTGTGGAATAGTATATCTGTTATATGATGTATTTTTCTATTTTAAACTATACTATTGTATTAAAAATAAACCGTTTCTGACATCCTAAATGAATTTCACTACCATTGATGAGTAATGACCTAGAAAATTATTATAAGAAAAAGCAGTAATATTCTAATGTCATATGGGGGACCAGAAAAATCCAAACTGGACTAACTCCTATGATCATACTTTATAAAATTTTTATATCCTTAAATATAAGGACTAAAAGGAAACAGAGAAACATATAATAATCCTTAAATTTACGTTCATCTGCCATGTGCTGAGCACCATGCTAGGTACTAAAGATACAAGATTGAACAAGTGGAGGTATAAGTAAAGTGTCATTTTTGTAGTGTATATACTTTACAAATTTTTTTAACTGCCATTTTACCTAGGGACAATATTTTGAAGATCCATGTTAAACAGTGCAGACTAAAACTAAGGCAAAGCCAAAGCAATCAGTTAACTAGAATTGGATGAAACTTTCCCTCCCACAAGTTTTCTTTTGTGCTTCTCCTTTTTGAGTTAGCAGGTTAGCAAGAATCTAGAGCAGGCTAGGCTAGTTCCCTTTACAAAAAAAATTGCAAAAGTCTTTTAGGGTAGGCTATGTTTTAATAAAGAGTTCATTTTTCTTTTTAGAAGGTAAATCAATAGGGAACATTATAGCTGATTCCTAACATGAATCTTTTAAAAAAAATTTTATTGATAAATCTTCATACACATACAGTCCATGAATGATGTACAATCAGTGGCTCACAATATCATCACATAGTTGTGTATTCATCACCATGATCATATTTAGAACATTTGTATCACTTCAGAAAAAGAAAACACTCATACATCCTATACCCCTTACCCTTCCCTCTCACTGATAACTAGTATTTCAATCTCCCCAATTATTTTACCCATTATTCCCCCCTATTCTAACATGAATCTTTGCTGCTTTCTACTAGTTGGCTGTTTCATTAACTTTGCTCATACCCCTGGCATGTTCCCCATCCCACCCCCGACCTTACCACTGCAAATCTCACTGTGGGCTGTAATAAAAGGAATTTAGGGATGGACCAAAATATAAGAAATAGCATCTGCCATTTAAAAATAAAAACTGATTTTTTCACCTCTTCCTATATACTATTAGCAAATAGTCTCGAATAAAACTTGTAGGCAGTGAAGGCGCACTAAGTATATGGAACTTTCACATATTACTTCTCTCTCCACAGACTCATAGTTACATTCTATTCTTTGGTCTAGTTTTGAGTACAAGAGATTTGAAAAAGCTTTTTTTTTTTATTAAACAGAAATCATACATAAAATACAGGGTTTCCATAGAACACCCTGTTATTAATGTCTTACATTGGTGTGGTACATTTGTTACAATTGATGAAAGCACATTTTTGTTTGTACTGTTAACTATAGTCCAAGATTTAATTTAGGGTTCGTTGTTTGTGTTGTGCAGTTCCTTTATCCTAATACCATATATACAACCTAACATTTCCCCTTTTAACCTCATTCAAATATATATTTCAGAGCTGTTAATTATATTCCCAACGTTGTGCTCTCACCACCACCAAACATTGCAAACACTTTTCCATTCTCCCCAATACAAATTCTGTACATTTTAAGCCTTTACTCTCTATTTCCTACCCCCATCCCCATCCCTGTTGACCTATTTCTAGATTCTTACCCTATGAGTGTGCTTATTCTGATTATTTCATATCAGTGAGATCATAGAATATCTGTCCTTTTGTGTCTGGCTTATTTCACTCAAAATGATGATGACTTCAGGTTCATCCATCTTGTTGCATGTATCAAAAGCTCATCTCTCTTACAGCTGAATAATATTCCATTGTGTGTATATACCACATTTTACTTACCCATTCATCAGTTGATGGACATGAATTGTTTTCATTTTTTAGCAATTGTGAGTAATGCCAACACAAACATCAGTGTGCAAATAACTGTTCATGTCCCTGCCTTCACTTATTTTGGGTACATACCTAGAAGTGGCTGCATCATTTTACATTGCCACAGAAATGAATGAGTGTTCCTATTTCTCCACATCCTCTCTAACACTTGTAACTTTCCTTTTTTTAAAGTATAGCCATTCTAGTACGTGTGAAATGATATCTCATTGTGGTTATAGTTTACATTTCACTAATGATATTGAGCATCTTTTTATGTACTTTTTGGCCAGTTGCATAGATTCTTTGCAGAAATGTCTATTCAATTTTTTTTTAATGTAAGTTCTTTTTTATTTTCCTCCACACTGGCAAAAGTTCCAAGGGATCTTAAAGTTTTGCAATCATTTTAACTATCTCTCTTTCCCACCCACCCCCCACACACTTTTGAATATATAAAGCAAAGGAGATCAGATGTCCCAACTTTTGATGGTTTCCTGTCTCCTCATGCTATTTGATACAAAAGCTATATACAAGTTTGTAGCCGTTTTTGTATAGTTATTGGTACATATTTAGGAGAAATGTCTATTCAATTTTAATTGGATTGTCTTTTTGTTATTAAGTTGAAGGATTTCTTTGTATATATTCTGGATTAGACACTTATCTGACAGGTGACTTCCAAGTCCTTTCTCCTATTATGAAGGTTGTGGTTTTACTTTCATGATAAAGTACTTTGATGTGCAAAACATTTTAATTTTGATGTGACCTCATTTATCTGTTTTTACTTTTGTTGCTTGTGCTTTTGGTGTAAAGTCTAAGAAACCATTGTTTCCCTATGTTTTCTTCTCGGAGTTTTACAGTTCTGATTCTTATATTTAGGTCTTTGATTCATTTGAGTTGATTTTTGTATATAGTATGAGGTAAAAGTCCATCTTCATTCTTTTGCAAATGCTTTTCTAGTTTTCCCAGCACCATTTGTTGAAGAGACTGTTTTTTTGTCTTGTATTTCCACCATTTGGTCTTTTTCATTGATGTTTTCTGGAGTTTTATCCTCTTCCTTTGTATAGGCCATTATTTACTATTTCTTTGTGTTGTGATCTTTTTTTGCACACTGTGCCTTTTAATGTTTTTTAATGTTAACTCTGGGATTGGTACCCTGAGAATATCTGTTTCTTGGGTTTGTAACCAGTTGATCATATGAAAGATTTTCTTGAATTTCAGGAATTAACAAAACCAAATAAACCTAAGCAAAAAATACCTTTCCTCATTTTTGCAAATGATTTTGCATTGGCTGGTGCTTTCTGTCAGAGTTCAACCCTCCTATCAGGATGGTCAGTCCAAGGCTAATACAAAGTACAGGATCTTCCCTATCTTTTCTAGGCCTGTTGTCTTTTCCTGAGCATATGCTTGCTGGCAGCCTTAGGAATTCCCTGGTTTATGGAGTTTGAATGCTGCCCAACCCCCATCCCACTCCTCTCCTAGCCCCTACTTCTCAGGAAACAGACCTTTTCCCTCTCCAGGCATTCCACTGCCAGACTTAAGGCAGGTAAGCCTTTGCTCCAGGTTGTCCACCTCAATTGTTTCTTACACCACTTTTGTTTTCTTTTGTTTTCCTTTTCCTAGAGGGAAAATTCTGAAAGTGAGGACATGCTGGAGAGCAGTTTCCTGTCAGTCTTTCCCAGATGCAAAAGGCCAGGGACCATAAAGGGGCATTGGTTGGCTCCAAACTCCCCTCAGAAGGGGATGTTGGAGGGGCCAGGAAGAGTGCCTAGCTTCTTCCACATCTCCCCAAAGCTTGCTTTTTTGACTTGGTCCCTACCCAGCAAATGCAGCTTTTTACCTGTCCTCTGCGGTTCTGAGGGGGCATACCATCTTTTAGTCTCCTCGACTACTGGGGTTGCTTAGAACAATGGCTGCCCTCAGAACTGGGCTCCCAGTGATCCGAAGTAACTAAAAGTAAATTGATCATCAATTGCCCCTCACCACCTGGATCTCAGAAAAGAAGGTTTTTATATGCCTCTCTGGCACCAGTAAGCTGTCTGCCCGCAGAGCACAGATAGATGATGGTAACCGCTGCGTGGAAAGAGCAGTTTACTGGTATTTACCATAATTTACCAGCCTCTTCCTCCTGCCCCTCCTTGGATTCTGTTCAGTGTTCTGGATTCCAGAGTTTTGAAATAGTTGATTGAGACAGTGCCTGCCTGTTTAGTAGTTGTTCTGGTGGAGAAACTGATTCCTATGGCTTTCTACTATGCCATCTTCCCACCTTGAAAAATCCTTTATCTTTTCAATGTTTTTAAATCTAGAGTATAGTATTAGGACTGGCCCAGAGTTGATAAAAATTAGACTTTACCTTTATTAATATGTTTTATTTTATGTTGCTTAGCTTATTCTTAGGAGAGAAGCCCTAATGGCTTATCAGCATCTATTAATATATTGAATTCAGGAAATAGGGGTTTTAGCCCTGTTTCTCTATACGTAGTTTTGCATCCTGGGGGCGGGGGGGGGGGGGTCACTTAGTGCATCTTTGCCTCTTTCTCATTTTTGAAATGAAAGATTGGATTGAATATTCTCCAAGGGCCCTTAATGCTCTATGCTCTGAGTCTATGCTGTGAAGGTTTGTGTCTGAAAAAGTGGTTTCATTACTAACTCATCCTTATCTGTGCTGACGGAAGTAATAAAGCATCTTATATAAAGAATAATAACCATTTGTACTGTGTTCTGGTTTCTTTACCTTTTCATTTCAGTTATGACTTGGAAAGTGACTTTAATATCATTGATGGTTCATCATTGAGAGACTTTTGCTGGCAATTGTTGGCTGTTTTTGGTTACAGTTGAATATTGCATTGCTTTAGGAGGACCCTTACACTTTGTGTAGACTCTTGTTGATGTGTGAAACTATGATAAGCCACATGGATGTACATACAGCTGATAATTCTGGCTTTTCCTCATCAGAAAGAGCCTTCATAAAATGGAAAAACTGAAACTCTTAGTGATACAGAGTAATTTTTATATGAGGTTGGGCTACAGATTTTCTAGCTTTTTAGTCAGTAAAGAAGAAAATTGGGAAAGGATTATAGGCAGAATTGAATCCTAGTATATCCTGATGTCATGAGTAGGGTAGATGTATTTGGTATTCCTGTTCATCAAATTCCTGAATCCTAAAAGTAGCCCATTTTACATCTCCCTTATGTTTGTGGAAAGTTTATTTAAAGTCCTCCTGAATCCACCTAAAGTCCCAATTTCTCTTAATTTTTAGGAACAATTGATTCGTAAGCAATAACTTAGTTGGTATCTAAAGCTACTTTATGAGTATAATGTTAATCTTTAGTCATTTCTGCATTGTTATCTACAACATACAGGGGGCTATTGGGTTTTCCTGAGTGGGCAATGATCTTTATCATCTGACAGGATATAGCATAAACAACAGGCACCCTCTTTTCTTGTTTCTCAAGAATGATCTCATAGTATCACATACCCTACTTTCATGCATCCTTTTACTATCCAGATTTAGATATATAAAAAATAAAGCCCTCTTTCTGCCTTCTCAAAGTTTATATATAATAAGAGCATGCTATAACCTGTTCAGCCATTAGTCTTCTCTTTAATGTGAGAGTTTTCAAAGGTGGTTCATTCTCCCTTTATTTTATAAATGTTGTTAGTTGTTTGTAGTCTTAGGGTGAATTTGCTCATGAACTGAAATCTGTTCATTTCCCAACAGGGTTAATCATCTTATTTTAGTGGAGCCTTGGGGTTTTCCTGAACGACCAGACCTTGCTGATCAAGACAGACCAATTCCCGTTTGGATCAGAGCCTTGGGAGCAGCATTGACTCCTTTTAACCCTTTAGCTGGCCTCAGGATTGCAGGCCCTTTTGGTAAGTGCTTATGCCCTGGGAAAACAAAAGTTTTATAGGTTAGCAGAAGAGTAGTATTTACCAATTACCTTTGCTCATCAAAATCTTAAAAACAAACAAAACTTACTTTTTACTCCTCCTCCTAAAATTAGTATTAGACTGTGCACAAAGATGAGTAAAATCAAGCTCTTTACCTTGAAGTTGAGTCTTTGTGTTGCAAACAGTATAAGTGATTAGCAAAGCAAAGAAAGAAATGCTGAGGATGGGGTTCTTCAACCTGGAACACTGCTGAAAAAGGCTGAACAAGAAGAGTGTCTCTCAGGAAGTATAACTGCTAGCAGAGGACATGGGGAGAAGGAGTGTGGTATGTTGATCTGTTGGTGGCTCTTGGCCAATTGATGGTTGGTCAATTGATGGTCTCCTCACCACCCTACTTATAGATTACTTTCTTGCCTCATAATCTCAACAGTGTTAGGAAGGTAACTTTTCCAAAATTTGGGGTACTCTTGATTTATATTTCCTGTCATATTTTGAGGTACTTGTGTTTAGTCTGATTTAAGGTCATTTCGCACTCACCTCCTCTGCCTTAGCCCCACTGCCACCAGAATTTTCTTCTCTCACTCAAACAGATGGTGATGATTTGATCTCTACCTCCCCCTCATCCATTTATTTAGTCTGTATAACCTTGAAATATAAATGGATTTTATTGACTCACAGGTACACCAATAGAAATCATGGGAAACATAAAGTATAAAAAGAAATAAGGAAGGGGTGCATGGGTGGTTCAATGGTAGAATGCTCGCCTTCCATGTGGGAAACCCAGGTTCCATTCCCAGACCATGCACCCAAAAAAGAAAAGAAAAAAGAAATAAGGAGACAATGATGAGAAAGGAGGTTGCCTGAGAGAGGACTTTTAAAGTCTCATCCTCTGTCTTAGTGTCCCAGTTACTAAAACAAATGCCAAATGCTATACAGTGGGCTGGCTTAAACTACAGGAATTTATTGGCTTATAGTTTTGAGGCTAAGACAAGTCCAAAATCAAGGTGTCAGAAAAGTAATACTTTTTCCCTGAAGACTGGCATTCTGAGGCTGGCTGCTGGTGATCCTTGAGTCCTTGATTTTGGTCATATGGCAGTGCACATGTTACAGTGTGTTTTCCTTTCCCTTCCAGGTTCTGTTGACTTCCAGCTTCTTTTCCATATAGCTTTCTATTCATAAACCTCGAATAATAGGATTAAGGCCTCATTCACTTGGGCCACATTGTAACTAAAAATAACATCTTCTAGAGGTCCTATAAAATTCCTCAGAAATGGATTAAAATTAAAAATTTGGTGTTCCCCCCCCCCCGCCCCCGGGCTACATGATTCAATCTCTCACACCCTGTTTCCCTTTATTGCTTGTACATGGGAGTTGATGTAGAAGAAATTTTTGTTGGGACTATGTAATTCCTTTAGAGATGGAAGATAATGTCAGTGAAGAAGTAAAGCCTTGCTAAGATAATGGGTGGTGATAGCAGAAAGGGAAATCGACCAGTTCCTGGAATTCCTGAATGGAAAATAGTAATCAGAAAAAGTCTTCAGCTCCTCATCTTCTTTTACTTTGGGTTCCTTGCCCCTGCCTCTCACCTTCAGAGAATGGGGCTGTAGGAGTCACTGTGGATGGCCTGCCAGGAAATGTTGCTAGTGTCCCAAGCAGAAACTCTAAATTGATTTTCCCACAGAACTTTTATATATCCCAATCTATTTCATATAGATGCTGTGTTGTAGTTATGGAAGAAAAATAAGTTAATTTTATTTGTGAGCTGTTCTCCCTGCCATGTTTAATAGAATTTATTTTCCCTCAGAAACAAGTTTTAACAAACTTGTTTGACTTATGTCTTTTTGAGCTCCTAAAGTACACCTGAGAGTTAATAATAAAACACTCTTTAATTAGTTTAATCTTCTTTAGGAAACTTGAGGAGAGCAACTCCTAGGATCTGTGCTTTTTTCCCACCTACAATATCTTTTTTTTTTTTGGCATGGGCAGGCTCCAGGAATTGAACCCACGTCTCTCTCATGCACAATATCTTTTTACATATCAAATATATTATATGTAAATACATGTACAAAGCACTCAAACAAGCAAACACTAAAACTTTCTATATTATTTAGACTATAAGTTAATTATAATTTAAACCATTAAATGTTTTCATTTCCTAATAAATAGGTTTAAGTCTAGTACAACGTTTAAGACCTGATTTCAAGCGGAAATATTCTTCAATGTTTGAAGATGATACTGTGACAGAATATATCTACCACTGTAATGTACAGACTCCAAGGTACGGGTTATGATTTTAAACTTCCTGTGTTTGTTTTTTAGGCTTTTCTTTTTGGGAAACAGGTGAAAAGTCCAGAAGAGTTTATCAGTAGTTAAATGACTAAACTTAAAAGGATAAATGCCTAATACTTCTTACTTTACTCATCTATTCATGAAGTACCTATTATATAAAACATTGTGCTGGGTTTTCTTGGGGGATTCAAAAGTAAGATGTACTTTCTTCCCCTTAAGTGCTTATGGATAAGCTGAGAAAGCCTTTGTCTTGGGCATTTCTAGGAAAGGATTTAAGTCTTGAGAGAAAGAATTTCACAATAAAGCAGCCTTTCCCAAATAGATTATGAATGTTCCACATAATGTGGACTAAGCACATGTAAGTGGTTTTCTTTAGCATGAATCTTCTTAGAACCTACACTAT
Source organism: Tamandua tetradactyla (assembly GCF_023851605.1). Lineage (NCBI taxonomy): Eukaryota > Metazoa > Chordata > Mammalia > Pilosa > Myrmecophagidae > Tamandua > Tamandua tetradactyla. Next base: position 43,501,741 of record NC_135341.1, on the reverse strand, counting down.
TCCAAAGAATATTAAATCTCCCAAGTGCATAGGAGATTATTGTGCTGCATTTGCCACATTTTCCAAGTTCATTTGATGATTACACTCCTATTCCTTTGAGAAGCCCTCAGTGTTTGTGGATCAGTGTGTGAAATACTGCTGATGCAGTGAAGATTGGGTGGAGGGGTTGGGATAGAAGTGTACATTTTGACAGTAATTTGAAGGGAGTAGAGAGAAAGCATACTAGCCAGGAGAACAAGAGAGCCAACCAAAGGTATTTCTTATTTAGAAATATATATGAAAACCATTCCAGACAATCATAAAGAACACCTAGGACAATATATAAGATTCTACAAAGGTTCCATGCAGTAGGGTAACTTTCCAGAAACCTACAACCTCCAGATGGGTCCCTGGACCAGATAAGTCCTGAAACCTAGAGGGCCCAGCCTCTCCAGAGCATCAGCTAGTTCCATCTCCCTACCCCTTATTATTGACAGGCCCTTCCAACATGAAAAAGTTAGAATGACCATTGCCCAAATACCCCTAAAGAGTGGGATAGAAAGATCAAAGGTGATGGTAGAGTTATATAGAGAAAATAGGGTTTAACAAATGAATATGATCGCTGAATTATTAAATTGATATTTCTTTTAGTCTCCAGTATCTTAGAGCATCTAGAAATAAAAACCTAAAATTGTGGAATTGTAACCCATACTAAACTCTGAAATATATTCTACAACTAATTGTTTTGCTGTGCTTTAACATTTATTGCTTTTTTGTATGTATGTTATTTTTCACAAAAAAAAGAAAAGAAAAGCCTATTGTGGTGATAAAAAAATATTTATTCCTTCTAGCCTCCTATATTCCAGAGCAGCTAGAAGGAAAAATCTGAGAGGATCGTATCGTAGCCCATGACAAACTCTGGGATCTGAACTACTTGATGAAGATGCTTTGAAAACTATTGCTTTTTCTCTCTTTGCTTTGTATATATGTTATGTAATACGATTTAAAAAGTTTATACATATATATGTATATGACTTGAGAGTGTTAGGTGGAAGATGCAAGTGGAATACACAGAGTCTGAATACAGTAGGAAGCTGGGAGGAAACTGAAAGACAAGGCCCTCGAGTTGCTAGGAGGAGCATCAAACATGGAATGTGAACGTGAGACCTCCAGTTCTCATGATCTGTGGGGCATCAGAATCACTGGGGGAACATGTGAAAAATATGATTCCTGAGCCTGTATATCTAAGATTTTGATTCAGCAGTTCTGGAGTCATGGGCTACTCTTTAAAAACAAAAAGTGGTATGTCCTCTTTTTGAAGATGGAGACATGAGTGAAGATTGAGACACGAGAGAGCCTCTCTCCCTCTACCCCTTTTTATGTTCTCTCCCTTTTGACAGAGAGTGTATCCATCTACTTTATTAAAAATATCAAGGCCATGGAACCTATGAGGTGTAAAGTATAGCCTTGATCTTTTTAATAAAGTATGTTAAAGGGTCTCTGCCAAAAGTGAGGGAGGCTAGAAGGCTGGGGTCCTTGAGAAAGTGATATTTTATTACTCACTAGGTAGTCGGCACTAATGAAGCAGGTCTCAACACTTTGATCTGTTTGAATAGTTTTGGGTAGTTCTGTTGCAGGAATGTCATCCTTTCTTCTCCATGGTCCTGGCATTTACTGTTCACTTATACACATTTCATGGTCCCATGTTGCTGTGTAGCCCTAGTTTATTGTCTTTCTTGTGGTGGAATTTGAATTCTGCATAAAAGGCAATCCGTAATTCTGCCTGGTACTGCAAAAGTAATAGAAATGACAGCAAAATGTACTATTCTGGGAGTTTGCAAAGAATATTTAATCTGAGTTTTGCCATTGGCAGATAAAAAGCTGGTGTCATAAGCCCTTAGCAAATGTTTGAGATGTTTCAATTGCTGAAATCAGTTTGAAATCAGGGTAAAATATCATATTTTAACTATCCCTACAAGAAATAATTTAATAATTAATTGATAAAGAATTAGGGTTACATGTTTGGTTTTGAAGATAATTTTTTTCAAGTCAACTAGAATTTAGACTTGCCTTGTGTACCTAACAGTGCAATGATATAACTTCTGCAGTGTTTCTTTCTTATACTTTCTAGTATAAATTTTTTTTTAACTTAAGCTGAGATTTTTCTTAAATGTAAGAGAAGGTAAATATGAGCATTTTGATAGAGGTGAGAGTGTAATACATACTAATCCCCAAAAGTCAAATGTGATTTTCTCCTCTCCCTTGAAGTGGTGAGACAGCTTTCAAAAATATGACTATTCCTTATGGATGGGCAAAAAGACCAATGCTCCAACGAATTGGTAAAATGCACCCTGACATTCCCATTTCGGTGATCTATGGCGCCCGATCCTGCATAGATGGCAATTCTGGCACCAGTATCCAGTCATTACGACCACATTCATATGTGAAGACGATAGTAAGTGCATGGCTTGATTTTTGTTTTCAGTTTTCGGTGAAGTCTTTTTGTTATCTTTGCCTTGACTGAGGTTTCACATCATCCCTGTGATTTCACATCTGAGCTTTACCTGCAGCTTCAGTCAGAACCCTCATATTACGTGTGATAGTGGTAGGGTTGACCTTAATACATCTTCATGTCCAAACAGCGACCACCTCTCTTAGGGGTCATTCCTGTTCCTAGAGCCACAGCATTTTGGAGTTAGGAGAGATCAAAAGAGGTACTGGCCCAATAGCACCTCAGCTGACTCCAGCCTCACAAGGCAGCACATTCTTATTGTCTTCAGCTTTTTTGTTAGACCTATCATTTGTGGTCAATTTAGACATAATGATTTTTGCATGTTAAATTTTTTTTTTAAATAGGGTAGATTTTTCTGTTTATTCTCAGAGCCTTTATTTGATGGAAATACATAGTAGTTACTACAGTTCAGTGTTGCTTATTTCTTTTCCTTGTGTTTTATTTAAATATAGATTTCAGTTTTATGATAGGTCTTGTTTTGATCATTATATTTTATTAAATACTTGTACTCATTGACTACCTGAATGCTTTTCCTTCCACAGGCCATTCTTGGGGCAGGACATTATGTGTATGCAGATCAACCAGAGGAGTTCAACCAAAAAGTAAAGGAGATCTGTGACAGTGTGGACTGAGCACACTGAGGGGGAAGCATGGTGACTTATGCGATTCCTCAGCAATAATTTATTGTCTCCAATGAAGAGTAAAGAATACAGCACAAGAACCAGGAAATCTTCTTTACTGTACTTGATACATGTTTTCTTTTTGAAATTGTTTGCAAATTTTAAATAGTTAGTGCCTTCTAGAAAAACAGGTGTCCTTTCTCCTACACAAAATTTAAATTTACAGTATCTCTCAACCTAATAGCTTTAAATAAAAGGTATTTGTCTGTCAGATATTACTGAAAAATTGTAGTTTTTCAACTGGAAAATTTTTAAATTTCTATCTAATTTTACTATTTGGGTACATTTTATATTGCAATCTATATTGCCAATTTAAAGAAGTGATTTCTGGGTCTGTTATATAGTTTATTTCCTTTGTATGCATATTTTGTCTAATAACTGATAGAGCTAATCCAGATTTATCGCATTTTTATTTAAAAATTTGTCAGTTGTTTAGAACTCTTTACTTTGTTTTTGAAATGGAGCAACAATACAGGTTTTAAGTTAGAAGAAGGGGAGTTGGTCATTAGCATTAATTTTGTTTTTCTTTCCTCTGTCCTATATTTAAGACTGCAGAAGCCATGGATCAATATTTTAAATGTGATCCCTGACATACAGTCTGCAACAGCACAACTCCTTGGAACTTTCTATGTGTGATATAACTCTACATATCTAATCAAGTGATTTTGAATACTTCAGTGATTCAAATACTGAGAAGCCTTAACTAAAAGTCTTTTCTTTTTTCCCTATTAACACTATTCTATTCCATGAACCAGGATGTAGCAAACCAGATTTCCTCACTGAGGAAGTTTTAAGACTGTTACCTTCCAGTAAGCCAAGCCATATCATGTTTTCATTAATATCTAACTCATGTAGATGGGGGCTAAAGATGGATTTTGTTATTACCACTGAAATATAAAAACAGGTGCTGAGGGTGCACAGGTGGTTCAGTGGTAGAATGCTCACCTTCCATATGTGAGACCTGGGTTCGATTCCCGGACTGTGCACCCATTAAAAGAAAAAAGGATGCTACTGTTACATCTCATGGCACCAGAGATGAGCTGGCATTTGTATTTATTTTTAAAGAGTTTTGTGTTGATTAAATCATTTACATACTTGAAGTTATATTACAAAAATTGTATCACTTGAGTGAATTATTTGACAATAACTACTATCAAGTACAGCACTTTCTCACAGTTTTAAAATGAGGAAAACTTTGAAACTGTGAAAATAAACTCCATATGGTAAATTGCTGCTGAGAAGACCCTCCACAAAATAAAATTTAATAGGATTGTCAGCAGCAAGGCATCTTTGCCTTATGTATTGCTTAACGTTACTTGTCTAGAAGAAAGACAGTAATGTGAATAAAAATAGTGAACTAGGAGCAAATGATAATTTAATGATTTGGCTGTTGTATTTTGAAATGGTTAATTAGGAAATTTGTAGTTGTTGGGAAACATAAGCTTCTCTTACCTTTGATTAGCTGCCAGAAAGAACTAATATTCTATTTTCCACATTATCTCTCTTATACAAGAAAAGGTAATTATACTGAAACACAAACAGACTTCCTAATGAACAATTTGTTTCGCTTGTCAGTTTATTTAGGTTAGTTCAGAAAGGTAACATGAAAGCCAAGATGTGTTGTCAGATTTCTCTACCCTAAGAACTAAAATAACCATTACTTCTCAGTCTGTTTGCTGACCAGATTCAAGGCTATAAGCAGCACAAATAATTTGGGTAATATTTTTGTATTTTTATTTGACATAGTCTCTAGTTTCCTGTAATAATACTTTGCTGGGCAGGAAGTTCTCTGCATAGGAAACTTGGTCCCAGACCATGGAGGGAAGTTACTTGATTCACTGAGTAAATGAAGTTTCTGGATGCAGATGCATTTTCAGAATGAAAATGTACCCAAATGTAAAGTGGAACTTATTTTCTTAGCAACTGAATTTGCTTTATTTGAAAAGTACCTTAACTCTTTTTAAAAAGTTTAATTTTACTGTGGGACATAGGATATGCAATTTGGGGAAGATGGAGTAAACAGATAAGGTCACAATCTTCTAAATCCTGAAAATACAATGGGTGCTAAACATTTTCTTAAAAAAAAAATCTCTTAACAGTATTTGATCTTTACTAAATTATACACAGTGTACTTTATTATACAGAATAAACTTTACTGTGATAGCCATAACAAGACTGCTTTATATTTTATTGAGTCTTTAGTGTGGGCTTGTCTGTTTGTAATAGTTATTATAGGACCGTGAGTCCAGTGAGTATTCCATAAATATCTGTTTGGCATTTTGGCATTCTGAGGGAATGCTATGTCCTCTATACCTGGCTTTACCTGTTCCCATTCATTCTCTAGACACCACTTGCTTAATGATTTCTGTTTTATTCCTTATTCTAAAATCAGTTTTCAAGAAAAGTTTGCCTGTGGTTGGTTTCAGAATATTATTTAGTAAATATTTTGAAAAGTCTCCATGTATGTTTTTTATGTTTGAAAGGGGTATACCAGATCCTGATAAAACAAGAAGTTTTTTTTTCTTGTATTGAGATCATTAGGAAGAATAAACAAGAATAGTCAGAAGAACCCTGAGAAAGAACAGTGGGGAAGGAGGACTAAACTTTACTAGAAAGATCATGTTAAATAACCTGCTAAATCCAGAATGTACAAAATTCCAAAGGGCAAATGATCCGGTTTCTTCAACAAGTTGAGAGTGTAAAATTAAGGTGGTGGTGGTGGTACTAAAGACTGGAGAGTCTTTAGGAACTTAGGATCTGAACAAAACTAACTTAAAAGGCATTTTTTATACAACTGGAGAAAGTGGAAAATGATTAAGTATTAGATGATATTAAGAAATTATTAATTTTGTTGGTGAAATATCAGTATAGTGACCATGTTTGCTGTTTGTAAGCCTTTATCAGTTAGAAATATACTGAAGTAGTCATCATTGATATTGTAACTGAATTTGCTTGAAAACATTCAAGTAAAAGAAAAAAAAGGCAGAGCAGGAAATAGATGCATGTAAGCAGCAGAATTTTATGATAGAATGGGGTAATGGATACATAGGTGTTTATGTAGGAGTTCACCGTTCTACGACTCTACTTTTAGGCATGTTGGAAATTCCATAATAGGAATTTAAAGAATGAAAGGAACTAGGGGGTAGTGCAAGGGTAGTTCAGTGGTAGAATTCTCACCTGCCATGCTTTAGACCCAGGTTTGATTCCCAGACCATGCACCTCCCGCCCCGCAAAAAAAAAAAAAAAATAGGAAGAGTGATTGGAAACTGCCAGTATAAACAACTTTCTTTAGGAGTTTCTCTATAAAGAAGACAAATAGTTGGAGGAGGAAGCAGGGTTAAGAGATATTTTGTTAATTTGAAATGGAAGAAATAGCCTCATATTTGTAAGCCAATGAATAACTCAGCAGAGAGGGGGAGCATTCAACAAAATGTGTAACATTTTGCTGGTACATTGTTTCTGAAGCAGCTGCCTTCTTTGGGAGTGTATTACTCACATTTCTGGTTGGAGCCATGTTGGTTTATGTAATCTAATAATTCAAGTGCCTATTTTTTTTACCAAGCCAACAAAGGTAAAATGGTTAAATTCTTAGAAAATCCCAGATTCTTTTAAACAAATCAGGAAAATTAACAGGTTCTAATAACTTCAGATGAGATGGTACAGTAAAGAGCCCCAATATTCGGCATTACTCAAAACCCCTGGGCACCATCTATAAGAGTCTGGAACTCAGCAAAAGCTTGAGGGGTGAGACATTTTACAACTGCTATATTTTTTATGTAAACTATTCAGGGTTCTCTAAAGCTAACCCAGAAGTAACCTTAAAATGAGTCTCCTGATCGACTTCCTCCACATGTTCACTCTCTACTGCTGATAAAGAATAAATTTGAAAATAATGAACTGACATTAATAAGGGATTTATTTACTACTCAGAAACTGAGGAAGTGGGGTCTGGTATTCTGAGAATCCCAGTCCTGTGACCTGTGAATTGTTGCTCTGACTAGTTCATTCATCTATGGCCTGATAGGAAAGAGGCCGACCATTAAGTCAGTCAGGTGTCACACACATACCTAGTGAGCAACCTCCAGGATTGGAGACACAGCTGAGGACTAAGAAGAAGGAAGGACTAAACATCCACAACATGTCACCAAACCTTGCGCATAAAACCCATGCACTTCCTGGTTGGAGGAACGACTCAGAGATGCTCCCTCAGCATTTGAGTAGCTGGCATTCTTGCTGTACTTCCAAATTGCTCTTTTTGCTCTTCTGGGTGAGGGTTACCTGGTTCCTAGCATGTTTGGTGGGAGAGAAACGAAACAGCAAGGAATAGGACAATTCATTTTAAAATAGCCTTCAGCTTTTAAAGTTTTTATATCAACTCCAACTATAATGGCCTGGACTGGAGCTCTCAAGAGATCCACTCTTATGGAAAAACAGGAGGTTTCCTCCTTGATAATGACTGAAGTTAAAGGGATACACAACAGCAGCAACTCATGAGGAGGTTGGCAAAGAATATGTGATTGGGAACCTGGTATGTCTGAGGAATGGAGAGGTCATTTCAAATGATTAGAGGAAATGGCATCTTGTGGAGGAAGACAAAAACAGATCAGAATGTTAAAGCACTGTACTTTTACAAAAGATGCCACAGATACCTTATTTCATCCTTATTGCCTGTTTTGTGTACCATACAAGATTTTGGATTTCATCCTAAGGGCAACATACAGATGTGGGAGTATATAGGGGAAGAGTAGGCCATGAGTCCAGATACATTTGAAAGGTGCCACCAAAAACCATCTCCATACTATAAAGGAGGAAAAGGAAGCCCAGAGAGGTAAAGTGGCTTGTCCAAGATTACAGAGCTAATGAGTGGTCAGCCAAGACATTGAAACCAAAATAGTTTTATCCTCTTTAGAATACTTTTCATTTGGACTACCTCTACATATTGTTGCCAGACATAAATAATAATGTAAAGTTGTGCTACCATGTGTTAGAGTGAGCAGGATATTTGCAGAAAATCGAATATGACAAAGGTAGATAACACCGCATGGTGTCTAGACAAGGCAGAATTTGAAATGTTTAGAATGATTACAAGCTTGTAATCATTCTATGATAAAAGGTGCCCCAAAACATGTAAAAGTATAGGCCACCACCATGTGCAATGCTGAGAGAATCTAGTCAAGAAAATGAGTACAGTGTGGACTCTTTCCTGATGGGCCCTAAGACATTTGGGAGCAAATTTCTGCCTATTGTTCCTTTGAGTACTTTTGTTAACTATAGTGTAAGGTAAACATACTGTATTTATTGTGGTGCAAAGGGAGAGAGATTGCATCTAGCCTGCATCTGACCTTGGGGAATCAGGGAAGCTGAAGCAAAAAGTGACCTCTGAGTTAAGAAGCCTGTGTTTACATTTTAGTTGTCTTTTGTGAAAACCAACGTTGATGGAACACCTACTACGTGCTATGAACTTGGCAATATTGTTTTATTTAATCCTCATAACAACACTCTGAGGAAGGTATTATTTCACAGAAAAGGAAACCAAGGTTCAGAGAGTTAACTTGTTGCAACAAATGCTGTTACTGGGCCTTGCTGGGCCAGTTCCCTCAGGTGCCAGTGGCTGGTGGTTCATGCCCATTTTCTCTAAAAGACTGTTCTTGACTAGAGATGTCATCTGCAAGGCAAAGTTAAGAAAACCTCCAGGCTGCCAAAGAGAGAGAAAATATAAAATACATGCTGACATGGTTTCCTGGATTTATCTTCCGTCTAATAGACATTCCAGAAAGACTTCAAAAAAAAAAAGATCAATGGAAAATAGAAAATAATACATTCTTTAAAGGAAATTTCATTGAGGTGCCCCCAGGTACTGAGCAACAATAATGGAGAAAAGTCACATATAGACATCACTTAGTGAAATTCCAACCTCTTAAGGATAAAGAGAACAGTGTACAATTTTTCAGGAAGAGACATACAAATGATGTTTCAACAATTGGTCTGGCACCTGATTACTCGTCTTCAAAATAAGAGGTATCTACAGAGTTTTGAAGGAAAATGATTTTGAACATAGAATCCTACATCCAGCTGACTATCATTAAGAGTAAGAGCAAAAATAACAGTGTTCTTGAATATGCCAAACCCAGACAAGACTGGAGACATAATTTGTGCAAAATAAAAATATGGTGCCCCTTGTTCAAAAGTCATTAAGAATTTTGTGGCTGTTATAGCAGAGCATTAAAATAAGTGTGGGGCCTTTCTGAGTACAGGGTCCTATTCAACCACACCGGTTGCATACCCATGGACTTAGCTCTGAACAAGGAAAGCTCAACGTGTATGAACTCTTTTTGGAAAAAAAATGTTTTCTATCAAAATGAATATAATTCAAAAAAGAAATGAACAAAAAATTACTAATAAGAAAAAACAAAACAAAAAAACCAAATACCCCCCCAATAAAACTTATGAAAAAGTATTGTTTAACTATAATGTTCTCCATAAAGCTTAATGTAGTGATTTTTTAAAATACTAGTAAAAAGTAGAAGAAAATTATTTTTAAAAATCATGCATTTTAACTGCAGATGATTTCAACAAAATAAAATGAATGATGGGAAAGAGAAGTAAAAATACACTAAATGACCTAGCAGTTTCAGGGAAGGGGATGTTTTAGATGCTGATTGATTTTTCCCTTCATTGGAAAAAATATAGTATTAAAATTTATTTTAAATGTTTTAAGTTACGTACCAGATGAATATACAATTTCAAACTTCAAAGCCATTAGAAAGGAAGAAAGAAAAATAGGTATGAAAAATAAAACAAAATGTTTAAAAATCATAAATGGAAAACAAATAAAATGAAAACATGTAGTTAAAATATATCAATTATAACAGCATATATAAATGGATTAAATCCTTCTGTGCTAGGCAGAATAGTAGCCCCACAAAGATTTCCAGTCCTAATCCTGGAACCTGTGAAAATTTTATGTTATATGGCAAAGGGAAATTAAGTTAGAAAGAATTGAAGTTCTCAATCAGTTGTCCTTGAAACAGGGAAATTATCCTGGTGGGCCCGAAGTAATCACAGGGTCCTTGGACATCAAAGAGGGAGGGGGTCAGAGTCAGAGTGATGTCATATGAGACAGACTTGACAGGCTATTGCTGGATTTGAAAATGAAGGAAGAGGCCATGGAATGAGCCCAGCCTCTAGAAGCTATAAAAGGCAAGAAAAATGGGTTCTCCTCTAGAACTTCCAGAAAGAAGCATAGCCCTGTCAGTACCTTAATTTTAGCCCAGTGAGGACCATTTTGGACTTCTGACCTCTCATAATTGTAAGATAATAAATTTGTATCATTTTAAGCCATGGAGTTTGTGGTAATTTGTTATAGCAGTGATAGGAAACTACTACACACTCAGAAAGGCAGACTCTCTTCCTAATATCAAAACCAAGCTAAAGCAAATAAAAATCTTAAAACTTAAATGCAGCTATATACATTTATAAAAGGAAAAAAAACTAAACTAATTGTAAAGGGTTATTTATTCCTTCAAAAGTATGAACTGTGCATTCAGTATGTGCCAGGCACTAAAAAAAAAAAAAAAAAAAAACCGAACAATTACCCTCCTTGTCTACATGGCACTTAAAGTCAAAAAGTGCTTAACTTGGAGATCAGTAAAGTAATTACCATTCATGGTAATTACCATGAAGCTGCAAGCATGGGGTCTTTTCTGAAAGCTTGGCTGGGAAAGTACCTGTCCTCCAAGCTCACATCGTTGGTGGTGAGATTCAGTTGCTTCCAGCCTATAGCAAGAAAGCCTCAGTTCCTAGCTAGCTATTGGCTGCAAGCTGCCTTCAGTTCCTTGCTGCAGGAACTTCCTGAGCCTGATTGTTGGCTTCATCAAAGCATGTAAGCCAAAATGGCAATAGAGAATCTGCTGGCAAGACAGAATGTATGTAACATCATCACAGAGGTGTTAACCCTCCCCTTTGTTGTCTTTTGTTGGTTAGAAGAAATACACAGGTCCTACCATACTCAGAGGTGATTACACAGGGGCAGGACTGTGAAGAGGCAGAGATATTTGTGGGCCATCTTCGAACCCTTGCCACATATGCGTTTACAACAGTCTTCAGATATGGGAGACAAGGGTTGCACTTGCTTTAAGTAAAACCCCGCCTGCCGTCCATTTCTGAGAGAGTAACCATTATGCTTTGCTAATTCTTGCTTGCCAATAAGTATCAGTAACTGATTTCAATATTGTCATCACATAATCAATATTTGTTGAATGACTATATCAATTTCCTGCAAATGAGAACAGTTTTGAAAACCAGAGTTTGGCACCATTAACGAGTTATTTTTAATTTGTATTATAAAGCTGATTTGGCAGCATTGCATATTAAAAGGCCACCATTTTGAGCCATGCATGATTAAAAAAAAAAAAAGCTTAAACATTCCAGAACAGCATTTTCCACAGGAGCCCCTTGTGCTTGCCTTGCACATCTCGACCGTTGTCATAGTCTCACACAGCCATTTACATTTGGGTCACGTTTCGTCTTGAAGAAACTCAAGCAAATACAGTACTTCCTTCTAAATGTCCTTTACTCAAGGGGAAAAGCTATTTTTGAGTGCATAGATGCTTTTCCATAAACATAGTGGCATAAATTTTAAAACACTGTGTGCAAATGGGTAGTGACTGCATTATGCTAACCTCCTCAGTTGATGTCTTTAAGATGACCTTATTGAAGAATGATTCATTCATATTGTTGCCACTTTTTCTTGACACAAGAACCAGGCCAATATTTGTTCTGCAAAGCCACGACTGAGAGTCAGGAAGTAGAGGTTCTTATCCCAGCTCTACCACAAATAAGCTGAATGGCCTTGGCAAGTCTTCCTCTCTTTCTGCACATTCTAGTCTGTGGAAAGATGGATTTGGAGGAATAACATCTCTAATGTATGGAGGCTCTCAGGGGTGACCATGAAGATGTGCTGTAGTGGACACTGTGAGGCCCCACTGGAAGCCTCTTTACTGGGCTGATGCGACCATCCCCAACTGTTGGGAAAGAGACCACCAATTGCTCTTCTGCCTCCTTCCCTGGAGAATTGCCCTTGGTGCCTGGGAGGTTACACCCCTGTACCCAAAGTCTGATGGACAAGGGGGTACAAAAGCTGGCCACCTTGGCTTAATGTGGGACCAACTCTGGTGCATTTCAGCCAAAACCACAGCCTAGCTTAGCTCTTTCCCTCACTCCGCCCTGCTTCCCTCTCACCCCCTTTCCCGAGTGACCCCCTAATCAAATGCACAGGAATTCCTGTCACAGTCTCTACTTGTAGGGATTCTGCTCTAAGAAGAGTACCTTAGAGGGGAGGCCTCATGGACTTGGGATTTCCTGAATTTTCCTGAGGGAATAAGTCATTGTGAAAATGAATGCTGAGGTATAGAAAAAGAGAAAGAGCCTTTGGGTAAAGTACTAGGTATAGTTAAATAAATATATGGCTTCCCCTTTATATCAAATTTAGTTTACATTTGAGGTGATCTTGGAACCTCTAAGTAGAGACATCTGATCATGCCTGGCTCAGAGTGGGTATCCAATAAAACATTATTGAATTAGGGTAGGCCACAGTGGCTCAGCAGGCAAGAATGCTTACCTGCCATGCCAGAGGACCCAGGTTTGATTCCCGGTGCCTGCCCACATTAAAAAAAAAAAATTGGATTAAAGAAAATTGAAATTTTAAAAAGAGACCTGGGATTCTTGCACAAGTCTTCAGTTATTTGGGGCCACAAAGGAAAGAGGAGATAGAATCCAAAAGGAAAATCTGGTTTCTCCTGGGCTCATGGGCTCACTCTGTACCAGCCCCGAAGAGAGCTTGATGGATATCAGGACCAGCAGAAGGAAATGATTTGGGATTTAGTCAGAGCAGGTGTGTCCAGACTGCAGCTGTTGATCTTTGGGAGGCATCCTTGGTAGGTTCTGACCTCTTGCTTCTATACCACTAGCCACCCCCACCATACTTGTAAGTTTGATGGAGTAGGCAACTCCATGCCCTCAGCAGTTCTCCCCAGTCCAGCCTCTGCCTTTTCAGTGTTTGGGGGAAATGAGAGCTGGTGCTGGTGTCCTTGGGCCCATAGAAGCAGGGCAGGGCCTCATTTATTTGGGAACTGGCGTGCTGGGATTCATGGTTTAATAATGAAACACTCTGGCCACCCTCCTCTTGCTGATCCCAGACTTAGCCTTCTCTGTGGTTTTCCTGTTTCCTCCCACCTGACCTTTAGTTGTTTGTGCCTCTTTATGCCCTCACCACTGAATGGTTAGGGAATTCTGGATAGGAGGAGTTCATCATGGAGTTTTCAGAACAAGTGATGGGAACCATAGCAAGGAGTTAAGATGCCAGGCCAAAGGACAGACATCCCTTCCCCACCTCAGCCCTGGATCTGCTCTGGACTTGAGTTTCATTCCAGGCCATTGCTGTGGCAGATCAGGAACCTTCTCCACCCTCCCTGACTCTCCCCGACTCTCCCCTTAGCGAGAGGCCTCTGCTGGGTCATGTTCCACGAGTCCCTGTGGGCAGTGGGCAGTGTGCAGTTGGCCATCCCCTGAAGAACGGTGACGTGGGCTGAGGGAGGCAGGTCCTAGAGCTGGGGGATACAGCCCCCAGCGTGCTCACCCCGCTAGAGGTGCAAGGGTTTTCCAGCATGAGATTCAGTGTTCTCAACTACAGTCTTCTGACCCTAAACCAAGGCCTTGGGGAGGCTCTTATGACACCAAACGTCTGTCAGAGATGCCCTGCTCACCTGGTGTGCATCCTCACACGGTGTGAGGTGGTTTTTTCAGGAGAGTTTGACTGTGGGTTGGACAGTAGGCAAGGGCAAAGGAAGGAGACAATGAAAGGAGACTAAGATAACTAGTACTGAGGGAGGTGACAACTTCACGCCACACACATTCTTGTGACCATCTTGTGACTCTGTCAACAACCTTGGGAGTGAGAAATCACTTCTCAGACCTCCGTTTCCTTACATGTCAAACAACTGGGAGAAGGTCTCATGGGTTGTTTCAGTGATCCTCACAGCAAGCTCTTGAGGTATGTACTATTACCATCTCCATGAGGCTACAAAAACAAGGTAAGATCAGTGCTTATGGACAAATCCAAGCATATCTGACCTCTCTGTTGATTTCAGAGCATTTGAGGGGTCCAGCAGAGTAGGAAGCCTTAGGCTCTGCCATAGTTGGAGTATTGTACAGTTGAATGGCAGCATAAAGGTGCTGGATGCCTGTTTAGAGCAGGGATCAGCACTCTTCTTCTCTGAAGGGCCAGATAGTCAGTATTTTAAGTATTGTGGGCCATGTGGCCTCTGCCTCAATACTCAACTCTGCAATTCTAGTGCAAAAGCAGCCACAGACAATGTATAAATGAATGGATATGGCTGAGTGCCAATGAAACTTTATTTACAAAAAACAGGCTGCTAGCCCATAGGCTGTAGTTTGTTGACCCCTCATTTAGAATCACACAACATAGATTAGGAGGGGTCAGGTTAAAGAAGTGGAAGGATGAGTAAGTACAAATGACTCCTTCCTGGAGTCCTGCAGTGCACAGACTGCACAACCATCCATGGGACTCCTAAGGGTAAGAGGAAAAGCAAGCAGACCTTACACTCCAGACTTCAGATGGGAGTGTCTAGGTGATAAGGGCCTGGACAGAACCTCGTACCTTGCTGGGGTGGGAGTGACAGATTGTGAAAGAGGGATGTAAGAGGGCCATTTACCTGCCCAAAGGTAATGCACTCATAGGAAAATCAGGTTCTCAGTGTTGTATCAGAAGCATGCAAGACCATGTGATGTCCTGTTTTCCATCAGGTGAGGAAGACAGACTCTACCTGGTGACCTGGCAGGTGGAATTTGGCTGTCTTTCATTGTGGAGCTTGTCCAGCTCTGCTCCACCATGGAAGCAGGGTGTGGCAGGTCCTGCATTACAGAATGAAACTCTCCTGAGGCAGAAGTAGACATCTAAGAATGGACTAGGAATGTCAAAGTTCTTACTTCCTTAGAAATTCCTTCCTGGGTTCCCAGAGCAGCCAGGTGCACAGCTTAGCAGTGAAACTGGGTTGACCTTTGGCCACTCTCAGCTCAGCTGTTCCAACAGTTAAAGAGCAGAACAAAGTTCAGGGACACATTGAACAGGTTAGGGAAACAAATCCTTGAGTGGAGTTAAAAAAAAAAAAAAAGCAGGAAAGGAAAGTGACTAAGAGTTGCCCTACTGTTGTTGTTTTTTTAAAGATGCTGGTGAAAATTCAAAGGACTAATGTCATGCTACTCTCAAGGGCAAAGGATCATTTGTTTCTAATTGCACATATTCCTACTTCTATCAGCAAAGACATAAAATAAATACAGAAGCAGAAAGGAAAGTGAATTAAAACTTTAAATGGAAGAATAAGTAAACACACTGAAATATGAAATGAATATGATGATTGATCAAGAAGTGTGCAACCCATTTTCTAGTAGTCAATATTGAAGACATAAAAAATCAAAAAAAAAAAAAAAAAAGTAAAATAAGGGCAGGCCACAGTGGCTCAGTGGTAGAGTTCTCACTTGCCATGCAGGAGACCTGGGTTCGAATTCCGGTGGCTGCCCATGCAAAAAAATAAAATAAAACAAGAATTATATAACTACAAATATACTTTTAAACATATTTAAAATGAAAATTGCTGGTAAGGGAAATAGGAGGTTGGATCTAGAATATCACTCAGGTTGAGAGTTAAAAAAAATAAGTTTGGGAATTTACAAAGTTTGGTAGAATTCTCCAGTGAAATCATCTGGGCCTGAAAACTTCTATTTTGCAGCTTTTAATTACAAATTCAACTTCTTTAATGGTTGAATAATCCTGTAACTATTAAAGAAAATGAATGCAGAATTTAAAAGCTCCTGAAAAATAAATCGCTTTCAGTTTCATCTCTGGCATGTAAAGAGCTTGGAAGTCATCACTCCCACCTTTAATGAATAAAAAAGATGGACAAACTGAATGTCAATGATTTTCTTGGATCCATTAAGGAAGTGGGGTCACAGAGCAAAGTGCCATACTGAAACCTGGAGAGACAGGCAAATCCAGAGTTACAGTCAAGATGTACTTGTTGCAGAAGCTGGAGAAGCTATAAACTGGTAGTGACACTTAACTGGTGATTTGATGAATTGCTAGAGGTCAAGTGTGGACAAATGTGAAAGTGAGAAACTCCCAGAGTCCCCATACTTCTGTGGGTTCTGCCTCTAGGGACCCTACATGGTTCTCATAGTGAAGAACCAAGAAAGATCCCCTGATGGCTCTGGCAGGGAGAGGGAAAAGAAGCCATTATGAAATGCATCCAGAGCGTTGTTCATAACAGGGATCTACTCTCCTAGGGAAAGAACTTTACCATAGCCTTATACCACCTGGGGGCAGGGCATTACCCCCAACTCGAGCATGCACCAGCCTTTCTGTCTCCCTGCGGGGAATGGAAGAGCTAAAACATTCTTGTGAAAGCGACCTGGCCCACTAAAAGACTGAGGTTTAATCATAAGATTATAGGACCCCTCCCCTCACACAGATACCTCACTACAGCACCAACAGAGCTCTAATATAAAAATAACAGAGGATTACAGCTGAAAAGTCCTGCAAGGCAAAGACTCTAAGGAGTAGTTCTTAGGGAAGCCAAAATACAACAGGGGAGATAAAACAAGGACACAAGAAACAGATTCTAAAGTTTATATGGAAGGGAAAATGACCTAGAACAGGCAATTCAAAACTACTGAAAGAATAAAAAGATAAATCACAGATCAGGAGAAAATACTTGCAAATATATAAATATAAAGGACTCATATCCAAAATACACTCTTAGAACTCAACAATAAGAAAACAACCCAATTGAAAAATGAGTGAAAGATCTAAGCAGACCACCCAGTAAAGAAGATATATAGATGACAGATAAATGTAAGAAGATGCTCAACATCATCTTTCATTAAGGAATTAAAATAATATAACGAGGTACTACTACATACCTATTAAAATGGCTAAAATTTCAAAACTTGACAATATCAAATGATGACAAGGATACATAGCAACAGAAACCTTCATTCATCAGATGATGAATACAGTTTGGCAGTTTCTTTCAAAGCTATACCTAATTTAACCATTCAATACAGCAACTGTGCTCCAATAGCTATAGATGATTACATATATAAACAATTATAGAAATGTGTATAAACACAAGTTAGTTAACACGTCTTTTCTTGCCCTGTTACCAAGAAGCAATGAAGCCCTGACAGCAAAAAGGACACCCAGCACCCAGCTTAGTTTCTAATAACATCTCCAATAAAAGGAACCAGGCCTCTTGGAGAAGAGCCTAGAGTATATTGTAGTGCCAGAAAATAAGGAAGTATTGAAAGTAAAAGTAAAAACAGAAACAAACACCTCACAATGATGGGGATATGACAAAGGGACACAGAAGTAAATTGAAAGCGCTCCCAATGGCCAAAGCTAGAAAAATTTGAGCAACAAAATAGAGTAATGTCAGGTTGCAACCCAAAGTATAAAATAAATATTCATAAGTCCCTACTGATAGAAATAAATGACCGAATGAATAATACATGGGGGAGAAGAGACAGATTTCCAAGAGGAAGAATTCTACATAAATTATGTAGATACTCTATCCTCAAGGAATTGACTTCCTTCCAAAGACTACAGTATGCAAAGGGTAAAAAAAGAATAACTTTACATTACAAAAATCTGACAAGCACTCACTCAGCCAGGTGATCAAGGTCAACATGTACATGATACATCACATTTCTAGTATGTACCTTTGATGTAATGAAAATGGTACCTTACTTCTGTGGTCTTCATCCTTAACACTCATAACCCAAATCTAATCATGAGGAAAATGTCAGATAAATCTCAACGGACAGAGACATACTATAAAATAGCAAAACAGTTCTCCTCAAAACTATCAAGGTCATCAAAAAACAAGGAAAATCTGAGGAAATTTCTTGTTAAAACCAGGAGGATCCTAAGGAGACAAAACATAATGTGATATCCTGGGTGGAATCCTGGAGGAGATAAAGAACATTAGGACATAAGAAAACCTGTATAAAGTATTGTCTTTAGTTAAGAATAATGTAATATTGGTTCATTAATTGTAAAAAATGTGCCATGCTAATGTAAAATGTTTATAATAGGGGAACTTGGGTGCCAAGTAGATGGTAACTCTTGTGTTATCTGCTCAAATTTCTGTAAATCTAAAATTTTTCTAAGGATTAATGATATATTTTTTTAAAAGACATCTTCAGGCCCAGATTATTTCATTGGAGAACTCTACCAAATATTTAACGATGAATTAACACCGATTTTACATAATCTATTCCAGAAAATAGAAGCAGACGGAACAGTTCTTACTCATTTACAACACTGTTACCCTGGAACCAAAATTCAGACAGACAGTCCAACAAAACTAAAGAGTATCTTTCACATACTTACAAACAAAAATCCTTAACAAAACATTAGCAAATTTAACCTACAATGAATAAAAAGAATTATACACAATGTCCAGGTAGTTGGTGGGTCCAGGAGTGGGCAACCTCAGGGGGAGCTAGGTTAAAGGTTGCTGTATGACCCTGGATGTGGGGTGGAGGGAAAGGATCTAGGCCATTCATTCTATTCTCAGGAATTTGAAATAAGAACTGGAAGGAATAGCACAGTTCATGGAAGCTGGAGGTGAAAGAGAAGCCAAGGGGTAGAGTGGGGTCATAAGGGATCATATGGAAAACTCAAGTTACAAGTAAGGAAGAGATGCCATGTAGACTAGTGAAGAGAATGGAGAGGACAGATGTGGTCCAGGCATCCTGAGAGCTGAGGGACCCAGAGAGACGCTGAGTCCTGTGGTTGGTGGAGTTGTGCTGGCTGCAGCAGGACCCAGAAGTCTGCAGGTCTGTGGGACTTGGATGGGCTCTGGTCTTCCCTGGTCCCCATGAGGTAGTTGTTACTAGGATGGCTCTTGTGTATTTTTATGACATGCACACCCACTCCCACCCCCAGCCCCACACCCACTCCAAGTCCCCACACACCCAACCTAAGACACAACCCAAACTCTGCGCCTGTAAACCAGCCTGAGAAATAGCTTTGTGGAAAAGATGACATGTTCAATTTTGGACAGACTGATTTCGTGATGCCTCCATGTATAGGCATTCAGGAGGCAGTTGCATCTAAGGCTAAAGAGAAAGGTGTGGGCTGGACATCAAGACTCCATCATTAGGAAGAGAGCAGCAGTTGAAACAGTGGGAAGAAAGGTCACAACGTGGATTGAGCAGAGGTGTGGTCTGGGATAGAGCCCTGGGGGAGCACTGGTATTTAAGTGATCAGTTTAGGAAATGGTGAGAGAGCAATGAAGACTGAAACATTTCATTCAGAGAGGTAGGATCACCAGGTGTGAGCCAAATCTCAGAAACCACAGTCAAAGAATTTCAAGAAGGGAGTTGTACTTACTGGTGTCAAATGTCAACACTTGTAGACAAAAAATACATAATCCATGATAAGGTAGCACTAAAAATCAGTGAGGAAAATTTTTTTAAAAGTTCAAATTATGATAAAACATTGAGTAGCTATTTAAGAACAAATCAATTAAGAGCCACCATTTGATTCTGTACACCAAAAAAAAAAAAAACTAAAATGAATCCAAGAATTGTATAGTCACATGTTTTCTTCTGTTCTTTATGTATTAAAATACATATATATATATATATTTTTTTTTTTTTTGCATGGGCAGGTACCGAGAATCGAACCCAGGTCTCTGGCATGGCAGGCGAGAACTCTGCCACTGAGTCACCATGGCCTTCCCTAAAAATATATTTTTTAATTGACATTTTATTTTATATTTTCTTAATTGACATTGTTACTCAGCTCATTTCAGGTCAAAGAAAAAGATCACAAGGTAGAACTGTATAAACTACTGTCCATGCATCAAAAAATTTCATATGCAAAATGAACAGTCAAGGGGTAAATTGGGGGCAAAATGGTTTTCAAATATTTAAAAGACAAGGGGATGCTGTCCTCAGAGGACAAAGAACTCATACCCATGAAAGCGATTAACACTGACACTCCAGTAGATAAAGTGGGAAAAACACACAAATGCTCAAAATAGTTGGGAAAAATGCTCAAGCTCACGAATGAACAAATTAAACCAGTGAGAAATGTTTCTATATTCTCGCCAAGCTGACTAAGCTCAGACACTCACTGGTGGCCATGTTATACTGTTACATGCTTTCCAGAGGCAATTTGGCAACGCGTATGAACAGCCTTATGCCTTTTCACCCATTAACTCCAATTCTAGGAAGCTGCCCTGAGAAAACACCCATAATTGGGGTCAAAGATTCACACACAAAGATGTTTGTCTCAGCACAATAGTAATAGTGAAACACCAGATACAAGTTAACTCTGGGGAAGGAGGGGATTCTGAACAATTTATGACACACATATTAAAATGGAATGTTAAAGATCCATTAAAATTATAATTACTAAGTTTTTAGTAGTATGATAAAATGCTTCTTATGCAATGTTAAGTGGGAAAAAGAATGCAAATTATATAAATAGTATAGTTTCACCTGTGGATAAAAAAAAAGCCATCAAAAGGAAATATACAAAATGTTAAGAGTTATGTCTGGGTGGTGGTTGGTAGGGTGATTGGAAAATACAGACAAATATTTTTAAAACTGGAATTCCAATATAAGCACACATTGTTATATTGTTGACTTCTAAAAATCATTTTTGTAGAGCTTCACAACCATTCTTGACTGTAAAAGTGAATCAACAAAAGTTAATTAACTTGAACAATGTGCTGAAATAATTAAATTGATAAGAAAACTCATTGACTTTTAAAAAGCACTATGACTACTGTGGTTAGATAACTTCAATACAGAGGGACGATTATTCAGGGAAAGGAGAAAGGGACGGACACATTAGCTTCTACAGCCACGTGTGTGTGAGAGAATTAGCATGAACCCTCTGTGAATATATATCAGAGAGGAGCACTTCTGCCATTTTCCCATTCTTTCAAAAATACTTCAAACAGAAAAAACGAAGGGAATAATATAACCCAGCCTAGATTTTGTCATATTAATGTCACACCCTTTTATTTTTGAGGAAATAAACATTGCAGATACCATTGAGTTCCCCTCTTTACCCACCACCAACCCATTCTCTCCACCGCTCCCTGTTGCCACACACACACCTCCTTTGTGGGTTTGCTGCTTTATTAATATACGAGAGGAAAGGGCTGTCATAAAAGGGGGGAAACGTGTTGAAAAATTCCGACGGTGAGCTTCATTCACGTGTGCTTTCATTTTCAAAGGTCCCGGGTGGTTCAGGGCTGCGCCTGGTAACCCAGTGACTACGGCCAGGGGTCTGAGAAGCTCTCCTTGCTTCTGCCCTCACGGCCTCGAGACCTGGATACCTGCAGGACGGTCTCTTCCCAGGTACCACGGGGATCTGGGCTCCCTTCAGCCTCCAGAGTGCAGCAGAAGTAACGGCTCCCAAGACTACGGTTCCAACGCGGCGACCGCTTTTACTCTGTCGTGTGCTAACTCGGGGAGCCGATTTAGCGTAGAGGCTAAACCGGAAGCGTAGAGGAAGCCTACACTGAGGGAGTGAGCGGCCCGGGCTGTTACAGTCTGCCTTTTGAGAGTTCTACTTTTAGCGCCTGCCAGGTTCGCGCATTCGCCCATTCATCAGATTCTGGGGGGCACCGGCTGCGGGAGTAGGTGAGAGGGCAGGGGCTAAAGAACGCGTGCTCAGAGAACTAAGGGGAGGGAGGCCTCGGCCAGCTCCGGGAGGGTGGGCGCGGGAGGCGGGAAGAGAGCGGAGGGAGGCGCGCACTCTGGTCCAGGGCCTCCTTTCCTGGTTCACGGAGTCTTCACACCTCCTTTCGCAAATGGGGAAACTGAGGCTTAGAGTCATAAATTAAGTCACTTGTTCAGGCCACACAACCACAAAATGATGAAGTGAGTTTATTCAAACCCTTGTTGGTTTGGAGAGGCAAATGAAACCCTGCAGAGAACGTCAGCCCCAGACCTAGGGCATGATTGGCTCGTGTGGCAGAAGCGGGGATGCACCGACTAGATCGCCCTGCGGGGAGCCGGTCACGCCGGGGGTGGGGGCTGGGGCGCCGCGGGGCGAGGCGGGGCGTGGTCAGCAGCCGCTGGACGTCCGAGCTCTCCCGCGGGTCCGCCTCGCCCAAGGTCGCACCCGTCGTAGCTCAGCCCGCGGGCGGCGCCTGAGCCCGACGGCGCATAAAAGGCCGGATCGGGACCCTGCAGGCAAGCGTGCTGCAGAGCCCCCGCTGGTCGCCGAGACTGTGGGACCTGCGTCGCAGTTCCGCTTCTCCCTCTCCCCAGTCCTGCCCCCCCTCCCTTCCCTTTACAGGTTTGATCCCTAATTAACAGAGCCTGTGCTCCCAAAAAACCTAAGCGGCCACAGAACCAGAACAGGCCTTACCAAGACCGTCTTAAGAGAAAGGGCTGCCGGATCGGGGCTTGAGAGGGCTCAGCTCTGCATTTAGAGTAGTTTCCTCCCTGTTGTTTTTAGTTCAGAAAAGTGAGACTGGGCCCCTCCCAACTTTAATGTTTATTTCAGGTTTTTCCTCTTTGAAGGCGAGGCGTGTGTGCGCATGCAGGTGTGGCTTGATGACCATGACTCCCGGGGGACTTAAATGCATCTTTTCTAACTGAGTCACATTCAAGTTCGCCTTCAGCCCCGGGCTGGCTGTACCTATATGTCATCTCCCTGACCCCGCAGCCCCCAGCTGCCTGTGGGCGGCATCATGAACCCAGCCCCTGGCGGAGGCCACCAGTGACCGCATCCCTGCCTGATCCCTGGTTCCAGGGGGAAACTCACATTATCCATTCAAAGGACAGAAGCTGGAAGGGACTCAGCCAGCCTTGGGTGGCGCTTCAGGGAGCCACGGGACCATGGAGCATTCGGGATGTGGATACCAGCCCAATTCATTTCTCTACTTCAATCCCCCAGCGCTTTGTTTATCAGAAATCCTATGTCCAAAAATGCAGTCAGAAAACCTTCTGTTGTTTGTCTTTTTATTAAGAGAAGTCAGGATGCAGGAGAGAGGAAGGATGGGGAGACAGAAAGGCGTGTGTTCCTTCCGTACCCCAACCCAAAAGGCAGTCTTCTCATTTCTCCCAGTAGTACCACCTTTAAATACATACACAGCTGTGTGCAGTAAACGGTTGACAAGCGGCTCTCTGAAGGAAAATAAAAAACTCTGATTTTCACGTTGTAACATGTTCCAAACAGATTAAGTTGGATTTTAAATTTGGGTCCGTGTGGATGTCAGGTGTGACATAATAGGAAACCGAGGCTATTATGCATGAGAAAAGACAGATCCCAAGAAGATGGGGGTTTCTGAGGTGTCAAGGGAAGCTGCTGGCCCAGCCAGCGGCCAGGGAGCACACAGGCAGAGCAAGAAGGCCTTTGTCGTTGTCCAGGGGTGGAGGTTAGCAGATTTCCGGTGGCAATCGAGGATTGGTTAATTTAAAACAAATGCCCTCAGGAAGGGAAAGGGACTGGGGGGCTGAAGGTGGTGGGGATGGTTAGCTTATCATTTGGGGTGAAGCCTGTGGGTTTGGGCTCTGGAGGAGTTTACGCCCCAGGGATGGAAAGCTGCTTATTCACTAAGCCAAAAGTCAGTGTTGAGACAAGCAGCTCAGCCAAAATAAGATGGATGCTGAGCAGAACACAAACAATTTTGATGGTTACAACATAACTGTGGTGGTTTGGAACAGCATGTACCCCAGAAAAACATGTTCTTAAATTTAATCCATTCCTGTGAGTGTGAACCCATTTTAAGAAGGACCTTTGGGTGAGGTTACTTCAGTTAAGGTGTGGCCCCCCTCAGTCAGAATGGGTCTTAATCTTATTACTGGAGTTCTTTATAAGAGAATAAATTCAGGCAGAGAGAGAGAGAGAGAGAATGCCACAGAGGGAGCCCGGGATGGAATCCAGAAGAGGAAGGAGAGCCCAGGAGGTTTCACCATGTGCCTTGCCCTGTGACAGAGTAGCCCAGGATCTCTGGCATCCAGCCCCCAAACACCACCGTCATCATGTTGATGACGTCTTGATTTGGACCTTCTTTTAGCCTCAAAACTGTACGCTGATAAATTCCCATTGTTTAAGCCAAGCCATTTCGTGGTATATGAACTACCCAGGAAGCTAAAACAATAACACTTTCCTGAAGGCTGATTTCAAGGTACCACCGTGATGATACCGAACGCAAAGCTGGGAAGCGATGCCCAGCAGCACCTCATTGTATAGTGTTCCCACCATACAGAAACAATAGACGTGAATCAAGAACGTAGATAATAGTAAGATGTATTAGGAAATGATAAGTTTGAGTATTTGTTACCCATGTTTTAAATATAGTTTATTTAATTATAAGTAATTTAATAATATGGATGCATTTAGCCACTGGCTTATGAAATCCCTGAACATTTAATAATCAGTTCCCATTGGCCAGTGAAGAGCCAGTACAGTGCAGCTTGTATGGTCAGTTAACAACTGAAAGCCCTGTCTTATCTATCATACTAAATGTTACTGGAGTGGAGTCTGTAGCAGAGATATGATAATGGATAGTCCTGTGTGGATCCTCCCTTCCCCTACTGAGAGAGCCTGTCCTCTCTCATGCAGCGTCTTCAAGATGTAATGTCGGGTGAATTTCCCTTCTTGCAGGAAGTAAGCAGAGTGTAGTGGAAAGAGCACTGGAGTAAGAAACAGTGGTGTTTTTTAGGTCTGCCACTCACTTGTGGCATGACCTTGGGCAAGTTACTTAACCACTCTGAGCCTCAGACTCTTCATCTTTAAAGTAGGAACAATAGCTGCTGCATCAAGGGTTTCATATGGCTTTTGGCAGGGATTACTAACTGCACCCCCAATGTCCATTTTCCCTTTTTTTACAGAGTGCATACTTGTTTAGAATAAAGACTACAATTCCCAGCCTTGATTGAGCCAGATAAGTAAATTCTGATTCATGTGTGCAATATCTAGGCCACAATTTTAAGAGGAAGGAGAATGCTTCCCATTCTCATATTCTCCCTTCTTGCTGGCTGGAATGCTTACGTGATGGTGGGAAGAGAAGCAGCCATCCTGAACCATTAGGGAGAAAATTCATGCTGAGAGTGGCAGAATAACCAGGTGGTTATCGAGACTTAGAAGTCTAAGTCTGATACTTATAGAGTCACTTTACCAGCCCTGGATCCCCTACTCAGCCTGATATGATTTAGAGAAATGATATTTAAGCCTCTATTATTTTGAATCTTTTTGTTGTTATTGTTACAGCAGTGGAAACAATATACCAACTAATCAAGGATTAAATTAGATAATGCATACAAAATGTTGGCACAGTGCCTGGCCTAGATTTCCCCTCCTCACTCATTCTTTTCCCACAGTGTAGGTCAAGTGGTGTGATGAAGAGGAGTTGGGTAAAACAGGTGGTGTGTCACAGCTGGCTTCTGCCAGCTCATGAGAGCCAATGGTTAAATTTTTAGTAAGTATGTATGTGTGCTGGTTTGTTAGACTCTTGGTGACTTGAAGTTGGCCACGGTCGGGTATTTGTACCGTGGTAATTGGCAAACACGACAAACCAGAGATTTTTGGTTTCTGAGAGAGGTCGGTGATGCCTCCCTGGCCACACCCCAGCACCCCTCTCCTCTTCCCTCTCAGTCTTTCTCCACCACACTTACCCCATCTGACATATTTTATATTTTTACTTATTTATTTTTTTATCTGCCCCCCACGAGAATGTAAACTCCATGGGGGCAGGCACTCAGGTCTCTTTTATTCACGCCTGCATCTCCAAGGCCAATTACCTGGTATATAGTTGGTGCTCAATAAATGCTTGCTGCATCAAGGAGTGAAGGAAGGAAATGTCACTTTGAAAAGGTTCTCTTTAAGGTCAGAGAAGCTCTCCATGCTCCCAAACCCTACATTCTCCCTGCCCCCCCCCCCCTTTTATGTCCTTCATAGTCACTGAACAACTAGTCTGAAGTTGTTTATCCTTCTCTCTGTCCATGGAGTAGAGGATCCATGAGAGCAGTTTCATGGCACTTCTTAGAGTTTATGGCCGTTCAGTAACCAGCCTATACCTCCTACCAAAGCCTTCACCGAGGCCTGTAAATTGCGCAGTTCTCCACAGGCTGGGGCCTGGGTGAGCAGGACTGCCTGCAGTGCTGCTGTTGTGAAGAAGTCAGCTGGTGACTGCCCCACCTATGCGATTGGGAGAAATGGCCCCACACTCTGCCAGTTTGGAGGAATTATCCCTCCTGCTCCAGGAGCGGGGATGAAAGGAAGGGCCTGAGATCCTGAGTTTTTTGTGCCTGCTACTGCTGGAGTCAGGGTCAGCCTGAAAACCACATTCACCCCTCAGAGAAGCTATTGCTCAGCAATTGTAGAGTTCCCTGTCACCTCAGGAACATTTGTTACTGTGACCAGTCAAGTTGTGTCGTAAGAAAATAAAATCCGGATGTGTCTCAGGAAGCCTGAGTGTGCATCTGTAAGTGGTGTGAGGGGAGGCCAGGGAGTGTGGCAGGGGGAGAGGGACGGCGGGTGGGGTGGCCATGCACTGGTGAGAATCCGGGCTTTGCTAGTGAGAACTGTGGGGCCTCGAGCAAGTCCCTTTCCCCTAGGTCTCAATTCCCTCACCTGTAAAAGGGAAATAATAACCCTATCTGTCTCGTCTGCCCTCTCACAGGTCCCCATGAGGCTGAAGTAAGGGAGGCTTGTGAATGTGTTCTGAACACAAGGCACCTTTGTGAGTGGGCGCCTGGTTTATTACTGTGAGTCCAGGGCATCAGGTACCTCAAGTTTTGGTGTGGAGTTTCCCAGATCTAACTATAATCCACATTTTCTGGTATTGCAAGTGTGAAAGCATTCCCATGGGTTTCTATTAATAAGCACAAAATGGCTTTGTAGCTGTGGAGAGGGAGTTTCTGTGAAGGAAAATGTCATTCGGGAGGTGTTAAGTGTGGGCCTGGGGACTGACAGCCTGCAGGAGAGCTCAGGGGGTGACCCACCCGGCAAGGGAAAAGGAGAAGTACAGCCAGAGTGGAGGGTGGTCAACTCCAGAAGGCTGAGGAATCTCGCTGCTTGGTGGATCCCAGGCACCATGAGTGTTCGAGACTGGACTGGATGCTGCAAGGAGGGGGTTGGAGAGATGGAAATGGAGATAGGGCCCCTCTGAACATCCCTCCCCTTGCCAGAGACAATGCCTTGAACACTCTGTGCTTTTCCCTTCTCTCCCACTTCAACTTAATCCCAACCCTAATTCTCCTCCAGTTTAGGGGAAGAAGACAGAGAAAGGGACGCAGCCCTTTTATGGGCTTATAACCCCTGAGAGTTGGGAGAGCTGCCTGGATTTCTGGATTCTAAGTCCTAGGAGACCATGATGGAACAAGGGATGCAGGCAAATGTTCCAGGAGTGAAAGGGGACCAGAAAAGGACCCTTCAGTCACATTAGGCCACGTCCACTGAACTAAATTTTTCAGGGTCCTACTGTGATGCATGTGATGGGGACTCTGCAGAGGAATCATTTTAAGTCCGATGTTGGAAGCTGAACTCAGTCACCAAACGGGAGATAAGGCCTCTGGAAGGGACTTCTGGTGCCTTACACCTGAGCAATCACGTCCCTGCGTTATTCAATCATGGGACGATTGCTATCTCAAACGTATTGAGGAGAGGAAAGGAAATGATATTTGAGCTGCTACTTTGTGGTTATTTGAAGTGGTTCTCCAGATACTATGCTAAATGCTTTCACATTTTCTCCTTTAGGCATCCCCCACTGTTCCTTCTTGTAGGCGTCATTGTATATATTAGGAAATAGAGGCTGAGAGATGTCAAATGACTGACTCAGAGCTGGAATTCAAACCAAGTTGGGCAAAGTAACAAATCTGTGGTCTTTCCTACCTCAGGGCTCACCCACAGGGCCAAGCAAGGAATGCAAGCAGATGAAGTAGGCCAAGGGTGAGAAAATCAGCTCGCGAGTGCTGGTAAATGGCAGCTGTTCTTCCACTTGATTAGAGGGAGTAACAGGAATGGTGAGGACCGTGCTGCCAAACAGAAATAGAAGCCCCCCTTTCCCGTTCCCTTCAGCTTTTCAAAAGAAGTCAGAAATCTGGATTCTCAGTGTGAACTTCCCTGCTTTTTAAATATCATCACCTAAAACACCATGTTGGCCAAACAAGACACATTTATGGGCTAGCCCCTGGCTGTGAGTTGCATTTTGGCAGGTGTACTGGTTGGGAGTCCATTTGGCTATATGTAACAGATACCTAGGATGGCTTAAGCACTCTGAATTTATTTTCTTACATACCAAGAGGTCTCAGGAGGTGCGCCAAGGCTGATGCACAGCTCCACATGCTGCTGTCACAGGCCCTGTCTTGTTTCATCTCTCTACTCTACTCTCTTGGTATGTGGCTTTTTTGCTTATGTTGCACAGGGCTGCGGCATTTTAGGCATCCCTTCCTTGTTCCAGCCAGGGGGAAGGGTCTTTCTTATTAGAGAAGGGCACAAGCCACCTGGGTCTATCCTTTTGGGAAACAATAGCTTTCCTGGACACTCCACCTGGTTCACTTTAGCTTATGTTTCCTTGTCTCAGACTGCTCACATGACCACCCCTAGCTGCAAGGGAGTCTAAAGGTAGTATTTTTAACTGGACATATGGACAGTAACTTAAAAAAGGAGGATGACTAGTGCTTAGCAGCACGTGTCTCACTGTACTGATTTTCTGAGTGGCATTGATTGGTGGACTCCTGCTGGTGGCAGAAAAGAAATACTATGCACTTGCTTGTAACAGCTTTAGGCTGTTCCTCCTCTGGATCTCCAGCATTTGGATCAATAGCCTGTGCTGGTGGCTTTGTTTGCCTAAATCCTCCTGCTTTATAATCCCAACAGAGGCATCCCTGGGGCCAGACAGACAGACCTTGGTGAGACCCATCCTTATCACAAATTTTGTTCCCCTCAGTTTGCCTGTTTTATTTTTTCGTATATAATCTGACATCAATTTTTGCATTGTTTGGTTCTTTCCCACTGATAGGCATTTTTCTTAAGGACATTTGATCTGTATTATGTAGAAAATATAAGTAAGTTAGCTGCTATTGAGTTTCATAATCCAAACTACAGATAGAAGGCTGTTTCAGTCAGGATAGGCTGGGTTATGCTGCAGCAACAAACAACCCCAAATCTCAATGGCTTAAAACAGTACAGATTTATTTCTCATTCATCCACAGGCCCATTGGGGTAATTATGTGTGTGAAAAGAGTCTGCTTATAGTAGGCATTCAAGGATTGAGGCTGATAGAAGCATTGTCATTTTGAACACTGTGCCACACCAGAGGGAAAAAGGGCGTTGGAGGACCCCACATTGCAATCAATGCCACTTTCGTTCACAAACTATTGACTGGAACCATTCATATGGCCTCAAACAACCACTATGTCCAGGAATGCAACCCTATCATGCTCCACGAGGGAGGAAAACTGGAAATATTCGGGAAAAAGCAAACAAACAAACAAAAACACCCTCATATTTTTGTGTGAGCAAGTCAATATGAAGGCTCTGTCTGGTTAAATTTTCCTGTGTTGCTCTTGAGGCAAACCTCCATCAGTGAAGCAAATCTGTACGTTTATGTCACATGATGGCTGGAGCATTTTATGCATCCCTCATTCCAGCCAGGGGGAAGGGCCTGTGTTTGCCCATGTGTTCTATTTTACCAATAGCATAGAAGATTTTATTAATTCCCATAAATATCCTGACATGGCCTTCTCTCCAACTTCTGCAGATGAAAGCCAGGAAATACAACAAATCCCTGTAACACATGGCTAGAATTAGGTACCCACTGATATTATGATATTTCTGTAGACCATGGGCTGAAGCACAAATGCATTTATAACTGTAGGTAGAGCCTTCAGCAGGGCACCTGCTCATTCATGAAGCTTCCCAACCCTCTCCTAGGAAGCCACCCACTCTGCAACTTCTGCACTAAGAACACATTGGAGAGCTTCACGTTAATTGCCTTTTGATATATAAAGTTTTATTTTATTTAAAGAAAACCATTATGCTCTATGTAGTAGGAGATAAAGGGATTCAACTAGAGCTATCTTTTCAGATCAAAGCCTGGAGAAGGCCACCTAGACTATTTAGATGAGATATTGTTCTATATGGCTATACATTTGTGTGCATCCCAGAAATGAAATCAAATATGTAGAGGGAGAACAACGGGGAAACAGCAGAAATGTGGAACAGCCCAAATGGAAATTAAAAAAAATGAGGCAAGCTGTGAACAAATGCAAAAAAGGTCAGTGATACAAAACCCTTTACCCCAACGTTCTTTCTGCCCTATGGTGAGCACCTACATAAACTAAATCCATAGTTGTCTTCTTTTCAAGCCTGTTTGTCAGCTGCATAGGTAAATAGCACTATTTTGGCATTTGCAGCCTGCTTGTATTTGCAAATATCTATTTGGGTCCCACAGCCCATGGCCATCCCTTGGGGAAAGGCGTTTCTTCCTAAATTCAGCTAATTACTTCTTGGCCATTCCTCCTGGCCACCCCATGACTCAGCCCTATTTCCAGCTGTGCTCATTTGAATTATGTATCCCAACAAACACATGTTCTTGATCCATGTCTCTGTGGGTGTGAATCCATTGTAAATAGGACCTTTGGAAGATGTTATTTTTAGTTAATGTATAGCCCAACTGGATGAAGGTGGGTCTTAATCCGTATTAAGACTACTCTTACACAGAGAAGTCTCAGAAGCCAGAAGGAGAGGACATCGCCATGTGATGATTGGCAGAGAGACAAGTCAGGGAAGCCCAAGGATTGCCAGCAACCAGCATCAGGAGGCTTCAGGCTTTGGGAGAAAGCAAGCCTGGGTTTGGGACTTCTAACTTCAACACTGGGAGCCAACAAATCCCTGTTGTTAGGCCAGAATCAGTTTGTGGCATTTTTGATAGCAGTTCCAGCAGACTAAGACAAAGGCATTCAAAGAAAATGTGTTGGAGTTTGTGTGGTAGGGTTGTCACTTTTTGGCGTTTCTCTTAGCTCTAAACATTCTGTAAGTCGATGCCTGCATCTCTCTGGTTCCCTCTACACCCTTGGATAATAATAGATTTTATCAGGAGAAGTAGCTAGATCTTTTTTTAAATGAACTCTTCTTACCTATGGTTCAGGGTCTTAATGCAAAGATTAGAGCCCATTGAATTCATCGAGGACTAATTCAAGGACAGGTAAGCTCTTCGTGTGTCCCTGTGTGTGCATATATTGGTTGGTGAGAGTAAACAATGCAGCCACTAGTACGAAAACCTTTTGCTCTCAGTAGCTTAACAAGTAAGAGTTTATTTCTCACACATGTCACATCCAGTGTGGATCGGGAAGCCCTCCTCTCTCTTGTTGGTTTGCCATCAGGAAGGTGTGACTACCAGCGTCACTGCAGGTGGGGAAGAGAAAGCTGGAAGGACAAGAGGGATATTTTCAAGGAAGTGGTTTACATTTATTCTGCCCACACTCAGTGTCACCAAGTCACAGGGCCCAAATCTAGCTGCAATGGAGGTTAGGAAGTGGCAATAAGCGCATGGATATTTGTTGAGTGTCCACTTTGTCTGCTCCAGTGTCATTCTTACAAAGGACTCAGCTCCCTTTTCTTCTCCTTCCTTGGTGAGTATAAAGGGGTAAAGGGAAGTTGCAAATTTTCAGAAGCAAGGTGCCACTCTCCAGAGAGAGGCATTTCAAAATATGAAAATTGAAAAGAACTAGGGGGATATAAAATGCCTTATTATTTTTATTTTCCATGCACTGACCAAATTGACTAGTGGATCAAGCACAGTCTGGGTCCAATCAGGAGACAGAAATTACATAGTCATTTGAACAGGGTAAAGTTTAATATAGGGAATTGTTATCTAAAAAACAAAGGGTTGGACTAACAAGGGATTGGCTAGCAAGAAGTGAAGAACCTTAATTAGGAATACAGGAATAACGAGTATAAGGAGCAGTCATTGCCCATAGGGCTGAGATGGAACAACAAGGAAAACCCCTCTCCCATTCCCTGTGCTGTGGATTAGACCTTGCTGGAGAGGGCATGGCTATAGCCCACTGAATGACAGAAAAGGCACTGCAAAGGCTGGGTCATCAGATCTTACTGTGATCTTTGTCCTCTGGAACTTGTTGGAAATGAGCTGTTCATGGGGCTGGGTCTCACCAGAATCACTCCACTACAAAGACACCCAGGGTAGGGGAATGCTGGGAGGGAGATGCTGGCAACTGGGTGCTGCTGGCCTCCATGCACTGCAGGGCTGGGCGCTGGAAAAGGTGTCTATGCTGCGGGAACCTGGTGCTAGAAAAAGCTGCACATGCTGCAGGAGCCTGCCCAGGGAGGGCACTGGAATCTCAACACGTGGCCACTCCTGCTCCATCACACTCTCAACCACGTCTTTTCTTTTGTTTTATTTTGAAGCCAATCCCAGACATATCATTCATTGATAAATATCTCAATAACTATAATATATTTCCTATAAATTGTTAGTTGTATATAGAAGCTTGATCAGATTCAACTTTTAAACTAGAATGCTTCATAAGAATGCCTGCTTATCTCTCTTTTTCTTTGTGGTTTTATCAGCTGTTGATGATCAATGGTTAAATCTACTGGTCAGATTTCTTCTTCAATTCAGTATTTCTTTCTACCAGGTACTCTATTGACTTATTTTTTTTTTCCAATTGTAGTCTCTTCTTTTAATGCAATTTTACTGAGATATATTCATATACCTTATAATCATCCAGTGTACAATTAGAGATTCACAGTATTATGATGTAGTTGTGCCTTCATCACCACAATCAATTTTGAACATTTCATTACTCCAAAAAAAAATGATAATAAATAAGAATAAAAATAAAGAGAACACCCACACATTTATTTTTTTTTGTCCTTGTTTGCTCATCTGTCGACATACCAGATAGAGGGAACATCAGCCACAAGGTTTCACAATTGCACTGTTACACCACAAAAGGTATATAGTTATACAGTCATCTTCAAGAATTGAGGCTACTGGATTACAGTTCTCTGTTGAGTTATTTTTATTTCAGTGGTTATAATTTCCATCACACCCTTGTTTCATTACCTTCTGTTCTTATTTTATGGATTCTATCCTTCTTTTATGTCTTTGAATAGCTCAATGTGCTCTATTTTACAGTTCCTTTCGGATTGTTCTTTATCACCATGTAGTGGTTTTTTAATTCTTAGCTGTAATTGTGAGCTAAGGAGAAGTATCTTCCATGAAATCCCGAGCATATACTAGAGCTGTGGTGGAATCCTTATTGATTGTCTTTTTTTTTTGATGACCTAATTGGGGGTTTCACAGGGCTCACCAGTATAGCTCTGCTTTAAATTAGTTCACAGCTCAGAATTTCCACAATGAACAGAAATTTGAACTTTAGTCCACCTCCCTCTCTCATTTGGACTAGATATGGGGCTCTAGTTTCCCGTGGGATATACTATTTTCAGCCTTGGCGTGGGCGGGCAGTAATTTCCTTGCCATCCTCTGAGCTGGGGTCAGAGGTTTTCTGGTCCCTATTTCTTGACAGTAGAGCACTTTCTAGCTTTTGAATCTATACAGGTCCTTGTTCAACTTTCTGTCATACATGGAGCCCGCAGCCTTCCCCTCCGCCCCTAAGCAGCATGAACATCCAGCCCCATCAGACTTCACTCAGCTCCTTGTGAGCATGGGCTTGCTTTTTTATCTGGCACCAGGAAATTTCCTCATCTTTCTCTCAAGATCAGTCATGTATTTTTATTTATATTTTTAGCCATGTATTTTTAAATAGCTAAGAACATTCTCTCCAAGATTTCTATATTCTGGAGGATTTCCTCCATGTTGGCCTCTGCAGAGTTGTCATCCTGATTATGGGTGACTTAAATTTTCATTATTTTCCTTATCGGCAGTGAACTTGTGTAATCCATACTATCAAAGAATATGAGTTTTGATGTCACAAGAAGAAAGAAGAAAAGGGGCATGTTTAAGCTTTCAGGGATATAAAATCTCTCCTGCTGGCCCTAGATGTTCCAGCCAATTTACTTTGGGCTTTCTTGCCTCATCATGCGAATCTATCATTATTTGGAGAGTTTGAAGAGAAGAGTAAGATGTTACTGTTGAAAAAACCCTAGATTCAAAGAGTTACCAATTTCTGAAGAATCCGTATGACCTGCAGTTTGAATGAATTAGATTGTCTCGGGTTGTTTTGGAGCCAAAGCTGCTCTCCTGGATGGGGGAGGGGTGGGGGGCGGGAAGCTAACTCAAGGGCTCTGACTTCAACTCCCAGCTCTGCCACTATCTAGCTTGCGTGAATTCTATCACTTATGTTTGCACCTCAGTTTCCCCATCTGTGAAATGGGAGACCCTTATCTCACACACATTGTTGTGAGGATCAAATGAAATGGTCTGTGCACAATACCAGGAACTGCTCAACCAAAGGTTATATTATTGTTGTTATTCTGAGTCAGAGACTCATGACACCAAGTCTCAGCCCTGCTGAGAGGAAACAACAATGTAATTCTTGAATGCTGCCCAGTCTGTTGGCAAAGCTGGCACTTAACTACTTCCGTATACTTTCCTCATTTCCCTTTGCCTCATATCCTAGTGGACTTCTGGGCAGGTGGAAACCAGGGCATTGGCCCTTCTGAAAAGTCCTTGCTTCTAAGTTGGCATGAGCGAGGAAGAGCCTAGAACCTGATTTTCACTCTGCAAAGTGGATTTTCTCCCATATAAAATAAGGAAGGCTTCAAGCACTTTTCTATGATGCTAATTTTCCCTCAGATAATCCCTAGTTCATGTAACACAGCAGCTACCTTCAGACAGTTTCCATGAAAGTTCTCTGGGTGTGTGGGAGGTGGGGCGCGGGCAGGGCCGGGTAGCATTGAGTGAAAGCTATCCCTGAGATTCACAGATTTCAGCATTCCCAGGGGAGAAGGGGTGGTGTTCCAGGCAACAGCTTGACAGTCACAGGACATGGTCCTTCCTTTCTGCGTGTGGCTATATTGACAGAGAAGCTACTCTGTCTTCCCTATTCCAGCATAATTTCCCCAAAAATGGAGAGATGGAGAGAAAAAAACCTCTTCTCCCTGCTCTGGCCTCCACCCTAGCTCAAGGCTTTTTGCTTCAGCGCCACTTAGCTGTAGGAAGGTGAGAACTGCAAGTGCTAGGGCAGGTATCTTTTCTTCCCCCTTCTCTCAGTGGGTGGGAAGAGCTGGGGAAGATGTTAATTCACAGGCATCAAAGAGGCACACTTCCATTTGGCTGCAGAAAAGAGAACAATGGAATGTAGAGAGCTTTAGACTGATCAATTAACGTACATCCTTTAGCAGAGAGGTTCCAATGAG
This sequence comes from Tamandua tetradactyla, assembly GCF_023851605.1. Lineage (NCBI taxonomy): Eukaryota > Metazoa > Chordata > Mammalia > Pilosa > Myrmecophagidae > Tamandua > Tamandua tetradactyla. The sequence continues at coordinate 43,466,169 of NC_135341.1, read as the reverse complement.
AAAAGAAACCACGGAGTGCTTTCCTGGCTCTACTGATTTTCCCCACGCTGATTATGCAGGGCATGTCGCCAGTGGGGTCTCCAGGAGTCCTCAGGACCCAACGCTGGGAGTCTAGACGCTCCCAGTGACCGCAGGGGACGCCTTCACAGTCACACCTTCCATGTCTTGTGGTCCTGAGCACTGGCCATATTTCTAGTGCAGGTCTTCACCTTTCTGTTTGCGTTGTGGTGGTAGCCATTGTTTCTGGTGAGGTGGTTGACACAGTGAATAACTGAATCTGATTTCTACTTTAGGCTCTGGCACTTACAGCGAGGGCTAGGCCAGGAAGGGAAGGGAAGGAGGCCATGCAGCCGGGTCCCAGAGTGTCACTATCAGGGGGCGAGGGAGCTACAACATTTAAACTCCCATACCCAACAGAGCCAGGTTAAGGATTTCCTTAGGGCACCTGAATTCCCAGGCTCCCCAGTCTCTCCTGTGTGATTCTAGATGGATTCTAGAACTCTGAGGCAGCGGCCCCACAAAGTGACATAGGTGCTGGCTGTTCGGGGTGAAAGCACGTGGGTGCCGGAGTCCACCACGGTCAACAGGGCACTGACCATGTTGGCCACGGTGACCTCAAGTGATTGACCTCAGTCTCTGAGACCCATCTGGAGAATGGGGATAACAATGCCCATTCTTAACAGACCTGGCATAAGGTTAAAGGATGATCCATACTGTGAAGCACCTGGAGGCTCACTGACGGTGCACCATTCCCACCGGGCCGGCGGTGGGCCAGCCTCAGCATCCTGGTCAGGACAGAAGTTCCGGCAGCCACTAGGAATCAAGCTGAGCTGGACAGGAGATGACTGCCAGCTCTGGAGTGGAAGGAAAACCCTCCCCTTGCAGGTGGGCCGTTTAAAGACGATAAAACTGAGGTTGGAATAGCTTCCAATTTCAAGTCATCCGGTTAGGAAGAAAAGTTCCCAAAATACTCTGTGTAGTGCCCACACCCTCAGAATGGACAGCTGGGCCTCCCAGCAAAGAAAGCTTTGAAGGGGTCACACTGGCAGGTGCAAGGAACCAGGCTGACAGGCTTGGGGTTAGAAAACAGATCACCTGCATGGGGAGGATTTTCCTTCCACTTCAGAGCTGTCAAGCATGAAATGCTAACAGCAACCACAGCCTCTATTTGTGAGTATGTGCTCTAGGCCACACACTGCTCCATACCTTATAGGCATTAGTTCCTTAAGTCTCAGGACACTCTGAGAGGCAGGTACCGTTATCCCCATTGAAGGATGATAAAATTGAAGTTGGAGTAGCTTCCTTAAAGTCATACAGTTAGGAAATGGGGTCTGTCTTCGTGGTCCACACTCTGAGTCACATACACTACAGCCCGTATGATAAGTAAAAGGAAACTTCTTGCTCCCATTTGTGAGTACCAAAAAGTTAAACTCTTATTTGCTTTCCTGACTGCAAGTTTTAATAGAGGTTAAGCCTTTTGTCCGAACACTTTTTTATTTTTGTTTTTTGCATGGGCAGGCACCGGGAATTGAACCTTTATTATTATTTTTAAACAGAAATTATTATTGGAGAGGCTTCCTTTTCTCTGCCTCTTCTAGCACTAGCCCACTGCCCTCAGGACTGTTGAACTCACAAGACCCGGCTTCCAGCTCTGTGTTTGACAGCCAAAGTCCACACTCATTATATCCTCTTTGCAATTGCTCTCATTTTTTACATCTTATATCAGAGTCAGAATCACAGGTCACAAGGTTTTGGACTCCTTTTCCTTAGAGCTACTCTGTAAATGATTCTTAATATGTATTCTGCCCAGGGTACCTGTCCCCAAGGAGATAGGTACAAGGGGAGAACAGACACTCATTGTTGATGCCTCACGTGGAATGGGAACCAATTCACCAACCTACACCAACCTTCTTCTCTGCCAACTGATTGGTCCAGACATCTTGCTAGCGTGTTTTTCGCCCAACTAATAGCTACAACCAACTCATAACTTAGCCATTCTCTCCATCCTCCGTCACCAAGCACTGAGAGTCCACACGTTCTCAATCTGTTGTCTGAGATGTTTTCCACAATGTACTGAAGCCTGTTGCGGGTAGGGTCCCTGTCTTAGGACGTATTGCAAGGAAGGTACAGGTAACCAAGACCTGCAAGCCAGGTTTGCTGACCAAACAACTCACCCCTGTATCATGGAGGAGCGTCAACAAATAACATCATAGGAAATTGTGAAATTTCCTCTGGACTAAGGGCCAATATAGGGTGCTGTCCCAGAGATTTATCCACTCCATCCTTTTCCAAATGGAAGTGGTTTGGGGTTTGCTGTTTGTTATTATATTTAGGGTATGTTAGTGAGGGTTAAATTTACTGCCATAGTCCTTAGGTTGCAAAATTGTGAATGGGTAACAGACTTGACTGTAATAGGGCCAGGGGAAAAACTGGTATGCTAGAGATTGTGGACTTTGAAAAAAGGGCTCAATGAAACCGTCTCTGGCCATGACTTTGCGTGTCTCTCACTGACTAGAGGTGGGCACAAAAATGCATGTGCATTGGTGTTTTACATCGTGATTAGCAAAGGACCCTTTGGAACGGTTGTACGGGAAAGAGCATTCAAGTGTGTGCTTGGCAGGCAAAGGGGTAGGATGCAGTGGGCAGGTGGCCTGGCCTGGCCTGCTCAGCCACTTCCAAAAAAGCCACCGTGACCACGGGACAAGTCAGATCAATCGGCTTTTACTTTTCTAGAATTTCAACCAAGAGATCCAGACTTTGTCATTGGTGACGTGCACATAGTCAGGCAAATGTGGTCCTGTTATGGGGGCCTGGGTAGCGTGGGCCAGAGCTGCAGGACAAGGAGAGAGGCAGAAGGGGGAGGGAATGGGATGGAGAGCCTCCTCTTTGAGCACCTTTGCCTCCCTGGCCCTGTGGGGTCATTCCTATTTGTTTTTCCCTTGGCTGGCTCCTCCCCTACCTCCTCCCCTTCCCTAACTGCCTAGGGGACATCTGACAAGAGCTCTGTGGCCTCCCATGCTCCAGGCAAACTCCAGGCAGGTTTTTTTCCTTTTCCATCATCAAAGGCATTTCCACAACTACTTGACCCCCAGGGCCATAGCTGTGGGGCTGCCGGTGGGGCTGCCACTGAAGCAGGAGCTTCAGTGCTGATGCACAAGCCCTGTGACTCTCTCAAGCCGCATAGCTCTTCCCGTAGATCAGCCGCCACCTGATCAAGGCCCAGAAGAGGAGTCTTCAGCCTGAGTAATCTTGTCTGAAAGACGACATTGACTCACAGAGGTGGGAGGAATTTGAACCTCCATCTGGCATGTTGAACTCTGTCCCCTGTTGAGTGTGTGGCGAGGACACACATCATCTTTTAAAGCGTGTAGTGCCCCCTACTGTCCATAAGTGAGGCATTCTGACTGTCGGAGGGAACAGAGAGCCTGTGAGGGTAATAGCTGGCTCAGAACGCCACAGCCAGCTGGGAGCCCAGCACCTCGCACAGCCGCACAGCCTGGGAGCCGGTGGGGATGCACGTCTGGGGCCTGTCCCCAGCCTTTCTGGATCAGAATGTGCAGTTGGGCATTTTATCAGGATTCCCCTCCCTCCCCCTCTCAGGTTATTCACTTGCCTAGTTGCAGTGCTTTTGTGTGGTGGGGAGTTGAAGACAGCTTGGGTGTGTTTCTCTGGGGAAATAAATGGAGGAGTAAACTGTGACAATGCATACTTTAGAATAATATGCAGCCCTTAGAAGCAAAACAAGCAATCTACAGAACAACATGCAGAGTGAGAAAAGTAGAAACCAGATTGAAGCTTATAGCAAAATTCCATTTATGTACATTAAAAACAGAAACAAGACAGTACTGCATATTTTACAAGGCTCTATACATATCAAACACATCAGAAAGGGTGGCTATAGGGAGGAGAGAGTGCACATCAAGAATTTGAAAAAGACTTAGATGAGAGAAGCAAAATATTAAAACATTACATGATAACATAGGAGGGCATCTTTATGGCCATGGAGTGAGACACCCAAGCTGCCCCCAACTCCCCGCCTCACAAATGCACTGTAATAAACCACTTGGCACTTTGTGAGAATTCCCATGGAATTTATGAACCCGAGAGAGGGATTGCTGGACGATGGAGCCAATGGATTCTGAATTTTGCTAAATGCTTCCATAAAGCCCTTGAGAGAGGTGGTTCTAGCTCCCACAGCTCCCTGGGACTGCGAGGGGTCCCAGATTCCTGCATTTCTAACTTCTGCCCTTCTGGTGGGTTGTAAGAGGACCTTCAGCTTGAACTTGGATTCCTCTGATCGCTGTTGATTTAGAGCTTCACATACTTGTCGGTCATGTGGTCTCCTCACCTGTGCATTGCCTGATTGTCCTTTTCTACTTATTTCCTGGTTTTTTCCTGTTTGTATACTTGGGAGCCTGGGTAGTTATCTTTGGATTTCTTCTTCTTCTTCTTCTTCTTCTTTTTGGCATGGACAGCCACCGGGAAACGAACCCAGATCTCCAGCCTGGCAAGCGAAAACTGCCTGCTGAGCCACTGTGGCCCGCCCTATCTTTGGATTTTCAATATTGCAAATACCTCTTCACAGTTTGTCATTAGGCTATTAATTTTCTGTTATATTCTTCACCAACCAAGACATGCAGAAGTTTTATATAGTTAGAAAATTAGTTGAGTACCTACTGCATACCAGATTCTGTACTCCGTGCTTGTCTTAGTTTGTGTCCCCCAGAAGCAGACTATGAGACAAGGATATCAAGGTAAGGAGTTTATCTGGGTTGTGGAGGCCACACCTGCAGGGGAGTGAAGCGACCCAGGGAAGGGGAAGCAGCCAATAAACATTGCATTATCAAGCAGGTTGCTTTTCTAGGGGACTGGGACTTCAGTGCTAGAGCATTCTGGGAGCTAGCATAGAACATGCCACTCCGGGTCATCCCAGCTGAGAGACGAGGGAGCTGGGGTGTTTATCCACCAGCAGGGATATGGGCAGGGCACCAAGGTCTGCTACTGTGCTTTGTGTACATTATCCCTCATCTAAAATCAAACCACAAAACAAAGCAAAAACACTCATAGGGAAGCATAACTTTGCCCCTCTTTCAGGCCTGGAACCAAAGGTTAGAGAGGTAGATCAAATTGCCTGAACTTCGTGGCACAGCAGTGATTTGAATCTAGAATGTGGATCAGAATTGTCTGAGAGGGCTTTAGAGAAGACCGAGTCTAGGTCTGGAGTGAGGCCCACAGATTTACATTTTTAACAAGCGTCTCACTGACTTAGGTACCTGTGCTAGTTAGCTATTGTGGCATAACAAATTACGCCAATATTTAACAGCTGAAAACAACACAAAAATTATTATCTCATGCAGTTCCTGAAGGTCAGGAATCCAGAGATGGCTTAGCTGGGTTGTTCTGGCTTAGGGTCATAGGTTGCCTGAATGTCCTGAGTGATGGGTAAGAAAGGTAGGGCGGGCAGGGGGGAAGTGGGGGGTGGGGAGAGAGAGAGAGAATCCAAGACAAGACAGAAGGCACTGGCTTTTTATAACTCAGTCTTAGAAGTGACATATCATCACTTCTGCCGTCTTCTATTAGTCAAAGATGACTCACTAAGTCACTCAAGGGGAGGAGGATTAAGCTTCACCTCTTGAAAGGAGGTGAATTTGTGGACATAGTTTTTTAAAAATATTTTTACTGCCAAATCTTCATACACATACAGTCCATACATGGTATACAACAAGTGGCTCACAATGTCATCACATGATTGTGTATTCATCATCAGGATAATTTTTAGAACATTGGAATCACTCCAAAAGAAGAAATAAAAAGAAAAAAGAAAAATCTCATACCCTTCTCTTTCATTAACCATGAATATTTCAGTCTACTTAATTTATTCTACCCCTTATCCCTCCTATTATTTATTTATTTTTTATCCATTTGTTTTTCACTCATTTGTCCATACCCTGGATAAAAGAAGCATCAGAAACAAGATTTTCATACGGTGTCATGGTCAGGTCCATGTGTCAACTTGGCCAGGTGGTGGTATCTGTTTGTCTGGTTGGGCAAGTGCTGGCCTATGTTTTGCTCTGAGGACGTTTCATAGAATTAAATCATGATCATGTCGGCTACATCCACAGCTGATTCCATTTGTAATCAGCCAAGGGGAGTGTCTTCTTTAATGAGTGATGCTTAATCTAATCACTAGAAGCCTTTTAAGGAGGATTCAGAAGAGACAGGCTCTCTTCCTGCTTCAGCCGACAAGCCTGTCCTGTGGAGTTCATCCAGACCCTCCAACGGAATCGTCAGCTTCACAGCCAGTCCTACAGATTTTGTGCTCTACGTTCCCATGGTTACATGAGACACTTTTATAAATTTTATATTTACAAATATTTCCTGTTGATATTTACGAATATTTCCTGTTGATTCTGTTTCTCTAGAGAACCCTAACTAATATACACGGTCACATTGTAAAGCTATATCATTAACCAATCATCTTCAAAAATCAAGGCTACTGGAACACAGCTCCACAGTTTTAGGTACTTTCCTCCAGTCACTCCAATACACCATAAACAAAAAAGGAATATCTATATAATGCATAAGAATAACCTCCAGGATAACCTCTCAACTCTGTTTGAAATCTCTCAGCCACTGAAACTTTATTTTGTCTCATTTCTTTCTTCCCCCTTTTGGCCGAGAAGGCTCTCTCAATCAATCCCTTGGTGCCAGATCCCAACTCATCCTGGGAGTTCTGTCCCACATTGCCAGGGAGATTTACACCCTTGGAAGTCATGTCCCATATAGCAGGGGGAGGGCAGTGAGTTCACCTGCCAAGTTGGCTTAGAGAGAGAGGCCACATCTGAGCAACAAAAGAGATTCTCTGAGGGATGACTCTTAGGCATAATTATAAGTAGGCTCAGCCTATCCTTTGCAGGAATAAGTTTCATAGGGCTGAACCCCAAGATCGAGGGCTCAGTCTATTGATTTGGCTATTTCCACTGCTTGTGAGATATCAGGAATTCTCTAAATGGGGAAGTTTGATATTTCCTTCTCTCTCCCCAGTCCCCCAAGGGAACTTCGCAAAATACTTCTTTATTCACTGCCCAAATTACTCTAGGATAGATCAGGGCCAGCGCACCAACCTGAACAAACCAACAAAGTCTCATGCCCTATTCAAGATTCTGTGTACTGATGGTGTTCAACTAAACTGACCATAAAAGTTAAATTAGGTAATGCACTATGCAAAATATAAATTTTGCCCCAAATAAACATCTCTCTCTCCCTTTGGTCTCACACAGAAGTTGAAGTTTTAAAATATGGATGATACCATCCTTTATCCTGTATTCTGATCTATCCCAGTCCTGTCCAGGTCAGCTTCATTCATATCTCTAGGCAATGTCCATCCCTTAGATTTGTGTTTTATTCCAGTACTTATGCAAATATTAGCAATATGAATATGCATTCTGAAATTCTCTGTTCTTACACAATTACCCAATCTAAACAACAGAGAGAAAATACACTGGAAAAAATTAGTAAAACCCCAGGCACTTGTGACACAATAACAAAAGGTCTAACATTCCTATCATCAGTGCTCCAGAAGAGAGGAGAAAGAATGTGGGGCTGAAAAAGCACTCAAAGAGGTATTGGCTGAAAGTTTCCTTAATTTAGTGGAATGCATAAACCTAAAGATGAAAAAGCCAAGCTGATTTCAAATAGGATAAATTCTAGGACATATATACCAAGATACATCAATAATTAAACTTTTGAAAACTAATGGTAAAGACAAATTTTAAAGCAGCCAGAGAAAAATTACATATTACCAATGGGGAGAACACCAATTCATCAGAAGCCATGGAGGTGAAAAGCAAGTAGCACATTTTTCAAGTACTGAAAGAAAGAAATGTCAACCACGAATTTTATATCTAGCAAAACTATCCTACAGGAATAAGGAGGAAATAAAGACATTCTCATAGAAAGGAAAACTGACAGAATTTGTCACCAGCAGATATACTCTTATTTTTTCTCTGACATGAGTGTCTTTATTGCTTGTATCATAAAAATACAAGGATTAGGGAGAGGCCAGAGGGATGGTGGAGAATTGTCAGATCAACCACATACACACAAAAAAGGAAAGGAGACCCTCCACCCCACCCACAGTGCTCTTCTATGAGTTGCCTAGTACACAAGGTGGGTGGGGGGATCCAAGCCATAAAAACTACATGCCAAACCCCTACAGATGTTAGGTGGGTAGGGAGCAGGTGGATCCCAGGTATGGCGCCTCCCAGTCAGTCAGCACCCATCTCCATTCCCCACAGGATGAAATGCTTGGGCCAGGGATGAGGGCCCAAGCCCACATGCACCATGCTCACACACTCGAGGGCACACACACACGTACACACACACACGTGCTCACAGGCACTGGTATACACTCACGTTCACAGGGGGCTTAGAGAGTGGCCAGGGAAGGCAGCCTGGGAGCCTCCCTTCTCAGACCCCTCCCACCGAATGTGTACTGGAGACCCCAGACCCATATCCATGGAGCCCAACATTGCCTTGGTGCAATGTGGAAGCACTGAGGTGGCAGCCCTCCACCCCGGACAGAGGGAAGGGGCAATCCTAGCCCCCCAGGCCCAGGGCCCAATGGGAGGGAAGGCCAGCTGCAGGAAGGCCTGGTAAGGCACAGGGCAGATGGGGCCTAGCCCCCAAATGTTCCTCCTGCCGCTAATCCTGGGCTCCAGAGAGCAGCTCGGGAGGGAAGAAGGGAGGCAGGGCCCACCCCTGGGCCCCTCTTGCTTCCCCTCGGGGTAGGTCTGAGGACCTGGCTCCATGACAGAGCCTTGAAACCCCTGACCCCGCAGCTTCCAGAAGCCCGCGCCTATCTCTGGACATTATTGTCCCATGGGCGGAAGGGAGCTGAGCTGCCTCATGCCAGGCCTTTCCAGCCCAGCAGACTTACTCTTAAAAATAAGTCTTAAAAAATAACTAAAGGGAGCTCTCCAAACAGAAAGGATATGATAACAAAAGAAGGACTGGAATTTCAGAAAGGAAAGAAGTACAACAAAATGGGTAAAAGTAGGAATAAATGTAATACTCCTTTGAATTTCTTAAACTGTATTTGATGATTTAAGGAAAAATTATAATATCCTCTCTAATGGCAGTCAGATATATCAAGGAAATAGTTGAGGCAATAAATCATATTTCAAAAGTAGAGTGGTTAAACTAAACTAAATGTGAGTTGTCCACACTTTACTCAAAGTGATAAAGTGTTAAAAGGGCTGTGACAAGATATGTATGTATATTATAATATGTAGAGCAACAACTGCAAAAACTGTACAAAGTGAAAGACTCAAAAACCAGAAAGAATAAAACAAGACGAAATCCTTAAAAATGTTTAAGTTACCAAACAGAGGAATGAGAAAATGAGGAAATAATAAGTAAACACATTTTGAAAAAATGGCAGACATAAGCCCTGATACATCAATAATTAATTTAAATTTAGTCTAAAGAAAGACATCAGATTGGTAAAGTTGATTTAAAAACATGATCCAAATATTCGCTGTTTAAAAGAAACTCACTTCAAACACAAGAGAGGGGAGGTGGAAATAATCGGTTGGGAAAAGGCATGTTAAGCTAACATTAATTTTTTAAAAAGCCAGAGTGACTTTCTTAATACCAGATAAAGGTGACTTCAGAACAAAGAAAAGTAATAGGGCTAAAGGAACACTACATGATGATAAAAGAATCAATCCACTAAAAAGACCTACTGATCTTAAATACAGATATACCAAACAACAGAGCTTCAAAATACATAGAACGAAAACTGATAGACCTGGAAGGAGAAATAAACATTTCAAAGTTATTTGAGGGACTTTAATATTCCACTTTCAGCAGCTGACAGAACTACTAGACAGAAAATTATCAAGGATATAAAGAACTGAAAAATGTCAGCATCCACCCACACCAGCAGAAAACACATCCTTTTCAAATGCCCATGGAAAATTCATCAAGACATACCATACCCTGGGTCATAAAAGAGCCTCAAAAAAATTGAAAGATTTGAAATCATACAGAGTGTGTTCTCTGACCATATGGAATCAAACTAGAAATCAATATCAGAAAGACAACTGTAAAATCTTCAAACATTTGAAAATTAAATAACATATTTCTAAATAATCCATGGGTCAAAGGCATAGTCTCAAAGAAAATTTTAAAAGCATAGAACTGACTGAAAATGAAAACATAACATTTCAAAATTCATGGAGTGCAGCTAAAGCAGTGCTACAAGGAAAAGCCATAGCACTAAAATGCTTACTTTAGAAAATGGGAATAACCTATACATAAAAATTAAAACTATAAAATTTTTAGAGGATAATATAGGGGAAAATCTTCATGATCTTGGATTTTGTAATGGATTCTTAGATATGATACTAAAAACATTAACAACAATAAAAACTAGCTAAATTTTATTTCATAAAAAATTAAGAACATTGTACATCTAAGGAAATCATTAAGAAGGTGAAAAAGATAACCTATAGAGTGTGAGAAAATAATTGCAAACTGTATATTGGATAAGGGTTTAATATCCACAATATAAAAAGAACTCCTACAACTCAATAACAAAAAGACAACCCAATTAAAAAATGAACAAGGATTTGAATAGACATTTCTCCAAAGAAGATAAACAAATGGCCAATAAGCATAGGAAAAAATGTTCAACATCATTAGCTATTAGAGAATTGCAAATTAAAACCACAATGACAGACCACTTTGTGCTCACAAGGATGGCTCTTATTATTATTTTTTTTTTAAAAAAAAAAGGAAAATAACAAGTGCTGGAAAGGATATGGAGAAACTGGGAATCTAGTGCATCACTGGTAGGAATGTAAAATGGTGCAACTACTTTGGAAAGCAATATGGTGGTTGCTCTACAAAGTTAAAAATAGAATTACCGTTTGACCCAGCAATCTCACTTCTATGTAGATACCAAAGAGAGCGAAAACAGAGTCACAAACAAATATTGATACACCAAGATTTATAAAAACATTATTCACAATAGCCAGAAGCTGGAAACAATACAAATGTCCATTAACAAATACATGGAAAAACAAAACATGGTAATACACAGAATGGAATATTATTCAGCCATAAGAAAAAATGAGACATGCTGCAACATGGAAGAACCTTGAAAACATAAAGGTCAGTGAAATAAGCAAGACACATAAAGACAACAATTATGATATCACTTATAAGAGATGACTAGAAATTGCAAATTTTCAGAGATGGAAAGCAGATTAGAGATTACTGGGTGGGGGAGGGGTGTGTGAGGAGAGGGAAGAGGGGTGTTTGTAAAAATAAAAATCAAAAGAAAGAAAGAATGAAGGAACTCTTTAAGTGAAAAAATTTCCAGGATATATTAAGTGGGAAAAAAATAGGTTGCAAAAATAAATTGGACAGTTTGCTCTCTTCTGTGTAAGAACAGGGAATTTTAGAATACATATTCATACTGCTAATATTAGCATAAGCACTAGAATGATGCACGAATCTAAGGGATAGAGAGGGATGGGGAGAGGGGAAAGAGAGACTTCTTACAGTACATCTTTCTCTATAATTTTGATTTTGAACTGTCATTACTTATTTATTTTATTTGCAATGTATAGTTCATATATAAAGATAGAATAGCAAGAAAATTCCACAGTTACTTTAGTCAGAAAGTCTCTGGTCAGTGTCTTAGCTTGTGAGGGCTGCTGTAACAAAGTATCACAAACCAGATAGCTTGAAACAACCGAAATTGATTGCTCCAAAGTTTTGGAGTCCAGAAGTCTGAAACCGAGGCACTAGCAGGGCCATGTTCCCTCTGGCGTCTCTAAGAAAGAAACTGCCCCATGCCTCTCTCCTGGCTTCTGGCCTGTTGTTGGAAATGCTTGAACATCAATCTCTGCCTTTGTTGTCACATGATGATCTTCTCTCTCAGTGTCCAATTTCCTCTTCTCATAAGGGCACTAATCAAACTGGATTAAGGGAAGTTTGATTGCCTAATCCAATTTGGCAATCAATCAATCAATCAATCAATAAAGGAAAATTTGCAAATCAATCATCTAAATCCCCAGAAGTTAAAAAAAGAAGGGCAAAAGTAAATCCAAAGCAAACAAAGGGAATGAAATAATAAAAATAAGAAATTAATAAAATTGAAAGGAAGAACCTAATAGAGAAAAATCAATGAAACCCAGAACTGGTTCTTTTGAAAAAATCAGTAAAATTGATAAGCCTCAAACAAGATAAAAAAAATTTTTTAAATGGAGAAGATACAAATAACCAATATCAAGAAAGAAAAGGGATCCTGCAGTCATTAACTGGATAATAAGGGACAACTATAACAACTTTATGTGCATAATTTTGGCAACTTAGAAGAAATGTAGAAATTCCTCAAAAAACCTAACACGCTCAGTCAAGATGAAATGGACAATCTGAAGAGTGCTATAACAATTTTTGAAAAGGAATTTATAACTTAAATTCTCCCCAAAGGAAATCTCAGGCCTGGAAGACTTCGCTACAATTTTACCAAACATTTAAATAAGAATTAATTCTAATTTTATACAGATTTTTTTCCAGAATATAATATATATTTTATATACATATTTTAAATATATATATATTTCTCCATAATATATAATACATATTATTCCAGAAAATAGATGAGGGGGAACAATTTCCAACTTATTCTATGAGGCCAATATTACCTTGATACCAAAATGAGACAAAGACAATGCAAGGAAAGAAAACTACAGACTAATATCTCTCATGTACTTAGTTGCAAAAATCCTCAACAAAATATTTGCAAATATAATCCTACCATGTACACAAAATAATTATACACCATGACTAAACAGGACTTATTCCAAGTATGAAAGGCTGGTTCAACATTCATAAATCAATCAGTGCAAGCCACCATTGTCATATCAATTTACACAGAAAAAGCATTTAACAAAATCAAACAGCCCTTCATAATAAAAACTCTCAGCAAGTTAGAAATAGAGGTGAAGTGCCTCAAAATTAGAAAACGTATCTCCAAAAACTCATAGCAAATACCATACTTAATAGTGAAAAGCTGAATACTTTTCCACTATGCTGGTTTGAAAGGATGTATGTCCCCTAGAAAAGCCATGTTTTAATCAAAATCCTATTTTGTAATGGCAGAATAATCCCTATTCAATACTATATGTTTGAATCAGTAATTAGATCATCTCCCTTGAGGTGTGTTCCAATCAAGAGTGGTTGTTAAAGTGGATTAGGGGAGATGTTTCTCCACCCATTTGGGTGGGTCTTGATTAGTTTCTAAAGTCCTATAAAAGAGGAAACATTTTAGAGAATGGGAGATTTGGAGAAAGCAGAGAACGCTACAGCACCATGAAGCAGAGAGTCCACAAGGCAGCAACCTTTGGAGATGAAGAAGGAAAACACCTCCTGGGGAGCTTCATGAAACCCGAAGCCAGGAGAGAAAGCTAGCAGATAGCCCTGTGTTCACCATGTGCCCTTCCAGCTGAGACAGAAGCCCTGACTGTGTTTGCCATGTGCCTTCTCACTTGAGAGAGAAACCCTGAACTTCATCAGCCTTCTTGAACCAAGATATCTTTCCCTGGATGGATGCCTTAGATTGGACATTTCCATAGGCTTGTTTTAATTGGGGCATTTTTCTCGGCCTTAGAACTATAAACTAGCAACTTATTAAATTCCCCTTTTTAAAAGCCATTCTGTTTCTGGTATATTGCATTCCGGCAGTCAGTAAACTAAAACCACCCACCAAGGTCAGGAACAAGGCAAGGATGTCTGCTCTCATCATTCTTACTCAGTACAGAACTGAAATTTCTAGATACTGCAATAAGGCAAGAAAAAAGAAAGACATGCAGATTGGAAAATCAGAAATAAAACTGTCCCTATTTTGTTGATGATGACTGTCTATGTAATAGACAATCTATTTTTTATTTACAGGAATGCCTATTAAAATTCCAAGAAATCTACTAAAAATATCTTAATGAGCAATTTCACCAGATCACAGGATAAAAGATCAACATGCAAAAATCAATTAATTTCTATTCTCTAACGATGAGCATGTGGAAACAAATTTAAAACAATATCATTTATAAATAAGTATTCCAAAGAAAATGAAATTCATAGGTATAAAATTAACAAAATATGTCTAGGATATATGGGCAGGCTGACAATTATAAAACACCTATAAAAATTATCAGTTAAAACTTATATAAATGGAGAGACATATTGAGGCTGTGGACTGGAAGACTCAACATAGTAGAGTTCTTCCTCAAGTTGATTCATAGGTTTACTTGTAATCCTTATCACCATCCCAGCAAAGTTTTTGGAACACAGAAAACTCATTCAAAAGTTTAGATGGAATGGCACAAATCTCAGAATAGCTAAAAAAAAAAAAATCTTGATAAAGAAAAATCAAGTGTGATAAATCATTCTACCCAATATTAAGGTTTGCTATATAGCTGTGGCAGTCAAGATCCTGTGGTGTCGGTGAAGGGCCAGGCACCTAAAATGAAACAGAAAAGAGGCTTCAGAATAAGATCCACACAAATTTGTCCAACTGTCTTAAAAAAGGTGCAAAAGCAATTCAATGGAGGAAGCCTTTTCAACAAATGGGGACGAAGCAATTTTAGACAGCCATAGGTGAAAAAAGAAAAAAATGAATGTCAATTAAACCCCAACCTTTGTATAAAAAAAAAAATTGCCTCAAAATGGACCACAGATTTAAATATTAAGTATAAAATTATAAAACTTTGCGGTTTTGGCCCAACCGCTAAACTATCGGGGATCCTCTACTCCTCAGCTTCTCACTGCTTGCTAGACGACACTGCCGCAGGTAGAAAAGGGGCTCGAGCCGGGGGTGTGGGTCCAAGGGGCGGGCGCAGGAGACCTCGCTGCGGGTCTAAAGGACTGGAGGCCAAGTCAATTAAGGCATGAAGCGAGGTAGCTTTATTGTTGGTAGACGCTTATGCCAGGGCCGCCAGTAGCTAAAGACCACGAGGCTCAGCGAGCCCTGGATTATATACAGTTTGAGGAGAGGCGGAGTTAGGGCGTGGCCTCCAGGGGAGGGTAGCCAATCACACAGGGAGGACGGATGAGTGACTGTGACCATAGAGATGCTGTTCCTGAGTGTACCCGTAGCAGAGGATGTTGGGTAGGTGGAGGACTAAGGAGAAGGCCAATAGGGTTAGAGAGACAAGGCTGCATCATCACTAGTCGCCGGTGAGGCCTGTAATTCAGAGGTCTAGAAGAACCGGATGTGCCAAAATGGCGAGGGGGGGAGAGAAAGAGACTAAGCCACCAGGCCAAGAATAAAATTATGCCACAAAACTTTTTAGGAAAAAAATCAGAGAAAATCTTCAGGATCTAAGACTAGTGAACGAGTTTTTTAACTTAACACTAAAAGCATGAACCATTGAAAGAAAATATTAGAAAGTTGGACTTCATCAATGCTAAATACTCTTGCTCTGTAAAAGACTCTGTTATGAGGATAAAAAGACCAGCTATGGGCTTGGAGAAAATATTTACAAACCACATATTTGAGAAAAGACTAGTATCTAGAATCCACACTCTCAAAACTCAACAGTAAAAACCAAACAATCCAATTAGAAGATGTACCAAGAACACTTGTGTAATTCAAGCACTTCATCTTTTATTGAAAGCCAGGCCAGGCCCCTGGTAGGGATGAACTGTTAATTGATAAAAAACTGTAATGAAGTAGGCAGGCCTCATTTTAGGCCACCAGGACTGTGGTTGACCATGGAAGTGTGAAAATGACCATGATTAATGATCTTGCTAATCGTGTTTTCCTGCTAATGTCATTCTTCTATGCTTTAGTGGGAGCACATGTGGTGACTGCACATCAGCAAGTGTGCAAACCAATGTAACTTTTTTTTTTTAACAGAATTCCATTCTGGAGTCCCATTCTGTCTTGTGGTGAAATGCTTCATTTTAGTCACTTTAGGGCTTTTTATTTTGCCCCATGTCCCTGGGGCAAAGAGTCTAGGGTGGTGGTGAGGGGGCATCTGGTTCTTGGTTGTCATCTGTCCACACTGGTACCCCCTGTGGTGACCCCCTCCAGATGTGACCATGCATCTGCCATTCCATCCTGGTCCCTTCTTGGCCTGCGGGTCTCTGCTCACCAGCCTCTGTGTTCTCCTTATCTTGGCTTTGCAATCTGGTTCTTCTTGTCACATTCTGCAGAGCCTCACCGGGGTGTGGGTGGAGGGGGATGAGGGAGACTTGCTGTACTGGCTGTGGTGGATGCTGATGGTGTCTTCCCAGAGCCCCTTTTCTCGGCCCATGCACCGCTCCCCCACGCACCTGGACACTGGAAGCTCAGAGTTCACAGTTGCCCTCCTCAAGAACTACCCATGGCCAATGAGTGCCACCTCACCCGGGGAGGGGACAGTTAGGTCTCCCTCCCCAAGGCAGCCCACAGCCAATGACTGATTGCTGGGAATGTACAAAAACCTGGCCCCCTCACTTTAAGGTGGAAGTAACTCTGGGCACAATTCATGTTTCCGAGCTTCGTATGGGATTAGGATGCTGTTAGACTCTGGCTGGGACCATGTCCTTTCTTGGCCCCTTTCTCTGCCCTAACTTGCCTCCCTCACTTTTTAATGTATGTCTCTGCTTGTAGGGATTTGACCTAAAACACTGACTCTGCCAGTAGGGAGGGGGAGAGGATGCAGGGAACTCTCTGAGACTTACTCCGGCCCTCACTGCAAGGACAAACCCATTGCCACTTCTCTGCATCTCCCTTACCTGGCTGGTATATACGTGTGTGTGGGGGGGGGGTGGGGCTTGTTTCTCTGAGAGGCTTGCCACCTTCCAATCTCCATTTGGAAGTGAGGCACAGATTCCCTTACCTCTCAGATCCCCACAACTCTCAACGTCAGTTTGGATGCTTTGAACTGGAAGTAAGAGAATCTGCACATTTTTGAGCGACTCAACTGGAGGCCTAGTGTTTTTTGGGTGACTTCAGGGTTAACCTAATACAAGCCCCAGCTCCACTTCCTGGGAGTCTTTTCCCTTTACCCTCTTCTGTCCAAGCAGAAGACGAGGCCTGCTTCTGATCCATATTCTAAATATCAATCCCTTGGCTTTAGACAATGCAAAATCTTCCTCCAAATCTTCACACAGCTGTCAACTTTCTCTTGAGGGCTCTTTTTTGAACCAAATCCTTAATTTTACGTAGTCACATCCTTCCAATTTCCATATGCAAGTTGCTTCTGTTGGATTATATTGAGTCATCCTTTCTCACCCCAACGACACAAAGACCTTTCTTCCTTTCCTCCATTAGCTCTATATTTCTGTTGGCTTTCAGACCGAGCTCTTGGATCTATTAGGTGCTTGCATTTGATTGTGATGTGAGTTGCTGCTTAATTTTTCTCCCTATAGTGAGTTCATTGTCCTCACATCACCAATCAAACAAAGCATCCTTTCCCCACTGATTTGTAGCATACAGAATCATTAATTGGAAAAAAAAGAAAAGTTGGAAGACTTACCTCTCCATTCGAAAGTTGTTTCTCCATGTTTGTCCCCGCCTACCGTGCCCCAGCTCCACTGGCCTCCTTTCTGTCGCCCCAATAAACCTGGGGCTCCATGCTGTTCCCTCTGCACGGTGGACCCTTCCTCAGGCTTCAGTTCTCAGCTCAAATATCACTTCCTTGCACGTGCCTTACCAGACACCCTGTCATTTATTCTGTTATTTAATTGTAAATGATCATTTTCATAAGTTTACTTGTTTCTTGTCCATCTCTCCCTATTAAAGTGGGAGCTCCTTGGGGTCAGAAACTTGACCTGCATTATTAGTCACGGCCTCCTGGGTCCCTGGCACACAGCAGGCACACATTAAAGAGTTCCTGAAGAAAACAGAACAAAAGAGCAAGTTTAATTGGTTTTTCAGAGGCAATGGGTCATTAGATCACCCAGGCATTGCCCCTCACATTCTCTTACTCACTTTGACAATGTACAGAATTAGAAATAAGCTTTGTCTTTCAACCCCACCCCCATTCTACACTTTTATCATTTGGTAGAACACTTCCATAGTTTGAGTGTATTTATCACACCTGCATTTGTTCACAGTTCGATCTGAGAGCCCTTGTTAACTCCCTTAAAATATCTGATTGAATTTCATGTGGAAGTGAATGCCACAGATTATATATAAGTTGTGTTAAGAAGCTTCCCATTTTATCACAGCCTGTGCACTGCCAGAAAAGCATTCTGCATGTTAATTAAGATAGCTGAGGGATTTTTGAAAGACTTCTTTTTCTCCCTTTAACTTTATAATGCATTCAGAGGAAGGGAACTAAGGCAACTATTTGCAAAGCTGTAAAATTCAGCGTCAAGTCAGATGGCTTCTGGGATCCCAGCAAGCTTCTGTGATGGGCCAGGGCACTGTCTCTTGGTGTCAGCAGCTGGCTGCTTCTGTGAGCCGCCCAGAAGGAAGCTGGCAACTGCCAGGGGGAGGTTCTATCTTCAGTAGGAACAGTGCCCTTTTGGCTGAGATTGGAATTGGCCCAGGGAACAGTTAAGCAAGAGGCAGGGGGTGGGAAGTGATCAAATCCAAGAAGTGAAGTGGACAAGATGAATGGGGGTACAGACAACGTGGAGAAATCTGACCTTCCTCCTAATTACAACATCAGGGTAGCCAGGACAGTCTGGCAAGTTCAAAGGGTGCTACAGACGCCTGCCTTGGCTGCAGGGAGATAACAGCACATCGGGTCTCCAGTGAGCCCAAATTCAGAGGTAGGGTCATGACAGCAAAAAAGCATGAGCTTCGGATTGTTCACTTGGCCTCAGTTAGCTCGTGTGTGAAATGGACTCAGGGTCACTTTTGGAATCAGAGACAGCAGGCGCAGCTGGCACTCAGAAGGCTGTCAGCATATATACTAGTTATTGCTGTTACGTAAGGTCATGTGCTCACTTCTTGTTGACATGGGCCCAGAACCCTGCTGAGCTGCTCGGTCCCCTTTTCCCCTCCATTCAGCCTCGGATCACTTTTTAAACACAGCTGGTCCATTAGTACAGAAAAGATGTCTGGGTAAATCGGGGCTGTTTGTGTAATCCTGGTAATCTAGGAAAACACGTTCACACAGCTAGTTCCAGAATAACACTGCTGTTTGTTTTGGAATCCCTGACCCATGCACTAGCAAAATCGTGTTGGCAGCTGGAGTGATACTGAAAGCAATAAGAAGTCCACCTGAAAGCACTACAAAGTTTTTCCTCCTGCCTTGAAACCCTGTCCTTGACTGGTTTTCCTGTCGTGTCTTTCCCAGCTGCGGCCAGCAGGCGGAGGCACCTCTCTCTCATGTCCTTTTCCACACTCCTCCTGGCATAGCCCACTCCTCCCCAGCCTGGTCAGCTTTCCTACCCCAGTCTCCACCTCCCTGGTTCCCAGAGCCTAAGACACAGCCCTCAGCTCCTTCCTCCTTCGGTGGGTAGAGGCTTGCGGACCTACAGGGAGGGCTGTGGCTGAGAGCAGGGCAAGGAGCTCCTCCCAGGCCGGGGAAAAGACACCCTGGTGTCCTTGGCTCTGGGCTGGTTGGTCCATTCTGAGCAAGATAGGCCCTGGGAGAGACCCATGCTAGGTCCCATCTCCAGCTGGGATAGAAATGGAACAAGAGACCCTCAGCCATGAGAGGAGACACATCTTAGAGGGGCTGTCACAAGCCAGGGATGACACGTGCGCTGATATGTAATATGCTCCCAAGAGATGATACACCCCTCAAGGGTGACATGCTCCACAGAGGTGACACCCCCTCAGAGGTGACACACATTCAGAGACGACACATCCAGTGTGGCTCCACCCTACGCAGCCACGTCCGCGTCAGAACCACGCCCGTGTCAGAACCACGCCCGTGTCAGAACCACGCCCGTGTCAGAACCACGCCCGTGAGCAGTGGCCCTGCAGCATCCGCCCTGCAAATCCAGCTACTCGTTTCCAAGATCATTCTGGAGCGGCTCCGAGCCAACAGAGGCCTGGGCCAGCCCAGCTCTCTTGCAGGTGGCCTTGCCCCCCGGGGCCCCCAGAGCAGGGCTTCCCGAGCCCCTGCCCTGGTGCCCATAGGAGGCTCTTGCTGTCCCAAGACGAGTAGACAGAGACGGAAACAAGAGTCAGTGAGAAGGAGAGTCATTTATGATTTATGAATAACGAACTAATTTAATCCTGGATTTCACTTGTGCCTCCCATTTAGTAATTTGTTCCATTTCTTAATGGCTTGAGTTCTTTATCAGGCTGTGACAGAGAGGGGCGGTGAGTCATCACGCTGGGGAGTTGAAGGGTGACCTATATACCGGGACTAGGAAAGCAGATCCTGAGAGATGGGGGCCGGCCCCACCTCCCGTGCCCTCCCCCGTGGGGCAGCTCTGAGTTGGCACTGGCTCCTGGCTCTGCTCAAAGGGGTGGAAGGGAGCAGGCCTGGGGTGGCCACTGGGTGAGGCTGCCGTGGGCAGGGCCTGTCCTGACTTGTGCCCCCAGCATGCCTCTGCTTGTATTTAGAGTGCAGGTTGGGGTGGGGGTGGGGATAGAGAGGATGGTGTCCAGACCCCCAAATCCAAGCCCCCTTCAGCTGCTCTGAGAGGGGGATGGGAACAAGTAGTGGGTCCTGGGCTCAGACTAACTGGGCTCCAATCCCGGAGGCCGCTTTCTGTCTTTTTGGCTGTGGGCACATCCCTTCACAGCTTGGAGCCAGGACAAGACCCCTAAAGGAGAAGACTCTGTCTCTGTCCTCACCCGAATGCCTGCAATCGTGAATCTGTTATTTCTTTAATTCCTATTTTAGACATAAGGATGCTAAGGCCTAGGGAGGCTTAAGCACCTTCATGAAGATGGAAAGAGGGTGAACTGAGAACAGAGAAGGCCTGGACTCAGGACACCAGGTGAACCCTTGAAGGGCAGGCTTGGCTTTGCCTCCTCCGTGTCCACCATCTTGCTCAGGCCCCGGGTCCGAAGGTGCCTTCCCACAGCAGGCGCCCTGGGCAGGCTGCAGCCGCCGTCCCCAACCACGGAGAGGGAACTGATTATTGCGGCAGGAGGCACCAGGAGGGAAGGGAGAGGTGGGTAATTGCAGGAGGCAGCTGGCCCTTACCTGTGTAGTTAGTACACCCTGCTGGAGTCCAGCACGTGGATTATTGTGCCCACTTCACAGGTGGCTAAAAGGGGATGGAGAAGTTAAATGATTGCTTCGGCAGCACAGCTGGTACAGAGTAGGATCTCTTCTCTGCACACAGTCTCGCAGCCTCCCCAGCCAAAGACCTGACAGGTGTGAGTGTGGAAGATGTGATAAGGCCTGCCTCTTTTAACACTCAGTGGCCTAGACGTCAGTTCCGTGCCCGCCACCCGTTCCTAGTCTCACAGTATTCCTGGGAGTCAGGTTCGGATGAGGACGATTTAATATATGTTGTAAACTTTTTATTCAACTATAACATACGAATAGAAAAATGTGCGCCTTGCAATTGCACGCCTTTCTGATTATTTTTAATAGGGACTGTTGTTCTAACACCGATTTACAAAAAGAAAACTGGGGCTCTCAGAAACGAAATGATTTTCCCAGACCCGTCTGTGTATCAAGCAATAGAGGCTGCATTCCAGCCTACATCTTTTAGCGTCCATGTTTTAAAATGGATTTTTATATTTAAGTATTTTTTTATTTCTTTTAAGAGCAATGCAATTTAATGGAAAATGGCAATGCTTTTATCTTATTAACTTCATTACCAAAAGTGGTTATAGGAGAGAAAAATCTGGCGCTTTAAGCCATCCAGTCTTCCGTTTTAAAAAATCTTTATTTGGGGGATGAGAGGTCTGCTCAAGTGCCTGAAGTAGAATTTGTTAAAAATTGCAGGATGAACTTCATGGTAAAAGTCTAAAGTTTGCAGATTCTGAAAGGCTTGAGAAAGGAGCAGTGTACTTGAATCGTTTATTTTTACAACATTTAATTTAGCAGTCATTATTTACATCGACACTTTGTGGAATATTTTGGAGAATCAACAAAGCCTTCATAGGGGCGGCCTGATCCTCCGCTTACAAGTCTGTTTTTTTGGCTGTGAAGTGGCTTTTTTAATCCCACATTTCAAAAACAGGAAAACAGTTCTGTTCAGTTTAGTGAAGGGAGAGAGTCTCCTCCAGTTGTCTCTGTATGCAGCAGGGGCAGAGACCCCTTCCCTTAAGATACTCTTCTTTCCTCCCTTAGGGGAAGGAGACTGGGAGGGAGGCCTTTTCCCGTGATTTGGGAAATCTGAGCGGATTTTCGTTTCTCCAGGTGTTGTCATGGGGCTCCCCGGTGAAAGCAAGGGTGGTGGGACGCACTGTCAGTTCCTTCTAAGTCCATGAAAGCACAATTTAGAAGACTTAGAAAACCATTCTCCCTTACTTATCTCTCCCCTTCAGAGAGGTGTCTGGGGACTTTCCCTACTGGCTTTAGAGCAGGAGCAAAAAAACCCAATCAATTAGCCAATACATATCCACCGAGACCAGTAGACTGTGTGTCTGTCTGGGAATTGCTGGGGAAGCAGAGACTGGAAAAGAGGCCCATCTGGTGGCAGAGGGCAGACCAGGGCACACGGGCTTTGCAGAAGAGGGTGGCAGCGGGACCCCACGCCTGCCCCACTGTCCTCTCATCGTCAGACCCCAGGCCACAGTCACTCGAGAGGTCCCCAGCAGCCTCGGCAAGGCCATCAGTGGGAGGAGGTGTTGCCTGCTCCAGCCAAGGAAGAAGCTCTGCCAGCAAAACCTGCAAGTCATCCTGCTGCAGCTGCTGACCTGTGGGTTGCAGTGATGGGCTCTGGTGGCCAGGAAGGGGTGCAGGGAGGAGGCGAGCCTCTCATAGTCTTTTTGCTTTAAGTTAGAGCTCCCTGGTAAGGGTTCGGAGTATTCCCATCCACTCGCTGACCTTTCCTGTCCTGCATTCCACCCCTCGCATACCGGCACCTGCACGCCCGTCCCACGCTGGCTTCCCAGCCCCGGTGCTTTCCCCCAGGCCGCAAAGCTGGTGCCACCGTCCCTCCCTCCTGGCTTCCCATAACACTAGGAGGGTCCACTCTGCTGCAGCCACAGGCACTAAGAGAAAATGGACTAGGCTTGGTCCATGAATTGGCTAAATGATTTTGTTATTTTAAAGGAGCCATTTGCCAACATCTAAAAATGGGGAAAATTCACACATAAGCCCAGACTTGCTGCTCCTTTTGAAACCTGAAAGATCTGGTGATAGCTGACCACGACCCTGCGTTGGCCAGGGAGGCCACAGTCCCCAGGCCTCCCATTTCTCAGCTCCATTCATATGACCTCATGGCATCCCAGCTTCTCCCCACACTGTATTGAAATTATCTGTTTACTCTGCAAGGATTGCGGCCATTTATTGGCATTGGTTTAAATCTCCTTCCTCTTGTCTTAGGTCGGAGGAGTTAATCACCTTCAGAGATGACTTTAGAAATGTGTCGCTGTGCCTTCAGAACACAAGGGAGGCTGAGTCAGGACCCAGGGATTTTTTTTTTCCTCCCCGTGATAAAGGTGAAGAAACGGGGCCTCAGAGAGGTTCCCATCACGGCACAGCTAACATGTGCATGAGAAGGTCCAGGGCACGGCCCTCCCCGGAGCACTGTCTACCCCAGGGACAGGTAGAGGAGCTCTCCAGGCAGGGACCCCGGCAGTGAGCCCCAGCGGCAGCGGGAGAGTCCGCTGCGGGGAGAGGGAGAGGCCCAGCGTGTGCAGCGCAGGCACAGGCGCCTCCGCCCCGCAGCGGGCTCTGCGAAGGGGATCCCCACGGAGCGGATGCCCGCAGCCCCAGGGCCGGCAGCGCCGCAGGTTAGGTCTCGCTCAGCTCCCCTGTCCATGGTTAGAGCCACTGGCCACTGAAACGGGCTTTTCTGGAGCGCAAAGGCATTGCAGGCAGCCAGCATTTCCTGCTCAGTGCGATAATCCGGAAGCCGCTTCCGCTGCCGATGGGGAGGGAGGGGAATTGGAGCAGGAGAGTAAAAGGAGGAAGGTGAAAGACCATTAGAAAACAAACTACTTTCTTTCTCCAGCTTTCTTCTTTGTGTGTTTAGAAAGCCCCCTGGCCAGAAGGCCGCGGATGTGGAGGTTTTCTCCAGCTGGCGTGGAGTCACAAGAATCATTCATCTTTGGAGGGTGTCAGAGAGCAGCTCCTGAGGGCGTTGGTCTTGAGGCGTGGCCGCGCCCCATCCCAGGGGTGGTCTGTGTGTGTTTGGGGAAGGGGAGAAAGGTCCTGCCTCGTTAGGACCAAGGAGTTGAATTGTCCCGGAGCGAGTTCTGCGAGCATGGCACTCTAGATGGGTAGGAGTCCTGTCTCTGGTAGCTGGTTCACCTGCCATCCTAATAACAGGAAGCTCCATGTATTGAGAAAAATTAGAAGGCTTAGTTTCCATCCTGTCTTCCTCATCTCCTAACTGTGGAGCATCAGACCTCTCTGAGCCTCAGTTTCCTCATCCATGAAATGGGAATAATGCTCTTGCCCTCCCTGGCCTCCCATTTTATTGTGAACATAAATGAAATGATGTTGATGCTGTGAAGGTGCTTTGAAACCTGTCTAGGGCTTTGCCAGGAAACAGGGTATCAGGCTTGAAGCCCAAACGCCCCCCTCACGACCATGTGAAGCTTAGCTGGCCGGGTGGGGAGGCAGCCTTCTCTTGGAACTGTCTGTCTGGCCCTATTTTCAGCACTCAAAGCCTCTAATGAAATTTCAACCTTAGACCTCTCATGTAGGGGCATCGGAGGCTGCACATCTTCTCAGAGTATCAAGTGGGTTGGAAGATTTGGGGGGAAAATCATGTTTTTTATAGTAAAACAAATGGTTTCATATAATTGTATAGAGTACAAAGATTTGTGAACTTTGAAATTAAAACAGGAGCAAAGAAATGTTATGCTTGTGGTGAGATGGGTGTGGAGACTGCTTGGAACAGCTTCCCTAGAGGACTCAGGGAACTTCAGTATTGTCTTTTGCCGTGAAAGGTACTTAAGTAGAAAATGTGAGAAACATTCTTACTGGGTGGGGCTCTGCAGGAGGGGCAGCAATGTTGAGGAAAGGGGCCTGGCTCTGGGGAGCCCCACAGAGTGGCAGCTTCCTTACCAGGCTATTTGCAGACAAACATATTCAGAAAAGAGAGCTCATGTCTAGCTGGAGTGATGGTTTTGATCAGGGAAGACTTCCTGGAGGAGGAAGTGAGATTTCAGGAGCAAAGGAACACCTGAGCTTGGGCACACATCCTCGGAAGTGCAAGGCATACTTGGTAACTGGCTGGAGAACCAGGCCTAATCCAAGGGTTTGGAAGGAAGGGGTATGGAAGATGTGGCTGGGAAGCTGAGCTGAGACTCCTGGTGAGGCATCTGGGATGATGTGACAGGTATAGGATTCCTGAAAATCGTATGAGCAGAGAAGTGATGCAGTGTATAGATTGCTTTGAGCTGACTAATTTCATGCTGGGACTGATTTCCAGTTATTTTCTTTGGCCTGGATAGTTATTGAGACAAAAGGGTCCTTCTCCTCCCAGGAAAGATCTCCCTGAGAGATATATTCTCTTAGCTTAAATTGCAGCCAACATTTTATAACAATCTTTTTCTTCCTGCTACTCAATTGAGAAACTGTGGCCCAGAGATGTCAAAGGCCTTGCCTTGTGTCACACAGCAAATTAGAGCTAATGTTGAGCAGCAAGAGTCACCCATCATGGGGGTAGATAGGACCAGGAGGTCCTTCAGGAAGGCAGCACCATGTACAACCCCCAGTATTACCACAGGACACCATACTTTTCTCTGTGCATGACCTGTCCACAGAAACCCCTGGCCCGCAGATTCTGAATGCTGCACAGATGGGAATAACCCCCTTTCTCACTGTTCCTGGAGTGCTTTGCCCCTCAAACCCTCCAGACCAGCAAAAGTTCATGTTCTATTTCAGGTCTTGTTCTAGAATTATTTCCACCCAACACTTGGGCCTAACTAGAGCAATTGTGAAAGGTTCCTAGGTTATGCTCCCGGGGAGGTTACCAAATCAATACCAAGGGAATCATGGAGGCGGTGGGATTCCCAATCACAGAGTGAAGTGATTCAGGCCTGACCACCTGGGTCTTAGACCAGGATTAGACCAGGTTGCGAAGTGCTTGATATTTAGATCCATGCTTCTCTATCTTCAACGTGTGTAAAAATCACATGGGGATCCTGTTAAAGTGAAGATTCAGGTTCAGTAGGTCTGGGGTGGGAGTTCTGCCTTCCTCACAGGCTCCCAGTAATGCCAGTGGTCCACAGGCCACGACTTGAACAGCAAGGCTTTCGACAATACCATCCTGTTTGTATTTTTTGAAAGGGGAGATACTGTCCTCTGGAATGATTTTACCTGTGTTCCTACGGCATGCTGCAAACCCCCTTTTTACCCCAGCAATAAAATCTACCTTTATTCATCCTGCACACATTTACTGAGCACCTACTCTAAGCCAGGTCCTGTGCCAGGCTAGGGATACAGAGATAAAAGGAATAGCATCTGCCTTCAGAGATATTAGATGGCAGGGTAGGGGGTATTGGTGGTGGTGGTAGGACATGTGTGTAGTGAGACAGATAGGAAAATAGACAATCCAGTAGCAAGTGATGAATGTGACGATGTTGGGGTACCACAGGAGGCCAGAGGAGGCGACTTCTCAACCTGGGGCTGAGATCTGGTAGGGAAATCAGGAAAACCTTCAGGGAGTAGGTGGCACTAAAATTCAGCCCTGGAAGGAGAGGTTGGGTTTGTCAGATGAAAAAAGATGCAGGGGCAGCGGTAAGGGGCAAACAAGCAAGAGAAGCAAGATGTTTTTTAGGCAAGGAGAAATAAATAAGCTCTCAGGATCAGAGAATTAGTCTGGAGCCTTTGTGTATAGGAGGAGTAACAGAGAGGGGGCCGTCCACAATGTTAGTTTGGAACTGTTATGTACCCCAGAAAAGCCATTTTCTTTAAATTCTGATCCCATCTTGTGGGGCCAGACCTACTGTGTAGGGGGGAACTTTTGATTAGATTGTTTCCATGGAGACTGACCTACTCAGTTGTGAGTGTGGCCTTTTGATTAGATGGAAATGTGACATTGCTCATTCTTGATTAGCTTACTGGAGTCCTTTAAAAGGGGAGACAACTTAGAGAAAACACAGTTGTTTCAGAGCCAACAGAGAGCAGATGCCTAGACCCAGAGGTTTGGAGATGCAGAAGATGCCAGAAGCCCCAGGAAAATCCAGGAGCTGAGAGAGCTGTTTGAAGCCAGAAGCCAGGAGGGAAGAAAAGCAAACATCACCATATGTCTTTCCATGTGACAGGGAAACCCTGGACAGAGAAAATTTTCCTTTCTCCTGGGAAGGTATCCTCTTGTTGGCTGCCTTAATTTGCGCATTTTCTCACCCTTAGAACTATACATTTCATAACCTAATAAGTCCCCTTTATAAAAGCCAGTCCATCTCTGGTATATTGCGTTCTGGCAGCTGTAGCAGACCCAAACACCCATGTGTTATCCCCTCCTCTGAGTGTGGGCAGGACCTGCGACTTGCGTCTGCTCAAGAGAATAAGGCAAAGGGGATAGAAAGTCACTCTGATCATATCAATGCTATCTAAGACTCTGCCTTGCTAGAAGACTTGCTCTGGAGACTCTTCCCCCCCAGCTGGCTTTGAAGAAGCCCATGTAGTAAGAAACTGAGGGTGGACTCCAGCCAAAAGGTAGCAAGAGGCTGGGGCCCTCATTCTTCCCATTGTGAGGAACTGAATGCTCAGCATTCACTGAATGCTGCCAATTCTTCCAGTCGGGGTGAGAGTGGAAGCAGGTTCACCCCCAGTTCAGGTGAGAATGCAGCCTGGATAACATCTTCATTGCAGCGTTTGAGATCCAGAGCAGAGAATCCAACCACGACGGGACTCCTGACCCACAGAAATGGTGAGATAATCAGTGTGTGCTGTTTCAAGCTATTATGTTAGGGTTAATTTGCTACATAGAATAAAAAATGAATGTAGGGGGTTCCTCACAAAGGATTGAAGTCAGAGTTTGGATTTTACTGTCATGGAGGGAAAGGCATTGGAGATTGTGTTACTGGGAGGTGTCATGATCAGAGAGTCATTCGTCTCTCTGTGGAAGATGAGAATGGATTGGGGATGGGAGAAGGAAGAGGAAGGAGACTAGCCAGGAGGCTATGGGTGTGTCCAGGTGGGAAGTAAAACCTGCCTGGCCAGTTGTAGGGTGGGACCAAGATCAGACACAAGATACATGAGGTTGGGATTGACAGGGTTTGGGACTAAGTGGGTATGTGGCCTGGGGGTACACAACCAAAGCTGCTTAGTGGATAGAGGTGGCCTCAGGGCCTTCTCCAGCCCAGTGTTCAACCAACTGGTCCCTGATGGGTGGAACTAGATGCTTCAGCCTTGTTTTCATAAAGGGAGGGGCTTAGGATCGGGCAGCTGTGCTGCCTCCCAGCTGATGGGACAGGCCACACTTATGCAATGAAATTTGGAGGATGCAACATAAAATTTACTGTCCCAAATCTCTACTTCAATGGTCTGCCATGGGCACCATCTTTAGTCAGATTCCTTCCTACTTTTCTTGCAACTACATATGGCCGTATGACTAAGTACTGTTCAATATGAATGAAGAGAAGTGATTTACACACTCTTTAGCTCATGAGGTTTAATAGGAAGGGGTGTGCCCCTTGTCTTT
Source organism: Tamandua tetradactyla (assembly GCF_023851605.1). NCBI lineage: Eukaryota > Metazoa > Chordata > Mammalia > Pilosa > Myrmecophagidae > Tamandua > Tamandua tetradactyla. Next base: position 43,437,468 of record NC_135341.1, on the reverse strand, counting down.
TGCTCACCCTTCCTGCTGGTTGGAATGTGGGTGTGTGGGTGTCTTGGATCATGAGGATGAGGACAATACCGAAAAGTGTCAGGGCATCAAGGTAGAAGGAGCCGAGGCTTTTTAACAACTTTGCAGAATAGAGCCGGCAAATAGCTGGGACTTTAATGTGAGCGAGAAATATATCTTTGCTTCAGTTAACATCTCATTTAAGCCCCTATTATTTTAGGTCTCTGCAAAATGGACCTTCACCTATATCCTAATCCAAACAAGGGCCATATAATAATCTATTATCAAAGATGTAAATCTCAACATGAGCAATATCTTCTCTTCCTCCTTTTTTTAGGGACTAATGACTCTCTTGTGGCAGGCAATGAGTCAGATGCAGGTGATATAATTATGAAACAGACATAGTCCTTGCTCATGGAAATTATAATCTTGTGATGAGGAGGATATAAGCACCAAGCATGATCATTTATGTGTTTAAGAACAATCTGATTCACATTGGACATGTAGCATGAGTGAGAAATAAACCTATGTTCTTTAAGTCACAAGATTTGGGGACTGTTTGTTATTGTAGCATGATTCAGCCTGCCCTGACTTATACTGAGGCATTTACAGAAGTTCATACAAGAGATGACAGTGGCTGAATCAAGGAGGCTAAAGAGAGAATGGAATGAAGTGGACAAATAAGAGAGAATTTAGGAGACAGGAGCAACAGAACTGGGGGATGGGGTCATGAGATAAAAAGGGGAGAGAGAAGCTAAAGATATTTAAACAGATCACTGGATAGATGTATTAGTCAGTGCTATCCAGAGAAACAGATAAGGTATAATATAAATATTACAAGGTTTGTTATAGGAATTGGGTCATGCAACCATGGAGATTGGCAAGTCTGAATTCTGTAGGGCAGACTGAAAGTTGAAAACCCAGTGAAAGTGATGGTGAATTCCCCAGAAAATGACTGAAGTAGAGATAGAAATTCTTCTTTCTGACTCGAGAAATCTTTTTCTGGTTTTAGGACCTTAAACTGATTAGATGAAGAAAGTCCTCTCATTGCTGAGAGCAATCTCCTTTATTGATTATAGATGCAATCAACTGACTGTAGATGCTAATTCATCTCCAAAATACCCACACTGTAACAACCAGGCCAGTGCTTACTCAAGCAAACAACTGGATAACATAGCCAAACTGACACATGGAACTGACCATCACAGTGGATACTGCTGAGATAGGCAGCTTCAGCATGTGATGAATTTGGAGACATAGAATAAGTGAATGTTGATGAGACTAGGGGAGGAGAGTTAGATAGGGATCAGCCCAGGAGCCACCAGAGACTGGTAACCTAGGTAGGCACAGGAAAGGGTTTAGTTCTGAGACCTTTGATAGAGGAAGGACTGGAATTGTCAGGAGACACCCTGCTTCAGGTTCCATACTCTTCCTTACATTGTTGACCTGCTGCCAGAATGAGTGTGACAAATTTCAAACTTGATCATGCTACTTCTCTGTTCAGGGCATTTGAGTGGCTCCGTATAGCTCTTAGAACACGTCCAAACTCCTTGACATATCTTGCAAGGTTCTCTGGACCTGCCTGCCTCTCTAGCAGCATCAATGCTTCTTTGCTGGGGTAACCTTTAATTTGACCTCCGAGATGCAATATCTTCCAGGAACTGTCATGAACTACCACCCAGTCTTACCTCCCAGAGTTAGATACCACTTTAAGGCATCCCATAGCCCCCACCACACCCTGGGAAAGGCTCTGTTAACTCAACTGTTTCCCCCACAGACTGTGGGATGTGGCTTTAACATCTCTCATCTCAGGGCATGGCTTGGTACCCAAAACTCCAGGAATGACTGTCTGTCTGAATGAATGAATGACTGCATCCTGAGTGAAGGGCTGAACAAGGCTGAAGGCACCTAAGAGTAGGGGGAGGATATTGGTGATGTCACACATGTTTACTGAGAACTTGTAATGAACCAGGTACAGGATTCTAAAGAGATGGAAACCAAGAAATGATTTCCTGCTGATAGACTTTCCTCTCTTCTATTCTCTCTCCTCTCTTCTCCCAATCTGGTGTTCTGGTACTGTACCCCACTCTCCTTGACCCTCCTCTAAAAATCACTTACAAGGGGGGTGGGAAATTGCAGGGTAGCTGAGACACCATTTCCTGGCGTGTAAAGCTCTCAAGACCCTAATCCAGGGTCTCCTCTTTCTTCTGGCCTTAAGTTCTTGGGCAATTCACAAAACCTCCTTGGGCTTTGATGTCGTCTCCTGTAAAAGGATGGAGTTTGGTCTGCTTGGCCTGAACTTCTGCTCCTAAAGGCAAAGCAGTGAACCTGCCTGGGGAACTTGCTCCTTCTCTGCCTCTAAACCTGCTGTGTTTACCTAGTTGTGTCCCATTGACAATGGCTTCATTCCTGTGCCTGTAGGGTGGGGCCTTGGTTCCTGTGCTCGTATGAAACTATGTACCCCAGAAAATCCATGCTCTATTCATCCAGTCTTGTGGGTGCAGACTTATTTTGGGTGGGAACTGTTGACTAGGTTGTTCCCATAGAGATGTGACACTGCCCATTCAAAGTGGGTCTTTATCTGTTTATTGGATTCCTTTAAGAGAGAGACATTTTAGAGAGGACACAGATATTTGGAAATGCAGAAGGAAAATGTCTGAGGAGACACCAAAAGCTGAGAGAGCCATATGAAACCAGAAGTCAGGAGAAAAGGACAGCAGGCATCACCATGTGCCTTCTGTGTGACAGAGGAACCCGGACGCCAGCTGCCTTTCCTCTGAGAAGGTATCATCTTTTTGGTGCCTTAATTTGGACATTACAATTAAAATTGTAACTTGTAACTTCCCCTTTATAAAGCCAATCAATTTATGGTATATTGCATTCCAGCAGCATTAGCAAACCGAAATAGATTTTGGTACTAAGAATGGGGTGCTACAATTTATGAATACCAAAAATGCTGGATGACTTTGTAAATGGATAAAGAAGATAGTCTGAAAGAATTGTGAGATGCTTGATAGAGAAGGCCTAGTTTTCTCTGAAGAGACTGTTGATAGAAATACAGACGCTAAAGGCTCTTCCAATGAGGGCTTAGACAGAAATAATGATTGTGTCATTGAAAACTGAAAGAAAGATAACTTTTGTTTTAAAGTGGCAGAGAATTTAGCAAAATTGAGTCCTGACATTGGGTGGAAGGTAGAATTTGAAAGCACTGAGATACTTAACTGAAGATATTTCCAAACTAAATGTAGTAAATGCAGCCTGGTTTCTCTTTGCGGCTTACAGTAAAATGCGACAGGAAAAGGATAAGCTGAGAACTGAACTCTTGGGTACAAAAAAAACCCAGAAATTGATGGTCTGGAAAATTCTGAGTGTTTGGAAAGTGAGACCCCAGAGGCTAGTGACCTATGTGAGAATTTGGCCAAACATGGAACCACTTGGCCATATCAGGACAAGCCAGGATTGGAAATAAAGTTATCCCAAAAGGATTTGTGGAATGTCCTATTGTCTGATGGTTTTGACTCCTGTATGCTGCACATCAAGTCAACAAATTTTTTGTAATATTTGTATATTACCCTGCCAGTCTGGACTAAAGGGACAGAAAAGGGGCAGCTTGAAGGAAAAATGACTTCAGAGGTAAAAGCATGGAAGCTAAGGTCTGGAGCCAGGAAACCTCAGACCAGAGAGTGGATCTATCCATGCATGTGGAGAGGGTGAGCTTGTCTTGAAGGCAGAGAGTGGGCCTTCTGCTTAGTTGGTCAGGAAGAATGTTGCCCCCTCAAGCCTCAGAGGTGGGTAGAACACATTCCCTGGGGATTGGGGAGAGCCTGACCACCACCTTACTCTTCTGAATGGGGTGAGCATGTGCCCCAAAGATGGCAGAGAGTCTGGGTGCCACACAGGTGCTCGAGGAGGGTGAGGCTAAGAGAAAGGTAGTCTCCCCAATTCCCCCCAGTGTTGCAACCCTTACCCTGATGTTTGAAGAGAGAAGGCAATTGTATAAACCCTTGGAAAGGCTGGGACTGCCACTTTCTCAAGCCCTGAGAATAAAACATCATTCTATAAACGACTCTCAGACTTTGAAATCCAATGGAGTATGCCCTGCAAGTTTCGGAATTGTTTGAATCCAGTTACTATTGTTTTCCTTTCAATTTCTCCCTCTGGAAATTGGAACATTTATTCTATGACTGTCCCTCCTTTGTACGGTGGAAGTAGATAACTTGTTCTAAGTTCCACAGGTTTGCAGCAGAAGGAGAATTTTACCATACCTGTAATTGATATTGATGAAACTTTGTACTGTTTTTGACTTGTTATTGTATTTGTATGGTTTGAAATTGTTTAAGCCTTTTGTGATACTGTGGTAGAATGAATGTATTTTGTATATAGAAAGAACATGTCTTTTTGGGGTCCAGAGGTACTGGTTTGAAACTGTTATGTACCCCAGAAAACCCACACTCTTTTAACCCAATTTTGTGGGTGTGAACTTATTATGGGTGGGTTTTTTTTATTGGGTTGTTTCCATGGAGATGTGACAGACCCAATCATGGATGGGACCTTTTGATTAGGTTGTTCCCATGGAGAGATGACCCTGCCTATGCAGTGTGTCTTAATCTGCGTTGAGAGATTAAAACGAATCCATTTCTGGTATACTGCATTCTGGCAGCACTAGCAAACTGAAGCATTTCCTGCTTCTGCTGATCCCCTGGCTGGGCCTGGGATAGTGTGGCTGCCCTTGCCAGCCTCTCAGGGGTAGCACCGACTCAGGGTCAGTGACAGGTTGGGTCTTTGGCTGTGATGGCCTAGCAGTGGGGAACGGGTGATAGGAGCCCCATCAGGGGCCAAATGGGCATGTTGGGTGGGACTGAGGACCCTCCTGGTATGTGCTCTGACAGGCCAGGAAGGAAGGTCACCAAAGGAGGTAATGAATGTGAGGACTTTGGTCTGGAGGGCCCCTGTTCAGGGCCCAGTCCCCGACTCTGAGGACCCCTAGGACCTATGGGCTGGTGAAGCCAGGAAGCCCCACTTACAGTAACGGAGGAAATGAAAAGAGAAAGGAGGAAAGAGTGAAGGCGATGTGCAGGGCAAAGTGAATGGCTCTTCTTTCTTTTAGATCCTACTTAGCTGTGTGCAGAAGAGTATTTTAAGGTTCATCAACAGGTGGAAAAGAGGAAACAGCTAAATTAAGGAGTAGAGGGGAAGATGTGAGAGAACAGAGGACACCAAAATCCTGAGCCATCTGGTTGTCCATGCCGCTGTGGGGCAGGAATGAGGCTGTGGCCATCTGGCCCTTGAGTAGTGGGCTGTGAACAGAAGGGCCTTATCTGCTCTGGGCTTCCAGCGCTCACTGTTCTGTCCCCTCTCTGGGTTGTAGCTAGAAGTTGTTAGCTGAGAGCTGAGGGCAAGAGCAGGAACTGGGACGGGTCCTGGCCCCCTCTACAGCTATCCTTACCATTATCCTTACCCGTGTCCTCTCCAATGCTACAGTTTCCCAGGCTGCCAGCAAGAGCAATGATGGCAAGTCAATCTACAATCAATAAAAAGTCAATGTCCATGCATATTTTAAATTAATTAATTCATCAAGCATTTATTAAGTGCCTGCTGTATTTCATGCACCCTCTATTTTTTCTTTTCTTTTCTTTTTTTTTTTATTTGTGAAAAGTAGCATATATACAAACAAGCAATACATTTCTAAGCACAGCACAGTTAGTTGTAGAATAGATTTCAGAGTTTGGGATGGGTGAGACCTTGCATAAAATACAAAACAACCCAGGTTTATTGAGATATTCACACACCATACAATTTACCCACTTAAAGTGTTCAATTCAATGGTTTTTAGTGTATTCACAGATTTTTGCAACTAACACCACAGTCAATTTTAGAACATTTTCATCACCTCAAAAAGAGACCCCACAGCAGGCTTTTACCTGCGGTGGCCTCAGGTATGGCAGTTCAGGGCAAGTGGAACCGTGCAAGTCCCACCCAAAGCCCCAACCTTAGCAAAGGCAGGGAAGAGCAGGGCTGCCCCACGCTGGTTCTGCTGGAGCTCAACGTCCTGCCGGCCACAGGGTCAAACAGGGCAGTCAGCAGCTCATTCTGCCCTGGGGACATGCTGGAGATGGGGGCCCAGTGGTCATCCTGTGCAAGGACATCCCCAGCTCAAAGGCTCCTGCTTTGCTTGCAAGGAGCAGCTCCCCAGGTCGGCCTACAGGCACCAGCTCTGGGGTCTCGACTTCCTCTTCCTGCTGTCCCAGAACCCTGTGAGAGCCGGCAGAATCCTGTATGGCGTTGGAGGGCTGTCCACCAAGGACATCTAGACCAATGTCTAGATCAAAAGCATCTTGTGTCCCTTGAGGAGCATCGGATGAAGGCAGCTAAAACGAGGTGTTCCTGGCCACGTGACCACCGGCAGTTAAATCGTGTTCATTGACGTTCAACCTGATGCTGTCTAGGGTAGGATTACTGAGTGCATTGACAAGACCTCTTCACTGGGGCCACCGTATCTTCTTCTCCAACTCCTGCAAAATGACTCTGCCAAGAAGCAAGGGTGGGTCTTGGGTCCTAACAACTACGACTGCTTTGCTAGCCAGGAGCAGAAACTTCAAGACATGACCATCCCCTCCATGGAGCTGTCAAACAGGTCATTTCAAGTCTGCCCAGTAGCTGGAGACCCATGTCTGAGCACAGCACCCTCTATTTAAAAAAAAATATTTTTATTGAAAAATCTTCACACACTTACATTCCACACATGGTGTACAATCAGTGGTTCACCATATCATCACGTAGTTGTGTATTCATCGCATGATCATTTTTAGAACATTTGCTTCACTCCAGAAAAAGAAATAAAAAGAGAAAAACCTCATACACCCCATACCCTTTATCCCTCCCTCTCACTGACCAGTAGTATTTCATTCTACCCAATTTATTTTACTCCTTATTCCTCCTATTATTTATTTAATTTTTATCCTTATTTTTTTTTTTACTCATCTGTCCATACCCTGGATAAAAGGAGCATCAGACCTAAGTCACACTGTAAATCACACAGTCACATTGTAAAAATTATATCATTATACAATCATCCTCAAGAATCAAGGTTACTGGAGCACAGTTTAACAATTTCAGGTACTTCCCTCCAGCTACTCCAATACACCATAAACTAAAAAGAGTTAGCTATATAATGCATAAGAATAACCTCCAGGATACATTTTCAACTCTGTTTGAAATCTCGCAGTCACTGAAACTCTATTTTGTCTCATTTCTCTCTCCCCTGTTTTGGACGTGAAGGCTTTCTAAATCCTTTGGTGCCAGGTCCAGGCTCATCCCGGGAATCCTGTCCTATATTACCAGGAAGATTTACACCCCTGGGAGTCATGTCCCCTGTGGGAGGAAGGCAGTGAGTTCACCTGCCGAGTTGACTTAGAGAGAGAGGTCTAGGCACCCTGTAAATGCTCAGGTAGGGCAATGAACATAGCAGAGGCAGTGCCTACTCTCACAGAGGCAGTCAAGAGTAAGAAGTGGAAACAGATGCTTAACAAACACTCACACAAATAAATAATGACAAATGGTGATAAACACCATGAAAGAAAAGAACACGGTACTTCAAGACAGAGTACCAGATGACTAATGCAGGATGAGTGACATGGCACATGTGTGCTGAGACAAAGAGGAGGAGGAGGAATTGGCCAGGGAAGATGGAGGCTGTTGGAGAGAGGGAACTTTAGGGTAAAGAAGGTTGGGGAGGTGTAAGAAACCCCAAGAAGGGAAGATAGCAGGAGCTGGTACTGACTGAAGTAGTGGGGGTGGGGAGGTGGGCAGGAGAGTGACCAAATCTGACCTCATTTCTGGCTAGGTCTACAACGAGGTCACTCAACCCAAACACAAGGTGCCACCAGAGACTCTGACACCAGAATGGAGGTCTGGCCCTGAGTCAGCAACATGCACCCAGCAGGTGAGAGGTCGATCCCCTGTGCCTTTTCCATTGCCCCTTGAGAGGAGAGGCAGATGGTCTGACCCTACCACTGAAGCCCAAGCCCTCTGTCCCTATCTGAGTGAGTGAGGAGGTGAAGGACCTGCAGGCCATTGCTATGCACACACTGTTTCCTGGTCTGAGTTGCAAAGTCCAGCAAGGATTCCTAGGGAAAGCCCAGAGAAAGGTGGTGATGAGAGTGAACTAGCTGGTGAGGATCAAACTCCACTCACACTGCCCACCATACCACCCAGAATGAGAGGAAAGGGTAACTGTAGACCCTGTCCTCCACTCCTGACTCCCAAATACAGCCTCAGGCCACATTCAAACCCAGGTACCAAGGGGTCTTTTATTTAATCAGAGGCTCCCTCCTTAGGAAACAGTTGTGGTTTTCAGTAGCAAAATCTTCCCCCAACTCAGCACACATAGCTATATGCTCAGGACTCAGAGAAGGGACTTCAGAGAATATCTTCCAAGATCTGTCATTTTACAACTGAGGCCCAGAGCCCAGAGAGATGGGTGACTTACCCTAGTCTCCCAGCTGTGGTCAGAGCAGAGAACAGAAGGCAGGGTCCTCTCTGGGGTGTGGGAGAGACGGTGTGGATGCATCCAGGTGTGTGTGGTGCAGTGACGATGACCTGGGATGTTCGGGGTCTCTATCCCTGGTTTGGTGTGGACCCTCAAGGCGAGCAGACATGCTGACCTGCACAGTTCTCCTCCCCAACCCCCATCCCTGGTGGCAATGCACATGTGCCCAGCCCATAAATATCTTATTTTGTGTTCCTGCCAGCCCCCACTAATAGGGCTAATGCTTCCTGAGGAGCAGCCCAAAGCTACATTAGTCGCAGATGTTTGATTGATTTAAAACAAAGAGCCTGACCACCAAACCTCTCTATGGTTTCTCTTCCTGCCACTTTGAAAGCAGGGTTATCTCTGAAATGCAATTAAGGTGCTTAAAAGTACATTTTCAGGAAGATGCAGAATTGATGAGGGGAGCTGTCCTCGGTCGGTGCCTCCAGATCATTCCAGTTCCAGGGAAAGGAGATAGACCCTGCCTAGAGCTCCATCCACACCTTCCAAGTTCTTGGGTCTCCCAAGCAAAATCAGCCTCTGAGGAGCCCCACAAGGGCTGGTGGGAGGGTCTGCTCTCCAGTGCAGCTGCAGCAAAGGTCCTTGTGCTTTCAAAGGCTCAGCGCCTTTGGCCAGGCCTCTGGGAGGGAACAGGGCGACTGCTCAGCAGGCTGCACTTAGGCATGAAGCACTGCAGGATTCACCTGAGGGGCCAGGAAGTCAAGGCCCAAGCCTGGTGAATTCTTATTCTCTAAAGGGGAGTTCAAGTGCCACACCACCCATTCGTCCCACCTTGGACAGAGCCTCTTTCCTCAGGGCTCAGACAGTGTGCCCCTAGAAACAGCTTCTCTCCTGACAGCACTGCTGGAGTCTCCATGCTCGAGCCAGCTCCATGCTTCTCAGGGTCCCATGGCCTGATCACTCCTCAGCCAAGGGTCCTCCCAGGGTCCTTTCAAACTGGTTAGAGTGGGCCATGCCTCTGGGAGTGAGAAGAAGATATTGTACAATATTGCAATGTTGTGCAAGCTCTTTCTGAGTCCCACGGACTATGCAAGGGGCCAGAGAAGTGAAAAGGTAGACTATACAGAGAACCACGTCCCCTACAATCTAGTAGGGGAAGTGGGTCAGGTACCCCAAAACCATAGCACAAGGAAGCCAGGGAGAGGTGCTGGGGAAGGGGCAGTTCAGGTGGCTCCATTGGGCTCCATTGGGCACCAAGAACTGCTGACGTATTAGAGTTCCTACAACTCCCTGGAAATACCATGGCAAGGACAATTATATTTACCAGAGTTTCTCTCTTTTAGGGAAAGGTTTGCATGGTTGGGAGGAATAGTCTGAAGTGGTGCAGTATGTGGGTTGCAGAATACCCAAGGGCTGAGGTAACAATAGAGCATCTCTGAGGGAATTCTGCTTTGCCAAGTGGCACGTTGAGTTGGGAGCTGATGCTGATTTGTTTGGACCCCCAGTTCAGGCTTCTCTCAGCCACCTGCAGTCCTGCTTCTCTGCCGTTCTCCCACTTCCCCTCATCCCAGCCTTCAGTCCCTCTTTCCTTTAAATGAAAGTCAAACAAACAGTTTGAAGATATCAGGTTTAAAGGGGCACCACCTTTTTTTAGCCTGCACAAGCTGCCAACTTGCCTCGATCAGCACAGAGAGGAGAGCAAGATTGCCTTCTGGAGAAGTTGCTAGGGAAAGGCGTGTCCTGGTCATACCATTCCTGCTTTGCCTGGAAGGATGGGCCAGGTGTTGACAGTCAGAGGTGCAGAGAAAGTGTCTTTCTGATAAAGACATAGGGAAGAAGTGAGAGTTTGCAGAGTGGATTTAGGTAACACAGATATTTGGTTTGCTGAAGCTTAGTGGTGAATGACTGAGAAGAGTAAGTTGGAGCCATATGGCAGATTTTAATATGGTGCTAAGAAATTTGGGATCTATTTGTTATGCAGTGGTGAGCCACAGAAGGCTCTAGGGCCAGGAGAGAGGCAGGGCCAGAAATGTTCTTCTGGAATGTTAACCTGGTTCAGAATGGGAAGAGACTTTAGGTGCTTTCCTGATAGTTATTAGGTTCTTGGAATTCCTGATGAGGAAAATGATCTCAAACAACAGAATGTACAGCTTTCATGCCAGTGGGGCAAGTCCCTTTGTCACCAGGCCTGGGGCTCACCTGCCTCAAATGTGTCATCTGCCATGTCATGTGGATTTCTATTTTTCCCCTCTTCTCCCTTCCAGATGATTGCCACCTTTGCTAGTAACCAACCCTGCTTCTTTGTGGAGCACACGGTACTCAGCCACCCCTCTCTGCTGTCAACAAATGACCTTCTAGACTCTCCCCTCATTCCTCCAAGATTTTGGCAAACCACTCAACTCCAAGGCCTCTGTATCTCAAACTTCTTATCAGCAGTGAACTTCATTCTTTTCAGCCACCTGGTTCTCACTATAACTGCTCTATTTCTGAAGTCATCAAGTCAACAAATCCTCCTTTCTTAAACCAGGGGTTGGCAAACAGTGGCCCATGGGTTCAATCTGGCCCCTTGACTGTTTTTGTAAATAAAGTTTTATTGGAACATAGCTGCATCCATTCCTTTATGTATTGTCTCTGGCTGCTTTCGCACTATAACAACAGACTTGAGTAGCTGCAATAGAGACTGCATGGCCAACAAAGCCTAAGATATTTACTACCTGGCCCTTTACAGAAAAAGTTAGCTGACCCTTGCCTTAATCCATCAACTCCCCCCTTTTTCCACCCTGCTCCTTATCCAAGGTAGACTCACGATTTTGATGACTCTTTTTTGCAATTAACCCTTCATCCTGTGGCTCATGTAGGTGAGCCTGACCTCCATATTCTCTGTTTCTGCCCATGCACAGCCTAGTGGAGGAAGTGGCACAGGGGGCAGACTGATCCCATCATACATTCTACAGCCTTTAATGTATCCTCGGCATTCCTGGAAATGCTCCTATTTTCTCTGATCAGCTCAATTTCACATTCTGAATTACTTTAACTTTCTCTAGGCTCTTTAAATTTCCAACTTATCTCTTCCCCCCCTTTTTTTTCAGCACATGTCCTGGCCTCTTATATTACAGAGAATATAGAAGACATCAGAGAGGACTCATCTTTTTTTTATACCAAACAAAAAGTTATGGTGTTCTAGTTTGCTAGCTGCCGGAATGCAATATACCAGAAACGGAATGGCTTTTAAAAAGGGGAATTTAATGAGTTGCTAGTTTACAGTTCTAAGGCCAAGAAAATGTCCCAATTACAACAAGTCTATAGAAATGTCCAACTAAGGCATCCAGGGAAAGATACCTTGGTTCAAGAAGGCCCCTGAAGTTCAGGGTTCCTCTCTCATCTGGAAAGGCACATGGTGAACACAGTCACGGTTTCTCTCTTGGCTGGAAGGGCACATGGCAAACAGCGTCATCTGCTACTTTCTCTCCTGGCTTCCTGTTTCATGAAGCTCCCCGGGAGGTGTCTTCCTTCTTCATCTCCAAAGGTCGCTGGCTGGTGGACTCTCTGCTTTGTAGTGTTGCTCTCTCTGAATCTCTCTGAATCTCTCATTCTCCAAAATGTTTCCTCTTTTATCGGACTTCAGAAACTAATCAAGACCCACTCAAATGGGTGGAGACATGTCATCCCCTAATTCAGTTTAACAACCATTCTTAACTAAATCACATCAACCAGGGAGATGATCTCATTACAGTTTCAAATATACAGTATTGAATAGGGATTATTCTACCTTTAAGAAATGGGATTTATATTAAAACATGGCTTTTCTTAGAGGGCATACTTCCTTTCAAACCAGCACATATAGGCTAGTCCTGCCAATTGTATTTTGGATCCCAACCCCTCCCACATCTTCATTTAGATACCCCCTGAAGCAGATCCCTTAGACAAAAACTTGGGTAAGCATACTTATTTATTTTATTTTTTGGTGATCCCAGGAAGTCTGAGGAAATTGCAAAAGGAAGGAAGAAAAATTTTAAGGAGTAAGTTAAGAAATGAGTTACCAAGGGCAACTGGGTCTCAGTCTTCATTGAGGACCCTCTGGGATCTGTGTGGAACATACCTTAAAATCATGCTACTTGGGGACAGGGAGGCTGGGGCACTTGTCTATCTTTCCCATTCCCCTTTGGTTGAGGGCTGCCCCTAGGATGTTGACCCCCTGCATTTCTGGGTTGTATCTTCTCAGCACAGCCAAGCAAGCTCCCAAAGTGCCACACGAAGCCCTCAGAAAAGCGAGGAGACAGATAGACACACACTGTTGTTTGTAAGACACTGGCTGAAGCTTCCGGGAGCTCTGGCATCCCTCATTATCTGCACCGTCAGTACCCCATCTCTCCACTGTGCCTGGATCCTTTCCACTAACTCATAAATGCTGCCAAAGTTCTCCATTTAAACAAACCCCTTTCTCAGACCCTCATCCCCCATATTCCCCCTCCCTTCCATCTTTTCTCAGCACAATCAGCCAATTAAAAGTGTGACTTGCAGTCACTGTCCCCTTTCCTCACTCCCGTCAGTACCTAAGGCCACTTCAGCCTGGCTTCTCCCCTTCATTTGGACAAAACTGGCTCCCCAAGGTCAGCACCATGTGGCCCAGTCCAGTGGAAAATTTTCAGCTCTCAACTTATCTCACTTTTAATTGAATTGAATGCATTGACCACCTCCACCTTCTAGAGACATACTTCCCACTTGGATTCCACAACAGCACCTACTTCTGGGCTTTCTTCTACCTCTCTGACTGTGTCTTTTCTGACAGCTGAGGGCATGCTGGGTGGCATAAGCCTGTGAAGGAGACAAAGTTCTCAAAGATCCCTCCTGGGTTCCTTCTCCTGCTATACTTTGGCCCAGGCAAACCCATCCAGGACCACAGCTTTAAGTTCAGCTATTGATTTGACATTTCCTCTTGGAGATCTCAAAGGCTTTTCAGATTCCAGACTGAACACATGACTTCCTCCACCCCAAAACATACCTGGCTCTTTCCCTTATCTTAATGAATTGCAGTTTTTCCAGTTGTGAAAGTCAGAGACATATTTGATACCTTTTTTTTGTACCCCCGCGCCACCACATGCACAATCTGTGCTTGAGACCAGATGGTTTTATTTCTAAATCTTTTTCAACGTGGCTCTGGCTCTCCATCTCTATTGCCCATACATGAGTCCAAGCTGCCAATACTTCACCCTAGACTCTTGCTTCTGCATCTGGTTTGATGGCCTGTGTGCTCTCTGGCTCCCTTCCTCCTCTCCCTGCCACAGCTTTCACATTGCAATTCATGATGCAAACCTAATTATGTTACACCTCTGCTTACAACCCTTCTTGTCTTCCCATCGCCCTCTTTAACGTGCTTGTGGGACCCTGCAGCGTCCACCTTCCACCATCTCCAGCCACCTATTGCGCATGTACCCCTTTTCTCTACCACCTCACTGGTCTGCATTCAGCCATGCTTCCTCCCACCATGGGGCCTTTGCCCATGCCATGTCTTCTGCCTGGAATGCTCCTTCTTCTCTTCCCTGGTTAGTTCTTACTTCACTTCCTGATTGTAACTCAATTGTCACTTCTTGAGATTGAGTCTCATTTTTTTGAGATTGACTTTCATGGCCTCAGAGAGGTGATTTTCTATTTGATTAATGTTTGCCCCTGCTGTAGACTGTGAGAAAGAGCCATGTCGATTTGGATTCTTGTTGGGCCCCTGATGTCCAGCACCTGACCACTGTGGCCAATGATTTAATATCCACTGAATGAGTGACTCCATGTGCGCGTAATCTAACCTGGTAGCATTTGGGATTGGGTCAATTGATTGAGCAGAAATCAGTGGTTCTTGATGAGAGGTTGGGGAGGATATCAGAATCTCCTTGAGAGAATTTTCAAAGTAATATTGCTAATTGCTGTATCTTCATCTTCAAGATTCCTTCTTGGACGAACAGGGCAACTCATAAATTTTTATTCCTTCCCCTCAAGGGGAGATGAATTGTATGGATTTTAAGGGCATTTGCTTGTCAGTGAGGTGTCCTTGGAAGATCAAGGGTTTGGATTTCATATAGTCCTGGATTAAAATCTCAGCTTTGTCATTTATCTGACCCTCAGTTTTCTGTTTGGTTAATTAGGAATAATAACACCTATTTTCTTTTTTTTTTAGGATTGATGTGAGGGAAATGTGGGCATCTGACGGTATTTGACAGAAGTTATGTCGAGGCGCCCTATCCTTCCCAGCTCAAAGGCACAGTAAGAAAATCACTAGTTTTAATGTCCTTTGTCAAAATTTTCATCCTCTTTGGTATTCCTTGATCAAGGTTGTTGAAGATCTGGAAAGCTTTATTTACACTTTTCTCTTTTATCTTCCTTGGTCTGCCTGCCATTCTGCAGGGATTCCATAGAGGAAGGTCAAAAAGATGAAGTTGTTTTATTGTCAGAAGTTTCAGCTAACCATACAATTGAGTTTTCAGCAGAGTGATTCATGGATGTGCATTACTGCTGAAGATGTAGATCTGTTTTTAGAAATTATTAGCAGGCATTAAACAAAAACAGGATTTATTAATAATTCACCAGAAAAAAGATATAGTGCAATATCCCGCAATAGTCATCTTTAATGCCGGAATAAGTATTCCATTTGTTTTGTTTTGTTTTACTTTGACATAACAAAGAGCCAAATCTTCTGTAAGCTGAAAGAAAGGCGGATCTAAGAGGACATCTTTGTCGCTAAACAGAGCTTGATTGTGCCTCTAGAGTCCCCACAGGACAAATTCTTGGTGCCAACACTTAGAAATGAAGTGGAACCATTTGAAGCAAAAATAGGGCTTGGGGTGTCTATGTTACTGAGATAATTTAAGCCTCTGCTCTTGAGGCCTCTGCTTTACTTTTACTTTAAGGCATCATAAATTCACAGGTGTAACAGATTGTATTGCTGTTCCCCCCCCTGCCCCCCACCTATCAAGCTCACACTAGAGGTCACTGCACAGTCCCCATACACACTGGTGGCTTTCTGGTTCTTCCTTCATAAAGGCTTTTGCCTGTACAAAAGCAAGATTGGCAAAGAAGTGCCAGGGATGTGATGCTTTTACCCAGTGGCAACTCTCAATCAGAGTAAATCCCCCAGCTTTCCTGCTCCTCGATGGGACAGTACTGCAGGGTGTTCTACACAGTTCTCTCAGAGGGTCTCCACCCACTCCTGGAAGCCACTTGCTCATTGATGTGTCCTTTTTTTTTTTTCTTTCTCTTCCTTTTCTCACTTCCCCACTCCTTCACCATGCTCCCTAGACTCACCCCACAAATAAACTGCCTGCACCCAAGTCCTTGTCTCTGATGTGGCTGGGACAGTGGGCATGTGAGCCAGGGAAGAAAGGATAGAGAACAAAAGCTTGCTGAGGAGCAGGTTCCTGTGAGGGGCACAGTGGATCCATACTGTGGTGACTCTCAACCATACTGAGGTGAACCTCAGGATGGGGAGGCTGGAGCCTTTATCTACCTACTCCCACCGGCAACTGTCTGAGGATTGGCCCCAGGGACATGAAGCCTCCTCCACTGCATTGCTCTGACCAAGTTCCCCATGCAAGAGAAAGTTCTTAGGCAGAAGAGAGACACAGAGCCCAAGGAGAAAAGGTGTTTACGGGCTCTGAGAATTCAGAGGCTGAAAACAGGGAGCAGGACATTGACAATATCTGCTATAGATGACCTCCCCGGCTCTAACCAGTGTGGCCTGAGAGGTGGAGAGGTGGGCCTTGGGAAACAAAGCAAGGTGGAACATGGCCACCTGAACATAAGGAACAGGTTAGTTCTGTATCCTCTCTAGGGACAGATGTGGGGGTGACTGGAACCTTAGTGGTTAAGAGCCTGTGCTTTGAAGTCAAGCCAACTTGGGTTGTCCTTGGTCATGTTCCCAGGAGCCAGATTCTGAGATGGATCATAGCACACAGGAATTTTATTGAGAATGCTCTTGGGGTCATCCCTTGTGTGGGAAGCTGTAGTGGGCAGAGGGAGGAGTTGGGCCATAATATAGGTGCAAAAGAGACCTCAGCCAATCCCACAGTTGAGCCGGAAGTTGTCCCAGTTGAGGCAGGGGAGGCATTATATATGATCTGCCCCAGGAATGGGGCATGACCTTGGGCAAAGCAGCTCCCTTTGGCCAAAGGCAATTTCTGGACAAGGACCCAGCCATAAATCAGCAGCAGCTGTGGAAATGAGTGTCCCAGTCCAGGAGGGGATCTGGGATGCCCCACAGCATCTGTTACAGGTGTATCAATATTCATCAATACCCCATGGCCTTTCCCATGGTGGGGGTGGGGTGGGGGAGGTTATATTCCTACCCTTTTGAACTCATGCATGACCATAAATTTTAATTCAGTCTATGGAACATGAGTAGACAGGACATCAATGTACCATGGTTACAAAACAACATTATTAATCAGTATGTTTCATACCTTCACCAGCTTCAGCCAATTCTCTGCCTGCTGAAATGAACCTTCAAAGTTAAATGAGCTTAGAATTCATAATGAAGGATATATATCTAAGGACAACCAAGAATAATAGGAAAATACAGAATAGTAAGGGTGTACTTGCCTCATTTGATGTTGAGATAAAATACAAAGCTCCTATTGTCAGAATGAGATGATAATAGCAAAGAAATGGGTGAAACAGAAAAAGGAAGGTAGAACCGTGTCCTAATATATACCGAAATTTAAATTGTAGAATAGGATGCACTTAGATTGAGAAAATGTTTTATTTGATATAATCAGAAGGGCATAGGTGGTTATCCATCAGGAAAGAGATAAAGTTGGACTTCTACATTATACCTCATACAAAAATAAATTCCAGACGTATTGAAAACATAAATGTAAAAAATAAAACTGTGAGACTTCCAGTTCCAGCCAACTTGCAGCAACCCCATTCCTCCCAGGTCCTCCTTCTCACAACTAAAAAGCCCTGGACATAACACAATAAAGAACAATAAAAACACTCCAAAAGTTGAAAAGAAAAAGGCAGACTGTTAAGAAATCATGGGACTTGAGTAACAACACAGGAGTGAGTTTCAAGAATATCTTATTGCTTCCCATAAATCCTGGACGGGGCACTGTAGAAACCTCTTACCTACCTAGAACCTCCAACAGGCATAGACAAAAAGCTCCAAGAAAACCCTCTTCCTCCTAGCTAAGGGAACCTGGAAAATGGTGACCTAACAAAAGAAAGCCTTTGTGGCAATACCTGCCCTATTAGAGCCAAACACCAAAAGAAAAAGCACCCTAGACACACAAAAGCACGCACACATACACACACACACACACGTTTTCAGCGGGGCCAACTGGGGAGCTGTTCTTACACTCCATCCACCCCACTCCATGGAAACACATGGTGCTCTGATTCTGTTGTGGTGTCCTCGGGTGTTCTTAGCAAGACCAAGCAGTGAGCTTATTTTCCATCCTCCACCCAGCAGAAGTAGGAGGTATGTTCTGATTCCCTTGCGGGGATGGTATTGCTGAGTTTCAGAGGGGAGCTGATTGTCCATCTGCCACCCCGTGGAGGTAGACAGTGCTCTAATTCCTCCACCAGGATAGTGTCAAACGAGGCCAGTGGTGAGCTGATCCTCTATCCCCATCCTTAAGGAGGTGGTACCAGGCAGGGCTTTTTACCACAGCCCTTCACCTTCTCCCCTTGGTGTCAGTAGGACCAAGTAGAGAACTGAACTGCCTCATCCACCTGGGAGGAACAAGATTGAATGAAATGGTGTGAGGTGAATTAGTCAATTACTCCATTTCCTCCCCCTGCATTGGTGAATATCCACCCCTACCTGGCATCGATGAAGTGGAATGAAGTCATGGGAGGTGGGACTTGTTGACATTCCACTTTCTTCCCTCTCCTTACCTCTTGTCTGTGGGACATGGTGGGGAGCTAAGCTTATGTACCCACTTGAAAGCACTGAAGGAGTGCTAGTCCCCTTTCACTGGAATTTGCCAGCAGGGCCAAGGGTGAAGCTGAATTCCTACCACACACATCTGCAAAGAGGCAGTGAGAGTCAGTGCTCCACTTTTGCTAGGGCAGTTTGGCCAGGGCCAGTGGGAGGCTGAACATAACCACCATCTGACCCTCTTGTTAAACCTCAACAGGGGGCCCCACTTCATGAAAATTAGATTAAACAGGGTTCAGAGTGAGTCTCATTATATAATATCCAGTATGTCCAGGATACAATTTTAAAAATCACTCATCATACCAAGAACATGGAAAACCACAATTTGTATGAAAAAAAAAAAGATCAACAAACACCAACAGTGAAATGAATCAGATGTTGGAATTATCTGATAAGGATTTTGAAGCAGCCATCATCAAAATGCTCTAACAAGAAATGAAAAATTTGCTTGAAACAAATGAAAAGCCAAAAAATCTCAGCAAAGAAATAGATGCTACAAAAAGGAACCAAACACAACAGATGAAACAAAAAATAAAATTAAAAAAAAAAATTCCTAGCAAGAAAGATGGTGGAAGGATCCATGGAACAACTAGAAAAGTGACAGAAAAACAATTGGGACAGCAGTTTCAGGATGCGAGTGACATGAGAGATTCTTCTACACTATGTAGGGAAGTCCTGGATGAAAAAGCAGAGGGATTGGGACAGAGAGAATGGGGTGAGTGTGCTTGGTCATGACTCCACTGGAGATAAGAAGTGGTACCCAGGAAAGTACCTGCCCCTGCAGCTAGCTTGGGAGATCAGCCCCCCTCAGCTCTGTAGCTGGGATCACCCTTGGGGAACCTGTAGGCCAGCAGACTTGCTTTCCCTGCTCACAGAGACCATCTAACTAATGCACAGAGCCTACAGCTTCCTTTTCCATACAGAGGTCCAGAGCCCTCAGGACTGAACAGACAGAGAGCTGGGAATGAGGAAGCAAGCCACAACACACCCCATGCCCTGATCCCTTCTGCCCCCATGCCAGGCCCTGAAACCCCACACTGTGCCACCTCCTCATGTGCCCCATGCCTTGTGACCGGGCAGCACACCTACACCCCCATGCAGACACTTGAAATACCCAGTCCTATAGCCCATGGTCATTTCCAGCAGGAGCCTGGGGGCTGCCAGACCCTTTGGGCCCACAAGTGAATAGGTGCTGATATGCAAACTGCCCACCCCCCAGACTCAGGGTTGGTGTCTTTTAGCACACACCATGACTAGCAGACCTGGCTGGAATTGCACCAGGTCTCCATCCAGCCCAGCCACTGCCACAATCGGAAGAGGGGGGCCTGCGAGGAAGAGGAGGACCAAGAGTACCATCTGCTGGGAAGAAACAGAAAGTATAGTCTAGCAAACTGCCTATTAAATCTAGCTTTAAGCAGATTCTCAGGTAGAGTTGCATCCCCTGCATGAGGTCTGGGCCTTGGTTTAGCAGGGAGTTATTGACAAACCAAGTGCAAAAGGAGACCTGCAACACAAACCCAAGAAAATACAAAAACTTTAGACAACCAAAGGAAATCAACTTTCAAAATTACCCTATCAAGGTAATGAAATGCATCAAAGCCAACAGAAAATCACAAAGCTTATAAAGATTCAAGCAGATATGCCCCAGCCAAATGACCAAATTAAAACAGTGGAGGAGAAACAGAATTTGGAACAACTAATCAAAGATGTTCATACAAATCTCCTAAATAAATTCAGTGGGCTGGCTAATAGCATAAAGGAGGAGAGAAGAGTAAAGGGCTAGGAAGATTTGTTGAGGAGATAATGAGGGGACCCTAATAAAAGACATGAATATGCAAACCAAAGAATCCCAAGGAACCTCAGCCAGAAAACATCCAAACAGACCTACTCCAAAACACATACTAATCAGTCTGTCAAATATTGAAAACAAGGAGACTTCTGGGTCAAGATGGTGGCTTAACAACGTGCGCGCTTTAGTTCATCCTCCAGAACAACTACTATATAACCAGAAACAGTACAGAACAGCTCCCGGAGCCACGATAGTGACCAGACACACAGTGTATCCCAGTCTGGACTAGCTGGACTGGCTGCGAGCACCCCCCCAAACCACGAGTTCCCAAAGCTGCAGCGGCCAGCACCCTTCCCCCCACAAGCCGCTTCCCAGAGGGGAAAGGAAAGGACTTTACCAGCAGCAGGGACTGGGCACAATCAAACGCCAATTGTGGAACTAATTAACAACTTCTGACTACTAAAAACAGGCCCCCAGCTTAGGTGAACCTGATAAAAGCAGAGGTTGCTCATTTTTGCCCCAGCACCAAGGGGGCAGGACTGACAGAAAAAGGGGAGGAAAAAAAAAGAAGGAAACAGAGGTTTTTGTGGCTGTGTATCTACAAAGGCTTGACTGCCTCTGGATACAGCAGCAGGACTTTTCAGGCTTCAACTGCCCCAGGCATAGATAGGCAGAAGTGAGCTCTTTTGGGGGCTTGTCTGGAGCCTGTGCCTTCCCCAGGGGAGGGCTGAAGCCCAATTCAGGTGGAATCCCTCCATCAAGGAATTCAGACACCAGGACTTGGTAATTTGAAGCCATTAAAAACAGCCTGCAACCTCTCCTCTGTCTCCACCACACCCCCAGCAGGGAGAGTCTGCCAAAGCTAAAGGTACCACATCATCTTATGCTGGTGGGACCTGCAGTCAGACAAGCACCACACACAGGGCAGGATAAGAAAAACAGAGTCCAGAGACTTCACAGGAAAGTCTTTCAACCTGTTGGGTCTCACCCTCTGGGAAAACCGATGCAGGTGACTCTTTCCTCCTGATAGGAGGTCAGTTTGGCCTGGGAAAATCTGGCTGGGGTCTATAATATCTAAGTAGACCATCCTAAGTGTGTGTGTGGGGGGGTGAAGGCACCACACAAGCAGGGCAAGAAACAAGAAAACAAGAACTGAAAAATTCTCCTCTGTTAAACTTAAACTAAAGGTCCAGATAAAGCTGAATGGAATGTCAAAGAACAGATAGACAACAAATTCATCCAGCAAGAAAACCCTAGATAAAAGAAGGGAAAGCAATCTCCAGAATAAACTAATTAAGGTAATTAAATGCCTAGATGCCAGCAAAAAATAACAAATCACACTAGGAAAATTGAAGATATGACCCAAAGGAACAAACCAACAATTCAAATGACATACAGGAGCTGAAACAATTAATTCAGAATGTACGAACAGACATGGAAAACCTCATCAAAAACCAAATCAATGAATTGAGGGAGGGTATAAAGAAGGCAAGGAAAGAATAAAAACAAGAAACTGAAAGTCTGAAAAAACAAATCACAGAACTTATGGGAATGAAAGACACAGTAGAAGAGATGAAAAGAACAATGGAAACCTACAACGGTAGATTTCGAGAGATAGAACATAGGATTTCAAAACTGGAGGACGGAACATCTGAAATCTGACAAGAAACAGAAACTATAGGAAAAAAAATGGAAAAATATGAGCAGGGACTCAGGGAATTGAAAGACAATATGAAGCACACGAATATACGTGTTGTGGGTGTCCCAGAAGGAGAAGAGAAGGGAAAAGGAGGAGAAAAACTAATGGAGGAAATTATCACTGAAAATTTGCCAACTCTTTTGAAAGACTTAAAATTACAGATCCAAGAAGTGCAGCTTACCCCAAAGAGAATAGACCCATATAGACATACTCCAAGACATTTACTAATCAGAATGTCAGAGGCCAAAGAGAAAGAGAGGATCTTGAAAGCAGCAAGAGAAAAGCAATCCATCACATACAAGGGAAGCCCAATAAGACTATGTGCAGATCTCTCAGCAGAAACCATGGAGGCAAGAAAACAGTGGGATAATATATTTAAATTATTAAAAGAGAAAAACTGCCAACCAAGAATTCTATATCCAGCAAAATTGTCCTTCAAAAATGAGGGAGAAATTAAAACATTTTCAGACAAAAAAATCACTGAGAGAATTTGTGACCAAGAGACCAGCTCTGCAAAAAATACTAAAGGGAACACTAGAGACAGATACAAAGACAGAAGAGAGAGGTATGGAGAAGAGTGTAGAAAGGAAGACTATGAGTAAAGGTAAAAAGAAGGAAAATTAGATATGACATATAAAATCCAGAAAGCAAAATAGTAGAAGAAAGTACTACCCATGCATTAATAACACTGAATGTTAATGGATTAAACTCTCCAATCAAAAGACATAGTCTGGCAGAATGGATTAAAAAACAGGACCCATCTATATGCTGTCTCTACTCAAAGGACACAAGGCCAAGGACACAAATGGACATTTACACACCAATGTTTATAGCAGCATTATTAACAATTACCAAGGGATAGAAACAGCCAAAATGTCCATCAACAGACAGTTGACTAAACAAACTGTGACATTTACATAAGATGGAATATTATGCAGCTGTAAGACAGAATAAAGTTATGAAGTATGTAACAACATGAATGGATCTTAAGGACATTATGCTGAGTGTGATTAGCCAGAAACAAAAGGACAAATACTGTATGGTCTCACTGATATGAACTGACATTAGAGAATAAACTTGGAATATTTCCTTGGTAACAGAGACCATCAGGAGATAGAAATAGGGTGAGATATTGAGTAATGGGAGCTGAAGGGATACAGATTGTGCAATAGGACTGAATAGAAAAACTCAGAAATGGACAGCACAATACTACCTAACTGTAATGTAATTATGTTAAAACACTGAATGAAGCTGCATGTGAGAATGATAGAGGGAGGAGGGCTGGGGACATAAATGAAATCAGAAAGAAAGATAGATGGTAAAGATTGAGATGGTATAATCTAGGAATGCCTAGAGTGTATAATAATAGTGAAATGTACAATGTACAAATTTTAAAAATGTTTTTGCATGAGGAAGAACAAAGGAATGTCATTATTGCAGGGTGCTGAAAATAGATGATAATTAATACTTTAAAAGGTCACCTTATGTGTGAGACTAAAGCAAAAAATGTTTGTTACAAAATTTATATTTTGACTAGAGCATTTCCTAATATAACTCATGTAGATAGTTTGATTGAATGTCATAAGTACTTGCAATCTCAGGTAGGACATGAGATTTTGTTAGTTTGTCCAAAGTGATGCCCTGATGAATCCCAGAGTGATTTGATCAGTGACTGGAAAAGTATTTGCAAGCCCCCTTCGGGGATTGGTGAGAGTGGGGAGAAATTCAACTTCCCCAAGTTGAATTCTTGATATTCTCACAAGCAGTGTGGACAACCAAAGCTATAGGCTGAGCCCCCAGTCTTGGGGGTTGTTCATATGAAACTTAACCCCACAAAGGATAGGCCAAATCTACTTAAAATTTAGGCCTAAGTGTCACCCCCAAAGAGCCTCTTTTGTTGCTCAGATGTGGCCTCTCTCTCCAGCCAACACAACAAACAAACTCACCACCCTCCCCCTCTCTGCATGGGACATGACTCCCACAGATGTGGACCTTCCTGGCAATGTGGGACAGAGATCCTGGAATGAGCTGAGACTCAGCATCAAGGGACTGAGAAAAACCCTAGAATGAGCTGAGAATTAACATCAAGGGATTGAGAGAACCTTCTCGACCAAAGGGGGAAGAGTGAAATGAGACTAAATGTCAATGGCTGAGAGAATCCAAACAGAGTTGAGAGGTTATCCTGGAGGTTATTCTTATGCATTAAGCAGATATCACCTTGTTGTTCAAGATGTAGCAGAGAGGCTGGAGGGAACTGCCTGAAAATGTAGAGCTGTGTTCCAGTAGCCATGTTTCTTGATGATGACTGAACAATGATATAGCTTTCACAATGAGACTCTGTGAATGTGAAAACCTTGTGTCTGATGCTCCTTTTAGCTACTATATCAACAGAAGAGTAGAACATATGGAATAAAAATAAATAATAGGGGGAACAAATGTTAAAATAAATTTAGTTTGAAATGCTAGTGGCAAATGAAAGCGAGGGGTAAGGGGTATGGTATGTATAATCTTTTTTTTTTCTCTGTTATCGTTTTATGTCTTTTTCTGTTGTCTTTTTATTTCTTTTTCTAAATCGATGCAAATGTTCTAAGAAATGATGAATATGCAACTATGTGATGATATTAAGAATTACTGATTGTATACGTAGAATGGAATGATATCTTAATGTTTTGTTTGTTAATTTTTTTTAATTAATAAAAAAAGTTAAAAAAATATTGAAAACAAGCAGAATGTCCCGAAAGCAGCAAGAGAAAAGTGACTCACCATATGCCAGAGAAAACACATAAGACTGAGTTCAGGCTACTCAACAGGCACCATGGAGTCAAGAGGGCAGTGGCATGATGTATTTAAGACTCTGAATGAGAAAGACTTCCAGCCAAGAGTTCTGTACCCAGCCAAATAGTCCTTCAAAAATGAGGGAGAGATTAAAATTTTCAGACAAACAAAGGCTGAGAGAATTTGTCAACAAAAGACCTGCCCTATAAGAAATGCTAAAAGGAGTTCTGTCAGCTGAAAAAAAAAAGATAGGTGAGGGAGGTATGAAGAGGGCTCAGAATTGAAGAGTGCCAGTAAGGGTAATTTAAAGGATAAAAAAGAAAGAGGGAGAAGAATATATAGATCTGAAAAATGAAAACCAAAGGCAGAGTAACAAAATGCCTTTACAGTAATAACTTTGAATGTTAATGAACTAAACTCACTAATTAAAAGATAACGATTGGCAGAATGGATTAAGAAATATGATCCATCTATATTCTGCTTACAAGATACTTGTCTTAGTCCCCAGGATACAAATAGATTGAAAGTGAAGGGATGGAAAAAGATGTTCTATGCAAGCTGTAGCCAAAAAAAAGCAGGAGTAGCTATATACTAATATTAGACAAAATACACTTTAAATGTAAAGATGTAATAAGAGATAAGGAAGGACACTGCATATTAATAAAGGGACAATTCATCAAGAGGAAATAACAATCATTAATGTTTATGCTCTTAATCAAGGAGCTCCAAAGTACCTGAGGCAAACATTGGCAAAATTGAAGGGAGGAACACATGTTTCAACAACAATAGTGGGAGACTTCAATAAACAACACTCGGTTGGGCCACGGTGGCTCAGCAGGCAAGAATGCTTGCCTGCCATGCCAGAGGACCTGGGTTTGATTCCCGGTGCCTGCCCATGTAAAAAAAATAAAAATAAAAAAATAAATAAACAACGATCCTCTACAGATAGAACAACCAGACAGAGGCTCAATAAGGAAATAGATAAACAATTTGATAAATAAATTAGATTTAACAGATATATATATATAGATCATTATACCCCAAAGCACCAGGATATATAGTCTTCTCTAGTGCTCATGGAATGTTCTCCAAGATAGAACATATGCTTAGGCATGAGCAGGTCTTTATAAACTTAATAACATTGAAATTATTCAAAGCACTTTCTGTGATTACAACAGAATGAAGCTGGAAATAAATAATCACCAAAAAAATCTAGAACTTTCACAAATATATGACATTAAATTACACACTCTTAAACAATCAGTGGGTCAAAGAAGAAATTGCTAGAGAGATTGGTAAATATCTCAAGATGAATGAAAATGAGAATATAACATATCAGAACTTATGGATGCAGCAAAGGCTTTGCTAAGAGGGAAATTTATTGCCCTAAATGCCTATATTAAGAAAGAAGAAAGAGCAAAATTGAGGACTTGACTGCTCAGCTGGAGGAACTAGAGAAAAAACAGGAAACTAACCCAAAGCAAATAGAAGAGGAGAAATAACAAAAATTAAATCAGAAATAAATGCATTGGGAAAAAAATAGAAAAAAATCAACAAAACCAAAAGTTGATTCTTTGAGAAAATCAATAAAATCACTGGACTCCTGGCTAGGTTGCCAACAAAAAAAAGGGAGAAGATTCAAATAAAATAAAAAATCAGAGCAAGGGCATGGCCATGGATCCTGAAGAAATAAAAACAATCATAAGAGGAGACTATGAACAACTATTTGCCAACAAACTAGACAACTTAGATGGAATGGACAAATTCCTAGAAACATACGAAGAAGTTACACTGACTTGAGAAGAAATAGAAGATCTCGCAAACCAATCACAAGTAAAAAGATTCAATCAATCATCAAAAATCTTCCTACAAAGAAAAGCCCAGAGCCAGTTGGCTTCACAGGAGAATTTTATCAAATATTCCAAAAAGAACTAACACCAGTCCTGCTCAAATGCTCCCAAAAAACTGAGGAAGAAGTAACACTACCAAACTTATTTTATGAGGCTAATATCACTCTAATACCAAAACTGGGTAAAGATGCTATAAGAAAGGAAAACTACAAGTCAATCTTAATGAATATAGATGCAAAAATTCTCAATAAAATACTAGGAAAGCATATCCAACAGCACATTAAAATAATTATACCAGGAATACAAGGGTGGTTCAACACAAGAAAATCAATCAATAATAATGCAGCACATTAACAAATTGAAAGGGAAAAATTATATGATCATCTAGATTGATGTTGAAAAAGCATTCAGCAAAATTCAGCATGTTTTTTTCTGATAAAAAAAATTTCTAAAGGTAGGAATAGAAGGAAACTTCCTCAATATGATGAAGACTTGGAAAAGCTAGTTATCAAATTCATTTGGAAGGGAAAGAGACCTCAAATAGCTAAAAATATCCTTAAAATGAAGAATGAAGTGGGAAGATTAACACTTCCTGATTTTAAAGCTTTTTATAAAACTAGTACCATTACAAAAAAGGATGGTACTGGTTGAAAGATAGAGGTATGGCCAATAGAATCAAATTGAAAGTGCAGAGATTGACCACCAAATCTATGGTCAATCAATCATCAACAAGGTCCCCAAATCCACTGAACTAGGACTGTTGCTGGTTTGAAATTACCTATGTACACTAGAAAAGTCATGTTGTAATCCTAATCTCTATTCAGCATTGTATGTTTGAAACTGTAATTAGATCATCTCCCTGGAGATGTGATTTAATCAAGAATGGTTGTTAGACTGGATTAAGAGAAACATGTCTCCACCCATTTGTGTGGGTCTCGAGTAGTTTCTGAAGTCCTATAAAAGAAGAAACATTTTGGAGAATGAGGGAGATTCTGAGAGAGCAGAACAACATAGCTACGAGAAGCAGAATCCACCAGCCAGCGACCTTTGAAAATGAAGAAGGAAAATGCCTCCTGGGGAGCTTCATGAAATAGGAAGCTAGGAGAAGAAGCTCGCAGATGACGCCATGTTCACCACCTGCCCTTCCAGATGAGAGAGGAACCCTGACCGTGTTCATCATGTGCCTTTCCAGATGAGAGAGAAACTTGGACTGTGTTCGCCATGTGCCTTCTCACTTGAGAGAGAAACCCTGAACTTCATTGGCCTTCTTGAACCAAGATATCTTTCTTTAGATGCCTTAGATTGGACATTTCTATAGACTTGTTTAATTGGGACATTTTCTAGGCCTTTGAACTGTAAACTAGTCACTTATTAAGTTCCCTTTAAAAGACATTCCGTTTCTGGTGTATTGCATTCTGGCACCTAGCAAACTAGAACAGGGACAAAACTGTCTTTTCAATAAATGGGCATAGGAGAAAATGATATCAATACGCAAAAGAATGAAAGAAGACCCTTGCTTGACATCCTATATAAAAATAAATTCAAAGTGGACCAAAGACCTAAGTATAAGAGCCAGTACCATAAAACTCCTAGAAAAAAATATAGGGAAATACCTTCAAGACCTAGTAATAGGAAGTAGCATCTTAAACTTTACACCCAAAATTCAAGGAATGAAAGAAAAAATAGATAAATGGGAACTCCTTAAAGTCAAATGCTTCTTAGCTTCAAAGGACTTTGTCAGAAAGGTGAAGAGGCACCCAACCCAAAGGGAGAAAATATTTGGAAATAACATATTGGATAAAGTTTGATATCCTGTATACATATCATTCAACTCAACAACAAAAGAACAGAGAACACAATTATAAAATGGGCTAAATATATGAATAGACATTTTTTCAAAGAGTATATACAGATGGCTTAAAAGCACATGAACATGTAAGATGCTCACTTTCATTAGCTATAAGGGAAATACAGATCAAGGCTACAATTAAATGTCACATCACACTATAAGAATGGCTGTGGTTAAACAAACAGGAAACCACAAACATTGATGAGGATGTGGAGAAATTGGAACACTTATTCACTGCTGGTGGGAATGTATAATGGAACAGCCACTGTGGGAGAGAGTTTGACAGTTCCTTAGAAAACTAAATATCGAGCTTCCCTATGACCCCAGCAATACTACTACTTGGCATATAGCTAACTGAAAGCAATGACACAGACATTTGCACACCTATGTCCATAGCAGTACTTTTTTTTTTTTACATGGGCAGGCACTGGGAATCGAACCCGGGTCTTCTGGCATGGCAGGCAAGCATTCTTGCCTGCTGAGCCACCATGGCCCGCCCCATAGCAGTACTTTTTACAATGCCAAAAGATGAAAACAATCCAAGACCCTATCAACAGATTAGTGTATAAACAAAATGTGGTACATATATATATATATATATATAAGATGGAGGGTGGACAACAGTTTTCACCTGCCAAGCTGGAGACCTGGGTTCAATTCTCAGAGCCTGCCCACGTTAAAAAAAAAAAAATTATTGGATGGGCAATGGTGGCTCAGCAGGCAGAGTTCCCGACTGCCATGCCAGAGACCTGGGTTCAATTCCTGATGCTTGTCCATGCGGAAAAAAAAAAAAAAAAAGGGAATATTGTGCAGCAGTAAGATTCAGGATGAGGTCCTGAAGCCCATCACAGCATAGATGAATCTTGAGGATATAGTAGTGAGTGAAATTAGTCAGGCACAAAAGGATAGGTACTGTACGATTTCACTATTATGACTCTGGTAAAGGTAATCTCAAAGGTCTGCAATGTAGAATACAGGGTACCTAGAGATACTTAGAAGCTAGAATTGGGTAAGTGACTAGGTAATGAAGTTGAACTTAAATGTGAGTAGCAGAAAGAAGTGAAGGCAGTTCATTAGTGGATTTCTAATTCATATTGCCATATTGAATGTGAAAATGATTGAAAGGGCCAATTTAACAGGAAGTCATCAACAGTACCACAGCAATACCAGGGTTAAATAATCATGGGGGAAGGACAAGAGTTAAGGAGAGGTTTGGAATTTCTATTTGGTGGGGGTTTACCTGTTATTTTTCTCTTAGGAGCAATGAAATTGTCTAAAATTGAGAGTGTTGATGATTGTACAACTCAGTGAGGATACTTTGAGACATGGATTGTTTACTTTGGGCGTTATCCATGATGCCTAATGGATGGAGGTGGCTGAAGAGCTGACTGAGACGTAGAATGGTGAATTCTGGCATATATATATGATCGAATATTGTGCAGCTACAGAAAGGAATGAAGTCATGAGGCATGCAAGGAAGTGAATGAACTTTGGGGACATTATGTGGTACAAAATAAGCCAGAAAGAAAAGCACAAATATTGTGTGGTCTTTTTTAGAAAATACCTATAAGAAAATTGGGGCCCAGATTGTAAGCTCTTATAGCAGTCACATTTAGTCCAGAGCTGTAAGTGTCATTTCTAGATTTTGAGATGCTGTGCTATATATGAATAACCTGGTATCTCGTTAGAACTTTGAGTATCTGTATGACACCTAAGACTCAGCACTGGAGTTCTGCAGATCTGAAAGTTAACATTGCTACATACAACAACTGTTAAAGAAATTGTGAAAGAGATCAGGCTTCAGTTAGAGATAAGAATGAAGCTGATCTGGTTGGGACTAAGGTGAATCAGAATACAGAGTAAAGGATGACTGTCTGTATTTTAGAACTTCACCTACTGTATGAGACCAAAGCCTAAATTTTCTGTAGCACATGGTCTAACTCAACCTGTTTGAATAGCTCATTTAAACAATCCAAATACTTAGAGCTCAGAATGGGAATGAGGGCTTGTAATTCTGTATAGTTTAATGTAATACCCAGAAACAGAATATGTTGAGTAGGTAATTTAAAAGTATTGGCAAAGTCCCTTGATAGACTGGAGAAAAACTATGAAACTATGAAACTTTACCACCAGGGAAACCCCTGATACTGTTTCAAACCTTATGGACTCCCAAGTCAATAGGCCAAGCCCTTGATCTTGAGGCTTTCTAATAACAAAGTTTATTTCTGTAGCAAAGAAGCTAAGCTTACCTACAGTTATGCCTAAATATTACTTCAGAAACCTCTTTTGTTGCTAAAATCATTACTCTCCCAACTACGTCAGACATGACATCTGGGGTAAAAGTCTCCCTGGCAATGTGGGACATGATTCGCAGGGATGAGCCCGGCCCTGCACCCTGGCTGGGCAATGCCTTCCTGACCAAAAGGGGAAAAGGAAATGTAACAAATGTAACAAAATAAGGTATCAGGGGCTAAGAGAGGTCAAATAGAGTTGACAGTCTCCTCTGGAGGCTACTATTACACAACCTTTAGCTAGATATTTCTAATTTCCACAGTTTGCCACCCCCCCTCCCCAACACCATTCCTGTTAACCCTAGAGAATACCTAGGGCTCCACCTGAGATTCTACAAAAGTTTCATGCCCTAAGATTACTTTCCACAAACCTGCAACCTCCTGATGTTTCCAGACTCTCCAAGAACATCAACTAGTTCCACACCCCCATTCCGTATTGTTGACACCCCTTTCCAACATGAAAAAGAATGGGTGGGGTCCAAATAGCCCTAAAGATTGGGAGAAGGATTAAAGGAGAAGGAGGAATTATAACAGAGAAGATAAGATTTAACAAATGAATACAACTGTTAAATCACTATATTGATATTTCTTTTAGTCTCCAATGTCATAGGACAGCTAGAAGGAAAAACCTGAAATTGTGGAGCAGTAACCCGTACCAAACTCTGAAATCTGTTCAATAACTACTTGTTACTACTTAGTTTGAAATTCATTGGGTTTTTTTTGTATATATGTTATATTTCACAATAAAAAATGCTTTAAAAAATCCTAGAGAAAATTTTGAGTGAATAAATGTATAACTTTGAGGACACAGTTTTAACTAGACAGAAACTTACTTTTGCTACTTCCATACAGTACCCACACTAACATCAAATTTAATGGTAAAAAACTGAATGCTTTTACCCTAAGATTAGGAATAAGGCATGAATGTCCTCTCTCACCCCTTCTATTCATCAGCATACTCAAGGTTCTAGCCATTATAGCAATTAGATAAGAAAAAAGGGCATTCAGATTGGAAGGAAGATGTAAAACTACCTCTATTGCAGATGACATAATCTTATACATAGAAAATCCTATGGCATTCACACACACCAAAACTATTAGAACTAATGAATATATTCAACAGGGCACAAGACACAATATCAATACACAAAATTAATTTCTATACACTCGCAATGAACAATCTGAAATTAACATTTACAATACATCAAAAAGAGTAAGTATTTAATAAATTTAACAAAAGAGCTCTTATTTTTCCCTCATCAAACTGTACTTCTGGTGGGGAGTTGAAGTCAAGGACATGCTCATACTTCACAAGTTAAAAGGAGAATCCTGGCAGTCATTTCAGAAAGCAACCTGGGAAAATTCATTAAAACTTTAAATACCTTTAAATCACCTATTAAAATTTTAAATCGCCTTTGACCACAATAACTTTCTGGGGTCTCTATTCCATAAAATTAAAAGCCTCAGTTCATACAAGGACAGTTACATGCTTCAAAATTTATACCTTGCAGAAAATTAGAGGCAGATTAATGCCCATCAATAGGGAAATGGTTGAATAATAAATACATCTGTATCATGGAATTGTGTACAATCATTACAAAAAATGACACATATTTACTTGAGAAATTTCCATATTATGTTTTTAGGCAATAAAGCAAAATGAAAAAAGTGCACATGAGAAAATATTTTTGTAAACTTATTTATGACCCCAAGTCCTTATACAGGGCCACTGTATTACAAGATGAATTAAAAGAAGTGATATTGGTGGGTTATAAATTCTGGCCTTTACACTGACCTCTAAAATCATAAGTCCATCTCTGATTCCTAACCATGCTATACACCCTCTCTTAGGTCATTTGCTCCTTTGGTTACATTTTCTACAGGTAGCTAATTTATATGCTTGGCCCAATTTGACCGTGAGGTTGTTTGGCTATGGTTTTCATTCCTGTTGTGCCAGGGGACAGAGGCTCAGATGAGGGGCAGTTAGAACAGTGGTCCATTGCCTCAACCAAATCACCCTCAACTCTTCAGGCTGGAGACTCTTCCATTATTGGAGATGATGCTGTCTAGACACCTCCTCATGGAATTCAGGGCCCTCCACCATCCTGGTCTCAGACCACTTTTCCAGTCATTTCTCCCATCTCTTCTTTTCACCCCTATGCTTCAGCCAGTAGAGCCACTCCATTTTCTGTCATTGGCCCAGAATTTTTGCCTCCCTGTTCTTATTCAAGCTATTCCCTCTACCTGCATTACCCACCCATCTTTCCCATTTCTACTTGTCCAAATCTGACTCAACCTGTGACAAGAATGACATCTGCCTTTTATGAGAGCACATGGCTCTAGCCCCTGCCGGACTGTCAGGCATTTGGGGAAAAATAATAACGGACCTATGCCTATTCTCAAGTTGTTTACAAGGGGCCTTGCATAGAGTTGGGATTTAATAAGATTTAAACAAGTGTCCCTTGTTCTCTGAGACAGGGGCAGCTTCAGGGACCCTCCCTGTCCAGCACTGGTGGAGGAAGGTCAATGATTCCATTGCTCAGGGGCTAAGAGGTGAAAGAACTCAGCAGGGGGATTTGGCTTAGGGACAGCTCCTACCCTAGGATGAGACCTACCACCAGGACAGTGATGGCTGGGGCCTGGCAGGGAAAGTGTTAGAGGAGAGGTGGGTGGCGCTAGCAGGAGGGCTGCCATGCTGGACTTTACCCTGGAATGATTGTTAGTCCAGCTCATCCTCTAAAGTGCTGGGAGCCTCGGCCCCCAGTGAAGCCACTGCTCACCTTCAGTTTCTGGTTTAGTGAAGATGATTTTAAAGGCAGGGGATTGGGCCCAAGCTGTAGCCAAAGGATTCTTTAAGGAGCAAGTGATTTCCAATAGAGGAAAATATAATGATCAAATATTATAGTGTAATCATGATCAGCACATCTCTGTCCCTCCTGGAAGTCACACCAGAAGGCCTCTGTCCTTCAATCAAGGCTCTGGTGGGACTTCTGCTTTTGCTGAGCATTGTGTCAAGTAACCATATTTTGTTTATCCCTTAACTCAGTCCAGTGAGGTTGGTATTATCCCAGTCCCACATATGGAAAATTGAGTCTCACTAGACATTGGACTGTGTGTGGCCTCAAGACTCAAAGGCCTAGAAGGATCTGATAGGGAAGTAAGAGGCAGTATGTTTGTGTTATCCATTCTAGAAGCAGTGTGAATAATCATTCTCCCTTAAAAGTCCCTTTTCTAACAGCAGCCTCACAGAAATTGTTGACTTTCATTACCATTTGCCATTATGCATTTGATTTAAAAAAAAAACACAAAAAGCAAAAAACTCACAAAACAATCTCTTAGGGTTCTGGGAATTTTGAAAAGCATGAATCGATTTAATTTTGCTTAAGGAACCACATTGGTTAAGTAGACCAAATGTCTGTATAAGATGATGGGCTTTTTTGCATGAACTTGAGAACTATCTTCCTAACAATAAGTCTTGTTGGATGCCCTACTATGTATTTATCTAATTTCCTCTGACTGGACGCTTAGTTTTCCACCATTTGTTTTATTATTTTAAACAACTCTACAGTGAACATCTTTGTGCATATAGGTTTTAAAAGTATTTTCTAAATTTTCCTTAGGACAAATTCCCATAGGTGGATTTAATGGGTGAAATCATCTTGCTAAATATTGTAAAATGCTTTCCAAAATGTTTTTCCCATATCTTTGGCCACCAGATGTGCTTTCCAGGTGATTCCCTGGAAGAAATCCTCTGTAATCAGTCAAGCATATCTGCAAGGGGGCTATTGCTACTGTAGTAAGGTAGGAAATGGACAAGAATGCTTTGGATAGATTCCTAGCTATCCTAGGACTCCCAGGAAACAGGCAGCCTTAGAAAGAAAAAATGTCCCTTGAGCTCCAGGAGCTGGCCTAGCCCTCACAGCTGGGCCTTGATATTCTCCTATGAACATAAACATTTTCACATAACATCAACAATGGACAAGATCACTCTGTGAGGATGCTGAATCAAAATGAAAGACAAGTCCACTCCATACTCATGTCTGAACACAATCAACATATGAGCATTTTTCAAACAACATAACTTCCCAAGCATTCCTCTAATCTAGTTAATAACAGCTGGAACCTCTCTCTAGTCTGCCATCCCTCTAGATAGGATTTATTAAGATACCAAACCATAGACTTTGACCCACTTCCTGGTGGCATCCAGTCTAGAACAAAGCCCACCTTCCTTAAACCCTCCTCCAAATCGCCCAATACAGGCCCAAATCCTATAAAATCTTTCCTAACACCCTCTTACTGAGGTACCTATGGTCCCCCATCTTAAATGTTCTCCCACACTGCAATGAATAATAAACCCAAATTTATTATTACTGGGAGTGTGTCCCAGTGCCAAACTTGTTTTCCATCTGTAACAGGTATTAACCTCAGTCCTTAAACATGGTTGAAAAGAAATGTCACTTTCTTTTCTGTACGAAGTTTGGTATCTGAATTCAAGCTTATATTTCATGAGGATGGAAAAAAATGCTTCTCCTGAGCCTTTCCTGTGGTTCTCCCCATTCCATATTGCCAAGATTGGGTCATCATTCTGGTGTTCCTCTGAGTGCAAGGCATGGGTTGGAACCTCTGTCCTTGGTCATAACTCCACACATATTTACTTGGCCCTTCCCACATTGATCTCTGCAGCTGTTTCTGAACAATACTAATGTCTAAGAATTTTATGAGAGCTTGCTTATGGTTTCATCTGTGGCAGCACTATATAGTCATTAGTTCCTGAGTTCTTAGGACCTCCTGGACAGAGTTACAGGAGGGGAAGGAAAAGGCTTAATTATCCTCATCATTCCACAAAAGTCTACTTCCCCTGTTGATCCACCATGTTTGTTTTCTATGGCTGCGTAACAACATGACCACAATGAAAAAGCTTAAAACAACACACACAAACAACTCACTCTTTCTGTGGGTCAGGAGTCTGGACACAGCTTATCTGGGTCTCCTGTTTAGGGTCTCACAAAGCAGTTATCAAGGGCATAATTCATTAATCTTCCATGGTTCTCAGTTGCTGCACTGGCTCAAGTTATTCTTCCTGGGGTGATAAGTCCGAAAGGGAAGTCATCAGTGTTCAGGGACCCACCATGGGGTCAAGGGAGACCCACCACAGGAGGTGTGGGTCAAACTAACCCTGAATGGCCAATGAAATGTACATGGGGCTGAACTCTGCCTGCTGGCCACAACTCTGGGACTTCCGGTGTTCCACACCATCACATGTGTGGTTGCTGGTCACCTTAGGCTAGGACTCTTAGGGGCAAAACTCGAGATGGGGATTTGTGTGTGAAATAGCTTTATTAGGAAGTGTTCCCAAGAAATTTTTAGAGGGAAGTGAGGAAGGGGTAAGGGGAGGAGGCCAGAAAGGTGCTATAGCAAGCAGAATCCTATAGAAAGTAAAGTTAGCTCAATCCCAGCTTGACCTATAAGAAACATTGCACCTCTGAGTATCCCAATTGGAGGTGAGGGACCTGTAGTGTTTATAGTTCCATACTCATCCATCATTGGCTAAAGGCTGTCAGTGGGGGAATGCAAATATCCAGGTGCTGGGTGCTCTGTGCACACAGGCAAAGGGAGCTTCAGAAGCTGGAAAGAGGGTTCCAGGAACCCAAAGGCAGCCTTCCAAGAAAGACTAGCAGGGTCTGGGATTTGGGAATGGACACACCTGGTGGGAATGGAGAGCCAGTGTGGGGATCAATGGGGAAGGGCCCAACAAGACGTGAGAAGAGCACACCGGTAGCAACTGCTACACCAGTTGAAAGCTCTGAGTGAATGATGGTGGGGGTCACTTGGAAGGAACTGATATTGAAAGGAGTGAGTGCTAGGGATTGAATTTCCCTGAATCAGTTACAGAAAGATGTCAAGGGCAGGACATACTAGTTACTAGTGACCAGTTTCCTCACGGCCAATCCTAGCAGTGAGGTGACATCCACCTTGTGAAGTACTACTGATTTCATGCCAACTGATCCAAGAGCAAATATGTCTCAGAAGCCCAGAATTGGTGATACTGCATGAAAATCCATGCTGAAAGGCACCATCTCCTGCAGAATGAAGGTGACTGAAGATAAGACACAAACTATGGGAAATGTTCTAAGCCTCGCTTCTGCTGCAAGAATGTGGTCAACTCCCAGAGCAACTTTTTTAAAAAAGAGAGGGACAATGGAGAAGAATCCCTGACAATCCCCAGCTGCCCCCACCAGACTCTGTGTGTGTTAGGGCGTGATATTTCCAGTGCACTGTGGGTGGAATCTCTGAAGGTCTTCTGCCAACTTGAGAGCAGAGAATTTTGGACTTCCCATCAGGGAAAACAATGGTTTAATTGGCAGTCAAAAAAATAGACAAGATTGGGCTTCCTTTGTCGTATGTGTTTTTGAGTCAATCACTATCATCTGACTAATGTATTCTAAAAGTCCAGCTGCTTGAAGGAAGTCATCGATAAATGTTCTCTGTCCTTGGGAGTGATTCAGTAATTAATTCAGATTCTTCAGTTTAATTCTACAAACACTTTGTGACCAACTATTATGTGCCTGACATTATGATGGGTATTGGGGTATAAAATTAATAAGATTTCATGCTGCCTTTTGTAAGTTCCATGTTTTAAAAATCCAGGAAAAAACAAAAAACAAACAAAAAAAACCTTAGAGGTCAGTTAATTCTGCCCCCCACCCTGCACAGGGATTATTTGATCAAGGCTGAGTTTGGAAAGGGTCAGAGGTTTTATCTCTCTCTCTCTCTCTCTATCTATCTATCTCTCTATATATATATTAAAGAAAGGCTGATAAAATATAATCTTAGGAGAACTGTGAACCTTTGCAAGGCTAGGAGAACTGTGAACCTTTGCAAGGCTATAAAAGCAGAATTTGAGTGAAGCCCTTAGGCCAGAGAGAAAGGAAAGAGAATTTTATTAAGCTGAGAGAGCAAGAAATAATCTGAAAACCTTATGTTCTTGATATCATAAGCAATTTGAGGAATTAACTGACAAATATGTACCAAATGTTTTTAGTGGTTTTCTCCTGAGGATGGGATTTTGGTTGAGTTTAATTTTCTTTTCTTTATTTCCTTCTTTCCTTCCTTCTCCTCTTTCTTTGTTTCTTTTGCTTTGTTAGTCTTTGGTACATTTTCTACAGCAGGCTTGTATTTGCTTTTGAAATACAAAAAGTTCTATTAGAAAAACAAAGTTACCTGACAATCTAAAGGCACTTAGTCTTTAAAGTTAGAAGGTCCTCTCCAAATAAGCTAATCTTGCCATGGGGCCTTCATTTCCCCCCAGTCCCTTTCCTTCGTTCTCCCAGAAGTCCCAGTTTAGAAGAAATAATGTCTTATTAAACAAATCCAACTTACAGATATCTACTTATCTACATAGCTCATGGACGTAGGTGCATATTCTTGAATTTTTTCTCTTCCTTGGTGAATCACATAACGCTTTTCTTAAATCACTGCTTCTCATTAAGAATGAAAATAATTGGGAAACCAAGAGGTCACCCTGACCAATTATTGACGTGACTTTTTTAGAAACTTTCCTCTTGATAAAGTTTTAATGGCCCATGTATGGCAACTACAGCCTTAGTGGATTATTCTATTCTATTCCATAGAGTAGCCCCAAAGACATGGGGATAATGGCGTTGACAATTATCTGATGTGGTAGAAACATCCCAGAAAAAGAAAGTTTAAAAGAATCATTTACATTCATTTAAAAACAAAATATAAATAACAATCTGGTTGTTTCTGAGGAGTTAAATCAAACAGGTAAACTGAGGGAGCAAAGACTTTTGCTAATTGTCTGCGTGTGTGTAAATCTATTTCTCATTATTGATTGTGGTAAAAAAAAGTTTGGAAATCATAATGCCAGGCAGTCTTATGGTGCCAGGGAAGGGTCATCTTGCCTGGAGTCTGTTGAATAATTCTCAGAAAGACCTAGTTATTTTTGATACGAACTGAGGAGGGGTTTCAGATTGACAGAAGACATTTGGAATGGGTGATCACATCATTGAAGTGAGAGTTCCTTCCAACTTTGGAATCCCGATACTAGAATTCTCACAGAGTTATATCAGAATGATCAGCAGACTGGGGCTGCCCAT
Organism: Tamandua tetradactyla; assembly: GCF_023851605.1. NCBI lineage: Eukaryota > Metazoa > Chordata > Mammalia > Pilosa > Myrmecophagidae > Tamandua > Tamandua tetradactyla. Next base: position 43,398,685 of record NC_135341.1, on the reverse strand, counting down.
GTTCTTAAAAGTGGGTTCTGGGGGCGGGCCGCGGTGGCTCAGCGGGCAAGAGTGCTTGCCTGCTATGCCGGAGGACCTCGGTTCGATTCCCGGCCCCAGCCCATGTAAAAAACAAACAAAACAAAACAAAATATAATAAAAAAAAACAAGAAAATGTTTAAAGATGTTTCCCTTTCTTCCTCCCTTCCTTCCTTCTATCCTTCCTTCCTTCTCTGTCTTTCCTTCCCTTCCTCCCTCTCTTTAAAAAAAAAAAAAAAAAAAAAGTGGGTTCTGAAAATAATGAGTGAGACAGTAGTCCCAAAATAAGCCCTAGATTGACTCAGGACTCAGAGTTCCTAACCCAAGTGTTTTGAGGCCACCACAGGAGATATTAATATATTTTCCAAGACTCAGTCCTGCTCAACTTCTCTTTCCATCCAATTTGTGAACTTCTTCTCTGGCAGAATCTGGGGCCCTGACATGGCTGGGCAGTGCCCCTTCAATCCTACGAGCCCCACACACCCCAGCAGGTGGGCGTGGGAGTCAGGGTGCCGGTGGAAAGTCCAAATGTTGAGTGCATTGCAGCTGCTTTGGAGGAGACCTTGTGAGCTTCCAGGGTCAGAGGGGAAGCTTTTCTCTTTTCAGAATTGCTCTTCCTTCTCACTCTCAGAAACTGCGTCCTTCATTCTTGACCCAGGAGTCATCTCCTTTGCCCTTTCTTTTTCATCACCAAATCCTGTCACCTTCATCTCAAATTAGAACCACGTCCGATATGGATTGAACTGTGTACCTCAATTTGGGCATGTTCTTGGTCTTGTTGTGCATTATGGTGCATGAACCCATTGCAAATAAGATGTTTTCAAGATATTACTTGAAATGTGGCTCAACTGGGCCTTAGTCCAGATTAGTGGAGCCCTTTATGAGCAGAGTCAAAGTCAGAAAAAGAGAGAGAAGCCACAGAGAGCACCCAGAAGCCTGCTGTCAACGGAACCTAGAAGAGAAAGGAGAAGATGTCACCATGTGCATCGTCATGTGATAGAAAAGCCAAGGATTAGAATGGCACAATCTTCTGACAGAAAGCATTGCCTGGATGACAGCTCTATTTTGTACTTCTCCTAGCCTCAAAACTGTCAGCCAATAAATTCTCATCGTCTAAGCCAACCCATTGTATGGTATTTGTTTTAGCAGTTAAGAAACTAAAGCATCATCCATTTCTTTCCTTCTCTATTTTGGGCAAAGCCACCCTCACTTCTTAGTGGACAATCAAAGCATCCCACTAACTAGTTTTCCTACTTATTTTCTAACTCCCCTCTAAAAGACAAATCAAATCATGTCATTACCCTGCTTAAAATCTGCTAATGGGTTTGGACACAACACAAACAGTGAAACCTAAGTTAAACCATGGGCTATAATTAATAGTACAATTATAAAAATGAGCTTTCATCAGTTGTATTAAATGTACACACCAATGCAAGGTGTTAATAATAGGGTGGTATATGGGAATACTGTATTTTATACATGATTGTTCTAATAAACCCACAACTTCACTAATTTTAAACAAGCAAGCTGACACTGCACAGTGATGAGGAAGATTTTTGGATCCTTTGCAGAAAATAAATAAATAAATAAATAAAATTCTAAACAAATAAACAAAAGCCCATATAATAGCTGCCCATTACACTCAGGACAAACTTCAGACTCCCGATCCTTGTTTATGAAGCCCTACATGGCCTCTCCAAGCTGAGCTTGCCCATGCCCTGGTGTTTTAGTTTCCTAGGCTGCTCCAAGAAAACACTATGAAATTCATTGCCTTAAACAAAGGGAATTTATTGGCCTACAGTTTTGAAACCATGAAAATGTCAAAATCAAGGCATTATCAATGTAATGCTTTTTTCCTGAGGACCGGCTGCCAGCAATCTAGGTCCTCTGCCACACGGCAAGGCAATGGGGGTGTCTGCTGGTTTCTCCATTCTCTTCTGGTTTTCACTGATTTCAGCTTCCTGCTTCCGTGGCTTTCTTTTTTCCCCTGTGTTCATTCCATCTATAAAGGACTGCAATAAAAAGATTAAGATCCATCCTGAATGATGTGGGTCATACCTTAACTGAAGTAGCCTCATCCAAAGATCCTATTTACAGTGGGTTCAAACCCACAGAAATGGATTAAATTTAAGAACATGTTTTTCTGGGATACATGCAACTTGAAACCACCACACCTGGGTATTATTCTCCCCTTTTGCCCCCAAGCTCCCACCGTGCTAGTTTTGTTACAGACCCTCAAAAACAACTAGGTCTTTCCTGCTTTGGGGACTGTGCACACATGAGCATGTTCCATTTGGGAAGCTCTTTTCCCAAGTTCTGTCTCCTCATCCCTCAAATCTGGAGGGCTCTCACTGACCCTGAACCCATCCTGACTAATTGGGATTGCGGCTACTCTCCCTCATACAACGTAGCTTTCTTCCTTAAAAAAACTTATCACCTGTGAAAGTTAGGTTCTGGCACCAACTTGGTCAGGTGAAGGTGCCTAGTTCCTACTTCTATTGCTGTGGACATGAGCCAATGGCATGTGAACCTCATCTGTTGCTGATTACATCTGCAGTCAGCTAGGAGGCGTGCCTGCTGCCATGAGTGGTGTTTGATTTAATTGGCTAGAAGCTTAAATGAGAGAGCTCAACATATCTCAGCCCAAGCAGCTCAGCATACCTCATCTCAGCACTCAAAGCTTAGCCCAGGCCTTTGGAGATGAAGAAAGGAATCACCCCAGGGAAAGTTGTTGGAACCCAGAGACCTGGAGAGAGGGCCAGCAGAGACCATCCTGTGCCTTCCCACGTAAGAAAGAACCTCAGTTGAAAGTTAGCTGACTTTCCTCTGAAGAACTATACATTTTTAACTAAATAAATCCCCTTTTATTAAAGCCAGTCCATCTCTGGTGTGTTGCATTCTGGCAACTAGAAAACTAGAACATCACCCATTGTAATTCCATGTGTATTTGGATTGGCTCACTTAACGCTTGCTTCCCCATATAGTCTGTAAACTCCAAAAGAACTTCAGTGTCTGTTCATAATACATGATCAACAACAATCTGTTGAATGAATAGACTAATGGGCAGTGTTGCTTCCTCCCTCCACCTGGACATTTAAATATAATTTTAGCCATCAAGATGACCCCAGCAATTTCTTCTTTTTTCTTATTTCCAAGTCCCTTAAATTGCAATTCTTATTTTATCAACCTTTAATAACCTCCCATACTATGCTATAGTTCTCCTCCAAATCTGCCTGTCTCATTTAAATGAAAAGCCCAGCCTGATATTTCATGTTCTAGGTATTTCTGGATAGCACAAAGGATGATGAGAAAACAGGCCATGATTCAGACAAGGAGCCATCCTTCTCCAACCCTCACCATGAAGAATCCAAATCTTAAGCTAATGCTGGAACTGGCAGCTAATGTAAACCTATTCAAAATCACAGATAGTCTTGCATTGCTACTGCTTATTTGTGACTGATGGGATGTTTCTTACGCCTTCTCTCCCTCTCTTCCTACCTTCCTTGTGGTTCCCTCTTTCCTTCCCTCCCCTCTCTCTCCTCATTCTTTCTCCATCTCATTAACCCCTTCATTCATTCATTCACCTATTCATTCTGTTCTGTTTTCAGTCCTGAATGTAGTCCCTCCTTTCTTGTCTTGAGATCTAGACTAGAAGGAAATGGAAAACGTACTTCAAATGATGACCCATAATCCATTCCTCACAATGGCTTTGAGTCACCTAATAGCAAAAGTGAATAGGTTCTCTGTGACCCAGTTTGGAATCTCCACCTCATGGGAGAGTCAGCCCAACTTTTGCAGTCAATGTGCATCTGGAGAAATGAGGGCCTGTGAACCAACAATAAAGACCTAAGCTTCTGAGTGGGGAGCCCTCAGTAGTTAAATCAAAATCTAGAATCAGACTGATTAAATCAATAAAAGGAAAGCTCTGTTACTTACTCTGAGGCTCCACTTAGCACCTCAGCCCTGGATTTCAGCAAAGAGAAAATCTTGAATTGATACCATCATTTCACAAGATTATAATATTGTGTACTGAAAATGAGCTACAAATCAACTTCAGATTTCACTTGCTGGTAGAAACAGCTGTAATCTGAGAATGCAGAAGTCCTGGAACTAGTTTCAGGGAATAAGAAGATTCAGGGATTCTCCCAGGGTAGTTTTTCCATAAATGAGGGAAGATGACCTAGAGTAACAGGAGCAGTGGCAGCTCAAGTGGCATGCTGGAAGAGCAGCATGACTAGAGGTGAACAAAATTTTTAAATCTCCAAACCCACTTAAGCAGAAACTGTTGCAAAAATAACCGGGAGATTCTGGCCTCTCAAATAACCACAGCCCACTCACAGGCCCTAATTTCATTCTTCCCAAATTTGGCCTTTTATGGCAAGTTGAAGAGGTCTTGGCTGTGGATTTGAATACCAGAAGCTGGCCAGGATGTTGGGGGGAAAGACCTTCTTTGTTGACTGGAAAGATTCAAGCTGTGGAACTGTGACCCTCTATCATATGGTGCCGACGGAGGGTTTTCTTTCTTCTTTGTTTAGTCCTCACTCATGTGTATTAATAAGTAATGAGTATTCTGGGCACAGCTGTCTTAGTTACGCTCAGCAAGTCACCTTACTTCAGGAGGTGCACATAGGGTTTCCTCTGCTCCCTATGGAGCAGGGCCTGGGCTCCATGATGGGGTGCCTGAAAACACCCATTGCAAACACCTTGAGAGGAAGCAGGCTGTCCAGCCTAGGGAAGCTAGACTCAGAAACCACTGGATGGACTTTTTCTACCCTACAAAATTACAATTGCCTGAAAGACACAAACTATGCCTTCCTCAGGTTATGGTCTTCCCTGGTTCTAGTAACAAAGTACCACAACACATAATTACTGAGATTGACAATGAATAAATCCCTCAATTTTATGATAGCTGAAACAAACAGGAAAATTAATCCATGTTATTTCATTCTGATTATCTGTTTTTTTTCTGCTACTGAATTCCAAAGGTTATTTATGTTTAAGTGTACTTACATAAAGAACAAGGAAAGTATATTTAAAATGATTTTTATAAAAAAACAATTATACTATGCACTTCCGGAGAAGATGGCGGCTTAGTAAGACGCGCGGGTCTTAGTTCCTCCTCCAGAACAGCTACTAAAGAAATAAAAACGGTACAGAACAGCTCCCGGAGCCACGACAGAGACCAAAAAGACAGCGTACCCCATTCTGGAACAGCTGAACCGGCAGGGAGAATCCGCTGTGGTGAGATACCCGAGGGGCGCGCGCTTCCCCGGGCTGGGGCAGCTGGCGGCCAGAGTCCCTCCCTCCCTCCTTCCTGGGCCGGCTGGGAGAATTGGACAGGCGGTCCCCTCAAACCGCGGCGGCCGGCACCCCCCCACGCGTGGCCTCCCAGGCCGGCTGGGAGAATTGGATAGGAGGTCCCCCAAGCTGCGAAGACCGGCGACTGGGGTCCCTTCCACACACGTGGCTTCCCGGTCTGGCAGGGAACGTTGGATCGGCACTCTCCCAAGCCGCGGCGGACGGTGCCCCATGCCACGCTTGGCTTCCCAGGCCGGCTGGGAGATTTGGACCGGCACTCCCCCAAGCCGCAGAGGCCGGCAACCCACCCCCCCACGCGCGGACTCTCGGGCCAGCTGGGAGATTTGAATTGGAACTCCCCCAGGCCACTTCGGCTGGTGACCCTCCCCCACAGCGAGAGTTTTCCAAAGTTAAAGGAGCCACAGCATCTTTTACTGGTGGGACCCGCAGACAGATGAGCGCCACGAGCGCCACATACTGGGCAGGATAAGAAAAACAGAGCCCAGAGATTTCACAGGAAAATCTTTCAACCTTCTGGGTCCCACACCCAGGGAAATCTGATTAAATGCCCAGACGCCAGCAGAAAATAACGGAGCATGCTCAGAAAATTGAAGATATGGCCCAGTCAAAGGAACAAACCAATAGTTCAAATGAGATACAGGAGCTGAGACAACTAATGCTGAATATACGAACAGAAATGGAAAACCTCTTCAAAAACCAAATCAATAAATTGAGGGAGGACATGAAGAAGACATGGGCTGAACAAAAAGAAGAAATAGAAAGTCTGAAAAAACAAATCACAGAACTTATGGGATTGAAGGACAAAGTAGAAAAGATGGAAAAAACAATGGATACCTACAATGGTAGATTTAAAGAGACAGAAGATAGAATTAGTGAACTGGAGGATGGAACATCTGAATTCCAAAAAGAAACAGAAACAATCAGGAAAAGAATGGAAAAATTTGAGCAGGGGATCAGGGAACTGAATGATAATATGAAGCGCACAAATATACGTGTTGTGGGTGTCCCAGAAGGAGAAGAGAAGGGAAAAGGAGGAGAAAAACTAATGGAAGAAATTATCACTGAAAATTTCCCAACTCTTATGAAAGACCTAAAATTACAGATCCAAGAAGTGCAGTGCACCCCAAAGAGAATAGACCCAAATAGGCATTCTCCAAGACACTTACTAGTTAGAATGTCAGAGGTCAAAGAGAAAGAGAGGATCTTGAAAGCAGCAAGAGAAAAACAATCCATCACATACAAGGGAAACCCAATAAGACTATGTGTAGATTTCTCAGCAGAAACCATGGAAGCTAGAAGACAGTGGGATGATATATTTAAATTACTAAAAGAGAAAAACTGCCAACCAAGACTTCTATATCCAGCAAAATTGGCCTTCAAAAATGAGGGAGAAATTAAAACATTCTCAGACAAAAAGTCACTGAGAGAATTTGTGACCAAGAGACCAGCTCTGCAAGAAATACTAAAGGGAGCACTAGACTCAGATATGAAAAGACAGAAGAGAGAGGTATGGAGAACAGTGTGGAAAGAAGGAAAGTCAGATATGATATATATAATACAAAAGGCAAAATGGTAGAGGAAAATATTATCCAAACAGTAATAACACTAAGTGTTAATGGACTGAATTCCCCAATCAAAAGTCATAGACTGGCAGAATGGATTAAAAAAACAGGATCCTTCTATATGCTGTCTACAGGAAACACATCTTAGACCCAAAGATAAACATAGGTTGAAAGTGAAAGGTTGGGAAAAGATATTTCATGCAAATAACAACCAGAAAATAGCAGGAGTAGCTATACTAATATCCAACAAATTAGACTTCAAATGTAAAACAGTTAAAAGAGACAAAGAAGGACACTATCTACTAATAAAAGGAACAATTAAACAAGAAGACATAACGATCATAAATATTTATGCACCAAACCAGAATGCCCCAAAATACGTGAGGAATACACTGAAAACACTGAAAAGGGAAATAGACACATATACCATAATAGTTGGAGACTTCAATTCACCACTCTCATCAATGGACAGAACATCTAGACAGAGGATTGATAAAAAAAGGGAGAATTTGAATATTACAATAAATGAGCTAGACTTAACAGACATTTATATGACATTACATCCCACAACAGCAGGATACACCTTTTTCTCAAGTGCTCATGGATCATTCTCAAAGATAGACCATATGCTGGGTCACAAAGCAAGTCTTAACAAATTTAAAAAGATTGAAATCATACACAACACTTTCTCGGATCATAAAGGAATGAAGTTGGAAATCAATAATAGGCTGAATGACAGAAAATTCACAAATACGTGGAGGCTCAACAGCACACTCTTAAACAATGAGTGGGTCAAGGAAGAAATTGCAAGAGAAATTACTAAATATCTCGAGGTGAATGAAAATGAAAACACAACATATCAAAACCTATGGGACGCAGCAAAGGCAGTGCTAAGAGGGAAATTTATTGCCCTAAATGCCTATATCAGAAAAGAAGAAAAGGCAAAAATTCAGGAATTAACTGTCCACTTGGAAGAACTGGAGAAAGAACAGTAAACTAACCCCAAAGCAAGCAAATGGAAAGAAATAACAAAGATTAGAGCAGAAATAAATGAAATTGAAAACATGAAAACAATAGAGAAAATCAATAAGACCAGAAGTTGGTTCTATGAGAAAATCAATAAGATTGATGGGCCTTTAGCAAGATTGACAAAAAGAAGAAGAGAGAGGATGCAAATAAATAAGATCAGAAATGGAAGAGGAGACATAACCACTGACCTCACAGAAATAAAGGAGGTAATAACAGGATACTATGAACAACTTTACACTAATAAATACAACAATTTAGATTAAATGGACGGGTTCCTGGAAAGGCATGAACAACCAACTTTGACTCAAGAAGAAATAGATGACCTCAACAAACCAATCACAAGTAAAGAAATTGAATCAGTCATTCAAAAGCTTCCTAAAAAGAAACGTCCAGGACCAGATGGCTTCACATGTGAATTCTACCAAACATTCCAGAAAGAATTAGTACCAACTCTCCTCAAACTCTTCAAAAAAATTGAAGTGGAGGGAAAGCTACCTAATTCATTCTATGAAGCCAACATCACCCTCGTACCAAAACCAGGCAAAGATATTACAAAAAAAGAAAACTACAGACCAATCTCTCTAATGAATATAGATGCAAAAATCCTCAACAAAATTCTAGCAAATTGAATCCAACAGCACATTAAAAGAATTATACATCATGACCAAGTAGGATTCATCCCAGGTATGCAAGGATGGTTCAACATAAGAAAATCAATTAATGTAATACACCATATCAACAAATCAAAGCAGAAAAATCACATGATCATCTCAATTGAGGCAGAGAAGGCATTAGACAAGATTCAACATCCTTTCCTGTTGAAAACACTTCAAAAGATAGGAATACAAAGGAACTTCCTTAAAATGATAGAGGGAATATATGAAAAACCCACAGCTAATATCATCCTCAATGGGGAAAAATTGAAAACTTTCCCCCTAAGATCAGGAACAAGACAAGGATGTCCATTATCACCACTATTATTCAACATCGTGTTGGAGGTTCTAGCCAGAGCAATTAGACAAGAAAAAGAAATACAAGGCATCAAAATTGGAAAGGAAGAAGTAAAACTATCACTGTTTGCAGACGATATGATACTATACGTTGAAAATCCGGAAAAATCCACAACAAAACTACCAGAGCTAATAAATGAGTACAGCAAAGTAGCAGGTTACAAGATCAACATTCAAAAATCTGTAGCATTTCTATACACTCATAATGAACAAGCTGAGGGGGAAATCAAGAAACGAATTCCATTTACAATTGCAACTAAAAGAATAAAATACCTAGGAATAAATTTAACTAAAGAGACAAAAAGCCTATACAAAGAAAACTACAAAAAACTGTTAAAAGAAATCACAGAAGACTTAAATAGATGGAAGGGCATACCGTGTTCATGGATTGGAAGACTAAATATAGTTAAGATGTCAATCCTACCTAAATTGATTTACAGATTCAATGCAATACCAATCAAAATCCCAACAACTTATTTTTCAGAAATAGAAAAACCAATAAGCAAATTTATCTGGAAGGGCAGGGTGCCCCGAATTGCTAAAAGTATCTTAAGGGAAAAAAACGAAGCTGGAGGTCTCACGCTGCCGGACTTTAAGGCATATTATGAAGCCACAGTGGTCAAAACAGCATGGTATTGGCATAAAGATAGATATATCGACCAATGGAATCGAATAGAGTGCTCAGATATAGACCCTCTCATCTATGGACATTTGATCTTCGATAAGGCAGTCAAGCCAACTCACCTGGGACAGAACAGTCTCTTCAATAAATGGTGCCTAGAGAACTGGATATCCGTATGCAAAAGAATGAAAGAAGACCCGTATCTGACACCCTATACAAAAGTTAACTCAAAATGGATCAAAGATCTAAACATTAGATCTAAGACCATAAAACAGTTAGAGGAAAATGTAGGGAGATATCTTATGAAACTTACAATTGGAGGCGGTTTTATGGACCTTAAACCTAAAGCAAGAGCACTGAAGAAAGAAATAAATAAATGGGAGCTCCTCAAAATTAAACACTTTTGTGCATCAAAGAACTTCATCAAGAAAGTAGAAAGACAGCCTACACAATGGGAGACAATATTTGGAAACGACATATCAGATAAAGGTCTAGTATCCAGAATTTATAAAGAGATTGTCCAACTCAACAACAAAAAGACAGCCAAACCAATTACAAAATGGGAAAAAGACTTGAACAGACACCTCTCAGAAGAGGAAATACAAATGGCCAAAAGGCACATGAAGAGATGCTCAACGTCCCTGGCCATTAGAGAAATGCAAATCAAAACCACAATGAGATATCATCTCACACCCACCAGAATGGCCATTATCAACAAAACAGAAAATGACAAGTGCTGGAGAGGATGCGGAGAAAGAGGCACACTTATCCACTGTTGGTGGGAATGTCAAATGGTGCAACCACTGTGGAAGGCAGTTTGGCGGTTCCTCAAAAAGCTGAATATAGAATTGCCATATGACCCAGCAATACCATTGCTAGGTATCTACTCAAAGGACTTAAGGGCAAAGACACAAACGGACATTTGCACACCAATGTTTATAGCAGCATTATTTACGATTGCAAAGAGATGGAAACAGCCAAAATGCCCATCAACAGACGAGTGGCTAAACAAACTGTGGTATATACATACGATGGAATATTATGCAGCTTTAAGACAGGATAAACTTATGAAGCATGTAATAACATGGATGGACCTAGAGAACATTATGCTGAGTGAGTCTAGCCAAAAACTAACAGACAAATACTGTATGGTCCCACTTATGTGAACTGACATTCGAGAATAAACTTGGAATATGTCATTGGTAACAGCGACCAGCAGGAGTTTGAAACAGGGTAAGATAATGGGTAAGTGGAGCTGAAGGGATACAGACTGTGCAACAGGACTAGATACAAAAGCTCAAAAATGGACAGCACAATACTACCTAATTGTAATGTAATTATGTTAAAACAGTGAATGAAGCTGCATCTGAGCTATAGTTTTTTTTGTTTGTTTGTTTTTTATATATATATATTTTTATTTTTTATTATTATTTTTATTTTTATTTTTTTCTCTATATTATCATTCTTTATCTTTTTCTGTTGTTTTGCTAGTTCTTTTCCTAAATCGATGCAAATGTACTAAGAAATGATGATCATACATCTATGTGATGATATTAAGAATTACTGATTGCATATGTAAAATGGAATGATTTCTAAATGTTGTGTTAATTTTTTTTTAATTAATAAAAAAAAGAATGGCCTACAGCAGCCATAAAAAATTACAATTAAGCATAACATGTAGCAACATGGGAAAATGTCTGTGATAAAGCTTCAAGTAAAAGAAAAAGAATAAAAAATGGTGCATATCCTATAATTATAACCATTACATAAAATGAATGTGGAAAAGCCTTGCGAGGAACTACACATCATGTTCATAGTGCTTGTATTCAGGTGGTAGCTTTGTGGGGGAGTTTGCTGCTTCTTTTCTCTTTTCCAAAATGTTTATAAATGTGATCTTTTAAAAAATAATAATATATTTATAAATACTTGAAAAATTAAAATCTGGGCTTTTCCATAGAAAATGATTAGTCTCTATTCCACTGTCTCTATTTCCCTTTAGAGAAAATAAAGATGAAAATCATCTCACATAAAAAAAAACAATTATACTTATAACAGATTAAGATATAGTATTGATGAGTTATATTACTGAACCTTTGCAGAGCCGTTTCTTTTACCAGTAAGTGGGAAAAGTAATAAAGACAATCTCACCATTAGGGTTGGGGTATCATAACATTGTTGCAGATTTTAAAAACTTAATGTAAATTGGCCTCAGGACCACGATGGTGGTGTAAGACATGCCAGACCACTGTTCCCCACGGAATTTTTGAACAACTAGCAAAAACTAGTTGAATCATCTTCCTCAGAACTCCAGAAGACAGTTAAAGGTTTGTAGTAACTGGGTGAGCGTGGAATCAAGAAAACACCACTTCATATAATGGTAGGTAAAGCTCATAGCATCCTTGATGGCCTCTTCCCTAGTCCTTCCCCAGCATGATGTGAAGTCAGCCTGAGCTCCCATCATGGAGCCCAGGCCCTGTTCCATAGGGAGCAGAGGAAACCCTATGTGCATACTGGGATGCCTGAATGTTGGTGCCAGTCTATAAGGTGCAAGTATGAAAGACTGAACCAGGAAATGGCATTTCTGGCTTGCCCTTCTAGAAATTGCCCTGTAGACAGAAAGAACTAAAGGACAGATAAAACAGTGTGAGAAACAATTAGGTCAACGTGGTTAGGGACAAAGGAATGCCTCCTTTAAGACATACAATTAAGTTCCTAGGAGGGGCAGAAAGTCTATTTCATTGGGACTAAAGGGAGGGATTCAAATTTCTGTAAATGGGAGAGTTCCTAAGGCCTGAGCAAGAATAAGATGCAGGCACAGAAAAGAGAGAACTCTATACTTCACTTTTGTATCCAGGTGATCTTCTTAATTGAAAGGCTAAACTCTGAAGGAGAGCATTAGCCAATGCAGAGGCAATTTACAAACACTGTGAAAGGTGTTTTCGCATTTGTTTGTTTTTGTTAATTCCTGGCACTCAAGAAAACTTATGTAATATCAACAGCTGGATACAAACTTAAGGAACACACAGCTCAGGGACAAAATCCCAGAGTTAATACTTTAAAATAGTAACATGTACAGTGTGCAACAAAAAATTACAAGACAAACAAAGGAACAGAAAACGACAACCATTTCAAAGAACAAGATAAAAATCCAGAAATCATCAACAAAGAAGCCCAGACTGGACATACCAGACAAAGAATTTTTAAAAATAATCCTCAATATGCTTAAGGAGATAAAGGAAAATAGAAGATAAAGGAGAAAGAGCTAAAGGGTATCATGAAAATAATTAATGAACAATTTGAGATATTCAATAAACAGACTGAAATTTTAAAAAGGAACCAAACAGAAATAGTGGAGTTAAAGACCACAACAACTGAAGTGACAAATTCAGTAGAGGGTTTCAACAGCTAATTGGAGTTGGTAGAAGACAGAATCAGTGAATTCAGAGACAAGATAATTGAAATTATTCAGGCTAAGGCACAAAAAGGAAAAAGAATGAAGAAAATGAACATAACCTAAGAGACATTAGGATACCATCAAGTATACCAATATATGCATTATGGGAGTCCCAGGAGGAGAAGAAAGAGAGAAAGTAGCAGAAGGAATATTTAAAGAAATAATGGCAGAAAACTTCCCAAATTATGCACCTTCAGGAAGCCCAAAGAACCCCAAATAGGATAAACTTGAAAAGAACCATGCCCAAGCACATAGTAGTCAAAACATCAAATACCAAGGACAAGGAAAGAGTTCTGAAAGCTGCAAGAGAAAAAAGCTCCCTTTATTTTTTTACAAGGGAGTCCCACTAAAATTAAGTGTTGATAACATGGAGGCAAGAAGGCAGTGGGATGAAATATTTAAAGTGTTGGAAAAAACAATTGTCAACTGAGAATTTTATATCTGGCAAGATTGTCTTTCAAAAATGAGGGAGAGATTAAGACATTCCAAAATAAACAGAAGCTTGGTTAATTCATCTCACTAGACCTGCCCTATGAGTAATACTGAAGGGACTTCTAAGGACTGAATGGCAAAGATACTAGACAAGGGATCAAAGCAGCAGGAAGAAATAGAGAATTCCAGTACAGCTAACCATATGGGTAATTATAAATGCCAGCATATAGCTCCATGTTTTACTTTGTATGGTTTCTAAATCCAAATACATAAAAAGTGTGATAAATCTATGATTTTGACATACAGTGCATGTTGAAGTTAAGTTAGCATAAAATAAAAAATGATTGCTATATATTTAGGATGTTAAAATTCAACCTCATGGTAACCACAAAGAAAATATATGAAAAATATACCCAGAAAGAAATGAGAGGAGACTCAAATGGTATAATACAACAAAATCAAATAAATATGGAAATAGGCATTAATGGAAGAATTAAGGGGCAAAAAAGGTATAGCACTGATAAAGACCAAATAGAAAAATGACAGAAGAAAGTCCACCATTACCAGTAGATACTTTAAATGTAAATGAATTAAATTCTCCAGTCAAAAGGCACAGATTGGCAGAAAGGATAAAAGAACGTGACCTGACCATAGGCTATATAGAAGAGACTCATCTTATATTCAAACACACAGGTAAATTGAAAGTGAAAGAATGGAAGAAATATGTCATGCAAATAATAACCAAAATAAAGTTGTGGTAGCTATAATAATATCAAATAAAATAGACGTAAGTAAAAAACTTTTATGAAGTACAAATAAGGTCACTACATGCTGATAAAATGGTCAATTCAACAAAAAGACACAACAATTATAAATACATATGCACCAAAGGCAGAGTCCCAAAATATATGAAGTAAATATTGACAGAATTGAAGGGGAAAATAGATGGTTCTATACTAATAGTAGGACACTTCAATGCACCATTTTCAATAGTGGACAGACCATCTAAATAGAAGATCAATAGGAAATAGAAGGAAGGAAATAGAAATAAGGAAATAGAAGACTTGAGTGATGCTATAAAACAACTACATCTAATAGATATTTATATAGAACATTTTGTGCAACACATTATTTTCTAGTGAATAGGGATCATTCTTGGGGTTGGGTCATATGTTAAGTCACAAAACATCTTAATAGATTTAAAAACATTAAAAAATATTGAAATTACACAATGAATCCTCTCTAACCACAAAGAAATGAAACTAGAAATCAGTACCAGAAGGAGAAATGGAAAATTCACAAATATGTGGAAATTAAACAACATACTCCTAAACAAACAATGGATCAAAGAAGAAATCACAAGGGGAATTAGGAAATACCTTGAGGCAAATAAAAATGAAAATACCATATATCAAACTTATAGGAGTTAGCAAAGGCAGTGTCGAGAGTGAAATTTATAGCTCTAAATGTTTACATTAAAAAAGAAGAAATATCAAATCAGAGCTCTACCTCTCAACCAAAGGAACTAGAAAAAGAAGAGCAAACTAAATCTGAGTGAGCAGAAGAAAGGAAATAAACATTAGAGTGGAGATAAATGCAATTGAGACTTTAAAAAAAATAGAATCAATGAAACCAAAAGTTGGTTCTTTGAAGAGATCAATAAATTTAGCAAACCTTCAGTTAGACTAATTAAAAAAACAGAGAGAGAGCACTAGTAAATAAAATCAGAAATGAAAAGGGGGGCATTACGAACAATCTATACTGACCCTATAAGAAATAAAAGATCCCAACAGACCAATTATAAATAAAGAGATTGAGCCAGTCATCAAAAATCTCCCAACAAGGAAAAGCCCAGGACTGGATGGCTTTACTGGTGAATTTTACCAAACATTCTAAGAAGAATTAAGACTAATTGTGCTTAAGCACTTCTTAAAAAATGAAGGATTACTTCCTAACTCAATGAAGCCAAATCACCCTAAAACCAAAACTAGATAAACAAACCAAAAGAAAAAAATATTACAGACCAATATTCTTGATGAATATAGATACAAAAGACTTGAACAAAATATAAACAAACCTAATCCAATAGCACATTAAAAGAATGATCAAGTAAAATTTATCCCAACTATGTAAGTGTGGTTCAATATAAGAAAATTAATTAATTGTATTAATTGTACATTCTACTACTACAATTGTAGAATGAAGGAAAATACCATATGATCACCTCAAATGACCCTGAAAAGGCATTTGACAAAATTCATCAAACTTTCTTCAGAACATCACTTAGAAAACTAGGAATAGACGGGAACTCCCTCAATATGTTGTGCATATATGAGAAATCCACAGCTAACATCATACTCAACGGTGTTATTTTACATTGTATGGAAGGTCTAGTAGAGCAATTAGGCATGAGAAAGAAATGAAAAGTATCCAAACTGTAATGGAAGAACTAAAACTTGCCCTATTTTCTGATGACATGATCCTATATATGTATAAAACTCTGAAAAATCTACCACAAGACCACTAGAGCTAATAAGCCAATTCAGCAAAGTTGTGGGGAACAAGATGAATATGCAAAAGTCAGCAGTGTTTCTATACATCAGAAATGCACAATCTGAAGAGGAAATCAAGAAAAAAATTCCATTCACAATAGTAACTAAAAGAATCAAATGTCTAGGAATAAATTTAACCAAGGACGTAAAGAACGTATACATGGAAAACTACAAAACATTGTTAAAAGAAATAAAAGACCTAAATGAATGAAAGGACACGCCATAGTCATGGATTGGAAGACTAAACGTTGTTAAGATATCATTGTACTCAAAGGGAATGACAGATTCAATGCAACCCCACCCAAATTCCAACAGCCTTCTTTGCAGAAATCGAAAATCCAATTATCAAATTTATATTGAAGGGTAAGGGACCCCAAATAACCAAAAACATCTGGAAGAAGAATGAAACTGTTGAACTCACACTTTCTGATTTCAAAACTTATTACAATGCTACACTAATCGAAACAACATGGTGCTGGCATAAGGCCAGACAAATATACTAATGGAATCAAATTAAGAGTTCAGAAGTAAACCCTCACATCTATATTCAATTGATTTGACAAGGTGCCAAGTCCACTCAATGGGGAAAGAACAGTCTCTTCAATAAATGGTGTTGGGAAAACTGGATATTCATATGCAAAACAATGAAGGTAGACCTCTACCTCATACCACATGCAAAAATTAATTCAAAGTGGAATAAAGACCTAAATATAAGAGTCATCAGTATAGAGCACCTAGAAGAAAACATAGGGAAGCATCCTCAGGATCTTGTGTTACCAATGGTTTCTTAGAATTTATATCCAAAGCACGAGTAACAAAAGAAAAAACAAATATATTGGACTTCATCAAAACTAAATCTTTTGTGCATCAAAGGAATTCATCATGTACGTAAAAAGACAACCTTACAGAATGGGAGAAAATATTTGGAAACCACATATCTGATAAGGATTTAATATTCAGAATATATAAATACATCCTATAACTCAACAACAATAAGACAGACAAACTGATAAAAAAAAATGGGCAAAAGACTTGAATGGACATCTATCCAAAGAAGATATATAAATGAGCAATAAATACATTAAAAGATACTCAACATCATTAATGATTAGGGAAATGCAAATCAAAGCACAATGAGATACCATGTCATACCCACTAGAATGGCTACTATCCCCAAAATAGGAAATATCAAGTGCTGAAGAGACTGGAGAAATAAGAACACTCATTCATTGTTGATGGAATTGTAAAATTGCAGTGCTGTGTAAAACAGTTTGGGAGTTCCTCATAAAATTATGTATAGAATTACCATATGACCTGGCAATCTCACTCTAGGCATATAGTCAAAAGAATTTAAAGCAAGGACTTGGACAGGTATTTTCACATTGATGTTCGTAGTGGCATTATTCACAAATGCCAAAAGATGGAAGCAACCCAGGTGTCCCTTCACCAATGAATGGATAAACAGAATGTGATATGTACATACAATGGAATATTATTCAGTAGTTTAAAAAAAGGATGAAGTTTTCATGCATGTGGCAACTTGGACAAATCTTGAAGACTTCATGTTGAGTGAAATAAGCCAGACACAAAGGACAAATATTGTATGAGCTCACTGATGGGAAATAATTAGAATCAGCAAATTCTTACAGAATCAGAAACTAGAATACAAGTTACCAAGGGCTGGAACAGGGCTGGGGAATGGGAGTTGATGCATAATTGTTACAGTTTCTGCTTGGAGTGACGGAATACTTTTGGAAATGGATAGTGGTGATGGGAGCACAACATTGTGAATGTAATTAACAGCACTTAATATATATTTGAATGTCGTTCAAAGGGGGCATTCTAGGTTGTATATATGTTGCTAGAATAAAAATTTAAAGGAAAACACAGGGTGTCCAATGCAAACTGTGAACCATAATGTAAATACGGACTATGGTGAATAGTGTAGCTATAATAATTTCATTTTATCAATTGTAACAAAGGTACCACACTAATGCAAAATGTTAGCAATAGGGAAAATTAGCATGTGGGTGGGAGTGGGGTATATGGGAACTTCATATTTTTGACCCATGATTTTTTGTAAATCTACAACTTCTCTAATAAAAAATAAACTTTAAAACAAGTTAATGTAAATGAATATTCTTTTTTTAAATGG
The DNA here is from genome assembly GCF_023851605.1 of Tamandua tetradactyla. Classification (NCBI taxonomy): domain Eukaryota; kingdom Metazoa; phylum Chordata; class Mammalia; order Pilosa; family Myrmecophagidae; genus Tamandua; species Tamandua tetradactyla. The sequence continues at coordinate 43,380,532 of NC_135341.1, read as the reverse complement.
CAAAGTAACATATGGGTGTCATCACTGCCTTGATGCAGAGGATCATCAACACTGCACCCCAAGGTATTGTAGAAGCTTAGCTCTTGTCCACAATCTTTGCACCTCACTGTCCTTGCTCTCAGACCACCAGTCATGTGCTCATCTTCCAGCACCATCCTGTGCCACCCAGTGTTCCTGCCCCGCCCCCCCCTACCCCACCCACCTGCCTCTCAGCCCACAGGGAGTCATGCCTCTCCGAGGATGCGTCTGCTTTGTGGATGCACAGCTGAATTTTCTAAGCACCTTTCCCAGATGGCTTCTTAGTTTAACCACTTGGAACGTGGGCTTATGTGTGAAGAAAGAGAACTTTGGCTGCACCCCTGGGGAGGACTACTCTAAGACAAGTCTCTGAGTGATAATGGGAGGGAATTTTCAAGGCCCAAAGAAAGGTATGATTCCCTCAAATACAAAAATCACATTGAGTTAGAAGCAGGATACCTTTTTTTTTTTTTATCTAGACACGTTAGAATAAAACTGCAGAATAGAAAACAAAATAAATCTGAAAGTCCAAAAAGCTTTCAGGGTGACAAGGTGATCTCCAAACCAACAAGAATTAAGTCTAAATCTAGATTAGATTTTACAATTAGGCTCTCCATCAGCAAGAGTGGGAGCTAGAAGACAAAATCAACATGTACATATTTGAATAGTTAGAAAGTCTTTTCATACCAGCTAAGAAATCCCCCACGTAAAGTGTGTAAGAGGCAATTTCTCTTTCCTCTCTCATTATCAAAGGGGCTGTCCTTTGACTAGTGGATATTTTATGTCAGGTCTATGAGCACTTCTTAAGTGATCATCAAAGAGTTTTTCTCATTTGCTGAAAAAGGAAATCGTGCATTCTTGTTAGGAGTGCAAAGTGAACAACTTTTATAGGCACTTTGGTATACAGCATCCATACCAGGAATTCTGCTCTCTGGGATCCATCCAGCTACTCACATGTGAGTACAATGCTGTTTGTACAAGGACTGCAGCTTTCTTCGAAATTGCCACAAATTGTAATAGTAAAAATAGCTTTTTATTGGTAATGACAAAAAACAAATGTTCACTAACAGGGTATTTGGAATCATTAGATATATTATGAGATGCATATGCAAAGGGCTGCCCTGTAGCTGCTGAAATAAATGAAGTAGATCTATAAGTGCTAAGATAGAGAGAGATCCATGATATACTGTCACATGAATAAAGGAAATTGAAGGGTAATATTTACAGTGACCTTATTTTTAATATATACACTGTTATGTTTAAAAAGTCTAGAAGCCAGTAAGTCAAACTGTGATTACCTCAAGCTCATGAACCCTGAGGGGGAGACCTACTTTCAATTTTTACTTCCTATACCTCTGTATTATTTGCTTTATTTTCTAACTTTAGAACTCTGGTAAAGTGACAAAAATCAGCTGTTAAACTTCTAATTGTGCATGGGAATAAAGAGAATTCCTTCCATTTATTCTACCTTTAGTCTTCAAGTCTCCTAGACACATCTGGGGGTCAAACAAGAGCCGTCCTATTCAAATGTTTTTTTTTTTCCCAACAGCACCTTTTATTCCTAATAAAATTTTCTATGAAATCTTCGATGTACAAAATAGATAAAAGTAAGGCTGCCGTATCAGCCAAGTTCTAGTAAAGAAAACAGGAATCATTCCAGGAGTTTAAACAGAGAGGATTTAACAAAGGTGATTGGTTACAAAATGAACCAAGGGAAGAGTGGAGCTCCCAAATAAGAGCTGGGACAGAGATTAACCAAGAAGTTGCTATCACACTAGGCGGGAGGGGCACTAGCAGGAACCTGGGCCTGGGGTTGCCCAGGGAAACCTGGAACCACAGTGGGCCTGCCTGATTGGAATGGGGACCATGTAGTAGATGCTGCCTCTGCCAGAGATGCTACTGAGGCAAAGAGACAGCTCTGCCCTGCCTCCTGCCCTCCAATCGCCTGCCATTGGCTGAGGCTCCTAGAAGTCAAGGGGCAAAGGAATGGGAGAAGTGGAGTTTCTTATGATAAGGTCAGAGCAGGGGAAGGACTGGGATAACCATGAGGGTAAATGGGCCCATGACTGGTGCATATGTCCTGACCACTGTATCTGTCACCCCTTGCACCAGTCCCTGAAGCACCTCTGCTTACCCTAGGCCCACCTTAGAGCACAATTTATTTATTTATTTATGTTTTAATTTTTTAAAAAAATTTTTTACTTTAAAAAGATATTTTAATTGACAAAACAACATACAAACATTCTTAACATATGAACATCCCATACTTGGTGTACGATCAGTGTCTGCCTCACAATATCATCCCATAGTTGTGCAGTCATCACCATGATCATTTTTTTGAACATTTGCATAGCTCTAGAAAAAGAAATTAAAAAGGAAAAATGAAAAAAAAGCCTCATACACACCATACCCTTAGCCCTCCTGCTCATTGACCACTAGTATTTCTACCTACCCAATTCATTTTAGCCTTTGTCCCCCCATTATTTGCTTGTTTTTTTCTAACTTTTTTAGTGCATAATATAACATACATACAAAGCAAAGAAAGAAAAAAGCAGTAGTTTACAAAACACACTTCAACAAGTAGTCACAGAACAGATTCCAGAGTTTGCCATGGAATGCACACCATCATCTCAGATTTTTCCTTCTAGCTGCTCCAGAACATTGGAGGGAGGAAGGGCTATATGCATTTTTAATCCTCACTTTTTTCCCGACAAATATATATATACAAAACAGCAATAAATTTCAAACCACAGCACGACAAGTAGCTGTAGAACAGATTTCAGAGTTTGGTTATGGGTTGTGATTCCACAATTTTAGTTTTGATTTTTTTTTTTTTTTTTATGAAACATGCCCACATACAAACACAAAGGTTTTTACCATGTGATCATTCCATTCTTGTTATATAATCAATAACTTACAATATCATCACATAGTTGTATATTCATCATCATGATCATTTCCTAGAACATTTGCATCAATTCAGAAAAAGAAATAAAAAGAAAACAGAAAAAAATTCACACATACCATATCCCTTATTCCTCCCTTTCATTGATCACCAGCATTTCAAAGTACTAAGTTTATTTTAACATTTTCCCCCTATTATTTATTTATTCTTAATCTATATGTTTTACTAGTCTGTCGATAAGGTAGATAAAAGAAGCATCAGACACAAGGTTTTCACAAATCACACAGTCACATTGTAAAACCTGTATCATTATACAATCATCTTTGAAAAACAAGGCTACTGGAACACAGCTCTGCAGTTTCAGGTGTTTCCCTCTAGCCACACCGACATGTCATAAACTAAGAAGGGATATCTGTATAATGCATAAGAATAACCTCCAAGATAACCTCTCGACTCTGCTTGAAAATTTAGAGCACAATTTAAAAGCACTGAAAGCTATTATGATTCTTATTGTTCTATGATTTACTTGCCCTTTGGAAACTGAAACACATAAGAATGATGCTTAAAGATAATTGTCATTTGTCTAAAGGCCATAGGGAACTAGATAATGACTTTTCACCTTTAAGCACATGCCCCTCTGTGCTTTTTCTCTTTCCATTCCTATCAGTACTTCCTCCTTACCTGTGCGTGGTTAGAATGCCTTCCCACAGGGCCCCACCAGCACCTGATGACCCAAGTAGGGGGCCTACACCCTGAAATGATCTCTTTCTTTTCTAAAGCTCCATGTGCTGGTTTGAAACTGGTATGTATCCCAGAAAAGCCATGTTCTTCTAATCCAGTCTTGTAGGGGCAGACCTACTGTCAGGTGAGACCATTTGATTAAATTGTTTCCATGTAGATGTGACCCTGCCCATTCAAGGTAGGGCTTAATTCTTTACCGAAGTCCTTTAACAAGGCATACAAAGGGAGAGAGATAAGAAAGAAAATACCCAGGAGATGCTAAGCCAAGAGATGAAATCCAGAGTTTGCCCCAGAGAAGCTAAGAGAGGACCCACACAGGCCTAGAGAGAGAAATGCCCAGGGATGCTAAGTTCCACAGGACACAGAGAGAAAGCCACTGGAATCAGAAGCTGAAAGCAATGAACCAGGAGCAAGGACCAGCAGATATCAGCCATGTGCCTTCCCAGCTGACAGAGGTGTGTCAGATATTGGCAGCCTTTCTTCAGCGTCCAGGTATCAACTTGTTGATGCCTTAATTTGGACATTTTCTGGGTTTTGGAACTATAAATTTATAACTTAATAATCCTCTTTTTAAAAGCCAATCCCTTTCTGATATATTGCATTCTGGCAGCTTTAACAAACTGAAATACTCCATTTGCCTGGCAATAGATCTTCAGCAATATGGAGCAGGAGAGACTGCCTTGGGCATTGAGACCCTGGAGGGAGGGTAATTCTGCTGCTGTGCGTGTGTGTGCAGTGGCTGGCCTGGTACCCACCCTTCAGTGCTATCATGCCTCTGCCATCCACCTTCTTGCTGGCACATCACCACTTCCATTCTTGAGCTTTGGCTCTTGAGGAGATATTTGAGAAGACATGACCCACCATTAAGTCAGCAAGTCAGCTTCTCTGTGTGTCATGCTCTGATCTCATGCAACATCTAGACAGTGGTTTTTTGCTTCATTTTTGAGAATTGGCCTCTACCTCATGCTTCCAAGAACCAAGGAGTGGAAACAGTAATTGAGTACCTGTATTGCTCTCCTGAGACCAGTCACTTTGCTTTGTCCCTTGTGCTGTGACTTTTCTCTGCTTCCTTTCCCCATAACTGCAGTGTCCTCAAATACTTCTCAGGTTCCTGCAATTGACAGATGCATGCCTGTTTTTAAGTGCTGCTTAAAAACATTGAAACTACACTGGAGTGTCTGCTCACTTATGCTCTGGAATTGGCCACACTGAAATACTTGAAGTTCCCTGAATCCAGACATTATTACTCTATGACTTTGCTCCATTTGTTCCTTCCACTCCTTATCCATCTTTTCAGCCTCCACACCTATTTACCAGCCTCATGGAAACCTACCTTGACCCTCAAGGCTGACATCAGTCCCTCTAACATACACTGTAAGTGTCCCAAATTTACATCTGTCAGAATTTTTACCATTCTGGCAAGTTTTGCTTTACTGGTCATGCTCCTCCCCTAGAGAGCAAATCCACCAGCACATTGTCAGACCTGCATTTGTTGACAAAAAGGTTGAATAATGCTGTATCTGTGCATGTTCTACTCTCTGCACTTCTCCTTCCCTTCCACATGAGCTGAAATATACTTAAGACACTCGAATTTATGCTGTCAGAGCTTCAGATCCAGCTTTCTGTGGCCTCTGCTGTGGGCTGTCCTCAACTCTCTATCTCCCTGGGTTGGAAAACAAGATCTGAAGTGGAGTTGGAAATGAGACCTTGTCTTGGCTAAGCTCTAGAAGAATCCCCAGCCTTTCTCAGTCATATCCTATTTCGCTTAATGGCATTTCATTTGCTGCCTATCTAGGCTGTCAGCTTCTCCAGTTGAAGACCATTTGGGATCCAGTAGCCAGAGAAACCAAACACAAGGGATTTAAATGTGCAGGCATTGGTCAGAACACTTGCCTTGAGGAAATTTCCATGTTATTTACCCAACCTCTTCCTAAAGAATTGCCCCTTATTCTGTGCTACACCCCACAGAAAACTGCAGGAATGTCACTTCTCCTCATTACTGACACAATGCATGGTCCCTGAAGGTAGCCTTAGAAATGCTTGGTTGGCTGCTTTTCTTTCTTTACTTTGGCTTTCTGGGAAATCCTGGAAAATGCCAGCAGAGCAGCATCACAAAAGACATGAATTAAGGACCTTCCAAGCATCTCACACCCCTGAGTGCCACTGTGGGAAAGCCAAGGGGCAGACTGCATATTTTCTAGCTCCAAACTGTGCTTTATTATACTAGCGAGATAGATAAATCTTAGGCATCTTTGAAAACTAAAGCAATTAATATTGTTTCGAAGACTGACAATAACTGGCTAATTCTTCCTCATTTTTGTCCAAGCTGCAGGTCCCCCATTCTCCAAGATGGAAGAGGAGAAGAGGCAGTCATGCCAACTTCCAGAATCTTTCATGAGTCATCAGTTGGAGATCAGGAACCCAGAACTTGGGAAGGATTGTCTGCTCCACTGCTGGCTTGCTCCTTGGGTCACATTGCAATGCTGCCTTCACTCTCCCCTCAATCACGGGCTGCCACAATATACACCCATGTATTTAGACATTCTCCTTACCTCAGAAGTCTGGCCTAGGGGAATCAATCAGCAGAATCGGGTTGGAGATGCAGCACTTTTCTTCTTGATGCTCTAACCAGATTTATGGGAGAAATGCCAAGAATTCCCTTCCAATCCCTCTCAGTTCCTAGCTCTCTCAGTTCCTTCAAGGCATTTAGTCTCATAGACCCCTGTTTTCCATATCCTTACAAAGGAAGCTCTCAGAGTACACATCTCAAAGGACTCCTGTGAGGACCAAGACAGGTATTTGTGGGAAAATACTTTGTAAACTGTAGATCAGAGGATCTTAAATTGTGGTCTGTGGACCCCAGGGATCTGAGAGGTCAAAAAAAGTCTTTTAATACCACTAAGATTGTATCTGCCTTTTTCACCAGGTTGACATTTGTACTGGTGTGCAAAAACAATCATGGGTAAAACTTCTGACTCCTTAGGACTAATCAAGATAGTGGCACCAGGACTTCCTGGAAGATGGCGGCTTAGTAAGATGCGCGGATCTTAGTTTCTTCTCCAGGACACCTACTAGGGGAGTAGAAACGATACAGAAAGCGCCCAAAGCCACAACAGAGATAAAAAAGACAGCGTACCCCATCCTGGAACGGCTGGCTGGCTGAGAGAAGCAGCTCGGGTGAGATCGCCGAGGCGCGCGGGCCTTACCGGGCGGGGTGGCAAGCGGCCGGAGTTACTCCCTTCCCCCTTCCCGGGCCGGCTGGGAGAATTGGAGAGGTGGTCCCCTGAAACCAAGGCGACTGGCACCCACACCACGCGCAGCCCCCGGACCAACTGAGAGAATTGGATCAGAAACCCCCAGGCCGCGGAGAACGGTGACCCCGTGACTCCCGGGGAACGTGCACTCTCTCGGGCGGGCCGCTGCTGCTGGCGCCCTCCTGCCACGCTTGTTGCCCAGGGCCGACTAGGAAATTCGGACGGGCTCTTTCCCTGGCTGCGGCGACCAGCAACCCTCCCTGCGTTCGGACACCCTCCCTGCGTTCGGACCCCGGGCCGGCTCAAGCTGCTTCGGCTAGCGAACCCCCAGGACGGCGAGAGTTTTCCAAAGTTTAAGGTCCCACAGCACCTTTTACTGGTGGGACCCGCAGACAAACGTGTGCCACGAGCACCACCTGCTGGGCAGGATAAGAAAAACAGAACCCAGAGATTTCACAGAAAAATATTACAACCTTGCTGGGTCCAACACCAAGAAAAATCTGAATAAATGCCCAGACACCAGCAGCAGAAGATAACTGTCCACGCTCAAAAGATTGAGAATATGGCTCAGTCAAAGGAACAAACCAATAGCTCAAATGAGACACAAGAGCTGAGACAACTAATCCTGAATATACGAACAGAAATGGAAAACCTCTTCAAAAATGAAATCGATAAATTGAGGGAGGACATGAAGAGGACATGGGCTGAACATAAAGAAGAAATAGAAAAACTGAAAAAACAAATCGCAGAACTTATGGAAGTGAAGGATAAAGTAGCAAACATAGAAAAAATAATGGATAGTTACAATGATAGATTTAAAGAGACAGAAGATAGAATTAGTGATTTGGAGGATGGAACATCTGAATTCCAAAAAGAAACAGAAACTATAGGGAAAAGAATGGAGAAATTTGAACAGGGTATCAGGGAACTCAAGGACAATATGAACCGCACAAATATACGTGTTGTGGGTGTCCCAGAAGGAGAAGAGAAGGGAAAAGGAGGAGAAAAACTAATGGAAGAAATTTTCACTGAAAATTTCCCAACTCTTATGAAAGACCTAAAATTACAGATCCAAGAAGTGCAGCGCACCCCAAAGAGATTAGACCCAAATAGGCGTTCTCCAAGACACTTACTAGTTAGAATGTCAGAGGTCAAAGAGAAAGAGAAGATCTTGAAAGCAGCAAGAGAAAAACAATCCATTACATACAAGGGAAACCCAATAAGACTTTGTGTAGATTTCTCAGCAGAAACCATGGAAGCTAGAAGACAGTGGGATGATATATTTAAAATACTAAAAGAGAAAAACTGCCAACTAAGACTCCTATATCCAGCAAAATTGTCCTTCAAAAATGAGGGAGAAATTAAAACATTCTCAGACAAAAAGTCACTGAGAGAATTTGTGACCAAGAGACCAGCTCTGCAAGAAATACTAAAGGGAGCACTAGAGTCAGATACAAAAAGACAGAAGAGAGAGATATGGAAAAGAGTGTAGAAAGAAGGAAAATCAGATATGATATATATAATACAAAAGGCAAAATGTTAGAGGAAAATATTATCCAAACAGTAATAACACTGAATGTCAATGGACTGAATTCCCCAATCAAAAGACATAGATTGGCAGAATGGATTAAAAAACAGGATCCTTCGATATGCTGTCTACAGGAAACACATCTTAGACCCAAAGATAAACATAGGTTGAAAGTGAAAGGTTGGGAAAAGATATTTCATGCAAATAACAACCAGAAAAGAGCAGGAGTGGCTATACTAATATCCAACAAATTAGACTTCAAATGTAAAACAGTTAAAAGAGACAAAGAAGGACACTATATACTAATAAAAGGAACAATTAAACAAGAAGACATAACAATCATAAATATTTACGCACCGAATCAGAATGCCCCAAAATACGTGAGGAATATACTGCAAACACTGAAAAGGGAAATAGACTCATATACCATAATAGTTGGAGACTTCAACTCACCACTCTCATCAAGGGACAGAACATCTAGACAGAGGATCAACAAAGAAATAGAGAATCTGAATATTACTATAAATGAACTAGACTTAATAGACATTTATAGGACATTACATCCCACAACAGCAGGATACACCTTTTTCTCAAGTGCTCATGGATCATTCTCAAAGATAGACCATATGCTGGGTCACAAAGCAAGTCTCAACAAATTTAAAAAGATTGAAATCTTACACAACACTTTCTCGGACCATAAAGGAATGATGTTGGAAATCAATAATAGGCAGAGTGCCAGAAAATTCACAAATACGTGGAGGCTCAACAACACACTCCTAAACAACGACTGGGTCAAAGAAGAAATTGCAAGAGAAATTAGCAAATACCTCGAGGCGAATGAAAATGAAAACACAACATATCAAAACTTATGGGACGCAGCAAAGGCAGTGCTAAGAGGGAAATTTATTGCTCTAAATGCCTATATCAGAAAAGAAGAAAAGGCAAAAATTCAGGAATTAACTATCCATTTGGAAGAACTGGAGAAAGAACAGCAAGCTAACCCCAAAGCAAGCAAAAGGAAAGAAATAACAAAGATTAGAGCAGAAATAAATGAAATTGAAAACATGAAAACAATAGAGAAAATCAATAAGGCCAGAAGTTGGTTCTATGAGAAAATCAATAAGATTGATGGGCCCTTAGCAAGATTGACAAAAAGAAGAAGAGAGAGGATGCAAATAAATAAGATCAGAAATGGAAGAGGAGACATAACTACTGACCTCACAGAAATAAAGGAGGTAATAACAGGATACTATGAACAACTTTACGCTAATAAATACAACAATTTAGAGGAAATGGACGGGTTCCTGGAAAGACATGAACAACCAACTTTGACTCAAGAAGACATAGATGACCTCAACAAACCAATCACAAGTAAAGAAATTGAATTAGTCATTCAAAAGCTTCCTAAAAAAAAAAGTCCAGGACCAGATGGCTTCACATGTGAATTCTACCAAACGTTCCAGAAAGAATTAGTACCAATTCTCTTCAAACTCTTCAAAAAAATCGAAGTGGAGGGAAAACTACCTAATTCATTCTATGAAGCCAACATCACCCTCATACCAAAACCAGGCAAAGATATTACAAAAAAAGAAAACTACAGACCAATCTCTCTAATGAATACAGATGCAAAAATCCTCAATAAAATTCTAGCAAATCGTATCCAACAACACATTAAAAGAATTATACATCATGACCAAGTAGGATTCATCCCAGGTATGCAAGGATGGTTCAACATAAGAAAATCAATTAATGTAATACACCATATCAACAAATCAAAGCAGAAAAATCACATGATCATCTCAATTGATGCAGAGAAGGCATTCGACAAGATTCAACATCCTTTCCTGTTGAAAACACTTCAAAAGATAGGAATACAAGGGAACTTCCTTAAAATGATAGAGGGAATATATGAAAAACCCACAGCTAATATCATCCTCAATGGGGAAAAATTGAAAACTTTCCCCCTAAGATCAGGAACAAGACAAGGATGTCCACTATCACCACTATTATTCAACATTGTGTTGGAGGTTCTAGCCAGAGCAATTAGACAAGAAAAAGAAATACAAGGCATCAAAATTGGAAAGGAAGAAGTAAAACTATCACTGTTTGCAGACGATATGATACTATACGTCGAAAACCCGGAAAAATCCACAACAAAACTACTAGAGCTAATAAATGAGTACAGCAAAGTAGCAGGTTACAAAATCAACATTCAAAAATCTGTAGCATTTCTATACACTAGTAATGAACAAGCTGAGGGGGAAATCAAGAAACGAATCCCATTTACAATTGCAACTAAAAGAATAAAATACCTAGGAATAAATTTAACTAAAGAGACATAAAACCTATATAAAGAAAACTACAAAAAACTGCTAAAAGAAATCACAGAAGACCTAAATAGATGGAAGGGCATACCGTGTTCATGGATTGGAAGACTAAATATAGTTAAGATGTCAATCCTACCTAAATTGATTTACAGATTCAATGCAATACCAATCAAAATCCCAACAACTTATTTTTCAGAAATAGAAAAACCAATAAGCCAATTTATCTGAAAGGGCAGGGTGCCCCGAATTGCTAAAAACATCTTGAGGAAAAAAAACGAAGCTGGAGGTCTCGCGCTGCCTGACTTTAAGGCATATTATGAAGCCACAGTGGTCAAAACAGCATGGTATTGGCATAAAGATAGATATATCGACCAATGGAATCGAATAGAGTGCTCAGATATAGACCCTCTCATCTATGGACATTTGATCTTTGATAAGGCAGTCAAGCCAACTCACCTGGGACAGAGCAGTCTCTTCAATAAATGGTGCCTAGAGAACTGGATATCCATATGCAAAAGAATGAAAGAAGACCCATCTCTCACACCCTATACAAAAGTTAACTCAAAATGGATCAAAGATCTAAACATTAGGTCTAAGACCATAAAACAGTTAGAGGAAAATGTTGGGAGATATCTTATGGATCTTACAACTGGAGGCGGTTTTATGGACCTTAAACCTAAAGCAAGAACACTGAAGAAGGAAATAAATAAATGGGAACTCCTCAAAATTAAACACTTTTGTGCATCAAAGAACTTCATCAAGAAAGTAGAAAGACAGCCTTCACAATGGGAGACAATATTTGGAAATGATATATCAGATAAAGGTCTAGTATCCAGAATTTATAAAGAGATTGTTCATCTCAACAACAAAAAGACAGCCAACCCAATTACAAAATGGGAAAAAGACTTGAACAGACACCTCTCAGAAGAGGAAATACGGATGGCCAAGAGGCACATGAAGAGATGCTCAATGTCCCTGGCCATTAGAGAAATGCAAATCAAAACCACAATGAGATATCATCTCACACCCACCAGAATGGCCATTATCAACAAAACAGAAAATGACAAGTGCTGGAGAGGATGCGGAGAAAGAGGCACACTTATCCACTGTTGGTGGGAATGTCAAAGGGTGCAACCACTGTGGAAGGCAGTTTGGCGGTTCCTCAAAAAGCTGAATATAGAATTGCCATACGACCCAGCAATACCATTGCTAGGTATCTACTCAAAGGACTTAAGGGCAAAGACACAAACGGACATTTGCACACCAATGTTTATAGCAGCATTATTTACAATTGCAAAGAGATGGAAACAGCCAAAATCTCCATCAACAGAAGAGTGGCTAAACAAACTGTGGTATATACATACGATGGAATATTATGCAGCTTTAAGACAAGATAAACTTATGAACCATGTAATAACATGGATGGACCTAGAGAATATTATGCTGAGTGAATCCAGCCAAAAACTAAAGGACAAATACTGTATGGTCCCACTGATGTGAACGGACATTCGAGAATAAACTTGAAATATGTCATTGGTAACAGAGTTCAGCAGGAGTTAGAAACAGGGTAAGACAATGGGTAATTGAAGCTGAAGGGATACAGACTGTGCAACAGGACTAGATACAAAAACTCAAAAATGGACAGCACAATAATACCTAATTGTAAAGTAATCATGTTAAAACACTGAATGAAGCTGCATCTGAGCTATAGGTTTTTGTTTTGTTTTGTTTCGTTTTGTTTTGATTTTACTATTATTACTTTTATTTTTTTCTCTATATTAACATTCTATATCTTTTTCGGTTATGTTGCTAGTTCTTCTAAACCAATGCAAATATACTAAGAAATGATGATCATGCATCTATGTGATGATGTTAAGAATTAATGATTGCATGTGTAGAATGGTATGATCTCTAAATGTTGGGTTAATTTCTTTTTTTCCGTTAATTAAAAAAAAAAAAAAGAGAGAAGGGATAATTGGAGCTGAAGGGATACAGACTGTACAACGGGACTGGATATAAAAACTCAGAAATGGACAGCACAATACTACCCAATTGTAATGCAATTATGTTAAAACACTGAATGAAGCTGCATGTGAGGTATAGGTTTTTTGTTTTTGTTTTTTTTGTTTTTTTTCTTTCTATTATTGTTTTAATTCTTATTCTGTTGTCTTTTTATTTCTTTTTCTAAATCGATGCAAATGTACTAAGAAATGATGAATATGCAACTATGTGATGTTATTAAGAATTACTGATTATACATGTAGATTGGAATGATTTCTAATTGTTTTGTTAATTCTTTTTTTAATTAATAAAAAAAAAAAAAAAAAGATAGTGGCACCAAACTATACTAGCAGCTGATATAGTCTTAATCTCTTTGCATTTGCAGGAAAAAATGCCAACTGAATTAAGAATATTTTTGATTAATTAGTAAAAATTATTGATTTTACTTAATCACAATTTTCTAGTACAAATTCTTTTAATATTCTATATGATGAAATGGGAAGTACATAGAAAACATTTATGCTGCATACTAAATTCAGCGTTCATGCCAAGGTAAAGTAGCTGCGTGATTATTTGAGTTGCCAGATGAAATAGCCACTTTTTTCATGCAATGCCATGTTTACTTGGAAGAATGACTGGCAGACAAACTATGGTTATTCAGACCTAGGCATTTGGCAGACATTTTCTCCAATGGACTGAAGTAAGTCTGTAATTTCAAGGAAAATAAATGACAACAAATGTTAATAACATTTGAGCTTACAAGCGAAAATTAGGATTTTGGAAAACTTCAATTTACCCTCCTCAGTTTAACAGTGAGCATCCTGAAGCTTAAAGACTTTTCTCCTGAGATTGGTGATGATATTAACATGTGAAATTTTGTATCGCATAATGAAATGTTTCAGCATTTGGAAAACCTGCATAACTCATTTAACTAATATTTTCCAAGTGATAAAGGCATGATGCCACAAAATCAATCTCAAGTAACAGATCCATTCAAAGGGCAAGATTTCAAATAACAGATCCATTCAAAGGGCAAGATTTTAATGTAACAGTATGATTTTAATGTTAGATCAATGCAAGATTTGAATGTGACAATATCTGAGACATATATTGATAAGGTTTTAGATTTCACATTGCAACAGATCTTTAAGAAACTACCACTGGTCAAGTTTTGGTGTAGTATCAAAGAAGAAAGACCACAATTTTCTGAAAAGCCTATTTTAATACTCCCTTTTCCAACTACTTATTTACTTCAAACAAGCAACATATCACAACAGATTGAATGGAGAAGCAGATATGAGAATCCAGCTGGATTCTATTAAGCCAGATGTTAAACAGTTTGAAAAAATGTAAAATAATTCCACTTTTGTCACAAGTTTTTTCTTTGTTGTAAAAAACTAGTCTTTTTATAAAATGTATTTATATTAACATGTAATAGTTTTATTATTGTTTTTTAAATTAATAAATATTTTTAAAACGTTATCAGTTTTACATTTGTAATACAGTAAATATCAATAGATATTATCCACATTAAAATAAACTCTTTTCAGGCCTTTTTAGGAGTGTAATAGGTTCTTAACACCAAAATCTTTGAAAAACACTTCTATATAGCGCAGCATAAATTTCAGGAGCATATTTTTGTTTTGCTTTTTGTACTTAAATCATTACTCCTCCAATTTTCAAAACAGGTTTCCAACGAGAGGCCTCAGACTACAGCCTTCTACTCTCAGGGAAACTGTTCCTTTGTCCACCTTCCCTTCTCTAGAGCAAGGCAGAGAGGAACTTTCCTGAGATAAGAGGATTCCAGTAAATCCTCCTATACCAACTTCCACTACCCCCCCCCCCCCCAACCAAATCTTTCTTATGAGGCTTTGCTGATGCCGGAAATTACACTCTTAAAGATGTATCCCTTAGTCTTAATCAAAAATTGTTCTCAGTGTCACTGAAATCTGCTCAAGGCCACTCTCAAGCAAAGGAGCTCCTCTGCTTTGTAGCAGGTAAATTTCTGCAGCCAACCATCCTGGGTTCAGGGTTTGTTTAAAAAAAAACCCATATAAATGTAAATGTGGCTTCTCCCATCCACCTCGTCATTATATTTATACTGGTGTTTCAGTTTGCTAAAGCTGCTGAAGTGCAATATACCAGAAATTGATTGGTTTTTAACAATGGGGAATTATTAGGGTATGGGTTACAATTCTAAGGCCAGGAAAAATGTCCACATTAAGGCATCATCAAGAGGATATCCTCTCTGAGGAAAGGCTAACAGTATCTGGAGTTCCTCTGTCACATGGGAAGGCACATGGAGACATCTGCTGGTCCTTGTCTCCTGGGTTCTGGTTTCAATGGCTTTCTCCAAATGTCTCTGGGCACTTTTCTCTCTCAGCTCTTTGGTCTTTTACTCTTTTATCCTGTTCACAAAGAATTCCAGTAAAGGATTAAGATGCACCTTGAATGGACAGGGCCACAGCTCAATTGAAATTGCCTAATCAAAAGGTCCCACCCACAATACGTCTGCCCTCATAAGAATGGCTTAAAAGAACATCTATTCTGGAATACATAACAGATTGAAACCAGCACATGCCGGACAAAGTGCTTGTCCTGCCTTCCCCCATCCCACTTTTCTGGGACTTTTCCCTACGTCCATCTCTTTCCTCATGTACTCAGGAGCAGCCATTTTGTACAAAATGACCCTGCCCTTCTGTTTACGATTGATTGGCCAATCAGAGCATGTCTCCACGATATTTGGACGTGAGACCCAGAGTCAAATCAGCTCCAAAGCAGTTGGCTAGAGCTATAAGACATAAAACTTCAGAGCCATTATTTTCCATGTTTTATGCCTCACGGAACAAGGAGTGAAGGAAACCAACCTCACCAAAAGACGGGAATGAAAAAGATGTACAGAGAGAAGCTGAGTTGAGAAATGGAAAGAGACACCTTCAGCATTCTAGCCTCTGGTTGTCAGTTTCTCCTCTGAAGTCAATCATAGGGCTTTGCCTTTAATTCTTCTTGGGTTTCTGAGTATCCACCCCACACATTCTACCATTCTCCAATCCCTGACACTTGTTTCTTTGTTTAAGCATGTCTAAACTGCTAAATTAGCACAGTACACACTCAGGAGATAAGGTAGTTCCTCATGTTAAATAGATAACTTCGCATTTAATAGTGGCAGTGAATGGATTGTCCTTGGAATTAAGCAAAATATGCTTGTGAGCGCGTGTGCATATGCGCATACAGCGTGCATTTGAATTCTGATGCTATCTGACTCCACACAGTAAAACTCTTCATGGCTGGAAATTGTAATTATCCTAGAACTTTCAAAGGAGTCACGTGTTTCCTTATTGCTTGTGAAATTCAGAGTGAGTGGGTAGATGAAGGCTTGTTTTCCTGATTGCTTCTTTCATCTCTTTATGCTTTCAGAGAAAGCTCTTTCTCAAACTCAGAATCTTTACTGAGGATAGCAAAGTCATTCTATGCCATACAACTGAGTAGCTCAGAGTTATTAAACCTGAAGTTCATGTATAGAGTTTAGGGAGTCTGTGAATGTGTACAGGGAAAAAATTACCTCTTTATTTTCACTGATCTCTAACTGAAATGTACCATTTCCTTAAGTATTCATGTAGGCAGCAAATCACAGTAGTATCAACAGGACCCACCTATAGAGACAATAGATATTTCCATACAATATTAAAATGTTGTAGATATCTTGAAATATTATTTGTGCTCATCATACTTCAAATGTGTAGTAGTTATTGGCTCCTCCTTCTCCTCTTTCACACATATATTATTTTATTAAAAAATTTAATATTTTGGTGCTACATCTCTACTTGATGCATAAATGATGCGTTATGCATTTCCGAACATTATTCTAAGAATGAATTGATAGAATTTATCTAGGGGTTCCATGGCACACCACACCGTATGCTGGAACATTAAGAATTCCTGCTTTAATTCACCTTCTTGGATGAAGGTTACCATACAAGTAAAAATAGTATTAAATAGTAGTAAAAATACTACAACTATCATGTCATTACTAAGTAGGCCAGACTTTATTTATAATATTATTCTGATTATCTAATACTAGATAATAAACCACTCTGAAAATTAGTGCTTAAAATAAACATATTAATTTATTTTGCACATGAATCTTTAATATATGCTGGGCTTGGTGGGGACAGCTCCTCTTAGCCCCACGTGGACTCAGCTGAGGAAGTTGGCCTGTAATTGAAAGATCCACTCCCGACATGGCTCACTCACCAGGCTGGCAGGTGGGTGCTGACTACTGCCTGAGAGCTCAGCCAGAGGACTCATTCTCCAGTTGGGCCTCTCCACTGGCTGCTTGGGCTTCCTAATTTCATGGTGGTGGGTTCCAAGAGAGTATTCCAAGATAAAAGGTGCCACCAGCCTCTTTGTTTTTTGGGGGGTTTTTTAACGCTTTTTTAAATTGTGAAATATATAAACAAAAAAGCAATAAATTTTCAAGTACATTTTAACAAGTTGTTATAGAATAGACCTTAAAGTTTGATATGGGCTACAGTTCCATGATTTTATGTTTTTCCTTCTAGCTGCTCCAAGACACTGGAGACCAACAGAAATATCAATATAATGATTCAGCAATCATAGTCATTTGTTAAATCCTATCTTCTGTTATACTCCTCCTTCTCCTTAAATAACATGTACACATAAAAGCAATAAATTTCAAAATACATCGCAACAATTAGTTGTAGAACAGATTTCAGAGTTTGGTATGGGTTACAATTCCACAATTTTAGGTTTTTATTTCTAGCTGCTCTAAGGTACCGGAGGCTAAAAGAAATATCAGTGTAATGATTTAGCACTCATACTCATTTGTTAAACCCAAATTTCTATGTATAACTTCACCATCACCTGTGATCTTTCTCCCACCCTTTAGGGGTATTTGGGCTATTACTATTCTAAATTTTTCATCTTGGAAGGGGCTGTCAATAACATGGGATGGGGGATAGAACTAATTGATGTTCTGGAGAGGCTTGCCCCTCTGTGTTTCAGGGAACCATCTGGAGGTTGCAGGTTTCTGGAAAGTTACCCCAGTGCATGGAATCTTTGTAGAATCTTCTGTTTTGCCCTAGGTATTCTTTAGGATTGGCAGGAATGGTTTTGGTTGGGGGTTGGCAAGTTATAGTAGGTAGAAATGTCTAATTAAAGCTTGCATAAGAGTGACCTCCAGTGTAGCCTCTCCACTCTATTTGAACTCCCTCAGCCACTGACACCTTATTTGTTGTACTTCTTTTCCTCCTTTTTGTCAGGATGGCATTGTTGATCCCACCGTGCTAGGGCCAGGTTCATCCCTGCCACCAGCCTCTTAAATCTAGTGGCACGTCCACTATATATTTTCTTTAAGCAGTCAGAAGAGCCCCAGACTGAAGGCGAAAGGACATAGACCCCACCTCTTGAAGGTAGGAATATCAAATAATTTGTAAACATTTTTTTCTAACACAAATGTAAAATATGAGTTCTCTTGAAAATACTTCTGTTATATAATGTAAGACGTCAACACTTCTTAAAATGAAATGTTAAAAATGGCTAATTTACTGGTATTTGTAAAGAAAAATTTATTGGAGAGAGAACAATAACTGCTCTTGCATTATATTTCCAGCCTTCTTTTTTCCTTTTTCCTTCCCCCCTCCTTTATTCTACTCTTCCAGTTTCTTATTCTCTTCTCTTTCCCCCTTACTTTTCCCCATTATTTTTGTTTTATTTTATTGTGGATATATATATATATATATATGGAAAGTTCCATTTTATATATCATAAACTTTTCCATTTTAGCCATTTTTAAGTGCACAACTCAGTGGCATTAATTGCATTTACAATGTTGAGCTACCATCACCACCGTCCGTTACCAAAACTTTCTCATCACCCCAAACAGAAACTCTGTATCAATTAAACACTAACGCTCCCATCACCCCAACTCCTGGCTCCTGGTAACCTCTTTCTGTCTCTCTGAGTTTGGTTATTCTGCATAATTCATATAAGTCAAACATATAATATCTGTCTCTGTATGTCTGGCTTATTTCACTTAGTATTTTTAAGGTTCATTTATGTCATAGCACGTATCAGAGCATCATCATTCTTTCTTATGCCTCAGCAGCATTCCACTGCATGCATACACTGCATTCTGTTTATCCATTCATTTGCTAAAAGACACTTGGTTGTGTCCACCTTTTGGCTATTGTGAATGATGCTGCTATGAACACTGGTGGATAGAAAGTTGTTTGACTCTCTGCTTCCAATTCTTTTGGTTATATACCTAGGAGCGGGATTGTTGAGTCATATGGTAAATCTATATTTTACATTTTAAGGAACCACCAAACTGTTTTCTGCAGCGGCTGCACCATTTCCCCCATTATTTTTAAGCCTTCTTCTGCAATAGATTATAATAAAGAATGAGAAAAGGAGGAAGAAGGAGAGGAGAAGAAAGAATAAGGAAAATTATAGGATGGAAAATTGGAAGGCAGAAGAAAAAGAGGTGGAGGTAAAGGCAGAGGAGGAGGAGGAAGGGAAAGTGGAGGCAGAAGGGAAAGTGGAGGCAGAAGAGAAAGTGGAGGCAGAAGAGAAAGTGGAGGCAGAAGAGAAAAAGTGGAGGAAGCCTTTGGCAATATTGACCAAAGGTAAGAGTGTCTCTGCTGATGCTGCAGCCATTATGGGGACATACGCTGAGGAGATCATCTAAGAAAATGGGAATGTATTAGGAATTTGTTGGAACATTGTATTTTTAATGGAGAAAAAGTCAGAACAGTGTTTCAATTAATTTCTTACATATACACATTTGATGAGATTTGAGATCAGTTTTAATTTTTTTCTTTAGAATTGTCCCCTTTGTTCAAAAAATTTACCCTGAGTTTATGTCAATATTATTATTAGAAAAATCAGCTGTTTTCATTTTGGAAAAAAAAAATTAAGTGTGAGACTATTTAACGGATTAACACTTTGTAAGGCAGAGCTAGTGGATTCCCTTTATTTTTCTAATTATCATTCTCATTTATTCAACACACATTTGTATTGACAGCTGATTTTGTGCCAGGCTCTGTACTATATGCCTGGGGATCTATTAGTGAAGAAAATTATGGTTTTTTCGTTATTATTATCAGGAGTTATACAGAACTGTCTGGAATGGAATTTCCCAACTGGACTCTGAGCCACCTTTGGTCTGGATGTACTAAGGCCCTTCCCACCCCATTCCCCTCTCTCTGCTCAAGGTCACAGCTTTATAGAATGCAGACTCATCTGGAGGAGAGAGAAACAAAAATCTTTGAGCCACACATAAAAACAAATAGGGGGTGGTGCGGTGGTGGCTCAGCAGGTAGAGTTCTTGCCTGCTGTACCGGTGTCCTAGGCTCCATTTCCGGAGTCTGCCCATGCAAAAATAATCATAGTAATAAATAAATAAATAAAGCAAATAGGGTGAATGAAATAAGCTGGAAGTGAAAAGATAAATACGATTACAACCCACTGATATGGGCTAATTATAATGTGCACACTCTGAGAAATGAATTTGAGAGCATAGATTATCAAGTAAAGGCCTATAGTACATGTTTCTAGATTGTAAACTCTCACAGAAAGTCAAGTCTGGACTTGAGACTGTTATCTTTAAATTCGGAGATGCTGAACTCTTTGTGTATAACCTGGTCATTCCCTGGAACTTCAATTATCTGTGTGACACCTGAGACTCAGAGTTAGAGTTATGCAGTATGAAAGTTAGCATTACCCCATACAGCAACTGTTAAAAACACAGAGAAAGAGATAAGACTTCAACTAGAGATATGAATAAAGCTGATCTGGGTAGGACTTAGGTAACGCACACTAAAGGGTAAAGAATGATATTGACCATATTTTAAAACTTCAGCTTCTGTGTGAGACCAAACGAAAAGATGTTATTTGGTACAAAATTTATAATTTGGGTAGCACACTATCTAATCATCATATTCAAGCACCAAAATTACAAGGAAGATGGGATAGGGAGTGAGATCTTGTTGGTTTGTACAGGTTGGTGTGATGTCCCAATACATCTCAGAGGAATCTGGGAAGAAGATTAAAAAGTGTTTGCAAAGTCCCCTTGAGAGACTAGGGAAAGTGGTAGAGACATTTAACCTCCTCATCTGGGGAAGACCTGATATTCTCGCAGTCACTAGGGACTGCCAAATTGATGGGCCAAGTCCTCAGTCTTGGGCCTTGCCCTTATGAAACTTATTCCTGCAGAGGCGAAACTGAGACTACTATGTTTATGCCTAAGAGTCACCCCCAGAGAACCGCTTTTGTTGCTCAGATGTGGCCTCTCTCTCTCTGAGCTATCTCAGCAGGTGAACTCACTGCCCTTCCCCACCACATGGGACATGACTCCCAGGGTGTAAATCTCCCTGGCAATGTGGGACAGGACTCCCAGAGATGAGCCTGGCCCTGGCATTGTGGAAGTAAGAAAGCCTCCAGACCAGATGGGGGAAGAGAAATGAAACAAAATAAAGTTTCAGTGGCTGAAATAATTCAAATAGAGCAGAGAAGTCATTCTGGAGGTTATTCTTATGCAGTATATAAATATTCCTTTTCAGTTTTTGGTGTATTAGAGTAGCTAGAGGGAAATACCTAAAACTGTTGAACTGTAATCCAATAGCCTCGATTCTTGGAGATGATTAATGACTACAGAGGTTTTATGGTGTGACTGTGTGATTGTGAAAACCTTGCGGCTGACACTCCCTTTATCCAATGTATGGACAGACAAAAAATAAATAATAGAGGGAGAGAGTGTTTGGATTGTTTTGGCTGTTCTTTTTTGCTTTTATCTTATTTGTACTTTTTTTGGAGTAATGAAAATGTTCAAAAATCTGTTGTGATGATGAATGCACAGCTATATGATGACACTGTGAATCACAGATTGTACAGTTTGGATGATTATATGGTATGTGAATATATAATACATCTCAGTAAAATTGCATTAAAAAATAGTGTCCGTTAATTTAGAAATAAAGATATCTACCTACTTTTCAACATGGGATTAATTCTCTCAAGCATGGGAATATTTTTAGTGAGAAGGAAAGGGCATAATGTTTTTTTCATTTAAAATCTCCTCACAATAATAACCTCAGAGAGTGAAGAGTCTTGTAACCAGGAGATGGATACAAGGGTGATTTATTTCACTATTCTCACTACTTTTGTTTTGCTTAAAATTAGAAAATTATAACATTCATCTCATTTGGTAACATCTCTGGGGTACCTGGCAGAAACACAAATACAGTCTAGAGGAATATGTGTTTAAGACAAGCCTTGCAAAATCTTCACAAAGGTCCACTGAAGATGAACCCAAAATTCAAATTGTAAAATTCACAAAGAACTTTAATATCAAGAGAGAATCTGTTAGACAAGCAAACAGCAGAATTGAATCCCTCAGGTACTTACAGATGATGGAATAATTGGATCTAGGTATAGAACATATACTGAGTATGTTTAAAGTATTTTTAAAATAAAAGAAGCACTAGAAACTTTGAGAGAGAAGAAATATACTATCAAAAAGAAAACTATTATATATTTTTAAATATCCAAATAGGGTTTACAGAAATTAAAGATAAAGTCGTGCAACATTTGTATTACTCCAGAAAATAAAATTAAGAGTACAATGAAAACTCCAAACATCACAAAATCTTTACCCCTCCCTCTTATTGACTACTAGTATTGCAGTCTACCCAATTTTAAGACAAAGCTTCCTTCTCAAAGTTTCTGAGACATTAGTGGCCCTGTCTGGATTGGGTTTTTGCAGCTTCCCATTGACTTTAATCACTGGACATAGTAGTAGCACTAAGAAATATCATATCTCAGTGGATAGATTAAATAGGAAATTAAACCCAGCTGATAAGAGAAATGGCAAGTCAGAGGATGGAAAAAGAGCACAATACTGAAAATCAAACACATGGACAACATAAAAGAAAGGTTAAGGAAAGTGAAAGACGGCCTGAGAAGGTCTGATGTGCCTCTGATTTTAAGTGTAGAGGGAGAAGAAAGTACAGAGTAGAGATGATACTGGAAGAGGTCCCAGCAGAGAATTTTCCAAAGTTGATAAAAAAAATAGATCCTAAGATGTCACATGTTAAAAAAAAATATTGGTGGAACTTCAAAGACAAAAAGTTACAAACAAGCAAAGAGGAATGACAGATTACGCTCAAAGAATAACTATAGATTGATTATCGATTCCTCAATAACAAAACCAAAAGCAAAAGACAGTGAAATATTATCTTCAAAGTGTTGAGAAAAAAATAGCTATCAATATGGAGATGTATATTACTTAACCATCAAACACAGGGGTAAAATAAAAACACTATGAACTAACAAAAACTGAGAGATTTATTTCCTGGAAATCTGAACGCAAGGAATATCTAAAGGATGTCCTACTTTTTTAAGAAGGGAAAACTGAGCTACAAGGTGGAACAGGGCTTAAGGAATTGTCAAACCCAGACACAACTGATCAGGTGGTGGGACACACTGCACACAGGGTGGGCTCTGCGTAGTTACACTGTAACAGTGTAGTCCCTGTATTTATTATGTGCCTTATTAGTGTGTGGTGCATGTATATTATTGAATGTTAATTTACATTTCCTCGGATGGAAATAAAGTGTTCTGAGAAAGAAGCACCTTTTCCTAATTTGCACAAAACCACCACATGACGTGTGAATTAGCAGCAGCTCTGCACAAGCAAATACGGACGGCTGAGAACACAAAGAATAAGAGGTGATGCTTTGTACTGTAAAAGAGAAACAAGGAGGAAATAAATGCTGGATAAAAATGACATTTAAGAAAGGACAGGTTGCCAGATTGAAAATATTCTAACATCCTTCTGTTGTTCTGGAGAAAAGGTAGAGATGGAGATTTATAAAGGTTGCATGTTAAAAAAAAAAAAAAAAAAGGTTCATATCTAGCATTTCAAGAGAGCCAAAAGCTCTAATCTGCAGACTTTCAAGTGGTCTGTTAGGGCTGACCCTGCACAAGCTGCCTCCTCACTAAAAGCACACAAGACGAAGACAGCAAGGCAGCATCCCCCTCCAGCGAAGGCAGAGAGGCACCTAGGGCTGCGTCTGCCAGGAGTAACTCCCTGCCTCCACCTCCCCACGGGCTTCCCAGTCTGTAGGGTGGATCAGTCCCACTGAGCTCCTTTGGCTCCTGGAACACAGCCTCCTCCAGTTGTTCCAGGAGTGACTGGCCAGGGGCTTTTGCTTCTAGATGGCCAAGGGGTCGACAAACTTCAGCCACTCCCCAGTGAACTGTGGCACATCATTTGGGAGACTCTGTGAATCACAGCCACATGTACCAAAGTGGATTCTTCTTTAAAAGAAAAAAAAACACTTTGGCACAAGAAGTTGCAGAAGTTTGAATACATATGACATCTTTATTTGAAATTTTTTAACATGAAAAAACATTCCTTTATACTGCTTAGATACATATTTGTATGTAAGAAAAGTATATAGACACACATAGAACTGATCAACAAAATTTAGGGATGTGAACCCCTCTAGGGTGAAGGGAGAAAAATGCGTCAACACAGGCCTTCAATTTTATTTACAGTGGTTTTTCTCTTATATGAGTGATGGGTACATGTGTATTCATTGTATTATTCTCTACATTTTTTTGTCTACTTGAAATACATCATAATAAATCAAAGCAGATATGAGTTCTCAGATTGGAAAAGCTTTTCATATACTGAGCGATGTAGATAGTAATATATTGACACCTACACACATCACAATGAAATGACAGAGCATCAAGGATAGAGAGAAAACTCTAAACATCAGAGAGTAATCGAGAAAGAAAGAGAGGAGCAAGAACAGATAACATTAGGCCTAAAAGGGCATTAATTTCGGATGCAAATTTAAAAAAAAAACTATTATGAAAATGAATGAATATATTTATCCCAATAATTCCGAAAACTAAAATAGCAATTTAAAAAGAATTAAAATATAGAACAGACCCATAACCGCTAAAAATTAAAATTGGTGGTTTAAGAGTCCTCGAAGGTTCAGAAAGTGCATCTGGTGTTTTTGGAGCTGGGGAGGTTTGGAGATTGTAAGCAGAATGGATCCAAAAAGTTTAAACTTTATTTTATGGCTGTATAACCTTGGTGTGAAAAGGAGACAATGACAATACAAGAAAATAAAGTCATTTCAAATTCACATATGCACATCAATGTAAGAATCCTGGATGAAATACTAGCAAATCCAGTCCTCTGGACACTGCAGTGTCGTTCAGCTCCCTCTTCCTTAGCTGCCCCTAGGTTATCTCATTCACCCACTGTGCCGGCCTGAGTCTGTGGCGGACCCCAGAAAAGCCATGCCCTTTGATCCTCATTCAATGTTGCTGGGTGGGAGCATTTTGATTGTTTCCATGAAGATGTGACTCACCCAATTGTGGGTGATAACTTTCGATTAGATGATTTCCATGGAGGTGTGTCTCCACCCACTGAAGGTGGAGTTGCTTGCTGGAATCCTTTAAAAGAGGAAACATTTTGGAGAGAGTCCCTTTTGGTAGAGCCACGTGAAAGCCAGCAGATGCCGCCCTGTTCACCATGTGCCCTTCCAGCTGAGAGAGAAACATTGAACGTCTTCAGCCTTCTTGAACAAAGGTATCTTTCCCTGGATACCTTAAATTGGACATGTCTATAGACTTGTTTTCATTGGGACATTTTCTCAGCCTGAGAACTGTAAACTAGCAACTTACTAAATTCCCCTTGTTAAAAGCCATTCTGTTTCTGGTATATTGCATTCCCGCAGTTAGCAAACTAGAACACCCACGATCCTCAAATTAATCTATCTGGTCACAGTTTTCCCCTGGACGGCCTCATACATCCACCTGCTACCCAGTGTCTACCTTGTAAGGTTTCATGAGCAACTCAGATTTAATATGTCCAAAAAGAATTCAGTTGACCCTGCTCACCCCTTTATGCCTCTCCAATCCTACTTGCCTTGGTAGATAGCAGCGCCATCCTTCCGTTTGCTCAGCCCAAAGACCTTGGAATCATCTTGGACGCCTCTTTTCCTCCCACACCCGTTCTATCCCATACCCTCTCTATCTGTAAACCACGTTGGTTCAAGTTTCAAAATACAACCAAACGCTGACCGCTCTTCCCCTTTCCCTGACCCAACCCTCTCTCGCCTGTGTCATTGCCCTGTTACTGCTCTTGCTTCCTGACAGTCTCTTCCTTATGCAGCAGCCAAGGCGACCCTTTTAAAAGCGTAAGTCAAATGATGTCATTCTCACCACCCTCTAATGGCATCCCAACTCATTCACGGGTTAGACCCTGTAGGAGAGGAAGCAGTATTTAAGGAAGATGGCAATTCTTTCTACAAATCCAATGAAATTTAAACAAAAACCTCAACCTGTTTCCGTCATGAAACCTGATGACTCAAAGTCTATAATTTACAGGGAGTAGTGAAGGTATAATAAGACCTAAGAAAATT
Organism: Tamandua tetradactyla; assembly: GCF_023851605.1. Lineage (NCBI taxonomy): Eukaryota > Metazoa > Chordata > Mammalia > Pilosa > Myrmecophagidae > Tamandua > Tamandua tetradactyla. Next base: position 43,354,289 of record NC_135341.1, on the reverse strand, counting down.
CTGAAAAAGAACTAGAGGAAGGACTTGCTCTACCAGCCACTGAGTCTTTACAGAGTAATAATAATTAAAATGCAACGATGTGACATTGGTGCTGGAAGAAACAGAGATTTCATAAGGCCAAATGGCCAGGCCGTTATACATTTGGCCTCGTATCCCAGCCTCACGCAGGCGCTGGGGTGTGCTGTGCACAGGCATGACCTTGGACCCTTCTGTGGCAGAGGCAGACCCTCCAGGAGCTGAGAGCTGGCAGCAAGTCTGTCCTCGAAGTGGGTCTGGGTGGTGCAGTTCCATGTCGACCACAATATTTAAGTCTATATATTTTATTTATCTCTATGTATTATTTTAGCTATACGTAATACATATTATATCATTACTTGCTCGATATTCTTCACTCTGGTTGTAATTTTCTTTTTGTTGATCCGTAACTTTTATGTACATTTTACATCTTTTCTGGTGTGAACTATTCATCATTATTTATCTGCTTTTGGCTTGTCATGTTTATTTTATTCTCGTGACACCTCTGAAGAGGTCTCGTGCTCTTTCCTTGCAGGTTATTACTCATTTTGAATGGATGCCAATACTTTCTTGGCCAGCCCTTGGTTGTAGGGGTAGGGCAAGGTGTGAGAATGGATCAGAGGAATTGACTGAGTCAGAAGCCCTCCTGGATTTGGTCTGATGGTTTCTGAAGATTTTCTAACCAATACTCTGCCCAGGGGGAGTGGCTTTGCTTCAGATTAGCAAGGAGTCCTCCTGTCTGAAGTTGAAACTGTACATTTCTTGTAATAGTAATAGTTCTGGTCTTTACTTAACTGACACATCAGCTGCAGGGCTGCTTCTCACATTTATCCCCTAAGCTAGCCCACCATGAGCTTGATTTTTAGAGAGATTGTGTGTGTGTATTAGTTAGGGTTCTCTAGAGAAACAGAATCAACAGGGAATACTCGCAAATATAAAATTTATAAAAGTATCTCACGTAACCGTGGGAACGCAGAGTCCAAAATCCGCAGGGCAGGCTGTGAAGCCAACGATTTCGATGGAGGGTCTGGACAAACTCCATAGGAGAGGCTCACCAGCCAAAGCAGGAAGAGAGCCTGTCTCTTCTGAATCCTCCTTTAAAGGCTTCCGGTGATTAGGTTAAGCATCACCCATTGCAGAAGACACTCCCCTTGGCTGATTACAAATGGAATCAGCTGTAAATGCAGCTGACATGATCATGATTCAATTCTATGAAATGTCCTGATAACAACAGACAGGTTAGCACGTGCCCAACCAGACAAACAGGTACCACCACTGGGCCAAGCTTACACATGAACCTGACCATGACAGTGTGTGTGTGCATATGTGTGCTTGTTAGTTCATACCTCATCAACTCCTTCATTGGAGTCAAATATTAAGGATAATCTCCCAAGCACCAGACATTGTGTTTCCAAACAAGGAGCCATTCCTCACGATATGTCACCTACTTTGGGAGAACTCTGGAAACTCTACGTCTCTATAGAGTCAGGCTCCCATTCAGCTTTCTTCCCCAACCAATTCCAATTTTCACCCTGTTTGGCGTCAATGTCAGACTTCCCTTGCTCCCTGCCCCACATCCTCCTGCCCCATCTTTTGCTTTAGCCTTTACTGCACAGCCAGCTTTCTGCAAGTGTACTGACAGCACTTCACCTTGGCAGCACTACACTTATTACTTCCTGTCCCAGAGTTTCTCCGATACTGAGATGTAATTCATCCATACATTCCCTGGAATTAGGTGGGAGTTAATACCTTGTGGGGAGCAGGGCTGGCAGATAGATGCTCTCCAATTCCATTCCTCAGGAAAACTAAATCTAGAGCACTTTCTCTATGCCCCAGCAGGATCAACCCCCCTTTGCCATGTCTTTGTTTTGGTTTCCCCTCCCACCCCATTTCCTCCTTCCTAGTTTCTTACACCTAAAGTAAACTCCTGAGAGCAATCTCTTCTCCTGGGTTCTAATGTTTAAGTCAACAATCTTTCAGAGCATAGTTTGTGGTTTTAGCTGCTTTTTCTTCCACCAGTGATGAGTTTCCTTTCTGTCCTCACTATCCCCGTTGTTTATATTTTGTTTCAAAGAGAAGAGCAGTCAGATCGATGCCTCCATATTTTAATGATTATTGTTTTAAAAACCTTTGCCAATTTATACCTGGCTGGACTTTTCTATCCATAAGAAAGCCAATCAAGTCCTGCACCATCCAGGTTGCTGAGCCTTAAGCCAGCCTCCAGTGCTTCCTTCCTCTTTGTGATGCCCTTGAGCAGTCCCCAAGCATGGAAGAGTCACATTTCTAAGCAATTCAGGTCATTGCTAAATCACTAAATTTGGAAAGCCTATAATCCTATATTCTTCTCTTTCTCTTCTTGCATGCTCTGCCTCAATCTCTCTCTCTTGCACACGTACACATGTGAATATAGAGAACACACCAACACACTAACAAGCAAATAGGAAACGTACTAAGCCATTTCATTCATAGCTTCCCCTTGAGTCTTACTCAAGGTGACAGACATGGCTGTTCTGGGGGATTGCCCCCCCCCCTTTAAAACCAGGCCTTAGTTTTTTTTTTAAAAAAAGATGTTAAAAACATTATTTTCACACAGGGACACTCATCAGGAGGGACAAATGGCTTTCTCACGGTCCAGAGCACAATCATCCCTGGCCCCTCTCCGGCCCTTCACTGAGAGACAGCTCTTTGCCGGGTAGCCGCCTTGCTCTGGTACCTGCCCCCAACGTAGGGTTGGTGAACCATCACTCTGACCTCGGCTACAGGCCCTCCAGGGGTGGGCAGCAAAGGTGGGCAACACACTGCCCTGGGACAAAGGAGGCTTTGCCATAGTGAGTAGGAAAGAACTCAGTTTGGGATTTTCAACAGTAGAGATACCAGGGACTCTGTCACTGCACCCAAGTTTCTGTGGTCTGGGGTATCTAGGGCACACTAGGACTCTTAGGGCATGAAAAGACAATTAGTTAGGCCTTCGTTATACACTCATTAATGGGGAAGACTGAGGAGGACTGTCTTCATGGGTTGAGGTTGCTCCTGTCACTCAGTACAGGAGCTATTTGTAGGGGGAGGGAGGCACCCATCCACATCCAGAAAACTCCTAGGAGAAATTATCTGCACCCTCATCTCATCAGTCATATGCCTGCCTTCTCTTCAGCAGAGACTTTTTCTGCAGCGTCATCAGGGCCTCCCTGCACTGTGTTAGGGCAGCTATCAATGGCCCAAATTTTTGTCCTTGTTGGGGGGCTGTATCCTTAAGCCTCCAACACACCGAGATTTTCTGGAGGGGTTGGAGGTATGTGTTAGGTGTCCCTGACTCAGTGGGGGTGAAATCCATGCCACAATATCCTTGGGGGCAGTTGATCACTGTGCTTACTGGTGGGGCTTTGGGTTGGACTGTCTGGGTTGGAATCCTGGCCCCACCACTGGTTCCTTGTGCAACCAGGGCAAATTATTCTTCTCTGTGCCTTAGTTTTCTCTTCAGCAAAAGGAAGATGATGATAATGATGATATGGTGATACTTCAAAAGGCTGCTGTGAAGATCAAATGGGATAATATATGCACAAAGCACAGTGACTGGCATGCAGTAGGTGCTTAATAAACATTAGTCACTTCTGTTATTACCAACATGATTATTATCTAAACACAGAGATCTGATTTGCCTGCATATGTGTGTGTGTGTGTGTGTGTGCACGTATGTGTGCAAGTGTGTGTAAGAGAGATGAAGAAACTGATTGATTATTCACAACTCATGTTGGGGGACCAAGTCAGCATCTTTGGATCAGGGAAGGTTAGAAGCCAGAGGAGATTTCTGTAGAGAAACAAGGCCTGAGCTGTCAGGAAATACTGGAGGAGCAGAAGGCTGCATGCTCAGAACAATTTGTAACCCTAATGCTTCAGCACCACCCACCTGTCTGTATGATTTATAGGGGAAATGAAGTCTTCATTTTTACTGCTTCTCTCCCCACCCACTCTACACGCCCACCTTTGTAGACCCAGGGCTGTGCGTGTGTGTGTACGTGTGTGCACACCCTTGAAGAGGGGGATTAGAAGGCAAGAATGGATGGTTTTATGAACAGTCCCATTAAATCTCTGACAGAGACTGTCCCCAAGATTGTTGGGCAGAGAAAGAGAAGACAAGATTGATGAGGGGGGTGGGGCGGGGATAGAAGAGAGGTGAATAGGGACTTTGGTTTTGAAACCACTGTGAACTGGGATATCACATTTCTCCTCCTGGTACAGGAGAGGGTTAAGGGTGTTGGTCTCCTCCTGTGGCAGAAGGATCTCAAATGGCAGTGGGGAACTCATGTGGATAATGTCAAGTAAGGAATCTTTTCTGAAGACAGCAGATGAAGGCGTGGAGAAAGGAAATGAGCCATCATGGAGGCAGTTGGGCTGGCATTTGAGTTTGAAGTATCTGGTATCAGCCTCCACCTTTATCATCTCTAATTCCCCTTTCTAGAGCATCTGTCCCTGTTGCTGTCTTCCCTGTGGGGTCTGCCCTGCTGGGTTTCTGGACACTGGTCTTTGTCCTTGTCTTTGGGTACCAGTTGTCCTGCGTAGGTTTCCACAGAGGTGTGGCTGTCCCCACTTGGCTAATACTCAACTGTGATACCCATGGACTTCTCCCTGAATTATTCTCCATCCTCCACATTTTCTCCCAATGGATTCTTACTCATTCCTTGGGTCTGAGCCAAATGACATTCCTCATCAAAGCCTCACTGACCCCCAGACCAGCTCAGGCCCCTTTGGTGTAAGCTCTCCTAGCACCCTGTATTCTCTTCTATGGCCCTGATCACAATTGTAATAAACCAAGTATGTGTGCAATTTAGAGTCTGTTTCCCTTACAAGGCTATAAATGTCAGGAGAGCAGAGACTCTGTTGCCCCTAAGGTGTCCTTGAGACTCAAGAATATTGCATGGTCCATAGTAGATTCTCCATCAATACATTTTCAATGAATGATTAAAAGAGCACTTTTGGAGTTAACTTCCAAAGCAGAGTTTTGTTTGCAATTCCAGTAACATACAGGAGCAGCTTTCATATACCTAGAAGACAAGCATGGAGGAGAGTTTTGACTACTCAAATTATCAATAGGTATCAAATAAATCTAATTAAATATCAGACTGATGGACCATATCAGCAATACACTCATCTACCAGCTCATCCATTATGTTTTAAAACTTTGGTTTAAATCTCCTAGGAGTGATTGTTAAATGAGGCCACAATCATACAAAATGGAACCATCAAACACATGATTTGTTATTGGCCACAACATGTAGGATGTACATGAGAAACCTGAGGCTGCTAAGAAGGGATTTGGTGTTTACCAGATTTGCTTCTGTGAACCCCTGAAAAACAGAGAGAGGCATAAGTAGGAAAAGAATGGTGTCTTTTCCTCAACCATACTCACAGTATTGCATCAGAACACAGTTGTACTCTTTTGTGCTATAACAAATTACCACAAACAATGGTTTAAAACAACATATATTTAGTACTTTACAGTTCTGTAGGTCAGACATCCATTGTGGGTCTTACTACACTAAAATCAAGGTGTCAACAGGTCCATATTCCTCTTTGGAGGCTTTAGGAGACAATCCATTTTCTTGCCTTTTTCTGCGTCTAGAAGCTGCCTACATTCCTTGACTTGTGGTCCCTTCCCATCTTGAAAGCCAACAACGGCTGCCTCACTATGGCACTGACGCTTCTGCTTTTCCACATTTAAAGAAGCCTGGTGCTTTCATCTAGCAGGCCAATGCCACACTCCCCAGAGGGCCACATTTTATTCCCAAGTCTCTGTTCTTGGGGCAGTAAAGAGACAGGCTGGCCCTGCCACCTAACCCTTTTACTTTAAATCTTTTATTGGTCCCCAACATGCCAGGTACTAAGCACGAAGCAAAAACCAAGGTCTCTGCTCATCACGCTTACTATTTCCACCTAATAATTATTTGGGTGCTTTTAGGCTGCCTTGTCCCGCAGTGCTTCTCCCAACTCTATATCTATAGTCACAGATGAGGATTGCCTTACCAGTCAGCCAGATCTGCTCCAGCAGCAAGCTGATGTCTCCAGACTTGTCCTCACTGCCAGGAAACTCTTGCCTTTCAACAGCTGGCCCTGATCCCTGGAGGCCTCATTCACCTGGACGACCACCTCCACGCAGCACTGCTGGGAAATGGCAGGTACAAGGGGAGCTGTCTTTTCCTTAAATGTTGTGGATCAGTTACAGCAAACACAATGACGATCATCAAGAAAACTATCACTCTAGGCTCCTTTCTGACCACAGCAGTTATGTGGAAGCAGCTGCCACTTTGATAAAGGCCACCAGACCAGCCATTTTATTCCACTTCTAGCCTCTGGGGTAGGCTAGCATGGCCATTCTTTTCTTTCGGTTTTCCTCTTCTTTGTAGGCATTAGTGTCAGTAGATTGGGTTGGGTCAGCTCCAAGGGCAATCATTCCGGATTTGACGGGGAGGAAGCAGGCAGCTTCCCTAAGACCTGGTAGTTACACTCTGTTCTATCAGGGAGTCCTGCACTGGGGGATGCCACTCATCTTCTTAAAGCAACACTGCTTCTCACTTGTGCATTTGATCCAAAATCCTGAAGGGGATATGGGAATGAAGGTATGAGAAGTAAAATTTAGGAACCAAAATACTGCCCTGAGAACAAACCATTTACAGTTCGGTCTCTGGATTCAGAAATCTCGATCTTTTCCCTATTAGGTGTGAAGCTATGAGCAAGTTATTTAACTTCTCTAAGTCTCAGTCCCTCCTGACTTTTAAATCGGGCAGTAATGTTGTTGCAAGGATTAAATGGGTTAGGGAGTGTAAGATGCTCGGTACATCATATGACTCACTATTAGAATTTCCCAAATCAGATTTTTCACTATTCTAGCCAATGCTTAAAGCAATCATTATTCCATTAGTCAATCCACACATGTCCAAATTTTACTCTAAATATCACTGCAGGATATAAATTAAATATTAGGCATGGTCTGTCTCCTCAAGCAGAGGGCAGAGAAAATTTAAGTTTTGGATTCAGAGACACTGATGATAAGTATAATAGGAGTTCAGAAAACAATGGGATGAGATTTTTACTAGACCTTGAAAAAGTAGCAGCATTTCAAGGAGTAAGAAGAGGAGGGGGCTTTCCAGGCAGCATAAACATTGTGGGCTAGCCAGGAGCTACTGCTCAGGCTAGTCGGCAGACAATTGACTAAAGAGGAATGAGAGATAAGACCAGGTGGGAAGGATGAGGTTGGCACATGCAGAGATCTGAAAACCAGACAGCGGCGTGAGCCCAAGGTATGGGCTACAACAAGCCCTAGCAGGTTCCTGTTATGGGAGTGTGTTTGGTCAGGCCCAGAACAGTCTGGAGGTGCCTGAGGGTTAATACCCCAGGAGTGACCCTCAACTACTGGGGAACACTGGCTGGTGGATAAACACCCCAGCTTCCTCACCCCTTGGTGGGACAATTTTGAGGCATGTGGCACACAGTCTCTTTGGGGTTCCTGGCAGAATTTAGCCCTCATAGCCCACAGTGGTGACCCACTCTTTGCCACTCCCCTTATTGGCTTCCCTCCCTTCCCTGTCTCACTTCCTGACTCCTTCATACACTTCCTGGGATCGCCTCCCAGATGAACTGCTTGCGGTTGTGTGCTTGTCTTGGGGTTAGCTTTGGGGAGACCCAAATTAAGACAGAGCACAATGCAGGTAAATTTGAAGGCAGTTTTCCTGGTGGCGTTTATAGGAGGGGCAGGAAGACCTGTTTGTATAGAATGGCTTTAACTTGCCCTAATAAGCTGTTGTGCCTGCTCTTTTAGTTTCAAAAAAAACCATGAAGAGTAAAATCTGATATTTATGTTATGAGTAAGCATTATAAAACACACAACAGTGTTTCAGTTCTAAACCAAGAAATACTTGCCAGGTGTTGCTGGGAAAGCAGCAGCCTCTCTCTATGCCTCAGCAGAGAAAATCAGCCTACCTGGTATTTACCCCATCTGCCATGAGCCTTGCACAGGGGCTCAGGGCGTAAACCTAAGTGAGGTCTTCTTTCTAAGGGTTCACAATCCAGTAATATAGATTTGTGCCAGCAACTTAATCAGGTCAAAAAACTTTCAGAGCAGTGGTCAGTGTGGACTCACAAGGCCAGAGGAGTCGCAAGACAAGGAGCCAGTTGACGCAGGCTTCTCCCGCGTACCCATTGTAGAGGGAGGGGAGGATACAAGTCAGACAGCAGAGTCCAGTTCATTTCTCTTCCTATGGAATTGGTCTTCCTCTCTCCACTGGAGGCTCATTCTGACACATAAGATGTCCCTTGCCAAAGTGCTGGAGATGAGAGACGATCCAGAACACAAGCTGCTCAGATGGGCAGCTGGGAAGCCCAACTAGAAGACAGTGAGGAGGGGGTGGACAATGGGAAGTTCTCAGGAGGAGCAGAGAGAGCAGAGAAAGAGAAAGACGAGGACTCTAGAAAGCCCATACATATCAAACTCCTCTTCTGGTCTCCAGGAGACCTGATTCACTTTTTCATTTTGTCAGGCTCAGATGAGTGTCTGATTTGCACTTGTGAGGAGAATGAGCATTTATAGAGCACACACATGACATCCAAGTTTTTCACAAGGGTTCTAGTAAGGGGGACAGTTACACACTTCTGCGGCTTTCTCCTCAGCCATCTAACCTTCTCTCCTTGCTCAGTCTATCTCAGACTGGGGTGGAAGCCCTCCTTTGTGTGCCCAGAGTAGCCTGTATATCCTTCCATCCCAGCTTGTGATCACACTGGATTATAGTTGCCGATTCCCCTTTAATCTCTAGCTCCTGGAACACAGGAGCTGCACCAGTCAGCCATCGCTGCAAGAGTTTTTAAAAAACAAGTACGTATTTTTGTATTCTCTCAGTTTTGCAGGTCTCAGCTCCAAGTTGCAGGTCAAATCTAGTTCAGCTCCACATGTCTTGCATCCTTAGACCATTGACTACCTGGAAGATGCTCTTCTCATGGTGAATGGCGGGAGCTCAAGAGGCAGCTTGACCACACAGACACACTTAAAGGCACATAAAGCCTCTGCTCACATGACACCCACTCACGTTCCACCAGCCAAAGGTAGGTCAGGTGGTCATGTCCAAAGTCAATGAGGCAGAAAAGTATCTTGGACCCAGGGAAGAGGCGGAGGAAGGGAGTGAATATGAGCAGAACAATAATCTAGCCCCTCCCAGGAGCCATGGAGTATGTCTTTAAACCCCAGTACTTAGCATGGGGCACGGCACGTGGTAAGTATCCAGTAAATATTGAATGAATGAATGAATGAACGTGCACAAGCAGGAGGCTGTATTCTCTTTACTGGGGGTAGCAAGAATGTGCTGACTCATAGAACCCTCAGAGAGAGAGAGGGCACCCCATGGAACTAAGAGCTACATCTAGGAAGTGAGTGTCCACTCCCTCACTTACTGACTGTTGCCTTGATGAGTTACTTAATCTTTCTGTGCCTCAGTTTCCTTTCCTATCAAATGGGGATTCTGATACCTGCCTCATAATGTTATCGTGAGAATTAAATGAGACCTTTATATAAGATAGCGCCACACTGAGGGTGTGATAAACACTTGTAAATGTTAGCGATTATTATTGCCATTATTATTATCACTACTACCCTCTTACATTCTGCCAGTCAAGGGAAGAATACACTGAGCTTGGTCAGTTAGGTAGAGGAGGACCTGCTGGTCTGGACATCAGCACTTCCAGCCTGATCAAGATGTGACAAGAGCCCTAAGTGGTCTCCTTAACAACCTAAGCCCAAGTATCATGGGAAAGGAAGAAGAATGAGCACGATAATGAGTAGTAGACAAGGACCTAAATTATCTCTCACAACCTGGGTATAGAGGTGAGCCACAGAGAAGAAAGAGATGGCCTGAGAACATCATGGGCATCCTGTCTGCCCCAGTGCCTGATAGCAACCGGCAGGGATAAGTGAATGGGCCTCTCGAGGCAGCTGGGTCAGAGGTCGCAGGGATAAGGCGGGGGCCTAATCACATTCTCGGAATTCTAGATGGGTCAGGGGGGTGACCTTTCTGAGAACCCTGGCTGGGCCCCATCCCACGTCTCCGAGTGGTGGGGGCACTCTGTGCCTGTGGCAGATCTTTGCTGAAAGGGTATATGCTCCCGGGAGGGTCAGGGCTGAGGACTAGGGTTGAGTCCCCGCTCAGCTGGGTGGAGTGAGGTGGGCCCTGGCAGGCAGCTAAGCAGGGCAGTCTGGGCTGCTGCTGCCTCTGATCCATAAAGACTGTGTCCCTTTGGCCACGTGTAGATGGAGAGTTAATCCAGGTGCACTGTGGGAAGCCTGACAATGCAGGCAATTTACAGAATCCTGTGTCTATTCCTTCAGATCTATGTGACTAGGGCAAGCTGTTCCCTCTCTCTGAGCCCAATACCTTCTCCTGTTAACCAGAGGGGTTAGGTCCCCTTCTTTCACTCAACAGATATTAATTGAGCTCTTATGATGAGCCAGGTGCTGTTCTAAGCCTAGGAATTACCAGGGTTATCATTGAAGATTAGATTCAACTCTATATAATAGGAAGCCCAAATACCAGTGACTCAAGACATGACAGTGGTTTATTTATTTCTGTCACATAAAGCAAGTCCAGAGACCTGCAGCTCAGGGCCAATATGGTGGCTCCACAGTCACAAGGGACCCAGGTTCCTTCTATTTCTCCAGTCTGCTCTTCTCAGCACGTGACTTCCATCTTTAAAGGTCACCTCACAGTCCCAAGATGGCTGATGCAACTCCAGCCATGTGATCAAACACCAGGCAATAGGAAGGAAGAATGGGCAAGGGCAAAACAAAGAGCTCTTCCAAGCTAAATCAGTCCTCTTTAACGAGCTTTCTGAGGAGCACACAGAATTATTTCAACTGATATCTAATCGGCTGCTTCTATCAACGAGGCAGGCTGGAAAGTGTAGCTTTTTAAGCTAGTTATAGCATCATATCCTTCCCCACAGGGCTTCTGTTTACACGCAGGACAGGGAGAGGAGCTGTGGGTAAACAACCAGCAGTCTCCACCACTGCAGATGAGGGTCCCGCTTTCATGGAAAGTCGGACAAGTGACAAGAAAACAAATAAATCAGAAAGTGATTTCAGACGGTGATAAGCTCTGTCAAGAAAACAAAATGTGATGATGAGACATAGAGGGTGATGGGGGCCCAGGGTGGATTAGGAGATCAAGAAATATTCTTGTGAAGAACAAGTTCTAAAAATGCTTCCAATTCTGTCATTCTATGATTTGAGATATCTGAGCACTGTATGAATCTCCCCTGCCCTCCCCCTCACCCCAGATAAAGGGCGCTTTCTATAAACAAAATATGTCTTCTTTCCCCAAACTGTTAATTCCTCTTTTTGCTTTCAACCCCATCAGATTGGCACTAAGGACACATTGGATTCTTTCAGCTTTAAGAGATAAAAAAACCTAATTGAAATGGTCTAGGCAGTAAGGAAATGTACCAACTGACAGAGCTGAGCTCCAGAAACAAGGATAAGCTCCAGGGGTAGTTGATTCAGCAGTTCTGAGATGTCATCAGAGCCTTGAGCTCTTTTTTGTCCCTTGGACCTGGACCCTCAAGGGTCAGCCACATCATCTAGCCAAAGTAAGATGGCTATAGCCATTCTGTACGTTCTTTCCATTATGACAACATCCAGAAGAAACATGATCTCTTGGTGAGAAAGCTTCAAGCTTTCTTCTGCCATCTCAAATCAGCTCTTGAGGCCTTCTAGTAAAATTTTAATTTCTAATTTCCCTCGTGATTTCTTTTTTGACCGATGGGTTATTTAGAAGTGTGTTGTTTCATATCCACATATTAGGGGATTTCCCAGATATCTTTCTGTTGTTAATTTAATTTAATTCAAAGCAGTCAGAAAAATAGTCTATTAATTCAACTGAGATTTGTTTTATGGCCCAGAATGTGGTCTATTGCAGACAATGTTCTGTTTTGTTGGATGGAGTGTTCTACAAATGTTAATTAAGCCAAGTTGGATTGGTAGTGTGTTTCCAGTCTCCCATAGCTCTACTGATTTTCTGTCTACTGAGAGAGGAGTGTTGAAGTTGTTGCCATTACTGTGAATTTGTCTATTTCTCCTTTCATCAAGGTCTGTTCTTGCTTTGTGTATTTCAAAACTCTGTTATTGAGTGGACACATACATTTTGGATTTTTATGTCTTTTTGATGACTTGGCCTTTTTATAATTATGAAGCTTCCCTATTTACCCCTGGTAATATTTGTTAGTACTGAAGCTTACTTTGATATTAATTTAGCCACACCAGCTTTCTTATAATTAGTATTTGTGTGGTGTAAAAATTTCTATCATTTAACTTTTAATCTATTTGTGTATATATCCTTAAGGTGTGTTTCTTGTAGGCAGCACATGGTTGGATCTTGCTTTTTTATTTCAGTCTAAAAATTTCTACCTTTTAATTGGAGTGCTTAGACAAGTTACATTTAATGTAATTATCCATATTGTTGGGTTTAAGTTCCCATCTTGTTGTTGATTTTGTGTTTGTCCCATCTGCTCTTTCTTCCATAGTCCCTCATTTTCTGCCTTCTTTTGAACTGAGGAGTTTTTAATTTTGTACTATATTGTCACTATTATTGGCTTTTCGTTATACCTATATGTATTAGTTTGTTAAGTGGCTGGAATGTCAGAAATAAAAATGGCTTTTAAAAAGGGAACTTAATTAATTACAAGTTTCCAGTTTTAGTACTGAGAAAATGTCTAAACTAAGGCACCAACAAGAGGTTACCTTCACTCAAGAGAATCTAATGCCATCTGGAACACCTCTGTCAGCTGGGAAGGCACGTGGCTGGCATCTGCTGGTCCTTTGCTCCTGGGCTCTGTTGCTTTTGGCTTCTGTTCCTGCGGGGGTTCCTCACTTTGTTTCTCCGGGGCTGACTCTTATCTCTTGGTTTCCCTTGGTTCTCTCTGGAAGGCTTTCTTGACATCTCATGGGAAGACACATGGTGATATCTGCTGAACTCCAAGCATCTCCAAGCATCTCTGTTTCTGTCGGCTTTGAAGCAACTGTTTTCCAAGCATCTCTATCAGCTCTGAGCTTTCTCCAAAATGTTTCCTCTTTTAAAGGATTCCAATAAAGACCCCACCTTGAATGGGTAGAGAGTCACATCTCATCTGATTAAAAGGTCACACCCATAATTGGGCATGTCACATCTCCATGGAATCAAAAGTTTCTGCCCTATATTACCGAATCAGGATTAAAAGAAATGACTGCCCCCACAAAACTGAATCAAGATTAGAACATGGCTTTTCTGGGGTACAGAATACTTTCAAACCAGCACACTACTCTTTTTTGTTGTTGTTACTCAGGTTCACAAAATACAACTTTAACTTATCTCAGTTTATCTTCAAATACTATTATATTACTACATGTGTAAGGTAAAGAACCATACCACGTCCGACCTCAATTCTCCAGCTTACCCTCTGTGGTACTGTTGTCATGCATTTTGTTTCCATGTATGCTATAAACCACATATTATTAGGAATTTTACTTTAAATAGTCAAGTAAAAAATTAGGAAAAAACTACCTTTTATATTTACCCATTTATTTACTATTTCCAGAACTCTTTATTTCTCTGAGTTTCCATTTCATGTCATTTAGCTTCTGCTTGAGGAAGTGTTCTTAACATATTTTTGTAACGCAAGCTTGCTGGTAACAAATTATCTTCTTTTTTGTGTAAAAATCTTTATTTTTGCTTTCATTTTTGAAAGTTTTTCGAGGGTATAGAATTCTAGATTGATGGTTTTATTTTTTCCTTTCAGCACTTTAACGATGTCACTCTGTTGTCTTCTGGCTTGCATAGCTTCTGAACAGAAGTCAGTGGTATTTATAGCTTCGTTCCTCTCTATTTAATGTGTACTTTTTCTCTTGCTGCTTATAAAATTTTCATATACTCACGGGTTTTCAGAAATATGATTATGTGTCTTGGTGTGGTTTTCTTTGTGTTTGTCTGCTTGGCATTCACTGAACTTCTTAGATCTACAGATTTATAATTTACATCAATTATGGGATTTTTTTACTATTTCTTCAACTGTTTTTCTCTCCTTCCCATCTCCTTCTAGGACTCTGATACATGTTGGTTAGACTGATACTTTTCCACAAGTCACTGGTGTTATATTCATTTTTGTTTTTAAATAGTCTCCTTTTTTTTTTCCCCTCTGAGCTTCACCTTGAATAATTTTTATTGCTATGCCTTCAAGGTGATGGAAATTTTTTCTTCAATGTCTAATCTGATACTAATCCTTTCTAGTGAATTTTTCATTCCAAATATTTCATTTTCATTGCTCATACCTCCATTTGATTATTTTATATCGTCCTTTTCTATTCTTATTGTTTCTATTTTCCTTTGAAGCCTTGAAAATATTTTTAATAAGTGTTTTTAAAAGCTCATCTGCTAATTTTATAAGCTATCATTCCATATCTATTTCCACTGTCTGGATTTTCTCCAGGGTTTTCGTCACATTTTCCCGTTTCTTCACATGTCTGGTAAGTTTTGACTATGTCCTGCATCATGAGTTTTACATTGTCGAGCATTAGGTTTCACTGTGTACCTTTAAAGGGTGTTGACTTTTTAATGGTAGGCAGTTAAGTTACTTGCAGATCAGCTTGATCTTCCTAAGGTTTGTTTATAAGGTTTTATTTTTTTAGGGTGAGTCATGAGTAGTCTTTATTCTAAGATTAGTGTAGCCCCACAACTAAGATGTGACTCATCATATAAGAGAGTCTCTATACTGGCTTGTCAGAATTTTATCTTCTCTCTGCACTGAGTGAGCTCTGTGAACTATTCAGCTTATAGTTATCTATTTTTTTCTTTCAGCTTCAGAGATTTTCATCCTATGCTTACACGACTTAGAATTCAGCAACAGACACAGAGGAACCCTATGCAGTTTTCTGGGGGGTATTTCTTTAAGCAGCTTCTTTCTTAATTATTCTGCCTTACACTCCAGCCCTCTTCAATCTCTGTCTCTTCAATTCAGAGAGAGTTAGGCTCTGCTTGGGATCTCCTTCTGTTCTAGTTTGCTAGCTGCTGGAATGCAATATTCGAGAAACAGAATGACTTTTAAAAAGGGGAATTTAATAAGTTGCTAGTTTACAGTTCTAAGGCTGAGAAAATGTCCCCATTTAAACAAGTCTATAGAAATGCTCAATCTAAGGCATCTATCCAGGGAAAGATACCTTGGTTCAAGAAGGCTGATGAAGTTCAGTGTTTCTCTCTCAAATGAGAAGGTACATGGTGAACACAGTCAGAGTTTCTCCCTCATCTGGAAGGGCACATGGTGAGCACGGCATCATCTGCTAGCTTCTTCTCCTGGTTTCCTGTTTCGTGAAGCTCCCTAGGAGGTGTTTTCCTTCTTCATTTCCAAAGGCCGCTGGCTGGTGGACTCTGCTTCTCATGGCTATGTTTTTCTGCTCTGCTCTCTCTGACTCTCTTTCTCTAAAATGTTTCCTCTTTTATAGGACTTCAATAAACCAATCAAGACCCACCCAAATGGGTGGAGACGTGTCTTTCTCTAATCCAGTTTAACAACCACTCTTGACTAAATCACACTATCTAGGTAGATGATCTGATTACAGTTTCAAACAAACAGTATTGAATAAGGATTATTTTACCTTTATGAAATGGGATTTTGATTAAAACACGGCTTTTCTAGGGGGCATACATCCTTTCAAACCAGCACACCTTCCCTGAAGAAGATGCCTTCACACAGAAAGCGAGGTTGATCTTACTTGATCTTTTTCTCAGGGATCAGTGTTCCCCAATACCCGAAAACTGTTGCCTTGTTATCTTTGGTTTATTTTTCTAGTTAACAGCGAGAAGATAAGTTTGTTTCCAGTTGCTGCATCATGTGGAGGAATAGAACTTCCTCATATATTTTTAACCCTGATATCACTTAACATAAGTCTGGTTACACAATTAAAATATTTTTAATAAAAAATTAAAACATTGATTTAATGAATTATTACGCATAAAAATTGCATACATTTGCATTTCCATGACATAGTATTGTTCATGGAGCAATCTATTCTTAAAAATTCCATCTGATCGCTTCTCAGCCTTTTGGCTAAGATCAAGTGTAGTATCTGTTCTTACCAGTTTAATATCTTATACGTCCTCTATCCAAGGACAATATATTAAATGGATTTTTGGAGTTAGGAGATGGAATAAGAGCTTGCTCCGTCCAGCTCCATGCATCGACCTGGTATTGCAGTACTTCCGGGAACGGTGCACCCCCTCGGGGGAACAATGAATGTATGAAAAGTCAGGGAAAAAAAATTCCATCTGATTAAAATATAAGATAGATGAAAATTTGTTGAGGAAAGAACAAAAATGAGCTTAACTGTGAATACAAGTGTGGTTTTAAATGCATTTAAATACAAGTCACACTTTCACAGGCATTTAAATAAGCCTGATAGTGTCCCAGAGGAGGTGAGAGAATGGGATGTAAGTGAGTCATGTTGCTGGCAGAGGTGAAAATGGAGTCAAGACTAATTGCTTATTTCCATAGATGGTCACCTAAGGGATTTAGAAATAACTAATCCAGAAAAATCAATCCACTGTATTAAATATTTCTTCACAGACTCTGCCAGAGCACAGTATTATCTGCCCTAAGGGAACTAGTGTGACTACAGCATCAGTCCATCCACAAGGGGAATTTGCTTATGTTTTCAGAAGATTTAAAGGGTTTTTAGTTTTGGCTTTGTCTAATAAAAAATGGACACTATGTGAGTTTAAAACCCCCCTTTGAAACTTCTTTTCTATCCAAGGCACTCAGATGTGAGAATATTCCTTCTCTAAAATTCAAACAACTCCTTAATATCACCTGTCCCAACCACAGCTCCACCCTTAACTTTCTCCACTCTTCACTCTCACTTCTATACACAGCTGGCCTCGGGGCCTTTGCACATGCATAGAAAGGTGGTCCTCTTTGCCCCCCAACCCCACTTCTTGCCTGGCTAGCTGCTTCTAATCTTTTGTGTTTAACTTAAATGACTCAATGAGGCCTTCCTGATCAACTAATGTAATAACACTGTCCCATTAATTCTCCCCCATAAGATTCTATTCTTTTCCTTGAGACATTGAGTGATGGCTCCTCCTGGTCTGTTTGCCTTCAGATCCATCCTCCCATCCTCCTCCTGTCCTGCTCTGTGTCTGTGGGGAGCTGACGGCTGTGGACAGTATTTCCCAGGCTCCCTTGTTTTCTGACTTCTGCATAGGCTCAGCCTTTGGGAAGTCAGAAATGCAGGAGAAGGGGGAAAAGGCACAGGTTTTCTCTCTTTTCTATTGGCTTTGATTTTTACCTACACGAAGGCTAAAGCTCCCCTTTGGCTTCTGCTCCTACTTGAGCAGCCGCTGCGTTGGTTCCAGCTCTTGCCAGATGGCCCAGCTCCTGGGTTCTGGTAGCATCAACTCTCTTTGTCCCTCCAGAGGTTAAGTGGGCTCCTCTTGCTGCTAATTTCTGGGTTCTCTCATTGTCCCAAACTTCTCAGCATTTCTATCATCCACAAACTTCCTGCATTTGATTCTCTTGGCTATACACACTGAGTGGTTTTTCTCTTGTTGGTTGGACCCTGACTGATAAAATATGTCACTCAAATTGTAGATATATATCTACCAACTGGTATGGCTTTTCGTTTAAGGTCTGCACATCGCCCCTACATGCGTGTGCACACACACTCCACGAGAGCAAGAACAGTATCTGCTTATTTTCTTCATCACAGAATCTCTAACACCCAACACAGCATTTGGCATTTGGTAATTGTCAAATAGAACTTGTGGAATAAATGCTTGAAAAGCCAGTTGACGGTGATGGGTCACATTCACCATCAATCCCAGGTGGCCTGAGAATTCTACCTCAGCTGAAGTCTTATAGATTGTCAAAAGCAAACCACAGTGAGCAGTCTTTCATGGTTATGCAAAGGTTTTACTGTGGAGAGACCAGAATGCTCAAACTTGCTGCTATTATTATTTTCTCCTTCTTTCTAATTTTTTCAAATTCCACTTTAGTGGAGAGAAAACTTTCTCATTTCCCATTTCAGCTCACTGAATTATTCATCAAAAATGTTCCGCTGGTATTTCCTCCTCTGTCAGAGAGTTCTGCAATTCCAGAAACACTCAGCTCTGGAGTTGCAATTAGCAGCCCATTATGGGGCTATCCATCCCCTCAGGTTCCAGGCCTGAGACTGTGGTGATGAAGAGTCACCCTTGCCCTTGTGTCCGACTCTTCAGCATGGGTGGGCCCGGCCTGAGCTGGTAACCCCAGTGAACCCCTCCAAGATTCTCATCTTCCTTTACCAGGAGCAGTGAATCAAGTAACCATCAAGCCAACAGCTCAGGAGTCCTGTTAACACCACCACTTCCTTCTCTGACTAGCTGATTCCTTTGTGCCTCAGTTTCCTTAGCCCCAGAGAGGGAAGAATAATCCTTGTCCGCCTGCCTCCCAAGGACTTTGTGACTGTATCGGCCCCCCCTTGACCCTGAGCTCTGTCCATCAGTACAGCAGTGGTTCCTGGTAGGTGTCTGTAAGTAATGAATGAATGAACGAGTGAATGAGTAAGTGTCTCCCCCAAGACTGTGAGGCAGGCCGTCTGGGGCAGGGTATCTACCTCTGATCCCGCCTCACATTCTTGATGCCCGGCAGGCTGTTGGACGTATGAAATCACTTAACCTTGGGTAAGTTCAGGACAGGAACAGGACAGGGCCGAAAAGATGTAGAGGAAGGAAAAAGTGGACCAGGAGAGGTGACTCCTAACCCCAGGCGCGCTCTCAGCCAGCAGGCACCTGAATCTGCAGTGCGGCCCTGGCTGGGTGTCAGCTCTGACCGGATTTGCAGGAGCTGTGACACCTGAGCAGGAATGAGTTCTGCCAGAGCTTGTTCCCTTACAGGGGAGAACCTGGACCCGAGAAGCCTTGGGGCCAGAAAACAGAGCGGGCCTTGGAAGGGGACGTGAGGCAGGCGGGTGAGGAACTGCAGACGGCCAGCTCGGGGCCACATTTGCCTGGCCAGGGCCCTGCAGATGGGAGAGCCCTCCTTAAGTCTCGCAGAGCCACAGTGTATAAAAACCACCCTCTAAAACCAGGCCTGGATACAAAAAGCCAAGAGCTATGCAGCCCCAGAGGCTTTGCTTGCAGTTCCAGTCAGAAAGGGGTGGGAGGACTGATTAGGCCCTGGCAGGTTGAGGGGGAGGGGGCACTGCGGTGAGGTGAGGGTCACCTGCAGGGAGGGGCGTGTTCTTGGGTCAACACTTGTGGGAGAAAGGAGGCAGGGGCAGGAAGCCGGGTTGGGTGGAGGAGAAGTAGGGGTGCGGGCTCCCGGGCTGGGGTGGTCTGGGTAAGGGGTCGGGGTGGGGTGTTGTTACCCGGTTGGACAGTCGGTCATTGGATGGGACCGTCTCGGACCTCGCAGGAGGCCGTTTTCTTCTCCGGAGGCCCATCCCCAGGAGGCTGGCAGCTGAGACGGGCTTTGGGCTGCGCTCCCTGCAGCTGTGGGAAGGAAACTTCCACTCGGGACGCAGCTGGGGCGGGGACCTCACCGACCTCGAAGAAGCGTCCATTACCGTTTCCTGAAGCTTGGAGACCTGAGCTCCCAGCCGCGCTCTCCGGTGGCCGCCCCAGGCCTGGGGGTCGGCGTGAGGCCTCGCCTTCCTCTCCCACCCCCGGCTGTCCCCCCCTCACGGGCCTCCCCTCGCTTCCCTGCCAATCTGTCCCCGCCCGCCCGCCGCCTCCGCCTCGCCCGCAGCCCCGCGTTGCATTAGCAGCTGGCGGCCGCTGTCAGAGTCTCGGGGAAGATAATCTCTCCGGAAAAGTGCGTGTGAATTACTAAATCAATAAACACCGCTAACCTCTCGATTGACTGCCTCTCTGCAGAGATCACCTCAGCCCTGCAGCCTCTTGCTTTAATAGGAGGAAAAAGAAATATGCTTAGTGGGCACAGCCCACAGGACGGGAAGGGAGGGGGGGCTGCCGCATTCGCTCGGAATCCCCACGATTAAGAGACACCCCTCCTCCTCCTTTGTTTTCCAAGTTTCCTCATTCACAGAGGTCGGCAGCAAGTAAGCGCCGGTCCTGCTGTGTTCTGAAACTCACCTTCAAAATCTCAGCCCAATGGGGACAGCACCTTGGAAGACCAGCCCGGATTCCATGTGTGCTCTTTACTCCCCAGTTCTGAGAAAGGGTACAAACTTTCATTTGTTTGAGGGGGGAAGGTTTTGATTGCTCACCTAAAGCAGTTTTAAAGAAGAAAAAGAAAACTATTTACAACATACAAATCCAAAATAAAGAGACCTTTTATTTTAATGATTACTAATAGTAGCAGCTAAAAATGACTTAGTGCTGATTGCTTATTATATGCACAGCATTATTTTAAGCTCTCCACGTATATAACACATTTAATCCTCACAACCACTCTTTGAAGTGGTTTTTATTATAATTGTTATCCTCATTGTACAGGTAATAAAGGCACAGAGAGGTTAAATACCTGGCCCACGCTCACACAGCTAGAACCTGGAAGAGTCAAAACTTGAACCCAAAACCTGGGCTCTAACTGGTCAGTTCAATTTAGCAGACACTTGAGGCAGGACAGTTTAGGGATATTAATTTCTTCTTCCTCTCCTCACTTCAGGAACATTATAGAGATCTTTTTATTTCCTTGCCTGGGGGATTTTCCAGGGCAAAAAGGAGAAGCTGCTCCAAGACAGCTATTCCTTCAGCTTTTTGTGCAAGGCTGCACCATCTGAAACTAAATCTGTGCTTCTTAGTGCTTGCCTTTGTGAATCATAAAACTTGGAAAACAAAAGGTGGAGATGAGGTGTTCTTAAATGTGGGGACTCTGGTGACTGTGGCCCTACAGCCAACATCTGGGTCTCCAGCTTGACCGGTACACACAGTCAGAAGTGCCAAGGAATTTAGGCTCCCTGGGGTCAACCCTTGGCCAAGGACTGATGCGTGGGGTGGGGACACTTTGAGGTGTGACCCCCACACCCAGCCCTCCACACCTTCACATGCTTGTTTGGTCTGTTCCCTTCCAGGTCCCATTTCCCCACTTTTTAACTGTTTTTTGTTTTTTCTTTTTTTCTCTCTCTCTTTTTTTTTCTGGGAACATTTGCTAATAAATTACAGGCACACAAACCCTCATCTCTCCCTTGCTTGGGGGGGAACCCTAGGCTGATGGACTTGAAAGTAAATGGTCTCAGTAGAGTCCAGTAAAGGAAAGAGCTATGGAAAGGGGGCAGCTACTGCCCAGGGGTGCAGCCTAGAGCAGGGAGGGAGAGGGATGGAAATACTCCAACCTCTTTTCTCTCCTGCCCCTGCCTCCTTTTGAGTCCTGGCTGGAAACTAGCATGAGCTCACTTCTGCTACATTCTTCTAACCAAAGCAAGTCACAGGCCCATTCAGATTTAAGAGGTAGTAAAAAAGAGTCCAGGGATGGGTGGAAAATCAGGACCATTTTTATAATCTACTATACTTTTCATGTCAACCCATTGAAAAGCCTTTCTCTTCCCCAGTCTCAAAACTGGTTCATTAAATAAGTTGCCCAAGGGTCTCCAGCTTCCTGGAGCTGCCATGATAAATGATCACAAACTGAGTGACTTAAAACAACAGCAATTTATATTCATAGTTCTAGAGGCTAGAAGTCCTATATCATGGTGTGGAGGGGACATCCTCCCTCTGAAGGCTCCAGGAAAAATCCTTCCTTACCTCCTCCTACTCCTAGTGTCTCCCAGCATTCTTTGCCTTTCCTTATCATGTGGCTGCATCAGTTCAATATCTGCCTCCATCTCACCTGGCCTTCTTCCCTGTGTATCTCTATGTGCCCTCTCCTCATCTTCCTATTTTTTATGTTTTTATTAATTTCATTTACGCATACTCCACAACCATCAAATATACACCATATAATCCCCTTCCACTCCCCCCACCCTATTCTCTTATAACCTCTATTCTACTTTTTGTCGCAGCAAATTTGCTATTTCTAGACTTAAGTACCATCATACAATATTAGTCCTTATGTGCCTTCCTTATTTCAGTAAGCATAATGTTTTCAAGATTCTTCCATGCTGCAGCACACCTCAGAACTTCATTCTTTCTTATGTATGGCTGACCAATATTCCACTCTATGTATGTACCACATTTTGTTTATTCACTCATTTGTTGACGGACATTTGGGTTGCTTCCACCTTTTGACTATTGTGCACTGAGACCCTGTTTTCACTTTCTCTGGGTACGTACCTAGAAGTAGAATTGCTGGATCATACGGTAATTCTATATTTAAATTTTGAGAAACCACCATATTGCTTTCAACCATGGCTGCACAATTTTACATTCTCATCACCAATGCACTAGAATTTCAATTTCTCTACAACCCCTCCAACACTTGCTATTTTCCATTTTTTAAAAAATAACCATCCTTGTGGTTGTGAGGTGGTCTCTTATTGTGGTTTGATTCACGTTTCCCTAAGGACTAATAATATTGTATTAGTTTGCAAGCCGCTGGAATGCAATATACCAGAACTGGAATGGCTTTTAAAAAGGAAATTTAATAAGTTACAAGTTTATAGTTCTAAGCCTATACAAATGCCCAAACTAGGGCATCCAGGTAAAGATACCTTAATTCAAGGAAGGCTGATGGGTCAGGAGCACCTCTGTCAGCTGGGAAGTCACATGGTTGGCATCTGCTGGTCCCTTGCTCCTGGGTTCCATTGCTTTCAGTCTCTGTTCCTGTGGGGGTTCCTCACTTTGCTTCTCTGGGGCTGGCCTTCATCGCTTGGCTTCTCTTGGCTCTCTCCAAGTTCTGGCTTGCTTACTATCTCATGGTGGCATCTGATGGGCTCCAAGCATCTACAACCATCTGTGTCTCTGTTCTCCAAGTGTCAGCACCTGTGTCAGCTTTTTGCTCTGAAGTTCCTGTCAGCACTCTCTCTCTGTTGTCTCTGAACTGTTTCCAAAATGTTTCCTCTTTTATAGGACTCCAGTAAGTTAATCAAGACCCACTTGGAATGGGTGAAGTCACAACTCCTTGTATTCAAAAGGTCTCACCTACAATTGGATGCACCACATCTCAGCTGAGATAATCCAATCAGAAGTTTCTACCTAAACACTTGCCCACACAAGATTGAATCAGGATTAAAACGTGGCTTTTCTGGGGTACATAATACTTTCAAACCAGCACAGATGTTGAGCATGTTTTCATATGCTTACTGGCCATTTGTGTATCTTCTTTGAAAAAAAGTCTATTCAAGTCCCTTGCCCATTTTTAAATTGAATTGTATGTCTTTTTGTTGTTGCATTGCAAAAGTTCTTTATATATTCTGGATATTAAGTTCTTATCCAATATATAATTTATAACCATTTTTCTCATTTTGTACATTGTCTTTTCACTTTCCTAATAATGTCCTTCGTTGTACAAAAGTTTTCAATTTTGGTGAAGTCAAATTTATTGATAATTTCTTTCATTGCCTGTGCTTTTGTTGTCATTTCTAAGAATCCATTACCAAATCCTAGGTCATGAAGATTTGCCGCTATGTTATCTTCTAAGAGTTTTATAATTTTTGCTCTTATGTATCCTCTTGTCTGCTCATAAAAAGACCAGTCATCAGATTTACGGCCCGCCCTAATGTAGTGTCACTTCATCTTACCTAATTATAGCTGCAAAGACCCTATTTCCAAATCAGGTCACATTCTGTGACTCCCAGTGGACATGCATTTTGGAGGGACACTACTCAACCCACTACACAAGGTACTTGGCTAGTAAATTGGAATACTTACTAGTATGGATCCTGGGCAGTCTGATTGCACAGCCAGCATTGTGAACCCATCAATCACCATCGTTTCCCTGCAGGGACACAGGGCCTAGGGCATTAGCAGGCAATAAATGTGCAGGAGTTTAAAACTTGCCACTACAACTGTGCAAGAAACATCTTATTTATTTTTTAATAAATAAATGAAATTAGACTCTGAGTTGCCATTGAGTTGAAGGGAAATTTGGTCCCATCCCCTAAAGGCATGCTGAGGCCCTGGTGTCAAGTGAGTACACCATTCTGGGAGGATCTTCTCATTGTGGGCTCATGCTGGTCCTGCTGAGATTACCAGTGAACAGTCTGCTGAGGCCACTGATCTGGGGCCTCCAAACCTGGCTGCACATCCTTGTGCACCTCAAAGTCCTTCCACTCTGAGGTTCTGCTGCATCCTCGGGGTAAAGCCAGAGTAATGGGAGGTCTCCCATCCTCATAGGACCACCCACCCCTGTCTTCTTTTCAGACTTTGAACTCTCTCTTTGTTTTCACATTTTTGAGTTAGGTACGAAAATACAACAATGGATTTTGCTATCTAATTTTGTATACTCTAAAGGGTAATAGTGTATCAGATTTTAACAATTCTTCCCAGACTTAGAGGCATCTGTTAGGATATTTTGGAGGAGGGCAGATATTAAAATGGGGCGCAGAGAGAGCATATGGCCTTCAATGTCATGCTGAAGACTCCACATGTCCTTTCACAATGAGCTGGAGTAAAGGGTGGGTAAGGAAAAGCACAACAGCCTGCAGGGAGGTCCATTCCTCTTGTCCTTGTGTTCCTGCTATTTACTGGAGAATTGCTAGAGCCTTGCAGGCAAATGCCCTCTATTTGTCAGTTGGTCTCCTTTACAACCCAGCTCATTCTTCCACCCACCACAAGCCTGCGAGCACTTCCAGAATCTTGCATTTCTACACAGAGATTTGGCAAAATCCCACACCATCACAGTGCCCCATTGGACTGAGGCAGGGCAAAGGTCACCAGAGTTCGGCCTCAGCAACCTCCTTCCTGGCATTCTGAAAGCAACATGGCCTCCATCAGAGGTGTATAACTTGCCCCAGCGGCTGGCTGAGGCTCCATTCTCACATACCCTGTCAGGGATCTGGTTCGGTGTCTGTTCAGCTCAGTCTCCACTACCTGCTGGTCCCTATGACAGAGAAGTGGTGGTGACTCCACTTTACACCTGTGTTAGTTAGATTCAGTTGTCAACTTGGCCAGGTGAGCATACCTAGTCTTGTTGCTGCGGACATAAGCCAACCGTACGTGAACCTCATCTGTTGCCAATTACATCTGCAGTCAGCTAGAAGGCGTGTCTGCTGCAATGAGTGATGTTTGACTTAATTGGCTGGTGCTTAAATGAGAGATTGCAATGTAGCACTGCTAGCAGCTCAGCATTCCTCAACTCGGCACTCGCAGCTCAGCCCAGGCCTTTGGAGATGCAGAAAGAAGTCACCCCGGGGAAAGTTGTTGGAACCCAGGGGCCTGGAGAGAAGACCAGCAGAGACCATCCTGTGCCTTCCACATAAGAAAGAACCTCAGTGGAAAGTTAGCTGCCTTTCCTCTGAAGAACCAACAAAATAAATCCCCTTTTATTAAAAGCCAATCCACCTCTGGTGTGTTGCATTCCGGCAGCTAGCAAACTAGAACAACACCCTTCAATGATCGATGGTAAAAAATACCATGTGAGGAAAAGGAATAGACTGAGACGCTAAGATGATCATAAATCTGTTTTGTGCAACATTTCTCCGTGATCCTTAGATGCCACCAATTGCTGGTTCATCAAAAAGAGGCATCATCTCTGTAGGTTACTCCCCATCTGCCACCTCATCTCCAGATCCATTCTTTGCCCTTCTCAGCCTTGTTCTGCATCCCAGGAGTCTAACCCTGGACTCCCTTGCCCTCTGACTTCCTGTTGGATTTGTAGGAGACACTGGCAGGAGGTGGGGGACTGGAGAAGGAAGGGGTTGGGTAGTTTTCCCCGAACCTTCTGCTTTTTGCATTGCTCTATTGCAGTCAGTCTTTTCATTGAGCAGAGGGAGCTGTGTTTGCAAAGGTCTTGGGGATCTGGGCCTTCTCCTCCTGCTTGTCACACAGGCTTTTCCTGCTTCTCTTCTTGAGTCTTCTGGAGGAAATACAGCTAGCAGACTGCCAGTCAGCTGCGGCCCGGGCTCCTGAGGCTCCCATGAACTCAAGCTTTCTCTATGGACATAAAAACATTCTTTCCACATTGAGGCTGAGGAAGAAGGGGTGAGAGTGGTTCCACAGGGACAGAAGTCAAGGGAGGGGTCTCTGATACACTCTTCTGTCAGCAGAGACCTCCTGAGAAGCCGATTAGACAAGGGGATGGTGACCAGAGGTTTTTCTGGGTGATATCAAAGGCTCTACTGCCTGCCCTAGTGGGATGCCAAGTTACCGTCTCTCGCTTTGCCTGCTCAGAGCTTGGATGCTTCATTATATAAGGGGTGTCAGTAAAGGGTCATGTGGAAGGTCTCAGAGGGTGTTTGAACTGTTTCTTTCAGTTGGCCCAGGGCTGAGATTACCTTGAGTTGCAAATGCTTAGGCCTGATACCAATATACTCCACCCACAAAAAATCACCCTATCTCCACCTCCCCATACCCTACTCTCTGTCACTTCCACTCATTCTGTTCCAGATATCACGTTAACCACTGGATTCCCATGACTGTGTCTGGGCCAGTCAGGCAGTTGACATGGCCTAGAGGAAAGAGCTGGGATTCGAGTCCCGACAGTGCTCTTAGACAAGTTACTTTCTTTGTTTACAGAATGGGTCTGATGATATTATTGAGCTTTTCTGAACACTTGCTATGGCCCAAGCATCCTGGTGTATCCCCCATGCACCCCTGAGACTGGGGCACAGAGAGATTAAGTATCATGCCCAAATCATACAATTTACAACCCAGTGGTGGGAATGGGGTCAACCAGTAGGCTCTGTGGACATCTAGGGCTGGTCAGAGGGTTGAACAGGATGTCATATTTGGAAATCACATAACACATAGCACAGCCCTGGCTTCTTACCTCTCCCCCTCCAATGCACTCATACATAGCCCTCAGGGTTAATTTTTTCACATCACTCCTCTGCTACAGAGCATTCAAATCTAACTGTGGAAAACTAAGAGCTGCGGTTCCTGGTTCCTGCCTATCTGTCCATTGTGATTTCTGCTCTCCTTGCCCTCCTTCCCCACTCGGCATATCCGGCTGTAGTGTTCTCTAGACCCGTATGCATTTGCACACTCAGAGACTCCCCCTGGGATGCCCCTGATCCCTGCTTAGTTGGCCAATTCCCCTTTGATACTCAGCTCTGGTTCCACTGAGCCCTTCCCTCTGAGCACACCCTACCCTCCTGCTCTGGGATCCCTCAACATCTTCTGGTCCAAACTGGGCATCTCCACAGGGTACTGGATGGTCATTGTCCACCTGTCTTTCTCCCTCGCTAGACTCTGAGCTTCTTGAAGCCAGGGCTGTGCTTCATCCTTCTCTAGATGCCGTCAGAGCCCACACAGAGCCTGTCACCACGGAAGTGCCCGACACATAGCAAGGCCCACTAACAACCCTGAACAAAATGAATAAGGTAGTTGCAAAGGACATATTGGAGAATATGCAAGTCCATCTCAAATTAGAGGACATGTTGCCAGGGGCGGGGGCCAGAGGGAGAGTTAGTACATAATGGGTATGGGGTTTCTGTCTGGGGAGATGGGAAAGTTTTAGTAATGGCAGGTAGTGAGGGTACCACAGCATTGTGAATGCGATTAAGCCTACTGAATGGGATTAATGGGAGTGGCTGAAATGGGAAAATTTATGTTGGGTATTTGTTCCCACGGTTAAAAAAGAAGAAAGAGCAACTAAAGAGACAATGACAATTAAATGAAATACATGATCCTGGGTGGGAGAAAAGGCTCAAAGGGACAGTATTGGGACATATGAAAAAATCACAACATAAACTAGAAGCTTTATGTCTGTATTAAGTTTCCTTGGGAACTGCACTTAAGGTGGTTGTATAAGTGCCTTGTTCTTAGGAGATGTACATGGCTTTGTTCAATGTTCACTCAAATGTTCAGTAAATGGATTGATAAATAAACAGATAGATTAATGGATTAATAGAATGACACAGCAAAGGTGGCAAAATGTTTAAATTGGTGGACCTGGGTATCTGGGGGAATAGGGTTATGTTGAGATGCTCTGATTGGGGTTCATATTATTTTTGTAACTATTGGGTGAGTTTGAAAGTATCTCAAAATAAAAAAGTTAAAAATTAAAATGAACGAATAGCCAAGCCTAAGAGCACTTCACCTTTATCTCAAGTCCTGGTGCTGGCCTTCCTGAGTGCGATGCTTTTACAGAGCAGGAGAAACCCGGGACTCATGTGCTCAAAGAGGCAACCCACCAGCTTTGGAGCTGGCTGCGCTCGAGGCTGGTGAGAATCTATGGAGGGAAAAGTTCATCATGTTGCTAAAGTAGCAGGCCCTAGAGCTTAGAGAGGAAAGACAGGGGAAGAGAGAGACTTCTCCATTCTGGGATGCCCAATTCTGTGGGCCACAACTTTTGCCAACCCTCCATCTGAGTTAAAGCCCCTCCCTGCTCTCTGAATATCTTAGTCTAAATTTTTTTTCATGCAAAAGCATTTTAAATTTGTACATTTAGTCACTATCATTGTACACTGTAGGCATTCCTAAATTATACCATGTATCTTTATCATCTATCTTTCCTTCTGGTTTCATTTGTGCCCCTAGCCCTCCTCCCTCTATCATTCTCACATGTAGCTTCATTCGATGTACTAACATTATTGTGCTACAATTAGGAAGTATTGGGCTATCCATTTTTGAATTTTTACAATCAGTCCTGTTGCACAGTTTATATCCCTTCAGCTCCAATTACCCAATATCTACCCTATTTCTGTTCTTAACTGACCTCTGTTCTTAACTGAAATTCTCCAAGTTCATTCATTAATGTTAGTTCATATCAGTGAGACCATACAGTATTTGTCCTTTTGTTTTTGGCTAATCTCACTCAGCATAATGTCCTCAAGGCCCATCCACATTATTACGTGCTTCATGACTTTAGTCTGTCTTAGAGCTGCATAATATTCCATCGTATGTATATACCACAGCTTGTTTAGCCACTCATCTGTTGATGGACATTTGGGCTGATCCATCTCTTGGCAATTGTAAATCTTGCTGCTATAACCATTGGTGTGCAAATCTCCATTTGTGTCCTTACCCTCATGTCCACTGAGTAGATACCTAGCAATGGTATTGCTGGGTCATATGGCAACTCTATACTTAGCATCCTGAGGAACTGCCAAACTGCCTTCCACAGCAGTTGTACCATATGATATTCCCACCATGGATAAGTGGGCCTCTTTCTCCACATCCTCTCCAGCACTGTTGCTTTCTGTTTTATTGATAATGGCCATTCTGGTGGGTGTGAGATGATATCTCATTGTGGTTTTGATTTGTAGTTTCCTAATGGCCAGGGAAGTTGAGCATCTTTTCGTGTGCCTTTTAGCCGTTTGAATTTCCTCTTCTGAGAAGTGTCTGTTTATGTCTTTTCTCATTTTGCAATTGTGTTGTTTGTCTTTTTGCTATTGAGTTGAACAATCTCTTTATATATTCAGGATACTAGACCCTTATCTGATATGTTGTTTCCAAATATTGACTTCCATTGTGTAGGCTGTCTTTTCACTTTCTTGACAAATGTAGGGTGTGAGATATGGATCCTCTTTTATTCTTTTGCATATGAATATCCAGTTCTCCAAGCACCATTTATTGAAGAGACTGTTCTGTCCCAGGTGAGTTGGCTTGACTGCCTTAGCAAAGATCAATTGTCCATAGAGGAGAGGGTTTATATCTGAACACTCTATTCTAGTCCATTGGTCAGTATTACTATCTTTATGGCAGTACCATGCTGTTTTGACCACTGCAGCTTTGTAATATGCCTTAAAGTCAGGTAATGTGAGACCTCTGACTTCATTTTTCTTTCTTAGGATATTTTTAGCTATTTGGGGCAACCTGCTCTTCCAGATAAATTTAGTTATTGGTTTTTCTATTTCTGAAAAGTAAGTTTTTGGGATTTTAATTGGTATTGCATTGAATCTATAAATCAATTTAGGTAGAATTGAAATCTTAATGTTTAGTCTTCCAATCCATGAACGCAGTATGCCCTTTCATTTATTTATATCTTCTGTGATTTCTTTTAGCAATTTCTTGTAGTTTTCTTTGTATAGGTCTTTTGTATCCTTAGTTAAATTTATTTCTAAATATTTTATTCTTTTGGTCACAATTATAAATGGAATTTTAAAAACTTATTTCCCCCTCAGATTGCTCATTACTAGTGTATAGAAACACCATAGATTTTTGAGTGTTGATCTTGTAACCTACCACTTTGCTGTACTCATTTATTAGCTCTGGTAGTTTTGCTGTGGATTTTTCGGGGTTTTCAACATATAGTATCATATCATCTGCAAACAGTGAGAGTTTTACTTCTTCTTTTTCAATTTTGATGCCTTGTATTTTTTTCTTATCTAATTGCTCTGTCTAGAACTTCCAACACAATGTTGAATAACAGGGGTGATAGTGGACATCCTTGTCTTGTTCCTGATCTTAGGGGGTAAGTTTTCAGTTTTTCCCCATTGAGGATGATGCTAGCTGTGGGTTTTTCATATATTCCCTTTATCATGTTGAGGAATTTCCCTGCTATTCCTATCCTTTGAAATGTTTTCAACAAGAAAGGATGTCAAATTTTGCCAAATGCCTTTTCTGCATCAATTGAGATGATCATGTGGTTTTTCTGCTTTGATTTGTTGATATGGAGTGCTAGTTTGAAATGATGCATGTACCCTAGGACAGCCATGTTTTAATCCTAATCCCATTTTGTAAAGGCAGTCATTTCTTCTAATCCGTATTCAGTACTATATATTTGAAACTGTATTAGGTCATCTCCCTGAAGATGTGACTCAGTCAAGAGTGGTTGTTAAACTGGATTAGGTGGAGATGTGTGGGTCTTGATTAGTTTGGGTGGGTCTTGATTAGTTTACTGGAATCCTATAAAAGAGAATGACAAGAGAGAAAGCTGAGAGATTCTGAGAGAGCAGAATGACACAGCCATGAGAAGCCCACCAGCCAGCGATCTTTGGAAATGAAGAAGGAAAATGCCTCCCAAGGGGCTTCATGAAAGTAAACCAGAAAAGAAAGCTAGCAGATGATGCCATGTTCGCCACGTTTTACCAGATGAGAGAGAAACCCTGACCCTGTTCACCATGTGCTTGTCACTAGAGAGAGACCCTGAACTTCAGGGGCCTTCTTGAACCAAGGTATCTTTCCCTGTATGCCTTTGATTGGACATTTCTATAGACTTGTTTTAATTGGGACATTTTCTTGGCCTTAGAACTGTAAACTAGCAACTTATTAAACTCCCCTTTTTAAAAGGTGTTTTGTTTCTGGTATATTGCATTCCAGCAGCTAGCAAACTAGAACATATGGTGTATTACACTAATTGATTTTCTTATGTTGAACCATCCTTGCATACCTGGGATGAATCCTATTTGGTCATGGTGTATAATTCTTTTCATGTGCTGCTAGATTCGATTTGCAAGAATTTTGTTGAGCATTTTTGCAACTGTATTCATTAGAGAGATTGGTCTGTAATTTTCTTTTCTGGTAGTTTCTTCATCTGGCTTTGGTATGAGGGTGATGTTGGCTTCATAGAATGAGTTAGGTAGCCTTCCCACCTCTTCAGTTTTTTTTGAAGAGTTTGAGCAGGATTGCTACTAATTCTTTCTTAAATATTTGGTAGAATTCACATGTGAAGCCATCTGGTCCTGGACTTTTCTTTTTGAGAGCTTCTTAATGACTGATTCAATTTCTTAACTTGTGATTGGTTTGTTGAGGTTGTCTATTTCTTCTCGAGTCAATATCGGTTGTTCATGTCTTTCTAGGAAGTTGTCCATTTCATCTACATTATCTAGTTTATTAGCATAAAGTTGTTCATAGCATCCTCTCATTACCTCCTTTATTTCTGTGGGGTCAGAGGTTATGTCTCCTCTTCCATTTCTGATTTTATTTACTTGCATCCTCTCTCTTCTTCTTTTTGTCAACCTTGCTAAGGATCCATCAATCTTGTTGATTTTCTGACAGAACCAACTTCTGGTTTTGTTGATTTTCTCAATTGTTTTTATATTCTCAATTTCACTTATTTCTGCTCTAATCTTCATCGTTTCTTTCCTTTTGCTTGCTTTGGGGTTAGTTTGCTGTTCTTTCTCTAGTTCTTCCAAGCAAACAGTTAATTCCTCGATTTCTGTTCTTTCTTCTTTTTGGATGTAGGCAATTACGGCAATAAATTTCACTCTTAAGGAGCACTGCCTTTGCTGCATCCCATAAATTTTTATATGTTGTGTTTTCATTTTCATTTGCCTTGAGATATTTACTGATTTTGCTTGTAATTTCTTCCTTGACCCATTGGTTGTTTAAGAATGTGTTGTTGAGCCTTCATATATTTGTGAATTTTCTGGCCCTCTGCTTATTATTGATTTCCAACTTCATTCCTTTATGAACTGAGAACGTGTTTTGTATGATTTTAATCTTTTTAAATTTATTAAGACTTGCTTTATGACCCAGTATATGCTCTATCCTTGAGAATGATCCATGAGCACTTGAGAAAAAGGTGTATCCTGCTGTTGTGGGGTGTAATGTTCTATAAATGTCTGTTAAGTCTAATTCATTTATTGTATCATTCAAATTCTCTGTTTCTTTATTGATCCTCTGTCTAGATGTTCTGTCCATTGATGAGAGTGTGGAATTGAAGTCTCCAATTATTATGGTAGATGTGTCTATTTCTCTTTTCAGTGTTTGCCTCATATTTTGGAGCATTATGGTTCGGTGCATAAATATTTATGATTGTTATGTCTTCTTGTTGAACTGTCCCTTTTATTAATAAATAGTGTCCTTCTTTGTCTCTTTTATTTGTTTTACATTTGAAGTCTAATTTGTTGGATATTAGTACAGCTACTCCTGCACTTTTCTGATTGTTGTTTGCATGAAATATCTCTTCCCAGCCTTTCATTTTCAATCTATGTTTATCCTTGGGTCTAGAATGTGTCTCCTGTAGACAGCACATAGATGAGCCCTGTTTTTTAATCCATTCTGCCAGTTTATGCCTTTTGATTGGGGTGGTTAATCCATTAACATTTAGTGTTATTACTGTAAGGGCAGTACTTTCTTCTACCATTTTGCCTTTTGAATTTTATATGTTATATCTAATTTTTCTTCTTTTTCCCTTACCTAATAGTCTTCATTTCTACACTCTTTTCTACATCTCTCTCCTGCCTTTTCTTATCTGTCTCTAATGCTCCCTTTAGTATTTCTTGCAGAGCCTGTCTCTTGGTCACAAATTCTCTCAGTGATTTTTTTGTCTGAAAATGTTTTAATTTCCCCCTCATTTTTGAAGGACAATTTTGCTGGATATAGAATTCTTGGTTGGCAGTTTTTCTCTTTTAGTAACTTAAATATATCATCCCACTGTCTTCTTGCCTCCACGGCTTCTGCTGAGAAATCTACATATAGTCTTACTGGGCTTCCCTTTATGGGATGCATTGCTTTTCTCTTGCTGTTTTCAAAATCCTCTCTTTCTCTTTGATATCTGACATTCTGATTAGTAAGTGTCTTGGAGTACATCTATTTGGATCTATTCTGTTTGGGGTACACAGCACTTCTGGGATCTGTAATTTTAAGTCTTTCTTAAGAGTTGGGAAATTTTCAGTGATAAGTTCCTCCATTAGTTTTTCTCCTCCTTTTCTCTCCTCTTCTCCTTCTGGTACACCCACAACACATATATTTGTGTGCTCCATGTTGTCATTCAAGTCTCTGAGTCCCTGCTCATATTTTTTCATTCCTTTCCCTATATTTTCATTTGCTTGTCAGATTTCAGATGTCCTGTCCTCCAGTTCACTAATCCTGCCTTCTGTCTCTTGAAGTGTAACATTATAGGTTTCCTTAGTGTTTTTTTTTTCATATCTTCTACTGTGCCTTTCATTCCCATAAGTTCTGTGATTTGTTTTTTCAGACTTTTGATTTCTGCTTTTAGTTCATCCTTTGCCTTCTTTATATCCTCCCTTAATTCATTGACTTGATTTTTGATGAGATTTTCCATGTCTGTTCAAACATCCTGAATTAATTATTTCAGCTCCTGTATGTCATTTGAATTGTTGGTTTGCTCCTTTCAGTGGGCCATATCTTTAATTTTCCTGGCATGATTCATTATTTTTTGCTTGCATCTAGACATTTAATTTCCTTAACTAGTTTATTCCAGAGATTGTTTTCACTTTTTTTTACCTAGGATTTTCTTGTTGGATGACTTTGTTGTCTATCTGTTCTTTACATTCAGTTCAGCTTATTCTAGATGCCTAGCATAGGTTTTGTTTAACAGATCAGAATTTTTTAGTTCTTGTTTCTTATCCTGCCTGTATGGTGCTTTTTTTTTTTTCCTTAGGAGGGTCTACTTAGATATTATAGACCCCAGTTAGATTTTCCCAGACCAGACTGACCTCCTCTCAGGAGGAAAGAGTCACCTGTGTCAGTTTTCCCTGAGGGTAGGACCCAGCAGGTTGAAAGACTTTCCTATGAAGCCTCTAGACTCTGTGTTTTTCCTATTCTGCCCAGTATGTGGCTTTGTCTGCCTGTGGGTCCCACCAGCATAAAGTGATGTGGTACCTTTAACTTCAGCAGACTCTCCCTACTGGGGGCATGGTATAGACAGAAGAAGGTTGTAGACTGGCTTTAATCACTTCAGTTTTCCAGACCCTGGGGTCTGAATTCCTTGAGGGAGGGATTCCACCTGAGCTGGGCCCCACCCCTCTCCTGGGGAAGGCACAGCCTCCAAGAAATTACTTCCTTTCACCTGATGAGCCTCATTGTTTCTCAGACAAGCTTAATTCCACTCTTTCCTGGGGCAGTTGGAGCCTGAGAAGCCTTGCAATTGTATCCAAAGAGTAGTCAAGCCATAGAAACACAGCCACAAAAAAAAAAAGAAGAAGAAGAAGAGGAGGGGGGGAGGGGGGTGGGGGAGGGGGGAGGGAGGGGGAGGGGGAGGGGAGGGGGAGGGGAGGGGAGGGGAGGGGGAGGAGAAGGGTAGAGGGAGAGGGGGAGGGAGAGGGAGAGGGAGAAGAAGGAGAAGAAGAAGAAAGAAAAGAAAAGAAAGTCCTTTTCAGAGCAGGACCCCCATACCTCAGGTTTGCCAATCAAGAGTTTAAGTTGATACATCACTGTATGTATCTCCAGGTCCTATGTGCCCCCTTCTGAACTTCAGGGCCCAGACCACTTCAGGTATTTTGTGCTATCCAATCCAAAACAACCTCTGTTTTTGTTTTTTTTCCCTTTTTCTGTCAGCCCTGTCTCCTCTGTGCCCGGGGCAAAAACCAACAACTTCAGCTTTTACTCAAGCTTGGGGCCTATTTTTAGTAGTCAGAATTAGTTAATTAATTCCACAATTGGAGCTTGGTTGGGCTCAGCCCCTGCTGCTTGTAAAGTCCCTTTCCTTTCCCCTCTGGGAAGCAGCCTGCCGAGGAGGTGCACTAGCTGCTGCGTTTTGGGGGACTCACAGTTCTGGGGGGGCTCGCAGCCAGTCCAGCTGGTCCAGACCGGTGCACACGGTGTGTCCACTCACTGATGTGGCCCCAGCAGTTGTACTATAGTGTTCCTGGCTATTTACTAGCTGCTCTGCAGGACAAACTAAATCCCACACCTCAGTAAGCTGCCATCTTGGACCTCCCTTAGTCTAAATCTTGAAAATGCCAGTGCCCTCCTAAACTTTCATTGTTGGCATCTGAGCTCTGAAGAGGGGCTTCTTAAAGAAGTTCTTGGGATTTTTTTTGTAAGGTAGTTTTGTCCCTATCAGTGCATCTAGAGAGCTTTTGATAAGACTCTGCAAGAATAAAATTGTTTTGGACAAGAAGGAAAAGAAGAAGGAGGAAGAGGAGGAGGAGAAGGAAAAGGAAAGGGGTTGCAGGGGGTGGGGATAGTTATAAACTGCTGGATCTTCAAGACTTAGAAATTGTTCAGTTCAGTTTCCTTATTTAGCAAATGAAGAAAACTGAGATTCCAAAACAGAAAAAAACTGGCCAGTTTCCCCTCAACCAGCTAATGGCAGAGCCAGTGTCCCAAGAGCTTTGCACAGGGCACAGCTCCACCAGCCCCGTGCAGAGAAAGGGTTGATTCAGGGAGGGCTGGCATCCAGGCCGGGAGCCCTCCAACCGCCTCACCCCGTGGTCCCTCTGGAAAGCGCTGCAGGAGAGGGTAGGAGGCGAGGCCACCAGGGCCACTCCACCACGGCCAATCCACAAACAGGTCGGGGTCAGCAGGCTCCCCATCAACATGCGGAGAAATGTTTGGCCTCCCCCTCCTCCCAGCCTCCCCACTTTACACATGTCCCTCTTCACCAAAAAGGCACATATCTATGGTGCCGAGCCGAGCCCCAGCCCAAGGCGCACCTGCTCTCTGAGAAAATAAATAAATAAGAACAAAGAGCTCTCAAGTTTCAGCCAAGGTGTGGGCTGTAATGGGGGCTGACTTCTGCCAGGAGGTAATGGCTATAAATCAGACCATGCTAGATGGAAATTCTGCTGCGTTTTGAAGTGCATTTGTACTTATTGCTTGTTCAGCTTCTTAATGCATTAGTGATAAAACATCAGGGTGAATATGTATTCCCCCCAAAATTGCAATTAATCAATACCGCACTTATTCCATTTGGCTGCAATTAAGTGGTATACAGAGGAGCTCCGCAGGCTCCCTGAGCATGAGGCTCTTCTGCCTCAAGGCCTTTCCCAGCAGTGGGAGGATCCAATGGGGCTTCAGCTCAGAGGAAAGAAACGGCCAGCCCAGAAGGTCCTGTGGCCACGTTGCCAGGCAGAATGCTCAGCCAGCATCCTCAGCTGGTGCTGTGAAGGTCCACGCCCTGCTAGACCCCATCCCTCGTATTCTCTCTACTGCCTTAGGTTAGTACCCTTCCCTCTCCACCTGCCATTTTCTCATCTGTGAAATGGGGATCTGACATCAGCCTCACACACCCAGACCAAGGGTTAAGAGCGACTCTGGAATGTGGAAGGGGCTTGACCAATGTGAGCTGAGAACCAGAAGCCAGGAAGTCACCCGAGTTAAGTGTCAGTGAAAGGAAGAAGCAGCCCAGCGAGAGCCCAGTGCTTACACCATGACGCATGCATATTGGTTTTTACCATTTCCTTTGCCCTCACTCTGTGCCTCTTGGGATCCCAAAGCAGTGTCTTCAGTAAGTGCTTTTTCCCCGGTTTCAAGGAAAGGCCAGGGCAAGGCCTTCCAGTCTGAGTCCTAGCTTGTTGTTTCCCAGACAAGGAAATTCAAGCCCAGAGAGGATAAGGCCAGCTGTTCTTAGCTTACATGGAAAGGTGATCTTGGACAGCTAAGAATACCCCGTGAATATGTGTATTCTGTAAATATTTGTTCAACATCAATTTAAGGGAGGGGTAGAGCTCTGTGGTGGAAATGGGGAGGAAAGAGGGTCGTTAACAGAAACCAGACTTGC
Source organism: Tamandua tetradactyla (assembly GCF_023851605.1). Lineage (NCBI taxonomy): Eukaryota > Metazoa > Chordata > Mammalia > Pilosa > Myrmecophagidae > Tamandua > Tamandua tetradactyla. Next base: position 43,316,888 of record NC_135341.1, on the reverse strand, counting down.
ACCCCACCCCCCCACTCAGCTAAATCAGAGACAATGTATTTCAGGAGACTGCCCACCCTGGGAGGTAGTTTAGAGACCCTCTGTTATTTCTTAAGCATTTCTTCATAAATTCTTACTGAGGGATCACCCGTGCCAGCCTCCAGGTTGCCGCAGCATGTCCCAAGGAGCATAATTTCATTCCAAGCAGCTTATTAAAAATTCCTTCCAAACACATGCCGCTTGGCGTCTTTGCTCCCTAAAAATCTTGGTAAATCTATTTTTTTTTTCTGTTCAAATATATCTCACACACCTCTTATAGCCTGGATCTTTGGGTCCCACTGGTACGATCTACCTCTTTGCCCAGTTTGACCCTCGGGCAACTGTTCCCTATTACATAAACAAATGCACATTAGACAATGATGCTTTCAACTGACGGCTTTTCTCAAATCAATGCAAGGTGTGTTGGAAAATCCAGGGAAGTCAGCTGCCCTAAGATGTTCGCTGGGTACAGTGATATACCCTCAAGTGGATGTTCAATAAAAGCATCTTGCTAAATGTCATCCTTCCAGTGGCTAGGGACAGAATTCATGTCCCTGAGCCAGGCCCTCCTCCTTTCCTGCTTCCTTATCTTAGTTCCCTGTTCAGAAAAATCCCCAACTGGTTGTCTCCAGCCAAGAGCCTTAATCTCCCTTTCCACTGCTGTCCATAATCGGAGAAGGGGGACTCTCAGGATATCCTTCTCCAACACGCCAGCTGAGGGGTAGGAGTGGGGTGTGGCAACTGATTAGGCTGGTGGGCATCCCACTCTAAGCCCCGATAGCCCCACATGTGCTGCCCACTCTCCCATATGCCAAGCACAGCAACTCCTCTGGGCTGGCTAGATGAACCATAGGGCATGGCCGCATGGCCAACATGGCAATTGGTCTCCAACTGCACCTGAATTTGTCATGAGGCCAAACTGGGTTTAAACGGAAAGCTCAGTACTTGAGTTGGGTGCTGCCATCAGGCACAGTGGCATAGAGGCCCGTTCTCCTGGGTGTGGCAGTGTCCCTAACCAGAGCCCTGCAGCTCAGGAGCAGGGCTGTCTTGCCCAGACTGCAGTTCAGTTGGGAGGAGCCAAATCCATTTGCAAAGGATGGACTGTCGGAGTCACTATTTGTCTTCTCTGTGAATGGGAGGATGTGCGCGTCCTGCATTAAAGTCTCGGCAATTTTCCAACAGAGTTTTGCTTTTAGTTTTATTATGGTGGTTGGGCAACTTGGAAAATCTGAATCCCAGTGACACATTTACGAGCCTTGTGCTTTCAGCCAGAGGAGAGAATCCATCTCACAGATGTAGGGTCCTGCTGAGCAGTGAGTATCTTAAAGGATAAAGCTCCATCTTGTTGGGTGGAAAAGGAGAGAATCACTGAGAAAACGGGCACCTTTATCTTTGGGTTTCTTTTCGTCTGGGCTTCCCACTGACAGGGGCCACTTTGTTCACTTTGGTCACTATGATCAGAGCCGTCTTTTCCACAGGGCAAAGCTCATGATACAAAAATGTACCAAGAGCTCAAACAAACAAAACAGTTTGGTTTCAATATGCAAAAAGAAAATGATAATTGATCATGAAATAGTAATAGATCACTAAACAGCTACAAAATTTAACATTTTATCAGCCAGTCAGCTGCAATTCAACTCGTCATATTTTCAGTGTAAATTCTGTCTGTGTGAAGTGTGGACATATTTTATGTAATGTGGGACAAGCCCCTAAACGGTCAGGAGGCTGGATGAGTCAGTTGTCCACTGAGGAAAACAGAACCCAGGCCCAGTAGTTGAAATGAGGGGGCTTAGAATGGGCAGGAGTTAGTGACAAAGGGGTCAGAAGAGCTGCAAGGCAAACTGGAGAGGATGAGGAGACCCTGAGTTGAGACCACTCCTCAGGCTGGAAGGGATGTTCTCAGGGCTGGGTCCTAGGAGCCACCTGCAGAAGCTGGGGCCCTCAGAGGGAGGGCCTGCAGGTGGGACCACTGAGGAAATGGACCCACTGCCAGATGCGTCTCCTGAAGCAGGGGAGGTGGGAAGAGATACCCTGGCTTCCCCCTTTCCCCTGCCCTTCTATCTCTCATTAGCCATATCTTGCTGGAAGCCAGTGAGCATGAGATGCTGGGATACCAGTTTGCAGGATTTATCTCCTTATGATACAGAGAAGAACAGGGGAAGGGCAGGGAGGGATTGGAGAGGAAGCAGACAAACAGCCCCAACCATTGTTTAAAAGGGATATTGTCAAATAGGGGTGGGCTCATAACTGGGCAATGAAAGTCATGGGGGATGCATATGCTGATTTCTGAATGTTAGTTGAGCAAAGATCATCAGGGCTCAATCTTGAGAAGACTTCTTCCAGAATATCCAGTGAAGATGTGGGCTGCCTTAGAGGCAGTGGGGGATGGAAACCCGTTGCCCCTTTGTTGAACGGTGTAGCAGAGGTCAGGTCTGATGACCTTGCAGGACCATTTCACCCATGAAGCTGTAATCCTAAACTCTTCTACAACAAGGCCTAGAGTTCAGCTTTACAGCACTGGCTGGACAAAAACACTGAGAGGTTTCTGCTGCAATATTGATACATGAAAAACACTCTAACTGCTCAGTGCCGTACAACAACCACCGTTGATTTTATGCTCACAGTGACTGGTCAGCTGTGGTTTGGCTGATCTTGGTTGGGCTCAGCTGAGTTTGCTAGAGTCAGGCTGAACTGTAAGCCCCAAGTTGGGTTAGAATCTGCTCCATGGGACTTTATCTGGGGGCTCAAGCTGGGAGGCGATGACTCATGAATGTGTTTTTCTCAGCGGAGTGGGAGCTCTGAGAAGACTGGCCGTACATGTGCCATGCCTCCTCAGGCCTCAGCTCACACCAGCACACTTTCATTTCATCCTCATTCCATTGGCCAAAGCAAGCGATGTGGTCAACCCCGAATTGGGGGAGAAAAGATATATTCTGCCCATAGGGAAGCCACAGCAAGGGACGGGAGAAAAGGAACAATGTCAAACAAATAATACAATCTTACACAGATAAGAATCTTGCAGTTTAGAAGGCTGAAAAATAGCCCCCCAAAAGATATCCATGTCCTAATCCCTGGAAGCTGTGGGTGTTACCTTATTTAGGGAAAAGGGGAGGAAGAAGTAGTTGTGAAGATGTTATTGAATTAAGGGACTTGAGATGTAGAGATTATCCAGGTAGGCTCTAAATGCAATCAAATGTATCCTTGTAAGAGGTAGAGATTTGACAGAGATGCATAACAGAGAGGGTGATGCTAACACAGAGCAAAGAGAGATTAGAGTGATGCAGCCACAAACCAAGGAATGCTGGCATTCACCAGAGGCTGGAAGAGACAAGGGACAGATTTTCCACTAGGGATTCAGTGGGGAGGGTGGCCCAGGGGTGCCGATATTTGGCTTCTAGTCTCCAAAACTGTAAGAGAATAAATGCGCATTGTTTTAAGACACCAAGCTTGTGATATGTTATTAGCCATGAGTGAGGATGCCCTCACATTTCCACAGGAAACTAATATGCACAGTTACGTGGCAGAGTAGTCAAGTGGTTAAAGACATACACAGACGTGGGTTTGAATCCCAGCTCTGATACTTCTTGGTTACTTGACTTTGGACAACCTCGCTGGGCCTCAGTTTCCTCATCTAGAAAATGGGAACATTCGTATACAGTGTTTGAAGGTTTGATGAGATGATAGGTGTCTAACACCCACAAGAACCTAACAGATGTTGGTTGTGCTGATAGGAAGAATCTACTGAAAATTGAGCCTTCTAGGTACAAGGCATGCAGTAAAGTGAGGGGAGAAACATCTCAGGGAAATAATTTGCAAATCTCTGCATAGTAGACTCATAAAGAAAAGAAAGACTTCAGTGACTGAGTCATCCACTGAGCTATGGGAGCAGAAAGCCTGCAGGCTGGCGCTGTTCTCCACTGCAGAGCTGACAGCTTGTTGGAGGAGGCAAGGCACAAGATGGGGGGTGGGGCACAGATCCCATCTCCTACTGCTTTCTCCGATTCACCCATAGCCCTGGGTGAGAATAAATGCGCATTGTTTTAAGACACCAAGCTTGTGATATGTTATTAGCCATGAGTGAGGATGCCCTCACATTTCCACAGGAAACTAATATGCACAGTTACGTGGCAGAGTAGCCAAGTGGTTAAAGACATACACAGACGTGGGTTTGAATCCCAGCTCTGATACTTCTTGGTTCCTGGGCACACAAAGGTCCCATTTCTGGACACAGCTGCTCTGGTTTGTGTAAATACAGGGTCCCAGGAACCGCCACTTGGCAGTTGGAGGGCTTAAATATATGAATATGTTTGCTTTCTTTTGTTTTATTTTTAAAGAGAGAGACAATACTTCCAAGATGCATTGTCCTATATCATGTTTTTATTATTGAACCTACACAAATGAAGCTCTAAACTGTTGAAAGGAAGGCAGTGAATAAGAGAGAAAGAGAGCAGCAAAAAACAGATCGACTAAATCAGGAACTTCACCAGCTATAAGATCCCCTGTGTTGGATGTCCCAGGGAGCGCTGTGGGTTTGCAGGCCTCTACACAGGAGTGCTCAAGTTCAGGGCCCGTCTCTGCTGGTTCCTGAGATATGCGACTCTGGGTAAATGAGGCCATACAATTCAGAATCCTCCTCAGGTAAAAGGGGATTGCTGTGGATTGTATCGCGCACCTCTAACCCCCCCCCCCCACACACACACACACACTCCCCAAAGAAAGATATGTTCAAATTCTAACCCCTGGTACCTGTGACCGTGACCTTATTTGGAAATAGGGCCTTTGCAGATATAATTGGTTAAGATGGCATCATACCAGTGTCCTTAGAAGAAAAAATTCAGACACAGAGACACAGAAAGTCAAAGGGAAAAGACAGCCATGTGACAATGGAGGCAGCGACTGGAGTGATGTTTCTACAAGCCGAGGAATGCCAAGGATGGCCAGGAGCCCCCAGGAGCTAGGAGGAGGTTAGGAAGGGTCCTCCTCTAGAGCCTTCAGAGAACACGGCCCTGCCGGCACTTTGATTTCAGACTTCCAGCCTCTTCCAGCCTCCAGAAGTGAGAGGGAATACATTTCTGTTGTCTGGTCCTTTACTGCAGCCCGAGGAAACTAAGACAGGGAGGATGACAGCTCCTTCCTGACAGGCTACTGCAAGGCCTGCGGGAGACACTGGTGGCTCCTGAGGCACTTGCTATGCTGTAGCCAAATGCATTGTTTTTCTTCTTGACTGATCAACACAGTTAATAAGTACCCCATTAGCCAGCGTCAAGAGCTATATTCCCCACCCAGGAGGGACAGGGCAGGCACGAGCAGGAGTACACAACTGCCAGCTAGATTCAGGCCAGTGGCTCCGGTTTGCCGAGCCTCAGCTTTGCAGGCTCAGATATTTGATGTATTAATTAAGTCCCCCAAAAGAAGACCCTAAGATGAAGATTGGCTGGAAGCAATTTATTAGGAAATGATTTCTTACACAGGGGTCCCTGGAAAAGCTGATAGAGGAGTGGAAATGTGGAAGTAAGAATCAAGAGTGTAGCATGAAGCTCGAAGGGTAACTTTGGCTTGGTCCCAGTGGGGAGAACTGGAGACAATTTTGCCCTGAGGGAGGGGGTGGTGCAAATCCCCAGCCTTCTTGCTGTGGGTAAGGTGGGTTCAGCAGCCTCGGAGCCTCCTGGGTAGCTGTCTGTTGGAGAGAAAGCACAAGCGAATCTGGTGCACACAAAACAAGTGAGGGGGGTCGAGGGGCTTGCGCAGAGCCCTAAGAGCAGCTGGGTCACCCTCCAAAGGTGGGTAGGTGCTGGGGACTGGCTCATGTCATGCCAGCTCCCAACAGATGGGCAAATAAGCGCTGCACTATCCATTCACTTGTTCCCAGGGAGACACAGGACCACCAGAACTCCAGGTTCTGCTGCCCAAGAATCAACCCACGTTCTCCAGGGAGGAAAACCTCCTTTAAAAGCAGGGATTTCAGGGTGAGGATGCACTCACAGCCGGAAGCCTGGGTGGACTTCAAAATTGCTTAAGCCCTGAGGCTTCTTGGTGATAAGAAAAGGATAAGCACCCGCCCTGGAAGCAGACTCTCCCGGCATTACTTGCAGCAGCATGGGGTAGTAAGAAATGTCCTAGACTTGGAAGCCAGAAGGACTAGTTTCAAATGGTGGCTCTTTGACATACCAACTGTGTAAACTTGGACAAAATACCTGGCCTCTCTGAGTCTCATCACCTAGGGTCTGGCTGAAATGGCCATCACCCCACATCTTGAGGGGCATCTGGAGCCGGTGTCTCACAGAGCCAAAGGGTTGCTGCACTATCTGAGCAACTACTGCTCAGCAAAAGGTGACTGACAATTATTATTGCCTGCGTCTGCCCTCCGGCTAGCCTGCCCTTGTTTTGAGGCCAATCTTCCTTCTCTGTTTTTGTGTGTGTGTGTGTGTATGTGTGTGTGCTGTACGGCGGAGTCACATTTCATTTTTTTTTCCTTGTGAGTACCCCATTATTGCCACACCATTTGTTGAATTTTTGTTCGTTTGTTTTGCTTTGGGGAAGTGCATGGGCCAGGAATCGAACCTGGGTCTCCCGCATGGCGGGCAAGAATTCTACCACTGAACGACCCTCGCACCACCCCCCCTTCTTGTGTCCAACTTCTAAGCCAGTCCCCCCCCGGCGTGGTCCCAGCCTGGGCTGCCGCCTCCCCTCCCCGGCCCTCTCCCTCAGACAGCCACCGGGGCACCAGTAGCAGAAGGCTGTTGCGGGTCCTGGAATTTAGCTGCAGCCTTGGGAGTAAGGAAGGGGAATAATGGCAGAGCGCACACCAGGAAACGCTTTCAGCGCAATCCTTGAGATCCCAGGCCTCCCTCCTTCACTGCTGCTGAGCTCTTTTCTCGTCAGCGGCCCCTCCCCAGTCCACTTCCCCCAGATCTCTCACCAGCCCGGCCATCAGGGGACGGATGGGTCTACATTCCTGAGCCCTCATCGGGTGGCCAGCGAAGCTCTCTCTTTGTCTTTACCCCTTTCCTTCCAGACCAGGCACAGGGGGCTTCACTTTTCTCAACTATAAATAAATAAAATAAAAAATAGGACGCTCCCCAGGTTTTTTGTTTGTTTTGTTTTCCTTTTTTTGTTCTGTTTTGTTTTTGCATTTGTTGTTTGTTTAACAAAAATACAAAAGACGCTGGAGAGTAAGAGGGTCTTCTGATTTTCCCAGGACATCCGGCTCAAACTGCAGCTTGGTTTTAGCAAGAGCATTCTTTCCTCTCTGCTTACTGTTGCTGCCATTCTCATTTGCCTCTGTAGCTTCCTCTTCCCTTCTTTCCACTGCTGCCCTCCTCCCCCCATACACACACACACACACACACACACACACACACACATACACGCTCACACACCATCTTCGTCTGGCTCTTAAATTCCCCCAATCAAATCAAGTCTGAGCTGGAGCCTTTCTGCCTCTTTAAGGTGACTTGGCATTTCTCTGCTTGGATCCATTTTAGTTGCTTTCTGGTTTAACTGGCAGAGGGACATCTCCCAGGCACATCTCTGTGGCCGCCCCCGCCCCCGGCCGTGGGTGTCTGCAGACCTCTTCCTCAGTAATCAGCACCCACGCTCCCCACGCCTGCCGCCCTCCCTGCTTTCAGATGCTGCCTTTAGATTTTAGCCCATCCGTCACTTGCAAAGGCTCTGCGATGCTTTGTGATATTTGAAAACATTTTTTATTACATTAAGAAGAAAACTAGAAAATATAGATAAGCAAATACAAAGTCAGTCTTAGTCTACCACGCAGAAAACAGCCTCTGCTAGCATTTTGATAGATGTTGCCCCAGGTTTTACTTTCCATGAATACACATGCATATTAGTCAGGCCTCTCTTGGTTGCAGGTGACAGAAACTCGACTCAGATCCCTCAAATTAGTGAAGACCCAAAGGGGAATTACTTGCAGGATCAACAACTGCAGGAAGGCTGGGGTGCAACTGGGCCACGTGGAATAACCAGAATCAGGGATTTGAAAATGACCAGGAGCTCACGCTTTGCTTTCCTCTGGCTCTATCCTCCCAGGGCAACTTCCTGTTTATGGCAGGTAAAGTTCCTCCATTTTCAGCATACAGCTTCACCACCAAGGAGGAACTGGCCTTTTGTCCCAATGCCAGTGCATAAAATCCTAGGGAAGGAAGTTTGATTGGTCTTGCTTAGATCATTGCCCACCCTGAGGCCAATAATAGGGCCACAGCAACTAATTTCTTGAGCAATCACTCTGTGACAGGTGCTCTGCCAAACATTCCATTCATTCTGTTTAACTTGCTAAACCTGCGGAATTATCATTATTATTCCCATTTTACAAATGAAAGCAGTTAGTAAGGAGGTTAGGGGATTTGCTTTGGGTCACGCGGTGTGTGAGGGATATGCTGAGCACGGGATGGGGGACAGTCAGTGGACATGTAAAAGGTCCTATTAAAAGCCGTGAGCCTCTGCCAGCCTCCCCCATCCATGCAAATCTTGCCACACCTTTTAAGTATTATCCACAATGCAGCCTCCTTGCCCCAAAAAGTGTGCTTTCCAAGACCCTGAGAAACGGCTACGGTGGACTTATGCTGGGCAACTCCTGCAGGATGGTAGCTAAACCCTAAATCAAAAGCCTGGGGCCTCAGAATTTCTCGTTGACTGCAGCTGCAGGCTGGCCTGTGCTGTGCTCAGCATGACAGGATCCCTGAGTCTTCCTTGGGTCTCCAGGGCAGAAGAGGGTCTGGGCAGGCAGGCAGGGGCAAGGAGGTTGGGCAATCAGGGGAAAAATGTGGCTGGTCTGTTTTCCAGTTCTCCTGTACTTGTGGGGTCAGGTGCTTGCTTTCATCTAGTCTAAGATGTAGGAACTGTAAATTTAGGGCTGCCCTGGGTCCCTCAGCATACCCCAGAAGGGATGGCACTGGTGGTGAGGCCAGGCATTGTTCTTTGGGCTGGCTAGAGCAAGGGGTGTTGCTATAGCCTTTGGGCAATTGCACAGCGACCTGGTGTCTCAGCGATTCATTGTGTCTCTCTGGGGGGACATCTCATCCAGGATGACATCCATAGGAAACTCTGCTATATTCATGTCCCTCATAGCGCTTAGTCTCAGAAGAGGAACAAGGACAAAGGAATTCGAGTTTACACAGGATAACAACACCACTTTCCCAGCACGTCCTTGCCTCATTCTGGTCCTGCAAGTTGGACTGTCTCCACAGGGGTCACTGAGGTTGGGCTGCTGGGGAACCAGGCGCAGACTAGGGTGAGCCTGGTGAGGCATCACTTTAAGTGCAAAATTTAAGGGGGGGGGGCGGTGCAAAAAACTCAAGTAATCAAGATCAATTATATTTTAATGCAATATTTTAAAAACCCAAGTCAAGAAATAATAGTTCATGGGCTGTTTTCCTGTTTATTCTTATAAATAAAGTTTTATTAGGACATCATGGGCTCACTCTTCCTGTAGCACTCTGTGCTATAACAAAGACAGTGTGAGCTTCCCAGAGACGTCTCTTCCTCCAGTGCCTTCTAATATTATTTAACTCCTGATTGCCACTTTCTTTGTGCATATACACATTTCCCCCAAAACGAGAGAGGAAGGCTCTGCATTTGGAGAGAAGAGACTGGGTTTTATATCTCTTCGCATGTCCTTGCATTTTCTAGCAGAATACTTTGCACTAGGAAACTTTGATTACTTTTCAGAATTCAAGCACAAAAAAATTCAGGTACAAATATCAGAAAAATAGTCATTTCAAGAACATTTTCTCTTATTCTTTCACCTCATGCCTTAAAACCAGCTGTCAGTGATAACCTTTGACCTTTGATAGCTATGCTGGTTTGAAAGGAAGTATGCCCCCTAAGAAAAGCCATGTTTTAATATAAATCCCATTTCATAAAGGCAGAATAATCCCTATTCAATACTGTATATTTGAAACTGTAATGAGATCATCTCCCTGGTTGATGTGATTTAGTCAAGAGTGGTTGTTAAACTGGATTAAGGGATGACATGTCTCCACCCATTTGGGTGGGTCTTGATTGGCTTATTGGAGTCCTATAAAAGAGGAACATTTTGGAGAGAGAGATTCAGAGAGAGCAGAACGATGTAGCCATGAGATGCAGAGAGTCCACGAGCCGGCGACCTTTGGAGATGAAGAAGGAAAACGCCTCCTGGGGAGCTTCGTGGGGCCAGAAGCCAGGAGAGAAAACTAGCAGATGATGATGCCATATTCGCCATGTGCCTTTCCAGATGAGAGGGAAACCCTGAACTTCGCCGGCCTTCTTGAGCCAGGGTGTCTTTCCCTGGATGCCTTTGACTGGGTATTTCCATAGACTTGTAATTGGGACATTTTCTCGGCCTTAGAACAGTAGACTGGCAACTCATTAAATTCCCCTTGTTAAAAGCCATTCCGTCTCTGGTATATTGCATTCCAGCAGCTGGCAGACTAGAACAATAACTCTGTACATGAAGAATAAAAAGGCCAAGCAGGCTTTTTCTATGAAATGCATAAACTATTCCTTTTCCAACTTCTTTCCTCAAAATCTTAATCCTAGTAATATTGAAAACGATTTATCAGATTAAGACACACATTAATCCTGTCTGAACAACTTCATGTTAAGTTTAATTTCAAATTTAACTATTTTGGTATTTAATTACAAAATGGTTAATTACTTTATTTGTAATTATGTGTCTTTTCAAAGGAGAAAGAGGTCAAAATTCCGTGATAATGGTGTACCTGAAGGCATAGCCACCTTCCCGTTTATTGCCAGCAGGTATCAGTTCTGCCTGTTGTAAAGATTCTCTTGAACGCCCTTTTCAGTTACTCACTTCTTGTTTGTTCTCGGTCTCCTAGAACCACTACCCAAAGCCACGTTCTGCTGCTTGCGTTGATTTCTAACATCAACGCCTTTTCATTCGAAAATTCCACCTTAATCAACCTTGCTAGAGCTAAGAGTTTGTGTCTGATGCTTTTTACTCTGCTGTGGGATGCTGGCTGCAGCTCTGAGGCACAGCCACAGTTTTGCCAGGCTCTCCCCCTTCAGACTGATGGGTCCTAGGGAAAGTGGTAGCATGTCTGATGTGGTAGTGAGACAGGCTAATAAGGAAGGAGGGAGGGGGAAGTCACTCTAAACCCCAAAACAAAAGTTCCTTTTGGCGCACACACCTAGCCCAAGGCAAATCTAGCCCTTGCTCAGGTTGGCACCTGAAAAGAATAAATGAAAACTTCAACTCATCAATCCCTTATTAGCATAGCCAGAGGAGGAAGAGCCCCTCCAAGCCCTTATAATACAAGATCCCGACATGAGAGGGCTTCTTCTTTGGAAAATGTCCGTCTTCTTCCTTCACTACACGTTAAAGTTTTGAGCTGTAACATTGGCTGGTCTTTGGTTTCTTTGCCTGTACACATGGACTAGCTCTTGAGATCTTTCCTGCAACTGAATCAGGAAACTTCACTGTGAGAGCAGTAGTTGTGAGATCAACCTGTAGGGCTTTCACATATTGGCCACACTGGTGTCTGGCATTTGGGTTACGACTTTTTTCTTCGTTCTTGGTTGAAAACTTCATATATGATCAGTGGTGTGTGTTACTAAGAAACACTGATGTGATAATCATTTGGGGTTAGCCTGACACATTTATTAGTCTTGCTTATAGACCTGATGCACAAATCTCAAGTAATCAGGTTGCATAAGTGTCATTAGAAAAGACTTCTTCAAACTTTGAGAACATCAAATCCTCAGCTAGTGATTCTTACAGTATTTGCCATGGGAACTCTTTTATTCTTTAATCTGATATTCAGTAATTTTTTTTCTTCATTGAGAGTTTCTTCCCTGTCCCTAGTGCACTGCAAATCCCTACTTTCCCCCTCTCCTCCATGTCTGATTCTTGATTCCTGTTATGTTTAAGTCATAAATGCAGCCAGTTATAAGTAGATACATGTTAACCTGCAGTTTGGAAACTCTGTCTCTTGCAGTTTAAAGTAATGGATATTGTAGCCCATTTGAATTTTCCCCACTCTTGTTCTTCTAACTTCTGGAATTTCTTCAGAATGTGTTGTATTTTATTGTGTTTCTACATAAGATGAGGAATTATCTACTAAAATTGCATTTTCCACATAAAAGAAAGAGAACCTTTACTATGGCAGCCTCTGTCGATGTCTCCTGGGGCTCTCCGGCATTTTGCATAGAGTTCCTGGAACTTTGTATCATCCAACCTAGAATTCATGGTGCTTTCCAGCATTGAGCTTATTTAACTGTTTAGCTATATACATTGACAAGTCCTTGAATTCTTTCCTGCAGCTGAGCAAGAACCCTCACGGCACCAGCCCTTGGTTGAGGTCTCAGTTTCCCTGAGAACTCGCAGGGTTGTCCGACTTCAGCAGTGTCCCCCAGAGGCTCAGGGAGCTGGCTATTTGCCAGGTGGCACAGAAGGATTTCACCATTTCACGATTCTACCAGCCCTCCTGCCTCAGCCTCATCCCTGATCACAGCAAGAAGGCAAGTTGAGAAGACAGGTGAAGCAGACCAAGTGGTACATGCATGATGGGGGGCTGTAGGGAGCTGGAGCGCCGCACACCACATCAAGCCAGCAGCCCCGGGGCTGTGACAGCTGGCATTTTTTCTTCAAAAGTAATCAGATTCATTGCCGGGTGACTGCCCATGAAAAAAAAGAAAGAAAGAAAGGAAAAAGTAATCAGAAAATCCACATTTTTTTATAAAGGAAATCTTTAGATTTGAAAATATTGTAAGCTGTGATAGTTAGGTTCAGGTGTCAACCTGGCCAGGTGAAGGTGCCCAGTTGTCTGGTTAGGCAAACACTGGCCTAACCATTACTGTGAGGAGCTTTTGTTTAATAAACCAGAAAGCTGGTTTGTTAAATCATCAGTCAGTTATTGCATCTATGGCTGATGATGATCAACTAAGGGTGTGTCTTCTGCAGTGAGAGTCCAATCAGTTGAAGACTTAACAGAGAAGAGAGAATTTTCATCTCTTGTTCAGCCAGGAAGCCTCTCCTGTGGTGTTTGCCAAGCACCTTCATCGGACTTGCCAACCTCACAGCCTGCCCTACAGATTTTGGACTCTTGCATCCCCACGGTTGCATGAGACACTTTTATAAATCTCATATTTACAGATGTCTCCTGTTGGTTCTGTTTCTCTAGAGAACTCTGACTAAAACAGAAGCCAACTTGAGTTTTTTTCCAAACACCTGTAGGTCGGCTAAAATATATCTGGGGGCTGGAGCTGATCTGATCGTGGGAGGTCATTTGTGTCACTGCTTCACCCTCACTGTAGGCTACTGACTCTGCATCCAACATGTGGGTGCTATTTCCTTGTCCCCACTTCTGCTCAAAAGTGAAGTGGCTCGTGCTTAGGGTGTAGAAAGCTGGAAAAACATCCTCCTATTTTTTTATTTCCAATGGGCAGGCATCAGGAGTCAAACCCAGGTCCCCTGGCACAGGAGGCAAGAACTCTGCCATTGAGCCACCGTAGTCTGCCTACTCCCGTTTTTAAAACAAGAAAAAACTGGACATTCTGCAAATTCACAAGTTTTCTTGAATCCCATACAAGAGATGTGCATTCAGGGTAAACAAAACACCCCAAAACTAAAGAAGGATAGGCACCTCCAAAAGAGGATGGGATGTGAGCACTTGCTTTCGTGGGTCAGTGAGAAGAACTCGCCTAGACTTTTTGATGTTGTCAAATAAAAACCAAATCCAGATTTAGTAAAGAGAGACTTTGTTCAAAAGAATTATTGGAAGAGAGGGAGGGGGAAGGTGAACCAGTGCAACAGGGAGAACGTGCTGACCATAAATGCCAGCATCTCGAGGGGAGTAAATGAAGGTTAGGAGTGGAATGAATGAAAGAGTGGCATGATAGGGGAGAACGTTTTACCCTAAGGAGGACCTGGTCTCAGGAGAGGTTATATGCTGGCTCGGGTTGAAGGTAGGTCAAGGTCCAGGGGTCTGAGGAATGGAGAGAAGCTTAGTTAAAGTTTGGCTAACAATGATTTTGTTCTGATTGATCAATGGAGATAAAACAGTTCAGCTAATCATTTATAAGGCAAAGAATAAGAATGTGGAGGTCATTAAGTGGCCTTGCCATAGGTAAACAAGGGAGCATCCCTGAGTCTTATCTAAGTCATATGGGAAAGGAGGGTTCTTTGTAGTAAATCATTTCCTGGAACACAAAGAGTGGGGAAATTTCTTAACCTTCGTTGTTTTTTGGGATCACAGGGCTCAGGTAAAATGCAACAGGGTAAGGGGAGGTAGTATGAAAATATGGAGCCCCGATGCAAGGGAAATTAGCTCGGCTCATAGGCTCTTTTCCACTGGCCTTACCGGGCACTCACAGGAAAGACGGGGCAGGGAGAGAATCCTGAGAAAGCGTCTCACATGGTGTAGGTCTTACGAAGAGAAACAGCAGCAGAGAAGGCAAGAAGCCCTTCTTCTTTATGCAATCAGCTGATAGGGAAAGGACAGCCAATCTGCTGCCTTTTGGGCTTTGGTGAAGTCCCATTGCAGGTAGAGGATGAGGGGAAAAAACCAACCCCACGAGCCTGAAGGAAAGGCAGAAATACACCGCAGACCAGACTATTAAAGATCTACAGCTGGGGGCAGTGCAGAATCGCTGAGAAGTCCCGACTCCTCAGCCACAGGAAGAGAGTCCGCCTAAGACTGGGGTCAAATCAGGACAGAGAACCCCTTCCCCCACCTGCCTGCTATAACCCAGCCAACAAGTGTCAAGTAACAGCTTCTATTGCTAGGAGAGGGTCAAGAGGGTGGAGAGACTCACTGTGAGTTCCTTCAGGCAAAGGAACTGCCTGAAGCTATGGATGGAGCAGAAATCCAGAAAAATCCTCTGACAGCAATCCAGCCCCAGTTCTAAACACAGCGTATTGTTAGAGGAATTTGAACCCTGTTATGGATTAAGGGTAGCCATAACGATAAAACCCAAATCAAATTTAGCTGATGGCTAGATTGATATCCCCCATACTAAGGCTCAGTAGAAGAAAAGGCATGTCCATTTCCAGGCATCAAACTACTAACCTCCAGTTTTATGATATCGCACAAGATGTTCATCTTTAAACAAAAATTACAAGGCATACAAGGAAGTAAGCATAAATAATACATTATGAAGACACAAATAACTCATTTAAGACATGGACATTAGAACTATAAATCAGAAAACTTAAAATAGATATCATTGATAATCCCACTTTGGTTAAAAGGAAAATGATAAAAAAGATATTTCATACAAACACTATTCAAAGGAAAGCTAGAGTAGCTATACCAATATCAGACAAGGTAGACTTCAGAACAAGGAATGTTATCAGGAATAGAGTCACGTTATGAATAATAATTCTCTAAGAAGTTATAACAATCCTCACGTGTATGCTTCATACATGAGCTTCAAAATACAAGCAGCAAAAAGTAATGTAACTAAAAGGATGAACAGACAAATCCACAGCTGTACTTGGAGGTCTGAATACTTCTCTATCTGCAATTGACAGTACAAGTAGACAGAAAATCCATAAGTCTATAGAAGACCTGAACAACACTATCAACCAACTTGACCTAATGGACATTTACAGAGCATTTCTAGTGACAACAGCAGAATATACATCCTTTCCAGTGCACTTGGATCCTTAACCAAGATAAATCAGATTCTGAACCATAAAGTGAGTCTCAAAACATTTAAAAGAATTGAATTTATGCAAAGTATGTTTTCATACCATAAAATCACTTACAGATAGAGATCTGGGAATTGAACAAACATTTGAAAATTAAGCAACATGTTTCTAAATAACTGATGAGGCCAAGAAAAGAACCACAAGGAAATTTAGAAAATATTCTGAATTTAATGAAAGTAAAAATACAATATATCAAAATGTGTGGGATGACGCTCATCAGGAAATTTATAGACTTAAATGTTTATATTAGAAAAGGAAAAAAGGTCTCAAATCAATGGAACTAGAAGAGTAAATTAAACCTAAAGCAAGCAGAATGTAGGAGGTATAAAGATGTGAGCAGAAATGAATTCAATTGAGAACAGAAATATTCAGAAAATCAGTTAAACAAAAAGCTAGCTTTGAAAAGATCAATAAAACTGGTAAATTCATAGTCAGACTGATTAAGAAAAAAAGAGAAGAGGCACAAATTACAAATAACAAAAATGAGAGTGGGGGCATCACTACCAACACTACAAACATTAAAAGGATAGTAAGGGAATATTGTGAACAACCCTACACCGTAAACTCATCAGCTTAGATTAAATGATCATATTCTTTGAGAAACACACCGCCAAAAATCATAAACCAAAGCAAAATCAGGCCCAGATGTCTTCATTGCAATTTCTACCAAACATTTAAGAAAGAGATAATGCCAATTCTACACAAACTCTTCCACAGTGTAGAAACAGGAAAAAAACATTTCAAGAAAACTACAGACCAATATCCTTCATGAGCTTAAAAGTGAAAATCCTCCACAAATATTAGTAAAACAAATGCAGTAATATATTAAAAAGAGAATATATCATGGCCAAATAGGTTTAACCTAGAAATTCAGGGCTGTTTTAGCATTCAAGAAATCAATAAATATAATTTACCATAACAAAACATGAAGAAAAAGACCAACAAAATTTAACACCCATTCATTATAAATATTCCAGCAAACTAGGAATAGTGGGAAATTTCCTCAACCCAATAGAAAACATCTACCAAAAAATTATCATTATACTTAATGGTGAAAGACTGTATTATTTCCCCTAATGTCAGGAACAAGGCAAGGATGACCACTTTTGCCACTCCTCTTCAACATCATACTGCAGAGCTAAGTAAATGCAGTTCGGCAAGGGAGTAAAAAGCACACAAATTGAAAAGGATCAAATACAACTATCTCTCTTCTCAGATTAAATGATTGTCTATGTAGAAAATACCAAGGAATCTACACCAACTCTTCTAGAGTTACAAAATGAATTTAATAAAGTACAAGAAATGAATGATTAGAAACTGCAATTTTAAATATTTATATCTGCACCAAAAATATGAAGTACTTAGATTTGAATATTTTTAAAAATTTCAAGGTATCTATGCTTAAAACTTCATGATACTAATGAAATAAATTTTAAAAAAACCTAAATAAATGGACAGTTACACCTGCTCATGGATTGGGAGATTCAATATTGTTAAGATGTCAACATGATCTATAGATTTGACATACTTTCTATCAAAATGCTTGCAGGATTTTTTATTGTAATGAAAAAGCAGATTCTAAATTTATATGGAAAGGTCACGGAACTAGAATAATAGCTCAAAGAGTTTTGAAAAAGAAGAATGAATTTGGAAGACACTATCTGATTAGAGACTTACTATAAAGCTACAGTAATCAATACAGTATTGGAGAAAGGATAGACATATGGATCAACAAAACACAATAGGGATCCCAGAAAAATACCTATATACATGGTCAATTGATTTGCAACAAAGTTGGAAAAAAAAAACTCAAAATGGAGCATAGACATATATATAGAATTGAAAACTATAAAACTTCTAGAAGAAATCAAAGGAGAAAATTTTTATTAGGTTAGGCAAATGTATTTTTTTTAAGATAGGAAATCAAAAGCATAACCCATAAAAGGAAAAAATTGATATATTGGTCTTATTCAAAATAAAGAACAAGTGTGCCTCAAAAGACAGTCAAAATAATGAAAATATGAGCCACAGTGTTGGAGAAAATATTTTCAAATCACTTATCTGATAGAAAATTTATATCCACAATCTGTAAAGAACTTTCAAAACAGAATAATAAAAAAGCAAAGAACTCAGTTTAAAAACGGTTAAAAGATTTAAACACTCCACCAAAGAAGTTACACAGATGGCAAGGAAGTTTCCGAAAAAATGCTTAATATCATTAATCATTAAAGAAATAAAAATTAAAATCCTAATAAGATATCACTACACTAATAAGATTTTTTTTAAATCCTGATATTACCAAATGCTAACGTGAAGCCACTGAACTCACGTACACTGCCAGATGAAATGCAAAAGGTAAATTCACCTTAGAAAAAAGAAATTGGCAATTTCTTAGTAAGTTAAAAATACATTTACCATAGGATCCAGAAAGTTCACTCCCAGGTATTTATCCAAGTGAAATGAAAACACATTGTTTTTGCTTCCTAGGCTGCTGAAAGCAGATACCATAAAATGGGTTGGCTTAAACAATGAGGATTTAGTAACTTACAGTTTGAGGCCAAGAAAATGTCCAAATCAAGGCATCATCAAGGCCATGTTCTCCGTGAAGACCGGCTGCCAGTGATCCCTGGCTCCTCAGTCACATGGCAAGGCACAGGGCGCGGCACACAGCGCCATCTGCTGGTCTCTCTCTTCTCTTCTGGGATTTGTTGATGTCAGCTTCTTGCTTCCAAGGCTTCTTTTTTCTCCTCTGTATTGATTCTGTTTATAAAGGATTCCGGTGAGAGTATTAAGACCCATCCTGAATGAGGTGAGTCACACCTAAACTGAAGTGGCCTCATCAATGGGTCCACACCCACAGGAAGGGATTTGCCTTAAAAACATGGTTTTCTGAGGTAAATACAGCTCCAAGCCATCACACCCATGTTCACAAAAAAGCTTGAACACAGAAGTTCATAGTGGTCTTATTCTTAATTACCCAAATCTGAAAAACATCCGGTGTCCCGCATCCCCCTATTGTACACCCACACATTGGAATACTAAACAGCAATATAAAGGATTGAACTACTGATACAATCAACAATGAGGAAGACTCTCACACACATAAAGCAAGTCCCTACATACTGTGAGATTCCATTTTTATGGCACTCTCACAAAGGCAAAAAGCATAGGTACAGACGCCTGCCATGCCCGAGACCTGGGTTCGATTCCCGGTGCCTGCCCACAAGGGAGAGAAAAAAAAAGTATAGGTACAGAAAACAGATCAGTGGTTGCCAGAAGTTGGGCGGGGATTGCACAACAAGGGGTGAACAGGGAAATTCTATTACGGCAGTGGTTCTATGACTTTCTACTTCTCTCAAAACTCGCAGAACTAAAAAGGGAGAATTTTACTTTGTGTAAATTATGCCTTAATAAAATAAATGGGAAAAATAGAGGGTCACAAGATGATCATATCAACTATCAATTTATTTCTTTTGAACATCCTTTATCCCAAGGTGGCTAAGTTGTTATCAGAAAAGCAAAAGTCGTTAGCAAAGGATGGGCACAGGAATTAGTCAAGCTCCGTGTAAGTGAGAATGACAGAAACTCAACTCCGTCTAGCTTAAGACCAAAGGGGAATTTGAGGAGAAGACTGCCTGTGGTGCTCACAGAAGGACACCCTGGTCCCCAGGGATGATGGAAACCAGGAACTCATTTCCCTGCACCCTGGTTTCCTCCGCATGGAGGGGAACATGGCTGTTAGCAGCTTCCAAGCCTCACATTTCACAGCTTTACCAACAAAAAGGGATTGCATCCTTCAACTCCTGTTCACACGATCGATCGCAGGAACCACTCTGACGGGCCCAGCTGCAGCCAATCAGCAGGTGACTGAGGGGACGAGACCCCATGAATGCTAACTTCCATTCCATATGGTTGGAATGGGGAAAGAACCGACAATTCCTCCAAAAGGAACAATGCTAGACAGACAAAATATTAATTGTCCAGTGTAGCCTATCATTGCTTTATTGCAATAAATTTTCTTTTTGGTTCTCCAAAAGAGATTGGCGTTTCCCTTCTGGCATTGGTTCATTTCAGTTTTGTTCAACAGATAACTAATGTGGGCCTGGGTGGAAGGTGGAGGGATAAAGACAAGTAGGACAAGGTCCTTCTCAAAATACCACATCACAGTCTGATGAGAGAGACAGACACATAAACAGCTCATTCCAAAATATGTCCCTGTGAGAGCATCGTGGGAGGGCAGGCACCTGGCCAAGCCAGGGGTCTCAGACAAGATTCCCTGTCAGAGCTGATTCCAGGCCTGTCTTGAAGACCGAGTAAAAACGGAGCGGTTATTCCAAACCAAAGTGTACAACCTGAAGATGTAGAGAGGAATTCCTTTCGCAGTTGTGAAGCCCTCATTGGAAGAGGTCACATCTTTTATGATAAGGATGCAAAACACTTATTTTTTTTTTTTAGCATTTTACCGTTTTCAAAACCCTTTTGAATATATTTATCTCCTATCCAGCAGTCTTACCTAGCAGAAACATTGCCCAAAATAGGGTAATAAGAAAGAACAAGACAGGCTTCTGAGAAAAGGGTGGGTGGCCTTTCTTCACCCATGCTTAGCTCACACGCAGCCCACCCCAAGCTCACGTATAAGATTGGCCAGCTGCCAGGCTGATGGTCCCAAGGTTGGATGTTGCATGGTGGGTGTGGCAAAAACAGAAAATGGCTAGGAATGTCCAAGTTGCTAAGCAAGAAATACCCCATGGGCCCTGGACTAGGCAGGAAAGGAGGATGAGGAACTGTGAGAAAAGGGAGGACCAAGGAATTGGAATTCTCAGTGAAGTTGAAGAAACAAGACTCTGGGAATATGGGCACAAGTTGCTGGGAGGCTCGAGGTCGAAGTCTGAGCTTGGAATGCTGGAGAGAAAGATTTCCGAGATCGCATATTTCTAGGAGGTTTCACGCTCTGCAGCACGGGGCCATGACAGTGGTTTGATGAAAGGGGGCGGAGAGCAGTTACTGGAGGTGAGGAGGTCAAGCACCTTTGAGACAAGCTGTTGGATAGATGTACATTAACATGAAAGCTGAGGCCAGTCAGGTTTATCGGTGAGCTTGGAGTAGAGAAAAAAGCCAAAGGCAGGTGCCAAGGTCTTCAGAGAAGAAGACGGCTTGACCAGGAGATTGGTGAAAGACGGCTCCTGGGAAAGAGTGGGAGGTAGGATTCAAAGGCAGCAGCTTCAGGAAGGGGGCATCTGCTTGGGAATCGAAGAGTGGTGTCCACCAGGAGCCACAGAGAAAATGCGGGAAATCCATTGCTCTACTGGCCCCGGGGCAAGATGGAAGAGCTGGAGATACAATGAGCACCCTACATGCAGGAAGAACACCACACAGCATTGGCCCGGATTGAAAGCGCTGACACAGTTAATATTTACCGAACGCGGGATACTGGTTGACACTTTGTACAGATGAGTTCAGCATTCATCAACGTGAGATGGCGAGATGGTGTCAGATAGTCCACTGATTATCGTTTTCTTAGTTTAAGACTAATGTACTTATTCTAATGTGTATTAGGGGAAAAAAAATACATAACCAACACATCAAACTGAAGATTTCACAGATGCTATTGCTTAGACTAAGGCTAAAGTTTATACAATTTAAAGAAAATCATCAACTTAATAGTAAGACAGATGGTACACAGGTAAGGGGGAAAATGTGAGGGTGGCAAATATCTGAAATGTGAGAAACTCTGGATTATTTCATTTACTCCTCACGAAAACTTTTAGAGTGAGGTATAACTATCAGTTCCCATCAGGCTAACAGGACGTTATGGCTTGAGGTGGTAACGTAATTTTCTTAAAAGCCAGGAAGAAGTATAGCTGTAGAATGCCCGCCTTACCTGAGAGTCCCCTTGTCAAGCCGCTGTGATCCGCTGCAGCTCCAGACCACACTAAGGGAAGGAATCTCAGATGCCTCTGAGCTGCTGGGGGTTCCCACTAGTCTCAGGCAGGCACAGGTGTCTTCACAGCTCACACGGGGAGCAGAATCCCTCCTGGGTGTTCTAAAGTCTCCTGCTCCTAGTCACCCTGCTTGGATCTTACATGGATGTAGGTTAGGTGTTGGTTCA
Source organism: Tamandua tetradactyla (assembly GCF_023851605.1). Classification (NCBI taxonomy): domain Eukaryota; kingdom Metazoa; phylum Chordata; class Mammalia; order Pilosa; family Myrmecophagidae; genus Tamandua; species Tamandua tetradactyla. Next base: position 43,295,094 of record NC_135341.1, on the reverse strand, counting down.
GCCTGGTTTCCCCTAGAAAATGTCAAAAAAAAAAATCAATTTCACATTACATCTCTGATGTGCTGCCTCAAAATCTTCTGACAGCCACACCCAGCCACTGCAATAATGGGCTCTGGGAAGCTGCTCAGCTCCGGCACCTGAGGCTTCTGCCAGAAGCCCCTGAATGCTCCCACTTCCTCCAGACACAGAGGACCTGTTATGCTGCCAGGTATGAGATCTGCCTTTCTCAGAGGCTCCCGAAGGAGCCATGCATTACGACACAGACACACAGGGGAATTAACTCCCTGCTAGGAGAACCATAGCCAGAGGCACAGGAGAAGGAAGAGAGCCAGCAGATGAATTCCCTGCCATTCCTGCTGAAAGACTGTTCCACTCCACAGTGTTTCTGTAAAGTCTGTTTCTAAACACCTCACATGGCAAAATGACCAGCTGTGTCTCTTCTTAAAGCAGGGCTGGCACAGCAATACACTGCCTTATATTTTCTCCCTATCCTTTCCCACGTCACTTCCTTTACCCTCACTTTTACTGCCCGGGGGTTGCACTTTCCAATAAAGTACTAGCACCAGTACTTCCAGACTAAGCCCCTTTAGGCAAGAGCTTCTCACAAATACCTGTGTTTTGTGATCTTCCTCAGCCATTGCTCAAACTGAGACCATGAACATTGGTTACAAGAAACAGTTGTTGCCATCTTTTTCTTTTTATAAAAAGGATGCTTGTCCACTTGAAAGTTTTTTTTCTTTTTTTCTTTTTTAATTTTTTATTAATTAAAAAAAAATTACAAGAAACGCAAACATTCCCAACACATACACTCAGCAATTCACAATATCATCACATAGTTGCATATTCATCATGATCATTTCCCAGAACATTAGCATCAATTCAGAAAAAGAAATAAAAAGACAACAGGAAAACATAACGAACAGAAAAAAAAAATTTTACAGGCCATACCCCTTACTGATCCCTTTCATTGATCACTAGCATTTCAAACTAAATCTATTTTAACATTTGTTCCCCCTATTATTTATTTTTATTCCATATGTTCCTCTCATCTGTTGACAAGGTAGATAAAAGGAGCATAAGACACAAGGTTTTCACAATCACACAGTCACATTGTGAAAGCTATATCATTATACAATCATCATCAAGAAACATGGCTACTGGAACACAGCTCTACATTTTCAGGCAGTTCCCTCCAGCCTCTCCATTACATCTTGGATAACAAGGTGATATCTACTTAATGCATAAGAATAACCTCCAGGATAACCTCTCGGCTCTGTTTGGAATCTCTCAGCCATTGACACTTTGTCTCATTTCCCTCTTCCCCCTTTTGGTCGAGAAGGTTTTCTCAATCCCTTGATGCTGGGTCTCAGCTCATTCTAGAGTTTTTCTCAATCCCTTGATGCTGAATCTCAGCTCATTCTGGGATTTCTGTCCCACGCTGCCAGGAAGATCCACACCCCTGGTAATCATGTCCCACATAGACAGGGGGAGGGTGGTGAGTCTGCTTGCTGTGTTGGCTGGAGAGAGAGGCCACATCTGAGCAACAAAAGAGGTTCTCTTGGGAGTGACTTTTAGGCTTAATTTTAAGTAGGCTTGACCTATCCTTTGTGGGGTTAAGTTTCATATGAACAAACCCCAAGACTGGGGGCTCTGCCTATAGCTTTGGTTGTCCACACTGCTTGTGAGAATATCAAGAATTCAACTTGGGGAAGTTGAGTTTTCCCCCGTTCTCACCACTCCCCAAAGGGGACTTTGCCAATACTTTCCCACTCACTGATCAAATCACTCTGGGATTCATCAGGTCATCACCTGGACAAACCAACAAAATCTCAAGTCCTATACAAAGTTCCATATACTTAAGGTGTTCAATCAACTATCTACATAAGTTATATTAGGAGATGCACTAGTTAAAGTATAGATTTGTACCAAATAAACATTTTTTGTTTTAGTCTCACACATTAGTTGAAATTTTTAAATATTAAGTACCATCTATTTTTATCACACTGCAGTAATGACATTCTTTTGTTCTTCCTCATGCAAAAACATTATTTAAATTTGTACATTTAGTCACTATCATTATACACTCTACGCATTCCTAGATTACACCATCTCAATCTTTATCATCTATCTTTCTTTGTGATTTCATTTATGCCCCAGCCCTCCTCCCTTTATCATTCTCATATGCAGCTTCATTCAGTGTTTTAACATAATTGTATTATAGTTAGGTAACATTGTACTGTCCATTTCTGAGTTTTTATATTCAGTCCTGTTGCACAATCTGTATCCCTTCAGCTCCAATTACCCAATATCTTACCCTATTTCTATCTCCTGATGGTCTCTGTTACCAAGGAAATATTCCAAGTTTATTCACTAATGTCAGTTCATATCAGTGAGACCATACGGTATTTGTCCTTTTGTTTCTGGCTAATCACACTCAGCATAATGTCCTTAAGGTCCATTCATGTTGTTACATGCTTCATAACTTTATTCTGTCTTACAGCTGCATAATATTCCATCTTATGTAAATGTCACAGTTTGTTTAGCCAACTGTCTATTGATGGACATTTTGGCTGTTTCCATCTCTTGGTAATTATTAATAATGCTGCTATAAACATTGGTGTGTAAATGTCCATTTGTGTCCTTGGCCTCGTGTCCTTTGAGTAGAGACAGCATATAGATGGGTCCTGTTTTTTAATCCATTCTGCCAGACTATGTCTTTTGATTGGAGAGTTTAATCCATTGACATTCAGTGTTATTACTGCATGGGTGTTGCTTCCTATGAAACGGAGCTCGTACGATATTAAGGAATGATGAGAAAGAAAGAAAGAAAGCTAGAAAGAAAGAAAAAGACAGACGGGTTCAGGGGGTCTGAAGCTTAGCCATAACAGACAACAGACAACTTTATTCTTAACTAGTTCCTGCTTATATAGTGCAGGGTTTAGGTGACTCAAAGCAGGCATACATTTCGTGAAAAAACAGAGCACCTACTTATCATTATATTACTCTCTACATACAAGAGATAGCTAACAAGACCTTGGGGCTTAAGAAAAAACAAACATTCTTTCCCTCTCAGACTGTCCTCCAATTAAGCAGATAGCAGTCTCCACAGTTTACTGCCGACGCCACTCTGAAGTCAGTTGCTCCCAACAAATTCCGCAGGTTTTCCATTAACCCTGGCTCCTACTTCTCCCCCTTTTTATTTTATAAGCCAGGGTGACGGTGCCTGTCTTAGGATGCCCTTAGGCTCTGAAGTAAGGGTCTTACCCGTCATTGGCTACCAGTCAAGCTCTCTGATTTTGATTTGGGAGGGAGCCAAGGGCTTTCGCCAGAATCACAGTGTTAGCGCGGCTCTGCTGAGTGGCGCGGCTTGCTACTTTGAACACTTGTTGTTTAACACAGCTGAGGAGGAAGAGAGCGTATAAACAGCCCCAAACTTAAGCCTATAGTAGTCAAAAAATGATGTGATTTCCACCAGTAAATAGGATTAAGAATTTTTAGCTTTTGGGTAAGTGATTGTATAACATCATCTCTGTTAGTTACATGTAAATTACTTTGAGATATATCTAAAACCCACTTTTGTAATTTTAAAATATCAAGATTTAAACTATCTGAATGCCCCAAAAGATGCCTCTTTATCTTTTCCCATTCTATTTCAGAATAATTATATTTTAAAGGGATAATACAAAAATTGCTCTCATTCCAGTCACATTTTAAACTTCATAAAAAATGTAAATTATACATTTGATCTCCAATATGAACCAATGCTGTTTCTATATTATTTAGTCTATTATTAATTTGCTCATCAATATGAGATTGACTATGCCACAGTTCACTGGTGTTTTTATGCCATCCTTTAACATAATGCTGCATCTGTAGAGTTTGATGCAATGCAGTTCCAGCGACCACAGTCACTGTGATAATTCCAACGATTTTAATAACAGTTGCAATACTGAGTCCAATTAGTCTCTTAGTCCTTTTCAGATATTCTTTTGCCAAATGGATCAGGATCTCTGTTTCTGGAGAGGATTGCAAAGATCTTGACATCTGCACCAGCAGCCAAACACCTCTTCTTCTCCTTGCCGCTATAATCGTCTCATTTTCCTGTAACATAAATGCTTGGAGACAAGTGAATAGAGAACAGTTCTCACAATTAAAAGTTTTATTTCTTATATGCATATGACTTTTAACAAATACATATGGATCTCTAGTACATATTTGCAAATAATGTTTATGGCTGCTATTTAAAGAGAAGTTATAGTTATTAGAATTTGCTATAAAAATTCATCCCGGTCCTAGGAAAATTTTCCATAAATTTCTTTGATTAATGTTATATTTATCATCCCATGGATTTGGCACAAATCATCCTTTATGCATTAAACTCTGATTTAGCTTGCCTGTCCATATAGTCTTAGTTATTTTCAAGTTAGAGATGGGAGGCCCCACAGGGGCTGCATTTCTTATAATTCCACAGGAATCATTAATTATGATAACTGCTCAATCCATATGACATAACTGCCATCCATTTCAACTTTCTTTCCCATCTAACAGGCAAGTATTATTTGATTCCATAGAGTTAAAAGAGGAATATATATATATAGGTAATTATGAGAATCATTCTGAATCTTAAACCATGTAGTTTAATTATTTATTGTCATACACAGTAATTCATTACCTATACATATGGGTCTTTCTAAAAATGGAAGAGTTAAATTTGACGCCATTTTTCTTCTTTTTTAAGTAGTTTTGGAAGTCTTAAATCTACTGGACCTGGGAATCCTAAACTAGTATTCAGATATTTTGGTAAAGTTGGATCTGCCCATGTTAGGGCCCATAGCAGAGGTGGGTTAGGAATATAAACCCAATCAGTATAATTATGTCCCTGTCCTTCAGCAAATTAAAATTATATGTTCTATAATGTACATTACCCATTTAGTTATTTTCATAAGAGTCGACATGCCTGGGTTTTATTCTTCTCTAGGGAATCCAGACCGAGGTTCTGTCATCTGTAATGATACGAGCAAATCCCCTACCCCACATCTTTATCATGCCTGGTTTCCATAGATCATCCTTAACATCTTTGCAATAGATTAGCTGCATCTGCAGTTCTGTTTGAGTCATATCACTTTTCTTTTCCAAATTACTAAAATGTTGTTCTGCAGGAGTCTGTGATGAATCATCATAAATGTTTAAAAAATTTTTAAGTAAACAATGCTTTTGCTAATTGATCTTTAGGTGTACTTATTTTCACAACATCATCCTCCTGATCATCATCTTTATTTTTTATTTTACAAGCATAGATTTTAGCATCCGGTTTGTTCATTTAATAATTTAATGCCCAGAGGGATTATGCAGAATTCCTGATATGAGTAATATGAAAAGTAGTATAAAATTTATGAAATTGCTTTCTTATATAAACAGGACCTTTGTCCATTTTATTAGATTGAGGACATCCCATAACAGCAAAAGCATTAAGTAAATGTGACTAATTATGACAGAAATATTCTTTAGATTGTGCTGTAGCCCAGATGAAATGAGAAAAGGTGTTTATAATAACATGTACACATATTGCATCTTACCAAAATGTGAAGTATGAGTAACATTCATTTGCCATAATTTATTTGTTTTTTGATCTCGAGGATTAACCCCTGATGCAAATAGGAGTGCATTTAAACCTTCACATGTTGGACAAGTTTTAATAACTTTTTGAGCTTGCTGTTTAGATAAAGATGGAAATTTCTTTCTTAGCCCTTTGCTATTAATATGAGCTAATTTGTGAAATGTTGTGGGATCCTGAATTATTCCCACAAGAGTATTTGTTTGATGATTTTGTAATGACAAAGACTTTTAAGATTAGTATGAGCTTTTTTTTTTTTTTTAAATATGGAACGCTTCACGAATTTGCATGTCATCCTTGCGCAGCGGCCATACTAATCTTCTCTGTATCATTCTAATTTTAGTATATGTGCTGCCGAAGCAAGCACAGTATGAGCTTTTATATGCATGATAAAAAGAGGAGTAATTTGATTTTTGATTAATGTTTGTAAACGTAAAAACATTTGGGACAATTCATTTCCTTTAAATAAAGAAGCTTTTTTAATGTGAGTAACTGTCTGGTAGACATACTCAGGATTAGAAACAATTTTAAGAGATTGAGGAAAATTTTTTAATATTTGAATTACAGCTGCTAATTCAGTGCATTGGGCTCAGGTATAAGGTGTTTTTTATTTTTTGGTTTTTTGGGGGGTGACACATGCAGCCTGCCTATTATTGCTATTATTAGTAAAGATGGCAATGGCTCTTTCTAGTGGGGAGGCACTAATTATTTTAGGCAAAATACATTGTGTTCTTTTTAGAAATTGTAAAAGTTTTATTTATTTATTTATTTATTTATTTTAAAAAGACTAAATAAACGAACAAAAACATTTCTAACATTATTATTTTGTTCTATATATAATTAGTAATTCACAATATTATTACATAGTTGCATATTCATCATTATGATTAAGAAATTATAAAGTTTTGATACAGGTAAATGATTATCATTTTGTCCTTTAAAATTATTTAATGCTATTTGCCAAGAGCTATTGAAGATAAATAGACTTTGAACCTCTTCCTTTGTGAGATCACACATTATACTATTAGGATCATTTCTTTTTTTTTTTTTTTTTTTTTTAAAGAAAGAAAGACAGAGAAGGAAGGAAGGATGGAAGGAAGGAAGGGAGGAAGAAAGGGAAACATCTTTAAACATTTTTCTTATTTTATTATATTTTGTTTGTTTGTTTGTTTTTTTTTACATGGGCTGGGGCCGGGAATCGAACCGGGGTCCTCCGGCATGGCAGGCAAGCACTCTTGCCCGCTGAGCCACCGCGGCCCGCCCTAGGATCATTTCTTTTTAATTGATAATATTTTTGGCGACCTTTGGCTAGTAAAGAAATGATTTTTTGCAAATACGTATTTAAACATTTTTGTTGATTGTTTGGCAAAAAAATTATTTTAAAATACTATTTTGCCAAAATAGGCCTGTGGGAGATTGCAAGGTAAAGAAAATAATAAAATTAACAGTTTTTTTTAATTTATTTGAATAAGCTGTTCTTCTTGGATGCATTGTTCAACTAATTGTAATTTTTGTTCAGCTGCAGCTGTTAACTGCCTTTTGCTTAATAAATCAGAATTTTTTTGTAAAATATCAAGCAGGTTCTGTAATATATAATTTAGAATTTCTAAATTGGCAGGTAGCAAAAGTGAAAGCAGAGTGTCAATAGTGACATGTACCTATAGTAAATGATTAGATTTTGTAAAATGGATTCATTGGATTGATTGAAAAAGAATGCAGGAATGAGGATTTTTTATATTTGGCGGTGCGTTTTTGGTAATTTGAAATTTATTGCATGCAGTTTTTATGATATTTTTCCTTAAAAGTGGTTAAATTCCAATTTGCTTACATGACCGGGTCCAGTTAGATCCTCTGGGAACTAGTTAGGGACCAAGAGGAGCTTCTTGGGACCTAAATATCTTTATTAAAATATACCTTTTTCTGGGAGGATAGCCAGTCCTCCCAGCTACAGTGCACGTTTTAATTGTTTCTTACTAAGGTCATGTGATAGCAATATCAGGTGAACAGAACAGACTCCATAAGTATATATATATATATATATATATATTTTTGCATTTAGCTCTTAAATTTGATTTGCTCCCAACATAAGCCATGGTTATTTTGGGATAAATTTAGTTTATACATATGTAGTTTATATAAACATTGAACAAAGCATTAAAATATTTTGGCTTGAAGGAATTTAGGTATTTATATGATTTAAATATTATTTAGCCAGTAATAGATTCATTTATAGCAATATTACTTAGATTAATAGATTAAGCCACCTGGTTTAGGGCAAGAAAAGAAATAGTTTTTTGCCAGTATAATTATATTTAGGAGAAAATCAGTTACTTTACACAGATAATGACATGATAAAAGTTAATAGTTATTTTTGATAAAACACACAATTTTTGCTTTTTACACTGATTATTTAGAAAACAAATTTTTTTTAAATCTTTTCATTAGAACAGGCTAAGAGTCCAAGAAAACATTGTCATTTTAGACTCATTAAATCTTCCTTGATTTTGACCATAATTTCCATTTTTACAAACTCTTAGCAGTTATTATATTAGTCTAGGCTTTGTCCTATATTTTTTTCATTTTGTAACAGTTATTCATTTTATCTTAGGATAAAATGTTTTTTATTGTTTTCCTATTAATAAAAATACATCTTTCATATTTTTCATACTTAAATCATTATTTTAAACAAATATTTTACCACATATAATTATCAATTAAATTTGTTAAAATAATGTTAAATACTTAAAGTATTTTAGTTATTAATGCATATTTGAAACATACAGTTTTTAACAAGAATTTTCAGTTTTAAAGTTCTGAAAATATATTTCCTTTTTAAATATGAATAGGAGCTAAATTCATGGCCAGTTTCTAAACTGCTGTTTGTCGAGGATCTAAGTTAACAAAAGGAGATGGGGCTGCCATTCCCATTCCTTGTCACAAGATTTTATTTGTAGCATTGGTATAAATTTCAGTAGAATAATTATTTAGATTAAACCAAGGTAACTTAACAGAACACTTTGAGTCAGAACTACAATCCTGAATTACATAACTTTTAGGGGATTCATCTGTTATAATTTTATACGATCCATTAATGGGTATTGACTTTAGTTAGGCATGGCATTGTTTTTATGGAATATTTTCTGACTCAGGTGTATATGAATTTTTATATAAAGGCAGTTCATTATGAACAAGCTCCAAAACCAATTTTTCTTTAATTTTGCTCTGCTAAAGGTATGGTAAAGAAGCAATTTTTTAAATCTATTATAATAATAGAGCAGTTTTTAGGAATTATAACTGGTGTGGGCAAGCCAGGCTGTTATGACTCTATAGGTTGAATTACAGCATTAACTTTTATCAAATCAGTTAACATTCTCCTATTCCTTGATTTCTTTTTTATAATAAATCCTGGAGAATTCCAGGGATTTTGAGATTTTTCTATATGTCCTGCTTTAAACTGTTCTTGAACTAACTGAGTTAGAGCCTCTAACTTTTCTATGGATAAGGGCCACTGCTCAACCCACAAAAGCTCATTTGTAGTATTTGTAGTGGACGTCTCCTGGAGCGTCTCCTCACTTTATGCTTTAAGAGTTCCCTTATCAGACCCCTGTCTGGGCACCAATTGTCAAGTCCAGCTCAAGCAACTATCCAAACACGGTTAGAAGGGACAGTGGGAGATTGAGAAAAAGCACAACTCAGAGTTTAAGAGAAAGTGAGGGCTAGGTGGTTCATTGCCTGACTGAACACAATGACCAAATAGAAACAGGAATATCTTCCCCGTTTTGTTATGCTCGCTGCAAAGCCTTTATAACTAATTTCCATTACTTAAGATTTAAAACATTACGGCCTTAAGGCTGAAACCAATAACAATGCTTTTGAATGAGATCAAATAAGCTTAATAATTCAGATGTTTTAACAGGCACCCCAGTAGCTTCTAACAATGTTTTCCATACACACACATACTCCTCCAGCTGCCTATTGTGATTACCCGTTACCCTGATGCTCCAAGGAAAATGCTTACTTTATCAATATGACTTACTTTACCAATATGACTCGAGTCCTCTTCTATTGGCTGGACACACGTCCCTCTAATGGAGATTTTTCCTTGGTTCCTTAATATTGTTTTGGAGTCTTCTTTTTCTTCTTCGAGCCCCACGTTGGATGCCAGATGTTGCTTCCTATGAAACAGAGCTCGAACGATATTAAGGAATGATGAGAAAGAAAGAAAGAAAGCTAGAAAGAAAGAAAAAGACAGACGGGTTCAGGGGGTCTGAAGCTTAACCATAACAGACAACAGACAACTTTATTCTTAACTAGTTCCTGCTTATATAGTGCAGGGTTTAGGTGACTCAAAGCAGGCATACATTTCGTGAAAAAACAGAGGGCCTACTTATTATTATATTACTCTCTACATACAAGAGATAGCTAACAAGACCTTGGGGCTTAAGAAAAAACAAACATTCTCTCCCTCTCAGACTGTCCTCCAATTAAGCAGATAGCAGTCTCCACAGTTTACTGCCGACGCCACTCTGAAGCCAGTTGCTCCCAACAAATTCTGCAGGTTTTCCATTAACCCTGGCTCTTACACATGGGTAGTACTTTCTTCTACTATTTTGCCATCTGGATTTTATATGTCATATCTAATTTTCCTTCTTTTTACCTTTACTCATAGTCTTCCTTTCTACACTCTTCTCCACACCTCTCTCTTCTGTCTTCATATCTGTCTCTAATGTTCCCCTTAGTATTTCTTGCAGAGCTGGTCTCTTGGTCACAAATTCTCTTAGTGATTTTTTGTCTGAAAATGTTTTAATTTCTCCCTCATTTTTGAAGGACAGTTTTGCTAGATATAGAATTCTTGGTTGGCAGTTTTTTTCTTTAAATAATTTAAATATATTATCCCACTGTCTTCTCGCCTCCATGGTTTCTGCTGAGAGATCTGCACATAGTCTTATTGGGCTTCCCTTGTATGTGATGGATTGCTTTTCTCTTGCTGCTTTCAAGATCCTCTCTTTCTCTTTGACCTCTGACATTCTGATTAGTAAATGTCTTGGAGTATGTCTATTTGGATCTATTCTCTTTGGGGTACGCTGTACTTCTTGGATCTGTAATTTTAAGTCTTTCATAAGAGTTGGGAAATTTTCAGTGATAATTTCCTCCATTAGTTTTTCTCCTCCTTTTCCCTTCTCTTCTCCTTCTGGGACACCCACAACATGTATATTCGTGTGTTTCATATTGTCTTTCAATTCCCTGAGTCCCTGCTCATATTTTTCCATTTTTTTCCCTACAGTTTCTGTTTCTTGTCAGATTTCAGATGTTCCGTCCTCCAGTTCAGAAATCCTATGTTCTGTCTCTCGAAATCTACCATTGTAGGTTTCCATTGTTTTTTTCATCTCTTCTACTGTGTCTTTCATTCCCATAAGTTCTGTGATTTGTTTTTTCAGACTTTCAGTTTCTTCTTTTTGTTCTTTCCTTGCCTTCTTTATACCCTCCCTCAATTCATTGATTTGGTTTTTGATGAGGTTTTCCATGTCTGTTCGTACATTCTGAATTAATTGTTTCAGCTCCTATATGTCATTTGAATTGTTGGTTTGTTCCTTTGACTGGGCCATATCTTCAATTTTCCTAGTGTGATTTGTTATTTTTTGCTGGCATCTAGGCATTTAATTACCTTAATTAGTTTATTCTGGAGATTGCTTTCATTTTTTTTATCTAGGGTTTTCTTGCTGGATGAATTTGTTGTCTATCTGTTCTTTGACATTCCGTTCAACTTTATCTGAACCTTTAGCTTAAGTTTTGTTTAACAGAGGAGAATTTTTCAGTTCTTGTTTTCTTGTTTCTTGCCCTGCTTGTGTGGTGCCTTCCCCCCAACACACACACTTAGGATGGTCTACTTAGATATTATAGACCCCAGCCAGATTTTCCCAGACTAAACTGGCCTCCTATCAGGAAGAAAGAGTCACCTGCATTGGTTTTCCCTGAAGGTGAGACCCAGCAGGTTGAAAGACTTTCCTTTGAAGTCTCTGGACTCTGTTTTTCTTATCCTGCCCTGTGTGTGGCACTTGTCTGACTGCAGGTCCCACCAGCATAAGATGATGTGGTACCTTTAACTTTGACAGACTCTCCCTGCTGGGGGCGTGGTGGAGACAGAGGAGAGGTTGTAGGCTGGTTTTAATGGCTTCAAATTACCAAGCCCTGGGGTCTGAATTCTTTGAGGAAGGGATTCCACCAGAGTTGGAATTCACCCCTCCCCTGGGGAAGGCACAGGCTCCAGACAAGCCCCCAAAAGAGCTCATTTCTGCCTATGCCTGGGGCAGTTGCAGCCTGAAAAGTCCTGCCGCTGTATCCAGAGGCAGTCAAGCCTTTGTAGATACACAACCACAAAAACATCTGTTTCCTTCTCTTTTTTTCCCCCTTTTTCTGTCAGTCCTGCCTCCTTGGCATGGGGGCAAAAATGAGCAACCTCTGCTTTGATCAGGTTCACCTAAGCTGGGGGCCTATTTTTAGTAGTCAGAATTTGTTAATTAGTTCCACAATTGGCATTTGATTGTGCTCAGTCCCTGCTGCTGGTAAAGTCCTTTCCTTTTCCCTCTGGGAAGTGGCCTGTTGGGGAGGGGCGCTGGCCACAGCAGCTTTGCAACTCACATTTCCGGGGGGTGCTTGCAGCCGGTCCAGCTGGTCCAGACTGGGTTACGCTGTGTGTCTGGTCACTGACGTGGCCCCAGGAGCTGTTCTGTACTGTTTCTGGTTATTTAGTAGTTGTTCTGGAGGACGAACTAAAACGCTCATGTTGTTAAGCCGCCATCTTGACCCGGAAGTCCACTTGAAAGTTTTAAGCCCTGTTTTACATAGGAGGTTGATGGTTGGTTTTACCCACCAACTTGATGATAATTACCAGCTGTCTATGGCCTTGCTGATCTAGTTTTAATTATCTCACTCTGTTCTATATGACTGTGCTGATTCTCTTACCGTAAGGATATTTAGTTAGACAAAAAAAAATAAAATAAAAAGGAAGCCAAGTAAGGATAGGGAAATTTTCCCCCAGTTCTTGTCCATAGCAATTTTTTTAAAAGTCAATTTCAAAAGTATGGTGGGCTACTGCCCCCACCCTAAAATCTGCCCAGCAGAGCAGAGTGACCCTCTGGTAGAGGCTGGGAGGTAGACCACCTGCTTGGGTAAAAGGGAAAGTAGCAGCCACTATGCTTCTGCAGACTGCTCAGCCCTCGGAGGCAGGGTTGGGCTGTCCAGCTAGGGAGTCCAAGGCCCTTGAATATGCATGGAGATGGCAGCTGGACAATATTGAGATGGGGCGAGAACAGCAGCCATCGCTAATCAGAAAATGCCCATGACCATCCTCAGCCTCTCCACCGCGGGGTGCTAGTGGACCCAAGCCCCTGTTGCTGGACTTGGGGCTTGCAGGAAGCCCCTGGGATATTCCCATCAGGTGGGGCAAAGATCAGCACCTTCGGGAGAGAGAACTTTGAACTGGACAGTGATTGAGTTCTTGGATTAGACTGATATTTTTATTGGGTTAGACTGGAATTTGCTAGATTAGAGTGGACTGAATTTAGTGTTCCTGCTGCCAAGTGGAATGAAAGCTCATTAAAGAAAGTACATGCAATTATTATTATTATTTAAGTGCAGTTGGACTCTCCCGGGCCCCACTTTAATTTGGCCAGGAGCCCTGTCCTTGAGTGTGAACTATAAGGAGAGCCAACCAGACTCCAGCACTTGGGCAAATGGCGTTTGTATTTCTGTGGCTGGAATAACGAGGCCTTGGGTGAACCTCCAAGATGCTGTGTAATGGACTGCTTGCAGAACCTGTCTAAACCAGAGACCCAACTGTGAGCTCCCGGCTGTGTGTGTGTGTGTGTGTGTGTGTGTGTGTGTGTGTGTGTGTGTGTGTGTGTGTGTGTGTGTGTGTGTGTGTGCAGAGTAAATGCTAAGAGCTCAAGCTCTGTGGTCAGATGGACTGAGATTTGAGGCCCTGCTCTGTCACATACCAACAATGCGAGCTTGGGCAAGGTGTTAACCTTTCTAAGCCTCAGCTTTCTCATCTGGGAGACAATGACAATAATCCAGCCTCACTGGATTGTGTGAGAATCCAAACTCCAGCCGTCATCTACCAGTCACAATTCCTGCCACACCCACACCCAACTTCACACCACTCGTTCTCTGCCTCTGTCCCCTGCCAGTGTAGATGCATTCTCTGCCCGGGTTTGAGCCCTGCAGGAGGCTGAGTCTATGAACCATATCCCAGGGCTCCCAGCCCACGGGACCCTGGCTGGGGTTGGCTGATGGCAGGCACTGCAGGAGGAGAGAGACGGGGGGCATTTCTTCCTTGCTCCTTCTCAGTTGGGTGTCCTGACTCTGTCATTGGCTGTGGCCCTATTTTGTGGCTCAAATCTCAGTAGGCTCTGGTCACACCATTCCTTTCTCGGACCCTTGAGGCTTAGAGTAGCTCCCTGTGTCTTTCTGGCCTCCTTTCACTCTGCCCCAGAGATGTGCGGCAGATCTCACCATTTGGACCCTCAGGGAGAATTCTCTTCCCTGCTTGACCCTGGCTGCTTCACTCCCAGATCATTATTAAACTGATATTTTTCTGAAAGTAAATTCGTATTTGAGAAAACATAAATGATTTGTTTTATAAGGAATTTTGTGGTTCCCTGATGTCATAGATTTGACATGCTGGTTTTAAGCATTTCTAATACACATTAAAATAAATACATAACTTTTAAATTAAAATGTTCACCTGTGTACCACCAAAAATCACCCCTGATGCTGCATGGCTTGTGCAGCTCCCTTTAAAAAAGACTGAACAGCTGTGTGTGACGCTCCTGGTGCAAGGCCACGCACTCTCTTGTGTGCTGTACTTACAACGAGAATCCACGTTGTCATGTGGCAAACGCACACCAGGGAGGGGAAGGGTTGCTTCTTAAACTATCTGTTCTTCTCAGGTAAAATGTGACATATATCCTGTTGCTAATAAAGGAGGAGTGCCTCCTATCCTTCATAAGAAATGCCTTCTCTCCCTGTAGAGAGTTCCTTGTGAAAAATAAATGACCTGCAATCACCCCCAGTGCAAGCATAAAGTCTTTCTGAAACCCATCTTCAAATTTCAAGTTCTTTAAACATAAATTTGGTGGAATTTTCCTGGTATCCTCTTACCAAGAAGCTGCATAGTTAAGACAGAACATATTACTGTTTGTTTAAAAATAGAATATTCCCAGAAAGCTGGATTCAACCTCTTGACCAGCCTTTCTCCTTCTGGCCACTATACTATCTGGCCCGTCACAGACTCGCACATTCACACCCATTCTCACTCACACATACCTATACCCATACGTGTACAACTTTGCACACCCCCAAGCAATCCCACTTGCATGCTCACACCTATATACTCACAAACAACCACACAAATGCACACTCACACCCACACAGTCACATGTGCTCACATATTCTTCACATGCCTATTCACAGATACTAGCGCATGCACACCCACCTATTCACACATATGCACACCCACTTCCTCACACGTATTCCCCACACTCCCTCACACTCACACACACACACACTCCCAGACACACGCCAAGGCTCTGCCCACCCCTCCCTGTCACAGTGGCAGGATGGCAGGTCCATTTCTGTGCCCTCTCGCCCCAGGGAACCTGCTGCTTTCTGCACAAATTGCCTCTGGAACAAAGCAATCCGGCCCGTGAGAGGCTTTCACTATGTGTGCTGGAGTAGTGCCACTTAGGATCAAGCAAGACTGTCGACAAAACTTATTTTTAAAAATCCTTTTTGCTATTTGAGTCACAGCAGACGGTGAGCCAAACCGCGGCGCACAGAGGGGCGTCCTGTCAGGTGGGGAGCGACTTCAGCTTGGTAGAGGAAAAGGGGGCAGGGGAAATGACTTGAAGAAACACACGTTGGCATTGGCAATCTTTTCTCCTTTTTAGTTTGAAGCAAGCCTACTTTCTGTCCAAATACCAGGACCTTCCTATTTTCCGCAGAGCCGAAGACAAGCTGTATGGGTGCTCTCGTGCAATCTACTGACATGATTGTCACAATCTAGGAAATCCCTTATCGCCCAGATGTCAGCTGAGGCTGCTCTGGTCGTGCAAGATTGCAGTTAGAGGACCACTGACCCCCCCGAGTCCACTGTGCAGTGTCAAGTCCAGCCTCCTTTCACAGATTTCTGCAAATTCCTAAGGCAATGCTCTCTCCCCCTTAGACCCCTCTGCCTCTGGAATCTGAGGTGCCGTCCACTTCACTCCTCGATTGCCCAGATGCAAAATATTAGCACCTTCCTTCATTTTCGCAAAAACGATCTGCTCTCGTTGGGTACAGTGCTCCCCCTGCATAAACCCTCAATTTATCCCCCAGAGCACAAAGCAAAGGTGTGCTGTGCAAACAAGGACCGACTGTGTGTTTCGATGGGAACCTTTCATTCATTCTAGTCCTCCAAAAGACACACTGATTTTTCACATAAATAAAATTCTTATAACACAAATAAATCCCTAATTATATATATATATATATGTATATATATGGTGGAAAATATGGTTTTCTTAATTAAAACACCCCATTTAGTTAAGTCACTAAACCAGCACCAGAAACATTCTGAATCCAAGTTTCTTGAGCACCATGAGTCATTCCAGGCAAGTCCAGCATTAAAATACCTCTCTGATGGCAAAGCACAGCAGAAACCAAAGCCAAGAAACAAAACCAACCACCCAATGGAAAACAGAGGCTCTAGCCGAGTGTCTCTTTAGAGCAGGAGCAAAAGACTGATAGGAGAGAGAGATGAAGTTACAAAGAATCAGAATGGCCAATCTTTGTAGCACCCCCAGCCTTTGCTGAGAAAAGTCAAGGGCTCTGAAGCCTGATATGAGGAGGATGATTTCCCTGTACTGGCCAGTGCATGCCACTGGCCAGGCACAGAGCTAAGCACTGTTAAGAAATTTTGTTTGATTTTATTTTTAGCAAAGTAATGCATGCACATGTTTTAAAAAGTAAAACGGTACTACAAGGCTAATAAGAAAAAAATCATTTTCCCTTCTCCCTCCCTCCCCATTCCAAATTCCAAATCTTTTCGGCAAATAGCTTTTAAATTTACCTCCATTTTTCTGAGTAAAGGGATTATACTATCAAATTTTGATTTTTGCATTTTAAGCATCACCTTCTGCCTGTCTGCTATGGCTGTTAAGGGACTTAGTGCACATCACGTCACCTTGTCCACTTCCCCTCCTGCATTTTCCCCAAATAATCATATCACATATTTTTGTGTGTGTAAAATCAAAACTGATGCAGGAATCTATGACATAGATATATAATTTTTGCTTTATGTTAACTGACTTTTTTTTTCACATACCCAGCACTAATTCTCCCCACACACTCTCCAGAAGAGATGCAGAATCCCCCCAGCATGTTCTGTATTTGGGAGCAGTCCCTCCTGCAGCCAGCTCCACTCTCCCCACACCAGCTGCTCATCAGTCATCCTGGGCTTCATTCACTTTGCCTCTTATCTGTGTTGAGTCCATTTTCTGGATCCTATGGCTTGCTCTGTCTTCGCTAATGTCCTTATTTTCGTGTATCTCCACTAGCTTCCAGAGACCACCTTTGGTTGCTTGGTGGGGTATAGAGTTCTAGGCTGTAAATAATTTTTCCTCAAAATTTTGAGGGTCTTACTCCCTTATCTTTCAGCTTCCAATGATCCTGATATGGAACGTGCCACTCTGACCCTTGACCCTTTGTGCTTGACCCTTGACCTGTTATCTCTAACCCAACTTTCCCTCCTAAGGGGATTCTTAGGATTTCTCTTGAAATCTGAAGTATTTAAATAATGTGCTTTAGGTGGGTCTTTTAAAATTCATCGTGCTAGTTACTTGTGGATGGGGTCAGTCTAGAAAATCATGTTCTTTAGCTAAGGGGTATTTTAATATATCGTTTGCTTTAACAAGTTCCTCTCCTTCATTCTCTTTGTTTCATCTGGAATATCTTTCAATTTATGTTGGACTTTTTATACTAACCTTCTAATGCTCTTATTTTGGGGGTCTGTTTTATCCCACTTTCTAAGAGGTTTCCTTACCTTTATAGCTCCATCACCATTATTGTATTTTATTTTTGTTTTTGTATTTTTAATATTCAACACCTTACAGCCCGCTGAATGTTCCTGTCTCATGGATGCAGTGCCCTCTCTCCCTTCCAGGGGAAAACAAGCCTGTTATATCCTCTGAGCCTTGCATTGTCTCTGTATACTCCAAGTTCCTTTTTGTTTTCCAGTTTGTTGCGCTATTTGTGCTCCATGTCAAAAGGTTCTTCTCATGATTCTTTAAGGAAGGAGTCATCAAAGGTGGGCTGGAAACTCAGGAGGTAAGGTGGGGGTGGGCTTGCCCCTGGGGGTTTCCCTGAGGATGATTCAGCAGAGGCCCAGCTGTTCCTTGGGGCAAAACTCCCAAATTCAGTATTTTCAGCCTTTTCTCAGGTTTCTGGGCTGGGGAATGTATGACTGGCAGCCAGCAGGACTGGGAGGCTACTGGGGAAAGAAGACTGAAATAGGGCGAGGCCTCACAGTTTCCCCAGGGCCTCACCGCTCACTGCACCCCCAGTTGTGCCTGGTTCCCGTGGGGGGAGTCGTCCAGGGTCAGTTTCTAAAGAGTCACAACTCCAGATTTCTCCTGGGGTGGGGAGGCGGGGGAGGCAGCTCAGGCTGTTAAGGGTGGGGGTTTAATTGCGTTACAGACATATTTCTCCTCCTTTCTCCAGCTCCTCCACTTACGCCCACTTTCAGTGACACCGGTTCTTCAAGTCCTAAGTTTTCTAGGTGTTTGCAGCAGGAATGGGCTTGTTTCTTGTTAGCTTGCCTCTCTGCAGCCTCCAACAGCCGAGAAAGTGGAGTGCTCAGTAAATATCTACTCCTTCTCTTAGTTTTCCTTCTTGCTGTTTGAATACAAGCCCTGGAAAGCAGTTTCTCTGCATATCTCATGGACCCAGACTCATATTTCTATAAGTAGGTACTATTATTTTTCCCAGTTTAAAGAGGAGGAAGTCAACACTTAGGTGGGAAGGGACCTATGTCAGGGCACTCAGCCAACAAGTGAGAGATTTGTGGTTTGACCCCAAAAACCAGTACCCTGACCCACCATGTCATACAGCCTCCTTTAAAAATCTAGATGTCCCACCCCAGCCCAGCCCAGACCAGTTAAATCAGAATCCGTAGAGGTGGGACTCAGGAATCTGTCTTTTAAAAAAAATCTCAAGTGATTCCATCATGCAGCTAAGTTTAAAACCAGTGCTGTAGGCCCGCCCTTCACATGCGGTCCTGTGCCCTCGAATCACAGGGGAGTCTTGTTAAAATTCAGATTCTTATGCACTAGGTCTGGGCAGGGGCCCAGGAGTCTGCATACCTAGCCAGTCCCAGGTGATGTGGCTGGTCTGAGGGCCCCGCTGCATGGCGAGGCTGGGGACATCTCAGAACAGGTGCAGTTCTAGCTCGTTCTTTCCTGGGAGGCAGCATCCAAGTTTGGCTTTAGGATGTAAATTTCAAGCAAATGGGAAACTTCTTTTCATAATTGCTCTAAAAATTCATTTGTTGCAAAAAGGGATATAAATTCTGAGCAGAGTCCTAAAACGTATAAGGAGAATATTCATTAGTGAGGGCTTCTTGGCTTTTGAAAACCGGAGATGTTCCTGATGATTGCATATAAGGGAGAGTTGTGGGGGAGGTACACTTCAGAATTAGGTTTGTAACCTCAACTAACCACCAGCGCAGCACCTCAGGCATCCCAGGCCTCAGAACCTGGAAGGGCTGCACACCTTTTGCTCTCTTCTACAGCCTTGTGGCCACTCAACCCTTCTAGATTCTCACTCCTGCTGACTCCTCACCCCTCCTCCGCCTCTCTCTGCCACCTCTTGCCCATTCACCTTCAAGATCAACACAACACAATCCCTCTCCTTAAAGAAAGAGCAACCTGCCCTCTTCCCTGACAGCACCCACATTAATGTCCCAAACACAGATCAGTGCCTATTCCCAACAGAGGCAGTACCGTTTCTTCAAGGAATTTTGATGAGTTAAATATTCCTACCGCATTATACCATGAGAAGAAATCTAAGTTTTACAAAAATAATGTTTTTTGTGCATGTCTATACAATGGTGATGGAATTCCAGAGGCACCCCAAGGGGTCCACTTTCAGGGAATTTCTGAGGTTACAAAATGATCTTTTTGACTTACACCACCTTCTTCCCTCCCCTAGGGTCTCTCACAGTCACCCTGCTTTTCTCACCAATAGACAGGAGCGTCACATAACAGAGAGAAAGAACAGTTCAAGAGGAAATCTGCATTGTCTTTATTTCATAAGTTAGGTTTAATAATTCATCTAAAAGAGAATTTTTAGCAGCAAGGTTTGCATATAAAAAGGGAACATGCTTTCCTTAAACAGGCATCTGTTCCTCTTGCTGCAATGCTGAGAGGAAAGGAAAAGGGCCAGTCAGGTTCAAATGCATCTCTTGATTCTCTGAGGACATCATGCATGGTCTCCAGTCCGCTAGGCAAAAGTGACTTTGGAGCAAGCTTTGCAAGGAAAGGAATTTAAAGCATCCCTAAAAGATTCCTCTTTGTCACTGCAGAAGTCCTCCCAGAGGTCACTGCGACAAGCACGCGTATTCCGAAAACGGCTACAGATTGTAGTCTGTTCATTTCCTGGTCATAAAACGCCACATGATCAGACCCCACCACTGCTCATATACTAAACCAACGCCATCCTATGAGCCAGACAATGGCAGGTTTGGTGGTCTGCAGGTCTACACACACATACACACACACACACACAAAGCTGTTTAGAATGTCAAGAAAATCAGTCATTCACACAGCTGCGCTGCTCATGCATGACAGGCTGACTTTAAATATTTGTCATTCCCAGTGGCTGAGATAGGGGGAAGGGAAGCCAGTATAATGAGAAGTGAAAAAAATTAACAGAAACCTCTAATTGCCCAGGTTTGCTGCCTTGAATATTTCTGCAGTAGCTCTGCAGGCAGGCAGCACTGTCAACGTTTTCAGGCCTGACAATGGGTAAGTTGCCAGGGACCAAAGGCCCAGCAAAAGAAGCAATTAATACCTCCTTTTTCATTTTATAGACAGCATCTGTCTCCCTGTTAAGAAAAATGGTTTGAGAATTAACGTTCCTGATTTTTTTTTCTCAAAATATTCCTGTTTTACCATGTCCCTTGCAGAGTCTTGTTTAGTCTAAGGAGCATCATGAACTCTGAATTTCCTGCATGTTTCAAATATCTGCTGTAATATAAAGTCCTTTTCTTGGGACCCAGCATATTCTAATGACACTGCCCACGTATTTTTTTCTTTAAGGATATTTTCCTTCAAGGTGTTGTTTTTTTAAAATATTCTTATTGGTAAAGTTTATTAATAAAGATTACACCCGCAATTGGGAAGGAAAATGGACATGTTCATCTGACCTTGTGTCATATGGACTGATCCCATATTTCTGGAGAACAGCTTTACCCTTTAAAAGTGTGTCAGTCTTTGACCTGGCAATTCCATTGCTCGAGCTTTTTCTTAAGGAAATCATCATTGTATATCAAAGGTTGCTACATTCTGCTGTTCATCATTTCGAATAGGAAAAAGTCAGGGACAATCTAAGTGTCCAAATTTAAGGCTACTGATTAGTTAAATAAATTGTGGGAGACCCATATGATGAAATATCCTGCAGTGGTTAAAAACAGAGCCCTAGGAGAATATTTGATGATATGGGGAAATTTTCAGGATGAATTGTTAAATTAAGAAAGATTACAAAATGGAATGTACATTATGACACTGTTTTAAATTTCTTTTAATAAATTAACTTTATTATAATATGTATTCATGGGGAAAATGGGAGGATTTTCAACATCGTACTGCAAACGAGAGGACTGAGATTATGCGGGACGTTGAGTCTCCTCTTTGCACTCTTCTGTATTTTCCTAACATGATTCATAATTTACAAAAAAGGAAAATAATAAATCAGAAACAATCAAACATGCTATCAGAGCATATGTATTGTTACATTTACAAGATGCCACAAACCAGTTTAAAATGCGGGTACCCTTTATCCCATAAAGTTGGAGAGACTACAGTTGGCCATGCCAAGGCAGTGACTTTGATAGTCTCTGGGCTTTTGAGGCAACCAGCGACCTGCCTCTGGGTTTTAGATGAACTGAAATGAAAGTGTCTTAGAATGAGGGAAGTGAAAAAGGTCCCCTTAACCATTGTTTTTTAAACAGGAGTTGAGCGCTTCCGGCTTTAAGAAATAGTGAGTAATGGGTTGAAATGTAGATTCTGGAACCACACGGAGGCAAAGCCTCTTAATAGCTGGACGACTTAACCTCTCTGTGCCTCACTTCCTCTTGCCGGAAAGCGAAAATAATAATAACACCGACTTCACTGGGCTGTCGCGAGGGTTACAGGAGCGAATCCGGGTGAAGTGCTTAGAACAGCCTGGAGGCACAGAGCAAGCACTCAGTAAATGTGCGCTCCCATTATAAGCTGGAGAGCCTCTTGCCTGGCAGAAGTGCCTGGAATCCCCGCATCAAGCTTTCCTTTTAGGGCAAGGCACTCCGGAGGCCCCTGAAATGCACACGTGTTCTGACCTAAACGCCCCACGGGACCCGGTTTGAGGCCGAAACAATACGCGCGCGCACGCGTGCACACATACACACCGACACGCGCGCGCATACACACACCCCTTGCGCGCGACTGCACACAGATGCACCCGCGCGCAGCCGCGCGGCCCCGGTCCTGCCAGTCGGACCTGCTCGGCGGCCGTGCTCGATCACCATGGGCGGTTCTTAATATTTCTTGCTCTAACTTATCAAACACTTGGAAGTCGGCGGAATGAAAAGGAAAACGAAATCAGATTGTAACTGCAACAAACAGACCTTTCTACATTCTACCGTCTCAAATAACCACTTGGTTCCAAGCACTTTCTCACAGCCACTGCCCGTCCTGGGAAGAGCCAGAAGCGGGGGCCAGAGAGAGGGGCAGTGAGGGCAAGAAGAAAGCGAGAAGGAAGAAAGGCAAAAGTATCCCTCTTTCCTTCCCCACCTTCGCCCCACCCTTCCGAACCTAGGTTCCTGTAGGGGATGAGCCGCGCCAGCCCGCCCCGCGGGGCCAGGCTAGGTCAAGGCGTCGGGGCCCCGTGCTTGGAAAGGTGAGTGAGAGAAACTGTGTTTGAAGACCTTCCTACGGCCACCCTCCCACGTCCGCGGGGACAGCGAAGGCAGCCCAGGGCCCCATTGATTGCCCTCCCCTGGACAGCCGAGTCAGCCCTAGGGCAACCTCCCTGCTCCAGGTCTCACCCCGCTATTCAAGGAAACTGAAATCGCCGTTGAGAGAAGACTTATACGAACAATCAATAATCGTTTTTACGTTTATGAAAGAAGACATCAGGTGCAAAACTCACAAAATTTAATATAGGCTTGAGACTGCTTTCTCTCAGCAACTCAGAGCTCTTCAAAGTAAAATTACAAATAATCTTTTAACGGTTTCTCATATACAGCATATGGGATGTATATTGAAGCCTTGAATGCTAAAATTGCATTGGAATTTTAATTTTCATTAGCAAATGCGTTTGACAATTGGACAAAGGTTATAAAAAGAAAAGTAGAAAAAAATAAAGTGATCCGAAAAGAATGTTGAAAGTCCACTAAGTATTTTCCAGCCATTGGTGCTAGAAATGTTTGAAGTCAATCCCTTAACTTTTGTTTTTGTTTTCGTTTGGTGGTTTTTCTGTTTTGTTTTGTTTTGTTTTGTTTTAACCCGATACATTCAAATCTCACAGCTAATGTGTCTCCCTTTGAGCTGATTCGACCCCACTCCCATTTTGGCAAAACTTTTGTTTGCATTTCCCTTGTGCACCCAACAGGTCTGTATATTAACAGCATGTCTCCTTTTTGGCACAGCATCCTCATTAATTATGTCAGCAGAGAGCTGGCACCAGGGCTCGTCAGTGCCTGCTAATTCCTGTTTCCTCCCTGCTGGCTTTGCTACCCCTGAGTCACAAAGCATCAGCAGCCCTTACTTTCCCTCTGCTTTCCCGCCCGTCCCCGTCCCCCGCCCCCATGCCCTGTGCTCTGGTCTGCCCACTTTCCAATTCTGCAAAGAACAGAACATGAGGTCCCAGAAGAATGACACAGCAGAATTCTCACTATTATTATTATACTTCTTTGGTTTGAAGGCAGCCGATTTCCTTGGCCTGCATCCCAAGTTCTCCTGGACCTCTTTGTTAGACTTTTCGTGATGATGATGATCATGACGATAGCAAGGGTTGCCACTGGAGTGCTTACTATGTATCAGCCCCCGTGCTTTTCCTAAAAATTGCCTCAGTCTCTAAAACAACCCTACAGGCAACTGCCATTATGACCACGTAACGGATGAGAAGACTGAGGCTCAGTGAGTGCTGGTCACATGAAAAGGATTGGAAGAGCCAGGGTTGGACTTGAATGTGTCTGCTGTCCCCAGCAACAGCCCATGGCACTGTTGGCCCCCTCCGACGACGCACAGCAATGCTGGCGGAAAGTGGCTGGGGGCACAGAGGTGTAAAATTTGGAAAACTGCTACAGAAAGTTGAATAGCAGGTTGTATAGCAGCCAAATGAAAGGCCGGGAAAGCCAGCTCCTGAGAGTGTTGATTTGGCTGACACAGGCCAGCATATCATCGTCAGGGAAAAAAAAAATCTGATCATGTTTTTATTTTTAGTTTCCCGAGCTTGCAGTAAAATTCTGAGATTCCTGCTGTGATTTCCCCTTGAGGTCCAATATGCTTCACCCAGTGACTTACAGCTATTACTCCTTATTTTAGGTTTACACCATGATTCAAGCTACCAAGTTCCCTTTCCATCCTGCATCTGGCCTGGGCCAATGTCCCAGAGAAGGCCCTTTAAGGAGTGCAGGGCTCACTTCCTTGAGACTTTCAGTGGCCCCCATATTGGAACAACTTGGTGGTCATGAGAACTTTGTTAGCCAACATGAGGTCTTAGCCATAAGGCATCCTTTAGTTCAACAAGCATTTATTAAGTGCCAACTTTATACCAAGCACTGGTCCTAGGCATTACACCTCAGTAAATGTCTCCATTCCAATTAGGTCTCTATCCTAATTTTATTTATTTTATTCAAATTAGGGTTTTAAGGAAATCAGCTGACTCAAGGGGCAGGCAGAAACCAGAGATGAGGGATGATTCATATCACTTTAATGAAAGCTGATAGCAGAGATTATCCAAAAGCATTCCCAATAGAGATGAGGGCATCCCAAAGATTGGATATGTCATCCATTACAAGAGATGGAGAAATCTTCTTAGAAAGACATAGGACAGGTTGCTCAGCCACACCAAGGATGAGGCAAACGACTTAGCAACTGAGATAATCTCATTTTTAAAAGTTAAGGCAATGCATGCTTGATATGAAAAATTCAAACCCTAGAGAAATATGAAAAAGAAGAGTCAGCCCTTTCACTATCCCCTACCCTACAATTCTACTTTCTAGTGGTATCTGTGTACATAGTTTAGTGTCCTGAACATGACAGGAAAAAGAAAATCCTAAGGAATGTGACCCAATGTAAAACTGAGACCATGGGGGCTTATGGAGTCTCAGCTTACTGGGTTACAAGATCCTTTTTCCATGAGAGGAACACTATTCTTGCCTTATCCTTGACTTTTGCCATACGCATTGGAAGAAAAGCCTGAGATGGCTTTGTCTGACTTGGAATCCAAGACTCAATGGCAGTCACCAGGCAAACTATCACTCTCTCCTCTGGGTTAAGGCATCACAAGTTCTGGTTAGAACCCAAATGTGCTCATCTGTTTGCTGCCACAGCCAAGCTGCAGCCAACATTATTGTTTTTATGTTAAATTAATTTATGAAGTTAGTTATGGGCAGAACCTTGATGGATGGAGCAGGCAGGGAGGGGGAAATTGGACTGTGGAATAATGCTGTGCAATAATGCTGACATTGTCATCGGTGCTCTGGGCAGCTGAGGTACTGGAGGGGATTTGAAAAGGAAAAGAGGTCTGTAGCTCAAGAAACAGACAAGGCTCAGGGCTCAAACTTCACTCACTTTACAAGTTTGCTTTTGAACAAACCCAGCAATCACCATAGTTTGAAGCTAAATTTTGGCTGGTTTATGTTTGAAAGCATTATGTAGCCCAGAAAAGCCATGTTCTAATCCTGACCCTATCTTGTGGCAGCAGCCATTTCTTTTAATCCTGATTCAATATTGTAGGTGGAAACTTTTGATTAGATTATCTCCAGGGAGATGTACCACACCCAATTGTAGGTGTGACCTTTTGATTAGCTGGCGTTGTGACTCCCCGCATTCCAGGTGGGTCTTATAGTTTTCTGGAATCCTTTAAAAGAGGAAACATTTTGGAGAGAGTCGGAAATGACAGAAGCCTCAGAGCTAACAGAGGGAGCAGATGTAGACGCTTGGAGAACAGTTGCTTTAGAGAACAGACACACGATGTTTGGAGATGCTTGGAGCCCAGAACCTGGAGAGAGCCAAGGGAAGTCAAGAGATAAAAGCCAGCCCTGGAGAAGCAAAGTGAGGAACCCCCATAGGTACAGAGGCTGAAAGCAATGGAGCCCAGAAACAAGGGACCAGCAAATGCCAGACATGTGACTACCCAGCTGACAAAGGTGTTCCTGACCTATCAGCCTTCCTTGAGTTAAGATAGCTTTTATTGGATGCCTTAGTTTGGACATTTATATAGGCTTAGACCTGAAAACTTGTAACTTGTTCCAGTTCTGGTATATTGCATTCTGGCAGCTTGCAAACTAACACAGTTCTTATCAGCCCAGAGTGTGTCAAAGGATTCTGCACACTCTGATCCAGAACCTTGACCTTGAAGGGATCTGAATGAATCTTGGAGGCTGGGTAAGAAGGAGAGGTGGGGACTGCTAGCAGGCCCCCAATATCTATTTTCCCCTGCAAGGTCAATTACGGGAGGAGACCACAGTTGCAGGCTCCCTTGTGAAGTGTGGCCATGTGCTTGGATTCTGATCAAGGATGGTGAGTGGAAGTGATGTCTACAGAATCTTGGCAGTGCCCTTTGTTTTAGGCTAGATTCCCCAGAAACAGATACTGACACAAGATTTGACTGCAAGCTGTTTATTTGAGAGGAGATTCTGAAAAGCATCAGTACTTAAGGGAGTGGTAAATGTGTTAGCTTGGGTCTTTGGAGAAGTAGATACCAAGATGGGAGTAAACAGGTAAGAATTTGATTAGGGGACTCGTCTTTGTGAGGGACAGTAGGAAAGCAAATTGACAAGGCTGGGAGAGCCGTCAGATGGCCAGGCAAGTCTAACCCTGAACAAAGGAGAGAAGAAGGGGAAGTCCAAGACTCCAGGAAGTCTGAGGAAGATTTGGCCAGACCATTGGGAGACCTTGTGCCAAAGTCAGACATCAGCGGAGTCCCACATCTCCTAGGAATGGGCCTGCCTTAGAATCCCTCATGTACTCAGGCATTGGCTGGGGACCACGTGGAAAGCATGGCCTTGGTTTCATAGTGCAGCAGCTGGGCCCTTGGTTAATTGCATTCCCTTTAATTGGCGGTATGGCTGCCAGGTGCATTCTCATGGCACCATAGAGTACACTGGTGGGCAGTTTACCACTGTGGGCAATTAAGGCTCAATCCTGCTGGGAACCTCTGGGACTCTCTAGTCCCACTTGGGGCATGGAAGGTGGGAAGCCACTGATTTGTTGGCCTTTGCTAGAGCGCCTTAGTGCCATAAATAGCACAAAGTTCAATACTAAGCATGAATGCATTAAAATGCAGAGATCTTTTTAAAACTTCATTTTGAGAAAGCATTTCTGCTTGCTTCTCCTTGGAAATTTTTCACCAGAGCTGCTAACAAACTGCATGTATACCTGATTTGGGCTATGCTTCCTTCCTCTCCACAATTTTCTCCCGCTTCCTGCCCCCTTACCTGCTGGAGAATCGGGAAAGTGTGAAATGTCCCCAAAGTGTATATTTTGAAATTTTCTATAATAAATATTAATTTTTTTAATTTCAAAAAAATTGTTTCACTTATTCTTCCCAACTTTGCTACCTCAGCATCCTCTGCTCTATGCTATTCTCCTTCACTTTCCCACTCTCTTTACTACCAAGAGAAATCCTCGGTGATTTGGTAGGACACTTGCTATCTTGGAAGCAGATTGCAAGCCTGGGTTATTCCTGGCTGAGCAGTTTACTGAGTGTAAGGGGTCATAGTGATGGGTATGTGGGTCTGTTCCCCGTAGATGAAATCTGATGGAACCTTATATTCGGTCCTCAGAAAAAAATGGTGCTTCCTGCAGTAGAAAGCAACGAGCGCCCTAGGAACACAGCAGGACCACATTTCCCAGGCTCTCTTGCAGTTAGCCATGCCTACGAGACAGATACAGCCAATGAAATGCCAGTGGAAGAGATCTCAGAGGTCAAGATGGAAGGAATCTGAGTCCTTGAACACCACTCAGAGGAGAGCTGCCTACATAGCAGGAATACTCATTCTGGACTTAACTTAGCAAAGCAGTGACCTTCTATTGAATTGAGCCATGGAAATGAATGGGGCTTGTTTGTTACAGCAGAGAGTCTACCATAACATATGCTTTCTAATCATCTCTTGGGTCTGCTAAATTTGCTTGTCACCACACTCTCAAGCCATAGAGTCCAAGATCAATTTGACTGCAAAGAGCAGTGGAGGTCCACTTTTTTGATGACTTGGTCTTTTGTGAATGTGCTACAATAGGGATATATTTCCCTTAGTGTTTTCATGAAATTTCATAACTTCTCCATATTACTAAATGTTTCTCCAGTGGAAACAGCTCTAGACAGGGAGACTAGATTATCTGTCTCTAATTATCAGCTGGATGATACATGAATTACTCAACCCCATGAGCCTCGGATATTATCTAGCACATTTTAGAAATGGGTGAAAACAAAATAATAGTAATAGCTAAGTGTAGCAGAGTGAGAAGCCAAGCACTTTTAATCTGCACAGCCACCCAAAGATGTGAGCAATAGCCCTAACATTTTGAAAATGAAAGAGACTGAACCACAGAAAGGTTAAGACATTGCCCAAGGCCACAGCTCATAAATAGCAGGCCAAACACAGGTAGTCTAACTCCAGGACCCTGAATTAAATTCTCTAGATCTTGAAATGCTGAGATTTGCCCCATGATTTCCTTTGTTGAAATCTTGCAATGTCAACTCTCAAACAAGAGAGAGTGAATGATAAAATCTGGATTTCCTATGAACTCAGGGAGCATCAGAGGACATATATTTCAAAGGCAGAGTAAATGACCTTGACTTTACTCAACAGAAAATGACAACTGGATAAACCCTCAGCTTTAATGGCACATCTGACCCCGTGCTGAGATACTTATGGAATTATTTGTGGTAACTATTTCCAGTAATTCACCACTTCACTTAGAAAATGCTGAATTTTTCCAACTGCAGTACACAGTGCACCCTTCTGAATTGTAAACTATACTCAATAAAGAAAATTAAAATATCTACCATTTATAAAGGACTTTCTATATTCCCCCAAATATAGCTTTTCATCCCCATTTCATGGCTAAGGAAACCAACATTCAGAAAAGTTAAGGCTGCACAGCCAGTGAGTGGTGGAGACAGGATTTGAACATTGCTGTCTGAAACTGCAGCCACCATGTTTTCTTATTTCTAAGCTTAATGGTGCTGTGATTTAAATATATGACTTTTAAGATACTATTTTTATGTGAAAACAAATATAATATTATGAAATACAATGCCAAATCTGAACGATTAACTTAAGAGGAAATATGAGATGTCAAAAAAAAAAAAAAATCCAAACAGTAGAACAGCATAGAAGGCATAAAATTTGACTCATCTCTAAAAGGCAAATTGGTGCGATGATGAAGGTGGCACCAGCAGCCATGGGTAAAGGCTGGATTGTTCAGTAGATGGTGATGGGAAATCTGGATCACTATGTAGAATAAAGTACAGCTGGGTCTTACTTCACATGCTCTAAAGATAGAGTCCGAATTGATAAGAGACCTAAATGTGAAAGGAGACTGTAAAGCTAATAGAGGAATTATATGAGAATATCCTCCTAACAAAGAGATGGCCAAGGCTTTCCCAAACAAGACCCCAAAAGCACAAATCATAAGACAAAAAAAAAGAAAAAACAAAAAAAACAACAGATTTGACTTTATTAAGGAAAGGGATTTCTGTTCAATAGACAAATACGGTAAGCATGTGTTAACCTGGGCAAAGACATTCGCAGTCATTTCAAAAGACAAAACTTTTTTCTACTCTATAAGAGCTCCTGAAAATTAACATGAAAAAGACAGGAAACCTGACAGAGACTAAGCAAAGGACACAAGAGAAGATTCACAAATTCAATAATAATCAGATAAATGCAATTAAAACAATGAATATAATATTTTGTGTCCATCAGGACAGGGAATATATAGAAAGATGATTAACAGAAAGGGCTGATGAGTTGTGGGGAGAAGGGAAAGTTTGCACCCTGCTGGTGGAGGTGTAAACTGGGATAGTCATTCAGGAAACCTACCTGGCCTATGCCTTAGGACCCAAGGACCCCAGTCCTGAATAAATTCTCAAAGGTCTGTAAAGGGGTGAGCATTATGGTGTCTGGTTGTTTTGTTAATAGAGAGTTAGAGGCTGTCTGGATACATCACTGGGGAAATAAATGGGAATAAATTGCACAGGAGTGAGGATGCAACACAATAATGCTAATATGCTATAACCTGAGCTGTCCATGTATCAGTGAAATAATAGTTTTAAAAAAAGGGAGGACTCTTTTTTGCAATAAGCCACTCCAAACTGCAGCAGCAGGTCCCCAGAGGTAGCCACACTTTCTGGCACTTTGGGAGAAAATGTGAAGTGTTGACAGGTACTGAATGCCGTATGATTCTCAAAAACACCCTAAGAATTAGGAAGGATATAGAAGCAGCATAATGTGTGTCTAGAAAAGACTTCTTAAAGTAAATCCACTTAAAATGGAGACCAAAATGCCATTTAAAGTAGTGAAAACAATTTGAACAAGATCTTCTTAAACTTGAAAATGAAACTAAAAATTACAAAGATATGATATTATGTTTCACATCTTACAAAACTGTATTTTCAATGCAACTCTGGCCACCAGTGCTCAGAGCCAGAAATTGTGCTGTGTTCCAAGTGTTCAGAGCCAGAAATTGTACAGTAAATATTAGTTGAATGAATGAATGAATGATTTTGACAAACAGCTCTTAGAAAGAAGAGTGAATTGTTACCTTTTCCCCATAACTTCTTATCATTTTCTATTCCGTTTTTACCTAACTTAACTCTGCTGTATTTTTAGTTTTTGCTGACTTTAGCGATTCTTCAACTTCATTTTTATCAATTTCATGACATCCTGTATCTTTGCAGTTATTGTGATTTGCCTTTGCAATTGATCTGCGTTGTACTTGCAACGCAGGCATGAACAGGACCATTTCAATGAGAACCAGTTTGCAGCATTCAGAAGTGACTATTTGATGATTACGAGCATTTCTGCTTGCCAGGCAATCCTGAGGACTCAAATAAAGAATACTCAGATTGCAAAATAAAGAATACTATGACACCCCCACTTCGCAAGGAAGAAAAATGAGACTCAGAAAGGTTAAACGACTTGCCCAAATCACATGGCCTGAAATTGGCAAACCACAGAAAGCACTTTGGGAGAGGGACCAGAAGAGACAGTTCACTGTAAATGATACAAAAGAGTGTGGATAAGAGTGGCAGGGGAATGCTTTCTTTATTAAAATAGCAGTTAATAATAATAGTTCTGGTACAGAAAATATAGTCCCTTAATTTTACAATGAGCTGTCCTTCCGCTGGGCCCCTATGTTCACTAGGCAGCAAGGAAACCTAAACTTGCCAATAAGTGATATTTCAGCCCCTCTCGTCTAAGCAGTATCCTTTGAGTTTTTGCCACTCCCCTTCCCCTCCGAAAAGGCTACTGGATGCATGGGGATGCTGACTGTGTCCAGATGGCAGAGGGGGAAGGCAGATGGGGACCTGTGCCCAGTTCCTTTGAGCTGATCTCTGGGTCATCCCTGGTCTCTGGAGACCTAGTGCTCCTGTCCACATTGTCACACAGCCATGGAAGCCTGTGATCTGCCCTTGCCTGGTTTATTCCAAAGGCTTGGTGGTCCTGCTGCCACTTTGCCATTGCAGAAGCCCCTTGGCTCCGTTCCTGGCCCCCGGGTCCAGCCCTTCTACTCCCCAAGGCTGGCCTTCTATAGCCAAATCTCAGCCTTCCAGGGCCTGGGACACCACAGGGCTAAGAGCAGCTCAAAGGTTCTCTGACAAGACTACGTGGCACCACCACTTTTCTTGGGTGCTGGGTATGAGGTTACCCTGAGAAACATTTCCCTCCTAGATTCCTACATTAGTCAGTATTTACCCAGAGAGCGGAAACTACTCAAGTATTTCAGATAGAGGGATTTTAATATAGCCCAGAGGTTACACAGATGATGGAAGAGCTAAGAAACCCAGCAGGGCAGGACGAGGCACCCAGAGATGAGCGGCAGGAAGCCACCGCACCCCATAGGCTGGAGTGGCAAAAGGAGGAGGTGAGATTTGCCTGGTGCCACTACAGAAAGCTGAAACCATGCAGGCCTATCCAGTAGGACAGTGAGCCATGGAAGTGATGCAGTGGCTTCTGGAGACCCAGCCAAAGCAGAAAGGGAAGTTCACCTTGCTCCAGCCTGGCCCCAGAGCCCTATTTGTGCCCAACTGACGTGGTAGTCTGGGAAGCAGAGTCGGCAGGAGTCATATACTAGTACAGAGCAGGGGCAGGGGAGGGACAGGCATGGATCTGAGTGCCAAGAGCCCCTCCTCTTGTTAGAGCCCCCTCCAACCAGTACAGCACACCATCTCCTCCAAAGGGAGGGCAGGACCTGCAGAGCTCACTCTCTGCCTCTCCTCTCTGCCCCCTCCCTGCATCCTAAAATCCACCGGAGTCCTGATGGGCAGCTTCCTATTTCTTTTTTATCATACTGCAAGCCACTCTATCCTGAGTTTATAACAGTCTCTGGAGACTTGACTACCAGGACTCACTCTTTTTGGGTTAAAAAGGGGTTAAAAGATGTTTTTCTACTTAAAGCCTGGGTTTCCATGCCACTGTCTTACTCAACCTGGGCAAGCTAGCTTTGAGTTTCAATGCTGATCAGGGACAGTTTTTCCTCTTCCTTGGGGCAATAAAACCTCGTGGTTCACTTCAGCCTTAGAAATAGGCAGCTGCAAAGGGACATGATAAAGGAGGAAATGAAAATAAGTCAGTTAATAGCCCCAGAAATAGCACTGCCATTACACTCTGTCTTAGGGATGGTTACTGCATGACAGCAGCTGTGCATTAACTCATATGACCCTGAAACAACCCTACCAGGGGCTTCTGTCATTATCCCATTTTACAGATGTGGTGTGAATAAGGCTCAGAGAGATTAATTACCCACCCAGAATCTTAATTCTTAGAATGGAATTAGAAATCAGATCAATTTTGGATTTTATCTTCCAGCTACTTCTTTCCTTCCCTTCCATTCTCTGGTTCCTCAATTCTCAATTTTTGTTCACATTTTCAGTCCTGCTGAACTCATTCATGCATTCGTTCACATCTCCATTCCCTTTCAAGTTTTGTGATAGTTTGATTTAAGAAATAGAATCATTGATATTCATCTCTCTGGTGGTAAATCCTGGACTGGCATTTTCGCAAGGTCATAAACAATAACCACCACCATTGCTGAGTCTTTATGAAACATCGGCCTGCACATTTGTCTTAGCCTACCCCCAAAGCAGACTCTGGGATAAGGACTTGGGTGGAGGCAGATAATGGGAGGTAATCCCAGGGAGCCAGAGTTGGGAAGGGGAAACAAGAAGAAGGAAAAGTCACTAGAAAAATGTCACATTGAGGTCACCATCATGAGCACCTTGAATTAGACCCTACTGGGAGGCTCCCGGGAACATAAAGGATGCGTTTCAGAATTGTCCACCCTCAGATAGAGCATTTTGCCATCAGCTCCCATCCTCCAGGGTCTGAAACCCTCCTTTACTGTTGGGCTGTGCATGTATGGCAGGTGCCGTGAGGTGACACCCAGATCTGCCTTCAGAGAAGAAGACTCATCCTCCCAGCTGCAGAAGTGGCCTGGGGGATGACCTCAGCTGCCAGCCCTCTTGGAGATGGCCTTGGATAAAGAAAACTGCCTCATCTTATGTCACAGTTCCTTCTAGAGGAAGTCCACAACATGACCCACACTGGGGTATGAAGGTCCAGTTCCCTGCACCCAACTCAGGACAACTCTGCAGGGCTACCCCAGCTTCAAGGCTCCAGCAGGGTTGGCTCAGGTAGTCACTGGAATTGCATTGCAGCCCTACTTCTCCCCTGCCCAAACCTGCTTCCTTCCCCTCCTTCCATGAGTGTTGATGCCCAGAGCACTCCCTAATAAACATCTTGCAAGTTAACCTGCTTCCCGGGCTACAGCATGTGTGGATGCCAAGTCTGTCTCCCTCCCCTCAGTGTCAGGGAAGCCCTGAGAAGAACACACATGACTCAGAGGTACTGGAAGCATGAAGCAGCAAAGTGAGTCAAAGCTCATCCAGGATTGTTCACCAAGGCTGTGATTGCAACCAAGCCTGGGAGGGTGTGGGTCACGGTGTCTGTCTTAGTTTCTCTAAGGCTGACCATAGCAAAGTTCCACCGGAACTTAGAACAACCGGAATGTATTACCATCTCACAGTTCTGAAGGCTGGAAGTCTGAGTGAGGGCATCAGCAGGGCCATGCTCCATCTGCAGTCACTAGGGGAGAATCCTCCTCACCTCTTCTAACTTCTGATGTTTACTGGGAATCCTTGGCATGCTTAGGCTTGTCAATACATCTGGCTCCACGTTCACATTCCCTCTCCCCTGGATCTGTGTGTCGAATTCTTCCCTTCTTGAAAAGACACCAATCTTATGGATTAGGACCCACCCTAATCCAATTTGGTCTCATCTTAACTAATCATATCTTCAAAGATCCTATTTTCAAATAGGGTTACATTCATGGAGCCAGGGGTTGGGACTTGAACATATCTTTTTGGGAGGCACAACTCATCCCACAACAGCATCTGATTCACAACAAGAATCAGCCCTAATTCCAAAACATTAAACAAATCTGGGTCCTGCCTCACTGAAGTTTAATGGTAGTAATAATTAATTCTGATTATTTTTGAGCACCTCAATGTGCCCAGGAAAAGTGATGCTAATGAAAAAGAAAGGTGGAAAGTTAGACATAACTGACATTATGATTTCAAGAACAGTCATGATGAGAAAAGACACATGTGAAGGACATATCAGTCATTGTAACATATTGGTTACAAAGTCCTGTGCCTTTGTAAGTGATAATTCAGAGCTGGTGGCTTCCTCCTGGTCTAGTGCCTCTGGACCTGCAGCTCTGACCCCTGCAGGGATGCTGTCAAAAGTCCGGAAATGGCAGCATGCCACTCACCACCTGCCAAGTACAGCACTGAAAACGCCTAGTCACTGAGGAGGGCCAGCTTCCAGTTCTTTTTCTCCCAAGTTGCTCAGAGGAGCTGAGGCCCATAATCAGAGGAAGCAAAAATGTTTCTCCCCATATTGCCCAGGGAATCCTGCCAGAGGATGCAAAGTGACTCCAAGAGGAAGGAGCTGAGACGTAACCATGGAGAAAGGGGTGAGGACCGCATCACAGAACTCAGAAGTGGTCACCCAGGCTCTTATGGACATAGGCATGATCTCTAGTTTTGTTTCCTCAATCACTGTTTCAGGTCATTCAGCAATTCATTTAAAGGTGCTCTCCTAGGAGAAGGTGAAAAGCTAGAAAAAAAGAAAACAACAGATTAGTAATTCCAATGGGGGCATAGGGATTGTCTCTATTTCCTTCTGATAAAGAACAAATGACAGGGAAAGAGCATGACAATAATGAAGAAAATAATCCCAGCAAAGATAATGGAAAAGCTGACTGGACCAAAATCTTGAAGCCCATTCAGAATAACTGGAAAATATTTAAGGCACTTAGTCACTTGACCATGGGCCAGTGGCTCCACCTGCCCCCAGTGAATATTTATGAAGTCTGGAGGTCTGTGCATCCAGAGATGTTCCAAATTACATCTGGAGAAAGAAAAAGTCACTTAGTAAGACAACAAAGGCCAATAACTGGAGGGGCATGCAAAATATCCCGTGGCATCTTCAGTCCTGTACGTTAGGCAGAAAGTCAAGTAGAGTGCAATTTTCTACCACTTTGGTCTTTTCCAAGTGGAAATTAAACCAACAGTATTCAGTAGAAGGAATTTTTGCACACCTCTGAGGACCTCATTGACAAAAGTGAGATTCAAAATCTCTCAAAGCAAAGTTAGTGTTTTAGATTTCTTGGCTGCTAACACAAATGCCATACAATGGGTTGGCTTGAACAATGGAAATTTATTGGCTCATGGCTTTGAGACTAGGAAGAGTCCAAAATCAAGACATCAGCAAGTTGATGCTTTGTCCCTGAAGAACGTGGAGCTCTAGGGCTGGCTGCCGGGGATCCTCGGTTCCTGCCTTTCCCTCACATGGCAGCGTACATGGCAGCATCTTCACCTTTCTCTTCCTGGTTCCTTTGACTTCCAGCTTCTTGCTACTCCCCAAGACTCTTTTTTTTTCTACTGTGTGCACATCTTCACCTTTCTCCTCCTCGTTCCATTGACTACTAGCTACTGGCTACACCGCATGGCTTTTTTTTTTTTTTTACTGTGTCCAATTTCCTTTGCATATAAAGACTTCAGCCATACTGGATTGAGGCCCACCCTCATTCGGTTAGGCATACTTCAACCAACAACATCTTCAAAGGTCCTATTTACAAATGGGTTCACAACCTCAGGGCCAGTGCTTGGGACCTGAACATTATTTTTGTGGCAGACGTAATTCAATCCCCAAGAGCTACTGAGGGTGGAAACTCCTGGCAAAGTAGGCATTGAGTCTTATAAAATCACATGCCCACTGTGAAAAGAATGATTCACATCATCAGGAAGAAAAAGGCAAAATTTTGTGGTTGGCACATCACTGCCAATTACCTCTAACCTAGACTCCAATTTCCCAACTGGGAGAGGCTTTGATTGGATTAGTCAAACAATAGCATCATGACCAGATCCTCCTTAATGGAAGGAAATTAGCCTGCCTGAATTCCTGATAAACTGTGAGTTTCCCATTCTCTGTGACTGTGCCATGCTTCGCATAGGACATATGCTCAGGGTCTGTTGGTTGAATGGGTAAAAGCAAGTGGAGGTTGCTGATGTGAACAGTCAACTTCGTGATTCTCCCTCTTCTTCTCCATCTTCCTTCCATCACACTCCCTACCCACCAAGGAGGCAGCGCTTGATTCTCAACACCCTAAAAGCTAAGTTGAGATTTGTTTTGGCCTGGATTTTCCAGACAATCATATCCCAGAGATCTCCAAAATAAAAGGTTTGGGGGAGGGAAAGACTTGAAGTAAATGGCACGGATATTTCTGAGAGAAGCAATCCTAAGCAATTAGAATAAAAATTCAGGAGGCAAGGCAGGGGGAGTGTGGAGTAGAGGGAATCAGTAAGACTAGTATTGTAAAATTTAATAAAACATATAATTGACCCTGATCAGATTTATTCACATTGCAAAAAGAAAGCTGTTTGCTAATGAGAAGAGCTTTATTCCCCAAATTTCAGATCACAAATTCATTTTCCCTTTTCCTTGATGGTTTGGCACATTTTTAAATGGCTTGGTTAAAACAATTATTAATCCGAAATTAAATATCCATGATAATTAATCCCCCAAGAGTCAGAGAAAGTTGCTACTGCTTCCTACCTCATTTTCTCTATGACCAAATGGTTATTTTTTGCTCTCTAGTACTTGTGAACTATCTTAAAGCATATATTAAAGGGAAGAAAATAAATAAAAATAAAACAAAGAAAAAGTGAGAACATTCATTAAGTGGGCCACAGGTTGGCATTTTTAGCTTTGTTACCATGGACTTCCCATTAAGGATTATATTTTTAAATGAAAAAGCAAAACTCTCCTACTGTTAGCTGTGTGCCTCATCAGTAAAATAGGATTAAAAATTATACCTGATAAACTGTTGTGAAGTTCAAATGAATTAACCTATGTAAAGTGCTTAGAATGGCACAGAACAGAGCAGAATCACAGCAAGGGCTGGTTAAGTGCCAGCTGTTATCATTTTTCTTCCCCGTAAGTTCCCGCATAGCACTTGGGCTACTGTTTGGGTGCCCCTTCAAATAAGATTTTTAAAAATCTCTATTCAGCATTGAATTTGTAACAGTGCTGAGAAGCTAATTTTCTAATGAAAGTATATTTTTTCTATGTTTGAGAGAATGGTAATTATGCACACTTGTTACATGCAATTTTCTGGACCGTGGAAACTGGGCAGCGTTGTAAGTGGCTTAAATATTTAGCTAATAAATCACTCCTTCCATTCTGCATTTCTCTGCCTCAAAGTTTCAGCGACAGGAGCTGCTAAATTCAGCTGTGGCCAGCTGGCGGGTCTTGCAGTCAGTGATCCTGCCGCTAATATGTTCACCCCTCACAAGGATATGGCAAAATGCACCATGGAGCCTGCCCAGCCTTGGCCATGTATTCCTTCTCCAGGTCCCACTTGCCTTGGCAGGAATGGAGCCCATTTATTTTTTGTCAATTGTAATAAATCTCAACAGTGATAGATCAGAATTAGGAAGGTATTTTATTTCTGTTTGAGGACAGTCTTTATGTTCTTAATTTTTTTCCGAGTCATGTTTGGGAACCTGAGTTAACAGACAGCACATTTTCCAAGGAGCATTGAAGTATTCCTTACTGACTGCACTTCTCATAAGCCAACCTGCTGGCACACCCTTTGCTTTAACCTCGGATGGCTCTCAAACCAATTCCTATCATCTCATTAACACTTCTTTCCAACTTCTCGTTGAAGTCTTCTTTTGCAGAAACCCAAAGATGTTTCAACACAGGACCAAAGCAACCAGTACACGAGCAAGGAGAGCAAGGTCGGGATTTCTGGGTGTGGATTTCACTCTGAGCTGGAAATGATTTGATTTTGGGTTCCAGTACAATCAGTGTCTTTTATCCACCAATTTCTCAGAGGTAAACTGGAGCATCTCCTTGGGAGTGGTCACCTTGACCAGGAAATGGACAATTTCTGAATTTGTCTTCAGTGCCACTCTGTGAAGTAGATAGTTTTAAGTTTACAGTTGCAGCTAAGAGGAGCCCAAGTAAAGTG
This sequence comes from Tamandua tetradactyla, assembly GCF_023851605.1. NCBI lineage: Eukaryota > Metazoa > Chordata > Mammalia > Pilosa > Myrmecophagidae > Tamandua > Tamandua tetradactyla. Next base: position 43,256,190 of record NC_135341.1, on the reverse strand, counting down.
GTTTAATCAAAATAGGGTTTTTTTTTTCCTGTGGCAAGCCCAGAGAAGGAGCAGCCCAGGCTGGTGCAGGGCTTGAGGAGTCATCAGGAACCCAGGGCCCTGCTTCACCACCCCTGAACAGGTGGCCTCCACCCTCATTGTTGCAAGATGGCTGCCCCTGCTCCAAGAGCAGCATTTGTTCTCCAGGCAGGAAGAAATGGAAGTACAGAGAATAAAAACTGTGTGCCAGCTGAGTCTGTCTCTATTTAGGAGGAAAGCAGCAGTTTACCTGGAAGCCATGCCAGCAGGTTTCTGATCACAACAGGGACTGACCCCTGGTTGCAAAGGCACCTGGGAAGGGAACAATTTTAACTGAAATCGCTGCCACCCCAAACAAGATCAGGGGGTCTTGTTGTTAAGAACAAAGGGGAGGACGGACATAGAGAGAGGGACAGAGCAATGTCTGCCAAGGTACTATTATTCCTTTTTACTGATAAGGAAACAGATTTGGAGAGTTTTTGAGGCCTGTTTAAAGCCATGCCCCTGGTAAGCCCACAGCTGGAATCCACAGGACCTTCAACCACACACGGAGAATTCAGGAGCGCAACAAACCGCATCAGCGTTGCTCCTCCAGCATAATATAGACTCAGCCTAAAGGCAAACACCAGAGTTATTTATCTTTTGTGTCCCTGTGAAATCTCCTTCACTTATTTGCTAACAATGTGGATGTCACTGGTGCTTTTGCCTGTTTTGCTGATTAAAAAAAGAGCTCAGGTGACTTAAGAACTCTCCTTAGTGTTGGAACCAGGACGGTGTCAGACTTCCGATGAGGTGAAGGGGACAAGCGCCCCACCCTGTTGGAGGCATGACGCTGTTGTATGAAGGAAACCCTAGAAAAAGCCAAGTGGGAGGCTCCAGGGTCAGTAAATATTCCCATCATGTTTCCTTAATGAGGTCGACCCAAGAATTAAAAGTGATTTTCTGGGCCTGGAAAATCTGCTGCTGGCCTGGAGCATTCAGAGAAGTGGGAGGGGCCCTGGCAGAATGGGCTGGAGAATCACTTGGTTCCTTCCCGAGGGGCTCTGCATACAACACACTGGTTGAAAGGAGGATGCTGCAATTACCTGTCTAATTCTAAAACCACATGGGCTGCACACTGACCAGATCAGCCCCAGCACAAGCCTGGGCCCTGAAGTTTTCAGCTTGGATCTCTCCTTTAATTCCCCCAGCATGCTCCTTACTAACTCCTTTTTCACTTCATTGGCCAGCGTGGCCATCTCCACTTACCAATCCTCACCGTGGGCTACATATAAATAGTTTTGGACTCCAGCTCTGGTCAGAAGTATCACAAAATCCAAAAGCACAAAGGTGGATCCATGGCCAAAAAGCTACCTACTCTGACTTAGCTACTTTCCACCACACGCCTTCAGTTTCCCAGTGTCCTTTCCCGGATGAGTCCCTCTGCTGAACGAACGTGACCTTCCTTTTCACCATGAACACGACTTCACCTTCTCATCCCTCCAGGCCAACTTAGCTGTTCCAGGTGCTCGAGGATGGGGGTAGGGTCCCTTCTAAGGGGCTCTCACAGTGTCCAGTTGTGTCCAAAGTCAGAACCAGCCGCTGTACTGTTGGTGGGTTTCTAGAATGACCATGCAATTATCATCCAAACCAGGGCACTTGAGATGTAAGAGGGCACAAATAACAATCATATAAGAGATGTTAAAATACAAATGAGAAGGGTGGGCAATGGTGGCTCAGTGGCAGAGTTCTTACCTGTCATGCCAGAGACCCAGGTTCGATTCCCGGTGCCTGCCCGTGTAAAAAAATAATAATAAAAATAGGAGGAAAAAAAAAGGTTCCTCTTCATAGAATCAGTGAAATATGGCATTGAACTTTTCAGATTCTGTTGGGACAAATGAAAAATGCACCTTTACATGGCCCTTGTGAGCATTCTGTTGTGGTGGTGGTGGTTATTTGTTTTGCTTTTCTTTGAGTGATACAACAAGAGTTTGGGGGAAGCAACCACTTTGGTGCCCTGCCAGTTGGAATGGAAATAGGTTCAATATATCTGGCCGACATTTAAACAAAAATACAGCAACAGCTTTATTCAGACACCATACAGACCATCCGAAGTGTACAAACGATGGCTCTCAGTCTAATCACAGAGTTGTGCATTCTTTACCACCATCAACTTGAGAGCATCCTCTCTCCTCCAAAAAGAAAAATCCCAAACCCTTTATACTTCCTATTATTGAGACTTAGCATTGGTGCGGTACATTTTTTATAGCTGATGAAAATAATATTACAATTTACTAACGATAGTCCATATCCTGATGACACTTGATACTGTGGCCACAGGCCTCAACATCATTTCCATCCTCTGACTCAGCAATTCTAACTCTGGGAATTTATCCTATGGAAATAGCCACAGCTGTGTAAGAAAGATTTATTTAAAAGGCACTCACCATAGCACTAGTGAAAAACTAGAAAATATTTAAATAGTCAGTTGGTGTGTTGGTATAAACCTTTGATAGAACACTAGGACTATTCAAAAATCATGATGCAAAAGTTGATTCAGGCCATGTTGGAGACCCGGGTTCGATTCAATGACATTTGATTAAGCAAAAAATAATTTACAAAACAATTCATTTTATTTTTAGAGCGTCTGTATAGAGAGAACTATAGACGTTTTCCCTACATGATAGAAAATACTGGGAGTTTATATAAGCCAAAAATTTTTATAATTTGTTTTCACCTTTATGCTTTTCAGTATTTCCCCATAATAAACTCAAATAACTTTAAATGGGGGGAAAAAACAATATGTATTTTTTAATAAAAAAAAATCTTGCCTGGTTTCTCTTGTGACTATATTTCATCTGACTCTCAGAAGAGAGAGGTATTTTCAAAACGCAGGTTTTGAAAGGTCAGAAGCTGGTTTGGTATAACAAAGTCAAGCCTCTTCTTGCCAAACACGCTCCCTTTTTGGCATGCAATGATAAAACTTTGTATATAAGATCATGCCTTTATATTGTCTTTCTCAAGCTTTTTTCTTTTAAAGGAAAGAACAGGTTTTCCTATCTGTCTTTCTATGCAGTGACACTAAATTGGCTTCAGAGCCAGCTTTAATAAATATGCAGGCAATATGTGCATGCCTTCCCCCAGGAAAGCTGAGTCCCTCCAGGCCTTAGCACCCGGGACTCCACAGGCAGTGACTGCGGCAAGAGAATTTTTCCAGGTCCCAGTGCCTTTGGAACCATGCTTCCTGAGCATCAGCGCATCTGCGTGGAACGACCTAGGTCAAAATTCAGGATGAGTGTTTCTATATGCCAACTGCTGCCCGTTGTCTTTTGGCCCCATCCTTTGATGTGCTGCCCTGTAAGTCCAAGGCTAGAAGAGTGTACGCTCTCATCCTGGGCCCCCTGGGTGGCTGTCCTTCTATTAGACTCAGCCAGTGGGAGCACTGAGTGAAGATGGGAAGGGAGGAGGGAGCAGCTCCCTGCTTCTGGCTCCCATACCATGACGGTAGCTGTGGAGCTGATGTGGCAATAGGATAGGTGATTCTAGGTTCAGCAGTGGAGCCAAGGCAGCTCTTTTCTGCACCCCCAGCCCTGGTCCGGGGAACAGCATCTTCTCAGTGCAGCAGCTGGTGAAGGCTCATGGGGTCCAGCCCTGTGACATGAGTAGTTTCAAATCTCTGAATTTCACTCCTTCTTCCCATTGCTTCCAGATTTTCTAATGCATTAGGAAATTAAATTTCCTCTGTTTGAAATAGGTGAAGTGGTTTCTATTTTTCTGATTGGATCCTGAGTGATACCTCATAATAGATTCGATGACCACCAGCAGGGTGTTGATGTTATTTTAACACTCTGAAACTGACGCTTGACCTCCATCACCCCTGCAAGGACTTAGAAACCCCAGTTGGAGAATCTCTCACGGTGCTTTGAATGTTCTTTGCCTTTGAGATGGGAGCAAAACCACGCTCTGCCCGGTGTATAAGGGCCCACGGGCCAAAGGGGCCTGAGTCACTGGGTTCAGGCTGTAGCAATCCAGGGTAAGGTCCCCCACCTTCTGCTCCCCAAGACCGCCCCCAACCCCCGCCCCTCACTGCACACACACGCAACACACACATCCACGCACAAACCCACCTGGACAGAAGAAACACCATCTATATCCACATGGAATATGCCCGAGGGATATCTGGGGCTTCTACTGGAATTTCTGTGGGTGGGGAAGGGGAGAGGAGAAGGGCAAGGCAGATACAGAAGAATGTGATGGTTGAGGAGGATTGAGCAGTGAAGATGGGAAAGTGTGGGGGTGTCTGCATGGGACACCCTGAAGGGAAGTTACCTAAACAAATGCTCAGAGTCTATGGGATTAGGGGAACTCAGACCGGATCTTCCCAAAGTCATTGTTCAAAATTCCATCAGCGGTCCCTTTGTAGATGGGATGCATAAACCTAGCAAAGCGGTATTTTAAAAGGGGTAACACACACACAACACACACATGCCGCCGTCTTCTGGTGAACTCTATCCCATTACTCCCAGACTACTAAAAGAAAGCCCAAACTGGAGAGATCGGCCAATTATCTTCATTTTCCCCTCCTACTAAGAAGGCTCCCATGGTACTGTGGGCCAGAATAGAAGGGGTTAGGACAAGACTTGTAATCCAGGACCAGAGCTCCCTCTCCACATAAACTGTGAGTTAACCGAGGACCAGTTCCAGGTATGGTTCATTTCAGCATCCCAGCAGAACAGCCTATAGTCGACACTCAATAAATGTTTATTGAATCGAATTCAGTCAGCACTTCTGTCCTTGCCATCCCCTCTCCTCTTCTCTGCAAGCCTACCAACTGGAAAGCACTTTCAAATTCTGTTTCTGAGCCAATAGACATACCATAATTTCTTTTAGATGCCTTCTGGGACTTGGACTAGCTTTTAGAACTCCACTAGCATTGGGGAGTCCTATGAAAGGGTGTGAGGATAAAGAAAGACAGCCCGTGATCAATACATTTCTGCTGACTGGTGCGCGGCTGCGACGTTAACTGGTACCGAGGGGGCTGGTCTCATCCGACGGGTAATGGCAGCGAAGCGGCTCACTTCTTGGGCGAGCCTAACTTGAAATCTCTTTAGAAGAAAGAAGAAGATGAGATGAGCTTCCCCTTCCGAGAAGTAAATTGGCAGGGCTGGCTGACTAATTAAAGTTAAAAGCAAATGTCTGAGTCACACTTCCTGGCTTTTTGGCTCCCTCGTTTTGGTCTCCCACTTATTTCTTGAAACATGTGCTGCTCCACTGGAAAACACTGCGGATAACACATCTGACACTGATGTAGACACTAATGATTTTAAGTTTCTCCAACCAAATCTGAGGATTTGTCTGTGATACAAATAAATATGTGCTTTGGGCTGTGATTTTTCAGTTAAGCTATTTGCATTTCCACATACTTGTGTTCTCCTTTTTTTTTCTGTAAACCACAAAGGTTGGCACAAATGTAGAGTGTGTGAATTGGAGGAGGGGATGATGAGGAAACTTCCTGAACCCTAAGTTGATAAGGTCCTGTGGGACTAAAAACATCACTGTTACTTTTCTTGCAGGTATGAAGAATGGAAACTTGCAGTTCTTGGTTTCACAGTAGGCATTTCAAAAGGAGCTCTTTATCATTTTGTAATTGATTTTCAATTTTTTTAAAGTGAAATAATACTTCAGGTCTGGCAATAAAAGGCATTGGTTCCTTCCCTACCCATTGTCATCTCCAATTCCACTCCCCAGAGATAACCACTTAGCTCTTTTTCAATTATTTGTCCTGATATTCACCCTCCTATTTCTAAATAACATGCTTATGCTGCAGTTTCTTGGTTTTTCAGTATTATAAATTATCTATTGACTTCCTATTAGGTTAGATGAGGATCTGGCACCCTTACAGGTCAACACCCTTCCCCTACCTATTTCACCTCATCCTCCCAACATAGTATTTCAGGAATTAAACCAATAGCCAGAGGTTACATTATTATGACTATGCAAATATTTGTCACTGCTGAGGCACAAAGGCACTTTCATCTTCTCATTTCTTATACAAGTTTTTGTTTTTCCTGGAGTTCATAATTGCCATGATTTTTCCACTTATTTCATTTTTACATACCTATCTCTAATTTCCCCCTACATTTCCCAGTGGATCTGTCAAGTGCCTATGAATAAATCTTCTAAGTGAACAAGCACAGCAGATAATATCCCAGTTCTGTTGGTCTCCTAGAGCCCTCCTTTCCGTAGCTCCTCAATCTTCTACTTCATTCTTGGACTGGGTGTGGGTTACATCCCAACCTTCCCCCATGACCTTTCTGTGTTCAAAGTTTTATGGATGACTAAGGGCAAAGCAGACCAGACATCCTTAATTTCCTGGTAGTCACACTTCAAGAACACTCTCAGGCAGAGGCAGACTAGGGGAGAACGAAAGTTTCTCTGGCAAGGACATTTCCCAAGATAGAGCTTGTGTTCTGCTCCAGTCACTCCCATAGCTCAGAGCGTGTAGAACGACAATGACAGTAATGGGGGGGGGGTATTATTATTCTATGTCAAATACTGATGCAGTAAGCACTGGGCTGAAGACTTCACATCCCCCTTCTCACTGCCTTTTTTGTAACACAGGCCTGCACTGTACAATTCTCCCCACTTCAAAGATGAAGAAACTGAGGCTCAAAGAAGTGCTAGCAAACAATCAAACAAGGGTGGGGGCATGTGGGGTACCTGGGTTAGCAGCCACCCAGAAATACAGAAATTACCCCAGGAACCCGCCGGGCTAGAGGCTACATGTTGGCAAATTTTTCCTCTGGAACTGGATGATTAGAAGGCATCCTTTCAAAAGAATTAACCTGTGAAATAGAACAAAGTATTGCATATTTTATTATTTGCAAATGAAGTGTGGGGGTGGGCAGTTTCTGGGTGGAGTAACCCATCAGCTCAGCCATTTCAGAGTTTTGGATTAGCTACTCCATGTCAAATTCCCATGACCTTCTCTCCTGGTTACAAAGTGGCTACTGCATCTCCAAGCATCACATTCCCACACAATCTGATCCAAACAGAGAGAAGAGTAGGTATAATGTCTCCCATTCTGGGAGTCAATGCCCATCTACTTTGTCCTATCTGGCCAACAGTTGCTTTTCCATAAAGTTTTGGTCTCAATGCTAGAAGACTCTGGAAACTCAGCGATGACCCCAGTCACTCAGAGGCTGTGGATCCAGCTCTCTGACTCACCTAGAGCCATAAAATTCCACCCAGCCTCTTCCTTCTCTCTTAGGAAGTCATGTGTTCCAGGGATTTGACAGGAGCTAGAAATATGCCCTAACAGGATGGAATCTTTGCCTGACAAACAATGTCTCCTTTCCCAACATTCCTGATGTTGTAAGGTAGGTAGAACTATTCATTCCATTTTTCAGGTCAGTAAAATGAGGTTCCCAGAAGTTGTAGCCTGTTTGGAATATCAAAGTGGTGACTTTGCTGAGTTCTATTGAAGATCCTTTACCCCAAAAAGGTAACTGTCCTTTATGGTGTGGAAGATGTCATTTCTCTAGAGTGAAGCTGTGGCATTTGGAAATCCATGTTCGCCAACCCCAATCAAGCTTGGAGATCTAAAGCCATCCAGACCACCACAGATGCCAATGTCTCAACCCCAGGGACTGCTTTGTATGCAGAAAAATGTACGTGTACCTGACCTGTTTCAGGGGCAAATCAGTGAGTGAGAGCGAATCCAGAAGCACAGCAGGTCTCTCACCCCCATATTCTTGTTGTCCTCCCTACACATGGGTGTCCTTCAGGGAGGCCTCTAGCAAAGATTGCAAGTTTACTCACCCTACCCCTAAACTCTTCCTCATAGATCGCAGAAAGAACCTTTTTCTGCTTATCTACTTATATGATAAAACCTTTTCCTCTTCTTCAGAGTTTCTCCTGACTTTTCCCCAGCAAAGAAAGAGAATCCAGACTCTGTTGATCATCCATCCATCCATCCTTCTATCCATCCATCCATCCATCCACTCAGTCATCCCTACATTCATTTGAAAGGTAATTGTGATGATTAGGTTCTGGTGTCAACCTGGCCTAGTGATTTTGCCCAGTTGTCTTGTCAAGCAAGCACTGGCCTGACCATTGCCGCAAGGATATTTCATAGCTGGTTGATAAACTGGAAGGCTGGTGTATTAAGTCATCAGTCAGCTGAACACATCTTGGCTGATTATATCTGCGATCAGTTAAGGCATACCTCCCACATAGAGATAATCCAATCAGTTGAAGGCTTTTAAGGGAGGAGAAAGACTTTTTCGCTGTTTCTTCAGCCAGCGAGCTTCTCATGTGGAGTTCGTCCAGACCCTTCATCAGAGTCACAAGCTTCACAACCTGTCCTATGGATTTTGGACTCATGGTTGCATGAGACAGCTTTATAAATCTCGTATTTACAGATCTCTCCTGTTGGTTCTGTTTCTCTAAAAACTCTAACTAATACAGTAATTATTGAGCACCTAACTACTTGCCGAGCAAGCACTGCGTTTTAGATATTGCTGGGGAGTCACTTGGGAGCAAAATCAGACCTGGTCTCTGTCCTTTTGCAATTTTCAGTTGAGACAGAGAAATGGACTCTAATCAAATAGGTGCACAAATATAGAATTCTAACTAAGTGATGTGGAGGGAAAGCATCAGGCGTTCATGGGAGAGTGTAATAGGAGACCATGGCAAGGCCCGGGAAGGCTTCCCTGGGAAAGGGACCCTTGAACTGAGATGCACAGTTTGAGTAGGAACTTGTGAAGGCAACGAGAAGCAGGAAAGAAGGAACTCTAGACAAGAGCAAGGACCCCGAGGAAAGACTGCATACGGAGTGCTTGAGGAACTCAAAGCAGATGGCCAGCACTGCAAGAACACAGCTTAAAAAAGCATGAGTTGAGGCTTAATTGCTGATCCAAGACTATAAAGGTCCTTGAGGGTATAGAAGGTGACTTTGGTTTTTATCTGGAACCTCACAGCAGGTCACAGAGTGGCTTTAGTCCAAGGGAATTATGACCCCTTATTTTTTTGTTTATTTGGAAAACTACCTTGGGCTTCTGAATAGAGAAAAGATTGGCAGGAAGCAAGCATGACAGTGAAGTAACCCTTAGAGTCATCCAGGTGAAAGAAGCCAGTGAATGGGCAGGAGCTTGTGGTGGAGATGGACAGAAGTGATATTTTGGTAAGGGTTGGTGAGATTTGGCAATAGATTGGATTTGAGGAGTGAGGGCAAAGGAGGTGACCAGAGTAAGTATCGGTGCCATCTGCTATGATGTAGAAATCTGTGGACGAAGGCTCATGGGGGAGGGTGTAAAGAGCATGTAAAGTCCTTGATATGTTGGATTCAAGGTGGTTTTGAGCCATAGGAGCAGAAGTGCTGAGTTCTGAGGGATAGCTGGATATAGGGGCTGGACTTGGAGGTGAGGACTGGGTTGGAGGTGCTGTTTGGATGTCACATGTGGCTCACCAAACAGATATGTGGATTGTCGGCATTTGCTTCCTGTGTGGCTGTCATGTGCCTTAACAAGGCCAAAGTGACAATGCCCTAAATGATTGACAAAAGGACAGGCAGAAATTTCAGCCAAAATCTACTTTCCTCAAATCAAATTAGTAAACTTGCTGACAGCCCACAGTGTGCAAGTTTCCAACCTAATGACTGAGTGGGACTTAAGGAGTAAATATTTAGAAAGACAAGTAAGAGAAAACTCAAACAAGAATGTAGGAGCCAAAGAGCAGAGCACTGTGGGGTGCCATAAATCAGCATGCTGCAATTACTAAGCAAGGAGTAGAGAGAGCAGGAGCTTCTGGGCTGTTCTGACTAGCTGTGGAAGTTACAATACCCCAGTGCCTACCCTCCTGCCTCCTTGAAGATCTGCAGTCATGCTCCCATCACCACTTCCTCTCAACTGCACAAGACAGCAAACACCATTGTCTTTCTTCTCTTCCCATGTCACTGCAGACAGCCAACCCCTCTCCCTCCAGCATGCTTCTGTCTATTCCATCCTTCCCTCTCACTGTCCTGGCTATGGGACATTTAGAAGCAAGAGGCTCACTTTATGTGTCCAGGAGGGACACACTCTGAGGAGCATCACTTCATCTTCTGTGTTTAAATGGGGAAGATAGGGCCCCAAGGTGAGAAAATGAAGCCCTAGCTTAGCACTCACATCTGGACCACCAAACCCTCTGCCATCCACTCCCTGTAGTCTTCTGCAACTTCTCTCTCGGGTCACCAGTGTCCTCATGGCCACCTCACTGGGTTCCATGACAATGGGTTTTCCTGTTTATCCTCCAACTTCCTGTAAACTCCTCTGTTGAAGAATGGAGACAAATTTTCAGCCAATAACCAAGAGCTGAGCTGGCCTTGGCTCCTTCTCTATTCCCGGAAGGGACTTCCCTGGACAGTGTGCTGCAGGGTGCAGAGCATGATTTCGGTACGATTGACATCTCCTCAGGCAGCTTCTAGTTCCTTATCTGAACTCATAGTGTTGGACTGAGGATTAAGTGAGATAGTATGTGGCATGTGACGATTGTTTGAAAATTAAGGCATGTGGCAATTGCTTGAAAAATTGACAATAAATTTAGCACCTCTTAAACTAAACTAATTATCTTTCCTCCACTTCCAGATACTGATGGAATCAACCATGGAAATGGCTCTTAAAATTATGTCTCTATCAGGAATGTTTTCAGTACAAGTAATAGAAACTCCAATTTACAGGAGGTTTATTAGCTATGATTAATTTTTCATGAATAACAAGATCAAAGGTGGCTGGTTTGAGTAATTGATTCAACTGCTCACAAGGCCATTGCAGATCCAGGTTCCTTCTTTCTGTTCTGCCATTCTTAGTGTGTGGGCCTCTAACCCTCAGGGTGTTGCCTCGTGGGCATAATGTCACTGCTGTAGCTCCAGGCATCACATCTGCACCCAAGAAAAGACAGAAGAAGGAAGGGGCAGTGTAAGCAGCATCTGTTCTTTCAACAGGAAAATCCAAATATTTTCCAATCCCCCCAAGAGGCTCCTGCTTATAGCTCATTGGTCAGAATTGTCATGAGACCCTCTGTTGCGATAAGGAAGGCAGTAAAGATTCTACTGCCTCTTCACTGAAGATTGGCATGGGAGAAGAAGCTTGGGATTGGTGCTGTGTTCACCAACCAGCAGTGTCAGATACTGCCCCTTCTTTTCTGCTTCTGTAATACATTTTTAAAAAAGGAAATCATATCTATAAATAGACGATAGATAGGTATATAGACTCAGAGATAGAGACGTAATATAATGATATATATTTGTATATATATATTTATATTTACATTCAAATATGCACACAAATACATACATACATAATAAGGTCAGATGAACGGAGACTTACAATTTTTCTTTTTTTTTAAGAAAAATATTTTTACTTTTGAGAAAATAGACATTTTCTCTTTCTTTTTTATTGAGAGCCTATGTGTTCCAGGATTTTAAGGACACCACAGACTTTATTGTCCCCATTTCATAGCTAGGGACTAATGACACCTTGTTGCTTAGTTGGGTAGAGCAGGATTTGACCCTATACCTCTCTGATATCAAAACCAGAGGAATGCAGGATCCAGTCCAAGGCTGCCCCGGAGAATAGTGGATAACACTGAATGGTCTCCAGCTCGACAAAGGAGTATGCAGGAGGTAGGAGGATAAACAGCAGCCCCCGAAGCGCCACGGAGAGCTCACTCTACAGAAGAGGTGTCGATGAAGTAAATCCCAGGACATAAACCCATGCACTGCAAATTGTGGTGCAGCTGAGTGGGGACCCAGAGCAAGAATCTTCCTTCCCAGTTTCTCCCTCTTCTCTTTCTGGGGTTTTTCCAGAGTCGTACGAAGCCCTTGGGTTTCGCTGAGTCCAGGAGTGTAGGGTGTGTCTCATCTCAGGCAAGTCAGAAGCTTTTATCTTTCAAGGGATATAACTACTGCTGTCCAGAACTACTGAGCCAAAACTTGAATCTGTACTAAATCTTACATAACTCCCAAAACCAACCAAAGAGTTGTAAGCTCAACATCTAAGTGTGGGGTGCAATTTTGGATTGGGTCATAGATTGAGGGGAAAAAGTGTTGCTGCAAAGAATCGTATTGGGCCAGTTAGCAAAATCTGAATGTGGACTATAGCCAACAATAATATTTTAATATTCTTTCATCAGTTGTAACAAAGGTGCCACACTAATTCAAAGTGTCAACCATAGGGTATATGGGAATGTTGTATTTTTTCCATGACTTTTCTATGAACCTGCAACTACTCTAATAAAAAAAGACAGTAATAACAAAAAATCATACTAAATGAAAGAAACCAGACACAAGAGTACTATATATTGTATGATTCCATATATATATATATATATTAAATATAAATAAATTTATAGAGACAGAATTAAACTAGTGGTTTTGTAGGGCTAGGGAAGGATGGAGGGATTGAGAGGTGACTGCTATGGGGTTTTCTTTCTGGACTAATGAAAACGTTCTAAAATTGATTGTGGTGATGATTACACAATTCTGATTATACTAAAAGCCACTGATTGTACACTTTGGATGGACTGCATGATATGTGAGTATCTCTCAATAAAACTGCTTTTAAAAAACCTGCATGCAGGCTGTATATTAAATAATTGTACTATAGCAATGTTAAATTTCCTAAAATGTTGTCCTTGAACTGTGATCATGTAAGAGAATATCCAGTTCTAAAGTGGGAGGTATTTAGGGATTTAGCATCATGGTCCCTGCAACTTATTCTGAAATATTCAGCAAAAATAAAAATAAGAATCATAATGTATATATTTATATGGTTTCAACTTAATTATTGAAAGAGAGAGAAAGAAATGTTAATGATGGATGAATGTTACTGAAAGATATATTGGAGTCCATTGAACTAATCTTGCAACTTTTTAGTAGGTCTGAGATTTTTCCAAATTAAACATCTTTATATTAAAAAAGCTCAAAAGTGATTGAACATGTTGATTTGGTGTAGTAGGCATACTGGAATACACAGGAGAAAGAGAATGAAATGGGAGCAATAATTTTCAGGCGCTGCATAAGTGTTGCCTCCCTTCTCAGCAAAGGAAGTATCTCCAAACAGATACTTGGATCCTGCCCAGATAATTTCAAAATCACCAGCAAAGTTCTCAAAACCTACAAGTCTCAGAAGTATTGCTAATGGGTTCATCTGCTAGAAGCTACTTTGACATTTGACTTATGCCTTTCCCTTTTTCTCAGTTTGCTTTGAAAGACTAAATGGTTTTCTAAACTTGGCAATCCAATCAGCCTTTCAAGGCAGAGTCCTTAAGGTAGAGCTCAGCAGCCTTGCACTTTGCATCTGAGGGTTCCATTATGTTTTCCCAAGTTCCATTCCTAGGGGTTGCTCCACCTACTACTACCATTAATATTAAATGACTTGGCAACAGACCTGGTAGTAAGTGCTTCCAGAAATTGGCACATCCAAGGTGTGTCTTCCCTTAGGTCTTCCTCAAGAATGCATCTTCCTGAGCCTACTGAGCTGACACTCTGGAAGGGCTCATTTGGACCTCTAAAACCCATTAGCCTGCTCGCAGGGGAGCAAGAGGCAGAGCTGGAGCAGAGCTCCCACCTGGCTCCAGTTGGCCACCTTGGTGCAGGGGCAAACACCCGCCCACTAAGCAGAGACATAAAGTCGGGTCACGCTTAATGAAAATGTTGAGCAGCACACTCTGACTCCAGTGCTTATTGTCTTTTGCTCCCAACACTGACCCATTTGCAGTCTTGCCCTGGACCACATCACCCCGGCCCCCTTGGACTCAGCCAGTGGGAAGCCCTGGCAGGAGATCAGAGGGAAGGAAGAGAGAGAGGATGGAGTATTTATCCTCCATACCACCCTGCTTGGCGTAGTTCTGAGAGCAGCTGTAACCCTCCAGACTGTGGTCTCTGTGGTGGACTCTTTTCACAGCCTCAGTTCTCAACTAGGCTCCGCACTGTTAATAGTTCTGGGGTGCCTCACCATCCTTTATGATACCTTTAACCCCACCCACACCTCTGTGAATAGTCCCTTCCGTAAACAATCTCCAAAATCCCAGTTAAGGGTGCCTCTGTTTCCTGCCAGGACCTTGCCTAACCCAGTGGATTGGCCAAGAACCAGGTGTCCCCCATGTTTTCTTGTACCACTTGCTGATCTCATGGGATCTTGCAGGCCATGGAATGTACCATGAATGAAGCCACTAAAGAGTCATTGACTCATTTAATGACAATTTATGGTCTTCCTACCATTGCTTTAAATAATAAAAGTAAGAAGGGAGAAGCAATCCCAATTTTGGCTTTCCCAAAATGGCAGCCTGCACTTAGACCAAGCAGGCACACCAAGTGCAGCAGGCAGCAGAGATTTCAAGAGAAAAATATGTCAAAGGCAGAAGCTCTTTCTTTGATGGAGTACATACACAACTGCTAACAACCTGCAACAAAGAGGAAAACATCTAAATGTCAGGTAATTAATGTCAGGTAATGCAAATGTTCCATTTTGTGTCAACTAGAGAACTTTCTTTATTGTCCTTCATCTTTAGATACTCAGCAGTTCCTGACACAAGTAATTTGAACTCTGATTATTTGTTTAATTGAATTGTCTGAGACTGGGAAGCCCCAAAATATGCTTTGCATCCCCATTTCACCTTCAGATTGACAGACCTTTATCCTCTGTATCTATGATTTTAATATAAAGAAATTCCAGCCTTACGCCATGCCAGAAAAATATGCAAACAATATGTAAAAACAATGTTATCTTTCCTGGTTTAAAACATTTTTTGCTGGCTATCTCAAAACTGGAGAAAGGCTACCAGACTGCTTTTAATTTTTAAAGGTATTAATTAACATGGACATTGTTGCAAAATGGACACATGGTAAAACTACTTATGGGTGAAGATATAACCATAAAGACCAATTGGAAATGGCTGAGGTTTTCCACCAGGCACACTTGTAGCTGGTTTTGGTGTAATGTGATCCCCTCAGTGGTCACAGGCCACCATTGTACTTGATTCTTTCTCATTGTCTCAGATTTAGGCTAAACCTACACTTACATAAGACCTCAGCCTTCCAACTCCATTCTGGGATTGTTGCACACGTAGTAACTTGGTATCCTTCTGGGAATTGTGTCCAGCCACTGGAAGCTGGAAGAGACAGGGAAGGATGCTTCCCTAGAGTTTCAAAGGAAGTGCAGCCTATCAACACCTTGATTTCAGACTTCTGTCCTGCAGAATTGTGACACAATAGCTTTCCATTGTTTTAAATTACTAAATTTTTGGTAATTTATTATGCAGCCCTAGGAAACAAATACACCAGGTCATGAGATTATTAGTTCCAGTAGTGGCCATGAAATCAACCTCTCAGGATGGGCTTCAGAGCTGGCTCACCCACTGGTCAGATGGTTGAAAGGGCCCCTTTGCTGGGGAGGTGGTAACCCTGCCATGCAGTATCATTACAATTGCTAAGACCCAGACCTGTTGTTGTCTGGATCCAGATACAGCTTGAAGGCTTATCTAGCTTTAACCACTGCGGAGTGCTTGAACTGTCAGTCGCAGAGATTGATGCCACACCTTTCACAGGGGACTATACCTAAAGGAGACCAGGCAGCTACCAGGAGTCAGCAATTTACCCTTTCCTACAGCACCTCCCAACATCACCTTCCAAGAATTTACAGAATTCCTGATATATCATCAGAGTATCATTCATAATGTTGCCTCAGACCGTAGGACTCCTATATGGTTAGGGATGTGGTATGTGCCATTATAGTAGTGCCATATTCCCAACAGCCCAAAGATTTGGGTCCAAGAACCACAGAGTGGAAGGAAGATTGGCTCCTTAATCCACCTCTGCCTCTGACCCACTTGCAGAATTTTGCTTCCAGTCCCACATATTAAGGTGCTGCTGGATTAAAGGTGCTGGTTCTCTTAGGGATGATGCTTCCCTAGAAGACACTGTAAAAGTTTCATTGAACTTGAAACTATGACTGCTGCCTGGTCATTTTGAACCAAGAAAGGAGTTACTATACCAGCAAGAATAATTGAACCGGATTATCATGAATATCTAGGTTGCTGCCAAATAATGGGGGTTTGCAAGTAGGTCTGCGGCTGGAAATTCTGGAAGCACCTCTTGGTGCATCCATATAATGCCCTGATAAGGCACCCTCAAGGATGACGGTCTGGGTCACCCTATCAGTTCAAGAGCTGGTAAATGATGAGGAAAATCTAAATGGACAATGGAGGTGAGGGATTATGATTATTAATTATGAGGCCAACAGCATCAGCAGATCAATAGCTTATTACACTAACCTTATTGAATTAAGTCTTTGCAGAGATTGCAGCTGACCACCGCTTTGAAGGGCACTTATGATGAAATGGACTTAATAGAGGGTATGAGAAGATCTGAGTGAAGCAAGGGGTGGACTGTATCAAACACTCTCAGTGCATTCAAATACTCTTGGATTTAGCTCTTATTCCGGTAGCTGCTACATTGGCCAGCACTGGGCAGGCTTCAACTAGTTTCATGAGGTTAACCTGAGAGCATCTTACTTCAGGGCCATGTCACATCCTCCCACTTCCTGCCTCAAGCTTCTCTGGCACTGTAGAGTGAGATGCCCAAGGAAACTCAATGGACTTTCACACATATGATGGCCAACTTGGTGATACATGATTGTCTGTTTTACTCCCATTTTCCCTCATCCTTACCTCCTAGGGCCACACTCCCAAATAAATTTCCCATTTAGTCTGTGTCAAGCTCTACTTTCAGGGAAATCCAGACTAAGACATGAGCTGTGAGGGAATCTGGAAAATGTAGCCATTAGGTGGGTAGCCATTTGCCAAGCAAAAGCTCATGGGTTTTGTTACCTAAAAGAGGAAGGGGAAAGAGAGTAGATATTGAAGGAGAATTAAGAGTCTCTGCCAAATGTGGATATGCCCTCCCACTGCAATCTGTAGATGTTTCAGCATTGGTTTCTGTGCTATTTAGATTCAGTTGTCAAGTTGGCTAGGTGAAGGCCTGTTGCTGTGGACATGAGCCTCATCTGTTGCTGATTTTCATCTGCAGTCGGCTAGGACGCGTGCCTACTGCAATGAACGACATTTGACTTCATTGGCTGGTGCTTAAATGAGAGAGTGCAACGTAGCACAGCCCAAGCAGCTCAGCATACCTCATCTCAGCACTTGCAGCTCAGACCAGGTCTTTGGAGATGCTGAAAGGAATCACCCCGGGGTAAGTTGTTGGAACCCAGAGGCCTGGAGAGAAGGCCAGCAGAGATTACCCTGAGCCTTCCCACATAAGAAAGAATCTCAGATGAAAGTTAGCTGCCTTTCCTCCGAAGAAGTAACAAAATAAATCCTCTTTTATTAAAAGCCAATCCATCTCTGGTGTATTGCATTCTGGCAGCTAGCAAACTAGAACAGTTTTCAAAAAGGTCCTCTCAACTGATCTTTTTTTTTTTTTTCGCATTTATTCACTTTACTGAATGATTGCATAGTCATGGAAAAAGTAACATTGCAGTACAAAGCCTCTGCCATCTCATTGTGCAATTAACCCCACCCTCGCTCTCTTCTTCCTTTCTCATCTTTTCTTCTTCAGGGGTATCCAAGAAATGTCTCCTGTCCTCTCACTCTGGACATTTCCACTCACGCTTGTGCCCCCTCAGAATTTCCAGAACTTAGCAATAATATTTTTCAAACAAATGCACTACTTTCTCCAAAAGGAATTCTGATTAACACATATTTTTTTTATCTCATTACCTTAAACAAAAACTCCATGGCTTATGATTCTGCTCAGTGCCTTATATATGTCCTTTCCCTACTGAGGAGCCTCCCATCTAGGAGCAGGGTTGGAAATGACCAGACCTCATAGGAGGAGGACCTAAGGACTATATGGTCCCAGAACCAGCATTCACTTACAACTCAGTCCATTTGGGAAATGGAAATTGGGAGATAGGAAGAGGGTATATCAGGTTTTCTGAATAGGAAAACCAGGAAAAGACATTCCAGGCAAAGGTAGCCATAGACCCAAAGGCATGGAGACATGAAACTTCCAGGGAGGATCAAGAACTCTGTGCATGGAACAAAGTGGTGGGTTGGCACAAAATTGTGATGTGCCTTGTATAATTTAAAAAAAAAACAAAACCGAATTATTGAGCACTTACCACAAATGAGGAAATTGCTAAGTATTTCCATTTAATCCTTATATCAATCCTTAGAGGTAGGTGTTACTATTTTCCCTATTTTCTAGATGAGGGAAACTGAGACACAGGGAGGATAAGTAAGCCTGCCTGTGTAGTGGTGGTGTTGGGTCTTTCTGGGCCCAAAGCCCATGCTCTGCTTTCCTATGCTGTGTTTTGAGACATTGAGGTCAAGGAATGAAGTGGAGAATCTGATGATCATGTCACTCCCCTTGCAGAGATGCTGTTAATGCCTCATCCGTATCCCTTCAACCCATTCTGGAAGTCATTTGCTGCCATACTGATGCCTTCTTACCACAAACACCTGCATGTCTTTGTCTGAGGGCTTTCCCTGTCCACTGAGAGTTCAGCTCTGGCAAAAGGTGGCCAAAATCCAGGGGAGATGATGCTCTCAAGAGTAACCCTCAGGCAATCAGGAACAGGAGTTAGTAAACAAATCCCCTAGCTCCCCTGCTCCTTATTAGGATAATTATGTGGTTTGTTCTACACAATTTCTTCCAGGGTCCCCAGGGGGATTGAGCCCCAGTTGTCTGAATGGTAACCTGCTCATCAACACATCCTTCCTCCTTATCTCAGGGTCTGCTTGCGGGAAATCCAAACTACGACAATTACTCTAGTGACAACATCATCTGTTCACCTCTCCAAATTTAGTCCAAACCTTTCTTCACCTTGCTCTGGGCCTCTGGTTTCTTCTTGAAAGAGAGCATAGAGGAGGAAAATGATACGAGGTCATTTCCCGAGTCCCCTCCACCCTGACATAGTGAGCTGTAGTTGCAAACCAAACATACAATAGTATTGTCGTTTGTATTTACCCTTGTCATAAGCCTTGCTGGAGATCTTCATTTCTTCACATGGCATTGATCTATCATCTCTTGTCCTTTTCTTTCAACCTGCAGAACTCTTTTTAGCATTTCTTCTAGGGATGGCTTAGGGATGACACACTCCCTGAGCTTTTGTTTATTCAAGACTGTCTTCATCTCTCCCTCAGTTTTGAAAGACAATTTTGCCAGATACAGAATACTTGGTATTTTTTTCCTTTTGGCACTCTAAATATGTGATTCCACTGTGTACTTGCCTCCATGGTTTCCAATGGGATATCAGCACCTAGTTTATTAAGGTTCCCTTATACATGATATGTTTCTACTCTCTTGCAGCAGAATTATCTCTTTATCTTTGGCATTTGACAATTTGATTATAATATGCCATGGCCAGGAACTATTTAGGTTTAACTTGATTGGAGTTTGTTGAGCATCTTGGATGTGTACATTCATGTCTTTCATTAAATTGGGGGAGTTTCCAGCCAGTATTTCTTTGAATATTCTCCCTGTCCCTTTCCCTCTTTCATCTGCTTCTGGGATATTCATAATGTGTCTATTGGTACTCTTGATGGTGTCCCACAGGTTCCATAGGCTCTGTTCATTTTTCTTCATTCTTTCTTCCTTCTGTTTCTCAGATCGTATTATTTCAATACTCTTATCTTCAAGTTCTCTGATTTTATTTTCTGCCATCTCAAAATTGCAGTTAACCCCCTTTAAGGAACATTTAATTCTGTTACTGTGGTTTTCAGCTCTGTTTTGTTCCTTTTCATAATTTCCATCTCTCTATTGATATTCACTTGTGTTCATCTATCATTTTCCAGATTTCCTTTAGCTTTTTGCCTATATTTCTCTTTAAATGTTTGAGTATATTTATGATCATTCATAAAAGCCTTTGCCTAGATGGAGACTGTTCTGGAGGCTACTCTTATGCAAGCTTCAGTTGGATAGTGCTAATTGTCATGATTTGCTAAACCCCAATCAACATCATTCCTTTTGTCTCTTAGGAGCACCGAGGGCTCAAACTGATAATCTATAAAGGTTTCATGCACCAGGTTTGCCTTCTTGGAATATATAATTTCCAGAGGGTTCCTAGGTCAGATAAATCTTGAAACCCAGAGGGACCAGCCTTTCCAGGTTTATCAGTTAATTACATCTCCCTATCCTTCAGTGTGGACACACCTTCTCAACATGAAAAAGTCAGAACTTTTTTCCCAAAAAAGTTAGAACTTTTCTCAAAGGTCCCTATAGAATAGAGAAGGATTAAAAGAGAAGGAAGAAGTATAACAGAGAAAATGGGCTTTAATAAATGAGTATGGCTACTGAATCACTATATTAATATTCCTTCAAGCCTCCAGTGTTTTGGAGCAACTAGAAGGAAAAATCTGAGATGAGAGAATGGTAGCCCATGACAAACTCTGAGGTCTGTTCTGTGACTACCTTGTTGAAGTGTGCTTTGAAAATTTTGGCTTTTTTCTTTCTTTGCTTTGTATATACATTATATTATACAATAGAAAGCTTTTTTAAAAAAAGACTTTGCCTGGTATATTAGGTGAACTCACTGCCCTCCCCTCTACATGGAACATGACTCCCAAGAGTGTAAATCTCCCTGGAAACATGGAAAAGGACTCTTGGGATGAGCCAAGATCTGGCATCAAGTGATTGAGAAAAACTTTTTGACCAAAAGAGGGAGAGAGAAATGAGAAAAAATAAAGTTTCAGTGGCTGACAGATTTCAAACAGAGTTGAGAGGCTGTCCTGGAAACTATTCTTATGCATTATATAGCTATCCCTTCTTAGTTTATGGTGTATCGGAGTGGCTAGAGGGAAATACCTGAAACTGTTGAACTCTGTTCCAGTACCCTTGATTCTTGAAGAAGATGGTATAATGATATAGCTTTTACAATATGCTTGTGTGGTTGTGAAAACCTTGTGTCAGATGCTCCTTTTTATCTAAGGTATGGACAGATGAGTAAAAATATATGGATTAAAAAAATAAGTAATGGGAGGGTGATAAAGGGTAAACAAAAATGGGTAGATTGAAATACTAGTGCTCCATAAGAGAGAGGGGCAAGGGGTGTGGGATGTATGAGTTTTTTCTTTTTATTTCTTTTTCTGGAGTGATGCAAATATTCTAAAAATGATCATGGTGATGAATACACAATTTGTAATGATATTATGAGCTATTGATTATATAATATGGATGGACTGTATGTGTGTGAAGGTTTCTCAATAAAAATACTTTTTTAAAAAGTCTTTTCCTTCCTAATATAACGTATTTGGACAGCTTAATTGAACACCATAGTACTTGAAACCTTGAGTAGGGCATGAGATTTTGTAGGTTTGTCCAGAGTGATGCCTTGATAAATCCCAGAGTGATTTGAACAGTGAATTAAAAAGTATTTGCAAAGTCCCCTTGAGGGAATGGTGAGAAAGGGGGGAAATTCAACTTCCCCAAGTGGAGAATTCTTGATATTCTCAAAAGCAGTGGGGACAACCAAAGCAATAGGCTGAGCCCCCAATCTTGGGGTTTGTTCATATGAAACTTAACCCCACATAGGACAGGCTAAGATTACTTAAAATTAAGCCTAAGAGTCACCTCCAAGAGAACCTCAGTTGCTCAGATGTGGCCTCTCTCTCTCAGCCAACACGACAAGCAAACTCACTGCCCTCCCCCTCTGTACATGGGACATGATTCCCAGGGGTGTGGACATTCCTGGCAACGTGGGACAGAAATCCTAGAATGAGCTGGGACTCAGCATCGAGGGATTGAGAAAACCTTCTCGACCAAAAGGGAAAGAGCAAAATGAGACAAAATAAAGTGTCAATGGCTGAAAGATTCCAAACAGAGTTGAGAGGTTATTCTGGAGGTTATACTTAGGCATAATATAGATATCACCTTTTTAGTTAAGGTGTAATAGAGAGGCTGGAGGGAACTGCCTGAAAATGTAGAGCTGTGTTCCAGTAGCCATGTTTCTTGAAGATGATTGTGTAATGATACAGCTTCCGCAATGGGACTGTGTGATTGTGAAAACTTTGTGTCTGATGCTCCTTTTATCTACCTTATTGACAGACAAGTAAAAATATGGATTTAAAATAAATAAACAATAGGAGGAAGAAATGTTAAAATAAATTTAGTAGATTGAAATGCTAGTGATCAATGAAAGGGAGGTAGAAATGAGGGATATGGTATGTATGAATTTTTTTCTGTTTTTTTTTTTCTGAATTGATGCAAATGTTCTAAGAAATTATCATGATGATGAATATACAACTATGTGATGATATTGCGAGTTATTGATTATATAACAAGAATGCAATGATCATGTGGTAAGAATGTTTGTGTTTGGTTTTGTTTCATAAATCCATTTTTTAAAAAATAGAAATGTCTTTGCCTGATGTTTCTCAGGTCTGGGCCTCCTTGTTGATGATTTTTAATGCTTCTCCTTCACCTGGGTTACTTCTTCTTTGTTTTTTCAATGTTTTGTAATGTTTCATTGGAACCTAGACATTTTGATATTTTAAGGTGTTGTCACTGGAATTTAGACTCTGAGACATCTGTTCCTTAAGCTTGTGTCCAGCTAGTGATAAGACAGAGCTTTCCTTGAATGCCAAGAGCTAATTAAAAAAAAAAAGACAACTCTTAAATATCTCCCTCAGTGCATATCCATACAATGGGCTTGGGTAGAAAATAACTCTAGGCCAAAACTTTGGGGCCTCCCTGATCCTTTCTGCATATGCCTCTTGCCTTGGGCATGTGTTGGTGGCCCTAGGAATTCTACCATTTCCACAGTTACAAATATTCCCTCTTCCCTAGGACACAGCTTTTCCTCGCAGTCCCAGACATTATACTGGACGTCCCACAGCCCCAGACAGCACAACTTGGCTGTTCTCGCACAGTATTCTGTAGGAGAGCTCTGCAAACTGCTTTCTACATGCAGGGCAAGTTCTGGGATGGCGATTCCCTCAGGACACCCGCAGACAGATTGGGCCAGACATGCCGAGTGGAGGGTTACTCTGCCCTCTCCAGAACTGGGACCAGAGATGCACACTGGGGCATGACCCTGCTCTGCACCTCGCTGGTGAAAGGTGGGGCAGGGGGCCAGGCAGGGCACCAGGAGATCCCACCACTTTTTGCATGGGCAGGCACCCGGAAAAGAACCCAGGTCTCTGGCATGGCAGGTGAGAACTCTGCCTGCAGAGCCACTGTGGCCCATCTGAGATCCTACCACTTTTTAGGCTCCTTTTTCTTGATCTGATTCTCACCCTGTTACTGCAATCCTTTAACTATTTTCTGGAACTTTGAGAAAGGTGTTTCTGTCAGTGCTGGCTGGTTTGTTCAAAGCTTTTGTCGGGGTACCTAGCCCTAAAACATCTCACTCTGACATCTTGATTAGGGCAGGCTTAAAATATTTTAACATAAACTCAAGTTTGAAACCGAGAAAAGTAAATTCTTCAGTTCCAGAAACAAGAAGGGAACAAAGTCAGAGACAGCAGTGTGTGGGAACTGGGCTCAAGGAGAATCACAACCAGCGACAGGACTTTCCATCTGAGGCCTAAAGCTTTAGTACTTGCATGGGAAAAGGTCTGGGCCTTTGGTGCATGTACTCAGGGATCTGAAATTGAGATCCCTGCTTCCAGGGTCAGTCAAAGAGCTTCTCCATGCATTTGAGAAGACGGCATGATGTTGTATGCAGAAAATTCTAAGAATTCACCCAAAAAACCATTAGGCCTAGTAAATAAGTTCAGCAAGGTGGCAGGATTCAAGGTCAATATACAAAAACAATGTATATTTCTACACACTAGCAATGAACAATATGAAGTTGAAATTAAGAAAATAAAACATTTCCATTTGCAACAGAATAAAAAGGAACAAACTTCTCAGGAATACATTTAACAAAAGAAGGGCAATTGTACACCGAAAACTACAAAACATTATTGAAAGATATTAAAGATGACCTAAATAAACGGAAACAATATCTAATATTGTTCATATCAAATTACACCCCAAATTGATCTACAGATTAAACACAATCCTTATCAAACTTCCAGATGCCTTATTTGCAGGAATTTACAAGGTGATTCTAAAAGTCAGGTGGGAAATCAAGGAATCTAGAAGATCCAACACACTCTTATAAAAGAGGAACAAACCTAAACGACTTATACTTCTCGATTATAAAACTTACTAAAAAGCTACAGTGACCAAGATTTTGTGTACCTTTAAAAGTATAGACATATAAATAAATGAAATCAAGAAAATAATTGAATCTGAAATGGTGGAATTAAAGCACTGCAGAGGAGCCAATAAATTTATTAACATGTATGTAAATGTAGATAAGTGTTTCTAAACGTCACCTGTTTGCGATTCCTTTAGGGTGACAGACTGTTCCACTTCACTTGTAAGAAGAATCTGAGTATGGTTTTCACTGATTTTATTTGTGGCCCATCTATGCTGAGAACTAAATTTTTGCAAAAGATGTTAGTTTCCTTTATCCTCAGTTCGCATGTGTGGTGGGGTGTGGAAATCTCCCCAGCAGACCCTAAGCTCAGTGGTGGTCACCTTACCTCTGCATCCCTCGTCCCAGAATCTGGTACTTGTGCTCCGTAATTTTTATTGGATGAATGAACTTGACCAACATATACAACCCCGAATTTGTTGGTTGTCTTTTAAATCAGTTCTTGTTTCCTTCACCCTGCTTGTTCTCTGACCACCATGCTGGGGAACCTCCACCTCCAAATGGACACCGTCCTCTCCTCCCTTAGGTTCTCACACCTCATTCAGGCTGCCCCTCCACGGGAAACACCCTCTTCTCTCTGCTCAATCTCTGACTCCCAAGCCTGCCTGTCTCCTCTGGCATCAGCCATGTCACATCACCTGACTGTTCCCCATGGGCCATCCTCCTCACTCCGCTTGGGCTATGACACTACTCTTTGGGCCATTATGGCTTCTCCTGGCATGGAATGCCTACCTATCTCTGCCCTACCTAGTGATGATAGGACTAAACCATTCCGGAAGGAAGAGAAGAGAGGGGAAGAAGACAAGGCATGAAAGGAAAAGCAAAAGAGGATGTTTGTTGTTTTTCAGTCAACCCTGTTTCCTTCACAAGAATTATTTTTCACTTGAATCACAGTCTATTTTATTCATTCAGTTCCTCTGTCTGGAATTACCCCTGCCCTTGTCTTTTGTTTTTTTTTATTTGGCATGGGCAGGCACTGGGAAACAAACCCAGGTCTCTGGCATGGCAGATGAGAACTCTGCCTGCTGAGCCACCGTGGCCCGGCTGCCTTTGTCTTTTGAAATCCTACTCATTCTTCAATGCAGAGGACAAGTGTAATTCTGTCTGTGACCCTTCTCTGATCACACGCACACACACACAAACATGCACACACACACGGGCAAACAGAAATCCGTTTACTAGTTCCCCTGGACTCCTACACTCTGTATAAGCTTTGCCATAAGACTTAAGACATTATATTGTGGTTGGTTGTTTTATCGTCAGCCCCCATTAGACTGTGAGTTCTTCAAAGGCTGTCACTTAGCACCAAACTGGCTCACAGTGAGAGCTTAGTAAATGCTAACGAACCATCCAGATGATTTGGGCATTTATAGGCAATAGTGTCAGAGCTGATGGAATTTTTTGTACTCCTTCTGTTATGGTCTGGAGCTGTGTACTCCAGAAGAACATGTTACTAAACTTAGCCTATTTCTGTGGGTATGAACCCATTGTAAGTGGAACCTTTTCGTGAGGTTACTTCAGTTAAGGGGTGGCCCACTTCAGTCAGGATGGGTCTTAATCCTATCACTGGAGTCCTTTATAAGGGAATGAAATTCAGACACAGAGAGAGAAAGCCATGGGAAGCGAGAAGGGCAACAGAACCTGGAAGACAAGGGAGAGGCTAGGAGAAATCGCCAAGTGCATTGCCATGGGACAGAGGCGCCCAGAACCAAGGGTCACTGGCAGCCAGCCCCAGAATGCCCGTCTTTGGGAAGAAAGCATCACTTTGATTTGGACTTTTCCTTAGCCTCAAATCAGTGAGCTAATTAGTGCCATTGTTTAAGCCAACCCATTGCATGGCACTTGCTTAAGCAGCTAAGGAAACTAAAACACCTTGGGTGATAGCGTTTCTCTTTGCTTTAATTTAAACTTTATCTGATGGCTCTCAAAGAAAAACCACATTATTTCTGAACTCAGGTATGTTCCACAGGACAGTGGGAGATGATTTAATCCAATCTCATGTTGACTAGTGAAAAACTACCAGAAACTTGGCCATAGCGCTCCCACGTGAAATCCAGCACTCAGCTACAAATTAATTATTATGTATTGTCAGTTAGAATCTGTGCATTTTTAGCTTCTGTTAGATTATAAATAAATTAGCATGACAAGATTTTCAATTCAGAAAACAATGCCTAAATATAAAGAACTGCATAAAGAAACCCAAGTGCAATTAAAGTGTTAGAATCCGATATACCCTACAGGAATCTGCCTTACTCTGAATTCCCGTGGCAGGAAAGATTCCCGAGCAATCAACATTGGAGCTAATTTAAACCTCTATCCTGTAATTTTAAATTCAGAAACTCAGGTTGTTCTGGCATTCTTCTTTTTAAAAGGCTCAGGGAACTAGGCATATTTCAACATTCGCATTTAGTTTCATAGTTAAATATACACACAAGAAGCAACCCTACCACCCTCTTTTATTTCCTTGTTTCTCCTTCTTTTGTTTCCTCTCCCCTCTCCCTTTCTCAGCACTGGGCTGGGTGGATCTGGCTCTATTCCAAGTTTCCCTGAACATCTGGAACAATTTTTCTATCGTTCTTGATCTGAGTTTGAAGAAACACAAATAATTTTGCCAAGCACCATTTCCCCTTAATTGTTAAACCTCCCTAGACCTCGGGTGTATTTACTTCTCATACTTTTAACTCACATACACCTTACTCTTAAAAGTACTTTTCTCCCCTCAGATTTTTATGGGTATTGTCACCATCTTTCAATCTTTAATATTTTTTTCCAGGAAGGCGAATCATTGGCAGAATAAAGGAATAGGCATCAAGAACCCACAGCTTCCTCAACCTCCCAACAGTACCCAAGGAAAGCCATGTATCAGCTCAAAATCTCTAAACCCCACGGCGCGTGAATGCTCCCTGCTTGTCACAGCAGCTCTCCCAGACACACATTTGTAAATAAGACAAGGCTTATAAATGCCTTAATGTGATATATGTGGGGAAACTAAAGTGATTAAACAAAAGGATTTCTGTATACCTAATGAAAATATACATCACATACACTCTCACTGGATGGTGTTTTAAACTGCCTTAGAATATTAAGTCCGATGTCACCCATTCATGAAGAATTAAGGGGATAATCGGTTTGGTCAGGAGAAGGGATGGAGGTCAAAGTGGCTGCTAGGCAGCACATCCACTGTTAAAGAAGTAGCCCCCTAAGTGAAAATAGGATCTGATGCTTCAAAAAGTTACAGAAAAAGTAAGGAACTCATTAAGTCCTCAGCAGGTATGAATTCATGGGCACCCAGAATCCTCTTTCTGATGTAGTCCATTGTCAGGCAGTCATTCACTACCGAACCCAGATGCACTCTCACTAGATTGTGTAATATGCTTACTATAATTGTATATCTAGTCATCTCATCCCAGCTAAAATCCCTTGTTTGGGTACTCTTCTCCCTGACAGCCAAATCACCTGGTGAATTTTTGTATCCAGTTAGGAAGCATCCCATTCCTCAAACAGCAGGAAACCCTTGGCCTTACCCAGTTTCGCCTTCAGGTTTCCCCATTGCTGGGGAAGGGGCAGTGCTACCTCCCTGTCCTCCAGGACCCCCGGCCTGGCCCACGTGATCAATATCTCTGAGGACACTCAGAGGTCGGTGAGACCTGTCGACATGTGGAAGAAGTTTAGGAACTTTGTGGTAAAGCTTCACTTGGGTTTCCTAAGCAAAGCCCCACACAAGGTGATCTGCATTTCTGGGAAAGGAGAATCCTTTGGTTTTCTCCATCACCACCACTGGTACCTGCTCATGCCTTCACCTCCAGCCAGCCCCTCTAGCCCAGGAACAGACCCCTGCCCAATTAGGAACACGGATGGTGTAGGATGTGTCCTGTGGCCAAGAGCCTCCAGGACAGACCTCAGCACAACCAAATGATGAGTGAATCAGGGACAAACCCTAGTCACCACCCATCGTGGCTGACTGTCCCTAGTTCACAGACTGCTTGGCCGTGCTGGGGACCCTCCCAGGCCTGCCACAGCTATGACTGAGAAATATTAAGTTCTAGTATTGATTTGTTTTCTTGTGGGGGGCAGGGGAGGAAATCACAGACAGATGATCCTCGTAAGAAATAAACTGGACCAGGATGGCCCATTTCAAAGGAATTGAGGAGGGGGCCAAGAGAACAAAGAGGCAATTTCTTATAACCACATCACAACAGGGTTGGGCAAGTTGCATCTAAAGGATCGCAAAGAGCTTGAAAACCTCCAGGCCACAGGCAAACCACAGTCAAGAATAATTACACTCCTACAGTCTCGGGGTGGGCTGGGTTTTCTACTACACACCATTCTCAGGGTCTTGGGGCTAGAGTTCCCAGGCCAGTGTGTGGTCCCACATGAGGCCAGAAATGGGGATGGGGTGCAAAGGGAAAAGGGGAGCAGTCTAGTCGGGGACTGAATAGCATCATGCGCATCCAAGGACAGGGGGGACCAGGCAATGGGCAAAAGGCCTGGGGGCCTGGGGCAGGACCACACATGGAATATTAGGAAGAACACGATGTGGGGCTCGGCCAACCATGGGTTCAAAGTCCAGCTCTGCTACCTCCTTGTTTTGAGATCCACCCCCGCCACAGAGACTATGATACAAGGCTGTGGGACAGGCAGTTGATTTGGGAGATTTAACAAGAAACACCAGTCAGAGAGTGGGGGAAATAAGGAGAGGCAGCGAATACAGAGTGAGTTTTCAAGCAGTTCCCACTGGGGGGAATGAGGCTCACAGCTGTCTCCTGCCAGAGTTAAAGGAGCTGGGATACATGTCTACCAACACCCTTCCCGCAGCAGTTGAGGGCATTAGCTCTCTGGCACTTCACCTTGCCCTGTGTAGCCAAGAAGAGAAACCTTAGGTAGAAAGTTCAGGGGATGCCACATGCAGCTTTCAGTGTGGAAAGGTGAATGTTGAGGGGATATGGAGGTGCTTTGACAGCATCAGCTATATCCACTTACTAAGCGCTACGACCTTGAGCATCTCACATCACACCTTTGAGCTCTGGTGCTCTGATGTGATGTGTCCACACTGATGGTGGTGGCTGTCAGCAGATAAGGACCATCCAGCGGCAGCAAATCTACTCAGGGGTGGGCTGAGGCAAACACACAGCTTCTGTTACCTGCACTTAGATCCCTGAGGGCAAGATGGTGTCAACAGCATGTGGGGCACAAAAATAATGATTGCTCCAAACAGCGAAGTTGGCAGGTAAAGCCTCAGCACTAGGTGGAACCAGAGAGTTCAGATGTTCAAAAAGGCAGGTAGGCAGAGAACAGTATCCTGGAGATCCGACCACACATGGAAAGGGAGTTACAGGTCCCCTCCCAAACAGGAGCAAGGGAGACCAGCAAGGATTCCTGGGCCTTCTCCCCAGTTATCTGGAAAGAAAATAAACATTGAAATCAGGGAAAAAATAGAATTGGGGGAGACTATATCAAAACTAAATTAGGGGTGGGCCATGGTGGCTCAGCAGGCAGAGTTCTCATCTGCCATGCCAGAGACCCAGGTTTGATTCCCGGTGCCTGCCCATGCAAAAAAAAAAAAAAAAAAACAAAACTAAATTAGGCTGTGAGTTGCAAGAGCCTCAAAACTTCATAGCTTAATAGGCAATAAAAGAAAAGTAGATAAATTGGACTTCACTAAAATTAAAAAGTTTTGTGCATCAAATGACACTTTCTAGAGTGAAAAGACAACCCACAGAATGGGAGAAATATTTGCAAATCACAAAGCTGATAAGGATTTAATATCCAGATTATAGAAAGAACCTCCACAACTCAACAGCAAAAGGACAAACAACCTATTTTTAAAATGGGCAAAGAGCTTAAACAGACATTTGTCCAAAGAAGATTTACGAATAGCCAATAAGCATATGAAAAAATGCCCACCTTTATTAGTCATTAGAGAAATGCAAATCAAAACCATAAATGAGATACCACTTCATGACTACTAGAATGGTGATAATTTAAATAAGGAAAATAACAAGTGTTGGCCAGAAGGTGGAGAAATTGGAACCTTCGTGCATCGCTTGTAGAAATGTAAAGTGGTGTTTAACACTGGAAAATTGTTTGGTGGTTACTCAAAAAATTAAACCTAGAGTTACCATATGACCCAGCAGTCAGTTCCACTCTTAAGTATATAACCCCAAAGTAGTGCGAACAAGAACTCAAAGACACCTGAACCCCAATGTTCATAGCAGCATTATTCACAATAGCTGAAAGGGAGAAGCAACCCAAGTGTCCATCTCCTGATGAATGGATACACAAAATGTGGTGTATACATGCAGTGAAGTATTATCCAGCCATAAAAAGGGAAACTACTGATACATATTACATCATGGAAAAACTTTGAAAATATCATGTTGAGTGAAATAAACCAAACACAAAAGAACAAACAAAATATGATTCCACTTATCTGAAATATCTAGAATAGACAAATTCATATGGACAAAAAAATGTTCAGATGTTACCAGGGACTAGGAATGGAAATTTACTACTTAATGGACACTAAGTTTCTGTTTGAGGTGATGAAAAATGTTGGAAATAGATCATGGTGATGGTTGTACAACATTGTGGATATAATTAATACCCCTGAATTGTGCACATAAAATGGCTAAATATTATGTTGTATATATAAATATATATTCAAAAGTTTTAAAAAATGAAAAGTAACCCATCATGGCTTAGGCAAGAGAAAGTTTGTTCCTCTCTCAAGTAAAAGGCTGGAGCTTTCCAGCAGGGACTGGTGTGGCGAGCTCTCCTCCCACAAAGGCTACTGGGACCCAGGCTCCTTCCAGCTCCCCACAATGCAGCCCAGAGTGGCCTCTCTGCATGGCCCAGGTTGGCGACCCTCACACCCCAACCCAGCCGCATGATTTAGAGAGCGACCAAGAATAACGGGGGAGGGGCAAAGGGTATGCCCCAGCTGTTTTTAAGGAAAATTCTCAGAATTGCCACATCATGATCCCATTGACTCAGTCTTATCTCCCTGGCAGCACCCATCTTCAGGAAAGAGTGGGAAATACAGTCTTTACTCTGGGCGATCATGGACCCAGCTACAAATTCTACTATTGAGGAAGAAGGGGAAAATGGATGCTGTCCCTCTGCTGCAGAAAAATTGCTGATCATCTTACAGAGAAGGGTGCTGGGCCTCAAAGTGGCTGAGTTTACATGGAGCACATGAAATATAACCCATGTATGTTTTAAGCAATAAAGTACTATGAAACCTACTTCCGTCTACCCCCTCACACGATGGACTTACTCCTTCCTATATGCGCTCAGTCCACATGGGTTCATCTGCAGGTGCAGGAGACAGGTCTCACCTGACAGCTGCCACCCCCACTTGCTGCATGTCTCCTCTCTGCCTGAGGCATTCTCCAGGACCGTGGAGCTTGCTCGGCCACAAGCAGGCACAACTGAAGTTCAGAGAGACCCAGTCACTCCAGCTGCCTCAACCTCCAGTGGGACAATTCTGAGGGATATTCCACATGCTTTCTCAGAGAGCTCCAGAAAGATTGAGTCACAGTTGCCCAGAGTCAACATACCTATTATTGCATTTGCTCCAAAAATTTCTCCCTGTCCCCATTTCCTAACCCAAACAAACTCTCTGCACCCAGGTGGTTATCTCAGGATCTGCTTTTGAGGGAAACCAAACTAAGACATCTTTGGGTACTATCTTACTTTTTCAGTCCACTACGAAAAATCCCACACAGTGGGTTGGCTTAAACAATGGGAATTTATGGTCTCATGGTTTAGAGGTTAGAGGCCTTGTTGCCTCCTGGGGTCAGTAGCATTCTGGCTGGTTGGTAGCCCTTGGGTTCCTTGGCCTTCCCATGACAAGGTGATGTCTTCTTTCTCTTCCATGTTCCATGGACTTCCAGCTCCCTGCCCCTTCCTGCAGCTTTTTCTCTTCAGTATTAAGATTAACACTCATCCTGATTCAGTTGGCCACACCTTAACTAAAAATAACATTATCCTATTTGCAATGGCTTCACACCCATAGGACTGTGGGTTAAAATCAAGAACATGTTTTTACTGGGATGCATAACTCAACCTACCAGAGTCACCCAGATAGTTAGCGTCCATCAGAATTTGAATGAGGTCTCTAGATTTTTAGTGCCTGATCAAGAACATGGAAGCATTTTTAAAACCCAGTACTTTGTCAACAAATTGCAATCCTGAAATTGTTGGCCTGATTTCTGAATCAAATTCTAGGCTTGGGAGGAGTGAATAGAGTGTATGAAAATGTAATAAAGACTCCGTCCATATATTAGAGATAATAACCAGGACTGGTTTTGTTAATGAATGGAGCCTGTACCTACTCCCTTCCTGGCAATTCTGGGAATGGCTGTTTGATTAGGTTTATTGGTTTTTCTTTATTAGGACGCTGTGCATGAGTGGTAGGAGTCACTGTGCTGAGAGGGCAAAAGCTCCACTGGTAAATACAAGAGATGTATTCTAACAAAAGACCATTGCAGAGGGAAGCCCTTTTGGGAAATGCCGAGGATCATGTATGATCTCCAGGTCATCAGCTCACCCTGCAGTATAAGAGGTGGAGCACGGTCAGCATTCCGCAGCCAAATACCACCATTCTTTGTCAAAAACATGTTCAGGGAACCTGAAGCAAAAGACAAAACTTTCCAGTTATCTGTGGGTGGGGGCAGAGGTGGGGTGGGAAAGGGGCAAAGAGGGTGACAGGGTCAGGCTGAGCCAGATGGAGAGTCCAGTACAGCAAAGTCCTGAGATCCTGGCTGTGTCCCATTCCAAGCTGGATCCCCCTTTAGTTCCTGTATCCCTGGCTTTGTAATTTCGCTCATGGGCTGCAGCTTACACCATTGCCCCATTCAGATTTGGTGTCTCCAGCAATAATAATAATAATTATTATTATTATAAGCATAACAATAACCACAGCATCAACTGCTTCGGCTTTCTTTCACTGAGTGTTTAGGTGACATCTGTTTTACTTCTAATAGTCCCTTTAAGCCTATAACAATCCCCATTTGGCAGATGAGAAAACTGAGCCTCGGTGAAGTCAAGTAACCGGACTCATAGCCCCAGTCTGTTTCTAACACCATGCCACACGGCCTCCTGGTTGGGTCTACCCTGCCATGAGCTATTACAGTCTCAAGGCCCCAACCTGAAGGCCACCACCTTTTCTTTGACTCTGGCCAGTGAAGACCTGGTCCCCTAATTCCCTGCCTACTCCCCCAGGATAGATCCACTGGGGGATGGTTCAGGCTTGCCCCTGTGCGCCTGGAACACACAGGTGAAGTCAGATGAGATCTTTCGCCCTGCAATGGCAGGCCTGGCTGAGGACACGGTGCTGAGGTGGGTGAAGTGGGTACCGGGTCCTTCTCACCTTTTGCCCCGTCCAGTGAAGCCTGCCCGTTCGCCCCTGAGTACTTTGGGCAAAACCACAGGGAGCCCTGCCTAGGGCTACAGAGTGCCTTTGAAGGGCCCAAGACCCATTAAAAACACCTTGTCATGCAGGCAGCCCCCCACGCCTCTCAAATGGGCAAGGTGGGCTCTGCACTTGGGCAAGCATAACTGCTTCAGCTCTGGAGCATATTCAGCACCAACCTGCACCCAGCCTAGAGCTTTCTCAGTGCACGTTCCAGAAATAAGCCCCCGCAGTGAAATAAGGGCTGATGAGAAAGAAGAAAGAACAGAAGTGGGGGAGGAAGTATTGAAAAATGATACGGGATTCATTTCTTTGAGGCAGCAGACTCCTTAAATTTTTATACATGGCAATGCGGTGATTAAGTGCGGCTGGTGCCAGAGGGTTACGGGAAGGAGCAGAGAGACAGCGCCGGGAGCAGGAAGAGCGGCTTGTCTGACCGAGCCTGAGTGATGATGGCTGCACCTGGCCAGTGGCCTCCCACGAGGTCAGGACCAACTTCCGCTGGGTCTGAGCTCCAAGGACGTCTCGGTGCTCCTTTGGACTATCTCCTGCATTCTAAATCATCAGTCACAAATCTTCTGGCTCCTGCCTAGGTTCTATTTCAAGTGTATATGGGTGGTGGGGGAAGGGCGGATAGGGTACCACATCTTGGCTGTTTCTTTACAGAATTGGTAAGTTGGTGAGTATTTACGAATAGGAAGGACCAAGGCAGTGTCTGGAGCCAAGGTTTTCCTAATACTATTAAAAGGCCAGCAAACGGAAGATTGTCTGCTGGCAAAATGCAGAAAGTGGTCACAATAGCTAATGCGCCTGGGATGAATGGGGGCTGGCAAGCAGGCAGCCGTGTTGAAACCCCAGCAGGGCCAGTGGGCGGAAGGGGAGACTTTGCTGCAAGAACAACAGGTATAAGCTTCCCAGGCCACCACTGAGAACATGCAAAAGTGGAGCTTTCTTTGTTTCTTTGTAACAGAAGTGATCATGGCTCTCAACAGGGATGTCATTCAGCTTTTGTGCAACAGTAACAAGAGGCCAACCTCCACTGCACCAGCTTTCAAGACCCTGCTTGAGGCATATCTGCTGATGTCCCATTGGTCAAAGCAAGTCACGTGGCCAAGCCCAAGTTCCCTGGGTGGAGAAATGAACTCCACCTCTTTCTTCAGTGGAGGAGCAGCAAGTTTACATTGCAAAGGGGCACAGCGCAGGAATGGGTAAAGTTATTCTGGCCTGGTTTGCAGCAATCTACTACATACCAGCTCTTGCCTTCTAGACTTCAAAGGCCTTCCCCATTACTTTTATCCCACTCCAGTTTATCGCCCACTTTGGTTCAGATTTATGTTTTAAAAGATAATCCTAGAGTCCCCGGTTCTGTGCTCAGCAACCTCAGATGGCTTCCATAGTCCATAGGATGCAGTCCGAGCTCCCTAGTGTGGCATTTAAGGCTCTCACAATCTGGTCTCCACCTACCCACCCAACTCTACTTATTTTACATCCCAGATATCTAACTGAATGTGGTTCATTTCTATGCCTCCATGCCTGTTTACCTTCTCTTCCCTGCACCTGGAAATTCTCCCCCTTTGATAAACAGCAGTGGACCCAAATCATGTTAAGAATTTAATTACAAAAATTTGTTGAAAGATAAGAGGGAAAGAGAGAAAATTTTACATATTCCCAAATGATGCTATTGGGTGGGATTCTAGTGCCTAAACTGTGCTTTCCACCATACGTAATTTTTTCACCTTTTATGCCAACTTTTGATCCTCGGTCTTTCAATAAGGCATCATTCCATTGTGCTGCACATCCTCCGAGTGTGGCATATCCATCGCCTCCTCTTGGAAGCCTCCCTGTACACCCCCATGCTGAGTTGGTTGTCCCCTCCCTTGTGTACAAATAGCAATTCATGTTTCTGTCTGTTCTAGAACTGCCCCATCATATGATAATTCTCTGTTTCATGTAGACTGAGAGATCCCCGGGAGTAGGAAGAATATCTTATTCAGTTGTGTTCTCTCCCAATTCCATTCCCCTACCCATGTTGAGTACAGTAGCTGGAACCTAATAGGGGGCCATTAGTAGGGTGAGTGGATGGATAGGTGGATGGATGGAAGGTTGGATGGATGGATGGTATCTTATTTGGGTTCCCCTAAATGTAAGTGCTTTGGTGCAGATAGTTTTATAGGAGGTAATCCCAGAAACCAGAAGTAAATGGGGGAAATTAAAGACAGAAAAGGAAGAAAACCCAATAAAGAGTTCATTGCCATGGGGTCAAACTGAGGAGTCAGTCCCACTAGGGACTCCCAGAGGAACTTCACTGAACCTGGCTCCGAGGAGTCTGGCAGGGAGACAAGAAGCCAGGGGGCATTTTATGTACCCCTTCCCATCCCTCACTGGTTGGCATTAACTGCCCTGCTCTCCTGCATTTCCGGTGGGAGAAAGCCCTCAGGCAGAGTCCCAACAGCATCCGCTGCAACGTAAATGTATCGAAAGTTTGAGCCATCAGTAATACTACGCTTTAGAGAGAAAAGATTTCTCCCAAGCCCATCCCAACACCAGACACAGTGCTTGCACTGCAGATGGTGAACAATTATTTATTTATTTGATATCTGAAGTGACTCACTTTGTCCATGTCATTATTAGGGTAAATGCCAAGTCATACTTCTCCCTCTCTTCCCCTCAAGGGATCAGTGTGTGTCTCTCACTCTGACCCAGATGGTATAAGTCACTGATGTTTTTCTGGTACAGTTTCATGCCTCTGTATTAGTACAAGATTCTGCTCAAAAGAGCATATTGAAATTATTGTCACTGTGGTCTCAAGGTTTCCCACCCAAATAAAAATTCCAAGAACGGAACGGAATGCCATCTCACCCCACCTCCCACCTCCAAGCACCATCATTCAAATGGCAAAAGAGCTTAAGCATGGAAGTCCAGGAAGGAAATGCTCTTTTGTTACAACAAAGCTGTATGGTTTTGCTAATTTTCCTTCTCGTCAACGGTCTTCCCAGCTGTGTGGAATATCTATAAAGGGGAGATAAAGATCAATTTGGGGGGAGTGAAGGGGAGAAAAGAACTATCTGCGTTGATAACAGCATTGCTGGGTTGAGGCATTTTTCTATTGTTTTGTTTTTCTTCTGCCTTTTAGGATCCAAGACAGGGGGACAGGAAGTATTACTTGAACAGTCATTCATTTTAGCTCAGAAAGAAATCCAAGCATCTTTGATTTATATTGTTCTTGTTTGTAACTGGAAACCTCTACTCACCTTGTCACTGGACAGGTGGTGGATTCTTTTGCTGGACACGCTCAGTAACCAATTCCTGACACAACAGGATTTCACAGAGAGAAAGAGTTTATTACCAGGCACATAGTAGGAGAGCAGATGGCCTAGTGGCTCAAAATCTGTCTCCCAGAGTTTAGGGGATTCAAGGCTTTCTAAGGATTTTAGCAGGGAGGAGATGAGGTCATTTTGAATAGAAAGTTCAGAGCAGAAAAGGAGACAGTGTTATTATCATTTCAATAGGAGAACATAAGCTAAAAGGAGGGGAGGCAGAGCTAACACTTCAGTACTAAAGGTGTGAGCCAAAAGGAAGGGAGACAAGTTATCTTTCAATAGCAGAGTCTAGCTGATATGATTTACAAATGTCTGGGGCTGAAGCTGGTTAATGGCCGACTCCAAATTCTTCTTTAGTCTTTAGGTCTTTGCCCTGTAAGAAAATGACCAGATAAAGGGAGTAACAACTCTTACAGTCACAAAGGCACAAGATAAGGGCTTTTACAATCATTTCAGATATCAGGGCAGCTGAATTATAGTTTAGGGATTTCAGGTGTTCCCCTCTGTCTACTGCAATATCCCAGAAAGCAAAAAGAAGTATGATTTGGTAATCAAAATCATCCCTCACATCCTAATTTCTCCGTTACAACCGAAGGCCCACAGACAAGGAAGATATGCCCATATTGAGTCCACAGGCACCAATCCCAGAGAACGAGGTCAATTTGCTAAACCATAAATATCTCTCAGGTTACTGGAACATAAAATTAAGATGTTGGACAGGAATTAAGCAGAGCACATTGGAATCAGGTATAATTTCTTTTAGAAGGCGGTTGTTGTTGGACAGGAATTAAGCAGAGCACATTGGAATCAGGTATAATTTCTTTCAGAAGGCGGTTGTCGTCTTTAGCTGAAAAATACTCAGAGAAGGAAGCAGAGCCACAAGGGGCTTTTTATCTGCACGTGCTCTCAGGAGTGAGGGGAGCAGGATGGCTTGAATGAAGGAGCTAAGCATGGATGTGAATTGCTACAGAGTTGATCCCCCATTGAGGCAAAGGAATGGGGTGTTGTAACCCCATGTCATTCACTCAGGATCACCATAGAAGGAAACACCACCCTCATCCATGCTAATAACTGATACCTATAAACACAACTAAAATCACTATGAAACAGGAGTTTGTGACCCTCACCACTCATGCCACTGATTTCTGGCTTGTCATGAAAGACAGGCTCCTTCACTGCCTTCTCTCAGTTCCATTCTGGGAAATATAAGCTCCACTACAGATTTCCCACCCATTAGATTCTGATATTTTAATTATTCTAATCGATAATTAGACTGATCATTCGTTTCCCAGACCATGCACCCCCAGATGATAATAATAATAATCATAATAATAATAATTAGACTGATCAGCTGCATTGAGCTTTGCCATGTTGAAATGTGTGTTTCTGTGTTTATATATTCTTGAGTCTTAAATTTAACCCAATTGAAAACCAAATGCAAGAAAAATATGTTAGTTTGCCGAGTCCAAATGGAACCAAATACAAATGCTTTTTAACATGAATGGAAAACTTAAATCATAAGCAAATTTATATATTTTCTGAAACTACTGACACAAATAAAAGCCTGAATGTCAAAACAGCCTCAGAACTGAAACTGATTTTTGGTGCGATTTCATTTGGTTTGAGTCGCTTGTGGACATTTGCCCCAACAAAAAGCTAACTCAGTTTTGTCATGATGTTCTCCTCTCAGTTCTAGTCATTTGATATTCCCTCAGAATCTCATCATTTACCTTTTCATTTTGCCCATTAAAGGTGGAAGAGGAAGGGAAGGGGCGGGCTAGTTTTAGAATCTGCTGAGTATGTGGACAGAAAGGGAGTTGAGATGGGAATAAAACAACTCTTGTTTATCAGCAACTGCTTTCCTTGCATATTAAAGAGCAAAATTAACTCCTCAGTTTTGATTCTCCTTCCTGTGTGTCTTATGATCATCCTTTGTTCCCATAAGTAATGTCTTTAAGTAAAAAAAAAAAAAAAAGTCACACCAAACTGCATTTTGGCATCGACATAAAAATGCTGAATTAGAGACATCATCCTACGAGATTGCACAGTCACCTTCAACTTGGACCAAGTTCAGCCTCAGGGTTTACCTGATCATTTCCAGGCAGGTGGGAAGGGAACTGAGGCTGGCTTAATTTTCCTGAGGACTTCCAGGCTGCATGAGGCTGAAACTAGCAATGATTAGCGTCTCCCTGGGATACAAAGGGACACGGGGTCTGCTGTTCATTTTGGGATCTGGCAGGATTTCATCGATTATTGTACAATGCTGTTTAAAGACGAGCTTCCCCTCTTTTCTTTGAAATATTTGCTTACATACATTTTCTCACTTTTCTTTCGGCTTTCCCACCCTTCCCACATGCACACACAGAAATAGCTCACTTCTCCGGAGTGGGAGGCTGGAGCTCCAAGCTGTCCGTGTGGAGCTGTGAGAAGCCTGTGGTCCCTTCCCCGAGCTGGCAAGCAGCCAGGTAGGAAGAGGGGGGGCCCTGGCCGTGAACCAGAGATGTAATTATTGACGTGCCCAGCATCCAACGACTCTCCTCCTGCAAGGGCTCTGCTGATTAGATAGTCCTCCACACAGGTCTTTTGCTTATGTTCATTTTGCAAAGAGTGACAGAGAGACAGGGTTGGAGACAGACAGTGAGGCCCAAAGAATCAAAATCACAGGCACGGGCTCAGATAGGCCTTTGGAAAGTTGCTAAAAAAAAATGTGAGCAAAGTGTGACCCCCCTGGAGCCAGGGTGAAGTTTGTAAGGAGCAAGCCCATTTCTGAATCCAGACTTAAGCACATAAGCTCACAGCACGCATTTAAGTCTTAAAAATCTCGCTTAGTGAAAAAAAGATCTATTACTTGACTCTAAAATTTTAGTTCTGAAGTTCTGGCCAGAGACTCATGCTCAGAGATGCGGAATGTGCTAAATGACATCTAAGTTCCATAACCCCATTTGAGGACACCAGCATAAGTGCAAATGCTCAAAGGGCCCAGGCACATGATCAAAGGAGTGACGTGGGCTGGGTTGGGATGGTGGTAAATGAAGGACATGTGCCAGCTGAGGGACGAAACTGCTACACCGCTCCAGGTAAGATTAGCCATGAGGAAATGTGGAGAGATTACTAATGTCTCTGAACTTTGCCAACCTCCATAGTTATTGTCCATACAACTCCAGAGAGGTGCTAGGGAAATTATCTGCATTTCTGGCCATTAAAATTTTTCGACGGTATTGCCAGACTCACAGAACGTAAAGGAAGCATACTCTGCAATGGGAGGCTGTGTCTCCCCTTATTATATCATGATGCTCGGGAAACCTTCTTTGTCTGATCAAAATATCCCTTAGACTGGCTCAGACAGGCAACTGTTCCACCAGTGCCAGTGGCCTAGGGGACGCACCCACTCGCTGGGGGAGTTTGAGCAGTGTAACCATCTAGCCATGGATACCCAAAATGAAAAAGGGAAATACTGCCAACCGCTTTGGGTAAAGTAGGAGTGCACCCACCCTACTATCCTGTAGACACTTATCCCAAACCCCAAAACGTCACAAGACACATGAAGACCTAAGCAAACTTGGCTCGAGTTTGGTTTCTGTGAATTCTTGACACCCAATTTCTAAATTCCCCTCAACACTGACTTTGTTTTGCTACAAGTGCACCAGTTGGCGAGTGTCTTAATAGACTCCACTGAAGACACGCACTACAGAACATAGTTCCACTCTGCTTCTGCCTCCCAGGCTCCCCTCTTCTTTCTCTGCTGTCAGGAAAGAAGTGAATTCCTCCCTATGTGGTATGCATAGCAATGTGTAGGCATCTCATGTTGCTTGTATCTACCTTGGGGACTCACCTGCCATCCCCAACCACATATCCGAGGCTCTACGGAGAGCCTGTTTCCTAGATGTGCCATCTGCACAGTTCCCCTGGGCCCCACTTCGGAGGGTCCTGTGCTTGGTTTAGGGCTCTGCTGTTGCCATCTTGAAATCCTTAATCAATGTTGAATAAAGGGCCCTACATTTTCATTTGCTTTGGGTTCCACAAATTATGAAGCCAGCCCTACTTATAAGCAGTGCCCTAAGAGGAATTTTGGTGAATAGCCATATTCTCTACCTCCATACATGTCTTCACCTACGTAGCAGTAACATCAATCTCAAAAGATAGCTGCAATTGCAACCAGGCAAGGATTATCTCTTGCAACCAAGAAAGGGGTTGGCACAGAGCTGGACATGGAGCAGAAACCTGTAATCATTAGTTCCCTATACATGGGAAAGGGCAGAGAGGAGGTATAATGGGGAAGAGGATGTGAGTGCAGAGACCTCCATGATGGAGGGGGCTCTGGGTCACAGAACCTTTGAATAAGTTTGCTATTAATAATAAAATGCCATTTATTGCAAATATATTGTGTACCGGGTACTTTTCATTCAGTCCAATTCATCCTTAGAGCGTCCTGAATGAGATGCAATATGCAGTTCCCCATTGACTCCCAGAGACTTTTATTTAATTTTCACAGGGCCACAGAGCTGAGTGGCAGAACTAGAATTCAAACCCTGCTTTGTCTGACGGCCTGTGCTTGCTGCTCCACCATGCATCTGGAATGGAAGTACAGGACTGTCTCCTTGCTGAGCCCAGAAAACCATGTTGCTCACCCTGTTGCGAAGAAGCTCAGCAAATATTTAACTAACAAATGACAAGAAGGATCAGAAAGAAAAGAAGTAGGGTGACATGTAATTTAGCATCTAAACCAGCACACTTCCAATATTGGACACGAGGAGTCAACAAAGGCTGTTCCCAACATGCCGGGGCATTTTGGTCACTAGAGAGAACTAAGCTGCTGAAGTTCTTCTCATTGTTCCCAAATGATTCATTTCTGCAATTGCTTAAGGATCCTAACAAGACATTCAATGCACCATTTTTGTTCTTTTTTACGTTTTTTTCTGGGCTGGCCTCTTCCCTGGTCAATTACTGCATTCTGCACATGCCACTCACTGCAGAGGGTTTTCTGCCCTCCAGGAAGTCTCTGTCTGCAGTGGCCATTGCCCGGCTCCCACACAGAGGACCACTCGACAAACGAGACAGTCCATTCCGGGCTCTGCGGCTTACCTTTGGAATGTCGTGGTGTTCAATGGTGCCCCGATGCCTGCTAGACTAAGCTTCACACAAGCTGGTGTGTTGCACTAGTGTAAAACACTCAGTCTCCCTCCTTGGGAACCACATAATTCATTTGCTTGTATCTGCTACCACCCAGGAGAAGACACGGGTGAGAGGGGCAGCCTGGCCAGAATCCAGGGCTGTGAAGGCCAGTGGCGGGCAGGTGAGGGGCCTTCGGGCTGGTCACTGCAGCAGGCCCACTCTCCTGCTGAGGCTGTGCCGAGGGAGTTTTCACAGACGGCAATCCTCAGAGAAGTCTACAGTTTCTTTCCTTGTTTCCCTTTCCCCAAATTTTGTTTGTAAAAATTTCAAATGTATGAGGCTCACCCTCCATGCCAGCTTGCTTTCTGATCTCTGCAATTCCGCCCTATGGCGGTGGGTGGAGGGGGACATTTTTCCAGTGCTGGGAGTATCTCTGTGCCTGTGCAGAGAAAGCTGGAAAGGCTGGAGAACCCAGGTTCCTGGAAACAGCCTTCAACTAATGGCAGGAGGGAATTGGTGGGTAAACGTCCCAGCCCCCTGCCAGCTGGGGTGGACCAGCTCTGAAACTCATACTGTATGGTCTCCCAGAGAGGCCCCAGTAGGACCAAGCCCTAGTTGATCTGCTCAAAAAATCATCCTGTGTTCATTTCTGCTCCTGCCTGAGTAACATTCCCACTTCCCCAGAGGTGCCTCCTGAGGTCTCTTCCAAAATAAACCACTTTGAAGTAAAATTCTTGCTTCAGGGTCTGCCTCGGAGGGAACCCAACTTAAAATAAAGTGTATGCATTTGCCACTTGCTGCTGTGCAAAAGTGAATTGTTGCACAGAAGGTTATGCAGAAGCAAATCACTTAGTGCTTGGGCCTAGCGACCACCTGGCCTTCTCATTTCACCAAAGCTTTGTCATTCCTGTTTAAGTGTTTTGAAGGAAATAAATTTTTACTTTATTGCATCCCATAGGGGCAAAACATTGCCACCAAGCGATACACAGCTTTGGAGGTTCCCAAAGTCTTGAGTCATATCTTAGTACATCTCCTCTTCCATGATTGCCATCATTGTTTTCCTCCATGCCGCTCATCCCAAAATTCAGTGCCCAGCACTGCCTGGGGAACTATAGATCAAACAGTGAGCAAGGTCCAGTTCCTTCCCTCAAGGCCATCCCAAGAACTCCTGCTTACAAACCTTGTTAATACCTATTTGCTTTTCTTTCTTTTGGAGTTGGGGGCCCAGTGATTAAGATTTCAGATTAATGGCGAAAGGGAAGAACACACTGCCTGGTTTGATTTGTGCATTGCTTTGTACAGCCAGATTGGCAAATCTTGCTTTAGCCCCATGAATCAGCCATGTCTACCAGCAGTTCTGGAGAAATCTGAGAACTAGACCTTCATGCCAAGCTTGACCCAGGAGACAAGTTCCGGGGACTGACACAGCTCTCCAGCAGGACCAAGGCCAGGGGACAACTTCAGGGCCATCACCAGTCACGAGTGGTCTTGTTGAATGGAGAGCTGAAGGATTCAGCGGGCAGACACAGCCGCTTGAGGGTGTCTCTGTTTCACTTGGGAACCCCTTCTTCTCTGTGGGCTAGGGATTCTATCAGAGAGAAGGACACCCCCCAAGCCCTTGTCCACCCACATCTCCCACAATTTCATGTCACACATCTGCACAATTGACTGTGGCACAGTTTGCACACC
Organism: Tamandua tetradactyla; assembly: GCF_023851605.1. NCBI lineage: Eukaryota > Metazoa > Chordata > Mammalia > Pilosa > Myrmecophagidae > Tamandua > Tamandua tetradactyla. The sequence goes on along the minus strand of NC_135341.1, from coordinate 43,212,412 downwards.
TGGTCTCTTTAAGTCTGTGTCTAAATGACTGCTTTGGGAGGGGGCACACACAGGGAGTTGATCTGTGGCAGCAGAGCTGAGCAGTTATCGAGAGCATGGGCTTCAGAGTTGGGAAGACCCTGACTCGGATCCTTGTTACCTACCAGTGGGGTGACCTCAGACAGGTTCCTTAACATCTCTGGGTCTCAGTGTTCATGACGGTAAAAGGGTCTGACCACGCCATCATCATAACACTGTTGTCACAAGAGGATTAAGGGACATAATACCTGAAGGTAGAGCCAGCAGGATTAGCTGACGGATTGGAGGCTGAGTGGGAGAGGGAAAGTGGACAAAAGGATTGTGATCAGGAGGATAGGATGCCCTGTTACAAATGCTTTTGTATGCATCACCTCATTTAATCCTCATGACACGGCAAGGAGGGAATCACTGAGATTACCCCTGTGGTAGGCTCTGTCCAGAAAGGCCCCCTGCAGGCAGTCCCCAAATTTGCAGACTGAGAGGGCATCTGGTACCAGGAGAGGGCTCAGCCTGTGCATGATGCAGGCCACACGTGCCAGGAGTTACACCCCAGGAGTGACCTTTATCCAGTGAAGAAGGAGGGTGCGTGTGGAACACGACTCAGAATCACCCTCCTGATGGGCTAATACACTGTAGTTTCATTTCCACCGTCTTATAGGGTCCCCAGTGGAATTTAATCCTGGTTGTCCTCGCGGGTGACCCACTCAGGATCTGTTTCAGCTTCTTTCCCCCTCCCTGCTTTACTCTCCCCACTCTTTTTTCCTTTTTCCTGAGATCATCCCCCAAATAAACTACATTTACACAAATCTTTGGCTCCGATTCTGCTTTGTGGGGAATCCAAATTAAGACCACCCTATGTTTCAGATGAGGAAACTGAGGCACAGAGCCATGAGGAACCCACTTAAAGTTGCGCAGTCATAACCCAGGCCGTGTGATTCCAGAGGCTGAACTCTTAATTCCCCGTACAGGGGTTCTCAAACTCAGTCAGGTGCTAGAATCATCTGAAGGGCATATTAAAACCCAGATTGTTGGGCTGAATTGTTTTGATTCAGCAGGGCTGTGGGACCCACGAATTTGCATTTCCAACAAGTTCCTAGTGGTGCTGATGGTTCAGAGACCACAACTCTGAGAACTACTGCTTTAGTACTTAGCCCCATTCATCGTGCTGTTGAAGATGTTTGTTAGAATGGATCCATCTTATCAGAATGGTAGGTCCTGTCCCCATGCAGCTCTCACACCCCAGTGTGTCTACTATACTCAATGCACTACATAGCCTGTGTTTTTTGAGTATTCACTATGTTAGGTATTACGCAAGGTATTGCACAGATACAGAAAATCATGAGGCTAAATGAATAGCCTTGGAGAATGGGTAGGTTGAACAGCCTAGGGTGGAGAGTGAAGACAAGGCCTAAACCATTACACCAGGCAGCTGATTTTAAAAACAACTGGAGAGTTCGATACCTGGATTCGCATCTCAGAATGGAGAGATCAAAGTTCCGAATCTCAGCCAACAAATCAATCAGCAGAGGAGGTGAGAAGTTATGCCTCAGTATGGTGGCCAGGCAGGGCAGGCTGAACTATGGAAGCTGCTTTTGAGTATATGGTCCCTATTTTATCCAAAGTTAATTAATACAGCTCGTGGGGTGGCATTGGAATGAGACTTCCACCAGAAAGTCTGATTCTATTGCGTTTTGATTCCTGACAATGGAACATGTTACTCTTACAGTCTTTATTGTACTGGCAAAAGGAGATTAATTTATAGGCTGAAAAGAAACTATATTAATGGAAGGGACAATATAAATTTGTATTCAGAGAGGCAAATCAGCAGTCCTCTGCAACTACGGGAGAGGGAGGCAAAGAATGGCATATTAAATTACTGTCTCGGGCTGTCAATTTAAAACACCTTTTGTGCATTCTTTTCTTTGACCAAATACATGTATGTGCATTTCACGCCCAGTGTGAAGGCACTTCATGCTAACCTGCACCTCCCCTCAAACAGAAAGGGTTCAGTAGCAAAGGCTTCTAAGTTTCACTAGAGAAATTGCTTTTATTGGAAGCATCTTTTTGTGTGTGTATAAATATAAGGTGGCTATTAATGTGTGTGTACGTGGCTTAGTTGCAGTTTAACAACAACAACATAAAAACAGCAGACACTGCAGTGGTTTGAATCGTAATGATTTGCAACTAAAAATCCATTAGCCCTGTCTATGGATGATGCTAAATATACCAACTGTCAGGATGTGGCAGACTGGAAGGACAGCCTTAAAATAGTTCCTTTGAAAATAGCCCCTCTGGATGGCTTCTCTCCAGAGATCTATCTCCTTGACATATATTCCTGGGGGAAAAAATAGCGAATGAGCGAGGTGTAGGGCAGATTCTATGAGGGAGAAAGAACTGACTGCTTCACAATGTAAAACGCCAGGGCTCCCCAGGCCTTAGGACCCCGCACCCCATCCAGGATTGCTCTCAAGTCTCTGCTCATGTCTACCCTCCTGCTGGCGAGGGACAGCTGGCCTCACTGTCAGGTGTCTGCGAGGCACAGTCCTTCACTGCAGAGGTTTATATGCTGCTGCTGTGCAGATAGGTAAAGGGAATGGACTTTGAATGCTGGTCTGAGGGGCCCCCTCTGAGGAAGCTGTTTGAGATGGTTGGAGGTTGTGATCCGACTCCAGCTGCCAGCCCCCGCCCCACTGCTTTCCCCTAGAGGCTCTCTCTTACTGCTAGAGCCCTCTCTGCTGCCTGTGTAGTTGATCTTATGTGCCAGAGCTTTCACTACCCTAGGAGCTGCCCTTCCCCTAGGAGTTCTTGTCTAATTTATACTTATTCCCAGGGTTGTTCAAAGGTTTAAGGTCCAGGTGCCCATAGTGATAACTTGCTTTATTATGCATCCTTCATTGGCTGCCTTCCCTGCCCTGTCTCACCTCCCCACTCCTCTCCTGGTGTTACCATGATCACCTCTCAAACTCTTTGCACTTAATTCTTTATTTGGTGGGAGGGGAGGGTCTGCTTCTGGGAGAACCCAAACTATGGTAAATGTATGACTTTTATTTTAGCATTCAGTGTCTGTATGTACTTACTTTACCAGAACACACAAAAAATCAGAAACGGAGAGTACCAGATATTTGAATTTTTGATACTCTATAATTATTAGTGCCGTGACCTACTGGTAGAAACTGGGGAGGTAAGAAATTTGGTGGATATAGGATAACTGTACCTGTCTCTAAGCAGCATTTCTAATTTTCCTATAGGTTGCAAGGTTTCTTCAGAGCTTATTCTGCACCTTGGGAACTCTATTAAGTTGACAGTTCCCAGGAATCCTTTGGCATAAAGATTCTTTGGCCAGGAGTGGAAGAGAAAAAGACTTTGGAATTGTTGGTCAAGCCCTTGGACTGTGGGATTAAAGACGGAAAGGCAGAAGTTGTCCCAACCTGTGTGTGTGTATGTGTGTGCTTGCGTGTGTGTTGGGGGTAGGAGTGTGCCCAAAAAGGCACAGAACCACACCTGTGTCTTAGAAGCTAGAGCTGGTGTCACAGAACTAAGAGTGTAGTTACAGGTAAATGAGCCTTCATTCCCCCAAGCACGGGGATGGGGAAACTGAGAGGAACACCTCCTGAAGACCCACAAACGGGAGGCCTATCCAACCATTCGGAGCCATTCCACTCCAGTTTCCTTTGGTTGCAAGCAACTGAAACAGATTCTGCTGATCCAAGGAGGAAATAGTGTTTGTGGGAATGAAAAATGAAGAACCAGGCTTGGAAAGGACAGAGGCCTCTCTACTCCCCTCCCTGTTGTGCTGACCCAGTCCCTAAGGCAGGACTTGGGTCTCACTTTCCTTGTCTAGAAACTCGATCTCCAATAGAACTAAAACTCTTCCCCCAGACCTAGGTTCTTACGGTTGGGATCTTTTGCCAACCCCCAACACATCCGTGATCTAACAGTATCTACCTCACTTACAGCTAAACAGGATTTGCATTGAACAGGTCCTCAGGTGATTCATGTGCATATTCTTAGAGGAGTGGCAGAGGCATAAGAATGAGCAAGACCACTAGTGTAGGTGCTTTTCAGGCCTTGGCATTGCATTGACACTCACCAATTGATCCAAAACTACTCATGTGGCTGAGCCCAGAGTGAGGAGAGGGTAAAAAAGAGATGCATGGCAAAGGTTTTAGACAGAGGAAGGGGTGAAGAGTTGGGACCTTGCTTGCAATCAATCACACTTTTAGACCAGGGATTGGCAGACGTAAGGACCACAGGCTGAATCCGGCCCACCACCTGTTGTGTATCAGGTTTTATTGGAACACGGCCATGCTCATTCATTCTTCAATGTTTTCCTAAAACAAATGAATGGTTTATCTTTTATGCTTAGGAAGCATCTTGAATTAATGTGAGGAATGGGTAAAGAATAGTATTTCATTTTTTTCCCATATAGTTATCCAGTATTTCTGCTTCATTTGTTAAAAAGACTTTGCATTGTATATTGGATTTTTTTTTTTTTTGGCAACCTATTGAGATTTAAATGACCGTATTAGTGTGAATGTACTTGTGGGCTCAATGTTCTGTGCCATTGATCTATTTGCTATTTATGCCAGTACCATTCTTTCTTGATTATTGGAGCATCATAATTAGTCTTACATCAGGTAGTGTACTTCCTCTGACTTTGTTATTCTTTTACAGGATTGCTTTGGATATTCAAGTAATTTGCATTTCCACATAAATTTTAAAACCTAGTTGTCAATTTCTGTTTTAAAAACCTGCTGGCATTAAGATTGGGATGGAGAGAAATCTGTTGATTAATTTGGGGAGAATTAGCATTTTAACAATGCTGGATTTTCCAATTAATGAACATGATATATTTTTGCATGTATTTAGTTCATCTTTAATTTATCTCAGCATGTTTTGTAGTTTACAGTGTAAAGGTCTTGCATATCTGTTATTAAATTTATTCCTAAATATTTTACTTTAGTATTTTAAAAACAATGGAATTGGTGGCTTAAATTTTCATTTCCCAATTGGTTGCTGCTGCTATATAAAAATACGATTCATTTTTGGTAGATTAACCTTGCATCCTGTGACCTGACTAAATTCACGTCTTAGTTCAATAGTTATTTTACAGATTCCACAAATCTTTCTACCTAAACAATGGTGTCATCTATAAATAGAGACAATTTACTTCTTTCTTTGCAGTCTTTATGCCTTTTTTTTCTTTTTCTTGCCTTAATGTCATGACTAGGATCTCAGTAAAATGTTGCAGAGGAGTGGTGGAGACAGGCACTTTGCGTTGGTCCTAGACTGAGGGGAAAGCATTTAGTATTTTACCATTAAGAATGATATTAGCTATAGGTTTTTAGTAGATACAATTTTAGTAGCTACAGTTCCCTTGTATTCTTAGTTGACAGTATGTTATTATGAATGTTGAATTTTGTCGAATGCTTTATCTGCATCTAGTGAGACCACCTTACCAACTTTCTTCTTTGTGTTGTTTATGTGGTGAATGACATTGACAGATTTTTTCAAAAGGTGAAATTAACTTTGCAGTCCTCTGAAAAATACTACTTGGGTGTGATACATTATTCTTTTAATCTAATGTTGGACCCAGTTCCCTAATATTTTATTAAGAATTTTTTTTTTTTTTTTTGCAATGGCAGGCTCTGGGAATTGAACCCGGGTCTCCAGCTACACAGGCAAGACTTTATGCCACTGAGTCACCATTGCACCACCCTATTAAGAATTCTCGAATCTATATTCATGAGAGATACTGAGCTAAAATTTTCTTTTTTTTTTCCTAATGTCTTTGTCAGGGTTTGGTGTTAGGTTATGCTAGTCTTATAAAACAAGTTGTAAAATATCACCACCTCTTTCTCCTCTATGTTCTGAGAGAGTTGGTATAACATTGGTTATTTCTTACTTAAATGTTTGATAGAATTCACCAACGAAATCATCTGGGTCTTGAATTTTATGCATAGGGAGTTTTTTATGATCAATTTCATTTCTTTGTAGTCCTTGGACTACACAGATTTCTTTTATCTTGTGTCCATTTTGGTAAGTTGTATTTTTAAAATAATTTGAGGAAATTTACCTAGTTCATCTAACTTATCAAATTGGTTTAAAAAACTTGTAATCATCATTTGTCGTCCCTTTAATGTCTCTAGATCTGAAGCAATATACTTTCTTTCTTTCCTGATATCGGTAAGTTGTATTCTCTCAATTTTTTTCTTGATCTATCTAGCTATTTGGTTGATCTTTTCAAATAATTGACCTTAGCTTTGCTAACCTACTCTACTGTTTGTCAGTATCTATTTCATTGATGTCTATTTTTACAAACTTTAAAACATACTGTCTAGCGGAGACGGTAGGCGCCCGCGCGGAGGTCGGCTGCGGGGACCCCACAAGGATTCACACGGGAGTGTGGAGTGCACGGTGGCATGCGGGGCTGAGGGGACTTCCTATTGGCTGCTCCCGTGGCCTCAGAAACTTATCTTCATCAAAAAATTGATTTTTAAGATCCGGAGAAGATGGCGGCTTAGTAAGACGTGTGGGTCTTAGTTCCTCCTCCAGAATAGCTACTAGGGAAGTAGAAACGATACAGAACAGCTCCCGGAGCCACGACAGAGACCAACAAGACAGCGTACCCCATTCTGGAACGGCTGACTGGCTGGGAGAACCCGCTCCGGTGAGATCGCCGAGGGGCGCGGGCTTCCCCGGGCCGGGGCAGCAGGCGGCCGGAGTCCCTCCCTCCCTCCTTCCCGGGCCGGCTGGGAGAATTGAACAGGCAGTCCCCTCAGGCCGCGGCGGCTGGCACCTCCCCGCCACGGGCGGCCCCCCCAGACCAGCTGGAAGAATTGGATCGGAGATCCCCAAGCCGCGGAGACCGGCGACTGGGGTCCCTTCCAAACACGTGGCTTCCCGGTCCGGCTGGGAACGGTGGATAGACACTCCCCCAAGCCACGGCAGCTGGAGCCCCCCCACCACGGTTGGCACCCCAGGCCGGCTGGGAAATTTGGACAGGCGCTCCCCCAAGCCACGGAGGCTGGTGACCCTCCCTGCGCGCGGATCCCCGGGCCGGCTGGGAGATTCGGATGGGCACTCCCCCAAGCCGCTTCGGCTGGCGACCCCCCCTACAGTGAGAGTTTTCCAAAGTTAAAGGAGTCACAGCATCTTTTACTGGTGGGACCTGCAGACAGATGAGCGCCACGAGCGCCACCTACTGGGCAGGATAAGAAAAACAGAGCCCAGAGATTTCACAGAAAAATCTTTCAACCTGCTGGGTCTCACACCCAGGGAAATCTGATTAAATGCCCAGACACCAGCAGAAGATAATGGATCACGCTCAGAAAATTGAAGATATGGCCCAGTCAAAGGAACAAACCAATAGTTCAAATGAGATACAGGAGCTGAGACAACTAATGCTGAATATACGAACAGAAATGGAAAACCTCTTCAAACACCAAATCGATAAATTGAGGGAGGACATGAAGAAGACATGGGCTGAACAGAAAAAAGAAATAGAAAAACTGAAAAAACAAATCACAGAACTTATGGGAGTGAAGGACAAAGTAGAAAAGCTGGAAAAAACAATGGATACCTACAATGGAAGATTTAAAGAGACAGAAGCTAGAATTAGTGAATTGGAGGATGGAACATCTGAATTCCAAAAAGAAACAGAAACTATAGGGAAAAGAACGGAAAAATTTGAACAGGGGATCAGGGAACTGAATGACAATATGAAGTGCACAAATATACGTGTTGTGGGTGTCCCAGAAGGAGAAGAGAAAGGAAAAGGAGGAGAAAAACTAATGGAAGAAATTATCACTGAAAATTTCCCAACTCTTATGAAAGACCTAAAATTACAGATCCAAGAAGTGCAGCGCACCCCAAAGAGAATAGACCCAAATAGGTATTCTCCAAGACACTTACTAGTTAGAATGTCAGAGGTCAAAGAGAAAGAGAGGATCTTGAAAGCAGCAAGAGAAAAACAACCTGTCACATACAAGGGAAACCCAATAAGACTATGTGTAGATTTCTCAGCAGAAACCATGGAAGCTAGAAGACAGTGGGATGATATATTTAAATTACTAAAAGAGAAAAACTGCCAACCAAGACTTCTATATCCAGCAAAATTGTCCTTCAAAAATGAGGGAGAAATTAAAACATTCTCAGACAAAAAGTCACTGAGAGAATTTGTGACCAAGAGACCAGCTCTGCAAGAAATACTAAAGGGAGCACTAGACTCAGATATGAAAAGACAGAAGAGAGAGGTATGGAGAAGAGTGTAGAAAGAAGGAAAATCAGATATGATATATATAATACAAAAGGCAAAAGGGTAGAGGAAAATATTATCCAAACAGTAATAACACTAAATGTTAATGGACTGAATTCCCCAATCAAAAGACATAGACTGGCAGAATGGATTAAAAAACAGGATCCTTCTATATGCTTTCTACAGGAAACACATCTTAGACCCAAAGATAAACATAGGTTGAAAGTGAAAGGTTGGGAAAAGATATTTCATGCAAATAACAACCAGAAAAGAGCAGGAATAGCTATACTAATATCCAACAAATTAGACTTCAAATGTAAAACAGTTAAAAGAGACAAAGAAGGACACTATCTACTAATAAAAGGAACAACTAAACAAGAAGACATAACAATCATAAATATTTATGCACCAAAGCAGAATGCCCCAATATATGTGAGGAATACACTGCAAACACTGAAAAGGGAAATAGACACATATACCATAATAGTTGGAGACTTCAATTCACCACTCTCATCAATGGACAGAACATCTAGACAGAGGATCAATAAATAAATAGAGAATCTGAATATTACTATAAATGAGCTAGACTTAACAGACATTTATAGGACATTACATCCCACAATAGCAGGATACATCTTTTTCTCAAGTGCTCATGGATCATTCTCAAAGATAGACCATATGCTGGGTCACTAAGCAAGTCTTAACAAATTTAAAAAGATTGAAATCATACACAACACTTTCTCGGATCATAAAGGAATGAAGTTGGAAATCAATAATAGGCAGAGAGCCAGAAAATTCACAAATACGTGGAGGCTCAACAACACACTCTTAAACAACGAGTGGGTCAAAGAAGAAATACCTTGAGGTGAATGAAAACGAAAACACAACATATCAAAACCTATGGGATGCAGCAAAGGCAGTGCTAAGAGGGAAATTTATTGCCCTAAATGCCTATATCAGAAAAGAAGAAAAGGAAAAAATTCAGGAATTAACTGTCCACTTGGAAGAACTGGAGAAAGAACAGCAAACTAACCCCAAAGCAAGCAAAAGGAAAGAAATAACAAAGATCAGAGCAGAAATAAATGAAATTGAAAACATGAAAACAATAGAGAAAATCAATAAGACCAGAAGTTGGTTCTATGAGAAAATCAATAAGATTGATGGGCCCTTAGCAAGATTGACAAAAAGAAGAAGAGAGAGGATGCAAATAAATAAGATCAGAAATGGAAGAGGAGACATAACCACTGACCTCACAGAAATAAAGGAGGTAATAACAGGATACGATGAACAACTTTACGCTAATAAATACAACAATTTAGATGAAATAGATGGGTTCCTGGAAAGACATGAACAACCAACTTTGACTCAAGAAGAAATAGATGACCTCAACAAACCAATCACAAGTAAAGAAATTGAATCAGTCATTCAAAAGCTTCCTAAAAAGAAAAGTCCAGGACCAGACGGCTTCACATGTGAATTCTACCAAACATTCCAGAAAGAATTAGTACCAACTCTCCTCAAACTCGTCAAAAAAATCGAAGTGGAGGGAAAGCTACCTAATTCATTCTATGAAACCAACATCACCCTCATACCAAAACCAGGCAAAGATATTACCAAAAAAGAAAACTACAGACCAATCTCTCTAATGAATATAGATGCAAAAATCCTCAACAAAATTCTAGCAAATCGAATCCAACAACACATTAAAAGAATTATACATCATGACCAAGTAGGATTCATCCCAGGTATGCAAGGATGGTTCAACATAAGAAAATCAATTAATGTAATATACCATATCAACAAATCAAAGCAGAAAAATCACATGATCACCTCAATTGAGGCAGAGAAGGCATCTGACAAGATTCAACATCCTTTCCTGTTGAAAACACTTCAAAAGATAGGAATACAAGGGAACTTCCTTAAAATGATAGAGGGAATATATGAAAAACCCACAGCTAATATCATCCTCAATGGGGAAAAATTGAAAACTTTCCCCCTAAGATCAGGAACAAGACAAGGATGTCCATTATCACCACTATTATTCAACATCGTGTTGGAGGTTCTAGCCAGAGCAATTAGACAAGAAAAAGAAATACAAGGCATCAAAATTGGAAAGGAAGAAGTAAAACTATCACTGTTTGCAGACGATATGATACTATACGTCGAAAACCCAGAAAAATCCACAACGAAACTACTAGAGCTAATAAATGAGTACAGCAAAGTAGCAGGTTACAAGATCAACATTCAAAAATCTGTAGCATTTCTATACACTAGTAATGAACAAGCTGAGGGGGAAATCAAGAAACGAATCCCATTTACAATTGCAACTAAAAGAATAAAATACCTAGGAATAAATTTAACTAAAGAGACAAAAAACCTATACAAAGAAAACTACAAAAAACTGTTAAAAGAAATCACAGAAGACCTAAATAGATGGAAGGGCATACCGTGTTCACGGATTGGAAGACTAAATATAGTTAAGATGTCAATCCTACCTAAATTGATTTACAGATTCAATGCAGTACCAATCAAAATCCCAACAACTTATTTTTCAGAAATAGAAAAACCAATAAGCAAATTTATCTGTAAGGGCAGGGTGCCCCGAATTGCTAAAAGTATCTTGAGGAAAAAAAACGAAGCTGGAGGTCTCACGCTGCCGGACTTTAAGGCATATTATGAAGCCACAGTGGTCAAAACAGCATGGTATTGGCATAAAGATAGATATATCGACCAATGGAATCGAATAGAGTGCTCAGATATAGACCCTCTCATCTATGGACATTTGATCTTTGATAAGGCAGTCAAGCCAACTCACCTGGGACAGAACAGTCTCTTCAATAAATGGTGCCTAGAGAACTGGATATCCATATGCAAAAGAATGAAAGAAGAGACATATCTCACACCTTATACAAAAGTTAACTCAAAATGGATCAAAGATCTAAACATTAGGTCTAAGACCATAAAACAGTTAGAGGAAAATGTAGGGAGATATCTTATGAAACTTACAATTGGAGGCGGTTTTATGGACCTTAAACCTAAAGCAAGAGCACTGAAGAAAGAAATAAATAAATGGGAGCTCCTCAAAATTAAACACTTTTGTGCATCAAAGAACTTCATCAAGAAAGTAGAAAGACAGCCTTCACAATGGGAGACAATATTTGGAAACGACATATCAGATAAAGGTCTAGTATCCAGAATTTATAAAGAGATTGTCCAACTCAACAACAAAAAGACAGCCAACCCAATTACAAAATGGGAAAAAGACTTGAACAGACACCTCTCAGAAGAGGAAATACAAGTGGCCAAAAGGCACATGAAGAGATGCTCAATGTCCCTGGCCATTAGAGAAATGCAAATCAAAACCACAATGAGATATCATCTCACACCCACCAGAATGGCCATTATCAACAAAACAGAAAATGACAAGTGCTGGAGAGGATGTGGAGAAAGAGGCACACTTATCCACTGTTGGTGGGAATGTCAAAGGGTGCAACCACTGTGGAAGGCAGTTTGGCGGTTCCTCAAAAAGCTGAATATAGAATTGCCATACGACCCAGCAATACCATTGCTAGGTATCTACTCAAAGGACTTAAGGGCAAAGACACAAACGGACATTTGCACACCAATGTTTATAGCAGCGTTATTTATAATTGCAAAGAGATGGAAACAGCCAAAATGTCCATCAACAGACGAGTGGCTAAACAAACTATGGTATATACATACGATGGAATATTATGCAGCTTTAAGACAGAATAAACTTATGAAGCATGTAATAACATGGATGGACCTAGAGAACATTATGCTGAGTGAGTCTAGCCAAAAACTAAAGGACAAATACTGTATGGTCCCACTGATGTGAACCGACATTTGAGAATAAACTTGGAATATGTCATTGGTAACAGAGACCAGCAGGAGTTAGAAACAGGGTAAGATAATGGGTAATTGGAGCTGAAGGGATACAGTCTGTGCAACAGGGCTAGATACAAAAACTCAAAAATGGACGGCACAATAATACCTCATTGTAAAGTAATCATGTTAAAACACTGAATGAAGCTGCATCTGAGCTATAGGTTTTTTTTTTGTTTGTCTGTTTGTGTCTTTTTTTTTCTTTTTCCTTTTCTTTTTTTTTACTATTATTATTATTTTTATTCTCTTCTCTATATTAACATTCTATATCTTTTTCTGTTGTTTTGCTAGTTCTTTTCCTAAATTGATGCAAATGTACTAGGAAATGATGATCATGCATCTATGTGATGATGTTAAGAATTACTGATTGCATGTGTAGAATGGAATGATTTCTAAATGTTGTGTTAATTTCTTTTTTTCTTTAATAAAAAAAAGAAGACTACAAAAAAAAAAAAAAAAACATACTGTCTAATAGAAAATTTAAAAGCTACCGATATGTATCTCACCAACAGTATTTAAGAGTGTACAATTCCAGGCAAGAATGCTTGCCTGCCATGCCAGAGGACCCAGGTTCGATTTCCGGTGCCTGCCCATGTTAAAAAAAAAAAAAAAAAAAAAGAGTGTACAGTTCCCCCTTACTCTCTTTAAGATATTTTAAATAATAAATGTAAAATATATTTTAAATAACTGGATATGTTAAGACCCCATTGTTTTAATTTTCATTTTCCTACTTGCCCTTAAGCCTAAACATGGCAATTTGTCTTTCCTTTATATAAATTAACTATTCATATTTTCTTTCTTTTTATTGGGCTGTGCTATCTGTTTTTTTATTGGAGTTGTAATTTTTAAGTTATTCTTAATAGGAATTTCTTATTATATATATTGCAAATATATTTTAAAGTCGTATTCAATTTAATCTTCTTTACAGTATCTTTTCTCATATTGTAGGTTTTTTTAATGTAGATCACTTTTCAATATTTTTCATTTTGTATCTTGCTTAATGATGCTAAATATACCCCAAAACTATAAACATTCTAATCCATAGGTCCTTATTTATCTAATAATTGCTCCTTAATCCACCTGGAATACTTGGTTATACTAAGACATAAAATCTAAGTAGTTTACTTCTTGCCAAATGGAGAGCAAATGACTTTACCCATGTTTACTGAGCAGTCCATACTCTCTCACTGAATTAAATACAATACCTTTCTCATATACAAAATTACCATATCTATGAGTTTGTATCTGAACTCTCATTTCTGTTTCATTTATTTACTTGCTTATTTCTGGGCCAATGCCACATTTTTAATTATTAAAGATTTATGGTGTATTTGTGGCATTTGGGATACTTCACGAACTTTTGTTTTCAAAGATATGTCTTGACTATTCTTATTAATTTTCCATTCCAGATAAATTTTAACTTGGTCAATGCTCAAGACAAGCCATATTGGGATTTTGCTTGAGTTTATAGGAATTTTGCAAATTAATTCTTTAAAATAAACATCTCTATTACATTAAAACTTACTATCCAGGAACATTAACTGCCATCTTCTTTTTAATTTTGTCAAGTTTTATGTTCATGTGCTTAACAAGTTTTATACATCTCTTCTTGGCTTTATTTCAAAGTATTTTCTTGTGTACATAGTTATTCTAACTGGGATTTATTTTTCTATTTCATTTTTAAATTTTGGTATTGCCACTGTAAAGGAAAGCTATAGATTATTTTTGTTGTTATTCTATCTGGCAAATATGCTGAAGCCGCTTATTAATTCAATTAACTTTTGAAAGAAGACATTGTGAGTAAAAATAACTTAAAAAGTAACTTCTAATATATATAAGTATAAACTTAACTGTTTGTAGCAAAAACAGCAAAATAATCAGTACTCTTATTCACATCCTTCGAATCAATATCAGTGTTCACTAGAGTAAGGTACAAAGAAATATACTTATTAAGAATACCTTAAATATATTTAAAGTATACATTAAATATACTTATCATGAGACTCACTCAGAGCTGTGGGGTAATTTTTCTGGAGCTCATTTATAAATTAAAGTGAGGGTAAAAGCCTTTAGTAATCAAGTCGTGTTTGCTCTAAAGATGTCTCTGTTCTGTCCACACTGAATGATGAATATAGTTCTTGAAATCCCTATAGAGGGAGGAGCAAGGTTTTCTTCACACCCAACCTGCCATTAAGTCCGACTTACCAGTCTGGAGCACCCCTGTGTGCCAAGGCAGTTTTCTCTCTCTAATGGTAATTTATTCCACAGGCAGCCCCAGGCATGCCTCAGTTCCACGTTCACTGGGAGTATGGCTAATTTAGGGTGGGAGGCAGGCTGCCTAGATGGTGGAAATCAGTGCCTGCAAGCTCTACAGGCCTTAGGAAGCTCGGATGCGTCTTGGTGCTTTCTGTAGTTCAAAGACCTCCCCTCTCTTTCCTTCTGAGACTCCATGATTCCAAAGAAGGACTCTTAAAGGCAATCTAGTGCATTCGTTTTCTGTTGCTGCATAACAAATGACCACAAACTTAGCAGCTTAAACAACACAAGTTTACTGTCTCACAGTTTCTGTGGTCAGGAGTCTAGGCACAGCTTTGCTGGGTCAACTCAGGGTCTGCAGTCACCGTGCTGGCCTGGGTTCCAGCGGAGTTCCAGCGTCGTCCTCCAGGCCCATTCAGGGCGTTGGCAACATTCAGCTCACTGCAGCTGTGGAACTCACGGTGACTTCCATTTTCTTCAAGGTCAGCAGGAAAGCATCTGCTGCAGCTTCAAATCTCTCGGACTTCTTCTGTCACTGACCTCTAGACCCAACTTTAAAGGGCTCGCATGATTAAGCCAGGCCCCAAGAAAATCTTCCTTTTGGTTAATTCCAAGTCAACTGGTTAGGAATCTTAATCACATCTTTGCTATATGACAGAACCTAATCACAGGAGAGAGATTCTATCACCTTCATAGGCCCTGCTCACTCTCAGGGAGAGAGGATTATACAAAGTCTGTACACCAGGGGGCGGAAATCATATTCCCTGACTATTCTCTCGTGCCCTCAGTCTGGCCCCATCTGTCACCTCTTCCACAGTTTCTGTGCAGGTCACTGTGGTCTCAAAATTACCACCAATTAGCATCCCTTTGACAGGGGAAAAGTATAGTTTTTATTAGTTCTGGGGTGATTTTTTTTCCCTTTTTTTTACCTTAAATTTCACCCTTTTTTCTGGCTCTTTTTGTAAACTTTGGATAGCTAATCTTATTCTATCTCTTTACTGCCAACTTTCCTGTATCATCTTATTTTAGGTGTAACTTCTATAAATACTTTCCTATCTTGTCTGCCTATCTTATAAAGAATAGTATCTCTTTAATTTTAATTTGTAAACCAATTACTCTTTAAACAGGTTAGTTTCGGGCATTCACAATCATTTTGATCACTGATGTTTGGATTCATTTTCATCTTCTTTTATGGTCTTTCTTTGCCAAAAGTTTTAGTCATTTCTGTTTTCTTCATTTTTTATTGACTGATTGCATTTTCTTTGCTCCATCTTTTTTCTTCTAATGATCTGGAAGATATTATATATTCTATTTATCTAGCTACTATTCTTGAATTGTAACATACACTTAAACTTGTCTTAAATTGTGTCACACACTAAACTTGTATTTGTCTAATAATTTTTAGAAAGATTCACTGCTTATATCCTCACTCTAATAAGACAACAACCTTGGCATATTTTCACCTCTGACCCTTCTCATCCCTTGGTTTATGGTTTACCTTCTCTTACTGATAACCACTGGGAATCTAGTCCCAGATAATTAATTCTGTTTTTTAATTGATCATTAATTGGACCTAACACGAAATTTTGCTAGGGGTTTGTACTCACCAGTGCTCTTCGTATCCTACTTTTTTTTCTCTTGGAATCACTTTTTCTCACGTAAGAATACAGCTTTCAGGACATTTGTCAAATAGCACCTGAGGCTGGTAAACTGAGTCACTGTATCTCTGAAAATGTCACTCTTTCAATCACACGCTTATTTGAGAGTTTGGCATTCTATGTTTAGAATTTCAAAGACATTGTTTGACTGTGCTCTCGTGACTCCTGTTCACCTATAGGTAGTCTTGATGTCAGTGTGCTCTCTGTGCCTTTGCAGGTCTCTCTGGAAGCTTTGGGGGTTCTCTTTCTCCTTTTGTGTTTTGAAATTTCACTACCGGTCTAGGTTTGTATGAGTGAGTGTGTGGGTGTGTATTTCATTAATCCTGCTTCTCAGTTGGTGAGCCCTTTCGTTATATAGGAAAGCTCATTATTTTTTGCAGTTCTGGGGATTTTTTTCTTTCATTGCTTTGAGTGTTCCATTTCTTTTCTCTTTCTAGAAATCCTATTAGGTGAATGTTGAAAATTTTACGTATGTCTTCCTTCCATATCATATCTTTTCTTTCAGGCTTTCCATTTCTTGGACTTTTTGTGTTGTGTTCAGGGAGAATTCCTTGATTGTGACTTTCAGCTTAATTCATGGACAATGTCCATTTTGTCATTCAGGCTCGGTACCTGCTCTTCGTTTTTGCAACTCAACAGTCGATGTGTATTTTTTAGAAGATTCTACTTGTTTCTGTTTTGTGGATGGAGTGAACTTTTAAAAATATCCTGTTTGCTGTATTAACTGTTTCCTTGGGTATGAAGCTTTTTGATTAGTTGAATTTTTAGTGTATGATCCTTTCTTTGAGCCTCTTTTACTTGGTTTTTACACTTTCGAAATTCTTCATAGTTCCTCATTCACCAAGAGTGTGCCTTCTTAATATCCAGTGCAATTCTGGATTTATTGGTTTTTCCATAAATGTTCTTTCGTATGATATACTTTAAGGCAGTAAGAAGAGGTTACAAGAGGAGTTCAGTCCACATATTATGCCAAGGAGCTTGGATTTTATGCTGCAGAAAATCCAGCCCATCCTTGGTTCCCTTCTCCTTTCTTACCTCATCACTAGCTCACTCTGTGCCACGGCCACAGCAAACCCCTGGAGTTTCTTTGATTTATTACATACATGTTCAGGTCTTCAAAATTCTGTACTTCTAGACCTTCTACCTCAAAATACTTCTCTCCCATGTGCCAACTTCCTACTTATCTTTCCAGACCTAGCACCACGTTTACTTCTTGGTGAAGTGCTCACAGACCTCTCATCAGAGCAGTTAGCTCTGAGCTTAGCTCCTCTATTTTACATCTCTGTCAGTGCACTTAAATCATTGTAGTACAGGGTCAATTTTAAAAATTAACCATGTGCTTTTCTTTTTACCTTGCACACCTAAGGCAGGGGTGGGCAAGCTTTTTCTGTAAAGGCCAAAAATATTTTAGGCTTTACAGGACAGATACCCTACGTTGCAACTGTTCGATTCTGGCACTGTAGCATGAAAACAACCACAAATAATACATTAAATGAATGATGTGTGCTGTGTTCCAATAAAACTTCATTTTCAAAAACTGGTGGTGGACTGGATTTGGCTTATGGGCCATGGTTTGCTGTTACCTGTTCCGGGGGTCAAGGACATCCTCATGGCCAGGGAAGAGAAAGAAATGTATAGAAAATGCTGACCCATGTCCTTTACCCTTTTCCGTTGAGTGCTTCTTGCCCGACATTTAGCTGCCACCCTGGGCATTTCTGTGCCTGGAGGCTTTCTCTGACCTAGAACTCACTTTACCATCCATGCAGCAGACAGTAGTGTTAGGAATTAATGCCATTCAGAAGTAGCTTTGGCCAATATATAAATACCTCAACCTACCCCTTGAATAGAACAGCTCTGAGGGGTGTGCTCTACCTGGACCCTCAGAGTTCCCAGAAGGGTCAGGCAACAGTTTCCCACAGTATTAACTTCTAGACCACGTTCTCTTTGTTGCCTGCCTTCCTTTCCCTAACGCTCTCCCCTCTAGTCCTGGAGTTTCGGGACTCACCCCCCAAATAAAGTGGGTACATTTTCATCTTTATCTTGGGTTCTGCTTCTGGGGAAACCACACAAAGACAAAATTTCCTGAAGGAACACAAAAAGATCAGGAGTTTAATTTTGTTCCAAGCCAATGGACCTGACCTGGCCATTTCCTTAGAGAGAGTATTTTTAAAATCTTTTTAGTTTCCGTGTATGTCATCACGGCCCAGTCCTGGGGCCTGAATAGCTCAGAGAGTTTTCACCTAGTCTAGACAAGATGCTTCTGATAGCTATTTAGGCTTAGATGGAGCCATGAAGAAGTACAAGGTGGGGGTGCAAGGGTAGTTCAGTGGTAGGATTCTTGCTTGCCATGCTGGAGAGTTGGGTTCAATTCCCAGCTCATGCACTTCCCCCAAAAAACAAGGAAGTAAGTAAAACAAACAAACAAACAAAAATCCAACAAATGCTTCTGCAATAATGAGATAATCGTATGGAAAAAGAATGAAACGTGACTCCTGCCATATAGCATACCAAAAAAAAAAAAAAAAAAAGACAGTATAAGGTGTGAGGGAAACCCAAACAGAAAAATAAAGATCCCAGGAAATTGTGGAGAACGGGCTAGGAGGAAAGCAGAAGAGCAAGACAAACATGCACCTGTCACAAACACACACACACAAAACCCAGCTAAGCTTTAATGTTATTTAAGGAAAGGTGGCACCAAGAATGCAGAGGAGGGGCTTTAGCCCACTCCCAGTCTCCCAGCTCCCTACCTAGGCCTGTGGGCAGGGATCTTGTCTAATGTTTGTAAATCAGGGGCTCCTAGATCTGATTGCACACTGAAATCTGAATCACATAGGAAGGGAGTCAGACTGCTGAATCAGTTACCTCTGCAGGCGGACTCTCAGAATCTGAACATCTTTCAATATCTACCTGGCTGATGTCTGTGCAGCCTGTTCAAGTTTGGAAGCCACATGACATCACCTTATCCCAGTTGACTAAAACTCTGGTCACAAATTAATAAATTAGTTTAATTTATTCTTCACTTTGTCTTTCCTGAAAGCACTCACATTGTCACATCAGTGTTGATCACATTGAAGGCTTCAAGTCCTACCGTCTTCCTTTGCTTAAGAAAACACTCTTCTTTCAAGTAGTAAATGGATTATGAATATTTGCAAAGAAGGCTGACATCCTCCCACCATTTCAACCTCTTGCTCCCACCTGTACTTCCTTAGGGCTGAAAGGAAGAGCAGAAGTCATTGTGCAGTCTCAATGGGCTCCCATTTGTCATAAAACTATGTGCTTCAGCCTGAGTTTTCACATCAGGCAAATTAGGGGTAATCTTTTGCTTTGTAAAAAAAATTACTCTGTTGTACAAAGGATTCAATACACATTTTCTTTTAATAGCCAAATTCTCTAGTGCACTTGAAAGATGATTTAGTTTCCACCAACTCAGTTGACTATTTTTTTTAAAGGAATACATTGATTGTGTAAAACTAGGTAGACCTGAGATATCCTTGTTACTATCTTTTTTGCCTTTGAAATCCCAGGATAAAAGTCTATTAATTCATATAAGATACTGGAGGATGTGGTTATGGTTTCCAGACATGGAAACCCACTGAGTGGGTCAGATGAAAGAAAAC
Source organism: Tamandua tetradactyla (assembly GCF_023851605.1). NCBI lineage: Eukaryota > Metazoa > Chordata > Mammalia > Pilosa > Myrmecophagidae > Tamandua > Tamandua tetradactyla. The sequence goes on along the minus strand of NC_135341.1, from coordinate 43,192,700 downwards.
AAAGAAAGGAAATCAGATGCTACACTGAGACCCTATAATCTACACTCCTTCTCTACTCTATTTCATGATAATGTTATTTTTAAAAAGATATTGTCACTGAAGCTTTTCAAACATAACTCCTTGAACTTCTGAATTCACCTTACTTCCTCAAGATTTTCAACTGAACAATAATACTGTTCACATCTAATAACTCAGGAAACTGAGAAATCAAGACTAAATAAACTGCCTAGGTTGAAAGATTTATCTAACCACCTATGAAACATCTAGCTCAGGACCTGGCACATAGTTGGCACTCAATAAATATTTGTTAAAAGAAGAATCTGAGTCTTTTCACTTGCTAGTTCTGTGGATTTTTCATGTGATCAAGCAGCCACGGAAAGTTTATCTCCTGGTTTGGGTTATTTGTATATAAACATGCAACCCACACACATAACTTCTCTCTGTGTTCAAGATGCTCAGTCAACTTAAATATTTTCCCAGGAGTGAGATAGGGTAGCAGGAAGATTTTTGTATATAGACAGACAGAGCTGGTTTCATGAGTGTATGACCTGTGAAGGTTCAAGAGCCCTGCTCAAAAGTGCCTTGTAATTTTTTCAATGCCACCTTTGTCTCGAAACTTTTTAAATGCTTGTATTATTATTTTATTTTTACACATCTTTTATTATGAAATAAAACATATATACAAAAGAAATAATGTTCAAAGTACATTTTAACAAGTAATTACAAAACATTTCAAAGTTTGGTATGGGTTACCAGTCCATATTTTCAGGTTTTTCCTTCTATCTGCCCCAAAACACTGGTAGCTAAAAGAAACATCATTATAGTGATTCAGACGTCACACTCATTGGTTAAATCATGTCTTCTCTGTTATAACTCCTCCTTCTCCTTTGAACTTACTCTTAATCTATAGGGGTCTTTGGGAAATACCCTTTCTAACTTTTTCATGTTGAAAAGGGGTGTCAACAAAATAGAACAGGGGGATGGAATTGATGTTCTTGGAGAGGCTGGCCTCTCTGGGTTTCAGGACGTATCTGACCCAGGAACCCTCTGGAGGTTATAGGTTTCAGGAAAGTAAACTTAGTACATGAAACTTTTGTAAAGTCTCAGTTAGAGCCCTAGGTGTTCTTCAGGGTTAATAGGAATGATGTTTATTTGGGGTATGGCAAACTATGGCTATTAGGGATATCTAGCTGAAGCTTGCATAAGAGTAGTCTCAGGAATAGCCTCTTGACTCCAATTGAACTCTCTTAGCCACTGACATCTTATTTTGTTATATTTCTTTTTCCCTTTTGGTCAGGAAGGCATTATTGATCCCTCAGTGCCAGTGCCAGGCTCAAACCTGGGAGTCGTGTCCCCCATTGTCAGGGAGACTTTCACCCTGAATGTCATGTCCCACATATGGGGGAGGGTAATGATTTTCCTTGTAGAATTGGTCTTAGAGACAGAGTGAGGCCACATTTGAGCAACCAAAAAGGTTTCCTGGAAGCTACTCTTAGGAGTAAATATAGGTAGTCTTAGGTTCTCACTAAAGAAATGTTTCATAAGGGCAAGCTAAAAATCAAGGGCTTGGACTATTTTCTTGAGAATCCTCAATGTTTGAGAGAGTACCAGGGGTTTACTGGATGGGAAAATTTAATAGTTCCATATTTTTACCTAAGTCCCTCAAGGGACTCTACCAACACTTTTAGATTATCACCCCTCCATGGTCTGGGATATCTCCAGGTATTGCATTTAAGCTCTACAAAATTACAGGGTCTCGTTCCCATTCTGGGCTCCACGTGTGTGGGTCATTAAAATGAGCTACCCAGATTTTATGTTACAGAAAATTTATGTTCTGGACACAATATACGTCTCTTCCTTTGGTCTCAGATGGTAGGTGAAGTTCTAGAACATATATATACTATCGTCTTTTACCCTGTATTTTGATTTACCTTAGTCCCAGCCAGATTGGCTTCATTTTGATCTCTAATTGAAGCCTGATCTCTTTTTCAGTTATTTTAACTGTTACTGTACTAGCAATGTTTATTTTTCGAGCGGCAGAGCTCCAGCTCTGAATCTTAGGTATCACAGAGGTACTCAAAGTTCCGGGGAAATACCAGCTATACACATATAGCTCAGTGTCTCAGAACCTAGAAATACACTTAAAATTTTGGACTAAGTATGGCTGCTATAAGAGCTTATAATTTAGGCTCCAATTTCCTTATAAGTATTTTCTGAGAGAGACCATAGCATATTTGTTCTTTTGTCTCTGGCTTATTTTGTACAACACGTTGTACCTAAGGTTCATTAAGTTCATTGCATGCCTCACAATGTCATTCCTTTTCGTAGCTGCATAGGATTCCATCTCACAGTTCACCTTTTGGCTTCTCAGTCACGTACACTTTGGTCTCCTCCATCCCTTGAGCATCATGGGTAATGTCCAAAATAAACAAAGCATGCCTTACAGTATCCTCACTTGGTTGTACAATCAGCAGCACTCTCAGTTTTAACATTTTTCATTGGTCCAAAGAGACAAAGAACTGATAAACATAGCCTCACCAAATATCAAATCAAAACCTTTCCTTATATCTCATCCCTCCCTCTGAATTATTTAACCCTGATATTGTTGTGGTATTTTGCTGTCTTCCTGTTAACTGTAGGCCACAGCATTTGTTCTAGTTAGCTAGCTGCCGGAATGCAGTATATCAGAAACGGAATGACTTTTAAAAGGGGGAATTTAATGTGTTGCTAGTTTACAGTTCTAAGGCTGAGAAAATGTCCCAATTAAAACAAGTCTATAGAAATGTCCAATCTAAGGAATCCAGGGAAAGATACCTTGGTTCAAGAAAGCCGATGAAGTTCAGGGTTTCTCTCTCAAGTGAAAAGGCACATGGTGAACACAGTCAGGGCTTCTCTCTCATCTGGAAGGGCACATGGTGAACACGGCATCATCTGCTAGCTTTCTCTCCTGGCTTCCGGTTTCATGAAGCTCCCTGGGAGGCATTTTCCTTCTTCATCTCCAAAGGTCGCTGGCTGGTGGACTCTCTGCTTCGTGGTGCTGCAGCACTCTCTGCTCTCTCCGAATCTCCTTCTCCAAAATGTTTCCTCTTTTATAGGACTCCGGTAAACCAATCAAGACCCACCCAAATGGATGGAGACATGTCACCTAATCCAGTTTAACAACCACTCTTGGCTAAATCACATCATCCAGGGAGATGATCTGATTATAGTTTCAAACATATAGTATTGAATAGGAATTATACCTTTATGAAATGGGATTTTGATTAAAACATTGTTTTCCTGGGGGACATACTTCCTTTCAAACCAGCACAGCATTCAATATTAGTTTCCCCCCTATATTCCTCTCTTATTGACTCTTTGTACAAGATCAAACCTTTGGGGGTCCGTGCAAGAACTTATTTATAATTGCTGAGTTAGTCAGTGGGACACATGGCATTATACAACCCCTTTCAAGCATATTCACCTTCAATATGGCAATGTTACTTTAACCCTGCTAATTAGCTACCATCACTTCTATCCAATCCCTTACATTTAAATTCAACCTCATTGGGTAACTTTTCCCCTGACTTTAGCTTCTGTGTACCTTTAGGTCCCCTATATACTACAGTGTAAACCTCTGAGATTACATTTACCAGAGTCATAATAGCAAAATCATACAATATCTATCCTTTTGTGTCTGACATTTCACCGAACATTACATCTTCAAGTTTCATCCATGTTGTCATATGCATTGGGACCTCATTTCATCTTATTAATGCATAATATCACATCGTATATATATATATATATATACCACACTTTGTTAATCCACTCATCTGTTGATGGACACTTGGATTGTTTCCAGCAATTGTGAAAAATGCTGCTGTGAACATCAGTGTGCAAATGTCTGCTCATGTTACCACTTTCAGCTCTTCTGGGTATATACCTAATATTGGTAATGCTGGGTTGTAGGGCAACTTGATATTTAGTTTTCTGAGGAATCACCAAACTGTCTTCCAAAGGAGCTATACCATTATATATTCCAACCAGCAGTGAATAAATGTTCCAATTTCCCCATATCCTCTCCAACGTTTGTAGTTTTCTGCTTGTTTAATAGCAGTCATTTTTACAGGTATAAGGTGATGGCTCATTTCTCTCTCATCTGGAAGGCACATGGCGAACGCAGTCAGGGCTTCTCTCTCAGCTGGAAGGGCACATGGCAGACACAGCGTCATCTGCTAGCTTACTCTCCTGGCTTCTGGTTTCATGAAGCTCCCCGGGAGGCATTTCCCTTCTTCATCTCCAAAGGTCGCTGGCTGGTGGACTCTCTGCTTTGTGGTGCTGCAGCATTCTCTGCTCTCTCCGAATCTCTCATTCTCCAAAATGTTTCCTCTTTTATAGGACTTCAGAAACTAATCAAGACCCACTCAAATGGGTGGAGACATGTCATCCCCTAATCCAGTTTAATAACCATTCTTAACTAAATCTCATCAACCAGGGAGATGATCCCATCACAGTCCCAAATACACAGCATTGAATAGAGACTATTCTACCTTTAAGAAATGGGATCCATATTAAAACATGGCTTTTCTTAGGGGGCATACTTCCCTTCAAACCAGCACAGTTGTCTTGAAACTTTTAACAATTTTTGAAAAAGGGGCCCAACTCCCAGATTACAGATAGTGGACCCTGGCAGTGGCTCAACAAGCCCAAACAGCTAAAAAAAATTACAAAATTTAATCTAAGCATGTATAAGAAGAATTATGGAGGCTGTGGTATTTATTCAAGTATGCAAGGCTGGTTTAATGTTCAAAAATCAGTTATAATACAGATGGTAATTAATACTTTAAAATTTCAATTTATGTGTGAGACTAAAGCAAAAAATGTTTTAATTGGTACAAAATTTATATTTTGACTAGTGCATTTCCTAATATAATTTATGTAGATAGCTTAATTGAACACCGTAAGTACATGGAACCTTGAGTAGGACATGAGATTTTGTTAGTTTGTCCAGAGTGATGCCCCGATAAATCCCAGAGTGATTTGATCAGTGAATAAAAATGTATTTGCAAAGTCCCCTTTGGGGAATGGTGAGAACGGGGGAGAATTCAACCAAGTTGAATTTTTGATATTCTCACAAACAGTGTGGACAACCAAAGCTATAGGCTGAGCCCCCAGTCTTGGGTTTGTTTCTATGAAACTTAACCCCACAAAGGATAGGGCAAGCCTACTTAAAATTAGGCCTAAGAGTCACCCCCAAGAGAACCTCTTTTGTTACTCAGATGTGGCCTCTCTCTCCAGCCAACACAACAAGCAAACTCACCACCCTCCCCCTGTCCATGTGGGGCATAACTCCCAGGGGTGTGGACCTTCTTGGCAACGTGGGACAGAAATCCTAGAATGAGCTGAGACTCAGCATCAAGGGATTGAGAAAACCTTCTCCACCAAAAGGGGGAAGAGTGAAATGAAACAAAGTGTCAATGGCTGAGAGATTCCAAACAGAGTTGAGAGGTTGAACTGGAGGTTACTCTTACGCATTAAGTAGATATCACCTTGTTACTCAAGATGTAATCGAGAGGTTAGAGGAACTGCCTGAAAATGTAGAGCTGTGTCCCAGTAGCCATGCTTCTTGAAGACGATTGTATAATGATATAGCTTCCACAATGTGACTGTGTGATTGTGAAAACCTTGTGTCTGATGCTCCTTTTATCTACGAGTAGATATCTATGAGTAGAACATATGGAATAAAAATAAATAATAGGGGGAACAAATGCTAAAATAAATTTAGTTTGAAATGCTAGTGATCAATGAAAGGGTGGGGTAAGGAGTACGGTATGTACAATTTTTTTCTGTTTTCGTTTTATCTCTTTTTCTGTTGTCTTTTTATTTCTTTTTCTGATTGATGCAAATGCTCTAAGAAATGATTGTGATGATGAATATGCAACTATGTGATGATATTGTGAATTATTGATTATATATGTAGAATGGAATGATCATAAAAAAAATCTCCTCAAAAAAAATTACTGTTTTTTTCTTTCTTTACTTTGTATATATATATATATACATATTATAAAATAAAAAGTTAAAAAAAATTCAGTTATATCAGTTCACTATATCGTGATCATATCAAGTGATGCAGAGAAACATTTGACAAAATCCAGCACCTATTCATTATAAAAACTCTAAGCAAATTAGGAATAGAAGGTAATTGCCTTGACTTAATTAAGAGTATCTACAAAAAAATTTTACTGTTAACATCAAACTTAATGGTGAAAGACGGAATGTTTCCCTTTCAGACTGGAAGGTAAGGAAGTCTGCTTTCACCACTCTTATTCAACATAGTGCTGGAGGTTCTAGCCACTGAAATAAGATAAGAAAAAGAAATGAAAAGCATACATATTTGGAAAGAAAGAAATAAAATTGGTGCTTTTTGCAGATGATATGATCATCTACATAGAAACTCCTAAAACTGATAACTGAATCCAACAAGGTCTCAAGATCAACACACGAAAATTAATTGCATTTCTATACTAGCAATGATCATGTGAAAACTAAAATTTAAAATACAATGTCATATACAACTGCTCCAAAGAAAATGAAATACTTAGGTGTAAATCTAGCAAAGCACACAAAGAGAATATTTATGCTAAAAATTGCAAGGTGCCAATGAAAGAAAGAAGCCAAGACCTAAATAAATGCAAAAATACACTATGATCTTGGACTGGAAGACTCAACATAATAAAGATATCAACTTTCCCCAGACTGATCTGTAGGTTTAATATAACTCCTATCAAAATCCGAGTGAATTTTTTAATAAACCTAGACAACCTTTATTCTAAAATTTATATGGAATAGCGCAAGCTCTAGAATAGCTAAAGTAATCTTGAAAAAGGAGAACAGAGTGTGAAGAATCACTCTACCTGATATAAATCTTACTAGGTGACTACAGTAAACAAGACAGCGTGGTATTGGCAAATGGATAGACACACAGATCAATGGAACAGAATAGAGAACACAGAAATAGACCCACACACATATGCCGACTGATTTTTGAAAAAAGTGCAAAAGCAATTGAATAGAAGAGTGACAGACCTTTCAGCAAATGGTGCTGGCAAACTGGCATCTGAAGGGGAAAAATAATGAACCTCAACCTCATACTTTGTAGAAAAGTTAACTCAAAATGGATTGCAGATTTAAATATAAAATGTAAAATTATAAAACTTTCAGAACAGCATACAGAAAATCTTCAAGATTTATGGCTAGGCAAGAGTTTTTAGACTTGATACAGAGCGCAAGATCCATAAAAGGAAATGTTGATAAATTGGACCTCATCAAAATCAGAAACTTTGCTTTGAGAAAGACCCCGTTAAGAAAATGAAAAGACAAACCACAGGCAAAATATTTGCAAGCCACCTATATGAAAAAGAACTAATATCTAGAATATACAAAGGACTCTCAAAACTTAACTGTGAAAAAAATCCAATTAGAGAATGGGCAAAAGACGTGAACAAACATTTCATAGACGAGGAGATACAGATGGCAAATCAGCACATAAAAAAGATGTTCAACATCATTAGCCATAAGGGAAATGCAAATTAAAACCACGAGATATTACTACACCTATCAGAATGGCTAAAATTTAAAAAAAAGTAACAATGTTAAATGTTGGCTAGCATGGGGAGAAACTGGATCATTCATGTATTGCTGGTAGGAATGCAAAACGGAAAATAGGTTGGCAGTTTCTTATAAAACGCAACAGCAATTACCACAGGACCTAGCAATTGCAGTCTTGGAAAATTATTCCAGAAAAATGAAAACTTATGTTCACGCAAAAACCTGTACATGAATGTTCAGAGCAGCTTTATTTGTAATAGCCCAAACTGGAAACAACCCCAGATGTCCTTCATTGGGTGAACAGGTAAACAGCCCAGTACATCCACAGCATGGACAGAACAACAAAAAGAATGAATTAACTCACACACACAACAACCTGGATGAATGTCAAGGGAATTATGCTGAGTACCAAAAAAGTGTACCAGTACCAAAAAAACGCATTACTATATAATTCCATTTCTACAACATTCCCCAAATGACAGAATTATAGAAAGGTGGGTATACAAAAAGCAACATGAAGGAGGCTTGTGGTGTGGTGATGGAATTGCTATGTATTCCACCACTGTGGTGGTGGAAACATGGATGTAACTGAGAAAATTGTATAGAACTATGTACGCACACATATACATGAATAACGTAAAATTTGGGAAATCTAAGTAAGACTTGGGCACGACTTTGTACCAAAGATTTGGAAATTGTTGCCTTTGGGGAAAACTGGGTAAATAGCACACAGAATCTCTCTGTGTAATTTCTTACAATTGCATGTGAATCTACAACTATCACTAAATAATTTTTTAAATGTGTGAATGAATGCTCCTTGGCTGCATCTTTTTCAACATAAAGTGCAATCCTCTTCAAAACGCAATGACCAGGGACAGAAGACTACTTCCTAAATTTTAAGAAACTAAACTCCCAACTAACCCTCCTCCCCCTTGCCGTCAGCGACGCGCTGCGCGCTGCAAAGTGTCGGAATTAGGAGTTCTAGAGGAAGACACTGGCCCTGGCCTCGCCGTGTTCAGGTGTGTGTGTGTGTGTGTGTGTGTGTGTGTGTGTGTGTGTGTGTGTGTGTGTGTGTGTGTGTGTGTGTGTGTGTGTGTGTGTGTAGGTGAGCGCTGGTGTGAGAGTGAGAAAGAGAAAGCAGAGGGAGAGAGAGCTATACCCCACCCTACTGCCAGGGAGGGGGGCGGACAGATGAAGGTGCTGTACTGAAAGCCAGGGAAGGGGTTAAGGAGGGTGCTGGCACCTCAGGAACTCCCTCCCGCTGCACCCTCGATGAGGCCCTGGGCGGTAGCTGAACAGCCTTGGTGCAGTGACTGAACCCCACTGTTCACCGAAAAAGGTGAGTGCCGGGCGGGGGACGCGGCAGGAGGTGCGGCCTCCCGGCAGCAGCCCGCAGGCGTGCTGGGCAGACGGGCTTGCGGAGGCGGCGCCTGGTCTTGGATGCTGCAGCGGGGACGCCAAGGGGACTCCGAACGCCGGCAAGCGGGCGCAGCGGCCCGGGAGGGTGGGGCCTCCCGGAAATCCCCGCCGCGCCAGCCGGGTAGCATCTGTAGCCGGGGGCGCGCACACGAGGGACACGTGGGTGTGGAGCAACCGGCGCCGCGGGGCCTCCTCCTTGCAGCGCCTTGGCTGCGGGTAGTCCGCGCTTGGCGGAGGGGCAGCGCGCGAGGTGCCTGCCTCGCGTGGGTGGTACCCTAGCCCGGGTGGGCATCGAGGTGGCAGGGGCAGGGGCTGCGGCGGGGACAGGCGCCTGGAGGCGCTCTCCGCGCTCCTCCTCCCCGGTGCCGGGGCCTACTTTCAGCTCAGGTGCGGTAAACCGAGAGGCTTTGTCCGGGGTTAGCTAGAGGTGCGAGTCCCGGAAGAAGGCCCCCCCGCCCCTCCACCCCCCACTGTCCAAACTGTGGAATGGGGAGGGATTGGGATGGATAGAGATCAGTGGGAACCCGTGGAATCTCCATCCATCCACTGAGGCGTAGGTGGACTCCGAGCTGGGGGCGGAGGTGGGGTCGCAGGGCTCCGGTCGCCGGCGTGCGTGCTTCCCCTAGCCTGCACACGGATCCCGGTTTCCTGCAGTCCCTGAGGGTTTGGCGTCGGGAGCGCGCTGGGAAGGGGAGAGACCAAGGGCTACTCCGGTGGGGGTGGAGGAGGAGATTAAGGTGTGGCCGCGGGGGGTGGGGGCGCAGGGCACCGGCCGCTGTGGCCTCTGTGTCTCAGGAGCCCCACGGGCCTTGCCGGGCGCGGAGAGGCTGCGGCGAGCGGCTAGGTGCCCGCCGGGGGCAATGCAGTTAGTGCTGGCATCAACCCGCCCTCGGAATGAAAGGAAAATGCAAAAGGTCCACATAAAGGGACAAGGGCGGGCAAATACATTTGCTGGTTCTAGCTAGCGCGAAAAGACAGCAGCAGCCGGTGTCGTCGTGCGAGCGGGTGACCGCGAACGCAGCGGTGTCTCCACCTGGGCAGAACTCCCGATGGCGCGACGGATGAGGGGGAGATTCCTTAAATTGGGTGTTTCCCGTGGTTATCAATCCGTCATTATTAGCTCCATCTTCTCACCCCTCCCTACCCTCGTACACGTCTTCAAGTTCCTGGAAGATTCATTTAAACACTCAGTAATACCAGCTTCATTGTCTGTAAAAACCAGTACAAATTCCTCACTTTGTTAACCTCGCCGCCCCCAAGTCACCCAAGGGCCAGCTTTACACAGCCCTAAGGCGTGGTCACTTCAGACGCACAGTGAGTTGCTTGTGCCCTTGGCTGCTGCTTGGCGAACCCCGTACGGTGCCGCCGGAAGACGCTGAAAGCAAAGGTTCGGCGGCCGCGCGGGTTTCGGCAGCGGTGCCCCCACCCCACCCCCCACCCCGGGCCGCAGTGAGGCGGCGGCGCGAGCTGCAGCTCCCAGGGGTGTTGCCTGTGGACGAGTCTTGGACCCCGCTCCACGCCCCCACCCCCCAGCATGCTGGCCGGCCCTGCGTGGACCTTTCGGGTATAGCGCATTTTCTCAGCGGACTGACCCAGTAGACTTGGAGTCGGGAAAACCTTCGTACCCTTATGCAATCTCTGCCTCACGACACTTCTACACTTCTCTACGGCCGGTTATAAGCGTGCACCGTGGCCGCCCAGACCCTCCCCAGCTTCCCACTCCCAAAGCAGCTGGAGCAGGGCCTATCCGAGTTACCTGTCTCACAACAGCAGACACACCGAGGCCATTCCCCTCACTCTGTTTCCTAAGGGCAGAGCCGGTCAAAGTCCAAGGACCGGGTACAGGCATCCCTCCCTCACCTCACCATTCAGGCGACCCCGCGCGCGTGTGTATGTGTGTGTGTGTGCGCGCGCGCGGTACGCGTTTAGCTGCACTGAGCAATTCCCAGACGTGCAAGACAAAGCATTTGAAGCAAAGATGGTTCGGAGTTTAGGTTTCAAAAGAGAAAACAAAACAAAACAACAACTTCCCCTGGGGGCACAGAGTCGGTGCCTGCCGCTTGCCACGGCTTCTGGATCCCTGAGAAGGGATTTTAACTCTAACCCCCAGCCAAATCAGCTCGGATATTACGTCTCCTGGCGGGGCCGCAACAAGTAGCCCGGCTTCTTCCTCACCCCCAACCCCCAGCCCCCTTCCTGGGCTAGTGGGTAAGATCTGCAGCCTCCCGCTTTCCCCATCCCCAGTCTGCGGGAGTAGCCGTCTGTGATGAGTGGTTGAGGGGTGGGGGAAAGTCTTCAGTTTTAATTGTGAAAATTCTGTATGCCTGAGTCCTCTGCGCTGGAATTAGCTGGTCACAGTCAACCTCCAGTTGTAACGTGGAGGTGTCATCAAGATTAACACCTGGGAATGGAAAATTTACCACACCTTTCTTATTAAAGAAGTTTTTTTTTTTTTTAACTCACGCCCCCCACCCACCACCCCCCACCCCCGACGCACTTTTAATTTACTGATGCGGTTTCCCCAGACTTTGTGGTTTGGAGAAAAGGGAAGGGGGACGCAACGGAAGGGAGGCGTCCACTTGGAGAACAAGATGCTTCTTATTAACTGAGCCGTTTCTTTATAGATCAGATGTTTCTCTTTCTCACCTCTCCCTCTCTCCCTCAATTTACAATTGCTAGATTCTCTGCTTCCTCAAAGGTTCTGTATCTAGCGTCTGCACCAAAAGCTTTCTAAATCCCCTTTCGGGTAAAACTGCTTGTCACTTGTCTATTGCCCTGCGATGCCCAGGTATGAAAAGGTCAGTGTTCAGCACGATCTGGGGTCACACTGAGTTTGAAAAGGCCTTCGCGGGCGAGGGACTTGTTGCCTGACTGACCTAAGTGGTGGTGGTGGTGGTGGTGGGATGGCGGAGGCTGGGCACCCGTGGACTAAGGGCCTCCAAACGCCCGCCCGCCCTGTGGTTCTCCAGCTCAGCTAAGGGCGGCGTCAGCCTCCCCTGGAAACCACGTCTCCGCCCAAAGCAAGTACAAAACTCCCTTGGAGTTTCAAAAAATGCAGTGAAGAGAAAGACTTCTCCCTCCAATTTGATTATAATAAATAATCATATATGTATACCCACATAACTACCCACGTGGAGAGCAGACGCCCAGATTCGCGGTCCCCATGTATTGCTGAGTTTGGCAGCAACGCGTCCACAGGCACCGTGGTTGACATGACACCGCATTTTCTTTCCAGTCTTGCCTTCTAGGGCGGTAGAGCCCAGAGAGGGGGCCAGAGGCGGTGGAGGAAAAGAACCTGCAGAATCCACTCGCTGTGGGGTAGCACTGGGCTTTGGACAGCGAGAAACCCCGGGGGGCTCTTGCACAGTCCCATTCTCCCTGCTAGGAAAAGCAAAGCTCCTTCTGGGTGATTTACAGCCGGGCTTCCTGCAACCAAGCGGCGCGTCCATGCGGGAACCAGTAGCTTAGTTGTTCTAATTTGACCTCTACTAGTAACGGACTACCAGAGGCTGTGAGCTGGATTCCCAGAGGATCGCCTTCTTCCCCCACCCCGCCCCCAACCCGTTTCTCCGAGAAGGCTCTGAGACTGCGGCTCCAGCGGCGCCGCCCCCTCCTCCGCGTCCTGACCCAGGAGCGTCAGGCATCCCGGGGCGTGGTCCGAGTCTCCCAAGCCTCGGAACTGGGCGGTGTCTGCAATGCCCCGCGGTGGGTTTCTCCCTGATAGATCCCTGATACTATGTGCCGGTGTGCAGGGGGAAAAATACAAACACTTCTAAGTGGCGTTAGCGTCTACGGAGTGGCGGTGGTCTGCATTGAGAAATGCCAGTCCTGGAGGTGTGGGGGAAGGGTACTGCGGCCAAGGGGAGGGCCGGGGGACAGTGGAGGTCGGCTGGCCGCCTGGGAACCCTTCCTCCCGGGGTTCAGCGGCTGGGAGCACCCCGAGCTGCGGCTCAAGGGGCTGGTAGGCTCTTCTACACCCCCACGTGCTCCCCCGCCTGCTCTGAGTCCCCCGGCTTTTCCAGGAGGAAGATGGGGTACCCAGCGGGGGTGGGGCGCGCCGGGCCGTGGGGCCGGGCGATCACGTGCCCCCCTCCCCCGCCACTGCGGCGGGAGTTCCAATCAGAGCGCGCCAGGGGGCTCCTCCCGGGCAGAAACCACCCGGCTCCGCGGCGGAGGGTGGGCCGTCGTCACCTGACCGCCCGCCCCCGCCCCCCGCGAGTAAGGGGCGGTGGTAGCGTCTGCTCGGTTACAAATGGCCCCTCCCGCCCCGCTCGCCCGCTCGCTCGGACTCGGTGCGGACCCGCCTGGGCGCGCTCCTCCCGCTGGCTGCTGGCGTCCGGTCGCCTTACCCCGCACCGGCCCGCGGGCACGGCCACCCCTGAGGGCGCTCTCGGCACCCAGAGCGGAGGCTTGTCCGCGGAGGTCGCGACCGGAGGCTGAACTGCCGAGGCGCGCGGCTCGCCAACCGGCAGGTGAGTCTGCAGCGCGGGCGTGGGATGCTGAGGGGGCAGGATGCTGCCGGGGCAGTGCGTGGACATTGTGGGGTCCGGGGGACGCGGACGCCGGTCCCCGCGATGCGCAGGTTAAGTTTGCAGACCGAGCTTGAGATTTCTTGCCTCCTCCGCCTCTTTCTGCCGCTTCTGAAGGTCGGGGGCTCAGGCGAAATCCTTAATTTGGGGGAAGGGCTTCGGAAAATTCTTGTCTTGAGGTTCTTGACAGAGGTTGAAAAGACACATCAGGTGGGAACGTATAACTGCAGCTGATGTGAGCGAGATAGTTGGACTCGAGTGTGCTTATGTGTGTGTGGCTGACCGGCGAGGAATAGCCCAAGGTGGGGCGAAGCTTCTGCAGCCGGTCATTTCGGTTCCCAGAAGCCACTCAGCTACCAGAGAGGGAAATTGCGATCTCTAAAGTGGTCACTGGATATTACAGTAGCAAACCGGGTACCCCATATTTGATATGCCCCTGATGAAGTAGGAGAGCAGGTGGTTCAAGAAAGGGTGGGTACTGTTTTAAGGCACCCAGATAATATTTCTTTTGCATTTTAACTTATAGGCAGACATTAGTTTTTTTTTTTTTTAAGGTGCTGAATCATGCAAAAAGACATTGAAAATAATTACTCCATTTTTTTTTTAGTGAAGTTTTTCAACGCTAATAATACCTGTATTTTGGTGAATGCCTTAAATTTATGCAGGAAGCACGAGATTTTTAATATTTTAGACTGTACCTTTGGCTTTATAGCTATGTGTCGCTTTTCTTCTTTATGGTGAGTTGTATATCCATTCATTATCTCTTACCACCCTCACCACTCTGTATCTCCCTTCCAAAAACCAAAAAGAAACCCAAGATTTGTTTCTTTGGTGTGTCCATGATTGTAAAAGGAGGGGAGGGAGCAGTCCTGGGAAGTAGAAAACATCCTCCTTTGATGAGTGCAATGATGGCCAATTTGATTTGTCATATGCCACTGAAGGGAATGTCAAGCTGATAACATGCAGACTGGAGAGAAAAAGAAACAGGAGTTGGCCATTGAGGAAGAAATAAGCCCTAATCCAATTGCACTCAGTAAAAGAGCTGAAGGGTAGTGCTTTTACATGGAGCCTGAGTCTTCTTTGCTGGAGGTGGAGCGGTACAGTTTTTGATGCATGTTCTGCAGGGCAGACACAGAAATAGCAAAAAAATGATTTTTTTTTTAAATCAAAGAATCAGGATTAGTAAAATGGGTGTGTCCAAAGACAGCTCTTGGGCATTTACTCTGGGCTGCAGTGTTTGAACTCCTGAGTGGCCTGCTGACTCATAAAGGAACCAAGCATGGCTTAGCAGGGTTGGATTTTCTTGTAGACCTAAAAAAAACTGTTACCTTTGGAAAAAAGAGGGAAAAATGCTTTCACAGAGACATCCTTGAACAGAGAAATAAATCTTCTCCTCACATCTCTTCTTCAGGAAGGTTTTCCCTGGTTCCTAAAATTGTCATCTTCATTTCAGTACCTGTCACCCATGCTTTTGCATAGTGCATTTGGTTTGACATAAATATTTTAATCTAATATGTAAAATTACGAACACTGGCATTCTTAAGAACATGGTTATTTCAAAGGAATTTGGGAAGGAAACTGAGATGTGAACGATTAATTGAGTTTTCTTTGCAGCACAGACTCCTTCAATATTGCCTGCAAGGCCAGGGAGCCCCACCCTGTTTCTGAGCATCTGCAGAAAGACTAGGAGAGGAATTCGACAATTGCAGTGGTGCAGGGAGAGGCAGTTTCCAGGGTTGGGTTTCTGAGTATTTAAATAATACTGACATTTTGGAGGGCAGGCTTTAATTCACAGATCTTAAGAAGCACAGTGCTATACAGTTTCACCTGTCAGCTTGTTAAAATGTCCTTTTAACTCAGGTAGGTTTATTTTGATATGAAACAGCTGCTTCCAAGTTTTAAGATCCTCAGGCTGTAATCCTGTTTCAGAAGGACAAATATCAAAGCCTATAGCGAAGACAAAAAGGAGTCACTTTTGCACTGGTATACTTAATAAAATCTCTCTATAAAAGTACGTGTTTTGGAGATAGGGGGCTCATTTTCAGGCAAGGCATAGGATAAACCAGCTTGTGGGACAGACAAGCACCTGGCATCTCTGTTAGAACAGAGATGCATAATTGGAGTAGGAAACAGATGAATGAGTTTACCTTTTACCGTTTGGACCTTCAAACTAAACCTAGTCATGTCACCTCAGATTAGAGGAAGGCCATTTCTGCAACAAGGCGAGAAGATTTCAAATCTTATTTAAAATCTATGGGAAAGAAAATGTTTTAAACTGTTCCGAAGACAGGAGCATTATAAATTCACAATTTGTTAATATCACGCCCATGCTTGCCCGCAGAGTCTACTGCAGACAGCGGGTCTGTCTGTGAGGAAGAGGGATTTGAAGACATTTTTCTTTGCTGTTTTTTTTTTTTTAAAGCAACAATAAAGGCGGCCCACTTGATGTTACCAGTTTTTTTTTTTTTTTAAGGCAAATTAATCATTTAAAGAAGAGAAAATGATACTCTTCCTCTGATGGCTAGAGTGAATTAATGCATTTCTAAATCTGGATGTGGCGATCTGTTAGCACTATCTCAACAGTTATTCCAGTCTGAGTGATACTCCAGGTGAAAATTGCGTGCTCTGTTCTGAACTAAGATCGGTTCAAAGCTGCTAAAACCACCGTCGGCTTTTTTCCTTCCTATGTTATCTTTCTTCTCTTTAAAAATCCATAAACCACGCCTTCAAATCTTAGCACATAGAAGGCTTTGAGATTTCACCAGAAACACACAGCTAGGTAAATTGCCTGTGATTGTAGGTCATTCTAAATTCAAAATAGATTTCAGAGTCGGCTTCAAAAATCAAATTGGTAGGATGTTCCTGATGCCTTGCTCAGACACTGGTGCCCTGGCACTCTGCTTTCAAAGAGGGTTTTTCTCCAAGATTTGCAGTGATTATTTTGTGGAACTTAGCTCTGCTTATTTGCACAGTAATTGCAGTGTGAGAAGGTTCCAGAACAGTAGTTCCTTAAATTCTGACAGTAAATATGCACACAACATTGCGTGAGGAGCATTCCAGAAAACCCACCTCCTGGTGAAACGAATATGCTGCCTGAGTAAACACCTGGACTGCCTTAGCCGGCCAGCAGATCTCAGTTTCTACCTCAGGAGGTGATGTTAATATACATTGAGCCAT
The DNA here is from genome assembly GCF_023851605.1 of Tamandua tetradactyla. NCBI lineage: Eukaryota > Metazoa > Chordata > Mammalia > Pilosa > Myrmecophagidae > Tamandua > Tamandua tetradactyla. Next base: position 43,175,982 of record NC_135341.1, on the reverse strand, counting down.
TTTACAAGATCGGAGAGCCTTGCACCTCTGATGACCGATTCTTTTCAGAATTGGCCTCTAAGAATCTGCCTTTTCCATTTCAGGATGTCAGGATATGCATGTTTTGCAAGGAAATGAAAGGAAACACATTTTGCTAATCCACTTTTTCAGGGAGCCTAGGGCTAGTAATATCAGTTTCGTTGGCTTTAAGCTGTTAAAAATTAATATGTTCATATGTTTTTGAGTGTATGAGTGTTAGGTCTGGGCAGTAGAGATTAGCCTTCAAAAAATCATTTGGAGGTGGCTGCTCATTTAAAATTATGACATTAAATACTTACATATACATCTGCAAAATTAAAGAATGTGCTGTGATGTGCACATTCTGCCACATACATATGCACCCTGTACAAACTAGAATTGCTACTTAAGATTACCCGATTTTGTGTTTTGGGCAGACTTGTGGTCATGAGGATGGTTTTTATTTCTTTCTTTCCTGGTGGATGTTGCACTCTGATTCTGCTGTGCTTGAGTATCTTAGTACTTAGGACCATTAAAAAGGTCATTATAAAGAATACAGTTATTCTTATAAGTAAAGTACAGTCCCCTCCCCCCCACTGTGTCTTCTTTTAGGTTGCCAATTTAAAGGTATTCAAGCTCTAGGTTTTAGAACTAAAAATGTCATGAGAAATAGCTCTGGTCCAGCTGTAACTCAGTCTGCGTATTTTTGGCCAAATTACTGTAAATCTTCTTTGCTACTCATGGAATTTGGAAACTGTCCAGACTACTAATAATCTAAATATTTTGGTTTTACAGATGTTCCTTTGATACAATGGATGGTGAGTCTGCATTTCTGCTTGTGAATGGCTCAAAAGTGTAAGTTCAGCAAATCAAATACCCGTAATTCTGGAGCTCTTTGCAGAGCAGCACTTCCCATTTTCTTTCTTTTTACCCAACTCTGGCCTCATAAATAAGCATCTAGAAGGAGATATCTCCAGGTAGGGAGATGGTGCCTTACCTAAACCGGTGTGTGTTCACTACACGGCAGTATAACTTTGAATGACTGCCATCGCAGTCATTGCTTACTGTTCTTCTCTAACCACCCAACCTACCACTGTTTTTCATGATAGTAGAATACAGACCTCTGGTGACTCGGTAATGCCAAGTGGACACTTCTTCCTGGGTGGCCATATCTGTCCTTACACAGATGGAGTACGATAAGTAGACACATCTAATTTCAGGAACAGAATTGTTCTATGCCATATAAAATCCTGTGGCTACTATGGAGCTACCATTTCTACCATATACCTCCACCAAAATGCTTCTTTAGCCCAACTGATGAAGGTCATGCTTTATTAGGTTCTGGTAAATTTCAGTTATAAAATGAAGGTGCCGAAGTATGCAGGAGGCCATTTTGGAGGCCAAAATCACGCGAAGATTTTGGATGGTATGAGATGTTACACGTTTCCCAGGGATGGGGTCTGCCTTCTCTGTTTTATGAATATCAAATACTTCCAAATATGGCTCTTTAAGGAGAGAACCGTCTGTTCTGTGGAAGGGACCCAGTGCTGATTTAGACTCCTCCCTGCTGCTTTAGAGATCTCAACATGTAATTTAAGATATTTTTGAAAAATTCTTTGGCATTTAATGCATTTCATCAGTGGTCAGGCCTCTGGGAAGCTAGTTTTTATTAGGAAAGTGTTTCCTTTACCCTCTCTTGCCCCTTGCTTTTCTGCCTTCCTGACTGCCCCTCACTCCCCAAACAGATTTCAACGTAATTCAGTTCACTAAATATTGCTGCATTTTTGTTACTCTGCAGAGTTTATCGCTAGAGCTGCTAATAGACTTTCAGCACAAATAGCATATTGATCACTTGAAATCTCGTTTGAGCTTGACTGAATATACATAATGGGGTGTCAATCGGGGGAAAATCTCATAATAAATGGCAGGCGACTTATTTTCATGAGGAAAAACATGTCTTGGGCAGCACGCAAAATATCATGTTTACTGTAGCATGACAGACTGATTTTTCTGGTCTCTACCACATTCATCGGTAGATGTTTAATAGCAAAGGCAAGGTTTAGAGTATAAAGATCCTGGAACCTTTCTTTCTTTGTTTATATAGAGAAGCATTTTTGCATACCCTATAGAGGATAAGCATCTTCTAGAACCATAGCCAGCAAGAAAGATCTTTTCTACCTGAGGAATTCAGAAATTGCAAACAAATCTGTTTAAGTTGGTGTATATTTAAAATCAGCCTCTGATTTATGCAGTCCATATTTTTTAAGCTTTTACCATGTGTGTATCAGTGCATACACTCGGTGTATGCAAATATCATTTTCAATGTGTATATGGGAGAGCACAGTATATTTAGAGAAAAGCCTACTCTACATAATTTATTTTTAAGAATAACTTAGCAGAGGAGTAGGCATGCGTTAGGAAAGCTAAATCTTTTTTTTTTCTTTTTAATTTTACAGTGAATGAAGAGTAAAGGAATCTTACTTTTTAAAATTTTATGTGTAATTCTTTAAAATCAGTTTTCCTGATAGGGCTGTGATTTTGATGGGAGGTACCTCTGGGAATGTGATTTTTGGATTGCTTTATGTAGCTGACTTAAAAACTGACTCCTTTGCTCCTGGTTTTCTGCATGGAATCTGGCCACAGTGGGAATGTGGAGTATCATATTAGCTGCAATTCTGCTTCACCCCAGGACGGTATGGGGTACGTTATGCTTTTTCCAGTCCACTGGGTGGAATGCAGCCCAACTTCCATTTGGAATTCTTTGTCTCCCATCAGGGAAGGAAACCAACGGGCTCTTTGCTAATGATCAGCTTTTGATTTGCTTTCTTATGGGGAAAAAAATCGCAATGGACAAATGTCTCCTCCAATTGCTAGGCAGTATTTAAGATTTTTAAAAGAATATTTTGGTAGAGGTTTTGCCATTTTAGCCTCAGGTCGTATCCGATAACCAGAAGACTCTGTTTATCACCAAGAGTGTATGAAACAGGACAAGTGAGGCTATTAAGCTATAGAAAGTATGACATCAGGCTGTTATCATGTCTAGTGTTTTCCATAGGGTTTGGGAACCTTTTGCCTGTTTTCATCTTCAGCACTGAGATGCTTCTGGTTGGTTTAAAAAGGTTTCTGATTAACAGAAAATGCAAAGTTTCCTGAGGAAATGGGATTGTATGAGAACTAGTCAATTGCAGAGGTTCAACAATATATGATTGTAATAGAGCTGTGTATTTTAATAAGATGTTTTATAAGTTAAATCTTATATATTCCCTATATACGCATGTAGTTTAATACCAGTTGGAAACTATTTATAGTGTGTGGCTTTTTGCACAAAGAGAAACAATCAAATAAGATAGTTTAAGATTGGGGAGTTTTATTATTCAGATTTTAGTAAAAGCTAGATTATACTAGAACTTTAAAATCACGAAGAAGCTATTTGAATGAATTTCTTTAATTTTAACCTACTGAAAAATATATGTCTATGAATGCTGAGACTGGAACTTACTGGATATGACCAATAACAAGGCTATGTTAAATCCCAGGATGAAGAAAATTGTAAAGAGAAAAATTCTCAGAAGAAATTTGAATCTGAAACCTGCATTTATAGGCCTTGCTGTGGTCTTAAATTTTGGATAATTTCATAATTTATTTTAATAAAATGAAGGGGAGAAGGTTAAACTAAGTAGAAGTTACATGAACTATTTTCTGATTAAAAGATATTAAAGATAAAAAAGATATTAAAGATTAAAAGAATATAAAGATATTATTTTTGTTAATACAGTTTGGTGACATAAATATCCAGTTTTTATAGATTGTTTTCTTAGCATCATACAGCAAAAATAATTAAAGACAAATGGAACAAATTTATATGCATACCTCCTATAGGTCTTGCTAGAAGAACTAAAGACATCAGTATAGTTATCACATTCTTGGTAAAGTTTTAAAATTACTATTTTTTAAAATCTTTAGCCAATATAAATTCTGGGATTTGACTTTTATATATGCCAGTGCGAGATTAGGAAATAACTGGAAGTCCTCTGTTTCTGTTTTCTTGAAATTGCTGCGTTCTCAGAAACAAGCGAGTCATCGTAGATCTTTTCCTTTAGAAGCAATGTATTATCCATTTAATACAAGAATTGCAGTGGGACTACTTTTTCTTTCAACCGTGATTTAAATAATAACTAGACTGATGAAATGGATTAAGGATAATATGGTTTTTAAAAAATTGTCATTTTTTCCCACTTTAATTAAAAAAAACACATTCAGCCCATGGAAAGAAAAATTACAGTGTACAAATTCTTATCAGTGAAGTAGTCCTTTGCTGTATATTACTCTTACTAAATCTAACTTTATATTTAATAAAAAGTTTATTTTCAAGTTTAATTGCTCTTGCTAGGGAAAAAATCCACAGATAATTTGCTTAAGGCCTGTAACTGCAGAGCTTTGTGTAAATTTGTTTCGCTAAGGGGAGCTAAATGCAGAAGAGACCTTTAGTGCGCTTACACGAGCCTCTTAAGAACCCGTATCCTCCGAATAAGAGGGAGATAACTTGAGGGTCAGAGTGAGCTGGGTATCTGCCTGTCTACAACTGTCCTGCCCAGGACCTTATTAATAGTTAAATTTACACACTGTTTCAGTGAGCCTCATCCTTCCCATAGTGAGAAATAGACCAAATGTCCTGTAACATGAAATAAAATAGCCTTGGCTGTTTCCCCTGCTTAGTTGTGGTTTGGGGTCCATACGGTGGCAAAAGCTTTCTTTTTTTTCCCTTTCTTATTGCTAAGCAGATCCACTGTGGTCATGTAGGAATCTAGTGAAAAAGGAAAGTGGGATGCTTTTGTTTTCGTTGCATGGGCGGGGAGAGGGGGTGCTGGAGTGGGGTAGGGAGGAAAGCTTAAGTAAAGGAATTAGACTCTCATTTTTAAAAGTAAAAAATCAAGTTAAAACATGTGATAGCACCTTCAGGTCAGATTCCTTCATGGTGCTGCAGCCTGGGCCTCTTCCGCTGTGCTTTGATTACACGGATATGTGTGGACGGACACACAGATCCAGCATCTGACTGACTTGATTCTGGCGCAGCCAAGCTGAGCCCGGTTGATGAAGTCCGTCCCCAAGGATTTGAAAATTCAGTGTCGCTGGTCAGTGCTCTCCAGCCAGGTGGCCACACCCTTTTTGTAATCGTTGTTTTGTCACTGTGTCCTTTTGGTATTCTTGCAAACATCTAAACCTTTTCATGAGTTTTTGAAAATCATTTTTTTCTGTTAAAAATAAAAATCAGAGTGCAAGATAGACTTATAAATATGAAACCCACCACAGACTCACATTGTCAGATCCTTTCCACCTAATAAAGTGATTTGGGGAACACGAGTTTAAGCCTAGATGAAGCTGTAGCTGAAAGCATTTATCAGTGCTCTCAGGAGACCTAGCCCATGTCCACAGAACTGGGACGCTGGGTTAAAGCAAAGAGACAAATACCCTCTTTAAGGCAATGATGTAAACTCACAGTTTTAAAAAAACACAAAACAGCACAGGGTGAACATTTATGGAGATGAGATTGCCAGTGTTTCTTTGGCATTGTTAGTGAATGCAGGGAAATCAGCCAAATTCCTGGGTTTTTCTTTCTTTTTCTTTTATATAATAGCCCCGGGATGTCACTCCTGAGGGCCACCGTCGCCAAACATTCTTAATTTTTCTCAATTTAGAAGTGGGGTTGTCTGGATTCCTTATAGAGCCCATTCCTTAATGCTGTGCCGGACAGTAAAATGGCTGAGACAATGGAAATGTTCTCTCTGTACTGTCCAAAACGCTAGCCACATGAGGCTGCTGAGCACTTGAAACAATTGAGGAACTAAATTTTTTAATTTAAATGAACTGAAATTTAAATGCAGGCAGTTCCACGTGTTGGTCAGCATAGCCTTAGAGAGGCGGGGAACGACCTAGGTTTGTCGCGGAGTCCTTTGTGAACGGCATGAGCTAAGGACAGTGCACACGTCAGAAACGGAGCGAGGCCAGCGCTGCACGCCGCACCTCCCAACGTGGTGCTGTATTATATATAAGTCATGATTGCCCTTGCTGGGTTTTGTTTCTACATTTTTAAGTAGAACAAAATCTCCTAATCGGGGCACAGTGTAGGATATTGTTGCTGCTCTGAGACCCAGCAGTCCTGGTTGACCCAGAATTTCTCCGGATCTTGGCTTGTTTGCTTGACTTTGAGTGCATATCTGAGATGCAGTCAGAGAGAATTCTGGCTTTCGGGATCAGGGGTCTTGGGGCAAAAGCGCTGGACTCTGGTGGTATTTAAAGTCCCCATGCGCTTCGAATGCAGCTTGGCTGCATTTAGGGAACCCACTGCATTGAATTTGTCCTTTGGAGGGTCCTTCCTTAGTCCTTCCTTCCACCACTGCTTCGTCTTCCTTCTTTTTTTACCTAGTTGCTCTTAAGTCTAGTCAGACCCAATTCAACTGACTTACATTTGGACCCCTGTGTCTGAGAGAATATTACCTCAAGTGTGCTTAAAAAATAAGTGCTGATAACATCAGTGAAGACAATACTGATTAAGAGGTTACAACAGTTCATTCGCCCCCAAGACACAGGCCTCTTACTAAAACGAGCTGAATCATTCCCCTTAAGAGGAGAGGGGCTCCTGACCTTGAATTGACCGGGAGGCTTTCAAAGCCTCAGGGACTCACGAGTGCAGAGACTTGGGCAAGTGACTAATTCCTGATGGGGCTTGGTTTCTTCTGTTTCTATCCCTCACCATCCTAAGACTTTAAAAACTGCTGTGTGGAAAGAGTAAGAGAAGAAGGGGTGTGCTTTTTCTATTAGTGGCCCCTCCATGTCCACACCAGGCTAACCTCATACCACCCAGAATGCACAGCAGGTTGCAACGGACACTGAGCTCCAGAATCACCCAGGACAGTACTTTTAAAATATTAATAAACAAATTCCTGGGTCCCACCTCTGATTCTGTCTTTGCAGTTGGAATTTATTTGGGAACTTTCAAAACGTGCTGATGCCAGGGTCGCAGCTCAGACCGATTAAGTCAGAATCTCTGGGGGTGAATCCTGGACTCTGGTGATTTGTGCAGGTCCCAAAGGTGCTTCTGATGCAGCTTGCTGGGTTTGGCAAACCCTTTGCACTGGTTACCTGAACAGAGGAGTTTTAGGGTATGTAATCAGAGTTTCACCTGGTGTGTATACCCACTCTGGCTTATATTCCTTAGTTTACCTGCCCAATAAATACTCATTTAGCACCTACTGTGCTTTGGGCCCTGCTGAGTGTGGTGCTCGGCTTTGGCATCTCTGGCCTCATTCCCGTTTTCTGCCTCTTTTTCCATCTCATCACTTCTCTCTCCACTGGGTAGATGGCCCCTAGGCCTTTATCTCCAATAGCGACCTTTCAGGATCTGGCTTTCTAGCTCCTGCTGGACGTTTTCTTTGGCATGGCTGAAACTGAGCCAGTCCCCTTCGCTGCACCACATTGCCAGTCTCTGCTCCAGGTACCTCCTTTTCTTTGGAAGTAGGGGTGCACATTTCAGTGTCCACCTCAGCTGCTCCTCCTCCCACAAGTCAGGTGTCCAGCTTGGTCCCCAGTCCTGCCATGTCCACCTCCGTGGCCCTCTGCAATGCCCTGTTTCTCTAGCCACACTGATACTGCCATCGCTCAAGCTGCACCCTCTCATGACTGAGGTATTCTGGCATGCCCTGAGTTGGTCTTTGTTCCCTCAGATTGCTTTTCTCTGCAGTTATCCTTCCCCCAGCTGCTGAAACATGGGTCAGTTCACAGAACCCACCACTGAAAACTCGGAAGGGCTTCTTGGTAGAATAGGAAAGAACCCACATCTCCATCATCTGCTCAAACCTACCTTTTCAGCCTGTCATCTCCTCCTGCCATACTTGGCTGCCTCCTGGGCCCCTCCACAGCCCTGCAGCCCAGGTGCTGTGGTTCAGCTACTCCTCTGCCTCCCTCCTTGCATTTGCTGATACGTTTCTCCTTTAAGGTCTGGTTTGTGGTCACTCCTCAAGCTTCCTCGGATATCTTTGGCCAAACCCTTCATTCCCAAGGTCTCACACCTTTTACTACACCTCTTTTCTTTGGAGTTCCTACCTGATCTTCTTTGGCTCTACGCAGGTGCTCTTGGGGTCCCCAACCCCACCCCCCAACGATATTTTGCAGTCAGGAGCCACAGTTCTCACTGTTTTCTCCAGTGCTCCCAGGCCAGGGCCTTTGCAAAGGCTTTTTGAAGCCTTTTTTTGCATCTCACACTCCCACCTGAGGCTGCCTAAGGCATCTTTTTTTTTTGTAAAAAAATCAAACACTCATACATCTCTCCACCCTCCCCTCCCAACCTCTAATCTGTTATCTGCAAATTTGCTGTCTCTAGTCTTTTCTTAAAAATGGTATTATATAATTTTTGTCTTTATGTGTCTTACTTTATTTCCCTGAGCATAATGTTTTCAAGGTTCTTCCATGTTGCCGTATGTCTCAACTTCATTTTTTCCTATGCTGAGTAATATTCCATTATGTATTACCACATTTTGTTTCTCTGTCATCTATTAATGGACACTTGGGTTGTTTCCAGCTTTTGGCTATTGTGAATAGTGCTGCTGTAAACATTGGAGTACATATATCTGCTTGTGATTCTGTTTTCACTTTCTTTTGGGAGCAAATTGCTGTTGATTCTATATTTAACTTTTTGGTGAACCACAGCTGTTGTACCATTTTATATTCCCACCAACAATGCACCTGAGTTCCTGTATATTAAGTGCTATTGACTGGATGCTCCGGGCAGGTTTTCTTGCCCCTAGGCATGGATCAGTCTGCTTGCCTGTTGTCCTGCTTTTCTAGTGGCCCTGGCCCCAGCCCCCACACACAGCATCGTCCTCCCCTGGTGAACCCTGTGTCATCCTGCAGTCACTTCCTGCATCCCTCATCCAAGCTGCTCACCCTTACCTGCATTCCCAGTACTTTTGAAAAATACTTTTCTCTACCCCCTTATATCCAGGAATGAGAATTTGGAGACCCAGATGGTGCATGTTTGTAGTGGATAGGGGAGAAGAATGCCAGGAACCCTCATACTCTCCCTCTCTCTCATCTCCCCACTATCTGGCTGAGACCCCTGCTGACAGCTGTCCGTTTTGAGCCAGTCCTGAACTGCCCCCAGGGAGCTCCCTTCCTGGGCTGCTCCTCTCGGGCAGGACCTGTTGCATGGCCTCAAACAGCTGAGCCAGACCCTCTAAGCCAGCCCCATTTCCTCCCTGGGAGACCCCTTGGGGAACTCGGGATGAAATGTTTGGAAATGAAGGGTACCTGTGCTGAAATAGGTGGATGCGATCAGCTGATCCAGGGTGCCAGGGCCTCACTTCCAGAGACCTATCTTGGTGAGAGAGTGGGAGGAGGAAGGTGTGAGTGGCCGGGACACTTCTGCATGGACATCTGCAGAGGCCTGAGGGGGTGTGACAAGGTGGGGTTTCCTCAAGGATCTTCAAGTCTGTCAGATGTGTTTGTTACTGTAGGGTTGAAATGGAGCTGGGGCGGGCGGAGGCCAGAACGTTTCTGGGCCTGCCCTGCCCAGCCCTGCAGAGACTCTTAGATTCTCTTGACCTGGCAGAGTGGGGCCTTGTCACTGATCCCACATGGGCCACCTTCAGCTGCTTTTCATCATTCCTCCTGTCTCGGGGTGTTCCCCTCCTGGCACCCCTACAGCAAGGCTGCAGGCTGAGGGCCCAGGCACGGCTCCCCGAGGCTGAGCAGTGGGCCACACCTGGGTCATGCTGGTCACCACGGGAGTCCCCTGTGCTGTAGAGAACAGTCGGGCAGGGGCACTGCAGGGGCTCACCCTGCAGAGCTGGGCCCGCATGCTTTCCCTCCCTCCACCTTCCATCTTCCACCTTCTGCAGGTAGCAGGGCCCTTCAGTGGACACTGAAGGGTTTTCCCTCCTGCCCAGGTGGGAAGGACACCCAATCCCAGGGGGAAAACAGCAGCAAAGCCCCCGTTGCACTGTCGCATGGGGGTGAGCAGTGTCTCTTGGCCAACAGGCACTCTGGGGACCGGCCCGACTCGCCTGCCCTCCCAGCCCTGTCCCTCCACTGGCCACCCACCCCAGACTCTGCTGCCTGAGTTGATGTGGACCACTCTGAGTAGTCCCCACTTTGTGTGCCTCCACCCCCCACCCCCAATTGCCACCAGCGCCTTCAAGAAGAACAGTCTTCTCCGATTTGCTTTCAGCCTCTGGACTGACAATGAAGCCACTGAAACGGACAATTCACAAACAGGCCTACACAGAGAGGTCCTTTTGTGCAAAAGAATGGGCCAGTCGTCCATGTTAGCACCATTTATATCTTTATTGATAGGAGGTACTGTACTTGAGAATGGTCAAACGGCACTGCTTTAGGACGGGCGTCGGGTCATTCCGATTTGAAGTACACTGACAGGCTCTTTGTCACCAGGAATTCACTGGCAGAGCCTTTGTCATTGAGGCCTGTAGGTGGGGAGAGACGGGGGAGGCTGCCTCATGGATGCAGAACCTAAAGCCCCAGGCCCAGCCCTGCCTGAGAACCCCCTGAGAATGACACAGCAGCCTGTGGGCAGTGAGGAGCCATTCATACCGACTCACACGGCCTGGAGAAGCTCAGGTTCATTACTGACTTCAGGCTGCAGTCTTACAAACAGCAACTGCACATGGGGAAAGGATGGAGTGCATCTGTAGTCACAATTGTTAGGGTGAACGCTCCAGCGCCTCACAAGGCCATGGCACAGGCACCCTCTCAGTTTTCCACGCTGACACGTTAGCCTGAAGGAGGTGTCTTCACAGATACAGGGAGTGGTTTCAGGAAAAGTCTCACCTGCAGGAAGATCCGGAGGACTCAGGAGGCATTTGCCCTGGTCCCATCTACCCCTCAGCCACACCTGCCACCACTGCATTGGGCTGCCTCTTCCCGGCCTCTCAGGTCTGCAGCCCATGGCCTGCCGAGGGGGTTAGTGGGCAGGTAAGGTGTGAACAGGCTCTGCACCCCCGTTCAGTCCCCAGTCAGGCCCTGGAGTGGGCTCAGGCTCCAGGGGTGTCATTTGAACTGGGAATGTCGAGGCGGGTTCTCCATCCCTAGAGGCTGGACCTGAATTGGCCACTGGACCCTGAGGATCATGATCCAGGATATAAAGGGATTTGTTGGTTTCTCCACCCACCCCCTCCCATCTTACCATCACTGTTTTTAACTGTCACTTTTCATGTTTCCTGAGCTCAGCTTTTGGCATGGGCATTCTCTTTTTGTCTTCATAAACGCCCCGTGCAGTAGGTACTTTTATCACCATTTTATAAATAAGCAAACCACTTTTTTGTGTACAAGAATGGTCCACTGTGACCGAGGAGGACCCAATGCCCCAGATGCCTGTGAGAGGGCAGGCCTGTGGCTCAAGGTCATGCAGCCAGGAAGAGGGAACCAGGCCACGTTGCCATCCTGTCTCTCCCTTGGCTGCGAGGCCCAGACTTAGAAATGCCTCCTCCCAGGGCTGCTGGGCCCTTCCTGCCACCAACTCCAGGTGTTTTCTGAGTCATGAACAGCGGAAGAAGAGAAAGTAGGACCGAGTCAGAGGCTCAGGTCCCTCCGGGGGCTCACTTGCCAGCCTCCCCCTTCCAGCCTGGAGCCGCTGTCACCCCCCATGTGGCTTGCCGTGGCCCACTTGTACTCGCCTCCATACACATCAGTGAGTCATTTCCTCTGTTTTTTTTTTCGTAGGGTTTTTATTCCCATTATAAGAAAAAGTTTCCTTCACAATGATTTATGTCTGCCTCTGCAGCTCATTTTTTATGGTGTTTCCAAGTCTTGCAGAATTATTTTTTGTTTGAATATTAGATTTCTATCTCTACAAAATATATAACCACATGCTATCAGCTCTGGATATTGGCTTTTTTTTTGGAGTATCCACCCTGGATTTTTCATCCCAGATAACAATCAAGCATTCTGTCTCAGAGAAACCTAAATCTTAGCTGGAGAAATGCTGAGCAAATACAGACTTATGCTCAGGGGTTCATGTTATCTGACATCCTGAGGAGGACCCAACACCCAGATGCGCATGTTAGCAAGAAGGGAAACCAAGGCAGAGAGGCATAGGCTTCAGGGGAAGGGATTGGGGGAGGCAGAATAGGTGGATGAAACCCTAGTTCATGGGCCTGGATTCAGACGGGCTAAGGTTAGATCCTGATATGCCACTTGCTCACTGCTGTGTGCCTTTGAGCTAGTTATTTAACCTTTCCATGTATCAGTTTCTGAATCTATAGTGCTACTTCATAAGACTGTGGTGAAGACCGAGCAAGTGCATGCATGTAGCACAATGATGCGCATGCCTGTCGTGTGCTAAGTGATCATTGCTTTTTGCCACCAGGACAGACTGGTATCTGGGAAGAGCTATTCAGAACAAATGGATGGGGACATTTTCCATCCAATGAACAAGAGGAATAATCACTGTTTTATTTAAGCAGAGATAGTTGGCAGCTCCAGTGAAGCTCTGACCTAAAATCAGAAGAGCCATATCATAGGATTTGGGGGAGATTATGTGATTTGTTGTTTATTTAACTTGTTTATGCCATGCTGAGTTCCATGCAGGGTCTGATCTGTCTTCTGTCTGCTTTCTCTTGATGCACTATTACTCTTTGGTGGGAATGAGATTAGAGCAGAAATTGGCTTCAGTTCTGGAAGCTGGACTGGTCCTACCAGAACGACTCCATTCCTTGTGTTTACTTGCACTCCATGCATTGCTTTTACCTTTGACTCCCTGTGCCAGTGGGCTGGGCTGGGCTGGAGTGGGGGAGTATTGGTCTACCTGTCATTGCATACATCCCTGTAATTTCAAACATCCTTGACTTTTTCCTATGTAAGAAAGTTCCTCTTGTGTTTGCAAGCAAAGCCTCATTCAGGGATGGCCAGAATGCGAGTACATTTCAGAGGGCCGAAAATCTCCCCTGTAGTTGCCAGGTACCAAGAACCCCAGCAAGCCAAATGTGCAAGCCCCAACCCTGGTGGAATCCCAGACACCTTTGTCTCCTTCACACCCACAGCTTTCCTCTCCATAGTGGCCATCAGAGTAAAAGCCAGCACCTCCCTCCTTGGGTCCCCACCCCAGCCTCCATCTGGTCCACCTGCATCCAGCCTTGGCTCCCCTTCCCCAGTCACTTAGCAGCCAGGGTGGCTTTTAGAAACACAAATCTGGTCAGGTTATGCACCTCCCCCCCCCCCCTTTCCTGACCTCCTCTCATTGGCTCTCACTTCCTCTTTGTTCCTTCAAGACACTCTGCAGTTTCATCTGTATACTTGGGTAGGTCTGCTTTGTTCCTCTGTTCCCCGTTAGACTCTAAGGGCCTTGGGGCAGGGCCGTTTCTGTGCTGTTCACTGTTGTATCCCAGCACCTAGCATGATGTGACAGCGGTGCTCGTGGGTGGACAGAAAGCTAGGCCCAAGAAGATAGAGAGACAGAAAGATATCTGTCAATCCATTTGCTAAGAGTTGGCCAGTTGGGGATAACTGGGAGGAAAGAAGTCTCTGACCTGCCATTTCTGCCCCTGAGAACTAGCCAGACCCCCAGCCAGATGCTGGACCTGGGGGATAGTGCTTTTCTCTCTCTGGGAAAAAAATGTTGATCTTGGGCCACCTCCTGATGAGCAAATTGTAGGTAGATAGAAGAGGTTAACAAAGGCTTCCTGAGTTCCTTTGGTGCCAGGAGATTTCTCACACGTTGTCTGTTATCTCTGCCAAAACTTTGCTTGGTTTGTTGTGTAATTCCTATTTAACTGATAAGGAAATTGAGGCTTAGAGAGGCTGGATGCTATCCTCTCTGCCCTACTCCAGGTCTATCCCTAAAGCCTGAGCTGATTGCACCATCCTCATACCTGTCTGCCTTTCTTCATTTGATCAATTCACCTGTCTCCAAATGCAGCAAGGAGACTCCCACAGTGAGCAAGGTCCAGGTACTAGATTGGTCTGTTAAGCCAGGCAGACAGTTTTTACCTGAAGAATTTGGGTACCATCTGGATTTGTTGCTTGGTTTCAGCCCTGTGTAACTAGGATGATGGTTCATCTCGTCTGGAGCTCTTGATGACAGAGGGCTTGGTTGTTGTCAGTCCCCATATGGAGCCCTGGGAGGATGTCAGGAAATCACATGGCAGTGGGTGTGGGAGATGGAGCAAGATCACATCTCCCCCAGGGCTTGGCTCTGCCTGGATCTGCATCAGCAACTGAGGGCTTTGAGAAGAAGCTTAACAGATGAGAGGGCAAACGGGGTAAAAGGACATTTTGGTCAGGGCAGCTAAAATAGCCAGGTCATATTACAAAGATTGTAAAATGATGTTAGGAAGTGAGGCACGAAGGAAAAGACCAAAGAAATCAGAAAACAAGTTGTCATATTGTTAGAATATCCAACAAGTGGATATTCAGGTGTGAGGCCAGGTGGCGTGGTGAGAAAAAACATGCTCAAGCCTCAGGATCCCGGCTCTGCCTCGGACTGGCCAAGAACATTGGGATCTTAGCCTGGCATGTGACCTCTCAGAGCTGCAGCTCCTCACCTGTCAGGTGGAGTGTGCACCATCTACCTCGCAGGTGGCTGTGATCAAATGTGCTGCACCCACAGGAGGGAGCATCCCGTGGCAGCTCCTGCTGCATGCCGAGCACCCGCTTACTCAGGGAGCTCACCCTCATCATTTCATTGCATCCCCGGGATGCAATGTTCTGGGTGGTATGGGTGTCATTTTGATTTATTTCCTTCCTTTTCTCTTTCTTTCCTTACTTTATTCCTTCTTTCTTCCCTTTTTTTTTCTTTCCTTCTTCATTCCCTTTGTCTCTTCTTTCCTGACAAAGAGGGAGACTGAGGCTTTGAGAGGTAGAAGCTTGCCCATGGTCACTTGGGTAGTAGAGCTGGAGCTCAAACCCATGCCTCTGTGACCAGTGGTCTCCTCTCAGGGATGCTCATGGATGGGCCGGAAATGCCCAGACTCTGCTTGCACAGTGGCTGAGGTCCTTGGCACAGCCTACTTCATCGTTTCCCCTTCCCATCTCCAGCTCACCTCCCTCTTCCATCTTCAGCCTATACTCTCTCAAACCTTCACTCCTCTATTGATGTCTACTCCCTCCCTTCCTAGCAAAGCAGGTACAGATGCCACGACATCTTTTTCACCTCCCATACCTCCTGGGACAGGAGGAAGAGAAAATAGAAGGGTCACAAAAGCAAGTACAGGTCACTGAATGCTCATAATTGATCTAAGATTTTCAACTTCATTAACCTCTTGCATTCTTTTCAAATGGCAGCATCCCATTCCACACTCTTTCCAATTCGAGTAGTACCCTAGGGGCCTGCCAGGTCTAACGCTAATCAGGAGAAAATTTTGTTCTTGTCTTTGAAAAACGGACAAGGATTCCATCCCACAATCCCACCCCACCCCACCCCAAGTGCACCCCCAATACTGTAGAAGCTCTAGGGTGGGGAGGAGGTTTCCACCCTTTTCTTCTACCTGAGATACATCCTTTCCTCACGTCTTGATTCTTACTCATGGGCATGTCCCAGTTCTAGATGGTGGTATTGGTCAGACGGACTTGAGCTCCATTCTCATTACATAAGTGGAATCGCAGGGAGGGGTGGCAGCACACAGGGGTCACCTTGATCTGCTCCTATATGAAAAGTAATTTGGTCTCAAATTGCAACACCCTGTGTGCTAGTGGTGCCATCTCGAGCCAGGGAGTAGCAGCAGCCTTTAAAGTGAGGGTGGGTTAGAATATAGTTGGGAGATATATGGAGGAGATCTACAAAGGACCCAGCCATGCTTTCCAAAAGGAACCACAGGATGACCCTGTCCAAATAGTTAGACATACAAAGCTTCTGAACCCCTAAGGGAGAACTTCAGGGACTGAAATAAGTGGAATTAACCCTGGACAGGGACATCAGCATGCATGTCACTTCATTCCTGTCACTTACCTCTTCTGCAAAGTAGAACTACCCCTCACCTTCCCTTGCTGTAGTTCTGCAAATGTCAAGTTTGTATAAGTGCAAACCACATTCAGTTCTAGCATTTTCCTCTCAAACGCTGACACTTTAACGGCTTACGCTGCTCTGATCCTGTAACTCTATAGGGTATTAATGGTTTTTATAATTATGATTTATTTCATGATTTCTCATGAGAGACTCAGAAAACATGCAGCGTCCAACTGGACCATCTCCATGATAATATGAGGTCACACCCAGCCAGTAATGATCAGCACGAAGACCAAGAAAGTGAATATTCAAGGGAAATTAGTGAGAAGGGAGACAAATGAGTTGCCCTGCATGGCCCTGGAGGACAGCCACTGGCTTCCCCCCGTATGGGTAGCTGCCCTCGCTCTCCATCTCAACATCCCTGGCCAAGCTTACTGTAAAGTGATGGCCTGGCTCTTCTCTGGGCTGGGCTGCGCTCATTCTGCCTTATTCTGTTTGTGTTAGGGTTATAGACCAATTCCTCAATCACTTTATATCTGGTACTGCTAGGTGAAAACACATAGAGGGGAAATCTAGCTCAGGGACCCTTAACACACCCCAAGAAGGAAAATGGGGCTTGTCTGCAATCAGGTGGACAAAACAGTGACTTTAGTCTAACTCGAGCCAGATGCAGTTGAAACAAAAAGCTCAAAATGTTTAAACAGCTGCAAATCCTTTGAGCAGTGGAAATGTCCCCAACATCCTAAGAGGTGTTTTTTTTATTCTTTTAAGCTCTAATTACTACGATAAACATTTTTCTATAGGAGGTAGAAAATTCTAAATTTGAACACTGCTAATCTATAGACCGTGTGATGATTGTGAATTATGAGGTTTTAGTTTTCCCCTTAGAAATGGAGGAAAAATTCCTCTCTGTTCCATTAAAATGTTTTAAATACCAAAAAGTAAATTGTTTATAATTAATATTTATTCTTTCAGTGAATATTAATTTGTTACTCTACTTTTTCTTATAAAACAATTTCTTAGCATGAAATGTATGCATTCCCCCCCAGATGAATTTTTCTGTGTTTTAGATGGCATCACAAAACAGTTTGGGTGGTAATTTTTATATTGGAAATAGGGATGGCCCCTGTGGTTCTACCTGGTTAAATTTATGCCGTCTTCAACATTCTATTAACTCTTCTTCTACTAATACTTTGGTCTGTGGAATACTTAATGTCCTTCTATGTGGCCTAATAAGAAGCTCTCTGTATAGACGTTTAGCAAATCCACACTAGTTACTTTCTAAATAATTTATTGAGCCTCTTCCATTGAATGTAGCAGCTTGTAATATGGATGCAAAGGTTTCTGGTAGAAATCTGAGGAATATGTTACAGATTTGAGCTGAACTCAAAGGAAGTGGTTTGGTTAGATGTTGAATGCAGAAATAAATTCCACAGCTTCTCAAGCTCAAGCTGTAAGTTAGAAGGTCAGTTGCCACAAAGAGTGTTTTTAAAAGGGGGAAATTCATTTTTTAATGTCTGCAAGCTGACCAACCACAGCAGATTTTTAATTCCAGTCTTCATGGGAAGCAGGAAAAAGAATCCACAAATGTCCAATTTGGAAGTGGCTGTGTATGTAAAGAATACAAGTGATTTTAATTTTGGAATAAACAATACCTATATTGTCTCCTTAAACCTATCCTATGTTTGTTAGATGAACCTTGTCATTGTGCCTTTGAAAGAGCACAGGTAAATGAGGGTGGTGTGTGCCTTCGCCCACATGCTCTCCACAGATACTTGCTGGCAGCCATGTTCGCCTATGAGTGGTGAAAAATAAAGGAATCGGAAGGTGATTTGTCCCATCATAGGCTTGATAAATTAAAAATTTGCATGTGGACTAGTTTTATAGTCCTAGAGAAGCAAGAAAGTAGAGAGCATTTAAATTGTATTGCTTCTAAGAAAGCATGAAAAATTAGACAAATATAGGTAATATATTTGATATTGATTTAAATGATTTTTTTTTTTAATCTTTTATTCTGTGGCGTCGGAACTGACCAAATGGTTTGGGGGAGTGGGTGACCTGACAGCGTGCTGGTAGCTTTCTGTTTTTATAAGAAATGCCTGAGCATATATTTGAACATAAATGTTTGTCTGAACATTTTCTGTTTTCAGGAGACCCGCCTGAGAAAACAGCACCCGTTAAATGGAACAATGAAGCAGTCTGCTTTGTCTGCATATAGGGACTTTGAACGGACGCACCAGCTATAAAATAACAATCTCAGCATGCCTCCTTCCCTCAATTCACAAAATTAATTTTAAGAAGAGCATCTTCTGGGGGCTCCACCTTTGTGCATTCCCTACTACACATATGGGCTTTTCTTACCTAGTTTTCTTTAACGGACCGATACTTTCCTGAGAACCGATACTTTCCTGAGAATGAATGAGGAAAATGGTGTGGTCCTGGGTGTTTCTTTCCTGACACTGCCCACTAGGGTGCACTGGCCTGCAGGCTCCATGCCAGCCACCAGCCCACCATTTCTCAGTGAAAAGAACCTTTCAGCTCCGTTACCTCCTGGAGAGAGCTGATTTTTCCAGCAGTCAGGCTTGATCTGGGTAAATAATTAGAGAGCCGGGAGCTAAGATGATCGCCCTGGTGCTGTCTGTGATTCTGTGAATGTAACCAGACTCCGGTTGCATTGCTGCTGTAGTCTTCCAACTGCCTTTCTCTAAAGCTGCAGATCGGGAAAGGAGGGAGGGAGGGAGGAAGGGAGAGAGAGTGTGAGAGTGAGGGAGATAGCAACAAAGCCAGTTGCTTGCATTTGTCTTGGAAGAATTAATGGCATTTCCCCTTATTTTGGCGAAACCCAGAAAACAGCTACAGCTCTCTATCTCCCTATTAGAAGGCGGCTCTTAATATGCCTTGCTTTCTCTACCACCCTCACCTTTCAGGACACACATGCCTCAATGCAATTACTTTGGTATATTGATTTATTTTTAAAATTGTATTGCCCTAGTTTACTGGAATTTCAGGGCTTTGGATTGTGCAAACAGATAACGTGTCTCATAAAGCAGACCCTGAAGTGGTTAAATAGCTATTATTGAACTTTTGCAGTTCATTAAAAGCCAATTAAAAAACAGAAACACTGGCTGTTGTAAAGTACATGTGTTTCTCTACAAATACCTATTATTGTGAAACTTTATCACATTTCATCCTGTCCTTTTGTGTGGTGCTGGATGGAGAAGAGCAGAAATGTAGGGATTTGGGTAACTGTTCTAAGGCTCTAGTAAAATCCCCAATTTTTCTCTCACTTGTGTTTTCAATTGTAGCATCTATAGCCATCTCACGGATTGGGAATCATGGTGAGAAGGCTGATCTGATTTATTGGAAAATTGTAATTGTACTAATGGAGTTTTATTAGTTTTGAAAAAGATACGTAGTTATGAATGAATATTAAGAAGTAGAAAAAGGTAACACAATTCATCGAAGGCATGTATAACACGATTATGTTAACCACAAAGTCCCTTGACAAACAGTTCCTACATCAAGAACTGGAAGATGCATTGAGGAGACAAAAGTTATTAATTACCTTAGGCAATTTTCCTTGACACATGTGGAAGACCATTTTTGACAAGTGTATCAAAAAGATGGAAGTCAGCTGCACCTCTTCCCCCAGATTCCAAAAATATCGAGCTCTTAATTAATTGAGTTATACTGCATACTTTTCCAGCAGGGAGTATCAGAATCTTAAAGCTGTGTAGTATGGCTGCTTCAGTCACCAGCACACACGCTTAATGTGTGACAAACCATCTGGGCCCATCTAGGGGTTTAGGAGAGGCACCGAACAGCACTGCACAGTCACACCTTGTTTTTGTCCTGCTAAAGTGCCTCAGACCAAATCTCCTGGCTCAAGACTTTATCTACCTGTCTTTCTATTCTTTCACCCATTTAATCAAGCAGTTTGTCTTGGAACAAAAGCAGCAAAAATTAAATGGTATTAGTCATGGCATCTCTGGATGAACCAAACCTAATCCAACATCTCTTCCCTTCCCCCTCCCCGCCTCCCCTCCTTCCTTCCCTCTCTCTCTTTCCCTCCTTCCTTTCTCCCTCTTCTCCCCCTCTCTCCCCTCCCCTGTCTTCATCCTTCCTCCCTTCCCTCCCCCCCCTCCCTCCCGCCTTCTCCAAACCCAAGAGACTTTTCAAGGCTGTTATGTGGCTGCTGTGAGGAAGGTCCTTAGGGACTGGCAGCCAGTAGGGTGAATGACTCCGGAAAGAATGAGGGGTACCTGGAGTTTCAGAGCCAGGAGCTTTTGGGCGTGTTTTGGAGAATCATGGGACAGTGTCCAGCACGGGGACAGGACTGAAGTCAGTACTTAGGTATTTTAGGATGCCATCAAAGAATCCTCTGGAGAAAAGCAATGTGTGTAGGAACCCTTTCTCTTGATGCCACTTGCTGGTTACCGCTTTCAGAGCAAAGCCAGACTCCGGCCCTGCCCGGGGTAGGAAGTCTTTGTCTGCCTGCGCGCCCAGTAGCTCCGGCTTCGGATTGATTTTTGGCTCCGGCTGCAGCAAGTTGGGGGCTGCCGATGAGTGTGGCGGTGACTGGGGGCAGAGGGCGGACTTGCATCCACCCTACCAGGATGCCCACTGCTGCGTCGGTATTTTTTTTTTAACTTGGAATTACCATATGATAAAAAGAAAGAGGTTTCCCCTCGACCTAACGGAGCCATTAACATCTGTTAATAATGCTGACAGGGTAAGTAGCAGAGTCATGGGCCAGGCTCCCGCGGCGGGGCCAGCCCCTGCGCGGTGCGGGCCGGGCGCGCACCGGGGCCAGGCAGGGAGCCCTGGGCTACCGGCTGCCTGCTCCTCCCCTTCCCGAAGGTGAGGGGTCTTCCTCACGCTCGCCACATCCGCGGGCCGAGCTCGTCCCCTCCCCCGACTCTTTGCACGGCATTTTCTCATGCAGGTAAATTGTGGGCCATTTCTCAGCAGGCATTGCCGGGCCACCTTTCTGGGACCGTCCCTTTGGATTTTGAGATCCGGTTCAGGCACTCTCCTAGGAGGTGGTTTCCATGCATATTCATTTGGTCTAGAACCGGCTGCCTGTCTTGCCATTGCAGGCTGATTTATTGATTTATGTATAGAGTTTGTTTTATTTTCATAATTGGGCAATCTTGAATTCATGGGCGCTGTCCGCCCTTCCCAGCCACGTTCCTCACTGGAGATGAAAAACAAAGGTTTCCCTCCCCCGTTCATTTTCTAGTTTTATGGAACACTAATTACGAATGTTTTTTTTTTTTCCAGAGGACTCACTGAATTAAATATTGGTGTTTATAAAGCACACAGCTATTAAGAAACCAACCTTTGACCACTTTTGGGGTGTTTTATAAAGGTTGGATAGCATGGTGGGGATATTTCAATTAGGATTCTAGGATTGAATTTACCTTTGTGGAATAGTCACTGGCAGGTCCCATCAATGTGCATGAAAATAAATGTCGCTTTTTCATTACAGGGCATAGTGCAGTGAACAGAGAAGTATCCCTTCAACTCTTATTTTCCCTATCTTTATTTCACTCTTCAAGTTTGGTTTTTATCTTCCCATGCTCACTCCCTTCACCTCTACTCAACCATCCACAACCCCATCATTAAAATAAAAAAAAATTACCCCAGAGTTGCTTATATTTTTCAGGAACTCTGTCACCTCTGTAAATTTGACCTGTATTATGTTACTTATATGGTAGATTATTCTGTCATGCAGGAGATCACAGCTTATAGACTGATGTTTGTCTAGGAACCCCTCAGCAAAATCACCTAAATTGTTTTTAATAGATATTTTTAGGCCAGTGAACACTAAAACAAAAATGCCTTTGCAGATCCTGCCTGATCTATTTTTAGATTCAGTGCTTAAAAAGCTTGTTCTCCTCAACCAGTTCTATCAATGTAAAATGTGCTCCTAACAAAAGATATTAATGTTATTAATGATCAAATCACTATAAAGTCCCTTTATGGATGATAATTGATTTAACAACCATTGATATTTTATCACATAAATTATTACTCTGAATTTAAACTCTGGAAAAATGTATTTATTGTATTTTAGGGGAAAGGGCCATATAAGAATGTATAACTAAAGTATAGTGACATTTGTTTGGGGCTTACAGTATCTGTAAATTTATTGTGTAGTCTGTTTGTCTTGTCTCATCACTTTTTAAAAATGATCCACTAAATATTTAATATACTGTTACTATACATGTATGTATGCAAAATAGGTGAACATGATATCATATACATGTATTACTTACCCTTACCTTTATTCCATGGGTTTAAACGACAGCCATTAGAGTGAGCACATTGTAGTATCTGCCTGTCTCCATGAGAAAGAGGGAGAGAGAAATCATCCCAGATCAATAACTTATATAAGTAATCAGCTTGAAAGGAGGCCAGAAAGCTTTTCTTTTGCTTCAGTTCTTGAACAAGCTTTCCCTGGTGGCATCTTATTCATTTTGGAGTAACTAAGTAAAAACAAGAAGATGGAACATTTAGTAAGCAAATATGTTGTTTTTATTTTGTATATTTACTACAGAAATTGTTTGTAATGTCTTTAGCCTCAACCAAAAAGTAATCATAGAACTGATATTCTGAAGATGGTGTGAGAATAGATTTTAAGTCATAATAGTAGATCTGAATTGCAATATGATTCTTAACCTTGTGGGAGAAAATCTGGCATGTAGACGTGCAGTGTGTTTGGTGTGTCTTTGTGTGCCTGTTTTATAGGAGGCACGTCACCTTTGTCTGGGAGCCACAGCGCTGATGCATCGCACAGGGAAGGAATGTGTAACGACTTAACACAGCAATAATACATTTAGTGTAGTAAGCGGTACATAGATTTTTCTGAGGTCTTGTGGATGGCAGAAACTTCCCACAGAGAATATAAGGAAGGAAAGGATTGCAAGAGATGCTGGGCCGACCCCCCACCCCCACCCCTGGACAAAGAGATATTATGCATTGAAATGTGGATTTTTGAGTGAACAGACTGTAAAAATGCCTACCCACCCCCCTTTAGTGGCACTGTCTCTTCATGGCCTTTTGTTTTTTGTAGGTAGAGGTGGCTCAGAGTCCTGAGGGGGTTATGGTATATATAATCTTTAACTGTTGGTTTGATTTCTATTGTGCTCCTATGAAATACACATATGTATTCATTAAATAATAACCTATAGGGGTTTAAACGCATTTAAAAGGTTATGAGGGAATTTTTCAAACTCTGCTTCATACCATTACCATTTAAATCACTAGTTGTGATTTTTTTTTTCAATCTAGAGAGTGACCTTTCCTCTACCAGAAACTCTTCATCATTAAAAAGGGTTTGTTTGATTGATTGATTAGACTTCTGTCTTAAGAAAGAATAGCAAAGTGGAATATCCCTCAGAATTAGAAACATCTGACACAAAAATCCTCTTTTATTGGCTCAGGGATTCACTAAAACATTTTTCCTCATTTTGTTGAATAACAGAAAGGAAACTGTTTGATATAAAAGCCCGTGTCTGGACAAAATTATATTGTGTTTTGGTCTGTTGTGGTTGAATCAAGAAGCAAGAGAAAAGTCCTTTCTACTCTGTAGTTATTATTGATCATCTTTTGTTTATCAAGGGTGATGCTGGCAATGAAATTACTGGGGAGGATTAGAAATTATTTATGTAGAATTTACTGATATACAAATCTGTTCTTTGTGTTTTTAATGTTGCTAACAATAGGATGGAAATCTCTGGGTGATCTGTGTTGGCCTGGAGAATTCAGTTGCCTCAATATGATATTCCGAATTCCCCTGAGAAATCAGATATAATGAAAAGACCTACCTGTATGAGTAGAATTGGCCTCATTTGGTGGCTGGTATTTGACTTCCAGCTATCTTTTAGGTAATAGCTGTCGCTGAGCTGACTACTTTAAAATTATTGTTTTGGGGTCAGGATGAGTTACAGCTTCTCTGTACTTGAGAAGGACTTGATTTTGGTGTAGTTTTGCTAGGAACTTGGTCCCAGCCCAGGGAGATAGTAAAACACCTTAGTGACTTCATTTTTATATAATTTACATATTTTAAGCACTTTATTTCAGGTCACTGGCCTATTTTGCCACCTCAGCTGATTGACCAATGTTAAAAAGCCTGATATTTTAGAAAGAATAAATTAAGAATGGCTCTGGGACATCCCAAAGGCCCGTAGTAACTAGTTTCTAATAGATTCAGCCTGAGAAAAAGGTCTTAACTTTTCTTAAAAATTTATCCCAAATACAGTATTCTACTGGCTAATAATCAATAATGATTCATGTGGGACTTGATTTATGATGAAGTTTCATTGTCTCTGCTCTGTAACATTCTCCAGGTGGTAAGGTGCTACACAAGTGCATTCATTCCCTTTGTACTTCCAAAGTAACAACATGAAAACGGAGGGTATTATTTATTAGACAGCTTATGGTTTTTGAAGTTAAAAGTAGTAATAGTAACCTCATGGGGGATCTAAAAATATACTGTAAGTACTGAGTACTGCATGGTTCTGCAGGCCAAAGATAAACTTTGTGACACATTTTCACATGTGTTTTAAAACATAACCTTCATACATTGTGGAACTGAATGTCACATGCACCTACGTGAAATGTGGACGGGTAGAAAAATATGAGTGTGTGCTAATCTGGTCTGAGTGTGAAATTGGACTTGGCAGTTGACCAGTCTGTATTTGGCTTAATCACAAAAAGCTTAAGACGGGGACCTGTCACAGTGCAAATGGAAGCTTGTCGCTCTGTGGAGCAGATACACTGACGAAATGGCCACCTCTTACACAAACCCCTTCTCTCCTTTCCTGAA